>NC_141876.1:351286594-361286594 GCF_056163025.1 Triticum urartu | reverse complement strand
CAGGGGTCCACATTTCTAGTCCATGCCATACCAATCATTGAACTTTCTGAAATGATTATCTTGAAAGAATATTAGTTCAATGAGCTATATGTTGTTAAGAATTACCAAAACCACCTAGGGATTAATTGCACTTTCAACGGGCCCTACAGGATGGGCGGCTGAGAATGCTGTTCGGCCTCCACTTCGCATCCACTTCGGCTCCTACCTCCCCAAGCCTATTTAAATCATACCTAGGACCAGGTTTAGGGTTAGCAAAGTATTAGATGAGATATTTGTGAGCTTTGCTCCTTCTAACTTCCCTCTTGTGGATCAAGACCCCTTTAGGGAAGAATCCTTGTGGATTGGAAAGCCCTACACAAGGAGAAGACTACCTTCAAGACCTCATCTCCAAGGAGTGGGAAGAACTCTATCATTTATCTTTCCTTTGATTGTGTTTGTGAACTTGTGTATCGTGTGTTTGCTATTCTAGTGGATGTGTAATTGGGAATTGTTGGAGTGATTTCCTCTTTGTGTTCTTGGTGTTCATCTCCCTTTCCCCCTCCAAGTGTGAAAAGGTACATCTTAAGGTTTCACCCTACAACATCTTGGTATCATGAGCAAGGTTGATTCACATCTTGGAGTCCCTACCCTCCACTTTCTAGCTTGATTTTGTTGTTTTTCGTCCTAATTTGAAAATCCCCACCAAAAATAGCCCCAAAAAATTTTCCTTGCAATTTGTTGATCTTGTGAGATTTGGTTGTTTTGATCCACGGATTTGGTGTTTGGCAAGTGGATCTACCCCCTACCATCTTCCCCACGCATCCCTCCATCGAATTTGACATCAAATCAGAAAATACCCACAGATCTAGAGCAGTTCGTCCGCTCATTGAGGACCCCGTGCACGCAAGCCATTGGGACCCCATGCACACGGGCCTCACTTACCCCGTGCACATGAACCATCCAGAGCACTTCGGCCATGTTCGGTTTTACATCATTTTGACACCCCACAACCACTTGTGTTCTTCTGCAATATTTCTCGTGGTTGTTTGAGTTTTGGGTTGTGGTTTCTCGCGTGTCCTAAGGTGTTTCGGCTACTTAGGCGCGATTCGACATCATCATCACCGCCACTCGAGCATCGACTCGAACTCCACATCGGTGATACGTCTCCAACATATCTATAATGTTTGATTGTTCCATGCTATTATATTATCTGTTTGGGATGTTTAATGGGCTTTAATATGCTCTTTTATATTATTTTTGGGACTAACCTATTAACCGGAGGCCCAGTGCTAGTTTCTATTTTTTTTGCCTATTTCAGTGTTTCGCAGAAAAGGAATACCAAACGGAATGAAACCTTCACGATGATCTTTCTTGGACCGAAAGCAAACCAGGAGACTTGGAGTGGAAGTTTGGAACTCCGTGAGGCGGCCACGAGATAGGAGGGCGCGCCCAGGGGGGTAGGCGCGCCCCCACCCTCGTGGGCCCCACGGAGATCCACCGACGTACTTCTTTCGCCTATGTATACTATTATACCCGAGAAACATCAGGGGGGGCCACGAAACCACTTTTCCACCACACAACCTTCTGTACCCGTGAGATCCCATCTTGGGGCCTTTTTCGGCGATCTGCCGGAGGGGGAATCGATCACGGAGGGCTTCTACATGAACACCATAGCCTCTCCGATGAAGCATGAGTAGTTTACCACAGACCTCCGGGTCCATAGTTATTAGCTAGATGGCTTCTTATCTCTCTTTGATCTTCAATACAAAGTTCTCCTCGATGTTCTTGGAGATCTATTCGATGTAATACTCTTTTGCAGAGTGTTTGCCGAGATCCGATGAATTATGGGTTTATGAACTTGATTATGAATATTATTTGGTTCTTCTATGAATTCTTATATGCATGATTTTATATATTTGCAAGTCTATTCGAATTATCGGTTTAGTTTGGCCCACTAGATTGATCTTTCTTGCAATGGGAGTTCTTAGCTTTGGGTTCAATCTCGCGGTGTCCTTTCCCAGTGACAGTAGGGATAGCAAGGCACATATTGTATTGTTGCCATCGAGGATAAAAAGATGGGGTTTATGTCATATTGCTTTAGTTTATCCCTCTACATCATGTCATCTTGCTTAATGTGTTACTCTGTTCTTATGAACTTAATACTCTAGATGCATGCTGGATAGCGGTCGATGTGTGGAGTAATAGTAGTAGATGCAGGATCGCTTTGATCTACTTGACACGGACATGATGCCTATATTCTCATAACTATGCACTTTTCTATCAATTGCTCGGCAGTAATTTGTTCACCCACCGTAATACATGCTATCATGAGAGAAGCCACTAGTGAAACCTCTGGCCCCCAGGTCTCTTTCTTATTATATTGCATCTCTTTTATTATCGCATCTCGTTTACTATTTTGCAATCTTTATTTTCCAATCTATACAACAAAATACCAAAAATATTTATCTTACTATCTCTATCAGATCTCACTTTCGCAAGTGATCGTGAAGGGATTGACAACCCCTTTATCGCGTTGGTTGTGAGGTTCTTGATTGTTTGTTCAGTACTAGGTGACTTGTGTGTTGTCTCCTACCGGATTAATACCTTGGTTCTCAAAAACTGAGGGAAATACGTACGCTACTTTGCTGCATCACCCTTTTCCTCTTCAAGGGAAAACCAACGCATGCTCAAGAGGTAGCAAGAAGGATTTCTGGCGCCGTTGCCGGGGAGATCTACACCAAGTCAAGACATACCAAGTACCCATCATAAACTCTTATCCCTTGCATTACATTATTTTCCATTCGCCTCTCGTTTTCCTCTCCCCCACTTCTAAAACAATTTTCGAAAACCTTTGCCTTTCTATCGCCATGGCTAAACCAAAAAGGGCTAAGGGCTTTCTCCCGGGTTTTAATACTTTGAATAGCCCCTCTGTCCTTTCTAAGCTCACAAATAATGATGCTATGGAAAGACCTACCGGGATTATCGATGAGGATTTGAATAATTTTGATGAAGATTACCCCGGATTTTTTCGTTATTTGCTTGATGAATCTTTAAAAGATGCTTGGGATAGACTATTAAGGATCCGAGCCAGCTATGTGCCCCAATATCGAATTGAGATTATGTTGGCTTACCTTCCTCTTTAAAGCAAGTTTTAGATTCTATTTTTGAAGAAGGTTTTCTTGAGGGGGATTCCATCGATACCTATGAAAAGATAAAAGCTATATTTGGGCACCCCATGAGTGAAAAGGTTGAATCCACCTCTCTTTTGTGTTTCTATCAGAATGAAATTGTCAAAGAGATGAAGGCTAGATTAGATGCAAATTTTCGTAACGTGCTTAATCTTTCTTCTACCATTAATGGCCATGTAATCTCGCAAAATAGAAAGATAAATGCTTTAGATAATAAATTCTCTCTTTACTACCAAAAGGGATAAGATGGCAGTACCTAGATCTATTCTTGCTTTTATGCCTAGCTAGGGGCGTTAAACGATAGCGCTTGTTTGGAGGTAACCCAATTTTATTTTTGTTCTTTATTTTTTGTTCCTGTTTAGTACTAAATAATTTATCTAGCCTATGTTATGATTGTGTTTTTTATGTTTTAATTAGTGTTTGTGCCAAGTAAAGCCTTTAGGATCTTCTTGGGTGATTGTTGTTTGATCTTGCTGATAAAATCAGAAAGTATGCGCTCACGAAAATAATTTTATTTTTTTACCAGAGAGCGATAAAATACCAAATCCAACTGAAGTGGATCAATATACAAATTATCCTGGTCTTCCTAATTTTTCAGAATTTTTGGAGTTACATAAGTATTTGAAATCTACAGATTTCTACAGACTGTTCTATTTTTAACAGATTCTGTTTTTTCGTGTTTTGTTTGCTTATTTTGATGCATCTATGGCTACTATAGGGGGTTATGAACCATATGGAAGTTGGAATATAGTAGGTTTAACACCAATATAAATAAATAATGAGTTAATTACAGTACCTTAAGGTGGTGGTTTATTTTCTTATACTAACGGAGCTCACGGGATTTTCTGTTGAGTTTTGTGTTGCGAAGTTTTCAAATTTTTGGGTAAAGATTTGATGGATTTTGGAACAAGGAGTGGCAAGAGACTAAGCTTGGGGATTCCCAAGGCACCCCAAGGTAAAATTCAAGGACAACAAAAAGCCTAAGCTTGGGGATGCCCCGGAAGGCATCCCCTCTTTCGTCTTTGTCTATCGGTAACTTTACTTGAGGCTATATTTTTATTCACCACATGGTATGTGTTTTGATTGGAGCATCTTGTATGATTTGAGTCTTTGCTTTTTAGTTTACCACAATCATCCTTTCTGTACACACCTTTTGGGAGAGAAACGCATGAATCGAAATTTATTAGAATATTCTATGTGCTTCACTTATATCTTTTGAGCTATACAATCTTGCTCTAGTGCTTCACTTATATCTTTTTAGAGCACAATGTTGGTTTTATTTTATAGAAATTATTTATCTCTCATGCTTCACTTATATTATTTTGAGAGTGTTTTAGAACAGCATGGTAATTTGCTTTGGTTATAAAACTAGTCCTAATATGATGGGCATCCAAGATGGGTATAATAAAATCTTTCATATATAGTGCGTTGAATAGTAGGAGAAGTTTGATACTTGATGATTGTTTTAAGACATGAGGATGGTGATGTTAGAGTCATGCTAGTTGAGTAGTTGTGAATTTGAGAAATACTTGTGTTGAGGTTTGCAAGTCCCATGGCATGCACGTATGGTAACCGTTGTGTAACAAATTTGAAGCATGAGGTATTTCTTTGATTGTCTTCCTTATGAGTAGCGGTCGGGGACGAGCAATGGTCTTTTCCTACCAATCTATCCCCCTAGGAGCATGCGCGTAGTGCTTGGTTTTTGATGACTTGTAGATTTTTGCAATAAGTATGTGAGTTCTTTATGACTAATGTTGAGTCCATGGATTATACGCACTCTCACCCTTCCACCATTTCTAGCCTCTCTAGTACCGCGCAACTTTCGCCGGTACCATAAACCCACCATTTACCTTCCTCAAAACAGCCACCATACCTACCTATCATGGCGTTTCCATAGCCATTCCCAGATATATTGCCATGCAACGTTCCACCGTTCCATTTATTATGACACGCTCGATCATTGTCATATTGCCTTGCATGATCATGTCGTTGACATCGTATTTGTGGCAAAGCCACCATTCATAATTTTTTCATACATGTCACTCTTGATTAATTGCACATCCCGGTACACCGCTGGAGGCACACATATAGAGTCATATTTTTTGTTCTAAGTATCGAGTTGTAATCTTTGAGCTGTAAATAAATAGAAGTGTGATGATCATCATTATTAGAGCATTCTCCCATGTGAGGAAAAAAGGCCCAAAAAAGAGAGAAAAGAAAAAAAGGAGAGAAAAATAGAGAACGGACAATGCTACTATCCTTTTTCCACACTTGTGCTTCAAAGTAGCACCATGATCTTCATGATAAAGAGTCTCTTATTTTGTCACTTTCATATACTAGTGGGAAATTTTCATTATAGAACTTGGCTTGTATATTCCAACGATGGGCTTCCTCAAATGTCCTAGGTCTTCGTGAGCAAGCAAGTTGGATGCACACCTACTTAGTTTCTTTTGTTGAGCTTTCATACATTTATAGCTCTAGTGCATCCGTTGCATGGCAATCCCTACTCACTCACATTGATATCTATTGATAGGCATCTCCATAGCCTATTGATACGCCTAGTTGATGTGGGACCATCTTCCTCCTTTTTGTCTTCTCCACAACCACCACTCTATTCCACCTATAGTGCTATGTCCATGGCTCACGCTCATGTATTGCGTGAAAGTTGAAATTTTTTGAGATTACTAAAGTACAAAACAATTTCTTGGCTTGTCATCGAGGTTGTGCATGATTTGAATATTTTGTGGGACAAAGATGGAGCATGACCAAACTATATGATTTTGTAGGGATTAACTTTCTTTGGCCATGTTATTTTGAGAGGACATAATTATTTTTTAGTATGCTTGAAGTATTATTATTTTTATGTCAATATTAAACTTTTGTCTTGAATCTTTCGGATCTGAACATTCATGCCACAATAAAGAAAATTACATTGATAAATATGTTAGGTAGCATTCCACATCAAAAATTCTGTTTTTATCATTTACCTACTTAAGGACGAGCATGAATTAAGCTTGGGGATGCTTGATACGTATCCAACGTATCTATAATTTTTGATTGTTCCCTGCTATTATATTATCTGTTTTGGATGTTTAATGGGCTTTAATATGCTCTTTATATTATTTTTGGGACTAATCTATTAACCAGAGGCCCAGCGCCAGTTTTTGTTTTTTTTGCCTATTACAGTGTTTCGCGGAAAAGGAATATCAAACGAAATGAAACCTTCGCGGTGATCTTTCTTGGACCGAAAGAAAACCAGGAGACTTGGAGTGGATGTCCGGAACTCTGTGAGGCGGCCACAAGATAGGAGGGCGCGCCCAGGGGGGTAGGCGAGCCCCCCACCCTCGTGGGCCCCACGGAGCTCCACCGACATACATCTTTCGCCTATATATACTCTTATACCCTAGAAACATCAGGGGAGGCCACGAAACCACTTTTCCACCGCCGCAACCTTCTGTACCCGTGAGATCCCATCTTGGGGCCTTTTCCGGCGATATGCCGTAGGGGGAATCGATCACGAAGTGCTTCTACATCAACACCATAGCCTCTCCGAGGAAGCGTGAGTAGTTTACCACAGACCTTCGGGTCCATAGTTATTAGCTAGATGGCTTCTTCTCTCTCTTTGATCTTCAATACAAAGTTCTCCTCGATGTTCTTGGAGATCTATTCTATGTAATACTCTTTTGCGGTGTGTTTGTCGAGATCCAATGAATTGTGGGTTATGAACTTAATTATCTATGAATATTATTTGGTCATTCTCTGAATTCTTATATGCACGATTTGATATCTTTGCAAGTCTCTTCGAATTATCGGTTTAGTTTGGCCTACTAGATTGATCTTTCTTGCAATGGGAGAAGTGCTTAGCTTTGGGTTCAATCTTGCGGTGTCCTTTCCCAGTGACAGTAGGGGCAGCAAGGCACGTATTGTATTGTTGCCATCGAGGATAAAAAGATGGGGTTTATGTCATATTGCTTGAGTTTATCCCTCTGTATCATGTCATCTTGCTTAATGCGTTACTCTGTTCTTATGAACTTAATACTCTAGATGCGTGTTGGATAGTAGTCGATGTGTGGAGTAATAGTAGTAGATGTAGAATCATTTCGATCTACTTGACACACACGTGATGCCTATATTCATGATCATTGACTTAGTTATCTTCATAACTATGCACTTTTATATTAATTGCTCGGCAGTAATTTGTTCACCCACCGTAATACATGATATCATGAGAGAAGCCACTAGTGAAACCTCTGGCCCCCGGGTCTCTTTCTTATTAAATTGCATCTCTTTTATTATCGCATCTCGTTTACTATTTTGCAATCTTTATTTTCCAATCTATACAACAAAATACCAAAAATATTTATCTTACTATCTCTATCAGATCTCACTTTCGGAAGTGACCGTGAAGGGATTGACAACCCCTTTATCGCCTTGGTTGTGAGGTTCTTGATTGATTGTGCGGGTACTAGGTGACTTTTGTGTTTTCTCCTACTAGATTGATACCTTGGTTCTCAAAAATAGAGGGAAATACTTATGCTATTTTGCTGCATCACCCTTTCCTCTTCAAGGGAAAACCAACACATGCTCAAGAGGTAGTAATCGGCTCCTACAACATCATCTTCATACCCACCGTAAACACGGACGGTAACCTCGATGACACCATTGTATTCCCCTTTCCATTACCTTGATACCTTCTATCCCTTTTGCGTAGCTTACCCATCGATACTAGCTTGTTGAGTATTGTTGGCCCACGCCTTTAGTGCACCATTAGTGTTACATCTCTCCTGTGCATATACTACTTGTTATCTCGCATTGTGGCTCGTATATCAAGCATTGTGGCATAGTCAAAAGGAAGAAAAGCTTTTAAGCAAAAGAGAAGAGAAGCAAGAGCTTGTAAGCAATAGCATTGAGCCACTTTACCTAGTTCATCATCTTGGTTCATACATACATAAGCACAGTTGGGATAGTGAGACAACCCGTTTCTCTCAGGTTGGTGCACTAGCATATCTAGCCCATTAGAGCAATCGAGCTAGCATCTCTCTAGTATCTGTAAAACAAGAGCACTTTCCGTGGTTCCACATCCTAGAGCTCACCCCTTCGTTGTGTTGATCCCATTTATCTTCCATGGTGCGTTCCTAGAGTTATCCTTGGGTTTGATCTATTTGTCTTACTTGCCATTTGTGAATCTTCTCAACTTTTTCAACATCTTGACTAACATTTGCTTGAATTATTTATGACACTTCCTAACCGAACTCCTCCATAAGACTTTTACTTGTAGGTGTGAGAAACAATACCCGGTACCAATTCTTCTATTTTAGCATCACGTGGGATCGTACTTGTTACATCCACAATCTTCAGAAAAGGTAACTTTGGTTTTGTTCTCTCATTTTCCTACTCACCACCACTTTCACATGATGGATAGGCCGAGTTCTTCTACCAACCCACTCTTCATCGAGCAAGATGACGACATGACCTCCTATGTCACCGAGCAACACCTATTTGGTGCACAACGAGCATTGCATCAAGAACAACAAGCAATGAACGACCGCATCGATCATCTTGCCACCGACTTATGCCTCTCCGAGCAACGTACAAGAGACTACTTTGACAACAAGCTCGACGAACAAAAACAAGAGAGCAATGCAAGAATGGGCGAGATTTGGGCCTTGTTGATCAACCGCTCTTCTACCTCGCCGTCCTACTCAAGACGGAGCCGCTCGAGTCGACACTCCTATGACACCATCTCTGTCTCAAGTACTCCGACATCTAACACTCTTCGACGAGTCGCGTGCCAAGACCTTCAAGAGAATCGAATCCTCTTCACGGCATCGATCCTCAAGAGCAACTTCTAGCGCAAGAACATCGACATCACCAAAACTAAGCTACCTTTGTAGAAGCGCAAGAAAGGCAACGCCAACGACAACAAGAGGAAGAACGGGCGCGCCAACACCAAGGGGAGAAAGACGCCGAAGGACTTCTACAACAACAACAACAACAACAACAATAACAACAACAACAACAACAACAACAACAACAACAGCAGCAACAGCAACAGCAACAACAACAACAACAACAACAAAAACAATAGCAGCAACAGCAACAGCAACAGCAACAGCAACAACAACAACAACAACAACATCGTGAAGCTCAAGCTCAAGCAGATCAAGACGCACTTCGAGAGTCCACTCGAGCCATTGCCCAACGTAATCGTCAAGTACGTGAGCAAGAGGCAGCTCTTCGTCGGGACATACAAGAAGAACAACAAGAAAGGAGAAACCTACACATGCCTTGTCCGCCACTACGCCAAGACCACAACCACGTCAACAATCTTCCTCCTCGCCAAGAACAACACCAAATGGAGCAAGTGCGTGAAGACCCTCCTTGCCAAGAGTGACATCGATATCGTAACTATGATGAAGAACTCCGCTACGGCAAGCTCAAGTTCACCATGCCCAAGTTCTCCGGAAGCAATGACCCCGAGGAGTATCTTTCATGGGCATTGAAAGTTGACAAGATATTCCTTCTTCAAAACTATGACGAGGAAAAGAAGATCGCTATGGCGTCACTCGAGTTCCAAGACTATGTCCTCATTTGGTGGGAACAAGTGATTGAGTGACGTCGCGAGAAGGACGAGCCACCCATCACAACTTGGACACACATGAAGGATGTCATGCGAGCACGGTTCGTGCCTACACACTACACGTGATATCTCTTCAAGAAGTTGCAACTCCTCAAGCAAGGCACGAAGACGGTTGAAGAATACTATCAAGAAATGGGGATTGCCATGATACGAGCCAATGTCAAAGAAGATGATGAGCAAACAATGGCACGCTTCTTGAATGGACTCAACCACCTAGTCCGAAAGATTGCCGACTTCAAACCTTATTCCAACCTTCTCGAGCTAGTTCATCAAGCAACCAAGGCGGAACGACAAGTACAAGAAGACTTCAAGTACGCCAAGTAATCATCCAAGACCTATGGCTCATACACTCAAGCTATACCTACCTCTACTTCGAGACCTCCTACCTCGACTAGAACATCACCAAGTACCGGCGACAAGTCAAGTTTCAAGCAAGCGATGCCCTTCTCAACTCATCCTCCGGCAAGCAACTACAAGAACAAGACTTCTTCTTCGGCACCACCGGACGATCCCATCAAGACAAGTTCTATCAAGTGCTTCCAATGTGGTGGCCGTGGACATAAGTCTTTCCAATGCATCAACAAGCGAACCATGATCGCCAATGATGATGGCACGTATGACTCCATGAGTGAAGATGAGATGGAAGCTATCAAGCATGTCGCCATGCACTACCAAGTGAATGAAGACGAAGATGCTCAAGTCTATTGTGAAAATGATTCAAGTCCCACTCTCGTGGTCTCCAAGGTCTTGACGCTTCAACACAAACAAGACGAAGACCAACGGTGTCACATCTTCCACACCAAGGTTGGCATCAACGGGCACTCTGTGAAAGTCATCATCGACGGAGGGAGTTGCCATAACTTGGCAAGTGAATAGCTATGTTGCAAGCTGCAATTGTTCAAGAAGAAGCACCCTCGCCCCTACAAGGTTCAATGGCTAAGCGACTCCAGCACAATTCAGGTGGACCACACCGTGCATGTTTCTTTCAAGATCGGCGCCTACGAGGACACCATTGAGTGCGACGTGGTTCCTATGTCCGTGTGCCATCTTCTTCTAGGAAGACCTTGGCAATTGGATCGCGGCATCATCCACAACGGGAGAACAAACCACTATAGCTTCAAGATGAAGGGAATGGAGTATGTGCTACGACCTATGTCTCCAAGCCAAGTGATCGTCGACAAGCAAGCATCCACCCATCATGGAGAGACTACTGAGAGAGTGAACCACCAAAAAGAAAGTGAGCGCCACAAGCCAAAATTGAGCGACTCTTCGCCACGAGAGAAAAACTGAATCCTCCTAGCCACAAAACGAGAGATGAGAGAAGTGTGTGAGAACCCATCGAGTGTCATCCACTATGTCCTAGTGTGCAAAGATGAGCTGGCAAAGACTAACACTCCTAATCCTCTACCTTTAGTGTTGTCTCATTTGTTGCAGGAATTCGCAGATGTCTTTCCTGATGAGCTACCTGACGGTCTTCCTCCTATACGTGGCATCGAACATCAGATCGACCTCATCCCCGGCACACCCCTTTCTAACAGAGCACCATACCGCGTCAACCCCGAAGAAACCAAAGAAATACAAAGGCAAGTCCAACATCTCATAGACCATGGACATGTGCGTGAAAGTTTGAGCCCTTGTGTCATACCGATCATTCTTGTGCCCAAAAGAGATGGTAGCTTTCGCATGTGTTCCGATTGTAGACCTATCAATGCTATCACCGTTTGCTATAGGCATCCCATTCCACGCCTTGATGATATGCTAGATGAGCTTAGCGGTGCCACTATTTTCTCAAAAATTGATCTTAAAAGTGGTTACTATCAAATCTGCATACAAGAAGGTGATGAATGGAAACCGCTTTCAAAACAAAGTTTGGTTTGTATCAGTGGTTAGTTATGCCTATTGGCTTATCGGAAGCACCCGATACTCTCATGCATCTCATGCATTATGTGCTTCGACCTTACATTGGTGTGTTTGTTGCGGTCTACTTTGACGACATTCTTGTGTTTAGCAAATCCCTCAAAGAACACGTGACTCATATTAGGGCTGTTTGGCAAATGCTTTGAAAAGAAAGTCTATATGCTAATATGGATAAATGCACTTTTGGTGTTGGCAAGATCATTTTCTTTGTCTTTGTTGTGTCTTCCAAGGGAGTTCATGTAGATGAATCTAAAATTCAAGCAATTAAAACTTGGCCCCAACCCACTAATTTGCAACAAGTGCGTAGTTTCCTTGGTCTAGCAGGTTTTTATCATCGCTTTGTGAAAGACTTTAGCACTATTGCCGCACCGTTGCATGCTTTGAGTAAGAAAAATGCACCTTTTGTTTGGGGACCATCTCAATCTACCGCATTTGATGAGCTCAAAACTTTGCTTACACATGCCCCAATTCTTGCATTACCCGATTTCACAAAAACTTTTGAGGTTCATTGTGATGCTAGCGGTCATGGGATTGGTGGAGTTTTGATGCAAGAAAAGTGAGTTGTTGCATATTTTAGTGAAAAACTTTTCGGTCAACTTAACTATCCTATATATGACAAAGAATTGTATGCTTTAGTGCGAGTATTACATGTTTGGGAGCATTATCTTCGCCCACATGAATTTGTCATACATACCGATCATGAGACACTTAAGTACCTAAAAGGTCAAACTAAGTTTAATAAGCGACATGCTAAATGGAGTGAATTTGCTGAGTCTTTTCCTTATGTGATCAAGTACATTAAGGGCAAAGAAAATGTTGTAGCGGATGCTCTTTCCCGCATATGCATGCTTGTTACTCAACTAGAGTTGAATGTTATTGGATTTGAGCATATTAAAGATCTTTATGCGAATGATCCTTCCTTTGCACTTCCTTATGCTAAATGTCTTACTCATACTTGTTGGGAATTTTTTATCTCAAAGATGGCTACCTTATGCGTGCTAACAAACTTTGTATACCCGAGTCTTCTCTTCGTTTGTTGCTTTTGCAAGAGGCTCACGGAGGTGGACTCATGGGACATTTTGGACACGACAAGACCTTCGCCACACTCTCCTTCAAGTACTTTTGGCCAAATATGTTCCGCGACATGGCACGCTTCACCAACAAATGCTCTACATGTCGCAAAGCTAAGTCCAAAGCCCAATCTCATGGTTTACATATGCCATTTCCAATTCCATACCAACCATGGGAGGATATTAGTATGGATTTCGTGCTTTGTTTGCCTAGAACTCGCAATGGAAAGGATTGCGTCTTTTTTGTCGTGGACCTATTCTCGAAAATGGTACATTTCATTCCATGCAACAAGATAGACGATGATTCACATGTTGCTAATATTTTTTGTAGGGAAATCTTGAGGTTGCATGGAGTGCCAAGGACAATTGTGTTGGACCAGGACGTCAAGTTCTTAAGCTACTTTTGGAAGACCATTTGCGCCAAGATCGGCATCAAGCTTCTATTCTCAACGGCCTATCATCCTCAAACCGATGGCCAAACGGAAGTCACCAACCAGACGCTATCTACTCTCCTACATGTGTTGATCAAGAATAACATCAAGGAGTTAGAGGAGTGCTTACCCATCGCCGAGGACACCTACAATCGAGCTCGACACACTACTACCGGCAAGTCCCCCTTTGAGGTTGTCTACGGCTTCAACCCATTGTCCCCATTGGACATTCTACCTCTTCCGCTCCAAGGACGCGAAAACATGGATGCAAGTGCAAGGGAAAGTTTTCTCAAGGAGATGCATGAAGATACAAGGGCAATAATCGAGCGCCAAGTACACCGCATCGGCACCAAGCTCAACATCAACAAGACACCAATGGTGTTCCAACCGGACGATCTTGTATGGCTTCATATTCGCAAAGGCCGCTTCCCCAATGAGCACAAGTCAAAGCTACTACCACAAGCCGATGGACCATTCAAGGTGCTAGCACGCTACAACGAAAACGCTTACAAGATTGACATCCCACGCGACAAGTACAACATAAGCGACATCTTCAACGTCAAAGACTTGGCCAAGTACCAAGGTGATGAAGATAACGATCCGTGGATGGATCTCTCCCAAGGGGGGGTGATGCGGAGCATCCTTCAATCATCTCCATGGACTCTACACCAACACTTCAAGCCCCACATGGACCTATGACAAGAGCTAGAGCACGTGCATTGGAAACTGAGGTGAAATCCTTCCTACTTGACATGCATATGGACACGAACGGAACTTGGGTGCTACCTCACAAATATACTCTATGCCTCATTAGGTACGAAGAGGAACACCACCAAGCAGCTAAGGAGCACCACCAAGTCCAAGGAGAAGCGCCCCAAGTCACCAAGGACGATGGAGTCCCCAAGAATCTGGACAGAAGGTCCCAGATGACCCCGTGCGCACGGGCCCCCGAGACCCCGTGCCCATGACTACATAGGGAGCTACGGCTGTAGCACCCCGTGCGCACGGGGCCAACTTACCCTGTGCGCACGGGGCCTACAGGATGGGCGGCTGAGATTATTGTTTGGCCTCCACTTCACATCCACTTCGTCTCCTACCTCCCCAAGCCCATATAAACCGTACCTAGGACCATGTTTAGGGTTAGCAAAGTATTAGATGAGATATTTGTGAGCTTTGCTCCTTCTACCTTCCCTCTTGTGGATCAAGACCCCTTTAGGGAAGAATCCTTGTGGATTTCAAAGCCCTCCACAAGGAGAAGACTACCTTCAAGACCTCATCTCCATGGAGTGGGAAGAACTCTATCATTGTATCCTTCCTTTGATTGTGTTTGTGAACTTGTGGATCTTGTGTTTGCTATTCTAGTGGATGTGTAATTGGGTATTGTTGGAGTGATTTACTCTTTGTGTTCTTAGTATTCATCTCCCTTCCCCCCTCCAACTGTAAAAAGATCCATCTTAGGGTTTCACCCTACAACACATCCCCAAACTTTAAGAAATGACAGCTTAGGTTTCTTGCCAAACCATAGTTCATACGGTGTCGTCTCAACGGATTTAGACTGTGCCCTATTTAACGTGAATGCGGCTATCTCTAATGCATAACCCCCAAATGATGGTGGTAAATTGGTAAGAGACATCATAGAACACACCATATCCAATAAAGTACGGTTACGATGTTTGGACACACCATTACGCTATGTTGTTCCAGGTGGCGTGAGTTGTGAAACAATTCCACATTGTTTTAAATGAAGGCCAAACTCGTAACTCAAATATTTGCCTCCACGATTAGATCGTAGAATATTTATTTTCTTGTTACAATGATTCTCCACTTCACTCCAAAATTCTTTGAACTTTTCAAATGTTTCATATTTGTGTTCCATCAAGTAGATATACCCATATCTGCTCAAATCATCTGTGAAGGTCAGAAAATAATGATACCCGCCGTGTGCTTCAATACCCATCGGACCGCATACATCGGTATGTATTATTTCCATTGAGTCATTAGATCGCTCCATTGTTCCGGAGAATGGAGTTTTAGTCATCTTGCCCATGAGGCATGGTTTGCAAGTATCAAATGATTCATAATCAAGTGATTCCAAAAGTCCATCTGTATGGAGTTTCTTCATGCGCTTTACAGCAATATGACCTAAACGACACTGCCACAAATATGTTGCACTATCATTATCAACTTTGCATCTTTTGGCATCAATATTATGAATATGTGTATCACTACTATCGAGATTCAATAAACCATTTGCATTGAGTGCATGACCATAGGAGGTTTTATTCATTTAAACAAAACAACAATTATTCTATATGACTTAAATGAATAATTGTATTGCAATAAACATGATCTAATCATATTCATGCTCAACGCAAACACCAAATAACATTTATTTAGGTTCAACACTAATCCTGAAGGTAGAGGGAGTGTGCGATGGTGTAACGCCCCGAGACCGATGTGCCAGGTGTCTTCCATTTATTCACTGTTGTTGCCTTGTCATTGCTTGCGTGTCATGCATCTCATATCATGTCATCATGTACATCACATTTGCATACATGTTCGTCTCATGCATTCGAGCTTTTTCCCCGTTGTCCGTTTTGCAATCCGGCGCTCCTATGTCCTCCAGTGTCCCTTTCTACCTCTTTTCGTGTGCGGGTGTTAAACATTTTAGGATTGGACCGAGACTTGTCATGCGGCCTTGGTTTACTACCGGTAGACCGCCTGTCAAGTTTCGTGCCATTTGGACTTCGTTTGATACTCCAACGGTTAACCGAGGGACTGAAAAGGCCTCGTGTGTGTTGCAGCCCAACACCCTTCCAAAGTGGCCCAAAACCCACCTAAACCTCCTCCATCATCTCGGTCGTTCGATCACGATCGCGTGGCCGAAAACCGCACCTCATTTTAAGTCTCCTAGCTCCCTCTACCTATATATATGTGGCTTCCCCGAAATTTTCGCGCAGTCTAACCCTAACCTTCGTCCTCCTTGCGCCGCCGGACACGTCCGCCTAACGGCCGGACATGTCCATCCGGTCCGGCCACGTCGCCCGACCAATGGCGCGCTGCCACGTCGCCCCCGCCGCCGCTCCCCTCCACTCACGGCGCGCCACGTCAACAGCGCCAGCGCCGCGCCTCCTCTCTATCTCCTCCCGCGCCGCCGGGCCCACGGAGCCCGCGGCCGGCCCGCCCGAGCCGCTCCGGGCCCGAGCTGCCCCACGCCCGCGCACCAGCGATGCGCCCCGCCGCTGCCGCCAGATGCTGCGACGCCGCCGACGACCTTCGCTGGCACCGCGCCGCCGGTCGGCACAGACGCCGCAGCACGCCGCGCGCCACCGCGCCGGCGTCACCTCCTCGCCGCCCCGGCTTCCTCTCCTCGTCGGCCCCGAGCTCCGGCGTCTTCCCCGCCCCCGGTGAATAGTGTTTCCGGCGAGCATCCTCGAAATCCGCGCCGGCCCGATCTGGATGCAGATCTGGATCGTGTGGGTTGACTTTCTCGCCCAAAACCCTATTTATTTTGCATTTCCCGCATGGCATAACTTCCTCATCGTAGCTCCGATTCATGCGTGTAGGATATCAAAATGTTCGTCTCGACGAGTACATCATTTCATTTCATTGCATCATTTTCATTTTAGCTCATCTTGATGCCCGAAATGCTTTGGAAGAGGGCTATGTGATGAATATGTCAGATCTGTTTCAGCAAATGCACTTCTGTCATTTTTGTCATGTTTAATGTGTGCATGCTATGATCCTGAGCTCTACATGTGTTTTGTAATGTGCCATGCCATCTTTACAGGGGTGTATGCCATGTATTTTTGTGATCTTTGTGGTGACTAGCACAAGCATGCAAAGTAGCTTACTCGATGATGCTGATTTCAGGGACCTCGAATTTCACTAAGTCCTTGTCATGTTACTGTTTTTATGCCATATGTTCATGTTGTTTCCTAGTGATCCGTGCCTCTTTTGAGGATGATCATTAATGATGTTTTGTTAATATTGTGGTGCTCTATCCATCCATTTCTTTGTTTGCAAATATGGAGCACCCTAGCTTGAGTCAATCGAGCTCTACTTTTGCTATAAAATGTTCCTGGCAGATTGTTAACATGTTTAGTGATTTTGCCGAGGTTGTTGCTATTGTTCCGTGCATGATATGTTGTTGTTCTTTCCATGTCTAGCTTCTATGCCATGTCTTCTTGATGGGTGTATTCTTAGTTTAGCATGCAATGCCTCGTAGTGAGTGCATCGAGCTCGTAAACATGCCTACTTGTTAATATGTTTGCATGCTCCAGTTTTTCACGAAGTCTGAATCTGTTTATGTTTTTGCTATGTTCACATGGTTGCAATTGTATTTTCTGATCCCTTTTGGCTCATAGTCACTAAGGGACTTTTGTTATATGCTTAGAGTAGCTTCTTGCCATGCTTTGCTTTGCCATGATATGTTCCTGTAGCATGTAGTTTCCATGCTCTAAACATTGCTTCCTGATGATAAATTCCTGACTTGTGTTATTTTCGCTAAGTCTGTAACCTGTTATCATTTGCACTTTTGCCATGCTTGTTTGAGCTCGCTAATGAGTGAATTAGCCGTAGCTCAGTGTTCATCTTTTGTCAAGCATCTTCAGTGGATCCCTACCATGCCTTTTGTTGCTATGTTTTAGTGCTGAAGCATAATTATATTGATGTATTTAGATGACTACTTGCTGTTAATCGCAGACCGGTGCCATATTTGTTTTGCTTGCCATTGCCAAACCGTGCATCCGATTCCGGTGATCTTTATATCGATTTCGACCGAAATCAACTCCTCTTTCCAGTGGCACTCTTGATTTTTCAAAGTTGAGGCTAGGTTCAATCATTCCTTTCCAAAGCATGCATATGCATCACATACCGCATCCCGCATATCATGCCATGTTCATGTGTTGGTTGTTTACTATGTTGTGTGCTTCTTTCCGGTGTTGCTTCTTCGGGTTGGTTTCGATAACGTCGCGTTTGTGAGGAACCATTCGACCACGTCCGTTTGTCTTCATCATGGACTCGTTCTTCTTCCTTGCGGGATTTCAGGCAAGATGACCATACCCTCGAAATCACTTTTATCTTTGCTTGCTAGTTGCTCGCTCTTTTGCTATGCCTATGCTACGATACCTACCACCTGCTTATCATGCCTCTCATATTGTTAAACCAAGCCTCTAACCACCTTGTCCTAGCAAACCTTTGTTTGGCTATGTTACCGCTTTTCTCAGCCCCTCTTATAGCGTTGTTAGTTGCAGGTGAAGATTGGAGCTTGTTCCATGTTTGGAACATGGATATTTTGCTGGGATATCACAATATCTCTTATTTAATTAATGAATCTATATACTTGGTAAAGGGTGGAAGGCTCGGCCTTATGCCTGGTGTTTGTTCCACTCTTGCCGCCCTAGTTTCCGTCATATCGGTGTTATGTTCCCGGATTTTGCGTTCCTTACACGGTTGGGTTATAATGGGAACCCCTTGACAGTTCGCCTTCAATAAAACTCCTCCAGCAAGGCCCAACATTGGTTTTACCATTCGCCACCTAGCCACTTTTTCCCTTGGGTTAGGCCAGCCCAAGGGTCATCTTTATTTTAACCCCCCCGGGCCAGTGCTTGTCTAAGTGTTGGTCCAAACTGAGCGATGTCCGGAGCTACCAGGGGCAACTCTGGGCTGGCCCACCCGACGTCTTGCTCATCTGGTGTGCCCTGAGAACGAGATATGTGCAGCTCCTATCGGGATTTGTCGGCACATCTGGGTGGCTTTGTTGGTCTTGTTTTACCATTGTCGAAATGTCTTGTAGCCGGGATGCCGAGCCTGATCGAATTGTCTTGGGAGAAGGTATATCCTTCGTTGACCGTGAGAGCTTGTGATGGGCTAAGTTGGGACACCCCTGCAGGGTTTTGAACTTTCGAAAGCCGTGCCCGCGGTTATGGGCAGATGGGAATTTGTTAATGTCCGGTTGTAGAAAACCTGAAGTTGATCTTAAATTAAAGTACATCAACCGCGTGTGTAACCGTGATGGTCTCTTTTCGGCGGAGTCCGGGAAGAGAACACGGTCTCGTGTTATTCTTGAACATAGGTTGTTCTAGGATCACTTCTTGATTATAGTTCATCGATCGTGCCTTTGCCTTCTCTTCTCGCTCTCATTTGCGTATGTCAGCCACCATATATGCTAGTCGCTTGCTGCAGCTCCACCTCATACCTTTTACCCTTCCTATAAGCTTAAATAGTCTTGATCGTGAGGGTGTCAGATTGCTGAGTCCCCGTGACTCACAGATACTTTCAAAACCAGTTTGCAGGTGCCGATGTTACCGAGCAGGTGACGCAACCAAGCTCAAGGAGGAGCTCAATGAAGATCTTGTCCTTTGTGTTGTTTCGTTCTAGTTGATCAGTAGTGGAGCCTAGTTGGGGTCGATCGGGGATCTGTGTAGCTTTTGGGGGTAATCTTCTTTTATTTTGGTTTCGTAGTCGGACCTTGATTGTATCTGGTTGATGTAATGCTTTATTCATGTATTGTGTGAAGTGGCGATTGTAAGCCAACTATGTATCTCTTTCCCTTATGTATTACATGGGTTGTGTGAAGATTACCTCACTTGCGACATTGATTTCAATGCGGTTATGCCTCTAAGTCGTGCTTCGACACGTGGGAGATATAGCCGCATCGAGGGCGTTACAAGTTGGTAATCAGAGCCTTCCCCGACTTAGGAGCCCCCTGCTTGATCGAATCGTTGGCGTTGTTGAGTCTAGAAAAATGTTTTGAGTCATCTAGGATTATATATATCGGATTAGGAATTCTTTTTACTCCGCAGTCCCTTCGTCGCTCTGGTGAGGCATCCGGACGTAGAGTTTTGACTCTTCTCTTCTCAAATTTCACTAAAAAAAATTAGGATCACGCGGGTATCTCGGGATCGTTCCGATGGTTTTGTGACGAGAACATTGTTCTTGGTGCCTCCTGTCATTTAGGGGTTGTAGCAGTGTCCCGGGGAGTTGAGCTCCGAGGTGTTGTCGTCACAATTTTATCGTTGCAGTTCTGGAATACCTGAGTTTAGTTTCGCCGACATCGAAATCTCTTTTATGTAGTCGTTGGTGAGATAACCTCGACGCCACCCAGTACTGGGGCGGGAGTTCGGGAGTATTGCCATAACTCGTATAACACATGCTTTTCGAAGGTTGAGGTAAACGATTTCCGAAGGTTTCTTGGTTACGTCTTGAAGGATGGGTATATCTGGATGTAGGATTTGCTAGTTTTGGGTGAGATATTATGCTTCCCCTGTATCCCCAACACCTGATTGCATAACCGGAAAGTTTCGGGAGTTTATAAGTGGGAATTCAAGTAGCTCTTAGGATATCTTTCCGACAGATATATGATATGAACTTGGGGTTCGACGTCTAGTGGTCCGCCTATCCACGGTTGGTTTTACAGTGGTCTCGTTGTGTCTTAAAGAGTCCTTGGCTATGCCGACTCGGGGACGCTTCGTATGTCATGTGCACTGCCTTGTACATGACGGTGTTGTACGATCTAGCCCGTGTAGGCCCCACCACGAAAACTTCGGATGAAATCTCTATCATATGTTTGTTCCAGTTTATTCTGCAAGCCAATCCTTTGTTTTGTTTTCAGTTGTGGTATTCGAGTTGCTTCAGTGTCAAGGGTTGATTCCATACCTTCCCCAAATGGTGTTCTCATACTCCGATGTGAATACCAATCCTTCTCGATCATCGAGATTGTGCTGTCAATCCTTCTCAACCGGTGTGTCTCTCTTCAAGTGGATCCGATCACTTCAACATTGGCAAGATCAATTATCAGTTCCTCTCAACGATGTTTGTTTCATTCGTTCCAAGCTGCCTTTGTTTTTCCCGCCCGCGCACCCCTTTTTCCTCAAGGACTCAGATGTCTTAATCAAATATCCATTTTATTCTTGTGAAGTCTATCCATACTTTTCCGTCAATGTTCTTATCCGGTGATTCTCATGAAGACTCTAGTGGAGCTTCAAGCTCATCATTCTGCGTTCTTTTCCTTCTCCGGTGGATCCAATTCAAGCTTTCGGTGTTGATCATATTCTTTTCCGTATTTCAAATGCCTTCTCATGCTGGTGCGCCTTATATTTAGTCATTCCAAGCTCGTTATTCTGTTGTTCCGGAGTGCTCAAGATATCTCGAAGATTCGTGTTTCCACTCTGCTTTCGTAATCCTTTCGAGCTCTTTCGAGGTTGTTATCTCATTCAAGCTATTTAATTCAACCGGTGCAATCTTCCTTTTAAATCGTTCAACCGTGTATCTTTTGAGTGGGCCCTAACCCACAGGTCTTTTTCCAAGATCTTACCTGACTCTTCTAATTTTATCGGAGCTATTCTCAAATCTTTCAAAGTTTGACGTAAGAATGAATTATCATCAGTCAAATGCCTTCTCCTAGATCTTTCACAATTCTTTTCATAGTTGGCTCAACCTCTTCGCTTTTTGATTCTTCCGGAGTGTCTAAATAATTCATGGTGGTGTTTCTCATCGTAACTCTCAGATTTTGAAGAC
The DNA here is from genome assembly GCF_056163025.1 of Triticum urartu. NCBI lineage: Eukaryota > Viridiplantae > Streptophyta > Magnoliopsida > Poales > Poaceae > Triticum > Triticum urartu. The sequence goes on along the minus strand of NC_141876.1, from coordinate 361,264,849 downwards.
CGAAGAAGAGTTTTACCTCCATATCTTATCCGTTCTCTCAGAGATTCGTGATTCTAGCTTGTTGCCATCCTCTCATAATTATTTTCGATTGTGAGAATTCTTTTCACCCATCTGAAGCAATTCAAGAGTCATCTCAGTTTGATTGTCCGGATTCCATCAATTCAGGTTTATTCATTCTCAGCTTTCAGTTATCATTCTCTAAATCTTACCGGTGCATCGATCAAATATCCTCTAATCAGTTCATGATCTCTTCGTTCTATTGTATCTAAACTCTCTCATGTATCTTCGTTCATTTGCTAATTCTTCCCGGTGTTTCTTTATCTTTTATTCAATCGTTTTTCAATTCTTACGGTGGTTTGCTCAACATTCTCTTCCATGGCTATCATATCAATTAATCGTTGTTTCAACCCGACCGGTGGTTTGTTGAAGACCTTCTCAAGTTTGATTATACCTCTCTTTAATCCTTTCCGTGAGAATAAGTAGTATGCCAAATCCGTTGATTGTCATCAATTTAATTGATGAAGGATAAGCACAACGTAATTCTTATTCTTTGTTTTGTCCAAGTGATTAATTCCTTAGTCCGGAGGTTCATCAGAATTCTTGATCTCAGTTATACATCTTTCTTTCTGGAGCTCAAAGTTATTTCCATTATTTCATCGCGAAGATTCATCTAATCATTGCAACCTTGTGTTTCCAACTTCTCTCTCCTTTCGTTTGATCATTGCTTTGTTTACCAGAGTTCTTCATGAAGGTTCTACATGGTGGTTCATCAAGGATTTAATTTCCTTCTCGAAGTGTTCATCGAGATTCTTTTCAGAGGAGTTCAAGTATTCTTTATCTTGCATTTCAAAGTGCAATTCTTTCAACCGTATCATTGGAGGTGGTATTATGTCATTCGTGATAATTTCCCGTCGTGCTCCGTGATTCACAAGTTATCAAGAATGAGATATTTTAAATCCATCAATCTCGCCATTCGAGTTATCTTGGCTAATATTTTCACCTAAAGCTTTCCCTAAGGATTGTTGCTATATGGTGCTTATAAAAATGACCCAAGTTCTTCATTTATCCTCCCGGCGAAATAGTCTAGTCTCTTTGTGTATATCAATCCAATCTATCGTTTCCGGCAATGGCAGAATTTCATCCCAGTTTTGAGATGTTTTCCATAAGCCCACAACAAGCTTACTCTTTTCGTTGTGGTGTTCCAACAACTCCATTCGACCCTTCTCCTAAGGATGCCTTCTCAAGCTCTTTTGTGACAGAAATTGCCATTTTCTTCTCCATTCTCCTATTTCAATTATTTATCTTCTATTCTTTCTCCCGAAGGTCTATAGATGTTTCTCTTTTCATCCTCATCTCGGTTTGTCAAGACCATATTCTTTCCTTTGCTAATCCTTTTCAAACCGGCATGTCGTGTTTTCACTCAAGTATCTTCTCATCTTAACAAGTTATTATTCAATTCCTTTTCTTTTCATTCGGAGTGCTGCCCGAAGTTTGTCTTCATCATGGACTTGTTCTTCTTCCTTGCGGTATTTCAGGCAAGATGACCATACCCTCGAAATCACTTCTATCTTTGCTTGCTAGTTGCTCGCTCTTTTGCTATGCCTATGCCACGATACCTAACACCTGCTTATCATGCCTCCCATATTGTTAAACCAAGCCTCTAACCACCTTGTCCTAGCAAACCGTTGTTTGGCTATGTTACCGCTTTGCTTAGCCCCTCTTATAGCGTTGTTAGTTGCAGGTGAAGATTGGAGCTTGTTCCATGTTTGGAACATGGATATTTTGTTGGGATATCACAATATCTCTTATTTAATTAATGCATCTATATACTTGGTAAAGGGTGGAAGGCTCGGCCTTATGCCTGGTGTTTTGTTCCACTCTTGCCACCCTAGTTTCCGTCATATCGGTGTTATGTTCCCGGATTTTGCGTTCCTTACACGGTTGGGTTATAATGGGAACCCCTTGACAGTTCGCCTTGAATAAAACTCCTCCAGCAAGGCCCAACATTGGTTTTACCATTCGCCACCTAGCCTCTTTTGCCCTTGGGTTAGGCCAGCCCAAGGGTCATCTTTATTTTAACCCCCCCGGGTCAATGCTTGTCTAAGTGTTGGTCCAAACTGAGCGATGTCCGAAGCTACCAGGGGCAACTCTGGGCTGGCCCACCCGACGTCTTGCTCATCCGGTGTGCCCTGAGAACGAGATATGTGCAGCTCCTATCGGGATTTGTCGGCACATCTGGGTGGCTTTGTTGGTCTTGTTTTACCATTGTCGAAATGTCTTGTAACCGGGATGCCGAGCCTGATCGGATTGTCTTGGGAGAAGGTATATCTTTCGTTGACCGTGAGAGCTTGTGATGGGCTAAGTTGGGACACCCCTGCAGGGTTTTGAACTTTCGAAAGCCGTGCCCGTGATTTTGGGCAGATGGGAATTTGTTAATGTCCGGTTGTAGAAAACCTGAAGTTGATCTTAAATTAAAATACATCAACTGCGTGTGTAACCGTGATGGTCTTTTCTCGGCGGAGTCCGGGAAGTGAACACGGTGTTGGAGTTATGCTTGACATAGGTTGTTCTAGGATCACTTCTTGATCATAGTTTTATCGACCGTGCTTTTGCCTTCTCTTCTCGCTCTCATTTGCGTATGTTAGCCACCAAATATGCTAGTCGCTTGCTGCAGCTCCACCTCATACCTTTTACCCTTCCTATAAGCTTAAATAGTCTTGATCGCGAGGGTGTGAGATTGTTGAGTCCCCGTGACTCACAGATACTTACAAAACTAATTTGCTGGTGCCGATGTTACCAAGCAGGTGACGCAACCAAGCTCAAGGAGGAGCTCGATGAAGATCTTGTCCTTTGTGTTGTTTCGTTCTAGTTGATCAGTAGTGGAGCCCAGTTGGGGTCGATCAGGGATCTGTGTAGCTTTTGGGATAGTCTTCTTTTATTTTGGTTCATATCTGGTTGATGTAATGCTTTATTCATGTATTGTGTGAAGTTGCGATTGTAAGCCAACTATGTATCTCTTTCCCTTATGTATTACATGGGTTGTGTGAAGATTACCTCACTTGCGGCATTGCTTTCAATGCGATTATGCCTCTAAGTCGTGCTTCGACACGTGGGAGATATAGCCGCATCAAGGGCGTTACAGATGGTGATCGTATCAACCTTGGAATCACTTCCAACACACATCGTCACCTCGCCCTTAACTAGTCTTTGTTTATTCTGCAACTCCTGTTTCAAGTTACTAACCTTAGCAACTGAACCAGTATCAAATACCTAGGGGCTACTATGAACACTAGCAAGGTACACATCAATAACCTGTATATCAAATATACCTTTGTTCACTTTGCCATCCTTCTTATCCACCAAATGTTTTGGGCAGTTCCGCTTCTAGTGACCATTTCCTTTGCAGTAGAAGCACTTAGTTTCAGGCTTGGGTCCAGCTTTGGGCTTCTTCTCGGGAGTGGCAACTTGCTTGCCATTCTTCTTGAAGTTTCCTTTCTTTCCCTTTGCCCTTTTTCTTGAAACTAGTGGTCTTGCTAACCATCAACACTTGATGCTCTTTCTTGATTTCTACCTTTGTCGATTTCAGCATCGCGAAGAGCTCGGGAATCATTTTCATCATCCCTTGCATATTATAGTTCATCATGAAGTTCTAGTAGCTTGGTGATAGTGACTAGAGAACTTTGTCAATCACTATCTTATCTGGAAGATTAACTCCCACCTGATTCAAGCGATTGTAGTACCCAAACATTCTGAGTACGTGCTCACTGGCTGAGCTATTCTCCTCCATCTTGTAGGCAAAGTACTTGTCAGAGGTCTCATACCTCTCGACACAGGCATGAGTCTAAAATACCAATTTCAGCTCTTGGAACATCTCATATGATCCATGGTGTTCCAAACATTTTTGAAGTACAGGTTCTAAGCCGTAAAGCATGGCGCATTAAACTATCAAGTAGTCATCATATCGAGCTTGCAAAACATTCATAACGTCTGCATCTACTCCTGCAACAGGTTCGTCACCTAGTTGTGCATCAAGGATATAATTGTTCTGTGCAACAATGAGGATAATCCTCAGATCACGGACCCAGTCCGCATCATTGCTACTATCATCTTTCAACTTAGTTTTCTCTAGGAACATATCAAAAATACAGGGGAGCTATTTCACGAGCTATTGATCTACAATATAGATATGCAAATACTATCAGGACTAAGTTCATGATAAATTAAATTCAATTAATCAAATTACTTAATAACTCCCACTTAGATAGACATACCTCAAGTCATCTAAATGATACGTGATCCAAATCAACTAAACCATCTTCGATCATCGCATGAGATGGAGTAGTCATCAATGGTGAACATCTCTATGTTGATCATATCTACTATATGATTCACGTTCGACATTTCAGTCTCCAGTGTTCCGAGGCCATGTCTGTACATGCTAGGCTCGTCAAGTTTAACCCAAGTATTCCGCATGTGCAAAACTGTGTTGCACCCGTTGTATGTGAATGTAGAGTCTATCACACCCGATCATCACGTGGTGTCTCAACACGACGAAATGAAGCAACGGTGCATACTCAGGGAGAACACTTTACCTTGGAATTTAGTTAAGGGATCATCTTATAATGCTACCGCCGTACTAAGAAAAATAAGATGCATAAAAGATAAACATCACATGCAATCAAAAAATGTGACATGATATGGCCATCATCATCTTGTGATCTTGATCTCCATCTCCAAAGCATCGTCATGATCTCCATCGTCACCAGCTCGACACCTTGATCTCCATCGTAGCTTCATGGTCGTCTCGCCAACTATTGCTTCTACAACTATCGCTAACGCATAGTGATAAAGTAAAGCAATTACATGGTGTTTGCATTTCATACAATAAAGAGACAACCATAAGGCTCCTACCGGTTGTCAGATATCTTACAAAACATGATCATCTCATACAATAATGTTTATCACATCATGCCTTGACCATATCACATCACAACATGCCCTGCAAAAACAAGTTAGACGTCCTCTACTTTGTTGTTGCAAGTTTTACGTGGTTGCTAAGGGCTTCTAGCAAGAACTGTTTTTACCTACGCATCAAAACCACAACGGTGTTTCGTCAAGTTTGCTGTTTTAACCTTCTTCAAGGACCGGCCACAGTCAAATTCGATTCAACTAAAGTAGGAGAAACAGATAGCCGCCAGCCACCTTTATGCAAAATTAGTTGCATGTCTGTCGATGGAACCGGTCTCATGTAAGTGGACATGTAAGGTTGGTCTGGGTCGCTTCATCCCGCAATATCGCTGAATCAAAATAAGACATTGGTGGTAAGCAGTATGACTATCACCGCCCACAACTCTTTGTGTTCTACTTGTGCATATCATCTACGCATAGACCTGGCTCTGATACCACTGTTGGGAATCGTTGCATGGAAAACAAAAAAAATTCTACACACACGCAATGATCTATCCATGGAGATGCATAGCAACGAGGGGGAGAGTGTGTCTACGTACCCTCATAGACCGTAAGTGGAAGCGTTTCACAACGCGGTTGATGTAGTCGAACTTTCTTCGCGCTCCAACGGATCTAGTACCGAATGCACGACTCCTGTAAGTGCATCTAGTGCCACCCCTAGTTGGTTTTGGAGTATTGACGACAAACCTAGTTGAGGGACTAATGTGTTTGTGAGAATTGCAGGATAACACAGGTAGAAGTCTCTCATTGATTCGGTTTTCCTACCAGAGATGACCCCTAAAAATATATGAAGACATTGAAGTCAAAGGTGGTATGTGAATATATTCACATTGAAGACTATGACAAGAGAAGACATCGCATGAAGCCTATGGAGCTCGAAGACTTAGATCTTTCATAGTTCTTTTTCTTCTTTGTTGAGTCATAGGAACCACCGTACTGTTAAGTGGGGTCCAAGAGAACCAGTCAGAATGACTAAAGTGATGCTTAACCAAAACCTATGTCTTCGAGTGAAGACTATGAGAGCGAATCTTGTCCAGAGTCGGACAAGTCAGCTTTGCTTGTAGCCCAAGTAAAGTTGTCATGTGTGTTTGAAATCTGACCGTTGGAACACGTGTCAGTTCCTTAGTGACCCAGGGTCATTTCGGACAAATCAGGTCGGGTTGCCTAGTGGCTATAAATAGCCCACCCCCTACAACCATAAACGGTTGGCTGCTCAGAGTTAGAGTACGGCTTTTGTCGTTTGAGAGCAACCCACCTCGAAGCCTTTGAGAGAGAATTCCTTGCGAGGATAAAGCCCTAACCACCCAGAGCCAAAGAGTGTTAGGCATCACTTAAGTCTTCTTGTCTGTGTGATCTGAAGACTTATTACACTTGAGGACTGTGAATCCTCCAGCCGGTTAGGCGTCACGTTCTGAGCATCCAAGAGTCATTGTGGATCGCCGGTGAACGAAGTCTGTGAAGGTTTGGGAGTCTACCTTGAAGACTTACCAGAGTGATCGGGCGAGGTCTGTGTGACCTTAGCTCAAGGGGAATATGGTGAGGACTGGGTGTCCTGAGCTGCGTGTTCAGGACTGGGTGTCCGGGACTGTGTGTCCTCAGGTTTAAATACCTAGCCGCCCTAACCAGGCGTACAGTTGTCACAGCAACTGGAACTGGTCCAACAAATCATTGTCTTCAACGAGTCACTGATTTCATCCTTCCCTTCCCTTTACTTACTGTTGGTCCTTGTGAAGTCATTGTATGATTGCACTATCTTTTGTCTTCACTGAGTGACTGCTTGTTCTGATCGGCTTCATAATATCTTCCTACCTGATCCTTACTACCTAGCTGCTATTAGTCATTGTGCTTTCACTTCATTGAATACTTGACTATGGTTTGCCTAGTGTAGTCTACCTTACGCTGCATGGTAATAGGTTTATTTCTATCGTTTGTCTTCGAAACTTCCATGTTTTGAAGACTTTCATAAAAATCGCCTATTCACCCCCCCTCTAGTCGATATAACGTACTTTCAATTGGTATCAGAGCAAGGTACTCCCTTGTTCTGTGTGATTCGGTTTAACCACCTGGAGTTTTAGCTATGTCGACTACAGGGATAATTAAAGTCTCTGCTGCGTGCCCCGTCTTCGATGGAACTGAATATTCCTACTGGAAGAATAAGATGCGCATGCATCTTGAAGCCATTGACGTCGACCTATGGTATGTCGTCAAGAATGGCGTTCCCAAGGCTGGAGAAGGTGTCACTGCTGCTGACGTCAAGAAGTTTGTTCAACTGGACTCTACTGCCAAGAATATCATCTATGGTCATCTGACCAAAGGACAGTATGGCCGCGTGAGTGCTTTGGAAACATCTAAGCTAGTCTGGGACTGGCTCTCCAAGGTCAACGAAGGCGTCTCAACCCAGAGAGATCAGAGAATCAGTGTCCTTCACAACCTCTTCAACCGCTTCAAGAGAAATGACAATGAGAATGTCCAGCTCACGTTTGATCGACTCACTGACATCACAAATGAGCTTCAAGCTCTCGGCACCACTGAGATCACCAAGCATGAAGTCATCAAGACACTCCTGAGATCACTTGACAGCTTGTTTAACACCCTAGCCCTGATGATTCAAGAACGTCCGGACTTCAAGACACTTGATCCGTCTGACATACTTGAGAGGCTCAACACACACGAGTTTCAACTTTCTGAGAAATGAGACATCTACGGTCCCAACTATGGGCGAACTCGTGCCTTGAAGGCAAAAGCTGTCTCCACATCTGAAGAAGAATCTGACAGCAGTTCTGATGATCCTGAAGACATTGGAAAGGAGCTTGCTATGCTTGTGAAGAAGTTCCAAAAATTCACCAAGAAGAAAGGCTTCAGAAAGTCTTCACGATCAAGCTCAAGGAATGATGAAGTTTCTGCTCATGACTACAAGAAAAGATCATGCCACAAGTGCAAGAAACCTGGCCACTACATCTCTGAGTGTCCGCAGTGGGACAATGATAACAACAAGAAGAAGAAGAGCAAGGAGTATGACTCCGACGACAAGAAGAAGAAGAAATACTCAAAGTCCTCTTCCAAGTCTTCCTCCAAGTCTTCATCACACAAGAAGAGCTCATCTGGCAAGGCACGTGCGTTTGTTGGCAAGGAAATGGATTCAGAGGAGGAGTCCGCTTCTGAGGAGGCGGAGGTGGAGTCTGAGGAGGAGTCCGATTCTGGCATTGCGAGTCTGGCTACAGCATACATTGCCAAGTCCATCTTCAACACTGAAGACAATGACTCCATCACCGACACCGATGCAAATGACAAGGACTACTCCGCTCCTACCTACTGCTTCATGGCACGCAGTGCGAAGGTAAACACACGCACTACTCACTATCAAACATCTAGTGACGATGACTCTGATTGTGGTTCCAAACCCAGCTACAAAACACTCGCTAAAATTGCAACTGAATAACAGAAAACCATGGAACACATTCAAAAACTGTTAGACAAAAGCGATGATCTGTTAGACGCTGAAATGACTCGATCCCAGTCCTTAATTGAAGACATAAAAAATCTTCACGTTAAGTATGAGGAAATTGAAAGTCGTCATGAAACGCTCTCAACAGCTCATGAAAGGCTTTCCTATGATTATCTTCAAAGGAAGCAAGATCTTGAGAAATTGAGAGCGGCTCATGAAGATCTTCAAAAAGAAAGCAAGTCGCTTCGCGCCAAACAGATTAGTTCAGCTCAGGAAGGATTTGAACCATCATGTCTTAAATGCATTGAGCGTGATAATGCTACTTCTGTTGCTGAATGTTCTACTGCTGTTACTGTTGCAATATCTTCAACTGTTGATGTGGGAACTAACCCCTCTGCTGAGGATACCACTGCTATTGCTGATGAGAATGCTAGGTTGAAGACATTGCTTGAAACAGGGATGTACAAAAGTCTTAAAGGGCATCAGACACTATGTGATGTCCTCAAAAGGCAGATCCTAAACCGAAACCCTAGGAAAGAGGGTGTTGGGTTCGAAAGGAAAATGAATGCTGATGGCTCTTACTGGAAACCTGAGCAGTACCCCAAAACCACATGGGTTGCTGCAAAGGAACCTTCAGCAGATCCATCCACTCTATCTGGCTTCACTTGTGCTAACCCCATTGTTATTGATGAATCCTTTGATGCAAACTACAAACTGTTTAAGAATCAGAATGGTGAAGTGTTTGCCAGGTATATTGGTACTAACTGCAGGAATGGACCGCCTATGAAGAAGATCTGGGTGCCGAAAAGGTGTTTGGAGAATCTTCCTGTGAATGTCATCATGACACCACAAGTGAAGAAGACAAACCCCAAACCAGAGTCTTCATACGGTCCAAAGGCTTCATACAGACAGAGGACTCATCTGAGTCGCACTAACGCAAATGTTTTGCAGGGAAGCCATACTCAGGCCTATGAATATGAGTGCGGTTCATCAAACCGCCATGTTCATAAGACCAAGAACTATTCTGCTTATTCTTATGAGTACTATTATCCTCCTGCAAGACTTTTTGCTAGGGCTCCAAAGCCAAAGTTCTCAGATGCTGCACTTAGACTTATTGCTTCTAAGCCACCCTTGAAGATGTGGGTGGCTAAGAAAGCTTAACTCTCTTTTGCAGGGAAGGGTCTCCAGTAGAAAACCAAAATCGTCTGATGCTATTGCTGGGGACCTTAAACATCTTGTAGGGCGCAAGATCAAATGCCCAAATGGTCTTATTATGTACTTCATTCCTGAATCGCTTGCTACTCGCCTATCAGTCCTAATCTCGATCTAAGCTTTCATAACCCATTGGTTCATCAAATGTTTTTGCTTCACAATTCTCTTCGTGAAGCCTATCCCCCTAACTGCACTGTAGGGTACGACACCAGCTGCTTCAGAATGGATTATTCATAGTGGGTGTACCAATCACATGACTGGCAAGAGAAGCCTTCTTATGGACTCAACCTTACGTCCATCCGATAAGAGTCACATCACATTTGCTGCCACTGGTAAAAGTAAGGTATTGGGTCTAGGTAGAGTTGCAATCTCAAAGGATCAACACATGGATAAAGTCATGCTTGTTGAATCCCTTGGCTTCAACTTAATGTCTGTCTCAATGCTTTGCAATTTAAATATGATCGTAATGTTTGGAAAATATAGTTGCCTTGTTCTAATGGAATCTGACAAGTCTCTAGTGTTTGAAGGGTATCGGAAAGATGATTTGTACGTGGTAGATTTCTCAGCAGGACCACAGCTTGCCGTATGTCTTCTAGCAAAAGCTTCAGAATGCTGGCTCTGGCATCGGAGGCTAGGGCATGCTGGCATGAGGAACCTCCACACCCTTGCAAAGAAGAAGCATGTCATAGGCATCGAGGGCGTCAAGTTCAAGAAGGATCACTTATGCGGTGCCTGTGAAGCAGGAAAGATGACGAGAGCCAAGCATCCCTCGAAGACAATCATGACAACAACTCGACCCTTCGAACTTCTCCACATGGATCTTTTCGGTCCCACTCATTACTCAACTCTTACTACTACTGCTTGTCTCTATGGCTTTGTCATTGTTGATGATTATTCTAGATATACTTGGGTGCACATAATCCTCTACAAGACTGAAGTGCAGGATGTCTTCAGACGCTTCGCCGATCGAGCAATGAACAACTATGGCGCCAAGATAAAGCACATCAGAAGTGATAATGGCACTGAATTCAAGAACACTGGCCTTGATACATATCTTGATACTTTGGGCATCACACATGAATTCTCAGCTCCGTACACGCCACAGCAGAATGGCGTTGTCGAACGCAAGAACAGAACACTCATTGAGATGGCCCGAACAATGCTAGATGAATACAAGACTCCAAGAAAATTCTGGCCCGAAGCCATTGATACTGCATGCCATACAATCAACCGTGTTTATCTTCACAAGCTTCTGAACAAGACATCTTATGAGCTCCTTACTGGCAAGAAGCCAAATGTCAGTTACTTCAGAGTATTTGGCGCCAGGTGCTGGATCAAGGATCCACATCACACTTCAAAATTTGCACCAAAAGCACATGAGGGTTTTATGCTTGGATATGGAAAGGATTCGCACTCCTATAGAGTCTTCAATCTCTTTCATTATAAAGCGGTTGAAACAATGGATGTGCGGTTCGATGAGACTAACGGTTCACAAAGAGAGCACCTGCCAAATGTGCTAGATGAAGTTCCATCTAGTGAATCAATCAAACTAATGGTAACTGGAGAAATCATACCCTCTGAAGCTCAACCTGAAGAGGAACTTATCATCTCCGCACCTGATCAACCTGAAGACAATCCCTCTAACAATGACAATGATCAACAAGAGCAAAATCTTCACCCTTTACATCCTCGTGTTGCCAATGAAGTGCAGATTGAGAGAATAATTGATAGCATCAATGCACCCGGTCCGCTCACTCGTTCAAGGGCAACACAACTAGCAAATTTCTGTGGGCACTTCGCATTCGTCTCAATAACAGAACCCAAGAAAGTTGAAGAAGCCTTCATGGAACCTGAATGGATTCAAGCTATGCAAGAAGAGCTTCAACAGTTTGAGCTGAATAATGTATGGGAACTGGTTAAGCGTCCTAATCCTCGGAAGCACAATATAATAGGCACCAAATGGATATACCGCAACAAGCAAGATGAGCATGGTCAAGTTGTCAGAAACAAAGCTCGTCTCGTTGCTCAAGGATATACTCAAGTGGAAGGAATTGACTTCGATGAAACATTTGCTCCTGTGGCTCGACTTGAAGCCATACGCATACTGCTGGCCTATGCAAATCATCATAACATACTTCTATATCAAATGGATGTGAAGAGCGCTTTTCTCAATGGCAAGATTGAAGAAGAAGTGTATGTTGCACAACCGCCTGGCTTTGAAGATCCAAAACATCCTGACATGGTATACAAGCTCAACAAGGCACTGTATGGCCTCAAACAAGCCCCTCGGGCTTGGTATGACACACTCAAATACTTCCTGAAGAGCAAAGGCTTCATACCTGGTTCCCTCGACCCCACTCTCTTCACGAAGACATATGATGGTGAACTGTTTGTGTGCCAAATATATGTGGATGACATTATCTTCGGCTGCACCAATCAGAAGTATAGTGAAGAGTTTGGATATATGATGCAAGAGCAATATCAGATGTCCATGATGGGAGAGCTGAAGTTCTTCCTCGGTCTTCAAATACGACAGCAACGCAACGGCATATTCATATCTCAAGAGAAGTATCTCAAAGATTGCCTGAAGAAGTTCGGTATGCAAGACTGCAAAGGCTTCACGACGCCAATGCCAGCCAAACATCATCTAGGTCCCGACGACAATGGTAAAGAGTTCGATCAAAAGGTATACCGCTCCATGATTGGTTCTTTACTTTATCTATGTGCATCTAGGCCAGATATTATGCTTAGTGTTTTCATGTGTGCTCGATTCCAAGCGGCACCAAAGGAATCGCATCACTTAGCTGTGAAGCGAATTCTTCGATATTTGGCTCACACCCCAACTCTAGGATTATGGTATCCAAAGGGCTCAGAGTTTGATCTGGTTGGATTCTCGGATGCTGATTATGCTGGTGACAAGGTGGATCGCAAGTCTACATCAGGCACATGTCATTTTCTGGGACGATCACTTGTATGTTGGTCTTCAAAGAAGCAGAACTGTGTATCTCTCTCCACTGCTGAATCTGAATACATTGCTGCTGGATCTTGCTGCGCTCAGCTTCTGTGGATGAAGCAAACACTCAAAGACTATGGCATTCATCTGAAGCAAGTGCCACTCTACTGCGACAATGAAAGCGCCATCAAGATTGCCAACAATCCAGTTCAGCACGCCAAGACAAAGCACATTGAAATTCGTCATCACTTTCTCAGAGATCATGTTGTGAAGGAAGATATTGATATCATACATGTCAACACTGAAGAGCAATTGGCAGATATCTTCACCAAGACCTTGGATGAGAAGAGATTTTGCAAGTTACGGTGTGAGCTAAATATCTTGGAATCCTTAAATGTCCTGTGATCAGGCACACATCCTAACACTTATGCATATTGATGACTTAGATGTGCAACACACGAAGTAAAGTATATCGTCAATCAATGAAGACATACATTCTAAGTGTGAATACATTAATGTGGAATTTGACTTCGGAGCGCCACGATAATTGTGCGTCTGTCTGGGTCTAATACTTCATATACGGTGGGTAACGCCACCACCAAGGTTCTGTTTGAAGTGTTTCACTCATGGCGTTATATTTGCTATGTCTTCACATTTGGTTTGGCTTCAATCTCAACATGTCTTCATGATTATCTTCACTATGTTGATTATATATATATACTAGTGTTCTATCCTCTACAGCATTCACTTATAGCTATGTCTTCTTGTTGAATATTTTGAACTAAGTGAATGTAATCAGACCCTAACCTCTCTATGCTTTCTATCTCAAACTCTACCTCTCCAAATCATATGCATTCTTTTGAAACTGTCAAACGTCTTCTCTGCGTCCTTGTCAGCAGAAGATACAGAGACAAACATTAAGTCTGCTTTCAATGCTAATTCCTTCACCTGAAACCCGGAGAAGTGGGAATGACCACCCGACAATCCAGGCGTGCATGGGACGTGGAACAACCTCCGATATGCTGCATGATGGCCACGTGTTCCTCAGATGTGAATCGCCAGGGGCACCTGTGTAATAACACTAAGACGCCCCTATCCCTATAAATACGCGCCACAGCACAGTCATTATCTCTTCTTTCACTCTCGCACGAACCCTAGCGCCACCGCTAGCCCTCGACGATGCCGGTGACAAAGCGCTTAGCTGCCGCAACCTCTCCGACGCCGTCTTCACGCCGACCGCGGACATCGTCTTCTCCGCCGTCGCCGTAGGTGTCCTCCGTTGCCAAGTTAGGGCACGGACGATCGAACTGCTCGGCCTCCTCTTCCACTCCGTCTAGCAATTCTTCATGTGGTAAATAAAACTTCCTTTTTACGGCCCCTTTGATCCTATAGATTCGTCACTTTCTACCACAAGCAGTTTCTGATCACACAAGTTGGATCTATTTCATACTGCATCTCATAATATGCCTAGTATATTCACTTATGCTTCACAAAGTAGTTAGATTCCTCACTTGTACTGATCCATGGATTCGTACAAATCTGGAACCAACTCCTTATCTATGAGTGAATGTCTTCGCACGATGAGGTCAATGTCTTCTAAACTGATTTATCTTCAAAATCTTCTGAGAATGCATATGACCTCTTCCCCTTCCCTCGCACCTTAATGCTGTCACAGGTACATGTCCGTGGGAGAATCCCTTGGTTCTCATAGTCTACATTCATTTGCAGAATTCTTACAGTATCACATAAATTCTCCCGAAGCCAGTTCCTGTTTGTCCAGCAAGCGAAAGCCTTTGAAGCCTTTGGACGTATTGAAACCATTCAGTTTAAAGTTCATGGCTTCAGAGAAATCAGCAAGGAAGGGTGGCAGAAAGCATCGAGGAGAAACATCAAGAGATCTGCCCGATGACCTCTCAGAGCTGTACAAGACAGATCCTGAAGAGGATTACAATCAGCGCAAAACACGAATCCAATGGATTCGACGATATTGGGCAGAACAGTGGTTCAAGTACAGATTCGTGACAAAGGAATATGCTGAAAAGAATGCCATCAAGCGACCATGGGGAGACATCCTCTACAAAAATCTTCAACCCAGGTCCAGAGATGAAGCCATTGAACAAGGCTTCTATCCCTGCATGGTCCGTGGACCACAGCTTGCAGATGCTGACCCATCGGACTGCTATGGTGTCGTGACAACAATCTATTCAAGTGCAACTTCCAGTTTGCCCAGAACTCAGCGAAGCAGAACAAGAAGTCTTTGGGATTAGACTTCAACCCTGGTCCCTCTGCTCCCCGTGCCGATGGAACTCACGAAGCTGAACCCAATCTTCTTGGGCCCTTCTACAACTTGGAAGGTCTCATCACTCATATCATGGTTCAAGGGACAGTCGTGAATGAGCCTGCAGATGACGCTAAATCAGATGAAGCGCCTGTAGCGCCAAAGCCAAAGAAGTTGAAGCAGCCTAAAGCTTCAAAGCCTGCCTCTGCACCAAAAATCTCACGGGCGAAGCCACTGGCTACTGCACCTCCTGAAGACAGTGTGAAGTCTGAAGATTTGTCACGCATCTCCAAGCCCCAGAAAGTCAAGATGCCTCTGCCACACACCGGCCAAGAATTGACAGCTGCTGCTATTCTGCGCAACAATGCCATCGATCTGTCCAGTGATGAAGATCTTGTAGATGACGCTCTTGAGCAACTGATCAAGAGCAAAGAAGAAGCAGAAATGTTCAATGATCTGCCTCTCTTTGACATGGCAATCATCCACAACTTCATTGATGAGTGGTTTGACACGCCCAATCTCAGCTTCAAAGATCTGCAGCTTCCCATTGGCCTCAGTGTCGCCTTCCATGGCGCCATTACTTCAGAATTAGCTATCGCCCAGCGCATTGTTGAACTGAAGCAAAATATTGACTTTGAGAAAGCTCAGTTCAAGAAGCATATGGCCAAGCTCAGCGTGCAAGAGGTGAAAAACTTCAAGATTATGCTGCACGAGCTCAAAGAAGCCTTTCTCAAGAAACATGCAGAAGCTCAGGGTTCTCGTGAGCGCATGAAAAGCCTGGCTGACAAGTGTGTGCAAGGCTACAACGAGGCTGAGAAGCGCAAGGCCCTTGGGCATCCGGGCATTGATCCCAGGATGGCTGCTAAGCAGAAGAAGAAGCCCACTGTGGCCGAACCCAACGCACGAAGGCAGGAAGCAGATCCCATTGTCTTCCAAACTAGCATGACTGGCTCGAAGCCAAAGGCCAGGTCAACCGCTTCAGAACTGAAGAAGACGAGGACTGCTGAGGCTGAAGCCAGAAAGAGGAAACATTCTGAAGCCTCTGCTACTGCTCCCTCCAAGAAGAAGCGGAAGACCAAGAAGGAACGGGCTGCTCCCACAGAGCCCTTAACTGTTGAACCCATCTCCATGGTTCGCCCTGACGTTGAACATCAAGAGCGCCAACTGACTATCCATGAGCCTGCTTCCAGAGAGGCTCATGAAGGTGAAGACTTTCCAGCAGCTGATCCCACCGCTGCTGAAGACATTGGTCACCATGACCATGTTGAAGATGATGCAGTTCTTCCTCAGATCGAGCACCAACAGGTATCATCGCCTGTGCTAACGCACAGTGAACTCATCAGCATTGGTCGTCCTCTGACGCCAATTGCTAAGGATGCATCATGGGCTGATCACCCACAAGCACAAGAGGAAGATGACTTTGAGGCCCAGCCAACTCCAACTCCACAGGCGTCGCCAGCGTTACGCAGGCTTCGCAAAGGACCAAGGCCTCCAGTCTCCGAGTCTGAAGCTAAAGCTGTTGAAGACATTCCGGCTGCATCAGCCGATGAAGAAGAAACCCCAAGAGTTGCTACACTCCCATCTCACCAAGAAGTTGTTCTCGAGGAGAACGTGACTGTGACCGACCCTCCAGCTCATCAAGTGGAGGTTGAGAATCTTGAGGCTGCCACCGACGCCACTAACGATGTCATGGCTGAAGCCAATGTGGAGCCTACACCAACCCAAGCACCAGAAGTCAGCGAAGCCAATGATGCTACTGCTTCTGTTCCTGCGCCTGCTGCTGGTCCTCAATTTGACTATCATGTTGAGCACAGGCCTCAGATACAGAAGCCAATTCCAAGGTTGCCCAGATTTCCAGGTCCTGCATCAGCACCTGGATCCTTCAATGTCAATGGCTTCAAAGCAGACAACACTTTCTTCAATAGCTCCAAGAACCCCTACTCAAGGGAAAGAATATCTTCTGATCGGTTCTGGAGCTATCCGCAGCGAAGCTATTACTCCTGCATTATGTACAATCAAGGTCGTATCTTCCCACATAAGCGTCTTGACATCGAAGCAATAGCTGGTCTGCCCTGTCTGGAAGAAGCTCTGGATTGCTTCAAAGAGGTTGGATTGTTGCCATTTGTCACCGACCAAGAGCACTGGAATGAAGAGTTGCTGCTCCAATTCTATGCCACACTTCACATCCGTGGGTACAACAGAGATCCGAAGACTTGGGTCCTGGAGTGGATGACAGGAAATGTTCATCACGAAGCCAAAGCCTTTGATATCATTGAGCTCACTGGTCTGCCCACTCCTGTCGATCTCTACGAACCTGGCTGTCAGCTTCACAGTGAAGCTATGGAGAGCATCTTTCAGAAGCCTGAACCAAACATGAGTCAGATGCTCAGTATGATGAAGCCATTTCCACAAGATGCTGCATATCCTAAGGAGTTCTTTGTTGAAGACCTTGAGTATCTGCCAGGGACTATTTATCACATCATAAGGCGAACTCTCTGGCCCATCAAAGGACATTCTCCACATGCAAAGCTGGAAGGTGCAATGAAGACTTTGGTCTTCTATATTCTTCATGACAAATGCTTCAATGCACAGGACTTCTTCATCCGCCAACTTGCTGCATCAGGCTCTGATCTTTTTAGCTTGAAGTTCTACGCTCTATGGATAATGCGGCTGATTAAACTCCACTCCGCTATCTCATATCAGCCATCTGCTCGGAATCATCGGATCTTTCTGCCTAATGTGGATATGTCCGTTGAAGCCATTTATCCTGAGCCTGCCAAGGAGCCTCTTAGTCTTCAGAATGCGGAGCATCAAAGTTTCTCTCAGAACATTGAAGGAGTTGAAGCAGTCACCCGTGTTTATCCTCTGGCTGGAACTACATGTGCACCTCATCGTGCCCTTACTGAAGCCACCGAAAGCACTATTGGCCAATGACCCAAGAGGCGATCTCGTGTTCTCAACGACCGAGAGCTTCTTGTGTCTCTTCATCAGAAACAGGATAGGCATCATGACTGGCTGAAGCGCCAAATGCAAAGCCTCTTGGTGGATGTCAACCGCATTCGCAATCTTGCCACCAAGAATGCCTTTGTTGCCCATGAAACCTCTCGACGCACATGGAAAGGGCTGACGCTTATGTGCTCTGAAGATGATCTTCAAGAGGATGGTTTCTCTGAACGCTTCAAGTTTGACTCCACACCTCCTCGAAGGGCAGTGCTGCGACGAACTCCATCTCTTGAAGACTCTGAGTTCTCTTCCTCTGCTACAACTGTGAATGCCAGAGTGATCGAGGACGAAGATGATGCTACTTCACCGCCACCTCCTTCAGCATGCTTCGACACTGCTCCAAGTTCTTCTGCACCGCCGAACACCACCGACGACCCTGCTGCTTCACCTACTCTTCATGGGAACGAGTAGATGCTCTATGTCTTCAAACCTTTTTGGTCCTTACTAACAAAAGGGGGAGAAGCATATGAGTTTTATAGTCTTCAAGCGGGTCCACATGGGCGGTTGCTTTATATTTTGCCTCGTGTTTACAACTCTCGTTTTGATACATTTGATTCCTTGAGTTGTAACACCTAAACTCGATGGTCGTCTGCTACTTATTTGCTACTTTGTGATGCGATGATAAATTCCGCATGCGCGACGATAAATTCCGCACTTAGATCATTTTGCAGACGTCCATTTTTCATTATGCATGTCATTATCTTCACATACCTTCACATGCATAATGAATTGTCATCATAAGTTGAAAAGGATCTCCACAGGTACAACCTGCCATGTGCATTTGCATTCCAAAAGCAAATTACTTATATGCACATCTTCAGGGGGAGCCCTTGCAACCTATGAAGAAAATTCCTTATCCTTTACAATTTCACATATTATATTCCCAGTTGAAAACTTCAACTAGTTTGTCATCAATCACCAAAAAGGGGGAGATTGTAAGTGCATCTAGTGCCACCCCTAGTTGGTTTTGGAGTATTAACGACAAACCTAGTTGAGGGACTAATGTGTTTGTGAGAATTGCAGGATAACACAGGTAGAAGTCCCTCATTGATTCGGTTTTCCTACTAGAGATGACCCCTAAAAATATATGAAGACATTGAAGTCAAAGGTGGTATGTGAAGATATTCACATTGAAGACTATGACAAGAGAAGACATCGCATGAAGCCTATGGAGCTCGAAGACTTAGATCTTTCGTAGTTCTTTTTCTTCTTTGTTGAGTCATAGGAACCACCGTACTGTTAAGTGGGGTCCAAGAGAACCAGTCAGAATGACTAAAGTAATGCTTAACCAAAACCTATGTCTTCGAGTGAAGACTATGAGAGCGAATCTTGTCCAGAGTCGGACAAGTCAGCTTTGCTTGTAGCCCAAGTAAAGTTGCCGTGTGTGTTTGAAATCTGACCATTGGAACACGTGTCAGTTCCTTAGTGACCCAGGGTCATTTCGGACAAATCAGGTCGGGTTGCCTAGTGGCTATAAATAGCCCACCCCCTACAACCATAAACGGTTGGCTGCTCAGAGTTAGAGTACGGCTTTTGTCGTTTGAGAGCAACCCACCTCGAAGCCTTTGAGAGAGAATTCCTTGCGAGGATAAAGCCCTAACCACCCAGAGCCAAAGAGTGTTAGGCATCACTTAAGTCTTCTTGTCTGTGTGATCTGAAGACTTATTACACTTGAGGACTGTGAATCCTCCAGCCGGTTAGGTGTCACGTTCTGAGCATCCAAGAGTCATTGTGGATCGCCGGTGAACGAAGTCTGTGAAGGTTTGGGAGTCTACCTTGAAGACTTATCAGAGTGATCGGGCGAGGTCTGTGTGACCTTAGCTCAAGGGGAATACGGTGAGGACTGGGTGTCCTGAGCTGCGTGTTCAGGACTGGGTGTCCGGTACTGTGTGTCCTCAGGTTTAAATACCTAGCCGCCCTAACCAGACGTACAGTTGTCACAGCAACTGGAACTGGTCCAACAAATCATTGTCTTCAATGAGTCACTGGTTTCATCCTTCCCTTCCCTTTACTTACTGTTGGTCCTTGTGAAGTCATTGTATGATTGCACTATCTTTTGTCTTCACTGAGTGACTGCTTGTTCTGATCGGCTTCATAATATCTTCCTACCTGATCCTTACTACCTAGCTGCTATTAGTCATTGTGCTTTCACTTCATTGAATACTTGACTATGGTTTGCCTAGTGTAGTCTACCTTATGCTGCATGGTAATAGGTTTATTTCTATCGTTTGTCTTTGAAACTTCCACGTTTTGAAGACTTTCATAAAAATCGCCTATTCACCCCCCCTCTAGTCGATATAACGCACTTTCAACTCCTCCATGTTCTGCACATGTTAAGCTCGGTGACGTCCTCCGCCTTCTTGATCCAGCAAGATGGCAAGGTAGTAGTTGAGTTTCATCAGCACGACGGCGTGGTGACGGTGATGTGATCTCCGCTGGGCTTCGCCTAAGCACTACACAAATATGACCAAGGGAGTAAACGGTGGACGGGGGCGCCACACACGGCTAACACAATGTTGTGTGTGCTTGTGTGGCACCCCCACCCCACATATATATAGGTGGGAGGGGAGGGGAGGCAGCCAGGGCGCCCTAGGGCTTGGCCGCCGCCTCCTAGAGGCCCAGCCTTGTCTTGCACCCTCCCTTTCCATGTATGCACAAGGGGAAGGAAAGAGGGGGGGGGGAGGGAAGGAAGGGGGAGTCGTACTCCATACTTTCCTTTCCCTTCCCCCCTTTCCTTCTCCTCCTCCTATGGCCGGACCCTATAGGGCGCACCAGCCTCTTGTGGACTGGTGTGTTCCCTCACTTGGCCCATAAGGCCCATAGGATTGTCGGGGGTGCCCAAAACTCCTTCCGGTGACCTGATAAGTACTCGATACCCTCCCTAACACTTCCAGTGTCCGAATACCATCGTCCTATATATCAATCTTTACCTCTCGACCGTTTCGAGGCTCCTCATCATGTCTGTGGTCTCATCCGGGACTCCGAACAACATTCAGTCACCAAATCACATAACTCATATAATACTATATCATCAATGAACGTTAAGCGTGCGGACCCTACGGGTTTGAGAACTATGTAGACATGACCGAGACTCCTCTCTGGTCAATAACCAATAGTGGAACCTGGATGCCCATATTGTCTCCTACATATTCTACGAAGATCTTTATCGGTCGAACCGTTATGACAACATACCTAATTCCCTTTGTCCATTGGTATGTTACTTGCCCGAGATTCGATCATCGGTATCTTCGTACCTAGTTCAATCTCGTTACCGGCAAGTCTCTTTACTTGTTCTGTAATACATCACCTCGTGACTAACTCCTTAGTTGTTTGCTTGCAAGCTTATGATGTGTATTACCGAGAGGGAGCAGAGATACCTCTCCGATACTCGGAGTGACAAATCCTAATCTCGATCTATGCCAACTCAACAAACACCTTCGGAGATACCTGTAGAGCACCTTTATAATCACCCAGTTATGTTGTGACGCTTGATAGAACACAAGGCATTCCTCCGGTATCCGGGAGTTGCACAATCTCATAGTTGAAGGAATATGTATTTGACATGAAGAAAGCAATAACAATAAACTAAAAAATCAATATGCTTAGCTAACGAATGGGTCTTGTCCATCACATCATTATCCTAATGATGTGATCCCGTTATCAAATGATAACAAATGTCTATGGTTAGGAAACTTTAACCATCTTTGATCAACGAGCTAGTCTAGTAGAGGCTCACTAGGGACACGGTATTTGTTTATGTATTCACACATGCATTTAAGTTTCCGATCAATACAATTCTAGCATGAACAATAAACCTTTATCATGAGTAAGAAAATATAAAATAACAACTTTATTATTGCCTCTAGGGCATATTTCCTTCACCATGTTCATACACATACAAGCAACAATATGTTGTAGGTTATCATTGCCATTGGACGGAACCACCAACATACAAGCAACAATATGTTATAAGTATCATTGCCATTGGATGGAACCACCAACATGGCCTTGTAATTAAAGTTCATACATACCAAGTAACTCCACCTCTAAGGTTCCATGAGTCCCTGAAAATATTTCGGACCGCCAACTACTGTCACTGATCGTTCAAAGCCTTCGCGCACACGTTGTAACTTCGCCATGGCATCGATAAAAAAATGCGGTCACTAAAAGCCTTGGCGATGAGCTTGGTCTGGTGACCCTCGCCTGCCATGAGCGCTCGCCACTTGCTAGGCTCGTGTGCCCTTCGTGTGCTCATGGCAGGATACCCACCCAGGGGGGCCCACTAACTAGTTGCTTCCAAACATCTCTTGTATTTTTCTAAATGTTAACTACTTAAAAACGAATCTCAAACTTAAATCCTCAAAATTTGAGAAGTTAATTTTGTTGTTGCATCTAGTCATTTCCTCAAAATTAACCGCTAATATAGAGAAATGTCTAACAGCTCCCGGGTGCCCCTACACCCTCATGAACAGTAAATTCATAAAAAAATTGAAAAAATCTGAAACTTTCAGGGATCAAAGGTTATCAAAGGTTTGATGTTCCTGCAAAGTTTCAGCAACAAATAACCTTCATGGAGCCCTCACCAAAAAACAAGATCATTGCTCAAAAATGTACATAAACTTTGAACAATGATTTTATTTTTTTATTCGAGTGCTCTTCGAATGTTATTTTTAGCTAAAACTTTGCAAGATCATCAAAAGTTTCATGATGTTTGATGTCCCAAAGTTTTAGATTTTTTTTTATTTTTTTGAATTTGTTTTGAATTTACTGTTCATAGAGGGTGTAGGGGCACCCGAGTGCTGAAAATCCTGTCTCGCTAATATACCTGGCCCCATGATATGACCAATTCTAATTCTAGTTGTGCTGACATTGACGACATACAAACTGTTGGTCAGGACAAGCTATCTGTGACACCCTGATAGTTAAGCTACAGTAACCACACGCTAATGGTGCCATGTCATCACAAAAATTTGCTAAACCTCATTTTGATTCTAACCCGATTCAAATTCAAGTTTAGATTAAAGTCAAAAAATTAAAGTTTTCAAATGGCATAATAATAATGTTCGATGGGTTACAAGTATTCACTAACTAATTAATATGTTAGGACCAACATTTAATGGATTTTTAAATTGCCTCTAGAAATAATTTAAAGTGGCCAAACATCACTTATTATGACCATTTAATTATAATATAAATTTCAAACTTTTCCGTTTAACCTCGAACTTTTTGAGCAACACCAAAATATCGGAAAGTAATTATGGGAAAAATTTCAGCATTTACTAAAATCATTTAGTACGAAAACTATAGGCTAAATAGTAGAGAAATAAATAAACAGTAAAAGAAAAGAAACGGAGGACCTAACCTACGAGGCCACTTGGCCCACCTAACTACAACTGGCCCAGCCCACCCCCTGTTTTCCCCTTCCTCCTGCTACCGCAGGAGGCAGAGGGGATCGTGGAGGCCATCCATATGGCACCCCGGCCAGGTGCCGGCCATCCACGACCTTCCCCATAGTCTACAAGAGCCTGGTGCCCCTCCCCCAAACCCTAATCCCCTCCCTAGCTGCCCCCAAATCCATTTCCCCTCTCCCTCACTTGTCCCCAACTCCGCAGCGGTCGCAGTCGCAGCCGTTGCCACGGCTTTGCCGTCCTCGCGACCGTCCTCGTCCCTGCGTTGAGCTAGGACGTCTAGGGGCTTCACCACCATCGCCTCCTTCATCTACGCTAATGGGTTGGACCGGGGAGGCCCTGTACGCCCGCCATCGTCGTCGTCCCCGTCGCGTACATCTCCGGCCGTCATCGTCGATTCTGACCGCTTCAGTCCACCCCCGGCCTTCTCGACCGCGCCCCCGAGCTCGCTGTGAGCTCCTCTCCGGGATCCCTCCTTTTCCTGCTTCAATTTGTCGCCGTTGAGTCCGCAACCGCCTCCGACCGCCGCTGCCGTATTGACCTGCTGCCGCTGCTGTACTGCGAGCACCCAGCTGTCGCAGCCGAGCGGCCTCGCGCCCCTACGACTGCCCGTGCGCCGCGCACGCCTTAGCTGACCGCTTGCCCGTGGCACCACATGCTGCTCACGACCACGCCTTGCGCCCGCCGCTACCTCCTGCTCGGCCGGCCGTGCTCGCGCGTGGCCTCACCAATCGTTGCCGCAGCCGTCCGTAGCCGCTGCCGCTTGCTCTGCCTGATGCATGCTGCTATGTCGCTGATTGTTCCTGTTGCTACTCGCTATTGCTTACTACTGCTTCTCCTACTAGTTGTCGCGGTTGCTACTGCTAGCGGTGATCTGCTGCTGGTGCCTGCTACTGGCCATGGCTGAGTTTATTGTGTGGTGTGTGTGTGCGTGTATGTCATGTGTGTGTGGCCGGCCCTGTCCAAATTGCTTAGTGCTAATTAGATTAGTTAGGTTTAGTTCAGCCTAACCTGTCCATGACAGGTGGGTGGTCTCACGCACTAAAATCTTTTTAGTTAAAAGGCCACTCAATGGCATGTGGGACCTTGTTAGTTTAATCCCTAGTTACTAATGTTCCTATTACATGTGGGCCATGAATCCTCTGTTGACCAGTCAAATTGACTGAGTCAAACCCAACCTATGGCCCAATGCCATACACACCGTCTAGTAGAGCCCCTTGTGACAAAAGATTTTCTATTTAAATTTTTGAATTAAATAATTCTAAAATATTGTTAAAACTTTGAAAGTTAATATAAAATAAACCGTAAGTCGGATGAAAATACTTTGTACATGAAAATTGCTCAGAACGACGAGACGAATCCAAATATGCCATCCGTTCGTCTGTCTTGTGCCTATAGCATAGCAAACATGCAACCTTTCCCCTGCTGTTCGTCCATCCAAAAATGCCGAACACCGGGAATACTTTTCCGGATGTTTCCCCCCTTCGCCGGTATCACCTATCCCCGCGTTAGATCACTCTGGCACCGTGTATTGCCTTGTTATATTTTGAGATGCTTTGTTTGATTCGTATTTACTGTTTCTCCCCCCCCCCCCTCTTCTTCTCTGGTAGACCCTGAGACCGGCGCTGATGCCACTGAGTACGACTACGTCACCGACGATCCTTCTTCCTGCACAAAAGAGCTTTCAGGCAAGCCCCCCCCTCTTGATCATCAGATATCGTCTATTCTTCTCTACTGCTTGCACTAGAGTAGTGTAGCATGTTACTGCTTTTCGTTAATCCTATCCTGATGCATAGCCTGTCTTTACTACTACTGTTGTTACTCTTACCTGCAATCCTAAATGCTTAGTATAGGATGCTAGTATTCCATCAGTGGCCCTACATTCTTGTCCATCTGCCATGCTATACTATCGGACCGTGATCACTCAGGAGGTGATCACGGGTATATACTTATATACATTATACATGATACATTGTGGTGACTAAAGTCGGGTCAGCTCGTAGAGTACCTGCAAGTGATTCCGATGTGGGGACTGAAAGGACAGGTGGCTCCATCCAGGTAGTGGTGGGCCTGAGTTCCCGACGGCCCTCGACCATTACTTTGTCGCGGAGCGACAGGGCCGGTTGAGACCACCTAGGAGAGAGGTGGGCCTGGCCCTGGTCAGCGTCCACGGTTACTTCAAAATAACACGCTTAACGAGATCTTGGTATTTGATCTGAGTCTGGCCACTGCCCTATACGCACTAACCAACTACGCGGGAACAGTTATGGGCACTCGACAACGTGGTATCAGCCAAAGCCTTTTTGACATCAGCAACTGAGCGGCGCGCGCCGGGTTGGACCGCGTAACGTAACTGCCTTTGTAATGGAGGTTGCTAGGTCTACTCACCGGCCGCGTACGCAACGTGCAGGTGTGCAATGGGCGATGGGCCCAGACCCCTGCACGCATAGGATTTAGACCGGCGTGTTGACCTTCTGTTGTGCCTAGGTGGGGCTGCGACGTGTTGATCTTACGAGGTCGGGCATGACCCAGGAAAGTGTGTCCGGCTAGAGGGATCGAGCGTGTTGGGAAATATGGTGCACCCCTGTAGAGAAGTTTATCTATTCGAATAGTCGTGTCCCTCGGTAAAAGGACGACCTGGAGTTGTACCTTGACCTTATGACAACTAGAACCGGATACTTAATGAAACACACCCTTTCAAGTGCTAGATACAACCCGGTGATTGCTCGCTAACAGGGCGATGAGGAGAGGATCGTCGGGTAGGATTATGCTGAAGGAAATATGCCCTAGAGGCAATAATAAAGTTATTATATTATTTCCTTATATCATGATAAATGTTTATTGTTCATGCTAGAATTGTATTATCCGGAAACATAATACTTGTGTGAATACATAGACAAACTAAACGTCACTAGTATGCCTCTACTTGACTAGGTCGTTAATCAAAGATGGTTATGTTTCCTAACCATAGACATGTGTTGTCATTTGATTAACGGGATCACATTATTAGGAGAATGATGTGATTGACATGACCCATTCCATTAGCTTAGCACCCGATCGTTTAGTATGTTGCTATTGTTTTCTTCATGACTTATACATGTTCCTATGACTATGAGATTATGCAACTCCCGTTTGCCGGAGGAACACTTTATGTGCTACCAAACGTCACAACGTAACTGGGTGATTATAAAGGAGCTCTACACGTGTCTCCAAAGGTACATGTTGGGTTGGTGTATTTCGAGATTAGGATTTGTCACTCCGATTGTCGAAGAGGTATCTCTGGGCCCTCTCGGTAATGCACATCACATAAGCCTTGCAAGCATTGCAACTAATGAGTTAGTTGTGAGATGATGTATTACGAAACGAGTAAAGAGACTTGCCGGTAACGAGATTGAACTAGGTATTGAGATACCGACGATCGAATCTCGGGCAAGTAACATACCGATGACAAAGGGAACAAAGTATATTGTTATGCGGTCTGACCGATAAAAGATCTTTGTAGAATATGTGGGAGCCAATATGAGCATCCAGGTTCCGCTATTGGTTATTGACCGGAGACATGTCTCGGTCATGTCTACATTGTTCTCGAACCCATAGGGTCCGCATGCTTAACGTTACGATGACAATTTCATTATGAGTTTATATATTTTGATGTACCGAAATTAGTTCGGAGTCCCGGATGTGATCACGGACATGACGAGGAGTCTCAAAATGGTCGAGACATAAAGATTGATATATTGGAAGCCTATGTATGGACATCAGAAGTGTTCCGGGTGAAATCGGCATCTTACTGGAGTACCGGGAGGTTACCGGAACCCCCCGGTAACCTAATGGGCCTTAATGGGCCTAGTGGAGGAAGAGAAGAGGAGGCCTAGGGGCTGCCGCGCGCCCCTCCCCCCCCCCAAGTCCGAATTGGACAAGGAGGGGCGCGGCGCCCCCCTTTCCTTTCTTCCCTCTCTTCCTTCTTCCCCAAGTCCTAATCCAACTAGGGAAAGGGGGGAGTCCTACTCCCGGTAGGAGTAGGACTCCTCCTGCGCGCCTCCTCCTAGGGCCGGCCGCACCCCCCCTTGGCTCCTTTATATACGGGGGCAGGGGGCACCCCTAGACACACAAGTTGATCTCTAAGATCGTTCTCTTAGCCGTGTGCGGTGCCCCCTTCCATCATAGTCCTCGATAATATTGTAGTGGTGCTTAGGCGAAGCCCTGTGATAGTAGAATATCAAGATCGTCACCATGCCGTCGTGCTGACGGAACTCTTCCCTGACACTTTGCTAGATCGGAGTCCGGGGATCGTCATCGAGCTGAACGTGTGCTAGAACTCGGAGGTGCCGTAGTTTCGGTGCTTGATCGGTCGGGCCATGAAGACGTACGACTACATCAACCGCGTTGCCATAACGCTTCCGCTGTCGGTCTACGAGGGTATGTAGATCACACTCTCCTCTCTCGTTGCTATGCATCACCATGATCTTGCGTGTGCGTAGGAAAATTTTGAAATTACTACGTTCCTAAACAGTGGCATCCGAGCCTAGGTTTTATGCGTTGATGTTATATGCACGAGTAGAACACAAGTGAGTTATGGGCGATATAAGTCATACTACTTACCAGCATGTCATACTTTGGTTCGGCGGTATTGTTGGACGAAGCGGCCTGGACCAACATTACGCGTACGCTTACGCGAGATCGGTTCTCCCGACGTGCTTTGCACAAAGGTGGCTAGCGGGTGTCAGTTTCTCCAACTTTAGTTGAACCAAGTGTGGCTATGCCCGGTCCTTGTGAAGGTTAAAACAGCACCAACTTGACAAACTATCGTTATGGTTTTGATGCGTAGGTAAGAATGGTTCTTGCTAAGCCCGTAGCAGCCACGTAAAACTTGCAACAACAAAGTAGAGGACGTCTAACTTGTTTTTGCAGGGTATGTTGTGATGTGATATGGTCAAGACATGATGCTAAATTTTATTGTATGAGATGATCATGTTTTGTAACTGAGTTGTCGGCAACTGGCAGGAGCCATATGGTTGTCGCTTTATTGTATGCAATGCAATTGCGCTGTAATGCTTTATTTTATCACTAAGCGGTAGTGATAGTCGTGGAAGCATAAGATTGGCAAGATGACAACAATGCTACGATGATGATCAAGGTGTCGCGCCGGTGACGATGGTGATCATGACGATGCTTCGAAAATGGAGATCACAAGCACAAAATGATGATGGCCATATCATATCACTTATATTGATTGCATGTGATGTTTATCTTTTATACATCTTATCTTGCTTTGATTGACGGTAGCATTTTAAGATGATCTCTCACTAATTATCAAGAAGTGTTCTCCCTGAGTATGCACTGTTGCGAAAGTTCTTCGTGCTGAGACACCACGTGATGATCGGGTGTGATAGGCTCTACATTCAAATACAACGGGTGCAAAACATTTGCACACGCGGAATACTCAGGTTATACTTGACGAGCCAAGCATATACAGATATGGCCTCGGAACACGGAGACCGAAAGGTCGAGCGTGAATCATATGGTAGATCTGATCAACATAGTGATGTTCACCAATGAAACTGCTCCATCTCACGTGATGATCGGACATGGTTTAGTTGATTTGGATCACGTGATCACTTAGAGGATTAGAGGGATGTCTATTTAAGTGGGAGTTCTTTAGTAATATGATTAATTGAACTTAAATTTATCATGAACTTAGTACCTGATAGTATCTTGCTTGTTTATGTTTGATTGTAGATAGATGGCCCGTGTTGTTGTTCCGTTGAATTTTAATGCGTTCCTTGAGAAAGCAAAGTTGAAAGATGATGGTAGCAATTACACGGACTGGGTCCGTAACTTGAGGATTATCCTCATTGCTGCACAGAAGAATTACGTCTTGAAAGCACCGCTGGGTGCCAGGCCTGCTGCTGGAGCAACACCAGATGTTATGAACGTCTGACAGAGCAAAGCTGATGACTACTCGATAGTTCAGTGTGCCATGCTTTATGGCTTAGAATCGGGACTTCAACGACGTTTTGAACGTCATGGAGCATATGAGATGTTCCAGGAGTTGAAGTTAATATTTCAAGTAAATGCCCGGATTGAGAGATATGAAGTCTCCAATAAGTTTTATAGCTGCAAGATGGAGGAGAACAGTTCTGTCAGTGAGCATATACTCAAAATTTCTGGGTATAATAATCACTTGATTCAATTGGGAGTTAATCTTCCAGATGATTGCGTCATTGTCAGAATTCTCCAATCACTGCCACCTAGCTACAAGAGCTTCATGATGAACTATAATATGCAAGGGATGAATAAGACTATTCCCGAGCTCTTCGCAATGCTGAAAGCTGCGGAGGTAGAAATCAAGAAGGAGCATCAAGTGTTGATGGTCAACAAGACCACTAGTTTCAAGAAAAAGGGCAAAGGGAAGAAGAAGGGGAATTTCAAAAAGAACAGCAAGCAAGTTGCTGCTCAAGAGAAGAAACCCAAATCTGGACCTAAGCCTGAAACTGAGTGCTTCTACTGCAAGCAGACTGGTCACTGGAAGCGGAACTGCCCCAAGTATTTGGCGGATAAGAAGGATGGCAAGGTGAACAAAGGTATATGCGATATACATGTTATTGATGTGTACCTTACTAATGCTCGCAGTAGCACCTGGGTATTTGATACTGGTTCTGTTGCTAACATTTGCAACTCGAAACAGGGACTACGAATTAAGCGAAGATTGGCTAAGGACGAGGTGACGATGCGCGTGAGAAATGGTTCCAAAGTCGATGTGATCGCGGTCGGCACGCTACCTCTACGTCTACCTTCGAGATTAGTATTAGACCTAAATAATTGTTATTTGGTGCCAGTGTTGAGCATGAACATTATATCTGGATCTTGTTTGATGCGAGACGGTTATTCATTTAAATCAGAGAATAATGGTTGTTCTATTTATATGAGTAAAATCTTTTATGGTCATGCACCCATGAAGAATGGTCTATTCTTATTAAATCTCGATAGTAGTGACACACACATTCATAATGTTGAAGCCAAAAGATGCAGAGTTGATAATGATAGTGCAACTTATTTGTGGCACTGCCGTTTAGGTCATATCGGTGTAAAGCGCATGAAGAAACTCCATACTGATGGACTTTTGGAACCACTTGATTATGAATCACTTGGTACTTGTGAACCGTGCCTTATGGGTAAGATGACAAAAACACCGTTCTCCGGTACTATGGAGAGAGCAACAGATTTGTTGGAAATCATACATACAGATGTATGTGGTCCGATGAATGTTGAGGCTCGTGGCGGATATCGTTATTTTCTCACCTTCACAGATGACTTAAGCAGATATGGGTATATCTACTTAATGAAACATAAGTCTGAAACATTTGAAAAGTTCAAAGAATTTTAGAGTGAAGTTGAAAATCATCGTAGCAAGAAAATAAAATTCCTACGATCTGATCATGGAGGAGAATAATTGAGTTACGAGTTTGGTGTACATTTGAAACAATGCGGAATAGTTTCGCAACTCACGCCACCCGGAACACCACAGCGTAATGGTGTGTCCGAACGTCGTAATCGTACTTTACTTGATATGGTGCGATCTATGATGTCTCTTACTGATTTACCGCTATCGTTTTGGGGTTATGCTTTAGAGACGACCGCATTCACGTTAAATAGGGCACCATCAAAATCCGTTGAGACGACGCCTTATGAACTGTGGTTTGGCAAGAAACCAAAGTTGTCGTTTCTGAAAGTTTGGGGCTGCGATGCTTATGTGAAAAAACTTCAACCTGATAAGCTCGAACCCAAATTGGAGAAATGTGTCTTCATAGGATATCCAAAGGAAACTATTGGATACACCTTCTATCACGGATCCGAAGGCAAGACTTTTGTTGCTAAATTCGGAAACTTTCTAGAGAAGGAGTTTCTCTCGAAAGAAGTGAGTGGGAGGAAAGTAGAACTTGATGAGGTAACTGTACCTGCTTCCTTATTGGAAAGTAGTACATCACAGAAACCGGTTTCTGTGACACCTACACCAATTAGTGAGGAAGCTAATGATGATGATCATGAAACTTTAGAACAAGATACTACTGAACCTCGTAGATCAACAAGAGTAAGATCCGCACCAGAGTGGTACGGTAATCCTGTTCTGGAAGTCATGCTACTAGATCATGATGAACCTACGAACTATGGAGAAGTGATGGTGAGCCCAGATTCTGCAAAATGGCTTGAAGCCATGAAATCTGAGATGGGATCCATGTATGAGAACAAAGTGTGGACTTTGGTTGACTTGCCAAAAGATCGGCAAGCAATTGAGAATAAATGGATCTTCAAGAAGAAGACTGACGCTGACGGTAATGTTATTGTCTACAAAGCTCGACTTGTCGCAAAAGGTTTTCGACAAGTTCAAAGGATTGACTACGATGAGACCTTCTCACCCGTAGCGATGCTTAAGTCTGTCCAAATCATGTTAGCAATTGCCGCATTTTATGATTATGAAATTTGGCAAATGGGTGTCAAAACTGCATTCCTGAATAGATTTCTGGAAGAAGAGTTGTATATGATGCAGCCGGAAGGTTTTGTCGATCCAAAGGAAGCTAACAAAGTGTGCAAGCTCCAGCGATCCATTTATGGACTGGTGCAAGCCTCTCGGAGTTGGAATAAACGCTTTGATAGTGTGATCAAAGCATTTGGTTTTGTATAGACTTTTGGAGAAGCCTGTATTTACAAGAAAGTGAGTGGGAGCTCTGTAGCATTTCTGATATTATATGTAGATGACATATTACTAATCGGAAATGATATAGAATTTCTGGATAGCATAAAGGGATACTTGAATAAGAGTTTTTCAATGAAAGACCTCGGTGAAGCTGTTTACATATTGGGCATTAAGATCTATAGAGATAGATCAAGACGCTTAATTGGACTTTCACAAAGCACATACCTTGACAAAGTTTTGAAGAAGTTCAAAATGGATCAAGCAAAGAAAGGATTCTTGCCTGTGTTACAAGGTGTGAAATTGAGTAAGACTCAATGCCCGACCAATGTAGAAGATAGAGAGAAAATGAAAGATGTTCCCTATGCTTCAGCCATAGGCTCTATCATGTATGCAATGTTGTGTACCAGACCTGATGTGTGTCTTGCTATAAGTCTAGCAGGGAGGTACCAAAGTAATCCAGGAGTGGATCACTGGACAGCGGTCAAGAACATCCTGAAATACCTGAAAAGGACTAAGGATATGTTTCTCATATATGGAGGTGACAAAGAGCTCATCGTAAATGGTTACATTGATGCAAGCTTTGACACTGATCCGGATGATTCTAAATCGCGAACCGGATACGTGTTTACATTAAACGGTGGAGCTGTCAATTGGTGCAGTTCTAAACAAAGCGTTGTGGCGGGATCTACATGTGAAGCGGAGTACATAGCTGCTTCGGAAGCAGCAAACGAAGGAGTCTGGATGAAGGAGTTCATATCCGATCTAGGTGTCATACCTAGTGCATCGGGTCCAATGAAAATCTTTTGTGACAATACTGGTGCAATTGCCTTGGCAAAGGAATCCAGATTTCACAAGAGAACCAAGCACATCAAGAGACGCTTCAATTCCATCCGGGATCTAGTCCAGGTGGGAGACATAGAGATTTGCAAGATACATACGGATCTGAATGTAGCAGACCCATTGACTAAGCCTCTTCCACGAGCAAAACATGATCAACACCAATGCTCCATGGGTGTTAGAATCATTACTGTGTAATCTAGATTATTGACTCTAGTGCAAGTGGGAGACTGAAGGAAATATGCCCTAGAGGCAATAATAAAGTTATTATATTATTTCCTTATATCATGATAAATGTTTATTGTTCATGCTAGAATTGTATTATCCGGAAACATAATACTTGTGTGAATATATAGACAAACTAAACGTCACTAGTATGCCTCTACTTGACTAGCTCGTTAATCAAAGATGGTTATGTTTCCTAACCATAGACATGTGTTGTCATTTGATTAACGGGATCACATTATTAGGAGAATGATGTGATTGACATGACCCATTCCATTAGCTTAGCACCCGATCGTTTAGTATGTTGCTATTGTTTTCTTCATGACTTATACATGTTCCTATGACTATGAGATTATGCAACTCCCGTTTGCCGGAGGAACACTTTGTGTGCTACCAAACGTCACAACGTAACTGGGTGATTATAAAGGAGCTCTACAGGTGTCTCCAAAGGTACATGTTGGGTTGGCGTATTTCGAGATTAGGATTTGTCACTTCGATTGTCGGAGAGGTATCTCTGGGCCCTCTCGGTAATGCACATCACATAAGCCTTGCAAGCATTGCAACTAATGAGTTAGTTGTGAGATGATGTATTACAAAACGAGTAAAGAGACTTGCCGGTAACGAGATTGAACTAGGTATTGAGATACCGACGATCGAATCTCGGGCAAGTAACATACCGATGACAAAGGGAACAAAGTATGTTGTTATGCGGTCTGACCGATAAAAGATCTTCGTAGAATATGTGGGAGCCAATATGAGCATCCAGGTTCCGCTATTGGTTATTGACCGGAGACATGTCTCGGTCATGTCTACATTGTTCTCGAACCCGTAGGGTCCGCACGCTTAACGTTACGATGACAATTTCATTATGAGTTTATATATTTTGATGTACCAAAATTAGTTCAGAGTCCCGGATGTGATCGCGGACATGACGAGGAGTCTCGAAATGGTCGAGACATAAAGATTGATATATTGGAAGCCTATGTTTGGACATCGGGAGTGTTCCGGATGAAATCGGCATCTTACTAGAGTACCGGGAGGTTACCGGAACCCCCGGTAACCTAATGGGCCTTAATGGGCCTAGTGGAGGAAGAGGAGAGGAGGCCTAGGGGCTTCCACGCGCCCCTCCCCCCCAAGTCCGAATTGGACAAGGAGGGGGGCGGCGCCCCCCCTTTCCTTTCTTCCCTCTCTTCCTTCTTCCCCAAGTCCTAATCCAACTAGGGAAAGGGGGAGAGTCCTACTCCCGGTAGGAGTAGGACTCCTCCTGCGCGCCTCCTCCTAGGGCCGGCCACACACCCCCTTGGTCCTTTATATACGGGGGCAGGGGGCACCCCTAGACACACAAGTTAATCTCTAAGATCGTTCTCTTAGCCGTGTGCGGTGCCCCCTTCCTCCATAGTCCTTGATAATATTGTAGTGGTGCTTAGGCGAAGCCCTGCGATAGTAGAACATCAAGATCGTCACCACGCCGTTGTGCTGACGGAACTCTTCCCCGACACTTTGCTGGATCAGAGTCCGGGGATCGTCATCGAGCTGAACGTGTGCTAGAACTCGGAGGTGCCGTAGTTTCGGTGCTTGATCGGTCGGGCCATGAAGACGTACGACTACATCAACCGCGTTGTCCTAATGCTTTCGCTGTCGGTCTATGAGGGTACGTAGATCACACTCTCCCCTCTCGTTGCTATGCATCACCATGATCTTGCGTGTGCGTAGGAAAATTTTGAAATTACTACGTTCCTCAACATATGCTATGCGATGGTACTTGGTTAACTTACCATCTACTCTCTTCTACTGCTTCAAGATGGAGGCTGCCAGAAGCGTAGTCTTCGATAGGACTAGCTATCCCCCTCTTATTCTGGCATTCTGCAGTTCAGTCCACATATACTACCCTTTTCATTGATACCAATGCATATGTAGTGTAGTTCCTTGCGTGCGAGTATTTTGGATGAGTACTCACGGTTGCTTTGCACCCCCTTTTTCCCCTTTCAATACCTAGTTGTCACAACCAGATGCTAGAGCCAAGGAGCCAGACTCCACCGTCGACGACGACTCCTACTACACCGGAGGTGCCTACTACTACGTGCAGGCCGCCAACGACGACCAGGAGTAGTTTAGGAGGATCCCAGGCAGGAGGCTGCTACCTCTTGAGCATTGCGTTGGTTTTCCCTTAAAGAGGAAAGGGTGATGCAGCAAAGTAGCGTCAGTATTTCCCTCAGTTTTTGAGAACCAAGGTATCAATCCAGTAGGAGACTACACGCAAGTCCCTCGTACCTACACAAACAAATAAGAACCTCGCAACCAACGCGATAAAGGGGTTGTCAATCCCTTCATGGTCACTTACGAGAGTGATATTTGATAGAGATAATAATAATAAGATAAATATTTTTAGTATTCTTATGATATAGATTGAAAGTAAAGATTGCAAAATAAAATAGATGGGAAACTTATATGATAAAAGATAGACCCGGGGGTCATAGGTTTCATTAGTGGCTTCTCTCAAGATAGAATAAGTATTACGGTGGGTGAACAAATTATTGTCGAGCAATTGATAGAAAAGTGCATAATTATGAGAATATCTAGGCATGATCATGTATATAGGCATCACATCCGCGAGAAGTAGACCGAAACGATTCTGCATCTACTACTATTACTCCACACATCGACTGCTATCCAGCATGCATCTAGAGTATTAAGTTCATAAGAACAGAGTAACGCATTAGGCAAGATGACATGATATAGAGGGATAAACTCAAGCAATATGATATAAACCACATCTTTTTATCCTCGATGGAAACAATACAATACGTGCCTTGCTGCCCCTGTTGTCACTAGGAAAGGACACCGCAAGATTGAACCCAAAGCTAAGCACTTCTCCCATTGCAAGAAAGATTAATCTAGTAGGCCAAGCCAAACTGATAATTCGAAGAGACTTGCAAAGATAACCAATCATACATATAAAAGATTTCAGAGAAGAATCAAATATTGTTCATAGATAAACTTGATCATAAATCCGCAATTCATCGGATCTCGACAAACACATCGCAAAAAGAGTTACATCAAATAGATCTGCAAGAAGATCGAGGAGAACATTGTATTGAGATTCAAAGAGAGAGAAGAAGTCATCTAGCTAATAACTATGGACCCGAAGGTCTGTGGCAAACTACTCACACATAATATAAAAGTGTATAAATAAGCCCATTAACATTCAAAGCAGATAATATAATAGCATGGAACAATCAAAAATTAAAGATACGTTGGAGACGTATCAGAGACCTGCGCCTCCTTCGATCTGTATCTAAGTTTCTGCTAGCCTTCTTAAAGCAAACTTGTTTAACTTATGTCTGTACTAAGATATTGTTGCTTCCGCTGACTCGTCTATGATCGAGCACTTGTATTCGATCCCTCGAGGCCCCTGACTTGTATTATGATGTTTGTATGACTTATTTTAGTTTTAGAATTGTGTTGTGATATCTTCTCATGAGTCCTTGATCTTGATCATACATGTTTGCGTATATGATTAAATTAGGGGCGTTACACTATCGTTACTCCAAATAACAAACTTGAGCTGACTAAGGAAGCAAGCATAGAGCTCACACAATGGACTGGTATGAAGAAAGTTGATGCATGCATACATTGGAAAGATGAATATTATTTTATTCCACCAAATAATAATCAGCAAACAATAGACGGTTTTGCATGGAAAGAGATTTCTTGGAGTTGCAAAATTAAAAGGAGATCACGTGGGTTTTGTAGTTACAGATCCAAGACAAGGCGACATATGCTATTTTTATTTCTACCGTGCAAGCAGAAGTACAAGGCTTATACGACAAGAAGATTCAATGCGTGGAGCTATTTGTCCTTGCACAAAGTAGGATGGGGCCCACCAGAACAAATCAAAAATAGATGGCGCACCATAGTCTTAATTATACTCTATTATTTTATATTTCTTTTTTCCTTAGTATGGATATGTGCTTGCGTGAGGGCCCTTAGGACAGGTTTAGTCAGATTATTTAAAGGCATGCTGCGGCCATGTAATAGTTAGGTTTTCTTAATGAGTTAGACACTTTGTGTGTTTGCGGCCGTCGGCCATTATTAAGTTTAGAGAACTCTTGTCAAAAATCTCTACTGGCGTGTGAATTCCTACGACGCGACGCATAGGATATTGCAAGTTGAGCTTATACGGTCCGTCCACGTTATTCCTTCGGATGGGGTTGACGTGTTGTTTCCACGAGATTTGCGAACATCTTCATAAACCTGCTATTATTTGCTGCGATAAAGTTTTGTGCCATGAAAGATCGGGCCAACAACGGATCGACCCTCACAAAAAAATACCCTAATCCTTTTTTCCTTCCTTGAATTCTTTAGTTTTAGTCAGTTCATGAAAAAATTATACTATTAATTTCTTTTTATCCATAATGGGTTTACCTAGACCAATACATGAGATTCTTATGCTATTTGGGGGATTTGTTCTTCTACTAGAGGGTCTAGGAG
Source organism: Triticum urartu (assembly GCF_056163025.1). NCBI lineage: Eukaryota > Viridiplantae > Streptophyta > Magnoliopsida > Poales > Poaceae > Triticum > Triticum urartu. The sequence continues at coordinate 361,227,334 of NC_141876.1, read as the reverse complement.
TAGTATTATTTACCAACTCCATTTATTCTGCCTTTTCGCTGGGATTAGATCTTGTTTGTATATCCTTATTCTATTTTTATTAAATTCTGTCTCGAGGTTCACTACTCATCACCCCACGTAGAAACCTCTCTCTCCATTGACAAGTGAGTCCCACGATTATTAGGTACAGAGCTCTAGCATTGGCATTAGTGTCAGCTGACACCAGCGATTTTCAAGATTTCTTCACTGAATTTGCACCAATCAATATTAATTTGTGAACACGACACCATGGCTATGAAGCTGACCCATAGAATTTTATTTCTTGCTTCGTCTCTGAGGATTATGGAGGCACCAAATATGATGAGTTTGTGTGCCTCTGGCTGCAGCCTTGACATCCATATAGAGCATGCATTTACAATATGAAGGGTGCTAATATGGTGACTCATGGGATAAGATGCAAAACCTAGCTGTCCAAAAGAAGAGAAAGTACTAAAAAAATACCAATTACTCGTGCATATAGTACTCCCTCTGTCCAGAAATACTTGTTCGAGGAATTAATGAATCTAGATGTATTTTAGTTCTAGATACATTCATTCGTATCCATTTCTCCGACAAGTATTTCCGAACGAAGGAAGTAGTATATACAAGCCTCTGTCACTTCAATTTGTTCCATCCACATAAGAGTGTTGAACCTATAGCTCATGCATCGACCTGTCACCCAGAACATCACAAAGTGGGCAAAGAACAACCCCACAACTAGAGGGCGGAGCAGAGCTATTGCAGCCTACGGGAGAAAATGGGGCAGTGGTCCGGCTAGTCGCGGCACTGGCTGATAGCGGAGCAGCCGCGCGAGTAGGGGTTGGCGACGGCGCCCGGATGGCAGTTGTAGTAGGATGCGCTCGGCACGGAACACGACACCGAATTCCTCATCAGCGCGGAGTAGCTGACGTAGTACTGCGTAGGGTAGCCGCCGCTATTCTCCCACTACAAGAAATTTGTTCATTGTTGACCCTCCATTTTGATTACTGAATCATCATTATTCATGTTTTATGACCTTGTTTTGACCAAATTCAAAAGGTCAATAGTTGGCCGTCAAGAACGAACAAACATGACCTTTCTAAAATTTTGGTCGCAGATCTCTATTGACCAAAATTTTGGTTTGGTCATTACCCATTTCTCTGAGCCACGTAGGATCTGATGTGGCTAAGCTGACGTGGCATTGCTAGTGACCAAATGGAATCATCATAAATTTCACAGCCCGGTCCACCAATCTAGCCTACATGGGCCTGGCCCAATACATATTTTATTATAAGAAATGTCTGATTTGTATGGGCTGATGCATTATTTTGTCAGAAGCATGCATATATCAAGATAGGCCCATTAAAAAGCAAGTACAACAAAATACAATATTGCAGATAAACTGTATATTTCATTTCAGTAACACATCACATGAAATACAATGCATCATCCAATGACTCATCGATACACCAAGGTTCAAGGCCCAACAAATGCACCGCAAAATGATTCTAAAAGTGCACAGAAAAATAGTTATATATGTGCAAGTGCACAACAAAAGGATCCAACAAGTGCACAAGCGCACAGCAACATAGTTCTACAAATATTGGATGAGAAGCACAAGTTTTAAGTTATCACACATAACATCAATGAGAAACAAAGCTTCTTGTGCCCTCCTTCTACTCTCCACTTCTTCTGAGTGACTCAGATCATCCTGGTATAGGAATAAGCAAACATAAGAAAGCATACAAAATATGAGCAAAAGAAAGACAAATGGTGGTTTTACATTCAGCAATGAGACTTAAAAGTTCACATCAATGAACAGAAACACAAGACATTAAGACATACTCCCATAGAAATTTCAGGACTTGCAAGATTATTCGTGTGTTAGCTCTGAACACTTTGTGCAAAAAAATCTCACATCAATAACTTCCAAGATCAAGATGCGTGAATAGTGTATCTTTAACACAGTATAATAAATATCACAACCATGAGCAGTACAACACAACACAGCTCATAAACAACCAAACCAAACTGATTGCAAACTACTCCCTCTGTCCCATAATATAAAAGCGTTTTTACACTACACTAGTGTCAAAAACACTCTTATATTATGGGACGGAGGGAGTATAAGTTAACCTCAATGCAAAAAACACATGCACACAAAGTATACATGGCAGAAACACAACCTCATATGTAGAACTTAACATGATTCATCAGTTTAAATCTAAGGAGTACCAATCAGAACCATTTCTTGTAGTGATCTCAACCTTTATTATTGCACGGGAAATAGTTACAGAAATAAACAAATGAAATAATCTTCTCAGAAGAGTCCCAACAATTTGCATTAACTATTAACATGGTTGCAAAACTTCAGTAGTAAAGAGGGTACCATGTTTCTTTTGTCTTTACTTGACTGGAATTACAACATGAAGCACATGAACAAATCATACGAACAAGCAACCCCATAAACGCTCTTGAATCTTGTATATACTTTTCTTGTAGAACAACATGTGGGGCAAGAGCATTACCTTGATGGGATCTCAATCATTAATGATCTCAATCGAAGCATACAACCTGGACAATGTAGACTAAATCTGGAGAAAAAATATTACTTGTCCACAAGGGTGAGATTGACCTACACATTGCCAAACAACCCTTTGCAGTCACTTGGTTCAGATCTTCCCTACAAGGTGATGAGCATTCCGCTGCAGCAAACAAATAGAATTAAATTCAAAATACAACCACTTTTATGGAGACTACTAAAAGGCAAGTTTAGCTAATAGGACTTCTATAGCATGCAAGATGTTTCTTAGATCAACAAAAACAAGAACAAGAGCTATGACAGCGAACCCTTGAGCAACATATAATGAGCAGGGTATTCAAAGAAGGTCGTATCTTCCACACAAGGCTGATCAGAACAAGAAATATTCAAGTCTACTAATTTATTACTGAATCACATATCATCATAGGAGAAAACAATGATTCAAGTTTAAATAAGACATACATATATGCTAAGGGAAAGTAAGTCACAACCAAAAGCATTTTGACTTCCATTTATTTGCACACGCAAAATCATCAGGTGCTCACAGTTCAGATCAGGTAAGGTAATTTTGTAGCTCCCCACTGTTGCTGGCTTAACAAGACTCGTCCTCCAGCATAACAACATATTTGAAATCTCCATTATAGTAAATAAATGAGAGGACAATGCATAAGTCACATCATATTATACAAGCAAGCTAAATCTAGGATTTGTGGTCGGTGGTGTATATACATGCACATAGAGGAGGCTGGAGTTGTGGAAGTCAAACATACTTGCCACCACGGTAGAGTGAGGTGCCATGGTGCAGGTAGCGGAAGGCCGCCGCCACCCAGCACCCACTCACGCCCAAGCCTTCTTTCTTCTCATCCTCTTCCTCTGCCCAATATGGCACTCCTGCCATTGCCGTGTACAAGAAAAAAATGATGGTAAGGCTCAAAAAGAAGACCAAGGAAACTAACATGATAGAGAATCCAATACTAATGCATAGATAAGCCTCTATGCAACAAGCCACATATAATAAAAAAGGGCAGCCGACAATAAACGACTATAGGTTCATGCACATGTACCACAAAAAATCTCCTTATATTATTTATCTCAAGAATTCCATGTAGATGTTAGACATGCTTGAAAAGAAACCTAGCTTCAAGAGAAAAATAAATCTACAATCTTAGGATAATCAGGACAATCTTCGTATAACAAGAATCTGGCAACGAGCAACAAATCAGGCGACATACAGATAAAAGAATTAACTATTGTAATTTCAGCTAATAACCAGTTCTAAAAATTATACTTAAGCAGATGCTGCTAACAATGGAGAAATTGTGAATAATCTGTAGCAAGTAAGTTTACCCATAGAGGCAAAAGGGAGGGACAAGGCCGGTGTAGAGCTTGTCGTGGACCTGGAAGGCCCTCTAGAAGTCAATGGTGATGGTTTGGAGCTGCACACCGAGCCAATAGGGCAAGTGGAGCAAGCGTGAAGGTGGGGAAATCGAGATCTGAGGCAGGGAGGCGCGGTATTGAGGTCCTTGGACGGGGTGGACTTGCCGACATGGCCAGAATCTTGGGTGGATTCTTCATTTGATGAACAGGGAGGCTATGTTCACAATCACTAGTAATTGAATTTGTGTCATGTTGGGGATTCAGAATGTACATAACATATTTATGTCAGAGAAGTTAAACTAGGTGCAGGTCACCAAAAACTGAATTTCTTGCAACCAAACCATACCAACAGGAAGGAGATGGTTGCATAGATACAAATCCATGAGCTGGCAGCCAAATTGACCAATCTGGACCTCATCTTCTCTCTCTATTTGGCACTAACTAACTAAATAAAAAAACTGGACGTGTTCAGACAAATCCCTCTTGAATTCCTTGAGGCAACCGGGATTTGCATCAATATTCCTTAACTTAGCATCATTAGTGAGCAGAGGTAGAGGGGGAGGGATATGCTACCTGCCGCAGTTGGTCGTCGTGGTTGTGCTTGAGCTCGGCAAGATCTCTTGGTTGCCCTAGCAGCAGACCCCTCCTGCCCCTCCTCCTTGAGCAGAGCATGGCCGGTGGCTAGGTGCGCCCCTCCTCTCCTCGAGCAGGGAAAGGCCGGCGCCCTCCTGCCATCGTCGCCGTCTCCACGTCATGGTGACCTGCAGCAAAGGGGCGGGTAGGAGGAGAAGGTGAGATGAGGAGGAGAGGGTGGATCCGATCAAGGAAGGATGGGAAGGGCCTACCTGGCAATGCTGGTGACGGATCTCGCGAGCTTCAGCCTTGCCATCGCCGGTTGTGGCGGGTTCCGACGAAGGAACCCTAGCCGCGGGCGAGGTTGCGGGCCTTGAGGCGCGGATCTGAACGGAGGGGAGGGAGGGGCGGATCTTGGGGAGCTCAGGGTCGAGCTGCGCGTGGCCTGAGCTCGTCGGAACCGGCCGGCATGGTTGGTGGCGGCGGCGAGGAGATTGTAGGTTGGGAAGGAAAGGTTCGCACGAGAGAGGGAGAGATTGGTGCGGTGGGCTTCTCCTTTTTTTTCTCCTTTTCTTTAGAATGGATGGATGGATGGATGGATGGATGGGTGGACGGTGGGAGTGCTGGGAATGAATGGCAGGATGTTTGCCATGTCATCAATCCATGGCACAAATGATTCCACCAATGAGAATTAAGCATATGCAAATTGTGTGTTTTTCCTTTCGTTTCTCTTATATTTTTTATCCTCCAATTCCGGGTAAAGACTCAACATATTACCCTCTTATAGTTTGTTCAAATGACCCAATATTTTTCAAATGGCCTCTTATTTCGGGTAAACAATGTTATCGAATAGAGTTTTTATTTTCATTGCACGATTTTTTTTCTAATTCCGAAGTGCCAAAGATGGGCTTTTTTAAGAACCTACCAAATATTTGTCGAAAAATTGTACCAAAACAATTTTAAAAAGTATTAGACCACATTTTATGTACAGATAACCAAATGGTTACATGTGAAAAGCTTTCGATACACCTCTTATCAAAAAGACATATTATCGCCGTTTAAGGAGGAACTAAGGTCAAATTTAAACTACAAGTGCTTCATAGTTTGATCTTTTTTCCCAAAAATCATTTCTAGACAGGAAAGTAGTTACTTCATCAGAGATTCACCAGGAGTTTTGCATTATTAAGCCCCTACCTACTAACGGTCATGCCCGTGGTTTTGACCCCATTTTAAAAATATGAGATTCAAAAAAATCAAAAAAATAATGGAAACCTTCGCATTGTGTCATTATTTGTGACCTAATTTCTAGGAAAAATAAAAAACTTGAAATACGACAAATATCTCAAAACGTGTTCTCATAAGAGCTATCATGTATGAAGATTCATGACTTTTAAGCCAAATAATCAACATTATGTTACATTCATGGCATAGTTTGTTAATGATCTCATATTGTGCACAAGGGTGCATATTGGAATGGCAAACAATGTTGTCAAAGTGAGTTTTCATTTTTTTGGCACGCAAAATTCATTTTTCATTTTCCGGGTGCCCAAAATGTTTTTTCTATGAAGAACCTACCGTATATTTGTTTTAAAATGGCACCACTTCATTTTCAAAAATATTAAACCACATTTTACATACAATTGATCAAATGGTTGCATGCCAAATGATTTCGATCCACCTCTCGTCATTGGTGAGGTGTTCGATCAGTCGTTTTGAAGCAGTGTGAATTAGTAGTCATGACCATTTAAATTGCTCGTAATAGGCTTGGCGGGTACCACATGTCAGGTCTGAGGCAATGTTGAGGTGGTTTGACACGTGAACACGCCACATCGACAAAACTGGTGACGTGTCTGACCAGTCATTTTGAAGCATTGTGAATCAGTAGTCATGACCATTTAAATTGGTCAAGATAGACTAAAATGAAAGGTGTAGATCAGTGTTGTCTATGTTATGACCATTTTAGATAATACAATTACGACCTTCTTGACGAAAATGGTCATGATGATTTAGAGTTTGGACCCCCCCCCCAAACGGCTTACGACCATCTGCCGCACAAATGGTCATAGATTTATAACCAATTCACCCGCGGGCACTACGAGAAGGTCACAATTAAGCATATTTCTTGTAGTGTCCTCTTCCTCCTCGTAGACAAGGCGGCGCCTGAGCCCAAACCCGACGTCGTGCTCGCGTAGGCACTCCCCCACCGTGCCTTGGCACGGATGCATCCACCCCGCCACATCCGTCGTGCGCCCCTGGATGACGAGCTCCACCGCCGCCGCGGCCGCTATGGCAAAGGCAGCGAGCGTGGCTACGAACAGGAGCAGCGTTTGCCATGCCATGGTTGACGAGAGAGCGGCAATGGAGGCTGCAGTGCTCTGGGATGCGTGGGGTGGTGGAGCCAGGACAGGAGCGAGCGTGCCGCAGTCAACCTTGGGCGGTGCAGCAACAGAGGAAGGGGGAAGCTTTTTTAAACGCGAGTAGTGGGAGTCGGGTGTCTGTAGAGTCAGCCCAGATTTGTGTTCAAACTACACGAGCGTGCCACTCATGTTAACCCTACCTGAATTTGATGTGTGCAACAAGATGCATCCACCATTGATTGAACTAGATAACACCCGGCGTGTTGCTACGGGACATTAGTGGGCTAAATAGATTAAAAGATATGATGGACGCTATAGGCCAAAGAGGACAACTATTGTAAAATCAGATTTTTTTTCAAACAAAAAATCTATTGATAATATAAGAAGAAAGCGAACAAATTGTACCACCGATGTACAATGATTTTAGTCGGGGGGGGGGGGGGGGTCCATCAAACCATAGCTACTAAATGTATAAGAAATAACATTATAATTGATGATTGCCATAAACCAACATCCTAGAAATTAATTTCATATTGTCTAACGTCGCAATCTCAGATACAGGCACCCTAATAAAAGCCAAGGCAAGCGCGAGCTTATACCTCTACAGCAAACTGTAAATCCAATATCATATATCTAGAAAAAAAGAACAAAGGTGACTGCATTATTTTAGCAACTACATGTTTTAGTTTCTTCATCGCCATAGGTTGGCTTTGCAGTAAAATAGAAATCCAATATCCAGATATCTGGAAAGAAAAGAACAAAGGTTAGTGTACTATTTTAGCAGCTACATGTTTCAGTTACATCATCACCATAGGTTAACGTGCTTACCAAAATATCTTGTCCCCATAGGTTATGTAACAATTTTATATTAATAGAAGTAGGTCTGATTTAACAAATTTATATCGTACTTCTTCATGAAGCATACTTGTATGACACCTTTCATTTACGAACAATCAAAGATCTGCCGAATGTCATTTTTCTCTACGGATGAAACCAATAGCGACACATTACTACAATCACTTGGATAAATATACAATGCCACTATATACACCCAGTTAAATGGAAAGAAACCAAGTAAAATAAAAGTTAACAGTTTGTTAGCAAAACTGAATACTGCTAGAAACAGAAATTAATTTTTGTTTAGTAAAGAATATGAAGCATTATTTGCAGCAAAAAAATCTTTAGCTTTCCAAAACAGAAGGGCAACATATAAACAGAGGTTGCTGCTTGGGACGCCTTAATGCAGGACATCGCCCTCCTCCCTATGGACGGCGTTGGCACCCCGGATGTCACCTCTTGGCGGCTTGAGCCCTCCGGCTGCTTCTCCACCAAATCCCTCTACACGACCATCGCCCCCTCGACGTCCCCCGAGCCCTTTAGTTTGATTTGGGATATCCGCTTGCCCCTGAAGATCAGAATCTTCCTGTGGCAATGGATTCGCGGCCGCCTCCCGTCCGGCGTGGAGGTCCTTAAGCGTAATGGACATGGGAACGGGATGTGCCACTTGTGCGACACGGTGGAGGATGCTAACCACATCTTCTTCTCATGCTCCTGTTTCCGTGAGATGGTTGGGGGCCAGTGGTGTAACACCAACTTCCCTGACCTGCTTGCGGAAATCCACGCCCCCCCCTCGCTACCCTAGTCTCAGCATTCTTCATCCTATTAATCTCCTCAACTAGCACGCGGTTCCTCGAGCGATCATTTGTCGAAGCGTTCAACATGTTCACAGCCTCGACGCTATCCATCTCGATGAGAATGGGCAGATCCGTGCGGTGCAGGGCTAGCTCAAGCCCCTCCCTACACGCCGCCAACTCGGCTTCTAGGCCATTAACACATGAGCAGTTTTCCCTACAGGCAGTGAAGATTATGTCCCCTTGGTCTGTTCGTAAGACCATGCCCCCTCCAGCTGCTCCTATAGCCGGTACATAGCTGCCATCCATGTCCAATTTTGTCCATCCAGCTGGGGGTAGCGTCCACCGCAGCTCCACCTTCTGTTGTACGCGCTCTTGTGGCGCCAGAAGACCAACCTGAACAACCATCTTTCCTTTCTCCATGTTACCTTGGGGCCACTGATGAATGCACAACAAGGAATTGATGTAGCCTTGCAGAAATCTGCAAGATGCTTCCGTTGGAGGTGGGGGCTTGCCATGAGTTATTTCATTCCGCACATGCCACACATGCCACATGACCATGAGGACTATCATACGTGTAGTGTCAGGTAGAGGCTCCAGTAGTGAGAATAACCATTCTGGACCTGTATGTATGATATTCTCCACCTTGGGAATGGGCCAGTCCCGAGCCATAGCATGCCACAACTCTTTCGCCAGGGGGCACCTACACATTATGTGGAAGCCATCCTCTCGTTCCACACCACAAAGAGGACACACGTCAGAAAGCTCGAGGTGACGAGAGAATTTATTTGCCCAGGTAGCGAGTGAGTTGGAAACCAGCCTCCATGCGAAGACGCGTACCTTTGGGGGAGCAGGGCACCCCCATATGGTCTTCCAGATGGCGCGACGACCATCCGGTGCCCTGCTCGTTGCAGTCGCCAGTGGACGCTCGCGTTCGTCCATGGCGAGCCGATATGCGGAGCGAACAGTGAAGATACCGTTCTTCTCCGGAGCCCATGCAATGACATCGTCGGTGATGCGAGGCGACGTGCGAATGTTGGTGATGGTCGCAACGTCTGCCGGAAGGAAATACCGTTGTAGCACATCCGTACGCCAGGCGCTGGACACGTCCAGGAGCTCTGAGACCCGGCGTAGACGGCAAGTTCCCTGCTGCATGATCGACTGGGCCGTTGGTACCGTTGGGAGCCAACGGTCGCGCCAAATGCGTATGTTCCGGCCATCTCCGACTCGCCAGACAATCCCCTTTTTGAGGAGCTCAAGGCCGTACTGGATGGCCTGCCATGTGGGGGATGCGTTTCCAGAGAAAACAGTGTCCTCCAGTCGACCGTCCGGATAATATCGGGCTTTGAGGACCTGCGCACATAAGCTGTTAGGATTAGATAGAAGTCGCCACGCCTGCCGTGCCAGGAGGGCTTGGTTAAAGAGACGGAAGTCTTTGAAACCCAAACTGCCCTTCATTTTATGAGCCAGAATATTCGGCCGAGCCGTCCAATGCGTTTTTCTCTTACCCTCAGATGAACCGCACCAGAAGTTCCGCACCACCCTGTTCAGATCGTCGCATACTGACATCGAAAGTTTAAAAAACCCCATAATATATGTTGGTATTGCCTGTGCTACAGCTTTGATCATAGTCTCCTTTCCAGCAAGTGACAACGTGTCTCCCCAAGCAATGATCCGCTTCAGAAGCCTCGACTGCAAATTCTGAAATTTTCCCCTAGACATACATCCGTCCGGAGTAGGCAGACCCAAATATTTTTCCTCAAAAGTAACAAGGTTAATCTGTAGCACTGAACGAACCTTCTCCTGATTGTTTTCTGTACAAGACGTGCCAAATAGTGCACTGCACTTGGCCGGGTTAATGCACTGACCGGTTGCCTTCTCATACGTTTAATAACTCATGCACCTTTCTAGCTTGTTCCTCCTCTGCTTTGAAAAACAAAAGAGTGTCATCTGCAAACAATAAATGTGAGACACCTGGTGCACGCCTGCACACCTTTAGGGGAGTGAAATCGCCCCTGTCCTCTCCATTTTTCAACAACGCAGAGAGCCCATCAGCCACGAAAAGGAACAAAAACAGGGAGAGAGGATCACCTTGCCGAAGCCCACGCGTCGGTGCAAACGAATCCAAGAGGGTCCCATTAAATTTAACTGTGTATCTTACCGAGGTGACGCAAGTCATAATCCAGTCCACCTGATACGTCTCCAACGTATCTATAATTTTTGATTGCTCCATGCTATATTATCTACTGTTTTGGGCAATATTGGGCTTTATTATCCACTTTTATATTATTTTTGGGACTAACCTATTAACCGGAGGCCCAGCCCAGATTTGCTGTTTTATGCCTATTTCAGTGTTTTGAAGAAAAGGAATATCAGGCGGAGTCGAAATCAACTGGAGAAGTTATTTTTGGAAGGAAACACACCTGATGAACTTGGACCCCACGTCAGGGGAGACACGAGGTGCTCACGAGGGTGGGGGGCGCCCCCCCTAGGGCGCGCCCCCTGTCTCGTGGGACCCCTGTGGCTCCTCCGACATCCTCCCTGCACCCATATATACCCACGTGACCTAAAACTTCCAGAACGCAGATAGATCGGGAGTTCCGCCGCCAGAAGCCTCCATAGCCACCAAAAGTTAATCGGGACCCTGTTCCGGCACCCTGCCGGAGGGGGGAACCCTCACCGGTGGCCATCTTCATCATCCCGGCACTCTCCATGACGAGGAGGGAGTAGTTCTCCCTCGGGGCTGAGGGTATGTACCAGTAGCTATGTGTTTGATCTCTCTCTCTCTCTCTCTCGTGTTCTTGAGATGGCACGATCTTAATGTATCGCGAGCTTTGCTATTATAGTTGGATCTTATGTTTCTCCTCCCCCTCTTATCTCTTGTAATGAATTGAGTTTCCCCTTTGAAGTAATCTTATCGGATTGAGTCTTTAAAGATTTGAGAACACTTGATGTATGTCTTGCCGTGGATATGTGTGGTGACAATGGGATACCACGTGCCACTTGATGTATGTTTTGGTGACCAACTTGCGGGTTCTGCCCATGAACCTATGCATAGGGGTTGGCACACGTTTTCATCGTGATTCTCCGGTAGAAACTTTGGGGCACTCTTTGAGGTCCTTTGTGTTGGTTGAATAGATGAATCTGAGATTGTGTGATGCATATCGTATAATCATGCCCACGGATACTTGAGGTGACATTGGAGTATCTAGGTGACATTAGGGTTTTGGTTGATTTGTGTCTTAATGTGTTATTCTAGTACGAACTCTAGGGTTGTTTGTGACATCTATAGGAATAGCCCAACGGATTGATTGGAAAGAATAACTTTGAGGTGGTTTCGTACCCTACCATAATCTCTTCGTTCATTCTCCGCTATTAGTGACTTTGGAGTGACTCTTTGTTGCATGTTGAGGGATAGTTATGTGATCCAATTATGTTAGTATTGTTGAGAGGACTTATACTAGCGAAAGTATGAACCCTAAGCCTTGTTTCAACACATTGCAATACCGTTTATGCTCACTTTTATCACTTGCTACCTTGCTGTTTTTATTATTTCAGATTACAAAAACTATTATCTACTATCCATATTGCACTTGTATCACCATCTCTTCATCGAACTAGTGCACCTATACAATTTACCATTGTATTGGGTGTATTTGGGACACAAGAGACTCTTTGTTATTTGGTTGCAGGGTTGCTTGAGAGAGACCATCTTCATCCTACGCCTCCTACGGATTGATAAACCTTAGGTCATCCACTTGAGGGAAATTTGCTACTGTTCTACGAACCTCTGCACTTGGAGGCCCAACAACGTCTACAAGAAGAAGGTTGTGTAGTAGACATCAAGCTCTTTTCTGGCGCCGTTGCCAGGGAGGTGAGTGCTTGAAGGTATATATTTAGATCTTGCAATCGAGTCTTTTAGTTTCTTGTTTTATCACTAGTTTAGTTTATAAAAGAAAACTATAAAAAATGGAATTGAGTTTGTCTCATACGCTTCACCTTTTTAATATCTTTCGTGAGTATGATGGAAAGGATAATTGTGCTCAAGTGCTAGAAGAAGAAATCTATAAAATGTTTGACACTAAATATTTGAATGATGAGCATGATTGCAATGTTGTTAGTATGAATTCCTTGAATATCCATGATGCTAATGATATGCAAAGCCACAAGCTTGGGGAAGCTATGTTTGATGAAGATGATATTTTTGTCCCCCAAGTTTTGATGAGCAAATTTATTATGATGAAAGCATGCCTCCTATCTATGATGATTATTGTGATGATACTTATGCTATAAAAAGTAGTGATTATATTTATAAAACTTGTCATGGTTATGATTACCCCTTCTCTGAACATTACTCTTTTAATGTGGAAACAATTTATAGTATTCAAGTTTCCTATGATACTCCCACAATTCCGAATGAGAAGAATTTTGCTTATGTGGAGAGTAATAAAATTTCTATGCTTGTAGATCATGAAAAGAATGCTTTAGGTGCTGGTTATATTGTTGAATTCATTCATGACGCTACTGAAAATTATTATGAGGGAGGAATATGTGCTTGTAGGAATTGCAATAATATCAAGTTTCCTCTCTATGTGCTTAAAGTTTTGAAGTTATGCTTGTTTTGCCTTCCTATGCTAGTTGATTATTGTTCCCATAAGTTGTTTGCTCACAAAATCCCTATGCATAGGAAGTGGGTTAGACTTAAATGTGCTAGTCATATTCTTCATGATGCTCTCTTTATGTTTCAATTCTTATCTTTTATGTGAGCATCATTGAAATCATCATGCCTAGCTAGGGGCATTAAACGATAGCGCTTGTTGGGAGGCAACCCAATTTTATTTTAGTTCCTTGCTTTTTGTTCCTGTTTAGTAATAAATAATCCATCTAGCCTCTGTTTAGATGTGGTTTTATGCTTTTAATTAGTGTTTGTGCCAAGTAGAACCTTTGGGAAGACTTGGGAAAAGTCTTGTTGATCATGCTGTCAAAAACAGAAACTTTAGCGCTCACGAGAATTGCTGCCATTTTTATTTGGAAAGTGATATTGAGTTAATTCTTTTTGCATATGATTAATAGATAAATTCCTCAGGTCCAACAATTTATTTGAGAATTTTATGATTTCCAAAAGTATACGTTTGACCCAGATTACTACAGACTGTTCTGTTTTTAACAGATTCTGTTTTCATTGTGTTGTTTGCTTATTTTGATGAATCTATGGCTAGTAAAATAGTTTATAAACCATGGAGAAGTTGAAATACACTATATATAACACCAATATAAATAAAGAATGAGTTCATTACAGTACCTTGAAGTGGTGATTTATTTTCTTATACTAACGGAGCTTACGAGTTTTCTGTTAAGTTTTGTGTTGTGAAGTTTTCAAGTTTTGGGTAAGGGTTCGATGGACTATGGAATAAGGAGTGGAAAGAGCCTAAGCTTGGGGATGCCCAAGGCACCCCGAGGTAATATTCAAGGATATCCAAGAGCCTAAGCTTGGGGATGCCCCGGAAGGCATCCCTTCTTTCGTCTTCGTTCATCGGTAACTTTACTTGGAGCTATATTTTTATTTGCCACATGATATGTGTTTTGCTTGGAGCGTCAATTTATTTTGTTAGGATTTGCTTGCTGTTATTTAGAATAATGTTTTGCATCTTTTATTTCAATAAAAGTGGCATTGATAGCCTTTACTATGCCTATGTTACAAGTATACATGTTGCTGTTTGAAAACACAAAGTTTACCTCTGTTGCAATAATTCCCTAGAAAATTCAGAATGTGATAAAATGTTGAAACCTTTTGCATATTAATCTCTGATAAATTTACTACAGTGGGAATTTTCTTTCATAATTTTTGGAGCTATGGAAGTATGGATGTTGCAGCATTCTTGACAGACTATCCTGTTTAGGCAGATTGCTGTTATGTTTGCATTGTTTGCATATGTTTGCTTCTTTAATGATTCTATTTGAGGATAGGACTATTAAATATGCAGAGGAATTTAGTATGCAATGTTTAATAATAATTTTAGTGATTTGCTACAGTAAAGTATGATAAGGTTTTTGCAATGGTTTATACTAACTTATCTCACGAGTCCTTGTTGAGTTTTGTGTGGATGAAGCTTTTGAGATTTAGGGAGACCGTGATATGAGAGGAATTAAGGAGACACAAAAGCTCAATCTTGGGGATGCCCAAGTCACCCCAAGATAATATTTCAAGAAGTCTCAAGCGTCTAAGCTTGGGGATGCCCCGGTTGGCATCCCACCTTTCTTCTTCAATAACTATCGGTCAGTATCGGTTGATCCTAAGTTTTTGCTTCTTCACATGATGTTTGCTATTCTTAGAATGTCATTTTATTTCGCTTTGCTTTCTGTTTGAATAAAATACCAAGATCTGAAATTATTAAATGTTAGAGAGTCTTCACATAGTTGCATAATTATTCAACTACTCATTGATCTTCACTTATATCTTTCGGAGTAGTTCGTCATTTGCTCTAGTGCTTCACTTATACCTTTTAGAACATGGTGGTAGTTTTATTTTGAAGAAATAGATGAACTCTCATGCTTCACTTATATTATTTTGAGAGTCTTAATAGCATGGTAATTTGCTTAAAATGCTAATATGCTAGGTATTCAAGAATAATAAAAATTCTCTTATGAGTGTGCTGAATACTAAGAGAAGTTTGATGCTTGATGATTGTTTTGAGATATGGAGATGGTGATATTAGAGTCATGCTAGTTGAGTAGTTGTGAATTTGAGAGATACTTGTGTTGAAGTTTGTGATTCCCGTAGCATGCACGTATGGTGAACCGTTATGTAACGAAGTCGGAGCATGAGGTGTTTATTGATTGTCTTCCTTATGAGTGGCGGTCGGGGACGAGCGATGGTCTTTTCCTACCAATCTATCCCCCTAGGAGCATGCCGTAGTAATTTTTTTCGATAACTAATAGATTTTTGCAATAAGTATGTGAGTTCTTTATGACTAATGTTGAGTCCATGGATTATACGCACTCTCACCCTTCCACCTTTGCTAGCCTCTCTAGTACCGCGCAACTTTCGCCATATGAGGCAAACTCAAGGGAAAATCCAAGAAGCACTTTGTTGCTTTCTTGGAACAACTGGGTGAGGCCAATGACATGATCGAGGCTCACGAAGACACCATCTCTAAGATGGAAGGGCATAGTTGTGACTATGCCGATGAGATTTTGGATCTTTCCAATGCTCTTGAGGAAGAGCGTGGTCTTCGTTTGGCTCTTGAGGAGTCACACAACGTTGATCATGCTAAGTTAAAGAAAGAATATGATCATGCCCTCATTGTTTCTCGTGTGCTAAATTCTGAGAAGGCCAAACTCGGGGTTGATCTTGCTAGACTCAAAGAGGAGTTTGATATACTTGACAAGGCCCACAAGGCCTTGAAGGGTATTCACGCTAGTCT
The DNA here is from genome assembly GCF_056163025.1 of Triticum urartu. Classification (NCBI taxonomy): domain Eukaryota; kingdom Viridiplantae; phylum Streptophyta; class Magnoliopsida; order Poales; family Poaceae; genus Triticum; species Triticum urartu. The sequence goes on along the minus strand of NC_141876.1, from coordinate 361,211,433 downwards.
CAAGGAGTCTCATGATCAACTCCAAGTGAAGCTAACTAAGGAGAAAGCAACTTTTCCTCATATGGTTTTAATTGATAATGCAAATGCTACTAACCCGTGTTGTGAGCATATACATCTTGTTGAGGAAAATGCGAAGTTGAAGGAGCAACTTGAGAGAGGTCTTGCGACTTGCATACAAGGCAAGAAGAACCTCAACGATCTCTTGATCAACCAAAAGGGAGGTGTGGCCAAGGAAGGGGTTGGGTACGTGCCCGACTCCAAGAACAAGAAGAAGAATGACAAGACCAAACGACCTCCTCCCCTCATGCAAACCTTTGTGAGGGAGGGAGAGAGTGCCCCTGAGGAGAAGAAGAAGAACAATGTCAAGAAGGGCAATGCCATCCCTCTCAACAAAGCCGGCGATTTTAATCCTTCTTATGTGTTATGCCGTGCTAGTGATGGGCATGTTTATGCCAAATTTGTTGGTTCTCTTCATGAATACATTGAATGGTCTATTTGGGTTCCAAAAACCCTTGTTTCTAACATCAAAGGACCCATTACAAAATGGGTACCTAAAACCAAGCATTGATCTCTTGTAGGTGTTTGCTTCCGATGGGGGATCATGGTTGCTCGATAGCGGAGCTACAAATCATATGACCGGAAGCAAGGACTTGGTGGTGGACGTGCACAAGGTTCCATCTATGCCCACCAATGTCGAGTGGGGTGACGCCTCATCTTCTAAGGTATTGGGACTTGGCAAGGTGGTCATCTCTCATGATCTCACGATCGAGAAGGTCATGCTTGTTGAGTCCCTTGCATACAATTTACTTTCCGTTCGTCAACTTGCTATCATGGGCTTTGCCACTTTCTTTGATATCGATACCGTGGCCCTCTTGTGGAGCAAGACTCTTAAAGTAGCCTTTGTTGGGCATGTCGAGAACGGTCTATATGTGATTAACTTTTCGGAGCGACCCACTAAGACCGCGACATGCCTAATGGCTAAAGTTGATGTGGGATGGCTTTGGCATCGCCGTTTATCCCATGTCAATATGAGATCTTTGGAAAGTCTCCTCAAGGGGGACCATGTCTGTGGACTAACGAATGTTAGTTTTGCTAAAGATTGTGCTTGCAGTGCCTGTATCGAAGGAAAGCTACATGAGAAGGCTCACCCTCCCACGACTATCATTTATTCAAAGAGGCATTTGGAGCTCCTTCACATGGATCTCTTTGGGCCTCCATCCTTCGATAGTCTTGGAGGTAGGAAGTATTGCTTGGTGATTGTGGATGACTACTCAAGGTACACGTGGGTGTATTTCTTCAAGAGGAAGAGCGAGACCCAACAAACCGTCGTTGACTTTGCAAATGAAGCACAATGTCAACACAATGCAAAGATCTTGACAATAAGAAGTGACAACGGCACCGAGTTCAAGAACTACACCTTGGATGAGTTTCTTAGTGACGAGGGAATCAAGCATCAATATTCCGCACCCTACACCCCTCAACAAAACGGTGTTGCGGAGAGGAAGAACCGGACGTTGATGGATGCGGCAAGGACCATGATGGCGGAGTTCAAGTCTCCGTACAACTTTTGGGCCGAAGCCATCAACACCGCGTGTCATGCATCAAATCGGCTCTACCTCCGCAAGGGCTTGAACAAGACTCCATATGAAATACTCACTGGTAACAAGCCCAACCTCAAGTACTTCCGGGTATTCAGGTGTAAGTGTTTCATTCTCAAGAAAGGTGTTCGGTTGTCTAAATTTGAGGCTAGAGCTTATGAGGGCATATTTGTTGGTTATGCTACAAACTCTCATGCTTACCGTGTCCTCAATAAATCCACGGGACTTATTGAGGAGACGTGTAACGTGGAGTTTGATGAGAATAACGGCTCCCAAGTGGAGCAAAGTGGCACTTGTGATGTAGGTGATGAAATTCCTCCTCAAGCCATAAGAAGAATGGGTGTTGGTTTCATCCTACCCATTAAGGAACCCCTTGTGGCCGAAGGAGAAGGACAATGCTCCAGTCAAGTGGATCCATCACCAACCCAAGGCCCACACGCTTCTGAAGAACAAAGTGAAGGCCCTCAACCTCATGAACAAGACCAAGGGCAAGATCATACTCAAGACGGTGTGGACACACCAAATGATGCCCAAGGTCAAGTTCTCTTCCCCGAGCAAGTTCAAGATCAAGAACAAGTTCATGACGGCACTCAAGATGATCAAGTAACCGCTCCTCAACTCACCACCGAGGATGAATTAGAGCGTCGTGCCGCCAAGGTTGCTTCCAAGCTCTCCACCAAGGATCATCTCATGACGAATGTGCTTGGAAGCTTAAGAAAGGGGGTAAGCACTCGTAGACAATTAGCAAATTATTGTGAGCATCACGCGTTTGTCTCTTGTGTGGAACCCCACAAGGTCTATGAGGCGCTAGAAGATCCGGATTGGCTCAATGCCATGCACGAAGAACTCAACAACTTCGAGCACAACAAAGTGTGGAGATTCGTGCCAAGGCCAACGGGGAACCACAATGTCATTGGAACCAAGTGGATATTCAAGGACAAGCAAGATGCCCATGGGATTATCATTCGCAACAAGGCTCGTTTGGTAGCACAAGGCTACTCCCAAGTCGAGGGTATCGACTATGGTGAAACCTTTGCTCCCGTTGCTCGTCTTGAATCCATTCGCATGTTGATTGCATATGCTTCTCATCATAACTTTAAGTTACAACAAATGGATGTGAAGAGTGCTTTTCTTAATGGTCCCATTAATGAATTGGTTTACGTCAAGCAACCCCCCGGGTCCGAGGATCCCTACTTTCCCGATCATGTGTATCAACTCGATAAGGCACTCTATGGCCTTAAACAAGCCCCACGTGCGTGGTATGACCACCTTACCGAGTTGTTACAAGACCGTGGTTTTGAAGTTGGGCTAATCGACCCCACTCTTTTTACTAAGAAGGTCAAAGGGGAGTTGTTTGTGTGCCAATTATATGTTGATGATATTATCTTTGGTTCTCCTAACAAAGCTTTCAATGAGGAATTTGCCGCTCTCATGACATCAAAGTTCGAGATGTCCTCCATGGGAGAGTTGAAGTTCTTTCTAGGGTTCGAAGTGAAGCAAAGAAGAGAAGGAACCTTCATCAATCAATCCAAATACACTCAAGACATGCTCAAGAGATTCAAGCTAAGTGACGTCAAGCCGGCTTCCACTCCAATGCCCACCAAGTGCCAACTTGACTTAGATCCCAATGGTAAAGTGGTGGATCAAAAGGTATATCGTTCCATGATTGGATCCTTGCTTTACCTTTGTGCATCTAGACCGGACATCATGTTGAGTGTGGGAATTTGTGCACGGTTTCAAGCCGCACCTAAGGAAAGTCACTATGTGGCGGTCAAACGAATCTTTCGATATTTGGCTCATACCCCAAACTTTGGCTTATGGTACCCAAGAGGATCAAACTTCAAGCTTGTAGGGTACTCGGATTCTGATTGGGCGGGAGACAAAGTGGATAGGAAGTCCACTTCCGGAGGGTGCCAATTCCTTGGTTGCTCTTTGGTAAGTTGGTCTTCCAAAAAGCAAAGTTGTGTGTCTCTCTCGTCCACCGAAGCGGAGTATGTGGCGGCCGGTAGTTGTTGTGCACAACTCTTATGGATGAGGCAAACTTTAAAGGATTATGGTGTCACTTGTGACAAAGTGCCTCTTTGGTGTGACAATGAAAGTGCCATCAAGATCTCTCTCAACCCGGTGCAACACTTCAAGACGAAGCATATTGAGATCCGGTATCACTTCATCTGGGATCACATTAGGTGAGGAGAGATCGAGCTCAACTACGTCAACACTCATGATAACCTTGCAGATATCTTCACGAAGCCCTTGGATGAAGCAAGATTTCGCGAGTTAAGGCATGAGCTAAATATAATCGATTCGAGCAATGTTGCTTGAACCCTTGCACACCACACCATACTCAATGTGTTGTCCTATTTAGATGTAGGCATGGACATAGGGGGAGTGATGTTCTCTCAATGAACTCTCCCTCCCCCCATTATGCATAAATCAATCAAGTCTTTCACATTAGCCATGTTTGATGGTATGTGTGCTTCAAAGACGAGTTTTGGTCATGGACCCGAGGATAATTCTTCGCAGTGCCATACCAATTGACTCAAACATAGGTGGCTACGGCCACCGCCCTCTCTTTTGGAGAGGTGGTGTCTCGTGGTTGGTTCGTTTGTCGTGTGCCTTTCTGGTTTTGTGTGTTGCGTGGTCTTGTGGTGTCGTGTTGGCTCGGAGTGGTTTGTGCAAAGATCTAGTTTTTCGCGCTCGAAACGTGCATCTTCTTGAGCCCACGGTACTACCGCGTCTGGGCGCGGTACTACCGCTCTGGTGCGGTACTTCGGAAGTACCGCACCGTGCGGTACTACCGTGTTTGGGCACGGTACTACCGCGCCGTCAAGGGCGCGTGGGGGTTATGACTCGGGCAGGGGAGTTCCAACTCCCCATACCCATTCATTGTCTCTCTCTCCACGTCTCTCCCTCTCAAGAACGGCGTCGGAGGCCCTCGCCGGATCTCCATCTCCGGCCACTCTCCTCGGATTCCGACCGGTGGGATAGTTCCCCACCACTTCCTCTTGCCATGGACCAAGGTTTTTCCCCAAATCCCTCTTTTTCTTGGCTGTTCTCTTGCTTCTAGGCTTTTGGGGAGAAACTTGTCGTTCTTGAGATTTTAGGCCAAATCTATGCAAGAGTAGGATGTAGGAGAGTCGTGATGCGTAGGAAACATACTTGATATGCTGTCTTGTGGTAGCTTTGTCCAACCGTAGTACCGCCGTGGTTTCACGGGCTTTCTCAGATTTGAACCAGTTCAGATCTGACGCGGTGCGGTACTACCGTGCCCGATGTGCGGTACTACCGTGCCGTGCGGTACTACCGCTCCGCAGACGCGGTACTACCGCGCCGGCCACGGCGCTAAGGTCGTACTACCGCTCCTACACCCGGTACTACCGTGATCTTGCACGGTACTACAGCGTCTAAGAGCCGTACTACTCTCTTAGCTCCGCAGCTCTTGGCAGTACTACTGTAGGGATCAAATCTCTCTCTAGGCATTTATCATGTGTGCTTTCTACTTGTTTCACTTGCTTTGTTGTGGTCTTTGCATTAATCTCTCTTGGCTGTTGTGGGTGTTTTTGCGTTATGTGTCTCAGGTGGTGGCTCTCGCCGTTCCAATCCCAGTCGTGACACTGGCTCCAAGCATCTGCACAACCCCCAAGATGAAGCCCCAGAGGGCTCCAATGCCTCCAAGCGCAATGTCAAGACCACTGCCAGCAAGCAAAAGGAACCGGATAAGGGCATGGACGAGATTTCAACCACTGAGTATGTTGAGCGCCGGAAGATCAATCCCTATGTGAATCCTTGGGCTATCCTCAGAGGCACCGAGTTGTTCTGGACCAAGCAACAGGCTCTCATCTATCTGGATGTGATCAAGAACAAGCAGAATACCTTCGTGGATGTCAAGTGGATAGACATGCATCACCTGCGGAAAGACAAGTTTCGTGACTATTTTGGAGAGGCTCTGGACTTGGTGGAGCAGTTTGCTATTGAGCCGGTGATCTCCTTTCACCTTGACTATGACCCTGAGCTTATCTGTCAGTTCTTTGCCTCAGTGTACTTTCATCCCGGGGAGGAGCGGAGGATGACCTGGATGACCAATGGCCGTCAGTTGTCTGCTACATGGAAAGAGTTCATGGATCTGCTGCACATTCCTGATGACGGGCTTCACACCCCCGTTGGCGTTCGCCCCCATGCCAACTCTGAGTCTGCCAACAAGAACCAGCTTTAGCCCTTCCTTGTTGAGAAGGTACTCCCCAATGGCAAGTCATCTTAGGTGTTGAACTCCTTTCTGGATATCATGCATCGCATCTTCCGCAACACTCTGTTCCCACGCATTGGCGACAAGAACAAGGTTCATGCATATCTAGTGGACATGTTGCTCTTGTGTGCAGAGGCACGTACTTCTCAGACTCAGCCACTTGATGTCTCACACATCATGTGGTGTGAGCTTCGGTTTGCGGTGTTCACTCGCAAGGTACCTATCTATGGACCGTACCTGTTTCTGCTACTCTCCACCACTTGGGAGAAGACGTATCCAGGTGATGAGTTCCTTGCTCCAGACTGGATTCGCCATGAGTCCATCAGCCTCCGCGTCAAGCCCAACTGGGCCAACACCACTACCCGTGCTGAGGCATCTTCTGCTAGGAGGGCTGCTGGTGAGGGGGAGGCTGCTGCTGCTGAGACTGCTGCTGAGGACCGTGCTGCTAGGTCCACCACTTCTTCCTCTGAGCCGTCATGGGCCAAGAAGCTGAAGGACAAGATGAAGACTCTCTTCTGCATGCAGGCGAAGGGACAATACAGGGCTCACGTGACTGACAAGGAGAGTGGCCGCCGTGACAAGAAGGTGATGAGGCTCTTTGGAGAGGATGTGTCTGGCGGGTCTGAGGATGTCATCACACCTGAGGCTGCCTGGATGTCAAAGCAGGGCTATAAGTGGACCAGTTCAGAGGATGACATCGAGGAGACTATCCCCGCCGCTGAGTCTGACGAGGAGCACGAGGAGCAGTGGGACGACTTCTCTGCCTGAGCCACCCCGTGTGTGTAGGTGTCCTCTCTGCCTTTTTGGCGTCTCGATGCCAAAGGGGGAGAGAGTGTAGGGATTTGCGTTGTGTCGTGCTTGGTGTGTTTGTTTGCTTTGTCATTTGGACCTCGTTTGCCTCGTTTGCTTTTGTTCGGTTTGTGCCTTCGAGACCTATCCTCCATATGGTGTAAGACATATGCACTCTATCTATCTTAGTTATCTTATGTCTGTACTATCTTGTCTAGTGATAAATTTGCCTTGTCTCTATAATATAGGGGGAGCTCTGTTCCTAGTATTCGTGCTCATCTAGGTGGCACATATTTAGGGGGAGCCCGTCTATATTATAGAGAGGAGGGGTTTGCTTTTACTTAATAGTATTTTTCCTTGTGCAATCCCGTTTTGTCATCAATCCACCAAAAAGGGGGAGATTGTAAGGACATATTTATCCCAAAGTGTTTTGGTGATTGATGACAACACATTTGCGGACTAATCGTGTGCCATGAGTTTTCCAGACACTTTTTTGCTAGGCACAAGACGATTGGGTGCCCCTCGAAGACTGACGAAGACGGCGTCTTTTCTACGTTTCTTTTTGGTGGATTTGAGTCGTAGGAAAGCCGTACTATTAAGAGGGGGTCCGCGTTGGAAAGGTTTGGGTGGAATCATCACGTACACGTCTCCTTTTATCCCCTCCTTCCTTGGAGCTTCCTCCGTTTTTCCTGCCTCCTTTGACTGGCTGCTGTTGTGGTTGCGGTAGTACTGCTCCTGGATCAACGGTAGTACCGTAGGCATCCACGGTAGTACCGTGCCGTGGCGCGGTAGTACCGCTGGTGCTCACGGTAGTACCGCTCCCCTGGAGCCGCACTACCGCTGCCCACCAGGCTAGTGCCGCCCCCTTGCGGTAGTAGGAGCGGATGTAATTTTTTACATCCACACCTGCCGCGGTAGTACCGCTTTCGCCGTGCGGTAGTACCGCGCTATGCGGTCAGGCAGTAGTACCGCCCCTCGGCAGTACTACTATGTCGGGTTTTTGCTACTTCTGTTTATTTGCGGAAGTAGGCACGGAAGTTACCCTTCCCCCTGGCTGGTACTTTTGCCTTGCGGTAGTACCGCATGGGGGGCGCGGTAGTATCGCGCGTGCGGAAGTAATGCCCCCAGCTTGCGTCTGTTTCTGTGCCGGGGTCGCGGCAGTACCGTGGGACGGTACGGTTGTACCGCACTGCCGTGCGGTAGTACCGCTTGGTTGCAAGCAGTAGTACCGCGCGGCCTTGCGGTAGTACCGCTGGCCAGGCGCGGTAGTACCGCTGGCCGCGGGCTGGTTGGTGGGTAACGGTTGGATCTTTTCCACACACTATATAAAGGGTCTCCTTCTTCCCCGTTGACTCACCTCTTCCACCATTAAAACTCCATTATTGCTCCAAGCTCCATTTTCGCCCGATCTCACTCCCTAGCCAACCAAACTTGTTGATTTGCTCGGGAGTGGTTGAGAAGGCCCTGATCTACACTTCCACCAAGAGATATTTGATTCCCCCTACTAATCCCTTGCGGATCTTGTTACTCTTGGGTGTTTGAGCATCCTAGACGGTTGAGGTCACCGCGAAGCCATAGTCCATTGTGGTGAAGCTTCGTGGTGTCGTTGGGAGCCTCCAATTGAGTTGTGGAGATTGCCCCAACCTCGTTTGTAAAGGTTCGGTCGCCGCCTCCAAGGGCACCAATAGTGGAATCACGACATCTCGCACTGTGTGAGGGCGTGAGGAGATTACGGTGACCCTAGTGGCTTCTTGGGGAGGATTGTGCCTCCAAACCGCTCCAACGGAGACGTACTTCCTCTCAAAGGGAAGGAACTTCGGCAACACATCCTCGTCTCCACCGTCTCCACTCTTGGTTATCTCGTGCCTTTACTTGTGTAGCTTATTTGTTTCATATATCTTGCTTGCTTGTGTTCCTATTCGTGTTGCATCATATAGGTTGCTCATCTAGTTGCATATCTAGACAACCTACTTTGATGCAAAGTTTAAATTGCTAAAGAAAAGCTAAAAATTGTTAGTTGCCTATTCACCCCCCCTCTAGTCAACCATATCGATCCTTTCACTGCCGGAGGGGGGAACCCTCACCGGTGGCCATCTTCATCATCCCGGCACTCTCCATGACGAGGAGGGAGTAGTTCTCCCTCGGGGCTGAGGGTATGTACCAGTAGCTATGTGTTTGATCTCTCTCTCTCTCGTGTTCTTGAGATGGCACGATCTTGATGTATCGCGAGCTTTGCTATTATAGTTGGATCTTATGTTTCTCCTCCCCCTCTTCTTTCTTGTAATGAATTGAGTTTCCCCTTTGAAGTAATCTTATCGGATTGAGTCTTTAAAGATTTGAGAACACTTGATGTATGTCTTGCCGTGGATATCTGTGGTGACAATGGGATACCACGTGCCACTTGATGTATGTTTTGGTGACCAACTTGCGGGTTCCGCCCATGAACCTATGCATAGGGGTCGGCACACGTTTTCGTCGTGATTCTCCGGTAGAAACTTTGAGGCACTCTTTGAGGTCCTTTGTGTTGGTTGAATAGATGAATCTGAGATTGTGATGCATATCGTATAATCATACCCACGGATACTTGAGGTGACATTGGAGTATCTAGGTGACATTAGGGTTTTGGTTGATTTGTGTCTTAAGGTGTTATTCTAGTACGAACTCTAGGATTGTTTGTGACATCTATAGGAATAGCCCAACGGATTGATTGTAAAGAATAACTTCGAGGTGGTTTCGTACCCTACCATAATCTCTTCGTTCGTTCTCCGCTATTAGTGACTTTGGAGTGACTCTTTGTTGCATGTTGAGGGATAGTTATGTGATCCAATTATGTTAGTATTGTTGAGAGGACTTACACAGCGAAAGTATGAACCCTAGGCCTTGTTTCAACACATTGCAATACCGTTTACGCTCACTTTTATCACTTGCTACCTTGCTGTTTTTATTATTTCAAATTACAAAGACTATTATCTACTATCCATATTGCACTTGTATCACCATCTCTTCGTCGAACTAGTGCACCTATACAATTTACCATTGTATTGGGTGTGTTTGGGACACAAGAGACTCTTTGTTATTTGGTTGCAGGGTTGTTTGAGAGAGACCATCTTCATCCTACGCCTCCTACGGATTGATAAACCTTAGGTCATCCACTTGAGGGAAATTTGCTACTGTCCTACGAACCTCTGCACTTGGAGGCCCAACAACGTCTACAAGAAGAAGGTTGTGTAGTAGACATCACCACCCACCGGCAAGCGAAACCCATCTTTTGCGTCGTTCGCTTCAAGAAGGTCCAGTCTACCCTGTCATAAGCTTTGGATAGATCCAACTTGTAGGCACAAAAGCTTTTCTCTGGGTCCTTTTCCTGCTGAATATGATGTATGCATTCAAAAGCAACTAGAGCATTATCAGTAATCATCCGTCCAGGAACAAAAGCACTCTGAGCAGGTGAAATAATATCGTACAATAAGGGCCTCAACCGATTAACCAAGCACTTAGCAACTACCTTATAAATGACATTGCACAAACTGATAGGTCTGAAGTCCGTGAGTTTTTCTGGATTGTCTACCTTGGGGACGAGGACAATGGAGGTGTCTTTCACCCCGTTCGTCATCACTCCTGTCCAGAAAAATTCCTTGACACCACTAATTACCTGCTCTCTCATGATCGCCCAATTCCTCTGGAAAAAGCGAGCTGGAAAACCATCTGGGCCGGGGGCCTATCTGGAACAATGCATCTGCTATTTCCTTTTCAGTGAACTCTGCACACAGCCGAGCATTCATGTCATTTGTGACTCGCGTATTAATCAAATCAATAACCGGATCAGCACATAATGATGTATCAGCGGTGAACAGTGAGGCAAAATAAGAAGTCGCCATGGCAGCCATGGACTTATGGTCCTTGTGTGTCACGCCAGCATCATCCACTAGAGCCTTAATATGATTTTTTCGCGCCCTCCATACTGCCTTACGATGAAAGAACTGTGTGTTTCGGTCTCCTTCACGCAGCCACGCAACGCGAGACCTCTGCATCCACAACATTTCTTCACGGTACAGTAGTTCATTCAGCCTATCATTGGCCTCCCTTATCTCTTTACGGTCTGCATTCATAGACATTAGCTCCTCAAGGCGAGAACGAGACTTATTAATTTCTTTGATCACGTTACCAAATTTTTTGCGGCTCCAGTCCTGAAGCTTCTTCAAATTATTTAGGCCATCCGCAATGTCGCCCAAATGAAGCATTGAGCCCAACTCCGTCCATGTGTTCATGATGACCTCTTGGAGAGACGGATCTCTCTCCCACATCACCTCGTATTGGCGGCATCGCCTACCAACTGCCTTTACGGGCTCCTCTTGGACGCACTTGAGGAGGATGGCGAGGTGGTCCGAGCTCGGAGCCACCAGGTGCTCCACCTTGGCCTCCGCGAAGGCGTCCCGCCAAGCATTCTTTGCCACGGCACGGTCTAGTCGGACCTTAACGTTGGCCCTCCCACTTCGCCGGTTATCATAAGTATACGGGAGTCCTGCAAAACCGAGATCACCGAGGCCACAAACTTCCAGAACATCACGAAGATCAATCATCTGACCTGCCGAACGAGGTGTTCCGGAGAAGTGTTCAAAGCTCCACATAGCCTCGTTGAAGTCTCCAATTACCATCCACGACATGTCAGCCTGCTGGTGTAGATCACGGAGGAGGGACCACATGTGATGACGGTCCTCCGTCCGGGGTTCACCGTATACGCAGGTAAGCCTCCAAGGTGGCTCACCCGCCGCCGCAGTCACATACGCATCAATATATCGTTCATTTATATCTTTTACAACCAGACTCAAAGACTCATGCCAGTATAGGGCAAGACCACCAATAAGACCAACACTATCTATGCCTTCAAAACCACTTAAACCTAATCGAGCACTGTATCTTTTCATTTTATTCCTAGGCTGCCTAGTTTCACAAAGAAAAACGATACAAGGGGAGTGAGTCTGTGCTAGACTCATGAGATCATGAACTGTACAAGGGTTCCCCCCACCTCGACAGTTCCAGTTGAGAATATTCATTGCTCCTGACGGGGCTCCGCTGGCCCCGTCAGGTCACCGGCGGCCCCATGGCCGGCTGCCTCCATAGTGTTGGTCCTCTCATGCATCTCCTGATCATGGATCTCTCCTCCGCTTCCTATTTGCTACACATCAAGGTTCGCCTCCAGTCTATGCTTCTTAGGTGTTCCTTTAGCATGGTCATCTCCTGCAGTACGTTTGCCGAACGATGAAAGGTCATCAGACAAGTCTGCGTCTTCCATCCTCACTTCCTGATATAAAATCCTTAAGGCCGGAATAATGTCAAAGCTCCTCGGCCCGCGACTCCGCCGTGGCTTGCGCAAACTTTCTAGTAGATGGAACTTGGCGATCTGCTACAATTTGTTCCTTCTGATCCCTGACGCTGGTTTGGCCTTCCAACTTGCGCATCTGCTCAACATGCAGCTCATCTACGAGCTGCTTCACACGCGGGTTCATCGCCGTGATGGCCTCGGATTCCCCTTCAGAAGGCTTCGGGTGGGCGGCAACCGCAGAGGGTGCCCCATAATCACCCCCACCGACCTCTGGGTTCACCTCGGTCTCTGACAGCAGCTTGCCCTCAGGCGCCACAACCGATGACATCGAGGTTGGCTCGAAATTACTCAGCGGCTCGGTTGCGGAAAGATGAGGATCTGGTGGTTTCTTGCAGGAGGGATCGAGGATCCCTAGGTTTTCCGGGTATCGTGGCCTTCCCGGACTCCTCCCGATTCCAGGCTTCTGATGGGGCATGACATGATCGCTACGGCCACAGGGGCCATGCGATCTGGTGGCGGACAGGGCCGCCACGGTTCCGTAGTCCTGCCTGGGTGAGGACACGGAGAGGAGGCCACACGCGGCCAGAGCGACGTCCGGTGGCAGTAGCAGCGTGGCAATCACCTCCCGATCGCCATGGGCGCAGAACCCTAGCGAGGCCATCCCTCGACAACGAGAATTTTCCGTTGTCTTGATTTTTGAAGGATTTGAATCCTAAGTTCTTTTTTTTTTCCTACAGTGTCTTTAGAAATAGAGTTCAAATCTTTAGACATGTTCAAAAAAAATCTTTTGACATGTACTTTATTTTGGAGAGAAAATTGCATCCACTCAAATTTCTCGCTATAGTTACTTTGTGTTTTACACAGATGTGTTGAAAATCTTCCTGCAACTCCGCATCGGACACCAACTGAACAGGCGACGATTCTAGCAGCTGCACCAGTGGCGATGCCAGCACCAAAAAGTTATAGGTTCAAGTGCACTAATTTCTCCAGAATGTCCTAATTTATACTCCCTCCGTTCCGAATTACTTGTCGCAGGTATGGATGTATCTAGATGTATTTTAGTTTTAGATACATCCATTTCTGCGACGAGTAATTTGGAACGGATGGAGTATTACACAAACTAGATGATACCCCGCACGTTGTTGCGGGAATATTTGCAATACATTTCGATGATATGTGATTTCTATGAAACATGAATAGTGATACTATGAAAACTAAAATTGCAAATCCATATGCTTTATTGTGTTTGATTAATGTATTGTAAAATATCTAATATATATTTGCATGTTGAGATGGACATTTTCATGTGCATGAATGCATGTTGTGGTGGGCCTTTTGTCATGCATGTTGCTTGATGATGTGGCATGTTGAGAGAAATATGTTAGTGGAGCCTAGCTATTTAGATATAGAAGATATGAATAGAACTGGGATGCAGGTTGACCTAGGAATCTTCCCCAATTTTCTTCTCATCTAACGCACGCTGGGTTGCGGTCACAAGCTTAGGTCCGTCCAGGGAAAGCCCGCGCAGTGCCAAAGATATATACAGCAGCTGGCCAGTTCACTTAAAATTCGGTTGCTATTGACACACAAGTTCTTGCAGCATAGCGGCTCATCACCACCTTCCTACAGTAGATATCGAAGTGAGCTGTAAGGATAAAAAACTGGGGAATTAGATGGATGGAAAGAAGGTACTCCAACGATACCAAGTGAACTGCCAGGATGCAGCATACTCGGAAGGAGCAAAACCCCTAATAGTAAAAGGAAGCAGTTTCCATGCCGGATCTCAGTTTCGATTACCGTCTCCCAAGGCCAGGTAGTAGACCTCAAAAAAAAAAGGCCAGGTAGTAAAAGTAAAAGCAAAAGCAAAAGCACCACGCCGTGCATCTTTGTTTTCAAACACAAAGGCTGCGGACATGGTAGTATTAGTAAACAAACCATAAAGCCATGCATAGGTAACATCGTAGTGCTTCCTCCGGTCCTAAATATTTGTCTTTCTAGAGATTTCAACAAATGACTACATACGAAACAAAAATGAGTGAATCTACACTCAAAATATGTCTATATATATCCGTATGTGGTAGTCCATTTGAAATCACTAAAAAGATAAATATTTAGGAACAGAGGGTAGTAATCATGAAAAAGTACTGATGAAATTAAGACATGTGACTCATGAAATCACGAAAAAGGAAGACATAATTTGTGCAATGTACATACACATATAGTTGCAGAAATACTAGTGACCCAGCACGACTCAACCAATAAAGTTAAATGAAAATTATCGCAAGAAATTCCTAAAAAGGAATACTAGAGAAGTTAACTGTCACTAAATCGAGTCACCCAAAAAATACATGGAAATCATTTGGGAGCCGGTATCTTCAAAAAAGAAAAGAAATAGGATTACAGTGCTTCAATTTTATTTATTTTCTTGAATCAAACTTTATGTTCATAGATCCAGCGTTGCAATGGATCCAGGATCTCAAATGGAAGACACCACAAGTTCTAATTCTGAAGGTGTGATTGTCCTTACATACCTTCTGTGAACAAAGAATTTTTGAAGGAAAAAAAAAATCATCTCCCATATCTAGCACACATTTTCTTTTTTGCTACAATAATTGTTCTCGCCACCCTACCCCTGCCAGGAACTCCGTGATGCCCACCTAAGCAAAAAAAGATAAGTTATTCCTTTAATGCATTATTTTTTACAACTGCAGAGATGATAATAAAACAGACGAATGACTATTTATGAGGAAACATAAAACTTCAGCAAGAAAAAAACAATTTCAGGTCTATTCTGCACCAGCTTGGCAAAATCTTCGCCATAAAAGGGTGGCATATTTTTGCTACACATCTTATCAAGTCCATCCCGTTCGATCATTTTCAGAAGTCATTTGGATTGTAACTTTACGCAAGCATCCTATTAGCTAAAGCATAAAGCCTACCTCCAGCAGGGCCCTACATGGATCCTATTTATGAACTATAACTCAATTTCCCCGATGAATCGAGGATAACTGCAATGCAGGTGTGGGCATAGTTCCTTTAGCCACCAATTTCATGAAAATGTCAGATAACACCAACGATAAATCAGTTAAATGATAGACTATTCAGACACCTAACAATGGGATTATGCAGCCATAAGCCATGACCAAAGTTATGCATTTGTTCAATCTAAAATTTCTCATCATGAAAAGCAACATCTTGATCACCCCCGAAAGGAAGACAGCCATAGAAACAGGAGGATCTCAGAATGCTAAAGAACCTAGATGGAACAAAGTTCTTGTGAGCATGAAATAAACTCTATCTCAGCAGGCAAAACATAAAAAATGGTGCAATTAACTAGGACGAAAACAAAGATGGACTCACAAGTAGCTCCATAATTACCGTAACACATCCTCCTGACAAATGTTGGAATGCAAATATAACTATAACGATATAAGCAACAATAGTGGATTTTACTTTGAAGATGCACCCAGCAGACCACCAACAAAAACAACAAGAACAACAAAGCCTTTAGTCTCGAACAAATAGGGGTACACTAGAGCTGAAACTCATAACATCTCGAAACCAACTCATGGCTCTAGCACGTGGATAGCTAATTTCCACGTATCCCTATCAATGGCTAGTTTTTCGGTGATATTCCAGTCCTTCAAATCTCTCTTTACGGATTTCTCCCATGTCAAGTTTGGTATACCCGACGTCTCTTGACATTATCAGCATGCTTTAGCCGTCTGCTATGCACCGGGGCTTCTAGAGGCCCGCGCGGAATATGCTCAAACCATCTGGGCGATGTTGGACAAGCTTCTCTTCAATCGGTGCTACCCCAACTCTACCCCGTATATCATCATTCCGGACACGATCCTTTTTTGTGTGGCCACACATCCATCTCAACATGCGCATTTCCGCTACACCTAACTGCTGCACATGTCGCCTTTTAGTCGGCCAACACTCATCGCCATACAACATTGCAGGTCGGATCGCCGTCCTATAGAACCTGCCTTTTAGCTTTAGTGGCACTCTTGTCACAGAGAACGCCAGAAGCTTAGCGCCACTTCATCCATTCGGCTTTGATTCGATGGCTGACATCTTCATCGATATCACCATCCTTCTGCAGCATTGACCCCAAATATCGAAAGGTGTCCTTCTAAGGTACCACCTGCCCATCAAGGCTAACCTCCTCCTCATGCCTAGTAGTACTGAAAGCGCACCTCGCGTACTCAATTTTAGTTCTACTAAGCCTAAAATGTTCCAATTACAGGGTTTATCTCCGTAGCTCTAACTTTCTATTAACCCCCGTCTGACTATCATCGACTGGCACCATGAGATAACTCCTTGTATATCCCTTGTGACCTCATCCATCACCAAAGCAAAAAGATAAGGGCTCAAAGCTGACCCTTGGTGCATTCCTATTTTAATCAAGAAGTCATCAATGTCACCATCACTTGTTTAAACACTTGTGACAACATTATCATGCATGTCCTTGATGAGGGTAATGTTCTTTGTTGGGACCTTGGATCCCACCACATGACATTCCATGATATCTTATCGTAGGTCTTCTCTAAGTCAATGAACATCATATGCAGGTCCTTCTTTTGCTCCTTGTATCTCTCCATAAGTTGTCGTACCAAGAAAATGGCTTCAATGGTGGACCTCCCAGGCATGAAATCAAACTGATTTTTGGTCACGCTTGTCATTCTTCTTAAGCGATGCTCAATGTCTCTCTCACATAGCTTCATTGTATGGCACATCAACTTAATTCCACGATAATTAGTACAACTTTGGACACACCCTTTGTTCTTGAAGATTGGTACTAATATACTCCGCCTCCATTCTTCCAACATCTTATTTTCCCAAAAAATGAGGTTGAAAAGCTTAGTTAGCCATACTATCACTATGTTTTTTAGGCCTCCACACCTCAATGGGGATACAATCAGAGCCCATTGTCTTGCCTCCTTTCATCCTTTTTAAAGCCTCCCTGACCCTAGAATCCTGGATTCGCCGCACAAAACACCTATTGATATCATCAAAGGAATGATCCAGTTCAATGGTAGAGCTCTCATCCGCTCCATTGAACAACTTGTCGGAGTACTCCCGCCATCTATGCTTAATCTCCTCGTCCTTCAACAAGAGCCGATCTGCTCTGTCTTGGATGCATTTGACTTGGTCGACATCCCTCATCTTCCTCTCTCGGATCATGGCCATCTTATAGATGTCCCTTTCACCTTCTTTTGTATCTAAGCGTGTAGAGGTCCTCATATGCCCGACCACTTGCTTCACTCACAGCTCGTTTTGCGGTCTTCTTTGCCACCTTATACTTCCCTATGTTGTTTGCACTCATGTCCAGGTGTAGACGTCTGAAACAGCCTTTCTTCTCCTTAATAGCCTTCTGGACATCATCGTTCCACCACTAGGTATCTTTAGCTTCGCTTCTACTTCCCATGGTCACTCCAAACTCCTCTGAAGCCACCTTATGAATGCAGGTCATTATCTTCATCCACATGTTGTCTGCATCACCTCCTTCTTCCCAAGGGCCCTCTTTAATGACCCTCCATCTCCTTGAAAGCCCGAGCTGCCTCCTCCTTGAGCTTCCACTACTTCGTTCTAGTGATTTTGGCGCGCTTATCCCACTGGGCACGAATCCAAAAGCGGAATTCAGCCACCACGAGCTTATGTTGAGGGACAATAGTCTTTCCAGGTATCACCTTACAATCTAGGCAAGCACGTTTGTCTTCTCTTTTCGAGAGGACGAAATCAATCTGGCTAGAGTGTTGACCGCTACTAAAAGTCACTAGATATGATTCTCTTTTTTTAGAGAGGATGTTAGCTACGATCATGTCATAAGCTAGAGCGAAGTTTAAGACATCTCCTCCTTGATTCATGATGCCATAGCCAAAGCCTCCATGCACCCCTTCAAAACCCGTGCTAGATGTACCCACGTGGCCATTGAGGTCTCCTATGAAGAGCTTCTCGCCAATAGGTACACTACTAACCATGTCCTCCAGGCCTTCCCAGAACCCCCTCTTGGCGTTCTCATTGTGGCCTACTTGTGGGGCATACACGCTGATAACATTAAGAACTAAGTCCCCAACTACCAGCTTGTCTAGGGTAATCCGGTCCCCACGCCTCTTGACGTCAACCACTCCATATTTGAGGCTCTTGTTGATCAAGATACCTACTCCATTTCTGTTTGCAGTTGTTCCCGTGTACCACAACATGAAGCCAGTATCCTCCACCTCTTTCACCTTTTGTCCCCTCCATTTGGTTTCTTGGACGCAAAGGATATCAGCAACTCTCCTCAGTTATGTATCAACTAGCTCCCGTAGCTTACCTATCAGGGACCCTACCTTCCAGCTACCTAAGCGGATCATACTAGGCTTGGCTAGCTTCCTTACCCTTTGCATTTCTCGAGTCAAATGTGAAGACAGTTGCTCATTTTTCACTACACATGGACGTCGATGTAGCGCGCCACTAAGGATGCGACAACCCAATCCTTGCTCACTTGTCACCGTATCCAAATCAAGATACGGCGCGCCACCAAGTGGGTGACGGCCCAACCCTTGCCCATTTGACACCACACCCGGGTTCCGATATGGCGCGTCGTTAAGAGGGTTACTCCCCAACATGATACAAACTGCACAAATTCAAAGATATCAATTTTTAGAATCTGATTTTACTTCCATTTTGAAAGAGTTAAGAAGGAATAGGATAACACAGACATGCTCAATAAGCACACAAGATGATGAGCATGATCTCACAAGAAACGCAAATACTAATATGACTCGATACCCTTCTATTCTCTTGGATCCTCACCCTGGAGGCTTCGCCTGATGCTGCTCTGTAGCTTCCAGCACCACAGACTGGGACATGCCGGCGCGGCCTTGATCTCCATACTGACACCAGCTCCACTATCCCCTGGTTAAACCCCTATCAGCTTCTCCCTCACCTGACGGTACCATCAATTCAATGCTGAGTCCCATTTTACTCTTGACCCAGCTCTACCCTCTCTCATCCTAAAGAAGGATTTGGGAATGGGGAATTCCATGGCCTCATCCCTCAATGCTGCTGCCTCTCACCACCTCACACATGGCAGCAATTAATACTTCTGTAGTGTTAGTAACAAGTCAAAGCAACTATTTATTGGAGACCTACTTTGCACAAAATGGTTCATTCTCTCTCTTCCTAGTAACAAGCTAAGTAATACCTTGTGAAGATGCTCTTGGTGTGCAACTAAACCTAAATTTGCAAGGGAAATTGCTAACCTTCTGGTTAAGGTTGGATGGATAATTTGGATTCTGCAAACTCATGCTTTTATAGTAGTAAAGTGGTACAGATACAGAAAATAAAAACAGAGACCATGTTGCTCATATTGATGCAAATACAAGTTCTTTCTCTTGCAAATAAATAAATAATAGAGAAGGCCACATATGCAAAGTAGAACAAGTCGCATTAATGTTCTCTGTATTATGCAACAATGAAATAGCCACACCTGAATACAAGCTAGGTGCTGGGTAAACAATGTTCTTGTATTGTTAGCTTCAGGCCTACACGAACTAAGAGCAATCAAAAGGCACTTCGACCATGGATTTCGAGTCGCTCGACTAGTCGCGACTACTCATCGACCAGTTCCAGGGCCGACTCAGCCTCCCGACTCGACTCCTGGGATGAGTCGAGCGACTCGCGCGACTAGTCTTGACTAGTCGCGGTTTTTGGGTCGAACGACTCGAGGCAACGCTGGATCTGGAGCACTCTCCCGCCGCCGTGCTGCTGATGCTGCTGCTGTGCTGCCTCGCTGCTGCTGCTGCGCCCTTGCCGCCGCGCTGCTGCTGCTGCTGCTGAAGCTGAAGCGGCAAGAGGAGCAGGCTGGGAGGAGGAGCGGTGGCAAGAGAGCTGCTGCGGGGGAGTTGAGAGATCCATCGCTGGGAGGAGTGGTGGACTGGTGGCAAGAGAGTGGCAGCGAATGTGTGGCGGCTGTGGTGAGGGAGGAGGGAGTGTGGATGGTGGATTAGGTCACGGGAGGAGTATATAGCTACTAGATGGGCTTTTGGGCCACAGGGAAGTGCATAACTAGTGGCCCATCTCTCAGTTGGCCCTGGTTACTGCTGGTGGTGGTGTGCTCCTCCCCTCCTCCCTTGGTTGCTGCTGCTGCTGTGCACTTGTGCTCCTCCCCTGACTGCCTGCTGCTTAACTCACGTCGACTCGTCGCCATGTCGACTCGTCGACCGTGAGTCTAGACTAGTCACGACTAGTCTAGAGTCGCCCTCCCCGAGCGACCCGTCGACTCATCGACTCGAAAACATTGACTTCGACTAATTTCTAGCTCATTCACTATGCAGTTGGCTGGAATGTACCTGCAATATTCAGAATCAGCATCGGTCCTTAGTCCATGTAGTGAGGTGTTGTTTGGACAAAAAGCTCCTCATCTTCTTCATCATCATCGTCTTCGTCGGCACCTACCCAGTTGCTTGGGTGATGCTGCGAACGAGGGTTATCAACCACAACTTCTGTAGCAAAACAAAAAGGCAGTCAGCTGAAAATTCAGTGCCAACACAAATGTATGCATTTGAATTCTATGGGTGTCGCTGAGATAGTTAACCAGGAGGCTCTTCCAAGTGATCCATTTGCACAGGCTGCTCTCTGTAGTATAAACTAGTTAAGGAAACAAGTAACCAGAAGTAGGATAGCAGAAATAACTTACGACTCAGATCTTACAACTCCCCAGTTATGACTCACAACAAATGAAAAAACTGCATTAACATCAAATATGTTGACATGATTTGCCAGTTACTTGTAGGAATTAATAAATGGTCGGTATATGATTCTTTTAGTGGAGTTGGTATAGGAACTAATTGCATTAACCAGATGTATTTGATTGCTTCGTCAGTAATCATTCTCTACTGAGTCTCTACAAGATGATTTCCTTTTGGACTCGACATCTTATATCAAAAGTCACCATTTCTCCAATTGGAACACTATTTATCAGCGTATCTCCTACAAATAGAGTATATTACCATTGGTATGGCTGTAAGTTCACTCCTAACACAAGTTCAAATTACCTTAAAAGATGCTATGGTTTGAACAAGCTGAAACGGAGTAGATACCCCAAAACTCCGAGGAAGATAGGTTAGTCAAGCGAGGGTTTGTCTGTGTAGTTCTACAACATGTGGTCCCGAAAGATTTCATGTTTGGGGATGCTGGTATAGTGGTAAACTTGTAAACTTTGACCAAGTCTAGAGGGAAAATACCAACATCTAAAACGCCAAATCAATGTCATTAGATTCATCACAAAATATATTTTCATATGGACTAAAGTTCATATTGTAGATATGGATAATTTTCTAAATAAACTTGGTCAAAGTTTGTGAACAATGACTTCCGCGAAAACCAATGTGCACTATATTATGGGACGGTGGGTGTATTATAATCCCAACTAAAGCATATCTCAACTATACTAGCTCAGATTACTAGAGAGGACAGGGAAATGACTTCTGTTAGTGTGCCTGATTAGCTAATTTGATAGCTGCAAGGAGATATATAGCTGCAAGTCCTGACTTTTGTGGTACCAAATTATATCACTCAAATAAATAATAATAATAATAATAATAAGTAAAGCGACTTAATAGGATACATATAGTTTGCGTTATCTGTCACTGGTAGCTTGCAGGGAGCATTGGTATTGGGAAGCACTGATGTGTCATTCAGCACGTTAGCTCTTCCATTTCTCTCCATCTGGGCACGATTTTCTGCGTTAGCTTCAAAGCTTTTGGGAGTAACACCTGTTTAAGAAAGTTTGCTTATTTTAGATAGCTTTGATGATAGATGAACAGGACAGTGCTACGATTAAGAGATCAAAGGAACTTTCTAGCACCAGCAGGTTTGATTACACCCAGGCATGTGAAAGTCCATGCACTGTGATCTGACATTGACCTCACAAAAGTGGTCAAATGGTCATGATGTTTGATACAGGCGCTTTGGCCGTGTCTCTTCTCATCAGATCATATTGGTGCATAGTTCAGTGTAGGAATGCATGCCTTGAGTGTGACCATATCGATGGCTAACAAGAACCTTTTGCCAAAGTGATACACACCTGAAAGCTCTGACCATATTCTTGTATGGTTTGAGACATTTTCGGGAACTGGTGATGGTGCAGCAGCGGCAGCCCTTGGTTCTTCTGCATGATGTGCTGACGTAGGTGGCTGCTGAGGCACACTGCCATCATTTAGTTGTGATACAAGCATAGTGGCTAGAACTAGAGTTACATCGAAATTAGAACTTGAACCATCATCGATTCCAAATCTTGGAGCCAACAGGACAGGTCTGCAATTCAAATAAAGCCTCATGGGTCATGGGGGCCAGTCAGAAAACATAACCAAATTCAACAAGTAAACTACTTACTCGCCAGCCTTCTGATAGAATAGGAGAATATCAACCTCACATCCTTCACAAAATGTTAAAAATGCCTAGATTGAAAGAACAGAAAATATATCTGTCAGATTTGTGCAGTCACAGGTACCAGACCAGAAGACAGAGCCATCAATTGCCAAACCCTTGTGTTGTTTTAGAAAGCAGAAATGAAGATAGTATTTCCTATTCTAAGCTCGACTACAAGTGAGGACACACACATACAGTTATCTCCTGAAACCATTTCTACTTTTACAAAGAAGTATTCCTTGACTTGGTTAAAGGCAAATAAGTTCCGATTAATTTCCCATTTCAAAGGAGAGATTACATTATTTCTTTTAAAGTTGACGATCTAAATCTTTTGGCATGAAGAGAGAAGAACAAATCATAGAATCACCTTCAATTCTTTCACCCCAAATGTGACATCTACGGGATCACCAGCATGCTCATACTCCAAGAACTCCTCTGCTGGATCGATCCACAGTTGTGTGTGCAGCCTACTGTCGTAGTCATCTGCAATTCCCAAATCACGTCACAGTTGACAGCCCCATAGAAATTTCACCACCACGCTATTTTTTGCACACCAAAGGAAGGAAACCTTTACCTTTGGTCGGGTCGATGTAGCTTAGGAGCTCGACTGCCTTCCCCCCAGTGGCATCATCGACGCCAGGCAACCGTGCAGCAGGCTGGGTGGCAATAAAGGTGAGCTCCTGCAGCGAGGACTGGAAATTGGAAAGCAGGCGCGTGAGATCCCGTGGCCGTATGGCGAGGCGGCTGGGGAAGCCGTTGCGGTCGAGCGCCAGAGTCTGCACGTCGGACTCGGCGCTGCACGAGATCCGGTGCGTCTTCTTACGCCCTTGACAAGACAAGACGCGAGAAGGCACATCATCAGCTCAGAGCGGCAAATTTGGGGAAAGAGCAAAATTGGCGGGAAAACAGGGAAAATGCGCGCCAATGTTGACAAAAAATGGGGAAATTTTGAGCACGTCAATGGCAAAACCCTAGAGGGAGGGAGACAGGGAGGGAGGGGCTGGGAACATGTACCGCTGATGCAGTGGATGACGAACTCGAGCTTGGACGCTTGGGGGTTTGGGAGAGAAGCGTTGAGGCGGTCGACCGCGGAGGTGGGCGTGCGGAGCACAGCGAGGACGGACTTGAGGAGGACGCTGCACTGGAGCGGCGTGGACGACGGCGCGGCGGCGGCGGGGAGGTGGAAGTGGTCGAAGAAGCCGCGCGTGAGGGAGACGGACGCGAACGCCGACCGCGAGCTGTTGAGCGTGTGCAGCTCCAGCTGTAAGTAGATTGAAATCGTGAGAACCGCCGGTGAGGAATGGCAGGTGTGGGCTGCGAGGAGACGGCGCACCTTGTCGGGGTAGGCCTGGAAGACGAGGTCGGAGCCGATGCGGGCGAGGCAGGTGACGAAGCGGGAGAAGGTCCGCAGCGCGCCGCCGCTCATCGACAGCTCCATGGCCTGCCGCGCGTTTGGGGGTTTCGGGGGTTTGGGGACAAGAGGAGGAGGAGCGGGAGGGAAAACGGAAAGGAGGGAGCGACGTGGGCTTTGGAGTATTGGGCTGGTGCCCTCCACGGCCCAAGGAGCAAGCGCTGTCTCGCTGCCGGTGGGTCCAGGACAGGACCCTAGGGTTTACGAGCCCTCCCTCTGGCCGCTCCTGCTATAAAATCCCGGCCTCACACACCCTTGCGCCGCCGCCGCCGCACCAGCTTCTCTTCGTCCTCCCGCAGCCTCATCGAATCCAAGAGATCAAGGTGCGTCCCTCTCTGCCTCCCCTCCCCAGCCACCCTCCTTTCTGTAATCTGTTGCTCGATCTTGTATGTCCGCCTTGCTGCTTGTTCGTCGATTCGTTCCCATCCTGCGTGTTCACGTCTTCTTCTTGTCACCAAGTGCATATTATTGTTAGCGCCGTAGTGCTTGGTCAGGATCTATGGCTGGCCTAGTATGCATAGTTTCGTCCCTGTAACCGCAAGATGGAGCAACTATGCTACTGGATTCGTGGTTAAGCGCGAGCTTGTGTCCCAGATCCTGTTATTATTTCGTATATAAATTAAGTAGCAATCGATTCCTGCCATCTGTTTGTTAGGGTCGATAAGAATTTCTGTTGATGTTGCTAGATTCCTGGACACGACCCACTTCCCATGGCCTCGAGCAGCTTTCAGCTTTCCTCTTGTGCTTAGTTTGTGCCTCAACTGTTTCTTCTGCCATTTGCAGTCGCTGTTTCGAGCCGCCACCATGCAGAACGAGGTGGGTGACATGGTGGACCTCTACGTCCCCAGGAAGTGGTTTGTCTCATGCACACTCTCTTTAGTCTGATTATGTGTGTTTTGCAACGGTGGATGCGTGCTTAATCATTTTCTTCTGCTTCTTGCAGCTCGGCCACCAACAGGATCATCACGGCCAAGGACCACGCCTCTGTCCAGATCAACATTGGTCATGTTGATGAGAATGGCCTCTATGATGGCCGCTTCACCACCTTTGCTCTCTCTGGGTTCGTCCGTGCTCAGGTAATCATCTATGTTGTATTGATTGATTGAACTAAGTGTGTGGTCACAAGTTTTGCTCATCAAATTACTATTTCCAGTTATCATGTTACTGTTGATGAGATAGTACTAAGCTCAGTGTACCATTTTAAGGAAATGGAACAGGTGTCAGATATTTTCTATTGGTGGTGCCTACTTGCTTATGTCAAAACCTGATAATCTTGACCATGAACATGTATTTTCATCTGTACTTTGTCTTGTCCTTGCACTCAAGTAATTGTTTGAAGACTTGTCACCTTTTAGTTCCGAGTGTTATAGTTATCTGATTCAAATGGATGCTCAGCATTATCATGTTATCCACTTTGGTTTTGATACTTTGAATTCACCAAAAAATATTGTAACTGTTTTGATAATTGTTGGGTGCATTCTTGTCTTGTATCATATACATTACTTTACTCTCACAGCTTGTTCTGTTTTGGCAGGGTGATGCTGATGGCTCCCTGGACAGGCTGTGGCAGAAGAGGAAGGCTGAGATCAAGCAGCTCTAGATGTTGCTAGTAGTTTTACCTGGAACTTGTTTCCTTCCCATGTCTACCTAGCTCTTGGATGTCTGTGGTTGGTTTCAGTTGCTACTATGGAAGCTAAGACTTGATGTCACTTGGCCTGGTTTCTTGTGAACATGTTTTTGAGTTTAATCTGTGTTGAATGCTTGATATATGTCCATTGTCTTGTTGCTTAATGTTATACTGATGCTACTATGGAAGCTAAGACTTGATGTCACTTGGCCTGGTTTCTTGTGAACATGTTTTTGAGTTTAATCTGTGTTGAATGCTTGATATATGTCCATTGTCTTGTTGCTTAATGTTATACTGATGATTTGGCCCTTATTTTACTAGCAGATTCTGACCATATGGCTCTGTGTTGAGTTTGTCCCTTGTTATTCTTGCTTCAAAATGAATGTACTCGAGTAACAACAGCAGCACAAGTAAGCACGCATTTTGCCATGCAGACGTCTTGCGTTTTGGCCAATTGAAATCCTTAGATTTCCAAGACGTCAGACGCTGTACTTAAGCCTATCTTATTCCATCACACTATTTCCATTTTCTGGATGACTATTGATGCTGCAGTCATTCATACAGATACGGGCTTAGTTAATTTGCTGTCACATTGTTATCACAAGCTGTAAACGGCTTGCGAAGGAACTCTCGTGCTATCTTACCGTTTGCTCCTTCCGGCTAGAAGCCACCAGGGATATGCTCGTTGCCGGTGATCCTGAGCAACTCGGCCGGCGTCCGGCGGCTAGGAGAGGGAGTCCCTGTCGGCGGAGAGCAAGTTGTGCCCACAGGGCACCCTTACTTCACTTTTTTATTTTGCATCTCGGGCGTCATGGTGAGCCCCTCGTCCTTCACCCTTCACCAGCTGGTTTCTCGTGGTGGAGACGCGGATCGGTGAACTCTGCCACGGTGATCCCCTTGTAGGGTGGCACCGTCTCGTGCTTGCGTTCGAAGAGCAGCGCGTGGAAGACGGCGTCCTGTCCCACCTCCACGCCTAGCAACCCTGCAAGAAGCTGCAACAAATAATAGTACAATGGTTACTACGAGTAGTGTCGATGTGCATGGATGCGTTGTTGGATGGTTGATTTGGTTACGTGTTTAGTCTGGTAGCCGTCGATGATGGGGTTGGTGCCGGTGTAGCCGTTGATGCCCAGGTAGTGGATGACGTAGGACGCCAGCAGGAAGTTGAGGCTGTGGATGTAGGGGTCGAAAGGAGGGTTCAAATGGTAACCAAATGCTTGGTCCATGACCCTTGCAAAGTTGTTGGCACTCAGGTCGATCTTTGGCCTAGGGAACCCACCCACTGTGTTCTGGATGGCCCTGCGACCAAAATGAAGGGCAACATATGGATTTTCAGTACCAACTTGCTTCCATCTAAGTGGATTTTCAACGTAATAATCAAGTAGAGTAATAACAGTAAAAATGATGTGATCGTTGCATGCAGACCTCAGGTGTCCGACCTCTTAAAGACCAAACTCCGCGGCGATGCGCCATGTCGCCTCGTCGAGGTTGGCTTTCATGGCGCCCATCGGAGCCCCCCCCCCCCCCCCCCCCCCCCCCCCCCCCCACACACACACACAATGTCAGGTTGGGCGTCAAGCCCTTTGCCGAACGCCGCGTGGAGGAAGAACTCGGCCTCGGTGTACTCAAGGTTCAGCGTGAACTGCATCGGGTTGACGTCGTACAGGAACACCGGGACCGGAACGTGCGGAGCCGGTGGCTGGCAACGAGGCCCGCCATAGTCCGAGGCCTGCACTGCCACCGCTGACGCCTTGGCTGGAGGGCAGGTAGGGTCGACCTCGACCGCATGGCCGGATGATGCCCTGCATGTACATGCTAAGGCTAGGACTAGGAGGAACAGGAGCAGGAGAGGAGATGATGCCATTGCCATCCTAGTTAGCTAACTCGAGGTTTAAGCATCCGATCCGACGATGCTGGGCTGAAGGTGTATGGTGACATCTCTGCTAAATTTATAGTACGTTCAATATCTCGAAGCCGCTTGTAACGTTCCAGATGTAACATTCCATAATTGTAACTCTAACTCTTGCCATTTTCGGTAATGTTATATATTATATTCTTCGTGATTGAGTTTTGTCCTCATTTTGCATTTTGTTCATGTCATGCATTTTATCTCATGTTATCATGTGCATCCCATTTGCATTTGTATTCGTCTCATGCATCCGGTCTTTTTTCCCGTTGTCCGTTTCAGGATCCGACACTCACACATGCACCCATTGCACCTCTCAGATCTTGTTTCGTGAGCGGGAGAAAAATGTTATCGGAATGGACTGAGATTTGTCGAGTGGCGTTGATACATCACCGGTAGGCCGTCTGTCAAATTCCGTTCCATTTGGAGGTCGTTTGATGCCCCAACGGTTAACCGTGTAACCGCCGAAACCCCTCTCTCTTTGCAGCTCAACACCCCTCCACAACAGCCCACTAGCCCATCTAAACCTCCTCCATGCTCTCCGTCGTTGGATCACGATCGTCTGGGCAAAAACCGCACCTCATTTGGACTCTCCTAGCTCCATCTACATATAAAAAGGCCTCCCCTCCAGAGTCATAGGCAAGCCCTAGCCATTCCGCTCCACGCGCCGCCGGACACGTCCGCCGATGGCCCAGCTAACCAGGCGTTGCCACGTGGCCCTCCGGCCGCCCATCACCGCCACCGCATCCGCGTCCCGCGGCCCGCCAAGCCCAAACGAGGCCCTCCCGGCCCATCCGCCCCGTGCCGCCGCCCGACCGCACCCGTGCGCCAGCCGCCGCTGCGATGCCGGCCTCCCTCCTCGACCTCGTCGGAGCAGGAGCTCCGCCGCCGCCGCTCGCCTCCCGGCCTCGCCTCGCCGCCAACCGCACCTGCCTTGCCCGCGCCGCCGCCCAACCTCGCCGCCGGACCCCGCGCCTCCGCCGCCCCATCGTCTCCGGCGCCTCACGCCGACCCCGACGTCCTCCTTCCCCGTCGGCCACCTCCGCGCCGCCCGTCTTCGGTGAGTTCGCCGCGCCTCGGTTCGCGTGCCCAGTCAAACCCTAGATCTGTGAGGGTAAAATTTCTCTGAGTCCCCGAAATATTTCATCTCATGTGCACATGTTCGACCGTCCATAAGTTCGTGCTCGTAGCTCCGTTTTGCATGCATGATATACCGAAATGTTCGTCTCGTGATGCTCTACATGCTAGTGTCATTTGCATGCATGTTACTATCCACATTGATGCACTAATCTTCATTGCAAAAGTGCTAAATGATGTTATCTGTTGGAAATTATCATAACTTGCTGATTTGTCTTTTTCATAGCATTTTGTGTGCTCATCTTTTGAGCATCATGTCTACATGTTTTAGGAGCATCTTCATGCCATATTTACAGTGGTGTAATCATTGTATTTTTATGTGCCCTGTGGTGACTAGCACAAGCATGCCAAGTAGGCCAGTTGATGTTGCTGATTTCAACCACTTAGTTTTTCTGCCAAGTCTTTTCCTGTCACATTAGGTTGCTATGTTGACTTGTCGCCACAAGTAAATCCTTGCATATTTTGATGAAGTTAAGTAAGGATGTTTTGAAGATATGGTTATGCTCTATCTATTCATGCCTTTGTTTGTAATTATGTGGTACTGTAGCTTGTCATTACCATGCTCTCCTTTTGCTAAATATTGTTGTTGTCAGTCTGTTAACAGGAAGTGCATTTTTGCCATGTGTTTTGCTAGTGATCCATGCACCCTATGACCATGATCTTGCCATTTTTAGCTTCATAAATGTGTCTTCTTACTGTTAGTTGCTTTGTTATGCCATGAAATGCTTTGTGGTGAGTTGCACGAGCTTGCAAAATTGCTATCATGAATCTGTTTCTGCGATGCCATGTTTTCTACTGTCCGAATCCGTTCATATCACTTGCCATGTTTGCATTGATGCTACCATCTTTTTTGTGCATCTTTGGCTCAAGTTCAGTAAGGGAGTTTTGTTCATTGCCTTTAGTACTAGCATGCCATGCTTAAGTTTGCCATGATATGTTCCTGTAGCATGTAGTTTACTAGCTCTAAACATTGCTACCTGATACTGTTTCTGTCAAGATCAGTGAAAAGCTGCTAAGTCTGTAAACTATTCTCATTTGCATGTTTGCCATGCTATTTTAGACTTGTTCTAGTGAGTTCTAGTAGTAGCTCAGTGTTCATGATTTGTAGAGCTTCACATGTACTTCTCTGTCATGTGTTTTGTTGTTATGTTGGAGTGTTGTAGCATATTTTCATGATGCATCTTAAGTGCTATGATGCTGTTAAACGTAGTTTTGCGTTGTTCTTGTTTTGCTCGTCATTTGCAAACTGTGCATCCGTTTTCGGTGATCTTCATATCGATTTCAACCGAAATATCTCAACCTATCCAATGGCATGCTTGTTTAGCCAAGTTAATGCCATTATCATATTTTCCCTTCCGGAGTACCCTTATGCATTGCACATCATACCTTGCATTCCATGCCATGTCTTGCATCATGTTGCTTGTGCATTACACCGTGATTGATTGTTGTTCCGTTGCTTCTGTTCTTTCTTTGGATAGAGCCGGGAGACGAGTTCGTGAACGAGGATCATGTCGAGTATGTTTATGAGGAGCAAGCTTTCGACAACCCTGAGAACTTTGCAGGCAAGATGATCATTACCCCCAATATCACTTCTATCTTTGCTTGCTAGTTGTTCGCTCTATCGCTATGTCACGCTACCTACCACTTGTTTGTCAAGCCTCTAACCCACCTTCCTAGCAAACTGTTGTTTGGCTATGTTACCGCTTTTGCTCAGCCCCTCTTATAGCGTTGCTAGTTGCAGGTGCAGTGTAGGTTGTTCCATGTTGGAACATGGACATGTTGGGATATCACAATATCTCTTATTTAATTAATGCATCTATATACTTGGCAAAGGGTGGAAGGCTTGGCCTTTTGCTCGGTGTTTTGTTCCACTCTTGCCGCCCTAGTTTTCATCATACCGGTGTTATGTTCCTTGATTTTGCGTTCCTTACGTGGTTGGAGTTATGGGACCCCCTTGATAGTTTGCTTTGAATAAAACTCCTCCAGCAAGGCCCAACCTTGGTTTTACCATTTGCGTAATAACAACTAAAATATGCATAGGGATTAATTAACCCGAGGATTCTTAATCAACAACCCAGGCCAGTGTTCCTCTGAGTGCTGGTCCAACCTGGGCGATGTCCGACGCCCCCTGGGCAACCAGGGTCTCAGCCAACCTGACGTCTTGCCCATCTGGTGTGCCCTGAGAACGAGATACGTGTGACTCATATCGGGATTTGTCGGCACATCGAGCGGTCTTGCTGGTCTTGTTTTACCATTGTCGAAATTAATGTCTTGTAACCGGGATTCCGAGTCTGATCGGGTTGTTCAGGGAGAAGGAATATCCTTCGTTGATCATGAGAGCTTGTGATGGGCTAAGTTGGGACACCCTGTAGGGTATAAACTTTCGAGAGCCGTGTTCGCGGTTATGTGGCAGATGAGAATTTGTTAATATCCGGTTGTAGAGAACTTGACACTTGACTTAATTAAAATACACCAACCGCGTGTGTAACCGTGATGGTGTCTTTTCGACGGGGTTTGGGAAGTGAACATGGTTGGGTTATGTATGAACGTAAGTAGTTCAGGATCACTTCTTGATCACTTGTAGCTCTACGTGTGTTACGCAGTTTCTCATCTTACTCTTGTACTTATATGTTAGCCACCATATTTGCTTAGTGCTTGCTGCAACTCCACCTTATAACCACATCCTACCTTTAAGCTTAAATAGTCTTGATCTCGCGGGTTTTGAGATTGCTGAGTCCTTGTGACTCACAGTTATTACAAAAACAGTTGCAGGTGCCGATGATACCAATGCAGGTGATGCCACTGAGCTCAAGTGGGAGTTCGACGAAGACCTTGGCCGTTACTATGTTTCCTTTCCGGATGATTAGTAGTGGTGCCCAGTAGGGACGCGATCGGGACTTAGCATTTGTGGTTGTCTTCTTTTCATCTGGGTTGTCCATGGTTGGACCTTGTGTGTACTCTGATTGATGTATGAATAATTTGATCATTGTGTGACATGGCGATTGTAAGCCAACTATTTACATCTTGTTCATTTACATGGGATTGTGTGAAGATGACCCTTCTTGTGACCATACCAAAATGCGGCTATGCCTCTAAGTCGTGCCCCGACATGTGGGAGATATAGCCGCATCTTGGGCGTTACAAGTTGGTAATCAGAGCCATCCCGACTTAGGAGCCCCCTGCTTGATCGAATCGTTGACGTTGTTGAGTCTAGAACAAAACTGTTTTGAGTCTTAGGATTATATATATCGGAGAGTAGGATTCTTTTTACTCCTCAGCCCCCTTCGTCGCTCTGTTAAGGACTCCTGACGTAGATTTTTTGACTTTCCTCTCCTCATTTTCACTAATTTTTTTAGGATCACGCGGGTATCTTGGGATCATTCCGATATTCTTGTGACGAGAACATTGTTCTTGGTGCCTCCTAACATTTTGGGGTTGTGGCAGTGTCCCGGGGAGTTGAGCTCCAAGGTGTTGTCGTCACAATTTTATTGTTGCAGTTCTGGAATACCTGAGCTCACCGACATCGAAAATCTCTTTTATGCAGTTAGTGGTGAGATAACCTCGATGCCACCCAGTATTGGGGAAGGAGTTCGGGAGTATTGCCACAGCTAGTATAACGGATGCTTTTCGAAGGTTGAGGTACACGATTTCCGAAGTTTTCTTGGTTATGTGTTGACGGATGGATACAGTTGGAGCGTAGGGCTTGTTAGTTGTCTGATATATATTGTGCCTCCCTGTATCCCCAACACCAGATTGCATAACCAGAAAGTTTCGAGAGTTAATAGGTGGGAATTCAAGTAGCTCTTAGTTATTCTTCCGGCAGATAATTGGTATGGGATTGGGTGATCCTTACCATTTATTTGTTCCAGTCGTACCTTGTTGTTTCATTCATCAACCTTTCTCTAAGTGGCTTCTCACCCTTAATGGTCGTGTAATGTTAACTTTGCAATGCATTCGTTCAATCTCTGTTCGAATGTTTATCGTGAAGACTGTATGTTGCAATTTCTATTCGTTGATTCAGCTTGTCTATATGTCTATAATGGTTCTAACAGATGTCACCCTCTTCAGGATGCCTCCTCCCACGTGTCTGAATCCGGACCGCAACGATGGGGAACAGTAGAACCCTCCACCTCCACCACCTCCTCCGCCTCCGAAGGCATGGCAAGCTGTGATGGCGGCCACCAACGCCAATACTCAGATGCTTTTGCAACTCTTGCAAGAGTGCAACCAAGGCCAAGGCAACCAAGGAAATCAAGGTCAAGGGCAATTCAACAACCATCCTCAGTTTGCTACCCTCAACCAGTTTCTTGCAAATCAACCAAAGTCTTTCAGCGATTGTGCCGAGGCCATGGACGCCGATGATTGGCTCGTGGACATCAACAAGCATTTTGAATGCAGCAATGTCAGGCCTGAGGACTACGTCAAGTTCGCTTCTTTTCAGCTCAAGGACCAAGCAGCTGATTGGTATCAGCGGTACAAAGATTCCAGAGGGGGTCAAGAGATTACCTGGACTAACTTCTGCTGGGACTTTCGAGCTCATCACATTCCAACAAGTGTTGTCGAGAGCAAGCGTGAGGAATTCCGCAATCTCATGCAAGGAAGCATATCCATGTATCAATACAACATCTAGTTTTAGAAGCTTGCTCGCTTCGCAAGGCAAGACGTTCCTGATGAAAAGAGCATGATCTATCACATCAGGGGTGGCCTAAGAGAGGATCTGCAGTTAGCTCTCATTCTTGTTGAGCCTACTCAGTTCGATCAGTTCTACAACATGGCCCTCAAGCAAGAAGCTGCTCAACTCAATGTGAGGCTTCAAAGAAGAGAATCAGGGATGCAGTCCAGTCTTCTTCTTCCTCAAAAGTGGCAGCTAAGCAACAGAAGTTCTGGCTTCCTCCACCTCCTCCGCTTCGTCAGCCCTACCAGTAGAAGAACTCAAGTGGTCGTGGATCTTCCCACCCACCCAACCCAGGCTATCAGAACAAGTCTCAGACTCAGGCTCCGATGACAGGTGGTCCTCCTACACCTTTCCATCCGCTTTCAGAGGTCACTTGTCACAAGTGTGGTATGAAGGGTCACTATTCTAAAAAGTGCGTCAACCAAAGGCGCCTTCCGCCTCCTCCTCCTGTCCGGTTAGCAAGCAATGCAGTTGTCAAGCAGAATCCCAAGTCTCCAAGGGTGAACATGATGAATTCAGCTCAAGCAGAGGATTCTTCAGAAGTGATCATGGGTAATCTCCCAGTTAATGATATTCCTGTAAAAGTTTTATTCGATACTGGTGCATCTATTTCATTCATATCAAGGCCTTTTGCATCCATGCACAATTTGCATACTGTTGATCTTCCTAGGCCGATATCGGTTTCCTCTCCCGGTTTGTTCATGCATACCAAAATGATGGTTCCGGATGTTGGCATCAAGATGGGCAATTATAAATTTCTGGCTTCTCCAATGGTTCTTGGCGACTCTAATATTGATCTCATTCTTGGCATGGATTGGCTTTCTCAGCACAAGGCTTCCCTTGATTGTGCTGCCAGGGAGATTAAATTGACGCACCCTTCTGAGGATGTGATCATCTATGCCGCTCGTGATGAAACCATTTGGCTTTTCTTTCTAAATGAGAAGGGAGAGTTAGACGCTATTTCTTAGACCGAGTTGTTTGTGAGTATCAAGATGTCTTTCTAGAAGAGCATCCAGGTATGCCTCCTCATCGGCTAGTCAAGTTCGTTATTGATCTTGAGCCCGGTACAGAACCCGTTTGCAAGTGCCCATACAAGCTTGGGCCAAAAGAGCTGAAAGAATTGAAGAAACATCTCGATGAACAAGAGCGTCTGGGACTGATCAGACCAAGTTCATCTCCGTGGGGTTGTGGTGTTCTTTTTGTCCAGAAGAAGGATGGCACGGACCGACTTTGCGTCGATTACCGCCCATTGAACAAGAAGACAATCAAGAATAAGTAACCACTTCCCAACATCAATGAGCTATTCGAGCAACTCAAAGGTGCAAAGGTGTTTTTCAAGCTTGACCACCGTATGGGTTATCATCAGATTCACATTCGTGAAGAAGATATCCCCGAGACAGCATTCAGAACAAGCTTTGGTTCTTATGAATATACTTTCATGTCTTTTGGGCTTGTCAATGCCCCTCCAACTTCCTCTCGCATGATGAACTTCATCTTCAACCCCTACACCAATGAATTCGTCATGGTGTGTCTCGACGATATCCTGGTTTTCTCCAAGAATAAGAAGGATCATGCCAAGCATTTGCGATTGGTGCTCGACAAGCTCAGAGAGTATCAATTCTATGCAAAGTTCTCCAAATGTGAGTTTTTGCTTGATGAATTTTCTTTACCTTGGCCACATCATCTCTGCCAAGGGCATTGCTGTTAATCCGGAGAAGGTTTATGAAATTGTGAACTGGGAGCCTCCTCAGAATGTCAAGCAGCTCCGCAGTTTCCTTGGGCTTGCAAGCTATTGCTGAAGATTTGTTGAAAACTTCTCAAAGATTGCTAAGCCTCTATCCAACCTCCTCCAGAAGCATGTCAAGTATTCCTGGACTCCTGAGTGTGACGTTGCTTTCAACACTCTCAAAGAGAAACTCGTCCAGCTCCTGTCCTAACTCCTCCGGATGAGTACAAACCCTTCAAAGTTTTATGTGATGCCTCGTTGCAAGGTCTCAGTGCCGTGTTAATGCAAGAGAAGAAAGTTGTGGCCTATGCTTCTCGTCAGTTGAAGCCAAATGAAAGGAGGTACCCCACTCACGATCTTGAGTTGGCGGCAGTTGTCCGTGCATTAATAACATGGAGACATCTCTTGTTGGGAAGGCAAGTGGACATTTCACCAATCACAAGAGCCTCAAATATATCTTCACTCAACCCAACCTCAACCTCCGGCAAACTCGTTGCACTACAAAAAAAAGACACATCTGTGACATTTTGGGCCAAACGAATTTTTTTCCTGTCATACTTATGACACTTCGATGACGATAATTGTGACAAAACCCGGTATCATCATAGATGTGGTGGGATCCTACTTCTATGACAAAAAATCATGACAAAAAATGGGCTTTTCGTCCTGGGCGGGCCGGAGACGTAGCTATGGCATTCTTTGGGCCGTCCATGACAGAAAAAACTATGGTAGAAGCGAGGGCGAGGAAAATATCGGGGTGTTCCCAGTTACGGTGGGTGGTCGAGGCCGAGCGATGCGCGTATCTCTCGTACACGCACACACGTGGGTGCGAGGCGTTGGGCTCTAACTGAACCCGAGCGATTGCACTGCAGGCTACGCGTTACTGAATCCGAGCGATCAATCGATGGCTGTTAACTGAACTCGATCGAGCGGTTCCTTCGCTACTGCTGCTAACTGAAGCCGATTGATGCTGCCTCTGGATGAACAGTGAGCGTTGCTGGGGGGATTTGGATGAACAGGACCCCGTGATGTTGCCTCTGGATGAACAGGACCCCGATCGATCGAGCCGGTTGGGGCTGGATGACAGGACCCGTGGAGGGCTGGATGAACAGGACCACCCCGTGGAGGGCTGGATGAACAGTAGACGGTGGAGGGCTGGATGAACAGTAGACTGTGGAGGGGTGGTTGAACAGGAGCCCGTGGAGAGGGCTGGTAGAATAGTAGCCGGTGGAGTAGCGCGCGGTGGAGGCTGGATGAACAGGAGCCCGTGGATGAACAATCGGAGGTGGAGGCTGGAGGAGGTCGACGGTGGATGAACAGTAGCCCATGGAGGCTGGAGGGGGTCGACGGTGGAGATGAACAGTATCCCGTGGAGTCCCGTTTTGCGGTACGCCACACCCCTCCCAATGAACAGGACCCCTGTTTCGACCGTAGCGCTCCAACACAAGTCCGTTTCCTTCATTTTGCGGTACGCCACACCCCTCCCGATCAACAGGACCCCGTTTTGACCATAGGAGGTCCGGTTCCTCCATTTTGCAGTACACCAGACCCCTCCCGATGAACAAGATCCCATTTCGAACATGGCCGGTCGAACACAAGGCCGTTTTCTCCGTTCTGCGGTACGCCAGGCCTCGTTTCCATCGGCTGTTCCGTCCAAGCCCTCCCGATGAACACAACGACGCATTCCGTTCCGAACCAGCCGGTTGGCTCCCGATGAACACGAGGACGATGCAGTTTCTCCGTTCCGACCTAGCCATGTACACGAGCCCTGGCCGTACGTATGCACGAGTAGGCGTTCGAGACCCCGCCCGTATGTATGTACGTGGCCGTATTTTATTTCTTGCACACTGGCCGCTGTACGTGCGTGTACACGCTACGTGCGCGCCTCTACTACGACACGTGTGCGCCTCTACATCGACTAGTATGTACGTACACGTTCGTGACCAGAATGACAACGCTACGTACGCTTCGACCAGGTGGGTCCCGACTGTCAGGCACTTCCTTGCGTGCAAAGATGTAGCTGGTGGGTCCCAACAGTCAGGGGGCGAATTGTTTTTTGGCCCAGACACACTTCCTTGCGTGCGAAGATGTATCTGGTGGGTCCCGGCAGTCAGGGGGAAATGTTTTTTTCGCGAAATACGGTGGCCCGTCCGATGGGTCCCCGCTGTCAGGTGGAGGAATAATTATTTTGCGCATAATAAGGAGGCACTTCCTTGCTGCGCCCATGGACCCAGCTGTCAGCCTCTCCCCATACAGTCCACGTTCGATGGAAGCCGTTCCTTGAACATGTTGACCATGCCGCACCGAGAGCACCAGGGCGGTGGACGACGGTGAGACCTAGGAAGGGGACGACGCGGAGCCGGGGAAGACGCAGCAGTGGATGCCCACGCGTAGAGGGGTATGAGGGTTCACTAGTTCGCTGCGGTGTGAGGCTGCCGTCGCCGTAGAATAACAGGGGGTGTGGGTGAGTAGAGGGATGTCCTGGCCAGCGGTGAGAGTAGTAGGGGGCGGTGAGGCCTCCACCGCATCGCAGTTGGCCACGGGAGGCAGGAGCACGAGGCACGACCAGCGCTGGTTTGGGCGTCTAGAGCAAGAAGACTAGAGGTTGAAGAAGCACTACGGCCGTTGGATGGACATCGTACGGTCACTGGAGCTAGAATCATGCATATTGACTAAGTTGACAAAGCCCTCCGTCCCCGTCAACTTAGTAGGCCCACAAGTCAGCCGACCACTATACTGGGTCCCAGCTAGCAGGGGGAGTATTCATTTTTTCGTGCGTAATAAGGAGGCACTTCCTTGCGTGCGAAGATGTAGCTGGTGGGTCCCAACAGTCAGGGGGAAACATTTTTTTGCGAAATACGGTGGCCCGTCCGGTGGGTCCCTCCTGTCAGGTGGAGGAATAATTATTTTGCGTGTAATAAGGAGGCACTTCCTTGCGGCCGTCGTGGACCCAGCTGTCAGCCTCTCCACGTACAGTACTCTTCCGATGGAAGTCGTTCTTTGACCACGTTGACCACGCCACGCCGAGAGCACCAGGGCGGTGGACGACGGCGAGGCCTAGGAAGGGGACGACGTGGAGCTGGGGAAGACGCGGCAGTGGAAGCCCGCGTGGAGAGGAGTACGAGGGTTCACTGGTTCGGCTGCAGTGTGAGGCTACCGTTGCCGCAGAATAACAGGGGTGTGGGTGAGTGGAGGGATGGCCTGGCCAGTGGTGGGAGTAGTAGGGGGCGGTGAGGCCTCCGCGGCAGCACAGCCGGCCACGGGAGGCAGGAGCAGGCGGCACGACCGACGCTGCTTTGGGCGGCTGGAGCAAGAAGACCAGAGGTTGAAGAAGCACTACGGCCGTTGGATGGACATCATACGATCACTGCAGCTAGAATCATTTATATTGACTAAGTTGACAAAGCCCTTGGTACACGTGAACTTAGTAGGCCCATAGGTCAGCCTCCAAAACGGTGCGCCCCAGATGTCAGGGGAGGAATCATTTTTTGGGCGACCGAAGCTAGAATATCCGAGATTGAAGAAGAAGCACGACATCCGTCGGATAGACATCCAACGGCCACTGCTGCTAGAATCGTGTGTTGACTATAATAAGTTGACAAAGCCTTGCATACGCGTCAACTTCTTTGTTTAGGGGACGCGTCAACTTAGTAGGCCCATAAGTGTGTGGCAGAGAACTTATAGCCCATTTGCGATTTGTAAGAATGTACAACCCATTTTGAATTCTAATGTAATTTACTACAGCCCATTTACAGTTTGTTAAAAGTATAGCCCATTTTCTAGCTAGGTCAAGGATTAATAATTTCAACCAACCGTTCAAGATTTATTAAAAAAACAACCGTTCAAGACAGAATTCAATAAAATTTCCCACATTTTGATGGGATCCAAAATATTTTTATCCTGAAATTTCTAGTCAGATTAAATATAAATTTGAATTACGTAAAAATCCAATGAAACATTGCGCGCACAACAATTAAAAATTAAGATTTTCAAAATCCATAAATAATATTTTATAAACTAATTTCGTGTTTGGTGTATTTTTTATAGTTACTGCCCAGTTTCTATAATTACATCCCATTTATTATTTTTTAAAGCCCATTTTCCTGTTAAGCCTAATGCATCCCTCCTAGGAAAGGTTTGCAGCCCAGCGGGGCGGAGAATAACAAGTTGACCTTGCCTGGGTATTCCTCAAAAAAAAACGTATAGCTGGGCTAGCAATTTTCATCTTGAAAAAAATTAATATCTGGGTTGGATATCTGTCCTGGGCTAGACGGGCCACAACCCGCCCAGTTACTACCCTGCTCTCCTCTGAACAACAACGAAAACATCGCCAAGAAAAATTCTACAGTGCTCACGCCTCAAAAACACAAACACTGCTCGAGCTGCTTGGTCCCAACTGTCGGCCGCACCTTGTGCAATTCTCTCGCTTATATTGACTACATAGGTTGACAATGGTGTGGGACCGTGATGTCAGGAAACCAGGAGGAATCAAAAATATATAGTTGTACATAATAAGGAGGCACTTGCGTACGTACGGCTATGGCCCTAGTGGGTCCCTACTATCATCCACTCAAAATAAAGTCATCTCCTGAATCCTCATGTTCATTGACCATGTTAACAATGCTCGGCGCCACGGCTAGCGCAACAACTTGAAGGACGACGGAGAGGGCCTCGCGGGCCCTACGAATGGTTTGATACAGCGCCCGCTGCTCATTCAGGAAGCCAGGATCATCAGACACCTATGAGCACCTTCGAGAGACTGAGACGGCATGAAACGGTAAGGCCGCACTTGGGAGCTCTAGTTTATTTCACACTTGTATTAAGATACAAGTGTAGTTTACTCGTCATTGGAAACAACGCGTAAAATACAAGCGTAATGAAACCGAGGGCCCGAGGTCTGTAAGTAAAATCGGTGGGTTACGCGTGTAATTTGAGAGACCAATGTATATTTTACTAGTCGAAATCGACCAACCAAGCGCTTCGCCCGAGACCATCTGCTTTTATTTACAAGTGTTGGTTTTACAAGTGGTTTTGTTTGGAAAACGACGATCGAATCACGACCTAAGATGATGAGTTGGTCGGAAGATCATATGGTTTCACGTCTAACCTACCCGACTTGTCGTATAGGCTATGAATGAAACATAAGACGATGAACTTCTTAAGCACGGAAACAACAGAAGAGGATGATCTTCTTAACAAGCAAATCACTGGCATTAGATCGACATGCAAAACAATACAAATCATTATTCTCAGGAGGCACGGTGAACAACTCGTGATGCCGCATGCCACAACATTCCAAGCTCAACTTTGCAATCAAATACAATGCCTGGCATTACATAGACAATATTCAGAACAAACTCTTAAAATATCTTACATAAGTCAACATTCATGTGACTATGCATCTCAGCAGAGTAAATATTTACTTCTGAATTGAAGACAGGAATAGGAAAAAACGATCGACGTTGCTCACAGCAAAGGGCATCCCACTCAAAAATATCAAATGCATGTCTTCTGGCTAACATCAATGAGCAAAAATTGACAAGGTTTTCCAATTCCAATATATTAAACTAATGTCAACTTTGACAAGCTTTTCCCATAAAAAATATGTAATGCCTATGATTGTGGAACAGGCAGGGTTTGCCATTAGTTTGTCATCTGATAGTCCAGTGGCTCAAGGTGACGACGAATGATTAGAGAACCATTCGATGTATTGTGCATGATGAAGTATTATGGAGGACACGAACCATCTGAACATTTTGTGCAGTTCCACTAAAATCAAGCTGCGCATCCCTGTGGATTTCATATTTATATGCTTCCAGAAAGCAAAGACACATCAGCACACACATGAATATTGGCCCCAGTGTCAACCCACCAATCGGTGGACCAACAAACTGAAAGTACGGTAAACAGATTACCATACCCAGATGCCCCATCATTGTTGCTTAGAGTGACATTGACAGACTTGGAGTCCTGTCCTGGCTTCTTGGTACTTTCTTGGGCACTTGTTTTCCTAGTGTTCCTCCGAACCACAAGTAAATCAGCCATATCTCTTTTTGTCTTTCTTCTTACCCTTCTTAATGGCTGACGTTGGCAACACCAAGTGACGACGAATGATTAGAGAACCAGTCGATGTATTGTGCATGATGAAGTATTATGGAGGACACAAACCATCCAGACATTTTGTGCAGTTTCACTAAAATCAAGCTGAGCATCCCTGTGGATATCGTATTTATATGCTGCAAGAAAACAAAGACACAACAGCACCCACATGAATATTGGCCCCAGTGTCAACCCACCAATCGGTGGACTAACAAACTGAAAGTACGATAAACAGATTACCATACCCAGATGCCCCATCATTGTTGCTTAGAATGACATTGACAGATTTGGAGTCCTGTCCTAGCTTCCTGTACTTGTTTGGGCACTTTTTGCTCAGTGCACTCCACGTGTTGTAGAGTTTCCTATGCTCTCTGCAGACTAGTCATGTCACCAACGTCTACTAATACTCTGGAAAGCTTCTTGATCATTCCTTGTGTAATGTAGCGCAAATAGTGACTGCTTCTTTCTACAAAGTGGTAAGACCAACTGGACCCACTAATGCAGCAGTTTGCCTTAGACACATTGGCTCCTTTTGTGCAGTTCAACTAAAATCAAAGTCGGAATAAAACCAAGCTTTAATTTTGATATCCCTGTAAGCAACAATAGGTACAAGGGAAACAATTACTGAGAAATAACGGTTGATGACTTGTACTCCCAGAAGAAAAACATCTACTGATCTACCTTATCTTAATGGGAAACAAAGTAGGAGAGTAGCAATTCTCAATCAGTGGGATTCATTCATATTAACTGAGGCATTATCTTAACAATGCCTCGTTTCAACATGTATAAAGAACGACAAAGCAGAAAAGTATCATTCCTAAAACAATGTGACTGATTCATTTTAACAGAGGCATTATCTTAACAATACCTTGGTTAAACATGTAGAAAGAACTACAAAGCAGGACAGTACCATTTGTAAATACTGTAATTGATATATAATAATAGAGACATTATCTGAACAATACATTTCTTAAACATGTACTCCGGCCGATCCCTAACAGAAATGGTACTCTTGCCGATCCCTAAGACCATGTGCTTCCATCTACTTATAAAGGGGGTGATGCAGAGTTTGTTATAACAAAGCAACAAGCATCATGTCTGGGTTGGTACCATTTTTGTTCACTACTTAATGGGAAAAGAGAGCAATACAATAGCTTCAATTCAACATTTATTTAAAACAGTACCAATAGAAGTAGCACAACATCACAAAACACACTGCACGATCATGTGGATGGGACATGGGACATGCCAGCACCATGTGCGTCCACACGTATAAATGGGTGATGCAGAGTATGTAGCCAAGCAACATATCTGTGTTGGTCCCATATTTGTTCTCTTTGAAACTTTTTCCTATGTGAGGGCAGCAAATCTAGTCCTGCACAAACTACCCGACCCCCCAGTTTCTTTCCCTTTTCAACAAAGAGTTTGGTTCCTTACAGATGTGTGTACTGGGTTACCCCCCTTTTCCCTTTTCGACCAACAAAGTGGCTGGATAGCTAGTCTATACTACTTTCCCTCCCTCCTTTCCTCATTGAACCACGTCCTAGATTCATGCTCCACCCCACCACATCCTTCTTTCCTCTTTGAACCAATACCTAGATTCGACTACAGAATCGAAAAAGATCTGCATGCAGCTAGACCAATGATGGTTTCGAAGAAACTTATACCTTAGGGTCGTCAGGATGTGGCAAGGCTTGCGGCGGGAGGTCGGATCTGCCCAAACTACATACAACAGCGAGCAAGAAGGGGTCAGTGGCCCTCCCACACAGGTGCTGGGTGAAAGAGAAAAGCGCAGCCGGTAGTGGATTGCCTCCCTCGCCGAAGGTGATAGAGTGAACGCTGCACCTCCTCCCCTTCCCGGTGCGACGGGATCCCGGCGCTTCCTTCGCCAGCTGTGAGGGGGGTGAGAGAGACAGAGGCCACAACGCAGTCTTGTTTAGATCTGGTGAAGAGGGTGAGAGACTATGAATATAGCAAACCCTAGCAAAGGAACGCTGAGCCTCCAGCGTGTATATATATATATATATGTAGTGCGGCGAGAGTGTGGAGAGTGCAAACCCTAGCGAACAAGCGCTGAGGCTCCAACTTATATATATACTGTAGTATGGACTGAGCTCCGGTGCCTTAACTGCACCTGCTTTTGGCTGTATGACAGGTGGGCCAGCCACATTTTGGGCCCACCTGTCATAAACCCAAAGGCAGGTGCACTAAAGTCAATGAAGCTGCGTCCATATAGTACTCGTGTATACGACTAATATATAGTGGAGTGGTTTTCTTATTCTCTCCATAACAATCATTTTAAATTGTGTAAGTATGAAACGAAACTCTTTATTTAACGTACCAGTGAAGAAAACTACCACTCCCTCTGTTCCTAAATATTTGTCTTTCTAGAGATTTCAACAAATGACTACATACGGAGCAAAATGAGTGAATCTACACTGTAAAAAATGTCTATATACATCCGTATGTGGTAGTCCATTTCAAACCACTTGAAAGACAAATATTTAGAAATGGAGGGAGTACTTCTGATGAACTAACGATCCACGCGTCCTGGTCGCACTTCCTGTCCTTCACGTGCGGTACACTACCCTCCCTTAAGTGAACAACCACACATGCGCCAAATTATCGGAAACGTGTGAGAGTGTGTACAAAGAAAGAATTTTAATTTCAATTATCGAAAAGGTTTGAGAGTATGTACAGTTTGCCCTCTCTAATAATTATGGTTTGTTGTGTTCGGCCTAAACTTACTTCAGTCAAATATAATATGCGGAGTAAATAAAACTGAAGGGCTACAACGTCCATCCGGGTTTTTAGTCCACACCATTTTTTAATCAAAGTTAACAGCTGGACAAATAAAATTATAGGGGAGCTGGAGACAAAGTTGTGAGAAGGCTTAGAAATCAAAACAAAACTTATGCTCTTAGTACCAACATCGATCCTTCTTCGAGGAAACATTTGGTTCATAGCCAATTGTGTGACAAAATTGCACCAACGTGAAAGACGACCGCGTCTCCAACGCAACCAAGGTGAACCGACGAAGGATATCATCTTTGTGGGTAACAAGCAAAGAGCACTGATGGAAGACATCTTGTTTTTCATTGAAAACCGATCAGCTTCACCAGCCGACGCAACCATGAGGCGAAACCATGAGCATCGATAGGTCATCGTGGTGATGCATCATCCATTTGGCATCAAGTTTGGATGAGGCACCTATGAAGTTTGACAAATCCTCACTGTGGTCTGTTTCTTCTTAGTAATCAAGCTCGAGGAAGGAAGAACCACGTGGCAGAGGACAGTGAGGCGGAACAACAATGGCCATCCAATTTTGTGCAGTTCCACTAAAATTGAGGAAGACATGCCCGGGTATGGAGATATGCATCGCTGTTTCCAAAAATATAAAAAAGGGATATAGTGTTGTTACTTTGTTTTACAAGATTAACAATGACATCTCAATTGTCAATAAGAATTATGAAAAGTACACCAACAAACAGAAGCATCATGATTATCTTGATGGGAACTAAACCAGGATACCCGAGAAAAAAACATTTCTTCATTTAACCAGTGATAGTATTAGATTAGCAGCAGCAATAGGAGCATATGGACAATGACCGCACAACCACCATGTACTTTTTGTTGAAACAACATGTATTCCTCCACCGAGGCATACATCAGGGCAACTTTTCGAGTGGCATTTCCTCTATAATAGTAGGTGATGTTGGACCAGCTGACGAACCCTAGCTACTATACATGGGGAGCTGGGGAGTAGTCGCATAGAAGAAAACCCGCATGCAGTGACCTGGGGAGCTGGACCAGTACCAGAAGTTATACCTCAGGTGTGCGAGATGTCGCTTAGGCGGGCGGGCGGGATCTGCCCACACGATGGCAGCGAACAAGGGCGCGGAGGACCTTTGCCCGTGCCAGTGCCGGCTCCAAGAGGACGGTACGCATTGGCTTCCTCCATCGCCGA
Organism: Triticum urartu; assembly: GCF_056163025.1. Classification (NCBI taxonomy): domain Eukaryota; kingdom Viridiplantae; phylum Streptophyta; class Magnoliopsida; order Poales; family Poaceae; genus Triticum; species Triticum urartu. Next base: position 361,166,510 of record NC_141876.1, on the reverse strand, counting down.
CGGTGACAACGTCAATGCTGCACCTCCTCACCTCCCGCAACGTATAGGATTCAGCTGGATCTGTGACCACCGGTGAGGAGAGAGATAGTGTGGACACTGTCATCTTGTTTTGATATGGAGAGGGTGAGAGAGCAAGACGCGAGAAACTCTATCAAACAAGAGGCTATAATGGACTAAAAAAATCTCTCCATAGCAGTGGTTTTAAATAGAATACACGCGTTCCGGAAAAAAGAAACGAAAACTGGCGGACAATTTTTTAACATACCAAGAAAGGAAACTCGATCAAAAACACGCCCCCGCTTCCAGGTCGCGAGAGTCGTCGCGCACACACACATAGACATAGACATGCATATCCGTGTTTACGTAAAATTCCATTTCCATCCCCATCTCCAATCATATTCGTCCAACTGGCACATTATTTACGTTGTTAATTATATACGCGGCAATATTAACGTACAACATCTCTTGCTTGCGGGCGTCTGGACCGCTGGCACCGTCGCTCCTGACCAACCCGAACCCTCTTCATCACCCATGCATGCTTCCCACCTGAAACGGTCAGTGCCGCATTCATGCCCGGCCAGAGCGGACACGGCCTCTCACTGGCGCCGGCATTGAAGCAGTGCGCTGGCCGAGAGAGCGTCGCCCGCGCCGCTTCCTAGTGCATGCGACTGCTCTGTGTTCAAAGGTCGCAATAGCCGGCCACAACATGCATGTAAAAAGTTCTTGGGAGTCCGTGCTACAGCTAGCTGTCCTCCCCCAACTCGTCATGCTCTTCCAATAGTACTAGTACTCCATGGCGCGATCCATCGACAAGCAGGCAGGAAAGTTATCGTATACTCGGTTTGCGGTGAGTGGCATGCGGAGCGACCATGTGGGGTCGAGCCGTGGAGGAGGGTGAGACACGAACGAGACAGACGTGATTTAAAGAGCAATGCTACACGCACGGACAAGTTTTTACAGGATTCACGGGGTGGTTTAGCTGGCAGGTTTTCAATGGATAGAAATAAGGTAAGGGGCCCACTCCCATTTAAAATCAGGGGGAGAGAAGATTAGTTGTGAATGACCCCGTAAAAGATCCCTGTAAAAGTGCGTGAGTTTAGAATTTTCGTGATTTAAACGTTGGTTTTGCTCGATGGCACGATCCAACGAAATGAAACGTTGGTTTCTCTCCGTTTCCATTTTTTCTCCGGAAAAACAGAAACTTTCCACTCCACTTTCATTCCTACTCCAAGGTTGCCCCATTACAACATTCCATCAAATACAAAGGAAAGCTAACACGCATGCTGATGCATCTCAATGATTCACAGATCATAGCCAATATTTACTTCAGAACTAAAGACAAAAGTTGTGAGAGCGTGCACGAAAGAAAAACTACTAATGGGGTCACTACGACTTAAACCCTAAACCCTAAACATGATTTAATTTACTGGCCAGGTAGAACCTGTCGAAGGAAAGACGGCTGGCACCCTCGGATCGTATGATGCTTTTGTGCAGTTCCACTAAAATCGAGCTGAGCATCCCTAATGGCAAAGATATTGAAGAAGTGTGATTAGAATAATAGTACTGGCACTAGTTCATGAGACATAAACTCATCACAAGTAGAAGCCAATAGAAGTGGAGAAAGATCGACATGGAGATGGAGCTACGTGGGGAGCTGCGGCAGTGGAGCAAGCCGGCTCCAAAAGGAAGATGGACTACCTGGGACGTCGGGATGTAGCTAGAAGGGCGGTTGGGACACGACATCAGCCCATACCGTGGTGACCCTCGATTGGGACGCACTGACTGTGGATTTTATCCCTCGCCGATGTCGACCGCGTCTACGCAGAACATTGTTCCCTTCCCCCAGCTGCAGGACCAGGCCGGATATGTGACCAGCGGTGTGGCCACCGTTTTTCTATGCTTGTGAAGAGAGCAACCCAAGCAAGCAGGCTTGTAGCTTAGGCTCCTGCTAGTGTATATATAGTGGTTTTATTTTTCTCTCCATATCAACCATTTTATATTGCGTACGTGTCATTGAAGAGTGAAATGATGGTTGCTTCTTCCGACTAACTTACCGTGTGATTTGACTGCTCCTTTAGTGGCCCCTACATGTACTCCCCCTACGTGTATGCAACAGTCACACGTACACATGGACGCAAAAACGCGCGTGACGCCCTAATGCATGCATGTCCGAGCACACGAAGGAACACACACGGTCACGCTCAAGTGCTCAACCTACACGTGCATGCACACACATACTCAGCCAGGGTGAGCTAGTGATCGTATAAACACCGGAAAATGTATATATTGAGCGCAATGAGCGTATTATGAAGTCCACTGATCGTATTTTTTACAAATATACAGTGACAGACAGTGTATTTATCTCGTTTGAAATTAAGCCATATTAACCGGAGAGGAGGCAGTATGGACTAGCATTACTTTGTTGTGTCCCGTCAACTTGTCGAACGAGGAGAAGGTTGCAGGACGGGAGAAGCTTGCACGCGGTGGCTCGCAGAACAAGGAGAAACTTTTGACTAATGCAAGCTCTCTCTCGCTCAGGCGGTGGACATGCAACAGTTAATTCGGCGTCAGATTGCTAGAAGCATACACTATACTAGTACTATTATTGTTCGACTTCCCGAAGAGGCGAACAACCAAGCGCAAAGTTTACTAGTACTAGTACTACTACTATAGTCTATAGAGGTATGTACTATACTAGTACTAGGAACCGGATGGAGGAGAGTCTGCACTCTTATTATATTTTTAAAATGTGATAAAGCAATCTTCAACACATTTGGTTCTCTTTGAGGGTTCTCGCATGTGATAATGGAAGTTGATTGCATGGAACACTCACCACAATTCTCGCTTAATTCTGGCTCATATCCTATTACAAATAGGAGCGCTCAGTAAAATTTCCTCTTTTTTGTTATTCAGCATGTAAACAGGTCGGCAAACCTTGTGGCGCATCTTTGTGCGAACCGTGCATGCTGCACTTTGAATGTGGCCGAGAGCTGGCTTGATGAAACACCTCGCTTCCTACTTCTTTTTTGCGGGGTACCTCGCTTCCTAGTGACCAGTGTCTTGGTTGATCGTCCTAAGAATGCTTATATATGAATAAAGCTCTCTCATTTACCCACAAAAGATTAAGCCATATTAACCGGAAAGGAGGGAGTATGGACTAGCACTACTTTTTGGTGTGTCCCGTCAACTCGCAGAACGAGGAGAAGCTTGCAGGACAAGGTGAAGCTTGCTTACGCCTTTTGACTAATGCAACCTATCCTCGCCCAGGCGGTGGACATGCATCAGTTCATTCGGTGTCAGATTGCTAGAGGCATACACTGTAGTACCGAACATGCGGAGTACCATCATTGTTTGACTTCACGAAGAGGCAAAGAGCCAAGCGCAAGGTTTAGTAGTACGAGTAGTACTACTACTAGAACCGCATGGTGGAGCGTCTGTACTCTTATTTTTTTAATCTCTGATAAAGTACACATTTATTCCGGAGAAGGGCGGAAAACGGCAGCCCAACATGTAATGATGATATTGATCAACCATGCTCGAATATATCTTGGCCTCCGTGCGAGCCCGTCTGTGTGGTCTCGCTCCTCGTCACTCTCAAGGAATGGCGGGTTGGCCATTTTGCCATCAATTGAGATCGGTTTGCTCACACTCCAGTCCCACATGTCAGTGATATGCCAAGAGGAGGTGCGTTGACCGACTGGCCATACGCGTACTTGGTTTTGCACCTTCATACTACTCCTCCCTCCGTCACAGTTTACAGGGCGCGCTTCATTATGATGCATTTCTCTCAATGCATTTCCACCAGCAGAGAGACTTTAGATGCGTTTGATTTAATGCTCAATTAATTAGGGCGTGGTAACCGCAATCAAGTCCACATTTTTCTCTCGATGTACTACGGAGTGGAGTAAGTGCATGCATGTGTGTACCCGGGGTGGAAGCACCGCATGCATGTGTGTATGCATTATTTCCTCTAGTAATAGACGCCGTGCTATAACTACCAATGCTACTTTTCAGGCCGATCGCTAGTCGCCTTGGTCCCAGAGATTTTTTCTTTTTCTGAAGCGCGCTCTATAAACAGTGACGGATGGAGTAGTATGAGTGGATTCAAAGAAGAGCGTATTGATGGTTGCTTCTTCCGAGCAACTTACAGTGGGAAAGGTGGGGCTTATGATTTGACCGCTCATTACTCACTATTAATGCGGCGCAACCACCGGGCTGAGTCTCCCATGTGGTTGTGCACTACCCCCTCGGTTCTTAAATATACTCCGAAGTATTTGTCTTTCTAGAGATTTCAATGAGTGACTACTCAAATATTTGTCTTTTTAGAGATTCAAATGGACTATTACATACTAATGTATATAGACATATTTTAGAGTGTAGGTTCACTCATTTTGCTCCGTATGTAGTGACTTGTTGAAATCTCTAGAAAGACAAATATTTAGGAACGGAGGGAGTACACATACGAAGCAAAATGAGTGAATCTACACTCTAAATTATGCCCATTTGAAATTTGGAAAAAGACAAATATTTAGGAACGAAGGAGTATAATTTTGTGCATGGCACATGGACCCGGATGCCGAAGAGGCTTCTGACGATGCTATCAAGCTTCCAGCATTTGTTTACATAATTGCTGTACTATACAAATAATTTTCCAGCGACATGAAATTGTACAATGGTGTGAGCTTTTAGCTTTTGTTTCGTGTGTCTTGCCATTGATGCTCTTTCGAAAACAACAAAAAAACTAACTTCCTTGCTAATGCATCTCAATTATTAGCAGATCAGAGCTAATATTTACATCACAACTGAAGACAAAGTTGTGAGAAGGTGATAAATTAAAATTAATCCATGCTTTCATTGGCAGCAACGTCCCCCCCCAGCTCTGTCTAAATCAGCAAGGCATGTTGGGAAAAAGGTAGCTGTCTGGAGCATGCAACATTCCGATCATTTTGTGCAGTTCCACTAAAATAGAGCCGAGCGTCCCTGTTCCAAAGATATTAAGTGTGATTACAATAATAGAGGACTGCTGATGAAACAATAAACACAAAAAATAGAAGCCGGTCACCTTTGCGGTCTCTCTTAAGAGTAACTAGTTGGAGAAGATTAGGCTCGGAGTTGGACGAGGAGGATAGAGCAAAACAAATATCCCTTTGTGCAGTCGCACTAAAATGTAGAGACGTTGCCCGTGTGACATTTTAGTACAACTGCACAAAACACTCTTAAGAAAAAAGTGATTTGTGCAGTTCACCAAAATGTCGCAATAGCAACAAGGTGAAATGGATAGCCCTGTTTGCAAAAAAGAGGTAGAAAGGAAACAATTACTGGCCAATAACAGTTGATGACACATGCGACGACAAAAAAGAAGCATGTTCCTTGTCCTAAGGGAAGATAACAACACGGTTGTGTTTGTCTAAAACGGTGTGAGGACGAGATTGCAATATAGAAAGTACGCCGGACGAGCTACGTTTTGGGCAAAGAACTATGGAAGATCCACATGCAGCGACGTGGGAAGACGGGCAGTGGAGCAAGGATGGAGGGGATACCTGGAGGTCGTCGGGATGTAACTAGGTGAGCGGCGGCGGGTGGAATATGCCCATACTACAGCAGCGAGTAGGTGGCGTAGGCCCTACCACGCCAGAGCTTGGTCAGAGAGAACGGTACGTACCGTAGATCGGGACGTGCTGCCTCGGCGCCGTCAAACAGAGAAACGATGCACGTCCTCCCTTTCCGCCGGCGGATAGGATGCGGCCGGATCAGTGACCAATGGTGAGAGAGAGAGAGAGGCCACCGCAGCCTTGTGTGAGATACTCTGAAGAGAGACAAACCAGGTAGGCAGGCTCGATTGTATATAGTGGAGCGGACTACCTTTTTATCCATGAAAACCGTTTTATATTCCGTGTACATGCCATTGAGCGATATAACTTTATTTAAAAATAACGCACCAACGCATCAAGTCGAACTTTGTTTCGTGCACGCGTGGTACACGACCTCCGTAGGTAAACAACCGCTACACACGTTCAACTTAGCACGTGGGCTGTGATAACCCACAAGTATAGGGGATCGCAATAGTTTTCGATAAGTAAGAGTGTCGAACCCAACGAGGAGCTAAAGGTAGAACAAATATTCCCTCAAGTTCTATCAACCATCGATACAACTCTACGCACGCTTGATGTTCGCTTTACCTAGAACAAGTATGAAACTAGAAGTACTTTGTAGGTGTTGTTGGATGGGTTTGCAAGATAATAAAGAGTACGTAAATAAAAAGTAGGGGCTTTTTAGATAAAGAAACAATAAAGTAAATATAGCGAGTGTGGAAAAGTGGTGGTAGGAGTTGCGAAATTGTCCCTTAAGCAATTGACTACTTTACTAGACCGATAGCAAGTATTATGTGGGAGAGGCCACTGCTAGCATGTCATCCCTGACTTGGAATTCTATGCACTTATGATTGGAAATATTAGCAAGCATCCGCAACTACTAATGTTCATTAAGGTAAAACCCAACCATAGCATTAAGATATATTGGTCCCCCTTCAATCCCGTATGCATCAATTTCTATGCTAGGTTGAAGCTTCTGTCACTCTTGCCCTCCAATACATAGTCCTATCAACATACAACTAACCCTAGGGTGTGATCCACGCGCGCAATCATATGATGGGCACCAAAGGACAGCAACATAACCACAAGCAAATTAAATCAATCATAGCAATTCATCAACTACCGATAGGACAACAAAAATCTACTCAGACATCATAGGATGGCAACACATCATTGGATAATAATATGAAGCATAAAGCACCATGTTCAAGTAGAGGGTACAGCGGGTTGCGGGAGAGTGGACCGCTGTAGATAGAGGGGGGAAGGTGATGGAGATGTTGGTGAAGATGGCGGAGGTGTTGGTGTAGATCGTGGTGATGATGATGGCCACATGCGGCACTCCGGTGCCACCGGAAGCGAGGGGGAGAGAGCCCCCCTCCTTCTTCTTCTTCCTTGACCTCCTCCCTTGATGGGAGAAGGGTTTTCCCTCTGTTCCATGGTCTCCATGGCATGGGAGGGGAGAGAGCCCCTCCGATATTGGATCTGTCTCTCTGTCTCTCTCTGTTTCTACGTTCTCAGATTCTTCCCTTTCACCGTTTCTTATATTCCCGGAGATCCGTAACTCCGATTGGGCTGAAATTTTAACACGATCTCTATCCGGATATTAGCTTTCTTGCGGCGAAAGAAGGGCTCCAACTGCCTTACAGGGTGGCCACGAGGGTCAGGGGCGCGCCCCCCTACCTCGTGGGCCCCTCGAGCATCGTCTCGCGTGGATTCTTCTTCCCAAAAATCATATATATTCCAAAAAAAATCTCCGTCAGTTTTTGTTCCGTTTGGACTCCGTTTGATATGGATATTCTGCGAAACAAAAAACATGCAACAAACAGGAACTGGCACTGGGCACTGGATCAATATGTTAGTCCCAAAAATAGTATAAAAAGTTGCCAAAAGTATATGAAAGTTGTAGAATATTGGCATGGAACAATCAAAAATTATAGATACGACGGAGACGTATCAGGCTGCCATTTCGTACAGAAATGAGCTCCACTGTGTACCCGTGCGGGTGTGGCTGGGCACGAAGCGTGAGTATGTGCACGATGCACCTATTATCTTCTTGTATACGTACACCACCTACGTGGGGTTGTGTGAGAGAGATTCAAACATAGAGAGATATAGTGTGTGGGTTCGTGAGAGTTTTTTTTGGGGGGGGGGTCAATCAAAAAATGTAACATATGCAATGTGTGTGAAATAGAGTCTTGGATATATCATATATATAGAGGGGGCGATCCATGAGAAGAGAGTGGAGGTATCATCGGCTTGAGGTGTCCGTAGAATCGAAGAGAGGGATCATGTGTGTGTGTGCGCGCGCGATCGATAAGGAGTGCCATCGAATTTGTGTGTGCCCACGTCAAAGATATAGAGTGGATGGCCTACTGGGACATGAGAGGGGACATGTGCAGTTCGTCTCTGTGGCATGGATACCTACCTACAGCGCTCGACTATCGGTGTGTGGTGGTGGGGGGGGGGAGTGAGGCCTAATTAACTGTAGAGGTACAATGGCTGGTATATGTGTGGAGGAGGAGAGAGGCCTACCTCATGTATTAAGGGAGATCGATCTACCTCATGTATTAAGGGAGATCGATCGGCATCCATGCATATGTGTAGGAGAGGAATAAGGTTGGGAGAGAGACAGAGCTAGAGTGTTGGAGGGGGTGGTACTGGAGTTGCTTCTAACAAATGGTGGGATAGGCTCGCTAGACAACCGGAGGGCATGCCTGCAATATCAATAAGAGAGGGGATGGCTGCCTGTCTGTGCACGTGCGTGTGAGAGACGGGTCAGGAGGCATGCATGAATGATGAGGGGGACGATATGGCTTTGGTAAGCAGACGTAACTACATAGGAAGATCAATCGTCCTTTGTCAAAGAAAGGAGAGACATAACTTGTGAGGTACGTCGATCGATGGGGGGGGGGAATAGCTAAAGTCGACCTAGGTATATGTTGGGAGATTGATCGGTATACATGCATGTGTGTGTGTTAGAAGCAAATGAGGCATGGGGAGAAGGATAGAGAGAGAGAGGGATGCATCTAGGAGGTGGTGCGAGAGACATACTATATCGAGGGGGAAGGAGTGTGCGAGTACAAGATCAATGAAAAGAGTGGTGGGAGTGAGGCATGGACGCTGATAAGAGAAGAGGGGAAGCTTGTGTTTGTGCTAGGCACACCTGGCTAGAGAGGCATATCGATCGATGTGTGCCATAAAGAAGGAGCTGGGCCTACACACACCGTGGGTGAACGACCTAAAGTGAAAAGACGAATTGGCGCGATGGAGCTAGAGAATGCTGCGGGAGGGTGAGAGGGATGCGGGCGTGTGCATGCACAAGAGAGAGTTAGCGCTAGCTACAAAGATAAGAGGGTTGTGTGGGTGTAAAAGACGAATAGAGATCATACTTCATTATAAAAAGAGAATTCAGATATTTGAAGAATTTATCATAATGTTTTAAACCGACGCATGTGTGAATATATATAACGGTGATACACATGGTTATGAACATGTTATACTACATATAATATATTTTATATCTACTCTTATAAAAAATGGACTTGTTGATGATGGTGTGCCTGCCATCCTGTAATATAGGCCGTCTGATTTATATCTGACGGATAGGAAGGAAACTATGGCAATTTTGAAAAAGATACCCACACCCCTCTCCATATTTGCAAATTAGGCCTCCCCTTGATCATGTTGATGTTCTGTGGAACGTATGGGCACCTTGCTAGTACTATGTATAATATATATAACATTGATCATAATTTGGGCTAATGTGTAATACACGAATGATGGTTGAAGTTGGCAACAATCATGATTGTAGATTCTTATTGAAATAGAGAAACGAATTCAAATTCAGTTCGAATTGCAGCGGTAGTATAGACATTTGGAATGCACTAAAATGTTGGTATGAGTAGGTTACATGCATCATACAGGAAGCGAAAAAATTTAATTGGACATAACATGGATTCATACTCCCTCCTTCTTCCATCTATATAGGGCGTAATGCGTTTTTAAGACCGCCTTTGACTATTGACAAGATTAATAGTACATGACATGCACAATGTGAAAATTATATCATTGAAAGAACCTTTCACAGACGAATTTAATGGTGTGCTTTGTGTAAGTTGCATGTCATATATTATTGCTCTAATATTTGGTCAAAGTTAGCATCGAAAAACACATTAGGCCCCATATAGATGGAAGGAGGGAGTAGCTTTGAATAGCATTTTTATAGTAAAACGGGGCAAGACTCTCTCTTTCTGTGGTGTGAATAGTTTATTTTTTCGTTTTGTTTTTTGGTTGAGGGAAGTGCGAGTTGATTTGGTACGTACAAGTACAATATTACACATTAGGCTTGTCCCTAAAATTCAACCCACGTCTTGTTATATCCTGAAAATTCAGATATCGTGCTCCCAGAACTGGTGCCTTCACAACCCGCACCTTGCTATCCTGAAATTACAATGCGCACGAAAACTCCCTCCAGATGCAAAATCCCCACATGCGAAATCCCCTTTATAACCCTGAGCTGAAAGGGCCGCTAGTTCAAATCGGTGGGGGGTACTTTTGTTACACACCCTACATTTTGGACAAGCGCGTCCATAAGTCATGGTTCACCCCCTCCCATCGCCTCCTTTTTGCCATTCGAAATCCTAGGCCGCCATAACCTCTCTGCTCCAGCCACGAAACCCCACCCTCCTCCGTCCGCCACCTCACCGCTGTCCAGCCGGAGCCTCTTCCCCGACTACGTTGTCCACTGCAACAGCTCGATGTCCCTCGTCCACCTCCCCAGATGAGGATCTGTCGTCCATCTCGTCGTCCCGCCGGTTCAGCCGCCCCGTCCTCCACCCCCAAGGAGCTGCTCCGATGATCGCCTCGTCTATCGCGGCTGCTCCATCCCCACAGCGCCGCCTTAACCTGCTCCACCGGAACCACATCATTCCTCACCGACTCCTCGGACGAAGCCGAGGCCTACTCTACGCCACCAAAGAGGTTGTACACTCATCGCATCGCACCTTCTCCTTAACTCGACCTCCTGGCGCCGACGATGCTCCATCCCGCACCCCTATGGAGCGGCTACCTTGAAGCCGACGCTGCGGGCGACATCTCCACGGCGCCCCCCTAGTGTGAGGCCCCTTTGGCGGCGGCGTCCATACCAGCCGGATCTGCTGCTGCTGCTCCGACTGTCGCTCGCGCTGCTGCTGCTGCTGCTCCGGCTCTCGCTCGATCGCTCGCTCGCCCAGCTGCTGCTGCTCCGGCTCTCGTTCTCTCGCTCGCACTGCTGCTCTCCCCCTCGCTCGTGCTGCTGCTCTGCTTCGATTTAGCTACACTTCAGTCGACTGAATCGACTTTCGGGTCAGTCAATTTTCAGGGGGGGGGGGGCTCGCCGGAGTTAAGGAAGAACCACCCGCAGCGGGGACGGGGGCTCACCGGAGAGGAACCCCACTATCTATCTTAGGGTTCAGGGTGGGGGCGGGGGGCCTAGAGGGCTGGCCGGGGCGGCGGGGGACCGGCGGTGGGGAGTTGTTTCGGGGCGGCGAGGCAGTGCTGGGGCCGGTGGTTCGGCCGTTGGTGGCTGGCGGCTCAGGGGGGTGCAGGTTGAAGATGAACTGCAGGCCCTCCCTAAACTACATGTCAAGTGCCTCTCTGCTACCATTGCGTTCAGTTTCGACAGTAACATTCAGATTCTACAGTAAATTTCAGTTTTGACAGTTAAGTTCAGAGTCAACAGTTTTTACCTCATCTGTTGTAGTCAGGTGGTTTTTGGTGATGTAAATTTTACATCTATTTTACATCATCTATTGGAGATGCTATTAGAATCCCACTTGAGATTGACGATGTCTGTCTTGTGCTGCTTCAGCCTTGACGTCCTGTTCACCTCTTGGACTCCAAGTCAGGTCCAAATTAATGTTCAAACTTGAGTTCTAAATTAGTTGTGGGGCACATATCTAGGAAGCAATGAATAGTATCTCTGTCTAATATCTGGTTCACCTAGGGTATGCCTATGTTGTTCATCTTGGGTGGGAAACAAATAGTAAAGCAATCATCATCTATCTTTTTATTAAATTAAAGCAATCATCAGCCTGCTATCATTATTTTTGGATCCATCCACTGGTTGTTACCATCACTCTAAATTTCTGCATGCTCTCCTTACATAATCTCACCATATTTTTTCATATGCATGTCTGATATTGTACACAGTCATGCTGAACATGTAGAGAAAAAGAGAAGAGTTTTGCGCGGCAATACAATGTCATGCAGACATCGCTCCATGGCGGGTTCAATGGAAAACCCTCCCCACCCCTCCCCAGATTGTAATCCAGAGGAAGCTATCTGTTCTGAGGCGGATTCAGACACCGCTAACCACTCCTATTTACCCCCCCAAGGTGTTTGCTCTACCTTGGCATGATGATGTTAGTCATATCATGCATATGTTGCCTTGCAGTGCCTACTTTTGACATCATATATGTCATCTGCTTAGTTTAGACATGTTCAGTAATGCCACCTGTTTAGTGTCTATATCATATATGGGAATTATGCAGTCTCATATCTTTTAGCCAGCCATAATATATGTGAAATGTGCAATGCCATCTTGTTTAACCAGGCATCATATATTTGAATGATATCTTGCCCATCCTTTTCTTCATTACATTTCCATTTGTCGACAATGTTTGTACATTAAACTACTCTTCCTGTGAATCAGCCATTTGGGTGGGAGATTGAAAAATCTGGAGTGAAAACAAGGCCTTCAGAGCAGACAGTGCTACCTGTCAAAGCATATCTCTTGTTGGGTCCCGATAGCTCCTCAGAGATGGATTCAGAGATAGATGACCAGTCCTATTCCCCCACCGAGGTGTATGCTCTAACTTGGCACGGTTATACTGCTCATATCATGCATATGGTGTCTTGCATTGCATACTTTAGACATCATATACACAATATTCAACACCATGTTCTTAGTTCAGACATCATATCGAATGCCCTCTGTTTAGCATATAAATCACATATGTGAATTAAATGATGCGATCCTGATTACTTAGATAACATGTAGGTGAATTATGTCATGCGATCCTGTTTAGTTATTCGTCATATCTTTGAATTATGTTATGCTATGATATCCAGTTTAGATAGACATCATATATGTGTAATTATGTCATGCTATCCGTTTTAGTTAAACAATATACATGTCAACTATTTCATGCCCTCTTTTTTCCACACTATCTATTGCATCTGTCTCTCATACAATGTCTGTATATTCAACTATGTTTCCTGTTTATCAGCCATTTGAATTGGAGCGGGTGATGCCAGTATCTAGCAGACTAAAAACACGATCTTCAAATAAAACAGTGCTACCTCTTGGTGGAGATGGCACCTCAGTTGTACATGCACGAGAACCAGCCCTACCACACATAATCCAAACTCTCGCAGATTGTACCCCTACTGCGATGGACAGAGAACCAGCTTCACCAAATCTAACCCCAACCCCAGCAGATAGTAACCCAGTTCCTATTGACACACAACACCATCTCCAGTGCCCAAAGGGCCAGTACTACCACGGCGAACCCCAACTCCACCAGCTAGTACGCCTATTCCTGTGGAGGAAGCACAACCAGCTAGTCGTAGTTTAGCATCTATTGCATTTGATGTTGTTAAATCGTATGTGCGTATCTTCCCATCTTGGAAATATTATACTGAAGATGAAGGAAAATGCCAGTTGCAGGTGTTTTTCCATGAATTATGTGTAAGTAATGTTATTCATGGCAATTACTTTGCTTTGTCCCATACATCCTACCTCTATGATGATTATAATACAGCAAATTTTCCCATTTTTCTCTATAGAGAAGGACCGATTTGGAAACTCAGGATGAGGTAACCTATGCTAATACCTCTGCTATCTTCAAGAATGCTTGGTGGTAGTATCGGAATTACCTGAAGAAAACGTACTTCACCAGCAAAGAAATTCATCAAATTCCCTTACGTTCTCCTGAAACACATTTACTGGACGATGACTGTGAATGCCTTGCTCTATACTGGTCCCGAACCAAGAATGTGGTAAGGTCTCTGAGCTCATTTTCTATTTTTAAGTACTATATTCTTGCATCTTACTATACTCTGTTCATGTAGAATAAGTGCCTAAACCCGAAGAACAACTGTTCTAATTTAAGATTCCATTGCTATCATAGTTCAAAAAAGCGCTAGGCATTAATTGTGTGTTTTGCCACCGCCTTGCGCTTTACCGACCAAAGCGCATGCTTATGCGCAGTTATGCACAGATTAAGCGTAGTTATGCGCAATGCGTTTTGCCAACGCCTAGAGCCTAGGCGCGCCTTTTTTAACTATGATTGTTATCGTGCATACTACTTTGCTCTTGTATCACTGTATTTACTCATAGAAACTTATTTTTAAATTGAAGGATCCAATCGAAACTCCAATGTCACAGCAGGTATGTTCACGCATGTTTCTTTAATAGGTTTGCTCTTATCAATAGCTCTGTTGATTTCAATTTCAATTGTGTATACAGTTGACTTCTCATATCATGCACATTCCTAGCATCACAACAGAGCCAATAGTGTTGTTGTACATGTAGACCCGTGATACCCATCTGAAATCTTGTTGTGCCGTGCAGTTTCCCATGCTTTGTATTCTTTCATTGCTGCTTTATCTTGAACTGATATGATTTGAACCGTGTCTCTATTTTGATTTGGGAATACAATGCAGTGACCATAGGACATAGATATATGTTTGTTTGATGCTTTTATTATGTACTAGTACTTGGCAATAGAAGACTTGGTAGTTTAATCCTGTCCACCTTACTAATGAACTGGTTCACCGAAATGAGTTTCACATACTAGTACATGCTAAACCTGTTATCTGTCTGCTTGTTTCTTCTTTTAGAATGCTGACAGAATATTGGGGAAGAGTGCCTTATTAAGCAATGGTAAAGGAATTAACGCAGATAAGGTTCAGGATAGTGACACATCATTGTTGGTCTCCAACAAAGCTGATAAATCAGCTAAGGAAGACTATCTCGATGTCAGGACCCCGATTCCAAGTCACATTGATCTAGCCGGTAACACCTCATATCACATTGCGGCCTCACGCACGGTATCCCCATGGGTGTCGCCTTACCATGGCCCGGGACCGTTTGCGCCTTTTGGCTCACGTAGATGATAGTGTTGCTAGCATCCATATGACAGAGAACCCGGGCCGACATGGCTAGTCGTGAACCCAAAGAGGCACAGACCTATGGGGACAGGCATACATGAATCACATCGAGCATGTCGGTCAACGGCGTGTGAATCCGGGCTGTAGCACTGGGCTAACAGGACTCTGGGAACCCGGGCTGTAGCAGGCTAGGCATGACTCCGGATGTCAGCGCGTGACATTTCCCCGAAGGGACAGACACAAGAACGAAGTGAAACACATGCCGACCAGTCAAGTATCCTGAGCAGTAGTGCTGGGCTAGCAGGACTCCGGTGAACCGGGCTGTAGCGGACTACTATGGCTCATGGAAGCACTAGACTACATTTCCCCATAAGAGAGGCTGCCAAGGATAAACAACTAGATTGTCGGATCCCACACATACCAAGCATTTCAATCATACACGCAATATGCTCGATATGTGTAAATACAACATGGTATCACAACATAACTCTACGACTCAAGTATTTATTCATTAGGCTCCGAGGAGCGAGATATTACAAACATGGGTCTCATGACCCAACAATCATAGCATACAAATCAAAGCACATGCAGAAGCTTAACATGTCTGAGTACAGACATCTACAAATGGAAAAGGCTAAGAAGCCTGACTATCTACCAGATCCTGCCGAGGGCAAAAAAGATCGTAGCTGGGGTATCAAGCTAAACGTTGAAGTCCACGCGAAACTACTAGCGAGACTGAAGTCTCTCTGCAAAACATAAATTAAGCAAACATGAGTACAAAAGTACTCAGCAAGACATACATCAGAACTAGCTACATATGCATCGGTATCAACAAAGGGGGGTGGTGGAGTTTAACTGCAGCAAGCCAGCTTTGACTCGGTGGCTATCTTAAACTACGACTGCAAGTAACTCTTTTGAGGTGGCGCACACGAGTCCACATATTCACCATATCAATACACCACTATGGATCCGCTCCCGTCTCTCTACGAGAACGCCATCCATAGCACTCATGCTTATCTTGCGCATTTTAGAGTATCCACTTTCACTTGTCTACGAATTGTTATAGGGAACCCAGAAGTCCTTTACTGCGCACGCGGCTATTCGAATAGTTTTATACCCTGCAGGGGTGTACTTCATCACACATGTTTCCACCACTTAGCGTCTGCACACGACATGTGCTCGGCAGACTTCAAGCGAAAGCCGACGTGGGTGTAGACCACGACCTGACTAACCGCACAAGTCTCTAGTCCAGGTTTATCGCCTATTCGGGTTCCATCCGCGAGGAGATCCAGTCGGAGTTTCGCTCACAGCCCCAAACGATGTGTGCAGGGTTCCCGAGACACCAAACGGGCGCCCGGTACACCGTGCCACGGTGTATCTACCACATCATAGCCCACCCCTAGGGTCAGCGCTACGCACGGCCACCAACACATATCCTATAAACACCAGAAACTAGTTGCAACTCCTAGACAGAGGACGAGACGGGTCAGTAAGTCGAGCGGGGTCATATTTCAGGGCCCAATGTGTGGTAGTAGCTGTTTCATGGACCACAAACACAGAACTCGGTTCCTGAGAACGGTTTCAATGAGATAACCCACCATGTACTCCTACATGGCCTCTCACTGCTACCTTTACCAAATCATGTTCACACACTTAGCTCACACACAGTAGGATATGTTCATCACCATTCCAATTCATCCCAGATGAATCAGACCTGACACAACTCTAAGCAATAGCAGGCATGACAAGCAAACATGAATGAGTAGGCACATCAGGGCTCAAACAACTCCTACTCATGCTAGTGGGTTTCATCTATTTACTGTGGCAATGACAGGTCATGCAAAGGAAAGGGGTTCAACTACCGTAGCATGTAACAGTTGAATCGTTGTTGTCCTAATGCAGTAAAAGAGAGCAGGAGCGAGAGAGTGGGTTTGTATCAGAATGAACAAGGGGGTTTTGCTTGCCTGGCACTTCTGAAGATAGTATAGTTCTTCATCGGTGTCATCGAACTCATCGTCGAAATCACGTCTATCGAGAGGGGACAACTTCCGGCAATAAAGAAGGAAACACAATCAATGCAATGCAAAATTATGATGCATGAATGTGACATGGCAATATGCTGTTGATTGGCCTAATGCAACTAGCAACAAGTTAAATGGAGTTGTTTTGAACACTAGGTTCAAATTCAAACTCCATATGTGAGGGTTTAAATGCCATTTATATGATTTGACCTAAACAGCAGCCATTAGTTATTCTAACATGCATGAAAATGCTACAGATGGATAGATTGGATTTTTTGATCATTTTTCATATATAAATTATTTCATTCTGAGCTACGGTTGATTTTCTGTGATTTTTAGAAGTTTAGGACATTTTCTGGAATTTCCTGTATAAGAAAAATCCCAGTAAACAAATTACTGCATCAGCATTACGTCAGGGTGACGTCAGTGGTCAACGGGACGGTCCAGGTCAAACCTGATAGTGGGTCCCGCGTGTCAGTGTCATTAGTTTTAACTAATTATAATTAGTACTAACCCTAGATTACTTAGCCGGCTGGGCCCCACCTGTGTTTGACCCAGGGGGGTCAAACTGGGCCCACCCGTGGTCGAACGGGGTCAAACTCGCCGGTGTTTAGCCGCCGGCGAGGCCAAACGCGGTGGTGCAGGTGCGGGTTTCATCTATAGGGCACCGTTCGAGGCGCCGTTGGGTTCTATGTGCAGCTGGGAACGAGCCGTGGCGGGTGGTGCTAGTGGTTGTGCTCGGGGTCGCCGGAGATGACGCCGACGACGAGTTTGGCGGCGGCCGGAGCTTGGGTGAGCTCGGACTCGTCGCTAGGGGGCACGGAGAGGCGCGTGGGTTAGTGCGTTGAGTTCCTGGGGGTGCGGTAGGGCTAGTGGACAAGGTGGCGCGGCCGTTGGGTGGCTGGAGCCTCGTCGGCGACGAGCTCCGCGGCGGCGTGTGCGGGTGAGCTACGTGCAGTCGCTATGGGGCTCGAGAGAGGGAACGGAGAGGGTGAGGAGGTAGCTAGGCTCACGGCGGTTGCGACGGAGCTGACGGCGAGGTCGGGGATGGCCTGCTGCGACGGTGATGGCGAAGGGGATCTCCGGCGGTGGCGGAGTTGGGCGAGGTCAATGTGGTGTCTTCGGTGCACGCGAGCGCTTGGGGCTCGGCCTACTCGACGGAGAGGAGGGTGGCGGAGCTCTTGGACATGGTAGGGCGGCGCAGAGACGATGGTGGCTACGGCTACGGCGGCGGGACGGCGGCGGCTGCTTCGGCCATGGCGGAGGGGAACGAGGGAGAGAGGCAGGGGGAGAGTGGACGTGTCCAGGGGGTCGGGGGCGCGACATGGAGGTCGTCCAGCCCGTCCAGCGGCGAAGCGGCAAGCAGGAGGTGGCGCATGGCGGTGCGCGCGCGTCGGGCACGCGCCCGTCCTCCTGGCAAAGGAGGAAGACGATAGGGGAGGAGGCGGTGGTGGGCTGGGCTACCAGCTGGGCCGCCCAGGTGGGCTGCATAGCAGGTAGGTCCAGGTAACTCTCTCCCTCTCTTATTTGTTTTTGTTTTCTATTTTTCATTCTTTGTTTTGATTTGATTTACAAACCAAACCATTTTAAAACTTTCTGTAAATTTTTATGTGAGCTCAGGGAGCTAGTTCAAGGTCACATGCAAACGTACAGAAATACTTGAACTTTATTTCTTATATAACAGAAATAAATTCAACTCAAATATGTTATTGATTTAAGTCAAAGGCCCAAAATAAATATTTCTGTGATTCCAAAAATATTGGTTTGAGTTTTACCTCTTACCATTATTTTCACAGAGTAACAGGAACATTTCTTTGGACTCATTTGATGAGAATTAAATGTTGATTATTTTTAAAAGGTTTCTGAGGCTTTGAAAATTCCCTCAATTCAAATTTCAGAATTTAGACATGATGATCATGCAAGGACAAGCAAAGGCCAAACTAGGGTTGTGACAACTCACCCCCACTAAACAAGATTCTCGTCCCAAGATTCGAGTCGTGAGGTAAGAAGTCCGAGGGACACAAGGTAATACAATCTTCATGATCCAGATGTCTTTCTCGAGGATGTTGATTCATTGCATCACCTTGATCTCGACGCCTTGCTTTGAGAACTACATCCAACATGACAACGAATAGAAAGGGATATTTTTAGAAGAATCAATCTTCCAGAGGTTCAAGCAACTTAGGATCATCTTAATGGTCACAAGATTAACTCACAGAATGGGACATAGAAACATCTCTGGGGCTGAGAGGCAAGGCATGCATCAGGAGGAACGGAAGAAACAATTTGACGGGGGTTTCAAAGTAGCGAGGAAAAATTGCCATGATTCCATAACGGGCACCTTGGGGAAGGTGAATAGTAGAATTATTCCCTCAAGTGGCAAAAAGAATTACTTTTGATATAAATATCATTGAAACTCTTTATGCCAGCCTAAGGCAGTCGCAAACGATCGTTCGAGGGAGTTCAGGAGAACGACACACTCGGGCTAGAATGGACGATGTGAACTACCTTGTTGAAGACAACACAAGGGATGATTTTGCTTGCGCGTGCTCTCAAGAACTTGAGCATTCCCATGTTCATCAAGGTTCTACCAACATCCGTGTCGAGGATCCTGGCAACACCTCTTACTACCTTGACGAATAGTGATGGACAATGCAGATGCATAGAAAGACAACCCTTTCTTAGGTTTCACCTTAGCGAGGCCAAGGGAGCGAAATCTTGATGATCGACTGTCGGTGTCAAAACTGGCGGATCTCGGGTAGGGGGTCCCGAACTGTGCGTCTAGGCCGGATGGTAACAGGAGGCAAGGGACACGAAGTTTTACCCAGGTTTGGGCCCTCTTGATGGAGGTAAAACCCTACGTCCTGCTTGATTAATATTGAAGATATGAGTGTTACAAGAGTAGATCTACCACGAGATCACAGAGGCTAAACCCTAAAAGCTAGCCTATGGTATGATTGTATGTTGTGATTGTTGTCCTACGGACTAAAACCCTCCGGTTTATATAGACACCGGAGAGGGTTAGGGTTACACAAGGTCGGTTACAAAGGAGGAGATATCTATATACGTATTGCCTAGCTTGCCTTCCACGCCAAGTAGAGTCCCATCCGGACACGAGACGAAGTCTTCAATCTTGTATCTTCATAGTCTAACAGTCCGACCAATGGAGATAGTCCGGCTGTCCGGAGACCCCCTAATCCAGGACTCCCTCAGTAGCCCCTGAACGAGGCTTCAATAACGATGAGTCCGGCGCACATTTGTCTTCGGCATTGCAAGGCAGGTTCCTTCTCCGAATACATCACAGAAGAATTTGAATACGAGGATAGTGTCCGACCCTGCAAAATAAGTCCCACATTTCACCGTAGAGAGAATAATGTTTTCGCAGATCTAATCCGCTAGCTTGTTTTGGCAACATGACATTATGTCATGGCACGGTGATTATTCAAACCGTTTCTTTTAACCAGCCCCGCACATAACGCAAGGCAGTTTTTCGACACGTCTTGTCAAAGCAGAGATCGTGCCCCCTTATTACGGGATTCTCATCAATACGGGCGTGGGTAACCCAACCGCGCCATCAATTGCGGCGCTTGGGGGGATAAGCGAGTTTTACCAGGCAAGTGGGGACGTTTAATTTTGTCCGCCCATATAAAGGGATAAGGATTCACCTTTCTATCCACGCCTTCTTCCTCCTCTGCTCATCCGCTCCCGCACCCAAGTCCTCACTTCCATCTCAATCCTCTCCAACCATGTCTGGAGCGGGAGGCAAGTGGATGGTCTCCTCCATCACGGAGGGACACGTCAAGAAACTGAGGAGAGCCAGATACCTGCCCGACGATATCGTGCACCGGCTCCCAGATGAGGGACAACTCATCCCCACCCCGGGCCCCATGAGAGGGTGGTATTCCTCACCCATTTCCTCCGCGGACTGGGATTCCCTCTCCATCACTTCGTCCGGAGGCTCATGTTTTATTACGGCCTGGATTTCCATGATCTGGCCCCGAACTTCATCCTCAACATCTCGGCGTTCATCGTCATGTGCGAGGCCTTCCTCCGCATCAAGCCCCACTTCGGCTTATGGCTGAAGACCTTCAATGTCAAGCCGAAGGTAGTGAGCGGCCGCCAGGCGGAGTGCGGAGGCGCCATGGTGGGCAAGATTCCCAACATAACATGGCTCGAGGGCACCTTCGTGGACACCATAAAGGGGTGGCAATCGGGGTGGTTCTATATCACCGAGCTGCGCGACCCAGCATGGGTAGCGGCCCTCGAGTTCCGATCTAGCATCCCCATGCGGCTCACCTCCTGGAAAGAGAAGGGCCTATCCTGGGGTAATTCAAAAGAGCTAACCGGACTCTAGTCATGTATTCAGAACATGGTGGATAAGAAGCTCAAGCTTGTCAACATAGTCTAGGTTATGCTCGTTCGCCGGATACTCCCGTGCCAACAACGGGAGTTTACCTTGTGGGAGTTCAATCCGGCGCAGCACCGAACTCTGAACAGGCTCTTCGACACGACTCATGAAGATGCCTGGAGGGTGCTGTTCAAGGGCGCCGCGGTCCCTCCCCCCATCACTGAGGATCGTGGATTCAGCGCGAAGCGCCACGCCAGTGCGGTAAGTTGTTTTACCTTTCACAGGATACTTGTTTTTATATAGATTGATTCTATGCGGGATCTAAACTCCCGTGCCGTTAACAGGACTGGCAGAAGATGGCCGGACAAATTGACTGTCCGGCTCCCTTGCCCGAAGGCCCTGAGGACGCCCTTCTGGCGAAGATGTTGACTCCGGCCCCTTATAAGGTGCCGGAGAAGACCCAAAAGGCCAAGGGAGCTCAAAAGAGTTCCCGACGCTAGGCGTCGTCGGACTCACCGTCCGATGAGTTTGCGGCGCACTCTTCCCCCGAAGACGAGGAAGAGGAAGAAGAGGCCCCCCACCGACTGGGGAAGACAAGAAAAGGAAGGCCGCCCCAACTGGGGAGGCCGGAGGGTCCAAGAAGGGAAGGACGCTCCTTCCGGACAGCTCTACCGCCGCCGACGAAAGTGAAAATGAGTGGTTGCCCAGGGCCAAGCCCCAGGGGAGATCGTAAGTATTCGGATACCAAAGTAACCCATAGGATTCCTTTGTTGCATTGCTTTCCCTAACGCCGAACTCAATCGTGCAGGCCGCCCCAAGCCAATATCGAGGTATCCTCGAACGGCTACCTGGGCGCGTCGGACATGGATAGCGATCCTGTCCCGACCGCCACCTCCCCTCATCCAGTCGACGACACCGAGGTGTTATCTCAAGAGGCACCGGATTGAGGGGGGACAGTCCCGGAGGCGCCTCAAGGTGACCTTCCGGACTTCGGGAGCCGAGGGGACGGGGTCCTCGAGAGCTCCGAGTTCGGCCCTCAGCCGAACACCGCGCCGGACCCTCCAACGGTTCCGAGCTCGGGCAGGCGGTCTCCTTCAAAGGGGGGGTGAAACGCCTGTGCCGGTGACCTCTGTCCATCTAGAGGCGCCGGACACTATGTTGGAAGCGCTTCACAGCGCTTCCATCGAGGAGGAGCACCGCACTATCATGAGTGCGGTGATCCAGAAGGTTCAGTCCGCCAAGAGCGGATTGACTGAAGCCTGTACTAGCCTTCTAACAGGCTTCATGGTAAGTGTTTTAAAATGTAGTAGAAATATTACCGCATAGACAGTAGCCCCTGATGCTTTGTTCGGTGTTCACAAAGAAAAAGCCGAACAGAGGATCAAATAATATCGCAGGAGTCTAATATAAGTATGTCAATATGCATATGCAGGCTTTGCTGCTGGCGTCCGCCGCACTAACTGCGGAGGTCGCCGTACTGAAGGAGGCCCTCGAGGGGTCCCAGAAAGAGCTCGGCCTTGCTAAGAGGCAGCTCGAGGAGAACAAGGGTAAGTAATACCCCGTCTATAGATGAGAAAAAGGATGCGATTGCTAAATGACAGGATCATTGTATGTTTGCCAAGGGCCACGACCGAGGTGGCGACCCTGAAGCAAGCACTGTCCCAGGCCGAAGAGAAGGCGACCCAGGAGCGCACCGAGCGAGAGAGGCACGAGGCTCAGGTGGGCGAAGTGCAGCAAGAGCTCCAGGCTCTCGTGACGAAGCACGAGGCGTTGGAGCTTGACTTGAAGACGCGAGAGTCTGAGCTTGCCGCGGCCCATTAGAGCGCGAAGAGTGCCAAGGCCGAGGCCCAGAAGGCCCTTCAGGAGATCGACGCGATGAAGAAGATAGCGGCGGGTAAGGCATTCTATATGCAAAGCAAGCATGTAAAAGTAATTTACTGATTACTTACCCGGATCCGGAGCTCTTCAGGAGCATTCGCAGATTTGCCCCGCAGTGTGTCCGATGCCGCACAATTTTACCAGGCCAAGGATGGAAGCTCGACGGAGAAGCTGTTTTGGTCTCAGTATGCTGAGGCCGAACATCCGGTGCCGATGAGTGACCAGCTGAAGCAGATGGCCGAGCTACATAAGGCGGCCGATCAGGCCATGAAGGGCTTCATAGTCTGGTTGTGGCCTGGCGATGCCCTTCCGAACAGCTTCTTTGGCCTGGTGAGGCGGCTTGTGGATGCCTGCCCACGGCTGGAGGTCGTCAAGCGATCCGTCTGCATTGAAGGTGCACGCCGGGCCTTCGCCCGTGTAAAAACGCAGTGGGTCAAGCTAGACGTCGTGAAGCTGATCAAGGAGGGGCCGCCGGAGGGCAAGGAGCACCGCCACCCCGAGATGTACTACGAGGGTGTTCTGCCGGGTGCCCGTCTTATCGCGGATGAGTGTTCGCAAAATGTAATATTTGAATGAGACTTGCTCATTTTTTATCCTGTGAAATGAAAACTTGTTTCATATGCGCTATGCAACTCTTGTGTGAATTTAAAATATTACCTTCTGTTTGGCTGTTTATCCAATCTGAGAGATGGCTAGTCCTCGGCTTCTGCCCCCATACCCCGAGTGCTGGGGTGTTCGGGATAAACCTGAGCACTCTTGTTCCCATGTTTGGGTCCTTCGAGGGAGGTGCTCAGCACAACGAACAAGGCAACCAGACTAATAATGCTTTATCACTCTCACTTAGCCATAGAATTCTATAATTTTAAATTTCGGCGAAGCCCATGGTATTCGGAAGGCCGAATTCGGGGCGCGATACACGCCTGTAAGCCGGACGGAGCCGCCCCCTTGCCCTAAGCGGCATAAGTCTTTAGGGACTCGAAAAACCTCGCCGAACAGCGACCAGTCTCTCGCCTTATCATGACAGTCAGTTTTAGCTTTCTCTACTGAGGTGCTCGGCCCGGCAGAACCGGGGCACAATCGCAGTAGTTCTCCTAGCGCTACCTTAGTCGATAGAGCGGAACGTAAGGTACCAAAACATAGGAGCCGGGCAAACCCAACATTTGACCAAAGACATGATTCGGAGCTGATGCATATAATGCTATAAGTTCGGGGTGCCGCACTTGTGAAAGTGTTCGGACTTTTCACACCATATTGTGGGTATGTAAGCCCCTGGTGCATCGGTAGTACCAGAGTGTACGGTTGCAAGGCGTCGTTAATGAACACATAGATATATATATATATATATATATATAACAAAAACGCAATAATAGTCGTAATGTCACGCATTGTATATTGAAAAATTGCATTAAAGCAGAGTGATACAGATAGTGCAATAAGAAAAAGAGTAGGACTATGTCCTTTCCAAGGGCGAGCTGAGGAATGATATGAAATCTGTAATCCACCCGGGAATTACGTAGTTGTCTGCCTCCTTGGTTGTTGTATCATGTGTTCGGCAGTGGAGCGGCCGGACAGTGTTTCCAGAGATTAAAGTCCAGAAAGAAGAAGAAAAAATAACCAAAAGGGAAGCCCCTAGTGCGGTTTTGGCCGCGTTTTGGGGCGTGCCGCAGTTGTGCCCCCCTCCCCACCTGTGCCCATGGTATTTTTAATGCGTAATTATGTACGCGCAGCACGAATATCACTGTTGGGCTGGGGTTGGGGTGGCCGCCGTATTGCTACGCGAGCTCAGATCGCGCCAGGCGGTCTGTTTGCCAATTGCCCCGAGCGCGCTTGAAGGTGTCCGGGCTTTGAAACGCCGAACTGGTAGATTGCCTTGAGAGGCTGCTTTGCGCTACTGCTGCAAGGGCCGCGGTGTGCTCCTCTGTTCGGAGAGAGCGCTCTGTGTTTCCGTTGACTGTAATAACTCCGCGGGGTCCTGGCATCTTGAGCTTGAGGTATACATAATGTGGCACCGCATTGAATCTAGCGAATGCGGTTTGTCCGAGTAGCGCGTGATAACCACTGCGGAACGTGACTATATCAAAGATTAACTCTTCGCTTCGGAAGTTATCCGTGGATCCGAAGACCACTTCCAGTGTAATTGAGCCTGTGCAGTGGGCCTCTACGCCTGGAATGACGCCTTTAAAGGTCGTCTTTGTGGGTTTGATCCTTGAGGACTCGAGTGAGGTGAAATCCGTCGATGATTGGGTCTAGGACCAGTGCGGCGAATCCGCCATGACGGATACTAGTGGGGTGGTCCCGGTGATCGAAGGTGATCGGACAGGAGGACCAAGGGTTGAACTTTGGGGCGACTGGCTCCAACGCATATACGTCCCTGAGCGCACGCTTCCACTCCCTCTTGGGGATGTGGGCTGTGTATATCATGTTCACCGTCCGCACTTGCGGGGGAAACCTCTTCTGTCCTCCGGTGTGCAGCTGCCGGGGTTCTTCCTCGTCATCGCTATGCGGCCCCTTGTCCTTGTTTTCGGTGATTAACTTGCCGGCCTGCTTGAACACCCAACAATCCCTGTTGGTGTGATTGGCTGGCTTGTCTGGGGTGCCGTGTATTTGACACGAGTGATCGAGTATATGGTCCAAGCTGGACGGACCCGGCATACTTTGCTTGAATGGCTTTTTTCGCTGACCGGGTTTACAACCTTTGAATCCGGCATTGACTGCTGTATCCTCAGTACTATCGCCGTTAATGCGGCACTTATGCTTGTTGCGACGTGACCTGCTGTTGCCGTCCTTGGTATCTGAGGTACCATGGTTCTTTGATATGTTGTTACTGCGAGCCAACCAGCTGTCTTCTCCCGCACAAAAGCGGGTCATGAGCGTCGTGAGGGCTGCCATAGATTTCGGCTTTTCCTGACCAAGGTGCCGGGCTAGGCACTCGTCTCGGATGTTGTGCTTGAAAGCCGCTAAGGCCTCCGCATTCGGACAGTCGACGATTTGATTTTTCTTTGTAAGGAACCGAGTCCAGAATTGCCTGGCCGACTCCTCTGGCTGCTGAATTATGTGGCTCAAGTCATCGGCGTCTGGCGGTCGCACATAAGTGCCCTGAAAGTTGTCGAGGAATGCGGCTTCCAGATCTTCCCAACAGCTAATGGAGTCCGCTGGCAAGCTATTAAGCCAATGTCGCGCTGGTCCTTTGAGTTTTAGTGGGAGGTATTTGATGGCATGTAAGTCATCACCGCGGACCATGTGGATGTGGAGGAGGAAGTCCTCAATCCATACTGCGGGATCTGTTGTGCCGTCGTATGATTCAATGTTTACAAGTTTGAAACCTTATGGGAATTGATGTTCCATTACTTCGTCTGTGAAGCATAAGGGGTGTGCAACGCCTCTGTATTGGGCTATATCACGACGCAGCTCGTATGGGTCCTGCCCACTGTGTTCGGCCTGGCCGGATTTGCTTTTACTGTATCCGGCGTGACGTTTACCGTCTCGTAGAGTGGTGCGCCCTCGTGATCCGTAGATCGATCTTGAATGCTTTGCTTTGTCCTCCAATACGTCTCGTAGGTCTGGCGTATCTCCCCATGCCTTTTTATTTGGATGGCGTTGGGGTGGAGGCTGAGCTTTCGGCTGGAATGCCTCTCTATCGCGGCCACGGGGTGGCCGATCATCCGCATCAGACGCTTCTTCCTCCAGTCGGGGTAGTAACCTACGCCTTGGGTAACTCTTGGAGGGACGCTCGAGTTTATATTCCTCGGCTGCGAGGACTTCAGTCCATTTGTCAGCTAGCAGATCTTGATCAGCTTGAAGCTGCTGCTGCTTTTTCTTCAGGCTATTTGCCGTGGCCATAAGCCTGCGCTTGAAGCGCTCTTGTTCGACGGGATCCTCTGGTACGGCAAATTCATCGTCGCCGAGGCTTGCCTCGTCTTCGGAGGGGGGCATGTAATTGTCATCCTCCTCCTCTCCGCCAACCGCTCTCTCAGGGGAGCTGGCTCTTTCATCCTCCTGATCTAACTCTTGCTGGAGGGGATTTTTGTTGTCTTTGGCGCTATTCGGAGTGTTATTATCTCCTGTGCCGGTATCACCACTTTTGCTTTGGCGGGACTTAGAGCGGCGCCGCTGACGTCGGCGCTTGGGTTGCTTCTTGGAGGGGTCATCCTTCGCTATCTCATCGCCTTTGCCTTCATTGGGTGTATCCACCATGTATATGTCATACGACGAGCTGGCTTTCCAGTGCCCTATAGGTGCTTGTTCATGTTCGTCTCCTACATCGTCGTCCATACCGTCAATGTCTTCCGAGTCGAAGTCGAGCATGTCGGTTAAATCATCGACAGTGGCTACAAAGTGGGTGGTGGGTGGGCGTCGAATTTCTTCGTCGTCCGCATCCCAGTCCCGTTGGCCATAATCCGGCCAGGGCTCTCCTGACAAAGAGAGAGACCTTAGTGAATTCAGAATGTCACCGAAGGGCGAGTGCTGAAAGATATCCGTAGCGGTAAATTCCATGATCGGCGCCCAATCGGATTCGATTGGCAGGGACGCGGATGGTTCGGGGTCCGGAGGAGAGTCCGACACCTTGGAGTCACGGGCTGCGCAGAGGATTATGCTGGTGTTCAGCTCGGTCGCCGTCGAGACAGCAGCCCCTGAGGCGGTGTCTAGCCTCCCGTCCTTGATTGGCGCAGCTGGCTCTGAGCTAAGGTCGGAGCTGATGTGGGCGCGGCCTCTGGGGTACCGTCCGATGGCAGAGCTAGGTCATACCCATCGTGACAGTGTGGCGTGACCGGCTGTGGCTCGAATCCGTCGAAGATCAAGTCCCCACGGATGTTGGCCATGTAATTCAAACTTCCAAATATGACCTGATGGCCAGGGGCGTAGCTTTCAATCTGCTCCAGATGGCCAAGCGAATTAGCCCGCAGTGCAAAGCCGCCGAATACGAAGATCTGTCCGGGGAGAAAAGTCTCACCCTGGACCGCATCGCTATCGATGATAGTAGGAGCCATCAAGCCTAACAGCGACGACACAGAGGAACTCTCAATGAAAGCACCAATGTCGGTGTCAAAACCGGCGGATCTCGGGTAGGGGGTCCCGAACTGTGCGTCTAGGCCGAATGGTAAGAGGAGGCAAGGGACACGAAGTTTTACCCAGGTTCGGGCCCTCTTAATGGAGGTAAAACCCTACGTCCTGCTTGATTAATATTGAAGATATGAGTGTTACAAGAGTAGATCTACCACGAGATCAGAGAGGCTAAACCCTAAAAGCTAGCCTATGGTATGATTGTATGTTGTGATCGTTGTCCTACAGACTAAAACCCTCCGGTTTATATAGACACCGGAGAGGGTTAAGGTTACACAAGGTCGGTTACAAAGGAGGAGATATCTATATACGTATTGCCTAGCTTGCCTTCCACGCCAAGTAGAGTCCCATCCGGACACGAGACGAAGTCTTCAATCTTGTATCTTCATAGTCTAACAGTCCGACCAATGGAGATAGTCCGGCTGTTCGGAGACCCCCTAATCTAGGACTCCCTCATCGACCGAGAGACATTTAGCACTCTGCTTCTAATGTTCTCCTTGATGTACTGGTTACCACGGTCATGCTTTAAAGCATCAACATAACCATCAAGTAGTGGTCAGACTTTGGAATACAAAGGGTCCATAGGGAACAACTTCTGGAGTAAATCCTACGAAATCCTTATGGGGAGGTGGCCAACTTCCTCAATCAAGAAACTACAGTAATAGGTCTTCCGGCTGGGTGTGTTGGCTACGACATCCACTTTACCTGTTACAGAGAGACCAATATTATAGTTCTTGGAGTACGTTCCAACCATCATATATGCCTGAGATTCAGATCTGGTTGGTGTCAGGATATTTTAGACTCATCAAGTCTAGAAAGAAGAATGAGAGTTTGTAACACAATTCGACGAGATGACGTTGCGAGATTCTTGGGGAATGAACTGTGATAGCAAGCTCCAAAACATGAGCTGGTTCTGCTACAAACCTGTGAACACGCTATCCAAGACGAGCATGACCACGTAGTAGTATTATAATAAAATACTACCGAGTTCAGGTGGGGAACCATCATCGAGGATATCAAAGTCCTTGTATAAGTCTTGCTCTTAAGAAGGAGCTTCATTTCCTTGAACAAATCAATCAGTGGCTTGGTGTGCTAGGGAATACATATGGAGTGGAGGTAATTAATCTACAAAACCATAGAATACATTCACACATGCCTAACTGACTTGGGATGGTACCAGAGAAAACAAAAAACAATCTTTCTCGAACTCACGGTGGCAACTTGCACCAAATGCACATGAATTCGAGGAAGTCACTTCTTCCATCCAAGCATAAGCTTCATTAATGGAACACAAAGGCATTGCTTACGATGTTTTCAACACTAGGTTGATGTTCAACATGAATCATGGGGGAGACAAAATGCTGCTGGTGGGGTCAACAACAACTCATCGGAATTTCCATATCACTGGACTTCCACCATCATGTGAACACGGTGGTAGCATTGGTCAGACCAAAAGATGTAATGGTGTATGCTTGAGGGATCAACCACGAGTAGGACAACATTACGAACATCGTTGGTTCTGATTTGACTTGACGATAGCCCATACTCAAGTCAAAGTTTTGACAAGGCAATAGATCCAACAACTGATCACGAGGACCAATTGATGAAGATATCATCCTTCTTCGACACACACACACACAAAGATATCCCTTAACATGAACTAAGTCAGACAAGCTTTTATCTTCCAACTCTCCAAGTTGTTGTTTAGCTCAACCGACTAGTTCAGGGTACCCAACACAGAATCTTGGAGAATGGGTGGTTTGGAGGAAACCAATATGATCACGGACTTAACATAGCGGTCAAGTGACAACCTGGTAATACTTCCGTGAAGATATCCGGAAATCACGAACCACCTATATGACTTTAAGCTCGAGAACAATCTTGCTTTTCAAGGCAAGACGACATGATCAGAAGAGTAAGGGATTCAATTCTAACTCAAAGAACGAAGAGTGCACCAGAAATAAGGACAAGATAACACGAGCAATCCTAGAATAGTGATTCGATAACCAACACACTAAGAATGATATTAATGTCCATTAACTACCAAGCAACACGGTTGCTAGGAGTATTGATTTCACACATCACAATTCACTTGTCGGCATTCTGGTTACAACAACACGAGGACCGATAAATGAATGATGATGGTGCGAAGTATCACTGCATCAAGAATTCATAAGAGATGGTGCAATTCTCACAATATTCTTGACATAAGGTGGGTAATACTTCAGGGTAGAACAGAGCAAAAGCTGGATTGGCATTTGATCTGCAGAACACAACTACTTTGACCCAATCCTGGATATGGATGAGGTACTGGAGTTTGTTTCTCCTAGTCATTCTAAAATAGAATGGCTTAACGGACCACAAGAATAATAACATCGATAACACGGATGCACAATTACTCCTGACTATCAATTGATAGACGATGGTCGGAATACAAATGAAGAGGGACAACTCAAGAGGACATATATCTTTCTGAGTTGTGGATGCATAGATTAATATGTCGAACCAAGTTCAACAAGTTTCTTCCAGATAACCCATGCAGAAAGGTAGAACTGGCAGAATTACAATTATGAATGGAGAACTCCTCAAGAGTACTCTGATTGTGATATTTTGGTTCAAAGAACTTCTGCCTTAATGGTTCATGGTATTTGGAAGAAGGAAATACCATGGACCTCGAGGACTGTCGCAAGGTTACTAATATCCTAAAGGAACGAGAAAACACTATCAACAGGAGGTGACTGGAGTGAATCTCGGGTTCAAACCCAGGAATAGAATACCTACTAACTAAATGGCATCACGGGATGCTTTCGAGAATGATGGCCAGAATCATCACACTGGGAACACAAGACATGGCTAGATTACTAGGTGATCCTCTAAAACACCTAGGGTCATAATACTAGCTCCAACCTATATGTCGAGGCAACAGAGTGCCTCAACTCACCGATTAGTGTGGTTAATCTGGCCCAAAAGGATATCAGAAACAGGAAGAAAGGATTTACAAATGCATCAGACTATTTAGATGTTGGGGAACGTAGTAATTTCAAAAATTTCATACGCACACGCAAGATCATGGTGATGCATAGCAACGAGAGGGGAGAGTGTTGTCTACATACCCTTGTAGACCGTTCGCGGAAGCGTTATATCAACGCGGTTGATGTAGTTGTACGTCTTCATGATCCGACCGATCAAGTACCGAACGCACGGCACCTCCGAGTTCTGCACACGTTCAACTCGATGACATCCCTCGAACTCTGATCCAGCCGAGCTTTGAGGGAGAGTTTCATCAGCACGACGGCGTGGTGATGATGATGATGTTCTACCGACGCAGGGCTTCGCCTAAGCACTGCTATAATATGACCGAGGTGGATTATGGTGGAGGGGGGCACCGCACACGGCTAAGAGATCCAAAGGATCAATTGTTGTGTCTATGGGGTGCCCCTGGCCACTTATATAAAGGAGTGGAGGAGGGGAGGGGCCGGCCCTCTCTATGGCGCGCCCTAGGGGAGTCCTACTCCCATCGGGAGTAGGATTCCCCCTTTCCTAGTAGAACTAGGATCCCTTCCAAGTAGTAGGAGTAGGAGAGAAGGAAAGGGAAGGGAAAAGGAGAAGGAAGGAAGGGGGCGCCCCCCTCCCTAGTCCAATTCGGACCAGCCCATGGGGAGAGGTGCGGCCACCCTTTGAGGCCTTTCTCTCCTTTCCCGTATGGCCCATTAAGGCCCAATACAAATTCCCGTAACTCCCCGGTACTCCCGAAAATACCCGAATCACTCGGAACCTTTCCGATGTCAGAATATAGTCGTCCAATATATCGATCTTTACGTCTCGACCATTTCGAGACTCCTCGTCATGTCCCCGATCTCAGCCGAGACTCCGAACTCCTTCTGTACATCAAAACACATAAACTCATAATATAACCGTCATCGTAGCGTTAAGCGTGCGGACCCTACGGGTTCGAGAACTATGTAGACATGACCGAGACATGTCTCCGGTCAATAACCAATAGCGGAACCTGGATGCTCATATTGGCTCCTACATATTCTACAAAGATCTTTATCGGTCAGACCGCATAACAAAATACGTTGTTCCCTTTGTCATCGGTATGTTACTTGCCCGAGATTCGATCGTTGGTATCTCAATACCTAGTTCAATCTCGTTACTGGCAAGTCTCTTTACTCGTTCCGTAATACATCATCCCGCAACTAACTCATTAGTTGTAATGCTTGCAAGGCTTAAGTGATGTGCATTACCGAGAGGGCCCAGAGATACCTCTCCGACAATCGGAGTGACAAATCCTAATCTCGAAATACGCCAACCCAACAAGTACCTTTGGAGACACCTGTAGAGCACCTTTATAATCACCCAGTTACGTTGTGACGTTTGGTAGCACACAAAGTGTTCCTCTGGTAAACGGGAGTTGCATAATCTCATAGTCATAGGAACATGTATAAGTCATGAAGAAAGCAATAGCAACAAAGTAAACGATCAAGTGCTATGCTAACAGAATGAGTCAAGTCAATCACATCATTCTCCTAATGATGTGATCCCGTTAATCAAATGACAACTCATGTCTATGGTTAGGAAACATAACCATCTTTGATCAACGAGCTAGTCAAGTAGAGGCATACTAGTGACACTCTATTTGTCTATGTATTCACACATGTATTATGTTTCCGGTTAATACAATTCTAGCATGAATAATAAAAATTTATCATGATATAAGGAAATAAATAATAATTTTATTATTGCCTCTAGGGTATTTGGAAGAAGGAAATACGATAGACCTCGAGGACTGTCGCAAGGTTACTAATATCCTAAAGGAACGAGCAAACACTATCAACAGGAGGTGACTGGAGTGAATCTTGGGTTCAAACCCAGGAATAGAATACCTACTAACTAAATGGCATCACGGGATGCTTTCGAGAATGATGGCCAGAATCATCACACTGGGAACACATGACATGGCTAGATTACTAGGTGATCCTCTAAAACACCTAGGGTCATAATACTAGCTCCAACCTATATGTTGAGGCAACAGAGTGCCTCAACTCACCGATTAGTGTGGTTAATCTAGCCCAAAAGGATATCAGAAACGGGAAGAAAGGATTTGCAAATGCATCAGACTATTTAGAGACCTAGGATGACTCAGACAGCATAACGACTATAAATGTTCAAAATTATTTGAGACATCCTGCAAAATGGTGGCATAACTTAACATCACAATATCAAAGTTCCGAGACCAACTATGAACACACGGAAGTACTGGAAACTGAACTGAGACATGAATCCATCAATCCTATAAGTCTATGGATTAGTAACACGTCATCCTGATAGATCGATGAGAAGGCCTAGTTTCTTAACCCCGTAGAAAAGAAGATGTTGACTCAGATCAGAAGGGCATAAGGTAAAGGGGTAAAAAGAGCCTTACATTCCCTTCCACAATCAATTCCCTTATATAACTAAAGCATTTCTAAACTCAACTTCGACCAGTTTGGCTTGGCAATCCTACAGGAAGTCAGGCTCTGATACCAACGCTGTCAGGACCCTGATTCCAAGTCACATCGATCTAGCCGGTAACACCTCATATCACATTGCGGCCTCACGCACGGTATCCCCACGGGTGTCACCTTACCATGGCCCGGGACCGTTTGTGCCTTTTGGCTCACGTATATGATAGTGTTGCTAGCATCCATATGACAGAGAACCTGAGATGACATGGCTAGTCGTGAACCCAAAGCGGCACAGACCTATGGGGATAGGCATACATGAATCACATCGAGCATGTCGGTCAACAGCGCGTGAATCCGGGCTGTAGCACTGGGCTAACAGGACTCCGAGGAACCCGGGCTGTAGCAAGGCAGGACTCCGGATGTCACCGCGTGACATTTCCCCGAAGGGACAGACACATGAACGAAGTGAAACACATGCCGTCCAGTCAAGTGTCCTGAGCAGTAGTGCTGGGCTAGCAGGACTCTGGTGAACCGGGCTGTAGCGGACTACTATGGCTCATGGAAGCACTAGACTACATTTCCCCATAAGAGAGGCTGCCAAGGATAAACAACTAGATTGTCGGATCCCACACATACCAAGCATTTCAATCATACACACAATATGCTCGATATGTGTAAATACAACATGGTATCACAACATAGCTCTATGACTCAAGTATTTATTCATTAGGCTCCGAGGAGCGAGATATTACAAACATGGGTCTCATGACCCAACAATCATAGCATACAAATCAAAGCACATGTAGAAGCTTAACATGTCTGAGTACAGACATCTACAAATGGAAAAGGCTAAGAAGCCTCACTATCTACCAGATCCTGCCGAGGGCACAAGATCATAGCTGAGGTATCAAGCTAAACGTCGAAGTCCACGCGAAACTACTAGCGAGACTAAAGTCTCTCTGCAAAACATAAATTAAGCAAACATGAGTACAAAAGTACTCAGCAAGACATACATCAGAACTAGCTACATATGCATCGGTATCAACAAAGCGGGGTGGTGGAGTTTAACTACAGCAAGCCAGCTTTGAGTCAGTGGCTATCTTAAACTACGACTGCAAGTAACTCTTTTGAGGTGGCGCACACGAGTCCACATATTCACCATATCAATACACCACTATGGATCCGCTCACGTCTCTCTATGAGAACGCCATCCATAGCACTCACGCTTATCTTGCGCATTTTAGAGTATCCACTTTCACTTGTCTACGAATTGTTATAGGCAACCCAGAAGTCCTTTACCGCGGACGCGGCTATTCGAATAGTTTTATACCCTGCAGGGGTGTACTTCGTCACACATGTTTCCACCACTTAGCGTCTGCACACGACATGTGCTTGGCAGACTTCAAGCGAAAGTCGATGTGGGTGTAGACCATGACCTGACTAACCGCACAAGTCTCTAGTCTAGGTTTATCGCCTATTCGGGTTCCATCCACGAGGAGATCCGGCCGGAGTTTCGCTCACAGCCCCAAACGATGTGTGCAGGGTTCCCGAGACACCAAACGGGCGCTCGGTACACCGTGCCACGGTGTATCTACCGCATCATAGCCCACCCCTAGGGTCAGCGCTACGGACGGCCGCCAACACATATCCTATAAACACCAGAAACTAGTTGCAACTCCTGGACAAAGGACAAGAGGGGTCATATTTCAGGGCCCAATGTGTGGTAGTAGCTGTTTCATGGATCACAAACATAGAACTCAGTTCCTGAGAACGGTTTCAATGAGACAACCCACCATGTACTCCTACATGGCCTCTCACCGCTACCTTTACCAAATCGTGTTCACACACTTAGCTCACACATAGTAGGACATGTTCATCACCATTCCAATTCATCCGAGATGAATCAAACCTGACACAACTCTAAGCAATAGTAGGCATGACAAGCAAACATGAATGAGTAGGCACATCAGGGCTCAAACAACTCCTACTCATGCTAGTGGGTTTCATCTATTTACTGTGGCAATGACAGGTCATGCAAAGGAAGGGGGTTCAACTACCGCAACATGTAACAGTTGAATCGTTGTTGTCCTAATGCAGTAAAAGAGAGCAGGAGCGGGAGCAAGAAAAATTCCAGTAAACAAATTACTGCATCAGCATTACGTCAGGGTGACGTCAGTGGTCAACGGGACGGTCCAGGTCAAACCTGACAATGGGTCCCGCATGTCAGTGTCATTAGTTTTAACTAACTATAATTAGTACTAACCCTAGATTAATTAGCCGACTGGGCCCCACCTGTGTTTGACCCAGGGGGTCAAACTGGGCCCACCCGTGGTCGAATGGGGTCGAACTCGCCAGCGTTTGGCCGCCGGTGAGGCCAAACACGGCGGTGCAGGTGCGGGTTTCATCTACAGGGCATCGTTCGAGGCGCCATTGGGTTCTACGGGCAGCTGGGAACGAGCCGTGGTGGGTGGTGCTAGTGGTTGGGCTCGGGGTCGCCGGCGACGAGTTTGGCGGCGGCCGGAGCTCGGGTGAGCTCGGACTCGTCACTAGGGGGCATAGAGAGGCGCGTGGGTTAGTGCGTTGAGTTCATGGGGGTGCGGTAGGGCTAGTGGACAAGGTGGCGCGGCCGTTGGGTGGCCGGAGCCTCGTCGGCGACGAGCTCCACGGCGGCGCGTGCGGGTGAGCTACGTGCAGTCGCTACGGGGCTCGAGAGAGGGAACAGATAGGGTGGGGAGGTAGCTAGGCTCACGGCGGCTGCGACGGAGCTGACGGCGAGGTCGGGGACGGCCTGCTGCGACGGTGACGGCGAAGGGGATCTCTGGCGGTGGCGGAGTTGGACAAGGTCGATGTGGTGGCTTCAGGGCACGCGAGCGCTCGGGGCTCGGCCTGATCGATGGAGAGGAGTGTGGCGGAGCTCGTGGACACGGTAGGGCGGCGCAGAGACAATGGTGGCTACGGCTACGGCGGCGGGACGACGGCGGCTGCTTCGGCCATGGCGGAGGGGAACGAGGGAGAGAGGCAGGGGGAGAGTGGACGTGTCCAGGGGGTCGGGGGCGCGACGTGGAGATCGTCCAGCCCGTCCAGCGGCGAAGCGGCAAGTAGGAGGTGGCGCACGGCGGTGCGCACGCGTCGGGCACGCGCCCGTCCTCCTAGCAAAGGAGGAATACGACAGGGGAGGAGGCGGTGGTGGGCTGGGCCAATTGGCTGGGCTGCCAGCTGGGCCGGCCAGGTGAGCTGCATAGCAGGTAGGTCGAGGTAACTCTCTCCCTCTCTTATTTGTTTCTATTTTCTATTTTTCTTTCTTTGTTTTGATTTGATTTACAAACCAAACCATTTTAAAACTTTCTGTAAATTTTTACGTGAGCTCAGGGAGCTAGTTCAAGGTCACATGCAAACTTACAGAAATACTTGAACTTTATTTCTTATATAACAGAAATAAATTCAACTCAAATATGTTATTGATTTAAGTCAAAGGCCCAAAATAAATATTTCCATGATTCCAAAAATATTGGCTTGAGTTTTACCTCTTACCATTATTTTCACAGAGTAACAGGAACATTTCTTTGGACTCATTTGATGAGAATTGAATGTTGATTATTTTTAAAAGGTTTCTGAGGCTTTGAAAATTCCCTCAATTCAAATTTCAGAATTTAGACATGGTGGTTATGCAAGGACAAGCAAAGGCCAAACTAGGGTTGTGACACTCGAAGACAGTGAGACAACCCCAAAGTCCTGTCCTGGTTTAGTGTTCGAGTTACTGGCCACTACCGCTTGCACAAGCTATTCAAACTCACTGTCTAAATCAGTTCGGTTTCTTGAGTCTCAACTACAAGCTGAAAGAGATCGATCAGCTGTGCTGTGACAAGAAGCGGAAGGACTACGGAAGTCCCTAGAGCATTCAGATGCATACTTTCTGGTGCAACAACAAGCGTTGGAGGACTTTAGCGCCAAACAAGACAAAGCTAATAAGCTTACTAAGCTTATTGCCAGCATGGTGGATACCCAGGATAATGTTTCTTGAGCTCTTCTAAAGTTGTTTCAGTTATGCTCTTGTTTTGCTGCCGCGTTTATTTGCACTGGTGGCCAATTTTGATGGCCAATGTATGTAATATGCTGCTTTGTTCCCTATATTTGCACTGGTGGCGAACTTTGATGCCCAGTGGATGTAATATGTGTAATAGCGGTAATAGGCTAGCATTAATTACTTGCTTATTTATTTCCTTATTGTCTTATTTAGTTGTTTGCTTGTAGTCACTGTAGTTCTTTTTCTGTGTTTTTCTAGTGGCCACAATAACCTATTTTTGGAAACTAGGCCAAAATAATCATGGCAACACATGGACTGTTGTAAACCATGGGCCTCCTGCGGGCCATATGATCCATGGGCCTTCTATGGGCCGTAGGATCCATTGGCCTTCTATATGGGCCGTAGGATCCATGGGCCTTCTACGGACCGTACGATCCATGGGCCTTCTACGGGCCATATGATCCATGGGCCTTCTACGGGTCGTAGGATCCACGGGCCTTCTACGGGGCGTATAATCATTTCGCCAATCATGGGCCGTACTATTCATGGACTATAACTCTATGAAAACAGCCCAATGGGTTTTTTGACATGAAAATGGCCCAACGTATTAATGGGCCACAAACGGGCCGACTATAACCATGGGCTGAATTTGGCCCACAAGCAGAAAATGACAGTAACGGGCCGTAAGTAACCGAATGCTGGAAATGAGCCCGAGAATAAATGGGCCCTGAGAAGGCTGAAAGATAACCTGGGTTGGAAACGGCCCAATGGAATAATGGGCCGTTAATGGGTATGAAGTGATACACTGTTCATTACGGGCCAGTTTCACCATAGGCCGTTAATAGGCCAAGAGTTACAAAAGGGCCTCATATGGGCCAAAAGACGTCATGGGCCATACATGGGCCCGAAGTTAAAACGGGCTGGAATCATATTGGACAGCCCAGATGACGGTACTGGGCCTAATTCGGAGAGGTTGTAACGGGCCCTGGGTTAGCGGGCTGTAAATGGGCTATATGCGAACAGACCGTTAACATGCTTTCCGTGGGCCGGCCCGCCACCTTTTGACCAAGTCAAACAGGCCGGCCTTTTCACAGGAATGGGCCTCTCTTGGGCCGTGCCACGTGTGGACGTATCATAGGTGCCTTGGGTCCAATGAGTGGATGACATTTGTCCCAACGGTGAGCCAACACGTGTTTCCTCCAGCCAATGATGATTTTACACGTGGAAAATCCCCATTGGTCGGGGCTGTTAACGGGTTATCGGATCCAAAACCGGACCCGATAGGTTAACGACGTTCCATTACGGTGGATGCCACGTGTCGGTCACCCTTGACGAAAGCACTTCTGTGACGTGCAATTTATCGTCATGGAAGTGGACACTTCCGTGATGATAATTTTGGTAATGTCATGGAACTCTTCTACGACAGCATAGGTATGACTATCTTGATTCTGTCATAAAATCGTCATGGATGTACATGCATGACAAAAAATGTGACCTACTGTGACAAACATGTATCATCACGGAAGTGTATTTTTTTTGTAGTGTTGGGTCAAAATGATTCAAGAGTACAATCCAAGTATTGAATACACTCCAGGCAAGGTGAATGTGATTACAAATGCTTTGAGCAGAAAGGCTTATTGCAACAAATTAATTCTCAAGCCATTCCAAGTGGATTGTGAAGCATTTCGAAAGCTCAACCTCCAAGTTGTTCCTTAAGGTTTTCTTGTCAACCTTCAAGTCACTCCAACTTTGGAAGATCAAATTCATGAGGCACAACTCCTTGATACCATGGTGAAGAAAGTGAAACAGGGTGTTGCCAAGGGCTTACCCACAGACAAGTGATATCGCATTGATGACAGAGACACTTTGTTCTTTGAGGACCGGATTGTGGTTCCTAAAGGTGATCTAAGGAAGGTCATAATGAACGAAGCACACAATTCTCTCCTCTCCATCCATCTAGAAAGTTCAAAGATGTACCATGACCTCAGGAAATCATTATTGGTGGACTCGAATGAAGCAAGAGATTGCTCAATTTGTGAATGAATGTGATGTCTGTCGAAGGGTGAAAGCAGAACATCAATGACTAGCTAGTCTCCTCCAACCTCTTGTTATTCTAGAATGGAAGTTTGATCATATCGAAATGGACTTTGTCACTGGATTTCCCAATTCCAAGCGTGGGAATGATGCTATATTCGTTGTCATCGACAAGC
This sequence comes from Triticum urartu, assembly GCF_056163025.1. Taxonomy (NCBI): domain Eukaryota; kingdom Viridiplantae; phylum Streptophyta; class Magnoliopsida; order Poales; family Poaceae; genus Triticum; species Triticum urartu. Next base: position 361,126,777 of record NC_141876.1, on the reverse strand, counting down.
TTACAAAAGTGGCTCATTTCCTTCCAATCAAAGAATCAATCATGGCAGCTCAGTTGGCAGAGCTATATACCTCCAGAATAGTCTCGTTGCACGGAATTCTACAATTGATCCCTTCAGACCGCGGAAGCATTTTCACTTCCAAGTTCTGGGACTCCTTCCAGAAGGCCATGGGCACCAACATTCGCTTCAACATGGCTTTCCATCCTCAAACAAGTGGCCAAGTCGAGAGAGTCAATAAAATCCTCGAAGACATGCTCAAAGCTTGTGTCATCTCTTTCGGTATGAAGTGGGAAGATTGCCTTCCATATACCGAGTTCTCCTACAACAACAGCTTCCAAGCAAGTTCGGGCAAGGCCCCATTTGAAATTCCATATGGCAGAAAGTGCCGTACTCCTCTCAATTGGTTCGAGACTGGTGAATGCCAACTTCTTGGCAATGACTTGATCACAGAAGCTAAAGAAATGTGTAAAGTCATCCATGAAAATCTCAAAGCCGCGCAATCGCGCCAGAAGAGTTACTATGACAGCAAGCACCGTGACTTGGCTTTTGAGATTGGAGACCATGTCTATCTCCGCGTCTCTCCAATGAAAGGCACTCAATGCTTCGGTATCAAAGGGAAGCTTGCCCTGAGATATGTGGGTCCTTTCAAGATCATTGGTAAAAGAGGCGACCTCGCCTATCAGCTTGAGCTCCCGTCCAATTTCTCAAATGTGCACGATGTGTTTCACGTGTCACAACTTCGCTAGTGCTTCAAGATGCCCGAGCGCACTATCAACTTCGAAGAGATTGATCTCCAAGAAGACTTATCTTATCATGAGCATCCCATTGCCATTCTTGAAGAAACCGAGCGCAAAACTCGCAACAAGTCGATCAAATTCCTGAAAGTTAAGTGGTCTCACCATTCTGACCGAGAAGCTACATGGGAGCACGAGGATCACCTCCGTTCGGAATATCCGGAGTTCTTTCAGTCCTAGCTCCCGGGTCGAGATCCTCTTGTAGTGGTGGAGAGTTGTAACGTCCCGGATGTAACATTCCGTAATTGTAACTACAATTGTTGCCATTTCCGGCAATGTTATATGTTATATCCTCCGTGGTTGGGTTTTGTCCTCATTTTGCATTTTGTTCATGTCATGCATTTCATCTCATGTCATCATGTGCATCCCATTTGCATTCATGTTCGTCTCATGCATCCGGTCTTTTTCCCTGTTGTCCATTTCGGGATCCGACACTCACACATGCACCCATTGCACCTCTCAGATCTCATTTTGTGAGCCAGAGAAAAACATTCTCGGAATGGGACGAGATTTTTCTAGTGGCCTTGGTACATCACTGGTAGGCCGCCTGTCAAACTTCATTCCATTTGGAGGTCGTTTGATGCCCCAACGGTTAACCATGTAACCGTTGAAACCCCTCTCTCTTTGCAGCCCAACACCCCTCCACAACAGCCCACTAGCCCATCTAAACCCCCTCCATGCTCTCCGTCATTGGATCACAATTGTGTGGGCGAAAACTGCACCTCATTTGGACTCTCCTAGCTCCCTCTACCTATAAAAAGGCCCCCCTCCAGAATCACGGGTAAACCCTAGCCATTCCGCTCCCCGCGCCGCCGGACACATCCACCGACGGCCGACCGTGTCCAGCCGCCGTTCCCTAGCCTACCAGGCATCGCCACATGGCCCTCTAACCACCACCACTGCCTCCGCCTCCCGCGGACCGCCAAGCCCAAGCGAGGCCCTCCTGGCCCATTCACTTGCGCCACCGCCCGATCGCACCCGCGCGCCAGCCACCGCCGCGGCGCCGGTCTCCCTCCTCGACCTCGCCGGAGTAGGAGCTCCGCCGCCGGTCGCATCCCAACGTCGCCTCGCCACCGACCGCACCTGCCTTGCCCATGCCGCCGCCCAACCATGCCGCCCGCGCCGCCGGACCCCGCGCCTCCGCTCTGCGCCGCCCGTCTCCAGCGAGTTCGCCGCTGATAACCCACAAGTATAGGGGATCGCAATAGTTTTCGAGGGTAGAGTATTCAACCCAAATTTATAGATTCGACACAAGGGGAGCCAAAGAATATTTGAAGGTATTAGCAGCTGAGTTGTCAATTCAACCACACCTGGAGATTAATTATCTGCAGCAAAGTGATCAGTAGCAAAGTAGTTTGATAGTTTTGATAATAGTGACAGCAACAATGGTAACAGTAACAGTGATAGCAGTAATTTTGTAGCAAGTGTAACAATGATGATAGCAGTAGTAACTTAGTAGAAACAATAATGAAAAGTTCGTAGGCATTGGATTGGTGACTTGTTGGATAATATTCATCATGAGACATTTATAACCTAGGGCGATACGGCACTAGCTCCAGTTCATCGATATAATGTAGGCATGTATTCCGTAAGTAGTCATACATGCTTTATTAAAAGAACTTGCATGACATCTTTTGTCCTACCCTCCCATGGCAGCGGGGTCCATATTGGAAACTAAGGGATATTAAGGCCTCCTTTTAATAGAGAACCAGAACAAAGCATTAACACATAGTGAATACATGAACTCCTCAAACTACGGTCATCACCGAGAGTGGGCCCGGTTGTTGTCACTCCGGGGTTGTCGGATCATAACCGTAGTAGGTGACTATTAATTGCAAGATCGGATCTAAAACATGGATATAATGATGAATTCATAAACGGTTCAGATCTGAAATCATGGCACCCGGGCCCAAAGTGACAACCATTAAGCATAGCAAAGTCATAGCAACATCAATCTAAGAACATAGTGGATACTAGGGATTAGGCCCTAACAAAACTAACTGGATTACATGATGAATCTCATCCAACTCCTCACCGACCAGCGAGCCTACGAAGGAATTACTCACTCCCGGTGGGGAGCATCATGGAATTGGCGATGGAGAAGGGTTGGTGATGACGAAGAATGAAGATCCCCCTCTCCGGAGCCACAAACGGACTCTAGATCTGCCCTCCCGAGGAAGAATAGGGCTTGGCGGCGGCTCCATCTCATGGACCGCGATAGTTCTTTTTCCCTATTTTTTTCTGGAAATATGTGATTTTATAGTATCAGGGGGGTCGTCAGTGGGGCCACCAGGTGGGTACAACCCACCTGGGCGTGCCAGGAGAGGGGGGAGCGCCCTGGTGGGTTGTGCCCACCCAGGGGCCCCTCTCCGGTAGGTCTTGGCTCCAGAAATTCTTATTATTGGTATAAAAAATCCTCAAAAATTTCCATTCCATTCCGAGAACTTTTATTTCTGCACAAAAACAACACCATGCTAGTTCTGCTGAAAACAACGTCAGTCTGGGGTTAGTTTCATTCAAATCATGCAAATTAGAGTCCAAAACAAGAGGAAAAGCGTGAGAAAAAGAAGATACATTGGAGACGTATCAAGTCCCCCAAGCTTAAACCTTTGCTTGTCCTCAAGCAATTCAGTTGATAAACTGAAAGTTATAAAGAAAAACTTTTACTAACTCTTTTGCTCTTGTTTGCATAAATAATCTTAAACAACACCCAGGTTTTTAGCCAAGATTGTAACTAACCATGTTGACAATAAATCCTAAAGATTATAATGAATCGTATCAATGACATAATCAGCTAGTGAGCAATAATAAGATATCTCAAACAACAAGACATTGTCAAAACAACCATGATATAATATGACAATAATGGTATCTTGCTAGACCTTTTTGAGACCACAAAACATAAATGCAGAGCACCTCCAAAGTTCGAGCAGCGACTAAACATTGTAATTCATGGTAGAAAAGATCCAGTCATGATGCACCCAACATTAGCTACACACAATGCATAAATCATGACTGCTATGCTCTACTCAGTTTCTGGCGCTTGTTTGTTAGAAGGTGATGACACAACATAAAAGTAAATAGAAAGTCCCTTCGTAGAGGGAAGCAGTGATTTGCAGAGGTGCCACAGCTCAATTTTTAAAACAATGATAAATGATATTTTGGGACATGCACCCATCTTATTCACTTCACGACCATCAGTTATCAACATCTTCCATGCTAAGCACGCTAGCGCCGGTTCCCAAGCGATAAAAGTAAAGGTTTACTCCCCCTCCACCATCAATCACACTCCACGGCTTGTCCGAAACAACGGCTGCCGTCCATACCAACATAAGTCCCGGGGGAGTTTTGTTTAATATTTGCATTTTTGAGTTCGGGAATGGGAATCCCTATTACCACCCATTTTCTCGTGCGATGGTGAGTGAATAAACACTCGACCTGAGAATAACCCTCTTAGCACGGAAGATATCGACCACCTCCCGTCATTCCATGAACGATCCAGGCACACAAAACAGATAATTTTTTAGAAGTTTTTAGAGGTGGCACATGCAAATTTACTTAGGACGGCAGGGTAATACCGTATATAGGTAGGTATGGTGGACTCATCTGGAGTAACTTTGGGTTCAAGGTTTTTGAAGTAGAAGCAGAATCCCCACTTAGTACATGCGAAGGCTATCAATTTAGATTGAGAAGAGGCCAGCTAGAGAGCAACAACGATCATAACCATGCATTATGCGTAAGTAACATTGGACACTAGCATGAGTAGGACATGAACACCATGAACATAAACATTATAGAGGCTATGTTGTTTTTGATTCAACTACATGCATGAACATGTACCAAGTCAAGCCACTTGAACATTCATAGGAGGATACCATATCATCATACTACATCACAATCATCTTAACGCTATGTTGATATCCATGATAAATCATTATTAACTCTCAACTACTTATGCATGGCATGCGAAACTATAATCTCTAATTGTCATTGCAAACATTTTTAATCATAACGGGCTGAATCATGGATGCTAGGTTAAACATATTTACACAGACAAGACAAGTCGAGTTCATACCAGTTTCTCTTTGCCATGACCAGTTCATCGAATGTCGTCATTATTGCCTTTCACTTCCACGACCAAATGATATGAAAATAATAGTAGTGAAAGAGTGCCATGGACTAAGCTGGAATCTGCAAACATTTTATTCAACAGGAGAAGACAACGTAAAATGGGCTCTTTATTAGTTCAACAATTATTCATATGAGAGCCACTCAACATTTTCATCGTGGTCTTCTCCTCGGTACAACTTGAATAAAAGAAAAGAAATTTAGAGAAACACACTGAAATATATTTCGAGTTTTTGGTTTTCTTTAGCAAGCAAATAAAAGGGAAAAGCAAAAACGTGAAAAACTATTTACAAGGGAAAGCTCCCAACAAGCAAAAGAAGAACAAGGAAATCTTTCCGGATTTTCTTTTTAGTACTACTAAGCATGCATAGAAAGTAAATTAACTACAACTAATTTTTTTGGTTTTTCTAAAGTTTTTCAAACACATAAGAAGAAAGCAAGAAAATAAATCTAAGCATGGATGATACAATGAAAAAGTGTGAGCACCAACAAATGGAATAAGTGGACATGAATGTAAAGTCGGTGAGAGCCACGTACTCCCCAAGCTTTTGGCCTAAGTTGGTAATGAATCACTAGCCTGGAGGGTAGTAGGGGTGCTGAGGAGCAGGCATCCACTCGTCCCACTGCAGAGGTGCCTGCTGTGCCGCTTCCACAGCAGCCTGAGCATTCTGGTAGGCGATGATATCTGCAGGCAAAATCCTATATCTGCCCCTGGCAGCAGAATCAAACAAAGCGGGAGCAGGTAATGGAATAATATCATGAGTCCTCACACTAAAAACCAGGTTATACGGAATAGGGATGTGAGGGGATTCTATATTAGTAAAATGGTGGTGATCCATGGCTGCATGGTCTAGCTAAACTTTGGTCAGATGGAAATCATGAGGGCGTATCTCAACCTCAAAGTGAGCCGCCAAATGAGTAGCATAAATCTCACCATGTATTTCACACTGTGATTTATTAAGATGGAGGCGATGAGCCACAGTATCTCCCAAGCTATAGGTGTTGTCGCCCTCTAGTGCTCGGCGTAAAACAACAAAGTCTGGTGCACTGAGCACACCTACTTTCTTTCTAGCGAGCAAGCACTTAGCAACAAATAAAGCAAAATAATGTACGACAGGAAAGTGTATGCTAGCAGCCGTAGTGGCTGACACTCCTCTCTCATCACCCACCGTCAGAGTGCGATAAAAATCCTCAAACCCAGCCGGCCTAGGCTCAGCCAAGCTCCCATTAGACGGAATCATGCATATGTCACAAAACTCAGTAAGTGGTATCTGATGGTTTTCAACATATAAATTAAAGCTCACTTCAGGAGGATTATTTATAGGCAAGAAAGTAAAGCTCTAAACAAAGTTGTTTGTGAGGATTTGGTGCTGGTCACACTCATCTGAGATGAAGTTGGTGAGGCCGGCATTAGCAATATATTGCATGAACTCCTCAAGAATTCCAGCCTCTTGCAGGAACGGCGTGTGCGGCCATTCGCACGGTCGTACTTCCGCCAACCTACGAGGGTGGAGATCATTGTCAGAAGACTCCCCAATAACACCCTTGGAGTTCTTCTTAGAGCCAAACTTCCTGAAGATATTCATGTCCACGTACAATTTTTTGAAAATAAAAATTTTGGAGTGACAAAAATTTGTCGACAAAACTTTGTAAGATTAGTAGCAACTACTCATAGGGATACATAGAGGCCATAGCAAGCATTCAAACTAGTTAGAACACTGAGAATTCAACATGCAAGCACATCTACAGCAGCACCAAGAGTAGCTAATTATTCAAAGTATAAACCACTAAAACAAAAACTAATTGGACAAATGGTGGAGTCACATACCAAGCAACAATCCCCCAAACAGTTTCGGAAACGAAGCTTCGAGCAAAGAGATCGAAATCCGCGGGTTTGAGCTCAAGAACACGGGAGAGAGAGAGCAAAGGGGATTTTTTTCTGGAGGTAAGTGATGATGTGGTATGAAGAGATAAGTGAGGGGTCCCACGTGCGGACCACAACCCACCAGGGCGTGCCTGGGGGAGCTGGCGCGCCCAGGTGGGTTGTGACCACCTGGTGCATGCTACCTCTTGAGCTTGCGTTGGATTTCGCCAAAGAGGAAGGGATGATGCAGCAGAGTAGCATAAGTACTTCCCTCAGTTTTGAGAACCAAGGTATCAATCCAGTAGGAGGCCACGCTCAAGTCCCTCGTACCTGCACAAAACGATAACTACTCGCAACCAACGCGATTAGGGGTTGTCAATCCCTTCACGGTCACTTACGAGAGTGAGATCTGATAGATATAATATTTTTGGTATACAGATGCAAAGTGAAAGGTAAAAAGCAAAGTAAAAGCAAAACAAGATTAAAGTGATGGAGATTGATATGATGAGAATAGACTCGGGGGCCATAGGTTTCACTAGTGGCTTCTCTCAAGAGCATACGTATTCTACGGTGGGTGAAAAAATTACTGTTGAGCAATTGACAGAATTGACCATAGTTATGAGAATATCTAGGGATGATCATGTATATAGGCATCACGTCTGTGACAAGTAGACCGAAACGATTCTGCATCTACTACTATTACTCCACTCATCGACCACTATCCAGCATGCATCTAGAGTATTAAGTTAAAAACAGAGTAACGCTTTAAGCAAGATGACATGATGTAGAGAGATAAATTCATGCAATATGAAATAAACCCCATCTTGTTATCCTCGATGGCAACGATGCAATACGTGCCTTGCTGCCCCTTCTGTCACTAGGAAAGGACACCGCAAGATCGAATCCAAAGCTAAGCACTTCTCCCATGGCAAGAACTACCAATCTAGTTGGCCAAACTAAACGGATAATTCGAAGAGACTTGCAAATATAACTAATCATACATAAAAGAATTCAGAGAAGATTCAAATATTATTCATAGATAGACTTGATCATAAACCCACAATTCATCGGTCTCAACAAACACACCGCAAAAAGAAGATTACATCGAATAGATCTCCACAAGAGAGGGGGGGAACTTTGTATTGAGATCCAAAAAGAGAGAAGAAGCCATCTAGCTACTAACTATGGACCCGAAGGTCTGAGGTAAACTACTCACACTTCATCGGAGAGGCTATGATGATGTAGAAGCCCTCCGTGATGACGACCCTCTCCGGCGGAGCTCCGGAACAGGCCCCAAGATGGGATCTCGTGGATACAGAAAGTTGCGGCGGTGGAATTAGGTTTTTGGCTCCGTTCATGTTCGTTTGGGGGTACGTAGGTATACATAGGAGGAAGAAGTACGTCGGTGGAGCTCCGAGAGGCCCACGAGGCAGGGGGCGCGCCCTAGGGGGGGCGCCCCCCACCCTCGTGGCCGCCTCTCTGATACCTTGGTGTAGGGTCCAAGTCTCCTGGATCATGTTCGGTGAGAAAATCACGTTCCCGAAGGTTTCATTCCGTTTGTACTCCGTTTGATATTCCGTTTCTTTGAAACACTGAAATAGGAAAAAACAACAATTCTGGGCTGGGCCTCTGGTTAATAGGTTAGTCCCAAAAATAATATAAAAGTGGAAAATAAAGCCCAATATAGTCCAAAACAGTAGATAATATAGCATGGAGCAATCAAAAATTATAGATATGTTGGAGACGTATCAGGCATCCCCAAGCTTAATTCCTGCTCGTCCTCGAGTAGGTAAATGATAAAGAAGAGAATTTTTGATGCGGAGTGCTACTTGGCATAATTTCAATGCAAATCTTCTTAATTGTGGTATGAATATTCAGATTAGGAAGATTCAAGACAAAAGTTCATATTGACATAGAGAATAATAATACTTCAAGCAAACCAACAAAGCAATTATGTTTTCTTAAAGTAACATGGCCAAAGAAAGTTCATCCCTACAAAATCATATAGTTTAGTCATGCTCCATTGTCGTCACACAAGAATGCTCTCATCATGCACAACCCCGATGACAAGCCAAGCAATTTTTTCATACCTTAATAATTTCAAACTCATAAACTTTCACGCAATACATGAGCGTGAGCCATGGCTATAGCACTATGGGTGGAATAGAATATAGTGATGGGGGTTATGTGGAGAAGACAAAAAGGAGAAAGTCTCACATCAATGAGGCTAATCAATGGGCTATGGAGATGCCCATCGATTGATGTTAATGCAAGGAGTAGGGATTGCCATGCAACGGATGCACTAGAGCTATAAATGTATGAAAGCTCAACAAAAGAAACTAAGTGGGTGCGCATCCAACTTGCTTGCTCATGAAGACCTAGGGCACTTGAGGAGGCCCATTGTTGGAATATACAAGCCAAGTTTTATAATGAAAAATTCCCACTAGTATATGAAAGTGATAACTTAAGAGACTCTCTATATGAAGAACATGGTGCTACTTTGAAGCACAAGTGTGGAAAAAAAGATAGTAGCATTGCCCCTTTTTTTGGGACTTTTTTTCTTTGGCCTTTTTTTGGGACAATGCTCTATTGAATGATGATCATCACACTTCTATTTATTTACAACTCAATGATTACAACTCGATGCTAGAACAAAGTATAACTCTATATGAATGCCTCCGGCGGTGTACCGGGATATGCAATGAATCAAGAGTGACAAGTATGAAAAAATTATGAATGGTGGCTTTGCCACAAATACTATGTCAACTACATGATCATGCTAAGCAATATGACAATGATGAATGTGTCATGATAAACTGGATGGTGGAAAGTTGCATGGCAATATATCTTGGAATGGCTATGGAAATGCCATAATAGGTAGGTATGGTGGCTGTTTTGAGGAAGATATAAGGAGGTTTATGTGTGAAAGAGTGTATCATATCACGGGGTTTGGATGCACCGGTGAAGTTTGCACCAACTCTCGATGTGAGAAAGGGCAATGCACGGTACCGTAGAGGCTAGCAATGATGGAAGGGTGAGAGTGCGTATAATCCATGGACTCAACATTTGTCATAAAGAACTCATATACTTATTGCAAAAATCTACAAGCCATCAAAAACCAAAGTATTACGCGCATGCTCCTAGGGGGATAGATTGGTAGGAAAAGACCATCACTCGTCCCCGACCGCCACTCATAAGGAGGACAATCAAATAACACCTCATGTTTCAAATTTGTTACATAACGTTTACCGTACGTGCATGCTACGGGACTTGCAAACTTCAACACAAGCACTTCTCAAATTCACAACTACTCAACTAGCATGACTTTGATATTATTAACTCCATATCTCAAAACAATTATCAAGCATCCAACTTTTGTTAGTATTCAACACACTCAAAAGAAAGTTTCACAAATCTTGAATACCAAGCATGTTATTATTAAGCAAATTACCATGCTATTAAGACTCTTAAAATAATTTAAGTGAAGCATGAGAGATCAATAGTTTCTTTAAAAAAAATCCACCACCGTGCTCTAAAAGATCTAAGTGACGCACATAGAGAAAAATTATAACGCTCAAAAGATATAAGTGAAGCACATAGAGCAAAACTACTTAGCTCAAAAAGATATAAGTGAAGCACATAGAGTATTCTATCAAATTCTAATTCATGTATGGCTCTCTCAAAAGGTGTGTACAGTACGGATGATTGTGGCATACTAACAACCAAACACACAAATAATGCAAGACGCTGCAAGCAAAACACATATCATGTTGGTGAATAAAAATATAGCTCCAAGTAAATTACCGATGGAAGTGGACGAAAGAGGGGATGCCTTTCAGGGCATCCCCAAGCTTTGACTTTTTGGTGTCCTTGGATTATCTTGGGGGTGACATGGGCATCCCCAAGCTTAGGCTCTTGCCACTCCTTGTTCCATAATCCATCACAAGAATTCACCCAAAACTTGAAAACTTCACAACACAAAACTCAATAGAAATCTCGTGAGCTCCGTTAGAGAAAGAAAACAAAAGACCACTTCAAGGTACTGTAATGAACTCATTATTTATTTATATTGGTGTTAAACCTACTGTATTCCAACTTCTCTATGGATTATAAACTATTTTACTAACCATAGATTCATCAAAATAAGCAAACAACACACGAAAAACAGAATCTGTCAAAAACAGAACAGTCTGTAGTAATCTGTAGCTAGCGCAAGATATGGAACCCAAAAGATTCTAAAATAAATTTCTGGACGTGAGGAATTTATCTATTAATCATCTGCAAAAATAATTAACTAAATAGCACTTTCCAAATAAAAATGACAGCAGTTCTCGTGAGCGCTAAAGTTTCTGTTTTTTACAGCAAGTTCAACAAGACTTTCCCCAAATCTTCCCAACGGTTCTACTTGGCACAAACACTAATTAAACACAAAAAAACACAACCAAAACAGAGGATAAATAATTTATTTATTACTAAACAGGAGCAAAAATCAAGGAATAAAAATAAAATTGGGTTGCCTCCCAACAAGCGCTATCGTTTAACGCCCCTAGCTAGGCATAAAAGCGAGGATAGATCTAGGTATTGCCATCTTTGGTAGGCAATCCATAAGTGGTTCTCATGATAGTTTCATATGGCAATTTTATTTTCTTTCTTGGAAAGTGTTCGATGCCCTTTTTAATGGAAATTGAAATCTAATATTCCCTTCCTTCATATCAATAATCGCACCAACCGTTCTAAGGAAAGGTCTACCAAGAATAATAGGGCAAGAAGGATTGCAATCTATATCAAGAACAATGAAATCTACGGGCACATAATTCCTATTTGCAACAATAAGAACATTATTAATCCTTCCCATAGGTTTCTTAATGGTAGAATCCGCAAGATGCAAGTTTAGAGAGCAATCATCAAAATCGCGGAAATCTAGTAAATCACACAAAGTTTTGGGGATGGTGGAGACACTAGCACCCAAATCACACAAAGCATAAAACTCATAGTCTTTAATTTTAATTTTAATAGTTGGTTCCCACTCATTATAGGTTTTTCTAGGGATAGAAACTTTCAACTCAAGTTTTTCTTCATAAGATTGCATCAAGGCATCAACAATATGTTCGGTGAAGGCTTTATTTTGACTATAAGCATGTGGAGAATTTAGCACGGATTGCAACAAGGAAATTCAATCAATTAAAGAGCAACTTTCATAATTAAATTCCTTGAAATCCGATATAGTGGGTTTAGCAACATCTAGATTTTTATTTCTTTCAATCCCACTTTTATCAATTTCATCATAAAGATCTAAATACTCCGAATTTTTAGAACACCTTCTAGGTAAAGGAAGATCATATTCAGTTTCATCAAGATTCATATTGCAAAACAAAGATTTAATAGGAGACACATCAATAACTTTTAGATCTTCATCTTGATTTTCATAGGAATTTGGTTTAGCGGCCATCTTATTGACTAAGGTGGCTTGCATATCCGAAATTTCAGCAGCCATCTTTTCTAGACGAGCAATTTGGGATCTTATATCATCAAATTCTTTAGACATATCATCAAGCTCTTTATTCATATAACTCATAAAACTTTTTTTTCCTTAATCTCGTTTCTAAATAAATTATTATGCTCAAATTGCAAAACCATAAACTTCCTAATGTTGTTTTCGATCTCCTCTACCCTTTTAAGGTGGAGATCACCAAATCTCGGTTGAGCTATCACGACAAACAAGCAAGAAAAAGGCAGATGGAAAAAGAGAAGGAGAAGGAGAAGGAGATTGGGAAAGAGAGGGCGAATAAAACGGCAAGGGTGAAGTGGGGGAGAGGAAAACGAGAGGCAAATGGCAAATAATGTAATGCGAGAGATAGGGATTGTGATGGGTACTTGGTATGTTGACTTTTTGCATAGACTCCCCGACAACGGCGCCAGAAATTCTTCTTGCTACCTCTTGAGCTTGCGTTGGATTTCCGCGAAGAGGAAGGGATGGTGCAGCAGAGTAGCGTAAGTATTTCCCTTAGTTTTTGAGAACCAAGGTATCAATCCAGTAGGAGGCCACGCTCAAGTCCCTCGTACCTGCACAAAACGATAGCTACTCGCAACCAATGCGATTAGGGGTTGTCAATCCCTTCAGGTCACTTACGAGAGTGAGATCTGATAGATATAATATTGTTGGTATACAGATGCAAAGTGAAAGGTAAAAAGCAAAGTAAAAGCAAAACAAGACTAAAGTGATGGAGATTGATATGATGAGAATAGACTCGGGGGCCATAGGTTTCACTAGTGGCTTCTCTCAAGAGCATACGTATTCTACGGTGGGTGAAAAAATTACTGTTGAGCAATTGACAAAATTGACCATAGTTATGAGAATATCTAGGCATGATCATGTATATAGGCATCACGTCCGTGACAAGTAGACCGAAACGATTCTACATCTAGAGTATTAAGTTAAAAACAGAGTAACGCTTTAAGCAAGATGACATGATGTAGAGAGATAAATTCATGCAATATGAAATAAACCCCATCTTGTTATCCTCGATGGCAACGATGCAATACGTGCCTTGCTGCCCCTTCTGTCACTAGGAAAGGACACCGCAAGATCGAATCCAAAGCTAAGCACTTCTCCCATGGCAAGAACTACCAATCTAGTTGGCCAAACTAAACGGATAATTCGAAGAGACTTGCAAATATAACTAATCATACATAAAAGAATTCAGAGAAGATTCAAATATTATTCATAGATAGACTTGATCATAAACCCACAATTCATCGGTCTCAACAAACACACCGCAAAAAGAAGATTACATCGAATAGATCTCCACAAGAGAGGGGGGAACTTTGTATTGAGATCCAAAAAGAGAAAAGAAGCCATCTAGCTACTAACCATGGACCCGAAGGTCTGAGGTAAACTACTCACACTTCATCGGAGAGGCTATGATGATGTAGAAGCCCTCCGTGATGACGGCCCTCTCCGGCGGAGCTCCAGAACAGGCTCCAAGATGGGATCTCGTGGATACAGAAAGTTGCCGCGATGGAATTAGGTTTTTGGCTCCGTTCCTATTCGTTTGGGGGTACGTAGGTATATATAGGAGGAAGAAGTACGTCGGTGGAGCTCCGAGAGGCCCACGAGGCAGGGCGGCATGCCCTAGGGGGGGCGCCCCCCACCCTCGTGACCGCCTCTCTGATGCCTTGGCGTAGGGTCCAAGTCTCCTGGATCACGTTCGGCGAGAAAATCACGTTCCCGAAGGTTTCATTCCGTTTGGACTCCGTTTGATATTCCGTTTCTTCGAAACACTGAAATAGGCAAAAAACAACAATTCTGGGCTGGGCCTCCGGTTAATAGGTTAGTCCCAAAAATAATATAAAAGTGGAAAATAAAGCCCAATATAGTCCAAAACAGTAGATAATGTAGCATGGAGCAATCAAAAATTATAGATACGTTGGAGACGTATCAGTGCACCTCCCTCTGATGTTATTTGCACCAAAAATTCTCGAATATTCGTAAAAAATTGTATTGAATTTTTAGGGCATTCTGAGAACTTTTATTTTTGGGTCATTTTTTATTGCATGGGAAATTCAGAAAATAGACAAAACACGACATTTTATTTTATTTAGCTAATGAAAACAGAGAATAAAAAGTAGGGACAGAAAGTAGTGCTTACTAAATTCATCAACTTAATACTGTTTAAAAATGATCCATTAATAAGGTTGATCTAGTCTTATTAACAACCACTTTTGATTAGCATGAAACCGAAGAACTTCATAAATCACTAAGTTACCTCAATGGGGATATGCATTTCCCCAACAATAAGCATTTCATATTTCTTTTTGAGAGTAGGTAGAGGTATTTGAAAACTTCCAATAGTGATTGTCAGAGATTTTTCAATAACATTAATACCATTCATTTGGAATTGTTTCTTCGGAAAGTGCACCGTATGCGCATTACCATTAATATGAAAAGTGACCTTGCTTTTATTGCAATCAATAACATCCCCTGCAGTATTCAAGAAGGGTCTACCAAGGATAATCGACATGTTGTCGTCCTCGGGCATCTCAAGTATAACAAAGTCAGTCAAAATAGTAACATTAGCAACAACAACGGGCACATCCTCACAGATACCGATAGGTATGGTAGTTGATTTGTCAGCCATTTGCAAAGATATTTCAGTAGGTGTGAGTTTATACAAGTCAAGTCTTTTATATAAAGAGAAAGGCATAACACTAACACCAGCTCCTAAATCAGACAAAGCAGTTTTCACATAATTCTTTTTGATATAGCAAGGTATAGTTGGTATTCCCGGATATCCAAGTTTTTTAGGTACTCCATCTTTAGAAGTACAATTAGCAAGCATAGTGGATATTTCAGCTTCCGGTATTTTTCTCTTATTTGTGATGATGTCTTTTATATACTTTGCATAAGGAGGCATTTTCAAGATATCAGTCAAGCGCGTACGCAAAAAGACTAGCCTCAACATTTCAGCAAAGCGTTCAAATTCTTCATCATCATTCTTTTTAGTTGACTTGGGTGGAAAAGGCATAGGTTTTTGAACCCACGGTTCTCTTTCTTTACCGTGTTTTCTAGCAACAAAGTCTCTTTTGTCATATCTTTTATTTTTAGCTTGTGGGTTATCATGATCAAGAGGTGGTTCTATCTCAACATCATTATCTGGTTCTTTTTCATTGTTTGGTTGAGAGTCTTCATGAACATCATCATTATCTTTTTCATTATCAGTATGTGAGTGTTCATTACCAGGTTGAGTTTCACCATCAGAGATACAAATTTCATTATCATTATTAGGAGATTTCTCTATTTCAGGTTCACTAGAAGTGTGCAAAGTCCTATCGTTTTTCTTTTTCTTTTTTTAGAAGGAATAGGTGCACTAGTTGTGACGCCCCTGATTCAATCGTACACTAATCATACACGCAAACGTGTACGATCAAGATCAGGGACTCACGGGAAGATATCACAACACAACTCTACAAATAAAATAAGTCATACAAGCATCAGATTACAAGCCAGGGGCCTCGAGGGCTCGAATACAAGATCTCGATCATAGACGAGTTAGCGAAAGCAACAGTATCTGAGTATAGACATAAGTTAAACAAGTTTGCCTTAAGAAGGCTAGCACAAACTGGGATACAGATCGAAAGAGGCGCATGCCTCCTGCCTGGGATCCTCCTAAACTACTCCTGGTCATCGTCAGCGGCCTGCACATAGTAGTAGGCCCCTCCAAAGTAGTAGGAGTCATCGCCAACAGTGGCGTCTGGCTCCTGGACTCCATCGTTTGGTCGCAGCAATCGGGTATAGGAAGGGGGAAAAGGGGGAACAAAGCAACCGTGAGTACTCATCCAAAGTACTCGCAAGTAAGGAGCTACACTACATATGTATGCATTGGTATCAAATGGAAAAGAGGTATCATATGTGGACTGAACTGTAGAATGCCGGAATAAGAGGGGGATAGCTAGTTCTATCGAAGACTACGCTTCTGGCCACCTCCATCTTGCAGCATGTAGAAGAAAGTAGAAGGTAAGTTCACCAAGTAGCACCGCATAGCATAATCCTACCCGATGATCCTCCCCTCGTCGCCCTGTGAGAGAGCGATCATCGGGTTGTATCTGGCACTTGAAAGGGTGTATTTTATTAAGTATCCGGTTCTAGTTGCCATAAGGTCAAGGTACAACTCCAAGTCGTCCTGTTACTAAAGATCATGGCTATTTGAATAGATTAACTTCCCTGCAGGGGTGCACCACATTTACCAACACGCTAGATCCCCTTTGTATGGACACACTTTTCCTGGTCATGCCCGGCCTCGGAAGATCAACACGTCGCAGCTCTACCTAGGCACAACAGAGAGGTTAGCACGCCGGTCTAAATCCTATGGCGCAGGGGTCTGGGCCCATCGCCCATTGCACGCCTGCACGTTGCGAACGCGGCCGGTGAGCGGACCTAGCCTCCCTTATACAAGAGCAGGCGTTCCAGTCCAATCTGGCGCGCGCTGCTCGGTCGCTGACGTCACGAAGGCTTCGGCTGATACCACGACGTCGAGTGCCCATAACTGTTCCCGCGTAGTTGGTTAGTGTGTATAGGCCAGTAGCCAGACTCAGATCAAATACCCAGATCTCATTAAGCGTGTTATTTTGAAGTAACCATGAACGCCGACCAGGGCCAGGCCCACCTCTCACCTAGGTGGTCTCCGCCTGCCCTGTCGCTCCACCTCAAAGTAACAGTCGGGGGCCGTCGGGAACCTAGGCCCACCACTACCTGGGTGGAACCACCTGCCCCTTCAGCCCCCAACATCGGAATCACTTGCGGGTACTCAACGAGCCGACCCGACTTTAGCCACAACATCTATAGTATGTATGTATAGTATATACCCGTGATCAACACCCGACGTGATCACGGCCCGATAGTAGCTGTAGCGACCCGACCTCAGACGGTCAAGTCTCCGTGCTTACGTGTCATCCCTGGATCGGTATGCTAACACACACAGTACTCGAGGATTTATAACAGAGGTAAATCACATGTAAAAGTAACATAAATACTATTACCTCAATCCAAATAGCGGAAGTAACAAAGGTTGTGGATTCCCATCAACACCAATAGCAAAGTTGAGTGTAGAAATCGTAACCCTAACGTATCACTTACTCGTCGTAAGATTCCTGCAACATGAGACGTTGCAGCCACAAAGGGTCAGTACATTGAATGTACTGGAAAATTCACACAGAGGATAATGATGAATAATGGCTATCACTACATGCATATTTGGCTGGTGGAAAAGCTCTATGGTTATAATGTTTTTGCGAAAAGCCAATTTTTCCCTACTGCAAAGGAATATATTTTATTTAACTACAAAGTTGGTTGAAAATATTGAGAAGGTTCCTCCAACTCAATCCCAAATTAACATCAATAACCCAAAAAATTATTTAAGTAACGTGATGAGATCAATATGATAATCCAAGAACCAGATACTCAAGATTGTCCATAACCGGGGACACGGCTAACCATGATTAGTTTATACACTCTGCAGAGGTTTGCGCACTTTTGCCCACAAGACTCGATCGCCTCCGTTGGATTTCTCGCACTACATGGTGTTTGAGAAACGGATGACCGAGACACAGTCTTTCAGAAACATGAACTCTCTACTCCGGGCAGACCATACCAAACCTACAACCCTCTACCTGCTGATCCACCTCTTCAAGAGTTTCACGTAACTTACTCAACTATGCTAGAGCCCATAATAGCTTGTGGCTGCACACGGAAGTTTCTAGCATGAATAATCTTATGATCCCTTTGAGCCTGGGTGGCGGTCCATAGGAAAATCACACGGGTACTCCGGGATTTCCAAAAATACAGGCAACACTGGGTACTCCAGGTGCCTCAATCCACCCAGATGTGTATTTAAGTTGCCACCTTAAGTTGAACCATTAATTAACAATCTCACATCTGTCATGGATTTCACTCACCCAAACCACGTCTACGAGCATAGCATAGCAAATTAAGCAACACGTAGAAGTAACACCCAAGGGTTTGAATGTAACAGGGTAATAGGTTCTACCTCATCAACTACTTTCCAACCCACATGTTAATGACATCCTAATAATGCAATGTTTGAGGATTGGAACTAATGCATAAAAACTGGGTGATAAAAGGCATATGATCAAAGTGTGAACTTGCCTGCAATGTTGATGTAGATGATTCATACTCAAAACTCTTGATAGTTCTACTCGTCACGCCCCGTTCAATCTATCGTGAGCAAGCAATAGTAACCTCACATAAGCAATCACTCAGAAGATCGGGAAGAACGAAGAAGACAGTTTGGAAAACATCAAAACCAAGCAAATAACTCTTGAAACATAAAACAATTTCTAACAGTACCAAAATTATGTGAATTTGGCCTTATCAGAAAGTTTAGGTCAAGAGCTTCGATTTGCAAAAAGAATCAACTAAATCGGAGTTACGAAACTCAAGTTATGTTCAAAAGAAGTTTGAATATGAATCTAAACAAATTTCGAAATTTGAAAATTTCAAAAACATGTTTGGGTTGGATTACTGCATAGAGGGGATCATAACGAAGAATGGGCGTTGGTTTCATTGGATTTGGACAAACGAGTAAAAAGTTATGGCTATTTGAAAAATCAGGGCCAAGCTGTTTTACGGAAGAAAAAAAATAGATACGGGCTAGGGTCTAATGTATAAATACGTAGACTAATTGATAATCTAATTATTTTATCATATAAGTCTAAAAAAATAATAAACTACGAAAGTATAAGAAGAAAAAAAAACAAAGAAAGATACCTTTATAAGGCAGAGAAAAGACGACTTTGGAGAGAAGAGACAATTTCCAGACGTCGCGCTAGAGAGGAGAAATATATTTTTCTTAAATGAATCTAGTCAAACCAAAATATTGATTTAACCCGAATCGGATGATTTTTGGAGGCTCTATGGGTCTATATTTATTGGTGGAAAAGAGGCTTAGGGATCAAAGGCTAGGCAATGTGGGACTAAACATAGACGAAAATATACGAAACAGAGAAGAAGAGAGGCGGATGGGCCTAAAGGCCTTCGGCCGGCCGCGCGCGCACGCTGCGGCTGCAGTTTTTTTAAAACAAAATTCAGCCTAAAAATTTTGAAAAGGCTGGCTGGGCCTGGCCCATTAAGAGATAAAAAACAATGAGGCGCGAGAAGCTACTATATTGCGCATGTAGGTGATAAATAAATATGGGCCGCACATACAGTTTTTTTAAATAGAAATAGAAGGAAAACCGAATAGCAAAAATAAAATAAAAACTTTATATAGGCATATTCACTACTAGGGAAAAGCCTATACACAGAATTTTATCAGTAGCGCTGTACAAAATCAAGCGCTGCTGCTACTTAGTAGTAGCGCGCGTAAATAAACCGCGCTACTGCTATGACTTTAGCAGTAGCGCGTACTAGCGAAAAGCGCTGCTACTACGTTTGAACTGGGCGCACATGGCTAGCCCAACCTAGCAGTAGCGCGTATAATGGCCCATCGCTACTGCTAATCTCCTTAGCTGCAGCGCGCTTACGTGTAAAGCGTTGCTGCTAACGGAAATAAAATAAAGTGAAAAACAAGTAGAAAAGTAAATGAAAATGAAAGAAATAGAAAAAGGAGAAAGGGAAAAAATAAAATGTAAAGAAAAATAAAAGAAAAAAGGGAAAAAGGAGAAAGGAATAGCAGTAGCGGGTTCTGCAGAAAATCGCTATAGCTCTAGCGTGTATTCCAGAACGCGCTGTAGCTAACGTAGCAGTAGCGCCCTTTCTGGAACGCGCTACTGGTACTTCTGAATTAACCACGCGGTTCGTCCTTCCCCACGGCCACTTCATCCCCCAAATCAACTCCACTCTCGCTGCCGCCGTCGCCCCTCGGCCGCCGCGCGCTCTCCCCACGCCGTCCCCGACCCCAGATTCAACGCCGGCCCCGCCCCCGACCCCGACCTCAACGCCGCCCCGGACGCCGCCCCCGCCCCCCCCGACCTCGACGCCGCCTGCCCCTCCCTCGTCGCAGGCACCCGAGGTGAGCACGCCTGCTCCTCCCTCTCCCCTACCTCTGCCTAGGCTTTCTACCTCCATCAAATTAGTTAGGGTGGAAACGAATCGGATGCGGATGCGGCTCAAATGAGTTAGGGTTCATGTAAGGGTGGAAACGAATCAAATTTCTAAGATGAATCATAAAACGAGTAAAATTTGACCACTTATTTCACTTTATAGTTGGATAATTGGAATATCCGCTACCACTTTCCACCCCTATAGGTTCATCAAATTAGATGGTAATTAGGGCAGTAGTTCTTAGGTACTAATTAGTTAGTAAGAACTAGGTACTAATTAGGTACTAGAATATTTTTATTTATAGTAAGTTTATTTTTAGTAAGAACTAGTTGAATTAATAGAACTAGTTAGTAAGAACTTGTTGCTATTTTTTTAGTTAAAGCAATTTTCCCGCATCGACGTGGACGATGCCTATCCCGCATCCTCGTCGTCGAGTCGGCGGAGGACGACACCTGCTTGACTAGATGGGCCATGTCCGGGACTGGGCTCCGTCGGGGTGGTACTGGGAGGCGCTACCTACCGGGGGGCACAGGTTGGTGAGGAGCCAGCCTGTCGTTGACCCGAACCTTCTTTGGTGGCGGTCCCGTGGTCCAGTGACGGTCCAGAGGCTCGAGGACTCCGCGGAGGTGGTGCGTCACCGTGTTAGTGAGGAGGACGCGCACGTCCGTCGCTACTTGTTTGCGTTGGAGCACAGGTTCTCCAATACCTGGCAGGTTCTCCAGGGATCTCACTGGAGCTATGATCCCGTGATGGTTCCTTCTCTGTGGGTGTCCACCGCCCGCGCCGATACCCGTCGTGTGCTAGGGTTTTAGTTGTACTAGTGATGTTATATGTATGACACTATTTGGGATGTATTAGTGATAATATTCGACAATGTACGGACGCATGAGATGATTTACTTTTGCTTATTGAATGCATGCTAATTTGAGTCTTATAAGATATTTTGAAATGTATATCTTGTGTTGCTCAATATCCAAGTGGCCGGTCATGTTTGCAGGTTACACCTCCGAGTGGCCTATGTTTTGCCGGAGTGTTGATTCATTTCCGTTCCGGCAAATTTCAGGCACTCGATATATCCTATTTTAGCAAAGGTCATGCCGGATTTTTCCGTGAATTTTGGCATGACTTTTGCCAGAATATGTAGGAAATATCGAGTGCCCCGGATTTGTGTGTTGAGTATCCTGGTAGTTGTCTTATATCGATTTTCAATTAAAGTTTTAACTATGAACATAGGAAATGTCTGACGACAAAAAGGATTTCGGTATTTGCAAATACTGCGAAGACGAGCGCGGCCTGTGCGACAGAATCTTCCTAGATGATGATAGGCGCTTCAGCATCAAGCTGGACGAGAACTTCGAAGTGGATACAGTAAGTCACAACGACAAGTCTTTTTTCATAATTAAGCATGACATCTGCTTCATTTGCTTCAACTTATTTTTTTTACTATTCTACTAGCGTATCCCCTGCCATGCAAGAGTTTTTGTATTGGATAAGATAGGTTTCAGTCATACTATGGAGGTAAAGAAAGTTTATTTGAAGACCGAGCATGGTTATATTTTCCATGCAAAATTATACAATTCAGACGACTACACCTATTTTGGATGCAAAACATGGCGAGCACTATGCAAGACTTATGCATTTCAGCCTGATATGGTTATCACCTTTGATATTCGTCCAGAAGATGATATTGAAGGTAATACCAACATCTGGGTCGATGTGCAGACGCCTCCAGTTACACCAAAATGTAAGTTTCTCAACCATATTTATGTCTTTGATATTGTTTATTCAAAAATAGTTGACAACTAATTTGTATTGTCAGCTTATTTCGGTGCAAGCAAACATGTCCGGCGCTTGGTAGATAGGACCAACTACTGTCCCGGGGCTGAACTAAACTGCGAGGAGCTAAGTCATTATGTTTCATGGCTTGAGGATGTTGATACCGTCAAGACAAATTTTCTTCCTGGACTTAGAAATCTTAGTACTGAAAACGTGCTACCAATAGTGTTCATCATGAACTACGGTCACATCTATTTAGGAAGGATGGTAAGATTTTTACTATTTGTCCTCAGTGCATCTTTTCCATACATTATTTGTGAAGCTAAATTTCATTGCTAAGTATGTGACCATACGATGTTCTTCAACAGGGACTCCCGATGAATGTTGTGCCTTATGGGATCGAGACTAAAGGTACCATGAGTATTATTAGCTTACGGCCAAGATATCCTACATGTTACTTTAGTGCATTCAAGATCAGTGATGAATGCTTAATAGTGCAAGACTGGACCAGATATGTGATGGGGGAGCGCAGACAAGTACTAGGGGGCAGCAAACAGATGTGCTACCCAAAATTAGGAGACAGGTTCATCTGCATGCTCCAACTTGATCAAGGAGGAGAGCTACACATGTTTTATGTTGTTTTACCTAAGAGAGAGCAGCAGGAGTGATTAGCTAGAAATGAGTTTGAGGATGATGATGTGCTACACTATTACTATGATGATAAAATAGCTAGTGTTGGTGGTAATGACTGATGATTATTATTAGCTAGTGTTAGTGGTGATTAAATAAATATTGTTGGTGCTAATGATTATGATGATGATTAAATAGCTTGTGCTGGCGGATTAGATTCAAGTGGAGGCAACATGTGGTGCACATCAAAAGTACTACTAGTCCAAACTAGATCAAGTTTGGATTAGTAGTATACTTTTGACATGCACCACATATTGCCTCCACTTGAACCTAATCCACCTTCATTTGACACACTGTTATGGACATAATGATGTAAACCTCATAACTGGTATTGTACCAATATTTGTACGATGGCGCATAAATACACTAAAAATAAAAAATAAAAATAACAATACTAGTAGCGATGGAAAGAAAACACGCTGCCAGTAGTTACATTAGCAGCAGCGTGGGAGTGAACAAGCGCTGCAGCTATTTGTCCTAGCAGTAGCGCGTGCAGCACGCGTTACTGCTAAGCAATAGCTGTAGCGCCTTATTAGTAGCGCGCCTACCCGCGCTACTAGTGAGCACAAAACCAGCGCTACTGCTAGGGTTTTCCCTAGTAGTGATTATATATCAAAAATTTCAGAAAAAGATTTTCTACGACATGAACATTTTTTTAGCATTAAATAAAATACACACAAATTCTAATAATTCCAACAGTGCTCCTGCTCTAATAAGATCCAACAAAAATCATTTTAAAAATACCAAAATGAAATCAAATTTATTTCTCTCCAATTTTCTGTTGTAGGGAATCATGTTACCCTATTTTCCATGTATTTTATTTTTGGAGAAAAATGATTTGAATAAAATCCAAATAACTCCAAATTGAAAAATAATTCCAAAAAGACTTTGAATTTGATCCTTTGAAACTCTCAACTCATATTTCATATAATTTGAAGAAGTCATTTTATCTTCTCTCATAAAAATCACTGAGCTGCATGAAGTTTATGAATTGAAATATTTCCAAATGAAATTCAATTATTTTCAAATACCCTTTCATTTAATTTAAATGGAAGAAGTCATATCATCTTTGCTCAAGGGTTTTGTATTTGAAAAGAATTTGAATTCATGGAGATTAGAAAGCAAATATGAAAGTTTGGGAAAGTCCTTTTATTCCCTATCATTTAACTTTCAAAAAGTTTCGAATTCACTCACTTTCAGACAATCAATCAAACAATCCATCAAATCTATCTATTTATTATAAAATTCCAAAATTTAGAATTTTGGGACGTTACAAACCTACCACCCTTAAAATGAATCTCGTCCTCGAGATTCGGAGAGGCTAGAAAGAAATAGGCTAGGTTCGGGGTCTTCTCAAAATCCATCGATCGTCTCCGGGGTCTCGGGTGCTACCACCCTTAGAAAGATTGTTACGGTCCCATCAATACTCATATACTCCATCCTTATTATTGACAGGGCCAGTCTTCTCAGATCTTCAGTATATTTCCTTTCTCTGGGCTCTTCCGGTAACGGCATAACCTTTTCCTCAATTCTTTTGTCCTTTCATCTTGGTAAGGTTATTCCGAGACTGGGTCTTCTTACCTGACGGGTCTGGCGCCAATACTAAACAACTAATCGATATCTCATGGTGGTCAACAATTTATGGTTTCTCCTGCAGGAAATGGGTCTGGGTTGATCCTCACCGTATAACCTACGGTTGGCAAAAGCTGCCTTATACAAGGGAAAAATTGCTATACCATTCTAAGGTTTAAACAGGATTTTGATCATCGTCTCTCTACTATAGGTAAGTCACTCAGATTTACCATCCCATATAGCAAGGCGAATAATAAGAGTAAGTCGGTATGGTGATCAATCCATCCCGCACCCAAATCATTACCCTGTATATGCTTTAGTGAATCTCGCATTCTAACACTCGGTCATCCTCACAAGCATTGCAGAATTTCTCTTGTCGACGAACCAAGTTCGGATAAATCCATAGATTCTGCAAGCCAAACAACCATCTATCGTTCCTTCACAACTCTCAGGTTTTGCGTTACTCCTATAAGATCGTCTATCGATAAGGGCATATCCTCTTCCAGGGGTTTTCCTTCAGCAAGAGTGTGCTTGCTTCTTGGCAGGTCCTGGGGCCTGTGGGTTATGGTCCATCTCATCACTTGTAAACCTTGAACTTATCCTCTGGGCAACTTATCGTTATTCCAACATCCAACTTCCAGCTTCCTAGCATACTTAAAATCCATTCAATTGTATTGTCTCCCTTCCTTCTATTTGTACAAGACTAAGACGTGATTACTCAAACTCATCATGGAGTTATAATCATTCCATAATACCAACATCATACCTCCTTTATATCCAATAGTAATTCATCTCTTCATCCTCATGGGTTATCCCATATACCGAGATATAAACTTATACTTATGAAGTCCATACTCCACTTCATGGAACATCATTATCCTTTCCAGGGTCAAGCGTCCTTACAGGGGAATATTGGCCATCTCTGCATGGCACTTCTTCAACTGGGAAATGTGAAACACATCATGAACTCCTGACAGTCCTTCGGGTGACTGCAACTTGTTGGCCACTTCTCCCATACGCTCCAAAACTCGTTATGTTCCTAAAAATCTCGGGGCTAACTTTCCCTTAACTCCAATTCGTTTAACTCCTCGCAGAGGGGACACACGAAGACATGCTCTGTCTCCAATTTCATATACTACCTCCTTGCATTTTTAGTCTGCATAACTCTTCTGCCTGGACTGAGATACCTTCAGTCTATCTCGAATCAACTTAACATTCTCTTCTGACTCCTTGATCACATTTGGTCCAAACAACTGACGGTCTCCAACTTCATCCCACATAGTCTTGGGGTATCACACATATCGAGACAAAACTTGTATTCATTTTGTTCGAAATCCACTCAGTGGAGTATCCTTATCTTTTCCAGGGGTCAAGGGTTCTTACAGGGTACTACCACCCTTAAAATGCACAAATCTTCCATAGACCATATTTCTCATATCCTCAGAAATGATCAAAATCTTTCTTCATAGAGTAACAACTCATAAAATCCATATCAGTACCAACAATGCTAACTTTATTCACTCTCAATTGATTACAATCTCTCGCTTTTCCATTACATGTCTCAACTCAACACCTCGATATAAAAGAAAATGTTCTCACTTCTACTACTCCATTTCTTTTATTGCAAACTCACTATCTAGCACAAGTCTCCTTCTCCTTGGGGCATCCTCTGGCAAAGTGCCCTGCTCTATTACAATGAAAACATATTACTTCTGACAAGTCTCGAGGTTTCCTTTTTGGGCAACTACTGAGGTAGTGCCCTGACTCCTTGCACTTGTAATAGGTGATATGACTCAGGTCCTTCCTGGTATCCAATCTACTTCTCTTCCTGGACTTTTCCATTCCAATCATGGATTCTATTTCTTGTGGGTCATACTCTACTTCCTCCGTCGGGAATTCTACTAGATCCCCATTCATACAATTCTGGGAGATGTGTCCTTCTTCTCCACATGAATAGCAAGACTTAGTGCAGGGTTTACTCAGGTCCTCTTTAGGTGTGTCCTCCACATCTTCCTTCATCATGGGTTCTTCTAAAGTTTCCATAAGGGCTCCTTTCTTTACTTCTTTCTTCTGCTGGATAGTTCTTTGTACCCATAGGGTAAATGTGATACTGAGCAGGGTAGTGGGTAGTCCCTTCACACAAGAAACAAGTAATCTGCCTAGTTGGGCATTATTCAGCTGGGTGACTTTCTTCACAATTAGGGCATTCATCCTTGTGTTCTTTATGGGTGTGTCCTATTTCTCCACAAATCTTGCATGCACAAGGTTTCTTCATATCCTTTCCATAAGGCTTCAACTTCTGGGACACAAGATGAGATCTTTGTAGAGTCAACTTAAATTCTTTCCAAGTGGTTACTCCTTGCCATCCATTCATGGTTTGGTACATCCTCCACCAAGTAGCAGCACCTCTTTCAAAGCACTGAAAAGCATGATGGGTCATATCCTTTCCGACTACAGGGTTATTCTTCATGTGATCCTCCATGTTCTGATTCCATCGGTCCGTGTCCAATTGACTCATTTGTCCAGAAAATACAAGCTCATCTCCATTCATCCTCTATTCGGTCCAAGGGTTTTGGGGTGAGATAAGAGAGATAGAGAGGGATACACACAATACAAACAATGGTTTTGAAAAGACAGATTTTATCTGTGGCAGTCGGAAAAACATCAAACAAATGATAGCTCACAAACGTCGCATCTAACTTAGGTATATAACAGGGGTTTGGTCTTCTAAAGGTCAATAAATCTTCAAAATTTCCAAACTCTTCAAGTCTTGTTCATGTCTTCGATGGCTTCTTCCGATCGTGCCTGTCCTTCTCAAGTTCTTTTGCCAGATCATCTCTGTTGACGCGAAGTCTCTCATGACGTCCTTTAATATTTATGGAGTTGCATTCCAAACTTCTGGGTTTCAACATCCTTGGCATGAACCATGGTCCTACTATCCTTCAGTTCCTGACGGATCTCCTGTATCTCAAATTTTTGCTCCTCTAGCTTGGCTACTTTCAGCTTCTGGATCCTGAGTTCTCCACGAAATACTCCTTGTCAAATATAGCTTCCTAAAGGTCCATCTTAACTTCTTGATGTAACACTCCAGATCCTGGTGATACACTAGCTAAGGTTAAAACTTCACCTCTTGCTGATAGATGCTCCATCAGCCTTCTACCATCCAATCCTTCCATGCATATGCATGCTTAACTCAGCACGGTGACAATAGCATAAGCGGGCGATAACATCATGGATAACCGTGTTTCTGCCCTTGTCATTGCCATGAGCTATCTTCCATAGTTGATATCTCCTGCCTTAGGGTTTTCTTGACAAAACTTTGAGTTCTCAGCTCTCCATGTTCCGGTCTTTCTCCAATACATCTTGTTCTCGGGTATTGACAGCTTCCATAGTCTGCCAAGTTCCATAAGGGGTGCCTTCCTTGGTCATACAAATCTAGAAATTGTACAGGGCCTTCAAATTCTCCTAGTCTTTGGAGTCTTCAACCGTTGCAGTTTCCATTATTATAATGTATGGTAAAATCCTCTTCATTCCGAATGGTCTCAGTCGTCCGATATCTTGTACTTCTTGAAGTGGTCTCATCAGCCGAAACTTCGTGTGGTCAAAAGGGGAAAGGGGTATGGTCTCACTAAAGGGAATATTTGAATAAGCTCAGAAGAGAAGAGAGGTAAAAGATCTTTTTGAAATGGAAAGTTGTAGAGAAAAATCTTTGCTATGGGCTTGCCAGTTTCTAGGGTCACGTCCTACAGTCAACATGTGCTCTGATACCATCTTGTAGCGACCCGACCTCAGTTGGTCAAGTCTCTGTGCTTACGTGTCACCCCTGAATCGGTATGCTGACACACACATTACTCGAGGATTTATAACAGAGGTAAATCACATGTAAAAGTAACGTAAATACTATTACCTCAATCCAAATAGCGGAAGTAACAAAGGTTGTGGATTCCCATCAACACCAACGGCAAAGTTGAGTGTAGAAATCGTAACCCTAACGTATCACTTACTCATCGTAAGATTCCTGCAACATGAGACGTTGCAGCCACAAAGGGTCAGTACATTGAATGTACTGGCAAATTCACACCAAAGGATAATGATGAATAATGGCTATCACTACATGCATATTTGGCTGGTGGAAAAGCTCTATGGTTATAATGTTTTTGTGAAAAGCCAATTTTTCCCTACTGCAAAGGAATATATTTTATTTAACTACAAAGTTGGTTGAAAATATTGAGAAGGTTCCTCCAACTCAATCCCAAATTAACATCAATAACCCAACAAATTATTTAAGTAACGTGATGAGATCAATATGATAATCCAAGAACCAGATACTCAAGATTGTCCATAACCGGGGACACGGCTAACCATGATTAGTTTATACACTCTGCAGAGGTTTGCGCACTTTTGCCCACAAGACTCGATCTCCTCCGTTGGATTTCTCGCACTACATGGTGTTTGAGAAACGGATGACCGAGACACAGTCTTTTAGAAACATTAACTCCTCCGGGCAGACCATACCAAACCTACAACCCTCTACCTGCTGATCCACCTCTTCAAGAGTTTCACGTAACTTACTCAACTATGCTAGAGCCCATAATAGCTTGTGGCCGCACACGGAAGTTTCTAGCATGAATAATCTTATGATCCCTTTGAGCCTGGGTGGCAGTCCATAGGAAAATCACACGGGTACTCCGAGATTTCCAAAAATACAGGCAACACTGGGTACTCCAGGTGCCTCAATCCACCCAGATGTGTATTTAAGTTGCCACCTTAAGTTGAACCATTAATTAACAATCTCACATCTGTCATGGATTTCACTCACCCAAACCACGTCTACGAGCATAGCATAGCAAATTAAGCAACGCGTAGAAGTAACTCCCAAGGGTTTGAATGTAACAGGGTAATAGATTCTACCTCATCAACTACTTCCCAACCCACATGTTAATGACTTCCTAATCATGCAATGTTTGAGGATTGGAACTAATGCATAAAACCTGGGTGATAAAAGGGATATGATCAAAGTGTGAACTTGCCTGCAATGTTGATGTAGATGATTCGCACTCAAAACTCTTGATAGTTCTACTCGTCACGCTCCGTTCAATCTATCGTGAGCAAGCAATAGTAACCTCACATAAGCAATCACTCAGAAGATCAGGAAGAACGAAGAAGACAGTTCGGAAAACATCAAAACCAAGCAAATAACTCTTGCAACATAAAACAATTTCTAACAGTACCAAAATTATGTGAATTTGGCCTTATCAGAAAGTTTAGGTCAAGAGCTTCGATTTGCAAAAAGAATCAACTAAATCGGAGTTACGAAACTCAAGTTATGTTCAAAAGAAGTTTGAATATGAATCTAAACAAATTTCGAAATTTGAAAATTTCAAAAACATGTTTGGGTTGGATTACTCGATAGAGGGGATCATAAGGAAGAAGTGGGCGTTGGTTTCGTTGGATTTGGACAAACGAGTAAAACGTTATGCCTATTTGAAAAATCAGGGCCAAGCTGTTTTACGGAAGAAAAAAAATAGATACGGACTAGGGTCTAATGTATAAATACGTAGACTAATTGATAATCTAATTATTTTATTGTATTAGTCTAAAAAAATAATAAACTACGAAAGTATAAGAAGAAAAAAAAACAAAAAAAGATACCTTTATAAGGCAGAGAAAAGACGACTTTGGAGAGAAGAGACAATTTCCAGACGTCGCGCCGGAGAGGAGAAAAATATTTTTCTTAAATGAATCTAGTCAAACCAAAATATTGATTTAATCCGAATCGGATGATTTTTGGAGGCTCTATGGGTCTATATTTATTGGTGGAAAAGAGGCTTAGGCGTTAAAGGCTAGGCAATGTGGGACTAAACGTAGACGAAAATATACGAAACAGAGAAGAAAAGAGGCGGATGGGCCTAAAGGCCTTCGGCCGGCCGCGTGCGCATGCTGCGGCTCAGTTTTTTTAAACAAAATTCAGCCTAAAAATTTTGAAAAGGCTGGCTGGGCCTGGCCCATTAAGAGAGAAAAAACAATGGTGCGCCAGAAGCTACTATATTGCGCATGTAGCCGATAAATAAATATGGGCCGCACGTACAGTTTTTTAAAATAGAAATTGAAGGAAAACCGTATAGAAAAAATAAAATAAAAAATTTATATAGGCATATTGTATATCAAAATTTTCAGAAAAAGATTTTCTACGACATGAACATTTTTCTAGCATTAAATAAAATACACACAAATTCTAATAGTTCCAACAGTGCTCCTGCTCTAATAAGATAAACAAAAATCATTTTAAAAATACCAAAATGAAATCAAATTTATTTCTCTCCAATTTTCTGTTGTAGGGAATCATGTTACCTTATTTTCCATGTATTTTATTTTTGAAGAAAAATGATTTGAATAAAATCCAAATAACTCCAAATTGAAAAATAATTCCAAAAAGATTTTGAATTTGATCCTTTGAAACTCCCAACTCATATTTCATATAATTTGAAGAAGTCATTTTATCTTGTCTCATGAAAATCATTCAGCTGCTTGAAGTTTATGAATTGAAATATTTCCAAATGAAATTCAATTATTTTCAAATACCCTTTCATTTAATTTAAATGGAAGAAGTCATATCATCTTCGCTCAAGGATTTTGTATTGGAAAAGAATTTGAATTCATGGAGATAAGAAAGCAAATATGAAAGTTTGGGAAAGTCTTTTTATTCCCTCTCATTTAACTTTCAAAAAGTTTCGAATTCACTCACTTTCAGACAATCAATCAAACAATCAATCAAATCTATCTATTTATTATAACATTCCAAAATTTAGAATTTTGGGATGTTATAGTAGCATGGCAGACTGACAAGAATGTAGGGCCACTAATGATAATCTAGCATCCTATACTAAGCATTTAGGATTACAGGTAAGGTATCAACAGTTGTAACAACAATGGCAGGCTATGCATCATAATAGGATTAACGGAAAGTAGTAACATGCTACACTACTCTAATCAAGCAGTAGAGAGAAGAGTAGGCGATATCTGGTGATCAAGGGGGGCTTGCCTGGTTGCTCTGGCAAGAAAGAGGGGTCGTCAACAGCGTAGTCGATTGGGGCACCAGCAGCGGCGTTAGTCTCATAGTCTACTGGAGAGAAGAGGGGGAAGAAACAATGAATACAATGCAAACAGATGCGTAACAATGCATGACATGACAATTAGCGGTGCTAGGTGTGCCCTAACGCAGTATGAGGTGATACTAGTGAAGGGTGAAACATCTGGAAAAATATCCCCGGTGTTTCGCATTTTCGGACAGATGAAACGGAGGGGAATAGTTGCATGTTCGCTATGCTAGGGATGCGTGGTGGACGAATGGGCTATGTATCCGGATTCGTCTCTTCGTTCTGAGCAACTTTCATGCACAAAGTTTTTTCATCCGAGTTACGGTTTATTTTATATGAATTTTTGAAGTGTATTGCATTTTTAGAATTATTTTTAATTCATTTTTAACGAAATTGCTAAGTGTACACAGCAACAGCTTAGCTAGAGTGGCTTACAAGTGGGGTCCAGTGGCTGGGTTGACCCAGTCAACATTTGACTAGTCAATACATGAATAGTAAAAGTGGGTCCTGCATGTCATAGGCTTATATATTTTTATTTGTTTTAACCTTTAGTTAGCAGTAGGGTCCACATGTCATTTGGCTATTTACCTAAAAGAATAAATAAATCTAACTTATTTAAAGAGGCCTACATGTCATCTACTACTAGACTAACTTAACACTAATTGTAAATCCTAATCTAAACTAGTGCTAAATAAACAAGGGCCGGTCACACACGGATGTGGCACCGCCGGCCCCCCACACACACACGGTACACACACAACGCACACACACATGCCTCACGGCCTTGGACATGGCCATGGCCAGCTCTAATAGCAGCAGCCATTTAGGAGCAACAATGTGCATCAATGGCGGCAGCGGCGTTGGAGGCATAAAGCAGCGACAGCAAACAGCAGTTAAGCATGAGCAGCACAGCCAGCAGCAGATCAGCAACAGTAGGCGGGCGCAGCAGGGGAGCGCGGCAGCGGGCGCGCACGGCACACGGGGCATGGGCGGCCAAGGCAACAGGCGAGTGGGGGCATGGCCAGGACGTGGCGGGTGCACGCACGTGTAGCCGAACATGGCCAGGGATGCGACTACAAGTGGACGAACATGGCTGCGGGCATGTAGCTTCGGGCATGATGGGACGAGCAGTCTACGGCGTCGGATCAAAGGGGAAAACATGGGAGATGGAGGAGAAGCTCACTCAAGCTCGATGGCGAGGTCGGGGAGGTCGGAGATGGACCGGAGTGGCGGGAATCGACGACGGATAACGACGATGTACATGATGAAGATGGTGGCGATGGCGAGTGTACAGGGCGGCTCCACTCGATTTGATGCTCAGGATGGACGAGGTCGATAGCGGCGGTCCTCCTGGACGCGGCCTCAAGGCTTGGGGAGGCCGGTGGCCGCGACTACCTTGACGACCATGGCGAGCCGATCTAGTGCGTGAAGGAACCAAAGGGGCCGATGTGAGGAGAGGGAGGAAGAATGACTAGGGTTGACATGGGATCCAGGTGGCCTGGCCACACTCTTATCCAACAGAGGGGCCGGGGAGATGGCCGCACGTGGCCGGGGGCGCCATGGATGCCCGCCACGGCTGTCTCCTCACTGTAGCGAGGTAGGGGATGAGTCCAAGTTGGGCTGGGCCTGTTATGTAGCGGTTGGGCCAAATTAAAATGTGTCTTTTCTTATTCCTGTTTTGTATTTTCTCACATGCTTCCATTTTATTTTTAGTTAGTAAATGATTTTTGTTACTCATGAAACTTCACACAAAAATTACACACAATATTTATAGATCACAAACAAAGTCTCACAATGTTTGGACAGGCATACGTATTTGTTTTATTTTGAAAAAGGCCAAAAATATTTGTCGATGGACCACTTTAATATTTCGCTAAGGATTAATTTCTGAGTCAGATGAAGTGGGTTCCACATGAAAATTGTCAATGGAATTTATAGAATATTGTTAATATTAAAGATTTTTTTTTTGAAGAAACAAATATTTTGGCTTTATCTTAAAACTGAATTTGAACCAAATTGAGAGTGGGATTATTTTCTAAATACAACTTAATTATGATGATCATGATGACATGTCACATTAGCATGTGGTCACTGTAGCATGACACTGGAGGTGTTACACTAGTGTTATTTCTTTGTGAGTCTTGTTCAATTCTCTTTGGGTGTCCCTCAGGATAAAGTGGTTCCTGAGTCAGTTTACCTCCTCTAGTTGCAACTCTAACAGCAAAGTCATGCATATTATGATTCATTTCATCAAGCAATTCTCTTTGATATTTAGCAACTTGTTCTAATTGAGTTTGAACCATAGAAGCATGTTTTCCAACACTTCTAACATCATTTGATATTCTAAATAACAAGACACTCAAGCGAGCAATCATATCAGAATTATATTTCAATTGTTTCATAATATTTGCACTGAAGTGATCTTGTTTTCTAATGTAGTTTTCAAATTCATAAAGGCATTGACTAGGATGCATATTGTGAGGATTATCATTATCATTAAACTTCATAAGAGAATTTACGTCTACCACCTTAGGTAGTGGTGGTGTATTAAGCCCATGTATTTCTTTAATAGGAGGTAAATTTTTAACATCCTCAGCTTAATCCCTTTTTCCTTCATAGATTTCTTTGCCTCTTACATATCTTCAGGACTGAGATATAATATACCCCTCTTCTTCGGAGTGGGTTTAGGTGGTGGTTCAGGAACAGTCCAATCATCATAATTTTTCAATATGTTATTCGGTAATTCTTCAGCTTGTCCAACAGTTCATTCCCTGAAAACACAACCAACACAACTATCTAGGAAGTCCCTAGAAGCATCGGTTAGTCCATTATAGAAGGTATCAAGTATTTCATTTTTCTTAAGAGGATGATCAGGCAAAGCATTAAGTAGCCAAGTTTGTGGGAGACTCTCTTCTTTAGTTTGAGCAAAGTTAAATATGTCCTGTAAGGCAGCTTGTTTCATATGAGCAGGAAAATATTTTCCAGAGAAGTAATAAACCATATCCTGGGGACTAAGCACACAACCAGGTGCAAGAGTATTGTACCAAGCTTTAGCATCACTCTTTAATGAGAAAGGAAATAATTTGAGAATACAGTAATAGCGAGTTTTCTCATCATGAGTAAAAAGGGTGGCTATATCATTCAACTTAGTAAGATGTGCCACAACAGTTTTAGTTTCATAACCATGGAAAGGATCAGATTCAACCAGAGTAATTAACTCTGGGTCGACAGAGAATTCATAATCCTTGTCATCAATAAGGATAGGTGAAGTTGCAAACTTAGGATCACATTTCATTCTAGCATTCAGAGATTTTTTTATACTTGCATAATAATTTCTTTAGATCATCTCTATCATTGCAAGCAAGAATATCTCTAGTTATTTCTTCTCTCATAACATAACCTTCTGGTACCTTAGGCAATTCATATCTAGAAGGGCTAGTTCCGGCAAGTGTTTCAGGAGATTCAGTTTCAAACTCATCATCAGATTCAACAACATCATGTTGTATAACTCTAGCAATTTGTTTATCAAGAAATTCACCAAGTGGCACATCATCATTATCAAGCAAGGTACTAGCATAATCATAAACATCATTCATAGTGGAAGTAGCATCATCAATAACTTGCGACATAGCGGAATTAATAGCATGTGGTGGTGTTGCAAGTTTATTCATAACAGAAGGTGAATCTAAAGCAGAACTGGATGTCAGTTCCTTACCTCCCCTCGTCCTTGAGGGAAATATTTTAGTCTTAGGATCCTTCAGATTCTTCATAGTGATAGTATGATAATAATCCCAAGTGACTCAACAAATATAGCTATGCTCCCCGGTAACGGTGCCAGAAAAAGGTCTTGATAACCCACAAGTATAGGGGATCGCAACAGTTTTCGAGGGTAGAGTATTCAACCCAAATTTATAGATTCGACACAAGGGGAGCCAAAAAATATTTGAAGGTATTAGCAACTGAGTTGTCAATTCAACCACACCTGGATATTAATTATCTACAGCAAAGTGATCAGTAGCAAAGTAGTTTGATAGTTTTGATAATAGTGACAGCAGCAATAGTAACAGTAACAGTGATAGCAGTAATTTGGTAGCAAGTGTAACAGTGATGATAGCAGTAGTAACTTAGCAGAAACAATAATGAAAAGTTCGTAGGCATTAGATCAGTGACTTGTTGGATAATATTCATCATGAGACAGTTATAACCTAGGGCGATACGGCACTAGCTCCAGTTCATCGATATAATGTAGGCATGTATTCCGTAAGTAGTCATACATGCTTTATTAAAAGAACTTGCATGACATCTTTTGTCCTACCCTCTCGTGGCAGCGGGGTCCATATTGGAAACTAAGGGACATTTGTTGGGGAATGCAGTAATTTCAAAAAAATTCCTACACACACGCAAGATCATGGTGATGCATAGCAACGAGAGGGGAGAGTGTCGTCCATGTACCCTCGTAGACCGTAAGTGGAAGCGTTATGAGAACACAGTTGATGTAGTCGTACGTCTTCACGATCTGACCGATCCAAGTACCGAACACACGGCACCTCCGAGTTCAGCACACATTTAGCTCGGTGACGTCCCACGAACTTCGATCCAGCAGAGCTTCGAGGGAGAGTTCCGTCAGCACGACGACGTGATGACGACGATGATGATGCTACCGACGCAGGGCTTCGCCTAAGCACCGCTACGATATGACCGAGGTGGATTATGGCGGAGGGGGCCACCGCACACGGCTAAAAGATCAACTGATCAACTTGTGTGTCTATGGGGTGCCCCCTCCCCCATATATAAAGGAGTGGAGGAGGGGGAGAGGCCGGCCCTTCTAGGCGCGCCCCAAGGGTAGTCCTACTCCCACCGCGAGTAGGACTCCAACCCTTCAAAGAGTAGGAGTAGGAGAGAGGGAAGGAGAAGAGTGGAGGAAGGGAAGGGGGTGCCCCCTCCTTGTCCAATTCGGACTAGAGGGAGAGGGGGCGCGCGGCCAGCCCTGGCTGCCCTCCTCTTCTCCACTAAGGCCCAATAGGCCCATTACACTCCCCAGGGGGTTCTGGTAACCCCCCGGTACTCCGGTATTTGTCCGAACTTGCCCGGAACTCTTCCGAAGTCCAAACATAGTCATCCAATATATCGATCTTTATGTCTCGACCATTTCGAGACTCCTCGTCATGTCCGTGATCATATCCGAGACTCTCAACTACTTTCGGTACATCAAAACACATAAACTCATATTACCGATCGTCACCGAACTTTAAGCGTGCGGACCCTACGGGTTCGAGAACTATGTAGACATGATCGAGACTCGTCTCCGGTCAATAACCAATAGCGGAACCTCGATGCTCATATTGGTTCCTACATATTCTACGAAGATCTTAATGGGTCAAACCGCATAACAACATACGTTGTTCCCTTTGTCATCGGTATGTTACTTGCCCGAGATTCGATCGTCGGTATCCTCATACCTAGTTCAATCTCGTTACCGGCAAGTCTCTTTACTCGTTCTGTAATGCATCATCCCGCAAATAACTCATTAGTCACAATGCTTGCAAGGCTTATAGTGATGTGCATTACCGAGAGGGCCCAGAGATACTTGTGACAAATCCTAATCTCGATCTATGCCAACTCAACAAGTACCATCGGAGACACATGTAGAGCACCTTTATAATCACCCAGTTATGTTGTGATGTTTGGTAGCAGACAAAGTGTTCTCTGGTACTCGGGAGTTGCATAATATCATAGTCATAGGAACATGTATAAGTCATGAAGAAAGCAATAGCAACAAACTAAATGATCATCGTGCTAAGCTAATGGATGGGTCAAGTCAATCACATAATTCTCTAATGATGTGATCCCGTTAATCAAATGACAACTCATGTCTATGGTTAGGAAACATAACCATCATTGATTCAACGGGCTAGTCAAGTAGAGGCAAACTAGTGACACTCTGTTTGTCTATGTATTCACACATGTACTAAGTTTCCGGTTAATACAATTCTAGCATGAATAATAAATATTTATCATGATATAAGGAAATATAAATAACAACTTTATTATTGTCTCTAGGGCATATTTCCTTCAATATTAAGGCCTCCTTTTAATAGAGAACCGGAACAAAGCATTAGCACATAGTGAATACATGAACTCCTCAAACTACGGTCATCACCAAGAGTGGGCCCGGTTGTTGTCACTCCGGGGTTGTTGGATCATAACCGTAGTAGGTGACTATAACTTGCAAGATCAGATCTAAAACATGGATATAATGATGAATTCATAAACGGTTCAGATCTGAAATCATGGCACCCGGGCCCAAAGTGACAAGCATTAAGCATAGCGAAGTCATAGCAACATCAATCTAAAAACATAATGGATACTAGGGACCAGGCCCTAACAAAACTAACTCCATTACATGATGAATCTCATCCAACTCTCACCGACCTGCGAGCCTACGAAGGAATTACTCACTCCCGGTGGGGAGCATCATGGAATTGGCGATGGAGAAGGGTTGGTGATGACGAAGAACGAAGATCCCCCTCTCCGGAGCCCCAAACGGACTCTAGATCCGCCCTCCCGAGGAAGGACAGGGCTTGGAGGCGGCTCCGTCTCGTGGACCACGATAATTCTTTCTCCCCGATTTTTTCCTAGAAATATGTGATTTTATAGTATAAGGGGGTCGTCAGCAGGGCCACCAGGTGGGTACAACCCACCTGGGCGTGCCAGGAGAGGGGAGCGCGCCCTGGTGGGTTGTGCCCACTCAGGGCCCCCTATCCGATAGGTCTTGGCTCCAGAAATTCTTATTATTGGTATAAAAATTTCTCAAAAAGTTTCTATTCTAAGAAGCTCAGTGTTCATGATTTGTAGAGCTGTTGTCATTTGCATGTTTGCCATGCTATTTTAGACTTGTTGTAGTGAGTTCTAGCAGTAGCTCAGTGTTCATGATTTGTAGAGCATCACCTGTACATCACTGCCATGTGTTTTGTTGCTATGTCAGAGTGTTCTAGCATATTTTCATGATGCATCTTAAGTGCTATGACGATGTTAAGCGCATTTTTGCGTTGTTCTTGTTTTGCTCGTCATTTGCAAACCGTGCATCCGTTTCTGGTGATCTTCATATTGATTTCAACTGAAATCTCTCAACCTATCCAGTGGCATGCTTGGTTAGCGAAGTTAATGCCATTATCATCTTTTCCCTTCCGGAGTACCCTTATGCATTGCACATCATACCTTGCATTCCATGCCATGTCTTGCATCATGTTGCTTGTGCATTGCATCGTGATTGAATATTGTTCTGTTGCTTGTGTTCTTGCTTTGGGTAGAGCCAGGAGACGAGTTCGTGAACGAGGATCCTGTCGAGTACGTTTACGAGGAGCAAGCTTTCGACAACCCTGAGAACTTTACAGGCGAGATGATCATTACCCCCGATATCACTTCTATCTTTGTTTGCTAGTTGTTCGCTCTATTGCTATGTCGTGCTACCTATCACTTGTTTGTCAAGCCTCCCATATTGCCATGTCAATCCCCTAACCCACCTTCCTAGCAAACTGTTGTTTGGCTATGTTACCGCTTTTGCTCAACCCCTCTTATAGCATTGCTAGTTGCAGGTGCAGTGCAGATTGTTCCATGTTGGAACATGGACATCTTGTGATATCACAATATCTCTTATTTAATTAATGCATCTATATACTTGGCAAAGGGTGGAAGGCTTGGCCATTTGCTCGGTGTTTTGTTCCACTCTTGCGGCCCTAGTTTCCGTCATACCGGTTTTATGTTCCTTGATCTTGTGTTCCTTACACGGTGGGGTTTATGGGACCCCCCTGAGAACAAGATACGTGTGACTCCTATCAGGATTTGTCGGCACATCGGGCGGTCTTGCTGGTCTTGTTTTACCATTGTCGAAATGTCTTGTAACCGGGATTCCGAGTCTGATCGGGTTGTTCCGGGAGAAGGAATATCCTTACTTGATCATGAGAGCGTGTGATGGGCTAAGTTGGGACACCCCTGCAGGGTATAAACTTTCGAGAGCCATGCCCGCGGTTATGTGGAAGATGGGAATTCGTTAATATTCGGTCATAGAGAACTTGACACTTGACTTAATTAAAATACACCAACCGTGTGTGTAACCGTGATGTTCTCTTTTTGATGGGGTTCAGGAAGTGAACACGGTTGGGTTATGTATGAACATAAGTAGTTAATGATCACTTCTTGATCACTTCTAGCTCTACGTCCGTTACATAGTTTCTCATCTTACTCTTGTACTCGTATGTTAGCCACCATATTTGCTTAGTGCTTGCTGCAACTCCACCTTATAACCACATCCTACCTTTAAACTTAAATAGTCTTGATCTCGTGGGTTTTGAGATTGCTGAGTCCTCGTGACTCACAGATACTACAAAAACAGTTGCAGGTGCCGATGATACCAATGCAGGTGATGCCACCGAGCTCAAGTGGTAGTTCGACGAAGACCTTGGCCATTACTATGTTTCCTTTCCGGATGATCAGTAGTGGTTCCCAGTAGGGACGCGACCGGGACTTAGCATTTGGGGTTCTCTTCTTTTCATTTGGGTCCATCTGTAGTTAGACCTTGTGTGTGCTCTGATTGATGTATGAATAATTTGATTATTGTGTGACGTGGCGATTGTAAGCCAACTATTTACTTCCATGTTCATTTACATGGGATTGTGTGAAGCTGGCCCTTCTTGTGACCATACCAAAATGCGGTTATGCCTCTAAGTCGTGCCCCGACACATGGGAGATCTAGCCGCATCTAGGGTGTTATAAGTTGGTAATCAAAGCCATCCCGACTTAGGAGCCCCCTGCTTGATCGAATCGCTGACGTTGTTGAGTCTAAAGCAAAACTGTTTTGAGTCTTAGGATTATATATATCGGAGAGTAGGATTCTTTTTACTCCTCACCCCCCTTCATCGCTCTCGTAAGGACTCCTGACGTAGATGTTTTGACTTTCCTCTCCTCATTTTCACTAAAAAAATTAGGATCACGTGGGTATCTTGGGATCGTTCCAATATTCTTGTGACGAGAACATTGTTATTGGTGCCTCCTGACATTTAGGGGTTGTGGTAGTGTCCCGGGGAGTTGATCTCAAAGGTGTTGTCGTCACAATTTTATTGTTGTAGTTCTAGAATACCTGAGCTTGCCGACATCGAAAATCTCTTTTATGCAGTTAGTTGTGAGATAACTTCGACGCCACCCAGTATTGGGGAGGGAGTTCGGGAGTATTGCCATAGCTAGTATAACAGATGCTTTTCAAAGGTTGATGTACACGATTTTTGGAGTTTTCTTGGTTATGTATTGACGGATGGATACAGTTGGAGCATAGGGTTGTTAGTTGTGTGATATATATTGTGCCTCCCTGTATCCCTAACACTAGATTGCATAACCAGATAGTTTCGAGAGTTAATGGGTGGGAATTCAAGTAGCTCTTAGTTATTCTTCCG
The DNA here is from genome assembly GCF_056163025.1 of Triticum urartu. Taxonomy (NCBI): domain Eukaryota; kingdom Viridiplantae; phylum Streptophyta; class Magnoliopsida; order Poales; family Poaceae; genus Triticum; species Triticum urartu. The sequence goes on along the minus strand of NC_141876.1, from coordinate 361,085,852 downwards.
GTAGATAATTGGTATGGGATTGGGTGATCCTTACCATTTATTTGTTCTAGTGGTACCTTGTTGTTTCATTCATCAACCTTTGTCTAAGTGGCTTCTCACCCTTAATGGTCGTGTAATGTTAACTTTGGAATGCATTCGTTCAATCTCTGTTCGAATGTTTATCGTGAAGACTGTATGTTGCTTCTATTCGTTGATTCAGCTTGTCTATCTGTCTATAATGGTTCTAACCCATGATTCAGCTATCTGTCTATAGCGGTGGGCATTCGGTATAAACCGAATATTTGGTTTATACCATTCGTGTTTTATTCAATTTCGGTTTGTAAAATTAGAAACCAAAATTGGAAACTCAAAAACACTAACTGAAAATTCGGTTAACCGTTGGTTCGGTTCGGTTTTCGGTTTATACCGGACGAACCTTGCTTTCACATATTGTGTGCAGAGCACTCTGTTATATAGCTGAGGGTCTCCTCCTGATGTCATTAGCCAGGCGAGGTGGGACTAAATTTAGCTGGTCGGACTCTCACACGCTCGCACGCGAGAAAGATTCCATGCACATGCTCAGCCCACGTTCACAGAACTGAGTCCTAGTTGTGTGCTGGTCGCACATGGGCTAGTGGGCCGTTGCTTGTGGCCTTAAGCGTGGCAAAATGTGGGTGGTTGGGTGTAACACCCACGATGCGGCTCTATCTCCCACGTGTCGGAGCACGACTTAGAGGCATAACCACATAGTAGGCATGTCGCAAGAGGGGTAATCTTTACACATCCCATGTACTGAATAAGATAGAGATACATAGTTGGCTTACAATCGCCACTTCACACAATACATAAATATAGCATTACATCAACCAGAATACAAACAAGGTCCGACTACGGAACCAAAATAAAAGAAGACCACCCCTAATGCAATAGATCCCTGTAGGATCGAAAGTATGTCTAGAGGGGGGGTGATTAGACTACTTGACCAAATAAAACTTAACCTTTTCCCAATTTTAGTTCTTGGCAGATTTTAGCTAATTTAGGACAAGTCAAGCAATCATCACATCACTCAAGCAAGCATGCAAAGAGTTTATGGGCAGCGGAAAGTAAAGCATGCAACTTGCGAGAATGTAAAGGGAAGGGTTTGGAGAATTCAAACGCTATTGGAGACACGGATGTTTTTCCCGTGGTTCGGATAGGTGGTGCTATCCTACATCCACGTTGATGGAGACTTCAACCCACGAAGGGTAACGGTTGCGCGAGTCCACACAGGGCTCCACCCAAGGGCAACGGTTGCGCGAGTCCACACAGGGCTCCACCCACGAAGGGTCCACGAAGAAGCAACCACCCACAAAGGGTCCACGAAGAAGCAACCTTGTCTATCCCACCATGGCCATCGCCCACACAGGACTTGCCTCACTAGTGGTAGATCTTCACGAAGTAGGCGATCTCCTTGCCCTTACAAACTCCTTGGTTCAACTCCACAATCTTGTCGGAGGCTCCCAAGTGACACCTAGCCAATCTAGGAGACACCACTCTCCAAGAAGTAACAAATGGTGTGTAGGTAATGAACTCCTTGCTCTTGTGCTTCAAATGATAGTCTCCCCAACACTCAACTCTCTCTCATAGGATTTGGATTTGGTGGAAAGAGGGTTTTTGTGGAAAGCAACTTGGGAAGGCTAGAGATCAAGATTCATATGGTAGGAATGGAATGTCTTGATCTCAACACATGAGTAGGTGGTTCTCTCCCAGAACATATGAGTTGGAATGGTGTGTGTGTTCTGATGGCTCTCTCATCGAATGAGAAGGAGGTGGAGGGGTATATATAGCCTCCACACAAAATCCAACCGTTACACAGTTTTCCAATCTCGGTGGGACCGAATCAATAAACTCGGTCGGACCGAAAATGTAAACCTAGTGACCGTTAGAGATTTCGGTGGGACTGACATGCAACTCGGTAGGACCGATTCGGTTAGGGTTTGGGCATAACGTAATCTCGGTGAGACCGATTACACAAACTCGGTGAGACCGAATTTGGTAATTAGCTAACCAGAGAGTTGGTCAGGCAAACTCGGTGGGACCGATTTGCTCTTTCGGTGAGACCGAGTGGAACTCGGTGAGACCGAAAAGTTACAAAAAGGAAACACTGAATTTACATTGCAATCTCGGTGGGACCGATTCGCTCTTTTGGTAAGACCGAAAAGTTACGAAAGGGAAACAGAGAGTTTGCAACCCCATCTCGGTGAGACCGAGATCCTTATCGGTAGAACCGAATTGCTAGGGTTTGGCAGTGGCTAATGACAAGTGAAACTCGGTGGCGCCGGATAGGAAGAATTGGTAGGACCGAGTTTGGCTTAGGGTTTAGGTCATATGTGGATATGGGAAAGTAGTTGAGGGTTTTGGAGCATATCACTAAGCACATGAAGCAAGAGGCTCATTAAGCAACACCTCATCCCTCCTTAATAGTATTGGCTTTTCCTAAAGACTCAATGTGATCTTGGATCACTAAAATATAAAATGAAGAGTCTTGAGCTTTTGAGCTTGAGCCAATACTTTGTCCTTAGCATTTTGAGGGTTCCACTTTCACATCCATGCCATGCCAATCATTGAGCTTCCCTGAAATAATCATCTTGGAATAGCATTAGCTCAATGAGCTATATGTTGTTATGAATTACCAAAACCACCTAGGGATAGTTGCACTTTCAATCTCCCCCTTTTTGGTAATTGATGACAACATATAGATCAAAGCTTCGACAAATGATAATAAGCATGAAATATATCGTCGCTTTGAGAAGTATGTGATAAGTAAGAGCTCCCCATAAATTTGCGCATATTTAAAATTTGCTTTGGACTGCAAATGCACAAAGAGTTAGAGTCATGGGTTACTCTTCCATGTCACATACATCTTGGTGGAGCGCTCAAAATGATAAGAATGAAATACATGCACTCATCACCAAGAATAATGAATGATCACACAAGATAGATAGGATAATGGCATTAAGCAAGAATTAAGTGTAGCATATGATCAAACACATGATCATCAATGTCTCACAAATAATGACGTAGTATCAAGCACTCAAAAGCAGATAAGTTCAAAAAACGACCAAATAAAGCAAGAGAGAAAAGCAACACTCTCTCTCTCTCGAAGCCTATGATCTATACATCTTCTCCCCCTTTGGCAACAGTTACCAAAAAGTTCCTAGAAAATGCATAGCACTAGATCGACGCTCAGGCTTGATCTTCAGGTGGTGGTGGAGTCCGGAGCACTCCATGGACGAAGCCTTCGGTAGACGTGGTCGGAGTCGAGGCTGAAGTGGATGCTGGAGCTGGTGGAACTGAGGCTGTGGCTGGTGCAGACGTTGTAGCTCTGGTGTCAGCAACTGGCAGTGCAGATGACCTCGGACCTCGTGGCACCCTCGCAAAAGCATCAGTCGTGGTCCTGCCTCTCCTCTCATTCATGTCCTCCTGGAGCTGCTCCACGGCAGTCTGTATCTCTGTCACCTTGATGTTCAAGTCATAGAACCTCTGTTCCATGATCCTCTCTAAACTCGCCTGGTTCTGAGTCAGGGTGGCTATACTCTGCTCAATCTGCAGGGTGGACGCAATCAGGTAACCAAGCTGCTCTTGTTTGGTTTTCAGGAAGTAATCAGATGCCTCCGCTTGAGTAGGCATCCTGGCAGCTTTCTCCTTCTTCGCCTTCTCCTTCTGAGCTTGTGCATGGGTAGATGATGGTTCATTCTCAGTCATAACAACTTGATTATCTTCGAAATCTGGACGGATGGGCAGGTGTTCCTTATCCAACAATTATACGCCCGTGCCCATCTTGGAGTTGATGAGCTCCTGAATCTGAGGGGCATATCCACAGCTCCTCTTCTGATCTGCCGCAGTCCTTTTGATTGTTTCCACTATGAGGCTCATGACTTTGAATTTTTGAGGCATGTCAAAGACATGAAGCAAATTGATCGCGTGACCTCTGATCATCTTGTGATCTCCAGACTTGGGCAGAAGGGTGTGCCTAAGGATCCAGTTGATCGTAGGCAATCTTGATAGCAGATAATGCACTGAGCCAAACTTGAACGTGTCAAGTGCGTCATTCAGAATCTCCTTGTACATGTTGGACATGGAGTTGTGGTCCATCTTTTTCTTGGCATAAATGTCCAAGTCATCTGCTTGCTCCTTTGGGGCATTGATCAGCTTCGCCCATTCCTCAACAGTAGAGTGGTACCTTGTACCCTCTGACATCCATGTGATCCTGCCATCCGGATAAAAGTGTGATGTGGAGTAGAATTGCATGATTAGCTCCTCGTTCCACTTTGTGAGCTTCTTCCCAACAAAGTCTGCAACTCCACATGCACTAAAGCTGTCAAATACTCCAGGGTAGTACTCTTCATTGTCCTTGATATACGTCCAATCGACCCATCTCATGTCACATACAATTGGCTTCTTGTCAAGTAGCACTGTCTCGTAGAAATCCTGCTGCTCCTTGGTATGAAAACTGTAGTCCACTACAGTCCTTCTCCTAGAAGCATATGGATCTGCTTCTCTCCACTTCCTGAGCCTTGAGTCTCTCCTGAGCTTCATATCCTCAGCCACAGGATGAGCATCGTTGTGGTCTGGGATCTTGGGCTTGAGCTTCCGAAGGACATTCTCTTCCTCTTCCTCTGCAGCTTCAGGCACTGGGGCCTTGTTCTTCTCAGTGGCTGGGATGCTTCTTGTGTTTCTCTTTGGTGCACTCTTAGGCTTAGATGCAGCCTTAGGTGCTTCCTTGGGCTTGGATGCAGCTCCCCCTGACCTTATGGCATCTCCCATTAGCTTGGGTGCCTTGGGCGCTGGTGCAGCTGCCTCTTCTTCCTCTTCCTCTTCCATGATGGAAGCTTTGCCAAGCACTCTAGCCACAGTCTTCTTCACCCTCTCCTTCCTTTTCTTGCCCTCAGCTGCAGCTGGCTCTTGGGAAGTGGGCTTCTCAGTTGAGGCTCTAGCCTTTGACATGGGATGCCTGCCTGCTGGCCTTTTGATTTTCAGACCTGGCTTATTGCCTTGAGCTGGTTCAATTCTCTTGGAAGTGGCCTATTCCTCTGCCACATAGTCCTCATCTTCAGAGTCTGAAGTTTTCTTCTTCCTTTGTCTCGTGGCAGCCTTTGGCAAATTGCTAGGAGTGCTCCTGCTGCCTTCATCAGATGAACTGGAGGGACTAGTGCCCTCACTCATCACCACTTGCTGCTCTGACAGATTCTGGCTATCACTCTGGTCTGACATGTTACAAACTGACTGCTGACCCTGTGAATAGATTATAGAGGAGATAGAGTGGATGAGCATCACAAAATGCGGAGATTTTTGCAAAAAGAATGATCCAAAAACTTAGTTTTAGTTTCCCACTGAAATCATCTCGGATCTACCGATTTTCAAACTCGGTGATACCGAAGCAGTTTTGGAACCTAAACTAGTGAACTCGGTAGGACCGAGTCATAGTTCGGTGGCACCGAGACTGCTAGGGTTTCACTGAGTTCAAAAATCGGTCACACCGATAAGTAATTGTCGGTCAGACCGAGTCTCACTTGTGCAATGGCATAAGCCAAATCAGTGGGACCGAGTTTTTCAACTCGTTGGGTCCGAGATAGTTTCGGCGGAAACCTAAACCTAGAATTTTCGAATCAAACCTAATCTATGAGCGTTTTGACTGGATAGAAGTTTATCAAACGTGGCTAGAAACAATATGATCACAATGTGCTAGGAATCAGATTGAGGAATAGCACAAAGATCAAGTCCATACCCTAGTTCGGCGGGGACTTGCTACGGCGGCAACGGCGGGGCAGAATTCCCGTTGACGGCGACGGAGACCAGCAACTGGAGGCTGCTGGCGGCGAGAAGACGATCCGGAGACCTCGAGGGCGGAGCAGGCTATCGCGCGGGCGAAGGGGTTCGGAGAAATTTCCAAATTTTGCCCGTGACTATATATAGCCCGACCCTGTCGGTGTGACCGAGTGGAACAACTCGGTGGCACCGAGATTCATAACTGCATGCAGTTACTGAAACTCGGTGTGACCGAAAGGTTCAAATCGGTTGCACCGAGATCGAAAACCTAGATCAACTTAATGATCTCGGTAGGACCGAAAGTGGAGTATCGGTCAGACCGAGAATCATAAAGAGGTTTTGGAAGTTTAATTCTATGACGAATCGGGGACTCCGAGCACTCCTCACACAGAGTGGTTCGAATCTGACTTGATCAAATTTTGTGATGCAGCATGAATAGAGTTTGAGACGAGAAAGCATAGATAGCTAGAGGACGTTCTTAGGCATTCTTGTCCATCCACTTGGCAAAAGAGGATAAAACCAAGCAATCAAAACAACAAGTGGATGTCCTCGAATGAGTAAAATATGCAATCAGCATGCTCACACAATAAGATGGCAAATGAAATATGTGGCAAGGCATGCACAACCAATTCTAGCATTTATCAAGCAATTTCCGATGACTAGGTCATCTATATATGAGTACATTGACTTAGGAGTCAAATGAGAACACTTGATCATAGGTCATACTCATCGTTTAAGCTCAAGTGGGGTTACCACTTTTACATAAAGCATTGTTGTGTTCACATCTTTAGAGTTGCTTTAGCTCAAGTCTTAGAGTAAAGCTCCCCCTAGATGTGATATCCCCCCTAAGAGGGATGAACTAACCTTGGGTTTTGTCGATGATGACTTCATGCAGATATTGAAGATGTGGATGCTCAATGTTGATGTAGATCTCTTGGAGCTATCCATTTGAGTGAATTGCACTTTCAATACCTACATGGGTTAGTCCCACAAGGAACAAACAAGGATATCCATAGACATAGAGTGATGCACACAAAAGATGATGTCCATGAAAACTTTTAGGTTACCTTGTCCCTTGTCTTACCAACAAGAGGGTTTGTGACTCCTTGAACTAGTGCAAGATGTGGAAGTTGATTGCACTTGTTCTTGCCAAAATGATAAGAGTGAAGTATGTTGGCGGAGTCACCCTCAAGAACTCTCTAGTTCTTCTTCTTTTGGATCCACATCATCTTGATGGGAATCCTTGGAGTTGTAGTCGTACTTGATGAAGTGGAACTTGAAGTAGTCTTGGGAATCCACTTGACTAAGGTCTTAGGAGCTTCTTCAAATGCATCAATTTCCTCTTGAAGCTTGTCCTTGCCTTTTTGCTCGTAGTCTTGTGGTGGAAGATCATCTTGAGCTTGTGTTCCCTTGAAAGAAGTATACTTCTCTTGTTGAGGGACAAACTTTGTCTTGGGGTATTGATCTTCTTCCCATTCAACTCCATTGGCATTGAACTTTCGTTCAAAACCAACACCTTGATTCTTCCGGTGCATTCCTTGCTTGCGCACAATTTCCTCGAATTGCTTACTCCCGGCAAGGCTTTTGTACACTCCTTTCTCTATAATTCCCTTCAATAAGCTATTTTCTTGCTCAAGTGTAACTTGGCTAAGAGAATCATTAGTGGAATCAAGAGAACTACTAGAAGCAACAATATTGGATTTAGCATGATCATTGTTACTACTAGAGGAAGAATCTTTCTTGTTAGACTTGACTTGAGGCATGTAAGTGGATAAGAGTAAACGCTTGGCAATGTAAGAAGAACTTTTCTTGTGGAGATCATCATTGACTGCCTTTAAGAACTCATGCTCTTGCTCAAGATTGAGCTTTTCAAAGCGTAGTTTCTCATGAGCTCTTAAAAGTTCTCGATGATCTTCGAAGATAGTGTCATGAGCTAACTTAAGAGTTTTTAGTTCTTTAGTTAGAGCCTCAATCTTCTCCTTATCATTGTCACTCGTTTTAGCATGATTAATTGGTCTTTCATCATAGTATTCATCACTAGAGTTGTCACCAAGCAAATCATCACCTAACAAGTCATCTTCATCACTATTGAAATCAACATACTCGGGGTGTGTTACCTTAGGACCTTTGGCCATGAAGCATCTTCCAATTCCTTCATTTGGTGAGTCAAATATGTCGTAGGAGTTGGTTGACACAAGTGCTAGACCGGCAACACCTTCATCTTGAGTATCTTCGGATTCGGAGTGATAACTTCTCTCGGAGTGGCTGTCGGAGTCGGAGCCGGATACCCATTCACCAACATGAGCTTGATGTCTTCGTCTTGTGTAGCTCCTTGATGATTTTTCCTTCCTTTCCGAATCCTTGCTTCTCCGTGAGTATCTTCGTTCATAACGATCATCTTTACTCCTTCTCTCTCTTGGTGGTGATCCTTTGCTTCTTCTTTTTGGAGAATCTTCTCTTCTCTTGTAGGGAGCCGTACACTCATTGGAATAGTGTCCGGGTCTTCCACAATTGTAACAGTTTCGCTCTCTACTAGAAGATCTTTTGTCATTGTAGGACCTTGACTTGGAGCTTCTATCTTTGCTTCTACTCTTGTAGAACTTGTTGAAGTTCTTCACCATTAAGCTCAATTCTTCATTGAAGTCTTGTTTCTCACTTGATGATGTAGGGGCTTCACATGAGGCTTTATAGGCACCACTTGATTTGTTGTGAAGTTCCTCTTTATCCTTAAGTGACATCTCATGAGCAACAATTCTTCCAATCACCTCCGTTGGCTTGAGATCTTTGTAATTGGGCATCATTTGGATCAATGTGCACATGGTATCATATTTTCCATCCAAGGCTCTTAGGATCTTCTTGATGATGAATCTATCGGTCATCTCTTCACTTCCTAAGCCGGCAATCTCATCTGTGATGAGAGCAAGCCTAGAGTACATTTCAGCGACACCTTCACCATCCTTCATCTTGAACTTGTCAAGTTGGCTTTGAAGCACATCCAACTTGGATTCCTTGACGGAGTCGGTACCTTCGTGCATATCAATCAAAGTGTCCCAAATTTCCTTTGCATTCTCAAGGCGGCTGATTTTGTTGAATTCTTCGGGGCACAATCCGTTGAAGAGAATATCACAAGCTTGAGCATTGTATTGCAACATCTTCAACTCATCCGCGGTAGCTTCACGGTTTGGTTCTCTCCCGTCAAAGAAGTCACCTTGCAAACCAACACACACAATAGCCCAAACAGCGGGGTTATGTCCAAGAATATGCATTTTCATTTTATGCTTCCAACTAGCAAAATTAGTACCATCAAAGTAAGGACCTCTACGGTGATAATTTCCCTCGCTAGACGCCATACTCTCCTAGGTTGTGAAACCAAGGCTATGACCACCAAAAGCTATGGAGATCAAGCAAATGGAGACCAAGGCTCTGATACCACTTGTAGGATCGAAAGTATGTCTATAGGGGGGTGATTAGACTACTTGACCAAATAAAACTTAACCTTTTCCCAATTTTAGTTCTTGGCAGATTTTAGCTAATTTAGGACAAGTCAAGCAATCATCACATCACTCAAGCAAGCATGCAAAGAGTTTATGGGCAGCGGAAAGTAAAGCATGCAACTTGCGAGAATGTAAAGGGAAGGGTTTGGAGAATTCAAACGCTATTGGAGACACGGATGTTTTTCCCGTGGTTCGGATAGGTGGTGCTATCCTACATCCACGTTGATGGAGACTTCAACCCACGAAGGGTAACGGTTGCGCGAGTCCACACAGGGCTCCACCCAAGGGCAACGGTTGCGCGAGTCCACACAGGGCTCCACCCACGAAGGGTCCACGAAGAAGCAACCACCCACAAAGGGTCCACGAAGAAGCAACCTTGTCTATCCCACCATGGCCATCGCCCACACAGGACTTGCCTCACTAGTGGTAGATCTTCACGAAGTAGGCGATCTCCTTGCCCTTACAAACTCCTTGGTTCAACTCCACAATCTTGTCGGAGGCTCCCAAGTGACACCTAGCCAATCTAGGAGACACCACTCTCCAAGAAGTAACAAATGGTGTGTAGGTAATGAACTCCTTGCTCTTGTGCTTCAAATGATAGTCTCCCCAACACTCAACTCTCTCTCATAGGATTTGGATTTGGTGGAAAGAGGGTTTTTGTGGAAAGCAACTTGGGAAGGCTAGAGATCAAGATTCATATGGTAGGAATGGAATGTCTTGATCTCAACACATGAGTAGGTGGTTCTCTCCCAGAACATATGAGTTGGAATGGTGTGTGTGTTCTGATGGCTCTCTCATCGAATGAGAAGGAGGTGGAGGGGTATATATAGCCTCCACACAAAATCCAACCGTTACACAGTTTTCCAATCTCGGTGGGACCGATTCGCTCTTTTGGTAAGACCGAAAAGTTACAAAAGGGAAACAGAGAGTTTGCAACCCCATCTCGGTGAGACCGAGATCCTTATCGGTAGAACCGAATTGCTAGGGTTTGGCAGTGGCTAATGACAAGTGAAACTCGGTGGCGCCGGATAGGAAGAATCGGTAGGACCGAGTTTGGCTTAGGGTTTAGGTCATATGTGGATATGGGAAAGTAGTTGAGGGTTTTGGAGCATATCACTAAGCACATGAAGCAAGAGGCTCATTAAGCAACACCTCATCCCTCCTTAATAGTATTGGCTTTTCCTAAAGACTCAATGTGATCTTGGATCACTAAAATATAAAATGAAGAGTCTTGAGCTTTTGAGCTTGAGCCAATCCTTTGTCCTTAGCATTTTGAGGGTTCCACTTTCACATCATGCCATGCCAATCATTGAGCTTTCCTGAAATAATCATCTTGGAATAGCATTAGCTCAATGAGCTATAGGTTGTTATGCATTACCAAAACCACCTAGGGATAGTTGCACTTTCAATCCCCGATCGCCCCGACTGGGCTCCACTACTGATCAACTGGAAACGAAACAACACAACAAACAAGATCTTCATCGAGCTCCTCCTTGAGCTCGGTTGCGTCACCTGCACATTATCATCGGCACCTGCAACTGGTTTTGGAAGTAATCTGTGAGTCACGGGGACTCAGCAATCTCACACCCTCGCGATCAAGACTATTTAAGCTTATGGGTAGGAAAAGGGGTAGTGAGATGGAGCTGCAGCAAGCACTAAGCATATATGGTGGCTAACTTACGCAAATGAGAGCGAGAAGAGAAGCAAAGCACGGTCGTGAACTAGAAGTGATCAAGAAGTGATCCTGAAACTACTTACGTTCAAGCATAACACAAGAACCGTGTTCACTTCCCGTACTCTGCCGAGAAGAGACCATCACGGCTACACACACGGTTGATGCATTTTAATTAAGTTAAGTGTCAAGTTCTCTACAACCGGACATTAAAAAATTCCCATTTGCCCATAACCGCGGTCACGGCTTTCGAAAGTTCAAAACCCTGCAGGGGTGTCCCAACTTAGCCCATCACAAGCTCTTACGGTCAACGAAGGATATTCCTTCTCCCAGGAAGACCCGATCAGGATCGGAATCCAGGTTACAATACATTTCGACAATGGTAAAACAAGACCAGCAAGACCACCCACTGTGCCGACAAATCCCGATAGGAGCTGCACATATCTCGTTCTCAGGGCACACCAGATAAGCTAAGCGTACAGGAGCCGACATAACCCAAGTTGCCAAGCGATGGCCCTGCACGGTGCTCTAGTTTGGGCCAACACTCGGAGGAGCACTGTCTCGGGGGTTTAAATAAAGATGACCCTTGAGTCTGCAGAACCCAAGGGAAAAAGGCTAGGTGGCAAATGGAAAAACCAATGTTGGGCCTTGCTGGAGGAGTTTTATTCAAGATGAACTGTCAAGGGGTTCCCATTATAACCCAACCATGTAAGGAACGCAAAATCAAGGAACATAATACCAGTATGAAGGAAACTAGGGCGGCAAGAGTGGAACAAAACACCAGGCATAAGGCCGAGCCTTCCACCCTTTACCAAGTATATAAGATGCATTAATTAAATAAGAGATATTTTGATATCCCAACAAAATATCCATGTTCCAACATGGAACACACTTCATCTTCACCTGCAACTAACAACGCTATAAGAGGGGCTGAGCAAAGCGGTAACATAGCCAAACAACGATTTGCTAGGATAAGGTGGGTTAGAGGCTTGACATGGCAATATGGGAGGCATGATATAGCAAGTGGTTGGTATCGCGGCATAGGCATAGCAAAAGAGCGAGTATCTAGCAAGCAAAGATAGAAGTGATTTCAAGGGTATGGTCATCTTGCCTGAGATCCCGCAAGGAAGAAGAACGAGTCCATGACGAAGACAAGCGGACGTAGTCGAACGAATCCTCACAAATGCGACGTTATCGGAAACAACCCGAAGAAGCAACACCGGAAAGAAGCAAACAACATAGTAAACAACCACCACATAAACATGGCATGATGCACATCCAAGGATGATGCATGTCCAGTTTAATGAAGCATGGCATGGCAAAATGCACAAACAATCCTACAAATTAAGTGGAGCTCAACATGCAACTCCATTGCATATTGATGAAACACCACATTCAAGTTATTTAGTTTGATCTCGTTTATGTACCCAACAATATTAAATGTTGGTTAGCATGGCAAGAGGTGAAGCATAAAGAAAACTACCTATCTAGGCAAGTTTAAATGAGGCCGGAACAACAAACAACAAGTTCGGAAACTCCTCATGTGCATATTTTAAGGTTTGGTACTGTTCTGCTCTAAACACAATTTTATAGTTGTTAAACATGCAAAGCAATGTCACCATGTTAAACTAGGCATTTTCCACCCCATTTACATATAAAGTTTGTTAGGTTTGGAGCTACTGTTATTAAGTTATGAAATAAATCATTTTAACAAGTTATTTAAGCAAATTTAAACAAACAGCATTTTAAACATGCATGAAAATTGCATATTATGAAACTAGACAAGATTCTAAGCATTGTTGATATTTAAAGTTTTTACATGTGATGCTTACTTTGTGAGATATTAAATGTATGAACATGAGGGTCTTTTCTGTAAAACTGGCACTCTCTGGAAAATGCTAAAATCACATATCTGAAAAAAAATGGGCCGATTCTGAACAGTGCACTGAGCACTGGGTCTGCGGTGGCTCACCAAGGCCAACATCAACTGGGCCGGCTCTGTGGGCTGCAGCTGGCAGGCCGCGGTGCCGGGCTTTGGGATCTGGCTGGAGAGGCCTGGGAGAGGCATTGGGCCTACACGCGGTGCTGGATGGGAGGCTGGGCTTCCAACGGGGTGAGGTTGGTCCACGCGCTGACCCACAGTCAACACGACCATGAGAGCGAGCGAGCGGGAGGCTTGGCGCTCTGTGCGTCTCCAGGAAGAACAGGGTCACGGCGCCGGTGCTGCAGGGATGCACGCGAGATGGAGGGAGGCAGACAACGCGGATCCGGCGGGGACATGCTGGAACTGGCCGGATCCAGCAGCAGGGGTGACGAACGGGCGGTGGCCATAGCGGTTGAGGTCAACGGGAGGCGCGGCCATGGCTTCAGGCTCCATGGTTCCTGCAGGGGACTCGGGAACAGCGGCAAACTTCGCGCGGCGCAGAATCTTAGCGGAGGACGACGAGCGGCGCTGGGCGTTCGGATCCACGGGATCGAGACGAGGCAAGGGGCTCATCCTCGTCCTTGAGTTCTTGCAGGAACAGGGAGGCGGAGGCGGGATGCAGGGGAGCGGCAGCGGCGAACTTGGCGCTTGGGGTGACCTCCGACGACGCGTGGACGGCTGGGATGGATGACGGGGCACGAATCCGGTCCCCGGAGATGGTTCTGGACGGGGGGCGGACGAACTCGAGCTCCGGGCGCCATGGCGGTCACCTGTTGCTGCGTGTTACAGAAAGAGATAGAGATCTTAGAAGACAGGGAGAAGAAGAAAAGAGAGATGGACAGAGTATGGAGCAGGGGCGCAGCAGAGGCGGTAGTCCGGCGATCTGGCAGTGAGTGGTCGCTGGTGGCGAGGTTCGCCAAGGGCAGCGAGCGCGGGAGCTCCAGCTCGGCTGGTTGGGGGACTGGGGCTTGGATCGAGGAGGAGCAGTGGAGAGTGATGGGTGGCTGGTTCGAGTTGGTGTGGTGGTGAAAGCGAGGAGGGGATTTTGGATCGGGGATGAACCCAAGGAGGAAGAGACAGGAGGAGTGGCGGCGGCTTGGGGTGGATGGGGCAGCCTGCCTAAAATCAAGGGTTGCCCCATTATATACAGCTAGTAGAATTGGGTAGGGGTGATCTAGTCCCTCCGATTGAAATCAGACGGTCCAAGAAAAATAGGTAGGGAGCCCAATTAACAAAACGGAGATGTTTTGTAGACGTTTGGGGATGATCCGGACCCAACGGTGACAACTGTCCTGGTCCGGATCCAGGGAAGTTTCGGACACACGTGCGATGGGTCAGTTGGAACTTGTGGGCTGTGCAGAAGGGCTCGAGCTGAGAGAAGAGAAGAGAGAGAGGCCCGGCGACTGTTTCCGGAGACCGAAAATGTCCGACGAAAAGACCGGCTATACTGTCGCTATAGTTATCCGTTGGGGCATCAAACAGACTCCAAATGTGATGAAACTTGACAGGCAGTCTATCTACACTATAATAAGACCGCACACCAACTTCCAACCCATTCCGAGAACATTTTCCGGCCACTTATAAAATACTATTTCGGACGTGCCGCGGGCGCGTGCAAGTGTGACTGAGCTTAGAACGGACAAAGGGAAGAAACTAGGAGGCCGGGACGGATGCAAGTTTTGAAAACATGATGATGCAATGCACATGATGACATGATAAGATGCAACACGCAAGCAAATGACAAGGCAACAACAGCGAATAACTGGGAGACACCTGGCGCAACGGTCTCGGGGCGTTACAACGCTCCACCACTACGAGAGGATCTCGTCCCGAGATCTAGGATGGCACCGGATGGAAAAGGAAGAGGAAGATAAGAGGTAAAACTAAGTTGCTTCTTTGACAAACGAGTGAAACCAAAGAACCTTGAAAGGTTACGCCATTTTGAGAAAAGAATACAACAGAGATGAACGAAGTTGAAAACACTCCGTTAGAAAAGGGGAACAAGGAACATTACGAGAACCTTATGGGTTGAAAGACATAAGAAAAGGTTACAATGGACAAGAAGTAGATGCAAGCACCTCGGTTGACATGAGATGTACAAGGAATGATAAAGATCAATTATGGCAACACTCCGGTTGGAAATGGAAGGTAAAGATTATGAGCTTTGCAATATGAAAGCACTTGGATGAGACTCCGGTTAGAAAAGGAATGATAGCCACAACATTCCAGTTAAAGCAAGATAGCGAAGGAATAAGAATGATATAATTTGGGCAGCACTCCGACTGTAAATGGAAGGAATTGAACAAGATCTTGACAAACAAGATGATGGGTTGAAGAGAGCAACATCACAATGCCTCCGGAACAAAAGATAGAACGGACTGAAAGTAACAAAGAAGAAAACAACATCTTTTACATCGAATGAATTTGAAAGCGTCCTTAGAAAGAAGGATTAATGGAGTTGTTGAAAATTAAACAACAAAATAATAAGGTTGTTGTGGGCTTATGGAAAAACATCTCAAAACTATGAGGTGAAATTCTGCCACTAACGGAAACGGTAGATTTGATTAAGGTCAATAAGGAGACGAGAAAACTATTTCACCAGGAGGATAAATGAATAACTCGGGTCATTTATAAGCACCATAATAGCAACAATCCTTAGGGAAGGCTTAAGGTGAAATATAACCCAAGATAACTCCAAAGAAGAGAAAGATTGGTTGAAAAGATGTCTTGAGCGAAGAGAAAATGATGGTTTTAGATGTGTCACTCTTGAAAACTTGTGAATCATGAAACACAAAGGAAAAATTATCAACAATGACCTCAGATGATATGGTATAAAGAATTGCATTTTGGAATGCAAGATGAAGAATACTTGAACTCCTCTGAAAAGAATCTTGGTGACGCTTCTAGAAGGAATTAAATCCTTGCTGAACCATCATGTAGAACATCCATGAAGAACTCCGGTAACAAAAGGATGATCAAACAAAAAGAAGGATGAAAAGAATAATATTGAAGCCTTGCAATGATTAGATGAAGCTTTGCGATGAGATAAAGTGGAAGCTTGGAACTCCGGAATGAAAGATAAAGCATCTCGAACTGAGAATTTGATGAGCCTCCGGAATAAGGAATTAATCACTTGGATGAACAAGAATAAGAATTATGTTATGCGTATCCTTCACCAATTAAATTGATGACCCACATTGGATTTGGCATGCCACTTATTCTCGTAGAAAGGATTAAGATAGATATAGCATCAAACTTGGGAAGGTCTTCAACGAACCACCGGTAAAATTTGGAAAGCAGGAATGCATTGATATGATAAACGAAGGAAGAAGAATCTTGGAAGAACCACCGTAAGAATTAAAAATGAACAAAGAAAAGATAAGGAAAACACCGGGAAGAATAATAAAAGAACGAAGAAACTTGAGAGATTATAAATACATGAGAACAGAGAGATCATGAACTAATTAGAGGATATTTGAATGATGCACCGGTATGATTTGGGGAACGAGAGCTGAAAGCTGGAATGAATAATTATGAGATGATGGGCTCCGGAGAATCAAACTGAAAAGGCTCCTGATTTTCTCCGGATGGGTGAAAAGAATTCTCAGAATAGAAAACAATTTTTAGAGGATGGTAGCAAGCAAGAATCACGAATCTTCGAGAGAAAGTACAAGATTTAGAGGAAACACTTCTTTGGTCTTCAAATGTTGAGAATGACGAGAAGAAAACAACACCAAATTGTTGAGACACTCCGGAATAATGAATAATATAAAGGCTGAATCAACAATGAAAAGAATTTGAAAGATCTTGAAGAAAGACATTTGACCGATGATAATTCACTCTTATGTCAAACTTGGAAAAGAATTAGAGAGTAACTCCGGGAAGATTAGAAGAGTCAAGTAAGATCCTGGGAAAAGACCCGTGGGTTAGGGCCCACTCAAAAGAAATACCGTTGAACGATTACTTGAAAAGAGAGATTGCACTGGTTGAGTTAAATGGCTTGAATGAGATAACAATCTCGAAATAAGTTGAATGGATCTTGAATGGAAATTTGAATCTTCTGAGATATCTTCAGCACTCCGGAACAAATGAATAGAGAGAGGTGAACAATTAAGAGAGTCTTCGGTAAGGACTTTGAACATGGAAAGCATGTGAACCCATGAAAAAGTTATGATCAACACCGAAAGCTTGCATTGAATCCACTGGAGAAGAAAAGAACGAAGAATACAACACTTGAGGCTCCATTAGAATCTTCTTGAGAATCACCGGATAAGAGCATTGACGGAAGGAATGGAGAGACTTCCATCAATAAAAGGATACTTGATTACGACATCTGAGTCCTTGAAGGAAAAAGGGTTGGGAGGGCGGGAAAAACAAAAGCAACTTGGAATGGATAGAACAAATCACGTTGAGAAGACTTTGAGTTGAACTTGCAGATGTTGAAGTGATCGGATCCACTTGAAGGGAAGCTCACCGGTTGAGAAGAAATTGAAATGACAAACTCGATGATCGAGAAGGATTAGTATTCCCATAGGAATATGAGAACACCACTTAGGAAAGGTATGGAATCAACATTTGACTTCGAAGCAACTTGAATACCACAACTGAAAACAAAAACAAAGGATTGTCTTGCAGAATAAGCCGGAACAAACATATGATAGAGATTTCGTCCAAAGTTTTCATGGTGGGGCCCACACGGGCTCGATCGTACAACACCATCATGTACAGGGCAGTGCACATGACATACGAAGTGTCCCTGAGTCAACATAGCCAAGGACTCTTTAAGACACAACGAGACCACTGTAAAACCAACCGTGGATGGGCGGACCACTAGACGTCGAACCCCAATTTCATATCATACATCTGTCGGAAAGATATCCTAGGAGCTACTTGAATTCCCACTTATAAACTCCCGAAACTTTCTGGTTATGCAATCAGGTGTTGGGGATACAGGGGAAGCATAATATCTCACCCAAAACTAACAAATCCTACATCCAGCTATATCCACCCTTCAACACATAACCAAGAAACCTTGGGAAATCGTTTACCTCAACCTTCGAAAAGCATCCGTTATACGAGTTATGGCAATACTCCCGAACTCCTGCCCCAGTACTAGGTGGCATCGAGGTTATCTCACCAACAACTGTATAAAAGAGATTTTCGATGTCGGTGAAACTCAGGTATTCCAGAACTGCAATGATAAAATTGTGACGACAACACCTCAGAGCTCAACTCCTCGGGACACTGCCACAACCCCTAAATGTCAGGAGGCACCAAGAACAATGTTCTCGTCACAAAACCATCGAAACGATTCCAAGATACCCGCCTGATCCTAATTTTTTTAGTGAAATTTGAGAAGAGAAGAGTCAAAACTCTACGCAAGAGGCCTCACAAGAGCGACGAAGGGACTGAGGAGTAAAAGAATCCTACTCTCCGATATATATAATCCTATAAGACTCAAAACATTTTCTAGACTCAACAACGCCAGCGATTCGATCAAGCAGGGGGCTCCTAAGCTGGGGAAGGCTCTGATACCAACTTGTAACACCCACGATGCGGCTATATCTCCCACGTGTCGGAGCAGGACTTAGAGGCATAACCGCATAGTAGGAATGTCGCAAGAGGGGTAATCTTTACACATCCCATGTACTGAATAAGATAGAGATACAGAGTTGGCTTACAATCGCCACTTCACACAATACATAAATATAGCATTACATCAACCAGAATAGAAACAAGGTCCGACTATGGAACAAAAATAAAAGAAGACCACCCCTAATGCAATAGATCCCTGATCGCCCCGACTGGGCTCCACTACTGATCAACTGGAAACGAAACAACACAACGAACAAGATCTTCATCGAGCTCCTCCTTGAGCTTAGTTGCGTCACTTGCACGTTATCATCGGCACCTGCAACTAGTTTTGGAAGTAATCTGTGAGTCACGGGGACTTAGCAATCTCACACCCTCGCGATCAAGACTATTTAAGCTTATGGGTAGGAAAAGGGGTAGTGAGATGGAGCTGCAGCAAGCACTAAGCATATATGGTGGCTAACTTACGCAAATGAGAGCGAGAAGAGAAGCAAAGCACAGTCGTGAACTAGAAGTGATCAAGAAGTGATCCTGAAACTACTTACGTTCAAGCATAACACAAGAACCGTGTTCACTTCCCGGACTCCGCCGAGAAGAGACCATCACGGCTACACACGCGGTTGATGTATTTTACTTAAGTTAAGTGTCAAGTTCTCTACAACCGGACATTAACAAATTCCCATCTGCCCATAACCGCGGGCACGGCTTTCGAAAGTTCAAAACCCTGCAGGGGTGTCCCAACTTAGCCCATCACAAGCTCTCATGGTCAACGAAGGATATTCCTTCTCCCAGGAAGACCCGATCAGGCTCAGAATCCAGGTACAAGACAGTTCGACAATGGTAAAACAAGACCAGCAAGACCACCCACTGTGCCGACAAATCCCGATAGGAGCTGCACATATCTAGTTCTCAGGGCACACCGGATAAGCTAAGTGTACATGAGCCGATGTAACCCAAGTTGCCAAGGGATGGCCTTGCACGGTGCTCTAGCTTGGGCCAACACTCAGAGGAGAATTGGCCCGGGGGTTTAAATAAAGATGACACTTGAGTCTGCAGAACCTAAGGGAAAAGGCTAGGTGGCAAATGGTAAAACCAATGTTGGGCCTTGCTGGATGAGTTTTATTCAAGACGAACTGTCAAGGGGTTCCCATTATAACCCAACCGTGTAAGGAACGCAAAATCAAGGAACATAACACCGGTATGAGGGAAACTAGGGCGGCAAGAGTGGAACAAAACACCAGGCATAAGGCCGAGCCTTCCACCCTTTACCAAGTATATAAGATGCATTAATTACGTAAGAGATATTGTGATATCCCAACAAAATATCCATGTTCCAACATGGAACACACTTCATCTTCACCTGCAACTAACAACTCTATAAGAGGGGTTGAGCAAAGCGGTAACATAGCCAAACAATGGTTTGCTAGGACAAGGTGGGTTAGAGGCTTGACATGGCAATATGTGAGGCATGATATAGCAAGTGGTAGGTATCGCGGCATAGGCATAGCAAAAGAGCGAGCATCTAGCAAGCAAAAATAGATGTGATTTTGAGGGTATGGTCATCTTGCCTGAGATCTCGAAAGGAAGAAGAACGAGTCCATGAAGAAGACAAGCGGACGTAGTCGAACGAATCCTCACAAACGCGACGTTATCGGAAACAACCCGAAGAAGCAACACCGGAAAGAAGCAAACAACATAGTAAACAACCACCACATAAACATGGCATGATGCACATCCAAGTATGATGCATGTCCGGTTTAATGAAGCATGGCATGGCAAAATGCACAAACAATCCTACAATTTAATTGGAGCTCAACATTCAACTCCGTTGCATATTGACGAAACACCACATTCAAGTTATTTAGTTCGATCTTGTTTATGTACCTAACAATATTAAATGTTGGTTAGCATGGCAAGAGGCGAAGCATAAAGAAAACTACCTATCTAGGCAAGTTTAAATGAGGCCGGAACAACAAACAACAAGTCCGGAAACTCCTCATGTGCATATTTTAAGGTTTGGTACTGTTCTGCTCTAAACACAATTTTATAGTTGTTAAACATGAAAAGCAATGTCACCATGTTAAACTAGGCATTTTCCACCCCATTTACATATAAAGTTTGTTAGGTTTGGAGCTACAGTTATTAAGTTATGAAATAAATCATTTTAACAAGTTATTTAAGAAAATTTAAACAAACAACATTTTAAACATTTTAAACATGGATGAAAATTGCATATTATGAAACTAGACAAGATTCTAAGCATTTTTCATATATAAAGTTTTTACATGTGATGCTTAGTTTGTGAGATATTAAATGTATGAACATGAGGGTCTTTTCTGTAAAACTGACACTCTCTGGAAAATGCTAAAATCATAGATCTGAAAAAAACAAATGGGCCGAATCTGAACAGTGCACTGGGCGCTGGGTCTGCGGTGGCTCACCAAGGCCAACATCAACTGGGCCGGCTCTGTGGGCTGCAGCTGGCAGGCTGCGGTGCTGGGCTTCGGGATCTGGCTGGAGAGGCGCTGGGCCTACGCGCGGTGCTGGATGGGAGGCTGGGCTTCCGACGGGGTGAGGTTGGTCCACGCGCTGACCCACGGTCAACACGACCACGAGAGCGAGCAAGCGGGAGGCTTGGCGCTGTGTGCGTCTCCAGGAAGAATAGGGTCGCGGCGCCGGTGCTGCAGGGATGCAGGCGAGATGGAGGGAGGGAGACGACGCGGATCCGGTGGGGACATGTTGGAACTGGCCGGATCCAGCAGCAGGGGTGACGAATGGGCGATGGCCATGGCGGTTGAGGTCAAAGGGAGGCGCGGCCATGGCTTCAGGCTCCATGGTTCCTGCAGGGGACTCGGGAACGGCGGCAGACTTGGCGTGGCATAGAATCTTGGCGGAGCACGACGAGCGGCGCTAGGCGTTCGGATCCGCGGGATCGAGACGAGGCAAGGGGCTCGTCCTTGTCCTCGAGTTCTCGCAGGAACAGGGGAGGTAGAGGCGGGATGGAGGGGAGCGGCGGCGGGGAACTTGGCGCTCGGGGTGACCTCCGACGACGCGTGGACGGCTGGGATGGATGACGGGGAGCTAATCCGGTCCCCGGAGATGGTTCTGGACGGGGGGCGGACGAACTCGAGCTCCGGGCACCATGGCGGTCTCTTGTTGCTGCGTGTTACAGAAAGAGATAGAGATCTTAGAAGACAAGGAGAAGAAGAAAAGAGAGATGGACAGAGTAGGGAGCAAGGGCGCAGCAGAGGCGGTGGTCCGGCGATCTGGCAGTGAGTGGTCGCTGGCGGCGAGGTTCGCCGAGGGCAGCGAGCGCGGGAGCTCCAGGTCGGCTGGTTGGGGGGGGGGGCTAGGGCTTGGATCGAGGAGGAGCAGTGGAGAGCGATGGGTGGCTGGTTCGGGTTGGTGTGGTGGTGAAAGCGAGGAGGGGATTTTGGATCGGGGATGAACCCGAGGAGGAAGAGACAGGAGGAGTGGCGGCGGCTTGGGGTGGATGGGACAGCCTGCCTAAAATCTAGGGTTGCCCCATTATATACAGCTAGTAGAATTGGGTAGGGGTGATCTAGTACCTCCGATTGAAATCAGACGGTCCGAGAAAAATAGGTAGGGAGCCCAATTAACAAAACGGAGATGTTTTGTAGACGTTTGGGGATGATCCGAACCCAACGGTGACAACTGTCCGGGTCCGGATCCGGGGAAGTTTCGGACACGCATGCGAGGGGTCGGTTGGAACTTGTGGGCTATGCAGAAGGGCTTGAGCTGAGAGAAGAGAAGAGAGAGAGGCCCGGCGACTGTTTCCGAAGACCGAAAACGTCCGACGAAAAGACCGGCTATACTGTCGCTATAGTTATCCGTTGGGGCATCAAACAGACTCCAAATGCGATGAAACTTGACAGGCGGTCTATCTACACTATAATAAGACCGCACACCAACTTCCAACCCATTCCGAGAACATTTTCTGGCCACTTATAAAATACTATTTCGGACGTGTCGCGGGCGCGTGCAAGTGTGACTGAGCTCAGAACGGACAAAGGGAAGAAACTAGGAGGCTGGGACGGATGCAAGTTTTGAAAACATGATGATGCAATGCACATGATGACATGATAAGATGCAACACGCAAGCAAATGACAAGGCAACAACAGCGAATAACTGGGAGACACCTGGCGCAACGGTCTCGGGGCGTTACATTGGCTACGGGAGAACTGGTGAGTTACGTTCGTTCGACCTAGGGGAGAGTTCCACCTCTGTACGCGCACAGTCTTCGCTACAATTCAGTTTTATTTCGGTTAACTGGTATATAAACCGAACCAACCAAATTGAGTTCATTTTTTGGAAGTAAAAACCGAAAATATTTCTCTCAATGATAAAAACCAAAAATTCGGTTTTTTCGGTCTCGGTTTCCGTCCGGTGTTCGGTTCATCGGTTTTTATGCCCACTGCTATTTCGGCCTACTGACAGCCCATAAGTTCTTGGGATCCTTTCCAGCCCTCGATTACTTCCGACCTGTTACTGGCATGTTCTCCTAATGGGCCAAATTCGCCCCGTGGCAAGAATTGGCCTGTTTGTGGCCTGTTAACCCGTTGCGCTATTTCCAGTCCGTCCTATATTCTGGCCCATTAACAACCCGTTATGCCTGTGACAGAATTAGGCCTTTGCCGTCCTCCGGCCTGTTAACGGCCCGTTACCATGCTGGGCCGATACCAATTATGCTCATTTACGGCCCATGTAGACCCATTTATTCGACGGCCCGAGGCCCACCGATTCTACGACCCATTGGAAGCCCATTTATCTGACGGCCCATGGATCCTATGGCCTGTAGTAGGGTCAAGGTTACCACGGTCCGTATATGGCCCATGGTTGTTGCGGCCACTAGCAAACCAGGGAAAAAGAATACTAGGAAATAAATAAGCCCAAAACTAACGCTAGGCTATTAAGGCGATTGCACAGATTACATCCACTGGGCATCAAAGATCGCCACCAGTGCAAATATAGGGAACACCCTACATTATACAAAAATGGCTTGCTGTTTTCTTCAATAGGTGGCTGCACATTAAGAAGAAGTTTTTTATCGCAACAAAACAAATTCTAACCATAAAACAAAAGGAAGGTTGGCATAAAAGTTAACAGTCTGGCAGATAAATGCACCACCAGAAGTTCAGAAGCTCAGTTCATTTAACCTAACTGTTACGTTTTCATGTTGTACTATCCGATGGAGTACCATAACCTTCGCCTTCATTTCTCCTAGACTCCTGAACAACATAGCAAATGTTTGATAGTCTAGTTTCAAAACCATGCATATCTTGACGACATCGAACAATGTCTGTCCTTGTTTCACAAAGGGTTTCTGTTCGGGAATGGACTTGTGTCTGGAGCGCAGATATAACAATATTTTGAGCTTGCATATCTTGATTATGAGGTAGCTTGGACGAGATTGCCTAAACAACCAACCCAGTATTACACAGAAACATGCTTTTGGCACTGTTAGTGGACATGTACTGACCCATTGCAGCAAGAGGTGACATTGCGGTTATAGTTACCTTGTTACCTTCAGAAGGTGGCGGTTCCACCATTTTTTCCATAGCTTGCTGAAAAGTTGAGTTTTTACATTAGCAGTACTAGAACAGAGGATATTAAGGAGGTAGCAAAACCTAACAAAATAGCTTTGGTCTATATACAGAACTTATTCTAGGGAACCCATGTAAAGTATTGTATTTTACTGCAAAGTACATAATAAAACCGGGTTCCAAACATATGACCATATACCATGGCTAATGTATTGTCTATTTCTTCACATTGTATTGACAGCTAAGGATAAAGAGACAAAGTTTGTAATACGGTAAGCATAGTATGACATCATTCATATCTCAAAACAACTGAGAACAGACAAACAGGCAATTGTAATGTTGTGTGGGCAAGTCCAACACGGAACTAGATTACTGATCAAGATCAAAGGAACATCACTCCTCTCTTTTAAACCTTGTAAGGTGCAATGATACGCTAATACAATTGTGTATAAAATTGAAAAGAGTAATAGACATTGCCTGCAAAACATGCAGTTCAATGCACTAGTCAGAGTAAGTAGTAGTTAAAAGGCATGAGGATTAAGGACTTACAACATCGGCTTTGACTGGTGTAGTCATGCCCTTCGTCTTGCTGGTGTGATAGTCCTCGAAGATTTCCGCAGCATTTGGTTTAGGTACTTTTTGGTCCTTGCGGGTTTTCCTCTGCATTTGGAAAAGTCAATATAGATCTGATAATATGGTACAACGAAAAGAGTGAAACAACAGCTAATTACAAGAGCCTCGTAGTGTGCAATATAGCTACGAGATCCTGTCATCTGTTGGAATTTCATTTTCGTACGGTTGGCCTTGTTCTTTGAATACTTCACCTACAAGAAGATAGATTTGTGAGGCACATGCATAAATAGGACTTCAACATGTGATCTGATCACATATATATAATGTACCTGATACTTTGGATCAGACCAGTGTTTAATGAGGCCTCTCCAGTCTTCATCCGATATATTTTCCACTAGAGATGTTTGGGAAACTTCACTGTTAGCCTTGCCTTCAAAGTGAGTTTTCCTCAAGTTATACCGATACTATCGCAGAGCAGACTTGAAAACATGGGTGCAAGCTTGTCTAGTTGCATCATCTTGGCTATCCAACTTGAACCTCATCTGTTGAAAATTATGGGAGTCTCATTATCGGCAACCTAGAAAGTATGGGACAGAGCAAGACGATATTACTAGTTTCCATACATAACCATACTTACAGATAAATGGTCGAGGAAGGTGTTGAACTAGGTTTCGTCTTTGTCATTCCTGTACTGAATCCATGTTGGGAGGATACGTACATGACACCTAACGGCAACCGCTGCCTCTGATACTAACTTGGCTTACTCTGTAGCATCACGTGGCCTTTTTAAACCTGCCTCAAAACGGATCTCCATTCTTCCTCCTCTAGATTTAGTTAACTTATCGAGCATTATCCCTGATGTTTGTTTCCTCTTGTGCCTAGGTGCTAGTCCAACAACGAACATAGGAAGTGTTAGTGTACATCAAACTGTGAGACTACATATAAAGAAGCATGCGACTGTAACTTGACTCCAGCAACTACCTTCTTACTGTTGAAGCTCACAAAGTTCATCTGATCTTGCCAACACGTCTTGTGTCAAGAGTGCTTCGGAAGTAGTGTCCGGTGGCAAGGGAGCTTGGGAACGTGCTGCTAGCTAAGTTGACAAATGAGTAACTCGTGCAGCTGGTGGTACTGTGGAAGGTGTTGCAACAACTAGGGTTGTCTCTGCTTGTTTGGTGGCAGCTATTGGTTTCGGTTTGGCTTGTACTGCAGCTCGTGTAGCACGGGATACCCTGTTTGTACAATTTTCTACTGGACTTGGACCTTCTATTGCACCATCGGTACCAGCAGAATCTGCAGGATTCTTTCGCTTCCCTTTCTGTGTGTCCTTAGTACTAACACCATCCCCTGTCATTCTGTGTTCCTTCCTCTTTCTCTGTGCTATGTTAAGTCAAGATGACAAGAAAAAGGAATAACAGTTTAGTTCTTCTGAACAAATTGATGCAGACGAACTGAACTTTGATGTTAGACAACCACATGATAGGAGGATGTAATATTCACGAAAAACAAGACGACATGAGATAACCAGAACTATGATGTGTAAACTAAGCAGAAGACATTTCACTAAATTAGAAGCAATGCAATGGAAGGTAGACACCATATGAAAGATGCTACAAATATCGCTCTGCCAAGTTAACAGTGTCTTATCACAACTGGCGTTTAAACAAATGTGAAGCAGTACAAGAAATAAATCATGTGCAAGATGCAAACAACATCACACTACCAAGTTAAAGGTCTCTCGTCATTAGTGCCATTGCATATTCACAGCTTATGATGTGTAAACAATGAGAGGGCGTTTCAACAAATTAGAAGCAATGAAAGCTAGACACCATATGAAAGATGCAATGAATATCACTCTACCAAGTTAAAACTATCTCATCATAAGTTCCACTTCAACAAATTAGAAGTAGTACAAGCTAGAAAAGAATGCGAGATGCAACCTATATCACACTCCCAAGTCAAACGTGTCTTATGATAAGTGATTGTTGCAGGTTACACAACAGTAGTACTTTGATGTAAGAACATGGTGTGATAGACAGATATTGTATGTTCTAGAAACAGGAACACGTGTCTCATTCACAAGTATAATGTGTAAAGTAAGCAGATGGAATTCAACAAAATTAGAAGCAATACAAGCTAGACATCATACATAACATGCAACCACATATAACAGTGCCAAGTTAGAGGGAGCACCTGTGATGGTGCACTAGGGGAGACGTGCTCATCATCAACACAACTACGTTGAGTGTCTATGCATTTGTTGTCTTGCAAATCATCTTGGGGGTTGGAGGAGTAGAATCTGTAGAGGCCCTCCATTTGGAAGGAGAACCTTTATCCGTTGCCTTGCTAACTTCCTTCTGTTTTATTGATTTTTAATTGTCAAGTAAAACTGACAAGAATAATCAATAAAATTCACTCTTCAGAACTCATTCGTGCATGATACTAACAATCACTACTTTGATGTAACGCAAACACATGATACCGGGATGGAATATGTACGAAAAACAGGATGACATGGCATATTCACAGCTGTTTGTGTAAACTAATCAGAAGCCATTTCAACAAATAAGAAGCAATGCAAGCTAGACACCACATGAAAGATGCAACCAATATGACTCTGCCAAGTTAAAAGCATCCAATCAAAAATGGCATTTCAACAAATTAGAAGCAGCGCATGCTATAAATCATATGAAAGATGCAACTAATATCGCACTGCATATACTAAAGGTGTCTCGTCATATTGATTGATGCAGGATACAAAAAACAATAGTTTTATGTAAGGACATGCTTAATAGACATATGTACTATGTACTAAAAATAGGAAGGCATGTCACATTAACAGGTATAATGTATAAACTAAGCATACTAGCACATGCAATTTAACCAGATTGGAAGAATTACAATCTAGACACCATATGCAACATGCAACCACATATCACGCTGCCAAGTTAGAGCAAGCACCTATGATGCTCGTGTCGGGGAAATGTGGTAATCAACTACAGAGCTACGTTCACTATCCTTGATAATCATGTGGGGAGGCTGACGCTGCATTCTTTAAATGAGGATCTTTACTCACAGTAGTCCACTGGCCTGACTGCCTCACCATAAGTGATTGATGAGGGATACACAAGAACATTAGTTTGATGTAAGAACATGGTTAATAGACAGATGTACTAGTGTAACATCCCAAAATTCTAAATTTTGGAATGTTATAATAAATAGATAGATTTGACTGATTGTTTGATTGATTGTCTGAAAGTGAGTGAATTTGAAACTTTTTGAAAGTTAAATGAGAGGGAATAAAAGGACTTTCCCAAACTTTCATATTTGCTTTCTGATCTCCATGAATTCAAATTCTTTTCAAATACAAAACCCTTAAGCGAAGATGATATGACTTCTTCCATTTAAATTAAATGAAAGGGTATTTGAAAATAATTGGATTTCATTTGGAAATATTTCAATTCATAAACTTCATGCAGCTCAATGATTTTCGTGAGAGAAGATAAAATGACTTCTTCAAATTATATGAAATATGAGTTGGGAGTTTCAAAGAATTAAATTCAAAGTTCTTTTGAATTTATTTTCAATTTGGAGTTATTTGAGTTTTATTTAAATTATTTTTCTCCAAAAATAAAATATATGGAAAATAGGGTAACATGATTCCCTGCATTAGAAAATTGGATAAAATTAATTTGAAATCATTTTGGTATTTTAAAAATGATTTTTGTTGGATTTTAATAGACCAGTAGCACTCTTTGAATTATTAGAATTTGTGTGTATTTTATCTAATGCTAGGAAAATGTTCTATGTCGTAGAAAATCTTTTTCTGAAAATTTTGATATATTATATGCCTATATAATATTTTTAGTTATTTTGCTTTTATTCTTTTGGAACGAAAATGTTTATAAAAAAAACTCTTCGAACAGTGCCAGGCCGAAGCCCAGCACTGCTCTCTCTCTCTCTCTCCGCGCCAGGCTAGCCGGCCCAACAGGCCGTGGCCCAGCCCGCGTCACCCCATCTTCGAGCTCGGGACGAAGTCCCGAGCGTGGCCGACTCCGCCGCCGCCGTCGAGTCCCGGCCGGGCACGCCTCCCCTTGCCCCTCCTCCACGCCTCCCGAGACCTCCCCTCCCTGCCTATATAAGCTGAGGCCCGGGCCCCGTCGCTCCTCTCGTCGCCGCTGCACAACCACGCTGTCGCCGCATCTACTGTTGCCGTTGCCGCGCCGCTGCTGCACCGCTTGCCGCGTCGTTCGCCGCTGTTGCCTGCGCCGTCGCCCGCGCTTTGCCCTGCCGCCACGTGGAGTTGCCGCCCCGCGCCATTGCCCTCCACGACCACCGGAGCCGCCGCCGTCGTCCTCCCGACTCCGGCGATCGCCGCGGTAACCGCCGCTGCCGGAAAACGCCGTCACCGGTTTTCAAAAGAAAACCCCCGAACCGCTAATAAAACCGCCCGGTCCGGTTTATTTTTAGAGTTAGGTTTTCTTTAAAAAAACGCTAGATCGGTTTTGTTGTAAAACCGGTTTTGTTTAGGTTTATTTATTTAATGAACGTTCATTAGTTAGCTTCTTTAGCGAACGGTTTTCGTCGTATAGGTTCTGTAGCGAGCGTTCGCTCGATAGTTTTTTCCTTTTTCTTATTTATTTCGGCCAGGGACCTATTCGTGATAATTTTCTTCACAGATTAGTCCCTGTACTTCAATCTATCACTACTTTTTACTCGTTAGTCCAAATCCAACGAAACCAACGCCCACGTCTTCGTTACGATCTCCTCTATCCAGTAAAACAACTTAAACATGTTTTTGAAAAGTTTAAAATTTGAATTAGATCAGATTTGAATTCAAACTTCGTTTGATCATAACTTGAGTTTCGTAGCTCCGTTTGAGTTGATTCTTTTTGCAAATCGAAGCTCTTGACCTAAACATTCTAATAAGGCCAAATTCACATAATTTTGGTACTGTTAGAAATAGTTTTATGTTGCAAGAGCTATTTGCTTGGTTTCGATGTTTTCCGAATTGTTTTCTTCGTTCTTCCCGATCTTTTGAGTGATTGCTTATGTGTGGTTACTATTGCTTGCTTACGATAGATTGACCGGAGTGTGACGAGTAGATCTATCAAGAGTTATGAGTGCGAATCATCTTCATCAACATTGCAGGCAAGTTCACACTTTGATCATACCTCTTCTACAACCAAGTTTTATTGCATTAGATCAATCCTCACACATTGCATGATTAGGATCTAATTAAATTGTGGGATGGGAAGTAGATGAGGTAGTAACTATTACCTGTTTATTATCAAACCTTTGGGAGTTACTTCTACGTTTGCTTATTATGCCATGCTATGCTAGT
The DNA here is from genome assembly GCF_056163025.1 of Triticum urartu. Classification (NCBI taxonomy): domain Eukaryota; kingdom Viridiplantae; phylum Streptophyta; class Magnoliopsida; order Poales; family Poaceae; genus Triticum; species Triticum urartu. Next base: position 361,055,901 of record NC_141876.1, on the reverse strand, counting down.
AGACGTGGACTGGGTGAGTGAAATCCATGACAGATGTGAGATTGTTAATTAATGGTTTATCTAAGGTGGCAACTTAAACACACATCTGGGTGGATTGAGGCACCTGGGGTTTCCAGGACTTGCCTGTTTTTTTTGGACCGCCACCCAGGCTCAAAGGGATCATGAGATTATTCATACTAGAAACTTCCGTGTGCAGCCACAAGCCATTATGGGCTCTGGCATAGTTGATTAAGTTGTGCGAACTCTTACAGTGGTAGACTAGCAGATGTAGGGGTTGTATGTGGTACGGTCTACCCGATCGTAAGGTGCTAGCGCTTCTGAAAGACTATGTCTCGGTCATCCGTCTTCTCAAACACCCTGTAGTGCGAGAAACCAAACGGAGGCGATCGAGTCTTGTGGGGAAAAGTGCGCAAACCTCTGCAGAGTGTATAAACTAATCATGATTAGCCGTGTCCCCGGTTATGGACATCTTGAGTATCTAGTTCTTGGATTATCCTGTTGATCTCATCACGTTACTTTAAATGAATATTGTTGGGTTTAATGATGTTACTTAATTGGGATTGAGAATGCTGTCAACCATTCTCAATGTTCAACAACCACCATGATAGTTAAATAAAATTTATTCCTTTGCAGTAGGGAAAAATTGGCTTTACGCAAAACTATAACCATAGAGCTTTTCCACCAGCCATATATGCATGTAGTGATAGCCATTTTTCATCATTCTCTATGGTGTGAATTTGCCAGTACATTCAATGTACTGACCCATTTCGGGCTGCAACGTCTCATGTTGTAGGTTTCTTACGACGAGTAAGTGATACGTTAGGGTTACGATTTCTACACTCAACTTTGCCGTTGGTGTTGATGGGAGTCCACAACCTTTTTACTTCCGCTATTTTGGATTTAAGGTAATAGTATTTACGTTACTTTTACATGTGATTTACCTCTGTTATAAATCCTCGAGTACCGTGTGTCAGCATACCGATCCAGGGATGACACTTAAGCACAGAGACTTGACCCATTCGGGTCGGGTCGCTACAAGATGGTATCAGAGCACATGTTGACTGTAGGACGTGACCCTAGAAACTGGCAAGCCCATAGCAAAGACTTTTCTCTACAACTTTCTCTTTCAAAAAGATCTTTTACCTCTCTTCTCTTCTGAGCTTATTCAAATATTCCCTTTTAGTTAGACCATACCCCTTTCCCCTTTTGACCACACGAAGATTCGACTGATGAGACCACTCCAAGAAGTATAGGATATCAGACAAGTAAGACCATTCGGAATGAAGAGGATTTTACCATACAATATGAAAATGGAAACTACAGCTGTTGAAGACTCTGAAGACTAGGAGAATTGGAGGCTTTGTAGAATTTCCAGATTTGTATGACCTAGGAAGGCTACCCTAATGGAACTTAACAGATTATGGAAGTTGTCAATACCCGAGATCAAGGTGTGTTGGAGAAAGACCGGAGCATGTAGAGTTAATAACTCAAGGATTTGTCAAGGAAAACCCTAAGGCAGGAGATATCAACTATGGAGAGATAGCTCATGGAAATGACAAGAAAACAACCACGGCTATCCATGAGGTTATCGCCCGCATATGCTATTGTCACCGTGCTGAGTTAAGCATGCATATGCATGGAAGGATTAAATGGTAGAAGGCTGATGGAGCACCTATCAGCAAGATGAAGTTTTAACCTTAGCCGGTGTATCACCAGGATCTGGAGTGTTACATCAAGAAGTTAAGATGGACCTACAAGAAGCATTAATTGATAAGGAAGCATTTCATGAAGAACTTAAGACCAGAAGTTGAAAGCAGCCAAGCTAGAGAAGTAAAACCTTGAGATACAGGAGATTCATCAGGAACTGAAGGATAGTAGGACCCTGGTTCATGCCAAGGATAATGAAACCCAGAAGTTTGAAATGCAACTCCGGAATATTAAAGGATGTCACGAGAGATTTCACGTCAACAGAGATTGATCTGGCAAAGGAACTTGAGAAAGACAAGCATGATCGGAAGAAGCCATTAGAGGCATGAACAAGGCTTGAAGAGTTTGGAGACGTTGAAGATTTATTGACCTTTAGAAGACCAAACCCCTGTTATATACCTACTTTAGATGCGACATTTGTGAGCTGTCATTTGTTTGATGTTTTTCGACAGCCACAACAAAAATCTGTCTTTTCAAAACTTTTGTTTGTATTGTGTGTCCCTCTCCCTCTCTCTTATCTTACCCCAAACCCACATGGACCCAATAGAGGATGAATGGAGATGAGCTTGTATTTTCTGGACTGATGGGTAAGTTGGAGACAGACCGATGGATTCAGAACATGGAGGATCACATGGAGAATAACCCTATAGTTGGACATGATATGACCCAGCATGCTCTTCTGTGCTTTGAAAGAGGTGCTGCTACTTGGTGGAGGATGTACCAAACCATGAATGGATGGCAAGGAGTAACCACTTGGAAAGAATTTAAGTTGACTTTGCCAAAGTCTCGGTTTGTGTCCCAGAAGTTGAAACCTTATGGAAAGGATATGAAGAAACATGGTGCATGCAAGATTTGTGGAGAAATCGGACACACCCATAAAGAACACAAGGATGAATGCCCTAATTGTGAAGGAAGTCACCCGGTTGAAGAATGCCCAAATAGGCAGATTACTTGTTTCTTGTGTGAAGGGATTACCCACTATCCTACTCAGTGTCACATTTACCCCATGGTACAACGAACCATCCAGCAGAAGAAAGAAGTAATGAAAGGAGCCCTGATGGAAATTTTAGAAAAAGCTGTGATGGAGGACACGCCTAAAGAAGACCCAATTAAACCCTACACCAAGTCATGCTATTCATGTGGAGAGGAAGGACACATCTCCCAAAATTGTTTGAATGGGGATCTAGTAGAATTCTCGACAGAGGAAGTAGAATATGACCCACAGGAAATAGAAGCCCTGATTGGAATGGAAAAGTCCAGGAAGAGAAACCGATTGGATTCCAGGAAGGACCTGAGTCATATCACCTGTTACAGGTGCAAGGAGTCAGGGCACTACCTCAACAGTTGCCCAAACAGGAAACCTCGAGACTTGTCGGAAGTAATATGTTTTCGTTGTAATGAAGCAGGGCACTTTGCCAGAGAATGCCCCAAGGAGAAGGAAACTTGTGCTAGATAGTTGAGTTTGCAACAAAAGAAATGGAGTAGTAGAAGTGAGAATTTTTTTTTATATATTGAGGTGTTGAGTTGAGACATGTAATGGAGAAGAGAGAGATTGTAATCATTTGAGAATGAATGAAGTAGCATCGTTGGTACTGATATGGATTTTATGAGTTGTTACCCTATGAAGAAGAATTTTGACCATTTTGAGGATATGAGAATATGGTCTATGGAAGATTTGTGCATTTTAAGGGTGGTAGTACCTTGTAAGAACCCTTGACCACTGGGAAAGAAAAGGCTACTCCACTGACTGGATTTCGGACAAAATGAATATGAGTTTTATCTCGATATGTGTGATACCCCAAGAGTATGTGGGATGAAGTTGGAGACCGTCAATTGTTTGGACCAAATGTGATCAAGGAGTCAGAAGAGAATGTTAAGCTGATTCGAGATAGACTGAAGGTAGCTCAGTCCAGACAGAAGAGTTATGCAGACTTAAAAACGCAAGGAGGTAGTCTATGAAATTGGAGATAGAGCATGTCTTCGTGTGACCCCTCTGCGAGGAGTTAAACGATTTGGAGTTAAGGGACAGTTAGCCCCGAGATTTGTAGGACCATACCGAGTTTTGGAGCGTATGGGAGAAGTGGCCAACAAGTTGGAGTCACCCGAAGGACTGTCAGGAGTTCAAGATGTGTTTCACGTTTCCCAGTTGAAGAAGTGCCATGCAGAGATGGCCAATATTCCCCTGTAAGGACGCTTGACCGCGGAAAGGATAATGATGTTCCACGAAGTGGAATATGGACTTCATAAGTATAGGTTTTTATCTCGGTATGAGGGATATCCCACAGGGATGAAGAGATAAATTACTATTGGATATAAAGGAGGTATGATGTCGGAAATATGGATCAATGGAAACTCCATGATGAGTCTGAGTAATCATGTCCTAGTTTGGTGCCAATAGATGGAAGGAAGACAGTACAATTGGATGGATTTAAGAATACTAGGAAGTTGGAAGTTGGAATAATGATAAGTTGCCCGATGATAAGCTCAAGGACTACAAGTGATGAGATGTGTCATAACCCACAGGCCCAGGACCTGCCAAGAAGCAAGCACATTCTTGCTGAAGGAAAACCCTGGAAGTGGATATACCTTTGTCGACAGACGATTTTATAGGAGTTTACGCAAAACCTGAGAGTTGTGAAGGAACGATAGATGTTTGTCTGGCTTGCAGAATCAATGGATTATTCCGAACTTGGTTCGTCGACGAGAGAAATTCTGCAATGCTTGTGAGGATGACCGAGTGTTACAGTGCGAGATTCGCTAAACCGTATACAAGGTAATGATTTGGGTGCGGGATGGATTGATCACCATACCGACTTACTCTTATTATTCGCCTTGCTATATGGGATGGTAAATCTGAGTGACTTGCCTATAGTAGAGAGACGACGATATTAAACCTTGTTAAACCTTAGAATGGTATAAGAATTTTTCCCTTGTACACGGCAGCTTTTTGCCAACCATAGGTTATACGGTGAGGATCAACCTAGACCCATTTCCTGCAGGAGAAACCATAAATTGTTGACCACCATGAGATATCGATAGTTGTTTAGTTTTGGCGCCAGACCCGTCAGCTAAGAAGACCCAATCTCGGAAGAACCTTACCAAGATGAAAGAACAGAAAAATTGTGGTAAGGTTATGCCACTACCGGAAGAGCCCGGATAAGGAATTATCCTGAAGATCTAAGAAGACCGACACTGTCAAGAATAAGGATGGAGTATATGAGTTTTGATAGAACCGTAACCATGCTTCTAAGGGTGGTAGCACCCCAGACCCCGGTGATGATTGATGGAATTTGAGGAGACCCCCAAACCCTAACCTTTTTCTTGCTAGCCTCTCCGAATCTCGAGGACGAGATTCATTTAAGGGTGGTAGGTTTTTAACATCCCAAAATTCTAAATTTTGGAATGTTATAATAAATAGATAGATTTTGACGGATTGTTTGATTGATTGTCTGAAAGTGAGTGAATTTGAAACTTTTTGAAAGTTAAATGAGAGGGAATAAAAGGACTTTCCCAAACTTTCATATTTGCTTTCTGATCTCCATGAATTCAAATTCTTTTCAAATACAAAACCCTTGAGCGAAGATGATATGACTTCTTCCATTTAAATTAAATGAAAGGGTATTTGAAAATAATTGGATTTCATTTGGAAATATTTCAATTCATAAACTTCATGCAGCTCAATGATTTTCGTGAGAGAAGATAAAATGACTTCTTCAAATTATATGAAATATGAGTTGGGAGTTTCAAAGAATTAAATTCAAAGTTCTTTTGAATTTATTTTCAATTTGGATTTATTTGAGTTTTATTTAAATTATTTTTCTCCAAAAATAAAATATATGGAAAATAGGGTAACATGATTCCCTACATTAGAAAATTGGATAAAAATTAATTTGAAATCATTTTGGTATTTTAAAAATGATTTTTGTTGGATTTTAATAGACCAGTAGCACTCTTTGAATTATTAGAATTTGTGTGTATTTTATCTAATGCTAGGAAAATGTTCTATGTCGTAGAAAATCTTTTTCTGAAAATTTTGATATATTATATGCCTATATAATATTTTTAGTTATTTTGCTTTTATTCTTTTGGAACGAAAATGTTTATAAAAAAAACTCTTCGAACAGTGCCAGGCCGAAGCCCAGCACTGCTCTCTCTCTCTCTCTCCGCGCCAGGCCAGCCGGCCCAACAGGCCGTGGCCCAGCCCGCGTCGCCCCGTCTTCGAGCTCGGGACGAAGTCCCGAGCGTGGCCGACTCCGCCGCCGCCGTCGAGTCCCGGCCGGGCACGCCTCCCCTTGCCCCTCCTCCACGCCTCCCGAGACCTCCCCTCCCTGCCTATATAAGCTGAGGCCCGGGCCCCGTCGCTCCTCTCGTCGCCGCCGCACAACCGCGCTGTCGCCGCATCTACTGCTGCCGTTGCCGCGCCGCTGCTGCACCGCTTGCCGCGTCGTTCGCCGCTGTTGCCTGCGCTGTCGCCCGCGCTTTGCCCTGCCGCCACGTGGAGCTGCCGCCCCGCGCCATTGCCCTCCACGACCACCGGAGCCGCCGCTGTCGTCCTCCCGACTCCGGCGATCGCCGCGGTAACCGCCGCTGCCGGAAAACGCCGTCGCCGGTTTTCAAAAGAAAACCCCCGAACCGCTAATAAAACCGCCCGGTCCGGTTTATTTTTAGAGTTAGGTTTTCTTTAAAAAACGCTAGATCGGTTTTGTTGTAAAACCGGTTTTGTTTAGGTTTATTTATTTAATGAACGTTCATTAGTTAGCTTCTTTAGCGAACGGTTTTCGTCGTATAGGTTCTGTAGCGAGCGTTCGCTCGATAGTTTTTTCCTTTTTCTTATTTATTTCGGCTAGGGACCTATTCGTGATAATTTTCTTCACAGATTAGTCCCTGTACTTCAATCTATCACTACTTTTTACTCGTTAGTCCAAATCCAACGAAACCAACGCCCACGTCTTCGTTACGATCTCCTCTATCCAGTAAAACAACTTAAACATGTTTTTGAAAAGTTTAAAATTTGAATTAGATCAGATTTGAATTCAAACTTCGTTTGATCATAACTTGAGTTTCGTAGCTCCGTTTGAGTTGATTCTTTTTGCAAATCGAAGCTCTTGACCTAAACATTCTAATAAGGCCAAATTCACATAATTTTGGTACTGTTAGAAATAGTTTTATGTTGCAAGAGCTATTTGCTTGGTTTCGATGTTTTCCGAATTGTTTTCTTCGTTCTTCCCGATCTTTTGAGTGATTGCTTATGTGTGGTTACTATTGCTTGCTTACGATAGATTGACCGGAGTGTGATGAGTAGATCTATCAAGAGTTATGAGTGCGAATCATCTTCATCAACATTGCAGGCAAGTTCACACTTTGATCATACCTCTTCTACAACCAAGTTTTATTGCATTAGATCAATCCTCACACATTGCATGATTAGGATCTAATTAAATTATGGGATGGGAAGTAGATGAGGTAGTACCTATTACCTGTTTATTATCAAACCTTTGGGAGTTACTTCTACGTTTGCTTATTATGCCATGCTATGCTAGTAGACGTGGACTGGGTGAGTGAAATCCATGACAGATGTGAGATTGTTAATTAATGGTTTATCTAAGGTGGCAACTTAAACACACATCTGGGTGGATTGAGGCACCTGGGGTTTCCAGGACTTGCCTGTTTTTTTTGGACCGCCACCCAGGCTCAAAGGGATCATGAGATTATTCATACTAGAAACTTCCGTGTGCAGCCACAAGCCATTATGGGCTCTGGCATAGTTGATTAAGTTGTGCGAACTCTTACAGTGGTAGACTAGCAGATGTAGGGGTTGTATGTGGTACGGTCTACCCGATCGTAAGGTGCTAGCGCTTCTGAAAGACTATGTCTCGGTCATCCGTCTTCTCAAACACCCTGTAGTGCGAGAAACCAAACGGAGGCGATCGAGTCTTGTGGGGAAAAGTGCGCAAACCTCTGCAGAGTGTATAAACTAATCATGATTAGCCGTGTCCCCGGTTATGGACATCTTGAGTATCTAGTTCTTGGATTATCCTGTTGATCTCATCACGTTACTTTAAATGAATATTGTTGGGTTTAATGATGTTACTTAATTGGGATTGAGAATGCTGTCAACCATTCTCAATGTTCAACAACCACCATGATAGTTAAATAAAATTTATTCCTTTGCAGTAGGGAAAAATTGGCTTTACGCAAAACTATAACCATAGAGCTTTTCCACCAGCCATATATGCATGTAGTGATAGCCATTTTTCATCATTCTCTATGGTGTGAATTTGCCAGTACATTCAATGTACTGACCCATTTCGGGCTGCAACGTCTCATGTTGCAGGTTTCTTACGACGAGTAAGTGATACGTTAGGGTTACGATTTCTACACTCAACTTTGCCATTGGTGTTGATGGGAATCCACAACCTTGTTACTTCCGCTATTTTGGATTTGAGGTAATAGTATTTACGTTACTTTTACATGTGATTTACCTCTGTTATAAATCCTCGAGTACTGTGTGTGTCAGCATACCGATCCAGGGATGACACTTAAGCACAGAGACTTGACCCATTCGGGTCGGGTCGTTACAACTAGTATGTACCAAAAACAAGAAGGCATGTCATATTCGAAGGTATAATGTGTAAGCTAAGCAGATGCAATTTAACCAAATTGGAAGCAATACAAGCTAGAGATCCGGCTGGAGTGGTGAGCCTGATCATCTAGGACCCGAGAGCCTGGTGGGAGGCGAGCTGCTTCACCACCATCATGGCTTTTTAGTTGGCTTCCAGGTGATGCATGTCTGTGTTGGGCTTTTCACTAGCTCGGCCAGTGCCCTGACTAGCTATTTGTCTTCTGGTGCTCCTGGGATGGTGGTTCATGTAAACAATATCTTTCCTTATCTTAATAAATACCAACTTCGGCCTTTCGAATACAAGCTAGAAACCATATGCAACATGCAAGCACATATGAAACCACGAAGTTAAAGTAGGCACCTGGGATGGTGGTTCATTGCGAGCGAGACCATCAACTCCAGAGCTACGTTTACCGTCTCCATCTTCTCACACTACACCCTTTAAAGTGCTGAAACGTGTCTGGCCTAGCCGCGTACGAAGCTGAAGTGACTTCTCTCTTTTCTTTTTTGCTTTTATCAAGGCAAAATTTGAAATACCCTTGTAGAAAAACACAATAGTGGGAGTATGGGTGAAGTGTGTGTAGAACTAGTGCACTGTAATTGTAAAAGTAGTAGATAGCAGGTGGCTGAAAAATAAATGACAGGAGACATATGATAGCTCTACAACATTGCATCGCAAAAAAATTAGATTCTACTCCGTATGATTTTGTAATATATGAGCACAAGGATGGCTGGGAAATGCAGGTACTCCTCCAGCACACCACCACATGTGGTCCTATCAAAATAATAGTCGACTGAAAATAAATAGGTCAGTCGATTTTTTTATGACCCGTCCGATCTATAAGGAACGGGCAGATGGCCTTCATCTACCTCCCGCCAATCACTATTGACGATATTTCTCAAACCGCCAACGACCACTGGCCCAGACCCCTGCCTCCGCCGCCCCGCCCTCCCCTCGACCTCACACCACCGCCATGCTTGGCAGCGCCCCCAGCCATCCCTTTAATCCCGTACGACCTCCAGATCGGGCGCCAGTAGCTCTAGGCCCCACACACCCCTAAGATAAACACTGAGGCGCTGCTTCCCCAACATAATAGGCGGACTAGTGCCTGTTACGACGGGGAATGCTTCCTTTAATTGAGAATCAACTGACCAGGAATTGAAATCCTGGGGGGCGACGGAACTCTAGCTAAGGTGAAATAGTATATGAGGAGAAACTTTGTGCATCGCGAGTTACTAGGAACATCTAGTATCAAGAAGAAGCGGTCAACTAGTGTCTTCTGTGGGATGAATACCGTGCAAGCAGACATGTAAGATTTGCACGAATAAGGGAAGAGGACTACCATTTCCGATTGCCAGTGTTGTGTCCTCCATATGTCGTCGCGATTTTCTTCTTTTTACCGGGGGAACCGATGTTTTGGAGGAGGGTGTAATTTTGGATCAACATATGGCCAAATTGTTGATAGTGTTGCCGTGGCTGTATGTTAGCGGAGGGGAAGCAGGTACGAGGCGGCGAAGGACGGCATAGCAGGAACAGCTCCGGTGCGGTGGACGGTGGCGAAGTTGGAGCAGCAGTAGTGAGGCGTAGGACTGCGTGGTTGAACTGGCTCGGGTATAGACACCTCGGCCTTGGCTTCAACTACTAGCCGTGGAGGGTATTGCGGTTGAGGTTGCGGTGGACGATGACGTCGGGGTATCGGCTCCGACGTGATGGAGGAGGACGGCGGTTGATGGGTGGGATGGGGTGGCGAACTGAGGACGACGGGGTTTCGCGACTGGCGGAGAGGTAGTTTTGGCGCCCACAAAGTACGAATGGGGAATCGTACCGGGGGGTGGGAGCGAAGGGAGAACCATGTTTCGATCTGGGACACGCTTGTTTTTGGCTTTTTTCAACAGATGGGACACGCTTGTTGGAAATTTGGGGAAATTACAAACTTTGCCCCCCTCTTAAATTTTGGACCTACTGCGGGTCGGGGGTGGGATGGTAATCCCAGGTGTCCCAAATAGTGGGTGGGAGCGATTTCGGCCGTGCGTATGTGTGCTTAGGCGGCCATTGTGTATGAATGTTTTTCGGAAGCGGTTGCATGGCGTCTAGATGAAGCTACAAACCTACCCCGGTTTAGACCTTTGGACGTCGGGCCGGTAGGTTTCACGGGTCGGAGTTACTAGAAAAGTAATTTCCTTCTACTACCAAACATTGGTCTCACGCGGTTTCGGGCGAGTAGAGGCTCTTTTGGCGCTTCGTTCGAAAATTTTAAACAGAAGCATTCACGTTTAGAGTACTCTTGAACTTTGAGGATTGACCTAAATAGTCAACGTTAAATTTGACCTTGTATGTTTGAAAACCTCATTAAATTATCCTCTTCTTTTTGAAATTTTGACACTTGAAAATCCTATAACTACGATTATTTTGGAATGGAGGAGCTAAATTTGAATCTATTTTCTACATGACTATATATGCTATTATGTACAAAAGCAGAGCAAAGATTAGTGCCCCCATAATTTAGGTATGATTTACAAATGCCATGATATCAAATTCAAATAATTGAATGGACTTCATGTTGAATTCGAATTTTTTAAACCACCTTAAGTTGAATTCAAATGTATGCTAGTTCATACCTAACTATTTATAATGTTCATTGTGTAACTTTCGTATGTATAATGTGCTTTACACACACAACATGAACTATACTCACGTTTATATTCGATTGCTAAAGAGATGCATTGTCTGGAGTTCAAAATACTAACTATGTGGATCAATTATGTCGAATAATAACATAGACATGCTCAAATTTGATAGAATCTAGATGTCTGATGGATCAATGACCGTTCCTTACGCGAATTGCAAATATCATGATCCCATCCTAATATTTGGATACAATTTATATTTTTAATAAATGTGTACATTAGTCTTTTACGTGTAGTTTCACTCTCCATCGGTGGTCTCTCACACATGCTCACACACTCTCTCCCGAGGTGTTTTTGTCGTAGACATGCTCTTGATATAACCCTCCCTCCCTCTCGTAACCATTTACGACTGTTTTCACTAACCTTTATCACAAGATCTCTTCCTCTCACAAGCATACACACGCACAATCCCCATCGACCCTTTCTATATATATAGACCTGCCAACGTGTCTCTCGTACGCACATTATCTTTAGACCTATCTCTCACGCATTGTCTCACACCCCTCTTCCTAATCCACGAGTATGATTCTAGTAGACCCTTCTGTAGGATGCCCCTTAAAGTTAGGTTGGATGAATAGTAATATCATAGATAAGGGGTTACCTTAGCCTGAGGACCTAGGGTTACAAATCCTATCCGGCTTTGTCAATGGACACAGAGTCCTTCACGATTCTGCTATCTTTGTCTTGTACGACTAGTCATCCATGGGTCTCCCTAAATGCGTCACAGGCCGACCAATGTGGCACAGGAAGTAACCGAACCAAGGGCCTCACCTAGGCCCACCGGACCTCACGCGGTGACACACCCTCTGCCCCCAGGTTTCTTTATCTTCTCACATCCACACATATCAATACAGACACCACAAAAAATATTCTCCTCATGCCTCTATCCCCTCCCCCTTCAATATACACACTCAAGGGCATCTCTCACCATGACATCATATTCGTCTCTCTCTCTAGAACTCTCTAATTTCTCGTGCTATCTCTCCCATGTCCCCCTTGATACATCTCCGTCGTATCTATAATTTTTGATTGTTCCATGCCAATATTCTACAACTTTCATATACTTTTGGCAACTTTTTATACTATTTTTGGGACTAACATATTGATCCAGTGCCCAGTGCCAGTTCCTGTTTGTTGCATGTTTTTTGTTTCATAGAATATCCATATCAAACGGAGTCCAAACGGGATAAAAACTGACGGAGATTTTTTTGGAATATATATGATTTTTGGGAAGAAAAATCCACGCGAGACGGTGCCCGAGGTGGCCACGAGGCAGGGGGTGCGCCTGCCCCCTAGGCGCACCCCTGACCCTCATGGGCCACCCGTAAGGCGGTTGATGCCCTTCTTTCGCCACAAGAAATCTAATATCCGGATAGAGTTCGTGTTAAATTTCAGCCCAATCAGAGTTACGGATCTCCGGGAATATAAGAAACGGTGAAAGGGAAGAATCCGAGAACGCAGAAACAGAGAGAGACAGAGAGACAAATCCAATCTCGGAGGGGCTCTCGCCCCTCCTGTGCCATGGAGGCCATGGACCAGAGGGAAAACCCTTCTCCCATCTAGGGAGGAGGTCAAGGAAGAAGAAGAAGGAGGGGGCTCTCTCCCCCTCGCTTCCGGTGGTGACGGAACGCCGCCGGGGGCCATCATCATCACCGCGATCTACACCAACACCTCCACCATCTTCACCAACATCTCCATCACCTTCCCCCCTCTATCTACAGCGGTCCACTCTCCCGCAACCCGTTGTACCCTCTACTTGAACATGGTGCTTTATGCTTCATATTATTATCCAATGATGTGTTGCCATCCTATGATGTCTGAGTAGATTTTTGTTGTCCTATCGGTGGTTGATGAATTGCTATGATTGATTTAATTTGCTTGTGGTTATGTTGCTCTCCTTTGGTGCCCATCATATGAGCGCGCGTGTGGATCACACCATAGGGTTAGTTGTATGTTGATAGGACTATGTATTGGAGGCCAAGAGTGACAGAAGCTTCAACCTAGCATAGAAATTGATGCATACGGGATTGAAGGGGGGCCAATATATCTTAATGCTATGGTTGGGTTTTACCTTAATGAACGTTAGTAGTTGCGGATGTTTGCTAATAGTTCCAATCATAAGTGCATAGAATTCCAAGTCAGGGATGACATGCTAGCAGTGGCCTCTCCCACATAATACTTGATATCGGTCTAGTAAAGTAGTCAATTGCTTAGGGGCAATTTCGCAACTCCTACCACCACTTTTCCACACTCACTATATTTACTTTATTGTTTCTTTATCTAAACAGCCCCTACTTTTTATTTACGTACTCTTTATTATCTTGCAAACCTATCTAACAACACCTACAAAGTACTTCTAGTTTCATACTTGTTCCAGGTAAAGCGAACGTCAAGCGTGCGTAGAGTTGTATCGGTGGTCGATAGAACTTGAGGGAATATTTGTTCTACCTTTAGCTCCTCGTTGGGTTCGACACTCTTACTTATCGAAAACTGTTGCGATCCCCTATACTTGTGGGTTATCAAGACCTTTTTCTGGCGCCGTTGCCGGGGAGCAATAGCGTGGGGTGAATATTCTCGTGTGTGCTTGTTTGATTTATCACTAAGTAATTTTTATTTGCTGTTCTTAGTTGTTTTCTATCTTTAGTTATGGGTAGGAAACACAAAATACCAAAAAAATTAGTTGTGCCTACTAAACCAATGGTTGAAGAGCCACTCAAAATCTATCACACTACTGAAGCTTATTACTTGGATCATCTTCGATCCCTATGTGCTCGTGCTGAAACCCCAACTAGCTTAGTTGAGGGAAAATCTTTAGATGAGCATGCTTGTTATGTGCGACACCGAATATCTGAAAAAGGGAAAAATTTACTGGGTCAAATTCATCGTTTGCAATGCTATGCTTGGAATTTATGTGAAATATATGATTTTACTTGTTGTTATGAAAACCCTAAGAAACACCTTCCCTACCAATGTGAGTTTAGTGATAATGGAATCGTATCTTCGTATGCTAAGGGTGTTTATAATTACTATGATGTTCAACAAATTGAAGAATTTTTTGCTTTTAAGGGTGCTTACGAAATTGCTTCTTTGATTGAAAAGTATGATGCTACTCTTTACAAATGTAAATTTTTTGCCATACTTAAATATTTCTATGATAATTATGCTTCTAATGCCTATGTTGAACCATATATTGAGGACTACTCCACTATCCAAGAAGAGACTAATATTTTGCAGGAGTCTATGGAAGAAGAAATTGATGAAACTGTGAGCTTATTGGATGAAAAAGATGATGAGGAGAGCGAAGAACAAAAGGAGGAAGAGCGGACTAGCTACCCATGCCCACCTTCTAATGAGAGTTACTCTTCAACTCATACATTTTTTAATTTCCCTTCGTGCTTACCGAAGGATGATTGTTATGATCCCGTTGATTTTCTTGAAATATCTCTTTTTGATGATGCTTGTGGCCAAGATGCCAATATGAATTATGCTTATGGAGATGAACTTGCTATAGTTCCTTATGTTAAACATGAAATTGTTGCTATTGCACCCACGCATGACAGACCTATTATCTTTTTGAATTCTCCCGACTACACTATATCGGAGAAGTTTGCACTTATTAAGGATTATATTGATGGGTTGCCTTTTACCGTTGCACATGATGATTTTGATGAATATAATATGCATGTGATTGCTGCTCCTACTTGCAATTATTATGAGAGAGGAACTATATCTCCACCTCTCTATGTTTCCAATATGATAAAATTGCAAGAAACTGTTTATACTATGCATTGGCCTTTACTTTGTGTGCATGAATTGTTCTTTTATGACATGTCGATGCATAGGAAGAGAGTTAGACTTCTTCATTACATGATATATGTTACCTTGTGCTCACCACTAAATTACAAATCATTGTTAATTAAAATTGGCTTTGATATACCTTGGGATCCGGGTGGATCCATTACTTGAGCACTTTATGCCTAGCTTAATGGCTTTAAAGAAAGCGCTACCAGGGAGACAACTCGGAAGTTTTAGAGAGTCATTTATTTCTGTTGAGTGCTTTTATATAGTTTAAAAACAACAAAAATAAAGAGGAGAACCCAAAGCTTTTTCAAAAAGGAAAGAGAAAGTGAGAAAGATAAGCATTGTTGAAGTGGGAGCTAGCCTTGAACTTTGTTCATGCTCACAGAAACTTTGTGAATCTTGATTACAGAAACTTTTAAATAGAAATAATTATCCCCTTGTACAATTCCATTGTATTATAAAAATAATGTGCCAAGGTTTGCCTTTAGGATGTTTACATTTGCTTGATGGTTTGTACGGTGCAGGACAGAAACTTTGGCTGTAGTGCGCGATTTTACATTTTTTGCTGGAACCTTAAATGGTTCTGATTCTTTCTGCACTGTCTTCCTATACAAATTTTTGATTTTTCCTAATTTTGGTAGAATTTTTCAAGTATCAGAAGTATGGTGAATGTTCAGATTATTACAGATTGTTCTGTTTTAGACAGATTCTGTTTTTGATGCATAGTTTGCTTGTTTTGATGAAACTATCGATTCATATCAGTGGATTAAGCCATGAAAAAGTTATATTATAGTAGACAAAATGCAAAAACAAAATATTAATTGGTTTGCAACAGTACTTAGAGTAGTGATTTGCTTCATTATACTAACGGATCTTACCGAGTTTTCTGTTGAAGTTTTATGTGGATGAAGTGTTCGATGATCGAGAAGGTCTTGATGTGAGAAGAAGGAAGAGATGCAAGAGCTCAAGCTTGGGGATGCCCGAGGCACCCCAAGTAAATATTCAAGGATACTCAAGCGTCTAAGCTTGGGGATGCCCCGGAAGGCATCCCCTCTTTCTTCAACAAGTATCGGTATGTTTTCGGATTCGTTTCATTCATGTGATATGTGCAGATCTTGGAGCGTCTTTTGCATTTAGTCTTCATTTTTATGCACCATGCTGGTATGAGATAGTCCTTGGTTGATTTATAGAATTCTCTATGTACTTCACTTATATCTTTTGAGAATGGCTTTATAGAATGCTTCATGTGCTTCACTTATATCATTTGAAGTTTGGATTGCCTGTTTCTCTTTACATAGACAACCGCCATTTGTAGAATGCTCTTTTGCTTCACTTATATTTGTTAGAGCGTGGGCATATCTTTTGTAGAAAGAATTAAACTCTCTTGCTTCACTTATATCTATTTAGAGAGATGACAGGAATTGGTCATTCACATGGTTAGTCATAAAATCCTACATAAAACTTGTAGATCACTGAATATGATATGTTTGATTCCTTGCAATAGTTTTGCGATATAAAGACGGTGATATTAGAGTCATGCTAGTGGGTAGTTTTGGATTAGTAGAAATACTTGTGTTGAGGTTTGTGATTCCCGTAGCATGCACGTATGGTGAACCGTTATGTAACAAAGTCGGAGCATGATGTATTATTGATTGTCTTCCTTATGAGTGGCGGTCGGGGACGAGCGATGGTCTTTTCCTACCAATCTATCCCCATAGGGGCATGCGTACTAGTAATTTGCTTTTAGGACTAATAAACTTTTGCAATAAGTATGTGAGTTCTTTATGACTAATGTTGAGTCCATGGATTATACGCACTCTCACCCTTCCATCATTGCTAGCCTCTCTAGTATCGCGCAACTTTCGCCGGTACCATAAACCCACCATATACCTTCCTCAAAACAGCCACCATACCTACCTATCATGGCATTTCCATAGCCATTCCGAGATATATTGCCATGCAACTTCCATCATCATCATATACATGACTTGATCATTCATTGTCATATTGCTTTGCATGATCATAAGATAGCTAGCATGATGTTTTCATGGCTTGTCCGTTTTTTGATGTCATTGTTATGCTAGATCATTGCACATCCCGGTACACCGCCAAAGGCATTCATATAGAGTCATATCTATGTTCTAGTATCGAGTTGTAATATTGAGTTGTAAGTAAATAAAAGTGTGATGATCATCATTATTAGAGCATTGCCCCAGTGAGGACAGGATGATGAAGACTATGATTCCCCCACAAGTCGGGATGAGACTCCGGACTTAAAAATAAATAAAAGAGGCCAAAGAAGCCCAAATAAATAGGCCAAAGAAGCCCACCAAAAAATAATAATAAAAACAAAAAAATGAGAGAAAAAGAGAGAAGGGGCAGTGCTACTATCCCTTTTCCACACTTGTGCTTCAAAGTAGCACCATGTTCTCCATATAGAGAGTCTCTTGAGTTATCACTTTCATATACTAGTGGGAATTTTCATTATAGAACTTGGCTTGTATATTCCGATGATGGGCTTCCTCAAATGCTCGAGGTCTTCATGAGCAAGCAAGTTGGATGCACACCCACTTAGTTTCAGTTGGAGCTTTCATACAGCTATAGCTCTAGTGCATCTGTTGCATGGAAATCCCTACTCACTCACATTGATATCTAATGATGGGCATCTCCGTATCCTGTTGATACACCTAGTTGATGTGAGACTATCATCTCCTTTTTGTCTTCTCCACCATCATATTCTATTCCATCTATAGTGCTATGTCCATGGCTCATGCTCATGTATTGCATGAAAGTTGAAAAGGTTTGAGAACGTCAAAAGTATGAAACAATTGCTTGGCTTGTCATCGTGGTTGTGCATGATGTGAATATTTTGTGTGGTGAAGATGGAGCATAGCCAGACTATATGATTTTGTAGGGATAACTTTCTTTGGCCATGTTATTTTGAAAAGACATGATTGCTTTATTAGTAGGCTTGAAGTATTATTTTTTTTTGTCAAATGATAGACTATTGCTTTGAATCACTCGTATCTTAATATTCATGCCATGATTAGATTACGTGATCAAGATTATGCTAGGTAGCATTCCACATCAAAAATTATCTTTTTTATCATTTACCTACTCGTGGACGAGCAGGAATTAAGCTTGGGGATGCTGATAAGTCTCCGTCATATCTATAATTTTTGATTGTTCCATGCCAATATTCTACAACTTTCATATACTTTTGGCAACTTTTTATACTATTTTTGGGACTAACATATTGATCCAGTGCCCAGTGCCAGTTCCTGTTTGTTGCATGTTTTTTGTTTCATAGAATATCCATATCAAACGGAGTCCAAACGGGATAAAAACTGACGGAGATTTTTTTGGAATATATATGATTTTTGGGAAGAAAAATCCACGCGAGACGGTGCCCGAGGTGGCCACGAGGCAGGGGGTGCGCCTGCCCCCTAGGCGCACCCCTGACCCTCATGGGCCACCCGTAAGGCGGTTGATGCCCTTCTTTCGCCACAAGAAATCTAATATCCGGATAGAGTTCGTGTTAAATTTCAGCCCAATCAGAGTTACGGATCTCCGGGAATATAAGAAACGGTGAAAGGGAAGAATCCGAGAACGCAGAAACAGAGAGAGACAGAGAGACAAATCCAATCTCGGAGGGGCTCTCGCCCCTCCTGTGCCATGGAGGCCATGGACCAGAGGGAAAACCCTTCTCCCATCTAGGGAGGAGGTCAAGGAAGAAGAAGAAGGAGGGGGCTCTCTCCCCCTCGCTTCCGGTGGTGACGGAACGCCGCCGGGGGCCATCATCATCACCGCGATCTACACCAACATCTCCGCCATCTTCACCAACATCTCCATCACCTTCCCCCCTCTATCTACAGTGGTCCACTCTCCCGCAACCCGCTGTACCCTCTACTTGAACATGGTGCTTTATGCTTCATATTATTATTTAATGATGTGTTGCCATCCTATGATGTCTGAGTAGATTTTCGTTGTCCTATCGGTGGTTGATGAATTGCTATGATTGATTTAATTTGCTTGTGGTTATGTTGCTGTCCTTTGGTGCCCATCATATGAGCGCGCGCGTGGATCACACCATAGGGTTAGTTGTATGTTGATAGGACTATGTATTGGAGGGCAAGAGTGACAGAAGCTTCAACCTAGCATAGAAATTGATGCATACGGGATTGAAGGGGGACCAATATATCTTAATGCTATGGTTGGGTTTTACGTGAATGAACGTTAGTAGTTGCAGATGCTTGCTAATAGTTCCCATCATAAGTGCATATAATTCCAAGTCAGGGATGACATGCTAGCAGTGGCCTCTCCCACATAATACTTGCTATCGGTCTAGTAAAGTAGTCAATTGCTTAAGGGGCAATTTCGTAACTCCTACCACCACTTTTCCACACTCGCTATATTTACTTTACTGTTTCTTTATCTAAACAGCCCCTACTTTTTATTTACGTACTGTTTATTATCTTGCAAACCTATCCAACAACACCTACAAAGTACTTCTAGTTTCATACTTGTTCTAGGTAAAGCGAACGTCAAGCGTGCGTAGAGTTGTATCGGTGGTCGATAGAACTTGAGGGAATATTTGTTCTACCTTTAGCTCCTCGTTGGGTTCGACACGGTTACTTATCAAAAACTGTTGCGATCCCCTATACTTGTGGGTTATCACCCCTCCCCCCGTCGGCCCCTCTATCCATGCCTCTCTCGAACACGTAATACACACACATACCTCTCTAGGCCCTGCCAAATACATCAACTACACATTGACACATGTTACATCACGTACCCCATTTATCTAAAAAGCCCTCTCTTCACGTTTATTTCGCATACAACATTGCTTTTGAATAAAGTGTGGCCAAAAAATTATTTTATATTTTCTACATATATACAACATTACAAATTTATATGGAGGAGTATGAACATTAATTTGCATTGCATGGTGCCCACAATGATATTTATTCCACACTATGAATTTTTATATTTTTATACTATATATAAAGTTAGTCATAATAAAGAGAAACGAAGAGCATCTCTCTCTCCATCGCATACACCCCCTCTACGCCCCTTTCATGTACGCACACAAACTATCTCCAGGTCCTCTAAAAGTACGCCACCAGCACATTCACATATGTTTCATCTTTCTCTCGCGATATATACAGTGACGATCATTGTATTTTAAGTGAAAGAACGATACGTACACTGGACTTCAAAATCCACTCATTACGGTCACCATTTACATTTTGTGGTTATTATACAGTCACGGATTCACCGTACAACTCTGTATTTGCTCAAGACACGACTAGTTGACCAGTTAAACGCTCCACATGGCACCTCTAGTGTTGCATCACATTATCTCACTACCACTGGGCCCACCTATCGGCGTGTACCTACTCTACACTCTTATAAAAAAACAGAGTTGGTGATGATGGTGTGTCTGCCATCCTGCAATATAGGTTGTCCGACATATATCTGACGGATAGGAAGGAAACTATGGCAATTTTGCAAAAAGGTACCCACACACCTCTCCACATTTGCAAATAAGGCCTTCCCTCGTTCATCCTTTTCTCTCACAAAATAAACTAGTCATACAAATACATCTCGATGTTACGTGCAACGCACGGGTATCTTGCTAGTAAGAATGAAAACAAACGACAAAAAAATATTGGATGGTGGTTCGAAGTCATGACCGCGGGCATAGCGGACAAGGTGGCCTTGTATTGGTATGCTGAGCCCGTCTGTTTTAAACTTATAGGAGCTGGTATGGTGATTATACACACACGCACGCATGCATGCACATGAGCTGCATGCATGCAACACTCACATGAACACATGCATCCACGCACGCACGCAACACTCACACATACACACGCAGCCACGCACGCACACAACACTCACATGCACACACGCACGCATGCACACATCACACGGCCAACACACACTCTCACGCTCAAGTGCTCAACCTACACGTGCATGCGCACACATTAGGCCCTGACAGACACATACACAACCAGGTGGTTCCCACGCACGGGTTGGAGTCTTGTCGCGCCTGCGTAAATTTGTGTTTATCTGACCTTTTTCCTATGCGAACTGACAGGTGGGACCCACAAGGAACGTGGTGATAACCCACAAGTATAGGGGATCAATTGTAGCCTCTTTCGAAAAGTAAGAGTGTCGAACCCAACGAGGAGCTAAAGGTAGAACAAATATTCCCTCAAGTTCTATCGACCACTGATACAACTCTACGCACGCTTAATGTTCGCTTTACCTAGAACAAGTATGAAACTAGAAGTACTTTGTAGGTGTGATAGGATAGGCTTGCAAGATAATAAAGCGCATGTAAATAAAAACTAGGGGCTGTTTAGATGAAGACACAACTAAGTTAGTTTTAGTAGAGAGATTTTTGTCACACAAGAAAGTTATTTGTCCCTAGGCAATCGATAACTAGACCGGTAATCATTATTGCAATTTTATTTGAGGGAGAGGCATAAGCTAACATACTTTCTCTTCTTGGATCATATGCACTTATGATTAGAAATCTAGCAAGCATCCACAACTACTAAAGATCATTAAGGTAAAACCCAACCATAGCATTATAAGGCATCAAGTCCTCTTTATTCCCATACGCAAACAACCTACTTACTCGGGTCTGTGTTTCTATCACTCACGTCACCCACCATAAGAAAATCATGAACGTATTGCAAACCCTACAGCAGGGATCCCTCATGCTTGCGCGACATGGAGAGCACCATAGGACAACACCAATAATAAAACATGCAACTCAAACCAATCACGATCATCAATTAACCCATAGGACAAAAGAGATCTAGTCGAACATCATAGGATAGACATACATCATTGGGAAATAATATATAGCATTGAGCACCATGTTTAAGTAGAGATTACAGCGGGTAAAAGAGGGGTTACACCGCTGCATAGAGGCGGGAAGAGTTGGTGATGATGGCGGTGAAGTTCCGGCGCCACCAGGAGAGAGGGCCCCCTTCTTCTTCTTCTTCCTTGACCTTCAAGGGTTTCCCCTCTGGTCCATGGCCTCCATGGCATGGGAGGGGCGAGAGCCCATCCGAGATTTGATCTGTCTATCTGTCTCTCTCTGTTTATGTGTTCCAGATTCTGCCCTTTCACCGTTTCTTATATTCCTGGAGATCCGTAACTCCGATTGGGCTGATTTTTGGACACAATTTTTATCCGGATATTAGCTTTCTTGTGGCGAAAGAAGGGCACCAACCTCCTTACGGGGTGTCCACAAGGGTCAGGGGCGCACCTGCCCCCCTGGGGTGTGCCCCCTGCCTCGTGGGCCCCTCGAGCATCGTCTCGTGTTGATTTCACTTCCCAAAATTCACATATATTCGAAAAAAAATCTCCGTCAGTTTTTATCCCGTTTGGACTTTGTTTGATATGGATTTTCTGCGAAACACAAAACATGCAACAAACAAGAACTGGCACTGGGCACTGGATCAATATGTTAGTCCCGAAAATAGTATAAAAAGTTGCCAAAAGTATATGAAAGTTGTAGAATAATGGCATGGAACAATCAAACATTATAGATATGACGGAGACGTATCAGCATCCCCAAGCTTAACTCATGCTCGTCCTCGAGTAGGTAAATGATAAAAAAAGATAATTTTTGATGTGGAATGCTACCTATCATAATCTTGATCATGTAATCTAATCATGGCATGAATATTAAGACATGAGTGTTTAAAAGCAATAGTCTATCATTTGACATTAAGACAATAATACTTCAAGCATACCAATAAAGCAATCATGTCTTTTCAAAATAACATGGCCAAAGAAAGTTATCCCTACAAAATAATATGGTCTGGCTATGCTCCATCTTCACCACACAAAATATTCAAATCATGCACAACCCCGATGACAAGCCAAGCAATTGTTTCATAGTTTTGATGTTCTCAAACCTTTTCAAATTTCACGCAATACATGAGCGTGAGCCATGGATATAGCACTATAGGTGGAATAGAATATGATGATGGAGGTTGTGTGGAGAAGACAAAAAGGAAGAAAGTCTCACATAGACGCGGCTAATCAATGGGCTATGGAGATGCCCATCAATTGATGTCAATGCGAGGAGTACGGATAGCCATGCAACGGATGCACTAAGGGCTATAAGTGTATGAAAGCTCAAACTGGAAACTAAGTGGGTGTGCATCCAACTTGCTTGCTCATGAAGACCTAGGGCATTTGAGGAAGCCCATCATTGGAATGTACAAGCCAAGTTCTATAATGAAAATTCCCACTAGTATATGAAAGTGATAACTCAAGAGACTCTCTATATGAAGAACATGGTGCTACTCTGAAGCACAAGTGTATTAAAAGGATAGTAACATTGTCCCTTCTCTTTTCTTTTTTCTTTTTTGTAGGCTTCTTTGGCCTCTATCCTTTTTGGGGGGGGGGGGGCTTCTTTGGCCACTTTTATTTTGATCATGGGACAATGTTCTAATAATGATGATCATCACACTTTTATTTACTTACAACTCAATATTACAACTTGGTACCAGAACAAAGATATGACTCTATATGAATGCCTCCGGTGGTGTATCGGGATGTGCAATGATCTAGCGTAGCAATGGCATCAAAAAATGGACAAGCCATGAAAACATCATGCTAGCTATCTTACGATCATGCAAAGCAATATGACAATAAATGCTCAAGTCATGTATATGATGATGGAAGTTGCATGGCAATATATCTCGGAATGGCTATGGAAATGCCATGATAGGTAGGTATGGTGGCTGTTTTGAGGAAGATATAAGGAGTCTTATGTGTGATAGAGCGTATCGTATCACGGGGTTTGGATGCACCGGCGAAGTTTGCACCAACTCTCGAGGTGAGAAAGGGCAATGCACGGTACCGAAGAGGCTAGCAATGATGGAAGGGTGAGAGTGCGTATAATCCATGGACTCAACATTAGTCATAAGGAACTCACATACTTATTGTAAAAATCTATTAGTCATTGAAACAAAGTACTACGTGCATGCTCCTAGGGGATAGATTGGTAGGAAAAGACCATCGCTCATCCCCGACCGCCACTCATAAGGAAGACAATCAATAAATACCTCATGCTCCAACTTTGTTACATAACGGTTCACCATACGTGCATGCTACGGGAGTCACAAACTTCAACACAAATATTTGTACAATCCACAACTACCCACTTGCGTGACTCTAATATCTCCATCTTTATATCGCAAAACTATTGCAAGGAATCAAACATATCATATTCAGTGATCTACAAGTTTTATGTAGGATTTTATGACTAACCATGTGAATGACCAGTTCCTGTCATCTCTCTAAATAGATATAAGTGAAGTAAGAGAGTTTAATTCTTTCTACAAAAGATATGCCCACGCTCTAACAAATATAAGTGAAGCAAAAGAGCATTCTACAAATGGCGGTTTTCTATGTGAAGAGAAACAGGCAATCCAAACTTCAAAAGATATAAGTGAAGCACATGAAGCATTCTATAAAGCCATACTCAAAAGATATAGGTGAAGTTCAATGAGCATTCTATAAATAAATCAAGGACTATCTCATACCAGCATGGTGCATCAAAGAAAAGTGAAAACTAAATGCAAAAGACGCTCCAAGATTTACGCATATCATGTGACGAATAAAAATATAGCTCCAAGTGAAATTACGGATGATCGTTAGAAGAAAGAGGGGATGCCTTCCGGGGCATCCCCAAGCTTGGTTGCTTGGGAGTCCTTTAATATTTCCATGGGGTGCCTCGGGCATCCCCAAGCTTAGGCTCTTGCCACTCCTTATTCCTTCATCCATCGTGATCTCTCCCAAAACTTGAAAACTTTAATCACACAAAACTTAACAGAAAGTTCATTAAGATCCGTTAGTATAATAAAGCAAATCACTACTCTAAGTACTGTTAAAAACCAATTCATTTATTTTTGTTTTTTCATTGTAGCTACTGTAATATAACTTTTACATGGCTTAATCCACTGATAGAAATTGATAGTTTCATCAAAACAAGCAAACTATGCATCAAAAACAGAATCTGTCTTAAACAGGACAGTCTGTAGTAATATGAACATTCACCATACTTCTGGTACTCCAAAAATTCTGAAACAATTAGGAAAAATAAAAAAAATGTATAGAAAGACAGTGCAAAAAGTTTCAGAACCATTCTACGTTCTAGTAAAAAATGTAATATCGCGCATTACAGCCAAAGTTTCTGTTTCGCACCGCACAAACCAACAAGCAATGTAAACATCCTAAAGGCAAATCTTGGCACATTATTTTTATAATAAAATGGAATTGTACAAGGGGATAATTATTTTTGTTGAAAAGTTTCGTAATCAAGATTCACAAAGTTTCTGTGAGCATGAACAAAGTTTAAGGAGCTCACCCACTTCAACAATGCTTGTCTCTCTCACTTTCACTTTCTTTTTTGAAAAGTTTTGGGTTCCCCTCTTTATTTTTTTGTTTTTAAACTATATAAAAGCGCTCAACAGAAATAAATGACTCTCTAAAACTTCCACGTTTTCTTCCTGGTAGCGCTTTCTTTAAAGCCATTAAGCTAGGCATAAGGTGCTCAAGTAATGGATCCACCCGGATCCCAAGGTATATCAAAGCCAATTTTAATTAACAATGATTTATGATTTAGTAGTGAGAACAAAGTAACATATATCATGCAACAATGAAGTCTAACTCTCTTCATATGCATCGGCATGTCATAAAAGAACAATTCATGCACACATAGTAAAGACCAATGCATAGTATAAGCAGTTTCTTGCAGTTTTATCATATTGGAAACATGGAGAGGCGGAGATGTAGTTCCTCTCTCATAATAATTGCAAGTAGGAGCAGCAAGCACATGCATATTATATCTATCAAAATCATCATGTGTAGTAGTTAAACGCAACCCATCAATATAATCTTTAATAAGGGCAAACTTCTCCGATATAGTGTAGTCGGGAGAATTCAAATAGATAATAGGACTATCATGCGTGGGTGCAATAGAAAAAATTTCATGTTTAACATAAGGAACTATAGAAAGTTCATATCCATAAGCATAATTCATATTGGCATCTGGGCCACAAGCATAGCAAGCATCATCAAAAAGGGATATTTCAAAAGAATCAACGGGATCATAACAATCATCATAGCAATCATCCTTCGGTAAGCTCAAAGGAAATTAAACAATGTATGAGTTGAAGAGTTACTCTCATTAGAAGGTGGGCACGGGTAGCTAATCCGCTCTTCCCCCTTTTGTTCTTCGCTCTCCTCATCATCTTTTTCATCCAATGAGCTCACAGTTTCATCAATTTCTTCTTCCATAGACTCCTGCAAAATATTAGTCTCTTCTTGGACAGCGGAGACTCTCTGAATAAAATCATCAATATCGGAATTGAATTCATAATTCTCATAGCAATATCTAAGTATAGCAAAATTTTCAGGTATGTAAACAACATCATCAAGATTTTCACACTCTTTAAACAAAGATTCAATTTCATAAGCACCCATAAAAGCAATGAATTCTTCTATTCGTTCCACATCATAGTAATCATAAATACCATTAGCATAAGAAGCTAAGGTTTCATTATCAATAAATTCACATGAAAAGGGAAGGTGTCGAGCTTTCATCCTAGAGCAGCAAGTATAATCATATCTCAAGCATAGTTGCCGAGCATACCAATGCAACATATAAATTTGATCCCATAATAGTTTCCCTTTTTGAGTCAAGCGATAACCCCTAAAGTATTCACGTTGATCCAACGTTACTCCCATTATAAAGTTGAATGGGGTTTTCTCAGGATTATCAAAGTAGTACATAATATCTTTCACATAATGAGCATCCAGGGTTTTAGGAGGTTCCCCGTCTCCATGAGTAGAAATTACACCTAATTTTTTTAGTATTTCATGTTCCATATCCATAGCTAAAGATAGATAATAACTTATAACAACAAATAAAAATTACTTAGTGATAAAGCAAACAAGCACACACGAGAATATTCACCCCACGCTATAACTCCCCGGCAACGGTGCCAGAAAAAGGTCTTGATAACCCACAAGTATAGGGGATCAATTGTAGCCTCTTTCAATAAGTAAGAGTGTCAAACCCAACAAGGATCTAAAGTTAGAACAAATATTCCCTCAAGCTCTATCGACCACCGATACAACTCTACGCACGCTTAACGTTCGCTTTACCTAGAACAAGTATGAAACTAGAAGTACTTTGTAGGTGTGATAGGATAGGTTTGCAAGACAATAAAGGGCATGTAAATAAAAACTAGGGGCTTTTTAGATGAAGACACAACTAAGTTAGTTTTAGTAGAGAGCTTTTTGTCACACAAGAAAGTTATTTGTCCCTAGGCAATCGATAACTAGACCGGTAATCATTATTGCAATTTTATTTGAGGGAGAGGCATAAGCTAACATACTTTATCTTCTTGGATCATATGCACTTATGATTGGAACTCTAGAAAGCATCCGCAACTACTAAAGATCATTAAGGTAAAACCCAACCATAACATTATAAGGCATAAAGTCCTCTTTATTCCCATACGCAAACAACCTACTTACTCAGGTCTGTGTTTCTATCACTCACGCCACCCACCATAAGCAAATCATGAACATATTGCAAACCCTATAGCGGGGATCCCTCATGCTTGCACGACACGGGGAGCACCATAGGACAGCACCAATAATAAAACATGCAACTCAAACCAATCACGATCATCAATTAACCCATAGGACAAAATGGATCTACTCAAACATCATAGGATAGCCATACATCATTGGGAAATAATACAGAGCGTTTAGCACCATGTTTATGTAGAGATTACAGCGGGTAAAAGAGGGGTTACACCGCTGCATAGAGGGGGGAAGAGTTGGTGATGATGGCGGTGAAGTTGTTGGTGTAGATTGCGGTGATGATGTTGGCCCCGGCGACGTTCCGACGCCACCGGGAGAGAGGGGGAGAGGGCCCCTTTCTTCTTCTTTTTCTTCCTTGACCTTCTCCCTAGATGGGAGAAGGGGTTTCCCTCTGGTCCATGGCCTCCATGGCATGGGAGGGGCGAGAGCCCTCCGAGATTGGATCTGTCTCTCTGTCTCTCTCTGTTTCTGTGTTCCAGATTCTGCCCTTTCACAGTTTCTTATATTCCTGGAGATCCGTAACTCCGATTGGGCTGAATTTCGAACACGATTTTTATCCGGATATTATCTTTCTTGCAGCTAAAGAAGGGCACCAACCGCCTTACGGGGTGTCCACGAGGGTTAGGGGCGCGCCCCCTGCCTCGTGGGCCCCTCGAGCATCGTCTCACATTGATTTCACTTCCCAAAATTCACATATATTCCAAAAAAAATCACCGTCAGTTTTTATCCCGTCTGGACTCTGTTTGATATGGATTTTCTGCAAAACAAAAAAGATGCAACGAACAGGAACTGACACTAGGCACTGGATCAATATGTTAGTCCCAAAAATAGTATAAAAAATTGCCAAAAGTATATGAAAGTTGTAGAATAATGGCATGGAACAATCAAAAATTATAGATACGACCCAGACATATCACGTGGTCAGTTTAACTGGTCAATATGGTGCCCCGCAGACTATTTGGCCGGTCAACAGATTGCAATCCGATGTTGAACGGTGAGCAAGTGACCGTATAATCATCGCAAAATGTATATAATGACCGTAATGAGCGTATTCTGAAGTCCGTTGACCGTATTATGATTTTCTCTCTGTAGGCCCTCCAAAACTACATCTCTACACGTTCTTGTATGTTACATGTAACAACTATGCAATACAACACTACTACTACTACTACTACTACACTGTAACACAATAAATCATATGTGTTTTTAGTTTTACTAGATCATATTGTTACTTAACTATTCAGTTTGCATACATTAAATTGCCTTTGAAATGTATGGCCAGTATCATCTACCGTGTGGGAAAAATCCCACCCTTTCCTGTTTAATCGGGTTTGTATCGATGGATCATGCGAAACAACAAAACTATAGTACCATAGTACAACAGTACAAGTAATAGTTCACTGGGCCGTCGTGTCGTGTACTCCTCCGTCGTAAGAGTGGAGCACTCGCTTTCATAAATGTTCTAGTCCCTTTCACCAACATGTGGGACATCAAGCTACTGGGTCCACGCGCCATATCGAAATACAGTGTAGAGCAGCAGGGGTGAAGCACCCCAGTCATGGCGCCAACATAGTAATGAGCAATGAGGTGTCAAATCACAAAGCTGCATCTTTCCTGCAGTTAAGTTGGAGGGACGAAGTAATAATGCTAAAAAAAGAAGTTGGAGGGACGAAGCAACCATCATTTCACTCGTTGCTGAATCCGCTTCTCCCTCATCTTCTTCAAGTTAACCATGCGTTGCTTCTGGCGTTGTCTGCCTCATGTGGGACGCGGATCGGCTTGGTAAAGCACTGACACGTGGGACCACATGTTAGCAAACCGACAGGCCAAAGTCCTCTAAAAATAAGAAACATCCTTCGCCATCCGCGCGGCAAAATCACCTTCTTTTTACTAATCTTGATTCTATAATTTTTTAGATCAATATAATTGAGATTTGTATAGATAGCACACATGAGCAAAACAAAGTTGTACAATTAAGGGAATCCACAATGTCTAGCCAAATGTGAAAATAGCTTTTGGCATCGATGGGAACCATTGTGGACAGTGCTTCCAAAGCCAAAAAGATGGAACCGAAGCTCCCTGATTGATTGATTGAAGGAATAGAAAAATGCAATGTCTCTCCTCTTTCTCCCGTGCTTGGACGCATGTACACTATAGAGCACAAAGTCTACTCCCCTGTCCCTTCTATCACAAATCACAAAGCAGTGAGGCGTCAAATCACAAAGCACGGATGAAACAACCATCATTTCACTCTTCGCTGACTCCGCTTCTCCATCGTCTTCTTCGAGAAACCACCTCACTGCACTAAGTTGGACGGACGATGCTATTGTGTACTAGTACTAGTACATTTACGCGTCCTTTGGTTCAATCGACTTCCTGGATGCAAATAAGGCGGCTGTCTCGGCTTGCAGGCGGCACTTGCGAACGACTTACCGTGGTATCCCTCAATGGTGTTCTCCGTCAAACGCACTTCGCCAAACCACAATGTTTGAGATATCGTCGACGTCACCGCAATGGGGAAGGAAGTCAAATAGTTACTACCTCCATTTTTTGTACACAAGGCCAGTATATCAAAATTACAAGTTGCAGAAGGCCACTAACACTAATCAAGGCAAAGTTGATGGGGTTTGCCTCATACTAGCAACCATGGACATTAATATACCCTTGCATGCATGTGGAAGTGAGAAGGTTGGTTTGCATGGCGCTGCATTAATCAAGTGACGAGGAGTGAGATGGTTAGCTCTTTTGGCTTTGGAGAAAAAACGCATTAATTGACACGTCAAACAAGGATTTGTATAGATTAATCCCACGAAGGAAAACCCCGCCTTTCTTTTTTAACACTAGTACTCCTATGTACGTACTT
Organism: Triticum urartu; assembly: GCF_056163025.1. NCBI lineage: Eukaryota > Viridiplantae > Streptophyta > Magnoliopsida > Poales > Poaceae > Triticum > Triticum urartu. Next base: position 361,025,566 of record NC_141876.1, on the reverse strand, counting down.
GTATCCTGTTTGGGTGTAGGCCTTGCATTGCCATACTTCTCCACACATTTTTGCCAAGCTTGCCTAAAGTTTTCAAAATGAAAAGGAGGTACACTTGCGCATGGCTATTGCGGTCGCACCGCACCCTCACACAGTCGCTCTTGCACGCCATGATCGCACCGCACCCTCACATAGTCGCTCCTACACGCCGCAAACCCAACCAAGGGAACGCACCCTCACTGACACGTGCTACCGTATGTGATCAAACCAAACTTAGCCATCCAACCGCTGACACATAATTTTTGTTCATACAGTATGTTTATCCAACCGCATGTTGGGCCGGTGCGGTGGTCTGTTGGGGAAGAAGAAGAGGTGAGGAAGAAGGGTTAGGAGGCATAAGATATTCATCCAACCGCCTAAAATGGTCGACTGAACCAAATGATGAAAGTCAGGCGACTTGCATAAATATATGTTTTTACACATCAAAAGATCCCTGAAAACAACAACATAAAGAAAAAGTATTACTGCTCGTGGAACGAGACGGCCTCGTTGTCTTAGGCTGCCGACGCGAACCAGCCGTAGTTGCCGATGTGTGTCTCCGCACCGTGGTTGTCCTCGGCCTCTAGCTACTCGTTCATGCGGAGTGTGCGGGTGCTTTGCACGGACGAGAGAACCACTCGGTTCAACTCCAGGACATTCGGTTCTGCATGCAGGGGGGCCTCGATGGCAACGGCATCCGCGCGCTCTGCGTCTAGTTGAGCCTCCGCCGCCCGGTTCAAGTCCAGGACGTCCGGTTCCACCTGCAGGAGGGCCTCGATGGCAGCGGCATCCATGCGCTCCGCGTCGAGTTGAGCCTCCGCCGCCTGGTTCAAGTCTAGGATGTCTGGTTCCGCCTGCAGGAGGGTGTCGATGGCAGCGGCATCCGCATGCTTCGTGTCAAGTTGAGCCTCCACCGCCCGGTTCAGATCCAAGACATCCAGTTCCGCCTGCAGGAGAGCCTCTATGGCAGCGGCATGCGCGCGCTCCACGTCGAGTTGAGGCTCTACCTCCCGGTCCTCCTTTAGTATCGCCAGGTTGAACTGCTAGTCCGCCTGCATCATGGGGGACCCGCACGCCGACACAAAGTCGACGTCCATCGTATCATACGCATCGGGGGCCTTCTACATCACGACCTCTGCCATGAACATTGGATCGACTTCCTCCTCCTTGTAGCTTGGCTCCAGAGAACCCGGGGATTGGCCCGCCGCAAAGCGAGCTTGGGAACAGAGGTCTATGGCGCCGACCGCTGCCGCGATTTCTGCGCGGTGCTCCAGTGTCAGCATCTTGTAGTACACGATCTTGCGGTGCACCATGGCTTTCCAAAAAACTAGGGGACGCTTGATGCAGGCTAGGGGATCAAAAGTGTTGGGGAACACAGTATTTCAAAAAAATTCCTACGATCACGCAAGATCTATCTAGGGATGCATAGCAACAAGAGGGAAGAGTGTGTCTACGTACCCTTGTAGCATGAAAGTAGAAGCGTTAAGTAATGCGGTTGATGTAGTCGAATGTCTTCGTGATCCAACCGATCAAGTACCGAAAGCACGGCATCTCCGCGATCTGCACACGTTCAGCTCAGCGATGTCCCTCGAACTCTAGATCTAGCTGAGGCCGAGGGAGAGTTTCGTCAACACGATGGCGTTTTGACGGTGATGATGAAGTTATCGATGCAGGGTTTCACCTACGCACTACGACAATATGACCGAGGTGGAAATCTGTGGAGGGGGGCACCGCACACGGCTAAGAGATCAACTTGTGTGTCTATGGGGTGCCCCCTCCCCCATATATAAAAGGAGTGGAGGAGGAGAGGGCCGGGCTCCTATGGCACACCCTAAGGGGGGGATCTAGCAATTGGGGTTTTCTTCTTTTATTTTGGTTCCGTAGTCGGACCTTGATTGTATTCTGGTTAATGTATGTTTAACTTGTTTTTATGTGAAGTGGCGATTGTAAGTCAACTCTTTATCCCTTTCTTATTCAGTACATGGGATGTGTAAAGATTACCCCTCTTGTGACATGCCTACTATGCGGCTATGCCTCTAAGTCGTGCTCCGACACGTGGGAGATATAGCTGCATCGTGGGTGTTACATGTTCCTAATATCTTTGAGAACCATCACGTCAATGATGCTGGCGAAAAGATTGCTTGTCGTGCTGTGGACATACAAGAGTTGATCAAGAAGAAGCCAACGTTCAAGGACATTGAGGATGATGAAGAAGATGACACTCTAGGGAATTACGATTCAGACTGATACACATGGCGAAGATGTTGACGCTGTTGCTGCGGATGCTGATTATATTGCTTTTGTCGTATTTGCCTGTCAGAAGACGTTTTTTATCTACTATGGGAAATTGTGTTTGCTATGACAACTGAAATCTGATGAACGTGTTGCTTAGTATTTTGCTGTGACCACATCACTTGTTATGTATGTTGATTTGTGTTTGGTGATTGTTGGGGATATGACTATTGGGTATGAACCGCCCAGGAGGGGTCGGGTCATACCACTAGCGGGTTACCAATGAATACGGAGGATCATACGAGCCCGTTGACAACCCAAGACCTAGAAGCAAGCTGAGGACCAAGAGGATGAACCGCCATGTGTGTATGACTTGTTTTGTAAGGCAAGTATAGATAGTCACCGAGCCAGACACTTGTGTATGAGCCGGCCAGGACTCCATGAGCCAGAGGGCGTCAACTTGTGTATATAAAAGGACGACCCGACGGCAGCTTAGGGCAAGAAACACGAGCTCTAGAACTAGGTCAAGCATATTCGCTCCCTGGTAAACGAAACCCAAGCAATACAATCCCAAACTGGAGTAGGCCTTTACCTTCTCCACAAGGGGCCGAACCAGTATAAACTCTCTGTGTCCTTTGTCCCGTTTAACCCCTTTAAGCTAACCTAGTTGCGATGGCTCCACGACTAAGTCCTTCTATTAGGACATCTGTCATGACAATTCCACGACAGTTGGCGCCCACCGTGGGGCTAGCGCACAGTGATTTTGAGTTCTTGAAGGGCAGCTTTGATGGGATCAAGAGATACGCTGTGGGCCGGATGACCAAGAGTCGTTGTGGCAAGCTCTACATCATCGATGCAGGCTGGGGCCCCAAGGCCGGCTCAATCGAGTACGGGTACCGGGTCTCCTTCGACAGAATCCACGTCTTCATCGGCAAGATTGGCGAACTGGGCCCTGAGTCGGACATCTGCACCGACATCATCGAGACGGCTCAGCGTGCGCGACCCGCCCGGGTTCATCCCGCCATGAAGCGGGCCTTTGTTGGTTTCACCCATGGGGTAGAAGTTGGAGAATGATCTATGTCTGGCGGTGAGACGACCATCTACTCTGATGGTGAGTCATCCATAGGCGAGACTAATTCAATGTATCAATTGCAAGACGACCGGCTTGGGGGATGTTTCGATGGCGACAGTATTCCGGACCCCTATGAGCCGCCGAACAGGGTTGTGATCTTCATGGCCGGTACACAGCCGACGCTCGGTTCATCAACCGCCGTGGCTATGACTTCTAGTTCAACCGCTGCAGCAATAGTTGGGGCTAGTGGCACGGCATGCCCGCCAACTCAAGCTTTGACAGAGTTATTGGAAGCTTTGGTGACTCTGATGGGGGTGGAGGTAACCCTGGACAACCAGGAACAACACAAGGTGGATGTGGCAAAGCTACAAGATGAGATAGCTCAAGCCAAGGAAGAGCTGGCGGCTGAGAATGCTAGGATGGCTACAGAGCGGGCTGCTTTGGACGCCCAGGCACAACGGATTTAGGCAGAGTCCTTCCGACTCACATTGGATCAGAACGCTTCAAACGAGATGATGATGAGGAGGCACCGGAGTCATCTACCTCCGGTTTATGAGCCAAGGAACCTATTCAACACACCTGGAGAAGGGACCAGTGACCCACCGGTGGTGAACCGGGCGGTCAAAGTGCCTGGGACCGGAGCGCAGGTTCAGCCGCGTGCGATGGACCCGCCATGTTTGAATAATACTCCGCCTCAGCATGTTCCGACACCTCCGGTTCATTATTCTAACCCTTTGGATAATATGATTGCTGCGGCAATGCAATTGGCGGCTCTACCAGTTGAAGGGAGTCTCCGGCAGCGATAGAGACACGGAGGCCTAGAGAGCTTCTTCAGACAGCTCTGGCTCAGCAGGCGGCTTATTCTTATAGCCATGAACGGATTCATTCAACCCCTCGACCAAGCCAGAGTTACAGTAGGCACATTGAGTCGCCAGCAGTTTCAAGCAGTGAGCAGCACTGCAACCAACCTCGTGGGCATGACCCGACGTGCGGAGGTAATAACGCCCAGGCTTTAGTGGATTAGGGTAGGGCGCGCTGGGAGGCTGAGCAGGCGGCCCAGGTGGCGGCTCAACAACAATCTCCAGCTTATCCATTAGCTTTGGTGGAGGCATGTGTGATCTCTAGAACCTTGGGTGTGCCGTGTTTAGTGTCGGCTCTGTGTAATGAGAGTCTACCTAAGGATTTTAAGGGCCCTCGGAAGGTGCCCAATTACACAACAGATCATCCCCCTGAGGCTTGGATTGAGAGATATGAGATGGCCATGGAGATGCTGGATGTTAGTGATGCTGCATGTGCTAAATATTTCACCATGGTGTTGGATGGGCCGACTCATACTTGGTTGAAGGGGCTCCCTGCTAACTCCATCAGATCATGGGTGGAGTTGAAGGCTCGCTTTATCCAAAACTTTAAAGACACGTGCAAGCAGCCTCTGTCGATTTTAGATTTGGAATCATGTGTTCAAGGGGAGGACGAGTCAACGACCCATTGGGTGCCGCGGATCTCGGTTGTTATACACTCATTGGACAGTATCAACGCTAGCTCAGCATTCCTGATGTTGGAGAAAAACTACTGTTTTCTCCCTTTAAAGCCAAAACTGGGCGGCTTAAGCGCCACTGCAACGACATGGGGGAGCTGATGGCGGCTCTCGTCAAGTATGCCGACTCTGATGGTACCAAGGACCCCGAGTCTGATGATGAGAAGCTGGGTAAGGGAAAGAAGAGCATCTATACAAGAGGGCAACAACATAACCCGGCAAATCAAGGTGGCAACGGTAAGCGCAAGGCTGATGGCAGCTTGGATTTTGTGGCTAACACCAACACGCAGAATAATAATCAGTGCCGCAGGGGAATGCTGCCCCTCAGTTTGGAGGACCAAAATTCAATCTTGAGGTAATGATGAATCAGCCTTGCCCGAAGCATGGTACGCGGGAATAACCTGTCGAAGGATTGCTTCATTATGAGGGAGTATAGAAATTCCATTTTTTCCAGAACAATCATGGGCTGGGTGGCGGCTCAGGATCCGGCTCTCACGGTCCTAGTTATGGTGGTGGCGGTTCTAATTCCGGTTTCCAGGGCCAAGGCAATCAAGGTGGTTTTAATCAACAGTCCGGTCAAGGGAATCAGCAGCAGCAGTCTGGTTATCAGAGTAACCCAAAGCAATTGAATAGTGGACAGTACCACGTTTTCACCATGAGTTTATGCAAGCGGGATCAGAAGCTCCACAAAAGGGCAGTGAATGCAATTGAGCCGGTGATTCCCCGTTTTGCGATGGTCTGAACGCCCTATTCTCCGGAGTCGCGAGGATCACCCGCCCCGGGTTGATAATCTAGGCCATTTGGCTCTGGTGGTGGCGCCTCAGGTCAGAAGATACATATTTACTAAGGTACTCATGGATGGAGGCAGCAACATCAATATTTCGTATTATGAAACTTTTCATCGCATGAGCTTGACTGACAAAGATCTTAAGCCGTCAAATACTGTTTTTTCACAGTGTGGTGGCCGGTAAGTCGGCGTATCCATTGGGAAAAATATCTTTGGAAGTTGCCTTTGGAGATGATCATGATTCCAGATCTGAAACATTGACTTTTGAGGTGGTTAAAATCAAGAGCCTGTATCATGCTCTGTTTGGGCGGCCGGCTTATGCTAAGTTCATGGCAAGGCCTTGTTATTTTTATTTGCAGCTTAAGATGTTGGGGCATAAGGGCACCATCACAGTGCATGGAAGCCGGAAGATAGCCTTGGAATGTGAAGAAGACGATGCTGCTTACTCTGAGTCTGTTTGTGCAACAGAAGAATTAAAATTTTACAAGGATAATGTTGACCCAGCAGATATGACATCTTTGAAAAAGCCAACCACAGAGCATGACCCCATATTGAAATTTAAGTCGATGGATGACACTAAGCTAGTTGACTTCATTCCTGGCGATTCATCCAAATAGTTCAACATCAGTGCTAATCTGGGTCAGAAATAGGAAAGCGCGCTCATCGAGTTCATCCGTGAGAACCGAGACATCTTTGCATGGAAACCTTCAGATATGTCAGGTGTACCGAGGGAAGTCGCTGAGCACACTCTCAATATGGATCCAAAATTTAAACCGGTCAAGCAATTCCTTCGTCGCTTCAATGAAGAGAGGCGCAAGGCCATTGATGAGGAAGTGGCCCGGCTCTTGGCGGCTGGGTTCATTGTTGAAGTTTTTCATCCTGAGTGGTTGGCTAACCCGGTGTTGGTACTTAAGAAAAATGGTACTTGGCGCATGTGTGTGGATTATACGGATCTTAACAAATCTTGCCTGGCTGATCCTTTTGCTCTCCCCCATATTGATCAGATCATTGATGCTATGGCAGGTTGCGAGCGTTTGAACTTTTTGGATTCTTATTCTGGTTATCATCAGATCAAGATGGCAGTTAAGGACCAGGAGAAGATAACTTTCATCACTCCCTTTGGATCCTTTTGTTATGTATCTATGCCTTTCGGGCTCAAGAGTGCCCAGGTGACTTACTAACGGTGTGTGCAAAACTGCCTTCATGATCAGATTGGGCGCAATGTTCATGCTTATGGGATGATATTGTGGTGAAATACAGGAAGAAGGAAACCCTGATAGATGATTTGAAAGAGACCTTTGACAATCTTCGAGTCTACAAGATGATGCTTAACCCAGCCAAGTGTGTCTTTGGTGTACTAGCAGGCAAGCTCTTGGACTTTCTGGTTTCTGAACGGGGTATTGAAGCTAACCCAGAGAAAATAAAGGCTATCACTTCCCTGGCTAAACCGACGTGTATTAATGATGTTCAGCGACTGGTAGGTCGTATTGCGGCCTTAAGGCGGTTCATAAGCCGGCTGGGTGAAAAGGCTATCCCTCTATACCAGATGACGAAGAAGACAGATCACTTTGTCTGGAGTGATGCTGCTAATCAGTCGTTTGAGGCCTTGAAGAAACAGTTGGCTGAACCGCCGGTTCTTGCTGCTCCCATTGATAAAGAACCCTTGTTGTTGTATGTGGCCGCCAATAGCCGAGCTATTAGCATCGCAATTGTGGTGGAAAGGAAGGAGTCAGGCAAGGAATATCCTATTCAAAGGCCGATTTATTGCATCAGTGAGATGCTCATTGAGTCCAAGCAGAGGTATCCGCATTGGCAGAAGCTTGTATATGGGGTGTTCATGGCTAGTCGAAAGCTCAAGCAATATTTTCTGGGACATCCCATCATTGTGGTTAGTTCTGCTCCTTTAGGGGATATTATTCAAAACAGAGAAGCCACAGGTTGGGTAGCCAAGTGGGCCATTGAACTTCGACCCCATGGTTTAAAGTATATGCCTCGCACATCCATCAAATCTCAAGGACTTATGGATTTCATAAATGATTGGACAGAGCTGCATATGCCTGAGGAGAAGCCAGATAGCACATATTGGACTATTCACTTTGATGGATCCAGGCAGTTGAGTTATATTGACTTCCCCACGAGGTGATAAATTTTATTATGTTTTAAGGTTGATGTTCCCTTGTACTAAAAATGCAACTGAGTATGAGGCCTTGCTCCATGGTCTTCGGATGGCTAAAGAAATGAACTTAAACCGGGTGAGGTGTTTTGGTGACTCGGATTTGGTAACTCAGCAAGTTTCAGGCACTTGGGATTCTAAGGACCCACTCATGGCGGATTATCGCCGAGAGGTTGATGCTATTGCTGGTCATTTCAAGGGCTATCAAGTGGAGCATGTTGATCGAAGGAAAAACGAGGCGGCTGATGCTTTAAGCCGGTTGGGATCCCAGCGTAAGCTGGTGCCACCCAATTTTTTCCTTGATATTTTGCATAATCCTTCAGTCAAACTGCCTACAGAGGAAGATCTTGCTATTCCTGACCCGGAGGCACAACTGGTGGTGGCTCTTCTTGCTATTCCTGATTGGACAGTTCCATATTTGGCGTATATGACCCGGGTGAGTTACCTGAAGATGAAACTTTGGCCAGGCAGATAACCCGGCGGTCTAAGTTAATGACTATTGTCAATGGAGAGTTACATCATCGTAGTGTTACAGGGGTGTTTCAATGTTGTGTCTCTCCTGAAGAAGGTTGTGAGATCCTACGAGAGATTCATGAAGGATATTGTGGTCATCATGCCGGCTCTAAGTCTCACGTAGCCAAGGCTTTTCGTCATGGATTTTATTGGCTAATGGCTCATGCTGATGCAGAGGATTTCGTCAGTAAGTGTGACGGTTGTCAGAAATTCTCAAGATGAGCTCATGTGCCGGCTCTAGAGTTGAGGCCGATTCCAATTGCTTGGCCGTTTGCAGTCTGGGGCTTGACATGGTTGGACCTTTCAAAAGGTCCAAGGATAAAAAGACCCACCTTTTGGTGGAAGTTGACAAATTCACAAACTGCGTTGAAGCAGAGACGGTTAGTAAGTGTGACGTGGCCACATCGGTTCAATTCATCAAAAAGGTGATCTTCCGTTTCGGTTTTCCACACAACATTATAACAGATAATGGAACCAATCTGTCCAAGGGTGCTATGAAAGAGTTTTGTCAACGAGAGCATATTCGACTTGATGTGTCTTCAGTGGCTCACCCCCAGTCCAATGGTCAAGCCGAGAGGGCCAATCAACAAATTCTGAGAGGTATCAAGTCCCGTCTTATGGTCCCTTTGCAAAGGACGCCAGGTTGTTGGGTGGAGGAGTTACCCTAAGTGTTATGGAGCATCAATACCACCCCCAACAGATCTATGGGTTACACACCTTTCTTCATGGTTTACGGAGCAGAGGCGGTTCTCCCTAGTGACATCTGTCACGATTCGCCTCGTGTGGCGGCTTATGTTGAAGCTGATAATGAAAAAGCACGTCAGGATGCTATTGACCTGTTGGATGAGGAGCGTGAACTTGCGGCGGCTCGTTCGGCGATTTACCAGCAAGATCTGCGACGTTATCATAGCCGCCAGGTTAAAACCAGGACCTTTAAAGAAGGTATTGGTGCTCCGGCTTATCCAGGATCAAACTGATATGCACAAACTATCCCCCCTATGGGAAGGACCCTTTGTGGTCAGCAAAAATCTGAATAATGGGTCATACTACCTTATCGATGTTCGAGACCACAAGGACTCACGCACATTGGAGGAGGAGACCCGCCGGCGTGGAATATTGCTCATCTTCGGCCTTATTACACCTGAGCCACTGGCTCTTGTGATGTACATATTTTGACAATGTATATATCACTACAAGAATTCCGTTCTATTGCAACAAAATTTATTGCTACAACTATATTTCGTTGCAATAAAATGCTATATTACCACAAAGTTCCAATTCGTGGTAATAGGATGTACATATTGCCACAGTTTCGTTCCGTCGCGCTAGGTACTCATTTTTGTTGCAATAGAAGCCACGTATTGCCACAAACTGCATCATCATTGAAATACGGTAGTGATATTGCAACAGTTGCGACCTGTTGCATGAAGTGGTCATTTTGTTGCAATAAAGACTAGGTATTGCGACAATGTAAATCTATGTGGCAATATTTAGACATATATTGCAACAATTCTAACATGTGGCGCTAGCCATAGATACTGTTGCAAAGTGCATGGCTTCTTATTGCAACAAAACATGTATTGGTGGTAATAGGGCGACTTTTTGCCTCACCTTCGTTGTGTTGCAATAACTATTACATATTGCGACAACTTGTGCATGTATGGTAATACCTACAACATATTGCAACAATCCTCTAGTGTTGTGAAAAAAGGAGCAGGATATTGCAACGATATTCTCTACAGTGCCTCTGATTTTTTTTTCATTTATTTATTATACTATTTCAGGATCTGATTAAAGGGGCTTACTAGTTCATAGAGGTGTGAACATATTTGGTACCACAAATTGCACCTAAGTTGTATTTTAGTCACATATCTTGCAAAGAGGACATCGGTGGTACCACAACTTGGAGGAACGCTCGCTTACGCGCGTGCGAAACGTTGCACACTCGCGAACGCCCTTCACTTTAGGGTTTCTTGCACCGCCAGGGTCTCCTCCACTCGCCCTACTGACCTCCTAGCAAGGTCGTCCTCAGCACCGGAAAGACGGCAAGCTCACTGCCCTTCTCATCAAGGTGAGTCGTGAGCACCGGGCAACAAATCCTCACATTTTCTTCCTTCCTAAATTTTCTGTATCTTTCTTGATGTGATTGTATGTATTTATGTGTTGTTAATAAAAATGTATAGCATTCAAGATTCTCTCACCCAAGGTACAACTAGCTTCTCTATATAGTTTAGTTGTCTGATTTGTCGTATTGTTAGACAGGCTGGTTGTTCTCTCTGTCCCCTGATATTTCCAGCAAGAATTCAGCAGCAGATGAACAACACTACGTCAACGCTACATTAATGACTAATATTTCTTTAAAAAACAATAAGTATTGTCAAATATCCCTAACCTGACGTTCTTTCCAGTAGACCATCTTTTAAATGTATGCATTGTTCTTTTTTTAAAGAACTAGGAGTACTCGAGAATGAGGCATAATAAACCGGCTAACAAGATTTCAAAAAATAAAAACTCTACTATATTCCAACTACCAATATGCCCAGCCTGTAATCTCATTTTAATTTTAATTAGACCTACTCTCTCCGTTTTAAATTACTCGTTGTGGTTTTAGTTCAAAAACTAAAACCACAACGAGTAATTTGGAACGGAGGGAGTAAGAGCTAACCACCATTCCTTTGATTATGCATGCTCTCGGGAATCTCTTTTAATTACAAGTCGTGGTGTGCATAGACTCCCTTCCTTATCTTGAAGGCTTGAATTTCTTTCTTTTCTTATTTCTTCAGAAATCCCTTTTAATTAGAAAAGGCGTGGTCTCCTTTTCTTTCTTAATTTTCTCTGTCATGTTGAGATTTATATAGAAGGCTTGGAGAGAGCGCTCCTTCCTTATATCCCTGTCACAAGGACTCAATTTCTTTCCTTCGTTGGTCTTCGCATGTATGTTCAAATCCCCTTTTATTTCCTTCCGTACTCAATATCATTTCGTTCCTTATTTCTTTGCATGTCGATTGAAATCCTCTTATGTCTTTGTCACATCTGAGCGGGCCCCTGTGTAAGTGTGAGCGTGGGCCCAGACCGAGGACATGGCATCTTGCCCTAGAGTGTGTGCGAAAAAAAGTAACAGCAAAATATAAATTGCGGGTCTGGTGGTTCGAAACCCAGTCCAACTTTTTGTAGACCGAAACAGATAGCCATCACGCCAATGTTTGTTTTATGTTCATATTCGAGCTAGAAATACATATATAACAATTTTTCTATCGCTTGTCTCTAGCACCAAGCAGATTTAAGAAGGAAAGTTTTTTGCTTTGTGTAATTGACGGAAGGAGGTAGCCACTCGGCACCATTTTATTTCAAATGTTTAATCTGTTTCATTATTGTGTACCTTGAAGAGGTAAATATGATATTTTTTTTCCCAAAATTTACGTGTACTTAAACAGTTCAACATGTGTATTACAAATTATTATGCATATTCTCTATTTTTTTGCATAATAGTACGTGTCTCATTCATATCACAAAGAACAAACTACAAGTCATGTAAAGACCGACATGACAAAATTGAAAAGATAGTAGAACATCTCTGAGCATGACACCAACGCCCGTCATCTGCCTCCGACACCACCACAACAGCCATCAAAGAAAAAAATGACGAATCACCAACTCATCCGAACTCGACGCAGCCACCGAAGAAAAGAATTTATTCAGCTCAGTCATCGTCACCGCCGAATTAAAGACGATGAACAACCTAAAAACCTAGACTACGAGGGAGTAAAAATGATCCACACAGGTGAATCCAGCGACCCCCTCACCACCGACGACTGAGGTCGCCGGCGGAGGGGAGCCGCCGGAGAACGGCGTTGGAAGATCGGCCTCTCCTGGCGGCGGCTAGGGTTGCAGCCGCTAGGGACCAGAGGAAAAGAGCAATCTGCCACGTTCGACCGTGTTTCATTCAGGACCAAATTTATTGTACATTGTTCAACATGTATTTAAAATTATTGCCTAATTGTATTTTTTCCTAGAAATGTATTAAAAATGTTACACATGTCCGTAGTCTATAAAAATGTAAGATTAGTTGTACATGATGAATTTTTAGCACACATTGAACATTTTCAAAAAACAAGTTGAACAGTTTTGTAAAATACACATTGTCTATTTTTTGAATGCATGACGAACATTTTTCAAAAAAGCCTTGATTTTTTTATACCAAATGGAATGGTTTCTAGAACATGTTGCACATTTTTTCATATGCACTAATACTTTTGTTAAGTTTTATGGCAGTTCTAAAATTTTCTTACATTTCTTGTTTCGAATGGAAATAAGATAAAAAATAGAAATGAAAACTTTGCACAAAATGTGTGTCGAGTGCCGAGACTAAGCACTCGACATACCTTTTTTTCATTTTTCTTTTATATTCGCCTTGTCCAAGATGGACAAAAGGTTTTCACCCAAAACCGGACATGGAGAGGAGCCCCAGGACAACGTCTTCATAAAGAGAATGACTCCCGCAGGCGTCACCGTCATCGGCGGTCAAGCGCAGAGCTTTCGCCCGGCCATCCATCCACGCCACCGCAAGGTCTTGAGGGTAAGTCGACGAGATCATATCCCCAGGTCCAGATCGGGGCGTCGTCGCCTGAGTCACCCGCTGACATAGCTCTTGCCGCTCACACGACCAAGAGATACAACCATCGCCGCCGCCATCGTGCCCGCCGGAAGGCCTACCATGCGGACCACCACCAAGGCCGGCACCACCACGGTAGGGGCACCCACACCTAGAGCCCTACCCCAATCCCGGTGTACCAGGAGGACATAACCCAGTGTCTGCTGACGGCCGTCACGGAGAACCAGCTCAGATGACGCCAAGTCCATGGTTTGATGCACTGATCTGCCGCCGGCATCAGGAATTCCCACCCACCACAACCACGAACCTCTACCGACGCCAAAACATAAGGAAGTCTCCCTAACCAACCGCAAAACACCCACCTTGGCTTGAGCAGAGGGAACCCAGACAAGCCGCCCGAGGAGCAGCCAATCCTGGGCAAGAGGACGAAGTCAAGCTCCTGCCACGACGACAAGCCTGCACCATTGGCCTCCTACGAGCATATGCACCCGGAAGAAGCGGCCGTCGCCAAATTGGATGAGGGCTACTCATGTCAGCCGGCAACTTCGGCTGCCGAGCAGCCACTCCAGCGTCTCGACCCCCGTCGGCTACTCAGACCATCCTTCAATATACTTTATGCAACCTTATTTGAGATACATGTAGTTCCAATTAAAATTAGTTTCAATATAAATGCCAAATTGGGAGATGTAACATCGTGGGAGATGAATCATCATAGGCCGCTGGGAGCTATATAAAACACCATGGGAGATGAATCCATTCCTGAAGAATGTATAATCCAACTTCCATGAAATATCCTGAAAATTTATGTCAAACTTATGCACCCATAATATGATTTAATGCGAATTTACATAATTATGGTCCACTTGAAGATATATTGTCACCCCTATAGGTTGCAAATGCAAGTTTGAATTCTTCGTCACAATTATTTGTAATTTTCATCCATTTTAGGATATGATCTAAAATTAAACATATGCACTTAAATATACATTTTTGTGAAAGTTATAAAACTTTTTTGAGATGCATGTAGTTCAAATTGGAATCAGTTTCAACAAACACACAAAAACTTATTTAAACTATAGAAAATGTTAGTATATCATTTAGAAAATTGTTGAAACACCTAAAACATATATTTAATATATCACATGTAAAACTATATTGGGTTATGTAAGATATTTTTGTGCAAGTTATTTTTTGACTGGATTTTGCATGTTATTATTATTTCACAAAAGTGACTTAATAATTTTTTTGGAAACCCCATTAGGCCTTGTACAATGGTAGGTGCTTAGGGGAGGTGTTTAGAGAAATAAACCAGGCTTTCCTTAAGCACCAGTGCCTATTTGTACAGGGTAGACGCTTAACTAAGCGTCTCTCATATAGAAGTAAGCACTGTTGCTTCAGAAAAATCGATTTATCTTTCTAAGCACCTCCCTAAGAATCTATCATTGTACAAGGCCTTATGGCTCCTAGCCAGGGAGCGATCCCGCGGGAGGCAAACCATGGGTTTGTCGAATCAGCTCCCCCACGGATCGTGCTCCCAACCGTTCGATTTTCGATGATCCAACGGGTGGCACACAATCCCTAATTCTCTGTCCCTTTCTTCTTTCTCCCCTATCACCCGAACCACCGGCTTCTCTTCCACCCTGCTCCTCCTCCCCCGTGCCTTCCTTCCTCTCGTCTCGTTCTCCAATCGTCGACTTCCCTGTCTAGTCGAGGCGCTCGGAGGTAGTACCAGGGCAAGTACCACCGGTGCGACGTCCAGGCCGGCCCACACCGTCCGGGGGTTTCGTGCTCAGCTAGATCTGATGATCTAGCTGCCGGATCCACCGTGGCAGCAACGCCGGCTGCTACCTCCTCTCCGACCCCGGCCACCACACCACCTCAACTCCAGCGCACGACCCTCTACTCTATCCATCCTTTCCGTCCACGGCCAGAACCAGCAATCTTGCTGCCGGATCAGTGGCGGCGGTTCCTCATGGTGGCGTCCCCTGCCATCTCGCTTCAGTCTCCTCCCGACCACGCGCCGAGGGGCTGGGTCCAGGGCCGGCCCTTGGCCATGGCAATGAGTGCAGCCGCCTAGGGCCCAGGTCAAGCAGGAGGCCATACTGCCCTACTTTATGTATACACGTATGAGTAGAAGAAAAGGTAAACTAATGAAATAGTAGTGGTAGGCTCAACCTATTATGGAGTGAGGAACCAGTCAGGCACGAAAGTGAGAACAGCTGAACAACCAGCCTAATTGTTAGGTACTACTCTATTAAAAAAAGTTATCTCCGAGATAGCACCGATGTCTCTTGTTCATCACCCAGTCTTCTCATCTCCTTTATTTGCTAATTAATTGAATCAATTTCCCAAGAGGCTGGCACCCAAACCAATGCTAATTGAATGAAAAATTTCTCCGTATCACTACCTTAACCTCTTCATTATCCAAGCAGGACCCAACCTTTTGTTCTTCCATCTTAAAAGTATCCTAAGGAGACTGATGAAGCAGCACATTCAGCGATTGGCCAGTGAGGCATTGACAGCAGCCCATGTCCACATGTTAGTTGTTTCTCTTCTGGATTGCCCATCTTTCCTTGTTGATTGCAAATTTTGTGGAAGATTTCTTTGCATGAAATTGTTGCACAAGTTGTTGCCTCATATTAATGGTGATCAAGTATCATCAAATCAGCACATGATGATTAGATACTACTTTGTTATTATGTTGCAGGATTTCTCTGTAGCTACTTGCATAGAAGGCGTCTGTGCTTTTGTCCAAAATTGCTATCTGTAGGCACATTGTAAAATATGGTGAGGATTTTTATTTTTGACATTACCATATTATCATGAAAAACAAGTCATATCTACACTTTGTTGAATTTGTGCTGGCAGCGTGCGGCGGTGCTTACGAAGACCCGCATGTCTGTCAGGCCCACTAAACCTAACTTGCAATAGGGCCTCCGAAATGTTAGGGCCGGCCCTCGCTGGGTCTAGGCGGCCATCTACTGCCCCACGGTTAGCGTACTCATCATCGGCATCGACCTCATGCCTGTCTTCCCCATCCATGGCGCGCGAATCCTCAAGGAGGAAAACACTGACACCAAGTGTGTTTACCACAACCACGACGACGATGTCCAGTTCTACTTCGTCTCTGGCTCCGGTAAGTCCTTGGTCTTCCATCCTGCTCCCCCCCCCCTCGTGCTCTAGTTTATCTTGTTCTTGCTGTTCGCTAGGTAGAATGTAATAGGAAGCATATGTTAACTTGAGTTAGCTCATAGGCTGCTCTCCGATCACATTCTGTGCTATGGTTGCTTCCTCTTGTTCATGGTATGCTAATGTTTAAAATTGTTGCTATTTAGGTTCAGTGGTTTTATACTCAATACTCATGCTACTACACAATTTGCCTAGGATATTACTTAGAATTTCGGCATGGTAATGTGGTAACTTGCAGGTTATTGGCTTTTTTTACTTCTGCATGGCTTGTAGATACGGCTTAACTAGAATTGTAGAACTGGATAAGAACCGAAATTACCATGCTAGACTTGAGTTGTGTATTGCCACAGTAAAGTGTTTATACTGCTAGTTCTCCATGGTAGTTTTAAATAGTTTTGTATATTTAGTTTATCTGTATTGCCTCTCTATTCATAGTGATCTACATCACTTACATTGCCTCTAAATGCTGGAATTGTGAATGTTTGTTAGGAGTGGTAATACTAATGAATTGATTTAGTTGAGAGTCAAGTGTAATCATATTTGTGAATGTGCCTTCTGTGAGGTTTGTGAATTTGAAAAAAAAGAACTACTTTTATTCTACAGGGTGATCTTGCACTTATGCACATAACATCAAATAGAAAATAGATATTGCAGTAGAATTATATATCTTTGAATATAAAATAGGCCTTTGACAATTGTAAACTCTTTTTACTTGTTTGAAAAATACAAAAATAGGCCTTCCAACAATTGTTCCAGAGAGAAGTGTGATGCACATTCTTGAGGCAGAATTGTTTCCTTTCCTCCATAATATGTACTGTACTGTTTGGTGTGATCATTTCCTATTTCCTTATTCTATACCAGCTAGAAACTCATTGGTGTATTATTTTAACAGCTGCTCAGGATTATTTGCTGCCTTTACAAGAGCGAGAATGGCATCATCGACTTTTACCTCCTCCATCTCAAGGACAAATCTCATGCAACCCATGGTACTGCATTTGACGCGATCATTTATAATTTGGTAGTGACTATTATGTGCGTAATGTACGAGTTTTGGATTATTTTTTGTTGTAAATGATGGCAATGTGGCTTTAGTGATGTACCTTTGATGGTTGGTGTAATTGAATGAAACAATTTAACGGAAATTTGTGTGCTTGGCAGAATTATGTGTCTTGTTGATGGAAAATATTTGGGTTGTGGAAAATTATTTGTACTAGCAAATATGCTCGTGCGTTCCATTTCTTTTTCACGATGCGATAATTGTTTGGCGCCACCAAAGTAAGTTTTGTTGAAATAGAGTATCGCTACAGAAAGTTTAAATCGCAATAATTTCTTGCTAGAAAGATTTTACCTGTTGTGATACCTATTTATCACCACCAAAACAAGTATGTTGCAATTTCATGTTACGACGACTGGAATATTTGTTGCCATAAGTTAATGCCACAAGTGCAGTGGGTCGTGGCAACATGCCTAATGCCACGAAAACAACGATTGTTGCCATAGTTTATTGCCACAAGTGTAGTGGGTCGTGGCAACATGCCTAATGCCACGAAAACAAGGATTGTTGCCATAGTTTATTGCCACAATTGACTATTGCCACGGAAGAGTAATGCGCCACAAAACAGCCGTTGTTGGCATATGTTGTCGCCACAAATGTCTATCGCTACGAGATATCAGTCACCACGATTCGTTACATGTTGCATTAAAGCTATCTCCACAAATCAAATTGTGGCATCAGGTGAGTGTTGCCACGAGAAAACATGTGGCAACTTCCCACATGGATGTTGCAATAGCACGCCTTATTGCCACGTTTGCTTTTTCGTGGTAATAACCTATTACCATGTGTCCAGTCGCAACGGCTGCCAACGAATGTCGTTTCGTGGCAATATGTACTTATCGCCACGAAACATCATGTATTGCAACAAACGATTTTGTTGCAATAGACCCGAATCCTTGTAGTGTATTATGATGAATATAATAAGGCCGGCATCCCTGCTAAGTCAGGGCCTTTGTCATTTCATTTCTAAGAATAATGAGTCTTTATTGTCACTTCATACGATCACTTGGGGGCTTCCTACTCATTGAGCATAGCTATGACTACCCTCTTGATCCGGCTTGTACGCCATGATTACAAAGTACTTGGGGGCTTCCTTCTCATTGAGCATAGCTATGACTACCCTGTTGATCCGGCTTGTACGCCTGGAATGAAACATTACTTGGGGGCTCTTTGTTAATGGACAAGAGCTTTATTGACCCTTGTAATAGGCTTGGACGCCAGGTGTATTCATCGAAAAATCTGGGTTATCCTACCTTTTTTAAGTCTGCCACTCCGCCCAGGTAATCCTGGAATGACTCGCCATACTTTTGACAGTCAATCTTATACAAATCCTGAACTTGTCAAAGTTAGAACAATGATTGGTCATGTGAGGCCTGGCTCATAAGGTTGAATGAAGGTTTAAATCAGTGGCTGTGCGGCCCTTGAAAAGCACTTGACTTGAAGGCTTAGCAGCCTATGAAAGCCTTGTTTTATTTTTTGATTTGTATTTGATTTAAACATGTTTTGAGATTCACTTCTGATGACATGTTAATACATGGTTGAAAACTGATGAGAGCTATGTTGCCTTATGGTTCATGTATGAATCTATCCGGCGTTTGTTAACCCAGCCTAGTTTTGGACTTTAAGTCGCCAGGGTATGATGATTTTATGTGCTTAGAGCGCCGGGCTCTAAGCTTTGGGATTTACCCCTTGCTGCATGTGGCGTTGTAAGCCGGCACTATATATCAATTGAACATGGCGTTGTGCTCTCAATCTTTGGGTAGTAACCCTTACTGCATAGGTATGATAAGCCGACAGTGTGAGAAAATATCATAGGTATGATATTGATTATATAAGGTTGTGATTAAACCGGCCCTAGTTATGGACTGTTATAGTCACTAGTGGTCTTTATATGGGGTATTGTGACCCGCCCTGGGGTGAACTGCCAGGGCACTTGTGATCTGTTTGTGTGCAGGAAAAATGATAAATCTTGTCGTGGAAGTGTCACGGTAGATGTCCTCGTGAAAAGGACTTAGTCGTGAGGCCAACGCATCTATGTGGTAGCTTGAGAGGGGTTGAGCGGGATGAGAGACGCGAGGTTTTACCCAGGTTCGGCCCCTCACGATGGAGGTAAAAGCCTACATCCTGCTTCATTGATATTGATGATGATGATCACCATTACAAAAGGGCTCTATCTGGAGAGCTATTGACTTGTCTGTCTAAACCTAACTTGTGGAACTTGAGAATCTGTCCCTCTTGGGGTGCCCTGCCCCTCCTTATATATGTTGAAGGGGTGGCTTACATGACTAGTCCTATTAGGATTAGGATTACTTTGTTACAAGTGAAGTCCTAGTCTTCCTTCCTTTGTAGGAGAATATTCCTTATGACTTTCCTATTAAGCAGGCCTATCATCATATGAACCGGCATACCGGGCCTTGGGCCTTGTCGTCTGTCTGACCCGCCCGCCGGTTTATTAACGAGTCACCAAGATCGGGCGGGTTACTCGTGAGTCGCCAAGATCCATCCGGGTCATACATTCAGCCGGGTTACACCGTGGGGTATATCCCCGACATTAGCCCCTAGTTTAATTTGGATTTATCCATGTTAAACTGATCTGCAATATAAATACAAGAACAAATTTGACAGGTTGTGCTCCGGTTTAAATATTTGTAAGCCGGCACCTGATCATCCTTAAGTACTTGTCATTTCCCCCTTCTATAAAATCTGGGTCAATAGGCCGGCTTCATAATCAACTTGCTTGTAGAAGAAATATTGTAAATAAAGAATCTATTTGAGTCGGTCTTCAATGCTCTAACTTGACAAAAATATTGGTCTTCAAATATTCAACTGATTTTCAGCCGACTTGAAGATGTAGAACTTGCCAGTTTATGATTACCACCATTGCCGGGTTATAAAAACTGATAATTCTGGGTCATGATTGTTACCAAGGCCAGTTCATGATTGTTACCAACGCCGGTTCATGATTATTGATACCACCGGGTTATGATTGTTGCAGACACTGGGTCATAATGATTGGTGACGCCGGGTCAATCTGGTTTGCCCAGAACAGAGAATTTGAAAATACTTCTTCCTTATATCCGTGTTACCTATAGCCACCAAGTCTTGAGCAGAGCAAAGTGATGATTTAATACTTACTTCAATATAAATAACCACTTTGAAGAAATCCGTGTTGTTCATCTCAATCGCTAGTAAAAAACCAAATATTCCATATATGTAGCCCCCAAGTGCCGGGTTGTCATGCTTGCAGCAGCATGGGACTTGTAATTGCCTTATACTCAAGAAAACTTCAACCAGTGTAGCCCCCAAGGGCCGGGTCATTATGCAATAATGAGTAGGGACTTTGTAGATATGATCATGTAGACTTGAGTAGCAGCGTGTAGCCCCCAAGGGCCGGCTCATTAGAATGTGATGAGTCGGGTCTTCAATAAAGTGAGCAAAAAATGACTTTGCATTAGCCCCCAAGTGCCATGGTGCATGCTGGCAGTGATATGGGACTTGTATATTTGATGTAATCTCAATTTCAATAATGTAGCCCCCAAGTGCCGGGTCGTAAGCCTGCAGTGACTCGGGACTATTCCCTCCATTGTAGAATAAAACATATCCATTGATAAATAATAGCCGTTGCACTTGAAGCGACTTTGAAAACCTCAATCATAATATTAGTTATTGATAACCATAATAAAAATCCAGCCATGTTGGCTATTAAAGATTTGAATAATATAACCCGGTTTGAAAACCTCAATCATTCAATATCATCATGAAAATCCAGCCAAATTGGCTATTATCATATACTGGCGACTTAGAGTCTGCCATCCTGGCAGGTTGCAAAGACCCAAAGTATGCTTCAAATATGAGCCGTAAACAGGGCAGCTGGGCCCGACTTATAAAAAACCGAAAAGCAACGAAAAACTCAAACACGAATAAGAAAACAAAAGAAATTCAAGGCTTTTGTAGACTGTCAAATTAAAGTGTCATCTTCAATGAAACTAGCCGGAGCCACTAGATTGTTTGTGCTGCCGTGATCCGGACTCACAGTGTGCCCAGTCGACATTTGAACCCTAGATAAGTCTGGTCTTGCTCAAAGACTTATGAGGAGTACGCGGGGCCGGAGTGACAGTATCATGGGCCGATTTATCCAAGTTTCAAGGAAGGCGGCTTATGAAGCCTGGATCCATCTGACTCTGTAAACCATACTCTCGCATGACAAGCTACCGTTTGAATCTTAATCGAGCTCAGATCTTGGTCGAATACACCATAAAGACCGATCGTTAAGAGTTCGGCGGGTCAATCAGGATGACCTGATGGAGTTGAAGCAGCTGGTGTTAAAGGTAGGACGACCTGGTCAAAGTTTGTTTTCTTCGGTCGAATATGCCTATGTTTGAACAAACCTGGTCAAGAGGGTAGTAACGCTATGTTCTCTTTGGTCGAATACACCTATGTTTGAACAGGAAGCCCTCAAGTGACATACTTACAAGCGTGGCGTTGAGCCGATCAAAAGGGTACCGACATCTATGTTCTCTTTGGTGAATACACCTATGTTTGAACAGGAAGCCCCCAAGTGAGCATATAAACTTTTGGCCTTGCGCCGATCAAGAGGGTACTGACAGCTATGTTCGATGAACAGGAAGCCCCCAAGTGATCACATAAACTTTTGGCCTTGCGCCGGTCAAGAGGATACCGACAGCTATGCTCGATGAGCAGGAAGCCCCCAAGTGATCATATAAGCTTTGGCATTGCGCCGATCAAGAGGGTACCGACATCTATGCTCGATGAGCAGGAAGCCCCCAAGTGATTTGTAATAAGGCGTGTAAGCCAGATCGGATGCCCATGCGTGAACTGTGCATCATGGCAACAAATTCTCTTTGGCAACCTTTAATTTTTTTCTGGAAACTTAAACTTTGCGAGAGATAATATTATTCTTGAACCGGAATTTTAAACCGGATTTGAGAGCTTCAGAGCTTTGTGGGAGACAGATTTCCCTTGAGCCGGATGTTGAGCCAGAATCTTATTTTTAAGCCGGTAATTTTCTGATGGCCTTTCAATTTTCATCAATATGGCAGTAGCCTCCGGGACTGGGTTATCTTTCCCTTCAACGTCCTGGGGTTCTTGAATTCACTGAAAACCGGCAACATTTGCTGAGTCATATCATTGTAGCCCCCGAGTATCAAGACGACATGAAGAGTTGGCTTGAGATTCTTCATACTTGACCATGATATAAACCGGTATGCGTCCTTCAACAGCTCAGTGATATAAAAATCCCTTTTGCATTTGACAACTTGTTCTTCATTGAAACACTTGCAAGCCAGAGTAATTGCTCTTGTAAAGAAAGAAATATATAATATAAAAATATAATGGATGGATTTTCACCTGATATGTTAGGCCAGGAAATATCCGCCGCAGAGTTGGTGATCACCACGGCAAAGATGAAAATAATCACGGGCGAGTTGGTCGCGGAAGCAGACAGATGAGCCGGTCGCGACGTTGTAAGCCGGTGCGGACGGGGAGAGTCGGTGGTGGCGTTGTAAGCCGGTGCGGACGAGAAAGTCGACCGCGGCGTTGTAAACATCACAGACGTAGGCAAGTCGGCCATGGACACGGAGAACGAATCAGTCGCGTGTGTTGATATAGCGGGGGTAGCAACTTGCGCAGGACGAGTGCTAGTGCAAAAATAATATTTTCTCATGCCCCTTTTGCAAAATCTTTTTGTAAGGAACAATAGTCCTGCAAAAATTTATAAGACCAAGTAATTATTCTTTAATAAAAACAATATGTGTTAAAAAAATAAACTGGAATGGATATCACCTGATTAGTTCGGATAACCGATGATCCATAAGTAACATCCGTAGATAACTCTTCAATATAGTTGATCCTTGTATGCTCTTGGGACGTAATCCATGGTCTTGGTCCTCACGCAAGAGTGATTCACGCATACCACAACTGATATGATAACTTATCAAGTGGACCAAAAATCTCCCGAAGCTGCAGCCTTTCAATCTCGCTTGTTACCCACACGTTTTCTCTTCGGTACAACAGCAAAGGCAATAGTTACACCGGTTGTTTTCTTTGACTGATCTACTTTTGCCTTCCCTTTTTGTGAAAAACAACTACACTAAGAGCGTGTGAGGTGAAGCAGCGGATTTTTGCACGGGGCGGCTCGGTGCGCGGCCGTAGCCGTAGCAACGGAGACAAGGTGGGGCGGTTCCCAACAAGGCCGTGGAGGCAACACCCAGCAGGGAGAGGTGCAGTGGCAGCTTAGGCAAGCGGGGGCTGCAGGCTGTAGAGACGGCAGCGACGACAACAACTCGCGGAGTTGCCACGACAGTGGCGGCTTGAGAAAAAGGGATGTGGCATCGCGGCCAAGCTCGGGAGGCGGCATAGCGCTGCAGAGTCGGCAGCGGCAACGGCGGCTCGCGGCAGCTCCGACGGAGGTGGTGCTCGATGACGACTCTGCAGCAGAAGCAGGCAGGTCGTGGCACTCGACGGCGACTCTCAGCGGAGCAAGGCCGGCTCAAGGCGGCCCAGAGATGGCACGACCAGAGGCGGGGCTGGTGGTTCCAAACAGCGGGGGAGTAGGGCGTCTCGGAGCAGCGGGGCCGCACCTGCGATTCAGACGACGGCCGGCGGCTCGCAGGCAACGAGGACGGCCGGCGGCTTGCAGGCAACAACGACGGCCGGTGGCTCACGGCGGGAGCGAAACCACTCTGCCCGGGATGGCTGCGGCGGCTCAAGGCAGTGGCGGAGACGACGATGGCAGGCCGCTTGGCGCGGGGTCGTTGGAAGCAGAAGGTGACCCAGCGCAGCGGTGGTTCAGAAGTGGACTGGCGGCGACGGCAGATCCCAGGCCGGCCGTAATGGCTCGGAGGCGAAGTTGGGTGACTCAATTGAACCGGCCAAACCGCAGCGGAGGACTCAGAGTCCGTGCTCACCATCTCATCCCTCTCCGAGTCGTGGTTGATAAGAACTAACTTTTTTTAATGTGAATCTTCACCGGCCGATCCGAACGAGTACTAGTTGAAACAATACGATTGCTTCGTGCGTGTGCATCGAGGATTCCGACGACTCGTCTGCTTGGTCTCGATGATTTGCAGCAGTAAACTTTGACATTGATGCAGATCTTTCATGGTATTTGCATCATGGACTAACCACCATAATCCATCCGAGGCCACGACAGATCAAAACAATACTTTGTCTCAGTCTCGGTGGATCACCCTGATCTTTTCGGCGGCTGTAAAAAACGCAACCCTAAATTTCTTTTATCTCAAATCTCGTGCGTTGTTTCGGCTGCTTGCCATGGAGACGATGCAGATCCTTCTAGCTGGTTCTTCTTCATCTGGAAATTTGCGACCTTCTCGAAACTCTGTGAAAGATCCCCCCAAGAACACAACACCACCGTGCGCAGGCCTCACAGTGGGCGCGAACTGTCGTGAAAGTGTCACGGCAGATGTCCTCGTGAAAAGGACTTAGTCGTGAGGCCAACGCATCTATGTGGTAGCTTGAGAGGGGTTGAGCGAGACGAGAGACGCGAGGTTTTACCCAGGTTCGGCCCATCACGGTGGAGGTAAAAGCCTACATCCTGCTTCATTGATATTGATGATGATGATCACCATTACAAAAGGGCTTTATCTCGAGAGCTATTGACTTGTCTATGTAAACCTAACTTGAGAAACTTGTGGAACTTGAGAATCTGTCCCTCTTGGGGTCACCTGCCCGTCCTTATATATGTTGAAGGGGCGGCTTACATGACTAGTCCTATTAGGATTAGGATTACTTTATTACAAGTGGAGTCCTAGTCTTCCTTCCTTTGTAGGAGAATATTCCTTATGCCTTTCCTCTTAAGTCGTCCTATCATCATACGGACCGGCATACTAGGCCTTGGGCCTTGTCGTTCGTCTGACCCGCCCGCCGGTTTATTAATGAGTCGCCAAGTACGGGCGGGTTACTCGTGAGTCGCCAAGATCCATCTGGGTCATACATTCAGCCGGGTTATACCGTGGGGTATATCCCCGACAAATCTGATCTGCATACTTGATGATATCATGAGCATAAGTGACAGATCTTCAAACTGACGGATTAGCAGTGTTATGCAAATAAAACGTGCACGATGGCACAACAGATCAGAGTTTAACTAGCCTATTACAAGGCATCCGATGGCCCAAAAAGGATAAGTGTTTTGGAAACGTAAACAACAAAGTGTTATGCTTAAAATGGCTCATGATTCTTGGCAGGTTCAAGCCTTCGGGTCATCATGTGCCTCTTTTCCTCTTTAACTCCTTGATTATCCATCAACTGGAAGTCAGGCATAGCCCAGTTGATACCGGTCAACGCTCTGAACACAACTTCATCATCAATAAGGTTGGATGGATCAATGTCAGAAGCAAAGGTGTGCTTACGAATTGGCGGGATGAGATCTGTCTCCTAATGAACCGATGTGTTCACTTTCTTGTTATCAGCATCGTAAGCCACCTGGTATGTGGATAGATTGGTTTCTTTAGCAAACTTACTGGCTAATGGACGCATTGCTCTTGCTATTTATGCAAAGTCATCTGCATTGAAGGCAGATCCATCTTCTTTGACACTTGGGCAACCATTGGCCAAATCTTCTAGATCCAGATCTGCTTGCCACGCCTTTGCCCGGCTTAACGCAGTCAACGCGCCGGCTCTAGCAGATGCTCGCTTTAAGTCATCAATCCTTTGGGGCAGCACTGATAACCTCTTCAATGTATATTTGATGAGAGTGGGTGGAGATTTCTTGTGCATAGCAGCAGCAATGCCCCGTTGGGTGCCAGTATATAACTATTCTACCAAAGTATAGACAGCTTTAAGCCGGATGCGCATATCTGAGCCCAACTTAGTGCTCCGAGAACCTGTATCAGACAATTTATTTATAAGCCGACAGATGTTTATAATATGTTTATTAAGATGCAAAGGAGTCATGCTTCCTACTTACCAAGGATGGCTGACGACATGTTAATGATTTGCTGCCTTAAACCGGTCAGCTCGTCAGTCACCGGCTTAAGTGCGGCTTTAGCGTCCTCTGCTCTCTTCAATGAGCCGCCTTCTCGGTCTCCCAGGCGTTTTTATGAGTATTGAAGTTTTGTTTAAGCTTCTCCATGCTTTCCAAAGCGCTCTTCAGTTCTGATTTAGCCTTGGATGTCTCAGATTGCTGAGTTTTAATGTTGGCCTTCAGATCATTAAGCAGCGAATCATTCTCGCTCACTTCAGCCTGTGACATGAACAAATAGGGAAGGTAGTCTGATTATGATTATCTTTGAAGTACCAAGCATAATACAAGTATTTTCCTTGGCACTTGGGGGCTAATGTCTATTGCTCTTAAAAACTTTTTGAAGTCCCAAGCATAATACAAGTATTTTCCTTAGCACTTGGGGCCAATGCCTATTGTTCTTTTCAAAGACGAATTTATCCGATGATTCGGGTACAATGATATGGTCCGGTCTGCCAAGGTTATATATTGAAGTATTGATTTATCAATGTTGCTAAGTCCCGGTTCAACTATACAAGTTAAATCGACCCTTGGGGGCTATGGATGCGAAGTTCATTACTGTTATTTAAAGTCTTGGCTTAACTTGATGACTTAAGACGGCCCTTGGGGCCTACTAGTGATGATATTTAGTTTTTATGGCAATTGGAAAGTCTACAACATATTCAATCCTGTCATATCCTATAGACTTGGCGGCCGATAGACATATAATTATGAAGATAATAATGATTGGATTACCTCGTAATGTTCCTTCATCAAATTAATTAAACCAGCTTCAAAGTCACGGCTGGTGGAGAGACGGTTCAAATAACCAGAGTGGATTTCTTAGGCACTAAACTGGGAGTAGTCTTCTAAGTCTACTTTCCACTTGCCTTTATCAGCAGCAGAAATTTCCTCCTTGGCACTATGCTTGGATAAGGCAGTGGGGTTACCTGGTTCGGTATAACCAAGCCCGGTGATGGTGACATCGTCAGCCTTATCTTCATTAGGCTTGATGGGCTTGGTGGTTAAGAGGTTGACGAAAAAGACCCGCCTTGGGATAATCTAAGTCAGAAAGTTTTGAAACCTCTAGTCGATGTTTGCAAGGCGCTGGGGTGTTCGGTAAGCCGGAAGAAAAAATTTCACCGCCGTTGTGCCGAGTTGTGCGGCGAGCTTCATGTTGCTGTTTCTTCAAAAGAAATTTGGGATCCAAGTGAGCTAAAGGGTGAGAAAATCTTACTTTCCGGCTTGCTTGTCGGGTTTTCTGTGCTGGCAGAGAGTCTGAGCCGGAGGAAAGGATAATTACCTCTTCGTCATTTGCACGACTGGCCTCCGCATCATCCTAATAATAATCATTGTCAATAAGATGTATGAAAAATGAGCCAAGGGAATCAAGTTCTACCTCCGACTTGTCATCATCATCCTTATCATCCAAATTGAGTAATTCAGCAGCATTGGATCTCTTCTTGGCAGGCTTTTTGATAGCCTTACTCTTTGTCCGGGTTTTCTTTGGCTTCTCTAGCAACTTCTTGGTCTAGAAGGATGAGTCAGCCTGTAAACATTGAATGAGTGTGAGGACAACATGAATGAAAGTATGAGTCAAGTATGAGCTGGATTCAAAACTTACAGCTGGCAGCTTATTCAGAACGCAGAAAGGGGTCAATCCAACTTTACTGCAATCTTCCAAGCTTTCATTCAACAGGGTCTTTGTCATATTATTGACGTCTTCCTCAGTCATTTTGGTTTGACAGTGACGCTGAGGATCCGTTAGCTCGCCGGTATATTCACACATTAAACCGGGCCGGATGGTTAGGGGCAAGATTCTCTAGGCGACTATAACACCCTCGATGCGACTATAGCTCCCACGTGTCGAGGCATGACTTAGAGACATAATCGTATTGAAGGCATATGTCGCAAGTTAGGCAATCTTCACAACATCCCATGTAATATGAACAATAAAGGGGAGATAACATAGTTGGCTTACACTCGCCACGTCAATCAAGAACATAAATAACATTACATCATCCAACATACTCATGGCCCGACTACGGCGCCAAAATAAAAGAGAACCCAACATGCGACAACGGTCCCAATCACCCCCAACTGGGCACCACTACTGATCATCGGGAAAGGAAACATAGTATCGTTGAGAGTCTTTGTCGAACTCCCACTTGAGCTCGTACTCGTCACCTGGAGCGGAATCACCTGGACCTGCATCTGGAGTTATAGTATCTGTAAGCCACAGGGACTCAGCAATCTCGCACCCTCGCGATCAAGACTATTTAAGCTTATAGGAAGGGTAAGGCAAATATATGTGGAGCTGCAGCAAGCGACTAGCATATATGGTGGCTAACTTATACGCAAAAGAGAGCGAGAAGAGGAGGCAAAGCGCGAGCGAGAGTCTAAAGGAACAACCTGCGCAAGCATAACTCCAACACCGTGTCCACTTCCCGGACTCCGCCGAGAAGGGGCCATCACGGTAACACACACGGTTGATTCATTTTAATTAAGTTTAGTTCAAGTTATCTACAACCGGACATTAACAAATTCCCATCTGCCCATAACCGCGGGCATGGCTTTCGAAAGTTCAATCCCTGCAGGGGAGTCCCAACTTAGCCCATGACAAGCTCTCACGGTCAACGAAGGAATAGACCTCCTCCCAAGACGTTCCGATCAGACTCGGTATCTCGGTAACTCAAGACACCTCGACAGGTTAAAACAAGACCAGCAACACCGCCCGAATGTGTCGACAAATCCTGATAGGAGCTGCACATATCTCGTTCTCAGGGCACACTCAGATAGGTCAAGCTATGAGTAAAACCAACCCTCAAGTTTCCCCGAGGTGGCCCCGCAGGCTGCCCAGTTCGGACCAACACTCAGAGGGAGCACTGGCCCGGGGGGGTGGGGTTAAAATAAGATGACCCTTGGGCTCCGGTAACCCAAGGGAAAAAGAGGCTAGGTGGCGAATGGTAAAACCAAGGTTGGGCATTGCTAGAAAAGCTTTAAACAAGGTGAACTATCAAGGGGTTCCCATTATAACCCCACCGCGTAAGGAACGCAAAATTCGGGAACATAACACCGATATGACGGAAACTAGGGCGGCAAGAGTGGAACAAAACACTAGGCGAGAGGCCGAGCCTTCCACCCTTTACCAAGTATATAGATGCATTAAGATAACATAGCAATATAATGATATCCCAACAAGTAAATAAAAGATGTACCAACAAGGAACGGCCTCCAATCTTCACCTGCAACTAGCAACGCTATAAGAGGGGCTGAGCAAAGCGGTAACATAGCCAATCAACGATTTGCTAGGACAATGGTGGGTTAGAGGTTTGACATGGCAATTTGGGAGGCTGACAAGCAAGTGGTAGGCATCGTAGCAATGGCATAGCAAAGAGCGAGCAAACTAGCATAGCAAAGATAGTAGTGATTTTGAGGGTATAATCATCTTGCCTGCACAGTTGTCAGAGTTGACTGGATCCTCACAAGCAAACTCAACGGGCTCCTCGGTAGCGAACTCGTCTCCCGGCTCTACCCAAACAAGACAAACAAGCAACAAGGATACAATCAACCACGTGCAAACTCAATCAACACAATGCAAAGATGATATGCTATGCGGGATGCAAAATGCAAGATATGACAGGAAATGCATGAACCTGGCCTCAACTTGGAATTCCAAGGGTGCCACTGGAAATATGGGATGAAATCGCTTGAAAACGATATAAAGAACGCCGGAATCGGAGTTACGGTTTGGAAATGGCAAGCGATTCAAACATGACACCGGTCTGCGATTTACAGCAAGTAGGCATCTAAATGCAACAAAATGAACATGCTACAGCACCCAAACATGACAACAAAATACATGGCAGGGATGCACACAAGATGCTTAACAAAAGTCTAGCACTGAGCTACGGTCAAAACATCCATTAGGAGGTTCAAACAAGCATGGCAAAAACGCAAATGCAAAACAGATCTCAGACTTAGTGAAATTAACACTTGTCTGAAATTTCAGATCACGAAGCCCTCTTCGGAGCAGCAAAACAACATGACACATGACCTGATTAAGACAAGTAAGAACATGGCATGGATCTACTCAACAAGCTTAACAAAAGAACCAAAGTGACCTGGGGCCAAAAGGGTTCACAAAATATACTAACGGGCACACGAACATAGCTAAGACACAATCAGTTTTCAGACTTGGTGAAAACTGAGACATGCTGAAATATAACTCACGAAGGCATGTAAACGAGCTCGATGCACTCACTACGGTGCAAGTCATGGCAAGGAAAGCATACATCCATTAAGAATGGACAAAATGCTAGCTATACATGGAAAGAACAATTGCATAGCATGCACGGATCAACTACAGTAACATCGGCAAAATCGCAAACAAGTTGACGATCTGCCCAGATTCACAATGAAGCAAACGTAGAGCTCGATTGACTCAAGCTAGGGTGCTCCATAATTGCAAACAAAGATATAGATGGATAGAGCATAACATGGTTAACAAAACTCCTTTCCTGATCATCCTCAAAAGAGGCACGGATCACTAGGAAACAAGCTGAACATATGGCATCATGAACTAAATAATCCCAGACTTAGTGAAAACTACCAAGTCCCTGAAAACAGATTCACCGGGTGCCTCACTTTGCAAGCTTGCACAAGTCACCACACACATCCTAAAACTGCATGGATTGCCCCTATGGAAAGAAGACAAAATCCTTAACAAAAGATATAAAGGACTCACAGGCATAGCATGCACACAATAATCATGACAAAAATGACAAAAGTCTAAGATGAACTAGCAGATCTGAAAATTAACCGACGAAGCCTCCTTCTAACAGCATTTCGGGCATCAAGATGAACTCAAATGAAAATGATGCAATGGAATAAAATGATGTACTCGTCGAGGCAAACATTTTGATATGCTATATGCATGAATCGGAGCTACGGATGCAAAGTTACGGGGCCGCGAACATGGGCATATGGATCTGCAGATTTCAGGACTTAGACGAAATTTATACCCTGTGCAAAAAGTCAACGGGACGAGGGTATCCCGGGACGGCGGGATCTGGGCGGCGGGGCTGCGTTTGGATCGGAGAGTTGGTGGATCTGATCCCACTCCGGGATCGGATCCGGCCCGGGGCTGAGGAGGCCGGCGATGGCCGACGGCGGTGGCGGTGCGGGACGGCGCCGGCGAGCTCGCGGCGGCCGGCGCGGAGGGGCTGCCGGAGCGGGGCGGCTCCGGTGGCGGAGCCTCGCCGGTGTCGGAGGAGGAGGTCGGGCGCGGGGAAGAGGGAGCCAGGCGGCGGCGTGGGCCTTGGGGGCCGGCCACGGGCCTCCCGGGCCTGGCGACGGGGATGTGGGCGCACGCCCACGTGGCAGGCGGTGATTGGACGTGGGGGCGGCGGCGGACGCGTCCGGCCGGGTCGGACAATGTCCGGCCGGCGCGAGGGGATTTTTAGGGTTTCGTGGGAGAAGATCCGAAAAACGGGGGGGGGGGGTCTATATATAGGCATAAGTGGAGCTAGGAGAGTCCAAAAGGGGTGCGGTTTTCGGCCATGCGATCGTGATCGAACGCTCTAGGTGATGGAGCAGAGTTTGGTGGGTTTTGAGCCAAATTGGAGGGGTGTTGGGCTGCAACACACACGAGGCCTTTTCGGTCCCTCGGTTAACCGTTGGGGTACCAAACGAAGTCCAAATGGTACGAAACTTGACAGGCGGTCTACCGGTAGTAAACCAAGGCCGCTTGGCAAGTCTCGGTCCAATCCGGAAATGTTTAATCCCCACACACGAAAGAAAGGTAGAAATGACCACCGGAGGAGAACGAAGCGCCGGAATGCAAAACGGACAACGGGGAAAAAGCTCGAATGCATGAGATGAACACGTATGCAAATGCAAAACACATGACGACATGATATGAGATGCATGAAAACGAAAACAACACACGGAGACAAAGACCCGAACCCGAGAAAATAAATATAACTTAACGCCGGAAACGGCAAGAGTTGGAGTACAAATTGGGAAAGTTACATCCGGGGTGTTACATCACGCCACCACTACGAAAGGATCTCGTCCCGAGATCTAGGACTGAAAGAACTCCGGGTACTCAGAACGAAGGTGATCCTCGCGTTCCCATGTAGCTCCACGGTCGGAATGGTGCGACCACTTGACTTTGAGGAATTTGATTGACTTGTTTCGAGTCTTGCGTTCAGTCTCTTCAAGAATAGCAACTGGGTGCTCACGATAAGAGAGATCTTCTTGGAGCTCAATGTCCTCGAAGTTGACGGTGCGGTCAGGAGTCTTGAAGCACTTTCGAAGCTGAGAGACATGGAACACGTCATGAACATTTGCAAAGTTTGAAGGAAGCTCGAGTTGATAGGCGAGGTCGCCTCTCTTGCTGACAATCTTGAAAGGTCCCACGTATCTAGGGGCAAGCTTCCCTTTGATGCCGAAGTGACGAGTACCTTTCATTGGAGAGACGCGGAGGTAAACATGATCTCCGATCTCGAAAGCCAAATCACGGTGCTTACTATCATAGTAGCTCTTCTGGCGGGATTGGGCTGCTTTGAGGTTATCACGAATGACTTTGCACATTTCTTCTGCTTCTGTGATTAAGTCATTACCCAAAAGCTGACGTTCACCGGTTTCAGACCAGTTGAGAGGGGTACGCCACTTCCTGCCATACAGAATTTCAAATGGGGCCTTGCCCGAACTTGCTTGAAAACTATTGTTGTAGGAGAATTCAGCATAAGGAAGACAATCCTCCCACTTCATGCCGAAGGAGATCACACAAGCCCTGAGCATATCTTCAAGAATCTGGTTGACACGCTCGACTTGACCGCTTGTTTGAGGATGGAAAGCTGTGCTGAAGCGGATGTTGGTGCCCATGGCCTTCTGAAAAGAATCCCAAAACTTGGAGGTAAAGATGCTGCCACGGTCTGAAGAGATCACTTGAGGAATACCGTGCAGAGAGACAATACGAGAGGTATAGAGTTCCGCCAATTGAGCTGCAGTTATCGACTCTTTTATAGGCAGAAAGTGAGCCACTTTGGTGAGTTTGTTGATGACAACGAATATAGCATCATTGCCACGCTTGGACTTAGGAAACCCAGTCACGAAGTCCATTTCAATATGGTCAAACTTCCATTCTGGAATGGCAAGAGGTTGGAGGAGACCTGCTGGCCTTTGGTGTTCTGCCTTCACTCTTCTGCAGACATCACATTCATTCACGAATTGAGCGATCTCGCGCTTCATTCGAGTCCACCAATAAGCTTGCTTAAGGTCCTGATACATCTTCGTGCTCCCAGGGTGGATGGAGAGGAGAGAATTGTGAGCCTCGTTCATGATCACTTTACGGAGGTCACCTTTGGGCACAACAATACGATCCTCGAAGAAGAGAGTGTCCTTGTCATCAAGGCGGTAGCACTTGTACTTGGACTGACTCTTGGCAATCCCAATCTTCACCTTTTTCACCATAGCATCAAGAAGCTGGGCTTGGCGAATCTGGTCTTCTAAGGTAGGAGAGACTTGAAGGTTGGCGAGGAAACCTTGAGGAACAACTTGCAGATTAAGTTTGCAGAAAGCTTCACAAAGCTCGGGTTGATAAGGCTTAAGAATCAGACTGTTGCAATACGCTTTCCTGCTCAAAGCGTCAGCAATCACATTAGCCTTGCCTGGAGTATACTCAATACTCGGATTATACTCTTGAATCATTTCGACCCATCGAGTTTGCCTGAGGTTGAGATTAGGCTGGGTAAAGATGTACTTGAGACTCTTGAGATCAGTGAAATATCCACTTTTCTTCCCAATAGAAGATGTCTCCAAGTCAAAAGAGCATGCACAACTGCCGCCAACTCGAGATCATGAGTGGGGTAGTTCTTCTCATTAGGCTTCAACTGGCGAGATGTATAAGCAACAACTTTCTTCTCTTGCATCAATACTGCGCCAAGACCTTGGAGAGAGGCATCACAAAAGACCTCGTACGGCTTGGATTCATCAGGTGGAGTCAAAACTGGAGCAGTGATCAACTTCTCTTTTAAAGTGTTGAAAGCAATATCACACTCCGGAGACCAAACATACTTGACGTGCTTCTGGAGAAGATTAGAGAGAGGCTTCCCGATCTTAGAAAAGTTTTCAACGAATCTTCGGCAATAGCTTGCAAGACCGAGAAAACTTCGGAGTTGCTTCACGTTCTGAGGAGGTTCCCAATTCACAATTGCAGACACCTTCTCAGGATTCACGGCAATGCCCTTGGCGGAGATGATATGACCAAGATAAAGAACCTCATCGAGCCAAAATTCACACTTGGAGAACTTGGCGTAGAACTGATGTTCTCTGAGCTTATCAAGAACCAAATGCAAGTGCTTGGCATGATCTTCCTTATTCTTGGAGAAAACCAGAATGTCGTCGAGATAGACCAAAACGAAGTCATGGGTGTAGGCGTTGAAGATGAAGTTCATCATGCGAGAGAACGTCGGAGGAGCGTTGGCGAGGCCAAAAGACATGACAGTGTATTCATATGAACCAAAGCTTGTTCTGAATGCTGTCTTGGGAATATCTTCTTCACGAATGCGAATCTGGTGATAACCCATATGAAGATCAAGCTTGGAGAATACTTGAGCACCTTTGAGTTGTTCGAACAGCTCATTGATGTTGGGAAGTGGGTATTTGTTCTTGATGGTCTTCTTGTTCACTGGAGGGTAATCAACACAAAGTCGGTTCGTTCCATCCTTCTTGTTCACAAAAAGAACACCACAACCCCAAGGAGAAGAACTAGGCCGGATGAGACCCATTCTTTCTTGCTCTTCGAGTTGCTTCTTCAGCTCTTTCAACTCTTCAGGTCCGAGCTTGTAAGGACGTTTGCACACAGGTTTCGTGCTAGGCTCAAGTTCAATAATGAATTCAACTGGCCGGTGCGGAGGCATTCCTGGGAGCTCTTCTGGAAAGACGTCTTGATATTCGCAAATGACTGGAATTTGAGAGATGGCATCCAATTCACCCTTCTCATTGAGAGAAAACAGACGGATAGTATTATCCCGAGCGGCAAAGACAATTACATCCTCAGACGAATGAGTCAATTGAATCTGCCTGGCTGCACAATCAAGCTGAGCCTTGTGCTTAGAAAGCCAATCCATCCCGAGAATAAGATCAATATCCGAGTTACCAAGAATCATTAGGGAAGAAAGGAACTTGTAGTCGCCCAACGTGATAGTAACATCTGGCACCTCCAGACTAGCACTCAAACGTTTGCCAGGAGAAACGATATCCATTTGTTTACTCAAATGAGAAGAAACGAACTCATGCTTGGTAAAAAATGGCTTTGACATGAAACAATGCGATGCACCCGTGTCAAAAAGAACTCTTGCAGGAATATCATTAACAGGAAGGTTACACATGATCACATCTGACGAGTCCTCTGCCTGAGCTGCATTCATCAAATTGACCTTGGCATGCTTGGGGTTATGCTTGACCACAGCTGTACTTGTCGATCTGACAGGAGGAGGAGGAAGACGCCTCTGGTTGAGACACTTGTTGGCATAGTGACCCTTCTGTTGGCACTTGTTGCACGTGACCTCTGAGAGCGGACGGTGGTACGGAGCACTCGATCTTGGAGGTTGAGACGAAGTCTTGTTCTGAAAGCCAGGGTTGGGTGGGTGGGAAGAACCACTGCCACCTTTGCTCTTCTGCTGATACGGCTGACGGAACGGAGGAGGAGGAAGCCAAAACTTCTGCTGCTTGGCCACTTGAGTAGAGGAAGAATGAGTAACATCTCTGACTCGCTTCCTGGAAGCATCACACCTCAACTGAGCAGCCTCTTGCTTCAGTGCCATGTTGTAGAACTCATCGTACCTCAAGGGCTCAAAGAGAACAAGAGCGAGCTGAATATCTTCTCTGAGACCACCCCTGAACTGGTATATCATGCTCTTCTCATCAGGCACGTCCTGCTTGGCAAAGCGGGTGAGCTTCTGGAACAACTTGTTGTAGTCATAGACAGACAAAGAGCCTTGCTTCAGATTGCGGAATTCCTCACGCTTGCTTTCAACCACGCTCTGCGGAATATGATGAGCTTGGAAATCTCGACGGAAATCATCCCAAGTGATAACACGTCCACCTCTAGAATTCTTGTACTGCTGGAACCATTCTGCTGCCTGATCTTTGAGTTGGAAGGAGGCGAACTTGACGAAATCTTCAGGCCTGACGTTACTGCACTCGAAATGCTTACACAGATCCACAAGCCAATCGTCAGCATCGGTTGCCTCAACACAATTGCTGAAAGTCTTTGGCCCGTTAGCAAGGAACTGGTTGAGTGTAGCAAAGTGACTCTGATTGCTGCCTTGATTCCCTTGACTGCCTTGATTGCGCTCTTGGAGAATTTGCATGATCAGCTGTGTGTTTGCATTGGTTGCGGCCATCACAGCTTGCCAAGCCTCTGGAGGAGGTGGAGGCGGTGGCGGATCAGGATTCGGAGTCGTGCGCGTTGGAGGAGCCATCCTGAAGAGGTTGACCACCATTAGCACATTGATAGATAAATATTGAAGCTGAATCCAACGGAATGAAAATTGCAACATATAGTCTTCACATCCGAACAAAATGAACGAATGCATTCCTCTTGAAATGGTCACATATCCATAAATTGAGAAGCCACGTAGAATTAAGGCAGAGAAATAAATCAACAAGGTACGGATCAAGAATGAATAATCGGTAAGAAATCCCAATCTCAAACCAATATCCGTGGAAGAAAACTAGAGCTACTAGAATTCCCACCTATGAAACTTCCAAACCTTTCCGGTTATGCAATCAGGTGTTGGGGATACAGGGGAAGCATAATATCTCACCCAAACTAGCAAATCCTACATCCAGCTGTATCCATCCTTCAACACATAACCAAGAAACCTTCGGAGACCATCTACCTCAACCTTCGAAAAGCATCCGTTATACAAGTTATGGCGATACTCCCGAACTCCCGCCCCAGTACTGGGTGGCGTCGAGGTTATCTCACCAACGTACTGCATAAAAGAGATTTTCGATGTCGGCGAACATATCTCAAGTATTCCAGAATTGCAACGATAAAATTATGATGACAACACCTCAGAGCTCAACTCCCCGGGACACTTCCACTAAACCCCTGACAGGAGGCACCAAGACAATGTTCTCATCATAAGCCATCGGAATGATTCCAAGATACTTGCGTGATCCTAAATTTTTTTTAGTGAAATTTGAGAAGAGAAGAGTCAAAACTCTACGTCAGGAAGCCTTACCAGAGCGATGAGGAGACTGGGAAGTAAAAAGAATTCCTAATCTCTCCGATATATAATTCCTAAATGACTCAAAACAATGGGGCTCCTAAGGTCGGGGAAGGCTCTGATTACCAACTTATAACACCCTCGATGCGACTATAGCTCCCACGTGTCGAGGCACGACTTAGAGACATAATCGCATTGAAGGCATATGTCGCAAGTTAGGCAATCTTCACAACATCCCATTTAATATGAACAATAAAGGGGAGATAACATAGTTGGCTTACACTCGCCACATCAATCAAGAACATAAATAACGTTACATCATCCAACACACTCATGGCCCGACTACGGCGCCAAAATAAAAGAGAACCCAACATGCGACAACGGTCCCAATCACCCCCAACTAGGCACCACTACTGATCATCGGGAAAGGAAACGTAATAGCGTTGAGAGTCTTCGTCGAACTCCCACTTGAGCTCGTACTCGTCACCTGGAGTGGAATCACCTGGACCTGCATCTGGAGTTATAGTATCCGTGAGCCACAGGGACTCAGCAATCTCGCACCCTCGCGATCAAGACTATTTAAGCTTATAGGAAGGGTAAGGCAAATATATGTGGAGCTGCAGCAAGCGAGTAGCATATATGGTGGCTAACTTATACGCAAAAGAGAGCAAGAAGAGGAGGCAAAGCGCGAGCGAGAGTCTAAAGGAACAACCTGCGCAAGCATAACTCCAACACCGTGTCCACTTCCCGGACTCCGCCGAGAAGGGGCCATCACGGTAACACACACGGTTGATTCATTTTAATTAAGTTTAGTTCAAGTTATCTACAACCGGACATTAACAAATTCCCATCTGCCCATAACCGCGGGCACGGCTTTCGAAAGTTCAATCCCTGCAGGGGAGTCCCAACTTAGCCCATGACAAGCTCTCACGGTCAACGAAGGAATAGACCTCCTCCCAAGACGTTCCGATCAGACTCGGTATCTCGGTAACTCAAGACACTTCGACAGGTTAAAACAAGACCAGCAACACCGCCCGAATGTGTCGACAAATCCTGATAGGAGCTGCACATATCTCGTTCTCAGGGCACACTCAGATAGGTCAAGCTATGAGTAAAACCAACCCTCAAGTTTCCCCGAGGTGGCCCCGCAGGCTGCCCGATTCGGACCAACACTCAGAGGGAGCACTGGCCCGGGGGGGGTGGGGTTAAAATAAGATGACCCTTGGGCTCCGGTAACCCAAGGGAAAAAGAGGCTAGGTGGCGAATGGTAAAACCAAGGTTGGGCATTGCTGGAAAAGCTTTAAACAAGGCGAACTATCAAGGGGTTCCCATTATAACCCCACCGCGTAAGGAACGCAAAATCCGGGAAATAACACCGATATGGCGGAAACTAGGGCGGCAAGAGTGGAACAAAACACTAGGCGAGAGGCCGAGCCTTCCACCCTTTACCAAGTATATATATGCAT
Organism: Triticum urartu; assembly: GCF_056163025.1. NCBI lineage: Eukaryota > Viridiplantae > Streptophyta > Magnoliopsida > Poales > Poaceae > Triticum > Triticum urartu. Next base: position 360,986,690 of record NC_141876.1, on the reverse strand, counting down.
TAAGATAACATAGCAATATAATGATATCCCAACAAGTAAATAAAAGATGTACCAACAAGGAACGGCCTCCAATCTTCACCTGCAACTAGCAACGCTATAAGAGGGGCTGAGCAAAGCGGTAACATAGCCAATCAACGGTTTTCTAGGACAATGGTGGGTTAGAGGTTTGACATGGCAATTTGGGAGGCTGCCAAGCAAGTGGTAGGCATCGTAGCAATGGCATAGCAAAGAGCGAACAAACTAGCATAGCAAAGATAGTAGTGATTTCGAGGGTATGATCATCTTGCCTGCACAGTTGTCAGAGTTGACTGGATCCTCACAAGCAAACTCAACGGGCTCCTCGGTAGCGAACTCGTCTCCCGGCTCTACCCAAACAAGACAAAAAAGCAACAAGGATACAATCAACCACGTGCAAACTCAATCAACACGATGCAAAGATGATATGCTATGCGGGATGCAAAATGCAAGATATGACAGGAAATGCATGAACCTGGCCTCAACTTGGAATTCCAAGGGTGCCACTGGAAATATGGGATGAAATCGCTTGAAAACGATATAAAGAACGCCGGAATCGGAGTTACGGTTTGGAAATGGCAAGCGATTCAAACATGACACCGGTCTGCGATTTACAGCAAGTAGGCATCTAAATGCAACGAAATGAACATGCTACAGCACCCAAACATGACAACAAAATACATGGCAGGGATGCACACAAGATGCTTAACAAAAGTCTAGCACTGAGCTACGGTCAAAACATCCATTAGGAGGTTCAAACAAGCATGGCAAAAACGCAAATGCAAAACAGATCTCAGACTTAGTGAAATTAACACTTGTCTGAAATTTCAGATCACGAAGCCCTCTTTGGAGCAGCAAAACAACATTATACATGACCTGATTAAGACAAGTAAGAACATGGCATGGATCTACTCAACAAGCTTAACAAAAGACCCAAAGTGACCTGGGGCCAAAAGGGTTCGCAAAATATACTAACGGGCACACGAACATAGCTAAAACACAATCAGTTTTCAGACTTAGTGAAAACTGAGACATGCTGAAATATAACTCACAAAGGCATGTAAACAAGCTCGATGCACTCACTACGGTGCAAGTCATGGCAAGGAAAGCATACATCCATTAATAAGGCACAAAATTATAGCTATACATGGCAAGAACAATGGCATATCATGCACGGATCAACTACTGTAACATCGGCAAAATCGCAAACAAGTTGACGATCTGCCCAGATTCACAACGAAGCAAAAATAGAGCTCGATTGACTCAAACTAGGATGCTCCATAATTGCAAACAAAGACATGGGTGGATAGAGCATAACATGATTAACAAAACTCCTTTACTGATCATCCTCAAAAGAGGCACGGATCACTAGGAAAGAAGCTGAACATATGGCATCATGAACTAAATAATCCCAGACTTAGTGAAAACTACTAAGTCCCTGAAAACAGATTCACCGGGTGCCTCACTTTGCAAGCTTGCACAAGTCACCACACACATCCTAAAACTGCATGGGTTGCCCCTCTGGAAAGAAAACAAAATCCTTAACAAAACATATGAAGGACTCACAGGCATAGCATGCACACAATAATCATGGCAAAAATGACAAAAGTCTAAGATGAACTAGCAGATCTGACAATTAACCCACGAAGCCTCCTTCTAATAGCATTTCGGGCATCAAGATGAACTCAAATGAAAATGATGCAATGGAATGAAATGATGTACTCGTCGAGACGAACATTTTGATATGCTATATGCATGAATCGGAGCTACAGATGCAAAGTTATGGGGCCGCGAACATGGGCATATGGATCTGCAGATTTCAGGACTTAGACGAAATTTATACCCTGTGCAAAAAGTCAACGGGACGAGGGTATCCCGGGACGGCGGGATCCGGGCGGCGGGGCTGCGTTTGGATCGGGGAGTGGGTGGATCTGATCCCACTCCCGGATCGGATCCGGCCCGGGGCTGAGGAGGCCGGCGATGGCCGACGGCAGTGGCGGTGCGGGACGGCGCCGGCGAGCTCGCGGCGGCCGGCGCGGAGGGGCTGCCGGAGCAGGGCGGCTCCGGTGGCGGAGCCTCGCCGGCGTCGGAGGAGGAGGTCGGGCGCGGGGAAGAGGGAGCCGGGCGGCGGCATGGGCCTCGGGGCCGGCCATGGGCCTGGCGGCGGGGATGTGGGCGCACGCCCACGTGGCAGGCGGCGATTGGACGTGGGGGCGGCGGCGGACGCGTCCGGCCGGGTCGGACAATGTCCGGCCGGCGTGAGGGGATTTTTAGGGTTTCGTGGGAGGAGAAGATCCGAAAAACGGGGAGGGGGGGTCTATATATAGGCATAAGTGGAGCTAGGAGAGTCCAAAAGGGGTGCGGTTTTCGGCCACGCGATCATGATCGAACGCTCTAGGTGATGGAGTAGAGTTTGGTGGGTTTTGGGCCAAATTGGAGGGGTGTTGGGCTGCAACACACACGAGGCCTTTTCGGTCCCTCGGTTAATCGTTGGGGTACCAAACGAAGTCCAAATGGTACGAAACTTGACAGGCGGTCTACCAGTAGTAAACCAAGGCCGCTTGGCAAGTCTCGGTCCAATCCGGAAATGTTTAATCTCCACACACGAAAGAAAGGTAGAAATGACCACCGGAGGAGAACGAAGCGCCGGAATGCAAAACGGACAATGGGGAAAAAGCTCGAATGCATGAGATGAACACGTATGCAAATGCAAAACACATGACGACATGATATGAGATGCATGAAAACGAAAACAACACACGGAGACAAAGACCCGAACCCGAGAAAATAAATATAACTTAACGCCGGAAACGGGAAGAGTTGGAGTACAAATTGGGAAAGTTACATCCGGGGTGTTACAGCGACCCAGCAGCAAATTAGATCAATTCCAGTCAAGCCGCTGGCCATCAAAGCCCAGATCTTTGCAAAAACTGACACATATTTTTTTCGTTTTGCTGTGCTGATACGGTCCGGAAGATTGTGTCTGTTACTAAGCCGGCTGGCGTGGTAACCCGGCAGGGAATTTTCTCCTTCTGGCGAGGTATCTTTGCAATAAAACCAAGTCTGGTTCCAGTCTTTGGGGTGGCTGGGAGGATTAGCAGCTGGGAAGGTGGCTTCTTTCCGGCACTGTATAGATATGCCGCCTAGCTCCAGGCTAGGTCCATCTGTAAATTCATTTTTTCGGTTCAAGTGGTAGAACTCCCTGAATAATTCTATAGTGGACTCCTGTTCAAGGTACACCTCACAGAAAACTTGGAAGTTGCAGATGTTTGAGACAGAGTTTGGTCTGATATCTCATGGATGAAGCTTAAAGAAGTGCAGTACATCTCAGAAAATTTTTGAGCCGGGAGGACTGAAGCTCCGGACTATATGGTCCATAAAAACCCACTACTTCACCATTTTTTGGCTCAGTGCGAGTTTCATTACCCGGAACCCTCCAATGGATGACTTCTTTTTTGGCTAAGATGCCAGTCTGAACGTATACATTCAAGTCTTCCTTGGTAATCCGAGAAACAACCCAATTGCAGGCGGTGATAGTCTTGACCATCTTGAAGAAAAGGCCTACAAGACAGAGACATTACCGGCTTAAAATCATGCTAGGACTGTTGACTCAAAAGTAAAGGGCTATTACATTAATCCAGAAGATGAACATTTGAAGAGCGAAAATATTCATATTGGCGGCTTAAAAAGGGGACAAATGGTACCTGCCGGATTAAGGATTTTACTATTAAGCCGGACATAGTCTAACAATCAAGATATATGTTGCAGAATTAAATTATGAACTAACATGGTTAAACAAGAGATATATTGTTGGGTCAGGCAAGTTATAAAGTGTATGATGCCGGTTTAACAAGATTTAGTGTATTATTATAGATCACAGTTTGCGGTATAAGTCGCCATGGCAGCTATAGTACTTCAACATTGGATAAGTGTTGGACAAACAGATTTTGCAAGATGGAGTAGTAATTTTGGATCTACCACAGTTCAGAAAAGCAATAAAAAATCTGGTCTAAAGGTGGCGGCAGTGGAAAAGTTTTGGATTCTCTGATGAGATTTTCTATGGAGGGATGTTCTTCTAATGATGAAAATGGTATTAAAACTACTTCCGCACAAGACTTGTGGTCTATCACGATTGAAACCTATCAGACTTGACGGAAACAATGCAAGAACAACAAGAACACCGACGAGCGGCTTGAACCCTAATATAGATCTGAGATAAAGGGGAGAGGTGCACTTACGGGTGATGACGAGTAGCGGTGGTTCGCCGGATTTCTTTGGTCCGATCAGGTGGATGCAGCAGCCTGAGTTGATGCAACGGTCGAACGTCGCGGCGACAGAGCTCGAGCGCTGGTGTGGCCGTGCGAAGGAGGAAGACGAAGGAGGAAACAAGGGGAAAATGATAAGGACCCCCTGCCCCTATTTATAAGGGGGTGGCTACAAGGCACGTGCGGGAATCGAGGAGGCCGAAATCATCATATGGCTATATGGACGCCTCGATTCTGGGGATGTTTATTGAGATAAAGATCAGTTAAGATTTTCTAGGCCATGTGTGAAATTAATGCAAAGTGACGTCATGGCGGTTTAAGAAAATTCTGTGAGCTAATGTCATGGCGGTTTACAGCAAGGTTTATTAAACAAGGCGATGCAAGATTTTTGACAAGTCAGGTATGGAAGATTGATGTGAACAAGTTCAAATCAACCTAGGGCCTTATGTTAGGGATATGACTATTGGGTATGAACTACCCAGGAGGGGCCGGGTCATACCACTGGCGGGTTACCAATGAAGATGGCGGATCACACGAGCCCATTGACGACCCAAGACCCAGAAGCAACTTGAGGCCCAAGAGGATGAACCACCATGTGTGTATGACTTCTTTTGTAAGGCAAGTATAGATAGTCACCAAGCCGGACACTTGTGTATGAGCCGGCCGGGACTCCGTGAGCAGGCGTGCGTCAACTTGTGTATATAAAGGGACGACTCGGAGGCGGCTTAGGGCAAGAAACAAGAGCTCGAGAACTAGGTCAAGCGTATTCGCTCCCTGGCAATCGAAACCCAAGCAATACAATCCCAACATGGAGTATGCCTTTACCTTCACCGCAAGGGGCCGAACCAGTATAAACTCTCTGTGTCCTTTGTCCCGTTTAACCCCTTTAAGCAAACCTAGTTGTGATGGATCCACGACTAAATCCTTCTATTAGGACATCTGCCGTGACAATTCCACGACAATGATTGTGTGAAGACTAAAACATGATGACATTGTTGTTTAGCTGTACTCATATTTGGCTGTGATACTTGAATTTGATGACATAGTTTGCTGTTGGACTGCAATTTTCTCGACGTCTTCGAATGGGAAGAAAGCTGACCCGACAAGGCCTCTGCTAATTTATTTATTTATTACCAAAAGGGCCTCTGCTATTTATTTATTTATGAGCAAAAGGGGATACCCCCTGATTTTCGTTAATAGAAATCATTAGATGTAACATCCCAATTTTAAATTTGGATGTTATTTATTAGATCATCATATGCATCCATAATTTCTGCATTTTTGAATTTGTTTTATTTGGAATCTTTGATCCTAGAAACCTTAAGCAACTCAAGGACCAAATGAGAGAGTTGGAGGTTCTCACAAAAATCCATTTTGAATTTTCAAACTTGGCAAATTGGATCAAAGTGTTTTATTCGAAATTATTTTCCAATTATTTCAAAATAAATAAAATAATGAGAGAAGATAATATGACTTCTTCAAAACAGCAAGGAAATATTGGAAATTTAATTTTGAATAAAAATATATTTTATTTATTTATCTTAGTACTAAAAATGTTTATTTTATTTTAGGCATTTAGGTCCAGAAAAATGTTCACATTAGTCTAAATATTAAGTGGGAATTATGTGAATTTTTCTGGAATTTTTAAAATTATTTTTATTAGGTTTTCCCTATTTTTCGTATTTTGGAAAATGTTTTTTTAATATTCTCGGACCGAACTGGGCCGAAGCCCAGCCGGCCCGAAGCCGCCACCACCTTCGTCCCATGCCCGAGCCGGACTCCTCCCGGAGTCCGAGCACGTCCCGCCGCCGGTGCCCCTTCCCCCAAGTCGTCCGCCCGCCGGAGCGATTCCATCGGGGATACTTCCCTCTAGAAGGGGGAAATCGAAGCCATCATCATCGCCAACGCTCCTCTCATCGTGGGAGGACTCGTCTCCATCAACATCTTCACAACACCATCTCATCTCCAAACCCTATTTCATCTCTTGTATCCGATCTTTGTCTCAAACCTCAGATTGGTACCTGTGGGTTACTAGTAGTGTTGATTGGTCGAAGATTATATGTTTAGTTTGTAAATTACATATTTATATCCTAGATACTTCTCCAACGTATCTATAAATTTTGATTGTTCCATGCTATTCTAGTTTCAATCTTGGATGTTTTATATAAATTTTTGTGGTATTTTATACCATTTATGGGACTAAGCTATTTACCTAGTGCCTAGTGCCAGTTGTTGTTTTCTACTTGTTTTTGGTTACCAAACAGAGTCCAAACGCTACAAAACTTTTTGATGATATTTTGATGGACAAAAGAGACCCTAGAAGATTTGGGCGGAGACTAGACGAGAAGCAAGGAGACGACAAGGCAACAGGGCGCTCCAGGGGGGTAGGCGCGCCCTGTTACCTTGTTTGATCCACATGGCTCCGTCTGACCTAATTCCACCTCTATAAATTCTCTTAAACTGGGAAACCAACAAAGAGCCACCCCAAACACTTTTTCCGCCACCGCACGTTTCTATTCTTCCGCGATCCCATCTGGAGGACTTGTTCGATACTCAGCAGGAGGTGGAATCGATCATGAAGGGCTTCTACATCATCCATGCTTCCCTTTGATGATGCGTGAGTAGTTCACCGTAGACCTACGGGTCCATAACTAGTATCTAGATGGCTTCTTCTCTCTCTTTGATCTTCAATACAATGTTCTCCTTGAATATCTTGGAGTTCTATTCAATGTAATCTTCTGTTGCGGTGTGTTTGTTAGAATCCGATTAATTGTGGGTTTATGATCAGATTATTCATGAATATTAGCCTGTGGAGGGCTGGTTGAACAGTAGCCAGTGGAGGGATGGATGAACAGTAGCCCATGGAGGGGTGGTTGAATAGGACCCCATGGAGAGGGCTGACTGAACACTAGCCGGTGGAGGAGCGCGCGGTGGAGGCTGGATGAACATGAGCCCGTGGATGAATAGTCATAGGTGGAGGCTGGATGAGGTCGATAGTGGATGAACAGTAGCCCATGGACGCTGGAGGAGATCGACGGTGGAGCAGAACAGTATCCCGTGGAGTCCCGTTTTGTGGTACGCCACACCCCTCCCGATGAACACGACCCCCGTTTCCACCGTAGCGCTCCAACACAAGTTCGTTTCCTCCGTTTTGCGGTATGCCACACCCCTCCCGGTCAACTGGATCCTGTTTCGACCGTAGGAGGTCCAACAGAAGTCCGTTTCCTCCGTTTGGCGGTATGCCAGGCCCCTCCCATGAACAGGATCCCGTTTCGACCGTGGCCGGTCGAACACAAGGCCGTTTCCTCCGTTCTGCGGTATGCCAGGACTCGTTTCCATCGGCTGTTCCGTCCAAGCCGGTTGGCTCCCGATGAACAGCACGTGTTCCGTTGCCTCCCGATGAACACAACGCATTCCGTTGCCTCCCCATGAACACGACGACGATGCAGTTTCTCCGTTCTGACCCAGCCATGTACACGAGCCATGGCCATATGTATGCGCGAGTAGGCGTTCGAGACCCCGCCTGTATGTACGTATGTGGCCATATTTTCTTTGTTGCACCCTGGCCGCTGTACGTACATGTACATGCTACGTGCGTGCCTCTACTACAACACGTGCCCTTCCTTGCACGACCACAGTTCATCGTTGTGGCCTGCAGATAGACCGATCGACCAGCATGTACGTACACTTTCGCGACCAGAATGACAACGCTATGTACGCTTCGACCAGGTGGGTCCCGACTGTCAAGCACTTCCTTGCGTGCGAAGATGCAGCTGGTGGATCCCAGTAGTCAAGGGGCGAGTCATTTTTTCCGTAATATGGACGCACTTTCTTGCGTGCGAAGATGTAGCTGGTGGGTCTCAGCAGTCAGGGGGAAACACTTTTTTTCATGAAATACGGTGACCCATCCGGTGGGTCCCTGCTGTCAGGTGGAGGAATCATTATTTTCTGAGTAATAAGGAGGCACTTCCTTGTTGTGGCTGTGGACCCAGCTGTCAGCCTCTCCACGTATAGTACTCTTCCGATGGAAGTCAGTCGTTGACCACATTGACCACGCCGCGCCGAGAGCACCAAGGCGGTGGACGACGGCAAGGCCTAGGACGGGGATGAGGCGGAGCCGGGGAAGACGCGGCAGTGGATGCCCACGTGGAGAGGAGTATGAGGGTTCACTGGTTCGGCTGCGGTGTGAGGCTGCTGTCGCCGCATAATAAGAGGGGGTGTGGGTGAGTGGAGGGATGGCCTGGCCAGCGGTGGGAGTAGTAGTGGGCGGTGAGGCCTCCGCGGCAGCACAGCCAGCCACAGGAAGCAGGAGTAGGCGGCATGACCAGCGCTGCTTTGGGTGGCTGGAGCAAGAAGACCAGAGGTTGAAGAAGCACGATGGCCGTTGGATGGACATCGTACGGTAACTGCAGCTAGAATCATTTATATTGACTAAGTTGACAAAGCCCTTGGTACGCGTCAATATAGTAGGATCACAGGTTAGCTTCCGAAACGGTGCATCCCAGATGTTAGGGAGAGGAATCATTTTCAGGGCGGGTGAAGCTAGAATATCCGAGATTGAACAAGAAGCACGACATCCATTGGATGGACATTCAACGGCCACTTCTGCTAGAACCGTGTGTTGACTATAAGATGACAAAGCCTTGCATACGCGTCAATTATTTTTTGAGGGGACGCGTCAACTTAGTAGGCCCACAAGTGTGTGGCAGAGAACTTATAGCCCATTTGAGATTTGTAAGAATCTACAACCCATTTTTGAATTCTAATGGAATTTATTACATCCCATTTACAGTTTGTTAAAAGTACATCCCATTTTCTTTCTAGGACAACGATTAATAATTTCATCAAACCGTTCAAAACATAATTCAATAATATTTCCCACATTTTGATGGGATCGGAAATATTTTTATCCCGAAATTTCTAGTCATATTAAGTACAATTTGAATATAAATTTGTATTACGTAAAAATTCAAGGAAACATTGCACGCGCAACAATTAATGAAATTAAAATTTTCAAAGTATTTACGTGTTTGGTGCATTTTTTTATAGTTACTGGCCAGTTTTTATAATTACATCCCATTTATTATTTCTTAAAGCCCATTTTCTTATTAAGTCTAATGCATCCCTCCCAGGAAAGATTTGCAGCCCAGTGGGGCGGAGAATAACAAGTTGACCTTGCCTGGGTATTCCTCAAAAAAAACATAGCTAGGCTAGCCATTTTCAGCTTGAAATTTTTTAATATCTGGGCTGGATATCTGGCCTGGGCTAGACGGGCCACAGCCCGCCTAGTTAATACCCTGCTCTCCTCCGAACAGCAACGAAAACATCGCTAAAAAAACTCTCCAGTGCTCACACGTCAAAAATACAAATACTGCTCGAGCTGCTTGGTTCCAGCTGTCGGCCGCTCCTTGTGTAATTCTCTCGTTTATTGACTACATAGGTTGATAATGGTGTGGGACCGTGATGTCAGGAAACTAGGAGGAAGCAAAAAATATTACAGTTGTGTATAATAAGGAGGCACTTGCTTATGTTTGGCTATGGCCCTGGTGGGTCCCCACAATCATCCTCTCCAAGTAAAGTCATCTCCTCATTCCTCATGGCGTTGACCATGTTGACAACACGAGACGACGGCGCCACATCGAGTGCAACAACTCGAAGGATGACGGAGAGGGCCTTGCGGGCCCTATGGATGGTCTGATATAGCGCCCGCTGCTCATTCGGGAAGCCATGATCATAGGGCCACATGTCCGTGATGACATTGTCACTCGCTTGTTCACCGGTGCTTGTTGAGGAGACGGAGGTTGCAGCACAGGTCCTCCTGCGCTAGTAGCTCTTCTACCGTTAGGGCGTCGAAGTGGGCCGCACCTGCTCTATGGTGAACACGGCATGAACCGGCTTGGATAGTGGCGCCGGCTCCTGGTCGAAAGCTACGTCCATCGTCTAATTGTCGTCGTTCAGCTTGGTGAGCTCGCTGGCGAGCCAGCATGTCCGGCTGCTAGACCGACCCGCTGCCAAGCATGAGTCGGACTGCCCTGACCCACCCATACCGCCTCCCTCGCTCGCGCGCGCTTTCCGCTTGAAACGGTCAGCACCGACCGCCCCGCTTCTCGGTGCAGGCGATTGCTCCGCCTTCAAACGACGCAAGTGCCGTCCGTCCGTCTGCCACCCACATTAATGATACACGGTTGCCGAGGCGGCTACTTCGATGCCACACGTCCATCGCTCCGCCGCCCACCATTGCTATATAAACTGCTACTCCGGCCATAGCCGCAGTCATCCACCTCCATTCCCTTTCTCCTGTCCACACCACTACTGTCCACAATGGCTTCCTCGCGCTCCAGCGCTCTTCGGGACGGGGGTTGACGGACCACAAGGAGATGGCAGCCATTGCTGCCGACTGCCTAGCCGGCAGGCAATCGGAGGACGACGACGTCCCAATGGAGGACATGGTAGTCGACGATCCGGCGCCAACCCCTTCTCCGCACCATCCTCGCCGGTGCATTGCACCATGACCATCGGCGAGGCCCGTGCCCAATACATGGACATGGTGAGGCAGAAGCGTGAGGAGCAGTTCCGGGAGGTGCAAGTCGACACCGCCTACAACCACCATCTCCTCCAGGAGCACCTGCAGGCGGAGGAGCAGATCGCCGTGGAGCGGGTGGAGCAGGAGGCGCTGCTTGACTCGTACCGCTCCGCCCGCGAGGGCCGCCTCGAGCGCTGGCGGTACCGCACGCGGGTGGCGGAGGCTGCGGCCGCTACAAAGAGGGCGATGAAGCGGGCGAGGTGCTATTTGGCGAGACCGAGGACGAGGCAGAGGACAATGCCGGCTCCAATGAGTCCCTGCTCCGCTGGCGTCGACGAGGCCCTGCTCCGCCGAGGCCCCGCGACGCCAACAACGAGGCAGAGGACATCGCCGGCTCCGCCAAGGCCCCGCCTCGCCGGCACCGAGGCAGAGGCCCTACTCCGCCGAGGCCCCACGGCACCAACAACGAGGAAGAGGACACCGCCGGCTCCTCCGAGGCCCCGCCCCACCGGCACCGAGGCGGAGGCCCTACTCCGCCGAGGCCCCGCCCCACCAACAATGAGGCAGAGGACATTGCCGGCTCAACCAAGGCCCCACCCTGCCGACAGCGAGGGGGACGATTTCCCCCGCTCCGCCGAGGCACCGCCCCGCCAGCAACGAGACAGAGGACATCGCCGGCTCCGTCGAGACCCCGCCCCGCTGCCAACGAGGCCGTGCCACGCAGAAAACGAGGAAGAGTAGAACACCATAGGTCGCAGCCACTCGGGTCCAAGTAAGGCCACCACTGCTACCATCCGGTTGAAGCCAAGCTAGGCGGGTTGACCATTGATGGCCGATTAGCTTCTTGGCGGTGACGTGGAGTCGGAGAGCTATGTTGGAGAAGGATGCTGCTTCAGTTACTTAACTGCAGGTGCAGTTGGGTCACTGACATGTGGGCCCAAGAGGCATTTGTCCCACATGTAAGTGACGCAACTGCATCTGCTGTTATGTCACTGAAGCTCAGTCCGCTGGAGAAGAAGCTTCTGTTCGGCTCAGCCGGACACGGGTGCTACGGTTAATTAATTATACCTCCAGCGCACCCCTTTTTAGTTGAAGAATGTATGAAATGTAATGAAATACGACATGTTTATATGAAATCCAGCAGTGTATGACTGAATTTAGTTTGATTTGTTTGAATTCTTGTATCACTGGCATTGGATGAACATGCAAAACAATATGTACTAGCATTATTCCCAGGGTGATCACCTCGTTTGCAACAGTTTCACATGTACTCCCTCCGGTCCTTTTTAGTCTGCATATAAGTTTTGTCTGAAGTCAAAGTATCTCTACTTTGATCAATCTTATAGAAAAAATTATCAACATTCACAATGTAAAATCAACTAACTTGAAAGAAATCTAATATGTGAAGTAAAAAGGAATAGTGGGAGTACAAAATTTAGCGTTCCTGTACATTGCAATCAACACACAGGCCTGACAATTCATAGAGAACATTCAAAACAATCGATGATTATGCATCTCGGCCATTCACATGTCAGAGCCAATATTTACTTCACAACTAAAGAATAAAGAAAAATCGATCGATGTTGCTAACAGCAAAGGGCGTCCCATTCGAAAATATCAAACGCATGTCTTCTTGCTAAGAACAATGAGCAAAGTTTGACAAGGTTGTCCCATTCCAAAATATCAAATGCGTGTTGTTTTGCGTACATCAATGAGCAAACTTTGACAAGGTTTTCCCATTCCAAAATATCAAATGCCTATGATTGTGGAATGGGCAGGGTTTGCCATCAGTCCGGACATTGACATGGCACCTCGTGCTAAATAAACCACTTGTTCTTTTTGTGCAGTTCCACCAAAATCAACCAAATTCGTGCGAGCTTTTATGATTTCTCCTTTATATGTTGCAACGCCTTGAACATATCGGCACCTCCTTTATTGTGGTGGAAATTAATGATTCGAGAATATTTGATGTATTCGTGAACATTTTATGCAGTTCCCATTGAAATCAAGCTGAGCACCCCTGTTTGCATAAATACAAAAAAGTGATTAGTATAAAGAAAACTGTACTATGAATTGACAGTTTAAACAGTCAACCTACATGATCCATGCATAGCACACATTTGAAAAAATGGAACTCACCGGAAGGAATCGTAAAACAACATTGTACTAGCCATCACAGCAACAAAGATGGAGATCTGTGAGTCCTTCTAAGCTGAAGTTAGTTTGTTCTTGTGGGAAATAATGTAACCATCCTTCAACTGCTCCCTTCTTAAGAAGAGAGGCTCGTCTTCTTTATCCTGGCATAATCGGAACTACGCACTTCACGTACTCCATATTCTTTTAGAGGATGATGATCCTATTGTGCAAAGACAAGAAAACAACTAAGTGCTAGGATCCATGTTTGCTCGAAAAAAAGGAAAGGAAATAGTTAAAACAACACAGATGAAGCACTTCTCAAGGACAATACCACTTTCTCATGACAGTATGTAAACAGTAGCACAACACCAATAGAGATGGCAAAGCTCAATCATATGGCTGAAATCCGTGGGCGAGTACCAACCTTTGTCAGGAGGCTTATTGTGTAGAGCATACAGATCAAGCACTTCTCCGGAACCATCTGTTGTTATCTACTGTGGTTGCCATGCTTACTATATACTCCTCGATTAGTTTAATGTCTCCAACATCTTCTTGTGCAGTTCCACTAAAATATATGGTATCTTCAAAGAAGATCCCTGTTTGCACAAGTAGAGATAATTACATATTACATTAAGAGTGGCATCAAATCAGTGGCAAAACAATTGCTCGTTCCAGCCATAACAATAAATTAAGATGCAAAACTATATCATTACTTGTGTCATCACAGTTCCAGTGCTTCATTACAGCACTAGGGGTTGATTTTTGTTTTTCTTCCCCTTGTTCTTCCCCTTCATCACTTGGTTCAATAACAGACAAGCTTCGCCTTCAATGTAAGATTTGGCATGTCAATTACGGAGCACAAGTATAGCACTAAACAACGATGTTAATTTTTAGATGAAAGTGGCAAAATACAGGCCAACAGTTGTGAAATATCCTTATCTTACCTCAATGGGATATTACGGTGCACATATAGATTGGAAGTCTTGTCTCCATTTGTGCAGTTCCCTAAAATCAAGCAACATTAGCATACAAGTAGCACAACATATGAAAGCACACTGCACAATCATGTGAAAGAAGGCTAGTACTGACCTCTCATGACGCGGAATTCAAACAACTCACAAGAAGAAGATCTGAACCAAATTTGCCAACACGGATAGGAAGTAAGATCTCCTCTTGTGCACTTCCACTAAGATGAAGCAATCAAGCAACATTATCGGTGTGACGTTTTGGTTGAACTGCACAAAACACTCTTAAAACAAAGGTGTTTTGTGGAGTGCAACAAAAGGTCACAATAGCAACGAGGTGAAGTAGATAACCTTGTTTACACAGAGGTGCAAAGGAAACAACTAGTGGTCAATAACGGTGGATGGCACAGAAGCCAACAAAAAGAAGCATCGAACTTATCTAAATGGGAAAGAAAGAAAGACAGTAGCATGATACGTCTCCAACGTATCTATAATTTTTGATTGCTCCATGCTATATTACCTACTGTTTTGGACTATATTGAGCTTTATTTTCCACTTTTATATTATTTTTGGGACTAACCAATAAATGGAGGCCCAGCCCAGAATTGCTGTTTTTTGCCTATTTCAGGGTTTCGAAGAAACGGAATATCAAACGGAGTCCAAACGGAATAAACCTTTCTGGAACGTGATTTTCTTCCCGAATATGACCCAGGAGACTTGGACCCTACGCCAAGGAAGCTTCGAGATGGGCACGAGGTAGGGGGGCGCGCCCTATACCCCCAGGCGCGCCACCACCCTCGTGGGCCCACCGAAGCTCCACCGACGTACTTCTTCCTCCTATATATACCTACGTACCCCCAAACGAACAGAAGGGGAGCCAAAAACCTAATTCCACCGCCGCAACTTTCTGTATCCACGAGATCCCATCTTGGGGCCTGTTCTGGAGCTCCGCCGGAGAGGGCCGTCATCACGGAGGGCTTCTACATCATCATAGCCTCTCCGATGAAGTGTGAGTAGTTTACCTTAGACCTTCGGGTCCATAGTTAGTAGCTAGATGGCTTCTTCTCTCTTGTGGAGATCTATTCGATGTAATCTTCTTCTTTTTGTGGTGTGTTTGTTGAGACAGATGAATTGTGGGTTTATGATCAAGTCTATCTATGAATAATATTTGAAACTTCTCTGAATTCTTTTATGTATGATTGACTATCTTTGCAAGTCTCTTCAAATTATCCGTTTGGTTTGGCCAACTAGATTGGTAATTCTTGCCATGGGAGAAGTGCTTAGCTTTGGGTTCGATCTTGCGGTGTCCTTTCCCAGTGACAGAAGGGGCAGCAAGGCACGTATTGCATCGTTGCCATCGAGGATAACAAGATGGGGTTTATTTCATATTGCATGAATTTAGCTCTCTACATCATGTCATCTTGCTTAAAGCATTACTCTGTTTTTAACTTAATACTCTAGAAGCATGCTGGATAGTGGTCGATGATTGGAGTAATAGTAGTAGATGCAGAATCATTTCGGTCCACTTGTCACGAACGTGATGCCTATATACATGATCATGCCTAGATATTCTCATAACTATGCTCAATTATGTCAATTGCTCAACAGTAATTTGGTCACCCACCATAGAAAACTTATGCTCTTGAGAGAAGCCACTAGTGAAACCTATGGCCCCCGGGTCTATTCTCATCATATCAATCTCCATCACTTTAATCTTGCTTTGCTTTTTTACTTTGCCTTTTACTTTTCACTTTGCATCTCTATACCAAAAATACCAAAAATATTATATCTATCAGATCTCACTCTCGTAAGTGACCGTGAAGGGTTTGACACCACCTAATCGCGTTGGTTGCGAGTAGCTATCGTTTTGTGCAGGTACGAGGGACTTGATCGTGGCCTCCTACTGGATTGATACCTAGGTTCTCAAAAATTGAGGGGAATACTTACGCTACTCTTCTGCATCATCCTTTCCTCTTCAGGGAAATCCAACGCAAGCTCAAGAGGTAGCAAGAAGAATTTCTAGCGCCGTTGCCGGGGAGTCTAGACAAAAAGTCAACATACGAAGTACCCATCACAATCCGTATCTCCCGCATTACATTATTTGCCATTTGCCTCTCGTTTTCCTCTCCCCCACTTCACCCTTGCCGTTTTATTCGCCCTCTCCTTCTCCCTCTCTCTCTATCCTCCCTCTCTATTTTCCTCTTTTTGCCCACTTGCTTTTTGTTTGCTCGTGTGTTGGATTGCTTGTTTGTCGTGATGGCTCAACCGAGATTTGGTGATCTTCACCTTAAAAGGTTAGAGGAGATCGAAAACAACGTTAGGAAGTTTATGGTTTTGCAATTTGAGCATAATAATTTCTTTAGAAACGAGCTTAAGGAACAAAAAAGTTTTATGAGTTATATGAATAAAGAGCTTGATGATATGTCTAAAGAATTTGATGGTATAAGATCCCAAATTGCTCGTCTAGAAAAGGTGACTGCTGAAATTTCGGATATGCAAGCCACCTTAGTCAATAAGATGGCTGCTAAACCGAATTCCTATGAAAATCAAGATGAAGATCTAAAATTTATTGATGTGTCTCCTATTAAATCTTTGTTTTGCAATATGAATCTTGATGAAACTGAATATGATCTTCCTTTACCTAGAAGGCGTTCTAAAAATTCGGAGTATTTAGATCTTTATGATGAAATTAATGAAAGTGGGATTGAAAGAAATAAAAATCTAGATGTTGCTAAACCCACTATATTGGATTTCAAGGAATTTAATTATGAAAGTTGCTCTTTAATTGATTGTATTTCCTTGTTACAATCCGTGCTAAATTCTCCACATGCTTATAGTCAAAAGAAAGCCTTCACCGAACATATTGTTGATGCCTTGATGCAATCTTATGAAGAAAAGCTTGAGTTGAAAGTTTCTATCCCTAGAAAACTCTATTATGAGTGGGAACCAACTATTAAAATTAAAATTAAGGATCATGAGTTTTATGCTTTGTGTGATTTGGGTGCTAGTGTCTCTACTATTCCCAAGACTTTGTGTGATTTGCTAGACTTCCGTAATCTTGATGATTGCTCTCTAAACTTGCATCTTGTGGATTCCACTATTAAGAAACCAATGGGAAGAATTAATGATGTTCTTATTTTTGCAAATAGGAATTATGTGCCCGTAGATTTCATTGTTCTTGATATAGATTGCAATCCTTCTTGCCCTATTATTCTTGGTAGACCTTTCCTTAGAACAGTTGGTGCGATTATTGATATGAAGGAAGGGAATATTAGATTTCAATTTACATTAAAAAAGGGCATGGAACACTTTCCAAGAAAGAAAATAAAATTTCCATATGAAACTATCATGAGAGCCACTTATGGATTGCCTACCAAAGATGGCAATACCTAGATCTATTCTCGCTTTTATGCCTAGCTTGGGGCGTTAAATGATAGCGCTTGTTGGGAGGCAACCCAATTTTATTTTTATTCCTTTCTTTTTGCTCCTGTTTAGTAATAAATAATTTATTTAGCCTCTGTTTTGGTTGTGTTTTTTTTAGTTAGTGTTTGTGCCAAGTAGAACCGTTGGGAAGACTTGGGGAAAGTCTTGTTGAACTTGCTGTAAAAAAATAGAAAATTTAGCGCTCACGAGAACTGCTGTCATTTTTATTTGGAGAGTGATATTTAGTTAATTCTTTTTGAATATGATTAATAGATAAATTCCTAACGTCCAGCAATTTATTTTAGAATTTTTGGGGTTCCATAAGTTTGCGTTACTTACAGATTACTACAGACTGTTCTGTTTTTGACAGATTCTGTTTTTCGTGTGTTGTTTGCTTATTTTGATGAATCTATGGTTAGTAAAATAGTTTATAATCCATAGAGAAGTTGCAATACAGTAGGTTTAACACCAATATAAATAAATAATGAGTTCATTACAGTACCTTGAAGTGGTCTTTTGTTTTCTTTCTCTAATGGAGCTCACGAGATTTCTATTGAGTTTTGTGTTGTGAAGTTTTCAAGTTTTGGGTGAATTCCTTTGATGGATTATGGAATAAGGAGTGGCAAGAGCCTAAGCTTGGGGATGCCCATGGCACCCCCAAGATAATCCAATGACACAAAAAAGTCAAAGCTTGGGGATGCCCCGGAAGGCATCCCCTCTTTCGTCCACTTCCATCGGTAATTTACCTGGAGCTATATTTTTATTCACCAACATGATATGTGTTTTGCTTGGAGCGTCTTGTATTATTTGTGTCTTTGTGTTTTAGTGTGCCACAATCATCCTTGCTATACACACCTTTTGAGAGAGCCATACATGAATTAAAATTTGATAGAATACTCTATGTGCTTCACTTATATTTTTTGAGCTATGTAATTTTGCTCTATGTGCTTCACTTATATCTTTTGAGCTATGTAGTTTTGCTCTATGTTCTTCACTTATATCTTTTGAGCATTATAATTTTGCTCTGTGTGCTTCACTTAGATCTTTTAGAGCACGGTGGTGGATTTTTTTTAAAGAAACTATTGATCTCTCATGCTTCACTTAAATTATTTTGAGAGTCTCTTAATAGCATGGTAATTTGCTTAATGATAATATGCTTGGTATTCAAGATTTGTGAAACTTTCTTTTGAGTGCATTGAATACTAAGAAAAGATTGAAGTATGATAATTGTTTTGAGATATGGAGGTGATAATATTAGAGTCATGCTAGTTGAAGTAATTGTGAATTTAAAGAATACTTGTGTTAAAGTTTGTGATTTCCGTAGCATGCACGTATGGTGAACCGTTATGTGATGAAGTCGGAGCATGATTTATTTATTGATTGTCTTCCTTATGAGTGGCGGTCGGGGACGAGCAATGGTTTTTTCCTACCAATCTATCCCCCTAGGAGCATGCGCGTAATACTTTGCTTTGATAAATTCTAGATTTTTGCAATAAGTATATGAGTTCTTTATGACTAATGTTGAGTCCATGGATTATATGCACCTTTTCCCATCCTTCCACCATTGCTAGCCTCTCTAATACCGTGCACTTTTCGCCGGTATCATACACCTACCATATACCTTCCTCAAAACAGCCACCATACCTACCTATCATGGCATTTCCATAGCCATTCCGAGATATATTGCCATGCAACTTTCCACCGTTCCGTTTATTATGACACGCTCCATCATTGTCATATTGCTAGCATGATCATGTAGTAGACATCGTATTTGTGGCAAAGCCACTGTTCATAATTCTTTCATACATGTCACTCTTGATTCATTGCATATACCGGTACACCGCCAGAGGCATTCATATAGAGTCATATTTTGGTCTAAGTATCGAGTTGTTGATTTGTAAGAAAAATAAAAGTGTGATGATCATCATTTTTAGAGCATTTTCCCAAGTGAGGAAAGAATGATGGAGACTATGATTCCCCCATAAGTCAGGATGAGACTCCGGACGAAAAAAAGAAGAGAAAAAAAGAGAGGCCAAAAAAAGAGAGAAAAGGCCCAAATAAAAAAAATGAGAGAAAAAGAGAGAAGGGACAATGTTACTATCCTTTTACCACACTTGTGCTTCAAAGTAGCACCATGATCTTCATGGTAGAGAGTCTCTCTTTATGTCACTTTCATATAGTAGTGGGAATTTTACATTATAGAACTTGGCTTGTATATTCCAATGATGGGCTTCCTCAAAATGCCCTAGGTCTTCGTGAGCAAGCAAGTTGGATGCACACCCACTTAGTTTCTTTTGATGAGCTTTCATATACTTATAGCTCTAGTGCATCCGTTGCATGGCAATCCCTACTCACTCACATTGATATCTATTGATGTGCATCTCCATAGCCCGTTGATACGCCTAGTTGATGTGAGACTATCTTCCCCTCTTTTTGTCTTCTCCACAACCACCATTCTATTCCCCATATAGTGCTATATCCATGGCTCATGCTCATGTATTGCGTGAAGATTGAAAAGGTTTTGAAAAAGTTAGAGTATGAAACAATTGCTTGGCTTGTCATCGGGGTTGTGCATGATTTAAATACTTTGTGTGGTGAAGATAGAGCATAGGCAGACTATATGATTTTGTAGGGATAACTTTCTTTGGCCATGTTATTTTAAGAAGACATGATTGCTTTGTTAGTATGCTTGAAGTATTATTATTTTTATGTCAATATAAACTTTTGTCTTGAATCTTTCGAATCTGAATATTCATATCACAATTAAGAAGATTTGCATTGAAATTATGCCAAGTAGCACTCCGCATCAAAAATTCGCTTTTTATCATTTACCTACTCGAGGACGAGCGGGAATTAAGCTTGGGGATACCTGATACGTCTCCAACATATCTATAATTTTTGATTGCTCCATGCTATATTACCTACTGTTTTGGACTATATTGGGCTTTATTTTCCAGTTTTATATTATTTTTGGGACTAACCTATTAACCGGAGGCCCAGCCCAGAATTGCTATTTTTTTTTGCCTATTTCAGTGTTTCAAAGAAACAGAATATCAAACGGAGTCCAAATGGAATAAACCTTTCTGGAATGTGATTTTCTTCCCGAATATGACCCAGGAGACTTGGACCCTACGCCAAGGAAGCTTCGAGGTGGGCACGAGGTAGGGGGCGCGCCCTATACCCCCAGGCGCGCCCCCACCCTCGTGGCCCCACCGAAGCTCCACCTACGTACTTCTTCCTCCTATATATACCTACGTACCCCCAAACGAACAGAAGGGGAGCCAAAAACCTAATTCCACCACTTCAACTTTCTGTATCCACGAGATCCCATCTTGGGGCCTGTTCCGGAGCTCCGCCGGAGAGGGCCGTCATCACGGAGGGCTTCTACATCATCATAGCCTCTCCGATGAATTGTGAGTAGTTTACCTCAGACCTTCGGGTCCATAGTTAGTAGCTAGATGGCTTCTTCTCTCTTTTTGGATCTCAATACAAAGTTCTCCCCTCTCCTGTGGAGATCTATTCGATGTAATCTTCTTCTTTTTGCGGTGTGTTTGTTGAGACCGATGAATTGTCGGTTTATGATCAAGTCTATCTATGAATAATATTTGAATCTTCTCTGAATTCTTTTATGTATGATTGGTTATCTTTGGAAGTCTCTATGAATTATCCCTTTGGTTTGGCCAACTAGATTGGTAGTTCTTGCCATGGGAGAAGTGCTTAGCTTTGGGTTCGATCTTGCGGTGTCCTTTCCCAGTGACAGAAGGGGCAGCAAGGCACGTATTGCATCATTGCCATCGAGGATAACAAGATGGGGTTTATTTCATATTGCATGAATTTATCTCTCTACATCATGTCATCTTGCTTAAAGCGTCACTCTGTTTTTAACTTAATACTCTAGATGCATGCTGGATAGCGGTCGATGAGTGGAGTAATAGTAGTAGATGCAGAATCATTTCGGTCTACTTGTCACGGACGTGATGCCTATATACATGATCATGCCTAGATATTCTCATAACTATGCTCAATTCTGTCAATTGCTCAACAGTAATTTGTTCACCCACCGTAGAATACTTATGCTCTTGAGAGAAGCCACTAGTGAAACCTATGGCCCACGGGTCTATTCTCATCATATCAATCTCCATCACTTTAATCTTGCTTTGCTTTTTTTACTTTGCCTTTTACTTTTCACTTTGCATCTCTATACCAAAAATACCAAAAATATTATATCTATCAGATCTCACTCTCGTAAGTGACCGTGAAGGGTTTGACACCACCTAATCGCGTTGGTTGCGAGTAGCTATCGTTTTGTGCAGGTACGAGGGACTTGATCGTGGCCTCCTACTGGATTGATACCTAGGTTCTCAAAAATTGAGGGGAATACTTACGCTACTCTTCTGCATCATCCTTTCCTCTTCAGGGAAATCCAACGCAAGCTCAAGAGGTAGCATAGCTTTTCTCAAACGGTGGCATTAATTAATATTAACATAGAGATTATATTAACAATAAAATTCGTTAAACATGTAATTTGCTTTTAATTGTGGCATTGCATCAATTTTCCAGCGGCATTATTAGAGGGTGTTTGTTTACAGGGACATTTTTGTGTAGGGACTAAAAAAAGTCCGTGTCAGTCCCATCTAAACCAAATAGGAGGGACTTTTAGGGACTGAGGAAAGAAGACCCCGAGGGAGAGTCTTTTTGGGACTTTTTCCAACAGTTGCCCCTGCCCCGCATCGCAACCTGTCTCTACTAGTTCATTACTAGGGGTAACATGGTCTTTTAGCATGTCATTTAATAACCTCTAGTCCATGTTTAGTCCCTGGAACCAAGCAGGTAGGGACTAGGGAGTTTTTAACCAAACAGGGCCTTAGATTAACAACAGCTAAAGAGTTGCACGGGATAGTGGACGCACCAGCACCATGTGCATCTACCGATGTATGAAGGGGTGATGCACAGTCTGTTGCAACAAAGAACAAAAACAACCAAGGAGCATATTTGTGTTGGTCCCAGTTTTGTTATCTTTAGACACCTTTCCCTATGTGAGCGCAACAAATCTAGTCCCGCTCAAACTCTACAGCCTTGTCCCCCAAAACAGAAGATCAGTTCGTTACAAATGTGTGTACTGCATTCATCATTGTTTCCCCTTTTCGACCAACGTTGGTGTTGGATAGCCAGCCTGTACTAGTACTTTCCCCCTTCCTTTCCTCTTTGAACCACATCCTAGATTCATGCTATACAACTTTCCCCACTACTTTCCTGTTTGATCCAACACTTAGATTTGAGTGCAGAAGCGGAAAAAGCCCACATGCAGCTAGAGCAATGCATGTGGAATAAGTAAATTATACCTTAAGGGAGTGGTTCGGTGGGCGACCGGAGGCCGTTCGGCCCACACTATGTACAGCGGCAAGGAAGAAGGGGTCGGAGGCCCTCCTGCACCGCCGCTGGGTGAAAGAGAACACCTGCACCGGTAGTGGATTCCCTCCCTCGCCGACGACGGTAGCGTTAAGCCTCCTTCCCTTCCCGGCGGACGGATCCTGCCGGCTCTTTGACCAGCAGTGAGGGGAGAGAGAGGCCAACAAAGTCTTGTTTAGATCTGGAGAGGGTGAGAGAGTGTGAAGAGAGAAACTACAAGCGCTGAGGCTCCAGCGTGTATATATATACTAGAGAGAGAGTGTGAAGAGTGCAAACCCTATAAAACAAGCGCCGAGGCTATAGCGTATACGTGTTTAGGTGATTATACGGTCACTACAAGATCGTATAGCTCCGTATCCATCCATTTTGACCAGTCAAAGAATCCTCCTAGCACCACCCCAGATCACTTTCTCTCTCTGTCATGTGGGGCCTATCTGTCATTGGGTGGAAGAAATAAGTCGAACAAAAAAAATTATGCTCAAGTGTAGTTATCGAAACCGAGACCTCGAGTTTGATGAGCGAACAGGCTAACCAGCTACACCCCCCATGTTATGTTTAACGAGAGGAAAATAACCTTCAATACATTCCTGCATTCGTGTGACAAGCATGCCGTGTTTTTTTGGCATGGGAGTCATTGGGATTTAAATCATAATCGTGTCATGTGGCTTTGGTGGTAAGGTATTTTGGGATTTAAAGCAGTGTTGGTAGTACAAAAATAATGCAGCCTTAGTCACCTTACTTTTCTCCACGTAGTACGTTGGGTCCCACCATTTAGAGGGTGAAACAAACAAATTAATAAGAAAAATTAAAAGCGCCAGCGGTGTATCTTACCTCACACATCTCGCTACTGCTCGTGAACACTGTCCAATTGATCCCTCTGTTCGATCATGTACTATTTTAAGTGAATCCTTATTATAACATGCACATAATTTTGGGCACTTGAATTCGACCGAAGTCAGTGTGCCACCGTATCTCGTACTACTCCCTCCGTCTAGGTGTAATAAGTCACGTTAGAAGGTGTAGTGGGACCAAGGTGCAAGCAGATTTTTTTCGAAACGAGGTGCAAGCAGATTGGAGGAGAAGGAGAAACTTGACCGGTCCTTCCTCCAATCAAAGCCCTGATTTCTGTCTCTAAACGCAACAATTAATCACAACAACTAAGAGATGCCGTTTTAGCTACCATGCAGTGACACGTATTAACTCGCATGCATCAACGCATAGTTGCGCTCCATGCATTGGGTTTCCCGGGGAGATAACAAGGCAGAGTAAGGAGCGTTTGGTTACATTTGTAGGCTGGTCATAGTCGTGAGTAACTTGGACTAGTAACATGCATATGTTACTAGTCTATGTTACTACTTTCACACTAGGTAGTAACATATGAATGGTAACATGCAAGTCTTCATTAATTGAGATATAGACTCATTTTACCTCGGTGTGTGTGTGTGTGTGTGTGTGTGTTTAACAGAATGTGTGTGTTAGAGAGAGCGACACATCGACCTACACCTACAGAGAGATTGTGTGTAGTGTACGATTTAGCTATGAGAGTTGGTGCATCCTATCGTTTCCGGGAGTCCGGTCGGGACAGGCGGGACAGCTGCCACGCCCGCTCCTGACCAGTCTCGCACACCCAAAGCTCCTCCATCGCCCCCGCGCGCTTCTCTCCCGAAACGGTCAGCACCGCTCCAAAGAATCCGTGCCGCATTCATGCCCGGGCAGAGTGGACGTGACCTCTCACTGGCGCCTGGGTTGAAGGGAGAAGCGGATTCAAGAGTGATGGTTGCTTCGTCCGTTCAACTTACTGTTGGGTCTATGTGATTTGACGGCTCATTGGTCATTATTACTGAGGTGGTAGGACTGCTGGATGTCCCACGCTTTCGGCGAAAGGAGGTACTACTAGATTGCAATTTTCTACATTCTCAGTGGAGGAGTGCGAGAGAAGTGAAAACACGCAGGCTCAGTGATTACAAGGCCCACCTCACACTATCACCATATTTTCTGGACACCGTGCGACACCAAACTCTTTACATAGTACTAGTATAGTACGTACTGTAATTTATCAGCAAGATAAATTTGTTCAATGCTATGAAGCTTCCAGCTTCTGTTTCATGTATCTTGCGTCCAAGGTTGCCCGTTGCAACATTTCATCAAATACAAAGGAGACTAACATGCATGCTACTGCATCTCAATGATTGACAGATCATAGCCAATATGTACTCCCTCTGTTCCAAAATAAGTGTCTCAAGTTTATGCAAACTTTAGTACAAAGTTGTACTACTATTAAAGTTGACACTTATTTTGGAACAGAGACAACTAAAGAAAAAAGATCAATGCAGTCCCTAGCCCTTGAACCCTAAACCCTAAGGCCTCCTTTGGTTTGTAGGATTTTTATAGGAATTCTATAAGACAGGATTTGCAAAGGAAAAATTCCTTTGAAGCCCTTTGTTTTGTAGGAATGGATTCCTATTCCTATGTAGGATAGGAATCACTCCTTCACGTTTTGGAGGGAAAAAACATTAGCCTAGACTCAATGGAAAAATCCTATCCTATGCACCAAATGACATCTATTTCACTATAGGAATTGACATGCATGTCATCTCACTTCCTATGATTTTCCTATTCCTATAAAATTCCTATCCTATGAACCAAAGAAGGCCTAACTAGGCTTTAATTTGCTGGAAACGTTGGAGTTTCCGAAGAAATGAAGTTTGCAACCCCTTGACCATCGGATCATTTTGTGCAGTTTCACCAAACTCGAGATGAGCATCCCCGTGGCATAGAAATTGAAGAAGCGTTCTTAGAATAAGATTACTGGGACTAGTTGATGAAACATAAACTCATCAAAAATACAGTACATAGAAGCCAGTAGAGGTACGTGCGGGGCAAAGAAGTAGAGAAATATCCACATGGAGTGATGTGGGCAGCTGGAACAGTGGTGCAAGCCGGCTGTAAAGGGAGTTGTACCTGAGGGATGTCGGGACGCAGCTCAACCTAGAGGAGGGCGACATGAGGAGGAAACTGCCCACGTCGCGGAAGTGAGCAATTGATGAAGGCAACCTCACCAGCTTTGTGAGAGAGAACGTCGGGGACCCCTGATCGGGACGTGCCAACAGTGGGTTTTCGCCGTCGGCGACGGCAACCGCATCTACACTAAAAGCATCCACCCCTTCCCCCGGCGGATGTGATCCGCCGGGATGTTAGAGATGTGGCCACAGTCGTTTTGTGTGAGAGAGTGTGAAGACTGAAGAGAGAAACCCCAGCAAGCAACCGAGTAGGCTCGTCCTGCCTATGTATATAGTGGAGCGGTTTCCTTTTCTCTCCATATGAACCTATTTATATTGCATACGTGCCACTAAAGAAAAAAACTTTATTTATAAATGATGTGGCACCTACTACTCTTTCTCCTATAAACCTTACGCTTGGCATCTCCAAAATATTAACATTGCGATTGGCTCTTCGCCTCTTCGGGAAGTCGAGCAATAATGGTACTGCAGTATATATATCGTTCTGGCTATATGAGACCGAATGAATTGCTGCACGTCCACCACGTGGGAGAGGGTCGAGGGGCGAGGGAGAGTGCATACTATTACGTCCGTTTTAATATGGACTACATACAGAGCAAAATGAGTGAATCTACACTGTAAAATATGTCTATATACATCAGTGTTTGCAGTATGTACTAGTAGTTCATATTGAAATCTACTAAAGGACATATATTCCAAACAATATGATAATCTCTCTAACCAAGGTAGCGACGAGGAGTAAACAGAGGGAGTAGTAAAATTTTCTCCTCGTCCCGCGAGCCACCGCGCGCGTGGGCGAGGGAGCGGGCATAAAGGCGTACTAGTAAGCAAGCTTCACCTCATCCTGCGGGCCACCACGCCCGTGGGCGGGGGAGACAGTGTACTAAGCAAGCTTCTCCTCGTTCTGCGAGTTGACGGGACACATCAAAAGTACTCCAGTGTATAGATCCTTGCCTGTAAGGTAGGCCCCACATGGTTTGCCTCTTTTTTAACATAATGCGTCAAGTCGCAATTTGTTTGTTCACCCGTGGTAGACGATCCTCCATCAAGTGGACAACCAGTACACGTGTCAAATTACTACGTGGGCTGCCTTTTCGTACAGAAATGAGCTCCACCGTGTACCCAAGCGAGTGTGGTTGGGAAAGAGACGGGAGTACGTGTATCGTGCGTGCACCTCTTCTCTTCGTGCACGTCCCCCACCTACGTGGGTGTGTGTGAGAGAGATACAAACCTAGACAGATGGCATGTGCATTCATGAGTGTTTTTTTTGGGGGGTGGTGATTTTGTAAATGTATTTGTGGGAATATATGTCGGTGACATCTCAAACAAAATTTTGCATGCAATGTGTGTGAAATAGAGGCACATCCATATCATATAGAGAGCGCCAGAGGGGGCGATCCACGAGCAGAGAGGGAGGGGTCATAGATATCGATAGAGTCGAAGAGAGGATCAAGTGGGTGTGTGCGATATGGATGAAGAGAGCCATCAAAATTGTGTGTGTGCAAGTCAAAGATATAGGGTGACTTACCTACCAGAACATTAGAGGGCACATGGCAAGTTTGTGTGTGGCAGGGAGACATGACTAGAGCGCTCGATGTATCGGTGTGTGGGGGTGGGGGGGGGAGGCAGAGGCCTAACTAGAGAGGTAGAATGACTCGTATATGTGTTGAGAAGGAGAGACCCAGCTATGTGTTGAGGGAGATGGGTTAACATCCATACATAACTGAAGGACGGGAAATAGGTTGGGACAGAGAGAGAGAGAGGAGAGAGAGAGAGGGAGGGAGAGGGGTAGAGTGCTGGATGGGTGATGGAGTTGCTTCTCGAAGATGGTGGGAGAGGCCTACTAGACAAACTGAGGGTAGAAATACAATATTATCAATAAGTGTGGGGATGTGTTTCTGTGTGTGTCTGTGCATGATAGATCTGTCGGGACGCATGCATGGATGATGAAGGGGAACGATGTGTTTGCTAAGCAAACCTAACTAGATCAGTAGATCAATTGTTGTTGGTCGGAGGAACGGAGAGACATAACTAATGAGGTAGATCGATCAACGCGTGGGGAAAACAAGTTATAAGGACCTAGCTAGCTATATGTATAGCGGGAGATCGGTCGGTGTACATCCATTTGTTAGAGGCAAATAAGGCCTAGCAAGATTGATAGACAGAGACAATGGAGCTAGGAGGTGGTGCGATAGGCAGAGCTACTAGCTAGATAGGGGGAGGAGCATGCGGTTGTGAGATCGATGAAAAGAGGGGCGAGAGTTTACACGTGTGTGGGACCGTATGACAGACACGAGGCATGGACACAGAAAGGAGGAGATGGAAGGTGCGTGTGTACGTATGTTGTAGGGAGATGCTGGAGAGGTTTATTGATCGGTGTGTGTCGGAAAGGAGTTGTGGAGACTGTGGGAGAATGACCTAAAGAAAAAAATGAATGTGCGCGATGGATAGAATGCTGAGGGAGGGGGGGGGGGCGAGGAGGGCGTGTGCAGGCACGAGAGAAAGTTAGTGCTAGCTACAAAGGTTAGATGATTGTGTGGGTGTAAGAGACTAACACATATCATAATTTGATATGAAAGTGGATTCATACATTTGAATAGGATATCATAGTGTTACAAACATATGCATGCATGAATATAGCGGTGATATGCGTGCTGTGGTTTTGCACATGTTATACCATAATGTGATAATGCATGGCGTTTGCAACTCATAGCTAAATGTCGAACAATCTAAACCATACTATATATCAAACAATCTCACATTTTATTTGAATTTGTGATAATGTGTGGCATTTGAAGCTTAGAACTAAATTTCGAACAATCTAGACAATACTATATATCGAACAATCTCACATTTTATTTGAATTCTATCACAAATTAGACATATGAGACATGGTAATGTGTGGTGTTTGCAACTCATATCTAAATACTTGTAGGCGTAGGGGGCGGGGCACCATACATTATGTGATAAACACATTATACATATGAGACATGGTTTAGATTATGAAGATCTGGCTAGAGCTTGAAATGTACTATGATTTGAAATCAACATAAAGTGGATTCAAAAAATTGAGTTGGAGTTCATATAGTACACATAGTTCATATCTAACTTGAGAGTAATCATGTGGTGTGATGTGAAGATAATACACAAACGATGGTTTAACTTGACAATAATGATGATTGTAGATCTTTTTAATAAAGAGAAACAAATTCAAATGGGTTTGAATTCACAACAATCATTATTGTAGATCTTATTCAAATAGAGAAACGAATTCAAATTTAGTTCATATTGAAGCGGTAGTATACACGTTTGGAATGCACTAAAACGTTCATATGAGTAGCAGGTTGCGTGCATTATACACGTACGAAATATTTTAATTGAGCATAACATGAATTCAAAGTTTTGAATGACATTTGTAGTGCGAATTGATTTGGTACAGTACACAGGACTAGACTCTCTTGTGTGCTGCGAATTGATTTCTTTTTGTTTTTCATCGACGACAATGCGAATTGATTTGGTATAGTACACATTGGGCTTGTCCGGAAATTTCAACCCGCGCCTTGTTATCCCGAAATATTTAAGATATATCTTTGTCTCGTTGTGCTCCAACAACTCCCTCCATCTCAACCCACACCTTGCTATTCCAAAATTACAACGCGCGCGAAAACTCCCACCTCCTGTGAAATCCCGACACACGAAATGCCCGTGATACCCCTGAACCAAAAGAACCGCCTAGCTCAAATCAGTGGGGGTACTTTTGTAACTTACCCCACATTTCAGACAAGTGCATACCTAAGCCATGGTTCCCCACTCCCATCCCATCTGCCCACCCATTCGTACACCGAGGCCGCGAAAACCCACGAAGCCCCACACCCTCCTCCGTCCGCCACCCAGCCGGAGCCTCTTCCCCGACGACGTCCTCCACAGCAACACCTCGACGTCCCTCATCCACGGTACCTGATGAGGATCCGTCGTCGATCTCGTCGTCCCGCCAGTTTAGCCAGCCCGTCCTCCGCCTCCAAGGAGCTGCCCCGACGTTCCCCTCGTCTTTCGCGCCACCTCCATTCCCACACCGCTGTCTTCACCTGCACCACCGAAAGAGCATCATCATCACCATTTCCTCGGATGAAGCTGAGGCCTAATCGGCGCCACCAAAGAGGTTGTACACTAATCGCCACATTTTCTTCTTGATTCGATCTCACGATGCTGTCGGCACTCGGTCTCAAGCCGACATGGTGCGGCTCCATCCACGGTGGCGTCGCCGGCCACTTCCTCCACGGCGTCGCTCCCTCGGCGGCGTCATCCACATCAATAGGAGCTACTGCTGCTTTAGTTCTCGCTCGCGTTGCTGCTCTGCTCTTGCTCTCGGTCCCCTGCTTGGTATGCTCTTGCTGACGCTGCTGCTCTCACTCTTTCTCTTGCTTGCGATGCTGCTCCAATTTAGCTACACTTCAATCGAATGAATCGACTTTTGGGTCAGTCTATTTTCAGGGGGTGGGGGGCTCGCCGGAGTTAAGGAAGAACCAACCACATCGGGGAGGGGGGCTTGCCGGAGAGATACCCCACTATCTATCTTAGGGTTCAGGGTAGGGCGATGGTTGCCGGCGGTGGTGGGGCGGTGGCGTGGGGATTGCTGGAGAAATAGCTCGGCATGGGGGTCCTAGGGGGATGGCCGGGGCGGCGGCGGACCGGCGGTGGGGAGTGGTTTCGGGGTGGGCGGGGCGGCGCACCGCTGGCCACGGGCGGCGGTTTGGTCGGTGGTGGCTGGCGGCTTAGGGGGGTGGAGGTTGAAGTTGAACTACATGCCCTTGATTTCGTACCCAACAGCTGGAAAATCGACTGAGCAGAGATGAAAAATTCAGTCGACCGGCTCTTGCATGCACTGCTGCTCTGCTACTGCTTTTCTGATACTAGCTAGTGCGTTCAGTTTCGACAGTAAAATTCAGTTTCGACAGTAAAATTCAGTTTCGACAGTTAAGTTCAGTTTCGACATAAAAATTCAGTTTCGACAGTTAAGTTCAGAGATGAGCGGCTGATGTATTTTACATCTAGCACATTGTGTTTATGTATTTTACATCATCTATTGGAGATGCTATTAGAATTCCACTGAGGTTAACATTGTCCCTCCTGTCCTGCTTCAGCCTCGGCGTTGTACAACTCACCGGAGCTGCTCCAATGATGAAACCCTCCATCACAACGTAGTAGTACCCTAGGCTCCATCTCAAGATGCCTAAGATCTTCTTCCCCTCCTCTGACAGCCAAGTCAGCCGGATCATCCTCACCGACCAAACCAATCATGCTGAGATCGACATGGCTTCGCCAAAGAGGTTGTACACTTGTTGCATCTCTTTTTTACTCTACATGTTATTTATATTGTCCACTGAGCACACGCAGTAATGTGAAATACGGTTAGTTTCTCCTACTATATGACAAGCAGTGAGGTACCATGCAACTTAGCTATCCGTGATGGACTCTCTTGAACGCCATCATTATTTATCTTTGCGTGTTTGAGCTGTGCATTTGTCGATGTGCCTGGGAGTTGAGCTAGTAGGGCAGTGGCCTGGGTCCAAAGTAGTAGAAGTAGGCAAGTAGCACAAAAACATTTTTTGAGTGTAGCTTTTCCTTGCTCAAGCCTGCCTACTAGAATCGCGAGTGCTTGAAAGGAAAAGTGAAGGAAAAACATAGGAATTGGAAAGTTTTCTATGGTACTACTATTCATGCATTTGGTTCAAAGGAATGGAGGAAAGGAAAACTATAGGATTTGTTCCTTTAGTGTCTCCTTGAAAGAGAAACCATACAGATTTTAATTTCCACTTGTCCTGCTTTTCAAATTCCTATTCATGAAGCACATGACTAAGAGATAGTAGCATAATAGCATTATAACCGTACATTTTCTTGTGGTTTGACTTAATCTCACCATGCTTCTTTGCATCATGTGATCTTCCAATTCTTGTGAACCAGACACCCAGATTGGCAGAAATCCTATGTTTTCAAATTCTCTGTTTTTGTAACGCCCCGAGACCGATGTGCCAGGTGTCCTCCAGTTATTCGCTGTTGTTGCAATTTCATTGCTTGCGTGTCATGCATTTCATATCATGTCATCATGTGCATTTCATTTGCATACATGTTCGTCTCATGCATCCGAGCATTTTCCCCGTTGTCCGTTTTGCAATCCGGCGCTCCTATGTCATCCGGTGCCCCTTTCTACCTCTTTTCGTGTGCGGGTGTTAAACGTTTTCGGTTTGGACCGAGACTTGCCATGTGGCCTTGGTTTACTACCGGTAGACCGCCTGTCAAGTTTCGTGCCATTTGGACTTCGTTTGATACTCCAACGGTTAACCGAGGGACCGAAAAGGCCTCTTGTGTGTTGCAGCCCAACACCCTTCCAAAGTGGCCCAAAACCCACCTAAACCTCCTCCATCATCTAGAGCGTTCGATCACGATCGCGTGGCCGCAAACCGCACCTCATTTGGACTCTCCTAGCTCCCTCTA
This sequence comes from Triticum urartu, assembly GCF_056163025.1. Lineage (NCBI taxonomy): Eukaryota > Viridiplantae > Streptophyta > Magnoliopsida > Poales > Poaceae > Triticum > Triticum urartu. The sequence goes on along the minus strand of NC_141876.1, from coordinate 360,954,442 downwards.
CCTATATATATGTGATCCCCTCCAAATTTTCGCGGATGAAACCCTAACCTTCGTCCACCTCGTGCCGCTGGACGTTTCTTCCTCCCGCGCCGGACATGTCCGCCCTCCACATCACTCGAGCCAATCCCGTCGTGCCACCTCAGCTCCGCCGCCACCCGCAACCACTGGCAGCGCGCCACCTGTCCTGCCGTTTCCCCGCACCGCGCCGGCCCGCCGGGACCCAGATCTGGCCCTCCGGGCCCGAGCCGCCCGATCCCGACGCTGATCGTGCGCCCTCGTCTCCAGCGCCGCACCACAGCCTCGCGCCCAGGCCGTCGTCCGTCCTCCGCCGGTTTTACTCGCCGGACCCCGCCGTTGCGACACCATGGCCGCCGCCCGAGGTTCACCAGAGTGCGCCACTCCCCTCGCGCCATGATGTCCCCGTCCGGCCCCGCCATCGCCGGATCCGCCCGTTCACTGCTCGCGGATGGCCCTCCTCTCACTGGAGCGCCGCCCGGATCCCGCCGGCGCCGCCCTGCCATGGCCTCCTCCGCCCTCACCGGAATCCTGAAGCGCCGCCGCCACCACAGATCGGGAGGAGCCCGATCCAGCGGGCCACCGCTCGGCTCCGTTGACCTCGCCCACGTGGGCTCCGCGGTCCAGCCCAACTCCCCTGCCTCCTCCTCCTTTTGGGCCGAGCCCATTCGGTGAGCGTCCCCTCCGAAGCCCTTATCTCTCGCCCGTGCGACTTATAGCTACTTGACGCTCACTATTTTTTTCATGAAATCGGCTAAGTCTTTTCTGGAATCTGCATTATTTTGCATTCATGTGCCCATGTTCATCATGCCATAACTTCCTGTGTGATGCTCCGTTTTGCGTGCATGAGATATCGAAATGTTCATCACGTTGTGCTCTTCATTTCATTCCATCATGCCATGCTTGTTTGAGTCCATCTTGATGCCCGAAATGTCATTGGAAGAGGGCTATGTGAGGAATTTGTCCGATCTGTTTCAGCAAATGGCTTTTTATCATTTTTGCCATGATTAATGTGTGCATGCTATGATCCTGAGCTCTACATGTGTTTTGTTAAATGCCATGCCATCTTTACAGAGGTGCTTGCCATGTATTTTTGTGATATTTGTGGTGAATAGCACAAGCTTGCAAAGTAGCGTAATCGTTAATGCTGATTTCAGGGACTTTGAATTTCACCAAGTCCTTGTCCTGATTTTGTTGTTATGCCATATGTTCATGTTGTTTCCTAGTGATCCGTGCCTCTTTTGAGGATGATCAGTAAGGATGTTTTGTTATTATTGTTGTGCTCTATCCATCCATGTCTTTGTTTGCATTTATGGAGCACCCTAGCTTGAGTCAATCAAGCTCTACTTTTGCTATAAAGTGAATCCTGGCAGATTGTTGACATGTTTAGCGATTTTTCCGAGGATGTTGCTATTGATCCGTGCATGCTATGATGTTGTTCTTGCCATGCCTAGCTTCTGTGCCATGTCTTATTGATGGGTGTATGCTTAGTTTGTCATGCCATGCTCTGTAGTGAGTGCATTGAGCTCGTAAAATGCCTACTCATTAACTGATTTGCATGCTCCTGTTTTTCACTAAGTCTGAAATCTGTTTATGTTTTTGCTATGTTCACATGCTTGCAATTGTATTTTATGATCCCTTTTGGCTCAAGCTCACTAAGGGACTTTTGTTAAGTGCTTTGAGTAGCTTCATGCCGTGCCTTGATTTGCCATGTTATGTTCCTGTAGTATGTAGTTTTCATGCTCTAAAGTGTGCTTCCTGATGTTAAATTCCATACTTGTGTTAATTTCACTAAGTCTGAAACCTATTAGCTTTTGCACTTTTGCCATGCTTGTTTGAACCTGTTAATGAGTGATTTAGCCGTAGCTCAGTGTTCATCTTTTGTCAAGCATATTGAGTGGGTCCCTTCCATGCCTTTTGTTGCTATGTTTGAGTGCTGTAGCATATTTATCTTGTTGCATTTAGATGGCTACTTGCTGTTTATCGCAGAACGGTGCCATATTTGTTTTGCTTGCCATTTCCAAACCGTGCATCCGATTCTGGTGATCTTTATATCGATTTCAACCGAAATCACCTCACCTTTCCAGTGACACTCTTGGATTTCCAAGGTGAGTCCAGGTTCAATCATTCCTTTGCAAATCATGCATATGCATTACATACCGCATCCCGCATAACATACCATGTTCGTGTGTGGTTTGTTTACTATGTTGTGTGCTTCTTTCCGGTGTTGCTTCTTCGGGTTGGTTTCGTTAACGTCGCGTTTGTGAGGAACCGGTCGACTATGTCTGTTTTTCTTCTTCATGGACTCGTTCTTCTTCCTTGCGGGATCTCGGGCAAGATGACCATACCCTCGAAATCACTTCTATCTTTGCTTGCTAGTTGCTCGCTCTTTTGCTATGCCTCTGCTGCGATACCTACCACTTGCTTATCATGCCTCCCATATTGTTAAGCCAAGCCTCTAACCCACCTTGTCCTAGCAAACCGTTGTTTGGCTATGTTACCGCTTTGCTCAGCCCCTCTTATAGCGTTGTTAGTTGCAGGTGAAGATTGAAGTTTGTTCCTTGTTGGAACATGGAGATGTTGTTCCTTGTTGGAACATGTTTACTTGTTGGGATATCACAATATCTCTTATTTAATTAATGAATCTATATACTTGGTAAAGGGTGGAAGGCTAGGCCTTATGCCTGGTGTTTTGTTCCACTATTGCCGCCCTAGTTTCCGTCATATCGGTGTTATGTTCCCGGATTTTGCGTTCCTTACGCGGTTGGGTTATAATGGGAACCCCTTGATAGTTCGCCTTGAATAAAACTCCTCCAGCAATGCCCAACATTGGTTTTACCATTCGCCACCTAGCCTTTTCTTTCCCTTGGGTTCTGCAGACTCAAGGGTCATTTTTATTTTAACCCCCCCGGGCCAGTGCTCCTCTGAGTGTTGGTCCAAACTAGAGCCCCTTGCAGCGCCACCTCGGGGAAACTCGTGGGCTGGTTTTAGTTGTACGGATTGCTCATCTGAGTGTGCCCTGAGAACGAGATATGTGCAGCTCCTATCAGGATTTGTCGGCACATTCGGGCGGTGTTGCTGGTCTTGTTTTACCATTGTCAAAATGTCTTGTAACCGGGATTCCGAGTCTGATCGGGTCTTCCCGCTAGAAGGAATATCCTTCGTTGACCATGAGAGCTTGTGATGGGCTAAGTTGGGACACCCCTGCAGGGATTTGAACTTTCGAAAGCCGTGCCCGCGGTTATGGGCAGATGGGAATTTGTTAATGTCCAGTTGTAGAAAACTTGAAGTTTATCTTAATTAAAATACATCAACCGCGTGTGTAACCGTGATGGTCTCTTCTCGGCGGAGTCCGGGAAGTGAACATGGTGTTGGAGTTGTGCTTGACGTAGGTTGTTCTAGGATCACTTCTTGATCATATATTTCTCGAACGTGCTTTGCCTTCTCTTCTCGCTCTCATTTGCATATGTTGAGCCACTATATATGCTAGTCGCTTGCGGCAGCTCCACCTCATACATTTTACCCTTCCTATAAGCTTAAATAGTCTTGATCGCGAGGGTGTGAGATTGCTGAGTCCCCGTGACTCACAGATACTTCCAAAACCAGCTTGCAGGTGCCGTTGAACCGTGCAGATGACGCAACCAAGCTCAAGGAGGAGCTCGATGAAGATCTTGTCCTTTGTGTTGTTTCGTTCTAGCTGATCAGTAGTGGAGCCCAGTTGGGGTTGATCGAGGATCTGTGTAGCATTTGGGGTAGTCTTCTTTCATTTTGGTTCCATAGTCGGACCTTGATTGTATCTGGATGATGTAATGCTTTATTCATGTATTGTGTGAAGTGGCGATTGTAAGCAAACTATGTATCTCTTTCCCTTATGTATTACATGGGTTGTGTGAAGATTACCTCACTTGTGACATTGCTTTTAATGCGGTTATGCGTCTAAGTCGTGCTTCGACACGTGGGAGATATAGCCGCATCGAGGGCGTTAGAGTTTTGCACGTGCATTCCTATCCTATTACTGTGTATTTCCTATCCATGCGTTGTTAGAATCCTCCAATCCAAACGAGCCCTTACAGAATTACTTCTCTTATAGATAGTTGTCAAAGAAAACCTTGTGTGGTTTGTCCCACTCCTGCTGCGCTGTCGTCCACCCAAGCTCAGCTGCTCCAACAATAGAAGGGTCCAGCACAGCAGGGATCCGGCCTCCAGACTGTCTTTCACCGCCTCAGACCTTCTTCCCTGCCGCCAGCAGCCATGAAAACTGCATTACCATCATCAACCAAGCAGATGACCTCAAGGACTACACGGGTCCGCAAGAGAGGTCGCACTCTTTCGTGTCTGCTTACGTTATGCTTCGCTTAATATTACTTGCTACTTTATTGTCCTGCTCACCGATTAGACTCTGAGTCAGCTCCAAACTAATGGTCAAACTTGAGTTTTTAAATGGTTGTGGGGTACATATTGGGGCCGCAATCAATAGTATCTATCTACTATCTGGTTAATCTCTGGTGTCTACTATGAGTTTCATGTTGGGTGGGAAACAAACAGTAAAGAAGCCATTATCTGCCTACTATCATTGGTTTTGGGTCTATGCACAGGTTGCTACCATCACTCTAGATTTCTGTATGCACTCCTTACATAATCTCACTATGTTTTATTCCTATGCATGTCAGTTATTGTACACAATGGAACTGAACATGTAGAGCAAAAGAGACAAGCCTTCTGTGGCAATAAAATTTCATGCAGACGTTGCTCCATGGTAGGCGCAAGGGCAGCCCCCCTCCACCCATTTCGGATTGTAATCGAGAGGAAGATATCTGTTTTGAGGGGGATTCAGAAGGAGAAGACCATTCCTATTTACCCCTTGAGGTCTTCGCTCTAACTTGGCATGCTGATGTTGGTTATATCATGCATATGTTACTTGATTTGCTTACTTTATACATCAAATATGTCAACTGCTTAGTTTTGACATGCTTTGTGTGAATGCCATCTGTTTAGTTTATTCATTGTTTATGTGAATTATGCAACGCAACCTTGTTTAGCCAGGCATCATATATGTGAATTTTGTAATGCCATCTTGCTTAGCCAGTCATCTTATATGTGAATTATATCAGGCCATCCTTTTTTCCGTTTCGTATTACATTTGTCAACAATGTTAGTACATTCAACCACTCTTCGTGTGCATCATCCATTTGACACGGTGATGGACAATTCTGGAGTGAAAACAAGGTCTTCAGAGCAGACTATGCTATCTAACGAAGCGCATATCTCGCTGGTTACGGATAGCTCCTCAGAGGAGGATTCAGAGACAGATGACCAGTCCTATCCCCCCCTCGAGGTGTATGCTCTAACTTGGCAGGGTTATGTTGCTCATATCGTGCGTATGGTGTCTTGCATTGCTATCTCATTTGATTAGTTTAGACATGCTTTTTGTGAATGCCACCTGTTTAGTGTCTAATTACCATATATGTGAATTATGCATTGCCATATTGTTGCAAGACATTATATATGTGAATTATGCAATGCTATCTTGTTGCAAAGGCATTATATATGTGAATTATGCAATGCCATGCTGTTGAGCCAATCATTATGTATGTGAATTATATCATGCTATCATTTTTTTGTATTGCGTGTTCCATTTGTCGACAATGTTTGTATATTCAACTACTCTTCCTGTGCATCAGCCATTTGAAACGGTGATGGAAGTATTTGGAGTGAAAACAAGGTATTCAGAGCAGACAATGCTACCTGCTGAAGCAGACATCTTGCTGGATACAGAGAGCTCCTCAGAGTAGGATTCAGAGACTGATGACGAGTCCTATTTCTGCCCTGAGGTCTATGCTCAAACTTGGTAGGGTTATATTACCCATGTCATGCTTGTTGTCTTGCATTGCTTAGTTTTTACATCATATATGGATTTCATCTGCTTACTTGCTTAATATATAAATCATATATTTGAATTATATCATGCCATCATGTTTACATACACAGCATCTATCTGAATTATGGCATGGCAACCCATTTAATAAAGACATTATATAGTTATATCATCTCATCCTGTTTAGTGTTTACAATCATCATATTTTGAATTATGTCATTCTATCTGGGAATTATATCATGCTATCATGTTTCCATAGGCGGCATGTATGTGAATTATGGCATGCCAACCTATTTAATAAACACATTATATAGTTATATCATGTCATCCTGTTTACATAGTCATCATATTTTGAACTATGTCTTTCCATATTTTTTAGTTAGCCATCATAATGTGAAATTGTGTCATGCTATCTTGGTTAGTTAGCCATCATATATGTGAAATTGTGTCATGCTATCCTGTTTGGTTAGACAACATAAATGCGAATTATTTCATGCCCTCTTTTATTCCCCACTATCCATTGCACTTGTCTATCATACAATGTCTGTACATTCAATTACTTATCTTGTTTATCATCCATTTGAATTGGAGAGGGTGATGGCAGTATCTAAGGGAGTAACAACATGGTCTTCAGAAAAGATAGTGCTACTAGTTGATGCAGATAGAACCATGGTTGTGCTTGCCCAAGAACCAGGCCCACCACACATAACACAGACTCTCACAGATTGTACCCCTACCCAGTTGGACAAAGAACCAGCTGAGGGAGTCCTGGATTAGGGGGTCCTCGGACAGCCGGACTATATACTTTGGCCGGGCTGTTGGACTATGAAGATACAAGATTGAAGACTTCGTCCCGTGTCCGGATGGGAATCTCCTTTGCGTGGAAGGCAAGATTGGCAATTCGGATATGTAGATCTCCTCCCTTGTAACCGACTCTGTGTAACCCTAGCTCCCTCCGGTGTCTATATAAACCGGAGGGTTTAGTCCGTAGGACAAGAACAATCATACCATAGGCTAGCTTCTAGGGTTTAGACTCTCCGATCTCGTGGTAGATCAACTCTTGTAATACTCATATCATCAAGATCAATCAAGCAGGAAGTAGGGTATTATCTCCATCGAGAGGGCCCGAACCTGGGTAAACATTGTGTCCCCCGCCTCCTGTTACCATCCGCCTTAGACTCATAGTTCGGGACCCCCTACCTGAGATCCGCCGGTTTTGACACCGACATTGGTGCTTTCATTGAGAGTTCCACTGTGTCGTCATCATAAGGCTTGATGGCTCCTTCGATCATTGGCAATGATGCAATCCAGGGTGAGGTTTTCCTCCCCGGACAGATCTTCGTATTCGGCGGCTTCGTACTACGGGCCAACTCGCTCGGCCATCTAGAGCATATCGAGAGCTACGCCCCTGGCCATCAGGTCAGGTTTGGAAGCTTGAACTATACCATTGACGTCTGCGGGGACTTGATCTTCGACGGATTCGAACCCATGTCGAGTACGCCGCACAGTCACGATGAGCATGATTTAGCTCTGCCATCAGAGAGTGTTCGGGAGTTCACACCTGTAACTACTCCGGACCTCAATCCGGAACAGATCGCGCCGTCCGAGGACAGGTGGATGGACCCCGCCGTGGAGGCTACACACTCAGCGGCGATAGAGCCAAATTATAACACCCTCGATGCGACTATAGCTCCCACGTGTCGAGGCACGACTTAGAGACATAATCGCATTGAAGGCATATGTCGCAAGTTAGGCAATCTTCACAACATCCCATGTAATATGATAATAAAAGGGAGATAACAATAGTTGGCTTACACTCGCCACGTCAATCAAGTACAAAAATAACATTACATCATCCAAACACTCATGGCCCGACTATGGCGCCAAAATGAAAGATAACCCAACATGCGACACGGTCCCAATCACCCCCAACTGGGCACCACTACTGATCATCGGGAAAGGAAACATAGTATCGTTGAGAGTCTTCGTCGAACTCCCACTTGAGCTCATACGCGTCTCCTGGAGCGGAAACATCAGGCCCTGCATCTGGTGTAATGGTAATCTGTGAGCCACAGGGACTCAGCAATCTCGCACCCTCGCGATCAAGACTATTTAAGCTTATAGGTATGGCAAGGTAAATATATGGAGCTGCAGCAAGCGACTAGCAAGTATGGTGGCTAACTTATTCGCAAAAGAGAGCAAGAAGAGGAGGCAAAGCATGAACGAGAAACTAGAGAGCAACCTGCGCAAACATTACTCCAACACCGTGTCCACTTCCCGGACTCCGCCGAGAAGAGGCCATCACGGTAACACACTCAGTTGATTCATTTTAATTAAGATAAGGTTCAAGTTATCTACAACCGGACGTTAAAAAATTCCCATCTGCCCATAACCGCGGGCACGGCTTTCGAAAGTTCAATCCCTGCAGGGGAGTCCCAACTTAGCCCATGACAAGCTCTCACGGTCAACGAAGGAATAGACCTCCTCCCAAGATGTTCCGATCAGACTCGGTATCTCGGTAACTCAAGACACTTCGACAGGTTAAAACAAGACCAGCAACACCGCCCGAATGTGCCGACAAATCCCGATAGGAGCTGCACATATCTCTTTCTCAGGGCACACTCAGATGAGACATCCTACGAGTAAAACCAACCCTCAAGTTGCCCCGAGGTGGCCCCGTAGTCTACTCGGTCAGACCAACACTCAGAGGAGCACTGGCCCGAGGGGGGGGGGTTTAAAATAAGATGACCCGCGGGCTCTGGAAACCCGAGGGAAAAAGAGGCTAGGTGGAAAATGGTAAGACCAATGTTGGGCATTGCTGGAAAAGCTTTAATCAAGGCAAAAAATCAAGGGGTTCCCATTATAACCCAACCGCGTAAGGAACGCAAAAATCCGGGAACATAACACCGATATGATGGAAACTAGGGCGGCAAGAGTGGAACAAAACACTAGGCGAGAGGCCGAGCCTTCCACCCTTTACCAAGTATATAGATGAATTAAGATAGCAAGATAATATAATGATATCCCAACAAGTAAATAAAAGATGTTCCAACAAGGAACGACCTCCAATCTTCACCTGCAACTAGCAACGCTATAAGAGGGGCTGAGCAAAGCGGTAACATAGCCAATCAACGGTTTGCTAGGACAATGGTGGGTTAGAGGTTTGACATGGCGATTTGGGAGGCTTGCAAGCAAGTGGTAGGCATCGTAGCAATGGCATAGCAAAAGAGCGACCAAACTAGCATAGCAAAGATAGTAGTGATTTCGACGGTATGATCATCTTGCCTGCAGAGTTGTCAGAGTCGACTGGATCCTCAAAAGCAAACTCAACGGGCTCCTCGTTAGCGAACTCGTCTCCCGGCTCTAACCAAACAAGGCAAACAAGCAACAAGGATACAATCAACCACGTGCAAACTCAAATAACACAATGCAAAGATGATATGCTATGCGGGATGCGATGCGAGATGCAAAATGCAAGATATGATAGGAAATGCATGAACCTGGCCTCAACTTGGAAATCCAAGTGTGCCACTGGAAAGATGAGATGAAATTGCTTGAAAACGAAATAAAGAACGCCGGAATCGGAGTTACGGTTTGGAAATGGCAAGCGATTCAAAAATGACACCGGTCTGCGAGTTACAGCAAGTAGGCATCTAAATGCAACGAAATGAACATGCTACAGCACCCAAACATGACAAAAAAATACATGGCAGGGAAGCATTCAAGATGCTTAAAAAAAGTCTAGCACTGAGCTACGGCCAATTCATCCATTAGGAGGTTCAAACAAGCATCGAAAAAACGCAAATGGTAAAACAGATCTCAGACTTTGTGAAATTAACACTTGTCTGGAATTTCAGATCATATAGCCCTCTTCGGAGCAACAAAACAACATGCTACAGGACCTGATCATGGCAAAGAAAGACATGGCATGGAGCTACTCAACAAGATTAACAAAAGTCCCTTAGTGACCTTGAGCCAAAAGGGATCAGAAAATACAATTGCAAGCATGCGAACATAGCAAAAACATAACCAGTTTTCAGACTGTGAAAACTGGGACATGCTGAAACATAACTCACGAAGGCATGTTTACGAGCTCGATGCACTCACCACGGTGCAAGTCATGGCAAGACAAGCACACATATACCAAGAAGGCACAAAATACAAGCTAGACATGGCAAGAACAATAGCATAGCATGCACGGATCAACTACAATAACATCGGCAAAACCGCAAACGAGTTGACGATCTGCCCAGATTCGCAACGAAGCAAAAGTAGAGCGCGATTGACTCAAGCTAGGGTACTACATAATTGCAAACAAAGACATGGATGGATAGAGCACTACAAGATTAACAAAACTACCTTACTGATCATCCTCAAAAGAGGCACGAATCACTAGGAAACAACATGAACATATGGTATCGTGAGATAAACAATCCCAGGACTTGGTGAAATCACGAAGTCCCTGAAAACAGAATTAGCAAGTGCACCATTTTGCAAGCTTGCAGAAGGCACCACACACATCCTAAAAATACATGGTTTGAACCTCTAGAAATATGACAAAACCCTTAACAAAACATATGAAGAACTCACGGGCATATCATGCACATATTAATCATGGCAAAAATGACAAAAGTGCTAAACGGAGTAACAGATCTGACAATTAACTCAAGTAGCCCTCTTCTAATAGAATTTCGGGCATCAAGATGAACTCAAATGAAATTGATGCAATGGCATGAAATGATGTACTCTCTGAGATGAACATTTTGATATGCTATATGCATGAATCGGAGCTACGGATGCAAAGTTACGGAGCCGCGAACATGTGCACATGGACTGGAATTCTGGGACTTGAAGAAAAAAATGAAGTCAACCTAAAATTTCAGATCTGGATCGCATGCTTCCCGAGGTGGCTCCGGCGATGTACTGTAGCTCCGGCGAGCTCGTTGGTGGCCGGGCCGGCGAGGGCAAGGGCCGGGGAGGCCGGGCGACGGAGAGGCCGGCGCGGCCGGTGGCGGCGATGGGAGTAGGCGGCGGCATGCGGTGGCCGGCGAGCTCGGGTGGCGGCGAGCTCGCGCCGGCGAGCTCTCCAGCGATGGCGCGGCGGGGCTGGGAGGAGAGCGGCGGCCGGATCGGGAGGAGAGAGGCGGCGGCGGCTGGCTCGCGGGCGAGGAGGCGAGATGGGCCTCTGGGGCTGGCCACGGGCCTCCCGGGCCTGGCGGCGGGGTGGAACGGCGGCGGAGGCGGGCCAACGGGACGCCGACACGTGGCGGCGGACACGGCGGGCGAACGTGTCCGTCGGTGGCGCCTTTGTCCAGCGGCGGCGGGTGGAAATGGATCTGAGGTTAGGGACGGAGGGGATCCGGGATTTTTAGAAGGGGGAGGTATATATATAGGCATAGAGGGAGCTAGGAGAGTCCAAATGAGGTGCGGTTTTCGGCCACGCGATCATGATCGAACGCTCTAGATGATGGAGCAGAGTTAGGTGGGTTTTGGGCCAAATTGGAGGGGTGTTGGGCTGCAACACATACGAGGTCTTTTCGGTCCCTCGGTTAACCGTTGGAGTATCAAACGAAGTCCAAATGATACGAAACTTGACAGGCGGTCTACCGGTAGTAAATCAAGGCCGCTTGGCAAGTCTCGGTCCAATCCAGAAATGTTTAATCCCCACACACAAAAGAAAGCTAGAAATGGCCACCAGAGGAGAACGAAGCACCGGAATGCAAAACGAACAACGGGGAAAATGCTCGAATGCATGAGACGAACACGTATGCAAATGCAATGCACATGATGACATGATATGACATGCATGACAACGATAACAAAACCGGAGACAAAAACCCGAACCCGAGGAAATAAATGTAACTTAACGCCGGAAACGGCAAGAGTTGGAGTACAAATAGGGAAAGTTACATCGGGGGTGTTACAACACTCCACCACTACGAAAGGATCTCGTCCCGAGATCTAGGACTGAAAGAACACCGGGTACTCAGAACGGAGGTGATCCTCGCATTCCCAGGTAGCTTCACGGTCGGAATGGTGTGACCACTTGACTTTGAGAAATTTGATTGACTTGTTGCGAGTCTTGCATTCAGTCTCTTCAAGAATAGCAATTGGGTGCTCACGATAAGAGAGATCTTCTTGGAGCTCAATGTCCTCGAAGTTGACGGTGCGTTCAGGAGTCTTGAAGCACTTTCGAAGCTGAGAGACCTGGAACACGTCATGAACATTTGCAAAGTTTGAAGGAAGCTCGAGTTGATAGGCGAGGTCGCCTCTCTTGCTGACAATCTTGAAAGTTCCCACGTATCTGGGGGCAAGCTTCCCTTTGATACCGAAGCGACGTGTCCCTTTCATAGGAGAGACACGGAGGTAAACATGATCTCCAATCTTGAAAGCCAAATCACGGTGCTTACTATCATAGTAGCTCTTCTGGCGGGATTGGGCTGCTTTGAGGTTATCACGAATGACTTTGCACATTTCTTTTGCCTCTGTGATTAAGTCATTACCCAAAAGCTGACGTTCAGCGGTTTCAGACCAGTTGAGAGGGGTACGGCACTTCCTGCCATACAGAATTTCAAAAGGGGCCTTGCCCGAACTTGCTTGAAAACTGTTGTTGTAGGAGAATTCAGCATAAGGAAGACAATCCTCCCATTTCATGCCGAAGGAGATCACACAAGCCCTGAGCATATCTTCAAGAATCTGGTTGACACGCTCGACTTGACCGCTAGTTTGTGGATGGAAAGCTATGCTGAAGCAGATGTTCGTGCCCATGGCCTTCTGAAAAGAATCCCAAAACTTCGAGGTAAAGATGCTGCCATGGTCTGAAGAGATCACTTGAGGAATACCGTGCAGAGAGACAATCCGAGAGGTATAGAGTTCCGCCAATTGAGCTGCAGTGATCGACTCTTTGATAGGCAGAAAGTGAGCCACTTTGGTGAGTTTGTCGATGACAACGAATATAGCATCATTGCCACGCTTGGACTTTGGAAACCCAGTCACGAAGTCCATTTCAATGTGGTCAAACTTCCATTCTGGAATGGCAAGAGGTTCGAGGAGACCAGCTGGCCTTTGGTGTTCTGCCTTCACTCTTCTGTAGACATCACATTCATTCACGAATTGAGCGATCTCGCGCTTCATTCGAGTCCACCAATAAGCTTGCTTAAGGTCCTGATACATCTTCGTGCTCCCAGGGTGGATGAGAGGAGAGAATTGTGAGCCTCGTTCATGATCACTTTACGAAGGTCACCTTTGGGTACAACAATATGATCCTCGAAGAAGAGAGTGTCCTTGTCATCAAGGAGGTAGCACTTGTACTTGGACTGGCTCTTGGCAATCCCAATCTTCACCTTTTCACCATAACATCAAGTAGCTGGGCTTGGCGAATCTGGTCTTCTAAGGTAGCAGAGACTTGAAGGTTGGCGAGGAAACCTTGAGGAACAACTTGCAGATTAAGTTTGCGGAAAGCTTCACAAAGCTCGGGTTGATAAGGCTTGAGAATCAGACTGTTGCAGTAAGCCTTTCTGCTCAATGCGTCAGCAATCACATTAGCCTTGCCTGGAGTGTACTCAATACTCGGATTATACTCTTGAATCATCTCGACCCATCGAGTTTGCCTGAGGTTGAGATTAGGCTGAGTGAAGATGTACTTGAGACTCTTGTGATCAGTGAAAATGTCCACTTTTCTTCCCAATAGAAGATGTCTCCAAGTCAAAAGAGCATGCACAACTGCTGCCAACTCGAGATCATGAGTGGGGTAGTTCTTCTCATTAGGCTTCAACTGGCGAGATGTATAAGCAACAACTTTCTTCTCTTGCATCAATACTGCGCCAAGACCTTGGAGAGAGGCATCACAAAAGACCTCGTACGGTTTGGATTCATCAGGCGGAGTCAGAACTGGAGCAGTGATCAATTTCTCTTTCAAAGTGTTGAAAGCAATGTCATAGTCCGGAGACCAAACGTACTTGACGTGCTTCTGAAGAAGATTTGAGAGAGGCTTCGCGATCTTAGAAAAGTTTTCAACGAATCTTCGGCAATAGCTTGCGAGACCGAGAAAACTGCGGAGTTGCTTCACGTTCTGAGGAGGTTCCCAATTCACAATTGCAGACACCTTCTCAGGATTCACAGCAATGCCCTTGGCAGAGATGATATGACCAAGATAAAGAACCTCATCGAGCCAAAATTCACACTTGGAGAACTTGGCGTAGAACTGATGTTCCCTGAGCTTATCAAGAACCAAACGCAAGTGCTTGGCATGATCTTCCTTGTTCTTGGAGAAAACCAGAATGTCATCGAGATAGACCAAAACGAAGTCATTGGTGTAGGCGTTGAAGATGAAGTTCATCATGCGAGAGAACGTCGGAGGAGCGTTGGCAAGGCCAAAAGACATGACAGTGTATTCATATGAACCAAAGCTTGTTCTGAATGCTGTCTTGGGAATATCTTCTTCACGAATGCGAATCTGGTGATAACCCATACGGAGATCAAGCTTGGAGAATAATTGGGCACCTTTGAGTTGTTCGAACAGCTCATTGATGTTGGGAAGTGGGTATTTGTTCTTAATGGTCTTCTTGTTCACTGGACAGTAATCAACACAAAGTCGGTCCGTTCCATCCTTCTTCTTCACAAAAAGAACACCACAACCCCACGGAGAAGAACTAGGCCGGATGAGACCCATTTTCTCTTGCATATCGAGTTGCTTCTTCAGCTCCTTCAACTCTTCAGGTCCGAGCTTGTAAGGACGTTTGCACACAGGTTCCGTACCAGGCTCAAGATCAATAACGAATTCAACTGGCCGGTGCGGAGGCATTCCTGGAAGCTCTTCTGGAAAGACGTCTTGATATTCGCAAACGACTGGAATTTGAGAAATGGCATCCAATTCACCCTTCTCATTGAGAGAAAAACAGACGGATAGTATCATCACGAGCGGCAAAGACAATTACATCCTCAGACGAATGAGTCAATTGAATCTGCCTGGCTGCACAATCAAGCTGAGCCTTGTGCTTAGAAAGCCAATCCATTCCGAGAATAAGATCAATATCCGAGTTACCAAGAACCACCGGAGAAGAGAGAAACTTGTAATCACCCAATGTGATAGAGATATCGGGAGCAACCAAACTAGAAGTCAAAAGCTTGCCGGGAGAAACAACTTGCATGACTTTGGGCATAATCTCGGTATCAACATTGTGCTTCGATGCAAAAGGGCATGACAAAAAGGAATGCGATGCACCAATGTCAAAAAGAACTTTTGCAGGAACATCGTTAACAGGAAGGTTACCCATGATCACATATGACAAGTCCTCTGCCTGAGCTGCATTCATCAAATTGACCTTGGCATGCTTGGGGTTATGCTTGACCACAACTGTACTTGTCGATCTGACAGGAGGAGGAGGAGGAAGACGCCTCTGGTTGAGACACTTGTTGGCATAGTGACCCTTCTGTTGGCACTTGTTGCACGTGACCTCTGAAAGCGGACAGTGATACGGAGCACTCGATCTTGGAGCTTGAGACGAAGTCTTGTTCTGAAAGCTAGGGTTGGGTGGGTGGGAAGAACCACTGCCACCTTTGCTCTTCTACTGATACGGCTGACAGAACGGAGGAGGAGGAAGCCAAAACTTCTGCTGCTTGGCCACTTGAGTAGAGGAAGAAGGAGTAACATCTCTGACTCGCTTCTTGGAAGCATCACACCTCAACTGAGCAGCCTCTTGCTTCAGTGCCATGTTGTAGAACTCATCGTACCTCAAGGGTTCAAAGAGAACAAGAGCGAGCTGAATATCTTCTCTGAGACCACCCCTGAACTGGTATATCATGCTCTTCTCATCAGGGATGTCTTGCTTGGCAAAGCGGGCGAGCTTCTGGAACAACTTGTTGTAGTCATAGACAGACAAAGAGCCTTGCTTCAGATTGCGTAATTCCTCATGCTTGCTTTCAACCACGCTCTGCGGAATATGATGAGCTCGGAAATCTCGACGGAAATCATCCCAAGTGATAGCACGTCCACCTCTGGAGTCCTTGTACTGCTGGAACCATTGTGCAGCTTGATCTTTGAGTTGGAAGGAAGCGAACTTGACAAAGTCCTCAGGCCTGACGTTACTGCACTCGAAATGCTTACACAGATCCACAAGCCAATCGTCAGCATCGGTTGCCTCAACACAATTGCTGAAAGTCTTTGGCCCATTAGCAAGGAACTGGTTGAGTGTAGCAAAGTGACTCTGATTGCTGCCTTGATTCCCTTGACTGCCTTGATTGCGCTCTTGAAGAATTTGCATGATCAGCTGTGTGTTTGCATTGGTTGCGGCCATCACAGCTTGCCATGCCTCTGGAGGAGGTGGAGGTGGTGGCGGATCAGGATTCGGAGTCGTGCGCGTTGGAGGAGCCATCCTGAAGAGGTTGACCACCATTAGCACATTGATAGACAAATAATGAAGCTGAATCCAACGGAATGAAAATTGCAACATATAGTCTTCACATCCGAACAAAATGAACGAATGCATTCCTCTTGAAATGGTCACATATCTATAAATTGAGAAGCCACGTAGAATTAAGGTAGAGAAATAAATCAACAAGGTACGGATCAAGAACGAATAATCGGTAAGAAATCCCAATCTCAAACCAATATCCGTGGAAGAAGAACTAGAGCTACTAGAATTCCCACCTATGAAACTTCCGAACCTTTCCGGTTATGCAATCAGGTGTTGGGGATACAGGGGAAGCATAATATCTCACCCAAACTAGCAAATCCTACATCCACTTTATCCATCCTTCAACACATAACCAAGAAACCTTCGGAAATCATCTACCTCAACCTTCGAAAAGCATCTGTTATACAAGTTATGGCGATACTCCCGAACTCCCGCCCTAGTACTGGGTGGCGTCGAGGTTATCTCACCAACGAACTGCATAAAAGAGGTTTTCGATGTCGGTGTACTAAACTCAGGTATTCCAGAACTGCAACGATAAAATTATGATGACAACACCTCAGAGCTCAACTCCCCGGGACACTTCCACTAAACCCCTGACAGGAGGCACCAAGTCAATGTTCTCATCATAAAACCATCGGAACGATTCCAAGATACCCGCGTGATACTAAATTTTTTTAGTGAAATTTGAGAAGAGAAGAGTAAAAACTCTACGTCAGGATGCCTTACCAGAGCAATGAGGAGACTGGGAAGTAAAAGAATTCCTAAGCTCTCCGATATATAATTCCTAAATGACTCAAAACATTTTTCTAGACACAACTCGGCTGCTAAAACGATCAAGCAATGGGGCTCCTAAGGTCGGGGAAGGCTCTGATTACCAACTTATAACACCCTCGATGCGACTATAGCTCCCACGTGTCGAGGCACGACTTAGAGACATAATCGCATTGAAGGCATATGTCGCAAGTTAGGCAATCTTCACAACATGCCATGTAATATGATAATAAAAGGGAGATAACAATAGTTGGCTTACACTCGCCACGTCAATCATGTACAAAAATAACATTACATCATCCAAACACTCATGGCCCGACTATGGCGCCAAAATGAAAGATAACCCAACATGCGACACGGTCCCAATCACCCCCAACTGGGCACCACTACTGATCATCGGGAAAGGAAACATAGTATCGTTGAGAGTCTTCGTCGAAATCCCACTTGAGCTCATACGCGTCTCCTGGAGCGGAAACATCAGGCCCTGCATCTGGTGTAATGGTAATCTATGAGCCACAGGGACTCAGCAATCTCGCACCCTCGTGATCAAGACTATTTAAGCTTATAGGTATGGCAAGGTAAATATGTGGAGCTGCAGCAAGCGACTAGCAAGTATGGTGGCTAACTTATTCGCAAAAGAGAGCGAGAAGAGGAGGCAAAGCATGAACGAGAAACTAGAGAGCAACCTGCGCAAACATTAATCCAACACCATGTCCACTTCCCGGACTCCGCCGAGAAGAGGCCATCACGGTAACACACTCAGTTGATTCATTTTAATTAAGATAAGGTTCAAGTTATCTACAACCGGACGTTAAAAAATTCCCATCTGCCCATAACCGCGGGCACGGCTTTCGAAAGTTCAATCCCTGCAGGGGAGTCCCAACTTAGCCCATGACAAGCTCTCACGGTCAACGAAGGAATAGACCTCCTCCCAAGACGTTCCGATCAGACTCGGTATCTCGGTAACTCAAGACACTTCGACAGGTTAAAACAAGACCAGCAACACCGCCCGAATGTGCCGACAAATCCCGATAGGAGCTGCACATATCTCTTTCTCAGGGCACACTCAGATGAGACATCCTACGAGTAAAACCAACCCTCAAGTTGCCCCGAGGTGGCCCCGCAGTCTACTCGGTCAGACCAACACTCAGAGGAGCACTGGCCCGAGGGGGGGGGGGTTTAAAATAAGATGACCCGCGGGCTCTGGAAACCCGAGGGAAAAAGAGGCTAGGTGGAAAATGGTAAGACCAATGTTGGGCATTGCTGGAAAAGCTTTAATCAAGGCGAAAAATCAAGGGGTTCCCATTATAACCCAACCGCGTAAGGAACGCAAAAATCCGGGAACATAACACCGATATGATGGAAACTAGGGCGGCAAGAGTGGAACAAAACACTAGGCGAGAGGCCGAGCCTTCCACCCTTTACCAAGTATATAGATGCATTAAGATAGCAAGATAATATAATGATATCCCAACAAGTAAATAAAAGATGTTCCAACAAGGAACGACCTCCAATCTTCACCTGCAACTAGCAACGCTATAAGAGGGGCTGAGCAAAGCGGTAACATAGCCAATCAACGGTTTGCTAGGACAATGGTGGGTTAGAGGTTTGACATGGCAATTTGGGAGGCTTGCAAGCAAGTGGTAGGCATCGTAGCAATGGCATAGCAAAAGAGCGACCAAACTAGCATAGCAAAGATAGTAGTGATTTCGACGGTATGATCATCTTGCCTGCACAGTTGTCAAAGTCGACTGGATCCTCAAAAGCAAACTCAACGGGCTCCTCGTTAGCGAACTCGTCTCCCGGCTCTAACCAAACAAGGCAAACAAGCAACAAGGATACAATCAACCACGTGCAAACTCAAACAACACAATGCAAAGATGATATGCTATGCGGGATGCGATGCGGGATGCAAAATGCAAGATATGACAGGAAATGCATGAACCTGGCCTCAACTTGGAAATCCAAGTGTGCCACTGGAAAGATGAGATGAAATCGCTTGAAAACGATATAAAGAACGCCGGAATCGGAGTTACGGTTTGGAAATGGCAAGCGATTCAAAAATGACACTGGTCTGCGATTTACAGCAAGTAGGCATCTAAATGCAACAAAATGAACATGCTACAGCACCCAAACATGACAAAAAAATACATGGCAGGGAAGCATTCAAGATGCTTAACAAAAGTCTAGCACTGAGCTACGGCCAATTCATCCATTAGGAGGTTCAAACAAGCATCGAAAAAACGCAAATGGTAAAACAGATCTCAGACTTTGTGAAATTAACACTTGTCTGGAATTTCAGATCATATAGCCCTCTTCGGAGCAACAAAACAACATGCTACAGGACCTGATCATGGCAAAGAAAGACATGGCATGGAGCTACTCAACAATATTAACAAAAGTCCCTTAGTGATCTTGAGCCAAAAGGGATCAGAAAATACAATTGCAAGCATGAGAACATAGCAAAAACATAACCAGTTTTCAGACTTAGTGAAAACTGGGACATGCTGAAACATAACTCACGAAGGCATGTTTACGAGCTCGATGCACTCACCACGGTGCAAGTCATCGCAAGACAAGCACACATCCATGAAGAAGGCACAAAATTCAAGCTATACATGGCAAGAACAATAGCATAGCATGCACGGATCAACTACAATAACATCGGCAAAACCGCAAACGAGTTGACGATCTGCCCAGATTCGCAACGAAGCAAAAGTAGAGCGCGATTGACTCAAGCTAGGGTACTACATAATTGCAAACAAAGACATGGATGGATAGAGCACTACAAGATTAACAAAACTCCCTTACTGAGCATCCTCAAAAGAGGTACGAATCACTAGGAAACAACATGAACATATGGTATCGTGAGATAAACAATCCCAGGACTTGGTGAAATCACGAAGTCCCTGAAAACAGAATTAGCAAGTGCACCATTTTGCAAGCTTGCACAAGGCACCACACACATCCTAAAAATACATGGTTTGCACCTCTGGAAAGATGACAAAACCCTTAACAAAACATATGAAGAACTCACGGGCATATCATGCACATATTAATCATGGCAAAAATGACAAAAGTGCTAAACGGAGTAACAGATCTGACAATTAACTCAAGTAGCCCTCTTCTAACAGCATTTCGGGCATCAAGATGAACTCAAATGAAATTGATGCAATGGAATGAAATGATGTACTCTCTGAGATGAACATTTTGATATGCTATATGCATGAATCGGAACTACGGAGGCAAAGTTACGGAGCCGCGAACATGTGCACATGGACTGGAATTCTGGGACTTAAAGAAAAAAACGAAGTCAACCTAAAATTTCAGATCTGGATCGCACGCTTCCCGAGGTGGCTCCGGCGATGTACTGTAGCTCCGGCGAGCTCGTTAGTGGCCGGGCCGGCGAGGGGAAGGGCCGGGGAGGCCGGGCGACGGAGAGGCCGGCGCGGCCGGTGGCGGCGATGGGCGTAGGCGGCGGCGTGCGGTGGCCGACGAGCTCGGGTGGCGGCGAGCTCATGCCGGCGAGCTCTCCGGCGATGGCGCGGCGGGGCTGGGAGGAGAGCGGCGGCCGTATCGGGAGGAGAGAGGCGGCGGCGGCTGGCTCGCGGGCGAGGAGGCGAGATGGGCCTCTGGGGCCGGCCACGGGCCTCCCGGGCCTGGCGGCGGGGTGGAACGGCGGCGGAGGCGGGCCAACGGGGCGCCGACACGTGGCGGCGGACACGGCGGGCGGACGTGTCCGTCGGTGGCGCCTTTGTCCGGCGGCGGCGGGTGGAAATGGATCTGAGGTTAGCGATGGAGGGGATCCGGGATTTTTAGAAGGGGGAGGTATATATATAGTAGAGGGAGCTAGGAGAGTCCAAATGAGGTGCGGTTTTCGGCCACGCGATCGTGATCGAAAGCTCTAGATGATGGAGCAGAGTTAGGTGGGTTTTGGGCCAAATTGGAGGGGTGTTGGGCTGCAACACTCACGAGGCCTTTTCGGTCCCTCGGTTAACCGTTGGAGTATCAAACGAAGTCCAAATGATACGAAACTTGACAGGCGGTCTACCGGTAGTAAACCAAGGCCGCTTGGCAAGTCTCGGTCCAATCCGGAAATGTTTAATCCCCACACACGAAAGAAAGCTAGAAATGGCTGCTGGAGGAGAACGAAGCACCGGAATGCAAAACGAACAACGGGGAAAATGCTCGAATGCATGAGACGAACACGTATGCAAATGCAATGCACATGATGACATGATATGAGATGCATGACAACGATAACAACACCGGAGACAAAAACCCGAACCCGAGGAAATAAATGTAACTTAACGCCGGAAACGGCAAGAGTTGGAGTACAAATAGGGAAAGTTACATCGGGGGTGTTACACAAATACTGACTTCACCTCCTATGAGACATGTGTAACCGGACACTCGGATTCGTCCCCGGCCACAGACTCCGAACCGCTCGCGTCCGTGCCCATCCAATCTGATTGGGCACCGATCATGGAGTTCACCTCCGTGGATATCTTTCATCACTCGCCCCTAGGCGACATGCTAAACTCATTATGGTCTCTCTCCTTGTCAGGAGACCCTTCGCCGAACTATGTCCGGCTCGAGTGGGAAGCGGACGGCGAAGAAATTCATTCCCCACCCACCACCCACTTAGTAGCCACTATCGACGACCTAACCGACATGCTCGACTTCGACTCCGAAGACATCAACACTATGGACGACGATGCGGGAGACGAATAGGAACCACCGCCCACAGGGCGCTGGACCGCCACCTCATCGTATGATATATACATGGTGGACACCCCCAAAGAAAGTGATGGCAATAAGGCAACGGAGGATAATCCCCCCGGGAAGCAATCCAAGAACCGGCGTCATCGGTGCCGCTCTAAGCCCCGCCATAGCAAAAACAGTGATACCGGCACCGGAGACAATAACTCTACAAATAGTGTCGAAGACGAAGACAACCCCCTCCAGCCAGGCTTTGAGCAGGAGGATGGGCAAGCCATGCCCAAGGAACAGGCAGCAGACGAAGAATCAGAGGATGACAATTACATGCCTCTCTCCGAAGATGAGGTGAGCCTCGGCGACGAAGAATTTATCGTGCCTGAGGATCCCGTCGAACATGAGCGCTTCAAGCGCCGGCTTATTGCGACAGCAAAAAGCCTGAAGAAAAAGCAACAACAGCTTCAAGCTGAGCAAGATCTGCTAGTGGATAGATGGACTGAGGTCCTGGCGGCTGAGGAACACGAACTCCAGCGCCCAATCAAAAGTTTCCCAAAGCGCAGGTTGCTACCCCAACTTGAAGAGGAATCATTAAAGCTTGCGTTTCCAGCGTATGATGCGGCAGACTAGCCACCTCGTGGCCGAGACAAAGTGGCATATAAGCCCGAAGTCCAGCCCGCACCCTGTCGCTAGTCAAACAAGAATAGCAAGGCTCGGGGTAACACGCATGACCTGCGAGACGTATTGGAAAACAAAGCAGGACACAAAAGATCGATCTTTGGATCACGAGGGCGCGCCCCAACACATGACGACGACCGTCATGCCGGATATACCAAAAGCAAATCCGGCCGGGCCGAACACAGCAGACAAGACTCGTACGAACTGCATCATGACATAGCCCGGCATAGAGGTGCCGCACACCCCCTATGCTTCACTGATGAAGTAATGTATCATGAATTCCAGAAGGGTTTAAACCCATGAACATTGAATCATACGATGGTACTACTGACCCCGCGGTATGGATAGAGGATTTCTTCCTCCACATTCACATGGTCCGCGGGGATGATCTACACGCCATCAAGTACCTCCCGTTAAAGCTTAAAGGACAAGCTCAGCATTGGCTAAATAGCTTGCCAGCAAACTCCATTGGAAGTTGGGAGAACCTGGCAAACGCATTCCTGGACAACTTCCAGGGCACTTATGTGAGACCACCGGATGCTGATGATTTAAGTCACATAACACAACATCCCGGAGAGTCAGCCAGGAAATTTTGGACTCGGTTCCTAACCAAAAAGAACCAAATAGTGGACAGTCCGGATGCTGAAGCCCTAGCGGCCTTTAAACATAACATCCGTGACGAGTGGCTCGCTAGACATCTCGGTCAAGAGAAGCCAAAGTCCATGGCAGCCCTCACAACACTCATGACCCGCTTCTGCGCGGGCGAGGATAGCTGGTTGGCTCGTAGCAACAACACAACAAGCAACACTGGCAAATCAGAGGCCAGAGATAGCAACGGCAAACCCCGGCGCAACAAACACAAACGCCGCAAACATGGTGAAAGCACCGAAGACACGGCAGTCAATGCCGAATTTAATAGCTCTAAGTCCTGTCAGTGAACAGGGCCACTCAAAAATGACAATTTGGGTCCATCCAGTTTGGACCGCATACTCGACCGTCTATGCCAAATTCATGGCAAACCAGGAACACCAGCCATTCATACCAACAGAGAATGTTGGGTCTTCAAACAAGCTGGAAGGTTAGGAGCCAAAAACAAAGACAATGGGTCTCAAAGCGATGACAATGATGAGGAGCCCAGATCACCGAATAGAGGAGGACAAAAGAAATCTCTCCAGCAAATTCAAATGGTGAATATGGTAAACGCCACCCACACTCCCAACCCGGACCGGATGCACACCCTTAGGGATGTCGACCTAACGAAACCAGTCAGCCCGCAATACAAACTAGGGCCGATCACCTTCAACCAAATGGATCGTCCGGTCAACACCAGTCACGACAATCCATCCGCACTTGTCCTCGACCCAATAATTAACGGGTTCCATCTCACATGAGTCCTCAAGGATGGAGGCAGCAGTCTAAATCTTCTTTACCAAGACACAGTGCGCAAGATGGGCATCGATCATTCGATGATCAAACCCACTAAAGCCACCTTTAGAGGTATCATACCAGGCGTGGGGCCCAGCTGTACCGGCTCCATCGCCCTCGAGGTAGTCTTCGGATCACCAGACAATTACAACGCCGAAGAGTTAATCTTCGACATCGTCCCCTTTTGTAGTGATTATCAGGCACTGCTCAGGCGAACTGCGTTCGCTCAATTCAACGCGGTGCCACATTATGCCTACCGTAAACTCAAGATGCCCGGTCCGTGCAGCGTCATCACGGTTAATGGTGAGGCCGAACTCTCCCTCGGTACCATAGAGTACGCCCCCGCTTTAACAATAGAAGCAATGGAGGGCACCTTTCATGCAAATCTTGAGTCGATGGCCAAAAACCGGACATATTCAAAGTAGTCCGAAATACTTCATGGCTGGATAGCCCGGATCGTCCAGGGCTCAACTAAACATTCCAGCGAAGTCCAGAACATGCCACATATCATGGCTCAACCGCTCTCCGGCACACAAATAGTTCTTACATTTCCTTTGCAGGCTCACCTTTGCATAGACCAGGACTGGTGACATGGTAACAGCTCGAACGCATAAGGGAATCTTTAGATATTCCTCGCGACGTCCATTCGACTATACTCCGGATCTGCACACAACTTCCTCCTCCCTGGTCCCACCAGGTTCCACAGTCATATTCCCCTTTTTTTCACATTACTTGTACTCATACGCATCGACATTCCATTCAAATACAACATGTGGATTTATATGACGCTTATTTGCTGTTATTTCTCATTGAAACTCTTTTGTTAAGTGGAATTTGTACACCGCGATATGCCTTTGCCAGGGGATTTGTTTTACCCATAATACGACAATAAAGTCCGAACACCTTCATGGAAGTTCGGCACCCCGAACTTATAGCATTATATGCATCAACTCCGAATCATGTCTTGGGTCAAATGTTGGGTTTGCCCGGCTCCCATGTTTTGCTGCCTTACGTTCCGGTATATCGGCTAAGGCGGCACAGGGAGAACTTGTGTCCCGGTTCTTCCGGACGAGCACCTCAGTAGAGAAAGCCGAAAACTGACTGTCATGATACGGCGAGAGCTGGTCAGCTGTTTGAGAGGTTGTAAAATCTTTAAGAATTTCTCCCGCATAATGCCATAACAAATGCAGCGTGCGATGGATTGGTTCTTCTTCCGATCAGGTGCCTATAGGGCCCCTCGTGCGGTCTTTCTAACACCAGGGGCTGCGCCTACCTTCCTAATGCTCCTATGGCTAAGTGAGAATGATAAAGCCCTATAGTCCGATTGCCTGGTTCGCTGTGCTGAACACCTCCTTCAAAGGACCCAACACTGGGTAAAGAGTGATCAGGTTTATCCCGAACACCCCCGTATTTCTTACGAGGGGGCAGAATCCGACGACTAGCCAATTCTTATGTTAAATATATAAAACGGCCGGGAAGGAGGGTAAACTTTTATAACAGGCAATAAATAATAGAAATGACCTTGTTCACACATTACAAAGGACAACATGATTATATTCATTGAAATACAATGTCCTTGGTGCATTGCTCCGCCTCAAGGCGGGATCCTTTCAGGACACTTTCATAATACAATTCAGGCTTGCAGTGCTCCTTTCCCTCTGGTGCTCCCTCGGTCATCAGCTTTTCAGCATCCATCTTCCCCCAGTGCACCTTTGCGCGGGCAACGGCCATTCGTGCACCTTCTATGCAGATTGACCGCTTGATGACGTCAAGTCGAGGGCAAGCACTAACAAGTCGCTTCACGAGCGCGAAGTAGCTACCTGGAATCGGCTCGGCGGGCCATAGCCGGATAATCAAATCCTTCATGGCTAGTTCGTCCGCCTTATGCAGTTCGATCAGCTGTTTCAGTTGATCGGTAAAAGGCACTGGATAATTCGGTGCAGATACTGTGACTAGAAGAGCTTATCCACAATATTCCCCTCTTCGGCTCGGTAGAATTGGGCGGCATCCAATATGCTGCGAGGAAGTTCCGCAAATACCCCTGGAGAAATCCAAACTTAAAATTATAAAGCATAATTTTCTCCTAAAATACTTGCTTTACATGGAAAAATACCTTACCCGCCGTGATCTCCCTCACCTCTTGGATCTCCTACAGGGCGCCTTGGGTTTCCCCACGGGCATCGCACACGGCCTGATGAGCCCTGGTGAGTTCGGATTCTTTCTCCGTTAAACTCTGCTCCGGGGTCTCGCATTTTTTCATGGCCTCTTGGAGCTCTCGCCTAGCTTCCACAACCTTGGCCTCGTGCTTCTCACGAGGAGCGTGCTCTGCGGCTGCCTTTTCATCGGCCTCGGCAACAGCCTTCTTCAGAGCCTCGACTTCGGTCATCACTCCTGGCGCATATCGTGATACATATTCTATCATACTGAAAACTCGTTCGCACTGAACGCAAACAAGATTTGTGCATACCTTGTTGATCTTCCAACTGCCTTTTTAACTGGCCAAGCTCCGTTTCGGCCCGCTCCATAGTTTGATTCAGTCCGAAACCTCCGCGGTATGAGCGGCAGTAGCCGCTACAGCCGTCTTCTTACAAAAGAAGAGAGATAGATGTCATCAAATGAGTCTTCCTTCAAAAAATATATTTGATCCTCTGTCCGGTACTTTCGTTCACCGGACAGTGTATCAGGGGCTACTATCCATATTATGACACTCTTCGAAACCATATAAAACATACCTCAAAACATCTTATAAGGTCGATACAGGCTTCATTCAATCCATTTTCAGTGGACTGAATCTTCTGAATCACCGCACCCATAAGGGCACGGTGTTCATCGACGATGGAGGCGCTCTTTAGTGCCGCCAATAAAGCACCCGACACCTCTGTTTGGACAGAGGTTGCCGGTGGAACAGGGACGCCCTCTCCAGCCGAGGAAGGCCGCCTGCTTGATTCCGGAGCCGTATTGGTCTCTGAAACTATGTTTGGCTGGGGGCCGAATTCAAGATGGTCCCCGTCGTCGACTCCTGTGGGGATCTTCTCCCCCATGTCTCCGGCCCCTGAAGTTTGGCCTCCAGGCGCCGCCTTCACGATATTCTCTGCCCCTCCTTGGACGGAGTCCCTCTGGGACGAAGCCTCGGTGTTGATCACATGTTCGGGGGGAGGGGCCTTCGGAGGCGTCCCGCTCTCCATAACATCCGAGCTCAGCAAATCCTCAGACGAGGATTGTTCAGAATGGGACCCCGTCGGACTACAAAAAATATGGCTCATGTTAAAATACTATGCCATGATGGGTCCGGACACATGAACGTGTTAGGATTTTATATACTTACGAGTTCACTAGGGGCTAGGCCCTAGGATCCCCGCGCCGGGCTGCTATCGGCGACGGCAGTGGACTCTTCCGGAAGAAGAGTTTTTCCCCTTTTAGGCGACTCGGCCTCCAAGTGTACGGAGGCCGTCCTCTTCTTTCTTCCCCCTACTGGGGATTCATCTTCCTCCTCCTCGTCCTCTTCGGAGGCGGGTCGGGCACGGTGACGAAGGCCGCGCCGGGTCTTTTTGGCCTCCTTTTTAGTCTTCTTCTCTGGCACCTTGTAAGGCGTCAGGTCCAACATCTTTGTCAGAAGTGGGCCGTCCGGTTCTTCGGGCAGCGGGGCCGGACATTGGATCCACCCCGCCTTCTTCGTCCATCCCTAGGACAGTTGTGTACAACACATTAAGAATTTCCCTTGAGTTATGCGAATAAAACATATGGTAACTTACCGAGCTTGCA
Organism: Triticum urartu; assembly: GCF_056163025.1. Taxonomy (NCBI): domain Eukaryota; kingdom Viridiplantae; phylum Streptophyta; class Magnoliopsida; order Poales; family Poaceae; genus Triticum; species Triticum urartu. The sequence continues at coordinate 360,926,785 of NC_141876.1, read as the reverse complement.
GGACGGGACAGTTGGTACCCGCGGTCCTCGGCCGAGTCCGGCCATGATTTGCGGGGCTTAAAAAGCACCTTCCAGATGTCTTCGTGCGAGGAGCCAAAGAGCTCTTGTAGGGTCTGGTGCTTGGCCGAATCGAATTCCCATAGATTGCAAGTCCGGTGTTGACAAGGTAGGATCCGACGGACTAACATCACCTGGACTACATTGACAAGTTCGATATTCTTTTCTTCCATATCATTGATGTGTGTCTGGAGCTCCAACAGTTTGTCGGACGAAGACCAGGCCAGGCCCTTCTTGAGCTAGGACGTGAGCCGCAGAGGGGCTCCGGATCGGAACTTGGGAGCAGCAGCCCACTTTGCGCCGTGCGGCTCAGTAATGTAAAACCACTCCTGTTGCCACTCCCTGACGGAATCATTGAAGGTACCTGTTGGCCATGTGATGTTGGGCATCTTGCTCACCATAGCGCCCCCGCACTCAGCGTGCTCACCGCCCACTACCTTGGGCTTCACATTAAAGATCTTCAGCCATAAGCCGAAGTGTGGCGGGATGTGGAGAAAAGCCTCGCACACGACAATGAATGTCGAGATGTTGAGGAAGGAATTGGGGGATAGATCATGAAAATCGATCCCGTAATAATACATGATGCCGCGAACAAATGGGTGGAGGGGAAACCCTAGCCCGTGGATAAAATGAGGGAGGAATACGAACCTTTCGTGTGGTTCCGGGGTAGGGACGATCTGTCCCGCCGTCGGGAGATGGTGGCCGATTTTCTGGGCTAGATACCCGGCCTCCCGAAGTTTCTTGATGCCCTTCTTCCGGACGGTAGAGGCCATCCACTTGCCTCCCGCTCCGGACATATTTGGAATGGTTCTTCGGAGAAAATGCGAACTTGGGCTCTGGAGCTTGAGTGTGCAAGAATGGATGGGCATGAAGGCGTGGGTAAAAAGGTGGAACCCAAACCCCTTTATAAGGGCGGAAGAAACTATGTTCCTCCCCACCTGCCTGGTAAATTTGCTTATTCCCCAAGCGCCGTAATTAATGGCGCGGTTGGGTTACCCACACCCGTATTGATGAGAATCCCGTGATAGGGGGACACGATCTCTGCTTCGACAAGACGTGCCAAGAAAACCGCCTCGCAATATGTCCAGTAGCTGGTTGAGAAAAACGGTTCGAATAATAACCGGGGCCATGGCGTGATGTCACGTTATGAAAAGTTGTCAGCAGATTAGATTTGTGGAAATATTATACTCTCTATGGTGGTATGTGGAATTTGTTTTGCAGGGCTGGACACTATCCTTGTGTTCAAAATCTTCTATGGAGTATTCGGAGCAGGAACCCGCCTTGCAATGCCGAAGACAATCTGCGCGCCAGACTCGTCGTCATTGAAGCCTGGTTCAGGGGCTACTAAGGGAGTCATGGATTAGGGGGTCCTCGGACAGCCGGACTATATACTTTGGCCGGACTGTTGGACTATGAAGATACAATATTGAAGACTTCGTCCCGTGTCCGGATGGGACTCTCCTTTGCGTGGAAGGCAAGCTTGGCAATTCGGATATGAAGATCTCCTCCCTTGTAACCGACTCTGTGTAACCCTAGCTCCCTCCGGTGTCTATATAAATCGAAGGGTTTAGTCCGTAGGACAAGAACAATCATACCATAGGCTAGCTTCTAGGGTTTAGCCTCTCCGATCTCGTGGTAGATCAACTCTTGTAATACTCATATCATCAAGATCAATCAAGCAGGAAGTAGGGTATTACCTCCATCGAGAGGGCCCGAACCTGGGTAAACATTGTGTCCCCCGCCTCCTGTTACCATCCGCCTTAGACGCATAGTTCGGGACCCCCTACCCGAGATCCGCCGTTTTTGACACTGACACCAGCTACACCCCTTCTAACCCCAACCCTAGCAGATAGTAATCCAGTTCCAGTTGACACAACACCGTCTCGACCACAAAGCACCCAAACACGAGCAGTTAGGAAGGGAACTGCAGTGCCCAAAGCACGAGGACCACCACTCCGAATCCCAACTCAACGCTTAAAGGAGAAGAAGAATTGTTCTCAGGTCAGGTTCTATAGCTATGGTTCATACTCCTTTGCTCTTGCATCACTTTATTTACTCAGACGAACTATTTTCAAATTTGAAGGATGGAATTGAAACTCCAATGGTGCAACAGGTATGTTTTAAACCTATTTCTTTAACTGGTTTGCTGTTGTAACTTGCTCTATGTTGATTTCAGTTTCAATTGAATAAACAGTTATGTTCTCATGTCATGCACATTACATATGTTGTTATTGCTCTATAGTTTCCCACACTTATATTCTATCTATTCTGCTTTGTCTTGAACAAATATTATTTGAATTGTGTCTCTATCTTGATTTGGCAACAAAAACTAGAATGATATAGACCATAAAGTGACCATGGTACATAGATATATGTTTGTTTAATGTTGTTATCATGTGCACTTTACTACTGAACTGATTTACCAAAATGAGTTTCATATACAACATGGTAAACCTGTGACGTGTCTGCTTGTTTCTCTTTTAGAATGCAGACAAAATATTGGAGAACAGTACCCCGTTATGCAATGGTAAAGGAAGTAATGCAGATAAGGTTCAAGATAGTGAGACATCCCTGTTGCTCTCCAAGAAAGTTGATAAAAACTACCTTGATGACAGTGAGAGAACCCAAAAGTCCTGTCTTGATGTAGTGTTCGAGTTACTGGCCACTACTACTGGCACAAGCTCTTCAAACTCGCTGCCTGAATCGGTTCGTCTTCTTGAGTCTCAGCTTCAAGTTGAAAGACATGGATCAGATGTGCTGCAACAGGAAGCTGCAGGACTAAGGAAGTCCCTGCAGAATTCAGATGCATACTTTCTGGTACAACAGCAAGCGCTGGAGGATTTAAGCGCCAAACAAGAGAAAGTTAATAATCTTGCTAAGCATCTTGCCAGCATTATGGGTACCCAGGATATTGTTTCTTGAGATCTTCTGAAGTGGTTTCAGTTCTGGACTTGTTTTGCTACGGCGTTTATTTGCACTGGTCGCCAAATTTGACAACCAGTGTATATGATATGCTGCTTTGTTCCCTATATTTGCACTGGTGGAGAACTTTGATGCCCAGTGGATGTAATATGTGTTTTGATAGCCTAGCGTAAGTTGCTTGCTTATTTATTTCCTTGTTGTCTTGTTTATTTGTTTGCTTGTAGTCAGTGTTGTTCTTCTTCCGCGGTTTTCTAGTGGCCGCAATAACCTATTTTTAAAAGTAGGCCACGATAACCATGGGCTACATATTTACTGTAGTGACACTGGGCCTTCTACGGGCCGTAGAAACAATGGGCCTTCTACGGGGCATAGAAACAATGGGCCTTCTACGGGTCGTATCATCAATGGGCCTTCTACGGGCCGTATCATCAATAGGCCTTCTGCAGGCCGTATGATCGATTGCCCAAACATGGGCCAATAACATACCGCATTATGGCCGTAAACGGGCTAGAGTTGGAATCATCCGTTCATGGGCCGACCATAACGGGCCGTCGTTTATCGGCCGTATTTGGTGACGCTATGAAAACGGCCCAACGTATTAACGGGCCACAAACGGGCCGACTTTAACCACAGTCTGAATTTGGCCCACGAGCAGAAAATGACAGTAACGGGCCGTAAGAAACCGAATGCTGGAAATGAGCCCAAGAATAAATGGGCCTTCAGAAGGTCGAAAGATAACATGGGCTGGAAACAGCCCAACGGTATAATGGGCCATTAATGGGTATAAAGTGATACACTGTTCATTGTGGGGCAGTTTCACCACGGGCCGTTAATGGGCCAAGAGTTACAAAGGGCCTCATATGGGCCGAAAGACTTCATGGGCTATACATGGGCCGGAAGTTAAAATGGGTTGGAATCATGTTGGACGGCCCAGATGACGCTACTGGGCCTAATTTGGATAAGTCGTAACAGGCCCTGGGTTAGCGGGCTGTAAATGGGCTATATGCGAACATGTCGTTAACAGGTTTTCCGTGGGCCGGCCCGCCACCTTTTGACCAAGTCAAACGGGCCGACCTTTTCACAGGAATAGGCCTCTGTTGGGCCATGCCACGTGTCGATGTATCATAGGCACCTTCGGTCCAATGAGTGGATGACATCTGTCCCAACGGTGAGCCGACACGTGTTTCCTCCAGCCAATGATGATTTTACACGTGGAAAATCCCCATTGGTCGGGGCTGTTAACGGGTTATAGGATCCAAAACCGGACCCGATAGCGTAACGGCGAGCCATTATGGTGGATGCCACGTGTCGGTCACCCTTGATGAAAGAACTTCTGTGACATGGGATTTATTGTCATGTAAGTGGACACTTCCGTGATGATACTTTTGGTAATGTCATGGAACACTTCTACGACAGCACATGTATGACTATCTTGATTCTGTCATAAAATTGTCATGGATGTACATGCATGACAGAAAACGTGACCTACTATGACAAACACCTATCATCACGGAAGTGTCTTTTTTTGTAGTGCAAGTAACGGCCGAGGGGATTGACAATCCCTTTGTTTGCGTTGGGTGCAAGTATTTGCTTTTGTGTGTGCATGTGCTGCTTGATAACCCACAAGTATAGGGGATCGCAACAATTTTCGAGGGTAGAGTATTCAACCCAAATTTATTAATTCGACACAAGGGGAGCCAAAGAATATTCTTAAGTATTAGCAGCTGAGTTGTCAATTCAACCACACCTGAAAGACTTTATATCCGCAACAAAGTATTTAGTAGTAAAGTAGTATGGAAGTAACGGTAACGGTGGAAAAAATAATAGTAACAATTTTGTAACAATCGTAACAGTGGCAACGGAAAAGTATCTTACCAAAGATCAATATGAAACGAGCTCGTAGGAAATGGATCAATGATGGATAATTATTTCGGATGGAATTCATCATGCAACAGTTATAACCTAGGGTGGCATAGATCTAGCTCCAATTCATCAATATAATGTAGGCATGTATTCTGAATATATTCATACATGCTTATGGAAAAGAACTTGCATGGCATCTTTTGTCCTACCCTCCCATGGCAGCGGGGTCCTATTGGAATCTAAGGAATATTAAGGCCTCCCTTTAATCGAGTACTAGACCAAAGCATTAGCACTTAGTGAATACATGAACTCCTCAAACTACAGTCATCACTGGGAAGTGTCTCGACTATTGTCACTCCGGGGTTGCTGGATCATAACACATGGTAGGTGACTATAACTTGCAAGATAGGATCAAGAACACAAATATATTCATGAAAATAGGTTCAGATCTGAAATCATGGCACCCGGGTCCTAGTGACAATCATTAGGTATAGCAAAGTCATAGCAACATCAATCTTAGAACAAAGTGGATACTAGGGATCAAATCCTAACAAAACTAACTCGATTACATGGTAAATCTCATACAACCCATCACCATCCAGCAAGCCTATGATGGAATTACTCACGCACGATGGTGAGCATCATGAAATTGGTGATGGAGGAAGGTTTGTGCGATGATGGCGACGATTTCCCCTCTCTGGAGCCCCGGACGGACTCCAGATCTGGCCTCTCGATGAAGAACAGGGGGTGACGTCGGCTCCGTATCGTAAAACATGATGAATCCTTCTCTCTAGGTTTTTTCTCCCTAAACGTGAATATATGGAGTTCGAGTTGAGGTCGGTGGAGCCTCGTGGGACCCACAAGACAGGAGGGCGCGCCTTGGGGGGCGCCCTCCACCCTTGTGGACATGTGGTGGGTCCCCTCTGGTTGATTCTTTCGCCAATATTTTTTATTTATTCCAAAAACAATCTCCGTGAAGTTTCAGGTCATTCCAAGAACTTTTATTTATGCACAAAAATAACACCATGGAAATTCTATTGAAACTAGCGCCAGTCTGGGTTAGTTCCATTCAAATCTTGCAAATTAGAGTCCAAAACAAGGGCAAAAGGTTTGGAAAATTAGATACGACGGAGACATATCAACTCCCCCAAGCTTAACACATTGCTTGTTCTTAAGCAATTCAGTTGACAAACTGAAAGTGATAAAGAAAAACTTTTACAAACTCTATTTGATCTTGTTGTTGCAAATATGAAAAGCCAACATTCAAGTTTTCAGCAAATATTATGAACTAACCATATTCACAATAATATTTAGGTCTCACATTTATTCATCTCAATGGCATAATCAACTAGCGAGCAATAATAAGAAATCTCGGATGACAACACTTTTTCAAAACAATCATGATATGATATAACAAAATGGTATCTCGCTAGCCCTTTTTGAGACCACAAAACATAAATGCAGAGTACCCCTGAAGATCAAGGACTGATTAGACATTGTAATTCATGGTAAAAGAGATCCAGTCACAGTCATACTCAATAACAATTAATTACAACGCATACAAATTACAGTGGTGCTCTCTAACTGGTGCTTTTTATAAGAGGATGATGACTCAACAATAAAACTAAATAGATAGGCCCTTCACAGAGGGAAGCAGGGATTTGTAGAGGTGCTCGTGCTCAAGTTTTTGAAACAGAGATAAACAATATTTTGAGCGGTATGCTTTCATTGTCAACATAACAACCAAGATATGTCGGTATCTTCCATATTAGATACATTATAGGCGGTTCCCAAATAGGATCGTAAAGTTTATACTCCCCCACCACCAACAAGCACATTCCACGGCAGGTCCGAAACAACGGGTACCGTCCAACTAACAACAGACCTGGGGGAGTTTTGTTTGCAATTATATTTTGTTTTTATTTGAGCATGGCACTGGGCATCCCGGTTACCAACAATTTTCTTGTGAGTGATGAGCAGAGTCCACTCATCGTCAGAATAACCCACCTAGCATGGAAGATATTGAAACCCTAGTTGATACATGAGTGATTCGAGCATACAAAATAGATTATCATTTGAAGGTTTAGAGTTTGGCACATGCAAATTTACTTGGAACGGCAGGTAAATACCGCATATAGGTAGGTATGGTGGACTCATATGGAACAACTTCGGGTTTATGGAAGTGGATGCACAAGCAGTATTCCCGCTTAGTACAAGTGAAGGCTAGAAAAAGACTGGGGAGCGACCAACTAGAGAGTGACAATGGTCATAAACATGCATTGAGATTAACCAACATTGAGTGCAAGCATGAGTAGGATATAAATCACCATGAACATAAATATCGTGGAGGCTATGTTGATTTTGTTTCAACTACATGCGTGAACATGTGCCAAGTCAAGCCACTCGAATCATTCAATGCAGGATACCATCCTATCATACCACATCACAATCATTTTAAAAGCATGTTGTCGTGCAAGGTAAACCATTATAAACTCCTAGCTAATTAAGCATGGCATGAGTAACTATAATCTCTAATTTCCATTGCAAACATGTTTCATTCATAATAGACTGAATTGGGAATGATGAACTAATCATATTTACAAAAACAAGATAGGTCGAGTCCATACCAGCTTTTCCTCATCTCAACCATTTCATCATATATCGTCATTATTTCTTTGCACTTGCACGACCAAACGGTGTGGATAATAATAATAGTGCACGTGCATTGGACTAAGCTGGAATCTGCAAACATTTATTCAAAGGAGAAGACAAGGTAATATGGGCTCTCTGTTAGATCAACAATAAGGCATATGAGAGCCACTCAACATTTTCATCATGGTCTTCTCTTTTCGACCCCCAAAGAAAAGAAAAGAATTTCAAAGAAACACACTGAAATGTTTTTGGAGTTTTTATTTTTCTGAAGAAAGTAAAACAAGAACGAGAAAAACTATTTACACGGGAAAGCTCCCAACAAGCAAAAGAAGAACGAGAAATATTTTTGGGTTTTCTTTTAATACTACTACTAAGTGAGCATGGAAAGTAAACTAGACATAAGCTACAACTATTCTTTTGGTTTTTCTTAAGGTTTTTCAAACACACAAGAAGAAAGCGGGAAAAAGAAAATAAACTAGCATGGATAATACAATGAAAAAGTATGAACACCGACAACTGGAATGAGTGTGTGAACATGAATATAATGTCAGTGAGAAATACGTACTCCCCCAAGATTAGGCTTTTGGCCTAAGTTGATCTAGGGCCACGACTGGCCCGGATGATATCCGAAATCGTAGTTGGGGTTGTACTGTGCTGCAGGGGCTATGGCTTGGTGAGCTGCTTCCTAGAGGCGAGCAGCCTCCGTTTCCCTCTCATACTCGCTTGCTTCCTCTCTGGTTATAAAATATCTCCCTTTTTCCTGAAATTTAAAAAGAAAGGAGCAGGAAGGGTAACATGGACGGCATGTCATCTGTCAAAGATTAGTCGGTACTGGAGAGACTGTCCGTTCCTCTCAAGAAACTGATAGTGCACCATAGCATTATAATCAAGAAAATCAGGTGGCAACTCATTATCGTTCCCTCTTATGGGTACACCAAGATAATTAGCTAAACGAGTTGCATAAATCCCACCGAATAAATATCCATCTTTAGCATTAAGGTGTAACCTCCTAGCAATAATGGCCCCTAGATTCTATCGCTTATCACCCAACACTGCACACTTGAGGACACTAAGATCCGATGCACAAAGGTGGCTATGATCATCTCTACCATTATTGCATCAACCTATAAAGAGAGCAAAATAATGTATGGCAGGGAAATGAATGCTCCCCATGGAGGCTTGTGTGATATTTCTAGTTTCCCCCACAGTGATGCTAGCAAGGAAATCATTGTATTCAGATTTGCGAGGTTCACTATGAATGCCCCACTATGGGATTTTGCATGCAGTATTAAAATCTTCAAGGTCCATGGTATATGATTCATCATAAAGATCAAATAAAACAGTATGGGTATTGCGCTTAGATGAAAACTCAAACCTCCGCACAAAGGAATCGGTGAGGTAATAGTATTGTCGACACTTTCCTGACAAGAAGTCCTCGAGGCCAGCATTTCGTACGTATGCATCAAACTCATCCTTGAAACCTGCATGAACCATGAATTCATCCAATGGACATTCACAAGGCTGCACTTGAGCTTCCCTTGGTGGTTCAAGGTCCGGCGCACGTATCGCGAGCCTCGGTGCTTGCTTCCTCGAAGAACCACCTTGGTACATTTTCCTAGAAATTTTTCTTCCTCTGAAAAATTTCTGAAATTTTTAGTGACTCAAAATAAAAGTGAACCAAACTCAACAATATTGATAGCAACAACTCCTACAAGTGTCTAGAGGCTATATCATGCATCAAGACTCCTTTGGACCATATAAATTTGACATGCAAGCTCAAGAACAGGGTCACCATAGCAGCAAAAAATTGCAATGAATAAAGCACTAGAACAAAAACTAATTGGACCATTGGAGGAGTCACATAACGAAGAACAATCACCCAAAGCAGTTTAGCAAATGGAGCTTTGAGCAAGGAGATCAAAAATGGCAGCAAAATGAGCTAGAACACGGGTTTGAGCTAGGGGATGATTTTTTCTGGGGGAATATGAAGTGGATGGGTGCTAGAATAAGTGGAGGGGACCCACGTGGGACCCATAAGATAGGGGGCACGCCATCCACACTTGTGGCCCACTGGTGCATCCCCCTGGTGCATGTTCAGTGCCAGAAATTCTAAAATATACTATAAAAAATCATACTAAATTTTCAGGGCATTTGGAGAACTTCTATTTTCGGGACTTTTTTTATTTCACGGATAATTCAAAAATAGACATAAGATACTATTTTTGCCTTATTTATTCTAAATAATAGTAAGTAAAAACTTGGTACATAAGGTGGTGCTTTCTAGATTCATTCGTCTCATGCCCATTAAAAGGAATCCATTAACAAGGTTGATCAAGTCTTATTAACAAACTTCTTCTGAATGACATGAAATTGGAGAATTTTCGAATAACACTAGGTTATCACAATGGGGGTATGCATGTCCCCAACAATAAGAATATCACATTTCTTCTTGACAATAGGAAGAGGGAATTCAAAACCTCCAATAGTAATAGTTGAAAATTTTCCAATAGAATTGATACTATGCACTTGAGGTTGTTTCTTCGGAAAGTGTACCATATGCTCATTACCATTAACATGAAAAGTGGCATTGCCTTTGTTGCAATCGATAACATCCCCTGTAGTATTTAAAAAGGGTCTACCGAGGATAATCAACATACTGCCGTCCTCGAGAATATCAAGAATAACAAAGTTCGTTAAGATAGTAACGTTTGCAACCACAACAGGCACATCCTCACAAATACCGATCGGTATAGCAGTTGATTTATCAGCCATTTGTAAATAAATTTCAGTAGGTGCCAACTTATTCAATTCAAGTCTACGATATAAAGAGAAAGGCATAACACTAACACCGGCTCCAAGATCACATAAAGCAGTTTTAACATAGTTTCTTTTAATAGAACATGGTATAGTTGGTACTCATGGATCTCCAAGTGTCTTTGGTATTCCACCCTTAAAAGTATAATTAGCAAGCATGGTGGAAATTTCAGCTTCCGGTATCTTTCTTTTTATTTGTAACAATATCTTTCATATACTTAACATAAGGAGGCATTTTCAGCATATCAGTCAAACGCATACGCAAAAAGATAGGTCTAATCATTTCAGCAAAACGCTCAAAATCCTCATCATCCTTTTTCTTGGATGGCTTAGGAGGAAAGGTCATGGGTTTCTGAACCCATGGTTCTCTTTCCCTACCATGTTTTCTAGCAACAAAGTCTCTCTTATCATAATGCTGATTGTTTGATTGTGGGTTATCAAGATCAACAGCAGGTTCAATCTCTACATCATTATCATTACTATGTTGGGCCTCCAAGCACAGAGTTTTGTAGGACAGTAGCAATTTTCCCTCAAGTGGATGACCTAAGGGTTATCAATCCGTGTGAGGCGTAGGATGAAGATAGTCTCTCTCAAACAACCCTGGAACCAAATAACAAAGAGTCTCTTGTGTGCCCAACACACCAAATACAATGGTAACTTGTATAGGTGCACTAGTTTGGCATAGAGATGGTGATAAAAGTGTAATATGGATGGTAGAAATATATTTTTATAATCTGAATAAACAAAAACAGCAAGGTAGCAAATAGTAAATGGGCACAAAAACGGTATTGCAATGCTTGAAAATGAGGCCTAGGGTTCGTACTTTCACTAGTGCAATCTCTCAACAATGCTAATATAATTCGATCACATAACCATCCCTCAACGTGTAACGAAGAATCAATCTAAAGTTCTTATCTAGCGGAGAACATAAGAAGAAATCATTTGTAGGGTACGAAACCACCTCGAAGCTATTCTTTTCGATCGATCTATCCGAGAGTTCGTACTAAAATAACACAAAATAATTTTAGATTCATAATACTCAATCCAACAGAAAGAACCTCTAAGAGTGCCCCAAGATTTCTACCGGAGAAACAAAAACAAGAGCATGCATCAACCCCTATGCGTAGATTACCCCAATGTCACCTCGGGAATCCGTGAGTTGAGTGCCAAAACATATATCGAGTGGATAAATATGATACCCCATTGTCACCACGAGTATTCACATGCAAGACATATATCAAGTGCTCTCAAATCCATAAAAGTATTCAGTCCGATAACAACAAAATCCCAAAGGAAAAAACTAAATTCATCACAACAAGATAGAGGGGAGAACACACCATATGATCCGACTATATTAACAAAGCCCGCCATACATCAAGATCATTACATCTCAAGAACATGAGAGAGAGAGAGAGATTATAGACATAGCTACTGGTACAAACCCTCAGTCCTGAGGGTAGACTACTCCCTCCTCATCGTGGTGGCCGCCGGGATGATGAAGATGGCCACCAGAGATGATTTCCACCTCCAGCAGGGTGCCGGAATGGGTCTAGATTGGTTTTCGGTGGCTACAAAGCCTCGCAGGGGCAGAACTTCTGATCTAGGGTCACCCCGAGGTTATTTTGAATATTTGGGAACTTACAGGGCAATGAGGGGCGCGGGAGGCTACTGAGGTGGGCACAACCCACCTGGGCGCGCCTGGGGCCCCAGGCGCGCCCTGGTGGGTTGTGCCCCCTCGGGGCACCCCCCAGGTGCTGCTCTGGCCCAATGGATGTCTTCTGGTCCATAAAAAATCCACAAAAAGTTCTATGGTGTTTGGACTTTGTTTGATATTGATTTCATGCGATGTAAAAAACAAGCAAAAAACAACATCTGGCACTAGGCACTGGGTCAATAGGTTAGTCCCAAAATATAATATAAAGTTGCTGTAAAATGATTGTAAAACATCCAAGAATGATAATATATCAGCATGACTTCTTCCTAAATTATAGATACGTTGGAGACGTACAACATCCCCAAGCTTAATTCCTACTCATCCTCGAGTAGGTAAATGATAAAAGAAATAATTTATGAAGTGTGAATGCTAGCAAAGTGCACAAGTTTGATCAATGACAATTTCAATCACATTTCCTAGCGTCATAACAACAATTCTTTCTTATAAAACTTCTAATGTTAAAGTAGCAACAAATTCACATGTTAAGGTTCAAACAATGAATTGTCTTGAAACTCAACAGCCTATGTTCTCAGTCACCAAGAAATTGTAATTCAACTTATTCAATAGAGTTTAAGTAAGAGCTCCACACACTCAACCATCATATAGTCTTCTATGATTGCTAACACTCACCGCATACACATGAGCAGAATGTTTCAACCGGGCACATAGAAAGATAGGGGCTTATAATTTCGCCTCCCAACGTATTCACCTCAAGGGTGATGTCAACAATAATAACTCATGCTACCCATATCCAACTAGATATATGTGCCTAGATCTTTCCTCACCACAGGATGCTTGCCAAAAGAAAAAAATAAAAAGGAATAGAGAGAAAAACTTTGACTCTTGCATGAAAGTAAATACATAAAAGTAAAAGGTAGGCCCTTCGCAGAGGGAAGCGGAGGTTTCCATGCGCTTATTTGTTTGTATGCTCAACCCCTTAGTGCAAAAGAACATCACGTTATGTTGCCCCTTATGATAGCAACCTTTATTATGCAGTCTGTCACTTTTATTCTTTGCCATCACAAGTTCGTACAATGCTCAATTTTCTCTTACACTAAATGATCTAACACTTTTAGAAGCAATTTTTATTGCCTTATTGCACCGATGACAACTTACTTGAAGGATCTTGCTCAATCCTTAGGTAGTTATGGTGGACTCTCGAAAATAAGATTTGGGTTTAAGGGTTTTTGGATGCACAAGTAGTATCTCTACTTGGTGTGGAATTTCTGGCTAACAAGGATGGGGGGCAAGCACCACATGTTGAAGGATCTATGATAATATAACTTTTATGTGAATATGAACAAACATAAACCATTATGTTGTCTTACTTGTCCAATGTCAACAATTTTGGCATATAATATTTTGATGGGGGCTCACAATCACAAAAGATATCCATGATAGTGTATTTTCATGTGAAAGTTCTCTTCCTTCTACTAATCATCCATGAATTCCTTATATAACCAATATTGTGATTGTCAAGCTTCAAAAGATTTCAATTTCTAATCCCAATGTGAAGCTACCACTTGGCATGATATGAACATATAATTTCAACTTCATGATATTCAATTCATTCAACAATTTACTCATGTGATATAAGTTAAGCACAATAGTAAATGACAAGCTACTCCAAAAAGATATAGGTGAAGATCATGCGAGTAGTTAAGTAAATGGGTAGCTAATTGAGGACCCTCTCTTATTAAAAAGTTTCAGATCTAAGAATTTTATTAAAACAGCAAGCAAAAAAAAATAATATGACATTCCAAGAATAGCACATATCATGCGAAGAAGCAAAAACTTAGGATCAACCAATACTAACCGATAATTGTTGATGAAGAAAGGCGGGATGCCTACCAAAGCATCCCCAAGCTTAGATGCTTGATACTTCTTGAAATATCATCTTGGTATGCCTTGGGCATCCCCAATCTTGAGCTTTTGTGTCTCCTTAATTCCTTTTATATCATGGTTTCCGTAAATCTTAAAAAAATTCATTCACACAAAACTCAACAAGAACTCGTGAGATAAGTTAGTATAAACCAATATGAAAACTTTATCATTGTATACTGTAGCAAATCACTAAAATTATTATTCAACATTTCATACTAAATGCCTCTGCATATTTAATACTCCTATCCTCAAATAGAATCATTGAACAAGCAAACATATGCAAACAATGCAAACATAACAGCAATCTGCCAAAACAGTACAGTCTGTAAAGAATGCAAGAGTATCAATACTTCTTTAACTACAAAATCACGAAAATTTACCATACTGTAGAAAATTTATCATATCTTATTGTGCAAAAAGTTTCAACATTTTATCACATTCTGACTTTTCTAGAGAATTTTGCAACAACGATAAACTTTCTGTTTTCAAACAGAAACATGTAGAGTTGCAAAATAAGCATAGCAAAGGCTACACTTGACATTTTTATTGAAATAAAAGATGCAAAAACATTATTCTAAATAACAGCAAGAAAATTGTAGCAAAATAAAATGATGCTCCAAGCAAAACACATATCATGCGACGAATAAAAATATAGCCTCAAGTAAGGTTACCGATAGTGTTCGAGATGAAAGAGGGGATGCGTTCCGGGGCATCCCCAAGCTTAAGGTCTTGTCACTCCTTATTCTCCTCATATTAATGTCTCACCGAAAACTTGAAAACTTAAATCACACAAAACTAACGGAACTTCGTGAGATAGGTTAGTATGATAAAGAGCAAACCATTTCACTTTGGTACTGTCAAAGACAAGATCCATAATTGTTTCCACACAATGCCTACTGTAGAATATCATTTCCACAATTTATATTGAGCAATATAAGCAATAGAAACTAGAAAACAAGAAAACTATGCATTGAAAACAGAATCTGTCAAAAAACTGAAGAGTCTATAGTAATCTGTACTCCAACCATACTTCTGCTACTCCAAAAATTCTGAAAAATTAGGAAAACCTGGGCAATTTGTCTACTGATCTTCTTATAAAAGAGTCAACATTTTATCACGCTTCTATTAAAAATTAGAATTATTTTCCTGAGCGCAAAAGTTTCTGTTTTTCAGCAAGATCAAATCAACTATCACCATAGACCATCCCAAAGGTCTTACATGGCACTTTTTTGAAACGAAAGCAATAAAACATGACTACTACAGTATCCTAATCATGTGAACACACAAAAACAGTAGGTAAAAGTGTTGGGTTGTCTCCCAACAAGCGCTTTTCTTTAATGCCTTCTAAGCTAGGCATGAAGAGTTCAATGATGCTCGCATAAAAGATAAGGATTGAAACATAACAAGAGCATCATGAATCATAAGTTCCACTCTCAAAATAATTTTTAGTAGCATCATGGATATATTCATCAATATAACCATCACATAAAACATTCTTCTCATGATACATAAGCATACAAATTTTGTTACTCTCCACATAAGCAGATTTATTCTCATTCACAATAGTGGGAGTAGCATATGAAACTCGAATACTATAAATTTTTTCCACATTAAAAGAGTAATTTTCAGTAAAAGGATATTCAAAATTATGACAATAATTATCACTACTTTTTATAAAATAAGTATCATCACAATAATCATCATAAGTGGGAGGCATGCAATCATCATAGCAAATTTGATCATTCAAAGTAAGGGGACTAAGAAGATCATCTTCATTAAGCATAGCATCCCCAAGCTTGTGACTTGGCATATCATAAGAATAATCACTCTCATCATTAATAGTATGAATAGCAACAACGGTATAACAATTAATATCATCATAATTTCCCAAGTTGGTGTCAAAAAGATTTCCAAGGTTATAAGAAGTATCATCATCTTCCCAATCATAATCATCACAACAAGCAATAGGCATAACAAAATCATCATCAATAATGCCATAAGACATAGAAGCAATATCATCATCAAGTTCATCATATTCCACAATTATTTTTGATTCATTTTCATGAGGCACAACAATAATAGGAGCAACACTATTTGGGAGAGATACCTTTCTACCTCTATTCTTTCTTATTCTTCTTTTCTTCTTCTTCTTCACCACATCATATGTGGGTTTAATTAATTTTCTCAAGCTTCTTGTTGAAGAGATTGATTGGATAGGAAGCTCCTCCTCGTTACCTATTTCATCACAAGAGATAATAGGAGGGAAAGTATAAATCTTTACCCTTTCATTAGTATTCCTTTTATAATCTATTGGTTTTCCCATCTTTCTATTGTTGGCAATATAAGGATTCTCATTGCAATTTACCATGCAAAACATATAGATATTTTTTAGTTTAGTTTCAATGTCATCCGTGAGAATGAATACTTCAAACCAACTATTTTTATATGTCAATTATTCAGTCCCGCAAAATAGACAAAGCTCATTATAAAGTTCAAGGGTGATCAAGTTATTGCAATATTTGGACCAATTCGATCATGAAAAAGCATGCATTGGAAATTAAGGTGACCAACTTTGTTGCAAATATCACAAGTAATAGGACAAAGAGAACAAAATTTTGTAGAGAATTCATCTATCACCTTGAGCAAAGAATTAGTTCTATCATGTTTGTGCTTCTTCCAAAAGCTATCTTCCCTATGAGGCACGTCTTCACAAACTTTATGCACTCCAGAAAATTTGACATGCTTCTAAGAAACATTTTTCTCATGACTTGTGCAATTATCGTTAGCATTTTGGATATTCAAAGAATTCATACTAACAACATTGCAATCGTGCTCATCATTCAAATATTTTGTACCAAACATTTTATTGACTTCTTCTAACAATTGAGCACAATTTTCCGATACATCCTTTTCAAGAAAGATATTATAAAGATGATCAATAATATGATGCAACCTCGACTCCATTTTTCATGTAGTTCTGTTTGTAACCCAAACTAGTGATAAAACAAGAAACTAAAAGATTTGATTGCAAGATATAAAGATATACCTTCATGCACTCACCTCCCCGGCAACGGCGCCAAAAAAGAGCTCCGTTGACGGGATGTGAGTGCCTCTTACCTAACCTCCCCGGTAACAACGCCAGAAAAGAGCTTGATGTCTACTACGCAACTTTATTCTCGTAGACACGTGTTGGGCCTCCAAGCGTAGAGTTTTGTAGGACATTAGAAATTTTCCCTCAAGTGGATTACCTAAGGTTTATCAATCCGTGGGAGGCATAGGATGAAGATAGTCTCTCTCAAACAACCCTGCAACCAAATAACAGAGTCTCTTGTGTCTGCAACACACTAAATACAATGGTAATTTGTATAGGTGCACTAGTTTGGCGAAGAGATGGTGATAAAAGCGTAATATGGATGGTAGAAATATATTTTTATAATCTGAATAAATAAAAAAAACAGCAAGGTAGAAAATAGTAAATAGGCATAAAAACAATATTTTAATGCTTGAAAATGAGGACTAGGGTCCGTACTTTCGCTAGTGCAATCTCTCAACAATGCTAATATAATTGAATCACATAACCACCCCTCAGTGTGCAACGAAGAATCACTCCAACTTTCTTATCTAGCGAAGAACATAAGAAAAAATCATTTGTAGGGTACGAAACCACCTCGAAGCTATTCTTTCTAAACGATCTATCCTAGAGTTCGTACTATAATAACACCAAATAATTTCAGATTCATAATACTCAATCCAACACAAAGAACCTCAAAGAGTGCCCCAAGATTTCTACTGGAGAAACAAAGACAAGAACGTGCATCAACCCGTATGCATAGATCACCCCAATGTCACCTTGGGAATCCGCGAGTTGAGTGCCAAAACATATATCGAGTGGATCAATATGATACCCCATTGTCACCACAAGTATTCACATGCAAGACATATATCAAGTGCTCTCAAATCCATAAAAGTATACAATACGATAGCAACGAAATCTCAAAGGGAAAAACTCAATTCATCACAACAAGATAGAGAGGGGAAAACACCATATGATCCAACTATATTAACAAAGCCCGCGATACATCAAGATTGTGGCATCTCAAGAACACAGCAGAGAGAGATTAAACACATAGCTACTAGTACAAACCCTCAGCCCGGAGGGTGGACTACTCCCTCCTCATCATGGTGGCCGCCGGGATAATGAAGATGGCCACCGGAGATGATTTCCCCTCTGGCAGGGTGCTGGAACGGGTCTAGATTGGTTTTCGGTCGCTACAGAGCCTTGTGGCGGCGAAACTTCTGATCTAGGGTTACCCCAAGGGTTTTTGGAATATTTGGGAATTTATGGGGCCAAGACGGGGTGCGGGAGGCCACCGAGGTGGTCACAATCCACCTGGCTGCGCCTGG
The DNA here is from genome assembly GCF_056163025.1 of Triticum urartu. Classification (NCBI taxonomy): domain Eukaryota; kingdom Viridiplantae; phylum Streptophyta; class Magnoliopsida; order Poales; family Poaceae; genus Triticum; species Triticum urartu. The sequence goes on along the minus strand of NC_141876.1, from coordinate 360,908,475 downwards.
GCCCCAAAGAGCGCCCTGGTGGTTTGTTCCCCCCTCGGGGCACCCCCAAGTGCTGCTCTGGCCCAATGGATGTCTTCTAGCCCAATGAAAAGTTTCGCGGTGTTTGGACTCTGTTTGATATTGATTTCCAGCGATGTAAAAAACAAGCAAAAAACAACATCTGGCACTGGGAACTGGGTCAATAGGTTAGTCCCAAGAAATGATATAAAGTTGTTTTTAAGTGATTATAAAACATCCAAGAATGATAATATACCAGCATGAATACTTCATAAATTATAGATACATGGGATATAGATACATCGGAGACGTATCAATGAACATCTTTATTAACATTATCACTAGGTTCATGTTCGTCACCAGATTGTGCCTCAGCATCAGAAATAGAAATATCATTAGGATTCTCAGGTTTATCTATAACAGGTTCACTAGAAGCATGCAAAGTCCTATCAGTTTTCTTTTTATTTTTATTACTAGGACAAGGTGCATCAGTATTAAGTCTCTGAGAATCTTGCTCAATTCTCTTAGGATGACCCTCATGATAGAAAGGTTTCTGGGTCATTTTACCACCTCTAGTCATAACCCTAACGACATTATCATTATTCTTACTATTCAACTCATTAAGCAAGTCATCTTGTACCTTAAGTACTTGTTCTACTTGAGTTGTAACCATGGAAGCATGTTTACTAATAAGCTTAAGATCATTAACAGTTCTACTCATATAATCACCCAAGTAGTCAAGCATGTGAGCATTACGTTTCAATTGTCTACTAACATAAGCCTTGAAGTTTTCTTGTTTAACAATAAAATTATCAAACTCATCCAAGCATTGACTAGTAGACTTATTATGAGGAATATCACCTTCATCAAATCTATGGAGAGAGTTTACCTCTACTACCTGTGTCGGGTTATCAAGACCATGTGTCTCTTCAATAGGCGGTAAATTCTTAACATATTCAGCTTTAATACCTTTTTCTTTCATAGATTTCTTCACCTCTTGCATATCTTCAGGACTGAGAAATAGAATACCGCTTTTCTTCGGAGCTGGCTTAGGAGTTGGTTCAGGAAGTGTCCAATCATTTCATTACTCAATATATTATTCAATAGCAATTCGGCTTGTTCAACAGTTCATTCCTTGAAAACACAACCAACACAACTATCCAGGTGGTCTCTAGAAGCATAGGTTAGTCCATTATAAAAGATAACAAGTATTTCATTTTTCTTGAGAGGATGATTAGGCAAAGCATTAAGTAATTGGAGAAGCCTCCCCCAAGCTTGTGGGGGACACTCTTCTTCAAATTGCACAAAGTTAAATATTTCCTTTAAAGCAGCTTATTTCTTGTGAGCATGGATTTTTTTCCAGAGAAGTAGTAAATCATATCCTGGGAACTACACACACAACCAAGAGCAAGAGAATTAAACCATAACTTAGCATCACCCATTAATGAGAAAGGAAACAACTTAAGAATATAGTAATAGCGAATTTTTTCCTCATGAGCAAATAGGGTGGCTATATCATTCAATTTAGTCAGATGTGCCACAACAGTTTCAGATTCATAAACATAGAAAGGATCAGATTCGGCCAAAGTAATTAACTCAGGATCGGAAAGGAATTCATAATCCTTATCAGTAACAAAGATAGGTGAAGTAGCAAACATAGGGTCATATTGCATTCTAGCATTCAAAGACTTTTCTTTCCACTTAGCTAACAATTTCTTAAGATCATCTATATCATTACAAGCAAGAAAGTCTCTAGCAGTTTCCTCATCCATAATATAACCTTCAGGTACAATAGGCAATTCATATCTAGGGGGAGAATCATAATCTTCAGTTTGAATAATATCATCAGTTTCAGTAATTTCATTCTCTCTAACCCTAGAAAGTTGTTCATCAAGAAATTCACCAAGTGGCATAGTATTATCAAGCAAAGAAGTAGTATCATCATAAGCATCATGCATAGCAGAAGTGGCATCATCAATAACATGCGACATATCAGCATCAATAGCAGGTGTAGGTGTCGCAAGTTTACTCAAAATAGAAGGTGAATCAAGTGCAGAGCTAGATTGCAATTCCTTACCTCCCCTCGTAGTAGAGGGATAGACCTTGGTTTTGATGTCTTTCAGATTCCTCATAGTGATCAACAGATATAAATCCCAAGTGACTCCAAGAATAGAGCTATGCTCCCCGGCAACGGTGCCAGAAAAAGGTCTTGATAACCCACAAGTATAGGGGATCGCAACAGTTTTCGAGGGTAGAGTATTCAACCCAAATTTATTGATTCGACACAAGGGGAGCCAAAGAATATTCTCAAGTATTAGCAACTGAGTTGTCAATTCAACCGCACCTGAAAGACTTTATATCTACATCAAAGTATTTAGTAGCCAAGTAGTACGGAAGTAACGGTAACGGTGGCAAAAGTAATAGTAGCAGTTTTGTAACAATCGTAAAAGTGGCAATGGAAAAGTAACTTAGCATAGACCAATATGAAATGAGCTCGTAGGCAATGGATCAATGATGGATAATTTTGTCGGATGGCATTCATTATGCAATAGTTATAACCTAGGGTGACACAGAACTAGCTCCAATTCATCAATATAATGTAGGCATGTATTCCAAATATAGTCATACGTGCTTATGGAAAAGAACTTGCATGCCATCTTTTGTCCTACCCTCCCGTGGCAGCGGGGTCCTATTGGAAACTAAGGGATATTAAGGCCTCCTTTCAATAGAGTACCAGACCAAAGCATTAGCACTTAGTGAATACATGAACTCCTCAAACTACGGTCATCACCGGGAAATGTCCCGACTATTGTCACTCCGTGGTTGCCGGATCATAACACGTAGTAGGTGACTATAACTTGCAAGATAGGATCAAGAACACAAATATATTCATGAAAACATAATAGGTTTAGATCTAAAATCATGGCACGCGGGTCCTAGTGAAAAGCATTAGGTATAGCAAAGTCATAGCAACATCAATCTTAGAACATAGTGGATACTAGGGATCAAACCCTAACAAAACTAACTTGATTACATGGTAAATCTCATACAACCCATCTTCGTCCAGCAAGCCTATGATGGAATTACCAATGCACGGCGGTGAGCATCATGAAATTGGTGATGGAGGAAGGTTGGTGATGATGATGACGACGATTTGCCCTCTCCGGAGCCCCGAACGGACTCCAGATCTGGCCACCCGATGAAGAACAGGGGGTGACAGCGGCTCCATATCGTAAAACACGATGAATCCTTCTCTCTGATTTTTTTACCTAAACATGAATATATGGAGTTGGAGTTGAGGTCGGTGGAGCCTCGTGGGACCCACAAGACAGGAGGGCGTGGGTCCCCTCTGGTTGTTTCTTTCGCCAATATTTTTTATTTATTCCAAAAATAATCTCTGTGAAATTTCAGGTCATTCTGAAAACTTTTGTTTCTGCACAAAAATAACACCAAGGCGATTCTGCTAAAAACAACGCCAGTCCGGGTTAGTTCCATTCAAATCATGCAAATTAGAGTCGAAAACAAGGGTAAAAGTGTTTGGAAAAGTCGATAGGATGGAGACGTATCACTGCTAACGAGGTTCTGTGCGGTTCTCCTACTGGTTTGATAACCTTGGTTCTTAACTGAGAGAAATACATATCTCTACTGTGTTGCTTCATCCTTTCTTCTTCAGGGAAATCTCAATGCAGCTCATAAGTAGCAAGAACAATTTTTGGCGCCGTTGCCGGGGGGACATCACCAAAACCTATCAAGTACCTCCACACAAACAATCATCTACTTGCTCTGAATTTTTATTTGCCTTTGTGTCTCGTTTTCTTATCCCCAAATTCTATTTTCTTAATAAAAAACAAAATTATTTTTGTTTGCTCATTTACTTTCTTTTAATTGCCTTCATCTGGATACTCAAAAACAAAAAGGAAAAGTAAAGACATATGGATCGTCATCCACTTGCTAATCTTTTCAAAAGATCCAATTATGTTGAACCAATTGCTAGTGAGTTGAGTGCACTTGATTATCTCTATGATGTTTTTCTTGAAAAACATGAATCTGGAAATTGTGATAAAGTGTTAAAATAAGAAATATATAAAGTGATTCATGATAGGTTCTTCAATGAAAAGCATGATTGCATTGATGTTATTATAAATTCTATTAATGTCAATTGTGCTAATGATATGCAAAGCTACAGGCTTGGGGATGATAGTTTTATTATGTCCACTACTTATTGCAATGATCATGATTGGTGTGATAATGCTTCTTATGATCATGAAAATTTATTTAAGCCTCATGATGGATATGATATTGATAATAATGTTTGCAATAATATTGAAAGTGGGTTTGTAAGAGTGTCAACTTTGGGAAAAATCCCACATATTAGGAGAGTGTTCAATCTTATGAAATTATTGATAAAAGTGGGTTTGAAGAGGTCATGACTTTAGTTGATGTTAATCCCACTATTTTGGAAGATTCTAATACTTGCATGCATTTGGATTATAAAGAGAATGTTTTACATGATAGTTATATTGTTGAGATTGTCCTAATTTTTCAGAGTTTCCATGTTACTAAATTACCTCTCATTATGTTGAGATTGTCAATGTTTTATTCTTCTCCCTTGAATATGATAGATATTTCTTGTTTTGACAATATGTTTCCTTATAAAATTCCTATGCATAGGAAGTATATTGGACTTAAATGTGTTCGTTACATGTATTATGATGCTCTCTTTGTGCTCCAATTCTTGTCTTTTATGCGAGCATCATTGAAGTCTCGAAGCCTATCTTAATGGACATAAAGGAAGAGCTTGTAGGGAGACAAACCAATAGTTATAATTTATAATTTTTCCACACAATTATGCTACTTATATTCTTGTGTTTTTATGTTTTAGTAAGTATTTGTGCCAAGCAAAGCCTTTGGGATGATTTGGTTGATAGTTGACTTGATTCGGTGAAAACACAAAAACTTTTGCACCGAGTACTGAAATTATTTAAATTCAATGGAAAGTGATGAAATTCTAATTTTTTTTACACATGATTTATATACAAATTTACCACATTGTCCTAATTTTTCAAAGTTTTTGGAGTTATAGAAGTATTTCGTTTGTTCATGTCATTAAAGACTTCTGTTTTTGACAAATTTTGTTTTCTTTGCAAGTTTGTTTGTTGTAATGATGCTATGGATTATATCGGGGGGGGGGGGTATAAGTCATGGAGAAGTTAGAATATAGTAGGTATTATGCAATAATAAAATATGAATGGGTGGATAACAATACCTAAACTTTATGATTTGCTTATTATACTAACGGATCTCATAAGGTTTCTGTTCAGTTTCGTGTGCTGAAGTTTCCAAGTTTTGGGTGAGATCATGATGGATGAAGAAATAAGGAGTAGCAAGAACCTAAGCTTGGGGATGCCCAAGGGACCCAAAGGTAATATTCAACGATAACCAAGCATCTATGCTTGGGTATGCCCCAGATGGAATCCCCCCTTTCGTCTACAATCCATCAGTATATTACTTGGAGCTATATTTTTATTCATCACCAGATATGAGTTTTCCTTTTAGCGTCGTGTATTATATGAGTCTTTACTTTGTTTGCTTTTTAGTTTTCCACAATCATTGTTTGCTGCACCCACCTTTTGAGAGGGAGATGCATTTATTCGTGATTTGTTAGAATACTCTATGTGCTTCACTTATACTTTTGAGCTAGGCAGTTGCTCTAGTACTTCACTTATATCTTTTAGAGCACGAAGGTGGATCTAATTTAAAGAAATAGTTGCACTCTCATGCTTCACTTTATCTTTTCGAGAGTCTAATAAATAGGACAATTTGCACAGGTTATGAAATTTGTCCTGATATGATAGGTATTCAAGAGGGATATAATAAAAACTTTCATGTAGACCACTGAATATTATAAGTTTGATTGCTTGCAATACTTATATGATATAGAGATTGTGATATGCGGGTTGTACTAGTGGATAATAGTGGTTTAGAAAGAATATTGGTGTCAAGGTTTGTGACTCCCGAAGCATGCACGTATAGTCTCTCGTTACGCTAAGAAGTTGGAGCACGATTTATTAGTGCATGTCTTCCTTTGCTTGAAGGTCGGGGCCGCGCGATGGTTAACTCCTACCAACCTCCCTCATAGGGGTAAGCGTAGTAGTACTTTGCTTTGTTGGCTAATAGACTTTCACAATAAGTATGTGAGTTCTTTATGACTAATGTGAGTCCATGGATTATATGCACTCTCACCTTATCGCAATTTGCCAGCCTCTTCGGTACCATGCATTGCCCTTTCTCACCTCGAGAGTCAGTGCAAACTTCACTCGTGCATCCAAACCCTGTGATATGATACGCTCTATCACGCATAAGCCTCCTTGTATCTTCCTCAAAACATCCACCATACCTACCTACCATGGCATTTCCATAGCCATTCCGAGATATATTTCCATGCAACTTCCACCGTTCCATTATTATGACATACATCTTCATTGTTATATTGCTTTGAATGATCATATAGCTGATGTAGTATTTGTAGCTCAGCCACCATTCATCATTATCATACATGTTACGCTAGTATCATTACACATCTTGGTACACTGCCAGAGGCATTCATATATAGTCATATGTTTCAGTTTTATTGAGTTTGTAATGTTGAGTTGTAACTAAATAGAAGTGTGATGATCATCATTATTAGAGCATTGTCCTAGTGAGGAAAAAAATAAAAAAGGAGCCAAAAAGAGCCCAACAAAAAACATGAGAGAAAAAGAGAGAAGGGATGATGTTACTATCCTTTTCCACACTTGTGCTTCAAATTAGCACCATGTTTTTCATATAGAGAGTCTCCTATGTTGTCACTTTCATATACTAGTGGAAATTTTCACTATAGAACATGGCTTGTATATTGCGATGATGGGCTGCTACTTGTGAGCTACGTTGGGATTTCCTCGAAGAGGAGAGGATGATGCAATACAATAGAGATAAGTATTTGCTTCATTTAAGAACCAAGGTTATCAATCCAGTAGGAGAATCACGCACCTCGTTAACAACACCTACACACAAAATATCAAATACTTGCACCCAACGCAAACAAGGGGTTTTCAATCACTTGGCAGTTGATTGCAAGGATCAAATCTCGTAGTGATTGTTAGATAAAAAAATGCAAAATAAAATAAAAGTAAATAAATTGCAGGAAGGTATTTTTGGATTTTAATATATGATTGGAATAGACCCCGGGACCATAATTTTCACTAGAGGCTTCTCTCTTGAACATAGCATACAGTGGGTAAACAAATTACTGTTGGGAAATTGATAGAAAAGGGCATAATTATTATGATATCCAAGGCAATGATCACGTATGTAGGCATCACGTCTGAGACAAGTAGATCGGCTCCTGCCTACATCTACTACTATTACTCCACACATCAACCGCTATCCAGCATGCATCTAGAGTATTAAGTTGATAAAGAATGAAGTAACACCTTAAGCAAGATCACATGATGTAGACAAAGTAAACCCAATTAATATGAATAAACCCCATACTTTTATCCTTAAGGCAATGATACAAGTACGTGTCATGTCCATTTCTATCACTAGGATTGAGGAACACAAGATCGACCCCATCACAAAGCACCTCTCACATTGCAAGATAAATTAATCTAGTTGGCCAAACCAAACGGATAGATTGGAGATAAATATAAAACTATAATAATCATGCATAAAAGTGTTCAGAGAAGACTCAAATAATATTCACTGATAATCTGATCATAAACCCACAATTCATCGGATCCCAAAAACACACCGCAAAGAAGGATTACATCGAATAGATCTCAAAGAACATCGAGGTGAACATTGTATTGAAGATCAAAGAGAGAGAAGAAGCCATCTAGATACTAGCTATGGAACCGTCGGTCTATGGTAAAATACTCACACATCATCGGAGGGGCGGCAAGGTTGATGTAGAGGCCCTCTGTGATTGATTCCCCCTCCGGCAGAGTATCAGAAAAGCTCTATAGATGGGATCTCAGAATAACAGAAACTTGCGGCAACAGAAAAAGTATTTGGGGTGGCTCTATGATGTACGGGGAATATTTGGGAATTTATAGAGATGGAATTAGTTTAGGAGGTGCCACGAGGGGACCACAAGCCTAGGGGGCGCCCCCCTAGGGTGCGCCTGGCAGGCTTGTCGCTGCCTCATAGCACTTCAGATCTTCTCCCGAAGCTTCTAGGGTCCCTTTTGGTCCTAAAAAAATTGTCAAAAAGTTTTGTAGCATTTGGACTCCGTTTGGTACTGATTTTCTGAAAAGCGAAAAAAGCAAAGAGTAGTAACTGGCACTGGGCACTAGATAATAGGTTAGTCTAAAAAATGATATATAATTGCATAATAAACATCCAAGATTCATACTATACTAGCATGGAACAATAAAAAATTATAGATACGTTGGAGATGTATCAAGCATCCCCAAGCTTAATTCCTGCTCGTCCTCGAGTAGGTAAATGATAAAAATTAGAATTTTTGGTGTGGAATGCTACCTATCAGATTCATCATGTAATCTCTTTTATTGCATGAATATTATGATCTGAATGATTCAAAGCAATAGTCTATAATTTGGTATACAAAATTACTTAGGCATACTAACAAACAATCATGCCTTTCGAAATATCAGTGCTAAACAACGTTATCCCTAAAAAAAGCATATAGCCTTTTCATGCTCCATCTTCTTAACACAAAGTATTTATCATGCACAACCCGATGACAAGCCGAGCAACTGGTTCATACTTTTTAACGTGCTTCATCTTTTTCAACTCTCACGCAATACATGAGCACAAGCCATGCATATAGCACTATGGGTGGAATAGAGTATTGTGAAAGAGATAATACGGAGAACACAAAAAGAAGAAAGTGTCACATTTACAAGGCTAATCAACAGGCTATGGAGATGCCCATCAATTCATGTCAATGGAAGGAGTAGGGATTTCCATGCAATAGATTCACTAAGAGCTATAAGTGTATGACAGCTCAAAAATAAAACTAAGTGGGTGTGCATCCAACTTGCTTGCTCATGAAGACCTCGGGCATTTGAGGAAGCCCATCACTAGAATATACATGCCAAGTTCTATAATGAAAAATTCATACTAGTTACATGAAAACGAAAGCATAGGAGATTTTCTATATGAAAAACATGGTGCTACTTTGAAGCACACGTGTGGAAAGGATAGTAACATTTCCCCTTCTCTCTTTTTCTCTCATTTTAATTTTCTTTTTTGTTGGGCTCTTTTTGGCCTCTCTTTTTTCTCTTTATTTGCCTGGTTCCTCATCCTGACTTGTGGGGGTATCATAGTCTCCATCATCCTTTCCTCACTTGGTACAATGCTCTAATAATGAATAATGATGATGATCACACCTCTATTTACTTACAACTCAAAATTACAACTCCATACTAGAACAAAATATGACTATATGAATGCCTCTGGAGTTGTACCAGGATGTGCAATGATCTAGCATAACATGTATAAAAATGATGAACGGTGGCTGAGCCACAAATACTATGTTAGCTTTATGACCATGCAAAGCAATATGACAATGATGATGTGTGTCATGAAAAAATGGAATGGTGGAAGTTGCATGGCAATATATATCTCGGAATGGCTATGGAAATGCCATAATAGGTCGGTATGGTGGCTGTTTTGAGGAAGATATAAGGAGGCTTATGTGTGATCGAGCGTATCATATCACGGGGTTTGGATGCACCAGCGAAGTTTGCACCACATCTCGAGGTGAGAAAGGGCAATGCACGGTAACGAAGATGCTAGCAAATTGCGAAAAGGTGAGAGTGCATATAATCCATGGACTCACATTAGTCATAAAGAACTCACATACTTATTGTGAAAGTTTATTAGCCTTCGAAGCAAAGTACTACTACGCATGCCCCTAGGGGTATAGATTGGTTGGAAAATACCATCGCTCATCCCTGACTGCCACTCATAAGGAAGACAATCAATAATAAATCATGCTCCAACTTCATAGCATAATGACAGACTATACATGCATGCTTCGGGAATTACAAACCTTAACACCAATATTCTTACTAAACCACAATCATGTATTACAGAACGAGTAAAGAGACTTGCCAGTAACGAGATTGAACTAGGTATTGATATACCGACGATCGAATCTCGGGCAAGTAACATACCGATGACAAAGGGAACAACGTATGTAGGAGCCAATATGAGCATGCAGGTTCCACTATTGTTTATTGACCGGAGACGTGTCTCGGTCATGTCTACATAGTTCTCGAACCCGTAGGGTCCGCACGCTTAACGTTCGTGACGATTTGTATTATGAGTTTATGTGTTTTGATGTATTGAAGGTAGTTCGGGGTCCTGTATGAGATCGGGGACATGACGAGGAGTCTCGAAGTGGTCGAGATGTAAAGATCGATATATTGGACGACTATATTCGGACATCGGAAAGGTTCCGAGTGATTCGGGTATTTTTCGGAGTACCGGAGAGTTACGAGAATTCGCCGGGGAGTATATGGGCCTTATTGGGATTTAGGGGAAAGAGAGAGGAGAGGCTGCACCCCCCTAATGCTTAGTCCGAATTGGACTAGGGGGAGGGGCGGCGCCCCCTGAGGGAGTCCTAGATTAGGGGGTCCTCGGATAGCCGAACTATATACTTTGGCCGGACTGTTGGACTATAAAGATACAGGATTGAAGGTTTCGTCCCGTGTCCTAGTGGGACTCTCCTTTGCGTGGAAGGCAAGCTTGGCGATTTAGATACGTAGATCTCCTCCTCTGTAACCGACCCTGTGTAACCCTAGCCCCCTTCGGTGTCTATATAAACCGGAGGGTTTAGTCCATAGGACGATAACAATCATAATCATAGGCTAGCTTCTAGGGTTTAGCCTCTATGATCTCGTGGTAGATGAAATCTTGTAACACTCATATCATCAAGATCAATCAAGCAAGAAGTAGGGTATTACCTTCATCGAGAGGGCCCGAACCTGGGTAAACATTGTGTCCCCCGCCTCCTGTTACCATCAGCCTTAGACGCACAGTTTGGGACCCCCTACCCGAGATCTGCCGGTTTTGACACCGACATTGGTGCTTTCATTGAGAGTTCCACTGTGCCGTCACGATAAAGGCTTGATGGCTCCTTCGATCATAGGCAACGATGCGATCCAGGGTGAGGTTTTTCCCTCGGACAGATCTTCGTATCCAGCGGCTTCGTACTGCGGGCCAACACGCTTGTCCATATAGAGTAGATCGATAGCTACGCCCCTGGCCATCAGGTCAGACTTGGAAGCTTGAACTACACTGCCGATATCCACGGAGACTTGATCTTCGACGGATTCGAGCTCATGTCAGGCGCGCCGCACAGTCACGACGAGCATGACTTAGGTCTGCCATCGGACGGTGTTCGGGAGATCGCACCTGCGGTTACTCCGGCCCTCAATCCGGAGAAGATCGTGCCATCTGAGGACCAGTGGATGGACCCCGCCACGGAGGCCGCACACTCAGCGGCGATAGAGCCGAATACTGACTTCACCTCCTATGAGACCTGTGTCATCGGACCCTTGGATTCATCCCCGGCCACAGGCTCCGAACCGCTTGCGTCCGTGCCTATCGAATCTGATTGAGCACCGATCATGGAGTTTACCGCCGCGGATATCTTTTAGCACTCGCCCTTGGGCGACGTGCTCAATTCATTGAGGTCTCTCTCTTTGTCAGGAGATCCTTGGCCGAACTATGTTTGGCTTGAGTGGGAAACGGACGATGAAATTCGTTCCCCACCCACCACCCACTTAATAGCCACTGTTGACGACCTAACCGACATGCTTGATTTCGGCTCCAAAGACATCGACGGTATGGACGACGATGCAAGAGAAGAACTGGAACCACCGCCCACAGGGTGCTGGACAGCCACCTCATCATATGATATATATATATATATATATATATATGGTGGACACCCCAAAGAAAGCGATGGCAATAAGGCAACGAAGGATAATCCCCGCGAGAAGCAATCTAAGCACCGGAGTCATCGGCGCCTCTCTAAGCCCCGCCATAGCAAAAGCAGCGATACCGGCAGAAGAAACAATAACACTACGGATAGTGCCGAAGACGAAGACAATCCCCTCCGGCTAGGCTTCGAGTGGGAGGATGGGCAAGCCAGCCCTAAGGAACAGGCGATAGATGGAGAATCAGAGGATGAAAATTACATGCCCCTCTCTGAAGACAAGGTGAGCCTCAGGGACGAAGAGTTCATCGTGCCTGAGGATCCCGTCGAGCAGGAGCGCTTCAAGCGCCGGCTTATAGACACAGCAAAAAGCCTGAAGAAAAAATAGCAGTAGCTTCAAGCTGATCAAGATCTGCTAGCGGATAGATGGACTGAGGTCTTGGCAACCGAGGAATACGAACTTGAGCGCCCAACCAAAAGTTACCCAAAGCGCAGGTTGCTACCCCAACTCGAGGAGGAAGCAGTAAACCCACACTACCAGCATATGATGCGGCTGATTGGCCACCTCGTGGCTGAGACAAAGCGACGTATCAGCCCGAAGTCCAGCCCGCACCCCGTCGCCAGTCAAACAAAAACACCAAGGCCTGGGGCTACACGCAGGATCTACGAGACGTATTGGAAAACAAAGCAGGACATACAAGATCGATCTACGGATCACGGGGGCGTGCCCCAATGCGTGACGATGACCATCACGCCAGATATACTAAAAGCAAATCCGGCTGGGCCGAATACAGCAGACAAGACTTGTATGAACTGCGTCGTGATATAGCCTGGCACAGAGGCACCGCACACCCCCTATGCTTCACCGACGAAGTAATGGACCACGAATTCCTAGAAGGGTTTAAACCCGTGAACATTGAATCATATGATGGTACTACAGACCTCGCGGTATGGATAGAGTATTTCTTCCTCCACATTCACATGGCCCACGGGGATGATCTACATGCCATCAAGTATCTCCCACTAAAACTCAAAGGGCCGGCTCGGCATTGGCTGAATAGCTTGTCGGCAAACTCCATCGGAAGTTGGGAGAACCTGGCAGACACATTCCTGGACAATTTCCAGGGCACTTATGTGCGACCACCGGATGCTGATGATTTAAGTCACATAACCCAACAGCCTGGAGAGTCAGCCAGGAAATTCTGGACTCGGTTCCTAAGTAAAAAGAACCAAATCGTCGACTGTCCGGATGCCGAAGCCCTAGCGGCCTTTAAACATAACATCCGTGACGAGTGGCTTGCCCGACATCTCGGCCAAGAGAAGCCAAAATGCATGGCAGCCCTCACGACACTCATGACCCACTTTTGCGCGGGCGAGGATAGGTGGTTGGCCCGTAGCAACAACACAACAAGCAATCGTGGCACATCAGAGGCCAGAGATAGCAACGGCAAACCCCGACGCAACAAACACAAGTGTCGCAAAAATGGTGGTAACGCTGAAGACATGGTAGTCAATGCCAAATTTAGTGGCTCTAAGTCTGGTCAGCGGAAAAGGCCATTCAAAAATGACAATTTGGGCCCGTCCAGTCTGGACCGCATACTCGACCGTCCATGCCAAATTCATGGCACCCCAGGAACACCAGTCAATCATACCAACAGAGAATGCTGGGTCTTCAAACAAGCCGGCAGGTCAGGTGCCGAAAACAAGGAGAAGGGGCCTCAGAGCGATGATGGTGACGAGGAGCCCAGATCACCGAATATAGGAGGTCAAAAGAAATTTCCCCCACAAATACAAACGGTGAATGTGGTAAACGCCACCCACACTCCCAACCTGAAACGGATGCGCACCCTTAGGGATGTCGACTTAACGGAACCAGTCGCCCCACAATATAAACCAGGGCCGATCACCTTCAACCGCACAGATCATTTAGTTAATACCAATCAGGGCAATTCAGCCGCACTAGTCCTCCACCCAATAATTGACGGGTTCCACCTCACACGAGTCCTTATGGACGGAAACAGCGGTCTAAACCTGCTTTACCAGGACACAGTGCGCAAGATGGGTATCGATCATTCGATGATCAAGCCCACTAAAGCCACCTTTAAGGGTATTATACCAGGTGTGGAGGCCAGTTGTACAGGCTCCATCGCCCTTGAGGTAGTCTTTGGATCACCGGACAATTACCGTGCCGAAGAGTTAATCTTCGACATCGTCCCCTTTAGCAGTGATTATCAGGCACTGCTCAGACGAACCGTGTTTGCTTGATTCAACGCGGTGCCACATTATGCCTACCGTAAGCTCAAGATGCCCGGTCCGCGCGGCGTCATCACGGTTAATGGCAAGGCCGAACTCCCCCTCGGTACCAAAGAGTATACCGCTGCTTTAACAATAGAAGCAACAAGTGGCACCTTTCAATCGAACCTCGACTCGATGGCCAAGCTCCCGGACACCGCCAAAGGACTCCGAACTACTTTGCGGCAGGATAGCCCGGCTCGTCCAGAGCTCAATTAAATACTTCGGCCAAAGCCAGGACAGGCCACATACTGCGGCTCAACCGCTCTGCGGCACACAAACACATCTTGCATTTTCTTTATAGGTTCATTTTTGCCCAGGCAAGGACCGGCGATATGGAAACAGCTCGAACGCGCAAGGGAACCCTTACATATTCCCCTCGATGACCATCTGACTGCACTCCGGATGCGCACACAGCTTCTTCCCGCCTGGTCTCAGTATGTTCCACAGTCACTTTCTCTTTTTATTACTTTACATGTACTCATACGCATCGACGTATTATTCAAATACAACATGTGGATTTATATGACGCTTATCTGCCGTTATCTCTTATTGAAATTCTTTTTGTCAAATGGCATCCGTACACCGCGATATGCCTTAATATGCCAGAGGCTTGGTTTTACCCATAATACGACAATAAAGTCTGAACACCTTCATGGTAGTTCGGCACCCCGAACTTATAGCATTATATGCATCAGCTCCGAATCATGTCTTGGGTCAAATGTTGGTTTGCCCGGCTCCCATGTTTTGCTGCCTTACGTTCCGCTATATTGGCTAAGGCGGCACAGGGAGAACTACTACGATTGTGTCCTGGTTCTTCCGGACAAGCACCTCAGTAGAGAAAGCCGAAAACTGACTGTCATGATACGGCGAGAGCTGGTCAGCTGTTCGAGAGGTTGTAAAATCTTTAAGGATTCCTCCCGCATAATGCCATAACCAATGCAGCGTGCGATGGATCGGCTTTTCTTCCGATCAGGTGCTTATAGATCCCCTCGTGCGGTCTTCCGAACACCAGGGGTTGCGCCTACCTTCCTTTTCTAAAGCTCCTATGGCTAAGTGAGAGTGATAAAGCCCTATACTCCGATTGCCTGGTTCGTTGTGCTGAACACCTCCTTCGAAGGACCCAAAACTGGGATAAAGAGTGATCAGGTTTATCTCGAACACCCCCGTACTTCCTACGTGGGGGCAGAAGCCGACGACTGGCCAACTCTCAGGATTAATATATAAAACGGCCGCGCAGGAGGATAAACTTTCATATAACATGCAACAAATAAGAGAAATGACCTTGTTCAACATTACAAAGGACAACATGATTGTATTCATGGAAATATAATGTCCTTGGTGCATTGCTCCACCGCAAGGCACGATCCTTTCAGGACACTTTCATAATATAACTTAGGTTTGCAGTGCTCCTTTCCCTCCGGCGGTCCCTCGGTCACCAGCTTTTCAGCATCCATCTTCCCCCAGCGCACCTTTGCGCGGGCGAAGGCCATTCGCGCACCCTCTATACAGACTGACCGCTTGATGACGTCAAGTCGAGGGCAGGCACTCGCAAGCCGCTTCACGCGCCCGAAGTAGCTGCTTGGAATCGGCTCAGCGAGCCATAGCCAGATAATCAAATCCTTCATGGCTAGCTCGGCCGCCTTATGCAGTTCGATCTGCTGTTTCAGTTGATCGGCAAAAGGCACCGGACAATTCGGTCCTAGATACTGTGACCAGAAGAGATTATCCGCAGTGTTCCTTTCTTCGACTTGGTAGAATTGTGCGGCATCAGATATGTTACGTGGCAGCTCCGCAAATACCCCTGGAGAAATCCGAACTCAAGATTAGAAACATGATTTTCTCCCCAAATACTTGCCTTACATGGAACAAGCCTTACCCGCTGCGATCTCCCTCGCCTCTTGGAACTCCTTCAAGGCACCTTGGGTTTCCCACTAGGCATCGCAGGCGGCCTGATGAGCCTTGGTAAGTTCGGATTCTTTCTCCGTTAGACTCCGCTCCAAGGCCTCGCATCTTCTCACGACCTCTTGAAGCTCTTGCCCAGCTTCAATAACCATGGCCTTGTGCTTCTCACGAAGAGCCAGCTCTGCGGTTGCCTTTCTCTCGGCCTCAGCAACAGCCTTCTTAAGAGCCTCGACTTCGGTCATCGCCCCTGGTGCAAATCATAAAACATATTTTAAATTCGTTCGCACTGAACGTGAGCAAGGTTTGTGTATACCTTGTTTATCCTCCAACTGCCTTTTCAACTGGCCCAATTCTTCTGTGGCCCGCTCCAGACTTTGATTTAGTCCGGAGACCTCCGCAGTATGAGAGGCGGTAGTCGCTACAGACGCCTGTTTATAAAAGAAGAGAGGTAAATGTCATCAAGTGAGTCTCCTGCGAACATAGATTTGATCCTCTATCCGGTTCTTTCTCTCACCGAATAGTGTATCAGGGGCTACCGTCTATACTTTGACACTCATCGAAACCTTACAAAACATACCTCAAAGCCTCTTATAAGGCTAATACAGGCTTCATCTAGTCCACTCTCTGTAGACTGAATCTTCTCAATCACCGCACCCATAAGGGCACAGTGTTCATCGACGATGGAGGCGCTATTCAGCGCCGCCAATAAAGTATCCAGCACCTCTGGTTGGACAGAGGTTGCCGGTGCAACAGGTACACCCCCTCTAGCCGAAGGAGGCCGCCTGCCTGACTCTGGAACCATATTGGTCTCCGGAATTGCGTCCGGCTGGGGGCCGAATTCAAGATGGCTCCCGCCAACGACGCCCATGGGAGCCTTCTCTCCCATGTGTCCGGCCCATGAGGTTTGACCTCCTAGCGCCACCTTGGCAATCTTTCCCCCCTCCTTGGCCTAGGTCCTCCTGGGACAAAGCCTCGGTGTCATTCACGTGTTTGGGGGAAGGGGCCTTCGGGGGTGTCCCGCTCTCCATAGCATCCGAGCCTAGCAAATCCTCCAACGAGGATTGCTCAGCGCGGGACCTCGCCGGACTGCAAAAAGTATGGCCCAGATTAAAATATTACGCCATGATGAGTCTGGACGCATAAATGTGTTCAGATTTTATATACTCACGAGTTCACCAGGGGCTGAGCCCTAGGATCCCACTCCGGGCTGCTATCAGCGGCGGTGGACTCCCCTGGAAGAGGAGTTTTTCCCTTCTTAGGCGACTCGGCCTCCAAGGATGTGGAGGCTGTCCTTTTCTTTCTCCCCCCGCTGGGGATTCGTCTTCCTCCTCCTCCTCTTCGTCCTCTTTGGAGGAAGAACGGGCATTGGAGTCTTTGGATATCGTGTCCGAGGCGCCACGATGACGGAGGCCACCCCTGGTCTTCTTGGTCTCTCTCTCGGCCTTCTTCTTCGGCGCCTTGTAGGGCGCCGGGACCAGCATCTTCGTTAAAAGGGGGTCGGCTGGTTCATCAGGTAGCAGGGCCGGACAATAGATCCGTCCCGCCTTCTTCGCCCAGTCCTAGGAGAGTTATAGAAAACACATTAAGTGTTTCCCTTGGGTTATGCAAATAAAACTTATGATGGCTTACCGAATTTGCGGGGCGGGACAGGTGGTACCCACGGTCGTCGGCTGAGTCCGGCCATGATTTGCCGGACTTAAAAAGCACCTTCCAGATGTCTTTGTGTGAGGAGCCAAAGAGCTCTCGCAGGGTCTGGTGCTTGGCCGGGTCAAATTCCCATAAATTGCAAGCCCGGTGTTGACAAGGAAGGATCCGGCGAACTAACATCACCTGGACTACATTGAAAATTTGATATTCTTGTCTTCCATATCCTTGACGCGCGTCTGGAGCGCCGGTAGCTCATCGGACGAAGTCCAACCCAGGCCCTTCTTAGGCTAGTACGTAAGCCGTAGGGGGGCTCCGGATCGGAATTCAGGAGCAGCGGCCCATTTCGTGCCGCGCGGCTCAGTGATGTAAAACCACTGCTGCTGCCACCCTTTGACGGAATCATTGAAAGTACCTATTGGCCATGTGATGTTGGGCATCTTGCTCACCACGGAGCCTCCACACTCGGCGTGCTCACCACCCACTACCTTGGGCTTCACATTAAAGATTGTCAGCCATAAGCTGAAGTGTGGCGAGATGCGGAGAAAGGCCTCGCACACGACGATGAACGTCGAGATATTGAGGAAGGAATTGGGGGATAGATCATGAAAATTGATCCCATAGTAATACATGATGCTGCGAACGAATGGTGGAGGGGAAACCCCAGCCCACGGACAAAATGAGGGAGGAAAACAACCCTCTCGTGGGGTTCCGGAGTAGGGACGATCTGTCCTGCCGTCGGGAGACGGTGGCTGATTTTCTGGTCCACGTACCCGGCCTCCCGAAGCTTTTTGATATCCTTCTCCCGGACGGTAGAGGCCATCCATTTGTCTCCTGCTCTAGATCCAGACATTTTTGGAAGGCCTTTGTGGCCGGAGAGGACGAACGCTTGGGCGTTGGGGCTTGAGCGGAGGGGAATGGATGAGCAGAAGAAGAAGGTGTGGGTGAAAAAGGGGAGTCCTTATCTCCTTATAAAGGCGGCAGGGATCGAGCGCCTCCCCACTTTCCCGGTAAACTCGCTTATTCCCCAAGCATCACGCTAAAGAAGCGGTTGGATTACCCATACCCGTATTGATGAGAATCCCGAGATAGGGGGACACGATCTTTGCTTTGATAAGACATGCCCATAAAACCGCCTCGCAACAAGCGCAGTAGCTGGTTAGGGAGAATGGTTTGAATGAAGAGCAGATCGTGGCGTGGTGTCACATTAGGAAAAGTTGTCAGTGGATTAGATTTGTGGAATATTGTACTCTCTAAGGTGGTATGTGGAATTTGGTTTGCAGCCAGACACGATCCTTGTGTTCAAAATCTTCTATGGAGTATCCAGAGAAAGAACCCGCCTTGCAATGCCGAAGACAATTTGCGCGCCGAACTCATCGTCATTGAAGCCTGGCTCAGGGGCTACTCAGGGAGTCCTGGATTAGGGGGTCCTCGGACAGCCGGACTATATACTTTGGTCGGACTGTTGGACTATGAAGATACAATATTGAAGGCGTCGTCCCGTGTCCGGGTGGGACTCTCCTTTGCGTGGAAGGCAAGTTTGGCGATTCAGAAATGTAGATCTCCTCCTCTGTAACTGACTCTGTGTAACCCTAGCCCCCTCCAATGTCTATATAAACCGGAGGGTTTAGTCCGTAGGACGATAACAATCATAATCATAGGCTAGCTTCTAGGGTTTAGCCTCTATGTTCTCGTGGTAGATCAACTCTTGTAATACTCATATCATCAAGATCAATCAAGCAGGAAGTAGGGTATTACCTCCATCAAGAGGGCCCGAACCTGGGTAAACATTGTGTCCCCCGCATCCTGTTACCATCAGCCTTAGACGCACAGTTTGGGACCCCCTACCCGAGATCCGCCGGTTTTGACACCGACACCCCCTCCTTCCTTCTCTTCTCTTTTCTCTTTCCTTCTCTCCTACTCCTACTACTTGGAAGGGCTCCTAGTTCTACTAGGAAAGGGGGAATCCTACTCTCGGTGGGAGTAGGACTCCCCTAGGGCGTGCCATAGAGAGGGGAGCCCCTCCCCTCCTTCACTCCTTTATATACGGGGAGGGGGCACCCCTTGGAGACACAACAATTGATCATTGATCTTTTAGCCATGTGTGGTGCCCCCTCCACCATAATCCACCTCGGTCATATCGTAGCCGTGCTTAGGCGAAGCCCTGCGTCGGTAGCATCATCATCACCGTCATCACGCCGTTGTGCTAATGGAACTCTCCCTCAAAGCTCTATTGGATCGGAGTTCGTGGGATGTCATCGAGCTGAACGTGTGCTGAACTCGGAGGTGCCGTGCGTTTGGTACTTGGATCGGTCGGATCGTGAAGATGTACGACTACATCAACCATGTTGTACTAACGCTTCCACTTTTGGTCTACGAGGGTACGTGGATACACTCTCCCCCTCGTTGCTATGCATCACCATGATCCTGCGTGTGCGCAGGATTTTTTTTTGAAATTACTACGTTCCCCAACACTATATCTAACGGATAGGAAGGAAACTATGACAATTTACCCACACTCCTCTCCACATTTGCAGATAAGGCCTTCCCTCGTTCGTACTTTTCTCCCACAAGATCTTGATGTTCCGTGCAACGCACGTGCATCTTGCTAGTACTCCTACAATATACTATATTATTGTGAAAGTTCATATACACCAGCCGAGATTAATGCAAACACGGCAAATTTTCATTACATTTCGAACTTTTATAGGACAGAAAAATAACCTATCCTACGGTGGCGACCGATGTCCTCCATCTGCGATCTCCATGTACGGGGGTGGGGTTCAAGACCCGTGAAGTGAAGGTGCGGTCTCCGGCGAGGAAGAGTAGAACACGGGAAACAGACCTGCCAGTTGGAACACCATGCCCTGCCGCCTCCCATGCCTTACTCATCCTCGGAGGAGTCCCCGTCCTCGGTGGTGCCAGACATTGGACGACGGCAAGTAGGACGCATGGCTGACAGTGCTCCCGTCCTGGGCCGCCAGCGTGGCCACCGCTTGTGTGGTCGTGTCCGCGTCCGGCTACGCCGCTATTGCGTCGCGAGCGGTGACTTGAGCGAGGGCGGCGACCTCGAGCTTCATCCCTGAATACAAGCTCTCCCGTAGAGCGTTCACACTTGCGGTCATGTCGGATGTGGTGCCAGCTAGCAGGACGATGCGCTATGGTGTGGAGGTTAGCTGGGAGTTGCCGCTGTAAGTAGCGCCTTCCGGTGAGGTGTAGGATCGAAAGTATGTCTAGAGGGGGGGGATTAGACTACTTTACCAAATAAAAACTTAACCTTTTCCCAATTTTAGTTCTTGGCAGATTTTAGCTATTGTAGGACAAGTCAAGCAATCATCACACAATTCAAGCAAGCATGCAAAGAGTATATTGGCAGCGGAAAGTAAAGCATGCAACTTGCAAGAATGTAAAGGGAAGGGTTTGGAGAATTCAAACGCAATTGGAGACACGGATGTTTTTCCCATGGTTCGGATAGGTGGTGCTATCCTACATCCACGTTGATGGAGACTTCAACCCACGAAGGGTAACGGTTGCGCGAGTCCACGGAGGGCTCCACCCACGAAGGGTAACGGTTGCGCGAGTCCACGGAGGGATCCACCCACAAAGGGTCCACGAAGAAGCAACCTTGTCTGTCCCACCATGGCCATCGCCCATGAAGGACTTGCCTCACTAGCGGTAGATCTTCACGAAGTAGGCGATCTCCTTGCCCTTACAAACTCCTTGGTTCAACTCCACAATCTTGTCGGAGGCTCCCAAGTGACACCTAGCCAATCTAGGAGACACCACTCTCCAAGAAGTAACAAATGGTGTGTAGGTAATGAACTCCTTGCTCTTGTGCTTCAAATGATAGTCTCCCCAACACTCAACTCTCTTCATAGGATTTGGATTTGGTGGAAAGAAGATTTGAGTGGAAAGCAACTTGGGGAAGGCTAGAGATCAAGATTCATATGGTAGGAATGGAATATCTTGGTCTCAACACATGAGTAGGTGGTTCTCTCTCAGAACATATGAGTTGGAATTGTGTATGTGTTCTGATGGCTCTCTCAACGAATGAAGAGGAGGTGGAGGGGTATATATAGCCTCCACACAAAATCCAACCGTTACACACAGTTTTCCAATCTCGGTGGGACCGAATCAACAAACTCGGTCGGACCGAAAAGGTAAACCTAGTGACCGTTAGAGATTTTCGGTGGGACTGACATGCAACTCGGTAGGACCGATATGGTTAGGGTTTGGGCATAACGTAATCTCGGTGAGACCGATTACACAAACTCGGTGAGACCGATTTTGGTAATTAGCTAACTAGAGAGTTGGTCAGGCAAACTCGGTGGGACCGATTTGCTCTTTCGGTGAGACCAAAAAGTTACAAAAAGGAAACACTGAATTTACATTGCAATCTCGGTGGGACCGATTCGCTCTTTCGGTGAGACCGAAAAGTTATGAAAGGGAAATAGAGAGTTTGCAATCCCATCTCGGTGAGACCGAGATCCCTATCGGTAGAACCGAATTGCTAGGGTTTGGCAGTGGCTAATGACATGTAAAACTCGGTGGCGCCGGATAGAAAGAATCGGTATGACTGAGTTTGGCTTAGGGTTTAGGTCATTTGTGGATATGGGAAAGTAGTTGAGGGTTTTGGAGCATATCATTAAGCACATGAAGCAAGAGGCTCATTAAGCAACACCTCATCCCTCCTTGATAGTATTGGCTTTTCCTAAAGACTCAATGTGATCTTGGATCACTAAAATATAAAATGAAGAGTCTTGAGATTTTGAGCTTGAGCCAATCCTTTGTCCTTAGCATTTTGAGGGGTCCACTTTCACATCCATGCCATGCCAATCATTGAGCTTTCCTGAAATAATCATCTTGGAATAGCATTAGCTCAATGAGCTATATGTTGTTATGAATTACCAAAACCACCTAGGGATAGTTGCACTTTCAATCTCGCCCTTTTTGGTAATTGATGATAACATATAGATCAAAGCTTCGACAAATGATAATAAGCATGAAATATATCGTCGCTTTGAGAAATAAGTGACAAGTAAGAGCTCCCCCTAAATTTGTGCATATTTAAAATTTGCTTTGGACTGCAAATGCACAAGGAGTTAGAGTCATGGGTTACTCTTCCATGTCACATACATCTTGGTGGAGCGCTTAAAATGATAAGAATAAAATACATGCACTCATCACCAAGAATAGTGAATGATCACATAAGATAGATAATATAATAGCATTAAGCAAACATTAAGTGTAGCTTATGATCAAACACATGATCATCAATGTCTCACAGATAATGACGTAGTATCTCAAGCACTCAAAAGCAAACAAAGTTCGAAAAACCACCAAATAAAACAAGAGAGAAAAGCAACACTCTCTCTCTCTCGAAGCCTATGATCTATACATTTTCTCCCCCTTTGGCAACAAGTTACCAAAAAGTTCCTAGAAAATGCATAGTGCTAAATCGACACTCAGGCTTGATCTTCAGGTGGTGGTGGAGTCCAGAGCACTCCAAGGACGAAGCCTTCTGTAGTCGTGGTCGGAGTCGAGGCTGAAGTGGACGCTGGAGCTGGTGGAACTGAGGCTGTGGCTGGTGCAGAAGTGGTGGCTCTGGTGTCAGCAACTGGCACTGCAGACGACCTCGGACCTCGTGGCACTCTAGCAAAGGCATCAGTTGTAGTCCTGCCTCTCCTCTCCTGCATGTCATCCTGGAGCTGCTCCACTGCAGTCTGAATCTCTGTCACCTTGACATCCAAGTCATAGAACTTTTGTTCCATGATTCTCTCTAGGCTCTGCTGATTCTGAGTGAGGGTGGCCAGTCCTTGCTCAATCCTCAGTGTGGATGCAATCAAGTAACCAAGCTGCTCTTGTTTGGTTTTCAAGAAATACTCAGATGCCTCCTCTTGAGTTGGCATCTTGGCAGCTTTCTCCTTCCTTGCCTTCTCCTTCTTGGCTTGTGCTTGAACGGACGATGGTTCATTCTCATGCATGACAACCTGATTATCTTCAAAATCTGGATGAATGGGCAGATGTTCCTTATCCAAAAGGTATATCCCCGTGCCCATCTTGGAGTTAATGAGCTCCTGGATCTGAGGGGCATAACCACAGCTCCTCTTCTGGTCTGCTGCTGTCCTCTTGATGGTCTCTACCATGAGGCTCATCACCTTGAACTTTTGTGTCACATCAAAGATATGTAGCAAGTTGATCGCGTGGCCCTTGATCATCTTGTGATCTCCAGATTTGGGCAATAAGGTGTGCCTCAGTATCCAATTGATAGTTGGCAGACCTGACAGAAGATAATGCACTGAGCCAAACATGAAAGTATCAAGTGCTTCATTTGGGATCTCCTTGTACATGTTTGACATTGAGTTATGGTCCATCTTCTTCTTGGCATATATGTCCAAGTCATCATCATGCTCTTCTGGGGCATTAATCAGGTGAGCCCATTCAGCAACTGTAGATTGGTACCTCGTACCTTCAGACATCCAAGTTATTCTACCATCTGGATAGAAGTGTGCCATGGAGTATAATTGCATAATAAGCTCCTCGTTCCACTTTGTGAGCTTCTGCCCAACAAAGTCTGCAACTCCACAAGCACTAAAGCTGTCAATCACACCAGGATAGTGTTCCTCATTTTCCTTCATGTAGGTCCAGTCGACCCATCTCATGTCACAAACAATGGGCTTCTTATCAAGCAGCACTGTCTCATAAAAGTCCTGCTGTTCCTTAGTGTGGAACCTGTAGTCAACAGCAGTCCTTCTCCTTGAAGCATACGGATCTGCTTCTCTCCACTTCCTGAGCCCTGAGTCTCTCCTGAGCTTCATGTCCTCAGCCACAGGATGAGCATCACTATGGTCTGGGATCTTGGGCTTGAGCTTTCTGAGCACTTGACCTTCTTCTTCTTCAGCAATGTCAGGCACTGGGGCCTTGTTCTTTTCAGTTGTAGGTATGCTCCTCGTATTTCTCTTTGGTGCTGTCTTGGGCTTGGAGGCAGCTTTGGGTGCTTCTTTGGGCTTGGATGCAGCAGCCCCTGATCTTATAGCATCACCCATAAGCTTAGGTGCCTTAGGTGCTGGTGCAGCAACCTCTTCTTCTTCCTCTTCTTCCATGATGGAAGCCTTTCCAAGCACTCTGGCTACGGTCTTCTTGACCCTTTCCTTCCTCTTCTTTCCCTCAGCAGCAACTGGCTCTGTGGTTGCAGGCTTTTCAGGAATCTGAGTTGAGGCTCTAGCCATTGGCATAGGCTGCCTACCTGCTGGCCTTTTGATTTTGAATACTGGCTTTGTGCCCTGTGCTGGCTCAACTCTCTTGGAAGTTGCTTCCTCTTCTGCCACATAGTCCTCATCCTCTGATTCTGAGGTTCTCTTCTTCCTTTGTCTGGTGGCAGCTTTTGGCAGATTGCTAGGAGTACTTCTGCTGCCTTCATTTGAAGAACTTGAGGGACTAGTGCCCTCACTCATCTGCACTTGCTCTTCTGACATGTTCTGGCTATCACTTTGGTCTGACATGATAAACAAGCTGACTGCTGACCCTGTGAATAGTTTATAGATGAGGTAGAATAGATGAGCATCACAAAATGCAGAGATTTTTGCAAAAGAATGATCCAAAAACTTATTTTTAGTTTCCCACTGAAATCATCTCGGATCTACCGATTTTCAAACTCGGTGATACCGAAGCAGTTTTGGAACCTAAACTAGTGAACTCGGTTGGACCGAGTCACAGTTCGATGGCACCGAGACTGCTAGGGTTTCACAGAGTTCCAAAATCGGTCACACCGATAAGTAATTCTCGGTCAGACCGAGTCTCACTTGTGCAATGGCATAAGCCAAATCGGTGGGACCGAGTTTTTCAACTCGGTGGGTCCGAGATGGTTTCGGCGGAAACCTAACCCTAAAATTTTTGAATCAAACCTAATCTACGAGCGCATTGACTGGATAGGAGTGTTTCAATCGTGGCAAGAATCATGATGATCACAATGTGCTAAGAATCGGATTGGGGAATAGCACAAAGATCGAGTCCATACCCTAGTTCGGCGGAGACTCGCTACGGTGGCAACGGCGGGGTTGAATTCCCGTTGACGGCGATGGAGACCAGTGACTGGAGGCGGCTGGCGGCGAGGAGACGATCCGGAGACCACGTTGGCAGAGCAGGCTATCGTGCGGGCGAAGGGGTTCGGAGAAATTTCCAAATTTTTGCCTGTGACTATATATAGCCCGACCCTGTCGGTGTGACCGAGTGGAACGACTCGGTGGCACCGAGATGCAAAACTGTATACAGTTATTGCAACTCGGTGTGACCGAATGGTTCAAATTGGTTGCACCGAGATCGAAAACATAGATCAACTTAATGATCTCGGTAGGACCGAAAGTAGGGTATCGGTCAGACCGAGAATCATAAAGAGGTTTTGGAAGTTTAAGTCTATGACGAATCGGGGACTCCGAGCGCTCCTCACACAGAGTGGTTTGAATCTGACTTGATCAAATTTTGTGATGTAGCATGAATAGAGTTTGAGACGAGAAAAGCATATATAGGTAGAGGAGGTTCTTAGGCATTCTTGTCCATCCACTTGGCAAAAGGAAATAAAACCAAACAATCAAAACAACAAGTGGATGTCCTCGAATGAGTAAAATATGCAACCAGCATGCTCACACAATAAGATGGCAAATGAAATATGTGACAAGGCATGCACAACCAATTCTAGCATCTATCAAGCAATTTGTGATGACAAGGTCATCTATATATGAGTATATTGACTTAGGAGTCAAGTGAGAACACTTGATCATAGGTCATACTCATCGTTTAAGCTCAAGTGGGGTTACCACTTTTACATAAAGCATTGTTGTGTTCACATCTTTAAAGTTGCTTTAGCTCAAGTCTTAGAGTAAAGCTCCCCCTAGATGTGATATCCCCCCTTAGAGGGATGAACTAACCTCGGGTTTTGTCGATGATGACTTCATGTAGATGTTGAAGATGTGGATGCTCAATGTTGATGTAGATCACTTGGAGCTTCCATTTGAGTGTATTGCACTTTCAATACCTACATGGGTTAGTCCCACAAGGAACAAACAAGGATATCCATAGACATAGAGTGATGCACACACAAGATGATGTCCATGAAAACTTTTAGGTTACCTTGTCCCTTGTCTTACCAACAAGAGGGTTTGTGACTCCTTGAACTAGTGCAAGATGTGGAAGTTGATTGCACTTGTTCTTGCCAAAATGATAAGAGTGAAGTTTGTTGGCGGAGTCACCCTCAAGAACTCTCTAGTTCTTCTTCTTTTGGATCCACACCATCTTGATGGGAATCCTTGGAGTTGTAGTCGTACTTGATGAAGTGGAACTTGAAGTAGTCTTGGGAATCCACTTGACTAAGGTCTTAGGAGCTTCTTCAAATGCATCAATTTCCTCTTGAAGCTTGTCCTTGCCTTTTTGCTTGTAGTCTTGTGGTGGAAGATCATCTTGAGCTTGTGTCCCCTTGAAAGTAGTATCATACTTCTCTTGTTGAGGAACAAACTTTGTCTTGGGGTATTGATCTTCTTCCCACTCAACTCCATTGGCATTGAACTTTCGTTCAAAACCAACACCTTGATTCTTCCGGTGCATTCCTTGCTTGCGCACAATTTCCTCGAATTGCTTACTCCCGGCAAGGCTTTTGTACACTCCTTTCTCTATAATTCCCTTCAATAAGCTATTTTCTTGCTCAAGTGTAACTTGGCTAAGAGAATCATTAGTGGAATCAAGAGAACTACTAGAAGCAACAATATTGGATTTAGCATGATCATTGTTACTGCTAGAGGAAGAATCTTTCTTGTTCTTGTTACTAGACTTGACTTGAGGCATGTAAGTGGATAAGAGTAAACGCTTGGCAATGTAAGAAGAACTTTTCTTGCGGAGATCATCATTGATTGCTTTTAAGAACTCATGCTCTTGCTCAAGATTGAGCTTTTCAAAGCGTAATTTCTCATGAGCTCTTAAAAGTTCTCGATGATCTTCGAAGATAGTTTCATGAGCTAACTTAAGAGTGTTTAGTTCTTTAGTTAGAGCCTCAATATCTCCTTATCATTGTCATTCGTTTGATCTTGATTAGCATGATTAATTGACGTTTCATCATAGTATTCATCACTAGAGTTTTCAACAAGCAAATCATCACCTAACAAGTCATCTTCATCACTACTAAAATCAACATACTAGGGGTGTGTTACCTTAGGACCTTTGGCCATGAAGCATCTTCCAATTCCTTCATTTGGTGAGTCAAATATGTCGTAGGAGTTGGTTGACACAAGTGCCAGACCGGCAACACCTTCATCTTGAGTATCTTCGGAGTCGGAGTGATAACTTCTCTCGGAGTGGCTGTCGGAGTCGGAGCCGGATACCCATTCACCAACATGAGCTTGATGTCTTCGTTTTGTGTAGCTCCTTGATGATTTTTCCTTCCTTTCCGAATCCTTGTTTCTCCATGAGTATCTTCGTTCATAACGATCATCTCTACTCCTCTCTCTTGGTGGTGATTCTTTGCTTCTTCTCTTTGGAGAATCTTCTCTTCTCTTGTAGGAAGCCGTACACTCATTGGAATAGTGTCCGGGTCTTCCACAACTGTAGCAGTTTCGCTCTCGACTAGAAGATCTTTTGTCATTGTAGGACCTTGACTTGAAGCTTCTATCTTTGCTTCTACTCTTGTAGAACTTGTTGAAGTTCTTCACCATTAAGCTCAGTTCTTCATCGAAGTTTTGTTTCTCACTTGATGATGTAGGGGCTTCACATGAGGCTTTGTAGGCACCACTTGATTTATTGTGAAGTTCCTCTTTATCCTTAAGTGACATCTCATGAGCAACAATTCTTCCAATCACCTCCGTTGGCTTGAGATCTTTGTAATTGGGCATCATTTGGATCAATGTGCACACGGTATCATATTTTCCATCCAAGGCTCTTAGAATCTTCTTGATGATGAATCTATCGGTCATCTCTTCACTTCCTAAGCCGGCAATCTCATTTGTGATGAGAGCAAGCCTAGAGTACATTTCAGCGACACCTTCACCATCCTTCATTTTGAACTTGTCAAGTTGACTTTGAAGCACATCCAACTTGGATTCCTTGACAGAGTCGGTACCTTCGTGCATATCAATCAAAGTGTCCCAAATTTCCTTTGCATTCTCAAGACGGCTGATTTTGTTGAATTATTCGGGGCACAATCCGTTGAAGAGAATATCACAAGCTTGAGCATTGTATTGCAACATCTTCAACTCATCCATGGTAGCTTCACGGTTTGGTTCTTTCCCATCAAAGAATTCACCTTGCAAACCAACACACACAATAGCCCAAACGGCGGGGTTATGTCCAAGAATATGCATTTTCATTTTATGCTTCCAACTAGCAAAATTAGTACCATCAAAGTAAGGACCTCTACGGTGATAATTTCCCTCGCTAGACACCATACTCTCCTAGGTTGTGAAACCAAGGCTATGACCACCAAAAGCTATGGAGATCAAAGCAAATGGAGACCAAAGCTCTGATACCACTTGTAGGATCGAAAGTATGTCTAGAGGGGGGGATTAGACTACTTTACCAAATAAAAACTTAACCTTTTCCCAATTTTAGTTCTTGGCAGATTTTAGCTATTGTAGGACAAGTCAAGCAATCATCACACAATTCAAGCAAGCATGCAAAGAGTATATTGGCAGCGGAAAGTAAAGCATGCAACTTGCAAGAATGTAAAGGGAAGGGTTTGGAGAATTCAAACGCAATTGGAGACACGGATGTTTTTCCCGTGGTTCGGATAGGTGGTGCTATCCTACATCCACGTTGATGGAGACTTCAACCCACGAAGGGTAACGGTTGCGCGAGTCCACGGAGGGCTCCACCCACGAAGGGTCCACGAAGAAGCAACCACCGACAAAGGGTCCACGAAGAAGCAACCTTGTCTATCCCACCATGGCCATCGCCCACGAAGGATTTGCCTCACTAGCGGTAGATCTTCACGAAGTAGGTGATCTCCTTGCCCTTACAAACTCCTTGGTTCAACTCCACAATCTTGTCGGAGGCTCCCAAGTGACACCTAGCCAATCTAGGAGACACCACTCTCCAAGAAGTAACAAATGGTGTGTAGGTAATGAACTCCTTGCTCTTGTGCTTCAAATGATAGTCTCCCCAACACTCAACTCTCTCTCATAGGATTTGGATTTGGTGGAAAGAAGATTTGAGTGGAAAGCAACTTGGGGAAGGCTAGAGATCAAGATTCATATGGTAAGAATGGAATATCTTGGTCTCAACACATGAGTAGGTGGTTCTCTCTCAGAACATATGAGTTGGAATTGTGTATGTGTTCTGATGGCTCTCTTCACGAATGAAGAGGAGGTGGAGGGGTATATATAGCCTCCACACAAAATCCAACCGTTACACACAGTTTTCCAATCTCGGTGGGACCGAATCAACAAACTCGGTCGGACCGAAAAGGTAAACCTAGTGACCGTTAGAGATTTTCGGTGGGACTGACATGCAACTCGGTAGGACCGATATGGTTAGGGTTTGGGCATAACGTAATCTCTGTGAGACCGATTACACAAACTCGGTGATACCGATTTTGGTAATTATCTAACCAGAGAGTTGGTAAGGCAAACTCGGTGGGACCGATTTGCTCTTTCGGTGAGACCGAAAAGTTACAAAAAGGAAACACTGAATTTACATTGCAATCTCGGTGGGACCGATTCGCTCTTTCGGTGAGACCGAAAAGTTACGAAAGGGAAACAGAGAGTTTGCAATCCCATCTCGGTGAGACCGAGATCCCTATCGGTAGAACCGAATTGCTAGGGTTTGGCAGTGGCTAATGACATGTAAAACTCGGTGGCGCCGGATAGAAAGAATCGGTATCACCGAGTTTGGCTTAGGGTTTAGGTCATTTGTGGATATGGGAAAGTAGTTGAGGGTTTTGGAGCATATCATTAAGCACATGAAGCAAGAGGCTCATTAAGCAACACCTCATCCCTCCTTGATAGTATTGGCTTTTCCTAAAGACTCAATGTGATCTTGGATCACTAAAATATAAAATGAAGAGTCTTGAGCTTTTGAGCTTGAGCCAATCCTTTGTCCTTAGCATTTTGAGGGTTCCACTTTCACATCCATGCCATGCCAATCATTGAGCTTTCCTAAAATAATCATCTTGGAATAGCATTAGCTCAATGAGCTATATGTTGTTATGAATTACCAAAACCACCTAGGGATAGTTGCACTTTCATGAGGCCAAGCGTCCGAGTGTGTCATTAAAGTCGCCGGAGTTGGTTCCTCGGGCACTGAGCCTCTTAACGATGGCATATGGGCATACGGCATGAATGCGGGCAGCTGGCGCCGTCTGGGAACGCACCGCGCGACAGCGCGAGTGACGAGGGTTTTTGGTGTGCCAGGGTAGTCAGCTGTGGTCATGGCTATGTTGGAGATGCCCTTTGCTCACATGCGACCCCACATGTCATTGAAAAAGCAAGACGATCCGGCATGGTCTTAGGTCCTGGGTATGTAGTTGGCTGCGCTACACCACTCCGCGGATGCGTCATGGCACGCACGCACTTCGGCGCCCTGTGCATCCTCGATGAGCCGGGTGTTGATCTGCTGGTTGTGCCACAGCGCCAACGCCACCCTCGGCACACTGAAACCGACCGTGTAAAGCAACGATGAGCGTGTCGCTCCCGCATGCCTCATTTGAACATTCCGCCGAGTATCGTTCGCATGTGGGCATAGACCATGCACTACAAAAAAATACACTTCCGTGATGATACGTGTTTGTCACAGTAGGTCGCGTTTTTTGTCATGCATGTACATCCATGACAAATTTATGACAGAATCAAGATAGTCATACTTGTGCTGTCGTAGAAGTGTTCCATGACATTACCAAAATTATCATCACGGAAGTGTCCACTTCCATGACGATAAATGGCGCGTCACATAAGTGCTTTCGTCAAGGGTGACCGACACGTGGCATCCATCGTAACGGAACGCCGTTAAGCTATCGGGTCGGGTTTTGGATCCGATAACCCGTTAACAGCCCCGACCAATGGGGATTTTCCACGTGTAAAATCATCATT
The DNA here is from genome assembly GCF_056163025.1 of Triticum urartu. Taxonomy (NCBI): domain Eukaryota; kingdom Viridiplantae; phylum Streptophyta; class Magnoliopsida; order Poales; family Poaceae; genus Triticum; species Triticum urartu. The sequence continues at coordinate 360,876,621 of NC_141876.1, read as the reverse complement.
GGCTGGAGGAAACACGTGTCGGCTCACCGTTGGGACATATGTCATCCGCTCATTGGACCGAAGGAGCCTATGATACGGTGACATGTGGCACGGCCCAATAGAGGCCCATTCCTGTGAAAAGGTCGGCCCGTTTGACTTGGTCAAAAGGTGGCGGGCCGGCCCACGGAAAGCCTGTTAACGGCCTGTTCACATATAGCCCATTTACAGCCCGCTAACCCAGGGCCCGTTACGCCCTTTCCGAATTAGGCCCAATAGCGTCATCTGGGCCGTCCAATATGATTCGGCCCGTTTTAACTTCTAGCCCATGTGTGGCCCATGACTTCTTTCAGCCCAGATGAGGACCTTTGTAACTCTTGGCCCATTAACGGCCCGTGGTGAAACTGGCCCGTAACGGCCCGTTATTCCATTGGGCTGTTTCCATCCCAAGTTATCTTTCAGCCTTCTCAGGGCCCATTGATTCTTGGGCTCATTTGCAGCATTCGGTTACATACGGCCCATTACTGTCATTTTCTGCTTGTGGGCCAAATTCAGCCCGTCGTCACAGTCGGCCCGTTTGCGGACCGTTAATACGTTGGGCCATTTTCATGTAAAAAAACCCATTGGGCTGTTTTCATAGAGTTATCAAATACGGCCTATTAACGACCCATTATGGTCCATGAATAGTATGACCCATGATTGGCGAAATGATGATACGCCCCGTAGAAGGCCCATGGATCCGATGGCCCGTATGAGGCCCATGGATAGTACGGCCCGTAGAAGGCCCATGGACCCTAAGGCCCGTATAGAAGGCCGTTGGATCCTACGGCCGGACGAAGACCCATGGATCATACGGCCCGTAGAAGGCCCATGATTATTTTGGCCTAGTTACCAAAAATAGGCTATTGTGGCCACTAGAAAAAACAGAAAAAGAACTGAAGTGACTACAAGCAAACAACTAAACAAGACAATAAGGAAATAAATAAGCAAGCAATTAACGCTAGCCTATTACCGCTATTGCACATATTACATCCATTGGGCATCAAAGTTCGCCACCAGTGCAAATATAGGGAACAAAGCAGCACATTACATACACTGGTCGTCAAAATTGGCCACCAGTGCAAATAAACACGGCAGCAAAACAAGAGCATAACTGAAACAACTTCAGAAGAGCTCAAGAAACGTTATCCTGGGTATCCACCATGCTGGCAATAAGCTTAGCAAGCTGATTAGCTTTGTCCTGTTTGGCGCTAAAATCCTCCAACGCTTGCTGTTGCACCAGAAAGTATGCATCTGAATGATCCAGGGACTTCTGCAGTCCTTCCGCTTCTTGTCGCAGCACAGCTGATCGATGTCTTTCAGCTTGTAGTTGAGACTCAAGAAACCGAACTGATTAAGACAGTGAGTTTGAATAGCTTGTGCAAGCGGTAGTGGCCAGTAACTTGAACACTAAACCAAGACAGGACTTTGGGGTTGTCTCGCTGTCTTCAAGATAGTCTTCCTTAGCTGTTTTATCAGCTTTGTTGGAGACCAACAAGGATGTGTCACTATCCTGAACCTTATCTGCATTACTTCCTTTACCATTGCTTAATAAGGCACTCTTCCCCAATATTCTGTCAGCATTCTAAAAGAAGAAACAAGTAGACACATAACATGTTTAGCATGTACTAGTTTATGAAACTCATTTTGGTGAACCGGATCATTAGTAAGGTGGACATGATTAAACTACCAAGTCTTCTATTGCCAAGTACTAGTACATAATAAAAGCATCAAACAAACATATATCTATGTCCTACGGTCACTGCATTGTCTTGCGAAATCAAAATAGAGACACAGTTCAAATCATATCAGTTCAAGACAAAGAAGCAGTGAAAGAATACAAAGCGTGGGAAACTACACGGCACAACAAGATTTCAGATGGGTACCACGGGTCTACATGTACAACAACACTATTGGCTCTGTTGTGATGCTAGTAATGTGCATGATATGAAATTCAACTGTATACACAATTGAAATTGAAATCAACAGATCTATTGATAAGAGCAAACCTGTTAAAGAAACATGCGTGAACATACCTGCTGTGCCATTGGAGTTTCGATTGGATCCTTCAATTTAAAAATATGTTTGTACGAGTAAATACAGTGATACAAGAGCAAAGCAATCATAGTTAAAAAAGGCGCGCCTAAGTGAGCGCTTAAGCGCGCCTAGGCTCTAGGCGTTGGCAAAACGCATTGCGCATAACTATGCATAATCTGTGCATAACTGCGCATAAGCATGCGCTTTGGTCAATAAATCACAAGGCGGTGGCAAAACGCACAATTAATGCCTAGCACTTTTTTGAACTATGGTAGCAATGGAATCTTAAATTAGAACAATTGTTCTTCAGGTTTAGGCACTTGTTCTGCATTAACAGACTACAGTAAGACGCAAGAATATAATACTTAAAAATAGAAAATGAGCTCATAGACCTTACCACATTCTTGGTTCGGGACCAGTACAGAACAAGGCGTTCCCAGTCATCGTCCAGTAAATGTGTCTCAGGAGAACGTAAGGGAATTTGATGAGTTTCTTTGCCGGTGAAGTACGTTTTCTTCAGGTAATTCCAATACTGCCACCAAGCATTCTTGAAGATAGCAGAGGTATTAGCACAGGTTACCTCATCCTGAGTTTCCAAATCGGTCCTTCTCTATAGAGAAAAATGGGAAAATTTGTTGTATTATAACCATCATGGAGGTAGGATGTATGGGACGAAGCAAAGTAATTGCCATGAATAACATTACTTACACATAACTCCTGGACAAACACATGCAACTGGCATTTTCCTTCATCTTCAGTATAATATTTCCAAGATGGGAAGGTACGCACATACGATTTAACAACATCAAATCCGATAGATGCTAAACTACGACTAGCTGGTTGTGCTTCCTCCACAGGAATAGGCGTACTAACTGGTGGAGTTGGGGTTCGCCGTGATAGTACTGGACCTTTGGGCACTGGAGCTGCCTTACTAACTGCTCTTGTTTGGGAGCTCTATGGTGGAGATGGTGCTGTGTCAACAGAAACTGGGTTACTATCGGCTGGGGTTGGGGTTAGATTGGGTGAAGTTGGTTCTCTGTCCATCGCAGTAGGGGTACAATCTACGAGGGTTTGGGTTATGTGTGGTAGGGCTGGTTCTTGTGCATGTACAACCGGGGTGCTATCTCCACCAAGAGGTAGCACTATTTTATTTGAAGACCGTGTTTTTAGTCCGCTAGATACTGGCATCACCCACTCCAATTCAAATGGCTAATAAACAGGAAACATAGTTGAATGTACAGACATTGTATGAGAGACAGATGCAATAGATAGTGTGGAAAAAAGAGGGCATGAAATAGTTGACATGTATATTGTTTAACTAAAACGGATAGCATGACATAATTACACATATATGATGTCTATCTAAACTGGATATCATAGCATAACATAATTCAAAGATATGATGAATAACTAAACAGGATCGCATGACATAATTCACCTACATGTTATCTAAGTAATCAGGATCGCATCATTTAATTCACATATGTGATTTATATGCTAAACAGAGGGCATTCGATATGATGTCTGAACTAAGAACATGGTGTTGAATATTGTGTATATGATGTCTAAAGTATGCAATGCAAGACACCATATGCATGATATGAGCAGTATAACCGTGCCAAGTTAGAGCATACACCTCGGTGGGGGAATAGGACTGGTCATCTATCTCTGAATCCATCTCTGAGGAGCTATCGGGACCCAACAAGAGATATGCTTTGACAGGTAGCACTGTCTGCTCTGAAGGCCTTGTTTTCACTCCAGATTTTTCAATCTCCCACCCAAATGGCTGATTCACAGGAAGAGTAGTTTAATGTACAAACATTGTCGACAAATGGAAATGTAATGAAGAAAAGGATGGGCAAGATATCATCCAAATATATGATACCTGGTTAAACAGGATGGCATTGCACATTTCACATATATTATGGCTGGCTAAAAGATATGAGACTGCATAATTCCCATATATGATATAGACACTAAACAGGTGGCATTACTGAACATGTCTAAACTAAGCAGATGACATATATGATGTCAAAAGTAGGCACTGCAAGGCAACATATGCATGATATGACTAACATCATCATGCCAAGGTAGAGCAAACACCTTGGGGGTAAATAGGAGTGGCCATCGGCGTCTGAATCCGCCTTAGAACAGATATCTTCCTCTGGATTACAATCTGGAGAGGGGTGGGGAGGGTTTGCCATTGAACCCCTCATGGAGCGATGTCTCCATGGCATTGTATTGCCGCGCAAAACTCTTCTCTTTTTCTCTACATGTTCAGCATGACTGTGTACAATATCTGACATGCATACGAGAAAAATATGGTGAGATTATGTTAGGAGAGCATGCATAAATTTAGAGTGATGGTAACAACTAGTGGATCGACGTTTTTCCGTTGAACCAAAATAGCCCTAATGGATCGACGTGAATGTATAGTAATAAGTGATGCAACAAGTGTACAACCTCTTTGCCATAGCCGTGTCGACCTCAGCATCATTGGGTTGGTCGCTGAAGCAGTTGAGGCAGAGGTGGCTGTCGGAGGTGTGGAGGAAGATCTGAGGATTTTGTAGACGGCGTCCAGGGCACTGCTCTGTTGTGATGGATCGTTTTGTCATGGGAGCAGCTCCGGTGAGCCGTAGGACGTCAAGGCTGAAGCAGCACAAGACAGACATCGTCAATCTCAAGTGGGATTCTAATAGCATCTCCAATAGATGATGTAAAATGGATGTAAAATTAACATCACCAAAAACCACCTGACTACAACAGATAGGTAAAAACTGTTGACTCTGAACTTAACTGTCGAAACTGAAATTTACTGTGGAATCTGAATGCTACTGTCGAAACTGAATGCAATGGTAGCAGAGAGGCACTTGACATGTAGTTTAGGGAGGGCCTGCAGTTTATCTTCAACCTACACCCCCCTGAGCCGCCAGCCACCACCGGCCGAACCGCCGGCACCAGCGCCGCCTCGTCACCCTGAAACAACTCGCCACAGCCGCCCCGGCCAGCCCTCTAGGCCCCCGGCCCCCACCCCGAACCCTAAGATAGATAGTGGGGTACCTCTCCGGCGAGCCCCCGTCCCCGCTGCGGGTGGTTCTTCCTTAACTCCGGCGAGCCCCCCAACCCCTGAAAATCGAATGACCCAAAAGTCGATTCAGTCGACTGAAGTGTGGCTTAATCGGAGTAGAGCAACAGCACGAGCGAGGGGGAGAGCAGAAGCAGCAGCTGGGGGAGCGACCGATCGAGTGAGAGCCGGAGCAGCAGCGGCAGTGCGAGCGAGCGAGCGAGAGCCGGAGCAGCAGCAGCATATCTGGCTGGTATGGACGCCGCCGCCTAAGGGGCCTCACACTGGGGGAGAGCCGCCGTGGAGATGTCGCCCACGGCGCCGGCTTCAAGGTAGCCGCTCCATGGGGGTGCGGGATGGAGCACCGTCGACGCCGGGAGGTCGAGTTAAGGAGAAGGTGCGATGCGATGAGTGTAGAACCTCTTTGGTGGCGCCGAGGAGGCCTCGGCTTTGTCCGAGGAGTCGGTGAGGATGCTGCGGTTCCGGTGGAGCAGGTTAAGGCGGCGCCGTGGGGATGGAGCAGCCGCGATAGACGAGGCGATCGTCGGAGCAGCTCCTTGGAGGTGGAGGACGGGGCGGCTGAACCGGCAGGACGGTGAGATGGACGACGGATCCTCATCCGGGGAGGTGGACGAGGGACGTCGAGCTGTTGCGGTGGACGATATCGTCAGGGAAGAGGCTCCGGCTGGGCAGTGGTGATGTGGCCGATGGAGGAGGGTGGGGTTTCGCGGCTGGAGCGGAGAGGTTATGGCGGCCTGGGATTTCAAATGGCGAAAAGGGGGCGATGGGAGGGGGTGAAGCATGACATAGGGATGCGCTTGTCCAAAATGTAGGGTGTGTTACAAAAGTACCCCCCACCGATTTGAACTAGCGGCCCTTTCGGCTCAGGGTTAGAAGGGGGATTTCTCGTGTCGGGATTTGGCAGCTGGAGGGAATTTTCGCGCGCGTTGTAATTTCGGGATAGCAAGGCGCGGGTTGTGAAGGCGCCAGTTTTGGGAGCACGATATCTGAATTTTCGGGAGATAACAAGACGCGGGTTGAATTTTAGGGATAAGCCTAACATGTAGTAATATTGTACTTGTACGTACCAAATCAATTCGCACTTCCCTCAACCAAAAAGAAAACGAAAAAACTAAAACTATTCACACCACACGAAGAGAGAGTCTTGCCCCGTTTTACTATACAAATGCTATTCAAAGCTACTCCCTCCTTCCATCTATATAGGGCCTAATACGTTTTTCGATGCTAACTTTGACCAAATATTAGAGCAATGATATATGGCATGCAACTTACACAAAGCACACCGTTGAATTCGTCAGTGAAAGGTTCTTTCAATGATATAATTTCCACATTGTGCATGTCATGTAGTATTAATCTTGTCAATAGTCAACGGCGGTCTTAAAAATCTCATTACGCCCTATATAGATGGAAGGAGGGAGTATGAATCCATGTTATGTCCGATTAAATTTTTTTGCTTGCTGTATAATGCATGTAACCTACTTATACCAACATTTTAGTGCATTCCAAATGTCTATACTACCGCTGCAATTTGAACTAAATTTGAATTCGTTTCTATATTTCAATAAGAATCTACAATCATGATTGTTGCCAACTTCAACCATCATAGTTTCCTTGCTATCCACCAGATATAAATCGGACGGCCTATAATGCAGGATGGCAGGCACACCATCATCAACAACTCCGTTTTTTTATAAGAGTAGAGATAAAATATATTAAATGTAGTATAACATGTTCATAACCACACCATGTGTATCACCGTTATATATATTCACACATGCGTCGGTTTGAAACACTATGATAAATTCTTCAAATATCCGAATTTGCTTTTTATAATGAAGTATATAGGATCTCTATTTGTCTTTTACACCCACACAACCCTGTTATCTTTGTAGCTAGCGCTAACTTTCTCTTGTGCATGCACAAGCCCGCATCCCTCTCACCCTCCCTCAGCATTCTCTAGATCCATCGCGCAAATTCGTCTTTTCACTTTAGGTCGTCCACCCACGGTGTGTGTAGGCCCCCCAGCTCCTTCTTTACGGCACACATCGATCGATATGCCTCTCTAGCCAGGTGTGCCTAGCACAAACACAAGCTTCCCCTCTTCTCTTGTCACCGTCCATGCCTCACTCCCACCACTCTTTTCATCGTTCTCGTACTCGCACACTCCTCCCCCCTCGATATAGTATGCCTCTCGTACCACCTCCTACATGCACCCCTCTCTCTCTCTATCCTTCTCCTCGTGCCTCATTTGCTTCTAACACATACATGCATGTATACCGATCGATCTCCCAACATATACCTAGATCGACTTTAACTACCCCCCCATCGATCGACGTACCTCACAAGTTATGTCTCTCCTTTCTCCAACAAAGGGCGATTGATCTTCCTATGTAGTTACGTCTTCTTACCACAGCCACATCGTCCCCCCTCATCATTCGTGCATGCCTCCTGACCCGTCTCTCACACGCACGTGCACAGACAACAAGCAGCCATCTCCTCTCTTATTGATATTGCGGGCGTGCCCTCCGTTTGTCTAGCAAGCCTATCCCACCATTTGTTAGAAGTAACTCCACTACCACCCCTCCAACACTATAGCTCTCTCTCCCAACCTTATTCCTCTCCTGCACATATGCATGGATGCTGATCGATCTAACTTAATACATGAGGCAGATCGATCTCCTTAATACATGAGGTAGGCCTCTCTCCTCCTCCACACATATACCAGCCATTGTACCTCTATAGTTAATTGGGCCTCCCTCTTCCCCCACCACACACCGATAGTCGAGCACTGCAGGTAGGTATCCATGCCACAGAGACAAACTGCACATGTCCCATCTCACGTTCCAGTAGGCCAGCCACTCTATATCTTTGACATGGGCACACACAAATTCGATGGCACTCTTTATCGATCGTGCGCGCACACACACACATCATCCCTCTCTTCGATTCTATGGACACCTCAAGATGCATTTGTATGAGTAGTTTATCTTGTGAGAGAAAAGGTTGAACAAGGGAAGGCCTTATTTGCGAACGTGGAGAGATGTGTGGGTATATTTTTGCAAAATTGCCATAGTTTCTTTCCTATCCGTTAGATATAAATCCGACAACCTATATTGCAGGATGGAACGCACACCATCATCACCAACTCTATTTTCTACTCCCTCCGTCCGAAAATACTTGTCATCAAAATGGATAAAAAGAGATGTATATAAAACTAAAATACGTCTAGATACATTTCCTTTTATCCATTTTGATGACAAGTATTTCCGGACGGAGGGAGTATTTGTCTTTTTAGAGATTTCAACAAGTGACTATGACCGGACCTTACCAACACACTCAAAAAAGTAGTCCATAATTTTGATGTTACCCTCTTTTCTTGGCGGTGCAGTGCCATCTGAATACCTCATAAATAAAGAAAGTACTACATGATACTAATATATGATACATGGCGCAGGAGTACTAAGTATTATTAATACAGTTTTGCTAGAACTCATCTAGATGAGATATAATTTGGTCTCATTCATCTTTTATAGCCATTGGATGTGATGCTATATAAAATGCGTGTGTGCTGACGTGGGTTGTATTTGTTCTTGTGCAACGAACTGACCACTTCATGTCATGTTTGATAGTCTCAAGTTATTAAAAGCATACAAGCCCCACATCTCTTCTTGGTTGATTCCTCTATTTATGTCAAAAAATAAGAAATAACGTGAGAGTTAATGCACCACGCCTATGTGTTTACTATTTGGTTTTTGTAAGATGACTTAATACTCACCTAGATGGAGGGAGTATTCGATTTGACAGCGGGCGGTGCAATTCCCGATACGGCTTTAATGCAGACGAGGGAGGGAGTAGCGGTTCCTGATATGTTGAACGGCCAATGCATCCATGTTCAATTAATGCATGAGGGAAGTAATGGGAGGAGGTCCGGGAAAAGAGGCTGCACGATGTGAATGCAACACAGTTTGCCCTCATTGCCCTCATATAAAGGCGCCCCTCCATTCCAATGCATCTACCACATCGTATGCACCTAAGCATTTTCCTAAGCACCTACACTAAGCGCAAAAGAGCTCACTCCAGACCCATGGCGGCGATGCTCGTGAGCGGCCAACTACTGCACCAGATGGTCCACGACGCCGGCCTGCGGCATGGCGCCGAGGATCGTCTCCAGACGGTGTTGGAGACCGGCTGGTGGATGGCCGCCTTCGACGCCAACTACGACTCTCAGTTGGACCAGATGATCGTTGCCACCAGCAACAAGTTCACCGTCCTCAAGAAGCTCGCGGATGACATAGCCATACTCCTCTAGTCCGCGCGCCCGGGCTCCTCATTGCCAGCCACCCTAATCGGCCTCCATGGCCGGAACCTCTTTCAAGTACTGGTGGCCCTACGACTGCCCGCCGACGCCACGAAGAAAGTCCACCTGGAGGTCGCGCTCACCGCGAGGCGCCTCACCCTGCAAGAATTCGTCGACCTACACATCCACATGTATGAGGAAATCGTGTACATAGGTATCTACAAGGCCAGTGAGGACGCTACGACGTTGGCCTTCCTCAACCGGCTGGAAGCCTTGGATGCCTTTGCTGAGAAGCACCTCGACCTCACCACAAAAGCCGCCGCTCCTTAGACGCCGGTCGGTGGCCCGACGCACTAAGTTGAGGAGGAGGAGGTCATACGTTCGTGGATCCATCTTTCTTCTTGCCTTCTATAACCACCACTGCAATCGCATCATCGTGGCCTTAATTCTTATTGTACTATTGCATTCTCATTCCAGTCAATACCGACATGGGCGATCCCTTTGCTTAATTATATGCATCACTGTAACTAGTACTCCATCCGTCAATTTATAAGTTGTGCTTACATTTTCCATCAACTTCGTGCAACGTGCGGGCATCTTGCTAGAAACACTAGAATATGTCTATATAATCCGTATGTGATAGTCCATTTGAAATCTCAAAAAAGACAAATATTTAGGTAGGGAGGGAGTAATGTATTAGGAGTATATCAAAACAATAGTGATTTCTTTCAAGTTTGTGAACAAATACTACTATTCTACTACTTTGGATCCGTCACAACACACGGGCACATTGCTGGTAAAAGGAAAAGGCCTGCCGCGTTCGCGTCGCACCCCCACATGCCCGGGAATCGGGAGTACAACACGGCCCGTCCGGCACGACACATAGCTTAGGGAAGGTGTGTTGCCTAGAATTTTCACTTTCATGTGGGACCGCCGTTGAGCAAACCGACACCCCGCCCGCCGCCGGGTTGGAAAACAGAAACAAGGGGAAGATCTAGGTGTAGCACAAAAGCCAAGAAATTTAATGTCAGACGGGGCTCGTTGATAGAGTAGGAGCATTCCGTACTAGTACTACTCATACTAGTACCAAGTTTGTACTCCTAATACTATATTACTAGTACTACCACTATACAACTAGTAGGTACATGCACGGCACAACATCGTAGGAACAAAAAACGGGAAGATCTTGTTTTGGGTGATTTATCTTTTTTTCAATCAACATAGGATGAATAATATGATGTGGGGGCACCCATGAAGCTTATGTGGCTTGGTTGCATGGCTACGGAAGGTTAGAGAAAAATAAATAGATAATGTGTTTAGAGTGCACTCCACTATATATATAATACATACATATATATACTTTGGATCCATTGCAACGGACCGGCACATCTATATCTATACCCCCTATATAGTGTGTGAAAAACTTTGAAAGTTGGTCGTTGGATGAAGCCAATCCAACCATACAAAGATGGCAAATCCGAGCACTACTGGCCGTTGGATATCATCCACTAGATTCTGCCACATGTATAATCTAGAAGACTCCATGGTTGAACTTAATTCATGACTAAGGGCCTCTTTGATTCATAGGATTGCAGAAACACAGGAATAGGAAAAAAGTAGGATTGGAATGGCATGTTCATTGGATCCCTATAGGATTTGAGTTTGTTTGATTGTGTCACGTGAAAAACAAAGGATTTCTTTCAAGAGGTTGGAGTGCATGTTAGAATTCCTGTGAAACGTAGTACAAATGAATCCTTAGGAAAATATTCTACATGATTCAATCCTACGAATCAAACGACCAACGTAGGAAAAAATCCTAAGGATTCTAATCCTTAAAAGATCCTATGAAAATCCTTTGAATCAAACAGACCCTAACTTTGCCACAACTAAGCTTAGGCAAAGTTATTAGTTCTTCAAAACGAGAGAAAAAAGTTGGCAAGCCTAAGGGAATGTTGCCACATTTTTTGTGTGCATGTCATGTGGGGCCTTAGTGTGGCTTGCCTAAGGTGTGGCTTGAACCAAACACTCACCTAAGTTAACCAAACTTGCCTAACCTTACATTCCACCAGATTTTGCCACATGTTAGAATCCAGGAAGCTCCACATGTAGAAGCATAATGCACAAACCACCAGAATCTCATGCGTGCAATGCACGTGTACCTTACTAGTACTAGTAGTTGGTAGTAGTAAGAAACAAATTCCAGTTTTGGCACGAGCTCGTACTGCTGGAGCACCACAAGGCCTGCCGCAGGAGTTACATTTCCCTCTCGGGGCCCATGGGACCGAACTTCAGTGGCTTAGTGCCCGGCCTATGAGTCAATCACATGCGGACCTTAAATGCGGCTGGCCCACATGTCATTCTCATGGTGGTGTCTTGGTTCGCGATTCACTCGTTCGAGATGAACCGACCGGTGGTGGCGTGGCCGTGGCGAGGGTGCCACAGCTGGGCGTCGGGGCGTTACGAAGCGTAGATGGCCACACCGGCGGGTACTACCTGTAGTACTCCCTCCGGTCCTTTTTACTCTGCATATTAGGTTTGTCCGAAGTCAATCTCATCCAACTTTGACCAAGTTTATATAAAAAATTATAGACATTCACATAACAACACCAATATCATTAGATTCATCTTGGAATATATTTTCATATTATATTTATTAGATATTATAGATGCTAATATATTTTCATAAGGGTGGGTCCCACCTGTCAGTGAAGGAAAGGCAGGGCAAGGCAGTGGTAGCCACGTCAGAGGATCCATGTCCACGTCGGGGACGTCGTGCTGTGGGTTGGAGCGGCGTCGTGGGAATCGCGTGTGGGTGTGGCAGTGGTAGAAACAAGAAACGTGATGGTCGCCGTGGTTCAACTTCCATGGACAAGCTGTCATGTATGCTGACACATGTATATCAAAACTAGAGTGTTTATATTTCAAGCACGTGAACAAGTATTATTCTACTAGTTTGGATCCATTGCAACGCACGGGCCAGCACATTGGTAGTAGTAATGTCCATCTCTATCTCTAGAGGCCTTCCCTCATTCATCCTTTTCTCTCACAAGATAAACTACTCATACAAATGCATCTTGATGTTCCATGGAACGCATGAGGATGTTTCCTTGGCGGTCTCTCCAGCGCGGCGTGGCCGTAGTTGCAAGTTGACGCCCCTTGATATGCCGACGTTGAGGGGCACTCGGATTTCCTCTGATGAATAGGTAAGATGAGTTTGATCACGCAGTAAATGCATTCTAAAGACTACTTCTGTGTCCATTTTCTAATTCTCCCCCTGCCCACTGTTTCACAGGTTAGGCTCGGTGCGAGTGGAGATTGGCTTGCATATGTACAGGAGGGTACCAACATCAATTTGCACAACATTTACAACGGTGACACCATTCCCGTAGAACATTTGTCCAACATTGGGATCAGCCATGCAATGGGCCACGGCATGAATTGGTGCGATGGAACCATGGTGAGATTGAATAAGAGAGCACGAACCTTGCACATGGTGGTCAAAGGCGGACCATGCTGTCTGCGGCCAATTTGTTGCCATATGAGTAGGAAGACGCTGTGCTCCTTTCTAAACGCATCTTCGCGGTGACAAACCAGGGGACTTATTTTGTATGGGACACATCCTACGATATAATCCCCCTCTCCTATTTTATTTGTTTTGAATCTTTTCATTTTATAAGTTTCAAATTCAAATTTAGAGCTCCCCATCACATGTTGATATTACAATGTCCATTAAATCGTTGCGTGCATGTATAGTAAAGAAACAAATCTCGAGTTTGGCACGAGTTCGTGCTGCGGGAGCACCACAAGCCCTGGCGCAGGAGTTACATTTCCCTCTCAGGGCCGTCGGGACTGAGCTTTAGCGCCTTACTACACCTACCTTTGAGTCAATAACATGTGGACCCGATAGGTGACTGGTCCACGTGTAATGCTCCCGTAGGCAGAGGGGTAGTGGGGTCAAGAGGGATGAGCCGCAGGTCGGGGGACGTGTGGTTTCATGGGTTCGAGTGGCATCATGGGAATCGCAAGTGGCTGTGGTAGAAACTTGATGCTTGCCGCATTTTAGGTGGCCCACATGTCATGCACACAAGCTGTCATGTCTACGGACACATGCACTGCATACCGATCACTGGAAGGAGTAGCAGAGAAAGCTATATATGCGGATAAATAGTTCCTTATAGTCAAGCGGACCCACGCTACTACTCTGTTCCAAAGACATGCACACCATCGAAATAGTCCATCTATATCAATATACACCGAGAGGGAATATTTTTTTTTACAAGAGAGGAAATTGTTCATCCATCCATAATGCCCTCCTGCTGGTGCAGCCTTTTCTTCTTCTTCTTCTTCTTCTTCTTCTTCTTCTTCTTGTTCTCATTCTCTGTGGGAGACGGCTTTGCAACAAGCTCTTTGGACCTTGCAGCTATCTTGAAACTCACACGGGCATCGAGGGCAGCATATTTTATCTGCTCATATGTCAAGGGATAATTCTCCCATCGAGACGGCCTTAATGCCACCGTCTCGTCACCATTCTGAAGATTTGTACCGAGCACAAAATTTGCTACGTCGAATAGGGATGGTGTCTGTTTATCACAATCTTCTACAGGAATTTTGATTCTGGTTTGTAGGTCAGCGATGCTTTTCAAATCAAGGTTGTACGGCTTCAGCTTCTGTTTGTCCCCTTCGATGGCTGCCCCACAGAAGTACCCGAGACAAGAAATCGTGAAGCTCACGTGGTATGGAGGACGAGTGTATGATGTGGTACACCAAAACATCATCTTCATGGCACAGCTGAAGGACGGCGGCGCACTGGATCTTCCCAGGGGCACACTCCGTGTACTCTGCGTCGAGACCGATAACCCTCGTCTCTACCTTTTCGAGGAAGTTGGATACATTGTTGATCCACTACCGAACAACCCTTGGGTGGACGGTGACGGTGGCAACTATGTGCATCGAGCCTTCGACGAGGACATGTTGGACGCTAAAAACCTGCATCTCGATCTCTTCCGCCATTTGGAACCGCTGGAACGGAGGGCTATGGTTTGGAGAATTAGGATTAGATGGCTAGTCTAACTGAAGTAGTAGATGATTATTTAAAGAGGTTAAAACAATGTGAACGTAGTGGGGTTTGGATGCAAATGAAGATGAAGGGGAGGTGAAGAAGCCGAGGAGAATCGGTTCCCGATGGAGAAGTAAATGGGAGAAGTGGCGTGCAGGCAGTTGATTAAACGGCTAGGTAGACTAAATGAAAAGGCTATGCGGGTAGACTGATGAGTCGTACCTGTTCGTGTACGTGCCCAACCTTCCTGATAGGTGGGACCTATGCATGCAAACAGATAAAAAATGTCCTGGATACAGAACATGGATAACACTGTATATTTAGTGTCGAATCTTTTTAGTACTTTGAATTTTGGCCACTACTTCTGCTGTTTAGTAACTTTTCTGAATTTTGGCCACTACTACAGTAAGTTCAAGTGAGTAACTATAGTAACTTCAAGTGAGTAACTCCATTTCTGTTTTTTACATAAAACTAACCATGATATTTGTTCCTCTGTTCTGGTCATAATTATAATCTGATTGCTGAACCCTTAATCATTCTCATAATGTTTACATGATGCACAATTATACTGCCATCAAAACTACTCCATACACACACTATCGAAACTGACAAGATGGTGGTGGAGGTGGGAATAAATGTTCAGTATTGGTGCATTTTCTGTGCTTACAAAATTCAGATTGAATTTCACTATCAAAAGAAAAGAAGTGGAGATTAAATGTTTCTTTCCACTTACTTCACCTGTGTGTAACTCTTTTGGTGCATTTTCTGTAGAACATATGTGTAGCTGCAGCATACAGGCCAGTTCATCAACTGCTCGAAGAAGAAAAGAAGGTGGCATTTCCTTGCCTTTAGCATACAGGCTAGTTCACTTAATGTCCTCTGGTGCTATATTTTTGAGAACATCCAAGTTTTTACTTATCGCTTTGCTAGCATTCACAAGTCTATTGAAGCGTGCATGTCTCTGTGAATCTTGCTGTCTACTCCAAGTAGATGGTGTGTAGCCTGGCAAAGGATATTAGTACTTGGTGCATTCTAAGTTTAAAACCACTCTAGATTTACAAGTGTTTACTGAAGATGACAAGTGTTTATTCAGTTCTAAATTTGAAGTAACTAGTAGACGAACAATATTCATCTTTTTCTGTATATGAAGAAGAATAAACCTAGCTAATTCAAATAATTCCAATTTTAGGGACATGTTTTTATCAATTCTTAGTTAAGGGGTTGTGGTAGTTTTCAGTTTTCAGTTTTGTGCTGCTGGAATTGATTCTACAGAAATATTTAGGGAAGAGTCATGGCTATGCTTAGCTCTCTGTAAAATGAGTGACTGAAATTGGACAATTGGAAACTTTGGTATGTTTTCAATTGGACAAATGGTGTATAAATCCAAATAAAGCAAATAAATTCAAATGATTCAAATAAATCCAAATAAACATGGTTGATCTTCATTTTGCATAAACCTGGTTGAGTATTATAGAGTAATTGACAACAAATTGACCTGGTTGGAATTCATACAGCAACAGTAACAGTTAACTGAACTTCTTTTGCATGCATTTATCACTCCAGAAAACTTCGAGTAACAAGTGAGCAGCCTCTGCATTTTCTCAGTGAAATTTTGAGTGCATTTATCACTTGTTGGAGTATGCTACAGCTTTTGCAAATAACAAACTCCTTTAGTTTACATCTCAGTTTTAGCAAACACTACAGTTTCAGTAAAGGAGTCATAACTGAATTACACGCACTGTAGTTTCTCTACAGTATTGGAACACCGGACATTTTTTGTTAACTGTAGCAAGAAAAACTTCCAAAAACTAGCAAATCTCCAAGAATGCCAAGAGTATTACTCAATGAATTTGATGGCATCAAACTAAATTTTCACTATAATCTGTTCATCATTTAGCAGCAGTGTATAGCCTTTGTCCTAGATTATTTCTCTAGCTTTGTATCCCCTGACTGAATTTTCTCTGCCTGTACTAAGAATAGCAAATTCAGACTCGCAGCAAAAAATTGAACAACAGCAGTAGCAGAGGTGGGCGGGGCAGACTCACCAGCACAGGCGGGAGTGGCAGCAGAGGCGAGGCAGGGGAAAAGGCAAAAGCAGCATCAGAGGTCCATGGCGCCGGAATCGTCCACCAGTAGCAACATGAGAGGCGGGAGTGGCCAGAATTGTCCACAGCGCCGGCGGCTGAAGCGGACGAAATCGGAGGCACAGGTGGGCGGCGAAGGTGGGCGAACATGGGCGGCGACCTTCAACGGGGCCGGCGGCGTAGCTCGAGGAGGGCGCCCGTGCAGGTCACCTTCACGGCGGGCGGTGCAGGTGGTAAGCCGCGGCACAGGTGCAAGCGGGCGGCGGCGCTGTTGTTGGTCACGGGCTGGGCCACGGTTCTGGTGTTGGTCGCGGCGCAGATCCAGGCGGGCAGCGGCGTAGGTGGGTAGCCGGCGATGGCTGCAAGGCGCGAGCGACGGGGGAGGAGGAAGGAAGGAGATGGACTTCTTTGTGACGTGTTTAAAACTCTGTGGTTTTTTTGCAAAAAACAAATACACTGCCCTATAGACAACTTTTCCCGGATGGAGGGAGTACTAGTTAAATCCGAGCTATGGGTGTGAAGCACTGATATGCCGGTACATTTGATTGTGACCTATTCTAATTTTGTAACTGAACTTTTTTTAGAAAGGGCTGTACGTCAACTAAATGTGCTAGTAGAACTTATTGTGTTGTCTGTCTGTTTTCTTTGCACCACATTCAAGATATTTCCCCATCATTGATAGAGACGATGAACCATTATGTACGACTTCGGTTGGTTTCAACATAGCCCTTCCCGTAGCGATCCACTGCTTCCATCCTGATTGTGCCGCCTGCGTGAAATTTTTGTATGCAAGTTCGGTGTGCTATGATGTTCTATATGATTGTGTCAACTATATAAGTTTTTACTGAGCATCAGCAATGCATATGGCTGAAAGATGTATTTACGAGCATCGACCGATGGGTCTCTCTCTCTATCTCTCTCTCTCTCTCACGCACACACACACACACACACGTGCAAACGCATAAGTGGGACCCGTTGAATTATTTATTTGCTCATGACATCTTTTAATTAGGTTCCACTGTAATCTAACTTTTTTCTTAAGTTATTAATTGAGCTCAGTGACTTCAAAAAGTTGTACAGAAGCCTTGTTTGGGCCTTTCCGGCATCGCTGAATGTGGGCTGAGTAACCATGTTAGGTTGTACTGTACTACACAGGCCTTTTTTTCAACATCAGCAATGCAACTGGGACGACAGTTGTACAATATATCTGGGTCAACTTGTTATTCTCTGCCCCGCTGGGCTGCAAACTTTCCTAGGAGGTATGCATTAGGCTTAACAAGAAAATGGACTTTAAGAAATAATAAATGGGATGTAATTATAATAACTGGACAGTTACTATGCACCAAACACGTAATTAGTTTGAAAAATATATTATTTTTGGAATTTGAAATTTTTAATTTCATTACTTGTTGCGCGTGCAATATTTCGTTGGATTTTAACGTAATGAAATTATATTTGACCTGACTAGAAATTTCGGATAAAAATATTTCGGATCCCATCAAAATGTGGGAATTTTTTTTTGAATTCTGTTTTGAGCGGTTGTTTGAAATTATTAATCGTTGTCCTAACTAGAAGTTGGGCTGTACTTTTAACAAACTATAAATGGGCTGTAGTAAATTCCATTAGAATTAAAAAATGGACTGTACATTCTTACAAATCACAAATGGGCTATATTTTCTCTGCCAAATCCGAGCTGTGGGCCTACTAAGTTGACGCGTACCAAGGGCTTTGTCAACTTAGTCAATATAAATGATTCTAGCTGCAGTGATCATACGATGTCCATCCCATGGCCGTAGTGCTTCTTCAACCTCTGGTCTTCTTGCTCCTGCCGCCCAAAGCAGCACCGGTCGTGTCGCGTGCTCCTGCCTCCCGTGGCCGGCTGTGATGCCGCGGAGGCCTCACCGCCCCGTACTACTCCCACCACTGGCCAGTCCATCCCTCTACTCACCTACACCCCCTGTTATTCTGCGGCGACGGCAGCCTCACACCGCAGCGGAACCAGTGAAGCTTCGTACTCCTCTCCGCGCGGGCTTCCACTGCTGCGTCTTCCCCGGCTCCGCGTTGTCCCCTCCCTAGGCCTCGCTATCGTCCAGACCACCGCCCTGGTGCTCTCGGCGCGGCGTGGTCAACGGCCGACTTCCATCGGAAGAGTACTGTACATGGAGAGGCTAACAGCTGGGTCCAGGCGGCCGCAAGGAAGTGCCTCCTTATTACGCGCAAAATAATTATTCCTCCACCTGACAGCAGGGACCCACTGGACAGGCCACCTTATTTCACAAAAAAAACATTTGCCCCCTGACTGCTGGGACCCACGGTCGGGCCAGCGTATTTTGCGAAAAAAAACATTCCCCCCGCTGTCAGCTCGGACCCACCGGAAGTTCCTCCTTATTACTCACAAAAAAATGAATACTCCCCCTGCTAGCTGGGACCCACCATGGTGGGAGGCTGACTTGTGGGCCTACTAAGTTGATTGGGACGGGGGCTTTGTCAACTTTAGTCAATATGAACGATTCTTGCTCCAGTGACCGTATGATGTCCATCCAACGGCCATAGTGCTTCTTCAACCTCTGGTCTTCTTGCTCCAGCCGCCCAAAGCAGCGCCGGTCATGCCGCATGCTCCTGCCTCCCGTGGCCGGCTATGCTGCTGTGGAGGCCTCACCTCCCCCTACTATTCCCATCGCTGGCCAGGCCCTGCGGTGACGGCAGCCTCACACCGCAGCCGAACCAGTGAACCCTCGTACTCCTCTCCGCGCGGGCTTCCACTGCCGCGTCTTCCCTGGCTCCCCGTCGTCCCCTTCCTAGGCCTCGCCGTCGTCCACCGCCCTGGTGCTCTTGGCGCGGCGTGGTTAATGTGGTTAAGGAACGACTTCCATCGGACGTGGAATGTACGTGGAGAGGCTGACGGCTGGGTCCACGGCCGCACGCAAGGAAGTGCGTCCAGGCAAAAAAAATGATTCGCCCCCCTAAATGCTGGGACCCACCAGCTACATCTTCTCAGGCAAGGAAGTGCCTGACAGTCGGGACCCACCTGGTTGAAGCGTATGTAGCATTGTCATTCTGGCCGCGAACGTGTACATACATATATACTGGTGGATGTAGAGGCGCGCACGTGTCATAGTAGAGGCGTGCACGTAGCATGTACACATACTTACATTGGCCAGGGTGCAAGAAAGAAAATACGGCCACGTATGTGTACATACGGGCGAGGTCTCGAACGCCTACTCGCGCATAGGTACGGCCAGGGCTCGTGTACATGACTGGGTCGGAACGGAGAAGCAGCGTCGACGTTGTGTTCATGGGGAGGCAACGGAATGCGTTGTGTTCATGTGGAGGCAACGGAATGCGTCGTATTCATCAGGAGGCAACGAAATGCGTGGGAGCCAACCGGCTGGGTCGGAACGGAATGCGTGTTCATGTTCATCGGGAGGGCTTGGACAGAACAGGCGATGGAAATAAGGCCTAGCGTACCGCAGAACGGAGGAAACAGACCTCCTACGTCTGGAACAGGGTCCTTTTGATCGGGAGGGGTCTGGCATATCGCAAAACGGAGGAAACGGACCTCCTACGGTTGAAACGGGGGTCCTGTTGATCGGGAGGGGTGTGGCGTACCGCAAAACGGACGAAACGGACTTGTGTTGGAGCGCTACGGTCGAAACGGGGGTCCTGTTCATCGGGAGGGGTGTGGCGTACCGCAAAACGGGACTCCACGGGATACTTTTCATCTCCACCGTCGACCTCCTCCAGCCTCCACGGGCTACCGTCGACCTCCTCCAGCCTCCACGGGCTCCTATTCATCCAACCTCCACCACGCGCTACTCCACCGGCTACTGTTCAACCACCCCTCCACGGGCACCCCTCCACCGTCTACTATTCATCCAGCCCTCCACACCACTAGGTCCTGTTCAACCACCCCTCCACGGGCACCCCTCCATCGTCTACTGTTCATCCAGCCCTCCACCACACCATGGGGTCCTGTTCATCCAGAGGCAATGCCACCGCTCACTGTTCATCCAACCCCCCCCCCCCGCAACACTCACTGTTCATCCCAGAGGCAGCATCGATCGGCTTCGGTTAGCAGAAGTAGTGAAGGAATCGCTCGATCGAGTTCAGTTAACATCCATCGATCGATCGCTCGGGTTCAGTAACGCGTAGCCTGCAGTGCAATCGTTCGGGTTCAGTTAGATCCCAATGCCTCGCTCGGGTTCAGTTAGAGCCAACGCCTCGCACACACGCGCGTATGTGTACGAGAGAAACACGCATCGCTCGGCCCTGACCTCCCACCGTAACTGGGAACTCCCCGAAATTTTCCTCCCCCTCGCTTCTACCACGTTTTTTCCATCATGGACGGCCCAAAGAATGTCATGCAGCTGCGTCTCCGGCCCGCCCAGGATGAAAAGCCCATTTTCTGTCATGATTTTTTATCATAGAAGTAGGAGCCCACCACATCTATGATGATACCGGGTTTTGTCACAATTATCATCATAGAAGTGTCATATGTATGACAGAAAAAAAATTCGTTCGGCCCAAAATGTCACGGATGTGTCTTTTTTTGTAGTGATGCTTGTATTTCCAATGTTGTATTTTTTTCGACATGCATACAAACAAATGGTTCGTTTAAAGTTTCACTTTTCCTCCACTACGTGTCCCTTCCCGTCTTAGTTTTGACATCCCATTCGGTTCATGCCCCGACACATCTTGATGAGATCGATTGATGATGAGAAATCAATTGCATGTCGTGCAAGGAGATAAAGGTTTGCTCTGTTTCTATGATAGAAATGACCGGCGGGGGGGGGGGGTCTGTGGGGATCAGAGGGAGTATATTGTACATTCATAAGAGAAACGAATGTATTATACCCACCCTAGTCCTCTTTTAATTGATCTACGGACCCCGAGATGAAATCAAGATAGAACAAGTGGGTGCATGTGTGATACCAAAGGCGGATTCAAAATTTTGAACCGATGATCATAGAACCCCGAGACGAAAAGGGGTCAGCACATGGAATATGCTGGCAATGTAACACAATAGAGCAATGAATAGATAAATGCTAACACTACATGCATATATGACTGGTGGGGGCTCTATGGTTATATGGTTTTTGCGAAAAGCTAATTTTTTTCCTACAACAAAGGAACAATTTTTTTATTTAACAATCATGGTAGTTGAAACATTGAGAATGGTACCCCCATCTCAATCCCAATTAAATGTAATTAACAACCCAACAAATTAATTTAGAGTGATGAGATACAGTAGTATAATCCAAGTACTAGATAATCAAGTTGTCCATAACCGGGGACACGGCTAACCATGATTAGTTTATACACTCTGCAGAGGTTTGCACACTCTTCCCCACAAAACTCGATCTCCTCCGTTGGATTTCTCGCACTACGTGGTGTTTGAGAAATGGATGACCGAGACACAGTCTTTCAGAAGCATTAACTCTTTACTCCGAGTGGACAGTTACACCTACTTTTCCTCTACATCTGCTAGCCCACCACTGAAAGAGGTCACATAACATACTGAAATATGCCAGAGCCCATAATGGCTTGTGGCTGCACACAGAAGTTTCTAGCATGAATAATCTCATGATCCCTTTGAGCCTGGGTGGTGGACCATAGGAGGATCTCACGGTATATCCCTGGGATCTCCTGGACAACACTAGTATATCACCAGTTGCCCAAACAAGCAATCCACCCAAATGTGTATTAAAGTTGCCACCTTAAGTTGAACCATTAATTATCAATCTCACATCTGTCATGGATTTCTCAAACCCAAACCATGTCTACGAGCATAGCATGGCAATATAAGCATAACGTAGAAGTAACTCCCAAGGTTTGATAATAAAACAAGTAATAGGCTCTACCTCATCATCTACTTCCCAATACCCACAAGTTTAATCACATCCTAATCATGCAATGTTTGAGGATTAGAACTAATGCATAAAAACTGGATATGAAAGAAGTATGATCAATGTGTTACTTGCCTTGCTGACGATCTGCAAATCCTAAAGACTCGTAGTAGCACGCTTCGCACTCTGTGTGTTCTATCGTAAACAAACAATAACATACATAAGAAATCAAGTAAAGATGCATGGGTAAATCTCAAATAAGAAGATCTAACCAGAAAGTTCAACTTAAGAACTCCAGTTTGCAAAAAGAATTAAATCAAACAAAACAACGAAACTCAAACTTCGAAAGAAACAGGATCCGATTACTAATCTGGACTAAGGACAAATTTTATAGTACCAAAATCTTATTCAAGTTGGTTAAACGGAAAGAGGGCTTCGATACGAAGATCTAGGCGCTTGAATCGCCTGATTCCGATAAACGAGCGAAAAGATATAATAGATCGAAAATTAGGGCAGAGATCGCCATCGAAAATAATCGCGGAAAAACCCTGGAAAAAGAAAAACTGACGAACAGGCTAACGAATGAACGTTTGTTGTCTGTGACTAACGGGTGAAAACCGTTCGTTAAAACGAACGTACGAACAAGCATTTGCTAAACAACTAAACCGGGAAAATAAAACCGATCTACAAAAAAATCAAGGGTTTCTAAAAAAACATACAATTTTCTAAAGAAAACCGACGGCTACCTCGGAATGCGTGACGGCGGCGGCGGCAACTCTGGCAAGGCAGCGTCCGGCGAGCGGCGGCGAGCGGCGGCGGGCGGATCAAGGCGCGGCGTCGGCGGCTAGGGTTTGCGGGCGCGGGCGCTGGTGGGCTGGGGGGCTCAGGGGCACGGCTTATAAGGAGGTCGGCCGGGTGGAGTCCAGGCCGGGTACGGCCCGAAGTCGGTTCCCCTTTTTTTAGAAAAAATATTTAGCACAGAAAAACAAAGAAAAGGAATACTAAACGGACTTCAAAAAATCCCGAAATAAATTTTCCCCGTCGTCTAAAAATAAGCCGAACAAGGTGAACATTTATTTGGGCCTATAATGCAATTTTGGAGAACACATATTTTTCCTAATTCAATTAAAATTGCCATAAAATCCAAATAAAATATGAAAATGGATTCTAATATTTTCCTCCAATATTTCATTTATTTTGGATAAGTCATATTGTCTCCTCTCATATATTTTGGTATGAAATATTTTCGGAGAGAAAATTTATTAAAACCGAAGTGATCCTTGTTTCCATATTTGATAAAATTCAAATATGCAAATGGTGAAATCCCCCAACTCTCTCCGAGGGTCCTTGAGTTGCTTAGAATTTCGAGGATCGCGGAAGTCGAAATGCACAAAATATGATATGCATGAATGACCTATGTATAACATTCCAAATTGAAAATTTGGGATGTTACAAACGCCCAATCAATATTGGTAGATTCGGACGTACTCCTAAATTTGTATTCAAACAAACATGGTTTCCAATTTGTTTTCAACCACGTGAATGTGCTTGTTCTTGTGCATGCTCTTCCTACTAGGATTTCGCCACATATAGCCAGTCCAGTAGTAACTTTTTTTAAGCTCCCTGTCCAATAGTACTAGTGGAGTACTGACAACATCTGTAGTAGAGTATGCAGTGCTCATAGTACTCCCTCCTTCCATTTATATAGGGCCTATGTGGAGGAGAGAGATGTGAAAAAGTAAGGGGAGTGAGATCTCATCCAAGAGCCTAGTTATATACGCATTCCTAGTTAAATCCAATAAATATGAAGAAAGAGATAGAGAGGAGATGGAAAAAAGTACTAGCCAACCTTATAATTTTTTTTCGGGAAATAGCCAACCTTATAGCCCACACTACTGTATGAGTGCATCTAGATGATGGCAATAGATGACATGGTAGTTCCTTATAGCCATCGGCTGGCTATATTATTAACCATGCTCTAATGCGTTTTCATTGGAAGCTCCTTTCACATACAAATTTGACCATATGCTTTGTGTAAGTTGCATGTCATATATTATTGTCGGATTTTGGGTTCTGGAAAAAACCTTGAGGTTCGAACACTAGGGTGCGCACGAAGATCTCTCCCCCTCTCTAGGTCGCGCCCATCATGATCTCACGGCCTAGCTCGACGAACCCAAAGAACAAGAGACACAAGAGTTTATACTGGTTCGGGCCACTGATGTGGTGTAATACCCTACTCCAGTGTGGTGTGGTGGATTGCCTCTCAGGCTGAGAATGAACATTTACAAGGGAAGAACAGCCTCCTGAGGAGAGATGTTCTTGTGCTTGGTGAACTTGTGTGGTTGAGGATGATCTGGATCATCTCTCCTCTATGGTGGTGGCTAGTCCTATTTATAGAGGCCCTGGTCCTCTCCCCAAATATTGAGCGGGAAGGGATCCCACAACGGGCAAATTCGAAGGGAGACAACTAGTACAAGCTATCCTGACTAAAGGCGGGCTTCGCCTGCCAAAGGCTTTGGTGGTGATGCCGTCTTGGGCTCCACGGTGACCTCCATCCTGCTGGTCTTGGTCTTGTTGCACCGATATGGAATCCTTTAACTGATGCCTCGGGACTCCTCGCCTGTGCTTGTCCCTTTAGCACCAAAGAGGAAACAAGGACACTGCACGCGCTGGCGCCCGCCTGGCACCCGCCCGCCTGGCCTTGGTCGTCATGGCTTACGTCACAGGACATCGCGAGGTGTCCCTCGCCTTGATCTCTATACCCATCACGAGCCTGCCTAGTGAAGCTGCCCCCTAGGAGGTCTTGCACTATCCACCTCGCGGGGCTTGGCCCCTCGTGAGGGTCTTGATTGTTTGCTGGTAAAGATGGGTCGTATAGGGCCTCTGGTGGAGCTACGCTGTGGGCCGCAGGCAGGCAAGTCTGGGGACCCCCGTTCCCAGGACGCCGATAGTAGCCCCTGGGCCCAAGGCGCGCTGGGACTTTGTTTCGAGGCAAAGGCGAAGGGCAAGTGCGGAGCGCCGCGGGCCCCAATAGCCTGTGGCACCGCTTGACGCGTGGCAATTGATTGGACGTGGGTGTCTCCGCTTCCCCACGCAGCCTTGATATCCGGCTGGCTAGGCGGCCACGACGTCCTACACAGTTATTTCCCCACTGATGGCAACGCACTCCCAAACTCCTCTGATTCTTTGAACCTCAGCTTCCTCTCCCAATCTGACGTGAGATCAGTTCTCTCCATCGCCATGGCGCCGAACCGAACGGAGAAAGGGAAGAAGCCCCTATCCTCAGCCAGCCCGCCTCTGACCGTCGAGCCCGTCATCGGCCGATCGTGGGTGCTCAATCGAGAGGCCATGGACAAGGTCTGCCCTGCGCTCGCCACCAGCTTCAACGAATAGGGAGGTACGGTGGCCTGGCCTGCGTCTCGAGCTACTGTCGATAGAACAGCCACCGAGGTCCAATTCTTCATCGACGCCCCATGGGCCGGCCTGGTCCCTCCCTTCTCTGCCTTCTTCAATGTCGTGGTTTCAAATTACCAGATTCATATGCTGCACCTAGATCCCCAATCTATCGCTCTTCTTGCTGTCTTTGCCTTTGTCTGTGAGGCCATGGTGGGCATCGGCCCCTCCGTGGCCCTTCTATGCCATTTCTTCTCGCTGCACCTGACCGACCTCCGGCAATGCTTGGGGTGCCTGAGCTTCCAGGCCGTGGCGGCAACGGCCGGCTCAGGCATTGACTTTGAATTCCCGCCGTCTACGAGCGGGTTCTGGATGCGGTGGGTGTATGTGGATGTCGAAGAGCTCAACCCCTTGCTCTTGCCTCCGTCGGCGCCCGCCGTCCCCAGCTCTGGCTGGGGTCATGAGAAGCTTGCGAGGCCCCGCCTCACCTTCATCTGGCTCTAGTTGAAGAGGCTGAAAGATCTTGGCTTGACTGCGCCCATGGTGATGAAGGAGTTCCTCCGACACCGCATCGCTCCGCTTCAATGCCATTCCTAGCCGATGTGGGCCTTGTCTGTCGGCCAGGATTGCATGAGGCTTCAGGAGTCAGGGCTTCCGCTCGAGGAACGAAGAACAATGCTCGAGGTCCTGGCGGGCGACCCCTCGCCACCCGATATGCCACTTGAGGGCTATCTCTTGTATTGTTGCTCAAACAGGGTGGAGTTCGCGGGGCATAGACCCCCTTTTGACGCATGGGGGCTACGTCCAATCGGCCTTGAGGGGTCCCACGAGAACCCCGTCACCGTGGTTCCCCTCCTTGTCGTCGGCACCGAACTTGCCCCAAGAGTGGACGTAGGGGGGCAAGCACCACTAGAGGCCGGAGGCGCGGGTGCTGAGATGTCGACGCCGCCCGTGGCTCCTGAGGCACCATCTCCGGGAGCCCATGACCCTCGCTCTGGGGTGGCAGTTGAGGGGGCGACGCAATACGTTGCTCCTGAGGCCGAAGCTCCTGAGGCCTCAGTAGGTCATCGCGAGGCGGAACCCGATGGCTCTCGCCAGCTTGGCGCTCCTGAGGTCGCCTCCTCGGGCCCTTCACCAGCCGCGCCCTACGCTGGTCGTCACGTCCAACGCTTCGGCCGGCTCCGTGTAGACTTCGATGCTCTCCGCAAAAGGAAGGAGTCCCCGAGCTGCAGCAGCAGCGCCTTCCAGCCGTTGAAACAGCGGAAGTACATCGCCATAGATGAGTAAGTACCTTATCTTTGTAATTCCTTGAGTGCTGCTTTCCTTCCTGACGGTGGCTTTTCAGGATCTCTTCTGCTAAGGCCGTCAAGCCTCCCGGGGAGCAATCTCCTCCTGCCTCGAATCTCCCGCTGGCACTGAGTGTCTCAAGCCAGCATGCCGCCCCGCATGCGATGTCGGCTGGAGAGGCAGATATGCTAGCCTGGTCCCTCGAGCCCGCGCTCCTGCCGTCTCCTCTTCGTGGCCTTGCCGGGGGTGTGACGAGCATGCCAAGGGCTCCCCCTCTGGTTGTAGACGGCGGCTGGATGGCTTCGGTCTTGGTTCCTTCTTCGAGTAGCGAGCCTCAAATCAACTGGGCTCCCACCGGGGCCAAGTCGGCGACCGAGGGGGGGGGGCAGCACACAGCCTCCTGCGGAAAGGGGGCGAGCCGCTTTGGATCTCGTCGGTGACGCCCACTATGGAGGACGGAATCGGCCGCGCACTCAAGTTTGTGCATGACCAGAGTGTCGTCCGCCACAAGCTCTTTCGGGAGGCGATGGGCGCGATGAGCCGACTTGGCGGAGAACTCGTGGACGTAGACGCGCGCCTCGAGGCCGAGGGTCTTCGGCTGATGGAGGAGTGGCATAAACTGAAGGTGGCCATCAACCTCGGGCACCACCAGCGGCGAGCTTGATAATGCGAAGGCCGAGGCATCTCTTGCGACCTCGCGTGAGGCCTGCCCTCGAGCCTTGGAAGAAGCCCGGGAAGCTGATCATTCCCGCGAGATCGCAGAGAAACGCGCGTGGGAGCAACAAGCCTGGAGTGTCTCCTTGGAGCAGCAAGTGGAGGCGCGCAAGGCTGCCCTATCGTCAATGAAGGGGACGCCTGGCGAGGAGGAAGAGATCCTGAGGCGCGAGGAAGCGCTGGCGCTGGAAGCCACGGAGCGAAGCCTTGGGCTTGAGCGGTTGGAGACGGGGGAGCGCCAAGTCGCCCAGGCGGAGGATACAGTCGGAGCGCGCGAGGCCAAGGCCCAGGGGGAGGTCGATCGCCAGGTGGCCGAGGCTCGAGCGGATCTTCTGGGCAGGTACGACCTAAAGCTGAAGCTCGTGGAAGCCGAAGCTGTGGGAAGGACTACTGTCCTCAAGTCAGGGTTGGCTGAGGCGGGACAACGCGAGGAAGCCGCCGCGCCGCCCTAATCTCAGTACAAGCTGACCTGGCTTCTGCCCACGCCGAGCTGCTTTCTCTTCAATAGTGGGTCGCCAACACTGAGTCCTTTGCACAACAGAGTAGGGAGGAAGCGCTCCAACGGCGGATGTTGTAGCGCGTGCACGCCCCCATGCTCCAAACCCTCAGGACCAGAGCCAACACGGCGCTGGGCACCATCTGCGACGAAGATGCCCTCATTCCCACTTGAACGATTACGCCAGTCACCTCCTCTTCTTCACCGATGTGGTGACATGGCTGGAGAATCAATCCGAGAGGGCTCGCGAGCTTGTTGAAGAGAGAAGCCACGGCTTGCTCAGGTGCGCATTCTCTCGCGTCTTCAGCCACCTATAGAACACCTACCCTAACTTCGATTTTGACGCCGCCATTTCCCCTGTGCTTGAGTCCATCCAGGGCGACCAGGCGCGCTGGGTAGAAGACAATGTGGATGCTCTAGTCAGGGCCTTCACCTCCGAGGAAGACGCGGTGGTGGTCGCAGCGGATGAAGGTGACGTGGTCGATGATGGTGTGGGCGACGCCGGCAATGGTGACAGTGATGCCAACGATGGTGATGGTGATGCCAGCGATGGCGACGACGACGCCAGCGACACGTCTGAGGGAGACCCGGAGGACGCGGTGAGCGATATGTCCGATTGAGCCCGTGCTTCCTTGTCGTTGACCCTGCATGTGAAAGCTCGGGAATGGCCTTGAAAGTAGTAGGAGCATTTTGGGAGGGGGACCCTCATGTGAACAGATTACTGCCTCTATTCCTTAGGCCAAGATGGAGATGTGTTTTTATTAGTCCGCGAGTCCCACCGCGAGCTTACTGCTGCAGTTTACCTTAGTCAGGGCCAGTTCCAAACCGGCTCGTGAGGTCGTGAGCTTCTGAGGGGCCTGCTAATTCGTTCGAGAGGGCCTCGCGAGGAGCAAGCGCTAGCCATGGAAGGACATGCGCACAACAGGCCTGCGCCGCGCCCAGCCCTCGCTCGCGAGGAGCTCGCGAGGAGCTCACGAGGGAAGAGGCAGCATGCGCGAACCCTGACTTGAGGCAAGGAACCAGATCGCAAGAAATCGCACAAAAGATAAAAGACACCCCCCGTGCACACCAATGAAAATTAAACTTCAAACTTAAATCCAAAGCTAGAAAACAGGGCTACAGAGAAGAGATCAAAAGCAAATGGCCGCGTCCGGCGCGTAGTCTAGTCTTCTTGTCTTCTCACCAGCGCATAGCTAAGTGCTGCCACTAGGACGTGGGAGGGAGCCCCCGAGGCCCGAGGGTGGCACTCCTGATACTCTAGGGCATGTACAGCCTCACTCATTATTACGTGACAGTGTCACGAGCGGAGATCTTCACAGGAGCGAGCCTTACTTCATAAGCCAGACGAGGGCCCCGCCTTGCGCCACCCTCGACCACCATTGGTGTGTCCTGAGACCAGGACGAAGCCAAGGGGCAAAGGGGACGCCAGCGGCACCCTCGACGACCACGGGTCCCCTGCCGGGGGATGATGGAGATTGACCCCATCCCAATGAGAGGATCATTGGTGATGACGATGGTGATGATTTCCCCCTCTCGGAGGGAAGTTTCCCTGGCAGAACAGCTCTGCCGGAGCCCTAGATTGGTTCCGCCAAGGTTCCGCCTCGTGGCGGCGGAGTTTGTTCCCGAAAGCTTGCTTATGATTTTTTTTTCGGACGAAAGACTTCATATAGCAGAAGATGGGCACCGGAGGCCTGCCAGGGGCCCACGAGGCAGGGGGCGCACCAGGGGGGTAGGGCGCGCCCCCACCCTCGTGTCCAGGGTGTGGGCCCCCTCTGGTGGATTCTTTCGCCAGTATTTTTTATTAATTCCAAAAATAACTTCCGTGAAGTTTCAGGACTTTTGGAGCTGTGCAGAATAGGTCTCTAATATTTTCTCCTTTTCCAGCCCAGAATTCCAGCTGCCGGCATTCTCCCTCTTCATGTAAACCTTGTAAAATAAGAGAGAATAGGCATAAGTATTGTGACATAACGTGTAATGACAGCCCGAATGCAATAAATATCGATATAAAAGCATGATGCAAAATGGGCGTATCAACTCCCCCAAGCTTAGACCTTGCTTGTCCTCAAGCGAAAGCCGATATCGAAAAATATGTCCACATGTTTAGAGATAGAGGTGTCGATAAAATAAAATATGGACATGAGGGCATCATGATCATTCTTAGAACAGCAATATATATATATATAAACACTATTCTGATCACGGGATCAGTGTCGGCATTCTGGGAACGGGGGTCCCCAGACTTGCCTGCCTGCGGCCTGCGGCGTGGCTCAAAAGGGGGCCTAGCGCGGCCCATCTTCATTAACACAGACCCAAGACCCTCGCGAGGGGCCAAGCCTCGCGGGGCGGACGACACGGATCTTTCTCAGGCACGGCCTCATCAGGCTGGCCCGCGAGGAGGCGGAGAGATCAAGGCGGGGTACCTCATGAGGTGCCCGTGACGCAAGCCATGACGACCAAAGGTGCCAAGCGGGCGCCAGCCGTGCAGTGTCCTCTTTTCCTCTTTGGTGCAAAGGTAGCAAGCGCAGGCGAGAGCATCAAGCAAAGGCACCTGTTTCGGTGCAACGAGACAAAGACCAGTTCAACGGCAGGGAGGAAGTCATTGTGGAGCCCCAGCCAGCGTCACCACCAGAGCCTTTGGCAGGCGAGGACCAATTTTAGTCAGGATAAGTGTACCAGATGTTCCCCTTCAAAGTGGCCAATTGTTGGCGCCCTTCCCGCTCAATATTTGGGAAGAGGCCCAGGGCCTTTGCCTATAAATAGGACTAGCCACCCACAGGGTAGAAAGATCGGATCGCAATCGAGAAGAGAGAGAGATAAGGGTGACTGAACTCCTCCTAGCAGTTCGTCGCTCCAGCCAAGAACAGACCCTCGCGAGGCTGTTCTTCCTTGTATTGCTCATCATCATCAGCCCAAGAGGCAATCCACCACACGACACACTTGAGTAGGGTATTACACCACAACGGTGGCCCGAACCAGTATAAACCCTGTGTCTCTTGTGCTGTTCTTTCCATAACTTAGATCTTAGCGAAGTGGAGGGGTGCAGGTAGGTAGAAGGCGAAATCTCCACGCGCACCCCAGTGTTCGAACCTCAAGGGTCTGCCGGAACCCGAAATCCGACATTTGGCGCGCCAGGTAGGGGTGCGCCGGAATCCACCTTCTACCGCTTCGTGTCCCATCGCGTCGTCATCACCATGTCCGGCGACCAAGCGGGCAACCCAGATCCATGGGCGGCGTGGCCCGCCCGCGCAGAGCCGCTCGCCTCGGGCGACCCCGTGCCCCAGGCAGCTCGCGGTCTGCAGGGCGCTGCGGGCCGCGGGCGACGCGGACAGGCTTCGACAGTTCTCACACCGCAGCAGGCGCGGTTGGCAGCAAGGGCCTCCAATCACGCCGCGACCATGACACCGTACACCCGCCGGGAGCAGGCGAACTCGAGGGCCGCGCTCACGGTGGCCCGAGAGCTGTTGCAGTGCAGGCTGCTGGAGGGCGGTCGCGACGTGCTACTGGAGCGGGTGGTAGAGCTCCTGGGCTTCGCTGCCTCGGGGGCTCACCCCTTCTGCACCCTGCTCCCATCTCAAGCCCAGGGCGGCCCACGCGGGGGCTCCGCGCGTGCCCGCGGGCTCCAAGGCTACTCCAACGCCAACGAAGCTGTCGGCACCGGACCGGCAGCGGCGCTGCCCCCGCTCCCGGTCCGTGAAGAAGAAGGACTCGACGCGACCCACGGCCCCAGTGGACAGCCGCGCTACCACCCCACGGTGGGCGCGTCAAGCAGAGCTGCGTGGCATGCGGAGCACTACGGCATGGCCTTCGGGATGACGGCGCCAGAAGAATACGTGCCCCTCATGATGGACCATGGGCACCCTCACGAGGGCGAACAAGGCTTGCTCCTCAGCCCAAGCTGGGGGGACGAGGCGCCAGAAGCTGAGCCCTTCCAGGAGCCCCGGCACGGTCGCACTGGCCACGCTGGAGGCAACGATTATCGGGTACCGCTAATTCCTCAGGAGCAGGCATACGCTAATCATGGATCGCGGGAGGTGCAGGTCGCCACAGCGAGTGTCGGGTGGTAGGTGCGACATATGCCAACGGGTGGCTTATCATTGTGGGAGCCAGTAAGACATCGCCGGTGCCTGGAAACGGGATGAGGCGAAGACATGCACGCTGGCGAATCTTACCTAGCTTCGGGGCTCTCCGTGGAGATAACACCCCTACTGCTGCTCTGTGGGGTCTCCGCATGATCACTAGATGGACAAGTAGCTACACAATGCTCCTTGAGCTGTTCGGTGGGAGGAGGAAGAAGGGCACGGCTAGCTTGCTTCTCCTTGTGTGGTGTCTAGAACTAGCAGGGGGTCGAACCCTTTACATGGGTGCCCCTGGGGGTTTATATAGGCCTACCCCCGGGGGTACAATGGTAATCCGACTGGGCGCGGGGCCCAGCCGTCTGTGACTGCGCACGCCGGCTTCTGGGCCGACTGCTGGGGCCCGCCGGCTGGTGGGCCCCGCCGGCTACCAACTCCTTGGCAACAGGCAGGCCCCACTGCCAAGGGTCTTGTCGATGGCTGGTTACTGTTGCCTCAACCTGATGACGAGGGCTTCGTCGAGGTAAGCGTCGCTACAGTGCCGCCGTCCGGCGGGCGATTACTGTAGCCTTACCGCGTCTTGTCTCCTTAACGGAGCGTCCTCTTCGAGGGGGGAAGCGAACCGGCTGCGGGGAGCCGGCCCTGCCTCGGGCTAACTTGGGGAGGCCTGGCAGCCTTCGGGCGTCTCTCTGCCCAAAGGGGCCCACCGCCCATGGGCCGTACTGGCGGCCCGTCGTGGGTGACATCAGGGTCAACATGGCAACAGTGCCCCGCCGGACAGGTCATGGCCACTCCGTACGGCGCACTGTGCCAGGCGTGCTCCGGGATTCGGGGCTGGCAGGCTTTACTGTAGCCACGCCCCGTCTCATCGCCGCTAGGTGGATGCAAACTTTGAGGGTACGGTCTCGGCCGCTCTATGGGAGCCGGCTTCTCGGAGTCGGTCTTCTCGCGGCCGGCTTCTCGTAGTCGGCCCTCCGATGGCTTTCTTCATGAGGGCTAAAGTCGGGCCGCCTTCCGAAAGCCGGCCTAGGTGACAGCCAGCAAGGGGAAGGCGGCCCCATGTCTTGGATTCCTGAGAGCCGGACGGGCTCGTAATTTTTTTAGAAGGGCCAGGGGAAGCCGGCTAGGCTACCCATGGCTATTTACTCCGACAGTAGTCCCCGAAGCTGATCGAGCTTCGAGGCGGACAAAGGGACGAGAAGCTTGGTCGGCTTCCTATCCTGAAGAGCCGGCTTTGCTCGTGCGCGCCGACTTCAGAGAGCTCCGGTTCTCATAGGCGGGAATGCGGGCCACATGGCGAGGAAACCCGGCCAACGCACGCGCGCGACGGGACGTCGCCACAGGCCCGGGCTTGCCACTCGCAGGCCTCGGTCCGAGCGCGGATCTTCCGTGGCCCACATGGACCGCTCGCTTTCCCGCGGCGGTTTTATTCCGCCATCATGGCACAGTAATCGCGGGACGTGGGGGAGTGGGCACGATCGATCCCCACGTTTCCCCACGCCGCGCCTCCTCGGCTCCGCCACGCGAGCCTATAAGTAGGGGGAGGAGGGGGAGCGACAGAGGTTCGCATGCTCTCTCTCGCTCCGCCCCTTCTCGTCCTCCTTTCTTCCTCTCGTTGCCGCCGCAACCTCCCATCTCAGCGCCGCCGTGCCACCACATCGTCTTGCTCCCATGGCGCTGTCGAGCTTGTGGGACAGCTCCAACATCCACGAGGACCATGTTGAGTTCCTGGCGCCTGCCCGACGCCAACCTCATGCGGGTCCGCCTGGCGCCGGAGACAGAGATCTCGCCAGCACCGGAGGAGGGCGAGCGGGTCATCTTCCGCTCGCACTTCCTTCGCGGCTTCGGCCTTCCGGTGAGCGGATTCCTGCGCTCCTTCCTCGAGTTCTACAATCTTCAGCCGCATCACCTCACGCCCAACGCGGTGATGTTGCTGTCGGCCTTCGCCTCTCTCTGCGAAGGTTTCTTGGGGCTGCTCCCCACGCTGGAGCTCTGGGGGGAATTCTTCCAGAGCAAACTCGGCACCGTCGTCGCAGGCGTGCCCGCCCCCTGCGGGGCCTTCATCGCCATGAGGAGGGCGGGCGAGAACAACCCGTTCCCGCCCATCCCCCTGATCCAGTCGGTGAAGATCTGGCAGAAGTCATACTTCTACGTGAAGAACTTCACCGAGCAAGGAGACCATGTCAACCTGCCGGCTTACGTAGCCGGCCCGCCAGCTGGGAGGCAGCCCTCATGGATTTTCCGGTCCCGGTCACTGTCTCAGGCCGGGAACGCTGCCGTCTCCCGGCTTCGGGTGATGATCCAGTCGGAAGGCCTAAGCGGGGCCGACTTGGTGGCCGCCTTCATGGAGCGCCGGATATCTCCTCTCCAAAGCCGGCCCCACATGATGTGCCAGATGAGCGGCCGCTTCGACCCAAGCCGGCTGAGCACCAGGGAGATGCCTCATGCGTAGGTACCGTACATGGTAAATCGCATCTCCAATTGCAAGCTCGCCGAAGACTGGCAATACGGCAAGGCGCCGTATTCTCGCGCCAACCCTCCGCCCGTGGTAAGTTTTCCTCTCTTTCTTCTTTTTGTTGGTAGCCGGCTTTATGATGGCCGGCCTCTGATCGGTCGGTTTTTCTTAGCAGAACCCCCTTCTCCCGCCGACGACCGGTGCAGCGGGGATAGAACGCCAGTACGTCGCCGACCGCACGGTGGACGACGTCGACGACCCGGATTTGGGGGCGGCAGCCATGGAAGACGCCGTCATGGGGGACATCGCTGACCCCGGAGGCACAAGGCTCACCGCCAGCTTCGAGGACTGGCCGGATGACGCCGAAGCCGAAGTCGCCCCGCATCGCCAGCGGGCGGCCGACCATCAGGGCAAGGGCTCGTCCATCGTGCCGGCTGCCAGTGGCGGCGCACAGAAGCGCCAGGCCACGTCAATCCTCTTTGGCAGCCGGCCGAAGAAGTCGAAAGCCTCCACCACGGCGACAAGGCGAGATGAGTCGGCCGCGAAGGCGGCTCGCTTTCGCAAGGCGGTGAAGCAGCCTCAGGCGGTCTCATCGTAAGTCGTCGATTGCCTGGTCGCATGCTCTTCATCATTCTCTTCTTGTTTGAACATTCTTCCTAACCTTTTCCCGCTCGCTGGACAGGGCGCCGCTTTCCCTTGAGCGGGGTCCGGGCGGCTCCGTAGTTGGGCCGACTGGAGGGTCTTCAGGCTCCCGCCGCGTGGACCCCCGCGCCGACCTCAGGGAGGCCACGGAGCGGAATGCCGGTGAGGCGCGGGAGGAGCACGAGGCGGCGGAGAAAGCGGCCGCCCAGGCAGCGAGGGAGCAAGCCGACGCGGCAGCCAAGGCCCAGGCGGAGGCGGCGACCGCGGAAACGAAGGCGGAGGGTTCGCACAACCAGCCTCCGCTGCTCGCCATTCCCCTCCGAGCCGTGGCCCCTGACACCCCATTGCCCTTGGCGGAGGAAATCGTCCAAGACCCACCGCTGATGGAGAGGGGGGAGGACCTCGTGTTCTTTGCGGGGAGAGCGCCGCCGGCAGCACCAACCGGAGCGGGCCAAGGCGTCCAATCGTCAGCGGCGCCAGAGGAGCCGGCCGAGGGTGAGCCGGAGGACGGAGCCGGCTCCGATGTGCAGCCGGTGACGCGTCGGCGCGCAGGGGGAGGCGCCGCTCCGTCGGAGTCGCGCCGAGTTGCGGGCGCCGGCCAGTCGGCGGAGGCTTTGGAGGCGGCCAGCACCGCTACGTCCGAGTGGACTCCCAGCGGGGGGACTGGCGAGCTGAATGCGGCGGCTCAAGAGGTCCGGAGCAGGCTTCAAGCTCAGGCCGCCCTGCTGCAGCAGTACACCCAGGAGTTCCTGTCGACGCGGGCCGTCATCCGGGTGAGTCTTTCATTCTTGGCCGCTTTGGTCTCTTGATTTCTTCCGTGGGGGCGCGTCAGCGCACCCACTAGGTGTAGTCCCCGAGATTTGGGCCGACTGCTGAGCAGTCGGGTCGGATCTTTCTTGACGACTATCTTATTTTTGCTTCCTGTCTAAACTTCCAGGAATATCATAACTCCCATGATGCCGCCTTCAACTCTTAGGCTCAGGAGTTGGGTCGGAAGACCAACGACCTGGCCGACAGCCGAAGTAAGTGCCTGATCTTGTCTATCTCCTGTGGGGGCGCGTCAGCGCACCCACTGGGTGTAGTCCCCAAGATTCGGGCCGACTGCTGAGCAGTCGGGTCGGATCTTCCTTGACGGCTTTTTCCTTATTGGTTTTTCTTTTTCTTTGTCTTCAGGGGCCAACGCCGATTTGAGGAAGGAGCTCGGCGAAGCGCAGGCCGCCCTTCATACCAAGGATGCCGAGTATGCTGCCTTGGTCCAGGAGCGTGATCGCCTGGCCAAGAAGCTGGCCGACCAAGAGAAGAGCCATAAGGCGGCCCTGCAGAAAGCGCAGGATAGCGAGGCCGCCCTGAAGGCAGAGTTTGAGACCGAGGCGGCGAGCTGGGCTGAGACCCGGCGAGCACTGGATGAAGGCTTTGGCTGCATCGAGGACTTGATCGACGGTAAGCCGCCTTCCTCGCTCCTCTCCTGCCCCTTGCCGCCTGGTTTTTGGCTTAACTTGTGCTGCTGCTTATTTTTTTTGTGTGTAGACTACTTCCCTGGCTACTCCGCCTTCGCCGCCCAAAGCATCGAGGACCATCGTGAGGCGCGCCGTTAGGCGGGGGCCAACATCGTGCCGGATGCGAACCGGACACTTGAGGAGCAGCTCTTGGCTGTGCAAGCGCGGTTGCAGCCGGCTCATGGGATGCTTCGCCGGCTCCAACGTGCCGGGGCACAAGTGTTGGCCGCCCTCTGGCCCGGCGAGACGATCCCCCGCACCCCAAGCTGGACGGCCGATTAGCTGGAGGTCGCAGTCGGTCGCTTTGAAGCTTGGAAGGCGTCGGCGGCCCGCCTCGGAGCCGGGCGGGCGTTGGAGTTCGTTCGGGCTTGGTACCCAGGGCTGAGCCTGGACCAGCTGCGCACTTGGCGGATGGAGGCCGACGCGGAGCTGGAGGAGGTGAGGCCGGCTATCGCCCAGCGTGCTTCGACAATCGCCGAGTGCACCGACATCAGCGTTTTTGCACCCGAAATCGATGATGATGGTGTTGCCCAGCCGGAGGAGTGGTTCGGGCTGAACCTGGCGATGGGCGAGGACTCGGCAGAGGAGATCGCCTCCAGCGACGAGGGCGAGGATGACGAAGAGGAGGACGACGAAGACGTCGAGCCGGCTGGTGGAAAAACCGGCCAACCTCAGGCCGATCGTGCCTCCAGCAACGAGGCGCGTGGAAGCGCGCCCTCTGCAGGAGGCGGTGACCAAGCCAAGGTTCGCCAGCCGGCCGCTCCTTCAGCCGGCACAACCGTCTCCGCCAACCAGCCCGGCTCGTTGGTTGCTCCGCCAGCTTGACATGTCGTCCTTATTCTTCCTGCTTGTTGTCTTTTGAACAATCTTTATTAAGTTTTCGCAGTTCCACCCACTGGGGGTGTATCCAAACTATGTTGAATGCTAGCCTCTCGGAGGTCTTTTATGTAAATATTATTGTGTGCATGTTTGGTTTCCATTCGCGTATGCTTTTTATCCTTAGGCTTTTTCCTTTGCCGCCTTCCCTCTTTGGGGAGGCAAGTACTTGAGCTTTCTTGGATTGAAGTGAAGTGAATGGAAACCGGCCGGCCGGCTACTCTGGTAGCCAGTCGGTGGTGGGAGAAAAACCGGCTTTTGTTATATTAGTCCGTTAGTCCCTAGCCATTTTTTGTGTGGGCGCCCGTTCCTTCCTTTAACTCTTGCCAGCCGGACAGCCGGTTCTTCGAACTGCGACATTTGGCAAGAGAAAGCTTGGGAGCCGGCAAACTACTTGTCTGACTGTGGGTAGGACTTCTAATATAACTCCAGTCGGCCAGTCCCCGAGCCGACTAGTCGAACCCGGTGCCGGACGGAATAAGTAAATGAAATGACAAGGTCATAAGCATGATACTTTTCATTCATAGATAAAAGATGGCAGTCCCCGAGCCCTCCTCAGGGGGCCTATTGTCTCGTACTTAGTACAAAAGTTAGTGTGATACATACTGCATTTCAGCTATAAAATCTTCGAAGGAGGTTGGTGTTCCATGGTCGTTCCGACTCCTTGCCGGAGTCGTCTCTCTTGCATGCCTTTGGCTTCTGTGCGTCGATAAGGTAGTAGGAGTCGTTGCCTAGAGCTCTGCTGATGACGAAGGGGCCTTCCCAAGGGGCCGAGAGCTTGTGCTGGCCGGCTGTTCGCTGGATCAGCCGAAGCACAAGATCGCCCTCTTGGAAAGATCTTGGCCTGACCTTCCGGCTGTGGTAGTGGCGTAAACCCTACTGGTAGATGGCAGACCGGCTGAGGGCTAACAACCGGCTTTCTTCCAGCAGGTCGACGCCGTCTTCTCGTGCTTCCTTGGCCTCCACTTCCGTGTACATGGTTACTCGAGGCGAGTCGAACTCGATGTCAGTTGGGATGACTGCCTCGGCACCATACACAAGGAAGAAAGGGGTGAAGCCGATTGACTTGTTTGGCGTAGTGCGCAGGCTCTAGAGGACAGCCGGCAGCTCATCGAGCCAACAGCCGGCTGAACGCTCCAGTGGTACAACCAGTCGGGGCTTGATGCCGGAGAGGATGAGGCCGTTGGCTCGCTTGACCTGGCCGTTTGACTGCGGGTGGGCGACGGATGCTAAGTCCAGCCGGATACCTTGTGCTGCGCAGAATCGTGCCAAGGCTCCTTTGGCAAAATTCGTGCCATTGTCGGTGATGATGCTGTGTGGTACGCCGTACCGAGTTGTTATGTCTGCGATGAATGTCACAGCAGTTGACCCATTCAGCTTCTTGATCGGCTTTGCCTCAATCCACTTGGTGAATTTGTCCACGGCGACGAGCAAATGCGTCATGCCGCTGCGCGCCGTCTTGAATGGGCCCAGCATGTCCAGTCCCCAAACGGCGAAGGGCCAAGTGAGGGGAATGGTCTTGAGTGCCGAAGCCGGCATGTATTGCTTGGAGCTGAAGAGTTGGCACCCCTTGCAATATTTAACTAATTCTTTGGCGTCATCGAAAGAAGTCGGCCAAAAGAAACCATGGCGGAAGGCTTTGGCGACAAGTGATCTTGAGGCCGCATGGTGGCCGCATTCTCCTTGGTGAATGTCTCTGAGGATTGCAATGCCCTTCTCTTGCTCGACGCACCGTTGGAGGACTCCAGTGACACTGCGCTTGGCGAGTTCTCTGTTGACGATTATGTATGCTCCGGCTAGATGTTGGACTTGTCTTGCCTCTGTTTCGTCAGTCGGCAAATCTTGGTTTACTAGGAAGTTGAGGATGGACTGAGCCCATGACGGAGCCGCGACTTCTCATACTACAAATGTGGCTACTGCCACCAGGGTGGGTGGGCTGGGTGGTGAAATGCTGGAGTCGGCCGCCGGCTGTTGTGCTGGTGCAGTCCCCGGACCGGCTACCGCAGTCCCCGAGCTGGGTGTGGCAGTCCCCGAGCCGGTTGCCGAAGTCCCCGGGCCGGCTACGGAAGTCTCGGGGTCGCCTGCTTGGTTCTTCGAGCCGGACCCGGCCGCGTCGGGGTCAGGCGGCACGAAGATGGAATCGGACTCTGGAGACGGCTTGATGGACGGCTTGAGGAGGCGTTGTAGAGCGACGCCGGTTGGTATTGCTTGCCGAGTGGAGCCTATTCGAGCCAGGGCATCGGCTGGCTCGTTGTCGGCTCGCGGTATGTGGAGGAACTCGCATCCTTCAAAGTATCCGCTGAGTTGTTGAACCAAGAAGCGGTAGCTCGCCATATTTGCGTCCTTGGTGTCCCAGTCGCCGGATGATTGCTGAACCACCAAGTCCGAGTCGCCATAACATAGGATCCGGCGAATGCCGAGTTCTTTGGCAAGCCGGAGCCCGTGTATGAGTGCCTCGTACTCGGCCACGTTGTTGGAGGCGGCAAAGTGAATCTGGAGCGTGTATCTGAGCTTGTCACCTTTGGGAGAGGTAAGGACGACGCCGGCTCCCAAGCCGGTGCGCATCTTGGACCCGTCAAAGTGCATGCGCCAATGGGTGGAGTCGGGAGCCGGCGGCAGGTACTGGGTCTCGGCCCAGTCGACGAGGAAGTCGGCTAGGGCTTGGCACTTGATGGCGGTGCGGGGCTGGTAGAAGATTGTGTAAGGGGCCATCTCGATGGCCCATTTCGCCACCCGGCCGGATGCGTCCCGGCTGCCTATGATCTCGGCCAGCGGGGCGGTGCATACGACCGTGACGGGATGCTCTTGAAAGTAGGGCTTCAGCTTCTTGGCGGTGAAGTACACACCGTAACACATCTTCTGGTAGTGCGGGTAGTTCTGCTTTGAAGCGGACAAAACCTCACTCAAATAATACACCGGCCTCTGGACCGGCTGGGCTTGGCCTTCTTCTGGGCGTTGGACTACGATGACGGTGCTGACCACCCGGCTGGTTGCGGCAATGTAAAGGAGCATGGGCTCTTTTTCAGTCGGCGCCGCTAGGACGGGCGGCGTGGCTAGCATCTTCTTCAGCTCGTGAAAATCTTGGTCGGCCTGGTCGTTCCACTCGAAGTGAGTGCTCTTCTTCATGAGGCGGTAGAGGGGGAGAGCTTTCTCTCCGAGCTGGCTGATGAAGTGGTTCAGGGAGGCCAAGCATCCGGTGAACTTTTGGATGTCTCGAAGCTTGGTGGGGATCGCCATTCTCTCGATGGCCTTGATCTTCACCGGGTTGCATTCGATGCCTCGTTCGGAGACCAGGAAGCCTAAGAGCTGGCCAGCTGGCACTCCGAACACGCATTTCTCAGGGTTGAGCTTGATTTGGAACCGGCGCAGGTTCTCAAACGTTTCCTTGAGGTCTCCCAGCAAAGTGCCGCGCTTCTCCGTCTTCACCACAATGTCGTCCACGTAGACGTGAGCATTTCTGCCGAGTTGCTTGAGGAGGCACTTCTGCATGCAACGCTGAAAAGTAGCACCGGCATTTCTCAAGCCGAATGTCATAGTCAGGTAGCAGAAGGCTCCAAATGGCGTGATGAAGGTGGTCTTCAAG
Source organism: Triticum urartu (assembly GCF_056163025.1). Lineage (NCBI taxonomy): Eukaryota > Viridiplantae > Streptophyta > Magnoliopsida > Poales > Poaceae > Triticum > Triticum urartu. Next base: position 360,835,186 of record NC_141876.1, on the reverse strand, counting down.
CAGTTGTCCGGATCCAGCTTTATCTGGTGATATCCTGAGTAAGCATCCAAGAAACTCAACAGCTCGCATCCGGCTGTGGAGTCTATCACTTGGTCAATCCTTGGCAGGGCAAAGGGATCTTTGGGGCAGGCCTTGTTGAGGCTTCTCTAGTCTATACACATGCGCCACTTGTTGTTCTTTTTTAGCACGAGGACCGGGTTGGCGAGCCACTCTGGAAAGAAAACTTCCATAATGAAGCCGGCTGCCAGAAGCCGGGCTATCTCCTCTCCCACAATCCTGCGTTTCTCCTCCGACAGTCGGCGAAGGGGTTGTTTGACTGGCTTTGGGTCTTCTCGGACGTGTAGTTTGTGCTCGTCAAATTTCCTCAGAACACCCGGCATGTCCTTGGGGGACCATGCAAAGATGTCCCGATTCTCACGGAGGAAATCGGCGAGCTCGCCTTCCTATTTGCTGTTCAGGCTTGCCCCGATGACGGCAAACCTCTCTGGATGCTCGGGGTCAAGAGGTATCTTCTTCGTCTCCTTGGCTGGCTAGAAAGATCCTTGAGCATCATGCTCCTTGGGATCGGGGGACACGGCCGACTGCTTGCCGGCTATGGCCACGACTCGGTCCAACATCTTCTTTTCTTCGGCAATCACAAGGGACTCGGCCAGCCGGCTGCTGGCTGCCGCGCACTCAGAGGACTTCTTGTAACTGCCATGAATTTGGCCAAGGCAGGTCGGCCAAGCAATGCATGGTAAGGGCTCTCCAGGTCCACCACTTCAAACCAGATCGCTTCCCGGCGGAAATGCTCCTTGTCCCCAAAAAGTACATCAATCTTGATCTTGCCGATGGGGGCGCAGGACAGGCCGGGTACGATGCCATGGAACACTGTTCGAGTAGGCATGAGCTGCTTCGTCTTGACATTTAGCTTCTCTAGGGTGTCACGGTACAGGATGTTGATGCTGCTCCCGCCCTCTATCAGCACGCGGGAGAAGCGGGCAGCGCGTCTGTCCGTTGCGAGGGTGGCTTCCAGGACCAACGCATAAGAGCCGGGAGACGGCATCACCTCTGGATGGTCGGCCTGGCTCCAGCTGATGGGTTTTTCTGACCAATGCATGTGTCCGGCGGGGTTGGAAGCAACCACACTGACTTCCTGGTGCTCTCGGCGTTTGCTGCGCCAGTCTTCGGGCTGGCTTGTAAAGATGATGTAGGTTGCTTGCTCGTCGGGGAATTCGTCGTGCACGGCTCCGACTATGGGCCGAGCGGCCGGAGGCGGCGGAGCCGGAGGCGGCGGGCCGGCAGGCGGAGGCGGCGCGAGCCCCTCGCCTTTGGAGATTCGGGTGAGCCAATGGCACTTCCGGGTTGTGCAGTTGGACGGCTTCGCGCCGCTGTGGAACTTGCACGGGGCGTCGAGAGTTTGCTCGTAGGAGAAGGCCGGCTGCCAAGCCGGCCGGCCACCCTTGGGTTTCTTGGGCGCGGGCCGCCCTTCCGGCGGCACGTCTTCAACTGTGGCCACCTGCCGACTGGCAGGAGGCGGCGCGGGGCCCTTGCCCTTGTGGTCGTTCGGGTGTGTGCGTCGGCCGGAATCCCCAGCCGGTGTCTTGGGCGCCGGGTTGAGTACCTTTCCGGATGCGTCTACCCGGAGCTCGGTCTTCATTGAGGAGTCGGTGGTGGCATACTTGTCCGCTATGTCCAGAAGCTCGTCGAGGGTAGTCGGCTCGTCGCAGAGGAGCTTGTGCTTGAGGAGGGTGCCTTCTCGGCATCCGGCTGTGAAGTATTCTATGGCTTGCACCTCGTGCACCCCTTCGCAAGAATTGCGGAGCTCGGCCCAATGCGTGAGGTAGTCGCGAGTGGACTCGGCGGGGCCTTGTACGCACAAGGAGAGCTGTCTGGGCTTGGGAGCCCGCTTGTAGGTGCTGGTGAAGTTGCGGATGAAAGCTTCGGTGAAATCTAGCCAGCTGTTAATGCTGAGAGGCTTGAGGCTGTTGAGCCAGGTCCGCGCCGTGCCTTGCAGCATGAGGGGCACGTACTTCATAGCAACGCGCCGGTTGCCGTTGGCTATGCTAACCGCCATGGAGTAGTCGATCAACCAATCTTCCGGCTTCACGGAGCCGTTGTACTTGGGCGTGTCTCTTGGGAGCGAGAACCCTTTGGGGAAAGGCTCGTCGCGGATGCAGGGGCCGAAACAAGGCAGGCCGACATCGTCTTCTTCTTCCAGCGCCAGGGATCGCGCCAGGCGGTCGATCCGATGGCGGGCATCGTTTTCGCCGACTCCTTCGCGGCAACCTAGTCGGCCGCTGAGAGTCGGGTGCGCCACTGGCGGCGGGGTGGGATATCTCTCTCCACGGGGTCGAGGCGGAGGCGGGTTGCCCCGCCATTCCATGGCTCGGGGATGGCCGTCCGCGTCTCGCTCGATGGAGATTCGGGTTTGGCTTCGACTGGCAGCCGGCTCTTTCTCACGCCGCGCGCGGGTGTTGCTCGTAGTCGGTGCCCGGGACGTCGCGCCGTGATCTCCGCGCGGGGGAGGGCTTCCCGCGCGGGCGTCGGCTTCATGCTGCCGTGCGGCCGCGTCAATCAGTTGCTGGATGCGCCGGGTCATGTGGGGGAGGTCTTCGGCCTCCAAGCCGTCCAACTCGTCTACGGCCGCCTGGGCGGCACGCAAGTTCTCGAGCGGAGTGGCATAGACCGGGCGGTTGACTCCCAGCATATCGGCGATGACGGCGCCGCTTTGCCTGACAAGGCCGGCCCGGCTTGGCCCGCCCGGGGCCGGCGTGCCGAAGGCGGCGCGGTCAGCTTCGCGCTGGTAGGCCTCAGTGAGGCGTCTCACGGAAGCCAGCCTCCGGCCCTTTGCGAGGAGGGCGAGGCGGCCTGCCTCCAGTGCTTCGTCGTCGGCATTAGCCGGGAGGGGGTGGACAAGTCGTGGGCCGCCGCGTGCTGGGCGTCGTGGGCGCTCTCGTCGGCCGAGCCGCCGTGGCCGACAACCATCACTTCGGTGGTGACAGCGTCGCAGCCGTCAGCTCGAGGAAGCGGGTCGTTGTAGATCATGACGTTGGTGGGGAAGGTGTCGTGGGAGGCCGTGTCGGAGTCGACAGGCATCGGGTCGGTGGAGCCAACCGACTCCAGATCCACAGCGGGCTCGCTGGAGACATGGAGCTGGCCGAGGAGGTTGGCGAGGTTGTTGGTGCCCGCATCGGAGGCGAGCTCGTCGGAGGTGAGGGTTTCGTCGAGGAGACCGGCGAGGCTGCTCACCGCGCAGACGTTGGTGACGCCTTGCAGCGCATCGTGGCAAGCGCCATCGGGCGTGCCGGGCTGGCTACGCTCATGGGGGAGGAAGAGGGTTCCCGTCCAGAACAGGTCTCCGAACGACGGTGCACCTGGCCCCACGGTGGGCGCCAAATGTCGGGTGGTAGGTGCGACATATGCCAACGGGTGGCTTATCATTGTGGGAGCCAGTAAGACATCGCCGGTGCCTGGAAACAGGATGAGGCGAAGACATGCACGCCGGCGAATCTTACCCAGCTTTGGGGCTCTCCGTGGAGATAACATCCCTACTGCTGCTCTGCGGGGTCTCCGCATGATCACTAGATGGACAAGTAGCTACACAATGCTCCTTGAGCTGTTCGGTGGGAGGAGGAAGAAGGGCACAGCTAGCTTGCTTCTTCTCCTTGTGTGGTGTCTAGAACTAGCAGGGGGTCGAACCCTTTACATGGGTGCCCCGGGGGGTTTATATAGGCCTACCCCCCGGTGGTACAATGGTAATCCGACTGGGCGCGGGGCCCAGCCGTCTGTGACTGCGCTCGCCGGCTTCTGGGCCGACTACTGGGGCCCGCCGGCTAGTGGGTCCCGCCGGCTACCAACTCCTTGGCAACAGGCAGGCCCCACTACCAAGGGTCTTGTCGATGGCTGGTTACTGTTTCCTCAACCTGATGACGAGGGCTTCGTCGAGGTAAGCGTGGCTAAAGTGCCGCCGTCCGGCAGGCGATTACTGTAGCCTTACCGCGTCTTGTCTCCTTATCGGAGCGTCCTCTTCGAGGGGGAAGCGAGCCGGCTGCGGGGAGCCGGCCCTGCCTCGGGCTGACTGGGGGAGGCCTGGCAGCCTTCTGGCGTCTCTCTGCCCAAAGGGGCCCACCGCCCATGGGCCGTACTGGCGGCCCGTCGTGGGTGACATCAGGGTCAACATGGCAATAGTGCCGTGCCGGACGGGTCATGGCCACTCCGTACGGCGCACTGTGCCAGGCGTGCTCCGGGATTCGGGGTGGCAGGCTTTACTGTAGCCACGCCCCGTCTCATCACCGCTAGGTGGATGCAAACTTTGAGGGTACGGTCTCGGCCGCTCTATGGGAGCCGGCTTCTTGGAGTCGGCCTTCTCGCGGCCGGCTTCTCGTAGTCGGCCCTCCCATGGCTTTCTTCATGAGGGCTAAAGTCGGGCCGCCTTTCAAAAGCCGGCCTGGGTGACAGCCAGCAAGGGGAAGGCGGCCCCATGTCTTGGATTCCTGAGAGCCGGACGGGCTCGTAATTTTTTTAGAAGGGCCAGGGGAAGCCGGCTAGGCTACCCATGGCTATTTACTCCGACAGCGAGCAGCTGCCCTGCTCCCACAGTCTCCTACCCCTCGGGAGGAGGGCGCAGGGGGCTGCAGGAGAGGGGCCGAGATTCGACATCACCATCGCGGCATTCGGAGCAAGGTGTTCTCAGGAGGTAGGCCCTCTGCTGGGGAGGTGCCTCAGGGCCTGCCCCTGGCAGAGGACCCGTGGTCGTCCGGGGAACCTCTGGCGATCGGTCTACCCCATCGGCGGCATCCTGGTTTCCGGTCGTCGTTGATGGCACTAGAGTGTGGCGCAAGGCGGGGCCCTCGTCTGGCGATATGAAGCAAGGCCGGTACCTATGAAGAAGGCCCTGTGCCTATGAAGCTCGCCGCCCCATGACACTCTCACGTAATAATGAGTGGGGATGTACACGCCCCGGAGTCTCAAGGGTGCCGGCCTCAGGCCCTGGGGCTCCCTCCCACGCCCAGTGGCAGCACTTAGCTCCGCGCTGGTGAGAAGACGTCCAAGACTAGATTAGGTGCCGGACGCGGCCTTTTGTCTGCTTTTGTTGCTTTGGTTGTCACTTTCCCCCGCTGGATTTAAGTTGGATTTGAATTTGAGATTTGCGTGTGTTCGGGGAAGGGGTGCTTGGTCTCGTTCGAGCAATTTCTCGCGTTTTGATTACCACTTCGCCTCAGCTGCCTCCCCTCGCGAGCCGGGTCAGGCCTAGCTTGCGCGCAGCCCAGACTACCGCCGCCGCGTCCTCTCAGGAGGGTTTTTTTTACTACAGATCCTACGGATTCGATCAGGGAACACTCAGGACACCACAGCCTCCCACAGGCTACCTTAGGGCCCGCACGGGACAAAGGTAAACTAGCCGACCAGCGCGTCGCTTAAGCAAACCACTTGGGGTGGGAGCATGGGCAATGTAAAGTCTACTAATACGATGGACACAAGTTTTACATGAGGGGCTCCCCCTCCAAAATGCTCTCACAGCCATCAGGCCAAAACCTAAGTTCTGTTCATGCAGGGTAAGGAAACAGGAACGATGCATGATCAGTAGGATAAATCCCCCAATGCGTCCTCAGGAGCACCACCCGAACCGTCTGCGTCGCCGCCAGCGGCGTCAGGGCCGTTCACCACACCGCCCTCGTCGGCAGCCATGATCATGCCGTCGTTGTCTGAAGTGAAGGCCCTGACAAGAGCATCCACATTGTCTTCCACCCAGTGCGCCAGGTCGTCTCGGACGGCCTGGGGAACTGGGGCAATGGCGGCGTCGAAATCGAAGTGGGGATCCATGTTCGGGAGATGGCTGAAGACGCGAGAAAAGGCGCGCCCGAGCAGGGCGCGGCTCCTCTCCTCCACCAACCTGTCGGCCCTGACCGACCGCGCCTCCAGCTGCGTCACCACGTCGGTGAAGAACTGAAGGTTGCCGGCGTAGTTGACTGCGTGCGGCTCGCCAACAGCCGCCTCGCAGATGTTGCCCAAGGCTGTGTTGGCTCTCTCCCGGAGCGTGGTGAGCATGGGGCCGTGCTCATGCTGCAGGATCCGCCGCTGACGTATCTCGTCCGCATTCTGGAGCGCGATGACCTCAGCCTCCTCCTCCCGCTGGCGAAGAAGGAGCACCTCGGCCTGGGAGGTGGTTGACTCCCCTTGCGCTACCTCAAGGGCGGCCCGAAAAGCATCGGCCCGCCGCGTCGCTTCCTCCATCTTGGCCCTCAAGGCAGCAGTCCTACCTTCAGCCTCGGCACGGATCAACCCCAGCCTCTCCTCGAACTCGTGCTCGAGGTTCAAGCGCGCCATCGCCACCCGACGTCCGACCTCCTCCAGGACATGGGCTTCCCGTGCAGCGACATCATCCTCCGCCTGCGTCACCAAGCGCTCCCTCGTCTCCAGACGCTCGTACTCGCGGGTACGTTCGGCGGCTTCCAGCGTCAGCGCCTCCTCACGCTTCTGGAGCTCTGCTGGGTCGCCAGAGGCCACCTTCATCAACGCGAGGGCTGCCTCGCGCAGCTCCACTTGCTCCTCCAATGAGTGGCACCAAGCCAGGAGCTCCAGAGCCCCTGGCGCTGCCGGTCAGCTTCCCGGGCCTCCTCAGCGGCCCAAGATCGGGCCTCCCAAGAGGCCACCAGCGATACCTTGGCCTCTACGTCGTCAAGATCGCGCTGACGGCGCGCAAGGGTGATGGCGCCCTCCAGCTCACGCCTCTCTGCAGCCAGGCGCAGGCCCTCGGCCTCAAGGCGCGCGTCTTCATCAGCAAGCTCTTCACCAAGCAGGCTCACCGCGTCAGCCGCCCTTCGAAGGAATCCTTGGCGAAGAGCGCGACGCTCCCGGGCGCGCTCGAGCACATCTTCCGCACCATCATCTGCCCCAAGCAAGCGCCGGGGGCCACGAATCAGCACTCCCCCTCCGGGCAGGAGGCTGGGGGTTGGAACCCTCGCGACGGCCAGGCACGCCACGCCAGAAGCCCGGCCTGGAGCCAGCCCGTCCCCAGATGAAGAGCGCAGGGAGCACCTCAGCCAATCGCAGTCCACGACCAGGCGAGAAGCCCACGGCTGGCTGGCTATGCCACGAGAAGGCCCGCGAAGGAGGATCGCGAGGTGCGCAGGGCCACGATGCACCTCGGGACGGTTCGCCTCTCCGATCTCCCTCACCACAAGGGCTCTGCTGCTCGGAGCGCTTGAGGACGGTGGAGGGGGCGAAGCCAAGGGGGACGACACCTCAGCCGTCTCCGCGAGCTCGGCTGGAAGGGGCCTACGGAGCAAGGATCAGTAAAAGCAACAGAAGGATCGGGAGCTGGGAAAGGAGAAGGCTTACTCATCAGTGGCGAAGTACTTCCTACGCTTCAGCAGGCGACAAGGTTAATCGTCGCCCAGGGCCTCCCTTCTCTTCCGGAGGGCCTCAAAGTCCACGCGGAAGCGGCCCAAGAGTTGAGCGCAGGGATCAACCTGCGACGAAGACGGAGCGTCAAGGCGATCCATGGCAGGGGCACCTGCCTGATGCGCGCTGCCAATCGCCTCGCCAAGAGAAGCGGCTGGAGCCTCAGGGGCCTCAGTCGCAGGCGCTGAGGGCCGCTGCTTGCCACCCTCAGCCTCAGCGGCACGGGCCCCAAGAGCTGCTCCCTCATGAGCATCGCCCGGCGCTGTCACCCCGCCGAGAGCCCCCTCGGCCTCTGGAGCCTCATGCCTCCCTGCTCCGCCACTTGAGGAAGAGTCGCCTTGGCCGACTGGAAGGGCAGTCACCATCACTGGGTTCTCGCAAGGCCCCTGGAGGCCGGCGGGGCGCGGCCCCCACTCATCAAAGATAGGCATCTGATTCACAAAATCGCCGCTGTTCTGGCAGAGGTATAGCAAGGCCCCTCCCTGCTGGATGCTGCCAGGGTTGGTGTCCCCAGTCAGGATCAAGAGCGTAGTCCTCAGCACTTCAGGCGTCGGGTCCTCTTCCTGGAGCCTCATACGATCATCACGCCCGCTGAAGGTCCACATCCGGTGGGAGTGGCGTTGGAGAGGAGCAACGCGGCATAGCAGGAACTCCTTCACCACCTTGGGCGCTGTCACGCCAAGCGACCTCAAGAACGCGAAGCGGTGCCAGACGAAGACAAGCCGGGGGCTCTCAAGCGTCTCCTGGCCCCAGCCCGAATTGGGGACAGCAGGCGAAGTTGGCTCTGATAGCAGGGGGCTGGGCACCCCTGCATCCACATACAGCCACCGCTCGCGGAACCCAGCCGCGGGCAGAGGGAGCCTGAAGTCAATCCCTGAGGCCGCTGTCTCAGACGCGGCAACGAAGCTCACGCACGCCCAGCATTGGGTAGGGTCGATAAGGCGCAGAGAGAAGAAGTGGCGCAGCAGGGCAACCGAAGGAAGGATGCCCATCATTGCCTCAAAACAAAGGCGAAGACCGAAAGGAGGGTGATGGATTCAGGACCCAGATGCATCATGTGGATCTGATAGTGGGAAAGCACGACATTGAAGAAATCAGAAAAGGGGGGAACCAGACCCGCCCACAGGGCGTCGGCAAAATACGGGACCTCGGTGACTATCCTGTCGATGGAGAAGTGGGACGCGGGCCAGGCCGTCGTCCTCCCGCATTTGTTGAAGATAGTGGCCAGAGCCGAGCTGAACTTGCCCAAGCCCTCGGCGGGGGCCGCCAACGGCGGCGAGCAAGGCGGAGGCATGGGTTTCTTCCCTCTTCCCTTCTTCGTCGGAGCCATGGCGATGGGAAGGGGGGAGGGGGAAGGTTCGAGATTGGGTTGAAAACAGAAGCTGGAGTTCGAGAGGAGGAAGGACAGAGGGCGCTCGAGCAACAGAAAGGGGAGCGGCTGTGTACGACTACGAGTCCGCCTAGCATGGCGCAAAATAAGGGGGCGTGGGGGAACAGTGCCGTCCATGCCCAATCAACCGCCACACGCGCCCGAGGCTGCAGGCTGTTAGGCCCCGCGACGTTTCACTCTTGCCCTTTCACCTCCCTGCACGGCCAAGTCCGGGCGCGCCTTGGGCCCGGGGGCTACTGTCGGCATTTTGGGAACGGGGGTCCCCAGACTTGCCTGCCTGCGGCCTGCGGCATGGCTCAAAAGGGGGCCCAGCACGGCCCATCTTCATCAACACAGACCCAAGACCCTCGTGAGGGGCCAAGCCTCGCGGGGCGGACGACATGGAGCTTCCTCAGGCAGGGCCTCATCAGGCTGGCCCACGAGGAGGCGGAGAGATCAAGGCGGGGTACCTCACGAGGTGCCCGTGACGCAAGCCATGACGACCAAAGGTGCCAGGCGGGCGCCAGCTGCGCAGTGTCCTCCTTTCCTCTTTGGTGCAAAGGGAGCAAGCGCAGGCGAGAGCATCAAGCAAAGGCACCCGTTTCGGTGCAACGAGACCAAGACCAGTCCAACGGCAGGGAGGAAGTCATTGTGGAGCCCCAGCCAGCGTCACCACCAGAGCCTTTGGCAGGCGAGGACCAACTTTAGTCAGGATAAGTGTACCAGATGTTCCCCTTCAAAGTGGCCAATTGTTGGCGCCCTTCCCGCTCAATATTTGGGAAGAGGCCCAGGGCCTTTGCCTATAAATAGGACTAGCCACCCACAGGGTAGAAAGATCGGATCGCAATCGAGAAGAGAGAGAGAGAGAAGGGTGACTGAACTCCTTCTAGCAGTTCGTCGCCCCAGCCAAGAACAGACCCTTGCGAGGCTGTTCTTCCTTGTATTGCTCATCATCATCAGCCCAAGAGGCAATCCACCACACCACACACTAGAGTAGGGTGTTACACCACAACGGTGGCCCGAACCAGTATAAACCCTGTGTCTCTTGTGCTGTTCTTTCCATAGCTTAGATCTTAGCGAAGCGGAGGGGTGCAGGTAGGTAGAAGGCGAAATCTCCGCGCGCACCCTAGTGTTCGAACCTCAAGAGTCTGCCGGAACCCAAAATCCGACAGTCAGAATAATATTCTGATCACAACCTGCCCTGCCCCGCTAGTAGTACGTTGAACTTCCCTGTGAACTAAGTTGAACTTCCGCCAACATTGCCCAAATGGGGCTTGCAATATACCATTGGAAAGCTATGGACACCAATATCATGACCCAACTGAAATTTTTGGCAAAATATAAGCGGTTTAAGAGCAGTTTTGAAAACCATTTTTTCTTCGCACAAAAAACGTGAATCGTATTTTCGATCGCATTTCTAAACCGTCTATCCGAATGAGGCATATAATATGGCGCTGGAAATCTGCTGCAAAACCGCTCCTTCCACATGTTGAAAGTTTTCTCTAATTCCCTATGGTTAAAGAGTAATTTGAAAAATGTAAAATTTCGTAAACCGAACAGCTGAGTTCGTTTTTTTGATGTCATTTCTAAACGGCTAATCCAATGGAGGCATATGATATGGTGTTGGAAAGCTTATGAAAATGCGCTACTTTTTCATCTTGAAAGATTTTTTTTCTTATTTTGAATGGTTAAGAGTAATTTAGGAAATGGTCCAATTCCTACCGAGTTCGTATTTTCGAGCTACTTTTTTAACCGTTCGTCCGAATGCAGCAAATGATATGGTGTTGGAAAGCTTGAACAAATGCGAAACTTTTTGGTATGTATTGTTTCTCCCAATTCTTTATGGTTTTAAGTCAGTTTTGAAAATGGCGAAAAACGTATTTTCGCCGTAATTTCTACAAACTTTATCGGAATGGGGCAAATAATATACCGCTGAAAAGCTATGGAAAATGCAAAACTTTTTCATGTTGATGGTTTTCTATGATTCTTTGCCGTTTTCAAGTAATTTCGAAAATGGCGAGATCGTTCGTTCTACCTTTATCGCGAAATAGATTTTTCGAAAATGCACCGCGTGAAGAACCTGAACTTCTCGGCGCGTGTACCTGAACTTCACTCTGTTTTTCACGTGTTTTTTTTGCCCGTAGCTCTCCATCCACTGCTCGTAGCTCTCCATCCACTCACCGGAATTGAGCAAGTGATATACCGATGGAAAGCTGTTGTAAACACACAACTTTCCCGTGTTGATCGTTTTTTCATACTCGCGACAATTTTAAAAGTTTTTCATCTCCAATTCATTCACTATAGTAGTCGAACTTCGTGCTGTTTTCACGTTGAACTTCTGTGACGTATTTTCGTTTTTAATTTTCCCATCAATTTCGTCAGTGTTACATAAATGATATTATTTTTGTACAAACCTCTCTCACAATAATTTTTTTAAATTTCTCCAATGAGGACTTGAACTTACACAAATGATATTCTTGTTGTTTTGAAGTAAATTAGAAAGTGACGAGATCATAATTTCTGCCTTCATCACGAATGGAAATGCATTATGTGAAGTAGTTGAACTTCCCGCGCACGTCTGTTTGAACTTCACTCTGCTTATGACGTGATGTTTTTGCCTGTAACTCCCAAACCACTTACCGGAATTGAGCAAATGATATGTCGATGGAAAGCTGTTGCAAACACGCAACTTTTTCGTGTTGTTCAGTTTTTCATACTCGCGGCGGTTCAAAATATTTTTTTGAATGCGTAAAAATGTGTTTTTAACGGTATACATAAAACTTTTAAACCATTCATCGGAATATAGCATATAATATACCATTGGAAAGCTTATGAATAGGAGCATTTTTTTCATGTAGACACACGTTACAAATTTTTAACATTTAAGAGCAGTTTTCTTAATGGAAAAAACAATGTCATTTTTGCCTGTTTTTTATATATAATTGAAGGTCGGACGTCTCGCACTAGAGATCTTGAACTTCACCGGGGGAGCACGTGAACTTCTTGCAACAAACCTTTTTAACCTTTTTGTTTTCTACTCTTATATTACTATCTGAAATGCATTCCTTGCAGTATTGAACTTCTCGTTGTTTCACCTTGAACTTCTGTCACATTTTTTGTTCAACCTCTCTCACAAGATTTTTTTAACTTTCTCGGGCCAAGCACTTGAACTTCTAGTAACAAAACTTTCGGGCCTGGCTTTTTGATTCTTTTTTTTTTGCATAAAAATGCACACCGTGTAATACGTGAACTTCTGGCAGTTATCAATCTGAACTTCTCTCAATTACATGAAAATATCTGAGTTTTTTATGAATATTAATCTGAATTCCTTAATCTTTTTTATGAATTCTCAAGCGCTCTATTTTTTAAAAGTTGAACTTCTTGTTATTTTATTTTTGAACTTCTTGTTTCCATTCTTTAGTAACAAGGGAAATCTGAGTTTTCTATAATCATCGAACTTCTGCATCTTTTTAATATGGACTTCCTGGTTTTTTTCTTAATATTTTTTATGAAATTTTGAAGCGCTCTATTTTTAAAAGTTGAACTTCTTGTTATTTAATTTTTGAACTTCTTATTTCCATTCTTTAATAACGAGGAAAATCTGATATTTCTATAGTCATCGAACATCTCCATCTTTTTAATATGGACTTCCTAGTTTTATTTTGTTAATCTTTTTGATGAAATTTTGAAGCGCTCTATTTTTAAAAGTTGAACTTCTTGTTATTTTATTTTTGAACTTCTTGTTTCCATTCTTTAATAATGAGGAAAATTTGAGTTTTCTATAATCATCGAACGTCACCATCTTTTTAATATGGACTTCCTGGTTTTCTTTCTTTTAGTAACGGAAAAAATCCAACTTTCGGATAGAAATTGAGTCGCTCCGTTTTTAAATTTGAACCTCTATGTTTATTTTATCAGGCAAAATATTTTTTATAAAAAAATTGGAGATGATTTTTAGTGACCTTCTTTGGGGTTTTTTGGATGAAATTTTTCGGTATGCGATGCCTTCGAACTTAGATTTTTCTGAAACTTGAACTTCATGTTATTTTGAAAAGCAAAAAATTACACGAGAATATACATGCACACTACAAAACCAACTCGTAGTACACACAATACTATGTGCTACTATACGCATGCAAGCATTACATCGGCGTCGGGGGGTTCGTTGATTTTTATACAAGAACTTTCTAGAGGGTTTTTTCTTCATGAATTCCACACGCCGGTGTTGTGAAATGTCAAAATACATGGTAGTAATATATGAACTTTTGGGGCAATAATAAATGAACTTCTCCAATAGATATTTTTTGTTTTCTCATGTAAACCAAAATCGGAGACACATATTTTTTGGACTTCTTGGTTTACTTCTTTGAGTAACTAAAAAAATTCCTAGTTTTGTAATAATTATTGAACTGGTTCATTATTTAAATTTGAACTTCGAGATTGTTTTTATTTAGAAATAGTGAAAGTCTTTTTTTATGAATTTTGAACTGCTCTATATTTAAAATTTAAACTACTGCATTATTTTATTTTGAACTTCTTGTTTTCACTCTTCAATAAGCAGGAAAATCTGAATTTTGTATAAACATCGTATTGCTCTGTTTTTTTAATTTGAACTTCTATGAGTTTTTTAACAGAGAATATCCCTTTTGTTAGTAAAATTGTTTGATATGCTTAATTTTTTTAATTCTACCTTCTTGGGTTTCTAATAAACTTTGAACCTCTTTGTCTTTTAAACTTGAACCTCTAGGTTTTTTCTATAAACGGGGAAATCCATTTTTTTGAAATTTTTGAAATGATCATTCTTTTAATTCGAACTTCTAGGTTTTTCACTCGTGTGCACGCATTTTTTAGAGAGAAAAAAATTGTGCGTACATTTTTGTGAAGTAATACATGAACCCGCGGCGGGCATTAATATTTTGAACTTCTTTGTACACATTGTCAACATGCATCTGTTTTTTTCAAAACCAAAATCTCGGCACAAAGTAATATAGAAGAGAAATGGAGTATGAACACAAAGGTTCGTCGTGTCGGTGCTGCATGTACATTATATTAAGAAGTCAACTACTTTATGAACAACATTTTTTGGGATTTTTTATTAAAAAAATCGTCGGTTACATCAATTTCAGATACACAACAAAAAGAAAGAACTATGGTCGAATGATGGATGTTGCCCAACTTTTTTGCTGCTCATCCAGATACATAAGAGAGAGGCCGGTGCTCTGTATCCTGCTCCCTGTGTGAGATGTGAGACAAAGGTCAGTATGCACAAGGGGAGAAGGTCACCATTTTGGATGTGGGGGCAGAGTTGTGCTGTTAATGAGAAAGAAGGGCTCTCTCTTTGTGCACGCGTATCTCAGCTTCATCACGCCGTCTAGGAGGAGTCCTCGAGCGGCAGTACCTGGTCCTCGATGTCAGAACTTGTATCCTTAGCTTTTTTGAACTTCAACAACATCTTCCTTTTTCTCTTTTTCAGTCTACATGTTGGCAAAGCATCCATGGCTGCATTATGCTATCACATGGCCTCTCACTGGAAGAGAGCAGGCACACGTAGAAGTAGTATTGTTTTGCAGGACTATAAATAATGAAGAAGCATTACTTTTGTGCACTAGTAAAGGTCTGTGTGAGAGATGATGCTTTGCAGTCTCATAGTATGCCAAGAGAGACATGCTTAGCTCGATTGTGCGGAGCTTCAGACAAGCTCGACTTTATTTCTCTAAACTTTAATTATTAGACTCTCTAAACTTTAGTGCTTCTCATTTTGTTCTATCTCAATTTTGTTCTACAGTAGCCACAACACTGCAATGTTCAGTAGACCTTGTGAATGAAACTGGCACTTGGAGGTTCTTCTTGGGATGCTGTATGGGCACACATAGAACACAAAAATCATGCAAGAACTAACATAGAGAACAATAGGTAGGGATGGACACTGGAGATATGTATCGTAGAGGACTGTGCGCATTCTTCCACATCAAGGAAGGTTGACCCGAGGCTGTAGCGCCTGGGGAAAGCCAACACAGGGAGGAGTCGCCTTGGTGGGGAGGCCAGACCGGGGAGGAGCCACCGTGGATCAGCAAGATGGGTGAGGGGGGTGCCGGAGCACTCACCGGGGAAGAGCCGCGGTGGTAGAGGGAGCAGCCGGGGATCCTGTTGGTGGGAGGCAGCGGCGCAGGATCATGGTGGTGAACAGCGGTGGCGTGGGATCCTGGTGGTGGGCGGCAACGATGGCATTCCTCGTGGGCGGCGACGCGGTGGGAGGTGGGACAGCGGCGTGATGGGAGACGACATGGTGGGCGGCGGCGATTCGTGCAGTGGGGGATGCGCCGGATGGAAACGAGGGAGTTGGATCGGGTGGTTTTATTTTTCTATTTTCTCAGAGTTCGGGAACACGTCCGCGCCTCCTTATAGGGCTGTTGTGATCAGAATACTTATTCTAATCCCAGGATTAGAATAGTGTTGTCCTATATATATATAGTCATATGATCTCCCATGCTAAAGTAACAATTCATTCACAAACTCAAGTATGAATCAGAAACTTCATTGAAAACTAACAAACTATAATCTCAGTCATTGAAGCAATCGCAATTTATCATAACATAGGAAAGAGTCAATATAAGAGCTTTTCAGCAAGTCCACATACTCAACCATCATTTAGTCTTTCACAATTGCTAACACTCATGCGATATTTATGGTTATGAAGTTTTAGCCGGACAGAGAGAAAGATAGGGGCTTATAGTTTTGCCTCCCAACTTTTTACCTCAAGGGTAATGTCAAAAATAATAGTTCATGAAAAGTCACGTCCAATTAGCTATATATATCAGGATCTTTCCAACACATTGTGCTTGCCAAAGGATAAAATGTAAAAAGGAAAGGTGAAGATCACCATGACTCTTATATAAGGTAGAAGATAAAGGTAAAAGATAGGCCCTTCGCAGAGGGAAGCAGAGGTTGTCATGCGCTTTTATGGTTGGATGCACAAAATCTTAATGCGAAAGAACGTCACTTTATATTGCCACTTGTGATATGGACCTTTATTATGCAGTCTGTCGCTTTTATTTCTTCCATATCACAAGATCGTATAAAGCTTATTTTCTCCGCGCTAATAAGTCATACATATTTAGAGAGAAATTTTTATTGCTTGCACCGATGACAACTTACTTGAAGGATATTACTCAATCCATAGGTAGATACGGTGGACTCTCATGGCAAAACTGGGTTTAGGGATATTTGGAAGCACAAGTAGTATCTCTACTTGGTGCAAAGAAATTGGCTAGCAAGAGAGGGAAAGGCAAGCTCAACATGTTGGATGATCCATGACAATATAATTTATCTCAGATGTAAGAAAACATAACCCATTACGTTGTCTTCCTTGTCCAACATCAACTCTTTAGCATATCATACTTTAATGAGTGCTCACAATTATAAAAGATGTCCAAGATAGTATATTTATATGTGAAAACCTCTCTTTCTTTATTACTTCCTATTAATTGCAACGATGACCAAAACTATGTTTGTTAACTCTCAACAACTTTTATTCATCATACTCTTTATATGTGAGCTCATTACTCTCCATAAGATCCATATGATCTCTTTATTTCTTTTTATTTCTTCTATTTTATTTTATTCCCTCAAGATCATAGCAAAATAATCAAGCCCTTGACTCAACACTAATCTTTATTATATATGGCTCACAAACTCGATTAAATAGGAAGGTCATAAAGCAAAACTCACAACTAGATCATACTAAAACTTTATTCTACTAGATCAAGATATTATCAAAAGGATCAAACTAAGAAAAACGGTAAAGATAAAAGGTGTGATGGTGATACGATATCGAGGCACTCCCCCAAGATTGGCAGTTGCCAAGGGGAGTGCACATACGTGATACTCAGTTCTTCTTTATTGGTGAAGAAGGTGTTGGTTTTGTTGATGGCGTAGGCTTCTTCCTTAATTTGCACTTGAGGACAGATTTTGATCCATCAGGTCCTCGATCTCCTGCTCCAGGCTTAGTATCTTTTTGCATAATTCCTGCTTGTTTTCCTGCAAGAGGCGAAAAGGGATAAACTCGATCTTAGGTTTCTTTGCTCTATCTGGGAGGCTTGACTTTTTGAACTCCACATGCATGTCCCCAGGTTGAGGTAATGGGAATTCCTCTTCATCTGAGATCGTCTCCTCCTTTCCCTTAGGTTCATAGTCCTCTTCTTCTTCCATAGTCCAACCACAATGCTCCACATCCCCATAGACCTTAGGATTAGCAAGGTAGTCAGCCACATAGCTTTGTCCCTTCCGAATCCTGGGACGACATGTTGCTCAAATTTGCAGCAGGCCAGCTCGAAACAAAGATAGGAGATATTTGCGTGATACGGTGGTCAAAACCTTCGTGACATTATATAATGAATTTTTACCGACCAAAAGAAGTATCGTGCAAGAAAACAGAGTCCGGAGGGCACACGAGGTGACAACGAGGCAGGGGGCACGCCCAGGGGGTAGGGCGCGCCCTCCACCCTCGTGGACACCTCGTGTCCTTCCCGGAATACTTCTTATTTTCATATTTTCTTAAATATTCCAGAACGGAGAAAAAATGCCATTAGAACTGTTTTGGAGACGGTTTACTTACCGTACCACATACCTATTCCTTTTCGGAGTCTGAAACGTTCTGTAAAGTGTCTCTTATGTATTCCTCCGGGGTTACGGTTTCAATAACATTGGTTTCAACATTTATTTGATTACCTGAGATATAATGTTTGATTCTTTGACCATTCACCACCTTCGGATTTGTGCCTTCGAAGTTGTTGATTTTTATGGCACCAGAATGATAGACCTCCTCGATAACGTAAGGACCTTCCCATTTAGAGAGAAGTTTGCCTGTAAAAAATCTTAAACAAGAGTTGAATAGCAACACATAATCACCTACATTAAACTCATGCTTTTGTATCCTTTTGTCATGCTATCTTTTAACTTTTTCTTTAAACAGTTTGGCATTCTCATAGGCCTGGGTTCTCCATTCATCAAGTGAGCTAATGTCAAATAACCTCTTCTCACCGGCAAGTTTGAAATCATAATTGAGCTCTTTGATGGCCCAATATGCCTTATGTTCTAATTCGAGAGGTAAGTGACATGCTTTTCCATAAACCATTTTATGCAGAGACATACCCATAGGATTTTTATATGAAGTTCTAGAAGCCCATAATGCATCATCAAGTTTCTTGGACCAATTCTTCCCAGTTCTATTAACAGTCTTTTGCAAAATTAATTTGAGCTCTCTGTTACTCAATTCTACTTGACCACTAGACTGCGGGTGATATGGAGATGCAATTCTACGATTAACATCACACTTAGCAAGCATTTTACAAAAGGCACCAAGAATAAAATGTGAACCACCATCAGTCATTAAATATCTAGGGACTCCAAACCTCGGAAAAATAAATTCTTTAAGCATCTTAATAGAGGTGTTATGATCAGCACTACTAGTTGGGATAGCTTCTACCCACTTAGTAACGTAATCAACAGCAATTAAAATATGTGTATACCCATTAGAGGAAGGAAACGGTCCCATATAATCAAAGCCCCAAACATCAAACGGTTCAATAACGAGTGAATAATTCATAGGCATTTCTTGACGTCTACTAATATTACCAATTCTTTGACATTCATCACAAGATAAGACAAATTTACGGGCATCCTTGAAGATAGTAGGCCAATAAAAACCGGATTGCAATACCTTATGTGCAGTTCTATCTCTAGCATGGTGTCCTCCATAAGCTTCGGAGTGACACTTGCGTAGGAAATGTTCCTGTTCATGCTCAGGTATACAACGTCTAATAACACCATCTACTCCTTCTTGATAAAGGTGTGGGTCATCCCAGAAGTAATGTCTTAAATCATAGAAAAACTTTTTCTTTTGCTGGTATGTGAAACTAGGTGGTATAAATTTAGCAACTATGTAATTGGCATAATCAGCAAACCATGGAGCAGTGCGAGAAGCATTTATGACAGCTAATTGTTCATCAGGAAAGCTACCATCGATAGGTAATGGGTCATCAAGAACATTCTCTAACCTAGACAAGTTGTCTGCAACAGGATTCTCATCTCCCATTCTATCAATAATATGCAAATCAAATTCTTGTAGCAAGAGAACCCATCTAATAAGTCTAGGTTTAGCATCTTTCTTTTCCATAAGATATTTCATAGCAGCATGATCAGTGTGAATACTTACTTTAGAATCAACAATATAAGGTCTGAACTTATCGCAAGCAAATACAACTGCTAAGAATTCCTTTTCAGTAGTAGCATAATTTCTCTGGGCATTGTCTAGAGTTTTACTAGCATATTGAATAACATTTAATTTTTTATCAACTCTTTGTCCTAGAACAGCACCTACAACATAGTCACTAGCAACACACATGATTTCAAAGGGTAAATTCCAATCAGGTGGCTGAACATTAGGTGCAGAAATCAATGCTTTCTTAAGTATTTCAAATGCTTCTACACAATCATCATCAAAGACAAAAGGAATATCTTTTTGTAATAGGTTAGTCAGAGGCCGGCAAATTTTTGAGAAGCCCTTAATGAACCTCCTATAAAAAACGGCATGACCAAGGAAACTTCTTATACGTTTGATGTCCTTGGGACACGGCATCTTTTCAATAGCATCAACTTTGGCTTTGTCAACTTCAATACCTCTTTCAGAAATTTTATGCCCCAAGACAATACCTTCATTAACCATAAAATGACACTTCTCCCAATTCAAGACAAGGTTAGTTTCTTCACATCTTTGCAAAACTCGATCAAGGTTGCTCAAGCAATCATCAAAGGAGGATCCATAAACAGAGAAATCATCCATGAAAACTTCACAAATATTTTCACAAAAGTCAGAGAATATAGCCACCATGCATCTTTGAAAGGTAGCAGGTGCATTAAATAAACCAAAAGGCATACGTCTATAAGAAAAGGTACCAAAAGGGAAAGTAAAAGTAGTCTTTTCTTGATCATCAGCTGACACGGGTATTTGAGAGAAACTAGAGTAACCATCTAGAAAGAAAAAATGTGTATGTTTGGATAATATTTCTAGCATTTGATCAATGATCTTTTTAGTAGCTTTATTTAATTTACGGAAATCAATAACCATCCTATAACCTGTAGTAATTCTTTGCATAATCAATTCATCTTTATCATTAGGAACGGCAGTAATACCTCCCTTTTTAGGGCCACAATGGACAGGGCTTACCCACTGACTATCTGCAACGGGATAAATTATACCTTCTTCAAGGAGCTTTAATATTTCCTTTCTTACCACTTCTTTCATCTTAGGATTTAGCAGTCGTTGGTGATCAATAACTGGTTTGGCATCTTTCTCCAAATTTATTTTGTGTTGACATAGAGTGGGACTAATGCCCTTAAGATCATCAAGAGTATATCCAATAGCAGCACAATGCTTCTTTAGAGTTTTCAATAATTTCTCTTCTTCATGCTCTGAGAGGTTAGCACTAATAATAACAGGATATATCTTCTTTTCATCAAGATAAGCATATTTAAGAGTATCATGCAATGGTTTAAGCTCAAACATGGGATCACCCCTGGGTGGAGGAGGATCCCCTAGGATTTCAACAGGCAAGTTGTGTTTCAGAATAGGTCCCTGTTTAAAGAATACATCATCTATTTCCCTTCTTTCATTCATATACGTATCATTTTCATGGTCTAGCAAATATTGTTCTAAAGGATCACTAGGAGGCACGGCAATAGAAGCAAGACCAATAATTTCATCTTTACTAGGCAATTCCTCATCACGGGGTTTTCTACTAAATTTAGCAAAATTAAACTCATGAGACATATCACCCAAACCAATAGTAACAACATCCTTTTTGCACTCTATCCTAGCATTAACAATGTTCAAGAAGGGTCTACCAAATATAATGGGACAAAAACTATCTTGTAGGGAACCAAGAATAAGAAAATCAGTAGGATATTTAACCTTCCCACACAAGACTTCAACATCTCTAACAATCCCAACCGGTGAAATAGTATCTCTATTGGCAAGTTTAATGGTAACATCGATATCTTCTATCTCAGCAAGTGCAATATCATGCATAATTTCTTCGTATAAGGAATGAGGTATTACACTTGCACTAGCACCCATATCACATAAGCCATGATAACAATGATCTCCTATTTTCACGGAAATAACAGGCATGCCTACAACAGGTCTATGTTTATTTTTAGCATCAGGTCTAGCAATTCTAGCAGCTTCATTGCAGAAGTAAATAACATGCCCATCAATATTATCGGCCAAGAGATCTTTAACCATAGCAATTTTAGGTTCAACTTTAATTTGCTCAAGGGTTTTTTGTGTCCTAATATTACTTTTGTTGACTACAGTTGAAGCTTTAGCATGATTCTTTATTCTAACAGGGAAAGGTGGCTTCTCAATATAAGCAGCAGGAACAACAGGATCATCATATGTGATAGTCTTTTCTTCAACTTTAATAGGAGCAACTACTTTTACCTCAGTGGGAGGATTATATTTAAACCACTTCTCCTTTGGGAGATCAACATCAGTAGCAAAGGATTCACAGAAAGAAGCTACTATCTTAGAGTCAAGTCCATATTTAGTGCTAAATTCACGGAAAACATCGGTATCCATAAAAGATTTAACACAATCAAACTTAGGTGTTATTCCTGAATCCTTACCTGCATCGAGGTCCCAATCTTCAGAGTTGCGTTTAATTCTTTCCAATAAATCCCATTTGAATTCAATGGTCTTCATCATAAAAGATCCAGTACAAGAAGTATCGAGCATGGAGCGATTACTGAGACAAAGCCGAGCATAATTTTTTTGAATAATTATTTGTCTTGAGAGCTCATGACTGGGTCATGAATATAACATTGACTTAAGCCTCCCCCAAGCTTGAGCAATGGTTTCTCCTTCGCGAGGCCAAAAATTATATATATAATTATGATCACGATGAACAAGATGCATATGATAAAACTTCTGATGAAATTCCAATTTCAATCGTTTCTAGTTCCATGATCCCATATCATCACATAGCCTATACCATGTCAATGCCTCTACCTTCAAAGATAAAGGTAAGACCTTCTTCTTGATAACATCATCGGGCATACCTGCAATCTTGAATAATACACAAACTTCATCCACATAGATTAAGTGTAAATCGGGATGCAATGTTCCATCTCCTACAAAAGGATTAGCTAGCAGTTTATCTATCATACCCGAAGGAATTTCAATGTAAACATTTTCAGTAGGTTCAGTAGGTTGAGGAGCAACTCTTTACTCTACTGGTCGGGATGAAGATACCCTGAACAAGCCCCTCGAAGGATTATGTTCCATAGTAACAAGTGATAGTAAATTTCAGCACACTATATAAATTTTTCCTTACCAAATTCCACCTACCAAAGGTGCTTCACTCCCCGGCAACGGTGCCAGAAAAGAGTCTTGATGACCCAAAAGTGTAGGGGATCTATCGTAGCCTTTTTGATAAGTAAGAGTGTCGAACCCAACGAGGAGCAGAAGGAAATGATAAGCAATTTTCAGTAAGGTATTCTCTGCAAGCAATGAAATTATCGGTAACAGATAGTTTTGTGATAAGGTAATTTGTAACGAGTAGCAAGTAATAAAAGTGAATAAGGTGCATGCAAGATGGCCCAATCCTTTTTTATCAAAGTACAAGCCTGGACAAACTCTTATATGAAGGAAAGCGCTCCCGAGGACACATGGGAATTATCGTCAAGCTAGTTTTCATCACGTTCATATGATTCGCGTTCGGTGCTTTGATAATTTGATATGTGGGTGGACCAGTGCTTGGGTACTGTCCTTACTTGGGCAAGCATCCCACTTATGATTAACCCCCATTGCAAGCATCCGCAACTACAACATAAGTATTAAGGTAAACCTAAACATAACATGAAACATATGGATCCAAATTAGCCCCTTATGAAGCAACGCATAAACTAGGGTTTAAGCTTCTGCCACTCTAGCAACCCGTCATCTACTTATTACTTCCCAATGCCTCCCTCTTGGCCAAAACAATGGTGAAGTGTCATGTATTCGACGTTCACATGACACCACTAGAGGGATGACAACATACATCTCATGAAAATATCGAACGAATACCAAATTCACATGACTACTTATAGCAAGACTTCTCCCATCTCCTCAGGAACAAACGTAACTAATCACAAACCATATTCATTTTCATAATCAGAGGGGTATTAATATGCATAATGGATCTGAACATATGATCTTCCACCAAGTACACCAACTAGCATCAACTACAAGGAGTAATCAACACTACTAGCAACCCACAGGTACCAATCTGAGGTTTGGATACAAAGATTGGATACAAGAGATGAACTAGGGTTTGAGATGAGATGGTTTTGGTGAAGATGTTGATGGAGATTGACCCCCTCCCGGTGAGAGGATCATTCGTGATGAAGATGATGATGATTTCCCCCTTCCGGAGGGAAGTTTCCCCGGTAGAACAGCTCTGCCGGAGCCCAAGATTGGTTCCGCCAAGGTTCCGCCTCGTGGCGGCATAGTTTCTTCCCGAAAGCTTGCTTATGATTTCTTTCTCGGATGAAAGACTTCATATAGCAGAAGATGGGCACCGGAGGCCTGCCAGGGGCCCACGAGGCAAGGGGCGCCTCGTGGCGGCATAGTTTCTTCCCGAAAGCTTGCTTATGATTTCTTTCTCGGACGAAAGACTTCATATAGCAGAAGATGGGCACCGGAGGCCTGCCAGGGGCCCACGAGGCAAGGGGCGCACCCAGGGGGTAGGGCGCGCCCCCACCCTCATGGCCAGGATGTGGGCCCCTTCTGGTGGATTCTTTCACCATTATTTTTTTATTAATTCCAAAAATAACTTCTGTGAAGTTTTAGGACTTTTGGAGCTGTGCAGAATAGGTCTGTAATATTTTCTCCTTTTCCAGCCCAGAATTCCAGCTGCCGGCATTCTCCCTCTTCATGTAAACCTTGTAAAATAAGAAAGAATAGGCATAAGTATTGTGACATAACATGTAATGACAGCCCATAATGCAATAAATATCGATATAAAAGCATGATGCAAAATGGACGTATCAGGGGATGGCTCACCAGCACCTCCCCGGCAGAGGGCCTACCTCCGAGGGACACCCTGCTCCGCGCGATGCGGGGAGGGGACTTGCTCCCTGCTCCTTCCCTGCAGCCCCCAATGCGCTCCTCCAGGTGGAAAGGAGGCAACCGAGCTGGGGCCGCTGTCCGCCGTCCGTCGCTGTGACCTGATCCTCCTACGACCCATGGTTAGCGTAAGCTTGCTCCTAAGGGATTAGTGGTACCTTGTAACTGTTGTCACCGGCAAGGTTGGTGAGGCTCCTAGAAGGCCTCAGCTTCTAGCGCTTCCTCCTCCCAGCCTGGCTCGAGGAACGAGCTAGGGTCATCTTTCAGCGCGTACTCCTTGTCCATCATGCGGGGCACGTAGGCCTCCGAGGCCATCGCCCAAGACCTCGCCGAAGTGCCCAAGCTCCATGTTGCCTGGCCCAGCGCGCCGCCCCGAGGATGGTAGGGCGGCATCCCACTGGGGCTACAGGCGGCAACGCTCGTACCCGTGCTCATCGGAGGTGGTGTGGGTGCGATTGGGAATCCGGTGCAGCTGGTCGTGCTGGTGTCGATGAAACCTCCTGGCGCGCCCGGGGGCACGCGGGCGGCGCGAGGCCTGCCATGCGATCCGGCCGTGGCCTGAGGCGTAAGCAGGGAGCAGAAGGGCGGTGCGCCCGAGTCCACGGTGTCCAGTAGCTCGGCGACACGCTCCAGCAATGCATCCCGTCCGCTCTCCATCAGCCGGCATCGCAGCAGCTCGTGAGCCAACGTGAGCGCGGCCCTCATGTTTGCTTGTTCCCGTTGGGTGTGCGGCACCGTGGCCGCAGCGTAGATTGAGGCCCTCGCGGCTGCCCACACTTGTTGTGGGGTAAGGGTGGATGGTGTTTGACCATGCAGCCCGCGCCCCGCAGCGTTCGGCGGTGTGCGTGCCGCCTGGGGCGCAGGGTTGAGGTCTTCTTGGGCGGACGGTGCTGCCCGGGCGGGCCAAGCTGCCCAGCGGTCGGCGTAGGTCCTCGGCTCGCCGGACATCGGAACCGCGGAGTGTCGGCAGATCAACTGGCAGAAGAGAACCTCCGACGCACCCCTACCTGGCGCGCCAAATGTCGGATTTCGGGTTCCGGCAAAACCCTTGATGTTCGAACACTGGGTATGCATGAAGATCTCCCCCCCTCTCTAGCTCGCGCCCATCATGATCTCACGGCCTAGCTCGACGAACCCAAAGAACAAGAGACACAAGAGTTTATACTGGTTCGGGCCACTGATGTGGTGTAATACCCTACTCTAGTGTGGTGTGGTGGATTGCCTCTCGGGCTGAGGATGAACAGTTACAAGGGAAGAAGAGCCTCTTGAGGAGAGGTGTTCTTGTGCTTGGTGAACTTGTGTGGTTGAGGATGATCTGGATCATCTCTCCTCTATGGTGGTGGCTAGTCCTATTTATAGACGCCCTGGTCCTCTCCCCAAATATTGAGCGGGAAGGGATCCCACAATGGCCAAATTCGAAGGGAGACAACTAGTACAAGTTATCCCGACTAAAGGTGGTCTTTGCCTGCCAAAGGATCTGGTGGTGACGCCGTCTTGGGCTCCATGGTGACCTCCATCTTGTCGTCCTGCTGGTCTTGGTCTTGTTGCATCGATATGGAAACCTTTGCCTAATGCCTTGGGACTCCTTGCCTGCGCTTGCTCGTTTAGCGCCAAAGAGGAAACGAGGACACTGCACGTGCTGGCGCCTGCCTGGCTTTGGTCGTCATGGCTTACGTCACAGGGACCTCGCGAGGTGTCCCTCGCCTTGATCTCTCTGCCCCTCGCGAGCCTTCCTGGTGAAGCTGCCCCCGAGGAGGTCTTGCATCGTCCGCCTTGCGAGGCTTGGCCCCTCGCGAGAGTCTTGAGTGTTTGCTGGTGAAGATGGGCCGTACAGGGCCGCTGGTGGAGCCACGATGTGGGCTGCAGGCAGGCAAGTCTGGGACCCCCATTCCTAGGACGCCGACAATTATTACTCTAGCATTTGGTCAAAGTTATCCTCGAAAAACGCATTAGGCCCTGTAGATGGAAGGGGGGAGTAGTAGTGGAAGAGGATCCTCTGACGTAGGTATCCTTGCCTTACCCTCCCTTTCGTTCACTTACTGGCGGACCCCATGCTTGCTAGGCCCCGCATGTCAGTTACTCAATGGGTTCGTCCACGTCAGGGGATCCTCATCCGTAGTATACTCCCTCTGTTTTTATTTACTCCGAATAAAATGGAGGGAGTGGTAGTATAAATGACGCGGGCGGGGGAGGGGGAGAGATGTCGGTTTGCTCTCAACTAGGTCCCACAAGCGAGCGAAAACGCAAGACGAAGCTTGTTCCATTCAGTGAGCGACGTGGAGGGTCTAGCGTGCCGGGGTGCAACGCGAACGCGACAAGAGCAATGTATAGTCAAAACTGATTGACTGGTCATCACCGGAACCACTATTCACACCAGAACCTTCGCTGCTCGGCCTACGCCAGCCACTGCCCCAAAACCACACCTCCTCTCTTGCCCATTCCCCCACCTTTCGATCCCCTAGCCCGCATCAAGCGTCTCCTAGTTCGTCGGAAAGCCATGGTGCGCCACAAGATCATGTACTACAAGATGCTGACGCCTGAGCGCCGCGCAGAAATCGCGGCGGCAGTCGGCGCCACAGACCTCCGTTCCCAAGCTCGCTTTGCGGCGGGCCAATCCCCGAGTTCTCTGGAGCCAAGATACGAGGAGGAGGAAGCCGATCCAATGTTCATGGAGGAGGTTGTGGCGTAGAAGGCCCCCGATGGGTATGAGATGATGGACGTCGACTTCGCGCCGGTGTCCGAGTCGCCCATGGTGCAGGCGGACCAACGGTTCAATCTGGTGATACTAAAGGAGGACTTGGAGGCAGAGGCTCAACTCGACGTGGAGTGCGCACATGCCACTGCCATCGAGGCTCTCTTGTAGGTGGAACCAGATGTCGTGGACGTGAACTGGGTGGCGGAGGCTGAACTTGAGGCGGAGCGCGCGGTTGCCGCTGCCATCGAGGCCCTCCTGCAGGCGGAACCGGACGTCCTTGACTTGAACCGGGCGGCGGAGGCTCAACAAGACGCGGAGCGCACAGATGCCGCTGCCATCGAGGCCCTCCTGCAGGCGGAACCGGACGTCCTCGACTTGAACCGGGTGGCGGAGGCTCAACTCGACACGGAGCGCGCGGATGCCGCTGCCATCAAGGCCCTCCTGCACGCAGAACCGGACGTCCTCGACTTGAACCGAGCGGTGCTCTCGTCCGTGCAGAGCGCCCGCACGCTCCACGTGAATGAGTAGCTAGAGACCAAGGACAATCATGGTGCGGAGACACATGTCAGCAGCTACGGCTACTTCGCCCCCGTAGCCAAACACGACGAGGCCGCCTTGTTCCGCGAGCAGTGATAGTTTTTCTATATGTTGTTGTTTTTAGGGATCTTTTGCTGTGTAAAAACATATATTGTTATGCAAGTCACCTGACTTCCATCATTTGGGTCAGTTTACCATTTCAGGCGGTTGGATGAATATCCTACATCTCCTAGCCCTTCTTCCTCACATCTTCTTCTTCCCGAACAGACCATCGCATGGGCCGTACGGATCCTCCCCAACATGCGGTTGGATAAACATATTGTATGAACGAAAATTATGTGTCAGCGGTAGGATGGCTGAGTTTGGTTTGTTCACATGTGGTACTATGTGTCAGTGAGGGGTGTGTTCCCTTGATTGGGTTTGCGGCGTGTAGGAGCGACTGCGTGAGGGTGCGGAGCGGCGGTGTGAGGGTGCGGTGCGACCGCGACAGCCGTGCGCAAGTGTACCTCCTTTTCATTTTGAAAACATTAGGCAAGCCTGGCAAAAATGTATGGAAAAGTATGGCAATGCAAGGCCTAGACCCAAATAGGATAAGTACGTACGTACTAGGAGTACTAGTGTTAATAAAGAAAGGCGGGGTTTTCCTTCGCGGGATTAATAAATACAAATCCTCGTTTGACGTGTCAATTAATGCATATTTTTCTCCAAAGCCCAAAGAGCTAACCAACCTTCATCGCTTCATCTCCAAAGCCCAAAGCCCAAATACACTCCTCATCGCTTGATTAATGCAGCGCCATGCAAACCAACCTTCTCACTTCCGCATGCATGCAAGGGTATATTAATGTCCTTGGTTGCTAGTACGAGGCAAACCCCATCAATTTTGCCTCGATTAGTGTTAGTGGCCTTTTGCAAATTGTAATTTTGATATACTGGCCTTGTGTACAAAAAAATGGAGGTAGTAACTATTTGACTTCCTTCCCCATTGCGGTGACGTCGACGATATCTTGAACGCTATGGTTTGGCGAACTGTATTCGACGGAGAACATCGTTGAGGGAGACGACGGTAAGTCATTCACAAGTGCTGGTTGCAAGCTGAGACAACCGCCTTACTTGCATCCAGGAAGTCCATTGAACCAAAGGACGTGTAAATGCACTAGTACTACTAGTACACAATAGCGTCGTCCGTCCAGCTTAGTGCGATGCGGTGGTTTCTCGAAGAAGACGATGGAGAAGCAGAGTCAGCGAAGAGTGGAATGATGGTTGCTTAGTTCGTGCTTTGTGATTTGACGCCTCAATGCTTTGTGATTTGTGATAGAAGGGACATGGGAGTAGACTGTGTGCTCTATAGTGTACATGCGTCCAAGCACGAGAGCAAGAGGAGAGACGTTGCATTTTTCTATTCCTTCAATCAATCAATCAGGGAGCTTCGGTTCCATCTTTTTGGCTTTGGCAGCACCGTCCACAATTGTTCCCATCGATGCCAAAAGCTATTTTCAAATTTGGTTACACATTGTGGATTCCCTTAACCGTACAACTTGGTTTTGCTCCTGTGTGCTATCTATACAAATCTCAATTATATTGATCTAAAAAATTATAGAATCAAGATTAGTAAAAAAGAGGTGATTTTGTCGTGCGGATGGCGGGGGAGGTTTCTTATTTTTAGAGGACGTTGGCCTGGTTGTTTGCTAACATGCGGTCCCACGTGTCAGTGCTTTACCAAGACGATCCGTGTCCCACATGAGGCAGAACAATGACAGAAGCAACACGTGGTTAACTTGAAGAAGATGAGCGAGAAGCGGATTCAACAACGAGTGAAATGATGGTTGCTTCGTCCCTCCAACTTCTTTTTTTAGCATTATTACTTCGTCCCTCCAACTTAACTGCGGGAAAGGTGCAGCTTTGTGATTTGACGCCTCATTGCTCATTACTACGCCAACACCATGACTGGGGTGGTTCGCCCCTGCTACTCTGCACTGTATTTCGGTATGGCACATAGATCGGTAGCATGATGTCCCACATGTCGGCGAACAGGACTAGAACATTTATGAAAGCGAGCACTCCACTGTTACGACGGAGGAGTACACGACACAGCGACCCCGTGAACTGTCACTTGTACTGTATAGTACTATAGTTTTGCTGTTTCGCACGATCCATCGATACAAACTCGATTAAACAGGAAAGGGCGGGGTTTTTCCCGTGCGGTAGATGATACTGGCCATACATTTCAAAGGCAATTTTAATGTATGCAAACTGAATAATTAAGTAACAATATGATATCTAGTAAAACTAAAAACTCATATGATTTATTGTGTTAGAGTGTAGTAGTGTTGTATTGCATAGTTGTTAGATGTAACATGCGAGAACGTGTAGAGATGTTGTTTTGGAGGGCTTACAGAGAGAAAAGCGTAATACGGTCACCGAACTTCAGAATATGCTCACTACGATCACTATATACGTTTTGCGGTGATTATACGGTCACTTGCTCACCGTTTAGCATCGGATTGCACTCTGTTGACCGGCCAAATAGTCTGCGTTGCACCATGTTGACTAGTTAAATTGAGCACGTTCCTTGTGGGTCCCACATGTTAGTTCACATAGGAAAATGGTCAGATAAACACAAATTTACGTAGGCGCGACAAGACTCCAACCCGTGAGCGGGAATCACCTGGTTGTGTATGTGTCTGTCAGGGCCTGATGTGTGCGCATGCATGTGTAGGTTGAGCGCTTGAGTGTGAGACTGTGTTTTGGTCGTGTGGTGTGTGCATGCATGCGTTTGTGTGTGCGTGTGAGTGTGTGTGCGTGGCTGCGTGTGTACGTGTGAGTGTTCCGTGCGTGTGTGGCCGCATGTGTTCGTGTGAGTGTTGTGTGCATGCAGTTTGTGTGCATGCGTGCGTGTGTGTATAATCACCACACCAGCTCCTGTGTGTTAAAACAAATGTCTCAACATACCAATACAAGGCCACCTTGTCCACTGTGCCCGCGGTCATGACTTCGAACCACCGTCCAATATTTTTTTGTCGTTTGTTTTCATTCTTACTAGCAAGATGCCCGTGCGTTGCATGTAACATCAAGATGCATTTGTATGACTAGTTTATCTTGTGAGAGAAAAGAATGAATGAGGGAAGGACTTATTTGAAAATGTGGAGAGGTGTGTAGGTACCTTTTTGCAAAATTGCCATAGTTTCCTTCCTATCCGTCAGATATAAATCAGACAGCCTATATTGCAGGATGGCAGGCACACCATTATCACCAACTCTGTTTTTTGTAAGAGTGTAGAATAGTAGATGCAAGCCGACAGGTGGGCCCAATGGTAGTGAGATAATGTGATTCAACACTAGAGGTGCCACGTGGAGCGTTTAACTAGTCAACTAGTCGTGTCTTGAGCAACTACAGAGTTGTACGGTGAGCCCGTGAATGTATAATAACCACAAAACGCAAATGGTGACCGTAATGAGTGGATTCTGAAGTCCAATGTACGTATTGTGCTTTCGCTCCAAATAGAATGATCTTCACTGTATATATCGTGAGAGAAAGATGAAACATGCGTGAATGTGTTGGGGGCCTACTTATAGAGGACCTGGAGATAGTTTGTGTGCGTACGTGAAAGGGGCATAGAGGGGGTGTATGCGATGGGGAGAGAGATGCTCTTCATTTCACTTTATTATGCATAACTTTATATATAGTATAAAAATATAAAAATTCACAGTGCAGAATAAATATCATTGTGGGCACCATGCAATGCAAATTAACGTTCATACTCCTCCATATAACTTTCTAATGTTGTATATATGTAGAGATTCTAAAATAATTTTTTGGCCACACTTTATTCAAAGGGAATGTTGTATGCGAAATAAACATGAAGAGAGGGCTTTTTAGATCAATGGGGTATGTGATGTGACATGTGTGAATGCGTAGTTGATGTATTTGGCAGGGCCTAGAGAGGTATGTGTGTGTATTACGTATTCGAGAGAGGCATGGATAGAGGGGCCGGCGGGGGGAGGGGGCGTGGGAGATATAGCACGAGAAATGAGAGAGGTCTAGAGAGAGAGACTAATATGTTGTCACGGCGAGAGATTCCCTTGAGTGTGTATACGCAAGGGGGGATAGAGGCACGAGGAGATTTTTTGTGTGGTGTGTATGTTTGTATGTGTGGGTGTGAGAAGATAACTAGACCTGGGGGTAGAGGGTGTGTCACCGCGTGAGGTCCGGTGGATCGAGGTGAGGCCCTTAGTTCGGTTCCATCCTGCGCCACATTGGTCGGCCCGTGACGCATTTCGGGAAACCCATGGATGACTTGTCGTACAAGACAACGATAGCAAAACTGTGACGGACTCTGTGTCCACTGACAAAGCCGGCTAGGATTTGTAACCCTGGGTTCTCGGACTAAGGTAACCCCTTATCTCTGATATTACTATTCAGCCAACCTAACTTTAAGGGGCATCAAACAGAATGCTCTGCTAGAATCATACTCGTCGAGTAGGAAGAGATGAGACAATGCATGAGAGACAGACCTAAAGATAAGGTGCATACAGGAGACACGTAGGCAAGTCTATGTATATAGAAAGGGTCGATGGGGATTGTGCGTGTGTATGCTTGTGAGAGGAAGAGTGTTTGTGATAAAAGTTAGTGAAAACAGTTGTAAATGGTTACGAGAGGGAGGGAGGGTTATATCGAGAGCATGTCTGCGAGAAAGACACCTCGCGAGAGAGTGTGAGCATGTGTGAGAGACCACCGATGGAGAGTGAAACTACACATAAAATACTGATGTACACATTGATTAAAGATATAAATTGTATCCAAATATTAGGATGGGATGATGATATTTGCAATTCGTGTAAGGAACGGTCATTGATACATCAGACATCTAGATTCTAACGAATTTGAGCATGTCTATGTTATTATTCGACATAATTGATCCACATAGTTAGTATTTTGAACTCCTGACAATGCATCACTTTAGCAATCGAATATAAACGTGAGTATAATTCATGTTGTGTGTGTAAAGCACATTATACATACAAAAGTTACACAATGAACATTATAAATAGCTAGCTATGAACTAGCATACAATTGAATTCAACTTAAGGTGGTTTAAAAAAATTGAATTCAACATGAAGTCCATTCAATTTTTTGAATTTGATATCATGGCATTTGTAAATCATACCTAAATTATGGGGCACCAATCATTGCTCTGATTTTGTACATAATAGCATATATAGTCGTGTACAAAATAGATTCAAATTTAGCTCCTCCATTCCAAAATTATTGTAGTTATAGGATTTTCAAGTGTCAAAATTTCAAAAAGAAGCGGATAATTTAATGAGGTTTTCAAACATACAAGGTCAAATTTAACGTTGTCTATTTAGGTCAATCCTCAAAGTTCAAGAGTACTCTAAACGTGAATGCTTCTGTTTCAAAATTTCGAACGAAGCGCCAAAAGAGTCTCTACTCGCCCGAAACCGTGTGAGACCAATGTTTGGTAGTAGAAGGAAATTACTTTTCTAACTCCGACCCGTGAAACCTACCGGCCCGACGTCCAAAGGTCTAAACCGGGGTAGGTTTGTAGCTTCATCTAGACGCCACACAACCGCCTCTGAAAAACATTCATACACAATGGCCGCCTAAGCACACATGCACACGGCCGAAATCGCTCCCGCCCACTATTTGGGACACCTGGGATTACCATCCTACCCCGGACCTACAGTAGGTCCTAAATATAAGAGGGTGGTATAGTTTGTATTTTCCCCAAATTTCAAACAAGTGCGTCCCATTTGTTCAAAAAAGCCAAAAACAAGCGCGTCCCAGATCGAAACATGGATCTCCCTTAGCTCCCCCCGCCCCCCGTCTGATTCCCCATTTGTACTCCGTGGGCGCCAAAACTACCTCTCCACTAGCCGCGAAACCCCGGCGTCCTCCGTCCGCCACCCCATCCCACCCATCAACCGCCGCCCTCCTCCATCACGCCGGAGCCGATACCCCGACATCATCGTCCACCGCAACCTCAACCGCAACACCCTCCACTGCTAGTAGTTGAAGCCGAGGCCGAGCCATCCGTACCTGAGCTAGTTCAACCACGGCGTCCTGCGCCTCAACGCTGCCGCTCCAACTTCGCCACCGTCCACGGCACCGGAGCTGTTCCTGCTACGCCGTCCTTCACCGCCTTGGATCTGCTTCCCCTCCACCGATATACGGCCACGACAAAACAATCAACAATTTGGCCATGGGTTCGTCCAAGCCTGCACCCTCCTCTGAAACATCGGTTTCCCTGGCAAAAAGAAGATCACACCGTCAACCCAAAACGGTACTCCTCTTCCCTTATTCGTGCAAATATTATGTGTCTGCTTGCATGGTATTCATCCCACAAAAGACACTAGTTGGCCGTTTATTCTTGATACTAGATGTTCCTATTAACTCGTGATGCACAAGGTTTCTCCTCATATACTATTTCACCTTAGCTAGAGGTCTGTCGCCCCCTGAATTTCAATTCCTGGTCAGTTGATTCCCAATTAACAGAATCATTACCCAGCGTAACAAGTGCTAGTCTGCCTATTACGCCGGGGAAGCAGCGCCTTGGTGTTTATCTTAGGGTCGTGTGGGGCCTAAAGTTACTGGCGCCCGATCTGGAGGTCGGCTAGGATTAAAGGGGTGGACTGTGGGCGCTGCCAAGCATGGCGGTGGTGTGAGGACGAGGGGAGGGTGGGGCGGCGGAGCAGTGGTCTGGGCTGGTGGTCGCTGGCAGTTCGAGCAAGAGCGTCAACAGTGACTGGTGGGAGGTAGACGAAGGCTATCTGCCCGTTCCTTATAGATCGGACGGTTCATAACAAATCGACTGACCTATTTATTTCCAGTCGACTGTTATCTTGATAGGACCACATGTGGTGGTGTGCTGGAAGAGTACCTGCATTTCCTGTGCTCATATATTACAAAATCATACGGAGTAGAATCTAATTTTGTTTACTGTGCAATGTTGTAGAGCTATCATATGTCTCCTATCATTTAATTTCTAGCCACCTGCTATCTTCTACTTTTACAGTGCACTAGTTCTGCACACACTTCACCCATACTCTCACTATTGTGTTTTTATGCAAGGGTATTTCAGACTCTGCCTTCACAGAAGCAGAAAAGAAAAGAGAGAAGGCGCTCCTACTTGCTTCGAGGGCAGGCAAGACACATGTTTTCGCTTTAAAGGTTGGATGTTTAACAGATGGAGACGGTAAACGTAGCTCTGGAGTTGATGATCTCGCTCGCTGTGAACTACCATCCCAGGTGCTTGCTTTAACTTCACGGTGTCATATGTGGTTGCATGTTGCATCACTACAAAAAAAATACACTTCCGTGATGATACGTGTTTGTCACAGTAGGTCGCTTTTTTTGTCATGCATGTACATCCATGACAAATTTATGACAGAATCAAGATAGTCATACCTGTGCTGTCGTAGAAGTGTTCCATGACATTACCAAAATTATCATCACGGAAGTGTCCACTTCCACGATGATAAATCATTCGTCACAGAAGTGCGTTCGTCAAGGGTGACCGACATGTGGCATCCACCGTAACGAAACACCGTTAAGCTATCGGGTCGGGTTTTGGATCCGATAACCCTTTAACAGCCCCGACCAATGGGGATTTTCCACGTGTAAAATCATCATTGGCTATAGGAAACACGTGTCGGCTCATCGTCGGGACAGATGTCATCCATTCACTCGACAGAAGGCGCCTATGATACGTCGACACGTGGGACGGCCGAACAAGTTTAAATGGGCCGGCCCCACTAAAGGCCCACAAGATTTTGCAGACCATAATGGGCCGGCCCAGCTAAAGGCCCACGAGATTTTGCGGACCATAATGGGCTGGCCCAGCTAAAGGCCCACAAGATTTCGCGGGCCATAATGGGCCGGCCCAGGTACAGGCCCATAAGATTTTTGTGTGCCATAATAGGCCGGCCCAGGTAAAGGCCCACAAAATTCTTGCAGATCATAATGGGCCGGCCCAGCTAAAGGCCCACGAGATTTCGCCAACATTAATGGGTCAGCCCAGCTGTAGGCCCACGAGATTTTGAGGACCCTAGTAGGCCGGCCCGTTAACTGGCTGCCATGTTTTGGCCAAATGCTGGCCCATATTTGATATGGTCTATTAATGGCCTGCCACGCTTCGGGCCTAATAGTGGCCCATATGAGATCCAGCCCGTTAAAAGCCTACCACGTTCTGGGCCAAATTACGGCCCAGATCAGATCCGGCCCTTTAAGAGGTTTTGGGCCTAATTATGGCCCATATCAGATTCGACCCGTCAAATGGACACTATGCTTTTGGGCCCACTTGCTAAAGGCCCACTTAGTAATTTGGCCTGATATTAGTTTTGGCCTGTTAAGGGCCCGTTTAACATTTCGGCCCTATATTAATTTCAGCCTGTTAAAATCCCATCATATAGTTGGGCCTAACTACGGCCCGGTTTTCGGCCTGCTCGCAGCCGATATCTGATTGGGCCAAACAAGGACCGAGACAATTTTTCGTCCTGTTAAAAGCCCGTGATTTGATTCACACAATCATGGGCCGGGGTTCATTTCGGGCTGCTGCCAGCCCGTGAGCTGATCGGCATGTTTCAGGCCCAACCTACATCGTAATTGCATGACGGCCCGATTATGTACCGTAATTTTACGGTTTGGCCGGTTTACTGCGAAGACAGGATATATATACAGTAAAATAACTGCAGCATCGTGAATAAGAAAAAACCTATACTATACAATAAAGAAATTACGGCATATTACATCCACTGGGCATCAAAGTTCGCCACTATGATAATAAAGCACAAGCAGACAGCAGATTACATACACTGGGCATCAAAGATCGCCACCAGTGCAAATAAACACGCCGACAAAATAATATACAAAACCGACAGCACTTCAATAGAGTTCAAGAAAGGTTACCCCTGCTGGGGAGCTGCAGCGCAAGCAGCTGAGCAAGATGATGAGACCGCGCTTGTTCAACACTTATATCTTCCTCACTCTGAAAGATAAACAAGCAGACAGATGACAGGTTTTGCACATAAAAGTATCAGTGCTGACAATTCATCAGATTTCTTACTGACAAATAAAGTGACACAGTTTAAATTTGCATTAACACAATATGGTATTGTTCAGGTCAAGACATGGTAGGAAATGACATTGTGAAGGAGTTGGCAGCTTCACGACACCACTCGATTACAGATCAAGAACTCATAAGTATCATTGTTTAGTGTGTGTCAATTTATACCATTTCAGATTGGCAAATAAAGAGATGGTTTAAATAATAGTAGAATGATATGACATTTTTCATAGTTAAGACATTGCAGAATATGACATTGTGCTATAGTGGGTAGGTTCACCACACCACTGGATTACAGATGAAGAACAGAAGCATACATGCAGTGCAAAAGAAGATCACTTGCTCTGTATAGTTTAATTTACATGGTATGAAGAAGGAACTTGGTTTTACAACTGAAAACTTAAATTGAGAAAGGAAGAACTTTCGTTTATGAACTACATATAAGAAACTTTAAACAAGCAATTTGATGCAAACACCAAAAATAAACAGCTGTTGCAGTCATGCCTAACCAAATATAGACAACAAAGTTTGAAGGCTTGAGATGGACAAACTTACATTATTGGTGAAGACAGGCTCTATAAAGGCCTTGTCCATGCTGATGGGGGGGAAATTCAAGAAGTTTACCACAGAATCTTCTTAAAAAGAATTGCCTTTATTCTACATTTTGTTAACAGTAAATATAGATGTGATAATATACGAAAAAATGGAGAATATTTAAGATAAGATGAAGAGTGATGCTACATAACCAAGTAGCTATAAATGTAAGTGCAGCCATACAGGCAAAAAGGTACAGCCAAGAGAAATGCAGAGCTAAACTTCTTCAGTACCAACCTTATGGTAAGAGTAAATATAGATCTGATGTGTAGAAAATGGAGGGCAAAGGAAAATAAGCTGCAGAGTGATGGTACATGAACAACTACCTGTCATTATAAGTACACTGATAAAGGACAACATGTACTTACAAGAACAATGCAGAGCTAAAAAAAACATTGGCATTGGATATATTCTACACTAATGTAACCATTCATACATATCAGATAATTTGGAGCGAATAATTGATAAGCAAGCTATCATGCATACTACTGTCACATAATGAACCAGGTATGTATGCAAGTACAGTGATACAGGACAACAGGTACTAACAAGAGCAAAGCAGCGGGCAGCATATTTGAGATATCCTGTCGTTCTTGTCAAACCAGAATTCTTCTTCGAGCAGATTTCCTGCAAAAAAGATCCATAAGGCACATGCGGAAAAGTAGAAGTTCAAATTGTCATGTGATTTCATAGACAGTACCTCATCCTGGGAACGAGACCAGTGCATAACAAGGTTTTTCCATTCAATGTCTTCTAAATTTAGCACAGGAGACTTCACCAGGAATTCGTTTATAGACTTGCCATCAAAGTGTGGTTTCCTCAGGTAACACCGATACTGTTGCAATGCTTCCTTGAAAAGCACAAGCAAGCTTTGCTCGTCATGACTATCCAGATTGACCCTCGCCTAGTTACAACAATGTAATGTAAATCATTCATGTGTTCAATCAGCAGAAAACAGGAAAATAATAACTATGAAAAATAGCACTTACACGTAAGTTGGACAGGAAGATGTGAAAATGGTGTTTGTCTTCACAATAATTTTCCCATGATGGGAATATATGCACGTAGTCCCTAACAACATTGAAAGCATTGTCTTTTAAACTGGGAATAAATGGAATGGGGTTCCAATCTGCAGGAATTGGCCGTCTCTGCAGTTGGGATAGGTCTTCGGCCAGTGGACTTGCTGTACTTTTTGTAGGAGTGGGATTTTCCTATGGTACAGCTAGTGCTATGGCAAATGAAATCGGTATACCTTTTGCTGGAGTGTAGGTCCTGTGTGGTGGGGCTAGTGGTGTGGCCAGTGAACTATGGGTACAGTCTGTTGGAGTTGGTCCTACGTTTTGTGTCACTGGTTGTACAACCAATATAAGTGGGGTGTTGTCTGATTTCTCCGGCACCACCATGTTTTTCAAGGACTTTGCTGGTGCTCCTTCAGGTTCGGCAATCACCCTCTTCCTTTTTGATGTCTGATGCACAAGAACAACATTTGAGTGGAAAAACACGGTATGATGACAGATGGAATATGTATTGATAATGGATGGGCATGGCATCTCGACATATATGATGAGTAAACTAAGCAGATGGCGGTGCACCAAAGTAGAAAAATGCAAGACAACATATGCAAGATACCCGCAATCAATAAAACATTGCCAAATTAGAACAGGCACCTTGATGGGTGAATAGGACAGGCCATCTGCCTTTGACTCCTCGAGGTTAGAATAGTCATTAGGATGATATTCTGAACAAGAATCAATAGGTGGGGAGCGTATGAGTTTCATTGCATCCAGAATGGCACTCAATGCCTTGGTGCCAATTTTGTAAGTCATTGCAGTGTTTAGCTTCAAGAGTGGAATGCTGCTAGTGCGACACAAAGCAGCTACACACATCATACTGTAGATATAACTGGAAAACCTTAAGCATCAGAGTAAAATCAGCAAAGTGGAACTTGCTGGAATATATGTGCTAGTATTGCCGGTACAGCTAGAAAATCTTCGGATACCAGCTCTCTTCAAGTGAAGGTGCGGTACTGTTAATATCAATATAACTCTCAAAGGCGACACAGCTCCCCGCATTTCCTTGCTATTCTTATAGGATTCAAGTGGGCAGGCCACCACAAATCCTATTCCTATGTTTACAAGATCCTATGAATCAAAGAGGCTCAAAGTGTCCATCACAACCGATCGTATAGACCTCTACACTGCAAATGTCCCTGCTCATCTTCAGTACAAGGAACATACTGTACTACTATCATACTCCCTTCGTTCCAAAATATAAGTCTTGGTAGAGATTTCCACTATGGATCACATATAGATGTATCCAGGTACATTTTGGAGTGTAGATTCACTCATTTTGCTCCATATGTAGTCCATGGTGGAATCTATACAAAGACTTGTATTTAGGAACGGAGAGAGTACATATTAAAGAAGAACAGAAGAGGAACATGGTAAATATGAGCAAGCAGATTTTGGATAATAAAATGTTGGTTGCGCAGTGCCCACACATGATGAACCAGAGCGCATTAAGAATGCAACTCCTAGCTGTCTCTCGACCATTTTAGGCGGTTGGATGAAGATCCTACGTCTCCTAACCCTTCTTCTTCCTCGTCTCTGATTCTTCCCATACAGAACACCGCACGGCCGTCGGCCGGACCACCGGCCCCCACCGCCTGTGTTCCCCCGCCACCCCCACCCCAACCCCCACCCGCGTCAAGTTTTCTTAGTTCGGCGAGGCCCCACAACCACCCGAGCCCCTTCGATCGCACCGGCGAACTCCGACGAGCTCTGAAAAATCGACTGACCCAATTTTGACATTTAGTCTACTGTGATTTAACTAGTGTGGAATATAAAAGGGGAAAACCATAAGCATTGTGAGTATGGTGTTGAGCGTGCCATGGCGGATCTGAAGGTGCAAACATGACAAAGGCAACTTCGCAACCAAGACAAGAAATCAAAGTAAAGCAGTGGCGATCTATTTTCTTGCTGCGATAAATAAGTTGAGAAAATACGAAAGAGTACCACCTCTGGTGCGGCGCCATGTAGGCATCTGCTGAGAATTTGATGGTGCTGTGGTAGCAATGGCTGTCGGCGGCGTGGAAGCATATCTAGGAGGGTAGACGGTGGCGGCGGGGCGCGGTGGACGAGACGGTCGTTGGAGCGGCGCCGGCAAGGTGGACGATGGCGGGGATGAAGCGAGAGGACGGGATGCAAGGATCCCGGTCCGAAGCCGTGGATGAGAGAGGTCGATCTCTTGTAATGGATGGCGGCGTCGGGGTATCAGCTCCGGCATGGTGGAGGAGGACGGCGGTTGATGGGGTGGCGGACGGCGGCGGACAGAGGAGGGTGGGGTGGAGAGGGTGTTTTGGCGCCCACGGAGTACGAATGGGGAAAAGGGAGGTAGAGAGGAAGGGGGGAACCATGTATTCAGGGCGCTCTTGTCTCAAATGCGAGGAAATTTACAAACTTAGCCCTCAAATTTCTACTACATCACAGCAACACTAGTCGGTCGGGGATAGCACGGTAATCTCGCATACACCAAATATTTGCCGACAAGAGTTTGTTTTAGGCGCCCACCGTGTATGAATATGAATCGCGGAGGGGGTCGATTTCGGCCGAGGACACACTGTGTTTTGGCGCCCACCGTGTATGAATCCAGGTGAGAGGCGGTTACGTCATGTTTGGGTGAAATTACAAACCTACCCCTATAGAAACCTATAGAAATCCAGCATATAGGCTTTGCGTGGCAGGGATAGGCAGCAGCGATTTCCATCTCGCAGATTTTGGTTCCGGGCGGATACTGCGACTTTCCTCGCTTCGTACAAATTTTGCAGAGTGCACTTTTACCGTGCCAACTCAATTTGAATCCCGTTTGTATTCTATTTTTTTCGGGCGGGATCCATTTTCAATTGGAATTACATTCTATATACATCATTTTTTTATATATACTTTCAAAAGCACAACACCATTTATACATAAATATGGTTTACAAATGGCATGATCTCAGATTCATAAGGTTATATCCATCAATTTGGATTTTCAAATATTTGAAACCACTTTATGTTGAAATCCAATGTATGCATTCCTCGCTAATTGTCTCCAATTAATGTGTGTTTCATGGGGTTTTTTTACTTCTCAAACATGTATAATGTGTTTCACACACGCAACATATAGTGTAATCCCGTTTAGACATTAATTGCTTATAAACCATGCAGTGTTTGTAATTGAAGAATCTATGGATCACCAATATTGATAAACTATATAACATTACACGTGTGCCCAAATTCAAATGAATATGCATGTTTGATACACCAATTTGCGTTATGATATTATCGATGTCGTGATCTCCAGTTTAAATATTTGAATCCCCTTTAATCCAGATATTCATCTCATATATCCATCACTCATGCTTATATAGGACTATCTCTCTGGACCTATACGCGTTCATCGTCTCTCAGGTGTCTCTCGTGCTACCTGTATGTCGACAATGATCTTTTATCTTCGTAACACACTGACGGTACTCTCTCCCTCGACCTTCATCACTCTATCTCTCTCTAAGTATATCTCGCTCCCTGCTATGTGTCTCTAACTATGATTCTCCATGTGGAATCTCTTTCTCTCACACAAACACAAAACTTTGTCTCCCAGCGTCTCATTTCTCTCTACTATTCCCATGTGTGCCACTCGCACACCCCTCATACAGAGATGTCTTTCGCTCCTTAGATATGAGAACCTATGACTCTTCCTCATCAATATCTCTTTCTCACACACAAACACAAACTCGGTCTCCTAGGGTCTCATATTTCTCCATTGTTCTCTTGTATGTCGCTCACACACACCCTCTCTCCCTAGAGATATCTTGCGTTCCCTCGTATGTCTCTCTAGCTATCACTCTCGTTGTGAAATATCTTTCTCTCTCGCAGACACAAAACTCCGTCTCTCTGGATCTCATTTCTCTCTGATATCTGTTTGTATGTGACTCA
The DNA here is from genome assembly GCF_056163025.1 of Triticum urartu. Taxonomy (NCBI): domain Eukaryota; kingdom Viridiplantae; phylum Streptophyta; class Magnoliopsida; order Poales; family Poaceae; genus Triticum; species Triticum urartu. The sequence goes on along the minus strand of NC_141876.1, from coordinate 360,793,382 downwards.
CACGCACCCTCTCTCTATCTCTCTCACACGCACACACATAACCCAGCCTTCTAATCCACTCGACTCCTATCTCTAACGCACACTAGCTAGCATCTTTATCTTTCTATTTATCTGTTTCTCCATCAACCTTCTTTCTCGCCCTCACTCTTGATTTCTATCACGCACACTACATATGTTTCTCTCTACATGTAGTCAAGTGCCCTCTCACACACGTATATAACTTCACCCTTTGAACCACCCGACGGTCATCTCCAACACCCAAACTAGCGGATGTCCCTCTAGCTAGCATCTCCATCTCTGTATCTATCTGTAGTTTCTCCGTCAACTTTTCTTTATCGCACGGAGTCTTCCTTCCTATCACCCACACTATATATGTCTGTCCATACATATGCATTTATAGGTTGGTCTCTTTTGCACAATCGTTGCGCCTCACTCCCTCTGCTCACCATAGATGCATGCTCCAGCCCATGCCACTATCTCTTAAAGACAAAAACACATGCTCAATTGTCGGGACTTCTTCCATGCATTCTCACATGCATGCATATTGTCATACCGATCCGTCTCTCCCATGTCGTTGATCTTATGACTTATGTCTTCTTTCTTTTATCTCGATCGTGCGCGTGCGCACACACACACACATCCCATGTATATATGTATACCTCTCACACATGCACGTTCAAGGTCTCTATGTCTCCATACGTAGTTAATTACCCTCAATCCTAACGCCACATCGAATCGTTCTCCTCTTTTGTGCACATAACTTCCGCCTAGGTGGGTAAAACACACACTCACACTTAACAATCTCCTTCTAGCTACCCCCCCCCCCGCCTCTCGCTCTTCCCCTATATCCCCGAAACCAATAAGACCATCCCTTAGTTTAATTCCTGCCTACATGCACCATCGATATATAGTAGTCTTCCTCGGTGTCTCTCGAACAAACACGTTCTCTCGAAGTCGACTCCTCTCATGCATATAGGTCCTAATGCATTTTTCGAGGCTAACTTTGACCAAACGTTAGAGCAATAATATATGACATGCAACTTACACAAAGCATACCTTCAATTTTGTATGTCAAAGGAGCTTCCAATAATATAATTTGCATAGTATACATCTCATGTGCTATTAATCTTGTCAATAGTCAAAGGCTGTCTTGAAAAACACATTAGGCCCTATATAGATGGAATGAGGGAGTAGGTCCCATGCAAAAAATGAGAATAAAATTCAAACATCTGGGCAACGTGGATCGGTCGATAACATTGAGAAACTTGGTTTTAAAATCATGAAACTTGGCATGGTGTCATGTCATGGTAGTACCATGCCGTGGTAAAAAAATTGGCCGAATAGGAACAAATTTTGGTATAAGCTTCTTGCACATCGGAGCTTCTCTCAAGAAGGCTCGTGGTTCTGGGAGGGAACGTGTCACCATTGTGTGCATAATTCAAATTTGTAATACAAGCACATGTTCCAGTGCACCAAAGTTGGTTGAAAAATCACATGTGTGTCCTCGGGTAAATTTCTAGGTTCCATGCAAGAAATGGGAATGAAATTCAAAATTCTAGGCGTCGTGGCTGGGTTGGAAACATTGAGAAACTTAGTTTTTTAATTCCTGTAAATCCAAAACACACATGAAAATAATGACACTTGGCTTGGTGCCATGACATGGCACCAACATGTTGTGGTAAATTTGCTGTCCGATTTGCAAAGGCGCACACATTAACAATCAACAAAGTCATTTTGGAAGAAGTGTTGTCATGTTACAATCGGAAACACAAGTATTATTGAAACCGTGGGTGTTCTACTTACTAGTACCATTTACGTGATGCCATGCGTCCCCTTTTTTATTAGCTATGAGGCGACGTGCAGGGTAGCTATTTGAGTACGAGAGGCGTGCGATCAGACCCCTGCGCGTGCTTATCGGGAGGAGAGCACTTTGACCTCCATCTGCCGTCCACCTCTCTCCCAAGGTCTCCATTAATGGCGCCCGAGCCTTTGTTTAATGGCGTGGCTATGTCTCACCCGACTGAGATTTAAGAGAGAAAAAAGAAAATCTGAAAGCACAGATCATGATGTAAGATCCGACGGACCTATATAGCATCTACTGCGACTTATAACAAGACTGATGAATATATAAGGACGATTAAAAAATTTTTTGATCAAAGAATGGCTTGCCCCTTCCGATTTTCATTACTGAAAACCACCACAATTCACAAGAAGTCCACCACAATTCACACGAAGGACTAAAAGCTACCAGATTGAAATCACAACATCCCAAGAGGCCAACAAAGGCCAAACATCCGCGCTAGAACCCAACATTTCACAACCGACGACACAATCCACATCCTAAACCGATTATTACATCAAAAGAAACTAGGAAACTAGTCTCCGCAGCGAGCATCAATGAGCTCTTTCGTGTCCTAAAGACGCTGCTTGAGAACATCCATGGATTCCTCCACCAGCCTTTGGCGCTCGTTGCGGAGCATGTCATTCTCGTCCATAAGTTTCTTCAACAAGGCACTAGTCTCCTCCTGCAGGTCTGCACTTCGGACGATCTTCTCCCTCAACAGGTCGCACTCGGCCCGGAGCCTCTCATTGCCCTCCCTTAGTTGCCGGATGACGCCGGTAGCCTGTTCAAATGAGGCTACCATGTCGTCCTGCAACCTCGCCGAGCGGGAGATCTGATCCGTCTGGCTATGGACGATCGCATGCATGCGCCTGTAACAGTCGTCGCGTGCCCGTGAGAAATTTTCCCAGGCCGCTGCGGTGCGGCGAGACATCTCTACTGCATTCGTGGCGCGGCGGGACATCTCTCCTGCTTCCGCGGCGCGGCCGGACTAGTCTGCTGCATCGACAGCGCGGCAGGACCTCCGTGCTGCTTCAGAGGCATGGCGGGACCTCTGTGCTGCTACTTCTGCGCGGCGGGACATGTCGGCTGCTCTCGCAGCGAGGCGGGACATCTCTCGTTCTTCCGCTTACACGCTCGCCTCTCCGTGGTGGCAATCTCTCGACCCAGAACTCACGCTGGCCATGGCAGATGCAAGGGAACGATGCTGAATGACTTGTTTGTTTTTGTGGATGAGGAGTTGAGGAGGAATGTGCAGTCATCTTGGCATAATAGTATTTATAACCGAGTACTAATACGCTCCTAAGTGGGAAACCGTTTATGTTGTGATCGGTGTGAACAGGTTTGAATTCAATATAGCGTGGAGTAATTTGGAATGTGACGAGACGCAAGCTCAAAATTTATTGACGGTTCTAGTTTCGAACTGCGGCACTATTCCCGGATGGAGTACTTCTTTTTCTACTCCCTCCTTTCTGGTTTTATAGGGCTTATCTCAAAATTTTAGTTTTTTCCATTTTATAAGGCTCAATTTGGTTGTCCCCAACACATGTTCAGATTCCAAGGTGCATTAAATCATTGCATGCAATTTTTAAGAGAAAATTGACCAATGCATGTACTTTATGCATGCATGCATTGCAATTAATGCATTTAACCTATCTCTCGGGACTTCTCGCACACACCATCGTGCCACCCACAAAAACTTGTACTCTGAGTTTAGTAGTACGTTATACAGGAAGAGAAGAGGTGCACGCACGCACTCGTCCTCTCACACACGCGTCTATTTTTTCTCGAAAACGGGGATGATGACCCCCGGCCTCTGCATCTGGGAGTCACACACGCAAATTATTGAAATATATCGAGTGAAGTGCTTTGATGTGTCGCGTCAACTCGTACATCAACGAGAAGTTTGATTATCCTCTCCCTCGCGGACTTAACTACACATGCCTTTGGCTATATGACAGGTTGGCCACACACCTGTAGGGCCCACCTGTCATACACGCAAACGCAGGAGCGTCCCTCCCTCGCCCATGAGCGTGGTGGCTGGCAATACTAGGAGAAGCTTTTGCTACACGCTCTCCCTCCCGCACGCGGTGGACATGCAGCAGTTCAATCGGTGTCAGATGGCCAGAAGCGTACTGTAGTACTCCTCCAGTGCAGTAGTATTCCATCATTGTTTGACTTCCCGAAGAAGCGAAGAGCCAAGCGCAGCCCGGACGCTCGTGTGGCAGTTTCATGTGTATAGTAGTCTAGGATAGCATGTACCGTGCCTGTAAGCTTAAAATCGTTGGGGTCGGCTCCATGCTATGTGGCCGTCTCGAAGTTTTAAAAAATAATTAAAATAGTCTTCTGGCCCTACCTGAAAACTGCCGCGCGTACTGCCCGGGAAAAGCCCCGCCCTCAACTTTTAACTACGCGAAAACAGTTCGAGCTTGTTCGTTCTATATAAATACAGTACTTACTATATGTTTATTCACCCGTGGGGTTGTTCAATGAATGGAGGGGCGGGGAGCACAAGTGAACAATACTGTAGTACTCCCTCCGTTTCTTTTTACTCCGCATATAAGATTTGGTCAAAGTCAAACTACATAAAGTTTGACCAAATTTATATAAAAAATATAAATATCTACAACACTAAAACTATGTAGTATGAAAATACGTTTCATGGTGCATATCTGATAATATTGATTTCATATTGTGAATGTTTATATTTTTTAATATAAAGTTAGTCAAACTCTACAAAGCTTGACTTTGACCAAACCTTATATGCGGACTAAAAAGAAACGGAGGGAGTACTACTAGTAGTAAGTAGGAGTCGTACAGTAGTCACCTTAAATAGAGAGTTTCTTTTCTTTAATGCCATGTACACAAATTGAAACGCTTGTTGTGGAGAGAAAAAAGATAATCACTCCACTATATATGGACGCAGGGGCCTGAGTGCTTGCTTTACTAGGGTTGCTCTCTACATTCTCTCATCCTCTCCAGATATAAACAAGACAGCGGTAGCGACATTTTCTCTCTGCTCACCGCTGGTCACAGATCCGGTCGGATCCCTTCGACCGGTGTGTGTAGAGGACTAAAAGGTGCATCATTCACGCGGTCATCGTCGTCGAGGGAGGAAACCCATAGCTGCCGGAGGGGCCCGATCCTCTGCCCGTGCCGTTCTCTCCGACACATGGCCGGCTCGGGAGGTCCTCCGACCCTTCTTCCTCCCTGCCGTATTGTCCGCAGATCCGACCTGCCGCCGCCGACATCCCGGCGACCCTCAGGTATAAGTTATTCGAAAGCGGCCTTGCTCTACTGCCCCAGCTCCCCATGTGTCTGCATGTGCATCTTTTTCTACTCCCATCAGCTCTTCCAAAGCCACCTAATTTTTTAGTATTATTAGAGGTAAAGCTACTTCATGCATTTGAATCTAGGGCTTTGTTTAAACAACAAAGAAAGGGGGAAAGTTGTAGCATGAATCTAGGACTTGATTCAAAGAGGAAATAATATGATGAAAGTAGTAGAGACCGGATACCCAACCGGTCTCTTGGTTGAAAAGGGAAATAATGGGAAAACGCAGTACAAACTAGATAAGGAACAGATCTATTATTGGTTGAAAAAAGGATAGAAAGTGGCGGATGGTGGACAAGTCAACAGACTATGTCCAGGATTAGATTTGCTGCCATCACATAGTAAAAGGTCTCCAGGATTAGATTTGCTACCCTCACATAGTAAAAGTTCTCAGGATTAGATTTGCTACCCTCACATAGTATAAGGTCTCCAGGATTAGATTGGCTGCCCTCACATAGTAAAAGGTCTCCAGGATTAGATTTGCTGCCCTCACATAGTACAATGGCACTCCTGCTGCTTTCCCCAGTATGATAAGTAAGTTGCTCCTTTACGCTGCTGAGTGTCCTAGTGTCCCCACGGTCCCATGCCCTTAAACCAATTCTTTAGCTGCTGTTGATTTACTGTGTCTGGTAAACAAGCAATGCCACCATTAAAGTAATCCCATATTTGAGGAATCTCATTGTTGATCGTAATGCTTCTGGTAACATGAAGCATCGCTGACGTTTTAAAATTTCTATTGTCCTTGCATGATTTCCATGAACATAATTAAGATGCTTCTTTTCATTTTGTATATGTTTCGTATATTCTAATTGACCAGCAACTGTTTACTTTCTATCTTTTTGTGCAGATAGGGATATCCATTTCACCTTGTTGCTATTGTGACCTTTTGGTGAACTGCAGAAAACACTTTTTTTGGAATGAGTGTCTTGCGCAGTTCAACTAAAATGTCACGTGGGCAACATCTCTCAATTTTTTGGAACTGCATAAAATGGTGATTGGAGTTTCCAAAATCTCCGTCAAGTTCTGCTGGTAATCTCGTGCAACATTTTATTAGCCTTTGCAAGATGGAGCCATCACTGTCACCACAATGGCACTTTATTTTAGTGGAACTGCACAAAAGGATAAGAAAATTATAGTTGCACCTTACATGAGCCGGATAGCCAACCTTAATGTTCCTCAATTTTAGTGCAACTACTAAAGAAGAACCTGCCAGCTCACAAGAGCAAGTACTTCTTGCTAGCTGAATGATGCAATCTTTGCTTCATTTCAGGTGAACTGCAGAAAAAGGCGCATGAATTGAATCATGGAACTCCAGGCAGACCTCATCCAAGTAGAGCTGGAGGTTGAGTTCAAGGAGGCCGCTATTAAAGCGAAATCATGCTCTCCTGTGTCCTTGTTTGTGCTGTGCAAACATGCTATGCAAACAGGAATACTCAACTACAGATGTTGTGACTGTCAATAGCATTCGCCAAGTTCTTCGATTGTATGACATGGCTAGCCAAGATGGATTTAATCCCGATATTCACTTTATCAAAAGGCTCTAATGGGTTGGTTCTGAATCTTGCAAGATGGGAATCAGTGAGATGTGTAGGCATCTTTGTTGTACTTATTATTTGGATCGTATTTGTTGGTTCTGAATCTTGCAAGATGGGAATCAATGAGATGTGTAGGCATCTTTGTTGTACTTATTATTTGGATCTTATTTGTTGGTTCTGAATCTTGCAAGCTGGGAAACACGGCATGATGATGCAGAGGACAACAACCATAACAAATAGTTCAAACTCGGTAGTATTATCTTTTGTGAAAGTGCGACAAATGTGATGATCGTGTGCGTCCTAAGAATAATAATTCCAATTGTTGTGCATGTTGATCCTGTGGCACTGATAGAACGAGCGAATGCATTGCTTGTTTTAAGTACAAATTTCTATTAAAGCTAATTAAATTTAAGTAAAGTGACCACTAACTCCTGTTATTACAGTACCAATACAGACCCGCTCGTGAACCGACGTGTGGCCGAGGGTGCATCTTCTGCGAGGCGTGCAGCGGACGAGGGAGTGGTAGTAACTATTGTCGCCTGTACACACTCAGCTTACTATTGAATCCAGTTCCCCAAGAGCTAAAAAACGAACTGCTGCCACCGCCTACACACTCGTTCACTCGAAGAGACTCCAATGGCGATCCGAGGGGTGAGCCTGCTAGATATGGACTTCAGCAAGGAGTTCCCTTTGAGTTTGCCGTTCAGTCCTATGGCTGCACCAAGTTGAATGTGATGTACACAAACGATACGGACTCGGTGAAGCTCCGCCTTGCCTCAGTCCTACGGCTGCACCAGGTTCTGGAGCATTTGCCCGTTTCATCGGCAGCTCCGACTGCACCTTCGCTACGATGGAGAGAAGGAAGAACGCGACAATTCGGCCATCTGGTGCAACAAGCTTGTCGATATCCAGAAGCAATACAAGATCATCAGCAACGGGCAGGAGAAGGACTCCGTGGTTGACCTCGCTGAGACCATCATCGACCCCTGATACGCCAACATGAAAGAAGACGACCTGAACACGTGTGAGGTACCTCTGAATCTAGCCTACACAACCTACGCGGCCAAGGGCGCATACGCATGCTATGACATGTACATGCAGATCTTGGACATGAGGGCGTGTCTGCTTCCCGAAACCGACGAGTACATGGACAGCCGCAGCGTCATGATCAAGCGTGCCAGGAAGGTCTAGATGTTGTACTTTATCTGTTTATAAGCACCTTTATCATGTGAGTGTTTCATGCATTAGCATATGTGTCGTAATTAATTATCTGTTTTGTCCGAAATATTTCTTTTAAGAACCCATTAACCTGATTGCTTTTTTAGTGGCAATTTGCTTATGTATGTAAACTAGTTCACTTGTGCGTAAAAAAAACTAGTTCACTCGGCTGCCGTGCTTTGAATCTCCTTCCTCCCAACATATTCCCCTCCTCAGGTGGACCCAGCAGGTCTCTGAATTTTCTCCCTGTGATTTTCCAAGTCGCTTTGTCAGGCCTGTTGGGCTACAAATCTTTCAAGACGAGGAGAGCTTTCATTCGGCTGGCCGAGAAAATGGCCCATCAGTAAGGAGAAATGGGATGTACATTTTTAAAACACATAAAACCGGCAATTAGTTTCAAATATCTTTGTTTTCATTTTGAGATTTTAAATTACATTAATTTTTATGCGTGGAGAATTTGTTGGATTTTATATTGATATACATTTATTTTTTGAAATCAGTTTGAATGTGAGTCGAAATTTTGGGATTAAAAACAGTTCGGACCGCACCGAAATATGCAAAATTTCATATAATTTTTTAACTGTGGCCACAATATGGGTAGCAATGCTAACAAAAATAATATGGGCTCCAAAAAAAACCTTAAGAATTAGCAAATGGGTTGTATGCTGTTTTCCACAGATTTGAGGCTTTCCTAAAAAAAGGTTGATGCACAAGCATTGACTGTTGGATGGCCATCCAATGGCCGTCGTGCTTCTTCAATCTCTGCTCTTCCTGCTCCAGCCGCTCAAACAGGCGCCGGCGGGACTGCCTGCTCCCTCCTCCCCGCGGCCGGCTCTGCTGCCGCGCAGGCCTCACCGCCCCACCGTACTCCCATCGCTGGCCTAGCCATCCCTCTACTCACCCACACCTGCTGTTATTCTTCGGCGATGGCAGAGGAACCAGTAAACCCTCGTACAGTCGTACTCCCCTCCGCGTGGGAAACAACTGTCGAGTCTTCCCTGCCTCCGTGTCATTCCCTTCCTAGGCCTCGCCGTCGTCCACCACCCTGGTGCTCTCGGCGTGGCCTGGTCAACGTGGTCAACGACCGACATGCATCTGAAGTGGACTTTACGTGGAGAGGCCGACAGCTGGGTCCACGGCCGCACGCAAGGAAATGCCTCCTTATTATGCGCAAAATCCTCCACCTGACATCAGGGACCCACCGAAAGGGCCTCTGTATTTCGCGAAAAAAATGTTACCACCGCTGATAGCTCGGACCCACCAGCTATATCTTCGCACGCAAGGAAGTGCCTCCTTATTACGCACAAAAAAAATGAATACTCCCCCTGTTAGCTTGGACCCAGTATAGTGGCAGGCTGACTTGTGGGCCTACTAAGTTGACGGGGACGGAGGGCTTTGTCAACTTAGTCAATATGCATGATTCTAGCTCCAGTGACCGTACGATGTCCATCCAACGGCCGTAGTGCTTCATCAACCTCTGGTCTTCTTGCTCCAGCCGCCCAAACCAGCGCCGGTCGTGCCTCGTGCTCCTGCCTCCCGTGGCCGGCTGCGATGCGGCGGAGGCCTCACCGCCCCCTACTACTCCCACCGCTGGCCAGGCCATCCCTCTACTCACCCACACCTCCTGCTATTCTACGGTGACGGCAGCCTCACACCGCAGCGAACCAGTGAACCCTCATACTCCTCTACGCGTGGGCATCCACTGCCGCTTCTTCCCCGGCTCCGCGTCATCCCCTTCCTAGGCCTCGCCGTCGTACACTGCCCTGGTGCTCTCGGCGCGGCATGGTCAACATGGTCAAGGAACGGCTTCCATCGGATGTGGACTGTATGTGGAGAGGCTGACATCTGGTTCCATGGCCGCAACAAGGAAGTGCCTCCTTATTACGTGCAAAATAATTATTTCTCCACCTGACAGCGGGACCCACCGGACGGGCCACCGTATTTTGTGAAAAAACGTTTCCCCCTGACTGCTGGGCCCACCAGCTACATCTTCGCACGCAAGGAAGTGCGTCCGGGCAAAAAAAACGATTCGCCCCCTGACCGCTGGGACCCACCAGCTACATCTTCGCAGGCAAGGAAGTGCCTGATAGTCGGGACCCACCTGGTCGAAGCGTACGTAGCATTGTCATTCTGGTCGCGGATGTGTACGTACATACTGGTCGATGTAGAGGCGCGCACGTGTCATAGTAGAGGCGCGCACGTGTCGTAGTAGAGGCGCGCACGTAGCATTTACACGTACGTACAGCGGCCAGGGTGCAAGAAAGAAAATACGGCCACGTATGTGTACATACGAGCGGGGTCTCGAACGCCTACTTGCGCATACGTACGGCCAAGGCTCGTGTACATAGCTGGGTCGGAACGGAGAAACAACGTCGTCGTCATGTTCATGGGGAGGCAACGGAATGCGTCGTGTTCATGGGGAGGCAACGGAATGCATCGTGTTCATCGGGAGGGCTTGGATGCAACAAGCGATGGAAATCCCGCAAGGACCAAAAAGTACCTGAACCAAATTCTGTGGAAATCTTCAAGGATTGTCACACCAGCAAGATGAAGGGCATGACTACACCAGTTAAAGCCGCTGTTGTAAGTCCTTAATCCTCATGCCTTGTAACTACTATTTACTCTGACTTGTGCCTTGAACTGCATTGTTTGCAGCCAATGTTTATTACTCTTTTCAATTTTATACACAATTGTCTTAGCGTATCACTGCACCTTACAAGGTTTAAAAGAGAGGAGTGAAGTTCCTTTGATCTTGACCTGTAATCTAGTTTCGTGCTGGACTTGCCCACACAACGTTACAATTGCCTATTTGTCTGTTCTCAGTTGTTTTGTGATATGAATGATGTCATACTATGCTTACCGTATTATAAAATTGTCTCTTTATCCTTAGTTTTCAATACAATGTGAAGAAATAGACAATACATTAGCCAAGGTACATGGTCATATGTTTGGAACCTGGTTTTATTTTGTACTTTGCAGTAAAATACAACTAATATTTTACATGGGTTCACCAGAATAAGTTCTGTATGTAGACCAAAGCTATTTTGTTTGGTTTTGTGGCCTCCTTAATATATTCTGTTCTGGTACTACTAATCTAAAAAACTCGACTTTTCAGCAAGCTACGGAAAAATGGTGGAATCGCCACCTTCTGAAGGTGGCGAGGAAACTATAACCGCAATGTCAGCTCTTGCTGCAGTGGGTCAGTACCTGTCCACTAACAGTGCCAAAAGCACGTTCCTGCGTAATACTTGGTTGGTTGTTAAGGCAATCTCGTCCAAACTGCCTCATGATCAAGATATGCAAGCTCAAAACAATGTTATATCTGCACTCCAGACACAAGTCTATTCCCTAATAGAGACCCTTTGTGAAACAAGGATAGACATTGTTCGATGTCGTCAAGAAATGCATGGTTTTGAAACCAGAGTATCAGACATTTGCTATGTTGTTCAAGAACTGATAACCCATAAGTATAGGGGATCGCAACAGTTTTCATGGGTAGAGTATTCAACCCAAATTTATTGATTTGACACAAGGGGAGCCAAAGAATATTCTCAAGTATTAGCAGCTGAGTTGTCAATTCAACCACACCTGGAAACTTAATATCTACAGCAAAGTGTTTAGTAGCAAAGTAATATGATAGTAGTGGTAATGGTGGCAAAGGTAACGGTAGCAGTTTTGGTTTTATAGTGATTGTAACAGTAGCAACGGAAAAGTAAATAAGCGAAGATCAATATATGAAAAGCTCGTAGGCATTGGATCGGTGATGGAGAATTATGTCGGATGCGATCAATCATGCAACACTTATAACATAGGGTGACACGGAACTAGCTCCAGTTCATCAATGCAAGGTAGGCATGTATTTCGAAAATAGTCATACGTGCTTATGGAAAAGAACTTGCATGACATCTTTTGTCCTACCCTCCCGTGGCAGCGGTGTCCTATTGGAAACTAAGGGGTATTAAGGCCTCCTTTTAATAGAGTACCGGACCAAAGCATTAACACGTAGTGAATACATAAACTCTTCAAACTACGGTCATCATCGGTAAGTATCCCGATTATTGTCACTTCAGGGTTAACGGATCATAACACATAATAGGTGACTATAGACTTGCAAGATAGGATTAAGAACTCACATATATTCATGAAAACATAATAGGTTCAGATATGAAATCATGGCACTCGGGCCCTCATGAAAAGCATTAAGCATAGCAAAGTCATAGCAACATCAATTTCAGAACATAGTGGATACTAGGGATCAAACCCTAACAAAACTAACTCAATTACATGATAAATCTCATCCAACCCATCATCGTCCAGCAAGCCTACAATGGAATTACTCACACAAGGCGGTGAGCATCATCAAATTGGTGATGGAGGAAGGTTGATGATGACGATGGCGACGGATTCCCCTCTCCGGAGCCCCGAACGGACTCCAGATCAGCCCTCCTGAGATAGTTTAGGGCTTGGCGGCAGCTCCGTATCGTAAAAAGCGATGAATCCTTCTCTCTGATTTTTTTCTCCCCGGAAGTGAATATATGGAGTCAAGGTGGACGTCGGTGGAGCATCAGGAGGCCCACGAGGTAGGGGGCGCGCCCCCACCCTCGTGGACAGGGTGTGGGCCCCCTAACGTGGATTCTTCTTCCAATATTTTTTATATATTCCGAAAATAATCTCCATTGATTTTCAGGTCATTCCGAGAACTTCTATTTCTGCACAAAAATAACACCATGGCAATTCAGCTGAAAACAGCGTAAGTCCGGGTTAGTTCCATTCAAATCATGCAAGTTAGAGTCCAAAACAAGGGCAAAAGTGTTTGGAAAAGTAGATACGACGGAGACGTATCAACTCCCCCAAGCTTAAACCTTTGCTTGTCCGCAAGCAATTCAGTTGATAAACTGAAAGTGATAAAGAAAAACTTTTAAAACTCTGTTTGCTCTTGTTGTTGTAAATATGTAAAGCCAGCATTCAAATTTTCAGCAAAGATTATGAACTAACCATATTCACAATAACATTTAGGTCTCATGTTTACTCATATCAAAGACATAATCAACTAGCGAGCAATAATAATAAATCTCGGATCATAACACTTTCTCAAAACAATCAAAATATGATATAACAAGATGGTATCTCGCTAGCCCTTTCTGAGACCGCAAAACATAAATGCAGAGCACCTTTAAAGATCAAGGACTGACTAGACATTGTAATTCATGGTAAAAGAGATCCAGCCAAGTCATACTCAATATGAACTAACAATAATACGTGCAAATGGCAGCAGTGCCCTCCAACTGGTGCTTTTTAATAAGAGGATGATGACTCAACATAAATGTAAATGGATAGGCCCTTCGCAGAGGGAAGCAGGGATTTGTGGAGGTGCCAGAGCTCGATTTTGAAATAGAGATGAATAATATTTTGAGCAGTATACTTTCATTGTCAACATAACAACCGAGAGATCTTGATATCTTCCATGCTACACACATTATAGGCGGTCCCCAAGCAGAATGGTAAAGTTTATACTCCCCCACCACCAACAAGCATCAATCCATGGCTTTCCCGAAGCAACGGGTTCCTCCAACTAACAACAATCCCGGGGGAGTTTTGTTTGCAATTATTTTGATTTGATTTGAGCATGGGACTGGGCATCCCGGTGACCAGCCATTTTCTCGTGAATGAGGAGCAGAGTCCACTCCTCTTGAGAATAACCCGCCTAGCATGGAAGATACAAACATCCCTAGTTGATACATGAGCTATTCGAGCATACAAAACAGAATGTTTATTTGAAGGTTTAGAGTTTGGCACATACAAATTTACTTGGAACAGCAGGTAGATACCATATATAGGTAGGTATTGTGGACTCATATTGAATAACTTTGGGGTTTATGGAATTGGATGAACAAGCAGTATTCCCGCTTAGTACAAGTGAAGGCTAGAAAAAGACTGGGAAGCGACCAGCTAGAGAGTGACAACAGTCATGAACATGCATTAAAATTAATCAACACTAAATGCAAGCATGAGTATGATATAATTCACCATGAACATAAATATTGTGGATGCTATGTTGATTTTGTTTCAAATACATGCGTAAACATGTGCCAAGTCAAGCCACTCGAATCGTTTAAAGGAGGATACCACCCTATCATACCACATCACAACCATTTTAATAGCATGTTGGCACACAAGGTAAACCATTATAAATTCTTAGTTAATTAAGCATGGCATAAGAAACTATAATCTCTAATTGTCATTGCAAACATGTTCCATTCATAATAGGCTGAATCAGGAACGATGAACTAATCATATTTACAAAAACAAAAGAGGTCGAGTTCATACCAGCTTTTCTCATCTCAATTAGTTTATCATATATCATCATTATTGCCTTTCACTTGCATGACCGAATAGTGTGGATAATAATAATAATAATAATAATAATAGTGCACATGCATTGGACTAAGCTGGAATCTGCAAGCATTCAATATACATGAGAAGACAGGGTAATATGGGCTCTTTGTTAGATCAACAATAATGCATAAGAGAGCCACTCAACATTTTCATTATAGTCTTCTCCTCTCGTCCCCCAAAGAAAACAAATAAAAATATTTACACGGGAAAGCCCCCAACAAGTAAAAGAAGAACGAGAAATCTTTTTGGGATTTATTTTTAATTACTACTACTACAAGCATGGAAAGTAAACTAACTAAAAGCTAAAACTAATTTTTTTATTTTTCTTAAGGTTTTTCAAACACACAAGAAGAAAGCAAGAAAAAGAAAATAAACTAGCATGGATGATATGTAACACCCCGGATATAACTTTCCCAATTTGTACTCCAACTCTTGCCGTTTCCGGCATTAAGTTATTTTATTTTCTCGGGTTCGGGTCTTTGTCTCCGTGTGTTGTTATCGTTGTCATGCATCTCATATCATGTCATCATGTGCATTGCATTTGCATACGTGTTCATCTCATGCATTCGAGCATTTTCCCCGTTGTCCGTTTTGCATTCCGGCGCTTCATTCTCTTCCGATGGTCATTTCTAGCTTTCTTTCGTGTGTGGGGATTAAAAATTTCCGGATTGGACCGAGACTTTCCAAGCGGCCTTGGTTTACTACTGGTATACCGCCTGTCAAGTTTCGTATCATTTGGACTTCGTTTGATACTCCAACGGTTAACCAAGGGACCGAAAAGGCATCGTGTGTGTTGCAGCCCAACACTCCTCCGATTTGGCCCAAAACCCACCTAACTCTTCTCTATCACCTAGATCGTTCGATCACGATCGCGTGGCTGAAAACCGCACCTCGTTTGGACTCTCCTAGCTCCCTCTATGCCTATATATACACCCCCTCCCGAAAATCCGGATCCCCCTCGTCTGAAACCCTAAAAATCCCCTCGCCGCCGCCACCGGACAAAAATCCCACCGATGGACGTGTCCGCCCTGCTCCCCCGGCCTGTCTCCGCCCTCCACGTGGCACTCGGCCACCGCCGCCGCCGCGGCCCGCACAGGCCCGAGGCCGGCCCTCCCGCGCCGCCTCCTAGGCCGCCGCTCCCGCGCCCGCCGCCGCCTTCTCCTCCCGAGCCGGCGACCAGGTCTGCCGCCTCCGCCGCGGTCCAGCCTGGCCGGACCTCGCCGCCGTTCCTCATCGCCGTCGACGGCTGCCACCGCCGCCCTTGCCTCCACCGCCCTGCGCGCCACCACCCGGCGCCGCGCCCGACCCTCACCGGTCGCCGCCTCCCCGCCTCTCCGGCGACTCCGCTGCCCTCCGCCGTCCTCCTCGTCTCCTCCGGCCGCCGCGGCCATCTCCGGCGAGCTTCTGATCCGCCGCCGCTACAGTAGATCACGCCGGATGAACAGTAAACCCTAGATCCGCGCGGGGTAAATTTCTTCTAAGTCCCAAAATCTCCGATCCAAGTGCCCATGTTCATGGCCTCGTAACTTTGCATCCATAACTCCGATTCATGCATATAGCATATCAAAATGTTCACCTCAGAGAGTACATCATTTCATTTCATTGCATCATTTTCATTTGAGTTCATCTTGATGCCCAAAATTCTGTTAGAAGAGGGCTACTTGAGTTAATTGCCAGATCTGCTACTCCATTTAGAGTTTTGTCATTTTTGCCATGATTAATATGTGCATGATATGCCATGATGCTCTACATATGTTTTGTTAAGGGTTTTGTCATCTTTCCAGATGTGCAACCCATGTATTTTTGTGATGTGTGTGGTGACTAGTGCAAGCTTGCAAAGTGGTGCACTTGGTAATTCTGTTTTCAGGGACTTAGTAATTTCACTAAGTCCTGGATCTGTTTATCTCATGATGCCATATGTTCTTCTTGTTTCCTAGTGATCCGTGCCTCTTTTGAGGATGATAAGTAATGGAGTTTTATTTATATGGTAGTGCACTATCCATCCATGTCTTTGTTTGCAATTATGGAGCACCCTAGATTGAGTCAATCGAGCTCTACTTTTGCTACTTTGTGAATCTGGGAAGATTGTCAACTTGTTTGCAATTTTGCCGATGATATTGTAGTTGATCCGTGCATGCTATGTTATTGTTCTTGCCATGTCTAGCTTGCATTTTGTGTATTCTTGACGGGTGTATGCTTACCTTATCATGACTTGCACTGTGGTGAGAGCATCGAGCTCGTAAACATGCCTACTTGAGTTATGTTTCAGCATGTGCCAGTTTTCACTAAGTCTGAAAACTGATTATGTTTTTGCGATGTTCGCGTGCTTGTTACTATATTTTTTGATCCCTTTTGGCTCAAGGGCACTAAGGGACTTTTGTTAAGCTATTTGAGTAGCTCCATGCCATGTTCTTCTTTGTCATGTTCAGGTCCTGTGGCTTGTAGTTTTGTTGCTCCGAAGAGTGCTATCTGATCTGAAATTTCAGACAAGTGTTAATTTCACTAAGTCTGAGATCTGTTTACCATATGCAGTTTTGCCATGCTTGTTTGAACCTGTTAATGGATGAATTGGCCGTAGCTCAGTGCTAGACTTTTGTTAAGCATCTTGTATGCAACCCTGCCATGTATTTTGCTGTCATGTTTGGGTGCTGTAGCATGTCCATTTCGTTGCATTTAGATGGCTACTTGATGTAAATCGTAGACCGGTGTCATTTTTGAATCGCTTGCCATTTCCAAACCGTAACTCCGATTCCGGCGTTCTTTATATCGTTTTCAAGCATTTTCATCTCATATTTCCAGTGGCACACTTGGATTTCCAACTTGAGGCCAGGTTCTTGCTTTTCCTGTCATATCTTGCATTATGCATCCCGCATCGCATCCCGCATAGCATACCATCTTTGCATCGTGTTGTTTAAGTTTGCACGTGGTTGATTGTGTCTTTGTTGTTTGTTTGTCTTGTTTGGGTAGAGCCGGGAGATGAGTTCGCTAACGAGGAGCCCGTTGAGTTTGCTTTCGAGGATCCAGTCGACTCTGACAACTTTGCAGGCAAGATGATCATACCCTCGAAATCACTAATATCTTTGCTATGCTAGTTTGCTCGCTCTTTTTCTATGCCAATTCTACGATGCCTACCATTTGCTTTCAAGCCTCCCAAATTGCCATGCCAAACCTCTAACCCACCATGTCCTAGCAAACCGTTGATTGGCTATGTTACCGCTTTGCTCAGCCCCTCTTATAGCGTTGCTAGTTGCAGGTGAAGATTGGAGGCCGTTCCTTGTTGGAACACTTATTTACTTGTTGGGATATCATTATATTGCCATTTTATCTTAACGCATCTATATACTTGGTAAAGGGTGGAAGTCTTGGCCTCTCGCCTAGTGTTTTATTCCACTCTTGCCGCCCTAGTTTCCGTCATATCGGTGTTATGTTCCCGGATTTTGCGTTCCTTACGCGGTTGGGTTATAATGGGAACCCCTTGATAGTTCGCCTTGATTAAAGCTTTTCCAGCAATGCCCAACCTTGGTTTTACCATTTGCTACCTAGCCTTTTCTTTCCCTTGGGTTGTGCAGACTCAAGGGTCATCTTATTTTAACCCCCCCCCCGGGCCAGTGCTCCTCTGAGTGTTGGTCCAAACTGTCAGCCGCCGGTGGCTACCAGGGGCAACTCTGGGCTGGCCTACCGGAAGTTTAGACAATCTGAGTGTGCCCTGAGAAAGAGATATGTGCAGCTCCTATCGGGATTTTTCGGCACATTCGGGCGGTGTTGCTGGTCTTGTTTTAACCTGTCGAAGTGTCTCGAATAACCGAGATACCGAGTCTGATCGGAATGTCTTGGGAGGAGGTCTATTCCTTCATTGACCGTGAGAGCTTGTCATGGGCTAAGTTGGGACTCCCCTGCAGGGATTGAACTTTCGAAAGCCGTGCCCGCGGTTATGGGCAGATGGGAATTTGTTAATGTCCGGTTGTAGATAACTTTAATCTTAATTTAATTAAAATGAATCAACTGAGTGTGTTACCGTGATGGCCTCTTCTCGGCGGAGTCCGGAAAGTGGACACGGTGTTGGAGTAATGTTTGCGCAGGTTGCTCTCTAGTTTCTCGCTCGCGCTCTGCCTCCTCTTCTCGCTCTCTTTTGCGAATAAGTTAGCCACCATATATGCTAGTCGCTTGCTGCAGCTCCACACATATTTACCTTGCCTTACCTATAAGCTTAAATAGTCTTGATCGCGAGGGTGCGAGATTGCTGAGTCCCTGTGGCTCACAGATTACTATTACACCAGATGCAGGGCCTGATGATTCCGCTCCAGGTGACGCGCTCGAGCTCAAGTGGGAGTTCGACGATGACTCTCAACGTTACTATGTTTCCTTTCCCGATGATCAGTAGTGGTGCCCAGTTGGGGGTGATTGGGACCGTGTCGCATGTTGGGTTTATCTTCTATTTTGGCGCCGTAGTCGGGCCATGAGTGTTTGGATGATGTAATGTTATTTAAGTACCTTGTTTGACGTGGCGAGTGTAAGCCAACTATGTTATCCCTTTTATTATTCATATTACATGGGATGTTGTGAAGATTGCCTTACTTGCGACATATTCCTTCAATGCGATTATGCCTCTAAGTCATGCCTCGACACGTGGGAGTTATAGTCGCATCGAGGGTGTTACAAGTTGGTAATCAGAGCATTCCCCGACCTTAGGAGCCCCATTGCTTGATCGTTTTTAGTGGCCGAGTTGTGTCTAGAAAAAATGTTTTGAGTCATTTAGGAATTATATATCGGAGAGTTTAGGAATTCTTTTTACTTCCCAGTCTCCTCATCGCTCTGGTAAGGCATCCTGACGTAGAGTTTTGACTCTTCTCTTCTCAAATTTCACTAATTTTTTTTAGGATCACGCGGGTATCTTGGAATCGTTCCGATGGTTTTATGATGAGAACATTGTCTTGGTGCCTCCTGTCAGGGGTTTAGTGGAAGTATCCCGGGGAGTTGAGCTCTGAGGTGTTGTCATCATAATTTTATCGTTGCATTTCTGGAATACCTGAGTTTAGTACGCCGACATCAAAAATCTCTTTTATGCAGTTCGTTGGTGAGATAACCTCGACGCCACCCAGTACTAGGGCGGGAGTTCGGGAGTATCGCCATAACTTGTATAACGGATGCTTTTCGAAGGTTGAGGTAGATGGTTTCCGAAGGTTTCTTGGTTATGTGTTGAAGGATGGATACAGCTGGATGTAGGATTTGCTAGTTTGGGTGAGATATTATGCTTCCCCTGTATCCCCAACACCTGATTGCATAACCGGAAAGGTTCGGGAGTTTCATAGGTGGGAATTCTTGTAGCTCTAGTTCTTCTTCCACGGATATTGGTTTGAGATTGGGATTTCTTACCGATTATTCGTTCTTGATCCGTACCTTGTTGATTTATTTCTCTACCTTAATTCTATGTGGCTTCTCAATTTATGGATATGCGACCATTTTAAGAGGAATGCATTCATTCATTTTGTTCGGATGAGAAGACTATATGTTGCAATTTTCATTCCGTTGGATTCAGCCTCAATATTTGTCTATCAATGTGCTAATGGTGGTCAACCTCTTCAGGATGGCTCCTCCAACGCGCACGACTCCGAATCCTGATCCGCCACCACCTCCACCTCCTCCGGAGGCATGGCAAGCTGTGATGGCCGCAACCAATGCAAACACTCAGTTGATCATGCAAATTCTTCAAGAGCGCAATCAAGGAAACCAAGGGAATCAAGGAAACAATCAGAATCACTTTGCTACACTCAACCAGTTCCTTGCTAACGGGCCAAAGACTTTCAGCAATTGTGTTGAGGCAACCGATGCTGACGATTGGCTAGTGGATCTGTGCAAGCATTTCGAGTGCAGTAACGTCAGGCCTGAGGACTTTGTCAAGTTCGCTTCCTTCCAACTCAAAGATCAAGTTGCAGAATGGTTCCAGCAGTACAAGGACTCCAGAGGTGGACGTGCTATCACTTGGGATGAATTTCGTCAAGATTTCCGAGCTCATCATATCCCTCAGAGTGTGGTTGAAAGCAAGTGTGAGGAATTCCGCAACCTGAAGCAAGGCTCTTTGTCTGTCTATGACTACAACAAGTTGTTTTAGAAGCTCGCCCGCTTTGCCAAGCAGGACGTCCCTGATGAGAAGAGCATGATATATCAGTTCAGGGGTGGTCTCAAGGAAGAAATTCAGCTAGCTCTTGTTCTCTTTGAGCCCTTGAGATACGATGAGTTCTACAACATGGCACTGAAGCAAGAGGCTGCTCAGTTGAGGTGTGATGCTTCCAAGAAGTGAGTCAGAGATGTTACTCCTTCTTCCTCTACTCAAGTGGCCAAGCAGCAGAAGTATTGGCTTCCTCCTCCTCCGTTCCGTCAGTCGTATCAGCAGAAGAGCAAAGGTGGCAGTGGTTCTTCCCACCCATCCAACCCTGGCTTTCAGAACAAGACTTCGTCTCAAGCTCCAAGATCGAGTGATCCTTATGACCGCCCGCTTTCAGAGGTCACGTGCAACAAGTGCCAACAGAAGGGTCACTATGCCAACAAGTGTTTCAACCAGAGGCGTCTTCCTCCTCCTCCTCCTGTCAGATCGGCAAGTACAGCTGTGGTCAAGCATAACCCCAAGTACGCCAAGGTCAATATGGTGAATGCAGCTCAGGCAGAGGATTCATCAGATGTGATCATGGGTAACCTTCCTGTTAATGATGTCCCTGCAAAAGTTCTTTTTGACACTGGTGCATCGCATTGTTTTATCTCGAGACCTTTTGCATATAAGCATGGGTGGTTTTCTCAAGTTATGCATAAGCCATTAGCAGTTGTCTCTCCGGGTAGATGCTTGCTTGCTAACTATGAAGTTCTGGATATTTCTATCTCGATGGGTGATTTCAAGTTTCTGGCTTCTCCAATGATCCTTGGTAACTCGGATATTGATCTTATTCTCGGAATGGATTGGCTTTCTAAGCACAAGGCTTAGCTTGATTGTGCAGCCAGGAAGATTCAGTTGACTCATTTGTCTGAGGATGTAATTGTCTTTGCCGCTCGTGATAATACAATCCGTTTGTTTTCTCTCAATGAGAAGGGTGAACTTGATGCCATCTCGCAAATTCCAGTCGTTTGCGAATATGAAGACGTCTTTCCAGAAGAGCTCCCAGGAATGCCTCCGCACCGGCCAGTTGAATTCGTTATTGATCTTGAGCCTGGCACGGAACCTGTGTGCAAACGTCCTTACAAGCTCGGACCTGAAGAGCTGAATGAGCTCAAGAAGCAACTCGATATTCAAGAAAGAATAGGTCTCATCTGGCCTAGTTCTTCTCCGTGGGGTTGTGGTGTTCTTTTTGTGAAGAAGAAGGATGGAACTGACCGACTTTGTGTTGATTACCGTCCATTGAACAGGAAGACCATCAAGAACAAATACCCACTTCCCAACATCAATGAGCTGTTCGAACAACTCAAAGATGCCCAAGTATTCTCCAAGCTTGATCTCCGTATGGGTTATCATCAGATTCGTATCTGTGAGCAAGATATTCCCAAGACGGCTTTCAGGACAAGCTATGGTTCATATGAATACACTGTCATGTCTTTTGGCCTCGTCAACGCTCCTCCGACGTTCTCTCGCATGATGAACTTCATCTTCAATGCCTACACCAATGATTTCGTTTTGGTCTATCTCGACGACATTCTGGTTTTCTCCAAGAACAAGGAAGATCATGTCAAGCACTTGCGTTTGATTCTTGATAAGCTCAGGGAACATCAGTTCTACGCCAAGTTCTCCAACTGTGAATTTTGGCTCGATGAGGTTCTTTATCTTGGTCATATCATCTCTGCCAAGGGCATTGCCGTGAATCCTGAGAAGGTGTCTGGAATTGTGAATTGGAACCTCCTCAGAACGTGAAGCAACTCCGTAGCTTCCTCGGTCTCGCAAGCTATTGCAGAAGATTTGTTGAAAACTTTTCTAAGATCGCGAAGCCTCTCTCAAATCTTCTTCAGAAGCACGTCAAGTACGTTTGGTCTGCAGAGTGTGACATTGCTTTCAACACTTTGAAAGAGAAATTGATCACTGCTCCAGTTCTGACTCCGCCTGATGAATCCAAGCCATACGAGGTCTTTTGTGATGCCTCTCTCCAAGGTCTTGGCGCAGTATTGATGCAAGAGAAGAAAGTTGTTGCTTATACCTCTCGCCAGTTGAAGCCTAATGAGAAGAACTACCCCACTCATGATCTCGAGTTGGCTGCAGTTGTGCATGCTCTTTTGACTTAGAGACATCTCCTATTGGGAAGAAAAGTGGACATTTTCACTGATCACAAGAGCCTCAAGTACATCTTCACTCAGCCTAATCTCAACCTCAGGCAAACTCGATGGGTCGAAATGATTCAAGAGTATAATCCGAGTATCGAGTATACTCCAGGCAAGGCCAATGTGATTGCTGACGCATTGAGCAGGAAAGCGTACTGCAACAGTCTGATTCTCAAGCCTTTTCAACCCGAGCTTTGTGAAGCTTTCCGCAAACTTAATCTGCAAGTTGTTCCTCAAGGTTTCCTCGCCAACCTTCAAGTCTCTCCTACCTTGGAAGACCAGATTCACCAAGCCCAGCTTCTTGATGCTATGGTGAAAAAGGTGAAGATTGGGATTGGTAAGAGTCAACCCAAGTACAAGTGCTACCGCCTTGATGACAAAGACACTCTCTTCTTCGAGGATCGTATTGTGGTACCCAAAGGTGACCTCCGTAAAGTGATCATGAACGAGGCTCACAATTCTCTCCTCTCCATCCACCCTGGGAGCACGCAGATGTATCAGGACCTCAAGCAAGATTATTGGTGGACTCGAATGAAGCAAGAAATTGCTCAATTCGTGAATGAATGTGATGTCTACGGAAGAGTGAAGGCAGAACACCAAAGGCCAGCAGGTCTCCTCCAACCTCTTGCCATTCCAGAATGGAAGTTTGACCACATTGAAATGGACTTCGTGACTGGATTTCCAAAGTCCAAGCGTGGCAATGATGCTATATTCGTTGTCATCGACAAACTCACCAAAGTGGCTCACTTTCTGCCTATCAAAAGTCGATCACTTCAGCTCAATTGGCGGAACTCTATACCTCTCATATTGTCTCTCTGCACGGTATTCCACAAGTGATCTCTTCAGACCGTGGCAGCATCTTTACCTCAAAGTTTTGGGATTCTTTTCAGAAGGCAATTGGCACCAACATCCGCTTCAGCACAGCTTTCCATCCTTAAACTAGCGGTCAAGTCGAGCGTGTCAATCAGATTCTTGAAGATATGCTCAGGGCTTGTGTGATCTCCTTCGGCATGAAATGGGAGGATTGTCTTCCTTATGCTGAATTCTCCTACAACAACAGTTTTCAAGCAAGTTCGGGCAAGGCCCCATTTGAAATTCTGTATGGCAGGAAGTGTCGTACCCCTCTCAACTGGTCTGAAACCGGTGAACGTCAGCTGCTGGGTAATGACTTAATCACAGAGGCAGAGGTAATGTGCAAAGTCATTCGTGATAACCTCAAAGCAGCCCAATCCCGCCAGAAGAGATACTATGATAGTAAGCACCGTGATTTGGCTTTCGAGATCGGAGATCATGTTTACCCCCGCGTCTCTCCTTTGAAAGGTACTCGCCGCTTCGGTATCAAAGGGAAGCTTGCCCCTAGATACGTGGGACCTTTCAAGATTGTCATCAAGAGAGGCGATCTCGCCTATCAACTCGAGCTTCCTTCAAACTTTGCAAATGTTCATGACGTGTTCCATGTCTCTCAGCTCTGAAAGTGCTTCAAGACTCCGGACCGCACCGTCAACTTCGAGGACATTGAGCTCCAAGAAGATCTCTCTTATCGTGAGCACCCAGTTGATATTCTTGAAGAGACTGAACGCAAGACTCGCAACAAGTCAATCAAATTTCTCAAAGTCAAGTGGTCACACCATTCCGACCGCTAAGCTACCTGGGAACGCGAGGATCACCTCCGTTCTGAGTACCCGACGTTCTTTCAGTCCTAGATCTCGGGACGAGATCCTTTCGTAGTGGTGGAGTGTTGTAACACCCCGGATATAACTTTCCCAATTTGTACTCCAACTCTTGCCGTTTCCGGCGTTAAGTTATTTTATTTTCTCGGGTTCGGGTCTTTGTCTCCGTGTGTTGTTATCATTGTTATGCATCTCATATCATGTCATCATGTGCATTGCATTTGCATACGTGTTCATCTCATGCATTCGAGCATTTTCCCCGTTGTCCGTTTTGCATTCCGGCGCTTCGTTCTCCTCCAATGGTCATTTCTAGCTTTCTTTCGTGTGTGGGGATTAAACATTTCTGGATTGGACCGATACTTTCCAAGCGGCCTTGGTTTACTACCGGTATACCGCCTATCAAGTTTCGTATCATTTCGACTTCGTTTGATACTCCAACGGTTAACCGAGGGACCGAAAAGGCATCGTGTGTGTTGCAGCCCAACACCCCTCCAATTTGGCCCAAAACCCACCTAACTCTGCTCTATCACATAGATCGTTCAATCATGATCGGGTGGCCGAAAACCGCACCTTGTTTAGACTCTCCTAGCTCCCTCTATGCCTATATATACACCCCCTCCCGAAAATCCGGACCCCCCTCGTCTGAAACCCTAAAAATCCCCTCGCCGCCGCCGCCGGATAAAAATCCCACCGACGGACGTGTCCGCCCCGCTCCCCCAGCCTGTCTCTGCCCGCCACGTGGCACCCGGCCACCGCCGCCGCCGTGGCCCGCACGGGCCCGAGGCCGGCCCTCCCGCGCCGCCTCCCGGGCCGCCGCTCCCGCGCCCGCCGCCGCCTTCTCCTCCCGAGCCGGCGACCCGGTCCGCCGCCTCCGCCGCGGTCCCGCCCGGCCGGACCTCGCCGCCGTTCCTCGTCGGCGTCGACAGCCGCCACCGCCGCCCTTGCCTCCGCCGCCCTGCGCGCCACCACCCGGCGCCGCGCCCGACCCTCACTGGCTGCCGCCTCTCCGGCGACTCCGCCACCCTCCGCCGTCCTCCTCGTCGCCTCCGGCCGCCGCGGCCATCTCCGGCGAGCTTCGGATCCGCCGCCGCTACAGTAGATCGCGCCAGATGAACAGTAAACCCTAGATCCGCGCGGGGTAAATTTCTTCTAAGTCCCGAAATCTCCGATCCATGTGCCCATGTTCATGGCCTCGTAACTTTGCATCCGTAGCTCCGATTCATGCATATAGCATATCAAAATGTTCATCTCAGAGAGTACAGCATTTCATTCCATTGCATCATTTTCATTTGAGTTCATCGTGATTCCCAAAATGCTATTAGAAGAGGGCTACTTGAGTTAATTGCCAGATCTGCTACTCCATTTAGAGTTTTGTCATTTTTGCCATGATTAATATGTGCATGATATGCCCTGATGCTCTACATATGTTTTGTTAAGGGTTTTGTCATCTTTCCAGAGGTGAAACCCATGTATTTTTGTGATGTGTGTGGTGACTAGTGCAAGCTTGCAAAGTGGTGCACTTGGTAATTCTGTTTTCAGGGACTTCGTAATTTCACTAAGTCCTAGATCTGTTTATCTCATGATGCCATATGTTCTTGTTGTTTCCTAGTGATCCGTGCCTCTTTTGAGGATGATCAGTAATGTAGTTTTATTTATATGGTAGTGCTCTATACATCCATGTCTTTGTTTGCAATTATGGAGCACCCTAGATTGAGTCAACCGAGCTCTACTTTTGCTACTTTGTGAATCTGGGTAGATTGTCAACTTGTTTGCAATTTTGCCGATGATGTTGTAGTTGATACGTGCATGCTATGTTATTGTTCTTGCCATGTCTAGCTTGCATTTTGTGTATTATTGACGGGTGTATGCTTAGCTTATCATGACTTGCACTGTGGTGAGAGCATCGAGCTCGTAAACATGCCTACTTGAGTTATGTTTCAGCATGTGCCAGTTTTCACTAAGTCTGAAAACTGATTATGTTTTTGCGATGTTCGCGTGCTTGTTACTATATTTTTTGATCCCTTTTGGCTCAAGGGCACTAAGGGACTTTTGTTAAGCTATTTGAGTAGCTCCATGCCATGTTCTTCTTTGTCATGTTCAGGTCCTGTGGCTTGTAGTTTTGTTGCTCCGAAGAGTGCTATCTGATCTGAAATTTTAGACAAGTGTTAATTTCACTAAGTCTGAGATCTGTTTACCATATGCAGTTTTGCCATGCTTGTTTGAACCTGTTAATGGATGAATTGGCCGTAGCTTAGTGCTAGACTTTTGTTAAGCATCTTGTATGCAACCCTGCCATGTATTTTGTTGTCATGTTTGGGTGCTGTAGCATGTCCATTTCATTGCATTTAGATGGCTACTTGATGTAAATCGTAGACCGGTGTCATTTTTGAATCGCTTGCCATTTCCATACCGTAACTCCGATTCCGGCGTTCTTTATATCGTTTTCAAGCATTTTCATCTCATATTTCCAGTGGCACACTTGGATTACCAACTTGAGGCCAGGTTCTTGCTTTTCCTGTCATATCTTGCATTATGCATCCCGCATCGCATCCCGCATAGCATACCATCTTTGCATCGTGTTGTTTGAGTTTGCACGTGGTTGATTGTGTCTTTGTTGTTTGTTTGTCTTGTTTGGGTAGAGCCGGGAGACGAGTTCGCTAATGAGGAGCCCGTTGAGTTTGCTTTCGAGGATCCAGTCAACTCTGACAACTTTGCAGGCAAGATGATCATACCCTCGAAATCACTAATATCTTTGCTATGCTAGTTTGCTCGCTCTTTTTCTATGCCAATTCTACGATGCCTACCATTTGCTTTCAAGCCTCCCAAATTGCCATGCCAAACCTCTAACCCACCATGTCCTAGCAAACCGTTGATTGGCTATGTTACCGCTTTGCTCAGCCCCTCTTATAGCGTTGCTAGTTGCAGGTGAAGATTGGAGGCCGTTCCTTGTTGGAACACTTACTTACTTGTTGGGATATCATTATATTGCCATTTTATCTTAATGCATCTATATACTTGGTAAAGGGTGGAAGTCTTGGCCTCTCGCCTAGTGTTTTGTTCCACTCTTGCCGCCCTAGTTTCCGTCATATCGGTGTTATGTTCCCGGATTTTGCGTTCCTTACGCGGTTGGGTTATAATGGGAACCCCTTGATAGTTCGCCTTGATTAAAGCTTTTCCAGCAATGCCCAACCTTGGTTTTACCATTTTCTACCTAGCCTTTTCTTTCCCTTGGGTTGTGCAGACTCAAGGGTCATCTTATTTTAACCCCCCTGGGCCAGTGCTCCTCTGAGTGTTGGTCCAAACTGTGAGCCGCCGGTGGCTACCAGGGGCAACTCTGGGCTGGCCTACCGGAAGTTTAACAATCTGAGTGTGCCCTGAGAAAGAGATATGTGCAGCTCCTATCAGGATTTTTCGGCACATTCGGGCGGTGTTGCTGGTCTTGTTTTAACCTGTCGAAGTGTCTCGAATAACCGAGATACCGAGTCTGATCGGAACGTCTTGGGAGGAGTTCTATTCCTTCGTTGACCGTGAGAGCTTGTCATGGGCTAAGTTGGGACTCCCCTGCAGGGATTGAACTTTCGAAAGCCGTGCCCGCGGTTATGGGCAGATGGAATTTGTTAATGTTCGATTGTAGATAACTTTAACCTTAATTTAATTAAAATGAATGAACTGAGTGTGTTACCGTGATGGCCTCTTCTCGGCGGAGTCCGGAAAGTGGACACGGTGTTGGAGTAATGTTTGCGCAGGTTGCTCTCTAGTTTCTCGCTCGCGCTTTGCCTCCTCTTCTCGCTCTCTTTTGCGAATAAGTTAGCCACCATATATGCTAGTCGCTTGCTGCAGCTCCACACATATTTACCTTGCCTTACCTATAAGCTTAAATAGTCTTGATTGCGAGGGTGCGAGATTGCTGAGTCCCTGTGGCTCATAGATTACTATTACACCAGATGTAGGGCCTGATGATTCCGCTCCAGGTGACGCGCTCGAGCTCAAGTGGGAGTTCAACGAGGACTCTCAACGTTACTATGTTTCCTTTCCCGATGATCAGTAGTGGTGCCCAGTTGGGGGTGATTGGGACCGTGTCGCATGTTGGGTTTATCTTCTATTTTGGTGCCGTAGTCGGGCCATGAGTGTTTGGATGATGTAATGTTATTTAAGTACCTTGTTTGACGTGGCGAGTGTAAGCCAACTATGTTATCCCTTTTATTATTCATATTACACGGGATGTTGTGAAGATTGCCTTACTTGCGACATATGCCTTCAATGCGATTATGCCTCTAAGTTGTGCCTCGACACGTGGGAGTTATAGTCGCATCGAGGGTGTTACATGATACAATGAAAAAGTATGAGCACCGACAACTGGCATGAGTGTGTGAACATGAATGTAATGTCGGTGCGAGATACATAGTCCCTCAAGTTTAGGCTTTTGGCCTAAGTTGGTCTATGCCCATGGATCAAAACTGTAGTTGGGGTCGTACTGAGAAGGGTCCTCGGATTGCCACTGGCTGGTGATCTCCTCCGGATTCCACTAATAAACGGACTGACGGTGAGGGTCAGATGGTGGCTCCGGCTCTGCAGCTGACATCTGGCTCCGGTAGGCATGAATGGCCTCAGGCAGAACAAGGTATATTCCTGAAAATATGTTGAACAAAGAGGGCGCAGACAAGGTAATAAACTCCCAATAATTTTTGTTAAATACCAATTTATATTTGAGTGTCTTATTCTTATCCTTAACAATAAACTCATGTGCTACCATACTCTTATAACCTAGAGGAATAGGAGGCAACAACTTTTCCTCTTTCTCATAATGCATGATAGGTATGTTAAAGTGTGCAGCAAGGCGCGAGGCAAAGATGCCTCCGAGGACTGGGCCCTTAGTACGGTTCAGATTTAGCCGTTTAGCAACAATAGTGCCTAAACTGAAAGTAGTATCCCGAAACAAGGCATGGCGCAAAATAACAATATCAGGGGCACTAAGGTTTCCACAGTTCCCGCGACCAATTAAGCATCTACTAGAAAATATTACGAAGTAACGTAGAACAGGAAAATGTATGCTAGTGATTCTCGCATCAGAAACTTTCCTCGTTTCCCCTACAACAATCATATCAATAAATCCCTCCACATCATTACAATGTGGTTCCTCTATGCTGCCCTCAAAGGGTATCAAACAGACCCGGCAAAAATCATAAAGTGATATATCCTTATGCTCATCATATAAATAAAATTCCACCGAAGGTGGTGATCTCCTAGCATGGAAATGAAAATTTTGCACAAACATATTGGTGAGTAAGAGGTACTGTTCACATTGGTCGTGGAGGTAGGCGGTGAGGCCTGCATTCTCAGCCAAATGATAAAAATCTTCATGAATCCCAGCTTCTCTCAAGAACTCATCACAAGGCCATTCACATGGTCGAACCTCCGCAGTACGAGGGATACTATAATTGGGCTTCTTGTTCTCTTCACTTTGCTTATCCTTCAAGCTTCGGCTTGATGAGCCCCTCAAAAATCTCTTCATCTTTTTCTGAAAATTTCTGAAATTTTTAGTGAGTCAAAATAAAAATGAACCAAACTCAACAAAATTGATAGCAACTAATCCTACAAGTTCCTAGAGGCTATATCATCCATTAAAACTACTTTTTACAACATAAATTCGACATGCAAGCTCAAGAACAGTGTCACCTAAGAAGCAAAAATTTGCAATAAATAAAGCATTAGAACAAAAACTAATTGGACCATTGGAGGAGTCACATACCAAAGAACAATCCCCCAAAGCAGTTTTGTGAGAGGGGCTTTGAGCAAGGAGATCGAAAATGGCAGCAAGATGAGCAAGAACTCGGGTTTGAGATGGCTAGTGATTTTTTCTGGAGCAAGACGAAGTGTGTGGGTGCAAGGATAAGTGGAGGGGACCCACGTGGGGTCCATGAGGTAGGGGGGCACCCAGGGGGTAGGCACGCCCTCCACCCTCGTGGGCACGTGGTGAATCCCCCTGGTGTGTTCTCAGTGCCAAATATTCTGAAATATTCTAGAAAAAATCATATTTAATTTTCAGGGCATTTGGAGAACTTTTATTTTAGGGGTATTTTTATTGCAAAGGATAATTCAGAAAACAGACAAAAAATACTATTTTTGCTTTATTTAATATAAATAACAAAAGGTAAAAAGAGGGTACATAGAGTTGTGCTTTCTAACTTCATCCATCTCGTGCTCATCAAAAGGAATCCACTAACAAGGTTGATCAGGTCTTGTTAACAGACTCATTTCGAATAACATGAAACCGGAGAAATTTCGAATAACACTAGGTTACCTCAACGGGGATGTGCACATCCCCAACAATAAGAATATCATATTTCTTCTTGACAGTAGGAAGAGGAAATTCAAAACCTCCAATAGTGATTGTTGAAATTTTTCCAATAGAATTGATACTATGGACTTGAGGTTGTTTACTGAGAAAGTGTACCATATGCTCATTACCATTAACATGAAAAGTGACATTGCCTTTGTTGCAATCAATAACAGCCCCTGCAGTATTCAAAAAGGGTCTTCCAAGAATAATAGACATACTATCGTCCTCGGGAATATCAAGAATAACAAAAGTCCATTAAAATAGTAACATTTGCAACCACAACAGGCACATCCTCACAAATACCGACAGGTATAGCAGTTAATTTATCAGCCATTTGCAAAGATATTCTTAAAAGGACTAGGTGCATCAATATTAGTTCTCTGAGAATCTTGCTCAATTCTCTTAGGGTGGCCCTGAGGATACAAGGGTTCCTGAGTCATTTTACCCCCTCTAGTCATAACTCTAACAACATTATCATTTTTCTTTTTATTTAATTCATTGAGAAAATCATTCTGAGCCTTAAGTACTTGTTCTACTTGAGTGGTAACCATAGAGTCATGTTTACTAATAAGTTTAATTTCACCTTTAACATTAGCCATATAATCACTCAAGTGTTCAAGCATATCAGCATTGCATTTCAATTTCTACCAACATAAGCATTGAAGTTTTCTTGTTTAACCATAAAGTCATCAAACTCATCCAAGCATTGGCTAGCGAACTTAGTAAATGGGATTTCACATTTATCAAATCTATAGAGAGAATTTACCTTTACTACCTGTGTCGGGTTATCAAGACCATGTATTTCTTCAATAGGTGGTAAATTCTTAACATCTTCAGCTTTAATACCCTTTTCTTTCATAGATTTCTTTGCCTCTTGCATATCTTCAGGACTAAGAAATGGAATACCCCTTTTCTTCGGAGTTGGCTTAGGAGTTTGTTCAGGAAGTGTCCAATTATTTTCATTAGTCAACATATTATTCAATAGCAATTCAGCTTGATCAACAGTTCTTTCCCTGAAAACACAACCAGCACAACTCTCCAGGTAATCTCTGGAAGCCTCGGTTAGTGCATTATAAAAGATATCAAGTATTTCATTTTTCTTGAGAGGATGATCAGGCAAAGCATTAAGTAATTGGAGAAGCCTCCCCAAGCTTGTGGGAGACTCTCTTCTTCAATTTGCACTAAAATATATATTTCCCTTAAAGCAGCTTGTTTCTTATGAGCAGGGAAATATTTAGCAGAGGAGTAATAAATCAAATCCTGGGGACTACGCACACAACCAGGATAGAGAGAATTAAACCATGTCTTAACATCACCCTTTAATAAGAACGGAAACAACTTAAGGATAAAGTAATAGCGAGTTTTCTCATCATGTGTAAACAAGGTGGCTATATCATTTAATTTAGTAAGATGTGCCACAACAGTTTCAGATTCATAGCCATAAAAAGGATCATATTCAACCAAAGTAATTAACTCAGGATCAACAGAGAAATCATAATCCTTAGCAGGAATAAAGATAGGTGAAGTAGCAAAAGCAGGGTCATATTTCATTCTAGCATTCAAAGACTTTTCTTTAAGCTTAGCTAATAATTTCTTAAGATCAGATCTATCATTGCAAGCAAGAAAGTCTCTAGCAGTTTCTTCATCCATAACATAACCCTCAGGCACAATAGGCAATTCATATCTAGGGGGAGAATCTTCATCATCACTTTCATCAATATTATCAGATTCAATAATTTCATTCTCTCTAGACCTAGCAAGTTGTTCATCAAGGAATTCACCTAGAGGCATAGTATTATCAAGCATAGAAGTAGTTTCATCATAAGTATCATGAAAAGAAGAAGTGGCATCATCAATAACATGCGGCCTATCAGAATCAATAGCATGTGTAGGTGTTGCAAGTTTACTCAAAACCGAAGGTGAATCAAGTGCAGAGCTAGATGGTAGTTCCTTACCTCCCCTCGTAGGTGAGGGAAAAATCTTGGTCCATTGATCTTTCAAGTTATTCATAGTGATAAGCAGATATAAATCCCAAGTGACTCAAATAATAGAGCTATGCTCCCCGACAACGCCGCTAGAAATCCTTCTTGCTACCTCTTGAGCACTGCGTTGGTTTTCCCTTGAAGAGGAAAGGGTGATGCAGCAAAGTAGTGTAAGTATTTTCCCTCAGTTTTTGAGAACCAAGGTATCGATCCAGTAGGAGACTACACGCAAGTCCCTCGTACCTACACAAACAAATAAGAACCTCGCAACCAACGCGATAAAGGGGTTGTCAATCCCTTCACGGTCACTTAGGAGAGTGAGATCTGATAGAGATAATAATAATAATAAGATAAATATTTTTGGTATTTTTATGATATAGATTGGAAAATAAAGATTGCAAAGTAAAATAGATTAGAAACTTATATGATGGAAAATAGACCTGGGGGCCATAGGTTTCACTCGTGGCTTGTCTAAAGATAGCATAAGTATTACAGTGGGTGAACAAATTACTATCGAGCAATTGATAGAAAAGTGCATAATTATGAGAATATCTAGGCATGATCATGTATAAAGGCATCACGTTCGTGACAAGTAGACCGAAATGATTCTGCATCTACTACTATTACTCCACACATCGACCGCTATCCAGCATGCATTTAGAGTATTAAGTTCATAAGAACAGAGTAATGCATTAGGCAAGATGACATGATGTAGAGGGATAAACTCAAGCAATATGATATAAACCCCATCTTTTTATCCTCGATGGCAACAATACAATATGTGCCTTGCTGCCCCTGCTGTCTCTGGGAAAGGACACCGCAAGATTGAACCCAAAGCTAAGCACTTCTCCCATTGTAAGAAAGATCAATCTAGTAGGCCAAACCAAACTGATAATTCGAAGAGACTTGCAAAGATAACCAATCATACATAAAAGATTTCAGACAAGAAGCAAATATTGTTCATAGATAAACTTGATCATAAACCCATAATTCATCGGATCTCGACAAACACACCGCAAAAAGAGTTAGATCAAATAGATCTCCAAGAAGATCGAGGAGAACATTGTATTGAGATCCAAAGAGAGAGAAGAAGCCATCTAGCTAATAACTATGGACCCGAAGGTCTGAGGTAAACTACTCACACATCATCGGAGGGGCCATGGAGTTGATGTAGAGGCCCTCCGTGATTGATTCCCCCTCCGGCGGAGCTCCGGAAAAGGCCCCAAGATGGGATCTCTTGTGTACAGAAGGTTCCAGCGGTGGAAATAGGGTTTCGTGGTGCTCCTAGATGTTTTCGGGGTATATGAATATATATAGGAGGAAGAAGTAGGTCGGTGGAGCCACGAGGGGGGAGGGCGCGCCCAGGGGGTAGGCGCGCCCCCTGCCTCGTGGCCTCCTCATTGGTTTCTTGACGTCCACTCCAAGTCCCCTGGATCACGTTTCTTCCAAAAATAACTCTCCCGAAGGTTTTATTCTATTTGGATTCCGTTTGATATTCCTTTTCTGTGAAACACTTAAATAGGAAAAAAACGGCAATTTGCACTGGGCCTTGGGTTAGTAGGTTAGTCCCAAAAATAATATAAAAGTGTATAAATAAGCCCATTAACATACAAAACAAATAATATAATAGCATGGAACAATAAAAAATTATAGATACGTTGGATACGTATCAAGCATCCCCAAGCTTAATTCCTGCTCGTCCTCGAGTAGGTAAATGATAAAACAGAATTTTTGATGTGGAATTCTACCTAGCATATTTCTCAATGTAATTTTCTTTATTGCAGCATGAATATTCAGATCCAAAAGATTCAAGACAAAGGTTTAATCTAGACATAAAAATAATAATACCGCAAGCATACTAACTAAGCAATCATGTCTTCTCAAAATAACATGGCAAAAGAAAGTTTATCCCTACAAAATCATATAGCTTGGTCATGCTTCATTTTCGTCACACAAGAATGCTCTCATCTTGCACAAGCCCGATGACAAGCCAAGCAATTGTTTCATACTTTAGTAATCTCAAACTTTTTTCAACTTTCACGCAATACATGAGCGTGAGCGATGGATATAGCACTATGGGTGGAATAGAATAATGATAGGGGGTTATGTGGAGAAGACAAAAAAGGAGAAAGTCTCACATAGACGAGGCTAATCAACAGGATAGGGAGATGCCCATCAATTGATGTCAATGCAAGGAGTAGGGATTGCCATGCAACAGATGCACTAGAGCTATAAATGTATGAAAGCTCAACAAAAGAAACTAAGTGTGTGTGCATCCAACTTGCTTGCTCACGAGGACCTAGGGCATTTGAGGAAGCCCATTGTTGGAATATACAAGCCAAGTTCTATAATGAAAAATTCCCACTAGTATATGAAAGTGAAAAAACAAGAGACTCTCTATCATAAAGATCATGGTGCTACTTTGAAGCACAAGTGTGGAAAAAACATAGTAGCATTGCCCCTTTTTATTTATTTTCTTTTTTCCTTTTTTTCTTTTTTTGGGCCTTTTTTTATTTGGCCTTTCTCTTTTGGGGGGGGGGGGATGCTCTATTAATGATGATCATCACACTTCTATTTGTTTACAACTCAATGTTTAGAACTCGATACTAGAACAAAATATGACTCTAGATGAATGCCTCCGGCGGTGTACCGGGAAGGGCAATGAATCAAGAGTGACATGTATCAAAAATATTGCATGGTGGCTTTGCCACAAATACAATGTCAACTACATGATTATGCAAAGCAATATGACAATGATGAAGCGTGTCATAAATGAAATGGTGGAATGTTGCATGGCAATATATCTCGAAATGGCTATGGAAATGCCATGATAGGTAGGTATGGTGGCTGTTTTGAGGAATATATAAGGAGGTTTATGTGTGATAGAGCATATCATATCACGGGGTTTGGATGCACGGGCGAAGTTTGCACCAACTCTCAAGGTTAGAAAGTGCAATGCACGGTACCGAAGAGGCTAGCAATGATGGAAGGGTGAGAGTGCGCATAATCCATGGACTGAACATTAGTCATAAAGAACTCACATACTTATTGCAAAAGTCTACAAGTCATCAAAAACCAAGCACTATGCGCATGCTCCTAGGGGGATAGATTGGTAGGAAAAGACCACCGCTCGTTCCCGACTGCCACTCATAAGGAAGACAATCTAAGAACACCTCATGTTTCAAATCTGTTACACAACAGTTACCATACGTGCATGCTACGGGACTTGCAAACTTCAACACAAGTATTTATCAATTTCAAAATTACACAACTAGCACACTCTAATATCATCACCTTTATATCTCAAAACAATTATCAAATATCAAACTTCCCATCGTATTCAATGCACTTTCTATGATAGTTTTTATTATACCCATCTTGGATGCCTATCATATTAGGACTAGTTTCATAACCAAAGCAAATTACCATGCTGTTCTAAAGGACTCTCAAAATAATATAAGTGAATAATGAGAGATTAATAATTTGTATAAAATAAAACCACCACCGTGCTCTAAAAGACATAAGTGAAGCACTAGAGCAAAATTATCTAGCTCAAAAGATATAAGTGAAGCACATAGAGTATTCTAATAAATTTCAATTCATGTGTGTCTCTCCCAAAAGGTGTGTACAGGAAGTATGATTGTAGTAAACTAAAAAGAAAATACTCAAATCATACAAGACGCTCCAAGCAAAACACATATGATGTGGTGAATAAAAATATAGCCTCAGGTAAAGTTACCGATAGAAGAAGATGAAAGAGGGGATGCCTTCGAGGGCATCCCCAAGCTTAGGCTTTTGGTTGTCCTTGGATTTTACCTTGGGGTGCCATGGGTATCCCCAAGCTTAGGCTCTTGCCACTCCTTGTTCCATAATCCTTTAAATCTTTACCCAAAACTTGAAAACTTCACAACACAAAACTTAAACAGAAAATCTCATGAGCTCCGTTAGTAAAAGAAAAGAAACCACCACTTAAGGTACTGTAATGAACTCATTATTTATCTATATTGGTGTTAAACCTACTGTATTCCAACTTCTCGATGGTTCATAACCTCCGATACTAGCCATCGATTCATCAAAATTAGCAAACAACACACAAAAAACTGAATCTATCAAAAACAGAACAGTCTGTAGTAATCTATAGGTTTCGAATACTTATGTAACCCCAAAAATTATAAAATAAATTTCTGGACGTGAGAAATTTATCTATTAATCATATTCAAAAAGAATCAACTTAATCGCACTCTCCAGTAAAAAATTGTAGCAAATCTTGTGAGTGCTAAAGTTTATGTTTTTTTACAGCAAGATCGCAAAGACTTTCCCCAAGGCTTCCCAAAGGTTCTACTTGGCACAAACACTAATTAAAAGCATAAAACCACATCTAAGCAGAGGCTAGATGACTTATTTATTACCAAACAGAACCAAAGAGCAAGGAATGAAAATAAAATTGGGTGGCCTCCCAACAAGCGCTATCGTTTAATGCCCCTAGCTAGGCATAAAAGCAAGAATAGATCTAGGTATTGCCATGATAATGATAAGGTAAATCGCGAAAACTCATCTCATACTCCCTACGTTCGGCAGAAAGCTTTCTTTGTGGCAAGCAAAAGTAATCAAAAGGGCTATATTTAATGGGAAAAAAGTCCCCAAGATCAAGCTCAGGAGGTATTGGTTCCTCCTTTGGCCCCTCGTATTGCATAACCAATTCATCATTATAAGCATTCTTTTGGCAAAAAGTCATGAGCCTTTGTTCAAGGGAAAAACCTAACCCATTATTCTGGATAGCAAAATTATCATTAAGTTCAGAGATCCTGTTAACAAGAACATCGGTAGGAACCTTTTTTCTAAGGTTTTCATTAAAAGCAACATGATTTAAAGATCGTAAACGCATAATGTCTTCTTGATAAAAAAAAGGATTACTTCTATGGGAGGATGGCCGGCATCCACCCTATAATGCACAAAAATTTCATTGGCCTCTTTTATTATAAATCTGAACTCATGAGCTAAAAAGATGGTCGCTGCTCGCTTAACAAAAGAATGCTCAATATTAGAAAATTCTAGAAAAATCCTTTGTATGGAAGGATGCATATGTAAAAATTGTCTTTCAAGTTCAACTATGAGCAAAGATATAGCATCCGTGAGACTACTAGTTTTATGAAGAATAGACCCGCTCATGGTGGGTAAAGCACCAGCACAAGTAAAGAAATCTTGAATAACTCCCTTCCCAATAATATTATCGCTACCAATCCAAAACCTTTTAGTGTGTAAAATAGTAGGATTTTCAAGAGGATCATCAATTGCATCAAAGTTTTCCATATTATTATCCTTATCAACAATAACCTCCCTGGTTTCAGACGTGATGGCAACACATTGCAAAAAGCACGAGCACACAGAAGGAAGGAAGGAAAAGAGGGCGAATAGAAGAGAGAAGGGGAACGGAAAAAGAGGGTGAATAAAATGGCAAGGGTGAAGTGGGGGAGAGGAAAACGAGAGGCAAATGGCAAGTAACATAATGCGAGGGATAAGAGTTTGTGATGGGTACTTGGTATGTCTTGACTTGTGTGTAGATCTCCCCGGCAACGGCGCCAGAAAATAGTCTTGATAACCCACAAGTATAGGGGATCACAAAAGTTTTCGAAGGTAGAGTATTCAACTCAAATTTATTGATTCGACACAAGGGGAGCCAAAGAATATTCTCAAGTATTAGCAGCTGAGTTGTCAATTCAACAACACCTGGAAACTTAATATCTTCAGCAAAGTGTTTAGTAGCAAAGTAATAAGATAGTAGTGGTAACGGTGGCAAAAGTAACAGTAGCAGTTTTCGTTTTATAGTGATTGTAATAGTAGCAACGGAAAAGTAAATAAGCAAAGATCAATATATGAAAATCTCGTAGGCATTAGATCGGTGATGGAGAATATGTTGGATGCGATCAATCATGCAATAGTTATAACATAGGGTGACACAGAACTAGCTCCAGTTCATCAATGTAATGTAGGCATGTATTCCGAATATAGTCATACGTGCTTATGGAAAAGAACTTCCATGACATCTTTTGTCCTACCCTCCCATGGCAGCGGGCTCCTATTGGAAACTAAGGGATAATAAGGCCTCCTTTTAATAGAGTACCGAACCAAAGCATTAACACATAGTGAATACATGAACTCCTCAAACTACGGTCATCACCAGTAAGTATCCAGATTATTGTCACTTCGGGGTTAACAGATCATAACACATAATAGGTGACTATAGACTTGCAAGATAGGATCAAGAACTCACATATATTCATGAAACATAATAGGTTCAGATCTGAAATCATGGCACTCGGGCCCTAGTGACAAGCATTAAGCATAGCAAAGTCATAGCAACATCAATCTCAGAACATAGTGGATACTAGGGATCAAACCCTAACAAAACTAAATCGATTACATGATAAATCTCATCCAACCCATCACCGTCCAGCAAGCCTACAATGGAATTACTCATGCTCGGCGGTGAGCATCATGAAATTGGTGATGGAGGAAGGTTGGTGATGACGATGGCGACGGATTCCCCTCTCTGGAGCCCCGAACGGACTCCAGATCAGCCCTCCCGAGAGAGTTTAGGGCTTGGCGGTGGCTCTGTATCATAAAATGCGATGAATCCTTCTCTATGATTTTATCTCTCCCCGAAAGTGAATATATGGAGTCAAGGTGGACGTCGGTGGAGCATCAGGGGGCCCACGAGGCAGGGGCGCGCCCAGGGGGTAGGCGCGCCCCCCCTCGTGGACAGGGTGTGGTCCCCCTGACGTGGATTCTTCTTCCAGTATTTTTATATATTCCAAAAATAATCTCCGTTGATTTTCAAGTCATTCCGAGAACTTTTATTTCTGCACAAAAATAACATGGCAATTCTGCTGAAAACAGCGTCAGTCCAGGTTAGTCCCATTCAAATCATGCAAGTTAGAGTCCAAAACAAGGGCAAAAGTGTTTGGAAAAGTAGATATGACGGAGATGTATCAGGAGCCTAGGAGAAATGAAGGCGAAGGTTATGGTGATCCATCAAACAATACAGCATGAAAACGTAAGAGTCAGGTCAAATGAACTGAGCTTCTGAACTTCTGGTGGTGCATTTATCTGCCAAACTGTTAACTTTTATGCCAACCTTCCTCTTGTTTTATAGTTGTAATTTTTTTTGTTGCGATACAAAATTTGTTCCTAACGTGCAGCG
This sequence comes from Triticum urartu, assembly GCF_056163025.1. Lineage (NCBI taxonomy): Eukaryota > Viridiplantae > Streptophyta > Magnoliopsida > Poales > Poaceae > Triticum > Triticum urartu. The sequence continues at coordinate 360,753,575 of NC_141876.1, read as the reverse complement.
ACCGGCTGAAGAAAACAGCAAGCCATTTTTGTATAGTGTAGGGTACTCCCTATATTTGCACTGGTGGCGATCTTTCATGCCCAGTGGATGTAATCTGTGCAATCGCCTTAATAGCCTAGCGCTAGTTTCGGGCTTATTTATTTCCTAGTCTTCTTTTTCCCTAGTTTGCTAGTGGCTGCAACAACCATGGGCCTTATACGGACCGTGGTAACCTTGACCCTACTATGGGCCGTAGGATCCATGGGCCTCGTACAGGCCGTCTTTAAATGGGCCTCCAACACGGTCGTAGAATCGGTGGGCCTCGGGCCATCGGATAAATGGGTCTACATGGGCCTTAAACGGGTGTAATTGGTATCGGCCCAGCACGGTAACAGGCCATTAATAGGCCGGAGGTCAGCATAGGCTTAATTCTCATAGGCATAACGGGTCGTTAATGGGCCAGAATATAGGATGGACTAGAAAGGGCGCAACGGGTTAACAGGCCAGAAACGGGCCGACTCTTGCCATGGGCCAACTCTTGCCACGGGCCGAATTTGTCCCATTAGGGGAACATGCCAGTAACGGGCCGGAAGTAATCGAGGGCCAGAAAGGAGCCCAAGAACGTATGGGCCGTCAGTAGGCCAAAAGCACGTGGGGTGGAAACAGCCCATGTGAATCATGGGCCGTTAACGGGCACAAAGAAATTTATGGTTCAATATGGGCTGGAATCACCGTGGACCTCTAAAGGGTCTAAAAACGAAGGACTCATATGGGCCGAGAGACGTCGTGGGCCATACATGGGCCAAAAGTGAAACGGGCTGGTGTTATATTCGACGGCCCACATGAATTTGTTGGGCCGATTTCGGGTAGGCCCTAATGGGTCGTGAGTTACTGGGCCGTAAAATGGGCTATTTGCGAAGAGACCGTTAATAGGATTTTCATGTGCCAGCCCGCTAACTTTTGACCAAGTCAAGCGTGCCGGCCATTGTAAGCTAAATGGGACGGTGGTGGGCCGTTGCACGTGTCGACATATCATAGGCGCCTATCTGACCCACTGACGAGCTGACACGTGTTTCCTCTGACAAATCAGAATTTTACACGTGGAAATTTCCCATTGGTCCGGGCTGTTAACGGGTTATCGGATCCAAAACCGGACCCGATAGCTTAACGGTGACCCGTTACGGTGGATGCCACATGTTGGTCACCCTTGAAGAAAGCACTTCTGTGACACGCGATTTATTGTCATGGAAGTGGACACTTCCGTGATGATAATTTTGGTAATTTCATGGAACACTTCTACGACAACACACGTATGACTATCTTGATTCTGTCATAAAATTGTCAAGGATGTACATGCATGACAGAAAACGTGACCTACTGTGACAAACACATATCATCACAGAAGTCTCTTTTTTGTAGTGGTAAGAGGAGTGGCACCGAAATTGACGAGCTGTTGAGAAACTGGGAACAATGCCTCATGCCGGGAAAGATCAAAAAGGCACTGGAGCCGTTGCTGAAGGTATGGAAAACGAGGTCTATTTTCTGGGACTTGGAGTACTGGCCCAATCACGACATGCCTCATTGCCTTGATCCAATGGATATCACAAAGAATGTCCTCGAGAGCTTGGTTGGCACACTGATGAACATGCCAGAGAAGACCAAGGATGGGTCGAAGGTAAGGAAAGACTTGGAAGATTTGAAGATCAGGAAAGATCTCCACTGTAAAAAGTTGATGGAGGAGACGGAGATGGAGACGGAGGAGGGGGAAAGGGGTGGCAGAAAAGTCAACAAGGAGGAGAATTATTTCCCCCCTTCTTGCTTCACCTTAAGTGCGAAGGAGATCGATCAATTCATCAAGTGCCTGATGGGAATCAAATTCAGTTCCGGTTACTATGGGAAGATAAGAAGATTTCTAAACCCCAAGAAGAAAAGGTTCAGTGGGATGAAGTCTCATGACTATCACGTGATGATGACACAGATACTCCCGGCTGCCATTAGAGGGATAATGGAGAAGCACATCCGTGACACGCTTACTGGTCTCTGTAACTTCTTCGATGTTATATCTTGAAAGTCCATAAGTGTGAAGCAGCTCCGAAGGCTACAGGAAGAGATCGTTATCATACTATGTGAGCTTGAGATGTACTTCCCGCCTGTGTTCTTTGACGTCATGGTGCATCTTTGTGTCCACATCATGGATGACATCATCGACCTCGGGCCGACATTCCTTCACAACATGATGTCGTTCAAGAGGATGAATGGGGTCATCAAAGGATTCGTTCGTAACATGTCCCGTACCGAAGGGAGCATCGTCCAGGGGTATCTGACGCATGAGTGTGTCTCCTTTTGTGATAATTATATAAGCGTTGGAGACCCTGTTGTTGGTTTGCCCGTTAAGAAGCATGATGGGAAGCTCGAAGGAGATGGTCACAACAACGGCCAAAGGGAATTGCAAGTGGACTACTCGGATCGACAAAGCAAGTTTGACAGGGCTAACTTAGTAGTGCTACACCACCTAGATGGGGTAGATGATTATGTGGTACATCACAAAGAACCCATCGCAAAGAAGTATCATGATAAGGGGATGCTCAAGACGGATGACAAAGTTATTGTAGAGCACAACGCCACTTTCTTACATTGGTTTAAACAGCAATTTCTTGAAAATCCCCCAGAAGAGGGCAGTTTGGATGGATTGCTCATACACACCTTAGCACATGGCCCCGCGCCCAAGCTCGCAACCTATCAGTCCTACGATATCAATGGGTACACGTTCTACACAGAGGCCAAAGACATGGACAGTGATTACCAGAACTTCGGGTGACAATTCAATGAGTGACCGATGCCAACGGCAGAACTGAAAGATTCTGCGGAAGGGTAGAATAAATCTGGGAGCTTGACTATGCTGGAATGCATGATGAGACGATGTTCCGTGTCAGATGGGCCAAGGACGTCATAAGAGAAAACAAGTATTTAACCACCATGTCTATACCAGACGCGGAGAGCACTCCCGTGAACATTAACGTCAGCGCCAAAATGAGACATGGGTACACGCTAACCACATGACATAATGCTTCTTCAAAACCGACCAAGCCAATCCCAGCCGTGTTGTCATGAGGAGATCCAAAAGGAGCATCGACAGAATGGATGGAGTAGCCAACGAGGAAGACTACGACCAATACGGAAACCCGATGAGGGAAGATGACGATGATGATGAAGCATACGTGAAAAGAAGAATCAATACTACACTACCTAAGAAAGATCGTAATCCATGGCTCCGGAAAAGTCACAAGGAGGGGCTCAATTACTCGGCAACGAACAAGAAAGGGAAGAAGCTCAATGTGAAACGTCGTCGATGCAGCTGATCAGAAACCTACATTTATATATATGCATCTATTTTGTGTACACACTTAAGTAACTGTTATCGGTCAACTGATATGTTACCACCACATGCATGGTTTCGGTGATATTCGCGCAGTGGGGGAGAGGGAGATGCGCCGTCGTCGGGAGAAAAACAAAAAAACAAAAACAAAAAGGGAGAAAGCAGTACAAAAGAAAAAGAAAAGTAAACAGAAAAGAAAAATAATAAAAGAAAATTAAACTAAAAACTAGAGAAGGAAAATAATAAAAAGAAAAAATAAAATTGGAACAGTTAGCAGTAGCGCTGGATTGAGGACCAGTGCTATAGCTAATATTGCTATGGCGCTGGGTTCTAAAAAAGGGCTACTACTATGTGCCATTAGCAGTAGTGCTGCTTTACAACCCAGTGCTATAGCTAAGTTAGCTATAGGGCTGGTTCACAATCCAGCGCTACTACTATTTTGAGTTAACCCGTGAGGGCTCAAATTTTGCCAACCGCCATGTCCCAATTCCCCCCTCCCACCCTCTCTCCCCCACTCTGTCGCCGCTGTCGTCGCCCTGCCCACCCTCGCGCCGTCCGTCTCCCTGCTCGCCCTCGACCGCCGGCCGTCGCCCATGGCCACCGTCGACCTCGTCGTCGGCCGTCTCCAGAGCCTGCACCCTCGACCTCATCAGCGTCTCCCCTGCCCGCCCTCGACCGCAATGCCATGCCTGCCTCTCCCCTGCCCGCGCGCCCTCGATCTCACTGCCGCCCGAGCCTGAGATCCCTCGCCGTAAGCCTCTCCTCTCCCCTACCCTCCTCTCTCTTTGTTTAGGGCTTTTAGGGCAAGTTAGCAAATTTAGCAAAAAAATAGCAAAGTTATCAAAATTTAGCAAAGTTATTTACTTTTCTTAGAAAATTAGGGCAGTAGGTGATTAGCAAATAGGTATAAAAACAGTAGCAATTTAAAAAAAATAGTAGAAAAATTTAGAAAAAGAGTAGCAATTTAAAAAAAAATAGTAGAAAAATTTAGAAAAAGAGTAGCAATTTATAAAAAAATAGTAGCAAAAAATTAGGTATAAAAACAGTAGCAAATAAAAAAACAGTAGCAAATTACAAAAAAATAGTAGCAAAGTTAGCAAAATTTTGTGTAAGTTAGCAAAATTTGTAGAGAGAGAGAGAGCAAGTTTGTAGCTATTTTTGCCATTTTTGTGCATTTAAGTACAAGCATGATTTTGCTTGAACGATATATGTTGGGTTAGCAATGTTGATTAAATGTCGAAAATTATCCGAGTGGCCTATGGATAGCCGGAATGTTGATTCATTTCCGTTCCAGCAAGTTTCAGGCCCTCCATATGTCCACTTTTTAGCAAAGGTAATGCTGGAAATTTCCGTGATTTTTGGCATGACTTGTGCTAGAAACTAGGACATATGGAGTACCCGAGATTTGCCGGAAGGGGAATGAATCAACATTCCGACCAAACATAGGCCCCTTTTTCCTCTTCATTATATCTTTTATTTACAATTGTTAATCAATAGGAAACATGTCTACCGACACCGAATTCGTGGGTGGTTCTGCTCGCCTCGAAGACCCCATCAAGGCAGCAAATCACTACTTCGATTACTTAGACGAACACCAGATGGGGTTGCATAGTGGCAGCAGTGGCACCAACCCCGACACCGACGCCGACACCAACACTGGCAAAGGGACCGACACCACCCTGAGATCGGCAACGATGTTGTTGTAGCTGGTAAAGCAATGAAGAAGAAGAGGACACGAAGACGAAACAAGCTTGGCATCAGACAAACTGTGGTCACGGAGATGCACCCCAAGAAGTTAGAGCCAACGGCGCCGGAGGAAGCGTGCAAGTGTTGGGGCAATCAACTTAGATGTATCCTCAGGGAAACCACCAACATCAAGGACGAGAGGTTGAGGCAGATACCACATATGGAGAACATGCTCCTAAAGAAGTTGCACAATAGGTTCTTGTTCCCTGGTCGGAATGAAGAAGAATATAAAGATCCGTGGGAAGACATCGCCATGACAAAGATAAACGACAAGGCGATGGTGACTTTCACCAACAACTTGTCCTCCTGGAAAGTTTGGGTGAAAAAAGCGATTGCGAAGAATGAACCATGGTCCAAGATTCATGCTGATAATCCGTCAATAACGGAAGAGGACTTTGCAAAATTCAAGGAGAATTGCGGTAAAGAAAGTGTCAAGGCAAAGTCGGAGAAAATGAAGGCGCTCTAGGCCAGGAACACGCCTCCCCACTGCCTCGGAAGCCGTTGTTACGAGGGGAAGAGGCACGTATGGGCCAAGGAGGATGCCGAACATGAAAGTCATAGAATCTGAGACCCCTTGGCGTTGTTCACCGACCCGCTGGAGCATGACTGGATCAGGGCCCGGTACAAGTGGGACAAAGGAAAAAAAGATCTTTTACATGCACCCGAACATGAGGGAGATCATGAGACTTCTGGTAATTGTTATATTACCACATTATCATATTAGCTTCCAATCAATTCGACTGCAAGTTTTGTCACATTAGTAAACCATCCACGTTCCATTTGCAGAAAGAGCAGCACCAAAAGGCAGGCGAAAGCGACGAGTCATCACAGTCGTCGGCAAGGCCCAAGTGGGACACCCCGTTCAACGGGCCCTGAACATACTGAAAAAGGTCCCGGTGGACAAGCCACCATCCTATGGATGTGTGCGCGGCATCGGAGATGGCGCCTCGTGGAAGATGTGCTACCCCGAGGAGCCAGAGGAAAGAAGGAAGAGACGGTCGGTCGTCACTCAGCAGAGCATCGACAAGAAGGTCGCGATTGCGGTCAATAAGACCAAAGCTGAGACCAAAGAAGAGTTGCTCGGGGCCGTCAGTGCAGCGGTCACTGACGCGGTGGTCAGCTTGATTCTGACACTTATCAAATTCACGAAGAACAATCCAAATGCACAACCGGAGGACTTTCCCATTCCCAGCTTTGTCGGGAGCAATTTGGTGAACACCACATCACCATCACCTTCTCAAGCAATCGCAAAAGGTACCGCTCCTGTTCATAGCAGCCCGACCTCCGTCTCATGCATGCTTAGTGGGCCTTCATCGTTGGCTGAGCTCGACGCCCTCATGATAATTACGCGTCATACCCTTTTCACCAGCATGTCTATAGTCTTCCGTTTTAGTTGCCTTTCAGATGTTTGACGTTGCAGACATGTCTCCTTCATAGGCCGACGACAGCCCATGCACCCTACTCTATGACATCAAGGGCCAGAAGGTGGCCGTGGGTAAGGCAACGATCATGAAGCCGAAGGAACGCATGTTCCACAACCGAGAGATGCCCGATGGTGTCTTCAAGGTTAACGTGGCCAATGTCTTTGCGGGCTTTTGCCTCCTCCAGTACTAGTCGATGACGACGAGACCCCTAAGTTGATTGGCGCATGCAAGAGCTGGTTCTTGCCTTGGCCGAAGTCTCTTCTTCGTCTCGAGGCGCCCAGTATCACGCCAACACCACCTTCTCAATAAGGTATGAACACCACCCACCTACCACATTACCTGCACCTGTCGTGGCGAGTGATAGCGGATGACGTGTGTGAGAGACTCCATTAGTGCCAGATGATGTAGCCCCCGTTGTTAAAGAAGCAAATGTTGATGATGACATGGAGGATGATGATGATGACCCAAACGAGTATTTCAATACCGCCTATGATGATGGAGGATTGATGGCTTAGGATGGCGAAGACTCAGGCTATGAGCATGGAGATGATGACTTGATGTTGCCTGATTTGCCGGAGCCGGAACGTCCTAAGGCAGAATGCAAAAGGTCTCTCTTCAAGCGATCCTCGCAGGAGACGCCTCCATATGCCACCTGTACCCAGCAACCCCCCAAGACCCGTCCACTGATTAGCCCAATGACACTGGGGGTGGTGGTTAGGGAAGGTATGGTGGGATCACTACCGCCACCCACCAAGAAGCAAAGGAGGAGACCAGACAAGAAAATCCCTAAAGGAGCCAGAGCTGCTTCAAGCAGCCAGCCGCCTCTGAAGCCCCGGGTGGTAGACAGAATACCTGTCGAAGGTGCGCAGCGCTTCCATTTTGCCGGCCAGCCGATCCTACCTGCGAAAGTGCTAGAGCACATACTAAACAATGATCTAAGGATACTCCATGAAGTTTGCTGGCCAGAGAGAAAAGCCTTCTGGTCATGGAAAAACCAGGATACCCGCTTTACGCGGCTCAGCTACCGGGTGGGAAGTTCTACGTCGAGAGATGGCCCGTGAATAAGTTCATCCTGCGATTTGACTACACCTACGACATGTTCCACATGACCAAGCTGGATTTCCAGTTCATCCACATGTATGCGTTGTATCTAAACTACTTCATCAGGGTCGAGAACATCAAATATATCTGCGTCGCGGACCCGTTCTATATGCACGAGAGCTTCTTGGCAGTTTGCAAAGAGCACCGTGACTATGCGAGCAAGTACCTCGGCGAATTCATGATCACTAATAAGGACAAGGAAGTGATACTCTTGCCTTATCATCCCACGTAAGTCATCCACACATATCCTTTCGTAAGTGTTAATCATTCCTTTAGAAGCATGGAGGCTAATTTGAGGTGTACTTAATTTGCGCAGTGGGGAAGGGGGTGCCATCCTCATCATTCTGTCCTCGGAATACTCCCATGTGATGTACTTGGACTCATAGAAGAACCTCAAGAAAAAAGATTACAAGCACATAAAGAGTGTTCTCGATAGTGCCCCGTTAACCTTCAGCCTGTCTGGTGGATATATCAAGGTGAAAAGTACAGGAATCGCGGGCTGGCTTTCGGTCATAAGACCACTCCTGTTGCATCTAGCAACCGCACACCAGTATGGCTAATGGATTCTACCTCATGCATCACCTGCTCGAGTACAAAAGGGATAATCAACGCCTTCGCATGTCACCTACTACCAATGCTGCTGAGATTCTCAGCTGGGCCACAAGCATAGGAAGGACACCGGATCATCGAATCAGAGATGAGTTTTATCACATACGGTGTGAACTTGCACAAGTGATCATGAAGTAGGTCCTCGAACCAAGAGGGATGTTCTACCATGGGCCAATCACACAGGAGGATGTCCGAGCACTGCTACTCGCTCAGCATCTGGACCTGAAGCCTTTCAAGAAGCTCTGGTGCTTCCTCCCTAACTATGAAGATTGGACCGCCGACATGGAGGACTGATTGTTGATGATTATGTGTCACTACTGTCTTTCTATGGCAAAACTTTGAATTTACGCATGGCGAAACTATGTGATGTAACTAAACTGTGGTCCTGAACTAGCGTAGATCGCTCTAGTTAATTAGTTTGGGTATGAGGAACTTCGTCATTTATGTTTACTATTGGTTGCTTGTATTTTGCTAATTATGCCTCCTTGTTTTCTTAAGTACAGTATGTTGCATATTATCGTTCAAGTCATGAACTCACGATGCAGGTACATAGAACAGAGATGGCGAAGGGCTACTACACCATGTACATTGGGGGGTTTCCAGGAGTCTATGACCACTGGCCAGCCGCTCAGGCCCAGGTGCACAGGTACCCGGGTGCTAGCCACAGAGGGTTCGACAGCAGAGCCGAAGCGGAAAGTAGTTACTTGAGGTGGACACTCCAGCATGAGCAGGGGCGGGACCGCCGGTACTACATAGTCGTGCTCTTGCTCATGTTGATCACCCTTCTCTTCTACATCATGGTTTAGATAGAGATGATGAAACTTGTGTGTGTGCCATGACCATTCAGTTGCACTTATTCGAGACATGACATGATTGCACTTGTGTATCGCTATTTTCGAGATTTGATGATATTTGTGTTGAATGATGATGATGATAATGGTATGACGAGACTACTGTATGTCTATGATATGATGAGAATAGTGTATGTTTAGTATGATCTGATGAAATTATTGTATAGAGCTTGTATAAATACAACACAAATACGTAGAGGGGTACGAATTGGTGAAAGCGGGAACATTAGCAGTAGTGTTGCCTTAGCAGCAGCGCTTCCTGTGAACAAGCGCTATAGATAGGTATCAGTAGCGCTTGTCCAGGAAGCGCTACTGCTAACAATACTTACCAGTAGCGCTGCCCATACCAGCGCTACTACTACAACTTAGCTATAGCGTGGTAGTAGTAGCGCTGGTCCCAACGCTACCGCTATGCATATTTGAAGCGCTACTACTAGGGTTTTCTGTAGTAGTGTTAGGGAATCGACTATAAATGGCCAAAAGTTGCTGGAGTATATATATATATATCGACTAAGGGTTTTAGTCCATTAACTTTTAAAGGATTGGCTAGAGATGGCCTTATGCCTTGTTTATTTTAGTTCTTCACAATGTGATGCTCTATATGTGCAACTATTTGCCATGCAGTTCAATTTCATCAATAACAGTTTCAGCAATACCACTATGAATTACAATATTTTGTTGTTGTTAAGGATATTGCAGTTAACACACCTTTTCATTTTTTGAACAATAACTAGTGTACTTTATACCTACATAATACCAGTTTGAATGACTATTTGCTTGTTTTTAAATGTTATGCTTGATGCAGTTAACACACCTTTCCACTTCTTGTTTTGCGTAACTAGTGTGCTTAAGCCTGCACACTGAAGCTATCATTTGTACATTATGTTGTCTACCATGGATATATTTGGTTGATGTTTAGCCTGTTGTGCCTAACATGCCTTTATATGTACTCATACATGACAATATTGAGAACAATGTTGTTTTCCATCGAGGTTAGTTTCATCGCATTCCTTATATGTACTCACTGTTCAGGATCTCGGTAGCTGGTCCCATATAGCCTGGGGCTGATAATGGATTAATCGTCGAATCGGACATTTCACTGAATATATCAATAACCCATTTATCAATAGGTTAACTAGGGCCATATTCAATATATCTGAGGCTACATAGCAACATGCATTGTACTGAATGACTAAATATGCAATCCCGGGCTACATAGCAACAAGGAAGAGTGTTAGCTTAATGTTTTGATGATGTCTAGATATACATGTAATAAAATCTTATATAATGGGACGGAGAGAGTGTTGTACTACATCATTTTGCAATTGTTGTTTAGCTTCTAATATTAAGTTGGTGCTTTTAGGTACATATGTCATTGCCAAAGATCCACACTTCGACCCTCTCTACGTATGGGGCAATGAGATATTCATGAACCAACATCAAGTGAGGAAACTGATAAAGATTGTTACTAAAATGGGTCAAAAAATGTCAATCGAACTATTTGTTTACACTTTATGCAAGACAACAGTGAACTGCAGCATGGTAAGTAAGAACCATGTAGCCTTCTTTTTACTGCCCATAATGAGTTGTGTTAGATGACAATGTCAGAATCTTTTTTCCTTTGAATCGGATCCTAAAGCAGTTTACTCAAGATTACCTCTCAAACTACATGATTGGGAACCGGCTATCACAAGGGGTTGGACTAGAGTTGTGCGTGCCTTCTGCATCCAGGAGAGCACAATAGGGCCACTACACTTCACCTTGTTTAGCAACCAGAATGTTTGTTGCCTCTTTATTTACCATTTGTAATAGTGCAAGTATAGAACAATGGTTCATCATTCTTTATTTGGTGCTTATGTAATTCTTAAACATATGTACCTGTGAATCGAATAATGCATTGGTTGTTCGAACCTGATGGATATGAATAAAGCTATAGCCTATTTTCAAGTTTAAATTAGGTACAATTTTAAATAGCAGCAATTAAATTAGGGCGAAATTACGGTGTGCAGGTCATTATGGCACACACGGTTAATAAAGCATAGCGTGTGTGATATACATCATAATCTGACACGGTTCACGGAGAGGAAAGGTGTGTAACAATGCACACAGTTGCCGTTTGCAAAGCATGTGTGATGTCAGACCCTATCACATACGGTGCGAGAAAACTAAATATGTGTGATTGTCTACCTATCGTACACGGTTTATAATCATGAACTGTTTGTGATGTGCCAGGCATCGTAAACATAGAGCCAGTTTGGTACGTGCTTGGAATCTACCTGGTTTGAGGTAAAACCACAAAACTCTGACTGCGATGGCAATGTGAGCACAAACGGGTAGCAAGGATGAAGCATTTGGGATATTCGAGATATCGAAAACAGTTATATAGGGACAACTGTATGCACCAAGGCCCCCTATCCCCGACGGTTTTTGGGTCATGTGGGAAGGACCCCCCTAACGCCCACACTCACTTGGCCACAGTTCCAAATGTTGTTGCGGAAAGGGGTTAAAACTTTTTGTATAGCACGTCGATGCACCAGTGAGGCACTTAGCATGCTTGACGAGGTGCTGCTCCTCCTCCTGCAGGAACTCAGTGTAGTGCACAAGGTCGCTGATGCATGTGCGGGCCTCCCGCCTTCGGGCTATGGTGGTAGAGCGGGTGATGATCCCGGTGGTCGACGGTGGGCTGGCAGTCACGGCGGCCGATGATGGGGTGGCGGCCACAACCACCACCTCCCGCCTTCAGGCCGCGGAGGCAGAGCGGGTGATGGCCATGGTGGCCGGTAGTGGGGTGGCAACCACGACCACCACCTCCTGCCTTTGGGCTGCATATGCGGAGAAGGCGATGGCCATGGTTTTCGACGATGGTGTGGCGGCCACGATCGCAGACGGTGGGGTGGCAGCAACGACAGTTGGCAACAGTTGCTAAGGGGCAGCAGCGACCGAGCGTGTGGTGGGTGTTTCGTGCACACCCAACAGGGATGCCACACGCACTACACTACATCAGGGACTGCGCTACCGCCGCGGTGTAGCCTCTCAGCTGGAGCTATCCCTATGATGATGGCGGAGTGGCTGAGCGACGACGATGAACCGGTGCCATTGGTGATTGTGGGAGAAGCAGATGAGATAGGCTACATGGAGGGAGCGGGAAATGCGACGCAAGACTCGCCGACCGTAAGTGTTTATATAGCAGGCTGGTAAGCATTGGGATTTGGGGGGATTTCATCGACTCTGGTGGGAAGCTTGCGCGGGAACCTCCGTGGTTGTGCGGGAACAAGTTCACCATCGTTCTTCCAAAAGAACGCCCCCGTGCGCTGCTCAAGCTTGCGCTCGAAGTCGTTTGCAGAAGTGGGGTAACAAGTCATGCAAGGGGAGGACGAAAGGACACGTACACATGCAATTAATAAAATGAAAATGTTTGCGATTAAATTACCAACTACCCGCGTCATGGTTTCTTAGTCGTCTATGTTTTTTGTGCCAAATTTTGACTATAGATTTAACTAATAAAATACGAATGCATGTCGCCAAAGATTATATCGTTGGATTCATATTAGAACATAGTTTCCAATTATATAATTTTTGTAACATGCACTAACATTTTGTTGGCTAAATTTAAGGTCAAAATATGGCATGGAATATAAAGGGGACTAATAGACCAAGACGGCGGTAGTAGCACAGGGCCGCTCTCCACATAGCGACGCAACTATCGGTCGGCTTGTAGACGACCATTTCCTGCGTGTTCAACTACTCTATGTGTGTGGTTGCTTGCAGTTGAGCCGGATGCAGCACGCTCTGCTCGCGTCCCTTCGGGCGCTCTTCCCTCGTCCCTCGACCCGCACTGCCAGTGTTTTGCGCCGGCGGACGATCACACATGTTTGTGTGCATCTGGTTGCACTGGGCACGACGCCATGATGTAGTTACCCGCTGCAACAACTGCCATGCGGACGCGCCGAGAATCCAGGCCGCCTGGCTCCCATTTATTCCTGCGGCCATTTACCTTCATCTCTCGTGCCACTCAATACAATAAGCACACCCATGATGACACATATAGAGAGGACATCCAGGCATCCAGCGGTTCCAATGGCGCTCCTCGTGGCTCCAATGGCGCTCCCAGCGGCCAACGACGACAACGGCGGGCAGTTCACCATGCATCACGTAGTGGACACCCACATGAGGGGAAGGCCCTCTCGGTGGTGTACACGAACGAGCTGGTCTCGGTGGAGAGTTCCATCCAAACTATGGAGCAGTTACATGCCGAGCACAAGTACCAAGTGGTTGGCTTCGACCTCAAGTACACCATCAGTCGTGCCGGGCATGATTAGAAGGTTGTTATCGCCTAGTTATGCGTGCGAAATGATGTCTCGTCTACCACTACCACCTGGCCACAAGGCCTTGTGAGCATTTCTCCATATATATCAACAGCTCTGACTACAGTTTCACCATATATGGTGGACACCACCAACGATCTAAAAGCGCTCAAGGTTTCGGGCTTGAAATGTCAGAATCTTGTCAACATCCAGGACCACTACAAGGTCTGGGACATCGACAACAACAAACAGAACTCCCTGGTTGACCTTGCCTCAGCCATCATTAACCCCTACTACATGAAGATGAAGGATGATTGCAAGAAGGACAAGAACACCTAACATAGTGGCTGGCATGAGGGACTGGATGAACAACACGTCAAGTACGCGAGCAAGGACGCATACACAAGCTACGAGATGTACCTGCGTATCGTTGACATGAGGGAGTGTCTTCTTCCTGCCCCAGACGAGGGATCGAGCCACAGAGCAGTGGTGGGAGGGTCACAAGAAGTAGATGACTAGACGATCGTTTCTCCTAGTTTAGAATGCATACAATTGTTTATTGAGGTGTGTGTGAATGATCTGTATAGTCACTTATGTAATTGGATGTTTATTTCAGTTATATATATATATATATGTTATTATTCTATAGACACAACAAATCACATGGCTTATTAGCAGCAATCGTCTGTGTTATTATTAGTCTTTGCACACATTTCTGATTACGGACATGTTTAACGCGTATCACACACATCTTGTTCAGTTGAACCGTTTCTACTGTGTTGCCTAATCACACACAGTTAATCCTAGTGAACTATATGCCATATATCGCACACACCCTCATCTAGCTGCCCATTTCTATTGTTCTGCATCATCACAAAAAGTTCTTCTGGATTAACCATTTGCCACTCATCGCACACGCAACTCCAATATGAACCGTGTTTGATGTCACTGCCAACGCAAATGTTTTCCATCTTTTCTAACAGTTTTATTACATCGCCATTTGTGATTGATGCATCGCACACAGTTTCGTCGAAGGCTCTCTGATTCAACTGTCGTGATTGGACCATCCTGTAGTAGTGGATGATTCCTTGAAAACTATTGTTGATTTCCCCGAAGAAGTTGCAAAACGGGAAAAGGCCAAGGCCAAGCGTGAGGCAAGACTCGCGAAGAAAAATCAAGTAGAACAGTGAAATGTTGAGTTGACTTAATAGGATGTGATGGAAAAGAAGGAAATATAAAGAAAAGAAGAGGAGGAGGTCTGTTTCTCTGCGTGCTCTGAACAAGAAGTGTGTCGTGGGAAACCATGGCCACCAATGGGACCATGGGCACCTTTTGGTTCAGCGGGGGGAAGGGGACGTTGCACAAAGAGCGGAGAAGTGTGGCGCAACATGACAGAGATCACACAGGCAGTTTTACCCTGGTTTGGGCCACCGTCAAGCGTAAAACCCTACTCCTGCTTTGGTGGATTGATGGTGCAAAGTGGTGGAGAAGCGCAACGCTCTTTCCCAGCAAGGTTGCCTCGGGGCGAGAGGAGCTGAACGTGTATGAGTGTGAGGGGGTCCAAATCCTCTCTATGGTTGCCATGGGCCTCCTTTTATAGATTAAGGGGTCACCACAGTGGCAAATTAGTCTTTACATACTGATTAGAGAGCAAACAGTGCTATCCTACCTAACTCTGCAGGCTGGCAGAACGCATTGAATGCACCGCTCACGTCACATCATGGCTCGTCCGGCAGGCCTTGCCGGGCTGCTTTGCCGGCTTCGTGCCTGCTTGCTTGACACATCTTAGGATGGGTGTCGCCTGGAGGTATTCCTATAGGAAGTGGCTGCCATGTGGCGAATAGCAGCCACTTAGTCACTTTGCGGCTTGACACCGCACTGATTGATGACTTGCGTCGTTGTGAGGTGGTGCGGGGGAGTGGTTTGCCTCCGTAAGTCCCAGCAGGTCTGTCGGTATGATCTGAAAGATTGCTTTCAAGGCAAACCTACCCTTGCCAGGCTCTTCCGCTCGGCAAGGGAGGTTTTTCCCTTGTTTGTATCCAGTCTCTCTGGTTAGTCTTGGTCTTCTTGTGCTGCACGTTGGTCCTTTGAAGAACTGCTCCCTTGTGCTCTGATCTGATCTTGGTGCTTTGTGATCTTGCTCTTGTGCCTGTGCATAGTCTGGGCAACAACCCATGGTTTGTTGCACCGACAGGAGCCCCCAGGCCTGGCCCGAACGCGCTGTCGGGCGTCATCGGGGTAGGCCCTAACTAGTGCACAGGCAGGGGCGTAGAAGCGGCTAGCCCCTTGAGATCTTCTTTGCTTCTTCATTAATGTGAGCCCGGACCAGTTTCCGGTTTTCCCGCGCGTTATGCTGAACGTTATGGGAAAATCCAGATCGTGGCCAATGGATTGCCTTCCTCCCATGTTCACAGGGCAGAAACTTCCACCTTACTTGCCTCTTGCCCTAGTTGCATCTGCCACGTGTCCTAGATGCATTGTGTAGGGTAGGTGGTGGACGCGGAGGGTGCGGGGACGTGTGCCATGGCAGAAAGCCAGGCTCCGTTGGTTGGCGTAGAAGGTCAGCCCGATTCCCTGAGCCATTAAAGGCACAGGGAGGCCGTATTGGGAGAGCGGGGTGGTTGCTTCCTGAGTGGGAGGCCATCCCCTGCCCCGTCCCTCTATAAAAAGGGGGCAGGAGGGGTGTATTTGCCCACACACCTTCCTTCTCCCCTTCCTAAAACTTCCTACACTCGCCATGGTGAGAGGACGAGGATGCGGCGGTGCTCCAGTGGAAGCGACGAGAGCTTCTGCTCGACAGAGTATCCCTCCTCCTCCGAATGACGTGGGGGCGGAACCCGCCGCGAGAGGAGGAGGGAGAGGATGGGGGCGTGGTTGTCGTGGTGCCTGAGGGGGAGGAGGACGGGGAGGTGCCCTAGTTGCTCCCCCGTCAGACGCTCCTCCTCCGTTGGAGGGCCATGTTGGGGCCCAACCTCGGGAGTTCTTCATCAGGCTGTACAAGCCTCTGCGCGGTCGTCTCCGCCTTCCTACTCCATTCGCAAGGGGGATGGAGCTAGAACAACCATGAGCGTTGAGGCTGCACATGAGGGGCTACAGGAATGGTTGCTTTCGGGTATACGTAGACTTCCTCGCCCCTCACATCATGTACTTCCGCCGAGGCTGGAAGACCTTTCCTCGTGCCTAGAGCATGTCGGTAGGGCACGTCCTCCATTTGAAGTTAATGGAGGATGGTTTCCTGTCCATCAAAGTTTTTGGGAGCTTGGGTGTTCACTTAGGGTGCTGCGCGGAGCGCTCAACCAACAACGAAAGCTCCTCCTCGAGCGATAGCGACGAGGAGGACAGTGACGGCGATGATGCCGACGCCACCGGGAGGGCGACGACTCAGACTCCGACTAAGCACCAGCTGGACCATCACCATCAGGCGGCGGCAGCACCATTTGCATCTCTTCTCCGTCAAAGTTATTTGCCAGGGAATTAGGAGGAGGGGCGGAGGTGGTGCCTCCGGCTCCTCCTGCAGCCTTCCAGCTGGACCCCGGCAGGCTTCCTCGCGGGCTACAACTCCGTTAACCCTTCTACGTCCTACTGGCCTTGGTGGTGGCGGTTGATGAGTGGCCTCCGCCGGTTTCTTCACCATTGCCTTCATCCGCGCCCTCCTTCCCCGTCGGGCCACCTCCCCTGGAGCCCGACAGGGTCAGGCTAGGCTTCTGCCTAGGCGCTCCTTTTGCCCTCTTCACCTCCTGGTGTAGTGCCTAGGAGGAGAGGGACAAGAAAGGGCATCATGGGGCACTTATCTTTTTTCAATCTTAAATCTACTGGCACTTGCCAAATTTTAGTTCAAATAATGTAATCTCTTGAATCTATGTTTGTGTCCTGTAAGGTATGTACGTGTTTGATTGGCATGTTTAATGAAAAAGATAAACCTTGCCGGGGATTCGTGCATGTATACGTCCATGCAGAGGTCGGTTGGCTCTATATTTTTAGATAAACGAGTTTTCTAGGTGAGCCATCTAAAAGGATCGTGAAGAGGTGTCTAGAGGGGGGTGATTAGAGCCTCAACAAGCAAACGTACCAGTTTTTAAATTCTTCAAGTTGAGGTGGAGTTTTAGCACAATTTTAAGCATTCACAATACATTTCAAGCATGCATGGCAAGAGTATATGAGTAGCGGAAAGTGAAGCATGCAAGTTGCAAGAAAGTAAAGGGATGAGATTGGCATGTGCAAACGAAATTGGAGACACGGAGATTTTTGGCGACGTTCTGATAGGTGGTGCTACCGTAAATCCACATTGGTGGAGACTTCAACACATGAAGGGTAATGGTTGCGCGAGTCCACGGAGGGCTCCACCCACGAAGGGTCCCCAAAGAAGCAACCTTGTCTATCCCACCATGGCCATCGCCCACAAAGGACTTGCCTCACTTGGGTAGATCTTCACGAAGTAGGCGATCTCCTTGCCCTTACAAACTCCTTGGTTCAACTCTACAATCTTATCGGAGGCTCCCAAGTGACACCTAACCAATCTAGGAGACACCACTCTCCAAAAGGAAATAGATGGTGTGATGATGATGAACTCCTTGCTCTCGTGCTTTAAACGATAGTCTCCCCAACACACAACTATCTCTCACAGATTTGGCTATGGTGGAAAGATGATTTGAGTGGAAAGCAACTTGGGGAAGGCTAGAGATTAAGATTCTTGTGGTTGCATTGGAATGTCTTGGTCTCAACACATGAGTAGGTGGTTATCTCTCAAAAAATGAGTAGTGGAAGTGTAGGCACATTCTGATGGCTCTCTCACGAATGGAGAGGAGGGTGGAGGGGTATATATAGCTTCCACACAAAAACTAACCGTTACACACATTTGAGCCAACTCGGTCAGACTGAATATATGAACTTGGTGAGACCAATTCAGTTCAAAATGTGAACGTTAGGCTTTTCAGTGGGACCGATGTGCTAGGGTTAGCGTAAAACCTCATCTCGGTTTGACCTATTACACAAACTTAGTGAGACCGATTTTAGTAATAAGCAACCGGAGAGTTGGTCAAGCAAACTCAATGGGGCCGACTGCATATCTCGGTGAGACCGAAATAGTTGGAACAGGCAAGAAAGAGTTGGCAAGCCCATCCGGTGAGACCGAGATCCCATCGGTGAGACCGAAATGATTAGGGTTTCTGGCAGTGGCTATGTCAAGTGAACTCGATGGCGCTGGATGAATCAAATCGGTGGGGCTGAGTTTGACTTTAGGTTTTGGACATATTTGGAATTGAGAAAGTGGTTGAGGGTTTTGGAGCATATCACTAAGCACTTTGAGCAAGTAGACCATTAAGAAACACCTCATCCCCTTTTAATAGTATTGGTTTTTCCTATGGACTCAATGCGATCTTGGATCACTAAAAATAGAAATGAAGAGTTTTGAGCTTTTGCCAATATTCTGTCCTTAGCATCTTGAAGGGGCTTCACATCCTCTTCTCCATGCTACACCTTAGTTGAACTTTCTGAAATATAATAGATGAAAGTATTAGTCCAACAAGAGATATGTTGACATTAATTACCAAAATCACACAGGGAGCACTTGTGCTTTCAATCTCCCCCTTTTTGGTAATTGATGACAACATACATCAAAGCTTTAGATAAAGATATGAAGAGTAACAAGTAAAGCTTTGGAAGGACATGTAACATGCATAGGCTCCCCCTACATGTATGCAATCATGTAAAGATGGAATATCAGAGCATGTGAATGCATAAGCATGTCAGAGCAAGCAGTGAGTTACATGTATTTTGGCTATATGCATGAGAGCAAATGATGTAAATACAGGAATTGTTCCCTCATGTTCATGAGTCCTTCTTGCAAACAATATGTACATCAACAAGAGATCATTATGCACATGGGTGTGATGCATATACTTATCTTGTGGTCCTGAGTTGGCTTTGGAGGAGGTGATTCTTGAGAAAACAGGGTTAGATAACACAAGAACACCTACTAACCAGAGCAAATGAGAAAACCACAAGAGTACCAAGAGTGGGATGACATGTAGAGAGTGACTACTTAGTACTCTATTTGGATATAGAAATGTCCCCAAAGATTAAGGATATGCAATGAATTCCAACGATTTTCTTCCCTTAGATATGAACTCTTTCTCCCCCTAAATTTGATATTGGATAATGGGAGAAGGTTTGGAAAAAGAAAATCAGAACAAAGTAAGATATGCTAACATGTCTTTCCCCTCTTAAAGACATGTGACTTCTCTCCTCCATGGTTAATAAGCATCTGGAGAAGCTAAGATGTGCTTTCTCTCCTATGTGATAAGCTTTGATGTGCTCTCTCTCCCCTTTTGACATCAATTTCAAAGAAGGGATCTTCTGGAGCATGAGTCATATAGGTTTGGTCCTCAAGTCACATTACAAAGCAGCATGTAATTTAAGATGCTAGTAGAGGATAAGAATCATCAAGTGGAGCTGGAAAAGAAATGACAATGGTAATGGGAAAATGTTTTCTTAGTAGTGAGATCGGTAACGCTGAGTTATTTTCATCAGTGACACCGAGTTGGAGATGACATAGATGATGCGTATCGGTCAGACCGGATCTGTCCTTGTCAGTTGTATCGATGAATTGTCCACAATGCATTATTGCATTTCGGTCTAGCCGAGAGGCAGAAATCGGTGAAACCGAGTTCAATGCAGAGGAAACATTTTGTCATCTCAGCTCACTTTTGCAAATAAGATCTCACAAGGATTTACAGGGAATTAGCTGAAAGATTTGTAATGAATTAGATGGAGAAAATGCAGAAAAAATTACAGAAAAAAGAAAAGGAATCTAGATGAAGTTTTTTTGAAAGGGGAACAAACAAGCAAGGATCAAATGCAAGAACACAAGGAAACACTAAAGAACTTCGTCTAGAAGGGTCGGTGACAAAGTCACCTATGTTAGAGTATATTGACTGAGGAGTCAAGTGAGAACACTTGAGCGTAGGTCATACTCATCGTTTAAGCTCAAAATGGGGTTACCATTTTTCATTTAAGCATTTGGATGTATTCACATCTTGTTGAGATGCTTTGACCCATGACTTGATGTAAAGCTTCTCTAAGATGGAATAACATACCTTGGGTGGTGGTGTTGATCTTGATCATGTAGTTGAACTTGTGTTGGATGCTCTCGATTGATGCAGTTCATCAAGAGTTGGGAGCACCACTTGTAGTTTGATTTCATCTACCTACATGGGTTAGTCTTGCAAGTAAGAGCACTTGTGTATCCAAAATTACAATCATGAAACTTGATACCAAATGAAAATTTGATAATATTGAAATTGTCAAAGGATATGTTGAAAGGATTCATGCTTCCTTATCTTCAACCACCATATTGTAGAGACTTGGTGATGTAGAGATTGCTCCAGATGTGAGTGTGTTGCAATCTCATAGATTTTGATTCATCCAAGTTCCTACAAGGGTTAGATGACATGCAAGGGTACAAGTATGGTTCAAAGACATACGATCATCGTCATAAGAGAAATATCAAGGATTAGTCAAAGGCTCATGCCTTGCATGCATCCAAATGGAGTTTCTACTCCAAGTTTGATGCATCAATGATGTTTAATTCACCTCTCAAATGGCAAAATACTTTCTCATCAAGCGGTTTGGTGAATATATCTGCCAATTGCTTATCGGTACTCACATGCTTAAGATTGATGTCTCCTTTTGCAACATGATCTCGAATAAAATGATGACAAACTTCAATATTCTTAGTTCGAGAATGTTGCACAGGATTATGAGCAATCTTCATAGCACTCTCATTATCACAAACCAATGGAACCTGTTTCACATATATCCCATAATCTTTAAGAGTTTGGGTCATCCAAAGTAATTGAGCACAACATGTACTGGCAGCAATGTATTCCACTTCGGCGGTGGATAAGGATACTGAGTTTTGTTTCTTGGAAGACCAAGGCACTAGAGATCTAACAAGAAATTGACAAGTACCTGAAGTGTACTTTCTATCGACCTTGTCACTGGCATAGTCCGAGTCAGAGTAGCCAACAAGATCAAAAGAAGACATCTTAGGATACCATATCCAAAGTTTGGTGTATGAATAAAGTATCTCACTATCCTTTTCACAACCTTAATATGACATTCCTTAGAGGCTGCTTGATATCGTGCACACATGCAAACACTTAGCATATTATCGGGACGGGAGGCACATAGATATAACAATGAACCAATCCTAGAGCGGTAAACCTTTTGGTCAACCGGTTTGCCATACAAGTCAATATGTCTGCTTGTAGGCATGGGTGTTTTGATACCTTTGCTTTCTTGCATGTTGAACTTCTTGAATAAGTCCTTGGTGTACTTTGTTTGAGAAACAAAGGTGCCCTCCTTAGTTTTCTTGATTTGCAAACCAAGAAAGAACTTGAGTTCACTCATCATAGACATCTCAAACTTCTCCGACATTAGCCTTCCAAACTTTTCACTAAAATGAGGGTTAGTCGAGCCAAATATGATATCATCCACATAAATTTGGCACTCAAATAATTCACCATTAACTCTTTTAGTAAAAAGAGTAGAATCGAATTTTCCAATTTCAAAGCCTTTTTCGATAAGGAACTTGGTCAAGCATTTATACCATGCTCTAGGAGCTTGTTTAAGACCATAAAGAGCTTTGTAAACATGATTAGGTTTCTTAGGATTAATAAAGCTGGGAGGTTGTTTAACATAAACTTCCTCCTCAATTTACCATTTAGAAAAGCACTTTTGATGTCCATTTGGTATAATGTAATATTATGATGATTGGCATAAGCAAGTAAGATGCGTATGGACTCAAGTCTAGCAATGGGGGCATATGTCTCACCATATTCCATACCTTCGACTTGAGTGTATCCTTGGGCGACGAGACGGGCCTTGTTGCATACAACTTGTCCATCTTCATCTTGCTTATCCTGAAACATCCATTTGGTTCCAATGATAGTTTGGTTGTTGTTCGGATTTTCTACCAATGTCCACATTTGGTTCCTCTCGAAGTTGTGTAGCTCTTTGTGCATGGCGTTCACCCAATCCGGATCATCAAGTGCTACATCAACCTTCATAGGTTCAATACTAGAGATGAATGAATAAAGTTCATGGAAATTAGCCAAACGAGTTTTAGAGCGAGTAATTTTCCTGGTTTGAATGTCGTCAAAGATTTGTTCAATGGGATGGTCTCTTGAAACTCTTGCTCTAACTCATGAGAGCTCTTGTTTGGGTCGGGGTGGAACATCCTATTCATCATCTTATTCTTCCTCTTGGCCTTCTTCATTGTTGGTGTTGTTGTTATCCTGTGGAGGTGGAGAAGGAGGTTGATGAGGTTCATCTTGATGTACTTCCTCGTTTCCTTCATCTTGGCGTGTTCCACTTGTGGATGCCTCCAAGTCAACTCATGGTTCACCTTGTCGTGAGGTAGAGGCTTCCACTTGAACGGACGAGGTATTCTACTTCACCTCTAATGGGCGGATCTTGCCAATAGACAAGAATTGGATTGCTTCTGAAGGGTCTCTGTCTCCTGCATCAATTGGCAATTGCTCTACTTACGAGTCGTTAGATTCATCAAACTTCACATCTACAGTCTCTTCAACCTTACGGGTGAAATTGTTGTTGACAGGGTAAGTGTGAGAGTTTAATCCATAACCGAGTAGGAAACCTTCATGAGATTTAGGAGCAAATTTCGAATGACGATGCTTATTGAGAATATAACACTTTGAGCCGAATAATCAAAAGTATCCAACTTGGGGTTTTGTTACTGGTGAGAAGCTCATATGTCGTCTTGCCGAGTAACTTGTGAAGATATAGACGATTTGTTGCATGACAAGTTGTCTCAACCACTTCCGACCAAAAGTGTTTTGGCGTATTTTACTCATCAAGAATTGTTCTCGCCATCTCATTAAGAGTCCGGTTCTTCCTCTCAACAACTCCATTTTGTTGAGGTGTGTATGTAGTCGAGAACTCATGTGAAATCCCTTCTTCGTCGAGAAAGGTATCCACATTGGCGTTCTTGAACTCCGTTCCATTGTCGTTGTGAACCTTTTTGATCTTCACTTCAAATTGATTTTGGGCCTTCCTAGCGAAGTTCTTGAAGATCTTTTGACCCGTGATTTATCATCAAGAAAGAACACCCACATAAATCTTGAAAAGTCATCAACAATGACTAAACCGAACGAGTTACCACCAAGACTTTTGTAGGCATTGGGACCAAAAAGATCCATATGAAGCAGCTCGAGCAGTCTTCTCGTGGTCATGATGTTTTCCACGGGGTGGCTTCCTCCAACCTGTTTTCCTGCCTGACAAGCACTGCAAAGTCTGTCCTTGTCAAATATAACATCTTTAACTCCAAGGATATGATCACCTTTAATAAGCTTATTATCAAGATTTCGCATGCCCACGTGACCTAACTTTGTATGCCATAACCAACATTTAGAAGATTTAGCAATTAAGCAAGTTCTAGGTTGAGCCTTTTAGTGAAATCAACAATGTATGGATCACCTCTATGTACACCGGTAAAGATTTAGCAATTAAGCAAGTTCTAGGTTGAGCCTTTTTAATGAAATCAACAATGTATAGATCACCTCTACGTACATCTTCTTGTGATGAATCATCACCTAGAGAGATTGTTTCATTAGATGTATGACCATGGCAATGTTCATCTTTATGAATTCTAATGACTTGAGAGATAATGCTACTAATGACTCCAACATCTCCTTTGGCACGCATAAGGTCACGAAGCTCAAATAGACAATCATCAAAATTAGGGTCATTGGGTTTCATTTTATGAAAAGGGATGGACTTTTGAAGAATCACATCTATATGTTTCAAGGAATAGTTTGGAAATCGTTCCTTAAGAAATCTCCATATGGTGTAAGCACATTCAAGAGTAGGCAAGCAGACAATCCAATTTCTAGGCAATCCTCTAATGATAAGATTGATAGTTCTAAGATTGCTGATCATATCAAGAGACTCATCAGGGGTAGGATGCAAGGGGTCAAAAAGGGGCGCACAAGGGCTAGTAATGTACTTGTTCAAGTGATATTCATTGAAAATCTCAAGCATCTCATTTTCCCAAGCATTAAAGAACTCTCCATCAAGCATAGGAACTCTATATCTAAAACTTCCCATTGTAGACTCATCCATCTTCCTCCAATGGTGGTTAAACCAAAGCAATGGAGAGACACGCTCTGATACCAATTGAAAGGATCGAGAGGAGGTGTGTAGAGGGGGTGACTAGACCCTCAACAAGCAAAAGTAGCAGTTTTTAAATTCTTCAAGTTGAGGTGCAATGTTAGCACAAGTTTAAGCATTCGCAATACATTTCAAGCATGCATGGAAAGAGTATATGAGCAGCGGAATGTAAAGCATGCAAGTTGCAAGAAAGTAAACGGATGGGATTGGAAGTGCAAATGCAATTGGAGACACAGAGATTTTTGGCGTGGTTCCGATAGGTTGTGCTATCGTACATCAACGTTGGTGGAGACTTCCACCCACGAAGGGTCCACGAAGAAGCAACCTTGTCTATCCCACCATCGCCATCGCCCATGAAGAACTTGCCTCACTTGGGTAGATCTTCATGAAGTAGGTGATTTCCTTGCCCTTACAAACTCCTTGGTTCAACTCCACAATCTTGTCGGAGGCTCCCAAGTGACACCTAACCAATCTAGGAGACACCACTCTCCAAAAGGTAATAGATGGTGTGATGATGATGAACTCCTTGCTCTTGTGCTTCAAATGATAGTCTCCCCAACACTCAACTCTCTCACACGGATTTGGCTATGGTGGAAAGATGATTTGAGTAGAAACCAACTTGGGGAAGGTTAGAGATCAAGATTCTTATTGTTGGTGTCGGTGTCAAAACCGGCCGATGTCGGGTAAGGGGTCCCGAACTGTGCGTCTGAGGATCGAAGGTAACAGGAGACAAGGGAGGCACAATGTTTACTCAGGTTCGGGCCCTCTTGATGGAGGTAAAACCCTATGTCCTCCTTGATTGGATTTGATGAGTTTTGGGGTTACAAGAGTTGATCTACCTCGAGATCGTAATAGCTAAATCCTAGATGTCTAGCCTATATGAATTCTGATAGCCTCTACGGACTAAACCCTCCGGTTTATATAGACACCAAAGGGGCCTAGGGTTGTACAGAGTCGGTTTACAGAGAAAGGAAAATACACATCTGAATATTTAAACTTGCTATCCACGCAAAAGAGAGTCCCATCCGGACACGGGGGGAAGGTCTTCTACCTTGTATCTTCACGGCCCATCATTCCTGCCCATATCAAATAGCCCGGACACCCGAGGCCCCTTAGCCCAGGACTCCCTCACTAGCCCCTGAACCAGTCTTCAATGACGATGTGTTCGACGCGCAGATTGTCTTCGGCATTGCAAGGCGGGTTCATTCTCCGCATACAAAGCAGTCTTCTGAAAAAGTGAACTATATCTGGTTCTGTATAATAATCACAACCCTCAGCCACAAGGGTATAATACTTAATAGGGCTTATCTACAAACAGTTTTTTTCGGTGAAACGTCAGGTCTGGGCTTTTTATTATTTCGAACCGTTTTTCCGGCCTCCCGCTTCATGTTTCGAGGCGCGGCCTCTGTTGACATGTCTTTTCAAAACAGAGATCGTGCCCCCTTATTGCGGGATTTTCATCAATATAGGTTTGGGTAATCCAATTGTGCCATGTGCACGACTCCTTGGGAATAGGTGAGTTTTAAGGATAGTGGGGGGCGTGTGATATTCACTACCTATATAAGTTTTTTCGACCTTGAAGACTGCAGGGCTTACACCCCACAACATTTTATTAATGAAAAAATGCAAAAAACAGTACAGGGCTTCCTCAAGATGAGGAAAAATAAAAGAACAAAAATCAGGAACCTAAAAAAGGCTATACAAGGTGGAGGTGCACTATACCTAATAATTACAGTGTTACACTTAACCAGCTCTCATCAAGGAGGTAGGAAATCAATCCACTTAAGTAAGGCCTCTCTACACTTCCTTTTGATTCTATGAGAGAGTAGTGTGAGATCATGAATGAAGCCATTTCTCCATGCCCTGAAAGAAGGTTTGATGTTCCTGAAAGCTCTGTCATTCCTGACCATCCAAATATTCCACCATGCAATAAAGACCACTTCCCCAAAGAAAGGTTTGTTGAAATCCTTTCTAGCATGGCATACAATCTCCACCATGTCATCACTGGCTTTCCAGATGATTTGCAGATAATTCCACACCCGAACACTGAAATTGCATTGGAAAAAGAGGTGGTTTCTGTCCTCAAGTAGCCCAGTTGGATAGAGTACACATTCAGGCCCATCATTAATCTTCCAGTGCCTCTTATGGATCATGTCCTTAGTGTTAACCCTGTCCATTATAACAAGCCAAGCAAACATCTTGATCGACATGGTGCAGCAGCTCTTCCAGATCCATCCCAGGATGGGGTTTGCTACCATTGGCTGATAGACATAATCATAAAACTTTTTTGCAGTATATTCAGACTTCTTGCCATGCCTCCATCCCCAAGAGTCATGACAGCCACTGTCTATTTGGAAAGACCCCATTAAGGACGAAAGCTGCTGTAGATCCTGAAAGGCTTGTTCAGAAAGAGGCAAGTAAAAGAGATCATGGAAACTACTAGCCTCAAAGACTTCCCTGACTGAGAGGTTTTTGTGGAGACAAAAGGAATAAAGCCTAGGAAACCGATCTTGAAGAGGGACAGAACTGTTTCCAATTTGCCAATGATCAGACAAGAACAACACCGTATCACCACTATGAACATCAACAGAAGTAACTTCTCTGAAATTATCCATCAACTTGTAGACATCTCTCCACCAAAAAGAGCCACAAAGAATAGTATCATGTGGGATCCTTTGGAAATAGTAAGAGTCCCAAACTAACTGAACCCATGGCACATCCATCTTATTATAAAATTTATTTAGATGTTTAAGAAGGAGAGCTTCATTTTGCAAACCAAGGTTTAAGATTCCAAGCCCCCCCTTCAATTTAGGCCTGCAAACAAGTGGCCAGGTAGCCAGAGAGTGGCCCCTCTCCTGACCATATTTCCTCCATAAACACTGCCTCCGAATCCTTTCCAAGTGCTTCAAAATACCCTGAGGAATTGACAAACTACAAATGAAGAAGATAGGCAAGGAAGAAATGACAGAATTTACTAATTGCAATCTGCTCCCTTGAGGCAAAAACCAAGAACTGTTTGTCAGTCTTCTCTCCGTACAATCCACTAGGCCAAGTAGATCCACAATCTTGGGCCTGGTAGTCCCCACTGGCAGACCTAGATATGTGAAAGGAATTTTGCCTAACTTACATCCAAATAAGGCAGCAAGATCAGTAGCAGCATGGTCATTCACATTAATAGGGTACATGGAGGATTTATGGAAGTTAATTTGAAGACCAGTTGCCTCTGGGAAAGAATATAACACTGATTTCAGTGGCTCCAATTGACCCCTTTCAGCATTTAAGAAAAGCAGTGTATCATCAGCATATTGAATAACAAGGAAATCTAAATCATGAGTTGGCAATGGCCTGCTTATTAAACCCTGCTGAAGAAGATCATTGATCAATGTCTGCAAGTGGTCAGCAGCAATAACAAAGAGAAAGGGAGAGATTGGGTCTCCTTGCTTAACTCCACATTTGCATTTAAAATGGTTACCAGGAACTCCATTAAGCAAGACAGAAGAAGTGCCAGATGACAACAACTGTTTAATCCATGTGATCCATCTTTTGTCAAAAACTTTTGCAACAAGAATCCTTATGATAGCCTCATGTCGGATAGAATCAAAGGCCTTTTCAAAGTCTAATTTAAGAAAAAGGATGGGCCGTTTAGACTGGTTACACTAATGGATATATTCAAAGGTCCAAGCAAGGCAATCCTATATTGTTCTTGATTTTATGAAACCATACTGATTTTTATGCACACATTTGATGATCTCCTCTTGAAATCTGTTAGCATCAAGCTTTGTAAGAAATTTCAGACCAACACTAGTGAGTGAAATAGGCCTAAAATCTCCCACACTCTCGGGTGTCTGTTTCTTTGGGATCAGAGTAATGTATGCATCATTGAGATTTTCTAACTGAACCGTTCCAGCACGAAACTCATGAACCAGCCGAATAAAATCAGCAGATATGATGTGCCAACACTTTTTTTAGAAAAAGCCCATTGAAGCCATCGGGTCCAGGCGCCTTATCAATTTGCATTTCTTTAATAACCTATTCAATTTCCTTTAGGTCAAAAGGTTTTGTGAGCACCTTCAAGCCCTATACCCTAGGTATTAAAGACAAGATGTTCTCATCTAAAGTTATGGGCAAAACAGTTCCCATTCTACTCTTCAAGGAAGATAAGAACTCTTTGGCTATTTGGTCATGATCTGACATGATAGTGCCATCAGGCAACAACAGGCTAGCAATAGAATTCTTTCTATATCTCTCAGTTGCCATGGCCTGAAAAAACTTGGAGTTTTCCTCTCCCACTTTGATATACCTGATGGTACATCTCTTCCTCCAGTATAGATATTGCATGTGCAGCAGATGCTCATGATGCAGTTTAGCGACTTTCCTGAAATTGCTCTCAGGCTTGGAAAGAGATCTCATGTCCTCAAGATTGTCCAACCAAAGAATAACCCTGTTGCATTTCTCAATTAACCTTTCAATATGTGATAAACCTTTTTGCAATTTCTTCAATGCAAACCGCAAAGCCTTTAATTTATCAACAATAACTACTGAAATATGGGTCTTATGAGAAGGACGAGCCCAAACCTCCTGCACACAATCCATAAAACCAGCCTGATGGACCCAAAAAATTTCAAACCAGAAAATATGCGCCTTTGGAATTGATGTACTTATGGAAATCAGACAAGGCACATGATCAGACGCAGTTTTAGCCAAAGGAGTCACTTGCGTCATGGGGTATAAGTTAATCCACTTGGCAAAGGTAAAAACCCAGTCTAGTTGTTCCAGAAGAGGCGTGTCCTGCATGTTAGACCACGTAAATTTTCTTCCTTTTAAAGGAAGTTCCAGCAGTCCTAAATGGCCAATAATTTCATTGAAAGTCCACATATCATTGATATCACCACCAGGAAGGTTCCTATTGTCAATGGATCGAATAAAGTTGAAATCCCCCATCAACATCCACTTCTGATCCGGGTCGATGTCCAAATTGTAAATCCAAGAAACAAATTCATCTCGTAACTCACCCTGACAAGGGCCATAAACGTTTACAATAAACCACTGCTCATTATTTTGAACTGAGGTAAACTGCATAACAATAGCGTAGGGTTTAACTTCTAGCAGACTGCCATGAAACACGTCAGATCGCCACGCAGTTAAAATACCCCCAGATGCACCTCTGGAGGGGGACTCAACAAATTGATCAAAGCCATAGGGACAAATGCATTTCATAGTTGAACGCGAGCATGAGGAGAGCTTAGTTTCTTGAAGACAAACTATAGAACACTGACTTTCAGTCACTTTCTCTCTGATAGAACGCTGCCTAGTATCAGAATTCAGACCGTGAACATTCCAGCATAAAATTTCCAGCTACGCGTTGACACACGATTCATTAATCACCGAGGAATAGAAGAACGAATATAGCATGACACACAATGCCATACCACACAAAAGATAACAGAGTTTAGTACCACAATGTGCCACTTCCCTAATAGGACGTAGTTTAACAATAAAGAGAGCAAACGTAACAGGCTCTCCAGGCCTTAACATAGTAGCTAACATAATCATTAAGCTGAAGATGAAGAAGAATCCTCTTGTGGATTAGCCATAAGCTTGTCCTTCGAAATGAGGGAAGGATCAATCTCCAGCTCCGTGCCCACAGCCTGCTGAACATGAATTGGGGTATGCGGCAGTGCAGCAGGCTGGGTGTCATTAGGTCCATCTGCAGTAGTGGGCTGGGCCTTGTCCTCCATGTGCTTGGACTAGGCCTTGTCCTCCATGGGCTTGGCACGGGGGCGTTTCTTTGGTGGCTGAAGCGAGAGCTGCTCAAAAACCACATTTTTGAAGCCATCTAACTTTGCCGCGCTCCGAGTGCAACGTCTTAGTGACGTATCCACCACAGGCGCCTTCTTCTTCGCTCTTTGCTTTCCTCCAGTATTTTGTTCCACAGAGAAAACCATAGGTGATGAAGAAAACTCAGCAGAGACAGAGATAGCAGAATTAACAGATGCAACTTCTTCAGAAACAGAAACTGTAACAGCCGGCAGCTCCTCAAACAAAGCTTTGGCCACTGGGCGCTTTACCATGACAGGTCTTCTGACATAAGAAACCATGGGCAAGGAAGCAGTCAAACAGGACATCTTTCTGGATTCATCAAAAGATATGGACCAAGACCTCTTGGAATAGATGATTGTGCCCATCGGTTTGAAGAAGATAGACCTTGGCACCTCCTTAACTGAAAAATCAAACATGAGGTTCTAAAACGATCTCTTCCAAATCATCTCCGGAGGGAGAGGAGGTCCAGCGACAATGCGTGCCATGCCAATAAAGATCTCATGGTGCTGAATGACAGGTGGTTGGTAAGGCACAATTGACAGTTGATTCTCCTCAAAGACAGGTTGCTGCAAATGCTGAAGTTGATGGTCTGGGAGAGGTAAATCATGTTGCTGCTGGATATCAATGCCCTGCTCCTGCTGGTCCACAGAAACTGATCCCTCTAGCTGATCAATCACAATAGAAACCTGATCTTGTTCCGGAGCTGCCGGCTGCAGGGCATGCTCATCCTCAGCTTCATCTCCCCACATGGCATTGCCCCAACTAGGAGCAGCATCATTCATGCCCCAACCAGGAGCAGCATCATTCACAAGTTGAGGGGGAGGAACAACAGATGCACCATTCCATCCCAACATTGGGAATGGTGGCAAAACAAATGGCAAATTATCTTGTACAAGATTACCAGGCAACGGATGAGGGTTTCCGTCCAGAGGCATTGGGTCTTCGTCATTTGGCATTTGATCTGCAAAATCCACCCCTAGAACATAGCATGCAGCAGTCCAAGACACTTGAGCACCTCCCCACTCCGCATAATCACCGAAAACAACATCTCTTGGAACCAAAGGCGTATCTGGAAAGCTAGCCTCAACCAAAGTCCGGACAAGATAAGGATCCTCACTGTCCCAAGAAATAAACTTCCCAAAAGTGCCTACAGCCTGCGAGATGTATTCTGGAGTGCGGTAATCAAGAGGAATCCCAATGAACATTAACTAGCCCTTACAAAAACCATGTGCTCCCTTGAAATTTTCCCCCTCATCATGCTTCATAAATCTAACGAAACGATCATCGCCCAGCGGAAAAGGTGCATGCTGAATCAAGGTGTATCTAACTGACGGATCCCTGACTTGAAACAAACCCACCCCATGAAACCATGGCTGAGCAGATTGGACCAGAGTACCTCTATCTTGCAGAAACTGGACGACTTCTTCCCGCACCGGGCTGAGCGGCCCCTCAGGTGCAGGCATCACCTCTGCAACCATGTAGTCCTCATGACGACAGGGCGGACGAGCAGCAGGCGTGAAGAAGGTGTGAGCAAGCCGACGATCGCCGCCATCGATGATGTGGTGGCCAGCAGGCACAAAGAGCTGAGGATCGAGCTCATAGTTCACCATGGGAGAGCCAGAAGCTTGTCGGGGGTTTTCTTTGGCTTGGGGAGAGGGAACATGCAATGGGGGTGGCGGCAATGGGACTGGACAGTCTATCCCAATAACTCCGGCTCTGTTCCCATGAGAAGCAACAGATTCCGATAAAATTGTTTTTTGCTGCACCGAAATTGGTTTCCAAACCAATCCATTGGAGCGCGCGAAATCATTACAATCGTGGCTAGAGTGACCTGGGCGAGAGCAAGCCGTACAGACCGCTCGCATTCCACATGCCGCTGACAAGTGGCCCCTCGGCGAGCAAAGAGTGCATGTAACCACACGGTCCACCATGTCATCGACCATAGCTTCAAACTGCCTCGCAGCCTCTTGTGAGGAGGGGACATCTTGACCATAGCCCATAGGGCTCGGACCAGGAGGCTTGGAAGTCCCAAAGGCAATTGGGCTATGCGGCACAGATGGGCTAGAGGCCTGGTGGGCCTCCAAAGCAGCTAGGTGGGAAACCTGATAATTGATTTGAATAGGAGGCAATCCCGCCTCCGCAAAACGTGCGGGCGAAATCCCAGCATGCACGGGGGATAGTTCCTTAGAAACCGGATCACTCAGCGAAGTAGATGTTACCGGCCGGTTCAACTCCGGCAAAGGAGTGACTATGCCAAATACAATGGGTGGATGAGCCACCGTCCAAAGCAAATCCATGGGAGGGGACTGATGTATGACTACACGTTCATGAACATGAAGATCATACCCAGCATCCCTAATAGTATCAATACACTTTTGCGTAGGCGGATATCTATATCCCTTGCAAGCAGAATATCGCTCAAAAGTGGCAAAAGAAAGCTTCTTCTTAACAGATGCAGCAGACTTGATTGCCGATCTAGTAGGAGGCTTATGCATGGCCAAAAGACCTAAAGATGATCGACGCTTAGTTGGGCTAACTAAAATCCATTCAGCATCGCATTCCTTTCTCCAGATCCTGAGCTCTCTAATCCAATTAGGGCCCCCAGTACCCCACAAATGAAAATAGCACTTGAACAGATCACAAGCAAAAGAGGGAAGGTCCATAATAATAAAACCAACTTGCTTGCAAGAAACTTGGAAAGAGTAAACCTTGTCTTTGATGTGATTCACATGAAGATCAATTGCCGAGCCTCCAATTGCCGCTTCCAAAGCCGCTGCCACAAAATCCACCGAGAGACGGAAGGCATGGTGGTTGAAGGAAACTATTAAAGTAAAAGGCCTGCTGCGCCCCAAAGTATGAATTGTGTACCCAGTAGATTTGAAAACCTCATCTGAAAAAACCCTACCCTTGGAGAAATCCAAGCCAAGGGTAGATCCGCTAGAAGAACCCATAGGAGATGGGTATTGCCTTGATCCAGAGAAGACACCGGAGCAGATGATCGGAGAGGATCCATGGATTAGTGGAGGAGGAGGGAGATCACCGGGGATGGGGACAGCGCCGTGGTGGGTGGTGGAAGTGCCATCGCCATCGCCATCATACTATGATCGTAGAAACTTTTGAGCAGTGATAATTCCCTACTTAGGTAAGAATCTCGTTATCTACCTATATAAGTGGATAAAGATCAATCTTTTTACCCCACGCCTTCTTCCTTCCTCAGCCTTTCCATCCTCGAGCTTCAGTGCCCAAGCTTCAACCTTTCCCACCGCCCAACCCTTCCAACCATGGCCAGATCCGGCTTGCAGGGCAAGTGGATGGTTACCTCCGGCACGGAGAGGAACATCAAGGAACTCCGGGAAGCGGAGTACTTGGCCGCGAACATCGCAGATGGGCTCCCTGCCAAAAGACAGATCATTCCCACTCCGGAGCCCAATGAGAGGGTGGTGTTTATCCCCCATTTCCTCCGTGGACTAGGGTTTCCTCTCCACCCCTTCGTCCGTGGCATCATGTCCTATTATGGGCTAGATTTCCATGATCTAGCCCCAAATTCCTTCCTCCCCATTTTGGCGTTCATCGTCATATGCGAGGCGCTCCTCCGCATCCCCCCCACTTCGGCCTATGGCTCAAGTCTTCAACGTGAAGCCGAAAGTGGTCGATGGGCAACATGCGGACTGCGGCGGCGCCATGGTGAGCAAGCTCCCCAACTTCACCTGGCCCAAGGGGGCCTTTGTGGAAACCGTGAATGGATGGGAACAGGAGTGGTTCTGCATCACTGAACCTCATGGCACCACATGGGTTGCCACACCTGAGTTTAAATCCAGACCTCCAATGTGGCTCGCATCGTGGATTAACAAGGGCCTGGATTGGGCGTCATCCGATGAGGTGATGCTGCTGCAAAAGCGCATAAAAAATATGATGGAGAAGAACACCAGTCTTGCTGATGTGATCCAGGTGATGCTTTTTCGCTGGATACTCCCCTGCCAGCGCTGGCATCTCCACATGTGGGAGTTCATTTCGGCTGGCCCTCGGACCCTGCAGCGATTCTTCGGCACAACGCACGAAGAGATCTAGAAGCTGCTTTTCAAGGCCCAGAAGTCATGGCCGAAGACGACCGAAGACATCGGCCTTGACTGCGCTCATCCGGCCACTCCAGTAAGTTTTCTGATTTCCGAACATAACTTCAACTCGTAAATAGAAGGGTATGCTGAGGCTTCCACTTTTCTATCAGGATTGGACAAAGAAAGTGGACTGGATCCAGTGTCCGGCTCCACTACCTGAAGACCCAGGCATTCCTGTGCTAACGAGGATGCTGGTCCCAGCATCGTACCAGTCCCTAGAGAAGAAGGCCAAGAAGAAGGGCAAGGAGGCCAAAAGTGGCCTCCGCCGTAAAGGTACTTCTGACGCTGCATCCAAAGATACCGAAGCTCCCTCCTCCCATGAGGGAAATGAAGAGGAAGAGGAGGAGAGCAATTCTCCCCTGAAGGGGGGAAAGAATAAAAGGGGCGGCCTCCGTGGACATAGAGGCGGAGTCGTCTAAGAAGGGGAAGATTTCCCTTTTGGACGATTCGGACTCGGACGCCGAAGCCATCCCCAAGTGGCGCCCCAGGTCAAAGCCCATAGCCGCATCGTAAGTGCCCCAAGATACCGTATACATATATGGTTTTTATGATTGCAGTTTCAACACCTTTAAGTTTCATGTTGAAGTCCGGCTCGCGATCTCCCCCAACTATCATCGTCTTCTGGGAACTCGCAGGGGCTAGAGATGGTGGAGAGCAAGACGCCACCACAAACCTCCCCGCCAACTGCCACGGACAATACCAAAGTGTTGTCCCGAAGAGCCTCTCCGGGCCATGGAGAGGTGCGGGAGGCCACCAAGACGGCGCCAGAGGATAACACCTCAGCTGCTACAACCATGGGGGAACCGACCCCCATGGAGACCGGTAACGGGGGCCACGACCAATCCAGCCCCCAGCAGGCTGTTATTCCGACGACTCGTACGGCTCTGGAATCGAGCGAGCGAGCTCCTTTGAAGGAGGGTGGAGCGTCGAGTCCACCGGCGACCTCTATCAATCCAGAAGCATCGGACACTCTAGTGGAAGTGCTTCGACGCGCTTCCATTATGGAGGAGCACTGTACCCTTATGGGTACGGTGGTTGAGAAGGTTCAGTCCATCAAAAGCAGGATGAACGAAGCCTTTTCCATCCTATTGACAGGCTTTGAGGCACGTGATGTAGTATTCTTAACTACTTTGCATATACACAAAATATGCCTATGTATAGATAGTAGCTGTAAGTGCATCTAGTTCCCCTTAGTGATTTTGGTGTATTGAAGACTTATAGGTTAAGGGACTAATGTGTTTATGAGTGTACACAGGTCTATAAGTCTATGAGGAGTTTGATATTTACAGAGAAAGTTGACCCCTAAAAATGAAGTTCTTCGACTGAAGACTTTGGATTTCTGAATACTTTCTGAAGACTTTGAAAGTGAAGAAATTGGTGTGACCTTGAATACTTGGTACTCATTCGAGGAACATGAAGCGTCAAGACTCTTGTTTTTGTAGTTTCATTTTCTGTTTCTTGAGTCATAGGAAACACCGTACTGTTAAAGGGGGTCAAGGAAATACTAAGGAAAAATTTCCATGTGATGCTCAACTCAAAATCCTACCCTACCAATCCCTTCGAGTGAAGCCATTAGAAATCTCATACAGTTCAGTCATATTCTTTAGTGACAGAGACGAAGT
Source organism: Triticum urartu (assembly GCF_056163025.1). Classification (NCBI taxonomy): domain Eukaryota; kingdom Viridiplantae; phylum Streptophyta; class Magnoliopsida; order Poales; family Poaceae; genus Triticum; species Triticum urartu. Next base: position 360,717,438 of record NC_141876.1, on the reverse strand, counting down.
TCTTCTGGTCTCTGAGGAATTTTTCTGACTGAGGAGTTAGGAATTCGCCAGTGCGGATTGCCTACATAGTGAGGAACATGATAGACCTGAGAAATTTGATACTCAAATTTCCGACCGTTGTTGTGCCTTGTGCCAGCTGTCCCAAAATATCTAGCCACCTAACGGTCAGATCATTGAAGGGAATTTATGTCTTATCATGTCGGGCTGCTCCCTAGGCTGTAAATAGCCGCCACCTACAACCACTAGCTGGTTGGCTGCTCTAAGAGAAACTGACACTTGTCATTTGAGAGCATCCCATCCTCCGAGGACTTTGAGTGAAAATCATCAAGTGAGGAAAACCCAAACCCAAACTCCTACAAACCCAAAGTGATTGAGCATCACTAAAGAGATTGATTCTGCTCGGATCTGACGCTTGTTACCTTTGAAGGCTGAGCATCTTCGAGATGGTTAGGCATCATGGTCTAGAGCATCCAAGAGGAAATTGTGGATTGCCGAGTGACCGAGTCTGTGAAGGTTTGGAACTCACCTGAAGACTTACCACGAGTGATTGGGCGAGGTCTGTGTGACCTCAGCTCAAGGGGAATACGGTGAGGACTGAGTGTTCTGAACTGCGTGTTCAGAACTGGGTGTCCGGGACTGTGTGTCCTCAGGTTTAAATACCTAGCCGCCCTAACCAGACGTACAACTGTCACAGCAGTTGGAACTGGTCTACCAAATCATTGTCTTCACCAAGCTACCTGGTTCCATTTCCTCAACCCTTCCATTTCCTCATTTTTGTGTTGTGTGCTTGTTCATATCTGTTGGAAGACTTTGACTGAAGACTTTCTTAATTTCCTCAGTTCAATTTCTTCAGTCTGTTTGTGTTCATCCTGTGTTATCATGTGTTTACGCTTTCCGTACTCTGTGCTCGTCTTCATTTCATCATGATGACCATGCTTGCGTTCTGTTATGTTTACTTCTGAGTAATTATTCCACTGTAAGTAGATCTTCTCTAAGGAATTTCCTCACCCTGAAATTCCTCAGTGAAGAATTCATAAAAATCGCCTATTCACCCCCCTCTAGTCGATATAACACACTTTCAATTGGTATCAAAGCAAGGTATTCCCTTATTCTGTGTGATTTTCGTTTAACCGCCTGGAGTTTTAGTTATGTCGACCGCAGGTATGATCAAGGTTTCTGCTGGGTGTCCTACCTTCGATGGGACAGACTACCCCTACTGGAAGAATAAGATGCGCTTGCATCTTGAGGCAATTGATAACGATCTCTAGTACTGTAAGTGCATCTAGTGCCACCCCTAGTTGGTTTTGGAGTATTGACGACAAACCTAGTTGAGGGACTAATGTGTTTGTGAGAATTGCAGGATAACACAGGTAGAAGTCCCTCATTGATTCGGTTTTACTACCAGAGATGACCCCTAAAAATGTATGAAGACATTGAAGTCAAAGGTGGTATATGAAGATATTCACATTGAAGACTATGACAAAAGAAGACACGATATGAAGCCTATGGAGCTCAAAGACTTAGATCTTTCATAGTTCTTTTTCTTTTGTGTTGAGTCATAGGAACCACCGTACTGTTAAGTGGGGTCCAGGAGAACCAGTCAGAATGACTGAAGTGATGCCTAAACCAAAAACCTATGTCTTCGAGTGAAGACAATGAGAGCGAATCTTGTCCAGAGCCGGACAAGTCTGCTTTGCTTGTAGCCCAAGTAAAGTTGTCGCGTGAGTTTGAAATCTGACCGTTGGAACACGTGTCAGTTCCTAAGTGACCCAGGGTCATTTCGGACAAATCAGGTCGGGTTGCCAAGTGGCTATAAATAGCCCACCCCCTACAACCATAAGCGGGGCTGCTCAGATTTCAGTGCACGGCTTTTGTCGTTTGAGAGCAACCCACCTCGAAGCCTTTGAGAGAAAATTCCTAGCGAGGAGAAAGCCCTAACCACCCAGAGCCATAGTAAATTGGGCATCACTTAAGTCTTCTTGTCTGAGTGATCTGAAGACTTATTACACTTGAGGACTGTGCATCCTCCAGACGGTTAGGCGTCACGTTCTGAGCATCCAGGAGACATTGTGGATTGCCAGTGAATGAAGTCTGTGAAGGTTTGGGAGTCTACCTTGAAGACTTACCTGAGTGATTGGGCGAGGACTATGTGACCTTAGCTCAAGGAGAATACGGTGAGGACTTGGTGTCCTGAGCTGCGTGTTCAGGATTGGGTGTCCGGGACTGTGTGTCCTAAGGTTTAAATACCTAGCCGCTCCAACCAGACGTACAGTTGTCACAGCAACTGGAACTGGTCCAACACATCATTGTCTTCAACGAGTCACTGGTTTCATCTTCACTTCCTTTTACTTACTGTTACTCATTGTGAAGCCATTACATGCCTGCTATATCCTTTGTCTTCACAACGTAACTGTATGATTTGTTTGGCTTCATAACTTCTTCCTACCTGATCCTTATTACACTGCAGCTACTTGTCATTGTGCTTTCACTCTATTGAATACTTGACCATGGCTTGTCTAGTGTAATCTAACTTCCGCTGCATAGTAATTGGCATATCTCTGCTGTTTGTCTTCATAACTTCCACGTTTTGAAGACTTTCATAAAAATCGCCTATTCACCCCCCCTCTAGTCGATATAACGCACTTTCAAGTACGTTGTGGAGAATGGTGTTCCCTCTGTCACTCCCACCATCAACGCTGCTGATGTGAAGAGATTCAAGCAACTCATCTCTCAAGCGAAGAATATCATATGTGGCCATCTGAGCAAAGGGCAGTATGGCAGAGTGAGTGCTTTGGAGACAGCCAAGCTTATCTGGGACAGGTTGTCCAAGGTCAATGAGGGAGTCTCAACAGAGCGTGACTCTCGAGTTGACGTTCTTCGAAATCTCGTCAACCGCTTCAAAATACTCGACAATGAAAATGTTCAGCAAACTTTCGACTGCCTCACTAGCATATCAAATGAGCTTCAAGCACTTGGTGCCGCTGATATCACCAACCATGAGGTGGTGAAGAAATTACTGAGATCGCTTGATTCCTAATTTGATACTTTGGTATTGATGATACAAGAACGTGGAGACTATAAGTCAATTGATCCCGCTGATATCCTCGAGAGACTAAACACTCATGAGTTTCAGCTTGCTGAGAAGAGAGATCTATGGATCAAGTTATGGTAGATCACGGGCTCTGAAGGCCAAGGCAGTATCTGAATCTGATGGTGAAGATTCTGACAGCAGCCTTGGCGACCCTAAAGAACTGAGCCAGGAGCTAGCAATGCTCGTGAGGAAGTTCCAAATGTTCTCAAGACGTGGTCGTTTTGGTAAATCCTCAAGAGGTGGTGGCTTGACATCAGATTCCTCATCCCATGATTACAAGAAGAGACTCTGCCATAAATGCAAAAAACCTGGACACTACATTCAAGATTGTCCTCAGTGGGAAAAGGAATCGAAGAAGAAGAAGAAGAAGTACAAGGATTACAGTTCTGATGAATCAAAGAGGAAGAAGAAATCTTCAAAGTCCTCATCATCAAGACCCTCAAATTCCTCATCTCACAAGAAGAGCAGCTCCAAGAAGGCTCGAGCATTCATTGGCAAGGAAATGGACTCTGAGGCTGAATCTGAGGAAAACGAGGAAGAGGAGGAATCTAAGGAGTCAGACTCTGGTGTGGCAAGCCTAGCCCTCGCAACTTCGTTTGTCAGCAAGTCTATCTTCAACCCTGAAGAAATGGACCTCTCCAACACTACTGATGATGACAACGATGACTACGCTCCCACCGGTTGCTGCATGGCAAAAGGCTCAAAGGTACTCAAATATCCCTCCTCTGAATCTAGTGAGGATGAATATGATGAAAACCTCAAACCTAGCTACTCTAAACTTGCTAAGATTGCTGTGAAACTACAAAAGGCTCTTGAAAAGGTTCAAAATATGCTAGATAAAAGCGATGATATGCTGGGAGAGGAAATGGATCGCACTAAAATCTTGACTGAAAATCTTCAGAGACTTCAGTCAAAGTTTGACAATCTTCAAGGTCATCATAACACTCTCCTATCTGATCATGAGAAGCTTTCTTATGAATTTATTCAAAGGAAGCAAAACATTAAGCAGTTAAGAGTGAGTTATGAAGATCTTCATAAGGAGCGTGATTCATTACTTGCTCAACAGATCAGCGCTACTCAGGATGAATTTGTTCCTCCATGTTTGAAGTGCATTGAACGTGAAACTGCTAATTCTTCACCTGAATGCTCAAATATTTCCATTGCTGCAAATTCTTCAACTGCCTCTGCTATGACTAATTCCTCATCTGAGGACATTGCTAGTATTACTGATGATGCAGGGCTGAAGGAATTGTATATGACAGGCATGTACAAAAGCCTCAAAGGGCATCAAGCTCTTTGTGACGTGCTTAAAAAGCAGATCCTCAACAGGAACCCTAGGAAAGAGGGTATTGCCTTTGAGAGGAAAATGAATGCTGATGGGACCTACTGGAAACCTGAGCAGTGTCCCAAAACCTCATGGGTTGCTGCAAAGGGACCTTTAGTGGATCCATCTACTTTATATGGCTTTACGTGTGAATCTTCATATTCTTCTGATGAGTCTTTTGACTCCAATTATAAACTGTTCAAAAATCAGAATGGTGAAGTATATGCTAGATATGTTGGCACTAACTGCAGGAATGCTCCTCCTATGAAGAAAATCTGGGTTCCCAGAAGATGCCTTGAAAATCTTCAAGTGAATGTCATCATGACGCCACCTGTGAAGAATAGGAACCCCAGATCAAATTCTTCATATGGATCCAAGTCCTCATACGGACCAAACTCCTCACGTGGATCAAATTCCTCAAAAGGATCAAACTCCTCATATGAGCATCATCATGCTAACCCGTTTGTTTCGCAGGGAAGATCTAAGGATTATGGATATGTGCATTATTCTTCAAATCATTATGTTCATAAGTCCTCGAAGAATTTCTCTGCTTACTCTTATGCTTACCCTAACCACTCTTATGTGAAACGAAGTGGATTGGCATCTATGCCACCTTTCTCTTATGGAGCTCGCAAAATGATGAACTCTTTGCCACCCCTTCAGATGTGGGTGGTGAACAAAAAGAACTAACCTCTTATGTAGGGTCAGGTCTCCAGACGAACTTAATCGTCTGAAGAATTTGCTGGAGACCTGAATATGCTTGAAAGGATGCAAGCTATTCATGAAGAAATGAATTTTCATTTCTCACGTCCTCATACTATTTTATCTGTTCTATTGTCTGATGAAATTAATACCATATTCTTCACTGATGAAGTATATGAGTTTGTAAGTTGCACTAATTCATCTGCAGGATGATCAACCCAAAGCCACTGAGTGGGTCCTCGATAGTGGATGTACAAATCAAATGACTGGTGACAGGAGCTTATTGATGGACACTGATTTATCTCCATCACATCTGAAGCACATCACCTACGCTGACAAAGGAAAAAGCAAGGTATTGGGTCTAGGTAAGGTTGCAATCTCAAAGGATCGACACATGGACAAAATCATGCTTGTTGAGTCCTTAGGGTTCAACCTCATGTCCCTCTCAATGCTTTGTGATCTTGATATGGTGGTTGTCTTTGGCAAGTATCGTTGTGTTGTGATCATGGAAGCTGACAATTCCAAAGTCTTCAAAGTCTTTAGGAGAGGAGATTTGTATGTTGTTCATTTCTCTACAGGACCACAACCTGCTACATGTCTACTTGCAAAAGCTTCAGAAGGCTGGCTATGGCATCGACGACTTGGTCATGCTGGCATGAGGAATCTGAACACGCTCGCGAAGAAGAAGCATGTCATTGGCATTGAAAATGTCAAATTCCTCAAGGATCACTTATGCGGAGCCTGTGAAGCTGGAAAGATGACCAAGGCCAAGCATCCAGCGAAGACTATCATGACTACTACTCGACCATTTGAATTGCTTCACATGGATCTCTTTGGCCCTACTCACTATGCCACATTTACCAATGCTGCATCTTTATATGGCTTTGTCATTGTTGATGGTTACTCTCGATATACATGGGTCCATATTATCACTTACAGAACTGAAGTGCAAGAAGTCTTCTAACGATTTTCCTCGAGGGCTTCAACCAACTTTGGTGTGAAGATCAAGCACATCAGGAGTGATAATGGAACTGAGTTCAAGAACACTGGTCTTGATGACTATCTTGATGAACTTGGTATTACTCATGAGTTATCTACTCCTTATACTCCTCAGCAAAATGGCGTCGTGGAGCACAAGAACAGGACTCTTGTTGAGATGGCCCGCACTATGCTTAATGAGTACAAGACGCCCCCTCGCTTCTAGCCTGAGGCAATTGATACTGCGTGCCACATCATCAACAGAGTATATCTTCACAAATTCTTCAAGAAGACTGCCTATGAACTCCTCACTGACAAGAAACCCAATGTGAGTTATTTCAAAGTCTTCAGTGCTAAATGTTGGATTAGAGATCCTCATCACAGTTCTAAATTTGCACCGAAAGCACATGAAGGTTTTATGCCCGGTTATGGTAAGGACTCGCACAACTACAGAGTCTTCAACACCTGTCATCACAAGGTTGTTGAAACTGTAGATGTGCGGTTCGATGAGACTAATGGCTCGCAAAGAGAGCACCTACCTCCTGTGATAGATGAAATACCTCCTGAGGAATCTATTAAGTTCAAGGCTACAGAGGATGTCATTCCTACTGAAGAAGTTATTCCAGAACATGAAGAACGTCATGCTGATGCACCTAAGGAAAATGATGCTGAAGAAAATGCTGATCAAATTCCTCAATGTCAACCCTCTCATCCTCGCGTCACAAATGAAGTGCAAATTGAGAAAATCATCAGCGACATCAACATTCCAGGTCCTCTCACACGCTCAAGAGATTCACATTTATCTAACTTTTGTGGGAACTTTGCTTTCGTCTCTATCATAGAGCCCACTAAGGTAGATGAAGCATTTCTGGAGCCTGAGTGGATTCAAGCTATGCAAGAGGAATTACATCAATTCGAGCTCAACAACGTTTGGGAACTGGTCAAACGTCTAGTCCTTGCAAGCACAATATCATTGGCACAAAGTGGATCTACCGCAACAAGCAAGATGAAAATGGCCTTGTGGTGAGCAATAAGGCACGACTTGTAGCTCAAGGCTACACACAGGTTGAAGGGATTAACTTCGATGAAACTTTTGCACCTGTTGCTAGACTTGAGGCTATTTGCATATTACTTGCTTATGCTAACCATCATGATATCACTTTATATAAAATGGATGTGAAAATTGCATTCCTCAACGGTAAGCTTGAGGAAGAAGTATATGTTGCTCAACCCCCAGGTTTTGAAGATCCAAAGCATCCTGACAAAGCCTTCAGACTCAATAAGGCTCTCTATGGCCTCAAGCAGGCCCCACAGGCGTGGTATGATACTTTGAAGGAATTCCTCGTGAAGAAAGGCTTCAAACCCGGTTCACTCGACCCTACTCTTTTCACTAAATCTTATGATGGTGAACTATTTGTGTGCCAAATATATGTTGATGATATTATCTTTGGTTGTACTGACCAACGTTATAGTGATGAATTTGCCTATATGATGAGTGAATAATATCAAATGTCCATGATGGGAGAATTGAAATTCTTCTTAGGTCTTCAAATTCGTCAACAACGCAATGGCATATTCATATCTCAGGAGAAATACCTCAAGGATGTACTGAGGAAATTCAGCATGCAAGATTGCAAAGGCGTCAAAATTCCTATGCCCACAAATGGCCATCTGTGCACTGATGAAAATGGTATTGACTTTCATCATAAGGTATACCGCTCCATGATTGGTTCTTTATTGTACTTATATGCATCTAGGCTAGATATAATGCTTAGTGTTTGCATGTGTGCCCGATTTAAAGTTACATCGAAGGAATCACACCATAAGGCTGTGAAACATATTCTTAGATATCTAGCTCACACACCAACACTTGGATTATGGTAACCCAAGGGCTCGACTTTTGATCTCATTGGATATTCTGACTCTGACTATGCTGGTGATCGTGTGGACCGCAAGTCAACATCTGGTACATGTCATTTCCTCGGACAATCTTTGGTCTGTTGGTCCTCGAAGAAACAGAACTACGTATCACTGTCTACTGCTGAAGTTGAGTACATTGCTGCTGGTTCTTGCTGTGCTCAATTGCTGTGGATGAAGCAAACTCTCAAGGACTATGGCGTCAACGTGAAGAATGTGCCTCTCTTCTGTGACAATGAGAGTGCCATCAAGATTGCTCACAACCCAGTTCAGCACTCGAAGACAAAGCACACTCATATTCATCATCATTTTCTTCGTGATCATGTGTTGAAGGGCGACATTTCTATTGAACATGTGAAGACTGAAGAACAGCTAGCCGATATCTTCACAAAGCCCTTAGATGAGAAGAGATTTAGCAAGTTGCGGTGTGAGCTAAATATCTTAGAATCTTCGAATGTTCTTTGAAAAGGACATCCTAACACTTATGCAAAATTAATGACTTAGATGTGCAACACATGAAGAAACGTTTTTCTTCAATCAATGAAGAATAACACTCTAAGTGTGAAGAAATTAACAAAGAATTTGATTCTCAGAACCCTACGACAATTGTATGTGGTGTCTGAAATCATCATTCTTATACAGTGGGTCACGCCACCACCAAAAATTGAAAATCTTCAATTTGAGTTTTTTTTGAATTTCCTCTGTTGTTTTTCAACTTTGCATTGTCTTCACTGTTTCCGACGTTTTTCTTCATTGGCTTTATATATATGTGAGTTTCTCTCCTCTACAGCATTCACTTATGGCTAATTCTTGAAGTTGCTTTTTCTGCTAAGTGAAAGTGATCAGACCCTACCCCCTCTATCCTAAACTCAACCCATTCTATTCACAAATTCTTCATGTGCGTTCTATCTGAAACTTGTTCAAAATCTTCACTGTGTCTGTGTCAGCTGAAGAATTTGCGAACGGAACTTTTAACTTATCTTATCCAAAAAATTTGGCTTTGCCGCTCAAACCGTTCCACATCCCACGACAACACTTATCCATTCACACATGATCTTACACTATCTCCACTTCTCAGTACGTGGATGACACATGTCAAGCGAATGAGAAGTGTCAGGGGCACGTTCATCCAAATTCTTCGAGCGAACAGTTTTTCACCATGGCTATAAATACCCCCTCCCCTTCCTCACTTCTCTTTTACTCCGCTCGACCTCACTCCAGCTCGAGCTTCTCAAACCCTAGCACCACCGCTACTTCATCGCCGCCGGTGAGGAAGAGCTTCACTGCCTCGACCTCGTCGCCGTCGTACTCGCGCCGGCCGAGGATTTCTTCACTCCGCCGTCGCCGTAGCTGTCTTCCTCTATGGAGTTAGGGTGTGGAAGATCTGCACCAACGAACTTCACATCTCCACTTCCTAGTTCATCGTGTTCTTTGTCCAGGGTAATTAAAAGTTACTTTTACTGCCCTCTTTGATTCAGATGATTTCTACAAAATCCTCAAAGATGTTTTTCTTCAAATCTTCACACACTAAAAACACCTCACATGTCACCTACTCTTGCTTTATTTCTCTAAGCTATATTTTTCTTCAAGATTCCTCAATTGTGTGGATTTCTTATCTGTACAACTCTGGAACCTAAGACAAAGAACGCTTAGTGAAATTCTTCAAGACTCATGTGGTCAAATTCCTCAAACTTGTTCTTTTTTACAAAACCTTCTGAGAATGCATATGACCTCTCCAAATCCCTCGCAACTATACTCTGTTCACAGGTACTCATGTCCGCTGCTGAATCACTAGGTTCTCATCAACTTAACTCATTTGCAGCATTCCTCGAAGAAAAGTTGCATACATCTTCAGAGAATTCCATTGTTCAAATTCCTCAACTAAAGAAAATGGCTGATGGTAAGAAGCCACAGAAAGGAGGAAAGAGGCCTGAGGTCAATACTTCTTTTGAGATCCCTGATGACATATACAAGGACTATTGCAGTCCTGATGAGGCCACTCATGGAAAGGAAACCAAGAATGAGCTCAAAGTGCACATTCAACGAATAGAGAGGAGATGGGCAAGAGAGTGGAGGGAGTACATGTATGTTACTCCCAAGTAGATGAAGAAATTCGCTCTCAATCCTCCATGCCCAAGACCTCCGCTGGCACCTGGCCAAGAAGCAGATCCCACCAGCCTCAAGCGCGATGAGGATTATCCTGATGAATGCGCCAGGCCAAGTTGGCCAGACAAGCAAGAGAAGCAGTGAGGAAATTCAATGAAGACTCTACTGCTGCTGCCACTGCTGAGGCCTCTGCAAGAAAGCCAAAGAAGGCCATGCCAAAGAAGCCTGTGCACAAGCCAAGTGCTTCTTCCTCGATGCCCTCACGGCCAAGTTCCTCAGCTATGCCCTCACGGCCAGATTCCTCAAAGCCCTCACGGCCAATTCCTCACGCTGCTCCTGCTCCTCCAAAATCCTCAGCTCCTCCGCTCAAGTCCTCAGCTGCTCCGATAAAATCCTCAGCACCTGCGCATCTCGCCACTTGCCAAAGGACGACGGGCATCTCTATTGCCTCAGGAGCATCTGGCAGTTCCTCGGCACCACTGCATTCTTCAACTGGTCCCACTCTGTTGAAGACCAAGGCAATTGCTGGACGAGGCTCTCGACCAAGTCCTCAAAAGAAGTAGGTCGCTTTTCAAGTGCCGTCAGATGAAGACGAAGCTGATGATGATGAACTTGCAGAAATCATCAGAGACAGGCAGGTCAAGGCCGCTAGAGCCAAGGGCACAAGTGTGCCTCTGCTTTTGGATCCAAAGTTGATCCTTGAGTACATTGATCTATGGCACAAGGACCCAAATACTCCTATGCCTGATTTCAAGATGACTCCTGGCCAAAGTCATATGTTGACTCACTTCATACAAGAAGAAAAATGGAAGTTTGAGAAGGCCAGGCAGATCAAGAAAGCGCAGTACAAAAAGGAGCGCTTCCTGAAGAAGAATGTTGTCTCTATGACAACCGAAGAACTTGTCAAAATTCAATCAGAGATCAAGAAATTCAATGATGAATTTGATGCATACCGCGCTGACTGGCTTGGAGCCAAAGTCAGGTTTGTGAAATTGACTGAAAAGTTCACTTCCACTGTTGCAGCCAAAACACAACAGGAAATTCCTTAGGCTGAAGCATCTGCTCAGCCTACTGAAGAAAATGCCAGCACCCCTGATGACATTCAGGCTGCTGAAGAAAATGTGAATTCTAGGGCTGATGATGAAATTGCTAGGGCATCCACTAGTGGTGCTCCTGAAGAAGATGAAGAGGTCAGGGCAACTGCATTAGTTGTGCCTGAAGAAACTCAACCAAATTCCTCTACTCCTCTTGCACCTACCCCAACTCCGATGCTCCCATCTGCTTCAGATGTGAAGAAGACTAAGGCTGCAGAGCGTGCAGCAGTGAAGAAAAGGAATGCATCAGCTTCATCAGATTCTTCTGCTCCGAAGAAGATGACATCTTTGACCAGCTCGTTTGCAAACCCCATTTATGTTTTTCCTATCTCAACCATGCCATCAAAGGACCTTGTTCCTTATGATGAAGAATATGTGATTCCAAGTGAATCCGATGATGACATTCCTTCTGCTACTTCGTCAGAGCAGATGGATGAAGAAATTGTAGTGGATACAATCCCTTCAACACCAGTTGTCTCCTCGCCTATGCCTCAGTTTACTGTTGAAGAGGCCGGCATGAAGATATGGAAGATGAAGATGTGGACATTGGCTGTACCACACCCGTGCTAACTGATGGCTTTTGAGAAAGTCAGCACCCCAACTCTCCACTCTTCACACCATTGCAACAAATTCCTCAGTCCCCAGTAACTACAGTACAAATGGGATCTGATGAACCACATGCCACCCCATCTGTTCATGAAGAAATTCCAGCCACTAGTGCTGAAGAAAATGTAAATGAAGAGTTGAAGTCCCATGCTGCCACTGAAGAAGAACCTAAAATTCCTCAGCCTGTGGAGCCTGAGGTTGCGATTCCTAAGGTAATAATGCAATTGACTGACACTCCTCAGCCCAAACCAAAGGATCCATTCTCAAAGAAGTGGAAATTCAAGGCTGATGATTTCTTCGGCGAGCACGTGTTCTTCACTGACTACAATCCCTATGATTCTGCTCGTCTTAGAAGGAAGCGCTTCTGGACTGCCAGACAGGCAAATTTCTATTCTTCACTACTTTTCAACAAGGACAAAATCTTATACCATGAGCATATTCCTCATGTGGACATGGACAACGCCGGCGCTCCTCCATCAACTTGATATTATTCAGGGGCATTAGTCCTCATTTTCAAACCTTTTGGTCATTCGATGACAAAGGGGGAGAAATTTGAGTTAGTCTTCAAGCAGGTCTATCTTATATGGGCATTTTTTTCTTAAGATACAACTCTCGTTCTTCTGAAGACTTTGCTGGATCGAGTTGTAATCTTAAACTCTATGGTGGCCTGATACTTTTGCTGATTTCTTCTACATGCTTATTCATCATTAATGTTAATGCACGCATGCTGAATTACATCAGTCACCATATTTCATCATGCATTTCAAATTCTTCATATTATATGTCAATGCGTGTATGAATTACAAGATATAGGGGGAGATCTCCACGATTCAACTCTTCAAGTTTGCATTGCTTCAAAAGCAAATTCCTCACTATGCACATCTTCAGGGGGAGTTCTTCTATATCTTGCAATCAAATTCCTCAATATCAATATTTACACTTCATATGTTTATCCCCGTTGAAAACTTAACCTATATTGTCATCAATCACCAAAAAGGGGGAGATTGTAAGTGCATCTAGTGCCCCTTGGTGATTTTGGTGTATTGAAGACTTATAGGTTAAGGGACTAATGTGTTTATGAGTGTACACAGGTCTATAAGTCTATGATGAGTTTGATATTTACAGAGAAAGTCAACCCCTAAAAATGAAGTTCTTCGATTGAAGACTTTGGATTTCTAAGGACTCTCTGAAGACTTTGAAAGTGAAGAAATTGGTGTGACCTTGAAGACTTGGTACTCATTCGAGGAACATGAAGCGTGAAGACTCTTGATTTCGTAGTTTCATTTTCTCTTTCTTGAGTCATAGGAAACACCGTACTGTTAAAGGGGGTCGAGGAAATACTAACGAAAAATTTCCATGTCATGTTCAACTCAAAATCCTACACCTACCAATCCCTTCGAGTGAAGCCATTGGAAATCTCATACAGTTTAGTCATATTCTTCAGTGACAGAGACGAAGTTCTTCTGGTCTCTGAGGAATTTGTTCTGACTGAGGAGTTCGGAATTCGCCAGTGCAGATTGCCTAGATAGTGAGGAACTTGATAGCCCTAAGAAATTTGATACTCAAATTTCTGACCATTGTTGTGCCTTGTGCCAGCTCTCCCAAAATATCTACCCACCTAACGGTCAAATCATTGAAGGCCATTTATGTCTTATGATGTCGGGCTGCTCCCTAGGCTATAAATAGCCACCCCCTACAACCACTAGCTGGTTGGCTGCTCCGAGAGAAATTGACACTTGTCATTTGAGAGCATCCCATCCTCCGAGGACTTTGAGTGAAAATCATCAAGTGAGGAAAACCCAAACCCAAACACCTACAAACTCAAAGTGATTGAGCATCACTGAAGAGATTGATCCTGCGTGGATCCGACGCTTGTTACCTTTGAAGAATGTGCATCTTCCAGATGGTTAGGCGTCATGGTCTAGAGCATCCAAGAGAAAACTGTGGATTGCCGAGTGACCGAGTCTGTGAAGGTTTGGAAGTCACCTGAAGACTTACCACGTGTGATTGGGCGAGGTCTGTGTAACCTCAGCTCAAGGGGAATACGGTGAGGACTGAGTGTTCTGAACTGCGTGTTCAGAACTAGGTGTTCGGGATTGTGTGTCATCAGGTTTAAATACCTAGCCGCCCTAACCATAATTACAACTGTCATAGCAGTTGGAACTGGTCTACCAAATCATTGTCTTCACCAAGCTACCTGGTTCCATTTCCTCAACCCTCACATTCCTCCTTTCTATGTTGTGTACTTGTTCATATCTGTTGGAAGACTTTGACTGAAGACTTTCTTAATTTCCTCAGTTCAATTTCTTCAGTCGGTTTGTCTTCATCCTGTGTTATCCTGTGTTTACGCTTTCCGTACTCTGTGCTTGTCTTCATTTCATCATGATGACCATGCTTGCGTTCTATTATGTTTACTTCTGAATACTTATTCCGCTGCAAGTAGATCTTCGCTAAGGAATTTCCTCACCCTGAAATTCCTCAGTGAACAATTCATAAAAATCGCCTATTCACCCCCCTCTAGTCGATATAACGCACTTTCAGTAGCCCCTATGACTCTGTTCGGCTTTTGAAAAAGAAAGGCCGAACAGAGGATCAAGTAATATTTGCAGGAGTTAACATACTTGCCTATTTTGATAAACAGGCTTCACTATTGGCGGCAACCGCCTAGGCCGCCGAAGTATCTGAGCTCAAGCGGAAGCTGGAGCAGTCCGATCACGACCTCGTATGCATCAACAAGCATTTCGATGAGGCGCAAGGTGTGTATTGAAAAAAAATGTTTACACACCCAGAGTAATATGTCCATTCCGGGTCTAATCTCTTCTGTTGTCCTGCTCATATTTGTAGGTAGTGTGGCTGATACGTCTCCAACGTATCTATAATTTATGAAGTATTCATGCCAAGTTTACAATAGTTTTATTTGATTTTGGTATGATTTGATTAGAACTAACCCGGATTGACGCTGTTTTCAGCACAACAACCGTGGTGTTGTTTTTGTGCAGAAATAAAAGTTCTTGGAATGCGATGAAAATCAAAAGAGAATTTTTCTGGAAAATATAAAAAATAATGGAACAAAAATCTACTGGAGGGGAGTCCCGTGGGCCCCATGAGGGTGGGGGGCATGCCCACCCCCTAGGGCGCGCCCCTGTGCCTCATGGACTTCCCGTGGGGCCCCTGACTTGTTCTCGACGCCAACCTCTCCTATAAATGCCCAAACCTCCAGAACATAACCTAGATCGGAAGTTCCGCCGCCGCAAGCCTCTGTAGCCACGAGAAATCAATCTAGGCCCTCTCTGGCACCCTGCCGAAGGGGGCCATCATCGCCGGAGGCTATGGAGGAGGATCCCTGAGGGGCCATCATCACCATGAAGGCCAAGGACTAGAGGGAGAACCTCTCCCCATCAAGGGGGAGGCCATGGAGGAGGAAGAACAAGGGGGAGAACCTCTTCTCCTCTCTCTCGGTTGCACCAGAGTGCCATCGGGAGGGGAATCATCACTGCGGTGATCATCTTCATAATCATCACCATCATCACCACCATCCTCATCTCTTTTACGCGGTCCACCCTCCCGCACCCCGCTGTAATCCCTACTTGAACATGGTGATTTATGCGACATATTATGATCCAATGATGTGTTGCCATCCTATGATGTTTTGAAGTATTCATGCCAAGTTTACAATAGTTTTATAAGATTTTGGTATGATTTGATTGGAACTAACCCGGACTGACGCTGTTTTCAGCAAAACTACCGTGGTGTTGTTTTTCTCCAGAAATAAAAGTTTTCGGAATGCGATGAAAATCAACGGAGAATTTTTCTAGAAAATATAAAAATCACTGGAACAAAAATCTACGGAGGGGAGTCCCATGGGCCCCACGAGGGTGGGGGCACGCCCACGCCCCTAGGGGGTGCCCGTGTCCCTCCTGGACTTCCCGTGGGGCCCCTGACATGTTCTCGACGCCAACCTCTGCTATAAATGCCGAAACCTCTATAAAATAACCTAGATTAGAAGTTCCACCGCCGCAAGCCTCTATAGCCACGTGAAATCAATCTAGGCCCTCTCTGGCACCCTGCCGGACGGGGCCATAATCACCGGAGGCTATGGAGGAGGATCCCGGACGGGCCATCATCACCATGAAGGCCAAGGACCAAAGGGGGAACCTCTCCCCATCCAGGGGAGAGGACATGGAGGAGGAAGCACAAGGGGGAGGCCATGGAGGAGGAAGCACAAGGGGGAGAACCTCTCCTCCTCTCTCTCGAGGGCACCGGAGTGCCATCGGGAGGGGAATCATCGCCACGGTGATCGTCTTCATCAACATCACCATCATCATCACTATCCTCATCTCTTTTACGCGGTCCACTCTCCCGCACCCTGCTGTAATCCCTACTTGAACATGGTGCTTTATGCCACATATTATGATCCAATGATGTGTTGCCATCCTATGATGTTTTGAGTAGATATCCTTTGTCATTGGGTTGATTGATGATCTAGATTGGTATGAGTTGTATGTTTTATTTTGGTGCTGTCCTATTGTGCCCTCCGTGTCGCGCAAGCGTGAGGGATTCCCGCTATAGGGTGTTGCAATATGTTCATGATTCACTTATAGTGGGTTGCTTGAGTGACAGAAGCATAAACCCGAGTAAGGGGGTTGTTGCGTATGGGATAAAGGGGACTTGATGCTTTAATGCTATGGTTGGGTTTTACCTTAATGATCTTTAGTAGTTGCGGATGCTTGCTAGAGTTCCCATCATAAGTGCATATGATCCAAGAAGAGAAAGTATGTTAGCTTATGCCTCTCCCTCATGAAATTGCAATGACGACCACCGGTCTTGTTAACGATTGCCTAGGATAATTCCGCACACTGAACCATCATTATTCCACACTTTCTATTTACAATATTTAGTAAAATATTCTAACTTTATGATAACAACACCTACTTTTATATTTTAGCTCTCCGATATCATGCAAAGTTATCCTCTTCATACCCACAATGTAGTTTTATTTCTTGTTTCTAGTTGGAAGCAAACGCTCGGTGTACGTAGAGTCGTATCAGTGGCAGATAGGACTTGAGAGAATATTGATCTTACCTTTAGCACCTTGTGGGTTCGACACTCCATACTTATCACTTCCACCTTTGGGAATTGCTATGATGA
Source organism: Triticum urartu (assembly GCF_056163025.1). NCBI lineage: Eukaryota > Viridiplantae > Streptophyta > Magnoliopsida > Poales > Poaceae > Triticum > Triticum urartu. Next base: position 360,700,472 of record NC_141876.1, on the reverse strand, counting down.
TTCCCTGCACTTGGGGATTATCAGCGACCGAGGTCGAGAACCTGAAGAGTGCCCTTGCCCAAGCCAAGGAGGAGGCGCGGCTAATCCAAGCAGCCGCTGATAAAGCGGCTGCCGATTTAGAGGACAAGAAGGTCGCCCGCCACAAGTATGAGGAGTGAGTGAAAGAAGTGGAGCATGAGCTCCAAGATACCGCCAACAAGTGTGAGACCTTGGAGGAAAAGAACAAGGCCCAAGCGGATGATCTTACCAAGGCTCTTCAGGAGGCCAAGGAGGCACGGACCGAGTCCCGGGCGGCTCGCTCGGAGATCAAGCAAGCCGGACAGATAGCGGCTGGTAAGCCCTTTCTTTTACAGAGTATATTCGGCGGTCAGAGATATGCCTTGCTTAATCGACTATGGAGTTCTCCAGACGCCTTTGTGAATCTCCCAAGGAGTGTAGCAGACGCCGCGCAATTCTTCCGGTCCAAGGAGGGAGACACCATGGAGTAGCTCTTCTGCTCCCAGTACTTGGCGCCACAAAGCCAGCGTTGCTAAACAACCAGATGATGCAGTTGGCGGAGCTGCATGGGATATCCGGTTTGGCCGTGAAGGACATATTAGTCCGGCTATGGCCAGCCAGACCCATTCCGAGCAATTACTTCCGCTTGATTAACTGACTCGGTGACGCCCTACACCGAGTTGAAGTTGTGAAGCGCTCGGTGTGCATAGAGGGTGCGCGGATGGCCTTTGCTCACGTCAAGATGCACTGGGCGAAAATGAAGGCCGCCGTCGTGGCTGTTGAAGGTCCACCTGAGGGCAAGGACTACTGCAAGCCAGAGCGATACTTCGTGGACATCCTAGAGGGTGCCCGTTTAATAAAGGGTCAATGCCCGAAGGATATTATGTTTGAATGAGTGTTTCCGAGCAGCCCAGACTTTGTATTTATGAAGCAAGGATTTTTTAATATAATTGTGCTTTTTTATCTGCAATTATTTTCCTCCTGTGCGGCCATTTTTTGTATCTGAGAGTTACCAGTCGTTGGCTTCAGCCCCCACGTAGATAATATGGGGGTGTTCGGAATAGCAATTGACCACTCTTGACCCAACGTCTTGGTCTGTAAAGGAGGTGATCATGGGGCGAACTAGGCAATCGAACTATGCGTCTTTATCACTCTCACTTAGCCATAGGAGTTTGACAAAGGGACTATGAGTTCGCCCTTGGTGTTTGTTCGGCTATCCGAACTAGGATGCTTTCAGGCGCGTGACCACGTAGAGGCCAGTCCTTCATATAATATGAGAAAAATAACAAAAGATTTAGGAAGTCACCGAACCGCTGACCAGCTCTTGCTATATCATGACAGTCAGTTTTCGGCTTTCTCTACTGAGGTGTTTGACCAGATGAGCCAGAAACACCATCGTAGTAGTTCTTCCTTTACTACCTTAACCGAACAAGTAGAACATGAGGTGGTAACCATAGGAGCCGGGCAACCCAACTATTGACCAAAGACCTGATTCGGAGTCGATGCATATAATGCGGTATTCGGGATGCCGAAGTGTACTATAAAAGTGTTCGGACTTTCTTTTTGTTTTTGAAAGATATATGTGGCCGAATAGAGCCCCCGGTAACTTACGCTACGGTGTATGTGTCAATCCGTCATGAAGGCGAAATACAGATTATGAAATAAGCCAATACCAAATAAGGTTGGACAAAACTGTTTCCGCTATATTTTGATTGATACGTCAAACGTGCTCTTACAGAAAATGACATAATCATCAAGCTATTTTAAATGCTGAGAATATGTGAACAAGGGAAAGTTGTATAGAGGTCCTAAAAAGAAAAGGGTGGTCTTGAAGATCCTTTGGGAGGGAATTACCCTGCCGCACATCTGGGCCGCTTTTCACCTTGGTGTACGATCCTTTGGGAGGATCAACGATCGAGTATACATAAGGGTCCTAGAAAAGGACCCTTGGTACCATCAAAAAGTGATTTGGGCTTTGAAGAACCTGAAAAAAAGGAAAAAGGACAAAAAGGGGAGAACATGAAGGTCCGAATAGGGTCAAGCCATATTGTGGACTTTGTCTTTAGTTTGTCTCCGTCCTTGCCCATGGTATTTTTAGTGCGTAGTTATGTACGCGCGGTGCGTATGCCACGATTAAGTGGGGATGATGATGGAGGCCGAATTGCTAATCTAGTTTTGGATGAACCGGACTGTCATTCTACAGGGTAGACCGGACTCTTTTGATAGTGTCCGGGGGCTTGATGGCCGATGAAGTATTCGGCTTGATAAGGCCACCTTGCACCTCAGCTGCGAGGGCCGCGGTATGCTCCTCAGTATGGAGGGAGCGCTCCATGTTTCCATTGGCTGTTATAAAACCACGTGGTCCAGACATCTTGAGCTTTAGATAGGCATAAAGTGGAACTGCATTGAAACGGGCGAAAGTGGTTCGTCTAAGCAGTGCATGATAACCACTACAGAAGGGGACAATGTCGAAAATTAGATCTTCGCTCTAGAAGTTATCCGATGAGCCCAATACTACCTCCAGCGGTATTGACCCTGTGCAACAGGCCTCTACGACAGGTATTACTCCTTTAAAGGTGGTTTTAGTGGGCTTGATTCTTGACGGATCAATGCCCATTTTGCGAACAGTGTCCTGATAAAGCAGGTTAAGACTACTACTGCCATCCATGAGAACTCGTGTGAGATGGAACCATCAATGATTGTATCGAGGGCCAATGCTGCCAAACCTCCATGACGGATACTAGTTGGATGGTCTCTGTGGTCAAAAGTGATCGGACAGGCCGACCATGGGTTGAATTTTGGGGAGACTGGCTCTATGGCATAAACGTCCCTTAGTGCGTGTTTGCGCTCCTGCTTGGGGATATAAGTGACGTAGATCATATTCACTATTTTTACCTCTGGGTGAAATTTCTTTTGCCCCCTTGTATTTGTTGGGCGAGGCTCATCATCATCCTCACTAGGCGGCCCTTTCCCCTTTTGTTCGACGTCTAGCTTACCGGCCTTTTTAAAGACCCAACAATTTTTGTTTGTATGATTGGCAAGCTTGTCAGGGGTGCCATGGATCTGGCAAGGCCGATCTAGTATTATTTCCAAACTGGATGGACCATCTTTGTTTCCTTTGAATGGCTTCTTCCACTAACCGGGTTTAGAGCCACTGAATCCGGCATTGACCACCTTGTCTTCGATATCTTCATTGCTGCCTTGACGCTTGTGTTTGTTGCGTCGCGGCCTGCCGTTGCCATATCTGGCTTCAGATGTGCCAGGGTCGCTGGTGTTGTTCCTTCTACGAGCTAGCCAACTATCTTCTCCCGCGCAAAAGCGGTTCGTGAGTGTGGTTAAAGCTGCCATGGACTTCGGCTTTTCTTGGCCGAGGTGTCAGGCAAGCCACTCGTCACGGGCATTGTGCTTAAAGGCCGCGAGGACTTCAGCGTCCGTGCAATCGACGATTTGGTTCTTTTTAATTAAGAACCTACTCCAGAGTTTGCGGGCTGACTCTCTGGGCTACTGGATTATGTGACTGAGGTCATCGGCGTCCGGAGGCTGGACATAGGTGCCTTGGAAGTAGCCTCTAAAGGCATCCTCCAAATCTTCCTAACTGCTAATAGAGTTCTCTGGGACGCTATTTAGCCAGTGCCGTGCTGGTCCTTTCAGTTTCAAGGGAAGGTATTTGATGGCGTGGAGATCATCACCACGAGCCATGTGGATATGGAGAAGGAAATCTTCAATCCATACCACGGGATCTGTCGTGCCGTCGTATGATTCAATGTTTACGGGTTCAAACCCTTCTGGGAACTGGTGCTGCATTACCTCGTCGGTAAAGCATAAGGGGTGTGTGGCGCCTCTGTATCGGGTAATGTCACAACAGAGTTCGGATGACATCTGTATGTGGGTTTCGGCCCTGGTGAGGTTATGTCAGTCGCGCCAAGCCTGACGGTCGTCTTCTTGTGTTGGGGCGCACGCCCTTGATCCATAGATTTATCTTGTTTGGCCTGCTCTATTACTCAGGTCTTGTCGTAAGTCGTAGGTGTATCCTAAAGCCGCTATCTCTCTGCCCTTACGGCGAGGTGGTGCAGGTTGGTGTTCGATGTTAGTGGCCGTTTTATCTCACCCACATGGAGGCCGGTCTGGTTCATCAGCGCGGTCATGTTTCGACGGGATTGGCTCAAAGGCCTCGTCGTTAAATTGTGGCAGTAGCCGATGCTTTGGATAACTCTTGGTTGGGCATTGTACACCATATTCTTGGGGCAGCTAGGACCTGGTTCAATATGTCGTTGAGTGTATCCTATTCGGCTTGGAGCCGTTGCTGCTGCTTTTTAAGGCTTCTTGCGGTGGCGATTAGTTGGCGCTTAAAGCGCTCCTGCTCGAGGGGTTCCTCTGGCAAGATAAAATCTTTGTTGCCGAGGCTGACATCATCCTCGGAGTGCGGTAGATAATTACTATCTTCCGAATCCTTGTTCCTGACTGGGTCGTTGGGGTTAACTTGCCCCTCCTCCACATCGTCATGTTCGGATGTGGGCTCGACGGGGGCTGGAGTGTTATCTTCTACGGTGTCGGTGTTACTGTCTTTGCCACGACGTGATTTTGAGCAGCGTCGCTGGCGTTGATGCTTCGGCGGTGCCTCAACAGGTTTGTCCTCCACCGGATCCATCCTGTCTGCACCATCATCCTCTTTTGGTGTATCCACCATATACACATTGTATGTGGAGGTGGCTGTCCAATGTCCGGTAAACGGTGGGTCTTGGCCTTGTGCGTCTCCGGCATCGTCGTCCATGCCGTTGATGTCTTCGGAGGTGTAATCCAGCATGTCAGTTAAGCCCTCGAAGGTGGCTATGAAGTGGGACATAAAATTCCCTGCTCTCAGCCCCTAGTCCGGGCTGGGCATAGTTCGGAGGCGATTCCTCTATAATGGTGAGGGACCGCATCAAGTCTAGAGCCTCATTTAAGAACGAGGGCTGGACGGGGAAATAAGAGTCCACGGGGCTGGCCAGGGTAAAGGCCTTTTGACCATGCTTGCTGGGCGTGGGCTTCGAGAGTTCGGAGCTAGAGTCCGGGGGCGAGTCCGGCCTTTCCATGATAGGGGGAATCCAGCCTGACTCCGGGCTGGCCGAAGACAAAATCACCTCCAAATCCCCGATTGTGTGTTTTGCATATGAGAGTCTGGCGGGCTTCAGACTCCCATCTTCGGACCCAGCAGTTAGCTCCGGATCTAAGACCAGAGCGGTGGTTGGGGCAGCAAACCCTTCGAAGATCAAATCTCCTCGGATATCAGCGACATAATTTAGGTTCCCGTAACTGATATGATGACCAGGGGCATAGCTGTCGATCTGTTTGAGGTGCCCAATCGAGTTAGCACGCAGAACAAAGCCGCCGAACACAGACATCTGGCTGGGGAGGAAAGTTTCCCCAGAAACGACATCATTGTTAATGATCGAACGGGCCATCGAACCTTCTGTCGACGACAAAGTGGAAGTCTCAATGAAAGTAATAATGTCGGTGTCAAAACCGGCCGATCTCGGGTAAGGGGTCCCGAACTGTGCGTCTGAGGGTCAAAGGTAACAGGAGACAAGGGAGGCACGATGTTTACCCAGGTTCGGGTCCTCTTGATGGAGGTAAAACCCTACGTCCTGCTTGATTGCATTTCATGAGTATTGGGGTTGAAAGAGTTGATCTACCTCAAGATCGTAATAGCTAAACCCTAGATATCTAGCCTATATGAATTCTGATAGCCTCTACGGACTATACCCTCCGGTTTATATAGACATCGAAGGGGCCTAGGGTTGTACAGAGTCGGTTTACAGAGAAAGGAAAATACACATCCGGATATTTAAACTTTCTATCCACGCAAAGGAGAGTCACATATGGACACGGGGGGAAGGTCTTCTGCCTTGTATCTTCATGGCCCATCAGTCTGGCCCGTATCAAAGAGCCTAGACACCCGAGGACCCCTTAGCCCAGGACTCGCTCAGTTGGATTGGAATGTCTTGGTCTCAATACATGAGTAGGTGGTTCTCTCTCAGAAAATGAGTAGTGGAAGTGTAGGCTCGTTTTGATGGCTCTCTCATGAATGGAGAGGAGGGTGGAGGGGTATATAGCCTCCACCCAAAATCTAACCGTTACACACATTTGAGCCAACTCGGTCAGACCGAATATATGAACTCGATGAGACCAATTCAGTTAAAAATGTGAATGTTAGGCTTTTCGGTGTGCCGATGTGCTAGGGTTACGGTAAAACCTCATCTTGGTTTGACCGATTACACAAACTTGGTGAGACCGATTTTAGTAATAAGCAATCTGAGAGTTGGTCAAGCAAACTTGGTGGGGCCGACTTCATATCTCGGTGAGACCAAAATAGTTGCAACAAGCAACAAAGAATTTTAAAGCCCATCTCGGTGAGACCGAGATCCAATCGGTGATACCGAACTGATTAGGGATTCTGGCAGTGGCTATGTCAAGTGAACTCGGTGGCGCCGGATGAATCAAATCGGTGGGGCCGAGTTTGACTTTAGGTTTTGGACATATTTGGAATTGAGAAAGCGGTTGAGGGTTTTGGAGCATATCACTAAGAACTTTGAGCAAGTAGACCGTTAAGCAACACCTCATGCCCTTTTAATAGTATTGGTTTTTCCTATGGACTCAATGTGTCGGTGGGAACGACACCTATGGGATCACAAGAATCCCTACTGTGGTTAGCGGGGCGCGGGGTCGTGAGAAGAGCGGATCAAACAGATAGCACATGGTTCTTTTAACCAGGTTCAGGCCGCGAGGATGCGTAAAACCCTACTCCTGCTTTGGTGGATTGTATATCTGTGTTCTTGAGCTAGCTATGGGGCGTGAGGAGCTCCAAAAAGCCGAATCCTTCCTCTGGTCGCCTCGGACCTCCTTTTATAGAAAAAGGGGGTTGCCACAGTGGCACATAGGAGGTGCAAAGGGTACAGTGCTGTGAGGTTATCCTTCGCATCACATGACAAGGCACATTTAATGTGTCTTGCTTAGGTGTCCTTGCTTTATCGGGGACGGGGGAGAAACCTGTCTCGTCCATCGCCGCTCCTTCTTGTGTCGACACGCGCCCTGGCCAGCGACGCGTGCGATGCCATGTAGGTAGGCAGGCAGCTGAGGTGGCGCAGTGGTGGGTCTTCATGAAGATCTGCATGCCGCCACGCGGGTGCCTGCCTAGCTGGTTGGGTCAGCAGCTGCATGCATGCGGTGGTCGAGGTTTAGTCGGCGTGGGTCTGATGGTGGCCCTGCGGGTGTCCTCGGCAAGGGCCTTGCCGGGGCCCCGGCAAGGGTCTTGCCGAGGCGCCTGCTGTCATCCCCGGCAAGGCGCTTGCCGGGGGCCTTGTGGTCTTCCTCGGTTGGGATCCCGCGAAGGGTTGTCGTCTCCTTAGTGCGTATCTGATCTTGAATGTCTTCACAAAGATCTGCATGCCGCCACGGGGATGTCTCCCAAATCCTTGCCCTTTAGGGGCAGTGGACTCAATGGTGATTTGCTCCGTAGGCGCGGGACGAGTCGCCGCGGCAAGGGTCTTGTCGGGGCTGCTAGAACTGTCTCCCGGCAAGGATCTAGCCGGGGGAGTCCGCTTCGTCCCCTTTGCTCTTCATGGTCTTGGCCTTGGCATCGTTCTAGTTCTCTTGAGCTTCGGTCTTACCCTGGCTCACCTCCCTTGCCTTTCTTGGTGTGGTGGTATCCGCGGCTCAGACTGCCCGTGCACAGTTATAGGGGTACAAAAAGTGTACCTCTCTTTTTGTACACCGACAGGAGCCCCTGGGCTTGGGCCACACATAAGCGCAACGCGTTGTTGGGCTAGGCCCAAAAATGGTGCGCGGGCAGGCGGGGCGGTTTTTACCGTGGTAAGATTCTTCGCGCGCTGCGCTTCCCACGATTCCCGCGCGTGGCGCGGCGTGGGGAGGCGCGTGTGACGTGGGCGGCAGGCGTGGGGTTGGTTCCCGCAGGCATGCGTCACATCATAGTAAAGGGGCGGTTCGCGCCTTCCCCATATACGGAGGGAGGCATGGAGGCGCGGTCCATTTACTGAATGGGATTGAGGCGTGTTCTTCAAGGCGTCCACTCCCCACGATCACGGGGTGGGGAGTGGTAGTCTCACCCGTCCCCTTGGTTCTGCACGTCCGCCACGTGTCTCCCATGCGCCTGGGGTGGCAAACGGTGGAGGCGGGAAACCGGGCTGTCGCTGGTTGGGGCGGCGGGTCGGTCCTGGCTCCCTGCGCCTTCCGTATCTTGATTGGCCGAGCGGGGCGGCCGAGCCCCAACCCCGGTCCTTTATAAAGAGTGGGAGCGGGATGGCGTCCCGCATTCTTTCATCTTCTTCTTCCTTCAGCTTCTGCTCCTCCCTTCCATCTGTCATGGAGAGAGGGAATCTCGGTCCTTCAACAGTGGCGGCGAGGGTCGCCACTCGACAACGCGTCCCTCCTTCTCCTATGCCTGCGGTGGCAGAGCCAGCCACGAGGGGAAGGGGGAGGGGGCGAGGCCGTGGCCGAGGCCGGGGCGCTCGGGGAAGGGGAGGACGGGGCGGCGCGCCGGCCTCGCCTCCGCCAGCAGCTCCTCCTCCAATGGAGGGCCATGTTGGGGATGACCCTTGTGAGTTCTTCGTCAGGCTGCGCCGGCCGCCGCGCCGTCGCCTTCGTCTCCCGACTCCATTTGCGCGGGAGATGGAGCTGGATCCGCCGGAGTCGTTGCGGCTGCACATGAGGGGCTGCGGGATCAGTGGCACGCGGGTCCGCGTCGACTTCCCCGCCCCTCACGTGATGTATCTTCGTCGGGGATGGAAGACGTTTCCTCATATCCACCGCTTGACGGAGGGGCTCACTCTCCATTTTGAGCTGATGGAGGGTGGCCTTCTCTCCGTCAAGGTCTTCGGGCTCTTTGGGACCCGTGCAAGGTGCTGCGTGGAGAGCTCTTCTGATAGTGAAGACTCCTCCTCGGGCGGGAGTGACGAGGAGGACAGCAGCAACGACGACGAGGGTAGTAGGCGGCAGGATGACGGGTCCAACTAGGTGTCAGGTGACACTCCGTGCGGCACCGGCGACCCCATCATCCGTGTCGCCGGCTCCCTGAACTTCTCGGGGTCGTCTCCTTGAGCGGCTGGCACTGGGAGGCTACGAAAGAGGAAGAGGGCGGGCGGCAAGGCCGTCAAGTCGGAGTACGCGGGCACCGATGCCTTCGACGCGTGCTGACGTCCTGCCGCCTTGTCTTCGAGCTCTGCTTCCGGTGCCGCCATCACCATCCAGCCTTTGGACGGCCACAAAGATGTTCTCTTGGTGCCTTCTGCCACCCGTAGCTCGCCTAGGTGCTCCTTTTGTCCTTTTCGCCTCCTTGACCTGCCTCCTGAGGAGAGGGACAAGAAAGCGATTACGGGCACCTTATCTCTTTTTAGTTTGTAAGCCTTCGGGCCTTTGTTGAATTTAAAACTTGTAATCCCATCATTCATGTTTTTCATTCCCTATGGACTGTACCTGAGTGGAATGTTTTTTTAATGAAAAAGGGATGCTTGCCGGGTCATTTGTTTGCGGGTGGAACCCACGACAAGGAGTAAATCCTTGATATCTTCAAGATAAACATTTCCTTGCCCGGCAACAGTCCTTGCCGTCTCCCCACTTCGCTCGACCTTCCTCACGCCTTTGGCGGAGGCAGGGATGAGGCAGGTTCAGGATCCTTGTTTCATCCTTTCGCTGCCGCGACTACGACCAAACTTGGCCCCAGGAACGAGCCCTAGGGCCTAGAGTTAGGGGAGCACGGTAGCTTAGGGGAAAACGAGGTTTCACATACCTCAGTCCATAATGGAATGCATGATAAGGGATGAAGAACTTATCTGCAGCTGCAGTCCCCGACAACCTTGGTTCACCGTGGGTGAATCTTTGCTCTTGCAGCCCCCGGCAATACTGGCTTGCCGGGGGCTAGATGCTGGTCTGTTCCTCTCTTTTTTCTCCCCAAGTGGTTCGGCACGGATATCTGTGTGTCCTGTGAACCAAAGAAGACAAAAGAAAGACAAAGAGACGCACACTCGACCTCTAAGCTAGGGGTTAGTCGCCGCTAAGCACTATCAACCCTAACCAAGGACGAGACTCGACCTAGCATGCATGCTATAACTTAGGGCACCAGCGCTTCATTTATTTATGCTCAGGGTCTGCGCCTGGCTTTGTACAAAGGGTTACATGCGTCATCGGCAAGGCTCGTACAAAAGGTGGCTTGCCGGGGGGCCCGGCAAGCTGCGCCTCATGGGTAAAACTTGCGAAGATGCTCAATGTCCCAGGAGTTACTCACCGGAACGGCATCTTCGGTCTCCAGGCGGACTGCGTCGGGCCTGGTGACTCGTATTACCTGATAAGGGCCTTCCCACTTTGGCGTCAACTTGTTGGAATTCTTGGCCGATTGAACATGCCGAAGAACAAGGTCGCCTTCCTCAAAGCTTCGGGCATGAACCTTGCGGCTATGGTAGCGGCGCAAGGCTTGCTGGTAGCGCGCTGCTCTCACAGCCGCCCAAAGATGATCTTCCTCAAGGAGCGTTGCGTCATCTTGCCGCAATTGCTCTTGCTCAAGCTCGTCATAAGCGAGTACTCGAGGTGACCCGTATAACCAGTGCAAAGGGTGTCTGGCCGGTGGCTCGATTTGGTGTCATTCTGATTGACCAAAGAACTGCCGGCAATTCATCAATCCAGCGCCTTCTACACTTGTGCAGTCTGTCAAAGGTCTTTGTCCTCAGGCCTCACAGTACTTCAGCATTTGCCCTCTCAGCTTGACGATTGCTTCGTGGGTGAGCAACGGAAGCGAAACAGACCTTGCTGCCGAGGTCTTGAATATATTGCATGAAGGTGTGGCTTGTGAACTGCGTGCCGTTGTCGGTGATAACCCTACTGGGTACACCAAAACGGCACACCAGTCCTTTGAAGAACTTGACGGCTGACTGTGCTGTGACCTTCCTCACTGCTTCCACTTCTGGCCACTTTGTGAACTTGTCGATTGCAACGTACAAGTACTCAAAGCCCTCGACAGCGCAGGGGAAAGGGCCCAGTATGTCAAGCCCCCAGACCGAGAAAGGCCAGGAGAGAGGAATGGTTTGAAGGGCTTGAGCTGGCTGATGAAGCTTCTTTGAATGGAACTGACACGCTTCACACCTGGTGACTAGTGTCGTCGCATCCTGGAGGGCGGTGGGCCAGAAGAAGCCTTGCCGAAACGCTTTGCCGGCAAGGGCCCTTGACCCGATGTGGGATCCACATATGCCTCCATGTATCTCCGCCAACAGCCCCAGTCCTTCCTCTCGAGGGATACACTTCAATTTCACGCTGTTTGGCCTCTTTTTGTACAGGACGTCATCGACGAACTGGTACATAGTAGAGCGACGGGCTACTTTTTCCGCTTCTTCCTGCTCCTCAGGAAGTTCCCCTGTTTGGAGGAATCGGACGGTATGTTGTTCCCACGCTGGAGCCTGGGGCTCGACGGCGAGGACTAAAGGCATATCCTCCGCTATCGGAGCGGCTGTCTCCATGGCAAGAGCTTGATGCTCTGTCGGAGCCAGCCGTCCTGTGGCGGGCTCAGTGTCTCCGGCAACATCCTTGACGGCGGCTTCGGGGAGCTCGGCGGGAAAGTACTTGCCGGGCCCTGATTTTCTCCTCTTGTTCTGCTATGTTGATGGATCAATGGATGGCTGAGTTAGCCGAAGCACAAAGGTACCTGGTTCCACAGGTAGCTTGAGGGCAGCGCGTTTTGACAGGTAATCGGCAATATCATTCTCCGCTCGGGGAACGTATTCTGCCTGTATACCATCAAAAAGCTCTTCCAGCTTTCTCACTTCATCGACGTAGGCCTTCATCAACGGGCTCTGGTAATCCTTGTTGACTTGCTTGACGACAAGTTGCGAGTTGCCTCTGACGACGAGTTTCTTGATTCCGAGGTCTACCGCGATCCTAAGACCGGCAAGCAGCCCTTCGTACTCAGCCGTATTGTTTGTTGACACCTCCCTGGGGAAGTGCATCTGGATCACGTACTTGAGGTGCTCTCCGCTGGGCGCGACAAGCAGTACGCCAGCCCCGACGCCCTGTAAGGAGAAAGCTCCATCAAAGTACATGATCCAGTCGCAACTTGCCTCCTTGCCGGGGAGAGCAGTCTCTTGGGTTTCTTCGTCAGGCGTCGCGGTCCATTCTGCAACGAACTCCGCCAGGACTCGGCTTTGAGTCGTCGACGTACTCTCAAACTTGAGGCCAAAGCTGGACAGTTCCAGTGCCCACTCTACGATCCTTCCCATTGCGTCTGGATTGTGCAATATCTGTTGTAGAGGGAGGCGAGTGGCGACAGTGATTTCGTGCGCCTGGAAGAAGTGACACAGCTTCCTCGAGGCCATAAGAAGGCCGAAGAGCAGTTTCGGCACACCGGAGTACCTCGATCTAGCCCCCTGCAGGAGGGAACTAACAAAGTAGACTGGGTGCTGCATCATTTTCTTCTTCGGCGGCACTTCAATTGCCTGCGTCGTCTCGGCATCGGTGGCATCGGGCTCCGTTGCTGCTATTACCTCGTCATCAATTTCTCTCTGCGCCACTAGTGCGGCGTTGACCACCTGGTTCCTTGCCGCCAGGTACAGCAGCAACGGTTCCTGTGGCCTAGGCGCAACTAGTATTGGCGCGTAGGAGAGGTACCTCTTCAAATCTTGAAATGCTGCTTCGGCTTCTGGCGTCCACTCCATCGGGCCCGCCTTTTTCAAAATTTTGAAAAACGGAAGGGCGCGCTCGGCGGACTTGGAAATGAACCTGCTCATGGCGGCAATGCAACCAGCAAGCCGATGCACATCCTTGACTCGCTCGGGCGCTTCAATCTACTCTATAGCTTTGATCTTGTCCGGATTGGCCTCTATCCCACGCTGTGACACAAAGAATCCGAGAATCTTGCCAGACGGGACGCCGAAGACGCACTTCTCAGGGTTCAGCTTGAGATTGATCTTGCGTAGGTTTGCAAATGTTTCTTGTAAATCTGATATGAGGGTTGCCCTGTTCTTGGTTTTGACCACTATATCATCCATATAAGCTTCCATATTTCTATGGAGCTGGGGTTCAAAACCAATCTGGACCGCCCTTGCAAACGTTGAACCAGCACTCTTCAACCCTAAAGGCATCTTTATAAAGCAATACGTACCACATGGGGTGATGAATGCTGTTTTCTCTTCATCTTCCCTTGTCATGAAGATCTGGTGGTAGCCGGAGTAGGCATCGAGGAATGACAACAGATCACACCCAGCTGTGGAGTCAACAATCTGGTCAATGCGCAGCAACGGGAAGGGGTATTTGGGACAAGCCTTATTAATATCTGTGTAATCAATACACAGCCTCCACTTCCCATTTGCCTTGTGCACTACCACCGGATTGGCCAACCACGTTGGATGGAGCACTCCTCTTACCAAACCCGGTGCTTCCAGTTTTCGGATCTCCTCTGTGATGAACTCTTGTCGTTCCAAAGCTTGCTTTCTGACCTTCCTCTTGACGGGCCGCGCATGAGGACAGACAGCAAGGTGGTGCTCAATCACCTCCCTGGGAACGCTGAGGATGTCGGATGCTTGCCATGCAAACACATCGACATTCGCGCGCAGGAAGGTGACGAGCGCGTCTTCCTATTTGTCGCAAGGGTGGAGCTTATGGTAAAAGCTCCTCCCGTGATGTCCTCCTTGACAGAAACCTTCTTGGTTCCCTGCGGTGTGGCCCTGGACTTCTTGTTTCTGTCGGCGGAGCTCTTTGGCACGTCCTCAACGGGAGCGCTACACTCCGAAGAGGTGCGCTTGCCGGAGTGGGTGCCTGAGGTCTCACCGGTCTTCTTCTTTTGCCTTCCCGGGGCTCCAGCGGCAGGAGCAAGCGCCTTAGCAGTGGCGGCTACTGCAACTGCTTGTTGGTAGAGTTGGTCGGCGCAAATTAGCGCATCCTTCTTGTCTGATGGGACGGTGATGATCGTCACAGGCCCCGGCATCTTCAGGGTGTTGTAGGCGTAATGTGACACCGCCATGAACTTGGCCAACGCTGGGCGGCCAAGGGTCCCATTGTAAGGCAAGGGGATCTTGGCAACGTCGAACACAATCCTTTCTATCCTATAGTTCAGATCACTCCCAAAAGTCACGGGCAACGTGACCTTTCCCTTTGGTTGACTTCTTCCCGGGTTGACCCCCTGAAACGTGCCCGTCTCTTCGAGGTCTTCATCAGGAATCTGCAATTTCTCGATCACTGCAGGCGAGATTAAGTTCAGACCGGCCCCGCCATCGACTAGCATCTTTGTCACCTTGAGGTTGCGTATTGTTGGTGAAACCAACAATGGCAAGCACCCGACTACAGTAGTGCGATCTGGGTGATCCTCAGTGTCAAATATGATAGGTGTGCTGGACCACTTCAGCAGCCTTTGGGCATCAAACGACGGTTTCGCCGTTGTAATCTCATGCGCCCACTGTTTAAGCTGGCGGTGAGAGGTATGCAGCGAGGCGCCGCCATCGACGCACACGGCCTCTGTAGCTTTCTGAAATTCTTGGTCACCAGACTCATCGTCCTCTTCGTGATCATCGTCTTTTGGCTTTTTGTCACGGCCCCGGGCGGGCCTCTCCCGCTGTTTATCTTTGTCGCGACGGCCCGCCTGGCCGTTACGCTTCTTGTCGGACCCCTCAGCACCGTCCTGGCCTTTCTCCTTGTCCCGCCTCTCATATTCAGCCCTCTGCTTCTCAGCAAGGAGCTCAACCTGTCGGCAGTTCTGGAGATCATGGCCTTTGGTGCGATGGATCTTGCAGTATTGCTTGTCGGAGTTTCCTGGCTTCTCGGCAGCCGCCAAGGCCCGGCAAGCGACACATCCGGCAATTTCCTTGCCGGGTTCATCTGCCTTGGTTTTCTTGGCGGAGCCGGCGTCGTCAGATCCCTCGACGGCAAGCACGGCTTTACCTTTGCACTTCCTGTTGCGGCGCCGGCCTTTCTTCGTCGGGGCGGCAGTATCCTCATCTGAGGAGTCGGTTTCCACGCCGGCATATTCGCCGGGGTACTTCCTTCCCTCTTCAGCTCGGGCACATCTGTCAGCAAGAACATAGAGTTCTGCCACATCTTTCACCTTGTTCATTGCCAGTTCTTCGCGCATCTTGCGGTTACGCACGTTCTGATGGAATGCGCTGATGATGGCAGTAGGGTGAACATCAGGAATATTGTACTGTACCCGGCTGAACCTCTGTATATACTTGCGCAGACTCTGGCCTCCCTTCTGGGGAATGACATGCAGGTCGCTTGCTTGGCCATGGGCTTGGTGACCTCCAGTAAAGGCGCCCACACACTCATGGCACAATTCCGACTAGGAGGAAATAGAGTCTACCGGCAAGTGCATCAACCACGACATGGTGTTGGGTTTAAGAGCCAATGGAAAGTAATTCGCAAGCACCTTATCATCGCGGGCTCCGGTGTCTTGCATCGCGATGGTGTAGATGCTGAGGAACTCAGACAGGTGAGTCTTGCCGTTGTACTTTTCGCCAACGTCAGGTTTGAAGGTGCGGTGAGTGGGCCACTGGAACTGCTGCAGCTCACGGGTAAAAGCCGGACAGCCTACCTCGTAAGGTAGGCCTCCAGGGATCTCCGGGGCCGGGTGGTTCATAGCAGGCCCTGCTTGCCTGTCTGACTGGTGGCGCGCTCCGCGCCGGCGCTCGATAGTGGTTCGAGCGTCTTCATGGGCTCGTTCCCGAAGAACTTGGCGCTGGTCACAGTGGGTCCGCGGGTCAGACGATGCTATGGAGATGTCGTCGCCCGCGACGTCGCGACAAGCCGGCGTCCGCGGTACCGGATGGGGAAGAGGTGAATGCACCGTGGTCGCGGCGCCGCCGGCTTTTCCGCCACTGGTCCGCAGGACTCCATCGGAGCATTGACCCGGGGGCCCCACCAGACTTGGTTCGTCTTTGTTGGCCACCACAACAAGGCTTCGGATAGTGGCTCTCCATTCGTCGAGTTTCCCTGTAGTGGGAGGAAAGTCGAGGAGCAACTGCGCGCGCGCCAGGGCCTCTGCTGGCATCGGTGGCAGCGAAACCTGCATGGATCGCAACGCGCTTCGACTTCTGACCATGTCAGAAGGAGCTCTATCACGACCCCGCGGTCGCATGCCATTTTCACCAGCGCCTCGGCGAGTGGGCAGGTCTTCTACGTCCTGGGAGTGGCGCTCGGGGCTCTTCCCGCGGCGACGCCCGGGATCTTCGGCGTGATTACGCCGTTCGTCGCGCGCTACCTGGGAGGAGCGCGCTGTTGGCACCGGCGTGGGAGTCTTGGAGGCCCTTGCGTCGCCTTCGGGCGGGGCGGCGATGACCCTGGAAGGCCCCGCTCCACCCGCAAAGGGCTTGGCTCCGCCTTTGGATTTGGTGACGTGTGGCCCGTTACCAGGCGCACAAACATCGCCGCCTCCCAAACTCTGGCTGCTGGGATGGTGTTGGTGTTCGCGAGTAGCGCCCCGGGTCCTTTCTGCGACCGGTCCGCTGCTCGCCCGCGTCGGGACGGGCTGTCCGGCTTTCGACTGGCCAACCGCCACCGTCGTCTTCTTCTTGGGCGCCATGATGATGAAGAAGCGCCAAACTAACTACTAAAGCCGATTCTCACAACTGCGCCCCCTACCTGGCGCGCCAAAGATGTCAGTGGGAACGACACCTATGGGATCACAAGAATCCCTACTGTGGTTAGCGGGGCGCGGGGTCGTGAGAAGAGCGGATCAAACAGATAGCACATGGTTCGTTTATCTAGTTTCGGGCCGCGAGGATGCGTAAAACCCTACTCCTGCTTTGGTGGATTGTATATCTGTGTTCTTGAGCTAGCTATGGGGCGTGAGGAGCTCCAAAAAGCCGAATCCTTCCTCTAGTCGCCTCGGGCCTCCTTTTATAGAAAAAAGGGGTTGCCATAGTGGCACATAGGAGGTGGAAAGGGTACAGTGCTGCGAGATTATCCTTCGCATCACATGACAAGGCACATTTAATGCGTCTTGCTTAGGTGTCCTTTCTTTATCGGGGAAGGGGAAAAACTTGTCTCGTCCGCCGCCGCTCCTTCTTGTGTCGACACGCGCCCTGGCCAGCAACGCCTGCGATGCCATGTAGGTAGGCAGGCAGCTGAGGTGGCGCAGTGGTGGGTCTTCACGAAGATCTGCATGCCGCCACGCGGGTGCCTGCCCAGCTGGTTGGGTCGGCAGCTGCATGCATGCGGTGGTGGAGGTTTAGTCGGCGTGGGTCTGATGGTGGCCATGCGGGTGTCCTCGGCAAGGGCCTTGCCGGGGCCCTTGCAAGGGTCTTGCCGAGGCGCCTGCTGTCATCCCCGGCAAGGCGCTTGCCGGGGGCCTTGTGGTCTTCCTCGGCTGGGATCCCGCCAAGGGTTGTCGTCTCCTTAGTGCATATCTGATCTTGAATGTCTTCACAAAGATCTGCATGCCGCCACGGGGATGTCTCCCGAGTCCTTGCCCTTTGGGGGCAGTGGACTCAAGGGTGATTTTCTCCGTAGGAGCGGGACGAGTCGCCGCGGCAAGGGTCTTGCCGGGGCTGCTAGAACTGTCTCCCGGCAAGGATCTTGCCAGGGGAGTCTGCTTCGTCCCCTTTGCTCTTCGTGGTCTTGGCCTTGGCGTCGTTCTAGTTCTCTTGACCTTCGGTCTTACCCTGGCTCACCTCCCTTGCCTTGCTTGGTGTGGTGGTATCCATGGCTCAGACTGCCCGTGCATAGTTATAGGGGTACACAAAGTGTACCCCTCTTTTTGTGCACCGACACAATGTGATCTTGGATCACTAAAAATAGAAATGAAGAATCTTGAGCTTTTTCCAATATTCTTTCCTTAGCATCTTGAAGGGGTTCCACATCCTCTTGTCCATGCCACACATTAATTGAACTTTCTGAAATATACTAGATGAAAGAATTAGTCCAACAAGAGATATGTTGACATTAATTACCAAAATCACCCTGGGAGCACTTGTGCTTTCACCATCCTGCCGGTACCCTCTGTTTTGTTGCCGGATAGTTAGGCCTACTGGGTACAAAGTACAAAGAGGGTCCAGCCCCCCGCTAATCTTTTTTCACCACAGGCTACTACGACCATCCTGACCGAAGCAACGTTCGAGTCAAGGGATGGGAGCACCTAAGTTTCAAAAAGCGGCGAGGTTTTCCTATGCACAAGTATTTACTTATCGAACATGTATGGATAAGAGAAAGAACTTATCTGTTTTGCTTGCGGGGACTGCAGCGTAGGCTTCATCTTTCCATCTCATCTTGGAGGACAAGTCTTCGGCAGGAGCCTGCAGTTTCTGCAGATAGAAATGATACCAGATGCGATCTTAGCTACATGAACATGAGATGCTCATGAAATGCTTATGCATGCATGCGATTTGTCGCCCCCCCAGCGCTTCAGTTATTTCTCTGTTGCTTAGGGTCTGCGCCTGGCTTTGTACAAGGGGTTACATGCAACTGAGCCAAGGCCTATACAAAAGGGTAGCTGACGGGCATGGCCCGACAACGGCGCCTTAGGAGTAGAACTTGTAGAGATGCTCAATATTCCATGAGTTTTGCGACAATTTGTACAAGGGGTTACATGCAACTGAGCCAAGGCCTATACAAAAGGGTAGCTGACGGGCATGGCCCGACAGCGGCGCCTTAGGAGTAGAACTTTGGCGACAATTTGTTTGCACCCTTGGCAGACTGGACGCTCCTAAGGACAAGGTCGCCTTCCTCAAAACACCAGGCATGAACCATGCGGCTATGATGGCAACGCGGGGCTTGCTAGTAGCGTGCAGCACGCGTAGCAGCCCGGAGATGGTTCTCCTCGAGAAGCACAACATTTTCACACCGGTGCTGATCCTGCGCTACTTCATCATAGGCAAGCACTCGAGGGGACCCGTAATGAGTTCCGTGGGGATAACTGCTTCTGCCCCATAGACTAGGGAGAAGGGAGTCTGCCCGGTAGCTCGATCTGGTGTCGTTCTGAGGGACCAGAGAACTACCGGCAACTTGTTGATCCATCTCCTGCTGAAGTCTACTATGCAACTTTATCCTGGTAGATGTTGTTGGGCCTCCAAGTGTAGATTTTTGTAGGACAGTAGCAAATTTCCCTCAAGTGGATGACCAAAGGTTTGTCAATCCGTGGGAGGCATAGGATGAAGATGGTCTCTCTCAAACAACCCTACAACCAAATAACAAAGAGTCTCTTGTGTCCCCAACACACCCAATACAATGGTAAATTGTATAGGTGCACTAGTTTGGCGAAGATATGGTGATACAAGTGCAATATCGATGGTAGATATAGGTTTTTGTAATCTGAAAACATAAAAATAGCAAGGTAGCAACTAATAAAAGTGAGCAAAAACGGTATTGCAATGCTTCGATACAAGGCCTAGGATTCATACTTTCACTAGTGCAAGTTCTCTCAACAATGATAACATAATTATATCATATGACAATCCCTCAACGTGCGACAGAAGTCAATCCGAAGTTCCTACCACGGAGAACATGTCACAGCCCCAGAATTGTTTGTAATTAGATGAATCTGCATCCATGAATCATGTTTAAATTCAAAGGAAATTTGAATTGGGGATGACCAAGCCCTAGCACTAAATCAAGTCAAATAGGTTCAACTAAAAATATTTTTCAATGAACCCAAAGTGCCCTAAAAAATGTTCATAATTTATGGAACAAGGTGAAAAACTAAACCAAAAATGGTGGACATTTTTTTAGGACATAAATGGGATTTGAATTAATCCAATATGTATTTGAATTGGAGCTTTAAAATTATATAAATATTTTTATAGCTCCAAATATTTTGAAACTTGCTGAGGGTCTCTGAAATAATTCAGTTAGTGCCCATAAAAAGTTTCAAAAGTTTACAAAATGGTTTAGTGCCAAAACTAAATAAGATTACAATTACAGAAATAGAAAACAGAAATGGAAAGAGAGAGAGAGAGAGAGAGAGAGAGAGAGAGAGAGAGAGGAAACCTTACCTATGCAGCCCACCTGGAGCCCAAGTGGCCGGCCCAGCCCACCTGGCGACTTGCCAGTCATCTTCAACCTCTGCCAGTAGGTAGAGGGAGAGACTTCGCACGTGGCTGAGCGCGCCACCTCCTGCTTCGTGCTCGCTAGCCTCCCCCGAGTCCACCTGCACGCCCAGGAGATGAGGACGACCCCCTCTCACTTTCCCCTCCTTCCTCTACCTCGCCCCCTTCCTCTGGCCTCTCTTCCTCGCACTGCAGAGCAAACCCGAGACCGCTGCTCGCCGTAGCCGCAGCCACCGTCCACCCCATGCCTCCCCGATGTGCCCAGAAGACCCGCCTCATCGCCCTCTTAGCCTACGCTGAGCTACGCAAGACGGGAAGTGCCACACGGTCTCCATCTCGATGTCTTCAACCTCGGGACCAGCCGAACGCCATCGTCCGATTCGCCACCAACAGGGCCTCGACCTCATCGACGACGCCTTTGAGTTTGCTGTGAGCTCCCGCTTGTTTCCCCCTTAGCTCCATGCTCGTTTTCATCTGCTAGCACAATTTTCCACCATGGCCATGAGCTCAGCGCCACCGCGTTCGTCTCCGTCGTCGCTACAGGGAGCAATACCCGTGACCGAGCATGTAGTCGTGCTCCTGCTGCCCCGGGGTTTGCACCTAGCGTGTTGGTTTGCTCGGTTGCGAGCTGCAACCTCACGCATGACCGAGCGAGTGCTCCGGCCACCGCTAAAGCTCGATGTTGGCCACTTTCCGGCCACCCCAGCACCACCCGCCACCACCACTAGAAGCGCTGCAACGCCAGGAACCCGTAGAGCCCTCCCGCGCATCAAACCATCGCTGGAGTAGCGATTACGGAGTTTCTCTGCCGTTTTTTGAGGTTGCCAGCGACTAATCCCTGGCCGTGCCCACGTGGCGTGCTTAAGTTAACCACTAATCCCCCTGTGCCACTGACATTGGGCCCCACGTGCTAATTAAGCCCCTACTTAGTTTAATTTAGGATTAACTAACCATTGTAAGCACTGAGTCAATGACAGCTGGGTCACACCTGTCAGGTTTGACCTGGATAGTCCTGTTGACCAGCTGACATCAGCATGACTTAATGCTGATGCAGTTAATCATTTTCTGGATTGAAGATAATCCAGGAAATTCCAGAAAATAGTTAAAACTTCTAAAAATCATAGAAAACCAACCATAGCTCAAAATGAAATAAATTATATATGAAAAAATATCAGAAAAATCCAAAGAATCTGTTTATGACATTTTCATGCATATTGGAACAACTTAAGGCTGCTGTATATGAAAATTTGAATAAATGGCATTTGAAATGTCTTTTATGGAGTTTGAATTTGAACCTTTGGTTCAAACCAACTTCATTTAATCTGGTTGCTAGTTGCATTAGGTCAATCAACATCATATTGCCATGTCATGATCATGCATCATATTGCTGCATTCATTGATTGTGTTCCCTCTTGTTTGCTGGTGTTTGTTCCCTTTCAGTAGACGTTGTTCCGGTGATGTGATCGATGACACTAATGAAGAATCAATGCTATCTTCATAAGTGCCAGGCAAGCAGAACCCCCTTGTTCATTCCGATACAATCCCACTCTCTCGCTCCTGCTCTCTTTTACTGCATTAGGACAACAACGGTTCAAATGTTACATGTTGCGGTAGTTGAACCCCTTTCCTTTGCATGACCTGTCATTGCCAAAGTAAATAGATGAAACCCACTAGCATGAGTAGGAGTTGTTTGAGCCCTTATGTGCCTGCTCATTCATGCTTGTAGTCATGCCTGCTACTGCTTAGAGTTGAGTCAGGTCTTATTCATTGGGGATGAATTGGAATGTGGTGAACATGTCTTACTGTTGAGAGCTAAGTGTGTGAACACGATTTGGTAAAGGTAGCGGTGAGAGGCCATGTAGGAGTACATGGTGGGTTGTCTCATTGAAACTGTCCTCGGGAACTGAGTTCTGTGTTTGTGATCCATGAACAGCTACTACCACATATTGGGCTCCGGGCACTCCAAGCTCTCTCGACTTATTAATCAACCTGATCTCCATCCAGGAGTTGCAACTAGTTTCTAGTGTTTGTAGGTAGCGATAGTAGTCTACCAAGTGGCACCCGGTATAGGTGGGCTTGGGACAGACAAGGTGCAGTGGCACGGTGTACCAAGCGTCGCCCGTTTGGTGGGCTTGGGAACCCTGCTCACATCGTTTCGGGCCGTGAGAGACACCCCGGCCGGATCTCCTTGCGGATGGAACCCGAATAGGCGATAAACCTGGACTAGAGAGTTGTGTGGTTAGTGAGGTCGTGCCCGACTCCCTTGCCAGGCTTCCGCTTGAAGGTTGCCAAGATACACGACGTGTACATGGTGGTAAGTGGTGAGAGCATGTGTGAAGAAGTACACCCCTGTAGGGTTAACATCATCTATTCAAATAGCCGCATCCGTGGTAAAGGACTTCTAGGTTGCCTGTATAGTTCATAGACAAGTCAAAGTGGATACTCTAAAATGCGCAAGATAAGCGTGAGTGCTATGGATGGCCTTCCTGTAAGGAGACGGGAGTGGATCCATAGTGGTGTATTGATATGGTGAATATGTGGACTCGTGTGCGCCACCTCAAAGAGTTACCAGCAGCCATAGTACAGGATAGCCACTGAGTCAAAGCTGGCTTGCTGCAATCAAACTCCACAACCCCTTTGTTGATATTGATGCATATGTAGATAGTTCTGATGTAAGTCTTGTTGGGTACATTTGTACTCACGTTTTCTTAATTTATGTTTTGTAGAGAGACTTCAGTCTGACTAGTAGTACCGCGTGGACTTCGACATTTAGCTTGTTACCTCAGCTACGATCTTGTACCCTTGGGAGGGTCTTGTAGATAGTCAGGCTTCTCAGCCTTTTTCATTTGTAGTTGTCAGTACTCAGACATGTTTATGATTCCACTTGTTGCTTGTATGCTTTGTATGTTGGGTCATGAGACCCATGTTTGTAATACTTGGATCCTCGAAGCCTAATGAATAAATACTTGAGTCATAGAGTTACGTTGTGATGCCATGTTGTATTTCCACATATCGAGCATATTGTGTGTATGTTATTGAAATGCTTGGTATGTGTGGGATCTGACAACCTAGTTGTTTATTCTTGGTAGCCTCTCTTATGGGGAAATGTCTCCTAGTGCTTCCACTGAGCCATGGTAGCTTGCTACTGCTCCGGAACACTTAGGCTGGCCGGCATGTGTCCTTCTTCATTCCTGTGTCTGTCCCTTCGGGGAAATGTCATGCAGTGTCTACCGAAGTCATGTTAGCCTGCTACAGACTGGATTCTCTGGAGTCCTATTAGCCCAGCTGCTACAGCCCGGATTCACTCGCTGATGACTGACATGTTCGTTGCTGGGTCATGTATGCATGTCCTTGTAAGTTAGTGCCACTTTGGGTTTACGACTAGTCATGTTGGCCCGGGTTCTATGTCTTATGGATGCTAGCGACACTATCATATACGTGAGCCAAAAGGCGCAAACGGTCCTGGGCCAGGTAAGGTGGCACCCGTGGGAATACCGTGCGTGAGGCCGCAAAGTGATATGATGTGTTACATGCTAGATCGGTGTGACTTAGGATGGGGGTCCTGACAGCTTTGGTATGAGAGCCTGACTGGCTATAGGATTACCAAGCCAAACTGGTCGAAGTCGTGTCTAGAAATGCTTTAGTTATATAAGGGAATTGATTGTGGAAGGTAACGTAAGGCTCTTTTTACTCCTTTACCTTATGTCCTTCTGATCTGAGTCACCCTCATCTTTCCTACGGGGATTAAGAACTAGGCTTCTCATATTTCTATTAGGATCACGTGTTACTCATCCGTAGACTCATAGGATTGATGGATTCAAGCCTTAGTTTAGTTACTACTACTTCTGTGTGTTGACAGTTGTCCTCAGAACCTTGATATTGTGATGTTAAGTGGTTATGCCACCAAGTTACAGGATGTCTCAAATCTTTTTGAGCATTTATAGCCGTTATGCTGTCTGAGTCATCCCAGGTTTCCAAATAGTCCGATGCATTTGCAACTCTCTTCTTTTCGTTGCCAATGTTCCTTTGGGCTAGATTAACCACACTAACCAGTGTGTTGAAGTACTTCATTGCCTCAACATATATGTTGGAGCTATTATTATGACCCTAGGTGTCTTAGAGAACCACCCAGTAATCTAGCTTTGATTTGTATTCCCAGTGTGATGATTCTGGCCACCATTCTCGAGAGCATCCCATGATGCTATTTAGTAGTAGGTATTCTTTTTCTGGGTTCGTGAACCCAAGATTCACTCTACTCACTCATGTTCATAGTGGTTGCTACTTCCTTTAGGATATTAGTAACCTTTGCGATAGTCCTCGAGGTCCGTGGTATTTCCTTATTCCAAATGCCATGAACTACTTATGGCAGAAGTTCCTCGTTGAACCGAAACATCACAACCAGAGTGCTCTTGATGAGTTCTTGATTCTATGTTGTGACTTTGACAGTTCTACCTTTCTGCATGGGTTATCCAGAAGAAATATGTTGAACTCGTTCGACATGCTAATCTATGCATCACAACTCAGAAAATCGTAAGTTTTGTTGAGTTGCCCCTCTTTAGTTGTATTCCAGCCTTCATCTATCAGTTGATAGTCAAGAGCATGTGTTCATTCATGTTCATCGATGCCTTTTACTCTTGTGGTCCGTCAAGCCGTTCTAGTTCAGAATGACTAGGAGAAACAAACTCCAGTACCTCATCCATTTCTTGGATTGGGACAAAGCAGTTGTATTCCACAGATCAAAATGTTAAACCAGCTTTTGTTCTATTCTACATTGGAGTATGACCTCCTTTATGTCAGGATTTTCATGAGAATTGCACCACCTCTTATGAATTTTTGACGCAGTGATACTTTTTGCCATCATTGTTCATTCCTCGGTTCTCATGTTATTGTAACCGGAATGCCGACAAGTGAATCGTGATGTGTGAAATCAATACTCCTAGCAACTCTGTTGCTTGGTAGTTAATGGACAATATTCTTATTCTTAGCGTGCTGGTTATGGAATCATCATCCTAAGATTGATCGTGCTACCTAGTCCTTATTTCTGGTGCACTCTTCGATCAATGAGTTAGGATTGTGTCAATCCCTCGCTCTTCTGATCATATCGGCTTGCCCTGAAAAGCAAGACTGTTCTCAAGCCTAATAACATATCGATGGTTCGTGATTTTCTGAATATCTTCTCGGAACTATTACCAGGTTGAGCCCTGACCATTATGTTGAGCACGTGATCAAGTTGGTTTTCCTCTAAACCACCCCCTCTCCAAGAATCTGTGTTGGATACCCATGAGCTAGTTGGCTAAGATAGACAACAACTTAGAGAGTTGGAAGATAAAAGCTTGTCTGACTTAGTTCATTTCAAGGGATATCTTGTGTGTATGTGTTGTAGAAAGATAATATCCTCATCAATTATTTCCCGTGATCAATAGTTGGAGCTATTGCCTTATCCAGTGTTTGATTTGAGTACGGGCTATCATCAAATCAAATCAGAACCAATGATGTTCGTAATGTTGTCTTACTCGTGGTTGTTTCCTCGAGCATACACCATTATATCTTTTGGGTCTGACTAATGCTATCATCTTGTTCCCATTATTGTGGAATTCCATCTATATGGAACCTCGATAAATGTTGTTGAGCCCATCGACGACATCCTTATCTTCTCCATGATTTTGTTGAACATTAAGCTAGTGTTGGAAACTTTTGAAAGCATTTCTTCATGTTAGCTCATGAAGCATATGCTTGGATGAAAGAAGTGACTTCCTCTAATTCATGTGCATTTGATGCAAGTTGCCGCCCTGAATTCGAGAAAGCTTGTTTTTGCTTCCTCTGGAATTGTCCCAAGTTAGTCATGCATGTGTGAAGTACTTTATGGTTTGATAGGTTGGCTGCCTCCATTCTATATGTGTTTCCTAGCACACCAAGCCACTGATTAACTTGCTCAAGGAGAAGAAGTTCCTCCTTAAGAGCTAATCTGGACTTATGTAAGGACTTCGTTATCCTCGATGATGGTTCCCCACCTGAACTCGGTAGTGTTTCATTGTAAGACTACTATGTGGTCATGCTTGTCTAGGACAGCGTGTTCACATGTGTGTAGCAGAACCAGCTCATGTTTTGGACCTTACTACCGTAGTTCATTTCCCGAGAATCCCGCAACGTTATCTCGTCGACTTGTGTTGTAACTTTTCTTTTCAGACATGTTGAGTCTGAAGTATCATGTTACTGACCACATCTAAATATCAGGCAGATATGATGGTTGGAACATTCCAACATTTGTATTTTTTTCTCCCAGCTTGCACTGCCATTGTGCCAATTTCCCATGGGCTGCCCTTCCCAATAATTTCTATTCAGGATCATCTTCAAAGTGGTCC
Source organism: Triticum urartu (assembly GCF_056163025.1). Lineage (NCBI taxonomy): Eukaryota > Viridiplantae > Streptophyta > Magnoliopsida > Poales > Poaceae > Triticum > Triticum urartu. The sequence goes on along the minus strand of NC_141876.1, from coordinate 360,674,110 downwards.
TACCATGGGTCCCATCCATTTCCAATGATAAGCAAAAATCATCCATTGTGTTGTCTTCAACAAGGTAGTCCACATCATCCATTCTAGTCCGAGTATGTCATTCTTTTGAACTCCTTCAAAGATCAATTGTGAATTTCCTTAGCCTGGTATGAAGAGTTCCAATGATCATTGAATCGAGAGTAATTCTTTTTGCCACTTCAAAGAATAATTCTACGAGCCACCTTCCCTAAGGTGCGCCATTATGGAATCATGGGAATTATTTCCTCGCTCTCTTGAAATCATGCACCATCATCTTAAGCATGGTATTTTTGCCTACCTAGTCGAACCATTGTCATATATCTCTTGCCATTGCTCTCGATGTGTGTTTTGTGTCTCAGCTCAAGAGATGTTTCAACGTCTCACTCCATGAGTTGATCCTGAGTGCTCGATCTTCGAGGAGATCGATTCCTATAGAGTTTCTTTCTATCATCATCATGTTGGATGGATATCTCGAACGTGAAGACGTCAAGATCAATTTGAAGCAATGAATCAACATCTTCGAGAAGGATAGGTTGATCGTGAATATCGTGTTAGCCTTGTGTCCCCTCTGTCTTCTTACCTCACATCTTGAATCTCGGGATGAGATTCTTGTTTAGTTGGGGCGAGTTGTCATAGCCCCAGAATTGTTTGTAATTAGTTGCATCTGCATCCAAGCATCATGTTTAAATTCAAAGAAAATTTGAATTGGGGATGACCAAGCCCTAGCACTAAATCATGTCAAATAGGTTCAACTAAAAATATTTTTCGATGAACCCAAATTGCCCTTAAAATGTTCATAATTTATGGAACAAGGTGAAAACCTAAACCAAAAATGGTGGGCATTTTTCCAGGACATAAATGGGCTTTGAATTAATCCAATATGTATTTGAATTGGAGCTTTAAAATTCTATAAATATTTTTATAGCTCCAAATATGTTGAAACTTGCTGAGGGTCTCTCAAATAATTTAGTTAGTGCCCATAAAAAGTTTCAAAAGTTTACAAAATGGTTTAGTGCCAAAACTAAATAAAAAAACAATTACAGAAATAGAAAATAGAAATGGAAAGAGAGAGAGAGAGAGAGAGAGAGAGAGAGAGAGCAAACCTTACCTGTGCAACCCACCTGGAGCCCAAGTGGCCAGCCCAGCCCACCTGGCGACTTGCCATTCATCTTCAACCTCTGCCAGTAGGCAGAGGGAGAGACTTCGCACGTGGCCGAGCGCGCCACCTCCTGCTTCGCGCTGGCTAGCCTCCCCCGAGTCCACCTGCAGGGCCAGGAGATGAGGACAGCCTCCTCTCACTTTCCCCTCCTTCCTCTGCCTCACCCCCTTCATCTGGCATCTCTTCCTCGCGTCGCCGAGCACACCCGAGACCGCCGCTCGCCGCAGCCACAGCCACTATCCACCCCATGTGCCCAGAAGACCCACCTCATTGCCCTCTTAGCCTATGCTGAGCTACGCAAGATGGGAAGCGCCACACGGTCTCCATCTCACCATCTTCAACCTCGGGACCCGCCGAACGCCGTCGTTCGATTCGCCACCAACAAGGCCTCCCCGACCTCATCGACGACGCCTTTGAGTTTCCTTTGAGATCCCGCTTGTTTCCCCCTTAGCTCCATGCTTGTTTTCATCCGCTAGCACCGTTTTCCACCACGGCCGTGAGCTCAGCGTCGCCGCATTCGTCGTCGCCGTCGCTACAGGGAGCAATAGCCGTGACCGAGCATGTAGTCGTGCTCCTACTGCCCCGGGGTTTCCACCTAGCGTGTTGTTTGCTCGGTTTCGAGATGCAACCTCACGCATGACCGAGCCAGTGCTCTGGCGTCCACTAAAGCTCGTTGTCGGCCACTTTCCAGCCACCCCAGCACCACCCGCCACCACCACTAGGAGCATCGCAACGCCAAGAACCCGTAGAGCCCTCCCGCGCATCAAACCGTCGCCGGAGTAGTGATTCTGGCGTTTCTCCGCCGTTTGTTGAGGTCATCGGCGGCTAATCCCCGACCGCGCCAACGTGGCGTGCTTAAGTTAACCACTAACCCCCCTGTGCCACTGACAGTGGGCCCCATGTGCTAATTAAGCCCCTACTTAGTTTAATTTAGGATTAACTAACCACTGTTTAGCACTGAGTCAATGACAGCTGGGTCACACCTGTCAGGTTTGACCTGGACGATTATGTTGACCAGCTGACATCAGCATGAATTAATGCTGATGCAGTTAAGCATTTTCTGGATTAAAGATAATCCAGAAAATTCCAGAAAATAGTTAAAACTTCTAAAAATCATAGAAAATCAACCATAGCTCAGAATGAAATAAATTATATATGAAAAATTATCAGAAAAATCCAAAGAATCTGTTTATGCAATTTTAATGCTTGTTGGAACAACCTATGGCTGCTTTATATGACAATTTGAATAAATGGCATTTGAAATGTCTTTTATGGAGTTTGAATTTGAACCTTTGGTTCAAACCAACTTCATTTAATCTAGTTGCTAGTTGTATTAGCTCAATCAACATCACATTGCCATGTCATGATCATGCATCATATTGCTGCATTGCATTGATTGTGTTCCCTCTTGTTTGCCGGTGTTTGTTCCCTTTCAGTAGACGTTCTTTCGGTGATGTGATCGATGACACTGATGAAGAACCAATGCTATCTTCAGGACTGCCAGGCAAGCAGAACCTCCTTGTTCATTCCGATACAATCCCACTCTCTCGCTCCTGCTCTCTTTTACTGCATTAGGACAACAACGATTCAACTGTTACATGCTGCAGTAGTTGAACCCCTTTCCTTTGCATGACCTATCATTGCCACAGTAAATAGATGAAACCCACTAGCATGAGTAGGAGTTGTTTGAGCCCTGATGTGCCTACTCATTCAATCTTGTTGTCATGCCTGCTACTGTTTAGAGTTGAGTCGGGTCTTATTCATCGGGGATGAATTGGAATGTGGTGAACATTTCTTATGGTTGAGAGCTAAGCGTGTGAACACGATTTGGTAAAGGTAGTGGTGAGAGGCCATGTAGGAGTACATGGTAGGTTGTCTCATTGAAACCGTCCTCAGGAATTGAGTTCTATGTTTGTGATCCATGAACAGATACTACCACACATTCGGCTCCGGGCACTCCAAGCTCTCTCGACTTATTAATCAACCTGATCTCTGTCCCGGAGTTGCAACTAGTTTCTGGTGTTTGTGGGTAGTGCTAGTAGTCTACCAAGTGGCACCCGGTACAAGTGGGCTTGGGACAGACTAGGTGCAGTGGCACGGTGTACCAAGCGTCGCCCATTTGGTGGGCTTGGGAACCCTGCTCACATCGTTTGGGGCCATGAGCGACACCCCGGCCGGATCTCCTTGCGGATGGAACCCGAATAGGCGATAAACCTGGACTAGAGAGTTGTGTGGATAGTCAGGTTGTGGCCGACTCCCTCACCTGGCTTCCGCTTGAAGGTTGCTGAGATACACGACGTGTACATGCTGGTAAGTAGCGATAGCGTGTGTGAAGAAGTACACCCCTGCAGGTTTAACATCATCTATTCGAATAGCCGCATGCGCGGTAAAGGACTTCTGGGTTGCCTGTACAGTTTATAGACAAGTGAAAGTGGATACTCTAAAATGCGCAAGATAAGCATGAGTGCTATGGATGGCCTTCCCATAGGGAGACGGGAGCGGATCCATAGTGGTATATTGATATGGTGAATATGTGGACTCGTCTGCGCCACCTCAAAGAGTTACCAACAGTCATAGTACAGGATAGCCACTGAGTGAAAGCTGGCTTGCTGCAGTCAAACTCCACAACCCCTTTGTTGATACTGATGCATATGTAGATAGTTCTGATGTAAGTCTTGCTGGGTACATTTGTACTCACGTTTGCTTAATTTATGTTTTGTAGAGAGACTTCAGTCTCACTAGTAGTACCGCATGGACTTCGACATTTAGCTTGTTACCTCAGCTACGATCTTGTACCCTTGGGAGGGTCTTGTAGATAGTCAGGCTTCTTAGCCTTTTTCATTTGTAGTTGTCTGTAGACAGACATGTTTATGCTTCCGCTTGTTGCTTGTATGCTCTGTATGTTGGGTCATGAGACACATGTTTGTAATACGTGGCTCCTCGGAGCCTAATGAATAAATTCTTGAGTCATAGAGTTACGTTGTGATGCCATGTTGTATTTCCACATATCGAGCATATTGTGTGTATGTTATTGAAATGCTTGGTATGTGTGGGATCCGACAACCTAGTTGTTCATTCTTGGTATCCTCTCTTATGGGGAAATGTCTCCTAGTGCTTCCACTGAGCCATGGTAGCTTGCTACTACTCCGAAACACTTAGGTTGGCCGACATGTGCCCTTCTTCATTCATGTGTCTATCCCTTCGGGGAAATGTCACGTGGTGTCTACCGGAGTCATGTTAGCGTGCTACAGCCCGTATTCTCCGGAGTCCTGTTAGCCCAGCTGCTACAGCCCAGATTCAATCACTGATGACCGGCACGTTTGTTGCTGGGTCATGTATGCCTGTCCCTGTAAGTTAGTGTCACTTTGGGTTTACGACTAGTCATGTCGGTTTGGGTTCTTTGTCATATGGATGCTAGTGACACTATCATATACGTGATCCAAAAGGCGCGAACAGTCCCGGGCCAGGTAAGGTGGCACCCATGGGAATACCATGCATGAGGCCGAAAAGTGATATGATGTGTTACATGCTAGATCGTTGTGACTTAGGATCGGGGTCCTGATAGAACATAAGTTGAAATTGCTTGTAGGGTATGAAACCACCTCAAAGTTATTCTTTCTGATCAATCCATTGAGCTATTCCTATAAGTGTCACAAACAGCCCTAGAGTTCATAGTAAAATAACACCATATGATACACATCAATCAAACCTAATGTCACCTAGATACTCCAATATCACCACAAGTATCTGTGGGTCAATTATATGATATGCATCAAACAACTTCAAATTCATAATATTCAATCCAACACAAAGAACCTCAAAGAGTGCCCCAAGATTTATACCGGAGAAACAAGGAGGAAAATGTGAATCAACCCCTATGCATAGATTAACCCAATGTCACCTCGGGAATCTGCGAGTTGAGTTCCAAAACATACATCAAGTGAATCAATAGAACACCCTGTTGTCACCACGGGTATCCCACGCAAGACATACATGAAGTGTTCTCAAATCCATAATAGTATTCAATCCAATAATAGTGAAACCTCAAAGGTAAAACTCAATTCATCACAGGAATATAGAGGGGGAGAAACACCATATGATTCAACTATAGTAACAAAGCTCGTGGTACATCAAGATCGTGCCAAATCAAGAACACGAGAGAGAGAGAGAGAGAGATCAAACACCTAGCTACTGGTACATACCCTCAGCCCCGAGGGTGAACTACTCCCTCCTCGTCATGGAGACCACCGGGATGATGAAGATAGCCACTGGTGATGGTTTCCCCCTCCAGCAGGGTGCCGGAACGGGCTCCTGATTGGTTGTTCGTGGCTACAGAGCCTTGCATTGGCGGAACTCCCGATCTAGGTTTATTTCTGGGGGTTTCTATATTTATAGGAATTTTTGGCGTCGAGAACAAGTCAGGGGGGGTCCACGAGGCGACGACCAGACCGAAGGGCGCGCCTTAGGGGGGTTGGGGCGCCCTCCACCCTTGTGGACGACTCATGGCTCTTCTGGCCCAACTCTTTTTCTTCGGGGGCTTCTTCTGGTCAATAAAAAATCACTTTAAATTTTCAGCTCGTTTGGACTTTGTTTGGTATTCCTTTTCTGCGAAACTCAAAAACAAGGAAAAAATAGAAATTGGCACTAGGCTCTAGGTTAATAGGTTGGTCACAAAAATAATATTAAATAGCATATAAAACATTCAAGATGGATAATATAATAGCATGGAACAATCAAAAATTATAGATACGTTGGAGACGTATCAAGCATCCCCAAGCTTAATTCCCGCTCATCCTCGAGTAGGTAAATGATAAAAACAAAAAATTTGATGTGGAATGCTACCTAACATATTTATAAATGTAATCTTCTCTTTATTGTGGCATGAATCTTCAGATCCATAAGATTCAAAAAAAGTTTAATATTGACATGAAAACAATAGTACTTCAAGCATACTAATAAAGCAATCATATCTTCTCAAAATAACATGGCCAAAGAAAGTTATCCCTACAAAATCATATAGTCTGGCTATGCTCCATCTTCAGCACACAATATACTCAAATCATGCACAACCCCAATGACGAGCCAACCAATTGTTTCATACTTTTGATGTTCTCAAACCTTTTCAACTTGCACGCAATACATGAGCGTGAGGCATGGACATAGCACTATAGGTGGAATAGAATATGGTGGTTGTGGAGAAGAAAAAAATAAGGAGATAGTCTCACATCAACTAGGCATATCAACGGGCTATGGAGATGCCCATCAATAGATATCAATGTGAGTGAGTAGGGATTGCCATGCAATGGATGAACTAGAGCTGTAAGTGTATGAAAGCTGAGAAAGAAAACTAAGTGGGTGTGCATCCAACTTGCTTTCTCATGAAGACCAAGGGAATTTTGAGGAAGCCCATCGTTGGAATAAACAAGCCAAGTTCTATAATGAAAAATTCCCACTAGTATATGAAAGTGATAACATAGGAGACTCTCTATCATGAAGATCATGGTGCTACTTTGAAGCACAAGTGTGGAAAAAGGATAGTAACATTGCCCCTACTTTCTTTTCTCTCTTTTTTTGTTTTTTTATTCTCCTCTCTCCTTTTTTTGGAGACTCTTTTCTCTCTTTTTTGGAGACTCTTTTGGCCTCTTTTTTTATTTCCTCACATGGGATAATGTTCAAATAATGATGATCATCACTCTTTTATTTACTTACAACTCAAGAATTACAACTCGATACTTAGTACAAAATATGACTCCATATGAATGCCTCCGGCGGTGTACCGGGATGTGCAATGAATCAACAGTGACATGTATGAAATAATTATGAACGGTGGTTTTGCCACAAATACAATGTCAAATACATGATGAAGCAAAGCAATATGACAATGATGTAACATGTCATAATAAACGGGGCGGTGGAAGTTGCATGGCAATATATCTCGGAAAATGCCATAATAGGTAGGTATGGTGGCTGTTTTGCGGAAGGTATATGGTGGGGGTATAGTACCAGCGAAAGTTGTGCGGTACTAGAGATGCTAGCAATGGTGGAAGGGTGAGAGTGCGTATAATCCATGGACTCAACATTAGTCATAATGAACTGACATACTTATTGCAAAAATCTAGTAGTCATCGAAAGAAAGTACTATCCGCATACTCCTAGGGGGATATATTGGTAGGAAAAGATCATCGCTCGTCCCCGACCGCCACTCATAAGGAAGACAATCTAAAAATATCACATGCACCAACTTCATTACATAACGGTTCACCATACGTGCATGCTACGGGACTCACAAACCTTAACACAAGTATTTCTCAAATTCACAATTACTCACTGGGATGACTCTAATATCATTATCCTCATATCTCAAAACAATCATAAGGAATCAAACTTCTCATAATATTCAATGCACTTTATATGAAAGTTTTTATTATATCCCTCTTGCATGCCCATCATATTAGGACTAAATTCGTAACCTAAGGAAATTACCATGTTGTTTAGAGACTCTCAAAATAATATAAGTGCAACATGAGAGTTCATCAATTTCTTCAAAATAAAACCATCACTGTGCTCTAAAAAGATATAAGTGAAGCACTAGAGCAAATGACAAACTACTCCAAAAGATATAAGTGAGGATCAATGAGTAGTCGACGAATTATGTAACTACGTGAAGACTCTCTAACATTTAAGAATTTCAGATCTTGGGATATTATTCAAACAGCAAGAAAATCCTAATAAAATAAAATGACGCTCCAAGCAAAACACATATCATGTGGTGAATAAAAATATAGCTCCACGCAATACTGCAGGATGTTGCTAACGCGACACTACGATCAGAGACCCTTCGACGAAACAGTGTGCGATGCAATAATCGCAAGCGGTGGTGTAAAAGAACCGACAAAAAGGTGCAAAACGTTTGCGATGGCGGAGCCATCAAACACAGTTCATATTTTAGTTGCGTGTGCGATGCAGGGCATACGGTTCAGTTCAATGAACTGTTTGCGATGAGGCGGAACAAAAGAAACGAGCAGCTAGAGGAAGGCGTGTGCAATATACAGCATACGGTTCACTTGGATGATCTATTTGTGACGAGGAGGAACAATAGAAACGAGCAGCTAGATAAAGGTGTGTGTGATTGAGGGCATACGCTTCAGAAGGATTAACTGTTTGCGATTAGGCAACAGAACAGAAACGGGTCAGCCAGATCAAAGTGTCTGCGATTGATGTCATACACTTCACATGGATGAACTGTTTGCAATTAGCCACAATAAACTGAAAGAGTTAGATAGATCAATGTGTGTGCTCTACACGGGCATACACATTCTAATTAAAAGAAGTGTGCGCGATGGTAATAACGAGCGCGCACGGTTGTTGGAACAAGACGTGTGCTGACATTGCCTATTGCGGTGCACCCTACGGTGCAACCGCCACGTATGCGGCCGAGAAGGCGTACGTGCCCACGTTACGCCTTCCAGGAATAGTGCCGCACTTATAACCGTCAGTAAATTTTGATCCTGCATCCCGTCATACTCCAAATTGCAAACCTGTTCACACTGATCATAACCTAAATGGTTTCCTACTTAGGAGCGTATTAGTACTCGGTTATAAATACTACTACTCCAAGATGACTACACATTCCTCCTCAACTCCTCATCCACAAAAACAAACAAGTCATTCATCATCGTTCCCTTGTGTTTGCCATGGCTAGCATGAGTTCTGGGTCGAGAGATTGCCACCAAGGAGATGCGACCATGGAAGCGGAAGCACGAGAGATGTCCCGCCTTGACGCGAACGCAGCCGGCATGTCCCGCCGCGTGGCCGTAGCAACATAGAGGTCCCGCCACACCGTCGAAGTAGCACGGAGGTCCCGCGGCGCCGTCGGTGCAGCAGACTGGTCCGGTCGCACTGCGGAAGCAGAAGAGATGTCCCGCCGCGCCGCGAATGCAGGATAGATGTCCTCCCATGCCGCAGCGGCCTGGGAAAATGTCTCGCGGGCAGTCGAGGACTCTTATAGGCGCATGCATGCGATCGTCCATAGGAAGATGGATCAGATCTCCAGCTGGGTGAGGTTGCAGCACGACATGAGAGCCTCTTTTGAACAGGCTACCAGCGTCATCCGGCAACGAAATGAGAGCAATGTGAAGCTCCTGGCTGAGCGCGACCTGCTGAGGGCGAAGATTGTCAGAAGTGCGGAGTAGCAGGAGGAGACCACTGCCTTGTTGAAAAGGACCGTCATTGTCGAGAAACTTATGGAAGAGAATGCCATGTTGTGCATCGAGCGCAGAAGGCTGGTGGAGGAATCCGTGGATGCTCTCAAGCAGCATCTTGAGGACAAGAAAGAGCTCATCGCCGCTCGTCGCGGAGACTAGTTCCAGCGGCTTGCAGCAACGCATCAAGAAAGTAGACATCAGCGAGCCAAATCGTTGTCTTCCTTCTTCTTTTGCCCTTGTGTATTTCGAGCGTGGCCGCATACGGTTTTTTAATTATGTTCATAAATATGTAAGACAATTATTATCCATTGTCATCATCCTTAAATTCATCATGCTTGCTATAAGTCGTAGTCGATGCTATATAGCTCTGTTGGATCTTACATCAAGATCCATGCAAAACTTTCTTTTCAGACATTCATTTTTTTCTCTTAAATCTTGGTTAAGTGAGACATATAGTCGCGTCGTAGAACAGGGGCTCGGGAGCCATTAATGGAGACGTTGGGAGGGAGGTGCGTGGCGGATAGACGTCAAAGGGCTCTCCTCCCGATGAGCACACGCAGGGGTCTGATCGCACGCCTCCCATACTCAAATAGCTACCCCGCAATAAAAAAAAGGGGACGCGTGGCGGCACATAATTGGTAAGTACAACGCCCATGGTTTCAATAATACTTGTGTTTCTGATTTGTAACGTGACAGCACTTGTTCCAAAATGACTTTGTTGATTGTTAATGTGTGCGCCTTCGCAAATCGGACAGAAAAATTACCACAGCATGTTAGTGCCATGTCATGACACCATGCCAAGTTTCATGATTTTCAGGCGTGTTTTGGATTTACAGGAATTCAAAAACCAAGTTTCTCAATATTTCTGGCTGAGCCACGACACCCGGTTGTTTGAATTTCATTCCCATTTCTTGCATGGGACCTAGAAATTCACCCGAGGAAAAACATGTGATCTTTCAACCAACTTTGGTGCACTGGAGCATGTGCTTGTAGTTCAAATTTGAATTATGCATGTAAAATACCCAGAAACTCAATTAATGTATAAAAAGGCCAAATGAACCCGGAATAATTCAAAAATTTAGCACGATACTTCTATTTGGTCTAATCTGCCTGTGTAAAAAAATTAAGGCGGGAGAAGGCAGTGTACGTATGTCGTTTCGCACATGGAGGTGGCACATTCCCTCTCGGAACCACGAGCCTTCTTGAGGGAAGCTCTGGTTTTCAAGAAGCTTACACCAAAGCTTGTCCCAATTCGGTCAAAAAAATTACCGCAACATCTTGGTGCCATGTCATGACACCGTGCCAAGTTTCATGATTTTCAGGCATGTTTTGGATTTACAGAAATTAAAAAAACCAAGTTTCTCAATCTTTATGGCCGAGGCACGATGCCCAAATGTTCGAATTGCATTCCCATTTATTGCATGGGACCTAGAAATTCACCCCAAGGACACACATGTGATTTTTCAACCAACTTTGGTGCACTGGAGCATGTGCTTCTAGTTCAAAATTGAATTATGCACATTAAATGCCCAGAAACTCAATTAATGTATAAAAAGGCCAAATGAACCCGGAATAATTCCAAAATTTAGCATGATACTTCTATTTGGTCTAATTAGTCTGTGTAAAAAAAATTATGGAAGGAGAAGGCAGTGTACGCATGTCGTTTCGCACACGGAGGTCACATGTTCCCCCTTGGAACCACAAGCCTTCTTGAGGAAAGGTCCGGTTTGCAAGAAGCTTACACCAAAGCTTGTCCAAATTCGGCCAAAAATTTACCGCAACATGTTGGTGCCATGTCATGACACCATGCCAAGTTTCATGATTTTCAGGCGTGTTTTGGATTTACAGGAATTAAAAAACCAAGTTTCTCAATCTTTCCGGCCGAGCCACGACGCCCAGATGTTTGAATTTCATTCTCATTTCTTGCATGGGCCCTAGAAATTCACCCAAGTACACACATGCAATTTTTCAACCAACTTTGGTGCACTGGAGCATGTGCTTGTAGTTCAAATTTGAATTATGCACATTAAATGCCCAGAAAATCAATTAATGTATAAAAAGCCAAACAAACCCGAAATAATTCCAAAATTTAGCGTGATACTTCTATTTGGTCTAATCTGCCTGTGTAAAAACATTAAGGCGGGAGAAGACAGTGTACATATGTCGTTTCGCACACGGAGGTGACATGTTCCCTTTCGGAACCACGAGCCTTCTTGAGGGAAGCTCCGGTTTGCAACAAGCTTGCACCAAAGCTTGCCCCAATTCGGCCTAAAAAATTACCACAGCATGTTGGTGCCATGTCACGACACCAAGCCAAGTTTCATCATTTTCAGGCGTGTTTTGGATTTACAGGAATTAAAAAACCAAGTTTCTCAATCTTTCCGGCCAAGCCACGACGCCCAGATGTTTGAATTTCATTCCCCTTTCTTGCATGGGACCTATAACTTCACCCAATGACACACATGTGATTTTTCAACAAACTTTGGTGCACTGGAGCATATGCTTGTAGTTCAAATTTGAATTGTGCACATTAAATGCCCTGTAACTCAATTAATGCATAAAAATGCCAAACGAACCCGGAATAATTCCAAATCTAAACACGACACTCATGTACTAGTTGTATGTTCATTGTATGTAATTTTTATAGCAATTCAAACACCGTCCTTTCCCTCCATAACACCATTTTGTCTTGCAAAACATAATGAAAAAATCAGGTATACCACAAACAGTTTACTAGAAAGAATCGCATGGGATGCGTTATAAAATATCTTGGCGCACCGTCTTGTCTAGCTTACGTAGGAAGCTTCATCTTCTACAGTCCACTGCCCCCGCTTGAACCATACTTGCACGCAAGTTTCACGCGGCACCGAGCAAAATGTTTTTGCCACCGCGGAAATATCCATCTCCCCGCCCCCTCCCTCCCACCAAAAGCCACATTTCCACTGTTACACCGTGCTTTCCAAGTTCAAACCTTCACTGGTGCTTACTGGCAGCTCAACCTCCTCGCTAGCGACCCTTCTTCTTGTAGCGCCGCCTCCTCGTCGGCTACCCTTCTTCTTGCAGCGCCACCTCCTCACTGGCGACCCTTCTTCTTGTAGCGCCGCCTCCTCACCGGCGACACTTCTTCTTGCTGCGCGGCCTCCTCACCGCCAACCCTTCTTCTTGCTTCACGGCCGCGTTGATTTGGTCAGGTAATCCACACCCCACCCACACCATCCTCCTCCTTTCCTGTCCCACATGTCCCGACCGATGGCGCTAGACCTTCTGCCGAAATCACTATCCCCCCTCCTCCAATTAAGCGCCGCCCACAGCCATTTTGCATGCAGTATAACATGGAGCTCAGTAGCATGCAGCCGCACGCACACACGAGGTCGCTATGGCTGCCATGCGTGCCGCCCGCCAGATCTTGGAGGAGCACCTCATCTTCGAGGCCACCGTTGACACCGCCACGCGGTTGTCTACTTTAAAATACAGTTCGTGCTATTTTCTTGAGGCCACCACCAGTGCCTTCTAGTGATTTGTCCTCTATAATGTTAATATGCAATCTGATGTTCAGTTAACAGTTTGGTCCTCTGAAATGCTAGGATTGTTAAGAAAATATGGTAACATGCAAATATGGGCCCAAATTGAAAGAACTGTACGGTAGTTATAATCGAAGGACAAAAATCTATAATTAAACAGATAGGGTAAACATGATGTCATGGAAATATGAGAGTAATCGAAAGAACAATACATCATTAATTTGCCTAATATAGAAAGAAGAGGGGGAAATCCCCTTTGACGTATATGGTGCATGTGGCACCTTTTATCCAAATGTAGCAATATTTAGAATATGTTCAGGAAAGTAGGCCATGCCAACTGATTTAGGGTGAGATTGAACATACCGTGCGCGTCCTCAAGTTATCTAGTACGGTGAGATGGAATCTCAGGCGGAGGTCGCAAAGTCCTGAAGTGTCGGCGCACTATAGATTCTATAAATGAAAGAAAACCCTCAAATCAGCTCGAATAAAAATGAATCCACGGTGATTTCCGCCGGGTGATTAAAGGAGGCAGATGAACTGGGATAAGAGATGAGATAATATCTCATTAAATTAGTTACTTTGTCATCCATGATAAAGAACCCTTAGTACGGCAGATTCCTCAACTGAGCGGAGCTGGGTCGACCGCGAGCAGCGTCGAGAAAGTCGATGGCGATAGGCGGCGGCAAGAGGAAGTGGCGAAATGCGGTGGTCTTTGTCGGCAGCCTGGCGGCAGCAGCAGACGTCGAGCTAAGTGTTTACCGCCGTGATAGGCGGTGCCATGGTATAGACGCGGAGGAGCTTGTGCAGGTGTGAATGGGGAACGTACCGGAGGGGGTGGTGGGCGGGGTGAGGGTTTTTGTGATGTGGGATGGTGAGGCTTTTTTTCTTTTTTGAATTGGGTGGTGAGGTTTTTCTGTCCCACAAAGAATTTTGGGGGCGACAGTTTGCTAGAGCGAACCGTGTGTGATTGACGCAATAGGAAAAATGAAAATCATTTCACACGGTTCCAATTTTGGGAACCGTGTGTGCTTGACGTACTACCTTCATCCTGGTTTATCGGTCCCCCTTTGTAATTTTTACCAAATTTTGACCAAATGTTTAACATACTCAGACATAGATAATAAGCGTACACGTACATAAGCATAGTTCAACCATAAGTACATAGTTCAACCGTCATTAAGCATACTCAAGCGTACATATTTTGATCCATCCCACATCTCATCTCACAGGTCGGCTTGATCCTGAAGGTTCTCTAGGTACTCGGCGTACGCGTCGTGCGCCACCCTGCGAGAATTCTTCTGTTTGAAGGAGCCAACGGCCCATCCTCTTGCATGCGCCAGAACACTTAGATATGTGTCATGAAGCTTCTGGTTGCAAAATGGGCATTGATAGCCTCCGTTCCAGGTCCTAATATGCCTGTTATGCATTCCCGCATAAAGCTCCCTCAATATTTGCCTCTTGTACCTCCTCTGGACATCTTCATCCTCGCTGTCCACATCGTTAGAGAGCACCTATACAAATAGTAAAACAAATTTGGCATCAAATCAATGATTACATGCCGTGAAATAGGATTAGGAATTTATGGCTATTTATTTATACATATCCAGAGTTATGGTTCAATTTTAAGCATAGTCGTCTATGTACAAACCAATCTTGAAGAAAATAATGGCACAAACATATGCAGGTCATTCAAAATCAATTGTCAAGTCCTGGCTAGGAATTAAGCACGGACACTAACCCTAGTCGGATTACTAGCAGAAATCATTTGCACAGATGAAACAACTAATCACTTATCACTTGTACCATTCAAACAATCAATACACTACACTGATCTAACGAAGCTTACTCAGATTTCATGGATTGGGAGAACATAACCATAGGATTTCTATTCCAAAAAGGGAGAGGCAGGAGTAACCAGAGAAACCCTATGATCTATTTGACACATAAATGGATATAGATGACTAGACAGATGTCCACCGTCGTCGGAGTCGTCGCCGGGGTCAACACCAGAGTCGGTGTGGAACTCAGCCTACGGCTTTGGAAGCTCAACGTCGTCAACGATGTCAGGGTGCAGCGATAACTCATCGACGGTGATGGCAACCTCTGTCTCCATCTCCACGCCATGCTCCGGTGCTTTAGCAGCCCCGACGTCGCCACTCCCTCTGCTGGGGCACTTCGGTGGCATCCTCATACCCTGACGGCTTTGAGGACTGAGAGCGGCGTCGAGGATGCAAGCAAAGAGGGGGGATTGTGTGTGTGTGGCGAGGATGGGGGTGCGGCCACTCGGGTGCACCATTAATATGGAGTAGTGGGAGTTGTGGGAGAGAGGCGGGCGGTGGTCAAACCGATGGCTCGCCTCCCGGTCAGCCTGCGCATCGGACTGCTGGCATGCCTGCCAAAGTTTCACATAGCTACTCGCACGCCTCCTGATGACACTGCGCAGCGAGCACGCCTCCGTCAATTCACACACCTGCATGCACGCCTCTCCGTTTGCCTGCACGGTGGACTGCTCGCATTCGTCCCGTCAACTCATGCCTGCTCGCACAGCACAAGGGTCGCGCGGGGGCACGTATATTGTTTTTCTATTTGGATGATTAATTTTGCCGCTTTATTGCTTAACCGAAGCATGGCATGTATCAATTGTTGGTCTAACACTCACGGTTCGAATAAATAATCCGTTTGGGATATTGGTTCCCAATTATTAATAATCTCCCGTTTGTAATTAGATAAAGATTACATCAAAACTGGTCTCCAATTTGACAAAAAAAGTTCAATGCCACTTTGTATTGGTGTCCATATGACAACACGATAAGTTTCATGAACTTCAAATAAGTTTTGGATGTACCAGAATTTAAAAATCAAGATTCTCAATGTTTGAAATTTGTTGCACGGGGAGTAAACATGCACCCAGTGAGATACATGTGTTTTTGCAATCCATTTAGGTGCACTGTCACGTGTGCATGTAGCTCAAATTTGATTTTTGCAAATTGTACACGTAGAAAATCAATCAATTAATGTACTAAAATGTCTTAATGATCTCTATGATTTTTTTGAAATTAAAATGTCCCTACTTTGGTAACATATGTTCACCGCAGGATAATTAATTTGACATGCACCGTAGTTGTGGTGGATTCGCGGAGTGTGTGTGGGTGTGCGCGTCTGGGGGTGGCAGGTGGCTCACAGTACACTGCGAGTTGTGAGCGACCATGTGGGTTGGTCGTTTTGTTAGGCAGGCCAGTGCCACATCAGAGTCGTGAAATCGTTATTTAAAACATTACACAACCCTTCCATACATACATGTTTTTGCCACATGCAGTCGATGGTTGTCCTACACGACACTCGATATTCACATGTGACGCTTTCTGTGGGCCCGCGAGGTCATCGTCCATCACTTCGACGAACAGCCGGTAGTGAGGTTAATTTGACCAGCAAGGTAGAATCTTCTTTGTTTGTGTTATGGTGGTATATAGTATGCGTCGAACAGGTGGGAGGGGACTAGCATATATACTATACGTACGCGTCCGTGAACAAGTACACCTCACTTAGTGTCGGGGCTTTTTGGTTTTCGAGGCACGTGCCACATCAAAATTGTGAAATTGGCTATTCAAACATCACACAACACCTTTTTGGGCCACATGCATGCATGCGATGGTTATCCTAGCTAAGACACTCACGTGTGACGCTTCCATCTGTGGGCCCACGAGGCCATCATCGATGCATGCATGCATCACTTTGACCTACATCAGGAGATGTTAATTAATTTCACCATCGATGAGGATTCTTTTGGGTTGTACATATATTACGACAGGAGCATATAGTATGCGGTGAAGAGAGGGGAAGGGGACCATCATATGTAGTACGATTCATGAACCTCGCTCTGTGTGGGTGCATGGTTTATGGTTTTTGAGGCATGTGGTACATCAAAGTTGTGCATTTTGGGTATTCAACATATATATGTTTGGACCACATGCAAAGCGGTGGTTCTTGTCCTCTTGCACCCACTTAGGCAGTTATCAGCGATATCAATGCTTTTCATCTGTGGGCCCGCTTGGTCCATCACTACTTTTTGCCTCACAACAAGAGAGGTTAATTTGACTTAGGATGGGATTATTATTTTTGCTCTGGGATGACATGCACTGGTGCATGTCACTCCTAAAGAAACATTTTTAACCCCTTTCCGCGACGGCATATGGAACCGTCTCTAAGTGAGTGTGGGCGATAAGGGGGTCCTTCCCACACGACCCAGAAACCGTCGGGGATAGCGAGCCTTGATGCATACAGTTGTCCCTGTATAACCGTTTCTGATATCTCGAATATCCCAAACGCTTCATCCTAGCCACTCGTTTGTGCTCGCATTGCCATCGCAGTCGAAGTTTTCTGGTTCTGCCTAAAACTAGGCAGACTCCAGGCACTGGAGTTTTCTAGGCAGTTTCTAGGCATGGGAGATTTACGATGCCTGGCACATCACAAACAATTCATGATTATAAACCGTGTATGATAGGTAGATAATCACACACATTTAGTTTTCCCGCACCATATGTGATAGTGTCTGACATCACACACGCTTTGCAAATGGCAACTGTGTGCATTCTTGCACACGTTTCCTCTCTATGAACCATCTCGGATTATGGTGTATATCACAAACGTTTGTGTTTTACCAACCGTGTGTGCCGTAATGACCTGCACAACGTAATTTCGCCCTAATTTAATTGCTACTATTTATATTTAAACTTGAAAGTAGGCTATAGCTCTATTCATATCCATCAGGTTCAAACAATCAATGCATTATTCGATTCACGGGCACATATGTTTAAGAATTACAGAAGCACCAAATAAAGAATGAGATACCCGGGTTCTATACTTGTACTATTACAGATGGTAAATAAAGAGGCGACAGACATTCCAGTTGCTGAACAAGGTGAAGAGGAATGGCCCTATTGTTCTCTCATGGATGCAGAAAGCATGCAGGACTTTAGTCCAACACCTTGTGATGGCCGCCTGCCAATCATGTAGTTTGAGAGGTAATCTTGAGTAAACTACTTCAGGATCCACTGCAAAAGAAAAAAGATTCACATATTGTCATCTAACACAACTCATTACAGGCAGTAAAAAGAAGGCTACATGGTTCTTACTTACCATCTGGCAGTTCACTGTTGTCTTGCATAAAGTGTAAACAAATAGTTCGATTCACATCTTTTGACCCATTTTAGTAACAATCTTTATCAGTTTCCTCACTTGATGCTGGTTCATGAATATCTCATTACCCCATACGCAGAAAGGGTCGAAGTGCGGATCTTTGGCAATGATATATGTACCTAAAAGCACCAAGTTAATATTAGAAGCTAAACAACAATTGAAAAATGATGTAGTACAACACTCCATCCATCCCATTATATAAGATTTTATTACATGTATATCTAGACATCATCAGAACATTAAGGTAACACGCTTCCTTGTTGCTATGTAGCCTGGGATTGCATATTTAGTCATTCAGTACAATGCATGTTGCTAAACAACAATTGAAAAACAAAAAGTCATGTTAACTGCAATATCCTTAACAGCAACCAAATATCGTAATTCATAGTGGTATTGTTGTAACTGTTATTGATGAAATTGAACTGCACAGCAAATAGTTGCACATATAGAGCATCACATTGTGAAGAACTAAAATAAACAAGTCATAAGGACATCTCTAGGCGATCCTTAAAAAGTTAAAGCGCTAAAACCCTTAGTGGATATATATATATATATACTCCAGCAATTTTTGGCCTTTTCTAGTCGATCCCCTAAACTTAAGGTTGTAAACTTCAATTTGATCAAGTTCAAAGCAGGTTCAACCGAAAGTAGCATGCATTCAAACATAAACATAGATAGTTTTGCATAACCGAACATAAAACATAAATTTAAACTAAGCTAAACTACTTTAGGTCATAGTAGAGGTCGAGCCAATCCTTCCTCGTCATGTACGGTGTGCCGCGAGCTAGGTCCGGGCCAGTACCGTCATTGGGGAAGGCACTCCTCCACTCGTCGACGTCGATCTCCTCGTCCTCGGGGCCCACCTCGACGCCCTCCGCGCCGCCGCCGCTACCTTCGACCTCGTCATCAAAGGAGAGCGCGATTACCTCACCGTCATCCTCGCCACCTTTGACCTTGTCATCGGAGGAGAGCGCAATAACCTCGCCGCCCTCCACGTCAGCAAAGATCGCCCGCTCCGCCTCCACGAGATCCGGGTGCTGCCGGCAGAGATCTTCCATGTAGGCCTCGTCGGTGGTCTCAGCCTCGAGACGCTCCATGCCTCACGGTCCTCCCGCACCATAGTCGAGATCACCACCCCTGGCTCCAACGGAACGAGGTGGACCTTACGTGTGCCAAAGGGGAAATTGAGCCTAGCCGCCGCGCCATGGTAGCAGACCTGCCAGCAGTCGTACTCCATGTTGATGTCTACTACACAACCTTCTTCTTGTAGACGTTGTTGGGCCTCCAAGTGCAGAGATTTGTAGGACAGTAGCAAATTTCCCTCAAGTGGATGACCTAAGGTTTATCAATCCGTAGGAGGCATAGGATGAAGATGGTCTCTCTCAACCAACCCTGCAACCAAATAACAAAGATTCTCTTGTGTCCCCAACACACCCAATACAATGGTAAATTGTATAGGTGCACTAGTGCGGCGAAGAGATGGTGATACAAGTGAAATATGGAAAGTAGATAATGGTTTTTGTAATCTGAAAATATAAAAACAGAAAGGTAACTAATGATAAAAGTGAGCGTAAACGGTATTGCAATGCTAGGAAACAAGGCCTAGGGTTCATACTTTCACTAGTGTAAGTTCTCTCAACAATAATAACATAATTGGATCACATAACTATCCCTCAACATGCAACAAAGAGTCAGTCCAAAGTCACTAATAGCGGAGAACAAACGAAGAGATTATGGTAGGGTACGAAGCCACCTCAAAGTTATTCTTTCCAATCAATCCGTTGGGCTATTCCTATAAGTGTCACAAACAGCCCTAGAGTTCGTACTAGAATAACACCTTAAGACACAAATCAACCAAAACCCTAATGTCACCTAGATACTCCAATGTCACCTCAAGTATCCGTGGGTATGATTATACGATATGCATCACACAATCTTAGATTCATCTATTCAAACCAACACATAGGACCTCAAAGAGTGCCCCAAAGTTTCTATCGGAGAGTCAAGACAAAAACGTGTGCCAACCCCTATGCATAGTTTCATGGGCGGAACCCGCAAGTTGATCACCAAAACATACATCAAGTGGATCAATAGAATACCCCATTGTCACCACAGGTATCCCACGCAAGACATACATCAAGTGTTCTCAAATCCTTAAAGACTCAATCCGATAAGATAACTTCATAGGGAAAACTCAATCCATTACAAGAGAGTGGATGGGGGAGAAAACATCATAAGATCCAACTATGATAGCAAAGCTCGCGATACATCAAGATCGTGCCACCTCAAGAACACGAGAGAGAGAGATCAAACACATAGCTACTGGTACATACCCTCAGCCCCGAGGGAGAACTACTCCCTCCTCGTCAAGGAGAGCACCGGGATGATGAAGATGGCCACCGGAGAGGGATTCCCCCTCCGGCAGGGTGTCAGAACTGGTCTTGATTGGTTTTCGGTGGCCACGGAGGCTTCTGGTGGTGGAACTCCCGATCTATTGTGTTCCTCGAAGTTTTTAGGGTATATGGATATATATAGGAGGAAGAAGTACATCGGGGAAGCCACGAGGGGCCCGTGAGGGTGGAGGGCGCACCCAGGGTCTAGGGTCCGTACTTTCACTAGTGCAATCACTCAACAATGCTAATATATCCGGATCATATAACCATCCCTAAACATGCAAGGAAGAATCACTCAGAGTTCCTATCTAGCGGAGAACATAAGAAGAAATCGTTTGTAGGGTATGAAACCACCTCGAAGCTATTCTTTCCGATCAATCTATCCAAGAGTTCGTACTAAAATAACACCAAATAATTTCAGATTCATAATAATCAATCCAACACAAACAACTTCAAAGAGTGCCCCAAGATTTCTATCAAAGAAACAAAGACAAGAACATGCATCAACCCCTATGCGTCGATTACCCCAATGTCACCTCGGGAATCCGCAAGTTGAGTGCCAAAACATATATCAAGTGAATCAAAATAATACCCCATTGTCACCATGAGTATTCATTTGCAAGACATATCACTGGTATGCGTCGATGCTATACAAACGGTTTTTAACCCCTTTCCACGACGACATTTGGAACCGTCGCCAAGCAAGTGTGGGCGATAGGGGGGTACTTCCCACACGACCCAGAAACCATCGGGGATAGGTACCCTACAGTACTCCGACTCGTTTCTGCTCGCATCGCCATTGTAGTCGGTATTCTGTGGTGCTACGTTTATGATGCGCAGCTCATCACAAACGCTTCACTATTATAGAACATGTATGATGCGCTGCCCATCACAAATGGTTCACTATTAAGAAGATTAGATAATCGTCATACGAGTGTCGGACAGGATTACGAAACGTCGGATTATCGTAACATCGTCGTACACGACAACTATCGCACACGCTATTTTGTGGTGCAACGTTTATGATGCATACTTCATCAGAAATAGTTCATGGTTGTGAATCATGTACGATAAGGAAACTAACACAAACATTTAGTATGCCCGCACCATTTGTGATATTGTCTGACATCGCACACGCTTTGCAAACGGCAACTATGTGCATGCTTGCACATGTTTCCTCTCTGTGAACCATCTCGGATTATGGTGTATATCGCAAACGTTTGTGTTTTACCAACCGTGTGTGCCGTAACAACCTGGAGAGCGTAATTTGACCGTAATTTAATTGCTACTATTTCAAATTGTACCGAATTTGAATTTGAATGTATGCTACAACTTTATTCATATCCATTAGGTTCAAACAACCAATGCATTATTCAATTCGTAGGTACTTATGTTCAAGAATTACATAAGAACCAAATAAGGAATGATGAACCACAGTTGTATACTTGTACTATTAAAGACGGTAAAGAAAGAGGCAAAATACATTCTGGTTGTTGAACAAGGTGAAGCGAAATGCCCATATTGTGCCCTCCTCCATGCAGAAGGCACGCACGACTGTAGTCCAACCCCTTGTGATGGCCGACCGCCTATCCTTCACGGTCTTCATGAAAACATCTAGATAATCATCGTGTTCTGGTAGAAATACTTTAACCTTTGCATGCCCACCAATCATGTAGTTTGAGAGGTAATCTTGAGTAAACTACTTTGGCAACCACTGGAAAGGAAAAAGATTCAAACATTTTCATCTAACACAACTCATTATGGGCAGTAAAAAGAAGGCTGCAGAGTTCTTACTTACCATCCTGTAGTTCGCTGTTGTCTTGGATAAAGTGTAAACAAATAGTTTAATTGCCATCTTTGGACCCATTTTACTAACAATCTTTATCAACTTCCTCACTTGATGCTGGTTCATTGATATCTCATTGCCCATACGCAAAAAGGGTCGAAGCGCGGATCTTTACCAATGACATATGTACCTAAAAGCACCAAGTTAATATTAGAAGCTAAACAGCAATTGCACAATGATGTAGTACAACACTCTTTTATAATATGTCTATATACATCCGTATGTGGTAGTCCATTTGAAATCTCTAAAAAGATAAATATTTAGCAACGAAGGGAGTATCTTATAACATCCAATATACTCACATATTAGATGAATTAACATCTTATATTATGGGCCGGAAGGAGTTTAGTGCATTCTTACAAATTATCGGCTGATTAACTGCTGTTGTATCCATGGGTTACAGTTAGTTTGAGCTAGTTCGGGCTCAAATAGCCCTCAAGTATATCTAAACATGAGGGCTAGTTTCAGCTAGTTGCATCTATAACCCACCCAAAAAAACTATCCAACCCAAGAGGTGCTAATTGGAGCTAGTTCTCCTAGTGCGTTTATTGTCAATCTAACCCTGCCATCCAAACAACTCTTTGGATGGAGTTAGTTCAGGGTTAGTCATGAGCTAGAAACTAACTCTAACCTGTAGCTAAGTTGAGTATCCAAACAGGGCTATGTTGTTGTTGTTGTTGCTGCTGCTGCTCTTCTACGTATATCTAGACATCATTAGAACATTAATGTAACACTCTTCCTTGTTGCTATGTAGCCTAGGATTGCATATTTAGACATTAAGTACAGTGCATGTTGCTATGTAGCCTCAGATATATTACATATGGACCTACTTAACCTAACGATAAATGGGTTGTAGATATATTCAGTTAAAAGTCTGATTCACCGATTAGTCCCTTATCAGCCGCCGACCTATATTGTACCAGCTACCGATATCCTGAATAGTGAGCAGATATTAGCCATGGGATGAAACTAACCTCGATGGGAAATAGCAGTAGTTCCCAAAATTGTCCTGTGTAGGTACATCGAGAAGCATGTTAAGCACAATAAGCTAAACTTCAACCAAAATTATCCATGGCAGACAAAATAATCTCCAAAAGATAGCTTCAGTGTGCAGGTTTAAGCATGCTAGTAAAGCAAAACAAGTGGAAAGGTGTGCTAACTGCAACAGGCCTAACATTTAACAACAAGCAAACATAGTCATTCAAACTGGTATTGTGTCGGTCTAAGTACACTGGTTATTGTTAAATAAAAATGGAAATGCGTGTTAACTACAAGATGCAACAACCAAATGTAGTCATTCATAGTGGTATTGTTGAAACTGGTACTGATGAAATTGAACTGCATAGTTCATACTTGCACATATAGAACATCACATTGTGAATAACTGGAATAAACAAGGCATACTACGAACAACCAAAGATAGCATTTGAAACTGGACATATGCTAACTAAAAACAACCGAACAGTCAAAAAACTTTAAAAGAGGCATATGCTAGCTATAACAGGCTTAACAACAAGCAAATATATGCATTCCTATCGGTATGTTTAAAACTGGATTGATGAAATGTATTGCACAATAAATAATTGCACATATAGAGCATCACATTGTGAACAACTAAAATAAACAAGGCATACTGCAAACAACCAGATATAGCAATTAAAACTGGACATATTCTCACTACACTACAAAAGGGACTCGACAAAACAAATCATGGGTTTCCCCCTATGAAGAGGCATGGCAAAACAAATCATGGGTTTCCTCACTGGTCACAGATGGGCTCGTTCCTGTGGGAAGAGCACGAACCCTGAATGCGCTCCATGTTGTCGCATATCGGCTCCTTCCCCTTGGAAGAGCACGACTGTAGGGTACCCTCCCTAATGTCGCAGATGGGCGCTTTCCCCTTGGAAGAGCAGATGGGCTCTTTCCCCTCGGAAGAGCCGGAGAGAGTGCCCTCATCGCGGTCGCTGTCGATGAGGTCTGACTTAGAAGCTGTGGATCCCAAGCCAGCGTCGCAGAACGTGTCCTTCAGAAATGACAAAAGGGGCTCGATGGCGATGTAGAATGGCAAATTGTTGACAACAAGCCAGAGGAGATGAGCGGCGGGGCCATGGATGAGATCGACGGCGGTTGAACCCGAGGGGTTGGGGGTGGGCCACTTAATTAACATGTGACATAGCCCGCCTGAGGCTGTCGTTGTCGATGACTTCGATGTCGTAGCCAGCGGCGGAGACATGCCCGCATACTCTAGCCCGCTGCTTGAGTGCCTGCCGCCAGTAATGGTCGTCAGCTTCCTCGGCGACGTCGGGTGAAGAGACCGCTATACACCTCTTTTGGGCCAGTCGCTCCTCGAGCTCCACGGGAAGCGTAGCCGGGCTTAGACTGCGACGCTCTGGAGTGGGGGATGGGGATGGGGATGCGGATCTATGGGAAAGGGGGTGTTTGGCAGGCGTCATCTAAGAAACTCAGGGCGGCCCGGGTATGGAAATCGGTGGGTAAGCTGCACGGGCAAATCGGCAGATGTTGATAATGGAGGCCTTGCGGCGACGGAGGTGGCAGCGGCGGCAGGGACCTTGCTAGGGTTTCGAGCAAGGGAGGGGGGTGTGTGCGCGCATGCCCGAGGAGGTTTCTGTGTGTGTGTGTGTGTTGTGTGTGTGTGTGGAGGGGGTGTTTGAGGAAATGACGCAAGTACTGAAAATTTACTACGCGGGAGTCAAACACGGGAGTGAAATGCCGGACTAATGAAAATTTTGATGATAGTGCATCGCACACGGTTCAGAGATAACAACTGTGTGTTATGAAACAGAAACCCTCGAGGCGGGCAGATATTTTCTAGGGATGCAGGCGGGATTGGTAAGAAGAAACATCGCACACGGTCCGGAGATAACAACCGTGTGTTATGAAACAAAAAAAACCTTGAGGCAGGTAGATATTTTCTAGGGATGCAGGCAGGATTGGGAACAAGAAACATCGCAGACAGTCCAGAGATAACAACCGTGTGTTATGAAACAGAAAAACCCTCGAGGCGGGCAGATATTTTTGAGAGGGGGATCCTCGTGGAGCCCAATGTACTGTGCGGATGTGTGTGTGACAAGGGCACTGGCGTGGCACATGGTTAGTTTGAGTGAACCATGTCTGTTGCGTCATCCGACTTGTCTAATGTTCATAAATTTGGCGAAAAATGACGTGGGAGAGGGTCAGAACACGAACACACTTGCATGTGGACCAAATTTATGTATCAAAAGGGTGGTTTGATTTTCAAATACCAAATGCAACTTCGATGTGGCACCTCTCTCGCAAAACGCACGATATTGCTTGCCCCCACCCTCCCTCGTGTCGGCACGAAGGGAATCCTAAGCTATGAATGCATGTCCCCTCCCCCCAACCGAGGTTCACCTATAAAGTGCGAAGTAGCTAGCAGCCCCCTCCCTCGTGTTGGCACGAAGGGAATCCTAAGCTATGAATGCATGCCCCCCAACCGAGGTTCACCTAGCAAAGTGCGAAGTAGCTAGAAGCCCCCCTTCCCTCGTGTCGGCATGAAGGGAATCCTAAGCTATGAATGCATGCCCCCAACCGAGGTTCACCTAGCAAAGTGCGAAGTAGCTAGCAGCCCCCCCCCATGTCACCACGAGGGAATCCTAAGCTATGAATGCATGACCCCCAGCCGAGGTTCACCTAGCAAAGTGCGAAGTAGCACCCCCCACACACACACTTTCAGTCGGCGGGCCAAAGAGGCATATCTCACCAAGATGGATCATAAAACGGACCAAGAATAATCCATCTTGGTTGTACAACCTCTCTCTTGTTGTTGGTCAAAGTGATGGTCGTCCATGCGACCCCGGAGATGGTGTAGCTCACCAATAATCACGCGAGTAGCTAGTCCCCGAAGACAACCACTGCATGTGTGTGGCCCAAACATATGTATGGAGAGGTGTGTTTTTGAGTAACAATGGAACAACTTTGCCGTGACACCGTGATTTCAAACAAGAAATCCACACACTGAGTGAGGGTTAGGTTGGCGATGCATATGTATGTTACACCACACTTCAAGCCAATGATGGGGATTCATGCATGCATGCGTGCATAGTATATGTGCTCAAACATAAGGTCTGAATCTCACCAAGACCTATACTACGATAACACGAACCAAATGAAGAATCCGCCATGGTAACCTATCTTGTTGTTGGTCAAGGTGATCATAGATGTCCATGCGGGCCCATGAATACCTCGTGCCTTCCTCGTTGCTTCCCTTACGTGCACCCCAAGTCTTCTAGATTGCTTCCGTTCCAAAATAAGTTCCGTGAAGTTTCAGGTCAATTGGACTCCGTTTGATTTTCCTTTTCTGCGATACTCCAAAACAAGGAAAAAACAGAAACTGGCAATGGGCTCTGGGTTAATAGGTTAGTCCCAAAAATCATATAAAATAGCATATAAATGCATATAAAACATCCAAGGTTGATAATATAATAGCATGGAACAATCAAAAATTATAGATACGTTGGAGACGTATCACATGTCCGCGAGCTCGGCCGTGTGGAAGCTACCGAGCCACCGGCGGGTGTGGGTCTCTCGGTCTGTAATCTCGGCGACCCATGTCCTCCACCACCGCTGCCGGACCCTGAGGTAGGACTTCGTCGGCTGTTGGGTCCGAGGGAGGACGGGGAAGTCCTCGAATCGGCATAGGGGCGCGGCGATGGGCGGATCGGGGTACCGGCGACGGCGGATCAGGCCCGCGGAGGATGACGGGGGCACCTCGGCGGCCACCTCGCCTGCGTCGGGCGAAAAGGTCGCGATAAACCTACTTTTGGCCATTGGCTACTCGAGCTCCCTGGCACACAGGCAGAGGTTGAGGATAGAGGCGTCGGCGATGGCGGCGACCTACCAATGGTTTCGAGGGTTGTGTGTGTCTGTGTGAGCGGAGGTTGCGTTTGTGGAAATAATGGGGCAACTAAAAATTTTACTAGGCGGGAGTAACAAGGCAGGGCTACTGAAAATTTGGATCAAGGGAGAGCAGATATTTTCAAGATTGCGAGGGATGCAGAGGCGGGAGTAAAATGTCGGGGCTACTGAAAATTTAAATCAAGGGGCTGAAGCAGAGAAGGAGTAACAGACATCGCACACGGTCCGCACATACTAATCGTGTGCTATCAAACATTAAAACCTTCTAGGTGGTAGATATTTTTGAGATTGCGAGGGATGCAAAGGCGGGAGTTTTGGGGGAGCGCGCTAGTGTTCTTGACACGCCGGCTATGGACTGTAGCCGACGCACCTTCTCGCGTAAGCCATAGGCGTACTATACACCGACGGTGCTCCCAGATATTTTGTACTACATCTCACACGGTTGGTGAGATAATATGTGTGGGATCTACTTGATTTGAATTACAAAATGGGGTCACATCAGCAATGGACGGTGTTTGAATTGCTAGACCTTTTATCCGAAGTGAACATGCAACTGTATGTGTGTCATAAAAGAATTGGAATTATTTAGGGTTCATTTCGACATTTCATACATTAAACTGGTTTTCTAGCAATTTCAGGTGCACAATTCAAAATTAAACTACATGCACATGCTCCGGTGCATACAAATTGGTTGAAAAATCAAATATGTGTCCTTCAGTGCATGCTTAGGTCCCATGGAAGAAATGGGAATGAATTTTTCGGGGTTCATTTGGCCTTTTTTATACAGTAACTGGGTTTTCTAGGCATTTTATGTGCATAATTCAAATTTGAACTACAAGCACATGCTCCAATGCACTAAAGTTGGTTGAAAAATCATATGTGTGTCCTTGGGTGAATTTCTAGGTGCCATGCAAGAGATGGGAATGAATTTCAAACACCAGGGCACTGTTGATTGCCGGCAAACTGTTGAGATACCTGGTTTTTAAATTCTAGTAAATCCAAAACTCATCTGAAATTCATGAAACTTGGCATGCGATCATGGAGCGACATCAACATGTTGTGGTGAAAATTTTGTCCCATTTGGGAAAGGTTTGGGTATAAGCTTCTCACAAACCAGACCTTCTCACAACAAGCATGATGGTTTCGATAGGGAACATACCACCTTTGGGGACGGGACGATATCCGTTGCCTCTTATTGCTTTCAAAATTTTGCTAGTGTCAATATAGAACAACATGAGTGTTGTGTTCAATCTTGGAATTTTTCGGGGTTCGTTTGGCCTTTTTATACATTAACCGGGTTTTCTAGGCATTTTATGTGCATAATTAAATTTGAACTACAAGCACATGCTCCAATGCACTAAAGTTGGTTGAAAAATCACATGTGTGTCCTTGGGTGAATTTCTAGGTCCCATGCAAGAGATGAGAATGAAATTCAAACCCTAGGGCACTGTTGATTGCCGGCAAAACGTTGAGATGCCTCGTTTTTAAATTCTAGTAAATCTGAAACTCGTATGAAATTCATGAAACTTGGCATGCTATCATCGAGCGGCATCAACATGTTGTGGTAAAAAATTTGTCCCATTTGGGGCAGGTTCGGGTATAAGCTTCTCACAAACCAGAGCTTCTCACAACATGCATGATGGTTTCGATAGGGAACGTACTACCTTTGGGGACGAAACGATATCCATTGCCTCTTATTTCTTTCAAAAAATAGGAATGTTGTGTCAATTTTTGTGAATTTTCGGGGTTCGTTTGGACATTTTTATGCATTAACTGGGATTTCTAGGCATTTTATGTGCATAATTAAAATTTGAACTACAAGCACATGCTCCAATGCACTAAGGTTGGTTGTAAAATCTAATTTGTATCCTTGGGTGAATTTCTAGGTCCCATGCAAGAGATGGGAATGAAATTCAAACACCAGGGCACTGTTGATTGCCGGCAAAACGTTGAGATGCCTGGTTTTAAAATTCTAGTAAATCCAAAACTCGTCTGAAATTCATGAAACTTGCATGCTATCATGGAGCGGCATCAACATGCTGTGTTAAAAAATTATCCCATTTGGGGCAGGTTCGGGTATATGCTTATCACAAACCAGAGCTCTCACAACAAGCATGATGGTTTCTGTAGGGAATGTCCCACCTTTGGGGACGAAATGATATCCATTGCCTCTTATTGCTTTCAAAAAATTTCTCGTGACAACATAGAACAACAGGAGTGTTGTGTCAATTTTTGGGATTTTTTGGGGTTCGTTTGGACATTTTTATGCATTAACTGAGTTTTCAATGCATTTATGTGCATAATTCAAATTTGAACTACATGCACATGCTCCAGTGCATATAAATTGGTTGAAAAATCAAATCTATGTCCTTGGATGCATGCTTAGGTCCCATGCAATAAATGGGAATGCATTTCAAACACCAGGGCACCGTTGATTGCCGACAAAACATTGAGATGCCTGGTTTTTAAATTCTAGTAAATCCAAAACTCGTCTAAAATTCATGAAACTTGGCATGCTATCATGGAATGGCACCAGACATGATGTGGTATTTTTTGTGTCCATTTTGAGAGAAGGCACACTTGAATAATGACAGCCAACAAAGGCATTTTGAAAAAATAGCTGCCACTTTAATATCTCAAACGTTTGTATAATTCAAACCGTGGGCGTTCTGTTAACCATTCACGTGACGCCACGTGTCTTGGTTTTAATGGTTGTAGGAGGTGCCGTGTGGATAGCTGCTTGACCTTAACTGAGCGGGAGGCGTGCGAGCGCAGTCTGGTGCACAGGTTGACCGAGAGGCGTGCAAGTTGTCCTCCAATGCGCAGGCTCACCGGAAAGCATGCGAGTTGTACGCTGCGCAGGCTCACTGGGAAGCGAGCCCTTTGACTTCCATGGCCGCCCGCTTTCCTCTCCATTAATGGCGCCCGAGCCGCTGTTTAATACGGGCAGCCTTACTGTTCGCCTCCCATTCCCCTCCCCCCCCCCCCCGCGCAGACCTCCACCGCCATGGCGCAAAAATGATCATCTGCCACTAGTCTTCAAGTTTGGTGAAGTCGACTATGAGCCGGAGGAGATGGAAAATAATGAGGAATGGGGCCTCATGGACATGTCCCAGAATGAGATGGCCGCGGCGGTTGCTTCCCCCGCTCCCGTCCCAGCTCCCATCCCTGTGCCCGCGCCAGTGACCATCCCCGTAGCATTGACGGGCTGGTCGCCGAGCACTATCGTAGAGCTGGAGGCCGCGGGTGTCAGCGAGGTCTCCGCGGACCCACGCGAGCTCATGTACATGCCAGCGCCAGCGCCCGTGCTTGTGCTCGTGCGCGCCCCTCCACCCACCGTGGCGCCGGCCCCCGTGCTTTTGGCTGCACCAGCCGCGCCCGTGCGTGCCCTCCAACCACCGTGGCGCCGATCCCCATGTGTTTGGCTGCACCCGCCGCGCCCGTGCCCGTGCGCCCCCCCCCTCCCCCCTCATCAGCATGGGATGCTGTCGTCGACCCCTACCTCTCAGCGGCGACAGTTGCCGTCCTCCCGCGCCCCGCCCGTCGATCGCGCGACGACATGATGTTTGATTTACAAGTGAAGAACATTTTGTGTTCCCTTGAAGACTTCAACAACGGCGTCCTGAAGGACGACAACGACGGCGCGGCACGCTGCCTCCGCCGCCGTCGGAAATAGTTTTTTGGGGGTTTAATACTGTATCTCGAATTCTCTATCATATGAATATAAATTCACAGTGTGACTGAATAAAAGATATGGTTTGAACGAACTTGCATTTTTCTCTCTTAATGTACAGACTTATCAAACGATTTTCTTTTGAAAGAAACGTCAACAGTTTTTAAATATAAAACACTCATCGGAAACGTTTTAGTTAGAACACCTGTATGCAAACCGACAGCTTCCCTAGGAAGCCAAGGGAAAATGTGCCGAGCAGGATTTCTGCATCCCTTCAACGCAAACAGTTGTTTTGCATGACCCGTGTGCAACCACGTACAAACAATTGGGTAAGATTTGCATATCTGTCATTTTGGGTATGTTGCCATTTCTCAAACTGGAAAGATTGACATTTGTTTATCTAGTAACATTGCCATTTGTCAACCTTGTAACACTGCGATTTGTCAAAATATGCAGCTACAAATCACTAGTACTATCTAATTTTTGCAACTAAAATCACTAGAACTGTTCATATGGACACCACTAGCAGGCGTGAGTTCATGTACGCATAAGCAAATGTACCATTGATTACATACAGCAAGTCATCAACCCACAATGACAACGAGGATACACGTTGGATTATAGATCATTTCCAACAAAACATTCTAGTAAAGTTTTTCTCACACAACAAATAACAAAGAGATGAAATGAACTTCAGCTCAACCAGTCGTCGGTGTTGGAAACGCTTGCTTTGAACCAGAAGTGATTCTCTGGGAAGGGCCAGCTACTATCAATCTCGAGACCAACGTAGGACTGATCATCGAGGCTGAAGCGGCCTATGTCAGGACCCATATTGGGACGGTAGGGAAGCACAGTAATGTCCAAGGTAAAGATACAGTTTCTTCTCATAAATGGTAGTAACATGTAACACCCTCGATGCGACTATAGCTCCCACGTGTCGAGGCACGACTTAGAGACATAATCGCATTGAAGGCATATGTCGCAAGTAAGGTAATCTTTACACATCCCATGTAATATAATAATAAAGGGGAGAGAACATAGTTGGCTTACAATCGCCACGTCAATCAAGGTAAATAAATAACATTACATCATTCAAAACACTCATGGCCCGACTACGGCGCCAAAATGAAAGATAACCCAACATGCGACATGGTCCCGATCACCCCCAACTGGGCACCACTACTGATCATCAGGAAAAGAAACATAATAACGTTGAGAGTCCTCGTCGAACTCCCACTTGAGCTCGAGCGCGTCACCTGAAGCGGAATCATCAGGCCCTGCATCTGGTGTAATAGTAATCTGTGAGCCACAGGGACTCAGCAATCTCGCACCCTCGCGATCAAGACTATTTAAGCTTATAGGTAAGGCAAGGTAAATATAAGTGGAGCTACAGCAAGTGACTAGCATATATGGTGGCTAACCTGTTCGCAAAAGAGAGCGAGAAGAGGAGGCAAAGCGAGAGCGAGAAACTAGAGAGCAACCTGCGCAATCATTACTCCAACACCGTGTCCACTTCCCGGACTCCGCCGAGAAGAGGCCATCACGGTAACACACTCAGTTGATTCATTTTAATTAAGTTAAGGTTCAAGTTATCTACAACCGGACATTAACAAATTCCCATCCGCCCATAACCGCGGGCACGGCTTTCGAAAGTTCAAATCCCTGCAGGGGAGTCCCAACTTAGCCCATGACAAGCTCTCACGGTCAATGAAGGAATAGACCTCCTCCCAAGACGTTCCGATCAGACTCGGTATCTCGGTTCTTCAAGACAACTCCGACAATGGTAAAACAAGTCCAGCAACACCACCCGCTGTGCCGACAAATCCCGATAGGAGCTGCACATATCTCGTTCTCAGGGCACACCGGATAAGCTAAGCGTACGGGAGCCAACGTAACCCAAGTTGCCAAGGGATGGCCCCGCACGGTGCTCTAGGTTGGACCAACACTCAGAGGAGCACTGGCCCGGGGGGGTTTAAATAAGATGACCCTTGAGTCCGTGAAACCCAAGAGAAAAGGCTAGGTGGCAAATGGTAAAACCAAGGTTGGGCACTGCTGGAGGAGTTTTATTCAAGGCGGACTGTCAAGGGGTTCCCATTATAACCCAACCGCGTAAGGAACGCAAAATCCGGGAACATAACACCGATATGACAGAAACTAGGGCGGCAAGAGT
Organism: Triticum urartu; assembly: GCF_056163025.1. Lineage (NCBI taxonomy): Eukaryota > Viridiplantae > Streptophyta > Magnoliopsida > Poales > Poaceae > Triticum > Triticum urartu. The sequence goes on along the minus strand of NC_141876.1, from coordinate 360,641,034 downwards.
GGAACAAAACACTGGGCGAGAGACCGAGCCTTCCACCCTTTACCAAGTATATAGATGCATTAAGATAACAAGATAATATAATGATATCCCAACAAGTAAATAAATGTTCCAACAAGGAACGGCCTCCAATCTTCACCTGCAACTAGCAACGCTATAAGAGGGGCTGAGCAAAGCGGTAACATAGCCAATCAATGGTTTGCTAGGACATGGTGGGTTAGAGGTTTGACATGGCAATTTGGGAGGCTTGAAAGCAAGTGGTAGGCATCGTATCAATGGCATAGCAAAAGAGCGCGCAATCTAGCATAGCAAAGATAGTAGTGATTTCGAGGGTATGATCATCTTGCCTGCAAAGTTGTCAGAGTTGACTGGATCCTCGAAAGCAAACTCAACGGGCTCCTCATTAGCAAACTCGTCTCCCGGCACTACCCAAACAAGACAAACAAGCAACAAGGACACAATCAACCACGTGCAAGGATCAAACAATATGATGCAAGGATGGTATGCTATGCGGGATGCAATGCGGGATGCATATGCAAGAATTGACAAGGTATGCATGATCCTGGCCTCAATTTGGAAATCCAAGTGTGCCACTGGAAAGATGAGATGAAATCTCTTGAAAACGATATAAAGATCACCGGAATCAGAGTTACGGTTTGGAAATGGCAAGCAAAACAAATATGACACCGGTCTGCGATTTACAGCAAGTAGTCATCTAAATGCAATGAGATGAACATCCTACAACACCCAAACAGGACAACAAAATACATGGCAGGGATGCATTCAAGATGCTTAACAAAAGTCTAGCACTGAGCTACGGCCAATTCATCCATTAACAGGTTCAAACAAGCATGGCAAAAATGCATATGGTAAACAGATCTCAGACTTAGTGAAATTAACACTTGTTTGGAATTTCAGATCAGGTAGCCCTCTTCGGAGCCACAAAACTACATGCTACAGGACCTGAACATGGCAAAGTAAAGCATGGCATGGAGATACTCAAAGAGATTAACAAAAGTCCCTTAGTGACCTTGAGCCAAATGGGATCAGAAAATACAATTGCAAGCATGTGAACATGGCAAAAACATAATAAGATCACAGACTTGGTGAAAACTGGAGCATGCTGAAAACAGATATCAAGTAGGCATGTTTACGAGCTCGATGCACTCACTATGGATCAAGACAGGAAAAGCTAAGCATACATCTATCAAGAACACACAAAATTCAAGCTAGACATGGCAAGAACAATAGCATAGCATGCACGGGTCAACTACAACATCATCGGCAAAATTGCAAACAAGTTGACAATCTGCCCGGATTCACAAAGTAGCAAAAGTAGAGCTCGATTGACTCAAGCTAGGGTGCTCCATAATTGCAAACAAAGACATGGATGTATAGAGCACTACAAGATCAACAAAACATCCTTATTGATCATCCTCAAAAGAGGCACGGATCATCCGGAAACAACAAGAACATATGGCCATATGAAATAAACAGCCCAAGGACTTAGTGGAATTGCTAAGTCCCTGAAATCAGCACTACCAAGTGTCTCACTTCGCAAGCTTGTGATAGTCACCACACACATCACAAAAATACATGGGTTTCACCTCTGGAAAGACGGCAAAACCCTTAACAAAACATATGTAGAGCTCATGGGCATATCATGCACACAATACTCATGGCAAAAATGACAAATATGCAAATGGAGTAGCAGATCTGATAATTATCTCAAGTAGTCCTCTTCTAACAGCATTTCGGGCATCAAGATGAGCTCAAATGAAAATGATGCAATGGAATAAAATGATGTACTCTCTGAGATGAACATTTTGATATGCTATGTGCCAAAAACGGAGCTACGGATGCAAAGTTATGATGCGATGAACAGGAGCACATGGATTAGGGTTTCGGGCAAAAGTCAACCCTGAGATATTTTCAGATCCAGATCGGGATCTCGCGGGTACTGTTCATGCACGGACTTTGAGGACGGCTGGAGGGGCTTGGAGCTCGCCGAAGTTGGTGGTGGTGCTCTCCGAGGACTCGGCCGGCGCGGGGCGGCGCGATGGAGGCAGCGGGCGGCAAGGCGCGCTAGTCGGGGCGGAGCGGGCGACGGCGAGGCGGCGCCGGCGCGGCGGAGCGGCGGCCGCCGGCGAGGGGTGCGGTGCGGCGCGGGCTGCCAGAGACAGAGGAGAGGGGCGGCGCCGGGCGGAGTGGCGGAGCTGGTGCGAGGCGGCGGCGGGCGGCGATGTGGGCCGCGGGGGCCGGCCTCGGGCTCCCGGGCCGCGGTGGCGGCGGGGACAGGCGAGGGCCACGTGGCAGGCGGCGGTAGGCGGCGGCGGATCCGGACACGTCCGGCTCAGCGCGGACGTTGTTCGGCGGCGGTGGAGATCTTTTTTTTTAGGGTTGGACGGGGAGAGATCCGGATTTGGAAATGGGGGAGGTATAAATAGGCATAGAGCGAGCTAGGAGAGTCCAAATGAGGTGCGGTTTTCGGCCACGTGATCGTGATCGAACGCTCTAGATGATGGAGCAGATTTAGGTGGGTTTTGGGCCAAAATGGATGGGTGTTGGGCTGCAACACACACGAGGCCTTTTCGGTCCCTCGGTTAACCGTTGGAGTATCAAACGAAGTCCAAATGGTACGAAACTTGACAGGCGGTCTACGGGTAGTAAACCAAGGCCGCTTGGAAAGTCTCGGCCCATTCCGAAAATGTTTAAACCCCACACACGAAAGAAAGCTAGAAATGCCCACCAGAGGAGAACGAAGCGCCAGAATGCAAAACGGACAACGGGGAAAATGCTCGAATGCATGAGATGAACACGTATGCAAATGCAATGCACATGATGACATGATATGAGATGCATGACAACGACAACAACACACGGAGACAAAAACCCGAACCCGAGAAAATAAAATAACTTAACGCCGGAAACGGCAAGAGTTGGAGTACAAATTGGGAAAGATACATCCGGGGTGTTACATAACATTGTGTCTATAGCAGTTGGATCGCCTTCCACCATCATTGGATAGTTTTGTCCAAGGAAGAGCGAGTTTCCTCCAAGACTTTCAATACTGAACCAAGGAGAAGGTGTTGGCGCTAGTACACTAGTATCCATCCCGAATACCCTGCAACGGATGTTGGAATAGGTCCAGAGAGTGCGACCATACGAGACAACACCTGCTTCCTTAGTAACATTAGCAGTGCCCCGTATACAGACAAGAAGAGGTGATCCATTGGAATAAGTTGCCAGGCGCCACTGAGTATATGGGTCCTACTCGTCCTCATGCTCGTGAATAAAATTTTCAAGTATAGGTGGTGGAATGTTCACAGGTCCTTGGAAACACAAGAAGGTTAATTAGTAAAGGGAAACTAGCTAACCCACATGCATGTGGATGAAACAATTATAATTACGGTGGAAGACAAACGTATTGAAATCATGAGGATTCCATGAAAAAATAGTGCCACGAGTGGTGGCAGCAAACACAAGACCCTCGTATTGAATTGCATCACAGTACTCATCCGTGTATAGAAACTGATTTTTGAGCAATATCCATTGAGTCGAACCATGAAGGAATGCAACAAGCTTGTCAAAGATAGCGACAACATAAGCATTCCTATAACCCCAAGAGTGGTTGGGAACTCAACAAAATGCTATCTTCCATAGACGACAGTCAGCATGATATTATTTGAACTCACGTAGAATACCGGTGTACTCAACCTCTAGGCAGTCGTCTGAGATTTTTCAAAGTGGAACCTGGTTACGAGTGTACACATTCACAAGTTCCCACTTGCAGTTGTACCCAATATAAAAAACCCAATCTCGATTTGCGCCTGCCCAAGCCTTGCCCTCAAGCGATGGCATCTTAATATCATACGTATCATTATCAAACGGCATCAACTTACACAAGGCAAGGCTTCCCTCGTCCCCGCGCCAGTCAGTAGGGTCACGGTGAAGAAGATAGGGGAGATCAAACTGCTCCTGGACCCTTGGGTTCCTTGTAATGATGTTATTAGTTGAGTCGAGAATGGTCTTGAACGAACCTGCCATGCTAGCGGAGGTGATGACGTCGCACCGATCAATGAGTTCCTCCACCGCGTCATCATTCATATCGGGGCAAGAATAATGGGGTCGTTTCCGGCTTGTTCCCTCCATGGAGAAGACGATCAAACAATGGTAGGAGGAAGGGTGAAGGCAAATGGAGGAGGGAGGGAGAGGTACTGTGCGACAGCATTTCCAAATCGAGAGGGAAGGGCGAAGAGTCAGTGGACGGTTGTCGCGGTACACGAAGAGGTGCCTGGGGAGCAAACGGTTGCCACAGAGGTCACACACTGACGACAAGGGCCGAGTGAACCGCATGCAATCCCATCACACAACACACACATCTTGTTAAGTTGAACCATTTCTGTTCTCTTGTGTCAACGCAAACAGTTCATCTAAGTGAACTGCATGCCGTATATCGCACACACCTTGATCTGGCTGACCGTTTCTTTTGTGTTACCTAATCACAAACAGTTCATCCGAGTGAAACGTATGTTGTATATCGCACACACCTTCATCTGGCTGCCCGTTTCTTTTGTGTTGCCTAATCACAAACAGTTCATCCGAGTGAACCGTATGCTGTGTATCGCACACGCCTTCATCTGGCTGCCCGTTTCTTTTGTTCCTCATCATTGCAAATAGTTAATTGAACTGAACCGTATGTAGTTCATCGCACACGCAACTAAAATCTGAACCGTGTTTGATGCATCCTCCATCGCAAACGTTTTCACCTTTTTTAACGGTTTTCATACACCATTGTTTGCGATTATTGCATCGCACACAGTTTCTCGAAGGGTCTCTGATCGTAGTGTCACGTTAGCAGCATCCTGCAGTAGTGATGCATGATATAGTTTGAGCACACACACATGATGTGTACGCATGAATCCTTCCCATCGAGTCGAAGTGGCTAGTACAACGACACATCATGAACCGATCTCACTCTCTATGGGGAGCTAGTGTACGATTTTTGACACACGCGCCACATCAATGTTGTGAAATGGTATTCAAACATGCATGCACGCATCACCTCCATACATATGCATGTAGTGGTTGCCTTCGAATGGTACACTCCCTCGTGTGGTTATCGGTGACAAGCCTATATATGGTTATTGGACATGCTATTAGAATTCCACTCGAGTTAACGTTGTCTCTCCTGTCCTGCTTCAGCCTCGGTGTCATACAACTCATCGGAGCTGCTCCAACAACGAAACCCTCCATCACAGTGGAGCAGTACCCCGGGCTCCATCTCAAGATGCCTAAGATCTTCTTCCCCTCCTCCGACAGCCAAGTCAGCCAGATCATCCTTACCGACCAACCCAATCACACTGAGATCGACATGGCTTCGCCAAAGAGGTTGCACACTTGTTGCATCTCTTTTTTACTCTACATGTTACATATATTGTCCACTAAGCACACCCAGTAACATGAAATACGATTAGTTTCTCCTACTATATGACAAGCAGTTAGGTACCAGGCAACTTAGCTATCTATGATGGACTCTCTTGAACGCCATCATTATTTATCTCTATGTGTTTGAGTTGTGCATTTGTCGATGGGCCTGGGAGTTGAGTTAGTAGGGCAGTGGCCTGGGTCCAAAGTAGTAGAAGTAGCACAAAACCATTTTTGGAGTGTAGGCTTTTCCTTGCTCAAGCCTGCCTGCTAGAATCGCCAGTGCTTGAAAGGAAAAGTGAAGGAAAAACATAGGAATTGAAAAGTTTCCTATGGTACTACTGTTCATGCATTTGGTTCAAAGGAATGGAGCAAAGGAAAATTGTAGGATTTGTTCCTTTAGTGTCTCCTTGAAAGAAAAACCGTAGGAATTTTAATATCCACTTGTCCTCCTTTTCAAATTCCTATTCATGTAGCACAAGACTAAGAGATAGTAGCATAATAGCATTATAACCATACATTTTCTTGTGGTTTGACTTAATCTCACCATACTTCTTTGCATCCTGTGATCTTCCAATTCTTGTGAACCAAACACCCAGATTGGCAGAAATCCTGTGTTTTTAAATTCTCTATTTTAAACGTGCATTCCTATCCTATTAATGTGTATTTCCTATCCCTCCGTTGTTAGAATCCTCCAATTCAAACGAGCCCTTACAGAATTACTTCTCTTACAGATAGTTGTCAAAGAAAACCTTGTGTGGTTTGTCCCGCTCCTGCTGCGCCGTCGTCCACCCCAGCTCAGCTGCTCTAACAATAGAAGGGTCCATCACAACAGGGATCCGGCATCCAAACTATCTTTCGCCGCCTTAGATCTTCTTCCCCGCTGCTGGCAGCCATGACAACTACATTACCATGATCAACCGAGAAGATGACCTCGAGGACTACACGAGTCCACAAGAGAGGTCACACTCTTTTGTGTCTTCTTACGTTATGCATCGCTTAATATTACATGCTACTTTATTGTCCTCTTCATCAATTAGACTCTGAGTCAGCTCCAAAATAATGGTCAAACTTGAGTTTTTAAATGGTTGTGGGGTACATATCGGGACCGCAATCAATAGTATCTATCTATTATCTGGGTAATCTCTAGTGTCTACTATGAGTTTCATGTTGGGTGGGAAACAAACAGTAAAGAAGCCATTATCTGTATTTTTTAACTGAAGCCATTATCTGCCTGCTATCATTGTTTTGGGTCTATCCACAGGTTGCTACCATCACTCTGGATTTCTGCATGCACTCCTTACATAATCTCACTATGTTTTATTCCTATGCATGTCAATTATTGTACACAATGGAACTGAACATGTAGAGCAAAAGAGACGAGCCTTGCGTGGCAACAAAATTTCATGCAGACGTCGCTCCATTGTAGGCGCAAAGTCAGCCCCCCTCCACCCATTTCGGATTGTAATCGAGAGGAAGATATCTGTTCTGAGGGGGATTCAGAAGGAGAAGACCACTCCTATTTACCCACGGAGGTCTTCTCTCTAACTTGGCATGCTGATGTTGGTTATATCATGCATATGGTCCCTTGCATTGCTTACTTTATACATCAAATATGTCATCTGCTTAGTTTAGACATGCTTTGTGTGAATGACATCTATTTAGTTTATTCATCGTTTATGTGAATTATGCAACGCCATATTGTTTAGCCAGGCATCATATATGTGAATTTTGCAATGCCATCCTGCTTATCCAGTCATCTTATATGTGAATTATATCAGGCATCCTTTTTTCGTTACGTATTACATTTTTCAAAAATGTTAGTACATTCAACTACTCTTCGTGTGCATCAACCATTTGACACGGTGATGGAAAATTCTGGAGTGAAAACAAGGTCTTCAAAGCAGACTATGCTATCTGACGAAGCGCATATCTCGCTGGTTACAAATAGCTCCTCAGAGGAGGATTCAGAGACAGATGACTAGTCCTATCCCCCCCAAGGTGTATGCTCTAACTTGGCAGGGTTATGTTGCTCATATCGTGCGTATGGTGTCTTGCATTGCTATGTCATTTGATTAGTTTAGACATGTTTTGTGTGAATGCCACCTATTTAGTGTCTAATTACCATATATGTGAATTATGCATTGCCATCTTGTTGCAAGACATTATATATGTGAATTATGCAATGCTATCTTGTTGCAAAGGCATTATATATGTGAATTATCCAATGCCATGCTGTTTAGCCAATCATCATATATGTAAATTATATCATGCTGTCATTTTTTTTGTATTATGTGTTCCATTTGTCGACAACATTTGTATATTCAACTACTCTTCCTGTGCATCGGCCATTTGAAGCGGTGATGGAAGTATCTGGAGTGAAAACAAGGTATTCAGAGCAGACAATGCTACCTGCTGAAGCAGACATCTTGCTAGTTACAGAGAGCTCCCCAAAGGAGGATTCAGAGACTGGTGACCAGTCCTATTTCCCCCCTGAGGTCTATGCTCAAACTTGGCAGGGTTATATTACCCATGTGATGCATGTTGTCTTGTATTGCTTAGTTTTTACATCATATATGGATTGCCATCTGCTTACTTGCTTACTATATAAATCGTATATTTGAATTATATCATGCCATCATGTTTACATACATAGCATGTATCTGTCACGCCCTGATTTTCATGCCACAACACTTAAGCTAATAAATCATGATAAAATGTGGTTTGACAAAAACTTTTGAGTGTTTGGACCTTGCCTTGATTGGATTTTGTGTGTTGTTTGCAAGTGCTCTAAAAATCAAATAAATCCTCCAACTCCTATACTTCATCTCCTTGCTCCAAACTCTTGAACCAATGATCATGCCATGTGTATAGGACATAAAAATAATTTCTTACAAAAATAATTTGGCCAAATAGTATTTTCAAAAATTAGTTTTCCAAAAAAACCCCTGAATTGAGGTTTGCACTGCAAGTACCTAATTAAGGGCAGTAAAAATCTTTCCAAAAATATATTTGACTCCTATTAGATATAGGACACCCAAAAACCACAAAAATATAATTTTAAGAGTTGTTTTCCTATTTTATTTAAAGGCTTTTTCTTTAGGCCAGAAATGGTATTTAATAGGTTAAAATTATTTAAAAGCTTCAAAAATATTTGAGAAAAATCAGGGAAACTCAGTGGACATATATTGTCCATATATAAGAGTTTCAACACATGGTCATGTTCAAATTATTGGTCGACCCCTCAAAAACCCTTTCTGGATATTTCAAGCTTTTGAAATATTTACAAAGGAAATATTCCCCAACAATTCCAAGAAAATTCTAGCATGTCACATATGACATGTTTGATGATCTTGCCAACTCTCATGTCATGGAGAACAGTATAACCCCATGAAACCCTCTCAAAACCACTTCTGTCCTTTTTCAAGTTTGAACAACTTTGCAATGTCAAACATGTCCAAATGCTCTCAAACTTGGTGCACATGCTCAAATGGTGTAATAATGCATCTAGACCAAATGGCACAAGTTGGAGAGAATGTTATATTGATCAAAGTGCCCCAAAATCCTCTCTGTCCAGAACCAAATTTGAACAAGTTTACATTGGCAACTTTCTCATTTTGATCTCAACTTTTGTGGACATGTTCAGAACCTCAAATGATGACACCACACTAAGTGGTGCATCAAGGAGAATAGATTTGCATGACTAAATCTTGGGAAGTCCATTTCTGTTGATTTCTAGGGTTAACCAAAGTTACATTGGCAACTTCGCCCAAATGAGCTCAAACATGGTAAAACACCCTATTTTTATTGTCCATTTTGTCCTGTTAAGTCTCATGCCAAATGGAATCCTTTTCTTTGCCCAAACAAGCAACAAACACCTTCTGCAAAATTTCCAAAACCACCTTTTTGACCACTTCCACTAATCTCCATGACCCTATCTTTTTACCACAGCTGCCCCAGGTCACCTCCTACCTCCAGTAACTCTCCTCCTTCAACAGCTCAATTATTTGGAGGTGAAACCCATCTCTTTGTCTCTCTGTTTACTCATGGCAACTCCTCCTCCTCTCGCTCATTTCTATATGCAGCGCCCCACCTAGCTCCTGACCACTCCAGAGCATCCAAGGAAGCTCCAGGACACAAGTGGTCATGCCCTGACCTTTTAAAATGGCCACGCCAGCCATATGCATGCTATGGAGCGCGCTACATTGCGCCCTTGCAATGTAGCTGCCCTTTGCCCGATGCCTCCGACCACCTTGGGCCACCCTAGCGCGCCCGACGATGCGCCTCGACGTCTGCGACACGCCACACCTCTGTCCCCCTCTTCCTTCTCCCTCCTGTTGGCTCCTTTCGCACGCGCACCGGCCGCCCGAGAGCTCCAATGGCCAAGCTCACACGCGCGATGCTCTGGCCCTCCCCTGCTCCTTCTCTCCCTTCCCCTGGTCGTAGACCATATCTACAAACGCCCCGGACACGCACACACGAGCCCCCATGACCCCTAGCAACGGCAACGACCTCGACGGCGCACTCGTCCATGGTGCACCGTCACCCCGCCTTAAACGACCACCCCGAGCCCCTCCTTTGGGCACCGTTCGCTCTCTCCCCCCCCCCAGCGACCTCCTAGAGCATCCAGATCCTCCTCCCGTGCCTCCCTTCTCCTCCTACCACCGCACGGCCGCAGCTTCGGCCTGCTCAAATTCGAGCAATGCCGAGCACACCTCCCTCCCTTTCCTCCACACAAAGACTCCTCGTGGTCCGGCGAACCTCCCCACCTCCTCGAACCGTCGAGGGGATGCTCGAACGCTGAGAGCCACGGATGGTCAACGACCTCCCTCTCCACCGTCAAAGTTGCGGTCACCTCGGCCCCCTCCGGCGGCCGTGACCTGCACCAGCGGATGCGCCGCTCCGCGCTGAGCTCTCCCATAGGCGGAGCACCGCGGGAGACGGCCAGAGGCGCTGTCTATCACCGGACGAGCGCCGGCATGCGCTCTGCCTCCCCTGCTCTGCCTCGAGCGGGAGGTAAAGGACGACCACCCCGTCAGCTGGCAAGGGGGCCCGCCCGTCAACGGCAAAGGCAACCGAGCCGGCCCACCAGTCGGGTTAAGTGGAAACGGCTTCAGGCCGATTCGCTTGCCCTGCTGGGTGGCGCCCTCCCGCAGTGCGCCTTCGGTGTCACCTCCTCCCTCGCGCAGCTGAACCACTGGGCCGAGCCCAGTAGGCGTTGTTTAGCTGGGCTTCGCCCAGTGCGCTTTATAAGGTTGACTCCATTTCTTACTTTTTCTTTTCATAAATATTGTAAAATTCATAAATAATTCAAATAGACTCCAAATTTGATGATTCTTATTTCTGTAAGTTCATAAATTCCCGATCTATCACATGGTGCAATTTGCACATTTTTCCATAAAGATTTTCTTCACAAACATTTATCAAATCCCATTTTTCCATTTATGTCATAAACTTTAGAAAATCACAGAGGGCTCAACTTTGATCCAAATGCCATGATTCAAATTTCCAGATGCTTCTTAAGTTCATAACTTAGTCAATGAACATTTTTCTTAATACTTTCTGTGCCACACAATATAATGAGCCATTTCTTCATATTTGTCAACTTTGCCAATTCATAGGGAATTCATTTGAACTCCAAATTCAGTGAAACCAACTTCTAGATGCTTCTAAAATCATGGTTTGTTAAATGGGTGCCTTTGCTCCTTTTTCAAAAATATATTTTTGTACACTTCTTGCAAATACATAAACCCCTTGATTCCATCATATCAAAATGTTTAGAAACATCCACCGGCCCAATTCCAATGAAACCACTCTGGTTATTTTTCATATAACCAGAGATGCCCTAGAAAAGTCAAATTAATATTTTTAGAGCACTTTTATTTTCTGCCTTGTTGTGTTGCTTATTATGGTTGCTTTCGACGATAGTTGAGGAAGTAGACGAAATGCTCGGAGTTGGACCAGAGATATTTGAAGACCTCAAAGACTTTGTTAAAATAGGCAAGCAGCCCTTTGACCATGTCTAAGAAACCCTTTTTTGCATGTCATATGGCACTTTTTGCTTGCATGGAAGTCATGATAAAATGGTGACCACTTGAGGAGGTGCCTCCGTTTCTTTTCTCGTTGACACTTGCATGATGCATGACCTTACCTTTCTATGAGGGTTATGCCGGTGGGAGTAGATAGGATGCTAAAGTAGTTGCTACGCAAAAAGGGACAGGAATATGCGTGGTGATGGAGATAAAGTATTTCCAAAAGACTTTTCGAAAACCCCGTCGGGTGCCACTTATGCCCGAGGGAGATAATGAGATGGGTAACCACTTGATGACGAAGTGGTGTACCGAGGCAAGTGTCTGTGTTGTTTTTGAAAACGGATTAGATTTAAGATTTGTCGACTGTCCCAACCTTACATGCGCAACCACTCTACCCTTATATGGGAAAGGGCATTATTGATTACCTAGGCCGATACTACCTTGGAGCCCGCATTACTAGTGACAAGGGAGAGTTGGTGCTCTCTCTCGGGACGGGGTCGTGCCAGGTAGGGCGGCAATGACTGTTTTCACAGGGCACCGGACACACCGTTGTGTCCCCTCTCGGATGTTACGATCTCGAGTGAGTCTCGTATGATGTACATCGTGAGGATATGGAACAACGAGTGGACTCCTTGTTAGTGTCGTCTAGGGAAAGATAGTGATCGGGTGCTTACCCCGGGTACTTGAGGTACCGCGGGTCGTGGATGACACGGAAGTTCCCCGGATCTTGTGGGTAAAGTGTGCAACCTCTACAGAGTGTAAAACTATTCGAATAGCCGTGTCCACGGTCAAGGACAGTTGGGCGGTGCTGCTTAAACTACATCCAGAGTTTTACAAACCGTGTGTGTGTGTGTGTTGATAAAACTATTTGGGTTAAGTCAGATGGCTTGACACGACGATCAAGTTGGATTGGTGTCCAACCTCGCTTATGTTGATATCTGTAACTTGTTCATACGGACATCTGTACTCTCATGATGCATACTTTACAGGTTGATAGATCATGTCATTGCACTCAAAACTAGCTTTCTGCAAACTACCTACTTAGTGCTATATCATTGCATTATTGTGCCTTCTTCCAATCATGGGTTGCTTGCGAGTACATTCAAAGTACTCATTGGCTTGCCACAGGTTATTTAATTGGCCAGGCATGGAAGAAAAGGAGTTCGAAGAAGAGTTCTTTGGAGACGAACATGCGAACTGGGATGTTTCCCAGTCAGAATGCCTGTAGGGTTAAGGCAGATGGCATGGGTTCTACTTATCGACGAAGATTTCCGCTGCTTAAGTTTATTTGGTATTCATCCCTTATGGCTTTATCTATGTAAGACTTGACCATAATGGTCATAATTTGTGTAAGACGGTATGTATGGATGTAAGACTCTTGTTATTCAGCTTCTGTGTGTTCAGTGAGCATTGATCTCTGGAATCACTATACACGTGCATTCAGTGATCTCGACTTATGAGTCAGGGTCCCCATAGAGCTAGTATCAGAGCCATCCTGACTGTAGGGATCCTTAGTTAGCATGGTCGGTAGTTAGGGTAAAACTATTTCCAAAACTATTACAAGTTTTCAAAACTATCTATACTTCTCTTCCCTTCTCAGTTTTTCAAAAACTAAGGTATACTTTCCCCATCGATCTCTTCCCTTCAAAACTATTGCAAACGGTCGCTAGCACCCTCAAGCCCCTGACCACGGGATTCCTTGTAATCCTCGTGGATAGCCTAGAAGGAGTAAACCTTGCCAAACACTCACCTACCTCTTCTGAACCCAAGATTCGCCACACCACAACAAGACGATGCCAACAGAAGATACGCCTTTGAAGAATGAGGACATGAAGACCCAGAGGATGGTGACACCTTTGAATTTGCCCCAGGATGATGCAACCTTGTCCTATGACGATCAGGGTGTAAGATATGCAAGACCATGATAGACATCGCTAATAGAGCAATCATGTCCTTACTTTTGTTGTATCGGCAACCACCGGTGGATGAGAACCTCGCCATTTGGCCCGACTCACTATATTGAGGAAAACGGTTCTCTTCATCCCCCGCTCTTGGTGTCGATGTTTTCATCAACGTAACCGACATGTTGGACCTCTACTATGCCTTGTTAATATCATTGCATAAGGGATTACCTACCTGGTACCGTCGACGCCTTAGAAGGCAAAAGGGGTCGTCATGATTAAGAAGACAACAGAAGACCGAGTCAATGCCTGCTACGAGGAGCCACCTTCACCCCATCACTTCAACAGGCGAGAAGTTGTTGAAGAATCTTCAGGCTCAACCCGGATTGTTTCATCGAACAACTACAAGAGACATAGCAACACCTGAGGAAAACCCAAAAGACTGCATGAGGCACGAAGTAAAGCACGACTACTTAGTCCAAGAACCCCTAGGGTAGGATGAGTCGTGTACCCCCTATGCGTAGTCGAGTCCGTATGATGGTTCGAATAGAACCATGACTGTGTGTTGCTTGTTTTTATTTGTTTGTGTTTTGATATAAGTCGCACTTTTGCCCTAGACAACAAGTACGCGACTATATCACCTTCCTTGTTTTCCTTTGTTTGGCCCCTTTTGGCGCCCGTTTGTTTGCACCTGCACTATGGAACCCCCTTTAGGCATTCCCCTCCTCTATGCTACTTTTCCCTCTCATCTCTCTCTCCTTAACTGAAGATCGGCAAGACAAGGTACACCAAGGATTCTACTTCGACAACCAACTAGCACTGAAGAACTTTTCTACAGCCTCCTCGACCAAGTAAAACCCCATAGAGTTGTGTTTAACCCCCCCCCCCCCCAGACTAGAAACCCATTCCTAGACCCTTCGAGACTTCATGAGATACCCCAGCTCGAGTCCTTAACCATGTTCTTAACCCATAGAATTTCAAGAGAACTAGTTAAGCCTCTGTAAACCTTGCATAGCATTGGGTTCATTATGGAACTAGTGGACATAGTGAACGAGCACATTATCATCCTAATATAGCACCAGAACTGACGATGCCATAGGGAAGACCAGTTTGAGGATATAGGAATAGAGGACAAATGACTTGATGAGTTTATATCAATGACCTGAGGAATTATATGAGACTATTTGGTGGATTATGAGGCTTTGATGTTGGTAGATGAACTTGGTGGGATCATGAGTATAGATTAGCATAGCTTTCATTACCCCTGAGTAAATTGGATTTAGTAGGATAATTGTGTTCGCAAGCTGGAATTCTTGGAAGTATTTGGATTTAACTTAGCCATGTGATATTGATAGGAGACAAATGATATTACGTAAATGACTTGGGGGAACATGTAGGAATTCTCATTGGACAAGAGATTTGGATTTTAAGTAGGTGATTCTAGTTGAATATAGATGCTGAGTATGTCTACATGGTTCGGAGTAAATTGGATTTAGACTGATGATCTCGATCATGATACCATGTTTCCCGGTGGACGATAAACTAGGAGATTGGACTAATTGTCGGAGATTATTTAGGGATCTTTATGATCTTGAGCTTGGAGTATTACTAGATCACAATAACGGGAATTGGTGGAATGACTATAGTAAGGAGCCCTTTCAAGTATTGGGGATTATAGGGACTTTAGGAGATCATGTGGAACACCAGCATAGGCGTTGGATTTGTAGAATTAATGGATTATGTAGTGATTAATGGAAGTTAACGGGTTGTTGGAGTTCATTCATAGGAAAGGAAACAAGATTTTGGAGTGGCATACGACGTGTTTCCTTAGGATAGAGATGCACTAACATGGACCTTGGACGAATAGGATGAGCACTTGGATTGTCCTGTTTTATTCCAGCTTGGAAGCTTGTATGCTCTACCCATGGATTTTTAGGGGTAGCCACACATATGAGTTTGGGGGTCGTAGACATATATGATTTTGTTAGACCTCCTCTTGGGAGTAATGAGGATATGAATAGCATGAGTGATGATTGGAGTTGACCTATGCGAAATGATGCTTTCAGCGGTATAAGGTGATCTGTTTGGAGGACTAGTAGATAGAACAATTGGCATCTTAGGAATTGTGCTCAAGGATAAACGTTCACTCGCACCATAGAATCCTTGAAACCCTTAAGCCCTACCAAGCTACAACATGGTCGGACCATGACCGTGGGTCTTGACTCTAGATCGAGAACACCTTGGACCATACTCAACTGTGACCACCACCAATACCCCCATCCTACTTTATGTACCTCATGAACAAAGTCTTCATGGAGTACTTGGACAAGTTGGTTGTCATCTTTATTTTGGTAACATACTTGTCTACCCGAAGACGGAAGAAGAATCACGGAGCTAGTCAAGGAACATCTGAAGATCGCCATGTCCAGGAGGAAGAACTACACCAACCACCATCATCAAGAAGTAAACCTCCGCATCGAAGACCAGGCATATCTGCAAGCCACTTCTGTCAAAGGAACCAAGCATTTCCATGTCAAAGGGAAGCTCACACCAAGATTTATCGGCCCTCTCCAAGATCACTGCAAGACGAAGAATAGATGGCTACCAGCTAGAGTTATCACCAGAGTCACCCACTTTGCACAATGTTTTCTCACACTACACCACTTCGGAAATGTTTCCAACTTCCTAACTACCCAGTCTCTACAAGGACATCGACTACGAGCTATCGACCTTCAGCCCAATATGACCTACGCGAGAGACCCCAATTGCAACCGGGATCAAGCAGGACGTCGTACACGAAGCCATGTCATCAATTATTTCAAGGACCAATGAAGCACCACACGGAAGCAGAAATAGTACGAGGACATGAGGACTACACCAGATTTAAGTCTTGTATTCCTTTCTGCGCCTAGTCTGGGAATCTCGGGGATGAGATTATTGTAAGGGGGTAGGTCTGTCACACCCTGATTTTCATGCCACAACACTTAAGCTAATAAATCATGATAAAATGTGGGTTGACAAAAACTTTTGAGTGTTTCGACCTTGCCTTGATTGGATTTTTTGTGTTGTTTGCAAGTGCTCTAAAAATCAAATAAATCCTCCAACTCCTATACTTCATCTCCTTGCTCCAAACTCTTGAACCAATGATCATTCCATGTGTATAGGACATAAAAATAATTTCTTACAAAAATAATTTGGCCAAATAGTATTTTCAAAAATTAGTTTTCCAAAAACCCCCTGAATTGAGGTTTGCACTGCAAGTACCTAATTAAGGGCAGTAAAAATCTTTCCAAAAATATATTTGACTCCTATTAGATATAGGATACCCAAAAACCACAAAATAATAATTTTAGAAGCTATTTTCCTATTTTATTTAAAGGCTTTTTCTTTAGGCTAGAAATGGTATTTAATAGGTTAAAATTATTTAAAATCTTCAAAAATATTCGAGAAAAATCAGGGAAACTCAGTGGACATATATTGTCCATATATAAGAGTTTCAACACATGTTCATGTTCAAATTATTGGTAAAACCCCTCAAAAACCCTTTCTAGATATTTCAAGATTTTGAAATGTTTAAAAAGGAAATATTCCCCAACAATTCCAAGAAAATTCTAGCATGTCACATATGACATGTTTGATGATCTTGCCAACTCTCATGTCATGGAGAACAGTATAACCCCATGAAACCCTCTCAAAACCACTTCTGTCCTTTTTCAAGTTTGAACAACTTTGCACTGTCAAACATGTCCAAATGCTCTCAAACTTGGTGCACATGCTCAAATGGTGTAATAATGCATCTAGACCAAATGGAACAAGTTGGAGAGAATGTTATATTGATCGAAGTGCCCCAAAATCCTCTCTGTCCAGAACCAAATTTGAACAAGTTTACATTGGCAACTTTCTCATTTTGATCTCAACTTTTGTGGACATGTTCAGAAACTCAAATGATGAGACTACACTAAGTGGTGCATCAAGGATAATAGATTTGCATGAATAAATCTTGGAAAGTCCATTTATGTTGATTTCTAGGGTTTACCAAATTTACATTGGCAACTTCGCCCAAATGAGCTCAAACATGGTGAAACACCCTATTTCTATTGTCCATTTTGTCCTGTTAAGTATCATGCCAAATGGAATCCTTTTCCTTGCCCAAACAAGCAACAAACACCTTCTGCAAAATTTCCAAAACCACCTTTTTGACCACTTCCACTAATCTCCATGACCCTATCTTTTTACCACAGCTGCCCCAAGTCACCTCCTACCTCCAGTAACTCTCCTCCTTCAACAACTCAATTATTTGGGGGTAAAACCCATCTCTTTCTCTCTCTGTTTACTCATGGCAACCGCCTCCTCTCTCTCTCTCTCATTTCTATACGCAGGGCCCCACCTAGCTCCTGACCACTCCAGAGCATCCAAGGAAGCTCCAGGACACAAGTGGACATGCCCCTGACCTTTTAAAATGGCCATGCCGGCCATATGCATGCTCTGGAGCGCGCTACAGTGTGCCCTTGCACTGTAGCTCCCTTTGCCCGATGCCTGCGACCACCTCGGGCCACCCCAGCGTGCCCGACGATACGCCTCGACGGCTGCAACACGCCACGCCTCTGTCCCCCTCTTCCTTCTCCCTCCTGTTGCCTCCTTTCGCACGTGCACCGGCCGCCCGAGAGATCCAATGGCCGAGCTCACACGCGCGATGCTCTGGCCCTCCCCTGCTCCTTCTCTCCCTTCCCCTGGCCGTAGACCATATCTACAAACGCCCCGGACACGCACACACCAGCCCCCATGACCCCTAGCAACGGCAACGACCTCGCCGGCGCACTTGTCCACGATGCACCATCACCCCGCCTTAAACGACCATCCCGAGCCCCTCCTCTGGGCACCATTCGCTCTCTCTTCCCCCCAGCGACCTCCTAGAGCATCCAGATCCTCCTCCCGTGCCTCCCTTCTCCTCCTACCACTGCACGGCCGCCGTTTCGGCTCGCTCAAATTCGAGCAATGCCGAGCACACCTCCCTCCCTTTCCTCCACACAAAGATTCCACGTGGTCCGGTGAACCTCCCCACCTCCTCGAACCGTCACGGGGATGCTCGAACGCCAAGAGTCACGGATGGCCGACGATCTCCCTCTCCACCGTCAATGTTGCGGTCACCTCGGCCCCCTCCGGCAGCCGTGACCTGCACCAGCGGATGCGCCGCTCCGAACTGAGCTCGTGCATAGGCGGAGCGCCGCGGGAGACGGCAGGAGGCGCCGGCTATCGCCGGACGAGCGGCGGCGTGCGCTCTGCCTCCCCTGCTCTACCTCGAGCGGGAGGTAGAGGACGACCGCCCCGCCAACTGGCATGGGGGCCCGCCCGTTAGCGGCAAAGGCGACCGAGCCGGCCCACCAGTCGGGTTAAGTGGAAACGGCTTCGGGCCGATCCGCTTGCCCCGCTGGGTGGCACCCTCCCGTAGTGCGCCTTCGGCGTCACCTCCTCCCTCGCGCAGCTGAGCCACTGGGCCGAGCCCAGTAGGCGATGTTTAGCTGGGCTTCGCCCAGTGCGCTTTATAAGGTTGGCTCCCTTTCTTACTTTTTCTTTTCATAAATATTGTAAAATTCCTAAATAATTCAAATAGACTCCAAATTTGATGATTCTAATTTCTGTAAGTTCATAAATTCCCAATCTATCACATGGTGCAATTTGCACATTTTTCCATAAAGATTTTCTTCACAAACATTTATCAAATCCCATTTTTCCATTTATGTCATAAACTTTAGAAAATCACAGAGGGCTCAACTTTGATCCAAATGCCATGATTCAAATTTCCATATGCTTCTTAAGTTCATAACTTAGTTAATGAACATTTTTCTTAATACTTTCTGTGCCACACAATATAATGAGCCATTTCTTCATATTTGTCAACTTTGCCAATTCATAGGGAATTCATTTGAACTCCAAATTTAGTGAAACCAACTCCTAGATGCTTCTAAAATCATGGTTTGTTAAATGGGTGCCTTTGCTCCTTTTTCAAAAATATATTTTTGTACACTTCTTGCAAATACATAAACCCCTTGATTCCATCATATCAAAATGTTTAGAAACATCCACTGGCCCAATTCCAATGAAACCACTCTGGTTATTTTTCATATAACCAGAGATGCCCTAGAAAAGTCAAATTAATATTTTTAGAGAACTTTTATTTTCTGCCTTGTTGTGTTGCTTATTATGGTTGCTTCCGACGATAGTTGAGGAAGTAGACGAAATGCTCGGAGTTGGACCAGAGATATTTGAAGACCTCGAAGACTTTGTTAAAACAGGCAAGCAGCCGTTTGACCATGTCTAAGAAACCCTTTTTGTGCATGTCATATGGCACTTTTTTCTTGCATCGAAGTCATGATAAAATGGTGACCACTTGAGGTGGTGCCTCCGTTGCTTTTCTTGTTGACACTTGCATGATGCATGACCCTACCTTTCTATGACGGTTATGCCGGTGGGAGTAGATAGGATGCTAAAGTATTTGCTACGCAAAAAGGGATGGGAATATGCATGGTGATGGAGACAAAGTATTTCCAAAAGACTTTTCGAAAACCCCGTCGGGTGCCACTTATGCCCGAGGGAGATAATGAGATGGGTAACCACTTGATGACGAAGTGGTGTACCGAGGCAAGTGTCTGTGTTGTTTTTGAAAACGGATTAGATTTAAGATCTGTCGACTGTCCCAACCTTACATGCGCAACCACTCTACCCTTATATGGGAAAGGGCATTATTGATTACCTAGGCCGATACTAGCTTGGAGCCCGCATTACTAGTGACGGGGGAGAGTTGGTGCTCTCTCTCTCAGGACGGGGTCATGCCAGGTAGGGCGGCCATGACTGTTTTCATAGGGCACCGGATACACCGTTGTGTCCCCTCTCGGATGTTACGATCTCGAGTGAGTCTCGTATGATGTACATCGTGAGGATATGGAACAACGAGTGGACTCCTTGTTAGTGTCGTCTAGGGAAAGATAGTGATCGGGTGCTTACCCCGGGTACTTGAGGTACCGCGGGTCGTGGATGACACGGAAGTTCCCCGGATCTTGTGGGTAAAGTGTGCAACCTCTACAGAGTGTAAAACTATTCGAATAGCCGTGTCCACGGTCAAGGACAGTTGGGCGGTGCTGCTTAAACTATGTCTAGAGTTTTAGAAATTGTGTGTGTGTGTTGATAAAACTATTTGGGTTAAGTCGGATGGCTTGACACTACGATCAAGTTGGATTGGTGTCCAACTTCGCTTATGTTGATATATGTAACTTGTTTATACGGACATCTGTACTCTCATGATGCATACTTTACAGGTTGATAGATCATGTCATTGCACTCAAAACTAGCTTTCTGCAAACTACCTACTTAGTGCTATATCATTGCATTATTGTGCCTTCTTCCAATCATGGGTTGCTTGCGAGTACATTCAAAGTACTCATTGGCTTGCCACTGGTTATTTAATTGGCCAGGCATGGAAGAACAGGAGTTCGAAGAAGAGTTCTTTGGAGACGAACATGCGAACTAGGACGTTTCCCAGTCAGTATGCCTGTAGGGTTAAGGCAGATGGCATGGGTTTTACTTATCGACGAAGATTTCCGCTGCCTAAGTTTATTTGGTATTCATCCCTTATGGCTTTATCTATGTAAGACTTGACCATAATGGTCATAATTTGTGTAAGACGGTATGTATGGATGTAAGACTCTTGTTATTCAGCTTTTGTGTGTTCAGTGAGCATTGATCTCTAGAATCACTGTACACGTGCATTCGGTGATCTCGACTTATGACTCGGGGTCCCCACAGTATCTGAATTATGGCATGACAACCCATTTAATAAAGACATCATATAGTTATATCATCTCATCCTGTTTAGTGTTTACAGTCATCATATTTTGAATTATGTCATTCTATCCGTGAATTATATCATGCTATCATGTTTCCATAGGTGGCATGTATGTGAATTATGGCATACCAACCTATTTAATAAACACATTATATAGTTATATCATGTCATCTTGTTTACATAGTCATCATATTTTGAACTATGTCTTTCCATCTTTTTTAGTTAGCCATCATAATGTGAAATTGTGTCATGCTATCCTGTTTAGTTAGCCATCATATATGTGAAATTGTGTCATGCTATCCTGTTTGGTTAGACAACATAAATGTGTATTATTTCATGCCCTCTTTTATTCCCCATTATCCATTGCACCTGTTTTATCATTCAATGTCTGTACATTCAATTACTTTTCTTGTTTATCAGCCATTTGAATTGGAGAGGGTGATGGCGGTATCTAAGGGAGTAACAACACGGTCTTCAGAAAAGATAGTGCTACCACTTGATGCAGATAGAACCACGGTTGTACTTGCCCAAGGACCAGCCCCACCACACATAACCCAGACTCTCGTAGATTGTACCCCTATCCAGTTGGACAGAGAACCAGCTACTCCCCTTCTAACCCCAACCCCAGCAGATAGTAACCCAATTCTAGTTGACACAGCACCGTCTCCACCATAGAGCAGCCAAACACGATCAGTTAGTAAGGGAACTGCAGTGCCCAAAGCACGAGGACCACCATTCCAATCCTAACTCAACGCTTAAAGGAGAAGAAGAATTGTTCTCAGGTCAGGTTCTGTAGCTATGGTTCATACTCCTTTGCTCTTGCATCACCGTATTTACTCATACCAACTATTTTCAAATTTGAAGGATGGAATTGAAACTCCAATGGCGCAACAGGTATGTTTTAAACCTGTTTCTTTAGCTGGTTTGCTGTTGTAACTTGCTCTATGTTTATTTTAGTTTCAATTGAATAAACAGTTATGTTCTCATGTCATGCACATTACAAGTGTTGTTATTGCTCTATAGTTTCCCACACTTATATTCTGTCTATTCTGCTTTGTCTTGAACAAATATTATTTGAACTGTGTCTCTATCTTGATTTGGCAACAAAAACTAGAATGATATAGACCATAAAGTGACCATAGTACATAGATATATGTTTGTTTCATGTTGTTATCCTGTCCACTTTACTACTGAACAGATTTACCAAAATGAGTTTCATATACAACATGGTAAACCTTTGATGTGTCTGCTTGTTTCTCTTTTAGAATGCGGACAAAATATTGGAGAACAGTACCCTGTTATGCCATGGTAAAGGAAGTAATGCAGATAAGGTTCAAGATAGTGAGACATCCCTGTTGGTCTCCAAGAAAGCTGATAAAAACTATCTGGACGACAGTGAGAGAACCCAAAAGTCATGTCTTGATGTAGTGTTCGAGTTACTGTCCACTACTGTTGGCACAAGCTCTTCGAACTTGCTACCTGAATCAGTTCGTCTTCTTGAGTCTCAACTTTAAGTTGAAAGACATCAATCAGATGTGCTGCGATAGGAAGCTGAAGGACTGAGGAAGTCCCTGCAGAATTCAGATGCATACTTTCTGGTGCAACAGCAAGCGCTTGAGGATTTAAGCGCCAAACAAGAGAAAGTTAATAAGCTTGCTAAGCATCTTGCCAGTATTACGGGTACCCAGGATATTGTTTCTTGAGATCTTCTGAAGTGGTTTCAGTTCTAGACTTGTTTTGCTGCAGCGTTTATTTGCACTGGTCGCCAACATTGACAACCAGTGTATATGATATGTTGCTTTCTTCCCTATATTTCCACTGGTGGCGAACTTTGATGCCCAGTGGATGTAATATGTGTAATAGCCGTGATAGCCTAGCATAAGTTATATTTCCTTGTTGTCTTGTTTATTTGTTTGCTTGTAGTTAGTGCAGTTCTTTTTTCCACGGTTTGGCCGCAATAACCATTTTTTAAAACTAGGCCACAATAACCATGGGCTACATATTTACTATAGTTACCATGGGCCTCCTACGGGCCGTAGAAACAACGGGCGTTGTAAGGGCCGTAGAAACAATGGGCCTTCTACGGCTCGTAGCATCAATGGGCCTTATACAGGTCGTATGATCGATCGGCTAAACATGGGCCAATAACAAACCGCATTATGGGCCGTAAATGGGCTAGATTTGGAATCACCCGTTCATGGGCCGACAATAACGGGCCGTCGTTAATCGGTCGTATTTGATGACGCTATGAAAACGGCCCAACGGATTAACGGGCCGCAAATGGGCTGATTGTAACCACGGGCTGCATTTGGCCCACAAGCAGAAAAGGCCAGTAACGGGACGTAAGTAACCGAATGCTGGAAATAAGCCCAAGAATAAATGGGCCCTGAGAAGGCCGAAAGATAACACGGGTTGGAAACGGGCCAATGGGATAATTGGTCGTTAGTGTGTATGAAGTGATACACTGTTCATTGCTTCACTATGGGCCGTTAGTGGGCCAAGAGTTACGAATGGCCTCGTATGGGCCGACAGACATCATGGGCCATACATGGGCCAGAAGTTACAATGGGCTGGAATCATATTGGACGGCCCATATGAAGCTACTGGGCTTAATTCTGATAGGCCGTAACGGGACGTGAGTTAGCGGGCCGTAAATGGGCTATACAGGAACATGCTTTCCGTGGGCCGGCCCATTACCTTTTGATCAAGTAAAATAAGCCGGCCTTTTCACCGGAATGGGCATCTGTTGGGCCGTGCCACGTGTCGAGCTATCATAGGTGCTTGCTGTCCAATGAATGGATGACATCTATCCCAACGGTGAGCCAACATGTGTTTCCTCCGGCCAATGACAATTTTACACGTGGAAATCCTCAGTGGTCCAGGCTGTTAACGGGTTATCGGATCCAAAACCAGACCTGATAGCTTAACGGCGACCCGTTACGGTGGATGCCATGTGTCAGTCACCCTTGATGAAAGCACTTCCATGACGCGTGATTTATCGTCATGGAAGTGGACACTTCCATGATGATAATTTTGGTAATGTCATGGAACACTTCTACGACAGCACAAGTATTTCTATCTTGATTCTGTCATAAATTTGGCATGGATGTACATGCATGATAGAAAACGTGACCTACTGTGACAAACACGTATCATCACGGAAGTGTATTTTTTTGTAGTGAGATGTTTGTTTCTTGGGTTTTAAACTATAGAAAAAATGAAATAAATGCTTAAAAAACATGACGCCTGGCATGGTGCCATGGTATGACCTCACCATGCCCTGGTAAAAATTTGAGAAGGTTTGGCTTATGTCATCATGCACGCCCGTCATAAATCGAACCATCACTGAGGAAGTTTCATGCTTTCGAGAGGGAAATCCCCAGGATTGAAGGGGAATCCAAATTTTCGTCCTATTTTGTCATTCAGTTTTTTTCCAACGATCAACATACCGCCTGAAATGCAACGTGTTCAAATTTGACATTTTTCCGGGCTCATTTACCATATTTGATGGGATCATGTGCATTTTCTAGGCATTAATGGGCATAATTCAAATTCGAACAATTGGTGCATGAAAAGGTGCACAAGAACGGTCTAGAAAATCATGCTCGTGTTATTTAGTACATTCTCATCCCTTTTACAAGGAATGGGCAGATATTTCAAGGAAATTTGTGGCAATAGTCAACCATCAACGCGTCATTTACTGGGTTAACAACTATATAAAAAATGAAACACATGGTTGGAAAACATGACGCCTGGCGAGGTGCCATGGTATGGCCTCACCATGCCCTGGTAAAAATTGGAGAATGTTTTCCTTATGTCATGATGCACGCCTTCCATAAATCGAACCATCACCGAGGAAGTTTCATGGTTTCGAGGGGGAAATCACCAAGATTGAAGGGGATCCAAATTTCATTTGTCCTTTGTCCACGAGTTTTTTCTATGATGAACATACAACCTGCAAATCACTGTGTTCAAATTTGGCACTTTTCCGGGTTCATTTGCAATATTTAGGGGATTATGTGCATTTCCTAGGCATTAATGCACATAATTCAAGTTCAAACAATCGTTGCATGAAAGGATGCACAAGAACAGCCTAAAAACTATGCTCATGCCATTTAGTAAATTCTCATGCCTTTTACAAGGAAGGGGCGGATATTTCGATGAAATGTGTGGCAATAGTCAACCACAAACGTTTGTTTATTGGGTTTTCAACTATAGAAAAATGAAATAAATTCTTGAAAAACATGACGCCTGGCATGGTGTGCCATGGTATGACCTCACCATGCACTGGTAAAAATTAGAGAAGGTTTGGCTTATGTCGTCATGCACGCCCTTCATAAATCGAACCATCACCAAAGAAGTTCGATGCTTTGGAGAGGGAAATCACCAAGATTGAAGGGGAATCCAAATTTTCTTCGTTCTTTTCCCTGGAGTTATTTTATACGATGAACATACACCCTGCAAATCACCGTGTTCAAAATTGGCATTTTTCCAGGCTCATTTACCATATTTAGGGGATTATGTGCATTTTCTAGGCATTTAGCGCATATAAATCCAATCCAGCTACAGGTGCACAGGTGTGATGTGAGGGACGGGTATTGTCATTCGATCAAGGCACATCCTACAGTGCACACGCGCGATCCGCGTGGCTGGGGTTCCGGCCAATCATAATGCAACACACAATAGGCTCAGCGCACACTGTTTCCAGAAGCGACAGAGATGAACCATGTGTGATAATGAACGAGCAAAATTGTAAGGGAAGCCAAATTTCTGTTGTTGTTTGTCGTTGAGCTCTTGAATACCACCGCACTGTATGGCTGCCCGGCCCCTCCGTCCTAGAGCTCTCTCCAGGCGTCGTCCATGGCACAGCGGCGCACAGTAACTGGTAAGGGAGCGATGGCATCCCGCCGTGCCGCGTTCCTCGCCGACCGCAACCGCACACATGGTAAGGAAGCGATGGCATCTCGCCGCGCCGAGTTCATCACTGCTGGCGGCCAGACAGTTACATGGGCGGACTTTGAGGCTGCCATGGCCGAATGGGTGGTGGATCTAAAGGGAGCGGAAAAGGCAGAAAGCAGTCAAGAAAAGAGAGCCCCGTCGCCGCAAGAAAAAATAGGCCGCATGCCGTGTCGAGGAGAGCTTGGCGGCGATCGAAGCAGCATGTGAGAAGTAGTTTAAGTTTGTAGTATTAGAGCAAATTACCAATAGTATTTTAAGTTTGTAGTATTAACATACAATGTCGGTAAGAGCATCCTTTGAGGGCTTTGAGCGTTGATTAGCATGTGTGCCCATGTGCATTTTCTTGCGTTAATCATTAGAAGATCACAAAACACATGGTTTCTTTATCGTACCCGTCTGCGTTTTTTGCGTTAATGACCCATAAGTCAGTTACCTGTGCGATGTTTCCTAATAAACCAGGCGTACCATTGACTCAAAAAAATCAAGTACACATGTACATTTTTTTGGAGACGGGATCTGCCAACTTTCTTTTTTCTCGCACACAAGTATTTTACGCGCTTCGTCTGTGTTGTGTGTTTTGCCCGCCCAAGTTTCAAGTTTCGCAGTGAAATTTTCATTAGGCGCGCGATTTCAGAATTTATTCCTCCAACCACATCCCCACCCTCGATATCCCCTCCCCCTCGTGCCTCCCCCTACCGGCATCTCAAACCGCCACCGCCGCAACCACAGCTTCAACTACATCTACGTTCTGCTCGGATCCAGTCAGGTAACCCACCGATCTCTATCACATCCCTGGCCTAATTGCTTAAATGGCTCCTACAAAACATCCTCATGCCTCCAAATCCCCATCGCTAGGAGCTGATGGCGGTCCATGGCGCGATGGCCGCTGTGCGTGTTGACCCGGAGGAAGACTTCGCCTCCGCCTCCGCCGCTGCCGTCGACGACATGGTGCAGGCTCTGGCCCAGATGAAGTCCCCCAGCGACTACCCCCCAGGACTTAATAGGTAAGATCTGACCAGCTAAATCTTACCAATACCACTTACAATGGCTATGATTTGTACGGTTGATGTATTAAGCATGTTCACGCCTTGTTTATTTCAATACTGCACACTGTGTGATGTTCAAACATTAATGTGTCCAGCTCAATTTCACCAATACCAGCAACAAACTTACAATACATGACTCAGGATATCACTAGAGATGCTGCCCATTTGCTATTTTTAGTGGATGCTAACCCTATTGTACTTAACATGCCTGTCCATGTACTTACGCAGGGTCATAACGGCCGATGATGTTGTTTGCCGTCAAGGTTAGCTGCATCCCATGTCTTACAGTATTTCACATCATTTGTGCGATTGTAGTTTAACTTCTACCATTTATTGGTTGCATGTAGGTACACATGTCAGTGGCACTGATCCACGCTTCGACCCAGAGGAACAGCTCGCATCACCGTTGCTGACTTTGGGCAGGCTCTAGCAAAGATGAAGTGCCCCAGCAACTACCTCTCAGGACTTACCAAGTATGTACTCACCAGTTCAATCTTACCAATACTAGTAGTAATTAATGGCTATGTTATGTACGGTCGATGTATTAAGCATGTTCTAGTAAACATGCCTAACACGTTTTTGTTACTTTCCCTACCTTTTTATAGACATCTGGGCAATTCTCTGCTCTGCCAGCACCTGCCTTGTGATGTTTAACTATGCCAATTGCATTTTTATCAGTACCGGTTTCAATGTCTATTAAGCATGTTGCAATTGACAGTTGAATCCATTTTTAAACAGTTGTATTTCAATGGCTAAAAACTTACAAAACATGACTTAGGATGTTGTTAAGCCTGTTGCAATTAATAGTTGTATCCATTTTTTAATCTGTCCATTTGCTACCATGCTACTCTCGCAATGAAGATATACTAGAGATGTTGCCCATTTGCTATTTTTGGTGGATGCTAACCCTCTTCTACTTAACATGCTTGTCCATGTACTTACGTAGGGTCATAATGGCCGATGCTGTTGTTTGCCGTCGAGGTTAGCTGCATCCCATGTCTTACAGTATTTCACATCATTTGTGTAATTGCAGTTTAACTTCTACCATTTACTGGTTGCCTGTAGGTACACATGTCAGTGGCACTGATCCACGCTTCGACCCGGAGGAACAGCTCGCCTCTGCCGCAGCTGATTTTGGGCGGGCTCTGGCCAAGATGAAGTGCCCCAGCAACTACCTCTTAGGGCTTACCAAGTATGTACTCACCGGTTCAATCTTACCAATACCGGTTGCAATTAATGGCTATGTTTTGTACGATCGATGTATTAAACATGTTGTAGTAAACATGCCTAACACGTTTTAGCTATTTTTTCCCTACCTTTTTATAGACAACTGGGCCATTATCTGCTCTGGCAGCACCTGCCCTATGATGTTTAACTCTGCCAATTGCATTTTTATCAGTACCGGTTTCAATGGCCATTAAGCCTGTTGCAATTAATAGTTGTATCCATTTTTAAAGATTTGTATTCAATGGCTACAAACTTACAAAACATGAATTAGGATGTTGTTAAGCCTGTTGCAATTAACAATTGTATCCATTTTTTAATCCATCCCTTTGATACCGTGCTACTCTTTCACAATCAAGATATCACTACAGATGCTGCCGTTTTATTACCATTTGCTATTTTTGGTGGATGTTAACCCTATTGTAGTGTTGTAGTTAACATTGGCTTTCCATGTACTTACACAGGGCTACAATGGGCGATGTTGTTGTTTGCCATCGAGGTTAGCTGCATCCCATGTCTTATACACCATCTATTCCTAAATATAAGTATTTTTAGAGATTCCAATATATACTACATAAGGAGCAAAATGAGTGAATCTAGATTCTAATCTAAACTATATCTATAATTCTATATACATCCGTATGTAGTTCATATTGAAATCTCAAAAAATACTTGTACTTAGGAATATAGGTAGTTGTACTTTACATCATTTGTGTAATCTCAGTGTAGCTTCTAACATTTAGTGGTTGCTTGTAGGTACATATATGAGCGGTACTGATCCACACTTCGATCCCTTTTGCATATGGGGCAATGAGATATGTATGAACAAGCGTCAAGTGAGGAAACTAAGAAAGATTGTTAGGCAGAAGAAACGGGTGATTGGAATTAAGCTCTTTATTTACACTTTGTCAAAGACAACAGTGAACTTTAGGATGGTAAGTAATGTGTTGCTTTTCCCCCTGCCCACAACAAGTTACTCTATTAGACCTCAGTATCTAATATTTTTCTCTTTTCAGTGGTTTCTGAAGCTATTTATTGATTATTACCTTGCAAACTACATGACCGGAGTGGAGGAAACTAAGGTTAAAGTATATAATTCATGCTACCATGATAATGCTCTAGAAGTATTCCTGAAGGCGGTGAAGGATGGGCGGGCGATCGTCACAAGGGGTTGGACAAAAGTGGTCCGTGCCTATGGCATGCAGGAAGGCACATTATGGGCATTCCGCTTCTTCAACACCGTCGACGGTCAAAATGATTTACACTTGTCTCTTCACCTTTACCGCCTTTAAATATTGTGGTTCATCATAGTTAATTGCTGCCTAATCCTGTAATTACTGAACATATTGTACTGGCAATTTTATTTATGGATTCGTTGTTGAACCATTGTGCTGAGAATTTGAATTGCACATTTCATATTTCAAAATTTCCAATTCGAATAATAAATTACACACAAAAATAAAAAGAGAACAAGCGGTCAAGGAACTTTGCAAATGGTTCTGGCAGTAAAAGCGCTTGTGATAGATAGCCCAATGCCACACAGTTTTCTACATCAAATCGTGTGTGATGTAGTTGATAAAAGCAAACGGTTAACCAAGGCAGAGCGTGTGTGATAGCTACACCTTTCACATAGAATCACTAGAGTAGTCGACGTTCATGGTGGATTGTCATGTAGGCCCAAATCATGGTGAAGTGTCTTGTAGTCGACGTTCACATAACATCACTAGAGGAGAGACAACATACATCTCATCAAAATATCAAACGAATACCAAATTCACATGATTAATTATAACAAGACTTCTCCCATGTCCTCAAGAACAAACGTAACTACTCACAAAGCATATTCATGTTCATAATCAGAGGAGTATTAATTATCATTAAGGATCTGAACATATGATCTTCCACCGAATAAACCAACTAGCATCAACTACAAGGAGTAATCAACACTACTAGCAACCCACGGGTACCAATCTGAGGTTTTGAAACAAAGATCGAATACAAGAGATGAACTAGGATTTGAGAGGAGATGGTGCTAGTCAATATGTTGATGGAGATTGACCCCCTCTCAATGAGAAGATCGTTGGTGATGACGATGGCTTCGATTTCCCCCTCTGGGAGAGAAGTTTCCCCGGTAGAATAGCTCTACCGAAGCCCTAGATTGGTTCTGCCCAAGTTCCGCCTCGAGGCGGCGGCGCTTCATCCCGAAAGCTTCCCCTTGATTTTTTTCCAGGTAAAAACCCTTCATATAGGAGAAGATGGGCACCGGGGGCCTGCCAGGTGGACAACAAGGCAGGGGGCGCGCCCAGGGGGTAGGGCATGTCCCCCACCCTTGTGGTTGCCTGGTGGGTCCCCTCTGGTGCTTTCTTCGCCCAATATTTTTTATATATTCCAAAATAATTCTTCACGAAGTTTCAGGACTTTTGGAGTTGTGTAGAATAGGTCGCTCAGATTTGCTCTTTTTCTAGTCTAGAATTCCAGCTACCGGCATTCTCCCTCTTTATGTTAACCTTGTGAAATAAGAGACAAAAGGCATAAGTATTGTGCTATAATGTGTAATAACATCCCATAATGCAATAAATATCAATATAAAAGCATGGTGCAAAATGGACGTATCAACTCCCCCAAGCTTAGACCTCGCTTGTCCTCAAGCGAAAGCTGAAATCAAAAAATATGTCCACATGTTTAGAGATAGAGGTGTCGATAAAATAAAATACGGACATGAGGGCACCATGATCATCTTTAGAACTGCAACATATATTGTCATATAATTTATTATGCTAAAGTAACAATTCATTCACAAGGTAAAGTATGAATCAGAAACTTTATTGAAGACTAACAAACTAACAAACTATGATCTCAGTCATTGAAGCAATTGCAATTTATCATAACTTCGGAAAGAGTCAATACAAGAGCTTTTCAGCAAGTCCACATACTCTACTATCATTTAGTCTTTCACAATTGCTAACACTCATGTGATACTAATGGGTTCAAAGCTTCAATCGGAAACAGAGAAAGATAGGGGCTTATAGTTTCGCCTCCCAGCCTTTTACCTCAAGGGTAATGTCAACAATAATACTTTATGAAAACCTACATCCGAGTGGATATATATATATATATGAATCTTTCTCAAACACATAGTACTTGCCAAAAAGAATAAGTGTAAAATGGAAAGGTGAAGATCACCACGAAGCTTGTATAAGGGTAAAAGATAAAAGAAAAAGATATGCCCTTCGCAGAGGGAAGCAGAGGTTGTCATGCGCTTTTATGGTTGGATGCAGAAAATCTTAATGCAAAAGAACGTCACTTTATATTACCGCTTGTGATAAAGAACTTTATTATGCAGTCTGTCGCTTTTATTTCTTCCATATCACAAGTTCGTATAAAGCTTATTTTTCTTCACACTAATAGATCATACATATTTAGAGAGCAATTTTTTTGCTTGCACTGATGACAACTTACTTGAAGGATCTTACTAAATCCATCGGTAGGTATGGTGGACTCTCATGGAAAGACTGGTTTAAGGGATGTTTGGATGCACAAGTAGTATCTCTACTTGGTGCAAAGGATTTGGCTAGCATAAGAGGAAAAGGCAAGCTCAACATGTTGGAGGATCCATGATAATGTAACTTCTATTCGGATATAAGAAAACATAACCCATTATGTTGTCTTCCTTGTCCAACATCAACTTTTTAGCATGTCATATTTTAATGAGTGCTCACAATTACAAAAGATGTCCAAGATAGTATATTTATATGTGAAGCCTCTCTTTCTTTATTACTTCCTATTAATTGCAACAATGACCAAAACTAAGTTTGTCAACTCTCAACAACTTTTGTTCATCATACTCTTTATATGTGAAGTCATCACTCTCCATAAGATCATTATAAGATCTTTTTTATTTCTTTCTTTTATTCGTATACCCTCTAGATCATGGCAAGAAACCAAAGCTCTCAACTCAAAACTACTCTTTATTATATAGCCCACGGACTTGATTACATAGATAGAGATCAAAACAAAACTCAAAGCTAGATCATACAAAAAACTTTATTCTACTAGATCAAGATATAACCAAAACGATCGAACTAAGAAAAACGATAAAGGTAAAGGTGTGATGGTGATACGATACCGGCGCACCTCCCCCAAGCTTGGAAGTTGCCAAAGGGAGTGCCCATACCCATGTATTTATGTCTCTTTCTTCGGAGGTGGTGATGTTGGAGATAGTGACGTATCCGTCAACTTCATTAAGGCACCTTTCAGGACTTGCAATTCTTGGATCATAGTTGGAGCATATTTGCATTCTTCTGGATTTCCTCCAAAAGATGCTTATTTTCAGGCCACCAAGAACCTTTTCCTGCATTTCTTTCACTTGGACGGGATATGTCCCAATTGGAGGGTATATTTGTACGAGGGGTGTTCTCCACTCCGTAATTATGAACCAAATTATAAAGTTGTTCTGATGTAACCTGTGTAAGGGCCTCCTAGGGGGAAGCCCATCTCGAACCTCTTGGCCTTCATGGTTGTTTGTAGTCCCTATTGCTTGATGGGGATTTGGAATAGTGGAGATGCCCGCCGAACCTCTCTCCAAAGTCGGAGGTTGTTCCTCAAGCGAATCTCCTTCATCCTCCTCCATTGTGGTTCCCTTGGCATCCTCCTTTCTAAGTTCCATCTACATCAACCAAGCATCGCCGTCCGCGTTGTTGGAGGAGGAGTATGACATGATGCCTGGCCTTGAAAACTCTGGCAGAAAACAACTCAAAATGAGAACAGGAGATATTGCCGTGGTACGGTGGTCAAAACCTTCTGGAGATTACATAATGAATTTTTACCGACCAAAAGAAGTATTGTGCAAGAAAACGGAGTCCGGAGGGTACACGAGGTGGCCACAAGGGTGGGGGCGTGCCCTCCCGCCTTGCTGCCTCCTCGTGCGCTCTTCGGAGTACTTCTAATTTTCCTAATTTTTTAAATATTCCAAAACGGAGGAAAATTGCCATTGGAAATGTTTTGGAGTCGGTTTACTTACAGTACCACTTGCCTATTCCTTTTCGGAGTCTCAAACGTTATGGAAAGTATCCCTTATGTACTCCTCCGGTGTTATGGTATTAACAATATTTGTCTCAACATTTATGGGAGTATCTGAAATATAATGTTTGATTTTTTGACCGTTTACCACCTTCGGATTTGTGCCTTCGGCGTTGTTGATTTTGATGCCATTGGAGCGATAAACCTCCTTGATGATGTAGGGGCCTTCCCATTTAGAGAGAAGCTTTCCTGCGAAAAATCTTAAACGAGAGTTGTATAGCAAAACATCATCACCTACATTAAACTCACGCTTTTGTATCCTTTTGTCATGCCATCTTTTAACCTTTTCCTTAAACAACTTGGCATTCTCATAAGCTTGGGTTCTCCATTCATCAAGCGAGCTTATGTCAAATAACCACTTCTCACCGGCAAGTTTGAAATCATAGTTGAGCTCTTTGATTGCCCAGTAAGCTTTATGCTCTAATTCAAGAGGTAAGTGACATGCCTTTCCATAAACCATTTTATACGGAGACATACCCATAGGGTTCTTATAAGCAGTTCTACAAGCCCATAATGCATCATCAAGTTTCTTAGACCAATTCTTTCTAGATCTATTGACAGTCTTTTGCAAGATCAATTTAATTTCTCTATTGCTCAATTCTACTTGACCACTAGACTGAGGGTGATAAGGAGATCCAATTCTATGGTTAACATCATACTTAGCAAGCATTTTACGGAAACCACCATGAATAAAATGTGAACCACCATCAGTCATCAAATATCAAGGGACTCCAAACCTCGGAAAAATAACTTCTTTAAGCATCTTAATAGAAGTGTTATGATCAGCACTACTAGTTGGAATAGCTTCTACCCACTTGGTAATGTAATCAACAACAACTAAAATATGTGTATACCCATTAGAGAAAGGAAAAGGCCCCATATAATCAAAGCCCCGAACATCAAATGGTTCAATAACAAGTGAATAATTCATAGGCATTTCCTGACGTCTACTAATATTGCCAATTATCTGGTATTCATCACAAGACAAACTTATGAGCATCCTTGAACAGAGTAGGCCAATAAGAACCAGATTCTAATACCTTGTGTGCAGTTCTATCTCCGGCATGGTGTCCTCCGTAGGCCTCAGAGTGACACTTGCATAGGATATGTTCCTATTCATGCTCAGGTACACAACGTATAATAACACCATCTACTCCTTTATAAAGGTGTGGGTCATCCCAAAAGTAATGTCTTAAATCATAGAAAAACTTTTTATTTTGATGGTATGTGAAACTAGGTGGTATAAATTTAGCAACTATGTAATTAGCATAATCAGCATACCATGGAGCATTATGAGAAGCATTTATGACAGCTAATTTTTCATTAGGAAATCTATCATCTATAGGTAGTGGGTCATCAAGAACATTTTCTAACCTAGACAAGTTGTCTGCTACGGGGTTCTCAACACCCTTTCTATCAATAATATGCAAATCAAATTCTTTTAGCAAGATAACCCATCTAATAAGTCTAGGTTTAACACCTTCCTTTCCATAAGATATTTAATAGCAGCATATCAATGTGAACAGTTACTTTGGAATCAACAATATAAGATCTGAACTTATCACAAGAAAAAACAACTGCTAAGAATTCTTTTTAGTACTATCATAATTTCTCTGGGCACTGCCTAGAGTTTTACTAGCATAATGAATGACATTCAATTTCTTATCAACTCTTTGCCCTAGAACAACACCAACAGCATAATCGCTGGCATCGCACGTAATTTCAAAGGGTAAATTCCAATCAGGTGGTTGAACAATAGGTAAAGAAATCAAGGCTTTCTTAAGTATTTCAAATTCTTCTACACAATCATCATCAAAAACAAAAGGGACATCTTTTTGCAAGAGATTAGTAAGAGGCCTAGAAATTTTAGAGAAGTCTTTAATAAACCTCCTATAGAAACCAGCATGACCAAGGAAACTTCTTATACCTTTGATATCTTTAGGACACAACATATTTTCAATAGCATCTACTTTAGCTTTATCAACTTTAATACCTCTTTCAGACATTTTATGCCCCAAGACAATACCTTCATTAACCATAAAGTGGAACTTCTCCCAATTCAAGACAAGATTAGTTTCTTCACATCTCTACAAAACTCGATCAAGGTTGCTTAAGCAATCATCAAAAGAAGTTCCGTAAATGGAAAAATCATCCATGGAAACCTCAACAATCTTTTCACAAAAGTCAGACAATATAGTAGTCATACATCTTTGAAAGGTAGAGGGTGCATTGCATAAACCAAAAGGCATACGTCTATAAGCAAAAGTACCGAAAGGGCAAGTAAAAGTGGTCTTTTCTTGATCCTCTTTTGACACAGGTATTTGAGAAAAACCAGAATAACCATCTAGAAAGCAAAATGTGTATGTTTGGACAATCTTTCTAGCATTTGATCAATAAAAGGTAGATGGTAATGATTGTGAAAATCAATTACCATTCTATAACCTGTAACAATTCTTTGTGGGATCAATTCATTCTTATCATTAGGAACAACAGTAATACCTCCCTTCTTAGGGACACAATGAGCAGGACTTGCCCATCTACTATCAGCAATAGGATAAATTCTACCTGCCTCTACAAGATTTAGTATTTCATTTCTTAACACTTCTTTCATCTTAGGATTTAACCGTCGTTGATGATCAACAACTGGCTTAGCATCGGGCTCCATATTAATTTTGTGCTGACATAAAGTAGGACTAATGCCCTTAAGATCATCAAGAGTATATCCAATAGCAGCACGGTGCTTCTTCAGAGTTTTCAATAATCTCTTTTCTTCATGCCCTGAAAGGTTAGCACTAATAATAACAGGATATATCTTCTTTTCATCAAGATAAGCATAATTCAAAGTATCCGGTAATTGTTTAAGCCAACACGGGATCACCATTGGGTGGAGGAGGATCCCAAAGGATTTCAACAGGAAAATTGTGTTTCAAAATAGGCATTTGGTTAAAGAATATTTCATCTAATTCCTTCCTTTCATTCATAAACATATCATTTTCATGGTCTAGCAAATATTGTTCTAAAGGATCAGTAAGAGGCACGGCAATAGAAGCAAGACCAATAATTTCATCCTTACTAGGCAATTCTTTGTCATGGGGTTTTCTACGAAATTTAGAGAAATTAAAATCATGAGACACATCCCCAAAACTGACAGGAACAATTTTCTTTTCACAATCTATCCTAGCATTAATAGTATTCAACAAAGGTCTATGTAGCGACCAGACCTCAAACGGTCCAATCTCTGTGCTCAGGTGTCATCCCTGGATTAGTAATGCTGACACCACACAGTACTTGAAGGATTTATAATAGAGTAGCAATCACACACTTATTACATCGAGAGTCTCAAAAGAGAACTTTTTACAATAAATATGGCTTAAGGCCATCTAATAACGATAACAGCGGAAGGCTTGGAAGATAAGTGAGTCCATCAACTCCAACAGCATCACTGAGTATAGAACCACGACCTAAAGGCACCTTAATCGTCGTCTGAAAAGTCTGCAACATTAACGTTGCAGCCCGAAATAGGTCAGCACATGGAATATGTTGGCAATGTAACACATAGAGAGCAATGAAAGAATAAGGCTATTCTATATGCATATTTGGCTGGTGGAAAGCTCTATGGTTACAGTTTTGCGTAAAGCAAATTTTTCCCTACTGCAAAGGAATAAAATTTATTTAACTATCATGGTAGTTGTTAAACATTGAGAATGGTTGACAGCATTCTCAATCCCAATTAAGCATCATCATTAAACAAAACCCAACAAAATTAATTTTTAGAGTAACATGATGAGATTCACATGATAATCCAGGTACTATATACTCAAGATGTCCATAACCGGGGACACGGCTAACCATGATTAGTTTATACACTCTGCTGAGGTTTGCGCACTTTTCCCCACAAGACTCGATCTCCTCCGTTGGATTTCTCGCACTACATGGTGTTTGAGAAACGGATGACCGAGACATAATCTTTCAGAAGCACTAGCACCTTACGAACGGGTAGACCGTACCAACCTACATCCCCTACATCTGCTAGTCTACCACTATAAGAGTTCGCATGACTTAGTCAACTATGCTAGAGCCCATAGTAGCTTGTGGCTGCAGACGGAAGTTTCTAGTATGAATAATCTCATGATCCCTTTGAGCCTGGGTGGCGGTCCAAAAGAAAAACAGGCAATCGCTGGAATACCCAGGTGCCTCAATCCACCCAGATGTGTATTTAAGTCGCCACCTTAGATAAACCATTTATTTAACAATCTCACATCTATCATGGATACACTCTCCCAATCCACGTCTACTAGCATAGCATGTCATAATAAGCAAACGTAAAAGTAACTCCCAAAGGTTTGATAATAACAGGTAATAGGTACTACCTCAACTACTCCCCAAACCCACAATTTAATTAGACCCTAATCATGCAATGTGTGAGGATTGATCTAATGCAATAAAACTGGGTAATAGGAAGTATGATCAAAGTGTTACTTGCCTTGCTGATGATCCATGAAACCTAGCGATTCGAAGTAGCAAGCGGCGCACTCCGGGTACTCTATTGCAAACAAACAAGCATAAAATAAGTACTCATCTAATGCACAGGTAAAACTCGAATAAGAGATCTAACCAGAAAGTTCAACTTAAGAACTCCGGTTGGCAAAAAGAATCAAATCGAACGAAGTAACGAAAGACAAACGGCAAAAGAAATAAGCTTCGTTTACTAATCTGAAACTAGGGAAAATTTTACTGAGGCAAAAACTTGTTTGTGTTGGTTAAACGGAAAGAGGGTTTTGAGACGAAACTCTGGGCGCTTGAATCGCCTGATTCCGACAAACGAGCAAAAAGTTAAACTAAAACGAACATCGGATCAGAAATCGCGATCAGAAAAATCGCGGATTTAATCCAAGAAAAAGAAAAACGATGAACAGGTTAATGAACGAACGTTCGTTAATAGGAACTAAACGAAAAACGCGTCCGTTAAAACGAACGGACAAGCGAATGCTCGCTAAATAAATAAACCAGAGAAAAACCGATCTATTTAAAAAAATGAAAACTAGGGATTTAAAAAAAACCGAAACGGCTTTTTTCTCAAAAACCGGGCGGCGGCTACCTCGGCGGCGGCGCTCCGGTGAGACTCCGGCAGGGCGGCGGGTGGCGCGAGGCGGCGGGGCGGTGGCTCCGGGCGGCGTGCAGCGGCGGCAAGCGGCGGGGGGCGGCGGTAGGCAGCGGCGGCGGCGGCGGTGTGGCGGCAGCGGTGGCGCTAGGGGCATGCGGCGGTGTGGGCTGCAGGGGGGCGGCGGCGGTTATAAAGGGGCGGGGAGAGGCGACTTGGGGGAGTGGTCGGCCTCGCGAGGCGGAGTCCTCCCCGGACTCGGGCGGCGGCGGCGCTGGTCGGGACTCTGTCCCGACCCGGCGAGAGGCGGCGGCGGCGGGCTGGGCCCTTGGCCTAGTTGGGCGCGGGGTCTCTTTTTTTTAAACAATTTTGCTGTGACTAAAAAAAATTCTACAAAAATAAATAAAATTCCAAAAATGCCAAAACAAACTTTCTCCCTCTAAATAAAATATTTAGAACAGGATGAACATTTTTTTGGCTCTAAATGCAATTTTGAAAACGTGCAATTTTTCCTAAATTCAAATAAAATAGCAAATAAAACCAAAATAAAATCTTATTTGATTTTTTATTAAACCTTCAATATTTCTTTATTTTGGGAAAGTCATTTTATTCCCTCTCTCATAATTTTCTTAATAGAAATAATTGAAGATGAAATAATTAAAATCAAACGATCCTATTTTCAAAATTTGTGAAAACTCAAATATGAAAATAACGAAATCCCCAACTCTCTCTGAGGTCCTTGAGTTGCGTAGAATTTCTAGGATCAACCAAAATGCAATGAAATATGATATGCAATGATGATCTAGTGTATCACATTCCAAGTTGAAAATTTGGGATGTTACAAACCTACCCCCCTTAAGATAAATCTCGCCCTCGAGATTCAGGTTGGCTAGAAAATAGGTGAGGGTGGTCCTTCAGCAAATCTTCCTCTCGTTCCGAGGTGGCTTCATCTTCTGTGTGGTGGCTCCACTGAACTTTGCAAAACTTGATAACCTTGCTGCGGGTGACTCGGCTGGCATGCTCAAGGATCTTGACTGGTTTCTCCTCATAGGCCAAATCATTGTCCAACTGAATTGCTTCCAGCGGCACTGTATCTATTAGCGGTATATCAGCCATCTCTGCGTGGCACTTCTTCAACTGGGAAACGTGGAACACGTGTTGAACTCCTGATAATCCTTCAGGCAATTCCAACTTGTAGGCTACTTCTCCCATATGCTCCAAAACTTTGTATGGTCCTACAAAATGTGGCGCTAATTTTCCCTTAACTCCAAAGCACTTAACTCCTCGAAGGGGAGATACTCGAAGGTAAACTCGGTCTCCGACTTCATAAACTGTCTCCTTGCGTTTAGGATCTGCGTAGCTCTTCTGCCTGGACTGGGCTACCTTGAGCCTACCGCGAATCAATTTTACTTTCTGTTTAGACTCCTTAATCAGATCCGGTCCAAACAACTGACGGTCTCCAACTTCATCCCACGACAATGGGGTCCTGCACCTCCTTCCATACAAGGCTTCGAAAGGGGACATCTTCAAACTGGATTGATAACTATTGTTGTAAGAGAACTCTGCATACAGCAAATTCTCGTCCCAACTAGATCCGTAATCTAGCGCACAAGCTCTCAACATATCCTCCAAAATCTGATTGACTCTCTCGAAGGTAATCTAGCCTGGTACCCAAAGTTTCGTGCAACTGATTCCAGAACTTTGAGGTAAACTGGGTTCCTCTATCTGACACAATGCTCCTTGGAACTCCATGCAGACATACGATCCTGGTCATGTATATCTTTGCCAACTTTGCACTGCTATAGGTAGTCTTTACTGGATTGAAATGAGCTACCTTTGTCAAACGATCGACTACAACCCAAATCGAATCATAGCCTGAACGAGTTCTGGGTAAACCCGTAATAAAATCCATGCCTAACTTATCCCACTTCCATTCGGGTATCGGCAATGGCTGTAGCAATCCTGCTGGCTTCTGATGCTCTGCTTTTACTATCTGACATACATCACAAACTGCTACATACTCCACAATATCCTTCTTCATTCCGGTCCACCAGAAAATATCCTTCAAATCCAGATACATCTTGGTATTTCCTGGGTGAATCGAATAGGGTGAATCATGGGCCTCTTGCAGAATTAACTTCCTGATCTCCAAATCATTAGGCACATAAATGCGGTCTTCAAACCATAAGGTATCATGCTCATCCTCACGAAATCCTTTAGCTTTTCCTTTGCTCATTTTCTCCTTAATAGAGGCAATCTCCTTGTCAGTCTTCCGGGCTTCTCTGATCTTATCCATCAAAGTAGACTGAATCTCCAATGCTGCTACATAGCCTCTTGGAACTATTTCCAAACATAGCTCTCGAAGATTTTCGGCTAACTCCCTTGGTAAATATCCCGTCATTAGTGTGTTGACATGGCGTTTACGACTCAACGCGTCAGCTACTACGTTAGCCTTTCCGGGGTGATAATGCAATCTCATGTCATAATCCTTGATGAGCTCCAACCATCTCCTTTGTCTGAGATTCAACTCCTTCTACGTGAACATATACTTCAAACTCTTCTGATCCGTGTACACCTCACAATGATTTCCAATGAGAAAATGTCTCCAAGTCTTCAATGCATGCACTACTACTGCTAACTCCAAATCATGCGTAGCATAATTCAACTCATGAGGTTTGAGCTGTCATGATGCATATGAAACAACTCTTCCTTCCTGCATAATCACTGCTCCAAGTTCTCGACGTGAAGCGTCGCAATACACCTCATAATCCTTGGTCTGATCTGGCAAAATCAACACAGGTGATGTAACCAAACGTTTCTTCAACTCCTGGAAACTGGCCTCACATTCCTCGGTCCATATGAACTTTGTATCCTTCTTCAACAACTCCGTCATAGGTTTTGTAATCTTCGAGAAATTTTCAATGAATCTCCGGTAGTATCCTGCAAGTCCAAGAAAACCCCGGATCTCTCCAACTGTTGTTGGCGCTTCCCAATGTGTCACAGTGTCAACCTTGGTGGGATCTACTACTATACCTTCTCCAGATATAACGTGTCTGAGAAATCCAACTTCCTTCAACCAAAACTCACATTTGTTAAACCGGCATATAACTGATGTTCTCTGAGCTTTCCAAGTACCAAACGCAAATGCTCCTTATGCTCCTCTTTGTTCTTCGAGTATACCAGGATATCATCGATGAACACTACAACAAACTTATCCAGAAACTCCATAAACACCTTGTTCATCATGTTCATAAAATATGCAGGGGCGTTAGTCAGACCAAATGACATAATGGTATACTCGTACAGCCCATACCTGGTGGTAAAAGCTGTCTTGGGTATATCCTGTTCTCGAATCTTCAACTGGTGGCACCCTGATCGAAGATCGATCTTGGAAAATACCTTAGCTCCTTGCAATCGATCAAACAGATCATTGATCATCGGTAGTGGGTACTTGTTCTTGATGGTCACTTCATTCAATCCTCGATAATCAACAACCATCCTTAACGATCCATCCTTCTTCTCCGCTAGAAGTACTGGAGATCCCCAAGGCGAAGAACTTGGGCAAATATATACTTTATCTAGTAACTCCTTAATCTGCTTATTAATCTCCACCAAATCCTTTGCGGGCATCCTATATGGTCTCTTAGATATTGGCCCTGTGCTTGGGAAAAGCTCAATCAAAAACTCAATATCTCTATCCAATGGCATGCCTGGCAATTCTTATGGAAATACATCAGGGAAATCTTTCACCACTGGTACTTCCTCCTGCACAACTCCTGTTAAGCAATTTACTTGAGTCCTTTTCGGCACATGCCAGGATACATACTTGATCCTTCTTCCTTCTGGCGTGGTAAGCAAAATTGACTTACTGGCACATTCAATATTCCCTTCATACTTTGATAACCAATCCATGCCTAATATCACATCCAATCCTTGAGATTCCAATACTATTAGGTCTGAGGGAAATACGTAGTTACCAATCCTTAATGGTAACCGATCACACCATAGACTAGCCATATACTCTGCTCCAGGCGAGGTTACTAACATGGGTGATCTAAGGGCTTGGGTTGGCAGTTTATACTTATCCACAAATCCCCTTGATATGTATGAATGCGATGCACCAGTATCAAAAAGAACGAGTGCAGTAAATGACTTAACCAAAAACTTACCTATTACTGCATCGAGTTGGGCTTCAACTTCCTTCACATTTACGTGGTTCACCTATCCCCTGTTGAAAGGGTTCGGCTTCTTCCCAGAGCTTCCATTGCCATTTCCATTCGGGGCTTCAGGACATTCATTGGCATAATGTCCGGTCTTCTGGCACTTAAAGCAAGTGACTTGGCTCAGGCCTCTCTTGGCTGGGGTTGATGGGTTTGTACGGTTCTGGCCGTTGCTTCCTCCATTCCCATTACCAGTCTTGGTGCCATTATGATTGTGCGAGTTACCTCCTCCATGGGTATGCTGAAAATGTCCTCCCGGTCTAGGGGTAAAATGTGGCTTCTGCTGAGCTCCAGAATTGTACTTCCCTTGTCCATACTTCCTCTTACGGTTCTCAATTTGTTGTTGCTTCCCTTCAATCATGAGAGCACGGTCTACCAACTCCTGGTAATTGTTGAAGGTTGCTACCATCAACTCCATGCTCAACTCATTATTCAGTCCTTCCAGAAATTTCTCCTGCTTAGCCGCATCCGTGGCAACGTCATCTGGGGCATAACGTGCTAGCTTACTAAAATCCTCCACATACTGGCCAACTGTCCGTCCTCCTTGGCGCAAGTTGCGAAACTCTTGCTTCTTCATGGCCATAGCTCCTGCTGAAACATGGGCAGTACGGAAAGCCTGCTGGAACTGGTCCCATGTGACAGTGTCGATAGGGAAAGTGGCTGTGAAATTCTCCCACCATGATGTTGCGGGTCCTTCAAGCTGATGTGCGGCAAACTTCACCTTTTCCGCATCTGTGCATCCTGCCGTGGTCAACTCCCTTGCTGTCTTGCGGAGCCAATCATCTGCTACTATCGACTCGGTGCTACTGGAAAA
This sequence comes from Triticum urartu, assembly GCF_056163025.1. Taxonomy (NCBI): domain Eukaryota; kingdom Viridiplantae; phylum Streptophyta; class Magnoliopsida; order Poales; family Poaceae; genus Triticum; species Triticum urartu. The sequence goes on along the minus strand of NC_141876.1, from coordinate 360,597,394 downwards.
CACCAGCGGATTTGGCCTAAGAAAACGGGCTAAGTGATCAACAGGTGGTGGTGGTGGTGGGTTGTTGTTGTTGTTCCCTTGATTCTGATTCTGGACTAGCAACTTCATCAATGTGTTCTGCTGCTGGATCAATTGGGTGAGCTCCGGTGGGAAGGTAAATCCAGGGTCACATCTCGGAGGCATCTGAGGGTTTAGAAAGGATGAGATTTAAGAATAGAGATGGGTCTAGAGAGAAAACGCTACCCATATGCTCATGAGGCAAAAGCAAACAATTCACTTCATTCAATCAATCAAACAAGGGCATACAATCGATCTAACTATCACAAAAGTGCTCGGACTACTATATTTACATGGTGGACTAGAACTACTGATGGGGTGGTCTACTAGAAATATTCTTCGGTTGCAGACTCCATGATATCTGCTCCAGCTTCATCCACATAGTTATCATCGCTATCATGTGGATCCGAGTCGGTGTCGTCGATGATGATGTAGTCTTCTGGGCGAATCTCCTTACGTTCTTCGTCTTCTTCTACTAGCGTAGGGCCTCCCATAAATATTCCGATCTTCATTGTTAAGTCAGCATTCTTGTCCACTAATACTTCGATTTCTTCTTCATAATCTTCACGTGTAGCCTTGAGTTCTTCCTCCAGTTCCTTGATCCTTGTCCTTGCCTTCTTCAGATCCATCATGTCGGTGCACATCTGGTTCTCCTGACGTCGTGTGCTGGTTTAACTCTTGGATAAAAGCTGCAATTGATCTATCCTTCCTGGTGGTGATCATCTCCCAGTGTTCATCTTGGCGCCCACAAATCTGGTAGATAGTATCCTTGAGATCATTGCGGTAAACTTCTCCAATGCATCCCATGGCGATGTGAGTTGCCATGCTCTCTCCTAGACTCCGGGTTGGTGCATCAAAGGAAAACTCGATGGGCTCAGTGACTAGCATGAACGTCCTTCCTGGAACTTGAACTTGAATCATCCAGCGCTCCTCTTCAGGTAAAGTGGCGTTGTAGGTTCCGGTGAAGCTTGGTACTCCTATGTTTAGATATCTAGTGACTTCCTTCAAGTGACGTCCAAAGGGTGTATCTTCATCCGGTTGCGTGAACTTGTTCCTTGCATCCGCCATCCTAAAAGAGTTGAAAAGATGAGGAGTCAGAATGAGAAGAGAGAGTAGTGATCTAGGGCTTTAGCTTAGTGGTCGTGTCCTACAGTCAGCGTGTGCTCTGATACCATCTTGTAGCGACCAGACCTCAGACGGTCCAATCTCTGTGCTCAGGTGTCATCCCTGGATCAGTAATGCTGACATCACATAGTACTTGAAGGATTTATAACAGAGTAGCAATCACACACTTATTACATCGAGAGTCTCAAAAGAGAACTTTTTACAATAAATATGGCTTAAGGCCATCTAATAACGATAACAGCGGAAGGCTTGGAAGATAAGTGAGTCCATCAACTCCAACGGCATCACTAAGTATAGAACCACGACCGAAAGGCACCTTAATCGTCGTCTGAAAAGTCTGCAACATTAACGTTGCAGCCCGAAACGGGTCAGCACATGGAATATGCTGGCAATGTAACACATAGAGAGCAATGAAAGAATAAGGCTATTCTATATGCATATTTGGCTGGTGGAAAGCTCTATGGTTACAGTTTTGCATAAAGCGCATTTTTCCCTACTGCAAAGGAATAAAATTTATTTAACTATCATGGTAGTTGTTAAACATTGAGAATGGTTGACAGCATTCTCAATCCCAATTAAGCATCATCATTAAACAAAACCCAACAAAATTAATTTTTAGAGTAACATGATGAGATTCACATGATAATCCAGGTACTATATACTCAAGATGTCCATAACCGGGGACACGGCTAACCATGATTAGTTTATACACTCTGCTGAGGTTTGCGCACTTTTCCCCACAAGACTCGATCTCCTCCGTTGGATTTCTCGCACTACATGGTGTTTGAGAAACGGATGACCGAGACATAATCTTTCAGAAGCACTAGCACCTTACGAACGGGTAGACCGTACCAACCTACATCCCCTACATCTGCTAGTCTACCACTATAAGAGTTCGCATGACTTAGTCAACTATGCTAGAGCCCATAGTAGCTTGTGGCTGCAGACGGAAGTTTCTAGTATGAATAATCTCATGATCCCTTTGAGCCTGGGTGGCGGTCCAAAAGAAAAACAGGCAATTGCTGGAATACCCAGGTGCCTCAATCCACCCAGATGTGTATTTAAGTTGCCACCTTAGATAAACCATTTATTTAACAATCTCACATCTGTCATGGATACACTCTCCCAATCCACGTCTACTAACATAGCATGGCATAATAAGCAAACGTAAAAGTAACCCCTAAAGGTTTGATAATAACAGGTAATAGGTACTACCTCAACTACTTCCCAAACCCACAATTTAATTAGATCCTAATCATGCAATGTGTGGGGATTGATCTAATGCAATAAAACTGGGTAATAGGAAGTATGATCAAAGTGTTAGTTGCCTTGCTGATGATCCGTGAAACCTAGCGATTCGAAGTAGCAAGCGGCGCACTCCGGGTACTCTACCGCAAACAAACAAGCATACAATAAGTACTCATCTAATGCACAGGTAAAACTCGAATAAGAGATCTAACCAGAAAGTTCAACTTAAGAACTCCGGTTGGCAAAAAGAATCAAATCGAATGAAGTAACGAAAGACAAACGGAAAAAGAAATAAGCTTCATTTACTAATCTGAAACTAGGGCAAATTTTACTGAGGCAAAAACTTGTTTGGGTTGGTTAAACAGAAAGAGAGTTTCGAGACGAAACTCCAGGCGCTTGAATCGCCTGATTCCGACAAACGAGCGAAAAGTTAAACTAAAACGAACATCGGATCAGAAATCGCGATCAGAAAAATCGCGGATTTAATCCGAGAGAAAAAATGACAAACAGGTTAACGAACGAACGTTCGTTAACAGGTACTAAACGAAAAACTCATTCATTAAAACGAACGGACGAGTGAACGCTCGCTAAATAAATAAATCAGAGAAAACCGATCTATTAAAAAATGAAAACTAGGGATTTTTTTTAAAAAAACTGAAACGACTTTTTTCTCAAAAACTGGGCAGCGGCTACCTCGGCGGTGGCGCTCCGGCGAGACTCCGGTAGGGCGGCGGGTGGCGCGAGGCGGCGGGGCGGCGGCTCCGGGCGGCATGCAGCGGCGGCAAGTGGCGCGGGGCGACGGCAGGCGGCGGCGACGGTGGCGCTGGGGGCGTGCGGCGGTGTGGGCTGTAGGGGGCGGCGGCTGTTATAAAGGGGCGGGGAGAGGCGACTTGGGGGAGGGGTCGGCCTCGGGAGGCGGAGTCCTCCCCGCACTCGGGCGGCGCCGGCGCTGGTCGGGACTCTATCCCAACACGGTGAGAGGCGGCGGCGGCTAGCTGGGCCGGCCCGCTCGGCTGTGCCCTTGGCCTAGTCGGGCGCGGGGTCTCTTTTTTTAAAACAATTTCGCTGCGACTAAAAAAATTCTAGAAAAATAAATAAAATTCTAAAAATGCCAAAACAAATTTTCTCCGTCTAAATAAAATATTTTGAACAGGATGAACATTTTGTTTGGCTCTAAATGCAATTTTCGAAACGTGCAATTTTTCCTAAATTCAAATAAAATAGCAAATAAAACCAAAATAAAATCTTATTTGATTTTTTATTAAACCTTCAATATTTCTTTATTTTGGGAAAGTCATTTTATTCCCTCTCTCATAATTTTCATAATAGAAATAATTGAAGATGAAATGAATAAAATCAAATGATCCTATTTTCAAAATTTGAGAAAACTCAAATATGAAAATAACGAAATCCCCAACTCTCTCCGAGGTCCTTGAGTTGCGTAGAATTTCTAGGATCAACCAAAATGCAATGAAATATGATATGCAATGATGATCTAGTGTATAACGTTCCAAATTGAAAATTTTGGATGTTACAGTCTACCAATGGGACAAAAATCATCCTGTGGGAACCAAGAACAAGAAAATCAGTAGGATATTTTATTTTCCCACACAAGACTTCAACATCTCTGACAATCCCAAGTGGTGATATAGTATCTCTATTGGCAAGCTTAATAGTAACATCAATATCTTCTATCTCAGCGGGTGCAATGTCATTCATAATTTCTTGATATAAAGTAAAAGGAATTGCACTCACACTAGCACCCACTTCACATAAGCCATGATAACAATGATCTCCTATTTTAACAGAAACAACAGGCATGCCAACAATAGGTCTATGCTTATCTTTATCATCGGGCTTGGCAATTCTAGCAGCTTCATCACAAAAATAAATAACATGCCCATCAATATTATCAACCAAGAGATCTTTAACCATAGCAATACTAGGTTCAACTTTAATTTGTTCAGGGGTTGTGGGTGTTCTAGTATAACTCTTACGAACCACAGTTGAAGCTTTAGCATGATCCTTTATCCTAACAGGGAAAGGTGGTTTTTCAATATAAGCAGTAGGAACAACAAGATCAATATTATAAGTAATGGTTTCTTCTTCAACTTTAATAGGTTCTACTACTTTCACTTCAATGGGAGGATGATATTTAAACCACTTCTCCTTAGGGAGATCAACATGAGTAGCAAATGATTCACAAAAAGAAGCTACTATCTTAGAGTCAAGTCCATATTTAGTGCTAAAATCATGAAATGCATTGGTATCCATAAAAGATTTAACACAATCAAACTTAAGGTTTATACCTGACTCCTTACCTTCATCAATTTCCCAATCTTCAGAGTTGTGTTTAATTCTTTCCAATAAATCCCATTTGAATTCAATAGTCTTCTTCATTAAAGAACCAGTACAAGAAGTATCGAGCATGGATTGATCATTACGAGAAAGCCGAGCATAAAAAATCTGAATAATAATAATTTCTCTTGAGAGCTCATGATTGGGGCATGAATATAACATTGACTTAAGCCTCCCCCAAGCTTGACCGATACTTTCTCCTTCACGAGGCCAAAAGTTATAAATATAATTCTGATCACGATGAACTAGATACATAGGATAAAACTTCTGATGAAATTCCAATTTCAATCTATTGTAGTTCCAAGTCCCAATATCATCGCATAGCCTTCTCCTTCAGATCTAAAAATTTTGATTGTTCCATGCCAATATTCTACAACTTTTACATACTTTTGGCAACTTTTTATACTATTTTTGGGACTAACATATTGATCCAGTGCCCAGTGCCAGTTCCTGTTTGTTGCATGTTTTTTGTTTCGCATAAAATCCATATCAAACGGAGTCCAAACGGGATAAAAACTTACGGAGATTTTTTTGGAATATATGCGAATTTTGGGAAGTGGAATCAACGCGAGACAATGCCCGAGGGGGCCACGAGGGTGAGGGGCGCACCCTGGGCCCTCGTGGCCACTCTGCAAGGCGGTTAGTGCCCTTCTTTCGCCACAAGAAAGCCAATATCCGAATAAAAATCATGTCAAAATTTCAGCCCAATCAGAGTTACGGATCTTCGGGAATTTAAGAAACGGTGAAAGGGTAGAATCGGGGAGCGCAGAAATAGAAGGAAACAGAGAGAGAGAGAGAGAAAGAAAGAGAGAGAGAGAGAGAGAGAGATCCAATCTCGGAGGGGCTCTCGCCCCTCCACTGCCATGGAGGCCATGGACTAGAGGGGAAACCCTTCTCCCATCTAGGGGGAAGGTCAAGGAAGAATAAGACGATGGAGGGCTCTCCCCCCTCTCTCCCGGTGGCGCCGGAACGCCGCCGGGGCCATCATCACGACAACGATCTACACCAAAAACTTCACCACCATCATCACCAACTCTCCCCCCCCCTCTATGTGATACGTCTCCAACATATCTATAATTTGATTGTTCCATGCTATATTATATTCTGTTTTGGACATTATTGGGCTTTATTATACACTTTTATATTATTTTTGGGAATAACCTATTAACAAGAGGCCCAACCCAGAATTGTTGTTTTTTTTGCCTATTTTAGGGTTTCGTAGAAAAACAATATCAAACGGAGTCCAAACGGAATGAAACCTTCGGGAACGTGATTTTCGGAACGAACATGATCCAGAGGACTTGGACCCTGCGTCAAGACATCAACCAGGAGGCCATGAGGTAGGAGGGCGTGCCTACCCCCCCTGGGCACGCCCTCCACCCTCGTGGGCCCCCTGTTGCTCCACCGATGTACTCCTTCCTCCTATATATACCTACATACCCCCAAACTACCAGATACGGAGCCAAAACCCTAATTCCACCGTCGTAACTTTCTGTATCCATGAGATCCCATCTTGGCGCCTATTCCGGAGCTCCGCCGGAGGGGTATCGATCACAGAGGGCTTCTACATCAACACCATAGCCCTTCCGATGAAGTGTGAGTAGTTTACCTTAGACCTACGGGTCCATAGTTATTAGCTAGATGGCTGCTTCTCTCTTTTTGGATCTCAATACAAAGTTCTCCCCCTATCTTATGGAGATCTATTCGATGTAATCTTCCTTTGCGGTGTGTTTGTTGAGACCGATGAATTGTGGGTTTATGATCAAGTTTATCTATGAACAATATTTGAATCTTCTCTGAATTCTTTTATGTATGATTGGTTATCTTTGCAAGTCTCTTCTTATTATCAGTTTGGTTTGGCCTACTAGATTGATCTTTCTTGCAATGGTAGAAGTGCTTAGCTTTGGGTTCAATCTTGCGGTGTCCTTTCCCAGTGACAGTAGGGGCAGCAAGGCGCGTATTGTATTGTTGCCATCGAGGATAACAAGATGGGGTTTATTTCATATTGCATGAGTTTATCCCTCTACATCATGTCATCTTGCTCAAAGCGTTACTCTGTTCTCTTGAACTTAATACTCTAGATGCATGCTGGATAGCGGTCGATGTGTGGAGTAATAGTAGTAGATGCAGGCAGGAGTCGGTCTACTTGTCTCGGACGTGATGCCTATATACATGATCATACCTATATATTCTCATAATTATGCTCAATTCTATCAATTGCTCAACAGTAATTTGTTTACCCGCCGTGAATACTTATGCTCTCGGGAGAAGCCACTAGTGAAACCTATGGCCCCCGGGTCTATCTTCCATGATATTAATCTTCAAATACTTAGTTATTTTTATTGCCTTTTATTTTACTTTGCATCTTTATCATAAAAATACCAAAAATATTATCTTATCAGATCTCACTCTCGTAAATGACCGTGTAGGGATTGACAACCCTTTATCGCGTTGGTTGCGAGGATTTATTTGTTTGTGTAGGTACGAGGGACACGTGTGTGGCCTCCTACTGGATTGATACCTTGGTTCTCAAAAACTAAGGAAAATACTTATGCTACTCTGCTGCATCACCCTTTCCTCTTCAAGGGAAAACCAACGCAAGTGCTCAAGAGGTAGCAACAAGGATTTCTGGCGCCATTGCCGGGGAGGTCTACACAAAAGTCAACATACCAAGTACCCATCACAACCCTTATCTCCTGCATTACATTATTTTCCATTTGCCTCTCGTTTTCCTCTCCCCCACTTCACCCTTGTCATTTATTCGCCCTCTCTCTCTCTATCCTACCTCTCTTTCTATATTTGCCTCTTTTTGCCCGTTCCTCATTTGATTGTGTGTTGGATTGCTTGCTTGTCACGATGGCTCAAGATAACACTAAATTGTGTGACTTTACCAATACCAACAACGATGATTTTATTAGCACTCCGATTGCTCCTCTTACCGATGCTGAATCTTGTGAAATTAATGTTGCCTTGCTGAATCTTGTCATGAAAGATCCGTTTTCCGGCCTTCCTAGTGAAGATGTCGCTACCCATCTAAATAGCTTCGTTGATTTGTGTGATATGCAAAAGAAGAAAGATGTGGATAACGATATTGTTAAATTGAAGCTATTTCCTTTTTCGCTTAGAGATCATGCTAAAGCTTGGTTTTCATCTTTGCCTAAAAATAGTATTGATTCGTGGAATAAGTGCAAAGATGCTTTTATATCTAAGTATTTTCCTCCCGCTAAGATCATCTCTCTTAGAAACGATATTATGAATTTTAAGCAACTTGTTCATGAACGTGTTGCACAAGCTTGGGAGAGGATGAAATTAATGATACGTAATTGCCCTACACATGGTTTGAATTTGTGGATGATTATACAAAAAATGTATGCCAGATTGAATTTTGCTTCTAGAAATCTTTTAGATTCGGCCGAGGGAGGCACTTTTATAGAAATCACTTTAGGAGAAGCTACTAAACTCCTAGATAATATTATGGTTAATTATTCTCAATGGCACACTAAAAGATCTACTAATAAGAATGTAACATCCCAAATTTTCAATTTGAAATGTTATACATTAGATCATCATGCATATCATATTTTATTTTGCTTTTGGTTTTGATCCTAGAAAATCCTAAGCAACTCAAGGACCCACGGAGAGAGTTGGGGATTTCGTTATTTACATATTTGAGTTTTCTTAAATTATGTAAACAGGATCATTTGATTTTATTTATTTTATCATCAATTATTTCTATTACAAAAATATGAGAGAGGGAATAAAATGACTTTCCCAAAATATAAAAATATTGAGGATTTAATAAAAAAATCAAATAAGATTTATTTCGGAGTTTTTCGGTATTTTTATTTGAATTTAGGAAAAAATGCGCGTTTTTCAAGGTTGTAGTTTGGGCCCAGATAAATGTTCACTTTATCGGGCTTGATTTTAGGAACCCGAGAAATTTTATTTCGTGATTTTTGGAGTCCGTTTAGTATTTCTTTTTATTTTTCTTCCGAGCGGATTTATAAAAAAACGCGGAACCGACTTTGGGCCGTACTCGGCCAGGACACCGCCTGGCCGGGGCCTTTATAAGGCGCGCCCGAGGCCCGAGCCGAGCCAGCCCACCCCGCCGCCCTAACCCTAGCCGCCGCCAGCCACCGCCGCCGCCGCTGGAGTTGCGCGCCGCCCGAGGTTCGCCGCCGCCTCGTTTTTCCGTGCTGTTTAAAAAAATTATGTTCGTCGTTTTTCTTTTTCGTCGGATTTTTCGCGGTTATTTTCTGATCGCGATTTCTGATCCGATTTTCGTTTTAGTATAACTTTTCGCTCGTTTATCGGAATCAGGCGATTCAAGCGCCTGGAGTTTCGTCTCGAAACCCTCTTTCCGAATAATCAACTTAAACAAGTTTTTGCTACTGTAAAATTTGCCCTAGATCCAGATTACTAGAACGAAGTTGTTCTCTTTCGCCGCTTGACTTCTTTTGCTTCGTTCGATTTGATTCTTTTTGCAAACCAGGGTTCTTAAGTTGAACTTTCTGGTTAGATCTTCTATTTGAGTTTTACCTGTGCATTAGATGAGTACTTATTGTATGCTTGTTTGTTTGTCTGCGATAGAATACCCAGAGTGCGCCGCCTGTTACGTTGAATCTCTAGGTTTCGCGGATCATCAGCAAGGCAAGTAACACTTTGATCATACCTTTTCTACAACCCAGTTTTCTTGCATTAGATCAATCCTCACACATTGCATGATTAGGATCTAATTAAATTGTGGGATGGGAAGTAGATGAGGTAGTACCTATTACCTGTTTATTATCAAACCTTTGGGAGTTACTTCTATGTTTGCTTATTATGCCATGCTATGCTAGTAGACGTGGATTGGGTGAGTGATATCCATGACAGATGTGAGATTGTTAATTAATGGTTTATCTAAGGTGGCAACCTAACACGCATCTGGGTAGATTGAGGCACCTGGGGTTTCCAGGACTTGCCTGTTTTTCTTTTGGACCGCCACCCAGGCTCAAAGGGATCAGGAGATTATTCACTAGAAACTTCCGTGTGCAGCCACAAGCCATTATGGGCTCTGGCATAGTTGACTAAGTTTTGTGAACTCTTACAGTGGTAGACTAGCAGATGTAGGGGATGTAGGTGGTACGGTCTACCCGATCGTAAGGTGCTAGCGCTTCTGAAAGACTATGTCTCGGTCATCCGTTTCTCAAACACCCTGTAGTGCGAGAAACCAAACGGAGGCGATCGAGTCTTGTGGGGGAAAGTGCGCAAACCTCTGCAGAGTGTAATAAACTAATCATGGTTAGCCGTGTCCCCGGTTATGGACATCTTGAGTATCTAGTACCTGGATTATCATGTGAATCTCAACATGTTACTCTAAAGTTAATTTTGTTGGGTTTTAATGATGTTACTTAATTGGGATTGAGAATGCTGTCAACCATTCTCAATGTTTAACAACCACCATGATAGTAATTAAATTTATTCCTTTGAAGTAGGGAAAAATTGGCTTTACGCAAAAACTGTAACCATAGAGCTTTCCACCAGCCAAATATGCATATAGTATAGCTGTTGCATTCCATTACTCTCTATGTGTTACCTTGCCAGCATATTCCATGTGCTGACCCGTTTTCGGGCTGCAACGTTAATGTTGCAGACTTTTCAGACGACGATTAAGGAGTTTTAGGTCGTGGTTCTATACTCAGTGATGCCGTTGGAGTTGATGGACTCACTTATCTTCCAAGCCTTCCGTTGTTATCGTTATTAGATGGCCTTAAGCCATATTTATTGTAATAAGTTCTCTTTTGAGACACTCGATGTAATAAGTGTGTGATTGCTACTCTGTTATAAATCCTCCGAGTACTGTGTGGTGTCAGCATTACTGATCCAGGGATGACACCGGAGCACAGAGATCAGACTGTTTGAGGTCTGGTCGCTACAGAGATGGTATCAGAGCACACGCTGACTGTAGGACACGATCAGTAAGCTAAAGACCTAGATCACTACTCACTTTCTTCTCTTCTGACTTCTCATCTTTTCTACTCTTTAGGATGGCGGATGCAAGGAACAAGTTCACACAACCAGATGAAGATACACCCTTTGGACGCCACTTGAAGGAAGTCACTAGATTCCTGAACGTAGGAGTACCAAGCTTCACGGGAACCTACAACGCCACTTTACCTGAGGAAGAGCGCTGGATGATTCAAGTTCAAGTTCCAGGAAGGACGTTCATGCCAGTCACTGAGCCTATAGAGTTTTCTTTTGATGCACCAACTTGGAGTCTAGGAAAGAGTATGGCAGCTCACATCGCCATGGGACGCATTGGCGAAGTCTACCGCAAGGATCTCAAGGATACTATCTACCAGATTTGTGGGCGCCGAGATGAACACTGGGAGATGATCAGCACCAGGAAAGATAGATCAATTGCAGCTTTTATCCAGGAGTTAAACCAGCACATTCGTCGACAGGAGAATCAGATGTGCGCCGACATGATAGACCTGAAGAAGGCAAAGACTAGAATCAAGGAACTGGAGGAAGAACTCAAGGTTACACGTGAAGATTATGAAGAGGAAATTGAAGTATTGGTGGAGAAGAATGACGATCTGATCAAGAAGATTGGAATATTTATGGGAGGCCCGACACCAGTAGATGAAGACGAAGAACCCAAGGAGATTTGCCCGGAAGACTACATCATCATTGACGGCACCGACTCGGAACAAGATAGTAGCGATGATTACTATGTGGATGAAGCAGGAGCAGATATCATGGAGTCTACAACCGTAGAATATTTCTAGTAGACCACCTCATCAGTAGTAGTAGTCCACCATGTAAATATAGTAGTCCGAGCACTTCTGTGATAGCTAGATCGATTGTATGTCCTTGTTTGATTGAATGAAGTGAATTGTTTGTTTTTGCCTCATGTGCATATGGGTAGTGTTTTCCCTTTAGACCCCCTCTATTCTTATATCTCATCTTTTCTAAAACCTCAGATGCCTCCGAGACGTGACCCCGGATTTGCCTTTCTGCCGGAGCTCACCCAGTTGATCCAGCAGCAGAACACCTTGATGCAGTTGCTAGTTCAGAATCAGAATCAGGGAAACAACAACAACAACCCACCACCACCACCTGTTGACCACTTAGCCCGTTTTCTTAGGCTGAATCAGCCGGTGTTTTCCAGTAGCACCGAGCCGATAGTAGCGGATGATTGGCTCCGCAAGATAGCTAGGGAGTTAACCACAGTAGGATGCACAGATGTGGAGAAGGTGAAGTTTGCCGCACATTAGTTAGAAGGACCCGCAGCATCTTGGTGGGAGAATTTCTCAGCCACCTTCCCAGTCGACACTGTCACATGGGACCAGTTTCAGCAGGCTTTTCGTACTGGCCATGTTTCAGCAGGAGCAATGGCCATGAAGAAGCGTGAGTTTCGTAACTTGCGCCAAGGAGGACGGACAGTTGGCCAGTATGTGGAGGAGTTTAGTAAGCTAGCACGTTATGCCCCAGATGACGTTGCTACAGATGCAGCTAAGCAGGAGAAATTCCTGGAAGGACTGAATGATGAGTTGAGTATGCAGTTGATGGTAGCCACCTTCAACAACTACCAAGAGTTGGTAGATCGTGCTCTTATGATTGAAGGGAAGCAGCAGCAAATTGAGAACCGCAAGAGGAAGTATGGACAAGGATGTTTTCAAGTGCCATTAAGTATAGGAAGGCATGTTTTCCCAACGGATTTAATTATATTGGAATCTCAAGGATGGGATGTGATATTAGGCATGGATTGGTTATCAAAGTATGAAGGGAATATTGAGTGTGCTAGTAAGTCAATTTTGCTTACCACACCAGAAGGGAGAAGGATCAAGTATGTATCCCGGCATGCGCCAAACAGGACACAAGTAAATTCCTTATCAGGAGTTGTGCAGGAGGAAGTACCAGTGGTAAAGGATTTTCCTGATGTATTTCCCGAAGAGTTGCCAGGCATGCCAGCGGATAGAGACATTGAGTTTTTGATTGAGCTTTTGCCAGGCACTGGGCCAATATCGAAGAGACCATATAGGATGCCAGCAAAGGATTTGGTGGAAATTAAGAAGCAGATTAAGGAGTTACTGGATAAGGGATATATTCGCCCAAGTTCTTCGCCTTGGGGATCGCCAGTACTTCTAGTGGAGAAGAAGGATGGATCGTTAAGGATGGTTGTTGATTATCGAGGATTGAATGAAGTAACGATCAAGAACAAGTACCCACTACCAATGATCAACGATCTGTTTGATCGATTGCAAGGAGCTAAAGTGTTTTCCAAGATCGATTTGCGATCAGGATACCACCAGTTGAAGATTCGAGAACAGGATATTCCGAAGACAGCTTTTACCACCAGGTATGGGCTATATGAGTATACCGTTATGTCATTTGGCCTGACTAACGTGCCTGCCTATTTTATGAACATGGTGAACAAAGTGTTTATGGAGTTTTTGGAAAAGTTCGTCGTAGTGTTCATTGATGATATCCTGGTTTATTCGAAGAATGAAGAGGAGCATAAGGAGCATTTGCGTTTGGTACTTGGAAAGCTCAGAGAACATCAATTATATGCCAAGTTCAGCAAATGTGAATTTTGGTTGAAGGAAGTAGGATTCCTCGGACATGTTATATCTCGAGAAGGTATAGCAGTAGATCCCGCTAAAGTTGAAACCGTGACCAAGTGGGAAGCCCCAACTACAGTTGGAGAGATCCGGAGTTTTTTTGGACTCGCAGGATACTACCGGAGATTTATTGAGAATTTCTCAAAGATTGCAAAGCCTATGACGGAGTTGCTGAAGAAGGATACTAAGTTCAAATGGACTGATGAGTGTGAGGTAAGTTTCCAGGAGTTGAAGAAACGTTTGGTGACCTCACCAGTGTTGATTTTGCCAGACCAAACCAAGGATTATGAAGTGTATTGCGACGCTTCACGTCGAGGACTTGGAGCAGTGCTTATGCAGGAAGGGAGAGTTGTTTCGTATGCTTCACGACAACTGAAGCCTCACGAATTGAATTATGCCACGCATGATTTGGAGTTAGCAGCCGTAGTGCATGCATTGAAGACATGGAGACATTTCCTCACTGGGAATCATTGTGAGGTGTACACGGATCATAAGAGTTTGAAGTACATTTTCACGCAGAAGGAGTTGAACCTCAGACAAAGGAGATGGTTGGAGCTCATTAAGGATTATGATATGAGATTGCATTATCATCCCGGAAAAGCTAATGTAGTAGCTGATGCATTAAGCCGCAAGAGCCATGTCAATAGGTTAATGACGGGAGAAATACCCAAGGAGTTAGCAGAAAATCTTCGTGAGCTATGTTTGGAGATAGTTCCGAGAGGCTATGTAGCAACGTTGGAAGTTCAGTCAACTTTGATGGATAGAATCAGAGAAGCTCAGAAAACTGACAAAGAGATTGCCGCTATAAAGGAGAAACTGAGCAAAGGAAAAGTTAAAGGATTTCGTGAGGATGAGCACGACACCCTATGGTTTGAAGACCGTGTTTATGTACCCAATGACCCGGAGATCAGAAAGTTGATTCTGCAAGAGGCACATGATTCACCGTATTCGATTCACCCAGGAAATACCAAGATGTATTTGGATTTGAAGGATATTTTCTGGTGGACCGGAATGAAGAAGGATATTGCGGAGTATGTAGCAGTTTGTGACGTATGTCAGAGAGTAAAGGCAGAGCATCAGAAGCCAGCAGGATTGTTGCAACCATTGCCGATACCCGAATGGAAGTAGGATAAGCTAGGCATGGATTTTATCACGGGATTACCAAGGACTCGTTCAGGCTATGACTCGATTTGGGTTGTAGTTGATCGATTGACGAAAGTAGCTCATTTCATCCCAGTAAAGACCACTTACACCAGTGCTAAGTTGGCAAAGATATACATGACCAGGATCGTATGTTTGCATGGAGTTCCGAGGAGCATTGTATCAGATAGAGGAACCCAGTTTACCTCAAAGTTCTGGAAGCAGTTGCATGAGACTTTGGGTACTAGGCTAGAATTTAGTACAGCTTTTCATCCGCAGACAGATGGACAAACCGAGAGAGTCAATCAGATTTTGGAGGATATGCTGAGAGCTTGTGCGCTAGATTATGGATCTAGTTGGGACGATAATTTGCCATATGCAGAGTTCTCTTACAATAATAGCTATCAGACCAGTTTGAAGATGGCCCCTTTCGAAGCTTTGTACGGAAGGAGGTGCAGGACACCGTTGTCATGGGACGAAGTTGGAGACCGCCAGTTGTTTGGACCAGATCTGATTAAAGAGTCTGAACAAAAGGTGAAGTTGATTCGCGATAGGCTCAAGGTAGCCCAGTCCAGGAAGAAGAGCTACGCAGATTCTAAACACAAGGAGACAGTTTACGAAGTTGGAGATAGAGCTTATCTTCGAGTATCCCCACTTCGAGGGATTAAGCGCTTTGGAGTTAAGGGGAAGTTAGCGCCACGATTTGTAGGACCATATCGAGTTTTGGAGCGTATGGGAGAAGTGGCTTACAAGTTGGAATTGCTAGAAGGATTAACAGAAGTTCATGATGTGTTTCACGTTTCTCAGTTGAAGAAGTGTCACGCGGAGATGACTGACATACCTTTGAGAGACACAGTGCCATTGGAAGCAATTCAGTTGGATAACAATTTGACCTATGAGGAGAAACCAGTCAAGATTCTCGAGTTTGCCAGCCGAGTCACTCGCAGCAAGGTTATCAAGTTTTGCAAAGTTCGGTGGAGCCACCACACGGAGGATGAAGCCACCTGGGAGCGAGAGGAAGATTTGATCAAAGACCACCCTCACATATTTTCTAGCCAACCCGAATCTCGAGGGCGAGATTCATCTTAAGGGGGGTAGGTTTGTAACATCCCAAAGTTTCAATTTGGAATGTTATACATTAGATCATCATGCATATCATATTTTATTTTGCTTTTGGTTTTGATCCTAGAAAATCCTAAGCAACTCAAGGACCCACGGAGAGAGTTGGGGATTTCGTTATTTACATATTTGAGTTTTCTCAAATTATGTAAACAGGATCATTTGATTTTATTTATTTTATCATCAATTATTTCTATTACAAAAATATGAGAGAGGGAATAAAATGACTTTCCCAAAATATAGAAATATTGAGGATTTAATAAAAAAATCAAATAAGATTTATTTCGGAGTTTTTCGGTATTTTTATTTGAATTTAGGAAAAAATGCGCGTTTTTCAATGTTGTAGTTTAGGCCCAGATAAATGTTCACTTTATCGGGCTTGATTTTAGGAACCCGAGAAATTTTATTTCGTGATTTTTGGAGTCCGTTTAGTATTTATTTTTATTTTTCTTCCGAGCGGATTTATAAAAAAAACGCGGAACCGACTTTGGGCCATACTCGGCCAGGACACCGCCTGGCCGGGGCCTTTATAAGGCGCGCCCGAGGCCCGAGCCGAGCCAGCCCACCCCGCCGCCCTAACCCTAGCCGCCGCCAGCCACCGCCGCCGCCGCTGGAGTTGCGCGCCGCCCGAGGTTCGCCGCCGCCTCGTTTTTCCGTGCTGTTTAAAAAAATTATGTTCGTCGTTTTTCTTTTTCGTCGGATTTTTCGCGGTTATTTTCTGATCGCGATTTCTGATCCGATTTTCGTTTTAGTATAACTTTTCGCTCGTTTATCGGAATCAGGCGATTCAAGCGCCTGGAGTTTCGTCTCGAAACCCTCTTTCCGAATAATCAACTTAAACAAGTTTTTGCTACTGTAAAATTTGCCCTAGATCCAGATTACTAGAACGAAGTTGTTCTCTTTCGCCGCTTGACTTCTTTTGCTTCGTTCGATTTGATTCTTTTTGCAAACCAGGGTTCTTAAGTTCAACTTTCTGGTTAGATCTTCTATTTGAGTTTTACCTGTGCATTAGATGAGTACTTATTGTATGCTTGTTTGTTTGTCTGCGATAGAATACCCGGAGTGCGCCGCCTGTTACGTTGAATCTCTAGGTTTCGCGGATCATCAGCAAGGCAAGTAACACTTTGATCATACCTTTTCTACAACCCAGTTTTCTTGCATTAGATCAATCCTCACACATTGCATGATTAGGATCTAATTAAATTGTGGGATGGGAAGTAGATGAGGTAGTACCTATTACCTGTTTATTATCAAACCTTTGGGAGTTACTTCTATGTTTGCTTATTATGCCATGCTATGCTAGTAGACGTGGATTGGGTGAGTGATATCCATGACAGATGTGAGATTGTTAATTAATGGTTTATCTAAGGTGGCAACCTAACACACATCTGGGTGGATTGAGGCACCTGGGGTTTCCAGGACTTGCCTGTTTTTCTTTTGGACCGCCACCCAGGCTCAAAGGGATCAGGAGATTATTCACTAGAAACTTCCTTGTGCAGCCACAAGCCATTATGGGCTCTGGCATAGTTGACTAAGTTGTGCGAACTCTTACAGTGGTAGACTAGCAGATGTAGGGGATGTAGGTGGTACGGTCTACCCGATCGTAAGGTGATAGCGCTTCTGAAAGACTATGTCTCGGTCATCCGTTTCTCAAACACCTTGTAGTGCGAGAAACCAAACGGAGGCGATCGAGTCTTGTGGGGGAAAGTGTGCAAACCTCTGCAGAGTGTAATAAACTAATCATGGTTAGCCGTGTCCCCGGTTATGGACATCTTGAGTATCTAGTACCTGGATTATCATGTGAATCTCAACATGTTACTCTAAAGTTAATTTTGTTGGGTTTTAATGATGTTACTTAATTGGGATTGAGAATGCTGTCAACCATTCTCAATGTTTAACAACCACCATGATAGTAATTAAATTTATTCCTTTGAAGTAGGGAAAAATTGGCTTTACGCAAAAACTGTAACCATAGAGCTTTCCACCAGCCAAATATGCATATAGTATAGCTATTGCATTCCATTACTCTCTATGTGTTACCTTGCCAGCATATTCCATGTGCTGACCCGTTTTCGGGCTGCAATGTTAATGTTGCAGACTTTTCAAATGACGATTAAGGTGCCTTTCGGTCGTGGTTCTATACTTAGTGATGCCGTTGGTGTTGATGGACTCACTTATCTTCCAAGCCTTCCGCTGTTATCGTTATTAGATGGCCTTAAGCCATATTTATTGTAATAAGTTCTCTTTTGAGACACTCGATGTAATAAGTGTGTGATTGCTACTCTGTTATAAATCCTCCAAGTACTGTGTGGTGTCAGCATTACTGATCTAGGGATGACACCGGAGCACAGAGATCAGACTGTTTGAGGTCTGGTCGCTACAAAGAAAGTGCATGCGATAGAAGAAATTAATGTTTTGAGTGGAAAGATGGATGAACTTATGAAATTATTTGCTAATAAAAGTGTTTCTTCTGATCCTAATGATATGCCTTTGTCTACTTTTATTGAGAATAATAACGAATCTACGGATGTGAATTTTGTTGGTAGGAACAATTTTGGTAACAACGCATATAGAGGAAACTTTAACCCTAGGTCGTATCCTAGTAATTCCTCTAATAATTATGGTAATTCCTACAACAATTCTTATGGAAATTATAATAATATGCCCTCTGATTTTGAATCTAATATTAAAGAATTTATTACTTCGCAAAATAATTTCAATGCTTTGATTGAAGAAAACTTGCTTAAGATTGATGAGTTGGCTAGGAACGTTGATAGAATTTCTCTTGATGTTGATTCTTTGAAACTTAGATCTATTCCACCTAAGCATGATATCAATTAGTCTCTCAAAGCCATGAGAATTTCCATTGATGAGTGCAAAGAAAGAACCGCTAGGATGCGTGCTAAGAAAGATTATTTTATAAAAGCGTGTTCTTCTAGTTTCCATGATAATAAAGATGAAGATCTAAAAGTTATTAATGTGTCCCCTATTAAATGTTTGTTTTGCAATATGAATCTTGATAATAATGGGACTGAATATGATCCACCTTTACCTAGATGGCGTTCCAAAAAATCGGAGTCTTTAGATCTTGATGCTAAAATTGTTAAAAGTGGGATTGAAGAAGTCAAAACTTTAAATATTGATGAACCCACTATTTTGGATTTCAAGGAATTTAATTATGACAATTGCTTTTTGATAGATATTATTTCCTTGTTGCAATCCGTGCTAAATTCTCCACATGCTTATAGTCAAAATAAAGCTTTTACTAAACATATCGTTGATGCTTTGATGCAATCTTATGAAGAAAAACTTGAGTTGGAAGTTTCTATCCCTAGAAAACTTTATGATGAGTGGGAACCTACTATTAAAATTAAAGATCATGAATGATATGCTTTGTGTGATTTGGGTGCTAGTGTTTCCACGATTCCAAAGACTTTGTGTGATTTGTTAGGTGTCCGTGATTTTGATTATTGCTCTTTAAACTTGCACCTTGCGGATTCCACTATTAAAAAAACCTATGGGAAGAATTAATGATTTTCTTATTGTTGTAAATAGGAATTATGTGCCCGTAGATTTTATTGTTCTTGACATAGATTGCAATCCTTCATGTCCTATTATTCTTGGTAGACCTTTTGTTAGAACGATTGGTGCAATTATTGATATGAAGGAAGGGAATATTAGATTCCAATTTCCGTTAAGGAAAGGCATGGAACACTTCCCTAGAAAGAAAATTAAATTACCTTATGAATCTATTATGAGAGCCACTTATGGATTGCCTACCAAAGATGGCAACACCTAGATCTATCCTTGCTTTTTATGCCTAGCTAGGGGCGTTAAACGATAGCACTTGTTGGGAGGCAACCCAATTTTATTTTTATTCCTTGCTTTTTTCTCCTGTTTAGTAATAAATAATTTATCTAGCCTCTGTTTTGGTTGTGTTTTTTGTGTTTAATTAGTGTTTGTGCCAAGTAGAACCATTGGGAAGACTTGGGGAAAGTCTTGTTAATCTTGCTGTAAAAACAGAAACTTTAGCGCTCACGAGAACTCCTGCCATTTTTATTTGGAAAGTTCTATTTAGTTAATTATGTTTGCAGATGATTAATAGATAAATTCCTAACATCCAGAAATTTATTTTATAATTTTTGGGGTTCCAGATCTTGCGTTAGCGACAGATTACTACAGACTGTTCTGTTTTTGACAGATTCTGTTTTCCGTGTGTTGTTTGCTTATTTTGATGAATCTATGGCTAGTAAAATAGTTTATAAACCATAGATAAGTTGGAATACAGTAGGTTTAACACCAATATAAATAAATAATGAGTTCATTACAGTACCTTGAAGTGGTGTTTTGTTTTCTTTCGCTAACGGAGCTCATGAGATTTTCTACTTTAAGTTTTGTGTTGTGAAGTTTTCAAGTTTTGGGTAAAGATTTGATGGATTATGGAACAAGGAGTGGCAAGAGCCTAAGCTTGGGGATGCCCATGGCACCCCCAAGATAATCTAAGGACACCTAAAATCCAAAGCTTGGGGATGCCCCGGAAGGCATCCCCTCTTTCGTCTACTTCTATCGGTAACTTTACTTGGAGCTATATTTTTATTCACCACATGATATGTGTTTTGCTTGGAGCGTCTTGTATTATTTGATTCTTTATTTGTTAGTTTTCCACAATCATCCTTGCTTCACACACCTTTTTGAGATAGACACACATGATTCGGAAATTATTAGAATACTCTATGTGCTTCACTTATATCTTTTGAGTTATATAGTTTTTGCTCTAGTGCTTCACTTATATCTTTTAGAGCACGGTGGTACATTTGTTTTATAGAAACCATTGTTCTCTCATGCTTCACTTAGATTATTTTTGAGAGTCCTACAAAACAGCATGGTAATTTGCTTTAATTATTTGAGGCATGCAAGATTAATAAATAAAATTTTCTTATGAGTGTGTTGAATACTATGAGAAGTTTGAAACTTGATAATTGTTTTGAGATATGGAGATGGTGATATTAGAGTTGTGCTATTTGAGTAGTTGTGAATTTGAGAAATTCTTGTGTTGAAGTTTGTGATTCCCGTAGCATGCACGTATGGTGAACCGTTATGTTAAGAAGTCGGAGCATGATGTATTTATTGATTGTCCTCCTTATGAGTGGCGGTCGGGGACGTGCAATAGTCTTTTCCTACCAATCTATCCCCCTAGGAGCATGCGCGTAGTACTTTGCTTCGATAACTAATAGATTTTTGCAATAAGTATGTGAGTTCTTTATGACTAATGTTGAGTCCATGGATTATACGCACTCTCACCCTTCCACCATTGCTAGTCTCTCTAATACCGCGCACCTTTCGCCGGTATCATACACCCACCATATACCTTCCTCAAAACAGCCGCCATGCCTACCTATCATGGCATTTCCATAGCCATTCCGAGATATATTTCCATGCAACTTTCCACCGTTCTGTTTATCATGACATGCTCCATCATTGTCATATTCCTTTGCATGATCATATAGTTGACATTTTAGTAGTGGCAAAGCCACCATTCATAATTCTTTCATATAAGTCACTCATGCATCATTGCTATCCCGGTACACCGCCGGAGGCATTCATATAGAGTCATACTTTTTTCTAGTATCGAGTTGTAATCATTGAGTTGTTAATAAATAGAAGTGTGATGATCATCATTCATAGAGTATTGTCCCAAATAAAAAAAGAGAAAGGCCAAAGGAAAAAAAGATGGCCCAAAAAAAGGGGGCAATACTACTATCCTCTTTACACACTTGTGCTTCAAAGTAGAACCATGATCTTCATGATAGAGAGTCTCCTTTGTTATCACTTTCATATACTAGTGGGAATTTTCCATTATAGAACTTGGCTTGTATATTCCAACAATGGGCTTCCTCAAAATGCCCTAGGTCTTCGTAAGCAAGCAAGTTGGATGCACACCTACTTAGTTTCTTTTTGTTGAGCTTTCATATATTTATAGCTCTAGTGCATCCATTGCATGGTAATCCCTACTCATTCACATTGATATCTATTGATGGGCATCTCCATAACCCGTTGATATGCCTAGTTGATGTGAGACTATCTTCTCCCTTTTTGTCTCCTCCACAACCACCATTCTATTCCACCTAGAGTGCTATGTCCATGGCTCACGCTCATGTATTGCGTGAAGATTGAAAGATTTTGAGAACATTAAAAGTATGAAACAATTGCTTGGCTTGTCATCGGGGTTGTGCATGATTTGAATACTTTGTGTGGTGAAGATGGAGCATAGCCAGACTATATGATTTTGTAGGGATAACTTTCTTTAGCCATGTTATTTTGAAGAGACATAATTGCTTAGTTAGTATGCTTGAAGTATTATTATTTCTATGTCAGTATTAAACTTTTGTCTTGAATCTTTCGGATCTGAATATTCATACCAAAATTAAGAGAATTACATTGAAATTATGCCAAGTAGCATTCCACATCAAAAATTCTGTTTTTATCATTTACCTACTCGAGGACGAGCAGGAATTAAGCTTGGGGATGCTTGATACGTCTCCAACGTATCTATAATTTTTTATTGTTCCATGCTATATTATAGTCTGTTTTCTACATTATTGGGCTTTATTATACACTTTTATATTATTTTTGGGACTAACCTATTAACCGGAGGCCCAACCCAGAATTGCTGTTTTTTTGCCTATTTTAGGGTTTCGCGGAAAAAGAATATCAAATGGAGTCCAAATGGAATGAAACCTTCGGGAATGTGGTTTTCGCAACGAACATGATCCAGAGGACTTGGACCCTACGTCAAGACATCAACCAGGAGGCCATGAGGTAGGGGCGCGCCTACCCCCCTGGGCACGCCCTCCACCCTCATGGGCCCCCTATTGCTCCACCGACGTACTCCTTCCACCTATATATACCTACGTACCCCCAAACTACCAGATATGGAGCCAAAACCCTCTCTTGTGGAGATCTATTCGATGTAATCTTCTTTTGCGGCGTGTTTGTTGAGACCGATGAATTGTGGGTTTATGATCAAGTTTATCTATGAACAATATTTGAATCTTCTCTGAATTCTTTTATGTATGATTGGTTATCTTTGCAAGTCTCTTCGAATTATCAGTTTGGTTTGGCCTACTAGATTGATCTTTCTTGCAATGGGAGAAATGCTTAGCTTTGGGTTCAATCTTGTGGTGTCCTTTCCCAGTGACAGTAGGGGCAGCAAGGCACGTATTGTATTCTTGCCATCGAGGATAACAAGATGGGGTTTATTTCATATTGCATGAGTTTATCCCTCTACATCATGTCATCTTGCTCAAAGCGTTACTCTGTTCTCTTGAACTTAATACTCTAGATGCATGCTGGATAGCGGTCGATGTGTGGAGTAATAGTAGTAGATGCAGGCAGGAGTCGGTCTACTTGTCCCGGACGTGATGCCTATATACATGATCATACCTAGATATTGTCATAACTATGCTCAATTCTGTCAATTGCTCAACAGTAATTTGTTTACCCGCCGTGAATACTTATGCTCTTGAGAGAAGACACTAGTGAAACCTATGGCCCCCGGGTCTATCTTCCATCATATTAATCTTCCAATACTTAGTTATTTTTATTGCCTTTTATTTTATTTTGCATCTTCATCATAAAAATACCAAAAATATTATCTTATCATATCTCACTCTCGTAAGTGACCGTGTAGGGATTGACAACCCCTTATCGCGTTGGTTGCGAGGATTTATTTGTTTGTGTAGGTACAAGGGACTCGTGCGTGGCCTCCTACTGGATTGATACCTTGGTTCTCAAAAACTGAGGCAAATACTTCCGCTACTCTGCTGCATCACCCTTTCCTCTTCAAGGGAAAACCAACACAAGTGCTCAAGAGGTAGCACTATGCAGCGATGTAACCCCTCTTTTACCCATTGTAATATCTACTTAAACATGGTGCTCAACGCTATATATTATTTCCCAATGATATATGGCTATCCTATGATGTTTGAGTGGATTTGTTTTGTCATATGGGTTAATTGATGATCGTGATTGGTTTGAGTTGCATGTTTTATTATTGGTGCTGTCCTATGGTGCTCTCCGTGTCGCGCAAGCGTGAGGGATCCCCGCTATAGGGTTTGCAATATGTTCATCATTTGCTTATGGTGGGTGGCGTGAGTGACAGAAGCACAGACCCGAGTAAGTAGGTTGTTTGCGTATGGGAGTAAAGAGGACTTGATGCCTTATAATGCTATGGTTGGGTTTTACCTTAATGATCTTTAGTAGTTGCGGATGCGTGCTAGAGTTCCAATCATAAGTACATATGATCCAAGAAGATAAAGTATGTTAGCTTATGCCTCTCCCTCAAATAAAATTGCAATAATGATTACCGGCCTAGTTATCGTTTGTCTAGGGACAAATAACTTTCTCGTGACAAAAAGCTCTCTACTGAAACAAATTTGGTTGTGTATTTATCTAAACAGCCCCTAGCTTTTATTTACATGCTCTTTATTATCTTGCAAACCTAGCCTACAACACCTACAAAGTACTTCTAGTTTCATACTTGTTCTAGGTAAGGCGAACGTTAAGCGTGCGTAGAGTTGTATCGGTGGTCGATAGAACTTGAGGGAATATTTGTTCTACCTTTAGCTCCTCGTTGGGTTTGACGCTCTTACTTATCGAAAGAGGCTACAATTGATCCCCTATACTTGTGGGTTATCAAGACATTTTTCTGGCGCCGTTGCCTGGGAGCAATAGCGTGGGGTGAATATTCTCATGTGTGCTTATTTGCTTTATCACTAAGTGGATTTTATTTGTTGTTCTAAGTTGTTCTCTATCTTTAGTTATGGACATGGAACACGAAATACCAAAAAAATTAGGTTTACTTGCTACTCATGGAGATGGGGAACCTCCTAAAACCCTCGATGCTCATTATGTGAAAGATATTGTGCACTACTTTAATAATCCTGAGAAAACCCCATTCAATTATATAATGGGAGACACGTTGGATCAATGTGAATACTTCAGGGATTATCGCTTGACTCAAAAAGGGAAACTATTATGGGATCAAATTTATATGTTGCATTGGTATGCTCGGCAACTATGCTTGAGATGTGATTATACTTGTTGCTCTAGGATGAAGGCTCCACATCTCCCCTTCTCATGAAATTTTAATGATAATGAACCCTTAGCTTCTTATGCTAATGGTATATATGATTACTATGATGTGGAACGAATAGAAGAATTTGTTGCTTTTAAGGGTGCTTGTGAAATTGAATCTTTGTTTAAAGAGTTTGAAGATTTTGATGATTCAGTTTATAGACCTGAAAATTTAGCTATCCTTAAATATTGCGATGAGAATTATAAATACAATTATGATATTGATGAATTTATTGAGAAAGTTTCCGTTGTCCGAGAACAGACTAATATTTTGCAGGAGTCTATGGAAGAAGAAATCCATGAAACTGTGAGCTCATTGGATGAAAAAGATGATGAGGAGAGCGAACAACAAAAGGAGGAAGATCGTATTATCTACCCATGCCCACCTTCTAATGAGAGTAACTCTCCAACTCATACATTATTTAATGTCCCTTCGTTCTTACCGAAGGGTGAATGCCATGATAATTGCTATGATCCCATTGATTCGTTTGAAATATCCCTTTTTGATGAACTTGATGCTTGCTATTCTTGTGGCCAAGATGCCAATATGAATTATACTTATGGAGATGAACTTGCTATTGTTCCTTATGTTAAACATGAAATTGTTGCTATTGCACCCACACATGATAGTCCTATTATCTTTTTGAATTCTCCAAACTACACTATATCAAAGAAGTTTGCACTTATTAAGGATTATATTGGTGGGTGGCCTTTTACCATTGCACATGATAATTTTGATGAATATAATATGCATGTGCTTTCTGCTCATACTTGCAATTATTATGAGAGAGGAACTACATCTCCGCCTCTCTATGTTTCCAACACGATAAAGTTGCAAGAAACTTCTTATGCTATGCATTGGCCTTTACTTGATGTGCATGAATTGTTCTTGTATGACATGCCGATGCATAGGAAGAGAGTTAGACTTCGTCATTGCTTGATATATGTTGCTTTGTGCTCACTACTAAATGCCAAATCATTGCTAATTCAAATTGGCTTTGATATACCTTGGGATCCGGGTGGATTCATTACTTGAGCACCTTATGCCTAGCTTAATGGCTTTAAAGAAAGCGTTGCCAGGGAGACAACCTAGAAGTTTTAGAGAGTCATTTATTTCTATTGAGTGCTTTTGTAGAGTTTAAAAACAAAAAAAATAAAGAGGGGAACCCAAAACTTTTCAAAAAGGAAATTGAAAGTGAGAGAGACAAGCATTGTTGAAGTGAGGGAGCTCCTTGAACTTTGTTCATGCACACGGAAACTTTGTGAATCTTGATTATAGAAAATTTTCAACAAAAATAATTATCCCCTTGTACAATTCCATTGTATTATAAAAATAATGTGCCAAGATTTTCCTTTAGGATGTTTACATTACTTGTTGGTTTCTGCGGTGCAAAACAGAAACTTTGGCTGTAGTGCGCGATTTTACATTTTTTAACTGGAACGTCAAACGGTTCTGAAAATTTTTGCACTGTCTTTCTATACAATTTTTTTATTTTTCCTATTTTTCAGAATTTTTGGAGTACCAGAAGTATGGTGAATGTTCAGATTACTATAGACTGTCCTCTTTAAGACAGATTCTGTTTTTGATGCATTGTTTGCTCGTTTTGATGAAACTATCGATTTCTATCGGTGGATTAAGCCATGGAAAAGTTATATTACATTAGCAACAATGCAAAAAATATGAATTGGTTTGCAACAGTACTTAGAGTAGTGATTTGCTTTATTATACTAACGGATCTTACCGAACTTTTTGTTGAGTTTTGTGTGGATGAAGTGATCAAGGATCGAGGAGGTCTCGATATGAGGAGAAGGAGGAGGGGCAAGAGCTCAAGCTTGGGGATTCCCAAGGCACCCCAGGTAAATATTCAAGGAGACTCAAGCGTCTAAGCTTGGGGATGCCCCGGAAGGCATCCCATCTTTCTTCAACAAGTATCGGTATGTTTTCAGTTTTGTTTCGTTCATGTGATATGTGCAAATCTTGGAGCGTCTTTTGCATTTAGTTTTCACTTTTCTTTGATGCACCATGCTAGTATGAGATAGTTCATGGTTGATTTATAGAATGCTCTTTGCACTTCACTTATATCTTTTGAGTATGGCTTTATAGAATGCTTCATGTGCTTCGCTTATATCATTTGAAGTTTGGATTGCCTATTTCCCTACACATATAAAACCGCCATTTGTAGAATGCTCTTTTGCTTCACTTATATTTGTTAGAGTGTGGGCATATATTTTGTAGAAGAATTAAACTCTCTTGCTTCACTTATATCTGTTTAGAGAGTTGACAGGAATTGGTCATTCACATGGTTAGTCATAAAATCCTACATAAAATTTGTAGATCACTGAATATGATATGTTTGATTCCTTGCAATAGTTTTGCGATATAAAGATGGTGATATTAGAGTCATGCTAGTGGGTAATTGTGGATTGTAGAAATACTTGTGTTGAAGTTTGTGATTCCCGTAGCATACACGTATGGTCAACCATTATGTAACGAAGTCAGAGCATGATTATTTATTGATTGTCTTCCTTATGAGTGGCGGTCGGGGACGAGCGATGGTCTTTCCTACCAATATATCCCCCTGGGGGCATGCGTCTAATACTTTGTTTTGATAGCTTCTAGACTTTTGCAATAAGTATGTGAGTTCTTTATGACTAATGTTGAGTCCATGGATTATATGTACTCTCACCCTTCCATCATTGCTAGCCTCTTCGGTACCGTGCATTGCCATTTCTCACCTCGAGAGTTGGTGCAAACTTCGCCGGTGCATCCAAACCCCGTGATATGATACGCTCTGTCACACATAAGCCTCCTTATATCTTCCTCAAAACAGCCACCATAACTACCTATCATGGCATTTCCATAGCCATTCCGAGATATATTGCCATGCAACTTCCATCATCATCATATACATGACTTGAGCATTTATTGTCATATTGCTTTGCATGATCGTAAGATAGCTAGCATGATGTTTTCATGGCTTGTCCGTTTTTTAATTTCATTGCTACGCTAGATCATTGCACATCCCGGTACACCGCTGGAGGCATTCATATAGAGTCATATCTTTGTTCTAGTATCGAGTTGTAATATTGAGTTGTAAGTAAATAAAAGTGTGATGATCAGCATTATTAGAACATTGTCCCATGTGAGGTTATCAAAATAAAAGTGGCCAAAGAAGCCCCAAAAAAAGAGAGGCCAAAGAAGCCTACAAAAAAAGAGAAATATATATAAAAAAATGAGAGAAAAGAGAGAAGGGACAATGTTACTATCCTTTTACCACACTTGTGCTTCAAAGTAGCACTATGTTCTTCATATAGAGAGTCTCTTGAGTTATCACTTTCATATACTAGTGGGAATTTTCATTATAGAACTTGCTTGTATATTCCAATGATGTGCTTCCTCAAGTGCCCTAGGTCTTCATGAGCAAGCAAGTTGGATGCACACCCACTTAGTTTCAGTTTGAGCTTTAATACACTTATAGCTCTAGTGCATTTGTTGCATGGCAATCCATACTCCTCGCATTGACATCAATTGATGGGCATCTCCATAGCCCCTTTATTAGCCGCGCCGATGTGAGACTTTCTCCCTTTTTTGTCTTCTCCATGCAACCTACATCATCATATTCTATTCCACCTATAGTGTTATATCCATGGCTCAGGCTCAAGTATTGCGTGAAAGTTGAAAAGGTTTGAGAACATCAAAAGTATGAAACAATTGCTTGGCTTGTCATCGGGGTTTTGCATGATTTGAATATTTTGTGTGATGAAGATGGAGCATAGCCAGACCATATGATTTTGTAGGGATAACTTCCTTTGGCCATGTTATTTTGAAAAGACATGATTGCTTTATTAGTATGCTTGAAGTATTATTTTCTTAATGTCAAATGATAGACTATTGTTTTGGATCACTCGTGTCTAAATATTAATGCCATAATTAGATTACATGATCAAGAGTATGCTAGGTAGCATTCCACATCAAAAATTATCTTTTTATCATTTACCTACTCGAGGACGAGCAGGAATTAAGCTTGGGGATGCTGATACGTCTCCGTCATATCTATATTTTTTTATTGTTCCATGCCAATATTCTACAACTTTTACATACTTTTGGCAAATTTTTATACTATTTTTGGGACTAACATATTGAACCAGTGCCCAGTGCTAGTTCCTGTTACTTGCATGTTTTTTGTTCACGGAAAATCCATATCAAACAGAGTCCAAATGGGATAAAAACTTACGCAGAATTTTTTGGAATATATGTGAATTTTGGGAAGTGGGATCAACGCGAGACGATGCCCGAGGGGCCCACGAGGGTGAGGGGCGCGAGCCAGGGGGTAGGGCGCGCCCTGGTCCCTCGTGGCCACTCCGGCGGTTGGTGCCCTTATTTCGCCACAAGAAAGCCAGTATCCGGATAAAAATCGTATCAAAATTTCAGCCAATTTCAGCCAAATCGGAGTTACGGATCTCCGGGAATTTAAGAAACGGTGAAAGGGCAGAATCGGGGAGCGCAAAAATAGAAGGAAACACACACACACACACACACACAGAGAGAGAGAGAGAGAGATCCAATCTCGGATGGGCTCTCGCCCCTCCGCCGCCATGGAGGCCATGGACCAGTGGGGAAACCCTTCTCCCATCTAGGGGGGAAGGTCAAGGAAGAAGAAGAAGAAGAAGAAGAAGGGGGCCTCTCCCCCCCTCTCTCCCGGTGGCGCCGAAACACCGCCGGGGCCATCATCGCGACAACGATCTACACCAAAAACTTCACCGTCGTCATCACCAACTCTTCCCCCCTCTATGCAGAGGTGTAACCCCTCTTTTACCCGCTGTAATCTCTTCTTAAACATGGTGCTCAATGCTATATATTATTTCCCAATGATGTATGGCTATCCTATGATGTCTGAGTAGATCTGTTTTGTCCTATGGGTTAACTGATGATTGTGATTGGTTTGAGTTGCATGTTTTATTATTGGTGATGTCCTATGGTGCTCTCCGTGTCGCGCAAGCGTGAGGGATTCCCGCTGTAGGGTTTGCAATATGTTCATGATTTGCTTATGGTGGGTGGCGTGAGTGACAGAAGCACAGACCTGAGTAAGTAGGTTGTTTGCGTATGGGAGTAAAGAGGACTTGATGCCTTATAATGTTATGGTTGGGTTTTACCTTAATGATCTTTAGTAGTTGCGGATGCTTGCTAGAGTTCCAATCATAAGTGCATATGATCCAAGAAGAGAAAGTATGTTAGCTTATGCCTCTCCCTCAAATAAAATTGCAATAATGATTACCGGCCTAGTTATCGATTCTCTAGGGACAAATAACTTTCTCGTGACAAAAAGCTCTCTAATGAAACTAATTTAGTTGTGTCTTTATCTAAACAACCACTAGCTTTTATTTACATGCTCTATATTATCTTGCAAACCTAGCCTACAACACATACAAAGTACTTCTAGGTTCATACTTGTTCAAGGTAAGGCGAACGTTAAGCGTGCGTACAGTTGTATCGATGGTCGATAGAACTTGAGGGAATATTTGTTCTACCTTTAGCTCCTCGTTGGGTTTGACACTCTTACTTATCGAAAGAGGCTACAATTGATCCCCTATACTTGTGGGTTATCAAATACCTTCTTCTTGACTTCAAACTCGGGCAATCCTGCAAGCTTAAATAATCCACAAACTTCATCCACATAGATTAGATGCATATCAGGATGTAATATTCCATCTCCTGTATAGGGATTAGCTAGCGGTTTCTCAATCATACCCGAAGGAATTTCATAATAAATATTTTCAGTAGGTGCAGTAGGATGAGGGGCAACCCTTTGCTCTTCCAGTCAGAGTGAAGATACCCCGAACAAACCCCTCGAAAGATTATTTTCCATAGTAACAAGTGACAGTAAATTTCAGTACACTATATAAATGTTTCCTTAC
The DNA here is from genome assembly GCF_056163025.1 of Triticum urartu. Lineage (NCBI taxonomy): Eukaryota > Viridiplantae > Streptophyta > Magnoliopsida > Poales > Poaceae > Triticum > Triticum urartu. Next base: position 360,566,687 of record NC_141876.1, on the reverse strand, counting down.
CAAATTCCACTTACCAAAGGCGCTTCACTCCCCGGCAACGGCGCCAAAAAATACTCTTGACGACCCACAAGTATAGGGAATCTATCGTAGTCCATTCGATAAGTAAGAGTGTCGAACTCAACGAGGAGCAGAAGGAAATGACAAGCGGTTTTCAGCAAGGTATTCTCTACGAGCACTGAAATTATCGGTAACAGATAGTTGTGTGATAAGATAATTCGTAACGGGTAACAAGTAACAAAATTAACCAAGGTACAAAAAGGTGGGCCAATCCTTTTTATAGCAAAGGACAAGCTTGGAAAAACTCCTATATAAATCAAAGCGCTCCCAACGACACATGAGAATTACTGTCAAGCTAGTTTTCAACATGCTCATATGATTCGCATTCGTTAATTTGATAATTTGATATGTGGGTGGATTGGTGCTTGGGTGATGTTCCTTATTGGATAAGCCTCACACTTATGAAAGCATCCGCAACTACGAAAGAAGAATTAAGATAAACCTAACCATAGCATGAAACATATGGATCCAAATCAGTCCCTTACGAAGCAACACATAAACTAGGGTTTAAGCTTCTGTCACTCTAGCAACCCATCATCTACTTATTACTCCCCAATGCCTTCCCCTAGTCCCAAATCATGGTGAAGTGTCATGTAGTCAACGTTCACATAACACCACTAGACGAGAGACAACATACATCCCATCAAAATAACGAACGAATACCAAATTCACATAATAACTTATAACAAGACTTCTCTCATGTCCTCAGGAACAAACGTAACTAATCACAAAGCATGTTCATGTTCATAATCAGAGGAGTAATAATTATCATTAAGGATCTGAACATATGATCTTTCACCGAATAAACCAACTAGCACCAACTACAAGGAGTAATCAACACTACTAGCAACCCACATGTACCAATCTGAGGTTTTGAGACAAAGATCGGATACAAGAGATGAACTAGGGTTTGAGAGGAGATGGTGATGGTGAAGATGTTGATGGAGATTGACCCCCTCTTGATGAGAGGATCGTTGGTGATGACGATGGCTTCGATTTCCCCCTCCGGGAGGGATGTTTCCCCGGTAGAACAGCTCCGCCGGAGCCCTAAATTGGTTTTGCCCAAGTTCCGCCTCGACATGGCGGCGCTTCGTCCCGAAAGCTTCCCCTTTATTTTTTTTCCAGGTAAAAACCCTTCATATAGCAGAAGATGGGCACTGGGGGCCTGCCAGGTGGACGGCAAGGCAGGGGCGCGCGCCCCACCCTTGTGGTTGCCTGGAGGGTCCCCTTTGGTGCTTTCTTCGCCCAATATTTTTTATATATTCCAAAATAATTCTCCGTGAAGTTTAAGAACTTTTGGAGTTGTGCATAATAGGTCTCTCAGATTTGCTCCTTTTCCAGTCCAGAATTCCAGCTGCCCGCATTCTCCCTCTTTATGTAAACCTTGTGAAATAAGAGAGAAAAGGCATAAGTATTGTGCTGTAATGTGTAACAGCAGCCCATAATGCAATAAATATCAATATAAAAGCATGATGCAAAATGGACGTATCACCATGCAATAAAAATTGCTCCCTAAATATGTATGAACTTTTAGTGTGAAGATAATAAGCTTTATACGAACTTGTGATTTGGAAGAAATAAAAGTGACGAACTGCATACTAAAGTTCTCTATCACAAGCGGCAATATGAAGTGACGTTCTTTTGCATTAAGATTTTGTGCATCCAACCATAAAAGCGCATGACAACCTCTGCTTCCCTCCGCCGAAGGGCCTATCGTTTACTTTTACTTTCTATCTTTATACAAGAGTCAAGGTATTCTTCATCTTTCCTTTTTACACTTTTTCTTTTTGGCAAGCACTATATGTTGGGGAAAGATCCACACACACACACACACACACACATAAACACTATTCTGATCACGGGATCAGAATAATATTCTGATCACAACCTGACCTGCCCCGCTAGAAGTACGTTGAACTTCCCCCTGTACTAGGTTGAACTTCTGCTAACATTGCCCAAATGGGGCTTGCGATATACCGTTGGAAAGCTATGGACACCAATATCATGATCCAACTTAAATTTTTGGCAAAATATAAGCGGTTTAAGAGCAGTATTGAAAACCGTTTATTCTTCACACAAAAAACGTGAATCGTATTTTCGATCGCATTTCTAAACCGTTTATCGGAATGAGGCATATAATATGGCCTTGGAAAGCTGCTGCAAAACCGCTCATTCCACATGTTGAAAGTTTTCTCTAATTCCCTATGGTTAAATAGTAATTTGAAAAAATGTAAAATTTCATAAACCGAACAACTGAGTTCGTATTTTCGATGTAATTTCTAAACGGCTAATCCAATTGAGGCATATGATATGGCGTTGGAAAGCGTATGAAAATGCGCTACTTTTTCATCTTGAAAGTTTTTTTCTAATTTTGAATGGTTTAAGAGTAATTTATAAAATGGTCCAAGTCCTACCGAGTTCGTATTTTTGAGCTAATTTTTTAACCGTGCGTCCGAATGCAGCAAATGATATGGCGTTGAAAGCTTGAACAAATGCGAAACTTTTTGGTATGTATTGTTTCTCCCAATTCTTTACGGTTTTAAGTCAGTTTCGAAAATGGAGAAAAATGTATTTTCGCCGTATTTTCTATAGACTTTAATGGAAAGGAGCAAATTATATCCTGTTGAAAAGCTACGAAAAATGCGAAACTTTTTCATGTTGATGGTTTTCTCTGATTCCTAGCCGTTTTCAAGTAATTGCGAAAATGGTGAGATCATTCGTTCTGCCTTTACCGCGAAATAGTTTCTTCAAAAATGCACAGCGTGAAGAACCTGAACGTCTCGGCATGTCTACCTAAACTTCACTCTGTTTTTTCACGTGCTTTTCTTCCTTGTAGCTCTTCATCCACTGCTCGTAGCTCTCCATCCACTCACTGGAATTGAGCAAGTGATATACCGATGGAAAGCTATTGTAAACACGCAACTTTCTCATGTTGATCCTTTTTTCATACTCGTGACGATTTTAAAGATTTTTCATCCGAAATTCATCCACTGTAGTAGTTGAACTTCCTGTTATTTTCAGTTGAACTTCTGTGATGTATTTTTGTTTATAATTTTCCCATCCATTCGTTAGTGTTACACAAATGATATTCCTTTTGTACAAATCTCTCACAATAAATTTTTTACGTTTCTCCAACGAAGGACTTGAAGTTTTAATAGCAAAACTTTTAACCTTTTCTTTTTTATTCTTTTTTAATACAAAATGCACACCATGTAGTACATGAACTTCTGGCAGTTATCAACCTGAACTTCTCTCGGTTACATGAAAATATTTCAGTTTTTTTATGAATTTTAATCTGATTTTCTGAAATTTTAAAGCGCTCTATTTTTAATAGTTGAACTTCTTGTTATTTTATTTTTGAACTTCTTTGTTTTCCATTCTTTAATAATGAGGAAAATCTGAGTTTTTTATAATCATCGAACTTCTTCATCTTTTTAATACGGACTTCCTGGTTTTATTTCTTAATCTTTTTTATGAAATTTTGAAGCGTTATATTTTTTAAAGTTGAACTTCCTGTTTTTTATTTTTGAACTTCTTGTTTCAAATCTTTAATAGCGAGGAAAATCTGAGTTTTCTATAATCATCGAACTTCTATATCGAACCGCTCTAACTTTTTTATTTGAATTTATTTTATGTATTTTAGAAATATGAAAATTGTATTTTTGTTAGAAACATCAAACTTCTTCGTTATTTTGAATTGAACTTATTTGTTTTATTCTTTAGTAACAAAAAAATCGAGTTTTTAATTAAATATCAAATTTCTCCATGTTTTTAAATTGAACTTCTTGGTTTTATTCTTCAGTAATGAGAAAAACTGAGTTTTTAATGTACTTTGAATTACTTTATTTTTTAAAATTGAACTTCTTGGTGTAATCTTTAGTATCGGGGAAAATCCAAATAAAAAAATGGAGAAAATCTTTTTAAAACTTTTTTTGTTGTTCCCTTTTTTAATTTGAACTTAATTATTAGTTATTCTTTAGTACGAGAATCTGAGGTTTTTATAAACAATGAACTTCTCTATTATTTTAATTTGAACTTCTTGGTTTTATTCTTTAGTAACCAGGGAAATCGAGTTTTTTGAACCTCTTAGTTTTAAATTTTTGAACTTCTTGGTTTAATCTTTTAATAATGTGAAAAATCTGATTTTTTTATAGACATCGAACTTCATCATTTTTTAAATTTGATTTTCTTAGTTTTATTGGTTAGTAACGGGGAAAATGCTTTTTTATATAAACAATGATACCGTGCCGTTATTTTTAATTTGAACTTCTAGTTTTTATAGAATGGGGAAAAATAGTTTTTATACGATTTTTTGAAATGCTCCTCTTTTTAATTTGAACTTCTCTGATATTTTTATAAACGAGGAAAATCCGTTATAAAGATTTTTGAACTACTTTTTTTTAACTTCTCGCTCAAAATTTTTTAACTCCCAAATTTGTCTTTATGATATTAAAAACTTCATTTTTTTAACATTGACCTGCTTCGGTTTTTAAATTTGAACTTCTTATAGAATTTTTTTCGCGGCATTTTATGCATTTTTTTGCTTTTCGATGAAATGGGCTAGGCGGTCCCTTTTTCATTTGATCATTTTTTTCTTTTGTACGTGGTACACGTGAACTTCGAAATTTCTGAAACATGAACTTCACATGCTATTAATTTTTTTCATGAAACTCCATAGTTTTTATTCTTTGTATTCCATGATTTTTTTGCATTTTTTTGGTTTGAACTTCGATGTTCATTACACCTGAACTTTCAAAATCACACTTTTTATACACATTTTTCCTTGAATCCAACATGTGCAAAAACAATAGAAAATTTAGGTCAATTCTCATAAGCAACGAAATATGTTTTTAAAATAGCATCAAACATTTTTTATAACACTTTTACTTTTTTTATTAATGTGGAAAATCAACGAGCACCAAATATAACTGAAACTATAATCATATATCATTGAGAAGTGACATTGGAAGGAATCCAAAAAACAGTTTGATCATATCATACAATATAAGATTACAGGGGCTGTACACTTTTTTGAGGATTCCTTTTTGATGGAGCACAAGATCAATAATGAAATATAACGTTTCATGCAATACTTTTCTTGTTTTTTTGCAGATTCATGAATATAAAATCTTGTGAGGAATTATTTTTGAAACCCCTCGATCAGTAAGTAGATGGACTTCTAAAGTATATTGTTGTTGAACTGCAAAAAAGGTGGCTCCAGGAGACGAATTAGAACACAGGCGGGGCTCCATCAATCTATTATGAAGGTCACCGCTGACACCCTATGAAGGTCAGGGCAGTGTCCCCGTGAAGGTCACGTGTCGGGGATGGTGTAGATCCGCGTCGACAGCGCCCGGCTGGCCGTATTGGTCGAGGAGCAGGGCCTTCGGACGATGTAGCTGACGGCAACAACACCGGATGATGTTCGTGCCACGCATGTGGGTTGGGGACAGCGAGATCGGCAGGATCCAGGAGCTCGCCATCCGCGGTCGGTGGCTTCTCGTTGCAGAGATTGGGGAGAGAGACGTGGCCTCTGGATCCAAAGCTAGGACGAGAGCCACAGACGACGTCGGGGATGGGCGGTCGGCGGCGGGAGGCGCGCTAGGGCCGGAAGAGCGATGGCAGGAGGCGGTGCGGGGCCGTAGGGGCGGCGGCGGAAGGCGCGTGGGTACCGGGGGCGGCAGATGGAGGTGCATCACGGGCAGGGAGTGCAGCGGAGGAAGCGCGTCGGTGAAGGGAATTGGCGGCGGCGGAGGCGCGGCGGGGCTGAGCCAGGCAGCGGCGGGGGGCACGCCGGAGCCAAGGAGGCGGCGGCGAAGGGCGCACTGGAGCCAGGGAGGTGGCAGCAGGAAGTTTGTCGAGGGGGTCGTGGGAGGATGCGGGAGGAGTGGATAAGGTGGGCGCCGAGGGAATGGTTTTTTTACGGGAAGTTCGTGTGGGTTATCTTTTCAGATTCAGGAGCGTATTCGCGGCTCCTTATATAAGCGTTGTGATCCAAATACTTATTCTAATCCCAGGATTAGAATAGTGCTATCATATATATAGTGTTATTATTCATCACCCAGGGTGCAGAATAAGTTATTCTTCATCCGAGGTAATCTTATGATCATTTCATAATTAAATTACGTTTGGAATTCAAATAGTTACATTTCTATTGATTCACTACGTAAAATTTGACATAACAAAATAAATATATAGTTCATAAGACAAGAAAATTTGCAGTTTATGTATATTTTAGACTATGTTTTTACGTTTGTAATTTTACATAACATAAAATATTTTTACGGTGATTATATATTTTCTTAAGGTCCCTTTTTGCTCAGAAATAAGACAAAACTTACGGAACATAAAATTACGGTGCATTGATGGTAAAATAGAGGGGGGTGAAGAATAACTATTCCTCACTTAGGGTGATGAATAGCGCGACCATATATATATAGCCCGTCTATTCTGATAATATTATCAGAATAATTATTCTGATAACACTTCCGCACTGTATGCTCAATGCGAGGGCACTGCATTTTCTTTAGCAAGAGCACTGCATTACAGAGACTACTGAACTTCGTGTCGGAAAAAACTACGCGTAGTGTTTTTTTGATACTGTTTTTGCTCTAATTTTTTAACCATTTGTCAGAACGAGGCGTCTAATATACCGTTGGAAAGCTACGGATTAGGTGCAACTTTGCTATGTTGAACACTTTCGAGATTCCCCACGGTTTAAGAGCAGTTTCAAAAATGGTGCAGCCCACAAAGAGTGGCAGCGAGCGTTTTTCGTGTTTTTTTCTAAAACTGCTTGTCGGAATGAAGCAAACGATACACCGTTGGATAGATATCGTCGAGGCACATCTTTGACATATCTATTATTTTCTCTAATTCATTACGGTTTAAGAGCAGTTTCAAATTTACTAAATCGCAAAATTCTGTTTTTCAAATTTTTCGAAATTTCCGGTACTGTTTTCGCTCTAGTTTTCTAACCGTTTGTCGAAACGATGTGTGTAATATACCGTTGAAAAGCTATGGACGAGGAGCAGTGGACGATGTATGGCTGCGGCCGTTTTTTTGTATTTTTTTACAAATCGCTCGTCGGAATGATCCAAACGATACGCCGTTGGAAAGATATTGTCGAGACGCAACTTTTTCATGTAGAACGCTCCTTCTAATTCCTTATGGTTTAAGAGCAGTTTTAAAATTACCGAAATGCGGACACTCTGTTTTTCGCGACACCCAAATCGGCGAGTGAACTTCATCAGACAGAAAAGTGCACTGCATCAGACTGAAAACCGCACTGCATCAAACGGTCAAGTGAACTTTATGCTTTATTTTGTCGAACGTAAATTTTTCTCAAACGAGTTTTTGTTGTCTTTTGTTTCAACATTTTTTACGAACGAGAGTGGACCACAACACTTCCGAAAGTGAACCGTAACACTACCCAAAGTGAACCTCATGAGTTCTTGTTGTCTTTTTTTCGTACTTATTAATTTTTTATGTACTCATGTAGAACACACTCTCTAATTCATTATGGTTTAAGAGCATTTTTTGAAATTACAAAAATGCAGACACTCTGTTTTTCGTGACACCCAAATCGACGAGTAAACTTCATCCAGCAGAAGAACGCACTGCTTCAGACTGAAAACCGCACTGCGTTAGTCAGTCAAGCGGACTTCATGATTTTCTTTCGTCATTTTTCTAACTATAAAAGTGCATGATTTCTTTTGTCCTTTTTCTGACTTCTTTATTAACAAGAGTGAACCACAAAGACAATAGCAAGTGGACCGCAACACTATCAAAAGTGAACGGCATTACTACTTTTTGTCGTTTCCATAAAAAAAATCCACTTCACATTGGACGTAAGTGAACCAAAACACTGTGGAAAGTGCACTGCATTATTTTATTTTTGTCCTTTTTCATCTAACTCATCTTGGACATCTTGTGAACGCGAAGTGAGCTGCATTTGTTTTCTGCACTTCAAGAGTTAAATACAAAACTGCATGTTTTTCTTTTTTTTATCTCACGAAGTGGGCCACACATTTTGTTGATGTTAGGAAACCTGACGGGAGTCTTTGATCCAACGCGTAGCACAATGAACCACATCCAAAAGAAAGTGTACTCCTCGTCTTTTTACTAAACAGAAGTGAACCATCAAATTCTTATGAAAAACCGAGAGCAAATTGTGGACTTCATGATACCGAGCTGCATGACCAGGGAACACACTACAGAATCACCAAGGTGATGAAGCCCGTGCTCGAGCGAGCCACTGAGCTGCACCACGGGGACCACGAGAGTGCACCACGGCGACCACTGGAGTGCACTGCGTTGCTACCATCGTCGCCGGCGCGCCCACAAACTGCACCCACAGGAGTACTGAGCCGCATATAATGCCAGCGAGACGCACGTCCGTGGTCGCTGTACTGCACGGAAGCTTCTGAACTGCACTGCACCCAAAAAAGTCATCAAATTTTCTAAAAAACACTAGAAAAATGCTTCTGAATAGCAACAACCCTAGTTTGGGATTTGGACAGCGAAGTGCACGGCATCTTCGTCCGTACTGCATGATCGCATCGTCGTCCGTAGACAGACAGCAAGCTAAATGACGCTAGGTAGTGAAGTGCAGTGCCCTTTTGTGATCCCTCGTGAGCAAACTAAACTGAACTTCAGTGCACTGCTAGAAAAAGATGCAGAACGGATCCTACCGAGCTACAATGCCACATCAGATGAACCACAAAACAGGGGGGAGTGTTGGGGATTGCAACACAAATTTAAAATTTTCTACGCATCACCAAGATCAATCTATGGAGTCATCTAGCAACGAGAGGGAGAGGAGTGCATCTACATACCCTTGTAGATCGCGAGAGGAAGCGTTCAAGAGAACGGGGTTGATGGAGTCGTACTCGTCGTTATCCAAATCACCGATGACCGAGCGCCGAACGGACGGCACCTCTGCGTTCAACACATGTACGGTTGGGAGAGACGTCTCCTCCTTGATCCAGCAAGGGAAGGAGAGGTTGATGGAGATCCAGCAGCACGACGGCATGGTGGTGGAAGTAGCGGGATCCCGGCAGGGCTTCGCCAAGCGCAAGCAGGGAGGAAAAGGTGTCACGAGAGGGAGGGAGGCGCCAGGGACTTGGGGTGCGGCTGCCCTCCCTCCCCTCCACTATATATAGGGGGCCTGGGGGCGCCGGCCTAGGGGGTGGCTTGGCCCCCAAGCCAGGTGGAGGCGCCCCCACCCCCTTAGGGTTTCCAACCCTAGGCACAAGGAAGGCCCAAGGGGGGCGCACCAGCCCACCAGGGGATGGTTCCCTTCCCACTTCAGCCCATGGGGCCCTCCGGGATAGGTGGCCCCACCCGGTGGACCCCCCGGGACCCTTCCGGTGGTCCCGGTACAATACAGGTGACCCCCGAAACTTCCCCGGTGGCCGAAACTGGACTTCCTATATACAAATCTTTACCTCCGGACCATTCCGAAACTCCTCGTGACATCCGGGATCTCATCCGGGACTCCGAACAACTTTCTGACTACCGCATACTAATATCTCTACAACCCTAACGTCACCGAACCTTAAGTGTGTAGACCCTACGGGTTCGAGAACCATGCAGACATGACCGAGACAACTCTCTGGCCAATAACCAACAGCGGGATCTGGATACCCATGTTGGATCCCACATGTTCCATGATGATCTCATTGGATGAACCACGATGCCGAGGATTCAATCAATCCCGTATTCAATTCCCTTTGTCAATCGGTACGTTACTTGCCCGAGATTCGATCGTCGGTATCCCAATACCTCGTTCAATCTCGTTACCGGCAAGTCACTTTACTCGTTCCGCAACACATCATCCCGTGACCAACCCTTAGTCACATTGAGCTCATTATGATGATGTCTTACCGAGTGGGCCCAGAGATACCTCTCTGTCATATAGAGTGACAAATCCCAGTCTCGATTCGTGCCAACCCAACAGACACTTTCGGAGATACCCGTAGTGCACCTTTATAGTCACCCAGTTACGTTGTGACGTTTGGCACACACAAAGTATTCCTACAGTATCCGGGAGTTGCACAATCTCATGGTCTAAGGAAAGGATACTTGACATTAGAAAAGCTCTAGCAGACGAACTACACGATCTTGTGCTATGCTTAGGATTGGGTCTTGTCCATCACATCATTCTCCTAATGATGTGATCCCATTATCAATGACATCTAATGTCCATAGTTAGGAAACCATGACTATTTGTTGATCAACGAGCTAGTCAACTAGAGGCTCACCAGGGACATGTTGTGGTCTATGTATTCACACATGTATTATGATTTCCGGATAACACAATTATAGCATGAACAATAGACAATTATCATGAACAAGGAAATATAATAATAACCATTTTATTATTGCCTCTAGGGCATATTTCCAACAGTCTCCCACTTGCACTAGAGTCAATAATCTAGTTACATTGTGATGAATCGAACACCCATAGAGTTCTGGTGTTGATCATGTTTTGCTCGAGGTTTAGTCAACGGATCTGCGACATTCAGGTCCATATGCACTTTACAAATATCTATGTCTCCATTTTGAACATTTTCACGAATGGAGTTGAAGTGACGCTTGATATGCCTGGTCTTCCTGTGAAACCTGGGCTCCTTGGCAAGGGCAATAGCTCCAGTGTTGTCACAAAAGAGAGTCATCAGGCCCGATGCATTGGGAATAACTCCTAGGTCGGTAATGAACTCCTTCACCCAGATTGCTTCTTGTGCTGCCTCCGAGGCTGCCATGTACTCCGCTTCACATGTAGATCCCGCCACGACGCTTTGCTTGCAACTGCACCAGCTGACTGCCCCACCATTCAAAATATACACGTATCCGGTTTGTGACTTAGAGTCATCCAGATATGTCTCGAAGCTAGCATCGACGTAACCCTTTACGACGAGCTCTTCGTCACCTCCATAGACGAGAAATATATCCTTAGTCCTTTTCAGGTACTTCAGGATATTCTTGACCGCTGTCCAGTGTTCCATGCCGGGATTACTTTGGTACCTTCCTACCAAACTTAGGGCAAGGTTTACATCAGGTCTGGTACACAGCATGGCATACATGATAGACCCTATGGCCGAGGCATAGGGGACGACACTCATCTTTTCTCTATCTTCTGTCGTGGTCGGGCATTGAGCCGTGCTCAATCTCATACCTTGCAATACAGGTAAGAACCCCTTCTTGGACTGATCCATATTGAACTTCTTCAATATCTTTTCAAGGTACGTACTTGGTGAAAGACCAATGAGTCGTCTCGATCTATCTCTATAGATCTTGATGCCTAATATATAAGCAGCTTCTCCAAGGTCCTTCATTGAAAAACACTTGTTCAAGTAGGCCTTTATGCTTTCTGAAAGTGCAACTATCCCTAGGTGGTTTTGGTAATTCATAACAACATATAGCTCATTGAGCTAATGCTATTCCAAGATGACTATTTCAGGAAAGCTCAATGATTGGCATGGCATGGATGTGAAAGTGGAACCCTCAAAATGCTAAGGACAAAGGATTGGCTCAAGCTCAAAAGCTCAAGACTCTTCATTTTATATTTTAGTGATCCAAGATCACATTGAGTCTTTAGGAAAAGCCAATACTATCAAGGAGGGATGAGGTGTTGCTTAATGAGCCTCTTGCTTCATGTGCTTAATGATATGCTCCAAAATCCTCAGCTACTTTCCCACTTCCACAAATGACCTAAACCCTAAGCCAAACTCGGTCCTATCGATTCTTTCTATCCGGCGCCACCGATTTTCACTTGTCATAAGCCACTGCCAAACCCTAGCAATTCGGTTCTACCGATAGGGATCTCGGTCTCACCGAGATGGGATTGCAAACTCTCTGTTTCCCTTTCGTAACTTTTCGGTCTCACCGAAAGAGCGAATCGGTCCCACCGAGATTGCAATGTAAACTCTTTGTTTCCTTTTTGTAACTTTTCGGTCTCATCGAAAGAGCAAATCGGTCCCACCGAGTTTGCCTGACCAACTCTCTGGTTAGCTTATTACCAAACTCGGTCTCACCGAGTTTGTGTAATCGGTCTCACCGAGATTACGTTATGCCCAAACCCTAACCATATCGGTCCTACCGAGTTGCATGTCAGTCCCACCGAAAATCTCTAACGGTCACTAGGTTTACCTTTTCGGTCCGACCGAGTTTGTTGATTCGGTCCCACCAAGATTGGAAAACTGTGTGTAACAGTTGGATTTTGTGTGGAGGCTATATATACCCCTCCACCTCCTCTTCATTCGTGGAGAGAGCCATCAGAACACATACACAATTCCAACTCATATGTTCTGAGAGAGAACCACCTACTCATGTGTTGAGACCAAGATATTCCATTCCTACCATATGAATCTTGATCTCTAGCCTTCCCTAAGTTGCTTTCCACTCAAATCTTCTTTCCACAAAATCCAAATCCTATGAGAGAGAGTTGAGTGTTGGGGAGACTATCATTTGAAGCACAAGAGCAAGGAGTTCATCATCAACACACCATTTGTTACTTCTTGGAGAGTGGTGTCTCCTAGATTGGCTAGGTGTCACTTGGGAGCCTCCGACAAGATTGTGGAGTTGAACCAAGGAGTTTGTAAGGGCAAGGAGATCGCCTACTTCGTGAAGATCTACCGCTAGTGAGGCAAGTCCTTCGTGGGCGATGGCCATGGTGGGATAGACAAGGTTGCTACTTCGTGGACCCTTCGTGGGTGGAGCCCTCCGTGGACTCGCGTGACCGTTACCCTTCGTGGGTTGAAGTCTCCCTCAACGTGGATGTAGGACAGCACCACCTATCCGAACCACGGGAAAAACATCCGTGTCTCCAATTGCGTTTGAATTCTCCAAACCCTTCCCTTTACATTCTTGCAAGTTGCATGCTTTACTTTCCGCTGCCAATATACTCTTTGCATGCTTGCTTGAATTGTGTGATGATTGCTTGACTTGTCCTACAATAACTAAAATCTGCCAAGAACTAAAATTGGGAAAAGGTTAAGTTTTTATTTGGTCAAGTAGTCTAATTCCCCCCCCCCCTCTAGACATACTTTCGATCCTACAAGTGGTATCAGAGCTTTGGTCTCCATTTGCTTTGATCTCCGTAGCTTTTGGTGGTCATAGCCTTGGTTTCACAACCTAGGAGAGTATGGCGTCTAGCGAGGGAAATTATCACCGTAGAGGTCCTTACTTTGATGGTACTAATTTTGCTAGTTGGAAGCATAAAATGAAAATGCATATTCTTGGACATAACCCCGCTGTTTGGGCTATTGTGTGTGTTGGTTTGCAAGGTGACTTCTTTGATGGGAAAGAACCAAACCGTGAAGCTACCGCGGATGAGTTGAAGATGTTGCAATACAATGCTCAAGCTTGTGATATTCTCTTCAACGGATTGTGCCCCGAAGAATTCAACAAAATCAGCCGTCTTGAGAATGCAAAGGAAATTTGGGACACTTTGATTGACATGCACGAAGGTACCGACTCCGTCAAGGAATCCAAGTTGGATGTGCTTCAAAGTCAACTTGACAAGTTCAAAATGAAGGATGGTGAAGGTGTCGCTGAAATGTACTCTAGGCTTGCTCTCATCACAAATGAGATTGCCGGCTTAGGAAGTGAAGAGATGACCGATAGATTCATCATCAAGAAGATTCTAAGAGCCTTGGATGGAAAATATGATACCGTGTGCACATTGATCCAAATGATGCCCAATTACAAAGATCTCAAGCCAACGGAGGTGATTGGAAGAATTGTTGCTCATGAGATGTCACTTAAGGATAAAGAGGAACTTCACAACAAATCAAGTGGTGCCTACAAAGCCTCATGTGAAGCCCCTACATCATCAAGTGAGAAACAAAACTTCAATGAAGAATTGAGCTTAATGGTGAAGAACTTCAACAAGTTCTACAAGAGTAGAAGCAAAGATAGAAGCTTCAAGTCAAGGTCCTACAATGACAAAAGATCTTCTAGTCGAGAGCGAAAGTGCTACAGTTGTGGAAGACCTGGACACTATTCCAATGAGTGTACGGCTCCCTACAAGAGAAGAGAAGATTCTTCAAAAAAGAAGAAGCAAAGAATCACCACCAAGAGAGAGAAGGAGTAGAGATGATCGTTATGAACGAAGATACTCACGGAGAATCAAGGATTCGGAAAGGAAGGAAAAATCATCAAGGAGCTACACAAAACGAAGACATCAAGCTCATGTTGGTGAATGGGTATCCAGCTCCGACTCCGACAGCCACTCCGAGAGAAGTTATCACTCCGACTCCGAAGATACTCAAGATGAAGGTGTTGCCGGTCTAGCACTTGTGTCAACCAACTCCTATGACATATTTGACTCACCAAATGAAGGAATTGGAAGATGCTTCATGGCCAAAGGTCCTAAGGTAACACACCCCGAGTATGTTGATTTCAATAGTGATGAAGATGACTTGTTAGGTGATGATTTGCTTGTTGACAACTCTAGTGATGAATACTATGATGAAACGTCAATTAATCATGCTAATCAAGATAAAACGAATGACAATGATAAGGAGAAGATTGAGGCTCTAACTAAAGAACTAAACACTCTTAAGTTAGCTCATGAAACTATCTTCGAAGATCATCGAGAACTTTTAAGAGCTCATGAGAAATTACACTTTGAAAAGCTCAATCTTGAGCAAGAGCATGAGTTCTTAAAAGCAATCAATGATGATCTCCGCAAGAAAAGTTCTTCTTACATTGCCAAGCGTTTACTCTTATCCACTTACATGCCTCAAGTCAAGTCTAGTAAAAAGAATAAGAAAGATTCTTCCTCTAGGAGTAACAATGATCATGCTAAATCCAATATTGTTGCTTCTAGTAGTTCTCTTGATTCCACTAATGATTCTCTTAGCCAAGTTACACTTGAGCAAGAAAATAGCTTATTGAAGGGAATTATAGAGAAAGGAGTGTACAAAAGCCTTGTCGGGAGTAAGCAATTCGAGGAAATTGTGCACAAGCAAGGAATGCACCAGAAGAATCAAGGTGTTGGTTTTGAACGAAAGTTCAATGCCAATGGAGTTGAGTGGGAAGAAGATCAATACCCCAAGACAAAGTTTGTTCCTCAACAAGAGAAGTATGATACTTCTTTCAAGGGGACACAAGATCAAGATGATCTTCCACCACAAGACTACAAGCAAAAAGGCAAGGACAAGCTTCAAGAGGAAATTGATGCATTTGAAGAAGCTCCTAAGACCTTAGTCAAGTGGATTCCCAAGACTACTTCAAGTTCCACTTCATCAAGTACGACTACAACTCCAAGGATTCCCATCAAGATGGTGTGGATCCAAAAGAAGAAGAACTAGAGAGTTCTTGAGGGTGACTCCGCCAACATACTTCACTCTTATCATTTTGGCAAGAACAAGTGCAATCAACTTCCACATCTTGCACTAGTTCAAGGAGTCACAAACCCTCTTGTTGGTAAGACAAGGGACAAGGTAACCTAAAAGTTTTCATGGACATCATCTTGTGTGTGCATCACTCTATGTCTATGGATATCCTTGTTTGTTCCTTGTGGGACTAACCCATGTAGGTATTGAAAGTGCAATTCACTCAAATGGATAGCTCCAAGTGATCTACATCAACATTGAGCATCCACATCTTCAACATCTACATGAAGTCATCATCGACAAAACCCGAGGTTAGTTCATCCCTCTAAGGGGGGATATCACATCTAGGGGGAGCTTTACTCTAAGACTTGAGCTAAAGCAACTCTAAAGATGTGAACACAACAATGCTTTATGTAAAAGTGGTAACCCCACTTGAGCTTAAACGATGAGTATGACCTATGATCAAGTATTCTCACTTGACTCCTAAGTCAATATACTCATATATAGATGACCTTGTCATCGCAAATTGCTTGATAGATGCTAGAATTGGTTGTGCATGCCTTGTCACATATTTCATTTGCCATCTTATTGTGTGAGCATGCTGGTTGCATATTTTACTCATTCGAGGACATCCACTTGTTGTTTTGATTGTTTGGTTTTATTTCCTTTTGCCAAGTGGATGGACAAGAATGCCTAAGAACCTCCTCTAGATATCTATGCTTTTCTCGTCTCAAACTCTATTCATGCTACATCACAAAATTTGATCAAGTCAGATTCAAACCACTCTGTGTGAGGAGCGCTCGGAGTCCCCGATTCGTCATAGACTTAAACTCCCAAAACCTCTTTATGATTCTCGGTCTGACCAATACCCTACTTTCGGTCCTACCGAGATCATTAAGTTGATCTAGGTTTTCGATCTCGATGCAACCGATTTGAACCATTCGGTCACACCGAGTTGCAACAACTGTATACAGTTTTGCATCTCGGTGCCACTGAGTTGTTCCACTCGGTCACACCGACAGGGTCGGGCTATATATAGTCACGGGCAAAAATTTGGAAATTTCTCCGAACCCCTTCGCCCGCGCGATAGCCTGCTCTGCCAACTTGGTCTCCAGATCGTCTCCTCGCCGCCAGCCGCCTCCAGTCGCTGGTCTCCGTCGCCATCAACGGAAATTCAACCCCGACGTTGCCGCCGTAGCGAGTCTCCGCCGAACTAGGGTATGGACTCGATCTTTGTGCTATTCCCCAATCCGATTCTTAGCACATTGTGATCATCATGATTCTTGCCACGTTTGTTAAACTTCTATCCAGTCAATGAACTCATAGATTAGGTTTAATTCGAAAATTTTAGGGTTAGGTTTCCGCCGAAACCATCTCGGACCCACCGAGTTGAAAAACTCGGTCCCACCGATTTGGCTTATGCCATTGCACAAGTGAGACTCGGTCTGACCGAGAATTACTTATCGGTGTGACCGATTTTGGAACTCTGTGAAACCCTAGCAGTCTCGGTGCCACCGAACTGTGACTCGGTCTGACCGAGTTCACTAGTTTAGGTGCCAAAACTGCTTCAGTATCACCGAGTTTAGAAATCGGTAGATCCGAGATGCTTTCAGTGGGAAACTAAAACTAAGTTTTTGAATTATTCTTTTGCAAAAATCTCTGCATTTTGTGATGCTTATCCACTCTCTCATCTATAACCTATTCACAGGGTCAGCAGTCAGAGTTTGCATCATGTCAGACCAAAGTGATAGCCAGAACTTGTCAGAGCAGCAAGTGCAGATGAGTGAGGGCACTAGTCCCTCAAGTTCCTCAGATGATGGCAGCAGGAGCACCCCTAGCAATCTGCCTAAAGCTGCCACAAGACAGAGAAAGAAGAGAACCTCAGACTCAGAAGATGAGGATTATGTGGCAGAAGAGGAAGCAACTTCCAAGAGAGTTGAGCCAGCACAGGGCATAAAACCAGGGATGAAGATCAAAAGGCCAGCAGGCAGGCAGCCTATGTCAAAGGCCAGAGCTTCAACTGAGAAGCCCACTCCCATTGAGCCAGTTGCTGCTGAAGGCAAGAAGAGGAAAGAAAGGGTGAAGAAAACTGTAGCCAGAGTGCTTGGCAAGGCTTCCATCATGGAAGATGAGGAGGGAGAAGAAGAGGTAGCTGCACCAGCACCTAAGGCACCCAAGCTGATGGGTGATGCCATAAGAACAGGGGCAGCTGCTTCCAAGGCCAAGCCAGCTCCAAAGCCAAATCCAAAGAGGAACACAAGAAGCATCCCAGCTACTGAGAAGAACAAGGCCCTAGTGCCTGAAGCTGCAGAAGAAGAAGAAGAAGGTCAAGTGCAACAATGCTCATCCTGTGGCTGAGGATATGAAACTCAGGAGAGATTCAGGGCTCCGGAAGTGGAGAGAAGCAGACCCGTATGCTTCAAGGAGAAGGACTGCAGTTGACTACAGGTTTCACACCAAGGAGCAGCAAGACTTTTATGAGACAGTGCTGCTAGACAAGAAGCCAATTGTCTATGATATGAGATGGGTTGATTGGCAATACATCAAGGACAACGAAGAGTACTACCCTGGAGTGCAGGACAGCTTCAAGGCATGTGGAGTAGAGGACTTTGTTGGGCAGAAGCTCACAAAGTGGAATGAGGAACTCATCATGCAGTTCTACTCCACAGCCCATTTCTATCCAGATGGCAGGATTGTATGGATGTCAAAGGGTACGAGGTACCAGTCTACAGTTGCTGAATGGGCTCAGCTGATTAATGCCCCAGAAGAGCATGACGATGACTTGGACATTTATGCCAAGAAGAAGATGGACCACAACTCAATGTCAAACATGTACAAGGAGATTCCAAATGAAGCACTTGATACGTTCAAGTTTGGCTCAGTACACTATCTTCTGTCAGGGCTGCCAACCATCAACTGGATTCTTAGGCACACCCTATTGCCCAAGTCTGGAGATCACAAGATGATCAGGGGCCACGCGATCAACTTGCTTCATATCTTTGAAGTGCCACAGAAATTCAAAGTCATGAGCCTTATGATTGAAACAATCAAGAGGACAGCAACAGACCAGAAGAGGAGCTGTGGATATGCCCCACAGACTCAGGAGCTCATCAACTCTAAGATGGGCACGGGGATATACTTATTGGACAAGGAACACCTGCCCATCCGTCCAGACTTTGAAGATAATCAAGTGGTCATGACTGAGAATGAGCCATCATCTGCCCAAGCACAAGCCAAGAAGGAGAAGGCGAGGAAGGAGAAAGCTGCCAAGATGCCTACTCAAGAGGAGGCATCTCAATATTTCCTGAAAACCAAACAAGAGCAGCTTGGTTACTTGATTGCATCCACCCTACGAATTGAGCAAGGACTAGCCACCCTAACTCAGAACCAAGCAAGCTTAGAGAGGATCATGGAACAAAAGTTCTATGACTTGGATGTCAAAGTGACAGAGATTCAGACTGCAGTGGAGCAGCTCCAGGATGACATGCAGGAGAGGAGAGGCAAGAATACAACTAATGCCTTTGCCAGAGTGCCACGAGGTCCGAGGTCGTCTGCAGTGCCAGTTGCTGACCCCAGAGCCACCACGTCTGCACCAGCTACAGCCTCAGTTCCACCAGCTCCAGCGTCCACTTCAGCCTCGACTCCGACCACGTCTACAGAAGGCTTCGTCCTTGGAGTGCTCCGGACTCCACCACCACCTGAAGATCAAGCCTGAGTGTCGACTTAGCACTATGCATTTTCTAGGAACTTTTTGGTAACTTGTTGCCAAAGGGGGAGAAAATGTATAGATCATAGGCTTCGAGAGAGAGTGTTGCTTTTATTCTCTCTTGTTTTATTTGGTGGTTTTTCGAACTTTGTTTGCTTTTGTGTGAGATACTATGTCATTGCTCGTGAGACATTGATGATAATGTGTTTGATCATAAGCTACACTTAATGTTTGCTTAATATTATCGTCTTATCTATCTTATGTGATCATTCACTATTCTTGGTGATGAGTGCATGTATTTCATTCTTATCATTTTAAGCGCTCCACCAAGATGTATGTGACATGGAAGAGTAACCCATGACTCTAACTCTTTGTGCATTTGCAGTCCAAAGCAAATTTTAAATATGCACAAAATTAGGGGGAGCTCTTACTTGTCACATACTTCTCAAAGCGATGATATATTTCATGCTTATTATCATTTGTCGAAGCTTTGATCTATATGTTGTCATCAATTACCAAAAAGGGGGAGATTGAAAGTGCAACTATCCCTAGGTGGTTTTGGTAATTCATAACAACATATAGCTCATTGAGCTAATGCTATTCCAAGATGACTATTTCAGGAAAGCTCAATGATTGGCATGGCATGGATGTGAAAGTGGAACCCTCAAAATGCTAAGGACAAAGGATTGGCTCAAGCTCAAAAGATCAAGACTCTTCATTTTATATTTTAGTGATCCAAGATCACATTGAGTCTTTAGGAAAAGCCAATACTATCAAGGAGGGATGAGGTGTTGCTTAATGAGCCTCTTGCTTCATGTGCTTAATGATATGCTCCAAAATCCTCAGCTACTTTCCCTCTTCCACAAATGACCTAAACCCTAAGCCAAACTCGGTCATACCGATTCTTTCTATCCGGCGCCATCGAGTTTCACTTGTCATAAGCCACTGCCAAACCCTAGCAATTCGGTTCTATCGATAGGGATCTCGGTCTCACCGAGATGGGATTGCAAACTCTCTGTTGCCTTTCGTAACTTTTCGATCTCACGAAAGAGCGAATCGGTCCCACCGAGATTGCAATGTAAACTCTTTGTTTCCCTTTTGTAACTTTTCGGTCTCACCGAAAGAGCAAATCGGTCCCACCGAGTTTGCCTGACCAACTCTCTGGTTAGCTTATTACCAAACTCGGTCTCACCGAGTTTGTGTAATCGGTCTCACCGAGATTACGTTATGCCCAAACCCTAACCATATCGGTCCTACCGAGTTGCATGTCAGTCCCACCGAAAATCTCTAACGGTCACTAGGTTTACCTTTTCGGTCCGACCGAGTTTGTTGATTCGGTCCCACCGAGATTGGAAAACTGTGTGTAACGGTTGGATTTTGTGTGGAGGCTATATATACCCCTCCACCTCCTCTTCATTCGTGGAGAGAGCCATCAGAACACATACACAATTCCAACTCATATGTTCTGAGAGAGAACCACCTACTCATGTGTTGAGACCAAGATATTCCATTCCTACCATATGAATCTTGATCTCTAGCCTTCCCCAAGTTGCTTTTCACTCAAATCTTCTTTCCACAAAATCCAAATCCTATGAGAGAGAGTTGAGTGTTGGGGAGACTATCATTTGAAGCACAAGAGCAAGGAGTTCATCATCAACACACCATTTGTTACTTCTTGGAGAGTGGTGTCTCCTAGATTGGCTAGGTGTCACTTGGGAGCCTCCGACAAGATTGTGGAGTTGAACCAAGGAGTTTGTAAGGGCAAGGAGATCGCCTACTTCGTGAAGATCTACCGCTAGTGAGGCAAGTCCTTCGTGGGCGATGGCCATGGTGGGATAGACAAGGTTGCTACTTCGTGGACCCTTCGTGGGTGGAGCCCTCCGTGGACTCGCGCGACCGTTACCCTTCGTGGGTTGAAGTCTCCATCAACGTGGATGTAGGATAGCACCACCTATCCGAACCACGGGAAAAACATCCGTGTCTCCAATTGCATTTGAATTCTCCAAACCCTTCCCTTTACATTCTTGCAAGTTGCATGCTTTACTTTCCGCTGCCAATATACTCTTTGCATGCTTGCTTGAATTGTGTGATGATTGCTTGACTTGTCCTACAATAGCTAAAATCTGCCAAGAACTAAAATTGGGAAAAGGTTAAGTTTTTATTTGGTCAAGTAGTCTAATTCCCCCCCCCCTCTAGACATACTTTCGATCCTACACTTTCCAAGAATTCTATCATTTCCCATCAATAGTATGTCATCCACATATAATATGAGAAATGCTACAGAGCTCCCACTCACTTTCTTGTAAACACAGGCTTCTCCATAAGTCTGCGTAAACCCAAACACTTTGATCATCTCATCAAATCGAATGTTCCAACTCCGAGATGCTTGCACCAGCCCATAGATTGAGCGTTGGAGCTTGCACACCTTGTCAGCATTCTTAGGATCGACAAAACCTTCCGGCTGCATCATATACAATTCTTCCTTAAGGAAACCATTAAGGAATGCCGTTTTGACGTCCATTTGCCATATCTCATAATCATAGAATGCGGCAATTGCTAACATGATTCGGACGGACTTTAGCTTCGCTACGGGTGAGAAAGTCTCATCGTAGTCAACCCCTTGAACTTGTCGATAACCCTAAGTGACAAGCCGAGCCTTATAGATGGTCACATTACCATCCGTGTCTGTCTTCTTCTTAAAGATCCATTTATTTTCTATGGCTCGCCGATCATTGGGCAAGTCAGTCAAAGTCCATACTTCGTTTTCATACATGGATCCTATCTCGGATTTCATGGCTTCCAGCCATTTGTCAAAATCTGGGCCCGCCATCGCTTCTTCATAGTTCAAAGGTTCACCATTGTCTAACAACATGATTTCCAGGACAGGGTTGCCGTACCACTATGGTGCAGAACGTGTCCTTGTGGACCTTCGAAGTTCAGTAGCAACTTGACCTGAAGTTTCATGATCATCATCATTAACTTCCTCCCTAGTCGGTGCAGGCACCTCAGGAACATTTTCTTGAGCTGCGCCACTCTCTGGTTCAAGAGGCAATACTTCATCAAGTTCTACTTTCCTCCCACTTACTTCTTTCGAGAGAAACTCTTTCTCTAGAAAGGATCCATTCTTGGAAACAAAGGTCTTGCCTTCATATCTGAGGTAGAAGGTATACCCAATAGTTTCTTTAGGGTATCCTATGAAGACGCATTTTTCCGATTTGGGTTCGAGCTTTTCAGGTTGAAGTTTCTTAACATAAGCATCGCATCCCCAAACTTTCAGAAACGACAGCTTAGGTTTCTTGCCAAACCACAATTCATACGGTGTCGTCTCAACGGATTACGACGGAGCCCTATTTAAAGTGAATGCGGCAGTCTCTATAGCATAACCCCAAAATGATAGCGGTAGATCGGTAAGAGACATCATAGATCGTACCATATCCAATAGGGTGCGATTACGACATTCAGACACACCATTACGATGTGGTGTTCTAGGCGGCATGAGTTGTGAAACTATTCCACATTTCCTTAAGTGCGTGCCAAATTCGTGACTCAAATATTCTCCTCCACGATCTAATCATACGAACTTGATTTTCCTGTCACGTTGATTCTCAACCTCACTCTGAAATTCCTTGAACTTTTCAAAGGTCTCAGACTTGTGTTTCATTAAGTAGACATACCCATATCTACTTAAGTCATCAGTGAGGGTGAGGACATAATGATAGCCACCGCGGGCCTCAACGCTCATTGGACCGCACACATCAGTATGTATGATTTCCAATAAGTTGGTTGCTCGCTCCATTGTTCTGGAGAACGGAGTCTTGGTCATTTTGCCCATGAGGCATGGTTCGCACGTGTCAAATGATTCATAATCAAGAGACTCCAAAAGTCCATCTGCATGGATTTTCTTCATGCGTTTGACACCAATGTGACCAAGGCGGCAGTGCCACAAGTATGTGGGACTATCATTATCAACCTTACATCTTTTGGCATTCACACTATGAATATGTGTAACATCACGTTCGAGATTAAATAAGAATAAACCATTGACCAGCGGGGCATGACCATAAAACATGTCTCTCATATAAATAGAACAACCATCATTCTTAGATTTAAATGAGTAATCATCTCGCATTAAACGAGATCCAGATACAATGTTCATGCTCAAAGCTGGTACTAAATAACAATTATTGAGGTTTAAAACTAATCCCGTAGGTAAATGTAGAGGTAGCGTGCCGACGGCGATCACATCGACCTTGGAACCATTCCCGACGCGCATCGTCACCTCGTCCTTCGCTAGTCTCCGTTTATTCCGCAGTTCCTGTTTTGAGTTACAAATATGAGCAACTGCACCGGTATCAAATACCCAGGAGCTACTACGAGCGCTGGTTAGGTACACATCAATAACATGTATATCACATATACCTTTGGTATTGCCAGCCTTCTTATCCGCTAAGTACTTGGGGCAGTTCCGCTTCCAATGACCGTTTCTCTTGCAATAAAAGCACTCAGTCTCAGGCTTGGGTCCATTCTTTGGCTTCTTCCCGGCAGCTTGCTTACCGGGCACGGCAACTCCCTTGCTATCCTTCTTGAAGTTCTTTTTACCCTTGCCTTTCTTGAACTTAGTGGTTTTATTCACCATCAACATTTGATGTTCCTTTTTGATTTCCACCTCCGCTGATTTCAGCATTGAATATACCTCAGGAATGGTCTTTTCCATCCCCTGCATATTGAAGTTCATCACAAAGCTCTTGTAGCTAGGTGGGAGCGACTGAAGGATTCTGTCAACGACCGCATCATCCGGGAGATTAACTCCCAGCTGAGACAAGCGATTGTGCAACCCAGACATTTTGAGTATGTGCTCGCTGACGAAACTATTCTCCTCCATCTTACAACTGTAGAACTTGTCGGAGACTTCATATCTCTCGACCCGGGCATGAGCTTGAAAAACCATTTTCAGCTCTTAGAACATCTCATATGCTCCGTGTTGCTCAAAACACTTTTGGAGCCCCGGTTCTAAGCTGTAAAGCATGCCGCACTAAACCAGGGAGTAAACATCACTATGCGCATGCCAAGCGTTCATAACGTCTTGCTCTGCTGGGAAAACAGGTGCTTCATCTAGCGGTGCATCAAGGACATATGCTTTGCTGGCAGCTATGAGGATAATCCTCAGGTTACGGACCCAGTCTGTGTAGTTGCTGCCATCGTCTTTCAGCTTGGTTTTCTCTAGGAACGCGTTGAAGTTGAGGGCAACATTAGCGTGGGCCATTTGATCTACAAGACATATTGCAAAGATTTTAGACTATGTTCATGATAATTAAGTTCATCTAATCAAATTATTTAATGAACTCCCACTCAGATAGACATCCCTCTAGTCATCTAAGTGATACATGATCCGAGTCAACTAGGCCATGTCCGATCATCACGTGAGACGGACTAGTCATCATCGGTGAACATTTTCATGTTGATCGTATCTTCTATACGTGTGACGCCCGGATAATCAAGCTACAATAACCACACACTAATGGTGCCAGGTCATCATATTTAAAAATTTGTTAAACCTCAATTGCTTAAAACTAAGTTTAAATTCAAATTCAAATAACAAGTCGGATTATAATTTATTAAAACAGTAGATTAAAAATGTTCCAACGGTTGTAAATAATCACTAACTAATTAAAAATCATCAACCAACATTATGGGGAATGTTTATATGCCTCTACGATAATTAAGCAGGAGCAAACAACATTTGAATTAACTTTTTAAAGATAAACAAATGTTTATCCTTTCCAAAATGATTTGAAACTTTGTGTGCAGCTCCATTATATGAACCAATATTTATGTGCCAAATTTTGTATTCAATAAAATTCATTTGTTAGCCAGAGCTAAATACAAAACAACAACAAAAGAGTACCCCCCCCCCCCCCCCCCGCTGGGCCCCAACCCAGCTAATCAGTTGGTCGGCCCAGCCGGCCACCCCGCTCGCCTGGCCTACTAAGGCCCCGCTGCCACCACCGTGACCTAACCCGTTCCCCACGGCCCCCACTTTCCCCCCCTCGTTCCCCTCCTCCCGATCTGGATCGAGACGGGGCGAACCGCCCCGACCCCATCTCCCCCCCCCCCCCCGATCCGCCGGCCATGGAGGTCTCGTGCGCCCGCAGCTTCACCTCCAGCCGGCCGCCGCCTCACGTCGCCCTCCTCATCTCTGCCTCGCCTCATCGCCGGACCACCCCGAGCCCGCTGCCCTGCCCGACCGGCCCCTGTGAGCACGCCTCCCCCTCTCCGTCCACACGCTCACCGCAACCGTCGTCGGTGCCGCGGTCACCACGCCCCTCCCCGCTCTGCACGCACGCACTCATGCGCCCAACTGTCCCCTGCCTGCGTGCCCGTCCGTGGCCTCGCTACCGCCACCTGCTGCCGCCGCTCCGCACGCGCTTGCCCACCTGCGCCTCGCCGTGGCCCGTGCCTTGCGCTGGTCGCCGCTCGCCCTGGTCGCGTCCAGGGCGCACCCCCCCCCCCCGCAGCTGCTCACCCGCTTACGCGCCCCCCCTACTGCGCTGCGCCGCCTGCTACCTTCGCCTCTGCCGCCGCCACTACTGCTGCTCCGCGTGCTGTCATCTCTGCTATGGACCCGCTGCCGCGCGACGCCCGCCTCGGCTCCGTCCAGCGCGCCCGCCCCAGGCCTCCATGCCGCCTGCCCTGCTCGCTCGCCGGCGGCGCTGGCCAAGTCCAGCTGCGGCTGGCAAGAACCACTACCAAGCCCGATTAGTTTAGGGCCTAATCCCCCCTTCCCCACTAATCTGCTGCTAACCACCGAGACCCACCACTACTAAAACTAATTAAATCAATCTGTTCAAATAAAGTGACCCAATGACAGGTAGACCCCACCTATATCTTTTTTTAAAGAATGTGTTAAAACTGTAGGTATGACACCTGGGCCCCACTGGCCCAATTTGACCAGTCAACTGGGACTGTTGACTGTTGACTCAGCAGTCAATAGGTCCCACCTGTCATAGACATCCACACACTCCTGGGTATACTTATGTGTACCCATAGCAGTTCTGTATTTAATATTTTTGAATTAAAAAGAATTCCAGAAATTGCAAAATATTAATAAAACTTAAAAAATTAATATAAAATAAACCTTATCTTGAATGAATAAGTTTTATATATGAAAGTTGCTCAGAACGATGAGACGAATCCGAATACGCAGTCTGTCGTGGTTCTAACTCTGACAGTTATGTAGGGGGGTGAGTATGGAGAGGCTAGATCCTAGCTATTGGGAAGTTGTTACACGCGAGGTTTACGAGTTCAGGCCCTTCTCGGAGGAAGTAACAGCCCTACGTCTCGGAGCCCGGAGGCGGTCGACTGGATTATGCGTGTATGGATTACAGGGGTGTGAACCCTTCCTACTGAGGAGGGGGGTGGCTTATATAGAGTTCGCCGGCCCCCTCCTGCCCTCAGTAATGCAGGGTTTAAAGTACATTTAAGATGGGGCGTTTCTGGTAACGCCTCTAATAAAGTGCTGTAATGACCATGAAGACTACTTAACAGCTGACCGTTTGCCTACGGAGTGACTGTAGGTCTCCTGGCAGTCGAGTGAGTAGCTTCATGGTCGAGTGGTAGCTTCTTGGTCGAGTGTCTTGAACCCGTCGAGTGGAGTACCTTCAAGTCGATTGATGGGTGATTTCTTCTAGGGATGTCCTTGGGTAGGACTCTTTGGGACGGGTCCGTGCTCCTACCCCAGGTACATAGCTTCATCATTAGCCCCTGAATGGATCGAGGTTAGAGTGGGGGAAGAGTTGGGGATCCTTTCCGACCGGTTCTTCGGGGCTGTAAGAGTGCCTCGCTTAGGGTCAGTTGTCGCGGACGACATCACCAACCTCTTTCAGTCGCCTTGATCCTTTCCAGGCCCTTCGTCGAGTGAATATCCTTGCTTGCGACATGCCAAGTGTTGGTACGAGCGGGATACTCTGTTTTTGGCAAGCGGTTCTGCGGCCCGCGGATCTCACGGGATTTGGATTTTGGGAAGCGCGCGGGACGGGAGCAGCCGTAGTAATCGGAAGTGATAAAGCGGAAACTCCTCGATCCTCGCGTCGCCTTTTTCGCCACGTACTGCGCGCGCATATGTTGCGGGATTTGACTGGGCTGCCTGGGCCTACCGGTCAGCCACTCGGGAGCAGCCCCTTATAAGTTGCCGGCTCGGGGTTTCCAAGTCGCGCGCTTCTCTTCTGCTTCCTTCTTTCTTTCTTCCTCTCTCCCTTCGCCAGCCCTCCTGCGACCCTCGGCCGTACCCTAGCGCCGTTAGTCCATGCGAGACCTCGCCGGCGATGATGGTGAAGGGCAAGACCACTGCTTTGGAGCGCGCGAAGAAGGCGGCGGCGGCGGGGAAAGGAAAGAAGTCTTCGCAAGGTGGATCTTCCTCCCGGACCACCCTGCCCAAGGGTTGGATTCAGGGCGATTGGATGCCATCAGTGCTCCGGCAGGAAGATCTCGACGACATGGTCGAGGGAGGAGCCATTCCCCACGAGGCCGCGCGTCTCCCGGGGAGGGAGATCGAGCCGCAACCCCGCGACGGTGAGTGCGTGCTCCTCGCCACCCACATCGACCGAGGGTTTTCTCTGCCTCCCCATCCATTCTTCCGGAGCTTCTTGAATTTCTTCGGAGCGCAGCTCCATCACTTTACCCCCAATTCCATAGTCTACCTTGCCGCGTTCATTTCCATGTGCGAGGCCTTCCTAGGTTGTCGTCCGCATTGGGGGCTTTTCAAGCATATCTTTACTTGCCGCTCTCAGTCGGTGAAGAAGGCCAAGTCGAGTGACGAGAAGACGCAAGTCATCCAGTTGTGCGGGTGTCTGGCGATCCAGACGAGGGGGAAGAGCTGTTTCCCCTCTATCACCTTCCCGGAGTCGGTCCGCGGCTGGCAGTCGACCTGGTTCTACTGCCAGGACCAGGCGACCCCCGGACAGTCGACCGGTCTTCCTCCTTTTTCACTCGACCGAGCCGAGAAGCCTATCTCTCTGAAAGTCACGCCGGAGGAAAGTGCCCAAGTCAAGGTATTGGCGGGTCGAGTGGTTGAACTTGTCCGTGAGGGGGTGACTGGGATGGACCTGTTAGAGGTCTTTCTCCAGAGGCGCATCCAACCGCTCCAGGCGCGAGACCATCCGATGTGGCTGTATTCTGGCCTTGACGACACCACTCAGATCCACCCGGAGGAGGTCACCGATGAGATGCTGGAGGGGTGGCTGTCAAGCATCACGGGGAACAAAGACAACCCCCGAGGAGCCAGAAGGGTGATTCCACTCGACAACTCATATGAAGTGGATCAGGTATGTCTTTGCGTCGGATATCTGGCCTTCTGTATTAGTCTTCTTTGTGTAAGTCGACTGACTTTCATCCTGTCTGTTGTCCTCCAGGCTACCACTGAGATGTACTCGAAGCCCAACGGGGCACAAGGGCCGACCGAGGAAGGTGAGGGGAGCGGAGGCGAGAGCGGGGACGACCAGGTCGAGTGGGAGTCCGACAGTGAGGGAGAGGAGGGCGACGACATCTTCTCCAGTGAAGAGGAGGAGGAGGCTGAACCCTCCCGTCCGGAGGGACGGTCCAAGCTCGCCCACGATCCAGCGCAGGAACGTGGCAAGGCGGCTGCTCCTGTTGGGCAGTCGTCGAAACGCCCTCGGACTTCTTCTCCTCCGCCGACCGGGAAGGCTCCCAAGCACCCACGAACGGCGCCATCTAAGCCGCCCAAGGCCTTGCCCAAGATGAAGATAGCTGTTCCCACCATTTCGGGGTAACAACAACACTTGCTTTCCTTTGTCGACTGTGGACGGATCCTTGGTCGATTCATTGGGCCAACTGACTAACTTTCGAGATTTGCAGTGGTGCAACTTCTGAGGTCTCTGCCAGGAACGACGACCAAGAGATGGAGGATGCTGTCACCTCCAACCCTGGTACGATCACTGCCGTCCTGCTTACGAGTCGACTGAAGCGTTGATCGATTGAATGTTTTCCTTGCAGCTCCTCCTCATGTTATCGACCTCCCGGATGACGACGACGACGCACCACTGAGGGTGAAGAGGAAGAAGAAGGTGTTAGCTGGCAAGACTCCGCAATCCACTCCCGCGCCTGAGGCTGCAGTTCGGGATGATGGCGAACCCACTCGGGCTTCCGTGACTTTCGCTATTCCTTTGACGAGTGTGCAGCCTTCAGTGTCGACTGCAGATCCGTCTTCGCTTTTTGCTGCGTACCCCGTCCCTGAGGACCAAGCGGCTGCTGCGAAGGAGGCTGTACGCCAGGCTGGAGTCATGATGGAACAGGTAAAAGTGGCTCGGGAGGCTTGCCAGGCGGCTTATGACGCAAGCTCGGCTCTTCAGAGCAATGTCCAGGTCAGTCGACTTCAACACTTGGTCTGTTTTGGTATGTTCTTTGAAGAATCTCTTTTCCGAAGATCTTTAAGTTTGTACACCCACTGGGTGTTTTTTTTGGACGAGTGGGGGCACGCTAAGTGCACCCACTGGGTGTAGTCCCCGAGACTACGGTCGACTGCTGGCAGTCGGCTGTAGTCTTTAAATTGAGTCGTAGTTGAGTTTCTTCGCTCTGTCTGATCGGGCCATGTCGAATGGAACGGTATCCCGTCGACTGCGGGCAGTCGACGTCTTTCTCTTTTTTTTACTAGGTGTAGGCTTATTGTCTCTTAGCTGCTCGGAAGCAACTTGTCTTTGACTCGACTTCAGGGGTCGGTCGGGTGGGATAGGAACCGGTGGGGGCACGCTAAGTGCACCCACTGGGTGTAGTCCCCGAGACTATGGTGGACTGCTGGCAGTCGACCGTAGTCTTAGTGTTTATTGTCTTTGTTGCTCTTCTTCTCTTTTTTTTACTGAGATTGCAACTCCTCCCTTTCGACTTCAGAAGTCTTGTGATCTTGGAACCCGCTTGGCTGACCTGGAGAAGCAGCAAATTCAAATGAACCTCGATCTGGAGCTGGCCAGGACGGAGCTGCAGAAGGTCAGAGACGGCGCCGCAGGTAAGACGCCTTTGTCGACTGGTTAGTTTTCAGGCTTGAGTATCTCTTCGCTTTCTCCGTCTCAATCATCATTTTTGCAGAAAAACTGAAAGAAGCTCTGGCGAAGAAGGATCAGGACTTGGCTGCTGCCCGTAAGGAGGCTGATGACAAGACCGCTCTGGCCGCGCAGAAGCTGGCTTTGGTCGACCAATTAGAAGGGGAGAACACCAAGTTGAAGACCGCTCTGAAGGAAGCCAACAGGGAGTGTTCGCGTTGGAAGAAGGAGCACCTCACCCTGAGCGAGGAGATGGAAAGCATCGCTCGCAGGAGAGACGACCTGGAGAGCTACTTGAGGAGCTTTGCCAAGAAGCTGTACATCAAGCTCGAAGGTGCACAATCAGTTCCGACTGGTTCTTTTTGTGTCGACTTAGTTTTATGAAATTTGACTTATCCTTGGGCCGTGCATGCAGAACTTTGCCAGAACTTCGAAGAGGAGACCGGGCGGATCGAAACAGGTTTGGATCCAATCAACTCTCCGGTGCAAGACGAAGCTGCCATGAACCTGCTCCGACTGGAATCCCGCGTTGACGGCGTCGTGGATTACTTGGCTCGACTGAAGGTCGCCATGACGCGGATCGACCCGACGCTTTGGCCAGAGTCCACGCTCCAGAATGATCTCGAGTCTTTGATGACTCGACTCAACGGAATCCCTGACCGAGTGCAAGAGTGGAAGAAGTCTTCAGCTCGGTGTGGTGCCGACGTGGCTCTGTCTCTGGTCCGCGTCCATTGCAAGGAGGTGCGGGAGGAGAAGCTGGCCGCCATCCAAGTTGCCAACATGAGGAAGCACAACTTACAGGACTTCATGGAGACATTTATTGCTGCTGCTACCCGCATCGCAGATGGGATCGACTTGGATGAGTTTGTCGCCCCTGCCAGTCCTCCTCCTCCTGAGGAATGAAAAAACTTGCCTCGGGATGCCGATTGTATTTTGTAATCCGTTAAACTCTGCCTCAAATTTGCCTCGGAATGCCGAGTGGAAGTGTAACAGTTAAACTCTGCCGAGCTGCGGGCTCGAGCACTTTGATCTGAGGTCTCTCGGATATTTTAGGCTTTATTTGAACTTGATTTGTCGTTGAATCTTTTTGTGGATGACCCGTCGAGTGAGATTTGATCTTCACTCGAAATAACTTTGTGTCTGTGGTGCAGCTCCGAAGGAGAAGGTGGCGGTCGACCTGCCCCTCGTCGTCCTTGGGAAATGAGAAGTGTTTCATACTTAGGCGAGTGCGAGACTGCAGCTAAGCCTCCGAGTGGGAGGATTGCTCTCCACTCGGTAGGATTTTTCAAACTTAGGCGAGTGCTGACCGCAACTAAGTCTCTTCGTAGGAGAACTTAGGCGAGTGCTGGTCTGCAGCTAAGCCCCCGAGTGGGAGGTTTGCTCTCCACTCGGTAGGATTTTCAAACTTAGGCGAGTGCTGACCGCAGCTAAGTCTCTTCGTAGGAGAACTTAGGCGAGTGCTGGACTGCAGCTAAGCCTCCGAATGGGAGGTTTGCTCTCCACTCGGTAGGATTTTTCAAACTTAGGCGAGTGCTGACCGCAGCTAAGTCTCTTCGTAGGAGAACTTAGGCAAGCGCTGGACTGCAGCTAAGCCCCCGAGTGGGAGGTTTGCTCTCCACTCGGTAGGATTTTTCAAACTTAGGCGAGTGCTGACCGCAGCTAAGTCTCTTCGTAGGAGAACTTAGGCGAGCGCTGGACTGCAGCTAAGCCCCTGAGTGGGAGGTTTGCTCTCCACTTGGTGGGATTTTTCAAACTTAGGCGAGTGCTGACCGCAGCTAAGTCTCTTCGTAGGAGAACTTAGGCGAGTGCTGGACTGCAGCTAAGCCCCCGAGTGGGAGGTTTGCTCTCCACACGGTAGGATTTTTCAAACTTAGGCGAGTGCTGACCGCAGCTAAGTCTCTTCGTAGGAGAACTTAGGCGAGCGCTGGACTGCAGCTAAGCCCCCGAGTGGGAGGTTTGCTCTCCACTCGGTGGGATTTTTCAAACTTAGGCGAGTGCTGACCGCAGCTAAGTCTCTTCGTAGGAGAACTTAGGCGAGTGTTGGACTGCAGCTAAGCCCCCGAGTGGGAGGTTTGCTCTCCACTCGGTAGGATTTTTCAAACTTAGGCGAGTGCTGACCGCAGCTAAGTCTCTTCATAGGAGAACTTAGGCGAGTGCTGGACTGCAGCTAAGCCCCCGAGTGGGAGGTTTGCTCTCCACTCGGTAGGATTTTTCAAACTTAGGCGAGTGCTGACCGCAGCTAAGTCTCTTCGTAGGAGAACTTAGGCGAGTGCTAGACTGCAGCTAAGCCCCCGAGTGGGAGGTTTGCTCTCCACTCGGTAGGATTTTTCAAACTTAGGCGAGTGCTGACTGCAGCTAAGTCTCTGCGTAGGAGAACTTAGGCGAGTGCTGGACTGCAGCTAAGCCCCCGAGTGGGAGGTTTGCTCTCCACTCGGTAGGATTTTTCAAACTTAGGCGAGTGCTGACTGCAGCTAAGTCTCTGCGTAGGAGAACTTAGGCGAGTGCTGGACTGCAGCTAAGCCCCTGAGTGGGAGGTTTGCTCTCCACTCGGTAGGATTTTTTTTTGAACATAGGCGAAACGGGTTCGTGGCTAAGTCACCCACTGGGGGTTCTCGTATGTAAACAGAAGTGACAGCAATCATTGGAACACTCTTGACTTTGATAAAAATGAACTGCGGAAGTTTCTCTTATTACATCTTTATGGGAAGGAACTTAAGTGTAAAAGGGGCGGAGTAGTTCCGCATTCCAAGCTCGCGGCTCGTCAATCTGGCGATCAACATTGTAGAGGTGATACGCTCCGTTGTGGAGGACTCTGGCGATGATGAAGGGGCCTTCCCAAGTAGGAGCAAGCTTGTGTGGTTTCTGTTGATCCACTCGGAGGACCAAATCTCCTTCTTGGAAGGCTCGACTCTTCACATGCCGGGCATGGAATCGACGCAAGTCTTGCTGATAAATGGTCGATCTGATCATGGCCATCTCTCTTTCTTCTTCCAGGAGGTCTACTGCATCTTGCCGAGCCTGTTCTGCTTCATCTTCGGTGTAAAGCTCGACTCGGGGAGCGTTGTGAAGGAGATCACTTGGCAGAACGGCTTCGGCTCCATAAACAAGAAAGAATGGGGTCCTTCCGGTCGACTGGTTAGGGGTGGTCCTTAATCCCCACAGAACTGACGGAAGCTCGTCGACCCAGGCACCTGCCGCGTGCTTGAGATCACGCATTAGTCAGGGTTTTAGTCCTTTGAGGATCAGACCATTTGCTCTTTCAGCTTGTCCATTCGACTGGGGATGGGCGACTGATGCATAGTCGACTCGAGTGCCTTGAGAGGCGCAAAAGGCTCTGAACTGGTCTGAATCGAAGTTTGACCCATTGTCAGTGATGATGCTGTGAGGGACTCCATATCTGAACGTTAGTCCTCTGACGAAACTAATAGCAGTGCCAGCATCGAGGTTCTTGATGGGTTTAGCTTCAATCCACTTGGTAAACTTGTCGACTGCCACAAGTACATGGGTGAAACCGCTCCTGCCTGTTCTCAGAGGACCGACCATGTCCAGTCCCCAGACAGCGAAGGGCCAGATGAGTGGAATGGTCTTCAAGGCTGATGCGGGCTTGTGGGACATGTTGGAGTAGAACTGGCACCCCTCACACTTGTCAACTATCTCCTTTGCCATCTCATTTGCTCTCGGCCAGTAAAATCCTGCTCGGTATGCTTTGGCCACAATGGTCCGGGAGGACGCATGGTGACCACAGGTTCCCGAGTGGATATCATCAAGGATTATCCGACCTTCTTCTGGTGTTATGCACTTCTGACCGATTCCAGTCGCGCTTTCTCTATACAACTGCCCCTTTATGACTGTGAAGGCCTTAGATCGGCGGACGATCTGTCGAGCCTCTTCCTCGTCTTCCGGGAGCTCTTTCCTTAGGATATACGCGATGTACGGTATCATCCAGTCGGGAGTGATTGCCAAGACTTCCATGATTAGGTCGACCACGGCAGGAACTTCGACTTCAGTCGGGTCTGTGGCACTTTTTGGTTGTGGGGCTTCTTCTGTGAAAGGATCTTCCTGGACTGACGGCGAAAGGATGTGCTCCAAAAACACATTGCTGGGAATGGCTTCTCTCTTGGAGCCTATCTTTGCCAGGTCATCAGCTGCTTGGTTTTCAGTCGGGGGATGTGATGAAGCTCCAACCCCTCGAATTTCTTTTCTAGCTTTCTCACTGCATTGCAATAACCAGTCATAGCTGGACTTCTGACGTCCCACTCCTTCATCACCTGATTAACCACCAAATCTGGGTCGCCATAGACCATGAGGCGACGGACGCCGAGTGAAATGGCCATGCGCAACCCATAAAAAAGTGCTTCATACTCTGCTTCATTGTTGGAGGAATCGAAGTGAATCTGGAGAACATATCTGAGCTTATCTCCTCGGGGGGAGACTAGAACTACCCCAGCACCGGAACCATTCAGCATCTTAGATCCATCGAAGAACATGGTCCAGTGCTCCGAGTGAACTTGAGTCGGAAGTTGCTGTTCAATCCACTCGGCGATGAAATCTGCGATTGCTTGGGACTTGATAGCCTTCTTTGCTTCAAACCTGATATCTAAGGGAAGGAGTTCAATCGCCCACTTGGCCACTCGACCAGTTGCATCTCTGTTATGCAGAATCTCTGACAGTGGGGCGTCGCTGACGACTGTAATGGAGTGGTCAGAGAAGTAATGCGCAACCTTCTTCGTGGTCATGTAAATCCCATATACAAGCTTCTGGTAGTGAGGGTATCTTTGTTTTGAAGGGGTCAAAACTTCGGACAGATAATAGACTGGGCGCTGAACTCTGAAGGTCTTTCCTTCTTCTTCCCGCTCGACCGTAAGTACTGTGCTGACAACTTGTCCTATGGCTGCAATGTAAAGCAGCAGAGGCTCTTTGCTGATGGGGGCAGCAAGCACCGGCTGGGTGGAGAGCAGAGCTTTGAGCTCTGCAAATGCCGCATCAGCTTCTGGAGTCCACTCGAACTTGTCAGACTTCTTCATCAGTCGGTAAAGAGGCAGCGCCTTTTCACCGAGACGAGAAATGAATCGACTTAAAGCGGCCAAGCAGCCTGTAAGCTTTTGGACATCGTGCACGCGTACAGGACGCTTCATCCGGAGTATGGTGCCAATTTTCTCAGGATTGGCATCGATCCCTCGTTCGGAAACGAGAAAACCGAGTAATTTTCCACCTGGAACTCCGAATGTGCACTTTGATGGATTGAGCTTGATATCGTACCTCCTGAGATTGGCAAAGGTTTCAGCAAGGTCAGTCCGCAGGTCAGAACCTTTTTGGGACTTGACCACGATATCGTCCATGTATGCCTCCACATTCCGACTGATTTGGGTGAGTAAACACTTCTGAATCATTCTCATGAACGTGGCTCCAGCGTTCTTGAGGCCGAACGGCATGGTGATGTAACAGAAGCACCCAAATGGAGTGATGAAAGTTGTTTTGATCTCGTCGGGCCCATACAGATGGATCTGATGGTACCCGGAATAGGCGTCTAGGAAAGATAGTCTCTCGCACCCCGCAGTCGAGTCGACTATTTGGTCAATGCGAGGGAGGGGAAATGATCTTTCAGGCAGGCCCGATTGATATGCTTGAAGTCAATGCACATGCGGAGTGACTTGTCCTTTTTGGGGACCATGACGACATTGGCGAGCCACTCGGAGTGGTAGATCTCTCGGATGAACTCTGCTACTAAGAGCCGAGCCACTTCCTCGCCAATGGCTTGCTTCTTCTGGACGGCGGACCGTCGAAGGTGTTCCTTCACAGGCTTGAATTTTGGGTCGACCCGCAGACGGTGCTCAGCCAGCCCCCTGGGAACTCCAGGCATGTCAGAGGGTTTCCATGCGAAGATGTCCCAGTTCTCACGGAGGAGCTGGATGAGCGCTTCTTCCTATTTGGATTCAAGCGTCGTTGAGATATGAGTCGGGGCAGCATCGAGGTCGGTCGGGTGAATGCGGACCGTCTTCGTTTCACCGGTCGACTGAAAAGCTGACTCTGAAGCAGGCTTCTTGGCCCGTAGCAATTCACTCGGATCGGCAGTCTTTTGGTACTCTTGCAACTCGACCACTGCCATCTGAGCATCTGCAATCTTTGAGCCTTTGTGAAAGCACTCTTCTGCCTTCCTCCGATTTCCTGTAACAGTGATTACCCCTTTGGGGCCCGGCATCTTCAGTTTGAGGTACACGTAACATGGTCGAGCCATGAAGCGCGCGTAAGCTGGCCTGCCCAAAATGGCATGATAAGCACTTTGGAAGTCCACAACCTCGAATGTCAACTTTTCCTTGCGGTAATTATTTGAATCACCGAAAACCACATCAAGAGCGATCTGGCCGAGCAATTGGGCTTTCTTCCCAGGAATGA
The DNA here is from genome assembly GCF_056163025.1 of Triticum urartu. NCBI lineage: Eukaryota > Viridiplantae > Streptophyta > Magnoliopsida > Poales > Poaceae > Triticum > Triticum urartu. Next base: position 360,530,142 of record NC_141876.1, on the reverse strand, counting down.
CTTCGTGGAAACTCATACTACTGGTGCTGAGCCTGGACATCGGAATGCCCATTCCTTTCAATGTTTCAGCATACAGTATGTTCAGGCCACTGCCGCCATCCATCAGGACTTTAGTCAGTCGAGTGCCTTCAACAATTGGGTCGACCACCAAAGCTTGCCTCCCAGGGGTGGCAATGTGCGTTGGGTGATCAGACTGGTCGAATGTGATGGCAGTCTGAGACCACTTCAGGTAACTGGGTGTTGCTGGGGCAACCATGTTGACCTCTCGGTTAATGACTTTCAGTCGACTTTTGCTCTCGACATCGGCAAAAATCATCAGAGTGGAATTGACTTGGGGGTATCCATCGTCACTGTCTTCTTTGTCCTCGACCCTGTCCGACTCTTTTTCCTTATCCTTGGACTGCTTTCCTTGGAACTGCTGGATCAGGAGTCGGCACTGTCGAGTGGTATGCTTTGGGTAAATAAAATTACCCTCTTCATCCTTCTTGGTGTGGATGTGACATGGCAGATCCAAAACGTCATTTCCATCTTGATCCTTGACTTTCTTGGGCTTCCAGGTGCCCTTGGATTTTCCCTTGAAATTTCCCTGGGCTACGGCTAGGGCCTCCCCAGGAGCGGCCGGCTCGGCCTTTCGCTTCTGCTTCCGACTGGAATTGCCTCCGGTTTCCTGGGCGACTGCTTTCTGCTTGCCACTCCGGAGTCGATCTTCATCTTCTCCATTAGCATACTTGGTGGCAATCTCCATCATCCGATTCAGAGACATCTCTCTAGTTCGACTGAACTTCAGATTCAACTCTCTGTATTTAACACCTTCCTTGAAGGCACAAACTGCTTGATGGTCTGGTACATTCTCAACCGAGTGATGCAACGTGATCCACCTCTGGATGTATTCTCTCAGGGTTTCGTTCGGCTTCTGCACGCAAGACCGTAACTCCGTAAGGCCCGCAGGTCGCTTGCATGTTCCTTCAAAGGTTGTGATAAACACTCGGGAGAGGTCCTCCCAAGTGTAAATGCTGCTGGGGGCCAACTGATTTAGCCATGCTCTAGCCGAGCCCTCTTAACATGAGAGGCAAATGCTTCATGGCCACCTCATCATTGCCACCGCCAATCTGTACAGCCACTCGGTAATCTTCGAGCCAGGTGTCAGGCTTAGATTCACCGGTGAACTTGCTGATTCCAGTCGCCAACCTGAAATTGGGAGGTATCACTGCGGCTCTGATGGCTCGACTGAAACACTCTGGCCCTGAAGCGCGTACTCTGCTGCTGGCAGGCGCATCTCTGTTGTGGCCTTCTCGATGAGCTCTGTTCCTGTCAACCAAACCTTGAACGAGGATGGATCTCGCATCAAAGCCTGGGTCTCTGGGGTCGACTGGAATCCTCTGCCCAACACTATGAGGGCGTCTGTCATCTTGCCGTCGAGGCGCATATGACCCACTCCTCGGGGGAGGGGTTGGCACTCGACGCCGATCATCACGGTCGAATCGGCGATCGTACTGCTCATTCCTCCTGTACTGATCATGCTGGTCGCCACGTCCCTCACGTCTCGGGGGCGATCTCGGGCTGTGAGCTGACTCGACTGTATCTGTTGCGACGGACCGACTGTGGATCCTATTCCGCGACTGGGAGACAGCGGAATTCTGGTTTCCCGCCTCCCGGAGCAATGCTCTGATCTGTAACAAGCCCCTGCCAGCCTCCGACTGGGAGGGCTGAATCGATTCTGCTATACGGGCCGCGGCGGCCAGATTCTGAACTGGGTTCGATATACCTGCGTCGGCGGGAAGAGCTGGCGTCGACTAGACTCGGGAGCCCGCTGGCGCGCTTGCTCGTCGAGTACTCGCTGGATATTCTCCAGTCGAGTGCGCTCGGCCAAGTTGGCCAAACGCGCGTCCTCCAAGGCCCGGGCTTCGGGGGTCTCTCCGACGATAGGAGTGCGGAGCGCGTCCATGTTCCGGCGGCGAAGCTCCTCTCGCTGTAATGATGTGAGAGGTTCGGGGAGATACTCATCATGGGGATGCGACGGATTGCCCCCACCCGCGCCTCCATCAGTGCGAGGGAAACCGGGGGGACTGTGTGTTCCATCGACCGCCAGAACCTCAGCCACTGGATCACTGCTATCACACTCGGATGCGATCTCCACGGAGCCAGTCGACAGGTCAAACAGGCCGTAGAGGGATTCGACGGGCTCGATTGCCGCGACTTGTGGGGCCGCCGATTGGCGGGCCACGGCATGCCTCACCCACCGCTGAAGTCTCGACCGACCGGAGCGCTTGCGCTGGTGGGAGACAGGGCGGGGAGACGACGCAGGGGTCGACCAATACTGGGTCGACGGCTGCCGCAGGAGGACGCCACGAATGCATGCGCGGAAGTGCGTCGCGCCGCGGACGGGGAGCGCGTCGATGTCGAGTGGTGCCTCCTGAAGCCAGGCGGAGTCGTCGGCGATGAAGGTGAGCGCGCCGAGACGGATCTCGCGGCCCTCCACCAAAACTCCGCAAGAAACCATGATCAAAGGGATCGGAAAAGATCGCAACTTCTCCAACTAAGCGCTAAGATTCCTGCCCCACGGTGGGCCAACTGTCGTGGTTCTAACTCTGACAGTTATGTAGGGGGGTGAGTATGGAGAGGCTAGATCCTAGCTATTGGGAAGTTGTTACACGCGAGGTTTACGAGTTCAGGCCCTTCTCGGAGGAAGTAACAGCCCTACGTCTCGGAGCCCGGAGGCGGTCGACTGGATTATGCATGTATGGATTACAGGGGTGCGAACCCTTCCTACTGAGGAAGGGGGGTGGCTTATATAGAGTTCGCCGGCCCCCTCCTGCCCTCAGTAATGCAGGGTTTAAAGTACATTTAAGATGGGGCATTTCTGGTAACGCCTCTAATAAAGTGCTGTAATGACCATGAAGACTACTTAACAGCTGACTGTTTGCCTACGGAGTGACTGTAGGTCTCCTGGCAGTCGAGTGAGTAGCTTCATGGTCGAGTGGTAGCTTCTTGGTCGAGTGTCTTGAACCCATCGAGTGGAGTACCTTCAAGTCGATTGATGGGTGATTTCTTCTAGGGATGTCCTTGGGTAGGACTCTTTGGGACGGGTCCGTGCTCCTACCCCAGGTACATACCTTCATCACAGTCCGTTCGTCCGCCACACATCCCTAGCATAGCGAACATGCAACAATACCCCTCTGATTCGTCTGTCCGAAAACGTCAAACACTGGGAATACTTTCCCGGATGTTTCCCCCCTTCGCCGGTAGCACCTACTACTATGTTAGGTCACCTCTAGCACCGCGTAATGCCATGTTACACTTTGTGATGCTTTGACTTCTTTGTTATTTATTGTGTTCCCCCTCTGTTACTTCTTTCTGGTAGACCTCGAGACTGCCGGCGAACCCCAGTTCGACTACGGTGTTGATGACCCCTCCTTGCCGGAGCAACCAGGCAAGCCCCCCCCCCTTGATCACCAGATATCGCCTACTCTCCTCTATACTGCTTGCATTAGAGTAGTGTAGCATGTTACTGCTTTCTGTTAATCCTATCCTGATGCATAGCCTGTCCTTGTTACTACTGTTGTTACCTTTACCTGCAATCCTAATGCTTAGTATAGGATGCTAGTTTATCATCAGTGGCCATGCATTCCTGTCCATCTGCCATGCTATACTATCGGGCCATGATCACTCGGGAGGTGATCACGGGTATATACTGTATACTTTATACATGATACATGTGATGACTAAAGTCGGGTTGGCTCGAGGAGTACCCGCGGTTGATTCACAAATTGGGGGCTGGAAGGACATACTTTCCCGACAGCCCTCTGTGTGGATCTTTGTGGCCAAGCGACAGGGCAGGTTGAGACCACCTAGGAGAGAGGTGGTCCTGGTCCTGGTCGGCGTTCGCGGTTATTTCACAACAACACGTTCAACGAGATCTTGGTATTTGATCTGAGTCTGGCCACTGGCCTATACGCACTAACCATCTACGGGGGGCAGTTATGGGCACTCGACGTCGTGGTATCAGCCGAAGCCTTCGTGATGTCAGCGACTGAGCGGCGCGCGCAGGATTGGACCGTAAGCCTGCTCTTGTATTAAGGGGGCTAGTTCTGCTTCCGGCCGCGTACGCAACGTGCAGGTGTGCAATGGGCGATGGGCCCAGACCCCTGCGCCATAGGATTTAGACCGGCATGCTGACCTCTCTGTTGTGCCTAGGTAGGGCTGTGACGTGTTGATCTTCCGAGGCCGGGCATGACCCAGGAAAGTGTGTCCGGCCAAATGGGATCGAGCGTGTTGGGTTATGTGGTGCACCCCTGCAGGGAAGTTAATCTATTTGAATAGCGTGATCTTCGGTAACAGGACGACTTGGAGTTGTACCTTGACCTTATGACAACTAGAACCGGATACTTAATAAAACACACCCTTCCAAGTGCCAGATACAACCAGTGATCGCTCTCTCACAGGGCGACGAGGGGAGGATCATCGGTTAGGTTTATGCTACACGATGCTACTTGGTGAACTTACCATCTACTCTCTTCTCCTGCTGCAAGATGGAGGTTACTAGAAGCGTAGTCTTCGATAGGACTAGTTATCCCCCTCTTATTTCAGCTTTCTGCAGTTCAGTCCACATATGATACCCTTATTCCATTTGATACCAATGCATACATATGTAGTGCAGCTCCTTGCTTGCGAGTACTTTGGATGAGTACTCACGGTTGCTTTGCTCCCTTTTTTCCCCCTTTCTATACTCGATTGCTGCGACCAGACGTTGGAGCCCAGGAGCCAGACGCCACCGTCGACGACGACTACTACTACACTAGAGGTGCCTACTTGTGACGCCCGTATAATCAAGCTATAGTAAACCTCTGCTAATGGTGCCACGTCACCTCGGTTACTGTTGATAAACTTGAGTTAGTTCAAAAACGATTCAAATTAAAATTTAAAATATAGGAAAATAGTAAAATTTTCGAATATCAAAACTAAAATGTTCGGGTTGTGTCAAATAAATCATAAGTAATTATGGTGGAGAAACCAAACTCTGAAGAAGTGTTTAAAGGCTCTAAAATAATTATGGCAGTAGCAAAAACAATTAATTACATGCCTTTTACAATTAATAAAATACTAAACAGTTTTATTTTATCACCAAACTTTTTGTGGCATCGGGGCATTTTGAAACACTAATTTGGGTACTACTTATATATTTTATAAAACAAATATGTATAGAATATAAAATAGAAAACTAATAAAAGAAAAAGAAATTACTAAAACAGAAAAGAAAAGAACCCCCCCCCCCCCCCCCCCCGCGCTCCCCATGGGCCTCGGCCCACCCACCCAACCAGCCCGCTGGCCCAGCCAGCGCCCCACTCCCTTATCCCCAGGTGATGAAACCATAACCCCCCCTAACCGCACCGCTTCCCCCACTCCCTCGTTCTCTCCTCCCCTTCCCGATCCAAACTGGATCGGGGAAACGATCCCCTCGCTCCTCTCCCCCCCCCCCCCGATCGGATCTAGGTCGGGGCAACGGGCCCCGGATGCCATCGCCTCTCTTCTTCGCCCCCCCCCCTCCATCAAGCACAGGACCCCGCCTCCTCGACGCATCACCGGCGCCGCCCCGCCCGTCGCTCACCGGCGTCCTCACCCTCCTCCCCGTTCCTGGACCGAAAAGGCCACCCCGACGTTGCCATCTGCCGCACTGTGCCGGAAACGCATCTCCGCCCCCTCCATCGAGCATGTCGTTGCACAACTACAGGGCCGGTGAGGACCTCCCCATCCGACCCCATCTTCCCTCCCTACGGTCACCGCGCTCACAGCACGCGTTGCACGACCGTCGCCGTGCTCTGCCGCCTGCATCGGTGCCTTGTTCTCACTCAGCGCTCACGGCCACCGCGCCCTCCTCCGCACGCGCACGCCCCGGCCTTCACTTGCTCGCCCCGCGCGCGCCACACGCCCCCTGCCGCTCGCAACACCTTCGGCCACCTGCGCGTGCGTCCGCCGCTCCTGCCGGTCGCCTCCAACCGCCGGCGTGCCGCCCATCCGTGTTGCCGCGGTTGCTGCTGCCCTCCCGCCGCCGCTGCAACTTGAGCCTGCCGTGGCCGCCCCCTTGCCCTTGCACACTCCGGCTGGCCACCTCTCGTCGCGGTCGTGCCGAGCCGCTCCGGCCAGCCTTCTCCTGCTGGGCCCCGCCCCCGGTGGCCTCGTCCCCCCATTCGCCCCGGTCGGGCTCGGCCTCGCATGGGTTGCGACCGCAACCCGCACACCCGCAAAGGCCCCTGGGGCCTATGACAGGTGGGCCTAGCCCCAGAACATTATATAAAAAAGAATTAAAAATAAATAAATTAATAAATAAAAATATTAATTATTTAATTAATAAATTAATTAACTTAACTAATTGTGTTTAATAAACCTAATTAATTAACTAACCTAACTAACTGTTAATTAAACTAGTTAATTTGGTTAATTAGTTAACACACAATGACATGCGGGACCTACATGTCAGATTGACCCAGTCAACGATGTTGCCTGCTGATGTCATGCTGACATCATGATGACGTCAGCATACACTATTCTGGATAATGTTAAATTAAATTAATTAAATAAATTCCAGAAAATGTTTTAAAACTTTAAAAATTAACATAAAATAAACCGTAGCTCGGATGATAAAACTTTGTACATAAAAGTTGCTCAGAATGACGGGACGAATCTGGATTCGTAGTCTGTTCGTCCGTCACGCATCCCTAGCATAGCAAACACGCAACTTTCCCCCTCCGGTTCGTCTGTCCGAAAATGCGAAACACCGGGGATATTTTCCCGGATGTTTCCCCCCTTCACCGGTATCACCTCATACCGCATTAGGGCACCCCTAGCACCGCTACTTGTCATGTCATGCATCGCCATGCATTTGTTTGCATTATATTTATTGTTTCTTCCCCCTCTTCCCTCGCTAGACACCGAGACCGACGCCGCTGCTACCCAGTACGACTACAGAGTTGACGACCCCTCTCTCTTGCCAGAGCAACCAGGCAAGCCCCCTCCTTGATCACCAGATATCGCCTATTCTCTTCTATATTGCTTGCATTAGAGTAGTGTAGCATGTTACTGCTTTCCGTTAATCCTATTCTGATGCATAGCCTGTCATTGTTGCTCCAGTTGTTGATACCTTACCTGCAATCCTAAATGCTTAGTATAGGATGCTAGTTTACCATCAGTGGCCCTACATTCTTGTCTGTCTGCCATGCTATACTATCGGGCCGTGATCACTTGGGAGGTGGTCACGGGTATATACTTATACATAATATATGATACTTGTGGTGATTAAAGTCGGGTCGGCTCGTAGGAGTACTCGCGAGTGATTCCGATGTTGGGGGCTGAAGGGGCAGGTGGCTCCATCCCGGTAGAGGTGGGCCTGAGTTCCCGGAGGCCCCCGACGGTTACTTTGTGGCGGAGCGACAGGGGAGGTTGAGACCACCTAGGAGAGAGGTGGGTCTGGCCCTGGTCGGCGTCCGTGGTTATTTCAAAATAACACGCTTAACGAGATCTTGGTATTTGATCTGAGTCTGGCCACTGGCCTATACGCACTAACCATCTACGCGGGGACAGTTATGGGCACTCGACGTTGTGGTATCAACCGAAGCCTTCGTGATGTCAGCGACTAAGCGGCGCGCGCCGGATTGGGCTGGAACGCCTGCTAGGCTAGGTCTGCTTCCGGCCGTGTTCACAACGTGCAGGTGTGCAATGGGCGACGGGCCCAGACCCCTGCGCCATAGGCTTTAGACCGGCGTGCTGACCTCTCTGTTGTGCCTAGGTAGGGCTGCGACGTGTTGATCTTCCGAGGCCGGGCATGACCCAGAAAAGTGTGTCCGGCCAAATGGGATCGAGCGTGTTGGGTTATGTGGTGCACCCCTACAGGGAAGTTAATCTATTCGAATACTCGTGATCTTCGGTAACAGGACGACTTGGAGTTGTACCTTGACCTTATGACAACTAGAACCGGATACTTAATAAAACACACCCTTCCAAGTGCCAGATACAACCGGTGATCGCTCTCTCACAAGGCGACGAGGGGAGGATCATCGGTTAGAATTATGCTACACAATGCTACTTGGTGAACTTACCATCTACTCTCTTCTCCTGCTGCAAGATGGAGGTTACCAGAAGCGTAGTCTTCGAAAGGACTAGCTATCCCCCTCTAATTCCAGCATTCTGCAGTTCAGTCCACATATGATACCCTTATTCCATTTGATACCAATGCATACATATGTAGTGTAGCTCCTTGCTTGCGAGTACTTTGGATGAGTACTCACGGTTGCTTTTCTCCCCCTTTTCCCATTTCCTATATCCGATTGCTGCAACCAGACGTTGGAGTCCAGGAGCCAGACGCCACTATTGATGACGACTACTACTACTCGGGAGGTTCCTACTACTACGTGCATCCCGCCTACGCCTCTTTCGATCTGTATCTCAGTTAGTGCTAGCCTTCTTAAGGCAAACTTGTTTAACTTATGTCTGTACTCAGATATTGTTGCTTCCGCTGACTTGTCTATGGTCGAGCTCTTGTATTCGAGCCTTCGAGGCCCCTGGCTTGTAATATGATGCTTGTATGACTTATTTTATTTGTAGAGTTGTGTTGTGATATCTTCCCGTGAGTCCCTGATCTTGATCGTACATGTTTGCGTGTATGATTAGTGTACGGTCAAATCGGGGGCGTCACAAGTTGGTATCAGAGCCGACTGCCTGTAGGAATCCCCCTTCCACACTCCTTGGCCGAAGCGAGTCTAGTCATTGAAATTTTTTTACTAACTTGGCTGTGTGGCTTGCGGGCCCATGTCGCCATTGGGTGGTATTAGGATCTTTTATTCCTCGACCTATACTCTGGGACTCCGATCTCTCTTCTATTCGGGTTAAATGATTTTCCTAAAATCTAACTCTAGGTTCTTGTTACCACTTCCTGTCGGAGAGCCCCTTCATTTCAGATGATCGACTGCTTCACCAGAAGATTCTGAAGATAATCTCCGATGTTCTCTCGACACACTTGTGCCCACCGCCTTGGCAAATTCCCTACCACTGTTATATTATTATGGATAACTACCTACACTTGTCCTTTCAATCCCATTGATCTTGTTATTACAAGATACCCCGAAAATCCTCTCTATTGTTCCGAGAATACTTTGTGCTACTGCCTTGTAGTTCCTTGCCGCATAAATACCCCTACGGATAATTCCTCGCACTTATCGAGTCTCCGCTCTTTCCTAGTTGTTCATGTGTTCCACAAAAGTTTTCGAAATACCATTCGATCTTCCAAAAATCCTGAGCATCTTCTTGCTCTTGAAATTCTTGCTTGCTTGCATTATGGTTAATCCCATAAGTCTCGTAATCTTATTGGCATCTATTGTCATTATCATTTTGAGTCCGTTGATTCAATTTGTTACGAATGCTCGCAATCCTCAATCAGATCCTAGAATTCATCCTTCCGGCTCAGACGTCATTTTAAACATGAGTTGGATCTCGACCAATCAAATTGTCGTTGATTGTACCCCTAAGCTTACTCAACTTATCCATCCTTAATCAGAGCGTTTGTTTCTGATCCTTTGATTTGGAAATCTTAATTCCTTTGCCTTGAGCTTTGAATTAGTGATTTGTTTCTATAATCCAAGCCCTTGGTTTGTTTTGCCCTCTGATCATGTGCCGATACTCACATCAGCTCCATTATGGACCGGCAGATCCTTTGTTGGATTTTATCCGACAGCATCCCTCATATTCAATAACCTTGTGATCCTTCCCTCGGATACATAATGCCTTTGGTAAATTGTATCCTCTACTTTCTCAACCTTGCTCTGCTTTCGAGATGGTGATATTTACTCTTGAAGCTTGTGGTATATGTTTCTAAGATGTCCTGATGGGTTGAACCTATACCTTCTCTAAAACTGTGTGAACCTGAAAGTTTTCATGAGTCATACTCTTCTGGTGATTCGCCAGATAAAATTTCAACACTGCAACTTCTTCGAAGACGAGAAGAGAATGAAAGGTTATGCATTAAAGAAGTGGGAGTCGACCTTGAACTTGTGTTCATGCCCATGGAAACGATGTAGATCTTATCATTAAAGCTTCTCTTAAAATTATTTACCCCTTTGGTATAAGTTTATCTTATATCTGGGATTTGGTCCATTGCAACCGTGGTTCCGACCATGATTGTTCTTCTTTGATCCCATTTCCCGGGCAAGTTGAAGTACTTGTCCTCTGCAGATCAATATACCTACCCAACCTCTATTCTGCTCTACCTTCGAGTATACCCCCTGGTATCTCGAGGATATCATGCCATTGCACTACATCTTATAAATTGGTGCTGGAGTAATACCTTTCCCTGTCATAGTCACTCCACGGGTCTCGGTTGTCGTCAACCAAGAACACCGATTTGTGAATCGAATCAACACTGAGATTCAGTATTCCCAATACTTTGTTGTTGAGAAGTTTAATACTCCATCACGTCACTCCTAGCCTGATCGGCTACATCATTATCGTGCCAATTTTAACTATGCTACCTAGTCCTTAATCCCGGAGCACAACTTTCGATGATGAGCTAAACTTACGTCGATCTTCCTTGTCATATCATTTCGCCTTGAACATCAAGCTTGATTTTGAGTTCGTGTCGTACCCTTGGTTCCAATAACCTTTCGCTTCATCAGTCCTTTGACTTGATGTCATTGCTGTTTGATTACATCTTCATGAAACCTCTCGACAAATGTGTCGTGATCATCATCTACATTCTGAGCTTTTCCAAGATGTCAATCAAATTCATGATGAGAGATATCATCCTTACCCCTCGATGATTTGTGTTATCATCGACCACTTTATTGCCTTCCCACCAACACAAGCTTGTTTGTGTTTGGTGTTATACCTTGAGTTCCTTGCTATCCAGCAATTGTTCTTCTTTACCTTGGAACATTAACATCTCTTATGTCATCTATGTTGTGAGAATTTCACCACCTCTTAAAAATTCTTGGTACAGTGATGCTTCTCGCCATCACCATTCTTTTCTTAGTCCCCGTGATTGACTGAACTCTGTTGTGCGAATTTATTATCTCTAGCTACCCTATTACTTCAGAGTTAATGGACAATAATTCCAATTTGGTGTGTTGCTTGCTCAATCGCCATTCCGACGTTGGTCGTGCAACCCAGCCCATATTTTGGGTACACCTTTCAACCAATGTTTAATTGTGTATGTTTTCCTCGAGCATATTTCATCATATCATTTGATCTGACAAATGTTATCTCCTTATCCACATAACTGTGGAGATCCATTTTTTTGGATACCTCGTTGAATTATCGTTGAGTCCATCAGCCACCTCCTCATCCTCTCCTTGGCTTAATTATGAACCCTTGTTTGGAACTCGCTTCCATAGTTCATTTCTCGAGAATCATATAATGTCATCTTGTCAATTGTGTTGCACCTTTTCTTCTCAGGCATCCTGAGTCTGAGATATCCTAACACCAATCAGATCTGAAGCTCTGTCAGATTTGATGGTTGGAACATTTTTTGAAGAGTTATAACATTGCTCTTTCTATGACCCGGTTAGGTGATGTCATGCCTAGCACACCTGGCTGGAGGGCCTATTGTTATAGTTCTTCCTTTTAGCAATGTTAACAATTCTTCCATGAGGAAATTGAAGGACTTTTTCTATAAGTTGTTCCTGATGAATCCATTGAGTATCCAAAGTCCGACCTTTGCTTGAAGACCATGCAATGCTATCTCGAAGCATGTCTGTGGTACTCTGATTTTCAACAAGAACATTTGAAGCCCAATGCTAAATGTTTCTTGCTCTATTATCCAAACATCGTTTTATGGTTAATGTCATGAAATTTTTCTCCCCTTACCTAAAGGGTTTTCTACATCATATCCTGTCATGGATATCATGCTCTGCTTGTCCTTGGGAAGGATATACCCCTGAAATATGTGTTTAGACACATTGTCCTTTCATGGTTCTGTTTAAACCTGATAATCATATTTTCCTTTCCATTGTTTGGTTTAACCTTTCTTGTGATCTATATGATCTAAGCAGTAATATTCCCCTACTTTTGTAAACCCCTTGATGTACAATTCTGTCAGAAAGACCCTGTTACTTTTGTTGATGACATTCCGGTAACCACCGATGGATGAGAACTTTGCCTACTGGTCCACCTCGTTCAATGAGCAGGAAAATGGTTCTCTTCGTCCTTCGCCCTTGGTACCGATGTTGTTGCCGACATAACCGACAGACTATCCTCTGACATGCCTTGCTTACATGATCATGCAAGATGTCACTGACCTTCCTACTTTTAACCACATGGTGGGCCTATAACCCACAGTTCCACAGGATCGAAGCCTGACTCTCCTGTACACCTTGTTGACATAGTTATCCCTTGCTCTTGGTTTCGTAGGTAATTCGCGAGCCACCTTCCTAGTGATCTATTCTGGTATCAGACGCGATACTTACTCTCGCTGCTCTAAACCCCTTTCTCACTCTGGTTCAGACATCGAGCAACTATCTATCCACTTGGAACCTCTTATTGTACCTTCATACCTTACTCTCGATGTATTTTATATGTTCAACTCGAGAGATAATCTTATGCTCATTCATGGGTTAACCCCAGATTGTTTCCCTCATAAACATTCTGTCATAGCCGAGCTGTCCCTTACCTATTCATAAGTACGTTGGAGTTCCCGAAGAAAATGACGACTTCATCATGATGACCTGAAGCAGAGGAAGAAGACATCAACGTAATGGATCGACCTCTTCGAGAAGAGCAACTAAGACCGAGAAGAATTGTTAGAATTTCGTAACCTATTCTTCCCCCTTACTCCCCTCTTAAATCTCGAGACGAGATTTCTTGTAGTGGAGGAGAATTGTGACGCCCGGATAATCAAGCTACAGTAAACCTCTGCTAATGGTGCCACGTCACCTCGGTTACTGTTGATAAACTCGAGTTAGTTCAAAAACGATTCAAATTAAAATTTAAAATATAGGCAAACAGTAAAATTTTCAAATATCAAAACTAAAATGTTCGGTTGTGTCAAATAAATCGTAAGTAATTATGGTGCAGAAACCAAACTCTGAAGAAGTGTTTAAAGTCTCTAAAATAATTATGGCAGTAGCAAAAACAATTAATTACATGCCTTTTACAATTAATAAAATACTAAACCGTTTTATTTTATCACCAAACTTTTTGTGGCATCGGGGCATTTTGGAACACTAATTTGGGTACTACTTATATATTTTATAAAACAAATATGTATAGAAAATAAAATAGAAAACTAATAAAAGAAAAAGAAATTACTAAAATAGAAAAGAAAAGAACCCCCCCTCCCGCTCCCCATGGGCCTCGGCCCACCCACCCAACCAGCCCGCCGGCCCAGCCGGCGCCCCACTCCCTTATCCCCTGGTGCTGAAACCCTAACCCCCCCCCTAACCGCACCACTTCCCCCACTCCCTCGTTCTCTCCTCCCCCTTCCCGATCCAAACTGGATCGGGGAAACGATCCCCTCGCTCCTCTCCTCCCCCCCCCCCGATCGGATCTAGGTCGGGGCAACGGGCCCCGGATGCCATCGCCTCTCTTCTTCGCCCCCCCCCCTCCATCGAGCACAGGACCCCGCCTCCTCGACGCATCACCGGCGCCGCCCCGCCCGTCGCTCGCCGGCGTCCTCACCCTCCTCCCCGTTCCTGGACCAAAAAGGCCACCCCGACGTCGCCATCCGCCGCACCGCGCCGGAAACACATCTCCGCCCCCTCCATCGGGCATGCCGTTGCACAACTACAGGGCCGGTGAGGACCTCCCCGTCCGACCCCATCTTCCCTCCCTACGGTCACCGCGCTCACCGAACGTGCTGCACGACCGTCGCCATGCTCTGCCGGTCGCATTGGTGCCTCGTTCTCGCCCAGCGCTCGCGGCCACCGCGCCCTCCTCCGCATGCGCACGCCCCGGCCTTCACTTGCTCGCCCCGCGCGCGCCACACGCCCCCTGCCGCTCGCAACACCTTCGGCCACCTACGCGTGTGTCCGCCGCTCCTGCCGCTCGCCTCCAACCACCGGCGTGCCGCCCATCCGTGTTGTCGCGGTTGCTGCTGCCCTCCCGCCGCCGCTGCAGCTTGAGCCTGTCGTGGCCGCCCTCTTGCCCTTGCCCACTCCGGCTGGCCACCTCTCGCCGCGGCCGTGCCGAGCCGCTCCGGCCAGCCTTCTCCTGCTGCGCCCCGCCCCCGGTGGCCTCGTCCCTCCCTTCGCCCCGGTCGGCCTCGGCCTCGCATGGGTTGCGACCGCAACCCGCACACCCGCAAAGGCCCCTGGGGCCTATGACAGGTGGGCCTAGCCCCCGGAACATTATATAAAAAAGAATTAATTAATTAATTAATTAATTAAAATATTAATTATTTAATTAATAAATTAATTAACTTAATAAATTGTGTTTAATAAACCTAATTAATTAACTAACCTAACTAACTGTTAATTAAACTAGTTAATTTGGTTAATTAGTTAACACACAATGACATGCGGGACCTACATGTCAAATTGACCCAATCAACAATGTTGACTGCTGACGTCGTGCTGACATCATGATGACGTCAGCATACACTATTCTGGATAATGTTAAATTAAATTAATTAATTAAATTCCAGAAAATGTTTTAAAACATGAAAAATTAATACAAAATAAACCGTAGCTCGGATGAAAAAACTTTGTACATGAAAGTTGCTCAGAACGACGGGACGAATCTGGATTCGCAGGCCATTCGTCTGTCACGCATCCCTAGCATAGCGAACACGCAACTTTCCCCCTCTGGTTCGTCTATCCGAAAATGCGAAACACCGGGGATATTTTCCCAGATGTTTCCCCCCTTCACCGGTATCACCTCATACCGCGTTAGGGCACCCCTATGTAACACCCTCGATGCGACTATATCTCCCACGTGTCGAGGCACGACGTAGAGGCATAATCGCATTGAAGGCATATGTCGCAAGTTAGGCAATCTTCACAAACATCCCATGTAATATAAATCATGAAGGGGAGATAACATAGTTGGCTTACACTCGCCACGTCAATCAAGTACATAAATAACATTACATCATCCAAACACTCATGGCCCGACTACGGCGCCAAAATAAAAGAGAGCCCAACATGCGACACGGTCCCAATCACCCCCAACTGGGCACCACTACTGATCATCGGGAAAGGAAACATAGTAACGTTGAGAGTCTTCGTCGAACTCCCACTTGAGCTCATACGCGTCTGCTGGAGCAGAATCATCAGGCCCTGCATCTGGGGTAATAGTAATCTGTGAGCCACAGGGACTCAGCAATCTCCCACCCTCGCGATCAAGACTATTTAAGCTTGTAGGTAAGGCAAGGTAAATATAAGTGGAGCTGCAGCAAGCGACTAGCAAGTATGGTGGCTAACTTATTCGCAAAAGAGAGCGAGAAGAGGAGGCAAGGCACGAGCGAGGAACTAGAGAGAAACCTGCGCAAACATTACTCCAACACCGTGTCCACTTCCCGGACTCCGCCGAGAAGAGGCCATCATGGTAACACACTCAGTTGATTCATTTTAATTAAGTTAAGGTTCAAGTTATCTACAACCGAACATTAACAAATTCCCATCTTCCCATAACCGCGGGCACGGCTTTCGAAAGTTCAAATCCCTGCAGGGGAGTCCCAACTTAGCCCATGACAAGCTCTCACGGTCAACGAAGGAATAGACCTCCTCCCAAGACGTTCCGATCAGACTCGGTATCTCGGTAATTCAAGACACTTCGACAGGTTAAAACAAGACCAGCAACACCGCCCGAATGTGCCGACAAATCCCGATAGGAGCTGCACATATCTCTTTCTCAGGGCACACTCAGATTGTCTTAGGTACGGGTAGGCCAGCCCAGAGTTGCCCCTGGTGGCCACCGGTAGCTGACAGGTGGACCAACACTCAGAGGAGCACTGGCCCGGGGGGGTTAAAATAATGATGACCCTTGAGTCTGCAGAACCCAAGGGAAAGAAAAGGCTGGTGGCAAATGGTAAAAGCAAGGTTGGGCATTGCTGGAAAAGCTTTAATCAAGGCGACTATCAAGGGGTTCCCATTATAACCCAACCGCGTAAGGAACGCAAAATCCGGGAACATAACACTGATATGACGGAAACTAGGGCGGCAAGAGTGGAACAAAACACTAGGCGAGAGGCCGAGCCTTCCACCCTTTAGCAATATAATGATATCCCAACAAGTAAATAAATGTTCCAACAAGGAACGGCCTTCAATCTTCATCTGCAACTAGCAACGCTATAAGAGGGGCTGAGCAAAGCGGTAACATAGCCAAACAACGATTTGCTAGGACAATGGTGGGTTAGAGGTTTGACATGGCAATTTGGGAGGCTTGCAAGCAAGTGGTAGGCATCGTAGCATTGGCATAGCAAAAGAGCGAGCAAACTAGCATAGCAAAGATAGTAGTGATTTCAAGGGTATGATCATCTTGCCTGCACAGTTGTCAGAGTTGACTGGATCCTCGAAAGCAAACTCAACGGGCTCCTCGTTAGCGAACTCTTCTCCCGGCTCTACCCAAACAAGACAAACAAGCAACAAGGATACAATCAACCACGTGCAAAGATCAAGCAAAATGATGCAATGATGACATGCGATGCGGGATGCGAAATGCAAGATATGACAGGAAATGCATGAACCTGGCCTCAACTTGGAAAACCAAGTGTGCCACTGGAAAGGTGAGATGAAATCGCTTGAAAACGATATAAATAACGCCGGAATCGGAGTTACGGTTTGGAAATGGCAAGCGAAACAAAAATGACACCGGTCTGCGATTTACAACAAGTAGCCATCTAAATGCAAAGAGATGAACATGCTACAGCACCCAAACATGACAACAAAATACATGGCAGGGATGCACACAAGATGCTTAACAAAAGTCTAGCACTGAGCTACGGCCAAATCATCCATTAACAGGTTCAAACAAGCATGGCAAAAATGCATATGACAAACAGATCTCAGACTTAGTGAAATTAACTATTGTCTGGAATTTCAGATCAGGTAGCACTCTTCGTAGCAACAAAACTACATGCTACAGGACCTGAACATGGCAAATTAAAGCATGTCATGGAGCTACTCAAAGAGCTTAACAAAAGTCCCTTAGTGACCTTGAGCCAAAAGGGATCAGAAAAAACAATTGCAAGCATGTGAACATAGCAAAAAAACCTAATCAGTTTTCATACTTAGTGAAAACTGGAGCAAGCTGAAATATAACTCAAGTAGGCATGTTTACGAGCACGATGCACTCACTACAGAGCAAGTCATGGCAAGACAAGCATACACCCACCAAGAATACACAAAATTCAAGCTAGACATGGCAAGAACAATAGCATAGCATGCACGGATCAACTACAACAACAACGGCAAAATTGCAAACAAGTTGACAATCTGCCCAGATTCACAAAGTAGCAAACGTAGAGCTCGATTGACTCAAGCTAGGGTGCTCCATAATTGCAAACAAAGACATGGATGGATAGAGCACTACAAGATTAACAAAACATCCTTACTGATCATCCTCAAAAGAGGCACGGATCACTAGGAAACAACAAGAACATATGGCATCATGAGATAAACAGCTCCAGGACTTAGTGAAATTACTAAGTCCCTGAAAACAGAATTAGCAAGTGCACCACTTTGCAAGCTTGCACTAGTCACCACACACATCCTAAAAATACATGGGTTGCGCCTCTGGAAATATGAAAAACCCCTTAATAAAACACATGTAGAGCATCAGGGCATATCGTGCACACATTAATCATGGCAAAAATGACAAAAACCTAAACGGAGTAGCAGATCTGACAATAATCTCAAGTAGCCCTCTTCTAACAGCATTTCGGGCATCAAGATGAACTCAAATTAAAATGATGCAATGGAATGAAATGATGTACTCTCTGAGATGAACATTTTGATATGCTATATGCATGAATCGGAGCTACGGATGCAAAGTTACGGCGCCGCGAACAGGAGCACTTGAACTGAAAATCCGGAGACTTAGAAGAAAAACAACCTCTCCGGGACAGATCTAGGGTTTACTGTTCACGGCACGGAATCCGAGGACGGCAGCGCGGCTCACCGGAGAAGTCGAGGACGGCGGCGGTCGGGGTTGGGGGCGCCGGATCCGGCCCTCCCGCGGCCGGATCTCGCCGGATCCGGTCGCCGGTGAGTCGGAGAGGCGGCGGAGAGGCGCGGCGACGACGAAGGAGGTGCGGCGGCGAGGCGCGGCGGGGTTCATCGGTGACGGGGCCGGCTTGCTCCGGCAGCGGCGGCGCGGAGGAGGAGGCGGCGCACTCGGGCGGTGGGGAGGCGGCCTGGCTCGGCGGCGGCGGCGGATGGCAGCTCGGGCCGCGGGGGCCGGTTGCGGGCCGGCCGGGCCGCGGGCGGAGACGGCGGTGTCTTGCCACGTGGCGAGCACGGGGAGGCTGGCGGCGACGGAGCGGACGCGTCCGGCCGGGGCGGACGTGTCCGGCCGGCGCGGATCTGGGATTTAGGGTTTGAGGACGAGGGGGGATCCGGAAATTTCGGAGGAGGGGCTAGTTTTATAGGTAGAGGGGGCTAGGAGAGTCCAAATGAGGTGCGGTTTTCGGCCACGCGATCGTGATCGAACGCTCTAGGTGATGGAGCAGAGTTAGGTGGGTTTTGGGCCAAATTGGAGGGGTGTTGGGCTGCAACACACACGAGGCCTTTTCGGTCCCTCGGTTAACCGTTGGAGTATCAAACGAAGTCCAAATGATACGAAACTTGACAGGCGGTCTACCGGTAGTAAAACAAGGCCGCTTGGAAAGTCTCTGTCCAATCCGGAAATGTTTAATCCCCACACACGAAAGAAAGCTAGAATTGACCACCGGAGGAGAACGAAGCGCCGGAATGCAAAACGGACAACGGGGAAAATGCTCGAATGCATGAGACAAACACGTATGCAAATGCAATGCACATGATGACATGATATGAGATGCATGACAACGACAACAACACACGGAGACAAAGAATCCGAACCCGAGGAAATAAATATAACTTAACGCCGGAAATGGCAAGAGTTGGAGTACAGATTGGGAAAGTTACATCCGGGGTGTTACAACACTCCACCACTACGAAAGGATCTCGTCCCGAGATCTAGGACTAAAAGAACGCCGGGTACTCAGAACGGAGGTGATCCTCGCGTTCCCAGGTAGCTTCACGGTCGGAATGGTGTGACCACTTGACTTTGAGAAATTTGATTGACTTGTTGCGAGTCTTGCGTTCAGTCTCTTCGAGAATAGCAACTAGGTGCTAATGTAAGAGAGATCTTCTTGGAGCTCAATGTCCTCGAAGTTGACGGTGCGGTCAGGAGTCTTGAAGCACTTTCGAAGCTGAGAGACATGGAACACGTCATGAACATTTGCATAGTTTGAAGGAAGCTCGAGTTGATAGGCGAGGTCGCCTCTCTTGCTGACAATCTTGAAAGGTCCCACGTATCTGGGGGCAAGCTTCCCTTTGATACCGAAGCGACGAGTACCTTTCATAGGAGAGACGTGGAGGTAAACATGATCTCCGATCTCGAAAGCCAAATCACGGTGCTTACTATCATAGTAGCTCTTCTGACGGGATTGGGATGCTTTGAGGTTATCTCGAATGACTTTGCACATTTCTTCTGCCTCTGTGATTAAGTCATTACCCAAAAGCTGATGTTCACCGGTTTCAGACCAGTTGAGAGGGGTACGGCACTTCCTGCCATACAGAATTTCAAATGGGGCCTTGCCCGAACTTGCTTGAAAACTGTTGTTGTAGGAGAATTCAGCATAAGGAAGACAATCCTCCCACTTCATGCCGAAGGAGATCACACAAGCCCTGAGCATATCTTCAAGAATCTGGTTGACACGCTCGACTTGACCGCTAGTTTGAGGATGGAAAGCTGTGCTGAAGCGGATGTTGGTGCCCATGGCCTTCTGAAAAGAATCCCAAAACTTCGAGGTAAAGATGCTGCCACGGTCTGAAGAGATCACTTGTGGAATACCGTGCAGAGAGACAATTCGAGAGGTATAGAGTTCCGCCAATTGAGCTGCAGTGATCGACTCTTTGATAGGAAGAAAGTGAGCCACTTTGGTGAGTTTGTCGATGACAACGAATATAGCATCATTGCCACGCTTGGACTTTGGAAACCCAGTCACGAAGTCCATTTCAATGTGGTCAAACTTCCATTCTGGAATGGCAAGAGGTTGGAGGAGACCTGCTGGCCTTTGGTGTTCTGCCTTCACTCTTCTGCAGACATCACATTCATTCACGAATTGAGCAATCTCGCGCTTCATTCGCGTCCACCAATAAGCTTGCTTGAGGTCCTGATACATCTTCGTACTCCCAGGGTGGATGGAGAGGAGAGAATTGTGAGCCTCGTTCATGATCACTTTACGAAGGTCACCTTTGGGTACAACAATACGATCCTCAAAGAAGAGAGTGTCCTTGTCATCAAGGTGGTAACACTTGTACTTGAACTGACTCTTGGCAATCCCAATCTTCACCTTTTTCACCATAGCATCAAGAAGCTGGGCTTGGCGAATCTGGTCTTCCAAGGTAGGAGAGACTTGAAGGTTGGCGAGGAAACCTTCAGGAACAATTTGCAGATTAAGTTTGCGGAAAGCTTCACAAAGCTCGGGTTGATAAGGCTTAAGAATCAGACTGTTGCAGTAGGCTTTCCTGCTCAATGCGTCAGCGATCACATTGGCCTTGCCTGGAGTATACTCAATACTCGGATTATACTCTTGAATCATTTCGACCCATCGAGTTTGCCTGAGGTTGAGATTAGGCTGAGTGAAGATGTACTTGAGACTCTTGTGATCAGTGAAAATGTCCACTTTCCTTCCCAATAGAAGATGTCTCCAAGTCAAAAGAGCATGCACAACTGCCGCCAACTCGAGATCATGAGTGGGTAGTTCTTCTCATTCGGCTTCAACTGGCGAGAGGTATAAGCAACAACTTTCTTCTCTTGCATCAATACTGCACCAAGGCCTTGGAGAGAGGCATCACAAAAGACCTCGTACGGCTTGGATTCATCAGGCGGAGTCAGAACTGGAGCAGTGATCAATTTCTCTTTCAAAGTGTTGAAAGCAATATCACACTCCGGAGACCAAACGTACTTGACGTGCTTCTAGAGAAGATTTGAGAGAGGCTTCGCGATCTTAGAAAAGTTTTCAACGAATCTTCGGCAATAGCTTGCGAGACCGAGGAAGCTACGGAGTTTCTTCATGTTCTGAGGAGGTTCCCAATTCACAATTGCAGACACCTTCTCAGGATTCACGGCAATGCCCTTGGCAGAGATGATATGACCAAGATAAAGAACCTCATCGAGCCAAAATTCACACTTGGAGAACTTGGCGTAGAACTGATGTTCCCTGAGCTTATCAAGAACCAAACGCAAGTGCTTGGCATGATCTTCCTTATTCTTGGAGAAAACCAGAATGTCGTCGAGATAGACCAAAACGAAGTCATTGGTGTAGGCGTTGAAGATGAAGTTCATCATGCGAGAGAACGTCGGAGGAGCGTTGACGAGACCAAAAGACATGACAGTGTATTCATATGAACCAAAGCTTGTCCTGAAAGCCGTCTTGGGAATATCTTGCTCACGAATTCGAATCTGATGATAACCCATACGGAGATCAAGCTTGGAGAATACTTGGGCACCTTTGAGTTGTTCGAACAGCACATTGATGTTGGGAAGTGGGTATTTGTTCTTGATGGTCTTCTCGTTCACTGGACGGTAGTCAACACAAAGTCGGTCCGTTCCATCCTTCTTCTTCACAAAAAGAACACCACAACCCCATGGAGAAGAACTAGGCCGGATGAGACCCATTTTATCTTGAATATCGAGTTGCTTCTTCAGCTCCTTCAACTCTTCAGGTCCGAGCTTGTAAGGACGCTTGCACACAGGTTCCGTGCCAGGTTCAAGATCAATAACGAATTCAACTAGCCGGTGCAGAGGCATTCCTGGAAGCTCTTCTGGAAAGACGTCTTGATATTCGCAAACGACTGGAATTTGCGAGATAGCATCCAATTCACCCTTCTCATTGAGAGAAAATAGACGGATGGTATTATCACGAGCGGCAAAGACAATTACATCCTTAGACGAATGAGTCAATTGAATCTGCCTGGCAGCACAATCAAGATGTGCCTTGTGCTTAGAAAGCCAATCCATTCTGAGAATAAGATCAATATCCGAGTCACCAAGAACCGTAGGAGAAGATAGAAACTTGTAGTCTCCCAAAGTGATAGTAACATCCGGAGCAATGGAGTTAGCATGCATGCGCTTACCAGGAGAGACAACTACTAAAGGACTAGGCAAAATTTGCAAAGGCAACCCATGCTTAGATGAAAACGGTCTCGAGATGAAACAATGCGATGCACCCGTATCAAACAGAACTTTTGCAGGAACATCGTTAACAGGAAGGTTACCCATAATCACATCTGACGAGTCCTCTGCCTGAGCTGCATTCATCAAGTTGACCTTGGCGTGCTTGGGGTTATGCTTGACCACAGTTGTACTTGCCGATCTGACAGGAGGAGGAGGAAGACGCCTCTGGTTGAAATACTTGTTGGCATAGTGACCCTTCTGTTGGCACTTGTTGCACGTGACCTCTGAAAGCGGACGGTGATACGAAGCACTCGATCTTGGAGCTTGAGACGAAGTCTTGTTCTAAAAGCCAGGGTTGGGTAGGTGGGAAGAACCACTGCCACCTTTGCTCTTCTGCTGATACGGCTGATGAAACAGAGGAGGAGGAAGCCAGTACTTCTGCTGCTTGGTCACTTGAGTAGAGGAAGAAGGAGTAACATCTCTGACTCGCTTCTTGGAAGCATCACACCTCAACTGAGCAGCCTCTTGCTTCAGTGCCATGTTGTAGAACTCATCGTATCTCAAGGGCTCGAAGAGAACAAGAGCTAGCTGAATTTCTTCTCTGAGACCACCCCTGAACTGGTATATCATGCTCTTCTCATCAGGGACGTCCTGCTTGGCAAAGCGGGCGAGCTTCTGGAACAACTTGTTGTAGTCATAGACAGACAAAGAGCCTTGCTTCAGGTTGCGGAATTCCTCACGCTTGCTTTCAACCACGCTCTGCGGAATATGATGAGCTCGGAAATCTCGACGGAAATCATCCCAAGTGATAACACGTCCACCTCGGGAATCCTTGTACTGCTGGAACCATTCTGCAGCTTGATCTTTGAGTTGGAAGGAAGCGAACTTAACAAAGTCCTCAGGCTTGATGTTACTG
Organism: Triticum urartu; assembly: GCF_056163025.1. Lineage (NCBI taxonomy): Eukaryota > Viridiplantae > Streptophyta > Magnoliopsida > Poales > Poaceae > Triticum > Triticum urartu. Next base: position 360,506,885 of record NC_141876.1, on the reverse strand, counting down.
CACTCGAAATGCTTGCACAGATCCACAAGCCAATCGTTAGCATCGGTTGCCTCAACACAATTGCTGAAAGTCTTTGGCCCGTTAGCAAGGAACTGGTTGAGTGTAGCAAAGTGATTCTGATTGCTGCCTTGATTCCCTTGGTTGCCTTGATTGCGCTCTTGACGAATTTGCATGATCAACTGTGTGTTTGCATTGGTTGCGGCCATCACAGCTTGCCATGCCTCCGGAGGAGGTGGAGGTGGTGGCGGATCAGGATTCGGAGTCGTGCGTGTTGGAGGAGCCATCCTGAAGAGGTTGACCACCATTAGCACATTGACAGACAAATATTGAAGCTGAATCCAATGGAAAGAAAATTGCAACATATAGTCTTCACATCCGAACAAAATGAACGAATGCATTCCTCTTGAAATGGTCACATATCCATAAATTGAGAAGCCACGTAGAATTTAGGTAGAGAAATAAATCAACAAGGTACGGATCAAGAACGAATAATCGGTAAGAAATCCCAATCTCAAACCAATATCCGTGGAAGAAGAACTAGAGCTACAAGAATTCCCACCTATGAAACTCCCGAACCTTTCCGGTTATGCAATCAGGTGTTGGGGATACAGGGGAAGCATAATATCTGACCCAAACTAGCAATTCCTACATCCAGCTGTATCCATCCTTCAACACATAACCAAGAAACCTTTGGAAACCATCTACCTCAACCTTCGAAAAGCATCCGTTATACAAGTTATGGCGATACTCCCGAACTCCCGCCCCAGTACTGGGTGGCGTCGAGGTTATCTCACCAAGGAACTGCATAAAAGAGATTTTCGATGTCGGCGTACTAAACTCAGGTATTCCAGAACTGTAATGATAAAATTATGATGACAACACCTCAGAGCTCAACTCCCCGGGACACTTCCACTAAACCCCTGACAGGAGGCACCAAGACAATGTTCTCATCATAAAACCATCGGAAGGATTCCAAGATACCCACGTGATCCTAAAAAAAATTTAGTGAAATTTGAGAAGAGAAGAGTCAAAACTCTACGTCAGGATGCCTTACCAGAGCGATGAGGAGACTGGGAAGTAAAAGGAATTCCTAATCTCTTCGATATATAATTCCTAAAAGACACAAAACATTTTTCTAGACACAACTCGGCCGCTAAAAACGATCAAGCAATGGGGCTCCTAAGGTCGGGGAAGGCTCTGATTACCAACTTGTAACACCCTCGATGCGACTATATCTCCCACGTGTCGAGGCACAACTTAGAGGCATAATCGCATTGAAGGCATATGTCGCAAGTTAGGCAATCTTCACAAACATCCCATGTAATATAAATCATGAAGGGGAGATAACATAGTTGGCTTACACTCGCCACGTCAATCAAGTACATAAATAACATTACATCATCCAAACACTCATGGCCCGACTACGGCGCCAAAATAAAAGAGAGCCCAACATGCGACACGGTCCCAATCACCCCCAACTGGGCACCACTACTGATCATCGGGAAAGGAAACATAGTAACGTTGAGAGTCTTCGTCGAACTCCCACTTGAGCTCATACGCGTCTGCTGGAGCGGAATCATCAGGCCCTGCATCTGGGGTAATAGTAATCTGTGAGCCACAGGGACTCAGCAATCTCGCACCCTCGCGATCAAGACTATTTAAGCTTGTAGGTAAGGCAAGGTAAATATAAGTGGAGCTGCAGCAAGCGACTAGCAAGTATGGTGGCTAACTTATTCGCAAAAGAGAGCGAGAAGAGGAGGCAAGGCACGAGCGAGGAACTAGAGAGCAACCTGCGCAAACATTACTCCAACACCGTGTCCACTTCCCGGACTCCGCCGAGAAGAGGCCATCACGGTAACACACTCAGTTGATTCATTTTAATTAAGTTAAGGTTCAAGTTATCTACAACCAGACATTAACAAATTCCCATCTGCCCATAACCGCGGGCACGGCTTTCGAAAGTTCAAATCCCTGCAGGGGAGTCCCAACTTAGCCCATGACAAGCTCTCACGGTCAACGAAGGAATAGACCTCCTCCCAAGACGTTCCGATCAGACTCGGTATCTCGGTAATTCAAGACACTTCGACAGGTTAAAACAAGACCAGCAACACCGCCCGAATGTGCCGACAAATCCCGATAGGAGCTGCACATATCTCTTTCTCAGGGCACACTCAGATTGTCTTAGGTACGGGTAGGCCAGCCCAGAGTTGCCCCTGGTGGCCACCGGTAGCTGACAGGTGGACCAACACTCAGAGGAGCACTGGCCCGGGGGGGTTAAAATAATGATGACCCTTGAGTCTGCAGAACCCAAGGGAAAGAAAAGGCTGGTGGCAAATGGTAAAAGCAAGGTTGGGCATTGCTGGAAAAGCTTTAATCAAGGCGACTATCAAGGGGTTCCCATTATAACCCAACCGCGTAAGGAACGCAAAATCCGGGAACATAACACTGATATGACGGAAACTAGGGCGGCAAGAGTGGAACAAAACACTAGGCGAGAGGCCGAGCCTTCCACCCTTTACCAAGTATATAGATGCATTAAGATAACATGGCAATATAATGATATCCCAACAAGTAAATAAATGTTCCAACAAGGAACGGCCTTCAATCTTCATCTGCAACTAGCAACGCTATAAGAGGGGCTGAGCAAAGCGGTAACATAGCCAAACAACGATTTGCTAGGACAATGGTGGGTTAGAGGTTTGACATGGCAATTTGGGAGGCTTGCAAGCAAGTGGTAGGCATCGTAGCATTGGCATAGCAAAAGAGCGAGCAAACTAGCATAGCAAAGATAGTAGTGATTTCGAGGGTATGATCATCTTGCCTGCACAGTTGTCAGAGTTGACTGGATCCTCGAAAGCAAACTCAACGGGCTCCTCGTTAGCGAACAAGTCTCCCGGCTCTACCCAAACAAGACAAACAAGCAACAAGGATACAATCAACCACGTGCAAAGATCTAGCAAAATGATGCAATGATGATATGCTATGCGGGATGCGATGCGGGATGCGAAATGTAAGATATGACAGGAAATGCATGAACCTGGTCTCAACTTGGAAAACCAAGTGTGCCACTGGAAAGGTGAGATGAAATCGCTTGAAAACGATATAAAGAACGCCGGAATCGGAGTTACGGTTTGGAAATGGCAAGCGAAACAAAAATGACACTGGTCTGCGATTTACAACAAGTAGCCATCTAAATGCAAAGAGATGAACATGCTACAGCACCCAAACATGACAACAAAATACATGGCAGGTATGCACACAAGATGCTTAACAAAAGTCTAGCACTGAGCTACGGCCAAATCATCCATTAACAGGTTCAAACAAGCATGGCAAAAATGCATATGACAAACAGATCTCAGACTTAGTGAAATTAACACTTGTCTAGAATTTCAGATCAGGTAGCACTCTTCAGAGCAACAAAACTACATTCTACAGGACCTGAACATGGCAAACTAAAGCATGGCATGTAGCTACTCAAAGAGATTAACAAAAGTCCCTCAGTGACCTTGAGCCAAAAGGGATCAGAAAAACAATTGCAAGCATGTGAACATAGCAAAAAAACCTAATCAGTTTTCATACTTAGTGAAAACTGGAGCAAGCTGAAATATAACTCAAGTAGGCATGTTTACGAGCTCGATGCACTCACTACAGAGCAAGTCATGGCAAGACAAGCATACACCCACCAAGAATACACAAAATTCAAGCTAGACATGGCAAGAACAATAGCATAGCATGCACGGATCAACTACAACAACAACGGCAAAATTGCAAACAAGTTGACAATCTGCCCAGATTCACAAAGTAGCAAACGTAGAGCTCGATTGACTCAAGCTAGGGTGCTCCATAATTGCAAACAAAGACATGGATGGATAGAGCACTACAAGATTAACAAAACATCCTTACTGATCATCCTCAAAAGAGGCACGGATCACTAGGAAACAACAAGAACATATGGCATCATGAGATAAACAGCTCCAGGACTTAGTGAAATTACTAAGTCCCTGAAAACAGAATTAGCAAGTGCACCACTTTGCAAGCTTGCACTAGTCACCACACACATCCTAAAAATACATGGGTTGCGCCTCTGGAAAGATGAAAAATCCCTTAATAAAACACATGTAGAGCATCAGGGCATATCGTGCACACATTAATCATGGCAAAAATGACAAAAACCTAAACGGAGTAGCAGATCTGACAATAATCTCAAGTAGCCCTCTTCTAACAGCATTTCGGGCATCAAGATGAACTCAAATGAAAATGATGCAATGGAATGAAAGATGTACTCTCTGAGATGAACATTTTGATATGCTATACGCATGAATCGTAGCTACGGATGCAAAGTTACGGCGCCGCGAACAGGAGCACTTGAACTGAAAATCCGGGGACTTAGAAGAAAAACAACCTCTCTGGGACAGATCTAGGGTTTACTGTTCACGGCACGGAATCCGAGGACGGCGGCGCGGCTCGCCGGAGAAGTCAAGGACGGCGGCGGCCGGGGTTGGGGGCGCCGGATCCGGCCCTCCCGCGGCCGGATCTCGCCGGATCCGGTCGCTGGCGAGTCGGAGAGGCGCGGCGACGACGAAGAAGGTGCGGCGGCGAGGCGCGGCGGGGTTCGTCGGCGGCGGGGCCGGCTTGCTCCGGCAGCAGTGGCGCGGAGGAGGAGGCGGCGCACTCGGGCGGCGGGGAGGCGGCCTGGCTCGGCGGCAGCGGCGGATGGCGGGTCGGGCCGCGGGGGCCGGTTGCGGGCCGGCCGGGCCGCGGGCGGAGACGGCGGCGGCTTGCCACGTGGCGAGCGCGGGCAGGCTGGCGGTGGCGGAGCGAACGCGTCCGGCCGGGGCGGACGTGTCCGGCCGGCGCGGATCTGGGATTTAGGGTTTGAGGACGAGGGGGGATCCGGAAATTTCGGAGGAGGGGCTAGTTTTATAGGTAGAGGGGGCTAGGAGAGTCCAAATGAGGTGCGGTTTTCGGCCACGCGATCGTGATCGAACGCTCTAGGTGATGGAGCATAGTTAGGTGGGTTTTGGGCCAAATTGGAGGGGTGTTGGGCTGCAACACACACGAGGCCTTTTCGGTCCCTCGGTTAACCGTTGGAGTATCAAACGAAGTCCAAATGATACGAAACTTGATAGGCGGTCTACCGGTAGTAAAACAAGGCCGCTTGGCAAGTCTCGGTCCAATCCGGAAATGTTTAATCCCCACACACGAAAGAAAGCTAGAATTGACCACCGGAGGAGAACGAAGCGCCAGAATGCAAAACGGACAACGGGGAAAATGCTCGAATGCATGAGACGAACACGTATGCAAATGCAATGCACATGATGACATGATATGAGATGCATGACAACGAAAACAACACACGGAGACAAAGAATCCGAACCCGAGGAAATAAATATAACTTAACACCAGAAACGGCAAGAGTTGGAGTACAAATTGGGAAAGTTACATCCGGGGTGTTACACCCTAGCACCGCTACTTGTCATGTCATGCATCGCCATGCATTTGTTTGCATTATATTTATTGTTTCTTCCCCCTCTTCTCTCGCTAGACACCGAGACCGACGCCGTTGCTACCCAGTACGACTACGGAGTTGACGACCCCTCTCTCTTGCCAGAGCAACCAGGCAAGCCCCCTCCTTGATCACCAGATATCGCCTATTCTCTTCTATATTGCTTGCATTAGAGTAGTGTAGCATGTTACTGCTTTCCGTTAATCCTATTCTGATGCATAGCCTATCATTGTTGCTCCAGTTGTTGATACCTTACCTGCAATCCTAAATGCTTAGTATAGGATGCTAGTTTACCATTAGTGGCCCTACATTCTTGTCTATCTGCCATGCTATACTATCAGGCTGTGATCACTTGGGAGGTGGTCACGGGTATATACTTATACATAATATATGATACTTGTGGTGATTAAAGTCGGGTCGGCTCGTAGGAGTACCCGCAAGTGATTCCGATGTTGGGGGCTGAAGGGGCAGGTGGCTCCATCCCGGTAGAGGTGGGCCTGAGTTCCCGGAGGCCCCCGACGGTTACTTTGTGGCGGAGCGACAGGGGAGGTTGAGACCACCTAGGAGAGAGGTGCGCCTGGCCCTGGTCGGCATCCGTGGTTATTTCAAAATAACACGCTTAACGAGATCTTGGTATTTGATCTGAGTCTGGCCACTGGCCTATACGCACTAACCATCTACGTGGGGACGGTTATGGGCACTCGACATCGTGGTATCAGCCGAAGCCTTCGTGACGTCAGCGACTGAGCGGCGCGCGCCGGATTGGACTGGAACGCCTGCTAGGCTAGGTCTGCTTCCGGCCGCGTTCGCAACGTGCAGGTGTGCAATGGGCGACGGGCCCAGACCCCTGCGCCATAGGCTGTAGACCAGCGTGTTGACCTTCTGTTGTGCCTAGGTAGGGCTGCGACGTGTTGATCTTCCGAGGCCGGGCATGACCCAGAAAAGTGTGTCTGGCCAAATGGGATCGAGCGTGTTGGGTTATGTGGTGCACCCCTACAGGGAAGTTAATCTATTCGAATAGCCGTGATCTTCGGTAACAAGACGACTTGGAGTTGTACCTTGACCTTATGACAACTAGAAGCGGATACTTAATAAAACACACCCTTCCAAGTGCCAGATACAACCGGTGATCGCTCTCTCACAGGGCGACGGGGGGAGGATCATCGGTTAGGATTATGCTACACGATGCTACTTGGTGAACTTACCATCTACTCTCTTCTCCTGCTGCAAGATGGAGGTTACCAGAAGCGTAGTCTTCGAAAGGACTAGCTATCCCCCTCTTATTCCGGCATTCTGCAGTTCAGTCCACATATGATACCCTTATTCCATTTGATACCAATGCATACATATGTAGTGTAGCTCCTTGCTTGCGAGTACTTTGGATGAGTACTCACGGTTGCTTTTCTCCCCCTTTTCCCCTTTCCTATATCCGATTGCTGCAACCAGACGTTGGAGTCCAGGAGCCAGACGCCACCGTTGATGACGACTACTACAACTCGGGAGGTGCCTACTAGTACGTGCAGCCCGCTGACGACGACTAGGAGTAGTTTAGGTGGATCCCAGGCAGGAGGCCTGCGCCTCTTTCGATCTGTATCTCAGTTTGTGCTAGCCTTCTTAAGGCAAACTTGTTTAACTTATGTCTGTACTCAGATATTGTTGCTTCCGCTGACTCGTCTATGATCAAGCTCTTGTATTCGAGCCTTCGAGGCCCCTGGCTTGTAATATGATGCTTGTATGACTTATTTTATTTGTAGAGTTGTGTTGTGATATCTTCCCGTGAGTCCCTGATCTTGATCGTACACGTTTGCGTGTATGATTAGTGTATGGTCAAATCGGGGGCGTCACACTACTACTACGTGCAGCCCGCTGACGACGACCGGGAGTAGTTTAGGAGGATCCCAGGCAGGAGGCCTGCGCCTCTTTCGATCTGTATCCCAGTTTGTGCTAGCCTTCTTAAGTCAAACTTGTTTAACTTATGTCTGTACTCAGATATTGTTGCTTCCGCTGACTCGTCTATGATCGAGCTCTTGTATTCGAGCCCTCGAGGCCCCTGGCTTGTAATATGATGCTTGTATGTATTTATAGAGTTGTGTTGTGATATCTTCCCGTGAGTCCCTGATCTTGATCGTACACGTTTGCGTGTATGGTTAGTGTATGATTGAATTGGGGGCGTCACAAGTTGGTATCAGAGCCGACTGCCTGTAGGAATCCCCCTTCCACACTCCTTGGCCGAAGTCGAGTCTAGACATTACAAAACTTTTTACTAACATGGTTGTGTGTCTTACAGGCCCATGTCGCCATTTGGGTGGTATTAGGATCTTTTACTCCTCGACCTTTACTCCGGGACTCTGATCCCTCTTCTATTCGGGTTTACTGAATTTACTAAAATCTAACTTTAGGATCTCGTTACTACTTCCTCCCGGAGAACCCCTCACTCCAGATGATTGCTCCGTGAACCAGAAGAATTCGAAGATACTCTCCGATATTCTCTCGAGACCTTGTGCCTGTCGCTTTTGCAATTCCCTACCACCGAAACATCCCTATGGATAAATACTTACACCTATCATTCTTTCTTTTATTCCCAATTGATCTTGTTATTACAAGATACCCCGAAATTATCTCTAATGTTCTGAGAATACTTTGTGCCTACTGCCTTGCAGTTCTTGCCACATGAATATCCCTACGGATAATTTCTCGCACTTAACGAGTATCCACTCCTCCCCAGTTGATTCATGTATGTCACCAATCTTCGAAATACCATTCGATCTTCCGAAAATCCTCAGGAGCGTATTGCTCTTGAAATTCTTGCTGCTGGCATTATGGTTAATCCCATAAGTCTCATAATCATATTGGCATCCCTTGTCATTATCATTTTGAGTCCGTTGATTCAAAATGTTGCGAATGCTCGCAATCCTCAATCAGATCCTAGAATTCATCCTTTTGGCTCAAACGTCATTTTAAACATGAGCTGAATCTCGACCAATCAAATTGTTGTCGATTTTACCCCTAAGCTTACTCAACCTATCCATCCTTAATCAGAGCGTTTGCTTCTGATCCTTTGATTTGGAAATCATAATTCCTTTACATGTGAGCTTTGAATTAGCTAGTTGCTTCTATAATCCAATGCCTTCGCATTGTTTCTTCCTATGGTTGTGTGCCGATACTCACATCAGTTTCTCTATGGACCGTCGGATCCTTTGTTGAAATATCATCCGACAGTGTCCTTCATATTCAATCACCTTGTGAGTTCTTCCCCAGATACATAATGCCTTTGGTAAATTATATCCTCTACTTTCCCAAACATGCTCTACTTTCGAGCTTGTATAAATTACTCCTGAAGTTTGTGGTATATGTTCCTAAGAGGCCCTGATGGGTTGGACCTATGCCTTTTCTAATCTGTGTGAACCCGGAAACTACTACGGGTCATACTCTACTATTGTCATGCCAGATAAAATTTCTACACTACAGCCTCATCAAAAGCGAGAAGTAAAATGAAAGGTTATGCATTGAAGAAGTGGGAGTCGACCTTGAGCCTTTGCGTTCATGCCCATGGGCCCGATGTAGAACTTTTCATCGAAGCTTCTTGTAAATGATAATAATCCCCTTGTTATACGTTCGTCCTGTATTTATGTTTGGTCCTTTGCAATCATGGTTCCGACCATATTTTCTCCTTAATATCATTTCTCGGACAAGTTGAAGTACTTGTCTTGTGTAGATCATTGCACCTGTCCAACCTTTACTTTGATCTAGTATCGAGTATTACAGTATGATATCTTGATAATGTCATGGAACTACATAACTTCTTATGGGTTCTTCATTAACTATTATTTCTCACCGATTCCAATTTTTCTGGGTTCAGGGTTGTCATCAACCGAGAACACCAATATGTGAACTGATTCTGCAGTCCGGTTTGATAACCCTAATTAATTTTCGTTGCTTATGAGTTTAGTAATCCTTCAAGTCATTCCTAGCCTGATCGGTTATACCATTATTGGGCTAATTTTTAACTGTGCTACCTGGTTCTTTTTCCTGGAGCACAATTTTTGATGATGAGCAAATCATGCGTCTATCTTCCTCGTCTAATCAATTCTCCTCGAACAGCAAACTTGATTCCAAGTTTGTGTCATACCCATGGTTCCGATAACCTTTCGCTTCATCATTCCTTTGACTTGATGTCATTGCCGACCGATTACATCTTCATGGAACCTCTCGATAAAATTTGTCATGATCATCATCAACATTCTGAGTTCTTCCAGGATATCAATTGAATTCATGATGAGAAATACCATCCTTGCCTCTCGATGATTTGTGTTGTCATCGACCACTTTATTACCTTCCCTCCAACACAAACTTGTTCGTGTTCTATATTATACCTTGAGTTCCTTGCTATCCAGCATTTGTTCTTCTTTACCTTGGAGTATTACCATCTTTTATGTCAAGAATATCATGAGGATTACTCCACCTCTTAAGAATTCTTGGTATAGTGATACTTCTCACCATCACCATTCTTTCTTGGTCCCCATGTTGATTCCAACAAGTGAACAGTGTTGTTTGGATTCTTTCCTTCTAGCAACCCTATTGCTTTGAAGTTAATGTCGGTTGTTCATTCTTAGACTATTGATTATTGAATCACCATTCTAACATTGGTCGTGCAACCCAACCCGTATTTCGGGCGCACCTTTCAACCAATGTTTAATTGTGTATGTTTTCCTTGAGCATACTTCATTATATCATTTGATCTGACAAATGCTATCTCCTTATCCACATAATTGTGGAGACCCATCTTTTTGGATACCTAGTTGAATTATCGTTGAGTCCATCAGCCACCTCCTCATCCTCTCCTTGGTTTAATGATGAACTCTTGTTTCGGAGCCTTGCTTCCGTACGTTATTTCCCGAGAACTTTACAATGTCATCTCATGAATTTGTGTTGCACCTTTCCTTCTCAGGCCTCCTGAGTCTGAGGTATTTTGAAACCATCAGATTTGAATCTCGGTCAGATATCATGGTTGGGACATGTTTTCAAGAGTTATAATGTTGGTCTTTATATGACCCGGTAAGGTGGTGTCATGTCTACCACACTTGGCCGGAGGACCTATTGTTATAGTTTTCTTGTTAGCAAGGTTAGCCATTCTTCCAAGGGGAAATTGTAAGACTTACTTACACTATAAGTTGTTCCCGATGGATCCTTTGTGTTTCCAAAGTCTGATCTTCACCTGATGACCATGTCAATGCTATCTCGAAGCATGTTTGTGGTACTCCGGTCTTCCATAATAACATTTGAAGCGCAATGCTTAATTTTTCTTTATCAATTATCCTAACAACATTGTATGGGTAATGTCATGAAATTTCTCTCCCCTACCTAAAGGGTTTTCTACATTATATCCTGTCATGGATATCATGCTTCGCTTGTCCTTGGAAAGAATATACCCTTGAAATATGTGTTTAAACACATTTTCCTTTCCATTGTTCTGTTTAATCTGATAATCATATTTTCCTTTCCATTGGTTGGTTTAACGTTTCTTGTGATCTATATGACCTAAGCAGTAATATTCTCCTACTTATGTAAACACCTCGGTGTACAATTCTGTCAGCAAGACCTTGTTACTATTGTTGATGACATTCTGGTAGCCACCGATGGATGAGAACTTTGCCTATTGGTTCGCCTCGTTTCAACGAGCAGGAAAAAGGTTCTCTTCATCCCTCGCCCTTGGTACCGAGGTTGTTGCCGACATAACTAACAGGCTATCTTCTGACATGCCTTGCTTACATGATCGTGCAAGACGTCACCGCTCTTCCTACTTTTAACCCACATGGTGGGCCCATAACCCTGTTGGAAATATGCCCTAGAGGCAATAATAAATTGATTATTATATTTCCTTGTTCATGATAATCGTTTATTATCCATGCTATAATTGTATTGACAGGAAACTCAGATACATGTGTGGATACATAGACAACACCATGTCCCTAGTAAGCCTCTAGTTGACTAGCTCGTTGATCAATAGATGGTTACGGTTTCCTGACCATGGACATTGGATGTCATTGATAACGGGATCACATCATTAGGAGAATGATGTGATGGACAAGACCCAATCCTAAGCATAGCACTAGATCGTGTAGTTCGTATGCTAAAGATTTTCTAATGTCAAGTATCATTTCCTTAGACCATGAGATTGTGCAACTCCCGGATACCGTAGGAGTGCTTTGGGTGTGCCAAACGTCACAACGTAACTGGGTGGCTATAAAGGTACACTACGGGTATCTTCGAAAGTGTTTGTTGGGTTGGCACGAATCGAGACTGGGATTTGTCACTCCGTGTGACGGAGAGGTATCTCTGGGCCCACTCGGTAGGACATCATCATAATGTGCACAATGTGATCAAGGAGTTGATCACGGGATGATGTGTTACGGAACGAGTAAAGAGACTTACCGGTAACGAGATTGAACAAGGTATCGGGATACCGACGATCGAATCTCGGGCAAGTGTCGTACCGATAGACAAAGGGAATTGTATACGGGATTGATTAAGTCCTTGACATCGTGGTTCATCCGATGAGATCATCGTGGAACATGTGGGAGCCAACATGGGTATCTAGATCCCGCTATTGGTTATTGACCGGAGAGTCATCTCGGTCATGTCTGCATGTCTCCCGAACCCGTAGGGTCTACACACTTAAGGTTCGGTGACGCTGGGGTTATAGAGATATTAGTATGCGGTAACCCGAAAGTTGTTCGGAGTCCCGGATGAGATCCCGGACATCACGAGGAGTTCCGGAATGGTCCGGAGGTAAAGAATTATATATAGGAAGTGCTATTTCGGCCATCGGGACAAGTTTCGGGGTCACCGGTATTGTACCGGGACCACCGGAAGGGTCCCGGGGGTCCACCAGGTGGGGCCACCTGCCCCGGGGGGGAACATGGGCTGTAGGGGGTGCGCCTTGGCCTATATGGGCCAAGGGCACCAGCCCCAAGAGGCCCATGCGCCAAGAATCAAGGGAGAGGAAGAGTCCTAAAGGGGGAAGGCACCTCCGAGGTGCCTTGGGGAGGAGGGACTCCTCCCCTGGCCGCACCCTTCCTTGGATGAAGGGCCAAGGCTGCGCCTCCCCCTCTCCCTTGGCCCTATATATAGTGGGGGGAAGGGAGGGCAACCACATCTAAGGCCTGGCGCCTCCCTCTCCCTCCCGTGACACATCTCCCTCCTCCCGCAGCGCTTAGCGAAGCCCTGTTGGAATCCCGCTACTTCCACCACCACGCCGTTGTGCTGCTGGATCTCCATTAACCTCTCCCTCCCCCTTGCTGGATCAATAAGGAGGGGACGTCGCTGCTCCGTACGTGTGTTGAACGCGGAGGTGCCGTCCGTTCGGCGCTAGGATCATCGGTGATTTGGATCACGACGAGTACGACTCCATCAACCCCGTTCTCTTGAACGCTTCCGCGCGCGATCTACAAGGGTATGTAGATCCACTCCTCCCTCGTTGCTAGATGACTCCATAGATAGATCTTGGTGACACGTAGGAAATTTTTGAATTTATGCTACGTTCACCAACAGTGGTATCAGAGCTAGGTCTGTGCGTAGTTTCTATGCACGAGTAGAACACAAAGTAGTTGTGGGCGTTGATTTTGTTCAATATGCTTACCGTTACTAGTCCAATCTTGATTCGGTGGCATTGTGGGATGAAGCGGCCCGGACCGACCTTACACGTACTCTTACGTGAGACTGGTTCCACCGACTGACATGCACTAGTTGCATAAGGTGGCTAGCGGGTGTCTGTCTCTCCCACTTTAGTCGGACCGGATTCGATGAAAAGGGTCCTTATGAAGGGTAAATAGCAATTGGCATATCACGTTGTGGTTTTTGTGTAGGTAAGAAACGTTCTTGCTAGAAACCCATAGCAGCCACGTAAAACATGCAAACAACAATTAGAGGACGTCTAACTTGTTTTTGCAGGGTATGCTATGTGATGTGATATGGCCAAAGGATGTGATGAATGATATATGTGATGTATGAGATTGATCATGTTCTTGTAATAGGAATCACGACTTGCATGTCGATGAGTATGACAACCGGCAGGAGCCATAGGAGTTGTCTTAATTTATTTATGACCTCCGTGTCAACATAAACGTCATGTAATTACTTTACTTTATTGCTAACCATTAGCTGTAGTAGTAGAAGTAATAGATGACGTGACAACTTCATGGAGACACGATGATGGAGATCATGGTGTCATGCCGGTGACAAGATTATCATGGAGCCCCAAGATGGAGATCAAAGGAGCTATATGATATTGGCCATATCATGTCACTATTATTTGATTGCATGTGATGTTTATCATGTTTATACATCTTGTTTACTTAGAACGACGGTAGTAAATAAGATGATCCCTCACTAAAATTTCAAGAAAGTGTTCCCCCTAACTGTGCACCGTTGCGACAGTTTGTTGTTTCAAAGCACCACGTGATGATCGGGTGTTTGATTCAGACGTTCACATACAACGGGTGTAAGATAGATTTACACACGCGAAACACTTAGGTTGACTTGACGAGCCTAGCATGTGTACAGACATGGCCTCGGAACACAAGAGACCGAAAGGTCGAGCATGAGTCGTATAGAAGATACGATCAACATGAAGATGTTCACCGATGTTGACTAGTCCGTCTCACGTGATGATCGGACACGGCCTAGTTGACTCGGATCATGTAATCACTTAGATGACTAGAGGGATGTCTATCTAAGTGGGAGTTCATAAGATGAACTTGTTTATCCTGAACATAGTCAAAAGGATTTTGCAAATTATGTCGTAGCTCGCGCTTCAGTTCTACTATTTAGATATGTTCCTAGAGAAAATTTAGTTGAAAGTTGATAGTAGCAATTATGCGGACTAGGTCCATAAACTGAGGATTGTCCTCATTGCTTCATAGAAGGCTTATGTCCTTAATGCACCGCTCTGTGTGCTGAACCTCGAACGTCGTCTGTGGATGTTGCGAACATCTGACATACACATTTTGATAACTACGTGATAGTTCAGTTAAACGGTTTAGAATTGAGGCACCGAAGACGTTTTTGAAACATCGCAAAACATATGAGATGTTTTGAGGGCTGAAATTGGGATTTCAGGCTCGTGCCCACGTCAAGAGGTATAAGACCTCTGACGATTTTCTTAGCCTACAAACTAAGGAGAAAAGCTCAATTGTTGAGCTTGTGCTCAGATTGTCTGAGTACAACAATCATTTGAATCGAGTGGGAGTTGATCTTCCAGATGAGAAATAGTGATGGTTCTCCGAAGTCATTACCACCAAGCTGCTAGAGCTTCATGATGAACTATGATATATCAGGGACATATATGATGATCCTTGAGATATTCGCGATGTTTGACACCACGAAAGTAGAAATCAAGAAGGAGCATCAATTGTTGATGGTTGGTGAAACCACTAGTTTCAAGAAGGGCAAGGGAACAAAGGGATACTTCATGAAACGGCAATTCAGCTGCTGCTCTAGTGAAGAAACCCAAGGTTGAACCCAAACCCGAGACTAAGTGCTTCTGTAATAAGGGGAACAGCCACTGGAGCAGAATTACCCTAGATAATTGGTAGATAAGAAGGCTGGCAAGGTCGATAGAAGTATATTGGATATACATTGTGTTGATGTGTACTTTACTAGTACTCCTAGTAGCACCAGGGTATTAGATACCGGTTCGGTTGCTAAGTGTTAGTAACTCGAAATAAAAGCTACGGAATAAACGGAGACTAGCTAAAGGTGAGCTGACGATATGTGTTGGAAGTGTTTCCAATGTAGATATGATCAAGCATCGCACGCTCCCTCTACCATCGAGATTGGTGTTTGCGTTGAGCATAGACATGATTGGATTATGTCTATCGCAATACGGTTATTCATTTAAGGAGAATAATGGTTACTCTGTTTATTTGAATAATACCTTCAATGGTCTTACGCCTAAAATGAATGGTTTATTGAAGCTCGATCGTAGTGATACACATGTTCATGCCAAAAGATATAAGATAGTAATGATAGTACCACCTACTTGTGGCACTGCCACTTAAGTCATATCGGTATAAAACGCATGAAGAAGCTCCATGTTGATGGATCTTTGGACTCACTCGTTTTTGAAAAGTTTGACACATGCGAACCATGTCTATTGGTGTATATGCATGAAGAAACTCCATGCAAATGGACCGTTTGGACTCACTTGATTTTGAATCACTTGAGACATGCAAATCATACCACATGGGCAAGATGACTGAAAGCCTCATTTTCAGTAAAATGGAACTAGAAAGCAACTTGTTGGAAGAAATACATTTTGATGTGTGCAGTCCAATGAGTGCTGAGGCGTGTAGTGTATATCGTTATGTTCTTACTTCACAGATGATTTGAGTAGATGTTGAGTACATTTACTTGATAAATCACGAGTCTGAATTATTGAAAGGTTCAAGTAATTTCAGGGTGAAGTTGAAAGATCGTCGTGACAAGAGGATAAAATATCTATGATATGATCATGGAGATGAATATCTGAATTATGAGTTTGGCACAAAATTAAGACATTGTGGAAATTGTTTCACAACTAATACAGCCTGGAACACCATAGTGTGATGGTGTGTCCGAACATCATAACTACACCCTATTGGATATGATGCATACCATGATGTCTCTTATCGAATTACCACGATAGTTTATGGGTTAGGCATTAGAGACAACCACATTCACTTTAATAGGGCACCACGTAATTCCGATGAGATGACACCGTATGAACTATGGTTTAGAGAAACCTAAGCTGTCATTTCTTAAAAGTTTGGGGCTGCGACACTTATGTGAAAAAAGTTTCAGGCTGATAAGCTCGAACCCAAAGCGGATAAATGCATCTTCATAGGACACCTAAAACAATTGGGTATACCTCCTGTCTCAGATCCGAAAGCAATAAGGGATTGTTTCTAGAATCGGGTCCTTTCTCGAGGAAAAGTTTCTCTCGAA
Source organism: Triticum urartu (assembly GCF_056163025.1). NCBI lineage: Eukaryota > Viridiplantae > Streptophyta > Magnoliopsida > Poales > Poaceae > Triticum > Triticum urartu. The sequence continues at coordinate 360,490,396 of NC_141876.1, read as the reverse complement.
AGAATTGAGTGGGAGGATGGTGGAGACTTGATGAGGTTATTGAACCATCTCTTCAACTAGTGTGTGGCAGGGCACAGGAAGTTGTTCCTGTGGCACCTACACCAATTGAAGTGGAAGCTTATGATAGTGATCATGAAACTTCAGATCAAGTCACTACCAAACCTCGTGGGATGACAAGGATGCGTACTACTTCAGAGTGGTACGTGATCCTGTCTTGGAAGTCATGTTGCTAGACAACAATGAACCTACGAGCTATGGAGAAGCGATGGTGGGCCCAGATTTCGATAAATGGCTCGAGGCCATAAAATCCGAGAGAGGATCCATGTATGAAAACAAAGTGTAGACTTTGGCAGAACGGCTCGATGGTCGTAAGGCTATTGAGTGCAGATGGATTTTAAAAGGAAGACGGACAATGATGGTAAGTATCACCATTAAGAAAGCTCGACTTGTCGTTAAGATTTTTTCCGACAAGTTCAAGGAGTTGACTACGATGAGACTTTCTCACTCGTAGCGATGCTAAGAGTCTGTTGGAATTATATTAGCGATTACTGCATTATTTATGAAATCTTGCAGATAGGACATCAAAACATTATTTCCTTGACGATTTTTGAGGAAAGGTTGTATGTGATACAAGTGGAAGGTTTTGTCAATCCTGAAAGATGCTAATAAGTATGCAAAGCTCCAGCAATCCTTCTGAGGACTGGAGTAAGCATCTCGGAGTTGGAATGTATGCTTTGATGAGATGATCAAAGATTTTGGGTTTATACAAAGTTTATGAGAAACTTGTATTCCCAAAGAAGTGAGTGGGAGCACTATAGAATTTCTGATAAATATATGTTGTTGACATATTGTTGATCAGAAATGACGTAGAATTTCTGGAAAGCATATAGGGTCATTTGAAAGGTGTTTTTCAATGGAAAGCCTGGATTAAGCTACTTGAACATTGAGCATCAAGATCTATAAGGATAGATCAAAACGCTTAATGGTACTTTCAAATGAGCACATACCTTGACATGATCTTGAAGGTGTTCAAGATGGATCAGTCAAAGAAGGAGTTCTTGCTTGAGTTGTAAGGTATGAAGTTAAGACTTAAAGCTCGACCACGGCAGAAGAAAGAGGAAGGACGAAGGTCGTCCCCTATGCTTTTATCATAGGCTCTCTACAGTATGCTATGTTGTGTACCGCACCTGAAGTGTGCCTTGCCATGAGTTAGTCAAGGGGTACAAGAGTGATCCAAGAATGGATCACAGGACAGCGGTCAAAGTTATCCTTAGTAACTAGTGGACTAAGGAATTTTCTCGATTATGGAGGTGATAAAGAGTTCGACGTAAAGAGTTACGTCGATGCAAGCTTAACACCTATCCGGATAGCTCTGAGTAGAGATGCCGGATACGTATAATGGAGCAACAATTTAGAATAGCTCCAAGTAGAACAGTTATTTGAATAGCTCCAAATAGAACGTGGTAGCTACATCTACGAGATGACATAGAGATTTGTAAAGCACACACGGATCTGAAAGGTTCAGACCCGTTGACTAAAACCTCTCTCACAAGCAACATGATCAAACCCAGAACTCATCGAGTGTTAATCACATGGTAATGTGAACTAGATTATTGACTCTAGTAAACTCTTTGGGTGTTAGTCACATGGGGATGTGACCTTGAGTGTTAATCACATGGCGATGTGAACTAGATTATTGATTCTAGTGCAAGTGGGAGACTGTTGGAAATATGCCCTAGAGGCAATAATAAATTGATTATTATATTTCCTTGTTCATGATAATTGTTTATTATCCATGCTATAATTGTATTGACAGGAAACTCAGATACATGCGTGGATACATAGACAACACCATGTCCCTAGTAAGCCTCTAGTTGACTGGCTCGTTGATCAATAGATGGTTATGGTTTCCTGACCATGGACATTGGATGTCATTGATAACGGGATCACATCATTAGGAGAATGATGTGATGGACAAGACCCAATCCTAAGCATAGCACTAGATCGTGTAGTTCGTATGCTAAAGCTTTTCTAATGTCAAGTATCATTTCCTTAGACCATGAGATTGTGCAACTCCCGGATACCGTAGGAGTGCTTTGGGTGTGCCAAACGTCACAACGTAACTGGGTGGCTATAAAGGTACACTACGGGTATCTCCGAAAGTGTCTGTTGGGTTGGCACGAATCGAGACTGGGATTTGTCACTCCGTGTGACGGAGAGGTATCTCTGGGCCCACTCGGTAGGACATCATCATAATGTGCACAATGTGATCAAGGAGTTGATCACGGGATGATGTTTTACGGAATGAGTAAAGAGACTTACCGGTAACGAGATTGAACAAGGTATCGGGATACCGACGATCGAATCTCGGGCAAGTGTCGTACCGATAGACAAAGGGAATTGTATACGGGATTGATTAAGTCCTTGACATCGTGGTTCATCCGATGAGATCATCATGGAACATGTGGGAGCCAACATGGGTATCCAGATCCCGCTGTTGGTTATTGACCGAAGAGTCATGTCGGTCATGTCTGCATGTCTCCCGAACCCGTAGGGTCTACACACTTAAGGTTCGGTGACGCTAGGGTTATAGAGATATTAGTATGCGGTAACCCGAAAGTTGTTCGGAGTCCCGGATGAGAACCCGGACGTCACGAGGAGTTCCGGAATGGTCCGGAGGTAAAGAATTATATATAGGAAGTGTTGTTTCGGCCATCGGGACAAGTTTCGGGGTCACCGGTATTGTACCGGGACCACCGGAAGGGTCCCGGGGGTCCACCGGGTGGGGCCACCTGCCCCGGGGGGCCACATGGGCTGTAGGGGGTGCGCCTTGGCCTATATGGGCCAAGGGCACCAGCCCCAAGAGGCCCATGCGCCAAGAATCAAGGGAGAGGAAGAGTCCTAAAGGGGGAAGGCACCTCCGAGGTGCCTTGGGGAGGAGGGACTCCTCCCCTGGCCGCACCCTTCCTTGGAGGAAGGGCCAAGGCTGTGCCTCCCCCTCTCCCTTGGCCCTATATATAGTGGGGGGAAGGGAGGGCAACCACATCTAAGGCCTGGCGCCTCCCTCTCCCTCCCGTGACACATCTCCCTCCTCCCGCGGCGCTTAGCGAAGCCCTGTTGGAATCCCGCTACTTCCACCACCACGCCGTTGTGCTGCTGGATCTCCATTAACCTCTCCTCCCCCCTTGCTGGATCAAGAAGGAGGAGACGTCGTTGCTCCGTACGTGTGTTGAACGCGGAGGTGCCGTCCGTTCGGCGCTAGGATCATCGGTGATTTGGATCACGACGAGTACGACTCCATCAACCCCGTTCTCTTGAACGCTTCCGCGCGCGATCTACAAGGGTATGTAGATCCACTCCTCCCTCATTGCTAGATGACTCCATAGATAGATCTTGGTGACACGTAGGAAATTTTTGAATTTATGCTACGTTCACCAACAAACCCACAGTTCCACAGGATCGAAACCTGACTCTCCTGTACATCCCTGCTTCAAAGTTATCCCTTGTTCTTGGCTTCGTAGGTAATTCGCGAGCCACCTTCCTACTGCTCTATTCTGGTACCAGATGCAATGCTTACTCTCGCCGCTCTGATCCCCTTTCTCACTCTGGTTCAGACTTTGAGCAGCTATCTATCCGCTTGGACCCTCTCATTGTACCTTCGTATTGTACTCTCGATGTATTTTATATGTTCAACTCGAGAGATAATCTTATGCTCATTCATGGTTAACCCCAGATTGTTTTCCTCGTAAGCATGATGTCGTAGCTGAGCTGTCCCTTACCTATTTGTAAGTACGTTGGAGTTCCTGAAGAAAAGGATGATGACTTCCTCATGATGACCTGAAGCAGAGGAATGAAGGCGTCGATGTAAAGGATCGACCTCTCTGTGAAGAGCAACCAAGACCGAGAAGACTCGATAGAATTTCGTAGCCACATCTTTCCCTTACTCCCCTCTTAAATCTTCGGACGAGATTTCTTATAGTGGAGGAGAATTGTGACGCCCGGATAATCAAGCTACAGTAACCACACACTAATGGTGCGAGGTCATCATATTTAAAAATTTACTAAATCTCAATTGCTTAAAACTAAGTTTAAATTCAAATTCAAATAACAGGTCAGATTATAATTTATTAAAACAGTAGATTAAAAATGTTCCAACGGTTGTAAATAATCACTAACTAATTAAAAATCATCAACCAACATTATGGGGAATGTTTATATGCCTCTACGATAATTAAGCAGGAGCAAACAACATTTGAATTAACTTTTTAAAGATAAACAAATATTTATCCTTTCCAAAATGATTTGAAACTTTGTGTGCAGCTCCATTATATGAACCAATATTTATGTGCCAAATTTTGTATTCAATAAAATTCATTTGTTAGCTGGAGCTAAATGCAAAAGAAAAAAAAGAGTACCCCCCCTCCCCGCTGGGCCCCAACCCAGCTAATCAGTTGGCCGGCCCAGCCGGCCACCCCGCTCGCCTGGCCTCCTAAGGCCCCGCTGCCACCACCGTGACCTAACCCGTTCCCCACGACCCCCACTTTCCCCCCTCGTTCCCCTCCTCCCGATCTGGATCGAGACGGGGTGAACCGCCCCGACCCCATCTCCCCCCCGATCCGCTGGCCATGGAGGTCACGTGCGCCCGCAGCTTCACCTCCAGCCGGCCGCCACCTCACGTCGCCCTCCTCATCTCCGCCGCGCCTCATCGCCGGACCACCCCGAACCCGCTGCCCTGCCCGACTGGCTCCTGTGAGCATGACTCCCCCTCTCCGTCCACACGCTCACCGCAACCGTCGCCGGCGCCGCGGTCACCACGCCCCTCCCCGCTCCGCACGCACGCGCTCACGCGCCCGACTGTCCCCTGCCTGCGTGCCCGTCCGTGGCCTCGCTACCGCCACCTGCTGCCACTGCTTCGCACGCGCTTGCCCACTTGCGCCTCGCCGCAGCCCGTGCCTTGCGCTGGTCGCCGCTCGCCCTAGTCGCGTCCAGGGCGCACCCCCCCTGCAGCTGCTCGCCCGCTTCCGCGCCCCCCTGCTGCGCTGCGCCGCCTGCTACCTTCGCCTCTGCTGCCGCCGCTATTGCTGCTCCGCGTGCTGCCGTCTCTGCTATGGCCCCGCTGCCACGCGTCGCCCGCCCCGGCTCCGTCCGGCGCCCCCTCCCCCAGGCCTCCATGCCGCCTGCCCTGCTCGCTCGCCGGCGGCGGCGCTGGCCAAGTCCGGCCGCGGCTGGCAAGAGCCACCACCGAGCCCGATTAGTTTAGGGCCTAATCCCCCTTCCCCACTAATCTGCTGCTAACCACCGAGACCCACCACTACTAAAACTAATTAAATCAATCTGTTAAAATAAAGTGACCCAATGACAGGTAGACCCCACCTCTAAATATCTTTTTTTAAAGAATGTGTTAAAACTGTATGTATGACACCTGGGCCCCACTAGCCCTCTTTGACCAGTCAACTGGGAATGTTGACTATTGAGTCAGCAGTCAACAGGTCCCACCTGTCATAGACATCCACACACTCCTGGGTACACTTACGTGTACCCATAGCAGTTCTGTATTTAATATTTTCGAATTAAAAAGAATTCCAGAAATTGCAGAATATTAATAAAACTTCGAATTTTAATATAAAATAAACCTTATCTTGAAGGAAAAAGTTTTATATATGAAAGTTGCTCAGAACGACGAGACGAATCCGAATACGCAGTCCGTTCGTCCGCCACACATCCCTAGCATAGTGAACATGCAACAATACCCCTCTGATTCGTCTGTCCGAAAACGTCAAACACCGGGAATACTTTCCCGGATGTTTTCCCCCTTCGCCAGTAGCACCTACTACTACGTTAGGTCACCTCTAGCACCGCGTAATGCCATGTTACACTTTGTGATGCTTTGACTGCTTTGTTATTTATTGTGTTCCCCCTCCGTTACTTCTTTCTGGTAGACCTCGAGACTGCCGGCGAACCCCAGTTTGACTACGGTGTTGATGACCCCTCCTTCTTGCCGGAGCAACCAGGCAAGCCCCCCCCCCTTGATCACCAGATATCGCCTACTCTCCTCTATACTGCTTGCATTAAAGTAGTGTAGCATGTTACTGCTTTTCGTTAATCCTATCCTGATGCATAGCCTGTCCTTGTTACTACTATTGTCACCTTTACCAGCAATCCTAATGCTTAGTATAGGATGCTAGTTTATCATCAGTGGCCATGCATTCTTGTCCATCTGCCATGCTATACTATCGGGCCGTGATCACTCGGGAGGTGATCACGGGTATATACTGTATACTTTATACATGATACATGTGATGACTAAACTCGGGTTGGCTCGAGGAGTACCCACGGTTGATTCATGAATTGGGGGCTGGAAGGACATACTTTCCCGATAGCCCTCTGTGTGGATCTTTGTGGCGAAGCGACAGGGCAGGTTGAGACCACCTAGGAGAGAGGTGGGCCAGGTCCTGGTCGGCGTTCGCGGTTATTTCACAATAACACGTTTAACGAGATCTTGGTATTTGATCTGAGTCTGGCCACTGGCCTATACGCACTAACCATCTACGCGGGGACAGTTATGGGCACTCGACGTCATGGTATCAGCCGAAGCATTCGTGACATGAGCGACTGAGCGGCGCGCGCCGGATTGGACCGTAAGCCTGCTCTTGTATTAAGGGGGCTAGTTCTGCTTCCGGCCGCGTACGCAACGTGCAGGTGTGCAATGGGCGATGGGCCCAGACCCCTGCGCTATAGGATTTAGACCGGCATGCTGACCTCTCTGTTGTGCCTAGGTAGGGCTGCGACGTGTTGATCTTCAGAGGCCGGGCATGACCCAGGAAAGTGTGTCCGGCCAAATGGGATCGAGCGTGTTGGGTTATGTGGTGCACCCCTGTAGGGAAGTTAATCTATTCGAATAACCGTGATCTTCGGTAACAGGACGACTTGGAGTTGTACCTTGACCTTATGACAACTAGAACCGGATACTTAATAAAGCACACCCTTCCAAGTGTCAGATACAACCGGTGATCGCTCTCTCACAGGGCGACGAGGGGAGGATCATCGGTTAGGTTTATGCTACACGATGCTACTTGGTGAACTTACCATCTACTCTCTTCTCCTGCTGCAAGATGGAGGTTACCAGAAGCGTAGTCTTCGATAGTACTAGTTATCCCCCTCTTATTCCGGCTTTCTGCAGTTCAGTCCACATATGATACCCTTATTCCATTTGATACCAATGCATACATATGTAGTGTAGCTCCTTGCTTGCGAGTACTTTGGATGAGTACTCGCGGTTGCTTTGCTCCCTCTTTTCCCACTTTTATACTCGATTGCTGCGACCAGACGTTGGAGTCCAGGAGCTAGATGCCACCGTCGACGACGACTACTACTACACTGGAGGTGCCTACTACTACGTGCAGCCCGCTGATGACGACCAGGAGTAGTTTAGGAGGATCCCAGGCAGGAGGCCTGCGCCTCTTTCGATCTGTATCCCAGTTTGTGCTAGCCTTCTTAAGGCAAACTTGTTTAACTTATGTCTGTACTCAGATATTGTTGCTTCCGCTGACTCGTCTATGATCGAGCTCTTGTATTCGAGCCCTCGAGGCCCCTGGCTTGTAATATGATGCTTGTATGACTTATTTTTATTTGTAGAGTTGTGTTGTGATATCTTCCCGTGATTCCCTGATCTTGATCGTACACGTTTGCGTGTATGGTTAGTGTACGATTGAATCGGGGGCGTCACAATACGACTCATGTTCGACCTTTCGGTCTTCCGTGTTCTGAGGCCATGTCTGTACATGCTAGGCTCGCCAGGTCAACCTAAGTGTATTGCGTGTGTAAATCTGGCTTACACCAGTTGTATGTGAACGTTAGAACCTATCACGTCCGATCATCACGTGGTGCTTCGGAAGAACGGACCTTAGCAATGGTCCACAGTTAGGGGGAACACTTTCTTGAAATTATTGCGAGGGATCATCTTATTTATGCTACCGTCGTTCTAAGCAAATAAGATGTAAAACATGATAAACATCACATGCAATCAAATAGTGACATGATATGGCCAATATCATGTTGCTCCTTTTTGATCTCCATCTTCGGGGCGCCATGATCATCATCGTCACCGGCATGACACCATGACCTCCATCATCATGATCTCCATCATCGTGTCTTCATGAAGTTGTCTCGCCAACTATTACTTCTATTACTATGGCTAACGGTTAGCGATAAAGTAAAGTAATTACATGACGTTTATGTTGACACGCAGGTCATAAATAAATTAAGACAACTCCTATGGCTCCTGCCGGTTGTCATACTCATCGGCATGCAAGTCGTGATTCCTATTACAAGAACATGATCAATCTCATACATCACATATATCATTCATCACATCCTTTTGGCCATATCACATCACACGGCATATGCTGCAAAAACAAGTTAGACGTCCTCTAATTGTTGTTGCAAATTTTACGTGGCTGCTATAGGTTTCTAGCAAGAACGTTTCTTACCTACGCCAAAACCACAACGTGATATGACAATTTCTATTTACCCTTCATAAGGACCCTTTTCATCGAATCCGATCCGACTAAAGTGGGAGAGACAGACACCCGCTAGCCACCTTATGCAACTAGTGCATGTCAGTCGGTGGAACCAGTCTCACGTAAGCGTACGTGTAAGGTCGGTCCGGGCCGCTTCATCCCACGATGCCGCCGAATCAAGATAAGACTAGTAATGACAAGTAAATTGACAAAATCAACGCCCACAACAACTTGTGTTCTACTCGTGCATAGAAACTACGCATAGACCTAGCTCATGATGCCACTGTTAGGGATCGCAGCACAAATTTAAAATTTTCTACGCGTCACCAAGATCAATCTATGGAGTCATCTAGCAACGAGAGGGAGAGGAGTGCATCTACATACCCTTGTAGATCGCGAGCAGAAGCGTTCAAGAGAACGGGGTTGATGGAGTCGTACTCGTCGTGATCCAAATCACTCATGACCGAGCGCCGAACGGACGGCACCTCCGCGTTCAACACACGTACAGTTGGGAGAGACGTCTCCTCCTTCTTGATCCAGCAAGGGAAGGAGAGGTTGATGAAGATCCAACGGCACGACGGCGTGGTGGTGGAAGTAGCGGGATCCCGGTAGGGCTTCGCGAAGCGCAAGCGGGGAGGAAGAGGTGTCACGAGAGGGAGGGAGGCGCCAGGGACTTGGGGTGTGGATGCCCTCCCTCCGCTCCACTATATATAGGGGGCCTGGGGGTGTAACACCCCCAGTGTCATGCTACAGTAATCTCATGCCTAATGATGCTAGGTCATCATAATTATTTTGATAATCCTCACCTTGCTTCAACACCGAACTCAAATCCCAATTCCATGGCCAAGTCAAATCATAACTCTATAAAACAGTAAAGCTAAAATGTTCACAATATTCTATAATTTCACCTGATCATTTTCATGGTTGAACCAACCTCTTTTGGATACCTGCAGTGCCCCTGAAAATTTTATTCAGTGGACCAACAGCCAATTATTTGAGCTTTTCAGTTTCAAAAAAATAGTTGAACACTCCCCAAATGCTTTGGAACCTTTTGTACCAACCCAGGTAATTGCCTTGTATTTTTGTGCCAAGTTTTGTATTAAACAAAACTCTTTTAGTGGCTCAAAGAAAATAAACAAAAGGTAAAAAAAGGAGTAAAACAAACCCCACTCCCCATTGGGCCAGTCGGCCCAGTTGCTAGCTAGGCCAACCCCAGGCCAGCCCACCCCCGGCCTACTTGGCCTCCCACCACCCCCCCCCCCCCGGCACCAGAAACCCTAACCCCCCCACGCACTCGCATCCCCCCCCCCCACACGTTCGCTCCCTCCTCCCCCGATCTGGATCGGGGGAACTGCCCCCGTCTCCCGCTCGATCTGGGCGTCGTCCCCCCCCCCTTGACGTCGGCGCCACGGGGCCCCCTCGCCGGACGCCTCACCCTCCTCCCCGGACCCCCTGGTTCTGGATCGAGAAGGGCTTGACCCCATGCCGCCCAGCCCCCCCCCCCCGCCTGGATCTGGATCGCGCCAGGCGCGCCCCGACCCCGTCGCCCTTGTCGCCGACGGCCACCATCGCCGGTCTGCCCCGTCCTCGACCTCGTCCCCGACTCCTCCTCAACCCCCGTTGCCTAGTCCCCTGCACCCCGCCGTGAGGACCCCTCCTCTCCCCCATTCCCTCTGTCGCCGGCGCCGTTCGCGACGCCCCGACCTCCTCTACCGCACGCGCACACACCGCGCCCGTCGCGACCCTCTCCTCGTCGCGCCGCTCGGAGCCGCGCCCTTCCCCCCATCTCCACCGCGCTTCAGCGCCCACTCGTGGATGCCGCCGCCCTTCGCCGTCCCGCACCCGAGTGCGCTCGGCCGCGCTCGCCACTGCATCCGCCACACTCCCGCGCACTCCCCACCGCATCGAGCCCGCGCATGCCCCGCTCGCTCCTTTGCCTCCTGCTGCTGCTCGCGCCAACTGCGCCACCGCGCGCTCACCGCAGTGCCCTGCAGCACCTCCGCCGCCCGGCGCCCGCTGCTGCAGCCTTGCTGGCTTGCACGCTCGCAGCCGTCTCCGCTCATGCTCGCCGCTCGCCATTGCCGCTCGGCCCCGCCGTCCCTTGTCGCGGCCTCGCCCGCGCCAGACCACGCCCGGGGTCGCCGGCGCGTCTGCGCCCATGGGCACCCACCCATTCGGGTGGCGCTTCCGCCTGTCGCCCGTGCCCGCTAGCCCCTTCGGGCCACTAACTAGAGGGGCCCAGCCCATAGAACGTTTTAAAAAAATGAAAAGGAAAATAAAAATGAATTAATAAAATTAATAATTAATTGCATTAATTAATTAGTGAATTAATTAAGTTAATTAATCCTATTTAATAAACCTAATTAATTAGTTAGTTTAATTAAACACTAATTGGATTAGCTAAACCCTAATTAACCTAAACAGAGGATGACAGGTGGGTCCCGCTGGACCCACATGCCAGGTTTGACTCTGGTCAGCTGGGTTTGACCTGCTGGCATCAGGGTGATGTCATGCTGACATCACCTTTCACTGTTCTGGATAATTTTCAATTTAAATAATTAAAAATAATTCCAGAATATGTTTAAAACTTTGAAAAATCATAGAAGATTAACCGTAGCTCGGATCGAAAAACCTTGTACAAGAAAGTTGCTCAGAACGACGAGACGAACCCGGTTACGCAACCCATTCGTCCGCCACACGTCCCTAGCATAGCAAACCTGCAACCGTCCCCCTCCGTTTCATTTGTCCGAAAATGCCTAACTCCGGGAATACTTTCCCGGATGTTTCCCCCCTTCGCCAGTATCGCCTAGTACTGCGTTAGGTCACCCCTGGCACCGTGTTTTGCCTTGTTATATTTAGTGATGCTTGTTTGCCCCATATTTACTGTTTCTCCCCCCCCCCTTCTTCTCCAGTAGACCCCGAGACCGCTGCTGATGCCCCTGTGATCGACTACATCGACGACGACCCCTCCTTGCCAGAGCAACCAGGCAAGCAAACCCTCCTTGAGCATTCCGATATCGCCCATTTCTTTCCCTCTCTTGCTTGCATTAGAACTGCTACTGTTTTCTGTATGATCCTACTCTGATGCATAGCCTGTTGTTGTTACCTGCTTTCATACCTTACCTGCTTATCCTAAACTGCTTAGTATAGGTTGGTTAGTGATCCATCAGTGACCCCCACCTTGTCCTAGTTGCCCCGCTTTATGTTCGATGACTCGATCAACGTGATCAACATCCAGGCCCCGACACCGCACATAACCCCCCCCCCCTAGTTGTACGACTCTGCAGAGTTACCATCGAGTGCCGAGGGTGGGACCTCTTACATCACTCCTGATGAGATCTCCATAGTGTAGCTATACGATCGAGGTCATCGAGGGTGATTTCCTTCTTAACCACTTCCGTTACGGCTCTGTCGTGCAACCCATCAAACGTGAACCTCGAGGGTGGATCCTCTTACATTCACCTTGATGACAACATCGAGTGGAATTCACCGGGGGTGATTCCTCGAGTTTTCCCTTTGGTGTTAGACACACAGTTACTATGGTTACTATGACTTTACACTGAACCATGTTACTGAAGACGGGTCGACCCTGAGGGGTACCCGCGCGAGCTTAATAGCGAGTGATGTGGAGTCGGGTTGACCTAGAAGGTGCCCGCGAGATACTTACGAGGCGTGGCCGGGCATTCTTAGCCCTTGTCGCAAGTACTCGAGATGGGGCGACTGGGTCACATCGATCGTGAGTCTCTGCTCATTATCGCGTGCTCCTAATCCACTACGGTTTGGATATTTGATCCGAGGGGCCTCTGGCCTGATAGCACTAACCATCACGTGGGCATTGTATGGGCGTTCTGCATCGTATACATCAGCCGAAGCTTAATAGACGTCAGCGACTGAGCGGCGCACACCGGGTTGGACTAGTAAGCACCTACCTTGTTGAAGGAGGTAGCTAGGTCTGCTCACCGGCCCCCCACGCAACGTGCAGGAGTTCCCGGGGAGATGGCCCATGACCCCTGGGGCATAGGTTTAGTCCGGCGTGCTGACCTCTCTATTAAGCCTAGGTCGGGTTGCGGCGTATTGTTTGGCCGAGGCCGGGCATGACCCAGGAAAGTGTGTCCGGCCGGAGTTAATCGAGCATGGTGGGTAAGTTGGTGCACCCCTGCAGGGAAGAAAACATCTATCGATAGCATGTCCTACGGTAACGGACACTTGGAGTTGTATCCCGATCGATACAACTAGAACTGGATACTTGTGATGAGAACTGGATGGTGATGAGAATTGGAATGTGTTGACACTTGGATAGTATGGCTCTGGGATTGTTTTCTCGCAGGGAGTCGAGAAAGGATCTCTGGCCGAGGTTGATAACACTACTACTACTTTACTTTATGCTACTCTACTCCCTCCTGTTGCTGCAAGATGGTGGTTTCCAGAAGATGCTAGTCTTCGATAGGACTAGGTCTTCACTCTATTCTGGCATTTCTGCAGCCCAGTCCACATATACAACCCATTCCTTTGATACAGATGCATACTTAGTTTAGATCTGATGTAAGTCTTGCAAGTACTTTGGATGAGTACTCACGGTTGCTTTGCTACTTCTTTTTCCCCCATACCCGATTGTTGCGACCAGATGACGGATCCCAAGAGCCAGACGACGCCATTGATGACTACTACTACCCGGAGGATGCCTACTACTACGTGAAGACTGCAGACGACTAGGAGTAGTTAGGAGGCTCCCAGGCAGGAGGCCTTGCCTTTTCGATCGTTGCTGCTTTTGTCCTAGCCTTCTTAAGGCAACCTTGTTTAACTCATGTCTGTACTCAGATATTGTTGCTTCCGCTGACTCGTGTGTTTTCGAGCTTATGTATTCGAGCCCTCGAGGCCCCTGGCTTGTAATATAAATCTTGTATTATTTTAATTTGTGTCTAGAGTTGTGTTGTGATATCTTCCCGCGAGTCCTTGATCTTGATCGTACACATTTGCGTGTATGATTAGTGTACGATTGAATCGAGGGCGTCACAGGGGGGCGCCGGCCCCTAGAGATCCCATCTAATGGGGGCGGCCTAGGGGGTGGCTTAGCCCCCAAGCCAAGTGGAGGCGCCCCCACCCCCTTAGGGTTTCCAACCCTAGGCGCAAGGGAGGCCCAAGGGGGGCGCACCAGCCCACCAGGGGCTGGTTCCCTTCCCACTTCAGCCCATGGGGCCCTCCGGGATAAGTGGCCCCACCCGGTGGACCCCCCCGGGACCCTTCCAGTGGTCCCGGTACAATACCGGTGACCCCCGAAACTTTCCCGGTGGCCGAAACTGGACTTCCTATATACAAATCTTTACCTCTGGACCATTCCGGAACTCCTCGTGACGTCCGAGATCTCATTTGGGACTCCGAACAACTTTCGGGTTACTGCATACTAATATATCTACAACCCTAGCGTCACCGAACCTTAAGTGTGTAGACCCTACGGGTTCGGGAACCATGCAGACATGACCGAGACAACTCTCCGGCCAATAACCAACAGCGGGATCTGGATACCCATGTTGGCTCCCACATGTTCCACGATGATCTCATCGGATGAACCACGATGTCGGGGATTCAATCAATCCCGTATTCAATTCCCTTTGTCAATCGGTACGTTACTTGCCCGAGATTCGATCGTCGATATCCCAATACCTCGTTCAATCTCGTTACCGGCAAGTCACTTTACTCGTTCCGCAACACATCATCCCGTGACCAACCCTTAGTCACATTGAGCTCATTACGATGATGTCTTACCGAGTGGGCCCAGAGATACCTCTCTGTCACGCGGAGTGACAAATCCCAATCTCGATTCGTGCCAACCCAACAGACACTTTCGGAGATACCCGTAGTGCACCTTTATAGTCACCCAGTTACGTTGTGACGTTTGGCACACCCAAAGTATTCCTACAGTATCCGGGAGTTGCACAATCTCATGGTCTAAGGAAAGGATACTTGACATTAGAAAAGCTCTAGCAGACGAACTACACGATCTTGTGCTATGCTTAGGATTGGGTCTTGTCCATCACATCATTCTCCTAATGATGTGATCCCGTTATCAATGACATCTAATGTCCATAGTCAGGAAACCATGACTATATGTTGATCAACGAGCTAGTCAACTAGATGCTCACCAGGGACATGTTGTGGTCTATGTATTCACACATGTATTACGATTTTCGGATAACACAATTATAGCATGAACAATAGACAATTATCATGAACAAGGAAATATAATAATAACCATTTTATTATTGCCTCTAGGGCATATTTCCAACAGGGAGGTGGTAGTGATGTAGTTGAGCACGATCCCGTGCATGCCGGTGAGCCGATCTGGAGGTGATGGAGCGCTGGAATGCGTGCCGCATCGGGCCGCACTGCAACAAGGCATTGGAGAAGAAAGGCGTGGCGGGTCCGAGCACGCCTCTGATGCCTGAGGTGCTCGCGCAGATGGCCGGCAAGCAGGTGCTGATGGCTCTGCCAAGGCTCGTGGCGGCCAGAGCGGGTGCTTGCGAGCTGTGGACTGCACAAGCACACGCGCAGCACTACCACTAGTCGGACGTGCGTCAGGGAGGAAGCCGCAGTGTTGCGTCGGAGGCTGAGATGTGGAGCACACCCCTCCTCCCTGGATGTGGCACCGGGGAGGAGGGCCGCGCCGGGCAGGAGGAGGAGGAGGCAGGCGGCAGTGGCCAGGATTTTGGGGTGTGCGGGGCGGGAGGTGGTGGTGTGGTGGGGAGCTGTGGTGGTCGGGATCGATCCCGTGGCTGCCGGCCAGATCCCGGTAGGTGGTGGTGGGCGGCGCACGTCCAGGTGCGTGGCGACGCCGGGGAGGAGGCCGCGGGGCCGGCGGGTGAAGAGGCCAGATGGGGGAGGAGGCCGCGGTGCCGGCAGGGGAAGAAGTCGGTGGGGGTAGGGTGGGGGAAGAAGCTCGTGGGGGTGGGGCGGCGCGTCGGACGGGTACGTCGGCGTGGCTCTCCGGCAGGGTAGCTGATGGATCGGGGGGAGGTGCGCCGAAGGAGGGAGGGGGAGGTGTTGTCATGAGGGAGGTGGGGTGTTAGCAGAATAAGAAAGTGGTGTGGAGAATAAGACTCTTAAGGGGTGTTATCATAATAGACCCACCCTATATATATATATATATATATCCACTCGGATGTAGGTTATCATAAATTATTATTGTTGACATTACCCTTGAGGTAAAAGGTTGGGAGGCGAAACTATAAGCCCCTATCTTTCTACGTGTCCGATTGAGGCTTTGAACCCATAAGTATCGCGTGAGTGTTAGCAATTATAAAATACTGAAAGATGGTTGAGTATGTGGACTTGCTATGCAAAAGCTCTTACATTGACTCTTTCCGATATTATGATAAATTGCAATTGCTTCAGTGACTGAGATCATAGTTTGTTGGTTTTCAATAAAGTTTCTAATTCATACTTTACCTTGTGAACGAATTGTTACTTTGGCATAAGAAATTATATGACAATATAAATTGTTGTTCTAAAGATGATCATGATGCCCTCATGTCTGTTTTTTATTTTGTTCGACACCTCTATCTCTAAACATGTGGACATGATTATCGATTTTGGCTTTATCTTGAGGACAAGCGAGGTCTAAGCTTGGGGGAGTTGATACGTCCATTTTGCATCATGCTTTTATATTGATGTTTATTGCATTATGGGTTGTTATTACTTATTTTGGTACAATACTTATGCCTTTTCTCTCTTATTTTACAAGGTTTACATGAAGAGGGAGAATGCTGGCAGCTAGAATTCTGGACTGGAAAAGGAGCAAATCTGAGAGACCTATTCTGCGCAACTCCAAAAGTCCTGAAAATTTACGGAGAATTATTTTGAAATATATGAAAAATATTGCGCAAAGAAAATACCAGAGGGGACCCACCAGGAGGCCACAAGCCTGGGGGCGTGCCCTACCCCCCTGGGCGCGCCCCCGTGGCTTGTGGACCCCCTGGCAGGCCTTCGGTGCCCATCTTCTGCTATATGATGTCTTTTGACCTAGAAAAAATCAGAAGGAAGCTATCAGGACGAAGTGCCGCCATCTCGAGGCGGAACTTGGGCAGAAGCAATCTAGGGCTCCGGCGGAGCTGTTTTGTCGGGGAAACTTCCCTCCTAGAGGGGGAAATCGTCATCATCGTCATCACCAACGATCCTCTCATCGAGAGGGGGTCAATCTCCATCAACATCTTCCAGCATCATCTCCTCTCAAACCCTAGTTCATCTCTTGTATCCAATCTTTGTCTCAAAACCTCAGATTGGTACATGTGGGTTGCTAGTAGTGTTGATTACTCCTTGTAGTTGATGCTAGTTGGTTTATTCGGTGGAAGATCATATGTTCATATCTTTAATGATATTTAATACCCCTCTGATTATGAACATGAATATGCTTTGTGAGTAGTTACATTTGTTCCTGAGGACATGTGAGAAGTCTTGTTATAAGTAATCATGTGAATTTGGTATTCATTCGATATTTTGATGAGATGTATGTTGTCTTTCGTCTAGTGGTGTTATGTGAACGTCGACACCATGATTTGGGCCTAGGAGAAGGTATTGGGAAGTAATAAATAGATGATGGGTTGCTAGAGTGACAGAAGCTTAAACCCTAGTTTATGCATTGCTTCGTAAGGGGCTAATTCGGATCCACATGTTTCACGCTATGGTTAGATTTATATTAATTCTTCTTTCGTAGTTGCGGATGCTTGAGAGAGTGGTTAGTCATAAGTGGAAGGCTTGTCCAAGTAAGGACAGCACCCAAGCACTGGTCCACCCACATATCAAATTATCAAAGTAACGAACACGAATCATATGAGCATGATGAAAACTAGCTTGACTGTAATTCTCATGTGTCCACGGGAGCGCTTTGCTTTATATAAGAGTTCGTCCAGGCTTGTCCTTTGCTACAAAAAGGATTGGGCCACCTTGCTGCACCTTAGTTACACTTGTTACTTGTTACCTGTTATGAATTATCTTATCACACAAATATCTGTTACCGATAATTTCAGTGCTTGCAGAAAATACCTTGCTGAAAACCGCTTGTCATTTTCTTCTGCTCCTCGTCGGGTTCGACACTCTTACTTATCGAAAGGACTACGATAGATCCGCTATACTTGTGGGTCATCACGCATCAACCCTTTTTGCATATGGAGCAATGAGATATTCATGAACAAGCATCAAGTGAGGAAACTGATAAGGATTATTAGCAAAAAGATACGAACGGTGACAAACAAATTATATGTTTATTTTCTATCCAACACAACAGTGAGCTGTAGGATGGAAACTGCAAACTTTGTAGCCTTCTCTTTTTACTGCCCATAATGAGTTGTTAGACCATAATGTTTGAATCTTTTTCGTTCGAAGTGGTTCCCGAAGCAGTTCACTCAAGATTACCTCGCAAAGTACATGATTAGTGGACACGTAATGAAGGTTAAAGTATTTCATCCAGACTATAATGAGCATGAAGAAGTCATAATGAAGACAGTGAAGGATGGACGGGCAGCCATCACAAGGGGTTGGCCTAGAGTTGTGTGCGCATTACGCATGGAGGAGGGCACAATATGGGCATTCTGCTTCACCTTCTCCAGCAACCAAAATGTCTTTCGCCTCTCTCCTTACAGTTTTTAGTACAACTGTGGTTCATCATTCTTTACTTGGTGCTTCTGTAGTTCTTCAGTATATGTACATGTGCATCGAATTATGCATTCGTGGTTGAACCTATATTTGTAATAAACATGGTTGGATATGAAATAAGTGATTGCCTACTTTCAAATACAAAGCATGTGATTTTTTAATTAGGGATTACACTGCACACGGTTTGCGAAAGTGAAATGTATGCGATAGACGTGAAGATCAGACACGTTTCTCGGATCAACTACGTGTGCGATCAATCTCTACTGCACACACGATCAGCCAAGAAAAAACGTGTGCGGTTAACAACAACATCGCACACAATTCGTTCTTATTATGTTGTTGTGCGCATCGCAAATGTTTGTTCATAGAAAAACGCGTGTGATAGGTCTTCATCCGTCGCGGGTATGACGGATGAATCGTGTGGGATGTATTCAAGCTTCGCATATAGTTTTATAGGGATAAATGTATGCGCTCTTACATCGAATCTCATACAGTCGAGGAAAAGTAAATGTGTGTGATTCTCTGCTTCTATAATCATGAACTGTTTGTGATGGGTCGCGCATCATAAACGTAACACCACAGAATACCGACTGCGATAGCAATGCGAGCACAAACAAGTTATAAGGATGAAGCGTTTGGGATATTCGAGATATCAGAAACACTTTTATAGAGACAAATGTATGCATCATGGCTCCCTATCCCCAGCGATTTTTGGGTCATGTGGAAAGGACCCCCCTATCGCAGTCACTCACTTGGCAACGGTTCAAAATGTCATCACGGAAAAGGGTTAAAAACCGTGTGTATCGCACCTTGTTGTACCAGTGTAAACTCGATGCTTCTGTGCATCGTCCAGCGCATGCACACGGGTAAAAGATCACTTTATAACTGCTCTCGTATAAGATGTGCCAGGAAAGGCCGAAAGGGTGGTTCTCCTCTCCATGCTAGGGTTCAGAGTGAAGACCCTCCTCCTGAGGGTGGTATTGTGAAGCTTAGGTGTCCTCGGCGTGAGCGTTGTATTCAAATTTGTCTATATTATTTCTCAACAATGTAGTGGTGTGCATTTGTGTTATCCGGTCATCCCAAGATCTGCCGTGTAAAAGGGTTTTTTCACTTCCTTGTATCGTTTCGCTATGTACTTCTTTACCTACTAGTAAAGCGGCCATTACTTCTGTCGGGTTCACCATTGTGACGTTTTTACATAAAACCCCTTGCCTTTTTATGAAAATAAACCCACATTCCAAAAATAAGTGAGTAAAAGCAATTCGATTGTTTCTCCACACAGAATTATACGTCGCCTGGCTGCGCCTCCTGTACTTGTTTGACTAAGAATAATCCCACATCGTGAATTCACACCCAATCTAACCAGTTCATATACGTATAAACTAATGTTTTCAACAAGCAACCAAACTAATTCGTAAGCAGAGGGTCAGGAGGATGAGGCATACACGAATCGATCAAAGAAGGGGATGGTGGCGAAAATAATGCTCAAGGTCTCATAAAACCACAGGAGGAGGAGGATTTGGGGCCGGCGAGACTTGGGCCTCCGGCGGTTGGCGAGCGAGCGAGTGGAGGCCGGAGAAGCCGGCCGTCGCTGCAGTCAGAGCCGCCGAGCCACCATGAAGCCGTCACGACACCGAGAAGCCACCACCAACGCCGGACCTCCCGCGCCACCGCCCACGGCCAGAGCAACGGCCACGCCCGGCTGCTGCCCACCCGCGTCCCCCAGCAAGCTCCAAGCGTCGGAGCAGCCGGGCACGCACCACCGATGCCACACGCCGGAGCGCCAGCCACCACCACAGAGCATGCGCATCCACGCCCTGGCCAACACCACCGAAAGCCCCACCACCCCACCGGAGAAGCACAGCCACCAGCTGCACCACCACCACCTTAGCAGGGCCGCCAGCCGTCCCCATCGCCACCAACCCCCAACACCTTTTTCTTTTTTCTTTTTAGAATAGAACATCCGGAAAAAAAACTCGCGTCTGCCCCCGAGTCGCTCCCGCGGGCGACTCCGGGCGGCTTCCCTAGCGCCGCCGCCCCAGCCCCTCGCCTCGACCTCTCCTCCCTCGCCGCCACCAGCGGCGTCACCGACCAAAGGCCGCATGGCGCAGGCGGCGGCGGGGCGTCTCCTCCGGCGCGCAGGTGGCCGGCGTCGCGGGCCGCCCCCTCCTACCCGTCGGCGTCGGGCGGCGGCTCTCCTCTGCTCCGGCTCCCTCTCCCTCTTCGGCGTCGTGGTGGCCCGCAGGAGTGCCCCCCTCTCCTCCCTCCCCGCTCCAGCGGCGGCTTGTGGGGATCCGAGGAGGCGGGTTGCTCTAGCGGCGGATCTGGGTGGCTCTGCCTAGATCTGGTTGGTGTTGGGGGTTGGTGGCGGCGGGGACGGCTGGGGGCCCTGCTAAGGTGGTGGTGGTGCTGCTGGTGGCTGTGCTTCTCCAGTGGGGTGGTGGGGCTTCCGGTGGTGTTGGCCAGGGCGTGGATGTGCATGCTCTGTGGTGGTGGCTGGCGCTCCGGCGTGTGGCATCGGTGGTGCGTGCCCGGCTGCTTCGATGCTTAGAGCTTGCCGGGCGACGCGGGTGGGCAGCGGCCGGGCGTGCCCGTTGCTCTGGCCGTGGGCGGCGGCGCGGGAGGTCCGGCGTTGGTGGTGGCCTCTCGGTGTCGTGGCGGCTTCATGGTGGCTCGGCGGCTCTGACTACGGCGACGGCCGGCTTCTCCAGCGTCGGCTCGTCCGTGTTCGGACCGTCTTGACCTTCGCCCCATCTCCTCGTCGTCCGGGCACTACTTCCATCGAAGGGTTGGCCCTCTCCCAGCCGCGGTCCATCGCTCGTCTTGCGTCCGGTGCGGCAAGACCGAACTCGTCTCGCACACGGTGCAGCAGGACTGACCTCGTCCCCCTCACGGTGCTGCAGGATCGAGTTCGTCTCGTGCTCGGGGCTGCAGGACGGGCTGATGGATGCCAGTTCTGGCCGGCCTATCGGGTCTCGACGATGGGGTCGCCCAAGGGGTGCGAAAGGTGGGACCTTTCAGCTCGTCTCTTTGGTTGGGGTAGCGGCGGGTCTCGGGTAAGGTGGTGTCAAGGTCTTGGATGCCGGGGCGGCGGCCCTGGTGGTGGTAGCGCGGTGCTCTTGGGCAGAGCCCGTTGCTTGGTGATGCCTGCTCGCCATGGCCGTGTGGGCGGTGTGGTAGCCGGGGTGTGGCGTTGGGTGGCGGTGAGTGTTGGCCGAGGTGAAAACCTGTTCTATCTTCGGACGGACCGGCGGTGGCGAAGATCGTTTCCTTCTTGAAGGCATCGTCGCGGCTCTCATTGCCCATCATGCAGCCTCAGGGGAAACTCTGATCCTTGGATCGGGCGGTGGCGGCGCGTCGGTGTCGTACCCTTCCTGAAGGCGCCGCCTTGGAGCTCATGGATCGTCATATGTAGCTTCATCTCTTCGTGGTGGTAGTGCTAGAAGTGGTGTTGCTGCGCTCAGCGTCTTTGTATCCTGCCTTGGGTGTGTGCGTGTGTAATCATGGTGTGCGTTTGTACTGGATGCTTGTTGATCGGTGCTTTATATATAAAGCGGGGCGAAAGTCTTTTTCGGTAACGGGCGGATCTCGACATGGAGAACCAGATCAGGATCAGGAAGTGCGAGGCAGAGGCGTCCATGGCGGGCTCCTGCTGAGAGAAAGGTTTTTTTTTGAGGGGTTGCTGAGAGAAGAAGTGAGAAAGAGTAAGGAGAGGGGAGAGGGGTATGGGGATCGGTCTCTTCCTTTTTCAATTAAACAGAAACTTTTGTGTAAAAATGAAACTTGAAGAAAAGAAATACAAGGCTAGAGAAGGGATTTAGACAAAGATAGATTTGAAGAAAAGAAATATTCCCTCCGTAAAGAAATATAAGAGCGTTCAGATCACTACTTTACGGGAGTACAAGGCTAGAGAAAGGATTTAGACAAAGATAGATTTAAAGAAAAGAAATACAAGGCTAGAAAAGGGATTTAGACAAAGATAAATATTTCTCCCGGATCATAAAAATAATCAACATATATTCAATTTCATCTTCGTCTTAGGCACCGAGCCCCTCTTCCCTCCTACTCTGGTCGGACGAGCCGACGGAGTAGAAGAGGAGAGCACGCCCTGGGGAGTCAGGAGTGCTAGGAGAGAGCAATAGAAGAGGAGAGCAAGCGTTGGGGCGTTAGGAGAGGAGTGCTAGGAGAGAGCAGCGGGGCAGTTCATCTTAACACAAGTCATTGAGAATGCATTCCTAAGGAGTACTACAGCATAAGTGTGGGGTATGATACATACAATACAATACTCTTCCTCATTCCAGTTTCTTGACTCTATCTCATTATCCTTTTTGTTCGTTAGTCCTACTTTTATTTCTTTCACTCGTCTGTTTAGATTATACTCCCTCCGTTCCTAAATATAAGTCTTTGTAGAGATTCCATTATGGACTACATACAAAGCAAAATGAGTACATCTACACTCTAAAATATGTCCATATACATCCGTATGTATGTATGTAGTTTGTAGTGGAATTTTTAAAAAGACTTAGAGGATGTTTGGTTCAGGGACTTTTTAGTCCCAGAGACTAGAAGAAGTCCCTAAAAAGTTCCTAGAAACCAAACAGGAGGGACTTTTTCTACAGGGACTAGAAAAAGACTCTACTGGAAAGTCTTTTTTATTAGTCCCTGGGACTAGAAAAAGTCCTAGGACTTAACCAAACACCACCTTACATTTAGGAACGGAGGGAGTAAGATGCATTAAATTTTGCATGCAATGATTAAAAAGGAATGACCATGCAACATTCCTACTCATTCAGCGGGCATGACATCCATTCACCATGGTTAATGGAGACTAAAACATGATATGTATTTCTTCTACACCTCGTCATGCCACCGATGGGCGTTTTGAAGGACACATTTATTTATTTCCCCGTTGCAAGCACGGGCACATGTGCTAGTTGGTTATAAAGCGGGTGAGAGCCTGTTTCGAGATTATTTCACTTCTTTTGATATCTCGAACAAGACACAATGTACAGGGGCTGTCCTAGTCCACTGCCTCAGCAACAACTGCAGTTGATGCATGTCGGTAAGATTAGCAAAATTACCATCCCAGCTGACTGAGCCAGCATGGCTGCACTGCGCAGGATATGCGCCCCGTTCTACTGCTTTTCTGCATGTAGATCGTTTGCTCCGCTTTTGCTTGCGGCCAGCTGAAGTTGCTCAATTCGTTGCCCCAATCTCAGCTGTACGCTGACTTGACATATGCTGGCGTCAACCTTCATGATCTCCTCCTCGGCTTTTTTTGCTATGTCCATCGCATCCCTTCAAAGTTTAGTAATTGGGGATGGACACGGGATTATTATTAGAATAATATAAACTGGAGCGTTGGGCTGGAGGATAAAGGTTGATTACCGAATCAAAATTTCTGGAGACATTGAAACTTGGACCTGAAGCAACACCCGTCCTCGTAAGTAATGCAGCATCAGATGTTCAAGACACATTTTCTGCATCAAATCATGGTTTTGAGTCGTATATATGATTCTCACTACAGAGGTAAAAGAAGCTCTCTGAAAAAGGCACAATATTCCAGTTAATAAATTGGCACTACTGTATATTGTTTCTTGTATTTTCATCTCTTGTAGCTAGTTTTATCTACCAGATTTGCTGTTCAAATCTCATTCAATTCACATCGATACAGTTCTGCACTCGTCATCTCACTAGATATTTGCATCTTTTGTATTAATTCCTATTAACCTTGAACAGGGGCTAATAACTGTCAATAATCAACTTCATGTAGAAAAAAACTATTTACCTTTGGAAAATGAGAGGAAATTATATCGGACACGATAGCTTCTGCACTTCGTTGCCGTGGAATAACGTCTGAATTTCTTCTCTCCAAGTTCCCCAAAATCCTTTTCTTGTCCACGTTAGCACCCATTGAATATGAGGGGTCTGCAATTTGTGTACTTCAGGAATGTTCCAGTTGATGGTTCCACACAGTTGTATAATTAACCACCAGGGACAAGAGTTCCAGGCTTACAATATTATACCCAATGACGACTAACAGATTTGGGGAATGCAGTAGCCTACTAGGAACAAATGTTAGAGGCTATCAATTGGATGGAAACATGCATAATGCTGCTACAACGGTAAATGATCCCAACTATGATGCATGTAAAACATGACGAAGTACAACCGATAGTTCTGTTATTGGCTAGTTTCACATTGACAGGTGGAATATAGAGACCATTCTGTACCTATGTGTATGAAGACTTCGGCAACTTGATTATGCGTCTTTTGTATATGATGACGGACAGTTTCCCCGATATCATGTGCTGCACTGACACTCAAGAAAGGATATACCTGCAATAAAATGAATATCATGATCAACTTAAGGCTATCAGCATTTATCCGATTCTAGTACTGCGTGCCTAAGTGCCCTCTGCACAGGACCAATCAATCATCATAGCTCTAGACTTCTAGTATTTGAACAAATTCTCACACAGCCAAAATAAATCATACTACCATGTACCTCGATATGCACATCAAGATACAAGGAGGTCCCAGCTTTCCTTCCCCTCAACCGATGGCACCCCTAACATTATGTCAAGAATGTTAATTGTGAGGGTTTCAAGTATACAACAGCACATTGTTGCGGAGAAAAATAAAACTTCAGGGAGTAGCTAATATTGTACCTTTACACCATCAACCTTCACAATTGTTTCCCTGATTGGTTCTAGAAGCGATGGATCAACAGCTGCATCAACAAGCTCTAGTGTACTGCAAGTTAAGTTAGAAGAACGTCACCATCCATAGCAACATCAAAATTGTTAGACTCGTGTACACTGAACTGTAAAAGAATATAGTATGCTTAGCTATAAAACCTTGTATTCTATGTGTTTGATTTAGCAGAAAGTTGTGATCATAACAGTATTACCACAGAAGAAATGAGCACATTGCATTATTTCATGGTTTATATACTTTGCCATCCATGTGACTTTAGAAAGCTACCCCTTGATTTCGATATTCTGGAGGCAGAGATTATAAAGCGCTAAATATGGAGAAACGGATGAAAAATAGCTGTAAACATGACTTGTTACGAAGATACATTGATTAGAGTTCAATTGAACTCTAATCAATGTATCTTCGTAACAAGTCAATTGAAGATCACTTGACACACCTAAAATAGTCTGGTAGCACAAGCGTGCCCTGGTGGCTCACTATCGTCTATGGCCCCCAGGACAACAACGCCAAAATCACTTTCCTACAGGAAATCCGCGATGTCCGCGACGCCTGCCCCGGTCCCTGGCTCATCTGCGGAGACTTCAATATGATCTACCGTGACGAGGACAAGAACAACGGCAATCTCAATCGGGAGAATGATGGGACGATTCCGACGCGTCCTCAACGACCTCACGCTCAAGGAGATTTACCTCAACGGCCGGCGCTATACATGGTCAAACGAGTAGAGCCCGCCCACCTTGGTCCATCTCGACCGGGTGCTGTGCTCCACGGACTGGGAAGAGCTGCATGGCGAGTGCCATCTGCGCTGTCTGGCCTCGGTCGTCTCGGACCACTCCCCCCTCCTGCTCGACTGCTCGCCGCTCCCATCAACACACCGACGTTTCCACTTCGAGGAGTACTGGACTCGCCTCGCCGGTTTCCCAGAGATCGTGGCGACCTCTTGGCATTCGGTGGATGACGTTGATCCGTTCCGGCGATTCATGCGGCATGCAGGCCACTGCGCGCAAGCTCACCAGCTGGAGCGCGCGCTCTGTTGGTAACGTGCGAGACCAGCTCGCGATCTCTCGTGAGCTGCTGCTCCGCTTTGACGCCGTGCAGGAACAACGGACCCTCTCGCCGCACAAAGACTGGCTGCGTCGTCAGATCAAGCTCTCCTACCTGGGCCTTGCCTCCCTCGAGCGGACAATTGCCCGGCAGCGCGCGCATTGCATCCCTCAAAGACGGCGACGCGAACACTTCGTTGTATCATCGCCAGTGCACGTACCGCAAGCAGAAGAACTGGATCCATGGCATCTCTGTCGTTGGCACCGTCCTCACTGATCCTAGCGACATGGCCGCGGCCACTTTCGAGCACTTTGACAACCGAATTGGAACGGACGCGCCGCACGACTGCACCATTGACTTGTCGCAGTTCATTGAGCCCTCAAACCTTGAGGACCTCGACGCGCCATTCAGCGAAGATGAGATTTGGCAAGCCATCAAACGCTTGCCGTCTCGCAAGGCGCCCGGCCCCGACGGTTTCACCGCAGAGTTCCTCCGCTCTTGCTGGCCAGTCATCAAGCACGACCTCCGATGCGTCTACGACCAGGTATACGCGCTGCGTGGACGAGGATTTAGCTGCCTTAACCAGGCGCTAATCACGCTCCTCCCCAAGCGCACCGATGCCAATGGCCTGGGGGATTATCGGCCCATAAGCCTCATCCACATTGTCGCCAAGGTCCTGGCCAAGCTGCTTTTGCTCCGCCTTGCTCCCAAGCTCAACAACTTGGTCAGCAACGTCCAGAACGTGTTCATCCCCGGGCGAAGTCTTCACGACAATTTCATCCTGGTGCGCCAATCCACACGGCTTTTGCATCAGCTTGGTGCCCCCCGCGTGCTCCTGAAGCGGGCCTTCGATTCCGTTTCGTGGCCTTTCCTGTTCGAGGTGCTGCGATGCCATGGCTTTGGCAACCGCTTCCTCGATTGGATCGCCCTCCTCCTGTCGTCGGCCAGCACCAAGGTTCTACTCAACGGAACACCCGGACCCGCGATTTGGCACCGCTGTGGGCTACGCCAAGGTGATCCAATCTCCCCGCAGCTCTTCGTCCTGGCTGTCGATACGCTGGGCAGGCTCTTCCATCGCGCGGTCGAGCTCCGAGTTATGCAGCAGCTCCACCCACGCCGCACCATTCCCACCATATCCCTCTAGGCCGATGACGTAATTCTCCTATGCCACCCCTCGCCGGATGACATTGTGGCGGTGAAGGGGATCTTGCAGCTCTTTGGACGCGCCTCCGGCCTGCACGTGAACTTCCAGAAGAGCGCTGCGGCCCTCATCCGCTGCGACACAGTGGATGCTGCTCATGTCGTCGCGCACCTGGGATGCCCCATCGTCGAATTCCCGCTGACTTACTTGGGCATCCCGCTCACGCTGCGTCGCCCCACCGCTTCCCAGCTCCAACCTGTCGTCGACAAAGTCGCTGGGAAGCTACCCTTCTGGAAGAGATGGCCCATGAACAAAGCTGGCCGCCTTTCCTTTGTCAAGGCTGTCCTGAGCGCGATCCCCATACATCAGCTCCTTGTGCTTGCGCCGCCAAAGAAGACCATCAAACTCCTGGAGAAGATTGAGAAAGGATTCCTTTGGGCTGGCCGTGTCGAGGCCAATGGTGGCAATTGCCACGTCAACTGGCGGCGCGTCTGTCGGCCTCTCCAGTTTGGTGGCCTCGGCGTTCATGACCTCGAGCGCACCGGCCTCGCCCTACGCATGCGATGGCAATGGCTCAGCCGAGTCGATGATAGCAGGGCCTGGAGCGGCCTTGACTTGCAATTCGCGCCCGAGGAGCGCGCGCTCTTCTTCGCCTCCACTACCATGACCATTGGCAATGGCCAACACGCCCTGTTCTGGGAGGACAGATGGATCAACGGGCGTGCGATCCGCGAGATCGCGCCTCTCCTTTATGCTCACATCCCCAAGCGGTGTCGCAAGTCCAGAACTGTTGCAGACGGCCTCCATGCAAACCAATGGGCCACGGACATCCACGGCATGATTGGCATCCCGGAGATTGGAGAATACCTACGCCTCTGGCACATGATCGCCAAAACTGCCCTCAGCGATGCGCCAGACTGCATTCGCTGGAAGTGGACCGCGAACGGCGAGTACTCCGCCAAGTCCGCATACCTTGCCACTTTCCACGGCTCCACACGATGCCAGGCTTGGAAGCTTACCTGGAAGTGCTGGGCACCGCCTCGAGTGCGCTTCTTTCATTGGCTTGCCAACCTCGACCGGTGCTGGACGGCCGACCGCCTTGCGCGACGCAACCTGCCGCACCCACAGCGCTGCCCACTATGCGATCAGGCCCCGGAGACGATTCATCACCTTCTCCTGGAATGCCCTTTCAGCCGCCAAGTGTGGCATGAGATCCTCTCATGGCTGCGCCTCCCCTGCTCGCTGCCCACTGATGATGCCACTGTCCACGACTGGTGGCGCTCTGCTAGACAAGACACACCTAAACCTATGCACAAGGGATTGGCTTCCGCTGCCTTGCTCGTCCCTTGGATGATTTGGAAGCATCGCAATGGATGCGTATTTGAGGGCGCACCCCCGTTGGTTACCTCCCTGATTGCTAGGATTAAAGAAGAGGCTGCACTCTGGGCCAGAGCCGGAGCATTAGGACTCCGTGCCATCTTGCCACAGACCTGGGATGTCCACTAGTGTGCCTGTGCTCACCTTGTAAACTCGCCTCCTAGGAGGACTGTACCAAATTCCTTCTTTTCAATACAATGAAATGCAAAAGTCTTTTGCGTTTCCTCGAAAAAAACACCTAAAATAGTTACCTCTCGTATCCTGTCTGAACACCAGCTTTAAGAATCATGCCTGAGACAACAAGGCCAGCTAGTGGATCAAGATAAGGTAATCCAACAATGGAGCCACCTGTAAAAATTTAAAAGCAAAAGATAATCAGAGTATTAATAAATCATGTTTCTCCTTGAAGATAGTATAAGTAAACGACATCTTCTGGTGAAATTCACAAACTAAGATTGATTTGCAACAACAACACAAAATGATGCACAGATTTTTCACCATCAGGCCTAGTAGAGCTCTACTGATATGCAAACAAATTTCTTAGTTCAGACTCTAAACATGGATTCATGGTGTTATCTTGAACTCGAGGCTAACGATAGCAATGAACCAACTATTCATGTTATAAGAATGTAACACAAAGTTCTAGTAAAATGGAAGTTCAAGCATCATTGAAGGTCTTACCTACCCCTACTAGGGCAACAACAGATGAAATAGCATCCGCACGATGGTGCCATGCGTTAGCTTTCATCAGCCCACTCCCTTCCTTCTCCCCAGCTCTTTTCGTAATCCAATAGAGCCTGTAATTCCAGTATAGTAAAACTTGATGAATCATCTTATGAAGTTATCACATGAGATTTATCTCTACAAGAAAATCAAGAAAGTAAGTTCATACTAAACAAAGAATCACAAGGAAATCTTGATACAGATATAAAATGGCTAGAAAATCATCATTATGATAGCAACAATATATCAGAATATATGGCCTGTTTAAGTTGTACACACAGTAATCTACATGACTAAATTTCAATTTTTCAAGCTTTACATATCCTCCATGAACAAAGGTAGCAAACAACGTTAGTGGCTACAAAACAGAAGAGTTTAATTATTTAATCGTCTTTATGACTTTATTATAATTCAGAAATCCTGACCAAACTTATTTACAGATTTGACCCTTTTGGCCGCGCCATGGATTAAGTCCTGTACTGAGCCGAAATATGGCACTTCTTACCACGCCAGGCCCAGCACCCAGCAGCATGGCAGTGTGATTTCGCTGCTCCACACCCAGTAATGTTGCCAAAAAGGTCAGACCTTGGAAATAAGTTTGGTATGGGGTTATCGATGATGCTAAATATAAAAACCTGTTGTGGTAGACCATCAAATCTAACAGAAAATAGAAGCAGTTGTCCATGTATACTCATGGCACGGTAAAATCTAGGACAGACCCAGTGCTAGAAGCTCCCACAGCAGGTGGGGTCTGGGGAAGGATTATACGAGGCAAGCCTTACCCCTGCACAGTACAATGCAGAGAGGCTGCATCGAACACGGTAAAATCTAGCAAAAAAAATAGCGAACAATATTTCAGACTGCAACAAAATGAAATCTTCAAACTTAATAGAAGACGGAAACCATTAGGCAATGCTTTATGACACTATCCACATACCCTTCTTTGATAGATATTGCTAAGGTTGTCATACTCAATGCAAGGACTGGATGTTCCAAATCTATTGCATGATTATGCCCACCACTACCATGGCTGTGATTCATGTGCAATGTGCTGCCAATTATATCAGGAGCAGAAGACATAACTCCCTGAAACAAAGAATTCAGCACATTAAGTCCATGCATAATCATGTCTTACCGGAGTACCAGTCATCAGAAGAAACCATCCACCCATTGTCAAAAAAAAGTACCAACCAAAGAATGATACTCCCGAGTCGCCCCTCGCGTGGGCGGCCGGGAGGCCCCCAGATCCCGTCGGCCGGCCCTCCCCCACTCCTCCTCCTCCCTCGCCGCCGCCCAAGGGCGCGGCCAGGCGAAGCCTGGTCGTCGCCGGCGGCGGCGGGGACTCGGGCCCTCTCGCTCGCGTGGGCCTGGCGCGGGCCGGCGCCCCCGGGCCGGAGCGTGGCGGCGGGCCGGACGCCACGGCAGGTGGTGGCGGCGCCTCGGCGACTTCGCTCCCCCGCGGCAGGAGGCCTCGCGATCTGGTGCGTCGCGGTCGCCAGGGACGGCGGCGGCGTGACCGGATCGGTTCGCGGCGGCGTGACCGGATCGGTTCGCGGCGGCGCGGCCGGATCTATGCCCAAGCGTGGGCCTTGATCGCTGGTCTGCCGTGGGCACGGTGGCGGGTGCGACTCGTCGGCAGCTGGGCAGATCCGCCGGGATTCTACCCTTGTCTGATCCTTGACAGCGCGGGTATCTCCGGGGGAAACCCTAGATCTCCTTGGGATCGAGCGATGATGGCGATTTTGCGTTGTAGTCCCTCTTTAGGGCATCGTTTTGGAGTTTACTCCGGTTGAAGGGACCAGCGACGTCGGTGGCGCACGTCTGGTGGAGCAACTTCCGATGAAAATCGCGCCGACTACGGTCATGGCAGACGATGACGGCGTCTTAGATGACGTTCCCTTGTCGAGGCATCATCGTTGCAGTCTGTGTCATCAAGCTCGGGATGCTCCAGGGGAAACCCTAGATCTGGGTCTTCCGGATTGGACGATGATGGCGTTTTATCGCTTTCCCTCCTGGGGGCATCGTTTTGGAGCAAGTGATGGCTAGGGGGGTGGTGGAGCGGTACTTCATCTCACACATTGATGGCGGCGGAGATCGGCGGCATGGCGCTGTGGAGGCTCGGCGTCCGATGCGCAGAGATGGACTCGCGCAGGAGGAGGTAGTTGTCTGGCGTCATGGTGACGTCGATGGCAGAGTGGCCAGACAAGGTAGAAGCCTCAATATGATCTGAAGACGGACCTGTGGAAGATGGCGGCGACGACACACGAGTGCGTCTGACCGGGTTGTGCCCCAGACCCGGTATGTGGCTCGGCTAGGGCTTCCGGCTTTTGATGTTAGGCTTAGATGGGTGGTTGGGTTAGTGGCCCAGCTAGCATCCCTTCATCATATGGAAAGGAGTAGCGGCATATGTTGCCAAGATGGTGGATTCAAGTATATTGTTTCTAATACTCTTTGTAAGGTCCTCGAGAATAATCAATAAAGTGGCCGTATGCATCTCCCAGATGCAGAGGCCGTGGGTCATCCTACTTTTCTAAAAAAAAAGAATGATACATAAATTTTGCATGATTGTTAATGAGAAGTATTAGACCTGAAGAACTTCAAAAGAATGCCAGGCAATCCCACCTGCAGTAATCAACAGCATACTTGAAATTCCAAGAGCTCCCAAACTCTCGAACTTTCCATGACCTGGGAATGGAGAGGAAATGATGATAGGTAAACCCTCAATGTTTTGTGGGCACAAGCAGAGAATGTGGTAACAAAACTACATTGTTGTATGTATTGTTTACTACAACAGGGGGTCATTCAAGTAAAATGTAGAAGCAGTAGCATAATGCACTTTCCTGTTTTATTTTTCTTCTGGATATGATATGCACATAGAGCATGCATGTAGGTGCAATGGTGCACTTGCACAAACAGTGAGAGCTTACATGTTACATATGACAGATCAATGTTCTGTTCCGACCAATGATTTTGAAAAAAAAACATGAGGTAATTAATAATCAGATCATGACCATGTTCTGAGCTCTAACTTTCTTTATGGGCCTAACAATTTAATCATAAATCTGAAGCATGGAAGGTGGAAAGTATCCTTGATGAATTGATCTGGGAATTAGTTCTTGCATCTGAATCCCTCTTGATAGTTTTGTAGTACGCTTTTCGCATGTATTAGAAATCAAAACAAGCTGAGCTGTGCGGAACTATGGAAACATGAACCCAAATTGTTGGTTCTGTCAAAGAGGGAAAGGGCAGTCTCTCGTACGCCTGCACAACACAATTGGTTTCCTCGACAAAGTGGGAATGGCGAGCAGAGCGAGGTTCGGACTGACCATACGGATGATCCTTGTCTCTAGGTACCTTGGCCGCCTTGTACGACAGCAGAGCCACCCCGCTCAGCACCTGCACAGCTCAAGATCATGCACGATTAGCATCAATTAAGAAAATGGCTGCGCACTTGTTTCCGAGACGTACGATGTCAGAGAGGGAGTGAGCGGCGTCGGCGGTGATGGCCGTGCTGCCGGAGAGGTAACCGGTGATGGCTTTCCCTACGGTGAGGACGACGTCAGCAGCGAAGCCCAAGCGGAAGATCTTCTCAGACGCCTCGCCGCTTTCCTCGCCGTGGTGGTGGGAGTGGCCACCGTGGCCGCGGGCAGGGACGAGCCAGTTGCCGCCCCTTGGCTCACCCGGCGAGGCGAGAGGGGCGAGCACGCGGCGGGCGCACGCTGGGGAGAGGTGTGGCCCACGGCGAGAGAAGGCGGCTCGGGCGACCCCGCCGGCGAGGTGGGCGAAGCGGAGGCCCATTCGCACAAGGGGAGGAGGAAGTGCCTTTGTGCTCTGATGAGAATCGCTCTGGTTTTCCGGATCCGAAGTGCCGTGAGCAAAGTACACATGCTGCCGCCTGCCGGTCGCTCCTCCCAGCTTCGCCAGCAATTTGCCACCTGGACTTCCTATCTTTTCTTCGCAACGCCATTTCTAGATTCAATATTTGAGATGTATATAAAAAAGCAACTTTAGGAGAGTCATCGTTTCAAAGTTCACAAAAAAAAATCATAAGTCTTTTTTTTCTTTAGATTTTACTGTTCATCCAACTTCATTTGAGCTCGAGCCTAGAAGGGTACTTTCGTCGGGAACATCTATATTTGCATGTTGGGGGCATTGTTTGGTGTGAGCTCCATCCACCATTCGCTCGTGTGGGAGGGAAGTTTTTCTCAGCCTTATGCGCAACCCATCTTCTCTGCCTGCCAAGGTGCAGACACTCAAATAGTTATAGTATTAGGAAGCATGTCAATTAATGCAGTCGCCATGTACTAACTGTCCAAGGGGACCCACATTTTCAAGTGCTCACGGGTATAAAAAGGTTGTCACCATGGCCAAATAGCTCACAACCTTCACTTTCAACACGACTACTTGTAGCCACTTTCTCCCTCTCCCTCTCCCTCTCCATCGCCATGTCGCTTCCCCTGCAGCCGGACTGGATGTCGCTCTCAGAGGAGGAAGAGTGGATGGTGGATGAGAAGCAAGCGGAGGAGGTGACCTACCTCGTCGTGAAGGGAGGAGGAGCGGGATCACCATTATGCACTAGAGGTCACGCGAGGATCCTGCCCTCGATGGGTGCTCGAATTGGAATCCCAATATGTCGGCGTTCTGGGAACCGGGGTACCCAAACTTGCCTGCCTGCGGCCCACGGAGTGGCTCGATCGACGGCCTGGTACGGCCCATCTTCAGCACCGACAGCACAAGACCCTCGCGAGGGGCCAAGCCTCGCGAAGCGGACGACGCCAAGACCTCCAGAAGGAGTGGCCTCATTACGCTGGCTCCTAAGGAGCGGAGATTTTCATGCGAGCCCTCACCTCGTGAGGTTCAGATGACGCAAGCCATGACGACCAAGACCAGGCGGGCGCCAGCGAGCATAGTACAGCAGGTTTCCTCTTTAGTGCTAAAGAGGCAAGCGCAGGCGTAGAGTCCCGAGGAATCAACCAAAGGTTTCCATTTCCATGCTACAAGACCAAGACCGCTAGGACGGAGGTCATCGCCGAGCCCACCATGACGTCACGACCAGAAGCTTTGGAGGCGCAGACTACCTTTCGTCAGGATAAGATGTACTAGTTGTTTCCCTTCGACTTTGGTCGTTGTGGGATCCCTTCCCACCTTCATTTTGGGAAGAGGACCAAGGCCACTATAAAGATAGCCTAGCCACCACCGTAGAGGGGGACGGATCATCCAGACCATCCACACCCTCACAAAGCATAAGAACGCACCTCCTGAGGTCCGTACTAGTTCATCCTCAGCCCACCTCGAGGCTAATCCACCACAAAGTAGGAGTAAGGTATTACACCGCAAGGTGGCCCGAACCTGGGTAAACTACCTTGTCCCTTTCTTTCTCAGTTCGTCGAGTTAGGCCGTGAGATCGATGAGTTGGCAGGCTGGGGCGGTTGAGTTCTTCGCACGCACCCCAGAGTTGGAATCTATCTTGGGTCCATGGGAGCGATGAATCTGACATTTGGCGCGTCGGGTAGGGGTGCGTCGGAGCCTCTCTTCCGTTGGTCGACTTGCCACCGCTCCGCCATTCTCATGGCTGACACTCCTCGAGCTCACACTGAGCACTGGGCCGCTCGGCCTGCCCGGGCAGCGCCTTCCGCCCAAGAAGACCACCACTCTACACTCGTCGCAGCCCGCGCGCCGCCCAGCGTCGTTGGTCATAGGCGGCACGGACCACCACACCCGCTCCCGCGCTGCGTCGCAATCGCACCACCACGCGATCTTCGAGCTATGTCGCAGCACCGGCGCTACACACCCGCCGGGAGCAGGCGAACACGCAAGCCGCGCTCATCGTGGCACGAGAGCTGCTGCGATGCAGGCTGGCGGAAGGTGGCCACGACGCACTGCTGGAACGGGTCGCCGAGCTGCTCGATGCCTCCTGCAGAGGCGCAGGCCCTTTCTGCACCTTGCCTACATCGCAAGCGCTGCCGGGGGCACGCGTCGCCCCCCCCCCCCCCCCCGCTACACCCGCGACGCCGCTCATCCTGCCCAGGATACGTTGCCTCCGGGCATGGCCAGGCCGGGCGGCCCCTCCTGGGGCCGCGCCGAGGTGCCACCCTATGGTCGTCGCGACCTAGTGCCAAGCCTGGCAAGCAACGACGCCGGACAGCCAGGCGACGACTCGGGCATGGCGGCTTCAGGTACCCCTGTACCTCCACCGATCGACTTGTTATACGCGCCAAGGAGAAGCCCCTGCCTGTTTCCCTCGCCGGCCTGGGCATCGAGGCCACGCGAAGCCAAGACTCTTCGCGAGCCACCCCGGAGCTTCACCGACGTCTTCGACGACAATAGCCGCTGGGTACAGCCAATATCTCAGGGGCACGATTACACTAACCATGGACTGGAGGTGAACCAAGCCACTGTAGCAGTCGTGGACCTTAGGATGATGGCCTCGCTGCAGGCGGACACGATGCACTAGGAGCTGCGCAGGGGGAGCCCGGAGCTAGGGCCTCCTTGCGCCGCATGGAGCAAGGCGCCGCCACGACGGTGGTGCACGCCACATGAAGGTAGGTCCCCCATCGGGGAAGGCGCTGGCGAGCCCCTCGCCTCGTGATGGGGCCTGCGATCGCCGGGGCACCACTAGCGTCCCCCTTGCCCCTTGGCCTCGTCCTGGTTTCCGGACGCCCCAATGGTGGTCGGGGGAGGCACGGGGCGGGGCCCTCGTCAGGCGCCAGGGATGCCCATGAAGATCTCCGCTCATGACACTCTCACGTAATAATGAGTTGGGGCTGTACACGCCCCGGAGTTTCCTGAGTGCCGCCCTCGGGCCTCACAGGGGCTCCCACCCACATCCAACTGGAAGCACCATGCTCCGCGCTAGCCGTAGACATTGTCCCCCAATGACTATGCCCACACCCAGTGGAAGCACTTAGCTTCCGCGCTGGTGAGAAGACTAGTTAGGTGCCGGACGTGGCCGTTTGTTTTCGCCCTCTTTCTGTAACCCAATTTGCCATCTTTTGGAATGAGATTTGGAGTTTTGTGTGCTTATCAAAGGAAAAAGGGGGGAAATTTTCTTCGTTTGCGGTGATTTCTTGCCTTTTAGTTTGTGTTTAAGACTAAGGCTCGCGCCTGCTACCCCCCTGTGAGCACCCCGCAAGCGGGGGCTGACCGTGGTATGCGTGCATCAAGCACGCTCGGGCTAGCCCAAGCGGCGCAGGCCCCCTCGGGTCCAAGAATGCAACTTCCGCAGGATCACCGCGCGCACACCTTGCCGTAGTCCGGCAATCGGCTCCTTGCTACCTCTTGAGCAAGCATTGGTTTTCCCTTGAAGAGGAAAGGGTGATGCAGCAAAGCAGCGTAAGTATTTCCCTCCGTTTTTTAGAACCAAGGTATCAATCCAGTAGGAGACCACGCGCAAGTCACCTCGTACCTACACAAACAAATAAGAACCTCGCAACCAACGCGATAAAGGGGTTGTCAATCCCTTTATGGACACTTGCAAGACTGAGATCTGATAGAGATAATATAATAAGATAAATATTTTTTGGTATTTTTATGATGTAGATTGAAAGGAAAGATTGCAAAATAAACGGTGCCAGAAATAGCTAGTTGACGGGAGATTAATATGATAGAAGATAGACCCGGGGGCCATAGGTTTCACTAGTGGCTTCTCTCAAGACAGCATAAGTATTACGGTGGGTGAACAAATTACTGTCGAGCAATTGATAGAATTGAGTATAGTTATGAGAATATCTAGGTATGATCATGTATATAGGCATCACGTCCGTGATAAGTAGACCGACTCCTGCCTGCATCTACTACTATTACTCCACACATCGACTGCTATCCAGCATGCATCTAGAGTATTAAGTTCATAAGAACGGAGTAACGCTTTAAGCAAGATGACATGATGTAGAGGGATAAACTCATGCAATATGATATAAACCCCATATTTTTATCCTCGATGGCAAAAATACAATATGTGTTGTTTCCCCTACTGTCACTGGGATCGAGCACCGCAAGATTGAACCCAAAGCTAAGCACTTCTCCCATTGCAAGAAAGATCAATCTAGTAGGCTAAACCAAACCGAAAATTCGAAGAGACTTGCAAAGATAACCAATCATACATAAAAGAATTTAGAGAAGATTCAAATATTGTTCATAGATAATCTTGATCATAAACCCACAATTCATCGGATCTCGACAAACACACCGCAAAATAAGATTACATCGAGTAGATCTCCAAGAGAATCGAGGAGAACTTTGTATTGAGATCCAAAGAGAGAGAAGAAGCCATCTAGCTAATAACTATGGACCCGAAGGTCTGAGGTAAACTACTCACACATCATCGGAGAGGCTATGGTGTTGATGTAGAAGCCCTCCGTGATCAATGCCCCCTCCGACGGAGCGCCGGAAAAGGCCCCAAGATGGGATCTCACGGGTACAAAAGGTTGCGGCGGTGGAATTAGGTTTTCGTGGTGCTCCCCGATGTTTTCAGGGTACGTAGGTATATATAGGAGGAAGAAGTAGGTCGGTGGAGCCATGAGGGGCCCACGAGGGTGGAGGGCGCACCCAGGGGTAGGCGCGCACCCTGCCTCGTGGCCTCCTCGTTGGTTGCTTGACGTGCACTCCAAGTCCTCTGGATCACGTTTGTTCCAAAAATCACGCTCCCGAAGGTTTCATTCCGTTTGGACTCCGTTTGATATTCTTTTTCTGCGAAACACTGAAATAGGCAAAAAAACAGCAATTTGGGATGGGCCTCCGGTTAATAGGTTAGTCCCAAAAATAATATAAAAGTGTATAAATAAGCCCATTAAACATCCAAAACAGAATATATAGTAGCATGGAGCAATCAAAAATTATAGATACATTGGGGACGTATCACTCCTCGCGAGGCCCTCTTGGGCAGGCCAGTAGGCGCCCCAGGAGGCCTAAACCCTCACGAGCCCCCGGAGGGCCCGCCTCGGGAGAGGAGTGCTTCCACAACACCAGAACCTGCTCAAGACCAATGGCACCAAAGATAAGTCGCGACAATTACTTTGGTCGGGAGCCTCCTGGCTCACGACGGCACATTCCAGAATCTATCTCAGGAGCATATCATCATTTCATACATTATAAGGCCCTCCCTCAAAAAATGCTTTCACACCCCGCAGAGCCGTATCCAGAGTTTTTGGCATACAGGTTAGGACAAGGAGGGAAATGCAGGCTTAGCCAGATGCGCTGCCGTCGGTGTCATCGCCTTCATCATCACCATCTGCACCCTCTTCTTCTACTACAAGCACGACCACGCCGTCTTCGGGAGCGAACTCCGCGACCAGGTCGTCCACCCAGTCCGCCAGATTGCCCTGGATGACCATCGTCCCCCCTGCCTCGTAGCCTCCTAGTTGGTTGCTTGACGTCCACTTCAAGTCCTCTGGATCACGTTTGTTCCAAAAATCACGCTCCCGAAGGTTTCATCCCGTTTGGACTCCGTTTGATATTCTTTTTCTGCGAAACACTGAAATAGGCAAGAAAACAACAATTTGGGATGGGCCTCCGGTTAATAGGTTAGTCCCAAAAATAATATAAAAGTGTATAAATAAGCCCATTAAACATCCAAAATAGAATATATATAATAGCATGGAGCAATCAAAACTTATAGATACGTTGGAGACGTATCAAGCATCCCCAAGCTTAATTCATGCTCGTCCTCGAGTAGGTAAATGATAAAAACAGAATTTTTGATGTGGAATGCTTCCTAACATATTTCTCAATGTAATTTTCTTTATTGTGGCATGAATGTTCAGATCCGAAAGATTCAAGATAAAAGTTTAATATTGACATAAAAATAATAATACTTCAAGCATACTAACTAAGCAATCATGTCTTCTCAAAATAACATGGCCAAAGAAAGTTCATCCCTACAAAATCATATAGTTTGGTCATGCTCCATTTTCGTCACACAAGAATGCTCTCATCATGCACAACCCCGATGACAAGCCAAGCAATTGTTTCATACTTTAGTAATATCAAACTTTTTTCAACTTTCACGCAATACACGAGCATGAGCCATGGATATAGCACTATGGGTGGAATAAAATATAATGAAGGGGGTTATGTGGAGAAGACAAAAAAGGAGAAAGTCTCACATTGACGCGGCTAATCAATGGGCTAGGGATAAGCCCATCAATTGATGTCAAATGCAAGGAGTAGGGATTGCCATGCAACGGATGCACTAGAGCTATAAATGTATGAAAGCTCAACAAAAGAAACTAAGTGGGTGTGCATCCAACTTGCTTGCTCACGAAGACCTAGGGCACTTGAGGAGGCCCATTGTTGGAATGTACAAGCCAAGTTCTATAATGAAAAATTTCCACTAGTATATGAAAATGACAAAACAAGAGACTCTCCATCATCAAGATCATGGTGCTACTTTGAAGCACAAGTGTGGAAAAAAGGATAGTAGCATTGCCCCTTTTTATTTTTATTTCTTTTGGGCCTTTTTTGGCCTTTCTCTTTTTTTTGGGGGGGGCAATGCTCTATTAATGATGATCATCACACTTCTATTTATTTACAACTCAATGATTACAACTTGATACTAGAACATGATATGACTATATGAATGCCTCCGGTGGTGTACCAGAATGTGCAATGACTCACGAGTGACATGTATGAAAGAATTATGAACGGTGGCTTTGCCACAAATACGATGTCAACTACATGATCATGCAAGGCAATATGAAAATGATGATGTGTGTCATAATAAATGGAACGGTGGAAAGTTGCATGGCAATATATCTCGGAATGGCTATGGAAATGCCATAATAGGTAGGTATGGTGGCTGTTTTGAGGAAGATATAAGGAGGTTTATGTGTGATAGAGCATATTGTACCACGGGGTTTGGATGCACCGGCGAAGTTTGCACCAACTCTCAAGGTGAGAAAGGGCAATGCACGGTACCGAAGAGGCTAGCAATGATGGAAGGGTGAGAGTGCGTATAATCCATGGACTCAACATTAGTCATAAAGAACTCACATACTTATTGCAAAAATCTACAAGTCATCAAAAACCAAGTATTACGCGCATGCTCCTAGGGGGATAGATTGGTAGGAAAAGACCATCGCTCGTCCCCGACCACCACTCATAAGGAAGACAATCAAATAACACCTCATGTTTCAAATTTGTTACATAATTTTTACCATATGTGCATGCTACGGGACTTGTAAACTTCAACACAAGTATTTCTCAAATTCACAAATACTCAACTAGCATAACTTTAATATCACTATCTCCATATCTCAAAACAATCATCAAGTATCAAACTTCTCTTAGTATTCAATGCACTTATATGAAAGTTTTTTTTATAATATCAAAAGCAAATTACCATGCTGTTCTAAAGGACTCTCAAAATAATATAAGTGAAGCATTATAGATCAATTATTTCTATAAAATAAAACCACCACCGTGCTCTAAAAGATATAAGTGAAGCACTAGAGCAAAAACTATATAGCTCAAAAGATATAAGTGAAGCACATAGAGTATTCTAATAAATTCCGATTCATGTGTGTCTCTCTCAAAAGGTGTGTACAGCAAGGATGATTGTGGTAAACTAAAAAGCAAAGACTTAAATCATACAAGACGCTCCAAGCAAAACACATATCATGTGGTGAATAAAAATATAGCTCCAAGTAAAGTTACCGATAAATGAAGACAAAAGAGGGGATGCCTTCCGGGCCATCCCCAAACTTAGGCTTTTTAGTGTCCTTGGATTTTACCTTGGGGTGCCTTGGGAATCCCCAAGATTAGGCTCTTGCCACTCCTTGTTCCATAATCCATCAAATCCTTACCCAAAACTTGAAAACTTCACAACACAAAACTTAACAAAAAAAATCTCGTGAGCTCCGTTAGCGAAAGAAAACAAAACACCACTTCAAGGTACGTAATGAACTTATTCTTTATTTATATTTGTGTTAAACCTAATTTATTCCAAATTTTCTATGGTTTATAAGCTCCATTACTAGCCATAGATTCATCAAAATAAGCAAACAACACACGAAAAACAGAATCTGTCAAAAACAGAACAGTCTGTAGTAATCTGTAACTAACGCATACTTCTGGAACCCCAAAAATCCTAAAATAAAGTGCTGGATGTGAAGGATTTATCTAATAATCATCTAAAAATAATTAATTAAATAGCACTCTCCAATAAAAAATGGCAGCAATTCTTGTGAGCGCTAAAGTTTCTGTTTTTTACAGCAAGATCAAAAAGACTTTCCCCAAGTCTTCCCAACGGTTCTACTTGGCACAAACACTAATTAAACACAAAAACACAACCAAAACAGAGGCTAGATAAATTATTTATTACTAAACAGGAACAAAAATCAAGGAACAAAAATAAAATTGGGTTGCCTCCCAACAAGCGCTATCGTTTAACGCCCCTAGCTAGGCATAAAAGCGAAGATAGATCTAGGTATTGCCATCTTTGGTATGCAATCCATAAGTGGCTGTCATAATAGATTCATAAGGTAACTTAATTTTCTTTCTAGGGAAGTGTTCCATGCCTTTCCTTAACGGAAATTGGAATCTAATATTAGCAAACAATTTCATAAGTTCATCCATCTTTCCACTCAAAACATTAATCTCTTCAATCGCATGAACTTTTTTACTATTAGATCTTTCGGTGTGCCATTGAGAATAATTAACCATAATATTATCTAGGAGTTTAGTAGCTTCTCCTAAAGTGATTTCCATAAAAGTGCCTCCCGCGGCCGAATCTAAAAGATTTCTAGAAGCAAAATTCAATCCGGCATAAAAAATTTGTATAATCATCCATAAATTCAAATCATGTGTAGGGCAATTATGCATCATTAATTTCATCCTCTCCCAAGATTGTGCAACATGTTCATGATAAAGTTGCTTAAAATTCATAATATCATTTCTAAGAGAGATGATCTTAGCGGGAGGAAAATACTTAGAGATAAAAGCATCTTTGCACTTATTCCACGAATCAATACTATTTTTAGGCAAAGACGAAAACCAAGCTTTAGCACAATCTCTAAGCAAAATCGGAAATAGCTTAAGTTTAACAATATCATTATCCACATCTTTCTTCTTTTGAATATCACACAAATCAACAAAAAAATTAGATGGGTAGCGGCATCTTCACTAGGAAGGCCAGAAAACGGATATTTCATGACAAGATTCAACAAAGCAGTATTAATTTCACAAGACTCAGCATCGGTAAGAGGAGCAATTGGAGTGCTAATAAAATCATTATTGTTGGTATTGGCAAAGTCACACAATTTAGTATTATCTTGAGCCATCGTGACAAGCAAGCAATCCAACACACAAGCAAACAAGCGAAAAGAAGAAAAAGCGAACGGAAGGAGAGGACGAAAGGAAAATAGGGCGAATAAAACGGTAAGGGTGAAGTGGGGGAGAGGAAAACGAGAGGCAAATGGCAAATAATGTAATGCGAAGGATAAGAGTTGTGATGGGTACTTGGTATGTCTTGACTTGGCGCAGACCTCCCCGGCAACGGTACTAGAAATCCTTCTTGCTACCTCTCGAGCATGCGTTGGTTTTCCCTTGAAGAGGAAAGGGTGATGCAGCAAAGTAGCGTAAGTATTTCCCTCAGTTTTTGAGAACCAAGGTATCAATCCAGTAGGAGACCACGCGCGAGTCACCTTGTACCTACACAAACAAATAAGAACCTCGCAACCAACGCGATAAAGGGGTTGTCAATCCCTTCACGGCCACTTGCAAGAGTGAGATCTGATAGAGATAATAATAATAAGATAAATATTTTTGGTATTTTTATGATGTAGATTGAAAGTAAAGACTGCAAAATAAACAGTGCCAGAAATAGCTAGTTGACGGGAGATTAATATCATAGAAGATAGACCCGGGGGGCCATAGGTTTCACTAGTGGCTTCTCTCAAGACAGCATAAGTATTACGGTGGGTGAACAAATTATTGTCGAGCAATTGATAGAATTGAGTATAGTTATGAGAATATCTAGGTATGATCATGTATATAGGCATCACGTCCGTGATAAGTAGACCGACTCCTGCCTGCATCTACTACTATTACTCCACACATCGACCGCTATCCAGCATGCATCTAGAGTATTAAGTTCATAAGAACGGAGTAATGCTTTAAGCAAGATGACATGATGTAGAGGGATAAACTCATGCAATATGATATAAACCCCATCTGTTTATCCTCGATGGCAACAATACAATACGTGTCGTTTCCCCTACTGTCACTCGGATCGAGCACCGCAAGATTGAACCCAAAGCTAAGCACTTCTCCCATTGCAAGAAAGATCAATCTAGTAGGCCAAACCAAACTAAAAATTCGAAGAGACTTGCAAAGATAACCAATCATACATAAAAGAATTTAGAGAAGATTCAAATATTGTTCATAGATAATCTTGATCATAAACCCATAATTCATCGAATCTCGACAAACACACCGCAAAAGAAGATTACATCGAATAGATCTCCAAGAGAATCGAGGAGAACTTTGTATTGAGATCCAAAGAGAGAGAAGAAGCCATCTAGCTAATAACTATGGACCCGAAGGTCTGAGGTAAACTACTCACACATCAT
Organism: Triticum urartu; assembly: GCF_056163025.1. Taxonomy (NCBI): domain Eukaryota; kingdom Viridiplantae; phylum Streptophyta; class Magnoliopsida; order Poales; family Poaceae; genus Triticum; species Triticum urartu. Next base: position 360,446,660 of record NC_141876.1, on the reverse strand, counting down.
CGGAGAGGCTATGGTGTTGATGTAGAAGCCCTCCGTGATCAATGCCCCCTCCGACGGAGCGCCGGAAAAGGCCCCAAGATGGGATCTCATGGGTACAAAAGGTTGCGGTGGTGGAATTAGGTTTTCGTGGTGCTCCCCGATGTTTTCAGGGTACGTAGGTATATATAGGAGGAAGAAGTAGGTCGGTGGAGCCATGATGGGCCCACGAGGGTGGAGGGCGCCCCTAGGGGGTAGGCGCGCCCCCTCCCTCGTGACCTCCTCGTTGGTTGCTTGACGTCCACTCCAAGTCCACTGGATCACGGTTGTTCCAAAAATCACGCTCCCGAAGGTTTCATTCCATTTGGACTCCGTTTGATATTCTTTTTCTGCGTAACACTGAAATAGGCAAAAAAAACATCAATTTGGGTTGGGCCTCCGGTTAATAGGTTAGTCCCAAAAATAATATAAAAGTGTATAAATAAGTCCATTAAACATCCAAAACAGAATATATAATAGCATGGAGCAATCAAAAATTATAGAGCCTCAGGAGGCACCCAGGAGGCCAAAACCCTCTTAGGCAGGCCAGTAGGCGCCCCGGGAGGCCTAAACCCTCACGAGCCCCCGGAGGGCCCGCCTCGGGAGACGAGTGCTTCCACAACACCAGAACCCGCTCAAGACCAACGGCACCAAAGATAGGTCACGACAATTTCTTTGGTCGGGAGCCTCCTGGCTCACGACGGCACATTCCAGAATCTATCTCAAGAGCATATCATCATTTCATACATTATAAGCCCCCCTCAAAAAATGCTTTCATGCCCCGCAGAGCCATATCCAGAGTTTTTGGCATACAGGTCAGGACAAAGGAGGGAAATGCAAGCTTAGCCAGATGCGCTGCCGTCGATGTCATCGCCTTCATCATCACCATCTGCACCCTCTTCTTCGGCTGCGAGCACGACCACGCTGTCTTCGGGAGCGAACTCTGCGACCAGGTCGTCCACATGGTCGTCCACCCAGTTCGCCAGATTGCCCTGGATGACCGTGGGCATGGGGGCTATCGCAGCGTTGAAGTCAAAGTCGGGATCAAGGCTAAGGAGGTGGCTAAAGACGCGTGAGAACGCGTGCCCAGGGAGGCCACGGCTTCCCTCCATGACAAGCCGGCGAGCCCTCATGGCCCAGTCTTCCAAGCGTGTCACGACTTGAGTGAAAAAGTGGAGGTGGCCGGCGTCATCGTCTTCGTGCGGGTGGGAGATGCTCTCTTCACAGATGGTACCTAAGGTCCAGTTAGCCTTGGTCTTGATGTCCTTGAGCATCGAGGAACGCTCGTGCTACATCGTCCGACGGTGGTATGCTTCATTTGTGGCCTTCTACCAATAGACGTGACGCCCTCGACATGCTGCTGGAGTAAGGACAAGTCAGCTTGGGTGGAAGCCAAGTTGGCTTGGGCGGAGGCCTGAGCCTCCTTGGCGGTCCTCTCCCATTGCTCCGTTGCGGCCAGCTTCGCGCTGAGGGCGATGGTCCTGCCCTCAAGCTCGACCTGCCGCTGTTGGAACAGGGTCTCCTGGAGCCTCAACTCCCGGCGGTGCTCGTCATCAAGAGCCCTGCGGATCTTCGCCACCTTCTGGTTAACTTCCTGTTGGACCCTGGCCTCCCGCGCGACAAGGGCGTCCTCGACCGCGGCTGCCTGGAGCTCCCTCACCTCCAGGGCTCGAGCTCCAAGTTATGCTCCAAGACCTCGAGCGCCAGCGCGTCCTCACGCTCTTGGATCTCCCTCTCGTCAGAGGGGCCACGTTTGGCGGCACTGCCAGGGCGGCCCTGCGCGCCCGGACCTGCCGCTCAAGGGTGGCGTTCGAAGCTTGAAACTCCCTCTCATGATCCTCGGCCGCCTTGCGGCGGCGGTCAGTGGTGCTGGCCTCCTCCAAAGCCTGGGTGCAGGCCTCGCGAGAAGCCACGAGGGACGCCGCGGCATCAGCCCTGGCGTGCTCATGCTGCGAACGCCCAAGGTTGACGGCGACCTTCAGATGATGCCACTTGCGCGACAGGAGGAGGTCGAACGCTTCAAGGCGTGCGTCGACGTCAACAAGTTCTCCCCCAAGCCGACCCAGCGCGCTCATTGCTTCTTGGAAAAGGTCATGGCGGACGGCGCTGCGCCTGCGTGCGAGCTCCAGCGCATGGTCGAGCCCCTCCTCCACACCAGGGCTACCGTGGAGGCGTGGGCTGACTCGCTCACCTTTGGAAGGGGGCTGGATGTCGGCGCTCCTTCAATCAATCCCCGAGCCATGGCGGAGGCACTACGCATCTTGGCCTCACTGCTCGGGGATGACGCCGATGCTGGGGCAGCCCAACTACCAACAAGCATCAACGGAGGAGCCCTTGGGACGCCCCCTGCACCCCAGAGGTAGTCGCGGAGGAAGGGTCCTGGGGTCATAGGCTCATGGCCATCCAGTGGCGCCCCCGCCTCATAGGCCGGTCCTGTGCCTCACGTGGATGTTTGTCGTGAGGGGCCTGGAATCGAGAGCGGACCAAGGGCCTCCGGAGGTCGCTCCCAGGAGGTTTCGCCGCCGCAACCGAAGGGACCCTAAGGAGCCGGGGTCAGGCAAGGGCGCGACACGTGAAGAACAACAAAGATAAGGCACTTACTCGTCTATGGCTATGTACTTCCTCTGTTTTAGGGGCCGAGGGCATCACCACTGCTCTAGAGCCTTTTCCCCTTGCAGAGTGCTCCAAGGTTCAGACGAAGCAAGCCGAGGGTCGGAGCATGGCCCTTTGAAGCTGGGATGCGTACCGCCACCTCAGGAGCACTTGTCGGAGCTTCAGGGGCAGCCGCCTCGGGAGCACCGGGTCGCACCTGCTCACCAGCGGTCACCTCAGGAGCGCTCGGCGAAACTTCAGGAGCGGCTATCTCAAGAACACCTGGCGGCATCTGCTCCCCAGCAGTTGCTCCAGGAGTACCCGGCGCCGTTCGCCCCCCTGCAACCTCATTTGGGGCACACGCCACAGGATCGACAAGCACAGGGGGCACTAAGATGGGATTCTCGCGAGGCCCCTCAAGGCCCATTGGGCGCAGCCCCCACATGTCGAAGCAAGGCATCTCTTCGCGAAGGCCTCCCCATTCGAGCATTGATACAGAAGGCACTTGTCTGCTGGGAGTGCGGGAGGCGCTTGGTCGCCCGTCGGGAGCTGGAGCACCGTCTGCAGCATCTTGGAGGGAAGTGAGCACCTGAAGCCTCATGGGGTTGTTGGGGCCAGCAAAGGCCCGCATTGGGCGAGAGTGGCATTGAAGCGGGGCAATGCGTCGCCGGACGAACTCCCTCACCACCATCGGCGCCATCACCCCCGCCTTCTTCAGCTCGGCAAACCTGGACCAGACGCGGGCGAGCCGCCGGTCGATGAGCTTCGCATGTCCCCAGCCGGAGCTCGGCTCCGCTGGCGCCCGCGGAAGCTGGAGAAGGGAAGTGTACGTGGCGGCATCCACATACACCCACTGCTCCCGGAATCCCGTCGCATCCGGACGAAGCGTGAAGTCAATGCTAGAGTCAGCCGTTGCCGCCACCGCCCGTAACGACACGCATCCCGAGCATTGTTTGTTCTCGACCAGATGAAGCGAGAAGAAATGGCGGGACAAGGCCACAGATGAGGCGATGCCCACAATGGCCTCTGATACATCTCCAACGTATCTATAATTTTTGATGTATTCATGCCATGTTTATAATATTTTCACATGATTTTGGTATGATTTGGTTAGAACTAACCCGGACTGACGTTGTTTTCAGCAGAACTACCCGTGGTGTTGTTTTGTGCAGAAATAAAAGTTCTGGGAATGCGCTGAAAATCAACGGAGATTTTTTCTGGAAAATATAAAAAATACTGGAATGAAGAGTTACCGGAGGGGAGTCCCGTGGGCCCCATGAGGGTGGAGGGCGCGCCCACCCCCCTGGGGCACGCCCCCTGCCTCGTGGACTCCCTGTGGGGGCCCCTAACTTTTTCTCGATGCCAACCTCTCTTATAAATCCCAAAACTTCTAGAACTTAACATAGATCGGGAGTTCCGCCGCCGCAAGCCTCTGTAGCCACCAAAAACCAATCGGGGCCCTGTTCCGGCACCCTGTTGGAGGGGGGAATCATCACCTATGGCCATCTTCATCATCCCGGTGCTCTCCATGACGTGAAGGGAGTAGTTCACCCTCAAGGCTGAGGGTATGTACCAGTAGCTATGTGTTTGATCTCTCTCTCTCTCTCGTGTTCTTGATATGGCACGATCTTGATGTACCGCGAGCTTTGCTATTATAGTTGGATCTTATGATGTTTCTCCTCCTCTATCTCCTTGTGATGAATTGAGTTTTCCTTTGAAGTTATCTTATCGGATTGAGTCTTTAAGGATTTGAGAACACTTGATGTATGTCTTGCAAGTGCTTATCTATGGTGACAATGGGATATTCACGTGATCCACTTGATGTATGTTTTGGTGATCAACTTGCGAGTTTTGTGACCTTGTGAACTTATGCATAGGGGTTGGCACATGTTTTCGTCTTGACTCTCCGGTAGAAACTTTGGGGCACTCTTTGAAGTTCCTTGTGTTGGTTGAATAGATGAATCTAAGATTGTGTGATGCATATCGTATAATCATACCCGCAGATACTTGAGGTGACATTGGAGTATCTAGGTGACATTAGGGTTTTGGTTGATTTGTGTCTTAAGTTGTTATTTTACTACGAACTCTAGGGCTGTTTGTGACATTTATAGGAATAGCCCAACAGATTGATCGAAAAGAATAACTTTGAGGTGGTTTCGTACCCTACAATAATCTCTTCATTTGTTCTCCGCTATTAGTGACTTTGGAGTGACTCTTTGTTGCATGTTGAGGGATAGTTATATTATCTAATTATGTTATCCTTGTTGAGAGAACTTGCACTAGTGAAAGTATGAACCCTAGGCCTTGTTTCGAAGCATTGCAATACCATTTGTGCTCACTTTTATCATTAGTTACCTTGCTGTTTTTATATTTTCAGATTACAAAAACCCATATCTACCATCCATATTGCACTTGTATCACCATCTCTTCGCCGAACTAGTGCACCTATACAATTTACCATTGTATTGGGTGTGTTGGGGACACAAGAGACTCTTTGTTATTTGGTTGTAGGGTTGTTTAAGAGAGACCATCTTCATCTGCGCCTCCCATGGATTGATAAACCTTAGGTCATCCACTTGAGGGAAATTTGCTACTGTCCTACAAACCTCTGCACTTGGAGGCCCAGCAACGTCTACAAGAAGAAAGTTGTGTAGTAGACATCAGCCTCGCACAGGAAGGCAAAAGCGACGAGGAGCACAATGGACCCGGGGTCCAAATGCAGTGCGTGGTTCTGATAATGTGAAAGCACGGCATTGAAGAAATCAGAGAAAGGGGGGACCAGGCCAGACAGGAGAGCGTGAAGGTGGATGGGGATCTCGGTGGCCGTCATATCGATCTGAGCCCGTGAAGCTGGCCAGACCGTCGCCGCCTTCCACTCATTGGAAGCAGCGGCAAGGGTCGGCCGGGCCTTGTCCAACCCTTCCTGATTGATCACTGTTGACCGACCAAGCGCGGGCTCAAAGTACGAACTCTTTGAATATCCATAGTACTAATGATGATTGCACTAGTCATGATGAAAATGCCTCTTATAAGCATGTCAATTTTTGTGGAGTGCATAGAGTTTGCAAGTACACACTAAATAGGGAAGATAGATTTTGCAAGAGGCATAAGTATTTAGAAACTAAATGGTTGCAAGAAAGGCTAGATGTTTGTGCTGAAAATTTAAATTTTCTTACCCATCCTTGTGAATTTTGCAATGAACGTGGTCATTTAAATATCCAATGCAAATTGTTTCATGATCGAATCGTGTCCAAAAATTGTGATGACTTGATTTCCCTTGCGCATCATAATGAACTTAGTTTGCTTCTGGGTTATGAAGAAATGAAACGTATAACTAAGGATATTCCAAAATTTGCCCTTGAGACAGTTCTTGATTTGATCTAGAGGAAATTTATATGTATTTTGCGGTGAATTGCATTGAAAATCCTTATATTGCCAATTACATAAAGACAAGAAAACAAATAGAAGATGAAGAGAATACTAATGAGCGGGATCACCATTATGCACTAGAGGTCACGCGAGGATCCTGCCCTCGACGGTTGCCCGAATTGGAATCCCAATATGTCGGCGTTCTGGGAACCAGAGTACCCAGACTTGCCTGCCTGCGGCCCATGGCATGGCTCGATCGGCGACCTGGGACGGCCCATCTTCAGCACCGACATCATAAGACCCTCACGAGGGGCCAAGCCTCGCGAGCCGGATGACGCCAAGACCTCCAGAAGGAGTGGCCTCATTACGCTGGCTCCTGAGGAGCGGAGATTTCCATGCGAGCCCTCACCTCGTGAGGTTCAGATGACGCAAGCCATGACGACCAAGGCCAGGCGGGCGCCAGCGAGCGCAGTACAACAGGTTTCCTCTTTGGTGCTAAAGAGGCAAGCGCAGACGCGGAGTCCCGAGGAATCAACTAAAGGTTTCCATTTCCATGCTACAAGACCAAGACCGCCAGGACGAAGGTCATCACCGAGCCCACCACGACGTCATAACCAGAAGCTTTGTAGGCGCAGACCACCTTTCGTCAGGATAAGATGTACTAGTTGTCTTCCTTCGAATTTGGCCGTTGTGGGATCCCTTCCCGCCTTCATTTTGGGAAGAGGACCAAGGCCACTATAAAGATAGTCTAGCCACCACCATAGAGGGGGACAGATCATCCAGACCATCCACACCCTCACAAGCACAAGAACACACCTCCTGAGGTTGTTTTTCCTCTGTACTAGTTCATCCTCAGCCCACCTCGAGGCTAATCCACCACAAAGCAGGAGTAGGGTACTACACCGCAAGGTGGCCCGAACCTGGGCAAACTGTCTTGTCCCTTTCTTCATCAGTTTGTCGAGTTAGGCCGTGAGATCAACAAGTTGGCAGGCTAGGGAGGTTGAGTTCTTCGCACGTACCCCAGAGTTCGAATCTACCTTGGGTCTGCGGAGCCCTGAATCCAGCACAATACACTTCACTATTTTGGGTATCCAATGGGTGTGTGGGGACCCCTATGAGCAGGTGATGCCTCATCGACATAGCTCATATCAGGCAACACGTGCTCTCGTCGCCATTATGTTAAGGAGCTATGGGGTGAGCGCTACGTCGCTCACACCCCGGCCATCCACCCCGGCGACATCTTCAAGCATATCAATGCCGGGAAGGCGGTGCATGCAGAGAGCAATACGCAATCTGACTCCATTCAAGGGGAGACAGGCGGATTTGACTGCGGAGAGGGAGTTCCTTAGATGGTGCACATTCGACATGAGATTGTGACATTCATCGAGTCAAATCGCGCCCTATTAGGACTTTGCCCTCTCAAAAAAGTCATCCCCAACCTTGACGACAATAGGCATGAATGGGACGAAGATGAGGTCATTGGACCTTAACACCGCCGCATGTACATGATGAGTCGACTCATCAAATATGCATGTGCCTCGTACACGCATTCACCGACATCATGGTGAAGAGCAACTAGTGCTTCTCCCAGGACATTAAATAGTCATCAGTTTAGTAAAAAAATGTTGCTAATCTACTTTTCTACCCCGGTGTAACCACTTTGTAATGCAATGTTATTCCAAGTTAGTGTTTAATCCCCAAAATTGAGTGTGTGCATTTTTGAGTTGATACAACAAAAAATAGATCAGAAAAGAGAAGATATGGCGACTTGGTGTTTGTGCATAGCGATCATGATCTCCATATTCCATATGGTGACCGGTGATATGGCGACTCTGCTATAAATGCTTTAAGAGCATCTCTAACCGGATCCTCTACTCGGTCCCTGTATATCCAGGGACAACCTAGACACCACTTGGACCCAAAAAAATGCCACCCAAGACTCCAAACTCAGGCCATATGTCTGAGTTGTCCGGCACCCCTCAAACCCAAGCCATATGTGGTGCTGATTTGGAGTCTCCTGGACACGTCCGCCACGTCGGATCCGACAGGATGGATCCACATCAAATCCCTCCAAATTGACCAAACTAACCGTCATCTCTCTTGCATCCCGCACCTATGTTGGTGCCCTCCTTCCGCCCTTGCTCTGTGTCTATGTAGCCTACCTCCTCCTCCTCCTCGTCACACTCATTCTGCCATCCGCCCACCGGAGTCTATCGGAGTCCCCACTGTCATGAACAAGGCGAAGACTGTCACCTAAAGAAAGCGGCTTGCCCGTCAGCGTGCCTATGAGAAGGCTGAGATGGAAGTTGTTGAGAAGGCAGGGAAGAATGTCGTCCAAATGGAGCTCGTCGTGTCTACTTCGGCACCCACGCGCCCACTGACACGGCCACGCCTGACATTGTTCCGCCTCAGTAATTAGGGGCATCCCGAATGACTTCATGCAAGTAGAAGAGGACGCCTCCCTGGAGACGACATACGAGTCACCGCAACTCCAACATCGCGGAAAACGTCGGGCATCTCCGGCAGGGGGCATGCCCACCAACTGTCCGAGGAAGGTTTGGGTCAGAATTTACGGGGTTTTCCTTGCCCCATATGTTTTTTGGATCAATTTTAGGATGGTATCTTCATTGTGATGCATCTTTAGGACTTATTCAAGATGGTTTCATAAATGGCAGTCAGGAACCTCCAACTTATGAAATGAGTGATACCGATTCCCCTTCTGTAATGTTGGGCAATCATCGGGCACTCAAACAAAGAAGACTCCGTAGACAAGAGGACCATCATTCTCAACCATGAAGATGTCTTGTTGTGTAGAGCTTGGTTGGCCACAACCATGGATCTTATATGTAGAACTGAGCAAAAGGGCTCATAGTATTGGCAAAAAAATCCATGCTTGGTACCATGAACACAATCACTATGTGGAGTCGTAACACCCGCAACAAGGCTCTCTCCAACATAGATGGGCCACAATCCAAGAGTCCATGAACAAGTTTTGCGGTTTCTATGCACATGTGGTGAATAAGCAACAAAGTGGAGTTGGAGTCAAAAGCCATGTAAGTTTTGCTTGCTTCACACGGTCGTTATTTTTATTGCTCAATTCGTTTGTGCCATTATGTTGACGTGTGATTTTTTTTCTTGCTACATGAGGTTCGCCGCTACTTTGTACCATCAAGTTGAGAAAAATCCATTCACTCTGTCCCATTTGTGGATAGCGTTGAATGGGCGACCGAATTGACGCACCCCTTTATGAAGATCTCAAGAACCACACCAAGAATACGAAGAACAATTATGGCTCAAGCTCTCATCAACCTATTAGATTGGATGACCGCGATAAGCCAAGTGAAGGGGCGGACGGACAAGGGATTGTGCCAAAAAGGATTAGACATGTGATGGGGAAGAAGTGGGAGAAGGAAAGGCTAGTGCGTGACGGTGCGACAAGCAAATTGCCTACCACATGGATGTACATCTTTTCCAACAAGGGGGCGACATTGATGAAAATGCACAAGAAAGGGAGGAGCAGAAGGATGAGAGGTACATGTTCTTCTTGGATGTGCAAAAAGAGAGGATGGAGTTCAATTGAGAGAGGGTGCGAGAGAGGTGAACATTGAAAGCCAGAGAACGGATATGGAGAAGTGAAATGAAAAAAAAAGTGAAAGCTTGAAAAGGCGAAGACATTGGAGTCAACTGAGATTGAGAAGAAAGCAAGGCTTGCGTGGTCACAGAGTCAAGGATCGTGGCTTTTCTTTTACCAGGGAGAGTCGAGGATCATGTTGCGGGACACTAGTTTCTTGGATGAAGAAAGAAGTGGCCTCTTGGATGACGAAAGAAGTGGTTCACCAACAAGCAGATGGAGATCAACGAGCACAACAGAGGTGTATTTTGATTCATTATGTATGGCCTGTGTATGAATAGGTAAAGTTTATCTTGGCTTGTGTTGAATTGCAGTTTATTTTGGTTTGTGTTGAATTAATTGTGTGCTATATAATCTACATGCATATGTTTGGGGGGCAAATTTGCCCATGCTATAACGTCACTATTAAATCTAACCTGTTTGTTTTGTTTTGTTTTTGTGAATGTAAGCTAGAGCACAACAGGGCCAAACTCCATATTACTCGACCCAAAATTGTCTGAAATTCTCTTCAAAATGGCGGAAGAGTAGTTATCAATCATACTCTCATAGTAATGTTCATTAATTGCTCAACACATTATTTTTGTTGACATGAGCACAGCCGTTACTCCTAACCCACAATATACAGGTGAAGTCAATACTATCTGACAAGAGTTGTGAATGTGTTTCTTTCGGGACATGGTATACTACATGTACAATTTGCTATATCTACTTCACATGGATTTCAATTTCAATTTTACATCCCGCATCTCCTGAGGACTTGCAGAATGTCAACCACAAGACACCTTTCGTTGTTTAGTGACTCTAGCCAAGTTCTCTGAAACTGCCCGGGTTAGGTTCTGATCCTCAAATCTGATATCCAGATTAAACCTGAGAAAGGCACAGATACTGGGTTTATAAGCAGCATAGATCAACTAAAGGCGTATGAAAAAAGAAGAGGTGAAGATCTCTACAGTTCTACGCTCAAGGAGACAAGTTAAGTGCACCTACTTGGGATCAAGGGTTATTTTCTGAATTTCTTTGACAGCGGAACTTGCTGCATATAAAGCTATTTTTCCAACCTGCATGTTTGATGACAAAACTCGTAAGGTTCCTTTTTGTTCCGAACGGTAAGTGACATAGGCATAAAGCAACTGCTCGGTGACCAGCTCAGTTCTGAGGTACCTCAAGCATCTTCAGTTTTGCATCATGATGATTTGGCAGGCAGCGTATCTCTTGGGCCATACGAGCCGACTCCCGCAAACTCTCAGGCGACAAAAAATCCAGAGCCAACTGAACCGTAGACTGAACCATATTTTAACAAAAGACGATGTAACTATATTTGCATACGATGAACCATTTCAAAGAGTAGATCATCCAAAGCAGTAAGGTTCAGTATAGCAATCTGTGATGGCGCAAAATCACTAGAAGCATACCTGGAGATTTTTTACTTGGTAAGGACAGCCAGCTGGAATAAAAACAGCCTCGCCAATATGTTGTTCAAATGTCCGAGGTTCAATTCCTGTAAGAACGTACAAATACAGGTGACATAACGCAAATTAAAAATATACAAATAAGATGCAGCTAAATCATTAGTCTGCCTCATATGAGATATTACTAGCACACTGCTTACGTGGGACTTCGACAATTCGCCAAAAGGGGGGGATGTGATCTCTTGCCACTGCTTACTTGGGCCTTCGACAATTTGCCTCTGCCTACTTTGCAATTGATATTTTGCACTTTTTACTTGGGACTTCGAGGATTTGCCTCTTACAGGTGGGGCCCGCATGAAATCCCCAAATTGCCCATGTCCTCGATCGACCAAGCCAACAGACAAGCTCTTCCTGTTTGTTCATTCCCCATCTCTCTTGTGACTTGCCACGGGGAGCGGATCCGGAGTTGGCGGCCATGGTCACGCTGGCCAACACGACCAGGAGCCATGCAGGTCCACATCTCAGCATCACAGTCCCCCCGTCAGACCAAGATATGATGCCTCTGGCTCTATCCGTCGCCGGTGAGCAATCCACAGAAGAAGTGCTAGATTGATTATTCCATGGCAGCATGGCAAGCATGCAAGCAGCTGATCGATTCTTCCATGGAAGCAAACACAGGATTTTGTGACGCTAATACACATCAGTGATTTATCCTGCTCTCCAAGCGAAAGGACTATGTGTTGCATCAGCTGTCGTTCAGAACACAAGAGTATACCCGGCTGACCACTGTGGAGCCAAGAGGTGCGAGCAGCAGCAGCACTACGTGCAGCAGCAGCAACCAGCAGTACCTGTTGTAGAACCAGTAGGTGGCCGCGGCGGCGAGCAAGAGCAGCACAGGGCAGGCAGGGCATCAGCAGCGGCGGTGACTGGCAGGGCTGCTGAAGCATTCGCCAGCGCCGTTCCAGCTCCCCAGCCGCTGCGGCGCGCTTGGCTACACACGGTTCAGGGACGCCGCTGTCACCGTGCAGGCCCTCGGGCTTCCTCTACGAGGGCCACCTATCGCTCGTCTCCACAGTGCCGGCCGTGGCTAGTTCACGCCCACCCAGGACCTACCATGGGACCTCCTCTACAAGTTCATCTTCATTGGCGCCGGCAGAGAGAACTCGAGAGGCGGAAGAGCTGGGACATTGGGGATTTCTACTTATTTTTCTGCCTCTTCAGTCAAACAGGCACAAGGGTATTGTTGTCCACTGTTTTGCGCATATATTATCTAAAACACTCGTAACTACTATTGTTTTTGACTGTAAAAGGGCAAATCCTCAAAGTCCCAACTAAGAAGTGGCAAAATATCATTTGCAAAGTAACCAGTGGCAAATCATCAAAGTCAAGTAGTGGCGAAAAATCATATTCCACACCAAAAAGGATGTAGATAGAAGTATCAGGTTGGGATTTCCCGGTAAACAAGACCTAGCAAGCAGACATTTGGTTGCTCTCTTTCGAGCAAAGAATTGGTATAGTTACATTTATTGATTCGGTAGGAATTTACGCCCTCCGTCCCATAATGCACTAGTGTAAAAAAACGTCTTACATTATGGGACAGAGGGAGTAGATGGCACATCATCTGCTTGATGTGGTATTGCAATAAAGTAGTATTATGGATTGCCCAAGTCTGAGAAGTTGGCAAAGTAAATGAAACAAGCTGCTATTGTGCATCAGTGAAAGGAAGTCGGTAACTATTGCATCTACCAACTTCAAAGCGATAATCTTTATTTGGTGTACTTACCATATTGATCCTTTAATACCCTTTTATGGTGCTCCCTGAGATATACAGCTTGATCATAAATAGGATGCTTCACCTGAAACCAAAGAAATAGTATTCTCAACATAAACATATTTGACAAAAGTGGTTCAGCCAAATTTGGCATAGAGTAGTGAGAAGTAATTACAGAGAGCATCGCCTGACTGTTATTTGTAAGTTCCTCCCAGTTAGAAGCTAAATATTTATTCAGCATCGGCACATCCTGCCTGCGGAAGACATCCCAAAGAGCACCAGGCTGAGATCTTTCTACACCATTAGTTTTTGCTTGCTCTGAATGTGATGAACTTGATAGCTCAGCAGAAGAGCCTGCAGAAGGGCCGCAAGACTTAGAAACTGTGTGTTCAGGTGATTGTTCCCCCATATCCAGATTCAAGTTTTGCACAGGTGCATGAGCATTTACATGCACTGCCATCCCATTGGCAATCCTTTCCGGCTGCTCAGGTTGTAGACTCTTTGGACATAGGTAACGCATTTCAGCTCTATGCATTAACATGTGTACCTATATACAGAAAAACATAGCATTAGCCATGTGGTGTGTTTATTGTATTTCATTAATTTATTAAATTGCCGAGAAACAGATCAAAAGGTAAGTTGCAACATCAACCAGCATTCTCTAGTAAACGGATGTTTGACTTCAGTAAAACGAAAAGAAATTTGAAGTGTAAATATAGCAAAAGGGCAACTTACCACATCACCCATCTTAACCATCAGATTTGTCACTGAATCGCTTTTACCAGGTTGTTGCTGCCTTCCATATGCAATAAGCAGCTTTAGGCCTACTTCAGACTGTAGGGCATCTGGGGGTAACTTAGCCGCAAGGTTAAGAAAGCCCCACTTAGAATGGATAAAGTCTACTAAGGGAAAATTGACAATGAACTCTGGTCGCTGGCATAACAGAAACTCCTCTAATACGCTCACTGGAGGCCAATCTTTCAGTTTCAGCATAATTAACTTGCCATCTTCTCCCTTGTGACCATCTGAATAACCTTTGATAAATTGGTTGAGCTTGATATGCACCTGATTTTTTTTTGTAAAGCAGCATGTAGATTTTAGGATAGCCATAGTACACAAAAAGTGTTTAGTTTTCTACTATCTTTCTTTTTCACTTCTTCAGTCATGATTATAGGATGGGGTAATGATGTTTGAGAAATCCTCGTACAAACAGAAGTAATTTTCATCACCTACATCTCTCTTGGGGCGAAAGTTATGCTTCTTACAGTCAAAGCCGACTAGCAACAGTAATATTATAAGTAATAGCATGCCACTTCAGAGTCTATAAACAGACGTCACAGTGATAAGATCATTTCAAATAGAAAGTGAACAACTGTTAGTTAGATAGATAAACTAGTAACTAATACTCCCGTTTTACCTCTGATTGGTTTGAGCAGTCCACAGCTTTAACTATCGCATTTTCATCCATTTTTTCATCCATGATCTCCTGGATTCCTCGCCAAATACTTAACGGGTCCCAACTTGATGATAAAGAAGGCTCAAATGCATTCCTAATAATTACAGGCTCCCCATTTATCCAGTGTTTACGGAAATGGACAATACCCTCGTATTTTAAGTTCTCCAGTACAGAAGAGTACACAGAGTTCCCATCAATACCATCACTATCTGAACATTTTGAGAGACCAAAGTTATGGCGACCAATTGAGTCCAATCTTCTGCTATCGTGACAGGATGAGCATCCATTCTCAAGATCATGTGCTTTGCAACCATTAACCATTTCTTGAGAACTCTTTACAAGCTTACCAATCCAGTTTATTTTGAATATTCGCCTTAATACCAGCTTTGAGGAGCCACAACCACCAGCCTCATGAGGCCCACAAGTGATGCTGCCATCATTGTTGGCTCTCCATGTAGGAAACAAAGATCTGATGCCAATATCATTTGCATCTATCGGCTCTGGGAACAACTTATCGTTGACACTTGCTGCAGATGGTTCCAATCTTGCTCTGTCACTCGCACTATCTTTATTTGTCTCCACCACAGGACCTTTACTTTCAGCATATTCTCCTCTGACTACATTTGTCTGAGAGCGCCTAATATCTCGACAACAGTCAAGGCATAAGTCATACAAACATCTTGGACAGTGTCGATGATAATCAAACACTGGCACTTTGCAAAAGTCACTGCAGAAAGGTAACTTATAAGGTATTACACTATAGCTTTAAATTATATTGCAGGAATAATAAAATCCCAATGATAAAAGCAACAGATAGAAGAATGCAAAAGCAGTACCAGCACATTTGCTCATCAGAATTCATCTTTGCCCTAATGATGTCCATCTTGAGCCCTATTGCATATAATATGTTATGGTGCTGTTTGAAACATGCAGAGTTATTACACAAAGGAGGGTAAGAGGGAAAATAAGGTACCATAAGCTCTTGTTTCAACACCTATTTCAAAGCATTGGTCGGAGTAAATCTGCTTTAGCACTGGAAGAACATATGCCAAAATGCTATGAAGATATTTCAACTTATCTACAACAGATATCTCCTGCACCCTTGCCTTAAAAGAACAAAAGAAGTGTTACATAAGAAAACTCAGTAGAGGATGGAAATCAAATACATGGAAAGAGAAAAGGAAGAAAACTCCCAACAGGCATATTTGGTTGGATGCCAGATGTTGAAACACCTAAGTTAAACAACTTGTGGCATGCCACAGCTTAGGCAATGTATGACAAAAAGATGTGTCAACTGCATGTGGGGCATAGTGATCAAATAGTGGAACATGTTACAAGTTTGGCAAAGAAACAAACACTAGGCTAAGAAAGTCAAAGTTGGCTAACTTGGTGTTGCAAGCTGTGCAAATTGTGGAATTTGACTCAGTTAGAGCTATGGTTTAGCATCAAGAGGGCAGTTTTGTAATTTCTCAGATACCCTGCCATCAACCAAACATGCCCTACATACCTTAATTACGTTGTCTCCTTGTAAGCAAACTTTGCAGTTACAAATGCCACGGCATGCTGGACAAACCTTTTGAATATCATCTATTGCAATGTCAGAGTACCTACATTACATATTCTATTAGTAAGGAAAAGCAATAATGAGTCTGTAATCAAATCTATAAAGCCGAAATGGCCAAGTATGCACACCGTACAGTGTAAGGTGACAACATACGCAAATTTCTAACATGCTAACCAAGCATAACCAATAGCCACAAAAATAAGGTGTTTCCTTGACAATGCAACAGTCCCCACGGTGAAACTAAAATTGATCTTGAGCAATATATTTTTGAGATCCTAATGAACTCAACATCATGAAAATATTTTTCAAGTCAAGTGCACTCTCATTTTCATATGATCACTCTAAATAAAAACAAGATGTTACTGATCAGAAGTCAGTGGCTCGACAGAACTATTTCTACTGTGACCCAAAATATGAGGGGGACTAGTAAACATGGACGGAGGTAGTGCATGTTATTGTTAAGACCCAACACAGGACCATTAAACTCTAAGCAAGAAAATATTCTTCCTGTTTAGCCAGCTCAAAGAGCATGAAACATTAGCTGTTAGTCTGTCACCCTGAACACCTATTCATCCCGCAACCGTTGCAACTGATCCTCTTAGTCCTTAGCAACTTTTTCCAACGTGCACAGCCATTGCATGCTCCACTTCACACACTGACTGTTTCTCATACACTGATTGTGGAGTTCATAAATTGTGTTACCCGCACCATTGCCGTCAGCATTGATCGCCATCCCAGTTCTTTGAAGGTGTCTCTCCATCAAATTGGTAGTGTACCAAGAAGGTGTGTTTGTACTTGATATTTTGTATAAATGTAATTGGGTGAGATCAGATCTGATTCTCTTTTCAATTAGGCCATATTGAACTTGTTCTTGAGAAGGGACCGTCAGGAAAAAAATCACATTGGTTGTGGAACATTAACTTTTTATTGTTATGAACCAAGATAATGATTAATTTTTCCTTTAAAAGGCCACGGCAGAGGCTATGCTTCTGAAATTACCAAGACAAGACACTAACCAGGAACATCTCTATGTGCTTCAGCAACATGTTCCAACAGGAATGCCCTAGAGTAGTTCCTATGATTTGGCAGTTCCTATGGACAAGTGCCTTCCTCTAGGATGGAATTATTCTTGAATCAAGATTGACACTCTTAATAATAAGTGTAGAACAGTATAATCCATATCGCAATATACCATCTGGAGATGCAGCCGCCGCAATACCCCCTCCTGTCACAGCTGGTACACCAAACGGCATTGACACTCCTCCGGCATTGGTGGCAACTCGTCTTCACCTCGGCACAGCCTTGCAGCCCTACAGAGGCTCTCCCGACTAGCTCCTGCCGTCATCGACATATATCACCAACATCAGCACCCCAAAGCAGCGCAAGCCACACACACACAGAGACACACACAAAGAGGTAAAACCAACTGACCGCTGCGGTGCGCGAGCCGATAGCATTGATGAGGGGCAGCCCCCTCCGCACCGCCGGCTCCGCCACGTAGACAGGCTCCCCGACGACACTGCCGTAGAAGGGCCTCGCGACAGCCATTGGCAGGGGCAGGTCGGCGTCGGCGTCGCCCTCACGGGGCGGCGCGTAGGAGGCGGCGGCGTAGGAGGGGGAGGACCTGCGGAGCGTAGCGCGTAGCGCGGAGGAGGCGGCGCGCTTCTTGGCCTGGACGTAGTGCTTCTCGCAGACGGTCTTGTCGGGCATGGAAGGGGCGCTGCAGCGCCACTGCTTGCCGTCGGAGCGCTTGCAGCGGAGGTCCTCCGGCACGGCGTCCATCCCCCCGGCCCGTCACGCCTCCATGCGCGGATCCGAGGGGAGGGGGTTAGGGTTTGGGGAGGAGATCGGGGAGGGGAAAGTGGTGGCGATGCTGGTGGTGGTGGCGGTGGCGTATAAGTGGTGGTTGGGCTCCGTGTTGTAATTTGGAGCTTTGCAGTGGGCTGCGCTGCAACAAGTCTCCATCCATCTCCGGACCTGCCCTGCCCTGGTGCCTCCCCCTCCCACTGCTGTGCTGTGCTAGGCTAGGCTAGGCTGCTGGTGGTGGTGGAGTAACTCCCCTTCCTATTTGGTGGTGGGTGCCTTTGCCTTGCCTGCGTGTCCGGGGACGGAAGGAAGAGCAGCATCTGCGTGTGAGAGCAGCTGCGCAGGGGAAGGAAGAAAGGAAAGCCACCGGCAATCAAGCCGTGGCGGAAGGGGTCTCTCCTCTTGCAGGGGGGAGGCGGTCTGGTTCGGGGGTCTTCCTTCATCTTCATGTGGGCGGAGGAACGGAAAAACGCTGCGTGCCCAGTCACGGCCGCTGGCCACACCGGATGCATCCACCATCAAACCGCCTCATTATGTCCCCGTGATCCGGACATGTTTTATCATCCAACACAGTTTTATATTCATGTGTTGACATATTTTTTTTAAATATGAGCAATGTATCATAATTTTATTAACGGAAATACTAGATAAAGCATGGCTAAAATAGCAGAGATCAAGCAAGGCATGCAATCTGACAGAGAGAAAGTAAATAGTATCTGCAAATATGAACTAGAACCAAATATATCTAGAGCATACACTAAAGCAAGAAACTGTGGCAGAAGCTCAAACAGAAAAAGTATGAACATGTACGGTACAACAGCGGAAGTACTGGTCTTGGGGTTAGTGTCCTCGCCAGCCATGTCGTCGAGGAGGTTGTCGATGTCGGGAAAGAAGTCGTCGTCAGATAAGTAGTCGTCGGAGTCCGGGGCATCCGTGACGAAGAAGTCAATAGTCGCGCGGAGCTGAAAGTGCAACTATCCCTAGGTGGTTTTGGTAATTCATAACAACATATAGCTCATTGAGCTAATGCTATTCCAAGATGACTATTTCAGGAAAGCTCAATAATTGGCATGGTATGGATGTGAAAGTGGAACTCTCAAAATGCTAAGGACAAAGGATTGGCTCAAGCTCAAAAGCTTAAGATTCTTCATTTTATATTTTAGTGATCCAAGATCACATTGAGTCTTTAGGAAAAGCCAATACTATCAAGGAGGGATGAGGTGTTGCTTAATGAGCCTTTTGCTTCATGTGCTTAGTGATATGCTCCAAAACCCTCAACTACTTTCCCATATCCACATATGACCTAAACCCTAAGCCAAACTCGGTCCTACCGATTCTTTCTATCCGGCGCCACCGAGTTTCACTTGTCATAAGCCACTGCCAAACCCTAGCAATTCGGTTCTACCGATAGGGATCTCGGTCTCACCGAGATGGGATTGCAAACTCTCTGTTTCCCTTTCGTAACTTTTCGGTCTCACCGAAAGAGCGAATCGGTCCCACCGAGATTGCAATGTAAACTCTTTGTTTCCTTTTTGTAACTTTTCGGTCTCACCGAAAGAGCAAATCGGTCCCACCGAGTTTGCCTGACCAACTCTCTGGTTAGCTTATTACCAAACTCGGTCTCACCGAGTTTGTGTAATCGGTCTCACCGAGATTAGTTATGCCCAAATCCTAACCATATCGGTCCTACCGAGTTGCATGTCAGTCCCACCGAAAATCTCTAACGGTCACTAGGTTTACCTTTTCGGTCCGACCGAGTTTGTTGATTCGGTCCCACCGAGATTGGAAAACTGTGTGTAACGGTTGGATTTTGTGTGGAGGCTATATATACCCCTCCACCTCCTCTTCATTCGTGGAGAGAGCCATCAGAACACATACACAATTCCAACTCATATGTTCTGAGAGAGAACCACCTACTCATGTGTTGAGACCAAGATATTCCATTCCTACCATATGAATCTTGATCTCTAGCCTTCCCCAAGTTGCTTTCCACTCAAATCTTCTTTTCACAAAATCCAAATCCTATGAGAGAGAGTTGAGTGTTGGGGAGACTATCATTTGAAGCACAAGAGCAAGGAGTTCATCATCAACACACCATTTGTTACTTCTTGGAGAGTGGTGTCTCCTAGATTGGCTAGGTGTCACTTGGGAGCCTCCGACAAGATTGTGGAGTTGAACCAAGGAGTTTGTAAGGGCAAGGAGATCGCATACTTCGTGAAGATTTACCGCTAGTGAGGCAAGTCCTTCGTGGGCGATGGCCATGGTGGGATAGACAAGGTTGCTTCTTCGTGGACCCTTCGTGGGTGGTTGCTTCTTCGTGGACCCTTCGTGGGTGGTTGCTTCTTTGTGGACCCTTCGTGGGTGGAGCCCTCCGTGGACTCGCGCAACCATTACCCTTCGTGGGTGGAGCCCTCCGTGGACTCGCGCAACCATTACCCTTCGTGGGTGGAGCCCTCCGTGGACTCGCGCAACCATTACCCTTCGTGGGTGGAGCCCTCCGTGGACTCCCGCAACCGTTACCCTTCGTGGGTTGAAGTCTCCATCAACGTGGATGTAGGATAGCACCACCTATCCGAACCACGGGAAAAATATCCGTGTCTCCAATTGCGTTTGAATTCTCCAAACCCTTCCCTTTACATTCTTGCAAGTTGCATGCTTTACTTTCCGCTGCCAATATACTCTTTGCATGCTTGCTTGAATTGTGTGATGATTGCTTGACTTGTCCTACAATAGCTAAAATCTGCCAAGAACTAAAATTGGAAAAAGGTTAAGTTTTTATTTGGTCAAGTAGTCTAATCACCCCCCCTCTGGACATACTTTCGATCCTACAGGAGCGCTCTCTAAAAACCTTATCACCCTTCTCCCGTACAGACTCAAATAGGTGCGGTTTCGGAGGCATACTGTCCCGACCTGCGGTGCACGCTGCAAGCCGAGATGGGGAAGATCGTCGCGGCAACGCAGTGCTCAGGAACTTGGTGGCGAGAGGAAGATGGTCTTCAGATGTGTCTCTCTGGAAAGGAGCGGCCTCTCTTTTATAGGCACATGAGAAGGAGACGAATAGGCTACGTCGGGAGCTGAAGGGAGAGAGGGAGACGAAACGAACATGCAGCAGCCAAAGGGTGCAGAGTTCGTATTCAATATCCACTAATTTAGACATCGACTCGACTCATTCCCGCAACCCGCGGCGCGTCATGACGAGGCGCGGCGTGGCGAGGCGGGCGACGGAGGAGGAGCGTGCGTGAATGTCCCTCTTTTTCTCATGCTCATACATGTGGGGAAACACCCTTCCTTATAAGGAGGTCCAACTTCCACCAAACTAGCAATGTAGGACTAAACTTTGGTTCCACCTCTTGCCTTACATGAATGGGCTGAGTGGGTGAGGGAGTCCTGGATTAGGGGGTCTCCGAACAGCCGGACTATCTTCATTGGCCGGACTGTTAGACTATGAAGATACAAGATTGAAGACTTCGTCTCGTGTCCGGATGGGACTCTACTTGGCGTGGAAGGCAAGCTAGGCAATACGTATATGGATATCTCCTCCTTTGTAACCGACCTTGTGTAACCCTAACCCTCTCCGTGTCTATATAAACCGAAGGTTTTAGTCCGTAGGACAACAACAATCATACCATAGGCTAGCTTCTAGGGTTTAGCCTCTCTGATCTCGTGGTAGATCTACTCTTGTACTACCCATATCATCAATATTAATCAAGCAGGACATAGGGTTTTACCTCCATCAAGAAGGCCCGAACCTGGGTAAAACTTCGTGTCCCCTGCCTCCTGTTACCATCCGGTCTAGACGCACAGTTCGGGGCCCCCTACCCGAGATCCGCCGGTATTGACACCGACATTGGTGCTTTCATTGAGAGTTCCTCTGTGTCGTCGCCGTTAGGCTTGATGGCTCCTACTATCATCGATGGCGATGCGGTCCAGGGTGGGACTTTTCTCCCCGGACAGATCTTCGTATTCGGCGGCTTTGCACTGTGGGCTAATTCGCTTGGCCATCTGGAGCAGATTGAAATCTACGCCCCTGGCCATCAGGTCAGATTTGGAAGTTTGAACTACACGGCCGACATCCGCGGAGACTTGATCTTCGACGGATTCGAGCCACAGCCGGGCGCGCCGCACTGTCGTGATGGGTATGACCTAGCTCTGCCGCCGAATAGTACCCTAGAGGCCGCGCCCGCATCAGCTCCGACCCTTAGCTCGGAGCCAACTGCGCCAATCGAGGACGGGTTGTTAGACACCGCCTCAGGGGCTACAGTCTCAACGGCGATCGAGGCAAACACCAGCATAATCCTCCGCGCAGCCCGTGACTCCATGGTGCCGGACTCTCTTTCTGACTCCGAACCGCCCGCGCCCCTGCCAATCGAATCCGATTGGGCACCGATCATGGAATTCACCGCCACGGATATCTTTCAGCACTCGCCCTTCGGCGACATTCTGAATTCACTAAGATCTCTCTCTTTGTCAGGAGAGCCCTAGCCGGATTATGGCCAACAGGATTGGCATGCGGACGATGAAGAAATTCGACGCCCACCCACCACCCACTTCGTAGCCAATGTCGATGATTTAACCGACATGCTCGACTTTGACTCCGAAGACATCGACGGTATGGACGACGATGTCGGAGATGAACATGAACCAGCACCTATAGGGCACTGGAAAGCCACCTCGTCATATGACATATACATGGTGGATACACCCAACGAAGGCAATGGCGATGAGATAGCGGAGGATGACCCCTCCAAGAAGCAACCCAAGCGCCAACGTCAGCGGCGCCTCTCTAAGTCCCACCAAAGCAAAAGTGATGATACCGGCACAGGAGATAATAATACTCCGGATAGTGCCGAAGACAACAACAATCCCCTCTAGCAAGATTTAGAACAGGAGGATGAAGGAGCCAGCTCTCCTGAGAGAGCGGCAGATGGAGAGGAGGAGGATGACAATTACATCCCCCCTCCGAAGACGAGGCAAGCCTCGGCGATGATGAATTCGTCGTCCCAGAGGATCACGTCGAACAAGAGCACTTCAAGTGTCGGCTTATGGCCACGGCAAATAGCCTGAAGAAAAAGCAGCAGCAGCTTCAAGCTGATCAAGATCTGCTAGCTGACAAATGGACTGAAGTCCTCGCGGCCGAGGAATATAAACTCGAGCGCCCCTCCAAGAGTTACCCAAGGCGCAGGTTACTACCCCGACTGGAGGAAGAAGCGTATGATACGGCGGATCGGCCACCTCGTGGCCGCGATAGAGAGGCATTCCAGCCAAAAGCTCAGCCCCCACCCCAACGCCATTCAAATGAAAAGGCATGGGGAGATACGTCAGACATGCGAAACATATTGGAGGACAAGGCAAAGCATTCAAGATTGATCTACGGATCACGAGGGCGCACCACTCTGCGAGACGAGAAATGTCACGCCGGATACAGTAAAAGCAAATCCGGCCAGGCCGAACACAGCGGGCAAGACCCATTCGAGCCGCGTCGAGATATAGCCAATACAAAGGCGCCGCACACCCCTTATGCTTCACAGACGAAGTAATGGAATATCAATTCCCAGAAGGTTTCAAACCTGCAAACATTGAATCATACGACGGCACAACAGATCCCGCAGTATGGATTGAGGACTTCCTCCTCCACATCCACATGGCCCGCGGTGATGACTTACATGCCATCAAATACCTCCCACTAAAGCTCAAAGGACCAGCGCGGCATTGGCTTAATAGCTTGCCAGCGGACTCCATTAGCTGTTGGGAAGATCTGGAAGCCGCGTTCCTCGACAACTTTTAGGGCATTTATGTGCGACCACCAGACGCCGATGACTTGAGCCACATAATTCAGCAGCCAGAAGAGTCGGCCAGGCAATTCTGGACTCGGTTCCTTACAAAGAAAAATCAAATCGTCGACTGTCCGGATGCGGAGGCCTTAGCGGCTTTCAAGCACAACATCCGAGACGAGTGGCTAGCCCGGCACCTTGGTCAGGAAAAGCCGAAATCTATGGCAGCTCTCACGACACTCATGACCCGCTTTTGTGCGGGAGAAGACAGCTGGCTGGCTCACAGTAATAACATATCAAAGAACCATGGTACCTCAGATACCAAGGAAGGCAATAGCAGGTCACGTCGCAACAAGCATAAGCGCCGCATTAACAGCGAAAATACTGAGGATACGACAGTCAATGCGGGATTCAAAGGCTCTAAACCCGGTCAGCGGAAAAAGCCATTCAAACAAAGTATGCCGGGCCCGTCCAGCTTCGACCGTATACTCGATCGCTCGTGTCAAATACACGGCACACCAGACAAGCCAGCCAATCACACCAACAGGGATTGTTGGGTATTCAAGCAGGCCGACAAGTTAATTGCCGAAAACAAGGACAAGGGGCCGCATAGCGATGACGAGGAGGAGCCCCAGCAGCCGCACACTGGAGGATAGAAGAGGTTTCCCCCGCAAGTGCAGACGATGAACATGATATACGCAACCCACATCCCCAAGAGGGAGCGGAAGCGTGCGCTCAGGGACGTATATGCGTTAGAGCCAGTCGCCCCAAAGTTCAACCCTTGGTCCTCCTGCCCGATCACCTTCGATCGCAGGGACCACCCCACTAGTATCCGTCATGGCGGATTCGCCGCACTGGTCCTAGACCCAATCATCGACGGATTTCACCTCACTCGAGTCCTTATGGACGGCGGCAGCAGCCTGAACCTGCTTTATCAGGACACAGTGCGCAAAATGGGTATAGACCCCTCAAGGATCAAACCCACAAAAACGACCTTTAAGGGCGCCATTCCAAGTGTAGAAGCCCATTGCACAGGCTCAATTACACTGGAAGTGGTCTTCGGATCCCAGGATAACTTCCGAAGCGAAGAGTTAATCTTCGATATAGTCCCGTTCCGCAGTGGTTATCACGCGCTGCTCAGGCGAACCGCATTTGCTAGATTCAATGCGGTACCGCATTATGCATACCTCAAGCTCAAGATGCCAGGGTCTCGCGGAGTTATTACAGTCAATGGAAATACAGAGCGCTCTCTACGAACTGAGGAGCACACCGCGGCCCTCGCAGCAGAAGCGCAAAGCAGCCTCTCAAGGCAATCAACCAGTTCGGCGCTTCAAAGCTCGTACACCTTCAAGCGCGCTCGGGGCAATCGGCAAATAGACCGCCTAGCACGATCTGAGCTCGCGTAGCAATGCGGCGGCCACCCCAATCCCAACCCAATGGCGATATTCGTACCGCGCGTACATAATTACGCATTAAAAATACCATGGGCACAGGTGGGGAGGGGGGCACAACTGCGGCACGCCCCAAAACGCGGCCTAAACCGCACTAGGGGCTTCCCGTTTGGTTATTTTTCTTTTTCTTTCAGGACCTTAATCTCTGGAAACACTGTCCGGCAGCACTGTTGCCGAACACATGATGCAGCAACCAAGGAGGCAGACAACTACGTTATACCACGAAATTCCCAGGTTGATTACAGTAATGAGTGAAGTATTCAATTCAATATCATTCCCTAGCTTGCCCTTGGAAGGGACATAGTCCTACTCTTTGCTTATCGCACTATCTGTATCACTTTGCCTTAACGCATTTTTTTAATCAACAATGCATGACATTACGACTATTATTGCATTCTTGTTATATATATATATATATGTGTGTGTGTGTGTGTGTGTGTGTGTTCTTTAATGACGCCTTGCAACCGTACACTCTGGTACGACCAATACACCAGGGGCTTACGTACCCCACAATGCGGTGTGAAAAGTCTGAACACTTTCACAAGTGCGGCACCCCGAACTTATAGCATTATATGCATCAGCTCCGAATCATGTGTTTGGTCAAATGTTGGGTTTGCCCGGCTCCTATGTTTTGGTACCTTACGTTCCGCTCTATCGGCTAAGGTAGCGCTAGGAGAACTACTGCGATTGTGCCCCGGTTCTGCTGGGTTTAGCACCTCAGTAGAGAAAGCTAAAACTGACTGTCATGATAAGGTGAGAGACTGGTCGCTGTTCGGCAAGGTTTTTTTCGAGTCCCTAAAGACTTATGCCGCTTAGGGCGAGGGGCCGGCCTTGTCCGGCTTACAGGCGTGTATCGCGCCCCGAATTCGGCCTTCCGAATACCAGGGGCTTCGCCGAAATTTAAAATTATAGAATTCTATGGCTAAGTGAGAGTGATAAAGCATTATTAGTCCGGTTGCCTTGTTCGTTGTGCTGAGCACCTCCCTCGAAGGACCCAAATATGGGATCAAGAGTGCTCAGTTTTATTCCGAACACCCCAGCACTAGTGGCATGGGGGCAGAAGCCGAGGACTACCCATCTCTCAGATTGGATAAACGGCCAAACATAAGGTAATATTTTAAATTCAAACAAGCGTTGCATAGCGCATATGAAACAAGTTTTCATCATACAGGATCACACGAGCAAGTCTCATTCAAATATTACATCTTTTGGGCACTCATCCGCGACGAGACGGGCACCCGGCAGAACACCCTCGTAGTACATTTCGGGGTGGCGGTGCTCCTTGCCCTCCGGCGGCCCCTCCTTGATCAGCTTCACGGCGTCTAGCTTGACCCACTGCAATTCCTCACGGGCAAAAGCCCGGCGTGCACCTTCAATGCAGACGGATCGCTTGACGACCTCCAGCCGTGGGCAGGCATCCACAAGCCACCTCACCAGGCCGAAGAAGCTGTTCGGAAGGGCGTCGCCAGGCCACAGCTGGACTATAAAGCTCTTCATGGCCTGATCAGCCGCCTTATGTAGCTCAACCATCTGCTTCAGCTGGTTGCTCATTGGCACCGGATGTTCGGCCTCAGCATACTGAGACCGGAACAGCTTCTCCGTCGAGCTTCCGTCCTCGGCCTGGTAAAAATGTGTGGCATCGGACACACTGCGGGGCAAATCTGCGAATGCTCCTGAAGAGCTCCGGATCCAGGTAAGTAATCGGTAATTTACTTTTACATGCTTGCTTTGCATATAGAAAACCTTACCCGCCGCTATCTTCTTCATCGCGTCGATCTCTTGGAGGGCCTTTTGGGCTTTGGCCTTGGCACTTTTTGCGCTCTCGAGGGCCGCGGCAAGCTCAGACTCCCGCGTCTTTGAGTCAAGCTCCAATGCCTTGTGCTTCGTCACGAGAGCCTGTAGCTCTTGCTGCACCTCGCCCACCCGAGCCTCGTGCTTCTCTCGCTCGGTGCGCTCCTGGACCGCTTTATCTTCGGCCTGGGTTAGCGCTTGCTTCAGGGTCGCCACCTCGGTCGTGGCCCCTGACAAACATACGATGATCCTGTCATTGGGCAATCGCGTCCTTTTATATATATACATATCTATAGACGGGGTATTACTTACCCTTGTTCTCCTCGAGCTGCCTCTTAGCAAGGCCGAGCTCTTTCCGGGACCCCTCGAGGGCCTGCTTCAGTACGGCGACCTCCGCAGTCAGTGCGGCGGACGCCAGCAGCGAAGCCTGCATATGCATATTGACATACTTATATTAGACTCCTGCGATATTATTTGATCCTCTGTTCGGCTTTTCTTTGTGAACACCGAACAAAGCATCAGGGGCTACTGTCTATGCGGTAATATTTCTACTACATTTTAAAACACTTACCTCGAAGCCTGTTAGAAGGCTGGCACAGGCTTCAGTCAATCCGCTCTTGGCGGACTGAACCTTCTGGATCACCGCACTCATGATAGTGCAGTGCTCCTCGTCGATGGAAGCGCTGCGAAGCGCTTCCAGCAGATTGTCCGGTGCCTCTGGATGGACAGAGGTCATCGGCACAGGCGTCTTGCCCCTCTTAGAAGGAGGCTGCCTGCCCGAGCCCGGAACCGCTGGAGGGTCCGGCACGGTGTTCGGCTGAGGGCCGAACTCGGAGCTCTTGGGGGCCCCGTCCCCTCGGCTCCCGGAGTTTGGAAGGTCGCCTTGGGGCGCCTCTGGGACTGTCTCCCCTTGATCCGGTGCCTCTTAAGACAACACCTCGGCATCGTCGGCAGGATGAGGGGAGGTGGCGGTCGGGACCGGATCGCTATCCATGTCCGACGAGACCAGGGAGCCGTCCGATGATACCTCGATATTGGCTCGTGGCGGCCTGCATAATCATGTTCGGCGATTAGGGAAAGCAGTGTGACAAAGGAATCCTATGAGTTACTCTGGTATCCAAATACTTACGATCTCCCCGGGGGCTTGACCCTGGGCAACCACTCGTCTTCGCCTTCGTCGGCGGTGGTGGAACTATCCGGAAGAAGAGTCCTTCCCTTCTTGGACCCCCTGGCCTCCCCAGTGGCCTTCTTTTTCTTGTCTCCCTCAGTCGGTGGGGGAGCATCTTCTTCTTCTTGTTCCTCGTCTTCGGGGGAAGAGTGTGCCGCAGAGTCATCGGATGGTGAGTCCGACGACGCCTGGCGTCGGGAACTCTTTCGGGTTCCCTTGGCCTTCTTGGTCTTCTCCGGCACCTTATAAGGGGCCGGAGTAAGCATCTTCGCCAGAAGAGCGTCTGCAGGGCCTTCGGGCAAAGGAGCCGGACAGACGATCGGTCCGGCCATCTTCTGCCAGTCCTATCAAAGGTACGGGAGTTTAGATCCCGCATAGAGTCCATCTATATAAAAAATAAGTATCCTGTGAAAGGTAAGGCAGCTTACCGCACTGGCTTGGCGCTTCGCGCTGAATCCGCGATCCTCAGTAATAGGGGGGACCTTGGCGCTTTTGAACAGCACCCTCCAGGCGTCTTCATGAGTCGTGTCAAAGAGCCTGTTCAGAG
Source organism: Triticum urartu (assembly GCF_056163025.1). Lineage (NCBI taxonomy): Eukaryota > Viridiplantae > Streptophyta > Magnoliopsida > Poales > Poaceae > Triticum > Triticum urartu. Next base: position 360,418,319 of record NC_141876.1, on the reverse strand, counting down.
TTCGGTGCTGCACCGGGTTGAATTCCCACAAGTTGAACTCCCGTTGTTGGCACGGGAGTATCCAGCGGATGAGCATAACTTGGACTATGTTGACAAGCTTGAGCTTCTTGTCCAGCATGTTTTGAATACATGTTTGGAGTCCGGTCAGCTCTTTCGAATTACCCCAGGACAGGCCCTTCTCTTTCCAGGAGGTGAGCCGCGTGGGGATGCCAGAACGGAACTCGGGGGCCGCTGCCCATGTAGGGTCGCGCGGCTCGGTGATATAGAACCACCCCGATTGCCACCCCTTTATGGTTTCCACAAAGGAGCCCTCGAGCCATGTTACGTTGGGCATCTTGCCCACCATGGAGCCTCCGCACTCCGCCTGGTGGCCGCCCACCACCTTTGGCTTGACGTTGAAGGTCTTCAGCCATAAGTCGAAGTGGGGCCTAATGCGGAGGAAGGCCTCGCACACGACGATAAACGCCGAGATGTTGAGGATGAAGTTCGGGGACAAATTGTGAAAATCCAGGCCGTAATAACACATGAGCCCCCGGACGAAGGGATGGTGAGGGAATCCCAGTCCACGGAGGAAATGGGTGAGGAATACTACCCTCTCATGGGGCCTGGGGGTGGGGATGAGCTGCCCCTCATCTGGGAGCCGGTGCACGATGTCGTCGGGCAGGTATCCGGCTCTCCTCAGTTTCTTGATATCTCCCTCCATGACGGAAGAGACCATCCACTTGCCTCCTGCTCCAGACATGGTTGGAGAAGGTTGAGGTGGAAGTGTGGACTTGGGCGCTAGAGCTCGAGTGTGCGAAAACGGATGAGCAAAGGAGGAAGAAGGTGTGGATAGAAAGGTGAATTCTTATCCCTTTATATGAGCGGACGAAACTAAGCATCCCCACTTGCCTGGTAAAACTCGCTTATCCCCCAAGCGCCACAATTGATGGCGTGGTTGGGTTACCCACGCCCGTATTGATGAGAATCCCGTAATAAGGAGACACGATCTCTGCTTTGACAAGACGTGTCGAAAAACTGCCTCACGTTATATGCGGGGCTAGTTAAAGGAAATAGTTCGAATAATCACCAGGCCATGATATAACGTCATGCTGCCAAAACAAGCCAGCAAATTAGATCTGCGAAAATATTATTCTCTCTATGATGGAATGTGGAACTTATTTTGCAGGGTCGGACATTGTCCTCGTATTCAAATTCTTCTGTGATGTATTCGGAGAAGGAACCCGCCTTGCAATGCCGGAGACAATACCGCGCGCCGGACTCATCGTCATTGAAGCCTGGTTCAGGGGCTACTGAGGGAGTCCTGGATTAGGGGGTCTCCGAACAGCCGGACTATCTCCATTGGCCGGACTGTTAGACTATGAAGATACAAGATTGAAGACTTCGTCTCGTGTTCGGATGGGACTCTACTTGCCGTGGAAGGCAAGCTAGGCAATACGTATATGGATGTCTCCTCCTTTGTAACCGACCTTGTGTAACCCTAACCCTCTCCGGTGTCTATATAAACCAAAGGGTTTTAGTCCGTAGGACAACAACAATCATACCATAGGCTAGCTTCTAGGGTTTAGCCTCTCTGATCTCGTGGTAGATCTACTCTTGTACTACCCATACCATCAATATTAATCAAGCAGGACGTAGGGTTTTACCTCCATCAAGAGGGCCCGAACCTGGGTAAAACTTCGTGTCCCCTGCCTCCTATTACCATCCGGCCTAGACGCACAGTTCGGGACCCCCTACCCGAGATCCGCCGATTTTGACACCGACAGTGGGCTTCTAGGATTTATTAGGAATTTCTAAAATTGTTATTGGGCTAGCCCAAAATAGACTAAATTCCAGCAATCCCCCACCAGATCCTAAAGGCACATAAAATTTGCATTTAATTCCAAAACACTGTTTTATATATCGTTACTGCAGTGGAGACTGTTAAGTTGAACTTCCACCTAAAACTCAGTGCTACACTAATAAGCAACTTGAATAGTGGACTGGACCTTGAACTGCAGGTTTTCTACGAATCTAGCTTCACACAAAGCCTTGACCGATACTAGACTACCGTAGGTCTTCCCCGCGGGTGGAGCTTATGCGTCATACTCCGAGACCTTTCATGAATTTACTAGAGAGCACCCTACTCTCATAGATTACGACATTTAACAATCAAACTCATATATGTGTGTTCTTCAAAAGATGTTCTGCAGGACAACATCCCTGCTTAAATGAGCCACTTAGAACACATTAAGATATACATCAACCTGCCATGCAGATTAGGAGAGTATTGCATCTTCATGGAGTGGTATTGTTAATAGTAAGGATGTACTCTCCTCTCAGTTGACCAACAACTTGTCTTCCATATCTAATTCACGGGATCTCCGATCACATAGACTAGGTTACCACTGTGAACAACTCATATTGTGGGTCTCATACCCATATCCTTTGATGCTTTATCTATCACATTACGTTATAGACCCTTAGTAAAAGGATTTGTCAGATTTTAGACTTTTGGATATAATCCAATGCAATAAATCCGGAGTTTTTCATTTTTTTGACAGACTTTAACCTCCTCTGAATGTGTCTTGATGAATTCATGTTATCCTTTGGGCTGCTCACTTTCGCAATCACAGTTTGGTGTCGCAGTTCATAAGGATACCCGGTACAGGTTTCTCAACAGCCGGCAAGTCATTCAAGTGCCGACGAAGCCAATCTGCTTTGACCGTAGCTATATCTAGTGTTGTGATTTCTGCTTCCATTGTTGACCTCGTTAAGATGGTCTACTTGCAAGACTTCCAAGAAACAGCGCAACCTCCATGAGTGAATACATATCTGCTCTTGGCCTTTATCTCATCAGTATCAGAGATCCAGTGTAACGCCCCATATGTAACTTGCCATATTTGTATTCCAACTCTTGCCATTTTCGGCACTAAGTTATGATATTCCCTCGTGGTTGGGTTTTGTCTTCGTTTTGCTTTTGTCCTTGTCATGCATCTCATTTCATGTCATCATATGCATCGCATTTGCATATGTGTTCGTCTCATGCATCCGAGCATTTTTCCCGTTGTCCGTTTTGCATTCCGGCACTCCTACGTCCTCCGGTGTCCCCTTTTGCCTCTTTTCATGTGCGGGTGTTAAACATTCTCGGATTGGACCGAGACTTGCCAAGCGGCCTTAGTATACTACCGGTAGACCGCCTGTCAAGTTTCATGCCATTTGCACTTCGTTTGATACTCCAACGGTTAACCGAGGAACCGTAAAGGCCTCGTGTGTGTTGCAGCCCAACACCTCTCCAAAGTGGCCCAAAACCCACCAAAAAACCCTCCATCATCTCGGTCGTTCGATCACGATCGCGTGGCCGAAAACCGCACCTCATTTGGACTCTCCTAGCTCCCTCTACCTATAAATATGTGCACTCCTCCAAAAATTCGGGCGAAACCCTAGTCTCCCCCTTCCTCCGCGCGCCGGACACGTCCGCCGCCGTCCCCTCGCCCAATCACTGCACGCCACATCATCAGGCCGTGCCCCACTTCACCGCCGCCGCCGCCGAAGCCCGCAGGGCCCGCGGGAGGCCCTCCCGGCCCGGATCGGGCGCCGCCGCCCGCGAGGGACCCCGCCGCCCAGCCCGCCGGACCCCGCCGCCCTGCTTGCCTCCTCCGCCCCCTAGTTCACCGGACCCCGCCGCCCAGCTCACCGACCGCCGCCCCGTCATCCCCGGCGCCGCCCCGCGCCCGCAGGCGACCTCCTTCGCCGCCCCGCGCCGGGATCCGGCGAGATCCGGCCCGGATCCGCCATCTCCGGCGAGTTCCGCCTCCTTCCCTGCCATCTTCGGCGAGTCTCGCGCCGGCGAGCCTCGGTTTCCATGCCCCGTTGACTTTACCTCGAGGTTGTTTTTTCCACTAAGTCCCCAGTTTGCAATATTTTTTAGGCATGTTCATCTTACCATATCTCATCACCCATAGCTCCATTTTGGGCGTGTAGCATATCAAATTGTTCGTCTGGAGGTGCTCTTCATTTCATTCCATTGCACCATGCTTGTTTGTGTCCATCTTGATACCCTAAATGCTGTTGCAAGAGTGCTATGTAATGTTAGTTTCTGTTTCTTAACAGACTATAGACATTTGTCATTTTTTCCATGTTTAATGTGTGCCTCCTATGAACTTGAGCCCTACATGTGTTTTGGGCTATGCCATGCCATCTATACAGGGGTGTATGCCATGTATTTTTGTGATCATTGTGGTGACTAGCACAAGCATGCAAAGTAGCTCTCGTGATGTTGCTGATTTCAGGGACTTAGAATTCTTCTAAGTCATTTCCCTGATGATATTTTTATGCCTTGTATTCATGTTGCTACAGAGTGATCCATGCCTCTTTTGAGCATGTTCAGTAAGGATGTTTTTGAGATATTGTTATGTTCTTTCCATCCATGTCTTTGTTTGCAATTATGGAGTACCCTAGCATGACTCAATATTGCTCTACTTTTGCTATAAAATGTTCCTGGCAGATTTTTTACGTGTTAATCAATTTTGCCGAGGTTGTTGTAGTTGTTCCATGCATGCTATGAGATTGTTCTTGCCATGGTTAGTTACTTGATCATGTCTTATTGCTGGGTGTATGCTTAGTTTGTCATGCAATGTCTTGTGGTGAGTGCATCGAGCTCGCAAACATGCCTACGTAACTCTATTTCTGCCATGTCCAGTTTTCTGCCAAGTCTGAATCTGTTAATGAAACTTGCTATGTTTACATGGTTGCCATTGTATTTTCTGATCCCTTTTGGCTTATGGTCAGTAAGGGACTTTTGTTATATGCTTTGAGTAGTTTCATGCCATGCCTTTCTTTGCCATGATATGTTCCTGTAGAATGTTGTTATCTTGCTCTAAAAATTGCTTCCTGATGTTAAATCCTGACATGTTATTTTCACTAAGTCTGTGAACCTGATATCTTTTGCACTTTTGTCATGCTTGTTTGAACCTGCTATTGTGTGATTTAGCCATAGCTCAGTGTTCATCTTTTGTCAAGCATCTTGAGTGGATCACTGCCATGTGCTTTGTTGCTATGTTAGAGTGCAGTAGCTTATTTTCTTGATGCATTTTAGATGGCATCGTGCTGTTAATCGCAGATTTGTGCCATTATTGTTTTTCTTACCATTTGCAAACCGTGCATCTGATTTCGGTGATCTTTATATCGATTTCGAATGAAATCCACTCATCTTTCCAGCGGCGCCCTTGGTTTTCCAAGTTGAGGCCTGGTTCAATCGTTTCCTTCCGGAGCACGCATATGCATTGCATATCACTTCCCGCATATCATGCCATGTTTTGCATCATGTTGCTTGCGCATTGCACCGTGGTTGATCGTGGTTCCCTTTGCTTGTGTCTTGCTTTGGGTAGAGCCGGGAGATGAGTACGTGATCGAGGAACCCGTTGAGTACGCTTACGAGGATCAAGCTTACGTCAACTCGGAGAACTTTGTAGGCAAGATGGCCATACCCTCGAAATCACTTCTATCTTTGCTTGCTAGTTGCTCGCTCTATTGCTATGCCTATGCCGCGATACCTACCACATGCTTTACCATGTCTCCCATATTGCCATGTCAAACCTCTAATCCACCTTGTCCTAGCAAACCATTGTTTGGCTATGTTACCGCTTTGCTCAGCCCCTCTTATGGTGTTGCTAGTTGCAGGTGAAGATTGGAGTTTGTTCCTTGTTGGAACATGTTTATTGTTGGGATATCATTATTATATCTTGTTTACTTTAATGCACCTATATACTTGGTAAAGGGTGGAAGGCTCGGCCTTATGTCTGGTGTTTTGTTCCACTCTTGCCGCCCTAGTTTCCGTCATACCGGTGTTATGTTCCTTGATTTTGCGTTCCTTACACGGTTGGGTTATAATGGGAACCCCTTGACAGTTCGCCTTGAATAAAACTCCTCCAGCAAGGCCCAACCTTGTTTTACCATTTGCCACCTAGCCTTTTTCCCTTGGGTTCCGCGGACTCAAGGGTCATCTTTATTTTAAACCCCCCCGGGCCAGTGCTCCTCTGAGTGTTGGTCCGAAACAGGAAGCCTGCGGGGCCACCTCGGGGCAACTCGATGGTTGGTTTTACTCGTAGCTTTACCTATCCGGTGTGCCCTGAGAACGAGATACGTGTGACTCCTATCGGGATTTGTCGGCACATCGGGTGGCTTTGCTGGTCTTGTTTTACCATTGTCGAGATGTCTTGTAACCGGGATTCCGAGTCTGATCGGGCCGTCCTGGGAGAAGGAATATCCTTCATTGACCGTGAGAGCTTGTGATGGGTTAAGTTGGGACACCCCTGCAGGGATTTGAACTTTCGGAAGCTGTGCCCGCGGTTATGGGCAGATGGGAATTTGTTAATGTACGGTTGTAGAGAACTTGAGACTTAACTTAATTAAAATGAATCAACAGCGTGTATAGCCCATGGTATCTTTTCGGCGGAGTCCGGGAAGAGAACACGGTCTCAGGTTATGCTTGAACGTAAGTAGTTCTAGGATCACTTCTTGATCATAGATTCCCGACCGTGCTTTGGCCTTCTCTTCTTGCTCTCATTTGCGTAAGTTAGCCACCATATATGCTAGTGCTTGCTGCAGCTCCACCTCATACCTTTTCCCTACCCATAAGCTTAAATAGTCTTGATCGCGAGGGTGTGAGATTCCCGAGTCCCCGTGACTCACAGATTACTTCCAAAACGAGATGCAGGTACCGATGATACCATTCCAGGGGATGCGACTAAGCTCAAGTGGGAGTTCGATGAGGACTCATGACGTTACTAGGTTTCCTTTCCAGACGATCAGTAGTGGAGCCCAGTTGGGGCGATCGGGGATCTTATGCATTTGGGGTTGTCTTTATTTTGGTTCCGTAGTCGGACCTTGATTGTATCTGGATGATTTAATGCTATATTTATGTATTGTTTGAAGTGGCGATTGTAAGCCAACTCTGTACCTCTTTCTTATTCAGTACATGGGATGTGTAAAGATTACCCCTCTTGCGACATTGCCTACAATGCGGTTATGCCTCTAAGTCGTGCTCCGACATGTGGGAGATATAGCCGCATCGTGGGTGTTACATCCAGTTTGAGTCACTATACCCTTCTAGTACCTTTGGGTACCCAGTGTAGTGAATTCCATAACTCGCAGTGCCTTTCAAGTAACGCATAACTCTCTCTAGAGCTTTCCAATGCACATCTCCTAGTTTGGAGACAAACCAACTCAGTTTGCTAACAGCAAAAGAGATGGCAGGTCTTGTAGAACTTGCTAAGTACATAACCGAGCCAATAATATGAGAATACTTCAATTGATCTCTAGCAATTCTTCGATTCTTTCGAAGCAACATGCTAGCATCATATGGTGTTGGAGAGGGCTTGTAGTCACTGTAGCCAAAGCGACTTAAGATCTTTTCCACATAGTGAGATTGAAGCAATGTAATCCCACCACCATCGTCTATCAACAACTTGATGTTCAGAATGACATCAACCACTCCTAAATCCTTCATCTCAAAACAACGAGATAGGAAATCTTTGACCTCCTTAATAACATTCAGATTTGTTTCAAAAATCAGTATGTCATCAACATACAAGCAAAGGATAACTCCCTCGCCCCACCATGGTGATAGTACACACATTTATCAGCTTCATTTACAACAAAGCCCGCAATTGTTAAAATTCTTTCAAACTTCTCATGCCAGCTTGGGTGCTTGCTTAAGTCCATACAAAGACTTCACCAACTTGCACACTTTTCCTTCCTGACCATCTACTACAAACCCATCAGGTTGTTACATATAAATTTCCTATTCAAACTCTCCATTTAGGAAAGTAGTCTTAACATCCATTTGATGAACGAGAAGACCATGTGAGGCAGCTAATGAAAGTAGTACTCGAATAGTGGTCAGTCAAGCCAGAGGTGAGTAAGTATCAAAGAAGTCGTCTCCTTCCTTTTGGGTATAAGCCTTGGCCACGAGTCGTGCCTTGTACTTCTCGATAGTACCATCAGTCCTAAGCTTCTTCTTGAATACCCATTTGCACCCTATAGGTTTGCACCCATAAGGACGATCAATTATGTCCCAAGTTTCATTTGCCAAGATGGAATCCATCTCACTACGGATCACTTCCTTCCAGTAGTCAGCATCTTCCGATGCATAGGCCTCTGAAATAGAACTAGGAGTGTCATCTATGAGATACACAAGAAAATCATCACCAAAGGACTTTGCAGTCCTCTGTCTCTTGCTCCTAGTAGAAACTTCATTGTTCTCCTCCACAGGATTTATAGAGTGTTCGATCGAAATGGTAGGTTCAGTAATTGTAACTAATTCCTGATTCAATGAACTGGGCATCTTCTGATTTGATGAGCTAGCCATATCCTTCATGGGAAAGATATCTTCAAAGAAAGTTGCATCATTCAACTCCATTATTGTACCAACATGCATGTCAGATACCTTAAATTTTACAACCAAGAATCTATAGCCAATGCTACGGAAAGCATATCCCAGGAAAACACAATCCATAGTTTTTGGTCCAAGCTTACGCTTCTTTGGAATTGGCACATTGACTTTCGCAAAACAACCCCGGGTTCGTAGATAAGAGAGTTTTAAACTTTTCTTCTCCCATTCCTCAAATGGAGTTATCTCTTTGTTCTTTGTGGGAACTCGGTTTAGGACATGACATGCAGTCAATATCGCCTCCCCCCACCATGCCTTGGAGAGACCCGATGTGTCTAACATGGCATTAACCAAATCAGTTAGAGTACGATTCTTTTTTCGACTACCCAATTTGACTGAGGTGAGTAGGGAGGCGTCCTCTCATGGATTATACCATGTTCCACAAAAAAAGAATCAAATTCATTGGAAAAATACTCTCCACCACGGTCGGACCTAAGCCTCTTGATTTTACGATCAAGTTGGTTTTCCACTTCAACTATATAGATATTGAAAAAGTTCAAAGCTTCATCCTTAGATTTCAAAAGATACACATGGCAGTATCTAGTGAAGTCATCAATTAACATCATGACATATTTGTTGGGGAACATAGTAATTTCAAAAAAATTCCTATGCACACATAAGATCATGGTGATGCATAGCAACGAGAGGGGAGAGTGTTGTCCATGTACCCTCGTAGACCAAAAGCGGAAGCGTTAGCACAACGCGGTTGATGTAGTCATATGTCTTCACGATCCGACCGATCCAAGTACCGAACGTACGGCACCTCCGAGTTCAGCACACGTTCAGCTCGATGACATCCCGCGAACTCCGATCCAGCAGAGCTTCACGGGAGAGTTCCGTCGGCACGACGGCGTGATGATGGTGATGATGTTGCTACCGACGCAGGGCTTCGCCTAAGCACCACTACGATATGACCGAGGTGGAATATGGTGGAGGGGGGCACCGCACACGGCTGGGAGAGATCAACAGATCAACTTGTGTGTCTAGAGGTGCCCCCCTGCCCCCGTATATAAAGGAGCAAGGGGGAAGGCTGGTTGGCCCTGTAAGGCACGCCAGGAGAGGAGTCCTCCTCCTAGTAGGAGTAGGACTCCCCTTTCCTACTCCTACTAGGAGGAGGAAAGGAAGGGGAAAGGGGAGAAGGAAGGAGAGGGAGGAAAAGCAGGAAAGGGGGCCGACCCCCTAGTCCAATTCGGTTTGGGCTAGGGGGGCCGCACGCCCTGCCTCCTCTCTTCCACCACTTGGCCCATTGAGGCCCAATACTTCTTCCCGTATTCCCGTAACTCCCCGGTACTCCGAAAAATACCCAAATCACTCGGAACCTTTCCGATGTCCGAAATAGTCATCCAATATATCGGTCTTTACGTCTCGACCATTTCGAGACTCCTCGTCATGTCCCCGTTCTCATCCGGGACTCCGAACTACCTTCGGTACATCAAATCACATAAACTCATAATACCGATCGTCACCGAACTTTAAGCGTGCGGACCCTACGGGTTCGAGAACTATGTAGACATGACCGAGACACGTTTCCGGTCAATAACCAATAGTGGAACCTGGATGCTCATATTGGCTCCTACATATTCTACGAAGATCTTATCGGTCAAACCGCATAACAACATACGTTGTTCCCTTTGTCATCGGTATGTTACTTGCCCGAGATTCGATCGTCGGTATCTCAATACCTAGTTCAATCTCGTTACCGGCAAGTCTCTTTACTCGTTCCGTAATACATCATCCCGCAACTAACTCATTAGTTACAATGCTTGCAAGGCTTATAGTGATGTGTATTACCGAGTGGGCCCAAAGATACCTCTCCGACGATCGGAGTGACAAATCCTAATCTTGAAATACGCCAAGTCAACAAGTACCTTCGGAGACACCTGTAGAGAACCTTTATAATCACCCAGTTACATTGTGACGTTTGGTAGCACACAAAGTGTTCCTCCGGTAAACGGGAGTTGCATAATGTCATAGTCATAGGAACATGTATAAGTCATGAAGAAAGCAATAGCAACATACTAAACGATCAAGTGCTAAGCTAACGGAATGGGTCAAGTCAATCACATCATTCTCCTAATGATTTGATCCCGTTAATCAAATGACAACTCATGTCTATGGATAGGAAACTTAACCATCTTTGATTCAACGAGTCAAGTAGAGGCATACTAGTGACACTCTGTTTGTCTATGTATTCACACATGTATTATGTTTCCGGTTAATACAATTCTAGCATGTAGCGACCCGACCTCAATCAGTCAAGCCTCTGTGTATCCGTGCCATCCCTGGATCGGTATGCTGGCACACACAGTACATCAATGTATATATCAAAGTGCAATCACATGTATAAATAATGTAGAACTGATATATACCTCATAAGTCTCAGCGGAAACAAACATAAGGGTGTGGAGTCCATCAACGCCAACGACAAGTTGAGTGTAGACCGTAACCCTACAACGTAACTCTTACTCATCGTAAAAAAATTCCTGCAACATAAGACGTTGCAGCCCTGTAGGTTAGTACATTGAATGTACTGGCAAGTCACATCATAAGAATAATGAACCTATATTGTACATGCAATTTGGCTGGTGGAAAGCTCTAAGTTTAGTTTTTGCATAAAGCTAGTTTTCCCCTAGAATAAAAGATATTATTCTACCACTACAATATAGCATAGGATGAGTTGGTAAACCCAACTTAATCCATTCCCAAAGTTTCATTTAAAACCCAAATGTTTAATTAAGAGTGATGAGATCTCCCAGCATTTCCACTACTAGATGATCAAGTTGTCCGTAACCGGGGACATGGCTAATCGATTAGGTTTTTAACACTCTGCAGAGGTTTGCGCACTTTTCCCAACAAGACTCGATCGCCTCCCTTGAAATTCTCGCACTGCCTGGTGTTTGAGAACAGGATGACCGAGACATAGTCTTTCGAAAGTATTTCCCCTTAACCCATGGATAGGCCGGTACACCTACTCATTCTACATCTGCTAGCCCATCCCGGAAGGGGTCACACTAACTACTCAACTAAGCCAGAGCCCATATTGGCTTGTGGCTGCACACGTAAGCTTCTAGACATGAGAATACGATTGATCTCTTTGAGCCTGGGCGGCCGACCACTAGTGGTGCACCACCATGGATTAACCATGCATGCTCCCACTGTACTTCGCCACCATTCAAACCAAATACCGCCCAGGTAGTTCATTTACAAGTCTTGGTCCTGATTACTACTTTGTCACTCATGTCTCACCATGTTCGCTTCCCAAACCACGTCTACATTTAGCGAGGCAAGAATAAATTTACATGACAGTGACAAGGATGTATAGATCAGACCTACCTCAAATGAACTACTAGGTAACGGCATAGCCATCTGGCAACAATAAATCCTACCATGCAATCCTACCACAAAAGGACTAAGTGCATAATATAAAACATAGGTAATTGGAAGAATGGTCAAATGTGAACTTGCCTTGATACTGGTAGTTGAATTCTAGAGATCGATAGTACTCGGCTTCGCACTCCGGACAGTCTATCGTCAAAGTAAAATAACATACATAAGCAATTATTCTAGAGAGCAATAACATGCAACACAAAAGACTCGGAAAACCAAATGGAAACCCAACACACATAACTTGCATGCAAATAATTCGAGGTGCTAACAATAAGTGACATAAGGTGCAAAACCGTGATGTGATCTATCGTGCATACTTGGCATAGTAATAAAACTATCATGTACAGACACTAGGTGTGTGAAAATATTTTGAGAAAGGTCTAGGTGATAGGGTTTGGCTACAGTGACACGGTGCAAAAAGAATCACATCAATCGGAGCTACGGTTTAGGAGATATGGCCAGTTGAAGTTTGAATTCAAACCTGAATAAATTCAACTTTGAAATTGGCCAAAAGTTTTCAAAGTTGGTTATCTGGATAAAGCTATTCGATATGAACATTTTGCCGCTGGTTTCATCTAATCTGGACTTACGGTTGAAAAGATACAACCATTCGAACTTTAGGGGCTAAACTGAAATTTACAGGGACCTGACTGTGAAAGTTTTATTCACGACCAGGTCCCTGGCCATGTGGCGGCTTCTGGGTGGCTGAGCAGTGTTCACGGCTTAGGCTAAACGGCGAACGACCACTAAATAGGCAAACCAGCGGCAGCGGCTTAATACAACAAAATCGAGGTCGGTTTAACTAAACCGCATGGTTTATTTAAAAACTGGTGTTAACCGATTTAACACAAAAAAAAATGGACCGGGCGAACGGCTTCTTACCTCGACGACAACGACAGGGGACGGCGCCGCGGGCGTCGGGCGGCGGACGGGGCGGCGGCTCCGGCGGTCCTTAGCGGCGGGGAAGGAGGCGGCGGGGTCCGGCGGGGCGCGGGCGTCTTGTTGGTGGGGTCGGCGGGCGGCGGGGGTGCCAGCGACGAGCAGAGGGAGGAGGCGGAGCTCCGGTGCTCCGGCGAGAGCGCGGGTCGTCCAGGCGGCGGCTCCGGTGACCTAGAGGCAAAACCATCATGTCAAAACGAAGTGTACTGGCTCGGGGAGTAGGTTTACAAAGAAAAGAAGGGCTCAGGTGCACCACAGGCGACGGAATCGATAACGAGGCGGCTCGGCTCCGGCGAGATCCGAATGGGCGGGGAGGCGGCTACGTGCGACATGGGGAGTAGAGGAGGGGCGGGATCGGACGAGGGCGTCCCGGGGCTTTTATAGGCGAAGGTAGGAGCGCTGGGAGCGGCGGATAAGCTCATTCGAGCGGAAGGCGGCCGACGGTTTCGGGCGAGCGCGCTCGCGAGCTCATCCCGAGCGGATTGAGCGGGAGGTTGGGGACGATGGGTTGCGGGCCCCACTGGCAGCGGCTGTGGGAGAGAGCGAGCGAGGGAAGATGGGCGCGGGCGAGCGAGGCATAAGGCCTCGGGCGGCCTGGGTGCTGCTGAGACGGCTCGGGCCAATTGCCGGCTGGGCCGCTAGGCCTCCTAGCGCTTGTCTGGCTGGCTGGGCCGGTGGCCTGACCGGTCAGAGATTTGTTTTTTAATAAAAAGTTTCTCTCTCTTTTTTTAACAATCAGAAAAACAAACAAACTGAGTAATAATAAAAAAAACTATATAGGCATATTATATACCAAAATGCTCAGAGAAATAGCAGAAATAAGATGAACTATTTTTCAAGTTCAACTAAATTCTATAAAAATTCATAAAAGTCAAACAGTGCTAGATTTGCGTTTAAAATCCATACAAATCATTTTTAAAATAGAAAAATGATTTCAAATTTATTTTCTCCTAATTTTCCATTGAAGGGAATCATTTTACCCTTATTTCTGTTTATTTATTTTTAGGGGAAAACTATTTTGAGTAGAAACTCAAATAACTCCCAATTGGATTTGAATTTGGAAATTTCAAATAACTTCAAAGTGACTTCCAAATTATTTCTTTGAAACTTCCAACTCTCTTTCCTCAAATATGAAGAAGTCATTTTATCTTCCCTCATGTACTCATTGAGTTGCTTAAAGTTTCTAAGTTTGAAATATTTCAAAATGGAATTCAAATCATTTTCAAACCCCTTTTCATTTCTTTAAATGGAAGAGGTCATATTATCTTCACTCTAGGGTTTTGTAATGAAATGAATTTGAACTCAGGGAAATCAAAATGCAAGATGAAAGTTTTGGGAAAGTCCTTTGATTCCCTCTCATTCAACTTTCAAAAAGTTTCAATTTCCACTCAGTTTCACACAAAAATCAAACAAACAATCACAATTATTTATTTAATATAACATTCCAAAATTTAGAATTTTGGGATGTTACAAAGCATGAATAATAAACATTTATCATGAAATAAGGAAATAAATAATAACTTTATTATTGCCTCTAGGGCATATTTCCTTCAATATTTCTTTCCACCTTTTGTCAAAACACCATTCATTTCACATAGATCTGAATGTATGAGCTCTAGTGGTGCAAGATTTCTCGTTTCCGCAATCGTGTGAGACTTACGAGGTTGCTTAGCTTGCACACAAACTTGACACTTAGATCCTGAAAGTGGTGAAACTAGGGATTAAGTTCAATTTTGCTAGTCGCGACATGCAACCAAAGTTAACACGACAGAGACGTGAATGCCACACATTTGATTCACTATTGTTGCAAACATGATTAACAACTTTATTGCAAACATCTGACAAGGATAAACGAAAAAGGCCTCCTGACTCATAGCCTTTACCAACAAAGGTTCCATACTTGGATATTACAAATTTATTTGGCTCAATGACAAGCTTGAAGCCATCTCTACATATAAGAGATCCACTAACATGATTTTTATTGACAGAGGGGACATAATGCACATTCTTCAGCCGCCCGATCTTCCCTGAAGTAAACTTCAGATCGATCGTACCACCACCACGAACAGAAGCACTTGAACCATTGCTGAAAGGATCGATATGGTTGACTAGAGGGGGGGGGGTGAATAGGCAACTACCAATTTTTAGCTTTTCTTTACCAAATTAAACTTTGCATCAAAGTAGGTTGTCTAGATGTGCAACTAGGTGAGCAACCTATATGATGCAATAACAACAAGCATACAAGCAAGAAAGGGTAGAAACAATAAAGAGCTTGCACAAGTAAAGGTAAGAGATAACCAAGAGTGGATCTGGTGGAGACGAGGATGTGTTACCGAAGTTCCTTCCTTTGAGGGGAAGTACGTCTCCGTTGGAGTGGTGTGGAGGCACAATGCTCCCCAAGAAGCCACTAGGGCCACCGTATTCTCCTCACGCCCTCACACAATGCGAGATGCCGTGATTCCACTATTGGTGCCCTTGAAGGCGGCGACCGAACCTTTACAAACAAGGTTGGGGCAATCTCCACAACTTAATCGGAGGCTCCCAACAAGACCACGAAGCTTCACCACAATGGAATATGGCTCCGAGGTGACCTCGACCGTCTAGGGTGCTCAAACACCCAAGAGTAACAAGATCCACTAGGGATGAGTGGGGGAATCGAAAATCCCTTGGTGGAAGTGTAGATCGGGGCCTTCTCAACCACTCCCGAGCAAATCAACAAATTTGATTGGCTAGAGAGATAGATCGGGCGGAAATGAAGCTTGGAGTATTTAATGGAGCTTGAGCAATAAATGGAGCTTGGGGGAGGAAGAGGTAGGTGAGAAGGAGGAAGGGGACTCCCTTTTATAGTGGGGGCAACAATCCCGTTGCCCCCCACCAACCAGCCCCGCACAGGGCGGTACTACCGCTGAGAGGGGGCGGTACTACCGCCAGGCGACGGTACTGCCGCGCCAACCAGCGGTACCGCCGCGCTGAGGAGACTTAGTAGGGAACGAACCCAAATGCGGTACTACCGCGGTGGTAGGGCGGTACTACCGCTCCTGGAACGGTACTACCGCCACTACAACCGTGACTAGTGCTGCAAAACCCGACACGAGAAAAAGACCTCTCGAATCGAGGTGGTAGGAGCCAAACTACCCAGCGGTACTACGGCAGTGGGGTCAAGGGCGGTAGTACCGCTGTGGAGCGGTACTGCCGCTTGTGACCCTTCGGCCGTAGTACCGCAGGCAGTGCGGTACTACCGCTAGGGCGAGAGAGAGAGAGAAGGGATCTCTCAAATACGCTGAGGACCAGCGGAGGTGCCAGGCCCCCAGCGGTACTACTGCTGTGGAGCCACGGCGGTACTACCGCTGCGAAGCGGTACTGCCGCTTGCGGCTTCTCAGCGGTACTACCGCTGGGTGCGCTGTACTACCGCTTAGACCTAGACAGAACAAGGAAGAGAGGAGAGATCTCTTCAATGGACAGGAAAAGCTCGGAGGGTGAGAAGCTGATGTGTACGTGATGATTCCACCCAAGCAAAACCCCAGCGGACCCCCTCTTGATAGTACGGTGCCCTCTACGCAACTAGTCCACCTAGAAAGAAACGAAAGAGCTACACCGTCTTGAAATACACTCCGAGGGGAAGAAAGCGTCTCGTGCCAGGGGAGAATCTGAGAATAATTCAACGCACAAGATTAGTCCGCAAACATGTTGTCATCAATCACCAAAACTACCTTGAGAGAGATATGCCGTAACAATCTCCCCCTTTTTGGTGGATTGTTGACAACAAGGCATTTGTGCAAGGAAAAGAATTAAAACGAATAAAACTAAGAACTACAAAATATAGACGGGCTCCCCCAAAATTTGTGCACCAAGATAAGGCACGACACACACATTCGGATCAACACTACCCCTATATTTTATAGTCCAACAACACTAAGCACAAGATATATGAGAGAAGAGAATAAACAGGACAAGCATGCATCTCAATATAAACTACAGTACTTTGAAGTGACATAAGTAATAAGGTAGCGATAGGGAGCATATGTCTTACACCATATGACTAGGACTTAGGTCTCACACCAAACCAAACCAAAGAAGGAACACACAAGAAAACACAAGACGACTCAAAGCACGACACAAGAAGTAAATCCCTACACTCTCTCCCCCTTTGGCAGCGAGACACCAAAAAGGGCATAGAGTGACACTACGACTCCAGGTGATGGGAGGGGAAGGTCTCGAACATCACATCTCTGCATCTTCATCATGGGTCGAAAACTGCTCGGCATCGGAGTCAGTCCAGTGGCAATTCTGATGAATCCAGTCCTCCTCTTCAGTGATCTGACCCTTAGACCCACTGACAACAGTTGCTCCCATCTGACGCATGAGCTCCTTGTGGCGCGTCCTGGCATGCTTCTCCGCCACATGAGTCATGTACTGACCATGAGACTCCATGCAGAAAAGCTTCTTCATCTTGCGCTTAAGCTTCTGTGCCCACGACGGTTCTGCACTAGAGGGGCCAAAGTTCTCCTCATGATCATCAGTAGCAGCCTCACCCTCGGTCCCCATGGCAGCAGCAGCAGCAGCATCAGCAGATGGACCCCCTGTGGCAGCAGTAGCAGATGGACCCCCTGTGTGAGGCACTGTCCAGTTGTCCTTCTTCCTCAGACGCTTGATCTCATGAGACACCAAGTCTCCAATCTCTAGCAGCACTCTGGGATAAGTCTGTGCCCAGGCCCTCTCAATGAGCCTCATGATGAATGGACCATAGATAGGACACTTGCGCTCAGACACGGCAGATAGAAGTTCAGACCACATGACATGAGAGATATCCAGGCTCTCTCCAGTGCTTGCTTCCTTCTCATGCTGACAGAAAAGGAGCATGTCCACGAGGTAAGAGTGGACCATATCCAGATTCCCGATCCGAGGGAAGAGAGTCTCACGGAATATGCGATGAAGAATGTCCATATACGGAGACAGCTCATAGGTCTTCTTCTGAGTAACTGGGTGAACCTTCATAGTGCAGTAGGGCCAAAGGGCTTGCTTGTGGGTGGATGTAGCATTGCGGCGAGGACAGAAACTGACAGGAGTCTCAAGCCCGGTATCCACCACATCAAGTAACTCCATGAAAGCCTTCCACTTGACAGAAAGTAGCTTGCCATTGGTCATCTATGTCAGAGTCCTGTCGACATCCGTCCCAAGGTGGACGGTGGCATAGAATTGAGCCACCAAATCCGCATCGAAATCCTTATTGAATTGCATGATCCTGAGAATGTTTAGCTGAGTGCACATCTGAAGAGCTTCGCCAAAGTACTCCGGATCCTTCTCCATAGCATCAGTGTCAATGGAGCGAACATCAACAAAAAGATTCTTCTTGGCCTTGATCACATCAAAGTAGATGGCAAACTGAAAATGGTTCCAGAACGGGCGGTTGACCAAAGTGGGTTCTTGGTCCACCGCATAGGGGTTGCGGCGACGCTTCTCCCAAAACTCCTTGTTGGTCATCTCAGTCACAGTCTTCCCTTTTGGCTTGTTGGCGGCTCGCTTTGATTGCTGAGGAGGTGGAGGAACACTTGCAGAAGCACTTGCTGGAGGCGGTTGGGTGCTCGAGGAACCACCGGCAGGCTCTGAGGTGCGGTAGCGTTTTGATGTGGCACGCTCAGGGTTGATACGGCGACCTTGCTGCTCGGAACGGTCATCACCTGGAGCCAAACACAAGAACAACGCGAAACAAGCAGAAAGAACGAGCATAAGCCAACAAACACAACAAAAAGATCAAGGTAAGGCAGGAGAATGATGGAAATTGGCATGCAGCGGTAGTACCATGACCTGCCCGCGGTAGTACCGCCCCAAGCGGTAGTACCGCCCCAAAGGGAGCGGTAGTACCGCTCTAGGTCAAGCGGTAGTACCGCTCCAAAGGGAGCGGTAGTACGGCTTGAGGCGGATAAATAGCAGTTTCATAGCATGAGGCGGTGAAACAGTGGTTTCCTACTACCGTGGTCAGATTCGGCACTACTGGCCTACCAAATTCAAAAATAATCCTACCAAACTCTAATCTAGAAAGTCTAGTTGCCTTCTCCAACCAACTCATGCCTAGATTTCGCCAAAAATCTAGAGATCCAACCACCATTGCCCCTAAGAAACAAGAACTAAAAGGAGAAAAAACGAAAGAAGGAACGGGGGCAATACCGGCATCCATGGCAAGAGGACGAGGTGGGGATCGAATCCACCAAAGGAAATGGAGAGGGATGCCCCGGAGACGAAGATCCGCCGGAGCCCTCCCGCGGCAAGAGGAGGCTGGAGAGAGGAAGAGACAAGAGGGGCGAAGTGAATGGGTATGGGGGAGAAGAAACCTCCCCCTGCCTCGACTTAACCCTCAGGTCCCGTCCCTCAGCGGTAGTACCACGCTGGGGGGCGGTAGTACCGCTTATAAGCGGTAGTACCGTGCACCACCAGCGGTAGTACCGCCCAGCACGCCACGACAACTAAACAGACACGGCTTTAGCTCGACGAAACGACAAAAACGGCAAGAGAGAAACAACAAAGCACAACAGCAAACGACCAAGACACACCTCTTCAAAAGAGGGCGGTGGCCGAGGCCACCTATGTTTGAGTCAAAAGGTATGGCACCGCGAAGATTTTAACCTTGGGCCCATGACCAAAACTCGTCTTTGAAGCACAAGTGCCATCAACAATGGCTAAGGTGAAAGACTTGATCAATTTATGCATAATGGGGGGAGGGAGAGTTCATTGAGAGAACAACACTTCCCCTATGTCCATGCCTACACCTAAACTAGACAACAAGTTGAGCGTGATAGGGTGTGCACGAGTTCAAGCAACATTGCTTGAATCAATGATACTTAGCTCATGCCTTAACTCGCGAAATCTTGCTTCATCCAAGGGCTTCGTGAAGATATCTGCAAGGTTATCATGAGTGTTGACGTAGTTGAGCTTGATCTCTCCTTGCCTAATGTGATCCCGGATGAAGTGATACCGGATCTCAATATGCTTCATCTTGAAGTGTTGCACTGGGTTGAGAGAGATCTTGATGGCACTTTCATTGTCACACCAAAGAGGCACTTTGTCACAAGTGACACCGTAATCCTTTAAAGTTTGCCTCATCCATAAGAGTTGTGCACAACAACTACCGGCCGCCACATACTCCGCTTCGGTGGACGAGAGAGACACACAACTTTGCTTTTTGGAAGACCAACTTACCAAAGAGCAACCAAGGAATTGGCACCCTCCGGAAGTGGACTTCCTATCCACTTTGTCTCCCGCCCAATCGGAATCCGAGTACCCTACAAGCTTGAAGTTTGATCCTCTTGGGTACCATAAGCCAAAGTTTGGGGTATGAGCCAAATATCGAAAGATTCGTTTGACCGCCACATAGTGACTTTCCTTAGGTGCTGCTTGAAACCGTGCACAAATTCCCACACTCAACATGATGTCCGGTCTAGATGCACAAAGGTAAAGCAAGGATCTAATCATGGAACGATATACCTTTTGATCCACCACTTTACCATTGGGATCTAAGTCAAGTTGGCACTTGGTGGGCATTGGAGTGGAAGCCGGCTTGATGTCACTTAGCTTGAATCTCTTGAGCATGTCTTGAGTGTATTTGGATTGATTGATGAAAGTTCCTTCTCTTCTTTGCTTCACTTTGAACCCTAGAAAGAACTTCAACTCTCCCATGGAGGACATCTCGAACTTTGAGGTCATGAGAGCGGCAAATTCCTCATTGAAAGCTTTGTTAGGAGAACCAAAGATAATATCATCAACATATAATTAGCACAGAAACAACTCCCCTTTGACCTTCTTAGTAAAAAGAGTGGGGTCGATTAGCCCAACTTCAAAACCATGGTCTTGTAACAACTTGGTAAGGTGGTCATACCACGCACGTGGGGCTTGTTTAAGGCCATAGAGTGCCTTATCGAGTTGATACACATGATCGGGAAAGTAGGGATCCTCGAACCCGGGGGGTTGCTTGACGTAAACCAATTCATTAATGGGACCATTAAGAAAAGCACTCTTCACATCAATTTGTTGTAACTTAAAGTTATGATGAGAAGCATATGCAATCAACATGCGAATGGATTCAAGACGAGAAATGGGAGCAAAGGTTTCACCGTAGTCGATACCCTCGACTTGGGAGTAGCCTTGTGCTACCAAACGAGCCTTGTTGCGAATGATAATCCCATGGGCATCTTGCTTGTTCTTGAATATCCACTTGGTTCCAATGACATTATGGTTCCCCGTTGGCCTTAGCACCAATCTCCACACTTTGTTGCGCTCGAAGTTGTTGAGCTCTTCGTGCATGGCATTGAGCCAATCCGGATCTTCTAGCGCCTCATAGACCTTGTGGGGCTCCACACAAGAGACAGACGCGTGATGCTCACAATAATTTGCTAATTGTCTACGAGTGCTTACCCCCTTTATTAAGCTTCCAAGCACATTCGTCATGAGATGATCCTTGGTGGAGAGCTTGGAAGCAACCTTGGCGGCACGACGCTCTAATTCCTCCTCGGTGGTGAGTTGAGGAGCAGTTACTTGATCATCTTGAGCTCCGTCATGAACTTGTTCTTGATCTTGAACTTGCTCGGGGGAGAGAACTTGACCTTGGGCATCACTTGGTGTGTCAACACCGTCTTGAGTATTATCTTGTCCTTGGTCTTTCTCATGAGGTTGAGGGCCTTCACTTTGTTCTTCGGAAGCGTGTGGGGCTTGGGTTGGTGATGGCTACACTTGAGTGGAGCATTGTCCTTCTCCTTCGGCCACAAGGGGTTCCTCAATGGGTAGGATGAAACCAACACCCATTCTTCTTATGGCTTGAGGAGGAATTTCATCACCTACATCACAAGTGCCACTTTGCTCCACTTGGGAGCCGTTATTCTCATCAAACTCCACGTTACACGTATCCTCAATAAGTCCCGTGGATTTATTGAGGACACGGTAAGCATGAGAGTTTGTAGCATAACCAACAAATATGCCCTCATAAGCTCTAGCCTCAAATTTAGACAACCGAACACCTTTCTTGAGAATGAAACACTTACACCCGAATACCCCGAAGTACTTGAGGTTGGGCTTGTTACCGGTGAGTATCTCATATGGGGTCTTGTTCAAGCCCTTGCGAAGGTAGAGCTGATTGGATGCATGACACGCGGTGTTGATGGCTTCGGCCCAAAAGTTGTATGGAGACTTGAACTCCGCCATCATGGTCCTTGCCGCATCCATCAACGTCCGGTTCTTCCTCTCCGCAAGACCGTTTTGTTGAGGGGTGTATGGTGCGGAATATTGATGCTTGATTCCCTCATCACTAAGAAATTCATCCAAGGTGTAGTTCTTGAACTCGGTGCCGTTGTCACTTCTTATTGTCAAGATCTTTGCATTGTGTTGATGTTGTGCTTCATTTGCAAAGTCAATGACAGTTTGTTGGGTCTCGCTCTTCCTCTTGAAGAAATACACCCATGTGTACCTTGAGTAGTCATCCACAATCACCAAGCAATACTTCCTACCTCCAAGACTATCGAAGGATGGGGGCCCAAAAAGATCCATGTGAAGGAGCTCCAAGGGCCTCTTTGAATAAATGATAGTCGTGGGAGGGTGAGCCTTCTCATGTAGCTTTCCTTCGATACAGGCACTGCAAGCACGATCTTTAACAAAGCTAACATTCGTTAGTCCATGGACATGGTCCCCCTTGAGGAGACTTTGCAAAGATCTCATATTGACATGGGCCAAACGGCGATGCCAAAGCCATCCCACATCAACTTCAGCCATTAGGCATGTCGCGGTCTTAGTGGGTCGCTCCAAAAAGTTAATCGCATATAGACCATTCTCGACATGCCCAACAAAATCTACTTTAAGAGTCTTGCTCCACAAGAGGGCCACGGTATCGATATCAAAGAAAGTGGCAAAGCCCATGATTGCAAGTTGACGAATGGAAAGTAAATTGTATGCAAGGGACTCAACAAGCATGACCTTCTCGATCGTGAGATCATGAAAGATGACCACCTTGCCAAGTCCCAATACCTTAGAGGATGAGGCGTCACCCCACTCGACATTGGTGGGCATAGATGGAACTTTGTGCACGTCCACCACCAAGTCCTTGCTTCCGGTCATATGATTTGTAGCTCCGCTATCGAGCAACCATGATCCACCACCAGAAGCAAACACCTAAAAGAGATCAATGCTTGGTTTTAGGTACCCATTTTGTAATGGGTCCTTTGATGTTAGTAACAAGGGTCTTGGGAACCCAAATAGACCATTCAATGTACTCATGAAGAGAACCAACAAATTTGGCATAAACATGCCCATCACTAGCACGGCATAACACATAAGAAGGATTAAAATCGCCGGCTTTGTTGGGAGGGATGACATTGCCCTTCTTGACATTGTTCTTCTTTTTCTCCTCGGGGGCACTCTCTCCCTCCCTCACAAAGGTTTGCATGAGGGGAGGAGGTCATTTGGTCTTGTCATTCTTCTTCTTGTTCTTGGAGTCGGGCACGTACCCAACCCCTTCCTTGGCCACACCTCCCTTTTGGTTGATCAAGAGATCGTTGAGGTTCTTCTTGCCTTGTATGCAAGTTGCAAGACCTCTCTCAAGTTGCTCCTTCAACTTAGCATTTTCCTCAACAAGATGTATATGCTCACAACACGGGCTAGTAGCATTTGCATTATCAATTAAAACCATATGAGGAAAAGTTGCTTTCTCCTTAGTTAGCTTCACTTGGAGTTGATCATGAGACTCCTTGGGACTAGCGTGAATACCCTTCAAGGCCTTGTGGGCCTTGTCAAGTATATCAAACTCCTCTTTGAGTCTAGCAAGATCAACCCCGAGTTTGGCCTTCTCGGAATTTAGCACACGAGAAACAATGAGGGCATGATCATAATCTTTCTTTAACTTAGCATGATCAACGTTGTGTGACTCCTCAAGAGCCAAACGAAGACCACGCTCTTCCTCAAGAGCATTGGAAAGATCCGAAATCTCATCGGCATAGTCACGACTATGCCCTTCCATCTTAGAGATGGTGTCTTCGTGAGCCTCGATCATGTCATTGGACTCACCAAGTTGTTCCAAGAGAGCAACAAAGTGCTTCTTGGATTTTCCCTTGAGTTTGCCCATAAAAGCCTCAAACTCATTAGCCTCCACATTAGCTCCCTCAAGTTCATTAATGCTATCCGTTTGGGAAGGATGATTAATGATGGTAGTTTTGATGTTGGAGGTTACCTTGTTGGTGGCTTTAGCCATGAGGCACTTGGCGGTGATGCTCTCGTTGGGTGAGTCGAAGAGAGACACCCGTGACGTTGTTGCAATGGCAACGGAGGCCATGGCAACCGACTCATCATCTTCATCATCATCATCATCCTCATTGTACTCTTCTTGCACAACCAAAGCCTTGGGAGGAGTCTTCTTGGTGAAGTTGTTCTTGTTGGGGAACGACTTGGCCTTGTCCTTTTGGATGAGTTTGCCACCATTGTCTTCCCTCTTCTCATACGAGCATTCCGCAACGAAATGACTCACGTTGTCGCAATTGTAGCAAGTTCTTACACGTTGCTTGCCCCTTGTGCCACTCGAGTTGTTTTTGCCAAAGTTGGGCCTCGAGTTTTTCTTGCTCCAAAATTGCCTTGAAGCAAGTGCCATGTGTTCATGATATGCATACTTCATATCTTCGGGGTTGCTCTCCTCTTCTTCCTATTCTTCTTCTTCCACGGTGAGCTTGGCCTTCAATGCAAGGTTAGGCTTCTTTGCCCATTGAGAACGGAGCACCGCATTGTCGGCGGTCTTGTCCAAAATGTTCATGGCCACAAACTCATCCAACACTTCGCTTGAGGTCAAAGTGTGGAAGTCCGGTCTTTGACGAATGACGGAGGACATGGCCTTGTGGTAGGGCATCATTGCCTTGAGGAATTTGCGCTTGATCCAATTGTCATCCGTGTCCTTGCTCCCGTGATCTCGTAGTGAGACCGCGAGTTCGGTTACTCTCCGATAAAGCTCACGAGGTTCTTCATCTTCCTTCATTGCAAACTCATCGGCCTCATCTTGTACCACTTCATAGTTGGAGCGTTGAATGCTTGCGCTTCCCCGGTAGAGAGACACGACACAATGCCATGCATCTTTGGCCAAGGCGAAGGGACGAAGATGAGGTAGGTCTTCGGGTGTAATTGCATCTTGAATGATGAAGAGAGCATTCTCATTGAATTGATTGTCCGCGGCTTCTCGAGGAGTGAAGTTGCTTGGATCATGTGGATAGAAACCTTCTTCAATGATTCTCCAAAGGTTAGTGTTCACATGATTTAAATGACGTTTAAAGCGGTAAACCCAAGAATCAAAATCCTCATTTTTCACAATCTTAGGGGGAGGACCGGCATGATTCAAATGAGTGGAAGGAACCGGTCCACCATAAACAAGTGGTGGTTCCACATGGGCAAAGATGCCGGTGCCATTCTTGCCACTAGAAGAAGGAGCCTTTTCACTACTAGCTTCCCCCTTGTCGGGGATAGCATCCGACACCTTGTCGGCGGAATCACCCACTTTCAACGGTGCGGTGGATAGTTTAAGCCCCTCAAGAAATTTAGTAAACATGCTTTCAACTTCGGTCGTCATGGAGGTTTTCAATGTCTACAAGGCCACATTGAACTCCTCACGAGAGACCGAAGTTCCCCCATCTCCCGTAGACGAGATCGGATTCACACCGGAGTGTTCCTCCACACCGTCTACAGTATCAACCATACTCTTTGGACGGTAAAGTCCTTAATAAAGATACGAGGCTCTGATACCAATTGAAAGGATCGATATGGTTGACTAGAGGGGGGGGGTGAATAGGCAACTACCAATTTTTAGCTTTTCTTTACCAAATTAAACTTTGCATCAAAGTAGGTTGTCTAGATGTGCAACTAGGTGAGCAACCTATATGATGCAATAACAACAAGCATACAAGCAAGCAAGGGTAGAAACAATAAAGAGCTTGCACAAGTAAAGGTAAGAGATAACCAAGAGTGGATCCGGTGGAGACGAGGATGTGTTACCGAAGTTCCTTCCTTTGAGGGGAAGTACGTCTCCGTTGGAGCGGTGTGGAGGCATAATGGTACCCAAGAAGCCACTAGGGCCACCGTATTCTCCTCACGCCCTCACACAATGCAAGATGCTGTGATTCCACTATTGGTGCCCTTGAAGGCGGCGACCGAACCTTTACAAACAAGGTTGGGGCAATCTCCACAACTTAATCGGAGGCTCCCAACAAGACCACGAAGCTTCACCACAATGGAATATGGCTCCGAGGTGACCTCAACCGTCTAGGGTGCTCAAACACCCAAGAGTAACAAGATCCGCTAGGGATGAGTGGGGGAATCGAAAATCCCTTGGTGGAAGTGTAGATCGGGGCCTTCTCAACCACTCCTGAGCAAATCAACAAATTTGATTGGCTAGAGAGATAGATCGGGCGGAAATGAAGCTTGGAGTATTTAATGGAGCTTGAGCAATAAATGGAGCTTGGGGGAGGAAGAGGTAGGTGAGAAGGAGGAAGGGGACTCCCTTTTATAGTGGGGGCAACAATCCCGTTGCCCCCCACCAACCAGCCCCGCACAGGGCGGTACTACCGCTGAGAGGGGGCGGTACTACCGCCAGGCGACGGTACTGCCGCGCCAACCAGCGGTACTGCCGCGCTGAGGAGATTTAGTAGGGAATGGACCCAAATGCGGTACTACCGTGGTGGTAGGGTGGTACTACCGCTCCTGGAATGGTACTACCGCCACTACAACCGTGACTAGTGCCGCAAAACCCGACACGAGAAAAAGACCTCTCGAATCGAGGCGGTGGGAGCCAAACTACCCAGCGGTACTACGGCAGTGGGGTCAAGGGCGGTAGTACTGCTGTGGAGCGGTACTGCCGCTTGTGACCCTTCGGCCGTAGTACCGCAGGCAGTGCGGTACTACCGCTGGGGCAAGAGAGAGAGAGAGAGAGAAGGGATCTCTCAAATACGCTGAGGACCAGCGGAGGTGCCAGGCCCGCAGCGGTACTACTGCTGTGGAGCCACGGCGGTACTACCGCTGCGAAGCGGTACTGCCGCTTGTGGCTTCTCAGCGGTACTACCGCTGGGTGCGCAGTACTGCCGCTTAGACCTAGACAGAACAAGGAAGAGAGGAGAGATCTCTTCAATGGACAGGAAAAGCTCGGAGGGTGAGAAGCTGATGTGTACGTGATGATTCCACCCAAGCAAAACCCC
Organism: Triticum urartu; assembly: GCF_056163025.1. NCBI lineage: Eukaryota > Viridiplantae > Streptophyta > Magnoliopsida > Poales > Poaceae > Triticum > Triticum urartu. The sequence goes on along the minus strand of NC_141876.1, from coordinate 360,391,363 downwards.
AGCGGACCCCCTCTTGATAGTACGGTGCCCTCTACGCAACTAGTCCACCTAGAAAGAAACGAAAGAGCTACACCGTCTTGAAATACACTCCGAGGGGAAGAAAGCGTCTCGTGCCAGGGGAGAATCTGAGAATAATTCAATGCACAAGATTAGTCCACAAACACGTTGTCATCAATCACCAAAACTACCTTGAGAGAGATATGCCGTAACAATTGCCCATCAGCACGGTTGAAGTCCCTGCGGTCTGATAAGACGAAAACATGTAAATATCACCGCATATATGCACATTAGCACCCGTGTCAATCAACCAATCAGGGGAATGACGTACTGAAAGAATAGTGGGAGATATACCATACCCAACATCCTTCATGTCAATGTCACCAATGACAACATTAGCGGTCTTGCCACCTTTCCCAAGATGATGCTTGTCATAACGATTAGGGCAACTAGGAGACCAATGATCAAGATCTCCACACACATGACAAACACCTTTCTTCTTGTGATTCTTCTTATTGAAGTTGGTGTGTTGTACAACCTTGTTCTTCCCATCAAACTTTGCTTTACCATTAAACTTGCCCTTATTCTTGAACTTGTGGGGCTGGAAGTTTTTCTTCTGTACCAGATTGGCACTAGATCCTCCCTCAATACCTCAAACACGTGTGTCTTTTGCTCTCGCCTTTTCTTCCACATCAAGAGTACCAATGAGATCCTGAACAGAAAATTCCCGCCTCTTATGCTTCAATAAGGTAGCAAAGTTCCTCCATGAGGGAGGAAGCTTGGTGATGATGCCTCCGGCAACAAACTTGCCTGGTAACATACAATTGAAGTGCTCAAGTTCTCTAGAAAATGAATGTATCTCGTGAGCTTGCTCAACCACGAAGCGCTCATCAGTCATCCTATAGTCATAGAATTGCTCCATGATGTACAACTCAGTGCCGGCATCCAAGACCCCAAACTTGGCCTCGAGTGCATCCCACATATCTTTTCCATTGTCAATTGACGCATAAGCATCAACTATGTCACCAAGAACACTCAAGAGAGCAGCCTTAAACAAGGTATCCATTTTCTGAAAAGCTTGTTCCTGTTGAGCATCATATTCTCATTCAGGTTGCCAAGAGTGGCATCATATCAACTCATGGTTTGAAACCATAAGACTGCTCTCACGCGCCACCTCTTATAGTGGATACCCTCAAATATAGGTCTCATGGAAGCAGCAAACCACTCAGGGTAAATTGCCTATAATAAGGTTTTTGGATTGTTGGAAATATGAGCAATTTACCATATGATTTTATTAACAGAAATACTAGATAAAGCATGACAAAAACAGCAGAGATCAAGCAAGGCATGCAATTTGACAGAGAGAAGGTAAATAGCATCTGCATATATGAACTAGAACCAAACATATCTAGAGCAGGCACTAAAGCAAGAAACTCTGGCAGAACCTCAAATAGGAAAAGTATGAACACGTACGGTACAACAGCGGAAGTACTGATCTTGGGGTTAGTGTTCTCGCCAGCCATGTCGTCGAAGAGGTTGTCGACATCTGGGAAGAAGTCATCGTCAGGGAAGTAGTCATCGGAGTCTGGGACGTTCGTGGCAAAGAAGTCAGTAGTCGCGTGCTACCTCTTGAGCAATACGTTGGTTTTCCTTGAAGAGGAAAGGGTGATGCAGTAGAGCAGCGTAAGTATTTCCCTCAGTTTTTAAGAACCAATGTATCAATCCAATAGGATACCACACGCGAGTCACCTCGTACCTACACAAACAAATAAGAACCTCGCAACCAACGCGATAAAGGGGTTGTCAATCCCTTCACGGCCACTTGCAAGAGTTAGATCTGATAGAGATGATAATAATAATATAAATATTTTTGGTATTTTTATGATATAGATTGAAAGTAAAGATTGCAAAATAAAGTAGATTGGAAACTTATATGATGGAGAATAGACCCGGGGGCCATAGGTTTCACTAGTGGCTTCTCTCAAGATATCATAAGTATTACGGTGGGTGAACAAATTACTGTCAAGCAATTGATAGAAAAGCGATTAATTATGAGAATATCTAGGCATGATCATGTATATAGGCATCACATCCGAGACAAGTAGACCGAAACGATTCTGCATCTACTACTATTACTCCACACATCGACCGCTATCCACCATGCATCTAGAGTATTAAGTTCATAAGAACAAAGTAATGCCTTAAGCAAGATGACATGATGTAGAGGGATAAATTCATGCAATATGATATAAACCCCATCTTTTTATCCTTGATGGAAACAATACAATACGTGTCGATTCCCTTTCTGTCACTGGGATCGAGTACCGCAAGATTGAACCCAAAGCTAAGCACTTCTCCCATTGCAAGAAAGATCAATCTAGTAGGACAAACCAAACTGATAATTCGAGGAGACTTGCAAAGATAAACCAATCATACATAAAAGAATTCAGAGAAGATTCAAATATTTTTCATAGATAAAGTTGATCATAAACCCACAATTCATCGGATCTCGACAAACACACCGCAAAAGAAGAGTACATCGAATAGATTTCCAAGAGAGTCGAGGAGAACTTTGTATTGAGATCCAAAGAGTGATAAGAAGCCATCTAGCTACTAGCTATGGAACCGAAGGTATGAAGTAAACTACTCACACATCATCGGAGGGGCCATGGAGTTGATGTAGAGGCCCTCCGTGATGAATGCCCCCTCCGGCGGAGCTTCGGAAAAGGCCCCAAGATGGGATCTCTTGGGTACAGAAGGTTGCGGCGGTGGAAATAGGGTTTCGTGGTGCTCCTGGATGTTTGCGGGGTATATGGATATATATATATATATATAGGAGGAAGAAGTACATCGGTGGAGCAACGAGGGGTCCACGAGGGTGGAGGGCACGCCCAGGGGGGTGGGCGCGCCCCCCTGCCTCGTAGCCTCCTTGATTGATTCTTGACGTCCACTCCAAGTCTCCTAGATCACGTTTGTTCCAAAAATAACGCTCCCGAAGGTTTCATTCCGTTTGGACTCCGTTTGATATTCCTCTTTGGCGAAACTCTAAAATAGGCAAAAAAACAGCAATTTGGGCTGGGCCTTCGGTTAATAGGTTAGTCCCAAAAATAATATAAAAGTGTAAAAATAAGCCCATTAACATCCAAAATAGATAATATAATAGCATGGAGCAATCAAAAAATATAGATACGTTGGAGACGTATCAAGCATCCCCAAGCTTAATTCCTGCTCGTCCTCGAGTAGGTAAATGATAAAAATAGAATTTTTGATGTGGAATGCTTCCTAACATATTTCTCAATGTAATTTTTCTTTATTGTGGCATGAATGTTCAAATCCGAAAGATTCAAGATAAAAGTTTAATATTGACATAGAAATAATAATACTTCAAGCATACTAATTAAGCAATTATGTCTTCTCAAAATAACATGGCCACAGAAAGTTATCCCTACAAATCATATAGTCTGGCTATGCTCTATCTTCATCACACAAAGTATTAAATCATGTACAACCTCGATGGCAAGCCAAGCAATTGTTTCATACTTTAGTAATATCAAACTTTTTTCAACTTTCACGCAATACATGAGCGTGAGCCATGGATATAGCACTATGGGTGGAATAGAATATAATGAAGGGGGTTATGTGGAGAAGACAAAAAGGAGAAAGTCTCACATTGATGCGGCTAATCAATGGGCTAGGGAGATGCCCATCAATTGATGTCAGTGCAAGGAGTAGGGATTGCCATGCAACGGATGCACTAGAGATATAAATGTATGAAAGCTCAACAAAAGAAACTAAGTGGGTGTGCATCCAACTTGCTTGCTCACGAAGACCTAGGGCACTTGAGGAGGCCCATTGTTGGAATATACAAGCCAAGTTCTATAATGAAAAATTCCCACTAGTATATGAAAATGACAAAACAAGAGACTCTCTATCATCAAGATCGTGGTGCTACTTTGAAGAACAAGTGTGGAAAAAAGGATAGTAGCATTGCCCCTTTTTTATTTTTATTTCTTTTGGGCCTTTTTTGGCCTTTCTCTTTTTTTGGGGGGGGGGACAATGCTCTATTAATGATGATCATCACACTTCTATTTATTTACAACTCAATGATTACAACTCGATACTAGAACAAGATATGACTCTATATGAATGCCTCCGGTGGTGTACCGGAATGTGCAATGAATCATGAGTGACAGGTATGAAAGAATTATGAACGGTGTCTTTGCCACAAATATTATGTCAACTACATGATCATGCAAGGCAATATGACAATGATGATGCGTGTCATAATAAACGGAACGGTGGAAAGTTGCATGGCAATATATCTCGGAATGGCTACGGAAATGCCATAATAGGTAGGTATGGTGGCTGTTTTGAGGAAGATATAAGGAGGTTTATGTGTGATAGAGCGTATCGTACCATGGGGTTTGGATGCACCGGCGAAGTTTGCACCAACTCTCAAGGTGAGAAAGGTCAATGCACGGTACCAAAGAGGGTAGCAATGATGGAAGGGTGAGAGTGCGTATAATCCATGGACTCAACATTAGTCATAAAGAACTCACATACTTATTGCAAAAATCTACAAGTCATCAAAAACCAAGTATTAGGTGCATGCTCCTAGGGGGATAGATTGGTAGGAAAAGACCATCGCTCGTCCCTGACCGCCACTCATAAGGAAGACAATCTAATAACACCTCATGTTTCAAATTTGTTACATATTGTTTACCATATGTGCATGCTACGGGACTTGCAAACTTCAACACAAGTATTTATCAAATTCACAAATACTCAACTAGCATAACTTTAATATCACTATCTCCATATCTCAAAACAATCATCAAGTATCAAACTTCTCTTAGTATTCAAAATAAGCCCATTAACATCCAAAATAGATATAAAAGTGGATAATAAAGCCCAATAATGTCCAAAACAGTAGATAATATAGCATGGAGCAATCAAAAATTATAGATACGCTGGAGACGTATCAAGCATCCCCAAGCTTAATTCCTGCTCGTCCTTGAGTAGGTAAGTGATAAAAAACAGAATTTTTGATGTGGAATGCTTCCTAACATATTTCTCAATGTAATTTTTCTTTATTGTGGCATGAATGTTAAAATCCGAAAGATTCAAGATAAAAGTTTAATATTGACATATAAATAATAATACTTCAAGCATACTAACGAAGCAATTATGTGTTCTCAAAATAACATGGCCAAAGAAAGTTATCCCTACAAAATCATATAGTCTGGCTATGCTCTATCTTCATCACACAAAGTATTAAATCATGCACAACCCCGATGACAAGCCAATCAATTGTTTCATACTTTTGATGTTCTCAAACTTTTTCAATCTTCATGCAATATATGAGCGTGAGCCATGGATATAACACTATGGTGGAATAGAATGGTGGTTGTGGAGAAGACAAAAAAGGAGAAGATAGTTTCACATCAACTAGGTGTATCAACGGGCTATGGAGATGCCCATTAATAGATATCAATGTGAATGAGTAGGGATTGCCATGCAATGGATGCACTAGAGCTATAAGTGTATGAAAGCTCAACAAAAGAAACTAAGTGGGTGTGCATCCAACTTGCTTGCTCACGAAGACCTAGGGTAATTTGAGGAAGCCCATCATTGGAATATACAAGCCAAGTTATATAATGTAAAATTCCCACTAGTTTATGAAGGTGATAACATAGGAGACTCTCTATCATGAAGATCATGGTGCTACTTTGAAGCACAAGTGTGGAAAAAGGATAGTAACATTGTCCCTTCTCTCTTTTTCTCTCATTTTATTTTATTTGGGCCTTCTTTCTTTTTTTATTTTGGCCTCTTTTCTCTTTTTATTTTATTTTATTTTCCGTCTGGAGTCTCATCCCGACTTGTGGGGGAATCATAGTCTCCATCATCCTTTCCTCACTGGGACAATGCTCTAATAATGATGATCATCACACTTCTTTTTACTTACAACTCAAGAATTACAACTCAATACTTAGAACAAAATATGACTCTATGTGAATGCCTCCAGCGGTGTACCGGGATATGCAATGAATCAAGAGTGACATGTATGAAAGACTTATGAACGGTGGCTTTGCCACAAATATGATGTCAACTACATGATCATGCAAAGCAATATGACAATGATGAAGCATGTCATAACAATGGAACGGTGGAAAGTTGCATGGCAATATATCTCAGAATGGCTATGGAAATGCCATAATAGGTAGGTATGGTGGATGTTTTGAGGAAGGTATATGGTGGGTTTATGGTACCGGCGAAAGTTGCGCGGTACTAGAGAGGCTAGCAAATGTGGAAAGGTGAGGGTGTGTATAATCCATGCACTCAACATTAGTCATAAAGAACTCACATACTTATTGCAAAAATTTATTAGTTATCGAAACAAAGTACTACGTGCATGCTCCTAGGGGGATAGATTGGTAGGAAAAGACCATCGCTCGTCCCCGACCGCCACTCATAAGGAAGGCAATCAATAAATAAATCATGCTCCAACTTCATCACATAACGGTTCACCATACGTGCATGCTACGGGAATCACAAACTTCAACACAAGTATTTCTCAAATTCACAACTACTCAACTAGCATGACTCTAATATCACCATCTCCATATGTCAAAACAATTATCAAGTACCAAACTTTTCTTAGTATTCAATGCACTTATATGTAGGTTTTTATTATGCCTAAAAGCAAATTGCCATGTTGTTCTAAATGACTCTCAAAATAATATAAGTGAAGCATGAGAAATCAATTATTTCTATAAAATAGAACCACCGCCGTGCTCTAAAAAGATATAAGTGAAGCACTAGAGCAAAAACTATGTAGCTCAAAAGATATAAGTGAAGCACATCGAGTATTCTAATAAATTCTAATTCATGTGTGTTTCTCTCAAAAGGTGTGTACAGTGATACGTCTCCATCGTATCTATAATTTTTGATTGTTCCATTCCAATATTATTCAACTTTCATATACTTTTGGAAACTTTTTATACTGTTTTTGGGACTAACATATTGATCTAGTGCCCAGTGCCAGTTCCTGTTTGTTGCATGTTTTTTGTTTCACAGAATATCCATATCAAATGGAGTCCAAACAGAATAAAAACTGACGAAGATTTTTTTGGAATATATATGATTTTGGGGAAGAAGAATCCACGCGAGACGATGCTCGAGGGGCCCACGAGGTAGGGGGCGCGCCCCTGATCCTCGTGGCCACCCTGTAAGGCGGTTGGAGTCCTTCTTTCGCCGAAAGAAAGCTAATATCCGGATAGAGATCGTGTTAAAATTTCAGCCCAATCGGAGTTACGGATCTCCGGGAATATAAGAAACGGTTAAAGGGAAGAATCTGAGAACGTAGAAACAAAGAGAGACAGAGAGACAGATCCAATCTCGAAGGGGCTCTCGCCCCTCCCATGCCATGGAGGCCAAGGACCAGAGGGGAAACCCTTCTCCCATCTAGGGAGGAGGTCAAGGAAGAAGAAGACGAAGGGGCCCCCTCTCCCCTTCTCTTCCGGTGGCACCGGAACGCTGCCGTGGCCACCAGCATCATCACCGCGATCTACACCAACACCTCCGCCATCTTCACCAACATCTCCATCACCTCCCCCCTCTATCTACAGTGGTCCACTCTCCCGCAACCCGCTGTACCCTCTACTTGAACATGGTGCTTTATGCTTCATATTATTATCCAATGATGTGTTGCCATCCTATGATGTCTGAGTTGATTTTCGTTGTCCTATCGATGGCTGATGAATTGCTATGATTGATTTAATTTGCTTGTGGTTATGTTGCTGTCCTTTGGTGCCCATCATATGATTGCGCACGTGGATCACACCCTAGGGTTAGTTGTATGATGATTGGACTATGTATTGGAGGGCAAGAGTGACAGAAGCTTCAACCTAGCATAGAAATTGATGCATACGGGATTGAAGGGGGACCAATATATCTTAATGCTATGGTTGGGTTTTACCTTAATGAACATTAGTAGTTGCGGATGCTTGCTAATAGTTCCAATCATATGTGCATAGAATTCCAAGTCAAGGATGACATGCTAGCAGTGGCCTCTCCCACATAATGCTTCCTATCGGTCAAGTAAAGTAGTCAATTGCTTAGGGGCAATTTCTCAACTCCTACCACCACTTTTCCCCACTCGCTATATTTACTTTATTGTTTCTTTAACTAAACAGCCCCTACTTTTTATTTACGTACTCTTTATTATCTTGCAAACCTATCCAACAACACCTACAAAGTACTTCTAGTTTCATACTTGTTCTAGGTAAAGTGAACGTCAAGCGTGCGTAGAGTTGTATCGGTGGTCGATAGAACTTGAGGGAATATTTGTTCTACCTTTAGCTCCTCGTTGGGTTCGACACTCTTACTTATCGAAAACTGTTGCGATCCCCTATACTTGTGGGTTATCAAGACCTTTTTCTGGCGCCGTTGCCGGGGAGCAATAGCGTGGGGTGAATATTCTCGTGTGTGCTTGTTTGCTTTATCACTAAGTAATTTTTATTTGCTGTTCTTAGTTGTTCTTTATCTTTAGTTATGGATATGGAACACGAAATGCCAAAAAAATTAGGTGTACTTTCTGCTCATGGAGATGGGGAACCTCCTAAAACCCTCGATGCTGGTTATGTGAAAGATATTATGTACTACTTTAATAATCCTGAGAAAACCCCATTCAATTATGTAATGGGAGTAACATTGGATCAACGTGAATACTTTAGGGATTACCGCTTGACACAAAAAGGGAAACTATTATGGGATCAAATTCATATATTGAATTGGTATGCTAGGCAACTATGCTTGAGATATGATTATACTTGTTGCTCTAAGGTGAAGGCTCCATAGCTTCCCTTTTCATGTGAATTTAATGATAATGAAACCTTAGCTTCTTATGCTAATGGTATATATGATTACTATGATGTGGAACAAATAGAAGAATTTGTTGCTTTTATGGGTGCTTATGAAATTGAATCTATGTTTAAAGAGTTTGAAGATTTTGATGATGCTGTTTATAGACCTGAAAATTTAGCTATCCTGAAATATTGTTATGAGAATTATGAATGCAATTACGAAATTAATGCGCTTATTAAGAAAGTCTCCGCTGTCCAAGAAGAGACTAATATTTTGCAGGAATCTATGGAAGAAGAAGTTGATGACACTGTGAGCTCATTGGATGAAAAAGATGAGGGGGAGAGCGAAGAACAAAAGGAGGAAGAGTGGATTGATCACCCGTGCCCACCTTCTAATGAGAGTAACTCTTCAACTCATACATTGTTTAATTCCCCTTCATGCTTACCGAAGGATGAATATTATGATAATTGCTATGATCCCGTTGATTCTTTTGAAATATCCCTTTTTGATGATGCTTGCCATGCTTGTGGCCAATATGCCAATACGAATTATGCTTATGGAGATGAACTTGCTATAGTTCCTTATGTTAAACATGAAATTGTTGCTATTGCACCCACACATGATAGTCCTATTATCTTTTTGAATTCTCCAAACTACACTATATCGGAGAAGTTTGCTCTTATTAAGGAATATATTGATGGGTTGCCTTTTACTGTTACACATGATGATTTTAATGAATATAATATGCATGTGCTTGCTGCTCCTACTTGCAATTATTATGAGAGAGGAACTATATCTCCACCTCTCTATGCTTCCCACATGATAAAATTGCAAGAAACTGTTTATACTATGCATTGGCCTTTACTAGGTGTGCATGAATTGTTCTTTTATGACATGCCGATGCATAGGAAGAGAGTTAGACTTCGTCATTGCTTGATATATGTTGCTTTGTGCTCACTACTAAATTACAAATCATTGTTAATTAAAATTGGCTTTAATATACCTTGGGATCCAGGTGGATTCACTACTTGAGCACTATATGCCTAGCTTAATGGCTTTAAAGAAAGCGCTGCCAGGGAGACAACCCGGAAGTTTTAGAGAGTCATTTATTTCTGTTGAGTGCTTTCATATAGTTTAAAAACAACAAAAATAAATAGGGGAACCCAAAACTTTTCAAAAAGGAAAGTGAAAGTGAGAAAGACAAGCACTGTTGAAGTGGGAGAGCTCCTTGAACTTTGTTCATGCTCACGGCAACTTTGTGAATCTTGATTACAGAAACTTTTCAACAAAAATAATTATCCCCTTGTAAAATTCCATTGTATTATAAAAATAATGTGCCAAGGTTTGCCTTTAGGATGTTTACGATGCTTGTTGGTTTGTGCGGTGCAGGACAGAAACTTTGGCTGTAGTGAATGAATTTTAATTTTTTACTGGAACGTCAAATGGTTCTGATTCTTTTTGCACTGTCGTGCTGTAAAAATTGTTTATTTTTCCTAATTGTGGCAGAATTTTTCAAGTATCAGAAGTATAGTGAATGTTCAGATTGCTACAGACTTTTCTGTTTTAGACAGATTCTGTTTTTGATGCATAGTTTGCTTGTTTTGATGAAACTATCAATTTATATGAGTGGATTAAGCCATGAAAAAGTTATACTACAGTATACACAATGCAAAAACAAAATATGAATTGGTTTGCAACAGTACGTATAGTGGTGATTTGCTTTATTATACTAACGGATCTTACCGAGTTTTCTGTTGAAGTTTTGTGTGGATGAAGTGTTCGATGATCGAGAAGGTCTCGATGTGAGAAGAAGGAAGAGAGGCAAGAGCTCAAGCTTGGGGATGCCCGAGGCACCACAAGTAAATATTCAAGGATACTCAAGCGTCTAAGCTTGGGGATGCTGGGGAGGCATCCCCTCTTTCTTCAATAAGTATCGGTATGTTTTCGGATTCGTTTCGTTCATGCGATATGTGCAATCTTGGAGCGTCTTTTGCATTTAGTTTTCATTTTTATTTTATGCACCATGCTGGTATGAGATAGTCCTTGGTTGATTTATAGAATGCTCTTTGCACTTCACTTATATCTTTTGAGTATGGCTTTATAGAATGCTTCATGTGCTTCACTTATATCATTTGAAGTTTGGATTGCATGTTTCTCTTTACATAGACAACCGCCATTTGTAGAATGCTCTTTTGCTTCACTTATATTTGTTAGAGCACGGGCATATCTTTTGTAGAAAGAATTAAACTCTCTTGCTTCACTTATATCTATATAGAGAGATGACAGGAATTGGTCATTCACATGGTTAGTCATAAAATCCTACATAAAACTTGTAGATCACTGAATATGATATGTTTGATTCCTTGCAATAGTTTTGCGATATAGAGATGGTAATATTAGAGTCATGCTAGTGGGTAATTGTGGATTGTAGAAATACTTGTGTTAAGGTTTGTGATTCCCGTAGCATGCACATATGGTGAACCGTTATGTAACGAAGTCGGAGCATGATTTATTTATTGATTGTCTTCCTTATGAGTGGTGGTCGGGGATGAGCGATGGTCTTTTCCTACCAATCTATCCCCCTAGGAGCATGCGCGTAGTACTTTGTTTCGATGACTAATAGATTTTTGCAATAAGTATGTGAGTTCTTTATGACTAATGTTGAGTCCATGGATTATACGCACTCTCACCCTTCCACCATTGCTAGACTCTCTAGTACCGTGCAACTTTCGCCGGTACCTTAAACCCACCATATACCTTCCTCAAAACAGCCACCATACCTACCTATCATGGCATTTCCATAGCCATTCCGAGATATATTGCCATGCAACTTCCATCATCATCATATACATGACTTGAGCATTCATTGTCATATTGCTTTGCATGATCGTAAGATAGCTAGCATGATGTTTTCATGGCTTGTCCGTTTTTTGATATCATTGCTACGCTAGATCATTGCACATTCCGGTACACCACCGGAGGCATCCATATAGAGTCATATCTTTGTTCTAGTATCGAGTTGTAAGTAAATAAAAATGTGATGATCATCATTATTAGAGCATTGCCCCAGTGAGGAAAGGATGATGGAGACTATGATTCCCCCATAAGTCAGGATGAGACTTCGGACTTTACAAAAAAATAAAAGAGGCCAAAGAAGCCCAAATAAAAAAAGAGGCCAATGAAGCCCACCAAAAAAAATAAAAAAATAAAATAAAAAAACAAAAAATGAGAGAAAAAGAGATAAGGGGCAGTGCTACTATCCTTTTTCCACACTTGTGCTTCAAAATAGCACCACGTTCTTCATATAGAGAGTCTCTTGAGTTATCACTTTCATATACTAGTGGTAATTTTCATTATAGAACTTGGCTAGTATATTCCGATGATGGGCTTCCTCAAATGCCCGAGGTCTTCATGAGCAAGCAAGTTGGATGCGCACCCACTTAGTTTCAGTTGGAGATTTCATACACTTATAGCTCTAGTGCATCCGCTGCATGGCAATCCCTACTCACTCACATTGATATCTATTGATGGGCATCTCCATAGCCCGTTGATACACCTAGTTGATGTGAGACTATCTTCTCCTTTTTGTCTTCTCCACCATTATATTCTATTCCACCTATAGTGCTATGTCCATGGATCACGCTCATGTATTGCGTGAAAGTTGAAAAGGTTCCATGCCAATATTATTCAACTTTCATATACTTTTGGCAACTTTTTATACTGTTTTTGGGACTAACATATTGATCCAGTGCCCAGTGCCAGTTCCTGTTTGTTGCATGTTTTTTGTTTCGCAGAATATCCATATCAAACGGAGTCCAAACGAAACAAAAACTGACGGAGATTTTTTTGGAATATATATGATTTTTGGGAAGAAGAATCCACGCGAGACGATGCTCGAGGGGCCCATGAGGTAGGGGGCGCGCCCCTGACCCTCGTGGCCACCCTGTAAGGCGGTTGGAGTCCTTCTTTCGCCGCAAGAAAGCTAATATCCGGATAGAGATCGTGTTAAAATTTCAGCCCAATCGGAGTTACGGATCTCCGGGAATATAAGAAACGGTTAAAGGGAAGAATCTGAGAACGTAGAAACAGAGAGAGACAGAGAGACAGATCCAATCTCGAAGGGGCTCTCGCCCCTCCCATGCCATGGAGGCCAAGGACCAGAGGGGAAACCCTTCTCCCATCTAGGAAGGAGGTCAAGGAAGAAGAAGACGAAGGGCCCCCCTCTCCCCTTCTCTTCCGGTGGCACCGGAACGCTGCCGTGGCCACCAGCATCATCACCGTGATCTACACCAACACCTCCGCCATCTTCACCAACATCTCCATCACCTCCCCCCTCTATCTACAGCGGTCCACTCTCCCGCAACCCTCTGTACCCTCTACTTGAACATGGTGCTTTATGCTTCATATTATTATCGAATGATGTGTTGCCATCCTATGATGTCTGAGTAGATTTTCGTTGTCCTATCGATGACTGATGAATTGCTATGATTGATTTAATTTGCTTGTGGTTATGTTGCTGTCCTTTGGTGCCCATCATATGATTGCGCACGTGGATCACACCCTAGGGTTAGTTGTATGATGATAGGACTATGTATTGGAGGGCAAGAGTGACAGAAGCTTCAACCTAGCATAGAAATTGATGCATACGGGATTGAAGGGGGACCAATATATCTTAATGCTATGGTTGGGTTTTACCTTAATGAACATTAGTAGTTGCGGATGCTTGCTAATAGTTCCAATCATATGTGCATAGAATTCCAAGTCAAGGATGACATGCTAGCAGTGGCCTATCCCACATAATGCTTCCTATCGGTCAAGTAAAGTAGTCAATTGCTTAGGGGCAATTTCGCAACTCCTACCACCACTTTTCCCCACTCGCTATATTTACTTTATTGTTTCTTTAACTAAACAGCCCCTACTTTTTATTTACGTACTCTTTATTATCTTGCAAACCTATCCAACAACACCTACAAAGTACTTCTAGTTTCATACTTGTTCTAGGTAAAGTGAACGTCAAGCGTGCGTAGAGTTGTATCGGTGGTCGATAGAACTTGAGGGAATATTTGTTCTACCTTTAGCTCCTCATTGGGTTCGACACTCTTACTTATCGAAAACTGTTGCGATCCCCTATACTTGTGGGTTATCATACAACAAGCATGATTGTGGTAAACTAAAAAGAAAAGAATCAAATCATATAAGACGCTCCAAGCAAAACACATATCATGTCGCGAATAAAAATATAGCTCCAAGTAAAGTTACCGATGAATGAAGACAAAAGAGGGGATGCCTTCCGGGGCATCCCCAAGCTTAGGCTTTTTGGTGTCCTTGTATTTTACCTTGGGGTGACATGGGCATCCCCAAGCTTAGGCTCTTGCCACTCCTTGTTCCATAATCCATCAAATCTTTACCCAAAACTTGAAAACTTCACAACACAAAACTTAACAAGAGAATCTCGTGAGCTCCGTTAACGAAAGAAAACAAAACACCACTTCAAGGTACTGTAATGAACTCATTATTTATTTATATTGGTGTTAAACCTACTGTATTCCAACTTCTTTATGGTTTATAAACTCTTTTACTAGCCATAGATTCATCAAAATAAGCAAACAACACACGAAAAGCAGAATCTGTCAAAAACAGAACAGTCTGTAGTAATCTGTAACCAACACAAACTTCTGGAACCCCAAAAATTCTAAAATAAATTTCCGGACGTGAGGAATTTATCTATTAATCATCCTAAAAAATAATTAACTAAATATCACTCTCTAATAAAAAGTGGCAGCAATTCTCGTGAGTGCTAAAGTTTCTGTTTTTTACAGCAAGATCAAAAAGACTTCCCCCAAGTCTTCCCAACGGTTCTACTTGGCACAAACACTAATTAAAAATAGAAAACACAACCAAAACAGAGGCTAGATAAATTATTTATTACTAAACAGGAGCAAAAAGCAAGGAATAAAAATAAAATTGGGTTGCCTCCCAACAAGCGCTATCGTTTAACGCCCCTAGCTAGGCATAAAAGCGAGGATAGATCTTGGTATTGCCATGATAATGATAAGGTAAATCGCGAAAGCTCATCTCATACTCCCTAAGTTCAGCAGCAAGATTTCTTTGTAGCAAGCAAAAGTAATCAAAATGGCTAAATTTAATGGGACAAAAGTCCCCAAGATCATGCTCGGGAGGTGTTGGTTCCTCCTTTGGCCCCTCATATTGCACAATCAGTTCATCATTATAATCATTCTTTTGGCAAAAAGTCATGAGCCTTTGCTCAAGGGAAAAACCTAGCCCATTGTTCTGGATGGCAAAATTATCATTAAGTTCAGAGATCCTATTAAGAAGAGCATCGGTAGGAACCTTTTTTCTAAGGTTTTCATTAAAAGCAACGTGATCTAAAGATCGTAAACGCATAATGTCTTCTTGATAGAAAGGGATTGCTTCTATGGGAGGACGACCAGCATCCACCCTATAATGCGCAAAAATTTCATTGGCTTCTTTTATTATAAATCTGAACTCATGAGCTAAAAAGATGGTTGCTGCTTGCTTAACAGAAGAATGCTCAATATTAGAAAATTCCAGGAAAATCCTTTATATGGAAGGATGCATATGTAAAAATTGTCTTTCGAGTTCAACTATGAGCAAAGATATAGCATCTACGAGACTACTAGTTTTATGAAGGATAGATCCACTGATGGTAGGCAAAGCACCGACACAAGTAAAGAAATCTTGAATAACTCCCTTCCCAATAATATTACCGCTACATCCGAAACTTTTTAGTGTGTAAAATAGTAGGATTTTCAAGAGGATCATCAATAGCATCAAAGTTTTCCATATTATTATCCTTATCAATGATAACCTCCCCAGTTTCAGACATGATGGCAACAGATTGCAAAAAGAACGAGCACATAGAAGGCAAGAGGGAAAAAGAGGCGAACAGAAAAGAGGGCGAATAAAACGGCAAGGGTGAAGTGGGGGAGAGGAAAACGAGAGGCAAATGGCAAATAATGTAATGCAAATGATAAGAGTTGTGATGTGTACTTGGTATGTCTTAACTTGGCGTAGATCTCCCCGGCAACGGCGCTACAAATCCTTCTTGCTACCTCTTGAGCACTGCGTTGGTTTTCCCTTGAAGAGGAAAGAGTGATGCAGTAGAGCAGCATAAGTATTTCCCTTTGTTTTTGAGAACCAAGGTATCAATCCAGTAGGAGACCACGCGCGAGTCACCTCGTACCTACACAAACAAATAAGAACCTCGCAACCAATGTGATAAAGGGGTTGTCAATCCCTTCACGGCCACTTGCAAGAGTGAGATCTGATAGAGATGATAATAATAAGATAAATATTTTTGGTATTTTTACGATATAGATTGAAAGTAAAGATTGCAAAATAAAGTAGATTGGAAACTTATATGATGGAGAATAGACCTGGGGGCCATAGGTTTCACTAGTGGATTCTCTCAAGATAGCATAAGTATTACGGTGGGTGAACAAATTATTGTCGAGCAATTGATAGAAAAGCGATTAATTATGAGAATATCTAGGCATGATCATGTATATAGGCATCACGTCTGAGGCAAGTAGACCGAAACGATTCTGCATCTACTACTATTACTCCACACATCGACCGCTATCCAGCATGCATCTAGAGTATTAAGTTCATAAGAACAGAGTAATGCCTTAAGCAAGATGACATGATGTAGAGGGATAAATTCATGCAATATGATATAAACCCCATCTTTTTATCCTCGATGGCAACAATACAATACGTGTCGGTTCCCTTTTTGTCACTGGGATCGAGCACCGCAAGATTGAACCCAAAGCTAAGCACTTCTCCCATTGCAAGAAAGATCAATGTAGTAGGACACACCAAACTGAAAATTCAAGGAGATTTGCAAAGATAAACCAATCATACATAAAAGAATTCAGAGAAGATTCAAATATTTTTCATAGATAAACTTGATCATAAACCCACAATTCATCGGATCTCGACAAACACACCGCAAAAGAAGATTACATTGAATAGATCTCCAAGAGAATCGGGGAGAACTTTGTATTGAGATCCAAAGAGAGAGAAGAAGCCATCTAGGTACTAGCTATGGACCCGATGGTCTGAAGTAAACTACTCACACATCATCGGAGGGGCCATGGAGTTGATGTAGAGGCCCTCCGTGATCAATGCCCTCTCCGATGGAGCTCCGGAAAAGGCCCCAAGATGGGATCTCTTGGGTACAAAAGGTTGCGGCGGTGGAAATAGGGTTTCGTGGTGCTCCAGGATGTTTGCGGGTTATATGGATATATATAGGAGGAAGAAGTACGTCGGTGGAGCAACGAGGGGCCCACGAGGGTGGAGGGCACGCCCAAGGGGTTGGGCGCGCCCCCGGCCTCGTGGCCTCCTCGATTGATTCTTGACATCCACTCCAAGTCTCCTGGATCACATTTGTTCCAAAAATAACGCTCCCGAAGGTTTCATTCCGTTTGGACTCCGTTTGATATTCCTTTTCGGCGAAACTCTAAAATAGGCAAAAAATAGCAATTTGGGCTAGGCCTCCGGTTAATAGGTTAGTCCCAAAAATAATATAGAAGTGTAAAAATAAGCCCATTAACATCCAAAATAGATAATATAATAGCATGGAGCAATTAAAAATTGTAGATACGTTGGATACGTATCATCGCGCGGAGCGCTCCCCAAAAACCTTATCACCCTTCTCCTGTACATGACTCAAAGAGGTGCGGTTCGAAGGCCTACTGTACCGACCTGCGCTGCATGCCGCAAGCCTGGATGGGGAAGATCGTAGTAGCAATGCAGTGCTTAGGAACTTGGTGGCAAGAGGAAGATGGTCTTCTGATGTATCTCTCTGGAGAGGAGCGACCTCTCTTTTATAGGCACGGGAGAAGGAGGCGAATAGGTTGCGTTGGGAGCTGAAGGGAGAGAGGGAGATGAAACAAACATGCAGCAGCCGAAGGATGCAACATTCATATTCAATATCCACTACAACAAAAACTTTCAGCTTCTGAGTGACCTTTCGTATACTAATCATGCGTGGCAAAAATTTAGACATCGGCTCTGCTCATTCCCGGAACCCGCAGCGCGTTGTGACGAGGCGTGGCGTGGCGAGGCGTACGGCAAAGGAGTGATACGTCTCCAAAGTATCTACTTTACCTAATGCTTTCCTGTTGTTTTCGACTCTAATTTGCATGATTTGAATGAAACTAACCCCGGACTGACGTTGTTTTCAACAGAACTACCATGGTGTTGTTTTTGTGCAGAAACAAAAGTTCTCGGAATGGAACGAAACTTTGCGTGGAGTTTTTGTATCAATAAAGAGAATTTTTGGAGCCAAGATCCATCGGAGGGGGCACCTGGTTGGGCAGAACCCACCAGGGCGTGCCCCCCTCCTGGTGCGTCCAGGTGGTTGTCCCCACCTGGTGGCCCCACAGACCCTGAAACCGACGCTATAAAATCATATTTTTCTAGAAAAAATCAGGGAGAAAGAATTATTGCGATCCACGAGATGGAGCCGCCGTCACCTCCTGTTCTTCATCGGGAGGCCAGATCTGGAGTCCGTTTGGGGATCCAGAGAGGGGGATCTTCGTTCTTCGTCATCACCAACCCTTCTCCATCGCCAATTCCATGATGCTCCCCACCGGGAGTGAGTAATTCCTTCGTAGGCTCGCTAGTCGGTGAGGATTTGGATGAGATTCATCATGTAATATGGTTAGTTTTGTTAGGGCTTGCTCCCTAGTATCCACTATGTTCTGAGATTGATGTTGCTATGACTTTGCCATGCTTAATGCTTGCCACTATGGGCCCGGATGCCATGATTTCAGATCTGAACCGTTTATGTTATCACCATTATATCCATGTTCTAGATCCAATTTTGCAAGTTATAGTCACCTACTACGTGTTATGATCTGGCAACCCCGGAGTGACAATAGTCGGGACCACTCTAGGTGATGATCGTAGTTTGATGAGTTCATGTATTCACCGTGTGTTAATGCTTTGTTCCAGTTCTCTATTAAAAGGAGGCCTTAATATCCCTTAGTTTCCAATTGGACCCCGCTTCCACGGGAGGATAGGACAAAAGATCTCATGCAAGTTCTTTCCATAAGCACGTATGACTATTTATGGAATACATGCCTACATTATATTTACAAAATGGAGCTAGTGCCGTATCGCCCTAGGTTGTGACTGTCACATGATGAATATCATCCAACAAATTACCGATCCAATGCCTACAAATTTATCTTATATTGTTCTTGCTAAGTTACTACTGTTATCATTACTGTTGCACTTGTTACAAAATTACCGCTACCACTGTTACCATCACCATTGTTGTTGTCATTATTATCAAAACTATCATATTACTTCGCTACTGATCATGTTGCTGCAGATAATTAACCTCCAGGTGTGGTTGAATTGACAACCCAGCTGCTAATACCTTCAAATATTATTTGGCTCCCCTTGTGTCGAATCTATAAATTTGGGTTGAATACTCTACCCTTGAAAACTGTTGCGATCCCCTATACTTGTGGGTTATCAAGACCTTTTTTCTGGCGCCGTTGCCGGGGAGCATAACTATATTTGTTGAGTCACTTGGGATTATTATCAATTTATCACTATGAAGAATCTGAAGGAGTCTAAGACTAAGATTTATCCCTCTAAGACGAGGGGAGGTAAGGAACTGACATCTAGTTCTGCTTTAGATTCACCTTCTGTTATAAGTGAACTTGCAACACCACTACATGCTATTAATCTTGATATGTCCCAAGTTATTGATGATGCTACTTCTGCTATGAATGATTCTTATGATGATGCTAGTACCTTGCTTGAGGATGATGATGTGCCACTTGGTGATTTTCTTAATGAACAAATTGCTAGAGTAATTCAACATGATGTTGTTGAATCTAATGATGAGCTTGAAACTAAAAATCTTGAAACACCTATTAGAACTAGCCCTCCTAGATATGAATTGCCTAAGGTACCGGAAGGCTATATTATGAATGAGGAGACAACTAGAGACATTCTTGCTTGTAAGGATAGAGATGATCTAGAGAAATTATTATGCAAGTATAAAGAAAAATCTCTGAATGCTGGAATGCAATATGATCCTAAGTTTGATACTTCACCTATTTTTATTGATGATAAGGATTATGAATTCTCTGTCGACCCAGAGTCAATCATTTTGGTTGAATCTGATCCTTTCCATGGTTATGAAACTGAAACTGTTGTGGCACATCTTACTAAGTTGAATGAAATAGCCACCCTTTTTACTCATGATGAGAAAACTCGTTATTACTATATTCTCAAATTATTTCCGTTCTCATTAAAGGGTGATGCCAAAGCTTGGTACAATACTCTTGCTCCTGGTTGTGTGCGTAGTCCCTAGGATATGATTTATTACTTCTCTGGAAAATATTTTCCTGCTCATAAGAAACAAGCTGCCTTGCAGGAAATATTTAACTTTGTGCAAATTAAAGAAGAGAGTCTCCCACGAGCTTGGGGGAGGCTTTGCTAGTCACTTAATGCTTTGCCTGATCATCCTCTTAGGAAAAATTAAATACTTGATATCTTCTATAATGGACTAACCGATGCTTCTAGGGATTTCCTGGATAGTTGTGTGATACGTCCATTTTGCATCATGCTTTTATATCGATATTTATTGCATTATGGACTGTTATTACACATTATGTCACAATACTCATGCCTATTCTCTCTTATTTTACAAGGTTTGCACGAAGAGGGAGAATGCCGGTAGTTGGAATTCTGGGCTGGAAAAGGAGCAAATATTAGAGACCTATTCTGCACAACTCCAAAAGTCCTGAAACTTCACGAATGTCCGTTTTAGAATATACAAAAAATATTGGGCGAAGGAAGCATCAGAGGGGGGCCACACACCATCCACGAGGGTGGGAGGCGCGCCCTACCCCCTGGACGCGCCCCCTGTCTCGTGGGCCCCCTAGTAGGCCTCCAGTGCCCATCTTTGGCTATATGAAGTCTTTAGCCCTGAAAAAAAAATCATAAGCAAGCTCTCGGGATGAAACTCCGCCGCCACGAGGCGGAACCTTGGCGGAACCAATCTAGGGCTCCGGTGGAGCTGTTTTGCCGGGGAAACATCCCTCCGGGAGGGGGAAATCATCACCATCGTCATCACCATCGATCCTCTCATCGGGAGGGGGACAATCTCCATCAACATCTTCACCAGCACCATCTCATCTCAAACCCTAGTTCATCTCTTGTATCCAATCTTTGTCTCGAAACCTCAGAGTGGTACCCGTGGGTTGCTAGTAGTGTTGATTACTCCTTGTAGTTGATGCTAGTTGGTTTATTTGGTGGAAGATCATATGTCCAGATCCTTTATGCATATTAATACCCCTCTAATTATGAACATGAATATGATTTGTGAGTAGTTACGTTTGTTCCTGAGGACATGGGAGAAGTCTTGCTATAAGTAGTCATGTGAATTTGGTATTCGTTCGATATTTTGATGAGATGTATGTTGTCTCTCCTCTAGTGGTGTCATGTGAACATCGACTACATGACACTTCACCATAGTTTGGGCCTAGAGGAAGGCATTGGGAAGTAATAAGTAGATGATTGGTTGCTAGAGTGACAGAAGCTTAAACCGTACATTATGCGTTGCTTCGTAAGGGGCTGATTTGGATCCATATGTTTCATGCTATGGTTAGGTTTACCTTAATACTTCTTTTGTTGTTGCAGATGCTTGCAACGAGGGGTTAATCATAAGTGGGATGCTTGTCCAAGGAAGGGCAGTACCCAAGCACCGGTCCACCCACATATCAAATTATCAAAGTACCGAACGCGAATCATATGAGCGTGATGAAAACTAGCTTGACGATAGTTCCCATGTGTCCTCGGGAGTGCTTTACTTTATATAAGAGTTTGTCCAGGCTTGTCCTTTGCTACAAAAAGGATTGGGCCATCTTTTTTCACCTTATTTACTTTTATTACTTTTTACCCGTTACAAATTACCTTATCACAAAACTATCTGTTACCGATAATTTCAGTGCTTGCAGAGAATACCTTACTAAAAACTGCTTATCATTTCCTTCTGCTCCTTGTTGGGTTCGACAATCTTACTTATCAAAAGGACTACGATAGACCCCCTATACTTGTGGGTCACGAAGACTCTTTTCTGGCGCCGTTGCCGGGGAGTGAAGCGCCTTTGGTAGGTGGAATTTGGTAAGGAAAAATTTATATAGTGTGCTAAAATTTACTGTCACTTATTACTAGGGAAAGTAATCCTTTGAGGGGCTTGTTCGGGGTATCTTCGCCCCGACCAGTAGAGCAAAGAGTTTATCCTCAACCTACTGAATTTTTTTATTTTGAAATTCCTTCGGGTATGATAGAGAAACTACTTGCTTACCCTTTTACAAGAGATGGAACATTGCATCCCGGCTTGCACTTAATCTATGTGGATGAAGTTTGTGGATTATTTAAGCTTGCAGGTATGCCCAAGGATGTTATCAAGAAGAAGGTCTTCCCTTTATCTTTGAAGGGAAAGGCATTGACATGGTTTAGGCAATGTGATGATATTGGATCATGGAACTACAAACGATTGAAATTGGAATTTCATCAGAAGTTTTATCCTATGCATCTGGTTCATCGTGATCATAATTATATATATATAATTTTTGGCCTCGCGAAGGAGAAAGCATCGCTCAAGCTTGGGGAGGCTTAAGTCAATGTTATATTCATGACCCAATCATGAGCTCTCAAGAGAAATTATTATTCAAAAAGTTTATGCTCGGCTTTCTCTCAATAATTGCTCCATGCTCGATACTTCTTGTACTGGTTCTTTTATGATGAAGACTATTGAATTCAGATGAGATTTATTGGAAAGAATTAAACGCAACTCTGAAAATTGGGAACTCGAGGAAGGTAAGGAGTCAGGTATAACACCTAAGTTTGATTGTGTTAAATCTTTTATGGATACTGATGCTTTTTGTGAATTTAGCACTAAATATGGACTTGACTCTGAGATAGTAGCTTCTTTCTGTGAATCATTTGCTACTCATGTTGATCTCCCTAAGGAGAAGCGAACTAAATATCATCCTCCCATTGAAGTAAACGTATTTGAACCTAATAAAGTTGAAGAAAAGACTATCACTTATAATGTTGATCCTATTGTTCCTACCGCTTATATTGAGAGACCACCTTTCCCTACTAGAATAAAGGATCATGCTAAAGCTTCAACTGTGGTTCGTAAGAGTAATACTAGGACACCTACACCCTCTGAGCAAATTAAAGTTGAACCTAGTATTGCTATGGTTAAGGATCTCTTGTCTGATAATATTGATGGGCATGTTATTTACTTTTGTGATGAAGCTGCTAGAATTGCTAGACCCGATACAAAAAATAATCATAGACCTGCTGTAGGCATGCCTGTTATTTTTGTTAAAATAGGAGATCATTGCTATCATGGCTTATGTGATATGGGTGCTAGTGTGAGTGCAATATCTCATTCTTTATATGAAGAAAGCATGCATGATATTGCACCTGCTGAGTTAGAAGGTATTGATGTTACAATTAAGCTTGCCAATAGAGATACTATTTCACCGATTAGGATGGTTAGAGATGTTGAAGTCTTGTGTGGGAAAGTTAAATATCCTGCTGATTTTCTTGTTCTTGGTTCCCCACAAGATGACTTTTGTCCCATTATATTTGGTAGACCCTTCTTGAATACTGTTAATGCTAAGATAGACTGCAAAAAGGATATTGTTTCTATTGGTTTAGGGGATATGTCTCATGATTTTAATTTTGCTAAATTTCGTAGACAACCCCATGATAAAGAATTGCCTAGTAAAGATGAAATTATTGGTCTTGCTTCTATTGCCGTGCCTCCTAATGATCCTTTAGAACAATATTTGCTAGACCATGAAAATGATATGTTTATGAATGAAAGAAGGGAAATAGATGAAATATTCTTCAAACAGGGACCTATTTTGAAACACAACTTGTCTGTCGAAATTCTAGGGGATCCTCCTCCACCCAAGGGTGATCCCATGTTTGATCTTAAACCATTACCCGATACTCTTAAATATGCTTATCTTGATGAAAAGAAGATACATCCTGTTATTATTAGTGCTAACCTTTCAGAGCAAGAAGAGGAGAAATTATTGAAAACTCTGAAGAAGCACCATGCTGCTATTGGATATACTCTTGATGATCTTAAGGGCATTAGTCCCACTCTATGCCAGCACAAAATAAAATAGGAGAAAGACGCTAAACCGGTTGTTGATCACCAATGACAGTTAAATCCCAAGATGAAGGAAGTGGTAAGAAAAGAAATACTAAAGCTTCTGGAGGCAGGTATAATTTATTCCGTTGCTGATAGTCAGTGGGTAAGTCATGTCCATTGTGTCCCTAAGAAGGGAGGTATTACCGTTGTTCCTAATGATAAAGACGAATTGATCCCACAAAGAATTGTTGTAGGTTATAGAATGGTAATTGATTTCCACAAACTAAATAAAGCTACTAAAAAGGATCATTACCATTTACCTTTTATTGATCAAATGCTAGAAAGATTATCTAAACATACACATTTTTGCTTTCTAGATGGTTATTTCGGTTTCTCTCAAATACTTGTGTCAAAAGAGGATCAAGAAAAGACCACCTTTACTTGCCCTTTTGGTACCTTTGCTATAGACATATGACTTTTGTTTTATGTAATGCACCTGCTACCTTTCAAAGATGCATGCCTGCTATATTCTCTGACTTTTGTGAAAAGATTGTTGAGGTATTCATGGATGATTTTTCTATATATGGAACTTCTTTTGATGATTGCTTAAGCAACCTTGATCAAGTTTTGCAGAGATGTGAAGAAACTAATCTTGTCTTGAATTGGGAGAAGTGCCACTTTATGGTTAATGAAGGCATTGTCTTGGTGCATAAAATTTCTGAAAGAGGTATTGAAGTTGATAAAGCTAAAGTTGATACTATTGAAAAGATGCCGTGTCCTAAGGACATTAAAGGTATAAGAAGTTTCCTTGGTCATGCCAGTTTTTATAGGAGGTTCATTAAAGACTTCTCAAAAATTTCTAGGCCTCTGACTAATCTTTTACAAAAAGATGTTCCTTTTGTCTTTGATGATGATTGTGTAGAAGCATTTGAAATACTTAAGAAAGCCTTGATTTCTGCACCTATTGTTCAGCCTCCTGATTGGAATTTACCCTTTGAAATTATGTGTGATGCTAGTGATTATGCTGTAGGTGCTGTTCTAAGACAAAGAGCTGATAAGAAATTAAATGTTATCCAATATGCTAACAAAACTCTAGACAGTGCCCAAAGAAATTATGCTACTACTGAAAAAGAATTTTTAGCAGGTGTATTTGCTTGTGATAAGTTCAGACCTTATATTGTTGATTCTAAAGTAACTATTCACACTGATCATGCTGCTATTAAATACCTTATGGAAAATAAAGATGCTAAACCTAGACTTATTAGATGGGTTCTCCTACTACAAGAATTTGATTTGTATATTATTGATATAAAGGGAGCTGAGAACCCCATTGAAGACAACTTGTCTAGGTTAGAGAATGTTCTTGATGACCCACTACCTATTGATGATAGCTTTCGTGATGAACAATTAACTATCGTAAATGCTTCTCATACTACTCCATGGTATGTTGATTATGCTAACTACATTGTTGCTAAATTTATACCACCTAGTTTCACATACCAGCAAAAGAAAAAGTTTTTCTATGATTTAAGACATTACTTCTGGGATGACCCACACCTTTATAAAGGAGTAGATGGGGTTATTAGACGTTGTGTACCTGAGCATGAACAGGAACAGATCCTATGCAAGTGTCACTCCGAGGCTTATGGAGGACACCATGCTGGAGATAGAACTGCACATAAGGTATTGCAATCCGGTTTTTATTGGCCTACTCTCTTCAAGGATGCCCGTAAGTTTGTCTTGTCTTGTGATGAATGTCAAAGAATTGGTAATGTTAGTAGACGTGAAGAAATGCCTATGAATTATTCACTTGTTATAGAACCATTTGATGTTTGGGGCTTTGATTATATGGGACCGTTTCCTTCCTCTAATGGGTATAGACATATTTTAGTTGCTGTTGATTACGTTACTAAGTGGGTAGAAGCTATTCCAACTAGTAGTGCTGATCATAACACCTCTATTAAGATGCTTAAAGAAGTTATTTTTCCGAGGTTTGGAGTCCCTATATATTTAATGACTGATGGTGGTTCACATTTTATTCATGGTGCTTTTCATAAAATGCTTTCTAAGTATGATGTTAATCATAGAATTGCATCTCCATATCACCCACAGTCTAGTGGTCAAGTAGAACTGAGTAATAGAGAGCTTAAATTCATTTTGCAAAAGACTGTTAATAGATCTAAAAAGAATTGGTCCAAGAAACTTGATGATGCATTATGGGCATATAGAACTGCATATAAAAATCCTATGGGTATGTATCTGTATAAAATGGTTTATGGAAAAGCATGTCACTTACCTCTCGAACTAGAACATAAGGCATACTGGGCCATTAAAGAGCTCAATTATGATTTCAAACTTGCCGGTGAGAAGAGACTATTTGACATTAGCTCACTTGATGAATGGAGAACCCAGGCTTATGAGAATGCCAAGCTGTTTTAAGAAAAGGTTAAAAGATGGCATGACAAAAGGATACAAAAACGTGAGTTTAATGTAGGTGATTATGTATTGTTATACAACTCTCGTTTAAGATTTTTTTATAGGAAAACTCCTCTCTAAATGGGAAGGTCCTTACGTTATCGAGGAGGTCTATCGTTTCGGTGCCATAAAAATCAACAACTTCGAAGGCACAAATCCGAGGGTGGTGAACGGTCAAAGAATCAAACATTATATCTCAGGTAATCCTATAAGTGTTGAAACTAATGTTATTGAAACCGTAACCCCGGAGGAGTATATAAGGGACACTTTCCAGAACATTCCAGCCTCTGAAAAGGAAGAGGTATGTGGTATGGTAAGTAGACCGACTCCAAAACAGTTCTAATATCAATTTTTCTCCGTTTTGGAATATTTAAGAAAATAGGAAAATAAGAAACAGTCCGGAAATATCCCCCTGGGCGCGCCCCCTTCCTCGTGGGCTCCTCGCGTGCCCTCTAGACTCCGTTTTCTTGCACGATACTTCTTTTGGTCGGTAAAAATTCATTATATAATCTCCCAAAGGTTTTGACCACCGTACCACACAAATATCCTCTGTTTTTGTTTTGAGCCGTTCTGCTACAGATTTAGGTCAAGATGTCTTCTGAAGAGTCAGTCGGGGAGAGCCGGGTGTCTCATCCGACACCGAGACCAAGAGAAAACAGTGATGCTGACCACTTTGGGCCATCAACGGAGGAAGAGATGGAGGCCGACTTGAAAAGGACAGATGCCATGGAAGAGGATCAAGAAGTTACTTCTCGTTTTTGAGCCGGATTCACGATGGGGGAACTACAGAGCTCAGCTATTCCAAACTCGGTCGTCCCTTCCAATGTTAGATTTCTTTCTTATGAAAATATGAAAAAGAGTGTTACTTGTTCTCCCGCAGCTATGCAACATCCATGGGTGAAAGGAGCTTTAGCCGTCACGGGCAAGCTCCATAAGGAAATAATGGACCTCAAGCAGCAAGTCAATAAGCTTGAGGAAGAGAATCGTATCCTGAAGGGCATCATCGCCAAGAATATCACGTCACCACCTCTGAAGAAAGAGACATAAATACATGGGTATGGGCACTCCCCTTGGCAACTACCAAGCTTGGGGGAGTGTCCCAGTATTGTATCACCATCACACTTTTATATTTGTCGTTTTTCTTAGTTCGATCCTTTTGGTAATATCTTGATCTAGTAGAATAAAGTTTTAGTATGATTTAGTTTTGAGTTTTGCTTTATGATCCTTCTATGTAATCGAGTCCGTGAGCTATATACAATAAAGATTAGTTTTAAGTCAAGGGCTTGATTATCTTGCTATGATCTGGAGAAAATAAAAATAAAAGAGAAGAGAAAGAATAAAAATAAATAAAGAGATCATATGGATCTTATGGAGAGTAATGACTTCACATATAATGAGTATGATGAATAAAAGTTGTTGAGAGTTGACAAACATAGTTTTGGTCATTGTTGCAATTAATAGGAAGTAATAAAGGAAGAGAGGTTTTTCACATATAAATATACTATCTTGGACATCTTTTATGATTGTGAGCACTCATTAAAATATGACATGCTAGAAAGTTGATGTTGGAAAAGGAAGACAACGTAATGCGTTATGCTTTCTTACATCCGAAATAAATTATATTGTCATGGATCATCCAACATGTTGAGCTTGCCTTTCCCCCTCATGCTAGCCCAATTCTTTGCACCAAGTAGAGATACTACCTGTGCTTCCAAATATCCTCAAACCCAGTTTTGCTATGAGAGTCCAACATATCTACCTATGGATTGAGTAAGATCCTTCAAGTAAGTTGTCATTGTTGCAAGCAATAAAAATTGCTCTCTAAATATGTATGATTTATTAGTGTGGAGAAAATAAGCTTCATACGATCTTGTGATGTGGAAGACATAAATGCGACGGACTGCATAATAAAGGTCCATATCACAAGTGGCAATATAAAGTGACATTCTTTTGCATTAAGATTTCGTGCATCCAACCATAAAAACACATGACAACCTCTGCTTCCCTCCGCGAAGGGCCTATCTTTTATTATTGTCTTATACTTCATACAAGAGTCATGGTGATCTTCACCTTTCCTTTTTACATTTTATCCTTTGGCAAGCACTGTGTGTTGGAAAGATCCTGATATATATAGCTAATTGGATGTGAGTTTTCATGAACTATTATTGTTGACATTACCCTTGAGGTAAAAGGTTGGGAGGCAAAACTATAAGCCCCTATCTTTCTCCGCGCCCGATTAAAACTTCATACCCATAAGTATTGCGTGAGTGTTAGCAATTGTGAAAGATTAAATGGTAGTTGAGTATGTGGACTTGCTTAAAAGCTCTTATATTGCCTCTTTCCGATGTTATGATAAATTGCAATTGCTTCAATGACTGAGATTATAGTTTGTTAGTTTTCAATGAAGTTTCTGATTCATACTTGAAATTGTGAATGAATTGTTACTTTAGCATAAGAAATCATATGATAATATATATATGTTGTTGTTCTAAGAATGATCATGATGCCCTCATGTCCGTATTTTATTTAATCGACACCTCTATCTCTAAACATGTGGACATATTTTTCGGTATCGGCTTCCACTTGAGAACAAGCGAGGTCTAAGTTTGGGGGAGTTGATACGTCCATTTCGCATCATGCTTTTATATTGATATTTATTCAATTATGGGTTGTTATTACACATTATGTCACAATAATTATGCCTATTCTCTCTTATTTTACAAGGTTTGCACGAAGAGGGAGAATGCCGACAGCTGGAATTCTGGGCTGGAAAAGGAGCAAATATAAGAGACCTATTCTGCACAACTCCAAAAGTCTTGAAACTTCACGGAAGTCAGTTTTACAATATATAAAAAATATTGGGAGAAGGAAGCACCAGAGGGGGGCACCCACCATCCATGAGGGTGGGGGCGCGCCCTGTCTCGTGGGCCCTCCTAGCAGGCCTCTGTTGGAAATATGCCCTAGAGGCAATAATAAAAGCATTATTATTATATTTTCCTTATTCATGATAATTGTCTTTATTCATGCTATAATTGTGTTATCCGGAAATCGTAATACATGTGTGAATAATAAACACCAACATGTCCCTAGTAAGCCTCTAGTTGACTAGCTCGTTGATCAACAGATAGTCATGGTTTCCTGACTATGGACATTGGATGTCATTGATACCGAGATCACATCATTAGGAGAATGATGTGATGGACAAGACCCAATCCTAAACATAGCACAAGATCGTATAGTTCGTTTGCTAGAGTTTTCCAATGTCAAGTATCTTTTCCTTAGACCATGAGATCGTGTAACTCCCGGATACCGTAGGAGTGCTTTGGGTGTACCAAACGTCACAACGTAACTGGGTGACTATAAAGGTATACTACGGGTATCTCCGAAAGTGACAGTTGGGTTGACACGGATCAAGACTGGGATTTGTCACTCCATATGAAGGAGAGGTATCACTTGGCCCACTCGGTAATGCATCATCATAATGATATCAAAGTGACCAAGTGTCTGGTCACGGGATCATGCATTACGGTACGAGTAAAGTGACTTGCCGGTAACGAGATTGAACGAGGTATTGGGATACCGACGATCGGATCTCGGGCAAGTAACATACCGATTGACGAAGGGAATTGTATGCGGGATTGATTGAATCCTCGACATCGTGGTTCATCCGATGAGATCATCGAGGAGCATGTGGGAGCCAACATGGGTATCCAGATCCCGCTGTTGGTTATTGGCCGGAGAGTCGTCTCGGTCATGTCTACATGTCTCCCGAACCCGTAGGGTCTACACACTTAAGGTTCGGTGATGCTAGGGTTGTAGGGATATGTATATGCAGTAACCCGAATGTTGTTCCGAGTCCCGGATGAGATCCAGGACGTCACGAGGAGTTCCGGAATGGTCCGGAGGTAAAGAATTATATATAGGAAGTGCTATTTCGGGCACCGGGACAAGTTTCGGGGTCACCGGTATTGTACCGGGACCACCGGAAGGGTCCCGGGGGTCCACCGGGTGGGGCCACCTGCCCCGGGGGGCCACATGGGCTGTAGGGGTGTGTGCCTTGGCCTGTATGGGCCAAGGGCACCAGCCCCAAGAGGCCCATGTGCCAAGAGATCAAGAAAAGAAGAGTCCTAAAGGGGGAAGGCACCTCCTAGGTGCCTTGGGGAGGAGGGATTCCTCCCTTGGCCGCCGCCCCCCTAGGAGATTGCATCTCCTAGGGCCGGCCCCCCCTAGGCTCCCTATATATAGTGGGGGAAGGAGGGCCTCTCACCCCACGCCTTTGGTGCCTCCCTCTCCCTCTCCAACACATCCTCCTCCTCCATAGTGCTTGGCGAAGCCCTGCCGGAGTACTGCAGCTCCATCACCACCACGCCGTCGTGCTGCTGCTAGAGACATCTTCCTCAACCTCTCCTTCCCCCTTGCTGGATCAAGAAGGAGGAGACGTCACGCTGACCGTACGTGTGTTGAACGCGGAGGTGCCGTCCGTTCGGCGCTAGGATCTCCGGTGATTTGGATCACGTCGAGTACGACTTCCTCATCCCCGTTCTTTGAATGCTTCCGCGCATGATCTACAAAGGTATGTAGATGCAATCCAATCACTCGTTGCTAGATGAACTCCTAGATGGATCTTGGTGAAACCGTAGGAAATTTTTTGTTTTCTGCAACGTTCCCCAACAGTGGCATCATGAGCTAGGTCTATGCGTAGTTCTCTTGCACGAGTAGAACACAATTTGTTGTGGGCGTTGATGTTGTCAACTTTCTTGCCGCTACTAGTCTTATCTTGCTTCAACGGTATTGTGGGATGAAGCGGCCCGGACCAACCTTACACGTACGCTTACGTGAGACCGGTTCCACCGACTAACATGCACAAGTTGCATAAGGTGGCTGGCGGGTGTCTGTCTCTCCCACTTTAGTTGGAGCAGATTCGATGAAAAGGGTCCTTATGAAGGGTAAATAGAAGTTGACAAATCACGTTGTGGCTTTAACATAGGTAAGAAAACGTTCTTGCTAGAGCCCTTTTTCAGCCACGTAAAACTTGCAACAACAATTAGAGGACGTCTAACTTGTTTTTGTAGCAAGTGCTTTGTGATATGATATGGCCAAAGTTGTGATGAATGATGAATGAAATATATGTGATGTATGAGATGTTCATGCTATTGTAATAGGAATCACGACTTGCATGTCAATGAGTATGACAACCGGCAGGAGCCATAGGAGTTGTCTTTATTTTTGTATGACCTGCGTGTCATTGAGAAACGCCATGTAAATTACTTTACTTTATTGCTAAACGCGTTAGCCGTAGTAGTAGAAGTAATAGTTGGCGAGCAACTTCATGGATCATGATGATGGAGATCATGGTGTTATGCCGGTGACAAGATGATCATGAAGCCCCAAGATGGAGATCAAAGGAGCTATGTGATATTGGCCATATCTTGTCACTATTATTATTTGATTGCATGTGATGTTTATCATGTTTTTGCATCTTGTTTGCTTAGAATGACGGTAGTAAATAAGATGACCCCTCATAATAATTTCAAGAAAGTGTTCCCCCTAACTGTGCACCGTTGCGACAGTTCGTTGTTTCGAAGCACCACGTGATGATCGGGTGTGATAGATTCCAACGTTCACATACAACGGGTGTAAGACAGATTTACACATGCAAACACTTAGGTTGACTTGACGAGCCTAGCATGTACAGACATGGCCTCGGAACACAGATGACCGAAAGGTCAAGCATGAGTCGTATAGAAGATACGATCAACATGAAGATGTTCACCGATGTTGACTAGTCCGTCTCACGTGATGATCGGACATGGCCTAGTTAACTCGGATCATGTTATACTTAGATTACAGCAGGGATGTCTATCTAAGTGGGAGTTCATTGAATAGTTTGATTAGATGAACTTAATTATCATGAACTTAGTCTAAAATTTTACAATATGTCTTGTAAATCAAATGGCCAACGTAGTCCTCAACTTCAACGCGTTCCTAGAGAAAACCAAGCTGAAAGACGATGGCAGCAACTACACGGACTGGGTCCGGAACCTGAGGATCATCCTCATAGCTGCCAAGAAAGATTATGTCCTACAAGCACCGCTGGGTGACGCACCTGTTCTCCCTGCAGAACAAGACGTTATGAACGCTTGGCAGGCACGTACCGATGACTACTCCCTCGTTCAGTGCGGCATGCTTTACAGCTTAGAGCCGGGGCTCCAAAAGCGTTTTGAGAGACACGAAGCATATGAGATGTTCGAAGAGCTGAAAATGGTTTTCCAAGCTCATGCCCGGGTCGAGAGATATCAAGTCTCCGACAAGTTCTTCGGCTGTAAGATGGAGGAAAACAGTTCTGTCAGTGAGCACATACTCACTATGTCTGGGTTGCATAACCGCTTGACTCAGCTGGGAGTTAATCTCCCGGATGACGCGGTCATTGACAGAATCCTTCAGTCGCTTCCACCGAGCTACAAGAGCTTTGTGATGAACTTCAATATGCAGGGGATGGAAAAGACCATTCCTGAAGTATTTGCAATGCTGAAATCAGCAGAGGTAGAAGTCAAAAAGGAACATCAAGTGTTGATGGTGAATAAAACCACTAAGTTCAAGAAGGGAAAGGGTAAGAAAGCCTTCAAGAAGGACGGCAAGGGAGTTGCCGCGCCCGGCAAGCAAGCTGCCGGGAAGAAGCCAAAGAATGGACCCAAGCCCAAGACTGAGTGCTTTTATTGCAAGGAAAGTGGTCACTGGAAGCGGAACTGCCCCAAATACTTAGCAGACAAGAAGGCCGGCAAAACAAAAGGTATATGTGATATACATGTAATTGATGTGTACCTTACCAGTACTCGTAGTAGCTCCTGGGTATTTGATACTGGTGCAGTTGCTCACATTTGTAACTCAAAGCAGGAGCTGCGGAATAAGCGGAGACTGGCGAAGGACGAGGTGACGATGCGCGTCGGGAATGGTTCCAAGGTCGATGTGATCGCCGTCGTCACGCTACCTCTACATTTACCTACGGGATTAGTTTTGAACCTCAATAATTGTTATTTAGTGCCAAGTTTGAGCATGAACATTGTATCAGGATCTCGTTTAATTCGAGATGGCTATTCATTTAAATCCGAGAATAATGGTTGTTCTATTTATATGAGAGATATGTTTTATGGTCATGCTCCGATGGTGAATGGTTTATTCTTAATGAATCTCGAGCGTAATGCTACACATATTCATAGTGTGAATACCAAAAGATGTAAGATTGATAATGATAGTCCCACCTACTTGTGGCACTGCCGCCTTGGTCACATATGTGTCAAACGCATGAAGAAGCTCCATGCAGATGGACTTTTAGAGTCTCTTGATTACGAATCATTTGACACGTGTGAACCATGCCTCATGGGTAAAATGACCAAGACTCCGTTCTCAGGAACAATGGAGCGAGCAACCAACTTATTGGAAATCATACATACTGATGTGTGCGGTCCAATGAGCGTTGAGGCTCGCGGTGGCTATCGT
Source organism: Triticum urartu (assembly GCF_056163025.1). Taxonomy (NCBI): domain Eukaryota; kingdom Viridiplantae; phylum Streptophyta; class Magnoliopsida; order Poales; family Poaceae; genus Triticum; species Triticum urartu. Next base: position 360,357,336 of record NC_141876.1, on the reverse strand, counting down.
TATGTTCTCACCCTCACTGATGACTTGAGTAGATATGGGTATGTCTACTTAATGAAACACAAGTCTGAAACCTTTGAAAAGTTCAAGGAATTTCAGAGTGAGGTTGAGAATCAACATGACAGAAAAATCAAGTTCCTACGATCGGATCGTGGAGGAGAATACTTGAGTCACGAGTTTGGCACACACTTAAGAAAATGTGGAATAGTTTCACAACTCACGCCGCCTGGAACACCTCAGCGTAATGGTGTGTCCGAACGTCGTAATCGCACTCTATTAGATATGGTGCGATCTATGATGTCTCTTACCGATTTACCGCTATCTTTTTGGGGCTATGCTTTAGAGACTACCGCATTCACTTTAAATAGGGCTCCGTCGAAATCCGTTGAGACGACACCGTATGAATTATGGTTTGGGAAGAAACCTAAGCTATCGTTTCTAAAAGTTTGGGGATGCGATGCTTATGTCAAGAAACTTCAACCTGAAAAGCTTGAACCCAAGTCGGAAAAATGCGTCTTCATAGGATACCCTAAAGAAACTATTGGGTATACCTTCTACCTCAGATCTGAAGGCAAGATCTTTGTTGCCAAGAATGGATCCTTTCTAGAGAAGGAGTTTCTCTCGAAAGAAGTAAGTGGGAGGAAAGTAGACCTTGATGAAGTATTACCTCTTGAACCGGAAAATGGCGCAGCTCAAGAAAATGTTCCTGAGGTGCCTGCACCGACTAGAGAGGAAGTTAATGATGATGATCAAGATACTTCTGATCAAGCTCCTACTGAAATTCGAAGGTCCACAAGGACACGTTCTGCACCAGAGTGGTACGGCAACCCTGTCTTGGAAATCATGTTGTTAGACAACGGTGAACCTTCGAACTATGAAGAAGCGATGCTGGGCCTGGATTCCAACAAATGGCTAGAAGCCATGAAATCCGAGATAGGATCCATGTATGAAAACAAAGTATGGACTTTGACTGACTTGCCCATTGAGCGGTGAGCCATAGAAAATAAATGGATCTTTAAGAAGAAGACATACGCGGATGGTAATGTGACCATCTATAAAGCTTGGCTTGTCGCTAAGGGTTATCGACAAGTTCAAGGGATTGACTACGATGAGACTTTCTCACCGGTAGCGAAGCTGAAGTCCGTCCGAATCATGTTAGCAATTTCCGCATTCTATGATTATGAAATATGGCAAATGGACGTCAAAATGGCATTCCTTAATGGTTTCCTTAAGGAAGAATTGTATATGATGCAGCCGGAAGGTTTTGTCGATCCTAAGTATGATGACAAGGTGTGCAAGCTCCAACGCTCGATTTATGGGCTGGTGCAAGCATCTCGGAGTTGGAACATTCACTTTGATGAGATGATCAAAGCGTTTGGGTTTATGCAGACTTATGGAGAAGCCTGTGTTTACAAGAAAGTGAGTGGGAGCTCTGTAGCATTTCTCATATTATATGTAGATGACATACTTTTGATGGGAAATGATATAGAGCTTTTGGACAGCATTAAGGCCTACTTGAATAAGAGTTTTTCAATGAAGGACCTTGGAGAAGCTGCTTATATATTAGGCATCAAGATCTATAGAGACAGATCAAGACGCCTCATAGGTCTTTCACAAAGCACATACCTTGATAAGATATTGAAGAAGTTCAATATGGATCAGTCTAAGAAGGGGTTCTTGCCTGTGTTGCAAGGTGTGAAATTGAGCTCAGCTCAATGTCCGACCACGGCAGAAGATATAGAAGAGATGAGTGTCATCCCCTATGCCTCAGCCATAGGTTCTATTATGTATGCCATGCTGTGTACCAGACCTGATGTAAACCTTGCCGTAAGTTTGGTAGGTAGGTACCAAAGTAATCCCGGCAAGGAACACTGGACAGCGGTCAAGAATATCCTGAAGTACCTGAAAAGGACTAAGGAAATGTTTCTCGTCTATGGAGGTGACGAAGAGCTCGTCGTAAAGGGTTACGTCGACGCTAGCTTCGACACAGATCTGGATGACTCAAAGTCACAAACCGGATACGTGTATATTTTGAATGGTGGGGCAGTAAGCTGGTGCAGTTGCAAGCAGAGCGTCGTGGCGGGATCTACATGTGAAGCGGAGTACATGGCAGCCTCGGAGGCAGCGCATGAAGCAATTTGGGTGAAGGAGTTCATCACCGACCTTGGAGTCATACCCAATGCGTCGGGGCTAATCAAACTCTTCTGTGACAACACTGGAGCTATTGCACTTGCCAAGGAGCCCAGGTTTCACAAGAAGACAAGGCACATCAAGCGTCGCTTCAACTCCATTCGTGAAAATGTTGAAGATGGAGACATAGATATTTGTAAAGTACATACGAACCTGAATGTAGCAGATCCGTTGACTAAACCTCTCCCTAGAGCAAAACATGATCAACACCAGAATTCCATGGGTGTTCGATTCGTCACAATGTAACTAGATTACTGACTCTAGTGCAAGTGGGAGACTGTTGGAAATATGCCCTAGAGGCAATAATAAAAGCATTATTATTATATTTCCTTGTTCATGATAATTGTCTTTATTCATGCTATAATTGTGTTATCCGGAAATCGTAATACATGTGTGAATAATAGACACCAACATGTCCCTAGTAAGCCTCTAGTTGACTAGCTCATTGATCAACAGATAGTCATGGTTTCCTGACTATGGACATTGGATGTCATTGATACCGAGATCACATCATTAGGAGAATGATGTGATGGACAAGACCCAATCCTAAACATAGCACAAGATCGTATAGTTCGTTTGCTAGAGTTTTCCAATGTCAAGTATCTTTTCCTTAGACCATGAGATCGTGTAACTCCCGGATACCATAGGAGTGCTTTGGGTGTACCAAACGTCACAACGTAACTGGGTTACTATAAAGGTATACTACGGGTATCTCCGAAAGTGACTGTTGGGTTGACACGGATCAAGACTGGGATTTGTCACTCCATATGACGGAGAGGTATCACTGGGCCCACTCGGTAATGCATCATCATAATGAGCTCAAAGTGACCAAGTGTCTGGTCACGGGATCATGCATTACGGTACGAGTAAAGTGACTTGCCGGTAACGAGATTGAACGAGGTATTGGGATACCGACGATCGGATCTCGGGCAAGTAACATACCGATTGACGAAGGGAATTGTATGCGGGATTGATTGAATCCTCAACATCGTGGTTCATCCGATGAGATCATCGAGGAGCATGTGGGAGCCAACATGGGTATCCAGATCCCGCTGTTGGTTATTGGCCGGAGAGTCGTCTCGGTCATGTCTACATGTCTCCCGAACCCGTAGGGTCTACACACTTAAGGTTCGGTGATGCTAGGGTTGTAGGGATATGTATATGCAGTAACCCGAATGTTGTTCGGAGTCCCGGATGAGATCCGGGACGTCACGAGGAGTTCCGGAATGGTCCGGAGGTAAAGAATTATATATAGGAAGTGCTATTTCGGGCATCGGGACAAGTTTCGGGGTCACCGGTATTGTACCGGGACCACCGGAAGGGTCCCGGGGGTCCACCGGGTGGGGCCACCTGCCCCGGGGGGCCACATGGGCTGTAGGGGTGTGTGCCTTGGCCTGTATGGGCCAAGGGCACCAGCCCCAAGAGGCCCATGCACCAGGAGATCAAGAAAGGAAGAGTCCTAAAGGGGGAAGGCACCTCCTAGGTGCCTTGGGGAGGAGGGATTCCTCCCTTGGCCGCCGCCCCCCTAGGAGATTGCATCTCCTAGGGCCGGCCCCCCCTAGGCTCCCTATATATAGTGGGGGAAGGAGGGCCTCTCACCCCACGCCTTTGGTGCCTCCCTCTCCCTCTCCAACACATCCTCCTTCTCCATAGTGCTTGGCGAAGCCCTGCCGGAGTACTGCAGCTCCATCACCACCATGCCGTCATGCTGCTGCTGGAGCCATCTTCCTTAACCTCTCCTTCCCCCTTGCTGTATCAAGAAGGAGGAGACGTCACGCTGACCGTACGTGTGTTGAACGCGGAGGTGCCGTCCGTTCGGCGCTAGGATCTCCGGTGATTTGGATCACGTCGAGTACGACTTCCTCATCCCCGTTCTTTGAACGCTTCCGCGCGTGATCTACAAAGGTATGCAGATGCAATCCAATCACTCGTTGCTAGATGAACTCCTAGATGGATCTTGGTGAAACCGTAGGAAATTTTTTGTTTTCTGCAACGTTCCCCAACAGCCTCCGCTGCCCATCTTTGGCTATATGAAGTCTTTCGCCCTGAAAAAAATCATAAGCAAGATCTCGGGACGAAACTCCGCTGCCACGAGGAGGAACCTTGGTGGAACCAATCTAGGGCTCCGGCGGAGCTGTTCTGTCAGGGAAACATCCCTCCGGGAGGGGGAAATCATCACCATCGTCATCACCGTCGATCCTCTCATCGGGAGGGGGTCAATCTCCATCAACATCTTCACCAGCACCATCTCATCTCAAACCCTAGTTCATCTCTTGTATCCAATCTTTGTCTCAAAACCTCAGAGTGGTACCTGTGGGTTGCTAGTAGTGTTGATTACTTCTTGTAGTTGATGCTAGTTGGTTTATTTGGTGGAAGATCATATGTTCAGATCCTTTATGCATATTAATACCCTCTAATTATGAACATGAATATGATTTGTGAGTAGTTACGTTGTTCCTGAGGACATGGGAGAAGTCTTGCTATAAGTAGTCATGTGAATTTGGTATTCGTTCGATATTTTGATGAGATGTATGTTGTCTCTCCTATAGTGGTGTCATGTGAACATCGACTACATGACACTTCACCATAGTTTGGGCCTAGAGGAAGGCATTGGGAAGTAATAAGTAGATGATGGGTTGCTAGAGTGACAGAAGCTTAAACCCTACTTTATGCGTTGCTTCGTAAGGGGCTGATTTGGATCCATATGTTTCATGCTATGGTTAGGTTTACCTTAGTACTTCTTTTGTAGTTGCGGATGCTTGCAAAGAGGGGTTAATAATAAGTGGGATGCTTGTCCAAGGAAGGGCAGTACCCAAGCACCGGTCCACCCACATATCAAATTATCAAAGTATCGAACGCGAATCATATGAGCGTGATGGAAACTAGCTTGACGATAATTCCCATGTGTCCTCGGGAGCGCTTTCCTTTATATAAGAGTTTGTCCAGGCTTGTCCTTTTCTACAAAAAGGATTGGGCCATCTTGATGCACCTTATTTACTTTTATTACTTGTTACCCGTTACAAATTACCTTATCACAAAACTATTTGTTACCGATAATTTTAGTGCTTGCAGAGAATACGTTAATGAAAACTGCTTATCATTTCCTTTTGCTCCTCGTTGGGTTCGACACTCTTACTTATCGAAAGGACTACGTTAGATCCCCTATACTTGTGGGTCATCATTGTGCTGGTTGTGTTTTCAGGGAACGAACTATTGGGTAAGCTGAAGAATTATTGAATAACAAATTGAAAAATTATGATGATTGGACTCTTCCTGAACCACCGCCTAAACCCACTCCGAAGAAGAGGGGTATATTATATCTCGGTCCTAAAGATATGCAAGAGGCAAAGAAATCTATGAAGGAAAAATGTATTAAAGCGAGGATGTTAAAAATTTGCCTTGAAGAAATATATGGGCTTAATACACCACCACTGCCTAAGGTGGTAGAGGTAAATTCTCTAGTGAAGTTCAGTGATAATGACAATCCTCACAATATGCACCCTAACCAATGCCTTTATGAGTTTGAAAACTACATTAGAAAACAAGATCACTTCATTGCAAATGTTATGAAACAATTGAAATACAACTCTGATATGATTGCTCGCTTGAGTGACTTGTTATTTAGAATCTCAAATGATGTTAGAGGTGTTGGAAAACATGCTTCTATGGTTCAAACCTAGTTAGAACAAGTTGCTAAATCTCAAAGAGAATTGCTAGATGAAATGAACAATAACATACATGACTTTGCTGTTAGAGTAGCAACTAGAGGAGGTAAAATGACTCGGGAACCACTTTATCCCGAAGGACACCCTAAAATAATTGAACAAGATTCACAAAGGAACAACACCACTACACCTAGTCCTTCTAAAAAGAAAAAGAATAAGGAAAATGATAGGACTTTGCATGCCTCTAGTGAACCTGAAGTAAAAAAACCTCCTGATAATGAAGTCTCTATCTCTGATGCTGAAACTCAACCTGGTAGTGAGCACTCACCTTCTGATAATGAAAAAGATAATGATGAGTTTCACAAAGATATTCAACCAAATAATGAAGAACCATATAATGATGTTGAGATAGAACCTCCAGTTGATCTTGATAACCCACAACCTAAAAATAAAAGGTATGGTAAAAAAGCCTTTGTTGCTATAAAACATGGCAAGGAAAGAGAACCATGAGGTTAGAAACCTATGCCCTTTCCATCTAAGTCATCTAAAAAGAAAGATGATGAAGAATTTGAACGCTTTGCTGAAATGCTGAGGCCGGTCTTTTTGCGTACCCGCTTGACTGATATCTTGAAAATGCCTCCTTATGCAAAGTATATGAAAGACATCATCACCAATTAGAGAAAAATACTGGAAGCTGAAATCTCCACTATGCTTGCTAATTATACTTTTAAAGATGGAGTACCAAAAAACTTGGAGATCCGGGAATACCAACTATACCTTGCTCTATCAAAAAGAACTATGTGAAAACTGCTTTATGTGATTTAGGAGCTCGTGTTAGTGTTATGCCTTTATCTTTATATAAAAGACTTGATTTGAACAAACTCACACCTACTGAAATATCTTTGCAAATGGCTGAAAAATCTACCACCATACTTATCGGTATTTGTGAGGATGTGCCCGTTGTTGTTGCTAATGTTACTATTTTGACTGACTTTGTTATACTTGAGATGCCCGAGGACGACAACATGTCGATTATCCTTGGTAGACCCTTCTTGAATACTGCAGGGGCTGTTATTGATTGCAATAAAAGTAAGGTCACATTTCATATCAATGGTAATGAGCATATGGTGCACTTTCCGAAGAAACAATTCCAAGTGAATGGTATTAATGTTATTGAAAAATCTCCAACAATCACTATTGGAAGTTTTCAAATACCTCTACCTACCGTTAAAAAGAAATATGAAATGCTTATTGTTGGGGACATTCATATCCCCATTGAGGTAACTTAGTGATTTACGAAAGTTCTTCGGTTTCATGCTAATCGAAAGTGGTTGTTAATAAGACCTAATCAACCTTATTAATGGATCATTTTTGAGAGGTATGAAGTTGATGAATTTAGTAAGCACGACCTTCTGTCCCTACCTTTTGTTTTCTGTTTTTATTAGTTAAATAAAATAAAATGCCATGTTTTGTCTGTTTTTCGAATTTCTCGTCCAATAAAAAATGACCCAAAAATAAAAGTTCAGAATGCTCTGAAAATTTAATACGATTTTTTCTGAATATTTAATAATTTCTGGTGCAAATAATATCAGAGGGAGGTGCACCAGGTGGGCACTACGCACCTGGGCGTGCCCTGTTGGGTTGTGGTCCCCATGTGGGCCCCCTCACTTATCTCTTGATACCACATCATCACCTACCTCCAGAAAAATTCTCCATTGCTCTCTCTCTCCTCTCTCTCTCTCTCTCTCTCTCCCTCTCTCTCTCTCTCTCGTGTTCTTGCTCTCAAACCCGCAGATTTCAATCTCTTTGCTCGAAGCTCCATTTCCGAAACTGTTTCGGGGGATTGTTGCTTGGTATGTGACTCCACCGTTTGTCCAATTAGTTTTTGTTTTAGTGGTTTATATTTTGAATAATTAGCTACTCTTGGTGCTGCTGTAGATGAGCTTGCATGTTGAATTCTTAGAGTTCTAAATAGTTTGAATGCTTGATATGGCTTCTATGTATCCCTATGAGTAGTTGCTATCAACCTTGTAAAGTTTTTGTTGAGAAAATTTTGTGGACTAAAAATTTCAGAATTTTTGTTCATAGGAAAAGGATGAATATATTCAGGAAGTTTGCTGCTAAGAAGAACTCCAAGGGAGTTATTGGGGAGTCGTCTGACAGTGATCTCCATCCCCGGAGGTTGGCAGAAGTACGGCCGTGTGAATGGTCGCATATCCCGTTCATGGAAGAGGCTGGAATCCTGCAAGAGTTTACACAATATGCTGCTAATGCCGGCCTCACCGACTTCATCGCAGCTGAATGTGAACAGTATCATCTCCTCACAAACACCTTTGTTCAAAGTTTTAATTTCCTTCCTAGGAATAATCTTCCCGAGGTGCATTTTAATTTATATGCTGAAACCCATCGGATACCACTTACTGAATTTTGTGACATATGCATGATCCCTTCTGACGGGAGCTTAGTTGAGCCTATGCCGGCAGAGTTTGAGGCCTTTTATCGTACCTTGACAGTGGGAGATGAGAGAGGGGTGTCAGCTATCACTGCCGCTGGCTTACATTTTCCTGCTGTTCGTAACTTTGCTCTTTTCATTGCAAAATGCTTACTTGCTAGAGAGGTGGGTGCACTCAATTCATGAGACCTTGCCATTTTACTTCATGCACTAGAGGGCGACAACACTTATAGCTTGGGAGCTATTGTGGCACGTTGCCTCCACGTTAATAAGTCCAAGGGGAAAATACATGGTGGTATTTACGCTACACGTTTGGCGACTCACTTTAATTTTGAGATACACCTTCATGATTACCCTCTGACCAAGGTCTACTTAGATCGTGCTACCATGGATCACCACCAGTTTACTGATATTGATTCTCCTAACATCCCTATTCCATATAACCTGGTTTTTAGTGAGAACTTGTGATATTATTCCATTGCCTGCTCCTGCTTTGTTTGATCCTGTTGCCAGGGGCGGATATCGGATTATGCCTATAGATATCATCGCCTACCGGAACGACCAGGCTATAGCAGAGGAGGAGCCTCAGCAGTGGGATGCGTGGATGCCTTCTCCTCAGCAGCCCAACTACTATCCAGGCTTCTGATCGACTACCAAATTAGGCCCAAAGCCTAAGCTTGGGGGAGTACGTGTTTTTCCACCGACATTACATTCATGTTCACACATTTAATTTCAGTTGTCGGTGTCCACACTTTTTCATTGTATCATCCATGCTTAATTTTATTTTCTTGCTTTCTTCTTGTGTGTTTGAAAAACCTTAGAAAAACCAAAAAAATAGTTATAGTTAGTTTAGTTTCTATGCATGCTTAGTTGTAGCACTAAAAAGAAAACCCAAAAATATTTCCTTGTTCTTCTTCTGCTTGTTGGGAGCTTTCCCGTGTAAATAGTTTTTCTCGTTTTTGCTTTTCCCTTTTATTTGTTTGTTCAAGAAAACCGAAAACTCCAAAAATATTTCAGTGTGTTTCTCTGAACTTCTTTTCTTTTTATTCGAGTTGTACCGAGGAGAAGACCACGATGAAAATATCGAGTGGCTCTTGTATGCATAATTGTTGATCTAACAAAGAGCCCATTTTACCTTCTCTTCTCCTGTTGAATAAAATGTTTGCAGATTCCATCTTAGTCCATGATATCTTGCATTATTATTATTTTCACATCGTTCGGTCGTGCAAGTGAAAGGAAATAATGACGATATTCGATGAACTGGTTGTGGTAGAGAGAAATGGGTATGAACTCAACTTGTTCTGTTTGTCTAAATATGTTTAACCTAGTATACATCCATGATTTAGCCCATTATGATTAAACATGTTTGCAATGACAATTAGAGATTATAGTTTCTCATGCCATGCATAAGTAGCTAGGAGTGGATAATGATTTATCTTGGATATCAACATTGCGTTAAAATGATTGTGATGTAGTATGATGATATGGTATCCTCCTCTGAATGTTCGAGTGGCTTGACTTGGCACATGTTCATGCATGTAGTTGAATCAAAACCAACATAGCCTATATGATATTTATGTTCATGGTGTTCATATCCTACTCATGCTAGTGTCCGATGTTACTTATGCATAATGCATGTTCATGACCGTTGTTGCTCTCTAGCTGGCCGCTTCTCAATCTAATTGCTAGCCTTTGCCTGTACTAAGTAGGAATTCTGCTTGTACATCAAAAACCTTGAACCCAAGTTATTCCAGATGAGTCCACCATACCTACCTATATGCGGTATACCCTGCCGTCCTAAGTAAATTTGCATGTGCCACCTCTAAAAACTTCTAACAAATATCCTTTTTGTGTGCCTGGATCGTTCATGGAATGATAGGAGGTGGTCGGTATCTTCCATGCTAAGCGGGTTATTCTCAGGTCGAGTGTTTATTCACTCGCAATCGCATGAGAAAAGGGCAGTAATAGGGATGCCCAGTCCCAAATTGCAAACAGAAAAAGCTTAGAAATAATCAAACAAAAATCCCAATGGAGTCAAAACCTTTACTTTTATCACTTGGGAACCGCCACTAGCGTGCTTAGCATGCAAGATATTGATAACTGATGGTCGTGAAGTAAACAAGAAGGGTGCATGTCTCAAAATATCATTTACCTATGTTTTAAAACTTGAGCTCTCGCACCTCTGCAAATCACTGCTTCCCTCTGCGAAGGGACTATCTATTTACTTTTATGTTGTGTCATCACCTTCTAAAATAACCGCCAGAACCTGAGAGCACTGTTGTCATGCTTATGCATTGTGTATAGCTAATGTTGGGTGCATCATGACTGGATCTTTTCTACCATGAATTACAATGTTTATTCGCTGCTTGAACTTTGGAGGTGCTCTGCATTTATGTTTTGCGGTCTTAGAAAGGGCTAGCGAGATACCACTATTGTCATATTATATCATGGTTGTTTTGACAACGTGTTGCTGTTTGACATATCTTATTATTGCTCGCTAGCTGATTATGTCATTGATATGAGTTAATATAATCTTTAAGAGTTATTGTGGGCATGGTTAATGTTGGCTAAAAACCTGGGTGCTGTTTAAACTTATTTATGCAAACAAGAGCAAAAGAGTTCATAAAAGTTTTTCTTTTTCACTTTCAGTTTATCAACTGAATTGCTTGAGGACAAGCAAAGGTTTAAGCTTGGGGAGTTGATACGTCTCCAACATATCTACTTTTCCTAACGCTTTTCCTCTTGTTTTGGACTCTAATTTGTATGATTTGAATGAAACTAACCCCGGACTGACGCTGTTTTCGGTAGAACTACCATGGTGTTGTTTTTGTGCAGAAATAAAAGTTCTCGGAATGGAACAAAACTTTGCGAGGATTTTTGATATCAATAAAGAGAATTTCTGGAGCCAAGATCCACCGGAGGGGGCACCTGGTTGGGCACAACCCACCAGGGCGCGCCCAGGTGGGTTGTCCCTACCTGGTGGCCCCGCAGACCCTGAAATCGACGCTATAAAATCCTATTTTTCTAGAAAAAACCTGGGAGAAAGAATTATTGCGATCCACGAGATGGAGCCGCCGTCACCTCCCGTTCTTCATCGGGAGGCCAGATCTGGAGTCCGTTTGGGGCTCCGGAGAGGTGGATCTTTGTTCTTCGTCATCGCCAACCCTTCTCCATCGCAAATTCCATGATGCTCCCCACCGGGAGTGAGTAATTCCTTCGTAGGCTCGCTGGCCGGTCAGGAGTTGGATAGGATTCATCATGTAATCTAGTTAGTTTTGTTAGGGCTTGATCCTTAGTATCCACTATGTTCTGAGTTGATGTTGCTATGACTTTGCCATGCTTAATGCTTGTCACTTGGGCCCGGGTGCCATGATTTCAGATATGAACCGTTTATGTTATCACCATTATATCCATGCTCTAGATCCGATCTTGCAAGTTATAGTCACCTACTACGTGTTATGATCCGGCAACCCTGGAGTGACAATAGTCGGGACCACTCCCGGTGATGACCGTAGTTTGAGGAGTTCATGTATTCACCTTGTGTTAATGCTTTGTTCCGTTTCTCTATTAAAAGGAGGCCTTAATATCCCTTAGTTTCCAATTGGACTCCGCTGCCACGGGAGGGTAGGACAAAAGATGTCATGCAAGTTCTTTCCATAAGCACGTACGGCTATTTATGGAATACATGCCTACATTATATTTATGAACTGGAGCTAGTGCCTATAGCCCTAGGTTATGACGACCACATGATGAATATCATCCAACAAATTACCGATCCAATGCTTATGAATTCATCTTATATTGTTCTTGCTAAGTTACTACTGCTATCGTTACTATTGCACTTGCTACAAAATTACTGCTATCACTGTTACCATTACCATTGCTGCTGTCACTATTATCAAAACTATCATATTACTTTGCTACTGATCACGTTGCTGCAGATAATTAATCTCCAGGTGTGGTTGAATTGACAACCCAGCTGCTAATACCTTCAAATATTCTTTGGCTCCCCTTGTGTCGAATCTATAAATTTGGGTTGAATACTCTACCCTCGAAAACTATTGCGATCCCCTATACTTGTGGGTTATCAAGGAGGAGCGGGCGTGAATGTCCCTCTTGTTCTCATGCTCATATATGTGGGGAAACACCCTCCCTTATAAGGAGGTCCAACTCCTGCCAAACTAGCAATGTGGGACTAAACTTTGGTTCCACCTCTTGCCTTGCATGAATGGGCTAAGTGGGCCTCTACGATTTATTAGGAATTTCTGAAATTGTTAATGGGCTAGCCCAAAGTATACTAAATTGCAGCATTTTTCACGCGAACCAGAAGCAAATCAAGGGCTTTGTCAGCGTCCGGACCACTGTCATGCATGCCTCCAACAACCCTCGCACACCCAAACCCTCTCCCTCGCCCGTGCCCTTCCCCAGCCAAAGCGTTAGCGCCGCATTCATGTCGGCCTAGAGCAGACACGATCTCTCTATTGAACACACTATCTGGCGCATGTCTATGTGGTCGTAGCTTGTGTAGTTACAAGATATTCGGTTGTACATATCTCTATCTCCTTCCTCCTCGTATATCTCCTCACCGGTTGGGCCACCGAGACCTTGTACCACAACTCATCATCGATATATAAATGTGTGGGCTCCTAGTGTATGGGAGTTGAGACAGTTTACCAATTGTCTAATATGGTATACATAGTAGGCTTCTGTGCAACATCTAGCTCGCACCCATCCACCTTCCATCGATCTCCCTCACAGCCTCCACCAAAACCCTAATCTTCGCCGAACCTGACAACAATCATGTCATCTTCCACCTCGCCCATCACCTCCGGCCTAAACAACAATACATCTGAGCCACTTACCCGTAGCAAAAACGCTCTTTGGCATACACAAGCTAGATCCCAGATCATGGGCGCTGGCCTATGTGGCTATCTTGATCAAACTACCCAAGAACCCCCACAAACCATCACAACCAAAAGCTCCAAAGGGAAGGAACATGTCGTTCCAAACCCTACCTACCCCCTGGCTCATCCAAGATCAGAAGATAGTTGCCTACCTTCTCAAAAACCTCTCCAAGGAAGTCATGGTTCAAGTTGCATCAATTGAAAAATCACATGCAAATATGGACCGCGCTGAGGAACATGTTCTCTACCATGTCTCTCTCATGCGCCAACAAATATTTGGCTCGCCTCACCAACGCGCAGGAGGGCTCCCAATCAGCAGCCGCCTACTTCAGGCACATGAGGGCCCTCTAAGACGAGCTCGCGGCAGCGGGAAAACCGATCGGGGAAGACGAGCTTCTCTCGTTCATTATGGCTGGCCTGGATATGGAGTACCAACCAATTATCTCGGTGCTAGATGCCCGCACCGAGCCGGTCTCTGTTGAAAATCTCTTCTCCATGGTGGCGAATTTTGACCAGCACGTCAAGATATTCCATGGAACAGACGCTGGGTCATTCAAGTCACCCGCCAATGCTGCCTCCACGGTCACCACGGTCACCAAGGTGGTGGTGGATCTCGCAGTGGTGGTCAGTATAACGGTGTCGGCTGCTACAACGGCTCTGGTAGCAGCGGAGGCTACAATCATGGAGGCGGCGCACTACAAAAAAAGAGACATCTGTGACATTTTGGGCCGAACGAATTTTTTTCCTGTCATGCTTATGACACTTCTATGACGATAACTGTGACAAAACCTAGTATCATCATAGATGTGGTGGGCTCCTACTTCTATGACAAAAAATCATGACAGAAAATGGGCTTTTCGTCCTGGGCAGACCGGAGACGAAACTACATTACATTCTTTGGGCCGTCCATGACGGAAAAAACCATGGTAGAAGCGAGGGTGAGGAAAATATCGGGGAGTTCCCGATTACGGTGGGTGGTCGGGGCCGAGCGATGCGTGTTTCTCTTGTACACGTACGCATGTGTAACATCCCAAATTTTTAATTTGGGATGTTATACATAGGTCATTCATGCATATCATATTTTATTACATTTTACCTTGCGATCCTCAAATATTCTAAGAAACTCAAGGACCCACGGAGAGAGTTGGGGATTTCACCGTTTTCATATTTGAATTTCCTCAAATATCGAAACAAGGATCATTTTGGTTTTAATTATTTTTCTCCTCCGAAAATATTTCATATTAAAATATATGAGAGGAGATAATATGACTTCTCCAAAATAAATGAAATATTGGAGGAAAAATATTAAAATCAAATAAATAATTTTATTTGGATTTTATTGCCATTTTATTTGAATTAAAAAAATATGCATTTTTTAGAATTACATTTTAGGCCAAGAAAATGTTCACTAAGTTTTAAATATTCTATTTAGATGGCGAAAATTGTTTTTGGCATTTTTAGAAATTTTTATATTTATTAGGATTTTTCTCGGCGGAATCTGTTTAAAAAAATAAAAAAAATCCCAGACCGTACTGGGCCGCAGCCGAGCCGGCCCGTTTCCCCGCGCGCCTCCCTCGCGCCGCACCGTCACCGGCACGGACGCCGAGGCAGAGTCCGAGCCGGAGTCCCCCTCGGGCTGGCCCCCTCCCCAAGCCACGCCACCCCCCTATATATAGCGCCCCCCGCCGCCTCTCACCATCGCCGCCGCCGCCAACAGCAGCAGCAGCGCCCGCTAGCCGCCGTCGCTTGCCGCCGCCTGCGCCGCGCCTCCTGCCGCCGCCCGCACGCCGCACGCCGCCGCGCCTCGCCCCACCGCCGCGCGCACGCCGCCGGACGCCGCCCCGCCCGCCGGATCTCGTTGCCTCGCCACTGCCGTTGACGTCAAGCCGCCGCCGTTTTTTGGTTTTTAGGTAAAAACCGCGATTTTCTTAAAAAAACCTAGAACAGTTTTTTAGTTAGATTGGTTCGGTTTTTCGCCGGTTTATTTATTTACGGACGTTCATCCGTTCATTCTTTTTAACAAACGCTGTTCGCCATTTAGGTTCAGACAGCGAATGTTCGTTAGTCTTTTCTTTTTATTTTCTTTTTCGGCCAAGGACCTATTCGCGATTATTTTTATCGCAGATTAGCCCCTGATCTTCAAACCCTCGCCGTTTCTTAATCGTTTGTCCAAATCCAGTAAAACCAACGCCAAAATCTTCGTCTCGAACCCCTCTTTCCGCTTAATCAACTTGAACATGGATTTGAGAATTTAAAAATTTGGTTTCAAGCAGATTTGAATTCGAAGTTCCTTTGACCGTAGTTTCAGTTCCGTAGCTCCGATTAGATTGATTCTTTTTGCAGATCGAATTTTTTCAGTTGAGTTTTTAGATTCGATTTTCTCATTTGAGTTTTACCCGTGCATCTATGCTTGAGTGCTTATGTATGCTATTGTTTGTTTGTGATAGAATTCCCGGAGTGCGAAGCGTGCTACTACGAGTCACTAGGTTTTGCGGATCGTCAGCAAGGCAAGTAACACATTGATCGTACTCTTTTCATACCCAGTTTTTATGCATTAGTTTCAATCCTCAAACATTGCATGATAAGGGTGTGATTAACATGTGGGTATTGGGAAGTAGATGATGAGGTAGAACCTATTGCCCTGCTTATTATTGAACCCTGGGAGTTACTTCTACGTTATGCTTATGTTACTATGCTATGCACATGGACGTGGTTTGGTTTGAGAGATCCATGACAGATGTGAGTGTTTAATTAATGGTGGCTAATTTAATACACATCTGGGTGGATTGTTGGTTTGGGCACCTAGAGAATCCAATGTTGTCCTAGGATATCCCGGAGTACCCGTGAGATCATCCTATGGTTCGCCACCCAGGCTCAAAGGGATCATAAGATTATTCATGCTAGAAAATTTCGTGTGCAACCACAAGCTATTATGGGCTCTAGCATAGTTGAGTAAGTTGCCATAGTTGAGTAAGTTGCATGACCTCTTTCAGTGGTGGGCTAGCAGATGTAGGGGAAAGTAGGTGTAACTGTCCACCCAGAGTAAAGAGTTAATGTTGCTGAAAGAATGTGTCTCGGTCATCCATTTCTCAAACACCATGTAGTGTGAGAAATCCAACGGAGGAGATCTAGTCTTGTGGGGAAAAGTGCGCAAACCTCTGCAGAGTGTACAAACTAATCATGATTAGCCGTGTCCCCGGTTATGGAAATCTTGAGTATCTGGTTCTTGAATTATCATGTGGATCTCATCACTCTAAATTAATTTGTTGGGTTGATAATTACTTTTAATTGGGGATTGAGTTGGAGGAACCTTCTCAATGTTGTTCAACTACCACTTCTGGAATCAGCAGATTTGCCGTCTGCCGACACTTTGCCGTCAGCTAGCGGACGACAAAGAAAGGCTTTACCATCAGCCACCGGAAAACGGACGGCAAAGAGGCAGCGGACGGCAATGGAAGGCTTTGCCATCAGCATATCTTTGCCGTCTGCTAGCTGACGACAAAGAGGATGGGTGGCGGGCTTACGAGGACGACCTAACGACCATTTTCTTTGCCGTCGGCTGGCGGACGGCAAAACTTTTTTGTCGTCAGCCAGCAGATGGCAAAGAAAATGGCCGTTAGGTCGTATGTTTCCCCCGGCCCCACCCCACTAGGTACGCTCTTTGTCGTCTGCTAGCAGATGGCAAAGAGTTGTGACCTACTTGCAGAAAAGGGCCCGCGCCTGTGCCCCCCTCTCTGATCTGTCCGTCCCCTACCCGAGCCGCCGCCACCCCTCACCCCTGCCGCCGCTCCTAACCCGCGCCGCCACCCCCGTCGCTGGCCATCCCGCGCCACCCCCGTCGCCGGCCACCCCGCACTTCCCCGCCCCGGCCCCGTGCCTGAGCTGCCGCCGCCCCGCGCCACCCCCATCGCGGGCCGCCCCGCACCGCCCCGACCCCGTCCCGAGCCGTCGCTGCCCGCCCCGCCCGCCCAGCCGAGCCGCCGCCTGTAGCGACCCGACCTCAAATGGCTAAGCCTCTGTGTATCTATGCCATCCCTGGATCGGTATGATGGCACACACAGTATATCAATGTATATATCAAAGTGCAATCACATGTATAAATAACGTAAAACTGACATATACCTCATAAGTCTCAGCAGAAACAATCGAACGGGTGTGGAGTCCCATCAACGACAACGACAAGTTGAGTGTAGACCGTAACCCTACAACGTAACTCTTACTCGTCGTAGAAAATTCCTGCAACATAAGACGTTGCAGCCCTGTAGGTCAGTACATTGAATGTACTGGCAAGTCACATCATAAGAATAATGAACCTATTTGTACATGCAATTTAGCTGGTGGAAAGCTCTAAGTTTAGTTTTTGCATAAAGCTAGTTTTCCCCTAGAATAAAAGATATCATTCTACCACTACTGTATAGCAATCGATTGAGTTGGTAACATCATAAGAATAATGTACTGGCAGTGGTAGAATGATATCTTTTATTCTAGGGAAAAACTAGCTTTATGCACAAACTAAACTTAGAGCTTTCCACCAGCCAAATTGCATGTACAAATAGGTTCATTATTCTTATAATGTGACTTGCTAGTACATTCAATGTACTGACCTACAGGGCTGCAACGTGTTATGTTGCAAGAATTTTCTACGACGAGTAAGAGTTACGTTGTAGGGTTACGGTCTACACTCAACTTGTCGTTGGCGTTGATGGGACTCCACACCCGTTCGATTGTTTCCGCTGAGACTTATGAGGTATATGTCAGTTTTACGTTATTTATACATGTGATTGCACTTTGATATATACATTGATGTACTGTGTGTGCTAGCATACCGATCCAGGGATGGCACAGATACACAGAGGCTTGGCCGTTTGAGGTCGGCTCGCTACAGATATGGTATCAGAGCACATGTTGACTGTAGGACGTGACCCTAGAAACTGGAAAGCCCTTAGGATTTCTCTTAAACTTTATTTTGAAAAAGGTCCTTTACCTCTCTTCTTTTCTAAGCTTTACCAAATATTTCCTTTTACCTCAAATAGTTAGACAATACCCCGTTCACTTTGGACCACACGGAGAATGAACTGAAGCCACTCCGAGAACGACAAGATATCAGACTTCACCATACATTAGAAGAGTTGAAGCTACAATAGTCGAAGCCTCCGAAGAATTGAAGAATTTGAAGACACTGAAGAATTCCAAGATTTATATGAACTTTAGAGGACCAAACCCCTGTTGTATACTTACGTTAGATGCGATGTTTGTGAGCTGTCATTGTTTGATGTTTTTCCTAACAGCCACAAATAAAACTTATTTTCAAAACTATATTGTGTGTATTGTGTGTATCTCTCTATCCCTCTTATCTCATCCCGAAACCCTTGGACCCAATAGATGATGAATGAAGATGGACTTGCATTCTCTGAACCGATCACTCAGTTGGAGGCAGAGTTATGGATTCAAAACATGGAGAATCACTTCAGGAGCAATTTGGTTGCAAGGAAGTATGAGGTTCAATACGCTCTTCAGTACTTTACAAAAAGTGCTGCAACCTGGTGGAAAATGCATCAGGCCATACAAGGATGTAACGGAGCAAAAACTTGGGAGGAATTCAAGATGACTCTACTGAGGTCTCATCTTATTCAGAAGCCCTATGGCAATAAAATGAAGAAACCTTGTGCATGCAAGATTTGTGGTGAGATAGGACATACCCATGAAGAACACAAGGATGGATGCCCTCATTGTGAAGGAAATCACCAAGGTGAAGAATGTCCAACTAGGCAGGTTACTTGTTTCTTGTGTGAAGGAACTACGCACTACCCTGCCCAGTGTCATATTTATCCCAAGGTACAAGAAATTACCAAGCAGCAGAAGGAAGCAGTGAAAGAAGCCCTCGGGGAAAGTTTAAAAGAACCTGTGATGAAGGAAGATGCTAACGACCCTGATGGAGAAAGCCTAAATGGATTTTACTCCAATGCTTGCTATTCATGTGGAGAAGAAGGACATTTTTCACAGTATTGCACGAAGGAAAGCCAAGAGTATCTAGGAAACTTCCCGACGGAAGAAGTGGAGTTTGATCAACAAGAGATAGAGGAATTGATCGGAACAAAGAAGTCGAGGAAGAGAAAGAGCATGTATCCCCAGAATAACCCAATTTCTGCAGAAAAGGACATGAGTCAAATCACTTGTTACAGGTGCAAGGATTTAGGTCATTACGCTAGCAAATGCCCAACAAGGAAGCCAAGAACCCAAGGAGCCAAGATAACCACCAGGAAGCCCCTGGATTTGTCTGAAGTCATTTGTTTATGCTGCAAAGGAGTAGGACATTTTGCGAGAGAATGTTCAGACCCGAGGAGAGCTTGAGCAGAGTAGTTGAGATCTTGATATGGGAATAAAGCATGTAATAAATATGGGATGCACTTTTATTTTTGTTGGGGATGTTGAGTTGAGTTGTGAAATGGGAATTGTAATGGTTCGTGAAGCAATAAAAGTTGATGTGGTTGGAATCTCATATGAGGTGTCATGAGTTGTTTGTTGATTGTGAGTACCTCTCTCGATATCTCACCAGACTAAAACCTCGAACCCATGGACAAGCTGACCCCAACTTTTCCCAGAAAAACAACCACATTTCACCCAAGGAAATACATATAGTATCCTGAGTACCCCTTCTATCTTATGCCTGCAGATGACAACCCTTTACGAGTCTTTTCTGAAGGGCCCAGAAACGATCATGACCCTGACCAGTGATCAGGATTACCCGAAGATCCTGAAGGACATGATGAAGCATATTCAACTTGAAGGAGATGCAGTTTACAAGGGTTATCCTTTCATGGAGAAGTGAGTTGAACTCTGGTATGTGGAGGCACACCTCCACCGTGTGAAGGGAGTTTGCCCAAAGACTATGGGGCAATACTTTTTCATTTCTCGAGTACCACGAGCAACATTCTTCGACTCTGTTCGTGAAGCTGCTATGGAAGCCATACGTCAGATTGGAGAAATACTAGAAGCAAGACTCTGTCACACTCAGGAATACCTGAGGGAGGTGCATGCAGAGATGATGGAGATGAAGCTAATGGCCACCACGATGAAGCAAAACATCGATGATTTGAAGGATCACATTGCACAATTCTAGTGGGACTGAAGTATCTTCAAGAAGGATAAATGAATAAAGATGGAAGTAATGCTTGACCATACCAAACTATGTGGGTGGCAGCTTTTGTAATAGAGTACTTTTGCAATTTGAGTTTTGAGTAGTGGTTAAGGATGTAATAGAAGATTTGATATGAAGAGAATATGAATTATGGATGAACCAGTGCATTTTTTTTGCGATACTTGTCTGTGTGAACACTTGACCAATGGAAAAGGAAATGTATTCCATAGAGTGGAGTTTGGACAAATGAGTTGGAGTTTGGTTTTAGTTATGATGGTTACCCCGAGAGTATGAAGTAATGAAGTACTATTGGATTTAAATGAGATGTAATGGAATATGGAACAATAGTAACTCCAAGGATGAGTTAAAGATATACAAGTGTTGAAGTGGGCCATAACCCACAGGACCCAGGATTTGATAAGGAAACAAGCACAATCTTGTTGAAGAAAAGAATTCTGAAGGAAGCTGTGATTTCATCAGCATACGTTTCATAGGAGGTTACGTAAACCCAAGAGCTGTGAAGAAACGATAGAGGTTTATTTTTTTGGCTTGCAGAACCAATGGATTACCCAAACCCAGTTCATGGGGAAGAGAAGTTCTGCAATGCTTGTGAGGATGCCCAAGTGTTAGAATACGTGATTCACTATCTACGTATGTGGTAATGATTCAAGTACGGGATGGATTGGCCCCCATACCGGAGACTTCTATCATGAACTATCATATGTTGATGGAAAATCAGAGAGCTTGAAAACCCTAGAAGAGTGTCGACACGACAAATCAAAAGCCTTAGAATGGCAGGACGATGGAAACCCTGTACAGGCACCTTTTGCCAATCGTAGGTTATGCGGTGAGGTTCAACCCAGACCCATTTCCTGCAGGAGAAACCAAAAATTGTTGACCACCATCAGATTTTCGATAGTTGTTTAGCATTGGCGACAGACCTATCACCTAAGAAGACTCAGTCTCGGGAGGATCTTATTTGTATGAAAGGACTCAAGTTTTTGAGGAAAAAAATGGTTATGCCCTTACTGGAAGAACACCAACGAAGGAGCGATCCCGGAGAATATGAGAAGACCGACACCGTCAACGCAAAGGATGGAGTACATGAGTTTTGTTGGAACCATAACCACGCTTCTAAGGGTGGTAGCACCCCATACCTTGTGTTGATGAATGGATTTTCAAGGAGACCCCCCCAATCTAACCTTCTTTCTAGCCTCTCCGAATCTCGAGGACGAGATTCATTTTAAGGGTGGTAGTTTGTAACATCCCAAAATTCTAAATTTTGGAATGTTATATTAAATAAATGATTATGATTGTTGTGTGGTTGATTGTGTGAAATTGAGTGGAAATAGAAACTTTTTTGAAAGTTGAATCAGAGGGAATAAAAGGACTTTCCCAAAACTTTTCATTTTGAATTTTGATCTCCATGAATTCAAATTCATTTCATCACAAAACCCTAGAGTGTAGATAGTATGACTTCTTCCATTTAAAGAAATGAAAAAATGGGTTTTGAAGTAGATTTGAATTCCATTTGAACAATAGTACAACTCAGAGACTTTATGCCACTCAAGTATTTTCATGAGAGAAGATAATAGGACTTCTTTAAAATATATGAAATAGAGTGGGAAGTGATGAGGAGCACTTTTGAATTTCATTTGGTTCACTTTTGGAAAGTTTTTCGTTTTGAGTTTCAAAAACATTTCCATTCATTCAAATAAAATAAAGAGAGAAGGAAATAGGACTCCTTCAAATATCAGAAAGAAAATATGGAAATGGATTATGAAACCAATAGAAGTTATTTTAACAATATTTGAAATCATTTGCATCTCATGATTTATTGCATTTTGGAGTTTTCTAGGATATTCAAATATTATTTTCCACTCAAGAAAAATAAAGGAGAGAGGATAGAATGACTTCCTCAAACAAAAAGGAGCTGGAGAATTCATTATAATATTATTTGGTTTTTATGAGTTTATTTGGTATTTATTTTCTTGGCAAAAAGTGCATTTACTGCATTAGATAAAAAAAATATTCAAAATTATATGTGCTGGGATTAATGTTCATTATTCTATATATTATCAATGGTGATTTTAGGAATTACTATGGAATTTTTATGAATTCGTTGGAGTTGTTTTTGACCTCACCACGTTTGCTGTAACAAAAAAAACAAAAAAAAACACGCACGCACACCGCACTACCTGGACCGAGGCCACTTCGGCCTAGGGGCGCACCGACCGGCCCAGCCACAGGCCAGCTAGGCCAAGGCCCAGCTGTAGCGCTAGGGTAGCCAGCGGCAAGCGCTCTAGGTCCGCATGCACGAGCCGCCAGCTCCTCCCTTCGCTCGCTACCTGCTGCTGCCGCTGACGCATGGGGCCTGCCCATCGTCCCTAACCTCCCGCAGACCCCGCTGGATGAGCACATGCATGCCCGAACCTGCCGGCCGAAGCTCTAGGGATAGAGCTTATCCCTCGCTCCCCGAGCTCCTGACTGCGCCTATAAAATCCCCAAGACCCCCTCTCTCTGTTCTGCCAATTCGCTCGTCCTCTCGCACATCACAGGCGCCGCCTTCGTCAGTTGGATCTCGCCGGCCGGAGCTCCATTCGCCGGAGGAGCTCGACGACCGTAAGCCACCCCGAGGCCTCAAACTCCGTCAAACTACTCCCCATGTTCTTCCGCACCTAGTTGACATCTCATTTTGCCCCTAGGTTCGCCAGAGACGCTGTCCCCACGACCTGCATCCTCGCCGGAGAACAGAGACGCCGCACTTCGCTCCGCCCGTCCGGGTCACCCCGATGCACGCCGTCGCCACCACCGGACTGCCCACGTCGTGCCCGTCCCGTTCGTCTCCTCCCGCGCCGCCGAGGAGCACCGCTGCCACCGCCCGTCCGCCGCCTGACGCCAGCGCCGCCGCCCCTATTCGCCGTCCTCGCTCGCTGTAAGCCGCCCGCTTCTTCCCGTTCGTTTAGTTTTTTTGTATTAGCTAGGTTTTGTTTTAGTTCGGTTAACCATGGTTTTAAATAAACCGTGCGGTTTAGTTAAAAAAAACCCGGTCTCCGGTTTTCATTTTTTTGCCGCGGTAGCTGTTTTGCTTAGGTAGCGGCCGTTCGCTGAATAGCTTCCGCAGCGAATGCTGCTCGGCCAGTAGGAAGCCGCCCCGTGGCCAGGGACCTGGTCACGAATAAAATTTTCACAGTCAAGTCCCTGTAAATTTCAGTTTAGCCCCTAAACTTCAAATGGTTGTATCTTTTTAACTGTAACTCCAAATTTGATGAAACCAGCGGCAAAATGTTCGTCTCGAATAGCTTTATCCAGAAAACCAACTTTGAAAACTTTTGGCCAAATTCAAATTTGAACTTTATTCAGATTTGAATTCAAACTTCAATTGACCATATCTCCTAAACCGTAGCTTCGATTGATGTGATTCTTTTTGCACCGTGTTACCATTGCCAAACCCTATCACTTGGACCTATCTCACGATATTTTTTCACACATTAGGATCTGTCCATAGTAGTTTTACTCGTATGCCTAGTAGGCACTGTGGTCCACGTCACAATTTTTGGCACCCATGCCCTATGTTGTTTTGCACTTAGTATTTACTTTCGATAGTTAAGTCTGTTGTGTGTTCCTTTGGATTTTTCGAGTCTTTTCATGTTGCATGTTATTTGGTTCTTTGAAATGATTGCTTATGTGAATGCAATGTTTGACTTTATAGATTTTCATCGGAGAGTGACGAATAATTCTATTGAGTAAATTTCTGAGAGTGATATAATCTTCATCAACTGTTACCAGGAAAGTTCACATTTGACCATTCTTCCAATCACCTATGTTTTATATTATGCACTTCGTCCTTTTGTGGTAGGATTTATTGTTGCCAGATGGCTATGCGTTACCTAGTAGTTCATTGGAGGTAGGTCTGATCTATACAACGTTGTCACCACCGTGTAAGTTTATTTCCGCCTCGCAAATGTAGACGTGGAATTGGGAAGTGTTCATGGTGAGACATGAGTGACAAAGTAGTAATCAGGACCAAGACTTGTAAATGAACTACCTGGGCGGAGGTTTGGTTTGAATGGTGGCGAAGTACAGTTCGAGCATGCATGGGAAATCCATGGTGGTGCACCACTAGTGGTCCGTCCGCCCAGGCTCAATGAGATCAATCGTATTCTCATGTCTAGAAGCTAACGTGTGCAGCCACAAGCCAATATGGGCTCTGGCTTAGTTGAGTAGTTAGTGTGACCCCTTCTGGGATGGGCTAGCAGATGTAGAATGATGTAGGTGTACCGGCCTATCCGTGGGTTAAGGGGGAACATTTTCGAAAGACTATGTCTCGGTCATCCTGTTCTCAAACGCCAGGCAGTGCGAGAACTTCAAGGGAGGCGATCGAGTCTTGTGGGGAAAAGTGCGCAAACCTCTGCAGAGTGTTAAAACCTAATCGATTAGCCGTGTCCCCGGTTATGGACAACTTGAGCATCTAGTAGTGGAAATGCTGGGAGATCTCATCACTCTTAATTTAAACAGTTGGGTTTAAATGAAACTTTGGGAATGGATTGAGTTGGGTTTACCAACTCATCCTATGCTATACAGTAGTGGTAGAATGATATCTTTTATTCTAGGGAAAAACTAGCTTTATGCAAAAACTAAACTTAGAGCTTTCCACCAGCCAAATTGCATGTACAAATAGGTTCATTATTCTTATGATGTGACTTGCCAGTACATTCAATGTACTGACCTACAGGGCTGCAACGTCTTATGTTGCAGGAATTTTCTACGACGAGTAAGAGTTACGTTGTAGGGTTACGGTCTACACTCAACTTGCCGTTGGCGTTGATGGGACTCCACACCCGTTCGATTGTTTCCGCTGAGACTTATGAGGTATATGTCAGTTTTACATTATTTATACATGTGATTGCACTTTGATATATACATTGATGTACTGTGTGTGCCAGCATACCGATCCATGGATGGCACAGATACACAGAGGCTTGGCCGTTTGAGGTCGGGTCGCTACACCACCGCCCCGCCCGCCCGGCCGCGCTGCCCCCGTCCCGAGTCACCGGCCGTCCCACACCGCCCCACCCCCGTCCCGAGCCGCCGCCGCCCGGCTGCACCGCATCGCCCGGCGCGGCCCCACCCTGCCCCTCATCGTGGTGAGTTTTTTCTTCTGTTTTTTTAGATTTAGTTTATGTTTGTTTAGTTTACGTTAATTAGGTTAGTTTAGTTTTAGTTAGTTTAGGTTAGTTTTGGTTAGTTTAGGTTACATTTATTTTATAGTTTTGTTTAGGTTTTTTTCCGGTTTTTAAGAATAATCAAGAAAGATGAAAGAAAAAGAAAAAGAAGAAGATGAAGAAGAAGAAGAAAAAAGAACAATAAGTAGTACAAGAAGAAGAAGATGAAAAAAAGAAGTAGAAGTTGAAGATGAAAAAAAGAAGTAGGAAAAGGGGGCGCTCAGGGACGAGTGGGTTAATTAGGGGGTTCCTCGGTGTTGATGGAACCCTAAATAGCAAGTATATCATCGGTGCGAGATACATGTGGCCGTCGGTGTGGGACACTACATCCATGTCCCACAAGTGACGCCGACGTCCGGCGTCCCAAAGCAACTATTCCGTGTCGATGGCGGTCGAACACCATCGCGAATTTGTCTGGCAGCCTCTGCGATGACGATTAAAAGGCAAGTGTTGAAACTTGAAACACCCAAACTGACTGGTTGTTTGAAATTTCAAAACTTGGCTTTAATCCTCATCGCAGAGGCTGCCAGACAAATTCGCGATGGTGTTCGACCGTCATCAGCCACCAGAACTATTGTTGCGGGACACCGGGCGCCGGCTTCACTTGTGGAATGTGGATCTAGTGTTCAACGCCGAGCGCCACATGTATGTCGCACTGATGATACTTGCTATTTAGGGTTCCATCAAGGCCAAGGACCCCCCTAACCCACTCGTCCTATTGTCAATATTTAGTTAGGTCGACAGAAGAAACAAAATTGATATGTTAGTCATCTTTGGATTTAAATGTGTAGTTATTTCGTCGCTGCAAGGGTCTAGTGTTCGACGAGCTCCGCCCCTGCGTTCATTGGTGAGTAAAAATGACATCTCCCGATGAAAGTTGCTAGCTATAGGCGTCAATCATCAGTATGCGTAACCACTATGCGTCCCCCGTTTGAAAGGGTTACATCTATAAATATGCATGCATTTGCATATTTATAATCGTGATTCTTTCGAATTGTCCAACGTTATCCATGGACAGCCCGAGTATGTGTAGATTGGGTTTGTTTTCCCATATGCTCAGCTCCGGATCCGATGCAGAATTTCGTCAGTGCCTCCCTGTTGTTCTCCGGGTACACATTCTCTCCGCTTATTGCCGAGACGTGTATCAGGAGAACAGCGGGGAGGTGCTACCAAAATTTTGCGTCGGATCCAGAGTAGAGCATGGGAAAACGAACCCGATCTACACACACTCGGGTGGGATTAGGACCTATCTTTACCTATTAGCATGTAGGTTGCATGGGCGTAATAAAACTAACAAACTCCATTAACTGATGGATATGCTTTGCTTAATTATGTATATATTTCTTGTGTGTCTAGTAGGAAGTCAATATGAGTGATCGTGCATGGATGTACACCGGTTACACTAGTCATAAAGTTTGGACCGAGGAATGGTTAACAAAAACCAAGGGGTTTGTTAGAGCCGCATTTGCAAATGGCCCAGAATTTAGCTAGTGCCCCTATGCCCGTTGCGACAACTATAAAAAGAGGGACGAGCTTGAAATGAGTAAAGACCTGCAGAAGTTTGGTTTTATGCCTGGTTACACGGTCTGGACATTACATGGTGAGTCTGTCCAACCTGCCAGAGCCGAGGTTCATTGTTGCACCGACAAGCATGGTACCGGGACTGCAGACATGGTGCAAGACTTTGACGATGCTCGGGACTCGGACGAGGAGATGGAGGAATCTGCAAAGGCCTTCACTGAAATGTTGGAGTCCTCAAAACGTACTCTCCACGAGCACACTGAGCTTTGTCAGCTGGATGCCATCTCACAAATAATGGCTTTGAAGGCTCAATTCAACTTGGGCAGAGAATGCTACGACGCGATGATGACAATATTCGGCCGATTTCTACCCAAAGGCCATGTGCTACCTCCAAACCTGTACCAGTCAGACAAAATCCTCCTGCTCTTAAGATGCCCTATGAGAAGATACATGCCTGTGAGAAAGGATGTGTCTTATTTAGGCTTCAGTATGAGGAATTGAACTAATGTCCCATTTGCAATTCTTCCAGGTATGTTTTGGTAGACAATGGTATGGGTGAGAAGACGCAAACCAAAATACCCGTTAATGTTCTTCGGTATATGCCAATCATACCAAGACTTCAACGTCTTTTCATGGTCGAAGAGATGGCTAGACAGATGACATGGCACAAAACGGGCAAAAGAACCGAACTAAATGCAGATGGGAATGTGATGATGGTGCACACATCGGATGGTGAAGCGTGGAAGCGCTTCGATGCATTACATAAGGAAAAAATGGCAGATCCAAGGCATCCTCGAGTCGCTGTTAGCACAGATGGGTTCAGTGTGTCTGGTCAGATGGCAACCCCATACAGCTGTTGGCCCGTGTTTGTCATTCCACTCAATCTCCCCCGGGCAGATTATGCAACAAAAGAATATTTTCCCAATGTTGATAATTCCAGGGCCCAACTATCCAGGGAAGAATATGAATGTGTACATGAAGCCACTTAAGGACGAATTGCAAGAAGCTTGGGATAATGGGTTCAAGACATACGACACCTTTAGCAAACAGAACTTCATAATGCGTGCCTGGTACATGTACTCGACACATGACTTGCCGGCGTATGCGCTATTCATTGGCTGGTGTGTGCATGGAAGGTTCCCGTGCCCCACATGCAAGGGAGCTCGAGTTTCGTTGGCTAACGGCAGGGCGCAAGTATAGTTACTTCGACTTCCATAGACCGTTTCTACATCTTGGCCATAAGTTCAGGAAACACAAGAAGAACTTCATCAAAGGTAGAGTTGTCAAACACTCTGCACCACCTGCGTTGACAGGCCAATAGACCCTAGATCAGTTAAACCCTCTCGACCTAGATCCAGAGCATCTAGGGTATTTCAAGGGGTATAATAAGGAACACGCCTGGACTCGCAAGACATGCTTCTGGGATCTGCCTTACTTCAAAGACCTCCTTTGCCCACACAACATCGACGTGATGCACACTGAAAAGAATATTGCCGAAGCCATTTTTGGTACATTGTTCGGCATAGAGGGGAAATCAAAGAATAATAATAAGGCTAGAGTCGATCAAGAGGAGCTATGTGATAGACCGTTACAAAACATGAAAGAACCGAAAGGAAAGGGGATCAACTGGACGAAGCAAAAGGCATGGTTCAATCTTGGAAGGCCAGCTATGAAGGAAATTATTTTGTGGGTGAAAATGCAGTTGATGTTCCCCGATGGGTATGCAACAAATCTAAAGAGGGGAGCAGGTCTTCAAAAATTGAAAATATTTGGTCTAAAAAGTCATGATTGGCACATATGGATTGAGTGGATAATGCCGGTGATGTTGCGTGGCTTCATCCCTGAGGATGAATGGCTAGTACTGGCAGAGCTAAGCTATTTCTTTCATGTTCTTTGTGCGAAAGAACTATCGCCTGGCCTCCTAGAAGAAATGGAACAGTTAGCGCCGGAGTTGATCTGCAAGTTAGAGAAGATCTTTTCGCCAAGCTTCTTTAATCCAATGCAACACTTGATTTTGCATCTCCCGACCGAGGCACGATTGGGGGGGCCCGTGCAAAATCGTTGGTGCTACTCAACTGAGAGGATGCAGAAGACGCTTCGAGCAAAATGTAAAAATAAATGTAGAATAGAAGCATCGATGGCGGAGGCATTCATTATCGAGGAGGCGGCAAACTTCGTGACCGCACACTACGAAGCCAAAAATCGTCATTTTCATAATCCGAAGACTCGGTACAATGCGGAACCTCAAAAGGGTCAATCCAACCTTAGCCTATTCAAAGGGAATCTCACACCAGCCGGTGGTTGGAAACCAGTAAGGTTGGATGTTGAAGAATGGCGGACCATTTCGCTGTATCTCTTCAACAACCTAACAGAAGTGCGGCCGTACATCGAGTAAGATCTTGGTACATTGTTTCACAACTTCTAATTCCTTTGAACTTCTCTTATTCCTGGATATTTGATGCAGTCGATACGCCGCCATATTCTCGTATGGAGCGGTGATCCAAAAGGATTCCATCGAAGAGTATGAGCTTCTGGCAAAACAAGGAGCCGAATTTCCCAGTTTCATCTCTTAGTTTAAAAAAACGGTAATTTCCATTAGACCCTTTCTTTTCTTTGGCTAATTTGCGACTAATGCAACAATCCTTTCGTATTAAACTTGTAGGCTAATTCAGAGATTATGGATGCTGAATTGAGACAAGTAGCTAATGGTTTTGACTATAAGGCCCGTTCATTTGACAAATACGACATCAACGGGTATCGCTTTCGTACCTATGGCAAAGAGCTATCTATGGCTGACTGAAAGTCTACAAATTGTTGTGTCTCTGCTATCGGCGAAGGAGGTATCGAGTATTATGGAAGAGTTGAAGCAATTTATGAACTTGAATTCTATGGTGAAAACCCACCAAACGTCGTAGTCTTCAGATGTTATTGGTTCCAGCCGAGGGAGACTAGAAGGACTCATGAACATATAGGGCTAGTCGAAATCAAACAAAGCACCCATTGGATGTTCCCAATGTCTATATTACGGCTCAACAGGCAACCCAAGTTTTCTATCTACCGTGGGCCTGTCAAAGTGATCCAAATCTCAGTGGTTGGGACATCGTTTATGAAGTGCCGCCATGTGTTAGACCACCTCCCCCCAATGAAAAGGATTATGAACCTCACATTAACCAAGACACATATGACGAAGGAGAATTCTTCCAAGAAACACGTCTTTCCAAAAAATGTTTCAAGAACCGCTCTACTCCACCCCAGAACATTGAAGTAGACAATGATAGTGAATCCGACTTCACCCCTGAGCCGGAACATGAAGAGCCAGAAGAAGAACAAGTTACTGCTGCAGATGACCTGCCAATGCTTGAACGATTACGTAAAGGTGGCCTTCCACATGATGATGCATTTATTAGTGATGATGATGAGCACGTCATTACCGATAGTGATGATGATGATGCTTTTATTAATGATGATGAAGAGCATGTCATTACCGATAGTGATTATTAGGTATTCAAATTTTTACGTTGTACTTGATTTATATAGTTATTTGTATGATTGTATGATTTATATAGTTGGTATTTATAATTTTCTTACTTTGTATGATTGTTTCTTATACATAGTGCCATGGTCTTGATGGCCGTCCCTGTCGGCCCTCGCCCGCTTTATGATTCGGATGTGGTAAATTCTCTTTCATAACTATTTGTTGCATTTCGCATTTATGACAATTATGGCCATCAAGTTGACATAGAGATATTTTAATCTAGGAGGTATGTGAACTGGAATTTGAAATGGACCCTCTTGTCGAGAAGTTAAATTTAGTTGGAAAATAAAATGAGTATTTGAAAGAAAAAATTAAAAGAATTGGAGAAGAGAAGATGACATTGGAGTTGTATGTTGCCGATGTCATCGATGATCACAAGATGAAGATGAATGTAATGCGCTTGAAGATGGATGCAATGCGCCTGAAGCTTAAGAAGATTAGAAAATATGGCATTGATAATGAGGCTTGGTATCATTATGCCGTTGGATCAGTTGTTACCTTTTTTGCGATCTTCATCACATTTGTTGTGATTAGGGTAAGTTTTCTCTAGTGTTTTGCTTTACAAATGGATACTTAGATTATTTTCCTCCTAAATGGCATAATTACCTAAGTTAGATAAAAAATGAGCTATACTTAGCTTATTCAGTTCATTTATGACATGCTTAGCATACTTAGGTAAAAAATGGCATGATAATCTTTGTTAGCTCCGAAATGATATAGACTTAGCTTATTTTCCTCAAAAATGACATAATAACCTTACTAAGCTCCAAAATGACCTATTTACCTACCTTAGCTCTAAAATGACCTACACTTAGCATTTTTACCTAGCTTAGCAATAAAATGACATTTTTACCTACCTTAGTTAGAAGAAAAAGAAGATTAAGAAGAGGAGAGGAGAAAAAGAAAGAGAAGAAAAAAATCTTCTTCTTCTTCTAACTAGTCTTCTTCTTCTTCTTCTAACTTTCATCTTTCCCAATTTGCAGATTTGCTTTACATGAGGAAGCTTGGATTCATGGAGTGTACTATTCTTGTGGTGCTTCCTTGTTGTTTATGAAAACTTGTTTGGATATGTATGTCTATATGGATATGTTGTTGGAAACTTGTTTCTGGTTATGTATATATGGATATGTTGGACTTTGTTGAACTATGTTGTTGGATTGGATGAAATATGTTGTTGGACATGCTGTTGGATATGTATGCATGTATATCTGTGTTTTAAACCATGTCTAATTAATGGGATTTAAATAAAAACAAGGGATATATAGCTTTGCCGTCCGCTAGCAGACGGCAAAGAGGACACGTGGCAGTCACCTGTGCAAACTGGGAAGACTGGCTGCCTATTTGGTCATTTTGTCGTCTGCTGGCGGATGACAAAGTGACCAGCTATGCCGTCCGCCAGCAGACGACAATGATTCAAACATCTTTGCCATCTGCTGGCGTACGACATATCTGGACACGTGGCAGCTTCCCAGTGCTGCCTAGCTGGGCTCTTTGCCGTCTGCCAGCGGACGAAAAAGATCTTTGACACTTTGTCATCCGCTGGCAGACGACAAAGAGCACCGTTAACCCCCTAACGGCTCTCACGCCACCGCACTACCGTCATCTGTCTTTGCCATCTGCTGGCCTCGGATGGCAGACGGCGTAATCCTTTGCCGTCCGTGTCTAAGAAGCGGATGGCAAAGAAGGCCTTTGCTGGCAGGCGTTCATCTGGACAGTTTGTCGTCCGCTAGCGGAGGACAAAGATGTTTGCCGTCCGTGATCTATTCCTTTGCCGTCCGCCATGGTGGATGGCAAAGAAGCCGATTCCAGTAGTGTACCATGGTAGTTAAATAAAACATATTCCTTTATTGTAGGAAAAAAATGGATTTTCGCAAAACATTATAACCGTAGAGCCTCCACCAGCCATATATGCATGTAGTGATAGCATTTATCTTGTTCATTGCTCTACTGTGTTATATTGCCAACATATTCCATATGCTGACCCGTTTTCGGGCTGCAACAGATCATGTTGCAGACTTTTCAGACGAAGAGTAAGGTGCGCTAGGTCGTTGTCGTGCACTCAGCTATGCCGTTGGAGTTGATGGACTCACTTTATCTTCCAAGCCTTCTGTTGTTATCTTATTTAGATGGCCTTAAGCCATATTTATTGTAATAAGTTCTCTTTGAAACTATCAATGTAATAAGTGTGTGATTGCTACTCTATTATAAATCCTTCGAGTACTGTGTGTGTCAGCATTACCGATCTAGGGATGACACTTATGCACAGAGGCTTGATCGTCTGAGGTCGGCTCGCTACAAGATGGTATCAAAGCACATGCTGAATGTAGGACACGGCCACTAAGATGAGCCATAGGTCACTCTTCTCTACTCACTTATGACTCCTCTCCATTTTCTACTCTATAGGATGGCCGACACAAGGAACAAGTTTGCACAACCGGATGAAGACACCCCCTTTGGAAGACACTTGAAGGAAGTCACTAGGTACCTGAACATAGGAATACCAA
The DNA here is from genome assembly GCF_056163025.1 of Triticum urartu. Lineage (NCBI taxonomy): Eukaryota > Viridiplantae > Streptophyta > Magnoliopsida > Poales > Poaceae > Triticum > Triticum urartu. The sequence continues at coordinate 360,324,205 of NC_141876.1, read as the reverse complement.
GCTTCACCGGGACCTACACCGCCACTTTACCAGAAGAGGAGCGTTGGATGATTCGAGTTCAAGTTCCAGGAAGGACATTCACGCCAGTCACTGAGCCCATAGAGTTTTCCTTTGATGCACCAACTTGGAGTCTAGGCAAGAGCATGGCAGCCCACATTGCTATGGGACGCATCGGAGAAGTCTACAAACATGAGCTGAAGGACGGGCGCCGAGATGATCAATGGGAGATGATCTGCACCAGGAGGGACAAGTCCATTGCAGCTTTCATCCAGGAGTTAAACCAACACATTCGTCGACAGGAGAACCAGATGTTTGCAAGCATGAGAGATCTGAAGAAGTTGATGGCTAGGAACATGGAGCTAGAAGAGGAACTCTAGTCTACACGCGACGGATACGAGGAAGAAATCACAATACTAGTGGAGAAGAATGACGACCTGGCGAGGAAGCTCGGAGTATTCATGGGAGACCCCGCGCCAGGAGGAGATGACGATCAATCCAAGGACATTCGTTATGAAGACTACATCATCATCGACGACACCGACTCCGACCCCGACAGCAGTGATGATGATTACGAAGACGAAGCTGGAGCAGATATCATGGAGTCTTCCACCGATCAAAATTTCTAATAGACCACCATATGATCAGTAGTATTCCCCCATGTAAATAGTATAGTCCGAGCACTGTAACGGTAGTTAGATCGATTGTATGCCCTTGCTTGAAATTGATTTGGTGTGATATGATTGTGCTTGTCTCATGTGCATATGGGTAGTGTTTTCTCACTAGACCTCTTTCTATTCTAATCTCTCCCCTCTAAACCCATCAGATGCCTCTGAGGCGTGACCCCGGATTTGTCTTCCCACCGGAGCTCACTCAGTTGATCCAACAACAAAATACACTAATGAAGTTGCTAGTCCAGAACCAAGGCAACAACAACAACAATAACAACAACCCACCGCCACCACCTCCAGTTGGCAACTTAGCCCATTTTCTGAGGTTACAACCGCCGGTGTTTTCCAGTACCACCGAGCCCATAGTTGCTGATGACTGGCTACGCAGGATTGGAAGGGAGTTGACCACCGCAGGTTGCACAGATGTTGAGAAGGTGCGTTTTGCCACACATCAATTGGATGGACCTGCAGCATCATGGTGGGAGAATTACACAGCCACTTTTCCTATAGCCAATGTCACTTGGGAACAGTTTCAACAAGCTTTCCGCACATCCCATGTTTCAATTGGAGCTATGAGCATGAAGAAGCATGAGTTTCGCAACTTACGCCAGGGTAACCATACTGTGGGACAGTACATGGATGAGTTTAGCAAGTTAGCCCGCTATGCCCCAGATGATGTGGCCACAGATGCCACGAAACAGCAGAAGTTTATGGAAGGGCTGAATGATGAGATGAGTATGCAGTTAATGGTGGCAACATTTAACAACTACGAGGAGTTGGTAGATAAGGATCTTATGATTGAAGGGAAGCAACAACAGATTGAGAGCCGCAAAAGGAAGTATGGACCAGGGAAGTACAATTCAGGAGCTCAGGAGAAACCTTGTTTCACCCCAAACTCGCACTACAAAAAAAGAAACATCCGTGACATTTTGGGCCGAACGAAATTTTTTTCTGTCATACATATGACACTTCTATGACGATAATTGTGACAAAACCCGGAATCATCATAGATGTGGTGGGCTCCTACTTCTATGACAAAAAATCATGACAAAAATGGGCTTTTCGTCCTGGGCGGGCCAGAGACGCAGCTGCATGACATTCTTTGGGCCGTCCATGACGGAAAAAACTGTGGTAGAAGCGAGGGGGAAGATAATTTCGGGGAGTTCCCGGTTACAGTGGGAGGTCGAGGGCCGAGCGATGCGTGTTTCTCTCGTACACGTACGCGCGTGTGCGCGATGCGTTGGCTCTAACTGAATCCGAGCGAGGCGTTGGGCTCTAACTGAACCCGAGCATTGCACTGCAGGCTATGCGTTACTGAACCTGAGCGATCGATCGATGGCTGTTAACTGAACTCGATCGAGCGATTCCTTCGCTACTGCTGCTAACTGAAGCCGATCGATGCTGCCTCTGGATGAACAGTGAGCGTTGCGGGGGGGGGGGGGGGGTTGTATGAACAGTTCCCGGTGGGGGTGGATGAACAGGACCCCGTGGTGTTGCCTCTGGATGAACAGGACCCCGATCGATCGAGCCGGTTGGGGCTGGATGAACAGGACCCCATGGAGGGCTGGATGAACAGGACCACCCCGTGGAGGGCAGGATGAACAGTAGACGGTGGAGGGCAGGATGAACAGTAGCCCGTGGAGGGTGGTTGAATAGGAGCCCGTGGAGAGGGCTGGTTGAACAGTAGCCGGTGGAGTAGCGCGCGGTGGAGGCTGGATGAACAGGAGCCCGTGGATGAACAGTCGCAGGTGGAGGCTGGAGGAGGTTGACTGTGGATGAACAGTAGCTCGTGGAGGCTGGAGGGGGTCGACGGTGGAGATGAAAATTATCCCGTGGAGTCCCGTTTTGCGGTACGCCACACCCCTCCCGATGAACAGGACCCCCGTTTCGACCATAGCGCTCCAACACAAGTCCGTTTCCTCTGTTTTGCGGTACGCCACACCCCTCCCGATCAACAGGACCCCCGTTTCGACCGTAGGAGGTCCGTTTCCTCTGTTTTGCGGTACGCCAGACCCCTCCGGATCAACAGGATCCCGTTTCGAACGTGGCCGGTCGAACACAAGGCCGTTTCCTCCGTTCTGCGGTACGCCATGCCTCGTTTCCATCGCCTGTTCCGTCCAAGCCCTCCCGATGAACATGACGCATTCCGTTGCCTCCCCATGAACACGACGACGACGCTGTTTCTCCGTTCCGACCCAGCAATGTACACGAGCCCTGGCCGTACGTATGCGCGAGTAGGCGTGTGAGACCCCGCCCGTATGTACACATACGTGGCCGTATTTTCTTTCTTGCACCCTGGCCGCTGTATGTACGTGTACATGCTATGTGCGCGCCTCTACTATGACACGTGCGCGCCTCTACATCGACCAGTATGTACGTACATGTTCCCGACCAGAATGACAACGCTACGTACGCTTCGACCAGGTGGGTCCCGACTGTCAGGCACTTCCTTGCCTGCGAGGATGTAGCTGGTGGGTCCCAGCAGTCAGGGGGTGAATCGTTTTTTTTGCCCGGGCGCACTTCCTTTTGTGTGAAGATGTAGCTGGTGGGTCCCAGCAGTCAGGGGGAAACGTTTTTTTTCACGAAATACAGTGGCCCGTCCGGTGGGTCCCAGCTGTCAGGTGGAGGAATCATTATTTTCCGCGTAATAAGGAGGCACTTCCTTGCTCCGGCCGTGGAACCAACTGTCAGCCTCTCCACGTACAGTCCACATCCGATGAAGTCGTTCCTTGACCACGTTGACCACGCCGCGCCGAGAGCACCAGGGCGGTGGACGATGGCGAGGCCTAGGAAGGGACGACACGGAGGCAGGGAAGACTCGGCAGTTGTTTCCCACGCGGAGGGGAGTACGATTGTACGAGGGTTTATTGGTTCGTCTGCTGTCGCCGGAGAATAACAACATGTGTGGGTGAGTAGAGGGATGGCTAGGCCAGCGATGGGAGTACGGTCGGGCGGTGAGGCTTGCGCGGCTGCACAGCCGGCCGCGAGGAGGAGGGAGCAGGCAGTCCCGCCGGCCCTTGTTTGAGCGGCTAGAGCATGAAGAGCAGAGATTGAAGAAGCACGACGGCCGTTGGATGGACATCCAACAGTCAGTGCTTGTGCGTCAACCTTTTTTTAGGAAAGCCTCAAATATGTGGAAAACAGCATACAGCCCATCTGCCATTATTTCTAATAATTTACAGCCCATTTGCTAATTCTTAAGGGTTTTTTGGAGCCCATATTCTTTTTGTTAGCATTACAGCCCATATTGTGGCAACGGTTAAAAAATTATATGAAATTTTGCATATTTCGGTGCGGTTCGAACTGTTTTTAATCCCGAAATTTTGACTCACATTCAAACTGATTTTAAAAATAAATGTATATCAATATAAAATCCAACAAATTCTCCAGGCATAAAAATTAATGTAATTTAAAATCTTGAAATGAAAAAAAGATATTTGAAACTAATTGTCGGTTTGATGTGTTTTAAAAATGTACAACCCATTTCTCATTACTGATGGGCCATTTTCTCGGCCAGCCGAATGAAAGCTCTCCTCGTCTTGAAAGATTTGCAGCCCAACAGGCCTGACAAAGCGACTTACTTGGCAAATCACAAAAAACCTGTGCTGTGGCCATGGACCCAGCTGTCAGCCTCTCCACATATAGTACTCTTCCGATGGAAGTCGTTCCTTGACCACGTTGACCACGCCGCGCGGAGAGCACCACGGCGGTGGACGACGGCGAGGCCTAGGAAGGGGACGACGTGGTAGTGGAAGCTCGCGCGGAGAGGACTACGAGGGTTCACTGGTTCGGCTGCGGTGTGAGGCTGCCGTCGCCGCAGGGCCTGGCCAGCGGTGGGAATAGTAGGGGGCGGTGAGGCCTCTGCGGCAGCACAGCCGGCCACGGGAGGCAGGAGCATGCGGCATGACCGGCGCTGCTTTGGGCGGCTAGAGCAAGAAGACCAGAGGTTGAAGAAGCACTACGGCCATTGGATGGACATCGTACGGTCACTGGAGCTAGAATCGTTCATATTGACTAAGTTGACAAAGCCCTTCGTCCCTGTCAACTTAGTAGGCCCACAAGTTAGCCTCCCAGCAAGGTGGGTCCCAGCTAGCCGGGGGAGTATTCATTTTTTTGTGCGTAATAAGGAGGCACTTCCGGTGGGTCTGAGCTGATAGCGGGGGGAACATTTTTTTTCACGAAATACGGTGGCCCGTCCGGTGGGTCCCAGCAGTTAGGAGGAAACAATTTTTTTCACAAAATACTGGTGGCCCGTCCGGTGGGTACCTGCTGTCAGGTGGAGGAATCATTATTTTCCGCGTAATAAGGAGGCACTTCCTTGCTGCCGCCATGGACCCAGCTGTCAGCCTCTCCACGTACAGTCCACGTCCGATGGAAGTCGTTCCTTCCACGTTGACCACGCCGCGCTGAGAGCACCAGGGCAGTGGACGATGGCGAGGCCTAGGAAGGGGGCGACGCGGAGCCGGTGAAGACGCGGCAGTGGATGCCCACATGGAGAGGAGTATGAGGGTTCACTCGTTCTGCTGTGGTGTGAGGCTGCCGTCGCCGCAGGGCCTGGCCAGCGGTGGGAATAGTAGGGGGCGGCGAGGCCTCCACGGCAGCACAGCCGGCCACGGGAGGCAGGAGCAGGCGGCACGACCGGCGCTACTTTGGGCGGCTGGAGCAAGAAGACCAGAGGTTGAAGAAGCACTACGGCCGTTGGATGCACATCGTACGGTCACTGCAGCTAGAATCGTTTATATTGACTAAGTTGACAAAGCCCTTGGTACGTCAACTTAGTAGGCCCACAGGTCAGCTTCCGAAACGGTGCGCCCCAGATGTCAGGGGGAGGAATCATTTTTTGGGCGGGTGAAGCTAGAATATCCGAGATTTTAGAAGAAGCACGGCTACCGTTGGATGGACATCCAACGGCCACTGCTGCTAGAACTGTGTGTTTACTATAAGTTGACAAAGCCTTGCATATGCGTCAACTCTGTTTTTTAGGGGACGCGTCAACTTAGTAAGGCCAGAAGTGTGTGGCAGAGAACTTATAGCCCATTTGAGATTTGTAAGAATGTGTAGCCCATTTTTGAATTCTAATGGAATTTACTACAGCCCATTTACAGTTTGTTAAAAGTACATCCCATTTCAACCAACCATTCAAAACAGAATTCAATAAAATTTCCTACATTTTGATGGGATCCGAAATATTTTTATCCCGAAATTTCTAGTCAGATTAAATACAATTTCAATATAAATTTATATTACGTAAAAATCCAACGAAACATTACGCTCGCAACAATTAATGAAATTAAAATTTTCAATATCCAAAAATAATATTTTATAAAGTAATCACGTGTTTGGTGCATTTTTTATAGTTACTGCCCAGTTTTTATAATTACATCCCATTTATTATTTCTTAAAGCCCATTTTCTTGTTAAGCCTAATGCATCCCTCCTAGGAAAGATTTGCAGCCCAGCGGGGCGGAGAATAACAACTTGACCTTGCCTGGGTATTCCTAAAAAAAGTATAGCTGGGCTAGCCATTTTCAGCTTGAAAAAAATTAATATTTGGGCTGGATATCTGGCCTGGGCTAGACGGGCCACAGCCCGCCCAGTTAATACCTGCAGCGATGTTTTCGTTGTTGTTCAGAGGAGAAAAATTAATATATGGGCTAAACATCGAAAAACTCTGCAGTGCTCACACCTCAAAAACACAAATACTACTCGAGTTGCTTGGTCCCAGCTGTCGGCCGCTTCTTGTCCAATTCTCTCATTTATTGACTAGTACTACATAGGTTGACAATGGTGTGGGACCGTGATGTCAGGAAACCAGGGGGAAGCAAAATAAATAACTCCAGCGAGCGCTTCCACCTCTGCCTCGTTGTCTCCCGTGGAAACCCCTTTCCTCCCTTTTTTTTGCTCGGGCAAGGACCAATGCATGCAGCATGTCCATGCGGTTATTAGGCAAGAAATAAAAGCGCTTTGCATGCTATGAATTACGATGGCCTGCATGGGTAGCTAATAAGGCATCCTCTTAACTGCTGTGATTAAATGTTGTGTTTAGAAGAGAGAAATATTCTTCTTTTCCACCAACCTGCTTGCACCTAGGTCGTGATGCACCTTCTAATACGACTTATTCACCTAGACGGAGGGAGTATAGTTTTATACATATATATATAATAAGGAGGCACTTGCGTACGTAGGCCATGGACCTGGTGGGTCCCCATTGTCATCCTCTCCAAGTAAAGTCATCTCCTCGCCCGCGCGCGCTTTCCGCCCGAAACAGTCAGCGCCGCCTGCCCCGCTTCCCGGTGCAGGCAATTGCTCCGCCTTCAAACGACACAAGTGCCGTCCGTCCGTCCATCTGCCGCCCACATTAATGATACGCGGTTGCCGAGGCGGCTACTCCGGCGCCACACGTCCATCTCTCCGCCCGCCCACCATTGCTATATAAACTGCTGCGCCGGCCATAGCCGTAGTCATCTGCATCCGTTCCCTTTCTCCTGTCCACACCACTACTGCCCACCATGGCTTCCTCACGCTCCAGCGCTCTTCGGGACGGGCGGACGACGGACCACAAGGAGATGGCAGCCATTGCTGCCGACCGGCTGGCCGGCAGGCAGCCAGAGGACGACGACATCCCAATGGAGAACATGGTAGTCGATGATCCGGCGCCAACCCCCTCCTCCACGCCATCCTCGCCGGTGCATTGCACCATGACCATCGGCGAGGCCCGTGCCCAATATATGGACAGTGTGAGGCAGATGCGTCAGGAGCAGTTCCGGGAGGCGCAGGTCGACGCTGCCTACAACCACCATCTCCTCCAGGAGCATCTGCAGGCGGATGAGCAGATCGCCGTGGAGCGGGCGGAGCAGGAGGCGCTACTCGACTTGTACCTGTGATAGCCTGGCTTATTAGGGATGATAGACTACTCATATCAATAAGGAATTCCTTCTTTTCTGGGAGCCCATTCGGACAGAACTCCAAAGTTAAGCATGCTCAGCTTGGAGTAGTGTTAGGATGGGTGACCGACCAGGAAGTTCCTCCCGGGTGCGCATGATTGAGGACAAAGTGCGCAGAAAAGACTAGTATTGATCTGTGGGGCCAGTCTAGATCCCGCCAGGAGTAACGACCACCGGCGGGTGTGTCCGGGGCGTTACAAGTTGGTATCAGAGCCGACCCTCGCGGTTACACGGATGGTTGCGGACAGGTGCGCGGTCATGTTGTTCATGACGTTTGTGACCCGTCGTGGCATCCGACATGGCACATGTACCGGACTGGATGCACAGACGTATGTGCCAAGAGGGAACGTTCCTGTGGCCCGACAAGGACGTCGGTTCCTCTTAGTGGGGTGTATGTGATAGCCTGGCTTATTAGGGATGATAGACTACTCATATCAATAAGGAATTCCTTCTTTTCCGGGAGCCCATTCGGACAGAACTCCAAAGTTAAGCGTGCTCAGCTTGGAGTAGTGTTAGGATGGGTGACCGACCGGGAAGTTGCTCCCGGGTGCGCATGAGTGAGGACAAAGTGCGCAGAAAAGACTAGTATTGATCTGTGGGGCCAGTCTAGATCCCGCCAGGAGTAACGACCACCGGCGGGTGTGTCCCTGGGTGATACATCTCCTGCATGTAACTCAATGCATCAAGGGTGATACATCTTCATACTCCCAGGGTGGATGGAGAGGAGAGAATTGTGAGCCTCGTTCATGATCACTTTACTAAGGTCACCTTTGGGTACAACAATACGATCCTCGAAGAAGAGAGTGTCCTTGTCATCAAGGCGGTAGCACTTGTACTTGGACTGGCTCTTGGCAATCCCAATCTTCACCTTTTTCACCATAGCATCAAGAAGCTGGGCTTGGCGAATCTGGTCTTCCAAGGTAGGAGAGACTTGAAGGTTGGCGAGGAAACCTTGAGGAACAATTTGCATATTAAGTTTGCGGAAAGCTTCACAAAGCTCGGGTTGATAAGGCTTAAGAATCAGACTGTTGCAGTAGGCTTTCCTGCTCAATGCGTCAGCGATCACATTGGCCTTGCCTGGAGTATACTCAATACTCGGATTATACTCTTGAATCATTTCGACCCATCGAGTTTGCCTGAGGTTGAGATTAGGCTGAGTGAAGATGTACTTGAGACTCTTGTGATCAGTGAAAATGTCCACTTTTCTTCCCAATAGAAGATGTCTCCAAGTCAAAAGAGCATGCACAACTGCCGCCAACTCGAGATCATGAGTGGGGTAGTTCTTCTCATTCGTCTTCAACTAGCGAGAGGTATAAGAAACAACTTTCTTCTCTTGCATCAATACTGCGCCAAGGCCTTGGAGAGAGGCATCACAAAAGACCTCGGACGGCTTGGATTCATCAGGCGGAGTCAGAACTGGAGCAGTGATCAATTTCCCTTTTAAAGTGTTGAAAGCAATATCACACTCCGGAGACCAAACGTACTTGACATGCTTTTGAAGAAGATTTGAGAGAGGCTTCACGATCTTAGAAAAGTTTTCAATGAATCTTCGGCAATAGCTTGCGAGACCGAGGAGGCTACGGAGTTGCTTCACGTTCTGAGGAGGTTCCCAATTCACAATTGCAGACACCTTCTCAGGATTCACGGCAATGCCCTTGGCAGAGATGATATGACCAAGATAAAGAACCTCATCGAGCCAAAATTCACACTTGGAGAACTTGGCGTAGAACTGATGTTCCCTGAGCTTATCAAGAACCAAACACAAGTGCTTGGCATGATCTTCCTTGTTCTTGGAGAAAACCAGAATGTCGTCGAGATAGACCAAAATGAAGTCATTGGTGTAGGCGTTGAAGATGAAGTTCATCATGCGAGAGAACGCCGGAGCAGCGTTGACGAGACCAAAAGACATGACAGTGTATTCATATGTACCAAAGCTTGTCCTGAAAGCCGTCTTGGGAATATCTTGCTCACGAATTCGAATCTGATGATAACCCATACGGAGATCAAGCTTGGAGAAGACTTGGGCACCTTTGAGTTGTTCGAACAACTCATTGATGTTGGGAAGTGGGTATTTGTTCTTGATGGTCTTCTTGTTCACTGGATGGTAGTCAACACAAAGTCGGTCCGTTCCATCCTTCTTCTTCACAAAAAGAACACCACAACCCCATGGAGAAGAACTAGGCCGGATGAGACCCATTTTCTCTTGAATATCGAGTTGCTTCTTCAGCTCCTTCAACTCTTCAGGTCCGAGCTTGTAAGGACGCTTGCACACAGGTTCCGTGCCAGGTTCAAGATCAATAACGAATTCAACTGGCCGGTGCGGAGGCATTCCTGGAAGCTCTTATGGAAAGACGTCTTGATATTCGCAAACGACTGGAATTTGCGAGATAGCATCCAATTCACCCTTCTCATTGAGAGAAAATAGACGGATGGTATTATCACGAGCGGCAAAGACAATTACATCCTCAGACGAATGAGTCAATTGAATCTGCCTGGCAGCACAATCAAGATGTGCCTTGTGCTTAGAAAGCCAATCCATTCCGAGAATAAGATCAATATCCGAGTCACCAAGAACCGTAGGAGAAGATAGAAACTTGTAGTCTCCCAAAGTGATAGTAACATCCGGAGCAATGGAGTTAGCATGCATGCGCTTACCGGGAGAGACAACTGCTAAAGGACTAGGAAAAATTTGCAAAGGCAACCCATGCTTAGATGAAAACGGTCGCGAGATGAAACAATGCGACGCACCCGTGTCAAACAGAACTTCTGCAGGAACATCGTTAATAGGAAGGTTACCCATAATCACATCTGACGAGTCCTCTGCCTGAGCTGCATTCATCAAGTTGACCTTGGCATGCTTGGTGTTATGCTTGACCACAGTTGTACTTGCCGATCTGACAGGAGGAGGAGGAGGAAGACGCCTCTGGTTGAAACACTTGTTGGCATAGTGACCCTTCTGTTGGCACTTGTTGCATGTGACCTCTGAAAGCGGACGGTGATACAGAGCACTCGATCTTGGAGCTTGAGACGAAGTCTTGTTCTGAAAGCCAGGGTTGGGTAGGTGGGAAGAACCACTGCCACCTTTGCTCTTCTGCTGATACGGCCGACGAAACGGAGGAGGAGGAAGCTAGTACTTCTGCTGCTTGGCCACTTGAGTAGAGGAAGAAGGAGTAACATCTCTGACTCGCTTCTTGGAAGCATCAAACCTCAACTGAGCAGCCTCTTGCTTCAGTGCCATGTTGTAGAACTCATCGTATCTCAAGGGCTCGAAGAGAACAAGAGCTAGCTGAATTTCTTCTCTGAGACCACCCCTGAACTGGTATATCATGCTCTTCTCATCAGGGACGTCCTGCTTGGAGAAGCGGGCGAGCTTCTGGAACAACTTGTTGTAGTCATAGACAGACAAAGAGCCTTGCTTCAGGTTGCGGAATTCCTCACGCTTGCTTTCAACCACGCTCTGTGGAATATGATGAGCTCGGAAATCGCGACGGAAATCATCCCAAGTGATAACACGTCCACCTCGGGAATCCTTGTACTGCTGGAACCATTCTGCAGCTTGATCTTTGAGTTGGAAGGAAGTGAACTTAACAAAGTCCTCAGGCCTGACGTTACTGCACTCGAAATGCTTGCACAGATCCACAAGCCAATCGTCAGCATCGGTTGCCTCAACACAATTGCTGAAAGTCTTTGGCCCGTTAGCAAGGAACTGGTTGAGTGTAGCAAAGTGATTCTGATTGCTGCCTTGATTCCCTTGGTTGCCTTGATTGCGCTCTTGAAGAATTTGCATGATCAACTGTGTGTTTGCATTGGTTGCGGCCATCACAGCTTGCCATGCCTCCGGAGGAGGTGGAGGTGGTGGCGGATCAGGATTCGGAGTCGTGCGCGTTGGAGGAGCCATCCTGAAGAGGTTGACCACCATTAGCACATTGACAGACAAATATTGAAGCTGAATCCAATGGAAAGAAAATTGCAACATATAGTCTTCACATCCGAACAAAATGAACGAATGCATTCCTCTTGAAATGGTCACATATCCATAAATTGAGAAGCCATGTAGAATTAAGGTAGAGAAATAAATCAACAAGGTACGGATCAAGAATGAATAATCGGTAAGAAATCCCAATCTCAAACCAATATCCGTGGAAGAAGAACTAGAGCTACAAGAATTCCCACCTATGAAACTCCCGAACCTTTCCGGTTATGCAATCAGGTGTTGGGGATACAGGGGAAGCATAATATCTCACCCAAACTAGCAATTCCTACATCCAGCTATATCCATCCTTCAACACATAACCAAGAAACCTTCGGAAACCATCTACCTCAACCTTCGAAAAGCATCCGTTATACAAGTTATGGCGATACTCCCGAACTCCCGCCCCAGTACTGGGTGGCGTCGAGGTTATCTCACCAACGAACTGCATAAAAGAGATTTTCGATATCGGCGTACTAAACTCAGGTATTCCAGAACTACAACGATAAAATTATGATGACAACACCTCAGAGCTCAACTCCCCGGGACACTTCCACTAAACCCCTGATAGGAGGCACCAAGACAATGTTCTCATCATAAAACCATCGGAACGATTCCAAGATACCCGCGTGATCCTAAATTTTTTTAGTGAAATTTGAGAAGGGAAGAGTCAAAGCTCTACGTCTGGATGCCTTACCAGAGCGATGAGGAGACTGGGAAGTAAAAAGAATTCCTAATCTCTCCGATATATAATTCCTAAAAGACTCAAAACATTTTTCTAGACACAACTCGGCCGCTAAAAACGATCAAGCAATGGGGCTCCTAAGGTCGGGGAAGGCTCTGATTACCAACTTGTAACACCCTCGACGCGACTATATCTCCCACGTGTCGAGGCACGACTTAGAGGCATAATCGCATTGAAGGCATATGTCACAAGTTAGGCAATCTTCACAAACATCCCATGTAATATAAATCATGAAGGGGAGATAACATAGTTGGCTTACACTCGCCACGTCAATCAAGTACATAAATAACATTACATCATCCAAACACTCATGGCCCGACTACGGCGCCAAAATAAAAGAGAGCCCAACATGCGACACGGTCCCAATCACCCCCAACTGGGCACCACTACTGATCATCGGGAAAGGAAACATAGTAACGTTAAGAGTCTTCGTCCCCACTTGAGCTCATACGCGTCTGCTGGAGCGGAATCATCAGGCCCTGCATCTGGGGTAATAGTAATCTGTGAGCCACAGGGACTCAGCAATCTCGCACCCTCGCGATCAAGACTATTTAAGCTTGTAGGTAAGGCAAGGTAAATATAAGTGGAGCTGCAGCAAGCGACTAGCAAGTATGGTGGCTAACTTATTCGCAAAAGAGAGCGAGAAGAGGAGGCAAGGCACGAGCGAGGAACTAGAGAGCAACCTGTGCAAACATTACTCCAACACCGTGTCCACTTCCCGGACTCTGCCGAGAAGAGGCCATCACGGTAACACACTCAGTTGATTCATTTTAACTAAGTTAAGGTTCAAGTTATCTACAACCGGACATTAACAAATTCCCATCTGCCCATAACCGCGGGCACGGCTTTCGAAAGTTCAAATCCCTGCAGGGGAGTCCCAACTTAGCCCATGACAAGCTCTCACGGTCAACGAAGGAATAGACCTCCTCCCAAGACGTTCCGATCAGACTCGGTATCTCGGTAATTCAAGACACTTCGACAGGTTAAAACAAGACCAGCAACACCGCCCGAATGTGCCGACAAATCCCGATAGGAGCTGCACATATCTCTTTCTCAGGGCACACTCAGATTGTCTTAGGTACGAGTAGGCCAGACCAGAGTTGCCCCTGGTGGCCACCGGTAGCTGACAGGTGGACCAACACTCAGAGGAGCACTGGCCCGGGGGGGGGGGTTAAAATAATGATGACCCTTGAGTCTGCAGAACCCAAGGGAAAGAAAAGGCTAGGTGGCAAATGGTAAAACCAAGGTTGGGCATTGCTGGAAAAGCTTTAATCAAGGTGAACTATCAAGGGGTTCCCATTATAACCCAACCGCGTAAGGAACGCAAAATCCGGGAACATAACACCGATATGACGGAAACTAGGGCGGCAAGAGTGGAACAAAACACTAGGCGAGAGGCCGAGCCTTCCACCCTTTACCAAGTATATAGATGCATTAAGATAACATAGCAATATAATGATATCCCAACAAGTAAATAAATGTTCCAACAAGGAACGGCCTTCAATCTTCACCTGCAACTAGCAACGCTATAAGAGGGGCTGAGCAAAGCGGTAACATAGCCAAACAACGGTTTGCTAGGACAATGGTGGGTTAGAGGTTTGACATGGCAATTTGGGAGGCTTGAAAGCAAGTGGTAGGCATCGTAGCATTGGCATAGCAAAAGAGCGAGCAAACTAGCATAGCAAAGATAGTAGTGATTTCGAGGGTATGATCATCTTGCCTGCACAGTTGTCAGAGTTGACTGGATCCTCGAAAGCAAACTCAACGGGCTCCTCGTTAGCGAACTCATCTCCCGGCTCTACCCAAACAAGACAAACAAGCAACAAGGATACAATCAACCACGTGCAAAGATCAAGCAAAATGATGCAATGATGATATGCTATGCGGGATGCGATGCGAGATGCGAAATGCAAGATATGACAGGAAATGCATGAACCTGGCCTCAACTTGGAAAACCAAGTGTTCCACTGGAAAGGTGAGATTAAATCGCTTGAAAACGATATAAAGAACGCCGGAATCGGAGTTACGGTTTGGAAATGGCAAGCGAAACAAAAATGACACTGGTCTGCGATTTACAACAAGTAGCCATCTAAATGCAAAGAGATGAACATGCTACAACACCCAAACATGACACCAAAATACATGGCAGGGATGCACACAAGATGCTTAACAAAAGTCTAGCACTGAGCTACGGCCAAATCATCCATTAACAGGTTCAAACAAGCATGGCAAAAATGCATATGACAAACAGATCTCAGACTTAGTGAAATTAACACTTGTCTGGAATTTCAGATCAGGTAGCACTCTTCGGAGCAACAAAACTACATGCTGAAGGACCTGAACATGGCAAAGTAAAGCATGGCATGGAGCTACTCAAAGAGCTTAACAAAAGTCCCTTAGTGACCTTGAGCCAAAAGGTATCAGAAAAAACAATCGCAAGAATGTGAACATAGCAAAAAAACCTAATCAGTTTTCATAATTAGTGAAAACTGGAGCAAGCTGAAATATAACTCAAGTAGGCATGTTTACGAGCTCGATGCACTCACTACAAAGCAAGTCATGGCAAGACAAGCATACACCCACCAAGAATACACAAAATTCAAGCTAAACATGGAAAGAACAATAGCATAGCATGCACGGATCAGCTACAACATCATCGGCAAAATTGCAAACAAGTTGACAATCTGCCCAGATTCACAAAGTAGCAAAAGTAGAGCTCGATTGACTCAAGCTAGAGTGCTCCATAATTTCAAACAAAGACATGGATGGATAGAGCACTACAATATTAACAAAACATCCTTACTGATCATCCTCAAAAGAGGCACGGATCACTAGGAAACAACAAGAACATATGGCATCATGAGATAAACAGCTCCAGGACTTAGTGAAATTACTAAGTCCCTGAAAACAGAATTAGCAAGTGCACCACTTTACAAGCTTGCACTAGTCACCACACACATCCTAAAAATACATGGGTTGCACCTCTGGGAAGATGACAAAACCCTTAACAAAACACATGTAGAGCATCAGGGCATATCATGCACACATTAATCATGGCAAAAATGACAAAAACCTAAACGGAGTAGCAGATCTGACAATTATCTCAAGTAGCCCTCTTCTAACAGCATTTCAGGCATCAAGATGAACTCAAATGAAAATGATACAATGGAATTAAATGATGTACTCTCTGAGGTGAACATTTTGATATGCTATATTCATGAAACGGAGCTACGGATGCAAAGTTACGGAGTCGCGAACAGGAGCACTTGAACTAAAAATCCGGGGACTTAGAAGAAAAACAACCTCTCCGGGACAGATCTAAGGTTTACTGTTCACGGCACGGAATCCAAGGATGGCGGCGCGGCTCGCCGGAGAAGTCGAGGATGGCGGCGGCCGGGGTTGGGGGTGCCGGATCCGGCCCTCCCGCGGCCGGATCTCGCCGGATCCGGTCGCCGGCGAGTCGGAGAGGCGGTGGGGAGGCGCGGCAACGAAGAAGGAGGTGCGGCGGCGAGGCGCGGCGGGGTTCGTCGGCGGCGGGGCCGGCTTGCTCCGGCAGCGGCGGCGCGGAGGAGGAGGCGGCGCACTCGGGCGGCGGGGAGGCGGCCTGGCTCGGCGGCGGCGGCGGATGGCGGCTCGGGCCATGGGGGCCGGTTGCGGGCCGGCCAGGCCGCGGGCGGAGACGGCGGCGGCTTGCGACGTGGCGAGTGCGGGGAGGCTGGCGGCGGCGGAGCGGATGCGTCCGGCCGGGGCGGACGTGTCCGGCCGGCGCGGATCTGGGATTTAGGGTTTGAGGACGAGGGGGGATCTGGAAATTTCGGAGAAGGGGCTAGTTTTATAGGTAGAGGGGGCTAGGAGAGTCCAAATGAGGTGCGGTTTTCGGCCACGCGGTCGTGATCGAACGCTCTAGGTGATGGAGCAGAGTTAGGTGGGTTTTGGGCCAAGTTGGAGGGGTGTTGGGCTGCAACACACACGAGGCCTTTTCGGTCCCTCGGTTAACCGTTGGAGTATCAAACGAAGTCCAAATGATACGAAACTTGACAGGCGGTCTACCGGTAGTAAAACAAGGCCGCTTGGAAAGTCTCGCTCCAATCCGGAAATGTTTAATACCCACACACGAAAGAAAGCTAAAATTGACCACCGGAGGAGAACGAAGCGCCGGAATGCAAAACAGACAACGGGGAAAATGCTCGAATGCATGAGACAAACACGTATGCAAATGCAATGCACATGATGACATGATATGAGATGCATGACAACGACAACAACACACAGAGACAAAGAATCCGAACCCGAGGAAATAAATATAACTTAACGCCGGAAACAGCAAGAGTTGGAGTACAAATTGGGAAAGTTACATCCGGGGTGTTACAGTACCGCTCCGCCCGCAAGGGCCGCCTCGAGCGCTGGCGGGAGCGCATGCGGGTGGCGGAGGCTGTGGCCGCCTACAAAGAGGCTAGCAAAGAGGGCGATGAAGCGGGCGAGGCGCTGTTTGGCGAGACCGAGGACGAGGCAGAGGACAATGTCGGCTCCGACGAGTCCCCGCTCCGCTGGCATCGACGAGGCCCTGCTCCGCCGAGGCCCTGCGGCGCCAACAACGAGGCAGAGGACACCATCGGCTCCGCCGAGGCCCCGCCTCGCCAACAACGAGGCAGAGGACATCGCCGGCTCAGCCGAGGCCCCACCCTGCCGGCAACGTGGGGGAGGATTTCCACTGCTCTGCTAAGGCGCCGCCCGCCGGCAACGAGACAGAGGACATCGTCGGCTCCGCCGAGGCCCCGCTCCGCTGCCAACGAGGTCGCGCCACACAGAAAACGAGGAAGAGTAGAACACGGTACGTCGCCGCCGCTTAGGTCCAAGTAAGGCCACCGCTGCTACCCTCCTGTTGAAGCCAAGCTTGGCGGGTTGACCATTGACGGCCGGTTAGCTTCTTGGCGGCGACGTGGAGTTGGGGAGTTCTGCTGGAGAATAACGCTGCTTCTACTTAACTGCTGGTGCAGTTGGCTGACTGACACGTGGGCCCAACAAGCCACATGTCAGTTACATAACTGCACCTGCAGTTAAGTCACTGAAGCTTCTGTTCGGCTCAGCGGGACACAGGTGGGTAGCTTTGGTTAATTAATTATACCTCCAGCGCACCCCTTTTTAGTTGAAGAATGTATGAAATGTAATGAAATCTGGCATGTTTATATGAAATCCGACCGTGTATGAATGAATTTATTTCGATTAGTTCGAATTCCTGTATCATTGGCATTGGATGAACATGCAAAACAATATGTACTAGCATTATTCCCAGGGTGATCACCTCGTTTGCAACAGTTTCACATGTACTCCCTCCGGTCCTTTCTAGTCTGCATACAAGTTTTGTCTGCAGTCAAAGTATCTCTACTTTGACCAATCTTATACAAAAAAGTATGCACTTTCACAATGCGCGAAGTAAAAAGGAACAGAAGGAGTACAAAGAGTTTGAGCAGGGTTTTAGTGTTTCTGTACATTGCAATCAAACACACAGGCCTGGCAATTCATAGAGAACATTCAAAACAATCGATGATTATGCATCTCAGCGACTCACATGTCAGAGGCAATATTTACTTCACAACTAAAGAATAAAGAAAAAATTGATTGATGCTGCTGACAGCAAGGGCGTCCCATTCGAAAATATCAAACGCATGTCTTGCTAAAATCAATGAGAAAAATTTGACAAGGTTGTCCCATTCCAAAATATCAAATGCCTATGATTGTGGAATGGGCAGGGTTTGCCATCAGTTCGAACATTGACATGGCACCTCGTGCTAAATAAACCAGCTGTTCTTTTTGTGCAGTTCCACCAAAATCAAGCAAATTCGCGCATAGCTTGTATGATTTCTCCCTTATATGTTGCAACGCATTGAACTTATTGGCACCTCCTTTCTTGTGGTGGAAATGAATGATTCGATGTATTCATGAACATTTTGTGCAGTTCCCATTGAAATCAAGCTGAGCACCCCTGTTTGCAGAAATACAAAAAAGTGATTAGTATAGAGCAAACTGTACTATGAATTGACAGTTTCAACAGGCACATACATGGTCCATGTAGAGCACACTTTTAGAAAAATGGAACTCACCAGAAAGAATCCTAGAACAACATTGTACTCGCGCATCACAGCAAAAAATGGAGATTTTTTCAGTCCTTCTGAGCTGAAGTTAGTTTGGTCTTGTCGGGAGTAATGTAACCATCCTTCAACTGCTCCTTCTGATGATAAGATAGACAGGGCTTCTTCATCCTGGCATAATCGGAACTAGTCACTTCACGTACTCCATATTCTTCTTCAGAGGAAGATGATCCTATTGTGCAAAGACAAGAGGACTACTAAATGCTAGCATCACTGTTTGCTCGAAAAAAGGAAAGGAAATATTTAAAACAGCACAGATGAAGCACTTCTCAAGGACAATACCACTTTTTCATGTGTAGGATCGAAAGTATGTCTAGAGGGGGGGTGATTAGACTACTTGACCAAATAAAAACTTAACCTTTTTCCAGTTTTAGTTCTTGGCAGATTTTAGCTATTGTAGGACAAGTCAAGCAATCATCACACAATTCAAGCAAGCATGCAAAGAGTATATTGGCAGCGGAAAGTAAAGCATGCAACTTGCAAGAATATAAAGGGAAGGGTTTGGAGAATTCAAACGCAATTGGAGACACGGATGTTTTTCCCGTGGTTCGGATAGGTGGTGCTATCCTACATCCACGTTGATGGAGACTTCAACCCACGAAGGGTAACGGTTGCGCGAGTCCACGGAGGGCTCCACCCACAAAGGGTAATGGTTGCGCGAGTCCACGGAGGGCTCCACCCACGAAGGGTCCACGAAGAAGCAACCACCCACGAAGGGTCCACGAAGAAGCAACCTTGTCTATCCCACCATGGCCATCGCCCACGAAGGACTTGCCTCACTAGCGGTAGATCTTCACGAAGTAGGTTCAACTCCACAATCTTGTTGGAGGCTCCCAAGTGACACCTAGCCAATCTAGGAGACACCACTCTCCAAGAAGTAACAAATGGTGTGTTGATGATGAACTCCTTGCTCTTGTGCTTCAAATGATAGTCTCCCCAACACTCAACTCTCTCTCATAGGATTTGGATCTGGTGGAAAGAAGGTTTGAGTGGAAAGCAACTTGGGGAAAGCTAGAGATCAAGATTCATATGGTAGGAATGGAATATCTTGGTCTCAACACATGAGTAGGTGGTTCTCTCTCAGAACATATGAGTTGGAATTGTGTATGTGTTCTGATGGCTCTCTCCACGAATGAAGAGGAGGTGGAGGGGTATATATAGCCTCCACACAAAATCCAACCGTTACACACAGTTTTCCAATCTCGGTGGGACCGAATCAACAAACTCGGTCAGACCGAAAAGGTAAACCTAGTGACCGTTAGAGATTTTTGGTGGGACTGACATGCAACTCGGTAGGACCGATATGGTTAGGGTTTGGGCATAACGTAATCTCGGTGAGACCGATTACACAAACTCGGCGAGACCGATTTTGGTAATTAGCTAACCAGAGAGTTGGTCAGGCAAACTCGGTGGGACCGATTTGCTCTTTCGGTGAGACCAAAAGTTACAAAAAGGAAACAAAGAGTTTACATTGCAATCTCGGTGGGACCGATTCGCTCTTTCGGTGAGACCGAAAAGTTACGAAAGGGAAACAGAGATTTTGCAATCCCATCTCAGTGAGACCGAGATCCCTATCGGTAGAACCGATTTGCTTAGGGTTTGGCAGTGGCTTATGACAAGTGAAACTCGGTGGCGCCGGATAGAAAGAATCGGTAGGACCGAGTTTGGCTTAGGGTTTAGGTCATATGTGGATATGGGAAAGTAGTTGAGGGTTTTGGAGCATATCACTAAGCACATGAAGCAAGAGGCTCATTAAGCAACACCTCATCCCTCCTTGATAGTATTGGCTTTTCCTAAGGACTCAATGTGATCTTGGATCACTAAAATATAAAATGAAGAGTCTTGAGCTTTTGAGCTTGAGCCAATCTTTTGTCCTTAGCATTTTGAGGGTTCCACTTTCACATCCATGCCATGCCAATCATTGAGCTTTCCTGAAATAGTCATCTTGGAATAGCATTAGCTCAATGAGCTATATGTTGTTATGAATTACCAAAACCACCTAGGGATAGTTGCACTTTCAATATCCCCCTTTTTGGTAATTGATGACAACATATAGATCAAAGCTTCGACAAATGATAATAAGCATGAAATATATCGTCGCTTTGAGAAGTATGTGACAAGTAAGAGCTCCCCCTAAATTTGTGCATATTTAAAGTTTGCTTTGGACTGCAAATGCACAAAGAGTTAGAGTCATGGGTTACTCTTCCATGTCACATACATCTTGGTGGAGCGCTTAAAATGATAAGAATGAAATACATGCACTCATCACCAAGAACAGTGAATGATCACATAAGATAGATAAGATGATAATATTCACCAAGCATTAAGTGTAGCTTATGATCAAACACATGATCATCAATGTCTCACAGATAACGACATAGTATCTCTAGCACTCAAAAGCAAACAAAGTTCGAAAAAACACCAAATAAAGCAAGAGAGAAAAAAACAACACTCTCTCTCTCGAAGCCTATGATCTATACATTTTATCCCCCTTTGGCAACAAGTTACCAAAAAGTTCCTAGAAAATGCATAGTGCTAAAATGACACTCAGGCTTGATCTTCAGGTGGTGGTGGAGTCCGGAGCACTCCAAGGACGAAGCCTTCTGTAGACGTGGTTGGAGTTGAGGCTGAAGTAGATGCTGGAGCTGGTGGAACTGAGGCTGTAGCTGGTGCAGAAGTGGTGACTCTGGTGTCAGCAACTGGCACTGCATATGATCTCTGACCTCGTGGCACTCTGGCAAAGGCATCAGTAGTAGTCTTGCCTCTCCTCTCCTGCATGTCATCCTGGAGCTGCTCCACTGCAGTCTGAATCTCTGTCACTTTGACATCCAAGTCATAGAACTTTTGTTCCATGATCCTCTCTAAGCTTGCCTGGTTCTGAGTTAGGGTGGCTAGTCCTTGCTCAATCCGCAGGGTGGATGCAATCAAGTAACCAAGCTGCTCTTGTTTGGTTTTCAAGAAATACTCAGATGCCTCCTCTTGAGTTGGCATCTTGGCAGCTTTCTCCTTCCTCGCCTTCTCCTTCTTGGATTGTGCTTGGGCAGATGATGGCTCATTCTCAGTCATGAAAACTTGATTATCTTCAAAATCTGGACGGATGGGCAGGTGTTCCTTGTCCAATAAGTATATGCACGTGCCCATCTTTGAGTTGATGAGCTCCTGAATCTGTGGGGCATATCCACAACTCCTCTTCTGGTCTGCTGCAGTCCTCTTGATGGTCTCTACCATGAGGCTCATCACCTTGAACTTTTGTGGCACATCAAAGATATGTAGAAAATTGATCGCGTGGCCCCTGATCATCTTGTGATCTCCATATTTGGGCAATAAGGTGTGCCTCAGTATCCAATTGATAGTTGGCAGCCCTGACAGAAGATAATGCACTGAGCCAAATTTGAAAGTATCAAGTGCTTCACTTGGGATCTCCTTGTACATGTTTGACATTGAGTTATGGTCCATCTTCTTCTTGGCATATATGTCCAAGTCATCATCATGCTCTTCTGGGGCATTGATTAGCTGTGCCCACTCAGCAACTGTAGATTGGTACCTCGTACCTTCAGACATCCAAGTTATCCTACCATCTGGATAGAAGTGAGCCGTGGAGTAGAATTGCATAATGAGTTCCTCGTTCCACTTTGTGAGCTTCTGCCCAACAAAGTCTGCTACTCCACAAGCATTGAAGCTATCATACACTCCAGGGTAGTGTTCTTCATGGTCCTTGATGTATTCCCAGTCGACCCATCCCATATCACAAACTATGGACTTCTTATCAAGCAGCACTGTCTCATAAAAGTCCTGCTGTTCCTTAGTGTGGAACATGTAGTCAACAGCAGTCCTTCTCCTTGAAGCATACGGATCTGCTTCGCTCCACTTCCTGAGCCCTGAGTCTCTCCTGAGCTTCATGTCCTCAGCCACAGGATGAGCATCACTATGGTCTGGGATCTTGGGCTTGAGCTTTCTGAGCACTTGACCTTCTTCTTCTTCTTCAGCAATGTCAGGCACTGGGGCCTTGTTCTTTTCAGCTGCAGGTATGCTCCTTGTATTCCTCTTTGGCTTTGGCTTTGGAGTTGGCTTGGCCTTAGAAGCAGTTGACCCTGATCTTATGGCATCACCCATCAGCTTGGGTGCCTTAGGTGCTGGTGCAGCAACCTCTTCTTCTTCCTCTTCTTCCATGATGGAAGCCTTTCCAAGCACTTTGGCTACGGTCTTCTTGACCCTTTCCTTCCTTTTCTTGCCTTCAGCAGCAACTGGCTCTATGGTTGCAGGCTTTTCAGGAATCTGAGTTGAGGCTCTGGCCTTTGGCATAGGCTGCCTACCTGCTGGCCTTTTGATTTTCATCCCTGGCTTTGTGCCTTGAGCTGGCTCAACTCTCTTGGAAGTTGCTTCCTCTTCTGCCACATAATCCTCATCTTCTGAGTCTGAGGTTCTCTTCTTCCTCTGTCTGGTGGCAGCTTTTGGCAGATTGCTAGGAGTACTTCTGCTGCCATCATCTGAAGAACTTGAGGGACTAGTGCCCTCACTCATCTGCACTTGCTCTTCTGACATGTTCTGGCTATCACACTGGTCTGACATGATGAACAAGCTGACTGCTGACCCTATGAACAGTTTATAGATGAGGTAGAATAGATGAGCATCACAAAATGCAGAGATTTTTGAAAAAGAATGATTCAAAATCTTAGTTTTAGTTTTCCACTGAAATCATCTCGGATCTACCGATTTTCAAACTCGGTGATACCGAAGCAGTTTTTGGAACCTAAACTAGTGAACTCGGTCAGACCGAGTCACAGTTCGGTGGCACCGAGACTGCTAGGGTTTCACAGAGTTCTAAAATCGGTCACACCGATAAGTAATTCTCGGTCAGACCGAGTCTCACTTGTGCAATGGCATAAGCCAAATCGGTGGGACCGAGTTTTTCAACTCGGTGGGTCCGAGATGGTTTCGGCGGAAACCTAACCCTAAAATTTTCAAATCAAAACTAATCTACGAACACATTGACTGGATAGGAGTGTTTCAATCGTGGCAAGAATCATTAAGAACACAATGTGCTAGGAATCGGACGGGGAATAGCACTGTGATCGAGTCCATACCCTAGTTCGGCGGAGACTCGCTACGGCGGCAACGGCGGGGTTGAATTCCGTTGACGGTGATGGAGACCAGCGACTGGAGGCGGCTGGCGGCGAGGAGACGATCCGGAGACCAAGTTGGCAGAGCAGGCTATCGCGCGGGCGAAGGGGTTCGGAGAAATTTCCAAATTTTTGCCCGTGACTATATATAGCACGACCCTGTCGGTGTGACCGAGTGGAACAACTCGGTGGCACCGAGATGCAAAACTGTATATAGTTGTTGCAACTCGGTGTGACCGAATGGTTCAAATCGGTTGCACCAAGATCGAAAACCTAGATCAACTTAATGATCTCGGTAGGACCGAAAGTAGGGTATCGGTCAGACCGAGAATCATAAAGAGGTTTTGGAAGTTTAAGTCTATGACGAATCGGGGACTCCGAGCGCTCCTCACACAGAGTGGTTCGAATCTGACTTGATCAAATTTTGTGATGTAGCATGAATAGAGTTTGAGACGAGAAAAGCATAGATAGCTAGAGGAGGTTCTTAGGCATTCTTGTCCATCCACTTGGCAAAAGGAAATAAAACCAAACAATCAAAACAACAAGTGGATGTCCTCGAATGAGTAAAATATGCAACCAGCATGCTCACACAATAAGATGGCAAATGAAATATGTGACAAGGCATGCACAACCAATTCTAGCATCTATCAAGCAATTTGCGATGACAAGGTCATCTATATATGAGTATATTGACTTAGGAGTCAAGTGAGAACACTTGATCATAGGTCATACTCATCGTTTAAGCTCAAGTGGGGTTACCACTTTTACATAAAGCATTGTTGTGTTCACATCTTTAGAGTTGCTTTATCTCAAGTCTTAGAGTAAAGCTCCCCCTAGATGTGATATCCCCCCTTAGAGGGATGAACTAACCTCGGGTTTTGTCGATGATGACTTCATGTAGATGTTGAAGATGTGGATGCTCAATGTTGATGTAGATCACTTGGAGCTATCCATTTGAGTGAATTGCACTTTCAATACCTACATGGGTTAGTCCCACAAGGAACAAACAAGGATATCCATAGACATAGAGTGATGCACACACAAGATGATGTCCATGAAAACTTTTAGGTTACCTTGTCCCTTGTCTTACCAACAAGAGGGTTTGTGACTCCTTGAACTAGTGCAAGATGTGGAAGTTGATTGCACTTGTTCTTGCCAAAATGATAAGAGTGAAGTATGTTGGCGGAGTCACCCTCAAGAACTCTCTAGTTCTTCTTCTTTTGGATCCACACCATCTTGATGGGAATCCTTGGAGTTGTAGTCGTACTTGATGAAGTGGAACTTGAAGTAGTCTTGGGAATCCACTTGACTAAGGTCTTAGGAGCTTCTTCAAATGCATCAATTTCCTCTTGAAGCTTGTCCTTGCCTTTTTGCTTGTAGTCTTGTGGTGGAAGATCATCTTGATCTTGTGTCCCCTTGAAAGAAGTATCATACTTCTCTTGTTGAGGAACAAACTTTGTCTTGGGGTATTGATCTTCTTCCCACTCAACTCCATTGGCATTGAACTTTCGTTCAAAACCAACACCTTGATTCTTCCGGTGCATTCCTTGCTTGCGCACAATTTCCTTGAATTGCTTACTCCCGGCAAGGCTTTTGTACACTCCTTTCTCTATAATTCCCTTCAATAAGCTATTTTCTTGCTCAAGTGTAACTTGGCTAAGAGAATCATTAGTGGAATCAAGAGAACTACTAGAAGCAACAATATTGGATTTAGCATGATCATTGTTACTGCTAGAGGAAGAATCTTTCTTATTCTTGTTACTAGACTTGACTTGAGGCATGTAAGTGGATAAGAGTAAACGCTTGGCAATGTAAGAAGAACTTTTCTTGCGGAGATCATCATTGATTGCTTTTAAGAACTCATGCTCTTGCTCAAGATTGAGCTTTTCAAAGCGTAATTTCTCATGAGCTCTTAAATGTTCTCGATGATCTTCGAAGATAGTTTCATGAGCTAACTTAAGAGTGTTTAGTTCTTTAGTTAGAGCCTCAATCTTCTCCTTATCATTGTCATTGGTTTTATCTTGATTACCATGATTAATTGACGTTTCATCATAGTATTCATCACTAGAGTTGTCAACAAGCAAATCATCACCTAACAAGTCATCTTCATCACTATTGAAATCAACATACTCGGGGTGTGTTACCTTAGGACCTTTGGCCATGAAGCATCTTCCAATTCCTTCATTTGGTGAGTCAAATATGTCGTAGGAGTTGGTTGACACAAGTGCTAGACCGGCAACACCTTCATCTTGAGTATCTTCGGAGTCGGAGTGATAACTTCTCTCGGAGTGGCTGTCGGAGTCGGAGCCGGATACCCATTCACCAACATGAGCTTGATGTCTTCGTTTTGTGTATCCTTGATGATTTTTCCTTCCTTTCTGAATCCTTGCTTCTCCGTGAGTATCTTCGTTCATAACGATCATCTCTACTCCTTCTCTCTCTTGGTGGTGATTCTTTGCTTCTTCTTTTTGGAGAATCTTCTCTTCTCTTGTAGGGAGCCGTACACTCATTGGAATAGTGTCCGGGTCTTCAACAACTGTAGCAGTTTCGCTCTCGACTAGAAGATCTTTTGTCATTGTAGGACCTTGACTTGAAGCTTCTATCTTTGCTTCTACTCTTGTAGAACTTGTTGAAGTTCTTCACCATTAAGCTCAATTCTTCATTGAAGTTTTGTTTCTCACTTGATGATGTAGGGGCTTCACATGAGGCTTTGTAGGCACCACTTGATTTGTTGTGAAGTTCCTCTTTATCCTTAAGTGACATCTCATGAGCAACAATTCTTCCAATCACCTCCGTTGGCTTGAGATCTTTGTAATTGGGCATCATTTGGATCAATGTGCACACGGTATCATATTTTCCATCCAAGGCTCTTAGAATCTTCTTGATGATGAATCTATCGGTCATCTCTTCACTTCCTAAGCCGGCAATCTCATTTGTGATGAGAGCAATTAGAGTACATTTCAGCGACACCTTCACCATCCTTCATTTTGAACTTGTCAAGTTGACTTTGAAGCACATCCAACTTGGATTCCTAGACAGAGTCGGTACCTTCGTGCATATCAATCAAAGTGTGCCAAATTTCCTTTGCATTCTCAAGACGGCTGATTTTGTTGAATTCTTCGGGGCACAATCCGTTGAAGAGAATATCACAAGCTTGAGAATTGTATTGCAACATCTTCAACTCATCCGCGGTAGCTTCACGGTTTGGTTCTTTCCCATAAAAGAAGTCACCTTGCAAACCAACACACACAATAGCCCAAATGGCGGGGTTATGTCCAAGAATATGCATTTTCATTTTATGCTTCCAACTAGCAAAATTAGTACCATCAAAGTAAGGACCTCTACAGTGATAATTTCCCTCGCTAGATGCCATACTCTCCTAGGTTGTGAAACCAAGGCTATGACCACCAAAAGCTATGGAGATCAAAGCAAATGGAGACCAAAGCTCTGATACCACTTGTAGGATCGAAAGTATGTCTAGAGGGGGGGTGATTAGACTACTTGACCAAATAAAAACTTAACCTTTTCCCAATTTTAGTTCTTGGCAGATTTTAGCTATTGTAGGACAAGTCAAGCAATCATCACACAATTCAAGCAAGCATGCAAAGAGTATATTGGCAGCGGAAAGTAAAGCATGCAACTTGCAAGAATGTAAAGGGAAGGGTTTGGAGAATTCAAACGCAATTGGAGACACGGATGTTTTTCCTGTGGTTCGGATAGGTGGTGCTATCCTACATCCACGTTGATGGAGACTTCAACCCACGAAGGGTAACGGTTGCGCGAGTCCACGGAGGGCTCCACCCACAAAGGGTAATGGTTGCGCGAGTCCACGGAGGGCTCCACCCACGAAGGGTCCACAAAGAAGCAACCACCCACGAAGGGTCCACGAAGAAGCAACCTTGTCTATCCCACCATGGCCATCACCCACGAAGGACTTGCCTCACTAGCGGTAGATCTTCACGAAGTAGGTTCAACTCCACAATCTTGTCGGAGGCTCCCAAGTGACACCTAGCCAATCTAGGAGACACCACTCTCCAAGAAGTAACAAATGGTGTGTTGATGATGAACTCCTTGCTCTTGTGCTTCAAATGATAGTCTCCCCAACACTCAACTCTCTCTCATAGGATTTGGATCTGGTGGAAAGAAGGTTTGAGTGGAAAGCAACTTGGGGAAAGCTAGAGATCAAGATTCATATGGTAGGAATGGAATATCTTGGTCTCAACACATGAGTAGGTGGTTCTCTCTCAGAACATATGAGTTGGAATTGTGTATGTGTTCTGATGGCTCTCTCCACGAATGAAGAGGAGGTGGAGGGGTATATATAGCCTCCACACAAGATCCAACCGTTACACACAGTTTTCCAATCTCGGTGGGACCGAATCAACAAACTCGGTCGGACCGAAAAGGTAAACCTAGTGACCGTTAGAGATTTTCGGTGGGACTGACATGCAACTCGGTAGGGCCGATATGGTTAGGGTTTGGGCATAACGTAATCTCGGTGAGACCGATTACACAAACTCGGTGAGACCGATTTTGGTAATTAGCTAACGAGAGAGTTGGTCAGGAAAACTCGGTGGGACCGATTTGCTCTTTCGGTGAGACCGAAAAGTTACAAAAAGGAAACACTGAATTTACATTGCAATCTCGGTGGGACCGATTCGCTCTTTCGGTGAGACCGAAAAGTTACGAAAGGGAAACAGAGAGTTTGCAATCCCATCTTGGTGAGACCGAGATCCCTATCGGTAGAACCGATTTGCTTAGGGTTTGGCAGTGGCTTATGACAAGTGAAACTCGGTGGCGCCGGATAGAAAGAATCGGTAGGACCGAGTTTGGCTTAGGGTTTAGGTCATATGTGGATATGGGAAAGTAGTTGAGGGTTTTGGAGCATATCACTAAGCACATGAAGCAAGAGGCTCATTAAGCAACACCTCATCCCTCCTTGATAGTATTGGCTTTTCCTAAGGACTCAATGTGATCTTGGATCACTAAAATATAAAATGAAGAGTCTTGAGCTTTTGAGCTTGAGCCAATCTTTTGTCCTTAGCATTTTGAGGGTTCCACTTTCACATCCATGCCATGCCAATCATTGAGCTTTCCTAAAATAGTCATCTTGGAATAGCATTAGCTCAATGAGCTATATGTTGTTATGAATTACCAAAACCACCTAGGGATAGATGCACTTTCATCATGACAGCACCGGGAGTTGATTTTTGTTTTTCTTCCCCTTGTTCTTCCCCTTCATCACTTGGTTCAATAACAAACAAGCTTCGCCTTCAATGTAAGATTTGTCATGTCAATTAGGGAGCACAGGTATAGTACCGAACTTAATTTTCTGATGAAAGTGGCAAAATACAGGCCAGCAGTTGTGAAATATCCTTATCTTACCTCAATGGGATATTACGGTGCACATACAGATTGGAAGTCTTATCTCCATTTGTGCAGTTCACTAAAATCAAGCAACATTATCGTACAAGTAGCACAACATATGAATGCGCACTGTAGAATCATGTGAA
The DNA here is from genome assembly GCF_056163025.1 of Triticum urartu. NCBI lineage: Eukaryota > Viridiplantae > Streptophyta > Magnoliopsida > Poales > Poaceae > Triticum > Triticum urartu. The sequence continues at coordinate 360,295,097 of NC_141876.1, read as the reverse complement.
AGAAGGCTAGTACTGACCTCTCATGATGCAGAATTCAAACAACTCACAAGAAGAAGATCTGAACCAAATTCGCCTTAACGGATAGGAAGTAAGATCTCCTCTTGTGCAGTTCCACTAAGATCAAGCAATCAAGCAACGTTGTCGGTGTGACATTTTGGTTGAACTGCACAAAACACTCTTAAAACAAAAGTGTTTTGTGCAGTGCAACAAAAGGTCACAATGGCAACGAGGTGAAGTAGATAACCCTGTTTACACAGAGGTGCAAAGGAAACAATTAGTGGTCAATAACGGTGGATGACATAGAAGCCAACAAAAAGAAGCATCTACCTTATCTAAATGGGAAAGAAAGCAAGACAGTAGCATTTCTCAAACGGTGGCATTGATTAATATCAACATAGAGAGTATATTAACAATAAAATTCGTTAAACATGTAATTTGCTTTTAACTGTGGCATTGCATCAATTTTCCAGCGGCATTATTAGAGGGTGTTTGCTTACAGGCACATTTTGGTGTAGGGACTAAAAAAACTCCGTGTCAGTCCCATCTAAACCAAAGAGGAGGGACTTTTAGGGACTAAAAGTGGGCATTTGGGACTAAAGAAAGAAGACCCCGAGGGAGTCTTTTTGGGTCTTTTACCAACAGTTGCCCTTGCCACGCATCGCACCTTGTCTCTATTAGTTCATTACTAGGGGTAACATGGTCTTTTAACATGTCATTTAATAAACTCCAGTCCATGTTTAGTCCCTGGAACCCAGCAGGTAGGGACTAGGGATTTTTTAACCAAACAGGGCCTTAGATTAACAACAAGTAATGAGTTGCATGGGACAGTGGATGTACCAGCACCATGTGCATCTACTGATGTACTGTGGTCATGCACAGTCTGTTGCAACAAAGAACAAGCAACCAAGGAGCATATTTGTGTTGGTCCCAGTTTTGTTATCTTTAGACGCCTTTCCCTATGTGGGCGCAGCAAATCTAGTCCTGCTCAAATTCTACAACCTTGTCCCTTCCTTTCCTTTTTGAACTAGTACTTTCACCCCTTCCTTTCCTCTTTGAACCACGTCCTAGATTTATGCGATACAACTTTCCCCACTACTTTCCCCCATTCCTTTCCTCTTTGAACCACGTCCTAGATTAATGCTATACAACTTTCCCCCTTCATTTCCTCTTTGAACCACGTCCTAGATTCATGCTATATACAACTTTTCCCACTACTTTCCCCCACTCCTTTCCTCTTTGAACCACGCCCTCGATTCATGGTATACATGCAGCTAGAGCAATGCATGTGGAGTAAGTAAATTATACCTTAAGGTTCTTGGGGCGTGGTTCGGTGGGCGATGGGACGGCGGCGAAGAAGAAGGGGTCGGAGGCCCTCCTGCGCCGTCGCTGGGTGGAAAGTGAACATCTGCGCTGGTAGTCCCTCACCGATGGCGACAACGTTAAGCCTCCTTCCCTTCCCAGCGGACGGATCCTGCCGGCTCTTTGAGCAGCAGTGAGGGGAGAGAGAGGCCAACGAAGTCTTGTTTAGATCTGGAGAGGGCGAGAGAGTGTGAAGAGAGCAACTACAAGCGCTGAGGCTCCAGCGGGAGAGGGCGAGAGAGTGAGCGAACAGGCTAACCAGCTACACAACCCTCCCGTTATGTTCAACGAGAGAGAAATAACCTTTTATACATTCCTGCATTTGTGTGACAAGCATGCCGTGTGTTTTGTGTGTGTGGGAGTCATTGGGATTTCAATCATAATCGTGTCATGTGGCTTTGGTGGTAAGACTATCCATAGTGGTGCAGAAATAATGCAGCCTTAGTCACCTTACCTCTCTCCACGTAGTACGTTGGGTCCCACCAGTCAGAGGGTGAAACAAACAAATTAATAAGAAAAATTAAAAGTGCCAGCGGTGTATCTTACCTTACACATCTCGCTACTGCTCGGGAACACTGTCCAATTGATCACTCTGTTCGCTCACGTACTATTTTAAGTGAATCCTTATTATAACATGCACACAAATTTTGGCCACTTGTATTCGACTTAAGTCAGTGTGCCACCGTATCTCATATACTTACTACTCCCTCCATCTAGGTGTAACAAGTCACGTTAGAAGGTGCAACGGGACCAAGGTGCGTGCGCGTGTGTGTGTGTGTGTGTGTGTGTTTGTGTTTAACACCATGTGTGTGTTAGAGAGAGCGACAAATTGACCTACTCCTACAGAGAGATGTTGTGTAGTGTACGATTTTAGCCGCGAGAGTCGGTGCATCCTCTTGTTTCCGGGCGTGTCCGGTAGGGACATGCGGACAGCTGCCACGCCCGCTCCTGACCAGCCTGGCCCACCCAAAGCCCCTCCATCGCCCGCGCGTGCTTCCCGCCCGAAACGGTCAGCGCCGCTCCAAAGAATCGGTGCCGCATTCATGCCTGGGCAGAGCGGACGCGACCTCTCACTGGCGCAAGAGTGATGGTTGCTTCGTCCGTCCAACTTACTGCTGGGTCTATGTGATTTGACGGCTCATTGTTCTTTATTACTGAGGTGGTAGGACTGCTGGATGTCCCACGCTTTCGGCGAAAGGAGGTATACTACTACTACTAGATTACAATTTTCTCCATTCTTACAACGGGGGCGTGCAAGAGCAGTGAAAACACGCAGGCTCAGTGATTACATGGCCAACCTCACACTACTATCACCATGCGACACCTAACTCTTTACATAGTACTCCCTCCGTTCCTAAATATTACTAGATGAGTCCCCGCGCGTTGGCGCGGAACAACGGTATATCTCTCTGCGCAAAATTATCGATTTCATAGAACAAAAAAATACTCTATAACCGCATGACAAATGTGGTAGCTAAACTAAATAAACTCCCATCATCATTTAGATCATCCCATGTAAGGAAAAAAGATCAGCCAACTCCTGAACTCCTACTGCATAATGGGATTATATTTTTCTTTTTGACATGTTAATGGGACTTAAAAGCTCACTTACATGCATGCTACTGGTGCATGCTTGCATGCAGACATGTTGATGTGATTTAAAACCCACTCACATGCATGTGGCACGGTATTTCTGCATGCTTGCATGTGGCTTAGTGCGGAGCCTCTCAACGTCAAGATCAGACGGCTATTATGGAATGATTTACTTCATCTAACAGCTACATCAATTTTGATGACGTGGCTCAAGGAGAGGATAGAGAATTCCTAGTAGTGGGGGCTAGCTATTACTAGTAGATATAAGTCTTTGTAGAGATTCCACTAAATACGGAACAAAATGAATGAATCTACACTTAAAATGCATCTATATACATCCGCATGTGGTTCATGGTGAAATCTCTACAAAGACTTATATTTAGGAACGAAGGAAGTATTAGTATAGTACATACTGTAATTTATCAGCGAGATAAATTTGTACAATGCTATGAAGCTTCCAGCTTCTGTTACATGTATCTTGCATCCAAGGTTGCCCGTTGCAACATTTCATCAAATACAAAGGAGACTAACATGCATGCTATTGCATCTCAATGATTGACAGATCATAGCAAATATCTACTCCTCCGTTCCAAAATAAGTATCTCAACTTTGTGCAAACTTTAGTACAAAGTTGTACTACTACTAAAGTTGACACTTATTTTGGAACAGAGGCAGCTAAAGAAAAAAAACGATCCATGCAGTCCCTAGCCCTTGAACCGTGAACCCTGACCAGGCTTCAATTTGCTGGCAACGTTCGAGCTTCCTAATAAATGAAGTTTGCAACCTTTTGACCATCGGATCATTTTGTGCAGTTTCACCAAAATCAAGATGAGCATCCCTGCGGCAAAGAAATTGAACAGGCGTGATTAGAATAAGATTACTGGGACTAGTTGATGAGACATAAACTCATCACAAATATAGTACATAGAAGCCTGTAGAGGTATGTGCAGGGCAAAGAAGTAGAGAAATATCCACATGGAGTGATGTGGGCAGCTGGAGCAGTGGTGCAAGCCGGCTGTAAAGGGAGTTGTACCTGAGGGACGTAGCTCAACCTTGAGGAGGGCGGCGGGAGGCGTCAACTGCCCATGTCGCGTCTATGAGCAAGGGACGAAGGCAACCTCACCGGCTTTGTGAGAGAGAACGGCGGGGACTCCTGATCGGGACGTGTCGACAGTGGGTTTTTGCCGTCGGCGACGGCCACCACATCTACACTAAGCATCCACCCCTTCCCCAAGCGGACATGATCCGCCGGGATGTTAGAGATGTGGCCACAGTCATTTTGTGCGAGAGAGTGTGAAGAGAGCAACCCCAGCAAGCAACCGTGTAGGCTAGCCCGTCCTGACTATGTACTCCTTTTCTCTCCATATGAACCTATCATATTGCGTACATGCCACTAAAGAAAAAAACTTTATTTATAAATGACGCGGCACCTACTACTCGTTCTCCTATAACCTTGCACTTGGCATCTCCAAAATATTGACCTTGCGATTGGCTCTTCGCCTCTTAGGGAAGTCGAGCAATAATGGTAGTGCTATATATCGTTCTGGCTATATGAGACCGAATGAATTGCTGCAGGTCCACCACGTGGGTGAGGGTCGAGGGGCGAGGGAGAGTGCTACATACGGAGCAAGATGAGTGAATCTACACTCTAAAATACGTCTATATACATCAGTGTTTGGAGTATGTACTAGTAGTTCATATTGAAATCTACTAAAGGACATATATATTCCAAAGAATATGATATAATCTCTATAACCAAGGTAGTAGGGACGAGGAGTAAACGGAGGGAGTAGTAAATTTTTCTCCTCGTCCTGCGAGCCACCGCGCGCATGGGCGAGGGAGCAGGCGTAAGGCGTAGTAAGCAAGCTTCACCTCATCCTGCGAGCCACCGCGCCCGTGGGCGGGGGAGACGGTGTACTAAGCAAGCTTCTCCTCGTTCTGCGAGTTGACGGAACACAACAAAAGTACTCCGGTGTATAGAGCCTTGCCTCTAAGGTAGGCCCCACATGGTTTGCCTCTTTTTTTAACAAAACACGTCAAGTCGCAATTTGTTTGTTCACCCGTGGTAGACGATCCTCCCTCCACCAAGTGGACAACCAGTACACGTGCCAAATTACCACGTGGACTGCCTTTTTCGTATAGAAATGAGCTCCACCGTGTACCCGCGCGGGTGTGGTTGGGAAAGAGACGGGAGTACGTGCGCCGTGCATGCACCTCTTCTCTTCGTGCACGTTCCCCACCTACGTGGGTGTCTATGAGAGATACAAACCGCGTTCGTGAGTGTTTTTTGTTTTGGGGTGGGGGTGGGGTGGGGGGTTGATGTCGTGAATTATTTGTGGGAATATGTGTCGATGATGTCTCAAACAAAATTTTGCATGCAATGTGTGTGAAATGGAGGCCTATCCATATCATACATAGAGGGTCAGGCAATCCACGAGAAGAGAGGAAGGGGTCATAGCTATCGATAGAGTCAAAGAGAGGATCAAGTGGGTGGGTGCGAGATCGATGAAGAGAGCCATCAAAATTGTGTGTGTGTACAAGTCAAAGATATAGGGCGACTGGCCTACCGGAACGTTAGAGGGCACACCTCAAGTTTGTGTGTGGCAGGGAGACATGACTAGAGCGCTCGATGTATCGGTGGGTGTGTGTGGGGGGGGGGAGGGTGGTGGTGGGAGGGGTAGGCAGAGGCCTAACTATAGAGGTAGAATGACTCATATATGTGTTGATAAGGAGAGACCCAGCTATGTCTTGAGGGAGATCGGTCGACATCCATACATAACTGAAGGACGGGAAATATGATGGGAGAGAGATAGAGGAGAGAGAGAGGGAGGGAGAGGGAGGGAGAGGGGTAGAGTGCTGGATGGGTGATGGAGTTGCTTCTCGAAGATGGTGGGAGAGGCCTACTTGACAAACTGAGGGTGGAACTACAATGTTATCAATAAGAGTGGGGATGTGTTTCTGTGTGTGCCTGTGCATGATAGATCTATCGGGACGCATCCATGGATGATGAAGGGGAACCATGTGTTAGGTAAGCAAACCTAACTAGATCGGTAGATCAATTGTTGTTTGTCGGAGGAAGGGAGAGACACAGCTAATGAGGTAGATCGATTGACGTGTGGGTAAAAACGAGTTATAAGGACCTAGCTAGTTATATGTATAGCGACAGATCGGTCGGTGTACGTCCATTTGTTAGAGGCTAATAAGGCCCAGCGAGATGGATAGACAGAGAGAATGGAGCTAGGAGGTGGTGCGAGAGGCCCAACTACTAGCTAGATAGGGGGAGGAGTGTGCGGTTGTGAGAGAGCGATGAAAAGAGGGGCGAGAGTTTACACGTGTGTCTGACCATATGAGAGACACGAGGCAAGGACACATAAAGGAGGAGATTGAAGGTGTGTTTGTATGTTGTAGGCAGGCATCGCTGGAGAGGTTTATCGATCGCTGTGTGTCAGAAAGGAGTTGTGGAGACTCTGGGAGGACGACCTAAAGAAAAAAATGAATGTGCCCGGTGGATAGAATGCCGAGGGAGGGGGAGGGCGAGGAGGGCGTGTGCATGCACGAGAGAAAGTTAGTGGTAGCTACAAAGTTTAGAGGATTGTGTGGGTGTAAGAGACTAACAAAGATCATAATTTGATATGAAAGCGGATTCATATATTTGAATAGGAGATCATAGTGTTTTAAACATTGCATGCATGAATATAGCGGTGATACACGTGCTGTGCACATGTTATACCATAATGTGATAATGCATGGTGTTTGCAACTCACAGCTAAATGCCGAACAATCTAAACCATACTATACATCAAACAATCTCACATTTTATTTGAATTTGTGATAATGTGTGGCGTTTGCAGCTTACAACTAAATATCGAACAATCTAAACAATACTATATATCGAACATTCTCACATTTTATTTGAATTTGTGGTAATGTGTGGTGTTTGCAACTCACATCTAAATACTTGCGTATGGGGCGGGGCACCATACATAATGTGATAAACACATTATACATATGAGACATGGTTTAGATTATGAAGATCTAGCTAGAGCTAGAAATGTAATGTGATTTGAAATCAAAATAAAGTGGATTCAAAAAATCTAGTTCGAGTTCATATAGTACACATAGTTCATATGTAACTCGAGACTAATCATGTGGTGTGCTGTGAAGATAATACACAAACGATGGTTTAACTTGACAATAATGATGATTGTAGATCTTATTAAAATAGAGAAATGAATTCAAATGCATTGACTTCACAACAATCATTACTGTGGATCTTATTCAAATAGAGAAATGAATTCAAATTTAGTTCATATTGAAGCGGTAGTATATACGTTTGGAATGCACTAAAACGTTCATTTGAGTAGTAGGTTCCATGCATTATACACGTAGCGAAATATTTTAATTGAACATAACATGAATTCAAAGTTTTGAATGACATTTGTAGGGCACATTGATTTGGTACAGTACACGTTAGGCTTGTCTGGAAATTTCAACCCGCGCCTTGTTAGCCCGAAATATTTAAGATATATCTTTGTCTCATTGTGCTCCGACAACTCCCTCCATGTCAACCCGCACCTTGCTATTCCGAAATTACAACGCGCGCGAAAACTCCCACCTCCTGTGAAATCCCGACATGCGAAATGCCCGTGGTACCCCTGAACCGAAAGAACCGCCTCAAATCGGTGGGGGTACTTCCGTAACTTACCCCACATTTTGGACAAGCGCGTCTCTAAGACATGGTTCCCCATTGCCATCCCATCCGCCCACCCATTCGTACACCGAGGCCATGAAAACCCGTGACGAAACCCCACACGCTGCTTCGTCCGTCACCTAGCCGGAGCCTCTTCCCCGACGATGTCGTCCACAACAACACCTCGACGTCCCTCATCCACCGTACCAGATGAGGATCCGTCGTCGATCTCATCGTCCCGCCGGTTCAGCCACACCGTCCTCCACCTCCAAGGAGCTGCCCCGATGTTCCCCTCGTCTTTCGCGCCACCTCCATTCCCACACCGCCGTCTTCACCTGCACCACCGGAAGAGCATCATCATCACTGTTTCCTCGGATGAAGCTGCGGCCTAATCGACGCCACCAAAGAGGTTGTACACTAATCGCCGCATTTTCTTCTTGATTTGATCTCATGGTGCTGTCGGCGCTCGGTCCCGAGCCGACACGGCGCGGCTCCATCCACGGCGGCGTCGCATGCCACTTCCTCCACGGCGTCGCTCCCTCGGCGGCGACGTCCACATCAGTAGGACCTGCTGCTGCTTTAGCTCTCACTCGCGCTGCTGCTCTGCTCTTGCTCTCGGTCCCCTGCCTGGTCTGCTCTTGCTATTGCTCTTGCTCGCGCTGCTGCTCTCGCTCTTGCTCTTGCTTGCGATGCTGCTCCGATTTAGCTACACTTCACTCTGATGCCGCCGGGGTGAAGGAAGAACCAGCCGCAGCGGGGAGGGGGGCTTGCCGGAGAGGTACCCCACTATCTATCTTAGGGTTCAGGATGGGGGCGGTGGTCGCCGGCGGTGGCGGGGTGGTGGCGTGGGGATCACCGGAGAAAAAGCTTGGCACGGGGGGGCCTAGAGGGATGGCCAGGGCGGCGGCGGACCGGCGGTGGGGAGTGTTTTCGGGGCGGGCAGGGCGGCACACCACGGGCGGCGGGGGGCTGCTGTTTGGTCGGCTCAGGGGGGTGGAGGTTGAAGATGAACCGCAGGCCCTTGATTTCGTATCCAACGGGTGCAAAATTGACTGACCAGAGATGAAAAGGTCAGTCGACCGACGTGTAGCCTCACCTTCCTAGTGCGTCCAGTTTCGATAGCGAAATTCAGTTTCGACAGTGAAGTTCAGTTTCGATAGTTAAGTTCACTTTCGATAGTTAAATTCAGTTTCGACAGTTAAGTTCAGAGATGAGCGGCTGATGTATTTTACATCTAGCACTTTGTGGTTATGTATTTTATGTCATGTATTGGAGATGCTATTAGAATTCCACTCAGCTTAATGTTGTTCGTTGTCTCTCTTGTCCTGCTTTAGCCTCGGCGTCGTACAACTCACCGGAGCTGCTCCAACGATGAAACCGTCCATCACAGCGGAGCAGTACCTCGGGCTCCATCTCCAGACGCCTAAGATCTTCTTCCCCTCCTCCGACAGCCAACTCAGCCGGAGCATCCTCACCGGCCAACCCAATCACGCTGAGATTGACATGGCTTCGCCAAATAGGTTATACACTTGTTGCATCTCTTTTTTACTCTACATGTTATATATATTGTCCACTGAGCACACGGATTTGTTCCTTTAGTGTCTCCTTGAAAGAAAAAACGTAGGAATTTTAATTTTCACTTGTCCTCCTTTTCAAATTCCTATTCATGAAGCACAAGACTAAGAGATAGTAGCATAATAGCATTATAACCGTGCATTTTCTTGTGGTTTGACTTAATCTCACCATGCTTCTTTGCATCCTGTGATCTTCCAATTGTTGTGAATCAAACACCCAGATTGGCAGAAATCCCGTGTTTTTAAATTCTCTATTTTGCACGTGCATTCCTATCCTATTCATGTCTATTTCCTATCCCTGCATTGTTGTAATCCTCCAATTCAAATGAGCCCTTACATAATTACTTCTCTTACAGATAGTTGTCAAAGAAAACCTTGCGTGGTTTGTCCCGCTCCTGCTGCGCCGTCGTCCACCCCAGCTCAGCTGCTCCAACGACAGAAGGGTCCAGCACAACAGGGATCCGGCCTCCAGACTGTCTTTCGCCGCCTCAGATCTTCTTCCCCGCCGCTGGCCGCCATGAAAACTGCACTACCATCATCAACCGAGCAGATGACCTCGAGGACTACACGGGTCGGCAAGAGAGGTCGCACTCTTTCGTGTCTGCTTACGTTATGCATCGCTTAATATTACATGCTACTTTATCGTCCTCTTCACCGATTAGACTCTGAGTCAGCTCCAAACTAATGGTCAAACTTGAGTTTTTAAATGGTTGTGGGGTACATATCGGGGCCGCTATCAATAGTATCTATCCACTATCTGGTTAATCTCCGGTGTCTACTATGAGTTTCATGTTGGGTGGGAAACAAATAGTAAAGAAGCCATTATCTGTATTTTTTAACTGAAGCCATTATCTGCCTGCTATTATTGGTTTTGGGTCTATCCACAGGTTGCTACCATCACTCTGAATTTCTGCATGCACTCCTTACATAATCTCACTATGTTTTATTCCTATGCATGACATTTATTGTAAACAATGGAACTGAACATGTAGAGCAAAAGAGACGAGCCTTGTGTGGCAATAAAATTTCATGCAGATGTCACTCCATGGTAGGCGCAAAGGCAGCCCCCCTCCATGCATTTCGGATTGTAATCGAGAGGAAGATATCTGTTCTGAGGGGGATTCAGAAGGAGAAGACAACTCCTATTTACCCCCTGAGGTCTTCGCTCTAACTTGGCATGCTGATGTTGGTTATATCATGCATATGGTGTCTTGCATTGCTTACTTTATACATCAAATATGCCATCTGCTTAGTTTAGACATCCTTTGTGCGAATGCCATCTGTTTAGTTTATTCATCGTTTATGTGAATTATGCAACGCCATCTTGTTTAGCCAGGCATCATATATGTGAATTTTGCAATGCCATCCTGCTTAGCCAGTCATCTTATATGTAAATTATATCAGGCCATCCTTTTTTTCGTTACATATTACATTTGTCAACAATGTTATTACATTCAACTGCTCTTCGTGTGCATCAGCCATTTGACACGGTGATGGCAAATTCTGGAGTGAAAACAAGGTCTTCAGAGCAGATTATGCTATCTGACAAAGCGCATATCTCGCTTGTTACGGATAGCTCCTCAAAGGAGGATTCAGAGATAGATGACCAGTCCTATTCCCCCTGAGGTGTATGCTCTAACTTGGCAGGGTTATGTTGCTCATATCGTGCGTATGGTGTCTCGCATTGCTATGTCATTTGATTAGTTTAGACATGCTTTGTGTGAATGCCACCTATCCAGTGTCTAATTACCATATATGTGAATTATGCATTGCCATCTTGTTGCAAGACATTATATATGTGAATTATACAATGCTATCTTGTTGCAAAGGCATTATATATGTGAATTATGCAATGCCATGCTGTTTAGCCAATCATCATGTATGTGAATTATATCATGCTATCATTTTTTTGTATTACGTGTTCCATTTGGCGACAACGTTTGTATATTCAACTACTCTTCCTGTGCATCAGCCATTTGAAGCGGTGATGGAAGTATCTGGAATGAAAACAAGGTATTCAGAGAAGACAATGCTACCTGCTGAAGCAGACATCTTGCTGGTTACAGAGAGCTCCTCAGAGGAGGATTCAGAGACTGATGACTAGTCCTATTTTCCCCCTGAGGTCTATGCTCAAACTTGGCAGGGTTATATTACCCATGTCATGCATGTTGTCTTGCATTGCTTAGTTTTTACATCATATATGGATTGCCATCTGCTTACTTGCTTACTATATAAATCATATATTTGAATTGTATCATGCCATCATGTTTACATAGTACATACACATCATCTATCTGAATTATGGCATGACAACCCATTTAATAAAGACATCATTTAGTTATATCATCACATCCTGCTTAGTGTTTACAGTCATCATATTTTGAATTATGGCATTCTATCCGTGAATGTATGTGAATTATGGCATGCCAACCTATTTAATAAACACATTACATAGTTATGTCATGTCATCCTGTTTACATAGTCTCATATTTTGAACTATGTCTTTCCATCTTTTTTAGTTAGCCATCATAATGTGAAATTGTGTCATGCTATCCTGTTTAGTTAGCCATCATATATGTGAAATTGTGTCATGCTATCCAGTTTGGTTAGACAACATAAATATGAATTATTTCATGCCCTCTTTTATTCCCCACTATCCATTGCACCTGTCTATCATACAATGTCTATACTTTCAATTACTTTTCTTGTTTATCAGCCATTTGAATTGGAGAGGGTGATGGCAGTATCTAAGGGAGTAACAACACGGTCTTCAGAAAAGATAGTGCTACCAGTTGATGCAGATAGAACCACGGTTGTACTTGCCCAAGGACCAGATCCACCACACATAACCCAGACTCTCGCAGATTGTACCCCTACCTAGTTGGACAAAGAACCAGCTACACCCTTCTAACCCCAACCCCGGCAGATAGTAAACCAGTTCCAGTTGACACAACACCGTCTCCACCACAGAGCACCCAAACATGAGCAGTTAGTAAGGGAACTGCAGTGCCCAAAGCACGAGGACCACCACTCCGAATCCCAACTCAACGCTTAAAGGAGAAGAAGATTTGTTCTCAGGTCAGGTTCTGTAGCTATGGTTCATACTCCTTTGCTCTTGCATGACTGTATTTACTCATACCAACTATTTTCAAATTTGAAGGATGGAATTGAAACTCCAATGGCGCAACAGGTATGTTTTAAACCTGTTTCTTTAACTAGTTTGTTGTTGTAACCTGCTCTATGTTGATTTCAGTTTCAATTGAATAAATAGTTATGTTCTCATGTCATGCACATTACAAGTGTTGTTATTGCTCTATAGTTACCCACACTTATATTCTGTCTATTCTGCTTTGTCTTGAACAAATATTATTTGATCTGTGTCTCTATCTTGATCTGGCAACAAAAACTAGAATGGTATAGACCATAAAGTGACCATGGTACATAGATATATGTTTGTTTCATGTTGTTATCCTATCCACTTTACTACTGAACTCATTTACCAAAATGAGTTTCATATACAACATGGTAAACATGTGATGTGTCTGCTTGTTTCTCTTTTAGAATGCGGACAAAATATTGGAGAACAGTACCGCGTTATCCAAAGTTAAAGGAAGTAATGCAGATAAGGTTCAAGATAGTGAGACATCCCTGTAGGTCTCCAAGAAAGCTGATAAAAACTATCTTGACGATAGTGAGGGAACCCAAAAGTCCTGTCTTGATGTAGTGTTCGAGTTACTGGCCACTACTGCTGGCACAAGCTCTTCGAACTCGCTGCCTGAATCAGTTCGTCTTCTTGAGTCTCAACTTCAAGTTGAAAGACATCGATCAGATGTGCTGCGACAGGAAGCTGAAGGACTGAGGAAGTACCTGCAGAATTCAGATGCATATTTTCTGGTGCAACAGCAAGTGCTGGAGGATTTAAGCGCCAAACAAGAGAAAGTTAATAATCTTGCTAAGCATCTTGCCAGCATCATGGGTACCCCGGATATTGTTTCTTCAGATCTTCTAAAGTGGTTTCAGTTCTGGATTTGTTTTGCTGCGGCGTTTATTTGCGCTGGTCGCCAACTTTGACAACCAGTGTATATGATATGCTGCTTTGTTCCCTATATTTGCACTGGTGGCGAACTTTGATGCCCAGTGGATGTAATATGTGTAATAGCCGTGATAGCCTAGCGTTAGTTGCTTGCTTATTTATTTCCTTGTTGTCCTATTTATTTGTTTGCTTGTAGTCATTGCAGTTCTTTTTCCGCGGTTAGCTAGTGGCTGCAATAACCTATTTTTAAAACTAGGCCACAATAACCATGGGCTAATATTTACTGTAGTGACACTAGGCCTCCTACTGGTCGTATAAACAGTGGGCCATCTATGGGCCGTAGAAACAATGGGCCATCTACGGGCCGTAGAAACAATGGGCCTTCTACGGGCCGTAGAAACAATGGGCCTTCTGCGGGCCGTATTTTCAATGGGCCTTATATGGGCCGTATAATCGATTGGCTAAACATGGGCCAAACAGACCGCATTATGGCCATAAATGGGCTACAGTTGGAATCGTCCGTTCATGGGCCGACCATAACGGGCCATCATTAATAGGCCGTATTTGATGACGCCATGAAATCGGCCCAACGTATTAACGAACCACAAACGGGCCGACTGTAACCACGGGCTGAATTTGGCCCACAAGCAGAAAATGACAGTAACGGGCCGTAAGTAAATAAATGCTGGAAATGAGCCCAAGGATAAATGGGCTCTGAGAAGGCCGAAAGATAACATGGGCTGGAAACGGCCCAACGGAATAACGGGCCGTTAATGGGTATAAAGTGATACACTATTCATTACGGGCCAGTTTCACCACGTGCCGTTAATGGGTGTAAAGTGATACACTGTTCATTACGGCCCAGTTTCACCACGGGCCATTAGTAGGCCAAGAGTTACATAGGGCCTCATATGGGCCGAAAGACTTCATGGGCCATACATGGGCCAGAAGTGAAAACGGGCTGGAATCATATTGGATGGCCCAGATGATGCTACTGGGCCTAATTCCGATAGGGTGTAACGGGCCTTGGGTTAGCGGGCTATAAATGGGCTATATTCGAACAGACCGTTAACAAGCTTTCCATGGGCCGGCCTGCCAGCTTTTGACCAAGTCAAACGGGCCGGCCTTTTCACAGGAATGGGCCTCTATTGGGCCGTGCCACGTGTCGACGTATCATAGGCACCTTCCGTCCAATGAGTGGTTGACATCTGTCCCAACGGTGAGCCGACACGTGTTTCCTCCAGCCAATGATGATTTTACATGTGGAAAATCCCCATTGGTCGGGGCTGTTAACGGGTTTTCGGATCCAAAACCCGACCCTATAGCTTAACGGCGTTCCGTTACGGTGGATGGCACGTGTCGGTCACCCTTGACGAAAGCACTTCTGTGACGCGCGATTTATCGCCATGGAAGTGGACACTTCCGTGATGATAATTTTGGTAATGTCATGGAACACTTCTACGACAACACAGGTATGACTATCTTGATTCTTTCATAAATTTGTCAAGGATGTACATGCATGACAAAAAAGCGACCTACGGTGACAAACACGTATCATCACGGAAGTGTATTTTTTTGTAGTGTCGGGAGGATATACCCATAACCATGGAGGACATACCCACAATGGAGGAAGTACGCATAACCACAGTTGTCCCAAGAATGGAAACGGAAATGGGGCAGGCAGTAACCAGAACCGCTCTAACCCAGCCACACCCGCCAAGAAGGACCTAAGTCACATTACTTGTTTTAAGTGCGGGAAGACTGGACACTATGCCACTGAGTGTTCTGAAGCGAAGAATGGAAATGGCAATGGAAGCTCTAGGAAGAAGCCCAACCCTTTCAACAGGGGACAAGTGAACCACGTTAACGTGGAGGAGGTTGAAGAGCAGCCAGACACAGTTATCGGTAAGTTTTTGGTTAAGTCATTTACCGCTCTCATTCTTTTCGATACTGGTGCATCGTATTCATACATTTCAAGGGGATTTGTGGATAAGTATAAGTTGCCCACCAAAGTTCTTAGGACACCTATGTTAGCAAGCTCGCTAGGAGCGGAGCATATGGCAAGCCAATGATGTTTTCAGGTGCCATTAACCATAGGTAGGCATGTTTTCCTCTCAGACCTAATAATTCTGGAATCACAAGGATTGGATGTGATACTAGGAATGGATTGGCTATCGATGTATGGAGTAAACATCGATTGCGCCAGTAAGTCAATTTAACTCACCACACCGGAGGGAAAAATGATTAAGTATGTATCCAGGCATACACCAAAGAGGACCCACGTAAATTCTCTCACGGGAGTTGTTCAGGAAGAAGTGCGTGTAGTGAAGGATTACCCGAATGTATTTCTAGAGGAACTACCTGGCATGCCGCCGGATCGAGACATTGAGTTTTTGATAGAGCTGTTGCCAGGCACCGGACCAATATCGAAGAGACCATATTGGATAGCCGCAAATGATCTGGAGGAGATTAAGAAACAAATTAAGGAGTTATTGGAGAAAGGTTACATTCGACGAAGCTCGTCACCATGGGGAGCCCCAGTGCTCTTGGTTGAGAAGAAGGATAAATCTCTGAGAATGGTGGTTGACTATCATGCATTGAATGAAGTGACGATAAAGAACAAGTACCCACTGCCAATGATCAATGATTTGTTTGACTAGCTGCAGGGAGCTAAAGTATTTTCCGAGATCGATCTACGATCAAGATACCACCAGCTGAAGATCCGAGAATAGGATATACCTAAGACAACTTTCACCACAAGGTACGGGCTATACGAGTACACAGTTATGTCATTTGGATTGACTAATGCCCCTGCCTATTTCATGAGTATGATGAATAATGTGTTCATGGAGTTCGTGGATAAGTTTGTCGTGGTGTTCATTGATGATATTTTGGTATACTCGAAGAATGAAGAGGAACACAAGGAGCATTTGTGTTTAGTTCTCGAGAAGCTCAGGGAACACCAGTTGTATGCCAACTTCAGCAAATGTGAGTTTTGGTTGAAGGAAGTTGGATTCGTTGGACATGTTATATCAGGAGAAGGTATAGTAGTAGATCCCACCAAGGTTAAGTCAGTCATAGATTGGCTATCACCCACCACAGTTGGAGAAATCCGTAGTTTTCTTGGACTCGTAGGATATTATCGGAGATTTATAGAGAATTTCTCTAAGATTGCAAAGCCCATGACGGAGTTGTTGAAGAAGGACACCAAGTTCAAATGGACAGAAGGATGTGAGGCCAGTTTTCAGGAGTTGAAGAAACGTTTGACTACAGCCCCGGTGCTAATTCTCGCAAATATACGCAAGGATTTCCAAGTGTATTGTGACGCATCGCACTTAGGACTTGGAGGTGTACTTATGCAAGACGGAAGAGTTGTTTCGTATGCCTCTCGTCAACTTCGACCACATGAGTTGAATTATGCCACGCATGATTTGGAGTTAGCAGCCGTAGTACATGCACTCAAGACCTGGAGACATTTTCTTATTGGAAACCATTGTGATGTGTACACGGATCATAAGAGTTTGAAGTACATTTTTACTCGGAATGAGCTAAATCTCAGGCAAAGGAGATGGTTGGAGCTCATAAAGGACTATGATTTGAAGCTGCATCATCATCCAGGAAAGGCTAATGTCGTAGCAACCGCTTTGAGTCGGAAGAGTTATGTTAATACTCTCTTAACAGGAGGGTTGTCGGATCATGGGTTCTGGCAAACCCTTGAGGTTCGAACACTAGGGTTCGCACGAAGGTTTTCTCCCTATCGAACCATGCCCTAGCTCTCTAAGATCTCGCAGAAAAACTCAACGAACTCACAACACAGAAAGACACAAGATTTATACTGGTTCGGGCCACCGCTGTGGTGCAATATCCTACTCCAGTGTGGTGGTGGTGGATTGCCTCTTGGGCTGATGAAGAACAGTTACAAGGGGAAGAACCGCCTTCTGAGGTTGAGGAGTTCTTGCGTTTTGCGGACTTGTGATGAGGCCGATCCTCACTTGTCTCTCGTTCCCTTCCTTGTGATCAGGTTCCCCTCACTATGGTGGCTAGTTCTACTTATATAGGCCCTGGTCCTCTCCCCAAATATTGAGCGGGAAGGGGGCCAACAACGGCCAATTCGAAAGGGGACAACTAGTACAAGTTATCCTGACAAAAGGAGGTCTTCGCCTGCCAAAGGCTCTGGTGGTGATGCCGTCTTGGGCTCCATGGTGACCTCCATCCTGCCGTCCTTCTTGTCTTGGTCTTGCTGCACCAATATGGAAACCTTTGCCTAATGGCTCGGTACTCCACGCCTGCGCTTGCCCCCTTGGCACCAAGGAGGAAACAAGGACACTGCGTGCGCTGGCGCCCGCCTGGTCTCGATCATCATGGCTCACGTCACCAGGACCTCACGAGGTTTGCCCTGCCTTGATGTCTCCGCCCCTCACGAGACTGCCTGGCGAGGCCGCTCCTGAGGAGGTTTTGCGTCGTCCGCTTCGCGAGGCTTGGCCCCTCGCGAGGGTCTTGAATGCCTTGTCGATGAAGATGGGCCGTACAGACCTGCCAGCCCAGCCACGCCATGGGCCGCAGGCAGGCAAGTCTAGGGACCCCCGTTCCCAGGACGCCGATAATAGCCCCCGGGCCCAAGGCGCTCTCGGGCTTGGCTTTGAGGCGGAGCCAAAGGGTGAAGCACGGAGCGCCGCGGGCCCCCAAAGCCTGCGACCTTGGTTGACGCGTGGCGGTTGATTGGACGTGGGTGTCTCCTCTTCCCCACGCTGCCTCGGCAACTGCCCGACTTGACAAAAAGGCTGGTGTGGTCATCGCTTGCCTTCATTGCTTCTTTCCCGCCTTGCTCCAGATCCCCTTTCTCGCTTCTTGCTGCCGGAACTTCCAGATCCGCTTCAACTATGCTCCGCGTCAACGACCAATGGCGTCGAGCAAGGTCAAGTCCTCCTCAGTGCTGGCTTGGTTCGAGCCAGCCCTCGATGCGCCCAATGTCACGGAGAAGAACCTTGCCGCTACGCACTTGCTGACGGCGGGGGCGAGCAATGAGAGGGGGAAGACGGAGCTCCGTCTTGCCTCCGATGAACCAGAGCCTCAGGGAAGCACCTTCTTCCCTTTCTTCACGAGCAGCATCGCCGCCGGGTTGGTTCCCCCCTTTTCTGATTTCTTTTTCGAGGTCCTCGACCACTTCGGGTTGCAGGCGCTGCATCTCCATCCCAACTCCGTTCTTCTCTTGTCTATCTTCGCCTACTATTGCGAGGCGTACCTGGGCGTGATGCCGTCCGTGGCACTGCTGCGCCACTTCTTCTTCCTCCGTGTCATCGGTGGCCATATCTCCAAGTGCGCCAACTTCATCGCAGTCAGCCAGGCCAACTCGATCTCGAACACCGGGAAGAGGGTTGACAACATCAGGGCCAAATGGGTCATGATGGGTGCCAAGTGCGTCCATCCACGCTTGGAACTGCCGATGGAGGCGCCCCGGTCTGACAAGGGGTGGTCTCGTGTTGAGCTCACTGACGAGCGGGCATCGTCGGTGCTTGAGTAGATGAAGACTGATTTGAGGCCGGGAAACGCGAAGGCGGCCAAGGTGACTGGGGTCATGCTTCTGAGGGAATTCTTGACGCTGCGCGTTGCTCTACTCCAGGCGCGCACGTGTCCCTTGTGGAATCTTGGAGGTGAAGAAGACAAGGTTCGTCTGAGCCCGGTGGCCCTGCCCAATGACGAGCTGACTGCAATTCTGCGTCTATTGGTTGGGGACAACCAAGAGTACCCGCCGAGCGCTTTTATTCCTTTGTTCCATCGCAAGGATTGGGAGCAACTCATTGCTTCCAGGCCAACCTTTGACGTGCGTGGGCTGGTGCCGCCTGCGCTCGCTGCGGCCTCCACGACGCCAAAGCCGGTGGAGGTGTCTTCTGACGAGTCCCACGAGGAGGGAGAGGAGGAGGAGGACTCAGAGGAGATCCCCGAGGGAACGGGGGAGAACTCCCCCTTGAGCAAGGCCGACATCCTCCACGCCCTGCCAGACGCCGCCGAGGTCGTCGCCCGCCAGGAGGTGAGGGAGTTACCCCTCATCCCGACAAGGGGTAGATCATCGCTGGTCTTCCGAGATGCTGCCTCCGATGTGGCATCGCTTGGAGCCGGCTCCGGTCCTTCTGTTGTGCCGTCTTCTGCTCCCGGAGCCCGTGTGCCCACTCCTCAGGCCCCGACGCTTTCGGGTTTCAGGCTCACCAAGCAGAGGGCAGACTATGTCGCGGTGGATCCGTAAGTGCTTTGAGCTTCGTCTTGTTTCTACTTATACTTGATGTTTTCTGACAACTGCCTGGTCGATCAGGCTGGAGTCGTCAGCGAAGAAGAGGAAGGGGGATGCCGCGGTCGTGCCCCCCTCTTCAGAGAAGAGAGGCGACGGCAACCGCATCGCCCCAGCCCGGTCACCCCCGCGAGGCCAAGAAGAGCATCGGCAGGATGAACCAGCCCCCGTAGCCCCACTGGCTCCAGAAGTATCGGCACCTATCTTTGCTGACGAGGTCCCAAGGGCACCGGAGCCCTCGATCTTCCAGGCTCTGGTAACGATGTCGCCTCCTACTCCAGCTGCTCCTATAGCCCCGAATTCTTCTGCCCCCTCTGCAGCCTTTGAGCGTGTCTTCTCGGGGATGGCCAAGCTACGGGAAGACCTCCCGGGCGCGGACCTGTACCTAGTGGCCGGGCGCCTGGAGCTGGCCTCAGGCTGGCTTCACTCCGACTCGGCCGTTCGAGCGTCGCTGAGCCAGGCCGCGGCGGCCTCCGAGAAGGAGAAGCAGGCCGCCGCCAAAGCTGCGGCCGACCGTGAGGCGGCGCTGAAGGACGCTGAGGCCGCCCGCAGCCATTGCCGAGAGCTAGAGGGTGAGGTGAAGAGGCTGCGCGATGAGCGCGTAGAAGCAACATGCGACCGCGCATCGAAGGAGGAGGAGATGAAGGCTCGCGAGGATGCCATCAAGGGCCATGATGCTGATCTAGGGGAGCTGACGAAGGCGCAGGCCGTGGAGCGCAGCCGACTGGAGGAACTGGAGCAAAAGGTGAAGACGAGGGAGGCTGAGCTTGATGCCAAGGCGAAGGTCCTGGCTGAAGACCGCGAGGCCTTTTCGCTTCTTGAGAAGAGGTCCAACGTGGCGCTGAAGTCACTGTACGAGAAGGTGTAAGTGCATCTAGTGCCCCTTAGTGATTTTGGTGTATTGAAGACTTATAGGTTAAGGGACTAATGTGTTTTTGAGTGTACATAGGTCTATAAGTCTATGAGGAGTTTGATATTTACAGAGAAAGTCGACCCCTAAAAATAAAGTTCTTCGGCTGAAGACTTTCTGAAGACTTTGAAAGTGAAGAAATTGGTGCAATCCTGAAGACTTGGTATTCATTCGAGGAACATGAAGCATGAAGACTTTTGTTTTCTTAGTTTCATTTTCTCTTTCTTGAGTCATAGGAAACACCGTACTGTTAAAGGGGGTCGAGGAAATACTAAGGAAAAATTTCCATGTGATGCTCAACTCAAAATCCTACACCTACCAATCCCTTCGAGTGAAGCCATTGGAAATCTCATACAGTTCAGTCATATTCTTCAGTGACAGAGACGAAGTTCCTCTGGTTTCTGAGGAATTTTTTCTGACTGAGGAGTTAGGAATTCGCCAGTGCGGATTGCCTACACAGTGAGGAACATGATAGCCCTGAGGAATTTGATACTCAAATTTCCAACCGTTGCTGTGTCTTGTGCCAGCTGTCCCAAAATATCTACCCACCTAACGATCATATCATTAAAGGGCATTTATGTCTTATCATGTCTGGCTGCTCCCTAGGCTATAAATAGCTGCCCCCTACAACCACTAGCTGGTTGGCTGCTTCAAGAGAAACTGACACTTGTCATTTGAGAGCATCCCATCCTCCGAGGACTTTGAGTGAAAATCATCATGAGGAAAACCCAAACCCAAACACCTACTAACCCCAAGTGATTGAGCATCACTGAAGAGATTGATCCTGCATGGATCCGACGCTTGTTACCTTTGAAGACTGTGCTTTTTCCAGACGGTTAGGCGTAAAGGTCTAGAGCATCCAAGAGGAATTGTGGATCGCCGAGTGACCAAGTTTGTGAAGGTTCAGAAGTCACCTGAAGACTTACCACGAGTGATTGGGCGAGGTCTGTGTGACCTTAGCTCAAGGAGAATACGGTGAGGACTGTGTATCCGGGACTGTGTGTCCTCAGGTTTAAATACCTAGCTGCTCCAACCAGACGTACAACTGAGACAGCAGTTGGAACGGGTCTACCAAATCATTGTCTTCACCAAGCTCACTGGTTCTATTTCCTCAACTCTTTCATTTCCTCACAGCTGTGTTGAGTGCTTGTTCGTATCTGTGTTTGAAGACTTTGACTGAAGACTTTCTCAATTTCCTCAGTTCAATTTCTTCAGTCTGTTTGTCTTCATCCCGTGTTATCCTGTGTTTACACTTTTCTGTACTCTGTGCTTGTCTTCCTTTCATCATGATGACTATGCTTGTGCTCTGTTATGATTACTTTTGAGTACTTATTCCGCTGCTAGTAGTTCTTCGCTAAGGAATTTCCTTACCTGCAAATTCCTCAGTGAAGAATTCATAAAAATCGCCTATTCACCCCCCTCTAGTCGATATAACGCACTTTCAGAAGGGCCTGGAGAAGTCGCTGACCACCGACGAGGATGGCCCTGCTCAGCTGCTTCCCCACTTGGTGAAGGTGCTTGAGGAAGTCGTGGAGGGCATCGGCCCTATGGCTGAGGCGGAGGCTCATGTCCTTTCTTCGGCTGCGCTGATGCGTGTCTTCAGCCATCTGTACCTCCACGACCCCAGCGCTCGTCTTGACGAGCTGCTGGAGCCTGTAGCTGATGAACATTGTGCGGCCGCCACTGCTGCCGTGAAAGGTCAGGTGGAGGCCCTGCTGAAGAAGTTCCACGGCTTCGTCCTTGCTCCCTCGACCGGCGATGCCACCGATCCTGCAGATGGCGGTGTCCAGGGGTGACCTGCGTCTGCTTTCCTGTTTCATTCCTGCATATGTATCAGGCCTCGTGGAGGCGTTAAAACTTTCATTTTATATTGTGAGCACAATATGTCTTGTAATATTTGCTTGAGATTTTGCGATTTTCTTCCTATTTTCTTTATGTTCTGCGTCAACAGAGCCCGGCCCCGCGCATATCTTAACCGCCGTTGGGTCAACCGGAGACCAGGACGGACCAAGGAGTGACGGGCTACGTGACCAGTTAGGCTCCTGAGTCGCGATGCTCAGGAGTCCCCCTTGACGCGCAAACAGCTTATAGGGGGAGTACGTGAGGATAGGTTGATGTTCTACGTTGGCAGAGCCTGGCCCCGCGCATACCTCAACCGTCGTTGGGCCGATCCGAGACCAGGACGGACCAAGGAGTGAGGGGCTATGTGACCAGTTAGGCTCCTGAGTTGCGATGCTCTGGAGTCCCCCTTGACGTGCAAACAATCTCTATATCTTTGCCCTCGCCGAGGCTCGGCTCGGGAGGGACGTGCGACGACCAGGTCCAGGAGACCTGGCCGGGTGGCGTACGCTTGGGCGTGACCCGAGCGTAGCCCCCGTGCCCAGCCCCCTCGTGCAGCTCTCCCGAGGGGAGGCGTTGCGGTGAGGCTGGACACTGAGCTCTGGGGCTCCCTGAGGTTGGTATGACTGCGAAGCCGCCCTCAGTTGTTTATCACCAACGCGGAGCATAGTGCTTCCGCTTGTGCACGGGCATAGCCACTCCTCGGCAATGTCGATGGCCAGCACGAAGCATGGTGCTTCCACTTGTGCGTGGGCGGGGGGCTCCCTCTGCGGAGAGCCCCCGATGCGTGTACAACCCCGCCCTGACATGTGGCTTGCACGACAGGGCTAGATGAGGTGTATCTGGGCACTCGTGAGCCAGCGCGGGACTCACGAGGCCTTACCTGAAGGCGGGTTGCGCCTGGTCTTGGTTCTTGTTTGCGGTACTGGACCTGTGAGGTGGTCAGACAACCTGCGCTGAACGAATCTCCTGAGGTTATCGCGTGAGAACGCCAAGCACCAACGGCCCCAGGAGGTGACGTAAACGGGGCCAGCCCGCCAGATAGAGCTCAGCCATTGGATTTATCGATGCTGCAGGGATGGACCCGAGCACAGACGCCATGCTCAATTTACTCATGCGAAGGGTCCTGAAGAAAGACGGCCGGCACGCGGTCCCCTTGATGGGTGGTGATCAAGCGAGTAGTAATCATAGATAGGTCGAACATGAGAGTAGCAGGCTTAAGCAAGTGCATGAGAGATACGTGCCACTGGGTCAGGCCCGAGCGACTTGGGGATGATGCAGCCCGAGGGACGCCCCCAACAAGGTAAGCTAAAGACATAAGAAAAGGGATACATGCCACAGGGACGGACCCACGCGGCCTGGGAATGATGCAGCCCGAGGGGCGCTCCTAGCTGAATGACTTGGAAAGATGTCACCTGGTCATGTTGACGAAGGAGAGTTGAAGCAGCTGAAGGTGTACGACGAAGGGGTTGCTCCTTACGAGCCTCCGAAGCTCTGAGCCTTGGGAGGCTCTGGGGGCTTAGGTGGTTCCTTAAGGACCGTCTCCATCTCCATCAGGATGGCATGGTGCCTGGCTTCCTGATCCGCTAGGATTCGCCGCAAGTTGCGCTGGTAGGCAGATGATACACTTGGAAGGCCAAAGGGCATGCGAACGTAGCTGTGTGGTGGGCCCTCGCAGCATCCCACGCACAAAGGCCAAAAAAGCTCCTGAGAAGCGGCCCTGTTGAGCCCTGGAACGTCGATGCAAACATGCAGCTCGACATCCTAGCCTGGATGGGAAGCTACGTCTCGTGAGCGGCGGTCGTCGCGCATGGCCCTTGTGTCTTGCAACTCCTAGGTGGTCTTGATGATGAAGTCCCAAATGGTGGTGATCCTTGCCCAGTGCCCTCCTGAGGGAAACATGCTGCGAAGCACGCCTCCATGTGGTGCCCGAGCGCCTCCCTCGTGATGTGGGCAAAGTCTGAGGCCTTCCAGAAGAAAGCCCCCGAGCCCTGCCCGAGAAGGGCGTTGGGGGGAGACGCCCCTGGAGCGGGAGCTGATCCTGATGAGACTCCGGCCGTGGCGTCACCCTCCTGAGGTCATGCGCGTCGCAGCTTCTTCTTCTTCTTGGGGACGGCCTCAGGAGGACCCTCACCCTTGCTGTCGGGGTCGTCGATTGCTGCAGCTTGGAAGGCACGCTCGAGGGACCACACCACATCTTTCTCTTCACATGGGACCGCGATGATCCCACTGCTTCCCGGCATCTTGAGGACATTGTAGCCATGATGGGTCACTGCCATGAACTTTGCCAGGGCTGGATACCCGAGGATGGCATTGTACGGCAGACGGATGTGTGCGACATCGTAGTCGACGAGCTCGGTGCGGTAGTTCTTGCGTTCGCCGAAGGTGACAGGGAGGCAGACCTACCCTATCGGTGTGGTGGAACCGTCGGTCACTCCTAAGAAAGTCCTTGTGGGCTGAAGCTGGTCATACGACACTTGGAGGCTGTCGAACGTGTCGACGGACAGGACGTTGAGCCCCGCGCCACCGTCGATGAGGGTCTTGGTAACTTGCACGTTGCTGATTACTGGGGAGCAGAGCATCGGGAGGGTGCCAGCGGTAGCTGCGCACTTGAGCTGGTCTACCGAGTTGAATGTAATGGGGCACTGGGACCATCTGAGCGGGCGCGTGGCTTTGAGCTTGGAGAGGACTGCATTCACTTCACGAGCAAACTGCTTGAAGATACGCTGCGAGGCTGGGGCCTCGGCTCCGCCCAAGATGCAGGTGATAGCACGTGGTTCATGGAAGCCCCCAGCCCCCTTGTCCTGATGGTGTTCGTCATTCCTTCTTGGCGGTGGTGGCAGCGGAGGGAGCCCGGCGTTACCTTGAGGACGATCCTCACGAGGCTGATCCCTCCAGGCGCCCTCGTGAGGCTGATCCTGCCAATGGTCCTCGCGAGGCCGATCGCGCCACTCCTGGCGCGGGCCATGGCCATCCCAGCGTCCTCCACCACGCCCTCCTCCTCGGTCGTAGCCCCGGTCGCCGTGCTTGGGGCATCGACCAAAGCGCCCTTCGCGAATGGCTCTGAGCTTTTGACAGTCGCTGGTGTTGTGGGTGTTCAGGTTGTGGAAGGCGCATAACGGACAACTACCCTTGGATGACTCTGGTTGGTCTCTGCCACGCTTGGTGCCTGGTTCCGCTGCGAGCACGGCTGCTCCCTTGCGCTTCACGTCCTTGTCCTTGGCCTTCTTCTCCTCTAGGTCCACAGCAAGAAGCTCGAGGAGGGAGAGGCGCCCCTCCTTAGCTCTAGCACACTTGGTCGCGATGTTGAACAGCTCCAGGGTCGTGCACAGCTCTTCATGGATGGCGAGCTCCTCCTTCATCTTGACGTCACGGATGCCATCAGAGAACACAGAGATGATGGCTTCGTCGATCACCTTGGGGATCTTGATCTGAGCACTATTGAAGCGCTGAATGTACTTCTGCAGGGTCTCTCCTGGTTGTTGCTTGATGCGGCACAGGTCGCCCGCGACCGGGGGGCGGTCGTGAGTGCCCTGGAAGTTGGCGATGAAGCGGGTGCGCATTTCTTCCCAGGAGGAGATTGAGCCCGGAGGCAGGTTCAGGAGCCAGGAGCGGGCGCCTTCCTTGAGAGCCATGGGAAACCAATTCGCCATGACATTCTCGTCGCCGTTGGCCACTTCGATGCTCAGCTCATAGAGCTGCAAGAACTCCTCGGGGTCGGGGGTGCCGTCATAGCGAGGAGGCAGATCTGGCATGAACTTGCCCGGCCAGGCGACGCTACGCACCTCGGGGGTGAAGGCGCGATAGCCAGCTATGGTCACTGGGACCCGCCTTGGGGGTGGAGCTTGGTCTTGATGGGGTCCGCGCCTTGCCGCAACAGGTGGCGCGTGGGCTTGCCGCAACAGCCGATCCTGGCGCGGTGGTGCGAGGAGCGGCGGAGCATTTTGTTGTGGCCAAGGGACTTCTTGACAGCTTCTCGCTTCACGCGCGGGCGTAGGACGTGGCGGGTCGCCTCGCAGAGCCGCGTGTCTTGGCTCCAGGGCGCCGTCTTGGGGCTGAGGTGGCTGAGGCGCTCCGTGAGCTACGTTGCCCATAGCTGGCGGAGGGCGAGGCAGAGAGAGCAACGGCACAGGGGAGCCCCCTGCGGCGCGGATAAGCTCAGCAATGCGGTCGAGCCAGTCCTCGTAGAGGTTGTCAACCGTACGGTAGCGCAGGAGCTCGTGCGCCATCAGGAGCGCAACCCGTGCATCCATGGGAGGGCGACAGGCATGGGAAGAAGAACCGGCCGGGGTCAGCGATGGAGTGGCGGTGCGGCCATCCCGCTTCACCGAGGGATGCAGCAAGGATTCTTGCTGCTCGTTCCCCGCCGGGCCGGTGGTGGCGTTGGCGGCAGGCGACGGGGAACGACGAGGCAGCCCGCTGACTGGAGCCGTCTGAGCAACGTGGGTGGCGAGGGCAGGCCGACGCTCGGCACGAGCGTGGCGCGCGTCTGCCATGGAGACGGCGAAGCAACGGAGCACGGAGCGACAGAAGGAAGCTTGGCGCACCCCTACCTGGCGTGCCAAATGTCGGATCACGGGTTCTGGCAAACCCTTGAGGTTCGAACACTGGGGTGCGCACGAAGATTTTCTCCCTATCGATCCACACCATAGCTCTCTAAGATCTCGCAGACGAACTCAATGAACTCACAACACAGAAAGACACAAGATTTATACTGGTTTGGGCCACTGTTGTGGTGTAATACCCTACTCAAGTGTGGTGCTGGTGGATTGCCTCTTGGGCTGATGAAGAACAGTTACAAGGCGAAGAACTGCCTCCTAAGGTTGAGGAGTTCTTGCGTTTTGCAGACTTGTGATGAGGCCGATCCTCACTTGTCTCTCATCCCCTTCCTTGTGATCAGGTTCCCCTTACTGTGGTGGCTAGTTCTACTTATACCGGCCCTGGTCCTCTCCCCATATATTGAGAAGGAAGGGAGCCAACAACGGCCAATTCGAAAGGGGACAACTAGTACAAGTTATCCTGACAAAAGGTACTCTTCGCCTGCCAAAGGCTCTAGTGGTGACGCCATCTTGGGCTCCATGGTGACCTCCATCCTTCCGTCCTTCTTGTCTTGGTCTTGTTGCACCAATATGGAAACCTTTGCGTGATGGCTCGGTACTCCGCGCCTGCGCTTGCCCCCTTGGCACCAAAGAGGAAACAAGGACACTGCGCATGCTGGCGCCCGCCTGGTCTTGATCGTCATGGCTCACGTCACGAGGACCTCGCGAGGTTTGCCCTGCCTTGATGTCTCCGCCCCTCGCAAGCCTGCCTGGCGAGGCCGCTCCTAAGGAGGTCTTGCGTCGTCTGCTTCGCGAGGCTTGGCCCCTCGCGAGGGTCTTGAATGCCTTGTCGATGAAGATGGGTCGTACAGACCTACTAGCCCAGCCACGCCGTGGGCCATAGGAAGGCAAGTCTGGGGACCCCCGTTCCCAGGACACCGACAAGGGTTACCAAAGGAGTTAGCCGAGGATCTCAGGGAACTTCGTTTGGAGATAGTTCCTAGAGGTTTTGTTGCAGCATTGGAGGTTTAGTCAACATTATTGGGAAAGATTCGAGAAGCTCAGAAGGATGACAAAGAAATTGCCGAGTTAAAGGAGAAAATGAGCAAGGGAAAAGCTAAAGGTTTTCGTGAGGATGAGCACGACACCTTGTGGTTTGAGGACCGTGTTTATGTACCCAATAATGCAGAGATCAGGAAGTTGATACTACAGGAGGCTCATGACTCGCCATACTCGATACACCCCGGAAACACCAAGATGTATTTGGATTTGAAGGAGCATTTCTGGTGGACAGGAATGAAGAAGGATATTGCCGAGTATGTAGCGATATGTGATGTATGTCAGAGAGTGAAGGCAGAACATCAGAAGCCAGCGGTATTATTGCAGCCTATGCCGATACCCGAATGGAAGTGGGATAAGCTTGGCATGGATTTTATCATCGGATTACCCAGGACCCGATCGGGATATGATTCTATTTGGGTAGTAGTGGATTGTTTGACCAAAGTGGCTCACTTTATCCCAGTTAAAACCACCTATACGAGTGCGAAGTTGTCCAAGATATATATGACCAGAATCGTATGTCTGCATGGAGTTCCGAGGACCATCGTATCAGATATAGGAACACAATTCACTTCAAAGTTTTGGCATCAGCTGCACCAGACTTTGGGGACCAGACTAGAGTTTAGTACAGACTTTCATCCGCAGACGGATGGACAGACCAAGAGAGTCAATCAGATTCTGGAAGACATGTTGAGAGCTTGTGCGCTAGATTATGGATCTAGTTGGGATGACAATTTGCCTTACGCGGAGTTCTCATACAACAATAGCTACCAGGCCAGTTTGAAGATGGCACCTTTCGAAGCGTTATATGGACGGAGGTGCAGGACACCATTGATGTGGGATGAAGTTGGAGACTGTCAGTTGTTTGGACTAGATTTAATCAAAGAGTCAGAAGAGGAGGTTAAGCTGATTCGAGATAGACTGAAGGTAGCTCAGTTCAGGCAGAAGAGTTATTCATACTCGAAACGCAAGGAGGTAGTCTATGAAGTCGGAGACACAGCATATCTTCGTGTGTCACCTCTGCGAGGAGTTAAACATTTTGGATTCAAGGGAAAGTTAGCCCCGAGATTTGTAGGGCTATATCGAGTTTCGGAATGTATGAGAGAAGTAGCCTACAAGTTGGAGTTACCCGAAGGACTGTCGGGAGTTCATGATGTGTTTCACGATTCCCAGTTGAAGAAATGCCATGCAGAGATGGCCGATATCCCTCTGAGAGATACAGTGCCCCTGGAAGTAATTTAGTTGGATAGTGATCTGACCTACGAGGAGAAACCAGTCAAGATCTCGAGGTTGCCAGCAGAGTTACACGCAACAAGGTTATCAAGTTTTAAAAAGTTCAGTGAAGCCACCATACCGAGGATGAAGCCACCTGGGAACGAGAGGATGATCTACGGAAAGACCACCCACACCTATTTTCTAGCCAACCCAAATCTTGAGGGCGAGATTCATTTTAAGGTGGGCAGGTTTGTAACATCCCAAATTTTCAATTTGGAATGTTATACGTAGGTCATTCATGCATATCATATTTTATTGCATTTTGCCTTGCGATCCTCGAAAATTCTAAGCAACTCAAGGACCTACGGAGAGAGTTGGGGATTTCACCATTTTCATATTTGAATTTCATCAAATATCAAAACAAGGATCATTTTGGTTTTAATTATTTTTCCACTCCGAAAATATTTCATATTAAAATATATGAGAGGAGATAATATGACTTCTCCAAACTAAATGAAATATTGGAGGAAAAATATTAAAATCAAATAACTAATTTCATTTGGATTTTATTGCAATTTTATTTGAATTAGAAAAAATATGATTTTTTTTAAAAAATTGCATTTTAGGCCAAGAAAATGTTCACTAAGATCTAAATATTCTATTTAGATGGTGAAAATTGTTTTTGGCATTTCTAGATTTTTTTAATATTTATTAGGATTTTTCTCGATGGAATCTATTTAAAACAAAACCCGGACCGCACTAGGCCGCAGCCCAGCCGGCCTGTTTCCCCGCGCCGCCTCCCTCGCGCAGCGCCGTCGCCAGCACGGACGCCGAGGCAGAGTCCGAGCCGGACTCCACCTCGGGCCGGCCCCCTCCCCAAGCCACGCCGCCCCCTCCTATATATAGCGCCACCCCCGCCACCTCTCACCATCGCCGCTGCTGCCAACAGAAGCAGCAGCAGCAGCAGCAGCGCCCGCCAGCCACCGCCGCTTGCCGCCGCTCACCACCGCACGCCGCCGCGCCTCACCCTGCCTCGCCCTGCCTCCGCGCGCACGCTACTGGACACCGCCCCGCCCGCTGGATCTCGCTGCCCGGCCGCCGCCGGTTTTTTTGTTTTTAGGTAAAACCCGCGGTTTTCTTAAAAAACCCTAGATCGGTTTTTTAGTTAGATTGGTTCGTTTTTCGCTGGTTTATTTATTTAGCGGACGTTCGTCCGTTCGTTCGTTTTAACGAACGCTGTTCGCCATTTAGGTTTAGACAG
Source organism: Triticum urartu (assembly GCF_056163025.1). Taxonomy (NCBI): domain Eukaryota; kingdom Viridiplantae; phylum Streptophyta; class Magnoliopsida; order Poales; family Poaceae; genus Triticum; species Triticum urartu. The sequence goes on along the minus strand of NC_141876.1, from coordinate 360,264,743 downwards.
CAAACGTTCGTTCGTTAGTCTTTTCTTTTCATTTTCCTTTTCGGCTAGGGACCTATCCGCGATTATTTTTATCACAGATTAGCCCCTGATCTTCAAACCCTCACCGTTTCTTAACAGTTTGTGCAAATCCAGTGGAACCAACGCCAAAATCTTCGTCTCGAACCCCTCTTTATGTTTAATCAACTTGAACATGGTTTTGACAATTTAAAATTTTGGTTTCAAGTAGATTTGAATCCAAAGTTCTTTTGACCGTAGTTTCAGTTCCGTAGCTCTGATTCGATTGATTCTTTTTGCAGATCGAATTTTTTTAGTTGAGTTTTCAGATTCAATCTTCTTATTTGAGTTTTACCCATGCATGTATGCTTGAGTGCTTATCTATGCTATTGTTTGTTTGTGATAAAATTCCCGGAGTGCGAAGCGTGCTACTACGAGTCACTAGGTTTTGCGGATTGTCAGCAAGGGAAGTAACACATTGATCATACTCTTTTCATACCCAATTTTTATGCATTAGTTTCAATCCTCAAACATTGCATGAGTAGGATGTGATTAACATATGGGTATTGGGAAGTAGATGACGAGGTATAACCTATTGCCCTGTTTATTATCAAACCCTGGGAGTTACTTCTACGTTATGCTTATGTTTCTATGCTATGCACGTAGACGTGGTTTGGTTTGACAGATCCATGACAGATGTGAGTGTTTAATTAATGGTTAACTTAAGGTGGCTACTTTAATACACATCTGGGTGGATTGTTGGTTTGGGCACCTGGAGAATCCAATGTTGTCCTAGGATATCCCGGAGTACCCATGAGATCATCCTATGGCTAGCCACCCAGGCTCAAAGGGATCATAATATTAGTCATGCTAGAAACTTCTGTGTGCAGCCACAAGCTATTATGGGCTCTAGCATAGTTGAGTAAGTTGCGTGACTTCTTTCAGTGGTGGGCTAGCAGATGTAGGGGAAAGTAGGTGTAACTGTCCACCCAGAGTAAAGAGTTAATGTTGCTAAAATACTGTGTCTCGGTCATCCATTTCTCAAACACCATGTAGTGCGAGAAATCCAATGGAGGAGATCGAGTCTTGTGGGGAAAAGTGCGCAAACCTCTGCAGAGTGTACAAACAAATCATGATTAGCCGTGTCCCCGGTTATGGACATCTTGAGTATCTGGTTCTTGAATTATCATGTGGATCTCATCACTCTAAATTAATTTGTTGGGTTGATAATTACTTTTAATTGGGGATTGAGTTGGAGGAACCTTCTCAATGTTGTTCAACTACCATGGTAGTTAAATAAAACATATTCCTTTATTGTAGGGAAAAAAGGCTTCTCGCAAAACATTATAACCGTAGAGCCCCCACCAGCCATGTATGCATGTAGTGATAGCATTTATCTTGTTCATTGCTCTACTGTGTTATATTGCCAGCATATTCCATGTGTTGACCCGTTTTCGGGCTGCAACATATCATGTTGCAGACTTTTCATACGAAGAGTAAGGTGCGCTAGGTCATTGTCGTGCACTCAGCTATGCCGTTGGAGTTGATGGACTCACTTTATCTTCCAAGCCTTCCGCTGTTATCTTATTTAGATGGCCTTAAGCCATATTTATTGTAATAAGTTCTCTTTGGAGACTATCGATGTAATAAGTGTGTGATTGCTACTCTGTTATAAACCCTTCGAGTACTATGTGTGTCAGTGTAACGCCCTCGATGCGGCTATATCTCCCTCGTGTCAAGGCACGACTTAGAGGCATAACCACATTGAAAGCAATGTCGCAAGTTAGGCAATCATCACAACATCCCATGTAACATGAATAATAAAAGGGGAAGGTACATAGTTGGCTTACACTTGCCACATCAATCAAGGTACATAAATAACATTACATCAACCAAACACTCATGGCCCGACTACGGCGCCAAAATAAAAGATAACCCAACATGCGACACGGTCCCGATCACCCCCAACTGGGCACCACTACTGATCATCAGGGGAAGACACGTAGTATCGTTGAGAGTCCTCGTCGAACTCCCACTTGAGCTCAAGCGCGTCACCTGGAGCGGAATCTTCAGGCCCTGCATCTAGTTTGGAAGTAATCTGTGAGCCACAGGGACTCAGCAATCTCGCACCCTCGCGATCAAGACTATTTAAGCTTAATAGGAAAGGCAAGGTATATATGTGGAGCTGCAGCAAGCGACTAGCATATATGGTGGCTAACCTGTTCGCAAAAGAGAGCGAGAAGAGGAGGCAAAGCGCGAACGAGAAACTAGAGGAGAACTTGCGCAAGCATTACTCCAACACCGTGTTCACTTCCCGGACTCCGCCGAGAAGAGACCATCACGGTAACTCTGTAACACCCTCGATGCGACTATAGCTCCCACGTGTCGAGGCACGACTTAGAGACATAATCGCATTGAAGGCATATGTCGCAAGTTAGACAGTATTCACAACATCCCATGTAATATATAGATAATAAAAGGGGAGATAACATAGTTGGCTTACACTCGCCACGTCAATCAAGTACATAAATAACATTACATCATCCAAACACTCATGGCCCGACTACGGCGCCAAAATAAAAGATAACCCAACATGCGACACAGTCCCGATCACCCCCAACTGGGCACCACTACTAATCATCAGGAAAGGAAACATAGTATCGTTGAGAGTCCTCGTCGAACTCCCACTTGAGCTCGAGCGCGTCACCTGGAGCGGAATCATCAGGCCCTGCATCTGGTGTAATAGTAATCTGTGAGCCACAGGGACTCAGCAATCTCGCACCCTCGTGATCAAGACTATTTAAGCTTATAGGTAAGGTAAGGTAACAATATATGTGGGGCTGCAGCAAGCGACTAGCAAATATGGTGGCTATCTTGTTCGCAAAAGAGAGCGAGAAGAGGAGGCAAAGCGCGAGCAAGAAACTAGAGAGAAACCTGCGCAAACATTACTCCAACACCGTGTCCACCTCCCGGACTCCGCCGAGAAGAGGCCATCACGGTAACTCACACGGTTGATTTATTTTAGTTAAGTTAAGGTTCAAGTTATCTACAACCGGACATTAACAAATTCCCATCTGCCCATAACCGTGGGCACGGCTTTTGAAAGTTCAAAACCCTGCAGGGGAGTCCCAACTTAGCCCATGACAAGCTCTCATGGTCAACGAAGGAATAGACCTCCTCCCGAGACGTTCCGATCAGGCTCGGTACCTCGGTTCTTCAAGACACTTCGACAGGTTAAAACAAGACCAGCAACACCGCCCGAATGTGCCGACAAATCCCGATAGGAGCTGCACATATCTCGTTCTCAGGGCACACTCAGATGAGACTAGCTACGAGTAAAACCAACCCTCAAGTTTCCCTGAGGTGGCCCCGCAGGTAGCTCAGTCGGACCAACACTCAGAGGAGCACTGGCCCGGGGGGGGGTTTAAATAAGATGACCCTCGGGCTCCGGAAACCCAAGGGAAAAAGAGGCTAGGTGGCAACTGGTAAAACCAAGGTTGGGCATTGCTGGAAAAGCTTTAATCAAGGCGAACTATCAAGGGGTTCCCATTATAACCCAACCGCGTAAGGAACGCAAAATCCGGGAACATAACACCGATATGACGGAAACTAGGGCGGCAAGAGTGGAACAAAACACTAGGCGAGAGGCCGAGCCTTCCACCCTTTTCCAAGTATATAGATGCATTAAGATAACATGGCAATATAATAATATCCCAACAAGTAAATAAATGTTCCAACAAGGAACGGTCTCCAATCTTCACCTGCAACTAGCAACGCTATAAGAGGGGCTGAGCAAAGCGGTAACATAGCCAATCAACAGTTTGCTAGGACATGGTGGGTTAGAGGTTTGACATGGCAATTTGGGAGTCTTGAAAGCAAGTGGTAGGCATCGTAGCATAGGCATAGCAAAAGAGCGAGCATCTAGCAAAGCAAAGATAGTAGTGATTTCGAGGGTATGATCATCTTGCCTACAAAGTTGTTAGAGTTGACTGGATCCTCGAAAGAAAACTTAACGGGCTCCTCGTTAGCGAACTCGTCTCCTGGCTCTACCCAAACAAGACAAGCAAGCAACAAGGACACAATCAACCACGTGCAAAGCTCAAACAATATGATGCAAGGATGGTATGCTATGCGGGATGCGATGCGGGATGCATATGCAAGATTTGACAAGGGATGCATGAACCTGGCCTCAACATGGAAATCCAAGTGTGCCACTGGAAAGGTCAGATGAAATCGCTTGAAAATGATATAAAAAACGCCGGAATCGGAGTTACGGTTTGGAAATGGCAAGCGAAACAAAAATGACACCGGTCTGCGATTTACAACAAGTAGCCATCTAAATGCAAAGAGATGAACATGCTACAGCACCCAAACATGACAACAAAATACATGGCAGGGATGCACACAAGATGCTTAACAAAAGTCTAGCACTGAGCTACGGCCAAATCATCCATTAACAGGTTCAAACAAGCATGGCAAAAATGCATATGACAAACAGATCTCATACTTAGTGAAATTAACACTTGTCTGGAATTTCAGATCAGGTAGCACTCTTCGGAGCAACAAAACTACATGCTAAAGGACCTGAACATGGCAAAGTAAAGCATGGCATGGAGCTACTCGAATATCTTAACAAAAGTCCCTTAGTGACCTTGAGCCAAAAGGGATCAGAAAAAACAATTGCAAGCATGTGAACATAGCAAAAAAACCTAATCAGTTTTCATACTTAGTGAAAACTGGAGCAAGCTGAAATATAACTCAAGTAGGCATGTTTACGAGCTCGATGCACTCACTACAGAGCAAGTCATGGCAAGACAAGCATACACCCACCAAGAATACACAAAATGCAAGCTAGACATGGCAAGAACAATAGCATAGCATGCACGGATCAACTACAACATCATCGGCAAAATTAAAAACAAGTTGACAATCTGCCCAGATTCACAAAGTAGCAAAAGTAGAGCTCGATTGACTCAAGCTAGGGTGCTCCATAATTGCAAACAAAGACATGGATGGATAGAGCACTACAAGATTAAAAAAACATCCTTACTGATCATCCTCAAAAGAGGCACGGATCACTAGGAAACAACAAGAACATATGGCCATATGAGATAAACAGCTCAAGGACTTAGTGGAAATGCTAAGTCCCTGAAATCAGCATTACCAAGTGCCTCACTTTGCAAGCTTGTGCTAGTCACCACACACATCACAAAAATACATGGGTTGCACCGCTGGAAAGATGGCAAAACCCTTAACAAAACATATGTAGAGCTCAGGGGCATATCATGCACACAATAATCATGGCAAAAATGACAAATATCTAAAAGGAGCAGCAGATCTGACAATTAACTCAAGTAGCACTCTTCTAACAGCATTTCGGGCATCAAGATGAACTCAAATGAAAATGATGCAATGACATGAAATGATGTGCTCTCTGAGATGAACATTTTGATATGCTATATGCCCAAAACGGAGCTACGGATGAGGAGTTATAGCACGATGAACAGGAGCAAATAATCTGCAAACTTAGGAGAAAAAAAAGGTCAACCCTAGGGTTACTTTAGCTCGGATCTGGATCTGGGTGCACGCCGACCGAGGAACGCTGGAGTTCGTCGGGGAGGTAGGCCGGCGGCTTGCCGGAGAGCTCGGGGAGGCGGCGTTGAGGAGGGAGGAGGAAGGCCGGGACGGCGTCGTCGATGGTGATGGCCGGCGATGGCGGCGGCGACCGGGGCAATGGCCGGCGACGAGGGCCTCGGGCGGAGGAACGCGGTGGCCGGCGAGCGCAGGGTGGCGGCCAGCGCGGTCTCACGGCGGCGCGGCGAGGGAGCCGGGCGGCGGGCGGAGCGGATCGGCGGGCGAAGGGGTGGCGGCGCCCGATGGGCTTGGATGGCCCGGTGCGGGCCTGCCCGGGCCGGCGGCGATGTGGGCACGCGCCCCGCCACATGGCGGAATGTGGTTGGGCGGCGGTGGCGGGCGGACGTTGTCCGGCTCCGTCCGGACACGTCTGGTGCGGCGGATCTAGGATTTTTAGGGTTTAGAGAGAGGGGATCTGAGATTTGGAATGGGGGAGGTATATATAGGCATAGAGGGAGCTAGGAGTGTCCAAATGAGGTGCGGTTTTCGGCCACGCGATCGTGATCGAACGCTCTAGATGATGCAGAGGTTTTTGGTGGGTTTTGGGCCAAAATGGAGGGGTGTTGGGCTGCAACACACATGAGGCCTTTTCGGTCCCTCGGTTAACCGTTGGAGCATCAAACGAAGTCCAAAAGGTACGAAACTTGACAGGTGGTCTACCGGTAGTAAACCAAGGCCGCTTGGCAAGTCTCGATCCAATCCGGAAATGTTTAATCCCCACACATGAAAGAAAGGTAGAAATGACCACCGGAGGAGAACGAAGCGCCGGAATGCAAAACGGACAACGGGGAAAATGCTCGGATGCATGAGATGAACACGTATGCAAATGCAATGCACATGATGACATGATATGAAATGCGTGACAACGATAACAACACACGGAGACAAAAGCCCGAACCCGAGAAAATAAAATAACTTAACGCCAGAAACGGCAAGAGTTGGAGTACATATTGGGTAAATCATATCCGGGGTGTTACAGTCAGCATTACCGATCCAGGGATGACACTTATGCACAGAGGCTTGACCGTCTGAGGTCAGGTCACTACAGCATGTGGGTGCGAGGTGTTGGGCTCTAACTGAACCCGAGCGAGTGGCGTTCGCCTACTGAACCCGAGCGATTGCACTGCAGGCTATGTGTTACTGAACCGGAGTGATCGATCCATCTAGCTGTTAACTGAACCCGATCGAGTGATTCCTTGACTACTGCTGCTAACTAAAGCCGATCAAACCCGCTGCCTCTTGATGAATAGTGAGCATTGTTGGGGGTTAGATGAACAGTTCCTGGTGGGGGTTGGATGAATAGGACCTTGTGGTAGTAGAGGCCGTTGCCGCTGGATGAACAGGACCCTGATCGATCGAGCCGGTTGGGCTCGATGAACAAGACCCCATGGAGGGATGGATGAACTGGACCCCGTGGAGGGCTGGTTGAACAGTAGCTGGTGGAGGGCTGGCTGAACAGTAGCTGGTGGAGGGGTGGTTGAACAGGGCCCCGTGGAGAGGGCTGGTTGAACAATAGCCGGTGGAGGAGCAATGGAGGCTGGATGAACAGGAGCCCGTGGAGGCAAGAGGGAGACGCCATGGATGAACAGTCGCAGGTGGAAGCTGGAGGAGGTCGACGGTGGATGAACAGTAGCCCGTGGAGGCACTAGACGGTGGATGAACAGTTTCCCGTGGAGTCCCGTTTTGCGGTACACCACACCCCTCCCGATGAACAGGACCACCGTTTCGACCGTAGGAGGTCAAAGAGAAGTCTGCTTCCTCTGTTTTGCGGTATGCCACACCCCTCCTGATCAACAGGACCCCGTTTCGACCGTAGGAGGTCCAAGAGAAGTTTGTTTCCTCCGTTTTGCGGTACGCCACACCCCTCCCGGTGAATAGGATCCCGTTTCGACCATAGGCGGTCGAACATAAGGCTGTTTCCTCTGTTCTGCGGTACACCAAGCCTCGTTTCGGCTGTTCCGTCCAAGCCGGTTGTCTCCCGATGAATGCATTTCGTTGCCTCCCGATGAACACGACGGCGTAGTTTCTCTGTTCCTACCCAGCCGGTTGGATGCCGATGAACATGACGCCGTCGATGCCTCTCTATGTACACGGGCCTTGGCCGTACGTATGCGCGAGTAGGCGTTCGAGACCCCGCCCGTATGTATGTACGTGTCTGTATTTACTTTCCTACACACTGGCTGTACATATTACATGCTATGTGCGCGCCTCTACTACGACACGTGCCCTTCCTTACTCGGCCACGGTTCATCGCTGCAGCTTGCAGACAGATCAATCGACCAGTATGTACGTACATGTTTGCATCCAGAATGACAACGCTACGTACGCTTGGAGCAGGTGGGTCCCGACTGTCAGGGAGGATACGGAGGCACTTCCTTGCGTGCGAAGATATAGCTGGTGGGTCCTAGCTATTAGGGGGAGAATCATTTTTTTGCCCGTAATATGGACCTACTTCCTTGTGTGCGAAGATGTAGTTGGTGGGTCCTAGCAGTCAGGGGGAAATGTTTTGTTTCACGAAATACAATGGCCCGTCTGGTGGGTCCCTGATGTTAGGTGGAGGAATCATTATTTTGCACTTAATAAGGTTGCACTTCCTTGCTGCGGCCGTGGACCCAGCTACCAGCCTGTCCACATACAGTAGTCTTTCGATGGAAGTCGTTCCTTGACCACATTGACCACGCCGCACCGAGAGCACCAAGGCGGTGGACGATGACGAGGCCTAGGAAGGGGACGCCGCGGAGCCCGGGAAGACACGGTTGTAACACCCACGATGCGGCTATATCTCCCACGTGTCGGGGCACGACTTAGAGGCATAACCGCATGGTAGGCATGTCGCAAGAGGGGTAATCTTTACACATCCCATGTACTGAATAAGGAAGGGATAAAGAGTTGGCTTACAATCGCCACTTCACTCAATACATGAATATAGCATACATCATCCAGAATACAATCAAGGTCCGACTACGGAACCAACATAAATAAAGACATCCCCAAATGCTAGATCCCCGATCACCCCAACTGGGCTCCTCTACTGATCAAACGGCAACGAAACAACACAACGAACAAGATCTTCATCGAGCTCCCACTTTAGCTCGGTTGCGATATCTGCACGGGTATCATCAGCACCTGCAACTGTTTGAAAGTATCTGTGAGTCACGAGGACTCAACAATCCCACACCCGCGAGATCAAGACTATTTAAGCTTATGGGTAGCGAAGGGTAGTGAGGTGGAGCTTCAGCAAGCACTAAGCATATATGGTGGTTAACTTACGCAAATAAGAGCGAGAAGAGAAGCAAAGCAATGGTCGTGAACTAGAAGTGATCAAGAAGTGATCCTGTAACTACTTACGTTCAAGCATAACACGAGACCGTGTTCTCTTCCCGGACTCCACCGAAAAGAGACCATCACGGCTACACACGCGGTTGATTCATTTTAATTAAGTTAAGTGTCAAGTTTTCTACAATCGGATATTAACAAATTCCCATCTGCCCATAACCGCGGGCACGGCTTTTGAAAGTTCAAAAACCAGCAGGGGTGTCCCAACTTAGCCCGTCACAAGCTCTCACGGTCAACGTAGGATATTCCTTCTCCCAGGAAGACCCGATCAGACTAGAAATCCCGGTTACAAGACATTTCGACAATGGTAAAACAAGACCAGCAAAGCCGCACGAATGTGCCGACAAATCCCGATAGGAGCTGCACATATCTTGTTCTCAGGGCACACCGGATTGTCCAAACATCCGGTAGGCCAGCCCAGAGTTGCCCCTGGTGGCCACCGGCGACTGACAAGTTGGACCAACACTCAGAGGAGCACTGGCCCAGGGGTTTAAAATAAAGATGACCCTTGAGTCTGCAGAACCCAAGGGAAAAAGGCTTAGGTGGCAAATGGTAAAACCAAGGTTGGGCCTTGCTGGAGGAGTTTTATTCAAAGCGAACTGTCAAGGGGGTCCCATTCCCCCAACCGCATAAGGAACGCAAAATCAAGGAACATAACACCGGTATGAAGGAAACTAGGGCGGCAAGAGTGGAACAAAACACCAGGCATAAGGCCGAGCCTTCCACCCTTTACCAAGTATACACGTGCATTAAAGAAAACAAGATGTAATAATGATATCCCAATAATAAACATGTTCCAACAAGGAAAAACTCCATCTTCACATGCAACTAGCAACGCCATAAGAGGGGCTGAGCAAAGCGGTAACATAGCCAAACAATGGTTTGCTAGGAAAGGTGGGTTAGAGGCTTGACATGGTAATATGGGAGGCACGATATAGCAAGTGGTAGGTATTGTGGCATAGCAAAAGAGCGAGCAACTAGCAAGCAAAGATAGAAGTGATTTTGAGGGTATGGTCATCTTGCTTGAGATCCCGCAAGGAAGAAGAACTAGTCCATGAAGAAGACAAATAGACGTAGTCGAACGGATCCTCACAAATGCGACGTTATCGGAACTAACCCGAAGAAGCAACACCAGAAAGAAGCAAACAACACAATAAACAACTATCACATAAACATGGCATGATGCACAACCCAGTATGATGCATGTCCGGTTTAAAGAGGCATGGCATGGCAAAATTCACAAACAATCCTACAAATTAAGTGGAGCTCAATATGCAACGAGATGCATATTGACAAAACACCACATCTTTTATTTAGTTCTCTCTTGGTTATGTACTCATCAATATTAAATGTTGTTACACATTGCAAGGGGTGAAGCATAAGAAAACTACCTATCTAGGCAAGTTTAAATGAGGCCAGGACAACAAGCAACAAGTCCGGAAAAAATCCTCATGAGCATATATTAGATTTGGTACTGTTCTTCCCTCAAGAATATTTTAGAGTTGTTAAACATGCAAAGCAATGCCACCATGTTAAACTAGGCAATTTTCCACCCCATTTACATATAAAGATTGTTAGGTTTGGAACTACGGTTAATAAGTTATGAATAAAATCATTTTAGCATGGCAATATGGAAAATAAACACAAACAACATTTTAAACATTTCAAACATGCATGAAAGTTGGATATTATGAATCTAGACACAATTCTAAGCATTTTTCATATATAAAGTTTTTACGTATGATGCACGGTTTGCGAGTTATTAAGTGCATGTTCTAGAGGGGCTATTCTGCAAAACTGGCAGTCTCAGGATAAAAAGGAAAAACGCTAAAAGGAAAAAAAATAGAAGCAGGCCAAATCTAACTGGCCCAACAGGAGGGAAAACAAAGGAGGGGTGCTGGGGCGCTCACCATGGGCCAAGGCCCATTCGGTGGTGAGGCGGACCGGTTGGACTGCTAGGTGCGCAGCTGGCCTGCTAGCCCTGCGCTCGGTCAACACGCGAGCGAGACGAGCGGGCGAGCTGCTGCTGTTCGACCTAAAGCGGAGGAGATGCAGGGGAAGCAGGGCAGCGCTGGTGCGGGAAGCGATGGGACTTGCTCCGGTGGGGTTAGCAGGTCGGGAGGCGCGGGGAGGACCGGGAACGGAGGAGATGCCCGGAGATGGCAAGGACGAGGGCGAAAACAGGGTTTCCTCGGGGCTGGGCCTCTCGGGTGGCCATGGCTGCTTGCGGTCGTCCGGACTTGCACAAAACGGCGGCGACAGCAGGGTCAGCAGGTCCGGCGAGCAGAGAAAAGGCAGGGCGGCATGGACCTCCTGCTGGTCTTCGGAAGGAACTCGTCTCCCTGCGTCGACGAAGAGAGCGGGGAGGCTGCAGAGACGAATGACGATGGCGCAAGGTCGTGCGGCAGCGAGGTCGCCAGGTTGGAGGAGCTCGGGCCTCTCGGGTGCACTCCAGAAGGTGGATCGAGTGTGGCTGCGCTGGGAGGCTCCGGTCGATGGTGGTAGGTGAGATCGAGCAGAGGAGGCATGGCGTCGGGCTCGAGGGGAGAGGAGGCTGTGGGATTGGTCGGGCATGGAAATAGAGGCAATGGTGGTTGGCTACGGTGGGATTGGGTAGGAGAGGAAAACGAGGAGGGATTTTGGATTGGGGAGGATCCCGAGGTGGGAGATGAGTGCGGCGGCGGCAGGGACAAATCTCCTGGATTTTAGGGTTTGATCTGATTTGGGTAAGGGTTCATCTATACATAGAGACAAAAGGATTAGTTTTGGACCCTCTGATCAAAATCAGACGGTCTCAGATAAATAGGTTAGGGAGACCAATTAAGAAAACGAAGATGTTTTGTAGATGTTTGGGGATGATCCGGACACAACGGTGGCGACAGTCCGGGTCGGGTTCGGGACAACTTTCGGACGCGCGAGGGGGGTCGATGCACTATGCAAAGAGGGGTCAGGTGGTTATATCAGTCGGACGGCTCCGGATGTGAGGAGGGTTAGGTTGGGTCTGGCGGTGAGCGGTAGTGGGCTGTGCAGAAAGCCTTGCGCTGAGAGGAGAGGAAAGAAGGTAGCCCAGCAACCATATTAGGAGACCAAAAACGTCCGACGTAAAGACCGGCTATACTGCCACTATAGTTAACCGTTGGGGCGTCAAACGGACTCCGAATGCGATGAAACTTGGCAGACGGTCTACCTACAACAAAACAAGACCGCACGCCAAATCTCATTCCATTCTGAGTACATTTCCTGGCAACTTATAAAATAATATTTCGGACATGCCACGGGTGCGTGCAAGTGTGTCTTGGCTCAGAACGGACAATAGACGGAACTGGGGGAACCCGAAAGGATGCAATTTTTGGAAACAAGATGATGCAATGCACATGATGGCATGACAAGATGCAACACGCAAGCGAATGACATGGCAACAACAGCGAATAACTGGAAGACACCTGGCGCAACGGTCTCGGGGTGTCACAACACTCTACCACTACAGGAGGATCTCGTCCCGAGATCTAAGATGGCACCGGAGTGAAAACGGAAGAGGAAGAGAAGAGGTAAAACTAAGTTGCTTCTTTGACAAACGAGTGAAACCAACAAACCTTGCGAGGCTGAACAAATTGAAGGAAAGACTACAACGAAGATGAACAAAGTTGAAAACACTCCGTTAGAAAAGAGGAACACGGAACATTACGGGAACCTTGTAGGTTGAAGACATAAGAAAAGGGTTGCAATGGACAAGAAGTACAAGCAAGCACTCCGGTTGAAACGAGATGCACCAGGAACTATAAGGATCAATTACGACAACACTCCGGTTAAAACAAGATAGAGTAGGAATATGAATGATATAATTTGGACATCACTCCGACTGTAAATGGAAGGAATTCAACATGAACTTGAGAAGATGAGAGTATGCTTGATGAAATCAACAACACACTGCCTCCGGAACTATTGAAAGAACGACACAAGGGGTAAGAAAGATTTCATACGGCACTCCAATTGAGAAGGGAGGCAAAACTTGACAAAATGGGAAGAACTTGAAAAGAGGGCATGACACTTCGCTTAGATGGATAAGCAAAAGCAAAGAACATGATCTTTGACAAAAATGGGATGATGAGTGAAGAGAGCAACATCGCTATGCCTCCGGAACGAAAGAATAGTAGTTATATCATTGGAATAACAAAATGGAGAAGAAAATGCCAACTTCTACGCCAAATGAGCTTGAAGAAGCATCTTTAGGAGAAGGGTCGAACGGAATTGTTGGAAAACCAACAGCAAAAGATATGATTTCCAATGGTCTTAAGGAAAACATCCCCAAATTATGAGGTGAAGACCAGCCACTAACAAAATCAATCAGTTGGATTGAGATCAACAAGGAGATGAAAAATCCTTCATCGAGATGAGAAACGGAAATTGGATCATAGATAAGCACCATAATGGCAACATTCCCAATGGAAGGCTTTAGGTGAGATCTATACCAAGATAACTCTAATGAAGAGATTGGTGGATTTAAATATGTCACTCTTTGAAAACTTGTGAATCATGAAACATGAAGGGAAATTGTCAAGAAAGACATAACACCACCTGAAAAGATAATATAGAAAGAATTTCACTTCGAAATGCAAGATGAAGAATACTTGAGCTCCTCTGAAAAGAATCTCGATGGACGCTTCGAGAAGGAATTAAATCCTTGATGAGCCACCATGAAGAAACTCTCGAAGAACTCCGGTAATAAAAGAATGATCAAACGAAAAGGGAAAGTAGAAAAGAACTCCGGGAGAAGCCTTGCAATGATTAGGTGAAGCTTTGAAATGATATAACCGAGAAAACTTGGAACTCGGGAAAGAAATAAGAACAACTGAAATCAAGAATTTTGATGAACCTCCGGAATAAGGAATTAATCACTTGGATGAAACAAGAATAAGAATTACACTATGCGTATCCTTCACCACTTTAGATTGATGACAGGCAACGGATTTGGCATACTACTTATTCTCGTAAAAAGGATTAAGAGTGATATAGCGCAAACTTGGGAAGGACTTCAATGAACCACCGGTAGGATTGGAAAGAAAGAATGAATTGATATGATAACGAAGGAAGAGAAATCTTAAACGAACCATTGTAAGGATTGAAAATGAACGAAGAAAAGATAAAGAAACATTGGGTGGAATTAGAAAAAGAACGAAGATACTTGAGAGAATTTAGATGCAAGTGAACGAAGAGATTATGTGCTGATTAGAGGATATTTGAGCGATGCACTGGTAAGATTTGGAGAACAAGAGATGAAAGCTGAGAAAGAATAATTCTGAGATGATGGGCTCCAGATGGTCAAACTGAAAAGACTCCTGAATTGCTCTGGATGGGTGGAAAGAATTCTCACAATCGGACATAATTATGAGAAGATGGCATCAAGCTTGAACTATGAACCTTGAAGAGAATGGAGCAAGATTTAGAGGAAACACTTCTTCAGTCTTCAAAATCCGAGAATGACGATGAGAAACACCACCATGATAATTGATGAGACACCTCGGTAGAATGAAAATCGAAGAGGTTGAGCCAACAATGAAAAGGGTTTGAAAGATCTTGGGGAAAGACATTTGACTGATGATGATTCATTCTTACATCAAACTTTGAAAAGAATTTGAGAGTAACTCCGGGAAAATTAGAAGAGTCAGGTAAGATCCTGGGAAAAGACATGTGGGTTAGGGCCCACTCAAAAGAGAACACCGTTGAAGAGATTTGAAGAGAGATTGCACCAGTTGAATTAAATGGCTTGAATGAGATTACAACCTCGAAAGAGCTTGAACGAATGCAGAGTGGAAACACGAATCCTCGAGATATCTTCAACACTGCGGAACAAATGAATAGTGAGAGGTGAATGATAAACAGGTGCACCGGCATGAGAAAACATTTGAAATAAGGAAAGAGATATGATCAACACTGAAAACTTGACTTGAATCCACCGGAGAAGAAAAAAGAACGAAGAATGTTGAACTTGTAGAGCATCTTCATGACAACCGCCGGGTAAAACATTGAAAGACAAGAATGAAGAGTCTTCACATCCATAAGATGGATACTTGATTAAGAAATCTTAGTCCTCGAAGAAAAAGGGTGGGAGGGTGGGAAAACAAAGGCAATTTGGGACGGATGAAACAAACACCATTGAGAAACTTAGAATTGATCTTGCGGATGTTGAAATGATTGGATCCACTTGAAGAGAAACACACCGGTTGAAAAGGATTGACATGATAATATCGATTATCATGAAGGATTAGTATTCACATAGAAATATGAGAACACCGCTTAGGAAAAGTATGGATTCAACACTTGATTTCAAAGCAACTCGAATACCACAACTGAAAAAACAAAACAAAGGATTGGCTTGCAGAATAAACCAGAAACAAACATATGATAGATCCCATATCGTATCATGTGTCTGTTGGAAAGATATCCTACGTGATACTTGAATTCCCACTTATAAACTCCCGAAAGTTTCTGTTTATGCAATCAAGTGTTGGGGATACAGGGGAAGCATAATATCTCACCCAAACTAACAATTCCTACATCCAGTTGTATCCATCCTTCAACACATAACCAAGAAACCTTCGGAAATCATTTACCTCAACCTTCGAAAATCATCCGTTATACGAGTTATGGCAATACTCCTGAACTCCTGCCCCAGTACTAGGTGGCGTCGAGGTTATCTCACCAACAACTGCATAAAAGAGATTTTTGATGTCGGCGAATTCAGGTATTCCAGAACTGCAACGATAAAATTCTGACGACAACACCTCGGAGCTCAACTCCCCGGGACACTGCCACAACCCCTAAATGTCAGGAGGCACCAAGAACAATGTTCTCGTCACAAAACCATCGAAACGATTCCAAGATACCCGCGTGATCCTAAATTTTTTTCGTGAAATTTGGGAAGAGAAGAGTCAAAAATCTACGTCAGGAGGCCTCACCAGAGAGACAAAGGGACTGAGGAGTAAAAAGAATCCTACTCTCCGATATATATAATCCTAAGACTCAAAACATTTTGTTCTAGACTCAACAACGCTAGTGATTCGATCAACCAGGGGGCTCCTAAGTCGGGGAAGGCTCCGATACCAACTTGTAACACCCACGATGCGGCTATATCTCGCACGTGTCGGGGCACGACTTAGAGGCATAACCGCATGGTAGGCGTGTCGCAAGAGGGGTAATCTTTACACATACCATGTACTGAATAAGGAAGGGATAAAGAGTTGGCTTACAATCGCCACTTCACTCAATACATGAATATAGCATACATCATCCAGAATACAATCAAGGTCCGACTACGGAACCAACATAAATAAAGACAACCCCAAATTCTAGATCCCCGATCACCCCAACTGGGCTCCTCTACTGATCAAACAACAACAAAACAACACAACGAACACGATCTTCATCGAGCTCCCACTTTAGCTCGGTTGCGACATCGGCACCTGCAACTGTTTATAAGTATATGTGAGTCACGAGGACTACGCAATCCCACACCCGTGAGATCAAGACTATTTAAGCTTATGGGTAGGAAAGGGTAGTGAGGTGGAGCTGCAGCAAGCACTAAGCATATATGGTGGCTAACTTACGCAAATAAGAGCGAGAAGAGAAGCAAAGCAACGGTCGTGAACTAGAAGTGATCAAGAAGTGATCCTGTAACTACTTACGTTCAAGCGTAACACGAGACCGTGTTTTCTTCCTAGATCCACCGAAAAGAGACCATCATGGCTACACACGCGGTTGATTCATTTTAATTAAGTTAAGTGTCAAGTTTTCTACAACCGGATATTAACAAATTCCCATCTGCCCATAACCGCGGGCACGACTTTCGAAAGTTCAAAACCCTGCAGGGGTGTCCCAACTTAGCCCATCACAAGCTCTCACGGTCAACGAAGGATATTCCTTCTCCCAGGAAGACCTGATCAGACTAACAATCCCGGTTACAAGACATTTTGACAATGGTGAAACAAGACCAGCAAAGCCGCCTAAATGTGCCGACAAATCCCGATAAGAGCTGCACATATCTCATTCTCAGGGCACACAAGATTGTCCAAACTTCCGGTAGGCCAGCCCAGAGTTGCCCCTCGTGGCCACCGGCGGCTGACAAGTTGGACCAACACTCAAAGGAGCACTGGCCCGGGGGTTGAAAATAAAGATGACCCTTGAGTCTGCAGAACCCAAGGGAAAAAGGCTTAGGTGGGAAATGGTAAAACCAAGGTTGGCCTTGCTGGAGGAGTTTTATTCAAAGCGAACTGTCAAGGGGGTCCCATTCCCCCAACCCCGTAAGGAACGCAAAATCAAGGAACATAACACCGGTATGACAGAAACTAGGGCGTCAAGAGTGGAACAAAACACCAGGCATAAGGCCGAGCCTTCCACCCTTTACCAAGTATATAGGTGCATTAGAGTAAATAAGATATAATAATGATATCCCAATAATAAACATGTTCCAACAAGGGAAAACTCCATCTTCACATGCAACTAGCAACGCCATAAGAGGGGCTGAGCAAAGCGGTAACATAGCCAAACAATGGTTTGCTAGGAAAGGTGGGTTAGAGGCTTGACATGGCAATATGGGAGGCATGATATAGCAAGTGGTAGGTATCATGGCATAGCAAAAGAGCGAGCAACTAGCAAGCAAAGATAGAAGTGATTTCGAGGGTATGGTCATCTTGCTTGAGATCCCGCAAGAAGACAAACGGACGTAGTCGAACGGATCCTCACAACCGCGACGTTATGAGAACTAACCCGAAGAAGCAACATCGGAAAGAAGCAAACAACACAATAAACAACCATCACATAAACATGGCATGATGCACAACCCAGTATGATGCATGTCCGGTTTAAAGAGGCATGGCATGGCAAAATTCACAAACAATCCTACAAATTAAGTGGAGCTCAATATGCAACGAGATGCATATTGACAAAACACCACATCCTTTTATTTAGTTCGCTCTTGGTTCTGTACTCATCAATATTAAATGTTGTTACACATTGCAAGGGGTGAAGCATAAGAAAACTACCTATCTAGGCATGTTTAAATGAGGCCGAATCAACAAGCAACAAGTCCGGAAAAAATCCTCATGAGCATATATTAGATTTGGTATTGTTCTGCCCTAAAGCATATTTCAGAGTTGTTAAACATGCAAAGCAATGCCACCATGTTAAACTAGGCAATTTTCTACCCCATTTACATATAAAGATTGTTAGGTTTGGAGCTACGGTTAATAAGTTATGAATAAAATCATTTTAGCATGGCAATATGGAAAATAAACACAAACAAAATTTTAAACATTTCAAACATTCATGAAAGTTGGATGTTATGAATCTAGACACAATTCTAAGCATTTTTCATACATAAAATTTTTACGTATGATGCACGGTTTGCGAGTTATTAAATGCATGTTCTAGAGGGGCTTTTCTGCAAAACTGTAGTCTCAGGATAAAAAGGAAAAACCCTGAAAGGAAAAAAATAGAAGCAGGCCAAATCTAACTGGCCCAATCGGAGGGAAAACAAAGGAGGGGTGCTGGGGCGCTCACCATGGGCCAAGGCCCATTCGGTGGTGAGGTGGACCGGTTGGGCTGCTAGGCGCGCAACTGGCCTGCTAGCCCTGCGCTCGGTCAACGCGCGAGCGAGACGAGTGGGCGAGCTGCTGCTGTTCGACCTGAAGCGGAGGAGATGCCGGGCAGCGCTGGTGCGGGTGGCGATGGGACTTGCTCCGGCGGGGTTAGCAGGTCGCGAGGCGCGGGGAGGACCGGGAACGGCGGAGATGCCCGGAGATGGCAAGGACGAGGGCGAAAACAGGGTTTCCTCGGGGCTAAGCCTCTCGAGTGGCCATGGCTGCTTGCGGTCGTCCGGACCTGCACAAAACGGTAGAGACAACAGGGTCAGCAGGTCCGGCGAGCAGAGAAAAGGCAGGGCGGCATGGACCTCCTGCTGGTCTTCAGAAGGAACTCGTCTCCCCGCGTCGACGAAGAGAGCGGGGAGGCTGCAGAGACGAAGGACGATGGCGCGAGGTGGTGCGGCAGCGAGGTCGCGAGGTTGGAGGAGCTCGGGCCTCTCGGGTGCGCTCCAGAACGTGGATCGAGTGTGGCTACGCTGGGAGGCTCCGGTCGATGGTGGCAGGCGAGATCGCGCAGAGGAGGCATAGCCTCGGGCTCGAGGGGAGAGGAGGCCGCGGGATTGGTCGGGCATGGAAATGGAGGCGATGGTGGTTGGCTATGGTGGGATTGGGTAGGAGAGAAAAACAAGGAGGGATTTTGTATTGGGGAGGATCCAGAGGTGGGAGATGAGTGCGGCGGCGGCAGGGACAAATCTCTTGGATTTTAGTGTTTGATCTGATTTCGGTAAGGGTTCATCTATATATAGGGACAAAAGGATTAGTTTTGGACCCTCCGATCAAAATCAGACGGTCTCGGATAAATAGGTTAGGGATCCCAATTAAGAAAACAGACGTTTTGTAGATGTTTGGGGATGATCCGGACACAACAGTGGCGACAGTCCGAGTCGGGTTCCGGACAACTTTCGGACGCGCGAGGGGGGGTCGATGCACTGTGCAAAGAGGGGTCAGGTGGTTATATCAATCAGACGGCTCCGGATGTGAGGAGGGTTTGGTTGGGTCTGGCGGTGAGTGGTAGTGGGCTGTGCAGAAAGCCTTGGGATGGGAGGAGAGGAAAGAAGGCAGCCCGACAACCGTTTCCGGAGACCGAAAACGACCGACGTAAAGACCGGCTATACTGCCGCTATTGTTAACCGTTGGGGCGTCAAACGGACTCCGAATGCGATGAAACTTGGCAAACGGTCTACCTACAACAAAACAAGACCGCACACCAAATCTCATCCCATTTCGAAGACATTTCCCCGCCACTTATAAAATAATATTTCGGACATGCCACGGGCGCGTGCAAGTGTGTCTGGGCTCAGAACGAAGAACGGACGGAACTGGGGGAACCCAAACGGATGCAAGTTCTGAAAACAAGATGATGCAATGCACATGATGGCATGACAAGATGCAACACGCAAGCGAATGACATGGCAACAATAGCAAATAACTGGAAGACACCTGGTGCAACGGTCTCGGGTTGTCAGAACGGTAGTGGATGCCCACGCGGAGAGGAGTATGAGGGAAAATGGTTTGTCTGCGGTGTGAGGCTGCCATCGCCGCAGAATAACAGGGGGTGTGGGTGAGTAGAGGGATGGCCTGGCCAGCGGTGGGAGTAGTATGGGGCGGTGAGGCCTCCGCGCCAGCACAACCGGCCACGGGAGGTAGGAGCAGGCGGCACGACCGGTGCTGGTTTGGGTGACTGGAGCAAGAAGACCAGAGGTGGAAGAAGCACTACGACCGTTGGATGGACATCGTACGGTCAGTGGAGCTTGAATCGTTCATATTGACTAAGTTGACAAAGCCCTTTGTCCGCGTCAATTTAGTAGGCCCACAAGTCAGCCTCCCACTATGGTGGGTCCTAGCTAGCAGGGGAGTATTCATTTTTGTGTGTGTTGACCACACCATGCCGAGCGCATCCAAGGTGGTGGACGACGGCAAGGCCCTGGACAACAACAAGCTGGAGATGGGAAGACGCGGGAGTGGAGTCGCAGACGGAGAGGTGTACGAGGGTTAACTGGTTCTAGTGCGGTGTGGTTCGGCAGTCGGTGGAGAAGAACAGGAGGTGTGGAGGGGTGGAGGGATAGCCTGGCCGGCGGTGGGGTAGCGCTTAATAGCGAAGCGTGCTAACACTGGTGCGCGTCGGTCCTAAACAAACGGTTTTTAACCCCTTTCCATGACGGCTTTCGGAACCATCGCCAAGTGAGTGTGTGCGATAGGGGGTCCTTCCCACACGACCCAAAAACCGTCGGGGATATGGAACAGTGATCCAGAGGCCTTCCAAAATGTAATCGTGTGCGATGTAGCACACACTAAATTCTTTCGCACGTGTGGTATCAGTGATTAAGCGTTTCTAATGACGTAGTGAAACCATACGGTCTGTCGTAACGAACCATTTGGGAAACAGTATGTAAGGCACATGGGCCAACATATGAACTGTGTGCGATTTGTGCCCTATCGCACATGAGTTTTCTGCGTAAGCCGTCTGCTATGCTAGATCCATCGCACACATTTTCCAACAATTACCGTCTGTGATAATGTTCTATCACAAACGGTTCAGGAGCCCCTTCGCACACATACAAGTGCTACAGACTGTTTGTGATTTGTTAGGTATCACCGACGGTTGCCGTAAGAGTGACGTGTGCTTTTCGTTTGGGATCCCACACGTTTCCTGAAAAAAAATACGATTGGGATTGTATTTTGCATTGGGCACGGTTTACTCCCAGTTCTCGTGTGCTATAACGCGATATCACAAACTGTTCCGGAGAACCTATGCACACGTAGTAGCGCTGCAAATTGTTTGCGATCTGCTGTGTATCACCGATGGTTCCGCTACGATTGACGTATGCTTTCCGATGTGGATCGCACACACTCATTTAGTCGAACCGTGTGCGGAGCAATTGCCAGGTTAAAACAAAAATATCCCATTTTGAATCGGCACGCAAAAAGAAAATTTTCCACAATATTCAATTGAACAAATAAACAAAAATATCCCATTTTGAATCGGCATGCAAAAAGCAAATTCGCCACAATATTCAATTGAACAAATAGTGTCCACAGGAAGAACATTCATCAGATTTCGCAAAAATTGCAATTGAACATATGGTAGTTAAATTCCAATGATTTGTCCACACATATATGCATTACATAATTAATCATAGTGTAGGAAATACCAAGACCTCATCAGATGGAAAACAATGGATCCATGCATTATATGTTTAGCGGCTAACTGTTACTCAATGTTTTAGAAGAAGGCATGCTGAAATCTTCATTATCACTAGTGGGATTGATGTAGTGATCCAGGAAGAAGTCGCTGATAAATCTCCGAACCATCAGCAATTCACCAGCCGGGAGCGGTTTAGGGGTCCTCGGTTTTAAGATGAGTTGCAGTATTTTTAAGATCAGAATGTGCCATATGAGTGGAGTAGAAGATATTAATTAAGATAGACTTACTGGTACTAATTCGCGAGGATCATCACAACTATCAACAGATTTGTAGATGGAGATCATGTTTCTGCAAACATAGTATCCACAAAGGTTGGTCCTTGCTTCTTGCTAAGGACACTGAAATTTTTTGTACAAAATTAGTCATATATTGGTCCTGTTAGGAACAACCTAACCTGTGTTCGATGTATTATTTTCTTTGGACAAAATAGAAAGAGGTTTATTTAGAAGCTTGAACATTTGACAAGCGTAAGGAAATGTATTTGCAAACTGTTGGATAAATTTTCCGAAAATAACGGATTTCAGTGTGTTACTGGAGAAAAAATCTCGTGTTGCATGGGTTGTTCTGTCTTGAACAGGTTCCCTAGTTTAGTTTTCCAAAATGCGAGCACACTGCAAATGATGATGAATTTTGACAACATCAATTATTGAACCATATATGAATGCAAATTAATTTCAACATCATAGAATTCAATACCTATCCAAGAATTGCTGAACATGCGTCAGATTCTAAGCGTTTGTTGACTCTCTGAGAGAATCGATGTAGTAAACTGTGTTCTTGTTTGGAACAATGAATACCAATATCCAGTGATTGCTACATATTAAGAAAGACATGAACTTACGAATGATGTCGAAATCTGAAAGACAATCAGTGTATGCGTGGTTGTTTACTTACCGTTCATGATATGGCCAGAGAAATGATTGTGCATGGGACGTGTTTTTGAAGATACGGAGGACCGTGTTAACGGCCCAGTCCCGTCGGTCCTTACCATCTAATGCTGTGCCATTTGCTAATGCAGGATCTATGAAATACACACTCTCCCTTATTCTTCTCCGCGCGTTTAATCCCCTAAGAGAAATAAAGTGCAGTTAGCCGTTTATCATTTACAACATTGTATGGAAAAGTTGATCAGAGTTTGTTAAGTACTTACAAAATCAGGCATCTAACAAGAGTGGCATCGAGCACGTTGAAGTTGAAGAAGAGATGTAAGTCCTCGAAACTCACATTGATGGAACCAACATCGTGTCGGAAATGATCTCTATCGTAGTGGACAAGAAAAGCATGATAACCTACTGACATTTGATCCATGCAATATTCATGTAACTCGCGGTAACTGGAGCTGCACTCATCAAAGTATTCGCCAACAAAAATTGGCCGGCCATGGACGTAATTGCGTGCTTCAAGTATGTCTGCTTTCCTTTTAGCAAGCAACAATTCTAACATGGCGTCAGAAATAATATTACTCCCTGATTCGAACAAGCTGCTGTTAATTTGGTTCTGTGCGATGAGTGCTTTAAGTAAGAGGCAATTGTTCTCTTTCCTCTTCACTCTCCTGCTGTGCTTCTTCGTGGTCGTGGTTGTAGCCTTTTTGGCCACTTCCTTCTTGGTACTTGAAGCCTTTCTGGCAGAACGTCCGGTTGCCTGCAAGGTAGACTGCCGAGCTGACAGTGAAGCTTGGACGGACTTCTTAGCAGATGGTTTATCTATGCCAGACTGCTGAGCTGGCAGTGCTGCTGTGACGGACTGCTGGGCTGTAGGAGCAGAGGCATCGGACTGTTGACCATGCGTTGAAGCTATGTCGGGTTTCTGCGCAGGTGGTGCCAACTTATCGGTGTGCTGAGGAGGCCGTGCCAACGTGTTGGTTTGCTGAGCAAGAAGTGCTGACGCATTGGTATGCTGATCACGCGCCTGCAGACCGACGGACTGATGAGCAGTCGGTTCTGGACCTACAGACTGCTTAGCAGGCGATTCCGAAGCATCGGACTGCTTAGCAGTCTGTTCCACTAGGTTGGTCTGCTGAGCATGTGCTACAGCTGGGTCTCCCCCCGCTGCTTCAGCGGCTGGCATCTGAACAGTGGTGCGTCATCAGCAGTTGTAGGCCTTGCCACTGCCTGCTTTGGGGCGGAGGATAACATGGCCTATATGCCACAAAGTCGGGTCGGCTGATCACAGGTTGATGCATTAGCCCGCGAGAGCTGCTGTGGCAAGGAGAGCGTCACCAGTTGAGGGGCGATAGTGGTTGCTCTTGGCGGGGCTTCTGGAATCTCATCTCTCCTAGGACATTCTTTAGGGAAAATTCATTGAATCCAGGCTTTTCTTCAGTCACGTAGCACTTCACATAGCCCAGCTTCAATGGCACATTGTCCAAGAAGAGGCCATCTTCCAAGAAGGGTGGGAAAACCCAGGCTGTTGCACATTTTAATGTACCTTCATAATTTGTAAGCACATCCTTCAGTCTGTCTTTCATTCCAGATAGATCGGATATAGCATCATCACGAGCAGCTGCAGTCTCAGTGTCGCTGGGGTCAGCTGATGCAGAACTACTCTTGTGCAGTGTTGTCGCCCAATAAGCAGCATCATCCATGCCCGCCTCCCCTCCCATCTACTGGCTATCTGTCAGTGTTAGAGTCTTCTGCATCATCATTGACTCCTCAACATCCTTTCGAACAGCCGGATAAATCTCCTTCAACTTTTCAAACAATGCATTCTGCTTCATTTCACTCCTCACTTTTTTCATGCTGAGCCTCTCTTCTTTGCTGAGTGTGAAAGCCCTCTTGTGCGGGACATTAACACCTATACCCCTTGCACGGCCAGGGGGCTCTTTTGTGTCCAGAGCAATGGACAGAATGTCACATGGCCCTGAGTTCCTGTAGAACCTTCTAGGGATCTTGGAAGCCTCTACCATCAATTCATATAGTTTGGCGTCACATGCGTTTTCAAAGTAATTAGTTCCGTCATCACGCCTCTTTGCACGTGCCCATAAGTAGTCTCTGCCGCGTCCGCCCTTGATTTCACTAAAGGCCGGATTCCCACTCGCCGCTACTCCTTCTTTGTCCTCCTGTTCCCATATCAGTTTCATGCCATAGTATCCTGCCACACCCATACAGTGGGGGTGTATGTTCTTCTTCTTAAGTTCCGATTGCTTGAAACTCTTCGCAGCAAACTCTGGAGTTGCCCTGACCCTTTTGAATTCTGCCTAGTCTGCCTTTGTAATTTGGGGGTATGCGGGGATTGGGTCCTTATCTTCACTCAAGTACTTCTTGTACATCACGTGCTTCCAGTTTCTCCAAGCATCCCTAGCCTTCTTCAGTGCAACGTGTTCCACCTGCATTCTCCACTGCTCTGGAACGTTGAAGTGATCCATGATCTCCCAGACTATCCTTCACCGTGTTTTTGTGTCAGCCTTCCGAAACCCCAGCAGATTAATGTTGAGCCTTGCCCTGCCAAGAAATCCACACACACTCCTAAACCTCATGCGTGCTTTATCTGGTTTAGTTGGAGCCTAGGACTTTAAATCAATCTCGGTTACTTCATATACACCTTTAGGATGGTGTGTGGGCTTCCTTGGAGCGTTCCTTTGTGTCCTGACCGGAAGGGTAATTGCTGCAGCTCTATCCCATTCAAGACTACTTGATCCCTCACAATCTGCTAAAGACCTAGGGTTGTCCGAATCAGATGAAGATACATGGCCTGAATGAGTGCTGTCGCTGCTACTCAACATCTACAGAGAACACATGCGAAACTCAGGAAAGGAGGATAAGCATAAAACTAACAACTTGGTATCAAGCTTTCTAAACATGCCATGCAATAATTTAGAAAATGTACGGCTAATTTGTTAAGTTTGAGTGACTCGGGCGCCCGCGATGTGTAAATCGGCAGTAACTTATTGGAACAAATACAACTTAATGTAGTAAGGAAGGTAGATAATGAACATATATACGCTCTCCATTATTTATAGCCAATTTGGGAACATATGGATCGAAATTGGAAGAGTGACTGCGAGGAAATATGCCTCACCGCGATGGAGAGCAGTAACTAACAGGCTTCTTAATGCAAACCCGGCGGGACGACAGGAGAGGCGAGGGTTACTACATCAATATGCTCGAGGGTGGCTAGCGAGAAAACGAAGACGGCGAGGCATGGGCCGCCGCATGTTGGGAATAGCAGTGGAGGTAGGCTTGATGCCGAAGAGCGGGCACACGGCCGGGCTGAGCACGGCTATGCCGGAGAGGGTCCTGCTGTGGATCTGGGGGAGGGGGAGCTGGCGAAGGAGATTGGGTGGACTAGTTGAGTGAAACGCGGGCGGACGATGGGGGGGTGTTGGCGGCCTAGGTGAAAAGGGTGAAAAATATCCCTGGTCACCGTGTGCGCGGAAAGACCTATGCAAACGGTTGCCTCTAAGCGCTCGTGTACACAAACAGAATAATTTCGTTTGAAATGAAGGCATACTAATTTTGAAATGAAGAAGTGAGTTCATCGTTTCGCCTCTAAATTTTTAGCACGTAAACCAATTACAATTTTACCACAGGTTTGATTTGCTGACGCATTTCAGGTCTCGTGTGCTATATGTAAGACATTTTTGGCATTTACTGTGCATGTTGGCATATAAATCAATTCCTAGCCGGACTGCATTTCCTGTCGAAAGGGATGAGGATTGCTGTTCGATCTGGGGGCATCCAACAGTGTAGATGTACGATCCGTGGGGTTTGGGTTCTGGCCAATCAGAACGCACGACTCAGATCACGCGCACAGCGAGGGGGGGGCATCGGCCATGGTTTGGTAGGCACACGACTTTCGTGTGTGAACTGTGTGCTATTTGAAAACATTTTTCGGGAGGGGCTATTTGAAAACATGTACATGTGTTGTCGAAAGGGATGAGGATCGCCGTTCGATCAAGGAGAATCCAATGGTGCAGACGTATGATCCGTGGGGTTTGGGTTCTAGCCAATCAGAACGCACGACTCAGATCGCGCGCGTGGCAGAGGGGTGGGGGGGGTGCATCGGCCACGGTTTAGCGGACACACGGCTTTTGTGAGTGAACCGTGTGCTCTTTGAAAACATTTACATTACCTAAGATCATATTTTTGTTCGAATGAAAACATGAGTTCATCGTTTCGCCTCCAATTTTTTTCCACGGTAAGAAATCATGTGTATAGTGGAGAGTGTCAGTATCATGAATATAAAGTACATATGATACTAGTGTATGATACTGCCTTTAATTAATTATAGCGCATAGTATAATACATAGAGTATAGTATCATATATAGATCATATTTATTGCCATGCATGACACAAATTAGCATTTAACATGATACAGTATCTACCTACTATATGTTACTCTAACCCTCTTTATATATATTTAATTCTTTTCCACATCAGCATACTTGCTATTTCCGAGTGCATGACATCATCGGCCACTATGGCCAGCCTTATATAGTGGGGAGTATCATATATACTACATATATAGTATCATGCATATGATACTAGTGTATGATACAACGTACGTACCTTCATAGTGCATATATAGTATCATAGAGTAGTACTAGCTCCCTTTATAAACTAATATAAGAGCGTTTAGATTACTAAATAGTGACCTAAACGCTCTTATATTAGTTTACGGAGGGAGTATATATCATAGATGACCGTATTTATGAATTGAGCCCTATAAGGCTGGCTGTAATGGGGAGTATTATATATACAACTAGTATCATGCATGCATATATATGATAGTGTAGCTAGGATACTACTTCCATAATGCATAGTATCACAAGTTAACATCTTAGGTTGCCTTACTAATTGTCATGCATCACACAAAGTAGTAGTACAATGATACGTCTCCAACGTATCTATAATTTTTGATTGCTCCATGCTATATTATATACTGTTTTGGACATTATTGGGCGTTATTCTCCACTTTTATATTATTTTTGGGACTAACCTATTAACCGGAGGCCCAACCCAGAATTGCTGTTTTTTTGCCTGTTTTAGAGTTTCGAAGAAAAGGAATATCAAACGGAGTCCAAACGGAATGAAACCTTCGTGAACGTGATTTTCTCAATGAACAAGACCCGAGAGACTTGGACCCTACGTCAAGAAAGAAAAGAGGAGGCCATGAGGTAGGGGGGCGCACCTGCCTACCCCAAGCGCGCCCTCCACCCTCGTGGGCCCCCTGTTGCTCCAGCGACGTACTCCTTCCTCCTATATATACCTACGTACCCCCAAACGATCAAGTACGGAGCCAAAACCCTAATTCCACCGCCGCAACTTTCTGTATCCACGAGATCCCATCTTGGGGCCTGTTCCGGAGCTCCGCCGGAGGGAGCATCGATCACGGAGGGCTTCTACATCAACACCATAGCCTCTCCGATGAAGTGTGAGTAGTTTACCTTAGACCTACGGGTCCATAGTTAGTAGCTAGATGGCTTCTTCTCTCTTTTTTATCTCAATACAATGTTCTCCCCCTCTCTTGTGGAGAACTATTCGATGTAATCTCCTTTTTGCGGTGTGTTTGCTGAGACCGATGAATTGTGGGTTTATGACCAAGTCTATCTATGAATAATATTTGAATCTTCTCTAAATTCTTTTATGTATGATTGGTTATGTTTGCAAGTCTCTTCGAATTATCAGTTTGGTTTGGCCTACTAGATTGATCTTTCTTGCAATGGGAGAAGTGCTTAGCTTTGGGTTCAATCTTGCGGTGTCCTTTCCCAGTGACAGTAGGGGCAGCAAGGCACGTATTGTATTGTTGCCATCGAGGAAAAAAGACAGGGTTTTCTTCATATTGCATGAGTCTATCCCTCTACATCATGTCATCTTGCTTAAGGCGTTACTCTATTTTTAACTTAATACTCTAGATGCATGCTGGATAGCGGTCGATGAGTGGAGTAATAGTAGTAGATGCAGGCAGGAGTCGGTCTACTTGTCTCGAACGTGATGCCTATATACATGATCATACCTAGATATTCTCATAACTATGCTCAATTTTGTCAATTGCTCAACAGTAATTTGTTCACCCACCGTAGAATACTTATGCTCTCGAGAGAAGCCACTAGTGAAACCTATGGCCCCCGGGTCTATCTTCATCATATTAATCTCCTACTACTTAGTTATTTCCTTTGCTATTTACTTTGCCTTTATTTTACTTTGCATCTTTATCATAAAAACAGCAAAAATATTATCTTATCATATCTATCAGATCTCACTCTCGTAAGTGGCCTTATAGGGATTGACAACCCCTATTTGCGTTGGTTGCGAGGATTTATTTGTTTTGTGTAGGTACGAGGGACTCGCGCGTAGCCTCCTACTGGATTGATACCTTGGTTCTCAAAAACCGAGGGAAATACTTACGCTACTTTGCTGCATCATCCCTTCCTCTTCGGGGAAAACCAACGCAGTGCTCAATAGGTAGCATACAACATTTAATATGACACAGTATCATGATATGATACCACATCCTCTCTTGTGTGCCACATCATCCAGAAAGTCTAGTTGGCATGCATGATACCGCTTATGATAATACCATTACAACCAGCCTAAACCGGAAAGGAGGGAGTATGAGACTAGCCACAATGGAGAATAGTACACTAGTAACATACACATATCCCTAGACTATATATGTTACTAGCTTCATAGTGGGTAGTAACATAAGTGTAGTGTCATGCAAAGCTTCATTTCTTAGGTTACAGACTCATATTGCATTGGGACATGTGATGCTACAGTAACTAGCTAAGTTACTGAAACTATCTCTCTCCTCATTAACTTATTGCCACATAAGCAAGTTTGCTGAGTTGGAGTCGGTGTTACTGCTGAAGTTACTCCCACTGTGGCTAGTATGATACTAGCTAGTCGTCTATGATATACTAGCTACCTCACTAAGAGCATGCATGGTTAATAATACAGCCAAGGGTTGGCTATAAGAAGTTGCCATGTCATATACAACCAACCTCTTAGCGGACATGTACAATAATAAGTTTTATATACGTACTAGTTTATCAATAGTTGGCCCACCTTACATCCTCATAAAGTGTCTTGGGTCTCATGTTGCAGCTGGCTCTACTAACCAAGAGTCCGCTCCTCTCCTCTTTCCTCCAACTAATAAGCACACATATATATATATATATATATTATTCTATTCCTTATAGCCAGACTACCCACAGTGGGAGTAACATAGGTAGTAACATCACACAAATCTAGATAAAATAGATGATGTGGCAAGCAATAAATGAAGAAATGGAGGAAAGTGGATATGTGTGATGTTACTACCTATGTTACTCCCACTGTGGGCATAGTCTTACTATAGTATGAGACTACCCACAATGGGAGTAACATAAGTAGTAACATCACACATATCTAGATAAATTAATTAGATGATGTGGCAAGCAATAAATGAAGAAAGAGAGGAAAGTAGTAACATAGCTAGTTACTAGTAGTATGAGTAACATCACATGTACATATCAAGGCAAGATGTGTCTATAGCCTGATAAATGAAGTGTTGCATGTTACCACACATATATGTTACTCCCCACTATAGAGGTAGTAGCATAGACTAGTAAAACATGGGCATGTTACTAGTCTATGTTACTACCCATTGTGGCTAGTCTGAGTAACATCACACATCTCAAGGCAAGATGAGTCTATAGGCTAATAAATGAAGTGTTGCATGTTACTACATATGTTACTACCCACTATAGAGGTAGTAACATAGACTAGTAACATTCTATGTTAGTACCCATTGTCGCTAGTCTTATGTCACTCTATTGTGTACTTACTTGCTCTAATGCATAGTATCATAGGTTAGCTAGTATCATATGTAGTACTTTATTTATATTATCATGCATGACACATAGTAGCATAACATTTATTATGATACGGTTTCATGAGATGATACTTAACCCTCTCTTTCTTCATTTAATTAACTCTATGACAACTCATCGAAATTGCCTAGTTGGCATGCATGATACTAGCTATGATACCCCCTTACTATCAGGCTAGCAAAGGTGTACAGATCATTTGTGCATTGCTTTGTGAGTTTTCATCCGTTTGTTCTAGAAGCGGGGAGAAGTTTCAAACATTTCGGCTGCGACTTGCGGCCACTGGCGTAGGCCTAGTTGGTATTTTAATTATAGAAATTTCAGATTGAGTTTGGACATCATCAAAATCGATGTGTGCCTGTGGCGTGCTCTCACGACCCCGTGGAAAAAAATTGGTAAAGTTTGTCACAAGTTTTGATGACCGCTCCTTCCAAACCAGAGCATCTCACATGAAGGATCATGGTTTTCCAAAAGGAGACATGTCAATTCAAACTCCTGTGGTCGGTGACTTCATCGTTTGGCCTCATAAAAATTTCCACGGTCCGCAATCACCATTATACCATGGGTTTGATTTTCTGGTGCATTTCAGGTATCGTTAGCTATATTTAAGACATTTTTGAGATTAACGTGCATTTTGTGCATAAAAATAAAATTACAACCGGAACTGCATGTGTTGTCGAAAGGGATGAGGATCACCGTTCGATCTAGGAGCATCCAACAGTGCAGACGTATGATCCGTGGGGTTTGGGTTCTGGCCAATCAGAAAGAATGACTCAGATCGTGGGCGGGGTGGCGGGGTTTGGTCGGCACACGGCTTTCACCAACGAACCGTGTGCTATTCGCAAACCAGAATGACTCAGATACTGTAGTGAGATCAATTGAGTATGCTACCTCATGATATAATAATAATAATAATAGTAATAATAATAACAAAAAACAGTTCATATTCATTGCCTGAGCTAACATCATATCAAGGTCAACATATTAACGGTTCTTACATCAACAGAAAACCGGGCATAACTCACAAATTCAGTACATGCGATAGTTATAAATTGAATGAATTAAGTTGCAGGGTAGGCATAAAGACTAGTCTTATGGCTTAATTCCCATGTACATGGGGGAACTGGGATCATTAAGTTGACCCTGAATGAACTTGGGTTTTTTGATGATTTTACGCTTCTCTGTTGCACTGGTGCGCGATCCCTTGGCTGGAAACTCATCAAATTCATCGTACTCGTCCTGATCGGCAACATCGTCGACACCCAGTACCCTTCTCTTCCCATGCATCGCTAAATGGCCGTTCTTATGCAAGGGGTCTTCCACAAAGAAAATCTGGGTAGCATCGCTAGCAAGAATGAATGGGTCCGCATGATATGCCATCGTTGTCCTGTTAACACAGGTCTTCCTGTACTCATCAATCCTTACCTGACCAAGATGGATCCATGCGCACCTAAATAATGCCACCTTAACTTTCACATAGTCAAGCTTCCAAATCTCTTTAATGGTTCCATAGTATACCCTTTTTATCAGCTTCATTTACAGTCATGCATTCTATTCGAACAGAGCTGTTCTGATATGAGGTCTTCTTATCACGTTCCTCAGTGTAGAATGTGTATCCATTTATGTCATATGCTTGGTACGTCAACACC
The DNA here is from genome assembly GCF_056163025.1 of Triticum urartu. Lineage (NCBI taxonomy): Eukaryota > Viridiplantae > Streptophyta > Magnoliopsida > Poales > Poaceae > Triticum > Triticum urartu. Next base: position 360,232,477 of record NC_141876.1, on the reverse strand, counting down.
GTAGGTAATGGCTTTTGTGCCAACCACGTAGCAATGTCATGGATGGATCCTTGTGGCAAACGATTCTTCAGCCATTCGGCGTACTTCTTAGTGTGCTCCTTCATATCCACTTCTGATGAAGGCACCATTGGTAAGTGAAAGCACAAGTGCTCCCTAGGTGGTTTTGATAATTGATGACAACATATCTCTTGTTGGACTAACATTTCTATCTAGCATGTTTCAGATAAGTTCAACAATGGAGTGGCATGGACTAAAGGTTGTGGGAACTCCTTCAAGATGCTAAGGACAAAGGATTGGCTAAAGCTTAAAGCTCAAGACTCCTCATTTTACATTTTAGTGATCCAAGATCACATTGAGTCCATAGGAAAAGCCAATACTATCAAGGAGGGATGAGGTGTTGCTTAATGAGCCTCTTGCTTCATGTGCTTAATGATATGCTCCAAAATCCTCAGCTACTTTCCCACTTCCACAAATGACCTAAACCCCAAGCCAAACTCGGTCATACCGATTCTTTCTATCCGGCGCCACCGAATTTCACTTGTCATTAGCCACTGCCAAACCCTAATCACTTCAGTCTCACCGATGGGATCTCGGTCTCACCGAGATGGGCTTGCAAACTCTCTGTTACCCATTGCAATATTCTCGGTCCCACCGAGATATGCAACCGGTCCCACCGAGTTTGCTTGACCAAATCTCAGTTTCACTTATTACCCAAATCGGTCCCACCGAGTTTGAGTAATCGGTCAAACCAAGTTTTGGATTTACCCTAACCCTAGCACATCGGTCCCACCGAGTTGATCCAGTCGGTCCCATCGAAATCTCTAACGGTCACTAGGTTTACCTTTTCGGTCCGACCGAGTTTGTTGATTCGGTCCCACCGAGATTGGAAAACTGTGTGTAACGGTTGGATTTTGTGTGGAGGCTATATATACCCCTCCACCTCCTCTTCATTCGGGGAGAGAGCCATCAGAACACATACTCAATTCCAACTCATATGTTCTGAGAGAGAACCACCTACTCATGTGTTTAGACCAAGATATTCCATTCCTACCATATGAATCTTGATCTCTAGCCTTCCCCAAGTTGCTTTCCACTCAAATCTTCTTTCCAAAAAATCCAAATCCTATGAGGGAGAGTTGAGTGTTGGGGAGACTATCATTTGAAGCACAAGAGCAAGGAGTTCATTACCTTCACACCATTTGTTACTTGTTGGAGAGTGGTGTCTCCTAGATTGGCTAGGTGTCACTTGGGAGCCTCCGACAAGATTGTGGAGTTGAACCAAGGAGTTTGTAAGGGCAAGGAGATCGCCTACTTTGTGAAGATCTACTGCTAGTGAGGCAAGTCCTTCGTGGGCGATGGCCATGGTGGGATAGACAAGGTTGCTACTTCGTGGACCCTTTGTGGGTGGTTGCTTCTTCGTGGACCCTTCATGGGTGGAGCCCTCCGTGGACTCGCGCAACCATTACCCTTTGTGGGTGGAGCCCTTCGTGGACTCGCGCAACCGTTACCCTTTGTGGGTTGAAGTCTCCATCAACGTGGATGTAGGATAGCACCACCTATCCGAACCACGGGAAAAACATCCGTGTCTCCAATTGTGTTTGAATTCTCCAAACCCTTCCCTTTACATTCTTGCAAGTTGCATGCTTTACTTTCCACTGCTCATATACTCTTTGCATGCTTGCTTGATATGTATTGTGTATGTTGAAATTGTGCCTAAAACTCCACTCAAACCAAAAAGGCCTAAAAATTGCAACTTTAGCACTAAGTGTCTAATCACCCCCCTCTAGACACGTCTACTTCTAGATCCTACAGTAAGAAGCTTTGGCGTATCTCCGCCAAGTGTTCTTCAGCATAAGCGATGAGAACTGGGCTGTTAAGCAGTACCGTCAAATGGGCTATCTCTGCCAATTCTCCGGGTGCAGCCATTTGCGTGCCAGCAAGGACCGGCTTACCTTTCAGCCTTCCCTCGTGGCGAGAGAGGGGCAAACCTATAGGTCTTTGTTTCATGTATTCGGTGCAAAACTCAACCACCTCCTCCGTGGTATAACCTTGTAGGATGCTTGCCTCTGGATTGTTTCAGTTCTGACAAAAGCGCTTCAGTGTTCCCATGAACCGCTCGAAGGGATACATGTTGCGAAGAAACACAGGACCACAATACTTTATCTCGTCGACAAGGTGCACAGTGAGATGGACCATGACATCAAAGAATGACGGTGGGAAAAACATCTCTAGGTTGGACAATATTCTTGCAATATCATCTTGCATATTATCCAACTCTTCAGGATCTACAACTTTCTGCCATAGTTTGTTGAAGAAATCACAGAGGTCAATGAGTGTGTTTCTTATATCTTTGTCCATTAGATTCATGATGGCCACCGGGAGGATTTGTGTCAACATTACGTGGCAATCATGTGACTTCAAGTATCCCAACTTCATTTTACCTGAGCTCACATCCATGAGACTTCTGATGTTTGCGCAGTAGGAAGAGGGTGTCTTAACTGACAACAAATAGGTGAAGAACTGTGTTGCTTCTTTTGTACTAAGTTTGTAACTCTGGCGAGCTTTGATGAATTTGTCATCATCTTCTGCTTCACTCTTGCGTTGTGATTGATCAGCAAGCATATCGAGCCGTGAATCGTCACCGTCCTTTCTTTTACCTTTAATCTTGAGCAGAGTACCAAGGATGCTTTCACATACGTTCTTCTCTACGTTCATGACATTGATGCAGTGACGCACACGTAGAATCTCCCAGTAAGGTAATTTCCAGAACATCGATTTGTTCTTAAACACTTGATCCTTGGGTGTTAGTTTCACCGTCAAAGGGTGGTTCTTGCCAAGCACAACATTACTTTCTAGCCATGTTGTGGACCACCTCCCCTTCATAGGGTCTTGGGGCCACACCTCCTCTGCCGTATCGTCAAATCTGGCTTTCATCTTTCGGTATGGGTGATTCATCTGCAAGAACCTACGATGACGCAAATACACTGTTTTGCGCGAGTTGGGAAGTCTTCTGCTAGCTGTCCTATCCATGCATGTGACACACCCTACATCTCACTTTGTTTTCTGCCCCAAGGTGTTGCCTAATGCCGACATATCTTGAATGGTGTGCACCAGCATTGCATGTAGATCGAAAATCTCCTTTCTGTAAGCATCATAACATTTTACAGCAGGCGCATCTATCCACACTGTCAGCAATTCTTCTACCAGTAGCTGAAAGTAAATGTTGAAATCATTTCCAGGTTGCTTCGGGCCTTGGATAATCATTGACATCATAATGTATTTTTTCTTCATACACAACCAAGGAGCTAGGTTATATATGCACAGAAGCACCAGCCATGTGATGTGATTGGTGCTCATATCGCCAAAAGGATTCGTCCCATCAGTACACTCCCCGAGCCTTATACTTCTAGGATCCTTGGAAAAATTTTCAAACTTGTTGTCGATTAATTCCCACTGAGCCCCATCTTTCGGGTGCCTCATAAACCTATCCGCAATTCACTCATCATGATGCCACCGCAACCTCTTTGCCTCTCTAGGGTTAGCAAACAAACGCCTCAACCTTGGAATTAAAGGCAAGTACCAAACAACCTTGAATGGTATTCCTGTATTGATCTCGTCGTCCAATTTGTACCTGTCCTTTGCTCTCCTGCGCTCGTATCGTGCATGCTTGCATGTGGGACATGCACGAAAATCTTTGAACTCACCATAGTACAATATACAATCATGTAAGTGCATCTAGTGCCCCTTAGTGATTTTGGTGTATTGAAGACTTATAGGTTAAGGGACTAATGCGTGTGTGAGTGTACACAGGTCTATAAGTCTATGAGGAGTTTGATATTTACAGGAAAAGTTGACCCCTAAAAATGAATATCTTTGACTGAAGATTTTGCTATTTCTGAAGACTTTCATGAAGACTTTGAAAGTGAAGAAATTGGTGTGTCCGTGAAGACTTGATATTCATGCGAGAAATATGAAGCTTGAAGACTTTCGTTTTCATAGTTTTGTTTTTCTCTTTCTTGAGTCATAGTAAACACCGTACTGTTAAAGGGGGTCGAGGAAATACTAAGGAAAAATTTCCATGTGATGCTCAACTCAAATCCTACACCTACCAATCGCTTCGAGTGAAGCCATTGGAAATCTCATACAGTTCAGTCAATTTCTTCAGTGACAGAGACGAAGTTCTTCTGGTCTCTGAGGAATTTATTCTGACTGAGGAGTTAGGAATTCGCCAGTGCGGATTGCCTACACAGTGAGGAACATGATAGCCCTGAGGATTTTGCTACTCAAAATTCTGACCGTTGCTGTGCTATGCGCCAGCTGTCCCAAAATATCTATCCACCTAACGGTCATATCATTGAAGGGCATTTATGTCTTATGATGTCAGGCTGCTCCCTAGGCTATAAATATCCGCCCCCTACAACCACTAGCTGGTTGGATGCTCCGAGAGAAACTGACACTTGTCATTTGAGAGCAACCCAGCCTCCGAGGACTTTGAGCGAAAATCATCAAGTGAGGAAAAACCAAAAACCCAAAACCCAAACACCTACAAACCCCAAGTGATTGAGCATCACTGAAGAGATTGATCCTGAGTGGATCCGACGCTTGTTACCTTTGAAGACTGTGCTTCTTCTAGACGGTTAGGCGTCATGGTCTAGAGCATCCAAGAGGAATAGTGGATCGCCGAGTGACCAAGTTTGTGAAGGTTTGGAAGTCGCCTGAAGACTTACCACGAGTGATTGGACGAGGTCTGTGTGACCTTAGTTCAAGGAGAATACGGTTAGGACTGGGTGTCTTGGACTAAGTGTCCTTGACTGGGTGTCCGGGACTGTGTGTCCTCGAGTTTAAATACTCAGCCGCTCCAACCAGACGTACAACTGAGACAGCAGTTGGAACTGGTCTACCAAATCATTATCTTCACCGAGCTTACTGGTTTTATGTCCTCAGTTCAATTTCTTCAGTCTGTTTGCCTTCATCCTGAGTTATCCTGTGATTACGCTTCCTGTAATCTGTGCCTTTCTTCATTTCATCATGATGACTATGCTTGTATTCTGTTGTGTTTACTTTTGAGTACTTATTCCGCTGCTAGTAGTTCTTCGCTAAGGAATTTCCTCACCAGCAAATTCCTTAGTGAAGATTTTCATAAAAATCGCCTATTCACCCCCCCCTCTAGTCGATATAACGCACCTTGAATTGGTATCAGAGCAAGGTACTCCCTTGTTCTGTGTGATTTTGGTTTAACCACCTGGAGTTTTAGTTATGTCAACCGCAGGTATGATCAAGGTCTCTGCTGGGTGTCCTACCTTCGATGGGACGGACTACCCCTACTGGAAGAATAAGATGCGAATGCATCTTGAAGCAATTGATAACGATCTCTGGTATGTTGTGGAAAATGGTGTTCCCTCAGTCACACCTTCTCTGAATGCTGCCGATGTGAAGAGATTCAAGCAACTCGACTCTCAAGCGAAGAATATCATATGTGGCCATCTGAGCAAAGGACAGTATGGCAGAGTGAGTGCTTTGGAAATAGCAAAGCTTATCTGGGACAGGTTGTCCAAAGTGAATGAAGGAGTCTCAACTCAGCGTGACTCTCGAGTTGATGTTCTTCGCAATCTCTTCAACCGCTTCAAAAGACTCGACAATGAAAATGTTCAACAAACCTTCGATTGCCTCACTGACATCTCAAATGAGCTTGAAGCACTTGGTGCCACTGACATCACCGACCATGAGGTGGTGAAGAAATTGCTGAGATCGCTTGATTCCTCATTTGACACTCTGGCATTGATGATACAAGAACGTGCTGATTACAAGTCACTTGATCCCGTTGATATTCTCGAGAGGCTAAATACTCATGAGTTCCAACTTGCTGAAAAGAGAGATCTCTATGGTTCAAGCTATGTGTCGGGTTTCGGGGTTCGGGCAGACCCTTGAGGTTCGAACACTGGGGTGCACGCGGAGATTTTGCCTCCTACCTACCTGCACCCCTCCGCCTTGCAAAGATCTAAACTAAGGAAAGAACTACACAAGAGACACAGGGTTTATACTGGTTCGAGCCACCGTTGTGGTGTAATACCCTACTCCAGCGTGTGGTGTGGTGGATTGCCTCTTGGGCTGATGATGATGAACAATACAAGGAAGAACAGCCTTGCGAGGGTCTGTTCTTGGCTGGGGCGATGAACTGCTGGGAGGAGTCCAGTCACCCTTCTCTCTCTCTCTACCTGATCTTCTCTATCCTTTGATCCCTCTCTTTTCTTCCCCCTTTGCTCTGTGGGTGGCTGGTCCTATTTATAGAGGCCCTGGTCCTCTTCCCAAATATCGAGCGGGAAGGGAGCCAACAATGGCGGGCTAATTTGAAGGGGGACAACTAGTATCAACTATCCTGACAAAAGTAGTCTTCGCCTGCGCAAAGCTCTGGTGATGACGCCGTCTTGGGCTCCACGGTGACCTCCATCTCGTAGTCCTCCTGGTCTTGGTATCGTTGCACCGAAATGGCAACCTTTGCCTGATGCCTCGGTACTCCGCGGCTGCGCTTGCCCCCTTTGCACCAAAGAGGAAGGGAGGACACTGCGCGGGCTGGCACCCGCCTGGCGCCCCCGGTCATCATGGCTTGTGTCACGGGCACCTCGTGAGGTACCCCGCCTTGATCTCTCCGCCTCCTCGTGAGCCAGCCTAACAACGCCGTGCCTAAGGAAGCTCCGCGTCGTCCGCCCCGCGAGGCTTGGCCCCTCGCGAGGGTCTTGGGTTTGTGTTGGTGAAGATGGGCTGCGCTGGGCCCCCCTTTGAGCCACGCCGCAGGCCGCAGGTAGGCAAGTCTGGGGACCCCCGTTCCCAGAATGCCGACAGTATCCCCCGGGCCCAAGGCGCGCCCGGACTTGGCCGTGCAGGGAGGCGGAAGGGCAAGAGCGAAGCGCCGCGGGCGCTAACAGCCTGCGGCCTTGGGCGTTGCGTGGCGGTTGGTCGGTCGTGGGCGCCTTAGCAACCGCGCGAGTTGATAAAGGAGCGGCATCCACCTAGGCTTTGCTTCTTGCTTTCCCGGTTGCTGCTCAGATCCCCTTTCCTGTGCCTCTCCTTCCTCCAAAATTTCCAGATCCACTCCGACCGTGTGACCTAGGAAGCCATGGCGCCTCGTCAGCCCCCGGCCGTAGCTTGGTACTCATCTGCCCTGGACCCGCCGAACGTGTTGGAGGCGAGCCTTGCCCAGTTGTGCCGGATGGCGACGGCGCGGGGCATCAACGGGGCGAAGGTGTTTAAAGCCGGCTCCGCCACCCCTGAGGGTCAAGGGAGCACCTTCTATCCGCTCTTCATAAGTGCCATTGCTGCTAGCCTGGTGCCTCCCTTCTCCGAGTTCTTCTTCTCTGTCCTCCGCCACTATAAGCTACAAGCCCTGCATCTCCACCCCAACTCCGTCCTTCTCCTGGCAATCTTCGCCTATTACTGCGAGGCTCACGTAGGGGTGCAGCCTTCAGTGGCCTTGCTGCGCCACTACTTATACCTCCGGACCTCTCGTGGTACTGCTTCCGCGTGCGCAAGCTTCATCGCGTACGGTGGCGCCATTGCCATTTCGAACCCCGGGAAAAGGATTGAGGGCTTCAGGAGCAAGTGGGTCTTGGTGGATGCTGGGCGCATCCACCCTCGGCTGATCTTGTCGACGGAGCAGCCCACGAGCTCCAGCGATTGGGGTCGAGCGGAGCTCTCGGACCCCCGCGCGAAGCTGATGTTGGAGAAGATGGACGCGGATCTGAGGCCAGCCAACATGGCGGCGGCGAAGCTGACCAGCGCGTCACTGCTGAGGGAATTCCTGGAGCACCAGCTGGCTCCGCTTCAGCAGTACTCACTTCCGATGTGGAGGCCCCGCCCGAGCCCCGCGGCCTTAGCCAACGGAGATCAGGCTGTTGTCCTCCAATCTCTGGTCGAGGGCGATGTGGCGAGGTTGGCGGGCGCTCCTACGCCCCTGTTCCTCCACGACGACTGGGAGCAGGTAGTGAAGTCCATGCCCGTCTTCAACGGGGATGGGCCCGTGCCCGTGGAAACTCCCGAGGGACCGGTGGATGTGCCCTCCGACGACTCCAGCGAAGAGGAGGAAGGAGGGGAGCGGGGAAAAGGGCCTGACTCCGAGGCGACTGACGGAGAGTCGAGGGCTCCCCTCCCCCGGTGCTGGTCCCGCATTCTCCGCCTCTCTCCGAGCGATGACGACGAGGATGATGACGAAGACGACGACGAGGACAACGACAAGCAGGACGGCGGGAGCTCACCCCCGATCCCTAAAAAGGGCAGGACTGGGCTGATCTCCCGCGGGTCTGCCCCGGCCCCGGGGCGGACCGCAGATGCACCTTCCGCCTCCAAGCTTCTCGAGGTTGACCCTTCCAGCTGGCTTTCAGGCTCCAAATTTGGCCGGAGGCCGCTTGAGCTCACTGGCGACGACCCGTAAGCATTCTATTCTTGTCTTTATCTCTTGCTCTGCTTCTGAGACTTGACGTCCGCATTTCTTGGATAGGCTGGCGCCCGCAGCAAAGAAGCCGAAGGGGGCTCCCGAGGTTCCATCCGTGGCAGCGCTTCTGCCTGCGAAGGAGGGTGACCGCGACGCACAGGCTTCTCCCGCCCGGTCGTCCTCGCGAGGCCTGGCTGAGCCGGCTGGGGCGAGCTCAGCCCCCACGGCCCAAGTGGCTCCCGAGGTGCTCTTGCCTGCCGCCGCCACTTCAGCTGTCGGGGTGCGGCAGACTCCGCCTCAGGATGCTGTGGCCGCGCTGCCGTCTTCTCCTCCTACTCCACTGGCTGCTGTCTCTCTGACTCCTTCTGCCGTTCTGGATCGTGCTGTTGCAGAGCAGGACCGACTGCGTCAGGATCTTCTTGGCGTCGACCCCCGCTTGGTGGCCGGGCGCTTGGAGCTGGCTTCAGGATGGGTTCGCTCCGATGCTTCGATTCGGGCTGCGCTGGTCCATGCCGCGACGAGGAGAAGCAGGCCATCCTTGAGGCGAAGGCTGCTCGTGATGCAGCCCTGGGGGAGGTGGTCGACGTCCGTGATCATTGCAGGGCGCTGGAGGGCGAACTACAAGGTTTGCGGGACCAGCTCGTGAACGAGGTCCGCCTTCGCCAAGAGCAGGAAGAAGGCGTGAAGGCTCGCGAGGCGGCTCTCAAGGAGAGGGAGGTCAAGCTCAAGAAACGCCGCGACCGCCTAGGCGCGCTGGAGCAGGAGTTGGGGGCGAGGAAGGCCAAGCTAGACGACGAGGCCCTGGTTCTTGCCGAGGACCGCGTGGCCTTCGCGGAGATGGAGGCGAGGGCTCGCTCCTCACTGAGGACGCTTTACGACAGCGGCTTGGAGAGCCCACTGGCCGGCGCCGAGGACCGCCCTGCCAAGCTGCTTCCCTTCCTGGTTCACGCTCTTGAAGATGTCGCCCTTGGCCTTGGCCCCGCGGCCGAGGCCGAGGCGCGTGTCCTGTCTTCTGCAGCAATGACGCGGGTCCTCACCCACATCTACCTTCGCGATCCCGGTGTCGACCTCGACAGCCTGCTGGAGCCAGTGAGCGGCGAGCGTGCCGCTGCCGCTGCCGAGGTCGTGAAGGGTCGCGCAGAGGCCCTATTGGGGAAGTTCCGGGCCTTCAACACCAAGCCGAAGCAAGGCGCTGCCGACCCCACCGCTCCGTGAGGCGTACTCAATCCGCACTGCTCCATCGCCGACAAGTGACTCTGTCGCGGCTCCTGTCCTGCCTTTAATTCCTGCACATGTATCATGCCTCGGGGAGGCGTTTAAACTTGCGTTTGGCATCGAGATAATAGTGTGGACTGTAATATTTGCTTTTGAACTTCTTGAAATTTGCGCCTTTCCTTCCTACTTGCTTATCTTCTACGCCGGCAGAGCCCGGCCCCGCGCATGCCTCACCCAGCGTTGGTCCCGACCAGAAACCAGGACGGGGCCAAGGAGTGAGGGGCCACGTGACAAGTTAGGCTCCTGAGTCGCGATGCTCAGGAGTCCCCCTTGGCGCACGAACAGCAAGTAGGGAGGTGTGATGCGGGTGGATCTACCGTTCTACGTCTGCAGGGCCCGCCCGCGCGCGTGCCTCACCCAGCGATGGTCCCGACCGGAAACCAGGACGGGGCCACGGAGTGAGGGGCTACGTGACCAGTTAGGCTCCTAAGTCGCGATGCTCAGGAGTCCCCCTTGACTCTCAAACGGCCTTCGTACCTTGGCTCCGCTCGGGGAGAGACGCGTGACGAACCAGGCCCGGGGTGACCTGGCTGAGCGGCGTGCGTCTGGGTGTGACCCAGACGCAGCCCCCGTGCCCAGCCCCCTCGCGCGGCACTCCTGAGGGGAGGCATTACGATGAGGCTAGACACTGAGCTCTTGGCTCCCTGAGGTTGGTGCGGCCCGGGGGCCACCCTCAGTTGTTTATCACCAGCGCGGAGCATAGCGCTACCGTATGTGTACGGGCATAGCCACTCCTCGGCAGTGTCGTCAGCCAGCGCGGAGCGTGGTGCTTCCACTGGTACGTGGGAGGGGGCCCCCTCCGGGAGGAGCCCCCGGGGCGTGTACAGCCCCGCCCTGACATGTGGCTGGCACGGTAGGGCCTGGCGAGGTGTATCTGGGCACCCGTGAGCTAGCGCGGGACTCACGGGGCCCTACCTCTAGGCGGGTTGCGCCTGGCACTGGGCCTTATCTTGTGATGTGTCCCTGCAAATTTGGTTAGATGTCGGCACTCTATGTCCTCGGGTCCCGGCCCTCGAGCTGCTCTCAGCCGTCGCTGGTATGCCAGGTCGCGATGCCATGGACAAGGCCAGAGGGTGAGGGCTGGAGAGCCAGTAAGAGCCCTGAGTCGCGATGCTCAGGTACCCCCCCTTTAACGTGCAAGTGGTCGGCATGGAGAAGAAGAGGTGCCGTGGACCGGCATCAAATAATCAAGCATGGTGGGTCTAATGCATAATCAGAAATAAACGCAACGGGATACATGCCGCTGGGCGTGGCCCGAGCGGCTTGGGGATCATGCAGCCCGAGGGGAGCCCCCAACAAGGTAAGCTAACAACATGGAATAAAAAAGGGATACACGCCGCAAGGACGGACCCACGCAGCCTGGGAATAATGCAGCCCTGGGGGGCGCTCCCAGCTGGGAATAAAACTCGAAAGATGTCACCTGATGATGTTGAGGACGAAGGAGCGTTGATGTAGCAGGCTCGGTGGGCTACGGAAGCCGATCCTCACGAGCCCCCAAGCCCAGGGGCCTCGGGAGGCTCCGGAGGTGCTGGCGGCTCCTCACGGGCCATCTCCATCCCCGCCAGGGCTGCGGAATGCCTGGTCTCTCGGGCCTCCGTGATGCCCCTCATGAGGCGCCGGTACATGTCAGCCGCGTTCGGCAAGCCATAAGGCATGTGAACGTAGCTGTGGGGTGGGCCTCCGTAGCGCCCCACTCGCGAGGGCCAGAGGCGCTCTAGAGAGGCAACTCGGTTGAGCCCTGGTATGTCGATGTAGACGCGCAGCCCACCATCCTCGCCTGGATAGGGAGCCACTGCTGGTAGGCGGCGGCCGCCTTTCATGACTCTTGACTCCTGTAACTCCCGAATGGCCTTGCTGACGAACTCCTGAGGGTCTGGATCTTCTTGCCTTGCTCCTTCTTGAGGGAAACGTGCTTCGAAACACGCCTCCATGTGGTGCCCAAGCGCCTCCCTCGTGACCCTGACTAGGTTGGTGGCCCTCCAGGGGAGAGCCCCCGAGCCCTGCCTGAGGAGGGCACCGGGCGTGCTTTCCTATGCGATGGAAGGAGGTTCCCCCTGGGCAGGCGCGGGCCCAGAGGGGCCTGCCTCCTGAGTGGTTAGGCCGGACAATGTCTTCTTCTTCTTAGGGGCGGTCTCGGGAGGCCTCCTGCTTCCACGATCCGGGTCTTCCAGTGACGCGGCTTGAAAGGCTCGTTCCAGGGAACACACCGCGTCCTTCTCTTCACATGGCACCATGATGACTCCGCCGCTTCCTGGCATCTTGAGGACGTTGTAGCCGTGGTGAGTTACGGCCATGAACTTGGCCAGCGCTGGGTACCCAAGGATGGCATTGTACGACAGGCGAATGTGAGCGAAGTCAAAGTCGATGAGCTCGGTACGGTAGTTGTTGCATGCCCCGAACGTGACAAGGAGGCGGATCTGCCCAATCGGGACCGTGGAGCCGTCGGTGATACCGGAGAAAGGCTTGGTAGGCTGAAGCTGGCTGTAGGGCACTTGCAGGTTGTTGAATGTTTCCACGGATAGGATGTTGAGCCCTGCACCGCCATCGATGAGGGTCTTGGTGACCACCACGTTGCTGATGATTGGGGAACAAAGCATCGGGAGAACTCCGGCTGTAGCCGCACACTTGAGCTGATCTGCTGAGCTGAACATGATGGCGCACGCCGACCACCTGAGAGGGCGCGTGGCTTCGAGCCTGGGGAGGACTGCGTTTACTTCGCGGGTGAACTGCTTGAAGATGCGCTGAGAGGCTAGGACTTGGGCCCCGCCCAGGATGCAGGCGATCGCGCGCGGCTCCTGGAAGCCCCCAGTCCCCTCGTCCTGGTGGCGGTCCTCGTTTCTCCTTGGTTGCGGCGTTAGCGGTGGGAGGCCTGCGTTGCCTTGCGGGCGATCCTCGCGAGGCTGATCCCTCCAGTCTCCCTCGTGAGGCTGATCTCTCCAGCCTCCCTCACGAGGCGGGTCTTGCCAGCGATCCTCGCGAGGTTGATCGCGCCACCCTTGGCGCGGGCCACGGTCTTCCCAGCGTCCTGCGTTCCTTCCTCCTCCTCAGCCGTAGCCCCGGTCACTGTGGTCAGGGCGACGACCGATCCTTCCTTCTCGCACGGCTCGGAGCTCTTGACATTCATTGGTGTTGTGGGTGTGGAGGTCATGGTACACATAGTACCGGCTGCCCTTGGAAGGTTTGGGCTGATGTCTGCCCCGCTTAGTGTCTGGTTCTTCCGCGAGCACGGCAGCCCCCTTGCGCTTCACATCCTTGGCCTTTGGCTTCTTCTCTTCTGGGTCTGCGGCAAGCAGCTCGAGGAGGGAGAGACGCCCTTCCTCGGCCCTGGCGCACTTGGTTGCCAAGTTGAACAGCTCCAGGGAAGTGCACAGGTCTTCATGCATCGCCAGCTCCTCCTTCATCTTGACGTCGCGTACGCCGTTAGAGAAGGCCGAGATGATGGCCTCCTTAGTCACCTTGGGAATCTTGAGGCACGCGTTGTTGAAGCGCTGGATGTACTTCTACAGGGTCTCCCCGGGCTGTTGCTTGATGCGGCGCATGTCGCTCACGGCGGGTGGCCGGTCACGAGTGCCTTGGAAGTTGGCGATGAAGCGGGTGCGCATCTCGTCCCAGGAGGAGATTGTGCCTAGAGCCAGGTTCAGGAGCCAGGTGCGGGCCCCGTCCTTGAGTGCCATGGGGAACCAGTTCGCCATGACCTTCTCATCTCCGTTGGTAGCTTCGATGCCCAGCTCGTAGAGCTGGAGGAACTCCGCAGGGTCAGCCGTGCCGTCGTAGCGAGGAGGCAAGTCTGGCTTGAACTTGCCGGGCCACGCGACGTTGCGTAGCTCGGCGGCAAAGGTGCGGCAGCCTGCTGTGGCCACGGAAGGCCTTGGATGACGGGGAACTTGGTCTTGCATGTCCCCACGCGCTGCAGCTGGGAGCAGCGCGGGGTCTTGACGCGCGGGAGCAGGAGCATGGTCGCGACGTGCTGGAGCAGGGAGCGCCCGGGCAGCTTCTTGTGGGCAAGGGACTTCTTGACAGCTCTGCTCTTGCTGCGCTGGCGCCTGACGGAGCGGGTTCCACCTAGGGGCCACGCGCCTTGGAGCCATGGCGCCTTCCTGAGGAGGAGGCGGCCGGGGCGCCACCGGAGCTTCACGGCCCGCGCGGGGCGGGGTGCGGTGCAGTGGAACGGACGGCGCAGGAGAGCCCCCTGCGGCGCGGATGAGCTCGGCGACGCAGTCGAGCCATTCTTTGTAGACGTCGTCGACGGGACGGTAGCGCAGGAGCTCGTTCGCCGCGATGAGTGCAGCCCGAGCCTCCATGGGCGCACGGAGCGCGCGGGACGAAGAACCAGCTGGGGTGAGCGAGGGAGTCGCGGTGCGGCCGTCTTGCCGCACGGATGGATGCTGGGACGATGCTTGCTGCTCATCCCCCACCGGGCCAGTGGCGGCGTTGACGGCAGGTGATGGGGAACGGCGATGACGCCCGCCAATAGGGGCCGTCTGGGCGACGTGGGAGGCGAGTGCGGCCCAGCGCTCGGTGTGGGCCCGACGAGCGTCAGACATGGGCGTGATGGTCGGAGGAGAACGGGGTGGTGGAAGACGAATCCAGGTGCACCCCTACCTGGCGCGCCAAATGTCGGGTTTCGGGGTTCTGGCGGACCCTTGAGGTTCGAACACTGGGGTGCACACGGAGATTTCGCCTCCTACCTACCTGCACCACTCCGCCTTGCAAAGATCTAAACTAAGGAAAGAACTACACAAGAGACACAGGGTTTATACTGGTTCGGGCCACCGTTGTGGTGTAATACCCTACTCCAGTGTGTGGTGTGGTGGATTGCCTCTTGGGCTGATGATGATGAACAATACAAGGAAGAACAGCCTCGCGAGGGTCTGTTCTTGGCTAGGGCGATGAACTGCTGGGAGGAGTCCAGTCACCCTTCTCTCTCTCTCTCTACCTGATCTTCTCTATCCTTTGATCCCTCTCTTTTCTTCCCCCTTTGCTCTGTGGGTGGCTGGTCCTATTTATAGAGGCCCTGGTCCTCTTCCCAAATATCGAGCGGGAAGGGAGCCAACAATGGCGAGCTAATTTGAAGGGGGACAGCTAGTATCAACTATCCTGACAAAAGTAGTCTTCGCCTGCGCAAAGCTCTGGTGATGACGCCGTCTTGGGCTCCACGGTGACCTCCGTCTCGTAGTCCTCCTGGTCTTGGTCTCGTTGCACCGAAATGGCAACCTTTGCCTGATGCCTCGGTACTCCGCGGCTGCGCTTGCCCCCTTTGCACAAAAGAGGAAGGGAGGACACTGCGCGGGCTGGCACCCGCCTGGCGCCCCCGGTTGTCATGGCTTGCGTCACGGGCACCTCGTGAGGTACCCCGCCTTGATCTCTCCGCCTCCTCGTGAGCCAGCTTGACGAGGCCGTGCCTGAGGAAGCTCCGCGTCGTCCGCCCTGCGAGGCTTGGCCCCTCGCGAGGGTCTTGGGTTTGTGTTGGTGAAGATGGGCCGCGCTGGGCCCCCCTTTGAGCCACGCCGCAGGACGCAGGCAGGCAAGTCTGGGGACCCCCATTCCCAGAACGCCGACACTATGGCAGAACACATGCACTAAAGGCCAAGGCAGTATCTGAGTCCGAAGATGAAGACTCTGGTAGCAGCCTTGGTGATTCTGAAGAACTGAGCCATGATCTGGCTCTGCTCGTGAAGAAGTTCCAAAAGTTCTCAAGACGTGATCACCTTGGAAGATCCTCAAGGAGCAATGATTCCTCATCCAGTGACTACAAGAAGAGGCTCTGTCACAAGTGCAAAAAACCTGGACATTTCATTCAAGATAGTCCTCAGTGGGAAAAGGAATCAAAGAAGAAGAAATACAAGGATTACAGTTCTCATGATGCAAAGAAAAAGAAGAAATCCACAAAATCCTCACCATCAAAATCCTCAAAGCCTTCATATCACAAGAAGAGCAGCTCCAAGAAGGCCAGGGCATTCATTGACAAGGAAATGGACTCTGAGGTTGAATCTGAAGAAAATGAGGAAGAGGAGTCATCTGAGGAGTCTGAATCCGGAGTGGCGAGCCTAGCTCTCACTACTGCATTCGTCAGCAAGTCTATCTTCAACACTGAAGAAAATGACCTCACCAACAAGGCTGATGAAGGCGATGATGACTACGCTCCCACCTATTGCTTCATGGCAAAGGGTGCCAAGGTACTCAAATATACCTCCTCTGAATCAAGTGAGAATGAATCTGATGAAAACCTTAAGCCCAGCTATTCTAAACTTGCTAAGATTGCTATAAAACAACAAAGGGCTTTAGAAAAGGTTCAAAACATGCTAAATAAATGTGATGATATGTTGGGTGAAGAAATGGATCGCACTGAAACTTTGACTGAAAATCTTTAGAGACTTCAGTCCAAGCTTGACAAACTTCAAAGTCATCATAACACTCTCTTATCGGATCATGAGAAGCTTTCTTATGAATTTCTTCAAAGAAAGCAAGACCTTGAGAACCTAAGAGTGAGTTATGAAGATCTTTAGAAGGAGCGCGATTCATTACTTGCTCAACAAATCAGCGCATCTCAGGAAGAATTTGTTCCTCCATGCTTGAAGTGCATTGAACGTGAATCTGCTAATTCTTCACCTGAATGTTCAAATGCTGCTAATGTTTCAAATTCTTCGCATGCCTCTGCCATCACTAATTCCTCATCTGAGGACATTGCTAGTATCACTGACAATGCAGGGCTGAAGGAATTGTACACAACAGGCATGTACAAAAGCGTCAAAGGGCATCAGGCTCTTTGTGATGTGCTTAAAAAGCAGATCCTCAACAGGAACCCTAGGAAAGAGGGTATCGCCTTTGAGAGGAAACTCAATGCTGATGGTACATATTGGAAGCCTGAGCAGTACCCCAAA
Organism: Triticum urartu; assembly: GCF_056163025.1. Lineage (NCBI taxonomy): Eukaryota > Viridiplantae > Streptophyta > Magnoliopsida > Poales > Poaceae > Triticum > Triticum urartu. The sequence goes on along the minus strand of NC_141876.1, from coordinate 360,215,896 downwards.
ACTACATGGGTTGCTGCAAAGGGACCTCCAGTTGATCCATCTAACTTATCTGGATTTGCATGTGAATCTCCTCATTGATGATGAGTCAATTGACTCCAACTATAAGCTATTCAAAAATCAGAATGGTGAAGTATTTGCTAGATATGTGGGCACTAACTGCAGGAACGGCTTCCCTATGCAGAAAATCTGGGTTCCCAAAAGATGCCTTGAAAATCTTCAGGTGAATGTCATCATGATGCCACCTGTGAAGAATAGGAACCCCAGATCAAATTCCTCATAGAGACCAAATTCCTCATATGGATCAAAGTCCTCATATGAACATCATCATGCTAACCCGTCTGTTTCGCAGGGAAGATCTAAGGATTATGGATATGTGCATTATTCTTCAAATCATTATGTCCATAAGTCCTCGAAGAATTTCTCTGCTTACTCATATGCTTACTCTAACCCATCTTATGTGAAACGAAATGGATTGGCTTCTATGCCATCCTTCTCGTATGGAGCTCGCAGAATGATGAACTCTTTGCCACCCCTTCAGATATGGGTGGTGAATAAAAAGAACTAATCTCTTCTGCAGGGTCAGGTCTCCAGACGCACGTAATCGTCTGAAGAATTTGCTGGAGACCTGAGCATGCCTGATAGGACACAGGCTAATCATGAAGAAATGAACTTTCTTTTCTCATGTCCTCATATTGCTTTATCAGTTCTTTTACTTGATGAAATTGATCTGATGAATTGATGTCATATTCTTCACTGATGAAGTATATGAGTTTGGAAGCTACACTAATTCATCTGCAGGATGATCAACCCAAAGCCACTGAGTGGGTCCTTGATAGTGGATGTACAAACCACATGACTGGTGACAAGAATCTATTGATGGATGCTCCATTATCTCCGTCGCATCTGAAGCATATCACCTTTGCTGACAAAGGCAAAAGTCAGGTATTGGGTCTAAGTAAGGTTGCGATTACAAAGGATCGACACATGGACAAAGTCATGCTTGTTGAGTCCTTAGGATACAACCTTATGTCTGTCTCAATGCTTTGTGATCTTGATATGGTTGTTGTCTTCGGCAAGTACCGTTGTGTTGTGGTTATGGAAGCTGACAATTCCAAAGTCTTCGAAGGCTTTAGGAGAGGAGACCTGTATATTGTTGATTTCTCTACAGGACCACAACCAGCCGTGTGCTTACTTGAAAAGGCTTCAGAAGGCTGGCTCTGGCATCGACGACTTGGTCATGCAGACATGAGGAATTTGCACACGCTTGCGAAGAAGAAGCATGTCATTGGCATCGAGAATGTCAAATTCCTCAAGGATCACCTATGCGGAGCCTGTGAAGCTGGGAAGATGACCAAGGCCAAGCATCCAGCGAAGACTATCATGACCACCACTCGCCCATTTGAATTGCTTCACATGGATCTCTTTGGTCCTAATCATTACTCTGCTATCTCAAATGAAGCATCTCAATATGGCTTCGTTATTGTTGATGATTATTCTCGTTACACATGGGTACACCTTGTTAATTACAAACATGAAGTGCAGGAAGTCTTCAAACGATTTTCCTCGAGGGCTTCAACCAACTTTGGTGTGAAGATCAAGCACTTCAGAAGTGACAATGGCACTGAGTTCAAGAATTCTGGTCTCGATGACTATCTTGATGAACTTGGTATCACTCATGAGTTATCTGCTCCTTACACTCCTCAGCAGAATGGCGTCGTGGAGCGCAAGAACATGACTCTTGCTGAGATGGCTCGCACTATGCTTGATGAATACAAAACGCCTCGTCGTTTCTGGACTGAGGCAATTAATATTGCGTGCCACATCATCAACAGAGTATATCTTCACAAATTCTTCAAAAAGACTGCCTATGAACTCCTCACTGATAAGAAACCCAATGTAAGTTATTTCAAAGTCTTTGGTGCTAAATGTTGGATTAGAGATCCTCATCACAACTCAAAATTTGCACCAAAAGCACATGAAGGTTTTATGCTTGGTTACGGAAAGGACTCGCACACCTACAGAGTCTTCAAAAACGTTCTTCACAAAGTTGTTGAAACTGTAGATGTGCGGTTCGATGAAACTAATGGCTCGCAAACAGAGCACCTACCTACTGTGATAGATGAACCAGCACCTGAGGAAACTATCAAGTTCAAGGCTACTGAGGATGTCATTCCTACTGAAGAATCTGCTGAAGAATTCATTCCAGAACATGAAGAACGTCGAGCTAATGCACCTGAAGAAAATGCTGAAGAAAATGGTGCTGAAGAAAACACTGATCAAATTCTTCAACGACAACCAGCTCATCCTCGCATTGCAAAAGAAGTGCAAGTTGAAAAGATCATCAATGACATCAAAGCACCAGGTCCTCTCACACGCTCCAAAGCTTCACATTCGTCTAACTTTTGTGGGCAGTATGCTTTTGTCTCTATTACAAAGCCCACTAAGGTAGATGAAGCATTTCTGGAGCCTGAGTGGATTCAGGCCATGCAAGAAGAATTACATCAGTTCGAGCTCAACAATGTCTGGGAACTGGTCAAACGTCCAGATCCTCGCAAGCACAATATCATTGGCACAAAGTGGATCTACCGGAACAAGCAAGATGAAAATGGCCTTGTGGTGAGGAATAAGGCACGGCTTGTAGCTCAAGGCTACACACAGGTTGAAGGAATTGATTTCGATGAAACTTTTGCACCTGTTGCTAGACTTGAGGCTATTCGCATATTACTTGTTTATGCTAACCATCATGATATCACTCTATATCAAATGGATGTGAAAAGTGATAAGCTTGAGGAAGAAGTGTATGTTGCTCAACCCCTAGGTTTTGAAGATCCAAAGAATCCTGACAAAGTCTTCAGACTCAACAAGGCCCTCGATGGCCTCAAGCAGGCCCCACGGGCTTGGTATGATACTTTGAAGGAACTCTTCATGAAGAAAGGCTTCAAACCCGGTTCACTCGACCCTACTCTTTTCACTAAATCTTATGATGGTGAATTGTTTGTGTGCCAAGTATATGTTGATGATATTATCTTTGGCTGTATTGACCAATGTTATAGTGATGAATTTGCCTATATGATGAGTGAAGAATATCAAATGTCTAGGATGGGAGAGTTGAAATTCTTCTTAGGTCTTCAAATTCGTCAACAACACAATGGCATATTCATATATCAAAAGAAATACCTCAACGATGTACTGAGGAAATTCGGCATGCAAGATTGCAAAGGCGTCAAAATTCCTATGCCCACAAATGGCCATATGTGCACTGATGAAAATGGTATTGACTTCGATCATAAGGTATACCGCTCCTTGATAGGTTCCTTATTATACTTATGTGCATCTAGGCCAGATATAATGCTTAGTGTTTGCATGTGTGCCTGATTTCAAGCTGCACCGAAGGAATCACACCATAAGGCTGTGAAGCATATTCTTCGATATCTAGCTCACACACCAACACTTGGATTATGGTACCCCAAGGGCTCGGCTTTTGATCTTGTTGGATATTCTGATTCTGACTATGCTGGTGATCGTGTGGATCGCAAGTCAACATCTGGTACATGTCATTTCCTCGGACGATCTTTGGTCTGTTGGTCCTCGAAGAAACAGAACTACGTATCACTATCTACTGCTGAAGCTGAGTACATTGCCGCTGGTTCTTGCTGTGCCCAATTGCTATGGATGAAGCAAACTCTCAAGGACTACAGCGTCAACATGAAGAATGTACCTCTCTTCTGTGACAATGAGAGTGCCATCAAGATTGCACACAACCCAGTTCAGCACTCGAAGACAAAGCACATTCAGATTCGTCTTCATTTTCTTCATGATCATGTGTTGAAGGGCGACATTTCTATTGAGCATGTGAAGACTGAAGAACAGCTAGCCGATATCTTCACAAAGCCCTTGGATGAGAAGAGATTTAGCAAGTTGTGGTGTGAGCTAAATATCCTAGAATCTTCGAATGTTCTTTGAAAAGGACACTCATCCTAACACTTATGCAAAATTGATGACTTAGATGTGCAACACATGAAAAACGTTTTTCTTCAATCAATGAAGAATAACACTCTTAGTGTGAAGAAATTAACGAAGAATTTGATTCTCAGAACCCTACGATAATTGTACGCGGTGTCTGAAATCATCATTCTTATACGGTGGGTCATGCCACCACCAAAAGTTGAAATTCCTCAAATTATTCATATTCTTCAACTTTGCATAGTCTTCACTGGTTCCGTCATTTTTCTTCATTGGATATATATATATATATATATGAGTTTATGTCCTCTATAGCATTCACTTATTGCTATTTCTTCAAGTTGGTTTTCTACTAAGTGAATGTGATCGGACCCTTCCCCTCTATGCTATACTCAACCCAATTTGTTCACAAATTCTTCATGTGCGTTCTATTTGAAACTCGTTCAAAATCTTCACTGTGTCCTTGTTAGCTGAAGAAATTGCGAACGGAACTTTAAAACCTATCTTATCGAAATTTTCGGTTTTGCCGCTCAGACCGTTCCGCATCCCTCGATACACTTATCCACTCACCCATGATCTAACAAAATCTCCACCTCTCACTACGTGGGTGACACATGTCATGCGAATGAGAAGGGTCAGGGGCACGTTCGTCAATTTCTTCAGGCGAGCAGTTTTTCACCATGGCTATAAATACCCCTCCTTCCCTTCCTCACTTCTTTTACTCCGCTCGACCTCTTTCTCCAGCTCGAGCTTCTCAAACCCTAGCGTCGCCGCTACTTCATCGCCGCCGGTGAGGAAGAGCTTCACTGCCTCGACCTCGTCGCCGACGTACTCGCGCCGACCGCGGACATCTTCACTCTGCCGCCGCCGTAGCCGTCTTCCTCCGCCAAGTTAGGGCGTGGAAGATCTGCACAGACGAACTTCACATCTCCTCACTCCAGTTTGTCGTGTTCTTCATCCAGGGTAAATAAAAGTTACTTTTACTTCCCTTGTTGATTCGAATGATTATCTACAAAATCTTCAAAGGTGTTTTTCTTCATATCTTCACACACTAAACACCTCACAAGTCATCTGTTCTTGATTCGTTTCTCTAAGCATCATTTTTCTTCAAGATTCCTCAATTGTGTGGATCTTCGATCTATACAACTCTGGAACCTAAGACAAAGAATGCTTAGTGAAAATCTTCAAGACTCATCTGGTCAAATTCCTCAAACCTGTTCATTTTGAAAAACCTTCTGAGAACGCATATGACCTCTCCAAATTCCTCCCAACTATACTCTGTTCACAGGTACACATGTCAGCTGCTGAATCACTAGGTTCTCATCAACTTAACTCATTTGCAGCGTTCCTCGAAGAAAAGTTGCATACTTCTTCAGAGAATTCGATTGTTTAAATTCCTCGACTGAAGAAAATGGCTGATGGTAAAAGGCCACAGAAGGGAGGAAAGAGGCCTGAGGTAAATACAGCGTTTGAGATCCCTGATGACATATATGCTGGGTACTGCACACCTACTGAGGAAACCAAGAACAAGCGCAAAGTGCGCATTCAGAAAATAGAGAGGAGATGGGCAAGAGAATGGAGGGAGTACAGATATGTCACTCCTAAGTATATGAAGAAATTCACACTCAATCCTCCATGCCCAAGAGCTCCATTGGCACCTGGCCAAATTGCTGATCCCACCAGCCTCAAGCGAGGTGAGGACTATCCTAATGAATGGGCCAAGCGCCAAGCCAAGCTGGCTAAGCAAGCCAGAGAAGCAGTGAGGAAATTTAATGAAGACTCTACTACTGTTGCTGCCTCTGCTGAGGCCTTTGCTGTCAAGCCAAAGAAGGCTATGTCAAAGAAGCCTGCGCGCAAACCAAGTGCTTCACCAGCAATGCCCTCAAGGCTAAGTTCCTCAGCAATGCCCTCACGGCCAGAATCATCAAAGACCTCACGGCCAATTCCTCATGCTGCTCCTATTCCTACAAAGTCCTCAGCTCCTCCGCCGAAGCCTTCAACTGTTCCGACCAAATCCTCAGCACCTGTGCATCTCGCTTCATGCCAAAGGACTGCCGGCATCTCCATTGCCTTAGGTGTCTCAGCTAGTTCCTCAGCTGCACCAAATTCCTCAGCTGGCCCCTCACTACTGAAGACAAAGGCCAATGCTGGCCGAGGTCCACGCCCAAGTCCTCAAAAGAAGCAAGTCGCTTTCCAAGTGCCGTCTGATGAAGACGAAGCTGATGATGATGAACTTGCAGAAATCATCAGAGACAGGAAAGTCAGGGCCGCTAGAGCCAAAGGATCAGAGGTGCCACTGCTTTTGGATACCAAGCTGATCCTCAACTACATTGATGATTGGCACAAGGACCCCAACACTCCCTTGCCTGACTTCAAGCTGACTCCTGGCCAAAGTCACATGCTGACCCACTTCATTCAAGAAGAAAAGTGGAAATTTGAGAAGGCCAGGCAGATCAAGAAAGCGCAGTACAAGAAGGATAAATTTCTGAAGAACAACATTGTCACTATGACAACTGATGAACCTGTAAAAATCCAATCTGAAATCAAAACCCTCAGTGATGACTTCAAAGCCTACTATGCTGATTGGCAAGGAGCCAAAGTTAGATTTGTAAAGATAACTGAACAGTTCACTTCAAATGTTGCTGCCCCAACGCAATAGGAAATTCCTCAGGCTGAAGCATCTGCTTAGCCGAATGAAGAACATGCCAGCACCGCTGATGAAAATCAGGCTGCTGAAGAAAATGTGAGTTCCAGGCCTGATGACTGCACTCCAGCCGCTGAAGAAATTGCCAGGGCATCCACTTGTGGTGTGCCTGAAGAAATTGAAGAAATCAAGGCAACTGCATCAGTTGTGCCTGAAGAAAATCAACCAGATTCCTCAGCTGCTCCTGCACCAACTTCAACTCCAATCCTTCCATCTGCATGAGATGTGAAGAAGACCAAGGCTGTAGAGCGTGCTGCAATGAAGAAAAGGAAAGCATCAGCTGCTTTAGATTCTTCAGCTCCGAAGAAAATGAAGCCTATGACAAGTTCATTTGCACATCCGATTGATGCTGTTCCCATCCCAACCAGGACATCAAAGGACCTTGTTCCTTTTGATGAAGAATATGTGATCCCCAGCGGATCTGATGAAGAAACTCATTATGCTGCCTCGTCTGAACCATTGGATGAAGAAATTGAAGTGGATGCGATCCCTTCAACACCTATCATCTCCTCGCCTATGCCTCAGTTCACAGCTGAAGAGGCTGGCGTTGAAGAAATGGAAGATGATGATCTGGACATTGGCTGCTCCACACCCGTCATCAGTGATGAATTCTGGGAAAGTCAGCATCCAAACTCTCCAATGTTCACTCCTCTACAGCAAATTCCTCAGTCCCCCACACAAACTGTTCACATGGGCTCTGAAGAAACTCATCCCACTGCATCTGTCCATCAGGAAATTCCAGCCATTAGCGCTGATGAAACTGCTGCTGCTGCACAACCAACTACGCAGACTGCCACTGAGGAGGAACCAGAAATTCCTCAGCCTGAAGAACCTGCGATTGAGATTCCTGAAGTCGTGATGCAACTCACTGACACTCCTCTACCGAAGCCAAAGGATCCATTCTCACGCAAGCAAAAGTTCAAGGCTGATGATTTCTTTGGCGAGCACGTATTCTTCGAAGATTACAACCCATATGACTCTGCTCGCATTAGGAAGAGGCGTTTCTGGACTGCCAGTCAAGCAAATTTCTATTCCTCAGTGCTGTTCAATAAGGAGAAGATTTTCTACCATGAGGATATTCCTCATGTGGATATGGAATCTCTGCCGTGCTTCGCACCAGTCCTCAGTGTTCTTCACGACGCTGGGCTGCTCAACTTTGGCTCTGATATCTGCGATTGGAATGAGGAACTGATTCTTCAATTCTATGCAACGCTGCACATCACCAGAGATGCTGAAGATGTGAATTCATGGGTGCTGGACCGGATGTCTGAAAACACTCACTACACTGCACCAGCCTCTGAATTGCTTCGTGCTCTACCACTCAGTCCTCCCCTTGAAGAAGCTCGCTGCATCTATAGTGAACCTGAGCTCACACATCATTACATGCAGGTGCTGATGAAACCTTTGAAGCCAGGTCAAGCACCAAGAACCAAATTCCTCGTGAAGGAATTGCTGTACGTGCCCAGAATTGTCTATCGTGTTCTTACGAGGACAATCAGTCCTATCAAAGGCCACGACTCTTCTGATGAGGAAATTGTTGGCATCATGAAGAATCTGGTATTCAACATCGTTCATGGCATTCCTGTCAATTATCACGATTTCTTCATGAGAACTATGGCCAATGTTGCACTATCTCCGTCTGAGCTGAAGCCTTATGCACCTTGGATCATGAGATTCCTCAGGAAAAGGTCTTCACTCAACTACAAAGCAAATTTCCAGAATCATCTCAGCTACTTGCCCCCAATTGAAGTCCTCAAGCAGACATATTCCTCAGTTGATGGAAAGGGCAAGGCACCAGCTATAATTGATGAAGGCATTCGTCCATTGGATGGTCAGTTTCGCAAAGCTGCATCTTATTCCACCAATGATGACTCTGCCAATGCACCTAAGTCCACTCCTCAAGCCACTGCTCCATGCGTGATGACTGACCGTGAACTTCTGCTTAGTCTTCACCAGAAGGTGGATCGAAATCACAAATGGGTTAAGCGTCAGTTTGGTTCACTTCTTCACAACATGACTGCCACACACAATGCACTGAAGAAAAACCACTACTACCTCCATCAAGTCTTCGGTCGCACCTGGGCAATCCTGTCACATCTGTATGGTGAAGAAGATCTGAAGAATATGGGTCTTAATGAAGATTTTGACTGGTCTGCACCTCCACCGAAGAAATTCAAGAAGGTCAAGGTTCCTTCTCTGGTGGCCAGCTCATATTCTTCATCGCGCGACACTGATGAACATGAAGATTTGGACGACACTGCGGCAGGCCCTACATCAACAAACGACCCCAACAACGCTGGCGCTCCTTCATCAACATGATTATCTTCAGGGACATTTGTCCTCATTTTCTATCCTTTTGGTCATTCGATGACAAAGGGGGAGAAATATGAGTTAGTCTTCAAGCGGGTCTACTATATGGGCGTTTTTTGCAAAGTTACAACTCTCGTTCTTCTGGAACTTTATTGGATCGAGTTGTAATCTTAAACCCGATGGTGCTCTGATACTTTTGATGCACCGTGCTCTGATACTCTTGATGCACTATTCTGCATGCTTATTCCTTGTTAATATTATTGCACGCATGCTGAATTTCATCAGGCACCATATTTCATCATGCATTTCAAATTCTTCATATTATATGTTAAATGCGTGTATGGATTACAAGATATAGGGGGAGATCTCCATGATTCAACTCTTCAAGTGTGCAGTGCTTCAAAAGCAAATTCCTCACTATGCACATCTTCAGGGGGAGTTCTTCTATATCTTGCAATCAAATTCCTCAATATCAGTATTTACACTTCATATGTTTATCCCCGTTGAAAACTTAACCTATATTGTCATCAATCACCAAAAAGGGGGAGATTGTAAGTGCATCTAGTGCCCCTTAGTGATTTTGGTGTATTGAAGACTTATAGGTTAAGGGACGAATGCGTGTGCGAGTGTACACAGGTCTATAAGTCTATGAGGAGTTTGATATTTGTAGGAAAAGTCAACCCCTAAAAATGAATATCTTCGACTGAAGATTTTGGTATTTCTGAAGACTTTCATGAAGACTTTGAAAGTGAAGAAATTGGTGTGTCCCTGAAGACTTGATATTCATGCGAGAAATATGAATCTTGAAGACTTTCGTTTTCATAGTTTTGTTTTTCTCTTTCTTGAGTCATAGGAAACACCGTAATGTTAAAGGGGGTCAAGGAAATACTAAGGAAAAATTTCCATGTGATGCTCAACTCAAATCCTACACCTACCAATCCCTTCGAGTGAAGCCATTGGAAATCTCATACAGTTCAGTCAATTTCTTCAGTGACAGAGACGAAGTTCTTCTGGTCTCTGAGGAATTTGTCCTGACTGAGGAGTTAGGAATTTGCCAGTGCGGATTGCCTACATAGTGAGGAACATGATAGCCCTGAGGATTTTGCTACTCAAAATTCCGACCGTTGCTGTGCTATGCGCCAGCTGTCCCAAAATATCTACCCACCTAACGGTCATATCATTGAAGGGCATTTATGTCTTATCACGTCGGGCTGCTCCCTAGGCTATAAATAGCCGCCCCCTACAACCACTAGCTGGTTGGCTGCTCCGAGAGAAACTGACACTTGTCATTTGAGAGCAACCCATCCTCCGAGGACTTTGAGCGAAAATCATCAAGTGAGGAAAAACCAAAAACCAAAAACCCAAACACCTACAAACCCCAAGTGATTGAGCATCACTGAAGAGATTGATCTTGAGTGGATCCGACGCTTGTTACCTTTGAAGACTGTGCTTCTTCCAGACGGTTAGGCGTCATGGTCTAGAGCATCCAAGAGGAATAGTGGATCACTGAGTGACCAAGTTTGTGAAGGTTTGGAAGTCGCCTGAAGACTTACCACGAGTGATTGGACGAGGTCTGTGTGACCTTAGTTCAAGGAGAATACGGTGAGGACTGGGTGTCTTGGACTAAGTGTCCTTGACTGGGTGTCCGGGACTGTGTGTCCTCGAGTTTAAATACTCAGCTGCTCCAACCAGACGTACAACTGAGACAGCAGTTGGAACTGGTCTACCAAATCATTGTCTTCACCGAGCTTACTGGTTTTATTTCCTCAACTCTTTCATTTCCTCATAACTGTGTTGTATGTTTGTTCATATCTGTGTTTGAAGACTTTGACTGAAGACTTTCTCAATTTCCTCAGTTCTATTTCTTCAGTCTGTTTGCCTTCATCCTGAGTTATCCTGTGATTACGCTTCCTGTACTCTGTGCCTGTCTTCATTTCATCATGATGACTATGCTTGTATTCTGTTGTGTTTACTTTTGAGTACTTATTCCGCTGCTAGTAGTTCTTCGCTAAGGAATTTCCTCACCAGCAAATTCCTCAGTGAGGAATTTCATAAAAATCGTCTATTCACCCCCCTCTAGTCGATATAACGCACTTTCAAATCATTCACACAAGCGTGTATATTCTATACTTCAAGTTCCAATGGGCAAACAATTTTCTTCGCTTCATCCATACATGCACGAAAATCGTCGTACTCACCATAGTACAATATACAATCATTCACACAAGCGTGTATCTTCTGTACTTCAAGTTCCAATGGGCAAACAATTTTCTTCGCTTCATCCATGCTTCTGGGGAGCACATTATCTTTCGGAAGAATATCTTTGAAAATACCTAAGATCTCTTTGAAGACCTAGTTTGATAGACCGTTTGCTGCTTTAAATCTGAGAAGCGCCAGGGTGGCACTCAACCTGGAATATTTCTTTTTGCAACCTGGATACAATTCTTTCTTGGAGTCCACATCAATGGTTGGCAGATCCTTGTACCCAATCATATCCTTTTCTAGGCCCTCGAAATCTGCAATCATAGCAGCAAAATCTGGCATATCAAGATCGTCGTCATCTGCGTGGATGTCTTGGTTTTCCAGTGGGCGTTTTGGCTTTCCGGTGTTCCATTAGTAGCTTGATGCCTCTGCCCCGATGTTAGATTCAACATCCATGTGACACTGGTCAGGGTTTGGCATCTCGCTGCCCTGGGTATCTTCATCCATGACCTCCTCTTCACCGTGTCTGGTCCAACGTGTATATCCATCCATGAATCCCCTAGAGACTAAGTGCATCTGGACATCTGCAACTTCATGTGACTCTGTATTGGCACAATCAGTACATGGACACAGGATGTGATCTGCATCACCAATTCTCCTCTTTGTACTTTCAGCCAAATTCATGAACTCTATATCGCCACTGATAAAATCTGCGTTTTTCCGATTCTTCATACATCGAGGTCGTTCCATCTGCAGCAGACATTAATACACAGATTAACTGCTGCCTAGAGATGCGTGCATAAATCACAAGGTTTTATTTTAATAATTACTAAGGGTGCTCCATGTTATTATCCAGACGTGCAATGACAAAAATTAATGGCCAGTCAATTTACACGTAGAGTACTAGTAGAACACTACACTTAGGAATTGAATACCTCAATTAAGTCACTCACGAAAAGAATACCTTAATTAATTATCCGCGCGGCGACCTCCACCCAGCAGATAGACAAGCGCGATGCGGCAGCACACCGAGACAGCAGGGGCGAGGAGCAAAGCTTAGTGCGGCTGCCGCCTGAAGTTCGACCTCCGCTATCCTGCCATCGACTGCGATGGATGTGCTCGAATCACGCCGCTGCTGACCTCAATGGCTCCTATCTCCCGCCACAGATCGAGGATTAACCTCCTATGACGCCGCCACCGCCCACCGACCGAGGATTGACCTCTTCTATGGTAGCCGCTGCCTAGGCCACCGCCGCCATCTCTATATGCAGAGAGGCTGTTTTTTTATGGATATCTGCGAAGCGGCTGTTTACACGGTATCTCGCCGTAACTCAATTATATGGACAGGGTAGTACATCTCATACGGTTATGTAACAGCAACCGTGTATAACCTACGTTGTCTTCTCACATGGTTTGGTGTGGAAATCGTGTGTGACATTGTAATGCCCAACACAAACGACATGTACAAACAGTGTGCCGTATACAACATATATATAGTGCCATTAGTAATTCCCGATCGTTAGCTTATCTCCACAGTTTCCCCATTTTCCCCAAATCCCTACATAGCCTCCAAATTCCCTCGCGTGGCGCTGACATTGGGGGAATGCGGACGAGTGGTGCTGATGGTTTCGGTGCGGCTGCTCCTGCTCGTATCGCCGCCGAGCACTTGCCTAAGCTCATCAGAAGGTAGGTGTACTACGGATTCGAATCGTCCTGTCAGGTTCCAATCTATCCCTATATTTTTTAGCATGTCCAAAGTATAGATCCTTACTGAATCCGTCCTGAATGACGCCCCCCAGGAAAGCGATCTACAGCCGGATCCGGAGCTTGAATCCAGACTCCCACAACACGAGTTCGACTCTGAGTTTTTGCGCCACCGAGAAGTACCAAAAGCTGAGTTGTGTGCACGGGCACACTCTTGCTCGACGTGTATGCACAGAGGGATTCAACATTGGCAGGCAGTTTCTCAGTTGCCCCTTAGAGGTTAGTGCTAATTAAGTTCATCATTTTACTTCAGTTAATGCCACCGCTCATTCAGAATACTATTTAACATTGGCAAGGATATGAGGCTTGTGCCTTTGTTAACTGGCTGGATGAAGAATGGCATGGCAGGGCTCAGAGTGTTATCACCAAGCTCGCAGAAGATAACGTAAAGCTGAAGAAGAAACTGGCTGATCTAGAATGTACAATCAGTACGATGAAGCAAGAAAGAATCAATCATAGGCAACAGATGAAAGCAAGAGACAAGAAGGAACTAGCATGTGTAGTTGTGGTTGTCGCATTATCCATGTTCTATGTGCTGTTTGCAATGGTGATTAGGGGTTTTGTTTGACATTATTGCTAAAGCACATCTAGATGTGCTCTAAGTAATGCACATCTAGGTCCTATGCCATCGATGTTACGCGAAGATTCGTGCGGATATTTTTCTTTGTCTTTTTTCTTTTCCTTTCTAGTTTGATTATTACTGGCTTTATCAATAAGAAGAGCTCAATGTATTGCTTGCCAACTGACCTACTCCGTTCGTACCGGTACCGGTACATAATCCCAAAACTTGTTCCTTGTTTTTGTCTTGAAAAAGGAAACCAGCCAAATAGCTAATAGGAGTCCTGCGCAACCCCAGGAATTTGGAGTGACTGGGTACAAATAATTGCAGTTGATTATATCAGCAGTTAGATAATACATCAACCCCCGCTTGAATCCCCGCTTCAATTGGCAGTTCCTCTTCTTTGCATACCCCGCTTCAGTGTCCACCATCTTCATCGTCCCCGGCAGGCCGCATTACACACTAGCACACACTTTGTAGCCATGTCAAGCGATAGCGAGGACGACAGTTCAGCCAGCAGTCTTGCGCCCGATGATAGGTCAACATCAGAATCATCCCGCTCGTCTTCCATGAGTCCGGCGTCGAGCCCAGACCTCGATTATATCCATTTCATGGAAGGGATGCCGCCTCCGGAGTCGTCAGACGACAACCAGACAGACGAGGAGCCGTCGGAGGACGAAGAAGAGGACGACGATGATGATGAGGAGGAATGGTGGAATGAGGAGGAGGAGGACGACAACAACAATGACAATGACGACGGCGGCGGTGATGAAAAGCCTACGACCAGCAGCAAGAAGCGTCCTCGCCAAGACGATGTCGTGGGGCCATCCAACAAGAACAACAAGAAGAAGGACTAAATTAAGTAGATTGTATATATTTCTATTTATCCTGTCAATCTCATCGCAGACGGTTAGTAATATGTATTCGACAGAGATCTTCTACATTATCGCCAACAGGTTGGTTTGTTGAACTGTGTGCCCCGACGAGCACACAATTCACAAAAAAGACCGTATGGGCTGTCTATAATGATTGCACACAATTCTGATTACCGACTTGTTTGCCGGGTATCACACACATCTTGTTACGCCGAATCATTTGTGTTCACCTCACTCATGGCAAACGGTTCATCGGAGTGAACTGTATGCCGTATATCGCACACACCTTGATCTGGCTGCCCATTTCTGTTGTTCTGTCTCACTGCAAACAATTTGTATAGATCAACCGTATGCCCCTCATCGCACACGCAACTATAATCTGAACCGTGTTTGATGTATCATTCATCGCAAATGTTTTGCATCATTTTTGATGGATTTCATACAGCACCGTTTGCGACTATTGCATCGCACACAGTTTCTTGAAGTGTCTCTGATCATAGTGTCACATTAGCAGCATCCTGCAGTAGTGTAAGCAGAGCTGCTAGCAGCAGGAGGCGGGAGCAGGTGGTCCCGGCGGCGCTGGAGGAAGAAGACGAGAGATTGAAGATGAATGCCGGTCGTTGGATGTAAATCCAACGGCTAGCGATGTAAGAATCATTTGTTGACTAAGTTGACAACGACTTGCGTTGGCCTCGACCTATCGGCCCATATTTCAACCTCTGAAAATGTGGCACATATTCAACCCAAATTTTTTTTCCAGAATTTACAGTCCATTTGATCTTTTTTTGAGAATTACAGTTCATTTGCTGGACTTGGTAAACAAATAATGTAGCGTCCATGCGGCCCATTTTTAAAAAACTACAGCCCATTTTCACTTTCTCGAAATACACGAATTTGTTGGGCTGGCTGAACAAATAATGTAGCATCCATGCGGCCCATTTATTTTTTCCTAAAAAATTGCAACCCATTTGCACTTTCTCAAAATACATGATTTTGTTAGGCTGGTTCTGATTATAATGTTGGGTTGGGCGCAACAATGTTATCAAAAAATAAACAGGGGATGGGCATTTTGTTATAAATATATTTAAATAATAAGTGATTTATTATTACATTGGTCCTTAAATCTTATCAAGCTTTTGTACACAATCACTAGGATTTTCGTTGCCTTAATGTAAAAAAATCCAGGATTTTATTGTTAAAAAATTATTTTTATAAGTTAATAAGACGTGGATATTGTTTTCTTATATATGTAAGTATCTGTTAAATATATGATGAGAATAACAATAATATATAATAACATATACAATAATATAAATATATATAATATAGTTAGAAGGGAAACATAAGTTGGACCTGGCGCTCCTATTCTTATATAGAAAAATAGAACAGACCTCTGTGTTTTCTTCAAAAAAATACAGAAGTTGGGCTGCGGATGTTTTAGGGAAAATAAAACCTAGGATGGGAGGTCCATAGGCCGGTCGATACATGACGACCCTCAAGAAAATACAAATTGGCATGTCGTGGGTGCGCATGTTAAAAAATATAGCCTAGACGGGGCAGCCCACAACCTAGCTGATACTTGCTAGCCCACTGATAATAAATGATACCTGCCAGCTCCTCGACTTCGTTGTAAATTTATCTCCTTTAGTAACTACGTTGAAGCACCTCAAAACAATGTAACTATGTTGACAAACCCATGGGCCCCAACGTCAGTATAGCATTAGGAGGAAGTATTTTTTAATGAGGAACTTGCTTGCGTACGAGCATAGACCTGGTGGGTCCTGACAGTCCGCCTCTCCACGTACAGTCCTCTCGAGATTCCTCTCGTTTGTTCAACATGTCCACAACGGCAGACAGTGGCGCCGTGGCGAGCGCACAAAGGCGGAGGACGAGAACGAACCACCGGAGCCGGTGAAGGCATACTAGGTGCACTGCCTTATTTCTACCGAAACTATTGAACTAGCCCAGTGGCCAAGTGACACTACCCGACCGCTGTTTCGCCCAGGTTCGATTCCACCTGATGCAGTGAAAATATCTCCAAATGTTTTGTCTCCGCCATTATTGACATGTGGGCCCCCATTGTCATCTACACACACCACGTCCAACACTTGCCAAAACTTCGTCCCTCATTTTCTCTGTTATACGCACACTCGACATTGTGTGGGCATTTTGAAAATAGCATATCTTTTTGACTGTGCATCATATGAAGATGTGTTATGCATGAACGTTGACCACCATGATGCTAACTGGCTGTTAGTTCCATTTTCGACCATGAATAAAACTTCCAACATGATGTTATCCCTGTTTGAAAAGGGCATGTTAATATAAATGCTTTGCCTCTAAAACTTGTAGTTTCTTATCTGAAACTGAAACTTGCAGTTTCTTCTCTGAGAATCACATTGTCTGCACTTTTATATGAAACTACATTTTTAAGTGCTAAAAATAGATCTGTAGGATTCATAAAATACTTCATATGCTCAATACTGCAAATCTGAAATTCAAGAAACATTCATATCTGAAAGTACTCTCAAAATACACAACACAAAACACAATTCACAACCTGAAATACTGACAACCGTAAGCTCCTCCTGACAATTCACAACCTGCCCAACTATTGGGTTGGGGGGAGGCAGGCCCCTCCTATTCCTCGGCGGTAGACATCCGCCCCGTGAGACGAGGTGAACGGCGAGGGAGAGGATGGAGGGGAAGCATCGTCGTGCCAACTGCTTTTCTGCTCTTGCAGTTGGGTTCCGTTGACGAAGACTCCACCGGCTCGCTCTGGCACAACACCCTCACAAACGACACCTTGTAGATGCTAGATCCTTCAATCTCTGGTGGATGCTCCATCTTGGATTGATACTCCCACCACCGCTGCCTCACGATCAGATTTGGTGAATCTGTTTGCTCCATGGTCCAAAGGAGCAGCTCTATGTACTCCCACGCGATTCCCTTCAGGAGTATCGCCGCCTTTTTGCTCTGTTGCAGATATTTGTCCATGGATGTCACCGTCGCTGCTAATTGGTCCTTGTTGTCAAACCAAGACTATATCTCCAACATCCTAGCTAGCTTCACAGGGGCGCCGTCTGCGATCCTCGCGTATTGGTTGTACTCCTCCATCGATCTACTTCTCCACAACACCTTCACTCGCCGGTGGTGGTTTTTGAATGGAAGAGGAGAGGAGTGGCTCTAATTTTGGATTAGAACAGGAGAGGAGCGGCGCTGGTTTTGGATTGGAACATGAGAGGAGGGGCGGTGGTTTTGAAATGGAAGTGGAGAGGAGCGGCGTTGGATTTGGATTGGAACATGAGAGGAGCGGTGTCGGATTTCGGGTTCCGGCAGACCCTTGAGGTTCGAACACTGGGGTGCGCGCGGAGATTTCGCCTTCTACCTACCTGCACCCCTCCGCCTCGCTAAGATCTAAGCTATGGAAAGAACGGCACAAGAGACACAGGGTTTATACTGGTTTGGGCCACCGTTGTGGTGTAATACCCTACTCCAGTGTGTGGTGTGGTGGATTGCCTCTTGGGCTAATGATGAAGAGCAATACAAGGAAGAACAGCCTCGCGAGGGTCTATTCTTGGCTGGGGCGACGAACTGCTAGGAGGAGTTCAGTCACCCTTCTCTCTCTCTCTCTCTTCTCGATTGCGATCCGATTTCGATCCCAGCTTGTTTCTGGGTTGGCCGATTCTCGATCCCTCTACCCTGGGGGTGGCTAGTCCTATTTATAGGCAAAGGCCCTGGGCCTCTTCCCAAATATTGAGCGGGAAGGGCGCCAACAATTGGCCATTTTGAAGGGGAACATCTGGTAAACTTATCCTAACTAAAGTTGGTCCTCGCCTGCCAAAGGCTCTGGTGGTGACGCTGGCTTGGGCTCCACAATGACTTCCTCCCTGTCATTGGACTGGTCTTGGTCTCGTTGCACCGAAACGGGTGCCTTTGCTTGATGCTGTCGCCTGCGCTTGCTCCCTTTGCACCAAAGAGGAAAGGAGGACACTGCCCGGCTGGCGCCCGCCTGGCGCCTTTGGTCGTCATGGCTTGCGTCACGGGCACCTCGTGAGGTACCCCGCCTTGATCTCTTCGCCTCCTCGCGAGCCAGCCTGATGGGGCCGTGCCTGAGGAAGCTCCATGTCATCCGCCCCGCGAGGCTTGGCCCCTCGCGAGGGTCTTGGTCTGTGTTGATGAAGATGGGCCGTGCCGGGCCCCCCTTTGAGCCATGCCGCAGGCCGCAGGCAGGCAAGTCTGGGGACCCCCGTTCCCAGAACGCCGACAGTAGGCCCCGGGCCCAAGGCGCGCCCGGACTTGGCCGTGCAGGGAGGCGAAAGGGCAAGAGCGAAGCGCCACGGGACCTAACAGCCTGCGGCCTTGGGTGCCGCGTGGCGGTTGATTGGACGTGAGCACCTCAGCAACCGCATGAGTTGATAAAGGAGCGGCATCTGCCTAGGCTTTGCTTTTTTGCTTTCTCCGGTTGCAGCTCAGATCCCCTTTCTTGCGCCTCGCCTTCCTTCCTCCAAAATTTCCAGATCTACTCCGACCGCGTGACCTAGGAAGCCATGGCGCCTCGTCAGTCCCCGGTCGGAGCTTGGTACTCGTCTGCCCTGGACTCGCCGAACGTGTCGGAGGCGAGCCTCGCCCGGTTGCGCCGGATGGCGGCGGCGCAGGGCATCGACGGGGGGAAGGTGTTCAAGGCCGGCTCCGCCACCCCTGAGGGCCAAGGGAGCACCTTCTATCCGTTCTTTGTAAGCGCCATTGCTGCTGGCCTGGTGCCTCCCTTCTCCGAATTCTTCTTCTCTGTCCTCCATCATTATAAGATACAGGCTCTGCATCTCCACCCCAACTCCGTCCTTCTCCTGGCAATCTTCGCCTATTACTGCGAGGCTCACGTAGGGGTGCAGCCCTCAGTGGCCTTGCCGCGCCACTACTTCTACCTCCGGACCTCTCGCGGTCCTGCTTCCGCGTGCGCGAGCTTCATCGCGTACGGTGGCGCCATTGCCATTTCGAACCCCGGGAAAAGGATTGAGTGCTTCAGGAGCAAGTAGGTCTTGGCAGATGCTGGGCGCATCCACCCTCGGTTGATCTTGCCCACGGAGCAACCCAAGAGCTCCAGCGATTGGGGTCGAGCGGAGCTCGCAGACCCCCGCACGAAGCTGGTGTTGGAGAAGATGGACGCGGATCTGAGGCCGGCCAACATGGCGGCGGCGAAGCTGACCGACACGTCGCTACTGAGGGAATTCCTGGAGCACCAGCTGGCTCCGCTTCGGCAGTACTCACTTCCGATGTGGAGGCCCCATCCGAGCCTCGCAGCCTTGGCCGACGAAGATCTGGCTGCGGTCCTCCAATCTCTGGTCGGGGGCGATGTGGCGAGGTTGGAGGGCGCTCCTACGCCCTTGTTCCTCCGTGACGACTGGGAGCAGGTAGTGGAGTCCATGCCCGTCTTCCACGGGAACGGGCCCGTGCCCATGGAAACTCCCGGGGAATCGGTGGACGTGTCCTCCGATGACTCCAGCGAAGAGGAGGAAGGAGGGGAGCGGGAAAAAGGGCCTGACTCCGAGGCGACTAACGAAGAGTCGAGGGTTCCCCTCCCCCAGCGCAAGTCCCGCGTTCTCCGCCTCTCTCCGAGCGATGACGACGAGGATGATGACAAGCAGGACGGCGGGAGCTTGCCCCCGATCCCGAAGAAGGATAGGACCGGGCTGATCTCCCGCGGGTCTGTCCCGGCCCCGAGGCGGACCGCAGACGCGCCTTCCGCTTCCAAGCTTCCCGAGGTTGACCCTTCCAGCCGGCTTTCGGGCTTCAAATTTGGCCGGAGGCCGCTTGAGCTCACTGGCGACGACCCGTAAGCACTTGATTCTTGTCTTTATTTCTTGTTCTGCTTCTGAGGCTTGACGTCCGCATCTCTTGGATAGACTAGCGCCCACAGCAAAGAAGCCGAAGGGAGCTCCTGAGGTTCCATCCGTGGCAGCGCCACTGCCCGCGAAGGAAGGTGACCGCGACGCACGGGCTTCTCCTGCCCGGTCGTCCTCGCGAGGCCTGGCTGAGCCGGCTAGGGCGAGCTCAGCTCCCATGGCCCAAGTGACTCCCGAGGTGCCTTTGCCTGCCTTTAATTCCTGCACATGTATCATGCCTCGGGGAGGCGTTTAAACTTGTGTTTAGCATTGAGATAACAGTGTGGACTGTAATATTTGCTTTTGAATTCCTTGAAATTTACGCTTTTCCTTCCTACTTGCTTATGTTCTACGCTGGCAGAGCCCGGCCCCGTGTATACCTCAGCCGCCGTTAGCCCCGACCGGAAACCAGGACGGGACCAAGGAGTGAGGGGCTACGTGACAAGTTAGGCTCCTGAGTCGTGATTCTCAGGAGTCCCCCTTGGCGCACGAACAGCAAGTAGGGAGGTGTGATGTGGGTGGATCTACCATTCTACGTCTGCAGAGCCCGGTCGCGCGCATACCTCAACCGCCGTTAGCCTTTCGGAACTAAGGAGTGAGGGGCTACGTGACCAGTTAAGCTCCTGAGTCGCGATGCTCAGAAGTCCCCCTTGACGCTCAAACGGCCTTCATACCTTGGCTCCGCTCGGGGAGAGACGCGCGACGAACCAGGCCCGGGGGGGCCTGGCTGGGTGGCGTGCGTCTGGGCGTGACCCAGGCGCAGCCCCCGTGCCCAGCCCCCTCGCGCGGCACTCCCGAGGGGAGGCGTTACGATGAGGCTAGACACTGAGCTCTAGGCTCCCTGAGGTTGATGCGGCCCGGGGGCCGCCCTCAGTTGTTTATCACCAGCGCGGAGTATAGCGCTTCTGTATGTGTACAGGCATAGCCGCTCCTCGGCAGTGTCGTCAGCCAGCGCGGAGCATGGTGCTTCCACTGGTATGTGGGAGGGGGCTCCCCTCCGAGAGGAGCCCCCGGGGCGTGTACAACCCCGCCCTGACACGTGGCTGGCACGGTAGGGCCTGGCGAGGTGTATCTGGGCACCCGTGAGCCAGCGCGGGACTCACGGGGCCCTACCTCTAGGCGGGTTGCGCCTGGCACTGGGCCTTATCTTGTGATGTGTCCCTGCAAATTTGGTTAGATGCCGGCACTCTACGTCCTCGGGTCCTGGCCCTCGAGCTGGTCTCAGCCGTCGCTCGTATGCCAGGTCGCGATGCTGTGGACAAGGCCAGAGGGTGAGGGCTAGAGAGCCAGTAAGAGCCCTGAGTCGCGATGCTCAGGTACCCCCCTTTAACGTGCAAGTGGTCGACATGGAGAAGAAGAGGTGCCGTGGACAGGCATCAAATAATCAAGCATGGTGGGTCGAACGCATAGCCGGAAATAAACGCAAAAGGGATACATGCCACTGGGTCTGGCCCGAGCGACTTGGGGGATGATGCATCCCGAGGGGCGCCCCCAACAAGGTAAGCTAACAACATGAAATAAAAGGGATACATGCCGCAGGGACGGACCCACGCGGCCTGGGAATAATGCAGCCCTGGGGGGGCGCTCCCAGCTGGAAATGAGACTTGAAAGATGTCACCTGATGATGTTGAGGACGAAGGAGTGTTGGTGTAGCAGACTCGGTGGGCTGCGGAAGCTGATCCTCATGAGCCCCCAGGCCCAGGGGCCTCGGGAGGCTCCGGAGGCGCTAGTGGCTCCTCGCGGACCATCTCCATCTCCGCCAGGGCTGCGGAATGCCTAGCCTCTTGAGCCTCCATGATACCCATCATGAGGCGCTGGTACGTGGCAGCCGCGTTCGGCAAGCCCTAAGGCATGCGAACATAGCTGTGGGGTGGACCTTCGCAGTGCCCCACTCGTGAGGGCCAGAGGCGCTCCAGAGAGGCGACTCGATTGAGCCCTGGTATGTCGATGCAGACGCGCAGCCCACCATCCTCGCCTGGATAGGGAGCCACAGCTGGTAGGCGGCGGCCGCCTTTCATGACTCTTGACTCCTGTAGCTCATGAATGGCCTTGCTGACGAACTCCTGAGGGTCTGGCTCTCCTTGCCTTACTCCTTCTTGAGGGAAACGTGCTTCGAAACATGCCTCCATGTGGTGTCCAAGCGCCTCCCTCGTGACCTTAGCCAGGTCAGTGGCCCTCCAGGGGAGAGCCCCCGGGCCCTGCCTGAGGAGGGCGCCGGGCGCGCTTTCCTATGCGATGGAAGGAGGTTCTCCCTGGGCAGGTGCGGGCCCTGAGGGGCCTGCCTCCTGAGGGGCCAGGCCGGACGATGTCTTCTTCTTCTTGGGGGCGGTCTCGGGAAGCCTCCTGCTTCCGCGATCCGGGTCTTCCAGTGATGCGGCCTGAAAGGCTCGTTCCAGGGAACACACCGCGTCCTTCTCTTCACAGGGCACCGTGATGACTCCGCCACTTCCTGGCATCTTGAGGACGTTGTAGCCGTGGTGAGTTACGGCCATGAACTTGGCCAGCGCTGGGTACCCAAGGATGGCGTTGTACGGCAGGCGAATGTGGGCGACGTCGAAGTCGATGAGCTCGGTGCGGTAGTTGTCGCGTGCCCCAAAGGTGACAGGGAGGTGGACCTGCCCAATCGGGACCGTGGAGCCGTCGGTGACTCCGGAGAAAGGCTTGGTTGGCTGAAGCTGGTTGTAGGGCACTCGGAGATTGTTGAATGTTTCCACGGACAGGACGTTGAGCCCTGCCCCGCCATCGATGAGGGTCCTGGTGACCACCATGTTGCTGATGATTGGGGAACAAAGCATCAGGAGGACTCCGGCTGTGGCCGCACACTTGAGCTGATCTGCTGAGCTGAACGTGATGGCGCACGCCGACCACCTGAGAGGGAACGTGGCTTCGAGCTTGGGGAGGACTACATTCACTTCGCGGGCGAACTACTTGAAGATGCATTGAGAGGCTGGGGCTTGAGCCCCGCCCAGGATGCAGGCGATTGCGCGCGGCTCCTGGAAGTCCCCAGCCCCCTTCGTCCTGATGGCGGTCCTCGTTTCTCCTTGGCTACGGCGGCAGCGGAGGGAGGCCTGCGTTGCCTTGCGGGCGATCCTCACGAGGCTGATCCCTCCAGTCTCCCTCGCGAGGCGGGTATTTCCAGTGATCCTCGTGAGCTTGATCGCGCCACCCTTGGCACGGGCAGCGGTCTTCCCAGCATCCTGCGTTCCTTCCTCCTCCTCGACCGTAGCCCCGGTCACCGTGGTCGGGCTGACGGCCGATCCTTCCTTCTCGCACGGCTTGGAGCTCTTGACATTCATTGTTGTTGTGGGTGTGGAGGTCATGGTACACACAGTACCGACTGCCCTTGGAAGATTCGGGCTGATCTCTGCCCCGCTTGGTGTCTGGTTCTGCCGCGAGCACGGCAGCCCCCTTGCCCTTCACATCCTTGGCCTTGGGCTTCTTCTCTTCTGGGTCTGCGGCAGGCAGCTCGAGGAGGGAGAGACGCCCTTCTGCAGCACTCGCGCACTTGGTTGCCAAGTTGAACAACTCCAAGGAAGTGCACAGGTCTTCATGCATCGCCAGCTCCTCCTTCATCTTGACATCGCGCATGCCGTAGGAGAATGCTGAGATGATGACCTCCTCGGTCACCTTGGGAATCTTGAGGCGTGCGTTGTTGAAGCGCTGGATGTACTTCTGCAGGGTCTCTCCGGGTTGTTGCTTGATGCGGCGCATGTCGCTCACGGCGGGTGGCCGGTCGCGAGTACCGTGGAAGTTGGCGATGAAGCGGGTGCGCATCTCGTCCCAGGAGGAGATCGTGTCTGGAGCTAGGTTCAGGAGCCAGGTGCGGGCCTCGTCCTTGAGCACCATGGGAAACCAGTTCGCCATGACCTTCTCGTCTCCGTTGGCAGCTTCGATGCCCAACTCATAGAGCTGGAGGAACTCCACAGGGTCGGCCTTGCCGTCGTAACGAGGAGGCAGGTCTGGCTTGAACTTGCCGGGCCACGCGACGCTGCATAGCCCGATGGTGAAGGCACGGCAGCCTGCTGTGGCCACGGGAGGCCTTGGGTGACGGAGAGCTTGGTCTTGCATGTCCCCACGCGCTGCAGCTGGGAGCAGCGCGGGGTCTTGACGTGCGGGAGCAGGAGCATGGTTGCGGCGTGCTGGAGCAGGGAGCGCCCGGGCAGCTTCATGCGGGCGAGGGACTTCTTGGCAGCTCTGCTCTTTCCGCGCTGGCACCTGACGGAGCAGGTTCTGCCCAGGGGCCACGCGCCTTGGAGCCATGGCGCCTTCTTGAGGAGGAGGCGGCTGGGGCGCCCCCGGAGCTTTGTCACCCGCGCGGGGCGGGGTGCAATGCAGCGGAACGGACGGCGCAGGAGAGCCCCCTGCGGAACGGACGAGCTCGGCGACGCGGTCGAGCCATTCTTCATAGACGTCGTCAACGGGACGGTAGCGCAGGAGCTCGTTTGCCGCGATGAGCACAGCTCGAGCCTCCATGGGTGCGCGGAGCGCGCGGGACGAAGAACCAGCTGGGGTGAGCGAGGGACTAGCGGTGCGGCCATCTTGCCGCACGGATGGATGCTGAGACGACACTTGCTGCTCGTCCCCCGCCGGGCCGGTGGCGGCATTGACGGCAGGTGACGGGGAACGGTGAGGACGCCCGCCGACAGGAGCCATCTGGGCGACGCGGGAGGCGAGAGCGGCCCGGCGCTTGGCGCGGGCCCAACGAGCATTAGACATGGACGCGATGGTCGGAGGAGAACGGGGTGGTGGAAGACGAATTCCGGCGCACCCCTACCTGGCGCGCCAAATGTCGGATTTCGGGTTCCGGCAGACCCTTGAGGTTCGAACACTGGGGTGCGCGCGGAGATTTCGCCTTCTACCTACCTACACTCCTCCGCCTCGCTAAGATCTAAGCTATGGAAAGAACAGCACAAGAGACACATGGTTTATACTGGTTCGGGCTGCCGTTGTGGTGTAATACCCTACTCCAGTGTGTGGTGTGGTGGATTGCCTCTTGGGCTGATGATGAAGAGCAATACAAGGAAGAACAGCCTCGCGAGGGTTTGTTCTTGGCTGGGGCGACGAACTGCTAGGAGGAGTTCAGTCACCCTTCTCTCTCTCTCTCTCTCTCTCTCTCTCTCTCTCTCTCTCTCTCTTCTCGATTGCGACCCGACTTCGATCCCAGCTTGTTTCTGGGTTGGCCGATTCTTGATCCCTCTACCCTAGGGGTGGCTAGTCCTATTTATAGGCAAAGGCCCTGGGCCTCTTCCCAAATATTGAGCGGGAAGGGCGCCAACAATTGGCCATTTTGAAGGGGAACATCTGGTACACTTATCCTGACTAAAGTTGGTCCTCGCCTGCCAAAGGCTCTGGTGGTGACGCTGGCTTGGGCTCCACAATGACTTCCTCCCTGTCGTTGGACTGGTCTTGGTCTCGTTGCACCGAAACGGGTGCCTTTGCTTGATGTTGTCGCCTGCGCTTGCTCCCTTTGCACCAAAGAGGAAAGGAGGACACTACGCGGCTGGCGCCCGCCTGGCGCCTTTGGTCGTCATGGCTTGCGTCACGGGCACCTCGTGAGGTACCCCGCCTTGATCTCTCTGCCTCCTCGCGAGCTAGCCTGATGAGGCCGTGCCTGAGGAAGCTCCGTGTCGTCCGCCCCGCGAGGCTTGGCCCCTCGCGAGGGTCTTGGGTCTGTGTTGATGAAGACGGGCCGTGCCAGGCCCCCCTTTGAGCCACGCCGTAGGCCGCAGGCAGGAAAGTCTGGGGACCCCCGTTCCCAGAACGCCGACAAGCGGCAGTGGTTTAAGAGGAGAGGAGCGGCGCTGGTCTTGGAAGTATTTTTTTTTGCATATTTTGGGTCAAAGTTTGACCACGTATTGTATTTGACAAGCAAAATGTGAATGCATGTCACATAAAATTGTATCGTTTGGTTCGTATCTGAATGTACTTTCAAATTATATTATTTTTGCAACGTATAACATATATTTTATTTGTGAAAATCATGGTCAAATATGACCCAGAATAAAAGGGAGACTAGTTAATGTGGGGTCGCTTTCTTAATTGAAGGGTAAATTGATTTTGATTTTGATCCAGTCACAGCGCGCCAGCCCGCTCGTCCAATCCTAAATCGCTGCCGCACACTCCTCTCCCTCTTCTCCATTGCAAAACCACCTCCTCTCCTCTTCATCATCTCCATTCCAGAACCACCATCTCGCCTCTCCCTCTTCTCCATTGCAAAACCACCCCTCTCCTCTCCATCTTCTCCATTGCAAAACCACTGTCTCGCCTCTCCCTCTTCCCCATTGCAATACCATCCTCTCCTCCCATCTTCCAAAGCTAGAACTGGACCTCTTAGAAGGACATCTATGGAGAGGATGCGGCAGCAAATTGGGCAGATCACTAACGTCGACCATGCGAAGTTAGCCAGGTTGAAGGAGATCCTTACTTGGTTTGAAAACGAGTGGGAGACTTCGAGGACGGTGAGGGCCATGTGGCAATGTATGCGAAAGAACGAGATAGTGGTGATGAGGGCGGCGATGTACTCCTCGGCGGCAGTCATGCCACAGTCCTTTGAGTTCATCAAGTATCTCCTCTGGGTGATGGAGCAGACAGATTCGCCCGAGGAGAAAGTCAGGTGGAGGTGGTGGGCGTACAGGTCGAAGGTCGAGAATCCAGAGGATAACGAATCGATCGAGTATGGTGTGCCGTTCGTGAGGGTGCAAACCAAGTCGGAGCTGCAGGAGTATTCGTTCTCCCACCGCAAGAGGAGGCCGGATGTGCGCGATGTCGCTTCCCCACCATTCTCCATGGTTCCCTCGATGCTCGCATCATTTCAATGGCAGCGGTAGGGTTTAAGGTAAGCTTTGCACTAACCTAATCTTCCATCTGCTCATGCTTACAATCAGTGTGACAGCTAATGAAAATCATGCTTACAATCAGTGTCCGAGTACTACGCCAATCACCCTAAAATAGCTCTAGACCAAAAAAAAGTTGTGACACTGTGTACAAATAAAGAAAAATAGATTGGTGCTTCTTTTAGAAAAGAGTACTCCCTAGAAAACTACCAATATATATATAAGCTAATAGCACTACTAAAAAATACACTTCCGTCATGATACGTGTTTATCACAGTAGGTCATGTTTTCTGTCATGCATGTACATCCATGACAAATTTATGACAGAATCAAGATAGTCATAACTGTGCTGTCGTAGAAGTGTTCCATGACATTACCAAAATTATCATCACGGAAGTGTCCACTTCCATGACGATAAATCGAGCGTCACAGAAGTGCGTTTGTCAAGGGTGACCGACACGTGGCATCCACCGTAAAGGAACACCGTTAAGCTATCAGGTCCGGTTTTGGATCCGATAACCCGTTAACAGCCCCGACCAATGGGGATTTTTCACGTGTAAAATCATCATTGGCTGGAGGGAACACGTGTCGGCTCGCCGTTGGGACAGATGTCATCCACTCATTGGACCCAAAGTGCCTATGATACGTCGACATGTGGCACGGCCCAACAGAGGCCCATTCCTGTGAAAAGGCCGGCCCATTTGACTTGGTCAAAAGGTGGCGGGCCGGCCCACGGCAAGCCTGTGAACGGCCTGTTCGCATATAGCCAATTTACAGCCCGCTAACCCAGGGCCCGTTTACGGCCTATCCGAATTAGGCCCAGTAGCGTCATCTGGGCCGTCCAATATAATTCCAGCCCGTTTTAACTTCCGGCCCATGTATGGCCCATGACATCTTTCGGCCCATATGAGGCCCTTAGTAACCCTCGGCCCATTAACGACCCGTGGTAAAACTGGCCCGTAATGAACAGTGTATCACTTTATACCCATTAACGACCCATTATTCCGTTGGGCCGTTTCCAGCCCATGTTATCTTTCGGCCTTCTCAGGGCCCATTTATTCTTGGGCTCATTTCCAGCATCCGTTTACTTTCGGCCCATTACTGTCATTTTGTGCTTGTGGGCCAAATTCAGTCCGTGGTTACAGTCGGCCCGTTTGTGGCCACGTTGGGCCGTTTTCATTGCGTCATCAAATACGGCCGATTAACGACAACCCATTATGGTCAGCCCATGAACGGACAATTTCAACTCTAGCCCATTTACGACCATAATGTGGTCTGTTATTGGCCCATGTTTGGCCAACCGATCATACGGCCCGTAGAAGGCCCATTGATGATACGGCCCGTAGAAGGACCATTGTGTCTACGGCCCGTATAAGGCCCATTGTTTCTATGCCCCGTAGAAGGCCCATTGTTTCTATGGCCCGTAGGAGGCCCATTGTTTCTACGGCCCGTAGGAGGCCCATGTTAACTACAGTAAATATGTAGCCCATGGTTAATGTGGCCTAGTTTTAAAAAATAGGCTATTGCGGCCACTAGCAAACCACGGAAAAAGAACTGCACTGACTACAAGAAAACAAATAAACAAGACAATAATGAAATAAATAGGCAAGCAACTTACGTTAGGCTATCACGGCTATTACACATATTACATCCACTGGGCATCAAAGTTCGCCACCAGTGCAAATATAGGGAACAAAGCAGCATATAAACGCCGCAGCAAAACAAGTCCAGAACCGAAACCACTTCAGAAGAGCTCAAGAAACAATATCCTGGGTAGCCATAACGCTGGCAAGATGCTTAGCAAGCTTATTAACTTTCTCTTGTTTGGCGCTTAAATCCTCCAGCACTTGTTGTTGCACCAGAAAGTATGCATCTGAATTCTGCAGGGACTTCCTCAGTCCTTCGGCTTCCTATCGCATAACATATGATCGTTGACTTTCAACTTAAAGTTGACTCAAGAAGCCGAACTGATTCAGGCAGCGAGTTCGAAGAGCTGGTGCCAGCAGTAGTAGCCAGTAACTTGAACACTATATCAAGACAGGACTTTGGGGTTGTCTCAGTGTCTTCAATATAGTTTTTATCAGCTTTCTTGGAGACCAACAAGGATGTCTCACTATCTTGAACCTTATCTGCATTACTTCCTGTACCATTGCATAACGGGGTACTCTTCTCCAATATTTTATCCGCATTCTAAAAGAGAAACAAACAAACACATCACAGGTTTACAATGTAGTATATGAAACTCATTTTGGTAAACCAGTTCAGTAGTAAGGTGGACAAGATAACAGCATGAAACAAACATATATCTATGTAGTATGGTCACTGTATGGTCTATATAATTCTAGTTTATGTTGCCAAATCAAGATAGATACAGTTCGAATCATATCTATTAAAGACAAAGCAACTTAGATAGAATATAAGTGTGGGAAACTACACAACAATAACAACACTTGTAAGGTGCATGGCATGAGAATATAACTGTTTATTCAATTGAAACTGAAATCAACATAGAGCAAGTTACAACAGTAAACACGTTAAAGAAACAGGTTTGAAACATACCTGTTGCGCCATTGGAGTTTCAATTGCATCCTTCAAATTTCAAATTAGTTGGTATGAGTAAATACAGTGATGCAAGAGAAAAGTAGTATGAAACATAGCTACGGAAATTCTTCTTCTGCTTTAAGCGTTGACTTGGGGTTTGGAGTGGTGGTCCTCGTGCTTTAGGCACTACAGTTGCCTTACTAACTGCTCATGTTTGGGTGCTCTGTGGTGGAGTCAGTGCTGTGTCAACGGGAACTCGGTTACTATCTGCTGGGGTTGGGGTTAGAAGGGGTGTAGCAGGTTCTCTGTCCAACTGGGTAGGGGTACAATCTGCGTGAGTCTGGGTTATGTGTGGTGGGGCTGGTTCTTGGGCAAGTACAACCGTGGTTCTATCCCCATCGACAGGTAGCATGATCTTTTCTGAAGACCATGTTTTTACTCCCACAGATGTTGCCATCACCCCTCCAATTGAAATGGCTGATTAACTAGAAAAGTAATTGAATGTACAGACATTGTAAGATAGACAGGTGCAATGGATAGTAGGGAAGAAAACAAGGCATGAAATAATTCACATTTATGTTGTCTAACCAAACAGAATAGAAGGACACAATTTCACATATATGATGGCTAATTAAACAGGATAGCATGACACAATTTCACATGTATGATGGCTACCTAAACATGATAGAATGACATACATCAAAATATGATGAGTATGTAAACAGGATTACATGATATAACTATAAGATGTGTCTATTAAAGTGGTTGGCATGCCATAAATCACAAACATGCCGTCGATGGAAACATGATGGCATGATATAATTCACGGATAGAATGACATAATTCAAAATATGATGACTATGTGAACAGGATGAGATGATATAACTATATTATGTCGTTAGAAAATGGGTTGGCATGCCGTAATTCAGATACATGCTGTCTATGTAAACATGATGGCATGATATAATTCAAATATATGATTTATATACTAAGGAAGTGAGCAGAGGGCAATCGCATATATGATGTGTCAACTAAGGAGATGGCATTCAATATCATGTATATGATGTAAAAACTAAGCATTGCAATACAACATATGCATGATATGAGTAATATAACCCTGCCAAGTTTGAGCATACACCTCAGGGGGATAATAGGACTGGTCATCTGCCTCTGAATCCTCCTCTGAAGAGCTATCTGTAACCAGCAAGATATCTGCTTCACCAATTAGCATTGTCTGCTTTGAAGTCCTTGTTTTCACTCCAGATTTCTCCATCACCAATTCAAATGGCTGATTGATGACCCACAAGTCTAGGGGATCTATCGTAGCCTTTTTGATAAGTAAGAGTGTCGAACCCAACAAGGAGCACAAGGAAATGATAAGCAGTTTTCAGCAAGGTATTCTCTGCAAGCACTGAAATTATCGGTAACAGATAGTTTTGTGATAAGGTAATTTGTAACGAGTAGCAAGTAATAAAAGTAAATAAGGTGCAGCAAGATGGCCTGATCCTTTTTGTAGCGAAGGACAAGCCTGGACAAACTCTTATATGAAGTAAAGCGCTCCCGAGGACACATGGGAATTATCGTCAAGCTAGTTTGCATCATGTTCATATGATTCGCATTCCGTACTTTGATAATTTGATATGTGGGTGGACCGGTGGTTGGGTGCTGTCCTTACTTGGACAAGCATCCCACTTATGATTAACCCCCATTGCAAGCACTGCAACTACAACAGAAGTATTAAGTTAAACCTAACCATAGGATGAAACATATGGATCCAAATCTTCCCCTTACGAAGCAACGCATAAACTAGGGTTTAAGCTTCTGTCACTCTAGCAACCCATCATCTACTTATTACTTCCCAATGCCTCCCTCTAGGCCCAAACAATTGTGAAGTGTCATGTAGTCGACATTCACATGACACCACTAGAGGGAAGACAACATACATCTCATCAAAATATCGAACGAATACCAAATTCACATGACTACTAATAGCAAGACTTCTCCCATGTCCTCAGGAACAAACATAACTACTCACAAAGCATATTCATGTTCATAATCAGAGGGGTATTAATATGCATAATGGATCTGAACATGTGATCTTCCACCAAGTAAACCAACTATCATCAACTACAAGGAGTAATCAACACTACTAGCAACCCACAGGTACCAATCTGAGGTTTGGATACAAAAGATGAACTAGGGTTTGAGATGAGATGGTGCTGGTGAAGATGTTGATGGAGATTGACCCCCTCCCGATGAGAGGATCATTGGTGATGACGATGTTGATGATTTCCCCCTCCCGGAGGGATGTTTCCCCGGCAGAACAGCTCCGCCAGAGCCCTAGATTGGTTCCGCCAAGGTTCCGCCTCGTGGCAGTGGAGTTTCGTCCCGTAAGCTTGCTTCTAATTTTTTCTCGGACGAAAGACCTCATATAGCAGAAGATGGGCATCAGGGAGCCACCAGGGAGCCCACAAGGTAGGGGGCGCGCCTAGGGGTGAAGGGCGCGCCCCCACCCTCGTGGCCAGGGTGTGGCCCCCCTCTGGTACTTCTTGCGCCCACTATTTTTTATATATTCTGAAAAGTGCTCCCGTGGAGTTTCAGGAGTTTTGGAGATGTGCAGAATAGGTCTCTAATATTTTCTCCTTTTCCAGCCCAGAATTCCAGCTGGCGGCGTTCCCCCTCTTCATGTAAACCTTGTAACATAAGAGAGAATATGCATAAGTATTGTGACATAATGTGTAATAACAGCCCATAATGCAATAAATATCGATATAAAAGCATGATGCAAAATGGTCGTATCAACTCCCGCAAGCTTAGACCTCACTTGTCCTCAAGCGAAAACCGAAATAGAAAAATATGTCCACATGTTTAGAGATAGAGGTGTCGATAAAGATAAAATACGGACATGAGGGCATCATGATCATTCTTAGAACAGGAACATATGTATATATTGTCATATGATCTCTTATGCTAAAGTAACAATTCAATAACAATTTCAAGTATGAATCATAAACTTCATTGAGAACCAACAAACTCTAATCTCAGTCATTGAGGCAATTGCAATTTATCAGAACATAGGAAAGAGTCAATATAAGAGCTTTTCAGCAAGTCCTCATACTCAACTATCATTTAGTCTTTCACAATTGCTAACACTCATGCAATATTTATGGGTATGAAGTTTTAATCGGACACACAGAAATATAGGGGCTTATAGTTTTGCCTCCCAACGTTTTACCTCAAGGGTAATGTCAACAATAATAGTTCATGAAGACTCACATCCAATTAGCTATATATATCAGGATCTTTCCAACACATTGTGCTTGCCAAAGGATAAAATTTAAAAGGAAAGGTGAAGATCACCATGAATCTTATATAAGGTAGAAGATAAAAGTAAAAGATAGGCCCTTCGCAGAAGGGAGCAGAGGTTGTCATGCACTTTTTTGGTTGGATGCACAAAATCTTAATGCAAAAGAACGTCACTTTATATTGCCACTTGTGATATGGACCTTTATTATGCAGTCTGTCACTTTTATTTCTTCCACATCACAAGATCGTATAAAGCTTATTTTCTCCACATTAATAAGTCATACATATTTAGACAGCAATTTTTATTGCTTGGACCGATGACAACTTACTTGAAGGATCTTACTCAATCCATAGGTAGATATGGTGGACTCTCATGGAAAAACTGGGTTTAGGGATATTTGGAAGCACAAGTAGTATTTCTTATTGGTGTAGAGAACTTGGTTAGCATGAGAGGGAAAGGCAAGCTCAACATGTTGGATGATCCATGACAA
Source organism: Triticum urartu (assembly GCF_056163025.1). Classification (NCBI taxonomy): domain Eukaryota; kingdom Viridiplantae; phylum Streptophyta; class Magnoliopsida; order Poales; family Poaceae; genus Triticum; species Triticum urartu. Next base: position 360,182,466 of record NC_141876.1, on the reverse strand, counting down.
TATAATTTATCTCAGATGTAAGAAAACATAACCCATTATGTTGTCTTCCTTGTCCAACGTCAACTTTTAGCATGTCTTACTTTAATGAGTGCTCACAATCATAAAAGATGTCCAAGATAGTATATTTATATGTGAACCTCTGTTTATTTATTACTTCCTATTAATTGCAACGATGACCAAAACTATGTTTGTCAACTCTCAGCAACTTTTATTCATCATACTCTTTTTATGTGTGCTCATTACTCTCCATAAGATCCATATGATCTCTTTATTTCTTTTTATTTCTTCTCTTTTATTTTATTTAATTCCCTCAAGATCATAGCAAAATAATCAAGCCCTTGACTCAACACTAATCTTTATTATATATAGCTCACTGACTCGATTACATAGAAGGATCATAAAGCAAAACTCATAACTAGATCATGCTAAAACTTTATTCTACTAGATCAAGATATTATCAAAAGGATCGAACTAAGAAAATGGTAGAGATAAAAGTGATGGTGATACGATACCGGGGCACTCCCCCAAGCTTGGCAGTTGCCAAGGGGAGTGCCCATACCCATGTGATTATGTCTCCTTCTTTGGGGGTGCCGAAGATGATGGTTTTGTTAATGGTGTATGCTTCTTCCTTAATTTGTGCTTGAGGACAGAATTTTGATCCCTCAGGTCATCAATCTCCTACACCAGGCTTAATATCTTTTTGCATAATTCATGCTTGTTTTCCTGCAAGAGGCGAAATGGAATAAACTCGTTCTTAAGTTTCTTTGCTCTATCAGGGAGGCTTGAATTTTTGAACTCCACATGCATGTCCTCAGGTTGAGGTAATGGGACTTCCTCTTCTTCTTCCGTAGTCCAACCACAATGCTCCACATCCCCATAGACCTTAGGATCTGCAAGGTAATCAACCACATAGCTTTCTCCTTCCGAATCCTGGGGCGACATGTTGCTCTAATCTGCAGCAGGACAGCTCGAAACAAAGACATGAGATATTTGCGTGATACGGTGGTCAAAACCTTTGGGAGATTATATAATGATTTTTTACCAACCAAAAGAAGTATCGTTCAAGAAAACAGAGTTCGGAGAGCACACGAGGTGCCCACGAGGCAGGGGGCGCGCCCAGGGGGTAGGGCGCGCCTCCCACCCTCATGGAAGCCTCGTGTCCTTCGCGGACTGCTTCTTATTTTCCTATTTTTCTAAATATTCCAAAACGGAGAAAAATTGTCATTAGAACTGTTTTGGAGTCAGTTTACTTACCGTACCACATACCTATTCCTTTTCGGGGTCTGAAACATTCTGGAAAGTGTCCCTTATGTATTCCTCCGGGGTTACGGTTTCGATAATATTAGTTTCAACATTTATAGGATTACCTGAGATATAATGTTTAATCTTTGACCGTTCACCACCTTCGGATTTGTGCCTTCGAAGTTGTTGATTTTTATGGCACCGGAACGATAGACCTCCTCGATAATGTAAGGACCTTCCCATTTAGAGAGAAGTTTTCCTACAAAAAATCTTAAACGAGAGTTGTATAACAATACATAATCACCTACATTAAACTCACACTTTTGTATCCTTTTGTCATGTCATCTTTTAACTTTTTCTTTAAACAGTTTGGCATTCTCATAGGCTTGGCTTCTCCATTCATCCAATGAGCTAATGTCAAATAACCTCTTCTCACCAGCAAGTTTAAAATCATAATTGAGCTCTTTAATAGCCCAATATGCCTTATGTTCTAGTTCGAGAGGTAAGTGACATGCTTTTCCATAAACCATTTTATACGGAGACATACCCATAGGATTTTTATATGCAGTTCTATAGGCCCAGAATGCATCATCAAGTTTCTTGGACCAATTCTTCCTGGATCTATTAACAGTCTTTTGCAAAATTAATTTGAGATCTCTATTACTCAATTCTACTTGACCACTAGACTGTGGGTGATAAGGAGATGCAATTCTGTGATTAACATCATACTTAGCAAGCATTTTACGAAAAGAACCATGAATAAAATGTGAACCACCATCAGTCGTTAAATATCTAGGGACTCCAAACCTCGGGAAAATAACTTATTTAAGCATCTTAATAGAGGTGTTATGATCAGCACTACTAGTTGGAACAGCTTCTACCCACTTAGTAACATAATCAACATCAACTAAAATATGTGTATACCCATTAGAGGAAGGAAATGGTCCCATATAATCAAAGCCCCAAACATCAAATGGTTCAATAACAAGTGAATAATTCATAGGCATTTCTCGAAGTCTACTAATATTACCTATTCTTTCACATTCATCACAAGATAAGACGAACTTACGAGCATCCTTGAAGAGAGTAGGCCAATAAAAACTGGATTGCAATACCTTATGCGCAATTCTATCTCCAGCGTGGTGTCCTCCATAAGTTTGGAGTGACACTTGTGTAGGATCTGTTCCCGTTCATGATCAGGTATACAACGTCTAATAACACCATCTACTCCTTCTTTATAAAGGTGTGGGTCATCCCAAAAGTAATGTCTTAAATCATAGAAGAACTTTTTCTTTTGCTGGTATGTGAAACTAGGTGGTATAAACTTAGCAACAATGTAATTAGCATAATCAGCATACCATGGAGCAGTACGAGAAGCATTTATGACATTTAATTGTTCATCAGGAAAACTATCATCAATAGGTAGTGGGTCATCAAGAACATTCTCTAACCTAGACAAGTTGTCTACAATGGGGTTCTCAGCTCCCTTTCTATCAATGATATGCAAATCAAATTCTTGTAGTAGGAGAACCCATCTAATAAGTCTAGGTTTAGCATCTTTCTTTTCCATAAGATATTTAATAGCAGCATGATCAGTGTGAATAGTTACTTTAGAATCAACAATATAAGGTCTGAACTTATCACAAGCAAAAACAACTGCTAAAAATTCTTTTTCAGTGGTAGCATAATTTCTTTGGGCATTGTCTAGAGTTTTACTAGCATATTGAATAACATTTAATTTCTTATCAACTCTTTGCCCTAGAACAACACCTACAGCATAATCACTAGCATCACACATAATTTCAAAGGGTAAATTCCAATCAGGTGGCTGAACAATAGGTGCAGAAATCAATGCTTTGTTAAGTATTTCAAATGCTTCTACACAATCATCATCAACGACAAAAGGAATATCTTTTTGTAATAGATTACTCAGAGGCCTAGAAATTTTTGAGAAGTCCTTAATGAACCACCTATAAAAACCGGCGTGACCGAGGAAGCTTCTTATACCTTTAATGTCCTTGTGACATGGCATCTTTACAATAGCATCAACTTTAGCTTTATCAACTTCAATGCCTCTTTCAGAAATTTTATGCCCCAAGACAATACCTTCATTAACCATAAAGTGGCATTTCTCCCAATTCAGAACAAGATTAGTTTCTTCACATCTCTGCAAAACTCGATCAAGGTTGCTCAAGCAATCATCAAAAGAGGATCCATAAACGGAGAAATCATCCATGAATACCTCACAAATCTTTTCACAAAAGTTAGAGAATATAGCCATCATGCATCTTTGAAAGGTAGCTGGTGCATTACATAAACCAAAAGGCATACGTATATAAGCAAAAGTACCGAAAGGGCAAGTAAAAGTGGTCTTTGCTTGATCATCAGCTGACACGGGTATTTGAGAGAAGCCAGAGTAACCATCTAGAAAGCAAAAATGTGTATGTTTGTATAATCTTTCTAGAATTTGATCAATAAAAGGCAAAGGGTAATGATCTTTTTTAGTATCTTTATTTAATTTTCGGAAATTAATTACCATCCTATAACCTATAATAATTCTTTGCAGGATCAATTCATCTTTATCATTAGGAACAATGGTGATACCTCCCTTCTTAGGGACACAATGGACAGGACTTACCCACTGACTATCAGCAACGGGATAAATTATACCTGCCTCAAGGAGCTTTAGTATTTATTTTCTTACCACTTCTTTCATCTTAGGATTCAGCCGTCATTGGTGATCAATAACTGGTTTGGCATCTTTTTCCAAATTTATTTTGTGTTGACATAGAGTGGAACTAATGCCCTTATGATCATCAAGAGTATATCCAATAGCAGCACGGTGCTTCTTCAGAGTTTTCAATAATTTTTCTTCCTCCTTCTCTGAAAGGTTAGCGCTAATAATAACAGGATATATCTTCTTTTCATCAAGATAAGCATATTTAAGAGTATCAGATAATGGTTTAAGCTCAAACACGGGATCACCCTTGGGTGGAGGAGGATCCCCTAGGATTTCAACAGGAAAATTGTGTTTCAGAATGGGTCCTTGTTTAAAGAATACTTCATCTATTTCCCTTCTTTCATTCATAAACATATCATTCTCATGGTCTAGCAAATATTGTTCTAAAGGATCATTAGGAGGCACAGAAATAGAAGCAAGACCAATACTTTCATCTTTATTAGGCAATTCTTCATCACGAGGTTGTCTATGAAATTTAGAAAAATTAAACTCATGAGACATATCATCCAAACCAACAGAAACAATATTCGTATTGCAGTCTATCTTAGCATTAACTGTATTCAAGAAGGGTCTACCAAATATAATGGGACAAAAGCTATCTTGTGGGGAACTAAGAACAAGAAAATCAGCTGGGTATTTAACCTTCCCACACAAGACTTCAACATCTCTAACAATCCCAATTGGGGAAATAGTATCTCTATTGGCAAGCTTAATGGTAACATCGATATCTTCTATCTCAGCAGGTGCAATATCATGCATAATTTCTTTGTATAAGGAATGAGGTATTGCACTTGCACTAGCACCCATATCACATAAGCCATGATAACAATGATCTCCTATTTTAATAGAAATAACAGGCATGCCTACCACAGGTCTATGTTTATCTTTAGCACCAGGTTTAGCAATTCTAGCAGTCTCATCAGAAAAGTAAATAACATGCCCATCAATATTATCAGCCAAGAGATCTTTAACAATAGAAATATTAGGTTCAACTTTAACTTCCTCAGGGGGTTTGTGTGTCCTAATATTACTCTTGTTGACTACAGTTGAAGCTTTAGCATGATCCTTAATTCTAACAGGGAAAGGTGGTTTCTCAACATAAGCAGTGGGGACAACAGGATCATCATAAGTGATAGTTTTTTCTTCAACTTTAATAGGTGCAACTACTTTTGTTTCAATGGGAGGATTATATTTAAATCACTTCTCCTTAGGGAGATCAACATGAGTAGAAAAAGATTCACAGAAAGAAGCTACTATCTCAGAGTCAAGTCCATATTTAGTGCTAAACTTACTGAAAACATCAATATCCATAAAAGATTTAACACAATCAAACTTAGGTGTCATACCTGACTCCTTACCTTCGTCGAGATCCCAATCTTCAGAGTTGCGTTTAATCTACCCAAAAAATTCCATTTGAATTCAACAGTCTTCATCATAAAAGATCCAGTACAAGAAGTATCGAGCATGGAGCGATTACTGAGAGAAAGCTGAGCATAATTTTTTTGAATAATCATTTATCTTGAGAGCTCATGATTGGGGCATGAATATAACATTGACTTAAGCCTCCCCCAAGCTTGAGCGATGCTTTCTCCTTCGCGAGGCCAAAAATTATATATATAATTACGATCACGATGAACAAGATGCATAGGATAAAACTTCTGATGGAATTCCAATTTCAACCGTTTGTAGTCCCGTGATCCCATATCATCACATAGCCTATACCATGTCAATGCATCTCCCTTCAAAGATAAAGAGAAGACCTTCTTCTTGATAACATCATCGGGCATACCTGCAAGCTCAAATAATCCAGAAAGTTCATCCACATAGATTAAGTGTAAGTCGGGATGTAATGTTCCATCTCCTACAATAGGATTAGCTAGCAGTTTCTCTATCATACCCAAAGGAATTTCAAAGTAAAAATTTTCAGTAGGTTCAGTAGGTTGAGGGATAACTAATTGTGGTTCTGGACAAGGTGAATATACCTCGAACAAACCCCTCAAAGGATTATGTTCCATAGTAACAAGTGACAGTAAATTTCAGCACACTATATAAATTTTTCCTTACCAAATTCCACCTACTAAAGGGGCTTCACTCCCCGGCAACGGTGCCAGAAAAGAGTCTTGATGACCCACAAGTGTAGGGGATCTATCATAGCCTTTTCGATAAGTAAGAGTATCGAACCCAACGAGGAGCAGAAGGAAATGATAAGCAGTTTTCAGCAAGGTATTCTCTGCAAGCACTGAAATTATCGGTAATAGATAGTTTTGTGATGAGGTAATTTGTAATGAGTAGCAAGTAATAAAAGTAAATAAGGTGCAGCAAGATGGCCCAGTCCTTTTTGTAGCAAAGGACAAGCCTAGACAAACTCTTATATGAAGTAAAGCGCTCCCGAGGACACATGGGAATTATCGTCAAGCTAGTTTTCATCACGTTCATATGATTCGCGTTTGGTACTCTGATAATTTGATATGTGGGTGGACCGGTGCTTGGGTGTTGTCCTTACTCGGACAAGCATCCCACTTATGATTAACCCCCATTGCAAGAATCCGCAACTACAACAGAAGTATTAAGGTAAACCTAACCATAGCATGAAACATATGGATCCAAATCAGCCCCTTACGAAGCAACACATAAACTAGGATTTAAGCTTCTGTCACTCTAGCAACCCATCATCTACTTATTACTTCCCAATGCCTCCCTCTAGGCCCAAACAATGGTGAAGTGTCATGTAGTCGACGTTCACATGACACCACTAGAGGGATGACAACATACATCTCATCAAAATATCGAACCAATACCAAATTCACATGACTACTAATAGCAAGACTTCCCCCATGTCCTCAGGAACAAACGTAACTACTCACAAAGCATATTCATGTTCATAATCAGAGGGGTATTAATACGCATAATGGATCTGAACATATGATCTTCCACCAAGTAAACCAACTATCATCAACTACAAGGAATAATCAACACTACTAGCAACCCACATGTACTAATCTGAGGTTTGGATACAAAGATTGGATACAAGAGATGAACTAGGGCTTGAGATGAGATGGTGCTGGTAAAGATGTTGATGGAGGTTGACCCCCTCCCGATGAGAGGATCATTGGTGAGGACGATGGTGATGATTTCCCCCTCCCGGAGGGAAGTTTCCCTGGCAGAACAGCTCCGCCTGAGCCCTAGATTGGTTCCGCCTCGTGGCGGCGGAGTTTCGTCCCGTAAGCTTGCTTCTGATTTTTTCTCGGACAAAATACCTCATATAGCAGAAGATGGGCATCGGAGGGCCACCAGGGAGCCCACGAGGCAGGGGGCGCGCCCCCACCCTCGTGGCCAGGGTGTGGCCCCCCTCTGGTACTTCTTGCACCCAATATTTTTTATATATTCTGAAAAGTGCTCCCGTGGAGTTTCAGGACTTTTGGAGATGTGTAGAATAGGTCTCTAATATTTTCTCCTTTTCCAGCCGAGAATTCCAGCTGCCGGCATTCCCCCTCTTCATGTAAACCTTGTAAAATAAGAGAGAATAGGCATAGGTATTGTGACATAATGTGTAATAACATCCCATAATGCAATAAATATTGATATAAAAGCATGATGCAAAATGGACGTATCACTGATGCACAGGAAGAGCAGTTGAATATACAAACATTGTCGACAAAAGCAATGAGAAATACAAAAAAAGGATGACATGATATAATTCACATATATGACGCTTGGCTAAACAGCATGGCATTGCATAATTCACATATATAATGCCTTTCAACAAGATAGCATTGCATAATTCACATATATAATGTCTTGTAACAAGATGGCATTGCATAATTCACATACATGGTAATTAGACACTAAACATGTGGCATTCACACAAAGCATGTCTAAACTAAGCAAATGACATAGAAATGCAAGATACCATATGCACGATATGAGCATCATAACCCTGCCAAGTTAGAGCATGCACCTCGGGGGGGATAGGACTGGTCATCTGTCTTTGAATCCTCCTCGGAGGAGCTATCTGTAACCAACAAGACATGCCCTTCGTTAGATAGCATTGTCCGCTCTGAAGACCTTGTTTCCACTCCAGATTTTTCCATGACCATGTCGAATGGTTGATGCACATGAAGAGTAATTGAATGTACTAAAATTGTTGACAAATTTAACATGTAATAAAAAATGATGTCATGATATAATTCACATATAAGATGACTGGCTAACCAGGGTGGCATTGCAAAATTCACATATATGATGCCTGGCTAAAAAAGATGGCATTGCATGATTCACATATACGATAAAGAAACTAAACAGATGGCATTGACACAAAGCATGTCTAAACTAAGCAGATGACATCTTGAATGTATACAGTAAGCAATGCAAGGCACCATATGCATGATATTACCAACATCAGCATGCCAAGTTAGAGCGAAGACCTCATGGGGTAAATAGGAGTGGTCTTCTGCTTCTGAAACCCCCTCAGAACAGTTATCTTCCTCTTGATTACGATTTGAAATGGGTGGAGGGGGGCTGCCTTTGCACCCACCATGGAGCGACGTCTGCATGAAATTTTATTGCCACGCAAGGCTCGTCTCTTTTGCTCTACATGTTCAGTTCCATTGTGTACAACAACTGACATGCATAGGAATAAAACATAGTGAGATTATGTAAGGAGTGCATGCACAAATCCAGAGTGATGGTAGCAAACTATGGATAGACCCACAACAAATGATAGTAGGCAGATAATAGCTTTAGTTAAAAAATACAGATAATGCCTCCTTTAATGTTTGTTTGCAACCAACATGAAACTCATAGTAGACACCCGAGATTAACTATATAGTAGACATATAGTACTGATTGCTGCCCCAATATGTACCCCACAACCATTTAAAAACTCAGGTTTCAGCATAAGTTTGGACCTGAGTTGGAGTCTAATAGGTGAACACGACGATAAAGTAGCATGTCATCATATTAAGCGATGCATAACGTAAGCAGACACGGAAGAGTGGGACCTCTCTTGCGGACCCGTGTAGTCCTCAAGGTCATCTTCTCAGTTGATGATGGTAATGTAGTTGTCGTGGCTGACGGCGGAGGGGAAGAAGATCTGAGGCGGTGAAAGACAGTCTAGAGAGCGGATCCCTGTTATGGTGAACCCTTTCATCGTTGGAGCAGTTGAGCTGGGGTGGAACACAGCACTGCAGGAGCAGGACAAACCACACAAGGTTTTCTTTGACACATATCTGTAACAAAAGTAATTGTGTAAGGGCTTGTTTGAATTTGAGGATTCTAACAATGCAGGGATAGGAAATATATAGGAATAGGATAGGAATGCACGTGCAAAACAGAGAATTTAAAAACACATGATTTCTGCCAATCTCGGTGTTTGGTTCACAAGAATTGGAAGATCACATGATGCAAAGAAGCATGGTGAGATTAAGTCAAACTACAAGAAGTGTACAACCTCTTTGGCGAAGCCATGTCGATCTCAGCGTGATTGGGTTGGCCGGTGAGGATGCTCTGGCTGACTTGGATGTCAGAGGAGGGCAAGAAGACCTTAGGCGTCTGGAGATGAAGCCCGAGGTACTGCTCCGCTGTGATGGAGGGTTTCATTGTTGGAGCAGCTCCGGTGAGTTGTACGATGCCGAGGCTGAAGCAGGACAAGAGAGACAACGTTAACCTGAGTGGAATTCTAATAACATCTCCAATAGATGACGTAAAATACATAACCACAAAGTGCTAGATGTATACATCAACCGCTCATCCCTGAACTTAACTGTCGAAACAGAATTTAACTGTCGAAACTGAACTTAACTATCAAAACTGAATTTTGCTGTCGAAACTGAACGCACTAGAGGTGAGGCTACAAGTCAGTCGACTGACTTTTTCATCTCTAGTCAGTCGATTTTGCAGCCGTTGGATACGAAATCATGGGCCTGCAGTTCATCTTCAACTTCCACCCCCTGAGCCGCCAGTCACCACCGGCCAAATAGCCGCCCCCCGCCGCCCCGCCCGCCCTGAAAACACTCCCCACCGCCGGTCCGCCGCCGCCCTAGCCATCCCTGTAGGCCCCCTCGTGCCGAGCTTTTTCTCCGGCGATCCCAACGCCACCACCCCACCACCGCCGGCGGCCACCGCCCCCACCCTGAACCCTAAGATAGATAGTGGGGTACCTCTCCGGCGAGCGCTCGTCCCCGCTGCGGCCGGTTCTTTCTTAACTCCAGGGAGCCCCCCACCCCCTGGAAATTGATTGACCCAAAAGTCGATTCAGTCGACTGAAGTGTAGCTAAATCGGAGCAGCTTCGCAAGTAAGAGCAAGAGCGAGAGCAGCAGCGCGAGCAAGAGCTAGAGCAAGAGCAGACCAGGCGGGGGACCGAGAGCAAGAGCAGAGCAGTAGCGCGAGCGAGAGATAAGGCAATAACAACTCCTACTGATGTGGACGTCACCGCCGAGGGTGCGATGCCGTGGAGGAAGTGGCCGGCGACGCCGACGTGGATGGAGCCGCGCCGTGTCAGCTCAGGACCGAGTGCCGGCAGAACCCTAAGATCGAATCAAGAAGAAAATGCGGAGATTAATGCACAACCTCTTTGGTGGCGCCGATTAGGCTGCAGCTTCATCCGAGGAAATGGTGATGATGATGCTCTTCCGGTGGTGCAGGTGAAGATGGTGGTGTGGGAATGGAGGTGGCGCGAAAGACGAGGGGAATGTCGAGGCAGCTCCTTGGAGGTGGAGGACGGGGTGGATGAACCGGAGGGATGATCAGATCGACGACGGATCCTCATCCGGTACGGTGGATGAGGGACGTCGAGGTGTTGCTGTGGACGATGTCGTCGAGGAAGAGGCTCCGGCTCTGTGGCGGGCGGAGGAGGGTGTGGGGCTTCGCGGGTTTTGCCAGCCTCGGTGTACGAATGGGTGGGCGGATGGGATGGGAGTGGGGAACCATGGCTTAGGGACGCGCTTGTCCGAAATGTAATTTTGTAATAGCAAGGTACGGGTTGAGATGGAGGGAGTTATTGGAGCACAACGAGACAAAGATATATCTTAAATATTTCGGGCTAACAAGGCGCGGGTTGAAGAGGCGGGAGTTTCGTAGCACGATAGACAAAGACGCTAGCTTGAAATTTTGGAATAACAAGGCGCGGCTTGAAATTTTGGGAGAACAAGCTTAATGTGTACCCAAAAAGACAATTTAGACTAGTATGATATACTACGTATAATGTGTTTAACACGCACAACACACACAGACACCATTTAGACTAGTAAGGTACACGTGCATTGCACGCATGAGATTTGGCAACCAAATTATGAATAAATACCACATTATAGCATGTAAGCTTTGAGTCATATATGCATCATGTAGATGTTCGTTTAGTTCTTATAGTTCATTTCATTGAAAATCATCTAGTTTTTATAAGAAAGCTAATCTATTTTAAGATTCATGGAATTGTGTGTTCTAAGGCATAATGTAGAAACAAATCATGTAGAAAAACATTTGGGCAATTCTGATACGGAAGATTCTAGAACAAAAAAGAAGTGCTTGTGTTTTGAGGTTTGTGCATTATGCTTAAGTTCAACCATAGAGTCTTCTAGATGGTACATGTGGCAAAATCTGGTGGAATGTAGATGATATCCAACGGCCAGTAGTGCTCAAATTTGCCAGCTCTGCACCATCGGATTGACCTCATCCAACGATCATCTTTCAAAGTTAAAGTTATCCGCACACTATATAAAAAATATAAAATATAATATACATATAGGGGTATAGATATAGATATGTGACGCGAAAGCCACCAATCATCTCCAATTAGAATAGTGTGTCCATGCACGGATGCAATGTGGCCAAATGATGTCTGCCATCGGTATCTCAAATTCAAACCAATCTGACCTTGTTCAATGTGTATACATTGCAACATGCTCGTTTCCAAACCACACAGCACAGATCTCCGTTATATTCATGCATGCATGGGTTTGAAACATCATGATCTCTTATTCAAATATTTGAATTCAACTTTACATTGATTATGACCTCACCTAGTATTTTACACCCACACATTGGTCTTCTCTTTATAATTGTACCACTAACTTTGTCTCGTGCATGCATGAACACCCTACCAGTCGGCATTATCTATCGCACACATGCAATCTTTTTCTCCAGGTCGGTCTGCCATGAAGGCACACACACACACATCCCCCTTTCCATCATATCGGGTATTCTTTATCTCTCACGTGCATGCGCAACGATCGATGTTCCTCTATGTGTGTGTGTGTAGCTAGGTCTTTCATAGTTTTCCACATAAACCGATCAATCTATATATCTAGTGAGGTCTCGCCCTCTTTCCCATGTCCACATCGATCAATCTCTACCTCTCTATATAGGATTACATATATAGCTAATACACCCACATTAATTATATATCGAACGCCCCCTCTCATCATCCATGCCTTCCGTTTCATCTCTCAGACGCGCACACAATGGCGAAGACAGGGGCAGCAAGGGCCCTGCCCTCCTAACATCACTATATATCGAGGCTAATATGAATGTGATCATTAGAAAATTGCTGGTAAAAATGGTTTAAGTTGATGAATTGGCCCTCCTCGTAAAGGATTAGCAATGCTTGGCCCCCTAGCTCATGGGACATTTTTCATGGCTCCGCCACTGCGCGCAACAGCACATGTTCTCACCCCCTCTCTCTAAATATCGATCTCGCAGTTGTGCATTCCTTCATAGTCTCCCTCCACTTGGCCCCTCGCACCATCTTCTAGCCCCCACCGGATTTTGCCACATGTACAATCTAGCAGACTCCATGGTTGAACTTAAGCATAATGCACAAATCTCAAAACAACAGTGGTTCTCCTTTGTTCTAGAATCTTCCATATAATAACTGCCCAAACTTTTTTTCTAGTTGAATTTCCATTATTTGTTTTTACTTTATGCTTTACAACGCACAATTCCATGAATCATAAAATATATTAAGGGCTTCTTTGATTCAAAGGATTCTCGAAGGAATTTTGGAGGATTCTAATCCTTAGGAATTTTTCCTATCTTGGTTGTTTGATTCATAGGATTGTGAACCATTGGAATTTTTCCATATGATTCATTTGCACTAGATTTCATAGGAAACATCCCATCCACTCAAACCTCTTCGAAAGAATTCTGCGTTTTTTATGCAGAATCAAACACTCGTACCATCCTGTAGGATTCAAGACAACATTGCACTCTAATCCCATGTTCTTCCTATTCCCGCATTTGGAAATCCTATGAATCAAAGCGGCCCTAGGTTTTTTTATAAAAACTAATTGATTTTGAATAAGATGAACTATAATAATTAAACGAAGGTCTACATCAGGCATATATGACTCAGAGCTTACATGCTACATTGTGGTATTTATTCGTAATTTGGTTGCAAAATCTGACGCGTGCAATGCACGTGTACCTTACTAGTACTTCGAGTATGTGCAAAACACAATGGCACGCTACACAGTGTCTCTCTTACAGTTCATGAAGCCATGTGGCACATGTGGAGGCGTTGTCGCGACATCCTTGTGTGGATTGATCACAGTGATGCGCTGCTGGTTCCAGAAGAATGTACTCGTCCTCCTTGAGCCACACTAGCGGTACATGCACAAAGCGAAGATGTGCACGCACGCCACGCACGCACTCATTCCCTCGCACGCACATGCGAGTACACAGGCGGACGCAATTTTGTACCAAGATCCACCCCATGTGATAATTTGACGTGTGTAAAGTCCTTCACTTCATTGATGGTTAATTAATACAACGCATGCAAATTGAGTGGACGTGAGGGCGGAAGAAAGACATTATTACTCCACTGCGCGCATGCGAGTAGTTAAATCATGGGTTGCTAGTAGTACTTCAATTGGTCTCCTTCGTATTTTGTGTGTGCGTCTTCCTTCTTTTTTTGGGGTGATAACCCTCCTTCTTCTTTTGCTCCTGTGTTTCTTATTTTGCTTCGGGTGTTTGGCCGCACGTGTCACCTTCTCTGTGAGGCATGAATAGAACAATGCTAAAAATGAGATGACTAGCAAATTAGATCATTCTTTATCGCCAATAGAACAATGCCTCTTGCTAGTAATATATAATAAGAGTAGAGAGGATATGGCACTGGGTGCCATGTTTCGTGCTCCTCCATCGTACACCAATGGAAAACTTGAGTATCTCGCACAGTTCTTTGCTCCTCCTTAGGTCATCGGCACATTTATACGAGTAGTCAAATCACAAGGCCCCACCTTCTAGCAGTAATGAGCCATCAAATCACAAAAGCCCTCGCCTCTCGTGAAAAGGACCAAGCTAGACTGCCCCACCCTCTAGCCTTTTAAAAATGTACACATTTGTACAGTAGTAGTATCGATGGATTGCGCCATGGAGCAAAACTAACAAGATGTAATGAAAGAAAAAAGGTGGTACATATAGAGAGCGCTCGTCACCAAATTATGCATATACTATATGACACTACCCACTATGAAGGTACTAGTAAAATAGACTAGTAACTGGTCTATGTTACTCTCCACTATGACCAGCCAAAGTCGAGGCACAGATACCAACGAGGGCCTGGTTGTGTCTATACTTGGACAACTCACCCGACTGCATGCGCACCAGGCAGACAAAGCTCGTGTCGTGTTGGTGCCGTGTGCGGCCCGCACATTAACCAAAACCTCGCGCCTCCATCTTAGCCTCCACGTTTAAAACATCTCAATCTCAAGGCCATGGAGCAACGTGAAACCTATGATAGAGCCAATCGGATGGTTGAGAACACTACGATTCGTAGCTACAGATGCGTGTGTGAGAGAGGACGAGTGCGTGCGTGTGTGAGAGAGTACAACTGTATGTGCGTGGCATCGACCTAGGGATCAGTGATGGTGCGTGTGAGAAGTCCCGAGAGATAAGTGTAATGCCTCTGAAAAAAAGACTAGTCTATAGCTCGCCATGAGGCTATTCTTGTCGAACGCCAAGCGTAAGATATGTATCCGACGGTGCCACTTTTTGCACGTACACAGCAGTAGAAAAAGAACTAGTACCATGGCATATGCTACACCATGGCCGAGAAAACGTGACGACGTTATGCCATCCGGGAATAGTGCCGTACTTCGAAACTAGAACCGTCAATAAATTTTGAGCGCGTCTCGTCACATTCCAAATTACTACTACTACCACGCTATATTTAATTGCAAACCTGTTCACACCGATCACAACCTAAACGGTTTCCCATTTAGGAGCATATTAGTAGTACTCCTACTCGGTTATAAATACTACTATGCTAAGATGACTACACATTCCTCCTCAACTCCTCATCCACAAAAAACAATAAAGTCAATCAAGCCATAGCCAGCGTGAGTTCTAGGTCGAGAGATTTCCACAAGGGAGAGGTGAGCATGGAAGAGGAAGCACGAGAGATGTCCCACCTCGCCGCGAAAGCAACCGACATGTCCAGCCATGCAGCAGTAGTAGCACAGAGGTCCCGCCACGCCGCCGAAGCAGCACAGATGTCCCGCCGCGCCGTCGGTGTAGCAGACTGGTCCGGCCACGCCGCGGAAGCAGCAGAGATGTCCCGCCGCGCCGCCGAAGCAGCAGGGAGGTCCCGCCGTGCCGCAGCAGCCTGGGAAAATTTCTCGCGGGCAGGCGAGGTCTCTTACAGGCGCATGCATGCGATAGTGCATAGCCAGATGGATCAGATCTCCGGCTGAGCGAGGATGCAGGACGAGGCTACCGGCGTCATCTGGCAACTGGGGGAGGGCAATGCGAAGCTCCGGGGCGAGCGCGACCTGCTGAGGGCGAAGATCGCCGGAAGGGCGAAGCAGCAGGAGGAGGAGACTGCTGTCGTGTTGCAGAGGACGGGCGTGATCATCAAGAAACTTATGGACGAAAATGCCATGCTCCGCATCGAGCGCAACAGGCTGGTGGAGGAATCCATGGATGCTGCCAAGCAGCATATTAAGGACATGAGACTGATGAAAGAGATCATCACCCGCCGCGAGAACTAGTCTCCACGACCTGCAGCGCATAAAGAAAGTAGAGATCAGCGAGCCAGATCGTTGTATGCGTCTTCCTTCTTCTTTTGCCCTTGTGTATTTCGGGCGTAGCCGCATGTGGCTTTTTAAATTATCTTCCTAATTATGTAAGACAATTATTATCCACTCTCATCGTCCTTATATATATTCATCAGTCATGCTATAAGTCGCAGTAGATGCTATATAGGTCCGTTGGATCATACACCAAGATCCATGCAGAATTTTCTTTTCAGATTTTCTTTTCTCTCTCTTAAATCTCAGTCGAATGAGACATTGCCAAGCCATTAAACAGAGGCTCGGGCGCCATTAATGAAGACCTTGGGGGAGAGGTGGATGGCGGATGGAGGTCAAAGGGCTCTCCTCTCGATAAGCACGCGCAGGGATCTAATCGCATGCCTCCCGTACTCAAATAGCTACCATGCACGGCACCTCCTAGCTAATAAATAAAGGGGACGCGTGGCGGCACGTAAATGGTAAATGGAACGCCCGCGGTTTCAATAATACTTGTGTTTACGATTGTAACGTGACAACACTTGTTCCAAAATGACTTTGTTGATTGTTAATCTGTGCGCCTTCCAAATCGGACAGCAAAAAATACCATCGATCCGTGAGATGCCTGCTCAAAAATGCAATTAGATATCTAAAAAATGCCATTGTTAAGTTAGATGTTTCCTCAGAAATGCCATTAGACATTGATATTTTAATGTCAAACCCGTTGACCATGTTACATGACAAAAATAAGTCGATTCTCACAATGATAAGTTAATGGTGTCCAGGACAACACACCCCTCAAATAAAACTAAGCACCCTGGAATTCTTTGACAAAACTAAGCACCCTGAAATTTTTTGACAACTAAACTGCTGGCTATATGATGTTGGCCATATATATTGTACGTATATAATGTCAAGAAATGAGTGGTAGTACTATACCAACTAAAAGATGAAATGTACAAAATATAATGAGAAGAAACATAACATAGTTCTGCTGGGGGCTCACCACAACACACCCCTCAAATAAAACTAAGCACACCAAAAATCAAACTAAGCAACTAATCCAATAGACACTGCATTAGAATCACCATGAGCAACGACACTGCCACCTTACTCGGAGTCCTCGTCCACATCCTCGAATTCGTCCTTGTCCCTCTTCCTCTTGGGCGATACTTCTTTGCTTGAACCGCACACTTGGCTCTTGCTCTTCATCCAACCCTTGTAGATATTGAAACAAAGCTAGCCATCCATTGCAGCATAGTGGATGTGGTTTATATCTAGTACAGTCCACCGCCATGCACGATGAAACGTGTGCGGAGCTTCCTTCAGTTCACCATACATAGGATCAACCATGGCTCCTGCCAGGGTTAGCATTGAAGGCTGATCAAGGGAGGGCACCAGCCCTTCCTTCTGGAGGTCGAAGGGGTCGCCTACAACGAGGCCTATCTGACCCAGGATTTCCTTGTCGTTCCTAAAGTCTACAGTAATGAATTTGACTCAGCCGCCCTTGAGGTAGTCCTTAAATTCCTCGCACTCAACGTCGACATTGCATATGTGGTAGACCAAGCATAAGTCATGCACACAAACCTGGATCATGGAGGGCTTCTTCTTCTCTGCCTCCTTTAGTTTCTTCTTGCTTCCCAGGACTGTGGTGTACTCAACATCTAGCCCAGCGACCCACTCATTTTCGAACATGCATTTGAAGCGAGCAAGGCATTCTTTCACCATTGTGGAAGAATGGGTGTAGATGATGTCGAACTCATCACCGGTGATGGTTCTAACCTTGTACTCATTGCTGATCATGGAGACTTAGGACGCCATGGATTTGGGAGGAGGGTTAGGATTAGTGGAACTGCCATAATGTAAAAGGACGGGACAACGAGGAGCAGTTTATCGATTGTAAAAGTGTCAAGTGGGGGGGGGGCGTGCGAATGGCAGGGTAGTGGCTTGCCTGGTGGATAAATGGATTCATGCACAGTACTATGGGGGCCCAATTAGATGTCATGTCTACTCGACCCCAATTAAATGGCTTTCGATGTCATGTCAAGCGTCGGGAAAATTACAGGTGATGCAAAGCTTTCCATTCTCCCATGATACGGGCTTCCGAGAGCCCTTGGATCTGAGATTGAATGGTTGCATGGCGTGATTCTTGACCTATGGGTGAATATCCTATCCTGGAGGGTTATTCTGCAAATTTTCAACAACTTAGCATGCGACCGTTCGATCTCAGATCCAAGGGCTGCCAGCAGCCCGTATCATGGTCACGCCTACCACGACCGTCCCCTCGCTCGCGCGGTCGCGCCCTTGGAGATTTAACACGGTGCGCTAGGCTATCTGATGTTGGCATGTCATACATAGTCATCACTTAGTCACTCAAACAACAAGGTTAGCTATAAGGTTGGCTACGAGAGTATTTTTTCTTTACTTCTCTCTATCTCTTTCTTCGTACTATTTATTGCATTTGCCAAGGAGTGACCTCTTCCAATGAAATGGTGCTTAGATGAGGTGCTATGGGCATTAAATGGCTTAGAAACACAAGTCCCCAATGCATAGGTGCTTAGTTTTTTGTTGCTAAGTTTGCTTCATCTAGGTACACGTGCTTATCACCGTTTCTTCCTGGGGTCACCAAACTAGTCTCTCTCTTCTTAATTATGTTGCCACATCAGACTTTATGCCTATGTGGCGGCCTTAGCACCTGTAGGATCAAGTACATAGTGGGCTATAAGCCTGCTTTACATGGCATTTTTGCATATGTGCGGGAAAGAGGCAAGGAAAAAGTGGAGGAGTGGGCTCTCAAGCAAGAGCCAGCCTCTACATGGTGGAGCATCGGGAGAGGCACCTGTATGGAGGTGGTCAGGAATCGAGAGACTCAAGCCGGTTGTAGCGCCGCAGTTAAAATGATAATGGCAAGTCAAATCACCGGGCCCCACCTGTCCAGCAGTAACTCACTGTCAAATCACACAGCCCTACGTTTGCAGTAGCCTACTCCCTCATCTTCTCGCGTCTCTGTCAAACCGACTAGGCGGAACTGCCCCGCCTACCATGCGGGAAAAGCCCTGTCCTTGAAATCTCCCACTCATTGTCAAACCAAGTAAGGATCTCCTTCAACCTGGCTAACTTTGCCTGGTCGCTGCCGGCGATCTGCCTGATTCGCTGCTGCATCCCCTCCATAGATCCTCGTCCGAGGAGAGAGGAGGTGGTTTTGCAATAGAGAAGAGGGAGAGGCGAGAAGGTGGTTTTGGAATGGAGATGATGGAGAGGAGAGGAGGTGGTTTTGCAATGGAGAAGAGGGAGGGGAGCGTGCAGCAGCGATTTAGGATTGGACGAGAGGGTCGGCGCACTATGACTGGATCAAAATCAAAATCAATTTACCCTTCAATTAAGAAAGCGACCCCACATTAACTAGTCTCCGTTTTATTCTAGGCCATAATTGACCATGATTTTCACAAATAAAATATATGTTATACATTGCAAAAATAATATAATTTGAAAGTACATTCAGATACAAACCAAACGATACAATTTTTGGTGACATGCATTCACATTTTGCTTGTCAAATACAGTACTTGGTCAAACTTTGACCCAAAATACGCAAAACAAAAAAATACTTCCAAGACCAGCGCCGCTCTTCCGCTCTTCTCCTCTTAAATCACAGCCGCTCCTCTCCTGTTCCAGTCTAAATCCAGCGCCGCTCCTCTCCTCTTCCATTTCAAAACCACCGCCCCTCCTCTCCTGTTCCAATCCAAAACCAGCGTCGCTCATCTCCCGTTCTAAACCAAAACCAGCGCTGCTCCTCTCCTCTTCCATTCAAAAACCACCGCCAGCGAGTGAAGGTGCTGTGGAGAAGTAGATCGATGGAGGAGTACAACCGATACGTGAGGATCGCAGAAGACGACCCTTTGAAGCTATCTAGGATGTTGGAGATACAGTCTTGGTTTGACAACAAGGACCAACTAGCGGCGACATCCATGGCCAAATATCTACAACCAAGCGAAAAGGCGGTGATACTCCCGGAGGGAGTCACGCGGGAGTACGTAGAGCTTCCTCTGGGCCATGAAGCAAACAGATTCACCAAATCTGATCGTGAGGGAGCGGTGGTGGGAGTATCGATCCCAGATGGAGCATCCACCAGCGATTGAAGGATCCAGCATTTATATGGTGCCGCTTGTGAGGGTGTCGTGCCAGAGCGAACCGGTGGAGTCTTCATCGACCGAACCCAACTGCAAGAGAAGAAAAACAGTTGGCCCGACGAAGCTTCCCCGCCATCCTCTCCCTCGCCGTTGACATCGTCTCATGGGGCGGCTATCTACCACCGAGGAATAGGAGGGATTGCCCCCCAGACCAATAGTCGGGAAGGTTGTGAATTGTCAGGAGGAGCTTAGGGTTGTTAGTATTTGCAGGTTGTGAATTGTGTTTTATGTTGTGTATTTTGAGAGTACTTTCAGATATAAATGTCTTTTGAATTTCAGATTTGCAGTATTGAGCATATGAAGTATTTTACGAATTCTAGAGATCTATTTTTAGCACTTAAAAATGTAGTTTCATAGGAGTATAAAAGTGCAGACAATGTGATTCTCAGAGAAGAAACGGCAAGTTTCAGTTTTAGATAAGAAACCCCAAGTTCAGTTTCAGACAAGAAGCTGCAACTTTCAGAGGCAGAGCATTTATATTAACACGGCCTTTTAAAACAGTGTTAACATCATGCTGGAAGTTTTATTCATGGTCGAAACTGGAACTACCAGCCAGTTAACATCATCCTGATCAACATTCATGCATAGTACATCTTCATATGATGCACGGTCAAAAAGATATGCTATTTTCAAAATGCCCACACAATGTCGAGTGTGCGAAAAATAGAGAAAACGAGGGACGAAGTTTTGGCAAGTGTAGGACGTGGTGTGCGCAGATGACAATTGGGACCCACATGTCAATAAAGGCAGAGGCAAAAATTTTGGAGATATTTTCTCTGCACAGGTGGAATCGAACCCGGGCGGAACAACTGTTGGGTAGTGTCACTCGGCCACTGGGCTAGTTCAGTTGTTTCGTTACTAATAAGGCACTTCCTCAGGTGGTCGAATCTCCTCCTGCGCCTTTGTGCGCTCGCCGCAATGCCGCTGTCTGCCGTTGTGAACATGTTGAACAAATGAGAGGAATCTGGAGAGGACTATACATGGAGAGGCGGACAGTCAGGACCCACCAGGTCTATGGCCGTACGCAAGCAAGTGCTTCATCGAAAAAATACTTCCTCCTAATGCTATACTGACGTTGGGGCCCATGGGTTTGTCAACATAGTTACATTTTTAGGTGCTTCAACGTAGTTACTATAGGAGATAAATTCACAACGAAGCCGGGGAGCTGGTAGGTATCATTTATTATCACTGGGGCAGCAAGTATCAGCTGGGTTTTGGGCTGCCCCGTCTAGGCTTTCTTTTTTAACATGCGCAGCCCATGACCTCGGATGGGAGGTCCATAGGCCTGTTTGTATTTTCTTGAGGGTCGTCATGTATCGACCGGCCTATGGACCTCCCATCCGAGGTTTTATTTTTCCTGAAACATCGGCAACCCAATTTATGTATTTTTTTGAAGAAAATGCATAGGTCTGTTCTATTTTTCCATATAAGAATAGGAACGCCTGGTCCAACTTATGTTTCCCTTCTAACTATATTATATATATTTAAATTATTTTATATGTTATTATATATTATTGTTATTGTCATCATATATTTAACAGATACTTACACATGTAAGAAAACAATATCCCACATCTTGTTAACTTATAAAAATAATTTCTTAACAATAAAATCCTGGATTTTTTGGCAACGAAAATCCCGGTGATTGTGTACAAAAGCTTGGTAAGATTTAAGGACCAATGTAATAATAAATCACTTATTATATAAAACAAAATGCTCAACCCCCGTTTATTATTTGATAACATTGCTGCACCCACCCCAGCATTATAATTAGAATCAGCCCAGCAAAATCGTGTATTTCGAGAAAGTGCAAATGGCCTGTAATTTTTTAGGAAAAACATAAATGGGCCGCATGGACGCTACATTATTTGTTCACCCAGCCCAGCTAGTGGACTGTAATTCAAAAAAAAAAGATCAAATGGACTGTAAATTCTACCCCGCAAAAAAAGACTGTAAATTCTAAAAAATGGGTTGAATATGTGCCACATTTTTGGAGGCTAAAATGTGGGCCAATAGGCCGAAGACAATGCAAGTCATTGTCAACTTAGTCAACAAATGATTCTGACATCGTTAGCCGTTGGATTTACATCCAACGACCGACATCCATCTTCAATCTCTTGTCTTCTTCCTCCAGCGCCGCCGGGACCACCTGCTCCCACCTCCTGCTACTAGCAGCTCTGCATAGCGCTACTCCACCATTGGCCAGGCCATCCCTCCACCCCTCCACACCTCCTGTTCTTCTCCATCGACTGCCGAACCACACCGCACTAGAACCAGTTAACCCTCGTACAGCTCTCCATCTGCGACTCTACTCCCACGTCTTCCCATCTTCGGCTCGTTGTTGTCTGGGGCCTCGCCGTCGTCCACCACCTTGGATGCGCTCGGCACGGAGTGGTCAACATGGTCAACGAATGACACCATCAGAAGTAGACTGTGCGTGGAGAGGCTGACAGCTGGGTCCACGGCCGCACGCAAGGAAATGCCTCCTTATTACGCACAAAATAACGATTCCTCCACCTGACAGCTGGGACCCACCGGAAGGGCCTCTATATTTCACGAAAAAAGTTCCCACCGCTGACAGGTCGGACCCACCAGCTATGTCTTCACACGCAATGAAGTGCCTCCTTATTGCGCACAAAAAATGAATACTCCCCTTGCTAGTTGGGACCCACCTTGGTGGGAGGCTGACTTGTGGGCCTACTAAGTTGACGAGGATGGAGTGCTTTGTTAACTTAGTCAATATGAACGATTCTAGCTCCAGTGACCATACGATGTCCATCCAACGGCCGTAGTGCTTCTTCAACCTCTCGTCTTCTTGCTCCAGTCGTCCAAAGCAGCGCCGGTCGTGCCGCATGCTCCCGCCTCCCGTGGCTGGCTGTGCTGCCGCGGAGGCCTCACCGCCCCTACTATTCCCACCGCTGGCCAGGCCCTGCGGCGACGGCAGCCTCACACCGCAGCCGAACTAGTGAACCCTTGTACTCCTCTCCGCGGGCTTCCACTGCCGCGTCTTCCCCGGATCTGCGTCGCCCCCTTCCTAGGCCTCGCGGTCGTCCATCGCCCTGGTGCTCACGGCGCGGCGTGGTCAACGTGGTCAAGGAACAACTTCCATCGGACGTGGACTGTACGTGGAGAGGCTGACAGCTGGGTCTACGGCCACAGCAAGGAAGTGCCTCCTTATTACGTGGAAAATAATTATTCCCCCACCTAACAGCGGGGACCCATCGGACAGGCCACCGTATTTTATGAAAAAAATGTTTCCCCCTGACTACTGGGACCCAATAGCTACATCTTCGCACGTAAGGAAGTGCGTCCGAAAAAAAATGATTCGCCCCCTGACTGCTGGGACCCTCCAGCTACATTTTCGTACGCAAGGAAGTGCCTGACAGTCGGGACCCACCTGGTCGAAGCATTCGTAGCATTGTCGTTCTGGTCGCGAAGGTGTACGTACATACTGGTCGATGTAAAAGCGCGCACATGTCGTAGTAGAGGCACACATGTAGCATGTACACGTACGTACAGCGGCCAGTGTGCAAGAAAGAAAATATGGCCATGTACGTACATACGGGTAGGGTCTCGAACGCCTACTCGTGCATACGTATGGCCAGGGCTCGTGTACATGGCTGGGTCAGAATGAAGAAACATCTTCGTCGTCGTGTTCACGGGGAGCCAACCGGCTGGGTCGGAACGGAATGCGTCGTCGTGTTCATCGGGAGGGCTTGGACGGAACAGCCGATGGAAACGAGGCCTGGCGTATCGCAGAACGGAGGAAACGTCCTTGGGTTCGACTGACCACGTTCGAAACGGGATCCTGTTCATCGGGAGGGGTCTGGCGTACCGCAAAACGGAGGAAGCGGACCTCCTACGGTCGAAACGGGGGTCCTGTTGATTGGGAGGGGTGTGGCATACCGCAAAATGGAGGAAACGGACTTGTGTTGGAGCGCTACGGTCGAAACGGGGGTCCTGTTCATCTGGAGGGGTATGGCGTACCGCAAAACGGGACTCCATGGGATACTGTTCATCTCCACCGTCAACCCGCTCCAGCCTCCACAGGCTACTGTTCATCCACCGTCGACCTCCTCCAGCCTCCACCTGCGACTGTTCATCCACGGACTCCTGTTCATCCAACCTCCACCGCGCGCTACTCCACCGGCTACTGTTCAACCAGCCCTCTCCACGGGCTCCTGTTCAACCACCCCTCCACGGGCTACTGTTCATCCAGCCCTCCACCGTCTACTGTTCATCCAGCCCCAACTGGCTCGATCGATCATGGTCCTGTTCATCCAGAGGCAACACCACGACGTCCTGTTCATCCAAACCCCCCAGCAACGCTCACTGTTCATCCAGAGGCAACACCACGGGGTCCTGTACATCCACCCCCACCGGGAACTGTTCATCCAAACCCCCCAACAATGCTCACTGTTCATCTAGAGGCATCATCGATCGTCTTCAGTTAGCAGTAGTAGCGAAGGAATCACTCGATCGGGTTCAGTTAACACCCATCGATCGATCACTCTGGTTCAGTAACGCGTAGCCTGCAGTGCAATCGCTCGGGTTCAGTTAGAGCCCAACGCCTCGCACCCACGCGCGTGCGTGTACGAGAGAAACGCGCATCGCTCGGCCCCGACCACCCACCGTAATCGGGAACACCCTGATATTTTCCTCGCCCTCGCTTCTACCACGGTTTTTCCGTCATGGACGGCCCAAAGAATGTCATGCAACTGCGTCTCCGGCCCGCCCAGGACGAAAAGCCCATTTTCTGTCATGATTTTTTTATCATAGAAGTAGTACCCCACCACATCTATGATGATACCGGGTCTTGTCACAATTATCGTCATAGAAGTGTCATAAGTATGACAGAAGTTTTTTCCGTTCGGCCCAAAATGTCATGGATGTGTCTTTTTTTGTAGTGTAGTATTTGGTTAGAGGATTTGCTGCCGAGAAAGACCCGTCCACAGAGAGTGCCACACATCCCACTGGTGAAGGTGGATGCCAATGCTTGCATGGAGCATGGTTGGTGTCGATAATTTTTACTTGCCACACCTCGCACTCTGCATATATGCCGGTTCCATCCATACATTTGTGCGGTTCCACCAAAATGCAGCTGAATAACCCTGTTTGCATAGATAATGAAAGAGAGTGATTACATTATAGTGGCACTAGTTGATGAAACATACACTAATAAATATAAGAAAATATTGTGATAGTATCATAGTATGCCATGCTGCGAGGGCGAGATGGGCCCTGCGATGCCTCATACGGTAGGCCTGATACTGGAAGTCGACCCAATTCTCCCCGGTACACCTTCTGCCAGTGATGAACATCAGTGTACAACGGTAGTACAAAGAGGGCCCTTGAGACATTCCGATATCTATTTTTGTGCAGATCAACTAAAATTAAGCATCCCAGTTTGCAGAAACGCTTAAACATTAACAATGGGACTAGTTGATGAGACATATACTAACAAAGAGAAGCACTTTGTTTGTCTACATTGGAAATGAAATGATAGAGAGGACACTCGCTCTATTTTAATTGTATTATTACTTCATTTTATCAGTGGCACTAGGGTCTAGCAGGTGGCAAGCGAGGTGTACCGTGCGTCGAAAGGATGGAGGCCGGGGGTGCTTAGACTGGGATGCTGAAGCTGGCTCTTTCAGTCCCTATCTTTCGCCTGATGTTTCTGTGGTAGCATTTGGGTTATAATCCAAACTTGGCCGAGCTGGTGCTGCGTCCCCCTACTTTCCTAGCTTATGTGGCAAACTTGTCTCGTGCTAGTACTCAGTCCATTCTAGTAGTAGTTGCATAACTGCCCGTTTACACTAAGATGTTGGCGGATAATGGTTCTCTATGGTTGGGTTTCTTTAATGAAATCAGTGGAAACCCCCACTTTCATTATATAAAAAAATTCGTGGCACTATCGGCGCCAAAACATTGCCTCAAATTAATAGTGCCACCAGATTAAGGTGCAAAATAATAACATTACTGCTTTATCATGGCAGTGCCAAAACAGTAGCACAAGAGTAGACTCAACATACAGGATCTTTGGCAAACGGTCGGTCCAAAAAGGAACATACCTCATGATGGGAACTATATCTGTTGTCAACACCATCGTAGAAGGGATGACACCAGTCACCAACATGGATGATTCAATTCATGGGACCTTTTTGTGCAGTTCACCTAAAATGAAGCAATGTCCCACGAGCTAGCAGCTTCTTCTTCATTAGTTGCAATATAATTGAGCAACATCAAGGTTTGTTGTGAAGCTCGTGGAATGTTCAACTATAATTTGGATATCATTTGTGCAGTTCAACTAAGATCAAGCGTGAAATGTATATATCTGTTTGCACAAAAAGGTGGAAAGGAGCGTGACTAACAAGTGATGAAACATACATCAAATGAAAAGAAGGATGTTCCTTATCTGAATGGCAATCCTACACGGACAATAGCAATGTCTAAAGCAGCGACATTGCTAGATATTGGTGTGGGCATTAGGATTAACTATGATAACCGTTAAATAGGACATTACTTTAATGGTGCCATTGCTTTGTTTTACCAGCAACATTAAATTAACAGCCACTGCAGAGTTGGTATTTGGGCACGGGAGAGTAGGCGGACCAGGACAATTGCATTTCTAACGAAAAGAAGCAACTTATCTTAATGGGAAATTTAGCAGGACATGAAAAACAGTGCCATTGATTCATATTACTGGAGGCATTACATTGAAAACAACATTGGTTTAACCTATCCTTACTTTTAACAGTGCGACTGCTACATTTTACCAGTGGCATTACATAAGAGGGGCTCGGGGCAACAAACATCAGAACAGGATATCTGGGTTGGTCCCATTTTTGTTCGGTATAGCCACCTTATACGGTGTGAGGCTAGCAAATCTAGTGCTAGACATACTCTGTTGACTTGTCCCCCAGTCCCCACTTTCTTCCCCTTTTCAACCAATAGATTGGTTTTATATTGAGTTTGTACTGTGTTTCCCTTTATTTCCCTACTGGACCAAGAGACCAGTTGGATAGCCAGTCTCTTCTACTTTTCGCCCCCATTATTTCCTCTTTTGACCAAGTCCTAGATCCAGGCAACAAATCTTCCCTCACCCCACCCCCTTTCTTCACTGTTTGAACCAAGTAGTACACCACTGCAGGATGCTGCTAACGCGACACTACAATCAGAGACCCTTCGAGAAACTGTGTGCGATGCAATAATCGCAAACCGTGGTGTATGAAAACCGTCAAAAAAGGTGAAAACGTTTGTGATGGAGGATGCATCAAACACAGTTCAGATTTTAGTTGCGTGTGCGATGAAGGGCATACGGTTCAGTTCAATTAAGTGTTTGCGATGAGGAGGAACAAAAGAAATGGGAAGCCAGATGAAGGCGTGTGCGATACATAGCATACGGTTCACTCGGATGAACTGTTTGTGATTACGCAACACAAAAGAAACGGGCAGCCAGATGAAGGTGTGTGCGATATATAGCATACGGTTCACTCGTATGAACTATTTTGATTAGGCAACACAAAAGAAATGGTCAACCAGATCAAGGTGTGTGCGATATACGGCATGCAGTTCACTCGGATGAACTGTTTGCGTTGACACAAGAGAACAGAAATGGTTCAACTTAAGAAGACGTGTGTGTTGTGCGATGGGATTGCATGTGGTTCAGTCGACCGTTGTCGTCAGTGTGTGACCTCTGTGGCAACCATTTGCTCCCCAGGCGCCTCTTCGTGTACTGTGGCAATCGTCCACCGACTCTTCGCCTTTCCCTCTCAATTTGGGACTGCTGTCGCATGCTAGCTCTTCCTCCCTCCTCCATTTGCCTTCACCCTTCCTTCTGCCATTGTTTGATCGTCTTCTCCATGGAGGGTACAATCTGGAAATGACCTCGTTATTCTTGCCCCAATCTGAATGATGACACAGTGGAGGAACTCATTGATCGGTGCGACATCATCACCTCAGCTAGCATGGCAGGTTCGTTTAAGACCATTCTAAACTCAACTAATAACATCATTACAAGGAACCCAAGGGTTCAGGAGCGGTTTGATCTCCCCTATCTTCTTCGCCGTGACC
Source organism: Triticum urartu (assembly GCF_056163025.1). Classification (NCBI taxonomy): domain Eukaryota; kingdom Viridiplantae; phylum Streptophyta; class Magnoliopsida; order Poales; family Poaceae; genus Triticum; species Triticum urartu. The sequence continues at coordinate 360,154,218 of NC_141876.1, read as the reverse complement.
CTGCTGACTGGCGTGGGGACGAGGGAAGCCTCGCCTTGTGTAAGTTGATGCCGCTTGATAATGATACATATGATGTTAAGATGCCATCGCTTGAGGGCAAGGCTTGGGCAGGCGCAAATGGAGATTGGGTTGTTTATATTGGGTACAACTGCGAGTGGGAACTTGTGAATGTGTACACTCGTCACCGGGTTCCACTTTGAAAAATCTCAGACGACTGCCCAGAGGTTGAGTACACCGGTATTCTACGTGAGTTCAAATACGATCATGCTGACTGTTGTCTACGAAAGATAGCAATTTGTTGAGTTCCCAACCGCTCTTGGGGTTATAGGAATGTTTATGTTGTCTCTATCTTCGACAAGCTTGTTGCCGTCCTTCATGGTTCGATTCGATGGATATTGCTCAAAAATCAGTTTCTATACACGGATGAGTACTGTGATGCAATTCAATACGAGGGTCTTGTGTTTGCTGCCACCACTTGTGGCACTGTTTTTGCATGGAATCCTCATGATTTCGGTATGTTTGTCTTCCACCGTAATTATAATTGTTTCATCCACATGCATGTGGGTTAGCTAGTTTCCCTTTACTAATTAACCTTCTTGTGTTTCCGAGGTCCTGTGAACATTCCACCACCTATACTAGAAAATTTTATTCACGAGCAAGAGGATGAGAAGGACCCATATACTCAGTGGCGCCTGGCAACTTATTCCGATGGATCACCTCTTCTTGTCTGTATACAGGGCACTGCTGATGTTACTAAGGAAGCAGGTGTTGTCTCGTATGGTCACACTCTCCGGACCTATTCTAACATCCGTTGCAGGGTATTCGGGATGGATACTAGTGTACTAGCGCCAACACCTTCTCCCTAGTTTAGTATTGATAGTCTTGGAGGAAACTCGCTCTTCCTTGGACAAAACTATCCAATGATGGTGGAAGGCGATCTAGCTGCTATTGACACAATGTTACTACCATTTATGAGAACCAACTGTATCTATAACTCGGACATTACTATGCTTCCCTACCGTCCCAATATGGGTCCTAACATAGGCCACTTCAGCCTTGATGATCAGTCCCGCATTGGTTTTGAGATTGACAGTAGCTGGCCCTTTCCAGAGAATCACTTCTGGTTCAAAGCAAGTGTTTCCAACGCCAACGAGTGGTTGAGATGAAGTTCATTTCATTGCTTTGTTACTTGTTGTGTGAGAAAAACTTTACTAGAATGTTTTGTTGGATATGATCTATAATCCAACGTGTATCCTCGTTGTCGTTGTGGGTTGACGACTTGTTGTATGTAATCAGTGGTACATTTGCATATGCGTCCATGAACTCACGCCTGCTAGTGGTGTCCATATGAACAATGCTTGTGATTTTAATTGCAAATATTAGATAGTGCTAGTGATTCGTAGCTGCATATTTTAACAAATCACAGTGTTACAAGGTTGACAAATGGCAATATTGCTAGATAAACAAATGTCAATCTTTCCAGTTTGAGAAATGACAACATACCCAAAATGACAGATATGCAAATCTTACCCAATTGTTTGTATGTGGTTGCACACGGGTAGTGCAAAACAACCGTTTGCGTTGACGGGATGCAGAAATCCTGCTCGACACATTTTCCCTTGGCTTCCTGGGGAAGCTGTCGGTTTGCATACGGGTGTTCTAACTAAAATGTTTGCAATGAGTGTTTTATATTTAAAAACCGTTGACATTTTTTTAGAAGAAAATCATTTGATAAGTCTGTACATTAAGAGAGAAAAATGCAAGTTCGTTCAAACCATATCTTTCATTTAGTCACACTGCGAATTTATATTCATATGACAGAGAATTCGAGATACAGTATTAAACCCCAAAAAAGCTATTTCCGGCGGCGGTGGAGGTGGCATGCCGCGCCGTCATTGTCGTTGTCATCCTCCGGGATGCCGTTGTTGAAGTCTTCAAGGCAGCACAAAATGTTCTTCACTTGTAAATCAAACATCATGTCGTCGCGCGATCGACGGACGGGGCGTGGGAGGACGGCAACTGGCACCGCTGAGAGGTAGCGGTCGACGGCAGCATCCCATGCTGTTAAGGGGGGGGCACGAGCACGGGCGCGGCGGGTGTGGACAAACGCACGGGGACCGGCGCCGCGGTGGGTGGAGGAGCGCGCACGGGCGTGGCGGGTGTGGACAAACGCACGGGGGCCGGCGCCACGATGGGTGGAGGGGCACGCACGGGCACGGGCACAGGCGCTGGCGCTGGCATGTACACGAGCTCATGCAGGTCCGCGGAGACCTCGCTGACGCTCGCGGGTTCTAGCTCTGCGATAGTGCTCGGTGAACCAGCCCGTCAATGCTACGGGGATGGTCGCTGGCGCGGGCGCGGGGATGGGAGCTGGGACGGGAGCGAGGGCAGCAACCGCCGTGGCCAGCTCGTCCTAGGCCATGTCCATGAGGCCCCATTCCTCCTTATTTTCTATCTCCTCTGGCTCGGAGTCGACTTCACCAAACTTGAAGACTAGTGGCAGATGATCATTCTACGCCATGGCGGTGGAGGTCTGCAGGGGGGTGGGAGGCGAACAGTAAGGCCGCCCATATTAAACGGTGGCTCGGGTGCCATTAATGGAGAGGAAGGTTGGCGGCCATGGAAGTCAAAGGGCTCGCTTCCTAGTGAGCCTGCGCAGCGTACAAGTCGCATACTTCCCGGTGCACCTGCACATTGGAGGGCAACTTGCACGCCTCTCAGTCAACCCGCGCAATGGACTGCGCTCGCACACCTCCCATTCAGTCAAGGTCATGCAGCTGTCCGCACGGCACCTCCTACAGCCATTAAAACCAAGACACGTGGCATCACGTGAATGGTTAACAAAACGCACATGGTTTGAATTATACAAACGTTTGAGATATTAAAGCGGCAGCTATTTTTCCAAATGCCTTTGTTGGCTGTCATTAGTCGAGTCCGCCTTCCCTCAAAATGGACACGAAAAATAGCACACGTGTTTGCTGCCATTCCATGATAGCATGCCAAGTTACATTAATTTCTGACGAGTTTTGGATTTACTAGAATTTAAAAACCAGGCATCTCATTGTTTTGTCGGCAATCAACGGTGCCCTTGTGTTTGAAATTCATTCACATTTCTTGCATGGGACCTAAGCATGTACCCAAGTACACAGATTTGATTTTTCAACCAATTTATATGCATTTGAGCATGTGCATGTAGTTCAAATTTGAATTATGCACATAAATGCATTGAAAACTCAGTTAATGCATAAAAATGTCCAAAAGAACCCCAAAAAATCACAAAAATTAGCACAACACTCCTGTTGTTCTATGTTGACACGAGAAAATTTTTGGAAGCAATAAGAGGCAGCGGATATCGCTTCGTCCCCAAAGGTGGGACGTTCCCTACAGAAACCACGATGCTTGTTGTAAGAAGCTCTCGTTTGTGAGAAGCATATACCCAAACTTGCCCCAAATGGGACAAAAATTTTACCACGACATGTTGATGCCACTCCATGAAAGCATGCCAAGTTTCATGTGAGTTTTGGATTTACTAGAATTTAAAAACCAGGCATCTCATTGTTTTGTTGGCAATCAACGGTGCCCTTGTGTTTGAAATTCATTCACATTTATTGCATGGGACCTAAGCATGCACCCAAGTACACAGATTTGATTTTTCAACCAATTTATATGCATTTGAGCATGTGCGTGTAGTTCAAATTTGAATTATGCACATAAATGCATTGAAAACTCAGTTGATGCATAAAAATGTCCAAACGAACCCCGAAAAATCACAAAAAATGAAACAACACTCCTGTTGTTCTATGTTGACACGAGAAATTTTTTGAAAGTAATAAGGGGCAATGGATATTGTTTCGTCCCCAAAGGTGGGACATTCCCTACCGAAACCATCATGCTTGTTGTGAGAAGCTCTGGTTTGTGAGAAGCATATACCCGAACCTACCCCAAATGGCACAATTTTTTTAACACGGCATGTTGATGCCGCTCCATGATAGCATGCCAAGTTTCATGAATTTTAGACGAGTTTTGGATTTACTAGAATTTAAAAACTAGGCATCTCAACGTTTTGCCGGCAGTCAACAATGCCCTGGTGTTTGAATTTCATTCTCATTTCTTGCATGGGACCTAGAAATTCACCCAAGGACACATATTAGATTTTTCAACCAACCTTAGTGCATTGGAGCATGTGAATGTAGTTCAAATTTGAATTATGCACATAAATGCATTGAAAACTCAGTTAATGCATGAAAATGTCCAAACGAACCCCAAAAATCCCAAAAATTGACACAACACTCCTGCTCTTCTATGTTGACACGAGAAAGTTTTTGAAAGCAATAAGAGGAAATGGATACAGTTTCGTCCCCAAAGGTGGGACATTCCCTACTGAACCTGCCCCAAATGGGACAATTTTTTAACACGACATGTTGATGCCGCTCCATGATAGCATGCCAAGTTTCCTGAATTTCATACGAGTTTTGATTTACTAGAATTTAAAAACCAGGCATCTCAACGTTTTTGCCGGCAATCAATAGTTCCCTGGTGTTTGAATTCATTCCCATCTCTTGCATGGGACCTAGAAATTCACCCAAGGACACAGATTAGATTTTTCAACCAAACTTAGTGCATTGGAGCATGTGCTTGTAGTTCAAATTCGAATTATGCACATAAAATGCCTAAAAAACCCAGTTAATGCATAAAAAGGCTAAACAAACCCCGAAAAATTCCAAGATTGAACACAACACTCCTATTGTTCTATGTTGACACTAGAAATTTTTTGAAAGCAATAAGAGGCAACAGATATCGTCCCGTCCCCAAAGGTGGTACGTTCCCTATCGAAACCATCATGGTTGTTGTGAGAATCTCTGGTATGTGAGAAGCTTATACCTGAACCTGCCCCAAATGGGACAAAATTTTCACCACGGCATGTTGATGTCGTTCCATGATAGAATGCCAAGTTTCATGAATTTCATACAAGTTTTGGATTTACTAGAATTTAAAAACCAGGCATCTCAATGTTTTGCCGGCAATCAATAGTTCCCTAGTGTTTGAATTCATTCCCATCTCTTGCATGGGACCTAGAAATTCACCCAAGGACACACATGTGATTTTTCAACCAAGTTTGGTGCATTGGAGCATGTGCTTGTAGTTCAAATTTGAATTATGCACATAAAATGCCTAGAAAACCTAGTTAATGTGTAAAAAAGGCCAAACGAACCCCGAAAAATTCTAAGATTGAACACAACACTCCTGTTGTTCTATGTTGAGAGTAGAATTTTTTGAAAGCAATAAGAGGCAACGGATATCGTCACGTCACCAAAGGTGGTACGTTCCCTATCGAAACCATCATGCTTGTTGTGAGAAGCTCTGGTTTGTGAGAAGCTTATAGCCAAACCTACCCCAAATGGGAAAAAATTTTCACCACGGCATGGTTATGCCGCTCCATGATAGCATGCCAAGTTTCATGAATTTCAGAAGAGTTTTGGATTTACTAGAATTTAAAAACCAGGCATCTCAAAGTTTTGCCGGCAATCAACAGTGCCATAGTGTTTGAATTTCATTCCCATCTCTTGCATGGGACCTTGAAATTCACCCAAGGACACACATGTGATTTTTCAACCATCTTTGGTGCATTCGAGCATGTGCTTGTAGTTCAAATTTGAATTATGCACACAAAATGCCTACAAAACCCAGCTAATGTATAAAAAAGGCCAAACGAACCCCGAAAAATTCATTCCCATTTCTTCCATGGGACCTAAGTATGCACTAAAGGACAAAAATTTGAGTTTTCAACCAATTTGTATGCACTGGAGCATGTGCATGTAGTTTAATTTTGAATTGTGCACCTCAAATGGCTTGGAAACTAGTTTAATGTACGAAATGTCCAAACGAACCCTGAATAATTCCAATTCTTTTACAACACACATACAGTTGCATGTTCACCGCAGATAAAAGGTCTAGCAATTCAAACACCATCCAGGCCGCTAGACAAGCCACGCCGTGGGCCTCAGGCAGGCAAATCTGGGGACGACACAAGACCTCCACAAGACCATCGCGAGAGGCCAAGCCTCGCGAGGCGGACGACACAAGACCTCCTCAGGGACAGCCTCACTAGGCTGGCTCGCGAGGAGCAGAGAGATCAAGGTGAGGGGCACCTCGTGAGGTTCCCGTGATGTGAGCCATGAAAACCAATGCCAGGCGGGCACCAGCGGGCGCAGAGCACCAGTTGCCTCTTTGGTGGTAAAGGAGCAGACGCAGATGAGGAGTCCCGAGGCAGCAGGCAAAGGTTTCCATATCGGTGCAACAAGACCAAGACCAGCAGGACGGCAGGATGGAGGTCATCGCGGAGCCCACGACGGTGTCACCACCAGAGCCTTTGGCAGGCGAAGACCACCTATAGTTAGGATAACTTGTACTCGTTGCCCCCTTCGAATTGGCCGTTGTGGGATCCCTTCCCGCCTAATATTTGGGAAGAGGACTAGGGCCTCTATAAATAGGACTAGCCCCCACCATAGGAGGAGGAGAGAGCTGGGAAGGGATCCATTCCACCCTCATACGCACCAGCTCACCGAGCTTAAGAACACCTCTCCTCAGGAGGCTGTTCTTCCCTTGTACTTGTTCATCTTCAGCCTACAAGGCAATCCACCACACCACGCTGGAGTAGGGTATTACACCACATCGGTGGCCCAAACCAGTATAAACTCTTGTGTCCCTCGCTGGAGTAGGGTATTACACCACATCGGTGGCCCAAACCAGTATAAACTCTTGTGTCCCTTGTTCTTCGAGTTTGGCGAGCTGAGCTTTGAGATCGTGGTGAGTGAGTGAGCTAGGGGGAAGGAGAGATCTTCATGCGCATCCCAGAGTTTGAACCTTAAGGGTTTTGCCGGAACCCGAAATCCAACATTTGGCATGTCAGGTAGGGGTGTGCTAAAGCTTTCCCTTCGTCGATCCATGTTCTGCAGCTCCATCACATCCATGTCAGGCGCTCGCCGAGCCCGTGCTGAGTGCTACCTCTTGAGCACTACGTTGGATTTCCCCGAAGAGGAAGGGATGATGCAGCAAAGTAGCGTAAGTATTTCCCTTAGTTTTTGAGAACCAAGGTATCAATCCAGCAGGAGGCTACGCTCGAGTCCCTCGTACCTACACAAAAACAATAGCTCAACGCAACCAACGCGCTTAGGGGTTGTCAATCCCTTCACGGTCACTTACGAAAGTGAGATCTGATAAAAGTGATAAATAATATTTTTGGTATTTTTGCTATAGAGATGCAAAGTGAATAAATTAAAGCAAAGGAAAAGCAAAGCAATAATAAAGTGATGGAGATTGATATGATGAGAAAGAGACCCGGGGGCCATAGGTTTCACTAGTGGCTTCTCTCAAGAGCATAAGTATTCTACGGTGGCTGAACAAATTACTGTTGAGCAATTGACAGAATTGAGCATAGTTATGAGAATATCTAGGTATGATCATGTATATAGGCATCACGTCCGAGACAAGTAGACCGGAATGATTCTGCATCTACTACTATTACTCCACTCATTGACCGCTATCCAGCATGCATCTAGAGTATTAAGTTAAAAATAGAGTAACGCCTTAAGCAAGATGACATGATGTAGAGGGATAGTTTCATGCAATATGATAAAAAAGCCATCTTGTTATCCTCGATGGCAACAATACAATACGTGCCTTGCTGCCCCTTCTGTCACTGGGAAAGGACACCACAAGATTGAACCCAAAGCTAAGCACTTCTCCCATGGCAAGAACAACCAATCTAGTAGGCCAAGCCAAACTGATAATTCGAAGAGACTTGCAAAGATAACCAATCATACATAAAAGAATTCAGAGAAGATTCAAATATTATTCATAGATAGACTTGATCATAAACCCACAATTCATCGGTCTCAACAAACACACCGCAAAAAGAAGATTACATCGAATAGATGTCCACGAGAGAGGGGGAGAACATTGTATTGAGATCCAAAAAGAGAGAAGAAGCCATCTAGCTACTAGCTATGGACCCGTAGGTCTGAAGTAAACTACTCACACTTCATCGGAGGGGCTTGGAAGATGATGTAGAAGCCCTCCGTGATCGATGCCCCCTCCGGCGGAGCTCCGGAACAGGCCCCAAGATGGGATCTCGTGGATACAGAAAGTTGCGGTGGTGGAATTAGGTTTTTGGCTCCGTCCCCGATCGTTTTGGGGTACGTGGATATATATAGGAGGAAGCAGTATGTCGGTTGAGCTTCGAGGGGCCCATGAGGCAGGGGGGCGCGCCCTAGGGGGGCGCCCCTACCCTCGTGAGCACCTCGTGGTTTTCTTGACGGAGGGTCCAAGTCTCCTAGATCTTATCTGATGAGAAAATCACGTTTCCGAAGGTTTCATTCCGTTTGGACTCCGTTTGATATTCCTTTTCTTCGAAACCCTAAAACAAGCAAAAAACAACAATTCTAGGCTGGGCCTCCAGTTAATAGGTTAGTCCCAAACATAATATAAAAGTGGAAAATAAAGCCCAATAATGTCTAAAACAGTAGATAATATAGCATGGAGCAATCAAAAATTATAGATACGTTGGAGACGTATCACTGAGCACCGTGCCGCCCTCGCCGCTCACATCACCCAGACGACGCTTGTTGGCGGACCACCGTTCTCCATCACCTACTGCCAACGCCGCTACCGGCCCGACAGCGAACGAGCAGCGAGTGTCATCGCTGCACCCCTCTGTGCGGCGGGACGGCCGCACCGCCACCCCGTCGCTGACTCCGACCAACTCATCGTCCCACGCTCGTCGTGCGCCCACGGATGTGCATGCCGCGTTGCTCATGGCACGTGAGCTCCTGCGTTACCGCCCAGTTGACAACCTCTACGAAGACTGGCTAGACCGCATCACCGAGCTCGTCAGCGCCGCTGGGGGCTCTCATGCACCATCCCTCTTGCTGCCTAGCTCGCCTCCAGCCGTGGGGGACTCACGGGGCGCCTCCGGTGCCCCTCCATCAAGATGGCGCCCTCGCCCCTAGACGTGCGGCTCACCGAGCGCCCCCGCCTCCTCCGCACCAAGACAACATCCTTGCCCCAAGACGCGTGGTCCCGCAGCGTGATCCGCCATGCCGTGTGCCCGCGCATGAAGAAAGAAGCTGCCAGGAGGTCCCTCGACCGCAAGAAAATGCTCCCGCACTCCTTGCACAACCACGTCAAGACCACGCGCAGCCTGCCGCGGTGGTGCGTGGGTGCCAAGACCAGATTCCACCGCCACGATGGGCTTCGGTGACCACAGCAGGCTGCCGAGCCTTCACTCCCGAGTTGCGCACCGTCGTGTGGCCAGGCAAGTTCAAGCTGGATCTGCCCCCGCACAACGATGGCACCCCCGACCCTGCGGAGTTCCTGCAGCTCTACAAGCTGAGCATCGAGGCAGCCAACGGCGATGAGAAAGTCATGGCGAACTGGTTTCCCATGGCTCTCAAGGATGGCGCTCGCTCGTGGATCTTGAACTTGCCCCCGGGGTCAATCTCTTCCTAGGGTGAGATGCGCGACCGCTTCATCGCCAACTTCCAGGGCACTCGCGACGGCCCTCCGGCTGTGGGTGATCTACGCCACATCAAGCAGCAGCCGGGAGAGACCCTGCAGAAGTACACCCAGTGCTTCAACAACGTTCGCCTCAAGATCCCCAAGGTGACGGATGAGGCCATCATCTCAGCATTTTCCGATGGCGTCTGTGACATCAAGATGAAGGAGGAGCTCGCCATCCATGAGGAGCTATGCACGGCTCTGGAGATGTTCAACATGGCGCCCAAGTGAGCAAGAGCTGAGGTAGGGTGCCTCTCCCTCCTTGAGCTCCCTACTGCCAACCTAGAAGAGAAGAAAGCCAAGTCCAAGGACGTGAATCGCAAGGAAGTAGCCGAGCTCGCGATGGAGCCAGACACGAAGCGCGGCCGGGACCACCCCGAGTCGTCCAGGAGCAGCCACCCGTTCTGCGTCTTCCACAATGTACACAGCCACGACACCAACGATTGTCAAGAGCTCAGGGCCTTCTGAGATGGACGCTTCAGTCGATGCCCTAAGCGGAACGACCGGGGCTACGACCGAGGAGGAGGACGAAGTGGAGGATGTTGGGACGACCGCGGCCCCCGCCAGGAGTGGCGCGACCGGCCTCGTGAGGACCACTGGCAGGAGCAGCCTCGTGAGGGCCCTTGGAGGGACCAGCCTCGCGAGGACCGTCCTCAGGGCAATCCTGGCCTCCCTCCACTGCCGCCACCACCAAGAAGGAACGACGACCACCATCAGCACGAGGGGGCTGGGGGCTTCCAGGAGCCGCGTGCTATCACTTGCATCTTGGGCGGTGCTCAGGCCTCAGCTTGCCAGTGCACCTTCAAGCAGTTTGCTTGCGAGGTGAACGTAGCCCTCCCCAGGCTCGAGGCCACGCGCCCGCTGAGGTGGTCCAAGTACGCCATCACCTTCAGCTCGACGGACCAGCTCAAGTGTGCGGCAATCTTCGGCGTCCTCCCGATGCTTTGTTCACCCATCATCAACAACGTCCAAGTTACGAAGACCCTCATCGACGGCGGTGCGGGGCTCAATTTCCTGTCCGTCGAGACGTTTGACAGCCTTCAAGTGCCCTACGATCAGCTACAGCCTACCAAGCCTTTCTCAGGAGTAACCGACGGCTCCACCACCCCAATAGGGAAGATCCGCCTCCCTGTCACCTTTGGCTAGCACGACAACTACCGCACCAAGCTCATCGACTTCAACGTCGCCCACATCCGTCTGCCGTACAACACCATCCTTGGGTATCCAGCACTGGCCAAGTTTATGGCGGTGACCCACCACGGCTACAACGTCCTCAAGATGCCGGGAAGCGACGGAATCATCACAGTCCCCTGCAAAGAAAGAGATACGGTGTGCTCCCTGGAGCGCGCCTTCCAAGCCACAGCGATCGAAGACCCCAACAGCTTGGGCACCCTGTACCCTCCCGAGGCCATCCCCAAGAAGAAGAAGCAACTACTCCGTACAGGGCATCAGGAGAGCGGCGTCTCCAGCAGCGTCGCTTCAAGATCCGCGCCTGCACCTGGGGCGCCTCCCTCCCTTGCATAGGAAAGTGCGTCCGGCGCCCTCCTCGGGCAAGGCTCGGGGGCTCCCTTCTGGAGGGCCTCATACCTAGCCAACATCATGAGGGAGGCGCTCGGGCACCACGTGGAGGTGTGCTTTGCTGCACGTTTCCCTCAAGAGGGCATAAGGTGAGGAGCGCCAGGTGCTCAGGAGTTCATCACCTAGGCAACCCAGGAGCTTTAGGAAGCAAGGACCACAAGCGGCGACCGCCGCCCACTACCCGGCGTAGCTCCCCATCCTGGCGAGGACGGCGGGCTGCACGTCTGCGTTGATGTTCCAGAGCTCAATAGGGCCACGCCTCAGGAGCACTTCTGGCCTTCGCACGCTGGCCGGTGCGAGGGCCCACCTCACAGCTATGTTCACATGTCACCTACCAGCGTCATCTACGGAGCATCCTGGCAGCTCAGGAGGCCAGGCACCACGCAGTCTTGGCGGAAATGGCGACGGTCCTCAAGGAACCACCCGAGCCCCGGGCCCCTTGAGGCTCAGGGCCTTGGTGGCTCGTGAGGATCGACTCTTTGGCACGCATCATCAGCTACTTCAACACTACTCCGGCAGCGTTATCATGTGACTCTTTCCAGTTTCAGTTGGGGGCGCCCCTCGGGCTGCATTATCCCCAAGTCGTACGGGTCTGCCCCTGCGACATGCATCCTTTTGCACCTCTAGCTTACCCTGCTGGGGACGTCCCTCGGGCTGCATCATCCCCAAGCTGCTCGGGTCCGTCCCGGTGGCATGTATCGTTCTTACATCTATCTGAGCTAACATGCTGCTTTGCTTAAGTCGTTCTGTAACAATCACCTGCTTATCTGATACCACGCCCGCGATTACCCTCGTTATCATGGGAGCCGCGCGCCGGTTGTCTTTCTTTAGGATCCCTCGAATGAGTAGGCTAGGAACGACGTTTGTGCTCGGGTCTGTCCCTGCAGCCTTGATAAACCCAACGGCTGAGCTCTGTTTGGCAGGCCAGCCCCATTCACGTCACCTCCTGGGGTCGTTGGTGTCTGGCCTCCTCATGTGACTGCGTTAGGAAATTCGTCTGGTGTATGTTGCCTAACCATCTTCCAGGACTGCTGAAGCTATCAAGAATCAAGACCAGGCGCAACCCGCCTTGAGGTAGGGCTACGTGAGTCCCGCGCTGGCTCATGGGTGCCCAGACACACCTCGTCTAGCCCTGCCGTGCAAGCCACGTGTCAGGGCGGGGCTGTACATGCCCGGGGGCTCCACTCAGAGGGAGCCCTCACCCACGCACCATGCTCCGCACTGGCATTCAACACAGTCGAGGAGCGGCTATTCTCGTGCAAGTGCAGAAGCGCTATGCTCCGCGCTGGTGATAAACAACTGAGGGCGGCCCCATGGCCGTACCAACCTCTGGGAGCCACCCGGCTCAGTGTCCAACCTCACCACAACGCTTTCTCCTCGGGAGAGTCGCGCGAGGGGGCTGGGCACGGGGGCTACGCTCAGGTCCTGCCTAGCGTACGCCTCCCTGCCAGGTCCCTCAGACCTGGTCGTCGCGCACCACTCCCGGGCGGGACCTCGGCGAGGACAGGTATGAAGGCTGTTTGAGCGTCAAGGGGAGACTCCTGAGCATCGCGACTCAGGAGCCCAACTGGCCACATAGCCCCTCATTCCTTGGTCCGTCCTGGTGATCTGGATGGCCCAATGGCGGTTGAGGTATGCGCGGGGTCGGGCCCTGCCGACATAGAACACCATGGCCTACCTCAGCGACTCCTTCCCGTAGGATGTTTGCGCGTCAAGGGGGACTCCTGAGCATCGCGACTCAAGAGCCTAACTGGCCACATAGCCCCTCACTCCTTGGTCCGTCCTAGTGATCCAGACGGCCCAATGGCGGCTGAGGTATGCACGGGGTCGGGCCCTGCCGACATAGAACATGAAGCAAACGGAAAGGAAATCGTGGAATCTCAAACAAATATTACAAGACATACTGTTTTTCGAATACCAAACACAAGTTTAAACACCTCCATGAGGCATGGTTCAGGTTGCAGAAGAAAAGCAGGAAAAGGAGCCGCCAGCAAGCCATCTCGTCATCCCTGGACGCCGCCGTCACTTGCAAAAGGTGCCCCTTCAACAGCGATGTTGCCCTCACAAGCGCTGCCCACCGGAGTTGTAGGTTTGGCGGCGCCGCCAGTCGGGGGCGTAGGGTCGAAGGCGCGAAACATCTTCAGCAAGGCCTCCACCTGGCTCTTCACGGCTTCAGCAGCGGTTGCGCAGCGCTCGTCATCCACGGGCTCGAGTAGCTCGTCAAGGTCGGCGTCGGTATCGCGAAGATGGAGGTGGCTGAAGACACGCGTCAGTGCAGCAGAGGAGAGCGCACGGGCTTCCCCCTCCACCAAGGGGCCGATCCCATCGACGACGTCTTCAAGCACCGTGACAAGATGAGGAAGTAGCTGGGCGGGGCCCTCATCGTCTGTCGCCAGCGGCTCCTCCAAGCCCTTCTCATAGAGTGCCCACAGCGCCGCGCGGGACTTCTCTTCAGGGGACCGGAAGGCCATGCGGTCCTCAGCAAGGACCTTCACCTTGGCTTCCAGCTCGGCCTTCTCTGTCTTCATCTCCTGCTCTAGCTTCTCCAAGCGGCTGCGCTCCATGGCCTGTGCCCTCGCCAACTGCTCCAGCTCGGCGTCGCGACCTCTGACAGCATCCTCTAGGGCCTTCATCTTCTCCTCCTCCGCCTTGCGGTCTTGAGCCTCGACCGCGCGCTCATTGCGGATGGCCTCCAGCTGGGCCTCCAGTGACCGGCAGCGATCCGGGGCGGCCCTGGTATCCTTTAGTGCCACCTCATGGGTGGCCACGGCTTGGGCAGCAACCTGCTGGTCCTTCTCGGAAGCCGACGTGGCCTGGCTCAGCGCCTCCCTATCAGACTGCAGCCAACCAGATATCATTTCAAGTCGCCCCGCCACCAGTCAACGGTCAGCGCCTTGGAGGTCGCCCCGAAGCCGCGCCAGTGCGGAAAGGGCCTCCTCCAAGGCGTCGGGCGGAGCTGAAGGATCACGGGCCAGCGATTCAACCAAAGGAGGAGGCTGCGCCGTCGCCAAGACCTGCGAGCTGGAGACGACAGGAAGTGGATCTGGGGGCTCCTGAACCTTGGCCACGTCAACGGGCGAGCTTGGGATAGGCGCCTCCAGAGCTGGCTTGGTCGAGGAGATCGCCTTCCCTTGAGGCTTGTCCACTGGGCCTCGTGAGGACGACTGAGCGGGAGAAGTGTGGGTGCCATCGCCGCCCTTCTGCGTCGGAGGAGGTGCGGCCGTGCCAGGCTGCTGGGTCCCCGAGGATGTGGCCTCCCCCTCCTTCTTCTTCTTCGATGATGGCATCGGCCTAGAAGCACAAGAAGGAAACGTCAGGAAGCCGCAACGGAAGTAGGAGGAAGGGCAAGATCATGATAGGACACTCACTGGTCCATGGCGGCATAGTCCCGCCGCCTCTTTAGAAGTGCGAAGCCGGGGGGCCTCGCATCCTGAAGTGCGGGCGCGTGGGCCCCAGAAGTCGGCGAGGCCGCGGTGGCCCCGGGTGGTGTGAGGCAAGGGCATCGCCCCAAGAGATCAGCGATGATCTGCTCTTCGTCGGGACACCGGGCGTCAGCCTCCTCGAGGGGGAGACCCTGGACCTCGTAGTAACCCCAGCAGGGGGCATGACTTCCCTCACTGGGTGGTCATCAATATCGTCATTGTCAGGCAAGGTGCGGAGGAGATCGGCCTTGCGCGAGGGGGAGGTCTCCCCAGACCCCTCCGGGGTGGCCGCCAAGTCCTCCTCCTCGCCAGAATAGCTGGAGGACACCACCACCGGAGTCGTCACCACCGGGGCCTCTGAGGGCGCCAGCGGCACAAGACCACGTCCATCAAAGATAGGCAGGGCAGTGGCAATCTTTGCCCCATCCGGACGGTGGTACAAGGGAATGAAGGTGTCCGGCGGGTACCCCTGGTTTTCCCCAACCAAGGAGCGGAGGGCCGTGCCCAGCTCTACGCCAGGCAAGGCCTCCGGGTGCAGGTGGAGGTCGTCACCCCCGTCCCCAAGCTTCCACAAGGGGCTTGGACGCGACTGGAGCGGAGCCACGTGCTGCGCCATGAACTCCTTGACGATCATTGCCCCCGTCAACTTCGCCGCCCTTGGATCGACAGGCTTCAGGTCGGCAGTCATCCTCTCCAGCACCAACTCCACTTGAGGGTCGTCGAGATTTGCGCGGAACCACCCGTCGTGAGACGTGGGCATCGTCGCCTGCAGCACCAGCCGGGGGTGAGAGCACTTGGCATCCATCAGGACCCACTTGCTCCTGAAGCCCTCAGCCTTGTTCCCGGCCTTCGAGATCGCATTGGTCTTGTTGGCTGCGACGAAGTTGGCACACCTCGAGCAGGGGATGTCCTTGATCCGGAGATAGAAGAAGTGGTGCAGCAGCGCCACGGACAACATCACCCCAACATACGCCTCACAATAAAAGGCGAAGATCAATAGAAGGAGGACAGAGTTGGGATGAAGGTGGAGGGCGTGAAGCTTGTAGTGGCTGAGGACCGAGTAGAAGAAGTCGGAGAAGGGGGGAACCAACCCCGCAACAACACTGCTCATGAAGAAGGGATAGAAGGTGCTACCCGAGGGCTCCGACTCAGCGGAGCCAGCCCAGAGCACGGTTTTCCTCTTCTCATCACCCTCCGCCGTCATCATGAGCGTGGTGGCAAGGTTCTTCTCCGAAACGCTTGGCGCGCTCAACGCAGGCTCGTACCAGGATGGCGGAGCAATGGCCCGAGCTTTGTTGGGCACCATTGGTGGCGGGTTCAGAGGAAGATTTGGGCGGATCTGGAGTCCTTGGGAGCGAGGAGTAAGAAAGGGGATCTGGAGCAAGACGAAGGGGAGCAATGAAGGCAGCGCAGCCCGCGCTAGCCTTTTGTTAGTCGGGCAGTTGCCGAGGCAGCGCAGGGAAGCGGAGACACCCACGTCCTGTCAGTCGCCATGCGTCAATCAAGGCCGCAGGCGGTTGGGGCCCGCGGCGCTCCATACTTTCCCCTTGGCTTCGCCTCGAAGCCAAGTTCGAGCGCGCCTTGGGCCTGGGGGCTACTGTCAGCATTCTTGGAATGGGGGTACCCAGACTTGCCTGCGTGCGGCCCACGGCATGGATCCTCTAGCGGCCTGGTACAGCCCATCTTCACTAGCAAACACTCAAGACCCTCGCGAGGGGCCAAGCCTCGTGAGGCGGACGACACAAGACCTCCTCAGGGGCAGCCTCACTAGGCTGGCTCACGAGGAGCGGAGAGATCAAGGTGAGGGGCACCTCGTGAGGTTCCCGTGACGTAAGCCATGACGACCAAGGCCAGAAGGGCGCCAGCGGGCGTAGATCACCAGTTGGCTCTTTGGTGCTAAAGGAGCAGGTGCAGACGAGGAGTCCCGAGGCATCAGGCAAAGGTTTCCATATCGGTGCAACAAGACCAAGAACAGTGGGACAGCAGGACGGAGGTCATCGCGGAGCCCATGACGGCGTCACCACCAGAGCCTTTGGCAGGCGAAGACCACCTTTTTTCAGGATAGCTTGTACTCGCTGTCCGCCACCGAATTGGCCGTTGTGGGATCCCTTCCCGCCTAATATTTGGGAAGAGGACCAATGCCTCTATAAATAGGACTAGCCCCCACCATAGGAGGGGAGAGAGCTGGGAAGGGATCCATTCCACCCTCATACGCACCAGCTCACCGAGCTTAAGAACACCTCTCCTCATGAGGCTGTTCTTCCCTTGTACTTGTTCATTCTCAGCCTACAAGGCAATCGACTACACCACACTGGAGTAGGGTATTACACCACATCGGTGGCCCGAACCAGTATAAACTCTTGTGTCTCTTGTTCTTCGAGTTCGGTGAGCTGAGCTTTGAGAACGTGGTGAGTGAGTGAGCTAGGGGAAAGGAGAGATCTTCGTGCGCACCCTAGAGTTCGAGCCTTAAGGGTTTTGCTAGAACCCGAAATCCGATAGGCTCCTCCATCCTCAACCTATGAATGTGTGCCGGGGAGCTCGAGTAGCCAATGGCCAAAAAGAGTTTTATCACAGCCTTTTTGCCTGACACCGGCGAGGTGGCCGCCGAGGTGTCCATGTCGTCCTCCACGGGCCGATCCGCCGTCGCCGGTCCCCCGATCCGCCCATTGCCGTGCCCCTAGGCCGGTTCGAGGACTTCCCCATCCTCCCCCGTACCCGGTAGCCGACGAAGTCCTACTTCGGGGTCCAGCAGCGGCGATGGGGGACATGGGTTGCCGAGATTACAGATCGTGAGACCCACACCGGCTGGTGGCTCGGTAGCTTCCACACGACCGAGCTCGTGGCCATGGAGTACGACCACTGGCAGGTCCGCTACCACGGCGCGGCGACTAGGCTCAATTTCCCCTTCGGCACACGTCCGGTCTACCTCATTCCGCCGGAGCCAGGGGTGGTGAGCTCGGCTATGGCGCGGGAGGACCGCGAGGCATGGGAGCGTCTCGAGGCCGAGGCCGCCGACGAGGCCTACATGCAAGAGCTCCGTCGGCAGCACCCGGAGCTCGTGGAGGCGGAGCGAGCGATTTTTGCTGGCGCGGAGGGCGGCGATGTTATTGTGCTCTCCTCCGATGACGAGGTCGAAGGCGGCGAGGAGAACGGCGAGGTTATCGCGCTCCCCTCTGATGACGACGTCGAAGGCGGCGGCGACGGCGGCATAGAGGGCGTCGAGGTGGGCCCCGAGGACGAGGAGATCGACGTCGACGAGTGGAGGAGTGCCTTCCCCAACGACCTCGACGACGGTACTGGCCCGGACCCGTCTCGCGGCACACCGTACATGACGAGGAAGGATTGGCTTGACCTGTACTTCGACCGAAAGTAGTTTAGCTTAGTTTATATTTATGTTTTATGTTCGGTTATGCAAAACTATCTATGTTTATGTTTGAAAGCATGCTAATTTCGGTTGAACCTGCTTTGAACTTGATCAAATTGATGTTTACAACCTTAAGTTTAGGGGATCGACTAGAAAAGGCCAAAAATTGCTGGAGTATATATATATATATATATTTATATCCACTAAGGGTTTTAGTCCTTCAACTTTTTAATGATCGCCTAGAGATGTCCTTATGACTTGTTTATTTCAGTTCTTCACAATGTGATGCTCTATATGTGCAAATATTTGTTGTGCAGTTCAATTTCATCAATAACAGTTTCAACAATACCACTATGAATTACGATATTTGTTTGCTGTTAAGGATATTGTAGTTAACATGCCTTTTCGTTTTTCAATTGTTGTTTAGCAACATGCATTGTACTGAATGACTAAATATGCAATCCCAGGCTACATAGCAACAAGGAAGAGTGTTACCTTAATGTTCTGATGATGTATAGATATACATGTAATAAAATCTTATATAATGGGATGGATGGAGTGTTGTACTACATCATTTTTCAATTGTTGTTTAGCTTCTAATATTAACTTGGTGCTTTTAGGTACATATACCATTGCCAAAGATCCACACTTCGACCCTTTCTGCATATGGGGCAATGAGATATTCATGAACCAGCATCAAGTGCGGAAACTGATAATGATTGTTACTAAAATGGGTCAAAAGATGTCAATCGAACTATTTGTTTACACTTTATGCAAGACAACAGTGAACTGCAGGATGGTAAATAAGAACCATATAGCCTTCTTTTTACTGCCCGTAATGAGTTGTGTTAGATGACAATATCTGAATCTTTTTCTTTTGAAGTGGATCCTGAAGCAGTTTAATCAAGATTACCTCTCAAACTACATGATTGGCGGCCGACCATCACAAGGGGTTGGACTAGAGTTCTGCATGCCTTCTGCATCCAGGAGAGCACAATAGGGCCATTCCGCTTCACCTTGTTCAACAACAGGAATGTTTGCCGCCTCTTTCTTTACCATCTGTAATAGTACAAGTATAGAACCCTGGTACATCATTCTTTATTTGGTGCTTCTGTAATTCTTAAATATATGTACCTGTGAATCGAATAATGCATAGATTGTTTGAACCTGATGGATATGAATAAAGCTATAGCCTACTTTCAAGTTTAAATTAGGTACAATTTTAAATAGAAGCAATTAAATTAGGGCGAAATTACGTTGTGCAGGTCATTACGGCACACACGGTTGGTAAAACACAAACGTTTTTGATATACACCATAATCCGAGACGGCTCACACAAAGGAAACGTGTGCAAGCATGCACACAGTTGCCGTTTGCAAAGCGTGTGTGATGCGAGACACTATCACATACGATGCGGGAAAACTAAATGTGTGTGATTGTCTACTTATCATACACGGTTTATAATCATGAACTGTTTGTGATGTGCCAGGCATCGTAAATCTCCCATGCCTAGAATCTGCCTAGAAAACTGCCGTGCCTGGAATCTGCCTGGTTTTAGGCAAAACCACAAAACTCTGACTGCGATGGCAATGCAAGCACAAACGAGTGGCAAGGATGAAGCATTTGGGATATTCGAGATATCGGAAACGGTTATACAGGGACAACTGTATGCATCAAAGCTACCTATCCCCGACAGTTTCTGGGTCGTGTGGGAAGGACCCCCTATCACCCACACTCACTTGGAGATGGTTCCAGATGCTGTCGTGGAAAGGGGTTAAAAACCGTTCGTTTAGGACCGACGCGCACCAGTGGTACTAGATTCGACTATATGAACTAGTTTTACCTCTTAATAGTAAAGATTTAGGTGGCTTTCAAACAACCGATTGATACGTCTCCAACGTATCTATATTTTTTGATTGTTCCATGCTATTATATTATCTGTTTTGGATGTTTAATGGGCTTTGTTATGCACTTTTATATTATTTTTGGGACTAACCTACTAACCAAAGGCCCAGTGCAAATTGCTGTTTTTTTGCCTATTTTAGTGTTTCGCAGAAAAGGAATATCAAAGGGAATCCAAATGGAATGAAACCTTCCGGAGAGTTATTTTTGGAACAAACATGATCCAGGAGACTTGGAGTGGACGTCAAGAAAGAAGCGAGGAGGCCACGAGGCAGGAGGGCGCGCCCCCACCCTCGTGGGCCCCTCGCAGCTCCACCGACGTACTTCTTCCTCCTATATATACCCATATACCCCGAAAACATCCATGACCACCACACAACCCTATTTCCACCACCGCAACCTTCTGTACCCATGAGATCCCATCTTGCGGCCTTTTCCGGCGCTCCGCCGGAGGGGGAATCGATCACGTGGGCTTCTACATCAACACCATAGCCTCTTCGATGATGTGTGAGTAGTTTACCACAGACCTTCGGGTCCATAGGTATTAGCAAGATGGCTTCTTCTCTCTCTTTGGATCTTAATACAAAGTCTGCTCGATTCTCTTGGAGAACTATTCAATGTAATTCTTTTTGCGGTGTGTTTGTCGAGATCCGATGAATTGTGGGTTTATGATCAAGATTATCTATGAACAATATTTGATTCTTCTCTAAATTATTTTATGCATGATTTAATATCTTTGCAAGTCTCTTCGAATTATCAGTTTGGTTTGGCCTACTAGATTGATCTTTCTTGCAATGGGAGAAGTGCTTAGCTTTGGGTTCAATCTTGCGGTGTCCTTTCGCAGTGACAGCAGGGGCAGCAAGGCACGTATTGTATTGTTGCCATCAAGGATCAAATGATGTGGTTTATATCATAGTGCTTGAGTTTATACCTCTACATAATGTCATCTTGCCTAATGCGTTACTTTGTTCTTATGAACTTAATACTCTAGATGCATGCTGGATAGCGGTCGATGTGTGGAGTAATAGTAGTAGATGCATAATCATTTCGGTCTACTTGTCGCAGACGTGATGCCTATATACATGATCATGCCTAAATATTCTCATAACTATGCGCTTTTCTATCAATTGCTCGACAGTAATTTGTGCACCCACCATAGAATTTGCTATCTTGAGAGAAGCCACTAGTGAAACCTATGGCCCGTGGGTCTATTCTCCATTATATTATTCTCCCGTCAACAAGCTATTTCTATCATCGTTTATTTTGCAATCTTTATTTTCCAATCTATACAAAAAATACCAAAAAAATTTATCTTATTATCTCTATCAGATCTCACTTTCGTAAGTGACCGTGAAGGGATTGACAACCCCTTTATCGCGTTGGTTGCAAGGTTCTTGTTTGTTTGTGCAGGTAAGAGGGACTTGCGTGTAATCCCCTACTGGATTGATACCTTGGTTCTCAAAACTGAGGGAAATACTTACGCTACTTTACTGCATCACCCTTTCCTCTTCAAGGGAAAACCAACGCATGCTCAAGAGGTAGCAAGAAGGATTTCTGGCGCCGTTGCCGGGGAGGTTGCACCAAGTCAAGTCAAGATTCGATCTCCCGTCAATGTGCGATTTGTGGCGCCGTGGCTGGGGAGATCTACACACATGTCAAGACATACCAAGTACCCATCACAAACTTTATCCCTTGCATTACATTATTTGCCACTTGCCTCTCGTTTTCCTCTCCCCCACTTCACCCTTGCCGTTTTATTCGCCATCTTTTCCGTTCGCCTCTTTTATGTCCATCTCTTTTTGCTTGCTTCTTGTGTGCTTATGTGTTGGATTGTTTGTCACGATGGCTCAAGGAAACACTAAATTGTGTGACTTTTCCAATACCAACAATAATGATTTTATTAGCACTCCGATTTCTCCTCTTACCGATGCTGAATCTTGTGAAATTAATACTGCTTTGCTGAATCTTGTCATGAAAGATCTGTTTTCTGGCCATCCTAGTGAAGATGCCGCTACCCATCTAAACAACTTTGTTGATTTATGTGATATGCAAAAGAAGAAAGATGTGGATAATGATATTGTTAAATTGAATCTATTTCTGTTTTCACTTAGAGATCGTGCTAAAACTTGGTTTTCATCTTTGCCTAAAAATAGTATTGATTCATGGAATAAGTGCCAAGATTCTTTTATCTCTAAGTATTTTCCTCCCGCTAAGATCCTCTGTCTTAGAAATGATATTATGAATTTTAAGCAACTTGATCATGAGCATGTTGCACAAGCTTGCGAGAGGATGAAATTAATGATACGTAATTGCCCTACTGATGTATTAAACTTATGGATGATCATACAAAAAATTTATGCTGGATTGAATTTTTCTTCTATAAATCTTTTAGATTTGGCCGCAGGAGGCACTTTAATGGAAATCACTTTAGTATAAGCTACTAAACTCCTAGATAATATTATGGTTAATTATTCTCAATGCCACACCGAAAGATCTACTAGTAAAAAGGTTCATGCTATAGAAGAAATTAATGTTTTAAGTGGAAAGATGGATGAACTCATGAAATTGTTTGCTAATAAGAGTGTTTCTTCTGATCCTAATGATATGCCTTTGTCTACTTTGATTGATAATAATAATGAATCTATGGATGTGAATTTTGTTGGGAGGAACAATTTGGGTAATAACGCGTATAGAGGAAACTTTAATCCTAGGCCGTTTCCTAGTAATTCCTCTAACAATTATGGTAATTCCTACAACAACTCTTATGGAAATTTTAATAAGATGCCCTCTGATTTTGAGACTAGTGTTAAATAATTTATGATTTCGCAAAAGAATTTTAATGCTTTGCTTGAAGAAAAATTGCCTCAGATTGATGAATTGGCTAGGAACGTGGATAGAATTTCTCTTGATGTTGATTCTTTGAAACTTAGATCTATTCCACCTAGGCATGATATCAATGAGTCTCTCAAATATATGAGAATTACCATTGACGAGTGCAAAGAAAGAACCGCTAGGATGCGTGCTAAAAAAGAGTGCTTTATAAAAGTGTGTTCTTCTAGATTTCATGATAATAAGGATGAAGATCTAAAAGTGATTGATGTGTCTCCTATTAAATCTTTGTTTTGCAATATGAATCTTGATAATGATGGGACTGGAGATGAGTCAACTTTAGCTAAAAGGCGTCCCAATGATTCAGAGTTTTTAGATCTTGATGCAAAAATTAATAAAAGTGAGATTGACGAGGTCAAAACTTTACATAACAACAAACCCACTATTTTGGATTTCAAGGAATTTAATTATGATAATTGATCTTTGATAGATTGTATTTCCTTGTTGCAATCCGTGTTAAATTTTCCTCATGCTTATGATCAAAATAAAGCTTTTAACATACATATCATTGATGCTTTAATGCAATCTTATGAAGAACAGCTTGAATTAGAAGTTTCTATCCCTAGAAAACTTTATGATGAGTGGGAACCTACTATTAAAATTAAAATTAAAGGTCATTAATGCTATGCTTTATGTGATTTGGGTGCTAGTGTTTCCATGATTACACAAATTTTGTGTGATGTGTTAGGTTTCCATGAATTTGATGATTGTTCTTTAAATTTGCATCTTGTGGATTTCACTATTAAAAAACCTATGGGAAGGATTAATGATGTTATTATTGTTGCAAATAGGAATTATGTGCCCGTAGATTTCATTGTTCTTGACATAGATTGCAATCCTACATGTCCTATTATTCTTGGTAGACCTTTCCTTAGAACGATTGGTGCAATTATTGATATGAAAGAAGGAAATATTAGATTCCAATTTCTGTTAAGGAAAGGCATGGAACACTTTCCTAGGAATAAAATTAAATTACCTTATGAATCTTTTATGATACCCACTTATGGATTGCAAACCAAAGATGACAATACCTAGATCTATTCTTGTTTTTATGCCTAGCTAGGGGCATTAAACGATAGCGCTTGTTGGGAGGCAACCCAATTTTATTTTTGTTTCTTGCTTTTTGTTCCTGTTTAGTAATAAATAATTAATGTATCTTCTGTTTAGATGTGGTTTTATGTTTTTAATTAGTGATTGTGCCAAGTAGAACCTTTGGGAAGACTTGGGGGAAGTTTTTGCGATCTTGCTGTAAAAACAGAAATTTTAGCGCTCACGAGATTTGCTGCCATTTTTTACTGGAGAGTGCGATTTGGTTGATTCTTTTTGCAGATGATTAATAGACAAATTCCTCACATCCACCAATTTATTTCAGAACTTTTGGGGTTACAAAAGTATTCGAACTTACAGATCACTACATACTGTTCTGTTTTTGACAGATTCTGTTTTTCGTGTGTTGTTTGCTTATTTTGATGAATCTATGGCTAGTATCGGGGGGTATGAACCATAGAGAAGTTGGAATACAGTATTTTTAACACCAATATAAATAAAGAATGAGTTTATTACAGTAGTTTGAAGTGGTGGTTTGTTTTCTTATACTAATGGAGCTCATGAGATTTTCTGTTGAGTTTTGTGTTGTGAAGTTTCTAAGTTTTGGGTAAAGATTTGATGGATTTTCGAATAAGGAGTGGAAAAATCCTAATATTGGGGATGACCAAGGCACCCCAAGGTAAAATTCAAGTACAACCAAAAGCCTAATCTTGGGGATGCCCCAGAAGGCATCCCCTCTTTCATCTTCGTCCATCGGTAACTTTACTTGAGGCTATATTTTTGTTCGCCACATGATATGTGTTCTGCTTGGAGCGTCTTGTATGATTTGAGTCTTTAATTTTTAGTTTACCACAATCATCATTTCTGTACACACCTTTTGGAGAGACACACATGAATCGGAATTTATTAGAATACTCTATGTGCTTCACTTATATTTTTTGAGCTAGATAATTTTGCTCTAGTGCTTCACTTATATTTTTAAGAGCATGGTGGTGGTTTTATTTTATAGAAATTATTGATCTCTCATGCTTCACTTATATTATTTTGAGAGTCTTTTATAACAGCATGGTAATTTGCTTTGGCTATAAAATTAGTCCTAATATGATAGGCATCCAAGATGAGTATAATAAAAACTTTCATAAAAAGTGCATTGAGTACTATGAGAAGTTTGATACTTGATGATTGTTTTGAGATATGAAGATGGTGATATTAGGGTCATGCTAGTTGAGTAGTTGTGAATTTGAGAAATACTTGTTCTAAAGTTTGTGATTCCCGTAGCATGCACGTATGGTGAACCGTTATGTGATGAAGTTGGAGAATGATTTATTTATTGATTGTCTTTGTTATGAGTGGCGGTCGGGGACGAGCTTTGATATTTTCCTACCAATCTATCCCCCATAGGAGCATGCGCGTAGTACTTTGTTTCGATAACTAACAGATTTTTGCAATAAGTATGTGAGTTCTTTATGACTAATGTTGAGTCAATGGATTATACGCAGTCTCACCCTTCCACCATTGTTAGCCTCTCTAGTACCATGCAACTTTCGCCGCTACAATACACCATACCTACCTCAAAACAGCCACCATACCTACCTATTATGGCATTTCCATAGCCATTCCGAGATATATTGCCATGCAACTTACCACCGTTCCGTTTGTTATGACACGTTACATCATTGTCATATTGCTTTGCATGATCATGTAGTTGACATCGTATTTGTGGCAAAGCCACCTTTATAATTCTTTCATACATGTCACTCTTGATTCATTGCATATCCTGGTACACCACCGGAGGCATTCACATAGAGTCATATTTTGTTCTAAGTATCGAGTTGTAATTTTTGAGTTGTAAGTAAATAAAAGTGTGATGATCACCATTATTAGAGCATTGTCCCAAGTGAGGAAAGGATGATGGAGACTACGATTCCCCCACAAGTCGGGATGAGACTCCGGACGAAAAATAAAAAAGAAAGAAAAAAGAGGCCAAAAAAGGAGAGAAAAGGCCCAAATAAAAAATGAGAGAAAAAGAGAGAAGGGACAATGTTACTATCCTTTTACCACACTTGTGCTTCAAAGTAGCACCATGATCTTCATGATAGAGAGTCTCCTATGTTGTCACTTTCATATACTGGTGGGAATTTTACATTATAGAACTTGGCTTGCATATTCCAATGACGGGCTTCCTCAAAATGCCCTAGGTCTTTGTGAGCAAGCGAGTTGGATGCACACCCACTTAGTTTCTTTTGTTGAGCTTTCATACAGTTATAGCTATAGTGCATCCGTTGCATGGCAATCCCTACCCACTCACATTGATATCTATTGATGGGCATCTCCATAGTCCGTTGATACGCCTATTTTATGTGAGACTATCTTCTAATTTTTATCTTCTCCACAACCACCATTCTATTCCACCTATAGTGCTATATCCATGGCTCACGCTCATGTATTGCGTGAAGATTGAAAAAGTTTGAGAACATCAAAAGTATGAAACAATTGCTTGGCTTGTCATCGGGGTTGTGCAAGATTTAAATTCTTTGTGTGGTGAAGATAGAGCATAGCCAGACTATATGATTTTGTAGGGATAACTTTCTTTGGCCATGTTATTTTGAGAAGACATGATTGCTTTGTTAGCATGCTTGAAGTATTATTATTTTTATGTCCATATTAAACTTTTGTCTCGAATATTTCGGATCTGAACATTCATGCCACATTAAAGAAAATTACATTGAGAATTATGCTAGGTAGCATTCCACATCAAAAATTCTGTTTTTATCATTTACCTACTCGAGGACGAGCAGGAATTAAGCTTGGGGATGCTTGATACGTCTCCAACGTATCTATAATTTTTTATTGTTCCATGCTATTATATTATCTGTTTTGGATGTTTAATGGTATTTGTTATGCCCTTTTATAGTATTTTTGGGAGTAACCTACTAACCAAAGGCCGAGTGCAAATTGTTTTTTTGCCTATTTCAGTGTTTCACAGAAAAGGAATATACAATGGAATCCAAACGGAATGATACCTTCGGGAGAGTTCTTTTTGGAACAAACGTGATCCAGGAGACTTGGAGTGGATGTCAAGAAAGAAGCGAGGAGGCCACGAGGAAGGAGGGCGCGCCCAGGGGGTAGGCGCGCCCCCACCCTCATGGGCCCCTTGCAGCTCCATCGACGTACTTCTTCCTCCTATATATACCCATATACCCCGAAAACATCCATGAGCACCACGAAACCCTATTTCCACCGCCGCAACCTTCTGTACCCGTGAGATCCCATCTTGGGGCCTTTTCTGGTGCTCCGTCGGAGGGGGAATCGATCATGGAGGGCTTCTACATCAACACCATAGACTCTCCGATGATGTGTGAGTAGTTTACCACAGACCTTCGGTTCCATAGTTATTATCTAGATGGCTTCTTCTCTCTCTTTGGATCTCAATACAAAGTTCTCCTTGATTCTCTTGGAGATCTATTCGATGTAATTCTTTTTGCGGTGTGTTTGTCGAGATCCGATAAATTGTGGGTTTATGACCAAGGTTATCTATGGACAATATTTGATTCTTCTCTGAATTCTATTATGCATGATTTAATATATTTTCAAGTCTCTTCGAATTATCAGTTTGACTTGGCCTACTAGATTGATCTTTCTTGCAATAGGAGAAGTGCTTAGCTTTCGATTCAATCTTGCGGTGTCCTTTCCCAGTGACAGCAAGGGCAGCAAGGCACGTATTTTATTGTTGCCATCGAGGATAAAAAGATGGCGTTTATATCATATTGCTTGAGTTTATCCCTCTACATTATGTCATCTTGCCTAATGCGTTACTCTGTTCTTATGAACTTAATACTCTAGATGCATGCTGGATAGTGGTCGATGTGTGGAGTAATAGTAGTAGATGCAGAATCGTTTCGGTCTACTTGTTGCGGACCTGATGCCTATATACATGATCATGCCTAGATATTCTCATAACTATGCGCTTTTCTATCAATTGCTCAACAGTAATTTGTTCACCCATAGTAGAATTTGCTATCTTGAGAGAAGCCACTAGTGAAACCTATGCCCCCCAGGTCTATTCTCCATTATATTATTCTCCTGTTAACAAGCTATTTCTATCATCGTTTATTTTGCAATCTCTATTTTCCAATCTATGCAACAAAAATACCAAAAATATTTATCTTATTATCTCTATCAGATCTCACTTTCGTAAGTGACCGTGAAGGGATTGACAACCCCTTTATCGCGTTGGTTGCGAGGTACTTGTTTGTTTGTGCAGGTATGAGGGACTTGCGTGTAATCTCCTACTGGATTGATACCTTGGTTCTCAAAACTGAGGCAAAATACTTACGCTACTTTGCTGCATCACCCTTTCCTCTTCAAGGGAAAACCAACGCATGCTCAAGAGGTAGCACCGATCGATCCTATCTACGAGGGGGCCTGAGAAATAATAAAAGATACAAATGCAACGACGTCAGGAGCTGGGGAAGTAGAGCAAGGCCGGTTTCGAAGGAAGTTATACCCGAGGGTTGCCGGGATGTCGCTAGGTGGGCGGCGGGAGGCCGGATTTGCCCACACTACGGCAGCGAGGAAGAAGGGGTTAGAGGCCCTCCCTAGCCGGTGGTGCGTGGGAGAGAATGACAACGCATGCTGATCGGGACGCGCCGTCAGTGGGTAAGAGCCGTCGCCGAGGTCGATTGTGCGAACATTGCACCTTCTCACCTTCCCCGGCTGAGAGGATTTGGCTGGATCTGTGACCAGCGGTGAGCAGAGAGAGAGAGAGAGAGAGAGAGAGAGAGAGTGGCCACCGCTGTCGTGTTTAGATCTGGAGAGGATGAGATAGTGTGAAGAGAGCAACACTAGCAAGCAAGTGCGGAGTCTCCTGCCTATATAGTGGAGTAGTTTTGTTTTATCTACCGGAGCCGGCTTGACCTCGTCAATGACTGTCGAGAAGTCTTCATGCACCTGCCCCGGAGGGTTAGTTGTCTTCATTTTGATCTGAAGCACCGGATTAACATATAACACGAAAAATGCCACATGACAGAAAACCATAACCTCACTACCCCAAGGAGACAACATGAATCCCGACGGACAAACTAGACGAGGATCAAAGCTCAAATTAAAGATAAACTCACAGAAAAGGGGTCCATCGATGGGTGTCCTAATTAACATAGCCAGCTTGACCTAGATGGCAGCCTAGTAGTCTTCCTGCATGTGCCCCCAATGACCAGTGCCTTGGAGGAACTCAATTGTCGCTATTTAACTCTCACAGTGATCTGAAGCACATGACACCTAATATTGCGAGTACAAAACAGCCTGTACAACACAGCCCGCATGATATGTAGATGATAGCCAATCCAGCCATCTGCTGGAGTCTGGTCACATGCATGGACGAACTGATCTTCCGTGTCATGCGGGGATCGTCCAGGCACCGATGTCTGTGCAACACTGCTCCAGTACTATCGCTCGTCTCTCTCTTCTATTAACTCAGTAGACTTGCGGGGCAGGGGAGTGTGCCTACGGTCGGTTCTCAATTGCGGCCCCACATGTGTGTGCAAACACAATATGACGCGCGTTCCATTCAGAGAGCGACATGCTAGACCGACCGCCTGTCTGGGGTGCGACGCTAACGCGACGGGCGTGCTGTATACATGTGTACCGCCGTTTTCTTGAGGCTTCACTCCATGGCGCAATCCATGGATACAAAATTATATTTAAAAGTCGAGGGCGGGGATTTTCCCGCGTGGTAGGCGAGGCAGTTCCGCCTAGTCAGTTCGACAGAGAGGCAAGAAGATGAGGGAGTAGGCTGCTGCAAACATAGGGCTGTGTGATTTGATGACGAGTTAGTGCTTGACAGGTGGGACCTTATGATTTGACTTGCCATTATTATTTTAACTGCGGCGCTATGACCGGCTTGAGTATCCCGATTCTTGACCACCTCCATGTTATACATGTGCCAAGTACTGGGCCCTTCCCAGTGCTCCAAGGTGTACAGGTGGTAAGGACGCCACATAGGCAAAAAAGTGATGTGCCAAATCAATTAAAGAGGAGAGAGAGAGCATTATGGTGACCCCAGGAAGAAACGGTGCTAAGCATGCGGACCCATGTAAAATGACTATCAACCAATACATGAGGGAGTTTAATTATTAACCAATTCCATAAGGGAACCTTAGCTACAAATGCAAAGCACCTTTGCATTGGGAAGACTTGTTGCTAAGATTTTTAATGCACTTAGCACCTCATCTAAGCACCCATGCATTGGAAGAGTACGAAGAAGGAGATAGAGAGAAGTAAAAAAATACTCTTATAGCCAACCTTAGGCTAGTCATAGTGGGGATTAACTTAGACTAGTGTCATGCATATGACACTAGTCTTTGTTACTATCTTCATAGTGCAAAGTAACATACAAGTAGTATCATAGATGATTGCATTTATTACATTATAGACTCATTTTGCTTTGGGTTGCGTTATGTTACAGTAACATATTATGTTACTCAAAACACCTCTCTCCTCATTAACTATATGCCACATAAGCAAACTTGTCTTGGAATGCGCTATGTTACTTGCTAAGTTACTCCCACTATGACCAGCCTTAGAGCTAATGTTGTTGTATGAGTGAATAAGTGATGACTATGGATGACATGCCAGCATCAGATAGCCCAACGCATCTGGATGGAGGAAGTAGTTTCATGCATGCGAAGTCGGGAAAAAATGCTCATTTATAGCCGTCTGAAAACTCCAAGGGCGCGACTGCGTGAGCTAGGCGACTGTCGTGGTAGGCGCGACCATGATACGGGCTGCTGACATCCCTTTGATCTAAGATTGAACGATCGCATGCTAAGTTGCTGAAAATTTGCGGAATAACCCTCTAGGATAGGATATTCACCCATAGGTCTAGAATCATGGCATGCAACCGTTTGATATCAGATCCAAGGGCTCTCAGAAGCCTGTATCATGGGAGCATGGAAAGCTTCGTATCACCTGTAATTTTCCCAATGCTTGACATGCGAACACGCAGATGCATGAAGCCATTTAATTGGGCGTCTAGTAGACATGGCATCTAATTGGCCCCCCATAGTACTGTGCATGAATCGTGCATGCATCCATTTATCCACCGGGCAAGCCCACTACCCTGCCGTTCGTACGCCCCACTCAACATTTTTACAATCAGAAAACTGCTAGCAGTTCGCTCCTACTCGTCCCCGGTCATCCTTTAACATTACAGCAGTAAGGTCCTTATCGTCCTGTCCTTTCACATTACAGCAGTTCCACTAATCCTAACCCTGCTCCCAAATCCAAGGCGTCCCAAATATCCATGATCGGCGGTGAGTACTAGGTTAGAACCATCACCGGTGATGAACCCGATGTCATCTACGCCTGTTCTTCTGCAATGGTGAAAGGATGCCTTGCTCGCTTCAGACGCATGTTCGAAAAGTCAAATGATGAGTGGGTTGCTGGGCTAGATGTTGAGTACACCATAGTCCTGGGAAAAGAGAAGAATCTAAAGGAGGAAGAGAGGAAGAAGCCCGCCGTGATCCAGGTTTGCGTGCATAACTTGTGCTTGGTCTACCACATATGCCATGCCGACGTTGAGTGCGAGGATTTTAAGAACTTCCTCAGGGGCAGCAAAGTCAAATTCGTTCCTATAGACTTTACGAACAACAAAGAAGCATGGGTCGGATAGTCCTCTTTGTAGCCGAGCCCTTCGACCTCTAGAGGAATGTGCTGGTGTCCTCTCGTTAGCCTTCAATGCTGACCCTAGCAGCAACCATGATTGATCCTTCGTACGGTAAAATGACAAAACCTCGGCCCAAGTTTCATCATGCGTGGTAGTGGAATGTACTAGATATAGACCACATCAATTACGCTGCAATGGATGCCTACCTTTGTTTCAATATGTACAAGGGTTGGATGAAGAATGAGAGCCAAGTGTGCGGTTCAAGCAAAGAAGTATCGGCCAAGAGGAAGAGGGACAAGTATGAAGTCGAGCATGTGGACGAGGAGTCCGAGTAAGATGGCAGTGTCGTTGCTCATGGTGGTTGTAATGCAGTGTCTACCGGATTAGTTTCTTAGTTTAATTTCAGGGTGCTTAGTTTTATTTGAGGGGTGTGTTGCGCTGAGCCCC
Organism: Triticum urartu; assembly: GCF_056163025.1. Taxonomy (NCBI): domain Eukaryota; kingdom Viridiplantae; phylum Streptophyta; class Magnoliopsida; order Poales; family Poaceae; genus Triticum; species Triticum urartu. The sequence goes on along the minus strand of NC_141876.1, from coordinate 360,122,351 downwards.
CAGCAGAACTATGTTATGTTCCTTCTTGTTACTTTAACTCTTCAGTACGTACATACTAGTATTTCTTATAGTTCATCTTGTAGTTGGTAGTACTACCACTCGTTTCTTCACATTATATACGTACAATATATATGGCCAACATCATATAGTCAGTAGTTTAGTTGTCAAATAATTTCAGGGTGCTTAGTTTTATTTGAGGGGTGTGTTGTGCTGGACACCATTATTGTGACTCAAATCTCTTTTGCCATGTTATAATGACATAAATACCTATGGACCAACATGCCAGCTCTCCCTCTATCTCACTACAGTACAATAAAGTGTGGGGCCTACTTGATCCCAACATCGTTCTTATTTTCCTATAAAATTATTCGCTTGGTTACTCCTGACAAGCGGGCCCACACTTATCATTGTGATACAGAGAGAATTGGCTTATTTTTGCCATATAACTTGGTCAATGGGTTTGACGTGAAAATAACAATGTCTAATGACATTTTTGAGCAAACATCTAACGGAACGATGGCATTTTTGAGATATCTAATTGCATTTTTGAGCAAGCATCTCACAGATCGATGGCATTTTTGAGTAGTTGTAACTTCTAATGGCAAAACTTAGTAGTGATACATGGCTAGTGGCATAAATAATAAAAACCCAAGAATTAAATAGGTATGCTAATTTCTTTAATAGAATTTAGCACCCCATTTAAGCACGTACTAGATTTTTTTAAATAGTACTATATGCATAATTGCGCTCTCTATATGTACCACCTTTTTTTCTTTAATTTCATCTTGTTAGTTTTGCTCCATGGCACAATCCATCAATACTACTACTGTACAAAAGTATACATTTAAAAGGCTAGAGGGCGTGGCAGTCTTGCTTGGTTGGTTTCATGAGAGGCGAGGGCCTTTGTGATTTGATGGCTCATTACTGCTGGAAGGCGCGGCCTTGTGATTTGACTGCTCGAATAAATGTTTCCGAGGACCTGAGGAGGAGCAAGGAACCGTGCGGTATACTCAAGTTTTCCACTGGAGTACTAGTACGACGGAGGAGCACGAAACACGGCAGCCCAGTGCGATATGGCAATAAAATGATCTAATTTGCTAGTCATCGATCCCAAGACGATGCTATTCATTAGCATTGTTCTATTCATACCTCATATAGAACATGACACGTGCGGCGAAACACCTGAAGCAAAAGAAGAAACATAGGAGCAAAAGAAGAAGGAAGATTATCACCCCCAAAAAAGAAGGAAGACGCACACACAAGTCTGGGGCGCTGCTCTCTACTACATGAAGGGTTGCTGGCCGCAGAGTCGTAAATGCTTCTTCATCGCCTCCATGACCTCCATCTGCTTGCGCATCTCCTCCGCCATCTTCTTCATTCTGTCCATGACGCGGGATTTCTCGACGCGAGCCTTCATCATCTGTTCCACGGCCGCATTACGTACCTTGACAGCAGCAGATACGTCATTTTGCATCATGCTTTTATATTGATATTTATTGCATTATGGGTTGTTATTACACATTATGTCACAATACTTACGCCTTTTCTCTCTTATTTTACAAGGTTTACATGAAGAGGGAGAATGCCGGCAGCTGGAATTCTGGGCTGGAAAAGGAGAAAATATTAGAGACCTATTCTGCACAACCCCAAAAGTCCTGAAACTCCAAGGAAGTCAGTTTTGGAATATATTAAAAATCTTGGGCGAAGAAAGCACCAGAGAGGGGCCACCCACTGTCCACGAGGGTGGAGGGCGCGCCCCCGCCTCGTGGGCCACCTGGAAGCCCCTTGATGCCCATGTTTTTGTATAAGGTGTCTTTTGCCCTGGAAAAAATCATAAGGAAGCTTTAGGGATGAAGCACCGCCGTCTCGAGGTGGAACCTTAGCGGAACCAATCTAGGGCTCCAGTGGAGCTGTTCTGCCGGGGAAACATCCCTCCGAGAGGGGGAAATTGTCACAATCGTCATCACCATCTATCCTCTCATTAGGAGGGGGTCAATCTCCATCAACGTCTTCACCAGCACCATCTCCTCTCAAACCCTAGTTCATCTCTTGTATCCAATCTTTGTCTCAAAACCTCAGATTGGTACATGTGGGTTGCTAGTAGTGTTGATTACGCCTTGTAGTTGATGCTAGTTGGTTTATTCGGTGGAAGATTATATGTTCAGATCCTTTATGCACATTAATACCCCTCTGATTATGAACATGAATATGATTTGTGAGTAGTTACATTTGTTCCTGAGGACATGAGAGAAGTCTTGTTATAAGTAGTCAGGTGAATTTGGTATTCGCATGATATTTTGATCAGATGTATGTTGTCTTTCCTCTAGTGGTGTTATGTGAACGTTGACTACATGACACTTCACCATTGTTTGGGCCTAGGGGAAGGCATTGGGAAGTAATAAGTAGATGATGGGTTGCTAGAGTGACAGAAGCTTGAACGCTAGTTTATGCGTTGCTTCGTAAGGGGCTGATTTGGATCCATATGTTTCATGCTATGGTTAGGTTTACCTTAATTCTTCTTTCGTAGTTGCGGATGCTTGCGAGGGGGGTTAATCATAAGTGTGATACTTGTCCAAGGAAGGGCAATACCCAAGCACCGGTCCACCCACATATCAAATTATCAAAGTAACGAACGCGAATCATATGAGCATGATGAAAACTAGCTTGACGATAATTCCCATGTGTCCTCGGGAGCGCTTTCCTTTATATAAGAGTTTGTCCAAGCTTGTCATTTGCTACAAAAAGGATTGGGCTACCTTGCTGCACCTTGTTTACTTTTGTTACTTGTTAGCCGTTATGAATTACCTTATCACAAAACTATCTGTTACTGATAATTTCAGTGCTTGCAGAGAATACCTTACTAAAAACTGCTTGTCATTTCCTTCTGCTCCTCTTTGGGTTCGACACTCTTACTTATTGAAAGGACTATGATAGATCCCCTATAGTTGTGGTTCATCAAGACTCTTTTATGGCGCCATTTCCGGGGAGTGAAGCGCCTTTGGTAGGTGGAATTTGGTAAGAAAAAATTTATATAGTGTGCTGAAATTTACTGTCACTTGTTACTATGCAAAATAATCCTTTGAGGGGCTTGTTCGGGGTATCTTCACCCCGACCAGTAGAGCAAAGAGTTGCTCCTCGACCTACTGAACCTACTGAGAATGTTTACTTTGAAATTTCTTTGAGTATGATAGAGAAACTACTAGCTAATCCTTTTACAGGAGATGGAACATTACATCCCGATATGCACCTAATCTATGTGGATGAAGTTTGTGGATTATTTAAGCTTGCAGGTATTCCCGAGGATGTTATCAAGAATAAGGTCTTCCCTTTATCTTTGACGGGAAAGGAATTGACATGGTTTAGGCTATGTGATGATATTGGATCATGGAACTACAACCGATTGAAATTGGAAATTCATCAGAAGTTTTATCCCATGCATCTGGTTCATCGTGAAGGAGAAAGTATCTCTCAAGCTTGGGGGAGGCTTAAGTCAATGTTATATTCATGCCCCAATCATGGTCTCTCAATATAAATTATTATTCATATTTTTTATGCTCGGCTTTCTCTCAATAATCGCTCCATGCTCGATACTTCTTGTACTAGTTCTTTTATGATGAAGACTATTGAATTCAGATGGGATTTATTGGAAAGAATTAGACACAACTCTGAAGATTGGGAACTCGACGAAGGTAAGGAGTCAGGTATAACACCTAAGTTTTATTGTGTTAAATTTTTTATGGATACCGATGCTTTTCGTGAATTTAGCACTAAATATGGACTTGACTCTGTGATAGTAGCTTCTTTCTGTGAATCATTTGCTACTCATGTTGATCTCCCTATGGATAAGTGGTTTAAATATCATCCTCCCATTGAAGTAAAAGTAGTTGAACCTTTTAAAGTTGAAGAAAATACAATCACTTATAATGTTGATCCTATTGTTCCTACCGCTTATATTGAGAAACCACCTTTCCCTGTTAGAATAAAGGATCATGCTAAAGCTTCAACTGTGGTTCGTAAGAGTAATGCTAGAACACCTACACTCTCTGAGCAAATTAAAGTTGAACCTAGTATTGCTATGGTTAAGTATCTCTTGGTCGATAATATTGATGGACATGTTATTTACTTCTGTGATGAAGCTGCTAGAATTGCTAGACCCGATACTAAAAATAAACATAGACCTGTTGTTGGCATGCCTGTTGTTTCTGTTAAAATAGGAGATCACTGTTATCATGTCTTATGTGATATGGGTGCTAGTGTGAGTGCAATACCTTATACTTTATGTAAAGAAATTATGCATGATATTGCACCTGCTGAGATAGAAGATATTGATGTTACTATTAAGCTTGCCAATAGAGATACTATTTCACCAGTTGGGATTGTTAGATATGTTGAAGTCTTGTGTTGGAAAATTAAATATCCTACTAATTTTCTTGTTCTTGCTTCCCCACAAGATGACCTTTGTCCCATTATATTTGGTAGACCCTTCTTGAATACTGTTAATGCTAAGGTAGACTACGAAAAGGATATTGTTATTGTTGGTTTAGGGGATATGTCTCATGATTTTAATTTTGCTAAATTTCATAAACAACCCAATGATAAAGACTTGCCTAGTAAAGATGAACTTATTGGTCTTACTTCTATTGCCATGCCTCCTAATGATCCTTTAGAACAATACGTGATAGACCATGAAAATGATATGTTTATGAATGAAAGAAGGGAAATAGATGAAGTATTCTTTAAACAAGGACCTATTTTGAAACACAATTTGCCTGTTGAAATTCTAGGGGATCCTCCTCCACCCAAGGGTGATCCCGTGTTTGATATTAAACCATTACCTGATACTCTTAAATATGCTTATCTTGATGAAAAGAAGATATATCATGTTATTATTAGTGCTAACCTTTCAGAGTAGGAAGAAGAGAAATTATTGAAAACTCTGAAGAAGCACTATACTGCTATTGGATATACTCTTGATGATCTTAAGGGCATTACCCACTCTATGCCAGCACAAAATAAAATTGGAGAAAGATGCTAAACCGGTTGTTGATCACCAACGACGGTTAAATCCTAAGATGAAAGAAGTGGTAAGAAATGAAATACTAAAGCTTCTAGAGGCAGGTATAATTTATCCTGTTACTGATAGTCAGTGGGTAAGTCCTGTCCGTTGTGTCCCTAAGAAGGGAGGTATTACTGTTGTTCCTAATGATAAAGACGAATTGATCCCACAAAGAATTGTTACAGGTTATAGAATGGTAATTGATTTCCGCAAATTAAACAAAGCAACCTTGATGATTAAATGCTAGAAAGATTATCCTTTACTTTTTAATGATCAAATGCTAGAAAGATTATCCAAATATACACATTTTTGCTTTCTAGACGGTTATTATGGTTTCTCTCAAATACCTGTGTCGAAAGAGGATCAGGAAAATACCATTTTTACTTGCCCTTTCGGTACCTTTGCTTATAGACGTATGCCTTTTGGTTTATGTAATGCACCTGCTACCTTTCAAAGATGTATGACTGCTATATTTTCTGACTTTTGTGAAAAGATTGTTGAGGTTTTCATGGATGATTTCTCCGTGTATGGAACTTATTTTGATGATTGCTTAAGCAACCTTGATCGAGTTTTGCAGAGATGTGAAGAAACTAATCTTGTCATGAATTGGGAGAAGTGCCACTTTATGGTTAATGAAGGTATTGTCTTGGGGCATAAAATTTCTGAAAGAGGTATTCAAGTTGATAAAGCCAAAGTTGATGCTATTGAAAAGATGCTGTGTCCTAAGGACATTAAAGGTATAAGAAGTTTCCTTGGTCATGCCGGTTTTTATAGGAGGTTCATTAAAGACTTCACAAAATTTTCTAGGCCTCTGACTAATCTCTTACAAAAAGATGTTCATGTTGTCTTTGATGATGATTGTGTAGAAGCATTTGAAATACTTAAGAAAGCCTTGATTTCTGCACCTATTGTTCAGCCACCTGATTGGAATTTACCCTTTGAAATTATTTGCGATGCTAGTGATTATGCTGTAGGTGCTGTTCTAGGACAAAGAGTTGATAAGAAATTAAATGTTATCCAATATGCTATTAAAACTCTAGATAATGCCCAGAGAAATTATGCTACTACTGAAAAGCAGTTGTATTTTCTTGTGATAAGTTCAGACCTTATAATGTTGACTCTAAAGTAACTGTTCACACTGATCATGCTTCTATTAAATACCTTATGGAAAAGAAAGATGCTAAACCTAGACTTATTAGATGGTTTATCTTGCTACAAGAATTTGATTTGCATATTATTGAAAGGAAGGGAGCTGAGAACCCCGTTGCAGACAACTTTTCTAGGTTAGAAAATGTTCTTGATGACCCACTCCCAATTGATGATAGTTTTCCTGAGGAACAATTAGCTGTCATAAATGCTTCTCGTACTGCTCCACGGTATGCTGATTATGCTAATTACATTGTTGCTAAATTTGTAGCACCTAGTTTCACATACCAGCAAAAGAAAAAGTTTTTCTATGATTTAAGACATTACTTCTGGGATGACCCACACCTTTATAAAGAAGGAGTAGATGGTGTTATTAGACGTTGTGTACCTGAGCATGAACAGGAATATATCCTACACAAGTGTCACTCTGAGGCTTATTGAGGACACCACGCTGGAGATAGAACTGCACATAAGGTATTGCAATCCGGTTTTTATTGGCCTACTCTTTTCAAAGATGCCCGTAAGTTTGTCTTATCTTGTGATGAATGTCAAAGAATTGGTAATATTAGTAGACGTCAAGAAATCCTATGAACTATTCACTTGTTATTGAACCATTTGATGCTTGGGGCTTTGATTATATGGGACCGTTTCCTTCCTCTAATGGGTATACACATATTTTAGTTGATGTTCATTACATTACTAAGTGGGTAGAAGCTATGCCAACTAGTAGTGCTGATCATAACACCTCTATTAAGATGCTTAAGGAAGTTATTTTTCTGAGATTTCGAGTCCCTAGATACTTAATGACTGATGGTGGTTCACATTTTATTCATGGTGCTTTTCATAAAATGCTTGCTAAGTATGATGTTAATCACAGAATTGCATCTCCATACCACCCGTAGTCTAGTGGTCAAGTATAACTGAGTAATAGAGAGATTAAATTAATTTTGCAAAAGACTATTAATAGTTCTAGAAAGAATTGGTCCAAGAAACTTGATGATGCATTATGGGCCTATAGAACTGCATATAAAAATCCTATGGGTATGTCTTCATATAAAATGGTTTATGGAAAAGCATGTCACTTACCTCTCAAACTAGAACATAAGGCATATTGAGCCATTAAAGAGCTCAATTATGATTTCAAACTTGCCGGTGAGAAGAGACTATTTGACATTAGCTCACTTGATGAGTGGAGGACCTAGGCCTATGAGAATGCCAAACTGTTTAAAGAAAAAGTTAAAAGATGGCATGACAAAAGGATACAAAAGCGTGAGTTTAATGTAGGTGATTATGTTCGGTTATACAACTCTCGTTTAAGCTTTTTGCAAGAAAACTCCTCTCTAAATCGGAAGGTCCTTACATTATCGAGGAGGTCTATCATTCCGGTGCCATAAAAATCAACAACTTCAAAGGCACAAATCCGAAGGTGGTGAACGGTCAAAGAATCAAACATTATATCTCAAGTAACCCCATAAATGTTGAAACCAAAGTTATTGACACCTTAACCCCGCAGGAGTATATACGGGATACTTTCCAGAACATTTCAGACTCTGAAAATGAATAGGTATGTGGTACGGTAAGTAAACCGACTGCAAAACAGTTCTAATAGCAGTTTTTCTCCATTTTGGAATATTAAAAAATAGGAAAATAAGAAGTAGTCCGAAAGGGACACGAGGCATCCATGAGGGTAGAGGGCGTGCCGCCTACCTCGTGGGCACCTCGTGTGCCCTCCGGACTCCGTGTTCTTGCACGCTATTTCTTTTGGTCGATAAAAATTCATTATATACTCTCCTGAAGGTTTTCACCACCGTACCATGACAAAACCCTTTGTTTTTGTTTTGAGTTGTTTCTGCCGCAGATTAGAGCAATATGCCGTCCCAGGATTCAGAGGGATAAAGCTATGTGGCTGATTACCTTGCAGACCCTAAGGTCTACGAGGACATGGAGCATTGTTGTTGGACCACGGAGGAAGAAGAAGACTATGATCGTAGGGGAAAGGAGGAGACGAGCTTAGATGAAGATGAAGTCCCATTACCTCAACCTGGGGACATGCATGTGGATTTCAAAAAGTCAATCCTCCCTGACATAGAAAAGAAACCTAAGATCGAGTTTATCCCTTTTCGCCTCTTGCAGGAGAACAAACAGGAACTATGCAAAAAGATATTAAGCCTTGAGCAGGAGATCGATGACCTAAGGGAGCAAAATTCTATCCTCATGTGCAAATTAAGGAAGAAGCCTACATCATCAACAACTCCATCATCACCACCTCCGAAGAAAGAGACATAATCACATGGGTATGGGCACTTCCCTTGGCAACCGCCAAGCTTGGGGGAGGTGCCCCGGTATCGTACCACCATCACACTTCTATCTTTACCATTTTTCTTAGTTCGATCCTTTTGGCTATATCTTGATCTAGTAGAATAAGGTTTAGTATGATCTAGCTTTGAGTTTTTGTGTTGATCCTTATCTATGTAATCAAGTCCATGAGCTATACATAATAAATATTAGTCTTGAGTCGAGGGCTTGGTTTTCTTGCTATGATCTTGAGGGAAAAAAAGAACAAAAAGAAATAAAGAGATCATATTGATCTTATGGAGAGTAATGACTTCACATATAAAGAGTATGATAAATAAAAGTTGTTGAGAGTTCACAAACATAGTTTTGGTCATCCTTGCAATTAATAGGAAGTAATAAAGAAAGAGAGGTTTTCACAAATAAATATACTATCTTGGACATCTTTTATGATTGTGAGCACTCATGAAAATATGACATGCTAAAAACTTGATGTTGGACAAGGAAGACAATGTAATGGGTTATGTTTTCTTATATCCGAAATAAATTATATTGTCATGGATCATCCAACATGATGAGCTTGCCTTCCCCCCTCATGCTAGTCAAATTCTTTGCACCAAGTAGAGATACTACTTGTGCTTCCAAATATCCTTAAATCCAGTTTTGCCATGAGAGTCCACCATATCTACCTATGGATTGAGTAAGATCCTTCAAGTAAGTTGTCATTGTTGCAAGCAATAAAAATTGCTCTCTAAATATGTATGATCTATTAGTGTGGAGAAAATAAGCTTTATACGAGCTTGTGATATGGAAGAAATAAAAGTGACAGACTGCATAATAAAGGTCCCTATCACAAGTGGCAATATAAAGTGACGTTATTTTGCATTAAGATTTTGTGCATCCAACCGTAAAAGCACATGACAACCTCTGCTTCCCTCTGCGAAGGGCCTATCTTTTATTTTTTTTCTTATACCTTATACAAGAGTCATGGTGATCTTCACCTTTCCTTTTTACAGTTTATACTTTGGCAAGCACTATGTGTTGGAAAAATCTTGATATATATATCCAATTGGATGTGGGTTTTCATAAAGCATTATTGTTGATGTTACCCTTGAGGTAAAAGGTTTGGAGGCAAAACTATAAGCCCCTATCTTTCTCTAGGTCTGATTAAAACTTCATACCCATAAGTATTGCATGAGTGTTAGCAATTGTGAAAGACTAAATGATAGTTGAGTATGTGGACTTGCTGAAAAGCTCTTATATTGACTCTTTCCGATGTTATGATAAATTGCAATTGCTTCAATAACTGAGATTATAGTTTGCTAGTTTTTCAATGCAGTTTCTGATTCATACTTTATATTGTGAATAGATTGTTACTTCAGCATAAGAAATCATATGACAATATATATATGTTGCCATTCTAAGAATGATCATGATTCCCACATGTCCGTATTTTAATTTATCGACACCTCTATCTCTAAACATGTGGACATATTTTCGATATTGGCTTCCTCTTGAGGGCAAACGAGGTCTAAGCTTGGGGGAGTTGATACGTCCATTTTGCATCATGCTTTTATATCGATATTTATTGCATTATGGGCTGTTATTACACATTATGTCACAATACTTATTCCTTTTCTCTCTTATTTTACAAGGTTTACATAAGAGGTAGAATGCCGGCAGCTGGAATTCTGGGCTGGAAAAGCAGCAAATATTAGAGACCTATTCTGCACAACTCCAAAAGTCCTGAAACTCCACGAAAGTCAGTTTTCGAATATGTTAAAAATATTGGAAGAAGAAAGCACCAGATGGGGGCCACCCACTGTCGACGAGGGTGGAGGGTGTGCCCTACCCCCTGGGCGCCCCTGCCTCATGGGCCACCTAGAAGCCCCCCGATGCCCATCTTCTGGTATAAGGTGTCTTTTTCCCTAGAAAAAATCATATGGAAGCTTTCGAGCGAAGCGCCGTTGTCTCGAGGCGGAACCTTGGCAGAACCAATCTAGGGCTCCGGCAGAGCTGTTCTGTCGGGGAAACATCCCTTCGGGAGGGGGAAATCGTCACTATCGTCATCACCATCGATCCTCTCATTGGGAGGGGGTCAATCTCCATAAACATCTTCACCAGCACCATCTCCTCTCAAACCCTAGTTCATAACTTGTATCCGATCTTTGTCTCAAAACCTCAGATTGGTACCTGCGGGTTGCTAGTAGTGTTGATTACTCCTTTTAGTTGTGGCTAGTTGGTTTATTCGGTGGAAGATTATATGTTCAGATCCTTTATGCACATTAATAGCCCTCTAATTATGAACATGAATATGATTTGTGAGTAGTTACATTTGTTCCTGAGGACATGGGTGAAGTCTTGTTATAAATAGTCATGTGAATTTGGTATTCGTTCAATATTTTGATGAGATGTATGTTCTCTTTCCTCTAGTGGTGTTATGTGAACATCGACTAAATGACACTTCACCATTGTTTGTGCCTAGGGGGAGGAATTAGGAAGTAATAAGTAGATGATGGGTTGCTAGAGTGACAAAAGCTTAAACCCTAGTTTATGCGTTGCTTCGTAAGGGGTTGATTTGGATCCATATGTTTCATGCAATGGTTAGGTTTACCTTAATTATTCTTTCGTAGTTGCGGATGCTTGCGAGGGGAGTTAATCATAAGTGGGATGCTTGTCCAAGGAAGGGCAGTACCCAAGCACCGGTCCACCCACATATCAAATTATCAAAGTAACGAACGCGAATCATATGAGCATGATGAAAACTAGCTTGACGATAATTCCCATGTGTCCTCGGGAGAGCTTTCCTTTATATAAGAGTTTGTCCATGCTTGTACTTTGCTACAAAAAGGATTGGGTCACCTTGCTGCACCTTGTTTACTTTTGTTACGTGTTATCCGTTATGAATTACCTTATCACAAAACTATCTATTACCGATAATTTCAATGCTTGCACAGAATACCTTACTGAAAACTGCTTGTCATTTCCTTTTGCTCCTCGTTGGGCTCGACACTCTTACTTATCGGAAGGACTATGATAGATTCCCTATATTTGTGGGTCATCAGCAGCCGGGTGCTTGATGCGGAGCTTGGCCAACTCCTCCTTCTATCCAATGACGAGGGTCTGAAACATCTTCATCGAGGAACTACTCTTCTCATGCAGCTTCTTCCAGCCGGCGTTCTCCTCCTTCAGTAGGTCGAGCTTGTGGCAGAGCTTCGCCTTGTCCTCCTGAAGTTGCAGTATTTCGCCAGTCGGCTTCTTATCTGAGGAAATGCTCTTCTTCAGCAGCATCACCAAGCCGATGGTCAAGTCCCCCTGCTCATTGAGCTCAGCGGGCATGTCGTCGATGCTCTCCTGCAGCATCACCAAGCCGTCAATGAACTCCTCCTGGTTATTGAGCTGATCGGGCATGTCGTCGAGGGATAACGACTCCAGCGCACCAGCTCGGCATGTTCGCCTCAGCGGCTAGGGTGCTCCTGGGAGCACTCGCCTGCGCGGCTAGGGCGCTCCTGGGAGCCCTCACCTGCCAGTGAGAGATCTTTCGAGGTCTCTGCCAGTCGGCGAGCCCTCTTTTTTTTTCCGCAGCCTTGGTTGTCGCTCCCTTCTTACGAGTAGTTCTCAACCTAGAGCTCTGCACACCGGCCATGGCAAGGACAGATGAACAAGAAAGACTTATGAGGAGGAAGAGGTAGAGTGATTTTCAGCTAGGTACTAGTTCCCCTTTTTACAACCTAGTGCTAGCACTAGTACTAAAACCAGCATAGTGGGAACACGTCTAGGTTTGATATGTACTAGGTGTGAGCACATTTGCACTTAATTATACTATACACTTTGGAATGTGATGGAACAAGCTAAATATTAATTTATGGTTTTGGTTTCGAGGCCCAAAATGGCTCCCGATGAGTTTCCTGGAACACAAATTTCAAGTACTACTACTCAAATGCGGTCGCACAAGTCAGTGATGTCACTGGTCGTACATGTCAGACCAAGCCGATGCATGTCGCGGGTGCGACCGACCGTCTATTGGTGCGACTGACCGTAAGTATTACGTGATGGAGACTTTTGGTTGTGGCTTCGGGTGATTGTCACGACCAAGCATTCAAAAACTAGTGATAAATAAATTATCATCTTTTTCCAAACAATCAAGTATTTTCATAGGAATACAATACATATAGATGGAGTGATTTTCATGGTTGCAAACCGCCCTGGCGCCGCAAGTTCACTACAGCAACAACCGAGTAGGTCACTACATCGCTGGCGGGGAAGGAGGGCAGCTCACCTCGCCTACGATGCATGCCCAGCAGCGCCACCGCAGTTGGTCCCGCGATTTGGCTTTTCCTACCGCCCATTTGAACAGTTGCACCGACTGCTCATGCCATTCCACAGGCATGCGCGTTCTTTCCTCCACAGTTGACTCCATGAATATGATCTTGAAGGAAATATGCCCTAGAGGCAATAATAAAGTTGTTATTTATATTTCTGTATATCATGATAAATGTTTATTATTCATGCTAGAATTGTATTAACCGGAAACTTAGTACATGTGTGAATACATAGACAAAACAGAGTGTCCCTAGTATGCCTCTACTTGACTAGCTCGTTAATCAAAGATGGTTAATTTTCCTGACCATAGGCACGTGTTGTCATTTCATGAACATGATCACATCATTAGAGAATGATGTGATGGACAAGACCCATCCGTTAGCTTAGCATAATGATTGTTTAGTTTTATTGCTATTGCTTTCTTCATGACTTATACATATTCCTCTTACTATGAGATTGTGCAACTCCCGAATACCGGATGAACACCTTGTGTGCTATAAAACGTCACAATGTAACTAGGCGATTATAAAGATGCTCTACAGGTGTCTCCGAAGGTGTTTGTTGAGTTGGCATAGATCGAGATTAGGATTTGTCACTTCGAGTATCGGAGAGGTATCTCTGGGCCCTCTCGGTAATGCACTTCACTATAAGCCTTGCAAGCAATGTGGCTAATCAGCTAGTTGCGGGATGATGCATTACGAAACGAGTAAAGAGACTTGCCGGTAACGAGATTGAACTAGGTATGAGGATACCGACGATCGAATCTTGGGCAAGTAACATACCGATGACAAAGGGAATAATGTATGTTGTTATGCGGTTCGACCGATAAAGATCTTCATAGAATATGTAGGAGCCAATATGCGCATCCAGGTTCTGCTGTTGGTTATTGACCGGAGATGTGTCTCGGGCATGTCGACATAGTTCTCGAACCCGTAGGGTCTGCACGCTTAACGTTCGATGACAATTTGTATTATGAGTTATGTGTTTTGGTGACCGAAGTCTGTTCGGAGTCCCGAATAAGATCATGGACATGACGAGGAGTCTCGAAATGGTCAAGAGGCAAAGGTTGATATATTGGAAGGTTATATACGGACACCAGAATGGTTCCGATAAGGTACGGGGATTTTTCGGAGTACAGGGAGGCAACCGGAACCCCCGGGAAAGTTAATGGGCCTAATGGGCCATAGTGGAGGAGAGGAGGCAGGCCACAGGAGGTGTCGTGCGCCCCCTTGCCCAATCCGAATTGGACAAGGGGAGGGGGCGTGCCCCCCTCTTTCCTTCTCCTTCTCCCTCCTTTCCCATTCCCCCTCTCCGTTGGAAGGAAGGGGGGGCGAATCCTACTTGGGCTGGGAGTCCAAGTAGGACTCCCCCCTTGGCGCACCCCCCTTGGGCCAGCCACCTCCTCCTCCCCCCTTTATATACGAGGGCAGGGGGCACCCCAAAGGCACACCAAGATTTCTCTTAGCCATGTGCGGTGCCCCCTCCACAGTTTACTCCTCCAGTCGTAGCGTCGTAGTGCTTAGGCGAAGCCCTGCGCGGATCACATCACCATCACCGTCACCACGCCGTCGTGCTGTCGGAACTCTCCTCGACCCTCTACTGGATCAAGAGCTCGAGGGATGTCATCGAGCTGAACATGTGCCGAACACGGAGGTGTCGTACGTTCGGTACTTCGATCATGAAGACATTCGACTACATCAACCGTGTTAACCTAACCCTTCCGCTTTCCATCTACGAGGGTACGTGGACACACTCTTCCCCTCTCGTTTCTTTGCATCTCCTAGATAGATCTTGCGTGATCGTAGGAATGTTTTTGAAACTGCATGCTACTGTAACATCCCAAATTTTCAATTTGGAATGTTATACACTAGATCATCATGCATAACATATTTTCTTGCATCTTGGCCGATCCTAGAAATTTCACGCAACTCAAGGACCTCTGGAGAGAGTTGGAGATTTCGTCATTTTCATATTTGAGAGTTTCTCAAATTTTGAAAAGAGGATCGTTTGATTTATTTGTTTTATCTTCAATAAATTTTCCGGTGTCAAAATATGAGAGGGAATAATATGACTTTCCCAAAATTTAGGAAAATGAAGATTTAATAAATAGATCAATTTTTGTTTGCCGGAGTTTTATTTGCATTTTATTTGGATAGGGAAAAATGCGCGTTTTCGAAAATTGCATTTTAGGTCCGGAGAAAGTTCATTTTGTTCGGCTCATTTTTAGGAGTCGGGGAAAATTTACTTTAGATTTTTCGGAGTTCGTTTAGATCTCTTTTTGTTTTTTTTCTCTGCGCGCTGAACCGTTTATAAAAAAAACTTACCAAGGCCGGCCAGGCCAAGGCCCAGCCGGGCCAAAGGCCACCGCCCCCAGGGAGCCGCGCGCGCCTAGCGCTGGCGCAGGAGGCCGCCGCCTCACCTCTTGCTTCTTTAGCCGAGTCCTAGATGGACTCTAGGCTAGCTTTTTCCTCTTTCCGTTTTTCTTTTTCATCTAGGATTCCTATTCCTAGTCTAATTCCTTGCCCTCTACCCCAAGTAAACCCCTCCCCTCCCCAATATAAATACCCAAGCACCCCCCCTCTAAACACATCAAATTCCAAGCCTCTCTCAACCCCAAGCACTCCACCGCACCCCGCGCCCTAAGCCGCCGCCCGCGCCCTACGCCGCCGCCGCCGCCTTAGCCACCGCCGCCGCCGCACCTTGCCGCCGCCGCCGGAGCCCCTCGCCGGAGACCTCGCCGAGGTTGCCCCGCGTCTCTTTTTCTCGGATCGTTTTCTTCTAATCGTTCCGATTCTTTTCTTCTCTAAACCGTTCCGGTTTTCTAGATCGGTTTTTCGTTCGGTTTTCTTCTCCGAAACCCTAGATCGGATTCGTTTTCTTTTCCAATTTAGTTGCCTTTGGACCGTTCGCCGGACCGTTCATCCTAACGAACGTGATCACCGGATTCTTTCTCGGTTAACGACGTCCGTTCGTTTAACCGTTCTTATTTTTCTTCTCGTCGGATTTATTCCGCGTCTTTTCCGCGATCGTGATCTCCGATCCGATCTTTGTTCTAGTTTATCTTTTCGCTCGTTTATCGGAATCAGGTGATTCAAGCGCCTGGAGTTTCATTTTGAAACTGCCGTTCCGTCTAATCAACTTAAACAAGTTTTTGCCCCGGTAAAATTTGACCTAGTTTCAACTTGCTAGAACCGAGTTGTTTTCTTTCGCCGTTTGTTTCTTTGTTCGGTTCTTTCTTTCTTCTCAACCGGAGTTCTTAAATTGAACTTTCTGGTTCGTTCTCTTGTTCGAGTTTTACCTGTGCATTAGATGAGTACTTATTGTATGCTTGTTGTTTGTCTGCGATAGATTACCCGAATTGCGCCGCTTGTTACTTCGAAACCCTAGGACTCGCGGATCATCAGCAAGGCAAGTAACACTTTGATCATACCTTTTCTACAACCCATGTTTTATTGCATTAGATCAATCCTCACACATTGCATGATTAGGATCTAATTAAATTGTGGGATGGGAAGTAGATGAGGTAGTACCTATCACCTGTATTACTATGAAACCTTTGGGAGTTACTTCTACGTTTGCTTATTATTATGCCATGCTATGCTAGTAGACGTGGATTGGGTGAGTGATATCCATGACAGATGTGAGTTGATAATTTTAATGGTTTATCTAAGGTGGCAACTTAAACACACATCTGGGTGGATTGAGGCACCTGATGTCTATCAGGACTTGCCTGGTTTTTTTCGGACCGCCACCCAGGCTCAAAGGGATCATAAGATCTTTCATGCTAGAAACTTCCGTGTGCAGCCACAAGCCATTATGGGCTCTGGCATAGTTGACTAAGTTGTGCGAACTCTTACGGGGTGGACTAGCAGATGTAGGGGTTGTATGTGGTACGGTCTACCCCACATGTAAGGTGCTAGCGCTTCTGAAAGACCGTGTCTTGGTCATCCGTCTTCTCAAACACAATGTAGTGCGAGAAACCAAACGGAGGCGATCGAGTCTTGTGGGGAAAAGTGCGCAAACCTCTGCAGAGTGTACAAACTAATCATGATTAGCCGTGTCCCCGGTTATGGACAACTTGAGTATCTAGTACTTGAATATCATGTGAATCTCAACATGTTACTCCTAATTAATGTTGTTGGGTTTTAATTATTTTTAATTGGGATTGCGAATGCTGTCAACCATTCTCAATGTTTCACAACCACCATGATAGTTAAATAAATTTATTCCTTTGTAGTAGGAAAAAATTGGCTTTACGCAAAACTGTAACCATAGAGCTTTCCACCAGCCATATATGCATATAGTATAGCTGTTTCATTCCATTACTCTCTATGTGTTACATTGCCAGCATATTCCATGTGCTGACCCGTTTTTGGGCTGCAACGTTAATGTTGCAGACTTTTCAGACGATGATTGAGGTGCGTTTAGGTCGTGGCCCTATACTCAGTGATGCCGCTAGAGTTGATGGACCCATTTGTCTTCCAAGTCTTCCGCTGTTATCGTTATTAGATGGCCTTCAGCCATATTTATTGTAATAAGTTCTTTTTGAGCCATCGATGTAATAAGTGTGTGATTGCAACTCTGCTATAAAACCTCGATGTACTGTGTGGTGTCAGCATTACTGATCCAGGGATGACACCGTAGCACAGTAGACGTGATCCATTCTGGTCAAGTCGCTATAGAGATGGTATCAGAGCACACGCTGACTGTAGGACACGACCACTAAGTTAAAGCCATAGATCACCTTTCTCTTCTCATTTTCTAACTCCTCATCTTTTCTACTCTATTAGGATGACGCACGCGAAGATTAAGTATGCTCAACCAGATGAAGGCACACCATTTGGATTTCACCTGAAGGAAGTCACCAAGTACCTGAACATTGGATTACCAAGCTTCACGGGAACCTTCAACGCCACTCTGCCTGAAGAGGAGCATTGGAAGATTCAAGCTCACGTTCCGGGAAGGACATTCACACCAATCACGAAGCCTATAGATAGTGTTTTCAATGCACCAACTTGGAGTCTAGGAAGGAGCATGGCAGCTCATATCACCATAGGACGCATTGGAGAAGTTTATCAAGAAGACCTCAAGGACACTATCTACCAGATTTGCGGACGCCGAGATGAACAATGTGAGTTAGTCAGCACCAAGAAGGATAGATCCATTGCAGCATTCATCCAGGAGTTAAACCAACACATTAGACGCCACGAGAACCAGATGTGCAATGATATGATGGAGTTGAAGAATGCGAAGGCAAGGATCATCGAGCTAGAAGGAGAAATGAAGTCTACACGCAAGGACTACATGGACGAGATCGTAGCTCTGGCAAGGCACAATGTCGATCTTAAGCAGGAGATTGAAAAACTCAAGAGGAAGTTAGCATCCCAGGAGGACGATGAGTACGTCGCATGTCCAGACAACTACATCATCATCGACGACACCGATTCGGATCCAAGTGAACCCGACTTTGAAGACCAAGTTGGAGCAGATATCATGGAGTCTTCCATCGGTTCAAATTTCTAGATGACCACCAGATAGTAGTAGTATTCCCCCATGTAAATAATAGTCGAGCACTTTTGCGATAGTTAGACCGTTTGTAAGCCCTTGTTTGATTGATTGGAGTGAATTGTGTGTTTTTGCCTCATGTGCATATGGGTAGTGTTTTCCCTTTAGACCCCCTCTATTCTTATATCTCGTCTTTTCTAAAACCCTCAGATGCCTCCGAGACGTGACAATGGATTTCCACCGGAGCTGACTCAGTTGATCCAGCAGCAGAATCAATTGATGCAGATGCTAGTCCAGAACCAGCAGAACAACAACAACAACCCACCACCACCACCTGTTGACCACTTAGCCCGTTTTCTTAGGCTGAATCCGCCGGTGTTTTCTAGTAGCACCGAGCCGATAGTAGCAGACGATTGGCTCCGCAAGATAGGAAGGGAGTTGACCACTGCAGGATGCACGGATGGTGAGAAAGTGAAGTTTGCCGCTCACCAGCTAGACGGACCCGCGGCAGCATGGTGGGAGAATTTCACAGCCACTTACCCAGTTGACACTGTCACATGGGATCAGTTTCAGCAAGCTTTCCGCACTGCCCATGTTTCAGCAGGAGCTATGGCCATAAAGAAGCGTGAGTTTCGCAACTTACGCCAAGGAGGAAGGACAGTTGGCCAGTATGTGGAGGAGTTTAGTAAGCTAGCACGTTATGCCCCAGATGACATTGCTACGGATGCAGCTAAGCAGGAGAAGTTTCTGGAAGGGCTGAATGATGAGCTAAGCATGCAGTTGATGGTAGCGAGTTTCAACAACTACCAGGAGTTGGTAGATCGTGCCATCATGATTGAAGGGAAGCAACAGCAGATTGAGAACCGCAAGAGGAAGTATGGACAGGGGAAGTATAACTCTGGAGCCCAGCAGAAGCCCCGTTTTGCCCCTAAACCGGGATTTAAGTTTCAGCACACCCATGGAGGAGGAAGCTCGCACAACCATAATGGCCACAAGAATGGTAATGGGAATGGAGGAAGCAACGGCTAGAACCGGACAACCCCATCGACCCCAACCAAGAGAGACCTGAGTCAAGTCACCTGTTTCAAGTGTTCCAAGACCGGACATTATGCCAATGAATGTCCCGAAGGCCAGAATGGAAATGGCAATGGAAGCTTTGGAAAGAAGCTGAACCCTTTCAATAGGGGACAGGTTAACCACGTTAATGTGGAGGAGGTTGAAGATCAGCCCGATGCAGTAATCGGTAAGTTTTTGGTTAAGTCATTTACTACACTCGTTCTTTTTGACACTGGTGCATCGCATTCATACATATCAAGGGGATTTGTGGATAAGTATAACCTGCCAACCCAAGCCCTTAGGTCACCCATGTTAGTAAGCTCACTAGGAGCGGAGTTTATGGCTAGACGATGGTGTGATCGGTTACCATTAAGGATTGGTAACTATGTGTTTCCCTCAGACCTAATAGTATTGGAATCTCAAGGATTGGATGTGATATTAGGCATGGATTGGTTATCAAAGTATGAAGGGAATATTGAGTGTGCTAGTAAGTCAATTTTCCTTACTACACCAGAAGGGAGAAGGATCAAGTATGTATCCCGGCATGTACCAAAAAGGACACAAGTGAATTGCCTAACAGGAGTTGTGCAAGAGGAAGTACCAGTGGTAAAGGATTTTCCTGATGCATTTCCTGAGGAATTGCCAGGCATGCCACCGGATAGAGACATTGAGTTTTTGATTGAGTTATTGCCAGGTATAGGCCCAATATCGAAGCGACCATATAGGATGCCAGCAAAGGATTTGGTGGAAATTAAGAATCAGATTAAGGAGTTATTGGATAAAGGTTACATTCGCCCAAGTTCTTCGCCTTGGGGATCACCCGTACTTCTAGTGGAAAAGAAGGATGGATCATTAAGGATGGTTGTAGATTATCGGGGATTGAATGAAGTAACCATCAAGAATAAGTACCCACTGCCGATGATTAATGATCTGTTTGATCGATTGCAAGGGGCTAAAGTGTTTTCCAAGATCGATTTGCGATCAGGGTACCACCAGTTGAAGATTCGAGAGCAGGACATACCTAAGGCAGCATTCACCACGAGATACGGATTGTATGAGTATACCATTATGTCATTTGGATTGACTAACGCACCTGCCTATTTTATGAACCTGATGAACAAAGTGTTTATGGAGTTTTTGGATAAGTTCGTCATAGTGTTCATTGATGACATTCTGGTTTATTCAAAGAATGAAGAGGATCATAAGGAACATTTGCGTTTGGTTTTGGAGAAACTAAGGGAACATCAGTTATACGCCAAATTCAGCAAATGTGAGTTTTGGTTGAAGGAAGTTGGATTCCTCGGACATGTTATATCCGGAGAAGGTATAGCAGTTGACCCCACAAAGGTTGAGACCGTAACCGAATGGGAATCACCAACGACAGTTGGAGAGATCCGGAGTTTTCTTGGACTCACAGGATACTACCGAAGATTCATTGAGAACTTTTCAAAGATTGCGAAGCCTATGACGGAGTTGTTGAAGAAGGATACTAAGTTCAATTGGACTGAGGAGTGTGAGGCTAGTTTCCAGGAGTTGAAGAAACGTTTGGTTACCTCACCAGTATTGATTTTGCCAGATCAGACCAAGGATTATGAGGTGTATTGCGACGCTTCACGTCGAGGACTTGGAGCAGTGCTTATGCAGGAAGGAAGAGTTGTTTCGTATGCTTCACGACAACTGAAGCCTCATGAGTTGAATTATGCCACGCATGATTTGGAGTTAGCAGCCATAGTGCATGCATTGAAGACGTGGAGACATTTCCTCATTGGAAATCATTGTGAGGTGTACACGGATCACAAGAGTTTGAAGTACATTTTCACGCAGAAGGAGTTGAATCTCAGACAAAGGAGATGGTTGGAGCTCATCAAGGATTATGACATGAGATTGCATTACCATCCCGGAAAGGCTAATGTAGTAGCTGACGCATTGAGCCGTAAGAGCCATGTCAATACGATAATGACGGGAAGTATACCCAAGGAGTTAGCAGAAAACCTTCGTGAACTAAGTTTAGAGATAGTTCCGAGAGGCTATGTAGCAGCATTGGAGATTAAGTCAACATTGATGGATAAAATCAGAGAAGCTCAGAAATCTGACAAGGAGATTGCCGCTATAAAAGAGAGAATGAGTAAAGGAAAAGCAAAGGGATTTCGTGAGGATGAGCACGATACCCTATGGTTTGAGGACCGTGTTTATGTGCCAAATGACCCGGAGATCAGGAGGTTGATTTTGCAAGAGGCACATGATTCACCGTACTCGATTCACCCAGGGAATACCAAGATGTATTTGGATTTAAAGGAAACATTCTGGTGGACCGGAATGAAGAAGGATATTGCAGCATATGTAGCAGTTTGTGACGTATGTCAGAGAGTAAAGGCAGAGCATCAGAAGCCAGCAGGATTGTTGCAACCATTGCCGATACCCGAATGGAAGTGGGATAAGATAGGCATGGATTTTATCACGGGGCTACCCAGGACAAAGGCCGGATATGACTCGATATGGGTAGTAGTTGATCGTTTGACGAAGGTAGCACATTTCATTCCAGTTAAGACCACTTACACCAATGCTAAGTTGGCAAAGATATACATGACTAGAATCGTTTGTTTGAATGGAGTTCCGAGGAGTATCGTATCAGATAGAGGAACCCAATTTACCTCAAAGTTTTGGAATCAGTTGCATGAAAACTTTGGGAACCAGACTAGAGTTCAGCACAGCTTTTCACCCGCAGACAGATGGACAGACCGAGAGAGTCAATCAGATTTTGGAAGATATGCTGAGAGCTTGTGCATTAGATTATGGATCAAGTTGGGACGATAACTTGCCGTACGCGGAGTTTTCTTATAACAACAGTTATCAAACCAGTTTGAAGATGGCACCTTTCGAAGCTTTATACGGAAGGAGGTGCAGGACACCGTTGTCATGGAACGAAGTTGGAGACCATCAATTCTTTGGACCAGATTTGATTAAGGAGTCTGAACGGAAAGTTAAGTTGATTCGCGATAGGCTCAAGGTAGCCCAGTCCAGACAGAAGAGCTACGCAGATTCTAAACGCAAGGAGACAGTTTACGAAACCAGAGACAGAGTTTATCTTCGAGTATCCCCACTTCGAGGAGTTAAGCGCTTTGGAGTTAAGGGAAAGTTAGCACCACGTTTCGTTGGACCGTTTAAGATCTTGAAACGTATGGGAGAAGTCGCGTATAAGTTGGAATTACCAGAGGGACTGTCAGGAGTTCATGATGTATTTCATGTTTCTCAGTTGAAGAAATGTCATGCCGAGATGGCGGAGGTACCGCTAAGAGATATCGTGCCGCTTGAAGCGATTCAGTTGAAGGACGACTTAACATATGAGGAGAAGCCAGTCAAGATTCTCGATTATGCCAGCAGAGTTACCCGCAGCAAGGTTATCAAGTTTTGCAAAGTTCAGTGGAACCACCATTCAGAGGATGAAGCCACC
Organism: Triticum urartu; assembly: GCF_056163025.1. Lineage (NCBI taxonomy): Eukaryota > Viridiplantae > Streptophyta > Magnoliopsida > Poales > Poaceae > Triticum > Triticum urartu. Next base: position 360,099,522 of record NC_141876.1, on the reverse strand, counting down.
TGGGAGAGAGAAGAAGATTTGCTCAAGGACCACCCTCACCTATTTTCTAGCCAACCCGAATCTCGAGGGCGAGATTCATCTTAAGGGGGGGGTAGGTTTGTAACATCCCAAATTTTCAATTTGGAATGTTATACACTAGATCATCATGCATAACATATTTTCTTGCATCTTGGCCGATCCTAGAAATTTCACGCAACTCAAGGACCTCCGGAGAGAGTTGGAGATTTCGTTATTTTCATATTTGAGAGTTTCTCAAATTTTGAAAAGAGGATCGTTTGATTTATTTGTTTTATCTTCAATAAATTTTCCGGTGTCAAAATATGAGAGAGGGAATAATATGACTTTCCCAAAATTTAGGAAAATGAAGATTTAATAAATAGATCAATTTTTGTTTGCCGGAGTTTTATTTGCATTTTATTTGGATAGGGAAAAATGCGCGTTTTCGAAAAGTGCATTTTAGGTCCGGAGAAAGTCCATTTTGTTCGGCTCATTTTTAGGAGTCGGGGAAAATTTACTTTAGATTTTTCGGAGTTCGTTTAGATCTCTTTTTGTTTTTTTTTCTCTGCACGCTGAACCGTTTATAAAAAAAACTTACCAAGGCCGGCCAGGCCAAGGCCCAGCCGGGCCAAAGGCCACCGCCCCCAGGGAGCCGCGCGCGCCTAGCACTGGCGCAGGAGGCCGCCACCTCGCCTCTTGCTTCTTTAGCCGAGTCCTAGATGGACTCTAGGCTAGCTTTTTCCTCTTTCCGTTTTTCTTTTTCATCTAGGATTCCTATTCCTAGTCTAATTCCTTGCCCTCTACCCCAAGTAAACCCCTCCCCTCCCCAATATAAATACCCAAGCACCCCCCCCCCCCTCTAAACACATCAAATTCCAAGCCTCTCTCAACCCCAAGCACTCCACCGCACCCCGCGCCCTAAGCCGCCGCCCGCGCCCTACGCCGCTGCCGCCGCCTTAGCCGCCGCCGCCGCACCTTGCCGCCGCCGCCGGAGCCCCTCGCCGGAGACCTCGCCGAGGTTTCCCCGCGTCTCTTTTTCTCGGATCGTTTTCTTCTAATCGTTCCGATTCTTTTCTTCTCTAAACCGTTCCGGTTTTGTAGATCGGTTTTTCGTTCGGTTTTCTTCTCCGAAACCCTAGATTGGATTCATTTTCTTTTCCGATTTAGTTGCCTTTGGACCGTTCGCCGGACCGTTCGTCCTAACGAACGTGATCACCGGATTCTTTCTCGGTTAACGACGTCCGTTCGTTTAACCGTTCTTATTTTTCTTCTCGTCGGATTTATTCCGCGTCTTTTCCGCGATCGTGATCTCCGATCCGATCTTTGTTCTAGTTTATCTTTTCGCTCGTTTATCGGAATCAGGTGATTCAAGCGCCTGGAGTTTCGTTTTGAAACCGCCGTTCCGTCTAATCAACTTAAACAAGTTTTTGCCTCGGTAAAATTTGACCTAGTTTCAACTTGCTAGAACCGAGTTGTTTTCTTTCGCCGTTTGTTTCTTTGTTCGGTTCTTTCTTTCTTCTCAATCGGAGTTCTCAAATTGAACTTTCTGGTTCGTTCTCTTGTTCGAGTTTTACCTGTGCATTAGATGAGTACTTATTGTATGCTTGTTGTTTGTCTGCGATAGATTACCCGGATTGCGCCGCTTGTTACTTCGAAACCCTAGGACTCGCGGATCATCAGCAAGGCAAGTAACACTTTGATCATACCTTTTCTACAACCCATGTTTTATTGCATTAGATCAATCCTCACACATTGCATGATTAGGATCTAATTAAATTGTGGGATGGGAAGTAGATGAGGTAGTACCTATCACCTGTATTACAATGAAACATTTGGGAGTTACTTCTACGTTTGCTTATTATTATGCCATGCTATGCTAGTAGACGTGGATTGGGTGAGTGATATCCATGACAGATGTGAGTTGATAATTTTAATGGTTTATCTAAGGTGGCAACTTAAACACACATCTGGGTGGACTGAGGCACCTGATGTCTATCAGGACTTGCCTGTTTTTTTTCGGACCGCCACCCAAGCTCAAAGGGATCATAAGATCTTTCATGCTAGAAACTTCCGTGTGCAGCCACAAGCCATTATGGGCTCTGGCATAGTTGACTAAGTTGTGCGAACTCTTACGGGGTGGACTAGCAGATGTAGGGGTTGTAGGTGGTACGGTCTACCCCACATGTAAGGTGCTAGCGCTTCTGAAAGACTGTGTCTCGGTCATCCGTCTTCTCAAACACCATGTAGTGCGAGAAACCAAACGGAGGCGATCGAGTCTTGTGGGGAAAAGTGCGCAAACCTCTGCAGAGTGTACAAACTAATCATGATTAGCCGTGTCCCCGGTTATGGACAACTTGAGTATCTAGTACTTGAATATCATGTGAATCTCAACATGTTACTCCTAATTAATGTTGTTGGGTTTTAATTATTTTTAATTGGGATTGAGAATGATGTCAACCATTCTCAATGTTTCACAACCACCATGATAGTTAAATAAATTTATACCTTTGCAGTAGGGAAAAATTGGCTTTACGCAAAACTGTAACCATAGAGCTTTCCACCAGCCATATATGCATATAGTATAGTTGTTTCATTCCATTACTCTCTATGTGTTACATTGCCAGCATATTCCATGTGCTGACCCGTTTTCGGGCTGCAACGTTAATGTTGCAGACTTTTCAGATGATGATTGAGGTGCGTTTAGGTCATGGCCCTATACTCAGTGATGCCGCTGGAGTTGATGGACCCATTTATCTTCCAAGTCTTCCGCTGTTATCGTTATTAGATGGCCTTCAGCCATATTTATTGTAATAAGTTCTTTTTGAGCCATCGATGTAATAAGTGTGTGATTGTAACTCTGCTATAAAACCTCGATGTACTGTGTGGTGTCAGCATTACTGATCCAGGGATGACACCGTAGCACAGTAGACATGATCCATTCTGGTCAGGTCGCTACAGAGATGGTATCAGAGCACACGCTGACTGTAGGACACGACCACTAAGTTAAAGCCATAGATCACCTTTCTCTTCTCATTTTCTAACTCCTCATCTTTTCTACTCTATTAGGATGACGCACGCGAAGATTAAGTATGCTCAACCAGATGAAGGCACACCATTTGGATTTCACCTGAAGGAAGTCACCAAGTACCTGAACATTGGATTACCAAGCTTCACGGGAACCTTCAACGCCACTCTGCCTGAAGAGGAGCGCTGGAAGATTCAAGCTCACGTTGCGGGAAGGACATTCGCACCAATCACGAAGCCTATAGATAGTGTTTTCAATGCACCAACTTGGAGTCTGGGAAGGAGCATGGCAGCTCATATCACCATAGGACGCATTGGAGAAGTTTATCAAGAAGACCTCAAGGACACTATCTACCAGATTTGCGGATGCCGAGATGAACAATGGGAGTTAGTCAGCACCAAGAAGGATAGATCCATTGCAGCATTCATCCAGGAGTTAAACCAGCACATTTGACGCCACGAGAACCAGATGTGCAATGATATGATGGAGTTGAAGAATGCGAAGGCAAGGATCATCGAGCTAGAAGGAGAAATGAAGTCTACACGCAAGGACTACATGGACGAGATTGTAGCTCTGGCAAGGCACAATGTCGATCTTAAGCAGGAGATTGAAAAACTCAAGAGGAAGTTAGCATCCCAGGAGGACGACGAGTACGTCGCATGTCCAGACAACTACATCATCATCGACGACACCGATTCAGATCCAAGTGAACCCGACTTTGAAGACGAAGCTGGAGCAGATATCATGGAGTCTTCCATCGGTTCAAATTTCTAGATGACCACCAGATAGTAGTAGTATTCCCCCATGTAAACAATAGTCGAGCACTTTTGCGATAGTTAGACCGTTTGTAAGCCCTTGTTTGATTGATTGGAGTGAATTGTGTGTTTTTGCCTCATGTGCATATGGGTAGTGTTTTCCCTTTAGACCCCCTCTATTCTTATATCTCATCTTTTCTAAAACCCTCAGATGCCTCCGAGACGTGACAATGGATTTCCACCGGAGCTGACTCAGTTGATCCAGCAGCAGAATCAATTGATGCAGATGCTAGTCCAGAACCAGCAGAACAACAACAACAACCCACCACCACCACCACCTGTTGACCACTTAGTCCGTTTTCTTAGGCTGAATCCGCCGGTGTTTTCTAGTAGCACCGAGCCGATAGTAGCAGACGATTGGCTCCGCAAGATAGGAAGGGAGTTGACCACTGCAGGATGCACGGATGGTGAGAAAGTGAAGTTTGCCGCTCACCAGCTAGACGGACCCGCGGCAGCATGGTGGGAGAATTTCACAGCCACTTACCCAGTTGACACTGTCACATGGGATCAGTTTCAGCAAGCTTTCCGCACTGCCCATGTTTCAGCAGGAGCTATGGCCATAAAGAAGCGTGAGTTTCGCAACTTACGCCAAGGAGGAAGGACAGTTGGCCAGTATGTGGAGGAGTTTAGTAAGCTAGCACGTTATGCCCCAGATGACGTTGCTACGGATGCAGCTAAGCAGGAGAAGTTTCTGGAAGGGTTGAATGATGAGCTAAGCATGCAGTTGATGGTAGCGAGTTTCAACAACTACCACGAGTTGGTAGATCGTGCCATCATGATTGAAGGGAAGCAACAACAGATTGAGAACCGCAAGAGGAAGTATGGACAGGGGAAGTATAACTCTGGAGCCCAGCAGAAGCCCCGTTTTGCCCCTAAACCGGGATTTAAGTTTCAGCACACCCATGGAGGAGGAAGCTCGCACAACCATAATGGCCACAAGAATGGTAATGGGAATGGAGGAAGCAACGGCTAGAACCGGACAACCCCATCGACCCCAACCAAGAGAGACCTGAGTCAAGTCACCTGTTTCAAGTGTTCCAAGACCGGACATTATGCCAATGAATGTCCCGAAGGCCAGAATGGAAATGGCAATGGAAGCTCTGGAAAGAAGCTGAACCCTTTCAATAGGGGACAGGTGAACCACGTTAATGTGGAGGAGGTTGAAGATCAGCCCGATGCAGTAATCGGTAAGTTTTTGGTTAAGTCATTTACTGCACTCGTTCTTTTTGACACTGGTGCATCGCATTCATACATATCAAGGGGATTTGTGGATAAGTATAACCTGCCAACCCAAGCCCTTAGGTCACCCATGTTAGTAAGCTCACTAGGAGCGGAGTTTATGGCTAGACGATGGTGTGATCGGTTACCATTAAGGATTGGTAACTATGTGTTTCCCTCAGACCTAATAGTATTGGAATCTCAAGGATTGGATGTGATATTAGGCATGGATTGGTTATCAAAGTATGAAGGGAATATTGAGTGTGCTAGTAAGTCAATTTTCCTTACTACACCAGAAGGGAGAAGGATCAAGTATGTATCCCGGCATGTACCAAAAAGGACACAAGTGAATTGCCTAACAGGAGTTGTGCAAGAGGAAGTACCAGTGGTAAAGGATTTTCCTGATGCATTTCCTGAGGAATTGCCAGGCATGCCACCGAATAGAGACATTGAGTTTTTGATTGAGTTATTGCCAGGTACAGGCCCAATATCGAAGCGACCATATAGGATGCCAGCAAAGGATTTGGTGGAAATTAAGAATCAGATTAAGGAGTTATTGGATAAAGGTTACATTCGCCCAAGTTCTTCGCCTTCGTGATCACCCGTACTTCTAGTGGAAAAGAAGGATGGATCATTAAGGATGGTTGTAGATTATCGGGGATTGAATGAAGTAACCATCAAGAATAAGTACCCACTGCCGATGATTAATGATCTGTTTGATCGATTGCAAGGGGCTAAAGTGTTTTCCAAGATCGATTTGCGATCAGGGTACCACCAGTTGAAGATTCGAGAGCAGGACATACCTAAGACAACATTCACCACGAGATACGGATTGTATGAGTATACCGTTATGTCATTTGGATTGACTAACGCACCTGGCTATTTTATGAACCTGATGAACAAAGTGTTTATGGAGTTTTTGGATAAGTTCGTCATAGTGTTCATTGATGACATTCTGGTTTATTCAAAGAATGAAGAGGATCATAAGGAACATTTGCGTTTGGTTTTGGAGAAACTAAGGGAACATCAGTTATACGCCAAATTCAGCAAATGTGAGTTTTGGTTGAAGGAAGTTGGATTCCTCGGACATGTTATATCCGGAGAAGGTATAGCAGTTGACCCCACAAAGGTTGAGACCGTAACCGAATGGGAATCACCAACGACAGTTGGAGAGATCCGAAGTTTTCTTGGACTCGCAGGATACTACCGGAGATTCATTGAGAACTTTTCAAAGATTGCGAAGCCTATGACGGAGTTGTTGAAGAAGGATACTAAGTTCAATTGGACTGAGGAGTGTGAGGCTAGTTTCCAGGAGTTGAAGAAACGTTTGGTTACCTCACCAGTATTGATTTTGCCAGATCAGACCAAGGATTATGAGGTGTATTGCGACGCTTCACGTCGAGGACTTGGAGCAGTGCTTATGCAGGAAGGAAGAGTTGTTTCGTATGCTTCACGACAACTGAAGCCTCATGAGTTGAATTATGCCATGCATGATTTGGAGTTAGCAGCCATAGTGCATGCATTGAAGACGTGGAGACATTTCCTCATTGGAAATCATTGTGAGGTGTACACGGATCACAAGAGTTTGAAGTACATTTTCACGCAGAAGGAGTTGAATCTCAGACAAAGGAGATGGTTGGAGCTCATCAAGGATTATGACATGAGATTGCATTACCATCCCGGAAAGGCTAATGTAGTAGCTGACGCATTGAGCCGTAAGAGCCATGTCAATACGATAATGATGGGAAGTATACCCAAGGAGTTAGCAGAAAACCTTCGTGAACTAAGTTTAGAGATAGTTCCGAGAGGCTATGTAGCAGCATTGGAGATTAAGTCAACATTGATGGATAAAATCAGAGAAGCTCAGAAATCTGACAAGGAGATTGCCGCTATAAAAGAGAGAATGAGTAAAGGAAAAGCAAAGGGATTTCGTGAGGATGAGCACGATACCCTATGGTTTGAGGACCGTGTTTATGTGCCAAATGACCCGGAGATCAGGAGGTTGATTTTGCAAGAGGCACATGATTCACCGTACTCGATTCACCCAGGGAATACCAAGATGTATTTGGATTTAAAGGAAACATTCTGGTGGACCGGAATGAAGAAGGATATTGCAGCATATGTAGCAGTTTGTGACGTATGTCAGAGAGTAAAGGCAGAGCATCAGAAGCCAGCAGGATTGTTGCAACCATTGCCGATACCCGAATGGAAGTGGGATAAGATAGGCATGGATTTTATCATGGGGCTACCCAGGACAAAGGCCGGATATGACTCGATATGGGTAGTAGTTGATCGTTTGACGAAGGTAGCACATTTCATTCCAGTTAAGACCACTTACACCAATGCTAAGTTGGCAAAGATATACATGACTAGAATCGTTTGTTTGCATGGAGTTCCGAGGAGTATCGTATCAGATAGAGGAACCCAATTTACCTCAAAGTTTTGGAATCAGTTGCATGAAAACTTTGGGAACCAGACTAGAGTTCAGCACAGCTTTTCACCCGCAGACAGATGGACAGACCGAGAGAGTCAATCAGATTTTGGAAGATATGCTGAGAGCTTGTGCATTAGATTATGGATCAAGTTGGGACGATAACTTGCCGTACGCGGAGTTTTCTTATAACAACAGTTATCAAACCAGTTTGAAGATGGCACCTTTCGAAGCTTTATACGGAAGGAGGTGCAGGACACCGTTGTCATGGAACGAAGTTGGAGACCATCAATTCTTTGGACCAGATTTGATTAAGGAGTCTGAACGGAAAGTTAAGTTGATTCGCGATAGGCTCAAGGTAGCCCAGTCCAGACAGAAGAGCTACGCAGATTCTAAACGCAAGGAGACAGTTTACGAAACCAGAGACAGAGTTTATCTTCGAGTATCCCCACTTCGAGGAGTTAAGCGCTTTGGAGTTAAGGGAAAGTTAGCACCACGTTTCGTTGGACCGTTTAAGATCTTGAAACGTATGGGAGAAGTCGCGTATAAGTTGGAATTACCAGAGGGACTGTCAGGAGTTCATGATGTATTTCATGTTTCTCAGTTGAAGAAATGTCATGCCGAGATGGCGGAGGTACCGCTAAGAGATATCGTGCCGCTTGAAGCGATTCAGTTGAAGGACGACTTAACATATGAGGAGAAGCCAGTCAAGATTCTCGATTATGCCAGCAGAGTTACCCGCAGCAAGGTTATCAAGTTTTGCAAAGTTCAGTGGAACCACCATTCAGAGGATGAAGCCACCTGGGAGAGAGAAGAAGATTTGCTCAAGGACCACCCTCACCTATTTTCTAGCCAACCCGAATCTCGAGGGCGAGATTCATCTTAAGGGGGGGGTAGGTTTGTAACATCCCAAATTTTCAATTTGGAATGTTATACACTAGATCATCATGCATAACATATTTTCTTGCATCTTGGCCGATCCTAGAAATTTCACGCAACTCAAGGACCTCCGGAGAGAGTTGGAGATTTCGTTATTTTCATATTTGAGAGTTTCTCAAATTTTGAAAAGAGGATCGTTTGATTTATTTGTTTTATCTTCAATAAATTTTCCGGTGTCAAAATATGAGAGAGGGAATAATATGACTTTCCCAAAATTTAGGAAAATGAAGATTTAATAAATAGATCAATTTTTGTTTGCCGGAGTTTTATTTGCATTTTATTTGGATAGGGAAAAATGCGCGTTTTCGAAAAGTGCATTTTAGGTCCGGAGAAAGTCCATTTTGTTCGGCTCATTTTTAGGAGTCGGGGAAAATTTACTTTAGATTTTTCGGAGTTCGTTTAGATCTCTTTTTGTTTTTTTTTCTCTGCACGCTGAACCGTTTATAAAAAAAACTTACCAAGGCCGGCCAGGCCAAGGCCCAGCCGGGCCAAAGGCCACCGCCCCCAGGGAGCCGCGCGCGCCTAGCACTGGCGCAGGAGGCCGCCGCCTCGCCTCTTGCTTCTTTAGCCGAGTCCTAGATGGACTCTAGGCTAGCTTTTTCCTCTTTCCGTTTTTCTTTTTCATCTAGGATTCCTATTCCTAGTCTAATTCCTTGCCCTCTACCCCAAGTAAACCCCTCCCCTCCCCAATATAAATACCCAAGCACCCCCCCCTCTAAACACATCAAATTCCAAGCCTCTCTCAACCCCAAGCACTCCACCGCACCCCGCGCCCTAAGCCGCCGCCCGCGCCCTACGCCGCCGCCGCCGCCGCACCTTGCCGCCGCCGCCGGAGCCCCTCGCCGGAGACCTCGCCGAGGTTGCCCCGTGTCTCTTTTTCTCGGATCGTTTTCTTCTAATCGTTCCGATTCTTTTCTTCTCTAAACCGTTCCAGTTTTCTAGATCGGTTTTTCATTCGGTTTTCTTCTCCGAAACCCTAGATCGGATTCATTTTCTTTTCCGATTTAGTTGCCTTTGGACCGTTCGCCGGACCATTCGTCCTAACGAACGTGATCACCGGATTCTTTCTCGGTTAACGACGTCCGTTCGTTTAACCGTTCTTATTTTTCTTCTCGTCGGATTTATTCCGCGTCTTTTCCGCGATCGTGATCTCCGATCCGATCTTTGTTCTAGTTTATCTTTTCGCTCGTTTATCGGAATCAGGTGATTCAAGCGCCTGGAGTTTAGTTTCGAAACCGCCGTTCCGTCTAATCAACTTAAACAAGTTTTTGCCTCGGTAAAATTTGACCTAGTTTCAACTTGCTAGAACCGAGTTGTTTTCTTTCGCCGTTTGTTTCTTTGTTCGGTTCTTTCTTTCTTCTCAACCAGAGTTCTTAAATTGAACTTTCTGGTTCGTTCTCTTGTTCGAGTTTTACCTGTGCATTAGATGAGTACTTATTGTATGCTTGTTGTTTGTCTGCGATAGATTACCCGGATTGCGCCGCTTGTTACTTCGAAACCCTAGGACTCGCAGATCATCAGCAAGGCAAGAAACACTTTGATCATACCTTTTCTACAACCCATGTTTTATTGCATTAGATCAATCCTCACACATTTCATGATTAGGATCTAATTAAATTGTGGGATGGGAAGTAGATGAGGTAGTACCTATCACCTGTATTACTATGAAACCTTTGGGAGTTACTTCTACGTTTGCTTATTATTATGCCATGCTATGCTAGTAGACGTGGATTGGGTGAGTGATATCCATGACAGATGTGAGTTGATAATTTTAATGGTTTATCTAAGGTGGCAACTTAAACACACATCTGGGTGGATTGAGGCACCTGATGTCTATCAGGACTTGCCTGTTTTTTTTCGGACCGCCACCCAGGCTCAAAGGGATCATAAGATCTTTCATGCTAGAAACTTCCGTGTGCAGCCACAAGCCATTATGGGCTCTGGCATAGTTGACTAAGTTGTGCGAACTCTTACGGGGTGGACTAGCAGATGTAGGGGTTGTAGGTGGTACGGTCTACCCCACATGTAAGGTGCTAGCGCTTCTGAAAGACTATGTCTCGGTCATCCGTCTTCTCAAACACCATGTAGTGCGAGAAACCAAACGGAGGCGATCGAGTCTTGTGGGGAAAAGTGCGCAAACCTCTGCAGAGTGTACAAACTAATCATGATTAGCCGTGTCCCCGGTTATGGACAACTTGAGTATCTAGTACTTGAATATCATGTGAATCTCAACATGTTACTCCTAATTAATGTTGTTGGGTTTTAATTATTTTTAATTGGGATTGAGAATGATGTCAACCATTCTCAATGTTTCACAACCACCATGATAGTTAAATAAATTTATTCCTTTGCAGTAGGGAAAAATTGGCTTTACGCAAAACTGTAACCATAGAGCTTTCCACCAGCCATATATGCATATAGTATAGCTATTTCATTCCATTACTCTCTATGTGTTACATTGCCAGCATATTCCATGTGCTGACCCGTTTTCGGGCTGCAACGTTAATGTTGCAGACTTTTCAGACGACGATTGAGGTGCGTTTAGGTCATGGCCCTATACTCAGTGATGCCGCTGGAGTTGATGGACCCATTTATCTTCCAAGTCTTCCGCTGTTATCGTTATTAGATGGCCTTCAGCCATATTTATTGTAGTAAGTTCTTTTTGAGCCATCGATGTAATAAGTGTGTGATTGCAACTCCGCTATAAAACCTCGATGTACTGTGTGGTGTCAGCATTACTGATCCAGGGATGACACCGTAGCACAGTAGACGTGATCCATTCGGGTCAGGTCGCTACAGCTACGTTCCCCAACAGTGGCATCTAAGCCAGGTCTATGCGTAGATGATATGCACGAGTAGAACACAAAGAGTTGTGGCGATAATAGTCATACTGCTTACCACAAACGTCTTACTTTGATTCAGAGGTATTGTTGGATGAAACTGCCCGGACCGACATTACATGACCGCGTTCATGAGACTAGTTCTGCCGATGTGCTTTGCACACAGGTGGCTGGCCAGTGTCTGTTTCTCCAACTTTAGTTGAATCGAGTTTGACAACGGCCGGTCCTTGTTGAAGGTTAAAACAACACACTTAACAAAAAATCATTGTGGTTTTTGATGCGTAGGTAAGAACAGTTCTTGCTAGAAGCCCGTAGCAGCCACGTAAAACTTGCAACAACAAAGTAGAAGAGGTCTAACTTGTTTTTGCAGGGCATGTTGTGATGTGATATGGTAAAGACGTTGTAAGTGCATCTAGTGCCCCTTAGTGATTTTGGTCTACTGAAGACTTATAGGTTAAGGGACTAATGTGTTTGTGAGTGTACACAGGTCTATAAGTCTATGAGGAGTTTGATGTTTACAGGGAAAGTCGACCCCTAAAAATGAATGTCTTTAATTGAAGACTTTGGCTTCCTAAAGACTTTGAAAGTGAAGAAATTGGTGTGACCGTGAAGACTTGATATTCATGCGAGGAATATGAAGCTTGAAGAATCTTGTTTTTGTAGTTTCGTTTTTCTCTTTCTCGAGTCATAGGAAACACCGTACTGTTAAAGGGGGTCGAGGAAAAACTAAGGAAAAGTTTCCAAGTGATGCTCATCTCAAAATCCTACACGTACCAATCCTTTCGAGTGAAGCCATTGGAAATCTCATACAGTTCAGTCCATTTCTTCGGTGACAGAGACGAAGTTCTTCTGGTCTCTGAGGAATTTGTTATGACTGAGGAGTTAGGAATTCGCCAGTGCGGATTGCCTGCAAATGAGGGACATGATAGCCCTGAGGAATTTGATTGCCAAATTTCTGACCGTTGTTGTGCTGTGCGCGAGCTATCCCAAAATATCTACCCACCTAATGGTCATATCATTGAAGGGCATTTATGTCTTATCATGTCGGGCTGCTCCCTAGGCTATAAATAGCCACCCCTAGAACCACTAGCTGGTTGGCTGCTCCATGAGAAACTGACACTTGTCATTGAGAGCATCCCATCCTCCGAGGACTTCGAGCAAAAATCATCAAGTGAGGAAAAACCCAAAACCCCAAACCAAACACCAACAAACCCAAAGTGATTGAGCATCACTAAAGCGATTGTTCCTGTGTGGAATCGACGCTTGTTACCTTTGAGGACTGTGCATCCTCGAGACAGTTAGGCGTCATGGTCTAGAGCATCCAAGTAGAAATTGTGGATCGCCGAGTGACCGAGTCTGTGAAGGTTTGGAAGTCACCTGAAGACTTACCATGAGTAATTGGGCGAGGTCCGTGTGACCTTAAAGCAAGGATAATACGGTGAGGACTGTGTGTTCGGGAGTGTGTGTCCCCAGGTTTAAATACCTAGCCGCTCCAACCAGACGTACGACTGTCATAGCAGTTGGAACTGGTCTACCAAATCACTGTCTTCACAGAGCTAACTTGTTCTATTTCCTCAACCCTTTTATTTCCTCATTATTGTGTTGTTGTTCTTGATCGTTACTATTTGAAGACTTTGATTGAAGACTTTCTCGAGTTCCTAAATCCTATTTCTTTAGTTAGTTTGTCTTTAACCTGCTTAATCCTGTGTTTACGCTTTCTGTACTCTATGCTTGTTTTCATCATGATGACTGTGCTGCTATTCTATTGTGCTTGCATCTGAGTACTTATTCCGCTGCTAGTCATTCGTGACTTAGGAATTTCCTCACTGTGAAATTCCTCAGTGACGAATTTGTAAAATTTGCCTATTCACCCCCTCTAGTCGACTTAACTCACTTTCAATTGATATCAGAGCAAGGTACTCCCTTGTTCTGTGTGATTTCGGTTTAACCACCTAGATTTTTAGTTATGTCGACTGTAGGTATGATCAAGTTCTCTGCTGGGTGTCCTACCTTCAATGGGACGGACTACCCCTAATGGAAGAATAAGATGCGAATGCATCTTGAGGCAATTGACAACAATCTCTGGTACATTGTGGAAAATGGTGTTCCCTCTGTCACTCCTACCATCAATGCTGCTGACGTGAAGAGATTCAAGAAACTTGACTCTCAAGCGAAGAACATCATATGTGGCCATCTGAGCAAAGGGAAGTATGGTAGAGTGAGTGCTTTGGAGACAGCAAAGCTTATCTGGGATAGGTTGTCCAAGGTCAATGAAGGAGTCTCAACATAGCGTGACTCTCAAGTTGACGTTCTTCGCAATCTCTTCAACCTCTTCAAAAGACTCGACAATGAAAATGTTCAAAAAACCTTCTGTCGCCTCACTGACATTTCAAATGAGCTTCAAGCACTTGGTGCCACTAACATCACCGACCATGAGGTGGTGAAGAAATTGCTGAGGTCGCTTGATTCCTCATTTGACACGCTTGCACTGATGATACAAGAATGTGGAGACTACAAGTCACTTGACCCCGCTAATATCCTCGAGAGGCTAAACAACCATGAGCTCTAACTTGCTGAGAAGAGAGATCTCTATGGACCGACTTATGGCAGATCACGCGCACTGAAGGCCAATGCAGTATCTGAATCCAAAGGTGATGATTCTGGTAGCAGCCTTGGTGATCCTGAAGAACTGAGCCAGGAGCTAGCAATGATCATGAGGAAATTCCAGAAGTTCTCAAGACATGGTCGCTTTGGCAAATCCTCAAGAAGTGATGACATAAGATCAGATTCCTCATCCAGTGACTACAAGAAGAGACTTTGCCACAAATGTAAGAAACTTGGTCACTACATTCAAGATTGTCCTCAGTGGGAAAAGGAATCAAAGAAAAAGAAGTACTAGGACTACAGTTCTGATGATTCAAAGAAGAAGAAGAAATCTTCAAAGTCCTCTTCATCAAAATCCTTGAAGTCTTCATCTCACAAGAAGAGCAGCTCCAGGAAGGCTCGGGCATTCATTGGCAAGGAAATAGACTCTGAGGATGAATCTGAGGAAAATGAGGAAGAGGAGGCATCTGAGGAGTCAGACTCTGGTGTGGCGAGCCTAGCCGTCGCTACTGCATTCGTCAGCAAGTCCATCTTCAACTCTGAGGAAAATGACCTCCCCAACATTGCTGATGACAGCGATGATGACTACGCTCCCATCTATTGCTTCATGGCAAAAGGTGCAAAGGTACTCAAATATCCCTCCTCTGAATCAAGTGAGGATGAATCTGATGAAAACCTCAAGCCTAGATATTCTAAACTTGCTAAAATGGTTGTGAAACAACAAAAGGCTCTTGAAAAGGTTCAATATATGCTAGACAAAAGCGATGATATGTTGGATGAAGAAATGGATCGCACTAAAACTTTGATTGAAAGTCTTCAGAGACTTCAGACTAAGTTTGATAATCTTCAGAGTCATCATAACACTCTCTTATCTCATCATGAGAAGCTTTCTTATGAATTTCTTCAAAGAAAGCAGGATCTTGAGCAGCTAAGGGCGAGTTATGAAGATCTTCAGAAGGAACGTGATTCATTACTTACTCAACAAATCAGTTCTGCTCTGGTGGAATTCATTCCACCATGTTTGAAGTGCATTGAACGTGAATCTGCTAATTCTTCACCTCAAAGTTCAAATGCTTCTATTGCTGCAAATTCTTCAACTGTCTCTGCTGTCACTAATACCTCATCTAAGGATGCTGCTAGTATCACTGACCATGCAGGGCTGAAGGAATTGTATGAGACACACATGTACAAAAGCCTCAAAGGGCATCAGGCACTTTGTGATGTGCTTAAAAAGCAGATCCTCAACAGGAACCCTAGGAAAGAGGGTATTGCCTTTGAGAGGAAACTCAATGCTGATGGGACCTACTAGAAACCTGAGCAGTATCCCAAAACCTCATGGGTTGCTGCAAAGGGACCTTTAGTGGATCCATCTACCCTATCTGGCTTTACATGTGAATCTTCTTATTCTTCTAATGAGTCTTTTAACTCCAACTATAAACTGTTCAAAAATCAGAATGGTGAAGTATTTACTAGATATGTCGGCACTAGCTGCAGGAACGATCCCCCTATGAAGAAAATCTGGGTTCCCAGAAGGTGCCTTGAAAGTCTTTAGGACAATGTCATCATGACACCACTTGTGAAGAATAGGAACCCTAGATCAAATTCTTCATATGGACCAAAGTCTTCATATGGATCCAAGTCCTCATATGGACCAAATTCCTCACGTGGATCAAATTCCTCATACGGATCCAAATCTTCATATGAACATCATCGTGTTAACACTTCTGTTTCGCAGGGAAGATCTAAGGGTTATGAATATGTGCATTATTCTTCAAATCATTATGTTCATAAGTGTCACGCCCAATATGCGACACTATCCTAAAGAGACTCGAAGGTCCCACCAAAGATAGAACCGCATATTGACACACTTTTGCAAGGTGGATATCATTACATCAAACCATTATATAAAAGTTGGGGATACATCCAAGGCATACAAATGCTGCAAGAATACATCAATACATCATACATTGAATAACATCGGACTACGGATCAAACACAAACAAAAGCTCAAACGACATCCACCCTGTGTAACATCCCAAATTTTCAATTTGGAATGTTATACACTAGATCATCATTGCATATCATATTTATTGCATTTTGGTTGATCCTAGAAATTTTTCGCAACTCAAGGACCCTCGGAGAGAGTTGGGGATTTCGTTATTTTCATATTTGAGTTGTCTCAAATTTTGAAAATAGGATCATTTGATTTTATTTATTTTATCTTCAATTATTTCTATTACAAAAATATGAGAGAGGGAATAAAATGACTTTCCCAAAATAAAGAAATATTGAGGATTTAATAAAAAATCAAATAAGATTTTATTTGGTTTTATTTGCTATTTTATTTGAATTTAGGAAAAATGCGCGTTTTTCAAAATTCCATTTAGGCCCCAAATAAATGTTCATCCTGTGCGACTTAATTTTAGAAGCCGGGGAAAATTTATTTCGGGATTTTTGGAGCTGTTTAGTATTTCTTTCGTTAGTTTTTCTGCGCGGAATTATTAAAAAAAAGTCCGAACCGACCCTGGGCCGTAACTGGCCAGGACTCCGCCTGGCCGGGGCTTTATAAGCCGCCCCGAGGCCCGAGCCAGCCCAACCCGCGCCCCAAACCCTAGCCGCGCCCGATCCGCCCTATCGCCGCCCGATCCGCCCCGCCGCCGCCCGATCCGCGCCGCCTCACCGCCGCCCTGCCGCCCGCTGCCCGAGGTAGCCGCCGTCGCCGGCGGTTTTCATCAAAAAACCGCCCGGTTTTTTTAGATCCGTTTTTTAGAACGGTTTTTTTATGGTTTAGTTATTTAGCGAGCGTTCGCTCATTCGTTCGTGTTAACGAACGCGTTCTTCGTTTAGATTCAGTTAACGAACGTTAGTTCGTTAAACTGTTCGTCGTTTTTCTTTTTCTCGGATTAAATCCACAATTTTCTGATCGCGATTTCTAATTTGATTTTCGTTTTAGTTTAACTTTTCGCTCGTTTATCGGAATGAGGCGATTCAAGCGCCTGGAGTTTCGTCTCGAAACCCTCTTTCCGTTTAACCAACTTAAACAAGTTTTTGATTTTGTAAAAATTGTCTTAGATCCAGAATAGTAAACGAAGCCTGTTTCTTTTGCCGTTTGTCTTTTGTTGCTTCGTTCGATTCGATTCTTTTTGCCAACCGGAGTTCTTAAGTTGAACTTTCTGGTTAAATCTCTTATTTGAGTTTTAACTGTGCATTACTTGAGTACTTATTGTGTGCTTGTTTGTTTGCGTTAGAGTACCCGGAGTGCGCCGCCTGTTACTTTGAATCGCTAGGTTTCCCGGATCATCAGCAAGGCAAGTAACACTTTGATCATACCTCCTACTACCCAGTTTTATTGCATTAGATCAATCCTTACACATTGCATGATTAGGATCTAATTAAATTGTGGGTTTGGGAAGTAGTTGAGGTAGTACCTATTACTTGTCTAATTATCAAACCTTTGGGAGTTACTTCTACGTTTGCTTATTATTGCTATGCTATGCTAGTAGACGTGGATTGGGTGAGTGTATCCATGACAGATGTGAGCTTTGTTAATTAATGGTTTACTTAAGGTGGCAACCTAAACACACATCTGGGTGGATTGAGGCACCTGGGTATTCCAGGATTGCCTGTTTTCTTTTGGACCACCACCCAGGCTCAAAGGGATCATGAGATTATTCATGCTAGAAACTTTCGTGTGCAGCCACAAGCTAATATGGGCTCTAGCATAGTTGACTAAGTCGTGCAAACTCTTACAATGGTAGACTAGCAGATGTAGGGGATGTAGGTGGTACGGTCTACCCGTCATAAGGTGCTAGCACTTCTGAAAGACTATGTCTCGGTCATCCGTTTCTCAAACACCGTGTAGTGCGAGAAACCAGATGGAGGCGATCGAGTCTTGTGGGGAAAAGTGCGCAAACCTCTGCAGAGTGTATAAACTAATCATGGTTAGCTGTGTCCCCGGTTATGGACATCTTGAGTATCTAGTACCTAGATTATCAAGTGAAACTCAACATGTTACTCTAAAGATTAATTTTGTTGGGTTTGTTTAATGATGATGTTTAATTGGGATTGAGAATGCTGTCAACCATTCTCAATGTTTAACAACCACCATAATAGTTAAATAAATTTATTCCTTTGCAGTAGGGAAAAATTGGCTTTACGCAAAACTGTAACCATAGAGCCTTCCACCAGCCAAATATGCATATAGTATAGCTGTTTCATTCCATTATTCTCTATGTGTTACATTGCCAGCATATTCCATGTGCTGACCCGTTTTTGGGCTGCAACGTTAATGTTGTAGACTTTTCAGACGACGATTAAGGAGTTTTAGGTCGTGGTTCTATACTCAGTGATGCCGTTGGAGTTGATGGACTCACTTATCTTCCAAGCCTTCCACTGTTATCGTTTTTAGATGGCCTTAAGGCATATTTATTGTAATAAGTTATCTTTGGAGACACTCGATGTAATAAGTGTGTGATTGCTACTCTGCTATAAATCCTTCAAGTACTATGTGGTGTCAGCATTACTGATCCAGGGATGACATCGGAGCACAGAGATTGGACCGTTTGAGGTCTGGTCGCTACAAGATGGTATCAGAGCACACGCTGACTGTAGGACACGACCCCTAAGCTAAAGACCTAGATCACTACTCACTCTCTTCTCTTCTGACCTCTCATCTTTTCTACTCTTTTATGATGGCAGATGCAAGGAACAAGTTCACTCAATCAGATGGAGATACACCGTTTGGACGTCACTTGAAAGAAGTCACTAGATACTTGAACATAGGAGTACCAAGCTTCACCGGAACCTACAACGCCACTTTACCTGAAGAAGAGCGCTGGATGATTCAAGTTCAAGTTCCAGGAGGGACGTTCATGCTAGTCACTGAGCCCATAGAGTTTTCTTTCGATGCACCAACTTGGAATCTAGGAAAGAGCATGGCAGCTCACATCGCCATGGGACGCATTGGAGAAGTCTACCGCAATGATCTCAAGGATACTATCTACCAGATTTGTGGGCGCCGAGATGAGCACTGGGAGATGATCAGCACCAGAAAGGATAGATCAATTGTAGATTTTATCCAGGAGATAAACCAGCACATTCGACGACAGGAGAACCAGATGTGCGCCGACATGATAGACCTGAAGAAGGCAAGGACAAGAATCAAGGAACTGGAGGAAGAAATCAAGGCTACACGTGAAGATTTTGAAGAAGAAATTGAAGTATTAGTGGAAAAGAATGACGATCTGATGAAGAAGATTGGAATATTTATGGGAGGCACTACACCAGTAGAAGAAGACGAAGAACCCAAGGAGATTCGCCCGGAAGACTACATCATCATCAACGACACCGACTCGGATCCAGATGATAGCGATGATGACTATGTTGATGAAGCTGGAGCAGATATCATGGATTCTACAACCGAAGAATATTTCTAGTAGACCACCCCAATAGTAGTAGTAGTCCACCATGTAAATATAGTAGTACGAGCACTTTTGCGATAGTTAGATCGATTGTATGCCCTTGTTTGGTTGATTAAATGAAGTGAATTGTTTGCTTTTGCCTCATGTGCATATGGGTAGTGTTTTCTCTTTAGACCCCCTCTATTCTTAAATCTCATCTTTTCTAAACCCTCAGATGCCACCGAGACGTGACCCCGGATTTACCTTCCCACCGGAGCTCACTCAGTTGATCCAGCAGCAGAACACATTGATGCAGTTACTACTCCAGAATCAGGGGAACAACAACAACCCACCACCACCACCACCACCTATTGATCACTTAGCCCGTTTTCTTAGGCTGAATCCGCCGGTGTTTTCCAGTAGCACCGAGCCGATAGTAGCAGATGATTGGCTCCGAAAGATAGCTAGAGAGTTGACCACAGCATGATGCACTAATGCGGAGAAGGTGAAGTTTGCCGCACATCAGCTTGAAGGACCCGCAACATCATGGTGGGAGAATTTCATAGCCACTTTCCCTGTCGATACTATCACATGGGACCAGTTTCAGCAGGCTTTTCGTACTGCCCATGTTTCAGCAGGACCTATGTCCATGAAGAAGCGAGAGTTTCGCAACTTGCGCCAAGGAGGACGGACAGTTGGCCAGTATGTGGAGGACTTTAGTAGCTAGCACGTTATGCCCCAGATGACGTTGCTACGGATTCAACTAAGCAGGAGAAGTTTCTGGAAGGACTGAATGATGAGTTGAGCATGCAGTTGATGGTAGCAACCTTCAACAACTACCAGGAGTTGGTAGATCATGCTCTTATGATTGAAGGGAAGCAGCAGCTGTCGGAATTCGGGTTCCGGCAGACCCTTGAGGTTCGAACACTAGGGTGCACGCGGAGATTTCGCCTCCTACCTACCTGCACCCCTCCGCCTTTCTAGGATCTGAACTATGGAAAGAACAACACAATGGACAAAGGGTTTATACTGGTTCGGGACACCGTTGTGGTGTAATACACTACTCCAGTGTGTGGTGTGGTGGATTGCCTCTTGGGCTGATGATGATGAACAATACAAGGAAGAACAGCCTCGCGAGAGTCTGTTCTTGGCTGGGGTGATGAACTGCTGGGAGGAGCTCAGTCACCTTTCTCTCTCTCTCTCTCTTTCTGATCTTCTCTCTCTCTTTTTCCCTGCCTCAGCTCTCTCTCTTCTTCCGTCTCTGTCCCCTTGCTCTGTAGGTGGCTGGTCCTATTTATAGAGGCCTTGGTCCTCTTCCCAAATATCGAGCGGGAAGGGAGCCAACAATGGCGGGCTAATTTGAAGGGGGACAGCTAGTATCAACTATCCTGACAAAAGTAGTCTTCGCCTGCGCAAAGCTCTGGTGATGACGCCGTCTTGGGCTCCACGGTGACCTCCGTCTCGTAGTCCTCCTGGTCTTGGTCTCGTTGCACCGAAATGACAACCTTTGCCTGATGCCTCGGTACTTCGCGGTTGCGCTTGCCCCCTTTGCACCAAAGAGGAAGGGAGGACGCTGCGCGGGCTGGCACCCGCCTGGCGCCCCCGGTCATCATGGCTTGCGTCACGGGCACCTCGTGAGGTACCCCGCCTTGATCTCTCCGCCTCCTCGTGAGCCAGCCTGACGAGGCCGCGCCTGAGGAAGCTCCGCGTCGTTCGCCCCGCGAGGCTTGGCCCCTCGCGAGGGTCTTGGGTTTGTGTTGGTGAAGATGGGCCGCGCTGGGCCCCCCTTTGAGCCACGCCGCAGGCCGCAGGCAGGCAAGTCTGGGGACCCCTGTTCCCAGAATGCCGACAGTAGCCCCCGGGCCCAAGGCGCACCCGGACTTGGCCGTGCAGGGAGGCGGAAGGGCAAGAGCGAAGCGCCGCAGGCCCTAACAGCATGCGGCCTTGGGCGCCGCGTGGCGGTTGATTGGACGTGGGCGCCTCCTCTTCCCCATGGCGCCTCGGCAACTGCACGGATTGGGCAAGTCCCTGCATGCAAAGTGGGTCATGATTACCTATAGTCGTGGAGGTCGGCGGTTGGCCTTCGCCGGCCATAAGTACGGGGCAGCGCGCGCCCTTCCAGTCCATCCCTCCTTGCTTCTCCTTCTTCCCGATCCTTGCTCCGTCTTGCTGTGATGGCTCCGATCTGCCGGTTCTCGATGGCAGAGAAAGGAAAAGCTCCTCGAGAGGAGCCAGACCCACTTCCGCCGAAGAAACGGCTCGTCCCCCGTGGCCCGGATGAAGGGGCCCTTCAGGTGGTGTCGAGGCCTTGGTGCGAGCGGGTGCCGCCGGGGTTCCCGCTGCCATTGTACGCCCACGTCGAGGGCCCCGAAGGAGCTGATGCTGACCACCATGGGCAGCACCGCCATCGGCACCGACGGGTCACGAAGCTGTGGGTCGTCCCCCCTGGGGTTCACACCGAGGGCTCCTCCCAAGAGTTCGTGCTCCACGTCGCCATTCCTCTTCAGTCTTGGATCCGCCTTCCTCCCTTCTTCGCCTCCATCATACCGCAAGGGGAGCCCCTGGAGCTCTGGCTGCAGCACGCCGGCTACAGCACCCTCGCGACCGAGGAAGAGGTCGCGGTCGTTGCCCCGGGCGAGGTCTTCATGACTCGGGGCTGGAGAGAGATCGCCCGGGTTTGCAGGGTGAGGGGTGTCTTCGCGGTACACTTGGATTATGACGGTGCTTCGGTGATGCTCCTCAAGGTCTTCGATGCGAGCGGGCGCCGGCTGGAGTGCTGCCCCGGGGAAGGTGACCAGGACCCTCCCGCAACGAGGACTAGGCCCGCCAACCGCTCCCTTGGCGGCTCCTCAGGCGGTGGAGGCGTCGGAGGCTCCAGCGACTCCGGCAAGCTCTTGACGACTCCGGAGACGAGCGACGACAGGTACGAGCCCCCGAGCCGGCGCCGCTCCTGGAGCAGGGCGGGCTCGTCAGGCCGCCGCTGACTCTGATCTGGATGGGGTTGGCATCGGTGCTTGACGGCCCACTATTGATGATGGCGTCTTTTGCAAAGTCGCGCGTAGTTTGTGTCTCTTTAGGATCTGTTCCCTGCGAGGAATCAAGAACGCGCCCCGTGGGGGCTTGTAAGGTGCCTGTGATCCTGTTTTGTTAGTATAACCCTTGTCGTAGAATTGCGCGAGTTGCTCATTTCGTCTTAGCTCAGTCCTCCCTTTCGAGCCTCACGAGGGCTTGGTGCTCTACGCCGACAGGTCCCAGTCCCAAGGCGGCTTCAGCCGTCGCTGGTATGCCAGGTCGTGATGCCGTGGTCAAGGCCAGGAGGTGAGCGACCCAGAGTCCGGTAAGAGCCCCTGAGTCGCGATGCTCAGGAGGTCCCCTTTGGCGCCCAAGCAACCGTTGTTTGGTGAGAAAGGAGAGCGGCGTCGCTAACACGGGGTAGCATTAGGTGCGGGGATGGTGCCGCGGCAGCTTGCACTTCTGGGTGATGACTTATCTAGAGGATCAGGGGCCGCTCTCTAGTGTGTCGCCGGGTCCGTGCATCGGCAGGCGCGAAGTTTCTCAGCGAGGTCCTCGTGTGTCTCTCCCCTCTCGCCTTTGCTCCCCTTTCTGCTCTACGTCCTCGGGTCCCGGCCCTCGAGCGAGTCTCAGCCGTCGCTGGTATGCCAGGTCGCGATGCCGTGGTCAAGGCCAGAGGGTGAGGGCTGGAGAGCCAGTAGGAGCCCTGAGTCGCGATGCTCAGGCACCCCCCCCTTTAACGTGCAAGTGGTTCGCGCGGACGAGAGCGAAGGAGACACCACAAGGGCCTCGCCTAACGCAGCCCCCTTTAGGTGGTCCTGCAGGTCCATCATAGAAAAAACAAGGGGTTGCCATGACAATTGACAGTCAGCCGTTGGTTGCTTCCGAGGGGTAGTGAGGCACTGAAGGCTTGACGAGGTGACGCTATGCGGGGCTGCCGCGGCCAGAGCTCAGCCATCCAAGTTTGTCGACGTTGCAGGGACGGACCCATGCGCAAGCGTCGTGCCGTTTGGGAGCAGCTCCGTTAGTTGGCGTCGGCTGAGCAGGCAACTGGGTAAAACACATTAGCCGCGAAGGAGTGGATTCGTTCAAATAGATGCTGGGAATGCGGACATTACTGGGTCAGGCCCGAGCGGCTTGGGGATCATGCAGCCCGAGGGGCGCCCCCAACAAGGTAAGATAACAACATGGAATAAAAAGGGATACACGCCGCAGGGACGGACCCACGCGGCCTGGGAATAATGCAGCCCTGGGGGTGCTCCCAGCTGGAAGTGGAAACTTGAAAGATGTCACCTGATGACGTTGGGGATGAAGGGGTGTTGGTGTAGCAGACTCGGTGGGCTGCGGGAGCCGATCCTCACGAGCCCCCAGGCCCAGGGGCCTCGGGAGGCTCCAGAGGCGCTAGCGGCTCCTCGCGGACCATCTCCATCTCCGCCAGGGCCGCGGAACGCTTGGCCTCTTGTGCCTCCATGATGCCCCTCATGAGGCGCTGGTACGTGGCAGCCGCGTTCGGCAAGCCGTAAGGCATGCGAACGTAGCTGTGGGGTGGACCTCCACAGCGCCCCACTCGCGAGGGCCAGAGGCGCTCCAGAGAGGCGACTCGGTTGAGCCCTGGTACGTCGATGCAGACACGCAGCCCACCATCCTCGCCTGGATGGGGAGCCACTACTGGTAGGCGGCGGCGGCCTTTCATGGCTCTTGACTCCTGAAGCTCCTGAATGGCCTTGCTGACGAACTCCTGAGGGTTTGGATCTCCTTGCCCTGCTCCTTCTTGAGGGAAACATGCTTCGAAACACGCCTCCATGTGGTGCCCAAGCGCCTCCCTCGTGACCCTGGCTAGGTCGGTGGCCCTCCAGGGGAGAGCCCCCGAGCCCTGCCTGAGGAGGGCGCCGGGCGCGCTTTCCTATGCGATGGAAGGAGGTTTCCCCTGGGCAGGCGCGGGCCCAGAGGGGCCTGCCTCCTGAGTGGTCGGGCCGGACGATGTCTTCTTCTTCTTAGGGACGGTCTCGGGAGGCCTCCTGCTTCCACGATCCGGGTCTTCCAGTGACGCGGCCTGAAAGGCTCGTTCCAGGGAACACACCGCGTCCTTCTCTTCACATGGCACCGTGATGACTCCGCCGCTTCCTGGCATCTTGAGGACGTTGTAGCCGAGGTGAGTTACGGCCATGAACTTGGCCAGCGCTGGGTACCCAAGGATGGTGTTGTACGGCAGGTGAATGTGAGCGATGTCGAAGTCGGTGAGCTCGGTGCGGTAGTTGTCGCGTGCCCCGAAGGTGAAAGGGAGGCGGACCTACCCAATTGGGACCATGGAGCCGTCGGTGACATCGGAGAAAGGCTTGGTTGGCTGAAGCTGGCTGTAGGGCACTTGGAGGTTGTTGAATGTTTCCACGGACAGGACGTTGAGCCCTGCCCCGCCATCGATGAGGGTCTTGGTGACCACCACATTGCTGATGATTGGGGAACAAAGCATCGGGAGAACTCCGGCTGTAGCCGCACACTTGAGCTGATCTGCTGAGCTGAACATGATGGCGCACGCCGACCACCTGAGAGGACGCGTGGCTTCGAGCCTGGGGAGGGCTGCGTTCACTTTTTAGGCGAACTGCTTGAAGATGCGCTAAGAGGCTGGGGCTTGTGCCCCGCCCAGGATGCAGGCGATCGCGCGCGAGAGGCTGGTGGCGGTCCTCGTTTCTCCTTGGCTGCGGCGGCAGCGGTGGGAGGCCTGCGTTGCCTTGCGGGCGATCCTCGCGAGGCTGATCCCTCCAGTCTCCCTCGCGAGGCTGATCTCTCTAGCCTCCCTCACGAGGCGGGTCTTGCCAGTGATTCTCGCGAGGTTGATCGCGCCACCCTTGGCGCGAGCCACGGTCTTCCCAGCGTCCTGCGTTCCTTCCTCCTCCTCGGCCGTAGCCCCGGTCACTGCGGTCAGGGCGACGGCCGATCCTTCCTTCTCGCACGGCTCGGAGCTCTTGACATTCGTTGGTGTTGTGGGTGTGGAGGTCGTGGTACACATAGTACCGGCTGCCCTTGGAAGGTTCGGGCTGATCTCTGCCCCGCTTGGTGTCTGGTTCTGCCATGAGCACGGCAGCCCCCTTGCGCTTCACATCCTTGGCCTTGGGCTTCTTCTCTTCTAGGTCTGCGGCAGGCAGCTCGAGGAGGGAGAGACGCCCTTCCTCAGCCCTGGCGCACTTGGTTGCCAGGTTGAACAGTTCCAAGGAGGTGCACAGGTCTTCATGCATCGCCAGCTCCTCCTTCATCTTGACGTCGCGCACACCGTCGGAGAAGGCCGAGATGATGGCCTCCTCAGTCACCTTGGGAATCTTGAGGCGCGCGTTGTTGAAGCGCTGGATGTACTTCTGCAGCGTCTCCCCGGGCTGTTGCTTGATGCGGCGCATGTCGCTCACGGCGGGTGGCCGGTCGCGAGTGCCTTGGAAGTTGGCGATGAAGCGGGTGCGCATCTCGTCCCAGGAGGAGATCGTGCCTGGGGCCAGGTTTAGGAGCCAGGTGTGGGCCCCGTCCTTGAGTGCCATGGGGAACCAGTTCGCCATGACCTTCTCGTCTCCGTTGGCAGCTTCGATGCCCAGCTTGTAGAGCTGGAGGAACTCCGCAGGGTCAGCCGTGCCGTCGTAGCGAGGAGGCAGGTCTGGCTTGAACTTGCCGGGCCACGCGATGTTGCGTAGCTCGGAGGTGAAGGCGCGGCAGCTTGCTATGGCCACGGGAGGCCTTGGATGACAAGGAACTTGGTCTTGCATGTCCCCACGCGCTGCAGCTCGGAGCAGCACGGGGTCCTGACGCGCGGGAGCAGGAGCATGGTCGTGACGTGCTGGAGCAGGGAGCGCCCGGGCAGCTTCCTGCGGGCGAGGGACTTCTTGACAGCTCTGCTCTTGCTGCGCTGGCGCCTGACGAAGTGGGTTCCGCCCAGGGGCCACGCGCCTTGGAGCCATGGCGCCTTCCTGAGGAGGAGGCGGCCGGGGTGCCACCGGGGCTTCACTGCCCGCGCGGGGAGGGGTGCGGTGCAGCGGAACAAACGGCGTAGGAGAGCCCCCTGCGGCGCGGACAAGCTCGGCGGCGCGGTCGAGCCATTCTTCGTAGACGTCGTCGACGGGGCGGTAGCGCAGGAGCTCGTTCGCCGTGATGAGTGCAGCCCGAGCCTCCATGGGCGCGCGGAGCGCGCGGGACGAAGAACCAGCTGGGGTGAGCGAGGGAGTTTTGGTGCGGCCGTCTTGCCGCACGGACGGATGCTGGGACGATGCTTGATGCTCGTCCCCCACCGGCCCGGTGGCGGCGTTGATGGCAGGTGACGGGGAACGGCGAGGTCGCCCGCCGACAAGGGCCGTCTGGGCGACGCGGGAAGCGAGCGCGGCCCGGCGCTCGGTGCGGGCCCGACGAGCGTCAGACATGGGCGTGATGGTCGGAGGAGAACGGGGTGGTGGAAGATGAATCCCGACGCACCCCTACCTGGCGCACCAAATGTCGGATTTCGCGTTCCTGCAGACCCTTGAGGTTCGAACACTGGGGTGCGCACAAAGATTTCGCCTCCTACCTACCTGCACCCCTCCGCCTTGCTAGGATCTGAACTATGGAAAGAACAACACAAGAGACGCAGGGTTTATACTGGTTCGGGCCACCGTTGTGGTGTAATACCCTACTCCAGTGTGTGGTGTAGTGGATTGCCTCTTGGGCTGATGATGATGAACAATACAAGGAAGAACAGCCTCGCGAGGGTCTGTTCTTGGCTGGGGTGATGAACTGCTGGGAGGAGCTCAGTCACCTTTCTCCCTCTCTCTCTCTCTTTTCCCTGCCTCAACTCTCTTTCTTCTTCCGTCTCTATCCCCTTGCTCTGTGGGTGGCTGGTCCTATTTATAGAGGCCCTGGTCCTCTTCCCAAATATCGAGCGGGAAGGGAGCCAACAATGGCGGGCTAATTTGAAGGGGGACAGCTAGTATCAACTATCTTGACAAAAGTAGTCTTCGCCTGCGCAAAGCTCTAGTGATGACGCCGTCTTGGGCTCCACGGTGACCTCCGTCTCGTAGTCCTCCTGGTCTTGGTCTCGTTGCACCGAAATGGCAACCTTTGCCTGATGCCTCGGTACTCCGCGGCTACGCTTGCCCCCTTTGCACCAAAGAGGAAGGGAGGACGCTGCGCGGGCTGGCACCCGCCTGACGCCCCCAGTCGTCATGGCTTGTGTCACGGGCACCTCGTGAGGTACCCTGCCTTGATCTCTCTGCCTCCTCGTGAGCCAGCCTGACGAGGCCGCGCCTGAGGAAGCTCCGCGTCGTCCGCCCCGTGAGGCTTGGCCCCTCGCGAGGGTCTTGGGTTTGTGTTGGTGAAGATGGGCCGCGCTGGGCCCCCCTTTGAGCCACGCCGTAGGCCGCAGGCAGGCAAGTCTGGGGACCCCCGTTCCCAGAACACCGACAGCAGCAAATCGAGAATCGCAAGAGGAAGTATGCACAAGGAAAGTACAATTCAGGTGCTCAGCAGAAGTCATGATTTACCCCTAGGCTGGGAGGACATTTTTAGCATACACATGGAGGAGGTAGTTCGCACAATCACAATGGCCCCAGGAATGGTAATGGGAATGGAGGAAGTAACGGCCAGAACCGCACCAACCCATCAACCCCAGCCAAGAAAGACCTGAGCCAAGTCACTTGCTTTAAGTGCCAGAAGACCAGACATTATGCCAATGAATGTCCTGAATCCCAGAATGGAAATGGCAATGGAAGCTCTAGGAAGAAGCCGAACCCTTTCAACAGGGGACATGTGAACCACGTTAATGTGGAGGAGGTTGAAGAGCAGCCGGATGCAGTAATCGGTAAGTTTTTGGTCAAGTCATTTACTACACTCGTTCTTTTCCATACTGGTGCATCGCATTCATACATATCAAGGGGATTTGTGGATAAGTATAAACTGCCAACCCAAGCCCTTAGGTCACCCATGTTAGTAACCTCGCCTGGAGCAGAACATATGGTTAGTCTATGGTGTGATCGGTTACCATTAAGGATTGGTAACTATGTTTTTCCCTCGGATCTAATAGTATTGGAATCCCAAGGATTGGATGTGATATTAGGCATGGATTGGTTATCAAAGTATGAAGGGAATATTGAATGTGCCAGTAAGTCAATTTCACTTACCACCCCAGAAGGGAGAAGGATCAAGTATATATCCCGACATGTGCCAAAGAGGACTCAAGTAAATTGTTTAACCGGAGTAGTGCAGGAGGAAGTACCAGTAGTGAAGGATTTCCCCGAAGTATTTCCAGAAGAGTTGCCAGGCATGCCAACGGATAGAGATATTGAGTTTTTGATTGAGCTTTTGCTAGGCACAGGGCCAATATCAAAGAGACCATATAGGATGCCTGCAAAGGATTTGGTGGAAATTAAGAAGCAGATTAAGGAGTTACTGGATAAAGGATATATTCGCCCAAGTTCATTGCCTTGGGGATCGCCAGTACTTCTAGTGGAGAAGAAGGATGGATCGTTAAGGATGGTTGTCGATTATCGAGGATTGAATGAAGTAACCATCAAAAACAAGTACCCCCTACCAATGATCAATGATCTGTTTGATCGATTGCAAGGAGCTAAGGTATTTTCCAAGATCGATCTGCGATCAGGATACCACCAGTTGAAGATTCGGGAACAGGATATACCCAAGACGGCTTTTACCACTAGGTATGGGCTGTATGAGTATACCGTTATGTCATTTGGTCTGACTAACGCACCTGCCTATTTTATGAACATGATGAACAAGGTGTTTATGGAGTTTTTGGATAAGTTTGTCGTAGTGTTCATTGATGATATCCTGGTTTACTCGAAGAACGAAGAGGAGCATAAGGAACATTTGCATTTGGTTCTTGGAAAGCTCAGAGAACATCAATTATATGCCAAGTTTAGCAAATGTGAGTTTTGGTTGAAGGAAGTTGGATTTCTCGGACACGTTATATCCGGAGAAGGTATAGCAGTAGATCCCACTAAAGTTGATACCGTGAACAAGTGGGAAGCACCAACCACCGTGGGAGAGATCCGAAGTTTTCTTGGACTCGCAGGATACTACCGGAGGTTTGTTGAGAACTTCTCAAAGATTGCGAAGCCTATGATGGAGTTGTTGAAGAAGGATACCAAGTTCATATGGACGGAGGAATGTGAGGCTAGTTTTCAGGAGTTGAAGAAACATTTGGTTACCTCACCCGTGTTCATTTTACCGGACCAGACCAAGGATTATGAGGTGTATTGTGATGCTTCACGATGAGGACTTGGAGCAGTGCTTATGCAGGAAGGTAGAGTTGTTTCATATGCCTCACGACAGCTTAAGCCTCATGAGTTGAATTATGCCACGCATGATTTGGAGTTAGTAGCCGTAGTGCATGCATTGAAGACTTGGAGACATTTTCTGATTGGAAACCATTGCGAGGTGTACACAGATCACAAGAGTTTGAAGTATATTTTCACACAGAAGGAGTTGAACCTCAGACAAAGGAGATGGTTGGAGCTCATCAAGGATGATGATATGAAATCGCATTATCACCCCGGAAAGGCTAATGTAGTAGCTGACGCATTAAGCCGTAAGAGCCATGTCAACACCCTAATGATGGGAGATTTACCAGGGGAGTTAGCCGAAAATCTTTGAGAGCTATGTTTGGAAATAGTTCCAAGAGGCTATGTAGCAGCATTGGAGATTCAGTCTACTTTGATGGATAAGATCAGAAATGCTCAAAGGACTGACAAGGAAATTGCTTCTATTAAGGAGAAAATGAGCAAAGGAAAAGCTAAGGGATTTCGTGAGGATGAGCACGATACCTTATGGTTTGAAGACCGTGTCTATGTACCAAATGATCCGAAGATTAGGAAGCTAATTCTGCAAGAGGCCCATGACTCACCATACCCAATTCACCCAGGAAATACCAAGATGTATTTGGATTTGAAGGATATTTTCTTGTGGACCGGAATGAAGAAGGATATTGCGGAATATGTAGCAGTTTGTGATGTATGTCAGAGAGTGAAGGCA
The DNA here is from genome assembly GCF_056163025.1 of Triticum urartu. Taxonomy (NCBI): domain Eukaryota; kingdom Viridiplantae; phylum Streptophyta; class Magnoliopsida; order Poales; family Poaceae; genus Triticum; species Triticum urartu. The sequence goes on along the minus strand of NC_141876.1, from coordinate 360,069,247 downwards.
GAGCATCAGAAGCCAGCAGGATTGCTACAACCATTGTCGATACCCGAATGGAAGTGGGATAAGCTAGGCATGGATTTCATCACAGGATTTCCCAGAACACGTTCAGGCTATGACTCGATATGGGTTGTAGTCGATCGTTTGACAAAGGTAGCTCATTTCATTCTAGTGAAGACTACCTATACCAGTGCAAAGTTGGCAAAGATATACATGACCAGGATCGTATGTCTGCATGGAGTTCCAAGGAGCATTGTATCAGATAGAGGAAGCCAATTTACCTCAAAGTTCTGAAATCAGTTGCATGAGACTTTGGGAACCGGACTGGAGTTTAGCACAGCTTTCCACTCGTAGACAGATGGATAGACCGAGAGAGTCAATCAGATTTTGGATGATATGCTAAGAGCTTGTGCGCTAGATTATGGATCTAGTTGGGATGAGAATTTGCCATATGTAGAGTTCTCTTACAACAACAGCTATCAAACCAGTTTGAAGATGGCCCCTTTCGAAGCCTTGTACAGAAGGAGGTGCAGGACCCCATTGTCCTAGGATGAAGTTGGAGATCGCCAGTTGTTTGGACCGGATCTGATAAAGGAGTCTGAACAGAAACTGAAATTAATTCACGACAGGCTAAAGGTATCTCAATCCAGGCAGAAGAGTTATGCAGATTCTAAACACAAGGATACAGTTTATGAAGTCGGAGACCGAGTCTATCTTCGAGTATCACCACTTCGAGGAGTTAAGCGCTTTGGAGTTAAGGGAAAGCTAGCGCCACGTTTTGTAGGTCCATACCAAGTTTTGGAGCGTATGGGAGAAGTAACCTACAAGTTGGAATTACCCGAAGGACTGTCAGGAGTTCATGACGCATTCCATGTATCCCAGTTGAAGTGCCACGCAGAGATGGCCGACATACCGCTGAGAGATATGGTACCACTGGAAGCAATTCAGTTGGACAGTGATTTGACCTATGAGGAGAAGCCAGTTAAGATTCTAGAGTATGCCAGCCGAGTCACCCGCAGCAAGGTTATCAAGTTTTGCAAGGTTCAGTGGAGCCACCACACGGAGGATGAAGCCACCTGGGAACGAGAGGAAGATTTGCTGAAGGACCACCCTCACCTATTTTCTAGCCAACCCGAATCTCGAGGGCAAGATTCATCTTAAGGGGGGTAGGTTTGTAACATCCCAAATTTTCAATTTGGAATGTTATACATTAGATCATCATTGCATATCATATTTATTGCATTTTGGTTGATCCTAGAAATTTCTCGCAACTCAAGGACCCTCGGAGAGAGTTGGGGATTTCATTATTTTCATATTTGAGTTGTCTCAAATTTTGAAAATAGGATCATTTGATTTTATTTATTTTATCTTCAATTATTTCTATTACAAAAATATGAGAGAGGGAATAAAATGACTTTCCCAAACAAGAAATATTGAGGATTTAATAAAAAAATCAAATAAGATTTTATTTGGTTTTATTTGCTATTTTATTTGAATTTAGGAAAAATTCGCGTTTTTGAAAATTGCGTTTAGGCCCCAAATAAATGTTCATCCTGTGCGCCTTGGTTTTAAAAGACGGGAAAAATTTATTTCGGGATTTTTGGAGTCCGTTTAGTATTTCTTTCGTTAGTTTTTCTGCGCGGAATTATTTAAAAAAAAGTCCGAACCGACCCTGGGCCGTAACCGGCCAGGACTCCGCCTGGCCGGGGCTTTATAAGCCGCCGCCCCGGGGCCCGAGAGAGCCCAACCCGCGCCCCAAACCCTAGCCGCGCCCGATCCGCGCCGCCATGCCGCCTCGCCGCCGCCGCCCCGCGCCGCCTCCCCGCCGCCCGCTGCCCGAGGTAGCCGCCGTCGCCGGCGGTTTTCCTTAGAAAACCGCCCGGTTTTTTTAGATCCGTTTTTTTAGAATGGTTTTTTTACGGTTTAGTTATTTAGCGAGCGTTCGCTCGTTCGTTCGTTTTAACGAAAGCGTTCTTTGTTTAGATTCAGTTAACAAACGTTCGTTCGTTAAACTGTTCGTCATTTTTCTTTTTCTCGGATTAAATCCGCAATTTTCTGATCGCGATTTCTGATCCGACTTTTGTTTTAGTTTAACTTTTCGCTTGTTTATCGGAATCAGGCGATTCAAGCGCCTGGAGTTTCATCTCGAAACCCTCTTTCCGTTTAACCAACTTAAACAAGTTTTTGCTTCTGTAATAATTGCCTTAGATCCAGAATAGTAAACGAAGCCTGTTTCTTTTGCCGTTTGTCTTTTGTTGCTTCGTTCGATTCGATTCTTTTTGCCAACCGGAGTTCTTAAGTTGAACTTTCTGGTTAAATCTCTTATTTGAGTTTTACCTGCGCATTAGTTGAGTACTTATTGTGTGCTTGTTTGTTTGTGTTAGAGTACCCGGAGTGTGCCGCCTGTTACTTCGAATCGCTAGGTTTCCCGGATCATCAGCAAGGCAAGTAACACTTTGATCATACCTCCTACTACCCAGTTTTATTGCATTAGATCAATCCTTACACATTGCATGATTAGGATCTAATTAAATTGTGGGTTTGGGAAGTAGTTGAGGTAGTACCTATTACCTGTCTAATTATCAAACCTTTGGGAGTTACTTCTATGTTTGCTTATTATTGCTATGCTATGCTAGTAGACGTGGATTGGGTGAGTGTATCCATGACAGATGTGAGCTTTGTTAATTAATGGTTTACTTAAGGTGGCAACCTAAACACACATCTGGGTGGATTGAGGCACCTGGGTATTCCAGGATTGCCTGTTTTCTTTTGGACCGACACCCAGGCTCAAAGGGATCATGAGATTATTCATGCTAGAAACTTCCGTGTGCAGCCACAAGCTAATATGGGCTCTAGCATAGTTGACTAAGTCGTGCGAACTCTTACAGTGGTAGACTAGCAGATGGAGGGGATGTAGGTGGTACGGTCTACCCATCGTAAGGTGCTAGCGCTTCTGAAAGACTATGTCTCGGTCATCCATTTCTCAAACACCGTGTAGTGCGAGAAACCAAATGGAGGCGATCGAGTCTTGTGGGGAAAAGTGCGCAAACCTCTGCAGAGTGTATAAACTAATCATGGTTAGCCGTGTCCCCGGTTATGGACATCTTGAGTATCTAGTACCTGGATTATCAAGTGAATCTCAACGTGTTACTCTAAAGATTAATTTTGTTGGGTTTGTTTAATGATGATGTTTAATTGGGATTGAGAATGTTGTCAACCATTCTCAATGTTTAACAACCACTATAATAGTTAAATAAATTTATTTCTTTGCAGTTGGGAAAAATTGGCTTTACGCAAAACTGTAAGCATAGAGCCCTGCTAGCCCAGGCTACCGACCGGAACCTAACCCAAGATCGACGACGAAGAAGAAGAACTCCAAAACATGCAAACATTGCTCTCACGTCATGATCATCGCATTACCTGTACCTGCAACTAGTGTTTTAGTAATCTGTGAGCCACGAGGACTCAGCAATCCCATTACCATGGGTATCAAGACAAGCAAAGCTTGATGGGTATGGAAAGGCTACGTGGTGAGGTTGCAGCAGCGGCTAAGCAAAGTATGGTGGCTAACTTACGAGTACAAGAGTAAGATGAGAAACTACACAAACGGTCACATACTAGAAATGATCAAGAAGTGACCGTGAACTAGTTACGTCCAATCATAACCCAACCGTGTTCTCCTCTCGAAGTTCCTTGAAAGGAGACAGTCACGGTTACGCAACGCGGTTGGTGTATCTTAATTGAGTTTACTTCAAGTCCTCTACAACCGGATGTTACCAAATTCCCATCTGCCACATAACCGCGGGCACGGCTCTTGAAAGTTTAAACCCTGCAGGGGTGTCCCAACTTAGCCCATGACAAGCTCATGATCTGCGCAGACAATCCTCCATCGTGGGACCCTCCGATCAGACACGAAATCTCGATGCACAAGACATTTCGATAATGGTAAAACAAAACCAGCAAGACCTCCCGATGTGCCGACAAATCCCGATAGGAGCCGCATGTATCTCGTTCTCAGGGCACACCGTCTGGGCCAGGTTGGCTGAGACCCTGGTTGCCCAGGGGGCGCCAGACATCGCCCGGTTTGGACCAACACTTGGAGGAGCACTGGCCCGGGGGTTGATTAATAATCCTCGGGGTCCGGAAGTCCCGATAAAAGTTTTAGTTGTTATTAGGCAAATGGTAAAACCAATGTCGGGCCTTGCTGGAAGAGTTCTATTCAAAGCGAACTGTCAAGAGGGCTCCATACCCCTCACCGTGTTAGGTACGCAAAATCAAGAAACATAACACTGGTATGACAGAAACTAGGGCGGCAAGAGTGGAACAAAACACGAGGCATAAGGCTGAGCCTTCAACCCTTTACCAAGTATATATGTGCATTAATTAAATAAGAGATATTGTGATATCCCATGATATCCATGTCCCAACATGGAACAACCTGCAACTAGCAACACTATAAGAGGGGCTGAGCAAAGCGGTAACATAGCCAAACAACGGTTTGCTAGGAAAGGTGAAAAGGTTAGAGGCTTTCATGGCAATTTGGGAGGCTTGATAAACAAGTGCTACATAGCGCGACATAGCGATAGCATTGAGACAACTGGCATAGCAATGATAGTAGTGAGATCCAAGGTGACGGTCATCTTGCCTGAAATCCTGCTAGGAAGAAGAACGAGTCCATGAAGAAGACGAAGCCACGTAGTCGAACAAATCCTCACAATCATAATGAAACAGGAACTATCGAGAACGAGCACAACCAGAAACAAGCAAACAACATGGTAAACAACATGACATGATGCTCAACCAAGTATGATACATGACAAGGCTACATGATGCTACTCATGGCAAGAGATGATGCATACAAGAACAAAACATCAAAGAAAGTTTAAATGAGGCCGGAAACAACATATGACAATTCTGGTTAGTCCTCATATGCAAATTTCGAAATTGGTTCAGATCTGAATAACACATAATGTTGAAGTTGTTAAACATCAAGTTAAAGTGCACCAAGATGATCTACACAGTTTTCTAGTCAAGTTACATATAAAGTTCGTTTAATTCGGGCTACGACCTAGAAGATATGACAAAACAAGTTAAACATGGCAGAACATGGTTACTAAGCATCTCCATATGATCCCTACATTAATGGCAATTAACAAGACAAGATGCAACATGATATAAGATGATTCTTAGACTTGGAGGAAATCTGGGAATGCAAAACAATAACGTTATGATGCTGACTTTGGAGGCACATAACTGCAAGCATAGCAAGTCTAATAAATATGCAATAGACATGGGCATGTAGTAGACATGATATACTTCAACTTAGTCGATGGACACAAGTTCATATGAAGCATGTAGTAATTACTATGATGCTTGCAAAAAGGAACATGCTGTTAACAGGTTGACAGATTTAGCATGATGGCAACTTGAGAGCAAGAAAGAGACAAACTACATCAAGTTATATGGCAACCAAGGGCATGACATCAAAGTACACATAACAAGAAGCAAATACCATCAAGGCATCATCATATGGCTCACGGACTAGTGGGAACCATCAAGACAAGTTTGAATGTTGTAACAGTTTCAACAAGTGTAGAACAGCAACAACAACATAGCATGTTTGCAAGCCTGTAACAGAGGTCATATGAAGTCCAAAATTAACAAACTTGGTATGAGGACAAAGTACCCAGAGCATACTTCAAAGCATGTAATTGGAGCAACACCAAAAGAGTCAAAATTAATCAATACCAAGCTCACAACATGGCATCATGAAGTTAACAGCAAACTGGAACATCATTCCGGCATGTTCATGGAATGAAAACATATGCTAGAGGACATGTATGAGGCATCACAAGGCATGGCATGAAAGAGCATAACATGGACATCAAAACATGTCAACTAGGTATATCCATATTATGCATGGAATTGATGGTAGCTTCAAACTAACATAGCATCTCAAAGTAACAGTTACAGACTTAGCAAAAATCACTAAGTCTCAGAAATCAGCAACATCAAGTAGCACACTTCACAAGCTTGTGCTAGTCACCACAAGGCACATAAAAATACATGGATGTCACCACTGTAAAGATGGCATGAAGATGCTCCTAAAACATGTAGACATGATGCTCAAAAGACAAACACTATGAAAAAGACAAATCAGCAAGTTATGACCATTTCAGCAGGTTATATCATTTAGCACTTTTTCAACAGGGATAATGGCATCAATATGAATAGTAACATGCATGAAAATGACACTATCATGAAGAGAACTCAGAGATGAACAGTTTGACATATCATACACGCAAAACGGAGCAATATCGATGAAGTTATGATATGATGAAGATGCGCACATATGATGAAATCTCAGGGACTTGGTGAAAAATATACCCGCTGAAAAATGGACGGGGAGATACGGGACGAGGCGATATGGGATGGGGCCGCATGTTTGGTTAGCGGGATGGGTGGATCTCATCGCACCTGTCCAGATCCGGCGCTGGGGCCGGCGGCTGGCGACGAGCTCGCGACGATGGCGCGGCGGCACGGTCCAGCGGGCGCGGAGTCTGGCGGAGGCGGGGTGGAGCAGCGGGTGTGCGGGGCAGAGAGCTGTGGCGGCGCGCAGGCAGCGGTAAGGCGAGGCGGCGGCGGGGCGGCGCGGTTGTGGCGACGTCGGGCGCGCGGCGGCGGAGGAGGTCACCGGCGACGTTCGGCAGCCGGAGCAGGGACGCGCGAGGCGGCGTCTCGCCGGCGCTCGGGCAGAGGCAGCGTGGGGGAGGGGCGGTGACCAGGCACGATTTGGCGGGCCCGCGGGGCGGGATGCGCTGGCCGGCGGCGGGGTTGGCGACGTGGCAGGCGGGGATTTGTTGCGGGCGGCGACGGTGATGACGTGGCGGCTAGACATATCCGGCGAGGTTGGACATGTCCGGTGGCACGGGGAAGAGGAAGGCTAGGGTTTCATCCACGAAAAACAGAGGGGGAGGACCTATTTATAGGTAGAGAGAGCTAGGAGAGTCCAAATGAGGTGCGTTTTTTGCCCACAAGATCGTGATCCAACGACGGAGAGCATGAAGGGGGTTTAGATGGGCTAGTGGGCTGTTATGAAGGGGTGCTAGGCTGTAAAGCGAAGGAGGGTTTTGGTTAACGCGGTTAACCGTTGGGGCATCAAACGACCTCCAAATGGAAAGAAATTTGACAGGCGGTCTACCGGTGATATACCAAGACCACTCGATAAATCTTGGCCCCATTCTGAGAACGTTTTTCTCCCGCTCATGAAACAAGATCTGAGACGGGCGATGAGTGCAAGTGAGAGTGTCAGATTCCGAAACGGACAACGGAGAGAACAGGGAGACCCGAACGCATGCAAGTTTTGAAAAACATGATGATGCAATGCACATGATGACATGGCAAAGATGCAACACGCAAGAAAATGACATGGCAACAATGGTGAATAACTGGAAGACACCTAGCGCACCGGACTCGGGGCGTTACAATAAGTCCTCGAATAATTTCTTTGCTTATTCATATGCTTACTCTAACCCCTCTCATGTGAAACGAAGTGGATTGGCTTCTATGCCACCTTTCTCATATGGAGCTCACAGAATGATGAACTCTTTTCCACCCCTCCAAATGTGGGTGGTGAAGAAAAAGAACTAATCTCTTATGCAGGGTCAGGTCTCCAGACAAAACTAAGCGTCTGAAGAATTTGCTAGAGATCTGAACATGCTTTAAATGATGCAAGCTAATCATGAAGAAATGAATTTTCATTTCTCACGTCCTCATACTGCTATTTCTGTTCTATTGCTTGATGAAATTGATCTGATGAAATTGATGTCATATTCTTCGCTGCTAAAGTACATGAGTTCGTAGGATGCACTAATTCATCTGCAGGATGATCAACCCAAAGTCACTTAGTGGGTCCTCGGTAGTGGATGTACGAATCACATGATTGGTGACTAGAACTTATTGATGGACACTGCTTTGTCTCCATCACATCTGAAGCATATCACCTACGCTGACAAAGCAAAAGCAAGGTATTGGTTCTAGGTAAGGTTGCGATCTCAAAGGGTCCTTAGGGTTCAACCTCATGTCTGTCTCAATGCTTTGTGATCTTGATATGGTTGTTGTCTTTGGCAAGTATCATTGTGTTGTGATCATGGAAGCTGACAATTCCAAAGTCTTCGAAGGCTTTAGGAGAGGAGATCTTTATATTGTTGATTTCTCTACAGGACCACAACCTGCTACATGTCTACTTGCAAAAGCTTCAGAAGGCTGGCTATGGCATCGACGACTTGGTCATGCTGGCATGAGGAACTTGCACACTCTAGTGAAGAAGAAGCATGTCATTGGCATCGAGGGTGTCAAATTCCACAAGGACCATCTGTGTGGAGCTTGTGAAGCTAGAAAGATGACCAAGGCCAAGCATCCCTCAAAGACCATCATGACTACCACTCGTCCATTTGAATTGCTTCACATGGATCTCTTTGGCCCTACTTATTATGCCACATTTACTAATGCTGCATGGCTTTGTCATTGTTGATGACTATTCTCATTACACATGGGTGCATATCATCACTTACAAACTGAAGTGCAGGAAGTCTTCGAACGATTTTCCTCGAGGGCTTCAACCAACTTTGGTGTGAAGATCAAGGACATCATAAGTGACAATGGAACCGAGTTCAAGAATACTGGTCTTGATGAATATCTTGATGAACTTGGTATTACTCACGAGTTATCTGCTCCTTATATTCCTCAGTAGAATGGCATCGTGGAGCGCAACAACATGACTCTTGTTGAGATGGCTCGCACTATGCTTGATGAATACAAGACGCCTCCTCGCTTCTGGCCTGAGGCTATTGATACTTCATGCCACATGATCAATAGGGTATATCTTCACAAATTCTTCAGAAAGACCTCATATGAACTCCCCACTGACAAGAAACCCTATGTGAGTTATTTCAAAGTCTTCGGTGCTAAATATTGGATTAGAGATCCTCATCACAATTCTAAATTCGCACCAAAAGCACATGAAGGTTTTATGATTGGTTATGGAAAGGACTCGCACACCTACAGAGTCTTCAACACCTATCACCACAAGGTTGTTGAAACTGTAGATGTGCGGTTCGATGAAACTAACGGCTCGCAAAGAGAGCAACTACCTCCTGTGCTAGATGAAATACCACCTAAGGAATCCATTAGGTTCAACGTTATGGAGGATGTCATCCCTACCAAAGAATCTGCCGAAGAAGTCATTCCTTATCATGAAGAACATCTTGCTGGTGCACCTGGGGAAAATGGCTCTGAAGAAAATGCTGGGCCACCTCAACGTCGTCAATGTAGCGACCCGACCTCAAACGGTCAAGTCTCTGTGCTTCAGTGTCATCCCTGGATCGGTAATGCTGACACATACACAGTTGCAGACACCTTCTCAGGATTAACAGCTATGCCCTTGGCGGAGATGATATGCCCAAGGTAGAGAACCTCATCGAGCCAAAACTCGCACTTCGAAAACTTCACATAGAACTGTTGTTCTCTGAGTTTGTCCAGCACCAATCTCAAATGCTTGGCATGATCCTCCTTGTTCTTGGAAAAGACCAAAATATCATCGAGATACACTAAGACGAAATCATTTGTGTAAGGGTTGAAGATGAAGTTCATCATGCGAGAGAATGTTAGAGGAGCGTTGACAAGGCCGAAAGACATGACAGTGTATTCATAGGAACCATAGCTTGTTCTGAATGTTGTCTTGGGGATATCTTGTTCACGAATGCGAATCTGATGATAGCCCATATGGAGGTCAAGCTTGGAGAATACTTGAGCACCTTTGAGTTGTTCAAATAGCTCATTGATGTTAGGAAGTGGGTACTTGTTCTTTATGGTCTTCTTGTTCAATGGACGGTAGTCGACGCAAAGTTGGTCCGTGCCATCCTTCTTCTTGACAAAAAGAACACCACAACCCCATGGAGAAGAACTCGGTCGGATCAGACCCATACGCTCTTGTACATCGAGTTGTTTCTTAAGATCCTTCAACTCTTCTGGTCCAAGCTTGTAAGGACGTTTACAAACAGGTTCCGTGCTAGGCTCAAGATCGATATGAATTCAACTGGCCGGTGAGGAGGCATTCCCGGAAGCTCTTCTAGAAAGACGTCTTGATATTCACAAACGAATGGAATCTGAGAGATGGCATTCAACTCGCCCTTCTCATTGAGAGAAAACAGTCGAATGGTATCATCACGAGCGGCATAGTTGATCACATCCTCAGACGAGTGTGTCAATTGAATCTGCCTGGCAGCACAATCAATCTGAGCCTTGTGCTTAGAAAGCCAGTCCATGCCGAGAATTAGATCAATATCCGAATCACCAAGGACCATTGGAGAAGACATAAATTTATAATCTCCCATCTTGATAGAAACATCCGGGATCATTGTGGTAGCCCTCATAGACTTGGCCGGAGAAACCACTCCCATGGGTTTACCCAACATTTCCGAAACGAAGTCATGCTTTGAAACAAATGATCTTGACATGAAACAATGCGATGCACCTGTATCAAAAAGGACTTTTGCAGGAGTAGAGTTAACTGGAAAGTTACCCATGATCACTTCTAAAGAGTCCTCTGCCTGAGCTGCATTCATCATGTTGACCTTTGCACACTTGGGATTATGCTTGACCACTGCATTGCTATCATATCTCACAGGTGGAGGAGGCAGAAGGCGCCTTTGGTTGAAGCATTTGTTTGCATAGTGCCCTTTCTGGTGACACTTGTTGCACGTAACCTCTGAGAGTGGATGGTGATACGGAGCACTTGACCTTGGAGCATGAGACGGAGCTTTGTTCTGATAGCCTGGGTTGGGTGGGTGGGAAGATCCATTGCCACCTTTACTCTTCTGCTGATAAGGCTGACGGAATAGAGGAGGAGGAGGCAACCCGTACTTTTGCTGCTTAGCTGCCACTTGAGTTGAAGAAGACGATTGAGTTGCATCCCTGACTCTCTTCTTAGAAGCATCGCACTTGAGCTGAGCATCTTCTTGCTTTAGTGCCATGTTGTAGAACTCATCATACTTGGTCGGCTCAAAAAGCACAAGAGCTAGTTGCAAATCTTCTCTGAGGCCACCTCTGAATTGATAAATCATGCTCTTCTCATCAGGGACGTCTTGTTTAGCGAAGCGAGCGGGCCTCTGAAACAGGATGTTGTATTGGTAAACAGACAAGCTGCCTTGCTTCAGGTTGCGGAACTCCTCACGCTTACTCTTAGCAACACTTTGAGGAATGTGGTGAGCTTTGAAGTCTCGATGGAAATCATCCCAGGTAATCACACGACCTCCTCTGGAATCTTCGTATTGTTGATACCACTCAGCAGCTTGGTCTTTGAGTTGGAACGAAGCAAACTTGATAAAGTCCTCAGGCCTGACGTTGCTACACTCAAAATGTTTGCAGATATCCACGAGCCAATCGTCAACGCCTGTGGCCTCGACACAGTTACTGAAAGACTTCGGCTGGTTTGTGAGGAACTGATTGAGGGTAGCAAACTGAGCTTGACTGTTGCGTTGGCCTTGATTCCCTTGGTTACGCTCTTGCAAGAGTTGCAAAAGCATCTGCGTGTTGGCATTGGTGGCGGCCATGACAGCTTGCCATGCCTCCGGAGGTGGAGGTGGTGGCGGAGGTTCCGGATTCTGACGCGTTGGAGGAGCCATCCTGAAGAGGTTGACATCCGTTAGCATCTTGAAAGACATATATTCAAGCTGAATCAATGGATTGAAATTGCAACATATAGCCTTAACATTCGAACAAGAATGAACGAATGAATTCCGAAGTAAATTATCACATTTCCATAAATTGAGAAGCCACTTAGATGGAGATAAATGAATAAAACAACAAGGTACAGACATGAACAAATAATTGGTAAGGATTACCAAATCACAAACCAAATATTTGCGGAAAGAAATACTAGAGCTACATGAATTCCCACCTATAAAACTCCCGAAACTTTCCGGTTATGCAATCAGGTGTTGGGGATATAGGGGAAGCATAATATCTTACCCAAAACAGCAAAACCTACATCCAGCTGTATCCATCCTTCAACACATAACCAAGAAACCTGCAGAAATCATTTACCTCAACCTTCGAAAAGCATCCGTTATAGGAGTTATGGCAATACTCCCGAACTCCCGCCCCAGTACTGTGTGGTGTCGAGGTTATCTCACCAACAACTTCATAAAGGAGATTTTCGATGTCGGCGAAACTCGGGTATTCCAGAACTGCAACAATAAAATTGTGACGACAACACCTCGGAGCTCAACTCCCCGGGACACTGCCACAACCCCTAAATGTCAGGAGGCACCACGAACAATGTTCTCGTCACAAAACCATCGGAACGATTCCAAGATACCCGCGTGATCCTAATTTTTTCATGAAATTTGAGAAGGGAAGAGTCAAAACTCTACGCCAGGAGGCCTCACTGGAGCGACGAAGGGACTGAGGAGTAAAAAGAATCCTACTCTCCAATATATATATAATCCTATAAGACTCAAAACATTTTTCTAGACTCAACAACGCTAGCAATTTGATCAAGCAGGGGGCTCCTAAGTCGTGGAAGGCTCTTATTACCAACTTGTAACACCCACGATGCGGCTATATCTCCCACGTGTCGGAGCATGACTTAGAGGCATAATCGCATAGTAGGCATGTCGCAAGAGGGGTAATCTTTACACATCCCATGTACTGAATAAGAAAGGGATAAAGAGTTGGCTTAGAATTGCCACTTCACACAATACATAAATAAAGCATTACATCATCTAGATACAATCAAGGTAAGACTACGGAACCAAATAAAGAAAGACAACCCCTAATGCAAAAGATCCCCGATTGCCCCAACTGGTCTCCTCTACTGATCGTCTGGAAAAGACACATAATAACGTCCTGAATCCGCATCGAACTCCCACTTGAGTACGGTCGCATCCCCTGCACTGGCATCATCGGCACCTGCATCTGGTTTTTGAAGTAATCTGTGAGTCACAGGGCCTCAGCAATCTCACACCCTCGTGATCAAGACTATTTAAGCTTATGGGTAGGAAAAGGTAGTGAGGTGGAGCTGCAGGAAGCACTAGCATATATGGTGGCTAACTTACGCAAATGAGAGCGAGAAGAGAAGCAAAGCACGGTCGATAAGCTATAAAGATCAAGAAGTGATCCTGAAACTACTTACGTTCAAGCATAACACGAGATCGTGTTCTCTTCCCGGACTCCGCCGAAAAGAGACCATCACGGCTACACACGCTGTTGATTCATTTTAATTAAGTTAAGTGTCAGGTTTGCTACAACCGGATATTAACAAATTCCCATCTGCCCATAACCGCGGGCACGGCTTTTGAAAGTTCAAAACCCTGTAGGGGTGTCCCAACTTAGCCCATCATAAGCTCTCACGGTCAACGAAGGATATTCCTTCTCCCAGGAAGACCTGATCAGGCTCGGAATCTCGGTTACAAGACATCTCGACAATGGTAAAACAAGACCAACAAAACCACCCGCAGTGCCGACAAATCCTGATAGGAGCTGCACATATCTCGTTCTCAGGGCACACCGGATAAGCTAAGCGTACGGGAGCCAACGTAACCCAAGTTGCCAAGGGACGGCCCCGCACGGTGCTCTAGTTTGGACCAACACTCAGAGGAGCACTGGCCCGGGGGTATAAAATAAAGATGACCCTTGAGTCCAAGGAACCCAAGGGAAAAAGGCTTAGGTGGCAAATGGTAAAACCAAGGTTGGGCCTTGCTGGAGGAGTTTTATTCAAGGCGAACTGTCAAGGGGTTCCCATTATAACCCAACCACGTAAGGAACGCAAAATCAAGGAACATACCACTGGTATGATGGAAACTAGGGCAGCAAGAGTGGAACAAAACACCAGGCATAAGGCTGAGCCTTCCACCCTTTACCAAGTATATAGATGCATTAAAGTAAACACGATATAATAATGATATCCCAACAATAAACATGTTCCAACAAGGAACAAACTCCATCTTCACCTGCAACTAGCAACGCTATAAGAGGGGCTAAGGAAAGCGGTAACATAGCCAAACAATGGTTTGCTAGGAAAGGTGGGTTGGAGGCTTGAAATGGCAATATGGGAGGCATGATATATCAACTGGTAGGTATCGCGGCATAGCAAAAGAGCGAGCAACTAGCAAGCAAAGATAGAAGTGATTTCGAGGGTATGGTCATCTTGCCTGCAAAGTTCTCCGAGTTGACGTAAGCTTGATCCTCGTAAGCGTACTCAATGGGTTCCTCGATCACGAAATCATCTCCCAGATCTACCCAAATCAAGAACACAAACAAAGGAAACGACAATCAACCACGGTGCAATGCGCAAGCAACATGATGCAAAACATGGTATGATATGCGAGATGTGATATGCAATGCATATGCGTGCTCTAGAAGGAAAAGATTGAACCAGGCCTCAACTTGGCAAACCAAGAGTGCCGCTGGAAAGACTAGTTGATTTCGGTCGAAATCGATATAAAGATCACTGGAATCGGATGCACAGTTTGCAAATGGCAAGCAAAACAAGAATGGCACAATTCCTCGATTAACATCACGATGCCATCTAGAATGCAACAAGAAACTAAGCTACTTCACTCCAACATAACAACAAAGCACATGACAGTGATCTACTCAAGATGCTTGACAAAAGATGAACACTAAGCTATGGCTAAATCACACAATAGCAGGTTCAAACAAGCATGGCAAAAGTGCAAAAGATATCAGCATCACAGACTTTGTGAAAATGCTAACATGCCAGGAATTAACATCAGCAAGCAATGGTTAGAGCAAGATAACAACATGCTACAGGAACAAAACATAGCATTACAAGGCATGGCATGAATCTACTCAAAGCATATAACAAAAGTCCCTTACTGACCATAAGCCAAAAGGGCACAGAAATATATGATGGCACCCATGTAAACATAGCAAGTTTCGTTGACAGATTCAGACTTAGCAGAAAACTGGACATGGCAAAAACAGAATTATGAAGGCCTCTTTGCGAGCTCGATGCACTCAACACAAGGCATTTCATGACAAGATAAGCATAGCATCAGCAAGAAGACATGTTCATGAAGCTAACCAAAGCAAGAACAAACTCATAGCATGCATGGATCAACTACAACAACCTTGGCAAAATTGATTAACACGTAAATAATCTACCAGGAGCATTTTATAGCAAAAGTATAGCAAGATTGAGTCATGCTAGGGTACTCCATAAATGCAAACAGATGCATGGATGGATAGATCACAACCATATGTCAAAATCATCCTTAATGAACATACTCAAAAGAAGCATGGATCTCTCTGTAGCAACAAGGACTCATGGCATAAAAATAACAGCAGGGAAATGACTTAGTGAAATTCTAAGTCCCTGAAATCAGCAATATTACGAGAGCTACTTTGCATGCATGTACTAGTCACCACATTGATCACAAAAATACATGGCATACACACGGGTAAAGATGGCATGGCATTGCCCAAAACACATGTAGAGCTCATGCCCATATGCAGCACACAATAATCATGGCAAGAAATGACAAATGCTCAAGATCTGCTAAGTAACAGGAACTAACATTTTATAGCACTCTTGCATAAACAATTTGGGCATCAAGATGGACTCAAACAAGCATGGCACAATGGAACAAAATGAAGATCACATCCATATGAACATTTTGATATATGGCACGCACAAAATGGAGCTACGGGTGCGGAGTTATGATGCAATGAATCGAGCAATAAAATATATCAGAAAAAGACTTAGAGGAAATCTAGACCTCCAGATCTAGGTTTTACTGTAGCACGAGATCCGAAGTTCACCGGAGGCGCTCACCGGGGAGGAAGAAGAGGACGGCGGCGCGGGCGCGGAGCTCGCCGGATCGGGGCCGGTGAGCGAGCGGGGGCGGCGCCGAGCGGGGAGGCGGCGAGCTAGGCACGTGGCAGCGGGGCTTTGATGCGGAGGCGGCCGGCGCAGACCTCGGCCGCGGCGGCGAATAGCGTCGGCGGCGGGGAGGCGGCGAGCGAGGCGGGCGCGTGGGCGGAGCCGGGCTCCGGGGTGGCGGCGGCGCGTGGGCCGGGAGGGCCCTACGCTGGGCTGGCGGGCCGGCGGCAGTGGGTGGCGCGGTGGTGCCACATGGCAGGAGGTGGTTGGTCGGGCGCGGCGGCGGACGCGTCCGGCCAGATCCGGACGTGTCCGGCGGCGCGAGGAGAGGGGGAGCTAGGGTTTATCCGCGAATTTCAGAGGGGGAGGTGTTTATATAGGTAGAGGGAGCTTGGAGTGTCCAAATGGAGTGAGGTTTTCGGCCATGCAATCGTGATCGAACGACCAAGAGGATGGAGGGGGTTTGGATGGGTTATTGGGCCACTGTAACGCCCCGAGTCCGATGCGCCAGGTGTCTTCCAGTTATTCGCTGTTGTTGCCTTGTCATTTGTTCGTGTGTCATGCATTTCATATCATGTCATCATGTGCATCGCATTTGCATACGTGTTCGTCTCATGCATCTCATTATTTTCCCCGTTGTCCGTTTTGCAATTCGACACTCCTATGTTCTCCGGCGCCCTCCTTTTGCCTCTTTTCGTGTGCGGGTGTTAAACCGTCTCGGAATGGACCGAGATTTGCCAAGCGGCCTTGGTATACCACCGGTAGACCGCCTGTCAAGTTTCGTGCCATTTGGAGTCCGTTTGATACTCCAACGGTTAACCGGGGAACCGTAAAGGCCTCGTATGTGTTGCAGCCCAACACCCCTCCAAAGTGGCCCAACAACCCATCCAAACCCCGTCCATCCTCTTGGTCGTTCGATCACGATCGCATGGCCGAAAACTGCACCTCATTTGGACTCTCCTAGTTTCCTCTACCTATATATATGTGTGCCTCCCCGAACTTTCGCGGTGCAAAGCCCTAGATCTTCCCCTCTCGCCCGCCGGACATGTCCATCCCGGACCGGACGGCCCCCGCCGCCGCTCCCAGCCTCTCCTACGCCGCCATGTGGCGCGTCCACCGCCTCCCACCGCGCCGGCCCGCCAGGCCCGGGACGCCCCCCCAAGCCCGCACGCTCCTCCCGCGCCTTGCCCTGCGGCCCACCGCCGAGTCCCTGCCATGCACCGCCTCGCTCCCTCGCCGCCGGCCGCCGCCACGCGCCTTCGCCGCCCCACACCGCCGCTCGCTGCTCTGCCCCACGCCGCCGCACAAGCGTCGTCCCGCCGTCGCCGCATCTTCCCGGCCTCGTCGCCGGCCGGATCCGGTCGGGCCGGACCGGATCCACCTCCTCTCTGGCCACCTTCCCCTATCCGGCGAGTTTTCCGGCGAGACCCCGGCCATCCTCGGTTCGCGCACCCACGAAGAACCCTAGATCTGAGATCTGAGGAGGTTGTTTTTCCACTAAGTCCATGAAATTTTTGCATTATGATGCTCCTTTCATCATGCCTTAACTTTGTGCTCGGTGGTCCGTTTTGTGCATATGATATATCAAAATGTTCATCATGATGTCCTCTTCATTTTTTTCCATTGTGCCATGCTTGTTTGAGTCCATCTTGATGCCCTAATGACTATTGCAAGAGTGCTTCATAATGTTAGTTCCTATTTCTTAGCAGATCTTGAGCATTTGTCATTTTTGCCATGATTATTGTGTGCTTCATATGGTCTTGAGCTCTACATGTGTTTTGGGCTATGCCATGCCATCTTTACAGGGGTGTATTCCATGTATTTTTGTGATCAATGTGGTGACTAGCACAAGCATGTAAAGTAGCTCTCGTGATATTGCTGATTTCAGAGACTTAGAATTTCACTGTCTTTTCCCTGCTAATATTTTTGTGCCATGTATTCATTTTGCTGCAGAGAGATCCATGCTTCTTTTGAGTATGTTCAGTCAGGATGATTTGGGCATATGGTTGTGCTCTATCCATCCATGTCTCTGTTTGCATTTATGGAATTCCCTAGCATGACTCAATCTTGCTCTACTTTTGCTATAAAATGTTCCTGGCAGATTGTTTACGTGTTAATAAATTTTGCCAAGGTTGTTATAGTTGATCCATGCATGCAATGAGATTGTTCTTGCCATGGTTAGCTTCTTGAACATGTCTTCTTGCTGGTAGTATGCTTATCTTGTCATGCAATGCCTTGTGTTGAGTGCATCGAGCTCGCAAAGAGCCCTTCGTAATTCTGTTTATGGCATCGAGCTCGCAAAGAGGCCTTCGCATCGAGCTTGTAAGTCAGAATCTATTAACGAAACTTGCTATGTTTACATGGGTGCCATCATATCTTATGATCCTTTTTGGCTTATGGTCAGTAAGGGACTTTTGTTATATGCTTTGAGTAGATTCATGCCGTTCCTTGCTTTGCTATGTCATGTTCCTGTAGCTTGTTGTTATCTTGCTCTAAACATTGCTTCCTGATGTTAATTCCTGACATGTTAGTATTTTCACTAAGTCTGTGATGCTGATATCTTTTGCACTTTTGCCATGCTTGTTTGAACCTCCTCTTGTGTGATTTAGCCATAGCTCAGTGTTCATTTTTGTCAAGCATCTTTAGTAGATCACTGCCATGTGCTTTGTTGCTATGTTGGAGTGCAGTAGCTTAGCTTCTTGTTGCGTTCTAGATGGCATCGTGCTGTTGATCGCAGTTTTGTGCCGTTATTGTTTTACTTGCCATTTGCAAACCGTGCATCCGATTCCGGTGATATTTATATCGATTTGGACCGAAATCAACTCATCTTTCCAGAGGCACACTTGGTTTGCCAAGTTGAAGCCTGGTTCAATCTTTCCCTTCCGAAGCATGCATATGCATTGCATATCACATCCCGCATATCATGCCATGTTTTGCATCATGTTGCTTGCGCATTGCACCGTGGTTGATTGTGGTTTCCTTTGCTTGTGTTCTTGCCTTGGGTAGAGCCGGGAGACGAGTTCGTGATCGAGGAACCCGTTGAGTATGCTTACGAGGATCAAGCTTTCATCTTCGCTGAGAACTTTGCAGGCAAGATGACCATACCCTCGAAATCACTTCTATCTTTGCTTGCTAGTTGCTCGCTCTATTTCTATGTTGCGATACCTACCACTTGCTATATTATGCCTCCCATATTGCCATGTCCAGCCTCTAACCCACCTTGTCCTAGCAAACCGTTGTTTGGCTATGTTACCGCTTTGCTCAGCCCGTCTTATAGCTTTGCTAGTTGCAGGTGAAGATGAAGTTTGTTCCATGTTGGAACATGGATATGTTGGGATATCACAATATCTCTTATTTAATTAATGCATCTATATACTTGGTAAAGAGTGGAAGGCTCGGCCTTATGCCTGGTGTTTTGTTCCACTCTTGCCGCCCTACTTTCCGTCATACCGGTGTTATGTTCCTTGATTTTGCATTGCTTACGCGGTTGGGTTATAAGGGGAACCACTTGACAGTTTGCCTTGAATAAAACTCCTCCAGCAAGGCCCAACCTTGGTTTTACATTTGCACTAACAACCTATCATCTTCCCTTGGGTTTTCGTGAGCCCGAGGGTCACCTTTATTTTAACCCCCTCGGGCCAGTGCTTCTCTAAGTGTTGGTCCGAACTAGAGCCCCTTGCAGCGCCACCTCGGGGAAACTTGAGGGTTGGTTTTAGTTGTACGGATTGCTCATCCGGTGTGCCCTGAGAACGAGATATGTGCAGCTCCTATCGGGATTTGTCGGCACATTCGGGCGGCTTTGCTGGTCTTGTTTTACCATTGTCGAAATGTCTTATAACCGGGATTCCGAGTCTGATCGGGTCGTCCTGGGAGAAGGAATATCCTTCGTTGACCGTGAGAGCTTGTGATGGGCTAAGTTGGGACACCCTGCAGGGTTTTAAACTTTCGAAAGCCATGCCCGCGGTTATGGGAAGATGGGAATTTGTTAATGTCCGGTTGTAGAAAACTTGACACTTAACTTAATTAAAATGCATCAACCGCGTGTGTAGCCATGATAGTCTCGTTTCGGCGGAGTCCGGGAAGAGAACACGGTTTTGGTGTTATGCTTGATCGTAAGTAGATTCAGGATCACTTCTACTTCCCGGCCGTGCTTTGCTTCTCTTCTCGCTCTCATTTGCGTATGGTAGCCACCATATATGCTAGTGCTTGCTGCGGCTCCACCTTACTACCTTTTCCTCCCCAAAAGCTTAAATAGTCTTGATCGCGAGGGTGTGAGATTGCTGAGTCCCCTTGACTCACAGATTACTTCAAACAGTTGCAGGTGCCGATGATAACCAGTGCAGGTGACGCAACTGAGCTCAAGGAGGAGCTCGATGGAGATCGTGTTCGTTGTGTTGTTTCGTTTCCAGTTGATCAGTAGAGGAGCCCAGTCGGGGCGATCGGGAATCTAGCATTAGGGGTGGTCTTCTTTTATTTTGGGTTCCATAGTCGGACCTTGATTGTATCCTGGATGATGTAATGCTATATTTATGTATTGTGTGAAGTGGCGGTTGTAAGCCAACTCTTTATCCCTTTCATATTCAGTACATGGGATGTGTAAAGATTACCCCTCTTGCGACATGCCTACTATGCGGTTATGCCTCTAAGCCGTGCTCCGACACGTGGGAGATATAGCCGCATCGTGGGTGTTACAACTTGGTAATCAGAGCCTTCCCCGACTTAGGAGCCCCCTACTTGATCGAATCACTGGCGTTGTTGAGTCTAGAAAAATGTTTTGAGTCTTATAGGATTATATATGTCGGAGAGTAGGATTCTTTTTACTCCTCAGTCCCTTCGTCGCTCTGGTGAGGCTTCCTGACGTAGAGTTTTGACTCTTCTCTTCTCAAATTTCACTAAAAAAATTTAGGATCATGCGGGTATCTTGGAATCGTTTCGATGGTTTTGTGACGAGAACATTGTTCTTGGTGCCTCCTAACATTTAGAGGTTGTGGCAGTGTCCCGGGGAGTTGAGCTCCGAGGTGTTGTTGTCACAATTTTATCATTGCAGTTCTGGAATATCCAAGTTTCGCCGACATCAAAAATATCTTTTATGCAGTTGTTGGTGAGATAACCTCGACGCCACCCAGTACTGGGGCGGGAGTTCGGGAGTATTGCCATAACTCGTATAACGGATGCTTTTCGAAGGTTGAGGTAAATGATTTCCGAAGGTTTCTTGGTTATGTGTTAAAGGATGGATACAGCTGGATGTAGGATTTGCTAGTTTTGGGTGAGATATTATGCTTCCCATGTATCCCCAACACCTGATTGCATAACCAGAAAGTTTCAGGAGTTTATAAGTGAGAATTCAAGTAGCTCCTAGGATATCTTTCCGACAAATGTATGATATGAAATTGGGGTTCGACGTCTAGTGGTCCGCCTATCCACGGTTGGTTTTACAGTGGTCTCGTTGTGTCTTAAAGAGTCCTTGGCTATGCTGACTCGGGGATGCTTCGTATGTCATGTGCACTGCCTTGTACATGATGGTGCTGTATGATCGAGCCAGTGTGGGCCCCACCACGAAAACTTCGGACGAAATCTCTATCATATGTTTGTTCCGGCTTATTCTACAAGCCAATCCTTTATTTTGTTTTTGGTTTGTGGTATTCGAGTTGCTTCAATGTCAAGTGTTGATTCCATGCCTTTTCCTAAGTGGTGTTCTCATACTTCTATGTGAATACTAATCCTTCATGATCATCGAGATTGTGATGCCAATCCTTTTTCAACCAGTGTGTTTCTCTTCAAGAGGATCCGATCATTTCAACATTCGCAAGATCACCTCTCAGTTTTTCCCAACGTTGTTCGTTTCATCTGTCCCCAAGTTGGATTTGTTTTTCCCTCCCTCCCACCTTTTTTTTTCTTCAAGGACTCATATATCTTAATCGAGTAACCTTTTATGGATGTGAAGTCTCTTCATTCTTTTCAATCAATGTTCTTACCCGGTGGTTCTCGTGAAGATGCTCTACAAGTTCATCATTCTTCGTTCTTTTCCTTCTCCGGTGGATCCAATTCAAGCTTTGTCGATCATATCCTTTCCTCGTTTTAAATGTTTTCTCATGCCGGTGCTGTTGTGGAATTGTCATGGCAGATGTCCTAGAGCAAGGACTTAGTCGTAGGGCCATCGCACTAGGAAGCTTAAAGGGGTTAATCGGGACAAAGGACACGAGAGAGTTTTATACTAGTTCGGCCCCTTACGATGAAGGAAGAAGCCTATGTCTAGTTGGGATTGGTATTGCTGAGGTTTCGATCACCAAGAGGCTCAACTCGCCAGCTTGATTATCGACTTGTTGTTTCTTGCCCTCAGCCGCCACTAGGTCGTCCCCTTATATACATGGGTTGACGCCTGGTGGCCTACAGAGTCCCGGCCGGCTCATAATCGTGTCCGGCTCGGTGAATTCTTTTACATGCCTTTCTTTACAAGTCTTTCCTTACATACGGTGGTTCATAATATCGGGCCTTAAACCGTCTTTAGGCCTTTGGGCCTTCTATAAGGCTTAATAAACTATAATCTTGAATGTTTACTGGGCTTCTTTGTGTAACCCGCCATTGGGGCTGACCCGGCCCCTCCTAGGCGGGTCATAACTGATAGTAATATCTCCAACATTAGGCCCCAGGTTGACTTTGAACTTCGTTCCTTGTCAATCTTCAATACTTAGACAAAAATCCATCTTCTTATCTTTGCTGAAATTTTCTTGTAACCCGCCATGACATCACCTCTTGAAAATGCAAAAAACTTTCATGACGTCATCCTCCAACGGATCTTTTATTTTTAATGTTTCCCAAGAATCGAGGCGCCTGTATAGCTGGATAACCATTTATTCGGCTCTTCCTGATCTTTGCGCCCGTCTGTTCACCTTTTCCCTTATAAATAGGCTCGCCCCGGCCTTCCTCATTCTTCTCTCTCTCTCTCTCTCTCCGTCTTCTTCCTCTCGCGACCCTGCTACTGCTCGAGCTTCGCCGCCGCCGTGCTCCACCTCTGTCTCCGTCAACCTTGGCCGCTGCATCAACCCGAGTTGGTTCAGAGAAACGGGGGCGACCTCCGCAGAAGATCTGTAGCTGTAAGTTCTCACTTTCCTGCTCCTCAGATCCATGTTTAGGGTTTCTGCGTGTTCTTCCCAGTTCGTCATGGCTTCTTCGTAGTTCTTCCACTGCCTCCTCTTTTTGATCCAAAAGAGATGTATGTTCATGCAGTAGTTGTTTGGTGCCTCCTTTTGATACTAGTAGACTCCTTTTTCTGGTACAAAAAGCTACATTTATATCTGATGAACTCATCTAGGCTGTATTTTTAGGTCTAGAAACTTTTTCATTTTGAACATCCATTTGATCTGAAATAATATCAAGCATTTTTGGGAAACTTGTTTGTCCCAACACTTAGCTGAATCTGTTTTCTGAAAGAATCTATAGTCATGGCGGCTTACTGCACCGGCTTTCTTTTCCTTATATGTCATTAGCCCTTAGTTAAGCTGCCATTACTTGTTTTGCATCTTCATCCCTTATCTGTTAATCTCACCGTTTAAACTGAACCGACATGTTGCTTTTCTTTTCAGTTCCTTGCACATCATGCCGTCCAAAACGCCAACCATCTGTAACTGGGTTCCCTCAACTATAACTGAGGAACGTTTAAAAGAGTTCTTCATCATAGGATTCCTGCCAGCGAAAACCGTCATGTCTTACCGTGCCCCTGACCCAGAAGAAGAGCGGCCCAATCCGAGAGATGATGAGGTGATCGTTTTTACTGACCACATGAACCGTGGCTTCTCACCGTCCGGCTCAAAGTTCTTCAGAGAGATCCTCCATTTTTTCAAGCTCCATCCTCAAGATATCGGGCCTAATTCCATATCTAACATTTGTAACTTCCAAGTACTCTGTGAAGTATATCTTCAACAAGAGCCGACCGTGGAGTTATTTAGAGAATACTTTTATCTGAACCGGCAGAATGAGTGCACCAACGGCCTTATCTTAGAACTTGGAGGCATATCAATTCAGCGCCGGCAGGGTGCCGTCTTTCCCCTTATTTTCTTACCAAGCCACCCAAAGGACTGGAACCAGACTTGGTTCTACTGCCAGGACACTTTGCCAGCAAACGAGAAGCCCCTGCCGGGTTATCGCCCCGATCGTCTTGACTCCAAGTTCGCGCTCCCTGATAAGCTGACTGTCGCTGAATGCAAGAGGCTGGTTCCATCCATCAAAAGGATCAACGCTCTGTTGGGGAACGGGTTAACTGGAGTTGATCTGACCCGCTGCTGGATCTCATGGCGGGTCATCCCTTTGAGCCGCCGGTCAAAGCTAGGGATGGAAATTTTGCCCATGGGTATGGGTACTCGCGGGTACCCTACTCGAAAACAATGGGTATGGGCAAGACTTGAAGAGATTTTCTATCCACGGGTAATGGGTACCCTTACCCACAAAATATATGGGTAGGGCATGGGTAAGAAATTGTGCCCATGGGTAACCCAATGGATACCCAAAAAAATCAATAAATGAAAATAACTCCTATAACATGTGGGGTTAACATCCAACTCATATGGTCCAACCCTAAATCTCGTATTCCTTAAACAAGTCATAGCTCGTAGGCTCATAATCACCTGCTCGCCACTCCTCATACGTCCTATGTGACTCCTCAAAAAGATGAAACATCGAATCTTCGCTACCAGACTCTTGCCGAACACTCGATCCAGCGATCCCCAATTCCCACCACCGCCTTCCAGTACGCCGGCCTTCCACCAAACGCTGCTCATACTCCCTTGATGCCTCCAAGAGGCCACCAACTGGAGGAGGCCACATACGTGCTATATTACTCTACCATAATCACTTGAATTTTGAGCTCATTTCTCTACCTCTTAAGAATTTGAATGCTATATATTGTACCCAATGGATACCCATTGGGTATAGGATACCCGATGGGTATGGGCATGGGTGTCAGTTTATATCCATGGGTATTGAAGTGGGTGGGTATAAAAAGTTTGTATGGGTATGGGTTTGGGTAGAAGGAGGTTGTACCCGCCCATACCCTACCCATTGCCATCCCTAGTCAAAGCTGATGTATGAGTATGGTGGAGGCCTGGATGACTCTCATCGTCACAGCCCCGTTCAATTGACAGAAGAAGATATTGTCTCAATGTCAACTCTTCTGGTGAACGGGAAATATGAAGATTGTAGTGTCGTCGGGTTAAACCCCTTCTGCCAGCTTAACCCGGTTCCAGAACTAAGGATGTTATTATTTGTCTCTTTAGTATTTTTCCAGCCGTATTGTTTTAATACTTGCCTGACTCTTTACCTTGTTTTTACCTGTCTGCAGGCCAATTCTGACTTCTGGAAAGTTCAGTATGACCATGAGGCGGCCAAGAAATCGAAAGCCGACGCCATAAACGCCAAGAAAACGACCCGGAGGTCAAAAAAGAAGAAAAAGAGCACTGCTGAAGATTTGATGAAGCTTGATGATACATCTGACTCAGAGGTAGCCCTTGATTCCCTTGGCCAATTTTTTAACAATCTTATTGACACTGATCATTACCAGGATGACACTGGGGCCAGTCAGGCTGTGGAAGCAGAGGTAACTATCATTTCCTCCGACTCAGAGCCCTTGCCAAGACAAAAAGTTCGACGGGTGATCCGTAAAGTAAGGTTTTCTAACCCTTTAGCTCACTTGGATCCCAACTTTCGTTTGAAAAAGCAGTAACATGAAAGCCGCCGTCAAGCTTGGACTGAAGATGAACTGGCTGTCGTTCTTCAACAAACTCCTCGGAAACGCCCGAATGAGGTTTACTTATTTCTGTCATTTAACTCTGTTTAATGGATCCTTCTCCTTGTATTTCTTTTAACTCTATTTTATCCTTTCAGGAGGTGTCTCGCTCTTCCGGCGACTCATCACAGACGCAATTCCCGGCTTTCAAGACTGCCCCCGGGTAATCAGAAATCCTCCTTTCCTTTGGGTTGTTCAATTGTCTCTTTGTACTAACAGCCCTGCAACATCTCTCTTAGTGGCCAAGGTAAATCCAAGAAAGCAAAGGCAGCTAAGCCGGTAGAAGACCCGCCGGTGCTGGCATCTGACCTGGCGAGGCCATCTTCTCCATTAACTGACGTTCCAGAAGACCCCGCCTGTTGACACCGAAACAAACCCTCCTGAGCCGTCATTTAACGAGACCACCGTGAATCCTTCCACAACCAGACCATCAAGCTCAGCCAACCCGCCATCTCCGTCCGCACAAGATGTTCAAATTACCAGGAGCCGTTTTATTGAACTGGGGAATCCAACCGTGCTGGCTCACCACACGGCAAAACAAGAGGCATTGGAGAGGCAGAAAGTGTGTTTCGCCGTTGCCAATTATGATCATCTAAATGCCAATGATATTTTGCCTGGTTATCTCAGCCATGTGCACTCCAGTCATGACTCTAAGATTGAAATGGTCAAGCAGCTGTAGTTAAAATACAAGGTACGCTCTTCCGGCTTATCTATATTCCTTCAGCCCCCAAGTCTTCGGATTATGAGAGAAACAGAATGATCTGTAGACTTTAAAATATAGGCTGAAACCTTTACCTTTGAAATGTTTCTTGAACTCAAAGCTTTACTTGTAGTCCCCAAGGGCCGGTTCATTTTGATCATAAATGAGCCGGTACTTTAAATTGTTTGGGACCGTATTCAAAGTAATTAATACTCTGACTTAACCTTGATAAACTTGCTGAACTGCATACATTAGCCCCAAGTGCCAAGTGTTGTTACTTTGTAAGGTACTTGGGACTTAAATATGTCTGTAGAGTCGTAAAAATTTGATTTGGCATACATTAGCCCCCAAGTGTCAAGTGGTTTTTTGTAAAGTACTTGAGACTTGAATCTTGATTTTTGAACTTGAAACATATCTTGACTCATCTGAATGTTTTGCAGAATGCCTTATCTAAATTGAACTCGCAATTGACTGATGCGAAGACCCAGCTGGCAGGTCAGGAGGCAGAAATCCAATCTGCTAACTCCAAACTGCAAATAAGTCTCTCTGAGACGGAAAATTTAAAGACCATCTTTGCTGCCAAGAAGAAAACTTGGGAGGAGGAAAAAACGCTTCTGACCCAACGTGCTGAGAAGGCCGAAACAGTTCTTGAAGAGATTTCAACATAGTTGAAACAGTTAAAGGGCCAGGTGTCTTAAATGGTAGCTGCCATCTTTGGTAGCTGTCCGATTTTAACTTTGTGTGCTTTTTGCTGATCCGGAGTATAAGCCACCAGCTGACTTTGCGTATAAAATTTATGCAGGCCCTCGAAGCAAAAATCTGAGCCAAGACCCGTTGATTAAACTGAAGGCAGTGTATACTTTGGTAGAGCAACTGTATATTGGCGCACAGCGGGATCTTGCCGCCATCTCTCCTGCTAATCTAGGACCCAACCGGCTCAGCGACGTCCTGAAGAAATTGTCAATCCTTCCTGCCAGGTTCCAAGAAGTGAAACGCTCCTGCGCGCAAGCCAGAGCTTTGACTACCCTGAGCCGCTCCAAGGCTTGGGTGCCAGACCTAGACCCGGCGGACGTGGCCAGAGGCTATTCCACCGTGAAGGAAGACGGGTCTCCTTTTGATCAGGATGACTTCATGGCTTGCGTGCATGGAGTCCGGCCTCAGGCAACTACCCTTGTAGATGATACCAATGTTGATAAATACCAGCCAGGTTTTGATAATGAGAATAAGAAGATGGCAACTCCCTCGTACAAGGTAACAGATTTGATCCCACCAATAAGAGAAGACACATTTGCCCCGGAAGGTGACCCGGTCGGCCTGATCGACGAGGAAGCCGAATTTGTCGCTGTGAACGGTTTTGATTGGTCAAAACCCAACTTCCAGCCAATAGAAGGTGGTGAACTGGAAAGGGAGGAACAATGATCATCTTCATGGGCTTATAAAGCCTTGTAATAGCTTAGCTGTGAAAACATTGTATGCTTTGCTTATGCCATCACGCAATAAACACTTTTATGTGAGTCTGTGTTTCCTGATGCCAATGTATGCATCGTATTTAATATTTGTTTCTGCAACGTTGAACTCTGTTCCTGTAGATACAAAGAAAATACTGGCTTGGCGGCTTAGAACTAAATGGGTTAAAACACCCAATTTATAGCCAATACGTTTACCACAATAGGAACCAGAGACAGATATAAATAAAGGACAAGGGCTGAAACTAACTCTTTTAGTTAATGCTGCAGGTAATTGCGTATAAGTAATAACCATACCTTGTACCTTTTGATCTTTAGACCGCCGGTTTAAATAACCCGGGTGATGAATTTGATAATTCAATCTTTATGAGAAGCCAATGCTTTTTTTGAATACTCAATGATCATTATACCTTGGTAGGTTGCACCTCTTGATCCTTAAACCTCCGGTTTGAATGACCCGGGCGGCTGTGTTGTCAAATAGTCGAGCCGGTGAAGAAGACCAGGCTAATTGTTTGTAATATTGAAACAATAAAAAACTAAAAGGCAAGCAACAGATAATAAGCATAATTTAACCATGTATTCAAAAGGTTGGGGGTTTCTGATTCGAATACGATCAATAAACCGGACCAAAGGGGTTAAGCTAAGGTTCGAATACGACCATAAAGCCCCCAGTGGCTTTGGCATTGCGCCGATTAAGAGGGTACTGACAGCTATGTTCTCTTTGGTTCGAATATGACCTATGTTTGAACAGGAAGCCCCCAAATGACCTTGAGAGGTTTTTAACGACCCTGATTCGAATACAATCCAAGTCGGACCCAAAAGGGGTTAAGCTATGATCCGGATACGATCAAGAAGCCCCCAAGTGAGTTTTGGCCTTGAGCCGATCAAGAGGGTTACGATAGCTATGTTCTCTTTGGTTCGAATATGACCTATGTTTGAACAGGAAGCCCCCAAGTGACCATGAGATTTGCAGCTAGATTCGGATATGATCATAAGCTGGACCAAAAAGGTTAAACTTGATTCAAATATGATCAGCTCCTTAATAGTCATTTGAAAATAAGTAATAACAAAGATGCATATTCTTTGAAAAGAAAAGATACTGATGGTCTTACTTTATTTCTTATCATGCTATACACAATGTTAAAGTATGTACATGATGAGAGCCGGTGGCTCAGGTGTAGTATGGCCGAAGTTGAGCAATGTTCCACGGCCGGCGGGTCTCCTCCTCCGACTTACGTGAGTCTTTGTGCTCTCGAACGTCAATGAGGTAATATGACCCATTGTTTAAGTTCTTACTGACCACAAAGGGTCCTTCCCAAGGTGGGGATAACTTGTGTGCATCTGGCAGATCCTGGATGAGTTGGAGCACCAAGTCGCCTTCCTGAAAAGGCCTAGACTTAACCCGGTGGCTGTGATAACAGCGCAGGTCCTGTGATAACAGCGCAGATCAAGGTCTTCAATCAATTACAAGGCTGACTTTCAAAATCATCTCAGTTACTTGACGCCCATTGAAGTCTTCAAAATATCTATTTCCTCATCTGATGAGAAGGACAAGGCTACTGTTATTGATGAAGGCATTCGTCCATTGGATGGACAGTTTCACAAAGCTGCCTCATATCCCACCAATGATGACTCTGCCACGCATGACTCTGCCGCAAATGCATCTAAGAAAAATGCTCAAACCACTGCTCCCAGGGTGATGACTGATCTTGAGCTTCTCCCAAGTCTTCATCAGAAGGTTGATCACAACCACAAGTGGGTCAAGCGTCAGTTTGGTGCTATTCTTCAGAACATGACAGTCACTAAAAATATTGTGAAGAAGAATCACTATTATCTGCATGAAGTCTTTGACCTCACCTGGGCCATTCTGTCTAACCTCTACAGTGCTGAAGATCTCAAGAAGATGGAATGTTAACAGGACTTTGACCGGGCACAACCACCTTCGAAGAAACTGAAGAAGGTCAAAGTTCCTCAGCTTGTGGCAAGCTCTTATTCTTCATCGCGCGAGACTGATGAGAATGAAGACTTGAACGACAC
Organism: Triticum urartu; assembly: GCF_056163025.1. NCBI lineage: Eukaryota > Viridiplantae > Streptophyta > Magnoliopsida > Poales > Poaceae > Triticum > Triticum urartu. The sequence continues at coordinate 360,039,365 of NC_141876.1, read as the reverse complement.
TGTGGTAGGCCCTACTCCAACGGACGACCACAACAACACTGGCGCTCCTCCATCGACTTCGTGATGATATTCTTCAGGGGCGTTAGTCCTCATTTTTCATCCCTTTTGGTCATTCGATGACAAAGGGGGAGAAATTTGAGTTAGTCTTCAAGCGGTTCTATATATGGGCATTTTTTTTAAGTTGCAAGTCTCGTTCTTTTGAAAACTTTGTTGGATTGAGTTGTAATCTTAACTCTGATGGTGTTCTGATACTTTTGCTATGTTCTTCTGCATGCTATTTCCTCTTATATGTTAATGCACGCATGCTGAATTACATCAGCCACCATATTTCATCATGCATTTCAAATTCTTCATTTCATATGTTAAATGCATGTATGAATTACAAGATATAGGGGGAGATCTCCATGATTCTACTCTTCAATGTGCATGGCTTCTTAAAAGCAAATTCCTCACATATGCACATCTTCAAGGGAAGTTCCTCTATATCTTGCAATCAAATTCCTCAATTTAAGTATTTACACTTCATATGTTTATCCCATTGAAAAATTAACCTATATTGTCATCAATCACAAAAAGGGGGAGATCGTAAGTGAATCTAGTGCCCCATAGTGATTTTGGTGTATTGAAGACTTATAAGTTAAGGGACTAATGTGTTTGTAAGTGTACACAGGTCTATAAGTCTATGAGGAGTTTGATGTTTACAGAGAAAGTTGACCCCTAAAAATGAATGTCTTCAACTGAAGACTTTGGCTTTCTGAAGACTTTGAAAGTGAAGAAATTGGTGTGATCGTGAAGACTTAATATTCATGCGAGGAATATGAAGCTTGAAGACTCTTGTTTTTGTAGTTTCGTTTTTCTCTTTCTTGAGTCATAGGAAACACCATACTATTAAAGGGGGTCAAGGAAAAAGTAAGGAAAAGGTTCCAAATGATGCTCATCTCAAAATCCTACACCTACCAATCCTTTCGAGTGAAGCCATTGGAAATCTCATACAGTTCAGTCCATTTCTTCAATGACAGAGACAAAGTTCTTCTGGTCTCTGAGGATATTGTTTTGACTGAGGAGTTAGGAATTCGCCAGTGCGGATTGCCGACAAGTGAGGAACATGATATCCCTGAGGAATTTGATAACCAAATTTTCGACCGTTGCTGTGCTGTGCGCCAGCTGTCCCAAAATGTCTACCCACCTAACGGTCATATCATTGAAGGGCATTTATGTCTTATCATATCAGGCTGCTCCCTAGGCTATAAATAGACGCCCCCTACAACCACTAGCTGGTTGGCTGCTCCATGAGAAACTGACACTTGTCATTGAGAGCATCCCATCCTCCGAGGACTTTCAGAAAAAATCATCAAGTGAGGAAAAACCTAAACCCCCAAACCAAGCACCAACAAACCCAAAGTGATTGAGCATCACTGAAGAGATTGTTCCTGTGTGGAACTGACGCTTGTTACCTTTGAGGACTGTGCATCCTCCAGACGGTTAGGCGTCATGGTCTAGAGCATCCAAGAAGAAATTGTGGATCACCGAGTGACCGAGTCTGTGAAGGTTTGGAAGTCACCTCAAGATTTACCACGAGTGATTGGGCGAGGTCTGTGTGACCTTAGCTCAAGGAGAATACGGAGAGGACTGTGTGTTCGGGACTGTGTGTCCTCAGGTTTAAATACCTAGCCGCTCCAACCAGACGTACGACTATCACAACAGTTGGAACTGGTCTACCAAATCATTGTCTTGACTGAGCTAACTGGTTCTATTTCCTCAACCCTTTTATTTCCTCATTACAGTGTTGTTGTTCTTGATCGTTACTGTTTGAAGACTTTGACTGAAGACTTTCTCAATTTCATCAATCCTATTTCTTCAGTCAGTTTGTCTTCAGCCTGCTTAATCTTGTGTTTATGCTTTTTATACTCTGTGCTTGTTTTCATCGTGATGACTGTGCTTCTGTTCTATTGTGCTTGCTTATGAGTACTTATTCTGCTGCTAGTCGTTCGTGACTTAGGAATTTCCTCACTGTGAAATTCCTCAGTGATGAATTTGTAAAAATCGCCTATTCAACCCCTCTAGTCGACTTAACGCAATTTCAGACGTGATGAGATATAAATTGTTGTATGAGATGATCATGTTTTGTAAAAGTTATCTGCAACTGGCAGGAGCCTTATGGTTGTCGCTTTATTGTATGAAATGCAATCACCATGTAATTGCTTTACTTTATCACTAAGAGGTAGCAATAGTCGTAGAAGCAATAGTTGGTGAGACGACAATGACGCTATGATGGAGATCAAGGTGTCAAGCCAATGGCGGTGGAGATCATGACGGTGCTTTGGAGATGGAGATCAAAGGCACAAGATGATGATGGCCATATCATGTCACATGTTTTGATTGCATGTGATGTTTATCCTTTATGCATCTTATTTTGCTTAGTACAGCAGTAGCGTTATAAGATGATCCCTCACTAAATTTCAAGGTGCAAGTGTTCTCCCTGAGTATGCACCGTTGCTACAGTTCGTCATGCCGAGACACCACATGATGATCCGGTGTGATAAGCTCTACGTTCACATACAACGGGTGCAAGCCAGTTTTGCATGTGCAGAATACTCGGGTTAAACATGATGAGCCTAGCATATGCAGATATGGCCTTGGAACACTGAGATCAAGAGGTCGAACATGAATCATATAGTAGATGTGATCAACATAGTGATGTTCACCACTGAAAACTACTCCATCTCATGTGATGATCAAACATGGTTTAGTTGATATGGATCACGTGATCATTTAGATGACTAGAGGGATGTCTATCTAAGTGGGAGTTCTTTAGTAATATGATTAATTGAATTTTAATTTATTATGAACTTAGTACCTGATAGTTTTTGCATATCTATGTTGTTGTAGATCAATGGCCCGTGCTACCGTTCCCTTGAATTTTAATGCGTTCCTAGAGAAAGCTAAGTTGAAACATGATGGTAGCAACTACACAGACTGGGTCCATAACTTGAGGATTATCCTCATTGCGGCATAGAAGAAATACGTTCTGGAAACACCGCTAGGTGCAAGACCCGCTGCAGGAGCAACTCTAGATGTTATGAACGTCTGGCAGAGCAAAGCTGATGACTACTCGATAGTTCAATGTGCCATGCTTTACAACTTAGAATCGGGACTTCAAAGACGTTTTGAACGTCATGGAGCATATGAGATGTTCCAGGAGTTGAAGTTAACATTTCAAGCAAATGCCCGAGTTGAGACATATGAAGTCTCCAACAGGTTCTACAGCTGCAAAATGGAGGAGAATAGTTCTATTAGTTAACACATACTCAGAATGTCTGGGTACCATAACCACCTGACTTAGCTGGGAGTTAATCTTCCTTATGATAGTGTCATTGACAGAGTTCTTCAATCACTGTCACCAAGCTATAAAGGCTTCGTGATGAACTATAATATGCAATGGATGCAAAAGACAATTCCCGAGCTCTTCGTGATGCTAAAGGCTCTGGAGGTAGAAATCAAGAAGGAGCATTAAGTGTTGATGGTTAAAAAGACCACTAGTTCCAAGAAAAAGGGCAAAGGGAAGAACGGGAACTTCAAGAAGAACAGCAAGCAAGTTGCTGCTCAAGGGAAGAAGCCCAAGTCTGGACCTAAGCCAAAAACTGAGTGCTTCTACTACAAAGGGACTGGTCACTGGAAGCGGAACTGCCCCAAGTATTTGGTGGATAAGAAGGATGGCAAAGTGAAAGGTATATTTGATATACATGTTATTGATGTGTACCTTACTAATGCTTGTAGTAGTGCCTATGTATTTGATACGGGTTCTGTTGCTCATATTTGCAACTCGAAATAGGGGCTATGGATTAAACGAAGATTTGCTAAGGACAAGGTGACAATGCGTGTGGGAAATGGTTCCAAAGTCGATGTGATCACCGTCGGCACGCTACCTCTACATCTACCGTCGGGATTAGTTTTAGACCTGAATAATTGTTATTTGGTGCCAGTGTTGAGCATGAACATTATATATGGATCTTGTTTGATGCGAGATGGTTATTCATTTAAATCAGAGAATAATGGTTGTTCTATTTATATGAGTAATATCTTTTATGGTCATGCACCCTTCATGAGTGGTCTATTTTTCTTAAATCTTGATTGTAGTGATACACATATTCATAATACTGAAGCCAAAAGATGCAAATTTAATAATGATAGTGCAACTTATTTGTGGCATTGCCATTTAGGTCGTATTGATGTAAAGCCCATGAGGATACTCCATGTGGATGGACTTTTGGAATCACTTGATGCTTGCGAACCATGCCTCATGGGCAAGATGACTAAGACTCTGTTCTCCGAAACAATGGAGCGAGCAACTGACTTGTTGGAAATAATACATATACAGATGTATCCGGTCCGATGAGTGTTGAGGCTCGCGGTGGGTATCGTTATTTTCTAACCTTCATAGATGATTTGAGTAGATATGGGTATATCTAATTAATGAAACATAAGTCTGAAACATTTGAAAAGTTCAAAGAATTTCAGAGTGAAGTGGAAAATCATCATAACAAGAAAATAAAGTTTCTACAATCTGATCGTGGAGGAGAATATTTGAGTTATGAGTTTGGTCTTCATTTGAAACAATGTGGAAAAGTTTCGCAACTCACACCACCTGGAACACCACAACGTAATGGTGTGTCTGAATGTTGTAACCGTAGTTTATTATATATGGTGCAATCTATGATGTCTCTTACCGATTTACCGCTATCGTTTTGGGGGTATGCTTTAGCGACGGCTGCATTTACGTTAAATAGGGCACCATCTAAATCCGTTGAAACGACACCATATGAACTATGGTTTAGCAAGATAGCTAAGCTGTCGTTTCTTAAAGTTTGGGGCTGCGATGCTTATGTGAAAAAGCTTCAACCTGATAAGATCGAACCCAAATCGGATAAATGCATCTTCATAGGATACCCAAAGGAGAATGGTGGGTACAACTTCTACCACAAATCCGAAGGCAAGATAATTGTTGCTAAGAATGGATCCTCTCTAGAGAAGGAGTTTCTCTCAAAAGAAGTGAGTGGGAGGAAAGTAGAACTTGATGAGGTAATTGTACCTTATCCGGAATTGGAAAGTAGTTCATCACATAAATCAGTTCCAGTGATTCCTACACCAATTAGTGAGGAAGCTAATGATGATGATCATGAAACTTCAGATCAAGTTACTACTGAACCTCGTAGGTCAACGAGAGTACGATCCGCACCAGAGTGGTATAGTAATCCTGTTCTGGAAGTCATGTTACTAGACCATGACAAACTTACGAACTATGAGGAAGCGATGATGAGCCCAGGTTCCACAAAATGGCTTGAGGCCATGTAATCTGAGATGGGATCCATGTATGAGAACAAAGTGTGGAATTTGGTTGACTTGATCGATGATCGGCAAGCCATATAAATGGATCTTCATGAAGAAGACTGACGCTGACGGTAATTTTACTATCTACGAAGCTTGACTTGTTGCCAAAGGTTTTCGACAAGTTCAAGGGGTTGACTACGATGAGACCTTCTCACCCATAGCGATGCTTGAGTTTGTCAGAATCATGTTAGCAATTGCCGCATTTTATTATTATGAAATTTGGCAAATGGATGTCAAAACTGCATTCCTTAATGGATATCTTAAAGAAGAGTTGTGTATGATGCAACCAGAAGGTTTTGTCGATCCTAAAGGTGCTAACAAAGTGTGCAAGCTCCAGCGATCCATTTATGGACTGGTGCAAGCCTCTCGGAGTTGGAATATATGCTTTGATAGTGTGATCAAACCATATGGTTTTATACAGACTTTTGGAGAAGCCTGTATTTACAAGAAAGTGAGTGGGAGCTCTGTAGCATTTCTGATATTATATGTGGATGACATATTGTTGATTGGAAATAATACATAATTTCTGGATAGCATAAAAGGATACTTGAATAAGAATTTTTCAATGAAAGACCTCGGTGAAGCTGCTTATATATGGGGCATCAAGATCTATAGAGATAGATCAAGACGCTTAATTGGACTTTCACAAAGCACATACCTTGATAAAGTTTTGAAGAAGCTCAAAATGGATCAGTCAAAGAAAGGGTTCTTGCCTGTGTTACAAGGTGTGAAGTTGAGTCAGACTCAATGCCTGACCACTGCAGAAGATAGAGAGAAAATGAAAGTCATTCCCTATGCCTCAGCAATAGGTTCTATCATGTATGCAATGTTGTGTACCAGACTTGATGTGTGCCTTGCTATAAGTTTAGCAGGGAGGTACCAAATTAATCCAGGAGTGGATCACTGGACGGTGGTCAAGAACATCCTGAAATACCTGAAAAGGACTAAGGATATGTTTCTCATTTATGGAGGTGACAAAGATCTTGTCGTAAAAGGTTACGCGATGCAAGCTTTGACACTAATCCGGATGACTCTAAGTCACAGACCGGATACGTATTTATATTGAATGGTGGAGCTGTAAGTAGGTGCAGTTCCAAGAAAAGCGTCGTGGCGGGATCTATGTGTGAAGCGGAGTACATAGCTACTTCGGAAGCAGCAAATGAAGGAGTCTGGATGAAGGAGTCCATATCTGATATAGGTGTTATACCTAGTGCATCGGGTCCAATGAAAATCTTTTGTGACAATACTAGAGCAATAGCCTTGGCGAAGGAATCCAGATTTCACAAGAGAACCAAACACATCAAAAGACACTTCAATTCCATCCGCGATCAAGTCAAGGAGGGAGACATAGAGATTTACAAGATACATACTGATCTGAATGTTGAAGACCTGTTGACTAAGCCTCTCTCACGAGCAAAACATGATCAACACCAAGACTCCATGGGTGTTAGAATCATTACTATGTAATCTAGATTATTGACTCTAGTGCAAATGGGAGACTGAAGGAAATATGCCCTAGAGGCAAAAATAAAGTTGTTATTTATATTTCCTTATATCATGATAAATGTTTATTGTTCATGCTAGAATTGTATTAACTGGAAACGGAGTACATGTGTGAATACATAGACAAAACAGAGTGTCCCTAATATGCCTCTACTTGACTAGCTCGTTAATCAAAGATGGTTAAGTTTCCTAACCATAGACATGTGTTGTCATTTGATGAACGGGATCACATCATTAGAGAATGATGTCATGGACAAGACCCATCCATTATCTTAACATAATGATCGTTTAGTTTTATTGCTATTGCTTTCTTTATGACTTATACATATTCCTCTGACTATGAGATTATACAACTCCCGAATACCGGAGGAACACCTTGTGTGCTATCAAATGTCATAACGTAACTGGGTGATTATAAAGATGCTCTACAGGTGTCTCCGAAAGTTAATAGGCCTAATGGGCCATAGTGGAGGAGAGGAGGCAGGCGACGGGAGGTGGCGCACGACCCCCCCTTGCCCAATCCGAATTGTACAAGGGGAGGGGGCACGGCCCCCTCTTTCCTTCTCCTTCTCCTTCTCCTTCCTTTCCCCTTTCCCCTCTCCGTTGGAAGGAAGGGGGGCGAATCCTACTTGGACTGGGAGTCCAGGTAGGACTCCCCCCTTGGTGTGCGCCCCTTGGGCTGGCCACCTCCTCTTCCCCCCTTTATATACGGGGGCGGAGGGGGGGTACCCCAAAGGCACACCAAGATTTCTCTTAGCTGTGTGCGGTGCCCCCCTCCACAGTTTACTCCGGTCATAGCATCATAGTGCATAGGCGAAGCCCTGCGCGGATCACATCACCATCACCGTCACCACGCCATCGTGCTGTCGAAACTCTCCCTCGACCCTCTACTGGATCAAGAGCTCGAGGGACATCATCGAGCTGAACGTGTGCTGAACACAGAGGTACCGTACGTTCTGTACATGGATCGGTTGGATCATTAAGACGTTCGACTACATCAACCGGGTTAACCTAACGCTTCCGTTTTCGGTCTACGAGGGTACGTGGACACACTCTTCTCCTCTCGTTGCTTTGCATCTCCTAGATAGATCTCGCATGATCGTTGGGATTTTTTTGAAATTGCATGTTGCGTTCCCCAACAGATCTCTGCCATTAGCCCTAGCTCGAAATCAACGCGACACTGCCAGATGCTGACATCCCTCAGCATCTCTCCCATGAGATCAACTTGCGCCTCCGCCTTATGCTGCACCTGGTGCAACTCCTTCGAACTTCTCTCCAATCGATGCGACACTTCCTCGATCCGATTTGCCCTTGCTGCGCACCACCTTAAACGCAGCCCTGACATGTCCTCCGGCACCACCAATCTGTGATTCCAGAGCAATGTATCCCCTCTAAAACACATGTGGGTTTCGCTCAAAGGCGGCAGTGATGCGGGCCGCAGCGAGAGGGTAGCCTGCAGGGTCCTAGGATCTAAGGGATTATCCATGGCGGGATCCGGTGGGTGATAACCCACAAGTATAGGGGATCGCAACAGCTTTCGAGGGTAGAGTATTCAACCCAAATTTATTGATTCGACACAAGGGGAGCCAAAGAATATTCTCAAGTATTAGCAGCTGAGTTGTCAATTCAACCACACCTGGAAACTTAGTATCTGCAGCAAAGTGTTTAGTAGCAAAGTAATATGATAGTGGTGGTAGCGGCAACAAAAGTAAAGACAGCAAAAGCAATATTTCTGGTATTTTGTATTGATTGTAACAGTAGCAGCGAGAAATTAAATAAGCGTAAACCAGTATATGGAAAACTCGTAGGCACCGGATCAGTGATGGATAATTATGCCGGATGCGGTTCATCATGTAACAGTCATAACATAGGGTGACACAGAACTAGCTCCAATTCATCAATGTAATGTAGGCATGTATTCCGTATATAGTCATACGTGCTTATGGAAAAAGAACTTGCATGACATCTTTTGTCCTACCCTCCCGTGGCAGCGGGGTCCTATTGGAAACTTAGGGATATTAAGGCCTCCTTTTAATAGAGAACCGGAACAAAGCATTAGCACATAGTGAATACATGAACTCCTCAAACTACGGTCATCACCGGGAGTGATCCCGATTATTGTCACTTCGGGGTTGCCGGATCATAACACATAGTAGGTGACTATAGACTTGCAAGATAGGATCAAGAACTCACATATATTCATGAAAACATAATAAGTTCAGATTTGAAATCATGGCACTCGGACCCTAGTGACAAGCATTAAGCATGGCAAAGTCATAGCAACATCAATCTCAGAACATAGTGGACAATAGGGATCAAACCCTAACAAAACTAACTCGATTACATGATAAATCTCATCCAACCCATCACCGTCCAGCAAGCCTACGATGGAATTACTCACGCACGGCGGTAAGCATCATGAAATTGGTGATGGAGGATGGTTGATGATGACAACGACGACGAATCCCCTCTCCGGAGCCCCGAACGGACTCCAGATCAGCCCTCCCGAGAGGTTTTAGGGCTTGGTGGAGGCTCCGTATCGTAAAACGCGGTGATTTCTTCTCTCTGATTTTTTTCTCTCCGAAAGCAAATATATAGAGTTGGAGTTGGCGTCGGAGGGTCTCCAGGGGGCCCACGAGGTAGGGGACACGCCCTAGGGGGGGGGCCCTCCACCCTCGTGAGAAGGGTGTGGGCCCCCTGGTCTTCATGTTTGGCAAGGATTTTTTATTATTTTTTATAAGACCTCCCGTGGAGTTTCAGGTCATTCCGAGAATATTTGTTTTCTGCACATAAAACAACACCATGGTAATTCTGCTGAAAACAGCCTCAGTTCGGGTTAGTTCCATTCAAATCATACAAGTTAGAGTCCAAAACAAGGGCAAAAGTGTTTGGAAAAGTAGATACGACGGAGACGTATCAGTGGGCGAGGCGGGGAGGTGAGCCTAGGCGCTGGGAGAGCCCTACAAGGCTAACATAAAGATAGTACTACTCCACGCCGTCCATATTTAAATACAAAGGCCACCAATAGTAGCCATGGCAAAAATTGATCATGCTGCTTGCATCCTAGTTTATTGGCCCCTTTTTTGTGCCACTTTTTGTGACATGCATAAATATTATGTTACTTAAAAATATGGTCAAAATCAGCACAAAATACGAAGGATACCAATGGAAGTAGCAACACATGATTTAACTACATGCATGCGGTGGAGTAGTAATGTCTTTCTCAATTACTTCCTCCCTCACGTCCACTCAATTTGCACACGTTGTATTAATTGACCACCAATGAAGTGAAGGAATTTACACGCATCAAACTATCACATGGGGAGGATCTTCGTACAAAAATGTGTCCCACCATTTACCCGCGTGTGCATGCAAGGGAATGAGTGCGTGCATGCACATATTCTCTTCGTGCATGTACTGCCAGTGTGCGTGAGAGAGGACGAGTACATTCTTATGGAACCAGCAGCACGTGACTGTGATCACTCCACACAAGGAGGTCGCGACAACGCCTCCACATGTGCCATGTGGCTTCATGAAATGAAAGAGAGACACTGTGTAGCATGCCATTGGAATTCTAATTTACGTGTTTTGCACATACTGGAAGTACTAGTAAGGTACATGTGCATTGCACACATCAGATTTGGCAACCAAATTATGAATAAATACCACACTATAGCAAGTAAGCTTTGAGTCATATATGCATGATGTAGACATTCGTTTAATTCTTATAGTTCATCTCATTCAAAATCAATTAGTTTTTATAAAAAAGTTAATCTATTGTATGATTCATGGAATTGTGCGTTGTAAAGCATAAAGTGAAAACAAATAATGGCAATTCAACTAGAAAAAAAGTTTGGGCAGTTATGATACGAAAGATTCTAAAACAAAGGAGAAGCACTTGTGTTTTGAGGTTTGTGCATTATGCTTAAGTTCAGCCATGGAGTCTTCTAGATTGTACACGTGGCAAAATCTGGTGGGGGCTGGAAGATGGTGCAAGGGGCCAAGTGGAGGGAGACTATGAAGGAGTGCACAAGTGTGAGATCGATATTTAAAGAGAGGGGCAAGAACGTGCGCTGTTGCGCTTAGTGGCTGAGCCATGAAAAATAGATGAGCTAGGGGGGCCAAGCATTGCTAATCCTTTACTAGGAGGAACAATTCATCAACTTAAACCATTTTACCAGCAATTTATCTACTGATCACATTCATATTAGCCTCAATATATAGTGATGTTAGGGGGGAGCCCTTGCTGCCCCTGTCTTCGCCATTGTGCGCGCATCTGAGAGATTAAGCGGAAGGCATGGATGATGAGAGGGGGGCATTGGATATATAATTAATGTGGGTGTATAAGCTATGTAATCCTATATCGAGAGGTATATATTGATTGATGTGTACATGGGAAAGAGGGTGAGACCTCACTAGATATATAGATCGATCGGTTTGTATGGAAAACTGGAAAAGACCTAGCTATATATACACACATATAGAGGAACATCGATCGTTGTGGATGCACGTGAGAGATAACGAATGCCCGATATGATGTAGAGGGGGAGGTGTGTGTGTGTGTGTGCATGCATGGGCGACCGACCTGAAGAAAAAGATTGCATGTGTGTGATGGATAATGGCGAGTGGTAGTGTGTGTGCATGCATGCACGAGATAAAGTGAGTGGTACAATTTTTGACTATGTACTACAAGGCAACAGCCTCACAGTGTTTTATTAGATAAAAAAGGTCTACATAATTACATCTACATAATTACAGAGAAACTAGAAGCAAAAAGAGTAATACTTACAAGAGATCTATGAGAGAGAGGCTATCTAGGAAACTAGACTATCCCTATATTTACATTTGATTCTATGAGCTAATAAGGAAATATCATGTATGATGTTCCTCCTCCAAGAAATGAAGGTAGGTCTCTCATTTCTAAAGATTTTCCCATTCCTTTGAATCCAGATGTTCCAAGTAGCAGTAAAAACCACCTCAGTGAAGAAAGGGTAACCAAAGTCCCTCCTAGCAGCAAGAGCCATGTCATATGTATTCTGGTTGCGTTGAGCATTCCAAGAAATCCCAAGGTAATTCCAAACCCTCTGGCTGAAGTTGCAGACAAAGAAAAGGTGTGCACGATCCTCATGTGTAGCAGAGAGGCAAATAACACACGTATCATCCTGGATGATCCAGTTCCTGCGTTGCATCATATCCCTAGTGTTTAAACGGTCCATTAAAAGAAGCCATCCAAACACTTTAAACTTTAGCGTGCAGGCACACTTCCAAATCCATTTGAAGATGGGATCGACCACCAAATGTGAGAAGCAAGACTCATAATATATCTTTGATTTGAACTCCCCAGATTTGGAAGGCCACTTCCATATGTCCTTACCCTCCTCATTCAAGTTGACTAAAGTGAGCAAGTCTTGGAGCTGAGTTAGTTCAGTATATGCCTCTTGCGATAGAGGCAGATGAAAGTGCTCTGAGATCTCTGGAAGCTCCAAAAACTCTCTGATAGTGATTGTGTCATTAATGACAAAAGAATGGAGCCTAGGGAATTGCTCACACAAAAGGACCACATTATTTCCCAGCTGCCATCGATCAAGCTAGAATACCACCGTGTTGCCAGCATGCACTTGTGGGACGGCTAACTTGTAGAAGTTGGTGTACAATCTCATGACATCCCTCCACCAAAAAGAGCCACAACTCTGTGTAACCTGTGGCGGCGAAGCAGCATAATAAGTGTCCCAAATTAATGTGACCCAAGGCACGTCCATTCTGTTAAAAAACTTGAAAAGATGCTTGAGTAACAAGGCTTCGTTTTGGAGACCCAAATTTAGCACACCCAAACCACCACACTTCTTAGGTCTACAGACCCGATCCCAAGCAGCTAAGTATTGTCGAGGATTATCTGTGTTGCCTCTCCACAGACATTGACGCATGATTCTCTCAATCTGTTGCAAGATGCCCTTAGGGAGAGATAATGTGCACAGGAAGTAGATTGGCATTGAACAAAGTACTGACTGTAGCAGTTGCAGCCGACTGCCTTGATTTAGCAAACACGAGGAAGCAGACAGCCTTCGCTCAATACGATCCACAAATGGCAGCAAATCATAGATCGTGGGTCTAGAAGTGCCCATAGGTAGCCCTAGGTATGTGAAAGGCATAGATCCTACATCACAGCCTAGTAGGTTGGCGACCCGAGCGCCCTCTTCATCAGTCATATTGATTGGGATAAGAGATGACTTACTGAAGTTAACGCGTAAACCAGTTGATGCTGCAAAGGTAGTGAGCATCTCCTTAAAAGCGATCAGCTGGTCATCAATCGCAGGCAAAACAACAAGTGTGTCATCGGCATATTGTACGATCGGGTAGTCATTGGAGCTTGTTGGGATTGGTAAAGTGAGAATGCCTCTTGAGCACATCTCATTGACTACAGACTGAAGCAAATCCACCGCAATGACAAATAATAGCGGAGATAGCGGGTCTCCTTGGTGTACACCCGATCTGCAAACAAAATGATTACCTGGCACACCATTTAAGAGGACAGAAGAAGAACCCGTGGACAAAATGCTATTAATCCAGCCAGTCCAACGAGCATCAAAACCCTTGCATTGTAGGATTCGGAGGATGGCCTCATGCTCAAGTGTATCAAAGGCCTTAGTGAAATCAAGCTTGAGGAGGATGATGGGTCGTTTAGATGCTTTGCATTGATGAATATATTCGAAACACCAGGCTAGACAGTCTTGTATAGATCAGCAACGAAGAAAACCGTATTGGTTGTAGTGTATGCATCTCAGAATCACTTTTTGTAGGCGACTGGCTAGCAGCTTAGTCAGGAACTTTAAACACGTGTTTGTCAAGGAGATCAGCCTAAAATCACCAACCACTTCTGGACTTAGCTTCTTGGGGACCAAGGTGATTAAGGAATTGTTGAGACATTCCAAATTACACCTCCCCTCATAAAATTCATTGACAAGTTGCATAAAATCCTCCTTGAGAATAGACCAGCACCTCTTTAAGAACAGACCAGTAAAGCCATCTGGGCCCGGAGCACGGTCGCATGGCATGTTCTTAATTACAGCATCAACCTCAGAATCCGTGAACGGCAAAGATAGATCTTCCAGACCGTCAACTCTCTGAATTAAATTGGGCAGATCAAAACCCATTTGTATTCCTTTTGCATGGCCCATGCGTTGATTGAAATCAGACCAAAACATGCCCGCCAATATTTGGTGATCAGAGACCACCTCACCCGCCGAATTCTTGATTGAAGAAATTGTATTCCTTCGATATCTTTCGGTGGCCATAGCGTGGAAAAATTTAGAATTTCCTTCCCCAACCTTAATGCTTCGGATCGTGCAGCGTTGTTTCCAATAAACATATTGCCAGTGTAAAATATCTTGCAGATGCAACTTAACTATTCGTCTGAAATTGAATTCAGGCCAACTTAATGGCCGAATCTCCTCCAGCTCATCAAAGTATAGAATAACTTTGTTACAATCAGAGATTAGTGCCTTAACTGTGGAGAGCTTTAAATGCCATTGTTTTAATGCATGTCTGAGCACTTTGAACTTAGCAGATATCGTTAAAGCAGCTGTAGGTTTACGCGCCGTGATGTCCCAAACCTGTGCAACACACTCATGAAAGCCAGGTAAGTCAACCCAGTAATTTTCAAAGTGAAAAACTCTAGCCTTGGGGATGGCCGTGGCAATTGTGACAACACAAGGGACATGATCTTATGTCGATCCCGCAAGAGGAAAAACCAAAGTGTTTGGATGATCGGAGGTCCAAGCAACCGAGGTGAAGAACCAGTCAATTTGTTCAAGAAGGGGCTGAGACTGCATATTAGACCAAGTGAATTGCCTTCCCTTAATTGGCAGCTCAATAAGACCCAAGTGACCTATGATTTCGTTGAACAAAAAAATGTCATTGACATTACCACCAGGAAAGTTACGGTTTTCAAGTGACCTCATAAAGTTAAAATCTCCCAAAAGAAGCCATTTGTCATCACAATTAATGTCCAGATTATATAACCACTGCACAAACTCATCACGTGCAGGACTCTAACAAGGGCCATAAACGGTCACTAGTTTCCAAACTTCAGATGTATGTTTGGAAAGAAACTCCACAATAATGCCAAAAGGTTTGGCCTCAATTAATTTGCCCTCAAAAAAGGAAGAATTCCAAATAACAACCATACCAGCTGATGCACCGACCGAAGGCACATATGCAAAATTGTCAAAGCGTTGAGGACAGAACTTTCTAATGAACCTATGATCAATGTGCATGCACTTAGTTTCTTGTAGACAAACCACTGAACAACCACTTTCATCAATTTTCTATTTGACAGCAAGCTGCCGCGCTTCAGAATTAAGGCCACGCACATTCCAACATAGTACCTTCCATTCTTTAAACCCAGTCTGGTTCATTACAAACCAAAAGACGATGCAGCAAAAGTAGACCACACAATGATCCACATAGTCCGGCTAAGCAAAGCAAAATGATAGAGTTTGAAACACAAAGGCATAAATAAAGATAGATGACGTTTAAAGTGGCACGCAATGGACCAGAAAGCAGACATATGCACTCAATCATCAGAACAGTTCTGCTGGTAGATTGAGCCGGATTAGCGACAAGCTTATCCGCAGTGATATTCTCTGGAGCAATGCGCGGGCGAGCCCCAATGCGCTGAAGGTCAACAATGGCAGTTGGTGGAGGCACAGAAGCATCCTCATCAGCCCAAGTTGACTTGGTCTTGCATTTCTTCAGGGTGTGCGGAGACCTGTTCAGACCAGTAGATTTACTGCCACTGCTTGGCAAACGGTATCCATCCCGTAAGGCATTGAGACGTGCACTGCGACGGACCTCAGTCTCAACCAAAGCTGCAGATTTCTTCTTGCGTTCATGTTTCAGAGTGACCCTTGGTGCAGCAGTGAACTCAAAAGACTCAGTTACAGGTTCAGAAATATCATCAAAACAGAGGGCCCGAGCAACTGGCCTTTTTGCTAGAGAAAGCAAGCAAGTACTGACACTTGAAGAGGCAGGCACAGGTGGCAGAACAAAGCTTAGATCATATCCAATTATAAAGAGAAGACGACTATGTGGGCGTAAAAGACTAGGTGAGGTCACAATCAATGTAAAGTTGAATTGAAGTATTTGAATAAGAGTTCATGATGTTTGAAACCCATGCATGCATGAATATAACCGACATATGCGCGATGTGGTTTGGAAACAAGCATGCTATACTGTATACACATTTAACAAGGTCACACTAATTTGAATTTGAGATACCGATGGCAGACATCGTTTGGCCACATTGCATCCATGCATGGACACACTATTCCATGGCTTTCACATCACATATCTATATCTATACCCATATATTATATTTTATATTTTTTATATAGTGTGTGAATAACTTTAACTTTGAAAGATGGTCGTTGGAGGAAGTCAATCCAATGGTGCAGAGATGGCAAATCCGAGCACTACTGGTCGTTGGATATCATCTACATTCCACCAGATTTTGCCACATGTACAATCTAAAAGACTCCATGGTTGAACTTAAGCATAATGCACAAACCTCAAAACACAATCACTTCTCCTTTGTTCTAGAATCTTCCGTATCATAATTGCCAAAAAAATTCTACATGAATTGCCATTATTTGTTTTTACTTTATGCTTTACAATGTACAATTCCATGAATCTTAAAATAGATTAGCGTTTTTATAAAAAACTAAATGATTTTGAATGAGATGAACTATAAGAATAAAACGAACATCTACATCATGCATATATGACTCAAAGCTTACATGCTATAATGTGGTATTTATTCATAATTTGGTTGCCAAATCTCATGCGTACAATGCACCTATACCTTACTAGTCTAAATGGTGTCTGTTTGTGTGTTGTGCATGTTAAACACATTGTACCTAGTATGATACATGGTTTAGATTCCGAACATCTAGCTAGAGCATACATGTACTATGATTTAAATTCAACATAAAATGGATACATATATTTGAATTTGAGATCATATGAACATGTAGTTCGTATTTACATAGGAATTCACTACTCCTATATTCATGTCATGTGTTATGAAGATAATATTTAGATGGTTGTATAACTAACCCGAGTACAATCCCATTCAAATAGGGAGAATGTACTCAAATTTAGTCCATATGCTAGACAACACGAATTGTTTTTTATTGTTGAATTAAGTGCAAATTGATTTGGAACTTTACATGTTATGTTTGTTGTCCCGAGTTTTTTGTTTTGTTGTATTTGAAAGCATTTCTAGTAATATAGTAAAATGGGACATGGCTCTCTCTAGTGATGAGGTGTGAATTGTCTTTTTTTTGTACATGTTAAGCTTCTTCTCCTGAAATTTCAAGTCGCGCCTTGTTATGCCAAAATTTCAAGCTAGCATCTCTGTCTATCGTGCTGCGAAACTCTTGTCTCTTCAACCCACGCCTTGTTACCTCAAAATATTTAAGATATATCTTTGTCTCGTTGTGCTCCGAAAACTCCCTCCATCTCAACCCGCGCCTTGCTATCCCAAATTACAACGCGCGTGAAAACTCCCACCTCCTGCGAAATCCCGACACGTGAAATGCCCATGATACCCCTGAACCGAAAGAACAGCCTAGCTCAAATTAGTGGGGGTACTTTCGTAACTTACCCCACATTTCGGACAAGCGTGTCCCTAAGCCATGGTCCCCCCCTCCCATCCCATTCGCCCACCCATTCGTACACCGAGGCCACGAAAACCCGCGAAGCCCCACACCCTCCTCTGTCCGCCACCCAGTCGGAGCCTCTTCCCCGATGACGCCGTCCACAGCAACACCTTGACATCCCTCATCCACCGCACCGGATGAGGATCCGTCATTGATCTCGTCGTCCCGCCGGTTCAGCCACCCCATCCTCCACCTCCAAGGAGCTGCCCGGACGTTCCCCTTGTCTTTCGCGTCACCTCCATTCCCACACCGCCGTCTTCACCTGCACCACCGAAAGAGCAGCATCATCACCGATTCCTCGGATGAAGTTGAGGCCTAATCGGCGCCACCAAACAAGTTCTACACTAATCCCCGCATTTTCTTCTTGATTCGATATCCAATTCTGCCGGCGCTCGGTCCCGAGCTGACATGGCGCGGCTCCATCCACGGCGGCGTCGCTGGCCATTTCCTCCACACGCCTCTCCCTCTGCGGCGACGTCCACATCAGTAGGAGCTGCTGCTGCTTTGGCTCTCGATCGCGTTGCTGCTCTGCTCTTTCTCTCGGTCCCCTGCCTAGTCTACTTCTGCTCTTACTCTTGCTCGCGTTGCTGCTCTCGCTCTTTCTCTTGCTTGTGCTACTGCTCTCGCTCTTGCTCTTGCTTGTGCTACTGCTCTACTCTTGCACGCGCTGCTGCTGGACGAGCAGGAGATCCTGCTCTCCCTCGAGCCCCTGTAGCTGCTACCCGAGATGTTGCGACACGACCAGCTACCCCGGCTCTCAGACGCGCTATTGCTCTGGGTGCTTCTGTTGCTGCTGCTTTTCTGCTACTAGTGCGTTTAGTTTTGACAGTAAAATTCAGTTTCGACAGCAAAATTCAGCTTCGACAGTTAAATTCAGTTTCAACAGTTAAGTCCAGAGATGAGCGGCTGATGTATTTTACATCTAGCACTTTGTGGTTATGTATTTTACGTCATCTATTGGAGATGCTATTAGAATTCCACTCAGGTTAACATTGTCTCTCTTGTCCTGCTTCAGCCTCGCCGTCGTACAACTCACCAGAGCTGCTCCAACGACGAAACCCTCCATCACATCGGAGCAGTACCCCGGGCTCCATCTCCAGACGCCTAAGATCTTCTTCCCCTCCTCGGACAGCCAAATCAGCCAGAGCATCCTCACTGACCAACCCAATCACGCTGAGATCAACATGGCTTCGCCAAAGAGGTTGTACACTTGTTGCATCGCTTTTTTACTATACATGTTATATATATATATACATATATATATATTGTCCACTAAGCACACGTAGTACCGTGAAATACGATCTGTTTCTCCTACTATATGAAAAGCAGTGAGGTACCAGGAAACTTAGCTATCCGTGATGGACTCTCTTGAAGGACATCATTATTTATCTCTACACGTTTGAACTGTGCATCTGTAGATGGGCCGGGAGTTGAGCTAGTAGCGCAGTGGCCTGGGTCCAAAGTAGTAGAAGTAGCAAAAAAACATTTTTTGAGTGTAGGCTTTTTCCTGCTCATGGTCGCCTACTAGAATCGCTAGTGCTTGAAATGAAAACTGAAGGAAAAACATATGAATTGGAAAGTTTCCTATGTTACTACTATTCATGCATTTGGTTCAAAGGAATGGAGCAACGGAAAACTGTAGGATTTGTTCCTTTAGTGTCTCCTTGAAATAAAAACCATAGGAATTTTAATATCCACTTGTCCCCCTTTTCAAATTCCTATTCATGAAGCACATGACTAAGAGATAGTAGCATAATAGCATTATAACCGTACAATTTCTTGTGATTTGACTTAATCTCACCATGTTTCTTTGCATCCTGTGATCTTCCAATTCTTGTGAACCAAACACCCAGATTGGGAGAAATCCTGTGTTTTTAAATTCTCTGTTTTGCACGTGCATTCCTATCCTATTCCCGTGTATTTCCTATCCCTACATTGTTAGAATCCTCAAATTCAAACAAGCCCTTACACAATTACTTCTGTTACACATATGTGTCAAAGAAAACCTTGTGTGGTTTGTCCCGCTCCTACTGCGCGGTGTTCCACCCCATCTCAGCTGCTCCAACGACGGAAGGGTTCACCACAGTAGGGATCCGCCCTCCAAACTGTCTTTCGCCGCCTCAGATCTTCCTCCCCACCGCTAACAGCCACGACAACTGCATTACCATCATCAACTGAGCAGATGAACTTGAGGACTACACGGGTCCGCAAGAGAAGTCACACTCTTTCGTGTCTGCTTACGTTATGCATCGCTTAATATGATGACATGCTACTTTATTGTCCTGTTCACCTATTAGACTCCGAGTCAGGTCCAAACTAATGCTCAAACTTGAGTTTTTAAATGGTTGTGGGGTACATATTGGGGCAACAATCAATACTATATGTGTACTATCTGGTTAATCTCGGGTGTCTACTATGAGTTTCGTGTTGGGTGGAAGCAAACATTAAAAGAGCCATTATCATTATTTTTTAACTAAATCTATTATCTGCCTGCGATAATTGGTTTTGGGTCTATCCACAGTTTTCTACCATCACTCTGGATTCGTGCATGCACTCCTTACATAATCTCATATGTTTTATTCCTATGCATGTCACTTATTGTACACAATGGAACAGAACATGTAGAGCAAAAGAGACGAGCCTTGCGTGGCAATAAAATTTCATGCAGACGTCGCTCCATGATGGGCACAAAGGCAGCCCCCCTCCACCCATTTTGGATTGTAATCAAGAGGAAGATAACAGTTCCGAGGGGGATTCAGAAGGACAAGACCACTCCTATTTAGTCCCTTAGGTCTTCGCTCTAACTTCGCATGCTGATGTTGGTAATATCATGCATACAGTGCCTTGCATTGCTTACTTTATACATCAAATATGTCGTCTACTTAGTTTAGACATGCTTTGTGTGAATGCCATCTGTTTAGTTTCTTTATCGTATATGTGAATCATGCAATGCCATCTTGTTTAGCCAAGCATCATATATGTGAATTTTGAAATGCCACCCTGGTTAGCCAGTCATCTTATATGTGAATTATATCATGCCATCATTTTTTATTATGTATTAAATTTGTCGACAATTATAGTACATTCAATTACACTTCCTATGCATCAGCCATTCGACACGATCATGGAAAAAAATCTGGAGTGGAAACAAGGTCTTCTGAGCAGACAATGCTATCTAACGAAGCACATGTCTTGCTGGTTACGGATAGCTCCTTAGAGGAGGATTCAGAGACAGATGACCAGTCCTATCCCCCCACCCCGAGGTGCATTCTCTAACTTCGCAGGGCTATATTGCTCATATCGTGCATATGGTGTCTTGCATTGGCATGTCATTTGCTTAGTTTAGACATGCTTTGTGTGAATGCCACATGTTTAGTGTCTAATTACCATGTATGTGAATTTTGCAATGCCATCTTGTTACAAGACATTATATATGTGAATTATGCAATGCTATCTTGTTGCAAGGCATTATGTATATGATTTATGCAATGCCATGCTGTTTAGCCAAGCATCATATATGTGAATTATATCATGCTGTCCTTTTTTGTATTAGTCATTGCATTTGTCGACAATGTTTGTATATTCAACTGCTCTACATGTGCATCAACCATTTGAATTGGTGATGGAGAAATCTGGAGTGAAAACAAGGTCTTTAGAGAAGACAATGCTACCTGCTGAAGCAATATCTTGCTAGTTACAGATAGCTCCTCAGAGGAGGATTCAGAGGCAGATGGCCAGTCCTATTATCCCCCTGGGGTGTATGCTCAAACTTGGCAGGGCTATATTACTCATATCATGCATATGTTGACTTACAATGCTTAGTTTTTACATCACATACACAATATTGAATGCCATCTCCTTAGTTGACACATCATATATGTGATTGCCCTCTGCTCACTTGCTTAGTATATAAATCATATATTTGAATTATATCAAGCCATGATGTTTACATAAACAGCATGTATCTGAATTATGGCATGCCAACCCATTTCACTACAAAAAAAGACACTTCTGATGACACATGTTTGTCACAGTAGGTCCCGTTTTTTGTCATGCATGTACATCCACGACAAATTTATGACAGAATCAAGATAGTCATACCTGTGTTGTCGTAGAAGTGTTCCATGACATTACCAAAATTATCATTACGGAATTTTCCACTTCCATGACGATAAATCGCGCGTCATAGAAGTGCTTTCATCAAGGGTGACCGACACGTGGCATCCACCGTAACGGGACGCCGTTAAGATATCGGGTCCGGTTTTGGATCCGATAACCCGTTAACAGCCCGGACCAATGGGAATTTTCCATGTGTAAAATTCTCATTGGCCAGAGGAAACACGTGTCGGCTCAACGTTCGGACAGATATCATCCACTCATTGGACAGGAGGCGCCTATGCTACATCGACACGTGGCACGACCCAACAGAGGTCCATTCCGGTGAAAAGGCTGGCCTATTTGACTAGGTAAAAAGGAAACGGGCCGGCCCACGGAAAGCCTGTTAACAGCCTGTTCGTATATAGCCCATTTACGGCCCACTTACTACCGGCCCATTACGGCTTATCGAAATTAAGCCCAATAGCTTCATCTGGGCCGTCCAATATGATTCCAGCCCATTGTATCTTTCGGCCCATGTATGGCCCATGATGTCTATCATCCCATATGAGGCCCTTTGTAACTCTCGGCCCATTAAAGGCCCAAGATGCAACTGGCCCATAATGAATAGTGTATCACTTTATACCCATTATTCCGTCGGCCGTTTCCAGTCCGTGTTAACTTTCGGCCTTCTAAGGGCCCATTTATTCTTGGGATCATTTCTAGAATTCGGTTAGATACGGTCCGTTACTGGCCTGTTCCGTTTGTGGGCCAAATACAGCCCGTGGTTAAATTCGGCCCGTTTGTGGCCGTTAACCCGTTGGGTTGTTTTCACAGCGTTATCAAATACGGCCTATTAACGGCCCGTTATGGTCCATGAATAGTACAACCCATGTTTGGCGAAATGATTATACGCCCCATAGAAGGCCCATGGATCCTACGACCCGTAGAAGACCAATGGATCCTACGGCCCATAGAAGGCCCATGGATCATACGACCCATAGAAAGTCCATGGATCCTACGGCCCGTAAAAGGCCCATGGATCCTATGGCCCGTAGAAGGCCCACGGATCCTATGGCCCGCAGGAGGCCCATGGTTACAACAGTCCGTGTGTTGCCATGATTATTGTGGCCTAGTTACCAAAACTAGGTTACTGTTGCCACAAAAAAACGCGGAAAAAGAACTGCAGTGACTACAAGCAAACAACTAAACAAGACAATAAGGAAATAAATAAGCAACCAACTAATGCTAGCCTATTACAGCTATTACACATATTACATCCACTGGGCATCAAAGTTTGCCACAAGTGCAAATATAGGGAACAAAGCAGCATATTACATACACTGGCCGTCAAAATTGGCCACCAATACAAATAAATGCAGCAGTAAAACAAGTCCATAACTGAAACAACTTCAGAAGAGCTCAGGAAACGTTATCCTGGGTATCCACCATGCTGGTAATAAGCTTAGCAAGCTTATTAGCTTTGTCCTGTTTGGCGCTAAAATCCTCCAACGCTTGTTGTTGCACCACAAAGTATGCATCTGAATGCTCCAGGGACTTCCGCAGTCCTTTCGCTTCTTGTCGCGGCACATTTGATCGATGTCTTTCATCTTGTAGTTGAGACTCAAGAAACTGAACTGATTCAGACAGTGAGTTTGAATAGCTTTTGCAAGCGGTAGTAGCCAGTAACTCGAACAGTAAACCAAGACAGGACTTTGGGGTTGCCTCACTGTCTTCAAGATAGTTTTACTTAGCTGTTTTATCAGCTTTGTTGGAGACCAACAAGGATGTCTCACAATCCTGAACCTTATCTACATTATTTCCTTTATCGTTGCTTAATAAGGCACTATTCCCCAATATTCTGTCAGTATTCTGAAAGAAGAAACAAGCAGACACATAACAGGTTTAGCATGTACTAGTATATGAAACTCATTTCGGTGAACCAGTTCATTAGTATGGTGGACAAGATTAAACTACCAAGTCTTCTATTGCCAAGTAGTACATTATAAAAGCATCAAACAAACATATATCTATGTCCTATGGTCACTGCATTGTCTTTCCAAATCAAAAGAGAGACACGGGTCAAATCATAGCAGTTCAAGAGAAAGCAGCACTAAAAGAATACAAAGCGTGGGAAACAAAACGGCACAACAAGATTTCAGATGGGTACCACGGGTCTACATGTACAACAACACTATTGGCCCTGTTATGATGCTAGTAATGTGCATGATATGAGAAGTCAACTATATACACAATTGAAATTGAAATCAACAGAGCTATTTATAAGAGCAAACCTGTTAAAGAAACATGCGTAAACATACCTGTTGTGCCATTGGAGTTTCTATTGGATAGTTCAATTTAAAAATAAGTTTGTATGAGTAAATACAGTGATACAAGAGAAAAGCAGTATGCACGATAGCAATGGAATCTTAAATGGGAACAGTTGTTCTTCAGGTTTAAGCACTCATTCTACATGAACAGAGTATAGTAAGACGCAAGGATATAGTACTTAAAATAAAATGAGCTCATAGACCTTACCACATTCTTGGTTCGGGACCAGTAAAGAACAAGGCATCCCCAGTCATCATCTAGTAAAGGTGTCTCAAGAGAACGTAAGGGAATTTGATGAGTTTCTTTGCCAGTGAAGTACGTTTTATTCAGGTAATTCCGACACTACCACCAAGCATTCTTGAAGATAGCAGAGGTATTAGCACAGGTTACCTCATCCTGAGTTTCCAAATCGGTCCTTCTCTATAGAGAAAAATGGGAAAATTTGATGTATTATAACCATCATGGAGGTAGAATGTATGGGACAAAGCAAAGTAATTGCCATGAATAACATTACTTGCACATAACTCCTGGAGAAACACCTGCAACTGGCATTTTCATTCATCTTCAGTATAATATTTCCATGATGGGAAGATACGCACATAGGATTTAACAACATCAAATGAGATAGGTGCTAAATTATGAATGGCTGGTTGTGCTTCCTCCACATGAATAGGTGTACTAACTGGTGGAGTTGGGGTTCGCCGTGGTAGTACTAGCGCTTTGGGCACTGGAGCTGCCTTACTAACTGCTCTTGTTTGAGAGCTCTGTGGTGGAGATGGTGCTGTGTCAACAGGAACTGGGTTACTATCTGTTGGGGTTGGGTTAGATAGGGTGAAGCTGGTTCTCTGTCCATCGGAGTTGGGGTAAAATCTACGAGAGTCTTGGTTATGTGTGGTAGGGCTGGTTCTCGTGCATGTACAACCGTGAAAGTGCAACTATCCCTAGGTGGTTTTGGTAATTCAAAACAACATATAGCTCATTGAGCTAATACTATTCCAAGATAATTATTTCAGGAAAGCTCAATGATTGGCATGGCATGGATGTGAAAGTGGAACCCTCAAAATGCTAAGGACAATGGATTGGCTCAAGCTCAAAAGCTCAAGACTCTTCATTTTATATTTTAGTGATCCAAGATCACATTGAGTCCATAGGAAAAGCCAATACTATTAAGGAGGGATGAGGTGTTGCTTAATAAGCCTCTTGCTTCATGTGCTTAGTGATATGCTCCAAAACCCTCAACCACTTTCCCATATCCACTGATGACCTAAACTCTAAGCCAAACTCGGTCCTACTGATTCTTCCTATCCGGCGCCACCGAGTTTCACTTGTCATAAGCCACTGCTAAACCCTAGCAATTCGGTTCTACCGATAAGGATCTCGGTCCCACCGAGATGGGGT
The DNA here is from genome assembly GCF_056163025.1 of Triticum urartu. Taxonomy (NCBI): domain Eukaryota; kingdom Viridiplantae; phylum Streptophyta; class Magnoliopsida; order Poales; family Poaceae; genus Triticum; species Triticum urartu. Next base: position 360,013,932 of record NC_141876.1, on the reverse strand, counting down.
TGCAAACTCTCTGTTTCCCTTTCGTAACTTTTCGGTCCCACTGAAAGAGCGAATCGGTCCCACCGAGATTGCAATGTAAACTCAGTGTTTCCCCTTTGTAACTTTTCGGTCTCACCGGGTTCCACTCGGTCTCACCGAAAGAGCAAATCGGTCCCACCGAGTTTGCCTGACCAACTCTCTGGTTAGCTAATTACCAAATTCGGTCTCACCGAGTTTGTGTAATCGGTCTCACCGAGATACGTTATGCCCAAACCCTAACCGAATCGGTCCTACCGAGTTGCATGTCAGTCCCACTGAAATTCCTAACGGTCACTAGGTTTACTATTTCGGTCAGACCGAGTTTTCTGATTCGGTCCCACCGAGATTGGTAAATTGTGTGTAACGGTTGGATTTTGTGTGGAGGCTATATATACCCCTCCACCTCTTTCTCATTCAGTGAGAGAGCTATCAGAACACACACATCATTCCAACTCATATGTTCTGAGAGAGAACCACCTACTCATGTGTTGAGACCAAGACATTCCATTCCTACCATATGAATCTTGATCTCTAGCCTTCCCAAGTTGCTTTCCACTCAAATCTTCTTTCCACCAAATTCAAATCCTATGAGAGAGAGTTGAGTGTTGGGGAGACTATCATTTGAAGCACAAGAGCAAGGAGTTCATTACCTACACACCATTTGTTACTTCTTGGAGAGTGGTGTCTCCTAGATTGGCTAGGTGTCACTTGGGAGCCTCCGACAAGATTGTGGAGTTGAACCAAGGAGTTTGTAAGGGAAAGGAGATCGCCTACTTCGTGAAGATCTACCACTAGTGAGGCAAGTCCTTCGTGGGCGATGGCCATGGTGGGATAGACAAGGTTGCTTCTCCGTGGACCCTTTGTGGGTGGTTGCTTCTTCGTGGGTGGAGCCCTGTGTGGACTCGCGCAACCGTTGCCCTTGGGTGGAGCCCTGTGTGGACTCGCGCAACCGTTACCCTTCGTGGGTTGAAGTCTCCATCAACGTGGATGTAGGATAGCACCACCTATCCGAACCACGGGAAAAACATCCGTTTCTCCAATAGCGTTTGAATTCTCCAAACCCTTCCCTTACATTCTTGCAAGTTGCATGCTTTACTTTCCGCTGCCAATATAATCTTTGCATGCTTGCTTGAATTGTGTGATGATTGCTTGACTTGTCCTAAAATAGCTAAAATCTGCCAAGAACTAAAATTGGGAAAAGGTTAAGTTTTTATTTGGTTAAGTAGTCTAATCACCCCCCCTCTAGACATACTTTCGATCCTACAAACCTGGGTGCTATCTCCACCAAGAGGTAGCACTGTTTTATTTGAAGACCTTGTTTTTACTCCGCTAGATACTGCCATCACCCGCTCCAATTCAAATGGATGATAAACATGAAACATTATTGAATGTACATACATTGTATGAGAGACAGATGCAATAGATAGTGTGCAAAAAAGAGTACATTAAATAATTGCCATGTATATTGTTTAACTAAAATGGATAACATGACATAATTTCACATCTATGATGTCTATCTAAACTGGATAGCATAACATAATTCAAAGATATGATGACTAACTAAACATGATCGCATGACATAATTCACATAAATGTTATCTAAGTAACCAGGATCGCATGATTTAATTCACATATGTGATTTATATGCTAAGTGGAGGGCATTCGCATATATGATGTCTGAACTAAGAACATGGTGTTGAATATTGTGTATATGATGTTTAAACTATGCAATGCAACACACCATATGCATGATATGAGTAGTAGAATAGTGCCAAGTTAGAGCATACACCTCGGTGGGTGAATAGGACTGGTCATATGTCTCTGAATCCATCTCTGACGAGCTATCAGGACCCAGCAAGAGATCTACTTCGACAGGTAGCACTGTTTGCTCTGAAGGCCTTGTTTTCACTCCAGACTTTTCCATCACCCACTCAAAAGGATGATTCACAGGAAGAGTAGTTTAATGTACAAATATTGTTGACAAATGGAAATTTAATGAAGAAAAGGATGGGCTAGATATCATTCAGATATATGATGCCTGGTTAAACAGGATGGCATTGCACATTTCACATATATTATGGCTGGCTAAAAGACATGAGACTGCACAATTCCCATATATGATATTGAAACTAAACAAGTGGCATTACAGAACATGTCTAAACTAAGAAGATGACATATATGATGTTGAAAGTAGGCACTTGAAGGCAACATATGCTTGATATGACTAACATCATCATGCCAAGTTAGAGCAAACACCTTGGGGCATAAATAGGAGTGGTCAGCTGCATCTGAGTACGCCTTAGAACAAATATCTTCCTCTGGATTACAATCTGGAGAGGGGGGAGGGTTTACCATTGAACCCACCATGGAGCAATGTCTGCATGACATTGTATTGCCGCGCAAAACTCTTCTCTTTTTATCTACATGTTCAGCATGACTTTGTACAATATCTTACATGCATACAAAAAAATATAGTGAGACTATGTAAGGAGAGCATGCAGAAATCTAGAGTAATTGTAACAACCAGTGGATGGATCCAAAAATAATGATAGCAGGCTGATGATTGCTTTAATTTAATTAAAAAAACAGATGATGATTGATTTACTATTTGTTTCCCATCCAAGATGAACAACATAGGCATACTCTAGGTGAACCAGATATTAGACAGAGATACTATTCATTGCTGCCTTGATATGTGACCCACAACTAATTTAGAACTCAAGTTTGAACATCAATTTGGACCTGACTTGGAGTCTAAGAGGTGAACAGGACAATAAAGTAGAAGGTAATATTAAGCAATGCATAACATAAGCAGAAACAAAAGAGTGCGACCTCTCTTGTGGATCTGTGTACTCCTCAGGTTCATCTGCTGAGTCGATGCTGGTGATGCCGTTGCGGTGGGTGCCGGCAGCAGGGAAGGAGATCTCAGGCGGCGAAAGACGGTCATGAGTTGTGATGTCTGGTTTGGTAGATGCTTCTTTCGATGGAGCAGCTCAGGTGAGGTGGACGTCGTCGCGGCAAGAGCAGGACAAACCACACAAAGTTTTCTTCGACACCTACCTGTAACTGAAGTAATTCTGTAAGGGCTCATTTGGCTTGCATGATTCTAAAAATGTAGGGATAGGAGGGAAAACACCGGAATAGGATAGGAATGCACATGGCAAACAGAGCATTTTTGAACACAGGATTTCTGTCAACTTGGGTGTTTGGTTCACAAGAAAAGGAGGAGCAGAGGAATGCAAAGAAACATGGCCAAAATAAAGTGAAACCATATGAAAGCGTGTATAGTTAGAATGTTATCCTGCCGCTAATGCACTTGGTCTTGTTTTCATGCGTAAGATTTTGAAAAGTAGGTCTAGGTGGACGTTTTGCTCCATTCCTTTCAACAAAATGCATGAATAATTGAATGGTAGAGTGTCATAGTAAAATTTCCTATTGCTATGTTTTTCCGTTGAACCACAATAACCCTAATGGATTGACATGAATGTACAGTAATAGGTGATGCGACAAGTGTACAACCTCTTTGCCGTAGCCGTGTCGACCTCATCATCATTGGGTTGGTCGCTGAAAAAGTTGAGGCAGAGGTGGCTGTCGGAGGTGTGGAGGAAGATCTGAGGAATCTGTAGATGGCGTCCAGGGCACTGCTCTGTTGTGATGGATCGTTCTGTCCTTGGAGCAGCTCCGGCGAGCCGTAAGACGTCAAGGCTGAAGCAGCACAAGACAAACATCATTAATCTCAAGTGGGATTCTAATAGCATCTCCAATGGATGATGTAAAATGCATTACCAAAAAGTGATAGATGTAAAATTTACATCACCAAAAACCACCTGACTACAACATATGAGGTAAAAACTGTTGACTCTGAACTTAACTATCGAAACTAAAATTTACTGTGGAATCTAAATGTTACTGTCGAAACTGAATGCAATGGTAGCAGAGAGGCACTTCACATGGGATAGTTTAGGAAGGGCCTGCAGTTCATCTTCAACCTGCACCCCACCCCCCCCCCCCCGAGCCGCCAGCCACCACCGGCCGAACCCCGCGCCGCCTCGCCGCCCTGAAACAACTCCCCACCACCGCCTCACCGCCCCGAAACAACTCACCACCGCCGGTCTGCCGCCGCCTCGCCGCCCCGAAACAACTCCCCACCATCGGTCCGCTGTCGCCCCGGCCAGCCCCCTAGCCCCCCTCCCCGTGCCAAGCTTTTTCTCCAGCGATCCCCACGCCACCGCCCCACCACTGCGCCCCTACCATCGGCGAGTAGCACCCCACCCAGAACCCTAAGATAGATAGTGGGGTACCTCTCCGGCAGCCCACTTCCCCGCTGCGGGTGGTTCTTCCTTAACTCCGGCGAGACCCACCACCCCCTAAAAATCGACTGACCCAAAAGTCGATTCAGTCGACTGAAGTGTAGCTAAATCGGAGCAGAGCAGCAGGACGAGCGAGGGGGAGAGTAGCAGTGCGAGCAAGTGAGCGAGAGACCGAGCAGCAGCCGCAGTAGCGTGAGCGAGCGAGCGAGAGCCGGAGCAGCAGTAGCTGTGCGAGCGAGCGAGAGCCGGGGCAGAAGTAGCAGATCCGGCTGGTTTGGACGCTGCCACCGAAAGGGCCTCGCACTAGGGAGAGCCGCCGTGGAAATGTCGCCCGCGGTGCTGGCTTCGAGGTAGCCACTCCATGGGGGTGCGGGATGGAGCACCATCGGCGCTGGGAGGTCGAGTTAAGGAGAAGGTGCGATGCGATGAGTGTACAACCTCTTTGGTGGCGCCGAGTAGGCCTCGGCTTCGTCCGAGGAGTGGGTGAGGATGATGTGGTTCCAGTGGAGCAGGTTAAGGCGGCGCCGTGGGGATGGAGCAGCCGCGATAGACGAGGCGATCATCAGAGCAGCTCCTTGGAGGTGGAGGACGGGGCGGCTGAACCGGTGGGACGACGAGATGAACGATGGATCCTCATCCGGGGAGGTGGATGAGGGACATCGAGCTGTTGTGGTGGATGATGTCGTCAGGGAACAGGCTCCGGCTGGGCAGAGGTGAGGTGGCGGATGGAGGAGGGTGGGGTTTCGCGGCTGGAGTGGAGAGGTTATGGCGGCCCAGGATTTTGAATGGCGAAAAGGAGGGGATGGCAGGGGGGACCATGACTTAGGGACGCGCTTGGCCAAAATGTAGGGTGTGTTACAAAAGTACCCCCACCGATTTGAACTAGTGGCCCTTTTGGCTCAGGGTTAGAAGGGGGATTTCACGTGTCGGGATTTGGCAGCTGGAGGGAGTTTTCGCGTGCGATGTAATTTCGGGATAGCAAGGCGCGGGTTGTGAAGGCGCCAGTTTTGGGAGCACGATATCAGAATTTTCGGGATATAACAAGGCGCGGGTTGAATTTTAGGGACAAGCCTAACACATAATATTGTACTTGTGCGTACCAAATCAATTCGCACTTCCCTCAACGGAAAAAAATAAAAAAAATAAAAACTATTCACACCACACAAAGAGAGAGTCTTGTCCCGTTTTGCTATACGAATGCTATTCAAAGCTACACAAAGAGAGATTATGGATCCATGCTATGTCCAATTAAATTTTTTCGCTGGCTGTATAATGCATGTAACCTACTCATACCAACATTTTAGTGCATTCCAAATGTTTATACTACCGCTGCAATTCGAATTGAATTTGAATTCGTTTCTCTATTTCAATAAGAATCTACAATCATGATTGTTGCCAACTTCAACCATCATTCGTGTATTACCACCACATGATTACTATAGAGATAGATATGAACTATGTGTACTATATGAACTCGAATTCAATCTTTTGAATACACTTGATGTTGATTCCAAATAATAGTACATTTGATGTACTAACTATATATTCATAATCTAAACCATGTTCCATATGTACATCGTGTTTATCACACAAAGTATAGTGCCCCGCCCCCTACATTATGACAAGTATTTAGCCCTGAGCTGCAAAAGCCACACATTAGCCGAAATTATAATCAATGTTCTCTATATTATATGTAGTACTAGCAAGATGCCCATGCGTTCCACGGAACATCAACATGATCAAGGGGTGCCCTTATTTGCAAATATGGAGAGGGGTGTGGGTATATTTTTTCAAAATTGCCATAGTTTCCTTCCTATCCGTCAGATATAAATTGGACGACCTATATTGCAGGATGGCAGGCACACCATCATCGACAACTCTATTTTTTATAAGAGTAGAGATAAAATATATTATATGTAGTATAACATGTTCATAACTACACCATGTGTATCACCGTTATATATATTCACGCATGCGTCGGTTTAAAACACTATGATAAATTCTTCAAATATCCGAATTCGCCTTTTATAATGAATTATGATCTCTATTCGTCTTTTACACCCACACAATCCTCTTATCTTTGTAGCTAACGCTAACTTTCTCTCGTGCATGCACATGGCCGCATCCCTCTCACCATCCCTCGGCATTCTCTAGCTCCATCGCGCAAATTCGTATTTTCACTTTAGGTCATTCACCCATGGTGTGTGTAGGCCCCCCAACTCCTTTACGGCACACATCGATCGATATGCCTCCCTAGCCAGGTGTGCCTACCACAAACACAAGCTTCCCCTCTTCTCTTCTCACTGTCCATGCCTCACTCCCACCACTCTTTTCATCGATCTCGTACTCGCACACTCCTTCCCCCTCGATATAGTATGCCTCTCGCACCACCTCTTAGATGCATCCCTCTCTCTCTATCCTTCTCCCCTGGCCTCATTTGCTTCTAACATATACATGCATGTATACCGATCTATCTCCCTACATATACCTAGGTCGACTTTAACTATTTTCCCCACACCCATTGATCGACGTACCTCACAAGTTATGTCTCTCCTTTCTCTGACATAGGACGATTGATCTTCCTATGTAGTTATGTCTGCTTACCACAGCCATATCGTCCCCCTGATCATTCCGTTTGTTTAGCAAGCCTCTCCCACCATTTGTTAGAAGCAACTCCACTACCACCCCCTCCAACACTCTAGCTCTGTCTCTCTCCCAACCTTATTCCTCTCCTACGCATATTCATGGATGCCGATTGATCTCCCTTAATACATAAGGTAGGCCTCTCTCCTCCTCCACACATATAGCAGCCATTGTACCTCTATAGTTAATAAGGCCTCCCCCCACCACACACCTATAGTCGAGCATTGTAGGTAGGTATCCATGCCACAGAGACAAACTGCACCTATCCCCTCTCACGTTCCAGTAGGCTAGCCACCCTATATCTTTGACGTGGGCACACACAAATTCGATGGCACTCTTTATCGATCACGCACGCGCACACACACATCATCCCTCTCTTCGATTCTATGGATACCTCAAGCCGATGATACTTCCACTCTCTTCTCGTGATCGCCCCTCTATATCTATATGATATATCCAGCATTCCATTTTCACACACATTGCATATGTTACATTTTTTGATTGACACCCCCCCAAAAACACTCACGAACCCACACACTATATCTCTCTCTATGTTTGTGTCTCTCTCACACAACCCCACGTAGGTGGTGTGCGTACACGAAGAGAATAGGTGAACGTACTCATGCTTCGTGCCCAGCCACACCCGCGCGGGTACACGGTGGAGCTCATTTCTGTACGAAATGGCAGCCCACATGCTAATTTGAACGCGTGTAGCAGTTGTTTACCTACGGAGGTCGTGTACCACGCGTGCACGAAACAAAGTTCGACTTGATGCGTTGGTATGTTATTTTTAAATAAAGTTATATCGCCCAATGGCACGTACACAGAATATAAAATAATTTTTACGGAGAAAAAGGTAGTCCGCTCCACTATATACAATGGAGCCTGCCTGCCTGGGTTTGTCTCTCTTCAGAGTATCTCACACAAGGTGGCGGTGGCCTCTCTCTCTTACCGTTGGTCACTGATCCGGCTACATCTCGTCTGCCGGCGGAAAGGGAGGATGTGCATCGTTTCTCCGTTCGACGGTGCCGAGGCAACACGTCCCGATCTGCGGTACCCGCCATTCTCTCTGACCAACCTCCGGCGCGGTAGGGCCTACGCCACCTACTCGCTACCGCGGTATGGGCAGATCCCGCCTGCCGCAGCTCACCTAGTTACATCCCGACGACCCCAGGTATCCCCTCCGGCCTTGCTCCACTGTCCATCTTCCCACGTTGCTGCATGTGGATCTAACATATTTCTTTGCCCAAAACGTAGCTCGTCAGGCGTACTTTCCATATTGCAATCTCGTCCTCACACCGTTTTAGACAAACACAACCGGGTTGTTATATTCCCTTAGGACATGGAATATGCTTCTTTTTTGTCGTCACATGTGTCATCAACTATTATTGGCCAGTAATTGTTTCCTTTCTACCTCTTTTTTGCAAAAAGGGCTATCCATTTCACCTCGTTGCTATTGCGACCTTTTGGTGAACTGCACAAATCACTTTTTTCTTAAGAGTGTTTTGTGCAGTTGTACTAAAATGTCACACGAGCAACGTCTACATTTCAGTGTGACAGCACAAAGGGAGATTGGTTTTGCTCTATCCTCCGCATCCAACTCCGAGCCTAATCTTCTCCAACTATTTGCTTAATCTTCTCCAACTAGTGAGTGTTAAGAGAGATTGCAAAGGTGACCGGATTCTATTTGTGTGTTTATTGTTTCATCAGCAGTCCTCTGTTATCCTAATCACACTTAATATCTTTGGAACAGGGACACTCAACTCTTTTAGTGGAACTGCACAAAATGATCGAAATGTTGCATGCTCCAGACAGCTACTTTTTCCCAACATGCCTTGTTGATTTAGACAGAGATGGGGGACATTGCTACCAATGAAATCATGGATCAATTTTAATTTAACACCTTCTCACAACTTTGTCTTCAGTTGTGATGTAAATATTAGCTCTGATCTACTAATCATTGAGATGCATTAGCAAGGAAGTTAGTTTTTTATTGTTTCCAAAAGAGCATCGATGGCAAGACACATGAAACAAAAGCTGAAAGCTCAGAGTATTGTACAATTTCATGTCGCTGGAAAATTATTTGTATAGTACATCTATTATGTAAACAAATGCTGGAATCTTGATAGCATTGCCAGAAGCCTCTTCGGCCTCCGGGTCCATGTGCCATGCACAAAATTATACTTCCTCCATTCCTAAATATTTTTTGTTTTTACAAATTTCAAATGGACATATTTTAGAGTGTAGATTCACTCAGTTTGCTTCGTATGTAGTCACTCGTTGAAATCTCAAGAAAGACAAATACTCCATAGTATATTTAAGAACGAATGGAGTAGTACACAACCGCATGGGAGACTCAGCCCGGTTGTTGCGCCGCACTAATAGTGAGCAGTAATGAGAAGTCGAATCATAAGCCCCACCTTTACAGAGGCCAAGTACGCGTATGGCCAGTCGGTCAATGCACTTCCTCTTGGCATAAGTTATACGCCTCTGGTGGTGCAAAACCAAGTACGCGTATGGCCAGTCGGTCAATGCACTTCCTCTTGGCATATCACTGACATGCGGGACCGGAGTGTGAGAAAACCGGTCTCAATTGATGGAAAAATGGCCAACCCGCCGTTCCTTGAGAGCGACGAGGAGCGACAACACACAGACGGTCTCGCAACGAGGCCAATGTATATTCGAGCATGGTTGATCGATATCATCATTACATGTTCGATGTTTTTCAACACTACCATTGGGTTGCCGTTTTCCGCCCTTCTCCCGAATAAATGTGTACTTTATCAGAGATTAAAATAAAATAAGAGTACAGACGCTCCACCATGCGGTTCTAGTAGTAGTACTACTTGTACAACTATAAACCTTGCGCTTGGCTCTTCGCCTCTTCGTGAATTCGAACAATGATGGTACTCTGCATGTTCGGTACTACAGTGTATGCATGTGGCAATCTGACACCGAAATGAACTGTTGCATGTCCACCGCCTGGGCGAGGGTACATTGCATTAGTAAAAAGGCATAAGCGAGCTTCACCTTGTCCTGCAAGCTTCTCCTTGTTCTGCGAGTTGACGGGACACACCAAAAAGTAGTGCTAGTCCATACTCCCTCCTTTCCGGTTAATATGGCTTAATCTTTTTTGCGGGTAAATGAGAGAGCTTTATTAATATATAGGCATTCTTAGGATGATCAGCCAAGAGACTGGTCACTAGGAAGCGAGGTACCCCACAAAAAAGAAGAAGGAAGCGAGGTGTTTCATCAAGCCAGCTCTCGGCCACATTCAAAGTGCAGCAAGCACGGTTCGCACAAAGATGCACCGCAAGGTTTGCTGACCTGTTTACATGCTGAATAAACAAAAAGAGGAAATATTACCGAGCGCTCCTATTTGTAAAAGGATCTGAGCCAGAATTAAGCGAGAATTGTGGCAAGTGTTCCATGCAATCAACTTCCATTATCACATGCGAGAACCCTCGAAGAGAACCAAATGTGTTGAAGATTGCTTTATCACATTTTTAAAATATAATAAGAGTGCAGACACTCCTCCATCCGGTTCCTAGTATAGTATAGTACATACCTCTATAGTAGTAGTACTAGTACTAGTAAACTTCATGCTTGGCTGTTCGCCTCTTCGGGAAGTCGAACAATAATACTAGTACTAGTATAGTGTATGCTTTTGGCAATCTGACACCGAATTAACTGTTGCACGTCCACCGCCTGAGCGAGGGAGAGCTTGCATTAGTCAAAAGTTTCTCCTTGTCCTGCGAGCCACTGCGCGCAAGCGTCTCCCGTCCTGCAAGCTTCTCCTAGTTCGGCAAGTTGACAGGACACGACAAAGTAATGCTAGTTCATACTGCCTCCTTTCCGGTTAATATGGCTTCATTTCAAACGAGATAAATACATTGTCCGTCATTGTATATTTGTAAAAATACGGTCAGTGGACTTCATAATACGCTCATTACGCTCAATATATACATTTTCCGGTGTTTATACGGTCACTAGCTCACCCTGGCTGAGTATGTGTGTGCATGCACATGTAGGTTGAGCACTTGAGCGTGACCATGTGTGTTCTGTCATGTGCTCGGACATGCATACATTAGGGCATCGTGCGCGTTTTTGCGTCCATGTGTACATGTGACTGTTGCATGCATGCACGAGGTTGTAGTCCCTTACATTCACATGTTCATAAGTTAATGCTTTGCCAAAATGTTGTATGCAAGGTTTAATCATTCGTTGTTCACACATGCATTCCCGATATTAATACGTTGGTAAAGACAATTTCTTTAGGAAAACGAGCCCATGAATTGAGTACAAAGGGGACCAATAAGCCAGGATAGAGGGAGTACCAGTAGTGAACGGGAAGGAGGGAGTATGTACTAGTAGTACAGTACTACGTAACAACGTGCAGTAACAAAATTCCTCTATGCGCATCCTGTATACTCACGTGTCATGCAAGAAAATAGAGATAACTACAGGTGAGACTCAGGAACGGTCATACACGTAGGGGAAGTACCAGTAGGGGCCACTCAGGAGCAGTCAAATCACATAGTAAGTTAGTCGGAAGAAGCAACCATCAGTTCACTCTTTAATGACACGTACGCAATATAAAATGGTTGATATGGAGGGAAAAAGAAAACCACTATCTATAGTTATATACACTAGCAGGAGCCTAAGATACAAGCCTGCTTGCTTGGGTTGCTCTCTTCACAAGAATAGAACAACGGTGGCCACACCGCTGGTCACATATCCAGCCTGATCCCGCCGCTGGGGGAAGGGAACAATGTTCTGCGTAGACGCGGTCGACATCGGCGAGGGAGAAAACCCATAGTCGGTGCGTCCCAATCGAGGGTCCCCGCGGTATGGGCTGATGCCGTGTCCCAACCGCCCTTCTAGACACAACTCGATGTCCCAAGTAGTACATCTTCCTTTTGGAGCCGGCTAGCTCCACTGCCGCAGCTCCCCACATAGCTCCATCTCCATGTCGATCTTTCTCTACTTCTACCGGCTTCTATTTGTGATGAGTTTATGTCTCATAAACTAGTGCCAGTACTATTATTCTAATCACACTTCTTCAATATCTTTGCCATCAGGGATGCTCAGCTCAATTTTAGTGGAACTAAACAAAAGCAACGTATGATCCGAGGGTGCGAGCCATCTTTACTTCGACAGGTTCTACCTAGCCAAGAAATTAAATCCTGTTTAGGGTTTAGGGTTTAAGTCGTAGTGACCTCATCAGTAGTTTTTCTTTTGTACACGCTCACACAACTTTTGTCTTTAGTTGTGAAGTAAATATTGGCTATGATTTGTGAATCATTGAGATGCATCAGCATGCATGTTAGTTTTCCTTTCTATTTAATGGAATGTTGTAATGGGGAAACCTTGGAGTAGGAATGAAAATGGAGTGGAAATTTTCCGTTTTTCCGGAGAAAAATGGAAACAGAGAGAATCCAACGTTTCATTTCGTTGGATTGCGCCATGGAGCAAAACCAATGTTTAACTCACGTCTGTCGCGTTCGTGTCTCACCCTCCTCCACAGCTCGACCCCACACGGTCGCTCGGCATGCCACTCACTGCAAACCGAGTATACGATAACTTTCCTGCCTGCTTGTCGATGGATCGCAACATGGAGTACTAGCACTACTGGAAGAGATTGACGAGTTGGGGGAGGACAGCTAGCTGTAGCACGGACTCCCAATAACTTTTTACATGCATGTTGTGGCCGGCTATTGCGACCTTTGAACGCGGAGAAGTCACATGCACCGGGAAGCGGTGCGGGCGACACTCTCTCGGTCGGCGCGCCGCTTCAATGTTGGCGCCAGTAAGAGGCCGCGTCTGCTCCGGCCGGGCATGAATGCGACACTGGCCGTTTCGGGCGGGAAGCACGCGTGGGTGATGAAGAGGGTTCGGGTTGGTCAGGAGTGGGCGTGGCAGCGGTCCGGATGCCTGCAAACAAGAGATGTTGTACGTTAATATTGCTGCGTATATAATTAATAACGTAAATAATGTGCCAGTTGGACAAATATGATTGGAGATGGAGATGGAATTTTACGTAAACATAGATATGCATGTCTATGTCTTTTTGTTTTTTTTGTGGGAACAAACTTTTATTACTCACGTAGCCAGGATACACCCGGAGTTGCAAACTTTGACAATGCCATCAGGGCCTGAACCTAGCCAAATAGCGATACGGCCACTAGTCCTACCATAATGAGCTAAAGTATGACTGACAATGTTGTTGTTTCGTCGAACATGAACTATACAAGTATTTCGGAGTGCCATGAGCGATCTAATCTCACGCACCAAAAAACCAAACCGAGATCTATCAAGATCTTCATTCCTAATCCTCACCATATTTGTAGCTTCAAGGCAGTCGGTCTCGATATTGATATTTGGATCTTAGACTCCCCATGTACTTTATTATATTAATATAATTTACCGTAGAACAATTGTTCTACGGTGTGTGGGTCAAAAAAAGATTACTGCAATGCAATGCGAGCGAAAAACCCTCTTTGATGGCCAACAATTCTGCTTCCAGTGCATTCACGCAATAACACAAGCTTGTACATGAAGAGAAAATTATAGCACCCCCATGATCCCTAGTATCATGCCTGTACTAGCAGTTCCGTTCTCTAGCAAGAAGGAACCATCCGTATTCAATTTTACCTAGCCATCCTCAGATGCATGTCTATGTCTATGTTTGTGTGCGCGACAACTCTGGTGACCTAGAAGCGGGGGCGTGTTTTTGATTGAGTTTTCTTTCTTGGTACATTAAAAAATTGTCCGCTAGTTTTTGTTTTTTTTCCGGGAACGCGCGTATTCTATTTAAAACTACTGCTATGGAGAGATTTTTTACTCCATTGTATATATAGCCTCTTGTTTGATAGGGTTTCTCGCGTCTCGCTCTCTCACCCTTTCCATATCAAAACAAGATGACAGTGTCCACTCTTCTCTCTCCTCATCGGTGGCCACAGATCCGGCTGATACCTGTCCGCTGCGGGAGGTGAGGAGGTGCATCGTTGACGATGTCTCCGTCGGTGATGGAGGAAGCCGATGCGCACCGTCCTCTCGGAGTCGGCGCTGGTGCGGACGAAGGTCCTCCGCGCCCTTGTCTGCTGCCGTCGTGTGGGCAGATCCTGCCTGCCCACCTAAGAGACATCTCGCCCACCTAAGGTATAACTTCTTGTACTGGTCCAGCTCCCCAGGTCGTTGCATGCGGGTTTTCTTTTATGTGACTAGTCCCCAGCTCCCCATGTATAGTAGCTAGGGTTCGTCGGCTGGTCCAACATCACCTACTATTATAGAGGAAATGCCACTCGAAAAGTTGTCCTGATTTATGCCTCGGTGGAGGTATACATGTTGTTTCGACAAAAAGTACATGGTGGTTGTGCGGTCATTGTCCATATGCTCCTATTGCTGCTGCTAATCTAATACTATCACTGGTTAAATGAAGAAATGTTTTTTCTCGGGTATCCCGGTTTAGTTCCCATGAAGATAATCATGATGCTTCTGTTTGTTGGTGTACTTTTCATTAATTCTTATTGACAATTGAGATGTCGTTGTTAATCTTGTACCACTGCTAAAACAAAGTAACAACACTATATCCCTTTTTTATAGTTTTGCAAACAGCGATGCGTATCTCCATACCCGGGCATGTCTTCCTCAATTTTAGTGGAACTACACAAAATTGGATGGCCATTGTTGTTCCGCCTCACTATCCTCTGCCACGTGGTTCTTCCTTCCTCGAGCTTAATTAATGAGAAGAAAAACAATAAGGATTTGTCGAACTTCATAGGTGCCTCACCCAAACTTGATGCATCACCACGATGACCTATCGATGCTCATGGTTGCGTCGGCTGGTGAAGCAGATCGATTTTCGACAAAAAAAGTTGTCTTCCATCAGTGCTGTTTGCTTGGTTGCGTTGGAGACGCAGTCATCTTTCACGTTGGTGCAATTTTATCACACAATTGCCTATGAACCAAATGTTTCCTCGAAGAAGGATCGACATTGGTACTAAGAGCATAAGTTTTGTATTGATTTCTAAGCCTTCTCACAACATTGTCTTCAGCTCCCTTGTAATTTTATTTGTCCAGCTTAACTTTGATAAAAAAAGGTGTGGACTAAAAACCCAGATGGACGTAGTAGCCCTCCATTTTTATTTACTGCGCATATTAGATTTGACTGAAGTCAAACTTTGTAAAGTTTGACCAAGTTTAGGCCGAACACAACAAACCATAATTATTGAGAGAGGGAAAACTGTACATACTCTCAAACCTATCTGATAATTGAAATTAAGATTCTTTATTTGTACACACTCTCACACGTTTCCGATGATTTGGCGCATGTGTGGTTGTTCACTTAAGAGAGGGTAGTGTACCACACACCCCAGACAGGAAGTGCGACCAGGACGCGTGGATCGTTAGTTCATCGGAAGTAGTAGTTTTTTTACTGGGACGTTAAATTAAGAGTTTTGTTTCGTACTTACACAATTTAAAACGATTGTTATGGAGAGAATAAGAAAATCACTCCACTATATATTAGTAGTATACACGAGTATTATATGGACGCAGCTTCATTGACTTAGTGCACCTGCCTTTGGGTTTATGACAGGTGGGCCCAAAATGTGGCTGGCCCACCTGTCATACAACCAAAAGCAGGTGCAGTTAAGGCACCAGAGCTCGGTCCGTACTACAGTATATATGTAGTACTATATAAGCTGGAGCCTCAGTGCTTGTTCACTAGAGTTTGCACTCTCCACACTCTTGCCGCACTACACACACACACACAAATATATATATATAAGGTGGGTCTATTCTAATAACACCCTTAAGAGTCTTATTCTAATAACACCGAGTCTTATTCTAATAACACCTCCTACTCCGCCTACCCCCACGACCCACCACTCCCCCCGAGCCCCGAGGGCATAACCTCCCTCCCATTCTGCATCGGTGCCCCGCAAGACCACCACCTACCACAAGCCCGGCCGCCCACCACCACTCCCACAGCCGGCGGCCCCCGCGGCGCCCCACCCCACCACCACCAGACCCCCGCCTCTCTCCCACCCCCACCCCGCGCACCACCAGCCTCCCATGCCCCACCTTCTAATCCCACCCACCACCGACACACAAGGCCATGGCCACCCCTTGATCCCCCACCTTCTTCCCCGCCGGGGGCCCCGCACCCCTACCTTCTTCCTCGCTAGAGCCCCACAACCCACCACCTTCTCCATGGCCTCCTCCCCCACCGGTGGCCGCGCTTGTCAGGCCCGACCTCGCCGGAACCCCGCGGCGAGCTCCTACCCCGACGGGGGCCTACCCTCCTCCAGTGGCTCGGACCACCATGGCTCCGCCACAAATCTGAAACAAGACTCCGGCGGGGGCCTGCCCCCCGCGCCGGCCAGGGTCGTCCTCTCTGTCCATGGCCAGACGAAGACTAGTGCGTCGTCTCCGACCTCCGCTGACAACCATGGCCACCGCGCCACATCTCACCTCCCTTCCCTCCTTCCCATGTCGTGCGCCCCTTCACCGCCATCGACACGACGAGGTCAACAGCCAAAGCCATGGCCACCAAGCGCGTCCGCAACAGCAACAGAATTGAAGTGCGCCGGGGCACGCGATGCGGTTCGGTGACGCGTGGTCGTGTAGTTCGCAGCCACCACGCCCCCCCTCATCTCTACCTCCATGGCCACGTCCTCAACCAGCGGCGCCCTGCCCTCGTCGCCGGCCATGGCGCCGTAGCCACCAGGCTCGAGCGTCTGCTCTTCTCCCTTGACCCTTTGCTAGCCGGCGTCACCCCGGGCCGATCCAGGCAGTTGGGCGGGGGTGTGGATGTGCAGGGTAGTGCTCCCCGAGGTGCAGTGCAGCGCGCGTGCGTGCAGTCCAAAATCGGAGGCATGCAGTGCAGTAGAGCACCAGATGGCAGTGGCCAACAGGCCCTCGATCCCGTCTCTCTGCCGACGGCAACTACTCACATAGCGCTGCTCCCTGGACCCGCTCCATCACCGGCATCCCGCTGATCTGACGAGCAGCAACAAAGGACCCCTGCAGATCCCGTGCTCCTCGTCAACGGCGGCCGCCACCTGTTGTCCAGATGAAGAAGAAGCAGTTTGCAGTCCACGCGATGCCGGCGTGCAGTTTGTGTGTGCAGCTTCCAGCCCAATGACGGCCTGATCCTCTCCATTCTCGGAGTTAATTTATTTCCCCCAATTTCACCTCACTCCCTGTAGAAAGGTTATATATAGCAACTGAACCTCTTAGTTAGCAATTTGGTGTTGTCACTATGGAATTCGAATTTGGTGTTTGGTGCTTCCCATTGATCCAATTTTTTATCCTCTAAAATCCTCAATGTATATGCAAGTACGAGTAGAATACAAACCAATACATATATAGAGTGTTTTTGGTGCTTTTAACATTCTTTATTGTCAGTTCCATCCTAGTGTCGGTAACAACTATATTATCCTGGCTGCAGCAACAAGTTTTATCAAACTTGGCGAGGTCCGAGCCACCCACGGCATGCAATATGGATGGTGACGCCGTGCAGTTTGTTGTGCGAATGCTGCCCAGGTTTGTTGCTGTTTACAAACATTTTCTAGTGTTTTTCAGGATGCAGTACAGTTCAATTCAGTTTGGTGCGAAAAAAAGTGCAGCTTAGAAATCTGTTTTTGCATCTAGGATTTGCCGTTGGAGATTGTCTAAATCCTAGTGGTGGTGTTCCTTCCCACTGGTAGTGGTTCTATTGCGAGCTGGAGTGGAGCTCTACCATGACGCGTGGCGCTACAGTCCCTCTCGGTTGTCCCTCACCGCCATACTCCTCTCTCAAGTAGAGAGCATCAGTTCGATTTGTAATGCAGGCGTCTAGTTCCAGCGGCCGAGGTAGCAAGCAGTTTAGTGGCAGCGTGCTTGCAGTTTGGTGCATGTTGTCTTACATTTCGGTTGCAAAAAAATGATGCATATAAGATGCGTCCAGTTGCGGTTTAGTTGCTGCACAGATGCAGTTTTGCTAGGGTACGAGGTGGTGCTTCGTTGTGCAGTGGAAAAAACAAAGAAAAAGGAAAAGGGTAAAATAGAAGAATGTAGTACACATGGTTCGTCACTACAGTCCCAAAAGCATGTTAATGAAAAACATTGTCCCAAAAAAATGTTACATGAAAATGTCAGCAATAACTCGTGCGATTCACAGAGTTTACGGTAGTCTTGAGGTTCACTTTTTATAGTATTGCGGTTTCACCAACGCTTACATGAAGTGCACTCCATCTCGTTTGGGAAATTTACGTCCCACAAAAAAGAAATCATGCAGTGCACTTGTCCGTCCGATGAAGTGCGAGTTTTAGTCTAAAGAAGTTCGGTTTGCTACCTTGTTAGGGAAAATTTACATCCCACAAAAAAAAGAAATCATGCAGTGCATTCGTCCGTGTGATGGAGTGCGGATTTTAGTCTAAAGAAGTGTGGTTTGCTACCTCGTTTGGGAAAATTTACGTCCCACAAAAAACAAATCATGCAGTGCACTTGTTTGTCCAACAAAGTGCGATTTTGCGTTCGACGCAGTGCGGTTTTCAGTCGAATGAAGTACCCACGTCGGTTTGGGTGTTGCGAAAACTAGAGTGTCCGCATTTCGGTAAATTTAAAGCTGCTCTTAAACCATAAGGAATTAGAGAGAGTGTTCTACATGAAAAAGTTGCGTCTCATCGATATCTTTCCAATGGCATATCATTTGAATCATTTTGACAATTAGTTTGTGAAAATTTCGTGAAAAACGGCCGCTACCACTCGGCGTCCGCCACACGATTTTCAAAATTAAATTAAAACCATAAGTAATCTCAAAAAAATTTCAACATATGAAGTTGCGCCTTGCCCATAGCTTTTCAACGGTATATTACACGCCTTGTTTAGACAAACGGTTAGAAAACTGGAGCGAAAACAGTACCGAAAATTTGAATTTTTTTGAAAAATAGAATTCCGTGATTTAGTAAATTTGAAACTGCTCTTAAACCGTAATGAATTAGAGAAAAAAATAGTTATGAAAAAGATGCGCCTCGATGATATCTATCCAACGGTGTATCGTTTGCTTCATTCCGACGAGCGGTTTAGAAAAAAACGTGAAAAAACACTCGCCGCCACTCGTCATGGGCCGCACCATTTTCAAAACTGCTCTTAAACTGTGAGGAATCTCGATAAGTGTTCAACATGGCGAATTATCTACACGTTGGAGGCTAAGCGTTCCTTTGCTAGGGTTTGCTATATTCATAGTCTCTCACCCAGTCACCCTCTTCACTAGATCTAAACAATACTGCCTTGGCCTCTGTCTCTCTCTCCCCCTCACAGCTGGCGAAGGAGGCGTCTGGATCCCGTCGCACTGGGAAGGGGAGGAGGTGTAGCGTTCACTCTATTGCCTTTGGCGAGGGAGGCAATCCACTGCCGGCTGCGATGTTCTCTATCACCCAGCGCCTATGCGGGAGGGCCACTGACCCCTTCTTCCTTGCTGCCGCACGTAGTGTGGGCAGATCCGGCCTCCTGCCGCACGCCTTGCCACATCCCGATGACCCTAAGGTCTACGTTTCTTTGAAACCATCATTGCTCTAGCTGCATGCGGATCTTTTTCGATTCTATAGTCGAATCTAGGTCTTGGTTCAAAGAGGAAAGAAGGGTGCGGTGGGGTGGAGCATGAATCTAGGACGTGGTTCAATGAGGAAAGGAGGGAGGGAAAGTAGTATAGACTGGCTATCCAGCCACTTTGTTGGTCGAAAAGGGAAAAAGGGGGTAACCCAGTACACACATCTGTAAAGAATCGATCCCTTGTTGGAAAGGGAAAGAAATTGGGGGGGGGGGTAGTTTGTGCAGGACTACATTTGCTGCCCTCACATTAGAAAAAGGTTCAAAGAGAACAAATATGGGCCAATGCAGATATGCTACTTGGCTCCATACTCTGCATCACCCATTTATACGTGTGGACGCACATGGTGCTGGCATGTCCCATGTCCCATACAACTATTTTGCTGTTGTAAATCTAAGAATGCGGCTGGAAAATTGAAGCAATGCCACTATTAAAAGTAAATTACATTCTTAAGGAATGTTGTTTTAAGAGAATGTCTTTGTTAATATGAATCAATGCAACCATTTTAGAAATGCTACTATCCTACATTGTTTTCCATCAAGATAAGTTAGATGCTTCTTTTTGTCGTCATTTGTTTCATCCTCCTTTATTGGCCAGTAATTGTTTCCTTTTTGCCTCTGTTAAAACAGGGATATCTATTCAACTTGTTGCTATAGCAAACTTAAACACCACACCGGTGATTTTGCTTGATTTCAGTGCAACTGCACAAAATGAGATTGGATTTCCTATTCGTGTTGGCAGATTCATAGGTGATCTTGTGTGCGTCATGACAGGTTGGTACTTGCCTTCATCCACATGATCGTGAAGTGTGTTTTGAGATGTTGTGCTACTTGTATTGGTACTGTTTTAAATAAATGTTGAATTGAAGATATTGTATTGCTCTCTTTTCCCATTAAGTAGTGAACAAAAAGGTACCAACCCAGACATGATGCTTGTTGCTTTGTTACAACAAACTCTGCATCACCCCCTTTATAAGTAGATGGAAGCACATGGTGTTGTTGCGCCCACTCTCCCATGGAACTGTTTATGCTTTTTCTTAATCTAATGCTGTTGGTAAAATTAAGCAATGCCACTCTTCAAGTTAACTACTGAACAGTTTTAAGAGAATTTCTCTTTTAATATGAATCAATGCAACCGTTTTAGAAATGCTATTGTCCTATACTTTGTTTTCCATCAAAATAAGGTAAATGCTTCTTTTTGTGGCCGCATGATACGTTTCCAACGTATCTATAATTTTTGATTGTTCCATGCTATTAAATTATCTGTTTTGGATGTTTAATGGGCTTTATTATACACTTTTATATTATTTTTGGGACTAACCTACTAACCCAAGGCCCAGTGCAAATTGCTGTTTTTTTTTGCCTATTTAAGTGTTTCGCAGAAAAGGAATATCAAACAGAATTCAAACGGAATGAAACCTTTGGGAGAGTTATTTTTGGAACAAACATGATCCAGGGGACTTGGAGTCGACGTCAAGAAAGGAGCGAGGAGGCCACGAGGCAAGGAGGCGCGCCTGCCCCCCTGGGCGCGCCCCCACCCTCGTGGGCCCCTCGCAGCTCCACCGACCTATTTCTTCCTCCTACATATACCCCAAAAACATCCAGGAGCACCACGAAACCCTATTTCCACCGCCGCAACCTTCTGTACCCAAGAGATCCCATCTTGGGGCCTTTTCCGGAGCTTCGCCGGAGGGGGAATCGATCATGGAGGGCTTCTGCATCAACACCATAGCCTCTCCGATGATGTGTGAGTAGTTTACCACAGACCTTCGGGTCCACAGTTATTAGCTAGAAGGCTTCTTCTCTCTCTTTGGATCTCAATACAAAGTTCTCCTCGATCTTCTTGGAGATCTATTCGATGTAATTCTTTTTGCGGTGTGTTTGTCGAGATTCGATGAATTGTGGGTTTATGATCAAGATTATCTATGAACAATATTTGATTCTTCTCTGAAATCTTTTATGTATGATTTGTTATCTTTGCATGTCTCTTCGAATTATCAGTTTGGTTTGGCCTACTAGATTGATCTTTCTTGCAATGGGAGAAGTGCTTAGCTTTGGGTTCAATCTTGCGGTGTCCTTTCCCAGTGACAGCAGGGGCAGCAAGGCACGTATTGTATTGTTGCCATTGAGGGTAAAAAGATGGGGTTTATATCATATTGCTTGAGTTTATCCCTCTACATGATGTCATCTTGCCTAATGCATTAATCTGTTCTTATGAACTTAATACTCTAGATGCATGCTGGATAGCGGTCGATGTGTGGAGTAATAGTAGTAGATGCATAATCGTTTCAGTCTACTTGTCACGGACGTGATGCCTATATACATGATCATGCCTAGATATTCTCATAATTATGCACTTTTCTATCAATTGCACGACAGTAATTTGTTTACCCACCGTAATACTTATGCTATTTTGAGAGAAGCCAGTAGTGAAACCTATGGCCCCCGGGTCTATTTTCTATCATATAAGTTTCCAATCTATTTTATTTTGCAATCTTTATTTTCCAATCTACATAATAAAAATGCAAAAAATATTTATCTTATTAGCTCTATCAGATCTCACTCTCGTAAGTGACCGTGAAGGGATTGACAACCCCTTTATCGCGTTGGAGTCGAGGTTCTTATTTGTTTGTGTAGGTGCGAGGTGACTTGCGTGTGGTCTCCTATTGGATTGATACCTTGTTTCTCAAAAACTGAGGGAAATACTAACACTACTTTGCTGCATCACCCTTTCCTCTTCAAGGGAAAACCAACGCAGTGCTCAAGAGGTAGCAAGAAGGATTTCTGGTGTCGTTGCCAGGGAGATCTACGCACAAGTCAAGACATACCAAGTACCCATCACAAACTCTTATCCCTCGCATTACATTATTTGCCATTTGCCTCTCGTGTTCCTCTCCCCCACTTCACCCTTGCCGTTTTATTCGCCCTCTTTTTCCGTTCGCCTCTTTTTTGCTTGCTCCTTATGTGCTTGTGTGTTGGATTGTTTGTCACGATGGCTCAAGATAATACTAAATTGTGTTATTTTTTCAATACCAACAATAATGATTTTATTAGCACTCCGATTGCTCCCCTTACTGATGCTGAATCATGTGAAATTAATACTGCTTTGCTGAATCTTGTCATGAAAGATATGTTTTCTGGCCTTCCTAGTGAAGATGCCGCTACCCATCTAAACAGCTTTGTTGATTTGTGTGATATGCAAAAGAAGAAATATGTGGATAATGATATTGTTAAATTGAAGCTATTCCCATTTTTGCTTAGAGATCGTGCTAAAACTTGGTTTTCTTCTTTGCCTAAAAATAGTATTGATTCTTGGAATAAGTGCAAAGATGCTCATCTCTATTAGAAACGATATTATGAACTTTAAGCAACTAGATCATTAGCATGTTGTACAATCTTGGGAGAGGACGAAATTAATGATTCGCAATTGCCCTACTCATGGTTTGAATTTATGGATGATCATACAAATTTTTTATGCTGGATTGAATTTTGCCTCTAGAAATCTTTTAGATTCGGCCGTGGGAGGCACTTTTATGGAAATCACTTTAGGAGAAGCTACCAAACTCCTAGATAATATTATGGTTAATTATTCTCAATGGCACACCGAAAGATCTACTAGTAAAAAGGTTCATGCTATAGAAGAAATTAATGTTTTGAGTGGAAAGATGGATGAACTTATGAAATTGTTTGCTAATAAGAGTATTTGTTCTGATCCTAATGATACGCCTTTGTCTACTTTGATTGAGAATAATAATGTATTTATGGATGTGAATTTTGTTGGTAGGAACAATTTTGGTAACAGCGTGTATAGAGGAAACTTTAATCCTAGGCCGTATCCTAGTAATTCCTCTAATAATTATGGTAATTCCTACAACAATTCTTATGTAAATTATAATAAGATGCCCTCTGATTTTGAATCTAGTATTAAATAATTTATTATTAGTTCGCAAAAGAGTTTCAATGCTTTGATTGAAGAAAAATTGTCTAAGATTAATGAGTTGGCTAGGAACGTAGATAGAATTTCTCTTGATGTTGATTCTTTGAAACTTAGATCTATTCCACCTAAGCATTATATCAATGAGTCTCTCAAAGCCATGAGAACTTCCATTGATGAGTGCAAAGAAAGAACCGCTACGATGCGTGCTAAAAAAGATTGCTTTATAAAAGCATGTTCTTCTAGTTTTGATGATAATAAGGATAAATATCTAAAAGTGATTGACGTGTCTCCTATTAAATCTTTGTTTTGCAATACGAAACTTGATAATGATGGGACTAGAGATGAGTCAACTTTAGTTAAAAGGCGTCCCAATGATTTAGAGTTTTTAGATCTTGATGCAAAAATTAATAAAAGTGGGATTGAAGAGGTCAAAACTTTACATAGCAATGAACCCACTATATTGGATTTTAAGGGGTTTAATTATGATAATTGCTCTTTGATAGATTTTACTTCCTTGTTGCAATCCGTGCTAAATTTTCCACATGCTTATAGTCAAAATAAAGCTTTTACCAAACATATTGTTGATGCTTTAATGCAATCTTATGAAGAAAAGCTTGAATTAGAAGTTTCTATCCCTAGAAAACTTCATGATGAGTGGGAACCTACTATTAAAATTAAGATTAAAGATCATGAATGCTATGCTTTATGTGATTTGGGTCCTAGTGTTTCCACGATTCCAAAAACTTTGTGTGATGTGTTAGGTTTCCGTGAATTTGATGATTGTTCTTTAAATTTGCATCTTGCATATTCCACTATTAAGAAACCTATGGTAAGGATTAATGATGTTCTTATTTTTGCAAATAGGAATTATGTGCCCGTAGATTTCACTGTTCTTGACATTGATTGCAATCCTACATGTCCCATTATTCTTGGTAGACCTTTCCTTAGAACGATTGGTGCAATTATTGATATGAAAGAAGGGAATATTAGATTCCAATTTACGTTAAGGTAAGGCATGGAACACTTTCCTATAAATAAAATTAAATTACCTTATGAATCTATTATGGGAGCCACCTATGGATTTCATACCAAAGATGATAATACCTAGATCTATTCTTGTTTTTATGCCTAGCTAGGGGCGTTAAACGATAGCGCTTGTTGGGAAGCAACCCAATTTTATTTTTGTTTATTGCTTTTTGGTTCTATTTAGTAATAAATAATTCATCTAGGCTCTGTTTACATGTGGTTTTATGCTTTTATTTAGTGTTCGTGCCAAGTTGAACCTTTGGGAAGACTTGGGGGGAGTTTTTGCGATCTTGCTGTAAAAAACAGAAACTTTTGCGCTCACAAGATTTGCTGCCATTTTTTTACTGGAGAGTGTGATTAGGTTGATTCTTTTTTCAGATGATTAATAGACAAATTCCTCACTTGCACCAATTTATTTCAGAATTTTTGGGTGTTACAGAAGTATTCGAAACCTACAGATTACTACAGATTGTTCTGTTTTTGATAGATTCTGTTTTTCGTGTGTTGTTTGCTTATTTTGATGAATCTATGGCTAGTATCGGAGGGTATGAACCATAGAGAAGTTGGAATACAGTAGGTTTAACACCAATATAAATAAATAATGAGTTCATTACAGAACCTTAAGTGGTGGTTTGTTTTCTTATACTAACGGAGCTCATGAGATTTCCTGTTGAGTTTTGTGTTGTGAAGTTTTCAAGTTTTGGGTAAAGATTTGATGGATTATGAAATAAGGAGTGGCAAGAGCCTAAGCTTGGGGATTCCCAAGGCACCCCAAGCTAAATTCAAGGACAACCGAAAGCCTAAGCTTGGGGATGCCACGGAAGGCATCCCCTCTTTCGTCTTCGTCCATCGGTAACTTTACTTGAGGCTATATTTTTATTCACCACATGATATGTGTTTTGCTTGGAGCGTCTTGTATGATTTGAGTCTTTGATTTTTAGTTTTACCACAATCATTCTTTCTGTACACACCTTTTGGGAGAGACACACATGAATCGGAATTTATTAGAATACTCTATGTGCTTTACTTATATCTTTTGAGCTAGATAATTTTGCTCTAGTGCTTCACTTATATCTTTTAGAGCATGGTGGTGGTTTTATTTTATATAAATTATTGATCTCTCATGCTTCACTTATATTATTTTTAGAGTCCTTTAGAACAGCATGGTAATTTGGTTTGGCTATAAAATTGGTCCTAATATGATAGGCATCCAAGATTGGTATAATAAAAACTTTCATAAAAAGGTGCATTGAATACTATGAGAAGTTTGATACTTGATAATTGTTTTGAGAAATAAAGATGGTGATATTAGAGTTGTCCTAGTTGAGTAGTTGTTAATTTGATAAATACTTGTGTTGAAGATTGCAAGTCCCGTAGCATGCACGTATGGTAACTGTTGTGTAGCAAATTTGAAACATGAGGTGTTCTTTGATTGTCTTCCTTATGAGTGGCGGTCGGGGACGAGCGATAGTCTTTTCCTACCAATCTACCCCCCTAGGAGCATGCATGTAATGCTTGGTTTTTGATGACTTGTAGATTTTTGCAATAAGTATGTGAGTTCTTTATGACTAATGTTGAGTCCATGGATCATACGCACTCTCACCTTTCCATCGTTGCTAGCCTTTTCAGTACCGTGCATTGCCCTTTCTCACCTTGAGAGTTGGTGCAAACTTCGCCGGTGCATCCAAACCCCGTGATATGATACACTCTATCACACATAAACCTCCTTATATCTTCCTCAAAACAGCCACCATACCTACCTATTATGGCATTTCCATAGCCATTCCGAGATATATTGCCATGCAACTTTCCACCGTTTCATTTATGACACGCTTCATCATTGTCATATTGCCTTGCATGATCCTGTAGTTGACATCGTATTTTTGGCAAAGCCACCATGCATAATTTATCGTACATGTCACTCTTGATTCATTGCCCTCCCCGGTACAATGCCGGAGGCATTCATATAGTCATATTTTGTTCTAGTATCGAGTTGTAGTCATTGAGTTGTAAATAAATACAAGTGTGATGATCATCATTAATAGAGCATTGTCCCAAATAAAAAAAGGGGAAGGCCAAAAGAAAAGGAAGGGCCAAAAAAAGAAATAAAAAGGGACAATGCTACTATCCTTTTTTCCACACTTGTGCTTCAAACTAGCACCATGATCTTTATGATAGAGAGTCTCTTGTTTTTGTCACTTTCATATACTACTGGGAATTTTCCATTATAGAACTTGGCTTGTATATTCCAACAATGGGCTTCCTCAAATGCCCTAGGTGTTCGTGAGCAAGCAAGTTGGATGCACACCCACTTAGTTTCTTTTGTTGAGCTTTCATACATCTATAGCTCTAGTGCATCCATTGCATGGCAATCCCTACTCCTTGCATTGACATCAATTGATGGGCATCTCCCTAGCCCGTTGATTAGCCACGTCGATGTGAGACTTTCTCCCTTTTTTGTCTTCTCCACATAACCCCTATCATTATACTCTATTCCACCCATGGTGCTATACCCATGGCTCACGCTCATGTATTGCGTGAAAGTTGAAAAAAGTTTGAGATTACTAAAGTATGAAACAATTGCTTGGCTTGTCATCGGGGTTGTGCATGATGAGAGCATTCTTGTGTGAAGAAAATGGAGCATGACCAAACTATATGATTTTGTAGTGATGAACTTTGTTTGGCCATGTTATTTTGAGAAGACATGATTGCTTAGTTAGTATGCTTGAAATATTATTACTTTTATGTCAATATTAAACTTCTGTCTTGAATCTTTCATATGTGAATATTCATGCCACAAAAAAAGAAAATTACATTGAGAATTATGCTAGGTAGCCTTCCACATCAAAAATTCTGTTTTTATCATTTACCTACTCGAGGAAGAGCAGGAATTAAGCTTGGGGATGCTTGATACGTCTCCAACGTATCTATAATTTTTGATTGTTCCATGCTATTTTATTATCTGTTTTGGATGTTTAATGGGATTTATTATACACGTTATATTATTTTTGGGACTAACCTACTAACCCAAGGCCTAGTGCAAATTGTTGTTTTTTGCCTATTTCAGTGTTTCGCGGAAAAGGAATATCAAACAGAATCCAAACGGAATGAAACCTTCAAGACAGTTATTTTTGGAACAAACGTGATCCAGGGGACTTGGAGTAGACATCAAGAAAGGAGCAAGGAGGCCACGAGGCAGGGAGGCGCGCCTGCCCCCCTCGGCGCGCCCCCACCCTCGTGGGCCCCTCATAGCTCCACCGACCTACTTCTTCCACCTATATATATATTCATATACCCCCAAAAACATCCAGGAGTACCACGAAACCCTATTTCCACCACCGCAACCTTCTGTACCCAAGAGATCCCATCTTGGGGCCTTTTCCGGAGCTTCGCCGGAGGGGGAATCGATCATGGAGGGCTTCTACATCAACACCATAGCCTCTCCGATGATGTGTGAGTAGTTTACCACAGACCTTCGGGTCCACGGTTATTAGCTAGAAGGCTTCTTCTCTCTCTTTGGATCTCAATGCAAAGTTCTCCTCGATCTTCTTGAAGATCTATTCGATGTAATTCTTTTTGCGGTGTGTTTGTCGAGATCCGATGAATTGTGGGTCTATGATCAAGATTATCTATGAACAATATTTGATTCTTCTCTGAAATCTTTTATGTATGATTTGTTATCTTTGCAAGTCTCTTCGAATTATCAGTTTGGTTTGGCCTACTAGATTGATCTTTCTTGCAATGGGAGAAGTGCTTACCTTTGGTTTCAATCTTGTGGTGTCCTTTCCCAGTGACAGCAGGGGCAGCAAGGCATGTATTTTATTGTTGCCATCAAGGATAAATAGATGGGGTTTATATCACATTGCTTGAGTTTATCCCTCTACATCATGTCATCTTGCCTAATGCGTTACTCTATTCTTATGAACTTAATACTTTAGATGCATGCTAGATAGCGGTCGATGTGTGGAGTAATAGTAGTAGATGTAGAATCGTTTCGGTGTACTTGTCACGGAAGTGATGCCTATATAGATGATCATGCCTAGGTTCTTATTTGTTTGCGTAGGTGCGAGGTGACTTGTGTGTCGTCTCCTACTGGATTGATACCTTGGTTCTCAAAAAGTGAGGGAAATACTTACACTACTTTGCTGCATCACCCTTTCCTCTTCAAGGGAAAACCAACGCAGTGCTCAAGAGGTAGCACCGCATGTTTCATCCTCCTTTATTGGCCAGTAATTGTTTCCTTTTTTGCCTCTATTAAAATAGGGATATCTATTCAACTTGTTGCTATAGCAAACTTAAATGTCACACTGGCAACTTTGCTTGATTTCAGTGCAACTGCACAAAACAATATTGAATTTCCTATTCGTGTTGGTAGATTCGTATTTTATGTTGGTTGTCTCATGAAAGGTCAGTACAGGCCTTCATACACATGATTGTGCAGTGTGCTTTGAGATGTTGTGCTATTTGTATTGGTACTATTTTAAATAAATGTTGAATTAAAGCTATTGTATTGCTCTCTTTTCCCATTAAGTAGTGAACAAAAATGGTACCAACCCAGACATGATGCTTGTTGCTTTGTTACAACAAACTCTACATCACCCCCTTTATAAGTAGATGGAAGCACATGGTGTTGTTGCGCCCACTCTACCATAGAACTATTTATGCTTTTTGTTAATCTAATGTCATTGGTAAAATTAAGTAATGCCACTCTCAGAATTAACTATTGAATCTTAGTTCAAAACTGCAACACTTGTTAGGGATTGGCGGAATTACTATTTTTGTTGCCACAGGTTTCATCCTCCTTTATTTTGCTAGTAATTGATTCCTTTTTTGCCTTTGTTAAAACAGGGATATCTATTCAACTTGTTGCTATTAGGACATTTTGCTTCTCTATGCGAAACACTTATGTTTTAGGAGTGTTTTGTGCAGTTCCACTTGAATGGCACACTGGCGACTTTGCTTAATTTTGGTGGAACTGCACAAAAGGAGATCATGGATTTTCATATATGTGTTGGGATTTCTTTCAAGTCCTCCACGCGAGTTGCTTGAAATCTTGGTCAAGAAAGGTCAGTACCAACTTTCATCCACATGATGCTGGAGTGTGCTTTGAGATGTTGTGCTACTTGTATTGGTACTGTTTTGGATAAATGTTGAATTGAAGCTATTGAACTGTTGTCTTTTACCATTGAGTGGGCAAAAATTGTTCCAACCCAGACATGATGCTTGTTTCTTTGTTACAACAAAACTCTGCATCACCCCCTTTATACGTAGATAGAAGCACATGGTCTTGTTGCGCCCACTCTCCCCTGGAGCTATTTATGCCTTTTGTTAATCTAATGCCGCTTGTAAAATTAAGCAATGCCACTCTCAGAATTAACTATTGAATCTTAGTTCAAAACTGCAACACTTGTTTGGGATTGGCAGGATTACCATATTTGTGGCCGCATGTTTCATCCTCCTTTATTGGCCAGTAATCGATTCCTTTTTTGCCTCTATTAAAACAGGGATATCTATTCAACTTGTTGCTATTGTAGACCGGATTTCCATATATGTGTTGAGATCTCTTTTAGGTCTTCCTCACGAGTTGTTTCAAATTTTGGTCTTGAAAGGTCAGTACTGACTTTCAGTACCGACTTTCCTCAGAATTAACTACTAAATCTTAGTTCAAAACTGCAACACTTGTTAGGGATCGGCAGGAGTACCATTTCTGTTAGGGATCGGCCGGAGTACATGCTTAAGAAATGTATTGTTCAGATAATGTCTCTGTTATTATATATCAGTTACAGTGTTTTACAAATGGTACTATCCTGCTTTGTAGTTCTTTCTACATGTTTAACCAAGGTATTGTTAAGATAATGTCTCGGTTAAAATGAATCAGTCGCATTGTTTTAGGAATGGTGCTTTTCCGCTTTGTCGTTCTTTATACATGTTAAAACAATGCATTGTTAAGATAATGTCTCAGTTAATATGAATGAATCACACTGATGGAGAATTGCTACTCTCCTGATTTGTTTCCCATTAAGATAAGGTAGATTAGTAGATGTTTTTCTTCTGGGAGTACAAGTCATCAACCGTTATTTCTCAGTAATTGTTTCCCTTATACCTATTGTTGCTTACAGGGATATCAAGATTAAAGCTCGGTTTTATTCCGACTTTGATTTTAGTTGAACTGCACAAAAGGAGCCAATGTGTCTAAGGCAAACTGCTGCATTAGTGGGTCCGGTTGGTTTTACCACTTTGCAGAAAGAAGCAGTAACTGTTAGCGCTACATTATAGAAGGAATGATCGAGAAGCTTTACAGAGTATTAGTAGACGCTGGTGACATGACTAGTCTGCAGAGAGCATAAGCAACTCTACATCACGTGGACTGCACTGGGCAAAAAGTGCCCAAACAAGTACAAGAAGCCATGACAGGACTCCTAGTCCGTCAATGTCATTCTAAGCAACAATGATGGGGCATCTGGGTATGGTAATTTGTTTACCGTACTTTCAGTTTGTTAGTCCACCGATTGGTGGGTTGACACTGGGGGCCAATATTCATGTGTGTGCTGATGTGTCTTTGTTTTCTTGCAGCATATAAATACGAAATCCACAGGGATGTCAGCTTGATTTTAGTGGAACTGCACAAAATGTTCAGATGGTTCGTGTCCTCCATAATACTTCGTAATGCACAATACATCGAACGGTTCTCTAATCATTCGTCGTCACCTTGAGCCACCGAACTATCAGATGACAAACTGATGACAAACCCTGCCCATTCCACAATCATAGGCATTACATATTTTGAATGGGAAAAGCTTGTCAAAGTTTAATCATTGATGTTAGCAAGAAGACATTAGTTTAATATATTGGAATTGAAAAACCTTGTAAAATTTTGCTCATTGATGTTAGCCAGAAGACATGCATTTGATATTTTTGAGTGGGACACCCTTTGCTGTGAGCAACGTCGATCGTTTTTTCCTATTCCTGTCTTCAGTTCCGAAGTAAATATTTACTCTGCTGAGATGCATAGTCACATGAATGTTGACTTATGTAAGGTATTTTAAGAGTTTGTTCTGAATGTTGTCAATGTAATGCCAGGCCTTGTGAGTTTGATTGCAAAGTTGAGCTTGGAATGCTGTGGCATGCGGCATCATGAGTTGTTCACCATGCCTCCTGAGAATAATGCTTCATATTGTTTTGCATCTTGAGCTAATTCCTGTGATTTGCATATTAAGAAGATCATCCTCTTTTGTTGTTTCTATGCTTAAGAAGTTCATTGTCTTATGTTTCATTCATAGCCTATGCGACATCTCGGGTAGGTTAGAGGTGAAACCATATAATCTTCCAACCAACTCATCATCTTAGGCCGTGATTGGATCGTTATTTTCCAACCAAAACCGCTTGTAAAACTGACGCTTGTAAATAAAAGCAGATGGTCTCGGGCGAAGCGTTTGGTTGGTTGATTTCGACTAGTAAAATATGCAGTGGTCTCTCAAATTACACGTGTAACTCTCCGGTTTTCGTTACAGACCTCGGGCCCTCGGTTTCATTATGCCTTTATTTTACGCGTTGTTTCTGATGACGAGTAAATTACACTTGTATCTTAATATAGGTGTGAAATAAATCAGAGCTCCCAAGCGCGCCCTTACCGTTTCATGCCGTCTCAGTCTCTCGAACGTGCTCATAGGTGTCCGTTGATCCTGGCTTCATGAATGAGCAGCGGGCGTTGTACCAGACCATCCGTAGGGCCCGCGAGGCCCTCTCCGTCGTCCTTCGAGTTGTTGTGCTCACCATGGCGCCGAGCATTGTCAACATGGTCAACGAACATGAGGATTCATGAGATGACTTTATTTCGACTGGATGACAGTAGGGACCCACTAGGGCCATAGCCGTACTTACGCAAGTGCCTCCTTATTATGTACAATTATATATTTTTTGCTTCCTCTTGGTTTCCCGATATCACGGTCCCACACCATTGTCAACCTATGTGGTCAATAAACGAGAGAATTGCACAAGCAGCTCGAGCAGTATTTGTGTTTTTGAGGTGTGAGCACTGCAGAGTTTTCTTGAGCGATGTTTTCATTGTTGTTCAGAGGAGAGTAGGGTATTTACTGGGTGGGCTGTGGCCCGTCTACCCCAGGCCAAATATCCAGCCCAGATATTAATTTTTTTCAAGCTGAAAATGGCTAGCCCAGCTATACTTTTTTTTTGAGGAATACCCAGGCAAGGTTAACTTGTTATTCTCCGCCCCGCTGGGTTGCAAATATTTCCTAGGAGGGATGCATTAGGCTTAACAAGAAAATGTGCTTTAAGAAATAATAAATGGGATGTAATTATAAAAACTGGGCTGTAACTATAAAAAAATGCACCAAACATGTAATTAGTTTATAAAATATTAATTTTGGATTTTGAAAATTTTAATTTCATTAATTGTTGCGCGCGCAATGTTTCATTGGATTTTTACATAAGACAAATTTATATTGAAATTGTATTTACTCTGACTAGAAATTTCGAGATAAAAATATTTCGGATCCCATCAAAATGTGGGAAATTTTATTGAATTCTGTTTTGAACATTTGATTGAAATTATTAATCGTTGTCCTAGCTAGAAAATGGGTTGTACTTTTAACAAACTGTAAATGGGTTGTAGTAAATTCCATTAGAATTCAAAAATGGGTTGTACATTCTTACAAATCTCAAATGGGCTATAAGTTCTTTGCCACACACTTGTGGGCCTACTAAGTTGATGCGTCCCCTCAAAAAAAAAAATAAGTTGACGCGTATGCAAGGCTTTATCAACTTATAATCAACACACGGTTCTAGCAACAGTGGCCATTGGATGTCCATCCAACGGATGTCGTGCTTCTTCTTCAATCTCGTATATTCTAGCTTCACCCGCCCAAAAAATGATTCCTCCCCCTGACATCTGGGGCAGACTGTTTTAGAGGCTGACCTGTGGGCCTACTAAGTTGATGCGTACCGAGGGCTTTGTCAACATAGTCAATATAAACGATTCTAGCTGCAGCGACCGTATGATGTCCATCCAACGGCCGTCGTGCTTCAACCTCTGGTCTTCTTGCTCCAGCCTCCCAAAGCAGCGCGGGTCGTGCCGCCTGCTCCTACCTCCCGTGGCCGGCTGTGCTGCCGCGGAGGCCTCACAGCCCCCTACTACTCCGACCGTTGGCCAGGCCCTGCGGCGATGGCATCCTCACACCGCAGCCGAACCAGTGAACCCTCGTACTCCTCTCCGCGTGGGCATCCACTGTCGTGTCTTCCCCCCCTCCGCGTCATCCCCTTCCTAGGCCTCGCCGTCGTCCATCGCCTTGGTGCTCTTGGGGCGGCATGGTCAATGTGGTCAACGACCGACTTCGATCGGAAGAGTACTATACATGGAGAGGCTGACAGATGGGTCCACGGCCACAGCAAGGAAGTGCCTCCTTATTACGCGGAAAATAATTATTCCTCCACCTGACAGCAGGGGCCCACCGGATGGGACACCGTATTTCGTGAAAAAATGTTTCCCCCCTGACTACTGGGACCCACCAGCTACATCTTTGCATGCAAAGAAGTGTGTCCATATTACGGGCAAAAAAATGATTCGCCCCCTAACCGCTGGGACCCAACAGCTACATCTTTGCACGCAAGGAAGTGCGTCCATATTACGGGAAAAAAATGATTCGCCCCCTGACTGCTGGGACCCACCAGCTACATCTTCGCACGCAAGGAAGTGCCTGACAGTCGGGACCCACTTGGTTGAAGCGTACGTAGCGTTGTCATTCTGGCCGCGAATGTTTACGTACATACTGTTCAATCGGTCTATCTGCAGGTTGAAGCGATGAACCGTGGCCATGCAAGGAAGGGCACATGTCATAGTAGAGGTGTGCACGTGTTGTAGTAGAGGCGTGCACGTGTTGTAGTTGAGGCACACACGTAGCATGTACACGTACGTACAGCGGCTAGGTTGCAAGAAAGAAAATACAGCCACGTACGTACAAATGGGAGGGGTCTCGAACACCTACTCATGCATACCTACGGCCAGGGCTCGTGTACATGGCTGTGGCTGGGTCGGAATGGAGAAACTGTGTCGTCGTCGTGTTCATGGGGAGCCAACCGGCTGGGTCGGAACGGAATGCGTCGTCATGTTCATCGGGAACCAACCGGCTTGGATGGAATAGCCGATGGAAACGAGGCCTAGCGTACCGCAGAACGGAGGAAATGACCTTGTGTTTGATCGGCCACTTTGGAAACGGGATCCTGTTCATCGGGAGGGCTCCGGCGTACCGCAAAACGGAGGAAACGGACCTCCTACGGTGGAAATGGGGTCTTGTTAATCGGGAGGGGTGTGGCGTACCACAAAACTGAGGAAACGGACTTGTGTTGGAGCGCTACGGTCGAAACGGGGGTCCTGTTCATTGGGAGGGGTGTGGCGTACCGCAAAATAGGACTCCACGGGATACTGTTCATCTCCACCGTCGACCTGCTCCAGCCTCCACGGGCCACTTTCATCCACCGCGACCTCCTCCAGCCTCCACCTGCGACTGTTCATCCACGGGCTCCTGTTCATCAAGCCTCCACCGGCTACTGTTCAACCAGCCCTCTCCACGGGGTCCTGTTCAACCACCCTTCCACGGGCTACTGTTCATCCAGCCCTCCACCGGCTACTATTCAACCAGCCCTACACCGGCTATTGTTCAACTAGCCCTCCACGCGGTCCTGTTCATCCAGCCCTCCATGGGGTCTTGTTCATCCACCGGCTCGATCGATCAGGGTACTGTTCATCCAGCGGCAACGACCTCTACTACCACGGGTTCCTGTACATCCAACCCCCACCGGGTACTGTTCATCCAAACCCCCCAACAACGCTCACTGTTGATCCAGAGGCAGCATCGATCAGCTTCAGTTAGTAGCAGTAGCGATGGAATCGCTCGATCGGGTTTAGTTAACAGCCATCGATCGATCGCTCGGGTTCAGTAACGCATAGCCTGTAGTGCAATCGCTCGGGTTCAGTTAGAGCCCAACGCCTCGCACACACACGCGTACATATGTACGAGAGAAACACGCATCGCTCGAGCCCCGACCACCCACCGTAACCGGGAACTCCCCTGATATTTTCCTCTCCCTTGCTTCTACCATGGTTTTCTCCATCATGGACGGCCCAAAGAATGTCATGCAGCTGCATCTCCGGCCCGCCCAAGACGAAAAGCCCATTTTATGTCATGATTTTTTGTCATAGAAGTAGGATCCCACCACATCTATGATGATATCGGGTTTTGTCACATTTATCGTCATAGAAGTGTCATAAGTATGACAGATTTTTTTTTCGTTTGGCCCAAAATGTCACGGATGTGTCTTTTTTTGTAGTGTTTTCTAAAGACATAATATAGTTATATCATCTCATCCTATTTACATAGTCATCATATTTTCAATTATGTCATTCTTTCCGTGAATTATATCATGCCATCATGTTTCCATCGATGGCATGTTTGTGAATTATGGCATGCCAACCACTTTAATAGACACATCGTATAGTTATATCATGTCATCCTGTATACATAGTCATCATATTTTGAAGTATGTCATTCTATCCTATTTAGTTATCCATCATACATGTGAAATTGTGTCATGCTATCCTGTTTAATTAGCCATCATATATGTGAAATTATGTCATGCTATTCTGTTTGGTTAGACAACATAAATGTGAATTATTTCATGCCCTGTTTTCTTGCCTATTATCCATCGCACCTGTCTATCTTACAATGTCTGTACATTCAATTGCATTTCTTGTTTATCAGCCATTTGAATTGGATGGGGTGATGGCAGTATCCGCGGGAGTAAAAACACGGTCTTAAGAAAAGATCGTGCTACCTGTCGATGCAGATAGAACCATGGTTGTACTTGCCCAAGAACCAGCCCCACCACACATAACCCAGACTCATGCAGATTGTACCCCTACCTAGTTGGACAAAGAACCAGCTACACCCCTTCTAACCCCAACCTCCACAGATAGTAACCCAGTTCCGGTTGACACAGCACCGTCTCCACCACAGAGCACCCAAACACGAGCAGTTAGTAACGCAAGTACAGTGCCCAAAGCACGAGGACCACCAATTCGAACCCCAATTCAACGCCTAAAGCAGAAGAAGAATTGTTTTCAGTTCAGGTTCCGTAGCTTTGGTTCATACTCCTTTGCTCTTGCATCACTGTATTTACTCATACCAACTAATTCAAATTTGAAGGATGCAATTGAAACTCCAATGGCGCAACGGGTATGTTTTAAAGCTGTTTTTAACGTGTTTCCTGTTGTAACTTGCTCTATGTTGATTTTAGTTTCAATTGAATAAACAATTATGTTTTTTGACCTTGAAGACACATGGCTTACACGCCACTGCATTTTATTAAAACTCAGCAGAAAAGAATACAAAAGTGTTCCTCAAGAAGAGGAACAAAAAGAAAAAGAAAGAAAGAGCTATACAATACTAAACAAGCTAAGAAAGAAGAATTAGGAGAGGTTATACCTAACAAAACAAAAAGAAATACATCAGAAACCTCATCAAGGAGGTAAGAAGTCAATCCATTTGAGCAGAGCATCCTTGAATCTTCTCTTGATCCTGTGGGAGAGGAGGGTAAGGTCATGAATGGAACCATTCCTCCACTGCCTGAAAGATGGATGGATATGTCTAAAAGCCTTATCATTCCTTAGTTTCCAAATATTCCACCATGCAAGGAAAACCACTTCAGGAAAGAATGATTTATTGAAAGCCCTCCTAGCATGCAAAGCAATTTCCACCATGTCATTGCTATCCAGCTAAGTAACCTGAAGATAATTCCATATATGCACACTAAAGTTGCACTGGAAAAGAGGTGGTTCCTGTCCTCTAGTGCCCAAGTTGGGCAGAGAACACACTTAGGCCCGTCATTAATTTTCCAATGCCTACGTTGAATCATATCCTTGGTGTTAACTCTGTCCATTATGACTAGCCATGCAAACATTTTAATTGTCATGGTGCAACAACTCTTCCAGATCCAACTCAGTGTCGGATTAGCCAAAATTGGTTGGTGCACAAAGTCATACAATTTCTTGGCAGAGTACTCAGACCTCTTACCATGACTCCAGGCCCAGGTGTCAGTTGAAGGAAATATGCCCTAGAGGCAATAATAAAGTTATTATTTATTTCCTTATATCATGATAAATGTTTATTATTCATGCTAGAATTGTATTAACCGGAAACATAATACATGTGTGAATACATAGACAAACAGAGTGTCACTAGTATGCCTCTACTTGACTAGCTCGTTGATCAAAGATGGTTATGTTTCCTAACCATAGACATGAGTTGTCATTTGATTAACGGGATCACATCATTAGGAGAATGATGTGATTGAATTGACCCATTCCGTTAGCATAGCACTTGATCATTTAGTTTATTGATATTGCTTTCTTCATGACTTATACATGTTCCTATGACTATGAGATTATGCAACTCCCATTTACCGGAGGAACACTTTGTGTGCTACCAAACGTCACAATGTAACTGGGTGATTATAAAGGTGCTCTACAGGTGTCTCCGACGGTACTTGTTGGGTTGGCGTATTTCGAGATTAGGATTTGTCACTCCGATTGTCGAAGAGGTATCTCTGGGCCCACTCGGTAATGCACATCACTATAAGCCTTGCAAGCATTGCAACTAATGAGTTAGTTGTGAGATGATGTGTTACGGAACGAGTAAAGAGACTTGCCGGTAACGAGATTGAACTAGGTATTGAGATACCGACGATCGAATCTCGGGCAAGTAACATACCGATGACAAAGGGAACAACGTATGTTGTTATGCGGTTTGACCGATAAAGATCTTTGTAGAATATGTAGGAGCCAATATGAGCATCCAGGTTACGCTATTGGTTATTGACTGGAGACGTGTCTCGGTCATGTCTACATAGTTCTCGAACCCGTAGGGTCCGCACGCTTAAAGTTCGATGACGGTTATATTATGAGTTTATGTGTTTTGATGTACCGAAGGAGTTTGGAGTCCCGGATGAGATCGGGGACATGACGAGGAGTCTCGAAATGGTCAAGATGTAAAGATCGATATATTGGACGACTATATTCGGACATCGGAAAGGTTCCGAGTGATTCGGGTATTTTCGGGAGTACTGGGGAGTTACGGGAATTCATATTGGGCCTTAATGGGCCATATGGGAAAGGAGAGGAAGGCCTCAAAGGGTGGCCGCACCCCTCCCCATGGGCTAGTCCAAATTGGACTAGGGAGGGGGGGCGCCCCCTTCCTTCCTTCTCCTTTTCCCTTCCCTTTCCTTCCCTCCTACTCCTACTACTTGGAAGGGCTCCTAGTTCTACTAGGAAAGGGGGAAAGGACTCCCCTAGGGCGCGCCATAGAGAGGGACAGCCCTCCCCCTCCTCCACTCCTTTATATACGGGGGCAGGGGGCACCCCAAAGACACAACAATTGATCTCTTGATCTCTTAGCCGTGTGCGGTCCCCCCCTCCACCATAATCCACCTCGATCATATCGTAGCGGTGCTTAGGAGAAGCCCTGCGTCGGTAGAACATCACCATCGTCACCACGCCGTCGTGCTGACGAAACTCTCCCTCAACACTCGGCTGGATCGGAGTTCGAGGGACGCCATCGAGTTGAACGTGTGCAGAACTCGGAGGTGCCGTGCGTTCGGTACTTGATCGGTCGGGCCGTGAAGACGTACGACTACATCAACCGCGTTGTGCTAACGCTTCCGCTTTTGGTCTACAAGGGTACGTAGACAACACTCTCCCCTCTCATTGCTATGCATCACCATGATCTTGCGTGTGCGTAGGAATTTTTTTGAAATTACTACGTTCCCCAACATCAGTACCTCCACTATCGAAATTGATATCTGCCATCAGGGTAGTGAGCTGATTTAGCTCTTGAAAATCTAATTCGGACAGAGGCAAAGAGAACATCTATTGGAATTTCTCAGCCTGAAAAACTTCCATAACAAAGAGATTCTTATGCATGAAGAAAGATAATAGCCTTGGAAATCTGTCTTGAAGAAGGGTGGAAGCATTTCCAATCTCCCAATGGTCTGACCAAAAGAGCATTGTGTCCCCTCTGCTAACAGTGACAGATGTGATAGCCCTGAATTTTTCCATTAACTTGCAAATATCTCTCCACCAAAAGGAACCACAGATTGTTGTGTCATGAGGAACTCTTTGGAAGTAGTATGAGTCCCATACCAAGTGAACCCAAGGCACATCCACTTTGTTGTAAAATTTGTTGAGGTATTTGAGGAGCAGAGCTTCATTTTGCAATCCCAAGTTAAGAATTCCAAGACCACCTTTAAGTTTGGGCTTGTAGACCAATGGCCAGGCAGCCAAAGAATGTCCCTTCTCCTGATCATATTTTCTCCATAAGCATTATCTCTGAATTCTTTCCAACTTCTTCAAGATACTCTGAGGTATTGACAGGCTGCATACAAAATATATAGGCAAGGAAGAAATTACTGAATTAACCAACTGCAGTATGCTACCTTGGGGCAAAAACCAAGAGCTAGCAGTGAGCAGTCTCTCCATGCAGTCCACCAATGGTAGAAGATCATTAATTTTAGGTCTAGTGGTTCCCACTGGCAAACCCAAAAATGTAAAGGGCATTGAGCCCAATTGACAACCAAACTGGGCAGCTAAGCCTGAAGCAACAACAACCTCAGCATTAATGGGATACATGGAAGATTTGTGGTAGTTGATTTGCAGTCATGTTGCCATGGAAAAGGAATTCAACACTGTTTTAAGAATCTCCAACTGAGAACTGTCAGCAGCGACAAAAAGCAGTGTATCATCAGCATATTGAACCACTGGATAATCAGGGTCATGGGTTGACAAAGGCAAATATAACAGACCCTGATGCAGCAGACTATTAATCATAGTTTGCAAAAGACCAGCAACAATCACAAAGAGCAAAGGAGAGATAGGATCTCCTTGTTTTACACCACAGTTACACTTAAAATGGTTTCCAGGCACTCCATTTAATAGTGTGGAAGAAGTTCCAGAGGACAAGAGTTGCTGAATCCATGTGATCCATTTCTTCAAATCCTTTTAGCACCAGAATCTTTAGGATTGCCTCATGCTGAATGGAATCAAACGCCTGTTCAAAATCTAACTTGAGCAAAAGGATGGGCTTCTTTGATTGGTTGCACTGATGAATGTACTCAAAAGCCCAAGCAAGACAGTCCCGTATTGTTCTTGACTTGATGAAACCATATTGGTTCTTATGAACACATTTTGTGATCTCTTCCTGAAACCTGTTTGCAGCAAGTTTAGCGAGAAACTTCAGACCAACGGTGGTTAGTGATATTGGCCTAAAATCTCCAACAACCTCAGGGGA
Organism: Triticum urartu; assembly: GCF_056163025.1. Classification (NCBI taxonomy): domain Eukaryota; kingdom Viridiplantae; phylum Streptophyta; class Magnoliopsida; order Poales; family Poaceae; genus Triticum; species Triticum urartu. The sequence continues at coordinate 359,973,049 of NC_141876.1, read as the reverse complement.
CTGTTTGTAGGTATCAACGTAATGAAGGCATCATTAAGATTCTCCAAATGAGCAGTTCCTGCATGAAATTCCTGCACCAGCGTAATAAAATCACTAGAGATGATGTGCCAACGCTTTTTTAGAAATAAGCCATTAAAACCATCAGGCCCAGGTGCCTTATCAATGGGCAACTCCTTAATCACCTTTTCAATTTCCTTGACCTCAAAAGGTTTGGTGAGGACCTCCAGCCCCTGCACCTTTGGAATTAGAGAGAAGATATCTCTCTCCAACAATATTGGCTTTATAGTACCCATTCTGCCCTTGAAAGACATCAAGAATTCCCTGGCCATTTCCTCATGATCTGAAGTAACAGTGCCATCAGATAACAGCAGACTTGCAATAGAATTCTTCATGTATCTTTTAGTGGCCATTGCCTGGAAGAACTTTGGATTTTCCTCCCCTACCTTCATATAAATAATGGTACACATTTTCTCAAGTAGAGGAACTACAGGTGCAAAAGATGCTCATGGTGCAACTTGACAACCTTACCGACTTGGACAAAGGCCTCAGATCCTCTAAATTATCCAACCAAAGGATCACCCAATTGCAATTTTCAATCAACCTTTTTATGTGGGACAACCCTTTTTGACATTTCTTAAGAGAAAACCTCAAGGATTTCAATGTATCCACAATGATTGCTCATATATGGGACGTGTAAGAGGTTCTGCCCCAAACCTCTTGCACACAGTCCATAAAACCAGGTTGATGTACCCATTAATTTTCAAATCTGAAAATGTTAGCTTTTGGTATTGATGTGCTAATAGAGATTAGGTAGGGGACGTGATCTGAGGAAGTTTTCGCAAGCGGAGTAACTTGTGTCATAGGATATAGACTGATCCAACTAGCAGAGGTAAATACCCAATCAAGTTGTTCTAGTAATGGTATATCCTGCATGTTCGACCAGGTAAACCTTCTTCCTTTTAATGGAAGTTCCAGCAGACCCAAATGGCCTATGATCTCATTAAAAATGAAAATATCATTGACATCTCCTCCAGGGAGATTTCTATTATCGATGGATCTAATAAAGTTGAAATCTCCCATCAACATCCACTTTTGTTCAGGCTCCACCTCCAAATGATATAGCCAGTTGACAAAATCATCCCTCATTTCACCTTGACATGGCCCATAAACATTTACCATAAACCAGTGCTCATTATTATGTACTGAGGTGAAACTAATCACTAGGCTAAAAGGTTTTACTTCCACCAGAGATCCATGAAACACATCTAAACGCCACACTGTTAAAATACCACCAGAGGCTCCTCTCGAGGGAGATTCAATAAACTGATCAAAACCAGTAGGGCAAATTCTCTTAATTAAAGCACGGGAACATAGAGGGAGTTTAGTTTCTTGCAGGCAAACAACCAAACACTGACTTCCAATCACTTTCTCTCTAACAGAGCATTGTCGTGCGTCAGAGTTCAAGCCTCTGACATTCCAATAGAGAGTTTTCCAGCTACGCGTGGACACTATATTCATAGATAATCAAATAAAGATGTGGACAAAATCAGCATGACATACAATGTCATACATCCCAGATCATAACAAACAACATAAATGCAGTCTGCATCACATGCAACAAGTTCCAACACAGCAATAAAAGAAGCAGATTTTACAGGCTCGCTACACCTAAATAAAGTATCTAACATAAACATTTAAGTGGTGGAAGAAGAGGAGCGATCCTCGGGATCAGCCATAAGCTTATCCTTAGAGAGGAGGGAGGGCTCGATCTCCAGCTCCACGCCAATTGCCTACAACACCTTGAGTGGAGTGTGTAGAGGAACATCTGTAGACTTGTCTTGGCTGTGAGCATCTTCAGTAGTGGGCTGGGCCTTGGCTTCCATGGGCTTGCAACGAGGATGCTTCTTTGTCGGCTGAAGAGATAGCTGCTCAAAAACCACAGATTTGGAACAATTAAGCTTTGCTGCGCTTCTGGTGCAACACCGCAAAGACGTGTCCACAAGGGGTGCAGATATCTTCTTCCTCCCTCTCTATTTCTTTTCCTTAACTTGTGGCTCTGCAGAAAAAACCACAGGTGAGGACTAAGGCATCTTAGCAGAAGCTTCAGGTAGAGCATCTTGAGATACAGGAGCAATATCCTCAGACGAATCCTCAAACAGTGTTCTGGCCACTGGGCGCTTGGCCAAAACAGATGTCCCCATAGGAGTAGAGCTAGGCAAACTAGCCACCAGCATAGACATCTTTCTGGATTCATCAAAAGCAATTGACCAGGAGCGCTTAGAGTATGTCACTGTGCCAAGGGGTTTGAAGAAGAATGACCCGGGCACCTCCTTAACAGTGAAATCAAACATCAAATTCTGAAATGACCTTTTCTAGATAATCTCTGGGGGAAGAGGTGGCCCAGCCACAATCCGAGCCATACCAATGAAGATTTGATGTTGTTGAATGACTGGGGGCTGGTAGGGCACAATTGCCAGAGGGTTTCCCATAATAGCAGGCTGCTGTTCAGCCTGTAACTGTTGATCATTCAGTAGCTGCTCCTCCTCCTGCTGCACATTCTGAACCTGCATATGCTGCTTCACAGAAACTGAACCTTCTCGCTGATCAATGACAATAGAGACCTGATCCTGCTCTGGCGCTGCAGGTTGTGGAGGCTGATCAAGGTCCTCTCCATTGTCTCCCCAATGAGCATTGCCCCAACAAGCATCCACATTGTTTTTAGGCGGTGCCGGAGCAACCACATGTGCATCATTCCATCCTACCATAGGATAAGGAGGCAAGACAAATGGCAAATTGTCAGGTACCTGATTGCCAGGCAAAGGGTGAGGGTTTCCATCCAATGGCATTGTGTCCTCATCATTTGGCATTTTATCAGCAAAGTCTGCGCTAAGAACATAACATGTTGTAGTCCAAGAAACCTAAGCTCCACCCAATTTAGCATAGTCACCAAAAACCACATCGCGTGGAACAAGCGGTGTATCCAGAAAACTAGCCTCAGCCAGTGTTCTCACAAGGTAGGGATCTTCACTGTCCTAAGAGATAAATTTCCTAAAAGTACCTACCACTTGCGAGATAAACTCAGGAGTGCGATAATCTAGCAGAATGCCAACGAACATAAGCCAGCCCTTGCGGAAACCATGAGTCCCCTTGAAATTTCCCCCCTCATCATGCTTCATGAATCTAACGAATCCATCATTACCCAGCAGAAATGGAGCATGATGAACCAGAGTGTATCTGACAGTAGGATCCCTAACTTGAAACAGACCAACCCCATGAAACCATGGCTGAGCAGAGCGGACCAAAATACCTCTGCCCTGAAGAAACTAAACAATCTCCTCACGAACTAGCCCAAGAGGTCCCTCCGGAGCAGGTATCACCTCAGCCACCATGAAATCCTCATGGCGGCGGGGCGGACGAGCTGCAGGCGTGAAGAAGGTGCGAGGAAGACGACGGTCATCGCCATCGATGATGTGATGGCCATCCGGCACAAAGCGCCGAGGATCAAGCTCGTAGTTCACCATGGATGAAGATGGGGGAGTTGGCCTAGGGTTTTCTTTAGAAGGAAGAGAGGGACATTGCAGCAAAGCGGGCGGCGGTGATGTGGCTGGACAGACTATTCCAATAACTCTGGCTCCCTTCCCATGACAGGCGGAGGATTCCGATATACTCGTATTTTGTTGCAAAGAAATTGGCTTCCAAACCAATCTAGTGGAGCGCGTGTCGTGCAATTGTCACGGCAGATGTCCTAGTGTGAGGACTTAGTCGTGGACCCATCGCGATGAGGTTAGCTTAAAGGGGTTAATCAGGACAAAGGACACGAGGAATTTATACTGGTTCGGCCCATTGCGGTGAAGGTAAAGGCCTAATCCAGTTGTAGGTGGTATTGCTAGGGTTTCGATGAGCAGGGAGCGGATACGCTTGACCCGGCTCTCGATATGTTGTTTCTTGTCCTCAAGCCGCCGCCGGGTCGTCCCTTTATATACACAGGTTGACGCCCAGCGGTTCATAAATCCTCGGCCCGCTCATAAACAAGTCTGTCTTGGTATCTACTCTTTCCTATCTTACAATACAAGTCATACTCATATGCTGGTTTACATTTATGGGGCCGAATCCGCCTTCGGGCTTTGGGCCTTCTTACTAAGTCTCCTTCATAAGTCGCCATCCTCTTATGTCTTCATGGGCTTCAATATTGGTAATCATCACGAGCATAACCCGGCCGCTCCTGGGCGGTTTATACTCAATAGTTTTATCCCCAACATTAGGCCCCAGGTTGATTTGAACTTGTTCATGTCAATCTTCAACACTTAAGAAAATTCCTTCTCCATTGCCTTCACGAAAGCTTGTAACTCCCAGTGACGTCATCTTTTGAGATCCTGATAACTCGCCATGACGTCACCTGTCATTAATTATATACAAATCCAAAATCATTTATGAACCTTCAGTTTTAATGAACCTCCGACAACCGAGGCGCCGGCCTGGTTACATATCCAATTTTGACCTCCTCGGTTCCCGCGCATGCCACTTATCCATTCACCTTCTAAATAGGGCCAGTGGTCCTTTTCATTTTCCCCCCTTGCCTCTTCGTTTCCATCATCTTCCTTGCGACGCGGTCTTCTCGAGCTTAGCCGCCGCCGTCAGCCTTCTCCTCCGCATCACCCTTGGCCGCTGCATCAACCTGATTTGGTCCAGATCTCGCTCGCACGCCTCCGCTTCTCCACCAGCCTCGGTAAGTTCTCCCTCCTTCCCCCTCCATAGATCTCATTAGGTTTCGTACGAGCTCATATAGGTTTGGCGCTTTTCTTCATCGTAACTCTAATATTTGATCCAAACTTGTTATCTTCCTTGTGCGGTAATGATTATAGCTCCTTTTTTGTTATCAGAGCGCCTCTTTCTTGAGTGAAAGATCTAGTCTGGCTCATATGAACTGCTCAAGCACCAATATTTAAGCCTGAATATATGTTCATTTCCTGTCATGCGGTAGATCCAAAATTATAAGATCAGTCTGTGAAACCTGTTTTTCACCACTTAGCAAATTTTCCATCTCCAGATCTATCCTTTCAATATATGTGTAGGCGGTTTAACTCAGAAAATAATAACCTGCCAGGTACCATTAGTCCCCTCTTAAATCGCCAATTGCTTATCTCTGCAACTTAATAATGTCAATCTCCGGTTTAACACTTATACATGTCTCAACACTTTCTGCCTCTTAACCTTTAACGGATTAACCATGAATTTTTAAACCGGCATAAATCTTCTTTCAGGCTATCCGATAAATGGTCAAGTCCTTTTATTCCTACAACTGGGTTCCATCCTGGGTTACAGAAGAAGAACTGAATGGGTATGTTGCCACTGGCGCTTTAACCAAAAAGGAAGACATCCATTGGAGAGTCTCTGGTCCTGAAAATCCTCCTGAACCCAAGGAAGGGGAAGTGATCGTCTTTGTTGACCACCTGAGTTGAGGATTCAGCCCTCCCGGATCAATTTTTTCGTGACGTGCTTCATTTCCTCCAACTGCACCCTCAAGATATTGGACCTAACTTCGTATCCAATATTTGCAACTTTCAAGTATTCTGTGAAGATTATCTGCAAGAGGAGCCCATGGTTGAACTGTTTAGAGATTTCTACTATTTAAACTGCCGTACAGAGTTTGTGGATGGGCCGAATACTGAACTTGGCGGAGTTTCCATCCAAAAGAAGAAAGATGTCAGCTTCCCTCACGCTAACCATCATAGCCACCCCAAAGACAGGAATCAAACTTGGTACTACTGCCTAGATACATCTCCAACTAGTGAGAATCCTCTGCCGGGTTATCGTGCTCACCGGCTTACCAGCACACATCCACTTCCCCAAAGACTCACTGCAAAGGAATGGGCCAAGTATGCACCACAGCTTTCAAAGCTCAGAGCCTTCGTTGCGAATGGTTTAACATGCATCGATTTTGTCCGTTGCTGGGTGTCTGGGAGTATTCTGCCCTTAAGCCGTCGCTCTGGGTTAAGGTGTGAATACATAGGGAACGTAAAATACCATCAACGCCACACTGATATTCAGCTGACTGATGCTGAAATTACTGAAGCCGTCAAGAAAATGCTGAATGAATCAGTGGCTGAGTGCAAAAAAACAGGACTTAGTCCTTTCTGCACTTCAAATAAACCGCCAGCTGTAAGAATTGCCCAACTCCCGCTTAATTCATACTCTTCACACTCCCTTACTATCTTTTCAATTTTTAATAGGGTGATGATCCGTTCTAGAAGAAGAAACCACTAGATAAACCGACCAAAGCAGCTCGTCCCAAGACTAAGGCCAAGAAACCCGCCAAGAAGAACACCGCCGAGTTAAACCTTGACGATGACGATGATAACCCAGAGTCAGAGGTAGAACTTGACTCACTTGGCTCCTTTTTCATACACCTCGTTGACAATGATTATTATCAGGACGATGCAGAAGCCAGCCGTGCAAATGACGTAGAGGTAATTACTCTCTCATCCGGCTCAGAACCTCTGCCCACACAGAAAACCCGACAAGCAAGCTGGAAAGTAAGATTTTCTCACCTTCTTGCTTACTTGGATCCAAACTTTCTTTTGAAGAAACAGCAACACGAAGCTCGCCGCACAACCTGGCACAGCGGCCATGTGGTGACTTCTTCCAGTTTACCGAACACGCCGGTTCGTAAACGCCGCCCAGAGGTCTCTTATACTTCTGACCCATGTTATCCCAGGGCGGGTTTTTTTCCGACAGCCTCTTAATCTGTCTGATTCAAATTATCAGGGAACTTCCCATTCTTCCTCTGGCGAGTCAACATGAATGCAGATTCCAACCCTTAAACGGTTCCTGGGTGAGCATATTTAACTGACCCTTCATATCTTATACTTGCTCTTTATTGTAACACCCCGGTAGTTAAGCTACAGTAATCACACACAAATGGTGCCATGTCATCATGATGAATTTGCTAAAGCACACCTTGGTCCAAACTGAGTTCGGATTCAAATTTTAAAGTAAAGTCAAATAAATCATTTCTTCAAACTACAAACAAAAGTGTTCATAATGTTTCAAATAGTCCACTGATATTTTTCATGAAAAAACCCACTTGAGAGAGTTCCTAAAATGCCCCTAACTAATTTTAGAATGTACCAACATCATTTAAATTGGTCCAATTAAATGCAAACGCAATTATAAACTTTTCTAGTTGGCCTCAAGCCTTTTGATCAACCTCGGAATATTCCAAAGAATTTATGTACCAAGTTTAATATTTATAAAAGAAAATTTTGGACACTCATTTAATTAGAAAATAGTGGCAAAAATTAAAAGAAAAGAAAACCCAAAATAAATAAATAAACAAAAGGAGCCCCCACTGGACCACACGGCCCAACCGGCCTCTGGTCCAACCAGGTCGGCCCACCCCGTACCCCCATAACCCCACTATCGAATCCCTAACCCACCGGTCGCCCCACTCCCCCCCACACACGATCCCCTTCCCCTCCTCTGTCTTCCCTCCCGATTTAGATCAGGGGAAATCCCCCCCCCGTCGCCGCCCCATCGCACCTCCATCCCCCTCCGTGGCGCCACCTCGCCGGCGCCGCACCTCCCGGCCCCCTTCCTCTCCCTTGTGCACCACGTCGCCTCACCGGAGTCGACCTCGCCGGACCACCAGCGCCGTCGTCCTCCCCTGTGTCGCCTTCGTCCCCGCCGCTCCGTCATCGTCTACTCCCCGATGGCCTCCTCGCGCCTCGCCGAACCCTCTTCTCACGACGCACGTGAGATCCCCCTCTGCCCTTCCTTCCCACCTGCTCTATCTGTGTCGCACGCCCCTGGGATGCGCTCGACGCGCTGCACTAGCGCCCCGTTCGCATGCCGCACGCACCCTACCGCGCTCCGTCTCCCCAACACAGGCCCTGGACGCCCCCGTCCCCTGACCGTCTCCCTCATCACCTCCCACACATTCCCCGCCACCCGTCATTGTGGCCGCGTGCTCTCTGCTCCGGCCACCGCGTGCCGACTGGCCGCCCGGGGTCACGTCACCCACGAGCCCGCCAAGACCTTGCCAGGCCTTCCCTCTTCCCCTACCGCACGCGTGGCCGCGTCCCTCGCCGCGCACGTGCACACCACCTCGCGCGTGCGCCCATCCCGGCTTCGCCAGCCACGCCCGCTCCCCACTTCTGCTCTGCTGCTGCTGGCGCTGCCCTAGCCGTGCACGCCCAGCCTCTGCCGCCGTGGCTGCGAGAACCATCATCGTCCATGCCTCCCCGCAGCGGCGTGCTGCTGGTGGCGCTACAGGCGCCCCCTACGTCTGCCCGTGCGTGGGCACAGCCACGGCTGTGCCACTGCCACTGGGGCCAATCCCTTTAAAAAAAGGACATAAAAGAATAACCAAAATAAATAAATAAAATTTGATAAATGGTTAATTAATTATTTGAATAATTAACCTAATTAATTGGTTTAGCTAGCCTAACAGCATATGATAGTGGACCCCCTAGTTAAACTAAACTCTTGAACTTAACTCTAGACTATGACATGTGGCCCCACCTTGACCAGTTTGACCAGTCAAAGTGCTGACTGTGTATCACCTAGGCAATGGCAGATGGCCCCCATCGCACTGCTCATGTTTGACCAGTCAAATGTTGACTGCTAAGTCAACTATTGACCTAGGCCCATTGTCAGTCTCTAGCACACACTGCTGGGTACACTTTCGGGTGCACTTAGCATTTAGTTCTTATAATATTTTGAATTAGTATTAAATCCAGAAATTCAGAAAATAAATTTAAAACTTGGAAAATTAATATAAAATAATCTGTAACTTGCATGAAAATACTTTGTACATGAAAGTTGCTCAGAACGACAAGACGGATCCGGATAGGCAGCCCGTTCGTCCGCCACGCATCCCTAGCATAGCGAACACGCAACTTTTCCCTTTCGATTCATCTATCCAAAAACGCAAAACACCGGGGATATTTTCCCGGATGTTTCCCCCCTTCACCGGTATCACCTCATACCGCGTTAGGGCACCCCTAGCACCGCTACTTGTCATGTCATGCATCGCTATGCATCTGTTTGCTTAATGTTTATTGTTTCTTCCCCCTCTTCTCTCGCTAGACACCGAGACCGACGCCGCTGCTACCCAGTACGACTACGGTGTTGACAACCCCTCTCTCTTGCCAGAACAACCAGGCAAGCCCCCCCCCTTGATCAACAGATATCGCCTACTCTTCTCTATACTGCTTGCATTAGAGTAGTGTAGCATGTTACTGCTTTCCGTTAATCCTATCCTGATGCATAGCCTGTCATTGTTGCTACCGTAGTTGATACCTTACCTGCAATCCTAAATACTTAGTATAGGATGCTAGTATTCCATCTATGGCCCTACATTCTTGTCTGTCTGCCATGCTATACTATCGGGCCGTGATCACTCGGGAGGTGATCACGGGTATATACATAACTATATACATGCTATACAGGTGGTGACTAAAGTCGGGTCGGCTCGTTGAGTACCCGCAAGTGATTCTGATGTTGGGGGCTGAAGGGGCAGGTGGTTCCACCCAGGTAGTGGTGGGCCTAGGTTCCCAACGGCCCCCGACTGTTACTTTGTGGCGGAGCGATAGGGAAGGTTGAGACCACCTAGGAGAGAGGTGGGCTTGGCCCTGGTCGGCATCCGCGGTTATGTCAAAATAACACGTTTAACGAGATCTTAGTATTTGATCTGAGTTTGGCCACTGGCTTATACGCACTAACCAACTACGCGGGAACAGTTATGGGCACTTGACGTCGTGGTATCAGCCGAAGCCTTCGTGACGTCAGCGACTGAGCGGCGCGCGCCGGGTTGGACCGCGTAACGCAACTTCCTTTGTAATGGAGGTTGCTAGGTCTGCACTCTGGCCGCCCTCGCAACATGCAGATGTGCAATGGGCGATGGGCCCAGACCCCTGCGCCATAGGATTTAGACCGGCGTGCTGACCTCTCTGTTGTGCCTAGGTAGGGCCGCGACATGTTGATCTTCCGAGGCCGGGCATGACCCAGGAAAGTGTGTCCGGACAAAGGGGATCAAGCGTGTAGGGAAATGTGGTGCACCCCTGCAGGGAATTTTATCTATTCGAATAGTCGTGATCTTCGGTAACAGGACGACTTGGAGTTGTACCTTGACCTTATGACAACTAGAACCGAATACTTAATAAAACACACCCTTCCAAGTGCCAGATACAACTTGGTGATCGCTCTCTAACAGGGCGACGAGGAGAGGATCGCCGGTTAGGAATATGCTATGCAATCATACTTGGTGAACTTACCATCTACTCTCTTCTACATGCTGCAAGATGGAGGTTGCCAGAAGCGTAGTCTTCGGTAGGACTAGCTATCCCCCACTTATTCCGGCATTCTGCAATTCAGTCCACATATGATACCCCTTTTCCATTTGATACCGATGCATACATATGTAGTGTAGCTCCTTGCTTGCGAGTACTTTGGATGAGTACTCACGGTTGCTTTGCTCCCCCTTTTTCCCCTTTCCTATACCCGATTGCTGCAACCAGACGATGGAGTCTAGGAGCCAGATGCCACCATCGACCACGACTCCTAATACACTGGAGGTGCCTACTACTTCGTGCAGGCCGCTGACGGCGACCAGGAGTAGTTTAGGAGGATCCCAGGCAGGAGGCCTGCGCCTCTTTCAATCTGTATCCCAGTTTGTGTTAGCCTTCTTAAGGCAAACTTGTTTAACTTATGTCTGTACTCAGATATTGTTGCTTCCGCTGACTCGTTTGTTTTCGAGCTGATGTATTCGAGCCCTCGAGGCCCCTGGCTTGTAACATAAAGCTTGTATTATTTTAATTTGTGTCTAGAGTTGTGTTGTGATATCTTCCCTTGGGTCCTTGATCTTGATCGTACACATTTGCGTGTATGACTAGTGTACGGTCAAATCGAGGGCGTCACAAGTTGGTATCAGAGCTGACTACTTGTAGGAATCCCCCTTCCATACTCCTTGGCCGAAGTTGAGTCTAGTAAGTGAAAATTGTTTTACTAACATGGCTGTGTGGCTTACGGGCCCACGTCGCCATTGGGTGGTATTATGATCTTTTATTCCTCGTCTATACTCTGGGACTCTGATCTCTCTCTTATTCAGATTAAAATGGTTTTACTAAGTCTAACTTTAGGTTCTCGATAATACTTTCGCCCGGAGATCCCACATTCCAGATGATCGCCTGCTACACCAGAAGATACTGAAGATACTCTCAGATTTTCTCTCAAGACTTTGTGCCTGTTGCTTTTGTAATTCCCTACCACTAAAATATCCCTATGGATAAATACATACACTCGTCGTTCTTACTTTTATTCCAAGTTGATCTTGTTATTACAAGATACCTCAAACTTCTCTCTATTGCTCCGAGAAATCTTTGTGCTTACTGCCTTGTAGTTCCTTGTCGCCTCAATACACCTACAACTTAATCCTCACACTCACCGAGGATTTGTTTCTCCCGAGTTGTTCATGTGTTCACAAAGTCTTCAAAATACTATTTGATCTTTCGAAAATTCTCAGCAGCTTATTGCTCTTGAAATTCTTGCTTGCTTGCATTATGGTTAATCCCATAAGTATAGTAATCTTATTGGCATCCTTTGCCACTATCATTTTGATCCCATTGATTCAACAAGTGCGAATGCTCGCAATCCTCAACCAGATCATAAAATTCGTCTTTCCGGCTCATACGCCATTTTAAACATGAGCTGGATCTCGACCAATCAAATTTTGCCATCGATTGTACCCCTAAGGCTATTCAACTTATCCATCCCTGATCAGAGCATTGCTTCTGATCCCTTGTCTTGGAATTCATAATTCCTTTGCATTTGAACTTTGAGTTAGTTAGTTGTTTCTATAAACTGATCTCCTTGCATTCCTTCTTCCTCTGGTTGAGTACCGATGCTCACATCAGATCCCTTGTGGACCACCAGATCCTTTGTTGGATTTTATCCGACAGCGTCCTTCATATTCTATAAGCTTGTGAGCCTTTCCTCGGATACATAATGCCTTTGGTAAATTGTATCCTCTGCTTTCTCTAGCATGATCTACTATCGAGCTTGTGTTATTTATTCCTGAAATTGTGGTATATGCTCCTAAGATGCCTCGATGGGTTGAACCTATGCCTTCCCCAAACCGTACGAACCCAAAAGTTTTCGTGAGTCATACTCTTCTGTTGTTTCGCCAGATAAGATTTCTACACTACAACCTCATCAAAAGCGAGAAGTAAAATGAAAGGTTATACATTGAAGAAGTGGGATTCGACCTTGAGCCTTTGCGTTCATGCCCATGGACCCAATGTGGAACTCATCATCAAAGCTTCTTGAAAATGATAATAATCCCCTTGTTATAAGTTCATCCTGTATCTATGTTTGGTCCTTTGCAATCAAGGTTCCGACCATATTTTCCCCTTAATACCATTTCTCGGACAAGTTGGAGTACTTGTCTTGTGCAGATCATTGCACCTGTCCAACCTTTACTTTGATCTACTGTCGAGTATTACACTACGATATCTTGATAATGTCATGGGACTGCATAACTTCTTATGGGTTCTTCATTAACTGTTATTTCTCACCAATTCTAATTTTTCTGGGTTCTGGGTTGTCGTCAACCGAGAACACCGATATGTGAACCAATTCCGCATTCCGGTCCGATAACCCTAATTAATTTTTGTTGCTTATGAGTTTAATAATCCTTCAAGTCATTCCTAGCCTGATTGGCTATACCATTATTGGGCTAATTTTTAACTGTGCTACCTAGTCCTTCTTCACGGAGCACAAATTTCGACAGTGAGCTAATCTTACGTCGATCTTCCTGGTCATATCATTTCTCCTTGAATAGCAAACTTGATTTCGAGTTTGTTTCATACCCATGGTTCTGATAACTTTCGCTTCACCCTTCCTTTTGCTTGATGTCATCGGTGATCGATTATATCCTCATGAAACCCCCTCGACAAGTGTGTCGTGGTCATCATCAACATTTTGACCCTTTCCGGGATATCTATCGAATTCTTGATGAGAAATACCATCATTGACCCTCAATGATTTGTGTTATCATCGGCATCTTTATTGCCCTCCCTCCAACACAAACTTGTTCATTTTTCGTGTAGTACCTTGAGTTCCTTGCTATCCAGCTTATGTTATGTTCTACCTTGGAGTATTGCCATCTTTTACGTCAAGGATGTTATGAGAATTGCTCCACCTCTTAAAAATTCATGAAATAGTGATACTTCTCACCATCACCATTATTTCTTGGTTCCCATGTTGATTCTAACAGGGATACCAACAAGTGAACGGTGTTGTTTGGATTCTGTACTTCTAGCAACCCTATTGCTTTGAAGTTAATGGCCGACCATTCATTCTTAGATTATTTGTTATTGAATCACCTTTCAAACATTGATCATGCTACCTAAGACCATATTTCGGGTGCCCCTTTCAACCAATGTTTAATTGGGTATGTTTTCCTCGAGCATATCTCCTTATAACATTTGATCTGGCAAATGTTATCTCCTTGTTCACATGATTGTGGAAATCCATCTTCTGGAAATCTCGATGAATTGTCGTTTAGTCCATCAGCCACCTCCTCATCCTCTCCTTGGTTTAATGATGAACTCTTGTTTCGGGACTTGCCTCCATAGTTCATTTCCCGAAAATCTTACAATGCCATGTCGTCTATTTGTGTCGCACCTTTTCCTTCTCAGGCATCCTGAGTCTGAGGTATCCTGACACCAATCAGATCTATTTCTCGGTCAGATATGATGGTTGGAACATATTTCCAAGAGTTATAAATGTTGATCTTTATACGGCCCGGTAAGGTGATGTCATGCCTAGCACACCTGGCCGAATGAACTAGTTTCCTTTTTAGCAAGGTTAGCGATTCTTCCATGAGGAAATCGTAAGACTTATTCTATAAGTTGTTCCTGATGGATCCTTTGTGTGTCAAAAATCTGACCCTTACTTGATGACCATGTCAATGCTATCTCGAAGCATGTCTGTGGTACTCCGATTTTCAACAAAAACATTTGGAGCCCAATGCTAAATGCTTCTTGCTCAATTACCCCAAACACCGTTGTATGGGTAATGTCATGATATTTCTCTCCCCTTTCCTAAAGGGTTTTCTACATTATATCCTATCATGGATATCATGCTCTGCTTGTCCCTGGGAAGGATATACCCCTGAAATATGTGTTTAAACACATTTTTCCTTTCCATTGTTCTGTTTAACCTGATGATCACATTTTCCTTTCCATTGGTTTGTTTGACCTTTCTGGTGTTCTATATGATCTAAGCAGTAATATTCTCCTGCTTATGTAAACTCCTTGGTGTACAATTCTATCAGCAAGACCCTGTTACTATTGTTGATGACATTCCGGTAACCACCGATGGACGAGAACTTTGCCTATAGGTCCGCCTCATTTCAACGAGCAGGAAAATTGTTCTCTTTGTCCCTCGCCCTTGGTACCCACGTTATTTCCAACATAACCAATAGTCTCTTCTCTGGCATGCCTGGCTATCATGACGCCTTGCTATTATGATCGTGCAAGAAGACAACACCCTCCCTACTTTTAACCCACATGGTGGGCCCATAACCCATAGGTCCCAGGATCGAAACCTGACTCTCCTGTAAAACCCTGTTTCTAATGGGTATTCCTCATGCTTATCTTCATATTTAATTCACGGGCCACCTTCCTAGTGCTCTCTTCTGGTATCAGACGCAATACTTACCCTCGCTGCTCTAAACCCCTTTCTCACTCTGGTTCAGACCTCGAGCAACTATCTATCTGCTTGGAACCTCTTATTGTACCTACGTACCTTACTCTTGATGTATTTTATACATTCAACTCGAGAGATACTCTTATGCTCATTCATGGGTTAACCCCAGATTGTTTCCATCATAAGCATTCTGTCGTAGCCGAACTGTCCCTTACCTATTCGTAATTACCTTGAAGTTCCCGAAGAAAAGAACGACTTCACCATGATGACCTAAAGCTGAGAAATGAAGACGTCAATGTAATGGACCGACCTCTTCAAGAAGAGCAACCAAGGCCGAAAAGATCCGATCAAATTTCGTAACTAGACCTTCCCCCCCTTCTCTAACTCTTAAATCTCGGGATGAGATTTCTTGTAGTGGAAACCCGCCAAGAAGAAGACCGCCGAGTTAAACCTTGACGATGACGATGATAACCCGGAGTCAGAGGTAGAACTTGAATCACTTGGCTCCTTTTTCATACACCTCATTGACAATGATTATTATCAGGACGATGCAAAAGCCAGCCATGCAAATGACGTAGAGGTAATTACTCTCTCATCCGGCTCAGAACCTTTGCCCACACAGAAAACCCGACAAGCAAGCTGGAAAGTAAGATTTTCTCACCCTCTTGCTTACTTGGATCCAAACATTCTTTTGAAGAAACAGCAACACGAAGCTCGCCGCACAACCTGGCACAACGGCCATGTGGTGACTTCTTTCGGTTTACCGAACACGCCGGTTCATAAACACCGCCCAGAGGTCTCCTATACTTCTGACCCATGTTACCCCAAGGCGGTTTTTTTTTCCGACAACCTCTTAATCCGTGTGATTCAAATTATCAGGGAACTTCCCATTCTTCCTCCGGCGAGTCAACAGGAATGCAGATTCCAACCCTTAAAACGGTTTCTGGGTGAGCATATTTAAATGAGCCTTCATATCTTATACTTGATCTTTATTGTAACACCCCGGTAGTTAAGCTACAGTAATCACACACAAATGGTGCCATGTCATCATGATGAATTTGCTAAAGCACACCTTGGTCCAAACCGAGTTCAGATTCAAATTTTAAAGTAAAGTCAAATAAATCATTTCTTCAAACTACAAACAGAAGTGTTCATAATGTTTCAAATAATCCACTGATATTTTTTCATGAAGAAACCCCACTTGAGAGAGTTCCTAAAATGCCCCTAACTAATTTTAGAATGTACCAACATCATTTAAAGTGATCCAATTAAATGCAAACGCAATTATAAAATTTTCTAGTTGGCCTCAAGCCTTTTGATCAACCTCAGAATATTCCAAAGAATTTATGTACCAAGTTTAATATTTATAAAAGAAAAATTTGGACACTCATTTAATTAGAAAACAGTGGCAAAAATTAAAAGAAAAGAAGAGAAAAGAAAACCCAAAATAAATAAATAAACAAAAGGAGCCCCCCCCCCCCCCCCCCCCCCCCCCACTGGACCACACAGCCCAACCGGCCCACCCCGTACCCCCATAACCCCACGACTAACCCACCGGTCGCCCCACTCCCCCCACACGATCCCCTTCCCCTCAGATCGGGGGAAATGCCCCCCCCCCCCCCCCCCCCGGCGCCGCCCCATCGCGCCTCCGCGACGCCACCTCGCCGGCGCCGCACCTCCCGGCCACCACGTTGCCTCGCCGGAGCCCACCTCGCCGGACCGCCAGCGACGTCGTCCTCCCCTGCGTCGCCTTCGTCCCCGCTGCCCTGTCCTCGTCTCCTCCCCGATGGCCTCCTCGCGCCTCGCCGAACCCTCTTCTCACGACGCACGTGAGATCCCGCTCTGCCCTTCCTTCCCACCTTCTCTATCTGCGCCGCACGCCCCTGGGATGCGCTCGACGCGCTGCACCGGCGCCCCGTTCGCATGCCGCACGCGCACTACCGCGCTCCGTCTCCCCAACGCAGGCCCGGGACGCCCCCGTCCCCTGACCGTCTCCCTCATCACCGTCCACACCTTCCCCGCCACCCGTCATTGTGGCCGCGTGCTCTCTGCTCAGGCCACCGCGTGCCGACTGGCCGCCCGGGGTCGCGTCACCCACGCGCCCGCCAAGACCTTGCCAGGCCTTCCCTCTTCCCCGACCGCACGCGTGGCCGTGTCCCTCGCCGCGCGCGTGCACACCACCTCGCGCGCGCGCCCATCCCGGCTTCGCCAATAACGCCCACTGCCGCTCTGCTGCTGCTGGCGCTGCCCTCGCCGTGCACGCAAGCCTCTGCCGCCGTGGCTGCGAGAACCATCGCCGACCATGCCTCCCCGCAGCGGCGTGCTCCAGGTGGTGCTGCAGGCGCCTCCTACGTCTGCTCGTGCGTGGGCACAGCCACAGCTGTGCCACTGCCACTGGGGCCAATCCCTTTTTAAAAAAAGGACAGAAAAGAATAACCAAAATAAATAAATAAAATATGATAAATGGTTCATTAATTATTTGAATAATTAACCTAATTAATTGGTTTAGCTAGCCTAACAGCATATGATAGTGGACCCCCCTAGTTAAACTAAACTCTTGAACTTAACTCTAGACTATGACATGTGGCCCCACCTTGACCAGTTTGTCCAGTCAAAGTGCTAACTGTGTATCACCTAGCCAATGACAGATGGCCCCCACCGCACTGCTCATGTTTGACCAGTCAAATGTTGACTGCTGAGTCAACTATTGACCTGGGCCCACTGTCAGTCTCTAGCACACACTGCTGGGTACACTTTCGGGTGCACTTAGCATTTAGTTCTTATAATATTTTGAATTAGTATTAAATCCAAAAATTTAGAAAATAAATTTAAAACTTGGAAAATTAATATAAAATAATCCGTAACTCGGATGGAAATACTTTGTATATGAAAGTTGCTCAGAACGACAAGACGAATCCGGATAGGCAGCCCGTTCGTCCTCCACGCATCCCTAGCTAGCGAACACGCAACTTTTCCCCTCCGATTCATCTGTCCGAAAACGCAAAACACCGGGGATATTTTCCCGGATGTTTCCCCCCTTCACCGGTATCACCTCATACCGCGTTAGGGGCACCCCTAGCACCGCTACTTGTTATGTCATGCATCGCTATGCATCTGTTTGCTTAATATTTATTGTTTCTTCCCCCTCTTCTCTCGCTAGACACTGAGACCGACACCGCTGCTACTCAGTACGACTACGGTGTTGACGACCCCTCTCTCTTGCCAGAACAACCAGGCAAGCCCCCCCCCTTGATCACCAGATATCGCCTACTCTTCTCTATACTACTTGCATTAGAGTAGTGTAGCATGTTACTGCTTTCCGTTAATCCTATCCTGATGCATAGCCTATCATTGTTGCTACCGTAGTTGATACCTTACCTGCAATCCTAAATACTTAGTATAGGATGCTAGTATTCCATCTGTGGCCCTATATTCTTGTCTGTCTGCCATGCTATACTATCGACCCGTGATCACTCGGGAGGTGATCACGGGTATATACATAACTATATACATGCTATACAGGTGGTGACTAAAGTCGGGTCGACTCGTTGAGTACCCGCAAGTGATTCCGATGTTGGGGGCTGAAGGGGCAGGTGGTTCCACCCAGGTAGTGGTGGGCCTAGGTTCCCGACGGCCCCCGGCTGTTACTTTGTGGCGGAGCGACAGAGCAGGTTGAGACCACCTAGGAGAGAGGTGGGCCTGGCCCTGGTCGGCATCCGCGGTTATGTCAAAATAACACGTTTAACGAGATCTTGGAATTTGATCTGAGTTTGGCCACTGGCTTATACGCACTAACCAACTACGCGGGAACAGTTATGGGCACTCGACGTCATGGTATCAGCCGAAGCCTTCGTGACGTCAGCGACTGAGCGGCGGTAGCCGGGTTGGACCGCGTAACGCAATTTCCTTTGTAATGGAGGTTGCTAGGTTTGCTCTCTGGCCGCCCTCGCAACATGCCGGTGTGCAATGGGCGATGGGCCCAGACCCCTGCGCCATAAGATTTAGACCGGCGTGCTGACCTCTCTGTTGTGCCTAGGTAGGGCTGCGACGTGTTGATCTTCCAAGGGCGGGCATGACCCAGGAAAGTGTGTCCAGACAAAGGGGATCGAGCGTGTTGGGAAATGTGATGCACCCCTGCAGGGAAGTTTATCTATTCGAATAGCCGTGATCTTCGGTAACAGGACGACTTGGAGTTGTACCTTGACCTTATGACAACTAGAACCGGATACTTAATAAAACACACCCTTCCAAGTGCCAGATACAACCCAGTGATCGCTCTCTAACAGGGCGACGAGGAGAGGATCGCTGGGTAGGAATATGCTATGCGATGATACTTGGTGAACTTACCATCTACTCTCTTCTACATGCTGCAAGATGGAGGTTGCCAGAAGCGTAGTCTTCGGTAGGACTAACTATCCCCCTCTTATTCCGGCATTCTGCAGTTCAGTCCACATATGTAGTGTAGCTCCTTGCTTGCGAGTACTTTGGATGAGTACTCACGGTTGGTTTGCTCCCCCCTTTTCCCCTTTCCTATACCCGATTGCTGCGACCAGATGATGGAGTCCAGGAGCCAGACGCCATCGTCGACGACGACTCCTAATACACTGGAGGTGCCTACTACTACGTGCAGGCCGCTAACGGCGACCAGGAGTAGTTTAGGAGGATTCCAGGCAGGAGGCATGCGCCTCTTTCGATCTGTATCCCAGTTTGTGTTAGCCTTCTTAAGGAAAACTTGTTTAACTTATGTCTGTACTCAGATATTGTTGCTTCCGCTGACTCTTTTGTTTTCGAGCTGATGTATTCGAGCCCTCGAGGCCCCTGGCTTGAAATATAAAGCTTGTATTATTTTAATTTGTGTCTAGAGTTGTGTTGTGATATCTTCCCTTGGGTCCTTGATCTTGATCGTACACATTTGTGTGTATGACTAGTGTACGGTCAAATCGAGGGTGTCACATTTATACTGACCTGACCTATACTTATTGTTTTCAGGGCCCAAGCCAGAGCCAGTAAAAGGGCCAAACCAAATAAACCGGCCGAGGACAGCACTCCCACTGATCCGGAAGAGACTCTAGAACAGTCTAACACACATACTGAGGCTATTCTTAATGAATCACCACTACAAGACCATGAAATCTCAGCTGAGCATATGGAAGTTGATCCAATGCCTCATTCTGATAATCCCTCAAGCCCCACCAAAGTTGCTGATGACAAGACTGAAGATGTTATAGTCACTGG
Source organism: Triticum urartu (assembly GCF_056163025.1). Classification (NCBI taxonomy): domain Eukaryota; kingdom Viridiplantae; phylum Streptophyta; class Magnoliopsida; order Poales; family Poaceae; genus Triticum; species Triticum urartu. Next base: position 359,953,105 of record NC_141876.1, on the reverse strand, counting down.
TGTTGGTTACGCAGCTCCAGGCAATCCCATTGTTCTGTCAAAACATAGTGCCAAAGAAGAATTGTCTGCTATTGATAAAGGCAAGTGGAAAGCAGATTTGGAAAGCTATGCCCACCTCAGTGCCCAAGATATTCATTCTGGGTTTTTAAATAGTTTGTACACAAGCCGCGACTATGAAGCCGGTTTACTGAATATGATGAAGGAACGATATGAGGTAAATATTGTGAACTCTGCGTAAATATTCTTCCCTTAGCCGCCAAGTTTATTGAACATCATAGAATAGAATGTTCTGTAGACTTCCAAGAACTATATAGAACAACTCCAGTAGCCCCCAAGGGCCGGTTTATATTGTGAATATGAACCGGGACTTGTAGAATAACAACTCTTCAATTTTGTCTGTATAGCCCCCAAAGGCCGGTTTATTCTTTCTAGACGAACCGGGACTTTTTAGAATAGCAGCTCTTCAAATTTGCCTGTGTAGCCCCCAAGGGCCGACTTAAAAAATATGTTAAGTTGCAACTAATTATACTGTAAGGCACAAAATTCTTGTTTATGGCCTTTGTAAACCGGTTAACCACCAAGCTGATAGTAGAAGAAAAATTCATAGTTTTAATTGGAGCAAATATGCATTAGCCCCCAAGTGCCAAGAATGACACTTGTGTTGAGCTTTGGGACTTGTAAAAAGTTATAAGAAACAATAGACATTAGCCCCCAAGTGCCAAGAATAATACTTGTTATGTGCTTGGGACTTTGAATATGCATTGTTATCTCATAAATTGCTTGTCTTTTGCAGGCTGAGCTTAGCAAAAAGGAAACCCAAATCGCTGACCTTCAAGAAAATATCAAATCTCAACAAGCAGAATCTTCCAAGGACAAGGATGAACTGACCAGTGCCTTAGCAGCAATAGAAAAATTGAAGGGGAGTTTCAAAAACGAACGGGCAGGCTGGGCTACAGAAAAATCAACTCTGCTGAAGAGGGATGAGGATGCTGAAGCGGCCCTTAATCCGGTAGCAGAGGAACTGACTGGCTTGAAGCAGCAAATAAACGCCATGACTGCTGCTATTTTTGGTAAATAGCTTTGTGATAAGTTTAAATCATGTATTATCTAATAACACGCCAATTTATAGATGTTTTTGATGATGCAGGAAGCCATGTTACTCATCTTGGCTCAGATATGCGCCAAAAACTGAAAGCCGCCTATACACTTATAGAGCAGCTATATACCGGCGTGCAACAGGTTATCTGCACCGCTTCTTATAACAAAGTGCTCCCAACCTTGATCAAGGAGTCATTGGAGAAGCTGGCCATGATACCTGCACGACTTGAAGAGCTAAAGAAATCAGCTGCCAGGGCGGGTGCTCTTACTGCACTAACCCGGGCTAAAGCATGGATATCTGATCTTGATCCGGCCGATTTAGCAAACGGCTATCCAAGCATAAAGGAGGACGGGTCAGAATTTGATGCTGATGCCCTAGGAGCCCTAACAAGGGAAATGCGCCCATTGGCTAGCAAATTGGCTGAAGAGACCAATCTTTCACATTATCAGCCAATTTATGATGCCAACAACAAGAGAGTTAAAGCGCCAACTCATGATGTTCCAGAACTTATTCCTCCAATCCGTAAGCACACCTATGCCCCTGATGTTGACCCCTCCACACTCATAAGTGATGAAACTGTATTTAAATCCTTAACGGAGATCGATTGGACAAACATTGACTTCCAGCCACTGGGTAGATAAGAGGAAGATGAACCGGCACGGGATGATCCACAACCGTCAAGTCAGCCAGGCCAAGATTCATAAACCGGGGCCAGTTTTGTCATATGATTTCTCCATGACTTAAAAACAATTATTCTTTTAGGCACCAAGCGCCTTGTAATAGGCTAGCTTGAAACTCTTATTCTGCTATTCCATCATGCATATTTGCTGTGCATGACACTGTTCATCTACCATCTTAAGATATGCCATGTATGCTTTATGATATTAGCAATTTTGAATCTATTCCTGCATACAATAGGTGAAAAGTGTCCTGGCGGTTTACCGTTGGACGGGTTATAATGTCCGATATAAACCATAGGAAGCTATCATAGTTTATGGCCAAGGCTGAACTGAATAATAACCATATATGATTGAAAATATGTCATACCTGTGATATTTCATCACACTGTTGGTTTACCAAGCAAGTCTGGTAAGGGTGATAACCCAAATTTTTGAGTACTGGTAATTATCCGAGATTGCCGGTTTATAAAGAAAGCCCGGCCGGGTTAATAATCACCGGATATTGTCTCATCTCATACTGGCGACTTATAGTCAAAAGCCAGGCCGGGTTAAAAAACACCAGAGAATATCTCATACTGGCGACTTATAGTCAAAAGCCAGGCCGAGTTAATGAACACCGGTGAATTATAATCATAAAGTTTAATAAGCCTTGTCAAATAAACCTCAATAACAATCTATCGAAATAAAAAACCAATGAAAACGAGGCTTTTCATGGGCTGCCAGGCCGAAAAACGAGGCTTTTCATGGGCTGCTAGGCCACTGAGTTAAACCGTTTTACAAACCTTATAAGATGGACCTCACATAACCAATCATCATTTTAACTTTGACAAGTTCAGGGTCTGCATAAGATTGACTTGTCAAGCGTTCATCGGGTCGTTCCAGGATTACCTGGGTGGAGTGGCTTACTTAAAAAGGCAGGATAACCCGGGGTTTTAGGTGAATACACCTGGCTTCCAAGTCTGGCTTTTAAGCCTATTACAAGGGTTATAAGAACTCTTTGTTTTTTAGAACAAAAGAGCCCCCAAGCAATATTGTGAGCTGTGCTCAAGGGGCACCTATGTTTGAGTTGTGCTTTTGCAACAAACTCTCTTTGTCCCTGTTAACCTGGATATAAGCCCCCATGTTTTTTTTGTGGCCAATAAACCGGATCAAAGGGTAATCATAACTTTGCTTTATAAAGCAAAAGCCCCCAAGTGACCAAAAACTCATTATTTAAAAGAAGAAGAAAAACGACAGAGGCCCTGCTTTAACAGGGATGCCGGTTTATTATATTAATCATAATATATACATTGTCAAAATATGTACATCAGAAGAGCCAGTGGCTCAAGTGTAGTAAGGCCGAAGATGAACAATATTCCACGGCCGGTGGGTCTCTTCCTCCGACGTGCGTGAGTCCTTGTGGTCTCGAACATCGATAAGGTAATAAGACCCATTGTTCAGATTCTTGCTGACCACAAAGGGTCCTTCCCAAGGTGGGGATAACTTGTGCATATCAGTCTGATCCTGGATAAGCTGGACCACCAGATCGCCTTCTTGGAAAGTTCTGGTTTTAACTCGGCGGCTGTGGTAATGGCGCAGATCTTGCTGGTAAATCACCGAACGAGCCGCTGTGATGTCACGCTCCTCATCCAACAGGTCAAGTGCCTCCTGACACGCTTTTTCATTGTTCGCTTTAACATAAGCCACCACACGAGGTGAATCATGACGGATGTCACTAGGGAGAACCACCTCTACTCCGTAAACCAGGAAGAAAGATGTGTATCCAGTAGACCTGTTAGGGGTGGTATTAATGCTCCATAACACAGAAGGTAACTCCTCCACCCAACAACCCAGCGTCCTCTGCAGGGGAACCATAAGCCGGGGCTTGATGCCTTTCAAGATCTCTTGATTAGCTCTGTCAGCATGGCCATTAGATTGGGGGCCGGGTGAGCCACTGACGACACATCAAGCCGGATATGCTCATGTTGACAAAATTCTTCCATAGCACCATTAGAGAGATTAGTGCCATTGTCTGTTATGATGCTGTGTGGAAAGCCAAAATGGAAGATCACCTTCTTCATGAATTGAACCGTCATTGCTACATCACACTTACTGACTGGCTCTGCCTCTACCCACTTAGTGAACTTATCAACCGCCACAAAAAGGTGGGTCTTCTTATCCTTGGATCTTTTGAAAGGTCCAACCATATCAAGCCCCCAAACTGCAAACGGCCAAGTAATTGGAATCATCCTCAATTCTTGAGCCGGCACATGAGCTTGTCGTGAAAATTTCTGACATCCATCACACCTGCTGACCAGGTCCTCTGCATCAGCATGAGCTATTAGCCAATAAAACCCATGACAAAAAGCTTTAGCCATGAGAGATTTTAAACCAGCATGATGACCACATTCTCCTTCATGAATCTCACACGGGATCTCACAGCCGTCCTCTGGAGAAATACAACGTTGAAACGCCCCTGTGACACTGCGATGATGTAGCTCTCCATTAACAATTGTCATTGACTTAGACCACTGGGTTATCTGCCTGGCTAAGGTTTCATCCTCAGGTAACTCGCCCCAGGTCATATAAGCCAAATAAGAGATTATCCAATCCAGAATGACATGAAGAGCCGCCACCAACTGAGCTTCCGGTTCAGGAATAGCCAAATCCTCCTCTATAGGTAACTTGACCAACAGGTTATGCAAAACATCAAGAAAGACATTAGGCGGCACCGGTTTACATTGAGAACTCAACCGGCTTAAAGCATCCGCCGCTTTATTTTTCCTCCGATCAACGTGCTCAACTTGATAACCCTTGAAGTGACCAGCAATAACGTCCACTTCTCGTTGATAAGCCGCCATGAGTGGATCCTTGGAATCCCAAGTACCAGAGACTTGCCGAGCCACCAAGTCTGAGTCGCCAAAGCACCTAACCTGGCTTAAGTTCATCTCCTTGGCCATCCTAAGACCATGAAGCAAGGCCTCATATTCAGTTGCATTGTTAGTGCAAGGAAACATCAAACGGAGAACATAACAGAATTTATCACCTCGAGGGGAAGCAAGCACAACTCCAGACCCCGAGCCCTCCAATTGCCTAGACCCATCAAAGTGAATAGTACAATATGTGTTATCTGGCATTTCCTCAGGCATCTGCAGCTCTGTCCAGTCATTGATGAAATCCACAAGTGCTTGGGACTTCCTAGCCGCACGAGGCACATATTTTAACCCATGAGGTCCATGCTCAATGGCCCACTTAGCAACCCGGCCAGTTGCTTCCCTATTTAGGATGATATCTCCTAAAGGAGCGGAACTGACCACAGTGATGGGATGACCCAGGAAATATTGCTTAAGCTTCCTACTAGCCATGAGCACCCCGTATACAAGCTTCTGCCAGTGCAGATACCTCTGCTTGGACTCAATGAGCACCTCACTTATGTAGTAAACCGGCCTTTGAACCGGATACTCCTTGCCTGCCTCCTTCCGTTCCACCACAATAGCCACGCTGACAGCCCGTACATTGGCAGCCACGTACAACAACAATGGCTCTTTATCAACAGGAGCGGCCAGAACAGGTGGCTCAGCCAGCTGCTTCTTCAAGTCCTCAAACGCCGCATCAGCGACATCACTCCAAACAAAATTATCTGTCTTTTTCATCATCTGATATAGGGGGATAGCCTTCTCTCCCAACCGGCTTATGAACCAGCATAACGCCGCAATACGACTAGCCAGACGTTGCACATCATTGAAACACGCCGGTTTAGCCAGAGAAGTGATGGCCTTGATTTTCTCCGGATTAGCTTCAGTGCCCCTATTAGATACCAGAAAGCCCAAGAGTTTGCCTGCCGGTACACCAAAAACACACTTGGCCGGGTTAAGCATCATTTTATAAACCCGGAGATTATCAAAGGTTTCCTTCAAATCATCTATCAATGTCTCCTTCTCTCTAGATTTTACCACAATATCATCCACATAAGCATGAACATTGCGCCCGATTTGATCATGAAGACAATTCTGCACACACCTTTGATAAGTCGCCTAGGCACTCTTGAGCCCAAAAGGCATAGACACATAGCAGAACGCTCCAAAAGGAGTTATGAAAGTTGTTTTCTCCTGGTCCTTAACTACCATCCTGATCTGATGATAACCAGAATAAGCATCCAAAAAACTGAAACGCTCACAACCCGCCGTAGCATCGATAATCTGATCAATATGAGGGAGAGCTAAAGGATCAGCCAGGCAAGCCTTTTTTAAATCCGTGTGGTCCACACACATAGGCCAAGTGCCCTTCTTCTTAAGTACCAGCACTGGGTTAGCCAACCACTCAGGATGAAACACCTCAATAACAAACCCAGCCGCCAAGAGCCGGGATACTTCTTCACCAATGGCCTTACACCTCTCTTTGTTGAAGTGATGAAGAAACTTCTTGACCAGTTTATACTTGGGGTAAATATTAAGAGTGTGCTCAACGAGTTCCCCCGATACACCTAGCATGTCAGAGGGCTTCCATGCAAAGATGTCCTAGTTCTCACGGATGAACTCGATGAGTGCGTTTTCCTATTTCGGATCCAGATTAGCACTGATACTGAACTGCTTGGATGAATCGCCAGGAACAAAATCAACCATCTTGGTATCATCTGCCGATTTAAACTTTAAGACCGGATCATGATCTGTAGTTGGCTTTTTCAAAGATGTCATATCCGCCGGATCAACATTGTCCTTATAAAATTTTAACCCCGTTGCACAAACCGACTCAACATAAGCCGCATCACCTTCTTCGCATACTAGAGCTATCTTACGACTCCCATGCACTGTAATAGTCCCCTTGTGACCCGGCATCTTGAGCTGCAGATAAACATAACAAGGCCGCGCCATGAACTTGGCATAAGCCGGCCGTCCAAACAGAGCGTGATACAGGCTGTGAATCTTGACTACATCAAAGGTCAATGTCTCTGGCCTAGAGTCATGATCATCTCCAAAAGAGACTTCCAGCGCTATCTTACCAACTGTGTACGCCGACTTACCCGGCACCACGCCATGGAAAACAGTGTTCGACGCTTTAAGATTTTTATCCGTCAACCCCATGCGACAGAAGGTTTCGTAATACAGGATATTGATGCTGCTTCCTCCATCCATGAGCACCTTGGTAAATTTATACGCTCCGACCTGAGGTGCGACCACCAATGCCAGGTGACCCGGATTATCAACCCGGGGCAGGTGATCTTCCCGACTCCACACAATGGGCTGCTCACACCAACGCAAGTAACGGGGAACTGCCGGTTCAACAGCATTCACTGCCCTCTTATGAAGCTTCTGATCCTGTTTGCATAAACTTGTGGTGAAGACGTGGTACTGCCAACTGTTCAACTGCTTTGGGTTGCTCTGATAACCAGACTATTGTTGCTGTTGACTCCCCATTACTCTGCTGATTGTAACCACCCTGGTTGCCGTGATTACTTTGATTTCCTTGGAATCCAGAGTTAGAGCCGCCACCGCCATAACCCGGTCCGTGAGAGCTGGATCCTGAACCGCCACCTGGCCCATGACTGTCTTGAAAAAGATTGGAATTTTTATACTCCTTCATGATGTAACAATCCTTCCAGAGGTGCCCGGACGGTTTTTCTCGCGTACCATGTCTTGGGCAGGGCTGATTTAACATCTATTCAAGATTGACACCGGATCCTCTGGTCCGTGGGGACGGTTTACCCTTACGACACTGACCATTATTCTGTGCATTGGTGTTAGCCACAAAGTCAAAACTATTATCAGCTTTGCGCTTACCGTTGTTGCTCTTTTTCCCTTCACCAGCTTTTCGTCATCAGGCTCGGGGTCCTTGGTACTATTAGAGTTGGCATACTTAACCAGAGCCGCCATGAGTGTCCCCATGTCATTGCATTGGCGTTTGAGCTGCCCTAGTTTCTGCTTTAGGGGCGTGAAACGACAATTCTTCTCCAACATCAACACCACTGAGTCGGCATTGATGCGATCCGATGAGTGCAGGATTGCTGAGACCCGATGCACCCAATGGATTGTCGACTCACCTTCTTCTTGGATACAGGAGGCTAAATCCACAATTGACATAGGCTGCTTACATGTATCCTTGAAGTTCTAGATGAACCGGGCCTTTAACTCGGCCCATGACCCAATGGAAATGGCGGGAAGCCCCTTCAACCAAGTGCGGGTCGTTCCCTCCAACATCAGGGGGAAATATTTATCACATGCAGCCTCGCTGACATCTAGCAATTCCATCGCCATCTCATAACTCTCAATCCATGCCTTAGGACTTAAATCGGCTGTATAGTTAGGCACCTTGCGAGGACCTTTGAAATCCTTGGGCAGACGCTCATTATGTAGATCCAGTACTAAACATGGCAAGCCCAAATTTCTAAAGGTTACACCTGGCTCCACAGAAGTGGTTGGACGAACTGGTGTAGGTTGATGGGCCGCATATTGCGCCACTAACTCGGCCTCCCGACGGGCTCTACCTTGATCCACCACATTCTGAGCATCAGCGCCACTGCCCGCCGGGTTATGTCCGCGGGGCGGGTTATGGTTTTGTCCACTGCTTGACACCGCCGGCTCATCAATATGTCTGCTGTAACTCCGACTCGGGTGAGGGGTGGAATGAATCCTGTCACAACTGTAAGAATAAGCCTGCTGCTGAGTTAGCGTTGTTTGAACAAGCTCTCTATCCCTCCGTGTCTCAACCACCATCGGTGACTCACCATCAACCGGAAGAGCCACCAATCCTGACGCCACAATGATCATGTTATCCAAACGGTTAGAATAATGACCCGATGGCGTCAGCAGATGCTGCGGCAGGTTATTGTTCTGACGAGGCGGGTCTGTCGTACATGGCTGAACCGCCGTACCCGTCCCAGGCGCTTCGACCCGGTTTACCACTGCCGGGTTACAGGTTCCTGCTCCTGGCGTGTTAATGAGATTTCTTGCCTCGTAATCCAAGGGCAGACGAGTCTGATACCTCCTCCTCATGACTTCGTTTGAAGCGTTCTGGTCTAGTATGAGCCGGTAAGACTGTGACTAAATTCGTTGTGCCTGAGCATCCAAAGCAGCCCGCTCGTCGGCCATCCTAGCGTTTTCCATATTTAGCTCCTCCTTGGCCTATGCTATCTCGTCACGCAACTTCACGACCGCCGCATTATGCAGATCTTGATCTGCCGGATTAACCACCGTTGTTAACTTCGTTGTCAGTTTATCCAGTAAATCGGTTAAAACCTGAGCCGGCGGGTGCTCAGGGCCTCCTCCCCCGGCAGCCGCTGCTGACCCGGAAATCAGCTCCACTCCAGTCGATGAGTACTGTACAGGTTGTGTGCCGGCCATGAAGATTGCAACCCGGTTCGGCGGCTCATAGGGGTCCGGAATATTGTCGCAATCGGAATAGCCCCCAAGCCGGTCGTCTTGTAGTTGATACAACGACTCGGTCTCATCGGTGGATGACTCACCATCAGAGTAAACAACGGTCTCACCAAATGCCGATCTATCCTCAGATTCCGCTCCATGGATAAATCCCACAAAGGCACGACTCACGGCGGGCCGAACCCTGGAGGGTCTCGCACGCTGAGCCGTCTCGATGATGTCGGTGCAAGATGTCCGGCTCAGGGCCTGGTTCGCCGATCTTGCCTATGAAGACATGAATTCCGCCAAAGGGGACCCGGTACCTGTACTCAATTGAGCCGGCATCGGGGCTCCAACCTGCGTCATCGATGTAGAGCTTGCCGCGACGACTCTTGGTCATCCAGCCCACGGCGTATCCCTTGATCCCTTCGAAGTTGCCCTCTAAGAACTTGAAACCATCGTGCGATAGCCCCACGGTGGGCGCCAACTGTCGTGGAATTGTCACGGCAGATGTCCTAGTGTGAGGACTTAGTCGTGGAGCCATCGCGATGAGGTTAGCTTCAAGGGGTTAATCAGGACAAAGGACACGAGGAATTTATACTGGTTCGGCCCCTTGCGGTGAAGGTAAAGGCCTAATCCAGTTGTAGGTCGTATTGCTAGGGTTTCGATGAGCAGGGAGCGGATACGCTTGACCTGGCTCTTGATATATTGTTTCTTGTCCTCAAACCGCCGTCGGGTCATCCCTTTATATACACAGGTTGACGCCCGGCGGTTCATAGATCCGCGGCCGGCTCATAAACAAGTCCGGCTCGGTATCTACTCTTTCCTATCTTACAATACAAGTCATACTCATATGGCGGTTTACATTTATGGGCCCTAATCCGCCTTCGGGCTTTGGGCCTTCTTACTAAGTCTCCTTCATAAGTCGCCATCCTCTTATGTCTTCATGGGCTTCTATATTGGTAATCATCACGAGCATAACCCGGCCCCTCCTGGGCGGTTTATACTCAATAGTTATATCCCCAACAGCACGCGAAATTATTACAATCCTTCCTTGAGTGACTCGAGCGTGAGCAAGCTGAGCAGAGCGCTCGCATTCCATAGGCAGATGACATGTGGCCCCTCTAAGAGGAAACAGTGCAAGTCACCATGCGGTCCACCATGTCATCGACCAAAGCTTCAAATTGCCGAGCAGCCTCTTGCAAGGTAGGAATATCCTGTGAAGTGGCCATTGGGCTCGGGCTAGAGGAGATAGAAGGCCCACCAGAAACTGGGCTATTCTGTAATAATGGGCTGCCGCCCGGTTGGATCTCCGAAAGTAATGGGCCAACAACATAGTGATCATTTTGAACTAGAGACAATCCTGCCTCCGCGATCCGCGCAGAGAGATTACCAGCATGCATGGGCATCTGTTCCACAGATTTCGGATCGCCCACTGGCGCAGGGGTCACCGGCCGGCCTAACTCTGGCAACGGAACAACCGTACCGAACACGATAGGTGTTCTAGCCACCGTCCAGTGCAAATCTAAAGGGGGAGACTGCCAAATAACCACACACTCATGAGCAAAAAGATCATAACCCCCATCCGTGATTGTGTCAATGCAATTTTGTGAAGCGGGATATCTATATCCTTTGCAAGCATTATACTGTTCAAATGTGGCAAAAGATAATTTCTTCTTAGCTGACTTAAGAGAAGATCTAATAGGAGGTTTATGCATGCATGGCCAAAAGACCTAAGGATGATCGATGCTTAGTTCGACTAATCAAAATCCATTCAGTGTCACACTTCTTTTGCTAGATCTTGAGTTCTCTAAGCCAATTAGGCCCTCCATTGCCCCACAGATTAAAGTAACATTTGAACAGATCACAAGAAAACAAACGAAGATCCATAATAAGAAAACCAACTTGCTTGCATGAGGCTTGGAAAGAGTAAACCTTATCCTTGACGTGATCAACCCTAGGATCAATTGCAGAGCCACCAATCGCAGCTTCCAATGCCGCCGCCACAGAATTTTCTGACAAAAGGAAAGCACGACGACTAAAAGACAAAATCAATGTGAATGCCCTCCTGCGTCCCACTGGGTGTATTGTGTGACCATTCAATTTGAAAACCTCATCACAAAAAACCCTACCGTTGGAGAAATCCAAACCAAGAGTAGATCCACCAGAGGAACCCATATAAGATGGGTATTGCCTTGATCCAGAGAGCACACCGGTGAGAGTCGCTGGAGAAGATCCACATATTAGTGGAAGAGGATGGAGATCGCCGGAGAGGTGGTCAGCGCTGAGGTGGGGTGTGGGAGCGCCATTTTTTCGCCCCATGCCATGCACATTACAAGTGTTGTTATTGTTGTGTAGTTTCCCACACTTATATTCTATCTATGCTACTTTGTCTTAAATAGATATGATTTGAACTACCTCTATCTTGATTTGGCAACATAAACTATAATGATATAGACCATATAGTGACCATACTACATAGATATATGTTAGTTTCATGTTGTTATCCTATCCACCTTACTACTGAACTGGTTTACCAAAGTGAGTTTCATTTTGATGTCTACTATGAAACCTTCTTCTTGTAGACTCGTGTTGGGCCTCCAAGCATAGAGTTTTGTAGGACAGAAGCAATTTTCCCTCAAGTGGATGACGTAAGGTTTATCAATCCGTCTAAGGCATAGGATGAAGATGGTCTCTCTCAAACAACCCTGCAACCAAATAACAAAGAGTCTCTTGTGTCTCCAACACATCCAATACAATGGTAAATTGTATAGGTGCACTAGTTCGGCTAAGAGATGGTGATACACGTGCAATATGGATAATGGATATAGGTTTTTGTAATCTGAAAACATAAAAACAGCAAGGTAACTAGTAACAAAAGTGAGCAAAAACGGTATTGCAATGCTTAGAAACAAGGCCTAGGGTTCATACTTTAACTAGTGCAAATTCTCTCAACAATGATAACATAATTAGATCATATAACAATCCCTCAACGTGCAACAAAGAGTTAGTCCAAAGTCACTAATAGCGGAGAATAAACGAAGAGATTATTGTAGGGTACGAAACCACCTCAAAGCTATTCTTTCTAATCGATCTATTGGGCTATTCCTATAAGTGTCATAAACAACCCTATAGTTCGTACTAAAATAACACCTTAAGATACACATCAACCAAAACCCTAATGTCACCTAGATACTCCAATGTCACCACAATTATCCGTGGGTTTGATTATACGATATGCATCACACAATCTCATATTCATCTATTCAAACCAACACAAAGAACTTCAAAGAGTGCCCCAAAGTGCCTATCGGAGAGTCAAGATGAAAACGTGTGCCAACCCCTATGCATAAGTTCACAAGGTCACAGAACCCGCAAGTTGATCACCAAAACATACATCAAGAAGATCATGTGAATATCCCATTGTCACCATAGATAAGCACATGCAAGACATACATCAAGTGCTCTCAAATCCTTAAAGACTCAATACGATAAGTTAACTTAAAGGGAAAAATCAATCCATTACAAGAAGGTAGAGGGGGAGAAACATCATAATATCCAACTATAGTAGCAAAGCTCGCGGTACATCAAGATCATGCCAAATCAAGAACATGAGAGAAAGAGATCAAACACATAGCTACTTGTACATACCCTCAGCCCCGAGGGTGAACTACTCCCTCCTCGTCATGGAGAGTGTCGGGATGATGAAGATGGCCACCGGTTGTGGTTTCCCTCTCTGGCAGGGTGCCGAAACGGGCTCACGATTGGTTTTCCGTGGCTATAGAGGCTTGCGTCGGCGGAACTCCCGATCTAGGTTTATTTCTAGGGGTCTCTATATTTATAGGCATTTTTGGCGTCGATAACAAGTCAGGGGGGTCCATAAGTCAACGACAAGGTCGGAGGACGCGCTGGGGGGGGGGGGGGTAGGGCGCGCCCTCCACCCTTGTGCTTGGTTCGGGACTCTTCTGGCCCAACTCTTTTGCTTCGGGGGCTTCTTCTGGTCCATAAAAAATCACCGTAAATTTTCAGCTCGATTGGACTCCGTTTGATATTCCTTTTCCACGAGACTCAAAAACAAGGAAGAAACAGAAACTGGCACTGGGCTCTAGGTTAATATGTTAGTCTCGAAAATCATATGAAATAGCATATAAATGCATATAAAACATCCCAAGATAGATAATATAATAGCATGGAACAATCAAAAATTATAGATACGTTGGAGACATATCAGGCATCCCCAAGCTTAATTCCTGCTCGCCCTCGAGTAGGTAAATGATAGAAACAAAAATTTTGATGTGGAATGCCACCTAACATATTTATCAATGTAATCTTCTCTATTGTAGCAAGAATATTCAAGTCCATAAGATTCAAAACAAAAGTCTAATAATGACATAAAAACAATAATACTTCAAGCATACTAATAAAGCAATCATGTCTTCTCAAAATAACATGGCCAAAGAAAGTTATCCCTACAAAATCATATAGTCTGGCTATGCTCCATCTTCACCACACAAAATATTCAAATCATGCACAACCTCGATGACAAGCCAGGAAATTGCTTCATACTTTTGATGTTCTCAAACCTTTTCAACTTTCACGCAATACATGAGCGTGAGCCATGGATATAGCACTATAGGTGGAATAGAATATGGTGGTTGTGGAGAAGACAAAAAGAAGGAGATAGTATCACATCAACTAGGCCTATCAACAGGCTATGGAAATGCCCATCAATATATATATATATCAGCGTGAGTGAGTAGGGATTGCCATGCAATAGATGCACTAGAGCTATAGGTGTATGAAAGCTCAAAAAGAAACTAAGTGGGTGTGCATCCAACTCGCTTGCTCATGAAGACCTAGGGAAATTTGAGGAAGCCCATCATTGGAATATACAAGCCAAGTTCTATAATGAAAAATTCCCACTACTATATGAAAGTGATAATGTAGGAGACTCTCTATCATGAAGATCATGGTGCTACTTTGAAGCACAAGTGTGGTAGAAGGATAGTAGCATTTCCCCTTCTCTCTTTTCTCTCATTTTTTTGGGCCCTCTCTTTTTTTGGCCTTTTTTCGTCCGGAGTCTCTCCCGACTTGTGGGGGAATCATAGTCTCCATCATCCTTTCGTCATGTCACGGGATATCCACGACCACCTATGGGACCAGGAGGCCCCTTGCTAGTTTGGCAGGGGGACGTCGCATTGTGCAAAGAGCAGACTAGCGCACGACAACATGGCAGAGAGCACACAAGCAATTTACCCAGGTTCGGGCCGTCGTGAGGCGTAAAACCCTACTGCTGCTTTGGTGGATTGATGGTGGAATGGAGGTGGTGGAGCATAGTACACTTGCCCGGCAGGGGTTGCCTTAGGGCGGTAGCGACTACACGTGTATGGTGGTGTGGGTTCGTCAACTTTCCAAACCCCCCCCCCTTATGGGTGCCATGGGCCTCCTTTTATAGATCAAGGGGTCACCATAATGGCAAAGTAGTCATTATCCACTGATATGATAGCAAACAGTGCTATCATACCTAACTCTGCGGGCTGACAGGGTGCATTAAATGTACCGCTTAGTGTCACATCACTGCTGGCTCAGCAAGGATTGCCGGGCTATCTTGCCAGCTCCGCGCCTGTTCCCTTGACATGTCGTAGAACGGGTGTCATCTGTGGGTTTCTTCTGTAGGAAATGGCTTCCATGTGGCGAATGGCTGCCACTTAATCACCTTGCGGCTTGACACCGCACTGATTGACAACGTGGGTCATGCTTGAGTGGTTGGTGGGGTAGTTCTATGTAACGCCCCGAGACCGATGTGCCAGGTGTCCTCCAGTTATTCGCTGTTGTTGTCTTGTCATTGCTTGCATGTCATGCTTTGCATATCATGTCATCATCCGCATTGCATCATCATGTTTTCAAAACCTGCATCCGTCCGGGTTTCCCCAGTGCCATCTGTTGTCCGTTCTGAGCCCAGACACACTTGCACGCGCCCGCGGCATGTCCGAAATAGTATTTTATAAGTGGCCAGAGAATGTTCTCGGAATGGGATGAGAGTTGACGTGTGGTCTTATTATGGTGTAGATAGACCGCCTGTCAAGTTTCATCGCATTCGGAGTTCGTTTGATAGCCCAACGGATAACTATAGCGACATTATAGTCGGTCTTTTCATCGGACGTTTTCGGTCTCCAGAAACCCTGCCGGGCTGCATCTCTCCCCTCTTCTCTCAGACCAACCCGCTCTCCACAGTCCACTACCTACCCTCAGGTCCTACCTAACCCCTCTCGTCAGCCCGCGGCCCTCCTCACGCGCGCGCCCGAAAGTTGTCCCGGACCCGACCCGGACAGTCGTCACCGTTGGATCCAGATCATCCCCAAACGTCTCCATTTTCTTAATTGGGCTACCTAACTTATTTATCTGAAACCGTCCGATTTTGATCGGAGGGTCCAGACCTAATCCTTTTGTTCCCTATATATAGACCAACCCCTACCCAAATCAGATCAAACCCTAAAACCTAGGGAGCCTGTCCGGTCGCGCCGCCGCCGCATCTTCCTTGGGATCCCCATCGCCCAATCCAGTGCCTCCTCTGTTTTTATTTGATTCAATCCCCTTCGCCTCCTCCTTCTGGTCTCGGTCTTGCCCGAGCACCCCGCTTCCTCATCGCTGCTCCCACCGTCGACCCTGAGCCGCTTCCCTCGTCGGCGACCGAAGCCACCAGCAGGCCGACCCTGTGCTCTCTCCCTCGTTCCTCCTCCCTCCATTTTCCCTCCTGTGGTTTCCTCTGCCTCTCATCCATCCTCTCTCTTCTCTGTACAGGTGCTCCCCACGCCATGGAAGCCGCCGCAGGCCTCCACCTCGACCACCGCCGCCATGGACCAACGCCGCCGTCGAGCGCCATGGCTTCCCCTTCAAGCTTCTGCGCCGCCCGGAGCTCCTCGAGACCGGCCGGATCCGTGTGCTACCTCGACTCCAGCCTGTCGGAGTCGCTTCACCGCGGCCTCCCCCTTTTCTCGCTGGAGCAAGCCAGGCTCTTCTTCCCCGCGCCACTGAGCCCATTCGGCGCCGCACCCGAGCTCCTCCCAATCGATCCGGGGCGTCCCCCGCGCTGACAGACCCCTTCTTCCTCGCCTCGTCGCCGGCGAGCCTCACCACCATCGACAGACGAAGCCCCAGAGAACTCGTCGCTGGTCTTCCCTGCCTCGGCCAAGTGGGGATTCAGCGCCTCGCCGCCCGGATCCAACCGTCTTCGCGTTGCTAGCGCGCCCGATGCCTCCTCCTCGTGCGTCCGTCGCCCTTGCCTTCTCTCTTCTTCTCCTTTTCCGTTCTGCTTCTCTGACTTTACTGCTCTCTCTCTCTGTCCTTGCCTCAAATAGGAGCTCCAGTCGGCGCCACCATCATCGGAGATGGGCTCCCGCCGGCCGGATCCGATGCGCCCCGTGTCCTCGGCCTCGTCCCCGTCTCCAGGGCGTCGCGCCGCACCACCTGCGCCGCCCGCAAGCCCCTGCTTCGCCCCTGCATCCCCTGCTTCGAGCAGGAGGAGGAATGCACGCCTCAGGCGTTGATTGCGACCACTCCATGCGCCTGGGCCGCCTCTTCTTCGCCTGGTTGACCAAGGCCCAGTCGCGCCAGATCCGGCCCAAGGCCTATAGTGAGCCTCAGCCCAGCCACTGATTGTCCCTGTGCACTGTTGGGCCGTGTTCCGTTTCAGCCCGATAGTGTTTTTTTTCTTCTCTGTTGCGATTTTAGCATTTTCCCAGGTTTTGCTGTTTTATAGAAAAGCCCTTGTAGATCATGCATATAATAACTTAATAACCGCACATCATATTAAAATGATTTATATATGAAAGTTGCTTAGAATCTTGTCTAGTTTCATAATATGCAACTTTCACCCATGTTTAAAATGCTTAAAATGATGTTTATTTAAATTTGCTTAAATAACGTGTTAAAATGAATCCTTTCATAACTAAATAACCGTAGCTCCGATTTTAATAAACTTTATATGTAAATGGGGTAGAAAAATGCCTAGTTTAACATGCTGGCATCACTTTGCATGTTTAACAACTCTAAAATTGTGATTAGTGCAGAACAGCACCAAATCTAAGATATGCATATGGGGATTTACCGGAATTTGTTGTTCGTTGTTTCCGGCCTCATTTAACCTTGACTAGATAGGTAGTTTTATTTTGCTTCACCCTCTTGCCATGTTTAACAACATTTAATATTGTTGGGTACATAAACGAGATCGAACTAAAAACTTTTCATGGTGTTTCGTCAATATGCAACTCGTTGCATATTGAGCTCCACTTAATTTGTAGGGTTGCTTGTGCACTTTGCCATGCCATGCCTCATTAAACCAGACATGCATCATACTTGTTTGCGCATCGTGCCATGCTTATGTGGTGGTTGTTTACTATGTTGTTTGCTTTCTTTCCGGTGTACTTCGTCTCGGTAATCCGGTATCGTCGTGTTGTGAGGATTCATTCGACAACGTCCGTTTGTCTTCTTCATGGACTCGTTCTTCTTCCTTGCGGGATTTCAGGCAAGATGACCATACCCTCGAAATCACTTCTATCTTTGCTTGCTAGTTGCTCGCTCTTTTGCTATGCCTATGCTGCGATACCTACCACTTGCTTATCATGCCTCCCATATTGTTAAGCCAAGCCTCTAACCACCTTGTCCTAGCAAACCGTTGTTTGGCCGTGTTACCGCTTGCTCAGCCCCTCTTATAGCGTTGTTAGTTGCAGGTGAAGATTGAAGTTTGTTCCTTGTTGGAACATGGAGATGTCGTTCCTTGTTGGAACATTGTTACTTGTTGGGATATCACAATACCTCTTATTTAATTAATGCATCTATATACTTGGTAAAGGGTGGAAGGCTCGGCCTTTTTGCCTAGCGTTTTGTTCCACTCTTGCCGCCCTAGTTTCCGTCATATCGGTGTTATGTTCCCGGATTTTGCGTTCCTTACGCGGTTGGGTTATAATGGGAACCCCTTGACAGTTCGCCTTGAATAAAACTCCTCCAGCAATGCCCAACATTGGTTTTACCATTCGCCCTAGCCTTTTCTTTTCCCTTGGGAGTCGCGCTCCTAATGGTCATCATTATTTTAACCCCCCGGGCCAGTGCTCCTCTGAGTGTTGGTCCAAACTAGAGCCCCTTGAAGCGCCACCTCGGGGAAACTCAAGGTTTGGTTTTAGTTGTACGGACTGCTCATCTGAGTGTGCCCTGAGAACGAGATATGTGCAGCTCCTATCGGGATTTGTCGGCACATTCGGACGGTGTTGTTGGACTTGTTTTACCATTGTCGAAATGTCTTGTAACCTGGATGCCGAGTCTGATCGGAATGTCTTGGGAGAAGGAATATCCTTCGTTGACCGTGAGAGCTTGTGATGGGCTAAGTTGGGACACCCCTGCAGGGATTTGAACTTTTGAAAGCCGTGCCCGCGGTTATGGGCAGATGGGAATTTGTTAACGTCCGGTTGTAGAAAACCTGAAGTTGACCTTAATTAAAATGCATCAACCACGTGTGTTACCGTGATGGTCTCTTCTCGGTGGAGTCCAGGAAGTGAACACGGTGTTGGAGTTATGATTGACGTAGGTTGTTCTAGGATCACTTCTTGATCATAGTTGTTCGACCGTGCTTTTGCCTTCTCTTCTCGCTCTCATTTGCGTATGTTTAGCCACCATATATGCTAGTCACTTGCTGCAGCTCCACCTCATACCTTTTACCCTTCCTATAAGCTTAAATGGTCTTGACCGCGAGGGTGTGAGATTGCTGAGTCCCCATGACTCACAGATACTTCCAAAACCAGTTTGCAGGTGCCGATGTTACCGAGCAGGTGACGCAACCAAGCTCAAGGAGGAGCTCGATGAAGATCTTGTCCTTTATGTTGTTCCGTTTCCAGTTGATCAGTAGTGGAGCCCAGTCGGGACGATCGGGGATCTGTGTAGCTTTTGGGGTAGTCTTCTTTTATTTTGGTTCCGTAGTCGGACCTTGATTGTATCTGTTTGATGTAATGCTTTATTCATGTAATTGTGTGAAGTGGTGATTGTAAGCCAACTATGTATCTTTTTCCCTTATGTATTACATGGGTTGTGTGAAGATTACGTCACTTGTGACATTGCTTTCAATGCGGTTATGCCTCTAAGTCGTGCTTCGACATGTGGGAGATATAGCCGCA
Source organism: Triticum urartu (assembly GCF_056163025.1). NCBI lineage: Eukaryota > Viridiplantae > Streptophyta > Magnoliopsida > Poales > Poaceae > Triticum > Triticum urartu. Next base: position 359,933,832 of record NC_141876.1, on the reverse strand, counting down.
TCGAGGGTGTTACAAGTTGGTATCAGAGCCTTCCCCGACCTTAGGAGCCCCATTGCTTGATCGTTATTAGCGGTCGAGTTGTGTCTAGAAAAATGTTTTTGAGTCATTTAGGAATTATATCGGAGAGTTTAGGAATTCTTTTTTACTCCCCAGTCTCCTCATCGCTCTGGTAAGGCATCCTGACGTAGAGTTTTGACTCTTCTCTTCTCAAATTTCACTAAAAAAAATTTAGGATCACGCGGGTATCTTGGAGTCGTTCCGATGGTTTTGTGACGAGAACATTGTTCTTGGTGCCTCCTGACATTTAGGGGTTGTGGCAGTGTCCCGGGGAGTTGAGCTCCGAGGTGTTGTTGTCACAATTTTATCGTTGCAGTTCTGGAATACCTGAGATTAGTTTCGCCGACATCGAAAATCTCTTTTATGCAGTTGTTGGTGAGATAACCTCGACGCCACCCAGTACTGGGGTGGGAGTTCGGGAGTATTGCCATAACTTGTATAACGGATGCTTTTCGAAGGTTGAGGTAGACGATTTCCAAAGGTTTCTTGGTTATGTGTTGAAGTATGGATACAGCTGGATGTAGGATTTGTTAGTTTTGGGTGAGATATTTTGCTTCCCCTGTATCCCCAACACCTGATTGCATAACCGGAAAAATTTCGGGAGTTTATAAGTGGGAATTCAAGTAGCTCTTAGGATAATCTTTCCGACAGATGTATGATATGAAATTGGGGTTCGACGTCTAGTGGTCCGCCTATTCACGGTCGGTTTTACAGTGTTCTCGTTGTGTCTTAAAGAGTCCTTGGCTATGCCGACTCGGGGACGCTTCGTATGTCATGTGCACTGCCTTATACATGATGGTGTTGTACGATCGAGCCCATGTAGGCCCCACCACGAAAACTTTGGGCGAAATCTCTATCATATGTTTGTTCCGGCTTATTCTGCAAGCCAATCCTTTGTTTGTTTTGAGTTGTGGTATTCGAGTTGCTTCGAAGTCAAATGTTGATTCCATACCTTTCCTAAGTGGTGTTCTCATATTCCTATGTGAATACTAATCCTTCTTGATAATCGAGATTGTCATGTAAATCATGTTCAACCGGCGTGCCTCTCTTCAAGTGGATCCGATCATTTCAACATCCGCAAGATCAAGTATCAGTTCTTCTCAACGGTGTTTGTTTCATCCGTCTCCAAGTTGCCTTTGTTTTTCCCGCCCACCCACCCTTTTTCTTCAACGATTCAGATTTCTTATTCAAGTATCCTTTTTATTGATAGGAAGCCTCTCCATTCCTTTTCCATTAGTGTTCTTATCCGGTGATTCTCAGGAAGATTCTAATGGAGCTTCAAGTTCGTCATTCTTCATTCTTTTCATCTCCGGTGGTTTAAATTCAAGCGTTATTGATCATATATTTTTCCTCGTTCCAAATACCTTCTCATGCCGGTGCACCTCATATTCATTCACTTCTCGCTATTTAATTATTCGGGAGTGCTGAAGATATCTCGAAGATTCGTGTTTCCACTCTGCATTCGTTCAAGATCTTTCGAGGTTGTTATCTTATTCAAGTCTTTTAATTCAACCGGTGCAATCTCTCTTTCAAATCATTCTACGGTGTTTCTTTTGAGTGGGCCCTAACCCACAGGTCTTTTCCCAGGATCTTACCTGACTCTTCTTATTTTCCCGGAGCTATCCTCAAATTTATTTTCAAAGTTTGACTTAAGAATGATTTATCATCAGTCAAATGCCTTCTCCTAGATCTTTCACAATTCTTTTCATCGTTGGCTCAACCTCTTTGTTTTGATTCTTCCGGAGTGTCTAAATAATTCATGGTGGTGTTTCTCGTCATCATTCTCGGAATTTTGAAGACCGAAGAAGAGTTTCTCTTTAATCTTGCTCCATTATCTTCAAGATTCATGGTGCTAGCCTTATGCCGTCCTCTCATAATTGTTTTCGTTCGTGATAATTCTTTTCACCCATCCGGAGCAATTCAAGAGTCTTTTCAGTTTGATTCTTCGGAGCCCATCATCTCATAATTATTCATTCCAACTTTCAGCTCTCGTTCTCCAAATCATACCGGTGCATCATTCAAGTATTCTCTTATCAGCTCATGATCTCTTTGTTCTCATGTATCTAAATTCTCTCAAGCATCTTCGTTCATTTGCTAAATTCTTCCCGGTGTCTTCCTTATCTTTTCTTTGTTCATTTTTAATTCTTACGGTGGTTCGTTCAAGACTTCTCATCATTCGTTTATCATATCCATTCTTTCGTTGTTTCATCCTATCGGTGGTTCGTTCAAGAGTTTTCTTCCTTCGTGTCTCATATCTATGCATTTGTGCTTTTCAAATTCTACCGGTGGATCGTTGAAGACTTTCTCAAGTTTGCGCTATATCTATCTTAATCTTTCTACGAGGATAAGTAATATGTCAAATCCGTTGATTATCATCAAATTTAAAATGGTGAAGGATAAGCGGAATGTAATTCTTATTCTTGTTTCATCCAAGCGTTTAATTCCCTATTCCGGAGGTCATCAAAATTCCTGATTTCCATTGTTCATCTTCTCTTCTTCCCGGAGTTCCAACCTTTTTCAATTATTTTATCACGAAGATCCATCTAAATCATTACAAGGTTTCACCTTGTGTTTTCAACTTCTCTTTCTTTTCGTTATCCTTTTTGTTACCCGAGTTCTTCATGGAGGTTCTACATGATGGTTCATCGAGGTTTTATTTCCTTCTCAAAGCGTTCATCAACATTCTTTTCTAAGGAGCTCAATCATTCTTCATTTTGCAATCCGGAGTGCAATTCTTTCTACCGTATCATTGGAGGTGGTATTATGTCATTCTTGATAATTTGGGCTCATGTTTCATGATTCACATGTTGTTAGGAATGAGGTATTTTAAATCCATCAATCTCTTCTTTGAAGTTATCTCGGGTTATATTTCACCTAAAGCCTTCCCTAAGGATTGTTGCTATCTATGGTGTTTATAAATGACCCAAGTTATTCATCTATCCTCCCGGTGAAATAAGTTTCTCATCTCCTTGTTGTTATCAATCCAATCTATCGTTTCCGTTAGTGGCAGATTTTCACCTCTTGGTTTTGAGATGTTTTCCATAAGCCCACTTCAAGCCTATCTTTTCGTTGTTGGGTTTCCAACAACTCCGTTTCGACACTTCTTCTAAGGATGCCTTTTCAAATTTTTTGTGGCAGAAGTTGGCCTTTTCTTCTCCATTCTTTTATCTCAATTATCTATCTTCTATTCTTTTGTTCCGGAAGCATTGTGATGTTGCTTTCTTCAACCATCATCTCGTTTCATCAAAGATAATGTTCTTTTCGTGCTTACCGTCTTAACCGGAGTGTTGTGACCTTTTTGCTCAAGTTCTTTTCGCCTTATCAAGTCTTGCATCCCTTCTAAACCGGAGTGCTACCCGAATCGGTTTTTTTCCTTTCCCCTTTCTTAACGGCGTGCTTTCAACTTCGTTTATCTTCGTTGTATTCTTTCTCGAAATGGCTTAACCTTTTCAAGGTTTTTTGGTTTCACCCGTTTGTCAAAGGAGCAACTTAGTTTTACCTCTTCTCTTTCTCTTCCGTTGTCCCTCCGGTGCCATTCTAGATCTCGGGACGAGATCCTCTCGTAGTGGTGCAGTGTTGTAACGCCCCGAGACCGATGTGCTAGGTGTCCTCTAGTTATTCGCTGTTGTTGTCTTGTCATTGCTTGCGTGTCATGCTTTGCATATCATGTCATCATCCGCATTGCATCATCATGTTTTCAAAACCTGCATCCGTCCGGGTTTCCCCAGTGCCATCCGTTGTCTGTTCTGAGCCCAGACACACTTGCACGCGCCCACGGCATGTCCGAAATAGTATTTTATAAGTGGCCGGAGAATGTTCTCGGAATGGGATGAGAGTTGACGTGTGGTCTTATTATGGTGTAGATAGACCGCCTGTCAAGTTTCATCGCATTCGGAGTTCGTTTGATAGCCCAACGGATAACTATAGCGACATTATAGTCGGTCTTTTCGTCGGACGTTTTCGGTCTCCGGAAACCCTGCCGGGCTGCATCTCTCCCCTCTTCTCTCAGACCAACCCGCTCTCCACAGTCCACTACCTACCCTCAGGACCTACCTAACCCCTCTCGTCAGCCTGCGGCCCTCCTCGCACGCGCGCCCAAAAGTTGTCCCGGACCCGACCCGGACAGTCGTCACCGTTGGATCCGGATCATCCCCAAACGTCTACAAAACGTCTCCGTTTTCTTAATTGGGCTACCTAACTTATTTATCCGAAACCATCCGATTTTGATCAGAGGGTCCAAACCTAATCCTTTTGTTCCCTATATATAGACCAACCCCTACCCAAATCAGATCAAACCCTAAAACCTAGGGAGCCTGTCCGGTCGCGCCGCCGCCACATCTTCCTTGGGATCCCCATCGCCCAATCCAGTGCCTCCTCTGTTTTTCTTTGATTCAATCCCCTTCGCCTCCTCCTTCTGGTCTCGGTCTTGCCCGAGCACCCTGCTTCCTCGTCGCTGCTCCCACCGTCGAACCTGAGCCACTTCCCTCGTCGGCGACCGAAGCCACCACCAGGCCGACCCCGTGCTCTCTCCCTCGTTCCTCCTTCCTCCATTTTTCCCTCCTGTGGCTTCCTCTGCCTCTCATCCCTCTCTCTTCTCTATACAGGTGCTCCCCACGCCATGGAAGCCGCCGCAGGCCTCCACCTCAACCACCGCCGCCATGGACCAACGCCGCCGTCGAGCGCCATGGCTTCCCCTTCAAGCTTCTGCGCCGCCCGGAGCTCCTCGAGACCGGCCGGATCCGTGCGCTACCTCGACTCCAGCCTGTCGGATTCGCTTCACCGCGGCCTCCCCCTTTTCTTGATGGAGCAAGCCAGGCTCTTCTTCCCCGCGCCACTGAGCCCGTTCGGCGCCGCACCCGAGCTCCTCCCAATCGATCCGGGGCATCCCCCGCGCTGACAGACCCCTTCTTCCTCGCCTCGTCGCCGGCGAGCCTCACCACCATCGACGGACGAAGCCCCAGAGAACTCGTCGCCGGTCTTCCCTGCCTCGGCCAAGTGGGGATTCAGCGCCTCGCCGCCCGGATCCAGCCGTCTTCGCGTTGCTAGCGCGCCCGATGCCTCCTCCTCGTGCGTCCGTCGCCCTTGCCTTCTCTCTTCTTCTCCTTTTCCATTCTGCTTCTCTAACTTTATTGCTTTCTCTCTGTCCTTGCCTCAAATAGGAGCTCCATCCGGTGCCACCATCATCGGAGATGGGCTCCCGCCGGCCGGATCCGATGCGCCCCGTGTCCTCGGCCTCGTCCCCGTCTCCAGGGCGTCGCGCCGCACCACCTGCGCCGCTCGCAAGCTCCTTCTTCGCCCCTGCATCCCCTGCTTCGAGCAGGAGGAGGAATGCATGCCTTAGGCATTGACTGCGACCACTCCATGCGCCTGGGCCGCCTCTTCTTCGCCTCGTTGACCAAGGGCCAGTCGCGCTAGATCCGGCCCAAGGCCTATAGTGAGCCTCAGCCCAGCCACTGATTGTCCCTGTGCAGTGTTGGGCCGTGTTCCATTTCAGCCCGATAGTGTTTTTTTCTCTGTTGCGAATTTAGCATTTTCCCAGGTTTTGCTGTTTTACAGAAAACCCCTTGTAGATCATGCATATAATAACTTAATAACCGCGCATCATATTAAAATGATTTATATATGAAAGTTGCTTAGAATCTTGTCTAGTTTCATAATATGCAACTTTCACCCATGTTTAAAATGCTTAAAATGATGTTTATTTAAATTTGCTTAAATAATGTGTTAAAATGAATCCTTTCATAACTAAATAACCGTAGCTCCGATTTTAATAAACTTTATATGTAAATGGGGTAGAAAAATGCCTAGTTTAACATGGTGGAATCACTTTGCATGTTTAACAACTCTAAAATTGTGATTAGTGCAGAACAGCACCAAATCTAAGATATGCATATGGGGATTTACCGGAATTTGTTGTTCGTTGTTTCCGACCTCATTTAACCTTGACTAGATAGGTAGTTTTATTTTGCTTCACCCTCTTGCCATGTTTAACAACATTTAATATTGTTGGGTACATAAACGAGATCGAACTAAAAACTTGTCATGGTGTTTCGTCAATATGCAACTCGTTGCATATTGAGCTCCACTTAATTTGTAGGGTTGCTTGTGCACTTTGCCATGCCATGCCTCATTAAACCAGACATGCATCATACTTGTTTGCGCATCGTGCCATGCTTATGTGGTGGTTGTTTACTATGTTGTTTGCTTTCTTTCCGGTGTACTTCGTCTCGGTAATCCGGTATCGTCGTGTTGTGAGGATTCATTCGACAACGTCCGTTTGTCTTCTTCATGGGCTCGTTCTTCTTCCTTGCAGGATTTCAGGCAAGATGACCATACCCTCGAAATCACTTCTATCTTTTCTTGCTAGTTGCTCGCTCTTTTGCTATGCCTATGCTGCGATACCTACCACTTGCTTATCATGCCTCCCATATTGTTAAGCCAAGCCTCTAACCACCTTGTCCTAGCAAACCGTTGTTTGGCCGTGTTACCGCTTGCTCAGCCCCTCTTATAGCATTGTTAGTTGCAGGTGAAGATTGAAGTTTGTTCCTTGTTGGAACATGGAGATGTTGTTCCTTGTTGGAACATGGAGATGTTGTTCCTTGTTAGAACATTGTTACTTGTTGGGATATCACAATACCTCTTATTTAATTAATGCATCTATATACTTGGTAAAGGGTGGAAGGCTCGGCCTTTTTGCCTAGCGTTTTGTTCCACTCTTGCCGCCCTAGTTTCCGTCATATTGGTGTTATGTTCCCGGATTTTGCGTTCCTTACGCGGTTGGGTTATAATGGGAACCCCTTGACAGTTCGCCTTGAATAAAACTCCTCCAGCAATGCCCAACATTTGTTTTACCATTCGCCCTAGCCTTTTCTTTTCCCTTGGGAGTCGCGCTCCTAAGGGTCATCATTATTTTAACCCCCCGGGCCAGTGCTCCTCTGAGTGTTGGTCCAAACTAGAGCCCCTTGCAGCGCCACCTCGGGGAAACTCAAGGTTTGGTTTTAGTTGTACGGACTGCTCATCTGAGTGTGCCCTGAGAACGAGATATGTGCAGCTCCTATCGGGATTTGTCGGCACATTCGGACGGTGTTGATGGACTTGTTTTACCATTGTCGAAATGTCTTGTAACCTGGATGCCGAGTCTGATCGGAATGTCTTGGGAGAAGGAATATCCTTCGTTGACCGTGAGAGCTTGTGATGGGCTAAGTTGGGACACCCCTGCAGGGATTTGAACTTTCGAAAGCCGTGCCCGCGGTTATGGGCAGATGGGAATTTGTTAACGTCCGGTTGTAGAAAACCTGAAGTTGACCTTAATTAAAATGCATCAACCGCGTGTGCTACCGTGATGGTCTCTTCTCGGCGGAGTCCGGGAAGTGAACACGGTGTTGGAGTTATGTTTGACGTAGGTTGTTCTAGGATCACTTCTTGATCATAGTTGTTCGACCGTGCTTTTGCCTTCTCTTCTCGCTCTCATTTGCGTATGTTTAGCCACCATATATGCTAGTCGCTTGCTGCAGCTCCACCTCATACCTTTTACCCTTCCTATAAGCTTAAATGGTCTTGATCGCGAGGGTGTAAGATTGCTGAGTCCCCGTGACTCACAGATACTTCCAAAACCAGTTTGCAGGTGCCGATGTTACCGAGCAGGTGACGCAACCAAGCTCAAGGAGGAGCTCGATGAAGATCTTGTCCTTTATGTTGTTCCGTTTCCAGTTGATTAGTAGTGGAGCCCAATCGGGACGATCGGGGATCTGTGTAGCTTTTGGGGTAGTCTTCTTTTATTTTTGTTCCGTAGTCGGACCTTGATTGTATCTGTTTGATGTAATGCTTTATTCATGTAATTGTGTGAAGTGGCGATTGTAAGCCAACTATGTATCTTTTTCCCTTATGTATTACATGGGTTGTGTGAAGATTACCTCACTTGCGACATTGCTTTCAATGCGGTTATGCCTCTAAGTCGTGCTTCGACACGTGGGAGATATAGCCGCATCGAGGGCGTTACATTCTACCCCCACGAGTCTCGGCAGACCTTGTCGGGGTTCCTGGGTTGCCTGCTTCTGGTGGTGACCTTGCCCCTTGCCGGGCTCGCCTTCTCGGCAAGGGAGGCCCTTCTCTTGCCGATATATTGCTCCTCTGGCTCGATCTTGGTCCCTCTGAGCTGTATGTTGGTTCTTCAATTCTCTTGGTCCCTTGTACTCTGGTCTGGCCTTGGCTTGTCCGTGCACGAGTCATGGGAAAATGCATACCCCAATATTTTTTCCCCGACATAAGCCCCTAGGCTTGAGCCATAGGTGTCGTGTGGCACATTGGGTTAGGCCCCAAACAGTGCGCGGACACGTGGCAGGAGAGGGCTGTGCGTGCCGTTCCATCATGGCGACCAGTCAACCCAACGTTCACTTTGCGCAATTACTGCGCATCGTGGGGTCGTGGCACTACTGCAAGTATGCTAAAACGGTAACTTTCTAAAGCGTCGTGCCTCCGCCCTGTTCCCCCCTTAAGAGTAGGGAAAGGCAGAGCGGCACAATTCACCTGTCTCTCGCCCTGCTCCTCCATCTTCTTCCTCCGTAAGCCAAACGACAGTTCCTCATCTCGCTCCTCCTTCCGCCGCCATCCTCCCCAACGAATCCTTCCCCTCTTCGCGTTGACGCAACAATGGGGAAGAAACCCACGGAGAAGAGAAAGCCGACGACCGCGGCAAAGGAGGCCGGTGCCGAGGGGAACAAGAGGTCGACGGAGCTGAACAAGAAGCAGAGCAAGGACGTCGTCTTCGTTCCGTCGACCTTGAGAGGCCCCATTCTTCAGACGAAGTATAGATATCTGTGGGGGCGGCCTATTGAGAAAGGGCATGGGGCGCCCGTAGTCTACTAGACGGGTGAGGTGGATCCCCCCGATTCTTATCGGTTCTTTGCCACTTACTTCATCTGCGGCCTGTGTCCCCCCTTCTCTGGGTTCTTTGAGGCGATTATGAACTTATATGGGTTCTATCTCCTTGATTTCACGCCCAACGCAATGGCGACTATGGCCATCATTGCGCATTTGTACGAGAACTTCATCGGACTGACGCCCAATGTGGGTCTGTTCCGGCATTACTTTGTCTCGAGGGCCGAGAGCAAAGTCAACCGCTCTGGGATCATCAGCTGGATGCCGCGCTCGCCAAGGAAGATGTGGTATTACCTCCCTGGGTACCAGCGCGAGAGGTGGGATGAGTAGAGAGGAGACTGGTGCTGGATCTAGGACAAGGAAGCCCTCGAGTTCTGCGAAGCGCGAAAGGAGTGCGTCGAGCGCGGCAAGGATTGGAGCTTGAGGGGGATCACCAAGGATAGGCTGCGCCCGGCAATTAACAGGATCACCCGTCTGGCGGCTGCCGGGTTATCCATCGAGCATGCGGGGAAGATTTTCTTCTCCATCGCATCTCACCACTGCAGGAAAGGGACAAACCTGCATGGATCTATGGAGACGCGGTAGACAGGATGAGGTTGCTGCTGGGGCTGGCCAACAACTTATCAGTTTATGGCCACGGTTGGTTGTGTGACCAACTGTTTGGCCACTTCGAGATGTTCAAACTCCCGGCAACCGTCATCCCCCTGAACATCAACTCTGCCCGAGATCAGATATTGAAGTGGAAGCTGGATTGCAACACTGAGGGGGTATCGAGCACTTGGCGGCTCCCTTCCCTTGACGAAGAGCTTCAGTGGTCGAGTGCCCTGGTGGAGAGGGCCACCAGGACTGAGGGCGAGATGTATAAGCGCACCTCTGCTGTGGAGGTGGCGTATATTCTTGAGAGGGTCGAGGAGGACAAGGCGGCCCGCCATGCAGAGATGGAGAAGGCTGCAAAGGCTGGGAAAGGAAAAGGGAAGGATGGGGATGGGAGCTCTTCCCAGGGCGGCAGCAAGGCGCAAGCCACGGAAGATGCTGTCGGGGAAGAGCTTGCCGGAGATAACTTTGCCGGGCTGGACGCCCTAGACACGGCAGCAACGGAGCTCCAGGAGGGAGAGGAGGAGGAGAGGGGGGAGGACGCAGCATCGGCCCCTGAAGACGAGTGGCTTGCGGCTGGAACTCAAGCCCCTGCACTGGACCCGGACTAGCGCACCCATCGGCGCGCCGCGGCCCGAGGGGCTGCGACTTCCAACCCAGCGCCAGCCATCAAGAGGGTGAAGAAGACCTCCACCAACTCTACCAAGGCCGAGGTGGCGTGTCGCCAATCCCCTCGTCTCGCCTAGGCCAAGGCTCCTTCTACCAAACGGCCGGCAGCCACGAAGTCGGAGCCTAGCCTTCGCTCCGGCTCGAGCTCCTCGTAGAGCTCGTCTTCCCTGGAGCTCCTGATGTCACATCAGGCGTCGAAGCAGCCGGAGAGTTCCACCCTTCCGCCTATGAAGAGACGACGGGAGTCTCCCCCTCCCATAGAGTTCAACTTGAACTCCATGCTCATCGCGGAAGAGTAAGGAGGGTTCCTCTTTATGGCAAGCACCTTTCTTAGGAAGATTTGAATGCTTTGTCTGACTAACCTCTCTTTTTTGTCGTTGCCGGCAGGGAAGTGGAGGAGGACACGGAGACCCTCATTCACCGTTCCAGGAAGAGGCTCTGGCGTCTCGGGTCGCTGGAGGGCGTTGGGGGCTCTGCTTCGGCCGGGAAGGACGCGGAAAACCTCGCGCCGAGCCCGCAGCCCAGCTCCCAGCCTGGGAGCGCAGACTTGGCCCCGCCCACCGGACATGATGGAGGCAGCCATTCTGCCCCTCCACATGGACGAGGTGGCGAGACAACGCAGGGTGAGCCCCTCCCTGAGGGGCATGCCTCCTCTACTGCTCAAGCCGAAGAGGTCGTCATGGAATCCTCCGCGGCAGAGACTGTGCAGAAGGCTGCCGAGCCCACCCTGATAGAGGATGAAGCTCGCGACCCGGCAACAACTGCTGCCGGGGAAACAGAGACCCCTGCCTGGCAGACTTCCCCAAGTATCTGGCTGAACCCTTCTTTTCTTTGATACTCTGGCTGCCTCCACTAGTTTCTTCATTCGCTCAAGATTTCCGCTTCTTTACTATTTCCCGGCCCTCCCACGTGCAACCCCCAAACTGAAGAACGAGATTTGCTAGAGGTGGTGGCTGACATAGGGATGTCTGCCGTAGACGAAGCCACAAGGCTCTTAGCTGCTGAGGGTCAGGATCTTGCCACTTGGGATGTTCAAGGCTCCTTGGTGGTGATGGAGCATTCTTTGGTGGACGCCCCGGAAGGGGGAGTGTCCATCGAGATGAAGATCCCACTCCAGACCATGGGTCCTCTTCCCACTGCCAGGACCATCGCTGAGATTCCGCCACCTTCCTTGATTACACTAGCAATGGTGTTGTCATTGCCTGACATCGGAACCCCCGACCCGTCCATGGCGGACACAAATCTTGACGATGAGCTTCAACGTCTTTTGGCACCACTATATCTGGGAGGTGTGGAGGCCGATGACTCTGCTGCCATCAATATGGATTTGTCCTTCATGGAATCCATGGCGGCAAGCGTGAAGGAAATGCAGGCCCAACACCGCCAAAAGTGGCAGGAGCTCAAGGAACGACGCGAATCCGCCGACAAGGTGGATCAAAGGCTGAAGGACAAGTGCCTGGAGCTGTGTGAATGGCACGGCAAGTAGTTTAAGGCATTCATGAGGCAGCAAGAGACCCTTCAGATGATGAGGGAAGATGTCATGGCTCGGGAAGGGCATCTGGCAGATCACAAAGTATCTCTAGACGCCAGGGAGCGAGAGATCTCCCTTCGGGAGGAGAACCTTGAAGCTACCCTACGCGCCAACAATGAAGACTTGGAGGCCCTGGTGCAGCAACGCACCAAGGAGTTGGAGGATAAGCATGAGGTTACCCTAGACACCCTCACCACTGACCTTGCCGCCCAGCTGAAGAAGCTTGTTGAAGATTTGGACACCGCGTCTTCAGCCAGGGTTGAGCACGACCGACAGGTGGCCAAACTGAATGAAGACCTTGCCGAGAGCGCCAAGAAGGTGGAGGCACTCAAAGAGGAAGCACGACAAGCAGAGCTTCACCTGGCTGATGTGCAGTCACAGCTCTCCCCCAAGACCCAAAGCCTTGAGACCGCCAACAACAACATCTCTGACATGAAGGCAAGAATCAGCTTGCTGGGGCAGTCGACGGAATCCCTTGAATCCCGGCAGCAGTTGCTGTCCAAGGACTTGGGAACTGCCAAGTGCCTTCGGCAAGATGCAGAGGACAGGCTGAAGAATCGGGTCGACATGAACAACCTCTGGATCAAGAGTCTGATTGACATTGCAGAACGTCTTGGCGCCCAAGCTGCGGCGATGGGCATGGACGGCCCAGTCTACTCAGCCAGCGAGGAGGAGGTCCCAAGTGTCAAGCTGGGGCTCTTCTTCAACGAGTTGATCGTCAAGCTGAAGGTGCATGAAGAGGGGAGGGCCAAGCTTTTCGCGACTGAGTCACGGAGGCTCGCTCACAATGCCCTGTTCATGGTCTTGAGCAACACCGCATGTCACCATCCAGAGCTTGATCTTGACGACGCCTTCAAGAAGCCGCCAACAGGTGCTAACGTCGCGGCCGCTGAGGAGAAGGCCGCTCCCATGTCGACAGGGTTCTTCGTGTTTGAGCTATTCCACCTGTCCACTGGATCAAGCATCGGGCCTCTGTCGTCTCCATGGGGCCCTGTATGAAACATGACATATATTTTGTGTTTAGTCGTTTTATCTCTAGTATTTGCGCGAGACTGATATTTCTAGCTGGATCTTTAAATGCATGTTTATCCCTTTAAACTCTATATGCTCGTGTTCGTATGATCAATTCCTATCCATGTTCTGGATGCCTGCCGATATCATATTGCCGAGATTGTCGTAAGGGTCCGGCCCTTAACAGTCATCTTGGCATGGATGCATTTCGGCAGGTTTTTCCTAGGTAGCTCTCGATGCAGCCTCTCGACCTACGAGTGTGGCTCTGGATAGGACGATGGAGCGATCAAAGAAACTAGCCAAGGTTCCATTGCATGAGGGATTTCTCGGTACGAAAACTCACTAGAGTTAAGGGATAAACGACTGCATATATCTGAAACGCATCAACAAGAAGTGATAACGTGAACTTAGCTTTTGTTTTAAGCCTCTTTTTCTTCTAACGGGCCGCGCGCGTTCGACGCGTCTGTGACGCCTGAAGGAGTAGAAAGCAATCAGGTGGTTTCTTTGTTCCCGGCAAGGACCGGCATGTATTTCTTGCAGCTGTGGGCATCGGGGCACGCTGTCGGGCTTCTTTGGTCCTCTTTGCTTTTGCTCCCCTCCCCTCGAGTCAGTGCAGCGGCTGCGGTCGCATGGGTCATGCCAATGCAGGCAGCCTTGTCGAAACATGCTTATCGGGGCATCAATCGGCGGACTCATACCAGCGCTTTGCTCCGAATTATCGACGATAGGGGAAATACTGGACCGAGCGTCGCATGGCAATCATCGACGTCGATGATGCCGAGGTGAAAGCAGCTCGACTGCTGACAAGGGGGAGGAACATGGAGGAGGGAACTCACACCCGCACGTCTTGTGCCCCTTCTTCCGGACGGTGGCCGAATGGCGAGAACGCCATACGAGCTACCGGGATAAATATACCACCGTCAGCGGGGGTCTTGGTCGTAACCGTGTCTACGACGAAGCTTGGAGAGCGATAGAACGACACGGGGGAGGCCCCGCACTTTGCTTCCGCATCTCCGAGGGCGCCATAGTTAATGGCGCCGTCGAAGATGAAGATGGCGATGAAGATGACGCGCTGCGCACGCCTTCAGATTCGCACAAGCGAGCCCCCTACCTAGCGCGCCAAAGATGTCAGCGGATATCCACGACCACCTATGGGACCAGGAGGCCCCTTGCTGGTTCGGCAGGGGGATGTCACTTTACGCAAAGAGCAAACCAGCGCGTGGTAGCATGACAGAAAGCACACAAGCAATTTACCCAGGTTCGGGCCTTTGTGAGGCGTAAAACCCTACTCCTACTTTGGTGGATTGATGGTGGAATGGAGGTGGTGGAGCATAGTACACTTGCCCGGCATGGGTTGCCTTAGGGCGACAGCGACTACGCGCGTATGGTGGTGTGGGTTCGTCAACTTTCCAACCCCCTATGGGTGCCATGGGCCTCCTTTTATAGATCAAGGGGTCACCACAATGGAAAGTAGTCATTATCCACTAATATGATAGCAAACAGTGCTATCATACCTAACTCTACGGGCTGACAAAGTGCATTAAATGCACCGCTTTGTGTCACATCACTGGTGACTCGGCAAGGTTTGTCGTGCTATCTTGCTAGCTCCGCGCATATTCCCTTGACACATCGCAGGATGGGTGTCATCTGTGGGTTTCTTTTGTAGGAAATGGCTGCCATGTGGTGAATGGTTGTCACCTAATCACCTTGCGGCTTAACACCGCGATGATTGACGACGTGGGTCGTGCTCGAGTAGTTGGTGGGGTGGTTTTGCCCCCGCGAGTCCTAGCAGACCTTGCTAGGGTGCCTGCGTTGCCTGCTTCTGGTGGTGGCCTCGCCCCTTGCCGGGCTCGCCTACCCGGCAAGGGAGGCCCTTCTCTTGCCGATATATTGCTCCTTTGGCTTGATCTTGGATCCTCTGAGCTGTGTATTGGTTCTTCAAATCTCTTGGTCCCTTGTACTCTAGCCTGGCCTTGGCTTGTCCTTGCATGAGTCAGGGGAAAATGCATACCCCCTTTTCCCGACACCTCACATGGAACAATGCTCTAATAATGAAGAGCATCACACTTTTATTTACTTACAACTCAAGAATTACAACTCCATACATAGAACAAAATATGGCTCTAGATGAATGCCTCCGGCGGTGTACCGAGATGTGCAATGAATCAAGGGTGACATGTATGAAAGAATTATGAATGGTGGCGTTGCCACAAATACAATGTCAACTACATGATCATGCAAAGCAATAAGACAATGATGATGCGTGTCATAATAAACGAAACAGTGGACAGTTGCTTGTCAATATATCTCTGAATGGCTTTGGAAATGCCATAATAGGTAGGTATGGTTGGTTTATGTTACCGGCGAAAGTTGCGCGACACAAGAGAGGCTAGCAATGGTGGAACGGTGAGAGTGTGTATAATCTACGGACTCAACATTAGTCATAAAGAACTCACATACATATTACAAAAATCTATTAGTTATCAAAACAAAGTACTACGCGCATGCTCCTAGGGGGATAGATTGGTAGGAAAAGACCATCGCTCGTTCCCGACCGCCACTCACAAGGAAGACGATAATAAATAAATCATGCTTCGACTTCATCACATAACAGTTCACCATACGTGCATGCTACGAGAATCACAAACTTTAACACAAGTATTTCTACAATACACAATTACTCACTAGCATGACTCTAATATCACCATCCTCATATCTCAAAACAATCTTAAAGAATCAAACTTCTCATAGTATTCAATGCACTTTATATGAAAGTTTTTATTATATCCCTCTTGGGTGCCCATCATATTAGGACTAAATTCATAACCTAAGAAAATTACCATGCTGTTTAAAGACTCTCAAAATAATATAAGTGAAGCATGAGAGTTCATCAATTTCTTCAAAATAAAACCACCGCCCCGCTCTAAAAAGATATAAGTGAAGCACTAGAGCGAATGACAAACTACTCCGAAAGATATAAGTGAAGATCAATGAGTAGTCGAATAATTATGTAACTATGTGAAGAATCTCTAACATTTAATAATTTCAGATCTTCGGACTTTATTCAAACATCAAGCAAAACAAAGTAAAATGACATTGCAAGGATAGCACATATCATGTGAAGAAGCAAAAACTTAGGCTCAACCAAAACTGACCAATAGTTGTTGAAGAAGAAAGGTGGGATGCCAACCGGGGCATCCCCAAGCTTAGATGCTTGAGACTTCTTGCAATGTTGACTAGGGATGCCTTGGGCATCCCCAAGCATGAACTTTTGTGTCTCCTTAATTCCTCTCATATCACAGTTTCCCTAATTCTTAAAAACTTCATCCACATGAAACTCAACAAGAACTCGTGAGATAGGTTAGTATAAATCCATGCAAAACCTTATCATTCTCTACTGTATAAAATCACTAAAATTATTATTTGATATTGCATACTAAATGCCTCTGCATATTTCATACTCCTATCCTCAAATAGAATCATCAAACAAGCAAACATATGCAAAGAATGCAAACATAACAGCAATCTGTCTAAACAGAACAGTCTGTAAAAAATGCAAGAGGAATCATACTTCCCTAGCTAAAAACATTCTGAAAAATTACCACACTGTAGAAAATTTGTTGTTACTCATTGTATAAAAATTTCAAGATTTTATCATGTTCTGGCTATTCACAAATATTCAAAACTTAACAACAAACTTTCTGTTTTCAAACAACAACATATAGACTTGAAAAATAAGCATGGTAAAGGCTATGCTTGACCTTTATTGAACTAAAGGATTTAAAACATTACTCTAAATAACAGCAAGCAAATCCTAAAAGAAAATGACGCTCCAAGCAAAACTCATATCATGTCGTGAGTAAAAATATAGCGCCAAGTAAGGTTACCGATGAACGAAGACGAAAGAGGGTATGCCATCCGGGGCATCCCCAAGCTTAGATGCTTTGTTGTCCTTGAATATTACCTTGGGGTGCCTTGGGCATCCCCAAGCTTAGGCTCTTGCCACTCCTTATTCCATAGTCCATTGAAACTTCACCCAAAACATGGAAACTTCACAACACAAAACTTAACAGAAAACTCGTAAGCTTCATTAGTATAATAAAGCAAATCACCACATAGGTACTGTTGTGAACTCATTCTAAATTTATTTTGGTGTAATATCTACTATATTCCAACTTCTCCATGATTCATACCCTCCGATACTACTCATAGATTCATCAAAATAAGCAAACAACACATAGAAAACAAAATCTGTCAAAAACAGAACAGTCTGTTGTAATATGTAACTCTCGAATATTTCTGTAACTCCAAAAATTCTGAAAAATTGGGCCAACCTGAGCAATTTGCTTATTAATCCTCTGCAAAAATAATCAGCATTTTTATCATGCTTCTGTTAAAAATGAGAATTATTTTCCTGAGCGCAAAAGGTTCTATTTTTCAGCAAGATCAAATCAACTAACACTGTAAGCCATACCAAAGGTCTTACTTGGCACTTTATTGAAACAAAAGCTATAAATAATGATTACTACAGTAGCATAATCATGTGACCACACAAAAACAGTAGGTATAAATGTTGGGTTCTATCCCAAGAAGCGCTTTTCTTTAATGGCTTTCTAGCTAGGCATGATGATTTCAATGATGCTCATATAAAAGATAGGAATTGAAACATAATGGGAGCATCATGAAGCATGTGTGTCGGTGCAACAAACCCTGGGACTATTGCCCAACTGTGCACAGGCACAAGATCAAGATGGAAGCACCAGCTTAAGTCAGAGATTGGAGAGCCAAGAGATTCGAAGAACCAACATGTAGCTTAGAGGGACCAAGATTGAGCCTAAGGAGCAAGATTCGGCGAGAGATGGGCCTCCTTTGCCGGGCAGGCGAGCCCTGCAAGGGGCGAGGCCACCACCAGAAGCAAGCAACCAAGGCTCCCCGGCAGAGCCTGCTGGGGCTCGCGGGGGTAAAACCACCCCACCAACCACTCATGCATGACTCGCGTTGTCAATCAGTGCGGTGTGAAAGCCTCAAGATGATTAAGTGGCAGCCGTTCGCCATATGGCAGCCATTTCCTACAGAACAAGCCTACATGTGACACCCGTCCTACGGCGTGTCAAGAGAACAGGAGCGAAGCTCGCAAGATAGCCCGGCAGGCCTTGCTGGGTGACCAGTGATGTGACACTCAGTGGCGCATTTAGTGCACCCTGTCAGCCCGTAGAGTTAGGTATGATTGCACTGTTCGCTATCATATCAGTCGATAATGACCACTTTGCCACTGTGGTGTCCCCTTAACCTATAAAAGGAGGCCCATGGCACTCGTAGGAGGGGTTGGGGGTTGGAAAGTTGACAAACCCAAGCCACCATACGCGCGTACTCACTGCGGCCCTAAGGCAAACCCTGCCGGGCAAGTGTACTACGCACCACCACATTCATTCCACCATCAATCCACCAAAGCAGGAGTAGGGTCTTACGCCTCGCGACAGTCCGAACCTGGGTAAATCGTTTCTGTTCTCTCTGGTGCGCTGCCGTACACTGGTCTGCTCTTTGTGCAACACGCCATCCCCCTGCCGAACCAACAAGGGGCCACCCGGTCCCATAGGTGGCCGCGGACATCCCGCGACATCTTTGGCGCTCAAGGTAGGGGGAGCGCTTGCGCGAACCTGAAAGTGTATGCCACACGTCATCTTCATCGCCATCTTCATCCTCAACATCACCATCGACCATGGCTCCCAAGAAGAAATCTGGCACCTCGGCCCATCCATCCACCTCGAAGGCTCCACCGCCCGCGGCCTCTAACACTGTGGGGGACACGGGGGCGCGCGAGGATGTGGATGCTGCTGGGGGCATGGTTGGAGCAGGTGGCGCCATTACCATCTCCCCCACGGCCGGCACGGGGGATGGACCTACCAGAGGAGAACAACATCAGCAGCGTCTTGACGGTCAAGCTCTGCAAGGTGCGGGCGAGTGGGTCACTCCGTCCATGCCCCCTCCCCTCGCCGACGAGCACAGCTGCAGCAACGGCGCTCGGTCCAGGGTGATCCATCGCCCTCCGGTCGCCTCCACCACGGGAGAGGCCACGACGCATGCGCCTTCTCCCAGACAAGCCAACCGGGCCGCTACGCTCAACGGAGCTACTGATCTTCGAGCACTACCGCCGCGCGACCCCACTGCCCAGTGCTCATCCCACAGCAGCGTGGCCACGGCGCCGCCACCGTCACCACCGCTGGCACCATCCGGCGCTAGGCGACGGTGCGTTCGATGTCATCGACATCCATGCCAAGCACGGCCAAGGAAGCCATGGCGCGAGCTCAACTATTACTGAGGTTCCCGCCAGCAGCCGAGCAGATGGATGAGTGGCGTGCCACCATCCATAGCCTGCTCGATTTTGCCGAAGCTGGGGGCTCGCGATGTGCTTGCCCACTGCAACCTCCCCAAGCAACAGCCACCGCCCGCGCCACTAGCCGTGCGAAGGGGACCGTCCCCACGGTTCAGTCCCCACCACGGCAGCCGGCGAGGGCGCAGCAAAATCAAGACCCCGATGACGTCTCAATGGCCTCTTCTGACCCTCGAGCAAGTCCAGGCCAACGTCGAACCTCAGAAGACAGGCAGCAGGGAGACACGCGTGTCGTCCTCGAACGGTGCCGCAACGACCCCCGCTAGACCGACGGGTGCGACGGCATAACATCGACGAGCCTGCGCTCGTTGTTCGCGGGTGCCTACCTATTGAGGTCAGCTGCCTTGCCTTTACACGTGAGTTGTGGCAAGTCCGTTGGCCATTTGTTCGCACATTCAAGCCAGAGATACCTGAGAAGTATGACGGAAGGCTAAACCCGATAGAGTTCCTGCGCATCTACACCATCGTTGTTCAGGCTACCGGGGGAAGAGATGAGAAGGTGTTTGCCAACTACTTCCCTTTGGCCCTCAAGTCCAATGTGAGCTCTTGGATGATGCACCTGGCGGAAAACTCCATTTCGTCATGGGCAGACATGTGCCACGAGTTCATCGGTGCCTTCACCGGTGGCCACCAAGAGCCCGGCAGGCCCAGCTACCTGCAGCTTCTCCAGCGGAAGGAAGGAGAAACCCCCGATAAGTATTTGCAGAGATTCAGTAAAGTTCATAGAAATATTCCAAATATCCATCCGGCAGCCATTATAGCAGCTTTCCAGTCCAATGTGCGCAACCGCCGCATTCGTTCCACAATGAATGTGTGGTTGCCCAAGACTGTGAAAGAACTATATACGTTGGTGGACAAATGTGCCCGGATGGAAGAAGGAATGAAGTTGCCCAGAGATGAGGATTGCATTAATGTTGATTTAGAGGACGAAGATGCATCAACCACTTAGAGGAAGGGCAAGAAGCGCAGTAAGAAGCCAAGAGATAAGGCAGTGATGATCGTAGAAGGTTTGGGCACACCTAGTACCGGCAAGAAGGCCAAGGTTGAGGCCCTCG
This sequence comes from Triticum urartu, assembly GCF_056163025.1. Taxonomy (NCBI): domain Eukaryota; kingdom Viridiplantae; phylum Streptophyta; class Magnoliopsida; order Poales; family Poaceae; genus Triticum; species Triticum urartu. The sequence continues at coordinate 359,913,647 of NC_141876.1, read as the reverse complement.
GCAAGGAAACTACCACATGGACTGCCTACCGGGAAGCCGCTACCGCGGAAAAGTTTGGGAAAGGTGATGGGCCATACTACAAGATCCACCGGACCAAAGGCCACGACCTTCAGGAGTGTTATCAGGTTGAGCAACTTGTCAAGAAACAGAGGGCAGAGTATGATAAGCGTGATAAGGAAAAATGTCAGAATGCTGCTGGCGGTAAGGGCCGAGGCAGTGAAGCAAATCGCCCCGACAAACCCTTTTAGAACCAAGGAAAACCCGCTAGGGGCCAAGATAAGGAAACCTGTGATGATGGCAGTGATGGAGGGGATGAAGAGGAAACTAGTGAGCAGGAATTTCAGAAGGCCACTGACGCCCTATGCGTTGATGGGGGTGCATCTTTGCAATCCTCTCATCGCCAACTCAAGTGATGGGCACGAGAGGTCAATGTTGTGGAACTAGCGCCAGAGTCCCGGAAACCACTCAAATGGTCTCGCACACCCATCATTTTTTATGAAGAGTATCAACCTGATCGCACCACTGCGGTGGGGTGTTTACTGTTGTTGGTCTCCCCAACAATTCGCAACCTCAAGGTCACAAAGATGCTAGTGGACGACGGGGCCGGATTGGATCTGATTTCCCTAGCAGTTATTAGCAAGCTTCAGATAGGAGAAGAGGAGCTAGAGGCCACCGGCACGTTTCAAGGAGTTAATCCCGACAGGAGGCATCCTAAGGGGAAGATTACGTTGCCGGTGACGTTTGGGGGAGAGCTGAACTATCGGGCTGAGAAGATTTTGTTTGATGTGGTTGATCTCCCCCTGCCGTACAATGGGATTATTGGACGACCAGCCCTGGCCAAGTTCATGTCAACATCCCACTATGCTTACAACACCCTGAAAATGCCCCGACCATTGGGAGTCCTCACTATCCCGTCAGATGAGAAGGATGCAATTATCTGTGTGGACAAGATGTATCGGGATGCGACACCAGCAGTTCCCGCCAAGGAAAGCAAAGGAAAGAAGAGGGATTGTAGGACCTCCGGCAAGGATTCCGGAAAGCGTTCCCCCTCCGAGTGCACGACACCCGTTGACGATGTGCCGGAGTGTTCCAACAGCAGGAGATCCAAGGTTACTACACCCCAAGTGAAGAAGGTCCCGGCAGGGCTGGCTGGTGTTGATGGTACTTTTACTATCAGCGCCACCCTCGATGACAAATAGGAAAGCGCTCTTGTTGCCTTCATGCGGGCGAATATCGATGTGTTTGCTTGGCAACCATCTGATATCCCCGGTGTTCCCAGGCATGTTGTTGAGCACCACCTTGCTGTTTGCCCACATGCCCGACCCGTCAAGCAGAAAGTACGGAAGCATGCCTTGGAGAGGCGGCAATTCATTACCGAAGAGATCAAGAAATTGGAGGCAGCTGGTTTTGGTCAGAGGAGTACTGCATCCTACATGGTTGGCAAATCCAGTAGTGGTCTGGAAGGCTAATGGGAAGTGGAGGCTTTGCATTGATTTCACATACCTCAACGAGGCTTGCCCAAAGGACCTATTTTCCTTGCCGCGCATAGACCATATCGTGGATTTTACTTTAGGATGTGATTTGCTCTCCTTTCTGGATGCATACTCAGGATACCATCAGATCTTCATGTCCAAGGAAGATGAAGAGAAGACATCATTCATCACTCCATGTGGTACGTACTTCTTTGTCCACATGCCATTCGGATTAAAGAGGGTCGGGTCCACTTTTGCAAGGAAAGTCCAGATCGGTTTTGAGCCACAGTTGCTCAGAAATATAGAAGCCTATATGGGTGATATCATGGTCAAAACCAAGGATAAGGCCACCCTTATCCCGGATTTCGAAGAGACATTTGCCAATCTACGCAAGATCAATCTGAAGCTTAATCTGGAGAAGTGTGTATTTGGTGTTCCCTCTGGCAAGCTACTTGGGTTCTTCGTGTCCCATCGGGGGATCAAAGCCAACCCCGACAAGATCAAGGCCATTGAGCAGATCCAAGTGCCAAGGACAGTTAAGGATGTGAGGTGCTTGACGGGATGCGTTGCTGCGCTGAGCAGATTCATCTCCATGTCTTCCGAGTGTGCCCTGCCGTTCTTCAAGGTTTTGAAGAAGGCGGGGCCTATGAAGTGGACTCTGGAAGTAGATGCAGCTTTGCAGGAATTGAAAGCCTACCTATCATCTGTGCCTACCTTGGTTGAACCCAAACCCCAAGAGCCATTATTGCTTTACTTGGCGGCAACCAACCAAGTGGTCAGTGTGGCCTTGGTAGCACATCGAGAGGTGGATGAGGCAAAAAGTGTCCAGATCACGGCAGAGTCAGAAAAGAATCAGGTCAACAATGAGCATGGCAATGAGAGCAACCCCAAGGACACGACAAGGAAGAAAGTGGTGCAGCGCCCAGTGTACTTCGTCAGCTCCTTACAGGGGGTTAGATCGAGGTACTCTGGCGTGCAAAGGTTGATCTTTGGTCTCATTATGGCCTCAAGGAAACTGCGCCACTACTTCCAAGCCCATGAGATCACGGTTCTCACTCGTTTCCCGTTGCAAACGATACTCCAAAACCCTGAGGCAACTGGCAGAATAGTGGAATGGGCTTTGGAGTTATCCAACTTTGGTTTGAAGTTTGAGAGCACTTCAACTATTCAGAGCAGGGCATTGGCAGAGTTTATTGAAGAATGGACGCCAACCCCTGATGAGGAAAGGATAGAGACAGCCATTCCCAGCAAGGTATCACCCTAAGAATGGATCATGTATTTTGATGGTGCTTTTTCCCTACATGGTGCAGGGGCTGGTGTGCTTCTTGTTTCCCCCTTCGCGGATCACTTGAAGTACGTCGTCGAGATGCACTTTGCTTAGTAAGAAGCCACCAACAATACAATAGAGTATGAAGGGCTCCTTGCCAGGCTCAGTATTGCAGCAGAATTGGGAATTAGGAAGCTGATCATTCGAGGAGATTCACAGCTTGTGGTGAGACAAGTCAACAAGGATTACCAAAGCCCATTTATCGAAGCATACATCAAGGAAGTAAGGAGATTGGAGGAGCACTTTGACGGGTCGCAAAGAGAGCACGTACCCCGTGAGGAAAACAACATAGCTGATCACCTGTCAAAGTGTGCTACGCAGAAGCTTCCTGTGGAACCAGGAACTTTTGTTCTCCATCTCTCTCAACCCTCCGTATCACCAGCCACAATGGCCCAGAAGAGGAGAAAGTTGGACTACGATAAGCCTCTCCCAGCAGAGCCATCCGCTCCCGGTAGAGAACCTACTGGAAACAACTCTTCATAGCCTGCCGGACCACCCCCCAGCCGGGCCTATGGACCCCGCGTACGAGGCTGGTGCTCCCGCAGTAGAGGAGGTGCCGCTAGTCCTCGTTGCCTAGCCTCAGGCTCCAACTTTGGCAAGGCACATTGTCCGCTTCCTCCAAACCGGAGAACTCCCTGGCAACCAAGATGAAGCTGAAAGAGTAGCCTGGAGGTCCAGTATGTATCAGTCTGTCGATGACACTCTATACAGAAGAAGGCCCAACGGTGTGAAATTGAAGTGTGTTTGCCGGGAGGATGGAAAGGAACTGCTGGCTGGGATTCACAGAAGAATGTGCATCTCACACATTGGATCATGGGCATTAGTTGGGAAAGCATTCCGGCACGGATTCTATTGGCCCACGGCCCTCCAAGATGCAGTTGACCTCGTCACGACATGTGAAGCCTCCCAGTTCCATTCCAAGAGAACACAACTGCCTGCCCAAGCCCTTCAGACAATCCCTCTATCAAGGCCATTTTCGGTCTGGGGGCTTGATATCCTCGGCCCCTTCCCCCGAGAAATCGGGAGCATTGAATTATTGTTTGTTGCCATCGACAAGTTTACAAAGTGGCCGGAAGTGACTGCCATGAGAAAGGTGACTGCTCAGTCAGTTATGAAGTTCTTGAAAGAATTGGTGTGTCGTTTCGGAGTTCCAGCAAGGATCATCACTTATAACGGCACCCAGTTCACGAGCCACGCCTTCATGCAATATGTTCACACCCTCAGATGCAAAATCTCATTCACTTCCACAGCACACCCCTAGAGCAATGGACAAGCTGAGAGGGCGAACTCTGAAGTGCTTCGTGGACTCAAGACAAGAACTTTCGATACGCTGCAGAAGCACAACATGCGGTGGATTGAGGAGCTGCCGGTAGTTCTCTGGCCCCTCAGAACGACACCTAACCGAGCTACCGGACAGACTCTCTTCTCCCTGGTCTATGGGGAAGAAGTAGTTATGCCCATGGAACTCATTTACGGGTCCCCTCGAGTGCTTGCCTACGATGAAGTAGCGCAAGATTAGCATCGGCATGACGATGCTGTGCTACTTGAGGAGAACCGTCTCTGGGCTGCTACACGTGCTCCACTCTACCAGCAAGCCCTGCATCACTATCATAACCGCAAGGTTCATGCCCGGTGTTTTGAGAAAGGTGACCTTGTCCTTAGGCCCGTTCAGTCCGCCAAGGGTACAAACAAGATGTCACCGAAGTTGGAATGCCCTTACCAGGTGGTATGAGTCACCAGGCCTGGCGCGGTCCATTTGGAGACCGGAGATAGCACACAGTTGCAAAACTCATGGAATATTGAGCATCTCTGTAAGTACTACCCGTTAGGTGCGAGGCTGCCGGGCACTGCCCGACAGCCACCCTTTTGTACAGGCCTTGCCTCAGTTGCATGTAACCCCTTGTACAAAGCCGGGGCGATGACCCCGTGCAAGATAAAATAAAGAAGCGTTGTGGGGGGGCCCGATCGAGATCGCATGCATGCACAAGCACACCCAGATCACTACATAAGCATTCCATGAGCATTTGCATATGCATATAGATAGGATTGCATCCTGCATTCATTCTCATCTACATGGAGTTGCAGGTTCTTGTCGTGAACTTAACTCCGACAAGGGACGAGAAGATTGCACGACACAGTGATCCCCGGCAAGCCAAAAAGAAAAGTTTACCTCTTGTCCATTAGTGTTCTATAAGCTATAACTTGTGCATAGAGAAACCTCACCTCTCTCTTGGAACTAGGGTGCTCCCATGCTTGGCTCCAATGCTGCTTCGGCCTGGATGGTCGCAGTGGCCCTTGGTGAAAAGGGAGTGGGCGGGGGCCGGCGCATTAGTCTGTTCCCTGGCAGACATGGTTTTCCAGCACACGAAAAGGGTTTCTGCAGGATATCCTACCGGGGCAAACTCATTTAATTACAGTAAAGAGGCACTCCAGCTCTGCATGGACATATACGTACATGGGTTCCCGGCAAGGTTTATTTCTTTCATTGACATGTATATACAAGTACAAGCATTACAGAACACAAACATAGATGAAAGGGTTACATTCTTTGAATTACAATTTGGCAATTGCCCACAAGTTTAAGATTGAAAAAAGATAAGTGCCCCGTTATGCCTTTGCCCCTGCCCATCTCCTACAGGAAGACGTCGAAGGGGCCGGAGGCGCACACAGCTAGGATTCAGTGCCTCCCCAGGATTAGGACAGCGCCGCACCCTGGCAGGGAGGAAGAAACCGGAGGGCAGGCGTGGATGGTGACGCTACTGGAGGACCAGGTGGGGGGCACCGAGTCACCGGCAAACATGACTCGTCGGAACGGTCGTCCCCGTTCTTGACGCGTCGTGGTTTGCCGCTGCCGTCCGCATCACTACCACCCGAAGACCTCGACGCGACCACCACGCCGGGCACCATGTTCTCTAAGCCCTTCCATAGAGAGCATGGTCGTCCTCGGGAGCCCTGACGTTAGAAGTCACCGCACATCCCGAAGACATGTGAGAAAGCAAGGAGCCTTCCTGTCCAACGAGAAAACTGTGCCCAGGAGGAGCTAGATTCGCCCCCGTTAGCGACAATCTCTTCTACGGCTCCTCCCCGATGCCGCACAAGGAATAATAATCGGGAGCGGTCGACTACCACGTGTCGTGCCCATCTCGAGCCGCGATGTGGTGCTGGTCGCATCCCCTCCCACTGAAGTCAAGGCCACGGGCGACCCGACAACAAGCGCGCCGGGGTTGGCACTCCCGGCGTCGGTGCCACGCCGCCCGAACCCTCCTCTCAGATTTGAGGGAGATCCCAAGTAGGAGCCCAGGGGTTGGCCCCAGGCTCTTCTCTTCGGCATCACTGGCGGAAGTAGAGAACAAGGGAAGAAGGAGAAAGCGAAGATGGATGGCTCTGCCCTCCTCCGTCTCTCCCTTTTATAGGTCAGGCGGGGAAGGGCAGCCGCTCCGTCCATGGATGATCACCGCCCATCTCCGCCAATTCAAGACGGGCGGGCCCTTTCAAAGGTATTCTCCCGCTCCATGCGCCTCCGTTACCTACCCTGGGCGATGCATGCTGCATACGTGGCTAAGGATAAGGGCGCACTGTGGGAAGAGTAAATTGGCAGTTTCTACCCCATGCATTAAAGTCATTCACGGGCCATCACTAGAGCGGCCCCACCACTATTGGCTTTATGTCGCACGTGGGAAAACCGAAAACATGCCCGGAATCAAGGCCGATGAAGAAGCAACGGAAAACTTAAGGGGCCAACCCCTTCAGCAACCTTGCCTATGCACTTATTAGGCCCTACCCCGATGACGCTCAACAGCACGTTCAGGGCAGGCCCGGGGGCTTCTGTCGGTGCAACAAACCCTGGGTTTGTTGCCCAACTGTGCACATGCACAAGATGAAGATTGAAGCAGCAGCTTAAGTCAGAGATTGGAGAGCCAAGAGATTAGAAGAACCAACATGTAGCTGAGAGGGACCAGGATCGAGCCTAAGGAGCAAGATATCGGCGAGAGAAGGGCCTCCCTTGCCGGGCAGGCGAGCCCGGCAAGGGGCGAGGCCACCACCAGAAGCAAGAAACCGAGGCTCCCCAGCGGAGCCTGCCAGAGCTCACGGGGGCAGAACCACCCCACCAACCACTCAAGCACGACTCATGTCGTCAATCAGTGCGGTGTCAAGCCGCAAGATGATTAAGTGGCAGTCGTTCGCCACATGGCAGGCATTTCCTACAAAAGAATCCTACAGGTGACACCCGTCCTGCGACGTGTCAAGAGAACAGGAGCGGAGTTGGCAAGATAGCCCGGCAAGCCTTGCCGGACGACCAGTGATGCGATGCTCAGCGGTGCATTTAATGCACCCTATCAGCCCACAGAGTTAGGTATGATAGCACTGTTCGCTATCATATCAGTGGATAATGACCACTTTGCCACCGTGGTGTCCCCTTAATCTATAAAAGGAGGCCCATGGCACTCGTAGGAGGGGTTGGGGGTTGGAAAGTTGACAAACCGAAGCCACCATACGCGCGTAGTCACTGCGGCCCTAAGGCAAACCCTGCCGGGCAAGTGTACTACGCACCACAACATTCATTCCACCATCAATCCACCAAAGCGGGAGTAGGGTCTTATGCCTCGCGGCAGCCCGAACCTGGGTAAATCGTTTGTGTGCTCTCACCCGTGCTGCCGTACGCTGGTCTGCTCTTTGTGCAACGTGCCGTCACCCTGCCGAACCAACAAGGGTCCACCTGGTCCATAGGTGGCCGCAGACATCCCGCGACAATATGACTAGTACATTTAAGTCTAACCCACTTCCTATGCATAGGGATTTTGTGAGCAAAGAATTTATGGGAGCAAGAATCAACTAGAATAGGAAGGCAAAACAAGCATAACTTCAAGATTTTCAACACATAGATAGGAAACTTGATATTATTGAGATATGTAAAAGTATATGTTCCTCTCTCATAATAATTGTCAGTAGCATCATGAATGAAATTCAACAATATAACCATCACATAAAGCATTCTTTTCATGATCTACAAGCATAGAAATTTTGCTACTCTCCGCATAAGAAAAATATTTCTTATTCGGAATAGTGGGAGTAAACTCAACAAAATAACTATCATGTGAGGCATAATCCAATTCAGAATTAAAATCAGGATGAAAAGTTTCATGGTTATCATTATTCATTATAGCATACACGTCATCACAATAATCATCATAGATAGCAACTTCGTTCTCATAATCAATTGGAACCTCTTCTAAAATAGTGGATTCATCACTACATAAAGTAATGACCTCTCCAAATCCACTTTTATCAATATAATCATCATAAATAGGAGGCATGCTATCATTATAATAAATTTGCTCATCAAAACATGGGTGACAAAAAATATCATCTTTATCAAACATAGCATCCCCAAGCTTGTGGCTTTGCATATCATTAGCATCATGGATATTCAAAGCGTTCATAATAATAACATTGCAATCATGCTCATCATTCAAAGATTTAGTGCCAAACATTTTAATGCATTCTTCATCTAGCACTTTTGCACAATTATCGGAATCCTTATTCTCACGAAAGACATTAAAAAGATGAAGCATATGAGGCAACCTCAATTCCATTTTTTGTAGTTTTCTTTTATAGACTAAACTAGTGATAAAACAAGAAACTAAAAGATTCGATTGCAAGATCTAAAGATATACCTTCAAGCACTAACCTCCCCGGCAACGGCGCCAGAAAAGAGCTTGATGTATACTATGCAACCTTCTTCTTCTAGAATCATGTTGGGCCTCCAAGCGCAAAGTTTTGTAGGACAGTAGCAATTTTCTCTCAGGTGGATGACCTAAGGTTTATCAATCCGTGGGAGGCATAGGATGAAGATGGTCTCTCTCAAACAACCCTGCAACCAAATAACAAAGAGTCTCTTGTGTCCCCGACACACCCAATACAATGGTAAATTGTATAGGTGCACTAGTTCGGAGAAGAGATGGTGATACAAGTGCAATATGGATAGTAGATATAGGTTTTTGTAATCTGAAAATATAAAACAACAAGGTAACTAGTAACAAAAGTAAGCAAAAATGGTATTGCAATGCTTATAAACAAGGCTTAGGGCTCATGCTTTCACAAGTGCAAATTCTCCCAACAATGACAACATAATTAGATCATATAACAATCCCTCAGCGTGCACCAAAGAGTCACTCCAAAGTCACTAATAGCAAAGAATAAACGAAGAGATTATTGTAGGGTACGAAACCACCTCAAAGTTATTCTTTCTAATCGATCTTTTGGGCCATTCCTATAAGTTTCACAAACAACCCTAGAGTTCGTACTAAAATAACACCTTAAGACACACATCTACCAAAACCCTAATGCCACCTAGATACTCCAATGTCACCACAAGTATCCACGGGTTTGATTATGCGATATGCATCATACAATCTCAGAATCATCTATTCAAACCAACACAAAGAACTTCAAAGAGTTCCCAAAGTTTCTACCAGAGAGTCAAGACGAAAATGTGTGCCAACCCCTATGCATAAGGTCACAAGGTGACAGAACTCGCAAGTTGATCACCAAAACATACATCGAGTAGATCACGTGAATATCCCATTGTCACCATAGATAAGCACATGCAAGACATACATCAAGTGTTCTCAAATCCTTAAAGACTCAATCTGATAAGATAACTTCAAAGAGAAAACTCAATCCATTACAAGGAGGTAGAGGGGGAGAAACATCATAAGATCCAACTATAGTAGGAAAGCTATAGCAGGAAAGCTCGCGGCACATCAAGATCATGCCAAATCAAGAACATGAGAGAAAGAGATGAAACACATAGCTACTGGTACATACCCTCAGCCCCAAGGGTGAACTACTCCCTCCTTCTCATGGAGAGCGACGGGATGATGAAGATAGCCACCGGTGATGGTTTCCCGCTCCGGCAGGGTGCCGGAATGGGCTCCTGATTGGTTTTTCGTGGCTACAGAGGCTTGCGACGGCGGAACTCCTGATCTAGGTTTATTTTTAGGGGTTTCTATACTTATAGGAATTTTTGGCGTCGAGAACAAGTCAGGGGGGTCCACGAGTCAACGACAAGGACAAAGGATGTGCCCGGGGGGTAGGGCGCACCCTCCACCCTTGTGGTTGGCTCGGGACTATTCTAGCCCAACTCTTTTTCTTCGGGGGCTTCTTCTGGTCCATAAAAAATCACCGTAATTTTTTAGCTCGATTGGACTCCGTTTGATATTCTTTTTTTGCGAAACTCAAAAATAAGGAAAAAATAGAAACTGGCACTGGGCTCTAGGTTAATAGGTTAGTCCCAAAAATCATATAAAATAGCATATAAAACATCCAAGATAGATAATATAATAGCATGGAGCAACAAAAAATTATAGATACGTCGAAGACGTATCACATATACGACATGGTAAACCTGTGATGTCTCTATTTGTTTCTCTTTTAGAATGCAGATAAATATTGGAGAAGAGTACCCGTTTATGCAATGATAAAGGAAGTAATGTAGATAAGGTTCAAGATAGTGAGACATCCCTGTTGGTCTCCAAGAAAGCTAATAAAAACTATATTGAAGACACTGAGACAACCCCAAAGTCCTGTCTTGATGTAGTGTTGGAGTTAGTGGCCACAACTGCTGACACCAGCTCGTCGAACTCACTGTGTGAGTCAGTTCGGCTTCTTAAGTCTCAACTTCAAGTTGAAAGACATCGATCAGATGTTTTGCGACAGGAAGCCGAAGGACCGAGGAAGTCCCTACAGAATTCATATGCATACTTTCTGGTGCAACAGCAAGCGCTAGAGGATTTAAGCGCCAAACAAGAGAAAGTTAATAAGCTTGCTAACCATCTTGCCAGCATTATGGGTACCCATGATATTTTTTCTTGAGCTCTTCTGAAGTGGTTTTAGTTCTGGACTTGTTTTGCTGCAGCGTTTATTTGCACTGGTCGCCATCTTTGACAACCAGTGTATGTGATATGCTGCTTTGTTCCCTATATTTGCACTGGTGGCGAACTTTGATGCCCAGTGGATGTAATATGTGTAATAGTTGTGATAGCCTAGCGTAAGTTGCTTGCTTATTTATTTCTTTGTTGTCTTCTTTATTTGTTTGCGTGTAGTCAGTGCAGTTCTTTTTCTGCGGTTTGCTAGTGGCCGGAATAACCTATTTTTTAAAACTAGGCCACAATAACCATGGGCTACATATTTACTGTAGTGACCCTGGGCCTCCTACGGGCCGTAGAAACAATGGGCCTTCTATGGGACGTAGCATCAATGGGCCTTCTACGGGCCGTATGATCGATTGGCCAAACCTGGGCCAATAACAAACCGTGTTATGGCCCGTAAACGGGCTAGAGATGGAATCGTAAGTTCATGGGCCGACCATAACGGGCTGTCTTTGATCGACCGTATTTGATGACGCTATGAAAACATCCCAATGGATTAACGGGCCACAAACGGGCCGACTGTAACCACGGGATGAATTTGCCCCACAAGCAGAAAATGCCAGTAATGGGTCGTAAGTAACCGAATGCTGGAAATGAGCCCAAGAATAAATGGGCCCTGAGAAGGTCGAAAGATAACACGGGTTGGAAACGGCCCTATGGAATAATGGGTCATTAATGGGTATAAAGCTATGCACTGTTCATTACGGGCCAGTTTCACCACAGGCTGTTAATGGGCCAAGAGTTATGAAGGGCCTCATATGGGCCGAAAGTTATCTTGGGCCATACATGGGTCGGAAGTTACAATGGGCTGGAATCATATTGGACGGCCCAGATAACGCTAGTGTGCCTAATTTGGATAGGCCGTAACAGGCCCTGAGATAGCGGGTTGTAAATGGGCTATATGCGAACAGTCCATTAACAGGATTTCCGTGGACCGGCCCTCTAGTGTCTTCAAAATCTTGTGGGCCTTTGATAACCCACAAGTATAGGGGATCGCAACAGTTTTCGAGGGTAGAGTATTCAACCCAAATTTATTGATTCAACACAAGGGGAGCCAAAGAATATTCTCAAGTATTAGCAGCTGAGTTGTCAATTCAACCACACCTGGAAACTTAATATCTGCAACAAATTATTTAGTAGCAAAGTAATATGATAGTGGTGGTAACGGTAGCAAAAGGTAACTAATGTTTTTGGTATTTTGTAGTGATTGTAACAATAGCAACGGAAAAGTAAATAAGCGAAGAACAATATATGGAAAGCTCGTAGGCAATGGATCGGTGATGGAGAATTATGCCGGATGCGGTTCATCATGTAACAGTCATAACATAGGGTGACACAGAACTAACTCCAATTCATCAATGTAATGTAGGCATGTATTCCGAATATAGTCATACATGTTTATGGAAAAGAACTTGCATGACATCTTTTATCCTACCCTCCCATGGCAGCGGGGTCGTAATGGAAACTAAGGGATATTAAGGCCTCCTTTTAATAGAGTACCGGAACAAAGCATTAGCACATAGTGAATACATGAACTCCTCAAACTATGGTCATCACCGGTAAGTATCCCGATTATTGTCACTTCGGGGTTAACGGATCATAACACATAATAGGTGACTATAGACTTGCAAGATAGGATCAAGAACTCTCATATATTGATGAAAATATAAACGGTTCAGATCTGAAATCATGGCACTCGGGCCCTAGTGACAAGCATTAAGCATAGCAAAGTGATAGCAACATCAATCTCAGAACATAGTGGATACTAGGGATCAAACCCTAACAAAACTAACTCGATTACATGATAGATCTCATCCAACCCATCACCGTCCAGCAAGCCTACGATGGAATTACTCACGCACGGCGGTGAGCATCATGAAATTGGTGATGGAGGATGGTTGATGATGATGATGGCGACAGATTCCCCTATCCGGAGCCCCGAACGGACTCCAGATCAGCCCTCCCGAGAGGTTTTAGGGCTTGGCGGCGGCTCCGTATCATAAAACGCGATGAATCCTTCTCTCCGATTTTTTTCTCCCCAAAAGCAAATATATAGAGTTGGAGTTGAGGTCGGAGGAGCTCCAGGGGGCCCACAAGGTAGGGGGGCGCGCCCTAGGGGGGCAGGCGCGCCCCCACCCTCGTGGACAGGTGGTGGGCCCCCTGGTCTTCATCTTTTGCAAGGATTTTTTATTATTTCTGAATAGATGTTCCGTGAAGTTTCAGGTCATTCCGAGAACTTTTGTTTCTGCACATAAATAACACCATAGCAATTCTGCTGAAAACAGCGTCAGTCCGGGTTAGTTCCATTCAAATCATGCAAGTTAGAGTTCAAAACAAGGGCAAAAGTGTTTGGAAAAGTAGATACAACGAAGACGTATCAACTCCCCCAAGCTTAAACCTTTGCTTGTCCTCAAGCAATTCAGTTGACAAACTGAAAGTGATAAAGAAAAACCTTTTCAAACTCTGTTTGCTCTTGTTGTTGTAAATATGTAAAGCCAACATTCAAGTTTTCAGCAAAGGTTCTGACTAACCACATTCACAATAATGCTTAGGTCTCAAGTTTACTCATATCAATGGCATAATCAACTAGCGAGCAATAATAATAAATCTCGGATGACAACACTTTCTCAAAACAATCATAATATGATATAACAAGATGGTATCTCGCTAGCCCTTTCTGAGACCGCAAAACATAAATGCAGAGCACCTTTAAAGATCAAGGACTGACTAGACATTGTAATTCATGGTAAAAGAGATCCAGTCAAGTCATACTCAATGTAAACTAATAGTAATGAATGCAAATGACAGCGGTGCTCTCCAACTGGTGCTTTTTAATAAGAAGATGATGACTCAACATGAAAGTAAATAGATAGGCACTTCGCAGAGGGAAGCAGGGATTTGTAGAGGTGCCAGAGCTCGGTTTTGAAATAGAGATGAATAATATTTTGAGCGGTATACTTTCATTGACAACATAACAACCAAGAGATGGCGATATCTTCCATGCTACACACATTATAGGCGGTTCCCAAACAGAATGGTAAAGTTTATACTCCGCCTCCACAAACAAGCATAAATCCATGGCTTGCTCGAAACAACGAGTGCCTCCAACTAACAAGAGTCCCAGGGGAGTTTTGTTTGCAATTATTTTGATTTGATTGGCATAAAGCATGGGACTGGGCATCCTGGTGACCAGCCACTTTCTCGTGAGTGAGGAGCGGAGTCCACTCCTCTTGAGAATAACCCGCCTAACATGGAAGATACGGACAGCCCTAGTTGATACATGAGCTATTCGAGCATACAAAACAGGATATTTATTTGAAGGTTTAGAGTTTGGCACATACAAATTTACTTGGAACGGCGGGTAGATACCATATATAGGTAGGTATGGTGGACTCATATGGAATAACTTTGGGGTTTATGGAGTTGGATGCACAAGCAGTATTCCCGCTTAGTACAGGTGAAGGCTAGCAAGAGACTAGGAAGCGACCAGCTAGAGAGCGACAACAGTCATGAACATGCATTAAAATTAATCAACACCGAATGCAAGCATGAGTAGGATATAATCCACCATGAACATAAATATCGTGAAGGCTATGTTGATTTTGTTTCAACTACATGCGTCAACATGCGCCAAGTCAAGTCACTTAAATCATTCAGAGGAGGATACCACCCTATCATACCACATCACAACCATTTTAATAGCATGTTGGCACGCAAGGTAAACCATTATAAGCTCCTAGCTAATCAAGCATGGCACAAGAAACTATGATCTCTAGTTGTCACTGCAAACCTGTTTATTCATAATAGGCTGAATCAGGAACGATGAACTAATCATATTTACAAAAACAAGAGAGGTCGAGTTCATACCAGTTTTTCTTAACTCAATAAGTTCATCATATATCGTCATAATTACCTTTCACTTGCACAACCAAATGAATTGGATAATAATAACAGTGCACGTGCATTGGACTAAGCTGGAATCTGCAAGCATTCAATAAACATGAGAAGACAAGGCAATATGGGCTCTTTTGTCAGATCAACAATAATGCATATAAGAGCTACTTCAACAATTTAATTATGGTCTTCTCCTATTGACCCCCAAAGAAAAGAAAAGAAATAAAACTATTTACACGGGAAAGCTCCCAACAAGCAAAAGAAGAACAGGAAATCTTTTTGGGTTTTCCTTTTTTATTACTACTACAAGCATGGAAATTAAACTAATTAAAAGCTACAACTAATTTTTTTGGTTTTTCTTAAGGTTTATTAAACACACAAGAAGAAAGCATAAAAAGGAAATAAACTAGCATGGATGATACAATGAAAAAGTATGAGCACCGACATCTAGCAATGAGTGTCTGGACATGAATGTAATGTCGGTGAGAAATACGTACTCCCCCAAGCTTAGGCTTTTGGCCTAAGTTGGTCTATGGCCACGGTTGGCCTAGCGGATATCCATAGTAATAGTTGGGGTCGTACTGAGATGCAGCGGCTATCGCCTCCTGAGCTGCAGCGTGGCGACGAGCGGCCTCCGCCCTCCTCTTGTACTCATCTGCCTCCTCTCTGGTAATAACATATCTTCCTTTTGCCTGATAATCAAAGAAGGCAGGAGCAGGGAGAGTAATACGGACAACACGACGTCTGTCAAAGATTAAACCATACTGGAGAGGTGATTCATTCCTCTCGACAAACTGGTGGTGAACCATAGCATTAAAGTCTAGGTAAGGAGGTAATTCAGTATCATCATTACGTATGGTTTCACCAAGAAAATCAGCTAAGCGGGTTGCATAAATTCCACCAAAGAAATCTCCATTAAATCTATTCAAATGCAACCTATGTGCAACAATGGCTCCCAAATTATAAGATTTATCTCCCAACACATCACTCCTAAGAATACTGAGGTCAAGGACACACATGTGACATGCTTCATCTTTACTGTTAATGCATCTACCTATGAAGAGAGCAAAATAATGTATAGCGGGAAAGTGAATGCTCCCTATGGTAGCTTGTGTTATATCTCTAGATTCCCCCACAGTTATACTAGCAAGAAAATCTCTAAATTCAGATTTGCGGGGTTCCCTGACACTACCCCATTGTGGAAGTTTGCAAGCAGTGGCATAATCCTCTAAGTCCATAGTGTAAGAATTTTCATAAAGATCAAACAGGACAGTTAGAGAATTACGTGAAGATGAAAATTCAAACCTCCTAATAAAGGAACTAGTGAGATAGTGGTACTGACGGCATTTTTCTTCCTCGAAGCTCACAAGATCAGCGTTACGCAAGTATGCGTTAAATTCTTCTTTAATCCCCGCTTGATCCATGAAGTCCTCTGAAGGCCATTCATAGGGCCGCACTGGAGCATCCCTTGGTGGCTCATCATCAGCATCACGCATTGCAAGCCTGGGCTCTTGTTTCCTTGAAGAGCCACCCTGGTACATTTTCCTAAACATATTTCTTCCTCTGAAAAATTTCTGAAATTTTTAGTAACTTCAAAATAAAAGTAAACCAAACTCAATAATATTGATAGCAAATACTCCTACAAGTGCCTAGAGCCTATATCATGCATCAAAACTACTTTTGACCATATAAATTTGACATGCAAGCTCAAGAACATGGTCACCTAGGTAGCATAAATTTGCAATGAATAAAGCACTAGAACAAAAACTAATTGGACCAATGGAGGAGTCACATACCAAGGAACAATCTCCCCAAGCAGTTTTGTGAGAGGTGCTTTGAGCAAGGAGATCGAAAATGGCAGCAAAATGAGCTTGGACTCGGGTATGAACTGGATATTCGTGTTTGTGGGAGGAAGAAGGAGTGTGTGGGTGCAGGAATAAGTGGAGGAGGGCCACCGTGGGCCCACGAGGTAGGGGGCGCGCCCCTGACCCTCGTGGCCAGGTGCCAGCTCCTCCTGTTGTGTTCTCAATGCCAAATATTCTCAAATATTCCAGAAAAAATCATATTTAAATTTCAGGGCATTTGGAGAAATTTTATTTTCGGGGTATTTTTATATTGCATGGATAAATCAGATAACAGACAGAAAAATACTATTTTTATTTTATTTAATATAAATAACAGAAAGTAAGATGAGGGTATAGAAGGTTGTGCCTTCTAGTTTCATCCATCTCATGCTCATCAAAAGGAATCCACTAACAAGGTTGATCAAGTCTTGTTAACGAACTCATTCCGAATAACATGGAACCGGAGAAATTTCGAATAACACTATGTTACCTCAACGGGGATATGCACATCCCCAATAATAAGAATATCATATTTCTTCTTGACAGTAGGAAGAGGAAATTCAAAACCTCCAAATATAATCGATGGAATTTTTCCAATAGAGTTGATACTATGAACTTGAGGTTGTTTCCTCGGAAAGTGTACCGTATGCTCATTACCATTAACATGAAAAGTGACATTGCCTTTAGTGCAATCAATAACAGCCCCTACAGTATTCAAAAAGGGTCTTCCAAGAATAATAGACATACTATCGTCCTCGGGAATATCAAGAATAACAAAGTCTGTTCAAATAGTAACGTTTGCAACCACAACAGGCACATCCTCACAAATACCGACATGTATAGTAGTCGATTTATCAGCCATTTACAAAGATATTTCAGTAGGTGTCAATTTATTCAAATCAAGTCTACGATATAAAGAGAGAGGCATAACACTAACACCGGCTCCAAGATCACATAAAGAAGTTTTAACATAGTTTCTTTTAATGGAGCATGGTATAGTCGGTACTCCTGGATCTCCAAGTTTCTTTGGTATTCCACCCTTAAAAGTATAATTAGAAAGCATGGTGGAAATTCCAGCTTCTGGTATGTTTCTTTTATTTATAACAATATCTTTCATATACTTAGCAAAAGGATTCATTTTGAGCATATCAGTTAATCGCATACGCAAAAAGATAGGTCTAATCATTTCAGCAAAGCGCTCAAAATCCTCATCATACTTTTTCTTGGATGGTTTGGGAGGAAAAGGCATGGGTTTATGAACCCAAGGCTCTCTTTCCTTACCGTGTTTCCTAGCAACAAAGTCTTTCTTGTCATAACGTTGATTCTTTGATTGTGGGTTATCAAGATGAATAGTAGGTTCAATTTCTATATGATTATCATTACTAGGTTGAGCCTCATCATGAACATTATCATTAACATTATCACTAGTTTCAAGTTCATTACCAGATTGTGTTTCAGCATCAGAGATAGAAATATCATTTGGATTCTCAGGTGTTTCAGTAATAGGTTCACTAGAAGCATGAAAAGTCCTATCATTTTTCTTTTTCTTCCTATTAGAAGGACTAGGTGCATCCACATTATTTCTTTGAGAATCTTGCTCAATTCTCTTAGGGTGGCCTTTAGGATACATAGGTTCCTGAGTCATTCTACCACCTCTAGTCATAACTCTAACAGCATTATCATTATTCTTACTATTCAATTCATTGAGTAAATCATTTTGAGCTTTAAGTACTTGTTCTACTTGAGTGGTAACCATAGAAGCATGTTTACTAATAAGTTTAAGTTCACCTTTAACATTAGCCATATAATCACCCAAGTGTTCAAGCATATTTGAATTGTATTTCAATTGTCTACCAAAATAAGCATTGAAGTCTTCTTGCTTAGCCATAAATATATCAAACTCATCTAATCATGGACTAGCAAACTTGGTTAATGGGATTTCAGCTTTATCATATCTATAGAGAGAATTTACCTTTACTACCTGTGTCGGGTTATCAAGACCATGTACTTCTTCAATAGGTAATGGATTAAGATCATATGTTTCTTCAACAGGCGGTAAATTAATACCGTGTATTTCTTCAATAGGAGGTAAATTCTTAACATCTTCAGCTTTAATACATTTTTCTTTCATAGATTTCTTTGCCTCTTGTATATCTTCAGGACTGAGAAATAGAATATCCCTCTTCTTCGGAGTTGGTTTAGGAATAGGCTCAGGAGCTGGCTCAGGAAGTGTCCAATTATTTTCATTTGTCAACATATTATTCAATAGAATTTCAGCTTCATCCGGTGTTCTTTCCCTGAAAACAAAACCAGCAGAACTATCCAGGTAATCTCAGGAGGCATCTGTTAGTCCATTATAAAAGGTATCAATTATTTCATTTTTCTTAAGAGGATGATCAGGCAAAGCATTAAGTAATTGGAGAAGCCTCCCCCAAGCTTGTGGTAAACTCTCTTCTTCTATTTGCACAAAATTATGTATATCCCTTAAAGCAACTTGTTTCTTATGAGCAGGGAAATATTTATCAGAGAAGTAATAAATCATATCCTGGGGACTACGCACACAACCAGGATCAAGAGAATTAAACCATATCTTAGCATCACCCTTTAATGAGAACGGAAATATTTTAAGGATATAAAAGTAACGAGTTCTCTCATCATTAGTGAACAGGGTGGCTATATCATTTAATTTAGTAAGATGTGCCACAACAGTTTTAGATTCATAGCCATGAAAAGGATCAGATTCAACCAAAGTAATTATATCAGTATCAACATAGAATTCATAATCCTTATCAGTAACAAAGATAGGTGAAGTAGCAAAAGCAGGGTCAGGTTTCATCCTAGCATTTAGAGATTGCTTATTCCATTTAGCTAATAACATCTTAAGTTCATAACTATCTTTGCAAGCTAAAATAGCTAAAGAAGCTTCTTTATCGTAAACATAACCCTTAGGAATAACGGGCAAGTCTTCATCATCACTTTCATCAATATTATCAGATTCAATATTTTCATTCTCTCTAACCCTAGCAAGTTGTTCATCAAGAAATTCACCAAGTGGCACAGAAGTATCAAACATAGAAGTAGTTTCATCATAAGTATCATGCATAGCAGAAGTGGCATCATCAATAACATGCGACATATCAGAACGAATAGCAGAAGCAGGTTTAGGTGTCGCAAGCTTACTCAAAACAGAAGGTGAATCAAGTGCGGAGCTAGATGGCAGTTCCTTACCTCCCCTCGTAGTTGAGGGATAAATCTTGGTTCTTGGATCTTTCAAGTTCTTCATAATGATAAGCAGATATAAATCCCAAGTGACTCAAAGGATAGAGCTATGCTCCCCGGCAACGGCGCCAGAAAATAGTCTTGATAACCCACAAGTATAGGGGATCGCAACAGTTTTCGAGGGTAGAGTATTCAACCCAAATTTATTGATTCGACACAAGGGGAGCCAAAGAATATTCTCAAGTATTAGCAGCTGAGTTGTCAATTCAACCACACCTGGAAACTTAATATCTGCAGCAAATTATTTAGTAGCAAAGTAATATGATAGTAGTGGTAACGGTAGCAAAAGGTAACAGTAGCAAAAGTAATGTTTTTGGTATTTTGTAGTGATTGTAACAATAGCAACGGAAAAGTAAATAAGCGAAGAACAATATATGGAAAGCTCGTAGGCAATGGATCGGTGATGGAGAATTATGCCGGATGTGGTTCATCATGTAACAGTCATAACATAGGGTGACACAGAACTAGCTCCAATTCATCAATGTAATGTAGGCATGTATTCCGAATATAGTCATACATGCTTATGGAAAAGAACTTGCATGACATCTTTTGTCCTACCCTCCCATGGCAGCGGGGTCCTAATGGAAACTAAGGGATATTAAGGCCTCCTTGTAATAGAGTACCGGAACAAAGCATTAGCACATAGTGAATACATGAACTCCTCAAACTATGGTCATCACCGGTAAGTATCCCGATTATTGTCACTTCGGGGTTAACGGATCATAACACATAATAGGTGACTATAGACTTGCAAGATAGGATCAAGAACTCTCATATATTGATGAAAACATAATAGGTTCAGATCTGAAATCATGGCACTCGGGCCCTAGTGACAAGCATTAAGCATAGCAAAGTCATAGCAACATCAATCTCAGAACATAATGGATACTAGGGATCAAACCCTAACAAAACTAACTGGATTACATGATAGATCTAATCCAACCCATCACCGTCCAGCAAGCCTACGATGGAATTACTCACGCACGGCGGTGAGCATCATGAAATTGGTGATGGAGGATGGTTGATGATGACGTGGCGACGGATTCCCCTCTCTGAAGCCCCGAACGGACTCTAGATCAGCCCTCCCGAGAGGTTTTAGGGCTTGGTGGCGGCTCCGTATCGTAAAACACAATGAATCCTTCTCCCTAATTTTTTCTCCCCGAAAGCAAATATATAGAGTTGGAGTTGAGGTCGGAGGAGCTCCAGGGGGCCCACGAGGTATGGGGCCGCGCCCCCACCCTCATGGATAGGTGGTGCCCCCCTGGTCTTCATCTTTGCAAGGATTTTATTATTATTTCCGAATAGATGTTCCGTGAAGTTTCAGGTCATTCCGAGAACTATTGTTTCTGCACATAAATAACACCATAGCAATTATGCTGAAAACAATGTCAGTCCAGGTTAGTTCCATTCAAATCATGCAAGTTAGAGTCCAAAACAAGGGCAAAAGTGTTTGGAAAAGTAGATACGACGGAGACGTATCAGCCTTTAGCTGGGCCGACCCATTATGGTCTGCAAAATCTTGGGGGCCTTTAGTTGGGCCGACCCATTATGGTTTGCAAAATCTTGTGGGCCTTTAGTTGGGCCGGCCCATTTAATCTTTATGGGCCCCTTTTGGGCCGGTCCATGTGTCAACATATCATAGGCGCATCTCGCCCATTGGATGAGTGACATCTGTGCCAACGCAGAGCTGACACGTGTTTCCGTCGGCCAATGAGAATTTTACACGTGGAAAATCACCATTCGTCGTGGCTGTTAGCGGGTTATCGGATCCAAAACCAGACCCGATAGCTTAACGGCGACCCGTTACGGTGGATGCCACATGTCGGTTACCCTTGACGAAAGCACTTCCGTGACACGCGATTTATAGTCATGGAAGTGGACACTTCTGTGATGATAATTTTCATAATGTCATGGAACACTTCTACGACAGTACATGTATGACTATCTTGATTCTATAATAAAATCATCATGGATGTACATGCATGACAAAAACATGACCTACTGTGACAAACACATATCATCACAGAAATGTTTTTTTGTAGTGGTGGATACAACCCCGGTGGTGGCAGTGGCTACCACCAGAACAAGCGGCGGCCACAACCCGGGTGGTGGCGGTGGCTATCACTAGGAGAACAACAACAACCACCCCCAGCAACAACAATGGAGATGCAATTTTCAGGGTTACGAAGGTTATGAAGGAAAGTGTCAAATATGTAAAAAGACTAACCATCTCGTTAAGGACTGTGATTTGTGCTATGCTGATGACAGTTCCAAAAAAAATTGTAGATGTCGCCGACGCATCATATGGCGTAGATACCAATTGGTATATGGATATAGGTGCCACCAATCACATCACCAGAGAACTACAGAAGTTGCCGATGCATGAGAAGTATCATGGCCATGATCAAATCTACACCGCAGCAAACGGTTCAAGTATGGAGATAAGTCATATTGGTAATTCAATCATCAAAACCCCACACACAAATCTCGCTATCAATGACATCTTGCATGTTCCTAATACCTCCAACACTCTTCTATTTGTCCATCATATAGCTCTTGACAGTAACACATTTATAGAGTCTCACCGTTTCTTCTTTTTGATCAAGGATCAGATCACGAAGATAATTCTTCATAGTCTGTGTGCAAGGGCTCTACTCGTTGCTTCCCAAAATAGTGCAAATTCAATAAACAAGTGTATGGTGCCAACAAGCTCTCTTCTGAAAGGTGGCACCGTCGCTTAGGTCATCCATCTTCTACTACTATTCATCAAATTCTTAGTACAAATAAGCTCCCAGTTGTTGGTGAGAGAAATTCAAAAACTGTTTGTGATTCATCATTGGCACGTGTCGATGCTATACAAATGATTTTTAACCCCTTTCCGCGAAGGCATTTGGAACTGTCTCCAAGTGAGTGTGGGCGATAGGGGGTCCTCCCCACACGACCCAGAAACCGTCGGGGATATGCCCTCCTCGCACACACGCTCGGCAAAATGAGGCCGTGTGCGACCGACGAGTGCTCAAATACGGTAATACGTACAATAGAGCTAAAAAATTACAATTATACATGCAAAATTGTTTCCGGTCACAAGTACATCCCACACAGTCAGTCCCCGCTAAACATTTCTGTTCATATGTACATCCCACACAGTCGCTCCAAGGAAAACGTTTCTGTTCACAGGTACATCACACACAATTTTCCCCATTAAATCATTTGTGCTAGTGTTTCCATTGCGCATGATATTAACAATTTTATCGTTTGCGTTACTGAATGCATCACACACGGTGCATAGAAGAAACTGCGTGGCAAAGGCTGTCCATCACACATAGTTTTTATGTGGTAAACATTTGCGCAAGGTGGCCTAACTGAAACAGTTTCCAAGAGAATGTCGTGTGTGATTGTTTATTAATCCAACACGGTTTATTCCTAGAAATTGTGTGCATTGCCCGAGGTCATCGTCCACGGTATTTTCTCAATAACCGTTTGCAATAGCAAAACGCAATTAGCAGGCTGGCTAATTGCCATATTATTATTAATCCATTTATTAAATTGACATGCATATTAAGCACATAATAGATTTCATTTCCATATTAAGGAAGTAGGATTTCATAATTGAAATACATCAGAGTACAACATGATAAAGCTTCAGCACTCAGCTACCCCATTACATAACTTCACCAGCACCAAGTTTCACATGCAACATGTAGAACCTTTCGAAATTAGCATCATAGACGGTGTATAGACAGATGCATCTCATCTGGAAAACTGCTAAAGCGGAAGGAGAATATTGAGCCTTCATTCACATTGAAGGTCTTTGCAACTTTGGGCCAGTGCCAGTGGATGATTGACCGTCCATCCTTCGTCCTCTTCGGGAACACTTCAATATTGAACCGTGGGTGCTGTATGAAAACCTTCCTCGCCTCCTGACAATAGTGAACTGCTTTGGAAAAGCCTGAAAACAAGGATGTGCATAAATATCTTCTCTATATTGGAAATGGGCAAAGGAATAAAAAAAGGCAAGGTATAATGGTTAGTACCATCTTGTAGTGAATTGATGTCTTCTTCATTGTGCACACATAGATCTTGTTGTTTTTGTCGCTAATTTCTTTATCCTAACAATCTTTCTGAGTTTCTTGACTTGATTGATATTCACGGACAACTCATTTCCCCATATGCAAAAAGGGTCAAATAGTGGGTCAAAAGCTCTAACAGTAGGACCTACATGTGCAAGACAAAATTGTTTAAAACCTAAATATTAGAATGGTTCCTGCAATTGCACAATAATGTGCTATTAGACAACGGACCATGCACGTGCTAACCTTGATTGTAAACCTTAGTGCGTCCCATTGTTTCCCTGCAACACATATAGGGTAGTTAGTCCGCAGGTTAAGTAAGGGTTCGCATGCTATCAGTAAAATTTGTTGATGAAAAATAAGCACATTGCAGATTCATCAGATTAATTCAAGCCACATGGAAAACCCATTTATCCAGACCAAACATGATTAAGAACTAGGAAATATAGCACTTGTATATGTTTCTCATGTATTAAGTGCAGCCAAATTCGATTTATTCCTCACATGCACAACAACACAAAATTCTACGCACGACAATTGGACATCGCATTGCAAAATTGAACCAAGTAGTTAACTAAACACCACAACAAATGAACCAAACATTAACTGAGTACCACATTGCACAATATAACATACTCCTAATAGAAGATCAGACAGTTAACCAAACTAAGCATGCTTAACAACTTGGAAATATAGCAATTGTATTTGTTTCTCATGTATTTGCTACAGCCAAATTCAATTTATTCCTCACATGGTGTACAATAACAGAATGCACCCACAACTATTGAACATCGCATTGCAGAATTGAACCAAATAGTTAACTAAACACAACAACACAAATGAACCAAACCTTAACTGAGCACCACGTTGCACAATGTATAACCAAACCAAGCATGCTTGACAACTTGGAAATATAGCAATTGTATTCGTTTCTCGTGTATTTTGTAAAGATAAATTCTATTTATTTCTCACACGGAAGACAATACAAAATTACAGCCTGAAGAATTGAACATCACATTTGCAGAATTTAACCAAACAGTTAATTGACGACGACAACTAATTAACCAAAAAATTAATAAGTGAGCACCACATCGCACGACATATAGAACATATACACTAGAGCAACAGATTGCATGGTAAAATTAGATAGCACAATTCACAAGAATTTGTGAAGGAAAGGCAGGAGCAGCACATGCAACAGGTAAACAGAGCATGCTTAACCGGCATAGCTAGAAAATGGCAAGGTGCTCCTCCAAGATCTAGGGGTCGGCACGCATGGCAGCCATCGCGACCTCATCCGTGCTTGCGGCCGTGATTTGCTTCTCCGCTACCAAATGCTCCTTGAGCTCTGGGCTATACTACATGCACCATGGCTTAGGGCGGCGCTTATTTGGTGGAGGGGTCAGTGATTTGGGTGGAAGGTGTCGTGCCGGTGGTCAGGGAATGTGGGATGTGGAAGGAGGAGGAGGAGCAGCGTGAAGGAGGGTCGCCGGCGAGGAGGCGGTGCTGCAAGCAAGGAGTGAAGGTTTCAACTTGGAAAGGAAGGCAGAAACAGGGGAAATGTGGCTTTTGGTAAGGGAGAGGGGGCGGGGTCATAGATATTTCCGCGGAAGCCAAAAATTTGGAATCACTTCAGCGAAAAAACTGGCGCGCAAAGTGTACTCAGACAAGGTCCCTTATTCAAAACTATGTACGATATGTGAACATCACAAATGATGCAGATAGCTTAACCCGTGTGTGATGAGTTTGAACGTAAAAAAAATTGGTTCGAATTTCCCTGGTTATAGGGGTCATCCACGTCATTGCATAATTTGGGTACACAAAGGAGACTACAGCACACCCACACTTCTTAATTGAGCAAGTTCAGCAATTAAACAGAGCTAGCTAACCTAAACATTACTCTAATAAATTAAAGACCGACGCTCTTAATTAAACAAAACAAAGAGTACTACTACGGCTGGTGCTTGTTGATCTCCGCCGCCGCCTCCATGTCCAGCGCGCGCCTGACGGTTTCCTGTGGAAGGGGCTTCATGGCATCCATTGCACCATACTCGGCAAGCATCTCGCCATCCGCGTCTGCCATCTCTTTGGAAAAGGCCGCCATGAGCTGGGTGTGGGCGACCACGATCTGGGCTTGGACGGGCTCCGTTGTCGCAAGGTATGCGGCGGAGGAACGGACGGCTGCTCGAATGCTCTCGACGATTGCCAACTCTTCGGCCGTGAGTTGCCGACGTTGTTGGAGAAGCTTCGTTCGATTTGTGTGGTGACCACCACAAACTGGGTGTGGGCGGCCTCGACATGGTCGTGGGCGGCCTCCATCAGGGCTAAGGCCGCCACTACGGAACGGAAAGCTGATGTGCCGCTCTCACCAGTTGCTATCCCCGAGGCAGATGTTGTTGCTGCCACCTGAGAAGCAACATCGTCCGTTTGGGCTGCATTGGCCGCCCGGTCGCAGATTGCGGCCGCACTCATGCACCTTGTTAGCACGCGCATGGCGGCTGCGGCCACGCTCTCGTCGGAGTGGGTCGCAGAAGTTGCCCTCACGACACGGGTCCACGTCCCCATCTTTCATCGGCGGCGATTGAACAGTGAAATGATATTTGGGGGGAGAGAGCTAGTGTGCTTGACACGCCAACTGTGGACTGTAGCCGACGCACCTTCTCGCGTAAGCCATAGGCGTACTATACACGGCGGTGCTCCAGGATATTTTTGTGCTGCATCTCACATGGTTGGTGATAATAAATTGTGTGGGATCTACTTGATTTTTCATCTTGATTTGAATTACATAATGGGGTCACAGCGGCAATGAACGGTGTTTGAATTGCTAGACCTTTTATCTGCAGTGAACATGCAACTATATGTGTGTCATAAAAGAATTGGAATTATTCAAGGTTCGTTTGGACATTTTATACATTAAATTGATTTTCTAGCCATTTCAGGTGCACAATTCAAAATTAAACTACATGCACATGCTCTATTGCACCAACATGGTTTGTAAAATCATATATGTGTCCATGGGTTTATGCTTATGTCCCATGCAAGGAATGGGTATGAATTTCGAACACCACGGCACTGTGGCTCTCCGGGAAACGTCGATGTACTTGCTTTTGTAATTCTAGTAAATCCAAAAGTCGTCCTAAATTCATGAAACTTTGGATGCTATCATGGAGCAGCATCAACATGCCATGGTAAAAAAAATCCCATTTGGGGTAGGTTTGGGTATAAGGTTCTCATAAACTAGAGCTTCTCACAACAAATGTGATGGTTTCGGTAGAGAACGTTTCACCTTTCTGGACGAAATGATATCCGTTGCCTCTTCTCGATTTCAATTTTTTCCTAGTGTCAACTGATACGTCTCCAACGTATCTACTTTTCCTAATGCTTTTCCTCTTGTTTTGGACTCTAATTTGCATGGTTTGAATGAAACTAACCCCGGACTGATGCTGTTTTCAGCAGAACTACCATGGTGTTGTTTTTGTGCAGAAATAAAAGTTCTCGGAATAGCACGAAACTTTGCGAGGATTTTTTATATCAATACTAAGAATTTCTGGAGCCAAGACCTACTGGAGAGGGGCCCCTGGGTGGGCACAATCCAATAGGGCGCGCCCCCTCTCCTAGCACGCCCAGGTGGGTTGTCCCCACCTGGTGGCCCCGCTGACCCTGAAACCAACGCTATAAAATCCTATTTTCGGAGAAAAAATCAAGGAGAAAGAATTATCGCGATCCACGAGATGGAGCCACCGCCAAGCCCTGTTCTTCCTCGGGAGGGCGGATCTGGAGTCTGTTTGGGGCTCCGGAGAGGGGTATTTTCATTATTTTTCATCACCAATTCCATGATGCTCCCCACCAGGAGTGAGTAATTCCTTCGTAGGCTCGCTGGTCGGTGAGGAGTTGGATGATATTCATCATGTAATCGAGTTAGTTTTGTTAGGGCTTGATCCCTAGTATCCACTGTGTTCTTAGATTGTTGTTGTTATGATTTTGCCATGCTTAATGCTTGTCACTTTGGGCCCGGGTGCCATGATTTCAGATCTGAACCATTTATGTTATCATCATTATATCCATGTTCTAGATCCAATCTGGCAATTTATAGTCACCTACTACGTGTTATGATCCGATAACCCCGGAGTGACAATAACCGGGACTTCTTTTCGTGATTACCGTAGTTTGAGGAGTTCATGTTTCACTATGTGTTAATGGTTTGTTCCGGTTCTCTATTAAAAGGAGGCCTTAATATCCCTTAGTTTCCAATATGGACCCCGCTGCCACGGGAGGGTAGGACAAAAGATGCCATGCAAGTTCTTTTAATAAAGCACGTATGACTATTTATGGAATACATTCCTACATTATATCGTTGAACTAGAGGTAGTGCCGAATAGCCCTAGGTTATAACTGTCGCATGATGAATACCATCCAACAAGTCACCGATCCAATGCCTACGAATTTATCTTATATTGTTTCTGCTAAGTTACTACTGCTATCATCATTGTTACACTTGCTATAAAATTAATACTATCACTGTTACTGTTACTATTGCTGCTGTCACTACTATCAGAACTATCAAACTACTTTGCTACTGATCACTTTGCCGTAGATAATTAATCTCCAAGTGTGGTTGAATTGACAACTCAGCTTCTAATACCTTCAAATATTCTTTGGCTCCCCTTGTGTTGAATCTATAAATTTGGGTTGAATACTCTACCCTCAAAAATTGTTGCAATCCCCTATGCTTGTGGGTTATCAAGACCTTTTTCTGGTGCCGTTGCCGGGGAGCATAGCTATATTTGTTGAGTCACTTGGGATTATTATCATATTATCACTATGAAGAATCTGAAGGATCCTAAGACTAAGATATTTCCCTCAAGGATGAGGGGAGGTAAGGAACTGCCATCCAGTTCTGCTTTAGTTTCACCTTCTGTTATGAGTAAACTTGCAACACCACAACATGCTATTAATTCTGATGTGTCGCAAGTTATTGATGATGCTACTTCTACTATGAATGATGCTAGTACCTTGCTTGATAATGATGATATGCCACTTGGTGAATTTCTTGATAAACAAATTGCTAGAGTAATACAACATTATGTTGTTGAATCTGATGATGAGCTTGAAACTGAAACTCCTGAAACACCTGCTAGAACTAGCCTTCCTAGATATGAATTGACTAAGGTACCGGAAGGTTATGTTATGAGTGAGGAAACAACTAGAGATATTCTTGCTTGCGATGATAGAGATGATCTAGAGAAATTATTACACAAGTATAAAGAAAAATCTCTGAATGCTAGAATGAAGTGTGATCCTAAGTTTGCAACTTCACCTATCTTTATTGATGATAAGGATTATGAATTCTCTATCGACCCAGAGTTAATTACTTTGGTTGAATCTGATCCTTTCCATGGTTATGAAACTGAAACTGGTGTGGCACATCTTACTAAGTTGAATGATATATCCACCCCTTTTACTCATGATGAGAAAAGTCGCTGCTACTTTATTCTCAAATTTCCTTTCTCATTAAAGGGTGATGCTAAAGCTTGGTACAATACTCTTGCTCTTGGTTGTGTGCATAATCCCTAGGATATGATTTATTACTTCTCTAAAAAATATTCCCCTGCTCATAAGAAATAAGCTGCCTTATAGGAAATATTTAACTTCGTGCAAACTAAAGAAGAGAGTCTCCCACAAGCTTGGGGGAGGCTTTGCCATTTACTTAATTCTTTGCCTGATCATCCTCTTAAGAAACATGAAATACTTGATATCTTCTATAATGGACTAACCGATGCTTCTAGGGACTTCCTAGATAGTTGTGCTGGTTGTGTTTTCAGGGAACGAACCATTGGACAAGTTGAGGAATTATTGAATAATATATTGAAAAATTATGATGATTGGACTATTCCTGAACCACCGCCTAAACCCACTCCGAGGAAGAGGGGTATATTATATCTCAATCCTGGAGATATGCAAGGGGTAAAGAAATCTATGAAGGAAAAAGGTATTAAAGCTAAGGATGTTAAAAATTTACCTCCTATTGAAGAAATACATGGGCTTAATACACCACCACCTCCTAAGGTGGTAGAGGTAAATTCTCTTATGAAGTTTAATGATAGTGATAATCCTCACAATATGCATCCTAGTTAATGCCTTTATGAGTTTGAAAACTACATCAGAAAACAAGATCACTTCAATGCAAATGTTATGAAACAATTGAAGTACAATTCTGATATGATTGCTCGCTTGAGTGACTTGTTATTTAGAATATCAAGTGATGTTAGAGCTGTTGGAAAACCTGCTTCTATGGTTCAAACTCAATTAGAACAAGTTGCTAAATCTCAAAGAGAATTGCTTGATGAAATGAATAATAATATGCATGACTTAGTTGTTAGAGTTGCAACTAGAGGAGGTAAAATGACCGAGGAACCACTTTATCCTGAGGGACACCCTAAAAGAATTGAACAAGATTCACAAAGAGCTAACACTAGTGCACCTAGTTCTTATAGAAAGAAATGAAAAAGAAGAATATAGAACTTCACATGCTCCTAGTGAACCTGAAATAGAAAAACCTCCTGACAATGATAATGAAGTTTCTATCTCCGATGCTGAAACTCAATCTGGTAATGACCACTCACCTAGTGATAATGAAAAAGATAATGATGAGGTTCAAGAAGACTCTCAACCAACCAATGATAAAGAACCAGACAATGATATTGAGATAGAACCACCTGTTGATCTTGATAACCCACAACCTAAAATTAAAAAATATGACAAAAGAGACTTTGTTGCTAGAAAACACGGTAAAGAAAGAGAACCGTGGGTTCAGAAACCTATGCCTTTTCCACCTAAGTCAACTAAAAAGAATAATGTGCTAGTCATATTCTTCATGATGTTCTCTTTATGTTTCAATTCTAATCTTTTATGTGAGCATCATTGAAATCATCATGCCTAGCTAGGGGCATTAAACGATAGCGCTTGTTGGGAGGAAACCCAATTTTATTTTTGTTCCTTGATTTTTGCTCCTGTTTAGTAATAAATAATATATCTATCCTCTGTTATTATTTAGGTTTTATGTTTTAATTAGTATTTTTGCCAAGTAGAACCGTTGGAAAGACTTGGGGAAAGTCTTTTTGATCTTGCTGTAAAAAACAGAAACTTTACCGCTCACGAGAATTGCTGACAGTTTTTATTGGAGAGTGCTATTGAGTTAATTCTTTTTGCAGATGATTAATAGACAAATTACTCAGGTCCACCAATTTATTTGAGAATTTTATGAGTTTCAGAAGTATACGTTTGATCCAGATTACTACACACTGTTCTATTTTTGATAGATTCTGTTTTCGATGTGTTGTTTGCTTATTTTGATGAATCTATGAGTAGTATCGGAGGGTATCAACCATAGATAAGTTGGAATACAGTAGATATTACACCAATATGAATTTAGAATGAGTTCACAACAGTACCTAAGTGGTGATTTATTTTCTTATACTAACGGAACTTACGAGTTTTCTGTTAAGTTTTGTGTTGTGAAGTTTTCAAGTTTTGGGTAAAGATTCGATGGACTATGGAATAAGGAGTGGCAAGAGCCTAAGCCTGGGTATTCCCAAGGCACCCCAAGGTAATATTAAAGGACAACCAAGAGCCTAAGCTTGGGAATGCCCCGGAAGGCATCCCCTCTTTCGTCTTCGTTCATCGGTAACTTTACTTGGAGCTATATTTTTATTTACCACATGATATGTGTTTTGCTTGGAGCGTCATTTTATTTAGTTTAGTTTTGCTTTCTGTCTGAACAAAATACCAAGATCTGAAATTCTTAAATGTTAGAGAGTCTTCACATAGTTGCATAATTATTCAACTACTTATTGATCTTCATTTATATCTTTCGGAGTAGTTTGTTGTTGCTCTAGTGCTTCACTTATATCTTTTTAGAGCACGGTGGTGGTTTTATTTTGAAGAAATAGATGAACTCTCGTGCTTCACTTTTATAGTATCTTGAGAGTCTTTAGAACAACATGGTAATTTTCTTTGGTTATGAATTTAGTCCTAATATGATGGGCATCCAAGAGGAGTATAATAAAAACTTTCATATAAAGTGCATTCAATACAATGAGAAGTTTGATACTTGATGATTGTTTTGAGATATGAAGATGGTGATATTAGAGTCATGCTAGTTGAGTAGTTGTGAATTTGAGAAATACTTGTGTTGAAGTTTGTGATTCCCGTAGCATGCACGTATGGTGAACCGTTATGTGACGAAGTCGGAGCATGATTTATTTATTGGTTATCTTCCTTATGAGTGGCGGTCGGGGACGAGCGATGGTCTTTTCCTACCAATCTATCCCCCTAGGAGCATGCACGTAGTACTTTGTTTCGATAACTAATAGATTTTTGCAATAAGTATGTGAGTTCTTTATGACTAATGTTGAGTTCATGGATTATACACACTCTCACCCTTCCACCATTGCTAGCCTCTCTAGTACCGCGCAACTTTCGCCGGTACCATAAACCCACCATATATCTTCCTCAAAACAGCCACCATACCTACCTATCATGGCATTTCCATAGCCATTCTGAGATATATTTCCATGCAACTTTCCACCGTTCCGTTTACTATGACACACTCCATCATTGTCATATTGCTTTGCATGATCATGTAGTTGACATCGTATTTGTTGCAAAGCCACCGTTCATAATTCTTTGATACATGTCACTCATGAGTCATTGCACATCCCGGTACACCGCCATAGGCATTCATATAGAGTCATATCTTGTTCTAAGTATCGAGTTGTAATTAATGAGTTGTAAGTAAATAAAAGTGTGATAATCATCATTATTAGAGCATTGTCCCAGTGAGGAAAGGATGATGGAGACTATGATTCCCCCACAAGTCGGGATGAGACTCCAGACTAAAAAACAGGGGCCATAAAAAATAGAGAAAATGCCCAAATAAAAAATAAAATAAAATAAGAGGCCATAAAAAAGAGAAAAGGCCCAAATAAAAAAATAAAAAATGAGAGAAAAAGAGAGAAGGGGCAATGCTACTATCCTTTTCCACACTTGTGTTTCAAAGTAGCACCATGATCTTCATGATAGAGAGTCTCCTATGTTGTCACTTTCATATACTAGTGGGAATTTTACATTATAGAAGTTGGCTTGTATATTCCAATGATGGGCTTCCTAAAAATGCCCTAGGTCTTCCTGAGCAAGCAAGTTGGATGCACACCCACTAGTTTATTTTGTTGAGCTTTCATACACTTATAGCTCTAGTGCATCCGTTGCATGGCAATCACTACTCACTCACATTGATATCTATTGATGGGCATCTCCATAGCCCATTGATATGCCTAGTTGATGTGAGACTATCTTCTCCATTTTGTCTTCTTCACAACCACCATTCTATTCCACCTATAGTGCTATACCCATGGCTCACGCTCATGTACCGCGTGAAGATTGAAAAAGTTTGAGAACATGAAAAGTATGAAACAATTGCTTGGCTTGTCATCGGGGTTGTGCATGATTTAAATATTTTGTGTGATGAAGATAGAGCATGGCCAGACTATACGATTTTGTAGGGATAGCTTTCTTTATCCATGTTATTTTGAGAAGACATGATTGCTTAGTTAGTATGCTTGAAGTATTATTATCTTCATGTCAATATTAAACTTTTGTCTTGAATCTTATGGCTCTGAACATTCTTGCCACAATAAAGAGAATTACATGGATAAATATGTTAGGTAGCATTCCACGTCAAAAATTCTGTTTTTATCATTTACCTACTCGAGGACGAGCAGGAATTAAGCTTGGGGATGCTGATACGTCTCCAATGTATCTATAATTTTTGATTGTTCCATGCTATTATATTATCAACCTTGGATGTTTTATATGCTATTTTATATGAGTTTTGGGACTAACCTATTAACCTAGAGCCCAGTGCCAGTTTCTATTTTTTCCTTGTTTTAGGTTTTCAAAGAAAAGAAATATCAAACGGAGTCCAAATGGAATGAAACCTTCAGAAAAGTTATTTTTGGAAAGAAAGCAACACAGGAGACTTGGAGTGCACGTTAGGAGATCAACGAGGAAGCCACGAGCCAGGGGGCGCGCCCACCCCCCTGGGCGCGCCCTCCACCCTTGTGGGGCCCTCGTGGCTCCCCTGATGTATTTCTTCCACCTATATATATCCATATACCCTAAAACGATCGGGGAGCAGAATAGATTGGGAGTTCCGCCGCCAGAAGCCTCTGTAGCCACCGAAAACCAATCTAGACCCATTCCGGCACCCTGCCGGAGGGGGCAATCCCTCTCCGGTGGCTATCTTCATCATCCCGGTGCTCTCCATGACGAGGAGGGAGTAGTTCTCCCTCGGGGCTGAGGGTATGTACCAGTAGCGATGTGTTTGATCTATCTCTCTCTCTCGTGTTCTTGATTTGGCACGATCTTGCTGTATCGCGAGCTTTGCTATTATAGTTGGATCTTATGATGTTTCTTCCCCTCTACTCTCTTGTAATGGATTGAGTTTCCCCTTCGAAGTTATCTTATCGGATTGAGTCTTTAAATATTTGAGAACACTTGATGTATGTCTTGCCGTGCGTATCTGTGGTGACAATGGGATATCACGTGATTCACTTGATGTATGTTTTGGTGATCAACTTGCGGGTTCTGCCCATGAACCTATGCATAGGGGTTGGCACACGTTTTCGTCGTGATTCTCCGATAGAAACTTTGGGGCACTCTTTGACGTTCTATGTGTTGGTTGAATAGATGAATCTGAGATTGTGTGATGCATATCGTATAATCATACCCACGGATACTTGAGGTGACATTGGAGTATCTAGGTGACATTAGGGTTTTGGTTGATTTGTGTCTTAAGGTGTTATTCTAGTACGAACTCTAGGGCTGTTTGTGACACTTATAGGAATAGCCCAGTGGATTGATTGGAAATAATAACTTTGAGGTGGTTTCGTACCCTACCATAATCTCTTTGTTTGTTCT
This sequence comes from Triticum urartu, assembly GCF_056163025.1. Classification (NCBI taxonomy): domain Eukaryota; kingdom Viridiplantae; phylum Streptophyta; class Magnoliopsida; order Poales; family Poaceae; genus Triticum; species Triticum urartu. The sequence continues at coordinate 359,878,853 of NC_141876.1, read as the reverse complement.
CGCTATTAGTGACTTTGGAGTGACTCTTTGTTGCATGTTGAGGGATAGTTATATGATCCAATTATGTTATTATTGTTGAGGGAACTTGCACTAGTGAAAGTATGAACCCTAGGCCTTGTTTCCTAGCATTGCAATACCGTTTATGCTCACTTTTATCATTAGTTACCTTGCTGTTTTTATAATTTCAGATTACAAAAACCTTTATCTACTATCCATATTGCACTTGTATCACCATCTCTTCGCCGAACTAGTGCACCTATACAATTTACCATTGTATTGGGTGTGTTGGGGACACAAGAGACTCTTTGTTATTCGGTTGCAGGGTTGCTTGAGAGAGACCATCTTCATCCTACGCCTCCTATGGATTGATAAACTTTAGGTCATCCACTTGAGGGAAATTTGCCACTGTCCTACAAACCTCTGCACTTGGAGTCCCAACAACGTCTACAAGAAGGTTGTGTAGTAGGCATCAAGCTCTTTTCTGGCGCCGTTGCCGGGGAGGTGAGTGCTTGAAGGTATATCTTTAGGTATTGCAATCGAGTCTTTTTGTTTCTTGTTTTATCACCAGTTTAGTCTATAAAAGAAAACTATAAAAAATGGAATTAAGTTTGCCTCATACGCTTCATCTTTTTAATATCTTTCGTGAGTATGATGGAAAGGAAAATTGTGCCAAAGTGTTAGAAGAAGAATGCATTAAAATGTTTGGCACTAAATCTTTGAATGATGAGCATGACTGCAATGTTGTTAGTATGAACTCCTTGAATATCCATACTACTAATGATGATTGCCCTAGTTATGATGAAAATGTCTCCTATAAACATGTCAATTTTTGTGTAGTGCATTGGGTTTGTAAGTACACACCAAATAGGGAAGATATATATTGCAAGAGGCATAAGTACTTAGAAACTAAATTGTTGCAAGAAAGGCTAGATGATTGTGCTGAAAATTTAAATTTTCTTGGCCGTACTTGTGGACTTTGCAATGAACAGGGTCATTTAGCTATCCGATGCAAATTGTTTCATGATCTAATTGTGTCCAAAAGTTGTGATGACTTGATTTCCCTTGCACATTATAATGAACTCAGTTTGCTTACGGGTTACGAAGAAATGAAACGTATAACTAAGCAGTATTTGCCCGCTATAAACTTCTTGGCTTTGATCTAGAGGAAATTTATATGTATTGTGCGGTGAATTGTGTTGAAAATCCTTATATTGGCAACTACATAAAGAAAAGAAAACAAATAGAAGATGAAGAGAATACGAATGAAAGGGAAGAGGCTTCCCAATACCCTCCTATTATTTCTTATGATGAATCAGGTAACGAGGAGGAGCCTCCTATTCAACCAATCTCATTAATAAGGAGCTCCAAAAAGAGGATTGAACCCACACATGATGTGGTGACGAAGAAGAAAAGAAAAAAGGAAGAGAGGTAAAAAGATATCTCTCCCAAATAATGCTGCTCCTATTACTATTGTGCCTCATGAAAATATAATTGTGGAAGATAATGATACTTCTTATGATCTTGAAAATCTTTTTGGCACTTTCTTGGAAGAATATGATAATTGCTATACTGTTGGTGCTATCCATACTATTGATGATGAGAGTGATTATGCTTATGATATGAAAAGGCCCAAGCTTGGGGATGCTATGTTTGAAGAAGATGATGTTTTCGAGAATATCTTTGCTGCAATTAATGTTTGTCCCAAGCTTGGAGATGCTACGTTTAATGAAGATGATATTTTTAGTCTCCCAAGTTTTGATATGCAAATTTATAATGATGATAGCATGCTTCCTACCTATGATGATTATTGTGATGATACATATGCTATAAAAAGTAGTGATGATTATATTTATAAAACGTGTCATGATTATGATTACCCTTTCTCTGGACATTACTCTTTTAATATGGAAACAATTTATAGTATTCGAGTCTCTTATGATGCTCCCACTATTCCGAATGAGAAGAATTTTGCTTATGTGGAGAGTAATAAAAATTCTATGCTTGTAGATTATGAAAAGAATGCTTTAGGTGCTGGATATATTGTTGAATTCATTCATGATGCTACTAAAAATTATTATGAGGGAGGAATATATGCTTGTAGGAATTGCAATAATATCAAGTTTCCTCTCTATGGGCTTAAAATTTTGAAGTTATGCTTGTTTTATCTTCCTATGCAAGTTGATTCTTGTTCCCACAAGTTGTTTGCTCACAAAATCCCTATGCATAGGAAGTGGGTTAGAATTAAATGTGCTAGTCATATTCTTCATGATGCTCTCTTTATGTTTCAATTCTAATCTTTTATGTGAGCATCATTGAAATCATCATGCCTAGCTAGGGGCGTTAAATGATAGCGCTTGTTGGGAGGCAACCCAATTTTATTTTTGTTCCTCGCTTTTTTCTCCTGTTATTAATAAATAATTTATCTATCCTCTGTTATTATTGAGGTTTTATGTTTTAATTAGTGTTTGTGCCAAGTAGAACCGTTGGGAAGACTTGGGGAAAGTCTTTTTGATCTTGCTATAAAAAACAGAAACTTTAGCGCTCACGAGAATTGCTGCCAGTTTTTATTGGAGAGTGCTATTGAGTTAATTCTTTTTGAAGATTATTAATAGACAAATTACTGAGGTCCAACAATTTATTTGATAACTTTATGTGTAACGTCCGGATAATCGTGCTACAGTAATCCAATGCTATTCATGCCACATCACCACGGTTACTGTTGATAATCTACCGTTAGTCCAAAACCGAGTCAAATTCAAAAATTAAACTAAAGTTAAATTATAAAAGTTTTCAAAAGTTAAAATAAAAATGTTCGAGCAGTTCCATAATTTGCATATTTAATTATGGTATAGTAAACATATTTTTATAAAGTGCCTAAGCGCTTTAAACTAATTAAAACAGTAAAAGAAAATAAATAAAAGGAAAAAGGAAAAGGAACAAAACAGAAAGCAAAAATAAAATAAAAGAACCCCAGGCCCCTTGGGCTTCGGCCCACCAGGCCACAGCCGGCCAGGCCACCGGCCCAACTGGGCAAAGGCCCAGCCGGCCACCCCCCCATTCCCCATATCCCCCACGACCCAAACCCTAACCCAACCCGTCGCCCCACTCGCCCCCCACTCATTCTCCCCCCTCCTCCCCGATCCAGATCGGATCGAGGGGAACGAGCCCCCCCCCCCCGATGTCGTGCCCCTCGACGTCGCCGCCTGGAGACCGCGCCGCCTCGCCGGACTTCTCCGCTGGCATGCTTCCCCACCGCGCGTTGTCCCCATCCCCTCCCCGCGCCCCGTTGCCCCGTCCCCTACGACCCCAGTGAGCACGCGCATCGCTCCCTCCCTCTCCCTCGCGCGCTCGCGCTCGTCGCCACAACCCCCGCGTGCGCGCTCACTGCTTCACCGCGCGCCCTGGTATCCACCTCCGTGCACGCCCGCACCATCTCCGGCCGCGCTCCCGCGCCCTTCCTCTCTCTCCCTCGCCCGCGACGGCGCAGGCCTCACCGTGCGCCGCGTGTGCCCCGCCTCGCCCCTCTCTGCCGCGGCCACAGCCGCGCCCCGCGCCCTCCCTGTGTGCCCGCCTGCCCCGTCGTGGCCTCGTCCCCTCGCTGCTGGCCTCGCTTTCCCCTGCCCCACTCGCCTACACCTTTTACCCGCTGCTGCCACACGCGGCTCCTCCGCCGGCCCCGCGCTAGTGCTGCACGCCTGCGGCCGCGCCGCGCTGCCCCCGGCGCCGACCATCGCCCCGCCTCGCCCCATGCCGCAGCTGCTGCTTCCTGCACGTGCCCGCTACGCACGCGCGCGCCGCCTTGCTCCCTTTGCCGCCTGCGCCACGCAAGCCGCCGCCCCTGCATCACCTCTGCCGGCTACGGCCGTCCGGCGAGCCGTGCCACTGTCCGCGCGCCCGGACCCGATGACCCAGCGCCCACTACTCCGCTCGGGTTGCGCCCACACCCCCTGCACACGACGCCCGTCGTCCGCTGCGCCCGCTCGGGCAGTGCCCACGCCCGGTGCCCGTTAACCCCACAACCACTAAGGCCCGCAGGCCCTATGACATGTGGGGCCCCACCCCAGAACTTATTTAAAAAAATAAAAATAAAAATAAATAAATAAATAAATAATTGATTAATTAAAGAATTAATTAACTTAATTAAGTTTGATTAACTAAACTAAAACAACTAATTAAGCCTAACTAATTAACCTAAACCCTAATTAACTAAAACAGTCAATGACAGGGGGGTCCCACCCGTATTGACTAGTCAAACGTTGACTGGTCAACTGGGTCCCTCTGGCCCACCTGTCAGTCACTGGGTACACTTTTGTGTACACTGTGCTGGGTGCGCCTAGCAATTTAGCAATTATTTTTGAATTAAAAATAATTCCAGAAATTAATAAAATCTTTAGAAAATCATATCTTTTAATCCGTAACTCGGATTAAATTATTTTCAACATGAAAGTTGCTCAGAACGACGAGACGAATCCGGATACGCAGCCCGTTCATCCGCCACGCATCCTTAGCATAGCGAACACGCAACTTTCCCCCTCCGGTTCGTCTGCCCAAAAACGCGAAACACCAGGGATACTTTCCCGGATGTTTCCCCCCTTCACCAGTACCACCTCGTACCGCGTTAGGGCACACCTAGCATCACGCTTTGTCATGTCATGCATCGTCATGCATTTGTTTGCATTATATTTATTGTTTCTTCCCCCTCTTCTCTCGCTAGACACCGAGACCGATGCCGCTGCTACCCAGTACGACTACGGTGTTGACGACCCCTCTCTCTTGCCAGAGCAACCAGGCAAGCCCCCCCTTGATCACCAGATATCGCCTACTCTTCTCTATACTGCTTGCATTAGAGTAGTGTAGCATGTTACTGCTTTCCGTTAATCCTATCCTGATGCATAGCCTGTCCTTACTACTACTGTTGTTACCTTTACCTGCAATCCTAATGCTTAGTATAGGACGCTAGATTACCATCAGTGGCCCTACATTCTTGTCCGTCTGCCATGCTATACTATCGGGCCATGATCACTCGGGAGGTGATCACGGGTATATACTATATACTTTATACATGATACATGTGATGACTAAAGTCGGGTTGGCTCGAGGAGTACCCACGGTTGATTCACGAATTGGGGGCTGGAAGGACATACTTTTGTTGGTGAACGTTGCAGAAAACAAAAAATTTCCTACGGTTTCACCAAGATCCATCTATGAGTTCATCTAGCAACGAGTGATCGGATTGCATCTACATACCTTTGTAGATCACGCGCGGAAGCGTTCAAAGAACGGGGATGAGGAAGTCGTACTCGACGTGATCCAAATCACCGGAGATCCTAGCGCCGAACGGACGGCACCTCCGTGTTCAACACACGTACGGTCAGCGTGATGTCTCCTCCTTCTTGATCCAGCAAGGGGGGAGGAGAGGTTGATGAAGATCCAGCAGCACGACGGTGTGGTGGTGGATGCAGGGCGTCACTGCAGCAGGGCTTCGCCGTTATACTGCGAGAGGGAGAGGTGTAGCAGGGGAGAGGGAGGCGCCAAGACTCAAGGGTGCGGCTGCCCCCTCTCCCCCCCTTTATATAGGCCCCCTAGGGGGGTGCGCCGGCCCTAGGATATGGGAACTCCTAGGAGGGGCGGCGGCCAAGGGGTGGAGTGCCCCCCAAGCCAGGTGGGGCACCCCCCACCCTAGGGTTCCCAACCCTAGGCGCATGGGGTGGGCCAAGGAGGGCGCACCAGCCCACTATGGGCTGGTTCCCCTCCCCACTTTGGCCCATGGGGCCCTCCGGGATGGGTGGCCCCACCCGGTGGACCCCCGGGACCCTTCCGGTGGTCCCGGTACAATACCGGTGACCCCCGAAACTCTCCCGATGGCCGAAACTGCACTTCCTATATATAATTCTTCACCTCTGGACCATTCCGGAACTCCTCGTGACGTCCAGGATATCATACGGGACTCCGAACAACTTTCGGGTTACTGCATATTCATATCTCTACAACCCTAGCATCACCGAACCTTAAGTGTGTAGACCCTACGGGTTCGGGAGACATGTAGACATGACCGAGACGGCTCTCCGGTCAATAACCAACATCGGGATCTGGATACCCATGTTGGCTCCCACATGCTCCTCGATGATCTCATCGGATGAACCACGATGTCGAGGATTCAAGCAACCCCGTATACAATTCCCTTTGTCAATCGGTACGTTACTTGCCCGAGATTCGATCGTCGGTATCCCAATACCTCGTTCAATCTCGTTACCGGCAAGTCACTTTACTCGTACCGTAATGCATGATCCCATGACCATACACTTGGTCACTTTGAGCTCACCGAGTGGGCCCAGACATACCTCTCCGTCATACGGAGTGACAAATCCCAGTCTTGATCCGTGTCAACCCAATAGACACTTTCGGAGATACCCGTAGTACACCTTTATAGTCACCCAGTTACGTTGTGACGTTTGGTATACCCAGAGCACTCCTACGGTATCCGGGAGTTACACGATCTCATGGTCTAAGGAAAAGATACTTAACATTGGAAAAACTCTAGCAAACGAACTATACGATCTTGTGCTATGTTTAGGATTGGGTCTTGTCCATCACATCATTCTCCTAATGATGTGATCTCGTTATCAATGACATCCCCATGTCCATAGCCAGGAAACCATGACTATCTGTTGATCAACGAGCTAGTCGACTAGAGGCTCACTAGGGACACATTGTGGTCTATGTATTCACACATGTATTACGATTTCCGGATAATACAATTAAAGCATGAACAATAGACAATTATCATGAACAAGGAAATATAATAATCATTTTATTATTGCCTCTAGGGCATATTTCCAACAGTCTCCCACTTGCACTAGAGTCAATCATCTAGCTACATTGTGATGAATCGAACACCCATGGAATTCTGGTGTTGATCATGTTTTGCTCTAGGGAGAGGTTTAGTCAATGGATCTGCTACATTCAGGTCCGTGTGTACTTTACAAATCTCTATGTCTCCATTTTGAACACTTTCACGAATGGAGTTGAAGCGACGCTTGATATGCCTGGTCTTCCTGTGAAACCTGGGCTCCTTGGCAAGGGCAATAGCTCCAGTGTTGTCACAGAAGAGAGTCATCGGGCCCGACGCATTGGGTATGACTCCTAGGTCGGTAATGAACTCCTTCACCCAGACTGCTTCGTGTGCTGCCTCCGAGGCTGCCATGTACTCCGCTTCACATGTAGATCCCGCCACAACACTTTGCTTGCAACTGCACCAGCTTACTGCCCCACCATTCAAAATATACACGTATCCGGTTTGTGACTTAGAGTCATCCAGATCTGTGTCGAAGCTAGCGTCGACGTAACCCTTTACGACGAGCTCTTCGTCACCTCCATAAACGAGAAACATTTCCTTAGTCCTTTTCAGGTACTTCAGGATATTCTTGACCGCTGTCCAGTGTTCCTTGCCGGGATTACTTTGGTACCTACCTACCAAACTTACGGCAAGGTTTACATTAGGTCTGGTACATAGCATGGCATACATAATAGAACCTATGGCTGAGGCATAGGGGATGACACTCATCTCTTCTATATCTTCTGTCGTGGTCAGACATTGAGCTGAGCTCAATTTCACACCTTGCAACATAGGCAAGAACCCCTTCTTAGACTGATCCATATTGAACTTCTTCAATATCTTATCAAGGTATGTGCTTTGTGAAAGACCTATGAGGCGTCTTGATCTATCTCTATAGATCTTGATGCCTAATATATAAGCAGATTCTCCAAGGTCCTTCATTGAAAAACTCTTATTCAAGTAGGCCTTAATGCTGTCCAAAAGCTCTATATCATTTCCCATCAAAAGTATGTCATCTACATATAATATGAGAAATGCCACAGAGCTCCCACTCACTTTCTTGTAAACGCAGGCTTCTCCATAAGTCTGCATAAACCCAAACGCTTTGATTATCTCATCAAAGCGAATGTTCCAACTCCGAGATGCTTGCACCAGTCCATAAATCGAGCGTTGGAGCTTGCACACCTTGTCATATCTTGTTCTAAGTATCGAGTTGTAATTCATGAGTTGTAAGTAAATAAAAGTGTGATGATCATCATTATTAGAGCATTGTCCCAGTGAGGAAATGATGATGGAGACTATGATTCCCCCACAAGTTGGGATGAGACTCCGGACTAAAAAAAGAGGCCATAAAAAGAGAGAAAAGTCCCAAATAAAAAATAAAATAAAAAACGAGGCCATAAAAAAAAGAAAATGCCCAAATAAAAAAATAAAAAAATGAGAGAAAAAGAGAGAAGGGGCAATTCTACTATCCTTTTACCACACTTGTGCTTCAAAGTAGCAGCATGATCTTCATGATAGAGAGTCTCCTATGTTGTCACTTTTATATACTAGTGGGAATTTTACATTATAGAAGTTGGCTTGTATATTCCAATGATGGGCTTCCTAAAAATGCCCTAGGTCTTCGTGAGCAAGCAAGTTGGATGCACGCCCACTAGTTTATTTTGTTGAGCTTTCATACACTTATAGCTCTAGTGCATCCGTTGCATGGCAATCCCTACTCACTCACATTGATATCTATTGATGGGCATCTCCATAGCCCATTAATACGCCTAGTTGATGTGAGACTATTTTCTCCTTTTTGTCTTCTCCACAACCACCATTCTATCTCTCCCTAATAATAAAGCACAGATTGAGTCTCCGGATTCACCGTCGCGGCGTTTTTTCATAAAAGTCCTTATAGTTTTTGGCAATGAACCCGTAGTCCTGACGTCTAAGTGGAAAAAAACGATTCGATTTTTACTCCTCGCCCCCGTCTCCTTCTTCGACCCACACACGAACGTGGGTTCGAGCCGCCGGCCCTCCAGCTTGCCCGCCCCTCTTCCCCGTCTTCTCCCCCCACCTCTACTCCCCCAGGCCATACCGTGGTGGATGACATGCCCGCCGACGCTCCATCCTCCCCTCTTCTCCATCTTTCCCCTAGCCATCTCCCTCCTCCCTCCCTGTTTCGCCCCCACCCCTACTCGGATCTGGTCTGGAATTTGGCGCCGGCGACTTGGAGGCGGAGGACACTCGAGCGCTCCTTCTGGATCGGGTCAACACGGCTTCGCCGCTCGATGCGGAACGACGGGGGCGGCTAGATCGGCGGCGGCGGCTGGAGCATGCAGAACGACGACGGCGGCTGGAGTTGGGGATTGCCATCCCTGTGAGGAGCGCGTCTCGCCGGCCGCGGCTTCACTGGGAGGAGCGCAGCTGCGTAGTCCGTCGCTCGCACCGCTGCTTCACCGGTTAGGAGCATCAGCTACGGCGCTTGCCATCCCCGTGGTCACCGCTGCTGCTGCAAACGCTGGTGATGGAGAATCGCTCCTTGGTTTTTGTTGCTGCCAGATCCTCAATCGCTACCTCGATCTTGCCATCACCAGCCCATCAAGGGCTCCAATATCCTCAGGTATCCACCAGAAAAATAAGGAAAAAGCTCAAGTTCTGACTCATGTGTTTCTAGATTAAAAAACAAGAAGCTCTAGCCCATGTGGTTGAGGTTGTCTCTTATCTTATTTGCTTAGCGTATTTATATTTCATCAGGATGCAAGTTGCTACTTGAGTGTTAGAATTTGTGAAATACCGATTTTCTCTTGGCCCCAACGACATTGCTTGGCTCCACTCAAAATGCCAGTTGTTAGAAGTAATATGTTCTTCCTTTTCCCCGAAGAAGATTTATACAATCTGATCATCTATACATTGGACAGATAAACAATAGAAAGAGAACTCAATCTGATATGCTTTTGTTCAGGTCCAGATATAGAAACCATAGATTGGTAAATGCATCTAAATTCTAAATTAAATTATGCTTAATGTGAGAGGAAAGCAAGATTTCCTTACAGTACTGATGGTTAATGACAGAAGCATATCAAGTATAACAGTGAAATTGCAGTACTGTTGTTCGTCGCGTTGTTCAGTTAAAGGTTAATATCTCCAAACTTCATTTTCTCTTTTTGTAGAAGCTCTCGCCTAACAACTTATTTTCTAGGACTGTTAGTCTTTGTTTAACAAATTTGAATCTTGATGTGGCTAAACGGTGAATAAATTCTACTGTAAACATTAGTGTGTATGTCGCTCTTTTCTTCCTACAAAAAATAGTCCGCTCATTAAACTTAAATGCAATATCAATTCACTCCGAAGAGGCTTATCCCCTTTCACTAACTACCTATTCCTTTGACCTGTCAAACAATCAAAAGGATCCCTTTAAATTGGTTCTAAATGTTTATGCAGCATCAGTGTTATAAGGTACCAGAAAACATGTGGAGAGAATACTTCGTTCCGTTGTGAAAACAATAGCTGTACTCTTCTAGGTTTTGTTAGATCAATTGGCTACTTTGACGGATTCTTGTGTGGACGTGATGGGCAGGTACTTCGCCCTCTTCCTCATCCTTCCTGTACTCCCCCTATATCTTATTTGCACACTCCCAACCCATTTTTTTGCCTTATTTGCACATTTGTTATAACAGCAATGTGACATTATGGTATGATATTTGCAATCATCCACTTAAATGGCACCTTCAGTTCCAAAGAAAATAGATGTATTTGACTCTTTTTGTTTACATCCATCATGCCAACAATGATTAGAGGAAATCGGTAGTGATAACATGATTTGTTGACTTACTTGGGCTTGGTACAGCGCTGCCGTATAGAGACACTATGCGATGCTAGATTTGGTATGATGCGATGCCAGCTGTGAATCTGGGAGTGAAGGAGGTCACGATGGAGTGGCTCCTTCTCCATCATGGTTTGTAGCACTCGATACCCATGCAATTAATTAATACTCAATTTTCTAGCACTCGATACATCATGGTATACTTAAGAGACACATTTCTCCCTTTCCATCCCTATAGAGTTGATTTGGTTTTTTTAGCATCTCCCAGTAAATATAAGTCCGTTGTTTTCATTTTCATTGGTACTCCCTCCGTCCGAAAAAAGCTTGTCTCCATTGAAACAAAGGACTGAATCTGACAGTTCTACAAATTCAAACCTTTGAGCCTAGCTATTCCAAGATGCATATTATTTAGTATGTCACTTCATACATCATAATTGCTGCTGCAATTTATATACTTGACATATAAACTTTCATAATCCTACTGGAAGCTGTGTTTCCCTGCTTCATACACCTTTTTGTTGGGCAATGCTGCCAGTTAAAACATTGACTGCAACTTGCTCTGGCGGATGTCTCAACTATGTAGCGAAATGAAATGATTTGAATACAAATATTACAAGTCCTATTTTTTTTACTTGGATGGGTTCATGTTACTAATTGTTTGGTAGATTGCGGTTGCCAATTTTCTATGATATTGTAATGGCCACAATTCCATTTGGTTACTTACAGATCTGAACTATAACATAGTGCACACATTAGTTGGAGAAGGAACTGCCTTCCAAGCTTATAAATGATTTCGTCTTACAGGCCAGCCAAAAAATCTTCAACCCTCATTGTATAATGAAATTATACATCTGCAACTCTCATTGCAAGTAAATTATAATTCTTCAGCGCTCATTGTATAAGTATAACCATGTGATTTGGAATGATTGATAATCCATATATCCCACACTTATATTAAGTTTGTTCAGTGAGAATGTGAGATACAAGTACAACTTTAATACAAAGTTGTACGAAGTTAGGGATAGCAGAGTATTCCAGTATTCATGTTGAAAGCTATGTTAAATCCTAAATTTTGTATGCTTCTGAAATGAAGGTGAGCAATAGCATCTTGCATTAACAGAAGAAATTATGTTTCCATATTTTCATTTTAATGTTTTCTATGTGTTTTAATTTTATGCTTGAGTTTATTTATTTTTCATTCTTTTACTTTAATCCACAACCCAACTGGGCATACATAGTATCTTACCTGTCCCATAAAAGGTTCTTGCTGAAAGCATAATTTTTCTTCATGTTGAACATAATTGAGGAGAGATTAATCAAATAATCCTTTTTATTTTAGGTCATGCTTATTGGGTTATGAGTGTGATGTTTTTTCCCGTTGCAACGCACGAGCAGTTTTCCTTTTATTTAATAATAAACCAGCGATTGCTTCTGGTCGTCTCTCATCGGGCTTTTTTGCAAAAAAGTATCCCCGTTTCTGATAAATTGACCCGCAGCCCAACTTAAAGTGTGGATAATGTTCCGTTTTTTGCAAAAAAAAAACCCTGCCACCACAGCCCGTACGAGAACACGAGCGTTACCTCCGCGGCCGCGCCCCATCTCTCCACTATCGTGCCCCCGTCCCTCTGCTCGCCGCCGCGCGCACCGTCCCTCTGCTAGCCGCCTTGAACCATCCCTCCACCGCCGCGCCCCCGTCCATCCTCTCCTCGGTGCCCGTCCTCGCTCCACCGTCGCCGAATCTGGACGAGATCGGGAGAATCCGCCTCATCTCGCGCAGCTGCTCGTCGGCCATGCGGGGAGGACGAACGAGCTGCTCATCGGCGTCCGTCCCACAGCCCCGCTGAAGAAGGCGCCCAGCCCCCTCGACAGCGCACTCCTCCTACTTGCCGCCCGGTATACCTTCCCTACTCTCCGGCCCTTGGATCCCACTCCCCCTATCGTAATATTCTAATTTCGAGGCAAACATATGTTTGATGAAATTTGACTATAGAATTGTTTTCTGTACTGCTATCGTGTTACGTCGTCAATTCAGGATGTGTAGAAGATGTTGTCCTGGGTCTATAGAGGATGCGGTGCGTGGCTGCTTGTGTGTATGCATATATGTTAATTGGTGGCTGGTGTGTGTGTGTGTGTTCAGGGTGCAAACAATGACAGCGAGTAGGCGGCAAGTATACTGCGCCGAGAAGCGATACAGGGGCATGAAGCAAGCGAGCAGGCATGCACGGCGACCTGCTACTGCAGTAATAGTAGCCTTGACGGAGCACCGGGGCCGGCTCGACAGGGCATGCCACCCGCCGGTAGACACCTGGTTGTGTGAGACGGAGATGAACCCCCCCCCCCCCCCCCCCCCCCCCCCCCCGTCGTCGCCTCTGCAGCCTGGACAGAGCTCCGCCGGTGCTGGGGATGAACCCTGCGCCTGTGATGGTGATGACGCTCTCCATTCTTCAGAGATGTGGCCCTGTCATTGTTGGCTGTTGAATTTGCGATGTAGTCCGTCCCTATGTCGGTGTATTAACCACTTCGCCCTCCCGCACAATGAGCAGAACAGAGCAGCGTCTGCAATTTACCCATTGATTTCTTGAAGTGATTCAAACCTAGGAAGCCTGCTAATTGTGCAAGCAACAGGGTAACAAGTTTCAGTTTTCTTACTAATGCACCTCAATTTGCAAGGTTAGAACAATGTCAGTTTACTTTATGTTGGTTTTCTAATTTCTACATATTCCCTCAAGCAAATCTAATTATCTAGGTAGTACGGAAAGCAGGCAAATTATGTAACTATTTGGGTGTACTCATGTCAGATTGAGGAGAAAGAATTATTTTATTCACCATCCTATTTTTTATCTATATGATGATCACTTTTTCCATCTTGTGATCATCTTTGCTCCAGTTGTGCGAATACTTTGTTTGCACTTTAGTGGGACTGAAATTTTCCTGCTACCATGAGTCATGGTAGTAGGCTGCTGCGGCAAAAAACTGGTAAGCCCCCTAAGGGAAGAAATTTGAAGAAAGTCTCATCCTGCTTACCATGTTTTATCTTAAAATATTGGCTTGATTTTTTTCTGTGTAACCTATATCTCTGCATGGTTACTTTCTCCAGACATGCTTTAGCTGCAGCATTGGTCAAGTGGCTTGACATACCTCACATGAGTCATCGCCAAATGGCCCTTTTCTGAAATTCATTCTCTTATGCACTGAGAGAGGAGTTACTCCATGACAGTATGTATACATACAAATGCAAGCAATGGAGAAACTCATGCAGATGATGACTAAATAATTTTTTTAATTTTCCAACCTGAATTGGCTACAGAGGTTGGGAAAAGAGGAGTCCAGGCTCTGATGAACACATGTTCTTTCGCAGGTGACTAATAGTTGGCACCTCTGTCTTTACATTACATCAGGCCAGCACTACAAAGCCCATGTATGCCTCTGCCTGCCTGCTCAATGGATGATCCGATCACAAAAAGTGGATAAAAATACTCATCAGTTTGTCAAAATACATGTTTGTTATCTTAGGAATGAGTATAGCTGTCACCAGAGTACAAGCAAATATTTCAATTTTTCCATGAAGCAAACTTATGTTATGATTATCACATTTTGATCTTGGAGTAATGATTGACGAAACTAGATGGTTACTGCAGTCTGCACCAGTCCAGTATTTCTAATTACAAGTTTGAGCTCCATAGGGATAATCTGATTAGTGTATCACAAGCTTTTTGTTTCTAATTGTGCAAATTCTATAGTTATTTTAGTGTTTTGCAGAATGCATAGATTTTCCATAACAGAAAGAAGTGGAAATTGGTGATTGAATGTCAAATGGCAGTGATTTTATATCAATGTGTGGGAGGTTGATGAAAGATTGCATGCAGAGTATACCAGTGAAAAACATCATTTATTTAGATGAGCTATTACCAAAGCAGATATACTATATTTCTAGCTGAAGTTAACATTGCTAAAATATTTCACTGGGCAGCAACTTGAGGGCAAGCAACATACATATAAGCCTATTCTGAAATGTTTGGAAATATTGAAGCTTCAGCACCGCACTCCCTTCTGTTGCTTGAGGGGTTGATCACCAGCATAGCATAGGCCGACGGCGGGGAGGTGGTCTGTATCGGGGAAGAGGGCGATGCTGGGGAGGAGGCCAATGATGTGGAAGAGGGTGATGAAGGGAGGAGGACGGTGGTAGGAGAGGGAGGCAATGGCGTGGTGGCGAGCTAAATAGAATGAGGTGGAGGGTTGGTGGTTCGACGGTGGCGAGCTTGTGAGAAGGGAACAATGGCGGCGTCATGAATAGCGCTTCGACTGGGTTCGTCAGAAGGGGAATTCAGAACTATGTTATGCCACTTGGCAATGGCATTGTCGTCGTAAATATATTAAGCTATGTGATTCGACTTCACAAAGCTAAGCTTCGGCAACTTCACCAAATTATACTAGCTATGAGAGGCCTCCGATCCACGTAGTTGGTGAAGCACGGAGTTAAAGGAGATTCGAGCAATCCCTGAACTAAAATTCTGCTCTTGGACATCAACATATCAAACTGAAACAAGACTGATTGATGCGCCTACCCTACCAATGGTTGAATACAATTTTGTAGGTCTTAGTGTCACCTCATGATACTATCCATGCTTTCCATCCTCGATAAGCCATTCGTTTAACTGCACTGTCACCCGTAGCAACGCACGGGCATACTTACTAGTTCCACCTATAGTGCTATATCCATGGCTCATGCTCATGTATTGCGTGAAGATTGAAAAAGTTTGAGAACATCAAAAGTATGAAACAATTGCTTGGCTTGTCATCGGGGTTGTGCATGATTTAAATATTTTGTGTGATGAAGATAGAGCATAGCCAGACTATATGATTTTGTAGGGATAGCTTTCTTTAGCCATGTTATTTTGAGAAGACATGATTGCTTAGTTAGTATGCTTGAAGTATTATTATTTTTATATCAATATTAAACTTTTGTCTTGAATCTTATGGATCTGAATATTCTTGCCACAATAGGGAGAATTACATGGATAAATATGTTAGGTAGCATTCCGCATAAAAAATTATGTTCTTATCATTTACCTACTCGAGGACGAGCATGAATTAAGCTTGGGGATGCTGATACGTCTCCAACGTATCTATAAGTTTTTATTGTTCCTTGCTATTATATTATCAACCTTAGATGTTTTATATGCATTTATATGCTATTTTATATGATTTTTTGGACTAACCAATTGACATAGAGCCCAGTGCCAGTTTCTGTTTTTTCCTTGTTTTAGGGTTTCGAAGAAAAGGAATATCGAACGGAGTCCAAACGGAATGAAAACTCCGGAAAAGTTATTTTTGGAAAGAAAGCAACACAGGAGACTTGGAGTGTACGTCAGGGGATCAATGAGGAAGCCACGAGGCAGGGGGCGCGCCCACCCCCCGGGCGCACCCTCCACCCTCGTGGGCCCCTCATGGCTCCCCTGATGTATTTCTTCCGCCTATATATATCCATATACCCTAAAATGATCGGGAGCAGAATAGATCGGGAGTTCCGCCGCCAGAAGCCTCCCTAGCCACCGAAAACCTATCTAGACCCGTTTCGGCACCCTGCCGGAGGGGGCAATCCCTCTATGGTGGCTATCTTCATCATCCCGGTGCTCTCCATGACGAGGAGGGAGTAGTTCTCCCTCGGGGCTAAGGGTATGTACCAGTAGCTATGTGTTTGATCTCTCTCTCTCATGTTCTTGATTTTGGCACGATCTTGATGTATCGCGAGCTTTGCTATTATAG
Source organism: Triticum urartu (assembly GCF_056163025.1). Taxonomy (NCBI): domain Eukaryota; kingdom Viridiplantae; phylum Streptophyta; class Magnoliopsida; order Poales; family Poaceae; genus Triticum; species Triticum urartu. The sequence goes on along the minus strand of NC_141876.1, from coordinate 359,862,441 downwards.
TTGGATCTTATGATATTTCTCCCCATCTACTCTCTTGTAATGGATTGAGTTTCCCCTTCGAAGTTATCTTATCGGGTTGAGTCTTTAAAGATTTGAGAACGCTTGATGTATGTCTTGCCGTGCGTATCTGTGGTGACAATGGGATATCACGTGATTCACTTGATGTATGTTTCGGTGATCAACTTGCGGGTTTCGCCCATGAACCTATGCATAGGGGTTGGCACACGTTTTCGTCATGATTCTCCGGTAGAAAATTTGGGGCACTCTTTGAGGTTCTATGTGTTGGTTGAATAGATGAATCTGAGATTGTGTGATGCATATCGTATAATCATACCCACAGATACTTGAGGTGACATTGGAGTATCTAGGTGACATTAGGGTTTTGGTTGATTTGTGTCTTAAGGTGTTATTCTAGTACGAACTCTAGGGCTGTTTGTGACACTTATAAGAATAGCCCAACGGATTGATTGGAAAGAACAACTTTGAGATGGTTTCATACCCTACCATAATCTCTTTATTTGTTCTCCGCTATTAGTGACTTTGGAGTGACTCTTTGTTGCATGTTGAGGGATAGTTATATGATCCAATTATGTTATTATTGTTGAGGTAACTTGCACTAGTGAAAGTATGAACCCTAGGCCTTGTTTCCTAGCATCGCAATACCGTTTATGCTCACTTTTATCATTAGTTACCTAGCTGTTTTTATAATTTCATATTACAAAAACCTTTATCTACTATCCATATTGCACTTGTATCACCATCTCTTCGCCGAACTAGTGCACCTATACAATTTATCATTGTATTGGGTGTGTTGGGGACACAAGAGACTCTTTGTTATTTGGTTGCAGGGTTGCTTGAGAGAGACCATCTTCATCCTACGCCTCCTACGGATTGATAACCTTAGGTCATCCACTTGAGGGAAATTTGCTACTGTCCTACAAACCTCTGCACTTGGAGGCCCAACAACGTCTACAATAATAAGGTTGTGTAGTAGACATCAATGGGTGAATTGTAAAATCCACACCTATTCCCTCGCCGGTTTCCCACCACCAGCTAACGACTTGCTGCATATAACCCAGGCGGCAACACACCACCGCGACACTCTACGAAGATCTAGTCCACACCCATCTACCATTAGTTATTCCAAGCATGCCAGGCAACGACCAAAGCTTCGACGTCGACGCCTACCCGTGTTACATCTTCGGCAAGGAGAACAAGCCGGAGCAAGTCGGGGAGCAAGAGCTTCATCGGCCAGTGCATGCACCATGGCCCATCGGCAGCGATATCGGCGTCACAGTCCTTGGGAGCACAATCGACATATTGTAGAGCAGGTGTGATGAGTTGTTTGCCCTCCATCGTGCAAAAGATCCAGAGCTGCTCGGCGGCATGATCGACGACCCACCCGAAGAGCCGCTGTCACCAGTGCTCATCGAGAGCTTGATGCCCCGCAAGGAATGTGCAGAGGACCTCTGCGATTCAGTCAAGACAAAGGCACCCTGTGGCTTCGTCATTGCCCACGGCGGCCGTGTCAACCTCGATCCCGATTATGTGGTGGCCAGGCTCGAGCGCATCCTTATCGGAGTTGACATCCCCGACGAAGTAGAACATCGCCAACGTGATATCTTTGAGGATGCAGGTGATCGACGGAATTTGCTACCAAGCCAAAGACATGGAAATGGAGCGGTTCCGTGGAGTTGTCAATGCGCGCGATTGCATGCTGTCAAGCTCTTCTGGAAGAGGCCCAGTAGCCCCAAGAGCCTCCTAGCGCCAACAGCTCCGTAGGCGGAGGCGGGTTGGGACACTTGGAGTGAACGGCCGCAAGGGTGCTATGCTGATCATGGAGTCCGAGAAGACCATCGTCGGAAGCCGTCAGCTCAACCTTTTAGCTTATATTTTATTATAATTGTATGCATATGTAGGTCGTGAGTGTTCTGGGCCTTGTCGCATTTGGCATTTTAAATTATCCTGAATATGTAAGACAATTATTAAGATTTATTAACCGTTGCCATTGTAACTTTGCCTCAACGGCGAGCAGAGCGTGTGCAGGGATGCCAGAGCGAAGCGCGCCGCGACCGCCTCAACGGGGAGCAACCACGTGGTCAACCTTCTGCCATCAATAAATTTTGACCTTGTTTCTCGTCACATTGTTGATTACAACGCAATAAGTAATTGCAAATCTGTTCACACCTATCAAACTAATATGTGTTCACACTTATCACCGGGCTATAAAAACTATCCACTCGAAAATTCCTTCATAGTTCTCTCCTTATCACCCACAAAACTGGTTTTTTCTGTCAAGTCATTCCGCCATGACCGGTAGGAGGAGTTTAAGGGTGGACATATAACCGGGCAGCAAATACCAAGGCCACGGAAGCACTAGAGAGGTCTCGCCACGAAGCCGCAGCCGCAGCAGAGATGTCCCGGCGCGCTGCAGAGCCCTCGAACAAGCTCTCACGGGTACGCGAGGGCTCTCAGAAGTGCATTCGCGGCGTCAGCCATCACGACGAGCCTGCATTCCTGAAGTCCTTCGCCGGTGACGATGACATTCTCGCTGGCGTCACTACGCAGCAGGAGCTGGTCGACGCCTGGATGAAGCTGCTCAAGATCAGCGATGCCTCGGTTGACAAGTCAACCGGCCTCGTCGAGCAACTCATGGGTGACAATGCAAAGCTCCTCAAATTGGTCGCCAAGAAAGAGGAGGAAGCCGCCGGCTGGAAGATGCTGCATGAGCAGAGAAGTGCCTCAGAGATGAGGCTAAAAGCAGTCATCGAGGAACTGATGGGTGGCTTGAGGAAGCTCCGGATCGAGCACGAGCAGGAGGTGGAGGAATTCGTGGCTGCTTTCAAGCAAAGTCGTGAGGAATTGAAGAAGGAGCTAGAGGATTTCACCGCTCGGCGATCCATCGATGAGTAGAAACAGTAGCGACCCAGATCATTGTTTGCAATTTCCTTCTTCTCTTCCCCCGTGTCTTCCGGGCTTTGTCGCATGTGGCATTTTAAATTATCCGGAATATGCAAGACAATTATTATCTGCGCCATTGCAAATTTGTCATCGTATTATCCGTTGCCATTTTATTTGTGGTCGTATTATCCATTTCCCTATGTGGCAATTTAAATTAGGGCGGAATACTAGTTGAAAACACGAACAAAGCAAAGGCTGCCATGGGATCACAAGCAAACACCCTCCGTCCAGGTGCTTTAATTAACCCATTAATGGAGAAGTTGTGTGCGAGGCGGGCTGCGGCTGGTGTATGGAGGTCAAAGAACTCGCTTCCTGATGAGCATAGGCGGCCTTGCTGCTCGCACGTGTCCCGTCGAGCCTGTGCGGCGGACTGCTCGCACGCGTCCCATCGAGCCTGCACGGTGGACTTCTCCCGCTCATCCCGTCTAATCAAACAGCTGCACGCACGCCATCGAGTATGGTTAAATGTTAACACGGTTAATATAATACAACCATTTGCGATATTAACATGTCAGCTTTTTGTTTCAAAAAGGACTTCGTTGGCTACTAATATGTGCGCCTCTTCTCAAACTAGACGATTTTTTTACCACGACATATATGTGCCATGTCATGAAACCATGCCAAGTTTCATGTTTTTTTGGTGACTTTTTGATTTACTAGGATTTAAAAACCAAGATTCTCAATGTTTTAGGATGACGACAAGTTTGTAATTCATTCCCGTTCCTTAAATGAGACCTAAACATGTACCCAATGACACATGTACGATTTCCCACCCATTTTGCTTCACTCGAGAATGTGGTTGTAGTTCAAATTTGAATTATGGACACCATTAACTGCATAGAAAACTTAGTAATTTGTAATATATATACAATGGCCAAACGAACCCTGGATAGTTTCAAATTTCAGCCTGACACTCCTGTTATTCTATGTTGCCTGTAGAAAACAAAGTTCAAGGTGAGAAGAGGCAGCGATTATCATTTCGCCCACAAGAGGGGCATGTTTCTCTACCGGAACCATGAGGGTTGCGATAGGCTCTGGTTTGTAAAAGGCTTGTTATATAGCTTCACCCAAATTGGACAATTATATGTACCATGTAGTGACGCCATGCCAAGTTTCATGATTTCCTGGTGAGTTTTGAATTTACAGAGATTTAAAAACCGATATTCGCAATGTTTGTGGCCAAGCCAGGACGGCGAGACGGTTGAATTCGTTCCCATTGGTTCCATGGGACCTAAACATGCACCCCAAGGAAACATGTACCATTTTTTCTAGCTATTTTGGTGCACTGGAGCATGTATTTGTAGTTTGGATTTGAATTGTGGACATTAAATGCGTAGAAAACTCAATTAATGAATAAAAAAGGTCAAACGAACCCTAAATAATTTCAAAGTTCAGCGTGAATCCCCAGTTGTTTCGTGTCGCGTGTAGAAGAAAATACGAGGCTAGAAGAGGGAGTGATTATCGTTTGGCCCACAAGGGGACATGTTTCCCTATCAAAACCATGAGGGTTCTTGCGACAGGCTCCGGTTTGTAAGAGGTTTGAAATAAAGCTTGGCCCAAATTGGCAATGTTTTTACCACGACGTATTTGTGCCACCTTTGATGGCTTTCTGGTGAGTTTAGGATTTATGGGGACTTAAAAACCGAGATTCGAAATGTTTGAGGACGAGCCAGGACACCGGTACGGTTGTAATTCGTTCCCATTCCTTGCATGAGACCTAAACATGCACCCAAGGACACATGCATAATTTTTCTAGTCATTTTGGTGAACTGCAGCATGATTTGTAGTTCATATTTGAATTATGGACATTAAATGCCTAGGAAACTCAATTAGTGTATAAAAAGGCCAACCAAACCCTGAATAAGTTTAAATTTCAGCACGGATATCATGTCGTTCCATGTTGCCCGTGAAAGAAAATACAAGGTGAAAAGAGGCAGTGATTACGTTTCGCCCACAAGGGGAACACGTTTCCCTATCGGAACCACGAGGCTTCTTTGAGAGAAGCTCCGGTTTTTGTAAGAGGTTTGTAATAAAGCTTGGCCCAAATTGGACAATGTTTTTACCATGACATATATGTGCCATAACTGGACACCATGCCACCTTTAATGACTTTCTGGTGAGTTTAGCATTTATGGGGACTTAAAAACTGAGATTGAAAATGTTTGAGGACGAGTCATGACACCGGTACGGTTGTAATTCGTTCCCATTCCTGGCACGGGACCTAAACATGCACCCAAGGGCACATGTATAATTTTTCTAGCCATTTTGGTGAACTAGAGCATGTATTTGTAGTTCAGATTTGAATTATCGACACTGAATGCCGAGAAAACTCAATTAGTGTATAAAAAGGCCAAACAAACCCTGAATAAGTTTAAATTTCAGCACGGATTCCTGCCGTTCCATGTTGCCCGTAGAAGAAAATACAAGGCGAAAAGAGGCAGTGATTACATTTCCCCCACAAGGGGGACAAGTTTCCTTATTGGAACCACGAGGCTTCTTTGAGAGAAGCTCCGGTTCGTAAGAGGCTTGTAATAAAACTTGCGCCACAATGGAGGAAAAAAATTCCTCGACATATAAGTGCCATGTTGTTACACTGTGCCAGGTTTCACGATTTCCGGCTTAGTTTTGGATTTATGGGGATTTAAAAGCCAAGATTCTCCTCACGAAATGTTTTCAAATAGCACACGATTCACTCACGAAAGCCAATATTCAATGAAAACTTCATGGAAACCATATTTTAAAGTTTCATAAAAGTCTGAAAAAAATGTGGGATGTTAAGAAGGTGATGTTTTATTGTGACACAAAATTTCAAATTGAAAAACATTACGAGATGTGAGCTATGAAAAAGACAAATTCAGCCCTGAATAGTGACATTACTACTTGGCACTATTCAGCGCTGATTTTGTCTTTTTCATAGCTCACATCTCGTAATGTGTTTCAACTTGAAATTTTGTGTGGCAATAAAACATCATCCTCTTAACATCCCGCGTTTTTTCAATTTTTTTAAACTTCAACACATCTTTCTCTCGTGGTTTTCACCAGTTTCCACCGAATGTTGGTTTCCGTATGATATTCTCCCCACCCCCCGTTGCGCGCGCGATCTGACTCGTGCATTCTGATTGGCCAGAACCCAAACCCCATGGATCGTACGTGTGCACTGTTGGATGCTCCCAGATCAAACGGCAACCCTGAGCACTTTCGAGAACACATGCAATACATGGGTAAGCACTGTGCGCATGCGTCGTGTAGCTCACGCTTCCTTCTCCACCAGGTTTTCATTCAAAATAGTACATGCAGTTCATCTCATCCAAAATCAGTTAGTTTTATAAAAATAATCTATTTTAAGATTCATGGAATTGTTCATTGTAAAGGTAAAAACAAAAAGTGACAATTCATTTAGAAAAAATTGGGCAATTAAGATATGGAAGATTCTAGAGAACAAAGGAGAAGTGCTTGTGTTTTGAGGTTTGTGCATGATGCTTAAGTTCAACCATGGAGTCTTCTAGATTGTACATGTGGTAGAATCTGGTGGAATGTAGATGATATCCAACGGCCAGTAGTGCTCGGATTTGCCATCTCTGTACCGTCAGATTGGCTTCATCCACCAACCAACTTTCAAAGTTATTCGCACACTATATAGGTGTGTAGGTGTATAGATATATATATATATAGATGTGTCCCATGCTAGACAAAATAAAGTTTGAGCGCATGCGTGGGATGACCACCCCCCACGCCGCTGCCTCGAAGTTGGGAAACTGACATCATACGTATTGAACCAGGCTTGGAGTCGGGTACGGTGTTCAGGTTGTAATGTAGTTGGTGGCCCACCGAAGTTGTGCATTTGGGATTTAAACACATCATACACCATCGTACCCATACATATTTTCACGCCGCATGCAGTGTATACGGGGTCTTCTAATCGACCACGTCTTCCTTGTGCGGTTTTTTGTGACGACACGCATATCTGTTGGCTCCCCGATTGTATATATATCATCCCTTTGACCGGTAATGATGGGTATGTGTTGGCCATGAATGTATTCCTGCTAGTTCGTGTTAGGGCCAGTCACCGTCAAATGTCACTCAACCAAAGCTCGAGGTCATGCGTTGTCAGGATTCCCTCCCAGATGCTCGGATTGCTGGGTTCAACCTACATCAAACCCTGCGTATCTCGTCCTTAACTACCTTGCCTTCATGGTTGTTATCTGCATCGAGAGGTAGGCACCACATCTAAATTGTACATCATTATATATTAAAAACACACATCACCCCTTCCCAACGTACATCCTTTTGGGCCACATGCAAGAGGTGCTGGTTTTGTGGTCCCTCTCATGTGATTTTTATGATGGCTCAACCTATTGGTCCAAGCGGTTTATCAACAACAACAACTGTCATTTGACCAAACGATAGATTCATTGGTCCGTCTTATGGTAGGTCATGGCGACATGCATGTATGACCAAAGTATCAATCTTTACATGCATCTGCCCCACTGACATGAAGTGGGAGGTGGTGGGCCAAGCATCCTAGCTAGGTACGACATTATGTCATTATATATATCCTAGCTAGATGGTTGTTAGGGTGCTTTCGGGTTTGCGCGGCAGGTGTCACCAAAGTTATGCATTGTGTATTTAAAGTTTTAAACATCCCCAATATTCGTACATATATTTGGCCACTTCTAGGTGGTTCTTGACTTCTCGCCCCTCTCATCGATCTTCAATGACACGCCCAACCGTAGGCCTGCGTGGTCAAAGTTGTGCATTGGAATTTTGAACATCACAGACCACCCTTTTCACTCATATATATTTGGGCCACATGCTGGTGTGGCTGTCTTTTGACCCTCTCTAACGTTATTTTTTGCTGCAAACACTCTGATGACGGTCAACGGACACGGGGTATAATATCTTTACCGTGTGCGATACAAGTGTGATGTGAATCACCACGCCTGCGCAAGCGCGAGCAAATTAAGGTGGAGGTACTGGCTCAACCGTGTGCGATGCAAGTGTGCTGAAATCACCACGACCGCGTACGCGCTATCAAATTAAGGTGGAGGTGTTGGCTCAACCGTGTGTGATGCAAGTGTGCTAAAATCACCATGACCGCGCAAGTGCGAGCAAAGGGTTGAGGTACTGGCTTAATCGTGTGGGATGCAAGTGCGCTGTAAAACCACCACCTGTGCAAGCTAAAAGCGGGTAAGTATGTTTGGAAATTAGGACGAACCGTGTGCGATAGACCAGCTAGCTAGAAATATAAAAAACAAACTACCCGCCTTGAGCGTTGCAAAAATCAGCGGATCCACGCCACCACTACAAGGAAAATGCTTATACACAATAGCATAGTTGTAGCGCTGGAAACGAGTAAATGCTGCTGCTACTTTGTAGTAGCATTGTTGCTCTACAAGAGGAGCTACTATGGGCATAGCAGTAACGCTGGAAATGCAAAACGCGCTACTACTAAAACTAACAGACCGTTCCAGGTATGCTTGGGATACTAGTAGCGCTCATGGGAAAGAAGCGCTACTACTATTGTTCTTAGCAACATCGCTTTTTCCCCTACCAGCACTATTGATATATTCGGTACCCTCCTAATAAGACCAAAGTTTAGTCCCACCTCGCTCCGCGAAGAGAATTTTCACCACCTTAAATATGGTGCTTCTCAAACCATCACAACCACTTGGTCTTCATTGAACTCTATGTGTAGGATCTGTGGCCGCAATAGGAATCTTTGCCAGTTCTTAAACCGAAGAAGATTCCTATTGACAATTTAGATTCTACACAAAAAGATCATTGATGACCAATGTATTTTTGAATTTTTTTACATGCTTAGCATTAGCAGTAGCGCTTTTATACAGAGGGCGCTACTGCTATTGATTTTAGCAGTAGTGCTTTTCTTCAGAAAGCGCTACTACTACAGATTTTAGCAGTAGCGCTTTTTACGGACAAGCGCTACCACTAAGGGCCCTTATCCAAATTAACCGGCCCGCGCCTCCTCTCACTCTCCCCCTCGCACTCTCTGTCACCTCCATCGCCCTCGCCGCCCTCGCCGTCTTCCTCCTCCACGCCAAGGTCGATCCCTCCCTCCTCCACCTCCGCCTCCTCCTCCCTCTCCGGTGACGGCGGCCCCCTCCTCCTCCCTCTCCGGCGGCCCCTTCCTCCTCCTCCTCCTCCCTCCTCCCTATCCCGCTCTCTCCTCCTCCTCCCTCCTCTCTCCTCCCCCCTCCCGCTCTCTCCTCCTCCTTCCCCTCCTCCTGGCCTCCTCCCACACCTCCTCCTCCCCCTTTCTGTAAATAGATTTTAGTTTTTGTTAAATGTAGGTTTTTGTTTTTAGTAAATGTAGGTTTTTAGTATATTTTGTTTTTAGAAAATTTGAATAAGTAATTTGAAAATAATAAGTAAATGTAGGTCTTTTGAATAGAATAGGAAATTTTTAGAAATTTTGAATAAGTAAATTGGAATAGAATAAAATATGAAATTGAAAAAAATAAGTAAATGTAGGTCTTTTGAATAGAATAGGAAATTTTTAGAAAATTTGAATAAGTAAATCCAAATAGAATAATTTAATGTAGCTTATGGAGTTTCAATAAGTCCTAAGGTAACTATAATAATGTTTTTGTTAATATTTTGTTTTTGCAGAAATCAAGGAGCCCCTGCATCATCCGCGTCATCGTCCCCGTCACCGACCCCCGCGCACCGCCGACCTCCTCCACCACTGTGAGGTACTCTTGCTCCCTCCATTTAGTTCATTAGGTTAGGTAACTTAGGTGAATTTAGTTAATTAACTTAGGTGAATTTATTTAATTAACTTAGATTTTTTTAGTTAGGGAAGTAGGTTAGGTAACTAATTAAGTAGATGCTAATTTAGGGCACTGGTGTTTAGTTTATAGAAAAAATTCAATATAGTTTTTGAACTGTTTTTAGTAAGTGTTTAATAGGATTAGTTAGAAAATTAATATAACTAGTTAAACTATTTTATTTTTAGTAAGTACTGGTTTATTTTATTTATAGTAAGTGCTTAGTTGAACTAGTCGAATTAATAAAACTAGTTTATTTTTAGTAAGAAAATATAGGTATATGAGATTTGATGATCTAATTAAAATTTTACTATAGAACTAGTTTATTTTTAGTAAGAAAATTAATAGAACTAGTTTATTTTTTTGGTTAAACCAATTATTCCCGCATCGACGTCGATGATGCCTATCCCACATCCTTGTCGTGTTGCTCAAATAGGATATGTGCTTGCCCAAGTGGCCGGCCATGTTTTGCAGGTTACACCTCCTATAGTGGCCTATGTTTTGTCAGAGTGTTGATTAATTTCCGTTCCGGTAAATTTTGAAACAAAGAAAATTCACCTAAGGACCCATCATGATGTGGATTTTGTAGTAAATCTATATAATTCTGAGAGCGTAACCCATTTTGGTTGCAAAAATTGGGAAGCACTTTGCAAGATGTATGGTTTTTATGAGGGTATGCTTGTCACCATGGATCTTGGTGACCCTAACATTGACCAAGACAATATGGACATTTGGGTCCTTATTGATACGCTTTCAATTCTACCTCTATGTGAGTTTCTCAAACATAGTTATTAACTAATTTATATTGTTCATTTCAAAATAGTTGACAACTTATTTCCATTGACAGCTTATTTTCATTGTTCAAACAATGTGCGGAACATGGTAGACAGAACCTACTACACCGATGGCTCTGAGTTAACTTATCAGGAGAAAAATCATCTGGTCGCATTTTGTACTGATCTTGAGAATTAGAATATCTATTATAAAACTCCTCCACATTATGGTCAATACACGCCACTAGTGCACGTGTTGAACTACGGTAACATCCATGGAGATGTCATGGTAAGGTTTTTTTAGTATTACGACATCCATGCATCTTTTGCATAAATTCTTTTAAAACTTAACTACATTTCTAACTACGAAGTTATTACTATGTTTTTCAACACAAAATCCCAAATGATTGTGTGCCTCATCTGATGTATCAGAATGGTCACCTTGATGTTTTGATCATGGCCAGGTCATCATACGAATCTCACCTGTCCATATTGGATTTCTAAAAGAAGTGGAGACATGAAAATCAAAGAATGCAAAAAATGTATGGACAGTCATAAGGAGGTACTTGGAAGCAACATTGTGCGAAAGGTAAGAATTGAAGACAGGATAATCTCCATTCTCCATAATGAAGAGTCAGGGCCTATCTTGTTTTATGCTATTTTACCTGAGAGAAGGTAGTAGGTCCTAGTTAATAATACTCATGATCATGTGCTCAGAACAACTAAGTAGGATTGGTTAGATGACTATGATGGTGATGATGTGGTATCGACTAGAAGTTGTATGATCGATGATGATGAGTATGACTTGTTATTATGATACCAATGATGAGTTATTTATTATTATGATCGATGATGCATGGTGCTAAGTTGTTATATGAGCATGATTACTTATTATATATAACCATGTGTGAAATCAACCTGGATTAGATTCAAGTGAAGCCAACATGTGGTGCACATCGAAAGTACTACTAATCCAAACTAGATCATGTTTGGATTAGAGTAGTACTTTCGACATGCACCACATGTTGCCTCCACTTGAATCTACTCCACGTTCATTTCACCCACTATTATATATAATAAGTAATCATGGTCATAAAATCATATGATGAAAGTACTGTATATAAAACCACACAATGAAAATAAGATGTATTTTTAAAAATACAAGAAAATTTAGCAGCAGCGCTTTTTAGAAAAAGCGCTACTGCTACATACTAGTAGCAGCACTGCCTTTTAGAACAAGCGCTACTGCTACTTACAAGTAGAAGTAGCGCTCCCTTTCCAGCGCTACTGCTACCAGTTAGCTGTAGGCCTTAGTGGTAGCGCTGGAGCCAGCACTACTGCTATGCATATTTCAAGCACTACTACTAGGGTTTTCCCTAGTAGTGCACTTTTCATTATTATGATACACGCATATTGTTATTGGACCATGCAGAATCTTGGGCACTCCAGCCCCGCATCAAGTACTTTACCCAAATTTTAGTAGCCGCCGTACTTCAACCATCACCCACACTCCTCCAGCACCGACCTTATAGTAAAATTGCAGTAGCCGAGGCATTTGAACCGTCGCCCTCCATCGTCCACCACCATCTCCACCCACCATTACTAAAAATTTCAGTAGCCGCGGCGTATCCTCAAACACCAACCCCCCTCCACTGTCGCCCACCCGCCCCCTCCCCCCTCGAACCCTAGCTCGCGGCCGCCGCCGGCGCTGCTGCCAACCCCTGCCGGTCTCCCCGTTCCTCCTAGCTTAAACAGTAAATTTCAGGTAACCCGGCGATTCCCATACCATTGCCCCACTCCCCTAAGTTTTTAGATGAGGCCTGCGGTGTCCCTCCCTGCTAGATCCACATCCCCTACTCCAGAATGTCACAACCTAAGCTCGACCACGTATACCGGGGAGCCCGACGAGCGTTCGGGCAAGAAGAGGTTTTTCATGGCCTCTCCGACGGACGTTGGCAAGGTGGCCGGCGTTCACCCCGACCTGTCGATCCCGAAGCAACACATCGTCGCAGAAGCTGGCGAAGATGTTGACTACGTTGCCATGCCGAAGGCTTCATGTCAGCAGGCTAGGGTATTACTATATCTCGGGGAAGCTGGCTACGACATCAAGCTCGTCCACACTGATGGCTTCACGCGGGCCATGTCACATGTTAAGTGGTCCATCCTCAACCCATCTGGTTCAACCGCCGTCGATCTCTTCGACGACCCTGCCGCTGACCTCCTCCGCCAAGCAATCAAGGATTTGCGAACTTTATATGCCATCGAGGCCATTTTGTCATTTCTGAAGGACACATTCTACGGCGGCGGCTTGGGATCCTCAATTGCCAAGTCAGATCTCATCGACCACGAACACGACCATGAGCTGGGCACCCATGAAGGTTCTTCCAAGGTGAAACATCCCATCTGTGACATCAGAAAGCGCACAATGGGTCTGTGCTCTTCCAACTAGAAGGATCCCGTGCATGAAATGTGAGGCAACATTCTATCAGCAAATCTTACCTTTTCTAGCTCGCCAACCCGTACCCTTTGTTGTAGTAGCATTTGTCGTGCGGTGCTTTAACTGTGCCATGTTTAATTATTTCTGTTATGCAAAAATGTATTGTTCAATAGGTTTATGTGATGTTTAAGTATGAATTGTCCACTTCAGTTTCATGAATGGCTATATTTGGTTGTTTATAGTGAGTAGATGCCTTGTTTATCTGTATTTGGTTGTTAGGTTGGTTGGAGTGAGCATTATTCCAGTTATCGCTGATGCCTTGTTTATCTGTATTTGGTTCTTAGTTTGGTTGCAGTGAGCATTTGTCCAGTTATTAAGCAGATGTCTTGTTTATCTGTATTTGGTTGTTAGGTTGCTTTTTTAGCATTTGTCCAGTCATCAAGCAGGTGCCTTGTTTATCTATATTTGGTTGTTAGGTTGCTTGTTTTTAGCATTTGTCCAGTTATCAAGCAGATGCCTTGTTTATCTGTATTTGGTTGTTAGGTTGCTTTTTTAGCATTTGTCCAATTATCAAGCACATGTCGTGTTTATCTTTACCTTCTTGTTAGGTTGGTTGTAGTGAGCATTTGTCCAGTTTTCAAGCATATGCCCTGTTTATCTATATTTGCTTGTTAGGTTGGTTGCAGTGAGACTCTGTGCAGTTTTCAATGGCTATATTTGGTTGTTATACTGGTCATTTATGCCTTGTTTATTTCAGTCATTCACAATGTGTTGTTCATTATGTGCAAGTACGAACTGTGCCGCTCGACTACATCAATACCAGTTTGAACAGCTATATTTGGTTCCAGTTATTCCTGGTGTAGTTAACACATGCCCTTTATTTCAGTTTTACACATTTATCCAATGTGATGTTTAAGAATTACCTACGTTTTATTCATTTTCAACAATACCAGTTTGAATTGCAATATTTGATGGCTATTAAGCCTGCTGTCGATAACATTGCCTTCCATTTTAAATCTGCTTTAACAGCATGCTGAAACCAACACATTCAAGCTATCATTTGGAGATGATGTTGTTTACCTTTGCTATATTTTTTTATGTTAAGGTTGCTGTACTTATCATGCCTTTCCACTACTTATGCAGGACAACAACGGGAGTGGCCACCATTTTCCGCCGAGGTTAGCTTCATCCCTCGGCTTGTACTCCCCCCGTCGTTCCATAATGTAGTGCATATAGATCCAGCCCTGGACACTAGTTAGCTTCTAATATTGACTTGTTGCTTGTAGGTACATATGCCCTTGACACATTGACCCTTTTTGCGTATGGGGCAATGAGATATTGATGAACAAGCATCAAGTGAAGAAACTGATAAGAATTATTAGCAAAAAGATATGAATGGTGGCAAGAAAATTATTTGTTTATGCTCTATCCAACACAACAATGAGCCGTAGGATGGTAACTACAAACTCTGTAGCCTTCTCTTTTTATTGCCCATATGAGTTGTTAGACAACAATGTCTGAATCTTTTTCGTTCCTAGTGGTTCCCGAAGCAGTTCACTCAAGATTACCTCGCAAAGTACATGATTGGTGGACACACAATGAAGGTTAAAGTATTTCATCTAGACTAAAATGAGCATCGAGAAGTCCTAATGAAGACAGTGAAGGATGGACGGGAAGACATCACAAGAGGTTGGCTGTAACGCCCCGAGACCGATGTGCCAGGTGTTCTCTAGTTATTCACTGTTGTTGCCTTGTAATTGCTTGCGTGTCATGCATTTCATATCATGTCATCATGTGCATTTCATTTGCATACATGTTCGTCTCATGCATCCGAGCATTTTCTCCGTTGTCTGCCCTGCATTCCGGCGCTCCTATGCCCTCCGATGGTCCTTTCTACCTCTTTTTCGTATGCAGGTGTTAAACATTTTCAGATTGGATCGAGACTTGTCATGCGGCCTTGGTTTACTACCGGTAGACCGCCTGTCAAGTTTCGTGCCATTTGGACATTGTTTGATACTCCAACGGTTAACTGAGGGACCGAAAAGGCCTCGTGAGTGTTGCAGCCCAACACCCTTCCAAAGTGGCCAAAACCCACCAAAAACCCCTCCATCGTCTCGGTCGTTCGATCACGATCGCGTGGCCGAAAACCGCACCTCATTTGGACTCTCCTAACTCCCTCTACTTATAAATATGTGGCCTCCCCCAAAAATTCCGCGGTACAAACCCTAGATCTCTCCTCTCCGCGCCGTCGGACAATTTTCCCACCGCCGGACATGTCCGCACTGCCCCTCAGCGAATCCAGGATCGCCACGTGGCCGCCACCGCCGCGGCCCGCAGAACCCAGATTGGGCCCGCGCGGGCCCATCCCGCCGCCGCCAACCGCGGGCGCTGCCCGAGCCTCCCCGCCGTACGCCGCCAACTGCCCGAGCTCGCCGGCTACGCCGGGCCTCCTCTCGCGCTGGCCGGCGACCTCGGCTCGCCGCCGCCTCGATGTCGCCGGCGCCGCCCGTCGTTCCGCCGCCCCGCACCGCCTCTTCCCTGCGCTGTCGTCACGCTGGCAAGCCGCGCCCACGCCGGCCTGCCCTTCACCGCTCCGCCGCTCGCCGGCGCGGCCTCCTCGCCGGACGTAGGTGCCCCGCCGCCCTTGCCCGTCTTCGGTCAGATCCGAGACGCTGGTGCCGCCCTGCATCTCCACCGCGCCGGATCCACGCGTCCCCGGCCCCGATCCGGCGAGCTCCGCGCCCGCGCCGACGTCTTCTTCTTCAGCTCCGGCAAAAGCTTCGGTGAACCTCGGGAACCACTCCGATCTGGATCTGAGAAGAAACTTAGCGGTTGACTTTTGCCTCAGTCCAAATAATTTTGTGCATTTTTCATCATGTCATAACTCGTCAACCGTTGCTCCAATTCGTGCGTGTAGCATATCAAAATGTTCGCCTCGACGAGTACATCATTTCATCTCATTGCATCATTTTCATTTGAGCTCATCTTGATGCCCGAAATGTGGTTGAAGAGGGCTATGTGATGAATTTGTCAGATCTGTTTCAGCAAATGGCATTTTGTCATTTTTGCCATGTTTAATGTGTGCATGCTATGATCCCGAGCTCTACATGTGTTTTGTTAAATGCCATGCCATCTTTACAGGGGTATATGCCATGTATTTTTGTGATCTATGTGGTGACTAGCACAAGCATGCAAAGTAGCGCAATCGGTAATGCTGATTTCATGGACTTAGAATTTCACTAAGTCCTTGTTTTGTTTATTGTTGTTATGCCATATGTTCATGTTGTTTCCTAGTGATCCGTGACTCTTTTGAGGATGACCAGTAAGGATGTTTTGTTAACATTGTGGTGCTCTATCCATCCATGTATTTGTTTGCATTTATGGAGCACCCTAGGTTGAGTCAATCAAGCTCTACTTTTGCTATAAAATGTTCCTGGCAGATTGTTGACATGTTTAGCGATTTTGCCGAGGATGTTGCTATTGATCCGTGCATGCTATGTTGTTGTTCTTGCCATGTCTAGCTTCTATGTCATGTCTGCTTGATGGGTGTATGCTTAGTTTGTCATGCCATGCTTTGTAGTGAGTGCATCGAGCTCGTAAACATGCCTACTTGCTAATCTATTTTGCATGCTCCAGTTTTTCACTAAGTCTGAATCTGTTTATGTTTTTGCCATGGTCACATGCTTGCAATTGTATTTTCTGATCCCTTTTGTCTCAAGGTCACTAAGGGACTTTTGTTAAGTGCTTTGAGTAGCTTCATGCCATGCCTTGACTTTCCATGTTAAGTTCCTGTAGCTTGTAGTTTTCATGCTCTAAAGATTGCTTCCTGATGATAAATTCCAGACTTGTGTTAATTTCACTAAGTCTGAAACCGGTTATCTTTTGCACTTTTGCCATGCTTGTTTGAACCTGTTAATGAGTGAGTTAGCCGTAGCACAGTGTTCATCTTTTGTCAAGCATCATGAGTGGATCCCTACCATGTATTTTGTTGTTATGTTTGAGTGCTGTAGCATATTTATCTTGATGCATTTAGATGGCTACTTGCTGATTATCACAGACCGCTGCCATATTTGTTTCGCTTGCCATTTCCAAACCGTGCATCCGATTTTGGTGATCTTTATATCGATTTCAACCAAAATCACCTCACCTTTCCAGTGGCACTCTTGGTTTTCCATGTTGAGGCCAGGTTCAATCATTCCTTTCCAAATCATGCATATGGACCGCATACCGCATCCCGCATATCATACCATGTTCATGTGTTGGTTGTTTACTATGTTGTGTGCTTCTTTCCGGTGTTGCTTCTTCGGGTTGGTTCCAATAACTTCGCGTTTGTGAGGACCCGTTCGACTACGTCCGTTTGTCTTCTTCATGGACTCGTTCTTTCTCCTTGCGGGATTTCAGGCAAGATGACCATACCCTCGAAATCACTTCTATCTTTGCTTGCTAGTTGCTCGCTCTTTTGCTATGCCTATGCTGCGATACCTACCACTTGCTTATCATGCCTCCCATATTGTTGAGCCAAGCCTCTAACCCACCTTGTCCTAGCAAACCGTTGTTTGGCTATGTTACCGCTTTGCTCAGCCCCTCTTATAGCGTTGTTAGTTGCGGGTGAAGATTAGAGCTTGTTCCATGTTGGAACATGGATATTTTGTTGGGATATCAAAATAACTCTTATTTAATTAATGCATCTATATACTTGGTAAAGGGTGGAAGGCTCGGCCTTATGCCTGGTGTTTTGTTCCACCCTTGCCGCCCTAGTTTCCGTCATATTGGTGTTATGTTCCCGGATTTTGCGTTCCTTACGCGGTTGGGTTATAATGGGAACCCCTTGACAGTTCGCCTTGAATAAAACTCCTCCAGCAATGCCCAACATTGATTTTACCATTCGCCACCTAGCGTTTTCTTTCCCTTGGGTAGGCTTGCCCAAGGGTCATCTTTATTTTAACCCCCCTGGGCCAGTGCTCCTCTGAGTGTTGGTCCGACCGAGTAGACTGCGGGGCCACCTCGGGGCAACTTGACGGTTGGTTTTACTCGTAGGATGTCTCATCTGAGTGTGCCCTGAGAACGAGATATGTGCAACTCCTATCGGGATTTGTCGGCACATTCGGGCGGTGTTGTTGGACTTGTTTTACCATTGTCAAGGATGTCTTGTAACCTGGATGCCGAGCCTGATCGGATTATCTTGGGAGAAGGAATATCCTTCGTTGACCATGAGAGCTTGTGATGGGCTAAGTTGGGACACCCCTGCAGAGATTTGAACTTTTGAAAGCCGTGCCCGCGGTTATGGGCAGATGGGAATTTGTTAATGTCCGGTTGTAGATAACCTGAAGTTGATCTTAATTAAAATACATCAACTGCGTGTGTAACCGTGATGGTCTCTTCTCGGCGGAGTCCGGGAAGTGAACACGGTGTTGGAGTTATGCTTGACGTAGGTTGTTCTAGGATCACTTCTTGATCATCGATGTTCGACCGTGCTTTTGCCTTCTCTTCTCGCTCTCATTTGCGTATGTTAGCCACCATATATGCTAGACGCTTGCTGCAGCTCCACCTCATACCTTTTACCTTACCTATAAGATTAAATAGTCTTGATCGCGAGGGTGTGAGATTGCTGAGTCCCCGTGACTCACCGATATTTCCAAAACCAGTTTGCAGGTGCCGATGATACTGAGCAGGTGATGCAACCAAGCTCAAGGAGGAGCTCGATGAAGATCTTGTCCTTGGTGTTGTTTCGTTCTAGTTGATCAGTAGTGGAGCCCAGTTGGGGTTGATCGGGGATCTGTGTAGCTTTTGGGGTAGTCTTCTTTTATTTTGGTTCTGTAGTCGGACCTTGATTGTGTCTGGATGATGTAATGCTTTATTCATGTATTGAGTAAAGTGGCGATTGTAAGCCAACTATGTATCTCTTTCCCTTATGTATTGCATGGGTTGTGCGAAGATTACCTCACTTGCGACATTGCTTTCAATGTGGTCATGCCTCTAAGTCGTGCTTCGACACGTGGGAGATATAGCCTCATCAAGGGCGTTACAAGTTGGTATCAGAGCCTTCCCCGACCTTAGGAGCCCCCTGCTTGATCGAATCATTGGCATTGTTGAGTCTAGAAAAATGTTTTGAGTCATTTAGGAATTATATATATCGGAGAGTAGGACTTCTTTTTACTCCCCAGTCCCTTCATCGCTCTGGTGAGGCATCCTGACATAGAGTTTTGACTCTTCTCTTCTCAAATTTCACCAAAAAAATTTTAGGATCACGCGGGTATCTTGGAACCGTTCCAATGGTTTTGTGACGAGAATATTGTTCTTGGTGCCTCCTGACATTTACGGGTTGTGGCAGTGTCCCGGGGAGTTGAGCTCCGAGGTGTTGTCGTCATAATTTTATCGTTGTAGTTCTGGAATACCTGAGTTTAGTTTCGCCGACATCGAAAATCTCTTTTATGCAGTTGTTGGTGAGATAACCTCGACGCCACCCAGTACCGGGGCGGGAGTTCGGGAGTATTGCCATAACTCGTATAACAGATGCTTTTCAAAGGTTGAGGTAAACGATTTCCGAAGGTTTCTTGGTTATGTGTTGAAGGATGGATACAGCTGCATGTAGGATTTGCTAGATTTGGGTGGGATATTATGCTTCCCCTGTATCCCCAACACCTGATTGCATAACCGGAAAATTTCGGGAGGTTATAAGTGGGAAGTCAAGTAGCTCTTAGGATATCTTTCCGACAGATGTATGATATGAAATTGGGGTTCGACGTCTAGTGGTCTGCCTATCCACGGTTGGTTTTACAGTGGTCTCGTTGTGTCTTAAAGAGTCCTTGGCTATGCCGACTCGGGGACGCTTCGTATGTCATGTGCACTGCCTTGTACATGATGGTGATGTACGATCGAGCCCGTGTAGGCCCCACCACGAAAAATTCGGACGAAATCTCTATAATATGTTTGTTCCGGCTTATTCTGCAAGCCAAACCTTTGTTTGTTTTGATTTGTGGTATTTGAGTTGCTTCAATGTCAAGTGTTGATTCCATACCTTTCATAAACGGTGTTCTTATACTCCTATGTGAATACTAATCCTTCTTGGTCATCGAGATTGTCTTGCCAATCCTTCTCAACCGGCGTGCTTCTCTTCAAGCGGATCCGTCCATTTTCAACATCCGCAAGATTCAATCTATGCTCTCAACGTTGTTTGTTTCATCCAACCCAAGTTGCCTTTGTTTCCCCACCCTCCCACCCTTGTTTCTTCAAGGACTCGGATTTCTTAATCAAGTATCCATCTTATTGATGTGAAGTCTCTCCATCCTTTTTCCGTCAATATTCTTATCCAGTGATTCTCATGAAGATTCTAACGGAGTTTCAAGTTCGTCACTTTTCACTCATTTTCTTCTCCGGTGGATTCAAATCAAGCTTTAGTGTTGATCATATCCTTTTTTCCTCGTTTCAAATACCTTCTCATGCCGATGCACCTCATATTCATTCACTTCTCGCTATTTAATTGTTCCGGAGTGCTCAAGATATCTCGAGGCTGTTATCTCATTCAAATCTTTTAATTCAACCGGTGCAATCTCTCTTTTAAATCGTTCAACGATGTATCTTTTGAGTGGGCCCTAACCCACAGGCCTTTTACCAGGATCTTACCTGACTCTTTTCTTTTCCCGGAGCTATCCTCAATTTTTTCTCAAAGTTTGACGTAAGAATGAGTTATCATCAGTCAGATGCCTTTCTCCAAGATCGGTTAAATTATTTTCATCGTTGGCTCAACTTTTCCATTCTTCATTCCGGTGTGCCTCAACAATTCATGGTGGTGTTTCTCATCATCATTCTCTGCATTTGAAGACCGAAGAAGAATTTTTCCTCCATATCTTGCTCCATTCTCTCAAGATTCATGGTTCTAGCCTTTTGCCATCCTCTCATAATTGCTTTCGATTGTGAGAATACTTTTCACCTATCCGGAGCATTTCATGAGATGTTTCCATTTCTTTACTCCGGAGGCCATCATCTCAGAAGTATTCATTCTCCAACCGACCGATGAATAATTCAAATATTCTCTAATCAGTTCAGGATCTATTCGTTCTCATGTATCTAGATTGTCTCAAGTATCTTCGTTCATTTCACAATTCTTACTGGTGATTCATTCCTTTATTTTGTTCGTTTTTTCAATTCTTACGGTGGTTTGCTCAAGAGTTCTCTTCCTTCTTCATCATATCAATTCATTCGTTGTTTCAAATCTACCGGTGGTCCATTAAGTTTGCGCTATATCTATCTAAATCCTTTCTACGAGAATGAGTCGTATGCGATCCGTTGCTTGTCATCAATTTAAATTGGTGAAGGATAAGAATAATATAATTCTTATTCTTGTTTCATCGAGTAAATTCAATTCCTTATTCCGGAGGCTCATCAAGCTCTCGGTTTTCAATTGTTTCATCTCCTCTTTTTCCCGGAGTTCCAACCTTTTCAATTATTTCACCACGGAGATTCATCTAAATCGGTACAAGGATTCACCTTGTGTTTTCAACCTCTCTTTCTTTCCGTTTGATCATTCTTTTGTTTAACGGAGTTCTTCATGGAGGTTCTACATGATGGTTCATCAAGGATTTAATTCCTTCTCGAAGTTTTTTTCGAGATTCTTTCCTAAGGAGCTCAAGCATTCTTCATCTTGCTATCCGGAGTGCAATTCTTTTTTCCATATCATTGTAGGTGGTATTATGTCATTCTTGATAATTTGAGTTCATGTTTCATGATTCACATGTTGTTAAGAATGAGATATTTTAAATCCATCAACCTCTTCGTTGGAGTTATCTTGGGTTATATTTCACCTAAAGCCTTCCCTAAGGATTGTTGCTACTTATGGTGCTTATATATGATACAAGTTCTTCATCTATCCTCCCGGTGAAATAACTTCCGCGTCTCCTTGTCCATAACAATTCAATTCTTCTTCCCGTGAGTGGCAGGTTGTCACCTCATAATTTGAGTTGTATTCCATAAGACCATATCAAGATTAGTCTTTTCGTTGTTGGTTTTTCCAACAACTCCGTTCTAGCATTTGTTGTAAGCGTGTTCTACCAAGATCTTATTTTCTCCTCCGTTCATTCATTTCCATCCTCTCATTTCTTCTGGAGGCTTTGTGATGTTGCTCTCTTCAACCCATCATCTTGTTTGTCAAGATCATGTTTAGTTCCTTCCATTTTCAGTCGAAGTGCTGCCCAAATTATACCATTCTTTTCCCTCTCTATCTTGTTTTTAACCGGAGTGCTGTCCAAGATCTTTCTTACCCCTTGTTCCACTCATTCAATAGTTACGGAGGCAGTGTAGTGTGATTTCATCAAGTATCTTCTCATCTTATCAACTTCTTATTCAATTCCTTTTCTTTTCAACCGGAGTGTTGTCCGAATTTGTTGTTCCTTGTTCATCGTTTCTAACAGAGGTTTTCAACTTTATTCATCTTCGTGGTATTCTTTTCTCGAAATGGCTTAACCTTTTCAAGGTTCTTTGGTCTCACTCGTTTGTCAAAGAAGCAACTTAGTTTTACCTCTTCTCTTTCTCTTCCGTTTTTCCCTCCGGTGCCATTCTAGATCTCGGGACGAGATCCTCTCGTAGTGGTGGAGTGTTGTAATGACCCGAGACCAATGTGCCAGGTGTCCTCCAGTTATTCGTTGTTGTTTCCTTGTCATTGCTTGCGTGTCATGCATTGCATATCATGTCATCATGTGCATTTCATTTGCATACATGTCCGTCTCATGCATCCGAGCATTTTCCCCGTTGTCCGCCCTGCATTCCAGCGCTCCTATGCCCTCCGGTGGTCCTTTCTACCTCTTTTTTGTATGCGGGTGTTAAAACGTTTTTGGATTGGACCGATACTTGTCATGCGGCCTTGGTTTACTACCGGTAGACCACCTGTCAAGTTTCGTGCCATTTGGACTTCGTTTGATACTCCAACGGTTAACCGAGGGACCGAAAAGGCCTCGTGAGTGTTGCAGCCCAACACCCTTCCAAAGTGGCCAAAACCCACCTAAACCCCCTCCATCATCTCGGTTGTTCGATCACGATCGCGTGCCCGAAAACCGCACCTCATTTGGACTCTCCTAACTCCCTCTACCTATAAATACGTGGCCTCCACCGAAAATTCCACGATACAAACCCTAGATCTCTCCTCTCCGCGCCGCCGGACAATTTTCCCACCGCCGGACATGTCCGCACCGCCCCTTAGCGAATCCGGGATCTCCATGTGGCCGCCGCCGCCCCGCCGCCGCCGCGGCCTGCGGAACCCAGATCGGGCCCGCGCGGGCCCATCCCGCCGCCAACCGCGAGCGCTGCCCGAGCCTCCCCGCCGTTCGCCGCCGACTGCCTGAGCTCGCCGGCTCCACCGCGCCTTCTCTCGCGCCGGCCGACAACCTCGTGTGACGTCCGGATAATTAGGCTACAGTAATCTCACGATAATGATGCCACGTCACCATGGTTACTACTTTTAATCTTGCGGTGTATCACGTCCCTTTCGAATTCTAACTTAAAATAAAGTTAAACGATAAAAGTTTTCTAAAGTCAAATTTAAAATGTTCAAAGTGTAGCAAATAAATCATATATGATCAGGGTGGTGAACCCAAAATTTTATAAAATGCTTAGATGCACTAAATGATAGAAACAATAGCTAAATTATTTATTTAATCGTCACTTAAATGATTAAATTATTGAAAACTAATTTTAATAAATAAAAGGATAATTGAGGCAGTAATATAATTACTACCACTAATTTAGGTGCTAGAGTTATATTTCATAAAACAAAAATACTATGAATTAAAACCGTAAAAGAAAAATGCTATAAACAGTTAAACAAAAAAAAAGAAATAGAAGATCCCCCCCCGCTGGACCATGGCCCAGCAGGCCATCGGGCCGCCAGGCCGGCCCAGCCGGCGCCCCACTCCCCTCCTCCATATCCCCCACCCCGATCGAACCCTAGGGCAACCACCCCCACTCCCCCCTCACTCCCTCGTCTCTCCCTCTCCCCCGATCCAGATCGGATCGGGGACGACCCCGCGGTCGTCGCCCGGTGCCGCCTCGCCGGCCCCGCCCCCTCATCCTTGCGACCCGTCACCTCTCCCTCGACGGCGCCCCTCACCGCGCCCACGGCGACCACGCCCCCACCCCCGACGACCCCGGCGCATGGATCGACCGCGCCGCCGCCGCCCGAAGACCTCGCCGGACCTCCTCGCCGGCCTGCCTCCCCTGCGACGATGTCTCCGACATCCACCTCGCGCCCCACTGCCCCGTCCCTATGCTTCGCGGTGAGGACCCCGGTCCTCCTCACTCCCCTCTGCCCCCGTGCACACCGTGCCCCGCCTCCGCCTCTAGACCCGCGGGCCATCGCCGCGCCGGCGGCCAACTCCGGCGCCCACCCCGGGCTCTCTCCTTCCCGCAGCCGGCCCTGCTCCCTCACCCGTTTCGCGCCCTGGCCGCGTCGGCTCTGTGCCGCGCGTCGACCCCACTCGCCGGGCGCGCCCCTCATCTGGTGTGCGCTCGTGCCGCCCGCATCTCATTTCACCGACGCCGGCGCCCCACCGCTGCCTACCTCCGCCCCTGCTACCTACCGCGTCCGGCCACAGCTGGCCACGCCGGGCCACGTCCTCCTCCGCCGAGCAGCGCCAGGCCACGCCCGCTCCGGCTGGCCTTGCCCATCACCGCCGCCGCAGCTCCTGGCTGTGGGCGCCGAACAGCCTTTGTGCGCCCACGCGTGCAAGCCCTCTGGTGGCCGAGGCCACTGCCACCTCGAGGCTCCGCCGCGTTTTCGCCAGCGCCCGACCCGTTAGGCCCCTAGGGCCATTGACATGTGGGGCCCGTCCCCAGAATGTTTTTAATAAAATAAAAATAAAATAAGTAAAAATGAATTAATAAAATTATTAATTAATTAATTAATTAAATTAAGTAATTAAAGAATTAATTAGTTTAATTAATCCTGTTTAATTAATCTAATCAATTAGTTAAGTTAATTAAACCCTAATTAGACTAAACAGTCACTGACGAACAGGACCCACCTGTCAGGTTGACCAAGTCAACTAATGACATCATGCTGACGTCATGATGACGTCAGCAGACACTATTCTGGATAATGTTGATTAAATTAATTAAATAAATCCTAAAAATGATTTAAATCTTTTAAAATTAATATAAAATAAACCGTAGCTCGGATGGAAAAACTTTGTACATGAAAGTTGCTCAAAACGACGAGACGAATTTGAATAAGCAGCCCGTTTAACCGCCACGCATCCCTATCATAGCGAACACGCAACTTTCCCCCTCTGTTTCATCTGTGCAAAAACGCGAAACACCGGGGATACTTTCCCGGATGTTTGCCCCCTTCACCGGTATCACCTCATACCGCGATAGGGCACCCCTAGCACCGCTACTTGTCATGTCATGCATCGCTATGCATCTGTTTGCTTAAATATTTATTGTTTCTCCCCCTCTTCTCTCGCTAGACACCGAGACCGACGCCGCTGCTACCCAGTACGACTACGGAGTTGACGATCCCTCTCTCTTGCCAAAGCAACCAGGCAAGCCCCCCCTTTGATCACCAGATATCGCCTACTCTTCTCTATACTGCTTGCATTAGAGTAGCGTAGCATGTTACTGCTTCCCGTTAATCCTATACTGATGCATAGCCTGTCCTTGCTACTACTGTTGTTACCTTTACCTGCAATCCTATTGCTTAGTATAGGATGCTAGTTTATCATCAGTGGCCCTACATCCTTGTCCGTCTGCCATGCTATACTATCGGGCCGTGATCACTCGGGAGTTGATCAAGGGTATATACTATATACTTTATACATGATACATGTGGTGACTAAAGACGGGTCGGCTTGAGGAGCACCCGCGAGTGGAGTTTTGAGGCGGAGCGGCAGGGCAGGTTCCGACCACCTAGGAGAGAGGTGGGCCTGGCCCTGGTCGGCATTCGCGGATACTTAACCCGCTTAACGAGATCTGGGTATTTGATCTGAGTCTGGCCATTTGGTCTATACGCACTAACCATCTACGCGGGAGTAGTTATGGGTATCCCGGCGTCGTGGTATCAGCCGAAGCCTTCGTGACGTCAGCGACTGAGTGGCGCGCGCCGGATTGGACTGGAAGGCCACTAGGCTAGGTCTGCTTTCGGCCGCGTTCGCAACGTGCAGGTGTGCTAAGGGCGATGGGCCCAGACCCCTGGGCGCTTAGGTTTAGACCGGCGTGCTGACCTCTCTGTTGGTCTAGGTGGGGCTGCGACGTGTTGATCTTCCGAGGCCGGGCATGACCCAGGAAAGTGTGTCCGGCCAAATGGGATCGAGCGTGTTGGGGAATGTGGTGCACCCCTGCAGGGAAGTTAATCTATTCGAATAGCCGTGATCTTCGGTAACAGGACGACTTGGAGTTGTACCTTGACCTTATGACAACTAGAACCAGATACTTAATAAAACACACCCTTCCAAGTGCCAGATACAACCGGTGATCGCTCTCTCACAGGGCGACGAGGGGAGGATCATCGGTTAGGATTATGCTATGCGATGATACTTGGAGGACTTCAGTCTACTCTCTTCTGCATGCTGCAAGATGGAGGTGTCCAGAAGCGTAGTCTTCGACAGGATTAGCTATCCCCCCCTCTTATTCTGGCTTTCTGCAGTTCGGTCCACCGATATGGCCCTTTTCACATTTACCCCTGCATATGTAGTGTAGCTCCTTGCTTGCGATTACTTTGGATGAGTACTCACGGTTGCTTTCTCCCTCTTTTCCCCTATCCCTTCTACCTGGTTGTCGCAACCAGATGTTGGAGCCCAGGAGCCAGACGCCACCATCGACGACGACTCCTACTACACCGGAGGTGCCTACTACTACGTGCTGCCCGCTGACGACGACCAGGAGTAGTTAGGAGGATCCCAGGCAGGAGGCCTGCACCTCTTTTGATCTGTATCCCAGTTTGTGCTAGCCTTCTTAAGGCAAACTTGTTTAACTTATGTCTGTACTCAGATATTGTTGCTTCCGCTGACTCGTCTATGATCGAGCTCTTGTATTCGAGCCCTCGAGGCCCCTGGCTTGTAATATGATGCTTGTATGACTTATTTTATTTGTAGAGTTGTGTTGTGATATCTTCCCGTGAGTCCCTGATCTTGATCGTACACGTTTGCGTGTATGATTAGTGTACGATTAAATCGGGGGCGTCACAAGTTGGTATCAGAGCCGACTGCCTGTAGGAATCCCCCTTCCACACTCCTTGGCCGAAGTCGAGTCTAGACATTACGAAACTTTTTACTAACATGGCTGTGTCCCTTACGGGCCCACGTCGCCATCTGGGTGGTATTAGGATCTTTTATTCCTCGTCTATACTCTGGAACTCTGATCTCTCTTCTATTCGGGTTAAATGAATTTTGCTAAATCTAACATTAGGATCTCGTTATCACTTTCACCTGGAGAGCCTCTTATTACTGATGATCGTCTGCTGCACGGGAAGACCCTGAAGATACTCTCCGCTGTTAACCCAAGAACTTGTGTTCGTCGCGTTTGCAATTCCCCTTCCACCGTCAACCCTTATGGGTAACTACTTACAGTTGGTATTCTTACATTCATCCCCAGTTTATTACAAGATACCCCGAAATACTCGTCGTTGTTTCGATAATCCTTTGAGCTTACTGCCTTGCTGTTCTTTGTCACCTGAATACCCCTACGGATAATTCTCGCACTTATCGAGTATCCGCTCATCCCCCAGTTGTTCATGTGTTTCACAATGGTCATCGAAATACTATTCGATCCTCCAAAAATCCTTAGTAGCTTATTGCTCTACAATACTTGTCTGCTTGCATGATGGATGCTTTCCATATGTCTGGCAATATTCGTGAGTATCCTTAGGCACCATCATTTTGATCCCTTTGATTCAACATGAGTGCGAATGCATGCAATCATCAGTTGATCCTTTTAATTATCTTTCCGGCTCAGACGTCATTTTAAACATGAGCTGGTTCTCAACAAATCAGATTGCCATCGATTGTACCCCTAAGTCTATTCAACTTGTCCGTCCTTGATCAGAGCGTTTGCTCCTGATCCCTTGATTTGAAAATCATAATTCCTTTGTTATTTAAACGTTGAATTATTCAGATGTTATGTAAAAAGATGCATTTGCATTCTTTCTTCCTCTGATTGGGTATCGATACTCACATCAGCTCCATTGTGGATCACCATATCCACTGTTGGATTATTATCCGACAATGTCCTTCATAATTAATCACCTTGTGAGTTCTTTCTCCGATACATAATGCCTTTGGTAATTTGTATCCTCTCCTTTTGCCAACCATGCTCTGCTTTCGAGCTAGTAATATTTACTCTCAAAGCTTGTGGTATATGTTTCCACGATGCCCTGACGGGTTGAACCTATGCCTTTCTTAATCTGTGTGAACCCGAAAGTGTTCACGGGTCATACTCCTCTGGTAATTCACCAGGTAGGTTTTGACAATGAAATCATTTTTAACTAGAGCAGTGAATGAAAGTTATTGCATTGAAGAAGTGGGAGTTGACCTTGAACCTTGCGTTCATGCCCAGGGACACGATGTATACCTTATCATGGAAGCTGCTCGTAAAAATAATTACCCCTTTGTAATAAGTTCATCTTGTATCCGTGGTTCGATCCTTTATGATCGTGGATTCCGACCATGTTCTCCTTTAAATACCATTTCTCGTGCAAGTTTAAATATTTGTCTTCTACGGATCAATACCCCAGTCCAACCTTTACTTTGAACTATCGTCAAGTATTACCCCCGGGATCTCGAGATTATCTTGGAGCTACATAACTTCTTATGAGTTCTTCATCAAGTACTACATTCTCACTGATTACATTTTTTCATGGGCTCTGAGTTATTAAACACTCAAAGACACCGATAACTGAACCGAGTCTGCACTACGGTTCAACAACTTTTAGTAATCTTATTTAAGTACGATTTTGTACCCGATCAAGTCATTCCTAGCCTGATCAACTATATCGTTATCGTGCTATAGTTTAACTGTGCCACCCGGTCCTTATTCTCGAAGCACAGCTTTCGAATATAAGCTAAGCTTACGTTGATTTCCTCGTCTTATCGTTTCACCTCGAACCACAAACTTGATTCCGAGTTTGTGTCATACAGGTGGTTCAAATAATCTTTCGTTGCATCAGTCCTTTTGCTCGATGCAGTCGTTGTTCGATTGCTTCTCCGTGGAGCCTCTCGACAACAATTGTCGTGATCATCATCAATAAATTTTGGCTCCTTCCAGGATATCGATCGAATTCATGATGATAAGTGTCATCCTCGTCCCTTGGTAATTTGAGTTACCATCGCCAACATCCTTACCTTAATTTCATCACAAACTTGTTCGTGTTATGGATGCAACTTGCTTTCGAGCTTGTATTATGTTCTACCTTGACGTATTGCCGTCTTTTATGTCAAGGATGTTGTGGGGATTGCTCCACCTCTTAAGAATCTTGTTACAGTGTTGATTCTCACCATCACCATTCTTTCTTGGGTCCTCGTGTTGATTCCAACAGGGGTACCAACAAGTGAGCGGTGCTGTTTGGATTCTGCCCTTCTAGCAACCCTCTTGCTTTGAAGTTAATGGTCGGCCGTTTATTCTTAGACTATTGATTGTTGAATCACCATTCCGACGTTGGTCGTGCAACCCAGCCCATATTCGGGTGCACCTTTCAACCATTTTTTAATTGTGTATGATTTCCTCGAGCATACATCATAATATCATTGGATCTGACTAATGTTATCTCCTTGTTCACATAATTGTGGAAACCCCTCTTTTGGAAGTCTCGAGGAACTGTCGCTGAGTTCATCAGCCACCCCCTCATCCTCTCCTTGGTTTAATGATGAACTCTGGTTTCAGAACTCGCTCCCATAGTTCATTTCCAAGAATCTTGCAATGTCATTTCGTCTATTTGTGTTGCACCTTTTCTTCTCGGACATCCTGAGTCTGAGGTATCATGACACCTATCGGATCTGAATCTCGGTCAGATATGATGGTTGGGACATTTCCAAGAGTTATAATGTTGGTCTTTATATGACCCGGTAAGGTGATGTCATGCCTAGCACACCTGGCCGGAGGACCTATTGTTATAAGTTCCTTTTTGGCAAGGTTATTCATTCTTCCGTGAGGAAATTGTAAGACTTATTCTATAAGTTGTTCCTGATGGATCCTTTTTGTTTTCAAAGTCTGATCTTCACCGGATGACCATGTCAATGCTATCTCGAAGCATGTCCATGGCACTCCGATTTTGAATAGGAACAATTGAAGCCCAAGGTTAAATGTTTCCTGCTCAATTATCCAAACTCCGTTGTATGGATAATGTCATGAAAATTATCTCCCGTACCTAAAGAGTTTTCTACATTATATCATGCCATGGATATCATGATCTGCTTGTCCTTGGGAAGAATATACCCTTGAAATATGTGTTTAAACACATTTTCCTTTCCATTGTTCTGTTTAAAACCTGATAATCACTTTTCCTTTACATTGGTTTGTTTAAACCTTCTTGTGATCTATATTGTATAAGCAGTAATATATCCTTGCTTATGTAAACACCTCGTTGTACCACTCTATTAGAAAGACCCTGTTACTTTTGTTGATGGCATTCCGGTAACCACCGATGGACGAGAATCTTGCCTACTGGTCCGCCTCGTTCAATGAGCAGGAAAATGGTTCTCTTCGTCCCTCGCCCTTGGTACTGATGTGTTGCCGACATGACCGACAGACTATCCTCTGACATGCCTTGCTTACATGATCGTGCAAGATGTCACCGTCCTTCCTACTTTTAACCACATGGTGGGCCCATAACCCACAGTTCCACAGGATCGAAACCTGACTCTCCTGTACACCTTGTTAACAAAGTTATCCCTTGCTCTTGGTTTCGTAGGTAATTCGCGAGCCACCTTCCTAGTGCTCCATTCTGGTATCAGATGCAATACTTACTCTCGCTGCTATGAACCCTTTCTCACTATGGTTCAGACATTGAACAACTATCTATCCGCTTGGGCCCTCTCGTTGTACCTTCGTACCTTACTCTCGATGTATTTTATATGTTCAACTTGAGAGGTAGTCTTATGCTCATTCATGGGTTAACCCCCAGCTTTTTTCCCTCCTAAGCATTCTGACGTAGCCAAGTTGCCTATTACCTATTCGTAAGTACGTTGGAGTTCCGAAGAAAGGATGACGACTTGGTCATGGTGACTTAAATCAGAGAAATGAAGACATCAACGAAAGGGATCAACCTCTTCGAGAAGAGCAACCAAGACCGAGAAGACTCGATAGAGTTTCGTAGCCACGTCTTTCCCTTACTCCCCTCCTAAATCTCGGGACGAGATTTCTTGTAGTGGAGGAGAATTGTGACGTCCGGATAATTAGGCTACAGTAATCTCACGATAATGATGCCACGTCACCATGGTTACTACTTTTAATCTTGCGGTGTATCACGTCCCTTTCGAATTCTAACTTAAAATAAAGTTAAACGATAAAAGTTTTCTAAAGTCAAATTTAAAATGTTCAAAGTGTAGCAAATAAATCATATATGATCAGGGTGGTGAACCCAAAATTTTATAAAATGCTTAGATGCACTAAATGATAGAAACAATAGCTAAATTATTTATTTAATCGTCACTTAAATGATTAAATTATTGAAAACTACTTTTAATAAATAAAAGGATAATTGAGGCAGTAATATAATTACTACCACTAATTTAGGTGCTAGAATTATATTTCATAAAACAAAAATACTATGAATTAAAACCGTAAAAGAAAAATGCTATAAACAGTTAAACAAAAAAAAAGAAATAGAAGATCCCCCCCCGCTGGACCATGGCCCAGCAGGCCATCGGGCCGCCAGGCCGGCCCAGCCGGCGCCCCACTCCCCTCCTCCATATCCCCCACCCCGATCGAACCCTAGGGCAACCACCCCCCCACTCCCCCCTCACTCCCTCGTCTCTCCCTCTCCCCCGATCCAGATCGGATCGGGGCCGACCCCGCGGTCGTCGCCCGGTGCCGCCTCGCCGGCCCCGCCCCCTCGTCCTTGCGACCCGTCACCTCTCCCTCGACGGCGCCCCTCACCGCGCCCACGGCGACCACGCCCCCACCCCCGACGACCCCGGCGCATGGATCGACCGCGCCGCCGCCGCCCGAAGACCTCGTCGGACCTCCTCGCCGGCCTGCCTCCCCTGCGACAATGTCTCCGACATCCACCTCGCGCCCCACTGCCCCGTCCCTACGCTTCGCGGTGAGGACCCCGGTCCTCCTCACTCTCCTCTGCCCCCGTGCACACCGTGCCCCGCCTCCGCCTCTAGACCCGCGGGCCATCGCCGCGCCGGCGGCCAACTCCGGCGCCCACCCCGGGCTCTCTCCTTCCCGCAGCCGGCCCCGCTCCCTCACCCGTTTCGCGCCCTGGCCGCGTCGGCTCTGTGCCGCGCGTCGACCCCACTCGCCAGGCGCGCCCCTCATCTGGTGTGCGCTCATGCCGCCCGCATCTCATTTCACCGACGCCGGCGCCCCACCGCTGCCTACCTCCGCCCCTGCTACCTACCGCGTCCGGCCACAGCTGGCCACGCCGGGCCACGTCCTCCTCCGCCGAGCAGCGCCAGGCCACGCCCGCTCCGGCTGGCCTTGCCCATCACCGCCGCCGCAGCTCCTGGCTGTGGGCGCCGAACAGCCTTTGTGCGCCCACGCGTGCAAGCCCTCTGGTGGCCGAGGCCACTGCCACCTCGAGGCTCCGCCGCGTTTTCGCCAGCGCCTGACCCGTTAGGCCCCTAGGGCCATTGACATGTGGGGCCCGGCCCCAGAATGTTTTTAATAAAATAAAAATAAAATAAGTAAAAATGAATTAATAAAATTATTAATTAATTAATTAATTAAATTAAGTAATTAAAGAATTAATTAGTTTAATTAATCCTGTTTAATTAATCTAATCAATTAGTTAAGTTAATTAAACCCTAATTAGACTAAACAGTCACTGACGAACAGGACCCACCTGTCAGGTTGACCAAGTCAACTAATGACGTCATGCTGACGTCATGATGACGTCAGCAGACACTATTCTGGATAATGTTGATTAAATTAATTAAATAAATCCTAAAAATGATTTAAATCTTTTAAAATTAATATAAAATAAACCATAGCTCGGATGGAAAAACTTTGTACATGAAAGTTGCTCAAAACGACGAGACGAATTTGAATACGCAGCCCGTTTATCCGCCACGCATCCCTAGCATCGCGAACACGCGACTTTCCCCCTCTGTTTCATCTGTGCGAAAACGCGAAACACCGGGGATACTTTCCCGGATGTTTCCCCCCTTCACCGGTATCACCTCATACCGCGATAGGGCACCCCCAGCACCGCTACTTGTCATGTCATGCATCGCTATGCATCTGTTTGCTTAAATATTTATTGTTTCTCCCCCTCTTCTCTCGCTAGACACCGAGACCGACGCCGCTGCTACCCAGTACGACTACGGAGTTGACGATCCCTCTCTCTTGCCAGAGCAACCAGGCAAGCCCCCCCTTTGATCACCAGATATCGCCTACTCTTCTCTATACTGCTTGCATTAGAGTAGCGTAGCATGTTACTGCTTCCCGTTAATCCTATACTGATGCATAGCCTGTCCTTGCTACTACTGTTGTTACCTTTACCTGCAATCCTATTGCTTAGTATAGGATGCTAGTTTATCATCAGTGGCCCTACATCCTTGTCCGTCTGCCATGCTATACTATCGGGCCGTGATCACTCGGGAGTTGATCAAGGGTATATACTATATACTTTATACATGATACATGTGGTGACTAAAGACGGGTCGGCTTGAGGAGCACCCGCGAGTGGAGTTTTGAGGCGGAGCGGCAGGGCAGGTTCCGACCACCTAGGAGAGAGGTGGGCCTGGCCCTGGTCGGCGTTCGCGGATAATTAACCCGCTTAACGAGATCTGGGTATTTGATCTGAGTCTGGCCATTTGGTCTATACGCACTAACCATCTACGCGGGAGTAGTTATGGGTATCCCGGCGTCGTGGTATCAGCCGAAGCCTTCGTGACGTCAGCGACTGAGTGGCGCGCGTCGGATTGGACTGGAAGGCCACTAGGCTAGGTCTGCTTTCGGCCGCGTTCGCAACATGCAGGTGTGCTAAGGGCGATGGGCCCAGACCCCTGGGCGCTTAGGTTTAGACCGGCGTGCTGACCTCTCTGTTGGTCTAGGTGGGGCTGCGACGTGTTGATCTTCCGAGGCCGGGCATGACCCAGGAAAGTGTGTCCAGCCAAATGGGATCGAGCGTGTTGGGGAATGTGGTGCACCCCTGCAGGGAAGTTAATCTATTCGAATAGCCGTGATCTTCGGTAACAGGACGACTTGGAGTTGTACCTTGACCTTATGACAACTAGAACTAGATACTTAATAAAACACACCCTTCCAAGTGCCAGATACAACCGGTGATCGCTCTCTCACAGGGCGACGAGGGGAGGATCATCGGTTAGGATTATGCTATGCGATGATACTTGGAGGACTTCAGTCTACTCTCTTCTGCATGCTGCAAGATGGAGGTGTCCAGAAGCGTAGTCTTCGACAGGATTAGCTATCCCCCCCTCTTATTCTAGCTTTCTGCAGTTCAGTCCACCGATATGGCCCTTTTCACATTTACCCCTGCATATGTAGTGTAGCTCCTTGCTTGCGAGTACTTTGGATGAGTACTCACGGTTGCTTTCTCCCTCTTTTCCCCTATCCCTTCTACCTGGTTGTCGCAACCAGATGTTGGAGCCTAGGAGCCAGACGCCACCATCGACGACGACTCCTACTACACCGGAGGTGCCTACTACTACGTGCTGCCCGCTGACGACGACCAGGAGTAGTTAGGAGGATCCCAGGCAGGAGGCCTGCACCTCTTTCGATCTGTATCCCAGTTTGTGCTAGCCTTCTTAAGGCAAACTTGTTTAACTTATGTCTGTACTCAGATATTGTTGCTTCCGCTGACTCGTCTATGATCGAGCTCTTGTATTCGAGCCCTCGAGGCCCCTGGCTTGTAATATGATGCTTGTATGACTTATTTTATTTGTAGAGTTGTGTTGTGATATCTTCCCGTGAGTCCCTGATCTTGATCGTACACGTTTGCGTGTATGATTAGTGTACGATTAAATCGGGGGTGTCACACCTCGGCTCGCCGCCGCCTCGATGTCGCCGGTGCCACCCGTCGTTCCGCCGCCCCGCTCCGCCTCTTCCCCGCGCCGTCATCATGCCGGCAAGCCGCGCCCGCGCCGGCCTGCCCTTCGCCGCTCCGCCGCCCGCCAGCACTGGCCTCCTCGCCGGACGTAGGTGCCCCGCCGCCCTTGCCCGTCTCCGGCCAGATCCGAGACGCCGGCGCCGCCCTGCACCTCCACCGCGCCGGGTCCGTGCGTCCCCGGCCCCGATCCGGCGAGCTCCGCGCCCGCGCTGACGTCTTCTTCTTCAGCTCTGGCAAAAGCTCCGGCGAACCTCGGGAACCACTCCGATCTGGATCTGAGAAGAAACTTAGCGGTTGACTTTTGCCTCAGTCCCAATAATTTTGTGCATTTTTCATCATGTCATAACTCGTCAACCGTTGCTCCGATTCGTGCGTGTAGCATATCAAAATGTTCGTCTCGACGAGTACATCATTTCATCTCATTGCATCATTTTCATTTGAGCTCATGTTGATGCCTGAAATGTCGTTGGAAGAGGGCTATGTGATGAATTTGTCAGATCTGTTTCAGCAAATGGCATTTTGTCATTTTTTTCTATGTTTAATGTGTGCATGCTATGATCCTGAGCTCTACATATGTTTTGTTAAATGCCATGCCATCTTTACAAGGGTGTATGCCACGTATTTTTGTGATCTATGTGGTGACTAGCACAAGCATGCAAAGTAGCGCAATCGGTAATGCTGATTTCAGGGACTTCGAATTTCACCGAGTCCTTGTTCTGTTTATTGTTGTTATGCCATATGTTCATGTTGTTTCCTAGTGATCCGTGCCTCTTTTGAGGATGACCAGTAAGGATGTTTTGTTAACATTGTGGTGCTCTATCCATCCATGTATTTCTTTGCATTTATGGAGCACCCTAGGTTGAGTCAATCGAGCTCTACTTTTGCTATAAAATGTTCCTGGCAGATTGTTGGCATGTTTAGCGATTTTGCCGAGGATGTTGCTATTGATCCGTGCATGCAATGTTGTTGTTCTTGCCATGTCTATCTTTTATGCCATGTCTTCTTGGTGGGTGTATGCTTAGTTTGTCATGCCATGCTTTGTGGTGAGTGCATCGAGCTCGTAAACATGCCTACTTGCTAATCTGTTTTGCATGCTCCAGTTTTTCACTAAGTCTGAATCTGTTTATGTTTTTGCCATGGTCACATGCTTGCAATTGTATTTTCTGATCCCTTTTGTCTCAAGGTCACCAAGGGACTTTTGTTAAGTGCGTTGAGTATCTTCATGCCATGCCTTGACTTTCCATGTTAAGTTCCTGTAGCTTGTAGTTTTCATGCTCTAAAGATTGCTTCCTGATGATAAATTCCAGACTTGTGTTAATTTCACTAAGTCTGACACCGGTTATCTTTTGCACTTTTGCCATGCTTGTTTGAACCTGTTAATGAGTGAGTTAGCCGTAGCTCAGTGTTCATCTTTTTTCAAGAATCATGAGTGAATCCCTTCCATGTATTTTGTTGTTATGTTTGAGTGATGTAGCATATTTATCTTGATGCATTTAGATGGCTACTTGCTGATTATCGCAGACCGGTGCCATATTTGTTTCGCTTGCCATTTCCAAACCGTGCATCCGATTCCGGTGATCTTTATATCGATTTCAACCGAAATCACCTCACCTTTCCAGTGGCACTCTTGGTTTTCCAAGTTGAGTCCAGGTTCAATCATTCCTTTCCAAATCATGCATATGCACTGCATACCGCATCCCGCATATCATACCATGTTCATGTGTTGGTTGTTTACTATGTTGTGTGCTTCTTTCCGGTGTTGCTTCTTCAGGTTGGTTCCGATAACGTCGCGTTTGTGAGGACCCATTCGGTTACGTCCAGTTTTCTTCTTCATGGACTCGTTCTTCTTCCTTGCGGGATTTCAGGAAAGATGACAATACCCTCGAAATCACTTCTATCTTTGCTTGCTAGTTACTCGCTCTTTTGCTATGCCTATGCTGCGATACCTACCACTTGCTTATCATGCCTCCCATATTGTTAAGCCAAGCCTCTAACCCACCTTGTCCTAGCAAACCATTGTTTGGCTATGTTACCGCTTTGCTCAGCCCCTCTTATAGCGTTGTTAGTTGCAGGTGAAGATTGGAGCTTGTTCCATGTTGGAACATGGATATTTTGTTGGGATATCACAATATCTCTTATTTAATTAATGCATCTATATACTTGGTAAAGGGTGGAAGGCTTGGCCTTATGCCTGGTGTTTTGTTCTACTCTTGCCACCCTAGTTTCCGTCATATCGGTGTTATGTTCCCGGATTTTGCGTTCCTTACTCGGTTGGGTTATAATGGGAACCCCTTGACAGTACGCCTTGAATAAAACTCCTCCAGCAATGCCCAACATTGGTTTTACCATTTGCCACCTAGCCTTTTCTTTCCCTTGGGTAGGCCTACCCAAGGGTCATCTTTATTTTAACCCCCCTGGGCCAGTGCTCCTCTGAGTGTTGGTCCGACCGAGTAGACTGTGGGGCCACCTCGGGGCAACTTGAGGGTTGGTTTTACTCGTAGGATGTCTCATCTGAGTGTGCCCTGAGAACGAGATATGTGCAGATCCTATCAGGATTTGTCGGCACATTCGGGCGGTGTTGCTGGACTTGTTTTACCATTGTTGAGGATGTCTTGTAACCTGGATGCCGAGCCTGATCGGATTGTCTTGGGAGAAGGAATATCCTTCGTTGACCATGAGAGCTTGTGATGGGATAAGTTGGGACACCCATGCAGGGATTTGAACTTTCGAAAGTCGTGCCCGCGGTTATGGGCAGATGGGAATTTGTTAATGTCCGGTTGTATAAAACCTGAAGTTGATCTTAATTAAAATACATCAACCGCGTGTGTAACCGTGATGGTCTCTTCTCAGCGGAGTCCGGGAAGTGAACACGGTGTTGGAGTTATGCTTGACGTAGGTTGTTCTAGGATCACTTCTTGATCATCGTTGTTCGACCGTGCTTTTGCCTTCTCTTCTCGCTCTCATTTGCGTATGTTAGCCACCATATATGCTAGTCGCTTGCTGCAGCTCCACCTCATACCTTTTACCTTACCTATAAGCTTAAATAGTCTTGATCGCGAGGGTGTGAGATTGCTGAGTCCCCGTGACTCATAGATACTTCCAAAACCAGTTTGCAGGTGCCGATGATACCGAGCAGGTGACGCAACCAAGCTCAAGGAGGAGCTCGATCTTGTCCTTGGTGTTGTTTCGTTCTAGTTGATCAGTAGTGGAGCCCGGTTGGGGTCGATCGGGGATCTGTGTAGCTTTTGGGGTAGTCTTCTTTTATTTCGGTTACGTAGTCGGACCTTGATTGTGTCTGGATGATGTAATGCTTTATTCATGTATTGAGTGAAGTGGCGATTGTAAGCCAACTATGTATCTCTTTCCCTTATGTATTACATGGGTTGTGCGAAGATTACCTCACTTGCGACATTGCTTTCAATGCGGTTATGCCTCTAAGTCGTGCTTCGACACATGGGAGATATAGCCACATCGAGGGCGTTACATTGGCCTAGAGTCATGCGCGCATTACGCATGGAGGAGGGCACAATATGGGCATTCCGCTTCACCTTCTCCAGCAACCAGAATGTCTTTCGCCTCTCTCTTTATAGTCTTTAGTACAACTATGGTTCATCATTCTTTACTTGGTGCTTCTATAGTTCTTCAGTATATTTACCTGTGCATCGAATTATGCATTTGTGGGTGAACCTATATTTGTAATAAACATGGTTGGATATGAAATAAGTGATTGCCTACTTTCAAATTCAAAACATGTGATTTTTAAATTAGGGATTAATTAGGGATTACACTGCACATGGTTTGCGAAAGCGAAACGTCTGCGATATACGTGGAGATCAGAAACGTTTCTAGGATCCACTACGCGTGTGATCAATCTCCACTGCACACACGACTTTC
The DNA here is from genome assembly GCF_056163025.1 of Triticum urartu. Classification (NCBI taxonomy): domain Eukaryota; kingdom Viridiplantae; phylum Streptophyta; class Magnoliopsida; order Poales; family Poaceae; genus Triticum; species Triticum urartu. Next base: position 359,823,375 of record NC_141876.1, on the reverse strand, counting down.
TCTTGAAAACCGTTTGCGTTAGGCCACCTTGCACAAATGTTTACCACATAAAAGCTGTGTGTGATGGACAGCCTTTGCCACACAGTTTCTTCTACGCACCGTGTGTGATGCATTCAATAACGCAAACGATAAAATTATTAATATCGTGTGCAATGGCAACACTAACAGAAACGATTTAACGGGAAAAATTGTGTGTAATGTGCCCGTGAATGGAAACGTTTTCCTTGGAGCGACTGTGTGGGATGTACATACGAATGGAAACGTTTAGCGGGGACTGACTGTGTGGGATGTACTTGCGATCGGAAACAATTTCACCTGTATAATTGTATTTTTAGCTCTACTGTACGTATTTCCGTATTTGAGCGCTCGCCGGTCAGACACGACCTCATTTTGCCGAGCATGTGTGCCAGGAGGGCATATCCGCGACGGTTTTTGTGTCATGTGGGAAGGACCCCCCTATCACCCACACTCACTTGGCGACGGTTCCAAATGCTGTCGCAGAAAGGGGTTAAAAACCGTTTGTATAGCACCACGTGTACTAGTGCTTATTAATGGATCAGTTTTGAACGGTATGAAGTTGATGAATTTAGTAAGCAGTACCTTATGTCCTTACCTTTTGTTTTCTGTTATTATTAGTTAAATAAAATAAAATGCCATGTTTTGTGTGTTTTCTGAATTTGTAATGCAATAAAAAATGACCCAAAAATAAAAGTTCTCAGAGTGCCCTGAAAATTTTACACGATTTTTTCTGAATATTTCTGAATTTATGGTGCAAATAATACCAGAGGGAGGTGCACCAGGTGGGCACAAACCACCTGGGCGCGCTAGGACCCCCAAGCGTGCCCTGGTGGGTTATGGTCCCCACGTGGGGCCCCTCACTTACCTCTTCATCCCACACCATCACTTACCTCCAGAAAAAAATCTCCATTGCTCTCTTCAAGTGTTCATGAGCTCAAACCCGCAGATTTTGATCTCTTTGCTCGAAGCTCCGTTTCCGAAACTGTTTCGGGGGATTTTTGCTTGGTATGTGACTCCATCGTTTGTTTAATTAGTTTTTGTTTGAGTGGTTTATATTTTGAATAATTACCTACTCTTGGTGCTGCAGTAGATATGATTGCATGTTAAATTCTTAGTGTTCTAAGTAGTTTGAATGCTTGCTATGGCTTCTATGTATCCCTATGAGTACTTGCTATCAATTTTATAACATTTTATTGACAAATTTTGGTCACCCAAAAATTTTATTTTTACAAAATTGTACGCGGACATGCATATCTTCAGGAAGTTTGGCTCTAAGAAGAACTCCATGGGTGTTATTGGGGAGTCTTCTGACAATGATCTCCACCCTCGGAGGTTGGCGGAGGTACAACCGTGCGAATGGCTGCACACCCCATTCCTGGAAGAGGCTGGAATTCTTCAGGAGTTCATGCAATATGTTGCAAACGCCAGCCTCACCGACTTCATCACAGATCAATGTGACCAACACCAAATCCTCACAAATATCTTTGTTCAGAGTTTTACTTTCCTGCCTAGGAATAATCCTCCTAAAGTGAGCTTCGATTTATATGCTGAAAACCATCATATACGACTTACTAAATTTTGTAATATATGCTTGACCCTTCTGATGGGAGCTTAGCCGAGCCTAGGTCGGTTGGGTTTGAGGACTTTTATCGCACTTTGACAGTGGGAGATGAGAGAGGGGTGTCAGCCACCACCACTGCTAGCATACACTTTCCTGCCGTACATTATTTTGCTTTATTTGTTGCTAAGGGCTTGCTTTCTAGAAAGAAAGTATGTGCGCTCAGTGCACGAGACTTTGCTGTTTTACGCCGAGCACTAGAGGGCGAAAACACCCATAGCTTGGGAGCTATTGAGGCTCGTCGCCTCCATCTTAATAAATCCCAGGGTGAAATCCATGGTGGGATTTTTGCTACTCGTTTGGCGGCTCACTTTGAGGTCGAGATACGCCCTCATGATTACCCTATAACCAAGGTCTACCTAGACAGGGTAGCCATGGAACACCATCATTTTCTTGCATGAGATTATCCTGACATTCCCATTCCTTATAACCTAGTTTTTAGCGTAAAAACTCGTGATATTATTCCACTGCCCGCACCGGCTTTGTTTGAGTCTTCTGCTAGGGGCGGATATAGGATCATGCCTGCGAACATCATCGCCTACCGGAACGCTCAGGCTGTTGCTGAAGTGGCACAGCAGGAGCCCCAGCAGTGGGACGACTGGATGCCCGCTCCTCAGCACCCCTACTACCCTCCAGGCTACTGATCCACTACCAAGTTCGGCCAAAAGCCTAAGCTTGGGGGAGTACGTGTTTGCACCTACTTTACGTTCATGTCCACTTATTCCATTTGTTGGTGTCCACACTTTTTCATTGTATCATCCATGCTTAGATGTATTTTCTTGCTTTCTTCTTGTGTGTTTGAAAAACTTTAGAAAATCCAAAAAATTAGTTATAGTTAATTTAATTTCTATGCATTCTTAGTTGTAGTATTAAAAAGAAAAAACCCAAAAATATTTCCTTGTTCTTCTTTTGCTTGTTGGGAGCTTTCCCATGTAAATAGTTTTTCTCATTTTTGCTTTTCCCTTTTAATTGCTTGTTCAAGAAAATCAAAAACTCCAAAAATATTTCAGTGTGTTTCTCTGAATTTCTTTTCTTTTTATTCGAGTTGTACCAAGGAGAAGACCACGATAAAAATGTTGAGTTGCTCTCATTTGAATAATTGTTGAACTAATAAAGAGCACATTTTACCTTGTATTCTCCTATTGAATAAAATGTTTGCAGATTCCAGCTTAGTCCACGGCATTCTTGCACTATTATTATTTTCATATCATTCGGTCATGCAAGTGAAAGGCAATAATGACGATATTCGATGAACTGGTCATCGCAGAGAGAAACTAGCATGAATCAACTTGTTCTGTTTGTGTAAATATGTTTAACCTAGTATCCATGATTCAGCCCATTATGATTAAACATGTTTGCAATGACAATTAGAGATTATAGTTTCTCATGCCATGCAGAAGTAGTTGGGAGTTGATAATGATTCATCTTGGATATCAACATTGCGTTAAAATGATTGTGATGTAGTATGATGGTATGGTATCCTCCTCTGAATGTTCGAGTGGCTTGACTTGGTGCATGTTCATGCATGTAGTTGAATCAAAACCAACATAGCCTCTATGATATTTATGTTCATGGTGTTCATATCCTACTCATGCTAGTGTCCAATGTTACTTATGCATAATGCATGGTTATGATCGTTGTTGCTCTCTAGCTGGCCGCTTCTCAATCTAAATTGCCAGCCTTCGCCTGTACTAAGTGGGAATTCTGCTTGTACATCAAAAACCTTGAACCCAAGGTTATTCTAGACGAGTCCACCATACCTACCTATATACGGTATTACCCTGCCGTCCTAAGTAAATTTGCATGTGCCACCTCTAAAAACTTCTAAAAATATCTGCTCTGTGTGCGTGGATCGTTCATGGAACGACAGGAGGTAGTCGGTATCTTCCATGCTAAGCGGGTTATTTTCAGGTCGAGTGTTTATTCAATCGCCATCGCACAAGAAAAGGGCGGTAATAGGGATGCCCAGTCCCAAACTGCAAAATACAAAAAGAGTTAATCACTCGAATAATCAAACAAAAACTCCCAATGGAGTCAAAACCTTTGCTTTTATCGCTTCGGAACCGCCACTAGCCTGTTTAGCATGGGAGATATTGATAATTGATGGTCGTGAAGTAAATGAGAAGGGTGCATGCCTCAAAATACCATTTACCTCTGTTTTAAAAATTGAGCTCTGGCACCTCTACAAATCACGGCTTCCCTCTGTGAAGGGACTATCTATGTACTTTTATGTTGTGTCATCACCTTCTAAAACAAGCGCCAGAAACTGAGAAGAGCACAATTCTCATGATTTATGCATTGTGTGTAGCTAATGTTGGGTGCATCATGACTGGATCTTTTCTACCATGAATTACAATGTTTAGTCGCTGCTTGAACTTTGGTGGTGCTCTGCATTTATGTTTTGCGGTCTCAGAAAGGACTAGAGAGATACCACTATTGTCATATTATATCATGGTTGTTTTGACAACGTGTTGCTATTTGAGATATCTTATTATTGCTCGCTAGCTGATTATGTCACTGATATGAGTCATTATAATCTTTAAGAGTTATTGTCTACATGGTTAGTTAAAATGTTGGTTGAAAACCTGGGTGCTGTTTAAGCTTATTTATGCACACAAGAGCAAAAGAGTTCGTAGAAGTTTTTCTTTTTTCACTTTCAGTTTATCAACTGAATTACTTGAGGACAAGCAAATGTTTAATCTTGGGGGAGTTGATACGTCTCCAACGTATCTACTTTCCTAATACTTTTCCTCTTGTTTTGGACTCTAATTTGCATGATTTGAATGAAACTAACCCCGGATTGACGCTGTTTTCAGCACAACTACCATGGTGTTGTTTTTGTGCAGAAATAAAAGTTCTCGGAATGGAACGAAACTTTGCAAGGATTTTTTTATATGAATAATAAGAATTTGTGGAGCTAAGACCTACCGGAGAGGGGCCCCTGGGTGGGTACAACCCACCAGGGCGCGCCCCCCTCTCCTGGCGCGCCCAGGTGGGTTGTCCCCACCTGGTGGCCCCATTGTCCCTAAAACCAACGCTATAAAATCCTATTTTCGAAGAAAAAAATCAGGGAGAAAGAATTATCGTGATCCATGAGACGGAGCCGTCGCCAAGCCCTATTCTTCCTTTGGAGGGCAGATCTGGAGTCAGTTTGGGGCTCCGGAGAGGGGGGTCTTCATTCTTCGTCATCATCAACCCTTCTCCATCACCAATTCCATGATGCTCCCCACCGAGAGTGAGTAATTCCTTCGTAGGCTCGCTGGTCGGTGAGGAGTTGGATGAGATTCATCATGCAGTCGAGTTAGTTTTGTTAGGGCTTGATCCCTAGTATCCACTATGTTCTTAGATTGATGTTGCTATGACTTTGCCATGCTTAATGCTTGTCACTTTGGGCCCGGGTGCCATGATTTCAGATCTGAACCGTTTATGTTATCAACATTATATCCATGTTCTAGATCTGATCGTGCAAGTTATAGTCACCTACTACGTGTTATGATCCAGTAACCCCAGAGTGACAATAACCGGGACTTCTTCCGGTGATTACCATAGTTTGAGGAGTTCATGTATTCACTATATGTTAATGCTTTGTTCCGGTTCTCTGTTTAAAGTAGGCCTTAATATCCCTTAGTTTCCAATATTGACCCCGCTGCCACGGGAGGGTAGGACAAAAGATGTCATGCAAGTTCTTTTAATAAATCACGTATGGCTATTTACGGAATACATGCCTACATTATATCGATGAACTGGAGCCAGTGCTGAATATCCCTAGGTTATAACTGTCACATGATGAATATCATCCAACAAGTCACCGATCCAATGCCTACGAATTTTTCTTATATTGTTTCAGCTATACTGCTATCATCATTGTTACACTTGCTACAAAATTACTGCTATCACTATTACTGTTACTATTGCAGTTGTCACTCAAAACTATCAAACTACTTTGCTACTGGTCACTTTGTTGTAGATAATTAATCTTCAGGTGTGGTTGAATTGACAATTCAGCTGCTAACTTCAAATATTCTTTGGCTCCTCTTGTGCCAAATCAATAAATTTGGGTTGAATACTCTACCCTTGAAAACTGTTGCGATCCCCTATACTTGTGGGTTATCATCAACATAGAACAACATGAGCTTCTCGCAACAAGCCTGATGGTTTCGGTAGGGAACGTCCCACCTTTGGGGACGAAATGATATCCATTACCTCTTATTGCTTTCAAATTTTTTCTCATGTCAACATAGAACAACAGGAGTGTTGTGTTAATTTTTGGGATTTTTCGGGGTTCATTTGGACATTTTTATGCACTAACTGAGTTTTCAATGCATTCATGCGCATAATTCAAATTTGAACTACAGGCACATGCTCGAATGCATATAAATTGGTTGAAAATTCAAATCTGTGTCCTTGGTTGCATGCTTAGGTCCCATGCAAGAAATGAATGTCAAATACCCTGCCACCGTCACTCGGCCGCAAACATTGTGATACCTGGTTTTCTAATTCTAATAAATCCAAAGCTCATCTGAAATTCATGAAACTTGGCATGCTTTTATGGAGGGGCATCAACATGTCGTGGTAATTTTTTGTCCTATTTGGGGCAGGTTTGGGTATAACCTTCTCACAAACCAAAGCTTCTCACAACAAGCCTGATGGTTTCGGTAGGGAACGTCCCGCCTTTGGGGATGAAAAGATATCCATTGGCTCTTATTGTTTTCAATTTTTTTCTCGTGTCAACATAGAACAACGGGAGTGCTGTGTCAATTTTTGGGATTTTTCGGGGTTCGTTTGGACATTTTTATGCATTAACTGAGTTTTTAATGCATTCATGTGCATAATTCAAATTTGAAGTACATGCACATGCTCTAATGCATATAAATTGGTTGAAAATTCAAATATGTGTCCTTGGTTGCATGCTTAGGTCCCGTGCAAGAAATGGAAATGAATGTCATACACCCTGCCACCATCACTTGGCCGCAAACATTGAGATACCTAGTTTTTAAATTCTAGTAAATCCAAAACTCGTCTGAAATTCATGAAACTTGGCATGCTCTCATGGAGCAGCTGTCGGCGTTATGGGAACGGGTGGGGGCCCAGCGCGGCCCATCTTCATCAGCCCAAGCTCAAGACCCTCGCGAGGGGCCAAGCCTCGCAGGGTGGACGACAGGAAGCTTCCTCAAGAGTGGCCTCATCAGGCAGGCTCGCGAGGAGGCGGAGAGATCAATGCAAGGGTACCTTGCGAGGATCCCATGACGCAAGCCATGACGATCAAGGCCAGGCGGGCGCCGGCCTGCGCAGGGTCCTTGTATCCCCTTTGGTGCAAAGGTGGCAAGCACAGGCCAAGGTATCAGGCAAAGGTTACCATTCCGGTGCAAAGAGACCAAGACCAACGGGACGGCCGGACGGAGGTCACCGTGGAGCCCAAGACGGCGTCATCACCAGTGCTTTTGGCAGCCGAAGACCACCTTTGGTCAGGATAACTTGTACTAGATGTTCCCCTTCAAAATGGCCAATTGTTGGCGCCCTTCCCGCTCAATTATTTGGGGAGAGGCCCAGGGCCTCTATAAATAGAGCTAGCCACCAAAGAGTAGAGGGACGGCTAGAGATCTGGTAGAACCCTAGCAGAGAGGAGAAAACCCAGTAGAGACTAAGTAGAACACACCGCACCAGCTCAAGAACACCCCTCGCGAGGCTGTTCTTCCCTTGTACTGTCCATCATCAGCCCCAGAGGCAATCCACCACACCACACACTGGAGTAGGGTATTAAACCACAACGGTGGCCCGAACTAGTATAAACCTCGTGTCTCTTGTGTTGTTCATCTTTTCATCTTAGTTCGCACGAGAGGATCAGACGTAGAACAGTAGGGGAGAGATCTCCACGCGCACCCCAGTGTTCGAACCTCAAGGGTCTGCAGGAACCCAAAATCCGACATTTGGCACGCCAGGTAGGGGTGCGCCGAAGTCCTTCTTCCTCTGCTTCGCATTCCGCCGCTTCGCCACTCAGATGTCAAGCAACCCGGTTGCCAACGCCGACCGCTGGGCGGCGTGGCCCGCCCACGCTGTGTCGCCGTCTCAGGGCGACCTCAACCTTGCGCCTCAGGCAGCTTGCGCTCCGCAGGGCTCTGCGGGACGCGGGCGACGCGGCCAGACGCCGCATGCCCTCACGCCACGGCAGGTGCAGGCCGCAGCAAGGGCCTCGAACCACGCCGCTGCCATAGCACCACACACCCGACGGGAGCAGGCGAACTCCAGGGTCGCGCTCACGGTGGCCCGAGAGCTACTACGGTGCCGCTTGCTGGAAGGCGGCCACGACGTGTTGTTGGAGTGAGTGGCCGAGCTCCTGGCCGCCGCCGCCTCAGGAGCGCCCCCTTTCTGCATCCAGCTGCCGCCCCAGATCCAAGACAGGTCGCACGAGGGCATTATACGCGCCCACGCAATTTCAGGCGGGCCCCAGGGCCGGTCCAGCGCCAACACCTCCGCCAGCACCGGGCGGCTGATCGCGCCGGCCCTTCCCCAGGCCGACGAAGGGATGCGCACCGCGGCCTTTGGCCTCGGCGGACCACCGCGTCATCACATACAAGGCGACGCCCCAAGCTAGACTGCGTGGCATGCGGGGCGCTACAGCGAGGTCGACGAGGTGGTCGCCCCGGAGGCCTATGTACCCCGCATGGTGGATCAAGGGCGCGAGCTGGAAGAAGGTCACGGCTCGTTCCTCGGGCCCGGCTGGGACGAGGAGGCGCCGGAAGCCGAGCTCTTTCAGGAACCCCAGGAGAGCATCGACAATCGCGCCGACAGCAGCAACTATCGGGTACCACTCATCCCTCAAGAGCAAGCTTACGCTAACCATGGGTCGCAGGAGGTACAGGTCGCCGCAGCGGATGGCTGCCCCAACGCTGCAGCCTCTTATCCCTCAGGAGGAGGGTGCAGGGGGCTGCAGGAAAGGGGCCGAGATCCGGGCTCACCCTCGCGGCGGTCGGGTCAAGGTGTTCTCAGGAGGTAGGCCCTCTGCCGGGGAGGTGCCCCATGGCCTGCCCCGGCGGAGGACCCGTGGTCGTCGGGGGAACCGCTGGCGACCGCTCTACCCCATTGGCGTCGTCCTTGGTTTCCTGTCACCGTCAATGGCGGCAGAGTGAGGCGCAAGACGGGGCCCTCGTCTGGCGATATGAAGCAAGGCCGGTACTTGTGAAGAAGGCCCAGTGCCTGTGAAGCTCGCCGCCCCGTGAAACTCTCACATAATAATGAGTGGGGCTGTACACGCCCCGGAGTCTCAGGAGCGCCGGCCTCAGGCCCTAGGGCTCCGGCCCACGCCTAGTGGCAGCACTTAGCTCCGCACTGGTGAGAAGACGTCGAAGACTAGACTAGGTGCCGGACGCGGCTTTTTTGCTTTTCTTCTGCCTTTTTGCTTTTTTGCTTCTTCCTTGTCGACAAGTTTCTTCGGTTTGGATTTAAGTTGGATTTGAGTTTGAAGCTTGCGTGCATTCGGGGAGGGGGTGTTTAGACTTGTTCGAGCAATCTCTCCCGTTCTGGTTTCAGATTTATGCCCCAAGCTAGCGTCAGCTGCCCCCCCCCCTCACGAGCCCCTCGTGAGCTGGGCCGGGCCAGGCACGCCTATAGCCGGGACCACTGTCTCTGCACCCTCTCCGAAGGTGCTCATCACAGGATCAGCAGGTTAATCGAGGGACGCCGGAGGCGTAGCATCCTCCTGCAGGCCCGCTCAGGGCACGCCAGGGCCGGAAGGTAACGAATCAACCGAACCATCACCGGGCTAGCAACTAAACTCACACATAACGTTGTGCTCACCAGAGTACGGATTACAAATCTTTACATGAGGGGCCTCCCCTCCCAAAATGCTCTTATATTCTTCAGGGCCAAGCCCGAGTCTTCTTCATGCAGGATAAACTGCGGAGACATGCGGTCAGTCATACATATCGCTCATCGCGTCTTCTGGGGCATCCTCGGAAGCGTCACTGGCATCACTAACGTCGTGGCCCCCACCACCTGCGTTTCCATCAGCGCCAGGCTCATCTATAACGCCGCCTTCGTCAGCGCCCACGACCACACCATCGTCATCAGACGCAAAGGCCCTGACGATGGCGTCCACGTTGTTCTCCACCCACTGCACCAGGTCGCCCCGAACAGCTACGGGCACAGGCTCGATGGCAGCGTCAAAGTCGAAGTGGGGGTCCATCTCCTGCAAATGGCTGAAGACACGGGAGAAGGCATGCCTGAGCAGGGCTAGGCTCCTCTCCTCAACAAGCCCGCGGGCTCTCTCGGAACGATCCTCCAGAAGCGTCACCACGTCAGTGAAGAACCAAAGATTGCCTGCGTAGCTGGCCTCGTGCGGCTCCTTAGCGGCAGCCTCGCAAATCTCGCCTAATGCTGAGTTGGCCCTCTCCCTGAGCGTCTGAAGCATGGGAGCATGCTCACGCTCTAGAACCCTCCGCTGGCGGATCTCCTCCTCGTTCTGCCACGCGATGGCCTCGGTGTCATCGACCCTCCGTTGAAGAAGAAGCAGCTCCGCCTAGGAAGAGGACAGCTCCGCCTGTGCCGCACCAAGGGCGGCTGCGGAGGAATCCGCACGCCGCGTCTCTTCAACCAACTTGGCCTTGATGGCCGCTATCCTGCCCTCAGCCTCGACCACGATCAACATCAACATCACCTCGTATTCGCGCTCGAGGACCGAGCGAGCTCCCGCCACACGGCGGTCGACCTCTTCCTGGACCTGGGCTTCGCGCGCTGCAACGTCGTCCTCCGCCTGGGCCGCCAGGCGCTCCCTCGTCTCCAACCGCTCCAGGTCAAGGCTGCGCTCGGCGGCCTCGAGCGTCAGCGCCTCCTCGCGCCTCTGGAGCTCCGCCCGGTCAACGGCGGCCTCCTGCATGACCCAAGGGCCGCGTGGCGCAACACTATTTGCTGCTCCAGGGAGTTGCTCCGGGCTTGGAGCTCCCATACACGCTCCTCCGCATCCTTGCGTCGTCGGTCTGCCTCCCGAGCCTCCTCGACAGCCTGGGAGCAGGCCTCGCGCGAAGCCGCTAGCGACGCTTCGGCCTTCGTGTTGTCGAGGTCACGTTGATGACACACGAGGGCAATGGCAACCTTCAGCTTGCGCCTCTCCTCAGCAAGGCGCAGGCCTTCAGCCTCGAGGCGCGCATCCTCGGCAGCAAGCTCTGCTCCGACCCGGTTCATCGCGTCCGCCGCCCCCTGGAGGAACTCTTCACGAAGGGCACGACGCTCCCAAGCGCGCCTGAGCACATGTTCGACATCACCCTCTTCCGCTGGAGCATGCAGAGGGCCCCGAGGCGGTAAGCCCCCTCCAGGCGTGGGGCAGGGGGCTGCCGCCCCAGCCGTCGCCGGATGGACCGCCCTGAGAGTCAGGCCCGGCGTCGATCCACCCACGGAGGAGGAGCCAAGGACAAACCTCAGCCATTCGCCTTCTATGACTAGAGAAGGGGCGCGAGGCAAGCCTGACGCACCCCGAGAAGACTCGCGAAGAAAGGGCATCGGGCGAGCAAGCTCGAGGCACCCTATGGAGTAGGTCACTCCACCAACCGGTCCAGCGGCGAGGGCGCCACCCGAGCTCGGCGGACCCGGAGCCAGCAAAGGGGGCGAAGCTGCGGGGGCCGGCTCCTGGGTTGACTCTGCGGACTCAGCAAGGCGGGACCTGAAGGGCCACAATCAGCCACAAGGATAACAGAGCAAATGAGCAGGGAAAGAAGAAGGCTTACTCGTCCATGGCAAAGTACTTCCTGCGCTTCAACAAACGACAAGGGCAGTCGCTGCCGCCTGAGGCCTCCTTCCTCTTGCGAAGGGCCTCGAAGTCTACACGAAACCGACCCAAACGCCTGGGGCGGGGGTCGGCCTGGGGCGCAGAAGAAGCCTCAGGATTGTCGGTGTCGGAGGAGTCAGCTTTGGGGGCACCATCGGGCGTCGCCTCGCGAAGAACGGCTGGGGGCTCGGGAGCCCCGGCCTCAGGAGCCGAAGGCCAAAACCCTGCATCAACCGCCGCCCCAGGGCGGGCCTCGGGAGACGTCGCCTTCGAGGCTTCACGCGGCACCACCACCTTGAGATCAGCCACCTCAGCTCCCGTCGGCTCTCTCCCCGCTCTGTCGCCTGAGGAGGGACCGCTGTGGGCGGCGGGGGGAACAACCACGACAACTGGGTTCTCGCTTGGCCCCGTGAGGCCAGCCGGGCGCAGCCCCCACTCGTCGAAGCTGGGCATCTACTTCACGAAATCAGCCCTGCCGGAACAAAGGTACAGAAGGACGCCACCGCTTCATAGGCTGCCTGGGGAAGGATCACCAGTCAAGACCCGAAGCACCGTCCGTAGCACTTCGGGCGCCAAATCCTCCTCCTGAAGCCGCATGAGGTCTCCGCACCCCGCAAAGTCCCACATCCGGCGAGAGTGGCGCTGGAGAGGAGCAACGCGACACAGAAGGAACTCCCTCACCACCTTGGGCGCTGTCACAATGTGCGCCCTCAAACTTTTGAAGCGGCGCCAGACGAAAGCGAGCCGGGGGCTCGCGAGCGGTTCATGACCCCAGCCTGGGTTGGGAACAACAGGCAAGGTCGAGTGCGAGAGCAAGGGGCTGGGCACCCCGACGTCCACGTACAGCCACCGCTCTCTGAACCTGGGCTGAGAAGGCGGAAGGCCGAAGTCAATCCCTGAAGCAGCCGTCTCAGGCACGGCGAAGAGGCTTACACACCCCGAGCACTGAGTGGGATCGCTCAGGCGCAGAGAAAAGAAGTGGCGCAGCAGGGCAACAGAAGGAGGGATGCCTATCATCGCCCCGCATACAAAAGCAAAGACAGCCAAAAGGGTAATGGACTCCGGCCCGAGGTGCATCAAGTGGATCTGATAATGGGAGAGCACAACATTGAAGAAAGCAGAAAAGGGGGGAATCAGACCCGCCCATAAGGCATCGGCGAAGAATCGGACCTCCGTGACGGTCCTAGCAAGAAAGGCACGGGATGCGGGCCAAACTGTGGTCCGGCCGCACTCGTTGAAGATGGAAGCAAGGGCGGAGTGGACCTTGTCCAAGGCTTCCGGGTTGAGTATGATTGACCGATCAACAGCGGGGGCCGCCGCTGGAGGTGCGCAGGATGAAGTCGCGGGCTTCTTCCCCCTTCCCTTCTTTGTCGGCGCCATGGCGTTGGGGAATGGGAAGAGCTCGAGCCGGATTGGCGGCGGAGGTTGGAGCTCGGAGAAGAAGGAAAGGTAGGAGGCGAGCGGGCAGCCAAAGGAGGAACAACTGTGTGCAACTACGGGTCCGCTTAGCCGGGCGCGTAGCAAGGCGTCGTGGGAAGTGCAGATGCCCACGTCCAATCAACCACCACGCAGCGCCCAAGGCCGCAGGCTGTTAGGGCCCGCGGCGCTTCGTGCTTGCCCCTTCGCTTCTCTGCTAAGCCAAGCCCGCGCGCGCCTTGGGCCCGGGGGCTACTGTCGGCGTTCTGGGAATGGGGGTCCCCAGACTTGCCTGCCTGCGGCGTGGCTCAGGTGGGGGCCCAGCGCGGCCCATCTTCATCAGCCCAAACTCAAGACCCTCGCGAGGGGCCAAGCCTCGCGGGGCGGACGACAGGAAGCTTCCTCAAGAGCGGCCTCATCAGGCAGGCTCGCGAGGAGGCGGAGAGATCAATGCAAGGGTACCTCGTGAGGATCCCATGACGCAAGCCATGACGATCAAGGCCAGGTGGGCGCCAGGCGGGCGCCGGCCTGCGCAGGGTCCTTGTTTCCCCTTTGGTGCAAAGGGGGCAAGCACAGGCCAAGGTATCAGGCAAAGGTTACCATTCCAGTGCAACGAGACCAAGACCAACCGGACGGCCGGACGGAGGTCACCGTGGAGCCCAAGACAGCGTCATCACCAGTGCTTTTGGCAGCCGAAGACCACCTTTGGTCAAGATAACTTGCACTAGATGTTCCCCTTCAAAATGGCCAATTGTTGGCGCCCTTCCCGCTCAATTATTTGGAGAGAGGCCCAGGGCCTCTATAAATAGAGCTAGCCACCACATAGTAGAGGGACGGCTAGAGATCTGGTAGAACCCTAGCAGAGAGGAGAAAACCCAGTAGAGACTAAGTAGAACACACCGCACCAGCTCAAGAACACCCCTCGCGAGGCTGTTCTTCCCTTGTACTGTCCATCATCAGCCCCAGAGGCAATCCACCACACCACACATTGAAGTAGGGTATTACACCACAACGGTGGCCCGAACCAGTATAAACCTCGTGCCTCTTGTGTTGTTCATCATTTTCATCTTAGTTCGCACGAGAGGATCGGACGTAGAATGGTAGGGGAGAGATCTCTGCGCGCACCCCAGTGTTCGAACCTCAAGGGTCTGTCGGAACCCGAAATCCGACAGCAGCATCAACATGTCGTGGTAAAATTTTCGTCCCATTTTAGGCAGATCTGGGTATATGCTTCTCACAAACCAGAGCTTTTCACAACAATGTTCTAGTTCGAGAGGTAAGTGACATGCTTTTCCATAAACCATTTTATACGGAGACATACCCATAGGATTTTTGTATGCAGTTCTATAAGCCCATAATGCATCATCAAGTTTCTTAGACCAATTCTTTCTAGACCTATTGACAGTCTTTTGCAAAATTAATTTAAGCTCTCTATTGCTCAACTCTACTTGACCACTAGACTGTGGGTGATAAGGAGATTCAATTCTATGATTAACATCATATTTAGCAAGCATTTTACAGAAGGCACCATGAATAAAGTGTGAACCACCATCAGTCATTAAATATCTAGGGACTCCAAACCTCGGAAAAATAACTTCCTTAAGCATTTTAATAGAAGTGTTATGATCAGCACTACTAGTTGGAATAGCTTCTACACACTTAGTAACGTAATCAACAACAACTAGAATATGTGTGTATCCATTAGAGGCAGGAAAAGGTCCCATATAATCAAAGCCCCAAACATCAAACGGTTCAATAACAAGAGAATAATTCATAGGCATTTCTTGACGTCTACTAATATTACCAATTCTTTGACATTCATCACAAGACAGGACAAACTTATGGGCATCCTTGAAGAGAGTAGGCCAATAAAAACCAGATTGCAATACCTTATGTGCAGTTCTATCTCCAGCGTGGTGTCCTCCATAAGACTCGGAATGACACTTGCGTGGGATCTGTTCCTGTTCATGCTTAGGTACACAACGTCTAATAACACCATCTACTCCTTTATGAAGATGTGGGTCATCCCAAAAGTAATGTCTCAAGTCATAGTAAAACTTTTTCTTTTGCTGGTATGTGAAGCTAGGTGGTATAAACTTAGCAACAATATAATTAGCATAATCAGCATACCATGGAGTACTACGAGAAGTACTTATAACATTTAATTGTTCATCAGGAAAGCTATCATTAATAGGTAGTGGGTCATCAAGAACATTCTCTAACCTAGACAAGTTGTCTGCAACGGGGTTCTCAGCTCCCTTTCTATCAACAATATGCAAATCAAATTCTTGTAGCAAGAGAACCCATCTAATAAGTCTAGGTTTAGCATCTTTCTTTTCCATAAGGTATTTAATAGCAGCATGATCAGCTTGAATAGTTACTTTAGAATCAACAATATAAGATCTGAACTTATCACAAGCAAATACAACTGCTAAAAGCTCCTTTTCAGTAGTAGCATAATTTCTTTGAGCATTGTCTAGAGTCTTACTAGCATAATTAATAAAATTTAATTTCTTATCGACTCTTTGCCCTAGAACAACACCTACAGCATAATCACTAGCATCACACATAATTTCAAAGGGTAAATTCCAATCAGGTGGCTGAACAATAGGTGCAGAGACTAATGCTTCTTAAGTATTTCAAATGCTTCTACACAATCATCATCAAAAACAAATGGTATATCTTTTTGCAGTAAATTAGTCAGAGGCCGAGAAATTTTTGAGAAGTCCTTAATGAACCTCCTGTAAAATCTGGTGTGACCAAGGAAACTTCTTATACCTTTGATGTCCTTGGGACATGGCATCTTTTCAATAGCATCAACCTTGGCTTTATCAACTTCAATACCTCTTTCAGAAACTTTATGCCCCAAGAGAATACCTTCATTAACCATAAAGTGGCACTTTTCCCAATTCAAGACAAGATTAGTTTCTTCACATCTCTGAAAAACTCGATCAAGATTGCTCAAGAAATCATCAAAAGAGGAACCATAGACGGAAAAATCGTCCATGAAAACCTCACAAATCTTTTCACAAAAGTCAGAGAATATAGCCATCATGCATCTTTGAAAGGTAGCAGGTGCATTACATAAACCAAAAGGCATACGTCTATAAGCAAAAGTACCAAAAGGGCATGTAAAAGTAGTCTTTGATTGATCTCTAGCCGACACAGGTATTTGAGAGAATCTAGAATAACCATCTAGAAAGCAATAGTGTGTATGTTTGTATAATCTTTCTAGCATTTGATCGATAAAAGGTAAGGGGTAATGATCTTTCTTAGTAGCTTTATTTAATTTGCGGAAATCAATTACCATCCTATAACTTGTGATAATTCTTTGTGGAATCAATTCATCTTTATCATTAGGAACAACAGTAATACCTCCCTTCTTAGGGACACAATGGACAGGACTTACCCACTCACTATCAGCAACGAGATAGATTATACCTGCCTCCAGAAGCTTGAGTATTTCTTTTCTTACCACTTCTTTCATTTTAGGATTCAAACGTCGTTGAGGATCACGAACTGGTTTGGCATCTGCTTCCAAATTTATTTTATGTTGACATAGAGTGGGACTAATGCCCTTAAGATCATCAAGAGTATATCCAATAGCAGCACGATGCTTCTTCAGAGTTTTCAATAATCTCTCTTCTTCATGCTCTGAAAGGTTAGCACTAATAATAACAGGATATATCTTCTTTTCATCGAGATAAGCATATTTAAGATTATCAGGCAAAGGTTTAAGCTCAAACACGGGATCACCCTTGGGTTGAGGAGGATCCCCTAAAATTTCAACAGGCAAATTGTGTTGCAGAATAGGTTCCTGTTTAAAGAATACTTCATCTATTTCCCTTCTTTCATTCATGAACATATCATTTTCATGGTCTACCAAATAGTGTTCTGAAGGATCACTAGGAGGTACGGCAATAGAAGCAAGACCAATAATTTCATCCTTACTAGGTAGTTCTTCCTCACGATGTTGTTTACTAAATTTAGAGAAATTAAACTCATGAACCATATCATCCAAGCCAACAGTAACAACATTCTTTGTGCAATATATGGTAGCATTGACAGTATTTAAGAAGGGTCTACCAAATATAATGGGACAAAAACTATCTTTTGGGGAACCAAGAACAAGAAAATCAGCAGGATATTTAGTTTTCCCACACAAGACTTCAACATCTCTAATAATTCCAATTGGTGAAATAGTATCTCTATTGTCAAGTTTAATTGTGACATCAATATCTTCTAACTCAGCAGGTGCAATTTCATTCTTAATTTCTTCATATAAGTCAATAGGTATTACACTAGCACTAGCACCCATATCACATAAGCAATGATAACAATGATCTCCTATTTTAACAGAAATAACAGGCACGCCTACCACAGGTCTATGTTTATCTTTATCACAAGGTTTAGCAATTCTAGCAGTTTCACCTTCGAACTGAATAACATGCCCATCAATATTATCAGACAAGAGATCTTTAACAATAGCAATATTAGGTTCTACTTTAACTTGCTCAGGAGGTGTATAAGTTCTAATATTGCTTTTACGAACAACAGTTGAAGCTTTAGCATGATCCTTTACTCTAACAGGGAAAGGTGGTTTCTCAACATAAGAAGTAGGAACAATAGGATCATTATAAGTGACAGTCTTTTCTTCAACTTTAATAGGTGCAGCTACTTTTACTTCTATGGGAGGATGATATTTAAACCACTTCTCCTTAGGGAGATCAACATAAGTAGCAAAAGATTCACAGAAAGAAGCTACTATCTCAGAGTCAAGTCCATATTTAGTGCTAAACTTACGGAAAATATCGGTATCCATAAAAGATTTAACACAATCAAACTTAGGTGTCATACCTGACTCCCTACCTTCGTTGAGGTCCCAATCTTCAGAGTTGCGTTTAATTCTATCCAGTAAATTCCATCTGAATTCAATAGTCTTCATCATAAAAGAGCCAGCACAAGAAGTATCGAGTATGGTGCGATTGTTTTCAGAAAGCCAAGCATAAAAACTTTGCATAATTATTTCTCTCGGGAGCTCATGATTGGGGCATGAATGGAACATTGATTTAAGCCTCCCCCAAGCTTGAGCGATGCTTTCTCCTTCGCGAGGCCAGAAATTATATATATAATTGCGATCACGATGAACAAGATGCATAGGGTAATACTTTTGATGAAATTCCAACTTCAATCTTTTATAGTCCCATGATCTCATATCATCACATAGCCTATACCATATCAATGTGTCTCCCTTCAAAGATAAAGGGAAGACCTTCTTAGCAACATCATTGGGTATACCTGCAAGCTTTAATAATCCACAAACTTCATCCACATATATTAAGTGCTCATTAGGATGCTTTGTTCCATCTCCTGTAAAAGGGTTAGCTAGCAGTTTTTCCATCATACCCGAAGGAAATTCAAAAGGAGTTTCATTTTCAATAGGTTTATTAGGTTGAGGAGCAACTCTTTGCTCTGTTGGACGGGTGAAGATACCCCGAACAAGCCCCTCAGAGAATTACTTTCCATAGTAACAAGTGACAGTAAATTTCAGCACACTGTATAAATTTTTCCTTACCAAATTCCACCTACCAAAGGCGCTACACTCCCCTGCAACGGCGCCAGAAAAGAGTCTTGATGACCCACAAGTATAGGGGATCTATCGTAGTCCTTTCGATAAGTAAGAGTGTTGAACCCAATGAGGAGCAGATGGAAATGATAAGCGGTTTTCAGCAAGGTATTCTCTGCAAGTACTGAAATAAGTGGTAACAAATAGTTTTGTGATAAGATAGATTGTAACGAGCAACAAGTAACAAAAGTAAATAAAGTGCAGCAAGGTGGCCCAATCCTTTTTGTAGCAAAGGACAAGCCGGAACAAACTCTTATAATAGGAAAAGCGCTCCCGAGGACACATGGAATATCATCAAGCTAGTTTTCATCACGTTCATATGTTTCGCGTCAATACTTTGATAATTTGATATGTGGGTGGACCGGTGCTTGGGTGTTGTTCTTACTTGAGCAAGCATCCCACTTATGATTAACCTCTATTGCAAGCATCCGCAACTAAAACAAAAGTATTAAGGTAAGCCTAACCATAGCATGAAACATGTGGATCCAAATCAGCCCCTTACGAAGCAACGCATAAACTAGGCTTTAAGATTTTGTCACTCTAGCAACCCATCATCTACTTATTACTTCCCAATGCCTTCCTCTAGGCCCAAATAATGGTGAAGTGTTACGTAGTCGACGTTCACATAACACCACTAGAGGCTAGACAACATACATCTTATCAAAATATCAAACGAATACCAAATTCACATGACTACTCATAGCAAGACTTCTCCCTTGTCCTCAGGAACAAACGTAATTACTCACAAAGCATATTCATGTTCATAATCAGAGGGGTAATAATATGCATATATGATCTGAACATATGATCTTCCACCAAATAAACCAATTAGCATCAACTACAAGGAGTAATCAACACTACTAGCAACCTACTAGCACCAATCCCTGACTTTGAGACAAGAATTGGATACAAGAGATGAACTAGGGTTTGGAGATGAGATGGTGCTGGTGAAGATGTTGATGGAGATTGCCCTCTCCCAATGAGAGGAGCGTTGGTGATGACGATGGTGATGATTTTCCCCTCCCAGAGGGAAGTATCCCCGACAGAACAGCTCTGCCAGAGCTCTAGATTGGTTCCGCCAAGGTTCCGCCTCGTGGCGGCGGAGTATCGTCCCGAAAAGTTCTCTGATTTTTTTCTCATCCAAAGACTTCATATAGGAGAAGATGGACGTCGGAGAGCCACCAGGGGGCCCACGAGGTAGGGGGGCGCGTCCTAGGGGGGCACCCCCCACCCTCATGAGAAGGGTGTGGGCCCCCTGGCCTTCATCTTTGGCGAGGATTTTTCTTTATTTATTTTAAGATGTTCCGTGGAGTTTCAGGACTTTTGGAGTTGCGCAGAATAGGTGCCTAATATTTGCTCCTTTTCCAGCCCAGAATTCTAGCTGCCGGCATTCTCCCTCCTTATGTAAACCTTGTAAAATAAGAGAGAATATCCATAAATATTGTGACGTAAAGTGAAATAACAGTCCATAATGCAATAAATATCAATATAAAAGCATGATGCAAAACAGACGTATCACGGGGCGACCGAGTGGTGATGAGGTGACCAACCGATGGCGACGCGCGGGGCGGCCGGGTGAAGTAGACGTGTCACGCAGAGTGGCGACGCGGGGCGTTTGTTTGATGTAGACGTGTGCCGTGGAGTGACGATGCTCGGGACGTCCGAGTGAAGTAGAGGCGTCCCATGGAGTGGCGTCGCGCGGGGCCGTCCGAGTGAAGTAGACACGTGCCACGGAATGGCGACGCGTGGGGCATCCGGTTGATGTAGACATGTGCCGTGGAGTGACGATGCGCGGGACATCCAAGTGAAGTAGAGGCGTCCCGCGGAGTGGCGAGGCGCGGGGCGTCCGAGTGAAGTAGACGCGTCCCGCGGAGTGACGAGACATGGGGTGTCCGATTGGTGAAAATGTGTGCAACTTATCGTTGGCATGCAGGCGGCCGAGTGGTGGCATGCAGGCGACCGAGTGGCAATGATCCCGTTTGGTCCGAGCGAACTAGTCACGTCTGAGTAGTCATGCGGACTGAAGGGAGTTGTTGCCGAGTGGATGATGCCGGGGGGAGAAGCTGCTGAGCATGGCGGCATGGCCAACTCCTGGTCCATACACCGCGTCGGGTTTGTGCCTCCTGCGCGGGAGACGCTGTCGTGTGTGGGGACCGAGCCAGCTTCCGGTTGCGGCGGTGTGGTGTTGACTCTAGTGTACAGGCTATCGGCGAGCGCTTGGCACCGGACGGAGGAACTGTCGGGGCATCGTGCCTGAGACCGTTGGTCGCCGGGATTCGGCCATGCTTGCCGCTTCACATGCCGTTACATGCATTGATGGAGTTCACCACGTCCAAAACCTATACACGCATGCAAAAAGACATAATTAGCGGCAATTAAGCAAGAGTTAAGGCCGGTATTGCATGCGATGGAAGTTTCGGTCATTTATCTCCTGGAAGCGGTTTATTGCCACATCGTGGGAGGTCCACTGCCCATTCAAGTCCAGCGATCTGGACCAGGCGACGCTGGTGGAGATGACCTGTAGTCAATTGCCCACGTCCAGAGTCTACATGCAAGAGGTGTTAGTGTTAATTAGGCAAGAATTAAAAGCGATTCTACATGCAATGCGAGTTTCCTTTCCCACGGATTGTTTTTCCCACTGCATGCAGTTTCGTTTTAACACGGGAGGGAACTGAAATTAGGAGGAGAGTTAGAGGAGCCCGGAGGAGAGCTCTGCTGCTGGCCGGAACCAGATGGCGGCCGAGAGGTGGCGATGAGGAGGATGAGCAGCTGGCGCAGTCCAGTCACGGGCCGGCGCAGCCAAGAGCGAGGCCGGCGCGAGCGCTGGTGGCTGCGTTTCACTGCTCAAGGAGCCGGAGCTGTGCATAGGTCAGAGTCGTGCTTCGACGCGTGCAGAGCTAAGTCGAGTGCCGTCAGCCGGGCCTTGTCGCCTGAGGAGCTGGTCGACCGGATCACCGGTAGACGCGTCTAACCGGCCGGGGAACAAGGCCTAGCATTAGCGGCTGTGCGAGCATGCGTTCTAGGCGATGGCGTCGCCGATGAGCACACGAGATGATGATGGGTGGACGACGACACTTCATCGTCCGGGAGCCGAGCCACCGATCGGAACAAAGGGAGGCGTCCTTTTGTATGAGCTCGTGTACATACATAAAAAGAACAAACCCTAGTTAGATTGTTTCAATGTTTGACTGTAAAGAGGATAAGTTGAGATGAGAAACTCCCTGATCCTTTTGTATGATGAGGAGTATTTCGTGTGATAGCTGGAATTTGAATAGTCAAAACTGGTAGCGGAAGATTTTTTGATCTGGGGACATCATCCCAAGAAAGCTTGGGTTGCCCGCAGAAATTAGTCTGTCACCGGCGATTGAAGAAAAAAACTATCTGCATCATGGCTCAATAGACACCACGCCCCAAGGTGGGCGCCAACTGTCGTGGTAACGATTCCGACAATAAGAGAGCGGTAGGATAAAGGAGCATGATCTATCGAGATGCATATGGGTGACACGATGGTTTTAGCGAGTTCGGGCCTGTCACGGTGGAGATAACAACCCTACGTCTCGTGCTCCGGAGAGGCTTTGTTTTATCTTAGTATGTATCCGAAGATTACAATGAGAGGAGAACGGATCCCCGTGGTCCTGAGACTAATTGTGAAAGAGAGAGAGAGATGGAAGAAAAAAGCCCCTAGTCTAGTGCTGGGGGTGGCTTATATAGAGTGCGCCACCCCCTCACCTCCTATGTTACAAAGTGGGGCATGAATGCCATAAAGCCAGCCCACTATCAAGTCTTCACTATGAGAATGATGTTGACTGCTTTGCTGCCTACTGGTCTTCGTATATCTGAGTGAGTCGTACGGTCGAGTGGTGAACTGTCATCCGAGTGTATGGTATGCTGCTTGGTCGAGTGGATAGTATGCTGCTTGTCCGAGTGGATAGTATGTCTCTATGAAATTTACCTGGACCCACTTGTTGTGTGGACCCCATGCTTCATGATATTTCGACCCTTCGTGGGCCTACCTGTTATGTGTATCCCCAACAGGACTGACAACCCCTATTTGCGTTGGTTGCGAGGATCTATTTGTTTTGTGCAGGTGCGAGGGACTCGCGCGTAGCTCCTACTGGATTGATACCTTGGTTCTAAAAAACTAAGGGAAATACTTACGTTACTTTGCTGCATCATCCCTTCCTCTTCGGGGAAACCAACGCAGTGCTCAAGAGGTAGCAGATAGTTGAGTATGTGGGATTTTCTAAATCAAGGCTCTTACATACACCTTTCCTGAAAATAAGATGAATTGCAATTGTTTGATGACTAAGAACATGGTTTGTTAGTTTTCAAGAAACTTTATGGTTAATAATTTCACTTGTGAATAGCTTGCTCCTTGATCATGAGAAGTTTTATGAGATGAGCTACTATTTATAATATATAATGATGCTAGAAAAAGTGTTTGGAACTATCGTCATCGATCAAACGTTTACACTATGCTAGCATTCACACTTCATAAATTATTTCTTTTATCATATACCTACTCAAGGACGAGCATGAATTAAGCTTGGGGATGCTGATATGTCTCTGATGTATCTATAATTTATGAAGTATTCATGCCATGTTTATAACAATTCTACATGATTTAGGTATGATTTGATTAGAACAAACCGGACTGACGCTGTTTTCAGCAGAATACCGTGGTGTTCTTTTCGTGCAGAAATAAATGTTCTCGAAATGGGCTGAAAATTTATGGAGAATATTTTTGCAAAATATAAAAAAATACTGGAGCAAAAAGATACCAGAGAAGAGTCCCGGGCTAACCACAAGGGTGGGGGCGCCCCCCGTCCTTGTCGTCACCTCGTTGGCCCCCTTGACTTTCCCCCGACGCCAAACACTCCTATAAATCCCAAAAACTCCAAAACAAAACCTAGATCGGGTGTTCCACCGCCGTAAGCCTCTGTAGCAACGAAAAACCAATCTAGTCCCTCTCTAGCACCATACCGAAGGGGGGAAACATCATTGGGGGCCATGGAAGAGGAAGCCGGAGGGGTCACCATCTCCATGGAGGCTAAGGACTAGAGGGAGAACCTTTCCCCATCTAAGGGGGAGACCATGGAGGAGGAATGATAAACCACAAGTATAGGGGATCGCAACAGTTTTCGAGCGTAGAGTATTCAACCCAAATTTATTGATTCGACACAAGGGGAGCCAAAAAATATTCTCAAGTATTAACAGTTGAGTTGTCAATTCAACCGCACCTGTAGCAAAGTATTTAGTAGCAAAGTAATATGGAAGTAGCGGTAACGTTGGCAAAAGTAACAGTAGTAGTTTTTGTAGTGATTGTAACAGTGGCAACGGAAAAATAACTAAGCAAAGATTAATATGTGAAAAGCTCGTAGGCAATGGATCAGTGATGGATAATTATGTCGGATGCAATTCCTCATGTAACATCTATAACATAGGGTGACATCGAACTAGCTCAGTTCATCAATGTAATGTAGGCATGTATTCCGAATATAGTCATACGTGCTTATGGGAAAGAACTTGCATGACATCTTTCGTCCTACCCTCCCGTGGCAGCGGGGTCCTATTGGAAACTAAGGGATATTAAGGCCTCTGTTTAATAGAGTACCGGAACAAAGCATTAACACTTAGTGAATACATGAACTCCTCAAACTATAGTCATCATCGAGCGTTGTCCCGATTATTGTCACTTCGGGGTTACCATATCATAACACATAGTACGTAGGTGACTATTGACTTGCAAAATAGGATCAAGAACTCACATATATTCATGAAAACATAATAGGTTTAGATCTGAAATCATGGAACTCGGGCCCTAGTGACAAGCATTAAGCATAGCAAAGTCATAGCAACATCAATCTTAGAACATAATGGATACTAGGGATCAAACCCTAACAAAACTAACTCGATTACATGGTAAATCTCTTCCAACCCATCACCGTCCAGCAAGCCTACGATGGAATTACTCACGCAGTGCGGTGAGCATCATGAAATTGATGATGGAGGAAGGTTGATGATGATGATGGCGACGGATTCCCCTCTCCGGAGCCCCGAGCAGACTCCAGATCAGCCCTCCCGAGAGAGATTAGGGCTTGGCGGCGGCTCCGTATCGTAAAACGCGATGAATCCTTCTCCCTAATTTTTTCTCCCCAAACGTGAATATATAGAGTTCGAGCTGACATCGGTGGAGGCTTAGGGGGCCCACGAGGCAGGGGGCGCGTCCCAGGGGGGGTCGCCATGCACCCTCATGGACAGGGTGTGGCCCCCGTAGTGTTGATTCTTTTGCCAGTATTTTTTATTTATTGCAAAACATGTCTCCGTTGATTTTCAGGTCATTTCGAGAACTTTTATTTCTGCACAAAAGTAACATCATGGCAATTTTGCTGAAAATAGCGTCAGTCCGGTTAGTTCCATTCAAATCATGCAAGTTAGAGTCCAAAACAAGGTCCAAAGTGTTTGGAAAAGTAGATATGATGGAGACGTATCAACTCCCCCAAGCTTAAACCTTTGCTTGTCCTCAAGCAATTCAGTTGAAAAACTGAAAGTGATAAAGAAAAACTTTTACAAACTCGGTTTGATCTTATTGTTGCAAACATGTAAAGCCAGCATTCAAGTTTTCAGCAAAGATTATGAACTAACCATATTCGCAATAACATTTAGGTCTCATGTTTACTCATATTAATGGCATAATCAACTAGCGAGCAATAATAATAAATCTCTGATGACAACACTTCCTCAAAACGATCATAATATGATATAACAAGATGCTATCTCGCTAGCCCTTTCTGAGACCACAAAACATAAATGTAGAGCACCTCTGAAAATCAAGGACTGACTAAACATTGCAATTCATGGTAAAAGAGATCCAGTCATAGTCATACTCAATGTAAATTAATAGTAATGCATGCACATGACAGCGGTGCTCTCCTACTGGTGCTTTTTAATAAGAGGATGATGGCTCAACATAAAAGTAAATAGATAGGCCCTTCTCAGAGGGAGAGCAGAGATTTGTAGAGGTGCCAGAGCTCGAGTTTTGAAATAGAGATGAATAATATTTTGAGTGGTATACTTTCATTGTCAACATAACAACCAAGAGATCTCGACATCTTCCATGCTACACACATTATAGGTTGTTCCCAAACAGAATGGTAAAGTTTATACTCCCCAACCACCAACAAACATCAATCCATGGCTTGTCCAAAACAACGGGTGCCTCCAACTAACAACAATCCTGGGGGAGTTCTTTTTGGAATTATTTTAATTTAAGCATGGGACTGGGCATCCCGGTTACCAGCCATTTTCTCATGAATGATGAACGGAGTCCACTCATCTTGGGAATAACCCACCTAGCATGGAAGATATAGACAGCCCTAGTTGATACATGAGCTATTCGAGCATACAAAACAAAATTTCATTTGAAGGTTTAGAGTTTGGCACATACAAATTTACTTGGAACAACAGGTAGATACCGCTTATAGGAAGGTATGGTGGACTCATGTGGAGCAACTTTGGGGTTTATGGAAGTCGATGCACAAGCATTATTCTCGCTTAGTACAAGTGAAGGCTACACAAAGACTAGGAAGCGACCAACTAGAGAGCGACAACAGTCATGAGCATGCATTAAAATTAATCAACACTGAGTGCAAGCATTAGTAGGATATAATTCACCATGAACATAAATATCGTGGAGGCTATGTTGATTTTGCTTCAACTACATGTGTGAACATGTGCCAAGTCAAGCCACTCGAATCGTTCAAAGGAGGATACCACCCTATCATACCACATCACAATCATTTTAATAGCATGTTGGCACACAAGGTAAACCATTATAAACTCCTAGCTAATTAAGCATGGCATGAGCAACTATAATCTCTAATTGTCATTGCAAACATGTTTCATTCATAATAGGCTGAATCAGGAACGATGAACTAATCATATTTACAAAAACAAGATAGGTCGAGTTCATACCAGCTTTTCTCATCTCAATCAGTCCATCATATATCGTCATTATTTCCTTTCACTTGCACGACCGAACGGTGTGGATAATAATTATAGTGCACATGCATTGGACTAAGCTAGAATCTGAAAGCATTTAATACAAGAAAGAAGAGAAGGTAACATGGGCTCTTAGTTAAATCAACAATAATGCATATGAGAGCCACTTAACATTTTCATCATGGTCTTCTCCTCTCGACTCCCAAAGAACAAGAAAAGAAATAAAACTATTTACTCGGGAAAGCTCCCAACAAGCAAAAGAAGAACGAGAAATCTTTTTGGGTTTTCTTTTAATTACTACTACTACAAGCATGGAAGGTAAACTAGCAAAAAGGTACAACTAATTTTTTTGGTTTTTATTAAGGTTTTTCAAACACACAAGAAGAAGGCTTAAAAACAAATTAAACTAGCATGGGTGGTATAATGAAAAAGTATGAGCACCGACAAATGGAATGAGTGTGTGAACATGAATGTAATGTCGGTGAGAAATACGTACTCCCCCAAGCTTAGGATTTTGGCCTAAGTTGGTCTATGGCCATTGCTGGCCTGGTAGATATCCAAACTTGTAGCTGGGGTCATACTGAGATGTATCAGCTACTTCATGACGAGCTGCAGCTTGGAGGCTATAATGCCCCGAGACTGTTGCGCCAGGTGTCTTCCAGCTATTTGTTGTTTTTGCCATGTCATTTGTTTTGCTTGTTGCATTCATCATTGCATATTTTGCATTGCATCATGTCATCATGCCATCATGTCATTAATCATTGCAACTCAAATAAAACAATCGTATGGATCTTCGGTCCATTTAAATCGAGGGATATTCACATTGGTGACTTCTCTTTAAAACATTCACTCCCAACATCATTAGGGAGCTATTCTAAATATTACAATAATTTGGAATTAACCATAAAACATGCGCAAAAATAATCCCATGCCTTTTCTGCTTCGAGTTGATCTCCAAACCTTGCTGAAAATTTTGTCTTCATTTATTGAGG
Source organism: Triticum urartu (assembly GCF_056163025.1). Taxonomy (NCBI): domain Eukaryota; kingdom Viridiplantae; phylum Streptophyta; class Magnoliopsida; order Poales; family Poaceae; genus Triticum; species Triticum urartu. Next base: position 359,795,947 of record NC_141876.1, on the reverse strand, counting down.
CTCCTCCAAAAGTCTCAACATTTTTGGACCTTCCCAAACCTCACTTCCTATTCAAATCATTTGAATTTAAATCAAATGAGTTTGAATTTAATCTTTCATTCATCAGAAAAGGATTAGAAAGTATATGACAGTTACAAAATCCCAGCTCAATGAAGAAGTTTCGGGTCATCAGAAAAGGATTCCGGTTTACAATCCGGTACAAGGGAAATTTGTTCTCCAATAAAGCTCTGAAGCTCTCAAATCCGATTTAATAATTTCCGGTTCAAAAAGGAATTAACTTCTCGCAAGTTCAAGTTTAAAGGCCGTCAGAAAATTTCCGGCTAAAAATGAAGATTCCGGTTTAAAATCCGGTTCAAGGGAAAGATGTCTCCCACAAAGCTTTGAAGGTCTCCATATCCGGTTCAAGATCCCGGTTCAAGAAGAATTTATCTCTTGCAAAAAGTTAAAAATTGCAAAAGAGGACCTGCTGCCATGATGCGCGGTTCAAACATGGGTATCCCGCCTTACTGGCCTGACATATTATTGATCACATGGGGGCTTCTGCTTCATAAAGCGGGGTCTCTGTTCTTTTACATCATGTGTGGTTACACGGAGTTGTTCTAAAAGCGGCCTCCGGTTTACCCCTTGAGTTCGCTTTTTAAAAGCATCATGTTATATCACTTGGAGGTTTGGTCGTGTCCGAACCAATACCATACCTCTTGATAGGCGAGAGCCACCAGATCACTTGGGGACTTGGTCACGTCTGAACTAGTCATGCCTCTTGATCGGCCTAAGGCCACAGAATCACTTGGGGGCTTGGTCGAACCCAAACCATTGCCATGCCACTTGGTCAGCATAAATGCCACAGTTTCATTTGGGGACCTGGCTGACTAGAACCATAGTTACACCTAACGGGAGCTTTGTAACACCCTCAATGCGACTATATCTCCCACGTGTCGGGGCATGACTTAGAGGCATAATCGCATTGAAGGCATATGTCGCAAGTTAGGCAATCTTCACAAACATCCCATGTAATATAATTAATAAAAGGGGAGATAACATAGTTGGCTTACACTCGCCACGTCAATCAAGTACATAAATAACATTACATCATCCAAACACTCATGGCCCGTCTACGACGCCAAAATAAAAGATAACCCAACATGCGACACGGTCCCGATCACCCCCAACTGGGCACCACTACTGATCATCAGGAAAGGAAACATAGTATCGTTGAGAGTCCTCGTCGAACTCCCACTTGAGCTCAAGCGCGTCACCTGGAGCGGAATCATCAGGCCCTGCATCTGGTGTAATAGTAATCTGTGAGCCACAGGGACTTAGCAATCTCGCACCCTCGCGATCAAGACTATTTAAGCTTATGGGTAAGGCAAGGTAAAATATGGTGGAGCTGCAGCAAGCGACTAGCATATATGGTGGCTATCATGTTCGCAAAAGAGAGCGGGAAGAGGAGGCAAAGCGCGAGCGAGAAACTAGAGGACAAACTGCGCAAACATTACTCCAACACCGTGTCCACTTCCCGGACTCTGCCGAGAAGAGGCCATCACGGTAACTCACACGGTTGATTCATTTTAATTAAATTAAGGTTCAAGTTATCTACAACCGGACATTAACAAATTCCCATCTGCCCATAACCGCGGGCACGGCTTTCAAAAGTTCAAATCCCTGCAGGGGAGTCCCAACTTAGCCCATGACAAGCTCTCACGGTCAACGAAGGAATAGACCTCCTCCCGAGACGTTCCGATCAGACTCGGTACCTCGGTTCTTCAAGACACTTCGACAGGTTAAAACTAATCCAGCAACACCGCCCGAATGTGCCGACAAATCCCGACAGGAGCTGCACATATCTCTTTCTCAGGGCACACTCAGATTGTCCTAGGTACGGGTAGGCCAGCCCAGAGTTGCCCCTGGTGGCCACCGGCAGCTGACAGGTGGACTAACACTCAGAGGAGCACTGGCCCGGGGGGTTTTAAATAAGATGACCCTCGGGCTCCAGAAACCCAAGGGAAAAAGAGGCTAGGTGGCAAATGGTAAAACCAAGGTTGGGCATTGCTGGAAAAGCTTTAATCAAGGCGAACTATCAAGGGGTTCCCATTATAACCCAACCGCGTAAGGAACGCAAAAATCCGGGAACATAACACCGATATGACGGAAACTAGGGCGGCAAGAGTGGAACAAAACACTAGGCGAGAGGCCGAGCCTTCCACCCTTTACCAAGTATATAGATGCATTAAGATAACATGGCAATATAATGATATCCCAACAAGTAAATAAATGTTCCAACAAGGAACGGTCTCCAATCTTCATCTGCAACTAGCAACGCTATAAGAGGGGCTGAGCAAAGCGGTAACATAGCCAATCAACGGTTTGCTAGGACATGGTGGGTTAGAGGTTTGACATGGCAATTTGGGAGGCTTGAAAGAAAGTGGTAGGCATCATAGCATTGGCATAGCAAAAGAGCGAGCAATCTAGCATAGCAAAGATAGTAGTGATTTCGAGGGTATGATCATCTTGTCTGCAAAGTTGTCAGAGTTGACTGGATCCTCGAAAGCAAACTCAACGGGCTCCTCATTAGTGAACTCGTCTCCCGGCTCTACCCAAACAAGACAAACAAGCAAACGGAACACAATCAACCACGTGCAAGGATCAAACAATATGATGCAAACATGGTATGCTATGCGGGATGCGATGCGGGATGCATATGCAAGATTTAACAAGGGATGCATGAGCCTGGACTCAACTTGGAAATCCAAGTGTTCCACTGGAAATATGAGATGAAATCGCTTGAAAACGATATAAAGAACGCCGGAATCGGAGTTACGGTTTGGAAATGGCAAGCAATTCAAATATGACACCGGTCTGCGATTTACAGCAAGTAGCCATCTAAATGCAATGAGATGAACATGCTACAGCACCCAAACATGGCAACCAAATACATGGCAGGGATGCATTCAAGAAGCTTAAAAAAAGTCTAGCACTGAGCTATGGCCAATTCCTCCATTAACAGGTTCAAACAAGCATGGCAAAAATGCATATGGTAAATAGATCTCAGACTTTGTGAAATTAACACTTGTCTGGAATTTCAGATCAGGTAGCACTCTTTGGGGCAACAAAACTACATGCTACAGGACCTGAACATGGAAAAGTAAAACATGGCATGGAGCTACTCAAAGAGCTTAACAAAAGTCCCTTAGTGACCTTGAGCCAAAAGGGATCAGAAAATACAATTGCAAGCATGTGAACATAGAAAAAGCATAATCAGTTTTCAGACTTAGTGAAAACTGGGGCATGCTGAAAACAGATATCAAGTAGGCATGTTTTACGAGCTCGATGCACTCACTACGGAGCAAGTCATGACCAACTAAGCATACGCCCATCAAGAATACACAAAATGCAAGCTAGACATGGCAAGAACAATAGCATAGCATGCACGGATCAACTACAACATCCTCGGCAAAATCGCTAACAAGTAGACAATCTGCCCAGATTCATGAAGTAGCAAAAGTAGAGCTCGATTGACTCAAGCTAGGGTGCTCCATAATTGCAAAAAAAGACATGGATGGATAGAGCACTACAAGATTAACAAAACATCCTTACTGATCATCCTCAAAAGAGGCATGGATCACTAGGAAACAACATGAACATATGGCCATATGAGATAAACAGCTCAAGGACTTAGTGGAAATGCTAAGTCCCTGAAATCAGCATTACCAAGTGCCTCACTTTGCAAGCTTGTGCTAGTCACCACACACATCGCAAAAATACATGGGTTGCACCTCTGGAAAGATGACAAAACCCTTAACAAAACATATGTAGAACTCATGGGCATATCATGCACACAATAATCATGGCAAAAATGACAAATATCTAAATGAAGTAGTAGATCTGACAATTATCTCAAGTAGCACTCTTCTAACATCATTTAGGGCATCAAGATGAGCTCAAATGAAAATGACGCAATGAGATGAAATGATGTACTCTCTGAGGCGAACATTTTGATATGCTATATGCCAAAAACGGAGCTACGGATGCGGAGATATAGCATGATGAACATGAGCACATGAACTAGGGTTAGGAACAAAAGTCAACCGTCCGGATTTTCAGATCTGAGAACACTGTAGCGTTTGACCGGGTACTATAGACGAATCGAAGGTCGCCGGAGATGAGTTCGACGGTGGCGAGGAAAAATGGCCGGGGCTCCGGGCGAGGTGGCCGGAGACCTCGCCGGAGATGCGCGCGGCGGCGCTGGACGGGCCCCGCGGCGGGTGGCGCGCGCGGCGGCGAGATCCGCCGGCGTCGGGGCGGCGCCGGAATGAGGGGGCGGTGACCGGCAATGGCGGCCGCGGCGGTCGGCGGCGTCCGGCCGCCGGACACGGCGAAGGAGGCGGCGGTGCTCGGGTGCGCGGGTGCGGGCGGCGGCGCTGGCCGGATGGGCCGGGGGGGCCGGATGCGGGCTCCCGCGGGCCGCGGTGGAGGAGGCCGGCCGGGGACACGTGGCGTCTCCCGGTTGGGCAGGCGGTGGCGGCAGACGCGTCCGTCTCCGTCCGGACGTGTCCGGCGGCGGCGGAGATCCGATTTTTAGGGTTTGAGAGAGGGGATCCGCGAATTTAGAGGAGGGGGTCTATATATAGGCATAGGAGGAGCTAGGAGAGTCCAAATGAGGTGCGGTTTTTGGCCACGCGATCGTGATCGAACGCTCTAGATGATGGAGAGGGTTTTGGTGGGTTTTGGGCCAACTTGGCGGGGTGTTGGGCTGCAACACACACGAGGCCTTTTCGGTCCCTCGGTTAACCGTTGGAGTATCAAACGAAGTCCAAACGATACGAAACTTGACAGGCGGTCTACCGGTAGTAAACCAAGGCCGCTTGGCAAGTCTCGGTCCAATCCGGAAATGTTTAATCCCCACACACGAAAGAAAGGTAGAAATGACCACCGGAGGAGAACGAAGCGCCGGAATGCAAAACGGACAACGGGGAAAATGCTCGAATGCATGAGATGAACACGTATGCAAATGCAATGCACATGATGACATGATATGAGATGCATGACAATGACAACAACACACGGAGACAAAAACCCGAACCCGAGAAAATAAAATAACTTAAGGCCGAAAACGGCAAGAGTTGGAGTACATATTGGGAAGGTTACATCCGGGGTGTTACAAGCTTGGTCGTGTTCGGCCATGGTAACGCCATTTGATCAGCTCAAATAAACCTTTTTTGCAAACGGTTTTGTCATTGCTTTTGCTTCGCACTTTTCTTTGCAAGATACTTTTTTCTTTTTTATTGCGTTTTTCTAAACCGACAAAGTTTTCAACCAATCAATTGACGAAACACTGTTCACGTCAATCTGGAGACTATTTGCCCGGTTTGATCCTTGTTGTTAACATCCTCTTGTGGAGTAAACCGGTTTTTATCAACCCGGCTCGGCTTTCAACTACAAGTTGTCAGTACACGATCAAGTTATAATCCGGAGACTATCAGCCCAGTCCGGTTTGACTACAAGTCACCAGTAATATATATGGTTAAACCGGTGTTTATCACAACCCGGCACGGTTTTATCATAAACCGGCATAATATGGAAGGAGTTATCAGTACTCAAGATTGGGGTTATCACCTTTACTACAAAAAGTTGGTAAAACCAACAATGTGATTCAATGTCACAGGTATGATATATTTCATATTTGATTATTCTTAAAGTGCAGCCTTGGTTATAAACCCGGGTTATATGTTGGGCATTATGACCCATCCGGCGGTAAACCGCCAGGACACTTTAAACTTGTTGTATGCAGAAACAGGTTTGTTAAACCGGCCTGGCTTTGGACTATAAGTCGCCAGTATATATATTTGGATTGCGCCATTGGAATCATGCGCTTATAAATCATTGGGTTATATTATTCAAATAGCCAAACTTGGCTGAATTTCCATTATGATGTTGAATGAATAAGGTTTTCATACCGGATTATGTTATCTTGAATAGCCAACATGGCTGGATTTTATTATGGTTATTAATAACAAGTATTATTGAGGTTTTCAAAGTCGCTTTAGCGCAATGGCTATTATATTGTCAATGGATATGGTTTATTTTACAGTTGAAGGAATAGTCCCGAGTCGCTGCAGGTTCACGACCCGGCACTTGGGGGCTACATTATTCAACTGAAGATTATATCAAATATGCAAGTCTCATGTCGCTGCAAGCATGCACCATGACACTTGGGGGCTAATGCAAAGTCAATTTTTGCTCAACTTATTGAAGACCCAACTCATCACATCATAATGAGCCGGACCTTGGGGGCTACCAATTGCTCCTGTCAACAATTCAAGGTACACAAGTTTTATTCATTATATTGAAGGATTCATTGCTCAGTTGGTAAAGCACAAAACTCTTAACCTTGTGGACGTGGGTTCAAGCCCTACGATGGAAGCTACATTATAAGATGTTATTTTCATTGAAGTATATATCAAGTCCCGGTTCAGTATTATCTTACTAAGCCGGCCCTTGGGGGCTACACATCACTGCTCAAGTCTACATGATTATATTTATAAAGTCCCTGCTAATTATTGCATAATGACCCAGCCCTTGGGGGCTACACTGATTGAAGTTTTTATAAGCAATTGCAAGTCCCAGGTTGTTGCAAGCATGACTACCCAGCACTTGGGGGCTACATATATGGAGTATTCAGTTTATATGATTGAGATGAACAAACCGGATTTCTTCAAGGTTGAAACACTTATTGGAGAAAGTCTTAAGTTATCACTATCTTCTCCTCTTAAGACTTGGGGGCTACAGGTATTATGCATATAAAGGAGGAACATCTTCATTTTATTAGTTTTGAGAAAATCAGGAAGATCAATTACATGACCCGATGTCAACAACAATTATGAACCGGCGCCATCAATATTTATAAACCGGCCATTTTGGTAATATTAAACCGGCAAGTTTTACATCTTCAAACCGACTGAATATCAGATAAGTATTTTCAGACCCATATTTCTTAAACCGGCAGAGCTGAGTCAAAGGAGTTATTCTTCACAATATTTCTCGGTGACAAGCCAATGTCGGCAAATTGATCATGAAGCTGGTCTGTTGACCCGGATTTCCCAGAAGGAGGAAATAACAAGGACTTAAGGATGATCAGGTACCAGTTTACAAAAATTCTTAACCCGGAGCATAACCTGTCAAATTTGTTCTTGTGTTTATTTTGCATCATAAGTTTACCATGAATAAATCCAAGCTAAACTTGGGGGCTAATGTCGGGGATATACCCCGCGGTGTAAATCGGGCGGAAGTTAACCCGGCCGGACTTGGCGGTTTATCTGAAGACCCCGCTGACACTTGGCGAGTTACTGGCGACCCGCCCTGACCTGGCGGTTTACAAGCAACCCACCTGGTCATTATGACTCACTGGTGATCCGGCGTGCGGGATCGACGGATGACAAGGCCCAAAGCCCAGAAGGCCGGTTCACGCTTAACGATGGGCCGGTTTAAGAGGAAAGGCATGAGGAACATTATCTTACAAGGAGCTAAGACCTGGACTTGTATCCGGTTTGTATTAGAGATAGACTAGTCCTAATCCTAAGAGGACTCCACATGTAAACCGCCCCTTCAACATATATAAGGAGGGGTAGGGCTCCTCAAAGGGGGGAGATTGACAAGTTCCACAAGTTGGACAAGTTAGGTTTAGACAATAGCTCTCGAGATAGAGCACTTTTGTAACCGTGATCATCATCATCAATATCAATGAAGCAGGATGTAGGCTTTTACCTCCACCGTGAGGGGCCGAACCTGGGTAAAACATCGCGTTTCTCGTCCCGCTCAACCCCTCTCAAGCTACCACATAGATGCGTTGGCCTCGCGACTAAGTCCTGACACCTAGGACATCTGCCGTGACAATTCCACGACACCACTCCTAATTTTCTTGGATCAAGCTCCTTTTCATGAGTCCAATAAAATTGGCGTCCTGCTCAAATTCTTCTCCTATCCCTCTCTACTTTTCTTTACTCGCTTTTTATTTGTTACACGGGGAGAATATTCTAGGGGAGAGTGAGAGAGAGTGTGCAGGGCCTCAGCCCAGTCGCAGCCCACCACCTGAGGCCATCCATCCTCAGGCAGCCAGGCCGGCCCTTTTGCACCGAGGCCCAGCAGGCCCATCCATCCCTCCTAACCCTAGGCCAACCTCTCCTCTCGATCCATCTCCCTCTCCTCCACCTCGTGCCGCTAGAGGAGCCTTCTCCTTGATCTCCCCTTCCCCTCATTCCACCTAGCGCCACAACCTCCTCCCTCTGCTGCCCGGATCCCGCGCCGACCCCTCCTTCCTCGCGCCTCTCTCTTCTGCACCGCATCACGAGATCGCCGCCTCCACTTCGCTGCCTCCTGCCCGACTCCCACCTCTCCGCCTCCGTGCTGGCCGACGCGCCCCGCCACTGCTCGAGTCCGACGTCCCAGCCTCTGTCTCCGGCCGTCGTCAGCAAGCAGCCCGCCCTATCACTTCTTCTCCCATGCACCATCGTCGACCAAGTCGAGCAGCACCAGCAGACCCCGTGCGCCCCTACACCCCAATTCCGTAGCCACCTTGCCGGAGTGCCTGCCTCCCTGACGCCAGCCATCCTCCTGCCGCGACTGCTACTCGTCTCTGCTCCGCACCGCACGACCATCTTCGTCCGTGGCTTCGCCTCCTCTGCTCATCGCCTGCATGCCCGACGCCGCGCCGTCTCCTGGCGCCGGCCCCGCCGCCAAGTACCGTCGTCGGACCTCGCCTTCGTCCCGACTCTGGCTGGATCAGGCCCTTGTCGTGCCCAGCTGGATCCGCCCTCCCGTGACTTGGATACATAGCCGCCGCTCATCCTTGGCGCCATGGCCTCTGGATCCTTTGGGTGACCCATTGCTGTCGTGCACAACTTCTGTCATGCCTTGTTGTGCGTGCTCTCCGCTGCCTGGCACTATTGACGTCAAGACCGTGTGACGGTGTCCTGGACTAGGGGGTACTCACCACGTCGTCTCCCAATCAGTTGGGTTGGGCCGAGGACCCAGTTCGGACAGCCGATGTATACATGAGGAAGATTCCACAAGACTTGGTGATCAAGACAAGGACTCCTCTCAACCGGCGTATTCGACTAGGACTCTTTTATCCTTGGCCTCTGGTACATTATATAAGCCGAGGCCAGGCTAGTCGGTAGATTATTATGACATTACTCATCATACCTGTAGGGTTTAGACCACAACATATGATCTCGAGGTAGATCAACTCTTGTAACCCCTATACTCATCAAAGTCAATCAAGCAGGAAGTAGGGTATTACCTCCATCAAGAGGGCCCGAACCTGGGTAAATATCGTGTCCCCTGTCTCCTGTTACCATCGATCCTTAGACACACAGTTCGGGACCCCCTACCCGAGATCTGCCGGTTTTGACACCGACAATGGTGCTTTCATTGAGAGTTCCGCTATGGGATCGGCAAAGGATTAATGGCTGACCCGCAGATCAACTGCGATGCTGGCATCTTCGTCGCTGGCTCGACTGGTCACCTTGGCTCGACTGAGGACCGCGCTCCATCTCCGATCATCATGTTCAGATGGGGGCCTTCATCAACATCAACTCCGATCTCTATCAAGATCATGGAGGAATCATCCATGGAGCTCGGGGGCTCAACGTCAACATTGCCCTCGGGCGACCGTGCTGTTTTTTTGAACAACGAACTTGTATCCGCTGCCACCACCTCCGCGAGCATCACTTTGATGATTTATTTGGTGGAATTGTGCGAAATTGAGTCTACAACAATTATGCAAAATTTCGTCGAGTTTCGATGGAGGAATCTCGGGCAATCTACGATATACCGGAACCTTGTCAAATCTGGACGGGAATCTGGACGAGTTTAGGGCGTGGTCTCCAGCATCTAGCTCGGACGTCCTTTGGAAGATCCAACCGTTGATCTGCTGCGGAATTCGTATATCTACCATCCCTCAAAATTTCAGCTCGATGTGACCGTCCAAACTCCAGGAATCTTCCGATTAGTGCATCACTTTTCGGACCTGTTTTCTGCGCGAATACGGATCGACCAAAATTCATGTTTCTTTATGAACGTGATATTGGACAACCTTTTTAAATGAATTTTCTTCTATGGTATTGTGCGTTGTTTTTAACACATTCCCATAAAATTTTAAGCCTTTTTGAGGCACTCTTCACTATCGCGCTGGTGTCACACCAGTCCGGTAACATTGCTCCATGTCTACCGACCTGTGCTAGACTGATCGTCGCTTCATCAGTCGAGCCTAACCTTATCGGATCATCAGCTCGGCAAGCCGAACAAGAGTTCGACATCGCGAAGGATTAATCATCACCAACACCATCGCCTCGCGGATTGCACGGGTCAGGCGCGCCAACATCGCCGCTCAGTCACTTCATCAATCCGGCATTGACGGCGTCACAAGTTATGACCAGAGTCGGCATGGCCGCACTGTTGCTTTTTCAAGCCGATGTCCATAACGCTGAACTGCTTCAACACCTCGGCTGACATGGGAGCTACAACATCTCCTTACTGACCCACTCCGTCGTCTCGGATAGACCGGGGACTTTGCTACTTCTTCATCAACATACTCCGATGACTTTGGCGTCACCAGCCGACCAGCTTCGTCACGTTACCTGGATCGGGGGCTTTCCCTCGGTGAGCCCACCTTTGCCAGCATCGCCATGCCGTCGCTTTATCGCCCATCAGCCAATGGGTGTGCGGATCGAGTCCCAATTTTGGGAGTAAGCTTTCTCCAGATTGCTACAATAGATAAAGCATGTGCTATTAATCCTATTATTATTTTCTTGCTTGGGTTTATTTTTCCCAAGGAATTATTACTCTGGTTTGTTTCATCATCTGTACACAGGTCTACCAAATGGTGGCCGCATTAACAACGGTCGCGTGATGGTTCGATCAGTTTTCGTATACAGTTCGGCGAATGCTGCATCCAGAACTCAGACCGGCCTGCGAATTCAGGCTTGGCCACGCTTTCACCGCGTCACGCCGACGCCCTGCATCGACATGACTTTGGTGCCATGCCACATCTCCTTCAACAAAGTATTTTTGCGAAAAGCAATTATCCTTTTTGTACCGCACTATTTTATGTGTGTAGGTGATCGACTTCGACTACGTCACGCGGTCACTTTGGCAAGCCGACGTCGTTGCCCCAATCGGCTCGCGTGATCACCTTGTTGATCGAATCGCCATACCAACATGTTCGGTTGCCTCGGGGACTTCGGCATCGCTGAGAGAGCTCTACCTCATCGAGTGTTCGGCACATGGGCCATATTTCTTTTATTACTCACTTTGTGTTAATAATTAATTATGCAACAATTTTTTTATTATTCCTATTATCTCCGGCTTGCACTATTTTCTGTGCACGGGTAAAGGATCCGAGTCGGGCATCGCTGTCACCTCGGTGTACCGACGTACCACGTCACCTCGGCTGGACCGAGGGCTTCGTCATTACTTCATTAAGCCATGCCGGGGACTTCGGCGTCACACTGCCAACCTGCATTGGCCGTGCTATGTCACCACTTCGGAGTGCCGAGCTCTTCGCTCCGCCACCTCGGGACCGGCTTGGGGGCTGGGACCTTGTCCCGTCGTAAGCTCGGGCCGTGCATCGACACCAAGCACATTAACTAGCTAAGTCAATTCCATGCTTAAAAACCTTTAGTTTCAAATTATGTTCGGTTCGACCAAGCATTATGCTTTTTGACAAAAAGTAATTTGCAAAATACTTTGTTTGTCAAAACCTTGTTTGTTGCAAGCAAATTCAAATACCCCTTTTACTTGGGGGTTCCTTTATGAAGCCTTTCCTCTTGCATATGATTATACTTGTACGGCTTCGTTCCTTGTTCGTGTATTACGCCACAATATGAACCATGTTGACTTAAGTGTTTCGCAAGCTGGGTTGCCTGGCTCCTGTGCTTACCCCTACGTTCCCGATTGTTCGGCTAGGCGGTAAAGGGAGCACCTCTGCGATTGTTACTACCGGGTCATCCGAGTTAGTACCTTAGACTGGGTGAAGCCGAAAGCTAGCGCTCTTATTGTTTTCAATAATGGTCGGCACACAACGGAACTCATGAGTACACAAAATCTATTACACAAGTCTCATAGTAATAATGAGCAGCCAAAGAAAGGTATCGGTGGAGGTACTATTTTCTTCGAAGATGCTTCTTACACTTCGTCAGTAATATATCATAAGTTCCCTGAGCGTGCTTTGTCTGTTACAGCCTTATGGCCTGATTGCCTGGTTATCAGAAACACCGTCGATGCTTTCAACAGGTGGAGTACATGACACTTTTTGGTCCTTGACCGAAGAGGGAGAATCCGACGGTCGGTTAAGACGCGTTTAAAGTTCGGGTGAACACAGATATGATATGAGTACATTGGTACATACAATCATTATACATAAAATTCTTTTACCCAAGTCACTTGGGGGCTCTTAAAATTTATATGAGCTGTTTTATAGTAAATGTGTTTTCTTCTTGGTCGTTGCAAAGTCTTTTTCTACCGCTCCTTTTCCGACTCGAGTGTATGGTCAATAGCCGGATAGCCTGTCTTCTCTCTAAAAAGCCGCTTGAATTTAGTTCGCTAAACTGGCCTCGAAGAAGTACTCCGCCTTTGGGATAAGGAGCTTGAAGCCGTAGGCTAGCTCGCTTGAAGTGTTGAGATCAGATGTGTCATGTTAAAGCACGGTAGAAGCACAATTTTTTATTTTTTCCAATTTTTGGATTGGCACCGAACTCTTGATCTTGTTCGGACATCAAGTTTTTACTGATGTTTTTTGGTTTTCCAAGATTATGGCACTTTTAAACTATTTATGTGTTTCCAACATAAGTATCGCAGTGCAACGCCAGACAACTTTAGAGATTCGGCAAAAACATTCTCGGATATTGCTAAATATGCATCGGTTTCGAATTGTGTCTTCGGTTAATAGTTGGGTTGCCCGGCTCCTGCGCTTGCCTCCTATGTTCCGCTTTGTTCGGCTAGGTGTGCAAAGGGAGAACCACTGCGATTGTGCTTCCAGCTCACATGGTTAAGCACCTCAGTGGAGAAAGCCGAAAACTGACTGTCACAATAAGCATAAACTGGTCAGCGATCCGATGACTGTGTTAAATGACGGGCCGTTCATTAAATTGACCGAAGCGTTTACGGCTTGACCTCGGATGTCGCCGAACACTAACCGTGGGCTCATAGATAGCTTCCCCAGTTTAAAGCTCCTATGACTAAGTGAAAGTTATAAAGCCCGCATATCTGATTGCCTCGTTTCTGGTAACAACACCACCTTCGGGCAATGAGACGTCGGCTAAGGGTTGTCTTATTATTGCGGAGACACCCTGCGTAGTATCTACAAAGGGGTAGAAGCTGACGATGGGCCACTTTCAACTGATAAACGGTCGCAATGGAGTCAAAATAAACATATCTTCGTCGTTTCTATTTAATATACAAGGACTGGCTTCCGTAATCAACGTTATAAAGCCATAAATATGCATCAATTTGACTTAAGATTTTTGCCAAGCTGGGTTGCCTGGCTCCTGTGCTTACCCCTACATTCCCGATTGTTCGGCTAGGCGGTAAAGGGAGCACCTTTGTGATTGTTACTACCGGGCCATCCGAGTTAGTACCTCAGACTGGGTGAAGCTGAAAGCTAGCGATCTTAAAGGATCACATTGGTCGGCAACAACGGAAGTAAAAAATTTTGGTTCATTAATACCACAGAGTTCGCGAACTTTCCCAGAACTACATCCTTAATATTTTCCTCCCACATTGATCGGAGGTGAGGTTTAATGATCATGATAAGCATGACGATCCAAAGAAAGGAACCGATAGCGGGACTATTTTCCTTGGAAGATATTTCTTACATTAAGTAATATAACATATCTCTCCGCATACCTTTGTTTATAAAAGCGTATGGCCGGATTGCCTTGCTTTCCATAAATATTTGCCCTTATAACGACTTTATAAAGTAGGACAAACACTCCCCGGCTTCTGGCCGACGAGGTTGAAGCCGATGGTCGGTCAACAAAGTTTTGTACAATGCGGATCCGAGCATTAATGATGTAAAGTACTTGGATACGTAGAATCATTACACAAAATTTGTGGTTTTACTCTGGATATCGATCCTTAATTCGGCCACCCGCACCCACATTAAGGCCCGGGGGCTACTGGGCTTCAGGCTTATCATTCACTAATATTTAAAGGGGCGTATCGATCCCCTGATCTGGTTTGCCACCCGACCAGTGTCTCGGGGGCTACTGCATTGACAATCCAATGCAGAAAATTTAAAGTGCAATATAGCTTTCGAGGAGATTATGATCCTCAGGTTGGTCGGCCGCACCCAACTTGAGTCTTGAGGAATTTGCACACCGCTTTTTCTGTCCAGAAGTATTCTGTTGAGCTAGGAGTTGATCCTCCGGCCGATTTTGTGAATCAACCTAAGTCTCAGGGGGCTACTGGGATCAGCGGTTTTATGTCATCCTTCAGGTGCATCTCGGGTTTTAGACCGATACACACCTTGAGGGCTACTGGCTATATATCTCGGCAGAGAATAAATTGCACCAATCAAAAATATTGACAAAAAATCGGCCCGCAGTCGGGGTGGTGCACCACCTCGGAAGCAGTCCGGCATAAAGCTCGGGCGCTAGGGCTGGCTCCATAGAGGGCATTTCTGGCATTAAGCTCGGCTAAACTCCTTCAACTTTTTTGAACCAAGGTGATTTATGACAGCTCGGATATAGTCCGGCGTTGGAGCTCGGATACAGTCTGGCGTTGGAGCTTGGACATAGTCCGGCGTTGGAGCTCGGATACATTCCGGCTTTGGAGCTCGGAAGCGGTCCGTCATTGGTGCCTGGCTGCAAAATATACCTCGAATGCAGTCCGACGTTGGAGCTCGGACGCAAGAGGACGCTGCCGCCTGGGAACAACTTTAAACCCAAGGTATGGCATAAAAATAACAAGGCATTGATAAAGGCCGAGAATTTAAAGGGGCTCCTCGGATACCTGATGTGTAAAGTCTTCATATTTACTACGACGATCCTCAAGAACGAAGATGTGAAGATTTGTTGAACCAGTTTTCAAAACCGATGACCAAAGATGAAGAACAGTTTAGAAGAATCGAGGAGCGTCCCCAACTAGAAGACCGGTTCAGGGGGCTACTGACGGTGTCTTGGACTAGGGGGTACTCACCACGTCGTCTCCCAATCAGTTGGATTGGGCCGAGGACCCCTATGGTCGTATGCTCATGGGCCAATTCGGACAAGCGATGTATAAACAAGGAAGATTCCACAAGACTTGGTGATCAAGACAAGGACTCCTCTCCACCGGCGTATTCGACTAGTACTCTTGTTATCCTAGGCCTTTGGTACATTATATAAGCCAAGGCCAGGCTAGTCGGTAGATTATTATGACATTACTCATCATACCTGTAGGGTTTAGACCACAACATATGATCTCGAGGTAGATCAACTCTTGTAACCCCTATACTCATCAAAGTCAATCAAGCAGGAAGTAGGGTATTACCTCCATCAAGAGGGCCCGAACCTGGGTAAACATCGTGTCCCCTGTCTCCTGTTACCATTGATCCTTAGACACACAGTTCGGGACCCCCTACCCGAGATCTGCCGGTTTTGACACCGACACCGTGGGTGCCAAGTTCCTCTTCCAGACTCGTCAAAGTGCACGAGGACCTCGATGTACGACTACACGATGACGCGCCAAGTTCCCCTCCGACCATGTACAACTGCTCACGCTAAAGACCACGTGTACCACTACCGTTGCCAAGTACCTCTCGGATCCGACAAGTACCCTGATGACATGTGTACCACTACGCCCGAAGACCTTGGATACACCAAATTCCACTATGATATGTACCACTACCATCATCGTAGACCCGTGTAACGCAAGTGTCAAGTTCCTCTACCGATGACTCAAACGGCTACAAAACGTGTACCACTACCGTCGACCCGCGAAGACCCCGTGGACGTCAAGTCCCGTGTCGTGACCCCGAACATCTACAGACATGAACGACTACTTCCTCTACGAACCCGAACCGCCCCTAGAATGCAACGTTGGAAGGTATAACCACCAGAATGACGCATGTTGACGAATGCTTGTGATGTGTTGTATGAGATGCCCATGTTTGCACCATGCCCGAATTGATCCTTACACGTTCCTCGTTTCCTTGCCACCGTCATGTGGGACACCCGGTTACCGGGAGCACCCCACCGTTCATCATGACACGCTCCTGTCACACTTTATTTTGCACCGGCATCTCAATCGAGTTACCGGAACCGATATGTTGTCATGGCATCATTTTCGGATTCGTCGTCCTGGCACCCTTTCTTTCCACCACAGTGACAAATTCCTCGTATCTTATTATATCAAAATTTTCATAAAACTTGCACATGTCATCCGCATCATGATAATAACATTTAAAATGTTTAAAATTGTTGTTGCATCAAATTGCTAAATGCATATGGGGATTTACCGGAATTGTTGTTTGTTATTTCCGGCCTCACTTAAAATTGCCTAAAATGTGTAGTTTACTTATGCTTCACCTCTTTCCATGTTAACCAACATTTAATCTTGTCTTGTTCACAAACAAGAGCGAACTAAATAATTGAATGTGGTGTTTCGTCAATATGCAACTCGTTGCATAGTGAGCTCCACTTAACTTGTAGTATTGTTTGTTGCACTTTGCCATGTCATGCCTCATTAAACCGGACATGCATCATACTTGTTTGTGCATCATGCCATGTTTATGTGTCAGGTGTTTACTATGTTGTTTGCTTCTTTCCGGTTGTACTTCTCCTTGCTAGTTCTGGTAATGTTGCGATTGTGAGGATCCATTTGACTACGTCCGTTTGTCTTCTTCATGGACTTGTTCTTCTTCCTAGCTGGATCTCAGGCAAGATGACCATACCCTCGATGTCACTTCTATCTTTGATTGCTAGTTGTTCGCTCTATCGCTATGTCGCGCTACCTACCACTTGTTTATCATGCCTCCCATATTGCCATGTCAAGCCTCTAACCCACCTTCCTAGCAAACCGTTGTTTAGCTATGTTACCGCTTTTACTCGGCTCCTCTTATAGTGTTGCTAGTTGCAGGTGAAGTTGAAGTTTGTTCCATGTTGGAACATGGATATTGTTAGGATATCATTATTATATCTTATTTAGTTTAATGCATCGATATACTTGGTAAAGGGTGGAAGGCTTGGCCTTTTGACTAGTGTTCTGTTCCACTCTTGCCGCCCTAGGTTCCATGATACCGGTGTTATGTTCCTTGATTTTGTGTTCCTTATGCGGTTGGGGATTTATGGGACCCCCTTGACAATTCGCTTTGAATAAAACTCCTCCAACAAGGCCCAACCTTGGTTTTACCATTTGCCTACCTACCACCTATACCTTCCCCTTGGGTTCTGTAGACTCAAGGGTCATCTTTATTTTACACCCCCCCATGGCCAGTGCTCCTCTAAGTGTTGGTCCGAACTAGAGTCCTTTGCAGCGCCACCTCGGGGAAACTTGAGGGCTAGGTTTAGTTGTACGGAGTGCTCATCCAGTGTTCCCTGAGAACGATATACGTGCGACTCCTATCGAGATTTGTCGGCACATCGGGCGGCTTTGCTGGTCTTGTTTTACCATTGTCGAAATGTCTTGTAACCGGGATTTCGAGACTGATCGGGTCTTTCCGGGAGAAGGAATATCCTTCGTTAACCGTGAGAGCTTGTGATGGGCTAAGTTGGGACACCCCTGCAGGGTATAAACTTTCGAGAGCCGTGCCCACGGTTATGTGGGAGATGGTAATTTGTTAATATCCGGTTGTAGAGAACTTGACACTTAACTTAATTAAAATGAACCAACCGCGTGCGTAGCCGTGATGGTCTCTTTTAGGCGGAGTCCGGGAAGTGAACACGGTGTTGTGTTATGCTTGAACATAAGTAGTTTCAGGATCACTTCTTGATCACTTATAGCTTTTCAACCGTTGCGTAGCTTCTCACCTTACTCTTATTTGCGTATGTTAGCCACCATACTTGCTTCGTGCTTGCTGCAGCTGCACCTCACTACCTCATCCTACCCATAAGCTTAAATAGTGTTGATCTCGCGGGTGTGAGATTTCTGAGTCCTCGTGACTCACGGATACTTCCAAACAGTTGCAGGTGCTGATGATACCAGTGCAGGTGACGCAACCGAGCTCAAGTGGGAGCTTGATGAAGATCTTGTTCATTGTTTTGTGTCATTTATGGTTGATCGATAGTGGTGCCCAGTTGGGACAATCGGGGATCTAGCATTTGGGATTGTCTTCTTTTATTTTGGTTCTGTAGTCGGACCTTGATTATACTCTGGATGATGTATGTTTAACTTGTTATTTGTGTGAAGTGGCGATTGTAAGCCAACTCTTTATCCCTTTCTTATTCAGTACATGGGATTGTGTGAAGATTACCCCTCTTGCGACAAAACCACTATGCGGTTATGCCTCTAAGTCGTGCCTCGACATGTGGGTGATATTGCCGCATCGTGGGCGTTACAAGTTGGTAATCAGAGCCATCCCCGACTTAGGAGCCCCCTGCTTGATCGAATCGCTGACGTTGCTGAGTCTAGAACAAAATATTTTGAGTCTTAGGATTATATATATATCAGAGAGTTGGATTGTTTTTACTCCTTAGTCCCTTCGTCGCTCTGGTGAGGTCTCCTGACATAGAAGTTTTGACTTTTCTCTCCTCAAATTTCATGATTTTTTAGGATCACACAGGTATCTTGGAATCGTTCGGATAGTCTTGTGACGAGAACATTGTTCTTGTTGCTTCCTGATGTTTAGGGGTAGTGGCAGTGTCTCGGGGATTTGAGCTCCGAGGTGTTGTCGTCAAAATTTTATCATTGCAGTTCTGGAATACCTGAGTTCGCCGACATCGAAAATCTCTTTTACGCAGTTGTTGGTGAGATAACCTCAACGCCACCCAGTACTGGGGCTGGAGTTCGGGAGTATTGCCATAACTCGTATAACGGATGCTTTTCAAAGGTTGAGGTACACGATTTCCGAAGGTTTCTTGGTTATGTGTTGATGGATGGATACAGCTGGATGTACGGATTGTTAGTTTGGGTGAGATATTATGCTTCCCCTGTATCCCCAACACCTGATTGCATAACCAGAAAGTTTCGGGAGTTTATAGGTGGGAATTCAAGTATCACATTGGATATCTTTCCAACAGACACATTGTTTCGGCTTATCCTGCAAGCCAAATCCTTTCTTTTGTTTTGAGTTGTGGTATTCGAGTTGCTTCGAAGTCAAGTGTTGATTCCATACCTTCCCTAAGCGGTGTTCTCATATTTCTATGTGGATGCTAATCCTTCTTGATCATCGAGGTTGTCATGTTAATTCTTTTCCAACCGGCGTGCTTGTCTTCAAGTGCATTCGATCATTTCAGCATCCGCGAGATCAATTCTAATTTTTCTCAACGGTGTTTGTTCCATCCGTCCCAAGTTGCCTTTGTTTTCCCGCCCTCCCACCAGTTTCTTCAAGGACTCAGATTTCTTAATCAAGTATCGTTTTTATTGATGGGAAGTCTCTCCATTCTTTTCCGTCAATGTTCTTATCCAGTGATTCTCAGGATGATACTAACGGAGCTTCAAGTTAATCAGTCTTCGTTCTTTTTCTTCTTCCATGGATTCTATTCAAGCTTTCGGTGTTGATGATATCTCTTTCCTTATTTCAAATGCTTTCTCATTCTGGTGCACCAATTAATTATTCACCTCAAGCTATTAATTTGTTCTGGAGTGTTGAAGATATCTCGGAAGATTCATGATTCAATTCTTAATCCGTTCAACGTATTTTGAGATTGTTATCTCATTTAAGCCAGTTAATTCAACTGGTGCAATCTCTCTTTTTAAGCAATCTTTTCAATGTGTTTCTTTTGAGTGGGCCCTAACCCACAGGTCTTTTACCAGGATCTTACCTGACTCTTCTATTTTTCCGGAGCTATTCTCAAATTCATTTCAAAGTTTGATGTATGAATGGGTTATCATTAGTCAAATGTCTTTCTCCAAGATCTTTTAAATTCTTTTCATCGTTCATTCAACCTTTCTATTTGTCATTCCGGAGTGCCTCAAAAATTCATGGTGGTGTTTCTCATCGTCATTCTCGAATTTTGAAGACCGAAGAAGAGTTTCCTCTAAATCTTGTTCGTTCTCCCGAAGAATGGTGGTGATAGCATATTGTTATCCTCTCTAATTGTTTCCAATCATGCGATTCCTTTCACCCATTCGGAGTAATTCAGAAGTCCTTTTAGTTTGATTCTCAGGAGCCATGATCTCAGAATTATTCATTCTCAGCTTTCATATCTCATTCTCCAAATCTTACCGATGCACCGTTCAAATATCCTCTAATCAGTTCATGGTCTCTTCGCTCTCATGTATCTAAATTATGTCAAGTATGTTTATTAGTTTTCTTATTCTTCCAGGTGAATTGTGCCTTTGCTACTTTCATTTCCAATTCTTACGGTGGTTTGTTCAAGAGTTCTCTTCCTTGGTTATCATATCAATTCATTCGTTCTTTCCAATCCTACCGGCGCATCATTGAAGATTTTTTTTCAAGTTTGGCTATATCTCTTCAATCTTTTCAAGAAGAATAAGTGACATGCCAATTATGTTGCTTGTTATCAATTTAAGTTGATGAACGGTAAGCATGGCATAATTCTTATCATCGTGGTGATTTAATTCTTTATTCCTGAGGCTCATCAAAATTCCCTGTGAGGCCCCGAGACCGATGTGCCCGGTGTCTTCCTGTTATTCGCTGTTGTTGCCATGTAATTTGCTTGCGTGTTGCATCTTATCATGTCATCATGTGCATTGCATCATCATGTTTTAAAACTTGCATTCGTCCGGGTTCTCCGAGTTCTCTCCGTTGTCCATGCTGAGCCCAACCACACTTGCACGCGCCCGCGGCATGTCTGAAATAGTATTTTATAAGTGGCCGGAAAATGTTCTTGGAATGGGATGAGAGTTGACGTGTGGTCTTATTATAGTGTAGATAGACCGCCTGTCAAGTTTCATCGCATTCGGAGATTGTTTGATGCCCCAATGGATAACTATAGCGGTAGTATAGCCGGTCTAACGTTGGACGTTTTCGGTCTCCGAAAACCGTGCTGGGCTGCATCTCTCCCCTCTTCTCTCAGACCAACCCGCTCTTCACAATCCGCCAGACCCAACCTAACCTCTCTCGGCAGCCCGCGGCCCTCCTCCCGCGCGCACCCGAAATCTGTCCCGGACCCGACCCGGACTGTCGCCACCGTTGTGTCCGGATCATCCCCAAACATCTACAAAACATCACAGTTTTCCTATTTGGACTCCTCTAACCTTTTATTCTCGATCGTCCGATTACGATCGGAGGGATCCGTTAGCCACTAACCTAATCCGCAGGCCTATATATAAATTAGTCCAACCCTAATTTTGAGGCAGCTTGTCCCATCCATCCTCCTGCCCGCCGCCGCCGCACTCTCCACCAAATCCCCACTCGGGATCCTCCCAGATTCGACCCCCACCAACCAGAGCCCTCCCATGGCTCCCTTCGAATCCTCCCTTTCTGGCCGAGGATCCAGCACAGTCGCGCTCGAGCGCTCCCGAGGCCAAGCTCCTCTGACCTCACGACCCCGAAGCCCCGGCGATGACCAGCACCCGACGCCGGCAAGCAACAGCAGCAACTACCGCATCCCCGATTCCTGAGCGACCTCGCTCCCCTGCCGTCTTCGGAGCCGCACGCTGAGCCGCCCGAGCTCCTTCTTGCCCGCCTCCCTCCAACCAGAGCTCGCTGCTGGTGAGAGAGCCCTCTGACACCGTTCATGTCCTCTGGATCATACTTCTTCTCGCTCCTAACCTCCTTTTCCCCTCTTTGCTCGCAACCGGAGGAGGAACGCCATGGCCGCCACACCATGAAGGCACATCGGCCCGGATCCGGCCGGGAACCAGACGAGACCGCGCCTCCCCCGCCTCGGATCCAGTCGTCCCCGCGCCAAGTCCGCTGCTTCGCCTCCAGCCCTCGTGCACGCGACTCCGCTGCTTCGCCATCGCCTCGTCGTGGTCTTATGGCATGTCCTGCAGCTTGGCGACCTGATCCGTGCCTCTCCCAGCAGGATCTGGCCTCAGGCGACTCCCCAGGCTCCATCCCGTCCCCACGTCCCCGTGGACCCCGCCGGAATCCGCGTAGCGCCGCCCTTGTCTTCGTCTTCCTGAACCACCGGCGAGCTGTTGCTCTGTCTCTGTCGAGCGGGAGGGACAACACTCGTGCTCCAGTCGTGCCACCCACCGGCCTTGCAAGGCCCAGCATCCAGTTGGCCCAATGTGAGCAGCCTCCCCCAGACCCTCTGTGCTCTGTTGGGCCAACAGAAACGACCCATTTCATTTTTTTCCATATAACGTTTTTTCCTATTTTCCAGAAAACTGTTGTTTTACAGATAGGTCCCTAAACTTCATGCATTTAATAACTTCACAACCGTGCATCGGATCTAAATAAATTATATATGAAAGTTGCTTAGAATTTTGTCTAGTTTAATAATATGCAACTTTCATCTATGTTTGAAATGTTTAAAATGCTTTTTGTTTAAATTTGCTTAAATAACTTGCTAAAATGTTTAAATTCATAACTAATTAACCGTAGCTCGGTTTTAAATAATCTTTGTATGTAATTGGGGTAGAAAAATGCCTAGTTTAACATGGTGGCTTTACTTTGCATGTTTAATAACTCTAAAATTGTGTTTAGGACAGAACAGTACCAAACCTAATATATGCATATGGGGATTTACCGGAATTGTTGTTCGTTGCTTCCGGCCTCATTTAAACTTGACTAGATAGGTAGTTTTACTTTGCTTCACCCTCTTGCCATGTTTAACAACATTTAATATTGTTGGGTACATAACCGAGAGAGAGCTAAATAAGTCATGTGGTGTTTCGTCAATATGCAACTCCGTTGCATAATGAGCTCCACTTAATTTGTAGGATTGTCTGTGCACTTTGCCATGCCATGCTTCTTTAAACCAGACATGCATCATACTTGTTGTGCATCATGCCATGTTGTTGTAGTGGTTGTTGACTATGTTGTGTGCCTCTTTCCGGTGTTGCTTCTTCGGGTTGGTTCCGATAACGTCGCGTTTGTGAGGAACCGTTCGACTACGTCTGTTTGTCTTGTTCGTGGACTCGTTCTTCTTCCTTACGGGATCTCAGGCAAGATGACCATACCCTTGAAATCACTTCTATCTTTGCTTGCTAGTTGCTCGCTCTTTTGCTATGCCTATGCTGCGATACCTACCACTTCTTATCATGCCTCCCATATTGATAAGTCAAGCCTCTAACCCACCATGTCCTAGCAAACCGTTGTTTGGCTATGTTACCGCTTTGCTCAGCCCCTCTTATAGCGTTGTTAGTTGCAGGTGAAGATTGGAGTTTGTTCCATGTTGGAACATGGTTATTGTTGGGATATCACAATATCTCTTATTTAATTAATGCATCTATATACTTGGTAAAGGGTGGAAGGCTCGGCCTTATGCCTGGTGTTTTGTTCCACTCTTGTCGCCCTAGTTTCCGTCATATCGGTGTTATGTTCCCGGATTTTGCGTTCCTTACGCGGTTGGGTTATAATGGGAACCCCTTGACAGTTCGCTTTGAATAAAACTCCTCCAGCAAGGCCCAACCTTGGTTTTACCATTCGCCACCTAGCCTTTTCCCTTGGGAGTCGCACATCCCGAGGGTCATCTTTATTTTAACCCCCCCAGGCCAGTGCTTGTCTAAGTGTTGGTCCGAACTAGAGCCACTTGCGGCGCCACGTCGGGGAAACTTGAGGGTTGGTTTTAGCTGTACGTAGTGTTCATCCGGTGTTGCCCTGAGAACGAGATATGTGCAGCTCCTATCAGGATGTCGGCGCATCGGGCGGTCTTGCTGGACTTGTTTTACCATTGTCAAGGATGTCTTGTAACCGGGATTCCGAGCCTGATCGGGTCTTCCCGCTAGAAGGAATATCCTTCGTTGACCGTGAGAGCTTGTGATGGGCTAAGTTGGGACACCCCTGCAGGGATTTGAACTTTTGAAAGCCGTGCCCGTGGTTATGGGAAGATGGGAATTTGTTAATGTCCGGTTGTAGAAAACCTGAAGTTTATCTTAATTAAAATACATCAACTGCATGTGTTGCCGTGATGGTCTCTTTTCGGCGGAGTCCGGGAAGTGAACACGGTGTTGGAGTTATGCTTGATCATAGGTTGTTCTAGGATCACTTCTTGATCATAGTTGTTCGACCGTGCTTTTGCCTCCTCTTCTCGCTCTCATTTGCGTATGTTAGCCACCATATATGCTAGTCGCTTGCTGCAGCTCCACCTCATACCTTTACCTTACCTATAAGCTTAAATAGTCTTGATTGCTAGGGTGTGAGATTGCTGAGTCTCCATGACTCACAGATACTTCCAAAACCAGTTTGCAGGTGCCGATGATATCGTGTAGGTGACGCAATCGAGCTCAAGGAGGAGCTCGATGAAGATTGTGTTCGTTATGTTGTTCCATTTCCAGTTGATCAGTAGTGGAGCCCAGTTGGGACGATCGGGGATCTGTGTAGCTTTCGGGGTAGTCTTCTTTTATTTTGGTTCCGTAGTCGGACCTTGTGTGAAACTGGATGATGTAATGCTTTATTCATGTAATTGTGTGAAGTGGCGATTGTAAGCCAACTATGTATCTCCTTCCCTTATGTATTACATGGGCTGTGTGAAGATTACCTCACTTGCTACATTGCTTTCAATGCGGTTATGCCTCTAAG
Source organism: Triticum urartu (assembly GCF_056163025.1). NCBI lineage: Eukaryota > Viridiplantae > Streptophyta > Magnoliopsida > Poales > Poaceae > Triticum > Triticum urartu. Next base: position 359,771,157 of record NC_141876.1, on the reverse strand, counting down.
TCGTGCTTCGACACGTGGGAGATATAGCCGCATCGAGGGCGTTACATTCCCAAATCAAGTGTTTCATCCTTTTCTTTCCATAGTCTCACCTCTCTCAATTATATCATCTCGAAGATCCATCTAAATCATTGCAAAGGCTTCACCTTGTGTTTTCAACTTCTCCTTCTTTTTATCATCTTTTTATTACTGGAGTTCTTCATGGAGGTTCTACATGGTGGTTCGTCAAGGATTCATTCCATTCTTCGATTGTTCTTCAAGATTTCTCTCAGAGTTATGATCCGCCAAGCTATACTCAAAATATAAACAAGGTGCTCAACACATGTTTAGTTTCGAGGAGATCAAGTATTCTTCATCTTTCATTCCAAAGTGCAATTCTTTCTACCTTATCTTTTGAGGTGGTGTTATGTCATTCTTGACAATTTCCTTTCCTGTTTCACGATTCGCAAGTTGTTAAGAATGAGATACTTAAACCCATCTTTTTCTCTTCTTTCAGGAGATCCTTTGCAACCCATCAATCTCGTCATTGGAGTTATCTTGGGTTAGATTACACCTCAAGCCTTCCCTAAGGATTGTTGCTATTTATGGTGCTTATAAATGACCCAAGTTCTTCATTTATCCTCCCGGTGAAATTAGTTTCTCGTCTCCTTGTTGATATCAATCCAATCTTTTGTCTCCATAGTGGCAGGATTTCACCTCAAGTTTTGGGATGTTTTCAATAAGCCCACAACAAGTTTATTCTTTTCATTGTTCATTTCCCAACAACTCCGTCCAATCCTCTATGGAAGGATGCTTTCAAATTCATTCGAGGTAGAAGATGTTGTTTTCTTCTTCGTTACTTTCAGTCCGTTCTATCTTTTGTTCCGGAGGCATTGTGATGTTCCACGCGTTGACCCATTATCCCATTTTTGGCAAAGATCATGTTATTTCCTTTGCTTATCCATTCAACTGGAGTGTCGTGTCCTCCATTCAAGTGCTTTCATTTTTCCAAGTTCATATTCTATGCCTTCCATTTCCAACCGGAGTGTTGTCATAATTGATCTTTATCATTCCTTGTACATCTCGTTTCTATCGGAGTGCTTGCATGTACCTCTTGTCCATCGTAACCCTTTTCTTATGTCTTTCAACCTACAAGGTTCTCGTAATGTTCCTTGTTCCTCTTTTCTAACAGAGTGTTTTCAACTTTGTTCATCTTTGTTGTATTCTTTCTTTCAATTTGTTCAACCTCTCAAGGTTCATGGTTTCACTCATTTGTTAAAGAAGCAACTTAGTTTTACCTCTTCTCTTCCTCTTCCATTTCCCTCCGGTGCCATCCTAGATCTCGGGACGAGATCCTTTTGTAGTGGTGGAGTGTTGTAACGCCCCGAGACCGTTGCACCAGGTGTCTTCCAGCTATTCGCTATCTTTGCCATGTCATTTGTTTTGCTTGTTGCATTCATCATTGCATATTTTGCATTGCATCATGTCATCATGCCATCATGTGATTAATCTTTGCAACTCAAATAAATAAATTGTATGGATCTTCGGTCCATTTAAATCGAGGGATATTCACATTGGTGATTTCTCTTTAAAAATACACTCCCAATATTATTAGGGAGCTATTCTAAATATTCCAATAATTTGGAATTAACCATAAAACACGCGCAAAAATAATCCCATGCCTTTTCTGCTTTGAGTTGATCTCCAAACCTTGCCGAAAATTCTTTCTTCATTTATTGAGGCTCCTCCAAAAGTCTCAACATTTTTGGACCTTCCCAAACCTCACTTCCTATTCAAATCATTTGAATTTAAATCAAATGAGTTTGAATTTAATCTTTCATTCATGCCCACTCCTAATTTTCTTGGATCAAGCTCCTTTTTATGAGTCCAATAAAATTGGCGTCCTGCTCAAATTCTTCTCCTATCCCTCTCTACTTTCTTTACTCGTTGTTTATTTGTTAAACAGGGAGAATAGTCTAGGGGAGAGTAAGAGAGAGTGTGCAGGGCTTCATCCCAGTCGCAGCCCACCACTTGAGGCCATCCATCCTCAGGCAGCCAGGCCGGCCCTTTTGCACCGAGGCCCAGCAGGCCCATCCATCCCTCCTAACCCTAGGCCGACCTCTTCTCTCGATCCCTCTCCCTCTCCTCCACCTCGTGCCGCCAGAGCAGCCATCTCCTCGATATCCCCTTCCCCTCGTTCCACCTAGCGTCACCACCTCCTCCCTCTGCTGCCCGGACCCCACGCCGACCCCTCCTTCCTCGCGCCTCTCTCCTGCACCGCATCACAAGATCGCCGCCTCCACTTCGCTGCCTCCTTCCCGACTCCCACCTCTCCGCCTCCGAGCTGGCCGATGCGCCCCACCACTGCTTGAGTCCGAGGGCCCCGCCTCTGTCTCCGGCCGTCGTCAGCAAGCAGCCCCGCCGGAGCACTTCTTCTCCCGTGCACCATCGTCGACCAAGTGGAGCAGCACCAGCAAACCCCACGAGCACCTACACCCCAATTCTGTCGCCACCTCGCCGGAGTGCCTGCCTCCCCGACGTCGGCCATCCTCCTGCTGCTCCTGCTACCCGTATCTGCTCCGCACCGCACGGCCCTCTACATCAGTGGCTTCGCTTCCTCTGCTCATCGCCTGCACGCCCGACGTCACGCCGTCTCCTGGTGCCGGCCTCGCCGCCAAGTCCCGTCGCCGATGCTCGCCTTCGTCCCGACTCCGGCTGGATCAGCCCTTGTCGTGCCCAGCCAGATCCGCCATCCTTTCACTCGGATACACAGCCGCCGCTCATCCTTCGCGCCATGGCCTCTATCTCCTTTGGGTGACCCGTTGCTGCCGTGCCCTGTTGTGCGTGCTCTCCACTGCCTGGTACTGTTGACGTCAAGACCGTGGGTGCCAAGTTCCTCTTCCAGAGTCATCAAAGTGCGTGAGGACCTCGATGTACGACTACACGATGACGCGCCAAGTTCCCCTCACCAAGTTCCACCATGATATGTACCATTACCATCGTCGAAGACCCGTATAACGCAAGTGTCAAGTTCCTCTACCGATGACTCGAACTGCTACAAAACGTGTACCACTATCGTCGACCCACGAAGACCCCGTGGACGTCAAGTCCAGTGTCGTGACCCCGAACATCTACAGACATAAACGACTACTTCCTCTACAAACCCGAACCGCTCCGAGAATGCAACCTTGGAAGTTATAACCGCCGGAAGTTATAACCGCCGGAACGACGCCCGTGGACGAATGCTTGTGATGTGTTGTATGAGATGCCCGTGTTTGCAACATGCCCGAATTGATCCTTGCACGTTCCTGGTTTCCTTGCCACCGTCATGTGGGACACCCGGTTACTGGGAGCACCCCACTGTTTATCATGACACACTCCCGTCACACTTTCTTTTGCACCAGCATCTCAATCGGGTTACCGGAACCGATATGTTGTCATGGCATCATTCTTGGATTCGTCACCGTGGCACCTTTTCTTTCCACCACGGTGACAAATGCCTCGCATCTTATTATGCCAACTTTTTCATAAAACTTGCACATGTCATCCGCATCATGATAATAACATTTAAAATGTTTAAAACTGTTGTTGCATCAAATTGCTAAATGCATATGGGGATTTATCGGAATTGTTGTTTGTTATTTCCAGCCTCACTTAAAATTGCCTAAAATGTGTAGTTTACTTATGCTTCACCTCTTGCCATGTTAACCAACATTTAATCTTGTCTTGTTCACAAACAAGAGCGAACTAAATAATTGAATGTGGTGTTTCATCAATATGCAACTCGTTGCATAGTGAGCTCCACTTAACTTGTAGTATTGTTTGTTGCACTTTGCCATGCCATGCCTCATTAAACCGGACATGCATCATACTTTTTTGTGCATCATGCAATGTTTATGTGATGGGTATTTACTATGTTGTTTGCTTATTTCCAGTTGTTCTTCTCCTTGCTAGTTCCGGTAACGTGCGTTTGTGAGGATCCGTTCGACTACGTCTGTTTGTCTTCTTCATGGACTCGTTCTTCTTCCTAGCGGGATCTCAAGCAAGATGACCATACCCCCGATATCACTTCTATCTTTGCTTGCTAGTTGTTTGCTCTATCGCTATGTCGCGCTACCTACCACTTGCTTATCATGCCTCCCATATTGCCATGTCAAGCCTCTAACCCACCTTCCTACCAAACCGTTGTTTGGCTATGTTATCGCTTTTCCTCAGCCCCTCTTATAGCGTTGCTAGTTGCAGGTGAAGTTGAAGTTTGTTCCATGTTGGAACATGGATATTGTTGGGATATCATTATTATCTCTTATTTACTTTAATGCATCTATATACTTGGTAAAGGGTGGAAGGCTCGGCCTTTTGCCTAGTGTTTTGTTCCACTCTTGCCGCCCTAGTTTCCGTCATACCGGTGTTATGTTCCTTGATTGTGTGTTCCTTACGCGGTTGGGGATTTATGGGACCCCCTTGATAGTTCGCTTTGAATAAAAACTCCTCCAGCAAGGCCCAACCTTGGTTTTACCATTTGCCTACCTACCACCTATACCTTTCCCTTGGGTTCTGCAGACTCAAGGGTCATCTTTATTTTAAACCCCCCGGGCTAGTGCTCCTCTGAGTGTTGGTCCGAACTAGAGTCCTTTGCAGCGCCACCTCGGGGAAACTTGAGGGCTGGTTTTAGTTGTACGGAGTGCTCATCCGGTGTGCCCTGAGAACGAGATATGTGTGACTCCTATCGGGATTTGTCGGCACATCGGGCGGCTTTACTGGTCTTGTTTTACCATTGTCGAAATGTCTTGTAACCGGGATTCCGAGACTGATCGGGTCTTTCCGGGAGAAGGAATATCCTTCGTTGACCGTGAGAGCTTGTGATGGGCTAAGTTGGGAAACCCCTGCAGGGTATAAACTTTCAAGAGTTGTGCCCGCGATTATGTGGTAGATAGGAATTTGTTAATATCTGGTTGTAGAGAACTTGATACTTAACTTAATTAAAATGAACCAACCGCGTGCGTAGCCGTGATGGTCTCTTTTCAGCGGAGTCCGGGAAGTGAACACGGTCTTATGTTATGCTTGAACGTAAGTAGTTTCAGGATCACTTCTTGATCACTTATAGCTTTTCAACCACTGCGTAGCTTCTCACCTTACTCTTATTTGCGTATGTTAGCCACCATACTTGCTTAGTGCTTGCTGCAGCTCCACCTCACTACCTCATCCTACCCATAAGCTTAAATAGTCTTGATCTCGCGGGTGTGAGATTGCTGAGTCCTCGTGACTCACGAATACTTCCAAACAGTTGCAGGTGCCGATGATACCAGTGCAGGTGACACAACCGAGCTCAAGTGGGAGCCCGATGAAGATCTTGTTCATTGTTTTGTGTCTTTTCCGGTTGATTAGCAGTGGTGCCCAGTTGGGATGATCAGGGATCTACCATTTGGGATTGTCTTCTTTTATTTTGGTTTCGCAGTCGGACCTTGATTGTACTCTGGATGATGTATGTTTAACTTGTTATTTGTGTGAAGTGGCGATTGTAAGCCAACTATTTATCCCTTTCTTATTCAGTACATGGGATTGTGTGAAGATTACCCCTCTTGCGACAAAACCACTATGCGGTTATGCCTCTAAGTCGTGCCTCGACACGTGGGAGATATAGCCGCATCGTGGGCGTTACCGAGGCGAGCTGCCTCCGTCCTTCTCTCGTACTCATTCGCCTCCTCTCTGGTTATAACATATCTCCTTTTTTCCTGAAAGTCAAAGAAAGTAGAAGCAGGGAGGGCAACATGGACAGTGCGCCGTCTGTCAAAGATTAGTCGGTACTAGAGGAATTGTTCATTCCTCTCAACAAATTGATGGTGAACCATGGCATTATAATCTAGGTAAGCAGGAGGTAACTCTATATCATTTCCATGTATGGGTATATTAAGATAATTAGCTACACGAGTTTCATAAATTCCACCAAACAAATATCCACTTATACTGTTGTGATTTAACCTTCGTGCAACAATGGCCCCCAATTTATATTGTTTATCACATAATACCGCACTCTTGAGGACACTAAGATCTGGAACGCACATGTGACAAGCCTCATCTTTACCGTTAATGCATCTGCCAATGAAGATAGCAAAATAATGTATGTAAGGGAAATGAATGCTCTCTATGGTAGCTTGTGTGATTTCCCTAAATTCCCCCACGGTAATACTAGCAAGAAAGTCTTTATATTCAGATTTGCGAGGTTCACTAACGTTGCCCCACTGTAGGAGTTTACAAGCAATATTAAAATCTTCTAGGTCCATGGTATATGATTTATCATAAAGATCAAATAAAACAGTGTAAGAATTGCGTGAGGATCTAAATTTAAACCTTCTCACAAAGGAATCAGTTAGATAGCGGTATTGTCGGCACTTATCTGCCACGAAGTCCTCAAGATCAACATTATGCATATATGCGTCAAATTCATCCTTGATGCCTACCTGGACCATAAAGTCCTCTGATGGCCATTCACAAGGCCACACTTGAGCTTTCCTCGGCCGTTCATTGTCCGGCTCACGTATCGCGAGCCTCGGTTCTTGCTTCCTTGAGGAACCACCTTGGTACAGTTTCCCAAACATTTTTCTTCCTCTGAAATTTTTTTGAAATTTTTAGTGACTCAAAATAAAAGTGAACCAAACTCAACAAGATTGATAGCAGCTACTCCTACAAGTGCCTAGAGGCCATATCATGCATTAAAACTACTTTTGACCACATAAATTTAACATGCAAGCTCAAGAACAGGGTCACCTAAGCAGCAAAAAATTGCAATAAATAAAGCACTAGAACAAAAAATAATTGGACCATTGGAGGAGTCACATACCGAAGAACAATCCCCCAAAGCAGTTTTGTGAATGGAGCTTTGAGCTAGGAGATCGAAAATGGCAGCAAGATGAGCTAGAACTCGGGTTTGAGCGGTGGGATGATTTTTTTCTGGAGGAAGACGAAGTGTGTGGGTGCTGGAATAATTGGAGGGGGGCCACGTGGGGTCCACAAGGCAGGGGGCGCGCCCTGGACCCTCGTGGCCAGGTGGTGTGGCCCTCTGGTGTGTTCTCAGTGCCAATAATTCTTAAATATTCTACAAAAAATCATATTTCATTTTCAGGACATTTGGAGAACTTCTATTTTCAGGGTATTTTTTATTGCAAGGATAATTCAGAAAACAGACAAAAATACTATTTTTTCTTTATTTAATCTAAATAACAGAAAGTAAAAGGAGGGTATAGAGGGTTGCGCTTTCTCACTTCATACATCTCATGCTCATCAAAAGGAATCCACTAACAAGGTTGATCAAGTCTTGTCAACAAACTCTTTCTGAATAACATGAAATTGGAGAATTTTCAAATAACACTAAGTTACCTCAACGGGGATATGCATGTCCCCAACAATAAGAATATCATATTTCATGTTGACAGTAGGAAGAGGGAATTCAAAACCTTCAATAGTAATCGTTCAAATTTTTCCAATAGAATTGATATTGTTGACTTGAGGTTGTTTCCTCAGAAAGTGTACTATGCTCATTACCACTAACATGAAAAGTGACATTGCCTTTGTTGCAATCAATAACAGCCCCTGCAGTATTCAAAAAGGGTCTACCAAGGATAATCCACATGCTATCGTCCTCGGGAATATCAAGAATAACAAAGTCCGTTAAAATAGTAACGTTTGCAACTACAATAGGCACATCCTCACAAATACCGACATGTATAGTAGTTGATTTATCAGCCATTTGCAAAGATATTTCAGTAGGTGTCAACTTATTCAAATCAAGCATACGATATAAAGAGAGAGGCATAACACTAACACCGGCTCCAAGATCACATAAAGCAGTTTTAACATAGTTTCTTTTAAGGGAGCATGGTATAGTTGGTACTCCTAGATCTCCTAGTTTCTTAGGTATTCCACCTTTTAAAGTATAATTGGCAAGCATGGTGAAAATTTCAGCTTCCGGTATCTTTCTGTTATTTGTAACAATTTCTTTCATATACTTAGCATAAGGATTCATTTTAAGCATATCAGTCAAATGCATACACAAAATGATAGGTCTAACCATTTCAGCAAAGCGCTCAAAATCCACATCATCCTTTTTCTTGGATGGTTTAGGAGGAAAAGGCATGGGTTTCTGAACCCATGGTTCTCTTTCTTTACCGTGCTTCCTAGCAACGAAGTCTCTCTTATCATAACGTTGATTCCTTGATTGTGGGTTATCAAGATCAACAACAGGTTCAATCTCTACATCATTGTTATTGCTAGGTTGAGCATCAACATGAACATCATCATTAACATTATCACTAGGTTCATGTTCATTACCAGATTGTGTTTCAGCATCAAAAATAGAAATATCACCGGTATTCTCAGGTGTGTCAACAACAGGTTCACTAGAAGCATGCAAAGTCCTATTATTTTTCTTTTTCTTATTTTTAGAAGGACTAGGTGTATCAATATTAGTTCTCTGAGAATCTTGCTCAACTCTCTTCGGGTGGCCCTTAGGATACAAAGGTTACTGAGTCGTTTTACCCCCTCTAGTCACAACTCTAACATCATTATCATTTTTCTTATTATTTAATTCATTGAGCAAATCATCTTGTGGTTTAAGCACTTGTTCCACTTGAGTGGTAACCATAGAAGCATATTTACTAATAAGTTTATGTTCAACTTTAACTCTAGACATATAATCACTCAAATGTTCAATCATATAAGCATTACGTTTCAATTGTCTACAAACATAAGCATTGAAGTTTTCTTGTTTAACAATAAAATTATCAAACTCATCCAAGCATTGGCTAGCAGACTTATTACGAGGAATATCACCTTCATCAAATCTATAGTGAGAATTTACCTTTACTACCTGTGTCGGGTTATCAAGACCATGTATTTCTTCAATAGATGGTAAATTCTTAACATCTTCAGCTTTAATACACTTTTCTTTCATAGATTTCTTTGCCTCTTGCATATCTTCAGGACTGAGAAATGGAATACCCGTTTTCTTTAGAGTTGGCTTAGGAGTTGGTTCAGGAAGTGTCCAATCATTATCATTACTCAACATATTATTCAATAGCAATTCAGCTTGATCAATAGATCATTCCCTGAAAACACAACCAGCACAACTATCCAGGTGGTCTCTGGAAGCATCGTTAGTCCATTATAAAAGATATCAAGTATTTCATTTTTATTGAGAGGATGATCAGGCAAAGCATTAAGTAATCGGAGAAGCCTCCCCCAAGCTTGTGGGAGACTCTCTTCTTTAATTTGCACAAAATTATATATTTCCCTTAAGGCAGCTTGTTTCTTATGAGCAGGGAAATATTTAGCAGAGAAGTAATAAATCATATCCTGGGGACTACGCGCACAACCAGGATCAAGAGAATTAAACCATGTTTTAGCATCACCCTTTAATGAGACCAGAAATAACTTAAGGATATAGTAGTAACGAATTTTTTCCTCATTAGTGAATAGGGTGGCTATATCATTCAATTTAGTAAGATGTTCCACAACAGTTTCAGATTCATAGCCATAAAATGGATCAGATACAACCAAAGTAATTATCTCAGGATCGACAGAGAAATCATAATCCTTATCGGAAATACAGATAGGTGAAGTAGCAAAAGCAGGGTCATATTTCATTCTAGCATTCAACGATTTTTCTTTCAGCTTAGCTAACAGTTTCTTAAGATCATATCTATCTTTGCAAGCTAAAAGATCTCTAGCAGTTTCTTCATCCATAACATAACCCTCAGGCACATCAGGCAATTCATATCTAGGGGGAGAATCTTCATCATCACTTTCATCAATATTATCAGTTTCAATAATTTCATTCTCTCTAACCCTAGCAAGTTGTTCATCAAGAAATTCACCTAATGGCACATTATTATCAAGCATAGAAGTAGTTTCATCATAAGCATAATGTATAGGAGAAGTGGCATCATCAACAACATGCGACATATGAGAATAAATAGAAGGAGTAGGTGTCGCAAGTTTACTCAAAATAGAAGGTGAATCAAGTGCAGAGCTAGATGGCAGTTCCTTACCTCCCCTCGTAGTTGAGGGAAAAATCTTGGTTCTTTCATCTTTCAAGTTCCTCATAGTGATCTACAGATATAAATCCCAAGTGACTCAAAGAATAGAGCTATGCTCCCCGGTAATGGCGCCAGAAAATAGTCTTGATAACCCACAAGTATAGGGGATCGCAACAGTTTTTGAGGGTAGAGTATTCAACCCGAATTTATTGAATCGACACAAGGGGAGCCAAAGAATATTCTCAAGTATTAACAGTTGAGTTGTCAATTCAACCGCACCTGAAAGACTTAATATCTGTGGCAAAATATTTAGTAGCAAAGTAATATGGAATTAGCGGTAACGGTGACAAAATTAACAGTAGTAGTTTTGTAGTGATTGTAACAGTGGCAACGGAAAAGTAACTAAGCAAAGATCAATATGCGAAAAGCTTGTAGGCAATGGATCAGTGATGGATAATTATGTTGGATGCGATTCCTCATGTAACAGTTATAACATAGGGTGACACAGAACTAGCTCCAGTTCATCAATGTGATGTAGGCATGTATTCCGAATATGGTCATACATGCTTATGGGAAAGAACTTGCATGACATCTTTTTTCCTACCCTCCCGTGGCAGCCGGGTCCTATTGGAAACTAAGGGATATTAAGGCCTCCTTTTAATAGAGTACCGGAACAAAGCATTAACACTTAGTGAATACATCAACTCCTCAAACTATAGTCATCACCAGGAGTCGTCCCGATTATTATCACTTTGGGGTTACCGGATCATAACACATGGTAGGTGACTATTGAATTGCAAAATAGGATCAAGAACTCACATATATTCATGAAAACATAATAGGGTCAGATCTAAAATCATGGCACTCGGGCCCTAGTGACAAGCATTAAGCATAGCAAAGTCATAGCAACATCAATCTTAAAACATAATGGATACTAGGGATCAAACCCTAACAAAACTAACTCGATTACATGGTAAATCTCATCCAACCCATCACCGTCCAGCAAGCCTACGACGGAATTACTCACGCACGGCGGTGAGCATCATGAAATTGGTGATGGAGGAAGGTTAATGATGACGATGGCGATGGATTCCCCTCTCCGGAGCCCCGAACGGACTCCAGATCAACCCTCCCGAGATAGATTAGGGCTTGGCGGTGGCTCCGTATTGTAAAACGCGATGAATCCTTCTCCCTGATTTTTTTCTCCCAAACATGGATAGATAGAGTTGGAGTTGACGTCGGTGGAGCCTCAGGGGGCCCACGAGGCAGGGGGTGCGCCCCAGGGGGGTGCCCTGCACCCTCGTGGACAAGGTGTGGGCCCCCTGGTGTTGATTATTTCTCTAGTATTTTTTATTTCTTCCAAAACGTGTCTCCGTTGATTTTCAGGTCATTCCGAGAACTTCTATTTCTGCACAAAAATAACACCATGGAAATTCTGTTGAAAACAGTGTCAGTCCGGGTTAATTCCATTCAAATCATGCAAGTTAGAGTCCAAAACAAGGTCAAAAGTGTTTGGAAAAGTAGATATGATGGAGACGTATCGAGGAAGTACAAAGGGGAGAACCGCTCCCCCTCTCTCTTGGTGGTGGCGGAGTGCCCTTGGGGGAACCATCACCGCGGTGATCGTCTTTTACGTGGTCCACTCTCCCGCACCCCGCTGTAATCGCCTACTTGAGCATGGTGCTTTATGCCACATATTATGATCCAATGATGTGTTGCCATCCTATGATGTTTTGAGTAGATTTATTTTGTCTTTTGGTTGATTGATGACATAGTTGGTTTGAGTGGCATGTTTTATTTTGGTGTTGTCCTATGGTGCCGTCCGTCTCGCGCACACATGAAGGATCCCTGCTGGAGGGTGTTGCAATATGATCGTGATTCGCTTATAGTGGGTTTCTTGAGTGACAGAAGCATGATGACCCACAAGTATAGGGGATCAATTGTAGCTGTTTTCGATAAGTTAGAGTGTCAAACCCAATGAGGAGCAGAAGGAAATGAAAAGTGGTTTTCAGCAAGGTAATGTCTGCAAGTGCTGAAATTATAAGTAGCAGGGCAGTTTGATAGCAAGATAATTTGTAACGAGCAAGTAACGATAATAATAGAATATTTGCAGCAAGGTAGCCCAATCCTTTTTTTTGACAGAAAGACGGTAAGGGAACCCCCTACAGTATAATTGGTGCAACAACCCCAAATTGCAAGTACCATGCCTTGAACCTGGGTGGGTGGGAAGGCATCAGCCCCTTCCAACCACTAGGCTATGCCTTAGTCTGCGGTAGCCCAATCCTTTTGAGGCAAAGGACGTTCCAAAATGGTCTCTTATAATAAGCAAAGCGTTCTTGAGGGTACACGGGAATTTCATCTAGTCACTTTCATTATGTTGGTTCGATTTGTGTTTGCTACTTTGATATTTGATATGAGGGTGGACCGGTGCTTTGGTGTTGTTCTTACTTGAACAAACCTCCTACTTATGATTAACCCTCTCGCAAGCATCCGCAACTACGAGAAAAGTATTAAGAATAAATTCTAACCATAGCATTAAACTTTTGGATCCAATCGGTCCCTTACGGAATAGCATATAAACTGGGGTTTAAGCTTCTATCACTCTCGCAACACATCATCTAATTGCTACTCCACAATGCATTCCCTTAGGCCCAAATATGGTGAAGTGTCATGTAGTCGACGTTCACATGACATCACTAAGGGAATCACAACATACATACTATCAAAATATCGAACACATATCAATTTCACATGATTACTTGCAACATGATTTCTCCCGTGACCTCAAGAACAAAAGTAACTACACACAAGTGATAAACATGCTCAAGATCAAAGGGGTATTAAATAGCATAATGGACCTGAACATATAATCTTTCACCAAATAAACCATATAGTAATCAACTACAAGATGTAATTAACAGTACTAGTCAACCACAAGCACCAATCTATAGTTCCGGTAACAAGATTGAACACAAGGGATGAAATAGGGTTTGAGATGAGATGGTGTTGTTGAAGATGTTGATGGAGATAGCCGTCCCCAAGATGGGGGAGTTGTTGGTGATGATGAGGACGATGATTTCCCCCTCCGGGAGGGAAGCTCCCCTAGCGGAATCGCTTCGCCAGAGGGCAAAAGTGCTCCTGCCCAAGTTCCGCCTCGAGACGGTGGCTCTCTATCCTGAAAGTCCTCTTCTTATTTTTTCTAGGTCAAAATGACTTATATACCAGAAGATGGGCACCTGAGGTGGGCCTGGGTGAGCACAACCCACCAGGGCACGCCTGGGCTCCCTAGTGCGCCCAGGTGGGTTGTGCCCACCTGGTGGGCCTCCTCTAGTACTTATTTACTCCAATATTCATCATAGTTTCCATAAAAATTCTTTGTGAAGTTTCATCTTGTTTGGAGTTGTTCAGAATAGGTAGCCTGACATAGCTTTTCCAAGTCCAGATTTCCATCTACCGGAATTGTCCCTCTTTGTGAGTACCTTGCAAATTATGAGAGAAAATGCATTAGAATTACTCCAAAAAGCATTATTATGCATAAAAACATCATAAATAATAGTAGGAAAACATGATGCAAAATGGACGTATCAACTCCCCCAAGCTTAGACCTCGCTTGTCGTCAAGCGAAAGCCGAAATAGAAAAACATGTCCACATGCTTAGAGAGAGAGGTGTCGATAAAAACAAAATACAGACACAGAAGCATCATGTTGAATATTATAATAGCAAGAAACTTAAACATAAGACTCCTATCATAGAACTTTTATCATAGACTTGTCATGAATAAGTGACAATTCATCACATAATCGTAGTATAAAGCAAAAACTCTATTAGAAACTAACAAACTATGTTCTCAGTCAACTTTGCAACTAAAATGCATCATATTTTCAGGAAGGGTCACGTGTCGGAGCCTTTAGGCAAGTCCACGTACTAAACCATCATGTAGTATTCTATGATTGCTAACACTCACCGCATACACATGAGAAAAACGTTTCAACCGAACACATAGAAAGATAGGGGCTTATAGTTTTGCCTCCCAACGTATTCACCTCAAGGGTGATGTCAACAATAATAAGTCGTGCTACCATATTCAACTGGACATATGTGCCTAGATCTTTCCTCACCATATGATGCTTGCCAAAGGAGAAGATTAAAAGGAATAGAGGGAAAAACTTTTAACTCTTTGCATAAAAGTAAGTACATGAAAGCAAAAATAGGCCCTTCGCAGAGGGAAGCAGAGGTTGCCATGCGCTTATTTGTCTGTATGCTCAACCCCTTAGTGCAAAAGAATGTCACGTTGTATTGCGCCTTGTGATGGCAACCTTTATTATGCAGTTTGTCTCTTTTATTCTTCTCCATCACAAGTTCGTACAACGCCCAATTTTCTCTTACACTAAATGATCTCACATTTTTAGAAGCAATTTTTATTGCCTTTTTGCACCGATGACAACTTACTTGAGGGATGTTTCTCAATCCCTTGGTAGGTATCGTGGACTCTTGAAAATAAGATTTGGGTTTAAGGGTTTTTGGATGCACAAGTAGTATCTCTACTTAGTGCAGAGTTTTTGGCTAGCGAAGATAGGGGCAAGCACCACATGTTGAAGGATCTATGACAATATAACTTCTATGTGAATATGAACAAACATAAATCATTAAGTTGTCTTCCTTGTCCAACGTCAACAATTTTGGCATATAATATTTCGATGGGGGCTCACAATCACAAAAAAATTCTAGGATAGTATATTTATATGTGAATCTTCTCTTCCCTTATTAATTCTTTCATGAGTCGCATCATTGACTAATGCTATGTTTGTCAATCTCTAATAAAATTTTCTACTTATACTTTTCTTTATGTGATGTCATCACCTACCATAAGATTAGCATATGATCTTCTTGATTTATTTCCTTTCTTTTTTATTGCAACATGAAAGTAAAGAAAGCAAAAACTCAAACTAAACTTTATTATATATCTCGCACACGATTACAAAGATAGATCACTAAGCAAACTTTCGAAAAGGAAAGATCGAACTAAACTTTTATTCATCTAAAGCAAAAGATTGAACTAAAATAAGTAAAGGCAAAAGATAGTGGGGATGATATGATACCGGGGCACCTCCCCCAAGCTTGGCGGAAGCCAAGGGGAGTGCCCATACCCGATACTCAATATTCTTTTGGTGATGAAGAAGAATGTGGTGGTGAGGTAGAGGTCTTGCCCTTCTTCCTCATCTTATGCTTGAGGATGATTTTTCCTCTTTTAGTTCACCGATCTCCTGCTCAAGGTCCAGTACCTTTTTTTATAAATCTTGCTTATTTTCCTGCAAAAGGCAGAAGGGTATAAACTGAACCTTAGGCCTCTTTGCTTTGTTGGGGGAGGATTGACTTCTTGAATTCCACATGCATGTCCCCAGGTTGAGGCAAGCTAGGCGCGCCCTGGTGTCATGTGCCCACCAGGGTACGCTTCCTAGTTGTCTCTTATTTTCCTAATTTTTGTTATATTCCAAAACTGACAAAAAATATTTTTGTGGATTTTTCGGAGTCCGTTTACTTAGTGTATCACGTACCTCCTTATTTTCATGATTTTGGAGTGTTCCAGAAGGACTCTTTTATGTGTTCTTCCGGTGTCAAAGTTTGGATAATATTACTTTCAACATTAATGGGCGTACCTGAGATAGAAGGTTTTATTCGTTGCCCATTAACAACCTTCGGGTTAGTACCTTCGGCATTATTTATTTTGATAGCTCTAGACCAATAAACCTCCTCGATAACATAGGGTCCTTACCATTTGGAGAGGAGTTTTCCTGTAAAGAATCTAAAACGAGAGTTGTACAAAACAACATATTCTCCAACTTTAAACTCACTCTTTTGGATTCTTTCATCATGCCATCTTTTAACTTTTTCTTTAAACAACTTGGCATTTTCATAAGCTTGGGTTCTCCATTCATCTAAAGAGCTAATATCAAATAGCCTCTTTTCACCGGCATGTTTGAAACCATAGTTGAGTTCTTTGATTGCCCAATATGCTTTATGTTCTAACTCAAGAGGCAAAAGCCAAGCTTTTCCATAAACCATTTTATAAGGAGACATACCCATATGATTTTCATAAGTTGTTCTATAAGCCCAAAGTGCATCATCTAATTTCTTAGACCAATTCTTTCGGGACCTATTGACAGTCTTTTGCAAGATTAATTTTATTTCTCTATTGCTAAGTTCAACTGGACCACTAGATTGAGGATGATAAGGTGACACAATTCTATGGTTGACATCATACTTGGCAAGCATTTTAAGGAAAGCACCATGAATAAAGTGTGAACCACCATCAGTTATTAAATATCTAGGGACTCCAAACCTTGGGAAAATAACTTCCTTAAGCATTTTAATAGAGGTGTTGTGATGAGCACTACTAGTTGGAATAGCTTCTACCCACTTAGTAACATAATGAACAGCAACCAAAATATGTGTATACCCATTAGAGGAAGGAAAAGGTCCCATGTCATCAAATCCCCAAACATCAAATGGTTCAACAGAAAGTGAATAATTCATAGGAATTTCTTGATGCTTACCAATATTACCTATTCTTTGGCATTCATCACAAGATAAGAGGAACTTACGGGCATCCTTGAAGAGAGTAGGCCAATAAAATCCAGATTGCAATACCTTATGAGCAATTCTATCTCCAACATGATGTCCTCCATATGCTTCGGAGTGACATTTCCATAGGATTCGTCCCTGTTCATGCTCAGGTACACAACGTCTCATAATACCATCTACTCCTTTATAAAGATGTGGGTCATCCCAAAAGTATTGTCTTAAATCATAGAAGATTTTTTTTGTTTTGTTGGTATGTGAAACTAGGTGGTAAATATTTAGCAACAATGTAATTAGCATAGTCAGCATACCAAGGAGTATTATGAGCAACATTTATTGCAGCTAACTGCTCATCAGGAAAACTATCATCAATAGGTAGTGGGTCATCAAGCACATTTTCAAGCCAAGACAAGTTATCGGCTACGGGGTTCTCAGCTCCTTTCCTATTAGTAATATGTAAATCAAATTCTTGTGCAAGAGAACCCATAGAATAAGTCTTGGTTTAGCATCTTTCTTTTCAATAAGATATTTAATAGCAACATGGTCAGTGTGAAAAATTACTTTTGAATCAATAATGTAGGATCTAAATTTATCACAAGCAAACACCACTACTAGAAATTCTTTTTCAGTACTAGCATAAGTTCGTTGAGCACTGTTTAGAGTTTTACTAGCATAATGAATAACATTCAATTTCTTATCAACTATTTGTCCTAGAACAACACCAACAACATAATCACTAGCATCAAACATAATTTCAAAAGGCAAGTTCCAATCAGGTGGTTGAACAATAGGTGCAGAAATTAAGGCTTTATTGAGTGTTTTGAAGGCTACTAAACAATCATCATCAAAAACAAAAGGGACATCCTTTTGCAAAAGGTTTGTAAGAGGCCTAGAAATTTTATAAAAGTCGTTGATAAATCTCCTATGGAAACCAGCATGACCTAGGAAACTACGAATACCTTTGATATCTTTAGGACATGGCATTTTCTCAATTGCATCATCCTTAGCTTTGTCCACTTCAATACCTCTTTCAGAAATTTTATGACCCAAGACAATGCCTTCATTAACCATAAAGTGGCACTTCTACCAATTCAAGACAAGATTTGTTTGTTCACATCTCTGCAAAACTCGATCAAGATTGCTTAAACAATCATCAAAAGACTTCCAATAAACAGAGAAGTCATCCATGAAAACCTCAACAATCCTTTCACAAAAGTCAGAGAATATAGCAGTCATACATCTTTGAAAGGTAGTAGGTGCATTGCATAAACCAAAAGGCATACGTCTATAAGCATAAGTTCCAAAGGGACAAGTGGAAGTTGTCTTTTCTTGATCAGGTTGAGAAACAGGTATTTGTGAAAAACTAGAATATCCATCGAGAAAGCAAAAATGTGTGTGCTTAGATAATCTTTCTAGCATTTCATCAATAAAAGGCAGAGGGTAATGATCTTTTCTAGTTGCTTTATTTAATTTCTGAAATCAATTACCATTCTATAGCCTATAGCAATTCTCTGTGGAATAAGTTCACAATGAACATGACTTACCCATCTACTATTAGGTATAGGATAGATTATACTGTCTTCCAAAAGTTTTAATATTTCTGCTCTTACCACTTCTTTCATCTTCGGATTTAACCGATGTTGGTGATCAACAACGGGTTTAGCATCGGGTTCCATATTAATCTTGTGCTGACATAGAGTGGGACTAATGCCCTTTAAATCATCAAGAGTATATCCAATAGCACTAATAATAATAGGATATATCTTCTTTTCATCAAGATAAGCATATTTCAAAGTGTCTGGAAATTATTTTAATTCAAACACAGGATCACCTTTAGGTGGAGGAGGACCTCCTAGAGTTTCAATAGGCAAATAGTGTTTAAGCAGAGGACGTTATTCAAAGAAAATCTTATCTATTTCATTTCTTTCATGCATATGTAAATCATTTTCATGGTCTAGCAAATATTGTTCTAGTGGATCAGTCGGAGGCACAACAATAGAAGCAATACCAACTATTTCATCCTTACTAGGCAATTCTTTTTCATGATGCTTTCTACTAAACTTGGAAAAATTAAACTCATGAGACTCTTCACCAAAACTAACACCGATAGTTTGTTTCTCCCAATCTATCTTAGCATTAACGGTGTTCAAGAAAGGTCCAAAGATAATGGGACAAAAGTCATCTCGTGGGGAACCAAGAAAAAGAAAATCAGTAGGGTATTTTATTTTCCCACACAAGACTTCAACATCTCTAACAATCCCAAGTGGTGTGATGGTGTCTCTATTAGCAAGTTTAATAGTGGCATATATTTCTTCTATTTCAGCGGGTGCTATGTCATTCATAATTTCTTGATACAAAGTAAAGGGAATAGCACTCACGCTAGCACCTATGTCACATAAACCATGATAACAGTGATATCCTATTTTAACTGAGACAACAGGCATGCCCACAACGGGCCTATGTTTTTCCTCTTTATTAGGTTTGCCAATTCTTGTAGCTTCATTGCAGAAGTAAATAACATGCCCATCTATATTTTCTTCTAGGAGATCCTTAACCATAGCAATAGTAGGTTCTACTTTGATTTGTTCATCAGGTTTGGGGTGTTCTAATATAACTTTTGTTAACCATAGTTGAAACCTTAGCTTGTTCCTTTATCCTAACTGGGAAAGGTGGTTTCTCAATATAAGCAGTAGGAACAACTGGATCAACATTATAAAGTATAGTTTCTTCTTTAGCTAGTACCGATTCTTTAATTTCTTCTTTAATAGGTGGGTGATATTTAAACCACTTCTCTTTAGGGAGATCAACATGAGTAGCAATTGATTCACAAAAGGGGGCTACAATCTCATAGTCAAGTCAATATTTAGTGCTAAACTTTTGAAAATCATCGGTATTCATAAAAGATTTAACACAATCATACTTAAGCTTAATACCTGACTCTTTACCTTCATTGAGTTCCCAATCTTCAGAGTTGCATTTAATTCTTTCGAAAAGATCGCACCGGAATTCAATAGTCTTCTTCATAAAAGAACCAACACAAGAAGTATCAATCATGGATCGATCATTATGAGAAAGCCGAGCATAAAAATTCGGGATAATAATTTCTCTTGAGAGCTTGTGATTGTGGCATGAATATAACATTGACTTCAACCTCCCCCAATCTAGAGCCATACTTTCACCTTCACGAGGCTAAAAATTATATATGTAATTCCGATCACGATGAACTAGATGCATATGATAACTTTTTTGGTGGAACTCCAATTTCAATTGATTCCAATTCCAAGATCCAATATCATCGCATAACCTATACCATGCCAATGCTTTTCCGTTCAAAGATAAAGGGAAAACCTTCTTCTTAACATCATCTCCGGGTAATCCTGCAAGCTTAAACAATCCACAAATTTGTTCCACATATATCAAGTGCATATCAGGATGTTCGGTTCCATCTCCTGCATAAGGATTAGCTAGCAGTTGTTCTATCATACTGAAGGAATTTCATATTCAATATTTTCAGTAGGTGCAGTAGGTTGAGGGGTAGCTAATTATGGTTCTGGTCGAGGTGAAGATACCCCGAACAAACCCCTCAAGGGATTGTTTTCCATAGTAGCAAGTGACAATAAATTTCAATACACTATATAAATGTTTCCTTAACAAATTCCACTTACCAAAGGTGCTTCACTCCCCAGCAACGGCGCCAGAAAATAGCCTTGATGACCCAGAAGTATAGGGGATCAATTGTAGCTCTTTTCGATAAGTAAGAGTGTCGAACCCAACGAGGAGCAGAAGGAAATGACAAGTGGTTTTCAGCAAGGTAATGTTTGCAAGTGCTGAAATTGTAAGTAGCAGGGTAGTTTGATAGCAAGGTAATTTGTAATGAGCAAGTAACGATAATAGTAGAAAAAGTGCAGCAAGGTAGCCCAATCCTTTTGAGGCAAAGGACAGGCCAAAACGGTCTCTTATAATAAACAAAGCGTTCTGGAGGGTACACGGGAATTTCATCTAGTCACCTTAATCATGTTGGTTCGATTTGTGTTCGCTACTTTGATAATTTGATATGTGGGTGGACTAGTGCTTAGTTGTTGTTCTTACTTGTACAAACCTCCTACTTATGATTAACCCTCCCACAAGCATCCGCAACTACGAGAAAAGTATTAAGAATAAATTCTAACCATAGCATTAAACTTTTGGATCCAACCAGTCCCTTGTGGAATAACTCATAAACTGGGGTTTGAGATTCTGTCACTCTCGCAACCCATCATATAATTGATACTCCACAATGCATTCCCTTAGGCCCAAATATGGTGAAGTGTCATGTAGTCAAAGTTCACATGACACCACAAAGGGAATCACAACATACATACTATCAAAATATCGAACACATATCAATTTCACATGATTACTTGCAACATGATTTCTCCCGTGACCTCAAGAACAAAATTAACTACTCACAAGTGATAAACATGCTCAAGATCAGAGGGTATTAAATAGCATAATGGATCTGAACATATATCTTCCACCAAATAAACCATATAGTATTCAACTACAAGATGTAATCAACACTACTAGTCACCTACAAGCACCAATCTATAGTTCCGGTAACAAGATTGAATACAAGAGATGAACTAGGGTTTGAGATGAGATGGTGCTGTTTGAAGATGTTGATGGATGTGATAGCCGGGCTTATTAGGGATGATAGACTACTCATATCAATAAGGAATTCCTTCTTTTCTGGGAGCCCATTTGGACAGAACTCCAAAGTTAAGTGTGCCCAGCTTGGAGTAGTTTTAGGATGGGTGACCGACCAGGAAGTTGCTCCCGGGTGCGCATGAGTGAGGACAAAGTGCGCATAAAAGACTAGTATATTAGAGCCTACCCTCGCGGTTACACGGATGTCTGCGGACAGGTGCGCGGTCATGTTGTGCATGACGTTTGTGACCCGTCGTGGCACACGACATGGCACATGTACCAGACTGGATGCACAAACATATGTGCCAAGAGGGAACGTTCCTGTGGCCCGACGAGGACGTTGGTTCCTTCGAGTGGGGGTGTATGTGATAGCCTGGCTTATTAGGGATGATAGACTACTCATATCAATAAGGAATTCCTTGTTTTCCGGGAGCCCATTCGGACAGAACTCGAAAGTTAAGCGTGCTCAGCTTGGAGTAGTTTCAGGATGGGTGACCGACAATGAAGTTGCTCCCGGTTGCGCACGAGTGAGGACAAAGTGCATAGAAAAGACTAATATTGATCTGTGGGGCCAGTCCAGATCCTGCCAGGAGTAACGACCACCGGCGGGTGTGTCCAGGGCGTTACATTGGAGATAGCCCTCCCCAAGATGGGAGAGTTGTTGGTGATGATGATGACGGATTTCCCCCTCTGGGAAGGAAGTTCCCCCGGCGGAATCGCTCCGCCGGAGGGCAAAAGTGCTCCTGCCTAAGTTCCGCCTCGAGACGGCGGTGCTCCATCCCGAAAGTCCTCTGCTTATTTTTTTAGGTCCAATGACTTATATACCAGAAGATGGGCACCGAAGGTGGGCCTGGGAGAGCACAACCCACCAGGGCGCGCCTGGGACCCCTGGCGCACCCAGGTGGGTTTTGCCCACCTGGTGGGCCTCCTCTGGTACTTATTTGCTCCAATATTCATCATATTTTTCATAAAAATTCTCCATGGAGTTTCAGCTTGTTTGGAGTTGTGCAGAATAGGTAGCCTGATGTAGCTTTTCCAGGTCCAGATTTCTATCTACCAGAATTCTCCCACTTTGTGTGTACCTTGCAAATTATGAGAGAAAGCGCATTGGAATTACTCCAAAAAGCATTATTATGCATAAAAACATCATAAATAACAGTAGGAAAACATGATGCAAAATGGACGTATCAAAGCATAAACCCGAGTAAGGGGGTTGTTGTGTATGGGATAAAGGGGACTTGATACTTTATGGCTATGGTTGGGTTTTACCTTAATGATCTTTAGTAGTTGCAGATGCTTGTTAGAGTTCCAATCATAAGTGCTTACGATCCAAGAAGAGAAAGTATGTTAGCTTATGCCTCTCCCTCATATGAAAATGCAATAATGATTACTGATCTTGCTAACAATTGCCTAGGACAATTCCGCACACCGACCCATCATTATTCCACACTCGCTATTTATAATATATAGTAATATAACTTCATGTTAACATCACCTACTTTTATATTTCAGTTCTCTGATATCATGCAAAGTTATCCTCTTCAAACCCACAATGTAATTTTATTTCTCGTTTCTAGTTGGAAGCAAACGTTCAGTGTACGTAGATTCGTATTAGTGGCAGATAGGACTTGAGAGAATATTGATCTTACCTTTAGCTCCTTGTGGGTACGACACTCCATGCTTATCACTTCCACCTTTGGAAATTGCTATGATGATTCCTTGCACTTGAGGATTATCAGGATGCTCTCTAGCGGCCACAAACGAACCGGTGCGATCTTCTTCAGGATCTGCTCACCTTACAGTGTTAGATTCCACTAAATGCACATCAGGATTAACGCC
Source organism: Triticum urartu (assembly GCF_056163025.1). Taxonomy (NCBI): domain Eukaryota; kingdom Viridiplantae; phylum Streptophyta; class Magnoliopsida; order Poales; family Poaceae; genus Triticum; species Triticum urartu. Next base: position 359,748,045 of record NC_141876.1, on the reverse strand, counting down.
TCGCTGACTACTTCCTTTGGTGATCCGGAAATGGAGCAAGAAGGATTCTCGCCTTTTTCCCTAGAGGTGACCCTGAGTTTTAGAACCAATGGGAGGTAGATCCACTTTAAGCTAGGGTCTCAAATAAGTTTTTGTTAAAGAAATAATTCCAGGTTTTGACTAAATCAAAATAAAACAATTGAAGGGAACACTTATAATAAATATAGGCATGGGTATGAGGTCTTAATTCTTACAACCATATATTTGTGACAGGACCAAATATGGTCTTAATTTGTGCGTTGGAAGTCACCCATCAAGATGTGCTTGTTACTAGCCAAAGTGGGGGATGTGTCCAAATTACGTCTTGACCAGCGCGCGTGCATCAAGAGTTAGTTTTCCAACTGAAATCCCTATCAGTCTCACGAGGTTGCCTCTATAATTAAGATTGCAATAATTAGACAAAAGCATTAGGCGTTAATGACTACACCTCTTGAATCCCCAGAGATAGGATCCGTGTTACCATAATAAACCTTCCTGTCACTAGTGTTTAGAATAACACTTCACGGTCTCCCTGCCCTTAGCCTATCCGTGGGTTGTCCTCCATGATCCTGGGTACCTGCAGGGATGAAGAACGCAAACCAGACACGAGACATCTATGGAACAATTTTATTTAACACATATGGGATGTTAATTCAAAGCACTTCCATTGATCCCTCCAACAAATACATCGGGTTGCAAGGCCCTTGCCTCAACCCATACCTTATTGAACTACTCACACATGGACATCATATCACACGAAGGACACATCAGAGAAGTCATCATGAATGTAGATTGATTGATAATATGTCTTACAATGGATGCCGTGTGTGGTACACGATTACAAGTATGACCTAGAGGAGGAAGAACTATGGTGGAAATGGAGATGGTGGCTATGGAGATGGGAAATGGCGATGGCTAGGGTCGATGAAGATGGGATGAAGATGACTCTATGTTGGCTCTGCTCATGGTTATTCTCTTGACATTTTGGCCTCGACCCCTTTATAAAAGTTGTTCAGGTGGACAAGGAGAATCGGTTTACACACCATACGACTGCCATGCGATTGGTCACAGTCGCATGAAACACCATCTTTTGCTCTAGAATTGATGGCGCACCTCCACTTGATTTCTTCTATCTCCTCCTTTACTCATTTTCTAGTTCTCACTTGATTTTGTACATATATACCCCATTTCATGTGGAAACACAATAAAGAGAAGATTTGTGGAATCCTATGCATTCGTTAGTCATTAGTGGCAATATCGGAGCAAATATCTCGGTTTTAATGAAATATATCATTTAAACTAAGGGTATAGGAGTGTAAAATTACCACTCATCACTCGCGAGGTGACACGTGCCAGCCCCGACACACCCACACCGCGCCAATCGACGCCCGCCACGCGCCGGCCTGCTGCTGAGCCAGCCTCTGCTGACACGCCACACCAACCAGCGCCTGAGGACTGATATGTCTCCAATGTATCTATATTTTTTTATTGTTTCATGCTATTATATTATCAATCTTAGATACTTCATATGCAATTTTATATCATTCTTTGGACTAAGCTATTAACCTAGTGCCTGGTGCCAATTGCTATTCTTTTTGCATCTTTTCAGCTTTTCAAAAAATCAATACCAATCAAAGTCCAAACACGATGAAATTTTACAGTGATTTTTTATGGACCAGAAGGGACCTTAGAAGGTTCTGAGGAGGCTAGTAGCCCTACGGGAGAGCCACAAGCTCACACGATGCGCCCCCAAGGGGCGTGGCACCTGAGCTTATGGGTCCCATGCAACTTTGTTTGACCTAATTCCACCTTTCGCAGTCTCATCAGGAGGCCTTTATGGTACTCTGCCAAAGGGGGAATCGATCACGGATGGCTTCTACATCATCCTTACTACACCACCAATAATGTGCGAGTAGTCTACCATAGACCTATGGGTCCATAGTGATTAGCTAGATGACTTATTCTTCTCTCTCTCTGATCTTTTGTTTAATGTTCTTCTTAGAGTTCTATTCGATGTAATCTTCTTTTGTAGTGTGTTTGTTGGCATTCGATGAATTATGGGTTTATAATCAGATTATTCATTGAAAGTAATTGAGTCTTTGATGAAATTTATTCTGCACGATTATTGTAGCTTTGTATTTCTCTCTGAACTATCTGTTTGGTTTGTCCTACTAGATTGATTTATCTTCAGTGGGAGAGGTGCTTTGTAGTGGGTTCAATCTTGCGGTGTCCACACCAGTGACAGTAGGGGTAGCAGGCACATATTGTATTGTTGCTACTACGGGTCAAACAACGGGGTTTAATCATATTGCTTGGTTTTATTCTATCTACATTATATCATCTTGCTTAAAGCGTTACTCTGATTTTCATGAACTTAATACCCTAGATGCATGCTGGATAGCGATTGATGGGTGCAGTAATAGTAGTAGATGCAGGCAGGAGTTGGTCTACTTGTCACGGACGTAATGCATGTATACATGATCATTGTCATGAATAACGTCATAATGAAAGTGTGTTATATAGACTAGAGGGGGGTGAATAGGCGATTTACAAATTTATCACTGAGAAAATACTACTTGAGGAATTTGCTAAGTGACAAAATACAAGCAGCGGATAAAGTACTCAGGTGCATGCATAACAAGACAGTAGCATAGTCATCATGATGAAATGAAACATACACAGAGCATATGTAGCATGTAAACAGGATAAGTAGGCGGAAGACAAGGTGACTGAAGAAATAGGGTTGAGGAAATTGAGAAAGTCTTCAGTCAAAGTCTTCAAATAGTAACGATCAATTTCATCAACACATAAGCGAGGAAATGAAAGGGTTGAGGAAATAGAACCAGTAGCTCGGTGAAGAAAGTGATTTGGTAGAACAGTTCCAACTGTTGTGACAGTTGTACGTCTGGTTGGAGCGGCTTGGTATTTAAACCAAAGGACACATAGTCCTTACCGTATTCTCCTTGAGCTAAGGTCACACAACCTTGCCCAATCGCTCATGGTATGTAATGCCCCAAGACCGATGCTCCAGATGCCTTTCATGGATTTTGAGATTCGTCGTGTGACTTGTTTTGTTTGTTGCATTCTTCATAGCATCATTTGCATTGCATCATGTCATCATGCCATTAATTTTGCAACTATTTTAAAACTCACATAAATAAATTGCATGGATCTCGGATCCATTTAAATTGAGGGAAATGCACTTGGTGATTTCTCTGTACAACATATAAAGTCTCCTAATATTATTAGGGAGCTATATCAAAATATTCCATTAACTTTGGAATCACCATAACACACCTGCAGTTTAAGTTCCATGCATTTTCTATCTCAATTCCTTGCCTCAAACTTTGCCAACAATTATTATCTCTTTTATTGAGGCTCCTCCTAAAGTCTCAATATTTTCGGGCACTTCGAAAACCTAGTCCCAATTCAAAACCATTTGAATTATATTCAAATTATTTTGAATTTATATCTTTCGTTCATGCCCACTCCTGTTTTCTTGGATGAAGCTCCTTTTTATGAGTCCAAGAAAATTTTCCTCGTGCTCAAATTCTTCTCCTATCTCTCTCTATATTTCTAAACGTTCTGTTTAAATGCTAAAAGAGGGAAAAGAGATCTAGGAGAAAGAGAAAGAGTGCACGACCTCAGCCCATCCAAGCCGACCCATCCCCGCGGCCCACCTAGGCCAGCCGCACCTTAACCCTAGCCCTAGTGAACTCCCACTTCTCTCCCTCGATCCCTTCCACCAGCACCGCCAACCTCCCTCGTCCTCCTACAAATCACGCTGCCAGGGGAGAGCCGCACGCTCGATCCCCACCTCTCTCGCTCGCTGTCCCACTCCTTCTCGATCCCCTCATCCTCCTCCTAGCGCTGCCACTAGGGCATCTCGCCCGACCCTGTGCCAGCTCGTTCCCGTCGCTCTTCATCTCGTAGCTGCCAGCGAGCTCCACTCCTCCTCCTGGAGCCTGCGCAGCCGCGCGCCCCTGCCTTCGCCGCCATAGCTCTTCTTCTCCCGTGCGCCGTCGTCGGCCAAGACCAGCAGGCCGCCGCCGCGCCTCACTGCCGTCTCCCCTTGCCGCCGCTAGCTTGCCTCGCGCACCTTGCCTTGCCGCTCCTCCGCCTCCCATGGCGCCTGTGCCTCCTCTGCGCCTACCTCTCTGCTCTGCCCATCGTTCTCCTTCTCCCCATCGTCCGCGCGCCTCTCTGCTCCATCCGCTGCGGCATTTGGTTCCGGTGCTGCCATGCCACCCATCGGACGCCTCCATCCTTCCCAACCCTGGGCCTCCTTGCTTCCTTCCTCGGCCTCACCTCCATCCCCTACGCCTCATCACCACCCCTCGGTTGTCTACCTCCGCCGCCATGGCACGACCCAAGTTGTTGTTGCCTACCTACTATCGCCTTGCTTCGGCTGTGGTCGTTGCCATGGCCAGAACCACACCAAGTTGTTGCCTCTTATACTTGCGATGTGTTGTGTGGACGCATTCAAAACCAGTTTGAACCTCAAGCGTCATGTACCCCGAGGACCCTGGATTCGTCAAGTTCCACTTGAACAAGTGGACCTCTATGTCTTGGATTCGCCAAGTACCACACCGGACATCAAGTACCTCTACGAACGACACTGGATGTATACGAATGTGTACAACTACCATCCCGTGCATGTCGCCAAGTACCACTACGCCCGGAGACCACAGATCCGTGAAGTTCCACTACCATCGCCGTGGATCCGACAAGTTCGCGAGTACGACTACTTCCCATGATGACCTTGTACCACTACCGTCGCAATACCGCGAGTACCTCTACCATCGTCGCATACCACTACTTCCCTCAACGAACTTGACCCGTTCTGAAAATGCACGCTTCTAAGGTATAACCCTGAGACGGCGCCCGTGAACAAATGCATGTGTGATGTATGAGATGCCCGTGTTTGCATCATGTCCGAGTTGTCTTTGCTCGGTCCACCTTGTTTGCTATGCCGTCGACCCGTGGGAACCCGGTAAGCGGGATCACCCCACCATCTTTTGCATTTTCCCCACATTTACTCCTTCTTTTCCACTGGTATCTCCATGAGTTACCGGAACCGAAATGTTGTCGTAGCATCATTTTCGGATTCGTTGCTGTGGCACCATTTCCGTTTCGCCGCCGCGGCACCCTTTTCCTTTTGCCATGGCGACAAACGCCTCATATCATTTTATACCAACATTTTCAAATTGCATAAAACTTGGATATGTCATCCGCATCATGATAACAACATTTAAAATGTTTAAAATTGTTGTTTGCATTAAATTGCTATATGCACGTGAGGATTTACCAGAATTGTTGTTTGTTATTTCCGGCCTCATTTAAATTGCCTAAATTGTGTAGTTTACTTATGCCTCACCTCTTGCCATGTTAACCAACATTTAATATTGTTGAGTACATAAACGAGATTTAACTTAATAATTAAATGTGGTGTTTCTCCAATATGCAACTCGTTGCATATTGAGCTCCACTTAAATTGTAGTATTGTTTGTTGCACTTTGCCATGCCATGCCTTATTTAAATGTACATGCATCATACTTGGTTGTGCATCATGCCATGTTTATGTGATGATTGTTTACTATGTTGTTTGCTTCTTTCCGATTGTGCTTCTTCTTGATAGTTCTGGTCACGTTATGATTGTGAGGTTCCGTTCGACTATGTTGGTTCTTCTACTTCATGGAATCGGTCTTCTTCCCAGCGGGATTTCAGGCAAGATGACCGTTACTCTGGATACCACTACTATCTTTGCTTTGCTACTTGTCTCGATGCTATCGTTATGCCGCGCTACCTACCACTTGTTTATCAAGCCTCCCAATATGTCATGAAACAACATCTAACCTGTTCCCACCATCCTAGCAAACCGTTGTTTGGCTATGTTACTGCTTTGCTCAGCCCCTCTTGTAGCATTGCTAGTTCTAGGTGCAGTTGCAGGTTGTTCCATGTTGGGACATGGATATCATGGGATATCACAATATCTCTTATTTAATTAATGCACCTATATACTTGGTAAAGGGTGGAAGGCTTAGCCTTTTTCTTGGTGTTTTGTTTCAGTCTTGCCGCCTTAGTTTCCGTCATACCGGTGTTATGTTCCTTGATTCTGCGTCCCTAACACAGTGAGGATTTATGGGCCCCTCTTGACAGTTGCTTTGAATAAAACTCTTCCAGCAAGGCCCAACATTGGTTTTACCATTTGGTCAACATAATAACTTAACATGATGATAAACTTAACGCATAGGGAGTTAGCGCTGCCCAAGGTTCGTTATTCAACCTAATACAGGGGGCCAGTGCTGATGGTGTTTGTCCCAAACGGGCAGATTGTGGGGCCGCCTCGGGGAAACCTGAGGTATTTGGTATATACCTGTAGGCTGACCCATCCGGACGTGGCCTAAGATGAGATACGCACGGCTACTATCAGGGTGTCGGCACGCCGGGAGGTCTTGCTGGATTAGTTTTACCATTGTCGAAATGTCTTGTGCACCGAGATTCCGAGTCTGATCGCAGGGTCCCGCGATGGAGGATTGTCTCCGTGGATCATGAGCTTGTCATTCGCTAAGTTGGGACACCCCTGTAGGGTTTAAACTTTCTAGAGCCGTGCCCTCGGTTATGTGGCAGATGGGAATTTGTTAATATCTGGTTGTAGAGGACTTGAAGTAAACTCAATTAAAATACACCAACCGCGTGCGTAACCGTGACTGTCTCTTTTCGGGTGAGTTCGAGAAGAGAACACATTTGGGTTGGATTTGAACGTAAGTAGTTCAGGATCACTTCTTGATCATTACTAGTTTGTGACCGTTTGCGTAGTTTCTCATCTTACTCTTGTATTCGTAAGTTAGCCACCATACAATGCTTAGTCGCTTGCTGCAACCTCACCACTTATCCTGTCCATGCCCATTAAGCTTTGCTAGTATTGATACCCATGGTAATGGGATTGCTGAGTCCTCGTGGCTCATAGATTACTACAAAAACAGTTGTGGGTATGGGTAATGTGATGATCTGACGTGAGAGCGATGCTTGATTGCTTTTGGAGTTCTTCTTCTTCTTCTTCTTCTTCTTCTTCGATCAAGGCATTAGGTTCCGGGTCGGGGAGCCTAGGATGAGCAGGGTGGATGTCGTTCTTCTTTTCGTTTGTTTTCATCCATAGTCAGATCCTGCTCTTCTTTATGATGACTGCTATGTGTTGATGAACTGTTGTATTGATGTTGTATCTTGTGGCGAATGTAAGCCTTTGTCTTGTATTCTCATCTATTCAGTACATGGTATGTTGTAGTGATATCCACCTTGCTATGCGCTCGAAATGCGGTTGTGCCCCAATCATGAACTCATCACATGATTGGGATAGAATCACATCTTGTGTGCTACATGGTAATTCTTCAAGGTGACTTCCAAACCTTCACAGACTTGGTCACTCGACGATCCACACATCCTCTTGGATGCTGTAGACCTTGACGCCTAACTGTCGGTGTCAAAACCGAAGATCTCGGGTAGAGGTCCCGAACTGTGCGTCTAAGGATCAATGGTACCAAGGGACGATGGGGACACAATGTTTACCCAGGTTCGGGCCCTCTTAAAGGAGGTAAAACCATACATCCTACTTGATTGTATTCAATGAGTATGGGGGTTACAAGAGTTGATCTACCTCGAGATCGTAATGGCTAAACCCTAGCTGTCTAGCCTATGAGAATTCTGATAGCCTCCATGGACTAAACCCTCCGCTTTATATACATACCGGAGGGGCCTAGGGTAGTACAAAGTCGGTTTGCAGAATAAGGAGATAATACATCCATACACCAAAACTTGTCGTTCACGTATACAGGAGTCCTACCCAGACATGGGGATGATCTTCGGTTTTTATATTCACAGCCTATCAGTACGGACCAAGTTGAATAGGCCGGGCACCCGAGGACCCCCTAATCTAGGACTCCCTCAGTAGCCCCCGAACTTTCCTTCAATGACGATGTAGTATCTGGCTTATGTCTTTGGCTTTTGCAAGGCAAGTTCTTCATCATACCTTGGACGGATAACAGCCCGGCCCTGACCTTCATGTTCTGCCATTGTGACTCCTTTCCTGTCATTGCCTCGATTTCCATGCGCTGGTCGAATGTAAATGGTCCATAATAACTTTTTACAAATACGCCCCTGACCTCATAGGGACAACGCCTATATAAAGAGGTTAGATCCCCAAATGCCATCCACAATCGTACAGAGAACATCAGGACCAGCCACAAAAAACTTCAAAACATGGCCAGCGTTACTAGCTCTTCTTCACGCCCTCATGGCCCTCAAGAGGGTGACTGGTGGAGTTTCTCCATGTCTCATCTTCAGTTGAGTCAACTTCAGACGCAGGGATATCTCCCTCTCGCAGACCTAGTCTCTGTGCGAGCAAGATTGGCCTCGATCGACAATGATGTGCTAGCAGAAGTTTCCCCAACCCCAACAAGGAGGAGAGGGTGTGCTTTGTTTTGTTTCTTCTATGGGGCTTAGGATTTCTGATCCATCCCTTCCTCAGGGGTCTGTTGGGGTTTTACGGGATCTAGCTACAGAACCTCACCCCAGGTTCGATTCTACACATCTCGGGCTTTATCGCTCTCTGCAACTGTTTTTGGGCTGTGAGGCCCATTTTGAACTATGGAGAAAGTTCTTTTGCCTCGTCCCTCGTCATTGAGGGGGTTCTATATTTGAAGTGGGCGGCGCCGAAGTATGGCGCACAGCTGAAGCAGGCTACCCTATTGGAACTCCCAAGGAGGTATCCCAAGAATGGTCTTTGGAATGGTTTTACATTCAGGACGTCCCCCTTCTGGGCCCAGTTCGGCGTGGCCTCCCCGAATACTCTAGTGCTTCGCTGAAGAAACGCCTCAATTAGCGCCCCCGGAGTCACAAGGAGGAAGTCGGTGTGGAAGTAAAGAGGTTGGTCAACAAGGTCTGATTACTTGCTCATTCTGAGCTCTCGATAATAGAAGTCATGGCCAACGCAATAAAACGATGTATTCAGCCCCTTCAGTCTAGAGTAACTCCTTTATGGTGTTACAATGGAGAGGATGACGCATCTCGTTACAGACGCAAGGGCCTGGATACCCCAACCGATCTGGCCATAATCTTGGTCGATTTGTATAAGGGGGAGACGGAAGACTTCCTCCGCTTAAACTGCCAAGAAGTTTTTTCCATGTACAACCCCATTGAATGGGTAAGCCTTTGATTATCAACGCTGTTGTACCTTGTTATCAAAGCATGCTAATCAAATTGCTCTTTTTGTCTTAAAACAGTCATGGAGGAAGGTGGTCGAGAACATTCATTGCCCCTCCCCACAGCCAGAGGATCACGTTCGCAACAAGGACCCCGACCTCTGCGAGGATCCAGATATATATATATATATATAGAGAGAGAGAGAGAGTTCGATGATGCAGTATTTTATCAAGCGAGCCTTCACGTCTCGAAAGTGGCTATTACCCTTTCTCCATTATAAGTACTCAAAAAGAAGCCCCTACTTGCACCTTATCCATTACACTAAACTGTATTTCATAGGATCAGTGCTCGGCAAGCCGCACTCCCTCGAGAGCGGCCTCTACGTAGGGCGATCATTCAAAATGAAAGGAAACCGGGAGTGCTGTCAAGCCCCCTCCTTCTTCAAAGAGGTATGTCCTTTGATATGTGCCTAAGCATGAGATCAGATCGTTAAATTTCTCCTCTACCTTTATTTCAGGAGGAGCACGCGGCAAACTATGGGAAAACACCCTGCTAGCCGAATATCAGCTAATCCGGCACCGGACTCGTCAACCAGGATGATAGCTGATAGCCAGATCCCCCCTCATGAGGATTTGGATGACGTATCCATCACGAATTCCAAGGTGGAGAGCGTGATGAATCATCATCGGCTGAAAGAGGCCATGCGCGCTCCAGTTTTCACTGAACATGAATTTACCTCACTCAACTCTCTGGATGCATATATCCGAGCCAACCGGGACGGACTTGCTGGAGTTACTGAACTGTTTTCAAAGGATACGCATGCTACCTCTTGAGCACTTGCGTTGGTTTTCCCTTGAAGAGGAAAGGGTGATGCAGCAGAGTAGCGTAAGTATTTCCCTTAGTTTTTGAGAACGAAGGTATCAATCCAGTAGGAGGCCACGCACGAGTCCCTCGTACCTACACAAACAAATAAATCCTCGCAACCAACGCGATAAGGGGTTGTCAATCCCTACACGGTCACTTACGAGAGTGAGATCTGATAGATATGATAAGATAATATTTTTGGTATTTTTATGATAAATATGCAAAGTAAAATACAAGGAAATAAAAATAACTAAGTATTGGAAGATTAATATGATGGAAGATAGACCCGGGGGCCATAGGTTTCACTAGTGGCTTCTCTCGGGAGCATAAGTATTCACGGCGGGTAAACAAATTACCGTTGAGCAATTGACAGAATTGAGCATAGTTATGAGAATATCTAGGTATGATCATGTATATAGGCATCACGTCCAAGACAAGTAGACCGACTCCTACCTGCATCTACTACTATTACTCCACACATCGATCGCTGTCCAGCATGCATCTAGAGTATTAAGTTCAAGAGAACAGAGTAACGCTTTAAGCAAGATGACATGATGTAGAGGGATAAACTCATGCAATATGAAATAAACCCCACCTTGTTATCCTTGATGGCAACAATACAATACGTGCCTTGCTGCCCCTACCTGTCACTGGGAAAGGACACTGTAAGATTGAACCCAAAGCTAGGCACTTCTCCCATTACAAGAAAGATCAATCTAGTAGGCCAAACCAAACTGATAATTCGAAGAGACTTGCAAAGATAACCAATCATACATAAAAGAATTCAGAGAAGATTCAAATATTGTTCATAGATAAACTTGATCATAAACCCACAATTCATCGGTCTCAACAGACACACCGCAAAAGAAGATTACATCGAATAGATCTCCACAAGAGAGGGGGAGAACTTTGTATTGAGATCCAAAAAGAGAGAAGAAGCCATCTAGCTAATAACTATGGACCCGTAGGTCTGAGGTAAACTACTCACACTTCATCAGAAGGGCTATGGTGTTGATGTAGAAGCCCTCCGTGATCGATGCCCCCTCCAGCGGAGCTCCGGAACAGGCCCCAAGATGGGATCTCGTGGATATAGAAAGTCACGGCGGTGGAATTAGGGTTTTGACTCCATATCTAGTAGTTTGGGGTACGTAGGCATATATAGGAGGAAGGAGTACGTCGGTGGAGCAACAGGGGGCCTACTAGGGTGGAGGGTGCGCCCAGGGGGGTAGGCGCGCCCCCCTACCTCGTGGCCTCCTGGTTGATGTCTTGACGTAGGGTCCAAGTCCTCTGGATCATGTTCGTTCCGAAAATCACGTTCCCGGGGATTTCATTCCGTTTGGACTCTGTTTGATATTCTTTCTCTGCGAAACCCTAAAATAGGCAAGAAACAACAATTCTAGGCTGGGCCTCCGGATAATAGGTTAGTCCCAAAAATAATATAAAAGTGTATAATAAAGCCCAATAATGTCCAAAACAGAATATAATATAGCATGGAAAAATAAAAAATTATAGATACGTTGGAGACGTATCAAGCATCCCCAAGCTTAATTCCTGCTCGTCCTCGAGTAGGTAAATGATAAAAACAGAATTTTTGATGTGGAATGCTACTTGGCATAATTTCAATCTAATTCTCTTAATTGTGGTATGAACATTCAGATCCGAAAGATTCAAGACAAAAGTTTAATATTGACATAGAAATAATAATACTTCAAGCATACTAACTAAGCAATTATGTCTCTTCAAAATAACATGGCGAAGAAAGTTATCCCTACAAAATCATATAGTCTGGCAATGCCCCGTCTTCACCACACAAAGTATTCAAATCATGCACAACCCCGGTGACAAGCCAAGCAATTGTTTCATATTTTTAATGTTCTCAAACTTTTTCAATCTTCACGCAATACATGAGCGTGAGCCATGGACATAGCACTATAGGTGGAATAGAATGGTGGCTGTGGAGGAGACAAAAAGGGGAAGATAGTCTCACATCAACTAGGCGTATCAACGGGCTATGGAGATGCCCATCAATAGATATCAATGTGAGTGAGTAGGGATTGCCATGCAATAGATGCACTAGAGCTATAAATATATGAAAGCTCAACAAAAAGAAACTAAGTGGGTGTGCATCCAACTTGCTTGCTCATGGAGACCTAGGGCATTTTGAGGAAGCCCATCGTTGGAATATACAAGCCAAGTTCTATAATGAAAAATTCCCACTAGTATATGAAAGTGATAACAAAGGAGACTCTCTATCATGAAGATCATGGTGCTACTTTGAAGGACAAGTGTGGAAAAAGGATATTAGTATTGCCCCTTTTTTATTTTATTTTTTGGGCCTTCTTTTTTTCTTTGGACTTCCTCTCTCTTTTTTTATTTGGGACAATACTCTATGAATGATGATCATCACACTTCTATTTATTTACAACTCAATGATTGCAACTCGATACTAGAACAAAGTATGACTCTATATGAATGCCTCCGGCGGTGTACTGGGATAGCAATGATGCATGAGTGACTTATATGAAAGAATTATGAACGGTGGCTTTGCCACTACTAAAATGTCAACTACATGATCATGCAAAGCAATATGACAATGATGGAGCGTGTCATGATAAACGGAATGGTGGAAAGTTGCATGGAAATATATCTCGGAATGGCTATGGAAATGCCATGATAGGTAGGTATGGTGGTTGTTTTGAGGAAGGTATATGGTGGGTATATGATACCGGCGAAAGGTGCGCGGTATTAGAGAGGCTAGCAATGGTGGAAGGGTGAGAGTGCGTATAATCCATGGAATCAACATTAGTCATAAAGAACTCACATACTTATTGCAAAAATCTATTAGTTATCAAAGAAAATTACTATGCGCATTCTCCTAGGGGGATAGATTGGTAGGAAAAGACCATCGCTCGTCCCCGACCGCCACTCGTAAGGAGGACAATCAATAAATACATCATGCTCCGACTTCTTAACATAACGGTTCACCATACGTGCATGCTACGGGAATCACAAACTTAAACACAAGAATTTATCAAATTCACAACTACTCAACTAGCACGACTCTAATATTACCATCTCCATATCTCAAAACAATTATCAAGTTTCAAACTTCTCATAGTATTCAACACACTCATAAGAAATTTTATTTATTTAATCTTGAATCCTCAAATAATTAAATCAAATTACCACGCTGTTTTGTAGGACACTCAAAATAATCTAAGTGAAGCATGAGAGAACAATGGTTTGTATAAAAAAATCTACCACCATGCTCTAAAAGATATAAGTGAAGCACTAGAGGAAAAACTATATAACTCAAAAGATATAAGTGAAGCACATAGAGTATTCTAATAATTTCCGAATCATGTGTGTGTCTCTCAAAAAGGTGTGTGCAGCAAGGATGATTGTGGAAAACTAACAAATAAAGACTCAAATAATACAAGATGCTCCAAGCAAAACACATATCATGTGGTAAATAAAAATATAGCTCCAAGTAAAGTTACCGATAGAAGTAGACGAAAGAGGGGATGCCTTTCGGGGCATCCCCAAGCTTTGGCTTTTAGGTGTCCTTAGATTATCTTGGGGGCACCATGGGCATCCCCAATCTTAGGCTCTTGTCACTCCTTGTTCCATAATCCATCAAATCTTTACCAAAAACTTGAAAACTTCACAACACAAAACTTAAAGTAGAAAATCTCGTGAGCTCCGTTAGCGAAAGAAAACAAAACACCACTTCAAGGTACTGTAATGAACTCATTATTTATTTATATTGGTGTTAAACCTACTGTATTAAAACTTCTCTATGGTTTATAAACTATTTTACTAGCCATAGATTCATCAAAATAAGCAAACAACACATGAAAAAAAGAATCTGTCAAAAACAGAACAGTCTATAGTAATCTGTAGCTAACGCAAGATCTGGAACCCCAAAAATTCTAAAATAAATTGCTGGGCGTGAGAAATTTATATATTAATTATCTGCACAAATAATTAAATAAATATCACTTTCCAAATAAAAATGGCAGCAGTTCTCGTGAGCGCTAAAGTTTCTGTTTTTTACAGCAAGATTAACAAGACTTTCCCCAAGTCTTCCCAGCGGTTCTACTTGGCACAAACACTAATTAAACACAAAAAACACAACCAAAAAAGAGGATAGATAAAGTATTTATTACTAAACAGGAGCAAAAATCAAGGAATAAAAATAAAATTGGGTTGGCTCCAACAAGCACTATCGTTTAACGCCCCTAGCTAGGCATAAAAAGCAAGGATAGATCTAGGTGTTGCCATCTTTGGTAGGCAATCCATAAGTGGATCTCATAATAGATTCATAAGGTAATTTAATTTTATTTCTAGGGAAGTGTTCCATGCCTTTCCTTAATGTAAATTGGAATCTAATATTCCCCTCCTTCATATCAATAATTGCACCAATCGTTCTAAGGAAAGGTCTACCAAGAATAATAGGACATGAAGGATTGCAATCTATGTCAAGAACAATAAAATCTACGGGCACATAATTCCTATTTGCAACAATAAGAACATCATTAATTCTTCCCATAGGTTTCTTAATAGTGGAATCCGCAAGGTGCAAGTTTAAAGAGCAATCATCAAAATCACGGAAACCTAACAAATCACACAAAGTCTTTGGAATCGTGGAAATACTAGCACCCAAATCACACAAAGCATAGCATTCATGATATTTAATCTTAATTTTAATAGTAGGTTCCCACTCATCATGAAGTTTTCTAGGGATAGAAACTTCCAGCTCAAGTTTTTCTTCATAAGATTGCATCAAAGCATCAACGATATGTTTAGTAAAAGCTTTATTTTGACTATAAGCATGAGGAGAATTTAGCACGGATTGCAACAAGGAAACACAATATATCAAAGAGCAATTGTCATAATTAAATTCCTTGGAATCCAAAATAGTGGGTTCATCAATATTTAAAGTTTTAACTTCTTCAATCCCACTTTTAACAATTTTAGCATCAAGATCTAAAGACTCCGAATTTTTGGAACGCCGTCTAGGTAACGGTGGATCATATTCTGTCCCATTATTATCAAAATTCATATTGCAAAACAACGATTTAATAAGGGACACATTAATAACATTTAGATCTTCATCTTTATTATCATGGAAACTAGAAGAACACGCTTTCATAAAACAATCTTTCTTAGCACGCATCCTAGTGGTTCTTTATTTGCACTCATCAATGGAAATTCTCATGGCTTTGAGAGACTCATTGATATCATGCTTAGGTGGAATAGATCTAAGTTTCAAAGAATTAACATCAAGAGAAATTCTACCAACGTTCCTAGCCAACTCATCAATCTTAAGCAATTTTTCTTCAATCAAAGCATTGAAATTCTTTTGTGAAGTAATAAATTCTTTAATATTAGATTCAAAATCAGAGGGCGTCTTATTATAATTTCCATAAGAATTGTTGTAGGAATTACCATAATTATTAGAGGAATTACTAGGATACGACCTAGGGTTAAAGTTTCCTCTATATGCGTTGTTACCAAAATTGTTCCTACCAACAAAATTCACATCCATAGATTCGTTATTATTCTCAATCAAAGTAGACAAAGGCATATCATTAGGATCAGAAGAAACACTTTCATTAGCAAATAATTTCATATGTTCATCCATCTTTCCACTCAAAACATTAATTTCTTCTATCGCATGCACCTTCTTATTAGTAGATCTTTCAGTGTGCCATTGAGAATAATTAACCATAATATTATCTAGGAGTTTAGTAGCTTCTCCTAAAGTGATTTCCATAAAAGTGCCTCCCGCGGCCGAATCTAAAAGATTTCTAGAAGCAAAATTCAATCCGACATAAAATTTTTGTATAATCATCTACAAATTCAAACCATGCGTAGGGCAATTACGTATCATTAATTTCATCCTCTCCCAAGCTTGTGCAACATGTTCATGATCAAGTTGCTTAAAATTCATAATATCGTTTCTAAGAGAGATGATCTTAGCGGGAGGAAAATACTTAGAGATAAAAGCATCTTTGCACTTATTCCACGAATCAATACTATTTTTTGGCAAAGACGAAAACCAAGCTTTAGCACGATCTCTAAGTGAAAAAGGAAATAGCTTCAATTTAACAATATCATTATCCACATCCTTCTTCTTTTGCATATCACACAAATCAACGAAGCTATTTAGATGGGTAGCGACATCTTCACTAGGAAGGTCGGAAAATGGATCTTTCATGACAAGATTCAGCAAGGCAGCATTAATTTCACAAGATTCAGCATCGGTAAGAGGAGAAATCGGAGTGCTAATAAAATCATTGTTGTTGGTATTGGTAAAGTCACACAATTTAGTGTTATCTTGAGCCATCGTGACAAGCAAGAAATCCAACACACAAGCAAACGAGGAACGGGTAAAAAGAGGCAAATAGAGAAAGAGAGGCAGGATAGAGAGAGAGAGGGCGAATAAAACGGCAAGGATGAAGTGGGGGAGAGGAAAACGAGAGGAAAATGGCAAATAATGTAATGCGGGAGATAAGGGTTGTGATGGGTACTTGGTATGTTGACTTTTGCGTAGACCTCCCCGGCAACGGCGCCAGAAATCCTTCTTGCTACCTCTTGAGCACTTGCGTTGGTTTTCCCTTCAAGAGGAAAGGGTGATGCAGCAGAGTAGCGTAAGTATTTCCCTCAGTTTTTGAGAACCAAGGTATCATTCCAGTAGGAGGCCACGCACGAGTCCCTCATACCTACACGAACAAATAAATCCTCGCAACCAACGCGATAAGGGGTTGTCAATCCCTACACGGTCACTTACGAGAGTGATATTTGATGGATATGATAAGATAGTATTTTTATGAGAAAGATGCAAAGTAAAATAAAAGGCAATAAAAATAACTAAGTATTGGAAGATTAATATGATGGAAGATAGACCCGGGGGCCATAGGTTTCACTAGTGGCTTCTCTCGAGAGCATAAGTATTGACGGTGGGTAAACAAATTACTGTTGAGCAATTGACAGAATTGAGCATAGTTATGAGAATATCTAGGTATGATCATGTATATAGGCATCACGTCCGAGACAAGTAGACCGACTCCTGCCTGCATCTACTACTATTACTCCACACATCGACCGCTATCCAGCATGCATCTAGAGTATTAAGTTCAAGAGAACAGAGTAACGCTTTAAGCAAGATGACATGATGTAGAGGGATAAACTCATGCAATATGAAATAAACCCCATCTTGTTATTCTCGATGGCAACAATACAACATGTGCCTTGCTGCCCCTACTGTCACTTGGAAAGGACACCGCCAGATTGAACCCAAAGCTAAGCACTTCTCCCATTGCAAGAAAGATCAATCCAGTAGGCCAAACCAAACTGATAATTCGAAGAGACTTGCAAAGATAACCAATCATACATAAAAGAATTCAGAGAAGATTCAAATATTGTTCATAGATAAACTTGATCATAAACCCACAATTCCTCGGTCTCAACAAACACACCACAAAAGAAGATTACATCGAATAGATCTCCACAAGAGAGGGGGAGAACATTGTATTGAGATCCAAAAAGAGAGAAGAAGCCATCTAGCTAATAACTATGGACCCATAGGTCTGAGGTAAACTACTCACACTTCATCGGAAGGGCTATGGTGTTGATGTAGAAGCCCTCTGTGATCGATGCCCCCTCCGGCGGAGCTCCGGAACAGGCCCTAAGATGGGATCTCGTGGATACAAAAAGTCACGGCGGTGTAATTAGGGTTTTGGCTCCGTATCTGGTAGTTTGGGGGTACATAGGTATATATAGGAGGAAGGAGTACGTCGGTGGAGCAATAGGGGGCCCACGAGGGTGTAGGGTGCGCCCAGGGGGGTAGGCGCGCCCCCTACCTCGTGGCCTCCTGGTTGATGTCTTGACGTAGGGTCCAAGTCCTCTGGATCATGTTCGTTCCGAAAATCACGTTTCCGAAGGTTTTGTTCCGTTCGGACTCCGTTTGATATTATTTTTCTGCGAAACCCTAAAATAGGCAAAAAAACAGCAATTCTTGGCTGGGCCTCCGGTTAATAGGTTAGTCCCGAAAATAATATAAAAGTGTATAATAAAGCCCTATAATGTCCAAAACAGAATATAATATAGCATGGAACAATCAAAAATTATTGATACGTTGGAGACGTATCAACGCGGTAATAGTTTGTGCAACTTTAATAGATATATGCCAGTAGCCCCCGAGACTTAAAGCGGACAAGCCAACCGATTTAAGGATCATTATGACCTGCAGGTTCCCCGGGAGAAGAACAACGTGTTGTCCCAGGAGCTGAAAACAAAGCAGACAAAGCTGAACGCTGTTGCCATAAAGCTTGCGGAGATGAAGAAGGAAAAAATGACCACTGATCAGAAGAACAAACTCAAGGAGGAAAAGGATAAACAAGCCGAAGATATAGATAGCTTAAAGGCTCAGTTATCAATCGTGCAAAAAGAGAATAAGAGGTTGAAAGGCGGCATATTCGGTATGACCTGTTGAATCATCCAAGGGGCTCATAGTATCCCATAATTTGGATTGTCAGGTCTGTTAACCGGTCGAACTGAAGAGGAAGTGTCCATATTTCGAGGCAACGTGCTTAAGGAGCTGTCCATGGTGCATGAGCAGGCCCAAAAAGCTATGAGATGTTTGGCTAAAGCTTTATGGCCATACGATGCCCCTCCAGAAAGTATGGAGGGGTTGGTGAACCTGTTCAAAGGTTCCTGGCACCCTTTCGAGCTATGCAAGGTGTCTGCATGCTGAGAAGGTGCACGAGAGGCAATGGGCGATGGTGAAGACGTGCTACACCAGATTTGATCCAAATCATATGGCCCGAGTTGGACCTTGGGGACCAGACGGAAAAGAGATTCCCATGAACTTAGTCTATGACCAAGTGATGATAGCTGCGAAATATTCGCAAGAAGACTATAGTTTAGACAGTCATATAGATGGCATAGATAAAGAGTAGGCGTTCGATTCTATGTATCAATGTACTTTTATCATCGAACTTATCTCCAACCGAACATGTCAAAATTTGTCATCGCAGGCCTTCGGCTTCAACCTCCAAACCAGAAAGGTGGAGTGTTTCCGGATACCATATCGGAATGTAAGAAATGTTCATTATGTCCAGAAACCAGGCAACCCAGTCATGTTGCTCAAACAGACAAAATTTGTTCAGGGAGTTATGTTATATTACTTATTTAACATAATAAACATCTTCAGAGGAAAATAGTTCCGTTAAGGGTTCCTTTCCTTGGGTTGGCATGCTTAATTCTGCGTGCCTAGGCTTTGATCCGAATTACAGGGAGCCTACCCCGTATATTTTTAGAAGAATTACAGAAACATACACAATCTGTTGTTGTTGGTCGACCAATTATTCTCTTAAGAATGCTAGCTTTCGGCTTCACCCGTCTAAGGTACAGGTCCGGATTACCCGGTTGTAACAATCGCAGAGGTGCTCCTTTTACACCCTAGCCGAATAATCGGGAACGTAGGGTATAAACACAGGAGCAAGGAAACCCAGCTTGGCAAAAACTTAAGTCATAAAGGTGCATATAATGGCAAAAAAGTGTATATAACAAACGACATAGACAATGTAAGCCAAAAGCTTTTAGTAAGAAGCTTCATCAAAGAAGCCCCCAGTCGGAGTGGGGTGTATACATTTAAAGATGTGTACCCCTAACAGTTTGGCAGATTCAAACATACCCTGGGATGTATACAAAAAAGAAAAAACTAAAAAGAAGAGGAGAGAAATAGAAAAAGGAAACTAGAAAAAATAGAAAGGATGCGGCCGAACTATCCGTAGAATCGTCGGAGCCGAGCAGCGTTCCAGGGATTCGGCTCAAGGCAATTATCCGATGCATTACAAAGGCGATAGGCTCCTCCTGTGAGAACTTCAACTATGATGAAGGGTCCCTCCCATTTTGGTTTGAGATTATCCTTCTTCTTCTCTGGGAGGCGCAAAACGAGTTCACCGACATTATAAGTCTTGGCCCGCACTTCTCTGCTTTCGTATCGTCTAGCCTGTTGTTGATAAAATGTGGAACGGGCTCGTGCAATATCACGCTCCTCTTCATGGCCATCTAGGACATCCTGTCGATCGGGCAAGGCTTCTCTCTCTTCGTACATGCGCACTCGAGGTGAATCATGAATAATGTCGCAGGGCAAGATAGCTTCCGCGCCGCACACCATGAAAAAGGTGTGTATCTGGTCGTTTGATTAGGCGTAGTCCGTAGCCCCCAGAACACGGAATCGAGTTCCTCAACCCAATGCTTATCTGACTCCCGTAGAGAGCGCACCAGTCTGGGTTTAATACCGCTCATTATTAGGCCATTAGCCCATTCAACCTGACCGTTTGTTTGAGGGTGGTAGACGGCATAGTCGAGTTTAATGCCCAAGTTGGCACACCAGTTTTTCACCTCATCGGCTATAACATTGGAGCCATTATCAGTGATGATGCTGTGCGGGACATCATAATGGTGTACGACGCCGGATATAAAGTCGATCACTGGCCCTGCTCCAGCCAATTTTACTGGTTTGGCCTATATCCGCTTAGTGAATTTATCCACCACAACCAGTAAATATTTCTTATTGTGGCTTCCCCCTTTAAGGGGTCTGACCATATCTAGCCCCCAGACCATGAAAGGCCAAGTGATGGGGATTGTTCTTATGGCAGTGGGAGGCATATGACTTTGATTGGCAAAAAGCTGACATCCCACGCAGCATTGCACAATAGCTTGTGCATCTGCTCGGGCCGTTGGCCAGAAGAAACCTGTCCAGAAGGCCTTGCTTACGAGGGCCCGAGCTGTGGTGTGATGGCCGCCTAGACCAGCATGTATTTCAGCCAAGAGTTGCCATCCCTCCTCTTCAGGGATGCACCTCTGGAGGAATCCAATAGTGCTTTTCTTGTACATTTCACCTTCGTGAATTTTAAAGGCTTTAGAACGTCGAACTATGCGATGGTCCTCATTTTGATCATCAGGAAGTTCTTGCCTATTAAGGTAGGCCAGGCAGGGCTCGGCCCATGGAGCGATAACGACCATGATTTCATGGGCAGAGGGTGTTATTTTAGTACCCGCGCCCGCGATGTTATCCGTATTGTGTTTGACTGCTAGGGACATGATTAGGTCTGGACTAGTGTTTCCACTCTCGTCGTGCCACACCACGGATGGCTTGAAGAGCCTTTCCACAAAGGTATTGGGTGGGACGGGGTTGTGCTTGGAGCCCATTCGAGCAAGAATGTCCGCTGTCTGGTTACTGCCTGGTTACATGTTATTTCAAATGGTAAGAGTTTAATGGCCCATTTAGCTATGCGGACGATGGCATCCCTATTGTTTATAATGTCATTGAGTGGTACTTTGGATGCCACCGTGATCGAACACTCTTGAAAATAGTGCCGGAGCTTTCGGGATGCCATAAAGACTGCGTAAGCTATTTTTTGGTAGTGAGGGTATAGAGATTAGCATGGTGTAAGGACCTATGATACGTAATACACTTGTTTCTGGATGAGGAATTTATGTCCCTCTTCCCCTCGCTCAACAACGAGTACATCACTCACTACCTGGTGAGTTGCGGATATATAAAGCAATATAGGATCGCCAACACTTGGGGCGGCTAGGATTGGGTTGCCTGCTAATAAGGTTTTTATTTCTTCCAATCCGGCTATAGCCGCATTCGTCCACTCGAAGTTGTCGGTGCGTCCAAGCAGTCTATTAAGTGGTAATGCTTTTTCTCCTAATCTGGAGATGAAGCGTCTTAATGCTGCCACGCACCCGGCTAGTTTTTGGACATGCTTTAAGTCTGTTGGCATGGCAGTTGTGACAGGGCTCGGATTTTGGCTGGGTTCTCTTCAATTCCTCTGTTGGAGACAATGAACCCTAGCAGCTTTCCGGCTGGAATGCCAAAAACACATTTTTCCGGATTGAGACATATGTCATATGTTCGCAGGTTGTCAAATGTGAGGCGGAGATCATCCACCAATGATTCAACATGTTTAGTTTTGATGACCACATCGTCCACATATGCTTCAATGTCTTGCCAATTTGTTTTTCGAAGCATGTTTGAATCACGCGTTAGTAAGTGCACCTGCGTTTTTAAGCCCCAAAGGCATAGTGTTGAAACAGAAAGGCCCGCATGGGGTGATAAATGCCGTTGCTTCCTGGTCGGACTCCTTCATTTTAATTTGATGGTATCCGGAATAAGCGTCGAGGAAACATAATGAGTCGTGTCCCGCAGTCGCGTCAATAATTTGGTCAATGCGGGGCAATGGGAAAGGGTCTTTAGGGCAAGCCTTATTGAGGTCTTTGAAGTCGACACAAAGGTGCCAAGAATTATCCTTCTTCGGCACCATGACCAAGTTGGCTAGGCAATCTGGGTGTTTGATTTCTCTATGAACCTCGAGTAGTTTGGCTAGCTCCTCCCCCATAGCTTGTCGTTTGGGTTTGGAAAATCGCCGCAACGTTTGTTTGACCGGTTTGAACCCCTTGATTATGTTTAGGCTATGTTCGGCCAGTCTGCGTGGGATCCCGGGCATGTCCGAAAGGTGCCAGGCAAAGATATCCAAATTTTCACGCAGGAACGCTCGTAGGGCGGCAACGACCATCGGATCCAGCCATGCTCCAATGGAAGCTGGGTGCACTTGAACTTTTACTATTTCATCTGCTGGTTTGAAAGAGGTAGACTTGGGCCTGTTATCAACAATCACATGATCCTCATCCACCATAGATTGCAGGGTGGTTAGTTCTTCGGCCGCAAGGGCTTTAGATAGTGCCTCAAGGGCCAAGGATGCGGTTTTGTTTTCGGCGTGGAGTGCTTTATCCGGATCACTTGTAACAGTGATTACTCCGTTGGGCCTCGGCATTTTAATGAGGTATGTCCTAGAAGCATGAGAAAGCATCCCGCCCAAAAAGGGCGTGATATCCACTATTGAAGGGAGCCAAGTGGAAAAGCAACTCTTCGGACATGTAATTCTCAGGCGTGCCGAATACTACATCAAATTTGATTTTCCCCGAACATCGTGCTTCTCGACTGGGGATGATGCCTCGAAAGGTGGTACTGCTTTGCTCGATGCGAGACTTGTCAATTTGCATTTTGTCGAGTGTGTTCTCGTAGATGAGGTTAAGTCCGCTGTCGCCGTTCATGAGCACTTTGGTGAGTCGAAAGCCATCCACAATTGGGTTTAAGACCAAGGCGGCTGGTGCCCGGACTGATCAGGCCGTTGGTTCGTCTTCAGCGGTGAAAGTTGTTGCCACATCATTCCATGGGCTCATTGCGGTTACTTGGTTGATTTTGGCGAGGTCGCGGAGTGCCCTTTTGCGCTGATTATTTGAAGAGAAGGTCTCGAAGACCGTAAAGACAGTAAGATCACCATCCTCCGGAGAATGCTTCTCTGGAGTAGCGGTGGTGAGGATAGCCTCACCACTTTTAGCCACTTGCCGGAGTACCCAACATGCCCGAAGGCTGTGAGTTGGTTCGGTTCTCGGCGTCACATGTATCTGACAGGGTTTGTCGAGGAGTTCATCAAGAACTAACCTGTATCCTGTAAAGGGTTTGTTTTTCTTGCCGATGAACTTATGATTGGATGCCTCATAAGGGTGTACCCGTTTCGCCCAGGCAGTACACTGCTTAAAGACAGCGGGTTCCAATTGAGTTTTTTGGGCCTTCCATTTGCTTTCCATCATGCAGTACTTTCGTACTACGTGCAATAGTTCCATGAAACTCTGTATGCGGCGGCGATCGAGGGCGTTCTGAATTCCCTCATCGGTGCAATTGTAATGAAAAACCGAGACCGCATCATTGTCGTAGCAATCTTTAATCTTGTTTTTGACAAGTAGAAACCTGGCCCAAAAATGATGGACCATTTCCTGAGGTTGCTGCCGTACTTACATCATGTCGTATATGTCTAGAGGGCCTGAGTTATTTGGAGATTATTGATTGTGGTGGGCGAGTGGGCTAAAAATCAAATCCCTACCCAAAATTGTGTTCGGAGCTGGTAAAATCTCTGAGGCCACCTGTTCGGGTCCAGGAAGATCAAAGTGCTCCCCGGACCCTAAGTCCGTCCCTGAGATTGGGGGACGCGGGGTCTCCTCCGAAGGAAGAGTATCTGGTTCAATGGATTCAGAGATCCGAACATAGCTAGTTTTTAACTTAGAGGAAGAAGTGTTCTTGTCTCGTTCCTCGACGACTGCCACTAGGAGAGTGATCGGCGGGAGACTGATTTCTCTCTAGTCAGGTTTAAGCCTGATCCGATCATAATCTCTTGAAAGCGCCAGGGCGGCGATGCGATCTAGCAGCTCGTTCAAGGACGAGATGTCTGCCGGATCCATATTTTTGGAGTGTTCGAGACCGATGCGGAGGTGATGTTTGGCGATCGCGAGGGGTGCCGTCGGCTTGCTGGCCGTGTCGATGCCCATAGTGAAACCCCCGAGTTGGAGGGCCTGTCTTGAAGTCTGGCTCCTTCCAGAAGTGATATCATTATTGATGACAAGGCAAGCCATCGATCCTTCTATCGACAACACAATGAAACTCTCAATGAAAGCACCAATGTCAGTATCAAAACGGGCACATCTCGGGTAGGGGGTCCCGAACTGTGCATTTGAGGATCAATGGTAAAAAGGGACGATGGGGACACAATGTTTACCCAGGTTCGGGCCCTCTTAAAGGAGGTAAAACCCTATGTCTTGCTTGATTGTATTCAATGAGTATAGGGGTTACAAGAGTTGATCTACCTCGAGATTGTAATGGCTAAACCCTAGCTGCCTAGCCTATGAGAATTCCGATAGCCTCCATGGACTACATCCTCCGGTTTATATACACACCGGTGGGGCCTAGGGTAGTACGAAGTCGGTTTGCAAAAGAAGGAGATAATACATCCGGACACCAAAACTTGTCGTTCATGTATATAGGAGTCCTACCCGGACACGGGGATGATCTTCAGTTTTTATCTTCACGGCCCATCAGTGCAGCCCATGTTGAATAGGCCGGGCACCCGAGTTCCTCCTAATCCAGGTCTCCCTCACTAACCGTCTAGAAGATGCACAGTCTTCAAAGGTAACAAGCATCGATTCCACACAAGAACAATCTCTTTAGTGATGCTCAATCACTTTGGGTTTTAGGTTTTGGCGTTTTTGGGGTTTTCCTCGCTAATGATTTTCTCTCAAAGTCCTCGGAGGATGGGATGCTCTAAATGACAAGTGTCAAGTTCTCTCGGAGTAGCCAACCAAACAATGGTTGAGGGGGTGGCTATTTATCGCCAGGGAGTAGCCCGACATTATAAGACATAAATGCCCCTAATGATATGACCGTTATGTGGATAAGATATTTGGGAGAGCTGGCGCAAAAGCACAACAACATTCGGAAATTTGAGCTCTCAAATTCCTCAGGGCTATCATGTTCCTCGCTGTAGGCAATTCGCATTGCGAATTCCTAACTCCTCAGTCAGAACAAATTCCTCGGAGACCAGAAGAACTTTGTCTCTATCATTGAAGAAATTTACTGAACTGCAAGAGATTTCCAAAGGCTTCACTCGAAGGATTGGGTATGTGTAGGCTTTGAGATGAGCATCACTTGGAAATTTTTCCTTAGTATTACCTCGATCCACCTTAACAGGACGATGTTTCCTATGACTCAGAAGAAAGAAATGAAACTACGAAAATAAAAGTCTTCATGCTTCATAGTCCTCGCATTAATATATTCAAGGTCACACCAATTTCCTCATTTTCAAAGTCTTCAAGAAAACCAAAGTCTTCGGATGAAGACATTAATTTTTAGGGGCTGACTTTCTTTGGATATATCAAACTCCTTAGAGACTTATAAGACCTGTGTACACTCACAAACACATTAGTCCCTTAACCTATAAGTCTTTAATACACCAAAATCACTAAGGGGCACTAGATGCACTTACAATCTCCCCCTTTTTGGTGATTGGTGACAAATAGGTTATGTTTTCAATGGGTATAAACATATGAAGTGTAAATACTGATATTGAAGAATTTGATTGCAAGATATAAAATAACTCCCCCTGAATATGTGCATATTTGAGGAATTCGCTTTGGACTGCAAATGTGTGCATGAAGGAAAATGGTGTCTGATGAAATTCAGCATTTAACATATAGTATGAAGAATTTTAAATGCATGAAGGAAAATGGTGTCTGACAAAATCCAGCATGCATGCATTAAGGTACTTGAGAAAATAAGCATGCAGAAGGCAGTTCAAAAGTGTCAGACCACCATCGGACTTAAGTTTACAACTCATCAAACAAGCACTTCAGAAGAACGAGAGTTGTAACTTAAAGAAAACAACCCATATATAGAGACCCGCTTGAAGCCTAACTCAAATTTCTCCCCTTTGACATCAAATGACCAAAAGGGTCGAAACCTGAGGACTAACGCCCTTGAAGAATATCATCTTGAGGTTAGTCGAGGAGTGCCAGCATTGTCGGGGTCGTTTGTCAATGTAGGGCCCGCCACAATGTCGTCGAGATCCTCAGCTTCATCTGCCACACACGATGAAGAATATGAACTTGTGACCAACTGAGGAACTTTGACCTTCTTGAATTTCTTTAAGGGAGGATGTGACCTGTCCAAGTTCTACTGAAGGTCCATCTGCCCGAGGTTTTCATCACTATAAAGATGAGAAAGTATAGCCCAAGTGCGATCGAAGATTTCATGCACATAGTAATGATTCTTCTTGATAGTGTTTTGTGCGACAATGTTCTGAGAATTGAGCCAAATTGACGCTTGACCCACTTGTGATTGCGATTGACTTTCTGGTGAAGACTAAGAAGAAGCTCATGATCAGTCATCACACGAGGGGCGGTAGCTTGAGGATTTTGCTCAGTGGCTTTTGCAGCAGAGTCCTGGGTTGCACAGACATCATTGGTGGAGTAAGATGCAACATTACAAAATTGACCATCCAATGGATGAGTTCCTTCATCAATAACAACAGCTTTGCCTTTTTTCATAAACTGAGGAAAATTGTCCTTTTGAGGACTTCAATAGGAGGCAGAAGCTGAAGTGATTCTGAAAATTAGCCTTGTATGGAATTGAAGACCTGGTTGTGATGAATCTCATAATCCAACGAGCATAGGGCTTCAATTCAAACGGCGACAGTGCAACATTGGCCAAAGTCCTCATGAAGAAATCATGATAGTTTATGGGAATGCCATGAATGATGTTGAACAACAGATTCTTCATGATGCCAACAACTTCTTATTCTTCTTCTTCTTCTTCTTCAAAATTGTGGCCTTTGATAGGACTGAGGGTTATTGTCAGAATGTGGTATACTGTCCTGGGAACATAGAGCAAATCCTTCACAAGGAAGGTGGTTCTTGGAGCTTGGCCAAGACTCAAAGGCTTCATCAATATTTGCATGAGATGATTTGGAAGTTCAGGTTCCTCATAGATAAGCCTTGCACCCTCTACAGGAGGACTGACAGGAATGGCATGAAGCAATTCAATGGTTGAGGCTTTGTAGTGAGTGTTTTCAGTCATCCAGTCCAAAACCCATGAATTGACATCACTGACATTGCTAGTGAGGTGCAGAGTTGCATAGAATTGAAGAATTAGCTCTTCATTCCAATCACATATGTCAGCACAGTAATTGAAGAGTCCAGCTGACATTGTTGAATTTCGGCATCCTTGTGCCAGACTGAGGATTTTGAGGCTTGGGCTGAAGATTTGCACTAATAGGCCTCACAACCTCTTGAATTACAACTTATGGTGTAGCAGACTGAGGAATTGAAGCGGAAGTTTCATCAGCAATAGCCCGAGTCTCCATTTCTTCAGCTGATGCAGCTAGAATTTCTTCGGGAATGGGCTGGAGTGAGGTTTGGCATCCTTCAGAGCCAGTCAGTATCTCTTTAGTCTGCACAGGGGATTGAGGAATTTGATGCAGAGGTGTGCCAATTGGTGAAATTGGGTGAAGAATTTCCCAATATTCATCATTGAGAACTAGAGTGGTTGATGCAATATCCACATCCTCATCAATTTCTTCTACGCCAACATATCTAGCAATGAACTGTGGCATAGGCGATGATACCAGTGGGGTTGAAGCAACAACTTCCATCTCAATGTTTTCATCAATCTGCTTTGAGGAAGCAGCAAAATGATTTTCTTCATCATTTTCGTCATCTGGAATGACATATTCTTCACCGAAAGTAAATATCTCCTTTGTTGGCACAATAGAAATGGGAATAGCATCTATTGGTTCAGTTGAGGAACTTGTCAAAATCCACATTTTGTTGGGAGCTGAGGATTCTACGGATGTTGATGCTTTCCTTTTCTTCATGGCTTCCTTCTCCACAGCCTTTGTTTTCTTCACTTCCGATGCACAAGGAAGTGTGATGTTCTTCACCTTTGAAGATTTTGCAGGAGGAACAGAGGATGAAGTTGGTGCAGTTTCTTCAGGCACGAATGATGCAGTTGCCCTGGTATTCCCAGTTTCTTCAGGCTCAGTGGATTTTTCAGCTGGCCTGGATTGTTCGTCAAGTGCAACATTGGGAGTTGCCCTGGCAGTTTCTTCAGCAGCCTAAATTTCTTCAGTTGTGCTTGTAGTTTCTTCAGCAGGCTGAGTGAATGTTCCAGCCTGAGGAATTTGTGGTTGGGAATGGGCAGAAACACTTGCATTGTGGTCCTTGATGGTCTTATTTGCAATGTTGATGAATCTGACTTTGGCACCTAGCCAATCAGCATGATAACGATCAAATTCATCACTAAGTACTTTGATTTCCTGTTGGACCGCAACAAGTTCTTCAGGAGACAAAGTGAGAACGTTGTTTCTCAGAAAGCATTCTTTCTTGTACTGGTCCTTCTTGACGCGCCTGGCCTTCTCAAATTTCCATTTTTCTTCGCCTATGAAGGCGGCCAACATGTGACTTTGTTCAGGAGTCGAGTTTAGGTCAGGGAGCGGAGTGTTTGGATCCTTGTGCCAAATATCACTGAAGTCAAGGATCTTCTTTGGATCCAGCATGAGAGGAACAGAACTTCCTTTGGCTCTTGTAGCTCTTTGTTGTCTATCTCTGATCATTTCAGCAAGTTCATCATCATCATCATTAGCTTCATCATCATTAGATGGAACTTGGAAAGCCACTTTTTTCTTGTGAGGACTTGGCCTCTTTCCACATCCAGCAGTGGACTTGACTTTCAGCAGAGATGGACCACTTGAGGATTGTGGTTGAGTTGAGGAAGTTGCAAATGCCCCTGAGGCAATTGAAAAACAAGTAGTCCGTTGACATGTTGCAAGATGCATAGGTGTTGAGGACTTGGTGGTAGTAGCTGAGGATTTTGCAGCAATAGAAGGAGTTGGCCCTGCCCTTGAGGAAGTTGCCTTAGGAAATTGATCTGAGGGCTTTGTTGTTGAGGAACTTGGCCGTTAGGGCATTGTGCTTGAAGACTTTGTCTTCGCAACTAATTTCTTCGAAATGTCCTTCTTTGGTGTTGTTCTACTGGCAGAGGCCTCAGCAGCAGCAGCTTGAGAAGCTTCATTAAATTTCCTCACTGCTTCTGCAGTAGTTTTTCGAAGATTTGCTTGGTGCTTGGCCCATTCCTTACGAAATTCCTCACCATGCTTGATGCTGGTAGGATTAGCTCGTTGGCCAGCAGCTAGAGGTGGTCTTGGGTGTGGAGGATTTACAACGAATTTTCATGTACTCTGGAGTAACATAGCGATATTCCTTCCATTCCTTTGCCCATATTCTCTCAATCCTCTATATGCACACTTTGCGCTGTGTCTTGGTCTCCTTTCCATGAGTTCCTTCATCAGGTGTGCAATATTCATCATATATGCCCTCAGGGATTTCAAATGTTGTATTTGATTCAGGCTTCTTTCCTCCTTTCCGAGGTCTTTTCCCATCAGCCATTTTCCTCACTTGAGGATTCCGAACTTTTGAAGATTCTAAGGAAGTATACAAGTTGTCTTCGAGGAACGCTGCAAATGACTTAAGTTGATGAGAACCTAGATATTCATCAGCAAACATTTTGTACCTGCGAACGAAGTATAGGTGTGAAGAATTTGAAGAGATCATATGCATTCTCAATTTTTTTTTCAAAAACTATCAAGTTGAGGAATTTGACCATAGATGTCTTGAGGAATTTCACTAAGCGTTCTTAACTCAGGTTCAAGAGTTGTACAGATTTGAAAATCCACGCAATTGAGGAACCTTGAGGAAAATCATAGCTTAGAGAAATAAATCAAGTAAAGGAAGCATTGCGGTGTTGAAGGAGTGGATTGTTGACACCTTTTGAGGATTTTGTGAAAATCATAAGAATCAAAGTAGGTAGTAAAATCAGATTTTAATTACCATTGATGGAGAACACGAAAAACTGGGAGTAGAACAAAGAAGTTCATCAGTCCAGATCTCCCACGCCCTAACTCAGCGGCGGGAGACAACTACGGCATCGGCAGAGTGAAGATTTGCGTTGCCGGCACAAGTACAACGTCGACGAGGTCGAGGCAGTGAAGCTCTCCCTCACCAGCGACGATGGAGTTTAGTAGCGGCACTAGGTCTATGCTTGAGCGAGGAGAGATGAGGTCGAGTGGAGTAAATGAGGTAAGTGGAGGTTAACAGATATTTATAGCCGACGTGAAAAACTGTTCGCCCGAAGAATTTGAACGAACATGCCCCTGACACTTGCTATCCTATCGACATGTGTCACCCATGTACTAAGAAGTGGAATTCTGCTAACACCCACCACACCTCGTGCCCATCCCCACCTTCTTCCTTCCTCAAACACACGCACCCAATCCTCCGATCACCCACCTTCTTCCCCATCGGGGCACCCACACCCACCTTCTTCCCCGCCGCCCCCACCCCACCTTCTTCGTCGCTGGGGACCCCGCACCCCCACCTTCTCCTTCTTCCCCGACGGCCCCCCACAACCCACGTTCATCCTTGTAGGGCACCCCGCACCCCACCTTCTTCCCCGTTGTGCTCCTGCACCCCCATGCACCGGCCACCGTGGCGTCTAGCACCACCTCTACATCCACCGTCGGCTACCCAGAAGCGCTGCGTCATCGGCCACCCTGCCTACCCCAGCGCGAGCCTTTCCCCTTCCCTATTCCTTCGCCTGGACCATGGTAGCTGACGGGTCTGAGGCCCCCTGCCCTCCCGTGCCTTCTCCATGGCCTCCTCCCCCGCCAGTGGTCGCACTCGTCAAGCTCGTCCTCACTGGAACCCCGCGGCGAACACCGACCCCGATGGGACCCTACCCACCTCCAGTGGCTCGGACCACCATGCCTTCGCCACGAAACGACTGCCGGTGACGGCCAAGACCCGGGATCCAGGGGCATCTCGGGGGTGGCGACGGTTGCTCGAGGCGTGCGGTTCCATTTGCCTGAGCACGCGGTCCAGTAGCTCATCCCGTGCAGTCCCTTGAAGACGAGCTCCACGAAGATGGCAGCCACGCCTCACCATGGCGGCTACAGGATGCCTTCTGCTCGAAGTCGCCACTACACCAAATCACACAGAGTGCGCCAGCTACTCAATTGCTCCGTTTGATTTTGTGCAGTTCACATTTTCTATGTGGGCAGATGTTTAAGTGCATTTCCGTTTTTTGATTTGGGGTGAGCTTTTGTACATCAATTTGCGTGGATGTCGTCGTGGCCCTCCTCACTCCACCGTCGACGAGCACACCCACCCCGGCAAGGAGGGCAACAGCCACCCCGACGAGGCACGTGGCCTCACCTGCCCACTACCATCCTTCTCCGTTCTTTTTCTGCAAACTGCAGGAGTACCACCTCAGCCCCCGCGCAGTGCGGGTGGTGAGCACGTGCAGTCCGGTGGGCACGTGCGTGCATCGCGCTGAGTGCGAGCGCCGGATCAGCACCGCCCCGGTGCAGTGCGGACGATGAGCACGGTAGTCCGGTGGGCACGTGCATACAGCGCACTGAGTGCGGGCGCCGGGTCAGCCCCTCTCCCGTGCAGGATCCCACAGACAGCACCAGATCTCGCGAGATCGAGCTTCTCTGCTCGGACATGGCGGTCTCCCATCCACCCAGGCTATGGAGGCAAGCTAGATCCGGTTAGATCCTTTCCTCTATGCTCCCCGGTTGTCCAACCTCATGCCCCAACAGCCTCCTACAAGCATGGCCAGGTCGACGCCTACCTGTCCGCTCTACATTGGAAAGAAAATTCAGAAAAAAATAAAGAAAGAATGATGAAGTTCATTTGTAAGAAAAAATTGTGGTTTGCTACAAAACCCCATAAATTTGGAAAACCTCATGAGGTACACTAATCTCGTCTGGTACACTAACCTCCTCTGCCCGCTACTAGGGGGCATCTCCGCCGCCGCCATTGCGCCGTGCTGCCCCGACACTATAGAGCAATGGCGGCAACAGGGCTCCTCATCCTGCCTTGTAGAGCAGCGGTGCAGTTGCTGCAGCCATGCAGTTGCTAACTCTTGCTTTTGCATCTTTGCTGAAGGTCCACAGAAGTTGTAGATGCATTGGAGCAAGAGGGATTCTAGAACCTAGCCTGCATCACCTCAAGTCTTAAGACACTGAAACCAGGTATCAACATTCAGTACACTGATCTCTGGAATCCTCCCTTGAATTTACTAAAGAAATCTTGTGTTAGTGTACAGTGTTTTGCAATTCCGCTGGTTTGTGCTATAATGAACCGTTGTTTTTATCCATGTATGTAGCCTTGTTGCTGCTTGTAACGGTGTTCCCGGACCAGGCTGAGCAGATCTTTGAGTTGGCTGGCATCAAATTGTGTTTAGGATCGCTGCTCTTCTAGTTACTCTCTTGAGTTCATACGTTTCACTATCAGGAATGGAATTCTTCATGATTTCATACTAAAATTCTTCAACGGACAGACAAAATTTGGGGACAATAGTTCCCATTACGTAGTCTGTGGGCCCATTATAAAATCTGGATGCACACTAATTTGATTTTTGTGTTCTGTTTGATTCATTTAGCTGCAGGTTAAGTGTGTCAGTAGGTGTGATTGGTGAGATCTCTTCAGACTTAAAAAGGATGTTAGGCTCCATGTGTAATTTTTAGGGACTTTCAATTTTTTTTGACTATTTATGTATTTTGGCTGGAGTAATTTCTTTTTCTCCCATACTGTTTTTCTATTTTCAGTTTTTAGGGATTGTTCTGTAAGAAGATTGGGACCCTATTTGAAATGTTCAGAAAATATGTGCTGTACATTTGTGGCGAGTTGAGTGGTTCACTCTATAACAAGAATTATTAGTAAAACGTATGTAATTCACTACTCTCTTCCATACAGTGCAAACCACGTCAAAAAAGTACAGTTCACTACTCTTGTCCCGTGGAGAGCAGAACACACGAGGGGCGTGACCACAAGTTCAGTTCGGTAATGCATGCAGTTTGAGGACCCAGGAAATTTGTGTCATGAGGTTCGGTTAGCCAAATGCATACAGTTTGAGGACCCATGGAATTTATTTTCCAGGGATGATCTGTGTTGTCTTTCAGGCACATGTATATGGATTTGTTTTAAAGCAGTTCATCCAGCATTGTGTTGCGGTTCATTTTTCTCGACCAAGCGGTTCACTTTCTTCATCCGTGTAAACATCCCTCTCCAAGCAATGCACTCTCTTTGCACATGCAATAAAGAAGAAAAACAAATACAAAATTATGCAGCCGACTCACTTAGTCCATGCGGTCCACTCGCACGGTCTACACATGTAAAAATATTAAGTATGAAAAAATACAAAAAATCACGTGGTCCACTTACTCCCAGTGTGAAGTGCAGAAATAATGTTACCGAAACGACAAAAAAAGGTATGAGGTACACGTCTCGATAGTGTTGCGGTTCAATTACTCCCGATGGAAAGTGTGGTCCACTTTCTCACCTAAAAAAATTTACGTCCGAATAAATAGAAAACATGCAGTTTGCTTACCTGTCTGATGCAGTGCGGTTTTCATTCTAAAGCAGTGTGTCCTTCTGTCTGATGCAGTACACACGTTGATTTTCGTGTTGTGAAAAACAAAGTGTCCGCATTTGGGTAATTTTGAAACTGCTCTTAAAACCGTAAGGAATTAGAGAAAGTGTTCTACATGAAAAAGTTGCGCCTCATCGATATCTTTCCAACGGTGTATAATTTGAATCATTTTGACCAGAAGTTTGTAAAAATTTCACAACAAACGGCCGCTGCCTCTCGTCGTCAGCCGCATGATTTTCAAAATTAACTAAAAACTATAAGGAATCTCAAAACTATTTCAACATAGGTAAGGTGTGCCTCGTCCGTAGCTTTCGAACGGCATACCGTACGCCTCGTTTTGACAAACGGTTCAAAAACTGGAGCAAAAATAGTACCAAAAATTGCAAAAATTTCAAAAAAACTGAATTCCGCGATTTATTAAATTTAAAACTGTTCTTAAACCGTAGCGAATTAGAGAAAATACTAGATATGAAAAAGATGCGGCTCAATGATATCTTTCCAACTGTGTATCATTTGCTTCATTCCGATGAGCGGTTTCGAAAAAAAACGCAAAAAAATGCTTGATGCCATTCGTCGTTAGCCGCATCATTTTTGAAACTGCTCTTAAACTATGATGAATCTCAAAAAGTGTTCAACATGGCAAAGTTGTGCCTAATCCATAGCTTCTCAACGGTATATTACATGCGTCATTCCAATAAACGGTTAAAAAACTAGAGCGAAAAAGGTGCCGAAAAATAGCACGTGCAATTTTTTCCGACACGAAGTTCACTATATTGAATCATGCACCAACCAACTTATCCATCAGTCCGAACTGATGGAGGGAGGCAGGCAATATATTTCAACACCCCCCTCGCGTTTAGGCTACTTTAGTCCTTAGACATGGGATCGATGTAGGTCGCAGAATCATTTTATTTAATAATGCATTGGCAGGATCTTGAACTCAAGACCTCTTGGTTTGGATACCATATTGAATCATGCACCAACCAACTCATCCATCAGTCCGAACTGATGGAGGGAGGCGCGCAATATATTTCAACACACTAGTCTCTTTGTTGCAATACCCCAGCTACTGAAAGTGCAGTGCCCTCGCGTTGAGTGTGCAGTGCGGAAGTGTTATCAGAATAGTTATTCTACTAATATTAGCAGAATAGACCAGCTATACACACACACATAAACACTATTCTGATCACGGGATCAAAATATTATTCTGATCACAACATGAACTTCCTGAGTTACACGCCTGAACTTCCCTCTGTAGGAACCCGACCTTCGGGCTATCATCGTAATCGTGCCTCCCCGTGTGAATTATTCTTGTTAGTCATGTGCTATATGATGTTAGTTTA
The DNA here is from genome assembly GCF_056163025.1 of Triticum urartu. Classification (NCBI taxonomy): domain Eukaryota; kingdom Viridiplantae; phylum Streptophyta; class Magnoliopsida; order Poales; family Poaceae; genus Triticum; species Triticum urartu. The sequence continues at coordinate 359,712,720 of NC_141876.1, read as the reverse complement.
ATCTAAAAATGTTTTTAGCAACTAAATACTTGTTTTAAATAGGAATCTCGCTCGTTAGCGGATTTTCCTCAAGAGGGTGACTGGTGGAGTTGCTCCATGTCTCATCTTCAGTTGAGTCAACTTCAGACGCAGGGATATCTCCCTCTCGCAGATCTAGTCTCTGTGCGAGCAAGATTGGCCTCGATCGACAATGATGTGCTAGCAGAAGTTTCCCCAACCCCAACAAGGAGGAGAGGGTGTGCTTTGTTTTGTTTCTTCTGTGGGGCTTAGGATTTCTGATCCATCCCTTCCTCAGGGGTCTGTTGGGGTTTTACGGGATCTAGCTACAGAACCTCACCCCAGGTTCGATTCTACACATCTCGGGCTTTATCGCTCTCTGCAACTGTTTTTGGGCTGTGAGGCCCATTTTGAACTATGGAGAAAGTTCTTTTGCCTCGTCCCTCGTCATTGAGGGGGTTCTATATTTGAAGTGGGCGGCGCCGAAGTATGGCGCATAGCTGAAGCAGGCTACCCTATTGGAACTCCCAAGGAGGTATCCCAAGAATGGTCTTTGGAATGGTTTTACATTCAGGACGTCCCCCTTCTGGGCCCAGTTCGGCGTGGCCTCCCCGAATACTCTAGTGCTTCGCTGAAGAAACGCCTCAATTAGCGCCCCCGGAGTCACAAGGAGGAAGTCGGTGTGGAAGTAAAGAGGTTGGTCAACAAGGTCTGATTACTTGCTCATTCTGAGCTCTCGATAATAGAAGTCATGGCCAACGCAATAAAACGATGTATTCAGCCCCTTCAGTCTAGAGTAACTCCTTTATGGTGTTACAATGGAGAGGATGACGCATCTCGTTACAGACGCAAGGGCCTGGATACCCCAACCGATCTGGCCATAATCTTGGTCGATTTGTATAAGGGGGAGACGGAAGACTTCCTCCGCTTAAACTGCCAAGAAGTTTTTTCCATGTACAACCCCATTGAATGGGTAAGCCTTTGATTATCAACGCTGTTGTACCTTGTTATCAAAGCATGCTAATCAAATTGCTCTTTTTGTCTTAAAACAGTCATGGAGGAAGGTGGTCGAGAACATTCATTGCCCCTCCCCACAGCCAGAGGATCACGTTCGCAACAAGGACCCCGACCTCTGCGAGGATCCAGATATATATATATATATATATATATATAGAGAGAGAGAGAGAGAGAGAGAGAGTTCGATGATGCAGTATTTTATCAAGCGAGCCTTCACGTCTCGAAAGTGGCTATTACCCTTTCTCCATTATAAGTACTCAAAAAGAAGCCCCTACTTGCACCTTATCCATTACACTAAACTGTATTTCATAGGATCAGTGCTCGGCAAGCCGCACTCCCTCGAGAGCGGCCTCTACGTAGGGCGATCATTCAAAATGAAAGGAAACCGGGAGTGCTGTCAAGCCCCCTCCTTCTTCAAAGAGGTATGTCCTTTGATATGTGCCTAAGCATGAGATCAGATCGTTAAATTTCTCCTCTACCTTTATTTCAGGAGGAGCACGCGGCAAACTATGGGAAAACACCCTGCTAGCCGAATATCAGCTAATCCGGCACCGGACTCGTCAACCAGGATGATAGCTGATAGCCAGATCCCCCTCATGAGGATTTGGATGACGTATCCATCACGAATTCCAAGGTGGAGAGCGTGATGAATCATCATCGGCTGAAAGAGGCCATGCGCGCTCCAGTTTTCACTGAACATGAATTTACCTCACTCAACTCTCTGGATGCATATATCCGAGCCAACCGGGACGGACTTGCTGGAGTTACTGAACTGTTTTCAAAGGATACGCATGCTACCTCTTGAGCACTTGCGTTGGTTTTCCCTTGAAGAGGAAAGGGTGATGCAGCAGAGTAGCGTAAGTATTTCCCTTAGTTTTTGAGAACGAAGGTATCAATCCAGTAGGAGGCCACGCACGAGTCCCTCGTACCTACACAAACAAATAAATCCTCGCAACCAACGCGATAAGGGGTTGTCAATCCCTACACGGTCACTTACGAGAGTGAGATCTGATAGATATGATAAGATAATATTTTTGGTATTTTTATGATAAATATGCAAAGTAAAATACAAGGAAATAAAAATAACTAAGTATTGGAAGATTAATATGATGGAAGATAGACCCGGGGGCCATAGGTTTCACTAGTGGCTTCTCTCGGGAGCATAAGTATTCACGGCGGGTAAACAAATTACCGTTGAGCAATTGACAGAATTGAGCATAGTTATGAGAATATCTAGGTATGATCATGTATATAGGCATCACGTCCAAGACAAGTAGGCCGACTCCTACCTGCATCTACTACTATTACTCCACACATCGACCGCTGTCCAGCATGCATCTAGAGTATTAAGTTCAAGAGAACAGAGTAACGCTTTAAGCAAGATGACATGATGTAGAGGGATAAACTCATGCAATATGAAATAAACCCCACCTTGTTATCCTTGATGGCAACAATACAATACGTGCCTTGCTGCCCCTACCTGTCACTGGGAAAGGACACTGTAAGATTGAACCCAAAGCTAGGCACTTCTCCCATTACAAGAAAGATCAATCTAGTAGGCCAAACCAAACTGATAATTCGAAGAGACTTGCAAAGATAACCAATCATACATAAAAGAATTCAGAGAAGATTCAAATATTGTTCATAGATAAACTTGATCATAAACCCACAATTCATCGGTCTCAACAGACACACCGCAAAAGAAGATTACATCGAATAGATCTCCACAAGAGAGGGGGAGAACTTTGTATTGAGATCCAAAAAGAGAGAAGAAGCCATCTAGCTAATAACTATGGACCCGTAGGTCTGAGGTAAACTACTCACACTTCATCAGAAGGGCTATGGTGTTGATGTAGAAGCCCTCCGTGATCGATGCCCCCTCCAGCGGAGCTCCGGAACAGGCCCCAAGATGGGATCTCGTGGATATAGAAAGTCACGGCGGTGGAATTAGGGTTTTGACTCCATATCTAGTAGTTTGGGGTACGTAGGCATATATAGGAGGAAGGAGTACGTCGGTGGAGCAACAGGGGGCCTACTAGGGTGGAGGGTGCGCCCAGGGGGGTAGGCGCGCCCCCCTACCTCGTGGCCTCCTGGTTGATGTCTTGACATAGGGTCCAAGTCCTCTGGATCATGTTCGTTCCGAAAATCACGTTCCCGGGGATTTCATTCCGTTTGGACTCTGTTTGATATTCTTTCTCTGCGAAACCCTAAAATAGGCAAGAAACAACAATTCTAGGCTGGGCCTCCGGATAATAGGTTAGTCCCAAAAATAATATAAAAGTGTATAATAAAGCCCAATAATGTCCAAAACAGAATATAATATAGCATGGAAAAATAAAAAATTATAGATACGTTGGAGACGTATCAAGCATCCCCAAGCTTAATTCCTGCTCGTCCTCGAGTAGGTAAATGATAAAAACAGAATTTTTGATGTGGAATGCTACTTGGCATAATTTCAATCTAATTCTCTTAATTGTGGTATGAACATTCAGATCCGAAAGATTCAAGACAAAAGTTTAATATTGACATAGAAATAATAATACTTCAAGCATACTAACTAAGCAATTATGTCTCTTCAAAATAACATGGCGAAGAAAGTTATCCCTACAAAATCATATAGTCTGGCAATGCCCCGTCTTCACCACACAAAGTATTCAAATCATGCACAACCCCGGTGACAAGCCAAGCAATTGTTTCATATTTTTAATGTTCTCAAACTTTTTCAATCTTCACGCAATACATGAGCGTGAGCCATCGACATAGCACTATAGGTGGAATAGAATGGTGGCTGTGGAGGAGACAAAAAGGGGAAGATAGTCTCCACATCAACTAGGCGTATCAACGGGCTATGGAGATGCCCATCAATAGATATCAATGTGAGTGAGTAGGGATTGCCATGCAATAGATGCACTAGAGCTATAAATATATGAAAGCTCAACAAAAAGAAACTAAGTGGGTGTGCATCCAACTTGCTTGCTCATGGAGACCTAGGGCATTTTGAGGAAGCCCATCGTTGGAATATACAAGCCAAGTTCTATAATGAAAAATTCCCACTAGTATATGAAAGTGATAACAAAGGAGACTCTCTATCATGAAGATCATGGTGCTACTTTGAAGGACAAGTGTGGAAAAAGGATACTAGTATTGCCCCTTTTTTATTTTATTTTTTGGGCCTTCTTTTTTTCTTTGGACTTTCTCTCTCTTTTTTTATTTGGGACAATACTCTATGAATGATGATCATCACACTTCTATTTATTTACAACTCAATGATTGCAACTCGATACTAGAACAAAGTATGACTCTATATGAATGCCTCCGGCGGTGTACTGGGATAGCAATGATGCATGAGTGACTTATATGAAAGAATTATGAACGGTGGCTTTGCCACTACTAAAATGTCAACTACATGATCATGCAAAGCAATATGACAATGATGGAGCGTGTCATGATAAACGGAATGGTGGAAAGTTGCATGGAAATATATCTCGGAATGGCTATGGAAATGCCATGATAGGTAGGTATGGTGGTTGTTTTGAGGAAGGTATATGGTGGGTATATGATACCGGCGAAAGGTGCGCGGTATTAGAGAGGCTAGCAATGGTGGAAGGGTGAGAGTGCGTATAATCCATGGACTCAACATTAGTCATAAAGAACTCACATACTTATTGCAAAAATCTATTAGTTATCAAAGAAAATTACTATGCGCATTCTCCTAGGGGGATAGATTGGTAGGAAAAGACCATCGCTCGTCCCCGACCGCCACTCGTAAGGAGGACAATCAATAAATACATCATGCTCCGACTTCTTAACATAACGGTTCACCATACGTGCATGCTACGGGAATCACAAACTTAAACACAAGAATTTATCAAATTCACAACTACTCAACTAGCACGACTCTAATATTACCATCTCCATATCTCAAAACAATTATCAAGTTTCAAACTTCTCATAGTATTCAACACACTCATAAGAAATTTTATTTATTTAATCTTGAATCCTCAAATAATTAAATCAAATTACCACGCTGTTTTGTAGGACACTCAAAATAATCTAAGTGAAGCATGAGAGAACAATGGTTTGTATAAAAAAATCTACCACCATGCTCTAAAAGATATAAGTGAAGCACTAGAGGAAAAACTATATAACTCAAAAGATATAAGTGAAGCACATAGAGTATTCTAATAATTTCCGAATCATGTGTGTGTCTCTCAAAAAGGTGTGTGCAGCAAGGATGATTGTGGAAAACTAACAAATAAAGACTCAAATAATACAAGATGCTCCAAGCAAAACACATATCATGTGGTAAATAAAAATATAGCTCCAAGTAAAGTTACCGATAGAAGTAGACGAAAGAGGGGATGCCTTTCGGGGCATCCCCAAGCTTTGGCTTTTAGGTGTCCTTAGATTATCTTGGGGGCACCATGGGCATCCCCAAGCTTAGGCTCTTGTCACTCCTTGTTCCATAATCCATCAAATCTTTACCCAAAACTTGAAAACTTCACAACACAAAACTTAAAGTAGAAAATCTCGTGAGCTCCGTTAGCGAAAGAAAACAAAACACCACTTCAAGGTACTGTAATGAACTCATTATTTATTTATATTGGTGTTAAACCTACTGTATTAAAACTTCTCTATGGTTTATAAACTATTTTACTAGCCATAGATTCATCAAAATAAGCAAACAACACATGAAAAAAAGAATCTGTCAAAAACAGAACAGTCTATAGTAATCTGTAGCTAACGCAAGATCTGGAACCCCAAAAATTCTAAAATAAATTTCTGGGCGTGAGAAATTTATATATTAATTATCTGCACAAATAATTAAATAAATATCACTTTCCAAATAAAAATGGCAGCAGTTCTCGTGAGCGCTAAAGTTTCTGTTTTTTACAGCAAGATTAACAAGACTTTCCCCAAGTCTTCCCAGCGGTTCTACTTGGCACAAACACTAATTAAACACAAAAAACACAACCAAAAAAGAGGATAGATAAAGTATTTATTACTAAACAGGAGCAAAAATCAAGGAATAAAAATAAAATTGGGTTGGCTCCAACAAGCACTATCGTTTAACGCCCCTAGCTAGGCATAAAAAGCAAGGATAGATCTAGGTGTTGCCATCTTTGGTAGGCAATCCATAAGTGGATCTCAAAATAGATTCATAAGGTAATTTAATTTTATTTCTAGGGAAGTGTTCCATGCCTTTCCTTAATGTAAATTGGAATCTAATATTCCCCTCCTTCATATCAATAATTGCACCAATCGTTCTAAGGAAAGGTCTACCAAGAATAATAGGACATGAAGGATTGCAATCTATGTCAAGAACAATAAAATCTACGGGCACATAATTCCTATTTGCAACAATAAGAACATCATTAATTCTTCCCATAGGTTTCTTAATAGTGGAATCCGCAAGGTGCAAGTTTAAAGAGCAATCATCAAAATCACGGAAACCTAACAAATCACACAAAGTCTTTGGAATCGTGGAAATACTAGCACCCAAATCACACAAAGCATAGCATTCATGATATTTAATCTTAATTTTAATAGTAGGTTCCCACTCATCATGAAGTTTTCTAGGGATAGAAACTTCCAGCTCAAGTTTTTCTTCATAAGATTGCATCAAAGCATCAACGATATGTTTAGTAAAAGCTTTATTTTGACTATAAGCATGAGGAGAATTTAGCACGGATTGCAACAAGGAAACACAATATATCAAAGAGCAATTGTCATAATTAAATTCCTTGGAATCCAAAATAGTGGGTTCATCAATATTTAAAGTTTTAACTTCTTCAATCCCACTTTTAACAATTTTAGCATCAAGATCTAAAGACTCCGAATTTTTGGAACGCCGTCTAGGTAACGGTGGATCATATTCTGTCCCATTATTATCAAAATTCATATTGCAAAACAACGATTTAATAAGGGACACATTAATAACATTTAGATCTTCATCTTTATTATCATGGAAACTAGAAGAACACGCTTTCATAAAACAATCTTTCTTAGCACGCATCCTAGTGGTTCTTTATTTGCACTCATCAATGGAAATTCTCATGGCTTTGAGAGACTCATTGATATCATGCTTAGGTGGAATAGATCTAAGTTTCAAAGAATTAACATCAAGAGAAATTCTACCAACGTTCCTAGCCAACTCATCAATCTTAAGCAATTTTTCTTCAATCAAAGCATTGAAATTCTTTTGTGAAGTAATAAATTCTTTAATATTAGATTCAAAATCAGAGGGCGTCTTATTATAATTTCCATAAGAATTGTTGTAGGAATTACCATAATTATTAGAGGAATTACTAGGATACGACCTAGGGTTAAAGTTTCCTCTATATGCGTTGTTACCAAAATTGTTCCTACCAACAAAATTCACATCCATAGATTCGTTATTATTCTCAATCAAAGTAGACAAAGGCATATCATTAGGATCAGAAGAAACACTTTCATTAGCAAATAATTTCATATGTTCATCCATCTTTCCACTCAAAACATTAATTTCTTCTATCGCATGCACCTTCTTATTAGTAGATCTTTCAGTGTGCCATTGAGAATAATTAACCATAATATTATCTAGGAGTTTAGTAGCTTCTCCTAAAGTGATTTCCATAAAAGTGCCTCCCGCGGCCGAATCTAAAAGATTTCTAGAAGCAAAATTCAATCCGACATAAAATTTTTGTATAATCATCTACAAATTCAAACCATGCGTAGGGCAATTACGTATCATTAATTTCATCCTCTCCCAAGCTTGTGCAACATGTTCATGATCAAGTTGCTTAAAATTCATAATATCGTTTCTAAGAGAGATGATCTTAGCGGGAGGAAAATACTTAGAGATAAAAGCATCTTTGCACTTATTCCACGAATCAATACTATTTTTTGGCAAAGACGAAAACCAAGCTTTAGCACGATCTCTAAGTGAAAAAGGAAATAGCTTCAATTTAACAATATCATTATCCACATCCTTCTTCTTTTGCATATCACACAAATCAACGAAGCTATTTAGATGGGTAGCGACATCTTCACTAGGAAGGTCGGAAAATGGATCTTTCATGACAAGATTCAGCAAGGCAGCATTAATTTCACAAGATTCAGCATCGGTAAGAGGAGAAATCGGAGTGCTAATAAAATCATTGTTGTTGGTATTGGTAAAGTCACACAATTTAGTGTTATCTTGAGCCATCGTGACAAGCAAGAAATCCAACACACAAGCAAACGAGGAACGGGTAAAAAGAGGCAAATAGAGAAAGAGAGGCAGGATAGAGAGAGAGAGGGCGAATAAAACGGCAAGGATGAAGTGGGGGAGAGGAAAACGAGAGGAAAATGGCAAATAATGTAATGCGGGAGATAAGGGTTGTGATGGGTACTTGGTATGTTGACTTTTGCGTAGACCTCCCCGGCAACGGCGCCAGAAATCCTTCTTGCTACCTCTTGAGCACTTGCGTTGGTTTTCCCTTCAAGAGGAAAGGGTGATGCAGCAGAGTAGCGTAAGTATTTCCCTCAGTTTTTGAGAACCAAGGTATCATTCCAGTAGGAGGCCACGCACGAGTCCCTCATACCTACACGAACAAATAAATCCTCGCAACCAACGCGATAAGGGGTTGTCAATCCCTACACGGTCACTTACGAGAGTGATATTTGATGGATATGATAAGATAGTATTTTTATGAGAAAGATGCAAAGTAAAATAAAAGGCAATAAAAATAACTAAGTATTGGAAGATTAATATGATGGAAGATAGACCCGGGGGCCATAGGTTTCACTAGTGGCTTCTCTCGAGAGCATAAGTATTGACGGCGGGTAAACAAATTACTGTTGAGCAATTGACAGAATTGAGCATAGTTATGAGAATATCTAGGTATGATCATGTATATAGGCATCACGTCCGAGACAAGTAGACCGACTCCTGCCTGCATCTACTACTATTACTCCACACATCGACCGCTATCCAGCATGCATCTAGAGTATTAAGTTCAAGAGAACAGAGTAACGCTTTAAGCAAGATGACATGATGTAGAGGGATAAACTCATGCAATATGAAATAAACCCCATCTTGTTATTCTCGATGGCAACAATACAACATGTGCCTTGCTGCCCCTACTGTCACTGGGAAAGGACACCGCCAGATTGAACCCAAAGCTAAGCACTTCTCCCATTGCAAGAAAGATCAATCCAGTAGGCCAAACCAAACTGATAATTCGAAGAGACTTGCAAAGATAACCAATCATACATAAAAGAATTCAGAGAAGATTCAAATATTGTTCATAGATAAACTTGATCATAAACCCACAATTCCTCGGTCTCAACAAACACACCACAAAAGAAGATTACATCGAATAGATCTCCACAAGAGAGGGGGAGAACATTGTATTGAGATCCAAAAAGAGAGAAGAAGCCATCTAGCTAATAACTATGGACCCATAGGTCTGAGGTAAACTACTCACACTTCATCGGAAGGGCTATGGTGTTGATGTAGAAGCCCTCTGTGATCGATGCCCCCTCCGGCGGAGCTCCGGAACAGGCCCTAAGATGGGATCTCGTGGATACAAAAAGTCACGGCGGTGTAATTAGGGTTTTGGCTCCGTATCTGGTAGTTTGGGGGTACATAGGTATATATAGGAGGAAGGAGTACGTCGGTGGAGCAATAGGGGGCCCACGAGGGTGTAGGGTGCGCCCAGGGGGGTAGGCGCGCCCCCTACCTCGTGGCCTCCTGGTTGATGTCTTGACGTAGGGTCCAAGTCCTCTGGATCATGTTCGTTCCGAAAATCACGTTTCCGAAGGTTTTGTTCCGTTCGGACTCCGTTTGATATTATTTTTCTGCGAAACCCTAAAATAGGCAAAAAAACAGCAATTCTTGGCTGGGCCTCCGGTTAATAGGTTAGTCCCGAAAATAATATAAAAGTGTATAATAAAGCCCTATAATGTCCAAAACAGAATATAATATAGCATGGAACAATCAAAAATTATTGATACGTTGGAGACGTATCAACGCGGTAATAGTTTGTGCAACTTTAATAGATATATGCCAGTAGCCCCCGAGACTTAAAGCGGACAAGCCAACCGATTTAAGGATCATTATGACCTGCAGGTTCCCCGGGAGAAGAACAACGTGTTGTCCCAGGAGCTGAAAACAAAGCAGACAAAGCTGAACGCTGTTGCCATAAAGCTTGCGGAGATGAAGAAGGAAAAAATGACCACTGATCAGAAGAACAAACTCAAGGAGGAAAAGGATAAACAAGCCGAAGATATAGATAGCTTAAAGGCTCAGTTATCAATCGTGCAAAAAGAGAATAAGAGGTTGAAAGGCGGCATATTCGGTATGACCTGTTGAATCATCCAAGGGGCTCATAGTATCCCATAATTTGGATTGTCAGGTCTGTTAACCAGTCGAACTGAAGAGGAAGTGTCCATATTTCGAGGCAACGTGCTTAAGGAGCTGTCCATGGTGCATGAGCAGGCCCAAAAAGCTATGAGATGTTTGGCTAAAGCTTTATGGCCATACGATGCCCCTCCAGAAAGTATGGAGGGGTTGGTGAACCTGTTCAAAGGTTCCTGGCACCCTTTCGAGCTATGCAAGGTGTCTGCATGCTGAGAAGGTGCACGAGAGGCAATGGGCGATGGTGAAGACGTGCTACACCAGATTTGATCCAAATCATATGGCCCGAGTTGGACCTCGGGGACCAGACGGAAAAGAGATTCCCATGAACTTAGTCTATGACCAAGTGATGATAGCTGCGAAATATTCGCAAGAAGACTATAGTTTAGACAGTCATATAGATGGCATAGATAAAGAGTAGGCGTTCGATTCTATGTATCAATGTACTTTTATCATCGAACTTATCTCCAACCGAACATGTCAAAATTTGTCATCGCAGGCCTTCGGCTTCAACCTCCAAACCAGAAAGGTGGAGTGTTTCCGGATACCATATCGGAATGTAAGAAATGTTCATTATGTCCAGAAACCAGGCAACCCAGTCATGTTGCTCAAACAGACAAAATTTGTTCAGGGAGTTATGTTATATTACTTATTTAACATAATAAACATCTTCAGAGGAAAATAGTTCCGTTAAGGGTTCCTTTCCTTGGGTTGGCATGCTTAATTCTGCGTGCCTAGGCTTTGATCCGAATTACAGGGAGCCTACCCCGTATATTTTTAGAAGAATTACAGAAACATACACAATCTGTTGTTGTTGGTCGACCAATTATTCTCTTAAGAATGCTAGCTTTCGGCTTCACCCGTCTAAGGTACAGGTCCGGATTACCCGGTTGTAACAATCGCAGAGGTGCTCCTTTTACACCCTAGCCGAATAATCGGGAACGTAGGGTATAAACACAGGAGCAAGGAAACCCAGCTTGGCAAAAACTTAAGTCATAAAGGTGCATATAATGGCAAAAAAGTGTATATAACAAACGACATAGACAATGTAAGCCAAAAGCTTTTAGTAAGAAGCTTCATCAAAGAAGCCCCCAGTCGGAGTGGGGTGTATACATTTAAAGATGTGTACCCCTAACAGTTTGGCAGATTCAAACATACCCTGGGATGTATACAAAAAAGAAAAAACTAAAAAGAAGAGGAGAGAAATAGAAAAAGGAAACTAGAAAAAATAGAAAGGATGCGGCCGAACTATCTGTAGAATCGTCGGAGCCGAGCAGCGTTCCAGGGATTCGGCTCAAGGCAATTATCCGATGCATTACAAAGGCGATAGGCTCCTCCTGTGAGAACTTCAACTATGATGAAGGGTCCCTCCCATTTTGGTTTGAGATTATCCTTCTTCTTCTCTGGGAGGCGCAAAACGAGTTCACCGACATTATAAGTCTTGGCCCGCACTTCTCTGCTTTCGTATCGCCTAGCCTGTTGTTGATAAAATGTGGAACGGGCTCGTGCAATATCACGCTCCTCTTCATGGCCATCTAGGACATCCTGTCGATCGGGCAAGGCTTCTCTCTCTTCGTACATGCGCACTCGAGGTGAATCATGAATAATGTCGCAGGGCAAGATAGCTTCCGCGCCGCACACCATGAAAAAGGTGTGTATCTGGTCGTTTGATTAGGCGTAGTCCGTAGCCCCCAGAACACGGAATCGAGTTCCTCAACCCAATGCTTATCTGACTCCCGTAGAGAGCGCACCAGTCTGGGTTTAATACCGCTCATTATTAGGCCATTAGCCCATTCAACCTGACCGTTTGTTTGAGGGTGGTAGACGGCATAGTCGAGTTTAATGCCCAAGTTGGCACACCAGTTTTTCACCTCATCGGCTATAACATTGGAGCCATTATCAGTGATGATGCTGTGCGGGACATCATAATGGTGTACGACGCCGGATATAAAGTCGATCACTGGCCCTGCTTCAGCCAATTTTACTGGTTTGGCCTATATCCGCTTAGTGAATTTATCCACCACAACCAGTAAATATTTCTTATTGTGGCTTCCCCCTTTAAGGGGTCTGACCATATCTAGCCCCCAGACCATGAAAGGCCAAGTGATGGGGATTGTTCTTATGGCAGTGGGAGGCATATGACTTTGATTGGCAAAAAGCTGACATCCCACGCAGCATTGCACAATAGCTTGTGCATCTGCTCGGGCCGTTGGCCAGAAGAAACCTGTCCAGAAGGCCTTGCTTACGAGGGCCCGAGCTGTGGTGTGATGGCCGCCTAGACCAGCATGTATTTCAGCCAAGAGTTGCCATCCCTCCTCTTCAGGGATGCACCTCTGGAGGAATCCAATAGTGCTTTTCTTGTACATTTCACCTTCGTGAATTTTAAAGGCTTTAGAACGTCGAACTATGCGATGGTCCTCATTTTGATCATCAGGAAGTTCTTGCCTATTAAGGTAGGCCAGGCAGGGCTCGGCCCATGGAGCGATAACGACCATGATTTCATGGGCAGAGGGTGTTATTTTAGTACCCGCGCCCGCGATGTTATCCGTATTGTGTTTGACTGCTAGGGACATGATTAGGTCTGGACTAGTGTTTCCACTCTCGTCGTGCCACACCACGGATGGCTTGAAGAGCCTTTCCACAAAGGTATTGGGTGGGACGGGGTTGTGCTTGGAGCCCATTCGAGCAAGAATGTCCGCTGTCTGGTTACTGCCTGGTTACATGTTATTTCAAATGGTAAGAGTTTAATGGCCCATTTAGCTATGCGGCCGATGGCATCCCTATTGTTTATAATGTCATTGAGTGGTACTTTGGATGCCACCGTGATCGAACACTCTTGAAAATAGTGCCGGAGCTTTCGGGATGCCATAAAGACTGCGTAAGCTATTTTTTGGTAGTGAGGGTATCGAGATTAGCATGGTGTAAGGACCTATGATACGTAATACACTTGTTTCTGGATGAGGAATTTATGTCCCTCTTCCCCTCGCTCAACGACGAGTACATCACTCACTACCTGGTGAGTTGCAGATATATAAAGCAATATAGGATCGCCAACACTTGGGGCGGCTAGGATTGGGTTGCCTGCTAATAAGGTTTTTATTTCTTCCAATCCGGCTATAGCCGCATTCGTCCACTCGAAGTTGTCGGTGCGTCCAAGCAGTCTATTAAGTGGTAATGCTTTTTCTCCTAATCTGGAGATGAAGCGTCTTAATGCTGCCACGCACCCGGCTAGTTTTTGGACATGCTTTAAGTCTGTTGGCATGGCAGTTGTGATAGGGCTCGGATTTTGGCTGGGTTCTCTTCAATTCCTCTGTTGGAGACAATGAACCCTAGCAGCTTTCCGGCTGGAATGCCAAAAACACATTTTTCCGGATTGAGACATATGTCATATGTTCGCAGGTTGTCAAATGTGAGGCGGAGATCATCCACCAATGATTCAACATGTTTAGTTTTGATGACCACATCGTCCACATATGCTTCAATGTCTTGCCAATTTGTTTTTCGAAGCATGTTTGAATCACGCGTTAGTAAGTGCACCTGCGTTTTTAAGCCCCAAAGGCATAGTGTTGAAACAGAAAGGCCCGCATGGGGTGATAAATGCCGTTGCATCCTGGTCGGACTCCTTCATTTTAATTTGATGGTATCCGGAATAAGCGTCGAGGAAACATAATGAGTCGTGTCCCGCGGTCGCGTCAATAATTTGGTCAATGCGGGGCAATGGGAAAGGGTCTTTAGGGCAAGCCTTATTGAGGTCTTTGAAGTCGACACAAAGGTGCCAAGAATTATCCTTCTTCGGCACCATGACCAAGTTGGCTAGGCAATCTGGGTGTTTGATTTCTCTATGAACCTCGAGTAGTTTGGCTAGCTCCTCCCCCATAGCTTGTCGTTTGGGTTTGGAAAATCGCCGCAACGTTTGTTTGACCGGTTTGAACCCCTTGATTATGTTTAGGCTATGTTCGGCCAGTCTGCGTGGGATCCCGGGCATGTCCGAAAGGTGCCAGGCAAAGATATCCAAATTTTCACGCAGGAACGCTCGTAGGGCGGCAACGACCATCGGATCCAGCCATGCTCCAATGGAAGCTGGGTGCACTTGAACTTTTACTATTTCATCTGCTGGTTTGAAAGAGGTAGACTTGGGCCTGTTATCAACAATCACATGATCCTCATCCACCATAGATTGCAGGGTGGTTAGTTCTTCGGCCGCAAGGGCTTTAGATAGTGCCTCAAGGGCCAAGGATGCGGTTTTGTTTTCGGCGTGGAGTGCTTTATCCGGATCACTTGTAACAGTGATTACTCCGTTGGGCCTCGGCATTTTAATGAGGTATGTCCTAGAAGCATGAGAAAGCATCCCGCCCAAAAAGGGCGTGATATCCACTATTGAAGGGAGCCAAGTGGAAAAGCAACTCTTCGGACATGTAATTCTCAGGCGTGCCGAATACTACATCAAATTTGATTTTCCCCGAACATCGTGCTTCTCGACTGGGGATGATGCCTCGAAAGGTGGTACTGCTTTGCTCGATGCGAGACTTGTCAATTTGCATTTTGTCGAGTGTGTTCTCGTAGATGAGGTTAAGTCCGCTGTCGCCGTTCATGAGCACTTTGGTGAGTCGAAAGCCATCCACAATTGGGTTTAAGACCAAGGCGGCTGGTGCCCGGACTGATCAGGCCGTTGGTTCGTCTTCAGCGGTGAAAGTTGTTGCCACATCATTCCATGGGCTCATTGCGGTTACTTGGTTGATTTTGGCGAGGTCGCGGAGTGCCCTTTTGCGCTGATTATTTGAAGAGAAGGTCTCGAAGACCGTAAAGACAGTAAGATCACCATCCTCCGGAGAATGCTTCTCTGGAGTAGCGGTGGTGAGGATAGCCTCACCGCTTTTAGCCACTTGCCGGAGTACCCAACATGCCCGAAGGCTGTGAGTTGGTTCGGTTCTCGGCGTCACATGTATCTGACAGGGTTTGTCGAGGAGTTCATCAAGAACTAACCTGTATCCTGTAAAGGGTTTGTTTTTCTTGCCGATGAACTTATGATTGGATGCCTCATAAGGGTGTACCCGTTTCGCCCAGGCAGTACACTGCTTAAAGACAGCGGGTTCCAATTGAGTTTTTTGGGCCTTCCATTTGCTTTCCATCATGCAGTACTTTCGTACTACGTGCAATAGTTCCATGAAACTCTGTATGCGGCGGCGATCGAGGGCGTTCTGAATTCCCTCATCGGTGCAATTGTAATGAAAAACCGAGACCGCATCATTGTCGTAGCAATCTTTAATCTTGTTTTTGACAAGTAGAAACCTGGCCCAAAAATGATGGACCATTTCCTGAGGTTGCTGCCGTACTTACATCATGTCGTATATGTCTAGAGGGCCTGAGTTATTTGGAGATTATTGATTGTGGTGGGCGAGTGGGCTAAAAATCAAATCCCTACCCAAAATTGTGTTCGGAGCTGGTAAAATCTCTGAGGCCACCTGTTCGGGTCCAGGAAGATCAAAGTGCTCCCCGGACCCTAAGTCCGTCCCTGAGATTGGGGGACGCGGGGTCTCCTCCGAAGGAAGAGTATCTGGTTCAATGGATTCAGAGATCCAAACATAGCTAGTTTTTAACTTAGAGGAAGAAGTGTTCTTGTCTCGTTCCTCGACGACTGCCACTAGGAGAGTGATCGGCGGGAGACTGATTTCTCTCTAGTCAGGTTTAAGCCTGATCCGATCATAATCTCTTGAAAGCGCCAGGGCGGCGATGCGATCTAGCAGCTCGTTCAAGGACGAGATGTCTGCCGGATCCATATTTTTGGAGTGTTCGAGACCGATGCGGAGGTGATGTTTGGCGATCGCGAGGGGTGCCGTCGGCTTGCTGGCCGTGTCGATGCCCATAGTGAAACCCCCGAGTTGGAGGGCCTGTCTTGAAGTCTGGCTCCTTCCAGAAGTGATATCATTATTGATGACAAGGCAAGCCATCGATCCTTCTATCGACAACACAATGAAACTCTCAATGAAAGCACCAATGTCAGTATCAAAACGGGCACATCTCGGGTAGGGGGTCCCGAACTGTGCATTTGAGGATCAATGGTAAAAAGGGACGATGGGGACACAATGTTACCCAGGTTCGGGCCCTCTTAAAGGAGGTAAAACCCTATGTCTTGCTTGATTGTATTCAATGAGTATAGGGGTTACAAGAGTTGATCTACCTCGAGATTGTAATGGCTAAACCCTAGCTGCCTAGCCTATGAGAATTCCGATAGCCTCCATGGACTACATCCTCCGGTTTATATACACACCGGTGGGGCCTAGGGTAGTACGAAGTCGGTTTGCAAAAGAAGGAGATAATACATCCGGACACCAAAACTTGTCGTTCATGTATATAGGAGTCCTACCCGGACACGGGGATGATCTTCAGTTTTTATCTTCACGGCCCATCAGTGCAGCCCATGTTGAATAGGCCGGGCACCCGAGTTCCTCCTAATCCAGGTCTCCCTCACTAACCGTCTAGAAGATGCACAGTCTTCAAAGGTAACAAGCATCGATTCCACACAAGAACAATCTCTTTAGTGATGCTCAATCACTTTGGGTTTTAGGTTTTGGCGTTTTTGGGGTTTTCCTCGCTAATGATTTTCTCTCAAAGTCCTCGGAGGATGGGATGCTCTAAATGACAAGTGTCAAGTTCTCTCGGAGTAGCCAACCAAACAATGGTTGAGGGGGTGGCTATTTATCGCCAGGGAGTAGCCCGACATTATAAGACATAAATGCCCCTAATGATATGACCGTTATGTGGATAAGATATTTGGGAGAGCTGGCGCAAAAGCACAACAACATTCGGAAATTTGAGCTCTCAAATTCCTCAGGGCTATCATGTTCCTCGCTGTAGGCAATTCGCATTGCGAATTCCTAACTCCTCAGTCAGAACAAATTCCTCGGAGACCAGAAGAACTTTGTCTCTATCATTGAAGAAATTTACTGAACTGCAAGAGATTTCCAAAGGCTTCACTCGAAGGATTGGGTATGTGTAGGCTTTGAGATGAGCATCACTTGGAAATTTTTCCTTAGTATTACCTCGATCCACCTTAACAGGACGATGTTTCCTATGACTCAGAAGAAAGAAATGAAACTACGAAAATAAAAGTCTTCATGCTTCATAGTCCTCGCATTAATATATTCAAGGTCACACCAATTTCCTCATTTTCAAAGTCTTCAAGAAAACCAAAGTCTTCGGATGAAGACATTAATTTTTAGGGGCTGACTTTCTTTGGATATATCAAACTCCTTAGAGACTTATAAGACCTGTGTACACTCACAAACACATTAGTCCCTTAACCTATAAGTCTTTAATACACCAAAATCACTAAGGGGCACTAGATGCACTTACAATCTCCCCCTTTTTGGTGATTGGTGACAAATAGGTTATGTTTTCAATGGGTATAAACATATGAAGTGTAAATACTGATATTGAAGAATTTGATTGCAAGATATAAAATAACTCCCCCTGAATATGTGCATATTTGAGGAATTCGCTTTGGACTGCAAATGTGTGCATGAAGGAAAATGGTGTCTGATGAAATTCAGCATTTAACATATAGTATGAAGAATTTTAAATGCATGAAGGAAAATGGTGTCTGACAAAATCCAGCATGCATGCATTAAGGTACTTGAGAAAATAAGCATGCAGAAGGCAGTTCAAAAGTGTCAGACCACCATCGGACTTAAGTTTACAACTCATCAAACAAGCACTTCAGAAGAACGAGAGTTGTAACTTAAAGAAAACAACCCATATATAGAGACCCGCTTGAAGCCTAACTCAAATTTCTCCCCTTTGACATCAAATGACCAAAAGGGTCGAAACCTGAGGACTAACGCCCTTGAAGAATATCATCTTGAGGTTAGTCGAGGAGTGCCAGCATTGTCGGGGTCGTTTGTCAATGTAGGGCCCGCCACAATGTCGTCGAGATCCTCAGCTTCATCTGCCACACACGATGAAGAATATGAACTTGTGACCAACTGAGGAACTTTGACCTTCTTGAATTTCTTTAAGGGAGGATGTGACCTGTCCAAGTTCTACTGAAGGTCCATCTGCCCGAGGTTTTCATCACTATAAAGATGAGAAAGTATAGCCCAAGTGCGATCGAAGATTTCATGCACATAGTAATGATTCTTCTTGATAGTGTTTTGTGCGACAATGTTCTGAGAATTGAGCCAAATTGACGCTTGACCCACTTGTGATTGCGATTGACTTTCTGGTGAAGACTAAGAAGAAGCTCATGATCAGTCATCACACGAGGGGCGGTAGCTTGAGGATTTTGCTCAGTGGCTTTTGCAGCAGAGTCCTGGGTTGCACAGACATCATTGGTGGAGTAAGATGCAACATTACAAAATTGACCATCCAATGGATGAGTTCCTTCATCAATAACAACAGCTTTGCCTTTTTTCATAAACTGAGGAAAATTGTCCTTTTGAGGACTTCAATAGGAGGCAGAAGCTGAAGTGATTCTGAAAATTAGCCTTGTATGGAATTGAAGACCTGGTTGTGATGAATCTCATAATCCAACGAGCATAGGGCTTCAATTCAAACGGCGACAGTGCAACATTGGCCAAAGTCCTCATGAAGAAATCATGATAGTTTATGGGAATGCCATGAATGATGTTGAACAACAGATTCTTCATGATGCCAACAACTTCTTATTCTTCTTCTTCTTCTTCAAAATTGTGGCCTTTGATAGGACTGAGGGTTATTGTCAGAATGTGGTATACTGTCCTGGGAACATAGAGCAAATCCTTCACAAGGAAGGTGGTTCTTGGAGCTTGGCCAAGACTCAAAGGCTTCATCAATATTTGCATGAGATGATTTGGAAGTTCAGGTTCCTCATAGATAAGCCTTGCACCCTCTACAGGAGGACTGACAGGAATGGCATGAAGCAATTCAATGGTTGAGGCTTTGTAGTGAGTGTTTTCAGTCATCCAGTCCAAAACCCATGAATTGACATCACTGACATTGCTAGTGAGGTGCAGAGTTGCATAGAATTGAAGAATTAGCTCTTCATTCCAATCACATATGTCAGCACAGTAATTGAAGAGTCCAGCTGACATTGTTGAATTTCGGCATCCTTGTGCCAGACTGAGGATTTTGAGGCTTGGGCTGAAGATTTGCACTAATAGGCCTCACAACCTCTTGAATTACAACTTATGGTGTAGCAGACTGAGGAATTGAAGCGGAAGTTTCATCAGCAATAGCCCGAGTCTCCATTTCTTCAGCTGATGCAGCTAGAATTTCTTCGGGAATGGGCTGGAGTGAGGTTTGGCATCCTTCAGAGCCAGTCAGTATCTCTTTAGTCTGCACAGGGGATTGAGGAATTTGATGCAGAGGTGTGCCAATTGGTGAAATTGGGTGAAGAATTTCCCAATATTCATCATTGAGAACTAGAGTGGTTGATGCAATATCCACATCCTCATCAATTTCTTCTACGCCAACATATCTAGCAATGAACTGTGGCATAGGCGATGATACCAGTGGGGTTGAAGCAACAACTTCCATCTCAATGTTTTCATCAATCTGCTTTGAGGAAGCAGCAAAATGATTTTCTTCATCATTTTCGTCATCTGGAATGACATATTCTTCACCGAAAGTAAATATCTCCTTTGTTGGCACAATAGAAATGGGAATAGCATCTATTGGTTCAGTTGAGGAACTTGTCAAAATCCACATTTTGTTGGGAGCTGAGGATTCTACGGATGTTGATGCTTTCCTTTTCTTCATGGCTTCCTTCTCCACAGCCTTTGTTTTCTTCACTTCCGATGCACAAGGAAGTGTGATGTTCTTCACCTTTGAAGATTTTGCAGGAGGAACAGAGGATGAAGTTGGTGCAGTTTCTTCAGGCACGAATGATGCAGTTGCCCTGGTATTCCCAGTTTCTTCAGGCTCAGTGGATTTTTCAGCTGGCCTGGATTGTTCGTCAAGTGCAACATTGGGAGTTGCCCTGGCAGTTTCTTCAGCAGCCTAAATTTCTTCAGTTGTGCTTGTAGTTTCTTCAGCAGGCTGAGTGAATGTTCCAGCCTGAGGAATTTGTGGTTGGGAATGGGCAGAAACACTTGCATTGTGGTCCTTGATGGTCTTATTTGCAATGTTGATGAATCTGACTTTGGCACCTAGCCAATCAGCATGATAACGATCAAATTCATCACTAAGTACTTTGATTTCCTGTTGGACCGCAACAAGTTCTTCAGGAGACAAAGTGAGAACGTTGTTTCTCAGAAAGCATTCTTTCTTGTACTGGTCCTTCTTGACGCGCCTGGCCTTCTCAAATTTCCATTTTTCTTCGCCTATGAAGGCGGCCAACATGTGACTTTGTTCAGGAGTCGAGTTTAGGTCAGGGAGCGGAGTGTTTGGATCCTTGTGCCAAATATCACTGAAGTCAAGGATCTTCTTTGGATCCAGCATGAGAGGAACAGAACTTCCTTTGGCTCTTGTAGCTCTTTGTTGTCTATCTCTGATCATTTCAGCAAGTTCATCATCATCATCATCATTAGCTTCATCATCATTAGATGGAACTTGGAAAGCCACTTTTTTCTTGTGAGGACTTGGCCTCTTTCCACATCCAGCAGTGGACTTGACTTTCAGCAGAGATGGACCACTTGAGGATTGTGGTTGAGTTGAGGAAGTTGCAAATGCCCCTGAGGCAATTGAAAAACAAGTAGTCCGCTGACATGTTGCAAGATGCATAGGTGTTGAGGACTTGGTGGTAGTAGCTGAGGATTTTGCAGCAATAGAAGGAGTTGGCCCTGCCCTTGAGGAAGTTGCCTTAGGAAATTGATCTGAGGGCTTTGTTGTTGAGGAACTTGGCCGTTAGGGCATTGTGCTTGAAGACTTTGTCTTCGCAACTAATTTCTTCGAAATGTCCTTCTTTGGTGTTGTTCTACTGGCAGAGGCCTCAGCAGCAGCAGCTTGAGAAGCTTCATTAAATTTCCTCACTGCTTCTGCAGTAGTTTTTCGAAGATTTGCTTGGTGCTTGGCCCATTCCTTACGAAATTCCTCACCATGCTTGATGCTGGTAGGATTAGCTCGTTGGCCAGCAGCTAGAGGTGGTCTTGGGTGTGGAGGATTTACAACGAATTTTCATGTACTCTGGAGTAACATAGCGATATTCCTTCCATTCCTTTGCCCATATTCTCTCAATCCTCTATATGCACACTTTGCGCTGTGTCTTGGTCTCCTTTCCATGAGTTCCTTCATCAGGTGTGCAATATTCATCATATATGCCCTCAGGGATTTCAAATGTTGTATTTGATTCAGGCTTCTTTCCTCCTTTCCAAGGTCTTTTCCCATCAGCCATTTTCCTCACTTGAGGATTCCGAACTTTTGAAGATTCTAAGGAAGTATACAAGTTGTCTTCGAGGAACGCTGCAAATGACTTAAGTTGATGAGAACCTAGATATTCATCAGCAAACATTTTGTACGTGCGAACGAAGTATAGGTGTGAAGAATTTGAAGAGATCATATGCATTCTCAATTTTTTTTTCAAAAACTATCAAGTTGAGGAATTTGACCATAGATGTCTTGAGGAATTTCACTAAGCGTTCTTAACTCAGGTTCAAGAGTTGTACAGATTTGAAAATCCACGCAATTGAGGAACCTTGAGGAAAATCATAGCTTAGAGAAATAAATCAAGTAAAGGAAGCATTGCGGTGTTGAAGGAGTGGATTGTTGACACCTTTTGAGGATTTTGTGAAAATCATAAGAATCAAAGTAGGTAGTAAAATCAGATTTTAATTACCATTGATGGAGAACACGAAAAACTGGGAGTAGAACAAAGAAGTTCATCAGTCCAGATCTCCCACGCCCTAACTCAGCGGCGGGAGACAACTACGGCATCGGCAGAGTGAAGATTTGCGTTGCCGGCACAAGTACAACGTCGACGAGGTCGAGGCAGTGAAGCTCTCCCTCACCAGCGACGATGGAGTTTAGTAGCGGCACTAGGTCTATGCTTGAGCGAGGAGAGATGAGGTCGAGTGGAGTAAATGAGGTAAGTGGAGGTTAACAGATATTTATAGCCGACGTGAAAAACTGTTCGCCCGAAGAATTTGAACGAACATGCCCCTGACACTTGCTATCCTATCGACATGTGTCACCCATGTACTAAGAAGTGGAATTCTGCTAACACCCACCACACCTCGTGCCCATCCCCACCTTCTTCCTTCCTCAAACACACGCACCCAATCCTCCGATCACCCACCTTCTTCCCCATCGGGGCACCCACACCCACCTTCTTCCCCGCCGCCCCCACCCCACCTTCTTCGTCGCTGGGGACCCCGCACCCCCACCTTCTCCTTCTTCCCCGACGGCCCCCCACAACCCACGTTCATCCTTGTAGGGCACCCCGCACCCCACCTTCTTCCCCGTTGTGCTCCTGCACCCCCATGCACCGGCCACCGTGGCGTCTAGCACCACCTCTACATCCACCGTCGGCTACCCAGAAGCGCTGCGTCATCGGCCACCCTGCCTACCCCAGCGCGAGCCTTTCCCCTTCCCTATTCCTTCGCCTGGACCATGGTAGCCGACGGGTCTGAGGCCCCCTGCCCTCCCGTGCCTTCTCCATGGCCTCCTCCCCCGCCAGTGGTCGCACTCGTCAAGCTCGTCCTCACTGGAACCCCGCGGCGAACACCGACCCCGATGGGACCCTACCCACCTCCAGTGGCTCGGACCACCATGCCTTCGCCACGAAACGACTGCCGGTGACGGCCAAGACCCGGGATCCAGGGGCATCTCGGGGGTGGCGACGGTTGCTCGAGGCGTGCGGTTCCATTTGCCCGAGCACGCGGTCCAGTAGCTCATCCCGTGCAGTCCCTTGAAGACGAGCTCCACGAAGATGGCAGCCACGCCTCACCATGGCGGCTACAGGATGCCTTCTGCTCGAAGTCGCCACTACACCAAATCACACAGAGTGCGCCAGCTACTCAATTGCTCCGTTTGATTTTGTGCAGTTCACATTTTCTATGTGGGCAGATGTTTAAGTGCATTTCCGTTTTTTGATTTGGGGTGAGCTTTTGTACATCAATTTGCGTGGATGTCGTCGTGGCCCTCCTCACTCCACCGTCGACGAGCACACCCACCCCGGCAAGGAGGGCAACAGCCACCCCGACGAGGCACGTGGCCTCACCTGCCCACTACCATCCTTCTCCGTTCTTTTTCTGCAAACTGCAGGAGTACCACCTCAGCCCCCGCGCAGTGCGGGTGGTGAGCACGTGCAGTCCGGTGGGCACGTGCGTGCATCGCGCTGAGTGCGAGCGCCGGATCAGCACCGCCCCGGTGCAGTGCGGACGATGAGCACGGTAGTCTGGTGGGCACGTGCATACAGCGCACTGAGTGCGGGCGCCGGGTCAGCCCCCCTCCCGTGCAGGATCCCACAGACAGCACCAGATCTCGCGAGATCGAGCTTCTCTGCTCGGACATGGCGGTCTCCCATCCACCCAGGCTATGGAGGCAAGCTAGATCCGGTTAGATCCTTTCCTCTATGCTCCCCGGTTGTCCAACCTCATGCCCCAACAGCCTCCTACAAGCATGGCCAGGTCGACGCCTACCTGTCCGCTCTACATTGGAAAGAAAATTCAGAAAAAAATAAAGAAAGAATGATGAAGTTCATTTGTAAGAAAAAATTGTGGTTTGCTACAAAACCCCATAAATTTGGAAAACCTCATGAGGTACACTAATCTCGTCTGGTACACTAACCTCCTCTGCCCGCTACTAGGGGGCATCTCCGCCGCCGCCATTGCGCCGTGCTGCCCCGACACTACAGAGCAATGGCGGCAACAGGGCTCCTCATCCTGCCTTGTAGAGCAGCGGTGCAGTTGCTGCAGCCATGCAGTTGCTAACTCTTGCTTTTGCATCTTTGCTGAAGGTCCACAGAAGTTGTAGATGCATTGGAGCAAGAGGGATTCTAGAACCTAGCCTGCATCACCTCAAGTCTTAAGACACTGAAACCAGGTATCAACAGTCAGTACACTGATCTCTGGAATCCTCCCTTGAATTTACTAAAGAAATCTTGTGTTAGTGTAAAGTGTTTTGCAATTCCGCTGGTTTGTGCTATAATGAACCGTTGTTTTTATCCATGTATGTAGCCTTGTTGCTGCTTGTAACGGTGTTCCCGGACCAGGCTGAGCAGATCTTTGAGTTGGCTGGCATCAAATTGTGTTTAGGATCGCTGCTCTTCTAGTTACTCTCTTGAGTTCATACGTTTCACTATCAGGAATGGAATTCTTCATGATTTCATACTAAAATTCTTCAACGGACAGACAAAATTTGGGGACAATAGTTCCCATTACGTAGTCTGTGGGCCCATTATAAAATCTGGATGCACACTAATTTGATTTTTGTGTTCTGTTTGATTCATTTAGCTGCAGGTTAAGTGTGTCAGTAGGTGTGATTGGTGAGATCTCTTCAGACTTAAAAAGGATGTTAGGCTCCATGTGTAATTTTTAGGGACTTTCAATTTTTTTTGACTATTTATGTATTTTGGCTGGAGTAATTTCTTTTTCTCCCATACTGTTTTTCTATTTTCAGTTTTTAGGGATTGTTCTGTAAGAAGATTGGGACCCTATTTGAAATGTTCAGAAAATATGTGCTGTACATTTGTGGCGAGTTGAGTGGTTCACTCTATAACAAGAATTATTAGTAAAACGTATGTAATTCACTACTCTCTTCCATACAGTGCAAACCACGTCAAAAAAGTACAGTTCACTACTCTTGTCCCGTGGAGAGCAGAACACACGAGGGGCGTGACCACAAGTTCAGTTCGGTAATGCATGCAGTTTGAGGACCCAGGAAATTTGTGTCATGAGGTTCGGTCAGCCAAATGCATACAGTTTGAGGACCCATGGAATTTATTTTCCAGGGATGATCTGTGTTGTCTTTCAGGCACATGTATATGGATTTGTTTTAAAGCGGTTCATCCAGCATTGTGTTGCGGTTCATTTTTCTCGACCAAGCGGTTCACTTTCTTCATCCTTGTAAACATCCCTCTCCAAGCAATGCACTCTCTTTGCACATGCAATAAAGAAGAAAAACAAATACAAAATTATGCAGCCGACTCACTTAGTCCATGCGGTCCACTCGCACGGTCTACACATGTAAAAATATTAAGTATGAAAAAAATACAAAAAATCACGTGGTCCACTTACTCCCAGTGTGAAGTGCAGAAATAATGTTACCGAAACGACAAAAAAAGGTATGAGGTACACGTCTCGATAGTGTTGCGGTTCAATTACTCCCGATGGAAAGTGTGGTCCACTTTCTCACCTAAAAAAATTTACGTCCGAATAAATAGAAAACATGCAGTTTGCTTACCTGTCTGATGCAGTGCGGTTTTCATTCTAAAGCAGTGTGTCCTTCTGTCTGATGCAGTACACACGTTGATTTTCGTGTTGCGAAAAACAAAGTGTCCGCATTTGGGTAATTTTGAAACTGCTCTTAAAACCGTAAGGAATTAGAGAAAGTGTTCTACATGAAAAAGTTGCGCCTCATCGATATCTTTCCAACGGTGTATAATTTGAATCATTTTGACCAGAAGTTTGTAAAAATTTCACAACAAACGGCCGCTGCCTCTCGTCGTCAGCCGCATGATTTTCAAAATTAACTAAAAACTATAAGGAATCTCAAAACTATTTCAACATAGGTAAGGTGTGCCTCGTCCGTAGCTTTCGAACGGCATACCGTACGCCTCGTTTTGACAAACGGTTCAAAAACTGGAGCAAAAATAGTACCAAAAATTGCAAAAATTTCAAAAAAAACTGAATTCCGCGATTTATTAAATTTAAAACTGTTCTTAAACCGTAGCGAATTAGAGAAAATACTAGATATGAAAAAGATGCGGCTCAATGATATCTTTCCAACTGTGTATCATTTGCTTCATTTCGATGAGCGGTTTCGAAAAAAAACGCAAAAAAATGCTTGATGCCATTCGTCGTTAGCCGCATCATTTTTGAAACTGCTCTTAAACTATGATGAATCTCAAAAAGTGTTCAACATGGCAAAGTTGTGCCTAATCCATAGCTTCTCAACGGTATATTACATGCGTCATTCCAATAAACGGTTAAAAAACTAGAGCGAAAAAGGTGCCGAAAAATAGCACGTGCAATTTTTTCCGACACGAAGTTCACTATATTGAATCATGCACCAACCAACTTATCCATCAGTCCGAACTGATGGAGGGAGGCAGGCAATATATTTCAACACCCCCCTCGCGTTTAGGCTACTTTAGTCCTTAGACATGGGATCGATGTAGGTCGCAGAATCATTTTATTTAATAATGCATTGGCAGGATCTTGAACTCAAGACCTCTTGGTTTGGATACCATATTGAATCATGCACCAACCAACTCATCCATCAGTCCGAACTGATGGAGGGAGGCGCGCAATATATTTCAACACACTAGTCTCTTTGTTGCAATACCCCAGCTACTGAAAGTGCAGTGCCCTCGCGTTGAGTGTGCAGTGCGGAAGTGTTATCAGAATAGTTATTCTACTAATATTAGCAGAATAGACCAGCTATACACACACACACACACATAAACACTATTCTGATCACGGGATCAAAATATTATTCTGATCACAACATGAACTTCCTGAGTTACACGCCTGAACTTCCCTCTGTAGGAACCCGACCTTCGGGCTATCATCGTAATCGTGCCTCCCCGCGTGAATTATTCTTGTTAGTCATGTGCTATATGATGTTAGTTTAATCTAAAAATGTTTTTAGCAACTAAATACTTGTTTTAAATAGGAATCTCGCTCGTTAGCGGATTTTCCTCTCGAGTCATGATGAAATTGCGTTTTTTGCATTTTTACTGCCTGACATGTTCGACCTAACTTCTCCCAGTGCTAGGTTGACCTTCCGCCAATATTGCCCAAATGGGGCTTGCGATATACCATTAGAAAGATATTGACACCAGTATCAGGACCCAACTTAATTTTTTGAAAAAATGTAGGCGGTTTAATAGCAGTTTTGAAAACCGTTTTTTCTTCATACAAAAAACGTGAATCGTATTTTTGATCGCATTTCTAAACCATTTACCGGAATGAGGCAAATAATATGCGTTGGAAAGCTGCTGTAAAACCGCTTCTTCCACATGTTGAAAGTTTTCTCTAATTCCCTATGGTTAAAGAGTAATCTGGAAAATCGTAAAATTTCACAAACCGAACAGTCAAGTTCATATTTTCGATGCTATTTCTAAATGACTAATCCAATTGAGGCAAATGATATGGCATTGGAAAGCTTATGAAATGCGCTACTTTCACTTGTTGAAAGTTTTTTGTAATATTGAACGCGTTTAAAAGTAATTTAGAAAATGGTACAAGTTCCACCGAGTTCGTATTTTGGATCTAATTTTTGAACCATACGTCCGAATGAAGCAAATAATATTGCGTTGGAAAGCTTGAAAAATTCGAAACTTTTTGGTATATATAATTTCTCCCAATTCATTACAGTTTTATGCCAATTTTGATAATGGCTAAAATCGGATTTTTGCTGTAAATTTTTCAACTTTTATCAAAATAGGGCAAATAATATACTGTTGAAAAGCTACGAAAAATGCGAAACTTTTTCATGTTGATGGTTTTCTCTAATTTCTAGCCGTTTTCAAGTAATTTCGAAAATGGCGGGATCATTCGTTCTGCCTTTATCGCGAAACAGATTCTTCAAAAATGCATCGCGTGAAGAACTTGAACTTCTCAGCATGTTTACTTGAACTTCACTTTGTTTTTTCACATGCTTTTTTTGCTCGTAGCTCTGCATCCACTCACCGGAACACTCACCGAAATTGAGCAAGTGATATACCTTGGGAAGCTCATGTAAACACACAACTTTCCCGTGTTGATCATTTTTTCATACTCGTGACTATTTTAAAAGTTTTTCGTTTGAAATTCATTCTGTGTAGTTGGTGAACTTCCTGCTGTTTTCACGTTGAACTTCTGTGACGTATTTTTGTTTGTAATTTTCCCATCCATTCGTTAGTGTTACACAAATGATATTATTTTTGTACAAACCTCTCTCACAATAATTTTTTTAACTTTATTCGACCGATGACTTGAACTTATAACAACAAAAACTTTTAGTCTTTGCTTTTTTATTCTTTTTAATATAAAATGCACACCGTGTAGTACGTGAACTTCTCGTAGTTATCAATCTAAATTTCTCCCGGTTACATGAAAATATCTGAGTTTTTTATGAATATTAATTTGAATTTCTTAATCATTTTTATGAAAATTTGAAGCACTCTATTATTAAAAGTTGAACTTCTTGTTATTTAATTTTTGAACTCCGTGTTTCCATTCTTTAATAACGAGGAAAATCTGAATTTTCTATAATCATCGAATTCTCCATCTTTTTCATATGGACTTCCTGGTTTTATTTCTTAATCTATTTATGAAATTTTGAAGCACTCTATTATTCAAAGTTGAACTTCTTTGTTATTTAATTTTTGAACCTCTTGTTTCCATTCTTTAATAATGAGGAAAACCTTGCCTTTTTATTCATTTTTCTCATATTAAACACACACCATGTACTACATGAACTTTTTCTGTTTTTATAATTTGCATTTTTATTTTCTTTTTGAAATCAAATTGCTCCGAAATAATAACTGAATTTATTTGTGGATTGAGAGAATTGTTTCAAAACACAAAAAAATAATTCCTTTTTTGTGTTTTTGAACATGGAAATAAAAGGTGAACCTCTCTCGCAAGAATCTTTGAACTTCCCCGGACAGAGCACATGAAATTCTTTCAACAAAACTGTTAAACTTTTATTTTTCTATACTTTTACTATCACATGAAATGCATTCCTTGCAGTACTTGAACTTCTCATTGTTTTCACTATGAACTTCTGTCACATTTTTGTGTATGCGTCGAATCACACGCAATTGAAGGTCAGACGCCATGTTTTGCTATTTTTAAAACATGTAATTGGAGGTCGTACGTCCCGCAATATAAATTATGGACCATGCACGGAGGTGCACGTGAACTTCTTGCAACAAATCTTGGTTTTTTATATACTTCGAACTTCTCTGTTATTTTAATTTTAGCTTCTTAGTCATATTCTTAGAAAGGAAATATGTTTTTAAATAAGCATCAAACATTTTTTTGTAAATTGAACTTCATAGTTTTATTTATTTTTCTTAGGAACGATAATAATTTGAGTTTCTCGTATACATCAAACTACGCCTCTACTTTAATTTGAACTTCGCCATTTTTATTCTTTAGTAACAAGGAAAATCTGAGTTTTTTTATAAATATCTAACTTTTCGATTTTCATAATTTGGACTTCTAGGTTTATTTCCTTATAGTAATGAAAGAATCGTGGATTTCTAAACAAATATTGAACCGGCACGTTATTTAAATATGAACTACTAGATTTTTTTGTAAGAAACTTTGAAAATCCTTTTTTTTATGAATTTTGTACTACTCTATTTTTGAAAAAATTGAACTTCTTGTTTTCATTCTTTAATAAAGAGGAAAATCTGAATTTTGTATAACCATCGAACTGCTCCGTTTTTTAGATTTGAACTTCTAGGTTTTTTAACACATAAAATCCTTTTTTATATAAATCTGTGTTGAGATGCTTTGTTTTTTTGTGTTTGACCTTCTTGGGGTTTGTAATAAACATTGGACTTCTTTGTCTTTTAAATTTAGAAATCTAAATTTTTCTAGGAACAGGGAAATCAATATTTTTTTATAATTTTTGAAATGATCAAAATTTTAAGTTTGAACTTCTAGGTTATTTTAGAAATGAGGAAAATCCATTTTCCAATAGACGGGAAAATCCATGAGCTTTTTTGGTACAAACATAGGTGTCTCTTTTTTGTTTTCTCACTTTTGTCTAACTCTCCAATTTATTAAATATGAACTCCGAGAGTTAACATTATCCTAGGCGAGCCTTGTTTCGTTTTTCGTATAGGAATATCATGGTGCTTTGTTTTTGAAATTTGAACTTCCTAGTTATACATCTAGAAACAAAAAAAAATCCAATTTTTTTATTAAGATTGAACTTCTTTGTTAGATTAATTAGAACTTCTTGGTTTAACAGTGAAAATGAAATGCTCTGTTATTCCAATCTATTATAAACTTCGAACTTCTCTATTATTTTATTTTGAACTTCTTAATTTTAATCTTAGGAAAAATATATTTTTAAATAAGCACCAAAACCTTTAAAAAATGAACTACATACTTTTATTTTATTTTCCTATAAAAGGTAAGAATTTTGAGTTATTTGTATACATCAAAGTACTCCATTTATCAAATTTGAACTTTTTTTATATTCTTTAGTAACTAGGAAAATCTCATTTTTTACAAACGCTGAATTGCTCAAATTTTTAAATTTGGACTTCTTGATTTTATTTTCTCTTAGTAACGTAAAAGAATCCTAGTTTTGTAATAAAGCAATGCTCCGCTATTTTAATTTGAACTTCTAGGTTTTTTATAAACCGAGCAAATCCATGTTATATAAGCTTTTTTGACCTGATCATTTTTTTAAAATTGGACTCCCTTGTTTTGTAATAAATATCGAACTTCTCTGATATTTAAATTTGAATCTCTAGGTTATTTAGAAACGGGGAAAATCAGCATGTTTTATATTTATTGGACTGCTCCATTTTCTTAATTTGGTCTTCTTGGTTTATTCTTTAGTAACCGGAAATAAACTAGTTTTTGTAATAAACATCGGAGCGCTTCTTTAATTAGTGTTTTTTTTCTACAGACAAGGAAAATCTAGTTTTTAAAAAATATTTTTGAAGTGCTATAAAAATCTAGGTTTTATAGGAACACTATTTTTTGGATTTTAGTTGGACTCCTGTTTGTTTTTTAGAATCTTGGTCTAGTGGTCAAAACAAAGACTTCTTGTGAATTCTAAAGAAGAATTGAACGAACTACTTCTTCCCTCGGCCATTATCGATGGAAGTGGAAAAAAATTATCTAGACATGCACATAGACACCATGATACTAACCCCAGCTGTAAGAGCATCAATATCGGACATTTGTTGTTACACGAATGTGTGCTCCTCTTGTAAGTGAGTAGACTCCTTTTAACATACGACGGTCCAGTAGATGTTCCAATTAGTACGTGCCCCCTATATGTGCAACTAGCACTCTGCTTGCTTCACACACAGTCTTTCAGACACATATGCTGACTGCCCTAGGAACACTTTTGTTGAATAAAACTCTCTGATTTGATCGCAAGCAGAGTGCTAGTTGATCTAATTCTACATATGCTGTAGAAAATGTACTAGTTATCTTTTAATTGTTGATCTAATTCTACATATGCTGTAGAAAATGTTGTTCAACTACTATGTTTTGTTACAAACTACCCTGCTAGCTTTTTGAACTTCAGTTGTTTTCGTATCTGACCTGCCAAATTCCTTTCTGTAGGAACTCATCGAAATACATTCTTTCAAGAACAAAGCAAATCTGGTTGTAGCTGCATCCTCCTGGGACAGAGGTACAGTGTGAGGATACCCATCACAGATCCAATATGTAAAAGTAGTAGCGAATTCCTGCAGCTTTCCCTGCACAATGAACCATCACGCACCCATTTTTCTTGAACTTGATCATTTTTACATAACTGACGCTCACACAGGAAGAAGAGTAGTGGAACACAGCTGAATTCTCACCATGAACTTGTCTAGAGCCTTTATTCAGAAGAAAAGAATAGCGTGAAGAAGCAGAATTGTGACCTTACCTACAGGCTACCAAGCATGAACATCGCCAGAAGAGAGAGTGGGTGGTTTGCAGGTGACCGATGGAGCCGGATGCCGGCCGGTAGTCGGGGCAATGCAATCAGAGGAGAGAAGAGGTGCAAACCACGAAAGTTCATGTTGAGCGCGTATGGCCGTGTGAAGTACAACCTTGGCGCCAGAGCAGAGACCGGACGGTGTTGGAGGGAGAACGACGTCTAGTGGAGGAGTTTGACCACAGCGGCGGTCGGCGGAGCCCAGGGTGGCGGGATTTCGGAGGCCGGCGGCATGCGGGTTGGCCGCTAGATCCAGGTGGCCGGCAGCGAGCGGGTTGGCCACTGGATCCAGGTGCCTGGCGGCGAGCGGGTTGGCCGCTGGATTCTGGAGCCCGGCAACGCGTGGGGTAGCGACGGGATCCCGTAGCCAATGAATTCTTGGTTGGCAGCGGTTTCCCGGAGCCGGCGGTGGGATGATGGAGGTTGGCGGCGGCACCTGGGGTTGGCAGGGACGGCAACGCCCGACGTTGACGGGGGCGGCAGCGCTTGACGGGGGCATCAACGAGCGGGGCACTAGCTGAAGAAAATATGCCCTAGAGGCAATAATAAAGTTGTTATTTATATTTCCTTATATCATGATAAATGTTTATTATCCATGTTAGAATTGTATTAACCAGAAACTTTGTACATGTGCTAATACATAAACAAACAGAATGCCGCTAGTATGCCTCTACTAGACTAGCTCATTGAATCAATGATGGTTATGTTTCCTAACCATAGACATGATTTGTCATTTAATTAACGGGATCACATCATTAGAGAATGATGTGATTGACTTATCCCATTCGTTAGCTTAGCACAATGATCATTTAGTTTGTTGCTATTGCTTTCTCCATAACTTATACATGTTCCTACGACTATGAGATCATGCAACTCCCGAATACCGGAGGAACACTTAGTGTGCTATCAAATGTCACAACGTAACAGGGTGACTATAAAGACGCTCTACAGGTGTCTCCGATGGTGTTTGTTGTGTTGGCATAGATCGAGATTAGGATTTGTCACTCTGAGTATCGGAGAGGTATCTCTAGGCCCTCTCGGTAATGCACATCACTATAAGCCTTGCAAGCAATGTCACTAATGAGTTAGTTACAAGATGATGTATTACGGAACGAGTAAAGAGACTTGCTGGTAACGAGATTGAACTAAGTATTGAGATACCAATGATCGAATCTCAGGAAAGTAACATACCGATGATGTGACACCCCCGAATCAATCATACACTAACCATACACGCAAATGTGTACGATCAAGATCAAGGACTCACAGGGAGATATCACAACACAACTCTAGACACAAATTAAAATAATACAAGCTTTATATTACAAGACAGGGGCCTCGTGGGCTCGAATACATAAGCTCGAATACACAAGAGTCAGCGGAAGCAACAATATCTGAGTACAAACATAAGTTAAACAAGTTGCTATAAGATGGCTGACACAATCTGGGATACAGATGGAAAGAGGCGCAGGCCTCCTGCTTGGGATCCTCCTAAACTACTCCTGATCGTCGTCAGCGGCCTGCACGTAATAGTAGGCACCTCCAATGTAGTATGAGTCGTCGAAGGTGATATCTGGCTCCGGGGCTCCAGCATCTGGTTGCGGCATCCAGAAGAAAGGAAAAGGGGGAAAAGGGGGAGCAAAGCAACCGTGAGTACTCATCCAAAGTACTCACAAGCAAGGATCTACACAACATATGCAATGGTGTCAATGAAATGGGTAGTATCTGTGGACTGAACTGCAGAATGCTAGAATAAGAGGGGGATAGCTAGTCCTATCGAAGACTACGCTTCTGGCAGCCTCCATCTTGAAGCAGTAGAAGAGAGTAAATGGTAAGTTAACCAAGTATCATCGCATAAAATATATTGGAAATATGCCCTAGAGGCAATAATAAAATGGTTATTATTGTATTTCCTTGTTCATGATAATTGTCTATTGTTCATGCTATAATTGTATTAACCGGAAACCTTAATACATGTGTGAATACATAGACCACAACATGTCCCTAGTAAGCCTCTAGTTGACTAGCTCGTTGATCAATAGATGGTCATGGTTTCTTGACCATGGACATTGGATGTCATTGCTAACGGGATCACATCATTAGGAGAATGATGTGATGGACAAGGCCCAATCCTAAGCCTAGCACAAGATCGTATAGTTCGTCTGCTAAAGCTTTTCTAATGTCAAGTATTATTTCCTTAGACCATGAGATTGTGTAAATCCTGGATACTGTATGAATGCTTTGGGTGTACCAAACGCCACAATGTAACTGGGTGGCTATAAAGGTGCACTACGGGTATCTCCGAAAGTGCCTATTGGGTTGGCACGAATCGAGACTGGGATTTTTCACTCCATGTAAACGAAGAGGTATCTCTGGGCCCACTCTGTAGGACATCATCATAATGTGCACAATGTGACCAAGGAGTTGATCACGGGATGATGTGTTACAGAACGAGTAAAGAGACTTGCCGGTAACGAGATTGAACAAGGTATCGGGATACCGACGATCGAATCTCGGGCAAGTACTATACCGGTAGACAAAGCGAATTGTATACGGGATTGGCTGAATCCTTGACATCGTGGTTCATCCGATGAGATCATCGTGGAACATGTGGGAGCCAACATGGGTATCTAGATCCCGCTGTTGGTTATTGACCAGAGAGATGTCTCGGTCATGTCTGCATTACTCCCGAGCCCGTAGGGTCTACACACTTAAGGTTCGATGATGCTAGGGTTATAGGAAAAGTATGTACGCGGTTACCGAATGTTGTTAGGAGTCCTGAATGAGATCTCGGACTTCACAAGGAGTTCCGGAATGGTCCGAAGGTGAAGATTGATATATTGGACGAAGGGTTTTAGAGTCCGGAAGTGTTCCGGAGGTACCGGGTGATGACCAGCATGACCGAAAGGTGTTTCGGGAGCCCCGGCAAGTGTTGGGCAGCTTCATGGGCCAAGGGAAGGGGCAAACCAGCCCACTAAGGGGCTGTGCACCCCCCTCACCTATTCCCACGTGACCAGGGGGTTTGGGGCGCCCCATCTAGGGTTCCCACCTCCTGACTTGGGGGCCAAGTCACCCAAGGGGAGATCCCATCTGCCCTGGCCGCCGCCCCCCCTAGGGGAAACCCTAGGGCGCCTCCCCTTGCCCTTGCCCCTATATATAGTGGAGGTTTTGGGGCTGCACAACACACGAGTCTCTCTCACCCAAGGCGCAGCCCTACCTCTCTCCCTCCTCGTCTCTCGTAGTGCTTGGCGAAGCCCTGCTGGAGTACCACGCTCCTCCACCACCACCACGCCGTCATGCTGCTGCTGGACGGAGTCTTCCCCAACCTATCCCTCTCTCCTTGCTGGATCAAGGCACGGGAGATGTCACCGGGCTGCACGTGTGTTGAACGCGGAGGCGCCGTTGTTCGGCGCTTAGATCGGAATCAACCGCGATCTGAATCGCTACGAGTACGACTACCTCATCCGCGTTCTAGTAACGCTTCCGCTTAGCGATCTACAAGGGTATGTAGATGCACTGCCCTTCCCCTCATTGCTAGTTTACTCCATAGATTGATCTTGGTGATGCGTAGCAAATTTTAAATTTCTGCTACGATCCCCAACAGTGGCATCATGAGCTAGGTCTATGCATAGATTCTATGCACGAGTAGAACACAAAGTAGTTGTGGGCGATGATTTGTTCAATTTGCTTGCCGTTACTAGTCTTATCTTGATTCGGCGACATTGTGGGATGAAGCGGCCCGGACCGACCTTACACGTACACTTACGTGAGACAGGTTCCACCGATTGACATGCACTTGATGCATAAGGTGGCTGGCGGGTGTCTGTATCTCCCACTTTAGTCGGATCGGATTCGATGAAAAGGGTCCTTATGAAGGGTAAATAGCAATTGGCATATCACCATTGTGGTTTTGCGTAGGTAAGAAACGTTCTTGCTAGAAACCCATAGCAGCCACGTAAAACATGCAACAACAATTAGAGGACGTCTAACTTGTTTTTGCAGGGTATGCTATGTGATGTGATATGGCCAAAAGGATGTGATGTATGAGATTGATCATGTTCTTGTAATAGGAATCACGACTTGCATGTCGATGAGTATGACAACCGGCAGGAGCCATAGGAGTTGTCTTAATTTATTTATGACCTGCTTGTCAATGAAAACACCATGTAATTACTTTACTTTATTGCTAACCGTTAGCCATAGTAGTAGAAGTAATAGTTGGCGAGGCAACTTCATGAAGACACGATGATGGAGATCATGATGATGGAGATCATGGTGTCATCCCATTGACGATGGTGTTCATGCCGTGCCTCGAAGATGGAGATCAAAGGCGCAAGATGATATTGGCCATATCATTTCACTTTATGATTTGCATGTGATGTTTGTCATGTTTACATCTTATTTGCTTAGAACGACGGTAGCATAAATAAGATGATCCCTCGCAATAATTTCAAGAAAGTGTTCCCCCTAACTGTGCACCGTTGCTAAGGTCCGTTGTTCCGAAGCACCACGTGATGATCGGGTGTGATAGGTTCTAGCGTTCGCATACAACGGGTGTAAGCCAGATTTACACACGCAATACACTTAGGTTAACTTGACGAGCCTAGCATGTACAGACATGGCCTCGGAACACGAAAGACCGAAAGGTCGAACATGAGTCGTATAGTGGATACGATCAACATGAAGATGTTCACCGATGATGACTAGTCCGTCTCACGTGATGATCGGACACGGCCTAGTTGACTCGGATCATGTATCACTTAGATGACTAGAGGGATGTCTATCTAAGTGGGAGTTCATTGAATAATTTGATTAGATGAATTTAATTATCATGAACATAGTCAAAAGGTCTTTGCAAATTAAGTCATAGCTCATGCTTTGGTTCTACTGTTTTAGATATGTTCCTAGAGAAAATTTAGTTGAGAGTTGACAGTAGCAATTATGCGGACTGGGTCCGTGAACTGAGGATTGTCCTCATTGCTGCACAGAAGGGTTATGTCCTTAATGCACCGCTCAATGTGTTGAACCTCGAGCATCGTCTGTAGATGTTGGGAAACATCTGACATACACGTTTTGATGACTACGTGATAGTTCAGTACGTAATACTAATGATTTAGAATTGTGGCACCAAAGACGTTTTTGAAACGTCGCAGAATATATGAGATGTTCCAAAGACTGAAATTGGAATTCTAGACTAGTGCCCACGTCAAGAGGTATAAGACCTCTGACAAGTTTCTTAAGCTTGCAAACTAAGGGAGAAAAACTCAATCGTTGAGCATGTGCTCAGATTGTCTGAGTACTTCTTCCAGATGAGATAGTGATGGTTCTCCATAGTCACTGCCACCAAGCTATTGGAGCTTCGTGATGAACTATAACATATCAGGGATAGACATGATGATCCTTGAGCAACTCGCGATGTTTGACACCGCGAAAGTAGAAATCATGTAGGAGCATCAATTGTTGATGCTTAAACCACTAGTTTCAAGAAGGGCAAGGGAAAGAAGGGATACTTCGTGAGACGGCAAATTATTTGCTGCTCTAGTGAAGAAACCCAAGGTTGAACCAAACCCGAGACTAAGTGCTTCTATAATGAGGGGAACAGTCACTGAAGCAGAACTACCCTAGATACTTGGTAGATGAGAAGGCTGGCAAGGTCGACAGAAGTATTTTGGATATACGTCATACTATTGTGTACTTTACTAGTACTCCTAGTAGCACCAGGGTAATAAATACCGGTTCGGTTGCTAAGCGTTAGTAACTCGAAATAAAAGGCTATGGAGACTAGCTAAAGGTGAGATGACGATATGTGTTGGAAGTGTTTCCAAGGTTGATGTGATCAAACACCGCACGCTCCCTCTACCATCGGGATTGGTGTTAAACCGAAATAATTGTTATTTGGTGTTTGCGTTGAGCATAGACATGATTGGATTATGTTTATCGCCACACGGTTATTCATTTAAGGAGAATAATGGTTACTCTGTTTATTTGAATAATACCTTCAATGGTCTTGCACCTAAAATGAATGGTTTATTGAATCTCGATCGTAGTGATACACATGTTCATGCCAAAAGATATAAGATAGTAATGATAGTACCACGTACTTGTGGCACTGCCATTTGAGTCATGTTGGTATAAAACGCATGAAGAAGCTCTATGTTGATGGATCTTTGGACTCACTCATTTTTGAAAAGATTGAGACATGCAAACCATGTCTATTGGTAGATATGCATGAAGAAACTCCATGCAGATGGATCGTTTGGACTCACTTGATTTTGAATCACTTGAGACATGCAAATCATACCACATGGGCAAGATGACTGAAAGGCCTCGTTTTCAGTAAGATGGAACAAGAAAGCAACTTGTTGGAAGTAATACATTTTGATGTGTGCAGTCCAATGAGTGCTGAGGCACGCAGTGGATATCGTTATGTTTTTACTTCACAGATGATTTAAGTAGATGCTGAGTATATTTACTTGATGAAACACAAGTCTGAATTATTGAAAGGTTTAAGTAATTTCAGAGTGAAGTTGAAGATCGTCATGACAAGATGATAAAATGTCTATGATATGATCATAGAGATGAATATCTGAGTTACGAGTTTGGCACACAATTAAGGCATTGTGGAAATTGTTTCACAACTAATACCGCCTGGACCACCATAGTGTGATGGTGTGTCCGAACATCACAACCGCACCCTATTGGATATGGTGCATACCATGATGTCTCTTATCGAATTACCACTATCGTTTATGGGTTAGGCATTAGAGACAACCGCACTCACTTTAAATAGGGCACCACACAATACCGTTGAGACGACACCGTATGAACTATGGTTTAGAGAGACCTAAGCTGCCGTTTCTTAAAAGTTTTCTTATACTAACACCAATAATAATAGTTGGGGTCGTACTGTGATGCAGCAGCTATTGCCTACTGAGCTGCAATGTGGTGACGAGAGGCCTCCTCTCTCCTCTCATACTCATCTGCCTCCTCTCTGGTAATAGTATATCCTCCTCTTGCCTGATAATCAAAGAAAGCAGGAGCAGGGAGAGTAATACGGACAGCACGGCGTCTGTCAAAGATTAGTCGATACTGGAGAGGTGATTCGTTCCTCTCGACAAACTGGTGGTGAACCATATCATTAAAATCTAGATAGGCAGGAGGTAATTCAATAACATCTTCACGTACATCTATACCAAGAAAATTAGCTACGCGGGTTGCATAAATTCCACCAATGAAATCTCCATTATATCTATTAAGGTTCAACCTACGTGCAACAATGGCTCCCAAATTATATGATTGGTCTCCTAACACAGCACTCCTGAGAATACTGAGATCGGGGACACACATGTGACATGCCTCATCTTTACCATTTATGCATCTACCTATGAAGAGAGCAAAATAATGTATAGCAGGAAAGTGAATGCTCCCTATGGTAGCTTGTGTAATATCTCTAGATTCTCCCACAGTTATATCAGCAAGAAAATCTCTAAATTCAGATTTGCAAGGATCCCTTATACTACCGCATTGTGGAAGTTTGCATGCAGTGGTAAAATCCTCTAAGTCAATGGTGTAAGATTTATCATAAAGATCAAACAGGACAGTTGGAGAATTATGTGAAGTTGAAAATTCAAACCTCCTCACAAAGGTACTGGTGAGGTTGTGATACTGGCTGCACTTCTCTTCCTCGAAGCTCACAAGATCAGCGTTACGCAAATATGCGTTGAATTCTTCCTTAATTCTCGCTCGATCCATAAAGTTCTCAGAAGGCCATTCACAAGGAAGAACTGGAGCATCTCTTGGTGGCTCTTCATTAACATCACGCATTGCAAGCATGGGTCCTTGC
Organism: Triticum urartu; assembly: GCF_056163025.1. Taxonomy (NCBI): domain Eukaryota; kingdom Viridiplantae; phylum Streptophyta; class Magnoliopsida; order Poales; family Poaceae; genus Triticum; species Triticum urartu. The sequence continues at coordinate 359,672,737 of NC_141876.1, read as the reverse complement.
TTCCTTGAAGAACCACCTTGGAACATTTTCCTAAGCATTTTTCTTTGTCTTAAAAATTCTGAAATTTTTAGTAACTTCAAAATAAAAGTAAACCAAACTCAATAATATTGATAGCAACTACTCCTACAAGTGCCTAGGGCCTATATCATGCATCAAAACTACTTTGAACCATATAAATTTGACATTCATGCTCAAGAACAGGGTCACCTAAGCAGCAAAAAATTGCAATGAATAAAGCACTAGAACAAAAACTAATTGGACCAATGGAGGAGTCACATACCAAGGAACAATCTCCCCAAGCAGTTTTGTGAGAGGTGCTTTGAGCAAGGAGATCGAAAATGGCAGTAAAACGAGCTTGGACTCGGGTTTGAGCTGGTTATTCGTGTTTGGGGGAGGAAGAAGGAGTGTGTGTGTGTGAAAGGATGAGTGGAGGAGGTCCACCGTGGGCCCACGAGGCAGGGGTGCACCCTAGAGGGGTGGGCGCGCCCTCCACCCTCATGGGCAGGTGGTTGGCCCCCTGGTGTGTTCTCGGTTCCATAAATCCTCAAATATTCTAGAAAAAATCATATTTAATTTTCAGGGCATTTGGAGAACTTTTATTTTCGAGGTATTTTTATATTGCACGGATAATCACATAATAGACAGAAAAATATTTATTTTTATTTTATTTAATATAAATAACAAAAAGTAAAAGTGGGGTACAGAAGGTTGTGCCTTCTAGTTTCATCCATCTCATGATCATCAAAAGGAATCCACTAACAAGGTTGATCAAGTCTTGTTAACGAACTCATTCCGAATAACATGGAACCGAAGAAATTTCGAATAACACTATGTTACCTCAACGGGGATATGCACATCCCCAATAATAAGAATATCATATTTCTTCTTGACAGTAGGAAGAGGAAATTCGAAACCTCCAAATATAATCGATGGAATTTTTCCAATAGAGTTGATACTATGAACTTGAGGTTGTTCGTTCACAAAGTGTACCGTGTGCTCATTACCATTAACATGAAAAGTGACATTGCCTTTAGTGCAATCAATAACAGCCCCTACAGTATTGAAAAAGGGTCTTCCAAGAATAATAGACATACTATCGTCCTCGGGAATATCAAGAATAACAAAGTCCGTTAAAATAGTAACATTTGCAACTACAACAGGCACATCCTCACAAATACCGACAGGTATAGCAGTTGATTTATCAGCCATTTGCAAAGATATTTCAGTAGGTGTCAACTTATTCAAATCAAGTCTACGATATAAAGAGAGAGGCATAACAGTAGCACCGGCTCCAAGATCACATAAAGCAGTTTTAACATAATTTCTTTTTAATGGAGCATGATATAGTGGGTACTCCTGGATATCCAAGTTTCTTTGGTATTCCACCCTTAAAATTATAATTAGCAAGCATGGTGGAAATTTTAGCTTCTGGTATCTTTCTTTTATTTGTAATAATATCTTTCATGTACTTAGCATAACGATTGGTTTTGAGCATATCAGTTAATTGCATACGCAAAAAGATAGGTCTAATCATTTCAGCAAAGCGCTGAAAATCCTCATCATCCTTTTTCTTGGATGGTTTTGGAGGAAAGGGCATGGGTTTATGAACCCAAGACTCTCTTTCTTTACCATGTTTCCTAGCAACAAATTCTTTCTTATCATAACGTTGACTCTTTGATTGTGGGTTATCAAGATCAACAGCAGGTTCAATTTCTATATTATTCAATAGAATTTCAATATAATTTCAGCTTCATCCGTTGTTCTTTCCCTGAAAATAGAACCAACACAACTATCCAGGTAATCTCTGGAGGCATCGATTAGTCCATTATAAAAGATATCAAGTATTTCATTTTTCTTAAGAGGATGATCAGGCAAAGCATTAAGTAATTGGAGAAGCCTCCCCCAAGCTTGTGGGAGACTCTCTTCTTCAATTAGCAAAAAATTATATATATCCCTTAAAGCAACTTATTTCTTATGAGCAGGGAAATATTTAGTAGAGAAGTAATAAATCATATCCTGGGGACTACGCACACAACCAGGATCAAGAGAATTAAACCATATCTTAGCATCACCCTTTAATGAGAACGGAAATATTTTAAGGATATAAAAGTAACAAGTTCTCTCATCTTTAGTAAACAGGGTAGCTATATCATTCAGTTTAGTAAGATGTGCCACAACAGTTTCAAATTCATAACCATGAAAATGATCAGATTCAACCAAAGTAATTATATCAGGATCAACAGAGAATTCATAATCCTTATCAGTAACAAAGATAGGTGAAGTAGCAAAAGTAGGGTCAGGTTTCATTCTAGCATTTAGAGATTGCTTACTCTATTTAGCTAATAATTTTTTAAGTTCAGTTCTATTTCTGCAAGCTAAAATAGCTAAAGAAGCATCTTGATCAAAAACATAACCCTTAGGAATAGCAAGTGGTTCTTCATCATCACTTTCATCAGTATCATCAGATTCAATATTTTCAATTTCTCTAGCCCTAGCAAGTTGTTCATCAAGAAAAGCACTAAGTGGCATAGTAGTATCAGGCATAGAGGTAGTTTCATCATAAGTATCATGCATAGGAGAAGTGGCATCATCAATAACATGCGACATATCAGAACAAATAGCAGAAGCAGGTGTAGGTGTCGCAAGCTTACTCAAAACAGAAGGTGAATCAAGTGCAGAGCTAGATGGCTGTTCCTTACCTCCCCTCCTAGTTGAGGGATAGATCTTGGTTTTTGGATCTCTCAAGTTCTTCATATTGATAAGCATATATATATATATATCCCAAGTGACTCAAAGAATAGAGCTATGCTCCCCGGCAACGGCGCTAGAAAATAGTCTTGATAACCCACAAGTATAGGGGATCGCAACAGTTTTCGAGGATAGAGTATTCAACCCAAATTTATTGATTCGACACAAGGGGAGCCAAAGAATATTCTCAAGTATTAGCAGCTGAGTTGTCAATTCAACCACACCTGGAAACTTAATACCTGCAGCAAAGTGTTTATTAGCAAAGTAATATGATAGTGGTGATAACGGTAACAAAAGGTAACAGTAGTAAAAGTAATATTTTTGGTATTTTGTTGTGATGATAGCAATAGCAACGGAAAAGTAAATAAGCGAAGAACAATATATGGAAAGCTCGTAGGCAATGGATCGGTGATAGAGAATTATGCCGGATGTGGTTCATCATGTAACAATCATAACCTAGGGTGACACAGAACTAGCTCTAGTTCATTGATATAATGTAGGCATGTATTCTGAACATAGTCATACGTGCTTATGGAAAAGAACTTGCATGACATCTTTTGTCGTACCCTCCAGTGGCAGTGGGGTCCTTACGGAAACTAAGGGATATTAAGGCCTCCTTTTAATAGAGAACCGGAACAAAGCATTAACACATAGTGAATACATGAACTCCTCAAATTACGGTCATCACCGGTAAGTATCCCGATTATTGTCACTTCGGGGTTAACGGATCATAACACATAATAGGTGACTATAGACTTGCAAGATAGGATCAAGAACACTCATATATTGATGAAAACATAATAGGTTCAGATCTGAAATCATGGCACTCGGGCCCTAGTGACAAGCATTAAGCATAGCAAAGTCATAGCAACATCAATCTCAGAACATAGTGGATACTAGGGATCAAACCCTAACAAAACTAACTCGATTACATGATAGATCCCATCCAACCCATCACCGTCCAGCAAGCCTATGATGGAATTACTCATGCACGTCGGTGAGCATCATGAAATTGGTGATGGAGGATGGTTGATGATGACAATGGCGACGGATTCCCCTCTCCCGAGCCCCGAACGGACTCCAGATCAGCCCTCCCGAGAGATTTTAGGGCTTGGCAGCGGCTCTGTATCGTAAAACACGATGATTTCTTCTCTCTGATTTTTTTCTCCCCGAAACTCAATATATGGAGGTGGAGTTGGAGTCGGAGAGGCAATAGGGGCCCCACGAGGTAGGGGGGCGCGCCCCCCATCCTTGTGGCAAGGTGGTGGCCCCCCTGGCCTTCATCTTTGGCAGGTATTTTTCTTATTTTCTGAAAAATGTCTCCGTGAAGTTTCAGGTCATTCCGAGAATGTTTTCTCCTGCACATAAATAACACCATGGTAATTCTGCTGAAAACAACGTCAGTACGGGTTAGATCCATTCAAATCGTGCAAGTTAGAGTCCAAAACAAAGGGCAAAAGTGTTTGGAAAAGTAGATACGTTGGAGACGTATCAAGCAACATATACTTCTTCCTCAAGCTTACCATTGAGGAATGCACTTTTCACATCCATTCGATATAAGATGATATTATGATGGTTAGCATAAGCAAGCAATATGCGAATATCTTCAAGTCTAGCAACAGCTGCAAAAGTTTCATCGAAATCAATTCCTTCAACCTGTGTGGCCCTGAGCTACAAGACGAGCCTTATTCCTCACCACTAGGCCATTTTCATCTTGCTTGTTGCGATAGATCCACTTGGTACCTATGATGTTTTTCTTGCGAGGATCTGGTCGCTTGACAAGTTCCCACACATTGTTGATCTTGAATTGATGTAATTCCTCTTGCATTGCTTGAATCCACTTAGGCACCAAAAATGCTTCATCAACTTTGGTGGGCTCTGTGATAGAGACAAAAGCAAAGTCCCACAAAAGTTAGACAAATGTGAAGCTTTTGAGCGTGTGAGAGGACCTGGTGCATTGATGTCATCGAGGATTTTGTCAACATGCACTTCATTTGCCACGCGAGGATGAGCAGGTTGACGACTTGGTTGGGCTGAGCATTTCCTTGAGAGCTAATTTCCTCAGGTGCACCAGCATGATTTTCTTCATGATCCGGAATAACAGCTTCAGCGGGTTCTTCAGTGGCTATGACATCCTCAGTATCCTTGAACCTAATGAATTTCTCAGGAGGCATTTCATCTAGCACAGGAGGTAGGTGCTCTCTTTGCAAGCCGTTAGTCTCATCGAACTGCACATCTACAGTTTCAACAACCTTGTTGTGATAGGTGTTGAAGACTCTGTGTGTGTGCCGGTCCTTTCCGTAATCAAGCATAAAACCTTCATGTGCTTTTGGTGCAAATTTAGAATTCTGATGAGGATCTCTAATCTAACAATTAGCACCGAAGACTTTGAAATAAATCACATTTCGGTTTCTTGTCAGTGAAGAGCTCATATGAGGTTTTCTTGAAGAATTTGTGAACATATACCCTGTTGATGATGTGTCACGCAGTATCAATAGCCTCAGGATAGAAGCGACAATGTGTCTTGTATTCATCAAGCATAGTGCGAGCCATCTCAACAAGAGTCATGTTCTTGTGCTCCACGACGCCATTCTGCTGAGCAGTATATGGGGTAGATAACTCATGAGTAATACCAAGTTCATCAAGATAGTCATCAAGACCAGTGTTCTTGAACTTGGTCCCGTTGTCACTCCTGATATGCTTGATCTTCACACCAAAATTCATCGAGGCCCTTGAGGAAAATCGTTTGAATACTTCCTGCACTTCAATTTTGTACATAATGATATGCACCCAGGTGTAACGAGAATAATCATCAACAGTGTTAGGACCGAGAGTACATCGACCAGAGGGGGGTGAATGGGACATTCAAAATTTCTTTCGAAAGCTTTGAAACTTAACCCAAACACAACATCGGAATAGAGTATTGAGAGAAATGCACTGAATCTGTTTTGTTCGCCAGAGGCATATTCATCGAGGAAAGCATTTACAACAGAACGAGCTTGATAGATAATTGGTTTAACTACAATGAGGGTTATGCAGCAAGCAAACAGATGTAACACAATGAGACATAGCATAGCTGAAGCAGAGTGAAATGCAACGGAAAGATTACACAAGTAGACAAAGGTACATACTAGCAACGAAGGAGTATAGACGAGGACAATGATAGGAGTAAACACTGATACACATGATGAGGATAAATCAACAAGATAAGCGATCAGGTAATCTATTGACACAGAGCATGAATGAAAACTACTGAATGAAATGCAGTAGAATAGATTTGACCAGTAGTGCTCGATGGCGACAAGAGATTGGGTAGACCACTTCACCCTTCTGCCAAAGGGCTACATCTAGTTGGAGAGGCCTTGACTTGACACGGAAGATAAACTCTCTTCACCCTATTCTCCTTCAACACAGAGTTGATCAGACTCAGGTTGATTTCACTCATGGTAGATCCTTGTCGGTGATTTCCAAAACTTCGATCGACCGTGAACCACAATCACCCTTGGTTGCTAAAGATCAGGCTCGGTGAAGACAACAACTCTTCAACACTCGAAGCCAAACCTATCCGTCTAGAGAGTGCGCAGCTCTCAAGAGTAATATGTACAAGAACTCTCACTCAGAACTACTGTGATGCCAAACCACTATCTAAGTTTGGGCTCCTGGTTTTCTCTCGGTGGATCTTAAACTCAATCACTCGGAGAGGGGTTGCTCAAATCAATCTTCTCAGAAATCTGAAGCAAAGCAGCCAACCGTCATAGTTGAGCAAGGTGGCTATTTATAGCCTTAGCCTTCCCAGATGGGAAAATACCAAATTAGACATCGGGCTCAGCCAATGGCCGAATGACATGATTCGAACAGTCGGATTTGAGCACAACGGTAACATTTCTTGTGGAGAAAGAAATGCTAGCTCCTCGGTCCGAGACAAAACTTTCGCAGCGAAGAAGAACACAGTCTCTTGCTGACGAATATTTACTCGGGGCACAAGGAGATTTCTCTCGCATCTTTCATAGGTTTTGGTTAAGCATCACGGCTAATCTAAACAACGAGAACCAATGCCCCTCTTAATAGTACGGAGGTCCTATGACTCAAAAGAAAGAAAGAAGAACAACTAAATGAATGCTGCTACCTGTTGAGCACTGCATTGGTTTTCGCTTGAAGAGGAAAGGGTGATGCAGCAAAGTAGCATAAGTATTGCCCTCAGTTTTTGAGAACCAAGGTATCAATCCAGTACGATGCCACATGCAAGTCCCTCTTACCTACACAAACAAATAAGAACCTCGCAACCAACATGATAAAGGGGTTGGCAATCCCTTCACGGTCACTTACGAGAGTGAGATCTGCTAGAGATAATAATAATAAGATAAATATTTTTGGTATTTTTATGATATAGATTGGAAAATAAAATAGATTGGAAACTTATATGATGGAAAATAGACCCGGGGGCCATAGGTTTGACTAGTGGCTTCTCTCAAGATAGCATAAGTATTACGGTGGGTGAACAAATTATTGTCGAGCAATTGATAGAAAAGCGAATAATTATCAGAATATCTAGGCATGATCATGCATATAGGCATCACGTCCATGACAAGTAGACCGACTCCTACCTGCATCTACTACTATTACTCCACACATCGACCGCTATCCAGCATGCATCTAGAGTATTAAGTTCGTAAAAACAGAGTAACGCATTAGGTAAGATGACATGATGTAGAGGGATAAACTGAAGCAATATGATATAAACCCCATCTTTTTCTCCTCGATGGCAACAATACAATACGTGTCATTTCCCTTTCTGTCACTGGGATCGAGCACCGCAAGATTGAACCCAAAGCTAAGCACTTCTCCCATTGCAAGAAAGATCAATCTAGTAGGCCAAACCAAACTGATAATTCGAAGAGACTTGCAAAGATAACCAATCATGCATAAAAGATTTCAGAGAAGAATCAAATATTGTTCATAGATAGACTTGATCATAAACCCACAATTCATAGGATCACGACAAACACACCACAAAAAGAGTTATATCGAATATATCTCCAAGAAGATCAAGGAGAACTTTGTATTGAGATCCAAAGAGAGAGAAGAAGCCATCTAGCTAATAACTATGGACCCGAAGGTCTGAAGTAAACTACTCACACATCATCGAAGGGGCCATGGAGTTGATGTAGAGGCCCTCCGTGATCGATGCCCCCTCCGGAGGAGCTCCGGAAAAGGCCCCAAGATGGGATCTCTTGGGTACAGAAGGTTACGGCGGTGGAAATAGGGTTTCGTGGTGCTCCTGGATGTTTACAGGGTATATGAGTATATATAGGAGGAAGAAGTAGGTCGGTTGAGCAACGAGGGGCCCACGAGTGGGGAGGGCGCGCCCAGGGGGGTAGGCGCGCCCCTGCCTCGTGGACTCCTCGTTCGTTTCTTGACGTCCATTGCAAGTCCTCTAGATCACGTTTGTCCCAGAAATCACGTTCCCAAAGGTTTCATTCCGTTTGGATTCCGTTTGATATTCCTTTTTTGCGAAATACTGAAATAGGCAAAAAAAACAGCAATTTGCACTCGGCCTTGGGTTAATAGGCTAGTCCCAAAAATAATACTCCCTCCATTTTTATATATAAGGCCACTATGGAATATACATTTTGCATCTATACAAGGCCACCAACAGTAATCGAGGCAAAATCAATGATATTTTCTCGTACTAAGAACTTGTTTAATACTTGCATGCATGCAGTCATAATGACAGTTAGCTACTTCCTCCACTCAGTTTCTTTGCATGCATGCAGAGTATTAATGATCCCAGTAAACAAGAAGAAAATTTGACTTGTAAAATATGCATTAAATTTTACATTGGTACCTGTAATACGAGTTTGTGGCCTTGTATATAAAAATGTAGGGAGTATAAAAGTGTAAAATAAAGCCCATTAACACCCACAATAGATAATATAATAGCATGGAACAATCAAAAATTATAGATACGTTGGAGACGTATCAAGCATCCCCAAGCTTAATTCTTGCTCGTCCTTGTTGGTGTCAAAACCGGCGGATCTTGGGTAGGGGGTCCCGAACTATGCGTCTAAGGCGGATGGTAACTAGAGGCGGGGGACACAATGTTCACCCAGGTTCGGGACCTCTCGATGGAGGTAATACCCTACTTCCTGCTTGATTGATCTTGATGGTATGAGTATTACAAGAGTTGATCTACCACGAGATCGGAGAGGCTAAACCCTAGAAGCTAGCCTATGGTATGATTGTTGTTGTCCTACAGACTAAAACCCTCCGGTTTATGTAGACATCGGAGGGGCTATAGTTACACAGAGTCGGTTACAAGGGAGGATATCTACATATCCGAATCGCCAAGCTTGCCTTCCATGCAAAGAAGAGTCCCATCCGGACACGGGACGAAGTCTTCAATCTTGTATCTTCATAGTATGACAAGTTCGGCCAAGGGATATAGTCCGACTATCCGAGGACCCCCTAATCCAGGACTCCCTCAGTAGCCCCTGAACCAAGCTTCAATGACAACGAGTCCGGCGCGCAGATTGTCTTCGGCATTGCAAGGCGGGTTCCTACTTCGAATACTCCATAGAAGATTTTGAACACAAGCATAGTGTCCGGCTCTACAAAACAAATTCCACATACCACCGTAGAGAGTATAATATTTCCACAAATCTAATCTGCTGACAACTTTTCATAACGTGACATCACGCCATGGCTTCGGTTATTATTTGAACTGTTTTTCTCAACCAGCTACTGCACATATTGCAAGGTAGTTTTCTTGGCACATCTTGTTGAAGTAGAGATCGTGTCCCCTTATCACGGGATTCTCATCAATACGGGTGTGGGTAACCCAACCGCGCCATCAATCATGATGCTTGGGGAATAAGTGAGTTTTACCAGGCAAGTGGGGAGGCACGCAGTTCTACCGTCCTTATAAAGGGATAAGGACTCCTCTTTTTTACCCACGCCTTCTTCTCCTCTGCCCATCCATTCTTGCGCACTTGAGCTCCAGCGCCCAAGTTCGCATTTTCTCCGAAGAACAACTCCAAATATGTCTGGAGCGGGAGGCAAGTGGATGGCCTCTACCGTCTGGAAGAAGGACATCAAGAAACTTTGGGAGGCCGGGTATCTAGCCCAGGAAATCGGCCACCATCTCCCGACGGCGGGACAGATCTTCCCTACCCCGGAACCCCACGAAAGGGTCGTATTCCTCCCTCATTTTATCTGCGGGCTAGGGTTTCCCCTCCACCCATTTGTTCGCGGCATCATATATTATTATGTGATCGATTTTCATGATCTATCCCCCAATTCCTTCCTCAATATCTCAACATTCATTGTCGTGTGCGAGGCTTTTCTCCACATCCCGCCACACTTCGGCTTATGGCTGGAGATCTTTAATGTGAAGCCAAAGGTAGTGGGCGGTGAGCACGCTGAGTGCGGGGGCGCTATGGTGAGCAAGATGCCCAACACCACATGGCCAACATGTACCTTCAATGACTCCGTCAGGGAGTGGCAACAGGAGTGGTTTTACATTACCGAGCCGCGCGGCGCGAAGTGGGCCGCTGCTCCCGAGTTCCGATCCGGAGCCCCTCTGCGGCTCACGTCCTGGCTCAAGAAGGGCCTGGACTGGTCTTCGTCCGACGAACTGTTGGCGCTCCAGACGCGCGTCAAGGGTATGGAAGACAAGAATATCGAACTTGTCAATGTAGTCCAGGTGATGTTAGTCCGCCGGATCCTACCTTGTCAACACCGGACTTGCAATCTATGGGAATTCGATCCGGCCAAGCACCAGACCCTGCGAGAGCTCTTTGGCTCCTCGCACGAAGACATCTGGAAGGTGCTTTTTAAGCCCGGCAAATCATGGCCGGAATCGGCCGAGGACGGCGGGTACCAACTGTCCCGCCCTGCAAGCTCGGTAAGTTACCATATGTTTTATTCGCATAACTCATGGGAAATGCTTAATGTTTTTTACACAACTTCTCCTAGGGCTAGACGAAGCAGGGGGGTTGGATCCAATGTCCGGCCCTGCTACCCGAAGAACCGGCCTGCCCACTTCTGATGAAGATGTTGGACCCGGCGCCTTACAAGGTGCCGGAGAAGAGGACCGAAAAGGAGGCCAAAAAGACCCGGGGCGGCCTTCATCACCATGCCCGATCCGCCTCCGAAGAGGACGAGGAGGAGGAAGACGAATCCCCAGTAGGGGGAAGAAAGAAGATGACGGCCTCCGTACACTTGGAGGCCGAGTCGCCTAAAAGGGGAAAAACTCTTCTTCCAGAAGAGTCCACAGCCGTCGCCGATAGCAGCCCGACGTGGGATCCTAGGGCCCAGCCCCTAGTGAACTCGTAAGTATATAAAATCCGAACACATTCATGTGTCCGGACCCATCATGGCATAGCATTTTAACCTGAGTCATATTTTTTGTAGTCCGACAGGGTCCCATTCCGAACAATCCTCGTCCGAGGATTTGCTGAGCTCGGATGCTATGGACAGCGGGACACCTCCGAAGGCCCCTCCCCCCGAACATGTGATCAACAACGAGGCTTCGTCCCAGAGGGACTCCGTCCAAGGAGGGGCGGAGAAAATTGTGAAGGCGGCGCCTGGAGGTCAAACTTCAGGGGCCGGAGACATGGGGGAGAAGATCCCCACAGGAGTCGACGGCGGGGACCATCTTGAATTCGATCCCCAGCCGGACATAGTTTTGGAGACCAATATGGCTTTGGAATCAAGCAGGCGGCCTTCCTCGGCTGGAGAGGGCGTCCCTGTTCCACCGGCGACCTCTGCCCAACCAGAGGCGTCGGGTGCTTTATTGGCGGCACTGAAGAGCGCCTCCATCGTCGATGAACACCGTGCCCTTATGGGTGCAGTGACCGAGAAGATTCAATCCGCTGAAAATGGACTGAATGAAGCCTACATCGGCCTTATAAGAGGATTTGAGGTATGTTTATACGGTTTCGAAGAGTGTCATAGTATGGATAGTTGCCCCTGATACACTGTCCGGTGAACGAAAGAACCGGACACAGGATCAAATATATTTTTCGCAGGAAGACTCATTTGATGACATCTATCTCTCTTCTTTCGTAAGCAGGCGTCTGTAGCGGCTACTGCCGTTCATACCGCGGAGGTTTCCAGACTGAATCAAAGTCTAGAGTGGGCCGAAGCGGAGCTTGGCCAGTTAAAAAGGCAGTTGGAAGATCAACAAGGTATGCAAAAATCTTGGTTGCGTTCGGTGCGAATGAATTTTCAGTATGATAAAATATGTGTCATGATTTGCGCCAGGGGTGATGACCGAAGCTGAGGCTCTGAAGAAGGCTATTGCTGAGGCCGAGGAAAAGGCAGCCGCAGAGCAGGCTCTTCGTGAGAAGGACGAGGCCAAGGTTGTGGAAGCTAGGCGAGAGCTCCAAGAGGCCATGAAAAAATGCGAGACCCTGGAGCAGAGTTTAACGGAGAAAGAATCCAAACTCACCCGGGCTCATCAAGCCATGCGCGATGCCCATGGGGAAACCCAAGGCGCCCTGCAGGAGATCCAAGAGGCGAGGGAGATTACGGCGGGTAAGGTCTTTTTCCATGTAAAGCAAGTATTTCAGGAGAAAATTACGCTTTACAATTTTAAGTTCGGATTTCTCCAGGGGTATTTGTGGAACTTCTTCGCAGCATATCAGATGCCGCCCAATTCTACCGAGCCGAAGAGGGGAATACTGTGGATAAGGTCTTCTGGTCACAGTATCTGGCGCTGAATTATCCGGTGCCTTTTACCGATCAACTCAAACAGCTGATCAAACTACATAAGGTGGCCGAACTAGCCATGAAGGATTTGATTATCCGGCTATGGCCCGCTGAGCCGATTCCAGGTAGCTACTTCACGCTCGTGAAGCGACTTGTTAGTGCCTGCCCTCGACTTGATGTCATCAAGCGGTCGGTCTGCATAGAAGGTGCACGAATGGCCTTTGCCCGTGCAAAGGTGCACTAGGGGAAGATGGATGCTGAAAAGCTGATGACCGAGGGACCGCCAGAGGTAAAGGAGCACCGCAAGCCTGAATTGTATTATGAAAGAGTCCTGAAAGGATCCTGCCTTGCGGCGGAGCAATGCACCAAGGACATTGTATTTCCATGAATATAGTCATGTTGTCCTTTGTAATGTGTGAACAATGTCATTTCTATTACTTATTGCCTGTTATAAAAGTTTACCCTCCTGCGCGGCCGTTTTATATATTAATCCTGAGAATTGGCCAGTCGTCGGCTTCTGCCCCCTCGTAAGAAATACGGGGGTGTTCGGGATAAACCTGATCACTCTTTACCCTAGTGTTGGGTCCTTTGAAGGAGGTGTTTAGCACGGCGAACCAGACAATCGGACTATATGGCTTTATCATTCTCACTTAGCCATAGGAGCATTAGGAAGGTAGGAGCAACCCCTGGTGTTCGGAAGACCGCACGAGGGGTCCTATAAGCACCTGATCGGAAGAAGAACCGATCCATCGCACGCTGCATTGGTTATGGCATTATGCGGGAGAAATCCTTAAAGATTTTACAACCTCTCAAACAGCTGACCATCTCTCGATGTATCATGACAGTTAGTTTTCGGCTTTCTCTACTGAGGTGCTCGTCCGGAAGAACAGGGACACAATCGCAGTAGTTCTCCCTGTGCCTCCTTAGCCGATATAGTGGAACGTAAGGCAGCAAAACATGGGAGCCGGGCAAACCCAACATTTGACCCAAGACATGATTCGGAGCTGATGCATATAATGCTATAAGTTCGGGGTGCCGAACTTCCGTGAAGGTGTTCGGACTTTATTGCCGTATTATGGGTAAAACAAAGCCCCTGGCGAAGGCATATCGCGGTGTACGGATGCCACTTAACAAAAGAGTTTCAATAAGAAATAACAGCAAATAATCGTCATATAAGTCCACATGTTGTATTTGAATAATACATCGAAGCGTATGAGTACAAGTAATGTGATAAAAAGGGGAATATGACTGTGGAACCTGCTGGGACCGGGGAGGAAGAAGATGTGTGCAGATCCGGAGTATAGTCGGATGGACGTCGCGAGGAATATCTAAAGATTCCCTTGTGCGTTCGAGCTGTTACCATGTCACCGGTCCCGGTCTGCGCAGAGATGAGCCTGCAAAGGAAATTTAAGAAATATTTGTGTGCCGGAGAGTGGTCGAGCCGCGATATGTGGCATGTTCTGGACTTCACCGGAATGTTTAGTTGAGCCCTGGACGATTCGGGCTATCCTGTCGCGAAGTTGTTCAGACTACTTTGAACGTGTGTGGTGTTTTAGCCGTCAACTCAAGATTTGACTGGAAGGTGCCCTCCATTGCTTCTGCTGTTAAAGCGGCGGCGTACTCTATGGTACCGAGGGAGAGTTCGGCCTCTCCATTAACCGTGATGACGCCGCACAGACCAGGCATCTTGAGTTTATGGTAGGCGTAATGTGGAGCCGCATTGAATCGAGCGAACGCAGTTCGCCCGAGCAGTGCCTGATAATCACTGCGAAAGGGGACGATGTCGAAGATTAACTCTTTAGTACGGTAATTTTCTGGTAATCCAAAGACTACCTCGAGGGCGATGGAGCCGGTACAGCTGGCCTCCACGCTTGGTATAATACCTCTAAAGGTGGCTTTAGTGGGTTTGATCATCGAATGATCGATGCCCATCTTGTGCACTGTGTCCTGGTAAAGCAGATTTAGACTGCTGCCTCCGTCCATAAGGACTCGTGTGAGGTGGAACCCGTCAATTATTGGGTCGAGGACTAGTGTGGCTGGATTGTCGTGATAGGTGTTGACTGGACGATCCATTTGGTTGAAGGTGATCGGCCCTAGTTTGTATTGCGGGTTGACTGGTTTCATTAGGTCGACATCCCTAAGGGTGTGCATCTGGTCCGGGTTGGGAGTGTGGGTGGCGTTTACCATATTCACCATTTGGGTTTGCTGGAGAGATTTTTGTTGTCCTCCTCTATTCGGTGATCTGGGCTCCTCGTCGCTGTCATTGCTTTGAGACCCCTTATATTTGTTTTTGGAGCCTAACCTACCAGCTTGTTTGAAGACCCAACATTCTCTGTTGGTATATTGGCTGGTGTTCCTGGTTTGCCATGAATTTGGCATGGATGGTCGAGTATGCGGTCCAAACTGGACGGACCCGAATTGCCATTTTTGAGTGGCCCTGTCCACTGACCGGACTTAGAGCTATTAAATCCGGCATTGACTGCCGTGTGTTCGGCGCTTTCACCATGTTTGCGGTGTTTGTGTTTGTTGCGCCGGGGTTTGCCGTTGCTATCTCTGGCCTCTGATTTGCCAGTGTTGCTTGCTGTGTTGTTGCTATGAGCCAACCAGCTATCCTCGCCCGTGCAGAAGCGGGTCATGAGTGTCGTGAGGGCTGCCATCGACCTTGGCTTCTCTTGGCCGAGATGTCGGGCGAGCCACTCGTCATGGATGTTATGTTTAAAGGCCGCTAGGGCTTCGGCATCCGGACAGTACACAATTTGGTTCTTTTTGGTTAGGAACCGGGTCTAGAATTTCCTGGCTGACTCTCCGGGCTGTTGTGTTATGTGACTCAAATCATCAGCATCCGGTGGTCGCATATATGTGCCCTGGAAGTTATCCAGGAATGCGTCTGCCAGGTTCTCCCAACTTCTGATGGAGTTTGCTGGCAAGCTATTCAGCCAGTGCCGAGCCGGTCCTTTGAGTTTTAACGGGATATACTTGATGGCGTGTGGATCATCCCCGCGGGCCATGTGAATGTGGAGGAAGAAATCCTCGATCCATACCGCGGGGTCAGTAGTACCATCGTATGATTCAATGTTCACGAGTTTAAACCCTTCTGGGAATTCATGACCCGTTACTTCATCACTGAAGCATAGGAGGTGTCACGACGCATTTCGTACGAGTCTTGTCTGCTGTGTTCGGCCCGACCGGATTTGTTTTTGGTATATCCGGCATGACGGTCGTCGTCATGTGTTGGGGCGCGCCCTCGTGATCCGAAGATCGATCTTTTGTGTCCTGCTTTGTTTTCCAATACGTCTCGCAGGTCCTGCGTGTTACACCGGGCCTTGCTGTTTTTGTTTGACTGGCGACGGGGTGCAGGCTAGACTTCGGGCTTATATGCCACTTTGTCGTGGCCACGAGGTGGCCAGTCTGCCGCATCATACGCTGGAAGCGCAGGCTTTAATGCTTCCTCTTCAAGTTGTGGTAGCAACCTGCGCTTTGGGAAACTTTTTATTGGGCGCTCGAGTTCGTGTTCCTCGGCTGCCAGGACCTCAGTCCATCTATCTGCTAGCAGATATGGCTTAGCTTGAAGCTGTTGTTGCTTTTTCTTCAGGCTTTTTGCTGTGGCAATAAGCCGGCGCTTGAAGCGCTCCTGTTCGACGGGATCCTCAGGCACGATAAATTCTTCGTCACCGAGACTTACCTCATCTGCAGAGAGAGGCATGTAATTGTCATCCTCTGATTCTCCATCTGCTGCATGTTCCTTGGGGCTGGATTGCCCATCCTCCTGCTCAAAGCCCGCCCGGAGGGGATTGTCTTCGTCTTCATCACTATTTGCAGCGTTATTGTCTCCTGTGCCGGTATCACTGTTTTTGCTATGATGGGGCTTAGAGCGGCGCCGATGACGCCGGTTCTTGGATTGCTTCTCGGGGGGATTATCCTCTGTTACCTTATTGCCATCGCTTTCTTTGGGGGTGCCCACCATGTATATATCATACGATGAGGTGGCAGTCTAGCGCCCTGTGGGCGGTGGTTCCTGTTCGTCTCCCGCATCGTCGTCCATACCGCCGATGTCTTTGGAGTCGAAGTCGAGCATGTCGGTTAGGTCATTGACAGTGTCTACTAAGTGGGTGGTGGGTGGGGAACGAATTTCTTCGCCATCGGCTTCCCACTCGAGCCGGACATAGTTCGACCAAGGGTCTCCTGACAAGGAGAGAGACCATAATGAGTTTAGCACATCGCCTAGGGGCGAGTGCTGAAAGATATTCGTGGAGGTGAACTCCATGATCGGTGCCCAATCAGATTGGATGGGCACAGACGCGAGCGGTTTGGAGTCTGTGGCCGGGGACGAATCCGAGTGTCCGGCAACACAGGTCTCATAGGAGGTGAAGTCAGTATTCGGCTCTATCGCCGCTGAGCATGCAGCCTCCGTGGCGGGGTCCATCCACCCGTCCTCGGATGGCGCAATTTGTTCCGGATTGTGGGCCGGGGCAGTTACAAGTGTGATCTCCCGAACACTGTCCGATGGCAGAGCTAAATCATGCTCATCATGACTGTGCAGCGTATCTGACATGGGTTCGAATCCGTTGAAGATCAAATCTCCACGGATGTCGGTGGTATAGTTCAAGCTTCCAAACCTGACCTGATGGCCAGGGGCGTAGCTCTCGATCTGCTCCAGATGGCCGAGTGGGTTGGCCCGCAGTACGAAGCCGCCGAATACGAAGAACTGTCTGGGAAGGAAAACCTCACCCTGGATCGCATCGTTGCCATTGATCGAAGGAGCCATCAAGCCTTATGATGACGACACAGTGGAACTCTCAATGAAAGCACCAATGTCGGTGTCAAAACCGGTGGATCTCGGGTAGGGGGTCCCAAACTGTGCGTCTAAGGCAGATGGTAACAAGAGGCGGGGGACACAATGTTTACCCAGGTTCGGGCCCTCTTGATGGAGGTAATACCCTACTTCCTGCTTGATTGATCTTGATGATACGAGTATTACAAGAGTTGATCTACCACGAGCTCGGAGAGGCTAAACCCTAGAAGCTAGCCTATGGTACGATTGTTCTTGTCCTACGGACTAAAACCCTCTGGTTTATATAGACACCGGAGGGGCTAGGGTTACACAGAGTCGGTTACAAGGGAGGAGATCTACATATCCGAATCGCCAAGCTTGCCTTCCATGCAAGGAAGAGTCCCATCCGGACACGGGACGAAGTCTTCAACCATGTATCTTCATAGTCCAACAGTCCGGCCAAGGGATATAGTCCGGCTGTCCGAGGACCCCCTAATCCAGGACTCCCTCAGTCCTCGAGTAGGTAAATGATAAAAACAGAATTTTTAATGTGGAATATTGCCTAACATAATTCTCAATGTAATTCTCTTGATTGTGGCATGAATATTCAGATCCGAAAGATTCAAGACAAAAGTTTAATATTGACATAAAAATAATAATACTTCAAGCATACTAACTAAGCAATTATGTCTTCTCAAAATAACATGGCAAAAGAATGTTCATCCCTACAAAATCATATAGTTTGGTCATGCTCCATTTTCATCACACAAGAATGCTCTCATCATGCACAACCCCGATGACAAGCCAAGCAATTGATTCACACTTTAGTAATCTCAATTTTTTTCAAGTTTCACACAATACATGAGCGTGAGCCATGGATATAGCACTATGGGTGGAATAGAATATGATGATGGGGGTTATGTGGAGAAGAAAAAAAGGATAAAGTCTCACATCGACGTGGCTAATCAATGGGCTAGGGAGATGCCCATCAATTGATGTCAATGCAAGGAGTAGGCATTGCCATGCAACGGATGCACTAGGGCTATAAATGTATGAAAGCTCAACAAAAGAAACTAAGTGGGTGTGCATCCAACTTGCTTACTCATGAAGACCTAGGGAATTTGAGGAAGCCCATTGTTGGAATATACAAGCCAAGTTCTATAATGAAAAATTTCCACTAGTATATGAAAGTGACAAAACAAGAGACTCTCTATCATAAAGATCATGGTGCTACTTTGAAGCACAAGTGTGGAAAAAAAGGATAGTAGCATTGCCCCTCTTTTTAGTTGGCCTTTTTCTTTTTTTATTTGGGACAATGCTCTACTAATGAGGATCATCACACTTCTATTTATTTACAACTCAATGATTACAACTCGATACTAGAACAAAGTATGACTCTATATGAATGCCTCCGGCGGTGTACCGGGAAGGGCAATGAATCAAGAGTGACATGTATGAAAAATTATGAATGGTGGCTTTGCCACAAATACGATGTCAACTACATGATCATGCAAGGCAATATGACAATGATGATGTGTGTCATGATAAATGGAACGGTGGAAAGTTGCATGGCAATATATCTCGGAATGGCTATGGAAATGCCATAATAGGTAGGTATGGTGGCTGTTTTGAGGAAGATATAAGGAGGTTTATGTGTGATAGAGCATATCATATCATGGGGTTTGGACGCACTGATGAAGTTTGCACCAACTCTCAAGGTGAGAAAGGGCAATTCACGGTACCGAAGAGGCTAGCAATGATGGAAGGGTGAGAGTGCGTATAATCCATGGACTCAACATTAGTAATAAATAACTCACATAATTATTGCAAAAATCTACAAGTCATCAAAAACCAAGCATTACGCGCATGCTCCTAGGGGGGATAGATTGGTAGGAAAAAACATCGCTCATCCCCGACCGCCACTCATAAGGAAGACAATCAAATAAACCTCATGTTTCTAATTTGTCATACAACGGTCACCATACGTGCATGCTACGGGACTTGCAAACTTCAACACAAGTATTTCTCAAATTCACAACTACTCAACTAGCATACTCTAATATTACCACCTTTATATCTCAAAACAATTATCAAGTATCAAACTTCTACTAGTACTCAATGCACTTTTTATGAAAGTTTTTATTATACTGATCTTGGATGCCTATCATATTAGGACTAAATTCATAACCAAAGAAAATTACCATGCTGTTCTAAGGGACTCTCAAAATAATATAAGTGAAGCATGAGAGATCAATAATTTCTATAAAATAAGACCAAAACCATGCTCTAAAAGATATAAGCGAAGCACTAGAGCAAAATTATCCAGCTCAAAAGATATAAGTGAAGCACATAGAGTATTCTAATAAATTCTGATTAATGTGTGTCTCTACCAAAGGGTGTGTACAGCGAGGATGATTGTGGTAAACTAAAAATTAAAAACTCAAATCATACAAGACTCTCCAAGCAAAAAACATATCATGTGGTGAATAAAACTATAGCTCCAAGTAAAGTTACCGATGGACGAAGACGAAAGAGGGGATGCCTTCCAGGGCATGCCCAAGCTTAGGATTTTGGTTGTCCTTGGATTTTACCTTGGGGTGCCTTGGGCATCCCCAAGCTTAGGCTCTTGCCTCTCCTTGTTCCATAATCCATCAAATCTTTACGCAATACTTGAAAACTTCACAACACAAAACTTAAAAGAAAATCTCGTGAGCTCTGTTAGTAAAATAAAACAAACCACCACTTCAAGGTACTGTAATGAACTCATTCTTTATTTATATTTGTGTTAAACATACTGTATTCCAACTTTTCTATGGTTCATAAACTCTATTACTAGCCATAGGTTCATCAAAATAAGCAAACAACACACGAAAAACAAAATATGTCAAAAACATAACAGTCTGTAGTAATCTGTAGGTTTCAAATACTTTTGGAACCCCAAAAATTTTAAATAAATTTCTGGACGTGAGGAATTTATCTATTAATCATCTGCAAAAATAATTAACTAAATAGCACTCTCCAGTAAAAAAAATGGCAGCAAATCTCGTGAGCGCTAAAGTTTCTGTTTTTTACAGCAAGATCGCAAAGACTTTCCCCAAGTCTTCCCAAAGGTTCTACTTGGCACAAACACTAATTAAAAGCATAAAACCACATATAAACATAGGCTAGGTGAATTATTTATTACTAAACAGAACCAAAAAGCAAGGAACAAAAATAAAATTGGGTTGTCTCCCAAAAGCAAGGATAGATCTAGGTATTGTCATCTTTGGTTTTAATTTTCTTAGCAGAGTCATGCTCGAATCCAGGAGGTTCCTTACACTTCCCTTCATATTCGGAAATTTTTAGATCTAAAAAACCCACCGCTTATTGCAAAGGGTAATTAACATATTCATGCGGTGTAGATTTCCAGTGACACTCTTGAGAGGTTCAAGAGATTTTTGTAAATTTTTGGTTACTTTGCAAATCTTCTCAAAAACTTGTGTATCTTCCTGGGTATTATGTGACCCCTTTTGTGGAGTTTGTGCTCCCACTATTCCCTCTATGATTTCATGAGAAATACTAGTATCAATTTTGATAAAATTCCCTTTGGCAACGCAATCCAAGAGTTGTCTATGCGACATATTCATCCCAACATAAAAATTGCGAACTAAAATTCTAAACACCTCTAGGGTGCAATTACGATAAGATTCCATCATCCTAAACCAAGCATCTTTTAAATTTTCTCCTTGTCTTTTTTTGAAGTGAAGAACTTCAAACTTGGGAGACAAAGGGGAAAATAAAGGACTAGCCATAATGACGAAGCAAGCAAAAGAAAAAGCGAACGGAAAAAGAGGGCGACTAAAACGGCAAGGGTGAAGTGGGGGAGAGGAAAACGAGAGGCAAATGGCAAATAATGTAATGTGAGGGATAAGAGTTTGTGATGGGTACTTGGTATGTCTTGACTTGTGCGTAGACTCCCCGGCAACGGCGCCAGAAATCCTTCTTGCTACCTCTTGAGCACTACGTTGGTTTTCCCTTGAAGAGGAAAGGGTAATGCAGCAAACTAGCATAAGTATTACCCTCAGTTTTTGAGAACCAAGGTATCAATCTAGTAGGAGGCCACACGCAAGTCCCTCGTACCTACACAAACAAATAAGAACCTCGCAACCAACGCGATAAAGGGGTTGTCAATCCCTTCACGGTCACTTATGAGAGTGAGATCTGATAGAGATAATAATAATAAGATAAATTTTTTGGTATTTTTATGATATAGATTGGAAAATAAAGATTGAAAATAAAATAGATTGGAAACTTATATGATGATAAATAGACCCGGGGGCCATAGGGTTGACTAGTGGCTTCTCTCAAGATAGCATAAGTATTACGGTGGGTGAACAAATTACTGTCGAGCAATTGATAGAAAAGCGAATAATTATGAGAATATCTAGGCATGATCATGTATATAGGCATCACGTCCGTGACAAGTAGACCGACTCCTGCTTGCATCTACTACTATTACTCCACACATCGACCGCTATCCAGCATGCATCTAGAGTATTAAGTTCATAAGAATAGAGTAACGCATTAGGTAAGGTGACATGATGTAGAGGGATAAACTCAAGCAATATGATATAAAACCCATCTTTTTATCCTCGATGGCAACAATACAATACATGTCGTTTCCCTTTCTGACACTGGGATCGAGCACCGCAAGACTGAACCCAAAGCTAAGAACTTCTCCCATTGCAAGAAAGATCAATCTAGTAGGCCAAACTTTCGAGGGGTCGATTTCTTCTCATCAATCTTCTCGACTCTGTCACTTCAACAAGTATAGCTCATTAATTCTTCTCTGCAATGCAGATGTACTTCGTTGAAGTTCCTTGAACTCAACATCGGAGTCAACATATTCTTTGGTTGTGTATGGACTTGTCTCTCTCTCTATATGCACTAGCAAACAAATTAGTCCATAGCTGTTTCTATCAACAATCTCCAAAACACAAGGTAGGTAGATATTGCACAAACAAGCTCCCCCTTTTTGGACGATTGTTGACAAAACCGATCACATGAATTGATAGATAAGGAGTGGAATATAATGCGAAGAATTAATGGTAAGATGAGAGATAGTTAGTAAGATAAATATTCTCCCCCTTAAGATATGCTTCAGTTGGGAAACAATATTTCTCTTTGTATGGGTGTCATTGACAATATATCATACACTTGAGGTCTTTTAATGCACTTGACAGTGTATGAGGTAGTTCCTGTCACAAAAGTTCGACAAGGGTTAGAAGTGAAACAAGCATTAAGAAATTTGTGACAAGGATAAGACATGAAGGTTTTCTCAGAACATAATATGAATCCAAGCGAGATATAGTTTTCCTGCTTGTTAGATATTTGATATGATCAGAACATGATAGAACAATGATTCGCTGCTCAGAGTGGATAGGCTTTAAAGGTGATTTTCCTGCAATAGAGATGATGCTAATGATATCTGAGAGGAAAAAACACTTTGTCAATCTATATAGATAATTTGCAATAGCATTCATGCATAAGCTGACATTATATTCCTGCAAGCACTATAGGAATCAACTTCTTTGCCGTCTGCCATGGCAGATGGGAAAGGCACCCAAAGCGGACGGCAAAGCTCTTTGCTATCTGCCACCGACGACAAAGCTGCCCGGCAAAGAACCTGATGGTAAACAAGTTCTTTGCAGTCCTCTTTCCCAAAGCGGACGACAAAGAACCTTTCCCATCAGTGGCAGATGACAAAGAATGTGGACAGTAAAGAATATGTGTTAGCCACATTAGGTGGATAACGACAGCCTTTGCCGTCCGCCAGCGGACGGCAAATATGCCCTCCCCTTTGCGGTTTGCCACAGACGGCAAAGAAACAAAATGGTCTAGATCCTAGGTTGCATAGGTTGCTGCCATGTGGCCACTTGCCGTCTGTGGTAGACGGCAAAGATCCCTTTGCCGTCGGTGGCAGACGACAAAGAGGTTGCATTGCCTCTTTTTTCTGTTTTTTCTTATATCCAAGCAATTTCACAGCAAAACATATGATATATATATATATTTCACAGGGCAATTTCACAGAAAACATATGACATATCCAACACACAAGTTTCATCATACATACATAACCAACACATAGTTCCATCCATACATATTACAATAGTTTCACATTGTTCATCCAACACATAGTTCCATCCATCCATATAACAAGTTCCACATTGTTCATCGATACAAAAGAAAAGCAGAAAGGGAAAACAAGCACTCCATCCATGCAAGCTTCCGTGAAGTGAATGACATCTACAAAATGGGAACAAGAAAGTTAGAAGAAGAAGACAACGAAAAAGAAGAAGAAGAAGAAGTAAGCATACTTAGGTAAAATGGAGCTAACCTAGATAATTATGCCATTTTTGAGTGAACTAATTATATTATGCCATTTTTGATATAAAGCAGCTAACTATAGGTCATATTGAGCTAACTAATGCGGCTTGAACTACGTCGGTATTTCCCCAAAGAGGAAGGGATGATACATCACAGCTATGGTAGGTATTTCCCTTAGTGATGAGACCAAGGTTATCGAACCAGTAGGAGAACCACGCAACACCATGTAAACAGCCCCTGCACAAAATGAACAAATAATTGCAACCTAACGTAAGAGAGGGGTTGTCAATCCCTCACGGGTAAAAAGATAGGTAATATTTTAGTAGATTGGATAAATAGATCTCCCGGGAACGCGAGATGAAATAAATAAATAAAAATTGCAGCAAGGTATTTTTAGGTTTTTGGATTAATAGATCTGAAAGTAAAATAAAAATAAAAATAGATTGCGAAAGCAAATATAATAAAGATAAGACCCGGGGGCCGTAGATTTCACTAGTGGCTTCTCTCGAGAAAATAGCATACGGTGGGTAAACAAATTACTGTTGGGCAATCTAAGTGAATCAAGTTTATTTTGTCCAATGGTCTTCATGAAAGTCTTTATTATATCCTCCTTGGATATCTATCACTTTCGGACTAGTTTCATATGTTGCTTTTGATAGCTCAAACAAATCTAAGTGAAGAACATGAGCATAAACATTTTATTCTATCAAAATAATTTTAGTGAAGCATGAGAGAATTTCTTAAAAAATTTACTAACTCTCAAATAAATCTAAGTGAAGCATGAGAGCATTTCTCCAAAAATACTAAAGCACACCGTGCTCAAAAAGATATAAGTGAAGCAATAGATCAATTCCATAGCTCATAAAAATTTAAGTGAAGCATAGAGAGCAATTCTAACAAGTCATGGCATAATTTTGGCTCTTTGAAATAGGTGTTTCTAGCAAGGATTCATGACTAAAAATACAAAGCAAAACAAGCAAAGACTCATATCATACAAGACGCTCCAAGAAAAACTCATAATATGTGATGAATAAAAACATAGTTTCAAGTAAAATACCAATGGTTATTAGAAGAAAGAGGGGATGCCACTCGGGAGCATCCCCAATCTTAGTTGCTTGATACTTCTTGAATATTATCTTGGGGTGCCATGGGTATCCCCAAGCTTAGCCTTTTTCTAATCCTTATTTCTTCGTCCATCATAAAGTCATCCAAAACTTGAAAACTTCAATCACACAAAACTCAGCAAAACCTTTGTCAGATCCGTTAGTACAAGAAAGCAAATCACTACTATAAGTATTGTTGCAAACCCATTCATATTTTACTTTTGCATTATATCTACTATATTCCAACTTTTCTATGGCAAAAACTCTTCAAAGAAAACCATAGAATCATCAAAACAAGCACACAACGCAAAGAAAATAGAATCTATAAAAAACAGAACAGTCTGTAGAAATCTCGAGATTTTGGATAATTCTGTACCGCCAAAAATTCCGAACAATTAGGACAACGTGAAAAAATTGTATGTTAATCTTCTGCAAAAGCAATCAGTATTTTATCGTGCTTCCATTAAAAACGAAAATTACTTTTCTTGGCGCAAACGTTTCTGTTTTTTTAGCAAGATCAAATCAACTATCACCCAACATGATCCCAAAGGCTTTTCTTGGCACAAACACTAATTAAAACACAAAAACACAAAAAGAAAATCATAACAGTAGCATAATTGTTCTAACTCTCAAGAATAGAAAGAAAAAGAACAAACGCTATCGTTTTATGCCCCTAGCTAGGCATAATGCAATGATCTAAGTATTATCATCTTTCTTTCTAGATCCATATGATGCCCTCATGATTGATTCATGTGGTGGCTTAATTCTACTTGTAGGGAAGTGTTCCATACCCTTCCTTAGTGGAAATTGAAATTTACTATTGCATTCTTTCATATCAATCACGACACCAATAGTGCATAAAAACTGTCTACCAAGAATAATTGGACAAGACAGATTGCAATCAATATCAAGAACAATAAAATCTATGGGCACATAATTTCTATTTGCAAGAATAAGAACATCATTAATTCTTCCCATAGGCTTTTTAATAGTGGAATCTGCCAAGCGCAAATATAGAGAACACTCTTCAATATCGGTAAGACCAAGCACATCAAATGAAGATTTCGGAATTGTAGAAACACTAGCACCCACGTCACATAAATCAAACACTCATGATTTTTAATATTGACTTTGATAGTTGGTTCCCATTCATCATGCAATTCTCTAGGAATTGAAATCTCTAATTCCATCTTTTTCTTCCAAAGTTTTCATCATAGCATCAACAATATGTTTAGTAAAAGCTTTATTTTGTTCGTAAGCATGGGGTGAATTTATCATGGATTGCTACAAAGAAATACAATCAATCAAAGAGCAACTATCATAATTAAAGTCTTTATAATCCAAAAGAGTGGGCACATCACTAGTTAAAGTTTTGACCTCTTCAAACCCACTTTTATCAATTTTCTCAACAAGATTTTCACCCTCCGAATTATCGGGATGCCTTCTAGCTAAAGTTGACTCTTCTTTCAGTCCCTTTATTATCCATATTAATCTTACTAAACAAGGAATCAATAGAGGAAACAAAAATCATTTTAAGATCTTCATCACTTTTATGAAAGCAATCACTAGAAAATGCTTTTTCTAAAAATTCTCTTCTAGCTCTAAGCATAGCGGTTCTGTTCTTACTTTCATCCATAGAAACATAAAGAGCCTTAATAGATTCCTCAACCTTGGGCACACAAATTTTCATCTTGAGATTTTCTACGTCATGAGAAATTCTATCAATACTTCTAGACATATCATCAATCTTATTCAGCTTTTCTTCTATTGTAGCATTGAAAACTTTTAAGTATTGATAAGTTCTTTAATATTATTCTCAAGATCATAGGTGTTCCTATTATTATTATAAGAAGGTTTACCAGAGGAATTACTAGGAAAAGGCCTAGGATTAAAATTACCTCTATAAGCATTGTTACTGAAATTGTTTCACGAGATAAAATTGACATCTATGGCATCACTATTTTGCTCAATAAAAGTAGACAAAGGCACATCATTAAAATCAATAGGAGCACTTTCATTAGCAACCAATTTCATAAGAGTATCAACTTTTTCAGTCAAAGAAGAAATCTCTTCAACCAAATTAAGTTTTTTACCAGTAGGAGCTCTTTCAGTATGCCATTGTGAATAATTTGCCATAACATTATCAGGCAATTTGGTGGCTTCACCCAAAGTAATTTCCATTAAAGTACCACCCGCGGCGGAGTCCAAAAGATTACGAGAAAGAAAATTCAACCCCGCATCAATTTTTTGTATAATCATCCAAAGATTTAACCCATGAGTTGGGCAATTCCTTAGCATTAATTTCATCCTTTCAAAAGGTTGTGCAACATGCTCATGTTCAAGTTGCTTGAAATTCATGGTCTGGGTTCTAAGGGAAATAATTTTTGCGGGAAGAAAATAATTAGTAATAAAGGCATTTTGCACTTATCCCAAGAATCGATACTATTACGAGGCAAAGAAGAAAACCAAATTTTTGCACGATCTTGCAAAGAAAACGGGAATAAATTCAACTTCACAATATCATTGTTCACATCTTTTTTCTTTTGCATATTGCACAATTCTACGAATGTGTTAAGATGGGACGCGGCTTCCTCATTAGGAGTACCAGAAAATCGATCTTTCATAACAAGATTCAGCAAAAGCGGTATTAATATGACAAGATTTTGCACTAGTGGCGGGAGGAGCAATCAGAGTGCTAATAAAATCATTGTTGTTTGTATTGGCGAAATCACACAACATGGTGTTCTCTTGAGTCATTATGATTACGCAACAAGATTGCACTCAAAAATAGATCTGACAAGAAAATGGCGAACGAAAAAGAGGGCGAATAAAACCGATTTTTTTTGTGAAGTGGGGGAGAGGAAAGTGAGAGGCAAATGGAAAATAATGTAAATTGCAAGGAGATGAGATCATCGGATAGGCACCAATGGGGATGATGAACCCCTCCGTGATGGTGTTTAGATTGGATCTGTGGTTTCCGGAACTTGCGGCGGCTGGAATTGATTTTCATCGACTCCCCTAGGGTTTCTTGAATATTGGGGTATTTATAGAGCAAACAGCCAGTGCGGGAGGCCACCGAGGTCGGCACAACCCACCTGGGAGCGCCTGGTGGCCCAGGCGCACCCTGGTGTGTTTTGCCCCCCTTGGGGCACCCCCAGGTGCTTCTCTGGCCCATTGGGTGTTTTCTGGTCCATAAAAATTCCACAAAAAGTTTCACTGCATTTGTACCGCATTTGATATTGATTTCCCATGATGTAAAAACAAGCAAAAAACAGCAGTTGGCACTTGGCACTATGTCAATAGGTTAGTACCAAAAAATGATATAAAATGATTGTAAAACATCCAAGAATGATAATATAACAGCATGTAACAATCAAAAATTATGGATATGTTGGAGACGTATCACTAACCTAGGTAACTAAGCTAACTTAGAGCTAACTTACGTCATTTTGGAGAAGAAGAAGAAGAAGACTAGAAGAAGAAGAAGACTAGAAGAAAAAGACTAGAAGAAGAAGAAGACTAGAAGAAGAAGGTTTTTACCCTTTTCCTTCTCATTGTTCTTCTTTTATTCTTTCTTTTTCTTCTCTTTCGTCTTCTATATATTCTTTCTTTTTCTCCTCTTCCTTGTTTTTCTTCTTCTTATTCCTTATTTGTGACATTTTAGATCTTACATAGGTAATTATGCCATTTTGAGCTAACTAAGCTTATTATGTCAATTTGGAGGAAAATAAGGTAAGTATAGGTCATTTTTGTGCTAACATAAGTAATTATGCCATTTTGAGCTAACGTAGGTAAAATTGATCATTTTGGAGCTAACCTAGCTAAAATGAATCATATTGGAGCTAACCTAGGTAAACTTGGTCATTTTGGAGCTAACCTAGGTAAAATGGATCATATTGGAGCTAACCTAGGTAAAATGGTTCATTTTGGAGCTAACCTAGCTAATTATGCCATTTTTGAGTTAACTAGGAATATTATGCCATTTTTGACATAAGTAAGCTAAGTATAGGTCTTTATTGAGCTAACCTAGGTAACTAAGCATATTAGAGCCAATTTAGCATTTTAGAGCTAACTTAGCTCATTTTGGAGCTAAATTAGGTAAAATTGATCATTTTGGAGCTAATTAAGCTGTCATTTTTGAGGAAAATAAGCTAAGTGTATGACATATATGAGGTTACCAAGGTTGTTATGCCATTTCAAACCTAAGTAAGCTAATTTTGCCATTTTTTATATAAGTAAGCGAAGTGTATGTCATTATTGAGCAAACCTACGCAACTAAGCATATTAGAGCTAACTTAGGTCATTTTGGAGGAAACAAAGCTAAATATAGATCATTTTGGAGCTAAGTAAGCTAATTATGTCATTTTGGAGGAAGATAAGCTAAGTCTAGGTCATTGTGGTAAGCATTTTGGAGGAAATAAAGCTAAGGCTGTGTTTGGTTGAGCTTTTGCAGCCAGCTTATGGCTTTTGGAAGTTATAAGCTAACCAAAGGGGGAGAAAAGAGAAGCAGAAGTTGCAAAAGCTAGTGCTTCCCCATAGTGTATTTTCGCAGCAGCGAAACCCCCAACTTCAATCGTGCACTTTTAGTTGTCCCCTGGAAGTTTAGTAGTATTTACCCATGTTTGCCACTCGCAAGTGAAAAACGATTGGGCCTATTCCTCCCGAGCGAGACATCCAGTAGCACGCCCCACCCCTCGTTCTCCCCATCCACCCGAGCGGCAGCTAGGGTTCCTAGCCGCCGCCAGCACCGC
Organism: Triticum urartu; assembly: GCF_056163025.1. Classification (NCBI taxonomy): domain Eukaryota; kingdom Viridiplantae; phylum Streptophyta; class Magnoliopsida; order Poales; family Poaceae; genus Triticum; species Triticum urartu. The sequence goes on along the minus strand of NC_141876.1, from coordinate 359,643,287 downwards.
CGCCGGCCCTCCACCGCCGCGCGCCCAGCCACCGGCGCCGCCTCCCGCGTCGCCTCCCCGCTGCGACCTCCTCCCTCGTCCACTACCCGCCGGACCTCCTCCCTTCGCCTCCCCGCGGCCCCTCCCCGCCGCGACCTCATCCCTCCTCTGCCGCCGGCCCTCCACCGCCGCGCGCCCAGCCGCCGGCGACGCCTCCCGCAACTCCAGCGCGACCTACTCCCTCCATTCTGCAAGGTACTGCGCCCCTTTCCTTCCACTCCCCAACCCCCTCCCACCTCCTGTACAAGTAGAAAGAGGCTGATTTTTTTGCTCGTTCATATTGTTGTGTATTTATGATGTAAAGTGGATGAAATTTTGATGGGATGATGCATATTGCTTGTCATATTGTTGTATATTGATGTGAAATCGATGAAATTTTGATAGTATCGCTGCACATTGTCGTGTGTTCCTGTACAGTGATGAATACTTGCTGCATTTTGCTCTACATTGCATGATTGCTTGCTGCAGATTGCTATGCAATTGATTGCTGGACCATATATATTGATCTAGTGCTATGTCATTTTTTTATTGACTGAAGTATGACTGAAAAGGCTGTGTGGGATGATGCCCATTTGAAGAAACTCATTGATATATTGAGAGAAGAGGTTTCAAATGGAAATAGACCATTAGGTCATCTAAGCAAGAAGGGCTGGAAAAATGTTTTGGAGAAATGGGAAGCAAGAACGGGAAAGAAGTATCCCAAGGATAAATTCAAGAACAAATGGGATGCAATAAAAAATGAGTATGTTTGGTTCATGGAGCTGAAAAATGAAGCTACTGGACTTGGATGGAATGATGCAAAGGGGACCGTTGATTGCTCAAGAGAATGGTGGGACGAACATGTTGTGGTAAGAGTTTGCAATTTTTTTAATTGACATGCTTTATATGATTGCAGTACCTAACCTGCATTCTTATTATTATTTCAGAGATGCCAGGAGAGGACAAAAAAGAAATGCAACCATTTGAAGTTCAAAAGGCATGGACCAAAGCACCTTGAAGATTTGCATGTCATATTTCAGAATGTACATGTCACTGGGGCTAGTGCTTCTTGTGCTGGAGATATTTTCTCCGATGAATCAAGTGATGACAATGCAGTTCTTTTGGAGAAACCAGAAGATAATGCTGAAATAAAATTGTCCTCTATGAAGAAACCAAGTGCAAGCAAGAAGCGCAAGAAACCCTCTAATGTAAATGAGGAGAAGGATGAAAAGAGTCCCTTCTTACGGTTTTACAAGCAGACATGTCAGAAGATAGAAAGTGGAGTCGACAAGATAACCTCAAGTGTGGAGGCATCATCGGCGCCAACCAACCATGTCCCTCCCATTTCGGAGGTCATGAAGATGGTGAAAGAATGTGGTGTCAAAGAAGAAACTGCTCTCATGCACACAACGCTCACTCTTATGGTGAAGCCTGACTTTAGGGAAATCTTCAATGCTCTTGAAACAAAAGAAGGGAGGCTTGATTATCTGAAGAGGGAGCATGAGAGGGAGATGTTGAAGCACGTGTAGGCTTATGTTCTAGAACTATATTTGGTTACGTCGTGGTCTTGTGGATCAAATGTGTTTTGTTGTAGACCATATTTGCTTATGTTGTGAACCATATTTGCTTATGTTTTGGAACCATGCTTGCTTATGTTATGAACCATATTTATTTCATTTGTCGCGACATGATTGTGTTGTGAACAATATTTGTTTATGTTTCCAGCAGTATACATATTGTTAAAATTATTTCTTAAGTTGTTGACCATGATGGAACCATGATTGTATTTTAACATCTTTATGTTCCTGTGTAGATGGATTCAAGGATGGAAGAAGTGGCCAAAAAGGGCCAGGAGGGATTGAAAGTTCTAGCTGAACTTGGGAAGCAGGCTGCTATTATGGGAAACCTAGGTAACCTCTATGTTGAGCGGTACATGAACAAAATATATAGATTGCCTCAGCAAACAGGACTTCAATGGGTCATGGAGTGTTATGGTCGTCCCCAATACTTTTATAAAATGTTTCGGATGAGCACTGATGTTTTCATTGCACTTCATGATTTGCTTGTCTCTACATAAGGTTTGACATCAACCACTAATGTTTCCTCAATTGAATCACTGGCCATGTTCTTATGGATCGTTGGAGGCCCTCAATCATTTGCTCAAGTTGAGAACCGCTTTGTACGGTCACTTTGGACAGTTCATACAAAGTTTAAGGAAGTTCTGTTATGTTTGCACAAGTTAGCGAAAGATATCATCAAACCGACAGATCCTACTTTTAGCTATGAGCATGAAAGTATTAAAGATGAAAGTTTCTGGCCTCATTTCAAAGGTGCTATTGGTGCAATAGATGGATCACATGTGCCAGTTTCAGTACCAGCGGATGATGCGGTTAACCATAGATGTCGGCATGGTTTTACATCTCAGAATGTGCTTGCAATATGTGACTTTCACATGAGGTTTACCTTTGTGGTTGCGGGTTGGCCGGGTTGTGCACATGACACAAGGATCCCGAATCATGCATTATCACATTTCTCTTCATTTCCCGTACCTCCCAAAGGTATAACATACTAACAAAAAATCCCATCGGTAATTCTATTCTTATGTGTGACGCTAATTTCTTGTACATTTTCAGGGAAATATTATCTTGTGGACTCTGGATATCCAAATAGAATGGGATACCTTGCTCCTTTCAAGGGGAGTACATACCATCTACCGGAATTCCGTCTTCGTCGTGACCGTCCACCTCAAGGGAAGTATGAGGTGTTCAACTTTCTACATTCATCCCTTCGAAATGTTGTTGAACGTACTTTTGGGGTGCTCAAGCAGAAGTGGCGCATATTGAAAGGAGTCCCACGTTTCTCACCTCATACATAGAAGCATATCATCATTGCTTGCATGGCATTGCATAATTTCATTCATGATAGCAAGTTGCGTGACAAAATTTTTGATAAATGTGATGCCGATGATGAGTATGTACCTCCAGTGCTACGGCGAGAGGTGGCACCAACACAAACTGATCTGGTTGAAGAGGAGGAGAACGAAGATAGCATGAACAATATTCGTAGTAGGATAGCCGATGCTTGTCTAGCGATGGCAACATAAGTTTAGCTATGTTGACAGAGGTCATCATCATGTGAACCATATGTGTTTTGTATGGTGCATGTGTTTTGTAATAATATTATGGGATCACTATCTATTTTATGCAACATCAAAGTATAGTCGTTTGCGTATATGTTAGCAATGAATGGCCTGAATTGTAATTTTTCTCCTTTGAAAAATGATAGTTCAATTACCTACAAATGTATATATATCACTGCTTTACAGTCAATCAGCATATAAACAAACTCACTCAGGTCTCAGGGGCATTACAGACAATTCACAGCCACATCTACAATTTCATAGTCGTTTTAACCAAACAGCCTCCAGCTTTTGTAGAGCAGCATTTTCACAGCAGCTTTTCCACAGCAGCTTTTTCAGAATCTGCAGCTCAACCAAACACATCCTAAGTCTAGGTCTTTATGCATTTCTTACGCAAAACACTAGAGAAAACATACCATCATCATGGAGCTAAAGCACTGGCGCGGCTCGTGCCGGTACCACCACCTGGAGAAGGATCGTGTGATGCTTGTCTGGAGGCATGCTGCACCAAAGATCATTTGCAATGTCTCGTTAGCGTGATGACACTCAAATGTTAATACTAGTAACTAATAAGCATTCAAATTAAACTCATCGTGGTCCCCGGAGCAATCTCTGGCATCGACAGAGGCGTCTGACTGGCCTTCTGGCACACAGACTGCACATTTGGTTTTGACGGGTCAGCCATACTCGTTAGTAATGGAACGAACATTACATGAATAATTTGGCTAATATGCAGAAGAAACTTACCACGTGGAGCTCGTACAAGGTCCGGTTTTGCATGTCATTTCGTGCCCTCTCCTCCTCAATCAGCCTTGTTCTCTTCTCCTCCAACTCCCGCTGCTTCTCCTCCACCTCCCGGCCCCTATCTGCCAAAAGAGCCTGGGTTCTATCTCTCTCACTTTGAAGAGCAGCCTGCAACACCACTCCTCGTTAGCATTGTAATCATCGATGGCCGCACACACAATGTAATGGTGGAAAGATACCTGAGTCCGTATAACTAACCTAGAAGGTGAGCTCGACTGGACGTTGACGAGGCCTCATTTCAGGAGAGGAGCTCGGCTGGCACGCCTTTATCTCCGGGAGAGTGCGAGGACAACCGATAAGTCCATCTCCAATGGCTATCGAGCCATGGGACCTCCTGCCACCAGATATCATCACCAGCTCCGGATCGAACTGCCTGCTCGGGTTAAAGTCCTCCCCTTTCCTCGCCTTCCCCTTATCTCTATACTTCACGAGTTTTTTGGGGGAGATGATGTTGTGAAGTTCTTTGGATTATCGAGGTCAGATGCCTCGAATGCCTTGACCTTCTTGTATGACCCACTATGGGCCATGGCATAGAGGTCGAACACCTCTGGCACCTCCACTTTATTGTGTTTTTCCTGAAAGAGAGGAAAAAAGTAAATTAGTAATTAAAGGTCTCAAGCTAGCATGAAGAATGAATTGCATGAATTATGAAGGAAACCACATACCCAGTTCTGCCCAAACTGAAATAAGTTGGCGCTGCCTTGATTTTGTGGCACACCTACCATTTGGGCATGCTTGTCCTTGGCATTGTTGTGCTGGGCAAGACATTCCTTTGAGAACCACTCTACGACCAACACCTCCCAACAGTCCATCTGATCCACACACCATCTCGGGGGCACCTAAGTTAGTAAAGAGAAACTTGAGCGCAACACCTACGAATGAAATCAAGGAAACTAAGTACAAGGCCTTAAGAATAGGTAATTACCGTCATGTACTGCTCCTTCTGCAGAAACTTCTCGCGGCATGCCGGCTTGGGCTTCTTAACACAACGCGAGGCGTAGTAGTCTCGAACAGCCTGCACCCGAGCCTCGTGCCGTAAGTTCTGTAGTAGGCGCCTACACTCGGTGTCGATAACCTTTGTCGTGGCCTCCTATATCCCTCCTCACACATGTAGAAGGTCTGCAATCAAATGAGACAACATTGATTAGTACAATAACTAGCTATTTGAAGAATTTTAATTGTGTAAAGGAGAAATTACCCAAAAGCTTCTGATCACCATCTCTGCACTCGCGTGGCACAAGACACCGTCGATCATCACCTCTGGTGGGGCTGGGGCAACCAAGTAGTGCTCCCAACTCAATCCTAGCTCCGTAACCTGACCCTCACCGGGCAACATGACAAAACCTGGGAAGTTTTGCCGGCAAAGCACACCAAGGACGGAGTTGGGCCTGCGCACAATATCAGCTGGTGCCAACCCCTGCAGTATGACAAGGCCAACACATTAGATATTTGAAGAAACATGAAGGCAAATGGTACAAAGAGAGTAAATATGCACTTACCTCTCCCCATCAGGGTAAATCAACCACCTCTGCTCGCGGGTCACCGACACGGACTGGAGTCGTGCACAACCACGCAGGTAGACGGCGGCCACTAACCACCTTGCCCTCGCTATCAGTCGGACCCCCGCCACCATCGGCAAGGGCACTCGGCCCCTCAGGCAGACCCATCCATGCACCCCATCCAGACGTCTCCAGGGACGGAGTCTCACAGGGCCAATTCTCATGGGCCGAAGGCCCTCGACCCGAGGCTCATGGACCGGAGTCCGCGTAGCCTCCGACTCAGACCCGTTCACCCTAGCAGCCTTGTGCTCGGGTGAATCAGCTAGGGGTGGCGGCAAGGAAGGCATAGGAGCTTGCCTACCTCTCCCACGGCTACGTCCTCCCCGACCTCCTCCCCCGGTGGGCAATGACATCGACAAAGAAGCGCCCACCGGTATCTTCAACACCCCGGAGAGTCTGGGGCGGAATGGAAGTACCCCTCCCACCACACACCAATGAAGAAGGAGCCTCGGAATGCTCCTTACCCATGCCCACTATCTTTCAACACCTTCCATGACATAGAGTAAACCAAATTAGTACAACATAAATTTTTTTAATACCGACATGAATAACAATATGTGTATGATAGTACTAGCTAGTGTATCATCATCAAGTACATCAAAACTTAGGAACCCCTCTGCCCCGACCGTCAACCCCTTGGGGACCAGCGATCCTCGGCCCGGTTCTGTCAGCACCGACGCAACCCCTAACCTTGACCTGGTTCCGTCGGCGCCGACGCACCCCTAACCTCGACCTGGTTCCGTCGGTGCCGACGCACCCCTAACCTCGACCCATGCCTCGCCCTCGACACCTCGACCCCTCGGCGACTCTCGACCCCTTCATTGTGAGCATTGGGCGGCTGGTGTCATAGCTTAAGATGCGGACGTGCCCGAGCTGAAGGTCATAAGCACGGGCAAACTGCTTCCATCCATTCTTCGTGCACAGATGGAAGCAGTTAACCCATGCTCATGACCTTCAGCTCTGGGACATCCTCATCTTTAGCTAGGACACTAGTCAGTCAGCACTCGGACCGGAAGATCCTCGACCCTTGACCCCTCGGCCCTCGACCCCTTCATTGTGAGCATTGGGCGGCTGTTATCGTAGCTTAAGATGCAGACGTCACTGAGCTAAAGGTCATCAGCGCGGGCGAACTTCTTCCATCCGTTCTTCACGCACGGATGGAAGCAGTTCACCCACACTCATGACCTTCAGCTCGGGGACGTCCTCATCTTAAGCTACGACACCAGTCGGTCAGCACTTGGACCGGAAGTTTCTCGACCCCTCCGCCCTCGACCCCTTGGAGACCGGTGATGCTTGACCCTCTGCCCCTACCCTTGACCCCTTTGGCGACCAGTGATCCTCGACCCGGTTTCATTGGCGCCGACGCATGCCTAATCTCGACCCTCGACCCCTCGAAGAAGAACAAGAAGAAGAAGAAGAAGAAGAGGAAGAAGAAGAATAAGAAGAAGAAGAAGAAGAAGAAGAGGAGGAGGAGGAGGAGAAAATAAGAAGAAGAAGAAGAAGAAGAAGAAGAAGAAAAGGAGAAGAGGAAGAGGTGGGGCTGGTGGGCCGTTAGGGCTTGGGCCTCCACTGGACCCCACCCACTTCTTTGCCGTCTGCTAGCAGGCGACAAAGAATCATTGCCATCCGCAAGCAGTATGCTTTTTGTGAGTGAGGGAGTCCTGGATTAGGGGGTATCCGGACAGCCGAATTATATCCTTTGGCCGGACTGTTGGACTATGAGGATACAAGATAGAAGACTTCGTCCCGTGTCCGGATGGGACTCTCCTTGGCGTGGAAGGGAAGCTTGGCAATATGGATATATAGATCTCCTTCCTTGTAACCGACTCTGTGTAACCCTAGCCCCCTCCGATGTCTATATAAACCGGAGGGTTTAGTCCGTAGGACCAACAACAACAACAATCATACCATAGGCTAGCTTCTAGGGTTTAGCCTCTTTGATCTCGTGGTAGATCAACTCTTGTACTACTCATATTATCAAGAACAATCAAGCACTACGTAGGGTATTACCTCCATCAAGAGGGCCCGAACCTGGGTAAACATCATGTCACCCGCCTCCTGTTACCATCTGCCTAGACGCACAGTTCGGGACCCCCTACCCGAGATCCACCGGTTTTGACACCGACATTGGTGCTTTCATTGAGAGTTCCTCTGTGTTGTCATCGTTAGGCTTGATGGCTCCTTCGATCATGGATAGCGATGCAGTCCAGGGTGAGACTTTTCTCCCCGGACAGATCTTTGTATTCGGCGGCTTCGCACTACGGGCCAACTCGCTTGGCCATCTGGAGCAGATCGAGAGTTACGCCCCTAGCCACCAGGTCAGGGTTGGAAGCTTAAACTACACAGCTGACATCCGCGGAGACTTGATCTTCGACGGAATCGAGACCCTGCCGAGTGAACCACACGGTCACGATGAGCATGATTTAGCTCTACCATCGGACAGTGTTCAGGACACCGTACCGGCAACCACTCCGACCCTCAATTCGGAGCCAATTGCGCCATCCATGGATGGGTGGATAGACCCCGCCACGGAGGCCGCATTCTCAGCGGCGATCGAGCCGAGTATCGACCTTACCCTTCACGAGAGTCGTGACACCAAACTGTCGGATTCTTCCCCGGCCACGGACTCCGAACCGCCTGCGCCCGTGCCTATCGAATCCGACTAGGCGCCGATCATGGAGTTGACCTCCGCGGATATCTTTCAGCACTCGCCCTTTGGCGACATGCTGAACTCATTAAGGTCTCTCTCCTTGTCAGGAGAGTCCTGGCCGAACTATGTCCGGCAGGATTGGGATGCGGATGACGAAGAAATTCGCCGCCCACCCACCACCTACTTAGTAGCCACTGTCGACAATTTGACCGACATGCTCGACTTTGACTCTGAAGACATCGACGGTATGGACGATGATGCAGGAGATGAACAAGAACCACTGCCCACAGGGCACTGGACAGCCACCTCATCATATAATGTATATAAGGTGGACACACCCAAAGAAGGCAAGGGCGACGGGACAACGGAGGATGACCCCTCCAAGAAGCAACCCAAGCGCCAACGTCAGCGGCGCCGCTCTAAGTCTCGCCAAGGCAAAAGCGGCGATACCGACATAGGAGATAATAGCACTCCGGACAGTGCCGAAGATGACGATAATCCCCTCCAGCAAGATTTAGAGCAGGAGGATGGAGAAGCCAGCCCTCCCGAGAGAGCGGCAGATGGAGAGGCGGAGGATGATAATTACATGCCTCCCTCTGAAGACGAGGCAAGCCTCGACGATGAAGAATTTGTCGTGCCTGAGGATCCCGTCGAGCAAGAGCGCTTCAAGCGCCGGCTTATAGCCACGGCAAATAGCCTTAAGAAGAAGAAACAACAGCTTCAAGCTGATCAAGATTTGCTAGCTGACAGATGGACTAAAGTCCTTGTGGCCGAGGAATATGAACTTGAACGCCCCTCCAAGAGTTACCTAAAGCACAGGTTGCTACCCCGACTAGAGGAGGAAACATTAAAACCTACATCTCCAGCGTATGACGCAGCTGATCGGCCACCTCATGGCCGCGACAGGGAGGCATTTCAGCCAAAAGCTCAGCCCGCACCCCGACGCCACTCAAATAAAAATGTCAAGGCACGGGGAAACACGCTAGACCTGCGAGACGTATTGGAGGACAAAGCAAAACACGCAAGATCGATCTACGGATCACGAGGGCGCGCCATTACGCGAGACGATAACTGTCACGCCAGATACAGTAAAAGTAAATCCGGTCGGGCCGAACACAGCGGACAAGACTCATTTGAGCTGCGTCGTGATATAGCCCAGTACAGAGGCGCCGCACACCCCCTATGCTTCACAGACGAAGTAATGGATTGTCAGGACCCCGATTCCAAGTCACATCGATCTAGCCGGTAACACCTCATATCACTTTGCGGCCTCACGCACGGTATCCCACGGGTGTCGCCTTACCATGGCCCGGGACCGTTTGCGTCTTTTGGCTCACGTATATGATAGTGTCGCTAGCATCCATATGACAGAGAACCCGGGCCGACATGGCTAGCCGTGAACCCAAAGTGGCACAGACCTATGGAGACAGGCATACATGAATCACATCAAACATGTCGGTCATCAACGAGTGATTCCGGGCTGTAGCACTGGGCTAACAGGACTCCGGGAACCCCGGGCTGTAGCAGGCTAGGCAGGACTCCGGAAATCACCGTGTGACATTTCCCCGAAGGGACAGACATAGGGACGAAGTGAAACACATGCCGGCCAGTCAAGTGTCCTGAACAGTAGTGCTGGGCTAGCAGGACTCCGGTGAACCGGGCTGTAGCGGACTACTATGGCTCGAGGAGCACTAGACTACATTTCCCCATATGAAAGGCTGCCAAACAACTAGATTGTCCGATCCCACTCATACCAAGCATTTCAAACATACACACAAGATGCACGATATGAGTACATACAACATGGCATCACAACAAAACTCTACAACTCAAGTACTTTATTTAAAGGCTCCAGAGAGCCATACATAACATGTTCATACAGATAGGGGTCACACGACCCGACACTCAAGTCATACAAACATACAAGCACATGCGGAAGCAACTAGTACGAGTACAGACTCTAGAAAGAAAGAAGGCTTCTCGAAGCCTGTCTAACTACATAGGCCCTCCATGGCCAGGATCACCACCTGGGTGGCTAGTCACTCGTCGACGTCAAGGTCTACATAAAACCCATCGGAGGGGGCAGTGTTGTCATCTGAAAACAATAAATAAGCAAACATGAGTACAAAGGTACTCAGCAAGTCTTACATCAGAACCTACTATACATGCTTATTCTCAAGAAGGCAGTGGGGTTGATGCAGCAAGCCAGCTTTGACTCTTGGCTAAGCTATCCTATGGTTTAGACCACAAAGGGTTGTCATCATCATCCAAAACATAAAGTAGGGAAATGCCCTTTCAATCTCCCCCTTTTTGGTGGATGATGATAACAACACGATTTGCAAGAGATAAGTCAATGAAATCTAGACGGAACTCCCCCTGAATGTGTGCCCCAACAAGTACTAGCTTTTTAGAAAGCATGGGCACACTTTCAGGACTACACTCCCCCTAGATTTTATAGACTCATCACTCTGAGCTCAAAAGGATAGACAATATAATACTTAGAGACAATAATAAGATAAGGACCTACGAATAAACGGAGTAGCAAGTCTCACACACAGCACGGAGTCCACGAACAAACACAAAAACACGAGAACAAGAGAAAACAACCCAAGCAAATCCCCAAGACCTATAGAACCCTCTCCCCCTTTGGCATCAAGACACCAAAAAGGAAAAGAGCAAAGCTAGTGACCCAAAGCTCAGGCGTCCTCCTCTGACTCCTCAGTCGCATCTGGATCTTCATCATCAGAGTCGTCATCGTCGCTGTGATCAGATACTCCCATGGCATTGTCAGCTGCTGCAAACGAGGATGATGGCTGGGGAGGGGCTTCATCATCAGTCCAGGTGCTATGGGTAGAGATCCAACGCTCCTCTGGGGTGATGCTCTTCTCAGAGCCACTCTGAACCTGCATGTTGAGGTGCTTCATCATTGCAATTTGGCGGCACCGTGCGAGCTTCTCATTGACATGTGCCTCATACATCTTCTTCTGGATGTCAGCTTGGAGACAAAAGGTCTTCTTTACCTTGGCAGTAAGTTTGGCCACCCACGAAGGCTTGGCCCCTGGCGCCAGCTCAAAGTCCTCATCATCAGAAGTAGCATAGACATCCTCAGGAGCATGTTCAGGGAAGCGAGGCTCGTCATGCTTCTTCTTCTTAAGGAGCTTGACCTCATGAATAGTGAGGTTGTCTGGAGAAGTGAGGAGCTCTCCAGGACGACGAACAGCCCACACAGAGTTCAGAAAGCACATGACAAACGGAGCGTAGATTGGGACTTTACGGTAGATGACCATGTTGTACATCTCATGCCACAGCCAATTTGACACATCAAACGTTGCCCCTGTCCCCACCATGGTCTTCATAGCAACCATCAAATCAACCAGATAGCCATGAATTTCATCTTGATTGCCCACCTTGGGCAAGAGCACATTGCGGAACACTCGGTGCATGATGTCATAGACCCTCTCCAAATCCTTGGAATCTCCAATAACCCCACGACCCCGAATGTACAAAGGGGCAAGCTTCTCCTTAGGCATGGACTCAGGAAAATCATGAGGGCGAATGCCACCCCTTCCTTGCAGACCGGTATCCTCGTACCCAATGGCATTGCAGAAAGCCCTCCAGGGAACGTGAAACAATTCATCGCGACACATGAAGGTGAGAGTGTGCGCATCATCTTCCCCAAAATGAACCGTGTCATAGAACTGATGGATGAGTTGAACATCAAAGTCACAGTTGACTGACATGATCTTGACAAGATCAAACTCCTCGCAGATAGCTAATGCCTCACCAAAATACTCCATGTTGTTCCTCCAATGATCAAAATCATTCGTCCACTGCTTGGCGTATCTATTCTTGTTGTGCTCAAAGAGTTCATGAACAATCCGCACTTGCATCTCATTCCGGAACTGAACAGTGGTCCAACGGGGAGCAATGGGAACCTCATACGGATTCTTTGAGCGGTAGGCTTCCCAATCCTTGGCTTTCCAACGATGCAACGGCAAGACAACACTTTGCTTAGCAGCTGCAGACTTTTCACGGCGAGTAGGCTTGGTGGGAATCACAACTTCTTCATCATCTGACACAACCGGGCGCAAGGTCCTTCGTGCCCTCTTCTTGGTCTTGCGAGGAGCAGAGCGAGAACTAGAGCCACCTGAACACACACACGAAAAGAACACACAAAAACCCAACAAGGATGAGAGGATTGCACCCACTAGCAGAAAAGGAACAAGTTGCAACAACAGAGAACATAGAACAGTGCTTAGTGGTTGATATACTCCGGTTGTACCGGATCTTCCGCCAGTAGTACCGCTCCAGCGGTTGTACCACCCGTAGGGGCGGTAGAACCGCTGACAGTGGCACTACTAGGGAAGATAGATCTAACCGAGGCATACGAATCACAAAAGTAATATTCCGGATTCTAAGTGCTGCAAACAAGATAGGAGGCTAACAAAGAACTCTTCTAAGCCATAGATCGAACACTAAACGCGGAAAGATGGGTAAAGCCCTAGGCAAGGAATAACCCTAAACACAAATCTAGAGGCAAAGAACACGAGGCATTACCACCATCCATGGGAAGAGATCGGAAGGCCTCCACGGAGAGAATCCACGGAGAGCCAAGGATCCGAAGCGCGAGATGCACTCCGGGGCAGGGGCAGAGATGGCCGGCGGCTAGGGCAAGAAAAAGAGGAACGAGGACGAAGGGAAAAAAGACAGCCCTTCAGCCCCATCGAGTATATATAGGCCCGTACGCACGCCCCAGTAGAACCGCTTAGGGGAGCAGTTGTACCGCTCGTCTGGTACAGACCGTGGATGGAGGCGGTACTTCCGGTGCCTGGAAGGCAGCGGTAGTACCGCACGGCAACAACCGGTAGTACCGGACGTGGGTTACCGTGGGATTGTGCGGTGGAACCGCCCAGGCACCGAACGGAAACCCTTGGGACAGCACAACCCGGTACCAGCGGTAGAACCGCTCGTGGTACCGGTTGTACCGCCCGACCACCTAAGCCCAAGCCAAGATCAAATGAGTGCAATCCGAAGGGAGGAAGAAGGGGCACAAAAACAGGAGAGAAACAACACCCTAGGAGAACCTAACACAAAGAGCAAAGAGAGAAAGAGAGAAAACAACACGAGAGCAGCAAGGCTAACTCCAACTCCCCGAAGAGAGGACAGTGGTCGAGGCCACCTATGTTTGAGTCAATTGGTATGGCACCACGAAGAATTATCCTTGGGTCCATGACCAAAACTCGTCTTCGAAGCACAAGTACCATCAAATATGGCTAATGTGAAAGACATAATCAATTTATGCATAATGGGGGGAGGGAGAGTTCATTGAGAGAACAACACTCCCCCTATGTCCATGCCTACACCTAAACTAGACAACAAGTTGAGCGTGGTAGGGTGTGCAAGGGTTCAAGCCACATTGCTCGAATCAATGATATTTAGCTCATGCCTTAACTTGCGAAATCTTGCTTCATCTAAGGGCTTCGTGAAAATATCTGCAAGGTTGTCGTGATTGTTGACATAGTTGAGCTCGATCTCTCCTCGTCTAATGTGATCCCGGATGAAGTGATACCGGATCTCAATATGCTTCGTCTTGAAATGTTGTACCGGATTGAGAGAGATCTTGATGGCACTTTCATTGTCACACCAAAGAGGTACTTTGTCACAAGTGACACCGTAATCCTTTAAAGTTTGCCTCATCCATAGGAGTTGAGCACAACAACTACCAGCGGCAACATACTCCGCCTCAGTGGACGAGAGAGACACACAACTTTGCTTTTTGGAAGACCAACTTACCAAAGAGCAACCAAGGAATTGGCACCCTTCGGAAGTGGACTTCCTATCCACTTTGTCTCCCGCCCAATCGGAATCCGAGTACCCTAGAAGCTTGAAGTTTGATCCTTTAGGGTACCATAGGCCAAAGTTTGGGGTATGAGCCAAGTATCGAAAGATTCATTTGACCGCCACATAGTGACTTTCCTTAGGTGAGGCTTGAAACCGTGCACAAATACCCACACTCAACATGATGTCCGGTCTAGATGCACAAAGGTAAAGCAAGGATCCAATCATGGAACGATATACCTTTTGATCCACCACTTTACCATTGGGATCTAAGTCAAGTTGGCACTTGGTGGGCATTGGAGTGGAAGCCGGCTTGACGTCACTTAGCTTGAATCTCTTGAGCATGTCTTGAGTGTATTTGGATTGATTGATGAAGGTTCCTTCTCTTCTTTGCTTCACTTCGAACCCTAGAAAGAACTTCAACTCTCCCATGGAGGACATCTCAAACTTTGAGGTCATGAGAGTGGCAAATTCCTCATTGAAAGCTTTGTTGGGAGAACCAAAGACAATATCATCAACATATAATTGGCACACAAACAACTCCCCTTTGACCTTCTTAGTAAAAAGAGTGGGGTCGATTAGCCCAACTTCAAAACCACGGTCTTGTAACAACTCGGTAAGGTGGTCATACCACGCACGTGGGGCTTGTTTAAGGCCATAGAGCGCCTTATCGAGTTGATACACATGATCGGGAAAGTAGGGATCCTCGAACCCGCGAGGTTGCTTGACGTAAACCAATTCATTATGGGACCATTAAGAAAAGCACTCTTCACATCCATTTGTTGTAACTTAAAATTATGATGAGAATCATATGCAATTAACAAGCGAATGGATTCAAGACGAGCAACGGGAGCAAAGGTTTCACCGTAGTCGATACCCTCGACTTGGGAGTAGCCTTGTGCTACCAAACGAGCCTTGTTGCGAATGATAATCCCATGGGCATCTTGCTTGTTCTTGAATATCCACTTGGTTCCAATGACATTGTGGTTCCCCGTTGGCCTTGGCACCAATCTCCACACTTTGTTGCGCTCGAAGTTGTTGAGTTCGTCGTGCATGGCATTGAGCCAATCCGGATCTTCTAGCGCCTCATAGACCTTGTGGGGTTCCACACAAGAGACAAATGCGTGATGCTCACAATAATTTTCTAATTGTCTATGAGTGCTTACCCCCTTTCTTAAGCTTCCAAGCACATTTGTCATGAGATGATCCTTGGTGGAGAGTTTGGATGCAATCTTGGCGGCACGACGCTCTAATTCCTCCTCGGTGGTGAGTTGAGGAGCGGTTACTTGATCATCTTGAGCGCCGTCATGAACTTGTTCTTGATCTTGAACTTGCTCGGGGGAGAGAACTTGACCTTGGGCATCACTTGGTGTGTCAACACCGTCTTGAGTATGATCTTTCCCTTGGTCTTGTTCATGAGGTTGAGGGCCTTCACTTTGTTCTTCGGAAGCGTGTGGGCCTTGGGTTGGTGATGGCTCCACTTGAGTGGAGCACTGTCCTTCTCCTTCGGCCACAAGGGGTTCCTCAATGGGTAGGATAAAACCAACACCCATTCTTCTTATGGCTTGAGGAGGAATTTCATCACCTACATCACAAGTGCCACTTTGCTCCACTTGGGAGCCGTTATTCTCATCAAACTCCACGTTACAGTCTCCTCAATAAGTCCCGTGGATTTATTGAGGACACGGTAAGCATGAGAGTTTGTAGCGTAACCAACAAATATGCCCTCATGAGCTCTAGCCTCAAATTTAGACAACCGAACACCTTTCTTGAGAATGAAACACTTACACCCGAACACCCAGAAGTACTTGAGGTTGGGCTTGTTACCGGTGAGTATCTCATATGGAGTCTTGTTCAAGCCCTTGCGGAGGTAGAGCCGATTGGATGCATGACACGCATTGTTGATGGCTTCGGCCCAAAAGTTGTACGAAGGCTTGAACTCCGCCATCATGGTCCTTGCCGCATACATCAATGTCCGTTTCTTCCTTTCCGCAACACCGTTTTGTTGAGGGGTGTATGGTGCGGAATATTGATGCTTGATTCCCTCATCACTAAGAAATTCATCCAAGGTGTAGTTCTTGAACTCGGTGCCGTTGTCACTTCTTATTGTCAAGATCTTTGCATTGTGTTGACGTTGTGCTTCATTTGCAAAGTCAATGACGGTTTGTTGGGTCTCGCTCTTCCTCTTGAAGAAATACACCCACGTGTACCTTGAGTAGTCATCCACAATCACCAAGCAATACTTCCTACCTCCAAGACTATCGAAGGATGGAGGCCCAAAGAGATCCATGTGAAGGAGCTCCAAAGGCCTCTTTGAATAAATGATAGTCGTGGGAGGGTGAGCCTTCTCATGTAGCTTTCCTTTGATACAGGCACTGCAAGCACGATCTTTAGCAAAACTAACATTTGTTAGTCCACGGACATGGTCCCCCTTGAGGAGACTTTGCAAAGATCTCATATTGACATGGGCTAAACGGCGATGCCAAAGCCATCCCACATCAACTTTAGCCATTAGGCATGTCGCGGTCTTAGTGGGTCGCTCCGAAAAGTTAATCACATATAGACCGTTCTCGACATGCCCAACAAAGGCTACTTTAAGAGTCTTGCTCCACAAGAGGGCCATGGTATCGATATCAAAGAAAGTGGCAAAGCCCATGATTGCAAGTTGACGAACGAAAAGTAAATTGTATGCAAGGGACTCAACAAGCATGACCTTCTCGATCGTGAGATCATGAGAGATGACCACCTTGCCAAGTCCCAATACCTTAGAAGATGAGGCGTCACCCCACTCGACATTGGTGGGCATAGATGGAGCCTTGTGCACGTCCACCACCAAGTCCTTGCTTCCGGTCATATGATTTGTAGCTCCGCTATCAAGCAACCATGATCCACCACCGGAAGCAAACACCTACAAGAGATCAATGCTTGGTTTTAGGTACCCATTTTGTAATGGGTCCTTTGATGTTAGTAACAAGGGTCTTAGGAACCCAAATAGACCATTCAATGTATTCATGAGGAGAACCAACAAATTTGGCATAAACATGCCCATCACTAGCACGGCATAACACATAAGAAGGATTAAAATCGCCGGCTTTGTTGGGAGGGGTGACATTGCCCTTCTTGACATTCTTCTTCTTCTTCTCCTCGGGGGCACTCTCTCCTTCCCTCACAAAGGTTTGCATGAGAGGAGGAGGCCGTTTGGTCTTGTCATTCTTCTTCTTGTTCTTGGAGTCGGAGACGTACCCCACCCCTTCCTTGGCCACACCTCCCTTTTGGTTGGTCAAGAGATCGTTGAGGTTCTTCTTGCCTTGTATGCAAGTCGCAAGACCTCTCTCAAGTTGCTCCTTCAACTTAGCATTTTCCTCAACAAGATGTATCTGCTCACAACACGGGTTAGTAGCATTTGCATTATCAATTAAAACCATATGAGGAAAAGTTGCTTTCTCCTTAGTTAGCTTCACTTGGAGTTGATCATGAGACTCCTTGAGACTAGCGTGAATACCCTTCAAGGCCTTGTGGGCCTTGTCAAGTATATCAAACTCCTCTTTGAGTCTAGCAAGATCAACCCCGAGCTTGGCCTTCTCGGAATTTATCACACGAGAAAACGAGGGCATGATCATAATCTTTCTCTAAATTAGCATGATCTACGTTGTGTGACTCCTCAAGAGCCAAACGAAGACCACGCTCTTCCTCAAGAGCATTGGAAAGATCCGAAATCTCATCGACATAGTCACGACTATGTCCTTCCATCTTAGAGATGGTGTCTTCGTGAGCCTCGATCATGTCATTGGCCTCACCAAGTTGTTCCAAGAGAGCAATAAAGTGCTTCTTCGATTTTCCCTTGAGTTTGCCCATAAAGGCCTCAAACTCGTTAGCCTCCACATTAGCTCCCTCAAATTCATTAATGCTATCCGTTTGGGAAGGATGATTAATGATGGTAGTTTTGATGTTGGAGGTTACCTTGTTGGTGGCTTTAGCCATGAGGCACTTGGCGGTGATGCTCTCATTGGGAGAGTCGAAGAGAGACACCCGTGATGTTGTTGCAATGGCAACGGAGGCCATGGAAACCGACTCATCATCTTCATCATCGTCATCGTCCTCATTGTACTCTTCTTGCACAACCAAAGCCTTGGGATGAGTCTTCTTGGTGAAGTTGTTCTTGTTGGGGAACGACTTGGCCTTGTCCTTTCGGATGAGTTTGCCACCATTGTCTTCCCTCTTCTCATACGGGCATTCTGCAACGAAATGACTCACGTTTCCGCAATTGTAGCAAGTCCTTACACGTTGCTTGCCCCTTGTACCACTCGAGTTGTTTTTGCTAAAGTTTGTCCTTGAGTTTTTCTTGCTCCAAAATTGCCTTGAAGCAAGTGCCATGTGTTCATGATATGCATACTTCGTATCTTCGGGGTTGCTCTCCTCTTCTTCCTCTTCTTCATCTTCCACTATGAGCTTGGCCTTCAATGCAAGGTTAGGCTTCTTTGCCCGTTAAGAACGGAGCACCGCATTGTCGGCGGTCT
Organism: Triticum urartu; assembly: GCF_056163025.1. NCBI lineage: Eukaryota > Viridiplantae > Streptophyta > Magnoliopsida > Poales > Poaceae > Triticum > Triticum urartu. Next base: position 359,624,762 of record NC_141876.1, on the reverse strand, counting down.
TGTCCAAAATGTTCATGGCCACAAACTCATCCAACACTTCGCTTGAGGTCAAAGTGTGGAAGTCCGGTCTTTGACGAATGATGGAGTACATGGCCTTGTGATAGGGCATCATTGCCTTGAGGAATTTGCGCTTGATCCAATTGTCATCCGTGTCCTTGCTCCCGTGATCTCGTAGTGAGACCGTGAGTTTGGTTACTCTCCGATAGAGCTCACGAGGTTCTTCATCTTCCTTCATTGCAAACTCATCAGCCTCATCTTGTACCACTTCATAGTTGGAGCATTGAATGCTTGCGCTTCCCCGGTAGAGAGACACGACACAATGCCATGCATCTTTGGCCAAGGCGAAAGGACGAAGATGAGGTAGGTCTTCGGGTGGAATAGCATCTTGAATGATGAAGAGAGCATTCTCATTGAATTGATTGTCCGCGGCTTCTCGAGGAGTGAAGTTGCTTGGATCATGTGGATAGAAACCTTCTTCAATGATTCTTCAAAGGTTAGTGTTCACATGATTTAAATGACATTTAAAGCGGTAAACCCAAGAATCAAAATCCTCATTTTTCACAATCTTAGGGGGAGGACCGGCATGATTCAAATGAGTGGAAGGAACCGGTCCACCATAAACAAGTGGTGGTTCCACATGGGCAAAGATGCCGGTACCATTCTTGCCACTAGAAGAAGGAGCCTTTTCACTACTAGCTTCCCCCTTGTCGGGGATAGCATCCGTCACCTTGTTGGCGGGATCACCCACTTTCAACGGTGCGGTGGATAGTTTAAGCCCCTCAAGAAATTTAGTAAACATGCTTTCGACTTCGGTCGTCATGGAGCTTTTCAATGTCTCCAAGGCCACATTGAACTCCTCACGAGAGACCGAAGTTCCCCCATCTCCCGTAGACGAGATCGGATTCACACCGGAGTGTTCCTCCACACCGTCTATGGTATCAACCATACTCTTTGGACGGTAAAGTCCTTAATAAAGAGACGAGGCTCTGATACCAATTGAAAGGATCGATATGGTTGACTAGGGGGGGTGAATAGGCAACTAAAATTTTTTAGCTTTTCTTTAACAAGTTAAACTTTGCATCAAAATAGGTTGTCTAGAAGTGCAACTAGGTGAGCAACCTATATGATGCAACGAGGATAGGTACACAAGCAAGCAAGAGATATAAAACAAGTAAGCTTGCTTAAATAAAGGCACGAGATAACCAAGAGTGGAGACGGTGGAGACAAGGATGTGTTGCCGAAGTTCCTTCCCTTTGAGAGGAAGTACGTCTCCGTTGGAGCGGTGTGGAGGCACAATGCTCCCAAAGAAGCCACTAGGGCCACCGTATTCTCCTCACGCCCTCACACAATGCGAGATGCCGTGATTCCACTATTGGTGCCCTTGAAGGCGGCTAACGAACCTTTACAAACAAGGTTGGGGCCCTCTCCACAACTTAATTGGAGGCTCCCAACAAAACTACGAAGCTTCACCACAATGGAATATGGCTCCGAGGTGACCTCAACCATCTAGGGTGCTCAAACACCCAAGAGTAACAAAATCCACACAAGAAAGTATGGGGGAACCAAATATCCTTTGGTGGAAGTGTAGATCTAGGTCTCCTCCTTCAATCCCTAGCAAATCAACAAGTTTGAGTGGCTAGAGAGAGAGATCGGGCAAGAGAGCTTGAAGGGCATCAATGGTGGAGTGAGAGAGGTCAAAGGTGGGAGTGGTAGGTGGGAGAAGCTCCCTTAAGTAGTCTCCCCACAAATCCAACCGTTACTGCGTTTTTGCACTGCAGCGGTACAACCGGTCCTCATCCCGGTACAACCGGTCCTCGTCCCGGTACAACCGAGACTCACGGTGTAACAGCAGAACCCTACCAAGCGGTACAACCGGACAGGCGGGCGGTAGTACCGGCTAAGAAAGATAACCGGACTAACCGCCTGGCTACCGCACAACCACCGCATCAAAACAGGGGCTTGACCGGTACTTGGGCGGTGCCTGGCCGGAACAACCGCATGGCCTTGAGCTCTTGGGAGGCTAAGTTCTGAGCAGAAGAACCGCTCGGACCACCGGTGGTACCGGTCATCAAGGAACGACCGGACCAACCGGGCCACTACCACCCAAGAACAGCATCAAACCAGAGGCGAGAGCGGTACTTGAGCGGTACATGGTCGGAACCACCGCCCCAGCTGTTGCGGAGCATGGTGGCGGTACCACCGCCCAGAGGCAGCGGTACAACCGCTCGAGCAAAAGCTGGTGAGCGACAAGACCCAGCGGTACAACCTCTCCAGAGAGCGGTACAACCGCTGGGCAGAAACAGTGAGCAGGAAAGAGGGGAAGAGACAAGGAAAACTCTCACTCTCACACATCTGAGGAAGGCAAAGAGAGGGTGAGAAAAGTGTACGTGAACTGATTTCCCCCAGAGCTTCCTAATGAGGATTCCCTCTTGATAGTACAGGTACTCTACGACCAAAGAAAATAAAAACGTAGAGGACACGTCTTCGATCTTTTCCTTCGAGAGGTAATAGCAATCCGATGTAAGCCTAAGCATCGAGAACCTGAAACATATAGCACACGTTTAGACCACAAAGGGTTGTCATCATCATCCAAAACATAAAGTAGGGAAATGCCCTTTCAATCTCCCCCTTTTTGGTGGATGATGATAACAACACGATTTGCAAGAGATAAGTCAATGAAATCTAGACGGAACTCCCCCTGAATGTGTGCCCCAACAAGTACTAGCTTTTTAGAAAGCATGGGCACACTTTCAGGACTAGACTCCCCCTAGATTTTATAGACTCATCACTCTGAGCTCAAAAGGATAGACAATATAATACTTAGAGGCAATAATAAGATAAAGACCTACGAATAAACGGAGTAGCAAGTCTCACACACAGCACGGAGTCCACGAACAAACACAAAAACACGAGAACAAGAGAAAACAACCCAAGCAAATCCCCGAGACCTATAGAACCCTCTCCCCCTTTGGCATCAAGACACCAAAAAGGAAAAGAGCGAAGCTAGCGACCCAAAGCTCAGGCGTCCTCCTCTGACTCCTCAATCGTATCTGGATCTTCATCATCAGAGTCGTCATCGTCGTCGTGATTAGATACTCCCATGGCATTGTCAGCTGCTGCAAACGAGGATGATGGCTGGGGAGGGGCTTCATCATCAGTCCAGATGCTATGGGTAGAGATCCAACGCTCCTCTGGGGTGATGCTCTTCTCAGAGCCACTCTCAACCTGCATGTTGAGGTGCTTCATCATTGCAATTTGGCGGCATCGTGCGAGCTTCTCATTGACATGTGCCTCATACATCTTCTTCTGGATGTCAGCCTGGAGACAAAAGGTCTTCTTTACCTTGGCAGTAAGTTTGGCCACCCACGAAGGCTTGGCCCCTGGCGCCAGCTCAAAGTCCTCATCGTCAGAAGTAGCATAGACATCCTCAGGAGCATGTTCAGGGAAGCGAGGCTCGGCATGCTTCTTCTTCTTAAGGAGCTTGACCTCATGAACAGTGAGGTTGTCTGGAGAAGTGAGGAGCTCTCCAGGACGACGAACAGCCCACACAGAGTTCAGAAAGCACATGACAAACGGAGCGTAGATTGGGACTTTACGGTAGATGACCATGTTGTACATCTCATGCCACAGCCAATTTGACACATCAAACGTTGCCCCTGTCCCCACCATGGTCTTCATAGCAACCATCAAATCAACCAGATAGCCATGAATTTCATCTTGATTGCCCACCTTGGGCAAGAGCACATTGCGGAACACTCGGTGCATGATGTCATAGACCCTCTCCAAATCCTTGGATTCTCCAATAATCCCACGGCCCCGAATGTACAAAGGGGCAAGCTTCTCCTTAGGCATGGACTCAGGAAAATCATGAGGGCGAATGCCACCCCTTCCTTGCAGACCGGTATCCTCGTACCCAACGGCATTGCAGAAAGCCCTCCAGGGAACATGAAACAATTCATCGCGACACATGAAGGTGAGAGTGCGCGCATCATCTTCCCCAAAATGAACCGTGGCATAGAACTGATGGATGAGTTGAACATCAAAGTCACAGTTGACTGACATGATCTTGACAAGATCAAACTCCTCGCAGAGAGCTAATGCCTCACCAAAATACTCCATGTTGTTCCTCCAATGATCAAAATCAATCGTCCACTGCTTGGCGTATCTATTCTTGTTGTGCTCAAAGAGTTCATGAACAATCCGCACTTGAATCTCATTCCGGAACTGAACAGTGGTCCAACGGGGAGCAATGGGAACCTCATACGGATTCTTTGAGCGGTAGGCTTCCCAATCCTTGGCTTTCCAACGATGCAACGGCAAGACAACACGTTGCTTAGCAGCTGCAGACTTTTCACGGCGAGTGGGCTTGGTGGGAATCACAACTTCTTCATCATCTGACACAACCGGGCGCAAGGTCCTTCGTGCCCTCTTCTTGGTCTTGCGAGGAGCAGAGCGAGAACTAGAGCCACCTTAACACACACATGAAAAGAACACACAAAAACCCAACAAGGATGAGAGGATTGCACCCACTAGCAGAAAAGGAACAAGTTGCAACAAAAAAGAAGATAGAACAGTGCTTAGTGGTTGATATACTCCGGTTGTACCGGATCTTCCGCCGGTAGTACCGCTCCAGCGGTTGTACCGCCCGTAGGGGCGGTAGAACCGCTGACAGTGGCACTACTAGGGAAGATAGATCTAACCGAGGCATACGAATCACACAAGTAATATTCCGAATTCTAAGTACTGCAAACAAGACAGGAGGCTAACAAAGAACTCTTCTAAGCCATAGATCGAACACTAAACGCGGAAAGATGGGTAAAGCCGTAGGCAAGGAATAACCCTAAACACAAATCTAGAGGCAAAGAACACGAGGCATTACCACCATCCATGGGAATAGATCGGAAGGCCTCCACGGAGAGAATCCACGGAGAGCCAAGGATCCGAAGCGCGAGACGCACTCCGGGGCAGGGGCAGAGATGGCCGGCGGCTAGGGCAAGAAAAAGAGGAACGAGGACGAAGGGAAAGAAGACAGCCCTTCAGCCCCGTCGAGAATATATAGGCCCGTACGCACGCCCCGGTAGAACCGCTTAGGGGAGCGGTTGTACCGCTCGTCTGGTACAGATCGGTGGATGGAGGCGGTACTTCCGGTGCCTGGAAGGCAGCGGTAGTACCGCACGGCAACAACCAGTAGTACCGGACGTGGGTTACCGTGGGATTGTGCGGTGGAACCGCCCAGGCACCGAACGGAAACCCTTGGGACAGCACAACCCGGTACCAGTGGTAGAACCGCTCGTGGTACCGGTTGTACCGCCCGACCACCTAAGCCCAAGCCAAGATCAAATGAGTGCAATCCGAAGGGAGGAAGAAGGGGCACAAAAATAGGAGAGAAACAACACCCTAGGAGAACCTAACACAAAGAGCAAAGAGAGAAAGAGAGAAAACAACATGAGAGCAGCAAGGCTAACTCCAACTCCCCGAAGAGAGGACAGTGGCCGAGGCCACCTATGTTTGAGTCAATTGGTATGGCACCGCGAAGAATTATCCTTGGGTCCATGACCAAAACTCGTCTTTGAAGCACAAGTACCATCAAATATGGCTAATGTGAAAGACACAATCAATTGTTGGCGCCCTTCCCGCTCAATATTTGGGAAGAGGCCCAGGGCCTTTGCCTATAAATAGGACTAGCCACCCACAGGGTAGAAGAGATCGGAGATCGGATCGCAATCGAGAAGAGACAGAGAGAGAGAAGGGTGACTGAACTCCTCCTAGCAGTTCGTCGCCCCAGCCAAGAACAGACCCTCGCGAGGCTGTTCTTCCTTGTATTGCTCATCATCATCAGCCCAAGAGGCAATCCACCACACCACACACTGGAGTAGGGTATTACACCACAACGGTGGCCCGAACCAGTATAAACCCTGTGTCTCTTGTGCTGTTCTTTCCATAGCTTAGATCTTAGGGAGGCGGAGGGGTGCAGGTAGGTAGAAGGCGAAATCTCCGCGCTCCCCCCAGTGTTCGAACCTCAAGGGTCTGCCGGAACCCGAAATCCGACATTTGGCGCGCCAGGTAGGGGTGCACCGGAATTCGTCTTCCACCACCCCGTTCTCCTCCGACCATCGCGTCCATGTCTGACGCTCGTCGGGCCCGCGCCGAGCGCCGGGCCGCTCTCGCCTCCCGCGTCGCCCAAACGGCTCCTATCGGTGGGCGTCCTCGCCGTTCCCCGTCACCTGCCGTCAACGCCGCCACCGGCCCGACGGGGGACGAGCAGCAAGCGTCGTCTCAGCATCCGTCCGTGCGGCAAGACGGCCGCACCGCTACTCCCTCGCTCACCCCAGCTGGTTCTTCGTCCCGCGCGCTCCGTGCACCCATGGAGGCTCGAGCTGCGCTCATCGCGGCAAACGAGCTCCTGCGCTACCGTCCCGTCGACGACGTCTACGAAGAATGGCTCGACCGCGTTGCCGAGCTCGTCCGCGCCGCAGGGGGCTCTCCTGCACCGTTCGTTCCGCTACACCACTCCCCGCCCCGCGCGGGTGACGAAGCTCCGAGGGCGCCCCAGCCGCCTCCTCCTCAAGAAGGCGCCATGGCTCCAAGGCGCGTGGCCCCTAGGCGGAACCCGCTCCGTCAGGTGCCAGCGCGGCAAGAGCAGAGCTGCCAAGAAGTCCCTCGCCCACAAGAAGCTGCCCGGGCGCTCCCTGCTCCAGCACGCCGCGACCATGCTCCTGCTCCCGCACGTCAAGACCCCGCGCTGCTCCCAGCTGCTTCGCATGGGGACATGCAAGACCAAGCTCTCCGTCACCCAAGGCCTCCCGTGGCTACAGCATGCTGTTGTGCCTTCACCACCGAGCTACGCAGCGTCGCGTGGCCCGGCAAGTTCAAGCCAGACCTGCCTCCTCGTTACGACAGCACGGCCGACCCTGCGGAGTTCCTCCAGCTCTATGAGCTGGGCATCGAAGCTGCCAACGGAGACGAGAAGGTCATGGCGAACTATTTTCCCATGGCGCTCAAGGACGGGGCCCGCACCTGGCTCCTGAACCTGGCTCCAGGCACGATCTCCTCCTAGGACGAGATGCGCACCCGCTTCATCACCAACTTCCAAGGTACTCGCACCCGGCCACCCGCCATGAGCGACATGCGCCGCATCAAGCAACAACCCGGAGAGACCCTGCAAAAGTACATCCAGCGCTTCAACAACGCACGCCTCAAGATTCCCAAGGTGACCGAGGAGGCCATCATCTCAGCCTTCTCCGACGGCGTGCGCGATGTCAAGATGAAGGAGGAGCTGGCGATGCATGAAGACCTGTGCACTTCCTTGGAGTTGTTCAACTTGGCAACCAAGTGCGCCAGGGCTGAAGAAGGGCGTCTCTCCCTCCTCGAGCTGCCTGCCGCAGACCCAGAAGAGAAGAAGCCCAAGGCCAAGGATGTGAAGCGCAAGGGGGCTTCCGTGCTCGCGGCAGAACCAGACACCAAGCGGGGCAGAGATCAGCCCGAATCTTCCAAGGGCAGTCGGTACTGTGTGTACCACGACCTCCACACCCACAACACCAACGAATGTCAAGAGCTCCAAGCCGTGCGAGAAGGAAGGATCGGCCGTCGCCCCGACCGTGGTGACCGGGGCCACGGTCGAGGAGGAGGAAGGAATGCAGGACGCTGAGAAGACCGCTGCCCGCGCCAAGGGTGGTGCGATCGACCTCGCGAGGATCGCTGGCAAGACCCGCCTCGCGAGGGAGACTGGAGGGATCAGCCTCGCGAGGATCGCCCGCAAGGCAACGCAGGCCTCCCTCCACTGCCGCCGCAGCCAAGGAGAAACAAGGACCACCATCAGGACGAGGGGGCTGGGGGCTTCCAGGAGCCGCGCGCGATCGCCTGCATCCTGGGCGGGGCTCAAGCCCCAGCCTCTCAATGCATCTTCAAGCAGTTCGCCCGCCAAGTGAATGCAGTCCTCCCCAAGCTCGAAGCCACGCGCCCTCTCAGGTGGTCGGCGTGCGCCATCATGTTCAGCTCAGCAGATCAGCTCAAGTGTGCGGCCACAGCCGGAGTCCTCCCGATGCTTTGTTCCCCAATCATCAGCAACGTGGTGGTCACCAGGACCCTCATCGATGGCAGGGCAGGGCTCAACGTCCTGTCCGTGGATACATTCAACAATCTCCAAGTGCCCTACAACCAGCTTCAGCCAACCAAGCCTGTCTCCGGAGTCACCGACGGCTCCACGGTCCCGATTGGGCAGGTCCGCCTCCCTGTCACCTTTGGGGCACGCGACAACTACCGCACCGAGCTCATCGACTTCGACGTCGCCCACATTCTCCCGCCGTACAAAGCCATCCTTGGGTACCCAGCGCTGGCCAAGTTCATGGCCGTAACTCACCACGGCTACAACGTCCTCAAGATGCCAGGAAGTGGCGGAGTCATCATGGTGCCCTGTGAAGAGAAGGACACGGTGTGTTCCCTGGAACGAGCCTTTCAGGCCGCATCACTGGAAGACCAAGATCGCGGAAGCAGGAGGCTTCCCGAGACCACCCCCAAGAAGAAGAAGACATCATCCGGCCCGTCCACTCAGGAGGCAGGCCCCTTAGGGCCCGCACCTGCCCAGGGGGAACCTCCTTCCATCACATAGGAAAGCGCGCCCGGCGCCCTCCTCAGGCAGGGCTCGGGGGCTCTCCCCTGGAGGGCCACCGACCTGGCTAAGGTCACGAGGGAGGCGCTTGGGCACCACATGGAGGCATGTTTCGAAGCACGTTTCCCTCAAGAAGGAGTAAGGCAAGGAGAGCCAGACCCTCAGGAGTTCGTCAGCAAGGCCATTCAGGAGCTATAGGAGTCAAGAGTCATGAAAGGCGGCCGCCGCCTACCAGCTGTGGCTCCCCATCCAGGCGAGGATGGTGGGCTGCGCGTCTGCATCGACATACCAAGGCTCAATCGAGTCGCCTCTCTGGAGCGCCTCTGGCCCTCGCGAGTGGGGCGCTGCGAAGGTCCACCCCACAGCTATGTTCGCATGCCTTACGGCTTGCCGAACGCGGCTGCCATGTACCAGCGCTTCATGAGGGGTATCATGGAGGCTCAAGAGGCCAGGCATTCCGAAGCCCTGGCGGAGATGGAGATGGTCCGCGAGGAGCCACCAGCGCCTCCGGAGCCTCCCAAGGCCCCTGGGCCTGGGCGCTCGTGAGGATCGGCTTCCACAGCCCACCGAGTCTGCTACACCAACACTCCTTCGTCCTCGACATCATCAGGTGACATCTTTCAAGTCTCATTTCCAGCTGGGAGTGCCCCCCAGGGCTGCATTATTCCCAGGCCGCGTGGGTCTGTCCCTGCGGCATGTATCCCTTTTATCTCATGTTGTTAGCTTACCTTGTTGGGGGCGCCCCATGGGCTGCATCATCCCCAAGTCGCTCGGGCCTGACCCAGTGATGTCCGCCTTCCCAGCATCTATTTGAATGAATCCACTTCTTCGCGGCTAATGTGTTTGACCTAGTTGCCCGCTCAACTGACGCCAACTGACGGAGCTGCTCCCAAACGGCACGATGCTTGCGCATGGGTCCGTCCCTGCAACGCCGACAAACCTGAATGGCCGAGCTCTGGCCGCGGCAGCCCCGCATGGTGCCACCTCGTCAAGCCTTCAGTGCCTCATCGCCCCTCTGAACCAACCAGCGGCTGACTATCAATTGTCATGGCAACCCCTCGTTCTTTCTATGATGGGTCTACAGTATCTCCTAAAGGAGCTGCGTCAGGCGAGGCCCTTGCGGTGTCTCCTTCACTCTCATCCACGCGAACCGCTTGCACGTTAAAGGGGGGTGCCTGAGCATCGCGACTCAGGGCTCCTACTGGCTCTCCAGCCCTCACCCTCTGGCCTTGTCCATGGCATCGCGACCTGGCATACCAGCGACGGCTGAGACTCGCTCGAGGGCTGGGACCCGAGGACGTAGAGCAGAAACGGGAGCAAAGGCGAGAGGGGAGGGACACGCGAGGACCTCGCTGAGCAACCTCACGCCTGCCGATGCACGGACCCGGTGACACACCAGAGACCGGCCCCTGATTCTCGAGATAAGTCACCACCCGGAAGCACCAGCTACCGTGGCACCATCCCAGCACCTAATGCAATCCCGTGTTAGCGATGCCGCTCTCCTTTCTCACCGAACGACGGCTGCTTGAGCGCCAAAGGGGACCTCCTGAGCATCGCGACTCAGGGGCTCTTACCGGACCCCGGGTCGCTCACCTCCTGGCCTTGACCACGGCATCACGACCTGGCATACCAGCGACGGCTGAAGCCGCCTTGGGACTGGGACCTGTCGGCGCAGAGCACCAAGCCCTCGTGAGGTTCGAAAGGGAGAACTGAGCTAAGACAGAATGAGCAACTCGCACAATTCTACGACAAGGGTTATATTAACAAAACAGGATCACAGGCACCTTCCAAACCCCACGGGACGCGTCTTCGATTCCTCGCAGGGAACAGATCGTAAAAGGACGCTAACTACACGCGCCCCTGCAAAAGACGCCATCATCAATAGTTGGCCGTCAAGCACCGGTGCCAACCCCATCCAGATCAGAGTCGGCGACGGCCTGACGAGCCCGCCCCGCTCCAGGAGCGGCGCCGGCTCGGGGGCTCGTAGCTGTCGTCGCTCATCTCCGGAGTCGCGAAGACCTCGCCGGAGTCGCTGGAACCTCCGACGCCTCCGCCGCCTGAGGAGCCGCCAAGGGAGCGGTCGGCGGGCCCAGTCCTCGCCGTAGCAGGATCCCGGCCACCTCTCCCGGGGCGGCACTCCAGCCGGCGCCCGTTCGCATCGAAGACCTTGAAGAACATCACCGAAGCACCGTCGTACTCCAAGTGGATCACGAAGGCGCCTCTTGTCCTGCAGACCCGGGCGATTTCGCTCCAGCCTCGAGTCATGAAGACCTCGCCCGGGGCAACGACCGCGACCTCTGCCTCGGTCGCGAGGGTGGTGCAGCCAGCGTGCTGCAGCCAAAGCTCCAGGAGTTCTCCCTGCGGGATGATGGAGGCAAAGAAGGAAGGAGAGGCGCAAGAAAGGGGATCTAAGCAGCAACCGGAGAAAGCAAAAAAGCAAAGCCTAGGCAGATGCCGCTCCTTTATCAACTCGCGCAGTTGCTGAGGCGCTCACGTCCAATCAACCGCCACGCGGAGCCCAAGGCCGCGGGCTGTTAGGTCCTGCGGCGGTTCGTTCTTGCCCTTTCGCCTCCCTGCACGGCCAAGTCCGGGCGCGCCTTGGGCCCGGGGTCTACTGTCGGCGTTCTGGGAACGGGGGTCCCCAGACTTGCCTGCCTGCGGCCTGCGGCGTGGCTCAAAGGGGGGCCCAGCATGTCCCGTCTTCATCAACACAGACCCAAGACCCTCGCGAGGGGCCAAGCCTCGCGGGGCGGACGACACGGAGCTTCCTCCGGCACGGCCTCATCGGGCTGGCTCGCGAGGAGGTGGAGAGATCAAGGCAGGGTACCTCACGAGGTGCCCGTGACGCAAGCCATGATGACCAAAGGCGCCAGGCGGGCGCCAGCTGCACAGTGTCCTCCTTTCCTCATTGGTGCAAAGGGAGCAAGCGCAAGCAAGAGCATCAAGCAAAGGCACCCGTTTCGGTGCAACAAGACCAAGACCAGTCCAACGGCAGGGAGGAAGTCATTGTGGAGCCCCAGCCAGCGTCACCACCAGAGCCTTTGGCAGGCAAGGACCAACTTTAGTCAGGATAAGTGTACCAGATGTTCCCCTTCAAAGTGGCCAATTGTTGGCGCCCTTCCCGCTCAATATTTGGGAAGAGGCCCAGGGCCTTTGCCTATAGATAGGACTAGCCACCCACAGGGTAGAAGAGATCGGAGATCGGATCGCAATCGAGAAGAGAGAGAGAGAGAGAGAGAGAGAGAGAGAGAAGGGTGACTGAACTCCTCCTAGCAGTTCATCGCCCCGGCCAAGAACAGACCCTCGCGAGGTTGTTCTTCCTTGTATTGCTCATCATCATCAGCCCAAGAGGCAATCCACCACACCACACCCTGGAGTAGGGTATTACACCACAACGGTGGCCCGAACCAGTATAAACCATGTGTCTCTTGTGCTGTTCTTTCCATAGCTTAGATCTTAGCGAGGTGGAGGGGTGCAGGTAGGTAGAAGGTGAAATCTCCGCGCGCACCCCAGTGTTCGAACCTCAAGGGTCTGCCGGAACCCGAAATCCGACAACTCTGTTCACAGGTACACATGTCAACTGCTGAATCACTAGGTTCTCATCAACTTAACTCATTTGCAGCGTTCCTCAAAGAAAAGTTGCATGCTTCTTCAGAGAATTCAATTGTTCAAATTCCTCAACTGAAGAAAATGGCTGATGGTAAAAGGCCACAGAAGGGAGGAAAGAGGCCTGAGGTAAATACAACGTTTGAAATCCCTGATGACATATATGCTGGGTACTGCACACCTACTGAGGAAACCAAGAATAAGCGCAAAGTGCGCATTCAGAAGATAGATAGGAGATGGGCAAGAGAATGGAGGGAGTACAGATATGTCACTCCTAAGTATATGAAGAAATTCGCACTCAATCCTCCATGCCCAAGAGCACCACTGGCACCTGGCCAAATTGCTAATCCCACCAGCCTCAAGCGAGGTGAGGACTATCCTAATGAATGGACCAAGCGCCAAGGCAAGTTGGCTAAGCAAGCCAAAGAAGCAGTGAGGAAATTCAATGAAGACTCTGCTGCTGCTGCTGCCTCTGCTGAGGTCCTTGCTGTCAAGCCAAAGAAGGCTATGTCAAAGAACCCTGCACGCAAGCCAAGTGCTTCCTCGGCAATGCCCTCACGGCCAGAATCATCAAAGCCCTCACGGCCAATTCCTCATGCTGCTCCTATTCCTCCAAAGTCCTCAGCTCCACTGCCAAAGTCTTCAGCTGTTCCGACCAAATCCTCAGCACCTGTGCATCTCGCTTCGTGCCAAAGGACTGCCGGCATCTCCATTGCCTTAGGTGTCTCAGCTAGTTCCTCAGCTGCACCAAGTTCCTCAGTTGGCCCCTCACTGCTCAAGACAAAGGCTACTGCTGGACGAGGTCCACGCCCAAGTCCTCAAAAGAAGCAAGTCGCTTTCCAAGTGCCGTTTGATGAAGACGAAGCTGGTGATGATGAACTTGCAGAAATCATCAGAGACAGGCAAGTCAGGGCCGCTAGAGCCAAAGGATCAGAGGTGCCATTGGTTTTGGATCCCAAGCTGATCCTCGACTACATTGATGATTGGCACAAGGACCCCAACACTCCCTTGCCTGACTTCAAGCTGACTCCTGGCCAGAGTCACATGTTGACCCACTTCATTCAAGAAGAAAAGTGGAAATTTGAGAAGGCCAGGAAGATCAAGAAAGTGCAGTACAAGAAAGAGCGCTATCTGAAGAAAAACGTTGTCTCTATGACAACTAAAGAACTTGTCACTACTCAGACTGAGATTAAGAAACTCAGTGATGACTTTGAAGCATATCGCGCTGATTGGCTTGGAGCCAAGGTTCGTTTTGTGAAACTTGCGGATAACTTCACTTCCAATGTTGCAGCCCCAACGCAAACAGGAAATTCCTTAGGCTGAAGCATCTGCTCAGCCTACTAAAGAAAATGCCAGCACCGCTGATGACAATCAGGCTGCTAAAGATAATGGGAGTTCCAGGGCTGATGACTGCATTCCAGCCGTTGAAGAAATTGCCAGGGCACCCACTAGTGGTGTGCTGAAGAAACTGAAGAACTCAGGGCAACTGCATCAGTTGTGCCTAAAGAAAATCAACCAGATTCCTCAGCTGCTCCTGCACCAACTTCAACTCCAATCCTTCCATCTGCATCGGATGTGAAGAAGACCAAGGCTGTAGAGCGTGCTGTAGTGAAGAAAAGGAAAGCATCAGCTGCTTCAGATTATTAAGCTCCGAAGAAAATGAAGCCTATGACAAGTTCATTTGCACATCCAATTGATGTTGTTCCCATCTCATCCAGGCCATCAAAGGACCTTGTTCCTTTTGATGAAGAATATGTGATCCCCAGCGGATCTGATGAAGCAACTCATTCTGTTGCTTCGTCTGAACCGTTGGATGAAGAAATTGAAGTGGATGCGATCCCTTCAACACCTATCATCTCCTCGCCTGTGCCTCAGTTCACAGCTGAAGAGGCTGGCATTGAAGAAATGGAAGATGATGATGTGGACATTGGCTGCTCCACACCCGTAATCAGTGATGAATTCTGGGAAAGTCAGCATCCAAACTCTCCAATGCTCACTCCTCTACAGCAAATTCCTCAGTCCCCCACACAAACTGTTCACATGGGCTCTAAAGAAACTCATCCCACTGCATCTGTCCATGAGGAAATTCCAGCCACTAGCGCTGATGAAACTGCTGCTGCTGAACAACCAACTACGCAGACTGCCACTGAGGAGGAACCAGAAATTCCTCAGCCTGAAGAACCTGTGATTGAGATTCCTGAGGCCGTGATGCAACTCATAGACACTCCTCTGCCGAAGCCAAAGGATCCATTCTCACGCAAGCAAAAGTTCAAGGCTGATGATTTCTTCGGCGAGCATGTATTCTTCGAAGATTACAACCCATATGACTCTGCTCGCATTAGGAAGAGGCGTTTCTGGACTACTAGTCAAGCCAATTTCTATTCCTCAGTGCTGTTCAACAAGGAGAAGATTTTCTACCATGAGCATATTCCTCACATGGATATGGAATCTCTGTCGTGCTTCGCACCAGTCCTCAGTGTTCTTCACGACACTGGGCTGCTCAACTTTTGCTCTGACATCTGCGATTGGAATGAAGAACTGATTCTTTAATTCTATGCAATGCTGCACATCACCGGAGATGCTGATGATGTGAATTCATGGGTGCTGGACTGGATGTCTGAAAACACTCACTATACTGCACCAGCCTCTGAATTGCTTCGTGCTCTACCACTCGGTCCTCCCCTTGAAGAAGCTCGCTGCATCTACAGTGAACCTGAGCTCACACATCATTACATGCAGGTGCTGATGAAACCTTTGAAGCCAGGTCAAGCACCAAGAACCAAATTCCTCGTGAAGGAATTGTTGTACGTGCCCAAAACTATCTATCGTATTCTTACGAGGACAATCAGTCCTATCAAAGGCCATGACTCATCTGATGAGGAAATTGTGGGCATCATGAAGAATCTGGTATTCAACATCGTTCATGGCATTCCTGTCAATTATCACGATTTCTTCATGAGGACTATGGCCAATGTTGCATTGTCTCCGTTTGAGCTGAAGCCTTATGCACCTTGGATCATGAGATTCCTCAGGACAAGGTCTTCACTCAACTACAAAGCTGATTTCCAGAATCATCTCAGCTACTTGCCCCCAATTGAAGTCCTCAAGTAGACATATTCCTTAGTTGATGGAAAGGGCAAGGCACCAGCTGTAATTGATGAAGGCATTCGTCCATTGGATGGTCAGTTTCGCAAAGCTGCATCTTATTCCACCAATGATGACTCTGCCACACATGACTCTGCCAATGCACCTAAGTCCACTCCTCAAGCCACTGCTCTGCGCGTGATGACTGACTGTGAACTTCTGCTTAGTCTTCACCAGAAGGTGGATCGAAATCACAAATGGGTTAAGCGTCAGTTTGGTTCACTTCTTCACAACATGACTGCCACACACAATGCAGTGAAGAAAAACCACCACTACCTCCATCAAGTCTTCGGTCGCACCTGGGAAATCTTGTCACATCTGTATGGTGAAGAAGATCTGAAGAACATGGGTCTTAATGAAGATTTTGACTGGTCTGCACCTCCACCGAAGAAATTCAAGAAGGTCAAGGTTCCTTCTCTGGTGGCCAGCTCATATTCTTCATCGCACGACACTGATGAACATGAAGATTTGGACGACACTGCGGCAGGCCCTACATCAACAAACGACCCCAACAACGCTGGCGCTCCTTCATCAACATGATTATCTTCAGGGGCGTTAGTCCTCATTTTCGATCCTTTTGGTCATTCGATGACAAAGGGGGGATATGAGTTAGTCTTCAAGCGGGTCTACTATATGGGCGTTTTTTTTTGCTAAGTTACAACTCTCGTTCTTCTGAAACTTTTTTGGATCGAGTTGTAATCTTATACCCGATGGTGCTCTGATACTTTTGATGCACTGTGCTCTCATACTCTTGATGCACTATTCTACATGCTTATTCCTCGTTAAATATTATTGCACGCATGATGAATTTCATCAGGCACCATATTTCATCATTCAATTCAAATTATTCATATTATATGTTAAATGCGTGTATGAATTACAAGATATAGGGGGAGATCTCCATGATTCAACTCTTCAAGTGTGCATTGCTTCAAAAGCAAATTCCTCACTATGCACATCTTCAGGGGGAGTGCTTCTATATCTTGCAATCAAATTCCTCAATATCAGTATTTACACTTCATATGTTTATCCCCGTTCAAAACTTAACCTATATTGTCATCAATCACCAAAAAGGGGGAGATTGTAAGTGCATCTAGTGCCCCTTAGTGATTTTGGTGTATTGAAGACTTATAGGTTAAGGGACTAATGTGTGTGTGAGTGTACACAGGTCTATAAGTCTATGAGGAGTTTGATATTTACAGGAAAAGTCGACCCCTAAAAATGAATATCTTCGACTGAAGATTTTGGTATGTCTGAAGACTTTCATGAAGACTTTGAAAGTGAAGAAATTGGTGTGTCCATGAAGACTTGATATTCATGCGAGAAATATGAAGCTTGAAGACTTTCGTGTTCATAGTTTTGTTTTTCTCTTTCTTGAGTCACAGGAAACACCGTACTGTTAAAGGGGGTCGAGGAAATACTAAGGAAAAATTTCCATGTGATGCTCAACTCAAAATCCTACACCTACCAATCCCTTCGAGTGAAGCCATTGGAAATCTCATACAGTTCACTCAATTTCTTCAGTGACAGAGACGAAGTTCTTCTGGTCTCTGAGGAATTTGTCCTGACTAAGGAGTTAGGAATTCGTCAGTGCGGATTGCCTACACAGTGAGGAACATGATAGCCCTGAGGATTTTGCTACTCAAAATTCCGACCTTTGTTGTGCTATGCGCCAGCTGTCCCAAAATATCTATCCACCTAACGGTCATATCATTGAAGGGCATTTATGTCTTATCATGTCGGGCTGCTCCCTAGGCTATAAATAGCCGCCCCCTACAACCACTAGCTGGTTGGCTGCTCCGAGAGAAGCTGACACTTGTCATTTGAGAGCAACCCATCCTCCAAGGACTTTGAGCGAAAATCATCAAGTGAGGAAAAACCAAAAACCCAAAACCCAAACACCTACAAACCCCAAGTGATTGAGCATCACTGAAGAGATTGATCCTGAGTGGATCCGACGCTTGTTACCTTTGAAGACTGTGCTTCTTCCAGACGGTTAGGCGTCATGGTCTAGAGCATCCAAGAGGAATTGTGGATCGCTGAGTGACCAAGTTTGTGAAGGTTTGGAAGTCACCTGAACACTTACCACGAGTGATTGGACGAGGTCTGTGTGACCTTAGTTCAAGGAGAATACGGTGAGGACTGGGTGTCTTGGACTAAGTGTCCTTGACTGGGTGTCCAGGACTGTGTGTCCTCGAGTTTAAATACTCAGCCGCTCCAACCAGACGTATAACTGAGACAGCAGTTGGAACTGGTCTACCAAATCATTGTCTTCATCGAGCTTACTGGTTCTATTTCCTCAACTCTTTCATTTCCTCATAACTGTGCTGTATGTTTGTTCATATCTGTGTTTGAAGACTTTGACTGAAGACTTTCTCAATTTCCTCACTTCAATTTCTTCAGTCTGTTTGTCTTCATCCTGTGTTATCCTGTCATTATGCTTCCTGTACTTTGTGCCTGTCTTCATTTCATCATGATGACTATGCTTGTATTCTGTTATGTTTACCTTTGAGTACTTATTCCGCTGCTAGTAGTTCTTCGCTGAGGAATTTCTTCACCGGCAAATTCCTTAGTGAAGAATTTCATAAAAATTGCCTATTCACCCCCCTCTAGTCGATATAACGCACTTTCAAATAAGGATTCTGATAATTGTGCTCAAGTGCTAGAAGAAGAATGCATTAGAATGTTTGGCACTAAATATTTGAATGATGAGCATGATTGCAATGTTGTTAGTATGAATTCCTTGAATATCCATGATGCTAATGATATCAAAGCCACAAGCTTGGGGAAGCTATGTTTGATGAAGATGATATTTTTTGTCCCCCAAGTTTTGATGAGCAAATTTATTATGATGAAAGCATGCCCCCTATTTATGATGATTATATTGATGAAAGTGGATTTGGAGAGGTCATGACTTTATTTTGTGATGAATCCACTATTTTGAAAGAGGTTCCAATTGATTATGAGAACAAAGTTGCTATCTATGATGATTATTGTGATGACTTTTATGCTATAAAGAATAATGATATACATGAAACTTTCCATCATGATTTTAGTTTTCAATTGGATTATGCCTCACATGATAATTATTTTGTTGAGTTTGCTCCCACTATTATTCATGAGAAGAATTTTGCTTGTGTGGAGAGTAATAAAATATATATGCTTGTAGATCATGAAAAGAATGCTTTAGGTGCTGGTTATATTGTTGAATTCATTCATGATGCTACTGAAAATTATTATGAGGGAGGATCATATGCTTGTAGGAATTGCAATAATATCAAATTTCCCCTCTATGTGCTTAAAATTTTGCAGTTATTCTTGTTTTACCTTCCTATGCAAGTTGATTCTTGTTTCCACAAGTTGGTTTCTCACAAAATCCCTATGCATAGGAAGTGGGTTAGGCTTAAATGTGTTAGTCATATTCTTCATGATGCTCTCTTTATGTTTTAATTCTCTTCTTTTATGTGAGCATCATTGAAATCATCATGCCTAGCTAGGGGCGTTAAATGTTAGCGCTTGTTGGGAGGCAACCCAATTTTATTCTTGTTCTTTGCTTTTTGCTCCTGTTTAGTAATAAAAATTCATTTATCCTCTGTTATGTTTGTGTTTTTTATGTTTTAATTAGTGTTTGTGCCATGTAAAGCCTTTAGGATCTTCTTGGGTGATTGTAATTTGATCTTGCTGTAAAAAACACAAAGTATGCGCTCACGAGAATAATTTTCATTTTTTACCAGAGAGCGATAAAATACCAATTCCAACTGCAGTAGATCATTAAACAAATTTCCTAGGACTTCCTAATTTCTCAGGATTTGTGGAGTTACAGAAGTATTCGTAACCTACAGATTACTACAGCCTATTCTGTTTTTGACATATTCTGTTTTCTATGTGTTGTTTGCTTATTTTGATGAATCTATGAGTAGTATCGGAGGGTATGAACCATAGAGAAGTTGGAATACAGTAGATATTACACCAATATGAATTTAGAATGAGTTCACAACAGTACCTAAGTGGTGATTTATTTTCTTATATTAATGGAGCTTACGAGTTTTCTGTTAAGTTTTGTGTTGTGAAGTTTTCAAGTTTTGGGTAAAGTTTCGATGGACTATGGAATAAGGAGTGGCAAGATCCTAAGCTTGGGGATGCCCAAGGCACCCCAAGGTAATATTCAAGGACAACCAAGAGCCTAAGCTTGGGGATGCCCCGGAAGGCATCCCCTCTTTCGTCTTCATTCATCGGTAACTTTACTTGGAGCTATATTTTTAATCACCACATGATATGTGTTTTGCTTGGAGCATCAATTATTTTATTATGATTTGATTACTGTTGTTTAGAACAATGTTTTGCATTTTTTATTTCAATAAATGTGGCATTGATAGCCTTTACTATGCCTATTTTACAAGTCTTCATGTTGCTGTTTGAAAACAGAAAGTTTACCGCTGTTGCAATAATTCCCTAGAAAAGTAACAATGTGATAAAATGTTTAAACCTTTTTCATATTAAGCTCTGATAAATTTACTACAGTGGGAATTTTCTTTCATAATTTTTGGAGCTAGGGAAGTATGGATCTTGCTGCATTCTTTACAGACTGTCCTGTTTAGGCAGATTGATGTTATGTTTGCACTGTTTGCATATGTTTGCTTCTTTAATGATTCTATTTGAGGATAGGAGTATTAAATATGCAGAGGCATTTAGTATGCAATGTTGAATAATAATTTTAGTGATTTGCTACAGTAGAGCATGATAAGTTTTTTGCATTGGTTTATACTAACTTATCTCACAAGTCCTTGTTGAGTTTTGTGTGGATGAAGCTTTTGAGATTTAGGGAGACCGTGATATGAGAGGAATTAAGGAGACACAAAAGCTCAAGCTTGGGGATTCCCAAGGCGTCCCAAGATAATATCTCAAGAAGTCTCAAGCGTCTAAGCTTGGGGATGCCCCGGTTGGCATCCCACCTTTCTTCTTCAACAACTATCTTCGGTTGATCCTAAGTTTTTGCTTCTTCACATGATGTTTACCATTCTTAGAATGTCATTTTACTTTGTTTTGATTTTTGTTTGAATAAATATCAAGATCTGAAATTATTAAATGGGAGAGTCTTCACATAGTTGCATAATTATTCAACTACTCATTGATCTTCACTTATATCTTTTGGAGTAGTTTGTCATTTGCTCTAGTGCTTCACTTATATCTTTTAGAGCACGGTGGTGGTTTTATTCTATAGAAATAATTGGGCTTCACTTGTACTATTTTGAGAGTCCTTTAGAACAGCATGGTATTTTGCTTTTGATATAATAAAAACATTCATATAAGTGCATTGAATACTAAGAGAAGTTTGATGCTTGATAATTGTTTTGAGATATGAAGATAGTAATATTAGAGTTGTGCTAGTTGAGTAATTGTGAATTTGAGAAAAACTTGTGTTGAAGTTTGCAAGTCATGTAGCATGCACGTATGGTGGCCGTTGTGTAACAAATTTGAAACATGAGGTGTTATTTGATTGTCTTCCTTATGAGTGGCGGTCGGGGACGAGCGATGGTCTTTTCCTACCAATCTATCCCCCTAGGAGCATGCGCGTAATGCTTGGTTTTGATGACTTGTAGATTTTTCCAATAATTATGTGTCTTCTTTATGACTAATGTTGAGTCCATGGATTATACGCACTCTCACCCTTCCATCATTGCTAGCCTCTTCAGTACCGTGCATTGCCCTTTCTCACCTTGAGAGTTGGTGCAAACTTCGCCGGTGCATCCAAACCCCGTGATATGATACGCTCTATCAAACATAAACCTCATTATATCTTCCTCAAAACAGCCACCATACCTACCTATTATGGCATTTCCATAGCCATTCTGAGATATATTGCCATGCAACTTTCCACCGTTCCGTTTATTATGACACACTTCATCATTGTCATATTGCCTTGCATGATTATGTAGTTGAAATCGTATTTGTGGCAAAGCCACCATGCATAATTTATCATACATGTCACTCTTGATTCATTTCCCATCCCGGTACACCGCTGGAGGCATTCATATAGAGTCATATCTTGTTCTAGTATCGAGTTGTAATCATTGAGTTGTAAATAAATAGAAGTGTGATGATCATCATTAATAGAGCATTGTCCCCAAAAAAGAGAAAGGCCATAAATAAAAGGAAGACCCAAAAAACGAAAAAATAAAATAAAAAGGAAAAAAGAAAATAAAAAGGGGCAATGCTACTATCCTTTTTCCACACTTGTGCTTCAAAGTAGCACCATGATCTTTATGATAGAGAGTCTCTTGTTTTGTCACTTTCATATACTAGTGGGAATTTTTCGTTATAGAACTTGGCTTGTATATTCCAACAATGGTCCTCCTCAAGTGCCCTAGGTCTTCGTGAGCAAGCAAGTTGGATGTACACCCACTTAGTTTCTTTTGTTGAGCTTTCATACATTTATAGCTCTAGTGCATCCGTTGCATGGCAATCCCTACTCCTTGCATTGCCATCAATTGATGGGCATCTCCCTAGCCCATTGATTAGCTGCGTCGATGTGAGACTTTCTCCTTTTTTTCTTCTCGACATAACCTCCTCATTATATTCTATTCCACCCATATTGCTATATCCATGGCTCACTCTCATGTATTGCGTGAAAGTTGAAAAAAAAGTTTGAAATTCCAAAGCTTAGTTGTTCAAATATGATTGTGATATAATACTGATATTAGTTAACAAAAACATTTAATTGGTTAGCTAAAGGTCCCACTTGAGTTTCCAAATGCATGTCGCGACATATAGAGAGACAGCAGAACTGCATTTCTTTGTCACTTTTTGACTGTACTTTCTTGTCCATACCAAATATTAGTTGTTATTTCAAAGCAAACATCGGTTGCTAACTACCCTTTGCGCGGTTTGCATCTTCAGATCTACCATCCCACTGCCACGGTCAACACTATACTCATCATGCTTACAGTTTCCCCATTTTATGATGACCACGATCAGCCTACGTGGTTCGCGTCGTAATAGCACTGCTCCACCCATCGAGCTAAACAAGCTTAGTTGTACAAATTCAAATCTGATATTATGCTGATATTAGTAAAACTGAGAGATGTTTAATTGGTCAGCTAAATGTTCCTACTTTAGTTTCGAAATGCATGTGAGCCACATATGGAGAGACCGGAAGGAATACTATTTCTCTGTGCGCTCTGGTTCATCATGGGTGGCCAACCGACATTGTATAGAAAGACTTGTAATATATTCAATCTGCTTGCTCTTCCGCTCTTGTTTAAGATGACCCTCTTCTCTTGCGGTCAACTGGTCAGGTCGAGTTATTCTCCCTTAGTATATTTTGAATCCGTCAGGTCAGGTCGACTTGTTCTTCTTTACTATATGTTGAAGTTGTCATCTACGAAGTATCATCACTTCTCGAGCTCTCATATTTTCAGTAGCAGGCCACATTATATTAATGCACACAACAAATTACAGCATGCATGTCACCTCTTAGAAGAATTGCAGAGAGAGCACAAAGTGGTTTATAGGGAGGAAGTATTGGATTAGAATCACTTATGCATTACAAAGATAATTTCACTTGTTTTTATGTTTTCATGCATGTCAGGTATTGAACATTATCAAAATGAATATGAGAATGGGCGCACGAGAGGAATATTGCGGAACAATCCACTACCTAACAAACTTGGCATGGTAGAGGATGGCCTATCTTATTCACCCATCAAGGTGCTTGCTCTAACTTGGCAAAGTTGTATTGGTCGGACATATTTTGCATCTGACCTCTTGCATTACTTCTACTTTATTACACCATTAGCTTAGTTTAAGCATCATATATGAGTATATGCCATACTGTCATGGATATGTCACGGCAAATGAACTAGTGTGAGGACTTAGTCGTGAGGCCAACGCATCTATGCGGTAGCTTGAAGGGGTTGGTTGGAATTGAGAGACACGAGGAAATCAACACATAAGACAAGGATTTAGATAGTTTCGGGCCCCGAGAAACATCATCCGGTAATAGCCCTACATGCTGTTTGTGGCTAGGTCTCATTATGCTCATGAGGGAGTCGCCGCATAAGCCGGCTCCCCTTTAGTTGTGTCCAGCCTTATCGATTACTTTCTATCTCTCTTGGGGTGACCGGCCCCTCCTTATATATGTTTGAATGGGAGGGTTACATGACTAGTGCTAGTAGGATTAGGATTACTCTATTACAATTGGAGTCCTACTACCTCTTGAGCACTACGTTGGTTTTCCCTTGAAGAGGAAAGGGTGATGCAGTAAAGTAGCGTAAGTATTTACCTCAGTTTTTGAGAACCAAGGTATCAATCCAGTAGGAGATCACGCTCAAATTCCACGTACCTACACAAACAAATAAGAACCTCGCAACCAACGCGATAAAGGGGTTGTGAATCCCTTCATGGTCACTTACGAGAGTGTGATCTGATAGATATGATAATATTTTTGGTATTTTTACGATAAAGAGAAATAAATATGCAAAGTAAAATAAACGGCAATAGAAATAGCTAAGTCTTGCAAGATTAATATTATGGAAGATAGACCCGGGGGCCATAGGTTTCACTAGTGGCTTTTCTCAAGAGCATAAGTATTACGGTGGGTAAACGAATTACTGTCGAGCAATTGATAGAATTGAGCATAGTTATGAGAATATCTAGTTATGATCATGTTATAGGCATCACGTCCGTGACAAGTAGACCGAAACGAATCTGCATCTACTACTATTACTCCACACATCGACCGCTATCCACCAAGCATCTAGAGTATTTAGTTCATAAGAACAGAGTAATGCTTTAAGTAAGATGACATGATGTAGAGGGATAAACTCATGCAATATGATATAAACCCCATCTTTTTATCCTCGATGGAAACAATACAATACATGTCGTTTCCTTTTCTGTCACTGGATCGAGCACCGGAAGATTGAACCCAAAGCTAAGCACTTCTCCCATTGCAGGAAAGATCAATCTAGTAGGCCAAACCAAACTGATAATTCGAAGAGACTTGCAAAGATAAACCAATCATACATAAAAGAATTCAGAGGACATTCAAATATTGTTCATAGATAAACTTGATCATTAACCCACAATTCGTCGGATCTCGACAAACACACCGCAAAAGAGGATTACATCGAATAGATCTCCAAGAAGATCGAGGAGAACTTTGTATTGAGATTCAAAGATAGAGAAGAAGCCATCTAGCTAATAACTATGGACCCGAAGGTCTGAAGTAAACTACTCACACATGACCGGAGAGGCCATGGAGTTGATTTAGAGGCCCTCCATGATCAATGCCCCCTCCGGCGGAGCTCTGGAAAAGGCCCCAAGATGGGATCTCTCGGGTAGAGAAGGTTGCCGCGGTGGAATTAGGTTTTCGTGGTGCTCCTAGATGTTTGGGGGGTACGTGGATATATATAGGAGGAAGAAGTACGTCGGTGGAACAACGAGGGGCCCACGAGGGTGGAGGGCGCACCGAGGGGGGTAGGCGCGCTCCCTGCCTCGTAGCCTCCTCGATTGTTTCTTGAAGCCCACTCCGAGTCTCCTCGATCACGTTCATTGAGAAAATCACATTCCCGAAGGTTTCATTCCGTTTGGACTACATTTGATATTTCTTTTCGGCGAAACTCTAAAATAAAAAAACAGCAATTTGGGCTGGGCTTCCGGTTAGTAGGTTAGTCCCAAAAATGATATAAAAGTGTAAAATAAAGCCCATTAACATCCAAAATAGATAATATAATAGCATGGAGTAATCAAAAATTATAGATACATTGATGACGTATCAAGCATCCCCAAGCTTAATTCCCGCTCGTCGTCGAGTACGTAAATGATAAAAAAGAATTTTTGATGTGGAATGCTTTCTAACATATTTCTCAATGTAATTTTTTTCTTTATTGTGGCATGAATGTTCAGATCCGAAAGATTCAAGATAAAAGTTTAATATTGACAAAAAAATAGTAATACTTCAAGCATACTAACTAAGCAATTATGTCCTCTCAAAATAACATGGCCAAAGAAAGTTATCCCTACAAAATCATATAGTCTGGCTATGCTCTATCTTCACCAAAAAAAATATTTAAATCATGCACAACCCCGATGACAAGCCAAGAAATTGTTTCATACTTTTGATGTTCTCAAACTTTTTCAATCTTCACGCAATATATGAGCGTGAGCCATGGATATAGCACTATGGTGGAATAGAATGGTGGTTTTGGAGAACACAGAAAGGAGAAGATAGTCTCACATCAACTAGGCATATCAACGGGCTATGGAGATGCCCATCAATAGATATCAATGTGAGCGAGTAGGGATTACCATGCAACGAATGCACTAGAGCTATAAGTGTATGAAATCTCAACAAAAGAAACTAAGTGGGTGTGCATCCAACTTGCTTGCTCACGAAGACCTGGGGCATTTTGAGGAAGCCCATCATTGGAATATACAAGCCAAGTTCTATAATGAAAAATTCCCACTAGTATATGAAAGTGATAACTCAAGAGACTCTCTATATGAAGAACACGGTGCTAATTTGAAGCACAAGTGTGGTAAAAGGATAGTAACATTGCCCCTTCTCTCTTTTTCTCTCATTTTTTGGGCCTTCTCCTTTTTTATGGCCTTTCTCTTTTTTTTCATCCGGAGTCTCATCCCGACTTGTGGGGAAATCGTAGTCTCCATCATCCTTTCCTCACTTGGTACAATGCTCTAATAATGCTGATTATCACACTTTATTTACTTACAACTCAAGAATTACAACTCGATACTTAGAACAAAATATGACTCTATGTGAGTGCCTCCGGCGGTGTACCGGGGTGTGCAATGATGCATGAGTGACATGTATGAAGAATTATGAACGGTGGCTTTGCCACAAATACGATGTCAACTACATGATCATGCAAGCAATATGACAATGATGAAGCGTGTCATAATAACGGAATGGTGGAAACTTGCAATGGCAATATATCTCAGAATGGCTATGGAAATGCCATAATAGGTAGGTATGGTGGCTGTTTTGAGGAAGGTATATGGTGGGTGTATGATACCGGCGCAAAGTGTGCGGTATTAGAGAGGCTAGAAATGGTGGAAGGGTGAGAGTGCGTATAATCCATGGACTCAACATTAGTCATAAAGAACTCACATACTTATTGCAAAAATCTATTAGTTATTGGAACAAAGTATTACGCGCATGCTCCTAGGGGGATAGATTGGTAGGAAAAGACCATCGCTCGTCCCCGACCGCCACTCATAAGGAAGACAATCAATAAATAAATCACGCTCCAACTTCGTCACATAACGGTTCACCATACGTGCATGCTACGGGAATCACAAACTTCAACAGAAGTAGTTCTCAAATTCACAACTACTCAACTAGCATGACTCTAGCAGACTAAGGCATAGCCTAGTGGTGGGAAGGGGCTGGTGCCTTCCCACCCACCTAGGTTCAAGGCATGGTACTTGCAATTTGGGTTTGTTGCACCAATTATACTGTAGGGGGTTCCCTTACAGTCTTTCTGTCAAAAAAACTAGCATGACTCTAATATCACCATCTCCATACCTCAAAACAATTATCAAGAATCAAACTTCTCATAGTATTCAATGCACTTTCTATGAAAGTTTTTATATTATTCCTAAAAGCAAATTTCCATGTTGTTCTAAAGGACTCTCAATATAATATAAGTGAAGCATGAGAGATCAATTATTTCTATAAAATAAAACCACCGCCGTGCTCTAAAAGGTATAAGTGAAGCACTAGAGCAAAAATTATATGGCCCAAAAGATATAAGTGAAGCACATAGAGTATTCTAATAAATTTCAAATCATGTGAGTCTCTATCAGGTCTGTACAGCAAGGATGATTGTGGTAAACTAAAAAGGAAAGACTCAAATCATACAAGACGCTCCAAGCAAAACACATATCATGTGGTGAATAAAAATATAGCTCCAAGTAAAGTTACCGATAGACGAAGATGAAAGAGGGGATGCCTTCCGGGGCATCCCCAAGCTTAGGCTTTTTGATGTCCTTGAATTTACCTTTGGATTCCATGGGCATCCCCAAGCTTAGGCTCTTTCCACTCCTTGTTCCATAATCCATCAAATCTTTACCCAAAACTTGAAAACTTCAGAACACAAAACTTAAATAGAAAATCTCGTGAGCTCCGTTAGCGAAATAAAACAAAACACCACTTCAAGGTACTGTAATGAACTCATTCTTGATTTATATTGGTTATAAACCTACTGTATTCCAACTTCTCTATGGTTTATAAACTCTTTTACTAGCCATAGATTCATCAAAATAAGCAAACAACACATGGAAAACAGAATCTATCAAAAACAGAATAGTCTGTAGTAATCTGTAGCTAACGCAAACTTCTGGAACACCAAAAATTCTAAAATAAATTTCTGGACGTGAGGAATCATCTACAAAAAGAATTAACTAAATATCACTTTCCAAATAAATATCGCAGCAATTCTCATGAGCGCTAAAGTTTCTGTTTTTTACAGCAAGATCAAAAAGACTTTCCCCAAGTCTTCCCAACGGTTCTACTTGGAACAAACACTAATTAAACACAAAAACCCAACCAAAAAAGAGTCTAGATAAATTATTTATTACTAAACAGGATCAAAAAGCAAGGAATAAAAATAAAATTGGGTTGCCTCCCAACAAGTGCTATCGTTTAACGCCCCTAGCTAGGCATAAAAGCAAGGATAGATCTAGGTATTGCCATATTTGGTGGGCAATTCTTCAATAAGACACCTATAACCCCTAGGAGTTTCTTTATTTTTATTAATTATCAAACTCCTAGGCATAAAATCAAGAAAGTCATTTGTAGCAAACGGTTCCTTAATGATAGCAAAAAGATTGGGATGAACACTTATTGATTTTAAATCCGCAGTTTCCTTACTAGAGGATTCACCCTTATTTTTAGGAACATAAACAAGCTTGGCAATTTTGGTATAAGGATTTGGAGTATTTTTAACGGAAGAAAAAGCGGACCCCAAGTTGGTGATAATTCTCTCAAGTTTATCGATTCTAGTAGAATCTTGATCTATTCTTTCATTAACTATGGGTTCTTTTTCATTAAAACTTTTCAGAGTAACTCCCACCTTAGATCCATATTGGGTAATTTGGTTGTGGATCTTTTTATCCAAATTATCAATCAACTCTATAGTAGCAACTTTATTCTCAATAATTTCAAGCCTTTGCATCACATGTTCCAAAGTTAACATAGTCCCATGAACCAAAAGAGGTGGTGAGCCAAACAAATCTATCATAGCATTATAAGAATCAAAAGTATGGCTGCCCAAGAAATTCCCTCCGGTAATGGTACCAAGCATATATCTGTACCAAGGAGTAGCGCCTACATAAAAATTGCGGAGAAGAACGAAAGTAGATTACTTCCTGGTAGATCTATTTTGAGCATTGCAAATTCTATACCAAGCGTCTTTTAGATTTTCTCCCTCCCTTTGCTTAAAATTAAGAACTTCATTCTCGGGAGACAACGAAGAAGATAGAGGACTAGCCATAAAGACAAGGCAAGCAAGAAAGCAATGAATGGAAAATAGAGGGCTAATAAAACGGCAAGGGTGAAGTGGGGGAGAGGAAAACGAGAGGCAAATGGCAAATAATGTAATGCGAGGGATAAGAGTTTGTGATGGGTACTTGGTATGCCTTGACTTGTGCGTAGACTCCCCGGCAATGGCTCCAGAAATGGTTCATTGTCGGGAGTCAAATCTTGACTTGACTTGGCGCGAATCTCCCCGGCAACGGCGCCGTAAATCCTTCTTGATACCTCTTGAGCACTGCGTTGGTTTTCCCTTGAAGAGGAAAGGGTGAGGCAGTAAAGTAGCGTAAGTATTTCCCTCAATTTTTTAGAACCAAGGTATCAATCCAGTAGGAGATCACACTCGAGTCCCACGCACCTACACAAACAAATAAGAACCTCGCAACCAACGCGATAAAGGGGTTGTCAATCCCTTCACGGTCACTTACGAGAGTGAGATCTGATAGATATGATAAGATAATATTTTTGGTATTTTTATGATAATGAGATATAAAGATGCAAAGTAAAATGAACGGCAATAGAAATAGCTAAGTGTTGGAAGATTAATATTATGGAAGATAGACCCGGGGGCCATAGGTTTCACTAGTGGCTTCTCTCAAGAGCATAAGTATTACGGTGGGTAAACGAATTACTGTCAAGAAATTGATAGAATTGAGCATAGTTATGAGAATATCTAGGTTTGATCATGTATATAGGCATCACGTCCATGACAAGTAGACTGAAACGATTCTGCATCTACTACTATTACTCCACACATCGACCGCTATCCAGCATGCATCTAGAGTATTAAGTTCATAAGAACAGAGTAATGCTTTAAGTAATATAACATGATGTAGAGGGATAAACTCATGCAATATGATATAAACCCCATCTTCTTATCCTCAATGGAAACAATACAATACATGTCGTTTCCCTTTCTGTCACTGGGATCGAGCACCGCAAGATTGAACCCAAAGCTAAGCACTTCTCCCATTGCTAGAAAGATCAATCTAGTAGGCCAAACCAAACTGATAATTCGAAGAGACTTGCAAAGATAAACCAATCATACATAAAAGAATTTAGAGGAGATTCAAATATTGTTCATAGATAAACTTGATCATAAACCCACAATTCTTCGGATCTCGACAAACACACCGCAAAAGAAGATTACATCGAATAGATCTCCAAGAAAATCGAGGAGAACTTTGTATTGAGATTGAAAGAGAGATAAGATGCCATCTAGCTAATAACTATGGACACGAAGGTCTGAAGTAAACTACTCACACATCACCGGAGAGGCCATGGAGTTGATGTAGAGGCCCTCCGTGATCAATGCCCCATCCGGCGGAGCTACGGAAAAGGCCCAAAGATGGGTTCTCTCGGGTATAGAAGGTTGCGGCAGTGGAATTAGGTTTTCGTGGTGCTCCTGGATGTTTGGGGGTACGTGGATATATAGAGGAGGAAGAAGTATGTCGGTGGAGCAACGAGGGGCCCACGAGGGTGGAGGGCGCGCCCAGGGGGGTAGGCACGCCCCTGCCTCGTGGCCTCCTCGATTGTTTCTTGAAGCCCACTCCAAGTCTCCTGGATCACGTTCGTTGAGAAAATCACGTTCCCGAAGGTTTCATTCCGTTTTGACTCCATTTGATATTCCTTTTTGGCGAAACTCTAAAATAGGCAAAAAAACAGCAATTTGGGCTGGGCCTCCGGTTAGTAGGTTAGTCCCAAAAATGATATGAAAGTGTAAAATAAAGCCCATTAACATCCAAAATAGATAATATAATAGCATGGAGCAATCAAAAATTATAGATACATTGGAGACGTATCAAGTCCTAGTCTTGCTTCCTTTGTAGGAGAATATTCCTTATGCCTTTCCTCTTAAGCCGGTCCACCATCACATGAATCTGCCTTCTGGGCCTTGTCATTCATCTGACCCGCCGTCGGGGTCATCAGTAAGTCGCCAAATATCAGTCGGGTCACTGGTGAGTCGCCAAGTCCGGCCGGGTCATACTTCCGGCCGGGTCATACTGCGGGGTGTATCCCCGACATTAGCCCCCAGGTTAATTTGGATTTATCCATGTTAAATTGATCTGCAACATAAACACAAGAACAAATTTGACAGGTTGTACTCCGGGTTAAATATTCTTGTAAGCCGGCACCTGATCATCCTTAAGTCCTGGTCATTTCCTTCTAGAAAATCCGGGTTAATAGACCAGCTTCATAATCAATTTGCTTGTAGAAATATTGCAAATGAATAAATAATCCATTTGAGTCGGCCTTCATTGCTCTGACTTGACAAAAATATTGGTTTTGAAATATTCAACTGATATTGAGCCGGCTTGTAGAACTTGCTGAGTTATGATTTCCAAAATCACTGGGTTATAAAAACTGATGACTCCAAGTCATGACTGTTATAGACACCGGGTCATGATTGTTGCCCACGCCGGGTCACACAATTAATCTTCTTGATTTGCCCAAAACTGAGAATTTGAAGATGTTCCTCCTTTATATGCATATTACCTGTAGCCCCCAAGTCTTAAGAGGAGAACATAGTGATAGCTTAAAACTTGTTTCGATATAAATGTTGCAACCTTGAAGAAATCCAGATTGTTCATCTCAGTCACTAGTCATAACTGAATATTCCACATATGTAGCCCCTAAGTGTTGGTTTGTTATGCTTGCAGCAACCTAGGACTTGTAATTTCCTTATTCTTATAAAAACTTCAACCAATGTAGCCACCAAGGACCGGGTCACTATGCAATAATGAGTAGGGACTTTATATATGCTTCATTGAAAATAATATCATATGATGTAACTCTCACCATGAGGCTTGAACCCATGTCCATAAGGTTAAGAGCTTTGTACTCTACCAACTGAGTAGTGGACCTTTCAATATGATGGATTAAAACTTGTGTACCTAGAATTTTTGACAGGAGCAATTGGTAGGCCCCAAGGGTCGGCTCATTACAATGTGATGAGTCGGGTCTTCAATAAAGTGAGCAAAAAATGACTTTGCATTAGCCCCCAAGTGCCATGGTGCATGCTGGCAGTGGCATGGGACTTGTATATTTGATGTAATCTCAATTTGAATAATGTAGCCCCCAAGTGCCGGGTCGTAAGCCTGCAGCGACTCGGGACTATTCCTTCCATTGTAGAATATATTATATCCATTGATAAAATAATAGCCATTGCGCTTGAAGCGACTTTGAAAACCTCAACCATAATATTGGTTATTGATAACCATAAAAATCCAGCCATGTTGGATATTAAAGATTTGAATAATATAATCCGGTATGAAAACCTCAATCATTCAATATCATCATGAAATCCAGCCAAGTTGGGCCATTATCATATACTGGCGACTTAGAGTCTGCCATCATGGCGGGTTGCAAAGGCCCGAAGATGCTTCAAATATGAGCCATAAGTAGGGCAGCTGGGCCCGACTCATAAAAAACCGGAAAGCAACGAAAAAACTCAAATACGAATAAGAAATCAAAAGAAATTCCGGGCTTTTGTAGACTGTCAAAGTAAAGTGTCATCTTCAATGAAACTAGCTGGAGCCACTGGATTGTTCGTGCTGCCGTGATCCTAAGTCACAGTGTGCCCAATCGACATTTGAACCCTAGATAAGTCTGGTCTTGCTCAAAGACTTATGAGGAGTACGCGGGGCCGGAGCAACAGTATCATGGGTCGATTTATCCAAGTTTCAAGGAAGGCGGCTTATGAAGCATGGATCTATCTGACTCTGTAAACCGTACTCTCGCATGACAAGCCGCCGTTTTAACCTTAATCGAGCTTAGATCTTGGTCAAATACGCCGTAAATACCGATCATTAAGAGTTCGGCAGGTCAATCAGGATGACCTGATGGAATTGAAGCAGCTGGTGTTACAGGTAGGACGACCCGGTCAGAGTTTGTTCTCTTCGGTCGAATATGCCTATGTTTGAACAAACCTGGTCAAGAGGGTAGTAACGCTTTGTTCTCTTCGGTCGAATACACCTATGTTTGAACAGGAAGCCCCCAAGTGACATACTTACAAACGTGGCGTTGAGCCGATCAAGAGGGTACCAACAGCTATGTTCTCTTTGGTGAATACACCTATGTTTGAACAGGAAGCCCCCAAGTGACATACTTACAAGCGTGGTGTCGAGCCGATCAAGAGGGTACCGACAGCTATGTTCTCTTTGGTGAATACACCTATGTTTGAACAGGAAGCCCCCAATTGACCATATAAGTTTTCGGCCTTGCGCTGATCAAGAGGGTACCGACAGCTATGCTCGATGAGTAGGAAGCCCCCAAATGATTATATAAGTTTTGGCATTGCGCCAATCAAGAGGGTACCGATAGCTATGCTCGATGAGCAGGAAGCCCCCAAATGATCATAATAAGATAAGTCGTAAGGCAGGACACCCATGGTTGAACTGCGCATCATGTAAACAAGTTCTCTTTGGCAACCTTTAATTTTTCTGAAATCTCGAACTTGCGAGAGATTAATTCTTTTTGAACCCGAACTTTAAACCGGATTTGAAAGCTTCAAAACTTTGTGGGAGACAGATTATCCTTGAACCGGAATCCTTGTTTTTAAGCCGGAAATTTTCTAATGGCCTTTAAATATTCGCCAATGAGGCAGTACTCCTGAGACCAAGTTATTTTCCCTCCAATGATCCAGGGTTCTTGAATTTGCTGACAAAATTTTCCGAGTCATGTCATCGTAGCCCCCGAGTCACAAGACGATTCGAGGAGTTGGCTTGAGATTCTCCATATTTGACCTTGATATAAACCGGCATATAGTTGAACAGCGGAGCTCTGTATGCTGAAGCTGGAGGCAAGGTGGCGAGTTGATAATCTTCGCAACACTCATTATATACTCCCAGTACGAGTCATTCAATAAACTCCATAACATGATGGTCACCTTTGCAGTAGACAATTTGTCCTGCATCAAGAAATATCACAAGCTAGAGTACTTGCTCTTTTGACAAAAAACAATATGTACTAACAAAATAAAAAATAAATTAGTTGGATCTCACCTGGTGTTTTTCATCCGATGACCGTGGATACCGGGGATCAAACCATATCAAATGTCAGACGTGTCCCTAGCGGGTTGATACGTCTCCGTTGTATCTACTTTTCCAAACACTTTTGCCCTTGTTTTGGACTCCAACTTGTATGATTTGAATGAAACTAACCCGAACTGACATTGTTTTCAGCAGAATTGCCATGGTGTTGTTTTATGTGCAGAAAACAAATATTCTCGGAATGACCTGAAACTCCACGGAACATCTTAGAATAAATAATAAAAAATCCTCGCCAAAGATGAAGACCAGGGGGCCCACACCCTTCTCATGAGGGTGGGGGGCGCGCCCCCTACCTCGTGGGCCCCCTGGATGCCCTCCGACGCCAACTCCAACTCTATATATTTGCTTTCGGAGAGAAAAAAATCAGAGAGAACAAATCATCGCGTTTTACGATACGGAGCCGCCGCCAAGCCCTAAAACCTCTTGGGAGGGCTGATCTGGAGTCCGTTCGGGGCTCCGGAGAGGGGGATTCGTCGCCGTCATCATCATAAACCATCCTCCATCACCAATTTCATGATGCTCACCGCCGTGCGTGAGTAATTCCATCGTAGGCTTGCTGGACGGTGATGGGTTGGATGAGATTTATCATGTAATCGAGTTAGTTTTGTTAGGGTTTGATCCCTAGTATCCATTATGTTCTGAGATTGATGTTGCTATGACTTTGCTATGCTTAATGCTTGTCACTAGGGCCCGACTGCCATGATTTCAGATCTGAACCTATTATGTTTTCATGAATATACGTGAGTTCTTGATCCTATCTTGCAAGTCTATAGTCACCTACTATGTGTTATGATCCGGCAACCCCGAAGTGACAATAATTGGGACCACTCCCGGTGATGACCATACTTTGAGGAGTTCATGTATTCACTATGTGCTAATGCTTTGTTCCGGTTCTCTATTAAAAGGAGGCCTTAATATCCCTTAGTTTCCAATAGGATCCCGCTTCCACGGGAGGGTAGGACAAAAGATGTCATGCAAGTTCTTTTCCATAAGCACGTATGACTATATACGTAATACATGCCTACATTACATTGATGAATTGGAGCTAGTTCTGTGTCACCCTATGTTACGACTGTTACATGATGAACCGCATCCGGCATAATTATCCATCACTGATTCGGTGCCTACGAGTTTTCCACATACTGGTTTACGCTTATTTACTTTCCCGCTGCTACTGTTATAATCACTACTAAATACCAAAAACATTACTTTTGCTGTCTTTACTTTTGTTGCCGCTACCACCACTATCATATTACTTTGCTACTAAACACTTTGCTGCAGATACTAAGTTTCCTGGTGTGGTTGAATTGACAACTCAGCTGCTAATACTTGAGAATATTCTTTGGCTCCCCTTGTGTTGAATCAATAAATTTTGGTTGAATACTCAACCCTCGAAAGCTGTTGCGATCCCCTATACTTGTGGGTTATCACGGGTCACATCCTTGCCAAATCACCGTCACTGGTCGCAGCTTTACTTTGCGCGTCGAAAATGTCTGCGTTTCACTATGCCCGTGAGTGATTGTTGCTCCAGGATATGTGTTATGATCTGGCAACCCCGGACTGATAATAGTCAGGACACATCCCGATGATGACCGTAGTTTGAGTAGTTCATGTATTCACCAAGTGCTAATGCATTGGTCCGGTTCTCTATTAAAAGGAGGCCTTAATATCCCTTAGTTTCCAATAGGACCCCGCTGCCATGGGAGGGTAGGACAAAAGATGTCATGCAAGTTCTTTTCCATAAGCACGTATGACTATATACGTAATACATGCCTACATTACATTGATGAATTGGAGCTAGTTCTGTGTCACCCTATGTTATGACTGTTACATGATGAACCGCATCCGGCATAATTATCCATCACTGATTCGGTGCCTACGAGTTTTCCATATACTGGTTTACGCTTATTTACTTTCCCGCTGCTACTGTTATAATCACTACTAAATACCAAAAACATTACTTTTGCTGTCTTTACTTTTGTTGCCGCTACCACCACTATCATATTACTTTGCTACTAAACACTTTGCTGCAGATACTAAGTTTCCTGGTGTGGTTGAATTGACAACTCAGCTGCTAATACTTGAGAATATTCTTTGGCTCCCCTTGTGTTGAATCAATAAATTTGGGTTGAATACTTTACCCTCGAAAGTTGTTGCGATCCCATATACTTGTGGGTTATCAAGACTAATTTCTGGCGCCGTTGCCGGGGAGCATAGCTCTATTCTTTGAGTCACTTGGGATTTATATCTGCTTATCATTATGAAGAACTTGAGAGATCCAAAAACCAAGATCTATCCCTCAACTACGAGGGGAGGTAAGGAATTGCCATCTAGCTCTGCACTCGATTCACCTTCTGTCATGAGTAAGTTAGCGACACCTACACCTGCTTCTGCCATTCGTTCTGATATGTCGCATGTTATTGATGATGCCACTTCTGCTATGCATGATATTTATGATGAAACTGCTTCTATGCCTGATACTACTATGCCCCTTGGTGAATTTCTTGATGAACAAATTGCTAGGGCTAGAGAAAAAGAAATTATTGAATCTGAATATGATGATGATAGTGATGATGAAAATATGCCTGTTATTCCTGAGGGCTATCTTTTTGATATGGAATCTTCTGCCGCTATTTTAGCTTGCAAGGATAGATATGAGCTTAAAAGGTTATTCATTAAATGGAACAAAGAATCACTTAGAGATAAAATGAAACCCGACCCTGCTTTTGCTACTTCACCTATATGTGTTCCTGATAAGGATTATGAATTCTCTGTTGATCCTGATATAATTACTTTGGCTGAATCTGATCCGCTTTATGGCTATGAATCTGAAACTGTTGTGGCACATCTTACTAAGTTAAATGATATAGTTGCCCTGTTCACTAATGATGAGAGATCGCGTTACTTCTATATACTCAAAATATTTCCGTTCTCATTAAAGGGTGATGCTAAGATATGGTTTAATTCTCTTGATCCTGGTTGTGTGCGTAGTCCCCAGAATATGATTTATTACTTCTCTACTAAATATTTCTCTGCTCATAAGAAAGAAGCTACTTTGAGGGAAATATACAACTTTGTGCAAATTAAAGAAGAGAGTCTCCCACAAGCTTGGGGGAGGCTTCTCAAGTTACTTAATGCTTTGCCTGATCATCCTCTTAAGAAACCTGAAATACTTGATATCTTTTATAATGGACTAACTGATGCTTCCAGAGATTACCTGGATAGTTGTGCTGGTTCTCTTTTCAGGGAAAGAACACCGGATGAAGCTGAAATTCTATTGAATAATATGTTCACAAATGAAAATAATTGGGCACCTCCTGAGCCAACTCCTGAGCCAACTCCTGCTCCAATTACTGAGCTTATTCCTAAACCAACTCCGAAGAAGAGAGGTGTTCTATTTCTCAGTCCCAAAGATATGCAAGAGGCAAAGAAATCTATGAAAGAGAAAGGTATTAAAGCTGAAGATGTTAAGAATTTACCTCCTATTGAAGAAATACATGGTCTTAATATACCGCCTGTTGAAGAAACATATGATCTCAATTCTTTATTTACTGAAGAACCTCCTGATCCCGATATCCTGACACAGGTAGTAAAGGTAAATTCTCTCTATAGATATGATAAAACTGAAGTCCCTCCTACTAAAATTGCTAGTCAGTGCTAGGATGAGTTTGATAACTTTATGTTTAAGCAAGACGACTTCAATGCTTATTTTGGTAGACAATTAAAAGAAAATGCTTATATGATTAGACGCTTGGGTGATTATATGGCTAATATTAAAGGTGAACTTAAACTTGTTAGCAAACATGCTTCTATGGTTATCACTCAAGTAGAACAAGTACTTAAAGCTCAAAAAGAAGTGCTTGATGAAATGAATAGTAAGAAAAATGATTATGCTGTTAGAGTGGCTACTAGAACTGGTAGAATGACTCAGGAACCTTTGTATCCTGAAGGCCACCCTAAGAGAATCGAGTAAGATTCTCAAAGAAATAATAATGATGTTCCTAGTTCTTCTAAAAAGAAGAAGAAGAAAAATGATAGAACTGTGCAAACTTGTAGTGAACATATTGCTGAACCACCTGATAATCCAATGATATATCTATGTCTGATGTTGAAACACAATCTGGTAATGAACATGAACCTAATGAAAATATTAATGAAAATGTTCATGATGATGCTCAACCTAGTAATGACAATGATGTAGAAGTTGAACCTGCTGTTGATCTTGATAACCCACAATCAAAGAATCAACGTTATGATAAAAGATACTTTGTTGCTAGGAAACATGGTAAAGAAAGGGAACCTTGGGTTCAGAAACCCATGCCTTTTCCTCCAAAACCATCCAAGAAAAAGGATGATGAGGATTTTGAGCGCTTTGCTGAAATGATTAGACCTATCTTTTTGCGTATGTGATTAACTGATGTGCTCAACATAAATCCTTATGCTAAATATATGAAGGATATCATTACTAATAAAAGAAAGATACCGGA
The DNA here is from genome assembly GCF_056163025.1 of Triticum urartu. Classification (NCBI taxonomy): domain Eukaryota; kingdom Viridiplantae; phylum Streptophyta; class Magnoliopsida; order Poales; family Poaceae; genus Triticum; species Triticum urartu. The sequence continues at coordinate 359,586,314 of NC_141876.1, read as the reverse complement.
AGCTGAGATTTCCACCATGCTTGCTAATTATACTTTTAAGGGTGGAATACCAGAAACTTGGAGATCCCGGAGTACCTATTGTACCTTGCTCCATTAAAAGAAACTATATTAAAACTGCTTTATGTGATCTTGGAGCCGGTGTTACTGTTATGCCTCTCTCTTTATATCGTAGACTTGACTTGAATAAGTTGACACCTACTGAAATATCTTTGAAAATGGCTGATAAATCAACTGCTATACATGTCGGTATCTGCAAGGATGTGCCTATTGTGGTTGCAAACGTTACTATTTTAACGGACTTTGTTATTCTTGATATTCCCGAGGATGATAGTATGTCTATTATTCTTGGAAGACCTTTTCTTAATACTGTAGGGACTGTTATTAATTGCAACAAAGGCAATGTTACTTTTCATGTTAATGGTAATGAGCATACAGTACACTTTCCGAGGAAACAACCTCAAGTTCATAGTATCAACTCCATTGGAAAAATTCCATCGATTATAATTGGAGGTTTTGAATTTCCTCTTCCTACTGTCAAAAAGAAATATGATATACTTATTATAGAGGACGTGCATATCCCCGTTGAGGTAACTTAGTGTTATTCAAAATTTCTCCGGTTTCGTGATTATCGGAATGAGTTTGTTAACAAGACTTGATCAACCTTGTTAGCGGATTCTTTTTGATGAGCATGAGATGGATGAAACTAGAAGCACAAACTTCTGTACCCTCTCTATATTTTCTGTTAATTAGTAGAAATAAAGTAAAAATAGTATTTTTCAGTCTGTTTCCTGGCTTATCCGTGCAATATAAAAATATCCCAAAAATAAAAGTCCACAAAATTACATGCCAATTTAATATGATTTTTTCGGGAATATTTGAGGATTTACTGTGCAAAAATTACCGCGGGAGGAGCTGCCACCTGGCCACAAGGGTGGTGCCCCCCCCCTATAGGGCGCACCCCTGCCTCGTAGGCCCACGGTGGCCCTCCTCCACTTATCCCAGCACCCATCTTCTTCCTCTGTCTCACACAAACCCGAAAAACCAACTCAAGCACGAGTTCCAGCCACTTTTGCTGTGATTTTCGATCTCCTTGCTCAAAGCACCTCTCGCAAAACTGCTTGGGGAGATTGTTCCTTGGTATGTGACTCCTCCATTTGGTCCAATTAGTTTTTGTTCTAGTGCTTTATTCTTTGCAAATTTGTGTTGCATAGGTGACCATGTTCTTGAGCTTGCATGTCAAATTTATATGGTTCCAAGTAATTCTAATGCTTGATATAGGCTCTAGGCACTTGTAGGAGTAGTTGCGATCAATATTATTGAGTTTGGTTTACTTTTGTTTGAAGTTACTAAGAATTTCAGATTATTTCAGAAAAATAATGAGGAGATTTTTGAGGGACTCACCGAGCCAAAGCTCGAAGGAAAAGGCACTGAAGCCTAAGTATAATTTGCCGCGCATCGCGGAGATTTGGGCGTGTGAATGGCCTTCTGAAGATTTCTTGAGAGCAGCCGGTATCTATGAAGATTTTCATGAATTGGCTCACAATGCAGGCCTCACTGCTTTTCTCCACGGCCAATGCGATCAGTATCTCTTACTCACAAATACTTTTGTGCAAAACTTTCATTTTCATTCTAGGAACTCACCACCTATGGTGGAGTTTCATTTATATGATGAGCATAAGGAGATGTCACTTTATGATTTCTGTCAGATTTGTTTAGTCCCTTTTGAGGGCAAGACAGAAGAACCACATCATGATGATATGGCTGGGTTTATTGATACTATCACTGTAGGAGAAACTAGGAAGGTTTCCGATGCACGAATCACTAGCATACATTTTCCTGTTTTACGTTACTTTGCATTATTTGCTAGTCGTTGTTTAATTGGATGCGGAAACTGTGGAAACCTTAGCATCCCTGATATAATTATTCTACACCACGGTTTATACAGTGATAACACTTTTAGTATGGGCGGTATTATTGCTAGACGGTTAAGTATGAACCGTACTAAGGGTCCCATCTTTGGAGGCGTCTATGCCACACGCCTAGCTGCACATTTTAACATACCTATTAGGCATGCTGAGAAGGAAGAAAAGGTGCTGCCCCGTGTTTATTTAGATTACAAAAGTATGGTGGCGCATGATTTTATTGTTAAAAATAGGGCAGGAGAGCTTAAATATCAATTGTTCTTTAATAAACATCATCCTGAGATTATTACCTTGCCTGATCCTTCTTTGTTTGATTTGACTGTAGGCAAGTACCTTGTTCTATTGACGGCTATCCACGCCTACCGGAACCCTGCACCAGCCGAGGAGCCAGAACCGGAACCACAATTTGATCCTTCACAACAGTCTAACTATCAGTGGGATCCGGAGATGATTGCCAGCCAGTGGCAATCGGAGCCTTCTTCTTCCTCATCACAGTACGACCCCAACAACTATTATTATGGATATCCGCCAGGCCAGCCGTGGCCATAGACCAACTTAGGCCAAAAGCCTAAGCTTGGGGGAGTACGTATTTCTCACCGACATTACATTTATGTTCACACACACTCATTGCTAGATGTCGGTGCTCATACTCTTTCATTGTAATATACATGCTAGTTTATTTTCTTTTTCCTGCTTTCTTCTTGTGTGCTTGTTAAACCTTAAGAAAAACCAAAAAAATTAGTAGTAGTTTATTTTTCTGCTATAGTAGTAATAATTAAAAAGAAAACCCAAAAATATTTCCCGTTCTTCTTTTGCTTGTTGGGAGCTTTCCCGTGTAAATAGTTTTATTTCTTTTCTTTTATTTGGGGTTCAGTAGGAGAAGACCATAATTAAATTGTTGAAGTGGCTCTTATATGCATTATTGTTTATTTAACCAAGAGTCTATATTGCCTTGTCTTCTCGTGTTTATTGGATGCTCGTAGATTCCAGCTTAGTCCAATGCACGTACACTTTTATTATTATTCACACCGTTCGGTCGTGCAAGTGAAAGGCAATTATGATGATATATGATAGACTGACTGAGATGAGAAAAGCTGGTATGAACTCGACCTCTTTTGTTTTTGTAAATATGATGAGTCCCTCATTCTAGATTCAGCTTATTATGAATAAACATGTTTGCAATGACAATTAGAGATCGTAGTTGCTTGTGCCATGCTTGATTAGCTATTTGTTATAATGATTTACCTTGTGTGCCAACATGCTATTGAGATGGTTATGATGTGGTATGATGGGGTGGTATCCTCCTTTGAATGATTTAAGTGACTTGACTTGGCACATGTTCATGCATGTAGTTGAAACAAAATCAACATAGCCTTCACGATATTTATGTTCATGGTGGATTCTATCCTACTCATGCTTGCATCCGATGTTTATTAATTGTAATGCATGTACATGGTTGTTGTCGCTCTCTAGTTGGTCGCTTCCCAGTCTTTTGCTAGCCTTCACCTGTACTAAGCTGGAATACTGCTTGTGCATCCAATCCCTTAAACCCCAAAGTTATTCCAGATGAGTCCACTATACCTTCCTATATGCGGTATCTACCTGCCGTTCCAAGTAAATTTGTATGTGCCAAACTCTAAACCTTCAAATAAACATTCTGTTTTGTATGCTCGAATAGCTCATGTATCAATCAAGGCTGTCCTTATCTTCCGTGTTAGGCGGGTTATTCTCAAGAGGAGTGGACTCCGCTCCTCACTCACGAGAAAATGGCTGGTCACCGGGATGCCCAGTCCCATGCTTTATGCAAACTAAATCAAAATTAATTGCAAACAAAACTCCCCCTGGGACCTGATGTATGTTGGAGGCACTCGTTGTTTCGAGCAAGCCATGGATTGATGCTTGTTGGTGGAGGGGGAGTATAAACTTTACCATTCTGTTTGGGAACCGCATATAATGTGTGTAGCATGGGAGATATCGCCATCTCTTGGTTGTTATGTTGACAATGAAAGTATACCGCTCAAAATACAATTTATCTCTATTTCAAAACCGAGCTCTGGCACCTCTACAAATCCCTGCTTCCCTCTGTGAAGGGCCTATCCATTTACTTTCATGTTGAGTCATCGCCCTCTTATTAAAAAGCACTAGCTGGAGAGCACAGCTGTCATTTGCATTCGTCACTATTAATCTATGTTGGGTGTGACTATGATTGGATCTCTTTTACCATGAATTACAATGACTAGTCAGTCCTTGATCTTTAAAGGTGCTCTGCATTTATGTTTTGCGGTCTCAGAAAGGGCTAGCGAGATACCATCTTGTTATATAATATTATGATTGTTTTGAGAAAGTGTTGTCATCCGAGATTTATTATTATGACTTGCTAGTTGATTATGCTATTGATATGAGTAATTATGTGACCTGAGAATTATTGCAAATGTGGTTAGTTATGATCTATGCTGAAAACTTGAATGCTGGCTTGACATAGTTACAATAACAAGAGCAAACAGAGTTTGTAAAAGTTTTTCTTTCTTTCTTTCCGTTTGTCAACTGAATTGCTTGAGGACAAGGAAGGGTTTAAGCTTGAGGGAGTTGATACATCTCCATCGTATCTACTTTTCCAAACACTTTTGCACTTGTTTTGGACTCTAACTTGTATGATTTGAATGGAACTAACCCGGACTGACGCTGTTTTCAGCAGAATTGCCATGGTGTTGTTTTATGTGCAGAAAACAAATAACCTCGGAATGACCTGAAACTCCACGGAACATCTTAGAAGAAATAATAAAAAATCCTCGCCAAAGATGAAGACCAGGGGGCCCACACCCTTCTCACGAGGGTGGGGGGCGCCCCCCCTAGGGCGCGCCCCCTACCTCGTGGGCCCCCTGGATGCCCTCCGACGCCAACTCCAACTCTATATATTTGCTTTCGGAGAGAAAAAAATCAGAGAGAAGAAATCATCGCGTTTTACGATACGGAGCCGCCGCCAAGCCCTAAAACCTCTCGGGAGGGCTGATCTGGAGTCCGCTCAGGGCTCCGAAGAGGGGGATTCGTCGCCGTCGTCATCATCAACCATCCTCCATCACCAATTTCATGATGCTCACCTCCGTGCGTGAGTAATTCCATCGTAGGCTTGCTGGACGGTGATGGGTTGGATTAGATTTATCATGTAATCGAGTTAGTTTTGTTAGGGTTTGATCCCTAGTATCCATTATGTTCTGAGATTGATGTTGCTATGACTTTGCTATGCTTAATTCTTGTCACTAGGGCCCGAGTGCCATGATTTCAGATCTGAACCTATTATGTTTTCATGAATATATGTGAGTTCTTGATCCTATCTTGCAAGTCTATAGTCACCTACTATGTGTTATGATCCGGCAACCCCGAAGTGACAATAATCGGGACCACTCCCGGTGATGACCATAGTTTGAGGAGTTCATGTATTCACTATGTGCTAATGCTTTGTTTCGGTTCTCTATTAAAAGGAGGCCTTCATATCCCTTAGTTTCCAATAGGACCCCGCTGCCATGGGAGGGTAGGACAAAAGATGTCATGCAAGTTCTTTTCCATAAGCACGTATGACTATATACGGAATACATGGCTACATTACATTGATGAATTGGAGCTAGTTCTGTGTCACCCTATGTTATGACTGTTACATGATGAACCACATCTGGCATAATTATCCATCACTGATCCGGTGCCTACGAGTTTTCCATATACTGGTTTACGCTTATTTACTTTCCCGTTGCTACTGTTATAATCACTATTAAATACCAAAAACATTACCTTTGCTGTCTTTACTTTTGTTGCCGCTACCACCACTATCATATTACTTTGCTACTAAACACTTTGCTGCAGATACTAAGTTTCTTGGTGTGGTTGAATTGACAACTCAGCTGCTAATACTTGAAAATATTCTTTGGCTCCCCTTGTGTTGAATCAATAAATTTTGGTTGAATACTCTACCCTCGAAAGCTGTTGCGATCCCCTATACTTGTGGGTTATCACGGGTCACATCCTTGCCAAATCACCGTCACTGGTCGCAGCTTTACTTTGCGCGTCGAAAATGTCTGCGTTTCACTGTGCCCGTGAGTGATTGTTGCTCCAGGATTTGTCCTTTAGTAATGTAGTCACGTGAATAGCTGATGAAAAGCATTGCTGTTCCTTTGTTTAATAGGATCCCAGAACTAATCACGTTGGAGGTGGAGGCATTTTGACAGCTCACGGCGAGCCCCCGGCAGCAACTTTGGTGGCAACAAAAACATCTTGCCAACACAGATGAGTCTGCGGCAACGCCGAGTCAGGGCGCTCCACGGTGGGTTAATAGGGCGGCGCAACAGGCGGTTTCAGGGCCAGTCTAGCCCGCACGAGGCAAAACAACATCTTAGCATGGAGGCGGTCGGCGGCGTGCGGTCGACTCGGCGTGCGGTAGCTAAGGCGGCCGCGGCAGCAAGACCCGGCGGGGCACCGCAATGTGATGAAGCCAGTGGGCGGCTCAGCGTAAGAGTGATGCTAGGACATGGCGGCTCAATAGCAGCGGTCGAGGAGGTCATGGGCAAAGCAGCTCTGCGATAGAGGCTGCGGCAAGGGGAGCCACGACGAGGACCGACGGCTCAGGACATGCACGAGGGGCGCCGGCGGCCCGAGGTACGACGATGGCAGGCCACTCGATGGCCGGGGCAGAAACAGGTCATAGCAGTAGCTTGCATGAAGAGGCCGCTTGACGGCCGGGCAGCTCACAGCAGTTGGGGCCACTCGACGCGGGGTGGAGACGGCGCCGTGGCACAGGAAGATCTTCGAGATGGCGCTGCTATAGGAGAAAATGCAGCTGCACGGGACCAACAGCAGCAGCAGGCGGAGGCAAGGCAGGCCAGGTCGCGCGCGGTGGCTCACCGCAGAGATGAGAGCGCAGCAGAGGCGGGAGAACTCCGGGCATCACAGGCGCGTGGAGGCGGCACGCAGAGATGTGAACACCGCCGGAGGCCGGTTGCGGGACAAGACCGTAGCTCAGGTAGCGGCAAGGTGGTTCCTTGGTGACACAGAGGAGGCCGGACCGCACACACGTGAACTTAGCCGAGTTGGTTAGTGCAACAAGCCCCCACGGTGGGCGCCAACTGTCGGGGATTTGTCACGGCAGATGTCCTAGTGTGAGGACTTAGTAGTGAGGCCAACGCATCTATGCGGTAGCTTAAAGGGGTTGGTCGGAATCGAGAGACGCGAGGTAATCAACACATAAGACAAGGATTTAGATAGCTTTGGGCCCCGGGAAACATCATCCGGTAATAGCCCTAGATGCTGTTTGTGGCCAGGTCTCATTATGCTCATGAGGGAGTCGCCGCATAAGTCGGCTCCCCTTTAGTTGTGTCTAGCCTTACCGATTACTTTCTGTCTCTCTTGGGGTGCCCTGCCCCTCCTTATATGTATGTTTGAGGGGGGGGGGGTTACATTACTAGTCCTAGTAGGATTAGGATTACTCTATTACAAGTGGAGTCCTAGTCTTGCTTCCTTTGTAGGAGAATATTCCTTATGCCTTTCCTCATAAGCCGGCCCACCATCACATGAACCGACCTTCTGGGCCTTGGGCCTTGTCATTCATCTGACCCGCCGTCGGGGTCATCAGTAAGTCGCCAAATATCAGCAGGGTCTCTGGTGAGTCGCCAAGTTCGGCCGGGTCATACTGCAGGGTATATCCCCGACACATATCTATCCATTTTCTATACCTATTCCATGTGTCTCCATACTATGTTTTTCCAGTCAAATGTTGTTCTTTCGTAATAGATGTACAAATGGAAGAGGATGAGTGCAGATCCTCAAGGAATACAAACTAGGTATTTGGAGAAGGTAGTGATACCTGTTAAATCAGATAGATCAGTAGCCACAGTAAACACAGGCCCAACTGTACCACACTTTACCCCTACTCCAGTGGCCAAACCCCTATTAGAACTGCTGAGAGCCCAGCGTCAGGTACTGTCTATGATATCAATTCAAAATTTGAACTCCTGAATTTCTGCATGTGCCTTACCTTCTCTCTTGTATGACAACTAATTTCAGATGAATCTCCTTGCTCAAAGGATCATAGGATCTCACGACAATACTGGGCTCTGCATTGCTCTTGTCAGTACCTCTTGCCTTTTGTCAGCATACTTACACTCATTGCTGTTTGATTATGTAGCATCACTATAAATGTTCGCTTCTTTATCCTCCCTTTGCTTCAAATTATAAGATATATATTTACTCTTAGATAAATTTAGAATTAACACAATGGTTATGAAGTTTTGGATTGCTCATGTAAGTACATGTTATCATGTACTCCCTTTGTATCGAATTAATTGTTGATCAATTGGATGTATTTAGAACTTAATAGTGCTAGATACATCCATTTGAGCGACAAGTAATAACGGACGGTGGTGGTATTACTGTACTTGCATCGCGAGATAGTTGATTGTCTAGCATTACTCTGCATCTTATCTGCCCTGCCCTCCACTTTCTCCAAATTATCATATCTACATTTACTCTTACCAAAATGTTGAATAAAGCCAATGCCACTTCACACGTTGATGTTTGCATTCCTCTTGTCACTACCTTTTGCCTTGTAACGATGTACTTAATTAATTGCTATTTGATTATGTATCATCAGTCTGCACCTGAGCTTCATTATCCTCTGTTTCTTCCAATATTATTTGATCTATATTTACTCTTTGCAAAATGTAGAATAATAGCAACGCTTATAAAGAATTTTCTTTAGGGAATTTACTGAATTATCCTTCCATCAACATGGAGAAGGGCTTTGTCCAGCCCGTGTTAACATGTAATGTAAGTTCATCCTTCTCAAGCGTTCAAACTTTGTTCTAGTATAGATTTCGATAGGCATCATTTCCTCCACTGCTGTTTACTTTGCTATTTACATCTGATTGGATGTTTGGAACAACTACCAGTTTTAAATTGTAGTTGTAAAAACATGTTCCTTATGCAGAACAAATCCATTTTTTTGCTTATATAATTGTGAAACCTATTACGTGTCTTATTATTTCTCTTTCAGAGTCGTATCTCTTATGTCAGGCAGAACTTTAGGGAAGATAGTGAGCCAAACCATCTTGAGGACAGCGAGATGACCCCAAGGTCCTGTCTTGATGAAGACAGTGATTTGAAGCTACTCACCAGCAGGTGTGAGACAACCTCTGTGCAGTCGCTGCCTCAATCAGTTCGACTTCTTTAGTCTCAACTTAAAGCGGAAAGGCTTCCTTCAACTCAGCTCCAACTTGAAGTCAAGGATATAATGAAGATGTCAGGGGACTGCCGTGTGCACTATGGTGCCATACATCTAGGGATGAAGCATCTATCGTTGACACAACTGAGGTCTCATCATCTTGTTCGGCTGCTTGCGGGGCCCGACCTTGCATGGCCTAGTGCATTCTAAAGTTCTCTTAGTTTTGTATATTATTTTGTCGGCGCGTTTATATGCACTGGTGGCGACCTTTGTTGCCCAGTGTATGTAATCCGCGCTCATGTTGCGCTTTATTATCACCGGTAGTGAAGTTTGATTCCCAGTGGATGTAATATGTTGTAATTTCTTTATTGTATAGTCTAGGTTTATTCTTTAGTCGGTATGCTGTAATTTAGGCTGGAAGGTTCAGTGGATCTCAGTGTTATTGGTCTTCAGGCCGGCCCATTACTCATATGGGCCAAAACGTGGGCCTATAATCATATTGGGCCATTAGTAGGTCTAAACCTATAGTAGTTTCCCGCCTTTAACAAGCCGAGTAAAGTTCTGGCCAGCTGGGCCAGAGAATACCATGGGCGTTTAATAGGCTAAAACCTAGATTGGGCTAGCGTTGAGCCGAAAAATTCATGGGCCAATACAGCCCAAAACTGCCTAAGGCCCATGTTGGGTCCAAATAAGACGAGCAGTTAATAGGCCAAAATATATCTCGGGCCTGCTTGGCCCAATAAAATTATGGGCTTTAAGCAGGCCGGTATCCACACGGGCCATAGGCCCAAAAGTATCACGTGCCATTATCAGATGGACTGTAAGCAGACCGGATTCAACACGGGCTGTAATTAGGCCCAACTGTTACACGGGCCATTAACAGGCCGATAGGCCAGTTGGGCTGAAATTTATCCACGAAGACTACAGACCAGTAAGAGGCCTAAAGTTACTTCGGACAAGAAAGAGCCCAGTTTCTGCATGGGCCGTTAAATGGCCTAAAGTTAAACCGGGCCGACAACGTCCGAGATACTCCACGGGCCGCTAACAGACCGAAACTATTATCGGGCAGAACTGGTAAATGGGCATTTAACAGGCTAAAATACAAACATGTCTTAGAATGAGCCCAAAGGCATAGTGGCCTGTTAATGGGCCTGATCCGATATGGGCCATAATTTGACCCAAAACTCGGCTGGCTGTGAATGGGCCTGATCTGATATGGGCCTCAATTTGACCCAAAACATGGCAGGCTGTTAACGGGCCAGCCCACTAGTGTCTGAAAAACATGGTGGGCCTTTAGCTGGGTCGGCCTTTTCACCGGAATGGTCCTCTATTGGGCCGTGCCACGTGTTGACGTATCATAGGCGCCTCCTATCCAATGAGTGGATGACATCTGTCCCAACGAGGAGCTGACACGTGGTTCCGTCGGCCAATGAGAATTTTACACATGGAAAATCCCCATTGGTCCGGGCTGTTAACGGGTTATCGGATCCAAAACCGGACCCGATAGCTTAACGGCGAGCTGTTACTATTGATGCCACGTGTCGGTCACCCTTGACGAAAGCACTTCTATGACACGTGATTTATCGTCATGGAAGTGGACACTTCCGTGATAATAATTTTGGTAATGTCCTGGAACACTTCTACGACAACACAGGTATGACTATCTTGATTCTGTCATAAAATCGTCATGGATGTACATGCATGACAAAAAACGTGACCTACTATGACAAACACGTATCATCACGGAAGTGTCTTTTTTTGTAGTGTGGGGTTGTGGTGTTCTTTTTGTCCAGAAGAAGGATGGCACGGACCGACTTTGTGTCGACTACCGTCCATTGAACAAGAAGACAATCAAGAACAAGTATCCGCTTCCCAATATCAATGAGCTATTCGAGCAACTTAAAGGTGCCAAAGTATTCTCCAAGCTTGACCTTTGTATGGGTTATCATCAGATTTGCATTCGTGAACAAGGTATTCCCAAGACAACATTCAGAACAAGCTTTGGTTCTTATGATTATACTATCATGTCTTTCGGCCTTGTCAATGCTCCTCCAACGTTTTCTCGCATGATGAACTTCATCTTCAACCCTTACACAAATGAATTCGTCCTGGTGTATCTCGATGATATCTTGGTCTTCTCCAAGAATAAGAAGGATCATGCTAAGCATTTGCGATTGGTGCTCAACAAGCTTAGAGAGTATCAATTCTATGCGAAGTTTTCCAAATGTGAGTTTTGGCTTGATGAAGTTCTTTACCTTGGTCATATCATCTCCTCCAAGGGCATTGCTGTTAATCCGGAAAAGGTTTCTACAATTGTGAACTGGGAACCTCCTGCGAATGTCAAGCAGCTCCACAGTTTCCTTGGGCTCGCAAGCTATTGCCGAATATACGTTGAGAATTTCTCAAAGATTGCAAAGCCTCTTTACAACCTCCTCCAGAAGCATGTCAAGTAAGTATGTACGCCTGAGTGTGATGTTGCTTTCAACACCATCAAAGAGAAGCTAGTCTCAGCTCCTGTCTTGACTCCTCCTGACGAATCCAAGCCATTCGAAGTTTTTTGTGATGCCTCTTTGCATGGTCTTGGCGCTGTGTTAATGCAAGAGAAGAAAGTTGTGGCTTATACCTCTCGTCAGTTGAAGCCCAATGAAAGGAACTACCCCACTGATGATCTTGAGTTGGCGGAAGTTATCCATGCATTAATAACATGGAGACATCTCTTGTTGGGAAGGAAAGTGGACATTTTCATAGATCACATGAGCCTCAAGTATATCTTCACTCAACCCAACCTCAACCTCAGGCAAACTCGTTGGGTCGAAATGATTCAAGAGTACAATCCAAGTGTTGAATATACTCCAAGCAAGGCCAATGTGATTGCAGATGCTTTGAGCAGGAAGGCTTATTGCAAAAGCTTAATTCTCAAGCCATTCCAACTAGATCTTTGCGAAGCTTTCCGCAAACTCAACCTCCAGGTTGTTCCTCAAGGTTTTATTGCCAACCTTCAAGTCACTCCAACTTTGGAAGACCAAATTCGTGAGGCACAAACCCTTGATACCATGGTGAAGAGAGTGAAATATGGTATTGCCAAGAGCCAACCCAAATACAAGTGCTATCGCATTGATGATAAAGACACTCTATTCTTCGGGGACCGGACTGTGGTTCCTAAAGGTGATCTAAGGAAGGTCATAATGAACGAGGCGCACAATTCTCTTCTATCCATTCATCCTGCTAGTTCGAAGATGTACCATGACCTCAAGCAGTCGTATTGGTGGACTCGAATGAAGCGAGAAATTGCTCAAAGCAGAACACCAATGACCAGCTAGTCTCCTCCAACCTCTTGCTATTCCAGAATGGAAGTTTGATCATATCGAAATGGACTTTGTCACTGGATTTCCTAAGTCCAAGCGTGGCAATGATGCTATTTTCATTGTCATTGACAAGCTTACAAAAGTGGCTCATTTCCTTCCAATCAAAGAATCTATCACAGCAGCTCATTTGGCAGAGCTATACACCTCCAGAATTGTCTCCTTGCACGGTATTCCGAAATTGATCTCTTCAGACCGTGGAAGTATTTTCACTTCTAAGTTATGGGACTCCTTCTAGAAGGCCATGGGCACCAACATTCGCTTCAGCACAGCTTTCATCCTCAAACAAGTGGGCACGTCGAGCGAGTAAATCAAATTCTTGAAGACATGCTCAGGGCTTGTGTCATCTCTTTCGGTATGAAGTGGGTAGATCGTCTCCCATATGCCGAGTTCTCCTACAACAATAGCTTCCAAGCAAGTTCGAGCAAGGCCCCATTTGAAATTCTCTATGGCAAAAAGTGTCATACTCCTCTCAATTGGTCAGAGACTGGTGAACGCCAACTTCTTGGCAACGACTTGATCATAGAAGCTGAAGAAATGTGTAAAGTCGTCTGTGAAAATCTCAAAGCCGTGCAATCATGCCAGAAGAGTTACTATGATAGCAAGTACCGTGACTTGGCTTTCGAGATCGGAGACCATGTCTAACTTCACGTCTCTCCAATGAAAGGCACTCGGCGCTTCGGTATCAAAGGGAAGCTTGCCCCGAGATATGTGGGTCCTTTCAAGATCATTGGCAAAAGAGGCGACCTCGCCTATCAACTTGAGCTTCCGTCCAACTTCGCAAATGTGCACGATGTGTTTCACGTGTCACAGCTTCGTAAGTGCTTCAAGACCCCCGAGCAAACTATCAACTTCGAAGAGATTGATCTCCAAGAAGATTTGTCTTATCATGAACATCCCGTTGATATTCTTGAAGAAATCGAGCACAAGTCAATCCAATTCCTGAAAGTGAAGTGGTCACACCATTCCGACCGAGAAGCCACCTGGGAGCGCGAGGACCTCCTCCGTTCTGAATATCCGGAGTTCTTTCAGTCCTAGATCTCGGGACGAGATCCTCTTGTAGTGGTGGAGTGTTGTAACACCCCGAATCTAACTTTCCATAATTGTAACTCCAACTCTTGCCATTTTCGGCTATGTGATATGATATTCCTTCGTGGTTGGGTTTTGGTCCTTGTTTTGCATTTTGTTCATGTCATGCAATTCATCTCATGTCATTATGTGCATCTTATTTGCATTCGTGTTCGTCTCATGCATCTGGTAATTTCCCTGTTGTCCGTTTTGCAATCCGACACTCCCACATGCACCCGTGGCACCCCTCCAATATCGTTTCATGAGTAGGAGAAAAACATTCTCAGAATGGGCCGAGATTTGTCGACTGGCCTTGGTACATCACCGGTAGGCCGCCTATCAAATTTCGTTCCATTTGGAGGTCGTTTGATGCCCCAACGGTTAACCGGGTAATCGTAAAAGCCTCTCTCTAGTTGCATCCCAACACCCCTCCAAAACAGCCCACTAACCCATCTAAACCCCATCCATGCTCTCCGCCGTTGGATCACGATCGTGTGGGTGAAAACCGCACCTCATTTGGACTCTCATAGCTCCCTCTAGCTATAAATATGTGCCTATCCCCCTCCAATTAGCGGTACAAACCCTAAAAATTCTACCCGCCGCCAACGGACACGTCCGGGTGCCACCGGATGAAATCCGCTGCCGCGCCCATGCCAATCTGAGGGCGACACCTGTCCGCCACCACCATCCACCGCCACCGGCCTGCGGGGCCCGATTCGCCGCCGACAGCGGGAGCCCGCGCCGCGCCGCCCGAGGTCCATGCTCGCTGCCCTCGTCCGCCGCCTTCCGCCGCTCCTTCGCCGAACTCCGCGCCGCGCCACCGCTTGTCTGCCTCGCCGCCACACCGCCGCCTCGCCCTCCGTCGCCGGCCGGCGTCAACCTCGCCACCCGCCGCAAGCTCCTCGTCGCCCGTGACGATGAGCTCCGGACCCGACGACCTCCCCGCTCCGGCCGAGCCTCTCTGGCCACCTCCCCGCGTCTCCGGCCACCGTTGCTCCCAACTCCGGTGAGATCTGCCACCGCATCGATTTCCGTGTGAACCCTAATCCGGAGGTTGACTTCGTTTTCTCTCTAAGTCCCAAATCTGTCACATTTTTATGCCTTGTTCATCATGCCATATCTACATGACCGTAGCCCCGAATCATGCATATGATATATCAAAATGTTTGTCTCGTAATGCTCTTCATGTTAGTGTCATTTGCATGCATGTTACTGTCCATTATGATGCCATTATCCTCGTTGCAAAAGTGCTATATGATGTTAACTGCTGTCCGTTAGCAGAACTTGACGATTTGTCATTTTTGTTGCATTTTGTGTGTGCATCCTATGAGCATGATGTCTACATGTTTTATGAGATCCATCATGCCATCTTTACAGAGACCAAGTCTTGTAGTTTTGTGATCTATGTGGTGACTAGCACAAGAATGCAAAGTAGACTTCATAATGTTCCTGATTTCAGACACTTAGTAATTTTGCGAAGTCCTTTTCCTGATACATTTTGATGGCATGTAAACTTGTTGCTACCATGCGATCTATGCACATTTTGAGATAGTTCATTAAGCATGTTTTGTAGAGGTGGTATTACTTTATCCATTAATGCCTCTGGATGCAATTATGGAGTACTCTAGCATGTCATTTCCTTGCTCTACTTTTGCTAAATATTGTTCCTGGCAGATCGTTAACATGTTATTCAATATTGCCATGTGTTTTGCTAGTGATGCATGTACCCTATGAACTTTCTCTTGCCATGCTTAGCATTTTGAACATGTCTAGTTTATGTTGGTTACCTTGTCATGCCATGAAATTCCTTGTGGTGAGTAAATCGAGCTTGCAAATTTGCTATCGTGAATCTGTTCCTGCCATGCTCTGTTTTTCTTCTAAGTCTGAAACTGTTAATATAACTTGCCATGTTTGCATGGGTTCTACCATATTTTCTATGCCTTTTGGGATAAAGTTCATAAAGGGATTTTTGTTCTATATGTTTAGTACTAGCATGCCATGCCTTTCGTTGCCATGGTATGTTCCTGTAGCATGTTGTTTTATTGTTCAAAACATTGCTACCTGATGCTGTTTTTGACATGTTAGTATTTTCTCTAAGTCCGTGAAGCTGATATCTTTTGCATTTTTGCCATGCTATTTTGAGATTGTTCTAGTGAGAACTAGTAGTATCTCAGTTTTCACGATTTGTAGAGCTTCATGTGTACTTTATGCCCATCTGATGTGTTGCCATGTTGGAGTGCTGTAGCATAGTTTCAGTTGCACTCTCAGTGCCATGGTGCTGTTAATCGTAGATTTGCACCATTCTTGTATTGCTTGTCATTTGCAAACCGTGCATCCGTTTCTGGTGATTCTTATATCGATTTCGACCGAAATCACCTCATCTTTCTAGCGGCATACTTGGTTTGCCATGTTGATGCCTTGATCATCCTTTCCCATCTGGTGTACCCTTATGCATTGCACACCATATCTTGCATATCATGCCATGTATTGCATCATGTTGCTTGTGCATTGCACCGTGATTGATTATTGTCTCGTTGCTTGTGTTCTTGATTTGGCTAGAGCTGGGAGATGAGTACATGAACGAGGAACCTGTTGAGTACGCTAACGAGGATCAAGCTTTTGACAACTCTGAGTACATTGCAGGCAAGATGACCATACCCTCGATATCACTTCTATCTTTGCTTGCTAGTTGTTTGTTCTATCGCTATGTCGCGCTACCTACCACTTGTTATGTCATGCCTCCTATATTGCCATGTCAAGCCTCTAACCCACCTTCCTAGCAAACCGTTGTTTGGCTAAGTTACCGCTTTTACTCAGCCCCTCTTATAGCGTTGCTAGTTGCAACTGCCTTGCAGGTTGTTCGATGTTGGAACATGGATATGTTGGGATATCACATTATATCTTATTTTAATTAATGCATATGTATACTTGGTAAAGGGTGGAAGGCTCGGCCTTATGCCTGGTGTTTTGTTCCACTCTTGTCGCCCTAGTTTCCGTCATACCCGTGTTATGTTCCTTGATTTTGCGTTCCTTATGCGGTTGGGGTTATGGGACACCCTTGACAGTTCACCTTGAATAGAACTCCTCCAGCAAGGCCCAACCTTGGTTTTACATTTGCCTAACAACCTATAACCTTCCCTTGGGTTCTACAGACCCGAGGGTCATCTTTATTTTAACCCCTCGGGCCAGTGCACCTCTGAGTGTTGGTCTGAAATGGACAGCCTGTGGGGCCACCTCAGGGAAACTTGAGGGTTGGTTTTACTCGTAGCTTGTCCCATCCGGTGTTCCCTGAGAATGAGATACGTGCGACTCCTATCAGGATTTGTCGGCACATCGTGCGGTCTTGCTGGTCTTGTTTTACCATTGTCGAAATGTCTTGTAACCGAGATTCCAAGACTGATCGGGTCTTCCCGGGAGAAGGAATATCCTTCGTTGATCGTGAGAGCTTGTAATGGCTAGTTGGGACACCCCTGTAGGGTATAAACTTTCGAGAGCCGTGTCTGTGGTTATGTGGCAGATGGAAATTTTTTAATATCCGGTTGTAGAGAACTTGACACTTGTCTTAATTAAAATGAATCAACCGCATGTGTAGCCGTGATGGTCCCTTTTCGGCGGAGTCGGGAAGTGAACACAGTTTTGGGTTATGTTTGAACGTAAGTAGTTTCAGGATCACTTCTAGCTTCACGACCATTGCGTAGCTTATCATCTTACTCTTATTTGCGTATGTTAGCCACCATATTTTCTTAGCGCTTGCTGCAACTCCATCTCATTACCTTATCCTACCCATAAGATTAAATAGTCTTGATCTCGCGTGTGTGAGATTGTTGAGTCCTCTTGACTCACGGATACTTCCAAACGGTTGCAGGTGCCGATGATACCAGTGCAGGTGATGCTACCGAACTCAAGTGGGAGTTCGATGAGGACTATGGTCGTTATTATGTATCGTTTCCTGATGATCAGTAGTGGAGCCCAGTTGGGACAATCGGGGATCTAGCATTTGGGGTTTATCTTTATTTTATTCGGATTTGACCGTAGTCGGTCTATGAGTGTATTTTGGATGATGTATGAATTATTTATGTATTGTGTGACGTGGCGATTGTAAGCCAACTCTATGTATACGGTTATGAAGATGACCCTTCTTGCGACAAAACCACTATACGGTTATGCCTCTAAGTCGTGCCTCGACACGTGGGAGCTATAGCCGCATCGTGGGCATTACATGAACATCACATTGTGAATGACTGAAATAAACTAGGCATAAATGATTAGTATAACAACCAAATATAGCCATTGAAAACTGGGCAGAGTCTCACTTCAACCAACCTAACAAGAAAATACAGATAAACATGGCATATGCTTGAAAACTGGACAAATGCTCACTACAACCAACCTAATAAGCAAATACAGATAAACAAGGCATCTTCTTCAAAACTGGACAAATGCTCACTCCAACCAACCTAACAACCAAATACAAATAAACAAGGCATTTGCTTGATAACTGGAAAAATGCTCACTACACCAACCTAAGAACCAAATACAGATAAACAAGGCATCTTCTCACTATAAACAACCAAATATAGCCATTCATGAAACTGAAGTGGGTAATTCATACTTAAAAATCACATAGCCCTATTGAACAATACATTTTTGCATAACTAAAATAATTAAACATGGCATAGTTAAAACACCGCATGGCAAATGCTACTAAAACAAAGGGTACGGGTTAGCAAGCTAAAAAGGTAAGATTTGCTGATAGGATGCTGCCTCACATGTCATGGATGGGATCCTTCCAGTTGGAAGAGCACAGACCCATGGTGTGCTCTCTGATGTCACAGATGGGTTGTTTCACCTTGGAAGAACCTTTTTGGGTGCCCTCCTCGTGGTCATGGTCGATGAGATCTGACTTGGCAATTGAGGATCCTAAGCCGCCATCGTAGAACGTGTCCTTCAGACATGACAAAATGGGCTCGATGGCATACAAGGATCGCAAATCCTTGACCGCGTGGCAGGGGAGATCAGCGGCAGGGCCGTCGAAGATATCGACAACGGTTGAACCAAAGGGGTTGGGGATGGACCACTTAACCTGTGACATGGCTCGTGTGAAGCCGTCGTTGTCGACGAGCTTGATGTCGTAGCCAGCTTTCCCAAGATACAGTAATACGCTAGCCCGCTGACATGAAGCCTTCGGCATGGCAACGTAGTCAACGTCTTCGCCGGCTTTTGCGGCGAAGTGTTGCTCTAGGATCGACAGGTTGGGGCGAATGGCGGCGGTATGGGAATCGCTGGGTAACCTAAACTTTCTTATCTAAGCTAGGAGGAATGGGCAAACCAGCAGGGGTTGGCGGCGGCGGCAAGCTAGGGTTCAAGGGGGGAGGGGGCCTAGGTGGGGGGACTGTGGAGAGGGGGGTGGTGTTTGCGGATACACCGCGACTACTAAAAACTTTAGTAATGGTGGATGGAGATGGTGGTGGATGAGGGAGGGAGACGGTTCAAATGCCTCAGCTACTACAATTTTAACTATCAGGTCGATGTTGTAGGAGTGTGGGCGACAGTTGAAGTATGGCGGCTACTAAAATTTGGGTAAAGGAATTGATGCGGGGCGGGAGTACCCAAGATCGTGCACGGTCCAATAAGAATACGCGTGTATGATAATAAGGAAAAGTAGCGGAACCGCCGATTTTTGCAACCCTCAAGGAGGGTAGTTTGTTTTTAGATTTCTAGCTAGCTGGTCTATCGCACATGGTTCGTCCTAATTTTCAGACGCAGACGTGGAATTCAATCCAAATAAACTACCCACCTTTAGCTTGCCCGAGTGGTGATTTTATAGCGCACTTGCATCGCACAAGGTTAAGAAAGTACCTCCACCTTTGCTCATGCTTGCGCAGTCGTGGTGATTCACAGCGCACTTGCCTTGCACACGATTAAGCCATTATACCCGTGTCCGTGGAGCATCATCAGAGGCTTTGCATCACAGTGAAAAGGGTGGTCTGTGATGTTCAAAATTCCAATGCACAACTTTTACCGCGCGGGTGCATGGTTGGGCGCGTCGTCGAAGATCGATGAGAGGGACCAGAAGTCAAGAACCAGCTTGAAGTGGCAAAATATATGTAGGAATATAGGGTGTGATGTTTAAAACTTAAAATACACAATGCACAACTTTGGTGGCACCTGCCTCACAAACCCGAAAGCACCCTTGGATATCTAGAATTACATAATGTCATAGCTAGCTAGGGTGCTTGACCCACCTCCCACTTCGTGTCAGCGGGGCGGATGCATGTAATGATACTTTGGTCATACATGCATGTTGCCATAACCTACCATAAGACGGACCAGTGAATCTATCGTTTGGTCAAACGACAACTGTTGTTGTCGATAAAAAATGGATAGAATATATATGAACCACTTGGGCCAATAGATTGAACCATCATAAAAAATTGCACGAGAGGGACCACAAAACCAGCACGGCTTGCATGCAGTCCAAAATGATGTATGTTGGAAGGGCTGATGTGTGTTTTCAATATCGAATAATGTACAATTTAGATGTGGTGTCTACCTATCGATACAGACAACAACCATGGAAGCCAGGTAGTTAAGGACGAGATACGCAGGGTACAGTGTCGGTCGAACCCAGGAATCTGAGCATGTGGGAGGGAATCCTGACAACGCATGAGCTCGAGCTTTGGTTGAATGACATGTGACGGTAACCGGCCCTAACACGAACTAGGAAGAATCCATTCATGGCCGACACATACCCCTCGTTATCAGTCAAAGGGATGATATATATACACTCGGGGAGCCCATAGATATGCGTGTCGTCACAAAAAACCGCACAAGGGAGGCGTGGTCGATCGGAAGACCCCATATACACTGCATGCGGCCCAAAAATTTGTATGGGTACGGTGGTGTGTGATGTGTTTAAATCCTGAATGCACAACTTCAATGGGCCACCAACTACATTACAAACCAAACACTGTACCCGACCCCAAGCCAGGTTCAATACGTACGATGTCGGTTTCCCAACTTCAAGGCGGGCGGGGGGGGGGGGGGGTGTCGTCCAACACATGCACTCAAACTTTATTTGGTCTAACATGGCACACATAGCAATAGGAAATCATCATGGTCAATCCCTTCTCGTATGTTGGGTCAAAGGGATAGATTGTGTGGGGCCCCCTTGTTATCGGTCAAGGTGGGAAACCGATGAGAGGAGTGGCGAGAAATGGTAGCATGTTTGGATATATAACAACATTAATATAGAAAAGTTAGTAGAGAAGGAAGCGTGAGCTAGCACGATGCATGCACACAGTGCTTACCCATATAAATAAAATCACAACCTGAACTGCATGTGATGTCGAAAGGGATGAGGATTGTTGTTCAATTTGGGAACATCCAATGGTGCCGATGTATGATCCATGGGGTTTGGGTTCTGGCCAATCAGAACACACGACTCTAATAGCGCGTGCACCAGGGGGCATCGGCCCACGGTTTGGTAGGCACACGGCTTTCATGAGTGAACCGTTTGCTATTTGAAAACATTTCATGGGAAGAATCTTGGTTTTTAAATCCCCATAAATCCAAAACTCATCGGAAAATCGTGAAACTTGGCACGGTGTCACGACATGGCACATATATGTCGAGGAATTTTTTTGTCCATTTTGTGGCAAGTTTTATTACAAGCCTCTTACAAACCGGAGCTTCTCTCAAGAAGCCTCGTGATTCCGATAGGGAAACGTGTCCCCTTTGTGGGCGAACCGATAATCACTGCCTCTATTCGCCTTGCATTTTCTTCTATAGGCAACATGGAACAACAAGATATCCATGCTGAAATTTAAAATTATTCAGGGTTCGTTTGGCATTTTTATACACTAATTGAGTTTCCTAGGCATTTAATGTCCATAATTCAAATCTGAACTACAAATACATGCTCCAATTTACCAAAATGGCTAGAAAAATCATACATGTGTCCTTGGGTGCATGTTTAGGTCCCATGCAACGAATGGGAATGAATTACAACCGTACCAGCGTCCTGGCTCGTCCTCAAACATTTGGAATCTTGGTTTTTAAACCCCCATAAATCCAAAATTCATTAGAAAGTCATGAAAGTTGGCATGGTGTCACGTCATGGTACATATATGTCATGGTAAGACCATTGTCCAATTTGGACCAAGCTTTATTACAAACCTCTTACAAACTGGAGCCTGTCGCAAGAACCCTCGTGGTTTCGATAGGGAAACGTATCCCCTTGTGGGCGAAACGATAATCGCTCCCTCTTCTAGCCTTATATTTTCTTCTACACGCAACATTGAACAACAGGAGATTCACGCTGAACTTTGAAATTATTCAGGGTTTGTTTGACCTTTTTTATTCATTAATTGAGTTTTCTAGGCATTTAATGCCCATAATTCAAATCCAAACTACAAACACATGGCTAAGTGCACCAAAATGGCTAGAAAAAACGTAAATGTGTCCTTGGAGTGCATGTTTAGGTTCCATGGAATGAATCATAATGAATTCAACCGTCTCCGCGTCCTAGCTCGGCCTCAAACATTGCGAATCTTGGTTTTTAAATCTCCATAAATCCAAAACTCTCCATAAAATCATGAAACTCGGCATGGTGTCACTACATGGTACATATATGTCGTGGTAAAATAATTGTTAAATTTGGGCCAAGCTATATTACAAGCCTCTTACAAACCGAAGCTTCTTGCATCCCTCATGGTTCAGGTAGGGAAACATGCCCCTCTTGTGGGCGAAACGATAATCGTTGCCTCTTCTCTCCTTGAATTTTGTTTTCTACAGGCAACATAGAATAAGAGGACTGCCGTGGTGAAATTTGAAACTGTTCAGGGCTCCCTTGGCCATTTTATATATTAATTGAGTTTTCTAGGCATTTAATGTAGTCCATAATTCAAATTTGAACTACAAGCACATGCTCCAGTGAAGCAAAATGGGTGGAAAATTATACATGTGTCATTGGGTGCATGTTTAGGTCTCATTGAAGGAATGAGAATGAATTACAAACTTCTAGTCGTCCTGAAACATTGAGAATCTCGGTTTTTAAATCCCAGTAAATCGAAAACTCACCCAAAAACATGAAACTTGGCATGGTTTCATGACATGGCACATATATGTAGTGGTAAAAAATCGTCCAGTTTGAGACAAGGCACACACATTAATAGCCAATGAAGTCCTTTTAAAACAAATAGCTGACACATTAATATCGCAAATGGTTGTATTATATGAACCATGTGTTCCCGTAACCATTTAAGTGTGGCCACCCGTCCCTCTTTTCTTATGGGATAGTAATACCTCTGTCCTTGTTCATTGATCATCTTTTGTCGGGGTTGTGGAGCGACATATGCCAAGGGATGGCTAATCATGGAGAGGGACAAGAGTATGTCGCCGGGCTCAAGAAGGGGAGTGAGCGAGACCGCATGCGCCTGTGAATCTTACCCAGGTCCTGCTCTGTGGGGTCTTCGCATGATCACTATCTCAACATGGTAGCTACAAGCTTGCTCCTTGAGCTGTTTAGCTAGAGGAGGAAGAGGAACAAGGCTAGCCCTACTTCCCTTTCTCTATGTGTGTGTCTACTAAGGTTCTGAACCCTTTGCATGGGTGGCCTGGGGGTTTATGTAGGCCTACCCCTAGGGGTACAATGGTAATCCGGCCGGGTGTAGGACCCAGCCATCAGTCTCACTAGACGCCGGATTCTCCGCCGGCTGCTGCGGCCCGCCGCTTGGTGGGTCCCGTCGGATGTCGTGTAGTCGGCCGACAGGCCGTGCCCGCCGCTTGCGGGTCTGGTTGATCAGTCTGCACTATAGCCTTGCTACTGATGATGGATGCTTTATCGGGGGCAGCATGGCTACAGTACCGCCGCCTGGTGGGCGTTCACTGTAGCCATTCCCCGTCTCTTCTGGTTAATGATGCACAAACTTTGAGGGGGGAGGGGGCCGCATGCTGGAAGGCGGCCCAGCCCCGTTGCCACCTGCTGGGGTTTTGCCGCCTTATGGGGCTCGCCGACAGGTAGGCGCGCCGCCTGCGGGCCGTATTGATAGGCCGTCATGGGAGCTAAGCTCCCTAGGTAGTAGGTGATGTCATGGGCTGCATGGCTACAGTATACCGCTGGGTGGGGGCATCCGTCGGATACGCCTATACTGTTGCCGCGCTCAGCCCGAGATTCACGGGTGGCAATTTGCACTGTAGCCACGCCCCGTCCCGTCACGATTATGTGGGTGCAAACTTTGAGGGCACGAAGGGCCGCCTGCTGGAAGCCAGCCGCCCCGTAGCCGCCTTCTGGTATTCTGGCGCCTTCTTAGCAGCCGGCCACTTGGACCATCAGTCTCAACAAAGCAGATGCTCGTCCGAGAGGTGTGAGGGACGCAATCAGCCCCGATGTCTTGAAACACCAAGGGGGAATGATAAGGCTACCCGTGGTCATTTACTCCGACAGTAGTCCCCGAAGCTAGTGGGGCGCCGTGGCTGAAAAGGCGAGGAGCCCCAGCAACTTCCTACTCTGAGTTGTCTGGTCAATTTTCCTTGTCCGTCTTCTGGAAGCGCCGACAGCTAGGAGCCGGCCATGACCAGGCTGGCCGCCTGGTGAATTTGAAACTTTGTGGTGGGGTCCGAGTGGCACACCCGCCGGGTGATAGGCTTGCCACCTGTTGCTTGCCCGCCACGTGGCACCAGTAGGCCAGGCCGGCCTGCCAGCCCGCGTGCATGACGGGTGATAACCCACAAGTATAGGGGATCGCAACAGCTTTCGAGGGTAGAGTATTCAACCCAAATTTATTGATTCGACACAAGGGGTGCCAAAGAATATTGTCAAGTATTACCAGCTGAGTTGTCAATTCAACCACACCTGGAAACTTAGTATCTGCAGCAAAGTGTTTAGTAGCAAAGTAATATGATAGTGGTGGTAATGGTAACAAAAGAGTAACGAAAGCAAAGTAATGTTTTTGGTATTTTTGTAGTGATTGTAACAATAGCAACGGGAAAGTAAATAAGAGTAAACTAGTATATGGAAAGCTCGTAGGCATCGGATCAATGATGGATAATTATGCCGGATGCGGTTCATCATGTAACAGTCATAACATAGGGTGACACAAAACTAGCTCCAATTCGTCAATGTAATGTAGGCATGTATTCCGAATATAGTCATACGTGCTTATGGAAAAGAACTTGCATGACATCTTTTGTCCTACCCTCCCGTGGCAGCGGGGTCCTAATGGAAACTAAGGGATATTAAGGCCTCAATTTATAGAGAACCGGAACAAAGCATTAGCACATAGTGAATACATGAAGTCCTCAAACTACGATCATCACCGGTAAGTATCCCGATTATTGTCACTTCAGGGTTAACAGATCATAACACATAATAGGTGATTATAGACTTGCAAGATAGTATCAAGAACTCTCATATATTGATGAAAACATAATAGGTTCAGATCTGAAGTCATGGCACTCGGGCCCTAGTGACAAGCATTAAGCATAGCAAAGTCGTAGCAACATCAATCTCAAAACATAGTGGATACTGGGGATCAAACCCTAACAAAACTAACTCGATTACATGGTAAATCTCATCCAACCCATCACCGTCCAGCAAGCCTACGATGGAATTACTCATGCACGGCGGTGAGCATCATGAAATTGGTGATGGAGGATGGTTGATGATGACGATGGTGACGAATCCCCCTCTCCGGAGCCCCGAACGGACTCCAGATCAGCCCTCCCAAGAGGTTTTAGGGCTTGGCGGCGGCTCCCTATCATAAAACGTGATGATTTCTTCTCTCTTATTTTTTTCTCCCCGAAGAAGATATATAGAGTTGGAGTTGGAGTCGGGAGGTCTCTAGGGGGCCCACGAGGTAGGGGGCGCGCCCTAGGGGGGCGCCCCCCACCCTCGTGGAAAGGGTGTGGGCCCCCTGGTCTTCATCTTTGGCGATGATTTTTTATTATTTATTGTAAGACATTCCATGGAGTTTCAGGTCATTCCGAGAACTTTTGTTTTCTGCACATAAAACAACATCATGGCAATTCTGCTGAAAACAGCACCAGTCCGGGTTAGTTCCATTCAAATCATACAAGTTAGAGTCCGAAACAAGGGCAAAAGTGTTTGGAAAAGTAGATACGACGGAGACGTATCAACTCCCCCAAGCTTAAACCCTTGCTTGTCCTCAAGCAACTTAGTTGACAAACTGGAAGAAATAAAGAAAAACTTTTACAAACTCTGTTTGCTCTTGTTGTTGTAAATATGTCAAGTAGCATTCAAGTTTTCAGCAAAGATTATAACTAACCACATTTGCAATAATTCTCAGGTCTCATGATTACCCATATCAATAGCATAATCAACTACCAAGCCATAATAATAAATCTCGGATGACAACACTTCCTCAAAACAATCATAATATGATATAACAAGATGGTATCTCGCTAGCCCTTTCTGAGACCGCAAAAGATAAATGCAGAGCACCTTTAAAGATCAAGGACTGACTAGACATTCTAATTCATGGTAAAAGAGATCCAATCATAGTCACACCCAATGTAAACTAACAATAATGAATGCAAATAACAGCGGTGCTCTCCAACTGGTGCTTTTTAATAAGAGGATGATGACTCAGCATAAAAGTAAATAGATAGGCCCTTCGCAGAGGGAAGCAGGGATTTGTAGAGGTGCCAGAGCTCGGTTTTGAAATAGAGGTGAATAATATTTTGAGCGTTATACTTTCATAGTCAACATAACAACCAAGAGATGGCGATATCTTCCATGCTACACACAGTATAGGCGGTTCCCAAACAGAATGGTAAAGTTTATACTCCCCATCCACCAACAAACATCAATCCATGGCTTGCTCGAAACAACGAGTGCCTCCAACATACATGAGGTCCCAAGGGGAGTTTTATTTTGCAATTATTTTTGATTTAGTTTGCATAAAGCATGGGACTGGGCATCCCGGTGACCAGCCATTTATCTCGTGAGTGAGGAGCGGAGTCCACTCCTCTTGAGAATAACCCGCCTAACATGGAAGATACAGACAACCCTAGTTGATACATGAGCTATTCGAGCATACAAAATAGGATGATTATTTGAAGGTTTAGAGTTTGGCACATACAAATTTACTTGGAATGGCAGGTAGATACTGCATATAGGAAGGTATAGTGGACTCATGTGGAATAACTTTGGGGTTTAAGGGATTGGATGCACAAGCAGTATTCCCGCTTAGTACAGGTGAAGGCCAGCAAAAGACTGGGAAGCGACCAACTAGAGAGAGACAATAGCCATGTACATGCATTAAAATTAATAAACATTGGATGCAAGCATGAGTAGGATATAATCCACCATGAACATAAATATCGTGAAGGCTATGTTGATTTGTTTCAACTACATGCATGAACATGTGCCAAGTCAAGTCACTTAAATCATTCAGAGGAGGATACCACCCTATCATACCACATCATAACCATTTTAATAGCATGTTGGCATGCAAGGTAAACCATTATAACTCATAGCTAATCAAGCATGGCACAAGCAACTATGATCTCTAATTGTCATTGCGAACATGTTTATTCATAACAAGCTAAATCAAGAACGATGAACTCATCATATTTACAAAAACAAAAGAGGTCGAGTTCGTACCAGCTTTTCTCATCTCAGTCAGTCCATCATATATCCTCATAATTGCCTTTCACTTGCACGACCGAACGATGTGAATAATAATAAGAGTACACGTGCATTGGACTAAGCTGGAATCTGTGAGCATTCAATAAACAGGAGAATACAAAGCAATATGGGCTCTTGGTTAAATTAACAATAAAGCATATAAGAGCCACTTCAACAATTTAATCATGGTCTTCTCCTACTGACCCCCAAGGAAAAGAAAAGAAATAAAACTATTTACACGGGAAAGCTCCCAACAAGCAAAAGAAGAACAGGGAATCTTTTGGGGTTTTCTTTTTAATTACTACTACAAGCATGGAAATTAAACTGATTAAAAGTTACAACTAATTTTTTTTGGTTTTCTTAAGGTTTATTAAACACACAAGAAGAAAGCATAAAAGGAAATAAACTAGCATGGATGATACAATGAAAAAGTATGAGCACCGACATCTAGTAATGAGTGTGTGTGAACATAAATGTAATGTCGGTGAGAAATACGTACTCCCCCAAGCTTAGGCTTTTGGCCTAAGTTGGTCTATGGCCATGGCTGGCCTGGCTGATATCCATAATAATAGTTGGGGTCGTACTGCGATGAGGAAGAAGAAGGCTCCGATTGCCACTGGCTGGCAATCATCTTCGGATCCCACTGATAGTTAGACTGTCGTGAAGGATCAAATTGTGGTTCCGGTTCTGGCTCCTCGGCTGGTGCAGGGTTCCGGTAGGCGTGGATAGCCGTCAACGGAACTAGGTACGTGCCTACAGTCAACTCAAACAAAGAAGGAGCAGGCAAGGTAATAGTCTCAGGATGATGTTTATTAAAGACCAATTGATATTTAAGCTCTTATGCCCTATTCTTAATAATAAAATCATGTGCCACCATACTTTTATAATCTAGATAAACACGAGGCAACACTTTTTCTTCCTTCTCAGCATGCCTAATAGGTATGTTAAAATGTGCATCTAGGAGTGTAGCATAGATGCCTCCAAAGATGGGGCCCTTTGTACGGTTTAGACTTAACCGTTTAGCAATAATACCGCCCATACTAAAAGTGTTATCACTGTATAAACCTTGGAGAAAAATAATAATATCAGGGACACTAAGGTTTCCACAGTTTCCGCGACCAATTAAGCAACGACTAGCAAATAATGCAAAGTAACGTAAGACAGGAAAATGTATGCCAGTGATTCATGCATCGGAAACTTTCCTAGTTTCCCCTACAGTGATAGTATCAATAAATCCCTCCACATCATTACGATGTGGTTCTTCTCTCTTGCCCTCAAAAGGGACTAAACAAATCCGACAAAAATCATAAAGTGACATCTCCTTATGCTCATCATATAAATGAAACTCCACTGTAGGTGGTGAGTTCCTAGAATGAAAATGAAAGTTTTGCACAAAGGTATTTGTGAGTAAGAGATACTGATCGCATTTGTCGTGGAGGAAAGCGGTGAGGCCTGCATTATGAGCCAATTCATGAAAATCTTCATAAATCACAGCTGCTCTTAAGAAATCCTCGGAAGGCCATTCACAAGCACGAACCTCCGCGGTGCGCGGTAAATTATACTTAGGCTTCGGTGCCTTTTCCTTCGAGCTTTGGCTCGATGAGCCCCTCAATAATCTCCTCATCATTTTCTGAAAAATTCTGAAATTTATAGTAACTTCAAAATAAAAGTAAACCAAACTCAATAATATTCATAGCGACCACTCCTACAAGTGCCTAGAGCCTATATCATGCATCAAACTACTTTTAACCATATAAATTTATCATGCAAGCTCAAGAACAGGGTCACCTAAGCAGCAAAATTTTGCAATGAATAAAGCACTAGAACAAAAACTAATTGGACCAATGGAGGAGTCACATACCAAGGAACAATCTCCCCAAGCAGTTTTGTGAGAGGTGCTTTGAGCAAGGAGATCGAAAATTATAGCAAAGTGAGCTAGAACTCGTGCTTGAGTTGGTTTTTCGTGTTTGTGGGAGGAAGAAGAAGAGGATGGGTGCAGGAATAAGTGGAGGAGGGACACCGTGGGCCGACGAGGCAGGGGGCACACCCTCCACCCTCGTGGCAAGGTGGTAGGCCCCCTGGTGTGTTCTTTGTTCCATAAATCCTCAAATATTCTAGAAAAAATCATCTTTAATTTTCAGGGCATTTGGAGAACTTTTATTTTCGAGGTATTTTTATATTGCACGGATAATCAGATAACAGACAGATAAATATTTATTTTTATTTTATTTAATATAAATAACAGAAAGTAGAAGTGATGTATAGAAGGTTGTGCCTTCTAGTTTCATCCATCTCATGGTCATCAAAAGGAATCCGCTAACAAGGTTGATCAAGTCTTGTTAACAAACTCATTTCGATTAACATGAAACCGGAGAAATTTCGAATAACACTAGGTTACCTCAACGGGGATATGCACATCCCCAATAATAAGTATATCATATTTCTTCTTGACAGTAGGAAGAGGAAATTCAAAACCTCCAAATATAATCGATGGAATTTTTCCAATAGAATTGATACTATGAACTTGAGGTTGTTTTCTCGGAAAGTGTACCGTATGCTCATTACCATTAACATGAAAAGTGACATTGCCTTTGTTGCAATCAATAACAGCCCCTGCAGTATTAAGAAAAGGTCTTCCAAGAATGATAGACATACTATCGTCCTCGGGAATATCAAGAATAACAAAGTCTTTAAAATAGTAACGTTTGCAACCACAACAGGCACATCCTCACAAATGCCGACAGGTATAACAGGTTATTTATCAGCCATTTGCAAAGATATTTCAGTAGGTGTTAACTTATTCAAGTCAAGTCTACGATATAAAGAGAGAGGCAGAACACTAACACTGGCTCCAAGATCACATAAAGCAGTTTTAACATAGTTTCTTTTAATGGAGCATGGTATAGTAGGTACTCCTGGATCTCCAAGTTTCTTTGGTATTCCACCCTTAAAAGTATAATTAGCAAGCATGGTGGAAATTTCAGCTTCTGGTATCTTTCTTTTATTTGTAAAAATATCTTTCATGTACTTAGCATAAGGATTCATTTTGAGCATATCAGTTAATCGCATATGCAAAAAGATAGGTCTAATCATTTCAGCAAAGCGCTCAAAATCCTCATCATCCTTTTTCTTGGATGGTTTGGGAGGGAAAGGCATGGGTTTCTGAACCCAAGGCTCTCTTTCTTTACCATGTTTCCTAGCAACAAAGTCTTTCTTATCATAATGTTGATTCTTTGATTGTGGGTTATCAAGATCAACAGAAGGTTCAATTTCTACATTATTATCATTACTAGGTTGAGCATTATTATGAACATCATCATTAACATTTTAATTAGGTTCATGTTCATTGCCAGATTGTGTTTCAGCATCAGACATAGAGATATCATTTGGATTATCAGGTGGTTTAGCAATAGGTTCACCAGAAGTTTGCACAGTTCTATCATTTTTCTTTTTCTTCCTTTTAGAAGAACTAGGTGTATCAATATTATTTCTCTGAGAATCTTGCTCAATTCTCTTAGGGTGGCCTTCAGGATACAAAGGTTCCTGAGTCATTCTACCAGTTCTAGTAGCCACTTTAACAGCATAATCATTTTTCTTAATATTCATCTCATTGAGCAATTCTTTTTGAGCTTTAAGTACTTGTAACCATAGAAGCATGTTTGCTAACAAGTTAAAGTTCACCTCTAATATTAGCCATATAATCACCCAAATATTTAATCATCTCAGCATCTTGTTTTAATTGTCTACCAAAATAAGCATTGAAGTCTTCTTGCTTAAACATAAAATTATCAAATCCATCCAAGCATTGGCTAGCAATTTTAGCAGGAGGGATTTCAGCTTTATCATATCTATAGAGAGAATTTACCTTTACTACCTGTGTCGGGTTATCGAGGTCTGGAGGTTCTTCAATAAGTAAAGGATCAAGATCATATGTTTCTTTGGCAGGCGGTAAATTAAGACCATGTATTTCTTCAATAGGAGCTAAATTCTTAACATCTTCAGCTTTAATACCTTTTTCTTTCATAGATTTCTTTGCCTCTTGCATATCTTCGGGACTGAGAAATAGAACACCTCTCTTCTTCGGAGTTGGTTTAGGAATAGGATCATTAATTGGAGCAGGAGCTGGCTCAGGAGGTGCCCAATTATTTTCATTTGTCAACATATTATTCAATAAGATTTAAGCTTCATCTGGTGTTCTTTCCCTGAAAAGAGAACCAGCACAACTATCCAGGTAATCTCTGGAAGCATCGGTTAGTCCATTGTAAAAGACATCAAGTATTTCATTTTTCTTAAGAGGATGATCAGGCAAAGCATTAAGTAACTTGAGAAGCCTCCCCCAAGCTTGTGGGAGACTATTTTCTTTAATTTGCACAAAGTTGTATATTTCCTTTAAAGCAGCTTGTTTCTTATGAGCAGGGAAATATTTACCAGAGAAGTAGTAAATCATATCCTGGGGACTACGCACACAACTAGGACCAAGAGAATTAAACCATATCGTAGCATCACCCTTTAATGAGAACGGAAATATTTTAAGGATATAAAAGTAGCGAGATCTCTCATCATTAGTGAACAGGGTGGCTATATCATTTAATTTAGTAAGATGTGCCATAATAGTTTCAGATTCATAGCCATGAAAAGGATCAGATTCAACTAAAGTAATTATATGAGGATCAACAGAGAATTCATAATCCTTATCAGTAACACAGATAGGTGAAGTAGCAAAAGCAGGGTCAGGTTTCATCCTAGCATTTAGAGATTGCTTATTCCATTTAGCTAATAACCTTTTGAGTTCATATATATCTTTGCAAGCTAAAATGGCTAAAGAAGCTTCTTGATCAAATAAATAACCCTCAGGAATAACAAGTGATTCTTCATCATCACTTTCATCATCATAATCAGATTCAATATTTTCAATCTCTCTAGCCCTAGCAAGTCGTTCCTCAAGAAAATCACCAAGTGGCACAGTAGTATCAAGCATAGAAGTAGTTTCATCATAAGTGTCATGCATAGCAGAAGTGGCATCATCAATAACATGCGACATATCAGAGTGAATAGCAGAAGAAGGTGTAGGTGTCGCAAGCTTACTCAAAACAGAAGGTGAATCGAGTGTAGAGCTAGATGGCAGTTCCTTACCTCCCCTCGTAGTTGAGGGATAAATTGTTGTCTTAGCGTCTTTCAAGTTCTTCATAGTGTCTAGCAGATATAAATCCCAAGTGACTCAAAGAATAGAGCTATGCTCCCCGGCAACGGTGCCAGAAATTAGTCTTGATAACCCACAAGTATAGGGGATCGCAACAGCTTTCGAGGGTAGAGTATTCAACCCAAATTTATTGATTCGACACAAGGGGAGCCAAAGAATATTCTCAAGTATTAGCAGCTGAGTTGTCAATTCAACCACACCTGGAAACTTAGTATCTGCAGCAAAGTGTTTAGTAGCAAAGTAATATGATAGTGGTGGTAACGGTAACAAAAGAGTAACGAAAGCAAAGTAATGTTTTTGGTATTTTGTAGTGATTGTAACAATAGCAACGGGAAAGTAACTAAGAGTAAACCAGTATATGGAAAGCTCGTAGGCATCGGATCAATGATGGATAATTATGTCGGATGCAGTTCATCATGTAACAGTCATAACATAGGGTGACACAGAACTAGCTCCAATTCGTCAATGTAATGTAGGCATGTATTCCGAATATAGTCATACGTGCTTATGGAAAAGAACTTGCATGGCATCTTTTGTCCTACCCTCGCGTGGAAGCGGGGTCCTAATGGAAACTAAGGGATATTAAGGCCTCCTTTTAATAGAGAACCGGAACAAAGCATTAGCACATAGTGAATACATGAACTCCTCAAACTACGGTCATCACCGGTAAGTATCCCGATTATTGTCACTTCGGGGTTAACGGATCATAACACATAATAGGTGACTATAGACTTGCAAGATAGGATCAAGAACTCTCATATATTGATGAAAAAATAATAGGTTCAGATCTGAAATCATGGCACTCGGGCCCTAGAGACAAGCATTAAGCATAGCAAAGTCATAGCAACATCAATCTCAGAACATAGTGGATACTAGGGATCAAACCCTAACAAAACTAACTCGATTACATGGTAAATCTCATCCAACCCATCACCGTCCAGCAAGCCTATGATGGAATTACTCACGCACGGCGGTGGGCATCATAAAATTGGTGATGGAGGATGGTTGATGATGACGACGGCGACGAATCCCCCTCTCCGGAGCCCCGAACGGACTCCAGATCAGCCCTCCTGAGAGGTTTTAGGGCTTGGCGGCGGCTCCGTATCGTAAAACGTGATGATTTCTTCTCTCTAATTTTTTTCTCCCCGAAAGCAGATATATAGAGTTGGAGTTGGAGTCGGGAGGTCTCCAAGGGACCCACGAGGTAGGGGGGTGTGCCCTAGGGGGGGTGCCCCCCACCCTCGTGGAAAGGGTGTGGGCCCCCTGGTCTTCATCTTTGGCGAGGATTTTTTATTATTTATTGTAAGACATTCCGTGGAGTTTCAGGTCACTCCGAGAACTTTTGTTTTCTGCACATAAAACAACATCATGGCAATTCTGCTGAAAACAGCGTCAGTCCGGGTTAGTTCCATTCAAATCATACAAGTTAGAGTCCAAAACAAGGGCAAAAGTGTTTGGAAAAGTAGATACGACGGAGACGTATCAACGGGATATCGCCGCAAGCCAGGGCCCGCCAGTACAGGGCCTCGGCACGCGCACGGATCCGCTGCGGCCGAGGGGGGTGGTTGCACTTCCGCACACAGTTAATGCACACTTTTACCGCGCAGTAAAGGCGGGGTCATGGGGGAGTGGGTGCAGTTAATCCCATGACCCCCTCATCATGCCCCTCGGCTCCACCGCCAGGGGGCTATAAGAAGGGGAAGGAGGGGCGGCAGAACGCACACGCGCCCTCCTCTCCCGTTGCTGCCTTTCTTCTTCCTCTCCTCCTCACCGCCGTCGCGCCCCTTCCTCTAGCCGAAGCGCTGCAGCAGTTCGCCGTCACCGGGCCCCCTTGTTCTGCAGCTTCCTTGCTCCGCCGTGGCTTTGCTCGCTTGTTGCCGCGGCGCGCCTCCATTTAGCATCCACACACATGGTGCATGAACGGGCCGGCGACTGGGACGGCTCCAATATTCATGATGACCACCTCACCTTCCTCCACCGGACGTGCTGGCTGCCTTGTGAAACACGCGTAAATGCGCGTGTTCCTCCAGAGGTGGAGATCTCGCCGGTGCTACCTCTTGAGCACCGTGTTGGTTTTCCCCGAAGAGGAAGGGATGATGCAGCAAAGTAGCGTAAGTATTTACCTCCGTTTTTGAGAACCAAGGTATCAATCCAGTATGAGGCTATGCGCGAGTCCCTCGTACCTGCACAAAACAAATAAATCCTCGCAACCAACGCAAATAGGGGTTGTCAATCCCTATAGGGCCACTTAAGAGAGTGAGATCTGATAGATATGATAAGATAATATTTTTGGTATTTTTATGATAAAGATGCAAAGTAAAATAAAGGCAAAGTAAATAGAAAAGGAAATAACTAAGTAGTAGGAGATCAATATGCTAAAGATAGACCCAGGGGCCATAGATTTCACTAGTGGCTTCTCTCGAGACCATAAGTATTCTACGGTGGGTGAACAAATTACTGTTGAGCAATTGACAGAATTGAGCATAGTTATGAGAATATCTAGGTATGATCATGTATATAGGCATCACGTCCGAGACAAGTAGACCGACTCCTGCCTGCATCTACTACTATTACTCCACTCATCGACCGCTATCCAGCATGCATCTAGAGTATTAAGTTAAAAACAGAGTAACGCCTTAAGAAAGATGACATGATGTAGAGGGATAGACTCATGCAATATGAAGAAAACCCCATCTTGTTATCCTCGATGGCAACAATACAATACATGCCTTGCTGCCCCTTCTGTCATTGGGAAAGGACTCCACAAGATTGAACCCAAAGCTAAGCACTTCTCCATTGCAAGAAAGATCAATCTAGTAGGCCAAACCAAACTAATAATTCGAAGAGACTTGCAAAGATAACCAATCATACATAAAAGAATTCAGAGAAGATTCAAATATTATTCATAGATAGACTTGATCATAACCCCACAATTCATCGATCTCAACAAACACACTACAAAAAGAAGATTACATCGAATAGTTCTCCACAAGAGAGGGGGAGAACATTGTATTGAGATCCAAAAATAGAGAAGAAGCCATCTAGCTACTAACTACTCACACTTCATCGGAGGGGCTATGGTGTTGATGTAGAAGCCCTCCGTGATCGATGCCCCCTCCGGCGGAGCTCTGGAACAGGCCCCAAGATGGGATCTCGTGGATATAGAAAGTTGCGGCAGTGGAATTAGGGTTTTTGCTCCGTATCTGATCATTTGGGGGTACGTAGGTATATATAGGAGGAAGGAGTACGTCGGTGGAGCAACAGGGGGCCCACGAGGGTGGAGGGCGCGCCTGGGGGGTGGGTAGGCGCGCCCCTCTACCTCGTGGCCTCCTCTTTTCTTTCTTGACGTAGGGTCCAAGTCTCCCGGGAATTGTTCGTTGAGAAAATCACGTTCCCGAAGGTTTCATTCCGTTTGGACTCCGTTTGATATTCCTTTTCTTCGAAACCCTAAAACATGCAAAAAACAGCAATTCTGGGCTGGGCCTCCGGTTAATAGGTTGGTCCCAAAAATAATATAAAAGTGGATAATAAAGCCCAATAATTTCCAAAACAGTAGATAATATAGCATGGAGAAATAAAAAATTATAGATACATTGGAGACGTATCAAGCATCCCCAAGCTTAATTCCTGCTCGTCCTTGAGTAGGTAAATGATAAAAACCGAATTTTTGATGCGGAGTGCCACTTGGCATAATTTTAATATAATTCTTCTTAATTGTGGTATGAATATTCAGATCCGAAAGATTCAAGACAAAAGTTCATATGGACATAAAAATAATAATACTTCGAGCATACTAACTAAGCAATTATGTCTTATCAAAATAACATGGCCAAAGAAAGTTTATCCCTACAAAATCATATAGTTTAGTCATGTTTAATTTTCGTCACACAAGAATGCTCTCATCATGCACAACCCCGAGTGACAAGCCAAGCAATTGTTTCATACTTTAGTAATCTCAAACCTATAAACTTTCACGCAATATATGAGCACGAGCCATGGACATAGCACTATGGGTGGAATAGAATATAATGAAGGGGGTTATGTGGAGAAGACAAAAAAGGAGAAAGTCTCACATCAACGAGCTAATCAATGGGCTATGGAGTTGCCCACCGATTGATGTTAATGCAAGGAGTAGGGATTGCCATGCAATGGATGCACTAGAGCTATAAATGTATGAAAGCTCAACAAAAGAAACTAGTGGGTGTGCATCCAACTTGCTTGCTCACAAAGACATAGGGCACTTGAGGAGGCCCATTGTTGGAATATACAAGCCAAGTTCTATAATGAAAAATTCCCACTAGTATATGAAAGTGACAAAACAGGAGACTCTCTACTATGAAGATTAAGGTGCTACTTTGAAGCACAACTGTGGCAAAGGATAGTAACATTGTCCCTTCTATTTTTTTCTCTCATTTTTTGGGCCTTCTCTTTTTTTTACGGACTTTCTCTCTTTTTTATGGCCTTTCTCTCTTTTTATGGCCTTTCTATTTTTTATGTTCCTCACTTGGGACAATGCTCTAGAAAATGATGATCATCACACTTCTATTTATTTACAACTCAATGATTACAACTCGATACTAGAACAAAGATGACTCTATATGAATGCCTCCGGCGGTGTACCGGGATATGCAATGGACCAAGAGTGACATGTATGAAAGAATTATGAACGGTGGCTTTGCCACAAATACTATGTCAACTACATGATCATGCTAAGCAATATGACAATAATGAATGTGTCATGATGAACGGAATGATGGAAAGTTGCATGGCAATATATCTCGGAATGGCTATGGAAATGACATAATAGGTAGGTATGGTGGCTGTTTTGAGGAAGATATAAGAAGTTTTATGTGTGAAAGGGTGTATCATATCACGGGGTTTGGATGCACCGGCGAAGTTTGCGCCAACTCTTAATGTGAGAAAGGGCAATGCACGGTACCGAAGAGGCTAGCAAGGATGGAAGGTGAGAGTGCGTATAATCCATAGACTCAACATTAGTCATAAAGAACTCACATACTTATTGCAAAAATCTACAAGTCATCAAAAACCTCGGTACTACGCGCATGCTCCTAGGGGGATAGATTGGTAGGAAAAGACCATCGCTCGTCCCCGACCGCCACTCATAAGGAAGACAATCAAATAACACCTCATGTTTCAAATTTGTTGCATAACGTTTGCCATACGTGAATGCTACGGGACTTGCAAACTTCAACACAAGTATTTCTCAATTTCACAACTACTCAACTAGCACGACTTTGATATTATTACCTCCATATCTCAAAACAATCATCAAGCATCAAACTTCTCTTAGTATTCAAAACACTCTTAAGAAAATTTTACTAACTTTGAATACCTAGCATATTAGGATTTTAAGAAAATTACCATGCTATTAAGACTCTCAAAATAATCTAAGTGAATCATGAGAGATCAATAGTTTCTATAAAACAAATCCACCACCATGCTCTAAAAGATATAAGTGAAGTACTAGAGCAAAACTATATAACTCAAAAGATATAAGCGAAGCACATAGAGTATTCTAACAAATTCCAAATCTTGTATGGCTCTCTCAAAAGGTGTGTACAGAAAGGATGATTGTGGTAAACTAAAAATCAAAGACTCAAATAATACAAGACGCTCCAAGCAAAACACATATCATTTGGCGAATAAAAATATAGCTCCAAGTAAAGTTACCGATAGAAGTAGACGAAAGAGGGGATGCCTTCCGGGGAATCCCCAAGCTTTGGCTTTTAGGTGTCCTTAGATTATCTTGGGGGTGCCATGGGCATCCCCAACCTTAGGCTCTTGCCACTCCTTGTTCCATAATCCATCAAATCTTTACCCAAAACTTGAAAACTTCACAACACAAAACTTAAAGTAGAAAATCTCGTGAGCTCCTTTAGCGAAAGAAAATAAAAGACCACTTCAAGGTACTGTAATGAACTCATTATTTATTTATATTAGTGTTATACCTACTGCATTCCAACTTCTCTATTGTTTATAAACTATTTTACTAGCCATAGATTCATCAAAATAAGCAAACAACACACGAAAAACAGAATCTGTCAAAAACAGAACAGTCTGTTGTAATCTGTATCTAGCGAAATATATGGAACCCCAAAAATTCTAAAATAAATTGCTGGACGTGAGGAATTTATCTATTAATCATTTTCAAAAAGAATTAACTAAATAGAGCTTCCCAAATAAAAATGACAGCAGTTCTCGTGAGCGCTAAAGTTTCTGTTTTTTACAGCAAGTTCAACAAGACTTTCCCCAAGTCTTCCCAACGGTTCTACTTGGCACAAACACTAATTAAACACAAAAACACAACCAAAACAGAGGCTTGATAAATTATTTATTACTAAACAGGAGCAAAAATCAAGAAATAAAAATAAAATTGGGTTGCCTCCCAACAAGCGCTATCGTTTAACGCCCCTAGCTAGGCATAACAAGCAAGAATAGATCTAGGTATTGTCATCTTTGGTAGGCAATCCATAAGTGGCTCTCATAATAGATTCATAAGGTAATTTAATTTTTTTTCTAGGAAAGTGTTCCATGCCTTTCCTTAATGAAATTGGAATCTAATATTTCCTTCCTTCATATCAATAATTGCACCAATCGTTCTAAGGAAAGGTCTACCAAGAATAATAGGACATGAAGGATTGCAATCTATGTCAAGAACAATAAAATCTATGGGCAAATAATTCCTATTTTCAACAATAAAAACATCATTAATTCTTCCTATAGGTTTCTTAATAGTGGAATCCGCGAGGTGCAAGTTTAGAGAGCAATCATCAAAATCACGGAAACCTAACAAATCACACAAAGTCTTTGGAATCGTGGAAACACTAGCACCCAAATCACATAAAGCATAGCATTCATGATCTTTAATTTTAATTTTAATAGTTGGTTCCCACTCATCATAAAGTTTTCTAGGGATAGAAACTTCCAATTCAAGTTTTTCTTCATAAGATTGCATCAAGGCATCAATGATATGTTTAGTAAATGCTTTATTTTGACTATAAGCGTGAGGACAATTTAGCATGGATTGCAACAAGGAAATACAATCTATCAAAGATAAATTTTCATAGTTAAATTCCTTGAAATCCATAATAGTGGGTTTAGAAACATCTAGGGTTTTAATTTCTTCTATCCCACTTTTATCAAATTTAGCATCAAGATCAACAAATTCTGAATTCTTGGAACGCCTTCTAGGTAAAGGTGGATCATATTCAGTCCCGTCATTATCAAGATTCATATTGCAAAACAAAGATTTAATAGGGGATACATCAATAACTTTTAGATCTTCATCTTTATTTTCATAGGAACTAGAAGAACACGCTCTTATAAAGGCATCTTTCTTAGCACGCATCCTAGCGGTTCTTTCTTTGCATTCATAAATGGAAATTCTCATGGATTTGAGAGACTCATTGATATCATGCTTAGGTGGAATAGATCTAATTTTCAAATAATCAACATCAAGAGAAATTCTATCAACGTGCCTAGCTAAATCATCAATCTTAAGCAATTTTCCTTCAATCATAGTATTAAAATTATTTTGTGAAGTAATAAATTCTTTCATATTAGATTCAAAATCAGAGGGCATATTATTATAATTTCCATAAGAATTGTTGTAGGAATTACATAATTATTAGAGGAATTACTAGGATAAGGCCTAGGATTAAATTTTCCTCTATACGCGTTGTTACCAAAATTGTTCCTACCAAAAAAATTCACATTCATAGATTCATTATTATTCTCAATCAAAGTAGACAAGGGCATATCATTAGGATCAGAAGAAACACTCTTATTAGCAAATAATTTCATAAGTTCATCCATCTTTCCACTCAAAACATTAATTTCTTCTATCGCATGCACCTTTTTATTAGTAGATCTTTCAGTATGCCATTGAGAATATTTAACCATAATATTATCTAGGAGTTTAGTAGCTTCTCCTAAAGTGATTTCCATAAAAGTGCCTCACGCGGTCGAATCTAAAAGATTTCTAGAAGCAAAATTCAATCCGGCATAAAAATTTTGTATAATCATCCACAAATTTAAACCATGAGTAGGGCAATTACGTATCATTAATTTCATTCTATCCCAAGATTGTGCAACATGTTCATGATCAAGTTGCTTAAAATTAATAATTTCGTTTCTAAGAGAGATGATCTTAGCGGGAGGAAAATACTTAGAGATAAAAGCATCTTTGCACTTGTTCCATGAATCAATACTATTTTTAGGCAAAGACGAAAACCAAGCTTTAGCACGATCCCTAAGCAAAAAAGGAAATAGCTTCAATTTAACAATATCATTATCCACATCTTTCTTCTTTTGCATGTCACACAGATCAACGAAGCTATTTGGATGGGTAGCGGCATCTTCACTAGGAAGGCCAGAAAACAGATCTTTCATGACAAGATTCAGCAAAGCAGTATTAATTTCACAAGATTCAGCATCGGTAAGAGGAGCAATCAGAGTGCTAATAAAATCATTGTTGTTGGTATTGGTGAAGTCACACAACTTAGTATTATCTTGAGCCATCGTGACAAGCAAGCAAACTAACACACAAGCAAACAAAAAGCAAGCGGGCAAAAAGAGGCAAATAGAGAAAGAGAGGGAGGATAGAGAGAGAGGGCGAATAAAACGGCAAGGGTGAAGTGGGGGAGAGGAAAACGAGAGGCAAATGGCAAATAATGTAGTGCGGGAGAAAAGGGTATGTGATGGGTACTTGGTATGTTGACTTTTGCGTAGACCTCCCCGGCAACGGCGCCAGAAATCCTTCTTGCTACCTCTTGAGCACTGCGTTGGTTTTCCCCGAAGAGGAAGGGATGATGCAGCAAAGTAGCGTAAGTATTTCCCTCAGTTTTTGAGAACCAAGGTATCAGTCCAGTAGGAGGCTACGCGTGAGTCCCTCGTACCTGCACAAAACAAATAAATCCTGGCAACCAACGCAAATAGGGGTTGTCAATCCCTATAAGGCCACTTACGAGAGTGAGATCTGATAAATATGATAAGACAATATTTTTGGTATTTTTATGATAAAGATGCAAAGTAAAAATAAAGGCAAAGTAAATAGCAAAGGAAGTAACTAAGTAGTAGGAGATCAATATGATAAAGATAGACCCGGGGGCCATAGGTTTCACTAGTGGCTTCTCTCGAGAGCATAAGTATTCTACGGTGGGTGAACAAATTACTGTTGAGCAATTGACAGAATTGAGCATAGTTATGAGAATATCTAGGTATGATCATGTATATAGGCATCATGTCCGAGACAAGTAGACCGACTCCTTCCTGCATCTACCACTATTACTCCACTCATCGACCGCTATCCAGCATGCATCTAGAGTATTAAGTTAAAAACAGAGTAACACCTTAAGCAAGATGACATGATGTAGAGGGATAGACTCATGCAATATGAAGAAAACCACATCTTGTTATCCTCGATGGCAACAATACAATACATGCCTTGCTGCCCCTACTGTCACTGGGAAAGGACACCGCAAGATTGAACCCAAAGCTAAGCACTTCTCCCATTGCAAGAAAGATCAATCTAGTAGGCCAAACCAAACTGATAATTCGAAGAGACTTGCAAAGATAACCAATCATACATAAAAGAATTCAGAGAAGATTCAAATATTATTCATAGATAGACTTGATCATAAACCCACAATTCATCAATCTCAACAAACACACCACAAAAAGAAGATTACATCGAATTAGGGTTCTCGTGGATAGAGAAAGTTGCGGCGGTGGAATTAGGGTTTTTTCTCCATATCTGATCGTTTGGGGGTACGTAGGTATATATAGGAGGAAGGAGTACATCAGTGGATCAACAGGGGGCCCACGAGGGTGGAGGGCGTGCCTGGGGGGGTAGGCGCGCCCCCCTACCTCGTGGCCTCCTCTTTTCTTTCTTGACGTAGGGTCCAAGTCTCCCAGGTCTCGTTCGTTGAGAAAATCATTTTCCCGAAGGTTTCATTCCTTTGGACTCCGTTTGATATTCCTTTTCTTCGAAACCCTAAAACAGGCAAAAAACAACAATTCTGGGCTGGGCCTCTGGTTAATAGGTTAGTCCCAAAAATAATATAAAAGTGGATAATAAAGCCCAATAATGTCCGAAACAGTAGAAAATATTGCATGGAGCAATCAAAAATTATAGATACGTTGGAGACGTATCAGCCGG
Organism: Triticum urartu; assembly: GCF_056163025.1. Taxonomy (NCBI): domain Eukaryota; kingdom Viridiplantae; phylum Streptophyta; class Magnoliopsida; order Poales; family Poaceae; genus Triticum; species Triticum urartu. Next base: position 359,543,727 of record NC_141876.1, on the reverse strand, counting down.
CGCTGGAGGATGGCGAACGTGTCGTCTTTCGATCGCACTCTCTTCGCGGCTTTGGCCTGCCGGCGAGCAGTTTCTTTCACTCCTTTCTTGCCTTCTACCGAGTTCAGCCGCACCACCTCATGCCGAATATGGTGCTGCTGCTGGCCGCCTTCGTCACTCTCTGTGAAGGTTACCTCAGCATACTCCCCACCCTTGAGCTCTGGGGGGAGTTCTTCTATCTCAAGCTTGGGACCGCCGCCAAGAACGAGGCAGCCCAGTGCGGAGCCTGTGTCACAGTGCGGCAGTCGGGTTTCGGGGTCCTCTTCCCGGCCCTCTCGTTGGTGCAGTCGGCCAAGCTATGGCAGAGATCTTACTTCTACGTCAAGAACGTCCACCAAACGGAGAACTACATAAACCTGCCGGCTTATGCAGCCGGCCCGCCGGCTGAGCCTCGCACCAATTGGCAATTTCGACCGAAGAGCCTGTCGGCCGCCTCCTTCGCCGCCCTCGCCCGGCTTCAGGTGATGATGGAGTTGGAGGGCCTCAAGGCGTCGGATCTGCTAAACGCCTTCGTGGCGCGCCGAGTGCTTCCCCTCTAGTTCCGACCCCACATCATCAGCCGTATGAGCGAGTACCGGGACCCAAGACGGATGAGCACCAAGGAGATGCCGGACGTGGAGTTTTTCCGGCTGGTAAACTTCTTCTCCAACTGCAAGCTCTCAAAGAAGGAGTGGCGGTTCGGCATGCCGTTGTACAGTCGCGCACACCCTCCACCTGCACTGAGTCTTTTAACCCTTTTTCCCTTCATTTGTCCGTGTTCCCTTTTTGCCGCCTGACCAGTCGGCCATGGTGCAGACCCTTTCGACCCAGTCGGCTGCTGACTCCCTAGAGCCATTTCGTTAATACCAGCCGGACCGGGCGGCGAGCAACATGGACGACCGCGACTTGGGGGCGGCCGCCATGGAAGATGACGACGCCACGGGCGGTGGTGGTGGTGGAGCAGGCGGTTCCTCAGGAGGCGGCCTTGAGGATTGACCAAATGATGATGAGGAGGACAACGAGCCGCACCATTCTCATGGCGCCGACAAGGCGGGCGTGAGCTCTTCGGCCGCACCGACTGCAGCAGGCAACGCGCCGAAGTGCCTAGCCGACGCCGGGTTATATGGCCCAAGAAGCCCAAGTCTTCGATTGCCGTGACCAGGCGGTAGGAGGCTGGCGCGACAGCGACCCAAATCCAGAAGGCCCCGAAGCAACGCCCGACGGTGTCTGCGTAAGCATTTTAGCCTTTTTGTTGTTGCTTTGCATTTTCTTTTCTTCTTTTCCCGCAAACTTTTTCTCAGTTCTTCTTGTTTGGCACGAATAGGGCCGCTCTCTCTCTCGAGCGGCCGCCGTCTGCTTCGGTGATTGGGGCGGCAGGCGGGTCCACGGAACCACACGGCATGGACCCACTCGCCGACCTCCAGGAGGCGACAGAGAGGAACGCGCGGGAGGCGCGCGAGGAGCGGGAGCGGGCGGAGAGGGAGAAGGCGGCATATGCAGAGGCTAATGCCGCGGCCATGACCCAAGCTGACGCGGCGGCCAGGGCGCAGGCGAACGCATCCGCCAAGGCACAAGCGGAGGAGGCATCCCGCGGCCGGACTGCTAAACTCGTCATCCCGCTGCGTGCGGAGCCACTGGCGCCGGAGGGCCAGGCGCCGACTGGAGGGGTTGGAGGTGACCAGCCGGCCCTAGAGAGGGAGGGCGGCGGCCCTATTGACTTAGGGGCAGAGGTGCCCCTGCATACGCCGACTGCCGACGCCCAGAGCAGTCGGCTTGACGCACGGCTGGTGGCGCCAGTCGGTGGCGAGTTGGTGGTGGGTCCAACCCCCGCGGTCCGGACTCCGATGCGTCATCGTGCGGAGAAGGCAGCCTCAGTGCTGCAGCAGCTAGAGATCGGAGATGCTAGCTCATCGGCCCCTGATGCCGAGGCTACTAGCGATGCGCCTCCGGAGTGGACGCATGGGGCAGGACGGGTATTCTGAATACGGCCGCGCAGGACGTCCAGGCCCAGCTCCAGGCCCAAGGTGCCGCTCTCCAGCAGTAGACGCATGCGTTCTTGGCGACCCGGACGGCCGTTCGGGTATGTTTCTTGCTTCTCGTTTTTATTCTTGTAATCTTCCGTGGGGGCATGCCAGTGCACCCACTGGGTGTAGCCCCCGAGTTCTGGGCCGGCTGCTGAGCAGGAGGCTCGAAACTTAAAGGTAAGTTTCAAGTGCTGACTTGTTTTTTCTTCCATTGTCTTTGTTGCAGGATTACCACAACATCTGCGCAGCCACCTTCAACTCCCGTGTCCAGGAGCTGGCCAAGCGGATCACTGACTTGGCCGAGAGTCGAAGTAAGTACCCCGCCTTCTTTCTCGCGGGTGAGCGCCAGCGCACCCGCTGGGTGTAGCCCCCCAGATTCGGGCTGACCGCTGAGCAGTCCGGCCGGGTCTTCCAGCAACTACTTGTCTTCTTTGTTGATTGTTGATGTCTTTCCTTTCTTATCTTTGTAGGGCAGCCGCCGAACTGCAGCAACGCCTGGGCGAGGCCCAGACCGAGCTGCGCACCAAGGAGGAGGAACACAGCAAGGCGACCCAGGAGTGGGACCGCCTGACCAAAGAGCTGGCGGACCAGGCGGAGCGACACAAGGTGGAGCTCCAAAGGCTAAAGGAGGCGGAAGAATCCCTCACGGTCGAGTTTGAGACTCAACACTCGAACTGGGCTGAGAAGAAGAAAGTACTCACCGACGGCTATGGCGAGATTGAGGACATGATCGTCGGTAAGTCCCTTTTCTCCTTTGAGCAGCCGCCAACCGCAGCAGGAGTCAGCTTCCGGCTTCTAAATTTTGGTCTTTTTCTTGCACAGAGTTCTTCCCTGGCTACGCCGTCGCCGTGAGCCAGGCCATCGAGGAGTGGCGCGAGCGGCGTAGGAGGGTTGGAGTGGAGATTCCGCCCAACGCGCCTCGGAACCTCAACGAGCAGCTTCTCGCCGTCAGGACGCGTGTCCAGCAGGCCCACCGCATGCTCCACCGCCTTCAGCTCGCCGGGTACCAGGTGTTGTCCGCCCTCTGGCCGAACGCCCAAGCGCCGCGTACTCCTAGTCGAACCGCCAACTGGCTGGAGGTAGCAGTCGGCCGCTTCGAGGCTTGGAAGGGCGCTGCTGCTCGGGTGGGTGCACAGACGGCATTGGAGTTCGTCAAGGCAAGGTATCCCAGGCTGAACCTGGACCAGCTGGCCACTTTCCGGGCTGAGGCCAGACTGGAGATGGCGGCAGTAGAGTGCAAGCTTTCTCAACGCGCGGCGGCGCTTGCCGAGTAGGCCGACACCAATGTCTTCGTCCCCGAGCTGGATGAGCGGGGCGCCGCGGTGCCGCCCGACTGGTTCGGGCTGAACCCATACGATGAGGATGACTCGGCGGAGGAGATCGCCTCCAGCGACGAGGGCGAGGATGAGGAGGGTGAGGATGGCGAAGACGACATGCTGAAGGACGGAGGGGACGACCAGCCTGTCGGCGTTCTGGGAACGGGGGTCCTCAGACTTGCCTGTCTGCGGCCTGCGGCGTGGCTCAAGCGGGGGCCCAGCGCGGCCCATCTTCATCATCTCAAGCTCAAGACCCTCGCGAGGGGCCAAGCCTCGCGGGGCGGATGACAGGAAGCTTCCTCAGAGGCAGCCTCATCAGGCAGGCTCGCGAGGAGGCAGAGAGATCAAGGCAGGGGTACCTTGCGAGGAACCCGTGACGCAAGCCATCACGATCGAGACCAGGCAAGCGCCAGGCGGGCGCCAGCCTGCGCAGTGTCCTTGTTTCCCCTTTGGTGCAAAGGGAGAAAGCACATGCCAAGGTATCAGGCAAAGGTTGCCATTCTGGTGCAACGAGACCAAGACCAGCCGGACGGCCAGATGGAGGTCACCGTGGAGCCCAAGACGGCGTCAACACCAGTGCTTTTGGCAGCCGAAGACCACCTTTGGTCAGGATAACTTGTACTAGATGTTCCCCTTTAAAATGGCCAATTGTTGGCGCCCTTCCCGCTCAATTATTCAGGGAGAGGCCCAAGGCCTCTATAAATAGAGCTAGCCACCACAGAGTAGAGGGAGAGAAAACCTAGAGACATCGAGAAGAGACATCTGGAAATCTGGTCGAATCCTAGCAGAGAGAGAGGGAGAGGCGACTGAACTCACCCTAGCAGTTCATCGCACCAGCTCGAGAACACCTCTCGCGAGGCTGTTCTTCCCTTGTACTGTCCATCATCAGCCCCAGAGGCAATCCACCACACCACACACTGGAGTAGGGTATTACACCACAACGGTGGCCCGAACCAGTATAAACCTCGTGTCTCTTGTGTTGTTCATCATTTTCATCTTAGTTCGCACGAGAGGATCAGACGCAGATCGGTAGGGGAAAGATCTCCGCGCACACCCCAGTGTTCAAACCTCAAGGGTCTGCTGGAACCCGAAATCCGACATTTGGCACGCCAGGTAGGGGTGCGCTGGAACCTTTCTTCCACTGTTCGCGCGTGATCTTCCATCGTGTCCATGGCTGACGCTTGTCGGGCTCACGCCGAGCGCCGGGCTGCTCGCGCCACTCGCGTTGCCCAGACGGCTCCCGTCGGCGGCCCCCCTCATCGTTCCCCGTTGCCTGCCGCCAACGCCGCCACCGGCCCAGCGGGGAACGAGCAGCAGGCCTCGTCCCCGCATCCTTCGGTGCGGCGGGATGGCCGCACCGCCACCCCGTCGCTGACTCCAGCTGGCTCGTCGTCCCACGCCCGTCGCGCACCCATGGATGCGCACGCCTCATTGCTCTTGGCGCGGGAGCTCCGGCACTATCGCCCCGTCGACGACCTCTACGAGGACAGGCTCGCCCGCATCACCGAGCTCGTCAGTGCCGCAGGGGGCTCCCCCTTGCGGTCCCTCTCGCTGCCTCACCCTCCGTCCCATGCAGGGGGCGAGGATCAGGAGGCGCCTCCACCGCCTCCTCCCCAAGAAGGTGCCTTGGCTCCAAGGCACGCAGCCCAGGGCGGGACCCTCCACGTCCGGTGCCTGCGCAGCAAGAAGGGAGCTGCCAAGAGATCCCTCATCCCCGGGAAGGTGCTCGCGCGCTCCCAGCGCCGACGTGCCAAGATCGCGCCCCGGCGCCTCCACGACAAGACCCTACACTGCTCCCAGTGGCGGCGCGTGGTGACCCGCGAGGATAAGTCCAGCACCAGCAAAGGGCGCCGGTGACCACGGCGGGCTGCCTCACCTTCACCCCCGAGCTGCGCGGCGTCACATGGCCAGTCAAGTTCAAGCCTGACCTCCCTCCCCGCTACGATGGCACAGCGGACCCCGCGGAGTTCCTGCAGCTCTACGAGCTGGGCATCGTAGCCGCCAACAGAGATGAAAAGGTCATGGTGAATTGGTTCCCCATGGCTCTCAAGGACGGTGCCCGCACCTGGCTCCTAAACCTGGCTCCCGGCACGATCTCCTCCTGGAGCGAGATGTGCACCCGCTTCATCGCCAAACTTCCAGGGCACTCGCGACCGGCCCCCAGCCATGAGCGACCTGCGCCGCATCAAGCAACAGCCAGGAGAAACCCTGCAGAAGTACATCTAGCGCTTCAACTACGCTCGCCTCAAGATCCCCAAGGTAACTGAAAAAGCTATCATCTCAGCCTTCTCCGATGGCGTGCGCGACGTCAAGATGAAGGAAGAGCTAGCAATCCATGAAGACATGTGCACATCCCTGGAGCTGTTCAACTTGGCGACTAAGTGCGCTAGGGCTGAGGAAGGGCGTCTCTCCCTCCTCGAGCTCTCGGCTGCTGACCCGGAAGAAAAGAAGCTCAAGGCCAAGGACGTGAAGCGCAAGGGGGCTGCCGTGCTAGCAGCGGAACCGGACACCAAGCAAGATAGGGATCATCCTGAGTCATCCAAGTGCAGACGGTACTGCGTGTACCATGACCTCCACACCCACAACACCAACAAATGTCAAGAACTCAGAGCCGTGCGAGATGGGCGAATCGGCCGACGCCCAGAGCGCAACGACAGGGGCTATGGCCGAGGAGGAGGAAGAGGTGGTGGACAATGGGAAGACCGTGGCCTTCACCAGGGATAGCGTGACCGCCCTCGCGAGGACCACTGGTAGGATCAGCCTCACGAGGGAGGCTGGAGGGACCAGCCTCGTGAGGGCCACCCGCACGGCAACGTAGGCCTCCCTCCTCTATCACCTCCACCAAGGAGGAACGAAGACCAACACCAAGACGATGGGGCTAGGGGCTACGAAGAGCCGCGTGCAATTGCTTGCATCTTGGGCAGCGTCCAGGCCCCAGCCTCACAACGCATCTTCAAGCAGTTTGCTCGCGAGGTGAATGCAGTCCTTCCCAAGCTTGAGGCCACGCGCCCTCTCAGGTGGTCTTCATGCGCGATCACATTCAGTTCCGCAGACCAGCTCAAGTGTGCGGCAACGGCCGGAGTCCTCTCAATGCTTTGCTCCCCAGTCATCAGCAATGTGCAGGTCACCAGGACCCTCATCGATGGTGGGGCAGGGCTCAACATCCTGTCCGTCGAGACGTTCGACAATCTCCAAGTGCCGTACAACCAGCTTCAGCCGACCAAGCCTTTCTCAGGAGTCACCGATGGTTCCACTGTTCCAATTGGGCAGGTTCGCCTTCCGGTCACCTTCGGGCAACGCAACAACTACCGCACCGAGCTCATTGACTTCGACGTCGCTCACATCCGCCTGCCAGACAACGCCATCCTCGGGTAACCAGCCCTAGCCAAGTTTATGGCAGTGACTCACCATGGTTACAATGTCCTCAAGATGCCAGGAAGCGGTGGAGTCATCACCGTACCCTGTGAAGAAAGGGACGCAGTGTGCTCGCTCGAGCGTGCGTTCCAAGCCGCAGCAATCGAAGATCTAGATCGCAGGAGCGGGAGGCCGCCCGAGGCGACCCTCAAGAAGAAGAAGACCTCACCTGGCCTGAGCCACAAGGAAGCAGGCACCTCCAGAGGTATTGCGTCAGGATTCGTGCCCGATCAGGGAGCGCCGCCCTCTCACGCATAGGAAGGCGCGCCCGGCGCCCTCCTCAGGCAGGGCTCGGGGGCTCTCTCTTGGTGAGCCGCTGACCTTGCCAAGGTCGCGTGGGAGGCGCTCGGGCACCACTTGGAGGTGTGCTTTCAAGCACGCTTCCCTCAGGAAGGTACAAGTCAAAGGAGGCCCAACCCCCAGGAGTTCATCGCAAGGAACACCCATGAGCTACAAGAGTCCAGAGTCATTCGCGGCAGCCGCCGCTTACCTGTCGTGGCCCCACATCCGGGCAAGGATGGAGGACTGTGCATCTGCGTCAACGTACCAGGGATCAACCGAGCTGCGTCCCAGGAGCGCATATGGCCTTCGTCCGTAGGGCGCTGCGTGGGACCACCTCACAGCTACGTTCGCATGCCCTTCGGCCTGCCGAGCGCGGTCGCCGCACATCGGCGCCTGTTGAGGAGCATTCTGGAGGCTCAGGAGGTCAGGCATCACGCGGTCCTGGCGGAGGTGGCGATGGTCCCCGAAGACCTGCACCTGCCACCGGAGCCTCCCGAGGCCCCTGGGCCTGGGGGCTCATGAGGGCCGACGTCTTCACCGCGCATCGCTCACTTCCTTAGCATCACTTCATCTTCAACAGCACCAGGTGACATCTTTCAGAGTTCTACTTTCAGCTAGGAGCGCCCACAGGGCTGCACCATTCCCAGGCCGCGTGGGTCCGTCCCCGCAGCATGTATCCATTTTGTTTATGCTCTTTATTTACCTTGTTGGGGGTACCCCTCGGGCTGCATCATCCCCACGCCGCTCGGGCCCGACCCAGCGGCGGTTTCTTTTACCCGCGCTTGCTTGAAATTGGATCTCCTCCTATGTGCTTAACATACCTGACCTAATCACCTGCTTGATCGACGCCTATCCGAAGTGCCGCTCGCTCTGGCACGGCGCGTGTGCACGGGTCCGTCCCTGCAGCGTTGATAAATCTAAGTGGTCGAGCTCTGGCCGCGGCAGCCCCACAAGGTGCCACCTCACTAGGCCCTCAGTGCCCCAATCACTCCCCCGGAGCGACCAAGGGTTGGCAGGCAACCGTAACAACAGGTCTTGTTTCTCTTTATGACTGGTGTGCAGGACCTACTCCAGGAGCAACGTTGGGGGCATCGTTAGCTCTCTCTCCTCTCTCCAGCACGGACCGCTTGCATGTTAAAAGGGGGGTACCTGAGCATCGCGACTCATGGGCTCCTACTGGCTCTCCAGCCCTCACCCCTGGCCTTGACCCACGGCATCGCGACCTATCATACCAGTGGCGGCTGAGCTCGCTCGAGGGCTGGGACCTGAGGACGTAGAGCATTAAGGAAAGTGCGGGGGAGCGGGAACAAGCTTGCGAGGGCCTCACCCAGCAATACCTCGGCCACCGCCTCTCGAGCCGGGCGCCTCTCCGAGGAGCTACATCAGACGCACAAGATAAGTCGCGCCCTCGCAAGAGCTAGACCAACGCAGCACTAAATCCCCGCCCAGTGCAACTCTGTCATGGCGACGCTACCTTCCTTTCTCACCCAGCAAGGATTGCTTGAGCGCTAAAGGGGACCTCCCGAGCATCGCGACTCGGGGGCTCTTACCGGACCTCAGGCCGCTCACCTCCTGGCCTTGACCAGGGCATCGCGACCTGGCATACCAACGACGGCTGAAGCTTGCCTGGGGACTGGGACCTGTCAGCGTAGAGCGCCAAGTCCTCGTGAGGATAGAAAGGGGGAGCTTAGCCGGGACAGAACGGACACCTCACGCCAATCCATATTAAGGATACAAAATTTACAAATAGCATGGCAGACGCCTTACATACCCCCGCGGGGTGTTGCTTTAATTCCTCGCAGGGAACAAAAGGTGCTAACCCTAAGGAACGCTACTTGCCAGCACCTCCCCAGGCGACGCCATCATCAATAGTGGGCTGCCCAGCGCCGGTGCCAATCCCATCCAGATCAGTGGCGTCGGCGGCCCGATGCAGCTGCCCCACTCCGAGCATGGTGCGAGCTCGGAGGCTCATAGCTGTCGTCGCTCGTCTCCGGGGACGCGAGGAGTTCGGGGGAGCCGTTGAAGCCCTCAGTCCCTCCGCTGCTGCCTGAGGAGCTGTAGGAGGACCAACGGGCGGGGCTGGTCCTCGCCAGTTCGTCACCACTGCCGCTTCCCTTAGGGCAGCATTCCAGCCAGCGTCCTTTTGCATCAAAGACCTTGAAGAACATCAAGGAGGCATCGTCATATTCAAGATGGATCACCAAGGCGCCGTCCACGCGACAGACCCGGGCAATCTCACCCCAGCCCCGGGTCCTAAAGACCTTGCCCAGAGCGACGACCGCGACCTCCGCTCCGGTTGCAGTGGTACCGCTATCAGCGTGCTGCAGCCAGAGCTCCAGGGCCCCGCTCGGCGGCATCTCAAAGGTGAAGGAGGGAGGAAGGCGGATCCACGAAGTTGGAGGCATGGCGGCGTGGAGCACAAGCTCGCGAGAGGAGCGCTCCACGTGGACTCCAGGGGGGACGACGTGCACCACTATGACTCGCCAGCGTCGGCGACGACGCTATCGGTGTTGCTCGGCGCCCTCCCCCCTGGGGCCTACGACGCGGGCGTACAAGGGCAGCGGAAACCCAGGCGGCGGCCGCTCATACCACGGCCTCGACACCTCCTGCCAGGCGCCTTCGTCCCGGTGATAGAGGATTGGCCGCTTCTTCGGTGGGAGGGGGTCAGGACCATCTCTAGGGGCCTTTCCCTTCTCCTCAGCTGAAAACCGGCGGATCGGTGCCATTGGTGCAAGAGGAAGGAAGGATGAGGAAGAAGGAGAGGAGGAGTAACGTAAAGGGGTGAACTAGCGGAACTCACGCGGCCCCATACTTATAGCCGGGGAAGGCCAACCGCCGAGCACCATGACCTCAGGTAATCATGACCCATATCTCTGCATGCAGGGACTTGTCAAGTTGTGCAGCTGCCGAGGCGTCGTGGCAAGTGCAGTCGCCCACGTCCAATCAGTCGCCACGCGGTGCCCAAGGCCGCAGGCTGTTAGGGCCCGCGGCGCTTCGTGCTTGCCCCTTCGCTTCTCTGCTAAGCCAAGCCCACGCTCGCCTTTGGCCCGGGGGATACTGTCGGTGTTCTGGGAACGGGGGTCCCCAAACTTGCCTGCCTGCGGCGTGGCTCAAGCGGGGGCCCAGCGTGGCCCATCTTCATCATCTCAAGCTCAAGACCCTCGCGAGGGGCCAAGCCTCGCGGGGCGGACGACAGGAAGCTTCCTCAGAGGCAGCCTCATCAGGCAGGCTCGCGAGGAGGCGGAGAGATCAAGGTAGGGGTACCTCACGAGGAACCCGTGACACAAGCCATGACGATCGAGACCAGGCGGGCTCCAGGTGGGCGCCGGCCTGCGCAGTGTCCTTGTTTCCCCTTTGGTGCAAAGGGAGCAAGCACAGGCCAAGGTATCAGGCAAAGGTTGCCATTCTGGTACAACGAGACCAAGACCAGCCGGACGGCCGGACGGAGGTCACCATGGAGCCCAAGACAGCGTCATCACCAGTGCTTTTGGCAGCTGAAGACCACCTTTGGTCAGGATAACTTGTACTAGATGTTCCCCTTTAAAATGGCCAATTGTTGGCGCCCTTCCCGCTCAATTATTCAGGGAGAGGCCCAAGGCCTCTATAAATAGAGCTAGCCACCACAGAGTAGAGGGAGAGAAAACCTAGAGACATCGAGAAGAGACATCTGGAAATCTGGTAGAACCCTAGTAGAGAGAGAGGGAGAGGCAACTGAACTCACCCTAGCAGTTCATCGCACCAGCTCGAGAACACCTCTCGCGAGGCTGTTCTTCCCTTGTACTGTCCATCATCAGCCCAGAGGCAATCCACCACACCACACACTGGAGTAGGGTATTACACCACAACGGTGGCCTGAACCATTATAAACCTCGTGTCTCTTGTGTTGTTCATCATTTTCATCTTAGTTCGCACGAGAGGATCAGACGCAGATCGGTAGGGGAAAGATCTCCGCGTGCACCCCAGTGTTCGAACCTCAAGGGTCTGCCTGAACCCGAAATCCAACACAGCCTCATCCCGATCAAGCCTCAAGTAACGAGCCGCGTGCGACTACTGCTGACGCTGACCAGGCTGAGACTCATCAGTCGGCCACTCCACCAGCCAGCGCCGCTGCCTCGACCAACTTGTCGGACCCGCCCGCTGCCCTGAGCCTTGCTATGCAAATTAATTCTCGCACAAATGCATGCTTTGCCAGGTTCTACATTGTCTAGCTTCTCTGTTCTATTTTGGATTTTTCCTTTGCCGTCTTCCCTTTTGCTGCCGCCCTGCCAGCCGGACAGCCACTCTGCATTCTATGGCTGGGTCAGGGACTTGGCAGTTTTTTAGGGTAGACAAATACTTTGGCCGCCTAGAATGTAGCAATTCAAGTGAGAAGCCGGCCGGACGGTGAGGTAAGGATCCGGCTTGTCCTATGCTGATTTTTCCTTAGTCATTTTTCGTGTGGACACCTTCTCTCGCCTTTAGCTCTTGCCAGCCAGATAGTCTCTCAGCGAGCTGCGGCTTATGGCAAGAGAGGGCTTAGATGTCGGTACACTACTTGTCCAACCGCAGGTCTTATCAGCACAGGACAAGGTGGCGAGCCCCCGGGCCGACTGGTCGAACCCGGTGCCAGGCGGAAGGAAGAAAAGAATAACACATTCATAAGAATAATCTTATCATATAGATAAAAGGGTAGCCCCCGAGTGCTCCTCGAGGGACCTGGTGTCTTTGCTCTTAATACAAAAGGTAGTGAGGTACATACTACATTAACTGTAAAATCTTTGAAGGAGATTTGCATTCCATGGGTGCTCCGTCTCCTTGCTGGAATCGTCCCTCTTGCGTGCCCTAGGCTTCTGTGCGTCCAAGGTAGTAGGAGTCATTGCCCAAGGCTTTGCTGATAACAAAACGGCCCTCCCATGGGGCCGAGAGCTTGTGCTGGCCGGCAGTTTGCTGGAACAGTCGGAGCACAAGGTGTCCCTCTAGTAAAGATCGAGGCCCGACCTTCTGACTGTGGTAGCGGCGCAAGCCCTGCAGGTAGATGGCGGACCAGCTGAGTGCTCACAGCCGACCGTCTTCCAATAGGTCGATGCCGTCTTCTCGTGCTTCCTTTGCTTCCGCCTCCGTGTACATGGTGACGCGAGGTGAGTCAAACTCAATGTCAGTTGGGATGACAGCCTCTGCCCCGTACACAAGGAAGAAAGGAGTGAAGTCGGTTGATTTGTTCGGCGTGGTTCGGAGACTCCAGAGGACAGCCGGCAGCTCGTCGATCTAGTAGGCGGCCAAGCGCGCCAGTGGCTCGACCAGTCAAGGCTTGATGCCAGACAGGATGAGGCCGTTTGCTCGCTCGACTTGGTCATTTGACTGCGGATGGGCAACAGATGCCAAGTCCAGTCGGATGCCCTGCGTCACGCAAAAACGGGCCAAGGCGCCTTTGGCAAAGTTTGTGTCATTGTCGGTGATGATGCTATGTGGCACACCGTACTGGACGGTGATATTTGCAATGAATGTCACGGCAGTCGGACCATTCAGTTTCTTGATTGGCTTTGCTTCAATCCACTTGGTGAACTTGTCCACGACGACCAGCAGATGGGTCATGATGCCGCGTGCTCTCTTGAATGGGCCCACCATGTCCAGCCCCTAGACGGAGAAAGGCCAAGTGAGGGTGATGGTCATGAGTGCAGAAGCCGGCAGGTGCTACTTTAGAGCTGAAACGTTGGCATCCGTTGCACTTCTTGACCAAGTCCTTGGCATCATCCAAAGTAGTCGGGCAGAAGAAACCATGGCGGAAAGCTTTGGCGACAAGGGATTTGGAGGCCGCGTGGTGGCCCCACTCGCCTTGATGAATATCTTTGAGGATTGATGTGCCCTTCTCTGGCTCTACGCAGCGGTGGAATACACCAGTCACACTGCACAGGACGAGCTCTCTGTGCACTATTGTGTATGCTGCTTCTAGAAGTTGCACTTGCCGTGCCAGGATTGTCGGCGTTCTGGGAACGGGGGTCCTCAAACTTGCCTGCCTGCGTCCTGCGGCGTGGCTCAAAAGGGGCCCCAGCGTGGCCCATCTTCATCAACACAGACCCAAGACCCTCGCGAGGGGCCAAGCCTCGCGGGGCGGATGACACGGAGCTTCCTCAGGCACGGCCTCATCAGCCTGGCTCGCGAGGAGGCGGAGAGATCAAGGCGGGGTACCTCACGAGGTGCCTGTGACGCAAGCCATGACGACCAAAGGCGCCAGGCGGGCGCCAGCCGCGCAGTGTCCTCCTTTCCTCTTTGGTGCAAAGGGAGCAAGCGCAGGCGAGAGCATCAAGCAAAGGCACCCGTTTCGGTGCAACGAGACCAAGACCGGTCCAACGGCAGGGAGGAAGTCATTGTGGAGCCCAAGCCAGCGTTACCACCAGAGCCTTTGGCAGGCGAGGACCAACTTTAGTCAGGATAAGTGTACCAGATGTTCCCCTTCAAAATGGCCAATTGTTGGTGCCCTTCCTGCTCAATATTTGGGAAGAGGCCCAGGGCCATTGCCTATAAATAGGACTAGCCACCCCCAGGGTAGAGGGGCAATCAAGAAGGGAGAATCTAGAAGCCAAGAGAGAAACAAGCTAGGATAGGATCGAGTAGCATCACACACACACAGAGAGAGAGAAGGGCGACTGAACTCCTCCCAGCAGTTCATCCCCCCAGCCAAGAACAGACCCTCGCGAGGCTGTTCTTCCTTGTACTGCTCATCATCATCAGCCCAAGAGGCAATCCATCACACCACACACTGGAGTAGGGTATTACACCACAACGGTGGCCCGAACCAGTATAAACCCTGTGTCTCTTGTGCTGTTCCTTCCATAGCTTAGATCTTAGCGAGGCAGAGGGGTGCAGGTAGGTAGAAGGCGAAATCTCCGCGTGCACCCCAGTGTTCGAACCTCGAGGGTCTGCTGGAACCCGAAATTCGACATTTGGTGCACCAGGTAGGGGTGCGCCGGAATTCGTCTTCCACCACCCCGTTCTCCTCCGACCATCGCGTCCATGTCTGACGCTCGTCGGGCTCGCGCCGAGCGCCGGGCCGCTCTCGCTTCCCGCGTCGCCCAGACGGCTCCTGTCGGTGGGCGTCCTCGCCATTCCCCGTCACTTGCCGTCAACGCCGCCACCGGCCCGGCAGGGAAAAAGCAGCAAGCGTCGTCTCAACATCCGTCCGTGTGGCAAGTCGGCCGCACCGCTACTCCCTCGCTCACCCCAGCTGGTTCTTCGTCCCGCGCGCTCCGCTCACCCATGGAGGCTCGAGCTGCGCTCATCGCGGCAAACGAGCTCCTGTGCTACCGTCCCGTCGACAACGTCTAAGAAGAATGGCTCGACCGCGTCGCCGAGCTCGTCCGCACCGCAGGGGGCTCTCCTGCGCCGTCCATTCCGCTGCACCGCACCCCGCCCTGCGCGGGCGACGAAGCTCCGGGGGCACCCCAGCCGCCTCCTCCTCAAGAAGGCACCATGGCTCCAAGGCGCGTGGCCCCTGGGAGGAACCCGCTCCGTCAGGTGCCAGCGCGGCAAGAGCAGAGCTGCCAAGAAGTCCCTCGCCCGCAAGAAGCTGCCCGGGCGCTCCCTGCTCCAGCACGTCGCGACCATGCTCCTGCTCCCGCACGTCAAGACCCCGCGCTGCTCCCAGCTGCAGAGCGTGGGGACATGCAAGACCAAGCTCTCCGTCACCCAAGGCCTCCTGTGGCCACAGCAGGCTGCCGTGCCTTCACCACCGAGCTACGCAGCGTCGCGTGCCCGGCAAGTTCAAGCCAGACCTGCCTCCTCGTTACGACGGCACGGCCGACCCTGCGGAGTTCCTCCAGCTCTATGAGCTGGGCATCGAAGCTGCCAACGGAGATGAGAAGGTCATGGCGAACTGGTTTCCCATGGCACTCAAGGACGGGGCCCGCACCTGGCTCCTGAACCTGGCTCCAGGCACGATCTCCTCCTGGGACGAGATGTGCACCCGCTTCATCGCCAACTTCCAAGGTACTCGCGACCGGCCACCCGCCGTGAGCGACATGCGCCGCATGAAGCAACAACCCGGAGAGACCCTGCAGAAGTACATCCAGCACTTCAACAACGCACGCCTCAAGATTCCCAAGGTGACCGAGGAGGCCATCATCTCAGCCTTCTCCGACGGCGTGCGCGATGTCAAGATGAAGGAGGAGCTGGCGATGCATGAAGACCTGTGCACTTCCTTGGAGTTGTTCAACTTGGCAACCAAGTGCGCCAGGGCTGAGGAAGGGCGTCTCTCCCTCCTCGAGCTGCCTGTCGCAGACCCAGAAGAGAAGAAGCCCAAGGCCAAGGATGTGAAGCGCAAGGGGGCTGCCGTGCTCGCGGCAGAACCAGACACCAAGCGGGGCAGAGATCAGCCTGAATCTTCCAAGGGCAGTCGGTACTGTGTGTACCACGACCTCCACACCCACAACACCAACGAATGTCAAGAGCTCCGAGCCGTGCGAGAACGAAGGATCGGTCGTCGCCCCAACCGCGGTGACCGGGGCTACGGTCGAGGAGGAGGAAGGAATGCAGCACGCTGGGAAGACCGCTGCCCGCGCCAAGGGTGGCGCGATCGACCTCGCGAGGATCGCTGGCAAGACCCGCCTCGCGAGGGGGACTGGAGGGATCAGCCTCGCGAGGATCGCCCGCAAGGCAACGCAGGCCTCCCTCCATTGCCGCCGCTGCCAAGGAGAAACGAGGACCGCCATCAGGACGTGGGGGCTGGGGGCTTCCAGGAGCCGCGCGCGATCGCCTGCATCCTGGGCGGGGCTCAAGCCCTAGCCTCTCAACGCATCTTCAAGCAGTTCGCCTGCGAAGTGAATGCAGTCCTCCCCAAGCTCGAAGCCACGCGCCCTCTCAGGTGGTCAGCGTGCGCCATCACGTTCAGCCCAGCAGATCAGCTCAAGTGTGCGGCCAGAGCCGGAGTCCTCCCGATGCTTTGTTCGCCAATCATCAGCAACGTGGTGGTCACCAGGACCCTCATCGATGGCGGGGCAGGGCTCAACGTCCTGTCCGTGGAAACATTCAACAATCTCCAAGTGCCCTACAACCAGCTTCAGCCAACCAAGCCTTTCTCCAGAGTCACCGACGGCTCCATGGTCCCGATTGGGCAGGTCCGCCTCCCTGTCACCTTCGGGGCACGCGACAACTACCACACCGAGCTCATCGACTTCGACGTCGCTCACATTCGCCTGCCGTACAACGCCATCCTTGGGTAGCCAGCGCTGGCCAAGTTCATGGCCGTAACTCACCATGGCAACAACGTCCTCAAGATGCCAGGAAGTGGCGGAGTCATCACGGTGCCCTGTGAAGAGAAGGACGCGGTGTGTTCCCTGGAACGAGCCTTTCAGGCCACATCACTGGAAGACCCGGATCACGGAAGCATGAGGCTTCCCGAGACCGCCCCCAAGAAGAAGAAGACATCGTCCGGCCCGGCCCCTCAGGAGGCAGGCCCCTCAGGGCCCGCGCCTGCCCAGGGGGGAACCTCCTTCCATCGCATAGGAAAGCGCGCCCAGCGCCCTCCTCAGGCAGGGCTCGGGGGCTCTCCCCTGGAGGGCCACCGACCTGGCTAAGGTCACGAGGGAGGCACTTGGGCACCACATGGAGGCGTGTTTCGAAGCACGTTTCCCTCAAGAAGGAGTAAGGCAAGGAGAGCCAGACCCTCAGGAGTTCGTCAGCAAGGCCATTCAGGAGCTACAGGAGTCAAGAGTCATGAAAGGCGGCCGCCGCCTACCAGCTGTGGCTCCCCATCCAGGCGAGGATGGTAGGCTGCGCGTCTGCGTCGACATACCAGGGCTCAATCGAGTCGCCTCTCTGGAGCGCCTCTGGCCCTCGCGAGTGGGGCGCTGCGAAGGTCCACCCCACAGCTACGTTCGCATGCCTTACGGCTTGCCGAACGCGGCTGCCACGTACCAGCGCCTCATGAGGGGCATCATGGAGGCTCAAGAGGCCAGGCGTTCTGCAGCCCTGGCTGAGATGGAGATGGTCCGCGAGGAGCCACCAGCGCCTCCGGAGCCTCCCTAGGCCCCTGGGCCTGGGGGCTCGTGAGGATCGGCTTCCGCAGCCCACCAAGTCTGCTACACCAACACTCCTTCGTCCTCAACATCATCAGGTCACATCTTTCAAGTTTCATTTCCAGCTGGGAGCGCCCCCAGGGCTGCATTATTCCCAGGCCGCGTGGGTCCGTCCCTGTGGCATGTATCCCTTTTATTTCATGTTGTTAGCTTACTTTGTTGGGGGCGCCGCACGGGCTGCATCATCCCCAAGTCACTCGGGCCTGACCCAGTGATGTCCGCCTTCCCTACATCTATTTGAATGAATCCACTCCTTCGTGGCTAATGTGTTTGACCTAGTTGCCCGCTCAACTGACGCCAACTGACGGAGCTGCTCCCAAACGGCACGACGCTTGCACATGGTCCGTCCCTGCAACGCCGACAAACCTGAATGGCTGAGCTCTGGCCGCGGCAGCCCCTCATGGCGCCACCTCGTCAAGCCTTCAGTGCCTCATCGTCCCTCGGAAGCAACCAACGGCTGACTATCAATTGTCATGGCAACCCCTCGTTCTTTGTATGATGGGTCTACAGGATCTCCTAAAGGAGCTGCGTCAGGCGAGGCCCTTGCGGTGTCTCCTTCACTCTCATCCGCGTGAACCGCTTGCACGTTAAAGGGGGGGTGCCTGAGCATCGCGACTCAGGGCTCCTACTGGCTCTCCAGCCCTCACCCTCTGGCCTTGTCCACGGCATCGCGACCTGGCATACCAGCGACGGCTGAGACTCGCTTGAGGGCCGGGACCCGAGGACGTAGAGCAGAAAGGGGAGCAAAGGCGAGAGGGGAGGGGCACGCGAGGACCTCGCCGAGCAACCTCACGCCTGCTGATGCACGGACCCGGCGACACACCAGAGAGCGGTCCCTGATTCTCGAGATAAGTCACCACCCGGAAGCACCAACTACCGTGGCACCATCCCCGCACCTAATGCAATCCCATGTTAGCGACGCCGCTCTCCTTTCTCACCGAACGACGGCTGCTTGAGCACCAAAGGGGACCTCCTGAGCATCGCGACTCAGGGGCTCTTACCGGACCCCGGGTCGCTCACCTCCTGGCCTTGACCACGGCATCGCGACCTGGCATACCAGCGACGGCTGAAGCCGCCTTGGGACTGGGACCTGTCGGCGCAGAGCACCAAGCCCTCATGAGGTTCGAAAGGGAGAGCTGAGCTAAGACAGAATGAGCAACTCGCACAATTCTACGACAAGGGTTATATTAACAAACAGGATCACAGGCACCTTACAAGCCCCCACGGGACGCGTCTTTGATTCCTTGCAGGGAACAGATCCTAAAAGGACGCTAACTACACGTGCCCCTGCAAAAGACGCTATCGTCAACAGCAGGCCGTCAAACACCGGCACCAACCCCATCCAGATCAGAGTTGGTGACGGCCTGACGAGCCCGCCCTGCTCCAGGAGTGGCGCCGGCTCGGGGGCTCATAGCTGTCGTCGCTCGTCTCCGGAGTGGCGAAGAGCTCGCCGGAGTCGCTGGACCCTCCGACGCCTCCGCCGCCTGAGCAGTCGCCAAGGGAGCGGTCGGCGGGCCCAGTCCTCGCCGTAGCAGGGTCCCGACCACCTCTCCCGGGGAAGCACTCCAACCGGCGCCCGTTCGCATCGAAGACCTTGAAGAACATCACCGAAGCACCGCCGACCTCCACGATCGCAGGTAATCATGACCCGCTTTGCATGCAGGGACTTGTCCAATCCGTGCAGTTGCCAAGGTGCCGTGGGGAAGTGGAGACGCCCACGTCCAATCAACCGCCACGCGGCACCCAAGGCCGCAGGCTGTTAGGGCCCGCGGTGCTTCGCTCTTGCCCTTTCGCCTCCCTACACGGCCAAGTCCGGGTGCGCCTTGGGCCCGGGGGCTACTGTCGGTGTTCTGGGAACGAGGGTCCCCAGACTTGCCTGCCTGCGGCCTGCGGCATGGCTCAAAAGGGGGCCCAGCGCGGCCCATCTTCATCAACACAGACCCAAGACCCTCGCGAGGGGCCAAGCCTCCCGGGGCGGACGACACGGAGCTTCCTCAGGCACGGCCTCATCAGGCTGGCTCGCGAGGAGGCGGAGAGATCAAGGCGGGGTACCTCACGAGGTGCCCGTGACGCAAGCCATGACGACCAAAGGCGCCAGGCGGGCGCCAGCCGTGCAGTGTCCTCCTTTCCTCTTTGGTGCAAAGGGAGCAAGCGCAGGCGAGAGCATCAAGCAAAGGCACCCGTTTCGGTGCAACGAGACCAAGACTAGTCCAACGGCAGGGAGGAAGTCATTGTGGAGACCAAGCCAGTGTCACCACCAGAGCCTTTGGCAGGCGAGGACTAACTTTAGTCAGGATAAGTGTACCAGATGTTCCCCTTCAAAATGGCCAATTGTTGGCGCCCTTCCCGCTCAATATTTGGGAAGAGGCCCAGGGCCTTTGCCTATTAATAGGACTAGCCACCCCCAGGGTAGAGGGGCAATCAAGAAGGGAGAATCTAGAAGCCAAGAGAGAAACAAGCTAGGATAGGATCGAGTAGCATCACAGAGAGAGAGAGAGAAGGGCGACTGAACTCCTCCCAGCAGTTCATCCCCCCAGCCAAGAACAGACCCTCGCGAGGCTGTTCTTCCTTGTACTGCTCATCATCATCAGCCCAAGAGGCAATCCACCACACCACACACTGGAGTAGGGTATTACACCACAACGGTGGCCCGAACCAGTATAAACCCTGTGTCTCTTGTGCTGTTACTTCCATAGCTTAGATCTTAGCGAGGCGGAGGGGTGCAGGTAGGTAGACGGTGAAATCTCCGCACGCACCCCAGTGTTCGAACCTCGAGGGTCCGCCGGAACCCGAAATCCGACAAGGATCTCGCCGGCTGGTAGCTCGCGGCTCACCAGGAAGTTGAGGATGGGCTGTGCCCATGATGGTGCTTTGACCACTATCATCACGGCCACTGGTAGGAGGGCGGTTGGGTTGGGAGGCGGCAGGCTGGAGTCAGCCGCCGCTTGTTGTGTCATTGAAGTCCCCGGGCTGACTGCTGCAGCCTCGGGCCTGGTGTGACTGCTGTAGTCCCCGTGCCGCCTGCCAAAGTCCCAGGGCCGCCTGCTGCAGCCCTCGGGCCGGGTTCTGAAGTCCCCAGGCCGGGTGCGACTGCTGCAGTCCCCGAGCCGCCTGCCGAAGTCCCCGGGCCGGCTAATGCAGCCCCTGAGTCAGATCTGACTGTTCCAGGAGCAACCGGTACGAAGATGGACTCTCATTCTGGCGAAAGCTTGATAGACGGCTTGTGGAGGCACTAGATGGAGACGCCGACTGGTATCGCTTGGTGGGTGGAGCCGATTCGTGTCAGGGCATTAGCTTGCTCATTGTCGGCCCGTGGCACGTGAAGGAACTCGCATCCGTCAAAGTATCCTCTGATCTGTTGGACGAGGAAGCGGTAGCTTGCCATGTTTGCATCCTTGGCGTCCTAGTCGCCAGATGACTGCTGGACCACCAAGTCCGAGTCGCCGTAGCACAGAATCCGGCGGATGCCAATCTCCTTGGACAGGCGGAGTCCCTGTACGAGCGCCTCGTACTTGGCCACATTGTTCGGGGCAGCAAAGTGAATTTGTAGTGTGTATCTGAGCTTGTTGCCTTTGGGACAAGTGAGGACAATGCCGGCTCCCAAACAAGTGCATCCGCCAATGAGTGGAGTCCAGAGCTGGCAGCAGGTACTGGGTCTCGGCCCAGTCAACGAGGAAGTCGGCCAACGCTTGGGACTTGATGGCGGTACGTGGCTAGTAGAAGATGGTGTAGGGGACCAGCTCGATGGCCCATTTGGCCACCCGGCCTGATGCATCTCTGTTTCCCATGATCTCAGCAAGCGAGGCAGTGCAAACGACCATGATGGAGTGCTCTTGGAAATATTGCTTGAGCTTCTTGGTGGCAAAGTACACGCCATAGCACATTTTCTGGTAGTGGGGGTAATTCTGCTTTGAGACCGACAACACCTCACTCAGGTAGTACACAGGCCTCTGAACTAGCTGTGCTCTGCCTTCTTCTAGACGCTCTACCACAATGACAATGCTGACCACCCGGCTGGTGGCGGCGATGTAGAGGAACATGGGCTCCTTAGCAGCCGGAGCCGCCAGGACAGGCGACGTAGTCAGCATTTTCTTGAGGTGGAGGAAGGCCTCGTCGGCCTTGTCGTTCCACTCGAAGTGAGTGGTTTTCTTCATTAACTGGAACATTGGAAGAGCCTTCTCACCCAGCCGACTGATGAAGCGGCTGATGGACGCCAAGCAGTCGGTGAACTTCTGGACATCTCGCAGTCGGGTGGGTCTCTCCATTCGCTCAATGGCCTTGATCTTCATAGGGTTGCACTCGATGCTGCGCTCTGAGACAAGGAAGCCAAGGAGTTGGCCGGCTGGGACTCCGAAGACACACTTCTCTGGGTTGAGCTTGATACGTCTCCAACGTATCTATAATATTTTGTTGCTCCATGCTATATTATCTACTATTTAGGACTATATTGGGCTTTATTTTCCACTATTATATTATTTTTGGGACTAACCTATTAACCGGAGGCCCAACCCAGAATTGCTGTTTTTTGCCTATTTCAGTGTTTCAGAGAAACAGAATATCAAACGGAGTCCAAACGGAATAAAACCTTCGGGAACATGATTTTCTCACCGAACGTGATCCAGGAGACTTGGACCCTACTCCAAGGAGTCAAAGAGGAGGTCATGAGGGTGGGGGGCACCCCCCCTAGGGAGCGCCCCCTGCCTCGTGGGCCCCTCGGTGCTCCACCGACGTACTTCTTCCTCCTATATATACATACGTACCCCCAAACGATCTAAACATGAGCCAAAAACCTAATTCCACCGCCGCAACTTTCTGTATCCACGACATCCCATCTTGGGGCCTATTCCGGAGCTCCGCCGGAGAGGGCCATCATCACGGAGGGCTTCTACATCATCATAGCCTCTCCGATGAAGTGTGACTAGTTTACCTCAGACCTTCGGGTCCATAGTTAGTAGCTAGATGTCTTCTTCTCTCTCTTTGAATCTCAATACAAAGTTCTCCCCCTCTCTTGTGGAGATCTATTCGATGTAATCTTCTTTTTGCGGTGTGTTTGTTGAGACCGATGAATTGTGGGTTTATGATCAAGTCTATCTATGAATAATATTTGAATCTTCTCTGAATTCTTTTACATATGATTGGTTATCTTTGCAAGTCTCTTCGAATTATCCGTTTGGTTTGGCCAACTAGATTGGTAGTTCTTGCCATGGGAGAAGTGCTTAGCTTTGGGTTCGATCTTGCGGTGTCCTTTCCCAGTGACAGAAGGGGCAGCAAGGCACGTGTTGCATCGTTGCCATCGAGGATAACAAGATGGGGTTTATTTCATATTGCATGAATTTATCTCTCTACATCATGTCATCTTGCTTAAGGCATTACTCTATTTTTAACTTAATACTCTAGATGCATGCTGAATAGCGGTCGATGAGTGGAGTAATAGTAGTAGATGCAGAATCGTTTCGGTCTACTTGTCATGGACGTGATGCCTATATACATGATCATGCCTAGATATTCTCATATCTATGCTCAATTCTGTCAATTGCTCAACAGTAATTTGTTCACCCACCGTAGAATACTTATGCTCTTGAGAGAAGCCACTAGTGAAACCTATGGCCCCCGGGTCTATTCTCATCATATCAATCTCCATCACTTTAATCTTGCTTTGCTTTTTTACTTTGCCTTTACTTTTAACTTTGCATCTTTATACCAAAAATACCAAAAATATTATATCTATCAGATCTCACTCTCATAAGTGACCGTGAAGGGATTGACAACCCCTAATCGTGTTGGTTGCGAGTAGCTATCGTTTTGTGCAGGTACGAGGGACTTGAGCGTGGCCTCCTACTAGATTGATACCTTGGTTCTCAAAACTGAGGGAAATACTTACGCTACTCTACTGCATCATCCCTTCCTCTTCGGGGAAAACCAACGCAAGCTCAAGACATAGCAAGAAGGATTTCTGGCGCCGTTGCCGGGGAGTCTACGCAAAAAGTCAACATACCCTATCTCCCGCATTACATTATTTGCCACTTGCCCCTTGTTTTCCTCTCCCCCACTTCACCCTTGCCATTTTATTTGCCCTCTCTCTCTATCCTCCCTCTCTATTTGCCTCTTTTGCCCGCTTGCTTTTTGTTTGCTTGTGTGTTAGATTGCTAGTTTGTCGCGATGGCTCAAGATAATACTAAATTGTGTGACTTCACCAATACCAATAATAATGATTTCCTTAGCACTCCGATTGCTCCTCTTACTGATGTTGAATCTTGTGAAATTAATACTGCTTTGTTGAATCTTGTTATGAAAGATCAATTTGCCGGCCTTCCTAGTGAAGATGCCGCTACTCATCTGAATAGCTTCGTTGATTTATGTGATATGCAAAAGAAAAAAGATGTCGATAATGATGTCGTTAAATTGAAGCTATTTCCTTTTTCGCTTAGAGATCGTGCTAAATCTTGGTTTTCTTCTTTGCCTAAAAATAGTATTGATTCATGGAACAAGTGCAAAGATGCTTTTATCTCTAAGTATTTTCCTCCCGCTAAGATCATCTCTCTTAGAAACGATATTATGAACTTTAAACAACTTGATCATGAACATGTTGCACAAGCTTGGGAGAGAATGAAATTAATCATACGTAATTGCCCTACTCATGGTTTGAATTTGTGGATGATTATACAAAAATTTTATGCCGGATTGAATTTTGCTTCTAGAAATCTTTTAGATTTAGCCGCGGGAGGCACTTTTATGGAAATCACTTTAGGAGATGCTACTAAACTCCTAGATAATATTATGGTTAATTATTCTCAATGGCATACTGAAAGATCTTCTAGTAAAAAAGTGCATGCGATAGAAGAAATCAATGTGTTGAGTGGAAAGATGGATGAACTTATGAAATTATTTGCTACTAAGAGTGTTTCTTCTGATCCTAATGATATGCCTTTGTCTACGTTGATTGAGAATAACAATGAATCTATGGATGTGAATTTTGTTGGTAGGAATAATTTTGGTAACAACGCTTATAGAGGGAATTTTAATCCTAGGCCATATCCTAGGAATCCTACTAATAATTATGGGAATTCCTACAACAACTCTTATGGAAATCATAATACGATGCCCTCTGAATTTGATAATAGTGTTAAAGAATTTATGAATTCACAAAAGAATTTTAATGCTTTGCTTGAAGAGAAATTGCTTAAAGTTGATGATTTGGCTAGGAACGTTGATAGAATTTCTCTTGAGGTTGATTCTTTAAAGCTTAGATCTATTCCTCCTAAGCATGATATCAATGAGTCTCTCAAAGCCATGAGAATTTCCATTGATGAGTGCAAGGAAAGAACAGCTAGGATGCGTGCTTCCAAAGATGCCTTTATTAAAGCGTGTTCCTCCAATTCATATGAAAATCAAGATGAAGATCTAAAAGTTATTGATGTGTCCCCTATTAAATCTTTGTTTTGCAATATGAATCTTGATGAAACTGAATATGATCTTCCTTTACCTAGAAGGCATTCTAAAAATTCAGAGTATTTAGATCTTAATGATGAAATTGATGAAAGTGGGATTGAAAGAAATAAAAATCTAGATGTTGCTAAACCCACTATATTGGATTTCAAGGAATTTAATTATGAAAGTTGCTCTTTAATTGATTGTATTTCCTTGTTGCAATCTGTGCTAAATTCTCCACATGCTTATAGTCAAAATAAAGCCTTCACCGAACATATTGTTGATGCCTTGATGCAATCTTATGAAGAAAAACTTAGGTTGAAAGTTTCTATCCCTAGAAAACTCTATGATGAGTGGGAACCAACTATTAAAATTAAAAATGAAAAATCATGAGTTTTATGCTTTGTGTGATTTGGGTGCTAGTGTCTCTACTATTCCCAAGACGTTGTGTGATTTGCTAGATTTCCGTAATTTTGATGATTGCTCTTTAAACTTGCATCTTGCGGATTCCACTATTAAGAAACCTATGAGATGGATTAATGATGTTCTTATTTTTGCAAATAGGAATTATGTGCTCGTAGATTTCATTGTTCTTGATATAGATTGCAATCCTTCTCGCCCTATTATTCTTGGTAGACCTTTCCTTAGAACGGTTGGTGCGATTATTGATATGAAGGAAGGGAATATTAGATTTCAATTTCCATTAAAAAAGGGCATGGAACACTTTCCAAGAAAGACAATAAAATTTCCATATGAAACTATCATTAGAGCCACTTATGGATTGCCTACCAAAGATGGCAATACCTAGATCTATCCTCGCTTTTATGCCTAGCTAGGGGCGTTAAACGATAGCGCTTGTTGGGAGGCAACCCAATTTTATTTTTATTCCTTGATTTTTGCTCCTGTTTAGTAACAAATAAATTATTTAGCCTCTGCTTTGGTTGTGTTTTTGTGTTTAATTAGTGTTTTTGCCAAGTAGAACCGTTGGGAGGACTTGGGGAAAGTCTTGTTGAACTTGCTGTAAAAAACAGAAACTTTAGCGCTCACGAGAACTGCTTTCATTTTTACTTTAAGAGTGATATTTAGTTAATTCTTTTTTAAGATGATTAATAGATAAATTCCTCACGTCCAGCAATTTATTTTAGAATTTTTGGGGTTCCAGATCTTGCGCTAGCTACAGATTACTACAGACTGTTCTGTTTTTGACAGGTTCTGTTTTTCGTGTGTTGTTTGCTTATTTTGATGAATCTATGGCTAGTAAAATAGTTTATAATCCATAGAGAAGTTGGAATACAGTAGGTTTAACACCAATATAAATAAATAATGAGTTCATTACAGTACCTTGAAGTGGTATTTTGTTTTCTTTCGCTAACGGAGCTCACGAGTTTTCTACTTTAAGTTTTGTGTTGTGAAGTTTTCAAGTTTTGGGTGAATTCTTTTGATGGATTATGGAACAAGGAGTGGTAAGAGCCTAAGCTTGGGGATGCCCATGGCACCCCCGAGATAATCCAAGGACACCAAAAAGTCAAAGCTTGGGGATGCCCCGGAAGGCATCCCCTCTTTCGTCCACTTCCATCGGTAATTTACTTGGAGCTATATTTTTATTCACCAACATGATATGTGTTTTGCTTGGAGCGTCTTGCATTATTTGTGTATTTGTTTGTTAGTATGACACAATCATCCTTGATGTACACACCTTTTGAGAGAGCCATACATGAATTAAAATTTGATAGAATAATCTATGTGCTTCACTTATATCTTTTGAGCTATGTAGTTTTGCTCTATGTGCTTCACTTATATCTTTTGAGCATTATAATTTTGCTCTATGTGCTTCACTTAGATCTTTTAGAGCACGGTGGTGGATTTGTTTTAAAGAAACTATTGATCTCTCATGCTTCACTTAAATCATTTTGAGAGTCTCTTAATAGCATGGTAATTTGCTTAATAATAATATGCTTGGTATTCAAGATTTGTGAAACTTTCTTTTGAGTGTGTTGAATACTAAGAAAAGTTGGATGCTTGATAATTGTTTTGAGATACGGAGGTGATAATATTAAAGTCATGCTAGTTGAGTAGTTGTGAATTTAAAGAATACTTCTGTTAAAGTTTGTGATTCCCGTAGCATGCACGTATGGTGAACCGTTATGTGATGAAGTCGGAGCATGATTTATTTATTGATTGTCTTCCTTATGAGTGGCGGTCGGGGACGAGCGATGGTCTTTTCCTACCAATCTATCCCCCTAGGAGCATGCGCGTAATACTTTGCTTTGATAACTTCTAGATTTTTGCAATAAGTATATGAGTTCTTTATGACTAATGTTGAGTCCATGGATTATACGCACTCTCACCCTTCCACCTTTGCTAGCCTCTCTAATACCGCGCACTTTTCGCCGGTATCATACACCTACCATATACCTTCCTCAAAACAGCCACCATACCTACCTATTATGGCATTTCCATAGCCAATCCGAGATATATTGCCATGCAACTTTCCACCGTTCCGTTTATTATGACACACTCCATCATTGTCATATTGCATATCCCGGTACACTGCCGGAGGCATTCATATAGAGTCATATTTTGTTCTAAGTATTGAGTTGTAATTGTTGAGTTGTAAGAAAAATAAAAAGTGTGATGATCATCATTATTAGAGCATTGTCCCAGTGAGGAAATAATGATGGAGACTATGATTCCCCCACAAGTCGGGATGAGACTCCGGATGAAAAATAATAAAAATATAAAAAAAAGAGGCCAAAGAAGCCCAAATAAAAAGAGGCCATATAAAAAAAGAGAGAAAAGGCCCAAATAAAAAAATGAGAGAAAAAGAGAGAAGGGACAATGTTACTGTCCTTTGACCACACTTGTGCTTCAAAGTACCACCATGATCTTCATAGTAGAGAGTCTCTCATGTTATCACTTTCATGTACTAGTGGGAATCTTTCATTATAGAACTTGGCTTGTATATTCCACTGATGGGCTTCCTCAAATTGCCCTAGGTCTTCATGAGCAAGCAAGTTGGATGCACACCCACTTAGTTTCTTTTTGAGCTTTCATATACTTATAGCTCTAGTGCATCCGTTGCATGGCAATCCCTACTCACTCACATTGATAACTATTGATGGGCATCTCCATAGCCCGTTGATATGCCTAGTTGATGTGAGACTATCTTCTCCTTTTCGTCTTCTCCACAACCACCACTCTATTCCACCTATAGTGATATATACATGGCTCATGCTCATGTATTGCTTGGCTTGTCATCGGGGTTGTGCATGATTTAAATATTTTGTGTGGTGAAGATAGAGCATAGCCAGACTATATGATTTTGTAGGGATAACTTTCTTTGGCCATGTTATTTTGACAAGACATAATTGCTTTGTTAGTACGCTTGAAGTATTATTATTTTTATGTCAATATAAACTTTTGTCTTGAATCTTTCGAATCTAAATATTCATATCACAATTAAGAAGATTTGCATTGAAATTATGCCAAGTAGTACTCCGCATCAAAAATTCTCTTTTTTATCATTTACCTACTCGAGGACGAGCAGGAATTAAGCTTGGGGATGCCTGATACGTCTCCAACGTATCTATAATTTTTGATTGCTCCATGCTATATTATCTACTGTTTAGGACTATATTGGGCTTTATTTTACACTTTTATATTATTTTTGGGACTAACCTATTAACCGGAGGCCCAGCCTAGAATTGATGTTTTTTGCCTATTTCAGTGTTTCGGAGAAACAGAATATCAAACGGAGTCCAAACGGAATAAAACCTTCGGGAACGTGATTTTCTCACCGAATGTGATCCAGGAGACTTGGAGCCTACTCCAAGGAGTCAAAGGGGCGGTCACGAGGGTGGGGGGCGCGCCCACCCCCCTAGGGCGCGGCCCCCTGCCTCGTGGGCACCTCGGTGCTCCACCGACGTACTCCTTCCTCCTATATATACCTACGTACCCCCAAACGATCAGAAGGGGAGCCAAAAACCTAATTCCACCGCCGCAACTTTCTGTATCCACGAGATCCCATCTTGGGGCCTGTTCCGGAGCTCCGCCGGAGAGGGCCGTCATCACGGAGGGCTTCTACATCATCATAGCCTCTCCGATGAAGTGTGAGTAGTTTACCTCAGACCTTCAGGTCCATAGTTAGTAGCTAGATGGCTTCTTCTCTCTCTTTGAATCTCAATACAAAGTTATCCCCCTCTCTTGTGGAGATCTATTCGATGTAATCTTCTTTTTGCGGTGTGTTTGTTGAGATCGATGAATTGTGTGTTTATGATCAAGTCTATCTATGAATAATATTTGAATCTTCTCTGAATTCTTTTATGTATGGTTGGTTATCTTTGCAAGTCTCTTCGAATTATCCGTTTGGTTTGGCCAACTAGATTGGTAGTTCTTGCCATGCGAGAAGTGCTTAGCTTTGGGTTCGATCTTGCGGTGTCCTTTCCCAGTGACAGAAGGGGCAGCAAGGCACGTATTGCATCGTTGCCATCGAGGATAACAAGATGGGGTTTATTTCATATTGCATGAATTTATCTCTCTACATCATGTCATCTTGCTTAAGGCGTTACTCTGTTTTTAACTTAATACTCTAGATGCATGCTGGATAGCGGTCGATGAGTGGAGTAATAGTAGTAGATGCAGAATCATTTCGGTCTACTTGTCACGGACGTGATGCCTATATACATGATCATGCCTAGATATTCTCATATCTATGCTAAATTCTGTCAATTGCTCAACAGTAATTTGTTCACCCACCGTAGAATACTTATGCTCTTGAGAGAAGCCACTAGTGAAACCTATGGCCCCCGGGTCTATTCTCATCATATCAATCTCCATCACTTTAATCTTTCTTTGCTTTTTTACTTTGCCTTCACTTTTTTACTTTGCATCTTTACACCAAAAATACCAAAAATATTATATCTATCAGATCTCACTCTCGTAAGTGACCGTGAAGGAATTGACAACCCCTAATCGCGTTGGTTGCGAGTAGCTATCGTTTTGTGCAGGTACGAGGGACTTGAGCGTGGCCTCCTACTGGATTGATACCTTGGTTCTCAAAACTGAGGGAAATACTTACGCTACTCTGCTGCATCATCCCTTCCTCTTCGGGGAAAACCAACGCAAGCTCAAGACGTAGCAGAGCTTGATTTGAAAATGACGCAGATTGTAAAAAGTCTCCTTGAGGTCTTCCAAGAGGGTGCCAAGCTTCTCCATCTTCACCACTATATCGTCTACATTGACGTGGGCGTTTCTGCCGAGTTGCTTGAGGAGGCACTTCTGCATGCAACGCTGAAAAGTGGCACCGGCATTTCTCAAGCCGAATGTCTTGGTTAGGTAGCAAAAAGCTCTGAATGGTGTGATGAAGGCAGTCTTCAGCCAATCGGCCGAGTTCATCTTGATTTGGTGGTAGACGGAGTAGGCATCAAGGAAAGATAGCAGCTCGCATCCGACTATGGAGTCTATCACTTGATCTATCTGGGCAGAGCAAATGGGTCTTTGGGG
This sequence comes from Triticum urartu, assembly GCF_056163025.1. Taxonomy (NCBI): domain Eukaryota; kingdom Viridiplantae; phylum Streptophyta; class Magnoliopsida; order Poales; family Poaceae; genus Triticum; species Triticum urartu. Next base: position 359,513,694 of record NC_141876.1, on the reverse strand, counting down.
CAGGCTTTGTTGAGGCTGGTGTAGTCAATACACATGCGCCACTTGTCATTCTTCTTCAGTACAAGGACTGGGTTGGCAAGCCATTCTGGAAAGAACACTTCCATAATGAAGCTGACTGCTAGGAGTCTAGCTATCTCTTCACCAACAATTCTTTATTTTCTTCTGACATGTGGCGTAAGGGTTGCTTGACTGGTTTTGCATCTGATCTGACATGTAGCTTGTGCTTGGCGAAATCTGTCGGAACACCCGGCATGTCCTTGGGAGACCATGCGAAGATGTCCCGATTCTCATGGAGGAAATCGACGAGATCGCTTTCCTATTTGCTATCAAGGTTGGTCCCCACGATAGTGTGCCTCTCCAAGTGGTCGGGGTCCAAGGGGATCTTCTTTGTTTCTTTGTCCGGCTGGAAAGAACCCTGAGCTTCCGACTCCTTGGGGTCTGGTGATAGGTCCGGCTGCTTGCTGGCCATGGCCACAACCCGGTCAAGGAGGTTCTTCTCGGCAGCAATCACGAGGGACTCGGCCAGCCGGCTGCTAGCAGTAGCACAGGCGGACGACTTCTTGTAGTCGTCGGCTATAGTGATAATTCCCTTTGTTCCCGGCATCTTCATCTTGAGGTAGGCATAGTACAGCACCGCCATGAACTTGGCTAGAGCCTGCCGGCCTAGGAGCGCATGGTAAGGGCTCTCTAGATCGACCACCTCAAACCAAATTGGCTTGCGGCGGAAGTGATCTTTGTCTCTGAAGAGGACATCTATCTTGATCTTGCCACTTGGTGAGCAGGAAAGGCCAGGTACAATGCCATGGAAGATAGTCCGACTGGGCTGGAGTTGTCTCTCTTTGATGTGCAGTTTGTCCATGGTGTCACGGTAAAGGATGTTGATGCTGCTACCGCCATCTATCAGGACTCGGGAGAAACGAGCAGCTCGCCTATCTGTTGAAAAGGTGGCATCTAGCACCAAGGCATAGGAACCCAGAGAAGGCATCACCTCCGGGTGGTCTGCGCGGCTCCAGCTGATGGGCTTCTTGGACTAGTGCATGAACTCTGGGGCTTCAGAGGTGACAACATTCACCTCTTGGTGTTGTTGCCGCCGGCTGTGCCTACCATCGACCACACTAGTGAAGATGATATAGGCTCTGTGTTCTTCGGGGAACTCATCTTGGACGGCGGCAATAGGGCGGACCACCGGCTGTGGAGGAGGCGGAGCCGGTTGGCCAGTGGGCGGAGGCGGCAGTCCTTCACCCTTGGCGATTCGGTTGAGCCAGTGGCACTTCCGGGTAGTGTGGTTGGATGGCTTCGCACCACTATGGAACTTGCAGAGAGCATCAAGGGTTTTCTCATAGGATAAGGCAAGCAACCAAGCAGGCTTGTCGCCCTTCTGACGCTTGGGGCCGGGTTGACCCTCCGGCTCCTGGTCTTCAACTGTTGCCACTTGCCGGCTAGTGGAAGCCGACTGCTGGGCCTTGTGCTTGTTGTCATTCTGTTGCTGCCGCCGACTGTTGTCACCAGCCGGCGTCTAAGGAGCTGGAGGGAGTACTTTCCCAGAAGCGTCCACTCGGAGCTCTGACTTCATGGAGGAATCGGCAGTGGCGTACTTGTCTGCTATGCTCAGCAGTTCGTCAAGTGTAGCCGGCTCGTCGCAGAGGAGTCGATGCTTGAGTAGGGTGCCCTCTCGGCACCCGGCAGTGAAGTATTCTATGGCTTGCACCTCGTGCACCCCTTCACAGGAGTTGCGCAGTTCGGCCCACCGCGTCAGGTACTTGCAGGTGGACTCGGTCGGGCCTTGGACGCACAGAGAGAGCTGGCGAGGCTTGGGCAGCCGCTTATAAGTGTTGGTGAAGTTGCAGATGAAGACTATGGTGAAATCCAGCCAGCTGTTGACGTTGTAGGGCTTGAGGCTGTTTAGCCATGTCCGGGTCGTGCCCAGGAGCATGACCGGAACATACTTCATGCCAACATGCTTGTTGCCGTTTGGTATGTTGACGACGGTGGGGTAGTCAACATGTAAGTGCATCTAGTGCCCCTTAGTGGTTTTGGTGTATTGAAGACTTATAGGTTAAGGGACTAATGTGTTTTTAAGTGTACACAGGTCTATAAGTTTATGAGGAGTTTGATATTTACAGAGAAAGTCGACCCCTAAAAATGAAGTTCTTCGACTGGAGACTTTGGATTTCTAAAGACTTTGTAAGTGAAGAAATTGGTGCAATCCTGAAGACTTGGCATTCATTTAAGGAACATGAAGCGTGAAGACTTTTGTTTTTGTAGTTTCATTTTCTCTTTCTTGAGTCTTAGGAAACACCGTACTGTAAAGAAGGAGAAATTTCTGAAGAAAAATGTTGTCACTATGACAACTAATGAACTTGTAAAAATCTAGTCTGAAATCAAAACCCTCAACGATGACTTCAAAGCCTACTATGCTGATTGGCAAGGAGCCAAGGTCAGGTTTGTTAAACTGACTAAGAAGTTCACCTCAAATGTTGCAGCTCCATCGCAACAGGAAATTCCTCAGGCTGAAGCATCTGCTCAGCCAACTGAAGAACATGCCAGCACCGCTGATGACTTTCAGGCTGCTGAAGAAAATGTGAGTTCCAGGGCTGATGACTGCATTCCAGCCGCTGAAGAAATTGCCAGGGCACCCACTAGTGGTGCGCCTGAAGAAAATGAAGAAGTCAGGGCAACTGCACCAGTTGTGGCTGAAGAAAATCAACCAGATTCCTCTGCTCCTCCTGCGCCTACACCAACTCCGATCCTTCCATCTGCATCAGATTTGAAGAAGACCAAGGCTGCAAAGCGTGCAGCTGTGAAGAAAAGGAAAGCATCAGCTACTTCAGATTCTTCAGCTCCGAAGAAAATGAAGTATATGACAAGTTCGTTCTCAAATCCCATTGATGTTGTTCCGATCTCAATCATGCCATCAAAGGACCTTGTTCCTTTTGATGAAGAATATGTGATCCCTAGCGGATCTAATGAAGAAAATCCTTTTGCTGCTTCGTCCGAGCAGATGGATGAAGAAATTTAAGCGGATCAAATCCCTTCAACACCAGTTGTTGCCTCGCCTATGCCTCAGTTCACAGCTGAAGAGGCTGGCGTTGAAGAAATGGAAGATGAAGATGTGGACATTGGTTGCACCACACCTGTGCTAAGTGATAAATTTTGGGAAAGTCAGCATCCAAACTCTCCACTGTTCACACCTTTACAGCAAATACCTCAGCCCCTGCACAAACTGTTCAAATGAGCTCTAAAGAAACTCACCCCACTTCCTCTGTACGTGAAGAAATTCCAGCCATTAGTGCTTAAGAAATTGTTGATGTTGAACATCTAAAGACGCAGACTGCCACTGAAGAGGAACCAGAAATTCCTCAGCCTGAAGAACCTGAGATTGCGATTCCTAAGGTTGTGATGCAACTCACCGACACTCCTCACCCCAAGCCAAAGGATCCATTCTCAAAGAAGCAGAAATTCAAGGCTGATGATTTCTTCGGCGAGCATGTATTCTTCACAGACTACAACCCCTATGACTCTGCTCGCATAAGGAAAAGGTGTTTCTGGACTGCCAGCCAGGCTACTTTCTATTCCTCAGTGATGTTTAACAAAGACAAAATCTTCTACCATGAGCACATTCCTCACGTGGATATGGAATCTCTGCCGTGCTTCGAGCCAGTCCTCAGTGTTCTTCACGATGCTGGACTGTTAAATTTCTGCACTGACATCTATGATTGGAATGAAGAACTCATTCTTCAATTTTATGTGATGCTGCACATCACAGGAGATTCCGAAGATGTGAATTCATGGGTGCTGGACTGGATGTCTGAAAACACTCACTATACAGCACCAGCTACTGAATTGCTTCGTGCTTTACCACTCAGTCCTCCCCTTGAGGCTTCTTGTTGCATCTACAGTGAACCTGAGCTTACAAATCACTACATGCAAGTTCTGATGAAGCCTTTGAAGCCAGGTCAGTCCCCACAAACCAAATTCCTCGTGAAGGAATTACTATATGTGCCTCGGACTGCCTATCGCATTCTGACGAGGACAATGAGTCCCATCAATGGCCACGACTCATCCGATGAGGAAATAGTTGGCATCATGAAGAATCTGCTATTCAACATCATACATAGCATTCCTATCAACTATCATGATTTCTTCATGAGGACTCTGGCAAATGCTGCATTTTCTCCGTTTGAGCTGAAACCTTATGCACCTTGGATTCTGAGATTCCTCTGGACAAGGTCTTCACTCAACTACAAGGCTGATTTTCAGAATCACCTCTGCTATCTGTGCCCGATTGAAGTCCTCAAGCAGGCTTTTGCTTCAACTGATGAAAAGGGCAAGGCTCCTGCAGTTATTGATGAAGGCATTCGTCCATTGGATGGTCAGTTTCGCAAAGCTGCATCTTATTCCACCAATGATGACTCTGCCACACATGACTCTACTGCCAATGCACCCAAGTCTACTCCTCAAGCCACTGCTCCTCGTGTGATGACTGACCATGAGCTTCTGCTTAGTCTTCACCAGAAGGTGGATCGAAACCATAAATGGGTTAAGTGTCAGTTTGGTTCATTTCTTCACAACATGACTGCTACACACAATGAAGTGAAAAAAAAACCATTGCTACCTCCATGAAGTCTTCGGTCGCACCTGGGCCATTCTGTCACATCTGTATGGTGAAGAAGATCTCAAGGCAATGGGTCTCAAGGAAGATTTTGACTGGTCTGCACCTCCACCAAAGAAATACAAGAAGGTCAAGGTTCCTCCTTTGGTGTCTAGCTCCTATTCTTCATCGCGCGACACCAACGAGCATGAAGACTTGGACGACACTGCAGCAAGCCCTTCCACGACAAACGACCCCAACAACGCTGGCGCTCCTTCATCAACTTGATATTCTTCAGGGGCATTAGTCCTCATTTTCAATCCTTTTGGTCATTCGATGACAAAGGGGGATAATTTTGAGTTAGTCTTCAAGTGGGTCTATCTATATGGGTGTGTTGTTTTTTTGCTAAGTTACAACTCTCGTTCTTCTGAAACTTTATTGGATCGAGTTGTAAACTTAAAACCGATGGTGCGCTGATACTTTTGATGTTTTTTCTGCATGCTTATTCCTCATATATGTTAATGCACGCATGCTGAATTACATCAGTCACCATATTTCATCATGCATTTCAAATTCTTCATTATGATATGTCAAATGCGTGTATGAAATACAAAATATAGGTGGAGATCTCCATGATTCTACTCTTCCAGTGTGCAATGCTTCAAAAGCAAAATCCTCATCATGCACATCTTTAGGGGGAGTTCTTCTATATCTTGCAATCAAATTCCTCAATATCAGTATTTACACTTCATATGTTTATCCCTGTTGAAAACTTAACCTATATTGTCATCAATCACCAAAAAGGGGGAGATTGTAAGTGCATCTAGTGCCCCTTAGTGATTTTGGTGTATTGAAGACTTATAGGTTAAGGGACTAATGTGTTTTTAAGTGTACACAGGTCTATAAGTCTATGAGGAGTTTGATATTTACAGAGAAAGTCGACCCCTAAAAATGAAGTTCTTCGACTGAAGACTTTGGATTTCTGAAGACTTTCTGAAGACTTTGAATGTGAAGAAATTGGTGCAATCCTGAAATCTTGGTATTCATTTGAGGAACATGAAGCGTGAAGACTTTTGTTTTTGTAGTTTCATTTTCTCTTTCTTGAGTCTTAGGAAACACCGTACTATTAAAGGGGGTCAAGGAAATACTAAGGAAAAATTTCCATGTGATGCTCAACTCAAATCCCACACCTACCAATCCCTTCGAGTGAAGCCATTGGAAATCTCATACAGTTCAGTCATATTCTTCAGTGACAGAGATGAAGTTCTTCTGGTCTCTGAGGAATTTGTTCTGACTGAGGAGTTAGGAATTCGCCATTGCGGATTACCTACACAGTGAGGAACATGATAGCCCTGAGGAATTTGATACTCAAATTTCCAACCGTTGCTGTGTTATGCTCCAGCTGTCCCAAAATATCTACCCACCTAACGGTCATATCATTGAAGGGCATTTATGTCTTATCGTGTCGGGTTGCTCCCTAGGCTAAATAGTTGCCCCCTACAACCACTAGCTGGTTGGCTGCTGCGAGAGAAACTGACACTTGTCATTTGAGAGCATCCCATCCTCCGAGGACTTTGAGCGAAAATCATCAAGTGAGGAAAACCCAAACCCAAACACCTACAAACCCCAAGTGATTGAGCATCACTGAAGAGATTGATCCTGCATGGATCCGACGCTTGTTACCTTTGAAGACTGTGCTTCTTCCAGACGGTTAGGCGTCAAGGTCTAGAGCATCCAAGAGGAATTGTGGATTGTCGAGTGACCAAGTTTGTGAAGGTTCAGAAGTCACCTGAAGACTTACCATGAGTGATTGGGCGAGGTCTGTGTGACCTTAGCTCAAGGGGAATACGGTGAGGACTAAGTGTCCTGAGCTGCGTGTTCAGGACTGGGTGTCTGTGTCACATCCCTAGTTCTGGTATGTCCTAGACGAGCTAGCCATTTATGCATCATGTTTAAATTCCATTTAAATTTGAAATGGGGATTTGTAAAACCCTCAGAATCATTTCTGGAAATGACCCAGATAAAAATTTCTCCAAAAAGGTCCAAGAAAATGTTCATGTCTCTCTCTGAAAATATTGGGCAGAGGTAAAATTCAAACCAATATTTCTAGGGGCTCATAAATATTTATTTTGGCCATTTGGAATTAATCCAGTAATTATTTGCATTGGATAAACATTTATATATATAATATTGTCCAATAATTCTGAATTTTGGTGAGGGGCTTTGGATTAATCCCTTAGGCCCTGCAAAAATTGTCAGAAGAAAATAAAATGATTTAGTATTTCTACTAAATCAGAACAAATGTCAGAAAAATAGAAAATAAACAAAAAGGGGAAAACCCTACCTGGCGCCTACCTCTCTGGGCCGCCTGTTACTGTGCGGCCTGGCCGGCCCAGTCGGCCAGCCCAGCCCACCAGCGCCGTCGTCCTCTTGGCGCCAGTCGGCCAGGCGTGTGGCCGGCGCGCGCGCACGGCCGTGCCGCCACGCCACCTCCTGCTTCTCCCCCTCGTCGCCTGGATCGCCCGCAACGTCGCCACGACGCCCCGCACCTCTCTCCCTCTCTCTCCCCCGAACGCTCTCCCCTCCCCTGTTTCTCTCGCACACAGCCACCGAGCTGAGCCGTCGCCACCGTCGCCATTCGTCGTGGCCACCGACCTCCCCACGCCCAGCCATCCCGACCACGAGCTCCGCCTCGCTGCCGTGCACCTCTACGCCGAACCACACGACCCCGGACGCCCTGAAGCCTCGTCATCGAGCTCATCTTCTCCGCACGGCCGCCAGAGATCGCCACCGACGTGCCTTCTGCTCCGAGCCTCCCCCAAGCCCATGGCGACGCCTCTACAACCACTGTGAGCTCCTGCATCAGAACCCCCTCTCCCCGAGCTCGATTACGCTCTCTAGTCGTGCCAGCCGCCGTAACCGAGCGCCGCCGTCCGCCATGGTCGTTGCTCTGGCAGCCACCGTGCATCTCCGCTCAAGCTTGTGCCTCCGGCGTGCTCCTGGAGCAACGACGAGTCCAACGCAGCCCCTAACTAGCTCTCCCGTGCGCTGGAACCACGCGCCCGCACTTGCCCGAGCTCCGGCCGCCGCCGCGAGCTTCGCTCTGGTGAGCTCCGGCCATCCCCGCTGCTGCTGCATGCCGCCCTGGATGCGGGTGAGCCTCAGCTCCTCGCCCGTGGTCTCCGCCGCCCGAATGGTCGCCGGAGGGCGAATCCCGCGCCCTCCGCCGCGTCTGCTGCCACCGGCGGCTAAACGCCGGCGTGTTAGCCCCAGTTGACCAGGGGGTTTGACCTCCCCTGGCTCAATGACAGGTGGGGCCCATCCCTGCTAATTCTAGTTTAGGATTAGCTTAAATTTAATTAACCTCTGTTAATTAACCATGACACTGACGGGTGGACCCCATGTGTCAGATTTGACCTAGACAGCCGCGTTGACCCGCTGATGTAGTGATGACGTCATGCTGACGCAGTTATTCTTTTTCTGGAATTATTTTTAAACAGGAAATTCCAGAAAATGTTCAAAACTTCAAAAATTCATATAAATTCAACCATAGCTCAGATTGAAATAATTTATATATGAAAAATTATCAGAAAAATTCAATCTATCCATCTGTACCATTTTCATGCATGACAAACCAACCTATACATGCTGTATATGTGAAAACACACTTATGGCATATTTAAGAGCTTATTTTGGAGTTGCATCTGAATCTTTAGTTCAAATGGACTTTAACCAAATGAATGCTAGTTGCATTAGCTCAAACAACATCACATCTTCATGCCATTTTCATGCATCATAATGTTGCATATGCTTGTGTTTGATTGTCGACACCGTTCCTTCTCGATAGGTACTACTTCGGAGACCATTCCAGAGTACCTGTCTGAGGAGCAGTGTTTTCCTTGTTGATCTACCAGGCAAGCAAACCCCCTTGTTCATTCCGATACAATCCTACTCTCTCGCTCCTGCTCTCAGTTATTGCATTAGGACAACAACGATTCAACTGCTACTTTATGCTGCGGTAGTTGAACCCATTCCTCTGCATGACCTGTCATTGCCACAGTAAATAGTTAAAACCCACTAGCATGTGTAGGAGTTGATTGAGCCATGTTGTGTTCTTGCCATGCCATGCCTGCTATTGCTTAGAGTTGTGTCAGGTCTGATTCATCGGGAATGAATTGGAATGTTATGATATGTTCTGGTAATGAGAGTTAAGCGTCTGAACACGTTTTGGTAAAGGTAGCGGTGAGAGGCCATGTAGGAGTACATGGTGGGTTGTCTCATTGGGACCGTCCTTAAGAACTGAGTTCTGTGTAAGTTGTCCAATGACTAGCTACTACCACACATTGGGCTCCGGGCGCTCCAAGCTCTCTCGGCTTATTAACCGCCTTGATCTCTGTCCAGGAGTTGCAAATAGTTTCTGGTGTTTGTAGGTAGTGCTATTTTTCTACCGAGTGGCACCCGGCAGGGTGGGCTCGGGACAGACTAGGCACAGGTGGCACGGTGTACCAAGTGGCACCCGGATGGTGGGCTTGGGAACCCTGCTCACATCGTTTGGGGCCGTGAGCGACACCCCGGCCGGATCTCCTTGCGGATGGAACCCAAATAGGTGATAAACCTGGACTAGAGTCTTGCGTGGTTAGTTAGGTCGTGGCCGACACCCTCGCCAGGCTTCCGCTTGAAGGTTGCCGAGATACATGACGGGTATATGGTGATAAGTGGTGAGAGCGTGTGTGATGAAGTACCCCCCTGCAGGGTTATCATGATCTATTTGAATAGCCGTGTCCTCGGTTATGGACTTCTTGGATGCTTACGTAGTACATAGACAACTTAAAGTGGATACTCTAAAATGCTCAAGATAGGTGTGAGTGCTATGGATGGCCTTCTCGTAGGAGAGACGGAGATGAATCCATAGTAGTGTATTGATGTGGTGATTAGTGGACTCGTGTGCGCTGCCTCACCTCAAAGGAGTTTCTCATAGTCGTAGAACAGGATAGCCACTGAGTCAAAGCTGGCTTGCTGCAACTAAACCCCACATTACCTTCTTGATACAAATGCATGTATGATAGGATCTGACATAAGTCTTGCTGAGTACCCTTGTACTCACGTTTGCTTTATTTACGTTTTGCAGATGAGACATCTGTCTCACTAATAGTATCGTTGGACTTCGACGAATAGCTTGTTACCTCAGCTACGATCTTGTACCTTGGAGGGACTTGTAGATAGTCAGGCTTCTCGGCCTTTTTCATTTGTAGTTGTCTGTACTCAGACATGTAATGCTTCCGCTTGTTGCTTGTATGCTCTGAATGATGGGTCATGTGACCCCTGTTTGTATTTATGCTATGTGGCTCTTCTGAGCTTTTATCTATATGAGTTGCGTTATGTTGTGATGCCATGTTGTACCTCACATACTTGCATGCTATGCGTACGTGTGACGTGTATTGCTATGTGTGGGATCCGACAATCTAGTTGTTTGTCCTTGGCAGCCTCTCTTATGGGGAAATGTAGTCTAGTGCTTCCTTGAGCCATAGTAGTCCGCTACAGCCCGGTTCACCGGAGTCCTGCTAGCCCAGCACTACTGTTCAGGACACTTGACTGGCCGGCATGTGTTTCACTTCGTTCCTGTGTCTGTCCCTTCGGGGAAATGTCATGCGGAGACATCCGGAGTCCTGCCTAGCCTGCTACAGCCCGGGTTCCCCGGAGTCCCCGGAGTCCTATTAGCCCAGTGCTACAGCCCGGATTCACACGCTACTGACCGACACGCTCGATGTGAATCATGTATACCTGTTCCCATAGGTTAGTGCCGCTTTGGGTTCACGACTAGCCATGTCGGCCCGGGTTCTCTGTCATATGGATGCTAGCGACACTATCATATACGTGAGCCAAAAGACGCAAACGGTCTCGGGCCATGGTAAGGCGACACCCGTGGGGATACCGTGCGTGAGGCCGCAAAGTGATATGAGGTGTTACATGCTAGATCGGTGTGACTTAGAATCAGGGTCCCGACAGTCCGGGACTGTGTCTCCTCAGGTTTAAATACCTAGCCGCCCTAACCAGACGTACAACTATCACAGCAGTTGGAACTGGTCTACCAAATCATTGTCTTTACCGAGCTAACTGGTTCTATTTCCTCAACTCTTTCATTTCCTCATAACTGTGTTGAGTGCTTGTTCATATCTATGTTTGAAGACTTTGACTGAAGACTTTCTCAAATTCCTCAGTTCAATTTCTTCAGTCTGTTTGTCTTCATCCTGTGTTATCATGTGCTTACGCTTACTGTTCTCTGTGCTTGTCTTCATTTCATCATGATGACTATGCTTGTGCTCTGTTATGTTTACTTTTGAGTACTTATTCCGCTGCTAGTAGTTCTTTGTTAAGGAATTTCCTCACCTGCAAATTCCTCAGCGAAGAATTCATAAAAATCACCTATTCACCCCCCCTCTAGTCGATATAATGCACTTTCACAACCAACCAATCTTCCGGCTTCATGGAACAGTTGTACTTGGGCGTATCTCGAGGGAGCGAGAACCCTTTGGGAAAGGGCTCGTCGCGAATGCGGGGGCCGAAACAAGGTGGGCCGATCGCATATTCTTCTTCTACTGTTAGGGATCGAGCCAGTCATTAATCCGGTGACTGGCGTCATTCTCTCCGACTCCTTCGCGGGGGCCTAGCCGGTCTCCGAGAGTCGGGTGCTCAATAGCCAGCGGGGAGATGCACCTCTCATTGCGCGGGGGAGGCGGACGATCGCCCGGCTGTTCAACTGCTCGAGGGCGGCCATCTTGGTCGCGCTCGATGGTGATGCGAGTCCGGCTCTGGGTCTCTTCAATCGCGGGCGCCGCCTGTTGGCGTCCGGGAGGTCGCGTCGTGTTCGCGGTGGGGGGGAGGGGGGTTCTTGCAGGCCGGGTTCTGCCATGCGGTGGCCAGCTTCTTGCTGTGCGGCCGCGTTGAGGAGCTGTTTGACACGCTTCGTCATGCAGCGTCGTTCGTCACCCTCCAGGTGGTCCAGTTCATCTGCTGCCGCCTGGGCAGCACGCAGATTCTCCAAAGGCGTGGTGTAGATGGAGCGGTCAGCTCCCAGCATGCTGGCGATGGCCTCGCCATGCCGCTGAACGGTACCCCGCCAGCTTGGCTCGCCAGCAGCCGGCGTGCCACAGACGACACAGTCGATCTCGCGCTGGTAGGCTTCACTGAGGCGCCTCATGGCCACCAGCTTCTGGGCGCTTTCGAGGAGCGAGACGCGGAAAGCCTCCAACGTCACTCCATCTGTGTTCTCCGCAACAGGTGCGGAGAAGCCACGCACTGCCGCCTGCAGCGGGTCGCGAGCAGCCGCGTTGGAGGCTCCATCGTGGCTGATGACCAGCACCTCTGTAACGGTGCTGGTGCTGGCGTCGCTGATCGCAGGAGGGAGCGGGTCGTCGATGATCACCATGTTGGCGGGGAAGGAATCGGGAGATGCCACATCGAAGTCGATGAGCATCAGGTCGGTGGAGCCAACACACTCTATGTCGAAGGCGGGCTCGTTGGCGATGTCGATCTTGCCAAGGAGGTCGACGAGGCAACTTTTGGAGCGGGCTGCTCCCATGTCAGGCATAGGCCCATCGAAGATACGGATCCCGCAGTCGAGGTCAGTGAGAGTGCTCATGGCGCAAGCGGCTTCTACGCTGCGCAGTGTGTCGACACAGATGCCATCCGGCGTGCCAGGTTCGCTGCGTTCGCTGGGAAGGAAAAGGGTTCCCGTCCAGAACATGTTTCCGGACGACGGTGCACCTTGCCCCACAGTGGGTGCCAAATTTCAGGGTTGTGGAGCGACATATGCCAAGGGATGGCTAATCATGGAGAGGGACAAGAGTACGTCGCTGGGCTCTAGAAGCGGGAGTGAGCGAGACCGCATGCGCATGCGAATCTTACCCAGGTTCGGGGCTCTCCTAGGAGATAGCACCCCTAGTCCTGCTTTGCGGGTTCTCTGCATGATCACTATCTCAACAAGGTAGCTACAAGCTTGCTCCTTGAGCTGCTTAGCTAGAGGAGGAAGAAGAACAAGGCTAGCCCAACTTCCCTTTCTCTATGTGTGTGTCTACTAAGGTTCTGAATCCTTTGCATGGGTGGCCTGGGGGTTTATATTGGCCTACCCCCCCAGGGGTACAATGGTAATCCGGCCAGGTGTAGGACCTGGCCGTCGATCTCTCTAGATGCCGGCTTCTCCGCCGGCTGCTCGGGACCGCCGCTTGGTGGGTCCTGCCGGCTGTCGTGTACTCAGCCGACAGGCCGTTCCCGTCGCTTGTGGGTCTGGTTGATCACTCTACACTGTAGCCTTGCTACTGATGATGGATGCTTTGTCGGGGGAAGCATGGCTATAGTACCGCCGCCTGGTGGGCGTTCATTATAGTCATTCCCCGTCGCTTCTGGTTAATGATGCACAAACTTTGAGGGGGGACGCATGTTGGAAGGTGGCCCGCCCCGTTGCCGCCTGCTGGGGTTTTGCTGCCTTCTTGGGCTCGCCAACAGGTAGGGCCCGCTGCCTGTGGGCTGTACCGACAGGCCGTCATGGAAGCATAGCTCCCTAGGTAGTTGGTTATGTTAGGCAACATGACTATAGTATCCCGCCGGGTGGGGGCGTCCGCCAGGTACGCCCGTACTGTAGCCACGATCAGCCCGGGATTCGGGGGTCGCAATTTGCATTGTAGCTACGCCCCGTCCCGTCATGATTATGTGGGTGCAAACTTTGAGGGCACGAGAGGCCGCCTACTGGAAGCCAGCCGCCCCGTAGCTGCCTTCTGGTATTCTGCCGCCTTCTGGTATTCTGCCGCCTTCTTAGTAGCCGGCTCAAGAAAGAAGTCGCTCGTCCGGGAGGTGTGCGGGGCGCAGTCGGCCCCGATGTCTTGAAATACCAAGGGGGGCTGATAAGGCTACCCGTGGTCATTTACTCTGACATCTTTGTATTCTGTGCCAAAATTTAACCATACTCGGTGGCGTGCATGCAGCTATTTGATTAAATGGGATGATCGCGAGAAGTCCGCCATGCAGACTCGACGGGACGCGCGCGAGCTGTCCATCGCGCAGGCTCGACGAGACGCATGCATCCTATCCACCTCACAGGCTTGACGGGACACGTGCGATCAGCAAGGCCGCCCATGCTCACCGGGAAGCAAGCTCTTTGACCTCCATCCACCAGCCGCCCGCCTTGCTCACAACTTATCCATTAATGGTGGCCGAGCCGCTGTTTAACACGCGGTTAATTAAAGCAGCTGGAGGGACGGTGTTTGCTTGTGATCCCATGGCCCCTCTCAACGTTAGCATTTGCTTTGTTCGTGTTTTCAACTCGTATTCCGGCCTAATTTAAGATGCCACATAGGGCAATGGATAATACAACGACAAATAAAATGGAAACAGATAATACGATGAAAAATTTACAATGGCGCGGATAATAATTGTCTTACATATTCCGGATAATTTAAAATGCCGCATGCGGCAAAGCCCGGAAGACACAGGGGCAAGAGAAGAAAGAAATCGCAGACAATGATCTGGGTCTCTACTGTCTCTACTCCTCGATGGATCGTCGGGCGACGACATCCTCCAGCTCCTTCCTCAATTCCTCACGACTTTGATTGAAAGCAGCCACGGATTCCTCCACCTCCTGCTCGCGCTTGATTCGGTACTTCCTCAAGTCACCCATCAGTTCCTCAATGACCACTGTCAGTGCCATCTTCCAGCTGGCGGCCTCCTCGTCCTTCTTAGTGAGTGCCTTGAGGAGCTTCGCATTGTCACCCATGAGTTGCTCCATGAGGCCGATTGCCTTCTCAACCAAGGCATCGCTGATCTCGAGCAGCTTCATCAAGCCGTCGACTAGCTCCTGCTGCTTAATGAGACCAGCGATAATGTCAATGTCGCCGGCCAAGGACTTCAGCAACACCAGCTCCTCGCGACCACCGATGTGGTGAGTGCGCTTGTGAGAGCCCTTGCATGCCGGCGAGAGCTTGTTTGAGGGCTGCGCGGCGCGCCGGGACATCTCTGCTGTGGTTGCCGCATGGCGGCGGGACCTCTCTAGTGGTTTCACGGTCTTGGTCTTTGCTCCTTGGTTATATGTCCACCCGAAACTCCTCCTACCGGTTATGGCGGAATGACTAGACAGGAAAGACCAGTTTTGTGGGTGATGAGGAGAGGAAATGTGAAGTAATTTTTGAGTGGGTGGTTTTTATAGCCCGGTGCTAAGTGTGAACACATATTGGTTTGATCAGTGTGAACAAATTTGCAATTACTTATTGCGTTGTAATCTACAATGTGATGAGAAACAAGGTCAAAATTTATTGATGGTTCTGGGCCTACAAAGCCCATTTCTATTGTTCTGGCTCATCACAAACAGTTATTATGGATCAACCGTATGCCACGTATCAGAAGGCCGAAACGGTCCCCAGATGGCGTATGTAGGCTCGCGTTCTCAGATGTATGTGTACGTCTCTGCCCACTATCACACATGGTCAAGATATCACCATCGTTTCCGATGGATGCGTCGTCGTGCCTCCCACGGGGTGCCAGAAGGTTGACCACGTGGTTGCTTGCCATTGAGGCAGCCTCGGCATGCTCTGCTCGTTGTTGAGGCGGTCGCGGCGCCCTCTGCTCATGTCTGTCCGCATGTTTTGCTCGCCATTGAGGCGGCCGCGAAGCGCTCCGCTCCAGCGTCCCTGCGTGCGCTCTGGTCGCCGTTGAGGCAAATTTACAATGGAAACGGTTAATAATTGTCTTACATATTCAGGATAATTTAAAATGCCACATGTGGCAACACCCAAAACACCCACGACCTACATATGCATACAATTATAATAAAATATAGGCTAAAAGGATGAGTTGGCGGCCTTCCAACGACGGTCTTCTCAGACTCCATGATCAGCATAGCACCCTTGCGGCCATTCATTCCAAGTATCCCGACTCGCCTCGGCCTGCTGCTGGCGCTGGGAGGCTCTTGGGGCTGCTGGGCCTCTTCCAGAAGAGCTTGACAGCGTGCAATCCCACGCATGACATCTCCGCGGAACCGCTCCATTTCCATGTCTCTGGCCTGATAGCAAATTCCGTCCATCACCCGCATCCTCAAGATACCACGTTGGTGATGTTCTACTTTGTCGGGGACGTCAACTCCGCCAAGGATGTGCTTGAGCCTGGCCACCACATCGTCGGGATCAAGGTTGACATGGCCGCCGCCGGCAATGATGAAGCCGCAGGTTGGCAATGTCTTGACTGAATCACAGAGGTCCTCTGCCCATTCCTTGCGGGGCATCAGGCTCTTGATGAGCACTGGTGATGGTGGCTCTTCGGGTGGGTCGTCGAGCATGCCGCCGAGCAACTCTGGATCTTTTGCACGGCGGATGGCAAACTGCTCATCACATTTCCTCTGCAAGATGTCGATTGTGCACTGATACGTCTCCATCGTATCTACTTTTCCGAACTCTTTTGCCCTTGTTTTGGACTCTAATTTGCATGATTTCAATGGAACTAACCCGGACTGACGTTGTTTTCAGCAGAATTGCCATGGTGTTATTTTTGTGTAGAAATAAAAGTTCTCGGAATGACCAGAAACTTCACGGAGAATATTTTTGGAATAAATAAAAAATATTGGTGAAAGAATCAACCAGAGGGGACCCACCACCTGTCCACAAAGGTGGAGGGCGCCCCCCTGTCTTGTGGGTCCCATGAAGGTCCACCAACCTCAACTCCAACTCCAGATATTCACGGTCGGGGAGAAAAAACATCAGAGAGAAGGATTCATCATGTTTTATGATATGGAGCCGCTGTCACCGCCTGTTCTTCATTGGGAGGCCAGATCTGGAGTCCATTCGGGGCTTCGGAGAGGGGAAATCGTCGCCATCATCGTCACCAACCTTCCTCCATCACCAATTTCATGATGCTCACCACCGTGCATGAGTAATTCCATCGTAGGCTTGCTGGACGGTGATGGGTTGGATGATATTTACCATGTAATCGAGTTAGTTTTATTAGGGTTTGATCCCTAGTATCCACTATGTTCTAAGATTGATGTTGCTATGACTTTGCTATGCCTAATGCTTGTCACTAGGGCCCAAGTGCCATGATTTCAGATCTGAACCTATTATGTTTTCATGAATATTTTTTTGTTCTTGATCATATCTTGCAAGTTATAGTCACCTAATATGTGTTATGATCTGGCAACCCCCGACTGATAATAGTCAGGACACTTCCCGGTGATGACCGTAGTTTGAGTAGTTCATGTATTCACCAAGTGCTAATGCATTGGTCCGGTTCTCTATTAAAAGGAGGCCTTAATATCCCTTAGTTTCCAATAGGACCCCGCTGCCATGGGAGGGCAAGACAAAAGATGTCATGCAAGTTCTTTTCCATAAGCATGTATGACTATATTCGGAATACATGCCTACATTATATTGATGAATTGGAGCTAGTTCAGTGTCACCTTAGGTTATAACTATTGCATGATGAATGACATCCGACATAATTATCCATCATTGACCATTGCCTACGTGATTTTCACATATTGATCTTTGCTACGTTACTTTTTCGTTGCCACTGTTACAATTGCTACAAAACTGCTACTCTTACTTTTGCCACCGTTACTGTTACTTCCATATTACTTTGCTACTAAATACTTTGTTGCAGATATTAAGTCTTTCAGGTGAGGTTGAATTGACAACTCAGCTACTAATACTCAAGAATATTCTTTGGCTCCCCTTGGTTCGAATCAATAAATTTGGGTTGAATACTCTACCCTCAAAAACTGTTGCGACCCCCTATACTTGTGGGTTAACAAGACCTTTTTCTGGCGCCGTTGCCAGGGAGCATAGCTCTATTCGCTAAGTCACTTGGAATTTATATCTGTTGATCACTATGAGGAATTTGAAAGATGAAAGAACCAAGATTTTTCCCTCAACTACGAGGGGAGGTAAGGAACTGCCATCTAGCTCTGCACTCGATTCACCTTCTGTTTTAAGTAAGCTTACGACACCTACACCTGCTATTGATTATGATATGTTGCATTTTATTGATGATACCACTTCTTCTATGCATGATGCTTATGATGATACTACTTCTTTGATTGATAATATTATGCCATGATGTCTACTACACAACTTTATTTTTGTAGACACATGTTGGGTCTCCAAATGCAAAGTTTTGTAGGACAATAGCAATTTTCCCTCAAGTGGATGACCTAAGGTTAATCAATCTGTCAGAGGCGTAGGATGAAGATGGTGTCTCTCAAACGACCCTGCAACCAAATAATAAAAAGTCTCTTGTGTCCCCAATACACTAAATACAATAGTAATTTGTATATGTGCACTAGTTCGGCGAAGAGATGGTGATACTTGTGTAATATGGATAGCAGATATTGATTTTTGTAATAAGAACAATAAAAAAACAGCAAGGTAGCAATTAATAAAACGGAGCACAAACGGTATTGCAATGCTTGAAAATGAGGTCTAGGGTACGTACTTTCGCTAGTGCAATCTCTCAACAATGCTAATCTAATTGGATCATATAACCGTCTCTCAAAGTGCGATGAAGAATCACTCCAAAGTTCATATCTGGCGGAGAACGAAAGAAGAAATTTTTTGTAGCTATTCTTTCCGATCGATCTATCCAAGAGTTCGTACTAAAATGACAGCAAGTTATTCTTTCCGATCGATCTATCAAGAGTTCGTACTAAAATAACACTAAGTTATTCTTTCTGATCGATCTATAAAGAGTTCGTACTAGAATAACACCAAAGCAAATTCAGATTCATAATACTCAATCCAACACAAAGAACTTCAAAGAGTGCCCCATGATTTCTACCGGAGAAACAAAAGACGAGAACGTGCATCAACCCCTATGCATAGATTACCGCAATGTCACCTCGGCAATTCGCAAGTTGAGTGCCAAAACATATCTCAAGTGAATCAATATAATACCCCATTGTCACCACGGGTATCCATATGCAAGACATATATCAAGTGCTCTCAAATTCATAAAAGTATTCAATCCGATAAAAATAAATCTTAAAGGGAAAACTCAATTCACAACAAGATAGAGAGGGGAAAACACCATATGGTCCGACTATATTAACAAAGCCCACGATACATCAAGATCGTGAGATCTTAAGAACATGAGAGAGAGAGAGATTGAACACATATCTACTAGTACAAACCCTCAGCACCGAGGGTGGACTACTCGCTCCTCACCATGGTGGCCGCCGGGATGATGAAGATCGCCACCGGTGATGATTCCCCCCTCCGACAGAGTGCCGGAATGGGGTCTAGATTTGTTTTTCATGGCTACGGAGCCTTGGGGCGGCGGAACTTCTGATCTAGGGTTACCTCGAGGGTTTTCAGAATATTTGGCAATTTATAGGGCGAAGAGGCAGCACAGGAGGCCACCGAGGTGGGCACAACCCACCTGGGCGCGCCTGGGCCCCCAGGCACACCCTGGTGGGTTGTGCTCTCCTCAGAGCTCCCCTTTGGTACTTCTTTGGCCTACCGGGTGTCTTTTGGTCCATAAAAAATCTCCAAAAAGTTTTGTTGTGTTTGGACTCCGTTTGGTATTGATTTTCTGCGAAGTAAAAAACAAGCAAAAATAGCAACTGGCACTGGGCACTTTGTCAATAGGTTAGTCCAAAAAAATGATATAAAGTTGTTATAAAGTGATTGTAAAACATCCAAGAATGATAATATAACAGCATGGAACAAGCAAAAATTATAGATACGTTGGAGGCGTATCAACATCCCCAAGCTTAATTCCTACTTGTCCTCGAGTCGGTAAATGATAAAAATATAATTTTTGATGTGGAATGTTGCCTAACATGTTCATCACATATTATTTTCTTTTGTAGCATCAACATATGGACTTTTATATGGTTTAAAATAATAGTCTGGTTTTGACATGAATATTTCAATACTCAAGCATATCAACAAGCAACCATATCTTTCAAAATATCAATACTAAAGCAAGTCATCCCTAACCCATCATGCTCAATCATTGATCCATTCATGAAACACACTCGCATATTAGCTACACCAAATGCTCCTTAGTGTTGCATTTATAAGAGAAGATGGTGACTCAAAATAAAAATTGCATTAAGTAAATAGAAAGGCCCTTCGCAGAGGGAAGTAGGGATTTGTAGAGGTGCCAGAGCTCAAAGCGAAAAAAGATAGAGATAAAACATTTTGGGTGGCATTCATTTCCTGTCAACGAAAATGATCGAGTAGTTTCTAATACTTTCCATGCTAGATATATCAAAGGCGGTTCCCAAACAGAAAGTAAAGTTTATTCCTTTTTCCACCATACTTTCACATTCCACGGCTAACCGAATCCACGGGTGCCATCCATACCAACACTTTCCAAGGAATTTATTATTGGACAACATAAAGTAAATTCATTTTTCATTTCGGGACTAGGCATCCCTAATACCTTTGTCGTACTCTCGTGCAATCACAAGTGAATAAACACTCATCTTGAGAATAACACATCTACCATGGAAAAATATCAGCCACCCCCTACCATTTCATGAGTGGTACGAGCACACAAAAATGAAATTTATTTTGAAAATTAGAGACGGCACATACAAATTTACTTAGAATGGCACGAGAATACCGCATATAGGTAGGTGTGGTGGACTCATGTGGAAAAAGTGGGTTTAGGGATTTTGGATGCACAAGTAGTATTCCCACTTAGTACAAATGGAGGCTAGCAAATAGATTGAGAAGCAACCAACCAAGAAACAAAAATTCTCATAAACAAGCATTGAGCATAACTAACACCAAATAATGCACCACAAGTAGGATGTAATTTCATTGCATAACTATTGACTTTCGTGCTTGCATAGAGAATCACAAACCTTAATACCAATATTCTTACTAAAGCATAATTACTCACCAACATGACTCACATATTATTATCTCCATATCGCAAAACTATTACAAGGAATCAAGTTTATTTTGTCAAACAATCTTCATGAAAGTTTTTATTATATCCTTCTTGGATATCTATCACTTTGGACTAATTTCATATGTTGCTTTTGACAAGCTCAAAAAATTTTAAGTGAAGAACATGAGCATAAATTGTTTCTTCTCTTATAATAATATAAGTGAAGCATGAGAGAAAATGACAAACTACTCCAAAAAGATATAAGTGAAGATCAAGCGAGTAGTTATGTAAATGGGTAGCTATTCGAGGACTCTCTCTTATTTAAAACTTTCAGATCTAAGTATTTTATTGAAACAGCAAGCAAAACAAAATAAAATGATATTCCAACAATAGCACACATCATGTGAAGAAGCAAAAACTTAGGATCAACCGATACTAACCGATAATTGTTGATGGAGAAATGTGGGATGCCTACCGGGGCATCCCCAAGCTTAGATGCTTGAGACTTCTTGAAATATTATCTTGGATGCCTTGGGCATCCCCAAGATTGAGCTTTTTTGTCTCCTTAATTCCTTTCATATCACGATTTCCCAAATTCTTAAAAACTTCATCCAGACAAAACTCAATAAGAACTCGTGAGATACGTTAGTATAAATCAATGCAACACCTTATCATTCTCTACTGTAGAAAATCACAAAAATTATTATTCAAAATTGCATACTAAATGCCTCTTCATATTTAATAGTTCTATCCTCAAATAGAATCATTGAACAAGCAAACATATGCAAACATAACAACAATCTGCAAAAACAATACAGTTTGTAAAGAATGCACGGATATCAATACTTCTTTAAGTCCAAAATTGTAAAAAAATTAACACACTCCAAAAAAATTGTCATGGCTTATTGTCCAAAAAGTTTCAACATTTTATCACATTCTGACTTTTCTAGGGAATTTTTTCAACTGCGATATACATTCTGTTTTCAAACAGCAACATGTATACTTGCAAAATAAGCATGGCAAAGGCTATGCTTGACATTTTTATTGAAGTAGAAGATGCAAAACATTATTATAGATATCAGCAAGAAAATAAAAACAAAAACAAAATGAAGCTCCAAGAAAAACTCATATCATGTGATGAATGAAAATAAAGCCCCAAGTAAGATTACCGATAATGTTGGAGACGAAAGAGGGATGCCTTCCGGAGCATCCCCAAGCTTAGTTACTTGGATCTTCCTTGAATATTAACTTGTAGTGCCTTGGTCATCCCAAAGCTTAGGTTATTGTCACTCCTTATTCTCCTCATATCGATATCTCACCCAAAAGTTGAAAACTTCAATCACACGAAACTTAACGGAACTTCGTGAGATAGGTTAGTATGATAAAGCAAATCATTCACTTTGGTACTGTCAAAGACAAGATTCCTAATTTTTCTCACATAGTTAGTACTGTACCTTGTCATTTACAAAATTTATATTGAGCAATATAAGCCATAGAAACTAGGAAACAAGCAAACTATACATTGAAAACAGAATCTGTCAAAAACAGAACAGTCTGTAATGATATGGGCAATAACCATACTTCTGCTGCTCCAAAAATTATGAAAAATTAGGACAGCCTGGGAAATTTATATATTAATCTTGTGAAAAAAGGATCAGGATTTTATCATGCTTCTGTAAAAATTGATAATTATTTTACTGGGCACATTTTTTTTGTTTTTCAGCAAGATCAAATCAACTAAAACCATAGACCATCCCAAATGTCTTACTTGGCACTTTATTGAAATGAAAGCTATAAAACATGATTACTACAATAGCTTAATCATGTGAACACACAGAAACGGTAGGGATAAATGTTGAGTTGTCTCCCAACATGCGCTTTTCTTTAATGCCTTTTAGCTAGGCATGATGATTTCAATGATGCTCGCATAAAAGATAAAAATTGAAACATACAGAGAGCATCATGAATCATAAGTTCCGCTCTCATAATAATTTTCAGTAGCATCATGAATATATTCATCACTATAACCATAACATAAAGCATTCTTTTCATGATCCACAAGCATAGAAATTTTATTACTCTCCACATAAGAAAATTTCTTCTCATTCACAATGGTGGGAGTATCATATGAAACTCAAATACTATAAATTGTTTCCACATTAAAAGATTAATGTTCAGGAAAAGGGTAATCATAACTATGACAAGTTTTATAAATATAATCATCACTACTTTTTATAACATAGGTATCAACACAATAATCATCATAAGTAGCAACTTTGTTCTCATCATAGATAGGAGGCATGCAATCATCATAGAAAATTTGATCATTCAAAGTAAGGGGACTAAAAAGATCAGCTTCATTAAATATAGCATCCTCAAGCTTGGGACAAACATTAATTGCAGCAAATAAATTCTCAAACATGTCATTCTCATAAAACATAGCATCCCCAAGCTTGTGGCTTGGCATGTCATAAGCATAATCACTCTCATCATTAATAGTATGAATAGCACTAACGGTATAACAATTGCTATCACCATAATTTCCCAAGTTGGTGCCAAAAAGATTTCCATGATTATAAGAAGTATCATTATCTTCCCAATCATAATTATCACAACAAGCAATAGGCATAACAAAATCATCATCAATAGTGCTCTCGTGCATTGTGCCATGAGACAAAGAAGAAATATCATCATCAAGTGCATCATCTTCCACAATTATTTTTGATTCATTTTCATGAGGCACAAAAATAATAGGAGCAACATTCTTTGGGAGAGATACCTTTTTACCTATATTCTTTCTTCTTTTCTTCTTCTTCACCACATCATGTGTGGGTTTAATTAATTTTTTCAAGTTTCTTATTGATGAGATTGGTTGAATAGGGAGCTCCTCCTCGTCACCTATTTCGTCATGAGAGACAATAGGAGGGAAAGTGGAAATCTTTAACCTTTCATTAGTATTCCTTTTATATTATATTGGGTTTCCCATATTTCTATAGTTGGCAATATAAACATTCTCATTGCAATCTACCATGCAAAACATATAGATATTTTTTAGATTAGTTTCAATGTCGTCCTTGAGAATGAATACTTCAAACCAACTATTTTTATGTGTCAATTCTTCACTCCCCAAAAATAGACAAAGGTCATTATAAAGTTCAAGGGTGATCAAGTCATTGCAATATTTGGACACAACTCGATGATGAAAAAGCATGCATTGGAAATTAAGGTGACCAACTTTATTGCAAAGTTCACAGGTAATGGGACAAAGAGAGCATAATTTTGTAGAAAATTCATCTATCACTTTGAGCAAAAATTGGTTCTATCATGCATATGCTTCTTACAAAATCTATCTTCCCTATAAGGCACGTCTTCACAAAATCTTTCCACTCCACAGAAATTGTCATGCTTATAAGAAACATTTTTCTCATGACTAGCGCAATCATCATTAGCATTCTGGATATTCAAAGAATTCATACTAACAACCTTGCAATAATGCTCATCATTTATGCCAAACATTTTATTGAATTCTTCTTCTATCAACTGAGCACAATTTTCCTTTCCATCATTTTCATGAAAGACATTACAGAGATGAATAATATGAAGCAACCACAATTTCATTTTTTTAGTTTTCTTTTTATAAACCAAACTAGTGTTCAAACAAGAAACTAAAAGATTCAATTGCAAGATCTAAAGATATACCTTCAAGCACTCACCTCCCCAGCAACGGTGCCAGAAAAGAGCTTGATGTCTACTATGCAACTTTATTCTTGTAGACACGTGTTGGGCCTCCAAGCACAGAGTTTTGTAGGACAGTAGCAATTTTCCCTCAAGTGGATGACCTAAGGTTTATCAATCCGTGGGAGGCATAGGATGAAGATGGTCTCTCTCAAACGACCCTGCAACCAAATAATAAAAAGTCTCTTATGTCCCCAACACACCAAATACAATGGTAATTTGTATAGGTGCACTAGTTCGGCGAAGAGATGGTGATACAAGTGTAATATGGATAGTAGATATTGATTTTTTTAATAAGAACAATAAAAAACAGCAAGGTAGCAATTGATAAAACAGAGCACAAACGGTATTGCAATGCTTGAAAATAAGGCCTAGGGTCCGTACTTTTGCTAGTGCAATCTCTCAACAATGCTAATCTAATTGGATCATATAACCTCCCTCAAAGTGCGATTAAGAATCCCTCCAAAGTTTGTATCTAGCGGAGAACAAAAGAAGAAATTCTTTGTTGCTATTCTTTCTGATCGGTCTATCCAAGAGTTCCTACTAAAATAACACCAAGTTATTATTTCTGATCGATCTATCAAGAGTTCGTACTAAAGTAACACTAAGTTATATTTTTGATCGATCTATCAAGAGTTTGTACTAGAATAACACCAAAGCAAACTCATATTTATAATACTCAATCCAACACAAAGAACCTCAAAGAGTGCCCCATGATTTCTACCGGAGAAACAAAAGATGAGAATGTGCATCAACCCATATGCATAGATTACCCCAATGTCACCTCGGGAATCCATGAGTTGAGTGCCAAAACATATCTCAAGTGAATCAATATAATACCCCATTGTCACCATGGGTATCCATATGCAAGACATATATCAAGTGCTCTCAAATCCATAAAAATATTCAATCCGATAAAAAGAAATCTCAAAGGGAAAACTCAATTCACAACAAGATAGAGAGGGGAAAACACCATATGATCTGACTATATTAACAAAGCCCCTAATACATCAAGATTGTGACATCTCAAGAACACGAGAGAGAGAGATTAAACACATAGCTACTGGTACAAACCCTCAGCCCCGAGGGTGAACTACTCCCTCCTCATCATGGTGGCTGCCGGGATGATGAAGATGGCCATCGGTGATGATTTCCCCCTCCGGCAGAGTGCCGGAACATGGTCTAGATTGGTTTTTCGTGGCTATAGAGCCTTGCGGCGGTGGAACTTCTGATCCAGGGTTACCCCATGGGTTTTTGGAATATTTGGCAATTTATAGGGCGAAGAGGCGATGCGGGAGGCCACCGTGGTGCGCACAACACACCTGGGCACCTGGGCCCCCAAGCGCGCCCTTGTGGGTTGTGCTCTCCTCGGAGCTCCCCTCTGGTACTTCTTTGGCCCACTGGGTGTCTTCAAGTCCCGAAAAAATCTCCAAAAAGTTTAGCTGCGTTTGGACGCCATTTGGTATTGATTTTCTGTGAAGTAAAAAACAAGCAAAAAACAGCAACTGGCACTGGGCAGTATGTCAATAGGTTAGTCCCAAAAATGATATAAAGTTGCTATAAAATGATTGTAAAACATCCAAGAATGATAATATAACAGCATGGAACAAGCAAAAATTATAGATATGTTGGAGACGTATCGTGCCCCTAGGTGAATTTCTTGATGAACAACTTGCTAGGGTTAGAGAGAATGAAATTACTGAAACTGATGATATTATTGAAACTGAAAATTATGATTCTCCCCCTACATATGAATTGTCTGTTGTACGTGAGGGTTATATTATGGATGAAGAAAGTGCTAGAGAATTTTTTGCTTGCAATGATAGAGATGATCTTAAGAAACTGGTAGCTAAGCTTAAAGAAAAGTATTTGAATGCTAGAATGCAATATGGTCCTATGTTTTCTACTTCACCTATCTTTGTTACTGATAAGGATTATGAATTATCTGTCGTTCCTGAGTTAATTACTTTGGTTGAATCTGATCCTTTCTATGGTTATGAATCTGAAACTGTTGTGGCACATCTTACTGAATTGAATGATATAGCCACCCTATTTGCCCATGAGGAAAAAAAATTCTCTATTACTATATTCTTAAATTGTTTCCTTTCTCATTAAAGGGTGATGCTAAGTTATGGTTTAATTCTCTTGCTCCTGGTTGTGTGCATAGTCCCCAGGATATGATTTACTACTTCTGTGAAAAATATTTCCCTGCTCATAAGAAACAATCTGCCTTAAGGGAAATATTTAACTTTGTGCAAATTGAAGAAGAGAGTCTCCCACAAGTTTGGAGGCTTCTCCAATTACTTAATGCTTTTCCTGATCGTCCTCACAAGAAAAATGAAATATTTGATATCTTTTATAATGGACTAATCGATGCTTCCAGAGACCACCTGGGTAGTTGTGTTCATTGTGTTTTCAGGGAACGAACTATTGAGCAAGCTGAATTGCTATTGAATAATATATTGAGTAATGATAATGATTGGACTCTACCCGAACCAACTCCTATGCCAACTCCGAAGAAAAGAGTTATTCTATTTCTCAGTCCTGAAGATATGCAAGAGGCAAAGAAAACTATGAAAGAAAAGGGTATTAAAGCTAAAGATGTTAAGAATTTACCACGTATTGAAGAAATACATGGTCCTGATAACCTGACACAGGTAATAGAGGTAAACTCTCTTTATAGATTTGATGAAGGTGATATTCCTTATAATAAGTCTGCTAGTCAATTCTTGGATGGGTTTGATAATTTTATTGTTAAACAAGAAAACTTCAATGCTTATGTTAGTAGACAATTGAAACGTAATGCTTACATGCTTCACCACCTGGGTGATTATATGAGTAGAACTGTTAATGATCTTAAGCTAATTAGTAAACATGCTTCCATGATTACAACTCAAGTAGAACATGTACTTAAGGCACATAATGATTTGCTTAATGAGTTGAATAGTAAGAATAATGATAATGTTGTTAGGGTTATGACTAGAGGTGGTAAGATGACCCAAGAACCTCTGTATCCTAAGGGCCATCTTAAGAGAATTGAGCAAGATTCTCAGAGAATTAATATTGATGCACCTAGTCCTAGTAATAAAAGGAAAAATAAAACCGATAGGACTTTGCATGCTTCTAGTGAACCTGTTATAGATACACTTGAGAATCCAAATGATATTTTTATTTTTGATGCTGAGACACAATCTCGTGATGAACATGAACTTAGTGATAATGTTAATGATGATGTTCATGTTGATGCTCAACCTAGCAATTATAATGATGTAGAGATTGAGCCTGCTATTGATCTTGATAACCCACAATCAAAGAATCAACGTTATGAAAAGAGAGACATTGTTGCTAGGAAACATGGTAAAGAAAGAGAACCATGGGTTCAGAAACCCATGCCCTTCCCTCCTAAGCCATCCAAGAAAAAAGATGATGAGGATTTTGAGCGCTTTGCTGAAATGATTAGACCTATCTTTTTGCGTATGCGTTTGACCGATATGCTTAAAATGTCTCCTTATGCTAAGTATATGAAAGATATTGTTACAAATAAAAGAAAGGCACCTTAAGCTGAAATTTCCAACATGCTTGCTAATTATAATTTTAAGGGTGGAATACCAAAGAAACTTGGAGATCCAGGAGTACCAACTATACCGTGCTCCATTAACAGAAACTATGTTAAAACTGCTTTATGTGATCTTGGAGTCGGTATTAGTGTTATGCATTTCTATTTATATCATAGACTTGAATTGAATAAGTTGACACCTACTGAAATTCCTTTGCAAATGGCTGATAAATCAACTGCTATACCCATCGATATTTGTGTGGATGTGCCTGTTGTGGTTGCAAATGTTGCTATCTTGACGGACTTTGTTATTCTTGTTATTCCCAAGGACAACAATATGTTGATCATCCTTGGTACACCCTTTTTGAATACTGCAGGGGCTGTTATTTATTGCAAGAAAGGCAATGTCACTTTTCATGTTAATGGTAATGAGCATATGGTACACTTTCCAAAGAAAAAACCTCAAGTTCATAGTATCAATTCTATTAGAAAATTTTCAACTATTACTATTGGAGGTTTTGAATTCTCTCTACCTACTATCAAAAAGATATATGATATTCTTACTGTTGGGGACATACATATCCCCATTGAGGTAACCTAATGTTATCCGAAAATTCTCCGATTTCATGTCATTCGAAAGAAGTTTGTTGGTAAGACTTGATCAACCTTGTTAATGGATTCCTTTTGATGGGCATGAGATGGATGAATTTAGAAAGCACAACCTTCTGTACCTACTTTTTACTTTCTATTATTTAGAATAAATAAAGCAAAATTAGTATTTTCTGTCTGTTTTCTGAATTATCCATGCAATGAAAAATGTCCTGAAAATAAAAGTTCTCCAAATGCCATGAAAATTTAGTATAATTTTTTATAGAATATTGAGAATTTCTGGCAGTGAACACACCAAGGGGCATCACCAGTGGGCCACAAGGGGGGAAGGCATGCCCTAACCCTCGGCACTCGCCCTGCCTTGTGGGCCCCATGTGGGTTCCCTCAACTTATTCCAGCACCCATCCACCTCGTCTTCCTCCAGAAAAAATCATCCCGTAGCTCAAACCCGTGTTCTTCCTCATTTTCCTGCCATTTTCGATCTCCTTGTGCAAAGCTCCATTTCCAAAACTGTTTTGGGGGATTGTTCTTCGGTATGTGACTCCTCCAATGGTCCAATTAGTTTTTGTTCTAGTTTTTTATTTATTGCAATTTTTCTCTGCTATGGTGACCTTGTTATTGAGCTTGCATGCCAAATTTATATGGTCCAAAGTAGTTTTGATGCATGATATAGCCTCTAGATACTTGTAGGAGTAGTTGCTATCAATCTTGTTGAGTTTGGTTCACTTCTATTTTGAGTCACTAAAATTTTAGAAATTTTTCAGAGGAAGAAAAAATGTCTAGGAAAATGTACCAAGGTGGTTCTTCGAGGAAGCAACCACTGAGGCTCGCGGTACGTGAGCCGGACCTTGAACCACCAAGGGAAGCTCAAGTGCGGCCTTGTGAATGGCCATCAGATGAGTTCATGTTCCATGCAGGTTTCAAGGATGAGTTTGGTGCATACATGCAAAATGTCAGCGTTGAGGACTTCGTGCCAGATAAGTGCCGACAATACTATTACCTCTCTGATTCCTTTGTGCAGAGGTTTGAATTTTCATCTAAGCGCAATACACATGATGTTTTATTTGATCTTTATGATGAATCATATACCATGGACCTTGAAGATCTTGATACTCTTGCCAAATCCCACAATGGGGCATTCATAGTGAGCCTCACAAACCTGAATACAATGATTTCCTTGCTAGCTTCACTGTGGGAGAAACTAGAAATATCACACAAGCTACCATAGGCAGCATTCACTTTTCTGCCATACATTATGTTGCTCTCTTTATAGGTAGATGCATTAACGGTAAGCATGAGCATAGCCACATTTGCGTTCCAGATCTTAGTGTCCTCAAGTGTGCAGTGTGAGGTGATAAACGCTAAAGATGGAGATTTATTTGGTGGGATTTATGCAACTCGGTTAGCTAACTATCTTGGTGTACCCATAAGGGGAATGACATTGAGTTGCCACCTGCTTTTCTAGATTATAATGCTATGGTACGCTACCAGTTTCTTGAGAGGAACGAACAGTCCCTCCGGTACCGACTAATCTTTGACAGACGGCATGATATCCATATTACCCTTCTTGTACCTGCCTTCTTTAACTTTCAGGTAAATGGGAGATATTTTATAACAAGAGAGGAGGCAAACGAGTATGAGAGAATAGCGGAGGTTGCTCGCCTCTAGGAAGCAGCTTGCCAAGCGGTAGCTGCCGCAGCACAGTAGAACCCCAACTATGATTTTGGATACCATCCGGGCCAGTCGTGGACCTAGACCAACTTAGGCCAAAAGCCTAAGCTTGGGGGAGTACGTATTTCTCACCGACATTACATTCATGTTGACACACTCATTTCAGTTGTCGGTGTTCATACATTTTCATTGTATTATCCATGTTAGTTAATTTCTTTTTCTCGCTTTCTTCTTGTGTGTTTGAATTTTTTTGCAAAAATCCAAAAACAATTAGCTGTACTTTCTGTTTAGTTTCCTTTCCATGTTTATTTAGTAGTAGTATTAAAGAAAGCCCGAAAAGATTTCTCGTTCTTCTTTTGCTTGTTGGGAGCTTTCCCATGTAAATAGTTTTTCTCGTTCTTGTTTTACTTTCTTCAGAAAAACAAAAACTCTAAAAACATTTCAGTGTGTTTCTTTGAAATTCTTTTCTTTTCTTTTCTTTGGGGGTCGAGAGGAGAAGACCACAATGAAAATGTTTAGTGGCTCTCATATGCATTATTGTTGATCTAACAAAGGGCCCATATTACCTCGTCTTCTCCTTTGAATAAATGTTTGCAGATTCCAGCTTAGTCCAATGCACGTGCACTATTATTATTATCCACACTGTTTGGTCGTGCAAGTGAAAGGCAATAATGACGATATATGATGAAATGATTGAGATGAGGAAAAGCTGGTATGAACTCGACCTATCTTGTGTTTGTAAATATGATTAGTTCATCGTTCTTGATTCAGCCCATTATGAATGAAACATGTTTGCAATGACAATTAGAGATTATAGTCACTCATGCCATGCTTAATTAGCTAGGAGTTTACAATGGTTTACCTTGCGTGCCAACATGCTTTTAAAATGGTTGTGATGTGGTATGATAGGATGGTATTCTCCTTTGAATGATTCGAGTGGCTTGACTTGGCACATGTTCATGCATTTAGTTGAAACAAAATCAACATAGGCTCCACGATATTTATGCTCATGGTGATTTATATCCTACTGATGCTTGCACTCATTGTTGGTTAATCTCGATGCATGTTTATGACTGCTGGTCGCTCCTAAATCTCTTGCTAGCCTTCACTTGTACTAAGCGGGAATACTGCTTGTGCATCCACTTCCATAAACCCAAATTTGTTCCATATGAGTCCACCATACCTACCTATATGCGGTATTTACCTGCCGTTCCAAGTAAATTTGCATGTGCCAAACTCTAAATCTTCAAATGATAATTCGTTTTGTATGCCCGAATCGCTCATGTAGCGACTGGGGCTGTCAGTATCTTCCATGCTAGGTGGGTTATTCTAACGATGAGTGGACTCCGTTCATCATTCACGAGAAAATGGCTGGTAACCGGGAGGCCCAGTCCCATGCTCAAATCAAATCAAAATATAATTGCAAACAAAACTCCCTCAGGACTGTTGTTAGTTGGACGGTACCTATTGTTTCGGACTAGCCGTGGAATGTGCTTGTTGGTGGTGGGGGAGTATAAACTTCACCATTCTATTTGGGAACTGCCTATAATGTATCTAGTATGGAAGATACCAAGATCTCTTGGTTGTTATGTTGACAATGAAAGCATGTCGCCCAAAATATTATTCATCTCTGTTTCAAAAACTTTAGCTCTGGCACCTCTGCAAATCCCTGCTTCCCTCTGCGAAGGGACTATCTATTTTATTTTATTGCTGAGTCATCATCCTCTTATAAAAAGCACCAGTTGTAGAGCACCACAATCATTTGTATGCATTGCTATTAATTGATATCGAGTATGACTATGACTGGATCTATTTTACCATGAATTACAATGTCTAGTCAGTCCTTGATCTTCAAGGGTGCTCTGCATTTATGTTTTGCGGTCTCAGAAAGGGCTAGCGAGATACCATTTTGTTATATCATATCATGATTGTTTTGGAGAAGTGTTGTCATCTGAGATTTATTATTATTGCTCGCTAGTTGATTATGCCAGTGATATGAGTGAACGTGAGACCTAAATGTTATTGTGAATATGGTTAGTTCATAATCTTTGTTGAAAACTTGAATGCTGGCATTACATATTTGCAACAACAAGATCAAACAGAGTTTGTAAAAGTTTTCTTTACCACTTTCAGTTTGACAACTGAATTGCTTGAGGACAAGCAATGGGTTAAGCTTGGGGGAGTTGCTACGTCTCCATCGTATCTACTTTTCCAAACTCTTTTTCCCTTGTTTTGGACTCTAATTTGCATGATTTGAATGGAACTAACCCGGACCGACGTTGTTTTTAGCTGAATTTCCATGGTGTTATTTTTGTGTAGAAATAAAAGTTCTCGGAATGACTTGAAACTTCACGGAGAATATTTTTGGAATAAATAAAAAATATTGGCGAAAGAATCAACGAGAGGGGACCGACCACCTGTCCACAAGGGTGGAGGGCGGCCCCCTGTCTTGTGGGTCCTATGAAGCTCCGCCGACCTCAACTCCAACTCCATATATTCACGTTTGGGGAGAAAAAACATCAGAGAGAAGGATTCATCGTGTTTTATGATACGGAGCCGCCGTCACCCCCTGTTCTTCATCGGGAGGCCAGATCTGGAGTCCGTTCGGGGCTCCAGAGAGGGGAAATCGTCGCCATCATCATCACCAACCTTCCTCCATCTCCAATTTCATGATGCTCACCGCTGTGCATGATTAATTCCATCGTAGGCTTGCTGGAAGGTGATGGGTTGGGTGAGATTTACTATGTAATCGAGTTAGTTTTGTTAGGGTCTGATCCCTAGTATCCACAATGTTCTAAGATTGATGTGGCTATGACTTTACTATGCCTAATGCTTCTCACTAGGTCCCGAGTGCCATGATTTTAGATCTGAACCTATTATGTTTTCATGAATATATTTGTGTTCTTGATCCTATCTTGCAAGTTATAGTCACCTACTACATGTTATGATCCGACAACCCCGGAGTGACAATAGACGGGACACTACCCGGTGATGATCGTAGTTTGAGGAGTTCATGTATTCACTAAGTGCTAATGCTTTGGTCTGGTTCGCTACTAAAAGGAGGCCTTAATATACCTTAGTTTCCAATAGGACCCCACTGTCACAGGAGGGTAGGACAAAAGATGTCATGCAAGTTCTTTTCCATAAGCATGTATGACTATATTCAGAATACATGCCTACATTATATTGATGAATTGGAGCTAGTTTTGTGTCACCCTAGGTTATAACGGTTGCATGATGAATGCTATCCGACATAATTATCCATCATTGATCCATTGCCTATGAGCTTTTCACATATTGATCTTTGCTACATTACTTTTCTGTTGCCACTGTTACAATTGCTACAAAACTGCTACTCTTACTTTTGCTACAGTTACCGTTACTTCCATATTACTTTGGTACTAAATACTTTGCTGCAGATATTAAGTCTTTCAGGTGTAGTTGAATTGACAACTCAGCTGCTAATACTCAAGAATATTCTTTGGCTCCCCTTGTGTCGAATCAATAAATTTGGGTTGAGTTATCTATCCTTGAAAACTGTTGTGATCCCCTATACTTGTGGGTTATCATGCACCCAAGGACTGTCACGCTGATATCGCTGCCGATGGGCCATGGTGCCTACACCGGCCGATGAAGCTCTTGCTCCCCGACCGGCTCCGGCTCGTTCTCCTCGCTGAAGATGTAACACAGGTAGGGGTCGACGTCGAAGCTTTGGTCGTTGCCTAGCATTCTTGGTATAACTAATGGTAGATGGGTGAGGACTAGATCTGTGCAGAGTGTTGCGCGGTGCATTACCACCTGGGTTATATGCAACAAGCCATTAGCTGGTGGCGGGAAACCGATGAGAAGTGTCATTTTTACAATTCACACATGTGGAGCGCGAGAAGCACTCGTTGGAGCGAGGGAAGACTAAGTGGAGCACACACACAACCCGAATACCGTATGTGGTGCCACATGTTATTTATCACACACGTGTTAACATAAGGAAACATATGTGTAACTTACTAATCACCGCACACGAGTACTCGCAGACGCGCCATATGTGATACTCCTAGCCACCGCAAGCAACTAGTTTGCATTTTTTTTAAAAAATTGTACAAACAGAATCGCACACGAACTAACTGTAGTAACCGCCTATTTATAATTTCTCATCGCAAAAAGTTCATCCGAGTGGGCTGTTTGTGCGTATCACACACATCTTGTTTGCACGAATCGTTTGTGTTCTTTTGGCTCATCGCAAACAGTTCATCTATGTGAACTGTATGCCGCATATCACACACATCTTGTTAAGTTGAACCATTTCTGTTCTATTCCCTAATCGAAAGCAGTTCATCTGAGTGAACCATATGCCGTATATCACACACACCTTGATCTGGCAGTTTCTGTTGCATTCCCTAATAGAAAACAGTTCATCGGAGCGAACTGTATGTTGTATATCGCACACACATTGATATGCCTGCCCATTTTTGTTGTTCTGTCTAATCACGAACAGTTTGTATGGATCAACCGTATGCCCCGCGGCGCACACATAACTAAAATCTGAATAGTGTTTGATGTCTCCGCCATCGCAAACATTTTCCATCTTTTTAACGGTTTTTTACATCCCCGTTTGCGATTAATGCATCGCACACAGTTTCATAAAAGGGTCTCTGATCGTAGTGTCACGTTAGCAGCATCCTGCAGTAGTGTTATAGTCCCTCCAGCAGGGGGAAATTTATCATTGTTCTTGTCCTACACTTCCTACGAAGTATTTGTGACGCCCCTGATTCAATCGTACACTAATCATACACGCAAACGTGTACGATCAAGATCAAGGACTCACGGGAAGATATCACAGCACAATTCTAAACACAAATTAAAGTCATACAAGCTTCATATTACAAGCCAGGGGCCTCGAGGGCTCGAATACATAAGCTCGAACATAAACGAGTTAGCGGAAGCAATAATTTATGAGTACGGACATAAGTTAAACAAGTTTCCATAAGATGGCTAGCACAAATAGGGATACAGATCGAAGAGGTGCATGCCTCCTGCCTAGGATCCTCCTAAACTACACCTATTCGTCGGCGGCCTGCACATGGCATATGGCTGCTGGGCTCCACCATCTGGTTGCAGCATCCGAGAAGACTAGAAAAGGGGGGAAAAGAGGGAGCAAAGCAACCGTGAGTACTCATCCAAAGTACTCGCAAGCAAGGATCTACACTAGATATGCATTGGTATCAATGAAAGGGGTAGTATATGTGGACTAAACTGTAGAATGCCAGAATAAAGGGGGAGAAGCAAGTCCTACCAAGACTACGCTTCTGGCAGCCTCCATCTTGAAGCATATACAAGAGAGTAGCTTTTTTTAACCGGGCTATCCCCCTTTCCATTACTAAGAACGGAAATACAACAGTCTTACAGGATGAGAGTAGGAAGCAGTGAGAGGAGGGAAAAGCGAGTTCAATGCACTGCTAGGAAACCCACCGCACTCGCACGCCATTTGAAACGAGTGCTATGGGGCGAAAACCTAGACAACACCAGAATAAGACACCTATTAAAGGAGAGTAGCTGGTATAGTAACAAGTAATATCATATAACATAATCCTACCCGGTGATCCTCCCCTCTTCGCCCTGTGGGAGAGTGATCACCGGGTTGTCTCTGGAACTTATATGGGTGTGTTTTATTAAGTATCCGGTTCAAGTTGTCTGAGGTTGGAATGCAACTCCAAGTCAGCCTGTTACCGTGGACACGACTATTTGAATAGATAAACTCCCCTGCAAGGGTGCACCACATTACCCGACACGCTCGATCCCTCTGACTGGGCACACTTTCCTGGGTCATGTTCGGCCTCGGAAGATCAACACATCGCAGCCCTACCTAGGCCCAACAGAGAGGTCAGCACGCCAGTCTAAATCCTAAGCGCATGGGTCTTGGGCCCATCGCCCGTTGCACTCCTGCACGTTGCAAGGGCAGCCGGGACTAGTCCTCGCAACCTCCATTACAAAGGCGATTGCTTTACGCGGACTACCCGGGCGCGCACCGCTCAGTCACTGACGTCTGGAAAGCTTCGGTTGATACTACGACGCCGGTTGCCCATATCTTGTCCCACGTGGTGGTTAGTGCGTATAGGCCAACGACCAACTCAGATCAAATGTCCAAACTTGTTAGGCGTGTTATTTTGAAGTAACCACGGACGCCGACCAAGGACCAGGCCCACCTCTCCCTGGTGGTCACAACCCGCCCTGTCGCTCCGCCACAAAGAATCACTAGGGGGCGTCAGAAACCCAGGTCCACCACTACCTGGATGGAACCACCTGACCCTTAAGCCCCCACATTCGTGAATCACTCGTGGGTACTCTATGAGCCGACCCGACTTTAGTCACAACATGTATCATGTATAGTATGTATATATGTACCTGTGATCACCTGCCGAAGTGATCATGACCCGAGAGTATAGCATGGCAGATGGACAAGAATGTAGGTCCACTGATGGAATACTAGAATCCTATTCTAAGCATTTGGGATTGCAAGTAAAGGTAACAATAGTAGTAACAAGGACATGCTATGCAACAAAATATGATCAAACCGATAAGCAGTAACAACTACACTACTCTAATGCAAGCAGTAGAGAGAAGGAATATGCGGTATCAAGATAATCAAGGGGGTTTTGCTTGCCTGGAAGCTCTGCGGAGAAGGATGGGTCGTCAACACCGTAGTCCATCGGGGCAGCAGTGGCGTCAGTCTCGAAGTCTACCAGAGAGAAGAGGGGGAAGAAACAATGAATACAATGCAAGCAGATGCATGACATGAAAATAAGCGGTGCTAGGTGTGACCTAACGTAGCACTAGGTGATACCGGCAAAGGGGGAAGACATCTGGGAAAGTATTCCCGGTGTTTGGCATTTTTAGACAGATGAAACAGAGGGGGGCAGTTCCATGTTTGCTATGCTAGAGGCACGTGACAGACCAACGGAGCGCGTATTCGAAATCTTCACGTTTTTTGAGAAACTTTCATGTATAGAGTATTTTCATCCGAGTTACAGATTATTTTCTATTAATTTTCAAAGTTTAAATGATTTCCTAAATTTTTTGGATTTAATTTTAATTCAAAAATCTTAGTAGAAACACTAGGTGCACCCAGTGCAGTGCACCCATAATGCACCACCGAGGCTGATAGGTGGCGTCAGATGGCCCAGTTGACCTAGTCAACAAAGACTGGTCAACAGGGTAAATAGTGCGTGTGGGTCCCGCATGTCATTGGCTCACAGGCGTTTATTTTAACTTAATTGATTTATCTAGGAGCGAACCCACATGTAAGTTAGTACTAAATAAGATTTGGGGGTAGTTGTCAGCAGCGGCAGGCAGCAGAGGAACTAAGGCAAGCAACAAGCAATAGCAGCTAGCGGCGCATGAGTAGTAGCTGGTAGCAGCAGAAGCAATGACAAGCAAGCACTAGTGGCAGTGGAGCAGTCGCAATAGGGAAGAGCAACAGCGGCAGTTGTGTAGCAGTAGGACGCAAAAGCTAGTGTAAGGAGGGGCGTGGCCCGATGCGGTCGCTGTGGTGGGCGCGGTCACGACGACCGCGGCCACTGCCCAGAATTTTGGTGGCACAGGGCAGCCAACTCCGACGACTATTTGGTCGGCCGCGAGCGCTAAATAGACAAGCGCAGCGAGGCACGGGCAGTGGTGCAAGAAACGTGTGCAGGGGGATTGGATGGAGCGATGAATACGGAGACGACCAAGCGGCGGCAGCGGTGGGGATCGACGGGAACGAGCCCACAGGTTCAGATTCGATGAACCGAGAGGCTAGGTGGCATCTACACTGCTCTAGGAGCTCGCACACATCACTAGAGGGCGCTGGGGGCATGGCAGTGACGTGCATCCCTGATGTCTACTACACAACCTTCTTCTTGTAGACGTTGTTGGGCCTCCAAGTGCAGAGGTTTGTAGGACAGTAGAAAATTTCCCTCAAGTGGATGACCTAAGGTTTATCAATCCGTGGGAGGCGTAGGATGAAAATGGTCTCTCTCAAGCAACCCTGCAACCAAATAACAAAGAGTCTCTTGTGTCCCCAGCACAACCAATACAATAGTAAATTGTATAGGTGCACAAGTTCGGCGAAGAGATGGTGATACAAGTGCAATATGGATAGTAGATAATGGTTTTTGTAATTTGAAAATATAAAAACAGCAAGGTAACTAATGATAAAAGTGAGCACAAACGGTATTGCAATGTGTTGAAACAAGGCCTAGGGTTCATACTTTCACTAGTGCAAGTACTCTCAACAATAATAACATAATTGGATCATATAACTATCCCTCAACATGCAACAAAGAGTCACTCCAAAGTCACTAATAACGAAGAACAAATGAAGATATTGTGGTAGGGTACAAAACCACCTCAAAGTTATCCTTTCAGATCGATCTATTCAACAGTCCGTAGTAAAATAACATGAAGCCATTCTTTCCATTCAATCTATCATAGAGTTCGTACTAGAATGATACCTTAAGATACAAATCAACCAAAACCCTAATGTCACCTAGATACTCCAATGTCACCTCAAGTATCCGTGGGTATGATTATACGATATGCATCACACAATCTCAGATTCATCTATTCAACCAACACAAAGAACTTCAAAGAGTGCCCCAAAGTTTCTACAAGAGAATCAAGACGAAAACGTGTGCCAACCCCTATGCATAAGTTCATGAGGTCACGGAACTTGCAAGTTCATCACCAAAACATACATCAAGTGGATCACATGATATCCCATTGTCACCACAGATAAGCACGTGCAAGACATATATCAAGTGTTCTCAAATCCTTAAAGACTCAATCCGATAAGATAACTTCAAGGGGAAAACTCAATCCATTACAAGAGAGTAGAGGGGGAGAAACATCATAAGATCCAACTATAATAGCAAGGCTCGTGATACATCAAGATTGTATCACCTCAAGAACACGAGAGAGAGAGAAAGAGAGAGAGAGAGAGAGAGAGAGAGAGAGAGAGAGAGATCAAACACAAAGCTACTGGTACATACCCTCAGCCCCGAGGGTGGACTACTCCCTCCTCGTCATGGAGAGCGCCAAGATGATGAATATGGCCACTGGAGAGGGACTCCCCCCTACGGTAGGGTGCCGGAACGGGTCTAGATTGGTTTTCAGTGGCTACGGAGGCTTCTGGCGGAACTCCCGATCTATTCCGCTCCCTGATGTTTTTAGGGTATATAGACATATATAGGCGAAAGAAGTCGGTCAGGGGAGCCACGAGGGGCCCACGAGGGTGGGGGTGCCCAGGGGGGCAGGCGCGCGCTCCCTGCCTCATGGCCACCTTAAAGCTTCCCTGACGTGTACTCCAAGTCTCCTGGATTGCTTCTGTTCAAAAAATAACTCTCCCGAAGGTTTCATTCCGTTTGATATTCCTTTTCTTTGAAACACTGAAATAGGCAAGAAAACAACAATTTGGGTTGGGCCCCCGGTTAATAGGTTAGTCCCAAAAATAATATAAAAGTGTATAATAAAGCCCATAAACATCCAAAACATATAATATAATAGCATGGAACAATCAAAAATTATTGATACGTTGGAGACGTATCAATCCCCAACCATGGCGAACGGCGGAGCCAAA
Organism: Triticum urartu; assembly: GCF_056163025.1. Classification (NCBI taxonomy): domain Eukaryota; kingdom Viridiplantae; phylum Streptophyta; class Magnoliopsida; order Poales; family Poaceae; genus Triticum; species Triticum urartu. The sequence goes on along the minus strand of NC_141876.1, from coordinate 359,474,046 downwards.
GCTCGTGGCTAGCTTGTTACGGGAGGAGCCAGGACTGGGGAAGAGAGGCAAAGGTGCAGGTGCTCACCGAGGAGGAAGATGAAGGCCCGTTGGGTAATCGGGAGAGCAGCCCTTGACAGATCGAAGTGGTAGTTCGCGGCAGCCAAAGGCGATGGATCCGTTCGATCTACACAATGTAGTGCGACGCAGCTCGAGCAGATCCTCGTAGTCGTCGTAGACGATGTCGACGAAGCTCTCACACAAGGTTCCACGCGCCGGGAAGCTTGGTGGGCGCTAGGGTGACGGCGGCTACACCGACGGTGTCTCGATAGTGCGCAAGGGAGAAGAAAATGGCGCATGGAGAGGGGAGGAAATTAACTAGGGCTCTTCAAGGGGAGAGGGAGGCGTCGGGGCCTCCTTATAGCCCCGGGGAGACGGCATATGGCCACCATGGAAATGGTCGTGGCCGTGGCGGTCATTTGGGGTGTCCACCTCCCCTTCCCCTATAGTGTGGGAAGAAGACAAGGGGAGGTGGTTCAGTTGGGCCACGTCAGTCGACAGAGTAGGCTAAGGCCCAGGGCAGAGGGGGGTTTCCTTTTCTTTTTACCTTGTTGCCTATTTTTCTTTTTTACTTATTTTATTTATTTTTGTTTTATTTTAGTTTTAAAAATATAGAAGTAGCTACTATATTATTTACAACTAAACATACTACTTCCACATAAGGTTTAGTCCCCAAATAAATTAGTTTAATATTTTATTAATTATAAAAGGCATTTAAATAATTGTTTTGCTACTGTTTTATTTATTTTAGAACCGTTAAACGTATTATAAAAATGTGGGTTCTCCACCATAATTACTTATGATTCATTTTTCACATTTAGAACATTTTAGTTTATACAGTTGAAAACTTTTATAGTTTGACTTTATTTTCAATTTCAAATTTGAATTGGTTTTGAATCAACACGAGTTTAACAAGAGAAACCGAGGTGACATGGCATCATTAGTAGTGGGTTACTATAGCTTAATTATCCAGGCGTTACAATATTCTATGTCTTTTTTCAACCAGAATCGCTGCTGGCTCACAGCTGGTAGAATGATGACCAAGTAGTTTTCAGCTATAATTAAAAAAATCAAGACTATAAAAAGTATTGAACGAGAGCATGCAAAATGAGTACTTTGGAGTCTTGCATTTTTGATCAAGCCACCGACATGGCCGACCCACCGGCAGCGACATCGAGCTTGATAGCCACCGCCTGGCGGCCTGGAGATGTCCACGGAATCATTGATCTTGTCATAGAAGGAGCGAAGGAGACGATCAGTGCAACGGTGAGCCGACCGCCCACGCGCTCCAGGTCGAGGCATAAGTCACTACCGATGCCGAACAAGGGCCGGTCACGACCACCACCTTCCCCTTCTGCTTGCTCCATGGCGTTGCCCTGGCCATCTCCGATTGTGACAAGGACATCTACTTCCTATGATGCGATGCATGTCACACTCACGGCCACGGCCACGGCCACTACTTGACCGTCGCTGTACTTTTAAATTAAACTTTTTTCACTTTACTCAGCCAGAATGTTTAGTACTAGTAAAATTTATTTTCCACTTTGGAAGGGGGGTCGTGCCGTCGTGACCCCCTTTGGCCTCCAAGAGGCTCCGTCAGTGCCCACCAGCTTACTCTTGAAACAAAAGAAGAACAATTAAAGGGTTCTAGTGGTATAGGAATGTTATAAGATCACAATCCTGCATGATTTCCATATTGGTATTCCCGTGAACCTTATGGTCGGGCCGGCATTGAACTTGGACGTCGAGTAGCCCGCGCCGCGATGTGAAGAGGAGCGGTCGGAAGCAAGATCGGGGAGGGGATTAGGATCCCATGCATGGGCGGGCTCATCGGTGGCGAGAGAATGAAAGTGCGCCATGATGGTAATTTTACCCATGGGTATGGGTACCTATGGATACCGTACCCATATGGGCAGGGTACGGGCACAATTTTATACCCACGGGTGGTACCCGTACTGCACTAGTTAAGTCATGGGTAGGGCATGGGTATAGCCTTGTACACATGGATATATACTCATATCCTACCCGTTTATACTGACATGTGGACCATACTCGTGAAGTGTTTCATGAGCTTGTGAATCTTTGTTAAAGTTGTCACCAATCATTAATTTGAATTGATATAATTGTTATGTATTTGTCTATCTGTTATTGAGTTGATATAAATATTTTTGGGGTCAAATGTGATATCATTGAGTGTAATATTGTGAGTAACATGTGTACTATTTGATCTATTTGTTGGGTACCCAAAGGGTATGGGTATAGGTAAAGTTTCATACCCATGGGTAGGTGTATGGGTAGAATTTTGTACCCATTGACTACACGGGTATGGGTATGGTATTGTGTAGGATCGAAAGTATGTCTAGAGGGGCGGTGATTAGACTACTTGACCAAATAAAACCTAACCTTTTCCCAGATTTTAGCAATTCTAGCAAGTCAAGTATCACCCTACACATGCAATTCTAAGAGTGTAGCAGCAGAAAGTAAATTATTGCACGTGTAAGTAAAAGAGGTGTTCATATATTTCAAACACAATGAAGACACGATGATTTTTGGCGTGATTCCGATAGGCGGTGCTATCGTATGTCCATGTTGATGGAGACTTTAACCCATGGAGGGTAATGGTTGCGCGAGTCCATGGAGGGCTCCACCAATGAAGGGACCACGAAGAAGCAACCTTGTTTATTCCACCATGGCTTACGTCCATGAAGGACTAGCCTCACTCGGGTAGATCTTCACGAAGTATGCGATCTCCTTGCCCTTACAAACTCATTGGTTCAACTCCACATGATCTTGAAGGCTCCCAAGTGACACCTAACCAATCTAGGAGACACCACTCTCCAAAAGGTAATAGATCTTGTGTTTGTGACGCCTGGATAATTAAGCTACAGTGAACCTCTGCTAATGATGCCACGTCATCTCGGTTACTGTTGATAAACTCACATTGATTCGAAACCGATTCATCTTCAAATTCAAAATCAAGTCAAACGCTAAAGGTTTTCAAATATTAAAACTAAAATGTTTGAATAATTCTATAAATTCCCCTAATCATTGTCATGATGAAACCAACATCATTGGACTCGCCATTTAATTCCTAGGAAAATTTAAAGTGGTCCAACAGCTGCCCCAAATAGCTAATTCAAAATAAATAAATGTTTATGTATTTTCATTTAACTTGAAACTTTCTGGGCCTCTCCAAAATATTGTGTTTAAGCTATGTGACAAGTTGTGTAGTCAATAAAATTCTTTTGGTATTAAATTAAAATGCAAAACATTGAAGAAAATACAAAATAGAAAAATAAATAGAAAAAGGCCTAAACGCCTACTGTGCCATTGGGCCTAAATGCACAGTGCACTCCGCCCAGCCCACAGTGGCCTTTTCCCCAACCTCTGTACAGAGGCAGGGAGGCCATGGCGTGGTGGACGTGCCCCCGCCGTCCACGCCGATGTTTGATGCCGTGTCAAGCATCCGACGAACCCTCTGATGGATAAGAGCACCCCGACGCCTCTGGACAAACCCTCGCCTCGTTCCCCCTCTTCCTCGCTCGTCCTCTTCTCTGCAATGTGCGTAGCCGCAGCTGTTGCCATGGCCTTGCCGTCTACGCGGCCAACGTCGTCCCCGCGCCAAATTAGCTTGTTCCATGGCTTCCCCTTTGTCGTCTACGTCACCTCCGAGGACCAGCTCGAGCCCCCTCGCACTGCATCGCCTGGATGAGTCATCTTCTACCTTCGGTCGCCGCTCGTCACCGCTTCGATTTGTCGCCTCCAAGCCTTCCCCGAGCTTGCTTTGCACCTCTACAGGTTCACGATGAGCTCCTCGGCCAATTCCCCTCGTTCCCATCTTCGATCCACTCCGTTAGGCTCTATCCCGTGTTCGTCTATGGCCGCCATGGCTGGAGGCTAAGCTTCTACGTACGTGTTCTGCTGCTCATGCTGCAACTAGTAGCTGTTGCGTGCTACTGCTAACTGCTACTCCAATGATGTCACTAGCTGCTTCTTCCTTGCCCTGCCCGCTCCTTGCTCTTCGCTGCTTCCACCGCTGCCGCAGCACTTGCCCCGCCGCTCGCCGCCCCGTTCCCAGCTGCCTGTCCACACTGTCGGCGCCTAACCGTGGCTGTCGCCGCTCCCACTACGCCCAGGCCGGGCCCCGTCCCGCACATGGCCTCTATTGCGGATCGTAGCACAAATTTAAAATTTTCTACACATCACCAAGATCAATCTATGGAGTCACCTAGCAACGACAGGGAGAGGAGTGCATCTACATACACCTGTAGATTGCAAGCGGAAGCGTTCAAGAGAACGGGGTTGATGGAGTCGTACTCGTCGTGATCCAAATCACCGATGACCGAGCGCCGAACGGACGGCACCTCCGCGTTCAACACACGTATGGTTGGGAGAGACGTCTCCTCCTTCTTGATCCATCAAGGGAAGGAGAGGTTGGTGGAGATCCAGCAGCACGACGGCGTGGTGGTGGAAGTAGCGGGATCCCGGTAGGGCTTCCCCAAGCGCAAGCGGGGAGGAAGAGGTGTCACGGGAGGGAGGGAGGCGCCAGGGACTTGGGTGCGGCTGCCCTCCCTCCCCTCCACTACATATAGGGGGCCTGGGGGGCGCCGGCCCCTAGAGAACCCATCTAATGGGGGGGCGGCCTAGGGGGTGGCTTGGCCCCCAAGCCAGGTGGAGGCGCCCCCACCCCCTTAGGGTTTCCAACCCTAGGCGCAAGGGAGGCCCAAGGGGGCACACCAGCCCACCAGGGGCTGGTTCCCTTCCCGCTTCAGCCCATGGGGCCCTCTAGGATAGGTGGCCCCACCCGGTGGACCCCCAGGACCCTTCCGGTGGTCCCAGTACAATACCGGTGACCCCTGAAACCTTCCCGGTGGCCGAAACTGGACTTCCTATATACAAATCTTTACCTCCAGACCATTCCGGAACTCCTCTTGATGTCCGGGATCTCATCCAGGACTCCGAACAACTTTCGGGTTACCGCATACTAATATCTCTACAACCCTAGTGTCACCGAACCTTAAGTGCGTAGACCCTACGGGTTCGGGAACCATGCAGACATGGCCGAGACAACTCTCCGGCCAATAACCAACAGCGGGATCTGGATACCCATGTTGGCTCCCACATGTTCCACGATGATCTCATCGGATGAACCATGATGTCGAGGATTCAATCAATCCCGTATTCAATTCCCTTTGTCAATCGGTACGTTACTTGCCCGAGATTCGATCATCGGTATCCCAATACCTCGTTCAATCTCGTTACCGGCAAGTCACTTTACTCGTTCCGCAACACATCATCCCGTGACCAACCCTTAGTCACATTGAGCTCATTATGATGATGTCTTACCGAGTGGGCCCAGAGATACCTCTCCATCATGCGGAGTGACAAATCCCAGACTCGATTCGTGCCAACCCAACAGACACTTTCGGAGATACCCGTAGTGCACCTTTATAGTCACCCAGTTACGTTGTGACGTTTGGCACACCCAAAGTATTCCTACAGTATCCGGGAGTTGCACAATCTCATGGTCTTAGGAAAGGATACTTGACATTAGAAAAGCTCTAGCAGACGAACTACACGATCTTATGCTATGCTTAAGATTGGGTCTTGTCCATCACATCATTCTCCTAATGATGTGATCCCGTTATCAATGACATCTAATGTTCATAGTCAGGAAACCATGACTATCTGTTGATCAACGAGCTAGTTAACTAGAGGCTCACTAGGGACATGTTGTGGTCTATGTATTCACACATGTATTACGATTTCCGGATAACACAATTATAGCATGAACAATAGACAATTATCATGAACAAGGAAATATTATAAAAACCATTTTATTATTGCCTCTAGGGCATATTTCCAACAGCCTCGCCTTCCCGCCGGCTGCTCCTGTTGTTGGCCCTGGCCGAGTGGCCATGCACGCATGTGTGAGTGCATTCTGTGTGGTGTGCGTGCATGTGTGTTCTGGGTATGCGGCCGGCCCTATCCAGATTAGTACTACTAATTAGATTAGTTTAGGGTTGCTACTTTATATGTAAATTAAATAGCTTATGGGTTTGTGACAAGTGGTTCCTCACACTAAATAACCCATTAGTTAAAAGGCCAGTCAATGACATCTGGGACTAACTGTTAGATTAATATGCTAAAATTAGATTAAAAGATCCAAGTCAATGACACGCGGGACCCACTTACACTATTCAGGTGTTGACCAGTCAACCCTTGACTGGATGAACCCAACCCCATTGGCCCCACTGTCATACTCACATGCTAGGGTAGCACTAGGTGAGAAAAGTATATTCCGTTTTTAATTTGAATTAATGTAAATCCAGAAATTCCAGAATTTGTTTAAATCTTTGAAAATTAATATAAAATAATCTGTATCTCGGATAAAAATACTTTGTACATGAAAGTTGCTCAGAACGATGAGACGAATCCGAATACGCAGCCTGTTCGTCTGCCACACATCCCTAGCATAGCGAACATGCAACTTTCCCCCTCCGGTTCATCTGTCCGAAAACACGAAACACCGGGAACACTTTCTCGGATGTTTCCCCCCTTTGCCGGTGTCACCTAGTACTGCGTTAGGTCACCTTCTAGCACCGTGTATTACCATGTTTTGCTTTGTGATGCTTTGATTGCTCTGTTATTTATTGTGTCCCCCCCCCCCCGTTACTTCTTTCCGATAGACACCGAGACCGACGCTGCTGCTACCCAGTACGACTACGGTGTTGACGACCCCTCTCTCTTGCTAGAGCAACCAGGCAAGCCCCCCCCCCTTGATCACTAGATATTGCCTACTCTTCTCTCTACTGCTTGCATTAGAGTAGTGTAGCATGTTACTGCTTTGCATTAATCCTATTCTGATGCATAGCCTGTCATTGTTGCTACAACTGTTGATACCTTACCTGCAATCCTAAATGCTTAGTATAGGATGCTAGATTATCATCAGAGGCCCTACATTCTTGTCCATCTGCAATGCTATACTATCGGGTCGTGATCACTCGGGAGGTGATCACAGGTATATATTATATATCTTATACATGATACATGTGATGACTAAAGACGGGTCGGCTCGTAGGGTACCCGCGAGTGATTCACGGATTGGGGAGAGGTAGGCCTGGCCCTGGTCAGCGTTCACGGTTACTTCAAGATAACATGCTTAACGAGATCTTGGTATTTGATCTGAGTTTGGCTACTGGCCTATACGCACTAACCAACTACGCGGGGACAGTTATGGGCACTCGACGTCGTGGTATCAGCCGAAGCCTTCGTGGCGTCAGCGACTGAGCGGCGTGCGCCGGGTTGGACTGGAATGCCTGCTCTTTTATAAGGGAGGCCAGGTCTGCTCACTGGCCGCCCTCGCAACATGCAGGTGTGCAATGGGCGATGGGCCCAGACCCCTGCGCCATAGGATTTAGACCGGTGTGCTGACCTCTTTGTTGTGCCTAGGTAGGGCTGCGACGTGTTGATCTTCCGAGGCCGGGCATGACCTCGACAAGTGTGTCCGAACAAAGGGGATCGAGCGTGTTGGGAAATGTGGTGCACCCCTGCAGGGAAGTTAATCTATTCGAATAGCCGTGATCTTCGGTAAAAGGACGACTTGGAGTTGTACCTTGACCTTATGACAACTAGAACCGGATACTTAATAAACACACCCTTCCAAGTGCCAGATACAACCCGGTGGTTGCTCTCTAACAGGGCGACGAGGAGAGGATCGCCGGGTAGGATTATGCTACACAATGCTACTTGGTGGACTTACCTTCTGCTCTCTTCTACATGCTGCAAGATGGAGGTGGCCAGAAGCGTAGTCTTCGATAGGACTAGATATCCCCCTCTTATTCCGGCATTCTGCAGTTCAGTCCACATATGATAGCCTTATTCCATTTGATACCAATGCATACATATGTAGTGTAGCTCCTTGCTTGCGAGTACTTTGGATGAGTACTCACGGTTGCTTTGCTCCCCCTTTTCCCCCTACCTATACCCGATTGCTGCGACCAGATGATGGAGTCCAGGAGCCAGACGCCACTGTTGACGATGACTCCTACTACACTGGAGGTGTCTACTAATACGTGCAGCCCGTTGACGACGACCAGGAGTAGTTTAGGAGGATCCCAGGCAGGAGGCTGGCGCCTCTTTCGATCTGTATCCCAGTTTGTGCTAGCCTTCTTAAGGCAAACTTGTTTAACTTATGTCTGTACTCAGATATTGTTGCTTTCGCTAACTCGTCTATGATCGAGCACTTGTATTCGAGCCCTCGAGGCCCCTAGCTTGTAACATGATGCTTCTATGACTTATTTTATTTGTAGAGTTGTGTTGTGATATCTTCCCGTGAGTCCCTGATCTTGATCGTACATGTTTGCGTGTATGATTAGTGTACGATTGAATCGGGGGCGTCACAAGTTGGTATCAGAGCCGACTGCCTGTAGGAATCCCCCTTCCACACTCCTCGGCCGAAGTTGAGTCTAGTCGATGAAATCAGTTTTACTAACATGGTTGTGCGGCCGATGGGCCCACGTCACCGTTGGGTGGTATTAGGATCTTTTATTCCTCGTCTATACTCTGGGATTCTGATGTCTCTTCTATTCGGGTGAAATGATTTTTACTAACTCTAACATTAGGGTCTCATGATCACATCCACCCGGAGAGCCCCTTTCGTCCAGATGATAGCCGGCTGCACCAGAAGATTTCGAAGTTACTCTCCGATGTTCCCTTGAGACTTGGCTCCTGTTGCTTTTGCAATTCCCTATCATCCCTACCCCTACAGATAACCACGTACACTTGCCATTCATACAATCATTCCCCGAAATTGTCTCTATTATTCCGGGTATACTTTGTGCCTACTATCTTGCAGTTCCTTGCCACATAAATACCCCTACGGATAATTCCTCGCACTTGCCGAGTATCCGGTCATCCCTAGTTGTTCATGTGTTTCACAAAAGTCCTCAAAATACCATTCGATTTTCTGGAAAACCTCAGCAGCCCATTGCTCTCGAATTCCTTGCCTTCCTGCATTATGGTTAATTCCATACTTCTAGTAATCTCCGTTGGCATCCCTTGTCATTATCATTTTGAGTCCGTTGATTCAATTTGTTGCGAATGCTTGCAATCCTCAATCAGATCCTAGAATTCATCCTTTCGGCTCAGACGTCATTTGGATATGAGCTGGTTCTTGACCAATCAATGCCTTGATCGGTTGTATCCCTAAGTCTATTCAACTTATCCATCCCTAATCAGAGCATTGCTTCTGATCCCTTGTCTTGGAATTCATGATTCCTTTGCATTTAAGCTTTGAGTTAGTCAGTTGTTTCTATAATCTGACCTCCTTGCACTCTTTCTTCCTCTGGTTGAGTACCGATGCTCACATCAGATCCCTTGTGGACCACCAGACCCTTTGTCGGATTTTATCCGACCGTGTCCTTCATATTGAATAACCTTGTGAGCCTTTCCATGGGTATAATGCCTTTGGTAAATTGTATCCTCTGCTTTGTGAACCATGCTTTACTTTCGAGCTTGTATTATTTACTCCGAAGTTTGTGGTATATGTTCTAAGATGCCCTGATGGGTTGAACCTATGCCTTCCCTAATCCGTGTGAACCCGAAAGATTTCATGGGTCATACTTATCCGGTATTGCACCAGGCAAAATTTTCAACAACTAATGTCATTTTCGAAATACGAGAGGTGAATGAAAGGTTATGCGTTGAACAAGTGGGAGTCGACCTTGAACCCCGTGTTCATGCCCATGGACCCGATGTATACCTTATCATGGAAGCTTCTCTTAAAATAATTATCCCCTCGTTATAAGTTCATCTTGTATCTGTGGACGTGGTTCCGACCATGTTCTCTTTTAAATACCATTTCTCGTGCAAGTTTAAGCACTTGTCTTCTGCAGAGCATTACCCTAGTCCAACCCTCTACTTTGATCTGTCGTCGAGTATTACCCCCCTGGTACCTCGAGATTATCATGGAACTGCATAACTTCTTATGAGTTCTTCATCAAGTGCTACATTCTCATTGATTCCAATTTTTCACTGGCTTTGAGTTATTGATGTCTACTACACAACCTTCTTCTTGTAGACGTTGTTGGGCCTCCAAGTGCAGAGGTTTGTAGGACAGTAGCAAATTTCCCTCAAGTGGATGACCTAAGGTTTATTAATCCGTAGGAGGCGTAGGATGAAGATGGTCTCTCTCAAGCAACCCTGCAACCAAATAACAAAGAGTCTCTTGTGTCCCCAACACACCCAATACAATGGTAAATTGTATAGGTGCACTAGTTCGGTAAAGAGATAGTGATACAAGTGCAATATGGATAGTAGATAATAGTTTTTGTAATCTAAAAATATAAAAACAGCAAGGTAACTAATGATAAAAGTGAGCGTAAATAGTATTGCAATGCGTTGAAACAAGGCCTAGGGTTCATACTTTCGTTAGTGTAAGTTCCCTCAACAATACTAACATAATTGGATCACATAACTATCCCTCAACATGCAACAAAGAGTCACTCCAAAGTCACTAATAGCGGAGAACGAACGAAGAGATTATGGTAGGGTACGAAACCACCTTAAAGTTATTCTTTCCAATCAATCCGTTGGGCTATTCCTATAAGTGTCACAAACAGCCCTAGAGTTCGTACTAGAATAACACCATAAGACACAAATCAACCAAAACCCTAATGTCACCTAGATACTCCAATGTCACCTCAAGTATCCGTGGGCATGATTATACGATATGCATCACACAATCTCAGATTCATCTATTCAACCAACACAAAGGACCTCAAAGAGTGCCCCAAAGTTCTACCGGAGAATCACGACGAGAACGTGTGCCAACCCCTATGCATAGGTTCCCAATGTCACGAAACCCGCAAGTTGATCACCAAGACATGCATCAAGTGTTCTAAAATCTTTAAGGACTCAATCCGATAAGATAACTCCAAAGGGGAAACTCAATTCATTACAAGAGAGAAGAGGGGGGAGAAACATCATAGGATCCAACTAAAATAGCAAAGATCGCGATACATCAAGATCGTATCATCTCAAGAACACGAGAGAGAGAGAGAGAGAGAGAGAGATCAAACACATAGCTACTCATACATACCCTCAGCCCCGAGGGAGAACTACTCCCTCCTCGTCATGGAGAGCACCGGGATGATGAAGATGGCCACCGGAGAAGGATTGCCCCCTCCGACAGGGTGCCGGAACGGGTCTAGATTGGTTTTCGGTGGCTACGGAGGCTTCTGGCGGTGGAACTCCCGATCTATGTTGCGTTCTGGAAGTTTTAGCGTATATGGAGTTATATAGGCAGAAGAAGCACGTCAGGGGAGCCACGAGGGCCCCACGAGGCAGGGGGCGCGCCCTAGGGGGGGCACCCCCCACCCTTGTGGGAAGCTCCTGTATCTTCTGACGTGGGGTCCAAGTCCATCAGGTGTGTTTCCTTCCAAAAATAACTTCTCCAGTTGATTTCGTTCCGTTTCGACTCCGTCTGATATTCCTTTCCTTCGAAACACTGAAATAGGCATAAAACAACAAATCTGGGCTGGGCCTCCGGTTAATAGGTTAGTCCCAAAAGTAATATAAAAGTGGATAATAAAGCCCAATATTGCCCAAAACAGTAGATAATATAGCATGGAGCAATCAAAAATTATAGATACGTTGAAGACGTATCAAGCATCCCCAAGCTTAATTCCCGCTCATCGTCGAGTACGTAAATGATAAAAAAGAATTTTTTTATGTCGAATGCTTTCTAACATATTTCTCAATGTAATTTTTTTCTTTATTGTGGCATGAATGTTCAGATCCGAAAGATTCAAGATAAAAGTTTAATATTGACATAAAAATAGTAATACTTCAAGCATACTAACTAAGCAATTATGTCCTCTCAAAATAACATGGCCAAAGAAAGCTATCCCTACAAAATCATATAGTCTGGCTATGCTCCATCTTCCCCACACAAAATATTTTAAATCATGCACAACCCCGATGACAAGCCAAGCAATTGTTTCATACTTTTGATGTTCTCAAACTTTTTCAATCTTCACGCAATACATGAGCGTGAGCCATGGACATAGCACTATAGATGGAATAGAATGGTGGTTGTGGAGAAGACAAAAAAGGAGAAGATAGTCTCACATCGACTAGGCGTATCAACGGGCTATGGAGATGCCCATCAATAGATATCAATGTGAGTGAGTAGGGATTGCCATGCAACGGATGCACTAGAGCTATAAATGTATGAAAGCTCAACAAAAGAAACTAGTGGGTGTGCATCCAACTCGCTTTCTCACGATGACCTAGGTCATTTTGAGGAAGCCCATCATTGGAATATGCAAGCCAAGTTCTATAATGAAAGATTCCCACTAGTATATGAAAGTGATAACTCAAGAGACTCTCTATATGAAGAACATGGTGCTACTTTGAAGCACAATATATGAGACTCGCTATATCATGGTGCTACTTTGAAGCACAAGTTTGGAAAAAGGATAGTAGCATTGCCCCTTTTTATTTATTTATTTTTGGGCCTTTCTTTTTTTGGCCTTTCTTTTTTTATTTGGCCTTTCTCTTTTTTTTTATTTGGGACAATGCTCTATTGAATGATGATCATCACACTTCTATTTATTTACAGCTCAATGATTACAACTCGATACTAGAACAAAGATGACTCTATATGAATGCCTCCGGCAGTGTACCGGGATGTGCAATGATGCATGAGTGACAAGTATGAAAGAATTATGAACGGTGGCTTTGCCACAAATACTATGTCAACTACATGATCATGCAAAGCAATATGACAATGATGGAGCATGTCATAATAAACGGAATGGTGGAAAGTTGCATGGCAATATATCTCGGAATGGCTATGGAAATGCCATAATAGGTAGGCATGGTGGCTGTTTTGAGGAAGGTATATGGTGGGTTTATGGTACCGGCGAAAGTTGCGCGGTACTAGAGAGGCTGGCAATGGTGGAAAGGTGAGAGTGCGTATAATCCATGGACTCAACATTAGTCATAAAGAACTCACATACTTATTGCAAAAATCTATTAGTTATCGAAACAAAGTACTACGCGCATGCTCCTAGGGGGATAGATTGGTAGGAAAAGACCATCGCTCGTCCCCGACCACCACTCATAAGGAGGACAATCAATCAATAAATAATGCTCCGACTTCATCACATAACGGTTCACCATACGTGCATGCTATGGGAATCACAAACTTCAACACAAGTATTTCCCAAATTCACAACTACTCAACTAGCATGACTCTAATATCACCATGTCCATATCTCAAAACAATTATCAAGTATCAAACTTGTCATAGTATTCAACACACTCATAAGAGAATTTTATTATTCTTGAATACCTAGCATATTAGGATTTTAGTAAATTACCATGCTATTAAGACTCTCAAAATAATATAAGTGAAGCACGAGAGTTCATATATTTCTTCAAAATAAAAATACCACCATGCTCTAAAAGGATATAAGTGAAGCACTAGAGCAACAACAAACTACTCCGAAAGATATAAGTGAATATCAATGAGTAGTCGAATAATTATGCAACTATGTGAAGACTCTCTAACATTAAATAATTTCATATCTTGGTATTTTATTCAAAAAGCAAGCAAAGTAAAATAAAATGACATGACGCTCCAAGCAAAACACATATCATGTGGCGAATAAAAATATAGCTCCAAGTAAAGTTACCGATGAACGAAGACGAAAGAGGGGATGCCTTCCAGGGCATCCCCAAGCTTAGGCTTTTGATTTTCCCTGAATATTAACTTGGGGTTCCTCGGGCATCCCCAAGCTTAGGCTCTTGCCACTCCTTATTTCATAGTCCATCAAATCTTTACCCAAAACTTGAAAACTTCACAACACAAAACTTAAAGTAGAAAACTCGTAAGCTTCGTTAGTATAAGAAAATAAATCACCACTTCAAGGTAATGTAATGAATTCATTCTTTATTTATATTGGTGTTAAACCTTCTGTATTCCAACTTATCTATGGTTTATAAACTATTTTACTAGCGATAGATTCATCAAAATAAGCAAACAACACATCAAAAACAGAATCTGTCAAAAACAGAAAAGTCTGTAGTAATCTGGATCAAACGTATACTTCTGGAACTCATAAAATTCTCAAATTAATTTCTGGACCGGAGTAATTTATCTATTAATCATCTGCAAAAATAATTAACTAAATATCACTCTGCAAATAAAAATGGCAGCAGTTCTCGTGAGCGCTAAAGTTTCTGTTTTTGACAGCATGATCAACAAGACTTTCCCCAAGTCTTTCCAAAGGTTCTACTTGGCACAAACACTAACTAAAAGCATAAAACCACATCTAAACATAGGCTAGATGAATTATTTATTACTAAACAGGAACAAAAAGTAAGGAACAAAAATAAAGTTGGGTTGCCTCCCAACAAGCGCTATCGTTTAACGCCCCTAGCTAGGCATGATGATTTCAATGATGCTCACATAAAAGATAAGAATTGTAACATAAAGAGAGCATCATGAAGAATATGACTAGCACATTTAAGTCTAACATGCTTCCTATGCATAGGGATTTTGTGAGCAAACAACTTATGGGAACAAGAATCAACTTGCATAGGAAGGTAAAACAAGCATAACTTCAAAATTTTAAGCACATAGAGACGAAACTTGATATTATTGCAATTCCTACAAGCATATATTCCTCCCTCATAATAATTTTCAGTAGAATCATGAATGAATTCAACAATATAACCATCACCTAAAGCATTCCTTTCATGATCTACAAGCATAGAAAATTTTCTACTCTCCACATAACCAAAATTCTTCTCATTCGGGATAGTGGGAGTATCATAAGAGACTTGAATATTATAAATTGTTTCCACATTAAAAGAGTAATGTCCAGAAAAGGGGTAACCATAATCATGACAAGTTTTATAAATATAATCCTCACTACTTTTTATAGCATATGTATCATCACAATAATTATCATAAGTAGGAGGCATGTTATTATCATTATGAATTTGCATATGAAAACTTGGGAGACTAAAAATATAATCTTCATTAAGCGTAGCATCCCCAAGCTTGGGAAAAACATTAATTGCAGCAAATATATTCTCAAAAACATCATCTTCATCAAACATAGCATCCCAAAGCTTGGGCCTTTTCATATTATAAGCATAATCACTCTCATCATTAATAGTATGGATAGCACCAATAGTATAGCAATTATCATATTCTTCCAAGCAAGTGCCAAAAAGATTTTCAAGATCATAAGAAGTATCATTATCTTCCACAATTATATTTTCATGAGGCACAATAGTAATAGGAGAAGCATTATTTGAGAGAGATATCTTTTTACCTCTCTTCCTTTTTCTTTTCTTCTTCTTCACCACATCATGTGTGGGTTCAATCCTCTTTCTGGAGCTCCTTATTAATGAGATTGGTTGAATAGGAGGCTCCTCCTCGTTTCCTGATTCATCCTAAGAAATAATAGGAGGATATTGGGAAGTCTCTTCCCTTTCATTAGTATTCTCTTCATATTCTATTTGTTTTCTTTTCTTTATGTAGTTGGCAATATAAGGATTTTCAATGCAATTCACCGCACAATACATATAAATCTTCTCTAGATCAAAACCAAGAAGTTTATCGAGATTAAATTTTGGAATACCCTCAGTTATACGTTTCATTTATTCATAACCCAAGAGCAAACTAAGTTCATTATGATGTGCAAGGGAAATCAAGTCATCACAATTTTTGGACACGATACGGTCATGAAACAATTTGCATTTGATATTTAAATGACCATGTTCATTGCAAAGTTCACAAGTATGGGTAAGATATCTTAAATTTTCAGCACATTCATCTAGCTCTTCTTGTAACAATTTGGTTTCTAAGTACTTATGCCTCTTGCAATATCTATCTTCCCTATTTGGTGTGTACTTGCAAACACAGTCTACTCCACAAAAATTGACATGTTTATAGGAGGCATTTTCATCATAACTAGTGCACTCATCATTAGTATTATGGATATTCAAAGAATTTGTACTAACAACATTGCAACCATGCTCATCATTCAAATATTTAGTGCCAAACATTTTATAGATTTCTTCTTCTAGCACTTGAGCACAATTATCCTTTCCATCATACTCACGAAAGATATTAAAAAGGTGAAGCGTATGAGACAAACTCAATTCCATTTTTTATAGTTTTCTTTTATAAACTAAACTAGTGATAAAACAAGAAACTAAAAGACTCGATTGAAAGATCTAAAGATATACCTTCAAGCACTCACCTCCCCGGCAACGGCGCCAGAAAAGAGCTTGATGTCTACTACACAACCTTCTTTTTGTAGACGTTGTTGGGTCTCCAAGTGCAGAGGTTTGTAGGACAGTAGCAAATTTCCCTCAAGTGGATGACCTAAGGTTTATCAATCCGTAGGAGGCGTAGGATGAAGATGGTCTCTCTCAAGCAACCCTGCAACCAAATAACAAAGAGTCTCTTGTGTCCCCAACACACCCAATACAATGGTAAATTGTATAGGTGCACTAGTTCGGCAAAGAGATAGTGATACAAGTGCAATATGGATAGTAGATAATAGTTTTTGTAATCTGAAAATATAAAAACAGCAAGGTAGCAAGTGATAAAAGTGAGCGTAAACGGTATTGCAATGTGTGGAAATAAGGCCTAGGGTTCATACTTTCGCTAGTGTAAGTTCCCTCAATAATACTAACATAATTGGATCACATAACTATCCCTCAACATGCAACAAAGAGTCACTCCAAAGTCACTAATAGCGGAGAACGAACAAAGAGATTATGGTAGGGTATGAAACCACCTCAAAGTTATTCTTTCCAATCAATCCGTTGGGCTATTCCTATAAGTGTCACAAACAGCCATAGAGTTCGTACTAGAATAACACCTTAAGACACAAATCAACCAAAACCCTAATGTCACCTAGATACTCCAATGTCACCTCAAGTATCCGTGGGTATGATTATACAATATGCATCACACAATCTCAGATTCATCTATTCAACCAACACAAAGGACCTCAAAGAGTGCCCCAAAGTTCCTACCAGAGAATCACGACGAGAACGTGTGCCAACCCCTATGCATAGGTTCCCAATGTCACGAAACCCGCAAGTTGATCACCAAGACATGCATCAAGTGTTCTCAAATCTTTAAAGACTCAATCCGATAAGATAACTCCAAAGGGGAAACTCAATTCATTACAAGAGAGAAGAGGGGGGAGAAACATCATAGGATCCAACTAAAATAGCAAAGCTCGCGATACATCAAGATCGTATCATCCCAAGAACACGAGAGAGAGAGAGAGAGAGAGATCAAACACATAGCTACTCATACATACCCTCAGCCCCGAGGGAGAACTACTCCCTCCTCATCATGGAGAGCACCGGGATGATGAAGATGGCCACCGGAGAAGGATTGCCCCCTCCGACAGGGTGCCGGAACGGGTCTAGATTGGTTTTCGGTGGCTACGGAGGCTTCTGGCGGCGGAACTCCTGATCTATGTTGCGTTCTGGAAGTTTTAGGGTATATGGAGTTATATAGGCAGAAGAAGCACGTCATGGGAGCCACGGGGGCCCCACGAGGCAGGGGGCGCGCCCTAGGGGGGGCCACCCACCCTCGTGGGAAGCTCCCGTATCTTCTGACGTGGGGTCCAAGTCCATCAGGTGTGTTTCCATCCAAAAATAACTTCTCCAGTTGATTTCATTCCGTTTCGACTCCGTCTGATATTCCTTTTCTACGAAACACTGAAATAGGCATAAAACAGCAAATCTGGGTTGGGCCTCCGGTTAATAGGTTAGTCCCAAAAGTAATACAAAAGTGGATAATAAAGCCCAATATTGCCCAAAACAGTAGATAATATAGCATGGAGCAATCAAAAATTATAGATATGTTGGAGACGTATCAGTTATTAGACACTCAAAGACACCGATAACTGACTCAAGTCCGCACCGTGATTAATCAGCTCTTGGTAACCTTCATTACTTACGAGTTTGAACTCAATCACGTCATTCCTAGCTTGCTTGGCTATATCCTTGTCATGCCGATTTTAACTTTGCTACCTGGTCCTTCTTCCCGGAGCAAAAAATTTCAATGGTGAGCTAATCTTATGTCGATCTTCCTCTTCATATCAATTGTCCTTGAACAACAAGCTTGATTTCAAGTTTGTGTCGTACCTTTGGTTCCAATAACCTTTTGCTTCATCATTCCTTTGCCTTGATGTCATCGCCGATCGATTACATCTTCATGAAATCTCTCGACAAATGCGTCATGATCATCATCAGCATTTCGAGCTCTTCCAGGATATCAATTGAATTCATGATGAGAAATACCATCCTTGCCCTTGATGATTTGTGTTATCATCGACCATTTTATTGCCTTTCGTTCAACACAAACTTGTTCGTGTTTGGTGTTATACCTTGATTTCCTTGCTATCTAGCTTAGGTTATGTTCTACCTTGTAGTATTACTCTCTTCCATATCAAGAATGTTGTGAGGATTGCTCCACCTCTTAATAATTCTTGGTATAGTGATACTTCTCACCATCACCATTCTTTCTTGGTCCCTATGTTGATTCTAATCGGGATACCAATGAGTGAACGGCGTTGTTTGGATTCTACCCTTCTAGCAACCCTATTGCTTCAAAGTTAATGATCGACAGTTCATTCTTAGCCTATCGGTTATTGAATCCCCATTCTAACCTTGATCATGCTCCGTAAGCCCATATTTCGGGTGCACCTTTCAACCAATGTTTAATTGTGTAAGTTTTCCTCGAGCATACACCATCATATCATTTGATCTGACAAATCTTATCTCCTTGTTTACATAACCGTGGAAATCCATCTTTTGGAAATCTCGATTAGTTGTCGCTGAGTCCATCAGCCGCCTCCCCACCCTCTCCTTGGTTTAAATGATGAACTCTTGTTTCAGAACTCGCTTCCATAGTTCATTTTCCAAGGATCTTACAATGTCATCTCATCAATTTTTGTTGCACCTTTTCTTCTCAGGCATCTTGAGTGTGAGGTATCTTGACACCGATCAGATCTGAATCCCGATCAGATATGATGGTTGGGACATTTTCCAAGAGTTATAACATTGGTCTTTATATGACCCAGTAAGATGATGACATGCCTAGCACACGTGGCCGGAGGCCCTATTGTTATAGTTCCCCTTTTCAGCAAGGTTATCCATTCTTCCATGAGGAAATTGTAAGACTTATTCTACAAGTTGTTCCTGATAAATCCTTCGTTTATCCAAAGTCTGACCTTTCCTTGAAGACCATGTTAATGCTATCTCGAAGCATGTCTGTGGTACTCCGATTTTCGATAAAAACATTTGAAGCACAATGCTAAATTTTCCTTATCAATTATCCAAACACCGTTGTATGGGTAAACCTCATGAATTCCTTCCGCCTTTGTTTAAATGGTTTCATACTTGGAGCCCTATCATGTATATCATGCTCTGCCTTTCCTTGGGAAAAGATATACTCTTGATACTCGGGTTTAAACACATTTTCCTTTCCGTTTGTCAGAGTAATATACTAATCATATTTTCCTTTCCATTATTTTGGTTAACCTTTCCTGTAATCAAAACTCATCTGAGCAGAGATAATTCCCTGCTTAGGTAGACACCTTGGTGTACAACTCTGCTAGTAAGATCCTATTACTACTGTTGATGACATTCCGGTAACCACCAATGGACGAGAACTTTGCCTATTGGTCCGCCTCGTTCAACGAGCAGGAAAATGGTTCTCTTCGTCCCTCGCCCTTGGTACCAACGTTGTTGCCAACTTAACTGGCATGCTATTCTTTGACATGCCTCGCTGTCATGACCGTGCAAGATGTAAGCGCCCATCCTACTTTTAACACACTTGGTGGGCCCATAACCCACAGTTCCACAGGATCGAAACCTGACTCTCCTTTACAACCTTGATTTTGAAGTATCCTTTGCACATGGCTTCGTATGAAATTCACAAGCCGTCGTCCTATGGATGACCTAGTCTCGTATCAGACGCAATATTTCTTTTCATTGCTCTGAACACCTTTCGCCTTCTGATTAGGCATCAAAGCGATTGCCCGCCTGCTCAAAACTTCTTATGGTACCTTCTTATTTTTCTCTCGATGTTTTCTTAAGATCAATTCGAGAGTTACTTTCTACCACAACCCCTGAGTTATCTATCAGTTGATCAACCTTGTAGAGGTCCGTTCTTCCAAAGTTACCCCTTATCATTTTTGTAAGTACGTTGGAGTTTCCAAAGAAAGGATGACGACTTCATCACGATGACGTGAAGTAGAGAAATGTAGACATCAATGAAAGGGGTCACCTTCTTCGAGAAGAGAAGCCAAGATCAAGAAGACTCGTTAGAGTTTCGTAACCAACTCTTTTCCCTTACCGCACCTCTTAAATATCGGGACGAGATTTCTTGTAGTGGAGGAGAATTGTGACGCCCGGATAATTAAGCTACAGTGAACCACTGCTAATGATGCCACGTCATCTCGATTACTGTTGATAAACTTGCATTGATTCGAAACAGATTCGTCTTCAAATTCAAAATCAAGTCAAATGCTAAAGGTTTTCAAATATTAAAACTAAAATGTTTGAATTATTCTATAAATTCCCCTAATCATTGTCATGATGAAACCAACATCATTGGACTCGCCATTTAATTCCTAGGAAAATTTAAAGTGGTCCAACAGCTGCCCCAAATAGCCAATTCAAAATAAATAAATGTTTATGTATTTTCATTTAACTTGAAACTTTTTGGGCCTCTCCAAAATATTGTGTTCGAGCATTGTGACAAGTTGTGTAGTCAATAAAATTCTTTTGGTATTGAATTAAAATGCAAAACATTGAAGAAAATACAAAACAGAAAAATAAATAGAAAAAGGCCTAAACACCTACTGTGCCATTGGGCCTAAATGCACAGTGCACTCCGCCCAGCCCACAGTGGCCTTTTCCCCAACCTCTGTACAGAGGCAGGGAGGCCATGGCGTGATGGACGCGCCCCCGCCGTCCACGCCGATGTTTGATGCCGTGTCAAGCATCCAACGAACCCTCTAATGGATAAGAGCACCCCGGCGCCTTTGGACAAACCCTCGCCCCGTTCCCCCTCTTCCTCGCTCGTCCTCTTCTCTGCAACGCGCGCAGCCGCAGCCGTTGCCATGGCCTTGCCGTCTGCGCGGCCAACGTCGTCCTCCCCCCGGCTTCCCCTTTGTCGTCTATGTCACCTGCGAGGACCAGCTCGAGCCCCCTCGCGCTGCATCGCCTGGATCGAGTCATCTTCTACCTCCGGTCGTCGCTCGTCGCCGCTTTGATTTGTCGCCTCCAAGCCTTCCCCGAGCTTGCTTTGCACCTCTACAGGTTCGCGGTGAGCTCCTTGGCCAATTCCCCTCGTTCCCATCTTCGATCCACTCCGTTAGGCTCCATCTCGTGTTCGTCTGTGGCCGCCATGGCCGGAGGCTAAGCTTCTGCTTGCGTGTTCTGCTGCTCATACTGCAACTAGTTGCTGTTGCGTGCTACTGCTAACTGCTACTCCAATGTTGTCGCTAGCTGCTTCTTCCTTGCCCTGCCCGCTCCCTGCTCTTCGCTGCTTCCGCCGCCGCCGCAGCACTTGCCCCGCCGCTCGCCGCCCCTTTCCTCGCTGCCTGTCCGCGCCGCCGGCGCCTAACCGTGTCTGCCGCCGCTCCCACTACGCCCAGGCCGGGCCCTGTCCCGCGCGTGGCCTCACCATCCCGCCGGCTGCTCCTGTTGTTGGCCATGGCCGAGTGGCCATGCACGCATGTGTGAGTGCATTCTGTGTGGTGTGCGTGCATGTGTGTTCTGGGTATGCGGCCGGCCCTATCCAGATTAGTACTACTAATTAGATTAGTTTAGGGCTGCTACTTTATATGTAAATTAAATAGCCTATGGGTTTGTGACAAGTGGTTCCTCACACTAAATAACCCATTAGTTAAAAGGCAAGTCAATGACATCTGGGACCAACTGTTAGATTAATATGCTAAAATTAGATTAAAAGATCTAAGTCAATGACACGCGGGACCCACTTACACTATTCAGGTGTTGACCAGTCAACCCTTAACTGGATCGACCCAACCCCACTGGCCCCACTGTCATACTCACATGCTAGGGTAGCACTAGGTGACAAAAGTATATTCCGTTTTTAATTCGAATTATGTAAATCCAGAAATTGTTTAAATCTTTGAAAATTAATATAAAATAATCCGTATCTCGGATGAAAATACTTTGTACATGAAAGTTGCTCAAAACGACGAGACGAATCCGAATACGCAGCCCGTTCGTCCGCCACACATCCCTAGAATAGCGAACATGCAACTTTTCTCCTTCGGTTTATCTGTCCGAAAATGCGAAACACTGGGAACACTTTCTCGGATGTTTCCCCCCTTTGTCGGTGTCACCTAGTACTGCGTTAGGTCACCTCTAGCACCGCGTATTACCATGTTTTGCTTTGTGATGCTTTGATTGCTCTGTTATTTATTGTGTCCCCTCCCCCCCCCCCCCTCGTTACTTCTTTCCGGTAGACACCGAGACCGACGCCGCTGCAACCTAGTACGACTACGGTGTTGACGACCCCTCTCTCTTGCCAGAGCAACCAGGCAAGCCCCCCCTTGATCACTAGATATCGCCTACTCTTCTCTCTACTGCTTGCATTAGAGTAGTGTAGCATGTTACTGCTTTCCATTAATCCTATTCTGATGCATAGCCTGTCATTGTTGCTACAACTGTTGATACCTTACGTGCAATCCTAAATGCTTAGTACAAGATGCTAGATTATCATCAGAGGCCCTACATTCTTGTCCGTCTGCCATGCTATACTATCAGGCCGTGATCACTCGGGAGGTGATCATGGGTATATATTATATATCTTATATATGATATATGTGATGACTAAAGACGGGTCGGCTCGTAGGGTACCCGCGAGTGATTCACGGATTGGGGACTGAAAGGACCTTTGTCCCGACGGCCCTTTGGGTGGATCTTTGTGGCGGAGCGACAGGGCACGTTGAGACCACCTAGGAGAGAGGTGGGCCTGGCCCTGGTCGGCCTTCGCAGTTACTTCAAGATAACACGCTTAACGAGATCTTGGTATTTGATCTGAGTCTGGCTACTGGCCTATACGCACTAACCAACTACGCGGGGACAGTTATGGGCACTCGACGTTGTGGTATCAGCTGAAGCCTTCGTGACGTCAGCGACTGAGCGGCGCGCGCCGGGTTGGACTGGAACGCCTGCTCTTTTATAAGGGAGGCTAGGTCTGCTCACCAGCTGCCCTCGCAACGTGCAGGTGTGCAATGGGCGATGGGCCCAGACCCCTGTGCCATAGGATTTAGACCGGCGTGCTGACCTCCCTGTTGTGCCTAGGTAGGGCTGTGACGTGTTGATCTTCCGAGGCCGGGCATGACCCCGACAAGTGTGTCCGGACAAAGGGGGTCGAGCGTGTTGGGAAATGTGGTGCACCCCTGCAGGGAAGTTAATCTATTCGAATAGCCATGATCTTCGGTAACAGGACGACTTGGAGTTGTACCTTAACCTTATGACAACTAGAACCGGATACTTAATAAAACACACCCTTCCAAGTGCCAGATACAACCCGGTGGTCGCTCTCTAACAGGACGACGAGGAGAGGATCGCCGGGTAGGATTATGCTACACGATGCTACTTGGTGGACTTACCTTCTGCTCTCTTCTACATGCTGCAAGATGGAGGTGGCCAGAAGCGTAGTCTTCGATAGGACTAGATATCCCCCTCTTATTCCGGCATTCTGCAGTTCAGTCCACATATGATAGCCTTATTCCATTTGATACCAATGCATACATATGTAGTGTAGCTCCTTGCTTGCGAGTACTTTGGATGAGTACTCACGGTTGCTTTGCTCCCCTTTTCCCCCTTCCTATACCCGATTGCTGCGACCAGACGATGGAGTCCAGGAGCCAGACGCCACCGTTGACGACGACTCCTACTACACTGGAGGTGTCTACTACTACATGCAGCCCGTTGACCACGACCAGGAGTAGTTTAGGAGGATCCCAGGCAGGAGGCCGGCGCCTCTTTCGATCTGTATCCCAATTTGTGCTAGCCTTCTTAAGGCAAACATGTTTAACTTATGTCTATACTCAGATATTGTTGCTTTTACTGACTCGTTTATGATCGAGCACTTGTATTCGAGCCCTCGAGGCCCCTGGTTTGTAACATGATGCTTCTATGACTTATTTTATTTGTAGAGTTGTGTTGTGATATCTTCCCGTGAGTCCCTGATCTTGATCGTACACGTTTGCGTGTATGATTAGTGTACGATTGAATCGGGGGCGTCACAAGTTGGTATCAGAGCCGACTGCTTGTAGGAATCCCCCTTCCACACTCCTCGGCCGAAGTTGAGTCTAGTCGATGAAATCTTTTTTACTAACATGGCTGTGTGGCCGATGGGCCCAAGTCACCGTTGGGTGGCATTAGGATCTTTTATTCCTCGTCTATACTCTGGGATTCTGATGTCTCTTCTATTCGGGTGAAATGATTTTTACTAACTCTAACATTAGGGTATCATGATCACATCCACCCGGAGAGCCCCTTCCGTCCAGATGATCGCCGGCTGCACCAAAAGATTTTGAAGTTACTCTCCGATGTTCCCTCGAGACTTGGTGCCCGTTGCTTTTACAATTCCCTATCATCGCTACCCCTATGGATAACCACGTACACTTGCCATTCATACAATCATTCCCGTTGATCTTGTTATTACAAAATACCCCGAAATTGTCTCTATTATTCGGAGTATACTTTGTGCCTACTGTCTTGCAGTTCCTTGCCACATAAATACCCCTACGTATAATTCCTCGCACTTGCCGAGTAGCCGGTCATCCCTAGTTGTTCATGTGTTTCACAAAAGTCCTCGAAATACCATTCGATTTTCTGGAAAACCTCAGCAGCCCATTGCTCTCGGATTCCTTGCCTTCCTGCATTATGGTTAATTCCATACTTCTAGTAATCTCCGTTGGCGTCCCTTGTCATTATCATTTTGAGTCCATTGATTCAATTTGTTGCGAATGCTTGCAATCCTCAATCAGATCCTAGAATTCATCCTTCCGGCTCAGACGTCATTTGGATATGAGCTGGTTCTTGACCAATCAATGCCTTGATCGGTTGTATCCCTAAGTCTATTCAACTTATCCATCCCTAATCAGAGCATTGCTTCTGATCCCTTGTCTTGGAATTCATGATTCCTTTGCATTTAAGCTTTGAGTTAGTCAGTTGTTTCTATAATCTGACCTCCTTGCACTCTTTCTTCCTCTAGTTGAGTACCGATGCTCACATCAGATCCCTTGTGGACCACCAGACCCTTTGTCAGATTTTATCCGACCGTGTCCTTCATATTGAATAACCTTGTGAGCCTTTCCATGGGTATAATGCCTTTGGTAAATTGTATCCTCTGCTTTGTGAACCATGATCTACTTTCGAGCTTGTATTATTTACTCCGAAGTTTGTGGTATATGTTCTAAGATGTCCTGATGGGTTGAACCCATGCCTTCCCTAATTCGTGTGAACCCGAAAGATTTCATGGGTCATACTTATCCGGTATTGCACCAGGCAAAATTTTCAACAACTAATGTCATTTTCGAAATACGAGAGGTGAATGAAAGGTTATGCGTTGAACAAGTAGGAGTCGACCTTGAACCCCGTGTTCATGCCCATGGACCCGATGTATACCTTATCATGGAAGCTTCTCTTAAAATAATTATCCCCTTGTTATAAGTTCATCTTGTATCTGTGGACGTGGTTCCGACCATGTTCTCTTTTAAATACCATTTCTCGTGCAAGTTTAAGCACTTGTCTTCTGCAGAGCATTACCCTAGTCCAACCCTCTACTTTGATCTGTCGTCGAGTATTACCCCCCTGGTATCTCGAGATTATCATGCAACCGAATAACTTCTTATGAGTTCTTCATCAAGTGCTACATTCTCATTGATTCCAATTTTTCACTAGCTCTGAGTTATTAGACACTCAAAGACACCGATAACTGACTCAAGTCCGCACCGTGATTAATCAGCTCTTAGTAACCTTCATTACTTACGAGTTTGAACTCAATCACGTCATTCCTAGCCTACTTGGCTATATCCTTGTCGTGCCGAATTTAACTGTGCTACCTGGTCCTTCTTCCCGGAGCAAAAATTTCGATGGTGAGCTAATCTTACGTCGATCTTCCTCTTCATATCAATTGTCCTTGAACAACAAGCTTGATTTCAAGTTTGTGTCGTACCTTTGGTTCCAATAACATTTTGCTTCATCATTCCTTTGACTTGATGTCATCGCCGATCGATTACATCTTCATGAAATCTCTCGACAAATGCGTCGTGATCATCATCAGCATTCTGAGCTCTTCCAGGATATCAATTGAATTCATGATGAGAAATACCATCCTTGCCCTCGATGATTTGTGTTATCATCGACCATTTTATTGCCTTTCGTTCAACACAAACTTGTTCGTGTTTGGTGTTATACCTTGATTTCCTTGCTATCTAGCTTAGGTTATGTTCTACCTTGTAGTATTACTGTCTTCTATATCAAGAATGTTGTGAGGATTGCTCCACCTCTTAAGAATTCTTGGTATAGTGATACTTCTCACCATCACCATTCTTTCTTGGTCCCTGTGTTGATTCTAACCGGGATACCAACGAGTGAATGACGTTGTTTGGATTCTACCCTTCTAGCAACCCTATTGCTTCGAAGTTAATGATCGACAGTTCATTCTTAGCCTATCGGTTATTGAATCCGCATTCTAACCTTGATCATGCTCCCTAAGCCCATATTTCGGGTGCACCTTTCAACCAATGTTTAATTGTGTATGTTTTCCTCGTGCATACACCATCATATCATTTGATCTGACAAATCTTATCTCCTTGTTTACATAACCGTGGAAATCCATCTTTTGGAAATCTCGATCAGTTTTCGCTGAGTCCATCAGCCACCTCCCCACCCTCTCCTTGGTTTAAATGATGAACTCTTGATTCAGAACTCGCTTCCATAGTTCATTTTCCGAGGATTTTACAATGTCATCTCATCAATTTTTGTTGCACCTTTTCTTCTCACGCATCTTGAGTCTGAGGTATCTTGACACCAATCAGATCTGAATCCCGATCAGATATGATGGTTGGGACATTTTCCAAGAGTTATAACATTGGTCTTTATATGACCCGGTAAGATGATGACATGCCTAGCACACGTGGCCGGAGGCCCTATTGTTATAGTTCCCCTTTTCAGCAAGGTTATCCATTCTTCCATGAGGAAAATGTAAGACTTATTCTACAAGTTGTTCCTGATAAATCCTTCATGTATCCAAAGTCTGACCTTTGCTTGAAGATCATGTTAATGCTATCTCGAAGCATGTCTGTGGTACTCCGATTTTCGATAAAAACATTTGAAGCACAATGCTAAATTTTCCTTATCAATTATCCAAACACTGTTGTATGGGTAAACCTCAAGAATTCCTTCCGCCTTTGTTTAAATGGTTTCATACTTGGAGCCCTATCATGTATATCATGCTCTGCCTTTCCTTGGGAAAAGATATACTCTTGATACTCGGGTTTAAACACATTTTCCTTTCCATTTGTCTCAGTAGTATACTAATCATATTTTCCTTTCCATTATTTTGGTTAACCTTTCCTGTAATCAAAACTCATCTGAGCAAAGATAATTCCCTGCTTAGGTAAACACCTTGGTGTACAACTCTGCTATTAAGATCCTATTACTATTGTTGATGACATTCCGGTAACCACCAATGGACGAGAACTTTCCCTATTGGTCTGCCTCGTTCAACAAGCAGGAAAATGGTTCTCTTCGTCCCTCGCCCTTGGTACCAACGTTGTTGCCAACTTAACTGGCATGCTATTCTTTGACATGCCTCGCTGTCATGACCGTGCAAGATGTAAGCGCCCATCCTACTTTTAACCCACTTGGTGGGCCCATAACCCACAGTTCCACAGGATCGAAACCTGACTCTCCTTTACAACCTTGATTTTGAAGTATCCTTTGCACTTGGCTTCGTATGAAATTCATTAGCCGCCGTCCTATGGATGATCTAGTCTCGTATCAGACGTAATATTTCTTTTCATTGCTCTGAACACCTTTTGCCTTCTGATTAGGCATCAAGCGATTGCCCGCCTGCTCGAAACTTCTTATGGTACCTTCTTATTTTTCTCTCGATGTTTTCTTAAGATCAATTCGAGAGTTACTTTCTACCACAATCCCTGAGTTATCTATCAGTTAATCAACCTTGTAGAGGTCCGTTCTTCCAAAGTTACCCCTTATCATTTTTGTAAGTACGTTGGAGTGACCGAAGAAAGGATGACGACTTCATCATGATGACATGAAGTAGAGAAATGAAGACATCAATGAAAGGGGTCACCTTCTTCGAGAAGAGAAGCCAAGATCAAGAAGACTCGTTAGAATTTCGTAACCAACTCTTTTCCCTTACCGCACCTCTTAAATCTTGGGACGAGATTTCTTGTAGTGGAGGAGAATTGTGACGCCCGGATAATTAAGCTACAGTGAACCTCTGCTAATGATGCCACGTCATCTCGGTTACTCTTGATAAACTTGCATTGATTCGAAACCGATTCATCTTCAAATTCAAAATCAAGTCAAACGCTAAAGGTTTTCAAATATTAAAACTAAAATGTTTGAATAATTCTATAAATTCCCCTGATCATTGTCATGATGAAACCAACATCATTGGACTCGCCATTTAATTCCTAGGAAAATTTAAAGTGGTCCAACAGCTGCCCCAAATAGCCAATTCAAAATAAATAAATGTTTATGTATTTTCATTTAACTTGAAACTTTCTGTGCCTCTCCAAAATATTGTGTTTGAGCTATGTGACAAGTTGTGTAGTCAATAAAATTCTTTTGGTATTAAATTAAAATGCAAAACATTGAAGAAAATACAAAACAGAAAAATAAATAGAAAAAGGCCTAAACACCTACTGTGCCATTGGGCCTAAATGCACAGTGCACTCAGCCCAGCCCACAGTGGCATTTTCCCCAACCTCTGTACAGAGGCAGCGAGGCCATGGCGTGGTGGACGCGCCCCCGCCGTCCACGCCGATGTTTGATGCCGAGTCAAGCATCCGACGAACCCTCTGATGGATAAGAGCACCCCGGCGCCTCTGCCCTCTGGACAAACCCTCGCCCCGTTCCCCCTCTTCCTCGCTCGTCCTCTTCTCTGCAACGCGCGCAGCCGCAGCCGTTGCCATGGCCTTTGCCGTCTGCGCGGCCAACGTCGTCCCCGCGCCAAATTAGCTTGTTCCCCGGCTTCCCCTTTGTCGTCTACGTCACCTGCGAGGACCAGCTCAAGCCCCCTCGCGCTGCATCGCCTGGATCGAGTCATCTTCTACCTCCGGTCGCCGCTCGTCGCCGCTTCGATTTGTCGCCTCCAAGCCTTCCCCGAGCTTGCTTTGCACCTCTACAGGTTCGCGGTGAGCTCCTCGGCCAATTCCCCTCGTTCCCATCTTCGATCCACTCCGTTAGGCTCCATCTCGTGTTCGTCTGTGGCCGCCATGGCCGGAGGCTAAGCTTCTGCGTGCGTGTTCTGCTGCTCATACTGCAACTAGTTGCTGTTGCGTGCTACTGCTAACTGCTACTCCAATGCTGTCGCTAGCTGCTTCTTCCTTGCCCTGCCCGCTCCCTGCTCTTCGCTGCTTCCGCCGCCGCCGTAGCACTTGCCCGCCGCTCGCCGCCCCTTTCCCCGCTGCCTGTCCGCGCCGCCGGAGCCTAACCGTGTCTGCCGCCGCTCCCACTACGCCCAGGCCGGGCCCCGTCCTGCGCGTGGCCTCGCCTTCCCGCCGGCTGCTCCTGTTGTTGGCCATGGCCGAGTGGCCATGCACACATGTGTGAGTGCATTCTGTGTGGTGTGCGTGCATGTGTGTTCTGGGTATGCGGTCGGCCCTATCAAGATTAGTACTACTAATTAGATTAGTTTAGGGCTGTTACATTATATTAGTAAGTGTGCACGTGCAACGCACGTCTTAACAAATATTAGAACCCTATATAAGAATTCACGTGCATAAATTATGAGCTTACGGCGTTGAGAAACCTAATTTGGGAATCAAATATATCAATACACACTTTTAGCTTTGACTTACAATAATTGATTCAATATGAAGTTAAAAACTGGAGTTTGAAATATGAACGGCCAAGAAATGTCATATACCGGATAGCTTAAAAAAACATCTGCGGTGTTGGAAAGACGTAAGTGGATTTAAAAAAGTCAATTAGATTTACCGGCACTCAAAAGACAGAAAGTAGCTTTTCTAAAAAAGAAATAACTGAAATTTGCAAGAAGGTGAATAATATGATAGATGGTTTCGATTTGTCTGAAGAAGAAAAAAATATGGAGTATGAAACATTAACTATCACAACGTCAGTAGCAAACATTGATATGAAATAGATGTATAGTGCCCAAGATGGGTATATTATCAATTGGTCCAAGTTCTCCATTGGCACTGCATGTATATGTTTTTTCTCTCATTGCAATGGAAAAATAGAAGAATTTATGTAAGCGGACTTGCCAATGTTCAGAATACATATGGTTCTAAACTTCTGCAGATTAGCATAAAAAGCAATCAATCATAGTTTGTTAAACTGAAGAATATCAACTGACAGTAATAACTGAATTCTGAAAGAGCATTTTACTTCTACACGCGAGAACAAGTATTAGATGAATTTGATGTTACCTGAGCAGTGAGCTACACATTAGTGTATTTCTTGCCAATAACAGAGGTCCAGCACTGAATGACACGGTTGTGTATTTCTTACCAAAAGTTCCTTTAAAAAACCCGCAAGTAAATGCCACTCAAAATTAATTAGATGATCATTACAAAATATTGCAGGATTTCACATCAACTCACTGTAGTACGAAATACATGCTGGCTAGACAAGAAATATTAGGGCATTTACTAACGAAGTATATAGAACAAAAGATGGCTGAAGAAAACAGTAAAAGGATAGAACAGTACTCAGTACACCTACTGTACTTAGTAGACATACAATGAAAAACACAAAGAAAGAGTCATGAGTAAAGGAGCAACTGAACATGCGAAGAGGAGTTACTGCAGGCGGGTGTACAGGTGTTCGGCATGGAGAAGGGGAAGAGAGGAAGAAGGATTCAGGGGCTGGCAGGACTCACCTACGATGCCGTTGCAGTCACAATCACCGCCGTCACGTCGCCTACTTGTTCTCCTCCCTATTTAGTTTGTGTGGGGAGGACTTACACTGTTTATCCTGTGATGCCGGTTTGAGTTGCGACAGTAACGGGTGGCCACGAACCGACGGAGCTTGGGGTCGTACGCGGAGACGCCATCGCCGTGGTAGCGGACGAAGTGGAGAGACAGCGGCGCTTTCTCTACCTTTGGGTCCGGTCGAGTAGCGGAGCCGCAGGCGGGCCTGATGCCGAACATGGCACGGATCTCATCGACGATTTCCTGTCCACCATGGCGGCGACGGTGTTGCACGCGTGGTCAAGCAGGCCCCCATTGCCGAGATCCTTGGAGGTCAAGGAGCATGGTGTGGTCCAGGCCGGGCCGGCGGCGGCCCATCCCGGGTCGGCGTGGGTATGCCTGGAGCAGTGGAGGATCAGGAAGAGGGCAGCAGAGTCGACACAGAGGTGGACGCGGGGGTAGCGCTAGCCGCTGCTTCCGCCGGCTGGGGCATAGGTGTCGTACTCATACCTGATGATCATGTGCTCTAATTGGACGCCGCACTGGCTCGTCTCCACCTCGGGCACCACCAGGTCCACGATCCAGCCATTGCAGCACCACCATCTTCTTCCCAACTTCTTCGGGATCGCCCGCCATCTCCTCCTCCACTCTCATCTTCTCCGGTGATTTATTCTTGCTTTTCTCCTGGTTATGTTCGCGTTGGATCGTAGAGGTTCCCCATGGCTCCTCAACCTCTCTGCTGATCCGATGAAGCGCGCGGCGCGGGTTAGTGATCCATCCATGATAGATTGTTGTGGCCATCCCTCTTTCCACCATCCCTTTTCCTTCCTCGTTCTGGTCGCCTCTCCACACCTCATCACCTGAGCACCTCGCGCGGCGGCGAGTTCGCTGTCCAGGAACGATACCGTGCTGTCGTGCGGCGAGGGAGGATTCGTTGTCTTGGGGGCGTCTGACGCGGTGATGACAGGGAATCGTCGTGATTGAGGGTGAAGGGATCCGTTTGCGATCAGTTTCCTGTTTCTACGTGCCTTCCGTAATTGTAGGGGCTGCAGGCGTGGAGTTTCACATTCCTCCGCGGTGGAGTACGGTCAGTCGTTGCAAATTGCAAAGTGCACACCACGAAACAGATTAGGTTAAGCCTAACCGTTAGATTAAGTTTATCGGGTCTAATCGTGCGGTGGTAATGAATCCGTGTACGTTTGTGGGGTGCACGTAAGAAAGTTCTTGCTTGGTTGTTTATTAGTAGTAGAGATGTAAATTAAATAGCCTATGGGTTTGTGACAAGTGGTTCCTCATACTAAATAACCCATTAGTTAAAAGGCAAGTCAATGACATCTGGGACCAACTGTTAGATTAATATGCTAAAATTAGATTAAAAGATCTAAGTCAATGACACGCGGGACCCACTTACACTATTCAAGTGTTGACCAATCAACCCTTGACTGGATCGACCCAACCCCACTGGCCCCACTGTCATACTCACATGCTAGGGTAGCACTAGGTGAAAAAATTATATTCCATTTTTAATTCGAATTAATGTAAATCCAGAAATTC
The DNA here is from genome assembly GCF_056163025.1 of Triticum urartu. Classification (NCBI taxonomy): domain Eukaryota; kingdom Viridiplantae; phylum Streptophyta; class Magnoliopsida; order Poales; family Poaceae; genus Triticum; species Triticum urartu. Next base: position 359,441,212 of record NC_141876.1, on the reverse strand, counting down.
TAGAAATTATTTAAATCTTTGAAAATTAATATAAAATAATCCGTATCTCGGATGAAAATACTTTGTACATGAAAGTTGCTCAGAACGACGAGACAAATCCGAATACGCAGCCCGTTCGTCCGCCACACATCCCTAGCATAGCAAACATGCAACTTTCCCCCTCCGGTTCATCTGTCCGAAAATGCGAAACACCGGGAACACTTTCTCGGATGTTTCCCCCCTTTGTCGGTGTCACCTAGTACTGCGTTAGGTCACCTCTAGCACCACGTATTACCATGTTTTGCTTTGTGATGCTTTGTTTGCTCTGTTATTTATTGTGTTCCCCCCGTTACTTCTTTCCGATAGACATCGAGACCGACGCCGCTGCAACCCAGTACGACTACGGTGTTGACGACCCCTCTCTCTTGCCAGAGCAACCAGGCAAGCCCCCCCCCTTGATCACCAGATATCGCCTACTCTTCTCTCTACTGCTTGCATTAGAGTAGTGTAGCATGTTACTGCTTTCCATTAATCCTATTCTGATGCATAGCCTGTCATTGTTGCTACAACTGTTGATACCTTACATGCAATCCTAAATGCTTAGTACAGGATGCTAGATTATCATCAGAGGCCCTACATTCTTGTCCGTCTGCCATGCTATACTATCAGGCCGTGATCACTCGGGAGGTGATCATGGGTATATATTATATATCTTATATATGATATATGTGATGACTAAAGACGGGTCGGCTCGTAGGGTACCCGCGAGTGATTCACGGATTGGGGACTGAAAGGACCTTTGTCCCGACGGCCCTTTGGGTGGATCTTTGTGGCGGAGCGACAGGGCACGTTGAGACCACCTAGGAGAGAGGTGGGCCTGGCCCTGGTCGGCCTTCGCAGTTACTTCAAGATAACACGCTTAACGAGATCTTGGTATTTGATCTGAGTCTGGCTACTGGCCTATACGCACTAACCAACTACGCGGGGACAGTTATGGGCACTCGACGTTGTGGTATCAGCTGAAGCCTTCGTGACGTCAGCGACTGAGCGGCGCGCGCCGGGTTGGACTGGAACGCTTGCTCTTTTATAAGGGAGGCTAGGTCTGCTCACCGGCCGCCCTCGCAACGTGCAGGTGTGCAATGGGCGATGGGCCCAGACCCCTGTGCCATTGGATTTAGACCGGCGTGCTGACCTCTCTGTTGTGCCTAGGTAGGGTTGCGACGTGTTGATCTTCCGAGGCCGGGCATGACCCCGACAAGTGTGTCCGGACAAAGGGGATCGAGCGTGTTGGGAAATGTGGTGCACCCCTGCAAGGAAGTTAATCTATTCGAATAGCCGTGATCTTCGGTAACATGATGACTTGGAGTTGTACCTTGACCTTATGACAACTAGAACCGGATACTTAATAAAACACACCCTTCCAAGTACCAGATACATCCCGGTGGTCGCTCTCTAACAGGGCGACGAGGAGAGGATCGCCGGGTAGGATTATGCTACACGATGCTACTTGGTGGGCTTACCTTCTGCTCTCTTCTACATGCTGCAAGATGGAGGTGGCCAGAAGCGTAGTCTTCGATAGGACTAGATATCCCCCTCTTATTCCGGCATTCTGCAGTTCAGTCCACATATGATAGCCTTATTCCATTTGATACCAATGCATACATATGTAGTGTAGCTCCTTGCTTGCGAGTACTTTGGATGAGTACTCACGGTTGCTTTGCTCCCCCTTTTCCCCCTTCCTATACCCGATTGCTGCGACCAAACGATGGAGTCCAGGAGCCAGACGCCACCATTGACGACGGCTCCTACTACACTGGAGGTGTCTACTACTATGTGCAGCCCGTTGACGACAACCAGGAGTAGTTTAGGAGGATCCCAGGCAGGAGGCCGGCGCCTCTTTCGATCTGTATCCCAGTTTGTGCTGGCCTTCTTAAGGCAAACTTGTTTAACTTATGTCTGTACTCAGATAGTGTTGCTTTCGCTGACTCGTCTATGATCGAGCACTTGTATTCGAGCCCTCGAGGCCCCTGGTTTGTAACATGATGCTTCTATGACTTATTTTATTTGTAGAGTTGTGTTGTGATATCTTCCCGTGAGTCCCTGATCTTGATTGTACACGTTTGCGTGTATGATTAGTGTATGATTGAATCGGGGGCGTCACAGTGTTGGTGATGAACTCCTTGCTCTTGTGCTTCTCTCACACTGATTTGGCTTGGGTAGGAGAACGATTGGAGGGAAAGCAACTTGAAGAGGCTAGAAATCAAGGTTCAAATGGTAGAAATGGAATCTCTTGACCTCAACATAGGAGCAGGTGGTTCTCACTCAGAAAAGGAATGGTGGAAGTTGTGGTTCGTTCTGATGACTCTCTTACTGAGTAAGAGGGGGTGGAGGGGCATAAATAGCCTCCACACGAAACCCAACCGTTACACATTTTTGACCAAACTCGGTGGCACCGACTGGAATTCTCAGTGAGACTGACCTGTGCAAAAGATATGAATGTTGGAGGTCTCGGTGGGACCGACTAGTTCATCTCGGTGGGACCAAAGTGCAATGGCAAAGGTTGAACAATGTTTCGGTAATTCAAATCAGTTTCACTAGGTGATCAGAGATGAAGTGATTTCATCACATAAACTTGTCCAGGCCATCTGGGTGGGACCGAGAGCCGTTTCGGTCAGACCAAAAGGCTAGGGTTTTCATGCGGCTTGAACTACAGCGGTATTTCCCCAAAGAGGAAGGGATGATGCAACACAGCTACGACAGGTATTTCCCTCAGTGATGAGACCAAGGTTATCGAACCATTAGGAGAACCACGCAACACCACGTAAACAACTCCTGCACACAAGGAACAAGTACTTGCAACCCGACGTAAGAGAGGGGTTGTCAATCCCTCACGGGTAAAAAAAATAGGTAAAATTGTAGTAGATTGGATAAATAGATCTCGCGGGAACGCGAGATAAAATAAATAATAATAAATTGTAGCAAGGAATTTTTGTATTTTTGAATTAATATATCTAAAAATAAAAGCACATAAAAATAGATCGTGAAGGCAAATATAATAAAGAAGAGACCCTGGGGGCGTAGATTTCACTAGTGGTTTCTCTCGACAAAAATAGCATACGCTGGGTAAATGAATTACTGTTGGGCAATTGATAGAACTTCAAATAATCATGACGATATCTAGGCAATGATCATTATATAGGCATCACATCCAAGATTAGTAGACCGACTCCTGCCTGCATCTACTACTATTACTCCACACATCGACCTCTATCCAGCATGCATCTAGTGTATTAAGTTCAGGGAGAAGCGGAGCAATGAAATAAGAACAATGACATGATGTAGACAAGATCTATTCATGTAGGAATAGACCCCATCTTTTTATCCTTAATAGCAACGATACATACGTGTTGTTTCCCCTTCTGTCACTGGGATCGAGCACCGTAAGATTGAACCCGTCACAAAGCACCTCTTCCCATGGTAAGAAAAATGATCTAGTCGGCCTAACTAAACCAAGGATTCAAAGAAGAAATACAAGGCTATAAGTAATCATGCATATTAGAGATCAAAAGACTCAAATAACTTTCATGGATAAAATAATAGATCTGATCATGAACTCAAAGTTCATCGAATTTGAACAAACACACCACAAAAAGAGTTACATCAAATAGATCTCCAAGAGACCATTGTATTGAGAATCAAGAGAGAGAGAGAGAGAGAGCAAGCCATCTAGCTACTAACTATGGACCCATAGGTCTACAATGAACTACTCACGCTTCATCGGAGAGGCACCAATGAGGATGATGAACCCCTCCGTGATGGTGTCTAGATTGGATCTGTGGTTTCTGGAACATGTGGTGGCTGGAATTGATCTTCTCGACCCCCCTAGGGTTTCTGGAATATTGGGGTATTTATAGAGCAAAGAGGCAGTGTGGAAGGCCACCGAGGTGGGCACAAGCCACATGGGCACGCCTGGGTCCCCCGGCGCGCCCTGGTGAGTTGTGCTCCCCTTGGAGCCCCCCTTTGGTACTTATTTAGCCCAACAGGTGTCTTCTGGTCCAGAAAAAATCTCCAAAAAGTTCTGCTGCGTTTGGAATCCGTTTGGTATTGATTTTCTACGAAGTAAAAAACAAGCAAAAACAACAAATGGCACTGGGCACTATGTCAATAAGTTAGTCCCAAAAATGATGTAAAGTTGCTGTAAAATGATTGTAAAACATCCAAGAATGATAATATAACAGCATGGAACAATAAAAAATTATAGATACATTGGAGACGTATCAGCATCCCCAAGCTTAATTACTGCTCGTCCTCGAGTAGGTAAATGATAAAAATAGAATTTTTGATGTGGAATGCTGCCTAACATGTTCATCACATATTGTTTTCTTTGTAGCATGGACATTTGGATTTTATATGATTCAAAGTAATAGTCTAGTTTTGACATGAACATTTCAATACTCAAGCATATCAACAAGCAACCATGTCTTTGAAAATATCAATACTAAAGCAAGTTATCCCTAGCCCATTATGCTCAATCATTGATCCATTCATGAAACGCACTCGCATATTAGCTAAATCCAATGCTCAAGTACGAGTATAGTGCCCCTTAGTTGGTGCTTTATAAGAGAAGACGGAGGCTCAAATAAAAATTGCATAAAGTAAATGGAAAGGCCCATGGCAGAGGGAAGTAGGGATTTGTAGAGGTGCCAGAGCTCAAAGCGAGAAAGATAGAGATAAAATCATTTTGGTTGGCATGATTTTCCTGTCAATGAAAACGACCGACTAGTTCCCAATACTTTCCATGCTAGATATACCATAGGCGGTGTTGGAAATATGCCCTAGAGGCAATAATAAATTGATTATTATTATATTTCCTTGTTCATGATAATCGTTTATTATCCATGCTATAATTGTATTGATAGGAAACTCAGATACATGTGTGGATACATAGACAACACCATGTCCCTAGTAAGCCTCTAGTTGACTAGCTCGTTGATCAATAGATGGTTACGGTTTCCTGACCATGGACATTGGATGTCATTGATAACGGGATCACATCATTAGGAGAATGATGTGATGGACAAGACCAAATCCTAAGCCTAGCACAAGATCATGTAGTTCGTATGCTAAAGCTTTTCTAATGTCAAGTATCATTTCCTTAGACCATGAGATTGTGCAACTCCCGGATACCGTAGGAGTGCTTTGGGTGTGCCAAACGTCACAACGTAACTGGGTGGCTATAAAGGTACACTACAGGTATTTCCGAAAGTGTCTGTTGGGTTGGCACGAATCGAGACTGGGATTTGTCACCCCGTGTAAACGGAGAGGTATCTCTGGGCCCACTCGGTAGGACATCATCATAATGTGCACAATGTGATCAAGGAGTTGATCACGGGATGATGTGTTACGGAACGAGTAAAGAGACTTGCCGGTAACGAGATTGAACAAGGTATCGGGATACCGACGATCGAATCTCGGGCAAGTATCGTACCGATAGACAAAGGGAATTGTATACGGGATTGATTAAGTCCTTGACATCGTGGTTCATCCGATGAGATCATCGCGGAACATGTGGGAGCCAACATGGGTATCCAGATCACGCTGTTGGTTATTGACCGGAGAGTCATCTCGGTCATGTCTGCATGTCTCCCGAACCCGTAGGGTCTACACACTTAAGGTTCTGTGACGCTAGGGTTATAGAGATATTAGTATGCGGTAACCCGAAAGTTGTTCGGAGTCCCGGATGAGATCCCGGATGTCACGAGGAGTTCCGGAATGGTCCGGAGGTAAAGAATTATATATAGGAAGTGCTGTTTCGGCCATCGGGACAAGTTTCGGGGTCACCGGTATTGTACCGGGACCACCGGAAGGGTCCCGGGGGTCCACCGGGTGGGGCCACCTGCCCCGGGGGCCACATGGGCTGTAGGGGGTGCGCCTTGGCCTATATGGACCAAGGGCACCAGCCCCAAGAGGTCCATGCGCCAAGAGAAGAGGAAAAGGAAGAGTCCTAAAGGGGGAAGGCACCTCCGAGGTGCCTTGGGGAGGAGGGACTCCTCCCTGGCCGCACCCTTCCTTGGAGGAAGGGCCAAGGCTGCGCCCCCCACTCTCCCTTGGCCCTATATGTAGTGGGGGGAAGGGAGGGCAACCATACCTAAGCCCTGGCGCCTCCCTCTCCCTCCCATGACACATCTCCCTCCTCCCATAGCGCTTGGCGAAGCCCTGTTGGAATCCCGCTACTTCCACCACCACGCCGTCGTGCTGCTGGATCTCCATCAACCTCTCCTTCCACCTTGCTGGATCAAGAAGGAGGAGACGTCGCTGCTCCGTACGTGTGTTGAACGCGGAGGTGCCGTCCGTTCGGCGCTAGGATCATCGGTGATTTGGATCACGACGAGTACGACTCCATCAACCCCGTTCTCTTGAACGCTTCCGCGCGCGATCTACAAGGGTATGTAGATCCACTCCTCCCTCGTTGCTAGATGACTCCATAGATTGATCTTGGTGACACGTAGGAAAATTTTGAATTTCTGCTACGTTCCCCAACAGTGGCATCATGAGCTAGGTCTATGCGTAGTTTCTATGCACGAGTAGAACACAAAGTAGTTGTGGGCGTTGATTTTGTTCAATATGCTTGCCGTTACTAGTCTTATCTTGATTCGGCGGCATCGTGGGATGAAGCGGCCCGGACCGACCTTACACGTACTCTTACGTGAGACTGGTTCCACCGACTGACATGCACTAGTTGCATAAGGTGGCTAGCGGGTGTCTGTCTCTCCCACTTTAGTCGGATCGGATTCGATGAAAAGGGTCCTTATGAAGGGTAAATAGCAATTGGCATATCACGTTGTGGTTTTTGCGTAGGTAAGAAACGTTCTTGCTAGAAACCCATAGCAGCCACGTAAAACATGCAAACAACAATTAGAGGACGTCTAACTTGTTTTTGCAGGGTATGCTATGTGATGTGATATGGTCAAAAGGATGTGATGAATGATATATGTGATGTATGAGATTGATCATGTTCTTGTAATAGGAATCACGACTTGCATGTCGATGAGTATGACAACCGGCAGGAGCCATAGGAGTTGTCTTAATTTATTTATGACCTGTGTGTCAACATAAACGTCATGTAATTACTTTACTTTATTGCTAAAGCGTTAGCCATAGTAGTAGAAGTAATAGATGACGAGACAACTTCAAGAAGACACGATGATGGGGATCATGATGATGGAGATCATGGTGTCATGCCGGTGACAATGATGATCATGGAGCCCCGAAGATGGAGATCAAAAGGAGCAATATGATATTGGCCATATCATGTCACTATTTGATTGCATGTGATATTTATCATGTTTTTGCATCTTGTTTGCTTAGAATGACGGTAGTAAATAAGATGATCCCTCAATAAAATTTCAAGAAAGTGTTCCCCCTAACTGTGCACCGTTGCGAAAGTTCGTTGTTTCGAAGCACCACGTGATGATCGGGTGTGATAGATTCTTACGTTCACATACAACGGGTGTAAGACAGATTTACACACGCAAAACACTTAGGTTGACTTGACGAGCCTAGCATGTGTACAGACATGGCCTCGGAACTCAAGAGACCGAAAGGTCGAGCATGAGTCGTATGGTAGATACGATCAACATGAAGATGTTCACCGATGTTGACTAGTCCGTCTCACGTGATGATCGGACACGGCCTAGTTGACTCGGATCATGTAATCACTTAGATGACTAGAGGGATGTCTATCTGAGTGGGAGTTCACAAGATGAACTTAATTATCCTGGACATAGTCAAAAGGTCTTCGCAAATTATGTCGTAGCTCGCGCTTCAGTTCTACTGTTTAGATATGTTCTTAGAGAAAATTTAGTTGAAAGTTGATAGTAGCAATTATGCGGACTAGGTCCGTAAACTGAGGATTGTCCTCATTGCTTCATAGAAGGCTTATGTCCTTAATGCACCGCTCAGTGTGCTGAACCTCAAACGTCGTCTGTGGATGTTGCAAACATCTGACATACACGTTTTGATGACTACATGATAGTTCAGTGAGTAATGCTAAATGGTTTAGAATTGAGGCACCAAAGACGTTTTTGAAACATCGCAGAACATATGAGATGTTCCAAGGACTGAAATTGGGATTTCAGGCTCATGCCCACGTCAAGAGGTATAAGACCTCCAACGATTTTCTTAGCCTGCAACTAAGGGAGAAAAGCTCAATTGTTGAGCTTGTGCTCAGATTGTCTAAGTACAACAATCATTTGAATCGAGTGGGAGTTGATCTTCCAGATGAGACAGTGATGTTTCTCCGAAGTAATTACCACCAAGCTGCTAGAGCTTCGTGATGAACTATAATCGGGGACATATATGATGATCCTTGAAATATTCGCGATGTTTGACACTGCGAAAGTAGAAATCAAAAGGAGCATCAATTGTTGATGGTTGGTGAAACCACTAGTTTCAAGAAGGGCAAGGGCAAGAAGGGATACTTCATGAAACGGCAATTTAGCTGCTGCTCTAGTGAAGAAACCCAAAGTTGAACCCAAGCCCGAGACTAAGTGCTTCTGTAATAAAGGGAACAGCCACTGGAGCAGAATTACCCTAGATACTTGGTAGATTAGAAGGCTGGCAAGGTCGATAGAAGTATATTGGATATACATTGTGTTAATGTGTACTTTACTAGTACTCCTAGTAGCACCAGGGTATTAGATACCGGTTCAGTTGCTAAGTGTTAGTAACTCGAAATAAAAGCTACGGAATAAACGGAGACTAGCTAAAGGTGAGATGACGATATGTGTTGGAAGTATTTCCAAGGTTGATCAAATATCGTACGCTCCCTCTACCATCGAGATTGGTATTAAAACCTAAATAATTGTTATTTGGTGTTTGTGTTGAGCATAGACATGACTGGATTATGTCTATCGCAATACGGTTATTCATTTAAGGAGAATAATGGTTACTCTGTTTATTTGAATAATACCTTCAATGGTCTTGCACCTAAAATGAATGGTTCATTGAATCTCGATCATAGTGATACACATGTTCATGCCAAAAGATATAAGATAGTAATGATAGTACCACCTACTTGTGGCACTGCCACGTAAGTCATATCGGTACAAAACACATGAAGAAGCTCCATGTTGATGGATCTTTTGGCTCACTCGTTTTTGAAAGTTTGAGACATGCGAACCATGTCTATTGGTATATATGCATGAAGAAACTCCATGCAAATGGACCGTTTGGACTCACTTGATTTTGAATCACTTGAGACATGCAAATCATACCACATGGGCAAGATGACTGAAAGCCTCGTTTTCAGTAAAATGAAACTAGAAAGCAACTTGTTGGAAGTAATACATTTTGATGTGTGCAGTCCAATGAGTGCTGAGGCGTGTAGTGGATATCGTTATGTTCTTACTTCATAGATGATTTGAGTAGATGTTGAGTATATTTACTTGATGAATCACGAGTCTGAATTATTGAAAGGTTCAAGTAATTTCAGGGTGAAGTAGAAAGATCATCGTGACAAGAGGATAAAATATCTATGATATGATCATAGAGATGAATATCTGAATTACGAGTTTGGCACAGAATTAAGACATTGTGGAAATTGTTTCACAACTGATACAGCCTGGAACACCATAGTGTGATGGTGTGTCCGAACATCATCACTGCACCCTATTGGATATGATGCATACCATGATGTCTCTTATCGAATTACCACGATAGTTTATGGGTTAGGCATTAGAGACAACCGCATTCACTTTAAATAGGGCACCACGTAATTCCGATGAGATGACACCGTATGAACTATGGTTTAGAGAAACCTAAGCTGTCATTTCTTAAAAGTTTGGGGCTGCGATGCTTATGTGGAAAAGTTTCAGGCTGATAAGCTCGAACCCAAAGCGGATAAATGCATCTTCATAGGACACCCAAAACAGTTGGGTATACCTCCTGTCTCAAATCCGAAAGCAATAAGGGATTGTTTCTAGAATCAGGTCCTTTCTCGACGAAAAGTTTCTCTCGAAAGAATTGAGTGGGAGGATGGAGACTTGATGAGGTTATTGAACCGTCTCTTCAACTAGTGTGTGGCAGGGCACAGGAAGTTGTTCCTGTGGCACCTACACCAATTGAAGTGGAAGCTTATGATAGTGATCATGAAACTTCAGATCAAGCCACTACCTCATGGGATGATAAGGATGCGTACTACTTCAGAGTGGTACGTAATCCTGTCTTGGAAGTCATGTTGCTAGACAACAATGAACCTACGAGCTATGGAGAAGCGATGGTGGGCCCGGATTCCGATAAATGGCTCGAGGCCATAAAATCCGAGAGAGGATCCATATATGAAAACAAAGTATAGACTTTGGCAGAACAACTCGATGGTCGTAAGGCTGTTGAGTACAGATGGATTTTAAAAGGAAGACGGACAATGATGGTAAATGTCACCATTAAGAAAGCTCTACTTGTCGTTAAGAAGTTTCCGACAAGTTCAAGGAGTTGACTACGGTGAGACTTTCTCACTCGTAGCGATGCTAAGAGTCTGTTGGAATTATATTAGCGATTACTGCATTATTTATGAAATCTTGCAGATAGGATGTCAAAACATTGTTTCTCGACGATTTTCTTGAGGAAAGGTTGTATGTGATACAACCGGAAGGTTTTGTCAATCCTGAAAGATGCTAATAAGTATGCAAAGCTCCAGCAATCCTTCTAGGGACTGGAGTAAGCATCTCGGAGTTGGAATGTATGCTTTGATAAGATGATCAAAGTTTTGGGTGTATACAAAGTTTATGAGAAACTTGTATTTCCAAAGAAGTGAGTGGGAGCACTATAGAATTTCTGATAAATATATGTTGACATATTGTTGATCAGAAATGACGTAGAATTTCTGGAAAGCATATAGGATTATTTGGAAAGTATTTTTCAATGGAAAGCCTGGATTAAGCTACTTGAACATTGAGCATCAAGATCTATAAGGATAGATCAAAATTCTTAATGGTACTTTCAAATGAGCACATACCTTGACATGATCTTGAAGGTGTTCAAGATGGATCAGTCAAAGAAGGAGTTCTTGCCTGAGTTGTAAGGTATGAAGTTAAGACTTAAAGCTCGACCACGGCAGAAGAAAGAGGAAGGACGAAGGTCGTCCCCTATGCTTTTATCATAGGCTCTCTACAGTATGCTATGCTGTGTACCGCACCTGAAGTGTGCCTTGCCATGAGTCAGTCAAGGGGTACAAGAGTGATCCAAGAATGGATCACAAGACAGCGGTCAAAGTTATCCTTAGTAACTAGTGGACTAAGGAATTTTCTCGATTATGGAGGTGGTAAAAGAGTTCGTCGTAAAGGGTTACGCCAATGCAAACTTTGACACTAATCCAGATTATTCTGAATAGTAAACTGGATTCGTATAGTAGAACAGTTGTTTGGAATAGCTGCAAATGTAGCGTAGTAGTTGCATCTACAAGATGACATAGAAATTTGCGAAGTACATACGGATCTGAATGTTGCAGACCCGTTGACTAAAACCTCTCTCACAAGCAAAACATGATCAAACCCAGAACTCATTGAGTCTTAATCACATGATGATGTGAACTAGTTTAGTGACACTAGTAAACTCTTTGGATGTTGGTCACATGGCGATGTGACCTGTGAGTGTTAATCACATGACGATGTGAACTAGATTATTGACTCTAGTGCAAGTGGGAGACTGTTGGAACTATGCCCTAGAGGCAATAATAAATTGATTATTATTATATTTCCTTGTTCATGATAATCGTTTATTATCCATGCTATAATTGTATTGATAGGAAACTCAGATACATGTGTGGATACATAGACAACACCATGTCCCTAGTAAGCCTCTAGTTGACTAGCTCGTTGATCAATAGATGGTTACGGTTTCCTGACCATGGACATTGGATGTCATTGATAACGGGATCACATCATTAGGAGAATGATGTGATGGACAAGACCCAATCCTAAGCCTAGCACAAGATCATGTAGTTCGTATGCTAAAGCTTTTCTAATGTCAAGTATCATTTCCTTAGACCATGAGATTGTGCAACTCCCGGATACCGTAGGAGTGCTTTGGGTGTGCCAAACGTCACAACGTAACTGGGTGGCTATAAAGGTACACTACAGGTATTTCCGAAAGTGTCTGTTGGGTTGGCACGAATCGAGACTGGGATTTGTCACCCCGTGTAAACGGAGAGGTATCTCTGGGCCCACTCGGTAGGACATCATCATAATGTGCACAATGTGATCAAGGAGTTGATCACGGGATGATGTGTTACGGAACGAGTAAAGAGACTTGCCGGTAACGAGATTGAACAAGGTATCGGGATACCGACGATCGAATCTCGGGCAAGTATCGTACCGATAGACAAAGGGAATTGTATACGGGATTGATTAAGTCCTTGACATCGTGGTTCATCCGATGAGATCATCGTGGAACATGTGGGAGCCAACATGGGTATCCAGATCACGCTGTTGGTTATTGACCGGAGAGTCATCTCGGTCATGTCTGCATGTCTCCCGAACCCGTAGGGTCTACACACTTAAGGTTCTGTGACGCTAGGGTTATAGAGATATTAGTATGCGGTAACCCAAAAGTTGTTCGGAGTCCCGGATGAGATCCCGGATGTCACGAGGAGTTCCGGAATGGTCCGGAGGTAAAGAATTATATATAGGAAGTGCTGTTTCGGCCATCGGGACAAGTTTCGGGGTCACCGGTATTGTACCGGGACCACCGGAAGGGTCCCGGGGGTCCACCGGGTGGGGCCACCTGCCCCGGGGGCCACATGGGCTGTAGGGGGTGCGCCTTGGCCTATATGGACCAAGGGCACCAGCCCCAAGAGGTCCATGCGCCAAGAGAAGAGGAAAAGGAAGAGTCCTAAAGGGGGAAGGCACCTCCGAGGTGCCTTGGGGAGGAGGGACTCCTCCCTGGCCGCACCCTTCCTTGGAGGAAGGGCCAAGGCTGCGCCCCCCACTCTCCCTTGGCCCTATATATAGTGGGGGGAAGGGAGGGCAACCATACCTAAGCCCTGGCGCCTCCCTCTCCCTCCCATGACACATCTCCCTCCTCCCATAGCGCTTGGCGAAGCCCTGTTGGAATCCCGCTACTTCCACCACCACGCCGTCGTGCTGCTGGATCTCCATCAACCTCTCCTTCCACCTTGCTGGATCAAGAAGGAGGAGACGTCGCTGCTCCGTACGTGTGTTGAACGCGGAGGTGCCGTCCGTTCGGCGCTAGGATCATCGGTGATTTGGATCACGACGAGTACGACTCCATCAACCCTGTTCTCTTGAACGCTTCTGCGCATGATCTACAAGGGTATGTAGATCCACTCCTCCCTCGTTGCTAGATGACTCCATAGATTGATCTTGGTGACACGTAGGAAAATTTTGAATTTCTGCTACGTTCCCCAACAGGCGGTTCCCAAACAGAAAATAAAGTTTATTCCTTTTCCACCATACTTTCACTTTCCATGGCTAATCGTATCCACAGGTGCCTTCCATACCAACACTTTCCAAGGAATTTATTTTTTGACAACATAAAGTAAATTCTTTTTTCATTTCGGGACTGGGCATCCCTAATACCTTTGCCATACTCTCGTGCAATGACAAGTGAATAAACACTCATCTTGAGAATAACACATCTAGCATGGAAATATATCAGCCACCCCCTACTGTTTCATGAGCGGTATGAGCACACAAAAGAGAAGTTTATTTTGAAAATTAGAGATGGCACATACAAATTTTCTTAGAATGGCAAAATAATACCACATATACGTAGGTATAATGGACTCATATGGCAAAACTGGCTTAAAGGATTTTGGATGCACAAGTAGTGATCATACTTAGTGCAAAATGAAGGCTAGCAAAAGATTGAGAAGCATACAACCAAGAAACAAAAAATCTCATAAGCGAGCATTAAGCATAACTAAGACCGGATAATGCACCACAAGTAGGATGTAATTTCATTGCATAACTATTGACTGTCGTGCTTGCAAGGGGAATCACAAACCTTAACACCAATATTCTTACTAAAGCATAATTACTCATCAACATGACTCACATATTATATCCTCATATCGCAAAACTATTACAAGGAATCAAGTTTATTTTGTCCAGTGATCTTAATGAAAGTTTTTATTATATCCCTCTTGAATATATATCACTTTGGGACTAATTTCATATGTTGCTTTTGATAGCTCAAATAAATCCAAGTGAAGAACATGAGGAAAAACATTCTTCTCTCAAAATAATTTAAGTGAAGCATGAGAGAATTTCTTAATTTTTTAACTAAACCTCAAATAAATCTAAGTGAAGCATGCGAGCATTTCTTCAAAAATACTAAAGCACACCATGCTCAAAAATATAAAAGTGAAGCACTAAAGCAATTCCATAGCTTATAAAGATTTAAGTGAAGCATAGAGAGCAATTCTAACAAGTCATAGCATAATTTTGGCTCTCTCGAATAGGTGTGTCCAGCAAGGATTCATGACTAAAAATACAAAGAAAAACAAGCAAATACTCAAATCATACACGACGCTCCAAGAAAAACTCATGATATGTGACGAATAAAAATATAGCTCCTAGTAAAATACCGATGGTCGTTAGAAGAAAGAGGGGATGCCACTCGGGCATCCCCAAGCTTAGTTGCTTGCTTCTCTTTAGATAATATCTTGGGATGCCATGGGAATACCCAAGCTTAGGCTCTTCTTACTCCTTATTCCTTCATTCATTGTAATATCACCCAAAACTTGAAGACTTCAATCACACAAAACTCAACAAAACCTTCATGAGATCCGTTAGCATAAGAAAGTAAATCACTACTATAAGTATAGTTGCAAACCCCATTCATATTTCATTTATGAGTTATATCTACTATATTCCAATTTTTCTATGGCTCAAACCCTCAAAAGAGTCCATAGAACAATCAAAATAAGCACACAACGCAAAGAAAACAAAATCTGTCAAAAACAGAACAGTCTGTAGCAATCTGGATATTCCGAATACTTCTGTAACTCCAAAAATCTTGAGAAATTAGGAAAACCTAAGATATTTGTATATTAATCTACTGAAAAAGAATTGGTATTTTATCGCTCTCTGGTTAAAAGTGAGAATTGTTTTTGTGAGCGCCAAAGTTTCTGTTTTTCAACAAGATCAAACATCTATCACCCAAGAAGATCCTAAAGGCTTTACTTGGCACAAACACTAATTAAAACACAAAAAACACAATCATCACAGTAGCATAATTTTGCTAACACTCAAAAATAGAAAGCAAAAACCAAAAATACATTTTATTCATTGGGTTGCCTCCCAACAAGCGCTATCGTTTTACGCCCCTAGCTAGGCATAACACAAAGATTCAAATATTGTCATCTTTATTTCTAGATCCATAATATGCCCTCATGATGGATTCATATGGTGGCCTAATTCTTATTCTAGGGAAGTGTTCCATACCCTTCCTTAGTGGAAATAGAAATTTAATATTGCCTTCTTTCATATCTATCACGGCACCAATAGTGCGTAAAAACGGTCTACCAAGAATAATTGGACAAGACGGATTGCAATCAATATCAAGAACAATAAAATCTATGGGCACATAATTCCTATTTGCAAGAATAAGGACATCATTAATTCTTCCCATAGGCTTTTTAATAGTAAATCTGCCAAGTGCAAATTTAAAGAACATTCTTCAATATCGGTAAGACCAAGCACATCACATAAAGATTTCAGAATTGTAGAAACACTAGCACCCAAGTCACATAAAGAAAAACACTCATAATTTTTAATCTTGACTTTGATGGTAGGTTCCCATTCATCATGCAATTTTCTAGGAATTGAAATGTCTAATTCCAACTTTTCTTCCAAAGCTTTCATCATAGCGTCAAGAATATGTTTAGTAAAAGCTTTACTTTGTTCATAAGCATGGGGTGAATTTATCATGGATTGCAACAAAGAAATACAATCAATCCAAGAGAAATTATCATAATGAAAGTCTTTGTAATCCAAAAGAGTGGGCACATCACTAGCTAAAGTTTTGACCTCTTCAAACCCACTTTTATCAATTTTCTCAACAAGATTTTCACCGTCCAAATTATCAGGACGACTTCTAACTAAAGTTGACTCTTCTTCAGTCCCTTTTTCATCAATATTAATTTTACTAAACAAAGAATCAACAGGAGAAACACCAATCATTTTAAGATCTTCATCATTTTTATGACAGCAATCACTAGAAAACGCCTTTTCTAAAAATTCTCTTCTAGCTCTAAGCATAGCGGTTCTTTTCTTAATTTCATCCATAGAAACATATAAAGCTTTAATTGATTCTTCTACTTGAGGCACAAAAATTTTCATCTTGAGTTTTTCTACATGATGAAAAATTCTATCAATGCTTCTAGACATATCATCAATCTTACTCAACTTTTCTTCTATCGTAGTATTAAAATTCTTTTGAGCATTGATAAATTCTTTAATATTATTCTCAAGATCAAAGGTGTTGCTATTATTATTATTATTATTATTATTATTATAAGAAGGATTACCATAGGAATTACCATAATTGTTAGAGGAGTTTCCCGAAAAAGGTCTAGGATTAAAATTACCTCTGTAAGCATTGTTATTAAAATTGTTTCGCGAAACAAAATTCACATCTACGACATCACTATTTTGCTCAATCAAAGTATACAAAGGCACATCATTAAGATCAATAGGAGCATTTTTAACTTCATAAGAGCATCAACTTTTTCACTCAAATAATTTATTTCTTCTACCGAATTAATCTTTTTACTAGTAGGAGTTCTTTCGGTATGCCATTATGAATAATTTTCCATAATATTATCAAGCAATTTAGTAGATTAACCCAAAGTAATTTCCATAAAAGTACCCCCCACGGCGGAATTTAAAAGATCTCTAGGAACAAAATTCAATCTTGCATAAAAATTTTGTATGATCATCCAAAGATTTAAACCATGAGTAGGACAATTTCTAAGCATCAATTTCATTCTTTCCGAAGATTGCACAACATGTTCATGCTCAAGTTGTTTAAAATTCATGATTTGTGTCCTAAGATAAATAATTTGCATGGGCAGAAAATACTTAGTAATAAAAGTATAATTGCACTTAGCCCAAGAATTGATACTATTGCGAGGCAAAGAAGAAAACCAAATTTTATTCGATCTCACAAAGAAAACGGAAATAATTTCAACTTCACAATGTCATTGTCCACATCTTTTTTGCTTTTGCACATCACATAATTCCACGTACGTGTTAAGATGGGACGTGACATCCTCATTAGGAGTATCGGAAAATTGATCTTTCATAATGAGATTCAACAAAGCGGCATTAATATCTCAAGACTCCGCACTAGTGGCGGGTGGAGCAATCGGAGTGCTAATAAAATCATTGTTGTTGGTATTGGAGAAATCACACAACTTGTTGTTCTCTTGAGTCATTGTGACTACGAACAAGATTGCACTCAAAAACAGATCTGACGAGAAAAACAACAAACGAAAAAGAGGGCGAATAAAACGGCAAATTTTTGTGAAGTGAGGGAGAGGAAAATGAGAGGCTTGGATAATAATGTAAATTGCAAGGAGATGATATTTGTGATTAGGAACCTGGTAGATGTTGATGATGTCTCCCTGGCATCACAGCTATGGTAGGTATTTCCCTCAGTTATGAGACCAAGGTTATCGAACTAGTAGGAGAACCACGCAGCACCACGCAAACAACTCCTACACACAATGAACAAGTACTTGCAACCCGACGGAAGAGAGGGGTTGTCAATCCCTCACAGGTAAAAAGATAGGTAAAAATGTAGCAGATTGGATAAATAGATCTCACAGGAACGCGAAATACAATAAATAATAATAAATTGCAGCAAGGTATTTTTGTATTTTTGGATTAATATATCTAAAAATAAAAGCAAATAAAAATAGATTGCGAAGGCAAATATAATAAAGAAGAGACCCGAGGGCCGTAGATTTCCCTACTGGCTTCTCTCGAGAAAAATAACATACAGTGGGTAAACAAATTGTTGTTGGGAAATTGATAGAACTTCAAATAATCATGACGATATCCAAGCAATGCTCATTATATAGGCATCACATCCAAGATTAGTAGACCGAATCCTGCCTGCATCTACTACTATTACTCCACACATTGACCGCTATCCAGCATGCATCTAGTGTATTACGTTCATGGAGAAACAAAGTAATGTAATAAGAACAATGACATGATGTAGAAAAGATCTATCCATGTAGGAATATACCCCATCTTTTTATCCTTAATAGCAATGATACATATGTGTCGTTTCCCCTTCTCTCACTGGGATCGAGCACCATAAGATCGAATCCATCACAAAGCACCTCTTCCCATGGCAGGAAAAATTGATCTAGTCGGCCTAACTAAACCAAAGATTCGAAGAAGAAATACGAGGCTATAAGTAATCATGCATATAAGAGATCAAAAGACTCAAATAACTTCCATGGATAAAAACATAGATCTGATCATAAACTCAAAGTTCATCGGATCCCAACAAACACATCGCTAAAAAGAGTTACATCAAATAGATCTCCAAGAGACCATTGTATTGAGAATCAAAAGAGAGACAGAGAGAGAGAGAGAGAGAGGAAGCCATCTAGCTACTAACTATGAACCCATAGGTCTATAATGAACTACCCACGCATCATCGGAGATGCACCAATGAGGATGATGAACCCCTCTGTGATGGTGTCTAGATTGGATCTGTGGTTTCTAGAACTTGCGGCGGCTGGAATTGTTTTCGTAGACTCCCCTAGGGTTTCTGGAATATTGGGGTATTTATAGATCAAAGAGGCGATGCGGGAGGCCACCAAGGTGGGCACAACCCCCCAGGGTACGCCTGGGCCTCAGGCGTGCCCAGGTGGTTTGTGCCCCCCTCGGGGCACCCCTTTGGTACTTCTTTGGCCCATCGAGTGTCTTATGGCCCAGAAAAATTCTCCAAAAAGTTTTGCTGTGTTGGACTCCGTTTGGTATTGATTTTGTGTGAAGTAAAAACAAGCAAAAAAACAGCAACTGGCACTGGGCACTATGTTAATAGGTTAGTCCCAAAAATGATATAAAGTTTCTATAAAATGATCGTAAAACTTCCAAGAATGATAATATAACAACATGGAACAATCAAAAATTATAGATACATTGGAGACGTATCAGGTTTTGGTTGTGGTAGTAGTAGGGTCATCTTGGTGGGTCCGTAGTGGAATGTATCGGTGGGACCAAAATGATGAATTAGGGTTTTGGACATATGTGATTTGAGAAAGTGATTGAGGGTTTTTGGATCAATATCACTGAGCACTTTGAGCAACAACCTCATCAACAATACCTCACCGCCTTTTAATAGTATTGGCTTTCCAAAGGGACTCAATGTGATCATGGATCACTAAACCAAAAATGTAGAGTCTTGGGGTAGCCAAATTTGTTCTTCACATTTTGAGGGGTCCACATCCATTAGTCCACGCCATGCCAATCATTGATGTTTTCTGAAATCTAACATCAATGTTCATTAGATCAATGACATATATATTTTTATTAATTACGAAAACCGCGCGGGGATTTGTTGCAGTTTGATAGAGGCAAAGGTGTCCCGTCTTTTAATGAGATGGTGGCTATTGTTTTTGGTGGAGTAGAGTTTGACGATTTGACTATGAATGTGCGAGGACGTCGTGCCTTAGCAATCTCTAAAGCAACTCCAAGAGGTTATTGACCATGCCGTAGCATGATCAACCTGATCATGAGGGTCTATTTCCAGCAAGAAAATGAAGAACAAGCAAGAAACGAAAATTGCAATCTGGATATTGCGAATAAAAGAGGAAAGCTTTATTGATCAAGTGGGGTTCTGTGATGTCTTGGTCTGGTCATTAAAAACAAAGGAAGTACACGAAGTTGCAGCTATGGTGAACTTTTAATCTAAGCAAAACCCAAAGTCTAAACGATGCCCTAAGGACTGTATATATGGAGGAAGAGGGGGAATTTCATGACCCTTGGAGGAGGGGTCCGAAACCAACCCTATCTCTTGTTTCCCCACACATACAGACTCTAGAAACAACCTATACTCAAGTATTTCGAAATTACATGGGCCTGGCCCAATAATAAGGTGACGCGGCACCTATAATAGCCTCTGGACGAAATTTATGAAGTGTCATCCTATATATTTCGTACAAGGCTTCATATACTCATTATGGTGGCTTCAAAGTCCTGAAATCATCACTTGTAACTCTGTTCTTGTTCCCCTTACGCATGCCATCATCTCCATGCTTGATCTTGCTCCAATGCTCATCCTTCTTGTCTAGGCTAGGCCCTTTATTTGTAAGCAAGACAAATGTATCCAATTTAGGCAACATCATATTCTCATGACATTAGAATCATTACCAAGAAACGAAAGTACATGGTAATTTAATTCGCGTGCGCGAGCTCTAGTAATTGGTCTAGTATGTATAGCAGTAAGGGCTATGGGTGTAACAATGGTAGTATGTCCTCATCATCCTCTCCTTCTTGGAGTGAAGTCGTCCTCGACGAAAGCTCATCTTCCTCACCCAAATAAGGCTTCAAATCTGCAATATTAAAAGTGGGACTAACCCCAAAATCTGCAGGCAGCTCAAGTTTATATGCATTATCATTTATTTTCTCTAACACCTTAAAAGGACCATAAGCACGCGGTATTAGTTTTGATTTGCGCAAATAAGTAAACCTATCCTTACGCAAATGTACCCAAACAAGATCTCCAGGTGCAAAGACAACATGTTTCGTACCTTTATCTCCAGCAAGTTGATATTTACATTTATACTCTCAATGTTTTCCTTAGTTAACTCATGCATTTTAAGATCAATTCAACATGTTGTTCAGCATCAAAATTAACCTTCTCCGAAGATGGAAGAGGCAACAAATCAATAGGTGCACAAGGTAGGAAACCATATACAATTTCTAAAGGACACATCTTAGTAGTAGAATGCAGCGAATGATTATAAGCAAATTCAATATGAGGCAAGCATTCTTCCCACATTTTCTTGTTATTCTTCAAAACAGCCCTAAGCATAGTAGACAATGTTCTATTGACTACTTCAGTTTGTCCATCAGTTTGGGGGTGACAAGTAGTACTAAAAAGCAGTTTAGTCCCCAACTTAGCCCATAAACATCTCCAAAAGTGGTTAAGAAATTTAGTGTCACGATCTGAAACAATAGTATTGGGAACACCATGCAAGCGAATAATTTCACAAAATAACAAATCAACAACATTAGCAGCATCATCACTTTTATGACATGGTATAAAGTGTGCCATTTTCGAGAACCTGTCCACGACAAAAAATATGATATCCCTCCCTTTCTTTGTTCAAGGTAAACCCAAAACAAAGTCCATAAATATATCCTCCCATGGAACACTAGGTACATGCAAAGGCATATATAAACCATGAGGATTGAGTCGTGACTTAGCTTTTTGACATGTAGTGCAGCGAGCAACAAAGCGCTCAACATCCTGTCTCATCTTTGGCGAAAAGAAATGTGTAGCAAGTTCATACTCCATCTTCTTCACGCCAAAGTGTCCCATTAATCCTCCTCCATGCGTCTCCTGCAACAACAAATGACGAACAAAGCTAGCTGGAATGCATAGCTTGTTAGCACAGAACACAAACCCATCGTTAATGACGAACTTGTTCCATGTTCTCCCTTCTTTACAATTCTGCAATACATCTTTAAATTTAGGATCATGCACATATTGATCTTTGATGGTCTCCAAACCAAATATTTTAAAGTCAAGTTGTGAAAGCATAGTATAATGACGAGACAATGCATCACCAATAACATTTTCTTTACCCTTCTTGTGTTTAATGACATAAGGGGAAGTCTCAATGAATTCAACTCATTTAGCATGTCTACGGTTCAATTTTGCTTGGCTTTTAATACGTTTCAAAGATTCATGATCAGAAAGAATAAAAAATTCTTTGGGCCATAAATAATGTTGCCATGTTTCCGTAGTCCGAACAAGATCATATAATTCCTCATCATAAGTAGAGTAATTTAGACTAGGCCCACTCAATTTTTCATAAAAGTATGCAACAGGTTTACCATCTTGTAATAACACACCTCCTAATCCAATTCCACTAGCATCACATTCAATCTCAAAAGTCTTATTAAAATCAGGAAGTTGGAGTAAAGGAGCATGTGTCAACTTATCTTTCAATAGCGTGAAGGCTTCTTCCTGTGCGGTACCCCCAAAAAAGGCACATCCTTCTTTTTGTAAGCTCATTGAGAGGTGGAGCAATGGTGCTAAAATGTCTCACAAAACGCCTATAGAAACCAGCGAGTCCAAGAAAACTCCTAACATGTGTGACCGTTTTGGGCTGTGGCCAACTCTCAATAGCTTCAATCTTGGCTTTATCAACTTCAATTCCTCGTGGAGTAACAACATAGCCAAGAAAAGATACTCGGTCGGTGCAAAAGGTGCACTTCCCAAGGTTACCAAACAAATATGCATCACGTAGAGCAATAAGAACATCACGTAAATGTTCCAAATGTTCTTCCAAAGATTTGCTATAAATCAGTATATCATCAAAATAGACTACCACAAATCGTCCAATGAAAGCACGTAAAACTTCGTTCATTAATCTCATGAAAGTACTAGGTTCATTAGTTAACCCAAAAGGCATGACTAACCACTCATATAAACCAAACTTAGTTTTAAATGATGTTTTCCATTCATCTCCCAATTTCATACGAATTTGATGGTATCCACTACTAATGTCTACTACACAACCTTCTTCTTGTAGACGTTGTTGGGCCTCCAAGTGCAGAGGTTTGTAGGACAGTAGCAAATTTCCCTCAAGTGGATGACCTAAGGTTTATCAATCCGTAGGAGGCGTAGGATGAAGATGGTCTCTCTCAAGCAACCCTGCAACCAAATAACAAAGAGTCTCTTGTGTCCCCAACACACCCAATACAATGGTAAATTGTATAGGTGCACTAGTTCGGCGAAGAGATAGTGATACAAGTGCAATATGTATGGTAGATAATAGTTTTTGTAATCTAAAAATATAAAAACAGCAAGGTAACTAATGATAAAAGTGAGCGTAAATGGTATTGCAATGCGTTGAAACAAGGCCTAGGGTTCATACTTTCGCTAGTGTAAGTTCCCTCAACAATACTAACATAATTGGATCACATAACTATCCCTCAACATGCAACAAAGAGTCACTCCAAAGTCACTAATAGCGGAGAACGAACGAAGAGATTATGGTAGGGTACGAAACCACCTTAAAGCTATTCTTTCCAATCAATCCGTTGGGCTATTCCTATAAGTGTCACAAACAGCCCTAGAGTTCGTACTAGAATAACACCATAAGACACAAATCAACCAAAACCCTAATGTCACCTAGATACTCCAATGTCACCTCAAGTATCCGTGGGCATGATTATACGATATGCATCACACAATCTCAGATTCATCTATTCAACCAACACAAAGGACCTCAAAGAGTGCCCCAAAGTTCTACCGGAGAATCACGATGAAAACGTGTGCCAACCCCTATGCATAGGTTCATGGGCGGAACCCGCAAGTTGATCACCAAAACATACATCAAGTGAATCACGTGATATCCCATTGTCACCACAGATATCCACGGCAAGACATACATCAAGTGTTCTCAAATCTTTAAAGACTCAATCCGATAAGATTACTTCAAAGGGGAAACTCAATCCATTACAAGATAGAAGAGGGGGGAAGAAACATCATAGGATCCAAATATAATAGCAAAGCTCGCGATACATCAAGACCGTATCATCTCAAGAACACGAGAGAGAGAGAGAGAGATCAAACACATAGCTACTGGTACATACCCTCAGCCCCGAGGGAGAACTACTCCCTCCTCATGGAGAGCACTGGGATGATGAAGATGGCCACCGGAGAGGGATTGCCCCCTCCGGTAGGGTGCCGGAATGGGTCTAGATTGGCTTTCGGTGGCTACGGAGGCTTCTGGCGGCGGAACTCCCGATCTATTGTGCTCCTCGATATTTTTAGGGTATATGGGGATATATAGGCGGAAGAAGTACGTCAGGGGGACCACGAGGGGCTCATGAGGGTGGAGGGCGCGCCCAGGGGGGTGGGCGCGCCCCCCTACCTCATGACCTCCTCACAGATCCCCCAACGTGCACTCCAAGTCTTCTGGGCTTCTTTCCTTCCAAAAATGAGTTCCGTGAAGTTTCAAGTCAATTGGACTCCGTTTAGTTTTCCTTTTCTTCGAAACACTAAAACAGGGTAAAAACAGAAACTAGCACTGGGCTCTGGGTTAATAGGTTAGTCCCAAAAATGATATAAAAGTGTATAATAAAGCCCATAAACATTCAAAACAGTAGATAATATAGCATGGAGCAATCAAAAATTATAGATACGTTGAAGACGTATCAACATCCCCAAGCTTAATTCCTGCTCGTCCTCGAGTAGGTAAATGATAAAAACCGAAAAAAATTATGCGGAGTGCTACTTGGCATAATTTCAATGTAATTCTTCTTAATTGTGGTATGAATATTCAGATCCATAAGATTCAAGACAAAAGTTTAATATTGACATAAAAATAATAATACTTCAAGCATACTAACTAAGCAATCATGTCTTCTCAAAATAACATGGCCAAAGAAAGTTATCCCTACAAAATCATATAGTCTGGCTATGCTCCATTTTCACCACACAAAATATTCAAATCATGCACAACCCCGATGAAAAGCCAAGAAATTGTTTCATACTTTTGATGTTCTCAAACTTTTTCAATCTTCACGCAATATATGAGCGTGAGCCATGGACATAACACTATAGGTGGAATAGAATGGTGGTTGTGGAGAAGACAAAAAGGAGAAGATAGTCTCACATCAACTAGGCGTATCAACGGGCTATGGAGATGCCCATCAATAGATATCAATGTGAGTGAGTAGGGATTGCCATGCAATGGATGCACTAGAGCTATAAGTGTATGAAAGCTCAACAGAAGAAACTAGTGGGTGTGCATCCAACTTGCTTGCTCACGAAGACCTGGGGCATTTTGAGGAAGCCCATCATTGGAATATACAAGCCAAGTTATAAAGTGAAAGATTCCCACTAGTATATGGAAGTGACAACATAGGAGACTCTCTATCAGGAAGATCATGGTGCTACTTTGAAGCACAAGCATGGTAAAAGGATAGTAGCATTGCCCCTTCTCTCTTTTTCTCTCATTTTTTATTTTTTTTATTTGGGCCTTTTCTCTTTTTTATGGCCTCTTTTCTCTTTTTTTATTTGGGCTTCTTTGGCCTCTTTTATTTATTTTTCGTCAGGAGTCTCATCCCGACTTGTTGGGGAATCATAGTCTCCATCACCCTTTCCTCACAGGGACAATGCTCTAATAATGATGATCATCACACTTTTATTTTTCATACAACTCAAGAATTACAACTCGATACTTAGAACAAAATATGACTCTATATGAATGCCTCCGGCGGTGTACCGGGATGTGCAATGATGCATGAGTGACATGTATGAAAGAATTATGAACGGTAGCTTTGCCACAAATACAATGTCAACTACATGATCATGCTAAGCAATATGACAATGATGAAGCGTGTCATAATAAACGGAATGGTGGAAAGTTGCATGGCAATATATCTCGGAATGGCTATGGAAATGCCATAAAAGGTAGGTATGGTGGCTATTTTGAGGAAGGTATATGGTGGGTTTATGGTACCGGTGAAAGTTGCGCGGTACTAGAGAGGCTAGCAATGGTGGAAGGGTGAGAGTGCGTACAATCCATGGACTCAACATTAGTCATAAAGAACTCACATACTTATTGCAAAAATCTATTAGTTATTGAAACAAAGTACTATGCGCATGCTCCTAGGGGGATAGATTGGTAGGAAAAGACCATCGCTCGTCCGACCGCCACTCATAAGGAAGGCAATCAATAAATAAATCATGCTCCGACTTCATCACATAACGGTTCACCATACGTGCATGCTACGGAAACCACAAACTTCAACACAAGTATTTCTCAAATTCACAACTACTCAACTAGCATGACTCTAATATTACCATCCTCATATCTCAAAACAATCATCAAGCATCAAACTTTTCTTAGTATTCAACACACTCGTAAGAGAATTTTATTATTCTTGAATACCTAGCATATTAGGATTTTAAGCAAATTACCATGCTATTTAAGACTCTCAAAATAATCTAAGCGAAGCATGAGAGTTCATCTATTTCTTCAAAATAAAACTACCACCATGCTCTAAAAGATATAAGTGAAGCACTAGAGCAAATGACAAACTACTCCGAAAGATATAAGTGAAGATCAATGAGTAGTCGAATAATTATGCAACTATGTGAAGACTCTATAACATTTAAGAGTTTCAGATCTTGATATTTTATTCAAACAGCAAGCAAAACTAAATAAAATAAAATGACGCTCCAAGCAAAACACATATCATGTGGCGAATAAAAATATAGCTCCAAGTAAAGTTACCGATGAACGAAGACGAAAGAGGGGATGCCTTCCGGGGCATCCCCAAGCTTAGGCTCTTGGCTATCCTTGAATATTACCTTGGGGTGCCTTGGGAATCCCCAAGATTAGGCTCTTGCCACTCCTTATTCCATAGTCCATCGAATCCTTACCCAAAACTTGAAAACTTCACAACACAAAACTTAACAGAAAACTCGTAAGCTCCGTTAGTATAAGAAAATAAATCACCACTTCAAGGTACTGTAATGAACTAATTCTTTATTTATATTGGTGTTAAACTTACTGTATTCCAACTTCTCTATGGTTTATAAACACTTTTACTAGTCATATATTCATCAAAATAAGCAAACAACACATGAAAAACAGAATCTGTCAAAAACAGAACAGTCTGTAGTAATCTGGATCAAACGTATACTTCTGGAATTCATAAAATTCTCAAATAAATTTCTGGACCTGAGTAATTTATCTATTAATCATCTTCAAAAATAATTAACTAAATATCACTTTCCAAATAAAAATGGCAGCAATTCTCGTGAGCGCTAAAGTTTCTGTTTTTTACAGCATGATCAACAAGACTTTCCCAAAGTCTTCCCAAAGGTTCTACTTGGCACAAACACTAATTAAAAGCATAAAACCACATCTAAACAGAGGCTAGATGAATTATTTATTACTAAACAGTAACAAAAAGCATGGAATTAAAGTAAAATTGGGTTGCCTCCCAACAAGCGCTATCGTTTAATGCCCCTAGCTAGGCATGATGATTTCAATGATGCTCACATAAGAGATAAGAATTGAAACATAAAGAGAGCATCATGAAGAATATGACTAGCACATTTAAGTCTAACATACTTCCTATGCATAGGGATTTTGTGAGCAAACAACTTGTGGGAACAATAATCAACTAACATAGGAGAGCAAAACAAGCACAACTTCAAAACTTTAAGCACATAGAGAGGAAACTTGATATTATTGCAATTCCTACAAGCATATATTCCTCCCTCATAATAATTTTCAGTAGCATCATGAATGAATTCAACAATATAATCAGCACCTAAATCATTCTTTTCATGATCTACAAGCATAGAATTTTTATTACTCTCCACATAAGCAAAATTCTTCTCAATCGGAATAATAGTGGGAGCAAACGCAACAAAGTAACTATCATGGGATTGAAAATTGAAATAAAGATGACAAGTTTCATTGTTATCATTATTCTTTAAAGCATACATGTCATCACAATAATCATCATAGATAGGAGGCATGCTTTCATCATAATAAATTTGCTCATCAAAACTTGGGGAACAAAAAATATCATCTTCATCAAACATAGCTTCCCCAAGCTTGTGGCTTTGCATATCATTAGCATCATGGATATTCAAAGAATTCATACTAACAACATTGCAATCATGCTCATCATTCAAAGATTTAATGCCAAACATTCTAATGCATTCTTCCTCTAGCACTTGAGCACAATTATCGGAATCCTTATTTTCATGATAGATATTAAAAAGATGAAGCATATGAGGCATCCTTAATTCCATTTTTTATAGTTTTCTTTTATAAACTAAACTAGTGATAAAACAAGAAACTAAAAGACTCGATTGCAAGATCTAAAGATATACCTTCAAGCACTCACCTCGCCGGCAACGGCGCTAGAAAAGAGCTTGATGTCTACTGCACAACCTTCTTCTTGTAGACGTTGTTGGGCCTCCAAGTGCAGAGGTTTGTAGGATAGTAGCAAATTTCCCTCAAGTGGATGACCTAAGGTTTATCAATCCGTAGGAGGCGTAGGATGAAGATGGTCTCTCTCAAGCAACCCTGCAACCAAATAACAAGGAGTCTCTTGTGTCCTCAACACAAACAATACAATGGTAAATTGTATAGGTGCACTAGTTCGGCGAAGACATAGTGATACAAGTGCAATATGGATGGTAGATAATAGTTTTTGTAATCTGAAAATATAAAAACAGCAAGGTAACTAATGATAAAATTGAGCGTAAACGGTATTGCAATGCGTTGAAACAAGGCCTAGGGTTCAAACTTTCGCTAGTGTAAGTTCCCTCAACAATACTAACATAATTGGATCACATAACTATCCCTCAAGATGCAACAAAGAGTCACTCCAAAGTCACTAATAGCGGAGAACGAACGAAGAGATTATGGTAGGGTACGAAACCACCTCAAAGTTATTCTTTCCAATCAATCCGTTGGGCTATTCCTATAAGTGTCACAAACAGCCCTAGTGTTCGTACTAGAATAACACCTTAAGACACAAATCAACCAAAACCCTAATCTCACCTAGATACTCCAATGTCACCTCAAGTATCTGTGGGCATGATTATACGATATGCAACACACAATCTCAGATTCATCTATTCAACCAACACAAAGGACCTCAAAGAGTGCCCCAAAGTTCTACCAGAGAATCACGACGAAAACGTGTGCCAACCCCTATGCATAGGTTCATGGGCGG
Organism: Triticum urartu; assembly: GCF_056163025.1. Taxonomy (NCBI): domain Eukaryota; kingdom Viridiplantae; phylum Streptophyta; class Magnoliopsida; order Poales; family Poaceae; genus Triticum; species Triticum urartu. The sequence continues at coordinate 359,412,239 of NC_141876.1, read as the reverse complement.
AACCCGCAAGTTGATCACCAAAACATACATCAAGTGAATCACGTGATATCCCATTGTCACCACAGATATCCACGGCAAGACATACATCAAGTGTTCTCAAATCTTTAAAGACTCAATCCGATAAGATTACTTCAAAGGGAAAACTCAATTCATTACAAGAGAGAAGAGGGGGGAAGAAACATCATAGGATCCAAATATAATAGCAAAGCTCGCGATACATCAAGATCGTATCATCTCAAGAACATGAGAGAGAGAGATCAAACACATAGCTACTGGTACATACCCTCAACCCCGAGGGAGAACTACTCCCTCCTCATGGAGAGCACCGGGATGATGAAGATGGCCACCGGAGAGGGATTGCCCCCTCCGGCAGGGTGCCGGAATGGGTCTAGATTGGCTTTCGGTGGCTACGGAGGCTTCTGGCAGCGGAACTCCCGATCTATTGTGCTCCTCGACGTTTTTAGGGTATATGGGGATATATAGGCGGAAGAAGTACGTCAGGGGGCCACGAGGGGCTCACGAGGGTGGAGGGCGCGCCCAGGGGGGTGGGCACGCCCCCCTGCCTTGTGACCTCCTCGCAGATCCCCCGACATGCACTCCAAGTCTTCTGGGCTTCTTTCCTTTCAAAAATGAGTTCCGTGAAGTTTCAGGTCAATTGGACTGCGTTTGGTTTTCCTTTTCTTCGAAACCCTAAAACAGGGTAAAAACAGAAACTGGCACTGGGCTCTGGGTTAATAGGTTAGTCCCAAAAATGATATAAGAGTGTATAATAAAGCCCATAAACATTCAAAACAGTAGATAATATAGCATGGAGCAATCAAAAATTATAGATACGTTGGAGACGTATCAACTACGCAAATCAACTTTGGAGAATATTGTAGAGCCACTCAATTCATTAAGCATATCATCTAGCCTAGGAATAGGATGACGATAACGAATATTAATATTATTACAATCAACACACATACGCGACGTACCATCCTTATTCGGCACTAGTATAATAGGAATAGCACAAGGACTAAGAGATTCGCGTATATAACCTTTGTCGAGCAGCTCCTGTACTTGACGCATAATCTCCTTCATCTCCTCTGGATTGGTAAGGTATGGCGCACGGTTTGGTAGTGAAGCACCGGGAATTAAGTCAATCTGATGCTCAATCTCGCGAATAGGTGGTAATCCTGGTGGCACGTCTTATGGAAAGACATCAGGGAACTCCTTAACCTTGCCACTGTTGTTGCACCATTGGATGTAGTAAGGATGTGGATGTGGTCTTGCGGTGAGAGATAGCTTCTCCACCATCTCCATGCTAGCCAAGTTGGTGCAGCTCCCTCCATCTATGATGATGTGAACAAAACGTTCCTTCACAACTCCCTTTGTATGGAACAAATTATGCCTCTGATTTTGCTCAGCTTGTGTGACCTGCACACTCAAAACACGTTGAGAAACTAAACTTTCATACCTGCCAGCATCTTCAGCAGCCATGTATTGCATCTGGTGATCAAAATAATCTGGTGATGCCCCGAGTCCGATGCGCCAGATGTCTTCCAGTTATTCGCCATCGTTGCCATGTAATTCGCTTGCGTGTTGCACTTTGCCATGTCATCATGTGCATTTCATCATCATGTTTTTCAAAACTTGCATGCATTCGGGTCTCCCAGTTCTCTCCATTGTCCGTTTCGGAATCTGACACTCTCACATGCACCCGCCGCACCTCTCAGTTCTCGTTTTGTGAGAGGGAGAAAAACGTTCTTGGAATGGGCCGAGATTTTCGTGTGGCCTTGGCACATCACCGGTAGACCGCCTGCCAAATTTCGTTCCATTTGGAGGTTGTTTGATGGCCCAACGGTTAACCATGTGAACCAAAACCCTCCTTCTCTTGACAGCCCAGCACCCCTCCATAACAGCCCGCTAGCCCGTCGAAACCCCCTCCATGCTCTACGTCATTGGATCACGATAGTGTGGGTGAAAAACGCACCTTAATAGCCCTCTCCTAGCTCCCTCTACCTATATAAACACCTTCCACTCCAAAAATTACGGGCAAACCCTAGCCTTCCTCTTCCTCCGCGCGCCGGACATGTCCTCTCCGCCGCCAGACGCGTCCAGCCGCCGCACCCGGACCAACCATGTCGCGCCATGTCACCCCGCCGCTGCCTCCCACCGCGCGGCCTGGGGAGCCCATCCAAAGCCCGCCCGAGCCCGAATCGGGACGTCGCCCACATCGCCCTCGTTGCTGCGCGGAGTCCTCTCTGCGTCCGGCCCCGCCGCCGACCGATGAGTCCCCGGAGCTCGCTAGCCCCTCGCCCCCTGCCAGAATCCGTCGCCACCTCTCCTCCGTGCCGCTAACCGCGCCCCGCACCAGGCCACAGGCGCCCGAGTGCCGCCGGGCCCCGTCGCCCACACCTCCACCGCCGCCCGGGACAAGGATCCCCGCTGCCGTCCAGCTCTGCTGCTAGATCCTGTGACCTTCGCTCGGATCCGGCTAGTCCCCGACTCGCCTTGGCTCACCCCTCACCGGGATCCATGCCACCGCCACCCTGCTTCGGCCTCCCTCGATCTAGTCAGGATTGAGGAGAAGGACGACCGGGCCGCTCTCCGTCGCCAGAGTGGGCACCGCCCCGGCCCAGCGCGCCCCACGGCCTAGCTCGCTTCCGCCTCGGATGGAGCCCACCTCCACGCCGACCTGGGCCAGGCCCATGGTGAGCACTACCGCCATCTCTCGCCCGTGCACTTTGTACTATATCGCGCTCACTCTGTTTTGCTAAAAAATGACCAAGTATTTCTGAAATCTGTATCATGTTGCAGCCTTGTGGAGTGAATAACTTTGTGCACGCTTGTCCGTTTGTGGTGAATGACATATGCAAATGTTCACCTCTGAGTGCTCTACATGCTAGTGTCATTTGCATGCATGTTACTGTCCGTCTTGATGCCCTAATCATCGTTGCAAAAGTGCTAAATGTTATAACATGCTAAAGTTTGTCAAAACTTGCTGATTTGTCTTTTCATAGCATTTTGTGTGTTTTTCTTTTGAGCATCATGTCATCATGTTTTAGGAGCATATTCATGCCATCTTTACAGTAGTCCCATCCATGTATTTTTATGTACCTTGTGGTGACTAGCACAAGTAGGCAAAGTAGGGTACTTGATGTTTGTTGTTTTCTGAGACTTAGTGATTTTTGATAAGTCTGTAACTGTTACATTATGTTGCCATGTTACCTTGATGCTACCGACAATTCCATGCATAATCTGGAGATGCCTAGTTGACATGTTTTGATTTCCATGTTATACTCTATCATGCCATGCCATTTTATGCCTCATATATGTCCTGCAACATATGTTTTCATTGCCATGAACATTCCTAAATGTTGTTCCTGTTTTCTGTTAGCTTCATGATGTCATGTTGTGAGCTTGTTATTGATTAATCTATGCCTCTTTGGAGATGCTCCAATTACATGATTTGAAGTATGATATGAGTACTTTGTCCATATGCCAAGTTTGATAGTTTTGCACTTCATATGACCTCTGTTCCAAGCTTGTAAACATGCTATGCTGATGTTGTTGTTTCTTGCCTCCAACATGCCATCGTTTAAGCTCTGCTCATGCATATGCTCTATTTTGCACTAAGTCATAATCTGTGTTATCAAGTTGCTTTTTGCATTGATCATCTTGGATTAATCATGATTCCTATGAACCTGAACCTTAGTGATATTTGAGGCATGTTGTCTGTACTTTAAGTGCATATCAAGTTTGTGTTCATATATTTCCTGTAGCATGTTGTTTCCTTGATTGCAAAGTGCTTAGTTGCTGTTTTGGGCAGATTGTGTGTGAAACTTGTATGAAGTGTATGTGTTGAACTGTTGCTCTGTTTGGAGTATGCTCTATATGAAACTTGCTTAGTTTTGCATGTAGTTTCATGTTACCTTGCTTAGTTTTGCATGTAGTTTCATGTTACCTTGTTGCATCCATGTTTTGGAGATTTGTGATTGTGTTTTGCTTGCTTTTGCATCAATGCCATGTTTAACTTGCTTTGCTCATATCTTCTAGGCCGTAGCTCCGAATTAAACGAACTTTATATATAACTTCACTAGAAAATAGTATAGACCATCTTGGTGCAATTTAACTTGATGTTTAACAACTTTAACATAATGTTTTGTTCAGTTCTGGACCAGTTTCGAAATTTGCATATGAGGACTTACCGGAATTGTTATATGTTGTTTCCGACCTCATTTAAACTTGCTTTGATGTGTTATTCTTGTATGCATCATATCTTGCCATGAGTAGCATCATATAGACTTGTCATGCATCATACTTCGTTGAGCATCATGCCATGTTTATGTGTTCAGTGTTTACCATGTTGTTTGCTTCTTTCCGGTTGTGCTTCTTCTCGATAGTTCCTGTTTCGTTGAGATTGTGAGGATTTGTTCGACTACGTGGCTTCGTCTTCTTCATGGACTCATTCTTCTTCCGCCCTTATGCCTGGTGTTTTGTTCCACTCTTGCCGCCCTAGTTTCCGTCATACCGATGTTATGTTCCTTGATTTTACGTCCCTAACACAATGAGGGTTTATGGGCCCCTCTTGATAGTTTGCTTTGAATAAAACTCTTCCAGCAAGGCCCAACATTGGTTTTACCTTTTGCCCAACATAATAACTAAACTTGATATTAAATTTGATGCATACGGAGTTAGCGCTACCCGAGGAGCAACTCAACAGAATACAGGGGGCCAGCGCTGATGGTGTGGGTCCCAACCAGGCAACCTGCGGGGCCACCACGGGGAAACCCGAGGATCTGGTTTTACTCGTAGCTTGACCCATCCGGACGTGGTCTGAGACAAGATAAGCGCGGCTATTATCAGGGTGTCGGCACACCAAGAGGTCTTGCTGGACTTGTTTTACCATTGTCGAAATGTCTTGTGCACCAGGATTCCAAGTCTGATTGGAGGGTCCCGCGATGGAGGATTGTCTCCGCGGATCGTGAGCTTGTCATGGGCTAAGTTGGGACACGCCTGCAGGGTTTAAACTTTCGAGAGCCGTGCCTGTGTTCAGTGGCGGATGGGAATTTGTTAATATCCGGTTGTAGAGGACTTGAAGTAAACTTAATTAAAATAAACCAACCGTGTGCGCAACCGTGATTGTCTCTTTTCGAGGAAGTTCGAGGGGATAACATGGCTGGGTTATGTTTGAACGTAAGTAGTTCAGGATCACTTATTGATCCTTACTAGTTCGCCACTGTTTGCGTAGTTTCTCATCTTACTCTTGTACCCGTAAGGTAGCCTCGACAGAATGCTTAGTCACTGCTGCAACCTCACCACTTATCCTTTCCATACCCATTAAGCTTTGCTAGTCTTGATACCCATGGTAATGGGATTGCTGAGTCCTTGTGGCTCACAGATTACTACAACAACAGTTGTAGGTACAGGTAATGCGATGATCATGACGTGAGAGAGATGTTTGCTTGTCTTGGAGTTCTTCTTCTTCGTCAATCTTGGGTTAGGTTCCTGGTCGGCAGCCTGGGCTAGCAGGGTGGATGTCGTTCGAGTTTCTATTTGTGTTTCATCCGTAGTCGGTTGCGGTTATCATGTACGATGTTTGATGTACTCTTGTGGCATTGTATGCCCTTTGTATGTATCCCCAACTATTATGTTTTGGTTCGATGTAATGATATCCATGTTGCAAAAGCGTGTCAATATGCGGTTCTATCCTTGGTGGGACCTTCGAGTTCCTTTAGGATAGAGTCGCATATTGGGTGTGACAAGTTGGTATCAAAGCCTCGACCAACCATAGGAGCCCGCCTTGATTGTTCATAGTTGGCCGTTGTCGAGTCTAGAAGAAAACTTTTCTAAGTCTAGTTATACTGGAGTGTAGGAATTCTTTTTACTCCTCAGTCCCTTCATCGCTCTGGTAAGAAAATCTTGACGTAGGTGTTTTGATATACTCCTCTTCCCCATTTTTTAGGATCACACATTTAGTTTTCGTTCGTTGCGATGTCAACTCTTTTCATCCAGCGCACTTCTTTTGACTCATTCGACCCTTGTTATCTGTTGCGAGATCAATCCACAGTCTTTTATCAATGAAGTTGCTCCCCCGTATGAAGTTGTTCCCCCATCCCAAGTTGTTTTCTTTTCCCACCCGCCCACCTTTTTTTCTTCTTGGAGATGAAGTCCGTAATCGAGTATCCATCCTACTCGTGCAAGGCCTTTGCATTCCTTCCTCAAATATTTCAACCGGTGTTTTTCTCTTCAAGTTATTCATCATTTCCCGTTCCAATTTGCCTTTGTTTTTCCCGCCCTCCCACCCCTTCTCTTCCTGGAGTCTAAGCCTCTATTCGAGCATCAATTACATTCTTGCGTAGCCTCTTCAGTTTTTCCTCAATTCTCTCAACCGATGAATTCGTGTCTAGTTAATCATTGTTTGTCTCGTTTTCTTTCCAGTGGATTCAATTCAAGTTTTCGGTGTTGTTCGTATTCTCTTCCTTGACTGAAGTGTTTCCCCTTGCTCGCTCGCCTCTCGCCAGTTTATCCTTCCGGAGTACTCAAGACATCTCAAAAGATTCGTGTTTGCATTCAATTAATTCGAGGTTGTCACATCATTCAAGTTTTTGAATCATTACATTGCATCATTTCTCATTCAAACAATCCTTTCCAATGGTTTTTCTTTTCAGTGGGCCCTAACCCACAGGTCTTTTCCCAGGATCTTACCTGACTCTTCTAATTTTCCCGCAATTATTCTCAAATTCTTTTCAAAATATGGCGTAAGTATGGATTTTATTAGTCAGATGCTTTTCCAAGATCAATTCCAAATTATTTTTCTTTATTGGTTCAACCTCTTCGCTTTTCATTCACTCGGAGTATCTCAACAATTTTGGTGGTGTTCCTCGTCGTCATTCTCAACATTTGAAGACTGAAGAAGAGTTTCCTCTAAATCTTGTCCATTCTCTCGGAGATTCATGGTGCTAGCTTGTTGCTATCCTCTTATTGCTTCCAATAGTGTGATTCTTTTCTCACCCATCCGGAGTATTTCAGGAGTTGTTTTTCCTTTCGATTATCCGGAGGCCCCCATTTTAGAATATTTATTCATCCCAAGTTTTGAGCTTCATTCGCTCCCATATTTGTACCGGTGCATTGTTCAAGTATTATTTAATCGGCTCGCGACCTCTTCGTTCTCTTGTCTCTAAATTCCCTTAAGTATTGTCGCGCCTTCTCTACTTCTTCCTGGTGTTCATTTCAAATTCTTACGGTGGTTCGTTCAAGATTCCTCCTCCTTTGCTATCGTATCAATTCATTCGTTCTTTCCAATCCTACCGGTGGTTCATGAAGACTTTCTCAACTCTTGCGCAATATCTCCCCTAATCTTTTCCAACGTGAATAAGTTGTATGCAATCCATGGTTTCTCATCAATTTAATTGATGAAGGATAAGCATAAGATAATTCTTTTCTTCGTAGATTGTTCATGATGAATAATTTCTTGGTTCTAAGTTGTCCGTCTTTCTTTTCCAGAGTTCCAAATTTTTCTTGCTTGTCTGGTCGCGAAACTCCATCTAAATCATCGCAAGGCGTCATCTTATTCTTTTCATCCTTCAATTCTATCTCATCATCCTTTTGTTACCGGAGTTCATCACGGTGGTTCGCAAGGATTTAATTTATCCTTCTAGTGTTCATCAAGGTTCTTGTTGGGGGACCTCAAGTATCATTCCTCTTTGCATCTCGAAGTGCAATTAATTCTCCGTATTCTTTTGAAGTGGAGTTTTGCATTTCTTCGTTCTTCTCAGCTATTCAAACTTTTCCGTTGGTGGCCAGTTATCACCTCATAATTTTGAGATGTTTTCAATAAGTCCATAACAAGCTTATTCTTCCGTTGTTGAATTTCCAACAACTTCGTTCAACCCTTCCTTGCAAAGATGCTTTTCAAACTCAATTCTGGTAGAAGATGCTATTTTTCTTCTTCGTTCTTTTCATTCAACTATTTCAATTCTTCCGGAGGCATTGTGTTGTTCCTCTCGTCAAGTATCATTCAATCTTGTCAAGTTCATATTCTATTCCATTCCATGTTCAACTGGGATGCTATCACAATTCTTTCGTTCTTATTTCTCTTCTATCTTGTTCTAATCGGAGTGATTTCAAAGTATATCGTATTCCTTAAGCCTTTGATTCTCGTCATAATCAACATTCCTCTTTTCTATCTGAGTGCTCTCGACTTTGTTAACCTTCTCTCTTGCGTTCTTATTTCTCCTCATCCTCTTCACTTCCGTCTCGTTCCTAAGATCTCAGGACGAGATCTCTTGCTAGTGGAGGAGAGTTGTGACGCCCCGAGTCCGATGCGCCAGGAGTCTTCTAGTTATTCACCATCGTTGCCATGTCATTCGCTTGCGTATTGCAATTTGCCATGTCATCATGTGCATTTCATCATCATGTTTTTCAAAACTTGCATGCATTCGGGTCTCTCAGTTCTCTCCGTTGTCCGTTTCAGAATCTGACAATATCACATGCACCCGCCACACCTCTCAGTTCTCGTTTCGTGAGCGAGAGAAAAACGTTCTCGGAACGGGCCGAAATTTGTCGTGTGGCCTTGGCACATCACCGGTAGGCCGCCTGCCAAATTCCGTTCCATTTGGAGGTTGTTTGATGCCCAACGGTTAACTGCGTTAACCGAAACCCTCCTTCTTTTGGCAGCCAGCACCCCTCCATGACAGCCCGCTAGCCCATCTAAACACCCTCCATGCTCTCCGTCGTTGGATCACGGTCGTGCGGGAGAAAACCGCACCTCAAGAGCCCTCTCCTAGCTCCATGTACCTATATAAACACCCCCCTCTGAAAATTGCAGACAAACCCTAGCCTTCCTCTTCCTCTGCGCGCCGGACATGTCCTCTGCGCCGCCGGACGCGTCCAGCCACCGCGCCTGGACCAACCATGTCGCGCCACGTCAACCCGCTATCGTCTCCCACAGCGCGGCCCGCGAAGCCCATCCAGAGCCCGCCCGGGCCCAAATCAGGACGCCGCCCGCATCGCCCTTGCTCCCACGTGGAGTCCTCTCCGCGTCCGGCCCCGCCGCCGGCGGGCGAGTCACAGGAGCTCGCCAGCCCCTCGCCTCCTGCCCGAATCCGTCGCCGCCTCTCCTTCCCGCTGCTGACCGTGCCTCGCACCAGGCCACAGGCGCCCGAGCGCCGCCGGGCCCCGTCGCCCACACCTCCACCGCCGGCCGGGACCAGGATCCCCACCACCGTCCAGCCCGGCCTCCAGATCCGATGACCTCCGCCCAGATCTGGCCGATCCCCGCCTCTCCTTAGCTCCGCCCCCTCGTCAGGATCCATGCTGCCGCCACCCTGCTCTGGCCTCCCTTGCTCCAGTCGGAATCGAGGAGAAGGACGACCGGGCCGCTCTCCATCGCCCGTGTGGGCCCTGCCCCGGCCCAGCGTGCCCCAAGGCCTAGCTCGCTTCCACCTCTGCTGCAGCTCACCTCCACGCCGACCTGGGCCAGGCCCATGGTGATCACTGCCGCTATCTCTCGCCCGTGCACTTTGTACTATATCGCGCTCACTCTGTTTTGTGAAAAAACGACCAAGTCTTTTCTGAAATCTGTATCATGTTGCATTCTTGTGGACCAATTTCTTGGTGCACTTTAACTTGATTTTTAACAACTTTAACATAATGTTTTGTTCAGTTCTGGACCAATTTCGAAATTTGCATATAAGGACTTACCGGAATTGTTATATGTTGTTTCCGGCCTCATTTAAACTTGCTTTGATGTGTTGTTCTTGTATGCATGATATCTTGCCATGAGTAGCATCATATAGACTTGTCATGCATCGTACTTGGTTGAGCATCATGCCATGTTTATGTGTTGTGTGTTTACCATGTTGTTTGCTTCTTTCCGGTTGTGCTTCTTCTCGATAGTTCCTGTTTCGTTGAGATTGTGAGGATTTGTTCGACTACGTGGCTTCGTCTTCTTCATGGACTCATTCTTCTTCCTAGCGGGATTTCAGGCAAGATGACCGTCACCTTGGATCTCACTACTATCTTTGCTATGCTAGTTGTCTCGATGCTATTGATATATCACGCTACCTACCACTCGTTTATCACGCCTCCCATATTGCCATGATAGCCTCTAACCTTTTCACCCTTCGTAGCAAACCGTTGTTTGGCTATGTTACCGCTTTGCTCAGCCCTCTTATAGCGTTTCTAGTTGCAGGTGCAGTGCAAGTTGTTCCATGTTGGGACATGGATATCATGGGATATCACAATATCTCCTATTTAACTAATGCACATATATACTTGGTAAAGGGTGGAAGGCTCGGCCATATGTCTGGTGTTTTGTTCCACTCTTGCCGCCCTAGTTTCCATCATAATGGTGTTATGTTCCTTGATTTTACGTTCCTAACATGATGAGGGTTTAGGGTCTCCTCTTGATAGTTCGCTTTGAATAAAACTCTTCTAGCAAGGCCCAATATTGGTTTTACCTTTTGCCCAACATAATAGCTAAACTTGATGTTAAATTTGACGCATAGGGAGTTAGCGCTACCTGAGGAGTAATTCAACATAATACAGGGGGGCCAACGCTAATGGTGTTGGTCCCAACCAGGCAACCTGCATGGCCACCGCGGGGAAACCCGAGGATCTGGTTTTACTCATAGCTTGACCCATCCGGACGTGGCCTGAGACGAGATACACGCGACTACTATCAGGGTGTCGGCACGCCGGGAGGTCTTCACTGGTGCGTATCGGTCCTAAACAAACGGTTTTTAACCCCTTTCCGTGATGGCATATGGAACCGTCTCCAAGTTGGTGTGCGCAATAGGGGGGTCCTTCCCACACGACCCAGAAACCGTTGGGGATAGGGAGCCTTGATGCATACAGTTGTCCATATATAACCGTTTCCGATTTCTCGAATATCCCAAACGCTTCATCCTTGCCACTCGTTTGTGCTCGCATTGCCATCGCAGTCGGAGTTTCGTGGTTATGCCTAAAACCAGGCAAATTCCAGGCACGGCAGTTTTCTTGGCAGATTTTAGGCACGGGAGATTTACGATGGCTGGCACATCACAAACAGTTCATGATTATAAACCGTGTATGATAGGTAGACAATCACACACATTTAGTTTTCCTGCATCGTATGTGATAGTGTCTGACATCACACCCGCTTTGCAAACGACAACAGTGTGCATGCTTGCACACATTTCCTCTCTGTGAACCGTCTCGGATTATGGTGTATATCGCAAACATTTGTGCTTTACCAACCGTGTGTGCCGTAATGACCTGCACAACGTAATTTAGCCCTAATTTAATTACTGCTATTTAAAATTGTACCTAATTTAAACTTGAAAGTAGGCTATAGCTTTATTCATATCCATCAGGTTCAAACAACCAATGCATTATTCGATTCACAGGTACATATGTTTAAGAATTACATAAGCACCAAATAAATAATGATGTACCAGGGTTCTATACTTGTACTATTATAGATGGTAAAGAAAGAGGCGACAAACATTCCAGTTGCTGAACAAGGTGAAGCGGAATGGCCTTATTGTGCTCTCCTGGATGGAGAAGGCATGCATGACTCTAGTCCAACCCCTTGTGATGGCCGACCGCCAATCATGTAGTTTGAGAGGTAATCTTGAGTAAACTACTTCAGGATCCACTGCAAAAGAAAAAAGATTCAGATATTGTCATCTAACACAACTCATTACGGGGAGTAAAAAGAAGGCTACAGGGTTCTTACTTACCATCCTGCAGTTCACTATTGTCCTGCATAAAGTGCAAACAAATAGTTTGATTGACATCTTTTGACCCATTTTAGTAACAATATTTATCAGTTTCCTCACTTGATGCTGGTTCATGAATATCTCATCACCCCATACGCAGAAAGGGTCGAAGTGTGGATCTTTGGCAATGATATATGTACCTAAAAGCACCGAGTTAATATTAGAAGCTAAACAACAATCGAAAAATGATGTAGTACAACACTCCATCCATCCCATTATATAAGATTTTATTACATGTATATCTAGACATCATCAGAACATTAAGGTAACACTCTTCCTTGTTGCTATGTAGTCTGGGATTGCATATTTAGTCATTCAGTACAATGCATGTTGCTAAACAATAATTGAAAAACGAAAAGGCATGTTAACTGCAATATCCTTAACAACAACCAAACATCGTAATTCATAGTGGTATTGTTGAAACTGTTATTGATGAAATTGAACTGCACAGCAAATAGTTGCACATATAGAGCATCACATTGTGAAGAACTAAAATAAACAAGTCATAAGGACATCTCTAGGCGATCCTTAAAAAGTTAAGGGACTAAAACCCTTAGTGGATATATATATATATATACTCCAGCAATTTTTGGCCTTTCCTAGTCGATCCCCTAAACTTAAGGTTGTAAACTTCAATTTGATCAAGTTCAAAGCAGGTTCAACCAAAAGTAGCATGCATTCAAACATAAACATAGATAGTTTTGCATAACCGAACATAAAGCATAAATTTAAACTAAGCTAAACTACTTTCAGTCGAAGTAGAGATCGAGCCAATCCTTCCTCGTCATGTATGGTGTGCCGCGAGCTGGGTTCGAGCCAGTACCGTCATCGGGGTCGTTGGAGAAGGCACTCCTCCACTCGTCGACGTTGATCTCCTCATCCTTGGGGCCCACCTCGACGCCCTCCGTGCCGTCGTCGCCACCGCCTTCGACCTCGTCATCAGAGGAGAGCACGATAACCTCGCTGCCCTCTGCGTCGCCGTCCTCGCCGCCTTCGATCTCGTCATCGGAGGAGAGCGCGATAACCTCGCCCCCCTCCGCGCCGGCAAAGATCGCCCGCTCCACCTCCATGAGCTCCGGGTGCTGCCGGTGGAGCCCTTGCATGTAGGCCTCGTTAGCGGCCTCGGCCTCGAGACCCTCCCATGCCTCGCGGTCCTCCCGCGCCATAGCTGAGCTCACCATCCCTGGCTCCGGCGGAATGAGGTGGACCGGACGTGTGCCAAAGGGGAAATTGAGCCTAGCCGCCGCGCCATGGTAGCGGACCTGCCAGCGGTTGTACTCCATTGCCGCGAGCTTGGCCGTGTGGAAGCTACCGAGCCACCGGCGGGTGTGGGTCTCTCGATCTGTAATCTCGGCGACCCATGTCCCCCACCGCCACTGGACCCCGAAGTAGGAGTTTGTCGGCTGCCGGGTCCGGGGGAGGACGGGGAAGTCCTCGAACCGGCGTAGGGGCGCGACAGCGGGCGGATCGGGCCCGCGGAGGACGACGGGGACACCTCGGCGGCCACCTTGTCGGCGTCGGGTGAAAAGACTGCGATAAACCTCTTTTTGGCCATTGGCTACTCGAGCTCCCCGGCACAAAGGCATAGGTTGAGGATGGAGGCGCCGGTGATGGCGGCAATCTACCAATGGTTTCGAGGGTTGTGTGTGTCTGTGTGAGCGGAGGTTGTGTTTGAGCAAATACTGCGGCAACTGAAAATTTTACTAGGCGGGAGTAACAAGGCGGGGCTACTGAAAATTTGGATCAAGGGCGAGCAGATATTTTTGAGATTGCGAGGGATGTAGAGGCGGGAGTAAAATGCTAGGGCTATTGAAAATTTGAATCAAGGGACTGAAGCAGAGCGGGAGTAACAGACATCGCACACGGTCCGCACATACTAATCGTGTGCTATCAAACATTAAAACCTTCCAGGCGGTAGATATTTTCGAGATTGCGAGGGATGCAGAGGCGGGAGTTTTGGGGAGCGAGCTAGTGTGCTTGACACGCCGGCTGTGGGTTGTAGCCGATGAAACTTCTCGCATAAGTCATAGGCGTACTATACACCGACGGTGCTCAAAGATATTTTGTACTACATCTCACACGGTTGGTGAGAATAAACTGTGTGGGATCTACTTGATTTGAATTACAAAATGGGGTCACAACGGCAATGGACGGTGTTTGAATTGCTAGACCTTTTATCTGCAGTGAACATGCAACTGTAGGTGTGTCGTAAAAGAATTGAAATTATTCAGGGTTCGTTTGGACATTTCATACATTAAATTGGTTTTCTAGCCATTTCAGGTGCACAATTGAAAATTAAACTACATGCACATGCCCCGGTGCATACAAATTGGTTGAAAAACCAAATTTGTGTCCTTCAGTGCATGCTTAGGTCCCATGGAAGAAATGAGAATGAATTTTTCGGGGTTCGTTTGGCCTTTTTTATACATTAACTGGGTTTTCTAAGCATTTTATGTGCATCTTATATCTTATATCTTATATTTACTAATTGGAAGCACTAATCGAGACTCCACGTTTAATCCTAGAAAACTAAGGTAATTGTCCGTTTGATCTATATACTAATTAATTATAGCCGTTAGATAAGTATACTACCCCTTGCAAAAAAAAGAGATGAGTATACTTCATGGTGTCCTCCCCAGAAACCTCCTTCCGTGTGATATACGCAGAAGGAAAAATACTTCATGGTGTCCTCCCCAGAAACCTCCTTCCGTGTGATATACGCAGAAGGAAAAAACACATCTCAAACTCCTCTACGCAACCCATTGGCACTTTGTCGAGCGAGCCTATCGCCGCCTTTCCTCTTCCCCCGCTTCTACATGTCTCCTCTCCTCTATCATTTTCCTGTCGTGGACTTGAAGAAGGTTCATCGTGCTGCAATCGATCTGGAAGAAAATGACCCATATCCTCCCTGATCTGGAAGGTTCATCGTCGTCTCCAGTCAAGGAAGCACGGATCTCACGGTAGCTGCGTAATTAGGTATGGACGGGTTCGAGAACCTTCCAAATCGATCTGATTGATTGGCAGCATGGTGATTCATGTCCCCAACCCTACTCGTGTTAATCTCCCACTAATCTTGCCCCTACTTTGCAGGCAAGTAATCGTGTAAACATCAAATCCCATGTTTTCTATCATGTTGATTTCATCACAGAACCCCCACTAAATCCACTTCGTGCATACTGTCATCAAGAAGTTTTGGTTGTGTACATGTATTTTTGGACTGTTCTTGACTAGAGTATGCCTTCTAGGGAGTAAAGGAGGATAAGATTGGATGGTCTACATCAAATTCAATGGTACACTGCACCCAACGTGTGTTCTCTACGTCTTCAAATCATCCAACGGCTAACCAGTTCACTTTGAAGTTGATAGGAAGCTTTGCAAAATATTATTACTCTGGAGAAGATATAGATGTTGTCCAAATATCAGATTATCTGCATGGTAAAACTAATAGCTCTTTCTTCCGGTATTAAGACAAGGTATGATGCCTGGACCATGAATATTTTTCCATATATATTCATTTAACCTATAAGATTGACCAACTTCCGAGATTTCTCTCAATTCAGGCTGTTAAACTGTACATTTTTGGCAGATTTGTACTAAGAATTTAACATTGTTGCTCATGCACAATTTCCTGTGGTAACTATGGAATCCATATTTCCTTGGTCTGTTTTAATAATATGTATGATATTTCCTTTGTAGTTCCATAATTAAGATTTTACAGTTGTGACTTATAAAAAATATGATACGTTAGACATTTTCAACCAGGAATACCAGAGAGCCCCTTTGGCGATTCTAATATTTATGGCAATGGGGTTGTGTAATTGATAATGATCCAGATTAGTATCAGCTAAATCTGCTTTCACGAAATTAGTAGATCTATGTGTTCCATTTTACGCAGCAAAATAGTGTATACGCATGCCACTAAATCTATTTCATCATCGAACAATACTCTACAAAAGCTCCCAATAAATTTTTGTGCGCAAACTTACAACTAATCTAATATTTCTGTACAGATCGCAAATAGGATTTATAGTCTTTATCTTGAACTAATAAATGATTTTAGTTACCACCAAGTCATGTATGGTCACATTATTGATCATACTGAAACTGATTCTCCTTTGTACCTCATCCAGTGGCTACAAAAAGTACAAATAGATCACTGCAAATCAGAGGGAGTGATATCTTCCCTCAAACTTTTCAATTTTGTCATTCACCACTTCTGTCCCAACTAAACAGACAACTCAGTCAGTCTAAATCCTTTGCTTCATTTTCCAACAATTCGGCTTTACATGTAATGTTTCATCTATAAAAGGTCATGAGCAGATGTTTCGTGTTGTTCCCTGGACATGAGTTCTGAAAAGCTTGATTTCCATTTTTTGGATTTCACAGCCTGGACAAAGCAATGATTTTCCAAATTGGTTTTAAGTTGTGTTCTTTCAATGAAATTGAGTTTTTTTTCGAAAAGGGGGAATTCCCCGGCCTCTGCATCAGAAAGATGCATACGGCCATCTTATTAACCAAAAAAGCAGTGCCAACATGGTTCCAAGGTCTCCAAAAGTAATAAAAAGCAAAGAAAGCTCACACAGAGCCAAAAAGGGCTAGAAACATCCACTAGCCAAGAGAAGACGCCACAACCGGCTGGCTAAAACTAGGTAGGTAAACTACATGCCTATCCTATTACATGACCGCCATCCAAACCGGTTGAAGATATCCCGAGCTACCATCTCCCATCGGAAAGACCCAGTAACCAAATGCTCCCTGGCCTCCGTCTGGGTGAGTAGCGACCATGTACGGATCGTAGCCGTAGTTCGGAATAAAACCTGCAAAAAATGGATACATGATATTCTGTTAAAAACCAAATCATTTCTGCAAGTCCAGATAGTCCACATCAAAGCACAAACTCCAACCCGAATGTGTCTCGCTAAGTTAGGCTCAATCCCATTAAGCCATGTCCCAAATAACGCGTTAAAAGAATTCGGTGGATTGATATTAAAAGTAATGTGGACCGTCTGTCAAAGTACTTTGGCCAACGGGCAATCAAAGAAGAGGTGTTTGATTGTCTCATCCCGATCACAGAAACTACACCTAGTAGGTCCTGTCCAATTACGCTTTATCAAGTTGTCCTTGGTTAAAATAACTTGTTTATGGACAAACCACATAAACACTTTTATTTTCAAAGGAACTTTGACCGCCCAAACATGCTTAGAGGTAGGAATGGAGTTCGAATTAATAACATCAATATACATTGATTTAACAGTGAATACTCCAGACTTAGTCAATTTCCAGCGTAATTCATCGGGTTATTGAGATAGTTGGACCTCCATCAGTCTCCTAACTAAACGGAGCCAGTCTTCCCAACGATTGCCCGCTAGCGTCCGTCGAAACTGAATATTAAGGGGGATAGATTGAAATACCGAAGCAACGAACACTTCACGTCGTTGAACAATACGGTATAAAGATGGATATTGGATGGCCAAAGGTGTCTCGCCGAGCCAAGTATCCTCCCAGAAACGTGTACTAGAGCCTTAGGGTGCGCCTTACGCTTCAGTAGGAATGATTGGTTATATTGTGTCAATCTTGCAGTACAGATGGCGTTGTGGTGGACGAAGGGGTGAGAATTGATGGGACTTAATGGTCAGTTATTGTACTAATTTTTGAACGGAATTTCTAGAAAGTGAACCTTTCCCCTCAGCCTTCCGAGTGTGACACAGTATTTACCATCTGATTTTGGCTTGCATCCGCGTGCACATCGTCACAATTGATGTGTGACATCAGTACAACAACCTGAAAACGCCCTGTAGTGCGGTGTCCACTTTTGAAATCTCGATTTTCCCCATGGGTTTGTTTCATGTTATTAAGTAATATCTCTCTCTTCTCATTAAAAAAACATATTCAAGCCATGTTTGATGAGCACGATGAGAATTTTAAAGGTGTACTACAGTTGGAGCAAATTTATTGGTTCCTGCAAGCAGAACGGCTTACCTTTTTCTGTTTTATGGGAATTACTACCCCCCTCAACCATCTCATGTAAAAAGTACACAAATATGCATTGGTAGATACCAGTCTGAAATGTGCAGATCAAGTCACACTTCAAGTTAAGCTGTAGATGTGATTTTCGTATCTCCCTACTAAGATATGCATCTGAACCTTTACTGATATTTTGATAGTACAATGACAATTGGTCTCCTGTGAAGCAAATAAGTTATTTTCTTATGGCACGTCATGTCTTCAGCAAATATATCAGATATAGATTCGGTGTAAGTTAACCTTTTTGTAGTATAATATTTTATATGAATGGTTGGATTTTCCTGGAGTTGCTATAGAATACTGTAAAGATAACTTGATGTTACTATAGGGTGCACTAGGCCAGTAGCAAAGTTGTTCGTTTGTAACTACTTACTTGTATGTTAGTCTTAATATTTAGTTTTTTCTTATCTTGCGCCAAATTAGCCAATTCTTTCTTAACTATCAAATCACTTCTAAATTGTAGTAATCGATTCTTAGTTCTCAACTTCTCCAATTTTCCAATCCATCATCCCCATACGTTTTAGAACTATGCAAAGCTTTTCACGAGTGTCCTTGCTAATTACCAAATTATATTTGCCAGTTTTCAAATCTACATGATGGGATCGTGTAGTCCTATAGTAGTTCAGTTTTTCATAGCAGTATCAAAAGTACTTTATATTTTTCCTGTAAATTACTCCCGTCCTTGCTTCCACATTTTGTAACCATGTGAAACCGTCATTCTAGGAGCTATTGATTTGCATATAATCCCATGGACCGGGCTCAAAATTTATCCTGCGCACAAAGCTACTCTATTTGTGCAACTATTATCTAAAGTAGGTACTGAAATATGTTGTGCATTCAAGATCAACCTTTATCTTCAGGCCTGTAACATAATCTATATTGCTCAGTTTATTCAAGTTTGCATTACAGTTTCTGTATGACCAGACAACTAGATGGTGGCTACAATTACACGAACGTCGCACATATAATTTTTTCCATGCTAAGGAAACCTCAAAATCTTCAGTTTTATTTGCCATGGAATATATGTTCAGAAAAATGATTGTCCAACTCACTTTTTGACGGGATGGACATATTTCTGTAGTTGTTTAACAGCAGTAGGCTAGAAAGATGATTGTCCAACTCACTTTTTGATGTCATGTTATATTTTCGTTGTAGAAATATTTAAAGATTCAGCAAGTAATATAGTCTCAGAAAAGTTTGATATGTTGTTCGTCGATGGATTGATGTTGCCAATTTTAGAAGTTTTAATTTTGATCATTTATGGCGGCAAAATGATTTACATCAACAAAAGTATGCATACATGATTACTGTTACTCATTCAGATATACCTTCGCTCTAATTATTTGTTGCATCATGACTATCCGCTGAACTGTAATCCAATTTTGGGTTGACAATTACTGTCTATATATATTACACTGTTCAGTTCCATTGCCGCGGAGAACAGAAGGAAGAGCGAAGCAAACCTCCATCACATGCTTTTTTTAGAAAAGGAGGATGACCCCCGGTCTCTGCATCTGGGAGATGCATACGGCCACTTTATTGATTATCCACGAGGACCTTACAAAGTATTACAACAAAATGCCTGAATCCGCCATCTTGGCAACATATGCCACTACTCCTATCCATATGATGAAGGGGTGCTACCTGGGCCAAATACCCGGTCTACTCACCTAAGCCTATCATCAAAAGCCAGAAGCCCCAGCCGAGCCACATACCGGGTCTGGGGCATAAACTGGTCTGACGCACTCACATGTGTCGTCGCCGCCATCTTCCACAGGTCCGTCTTTAGAGCAGATATTGAGGCTTCTACCTTGTCAGGCCACTCCGCCATCGACGCCACCTTGACGCCAGACAACTACCTCCACCTGCGCGAGTCCATCACCACGCATCGGACGCCGAGTCTCCACTGCACCACGCCGCCGAGATCCGCCGTCATCAATGTGAAGGATGAAGTACCGCTCCACCAAAAAAGGTGCCCGCTGGTCCCTCGAACCCGTGTACGCCTCCAAGAATGACGCCCCCAAGGAGGAAACGACACCAACGCGCCGCCGTCATCCGATCAACTGATCTAGGGTTTCCCCCGGAGGTAGCGGATAGAGGTCTAGAGCTTCTCCACGGCGATGCCTTCAAGAAGGTAATGACACCACAGGGTGCCACCAACGCCGGTCTTGGCATCAAGCCGAGCACAAGGTTTTCACCCGGATCCGCTTGAAAAACCTCCATCACGTATTGTGTGCATGGGTCGCCGCCGATCTGAGCCGCCGCACATGGAGCATGCCGCACCGGCCAGATCAGATCTGTTCGGAGGGCACAACCCGCATGGTGCCGACCCAACCACCAGGCCCTCCATGCCGCCACCGCCGATCCGAGGTCAGATGGTGTGTCGCTGCAGACCCGGCCGCCGCCGCCGAACGCCGCCACGCAGCCCGAGGCAGGGCCGACTGCCGTACCCTACCATCGCCGCCCTTGGCCGAGGCAGCCGCCGCGCCGCCGCCAGAAGGCAGGCCCGCCGCGCCGCCAGGCCAGATCGGCCGTGCCACCCACGCCGCAGGGTTCCGCACCGCCCGCATGGCGCAGGCAAGAGGGAAGACCCCCGCCACCGCCATCAGCCCCGGGCTATAGCCGGCAGCGTCCTTCGACGGCGGCGGAGGGAGGGGAGGACGGATGGGGACCCTCGGCGGCTAGGGTTTTAGATCCCGCCCGAGTCGCCCGAGCGGGGGCGACGCGGGGGGCCTGCGTGAGACCGAGTTACTCACATGACTTAAACAGACAACCCCACCTCCATGACATGCTAAGAAGAAAAAGTCTGACTGCTACAAAAGTTGTTTCAAATAATGCTTACATGAGTTTGAAAATAATAATAATGCTTACACGTTACTTTGGTGAACTATGTGATCTGTGCTGGTGTAAGATATATTTTTTAAGGGAATGTGTATTCGAATTGAATTGCTCATGTAAGTTTACTAATAAAAATGATAGTAAAACAGTGTATGCTTGACGGACATATAAATAAATGAAACTGAGCTCACTAAATATGTAAGTGAGTTTATTAAGCAAATATTACATATTTCTTGATGAACTATTTTTACCCACTTTTAACAAATATATTGCTTATAGACTTTGTTTTAGTGTGATATGAGGTTAGTTCATTCATATTGTATTTAGAAGTTATGGGTGCCTAATTATAAAATTTTATAATCCCGATGTTGTTGTGATTCCTACCATCTTAAGATCACAATATTAGGCACAAAAATAAAAAATTAAAGCTTGCAATGCTAAAATATAAAGACACATGAACCAAATTATTTGGAAGTAAATAAAGACATTTAATTTTTTTTCCTATAAGTATTACCAATGTGAAACTAACCATTTTTCAGAAGTAATATTAGACTAAAAATTTCCTATATTTCAATCCAATATTGTTTCCCATCACACATCACACATGTATGTCGTTGGATTAATTTTATGTTTATGTTTCACAAAATATCTAGCCCGTGCAGGCCCATGGGTTGATAACTAGTAATTCAAATTTGAACTACAAGCACATGCTTCAATGCACCAAAGTTGGTTGAAAAATCACACGTGTGTCCTTGGGTAAATTTCCAGGTCCCATGCAAGAGATGGGAATGAAATTCAAACACCATGGCACTGTTGATTGTCGGCAAAACGTTGAGATGCACTACTGGGGAAAACCTTATACACAGAGGTATAGCAGTAGCGTTGGTCAAAACTCGGCGCTAGCGCTACTTAGTAGTAGCGCTTGTTGCAAAACCACGCTACAACCATTGTTTTAGCAGTAGCGCGTCTTCACGGAAAAGCGCTACTACTAAAATTCCATCACTAATGCCGGTAGGCTAGGAATAGTAGTAGCGGTTCACCCAGAAGCAAAACTTTGTAGCAGCGCGTTTATGCTGTAGAGCGCTACTGCTATGAAAAAGAAAATAAATAAAAAAATAATTAGAAAAGTAAATGAAAATGAAAGAAATAGAAAAAGGAGAAATGAAAAAAAAGAAAATGTAAAGAAAACAAAAGAAAAAGAAAAATAAAACAGAAAGGAATAGTTGTAGCGCGTTTCTCTCGAACACGCTATAGCTATCTTAGCTATAGCGCGTTTCGACAAAACGTGCTACTGCTAGTTTGACTCAAATCCCGGCAGCCCGGGCTCAAAATTTCGCTAAGTCCTTTCCCCCCTCTCTACTCCCGGCACCCCTGTCCCCCAGCTGCTCCATCGCCGCCGTCGCCCTGCCGCCTTCGACCACACCGCCACCGCCCGAGGCCGCCTTCGACCACACCGCCGCCGCCTACCGCCTTCGACCACACCGCCGTCGCCCGAGGCCGCCCTCGACCTCACAGCTGCCGCCCGAGGCCATCGTTGACCTCACCGCCGCCGCCCTCGAGCTCACCGCCGCCGCCCTCGACCTCACCGCCGCCCGAGCCAGAGCCTGCCCTCGCCGCCGACCGTAAGGCTCTGCCTCTCCTGTCCCCTACCCTCCTCTCTCTCTCTCTACTAGGGCAATTCATATATATGTTGATACTGTGTTGATGTTCATATGAACCCTAGATTTTTTAGGGCAGTAGGCATTCTATAGCATTTAGGAAAAATGATTAGCAATTTTTTTAGGAAATTATCTAGGGCAATTTTTATGAAAATGCCTAAACAGTAATTCCATTTAGCTTTAAACTAATAGAGGGTATATAAATAATAGTAGCATTTAGATTTAAATTAACAGAGGCTATAAATAAAAACACTTAGCTATAAAAAAATATTTGGACTACGGACCTGAATTTGTTCCAAATTTCATTCAAATGAAATTTGAATTATTTGGACTATGGACCTGAATATTTTTGAAGAAATTGGGTGTAGGTACTAAGGTCTTGCTGTGGAAATTTTGGTGAGGTCAAAAGGGTTAGAGAAAATGGAGTTCCTAGACTTTTAGCTTTAGGCCTCCTTTGGTTTAGAGGAATCTTGTAGGAATTTCATAGGATAGGATTTCTATAGGAAAAATTCCTTTAGAGCCCTTTGGTTTGTAGGAACGGAATCCTATTCCTATGGAGGAATTCTTCCTATCCTCCACATTTCATAGGAAAATAAACATTAGCCTAGACTCAATGGAAAAAATCCTATGATGTGAATCAAAGGGCATCTCCTTTCCTATTCCTACTCATAGGATTTGAGATACATGTCATCTCATTTCCTATGACTTTCCTATTCCTACGATTTTTCTACCCTATGAACCAAAGGATAGACAAAAAACAAAAGTATTTAGCTATAAATAAAAAATAGTAGCTATGGCATTGAGCTATAAACAAAAAATAGAATTGTTTTTCTTTTCAAAAACTTGGTCAAACTAATTGTTGCTATGTAAACAAAAAACAAGACTGTTTTTATATGATATATGTCATTGATGTTCATTTGCATATTCCATTATTGTTGATTATATCTTTTCATTGAAGTGGCCATGTTATATGCAAATTCCTCAATAGTGTTTGCTCATGTTATATCTTTTCATTGAAGTTGTTCGATTGTGCCCAAGTGGCTTTGTTGTTTCCAGGGAATGATGCTGAGTGGCCTATGTTTTTCTAGAATGTTGATTCATTTCTGTTCCGGCAAATTTCAGGTTCTTGATTTGTCCACTTTTTAGCAAAGTTCATGCCGAATTTTTTCGTGAATTTCGGCATGACTTGTGCTACAAATTAGGACGTATCGAGTGCCCGGGATTTGCCGCACCAGGAAGGAGTCAACATTCCTGCAAAACAATAGGCCTTTTTATGTCATTATTCATTTTATTAGGTCTAGAATTAATTGACTAGATTTAATCATAGGAAACATGGCTAGCAACGATGAAGGACAGGGTTCTGGTGATTGCGACGACGTCTACCGGGCGGCAGACGAATTTTTTAGCCTTGCCAACGATCAACTGATGTTGTTGCTTGGCCCACCGGTGGCATCGAGGACTGAGACTGACACGCAGACTGGTGCTGAGACTGAGACCGGCGCTGAGACTCAGACCGGCATCGAGACCGGCGCTGAGACTGAGACCGGCGCTGCCTCGGGGAGCGGAGCCGGTGTAGAACCGAAAGCAAAGAGGCAACGGCTTCCTAACAAACTCAGGACTACTAGACTGGTGGTCACGGAGGTGGACGACGACAATTTTGAGCCAAAGGCGCCCGAGGAAGCGCGTCGATGCTATGGCAATCAAATAGGCTGCATCGTACGGACAACCGCCACCATCAACGATGAGAAACTACAGAAGATAGAAAATATGAGGAGCTCCGTCCTAAAGAAGTTTCACCAGATATTCTTGTTCCCAGGCCGGAATGAGAAGGATTATGAAGATCCAGATGAGGACCCGGCAATGAAGAAGATAAACAAACACGCCATGACCTAGTTTAGCGACGCGTTGGCCGCCTAGAAAAATCGAGTGAAAGCAAAGATCATCGACAAGAAGGAACCCTACTCCGAGATTGTAAAGAATAATCCGACAATCACGGAAGAGAAGTTTCAAATATTCAAGGAGGGTTGCGAGGCCGAAGCTGCCAAAAAAAAGTCTAAGTACATGAAGGGGCTTCAAGAGAGGAACATTGGGAGCCACCACCTCGGAAGCCGTGGTTACGGCGGAAAGAGGTCCAAATGGGTCAAGGAGGACGCGAAAGCCGCGAGTCGGCATCCCAGACCCCTTGGCGGATTTCACCGTCCCGCAGGAGCGTGACGTCCTCAGGGCCCGGCACCGTTGGGACCCAGTGAAGAAGGTTTACGAGACAAAACCGGTCATTACGGAGTTCATGAGACTGCTGGTAATTTTAGTTTCTGATCAATTCGACTGCACACGTTAGTCATATTTGTAAACCACCCTTATGCCTTTTGCAGAGAGAGCAGCACCGGATTGCGGTCGAAAGCGACTCGCCGTCTGAGGCATTGGCGAGGCCCAAGTGGGACACTCCATTCAATCGGGCGTTGAACATATTGAAACGACAACCGGTGGATACTCGACCGTCGTATGGACGCGTGCACGGTGTCGGAGACGGCGCCACGTGGAAGAAGTACTACCGTGAGACCACGGAGGAGAGAAAGGAAAGACGGAGGTTAACTGAAGAAAACATCGACAAGAAGGTTGAGATTGCGGTTGAGAAGAAATCATCTCAGACAGTTGCAACAGCGGTAGCTACCATAAAACAGGTGGTTGCAGATTTGTCTACTTCCTTGGTGACGGGCGTTTTTACTTGGACAAGGCAAAATCCAGAAAAAAATGCAGAGGACTTTCCCCTTGCTGACTTCTTGGGGAGCAGCTCGACTAGCGTTGCACCAGCACCTGCTCCCGCACTGGCTCCCACACCGGCTCCCGCACCGGACGTGCTCGGTGGTGCTTCGTCTTTGGCTAAGCTCGACGCCCTCACGGTATCTGTCACACCGGCCCCCTTCAATATAAATGTATAATCTCCCGTTTTCGTTGCCTTTCGAATGTCTCACGTCGCAGACTTTTCTTTGCAGGCCGACGAAACCCCGTGCACCATATTGTACACCATCGGAGACCAGAAGGTGGACGTGGGGAAGGCGGCAATAATGGAGCCGAAGGAACCATTGTTCCACAGCCGGCCGATCCCCCCGAACGTCTTCAAGGTTCCCGTGGCCAGTGTCAAACCGGGCCATGAGAATTTGCCTCCTCCAATACTAGTGGGGGATGACGACGAGACACCGCGGCGGCTTGGTGATTGTTGCATTGGGTGGGTCTTGTTGTGGCCAAAGAGTCTGCTTCGTCTGGAGGCGGCCGGGAGCACACCCGCGAGCACACAGCCTCAGCAAGGTATGAACATCAACACCCCACCTACCCAATTAGCGTCGGGTGTCGGGTTGGCTGATAGCGGACGGGGTAAGGAGGAGGCTCCATTAGTTGCTGATGACGTCACCATGGATGAGGATGAGGACGACGATGGCGCTGAACAGTATGTCTATACTGGCGCCGCCTCAGGGTTTGAGCGTCATGAGTCGGTGCCTGAATTGCCGTCTCAACGTATTTTGGACGACCTTCCGGTAGTAAATAAGTCTAGGAAGAGAGCGAGGAAAGGCAAAAAAGCTGATTCTATGATCTAGCCACCTCAGCAGCCTCGGCTTCAGGACCGTATAGATATCCCCGATGCAGATAAATGGCATATCCCCGGTCAACCAATCCTATCTGCAACAGCGCTACGGGTCAGATTCGGCGATCTAAGGAGACTTCATGACGATGTGCTGTGGGTAGAGAAAGGCCTCATCGCCTCGAAAGATCCAGGATACCCACTCTATGTGGTTACCGTTCCGCGGCAAATGTCGTACGTCGACAGCTTCCCCGCGGATAAGTTCTTCCTCCGATTCGATTACATATTCGACATGTTTCACGTGAAGAAGCTGGATTTTACGTTTGCCCGCCTTTATGCCTTGCACATGAACTACATCATTGGGGTTGAGTAGATATCTCATATCTGTGTCGCTGACCCATACTACATGCACGAGGGCTTCTTGGGAGTCTGCGCAAAGCACCGTGAATACGCGAGGGATTACATCGTCAGTTTCATGCTCGCCAATAAGGACAAGGAGGCGATTCTCATGCCTTATCATCCCGTGTAAGTCATCCGCGCTGCTATCCTTCCTTCGATTTCAATCATTCATTTGCACGATGGAGGCTAATTAATTTGAGGTGTACTTATTTTGCACAGCCGCGGGCGCGCCGTCCTCATCATCCTCTACCCCCGATTCTCCCACGCTCTTTACTTGGAATCGTCGAAGAACATTCACAAAAAGGATTACACCCACATCAAGGATGTTCTCGATAGTGCTATGTTTTACTACCAAGCAAGGGGTGGAGAGGTCAGGGACAAGAAGAGAAGGGGCGGCAGGGTCGCCTTCGGCCATAAGACCGACTTCTGCTGCACCCGGCAACCGAACGATTCTCTTAATGATGGATTCTATGTCCTTTACCACATGCTAGAGTACAGACGGGATCACCAGAACCTTCGCATGTCACCTAGATCCGGTGATGCCCATATTCTGCAATGGGCAAAGGACATAGGAGATATCGAGGATCATCGACTTCGAGCTGAGTTCTATAACATCCAGCACGAACTTGCCCAAATCATCATGAAGGAGGTCGTCAGAAAAACAGGGATGTTCTACGGAGAAGGACAAATGTCGCGGGAAGACGTCCAAACATGGATAGCCTCTCAGCGTCTCGACATGAAGCCTTTCACTAAGCTCGAGGAATATCTCCCTGACTTGGATGGATGGAACGACATGTTGGAGTGATTGTCGATATATGACAATGTGTCCATTTAGTCCATACTTTCTGTATGACAAAACTTTGAGTTATGCACGGTGAAACTTTATTTGTGATGTAATTAAACCGTCCTCCTCCTCGACTAGCGAAAATCACTCTAGTTAGGGCATTTTGGGGTACGATGAACTTTGTTGTTTATGCTTATGATATGTTGTTTCTATTTTTGCCAAGTCTGTCTCTTTCTGTTGCTCAACTATATATGTTGCATATCATCGACTCATGTGACGATGCAGGTGCATAGATCATAGATGGCGAAGAAGTGCTACGCCAGGAGTATATATACGACAAGTGGCCGGAGTGTCAGGACCAGGTGTACCGGTTTCCGGTTTCCGAGAGACAGGCAGTAGTTAGTTTAGGTTCACGCTAATGCGAGAGAGGGATACGAACTCATGTACTCAAAGTGATAGCTCTTCTCGCGTATATCATTGTTTAGATGGATGACGATGTATTTGCAAGTAATCGAGACTTGTATTGCTATTTTCGAGATGATGACGAGAGACCACTTTGTGTTGGATGATGATTATGATGATGACATGATTTGATGAGACTAATTGTATGTATATGGTATGATTACATTTGTATGTGTATGATATGCTAAAGATTATTGTATAAAGCCTATTCAAATACAAAACAAATGCAAAACAAATATGCAGGGAAAAAAACTAATAAAACTAGTAGTAGCGAGGGGGGAAATTTAGCAGTAGCGCCGCCTTACCAGTAGCGCTTTCTAGTAAACAACGCTGCAGATAATATCAGCAGCGCCCTTTTCTAAAGAGCGCTACAGCTATTCATGTATAGCAGTAGCGTGGGACAATAGGCGTTACTGCTATACGTTAGCTGTAGCGCCTTATTAGTAGCGCCGGTCGCCGCGCTACTGAGAGGCCCAAAACCCGCGCTGCTGCTAGACTTTTCCCTAGTAGTGATGCCTGGTTTTTAAATTCTAGTAAATCCAAAACTCGTCTGAAATTCATGAAACTTGGCATGCTATCATGAAGCGGCATCAACATGTTGTGGTGAAAATTTTGTCCCAAGTGGGGCAGGTTCGGGTATAAGCTTCTCACAAACCAGAGCTTCTCACAACAAGCATAATGGTTTCAATAGGGAATGTACCACCTTTGGTGATGGAACGATATCCGTTGCCTCTTATTGCTTTCAAAAAATTTCTAGTGTGAACATAGAACAACACGACTGTTGTGTTCAATCTTGGAAATTTTCGGGGTTCGTTTGGCCTTTTTAATGCATTAACTATGTTTTTTAGGCATTTTATGTGCATAATTCAAATTTGAACTACAAGCACATGCTCCAATGCACTAAGGTTGGTTGAAAAATCACATGTGTGTCCTTGGGTGAATTTCTAGGTCCCACGCAAGAGATGGGAATGAAATTCAAACACCAAGGCACTGTTGATTGCCGGCAAAATGTTGAGATGCCTAGTTTTTAAATTCTAGTAAATCCAAAACTCGTATGAAATTCATGAAACTTGGAATGCTATCATGGAGTGGCATCAACATGCCATGGAGAAAATTTTGTCCCATTTGGGACAGGTTCTGGTATAAGCTTCTCACAAACCAGAGCTTCTCACAACAAGCATGATGGTTTCGATAGGGAACGTACCACCTTTGGGGACGGGACGATATCCGTTGCCTCTTATTGCTTTCAAAAAATTTCTAGTGTCAGCACAGAACAACAGGAGTGTTGTGTTCAATCTTGGAATTTTCCGGGGTTCGTTTGGCCTTTTTATGCATTAACTGGGGTTTCTAGGCATTTTATGTGCATAATTCAAATTTGAACTACAAGCACATGCTCCAATGCACTGAGGTTGGTTGAAAAATCACATGTGTGTCCTTCGGTGAATTTCTAGGTTCCATGCAAGAGATGGGAATGAAATTCAAACACTAGAGCACTGTTGATTGCCGGAAAAATGTTGAGATGCCTAGTTTTTAAATTCTAGTAAATCAAAAACTCGTATGAAATTCATGAAACTTGGCATGCTATCATGGAGCAGCATTAACATGTCGTGTTAAAAAATTTGTCCCATTTGGGGGAGGTTCGGGTATATGCTTCTCACAAACCAGAGCTTCTCACAACAAGCATGATGGTTTCAGTAGGGAATGTCCCACCATTGGGGACGAAATGATATCCATTGCTTCTTATTGCTTTCAAAAAAATTCTCGTGTCAACATAGAACAACAAGAGTGTTGTGTCAATTTTTGGGATTTTTTGGGGTTCGTTTGGACATTTTTATGCATTAATTGAGTTTTCAATGCATTTATGTGCATAATTCAAATTTGAACTACATGCACTCCAATGCACTAAGGTTGGTTGGAAATCTAATCTGTGTCCTTGGGTGAAGTTCTAGGTCCCATGCAAGAGATGGGAATGAAATTCAAACACCAGGGCACTGTTGATTGCCGGAAAAACGTTGAGATGCCTGGTTTTTAAATTCTAGGAAATCCAAAACTCGCCTGAAATTCATGAAACTTGGCATGCTATCATGGAGCGGCATCAACATGCCATGTTAAAAAAATTGTCCCATTTGGGGCAGGTTCGGGTATATGCTTCTCACAAACCAGAGCTTCTCACAACAGGCATGATGGTTTCGGTAGGGAATGTCCCACCTTTGGGGACGAAACGATATCCATTGCCTCTTATTGCTTTGAAAAAAAATTCTCATGTCAACGTAGAACAACAGGAGCTTTGTGTCAATTTTTTGGGATTTTAGGGTTTGTTTGGACATTTTATGCATTAACTGAGTTTTCAATGCATTTATGTGCATAATTCAAATTTGAACTACATGCACATGCTCCGGTGCATATAAATTGGTTGAAAGATCAAATATGTGTCCTTGGGTGCATGCTTAGGTCCCATGCAAGAAATGGGAATGAATTTCAAACACCACGGCACCGTTGATTGCCGGCAAAACATTGAGATGCCTCATTTTTAAATTCTAGTAAATCCAAAACTCGTCTGAAATTCATGAAACTTGGCATGCTATCATGGAGCGGCATCAACATGTCGTGTTAAAAAATTTGTCCCATTTGGGCAGGTTCTGGTATATGCTTCTCACAAACCAGAGCTTCTCACAACAAGCATGATGGTTTTGGTAGGGAATGTCCCACCATTAGGGACGAAACGATATCCATTGCCTCTTATTGCTTTCAAACTTTTTCTCGTGTCAACATAGAACAATAAGAGTGTTGTGTCAATTTTTGGGATTTTTCAGGGTTCGTTTGGACATTTTTATGCATTAACTGAGTTTTCATTGTATTTATGTGCATAATTCAAATTTGAACTACATGCACACGCTCCAATGCACTAAAGTTGGTTGAAAAATCTAATATGTGTCCTTGGGTGAAGTTCTAGGTCCCATGCAAGAGATGAGAATCAAATTCAAACACCAGGGCACTGTTGATTACTGGCAAAACGTTGAGATGCCTGGTTTTTAAATTCTAGTAAATCCAGAACTCGTCTGAAATTCATGAAACTTGGCATGCTATCATGGAGCGGCATCAACATGCCGTGTTAAAAAATTTGTCCCATTTAGGGTAGGTTCAGGTATACGCTTCTCACAAACCAGAGCTTCTCACAACAAGCATGATGGTTTCAGTAGGGAACGTCCCACCTTTGGGGACGAAACAATATCCATTGCCTCTTATTGCTTTCAAAAATTTTCTCGTGTCAACATAGAACAACAGGAGTTTTGTGTCAATTTTTGGGATTTTTCGAGGTTCGTTTGGACATTTTTATGCATTAACTGAGTTTTCAATCCATTTATGTGCATAATTCAAATTGAACTACATGCACATGCTCCAGTGCATATAAATTGGTTGAAAAATCAAATCTGTGTCCTTTGGTGCATGCTTACGTCCCATGCAAGAAATGGGAATAAATTTCAAACACTAGGGCACCATTGATTGTCGGCAAAACATTGAGATGCCTCGTTTTTAAATTCTAGTAAGTCTAAAACTCGTCTGAAATTCATGAAACTTGGCATGCTATCATGGAGCGGCATCAACATGCCGTGTTAAAAAAATTGTCCCATTTGGGGCAGGTTTGGGTATATGCTTCTCACAAACCAGAGCTTCTCACAACAAGCATCATGGTTTCGGTAGGGAACGTCCCACGCTTGGTGACGAAACGATATCCACTGCGTCTTATTGCTTCCAAAAATTTTCTCGTGTCAACATAGTAAAACAGGAGTGTTGTGTTAATTTTTGTGATTTTTTGGGGTTCTTTTGGACATTTTTATGCATTAACTGAGTTTTGAATGCATTTATGTGCATAATTCAAATTTGAACTACATGCACATGCTCCAGTGCATATAAATTGGTTGAAAAATCAAATATGTGTCATTGGGTGCATGCTTAGGTCCCATGCGAGAAATGGGAATGAATTTCAAACACCAGGACACCGTTGATTACCGACAAAACATTGAGATGCCTGGTTTTTAAATTCTAGAAAATCCAAAACTCGTCTGAAATTCATGAGACTTGGCATGCTATCATGGAATGGCACCCGACATGATGTGGTATTTTTCGTGGCCATTTTGAGAGAAGGCGCACTCGAATAATGATAGCCAACAAAGGCATTTTGAAAAAATAGCTGCCACTTTAATATCTCAAACGTTTGTATAGTTCAAACCGTGTGCATTCTGTTAACCATTCACGTGATGCCACGTGTCTTGGTCTTATTGGTTGTAGGAGGTGCCGTGCGGACAGCTGCTTGACCTTGACTGAACGGGAGGCATGCGAGCGCAGTTCGGTGCGCTGGCTGACCGAGAGGCGTGCAAGCTGTCCTCCAATGCGCAGGCTCACCGGGAAACGTGCAAGCTGTACGCTGCACAGGCTCACTGGGAAGCGAGCCCTTTGACTTCCATGGCCGCCCTCCTTTCTCTCCATTAATGGCGCCCGAGCCGCTGTTTAATACGGGCGGCCTTACTATTCGCCTCCCATTCCCCTCCCCCCCCCAGACCTCCACCGACATGGCGCAGAATGATCACCTGCCACTAGTCTTCAAGTTTTGTGAAGTCGACTCTGAGCCGGAGGAGATAGAAAATAAGGAGGAATGGGGCCTCATGGACATGGCCCAGAACGAGCTGGCCGTGGCGGTTGCTGCCCCCGCTCCCATCCCAGCTCCCATCCCCGCGCCCGCGCCAGTGACCATACCCGTAGCATTGACGGGCTGGTCACCGAGCAGTGTCGTAGAGCTGGAAGCCGCAGGCATCAGCGAGGTCTCCGCGGACCCGCGCGAGCTCGTGTACATGCGAACGCCAACGCCCGTGCCCGTTGTCGGTGTCAAAACCGGTGGATCTCGGGTAGGGGGTCCCGAACTATGCGTCTAAGGCGGAGGGTAACAGGAGGCAGGGGACACGATGTTTACCCAGGTTTGGGCCCTCTCGATGGAGGTAATGCCCTACTTCCTGCTTGATTGATCTTGATGATATGAGTATTACAAGAGTTGATCTACCACGAGATCGTAGAGGCTAAACCCTAGAAGCTAGCCTATGGTATGATTATCTGTTGTCCTACGGACTAAACCCTCCTGTTTATATAAACACCGGAGGGGCTAGGGTTACACAGAGTCGGTTACAAGGGAGGAGATCTACATATCCGTATTGCCAAGCTTGCCTTCCACGCCAAGGAGAGTCCCATCCGGACACGGGACGAAGTCTTCAATCTTGTATCTTCATAGACCAACAGTCTGGCCAAAGGATATAGTCCGGCTGTCCAGAGACCCCCTAATCCAGGACTCCCTGAGTAGCCCCCGAACCAGGCTTCAATGATGATGAGTCCGGCGCGCAGATTGTCTTTGACATTGCAAGGCGGGTTCTTCTCCAAATTCTGAATATCTGCTGAGTAGTGTCTGGCTCCCCATAAATGTTGCACTTCTTGGCTTCCATGCCCAATAAGGGCTATCTTCCACGTGTCGAGCGAATGCGAGGAGCCAGGGCATTTTTACATTCGCCACCCTAGCCATGTAAGTAAACCGTCTATTAAAGAGACAGGGATTCTTAGATCCAGACCACACCATCCTCCCACGGCGAGTATCCATCGGAGCGCGCTCGGAAAAATCCATTCCAACATGGCGGGCCATCGCAGCTCCTCCTCCCGCTCCCATAGCCCTAATCCCGGTGATTGGGAGAAGTGTTCCGTCCCGCACAACCAATTAGTAGAGTTACAGACCCAGGGATTTCTCCCTCCAGCGTATATGGTCCCCGTTCGAGCCGGGCTCGCCACCTATAATGGCGGGGAGCAAGCGGAGAGCTTCCCCAATCCCTCCAAGGGGGAGCGGGTATGCCTTGTCCCTTATTTACTAAGGGGACTTGGATTTCCAATCCATCCGTTCCTCCACGGGCTCCTGGAGTTTTATGGCCTCCAGTTGCATAATTTCACCCCCGCTTCCATATTACACACCGCTGGTTATGTTGCCCTTTGTGAGTTGTTTCTGGGCTGCGAAGCTCATTTCGAGTTGTGGAAGAGGCTATTCTGCCTTGTGCCCCGTACACAGAAGGGGTCAATATATCAACTGGGCGGAGCCGAAATATGGCGCATCACCGGGATCGGATACCTGTCCGGTACCCTGAAGAAGACGTCCGAAGACTGGCCTTCGGAGTGGTTTTACATGGAGGACGTACCCCTTCCAGATCCTATTCGGATGAGTCTTCCCGAGTTCGACAATGCCCCTTTGAAGAAACGCCAAAGCTGGCGCCCACGGAGCCCTCAGGAGGAAGATAACGGAGAACTCCTTTACATGATGGGCAAGATAAAAGTGCTGGCTCAATCAGGACTGACAATAATCGAGGTTATGTCAATATGTATAATGCGGGGGTGCAGTCACTTCAATATCGAGGGCACCCCATGTGGCGCTTTAACGGGGAAGATGATGCCACCCGCTGCGGGCGTAAGGGTCCGGACTCAGTTGCTGCTCTAGCAAAAATTCTGTCCGATTTGTTCAAGGGAGAGGAAGAGGAGTTCATCCGTATTAAGCCACGGGATGGATTCTCCATGTACAACCCTCCAAGATGGGTGAGCTGTCACTTTTTACTCCCAACCTTCCCGCATTCTTCGTCATAAATACTCACCTTGCCGTTTCATGGCAGGAACTGCGAAAAGCTGTAAGGGAGGTCAACAGCCCACCTCCACAACCGGAGGACCCTGACCGGGCCCTCGATCCCGGACTCGAAGAGGATCCAGACATATTTGTGGAGCTGATCGATAGGACATTCTATCAATTGAGCTGCGATGATGCCATGGTGGCCATCATAGCCGATTATCCTGGGCTACTCCCTGCATCGCATGTAAGAAAAACCAGAGTCCCAACTTCCGAGAAGGATCCCCTTTTATGCACTTCACCTACCGTACACATATGGTGTTTTACAGGCAAGGCCTTCGGGACGCCATGCCGAACCCGCAGTGACTCACCAACAAGGGACACTGAAGCCGGGTAGGCCAAAAATGAAGGCGGTCAGGACTGAGACGCCGACGCAGAGGTATGATACAGAACCATGCTCCGTGGTTGTCGTCTTTCTTAAAATACAATGACGTCCATGTTTCCTAGTAGGAAAAACACTCGCCGGACTATATCCGGAGAGGTTGCCGATCACGCCTCCACCAGTCAGGCTCCAGGGCCGGACATAGAGGCGGAAGCTAACACGGGGCGAACGCCGGATGCTCCTCCTACAAAGGATGCGGATAGACTATCCGCTACAAATTCCAAAGTGGAGAGCGCCATGAATCACAGGCCTCGCCGGGCCGTACTCCATGACGCTTGTTTCTCCCAAGAGGCATTCGATGCCTTCAACTCAGGAGACGCGTACATCCGTGCTGCTCAATACGGTCTTGCCAGAGCCACGGACCAGTATGTAAAGGATATACGGGTAAGAAAATCTGGCGATTATATATATCAGTAGCCTCTGAGACTTGAAACTGTTGACACAACTGATTTAAGGATCATTATTTGTGCAGGTTCTTATAGAGAAGAATACCCAATTGTCTCAAGAGCTGGAAGAGTGCAATATCTGAATTTTCGGGATATAACAAGGCGCGGGATGAATTTTAGGGACAAGCCTAACATGTAATATTGTACTTGTATGTACCAAATCAATTCGCACTTCCCTCAATGAAAAAAATAAAACTATTCACACCACACAAAGAGAGATTCTTGTCCCGTTTTACTATACAAATGCTATTCAAAGCTATGAATCCATGTTATGTCCAATTAAATTTTTTCGCTCACTGTATAACACATGTAACCTACTCATACCAACATTTTAGTGCATTCCAAATGTCTATACTACCACTGCAACTCGAACTAAATTTGAATTCATTTCTCTATTTCAATAAGAATCTACAATCATGATTGTTGCCAACTTCAACCATCATTCGTGTATTACCTTAACAACACACCACATGATTACTATAGAGATAGATATGAACTATGTGTACTATATGAACTCGATTTCAATTTTTTGAATACACTTGATGTTGATTCCAAATAATAGTACATTTGATGTACTAACTATATATTCATAATCTAAACCATGTTCCATACGTACACTGTGTTTATCACACAAAGTATAGTGCCCCGCCCCCTACATTATGACAAGTATTTAGCCCTGAGCTGCAAAGGCCACACATTAGCCCACATTATAATCAATGTTCTACATTATGATATCTTCTTAAAGTATCTATATCCACTTTTTTATAATGAATTATGATCTTTGTTCGTCATTTACACCTTCATGACCTCTTCTCTTTATAGATATCTAGCTAGCGCTAACTTTCTATCGTGCATGCACACGCCCGCCCCCCTCTCACCCTCCCACAGTGTCCCCTCCATCACGCATGTTCGTTATTTCTCTTTAGGTCGTTCACCCGCGGTGTGTGTAGGCCCCCCGGGGTCCTTCTTTCCGGCACACACCGGTCAATATACCTCTCTAGCCAAGTGTGCCTACCACAAACACATACTTCCCCTCTTCTCTTCTCACCGTACATGCCCCCCTATGTCCAATACAATTCCACGCAGGTGCACACTCCCGCCCATCTTTTCATCGATCTCATACTCGCACACTCCTCCCCCTCGACATGGTAGGCCTCTCATACCACCTCCTAGCCGCACCCCTCTCCCCCTATCTGTCTCTCCGGACCTTATTTGCTTATAACACATGCAACATGTATACGTACCGATCTCCCTACATATAGCCAGGTAAACTATAATTCGTTTTCCCCACGCACCGATAGACTTACCTCACTAGTTATGTCTCTCCCTTTCTCGGACACACGACAGTTGATCTTCCTATGTAGTTACGTATGCTTACCACAACCATATCTTCTCCCCTCATCATCCTTGCATACCTCCCGACCCGTCTCTCACACGCATGTGTATAGACAGATACACATCCCCCACCCTCTCTTATTGATATTGCACTCGTTCCCTCCATTTGTCTAGCAGGCCTCTCCCACCATTTGTGAGACGCCACTCCACCACCAACCGTATGACGCTCTACCTTTGTCTTTCTCCCATGGATGTCAATCGATCTCCCTCAATACATAGCTAGGTCCCTCTCCTTCCCCACATATATACTAGTCGATCGGTCTCTGCCCCCCCCCCCACACACACCGATAGTCGAACGTTGTAGGTAGGTATCCATGCCATAGAGAAAGACTGCACCTCTGCCCTCTTAAATCCCAGTAGGCCAGCCGCCATGTATCTTTGACGCGGGCAAACACAAATTCGATGGCACTCTTTATCGACCGCGCAGCCACACACTTCATCCCTGTCGGTGTACAAAAGTAGGGGCTCTTCTTTTGACCCCTTTACTTGTGCACGGGTAGTCAGAGCCGCGCGCCACGGCCACACTTAGCAGGGCAGAGGAGGGAAGCCGGAGAGAAACCGAAGCACGAGTAAAACCAAGGCAACGCCAAGACCAGAAGCGCAGGAGAGAAAGAGGGCGAGGTGAACTCCCTCGGCAAGATCCTTGCCGGGGCAACTCGCCCGATGCCGGCGGAGCAAGCCACCCTTGAGCCCACAGGCTCCAACCCAACCAACTACATTGGAACCAAGGCTCGGGAGGCGCCTCTGTGGTGGCATGCAAATCTTCGTCAAAATCATAAACATGTGAGATCAGATGAGGACCAAAAGACGGCGACCCTCGGCGGGATCCTAGCCAAGGAAATCCACAAGACCCCTGGCAAGACCCTTGCTGGGGACGACTACAACACCATGAAAATACCCTTGCCAGGCCCCCGGCAAGACCCTTGCCGAGGGCATTGGTAGGGCCACTGCCAGGCCCGCGCCAGCCAAGACTCCACCACCGTCCCCAAGCAGCAGCTAGCTCAACCAGCTGGGCAGGCACCTGCATGGCGACGGGCGTCCTCTACACCGACTCAGCAAGCACCTGCGTGGCGACATGCGACCCTTCATGAAGGCTCCACCACCGCGCCAGCCCAGCAGCCAGCCAACGTGGCGCCGCGATGCCTCATCAGCTCGGACGTGTGTTGAGGCCAGGAGAGGCGGCGACGGCTGGGACGTGCTTCCCTGGCGTCCCCGATAAAGGAAGAGGGGCATGTCGACAGCGCATTAAATGCGTTTGTCTGGTGGTCCCAGAGGATAGGCTCATCGACTGTAGACCTTTCCACCTCCTGTGTGCCACTGTGGCAACCCCTTTTTCTTATAAAAGGGGGCCCGAGGCGACCGGGAGAGGGATTCGGCTCTTTTGGGCAAGTTGCACCCCGTAGCTAGCTCAAGAACACAAGAACACTCAAATACATCCACCAAAGTAGGACAAGGGTATTACGCATCTTCGCGGCCCGAACCTGGGTAAATGATCCGTGTGCTTCCTGTTAGACCCGCTCTTTGCACAACCTCGCGCTCGCCAACCATAGAAGGGATCCTAGTGACCCCATAGGTGTCGTTTCCACCAACATCTCTGGCGCGCCAGGTAGGGGAAGCAATTGTGAAAATCTGGTCTGATCAGGGCAGCGACTTCATCGTGGCCATCATTCCAAGGAAGAAGATGACCGGGCTTCACGGCACTATCTGCATATGCCGTGGACGCCCGTGCAATGATAGAAAAGCTAAGTCGTGCGAAACTTTAAGCAATTTCTGTTTATATATATGGTTATTATCCTCGAAGATGCTGCCCTGTGTATGGAAAACCTGCATGCAAAGGGGCCCTTCCGCAATTGGCAACGCCCTTGTTCTATTTCGAGTCCGCTCAACAGCTCAAGCAGCTGCGTCGAGAGTGGCAGGGTAGCCTTCCGCAATTGGCAACACTCTCGATTCTGACTCGAGTCAAGCTCGACAGTTCAAGCGGCCGCGTTGAGAGCGGTAAGGTGGTTCGCCTGGCAGCAAGCGTACCCGGCAGGCTATTGGGGATCCGTCCTCAAGGCGCCGTGGCCTGGGTTACACGCCGGCAAGCCTACCCGATTAACGTAGGGTGGACATACAAAGGGGGATCAAATAGGACAATAACATGCATCGTTTTCAAAAGTATTGCAGAGTTATATTACATCAATTGTTGTTGCAGTTCTAACTAAAGATATAAATTGTCTTGGCCATGAACCTGCAGCGGCAATGAGAACCGGGGTGCCTAATTCCGGCACTGGCCCTCCACCCTCTCGATTCCACCGATACGGCTGATGATGGGCTTGATACGCTCCTTGAGCGTCGTGAGGTCTGCATCCTCTGGCAAGCTCTCCAGCATGGCGTCGAAGTCGAGGTTGGGGTTCCAATGCACCACCTTGGTGAGAACCTTGGTCATGGCACCCCGGCAAAGCATCCGGGCCTCATCGGCCAGGGAGGCTGCCCGATTGGAGTGGAGCTGCTCCAGGGCCCCGAGGACGCCCTCGAAGAAGATGGTCAGCTTGGCGTTGGGTCTCGCATTGCGCTCCAGGGTATACCTCACATTTGGCATCCCCATGGTAGCCAGCTGTGTGGTGATCCTGCCGGCGACGCCTTTGAGGCGCCCGATCCAGCGGTTCTCGCCTTCCACAAACTCGTTGTGGTTGGCGGCTTCGTTCTGCCGCAGCTGCCTCTCAGCCTCCAGATCCTTGGCCAGGGTCTCCTCCCGGGCTTTGGCCTCTAAGAGCATCCCCTCGAGACCCTCCAGCTTCAGCTTGAGGTCTTTGAGGAGTTGTTGGTCTCGGAAAGCTGCCCGGCCTTGTCGAGGACTACGCCCTGCGCCTCAACCAGGGCATCATTGAGCGTGTCCTTCTCCTTGGACAGCTTCAGGACCTGATCCTTCAGCCTGTCCCGCTCCACCTCCATGTCCTTCACCTTGCCGGCATGAACCAGATCCTGGGCATTGAGTGCATCCCTGTGTCTCTGCTCCAACTCGTGGGTCTGCTGCACGAAGAGCTTCTCCACCTCCTCGTCCTTGCCGCGGAGTGTTGAGACAAGCTTCTCCTCACGCGCGGCAAGGTCCTCCTCCTGGGAGTTCAGCGCGGCCTGATGTTGGGCTCGAGTGGCCTCGGCTTCGGCGGCTAGGTTCTTCGCCGTCTCCTGGGCCTTCTCGATGTCGGCCCGCTTCATGGTGAGCTCGACCTCGCGCTTGGCCAGCTTGCCTTGGGCGTCCTTCAGCTCCTCACAAGCTTGGCAGAACCAAGTTTGCGCCTCGGCAACGCATCCCTTGAGGTCCTCCTCCGCCTTCTCCATCATTGCCATCCTGGACTTGGCCTTTTCCAGGCAGGCGCGATGAAGCGCCTGGAGCTTCCGAAAGCTGGCGCCCATGGCCTGGAGAAGCCGCTCTTCCAGAGAACCGTCGCCACCGGTGCTTGGCTCATCAACGACCTCGAGCCCGGCGGTGGCAAGCACCTCCTCGTCGAACACCTCTCCCTCGATGGGCGCCCTGGAGCTCGACGCCCCTGGAAGGTAGACGAAAAGGTCGTCGCTCACCTTCAGATACCTGCCGGAGCCAGAGGCAGTGGAGGAGGAAGGCTGGTCATCAACCACCTCCTCCTCGGCAGCAGACTTGCCGGCCTCCTCGGCAGTAGCCTTGCCGGGCTCCCCGACAGGGCCCTTGGCGGCGTCCTCAGCAGCACCCTTGGCGGCCTCCTTGGCGGTGATCTTCTCGGCCTCCGCCTCGGCGGCCTTGGCGACATCCTCGATGACGGTGTCTATGTCCTCCTGGCCCGCCGACGGAGGATCTGGATATCGAGAAGGGGATGAAGCGAAGCCAAGACCAAGATTCAGAAAGAAGAGAAAAAGAAAAGGGACGGAAGGCGAGTGTCTTACCCGTGCCGGCCTGGGAAGAAGAGGCTCCCTCCCCGCCAACATCCGGCGCTGAGGTGTGGCCACCAGTGCCCAAGCTTGCCTCCTCCTCCTCTGTGTGCATGGGTTCGGTGCTTTGGCGCCCTTGCCGGGGACACCCCTCGGGGCGGCATGGTTGACGGAGGCGGCGTGTTGGGGGTAGCCCTTAGTGGCTCCTCCTGCTGCTGTCCTCCTCCTGCGATCACGGCGAAGTCAGTACCAAGGATCGTACCCCCGACACATGTTGATGAGGGGCGGGTGATGATCTTACGCTGGGGGCTGTGCCGGGGGCTGCCGTCCGGACTACTCACCACTAGTGGCGCCCTTGAGGTGCCCGCCAAGGGCTGGCCGCCCACCGAGGATCTGGCCCTCTTCACCCTCTGGGCCAGTGTCTCCGCATCCCTGCCAAGATGAAGATAAGTCAAGAAAAGAAGCATGGTCCGGAGGGACAGAGATGACAAAAGTCGAGGCACTTACTCATCCTCCGCTTCTTCTTCCGCTGCCTTCCTCTTCCTCCTCAGGCTAAGAGACCCGAGGTCAAAGAAGACCTCTGTGTCATCACCCGCAGGAGGAGGGGAAGCAGGTGGAGTTGGGGAACGCTTGGACGAAGAAGAGGCAGATGCTTTCTTCTTCGCCACCGCGGCCCTCACCAATTTCTTCGCCACCGTGGCCCTCGTTTGGCGCACGGATGTCTCCTGGGCATGTCGGGGTTGCACGGCCCTGCCGGGCCGAACTGGCTCGCCGGAGCTGGCCCACCGTAGGACTCGTCCTCTCCCCATGGCTGGAGGGTCGACGGCCTAGGTCTCCTCCTCCTCCTCTTCCTCCTCCTCTTCCGACAACTCGCCGACCACGTCTTCAATAAGAGGGGCCCCGGTGCCAGCGCTGCTGGCCTCCCCAGCGGACTCCGCCCACTAGGCGAGCTCCCTCTCCTCTACGGCCGCCACGGCTTTGTCCTCCATGCCGCCAGCGCTGCCGGCCTCCTTGGCGAGCTCTGCCTCCGCCGCCCTGGCGGTGATGTAGTCCAGCTCCGCCTGGGTGGTGTCCTGGACGAGCTGTGGCTCGTCGCGAACGTACTTCTCCTCCATGGTGTCAAAGAACTCTTGTACTTGATCCTCCGGCGGCTCGGCCCAATTTGGGACGAGGCCGTGCGCGTTGAACTTCGGCATCATGGCGATGATTTTGTTTCGGCGCGAGTTATTGCTCAGCGGGACCACCCCCGCTGGCAACCCAAACAAGGGCCCCTTGGCGACCTTGCCAGCCTTCGCGGCCTTGATGGACCTCTCAGCTCTGCCGTTGTGGCTCACGTCGAGCTGAAAAAGCTGCTGGCAGAAGTGAGCATGTGCCAACACCGTGAAGTTGTGGTTCAGGCCAGGGAGGAGCCGCATGATGTCCTCCGCGTTGCTGAAGAGCCAGGCAGGCCTCCCCTTGTTATGCAGCAGGGGGATTCGGCGGCGGATCAAATCCGCCTTGATCATCTCGAGGGTGAGCCCGGCCTCGGTGAGGCGAAGAATCCTGGTGGTGGTGACCATGAGCTTCGTGTCATCGGCATCGACATTGCTCCAGTCATTTCTACGAACTGGTGACGCCTGGCGAACCCGGCAGAATTCTTGTGGATCCTCCTCCTCAATCCAGCACCACCGGCCCCGCCACTCCTCCCACCTCTCCTTCTGAGCGCCCTCCGGGTATGTCCCCTTGGACCTTGGGATCCAGGCGATGCAACCGGAGATGGCGCCTCCCTTTTGGATCCGAGGGAAGAAGTAGTGGCGGAAGAGCGCCGTGTTGGGATGCACTCCGGCGAAGCCCTCACAGAGATGGGCGAAAAGAGCCATGCACGCCACGGCATTTGGGGTGAAATCCAAGAGGTGGAAACCGAAGGTATGCATGATGTCATTGAAGAAATCGGAGAAGGGGGCAGAGGCCGCAGGAAAAGTAATCGACGAAGAACGGGTACCGATTCGGGGCGGCTTCGCCGCAGTTGGCAGGGATGACACGCGTGGTAGGGTGCCCCATCATTTCTCCCCTCGTCTTGACCCCCCACAGCGGCTTGAAGTTGTCCCGGAGGTGGGCCGCGTCGACCGTCGAGGGAAAGTAGGCAAGCTGCATCCGCCGTGCCGCCGACTCATTCTTCGGCGGCTCCGCCCCTCCGGCGTCCTTGGCCACTCCCTTGCCCTTGCTAGTCTTGGGTGCCATGGAGGCTGCGAAAGGTGGAAGGGAAAGGGCAGAGAAAACATAGCGGCAGCGAGCAAGAGCGGGGGCTTGAGGAGGAAGAAGGAAGGGACGACGGTTCCGAGATTGGAAAAGACACAGGGGGTAAATGAGCAGCGCGCCCGCGGTCGTCCCTTTTTACGGGGAAGGCGCGGGCTGCCTCTTTACCATGATGTGACGCATGCGTGCGGAAACCGCCCCACGCATGACCCCCATGTCACGCACGACCCTCCACATCATGCGTTCAACGCAGGTCGTGGGGAAGCGCAGCGGATGAGAAGTTACTGTGGTAAAATCCGCCCCACCTGCCCGCGCATCATTCTGGGCCTAGCCCAACAACGCGGCGCGCTTATGTGTGGCCCAGGCCCGGGGGCTCCTGTCGGTGTACAAAAGTAGGGGATCTTCTTTTGACCCCTTTACTTGTGCACGGGCAGTCAGAGCCGCGCGCCACGGCCACACTTAGCAGGGCAGAGGAGGGAAGTGAGAGAGAAACCAAAGCACGAGACAACCAAGGCAACGCCAAGACCAGAAGCACAGGAGAGCAAGAGGGCGAGGTGAACTCCCTCGGCAAGATCCTTGCCTCCGCAGCCTCCGCAGCCCCGGCAAGAGCCTTGCTGGGGCAACTCGCCCGATGCTAGTGGAGCAAGCCACCCTTGAGCCCACAGGCTCCAACCCAACCAACTACATTGGAACCAAGGCTCGGGAGGCGCCTCTGTGGTGGCATGCAAATCTTCGTCAAATCATAAACATGTGAGATCAGATGAGGACCAGAAGACGGCAACCCTCGGCGGGATCGTAGCCGAGGAAATCCACAAGACCCCCGGCAAGACCCTTGCCGGGGACGACTACAACGCCACAGCAATACCCTTGCTGGGCCCCGGCAAGACCCTTGCCGAGGGCATCGGCAGGGCCACTGTCAGGCCCGTGCCAGCCAAGACTCCACCACCATCCCCAAGCAGCTGCTAGCTCAACCAACTGGGCAGGCACCTACGTGGCGACGGGCGGCCTCTACACCGACTCAGCAAGCACCTGCCTGGTG
Source organism: Triticum urartu (assembly GCF_056163025.1). NCBI lineage: Eukaryota > Viridiplantae > Streptophyta > Magnoliopsida > Poales > Poaceae > Triticum > Triticum urartu. The sequence goes on along the minus strand of NC_141876.1, from coordinate 359,368,665 downwards.
GCATGCGACCATTCATGAAGGCTCCAGCACCGTGCCAGCCCAGCAGCCAGCCAACGTGGCGTTGCGATGCCTCATCAGCTCGGACGCGTGTCGAGGCCAGGAGAGGCGGCGATGGCTGGGTCGTTCTTCCCTAGCTTCCCCGATAAAGCAAGAGGGGCACGTCGGAAGTGCATTAAATGTTTCTGTCCAGCGGTCCCAGAGGATAGGCTCATCGACTATAGACCTTTCCACCTCCTGTGTGCCACTATGGCAACCCCTTTTTCCTATAAAAGGAGGCCTGAGGGGACCGGGAGAGGGATTCAGCTCTTTTGGGCAAGTTGCACCCCGTAGCTAGCTCGAGAACACAAGAACACTCAAATACATCCACCAAAGCAGGACTAGGGTATTACGCATCTTTGCGGCCCGAACCTGGGTAAACGATCCGTGTGCTTCCTGTCAGACCCGCTCTTTGCACAACATCACGCTCGCCAACCGTAGAAGGGATCAATATCTCACGTCCATGACTCCGTTTCACACACATTGCATATGCTATGTTTTTTTGTTTGAGATATCATCGATACATTGCCTCTGTTTTGCACAAACCATCTCTCTCACACCCACCCACGTACGTACCTGCACCTAAAGAACAGGTGCACGCAGGACGCACGTACTCACGTCTCGTTCCCGGCCACACCCGCGCGAGTACATGGTGGAGTTCGTTTTTGTATGAAAAGGCAGCCCACGTGATAATTTGACGCGTGTAGCAGTTGTTTACTCTAAGGAGGGTCGGGTACCACGCCTAGACGGAACAAAGTTTGACTTGACGTGTTAGTTTTAAATAAAGTTATATCTTCCTCAATGGTACGTATAGAATATAAAACGATTGCCATGGGGAAAATGGAAAAATCCGCTCCACTATATAGAATGGAGCCTGCCTGCCGGGGTTTGTCTCTCATCACACCATCTCACACAAGGAGGCAGTGGCCTCTCTCTCTCATCGTTGGTCAGTGATCCGGCCGCATCCCGTCCGCCGGCGGAAAGGGAGGATGTGCATTGTTTCTCCGTTCGATGGTGTTGAGGCAGCATGTCCCGATCTGTGGTACCTGCCGTTCTCTCTGACTAAGCTCCGGCGTGGTAGGGCCTTCGCCACTTGCTTGCTTCCGCAGTATAGGCAGATCTCGGCCGCGGACGCCCTCCTAGTAACATCCCGACGACCCTCAGGTATAGCTTCCTCCGGCCTTGCTCCACTGCCCATCTTCCTACGTTGCTGCATGTGGATCTTCTTTAGTTGTTTGCTCAAAACGTATCTCGGTCGGCATACTTTCCATCTTGCAATCTCGTCCTCAAACCATTTTTGATAAACCACCATGCTGCTATCTTCCCCTTATTACATGGAATATGCTTCTTTTTTTGTCGGCGTATGTGTCTTCAACTCATGTTATTGGGCAGTAATTGTTTCCTTTCTACCTCCTTTTGCAAACAAGGCTATCCATTTTCACCTCGTTGCTATTGTGACCTTTTGGTGAACTGCACAAATCACTTTTTTCTTAAGAGTGTTTTGTGCAGTTCCGCCAAAATGTCACACGGGCAACGTTTTTACATTTCTATGGGACTGCAGAAAGGGAGATTGGTTTTGCTATCCTCCTCATCCAACTCCGTGCCTAATCTTCTCCAACAAGTAGTTAGTCCTAAAGAGAGATCGCAGAGGTCATCGGCTTCTATTTGTGTGTGTTATGTTTCATCATCTAGTTCCACTATTATTGTAATCACACTGACTGGATATCTTTGCAAACAGGGATGGTCCGCTCGATTTTAGTGGAGCTGCAAAAAATGATCGGATTGTGGTGTCCTCCATACGCCTCTTTTTGGCTACAGAGCTGGGTGAAACTAGCTACCAGCAATGAACACCGTGCCCAGGAAATGGAGCCATGCCTACGAACAACATCGATCAATTATATATTTTTCTTTATTTGTACACCTTCTCACAACTTTGTCTTCAGTTGTGATGTGAATATTGGCGCTGCTCTGCGAACCATTGAGATGCATTAGCAGCCATGGTAGTTTCATTTGTATTTGATGGAATGTTGTAACGAGATAATCTTGAGGCAAGAGGACACATGAATCCTAAGTTGAAACCTTTTTTCCTGCGGGAACCAAAGTTGAAACCATCATAGCATCATAGTACAATTTCATTAAAATTATGCGTACATATAGACAAATCCTGAAGGATTGATAGCAATGCCAGAAATAAATCCAACTTCATTTCGCCGACATGTGGGACATCCTTCATCTGGCTCCACCTGCCATGCAGCAATATTGAGTGCACAACTACAGGGAAAGATTCACCCCAGTCATTGCGCCGTAGTAGTAATGACTAGTGAGCAGTCAAATCACAGATCCCCACATTCGCCACAGTAGGACGAAACAACCATCATTTCTCTGTTCCTTGAATCCGCTGGTACTCCCATATTCCTAGAGTAATAAGTTGGTCCGGCGAAGCAACCATCACATCGCCTTTCCCACAGTAAGTACTAGTACCTCCTTTTTTCACTCTAGAAACAACCACACGTGAATATTGGCGGTAGCAGCACAACAACTGAATCAAAAATCGAAACCAACCAATGAACTACTACTAATGGTGAGTGTTTGCTAGTATCATGTACTCCGTCTGTCCATGTATATAAGGCTTAATGTGTTTTTCGAGGCTAACTTTGGCCCTGTTTGGATCCATGGGTTAGAGTTAGTTTGAGCTAGTTGGGGCTCAAATAGCCCTAAAGTATCCAAGCATGAGGGTTAAATTGGAGCAAGTTACACATAACCCACCAAAAAAATTTATCCCACCCAAGAGGTGCTAATTGGAGATAGTTCTCATTGGGCCCGCTAGAAAATCACTTTTATCTCTTCATCAAGTGCATTTATTGTCAATCTTACCCTATCACCCAAACACCTCTTTGGCTACAGTTAGTTCAGGGTTAGTCATGAGTTAGTCTAACCTCTAGCTAAGTTAGAGTATCCAAACAGGAGTAGTATAGGACATGCAAGTTGCTCAAAGCATATAGTCAAATGCGTACGTGAAAGGATCTTTTTTTAAAATGGAACGTGAAAGGATCTTTGAATGATATAATTTTTAAATTATATAAAATCTTATGAATAGTCAAAGGCATCCTCGAAGAATAAATTAGGCCTTATATAAAATCTTATCAATAGTTAGAACCAAGTGTTCTAAATGATTTCAAAACAAGAAACTGGAGCCACTCACGGCACGACACGCCTGTCTTGTTTGGTCCGTCGGTCAAAGCGCTTCCTCTTCTTGGCATAACAATAGAGCACATTATTTTTTTAGAATGCTCTTGGCATGTCACTAAAATGTGATGAGTTAACCGACCTCAATAGACGGAAAAAACGCCAGCCCGCCGCTCTTTAAGAGAGACGAGGAGCGAGAAGCTATACGGGCTGTTGGATTACTAGAGCTAGGTGTCGCATGGAGGCCAAGAAATATGGTGATAGCATAGGTTAGCCATGTAGTACTACACTAGGGTGCCATCTTTCTTACTCTTCCGATCTACTGTGGAGATGATTGGTTGATTTTATATCGCTGAATAATATAAAATATTATGAGTGCAGACGCTCCACCATGAGGTTCCTTGCTCCTTCTCAGTCATCGGGAATCTATGTTCTTCCAATCTTTTTTATTGACATGAGCTTTGTTCATCCTTTTGCCAACACGCGGCAACTCGCAGAATGACGAGAAGCTTGTTTACTACGCCTTCTCCCTCGCCAATGCGTGCGCGGTGGCTCATAGCATGAGGAGAAACTTTTGCTGCGGTGGACGTGCAGCAGTTCATAGTGGGAGTAACATACTCCTAGGTAGTAACATAGCGCAGTCCAAGACAAGTTTGCTTATGTGGCATGTATTTAATGAGGAGAGATGTGTTTAGAGTAACATAATATGTTAGACTAGTCATAGTGGGAGTAACTAAGCTTGTAACATAGCGCACTCCAAGAAAATTTTGCTTATGTGGCAAAGTGTTAATGAGAGGTGGTAACATAATATGTTACTGTAACATAGCGCTTCTAAAGACAATATGAGTCTACAAGCTAATAAATGAAGCCAAGTACTATGTTACTTTGCACTATGAAGGTGGTAACTTAGACTAGTGTCATATGCATGACACTAGCATAAGTTACTCCCCACTATGAGCAGCCTTACTGTAACATAGCGCTTTCCAAGAGAGGATGAGTCTACAAGGTAATAAATGAAGCCAACTAGTATGACACTACTACTATGTTACTTTGCATTATGGAGGTAGTAACTTAGACTAGTGTCATATGCATGACACTGGTCTAAGTTACTCTACACTATGACCAGCCTAAGAGCATGGTTAATAGTATAGCTAGCTGATGGCTATAAGAAACTGCCATGCCATGTATAGCCATCATTTATAGTCACTCATATAGTAGTGTGGGCTACAAGGTTGGCTATAACATCACTTAGTACTTTTTTCAACCTTCTCTCTTTCTCTTTCTTCACATTTATTCTATTTGTCTAGGAATCTGCATATAGCTAGGCTCTTGCATGAGAGCCCACTCCCCATAATTTTCCTCGTCATCATCTGAGTCCTAGAAGATCTCACCCACATCATCATTAGGCATGCAGCCGCCTTGATAGACAACATGCACAGAAGGAGTAGAGGCGACTGGGGACGCACCACATCGTGGGCACTCCGTATGTGCTCATGTGCGTGCAGCGTGCGTGCTTTTCCATCGTGCTAGCTCTAAGGCCGAGGTTGCGGTCGTCTTCGTCTCCGACTAGTCATTGAGCAACAACGGCAAAGAGGTGATGCAAGAGATGCGTAGGCGCCGTTGTGTGCGAGCTTCGCCGTAGCACGACAAACCGGACGTCGCCGCAGATGGCGCACGCCCCATGCAGCCGAGTGTGTGTGCATGCATGTGTTATTCACGTGCATTCTTTGGCTAAGTGTGTGTGCATGCATGTGTTATTCACGTGCATTCTTTGGCCGAGTGTGTGTGCATGCATGTGTTGTGTACGTGCGTTGTGTGCTCCATGCTGTGCGCGTATGTGCATGAGTTGGATCGGCATGAGTTAGTGCGCTGGCGTGTGTACATGCGTCGCTGCATGCATCCTGTACATGTGTGGCTTCTTGCGTGGTTATCAATGTAAACTACAAAACATCTGCAACTTAGCATCCTGATGTATCGTCTCTAGTGGTTAGCATAGAGTTCATGTTCTTTTATTTGTTTATAGGTGGGCAGGCCGTAAAAAACAGGGGAAAACGCGCAAGGTTCCTTGTAGATGCTCCACCACGAGGTTCCTTGCTCCTTCTCGGTCATTGGGCATCTATGTTCTTCAACTCTTTTTTACGTGAGCTTTGTTCATCCTTTTGCCAACACGCGAGACATCTAGCATCAAGGTGCACGTGTCATGCAAGAAAATGGAGATAACCAGATAAGCAGTGCGTAAGTGAGTCGTGCACTTCGATGGCACCTACTACGCAATATTTTTTCTCCTCGATGGCACGTGAATAGTTCACGTACTCAATGTCAGAGCACGGGATGGGGGGTAGCCATGACATGGTCAACCCTTTTTTGGAGAGAGTACGTGATGCGGAGCATCCTACGGACATCACCATGTCCACCTTCATAGCACATCAAGCCCCAAGTGGACCTACCGGACTTAAGGTGAAACCGCTCCTCTTCAAGATTTACATGAATATCCATAGGACTTGGTTGCTACCTCACCATGGATCATTGTGCATCACTAGGTACAAGGACGACCGCCACCAAGTAGTTGGGGACCGTCCCGGAGGCCAAGGAGAAGGACCCCAAGGCCACAAGGAGGAAGAAGGAGTGCAACAAGATCAACTCTGCACCTCCCAGGCGACCCCATGCCCACGGGCCTCGAGGACCCCGTGCGCATGGACTACACAGGGAGCTGGTGCTGGAGCACCCCGTGCGCACGGTCTTGTACCATGCCCACGGGACCCCCGTGCGCACGGGCCCAACTTACCCCGTGTGCACGGGCCCTACAAGATGGATGACTGTGATTGTTGTTTGGGCCTCCTCTTCATCCACCTCGTCCCTCACCTCCAGCCACCTATATATTCCGTACCTAGACCATTTGTTAGGGACAACAAAGTATATGAGATGATTATGTGAGCTTTGATCCTTGTACCCACTCCTCTAGGAGATCATGTCCTCCTAAGGGAGAAGATCCACTTGTGGATATCAAGACCCCTACATGTGGGAAGGATCCCCATCATAGGATCATCAAGACCTCTCTCCTCATAGGATTGGGATGAACTACTATCTTGTATCTTTCCTTTGTTGTTCTTGAATCATTGTGACCTCTTGTATGTTCTTGGATCTAGCATATGTGTGATTGGATCTAGTCAATTGAGTGTTTCCTCTTGTTTTCCCTCTTGTGTTCATCTTGTTCTTGGGGATTCCCCCTCCAATTCGTGAAAGATCTCCACTTAGGTTTCCACCCTACAACATCTTGGTATCTTGAGCAAGGTTGATCACGAAATTGGAGCCCCCCTCTTTGTTTTCTAGCCTAGTTTTGTTGATTTTGTCCCAATTTCGAAAATTCCCCGCCAAAAATAGCCCCATCTTTGTGATTTGTTGGTTTGAGGAGTTTTTGTTGGATTTGATCCATGGATTTGCTTGGTTTCAAGTGGATCTAGCGTTCCTCCACCTTCCCCTACCTTCCATCCTTCAATTTTGACCTCAGATTCGAGATTACCCACGGATCCGGAGCAGTTCATCCGCTCATAGAGCACCCCGTCCACACGGGCCATCGGGACCCCATGCACACGGGCCCCCGTGCACACGGGCTTCGCAGACCCTGTGCACACGACCCCTCCAGGGTGTTTCTGCCACTGCCCCTTCGCCCCCACCCTCCAATACCACGCTCATACCCCCAGCTAAACCCCAGCAACGAAATCCATCCATTTGGAGCCCAAATCGTGAAGAACTCCACCAAACACTCGTGTCCCAGGTGACCCCGTGCCCTCGGTGTGTGTACCGTGCGCATGGCCCCCCTAAGCAGCCGCGCACACTTCACCGTTTCGGCCATAACTTCCACATCCGGAGTCCGATTTTCGCATTCTTGAGCTCGTTGAGTAGCTATTGACATCCCCCATACATCTATATAGGTTACAAGACCATTTGACTCCATCACAATTTTGACATTTTGGCATATTTTCCTAGGCCCTCCACCATATCATCTGCAAAACCACCATAGCCTTCCGCAACCTAACCCATTTTTTATCCTTATGGCATTTGTGGTTGTTTGAGTGGTGACTTGAGTCTCCTAAGGTGTTTTGGCTACTTAGGGACGGTTTCTTCTTCATCAACCACCACCACCACTTCCGCATTGCCATCTCCGCTTACACCATTTGACCTTTTCCGTATGAGATTTTGAGTTTGCGGTTTTTACCGTTTCCTAAGGTGTTTCGGCTACTTAGGGATGGGTCTACATCATCTTGGTATCTACATCAAGAACACCGCCACTCATCATCGCCACGAGGTCGTCATCGACATTGACATCTTCACCATCTTGACACCCTAACCGTAAGCAAGAACGGTAACCTCTATATCATCTTGGTATTGTGGTATCCCATCATTGTACATTCTTGCCATTACTTTGTTAACCCCTTAGCCAATTTTGCGTCACTTGCCTATCGAGACTAGCCATTTGAGTATTGCCGGCAATGTTACTTGTGCACATTAGTGATCCGTACCTTCCATTGCATACATACCATATCATATTGGTATCATCTTGGTATCATATCATCTCTTGTTCCACAGGATTGTTCCCGCATATACAAAATCACTATCTTGGTTTGTGCATTTCACATAGTGGCCATATAAAAAAAGAGAACAAGCTTTTAAGCAAAAGAAAAGAGAGCAAAGAGCTTGTATGCAAGTGCCATAGCATCATACCACATTGCACATAAGATTGTCATATCCGATCATCTTGGATCATCTTGAGAAGAACACTGGAACATCATACACATAGCATACTTGGGATAGAAGGCCAATACATTTTGCATCTTATAGGTTGTGCACAAGTGTCGTATCCGCCTATTGAGCAATCGTGCTAGCGTCTCTCTTGAGTTATGCAACACGAGCGTTTTCCATGGATTCCACATTTTGTGCTCATTCCTTGGTTGCACGATCCCATTTATCTATCCGTGTGTGTGTTTCCGTGTGCCACATATTGCTATTGGTCTACTTGTTTCACTTGCGAATTTGTGAATCTTTTCCAACATTATTGACTCTTGCTAACATTTTTGCATCAAATTTCTGTGCCTCTATCCTCACTGAGCTCCACCATAAGCCTTACTTGTGTAGGTATTAGAATTGACAAGATCCGGTACCAATTGTGCTATTTCCTTGTTACATTATTGAGTGATCATTGATCCATCTTCAACATTGGATAAGGTACATTGGTCTAGTTCTTTCCTTTCTTCCACTCACATTTTCTCGAGTCTTGTGATGGATAGGCAAGGCATTTCATCACCGGTCTTTCACGAAAACGGCGGCGCGAACAACTACATCAACAAAACACCCATCTTCGGACTACAACGAGCAATGCAAGGCACTGAGAGACTCACCGTCGACATTCACCAACGCGAAGCACGGACAAGGGACTACATCGACACCAAGTTGGATGCATAATTGGATGACATCCGACACGTGTGGGCCAACTACAAGTCCTCTTCCTCTTTGTCATCTTCGCGGCGGAGACGCTCAAGTCGCAAGTTTTCGTTACGACCAAAAGATGCAAGTACCACGCGGCACCGTCTAGAAAACCTTCATGAGTACAAGACAAGACCGCGAGACGAGCACCACCAAGACGGAGCTACGACTACTACCACCACTTCGGCATCTTCGCCAAGTGTTATCAAGGCATCTTCGCCTTTCGACGTACGGCATCTTCACCTACCTCCGACAAGTACGCCTACTTCGACATCATCAAGTCCAAGGCGATCTCCTACGAGCGAGGGCGACACTTACATCTTCAGAAGCCCCTCAAGGGAGATGGTTGAGCATGGGATTTTCCCTTCGACCACGGCGACATATGATGACTTGAGTGACTTGTGCCACCATATTGAGAGTGAGAGTGAATTCACCACTAGCCCCATATATGACGAGTTGCCACAATTCCCATGTGAGGAGAGCCACAACCCCCACCACTTGACTGAGATGAGTGACTCCACCATATGTGAGTTTGAGTGCACCTACCTTGAGGGAGGGAGTGAACCACCACATAGAGAGAGTGAGATAGTTGATAGGTCATGTGAGGCCACTTTCAACTCTAACGACTTGACCTCTACCTCTATTGTGTCTTCTCATTTGGTGCTAGGTCCCATTTATGATGATGCGCCGATCCTCGATGACTTCGTCCTTCCTATGGACAAGATGATGGCCATGTTGGAATACAATGCACCCCCATATGGTTCCATCATGATGAAGATGACCACGACTCGGTCTTCGACCCCTCACCTACACCACATGAGTGGATCTCCAAAGGTATCATAGGTGATGGTGCTTCTCTTGTCCCACTAGTGGACTATCTTGCAAATGATTGCTTGCATGATGATGATCACCCTATGGATTCATCACATACTATGTCTTGTTTCGATAGGCCACCCATTTATGATGAATATGATGATGAGCATGTTGAATTGCCCACTTGTGATGCTATGCTCCATAGGATACCATGTGAAAATTCTTTTGGTCACATCACGTTTGAAAATCCATTGAACTTGTCATATGCTATGAGTGAGATATCCCATATTGCATCATTTCAATCTCAACATAGTAACTATGCTTGCCCCATTAAAATAAATCCCATTTGCACTTATGGCATAGATGACGAGATGATGGTCATGAAGGAAATATGCCCTAGAGGCAATAATAAATGTTATTATTTTATTTCCTTATATCATGATAAATGTTTATTATTCATGCTAGAATTGTATTATCCGGAAACATAATACTTGTGTGAATATATAGACAAACCAAACGTCACTAGTATGCCTCTACTTGACTAGCTCGTTAATCGAAGATGGTTATGTTTCCTAACCATAGACATGTGTTGTCATTTGATTAATAGGATCACATCATTAGGAGAATGATGTGATTGACATGACCCATTCCATTAGCTTAGCACCCGATCGTTTAGTATGTTGCTATTGCTTTCTTCATGACTTATACATGTTCCTATGACTATGAGATTATGCAACTCCCGTTTACCGGAGGAACACTTTGTGTGCTACCAAACGTCACAACGTAACTGGGTGATTATAAAGGAGCTCTACAGGTGTATCCAAAGGTGAATGTTGGGTTGGCATATTTCGAGATTAGGATTTGTCACTCCGATTGTCGGAGAGGTATCTCTGGGCCCTCTCGGTAGTGCACATCACATAAGCCTTGCAAGAATTACAACTAATGAGTTAGTTGCAAGATGATGTATTACGAAACGAGTAAAGAGACTTGCCGGTAACGAGATTGAACTAGGTATTGAGATACCGACGATCGAATCTCGGGTAAGTAACATACCGATGACAAAGGGAACAACGTATGTTGTTATGCGGTCTGACCGATAAAAGATCTTCGTAGAATATGTAGGAGCCAATATGAGCATCCAGGTTCCGCTATTGGTTATTGACCGGAGAAGTTCCTCGGTCATGTCTACATTGTTCTCGAACCCGTAGGGTCCGCACGCTTAAGGTTTCGATGACAGTTATATTATGAGTTTATGAGTTTTGATGTGCCGAAGTTAGTTCGGAGTCCCGGATGTGATCACGGACATGACGAGGAGTCTCGAAATGGTCGAGACATAAAGATTGATATATTGGACGGCTATATTCGGACACCGGAAGTGTTCCGGGTGATTTCGGAGAAAACCGGAGAGCCGGAGGGTTACCGGAACCCCCCCCGGGAGAAGTAATGGGCCATATGGGCCTTAGTGGAGAGAGAGGGGCAGCCAAAGGTGGGCCGCGCGCCTCCTCCCCCCTGGTCCAAATTGGACTAAGAGAGGGGGGCGGCGCCCCCCTTTCCTTCTCCCTCCCCACTTCTTTCCCCCTCCTAGTAGGAGTCCTACTCCTACTAGGAGGAGGACTCCTCCTGGCGCACCAATAGGGGCCGGCCGGCCTCCTCCCCTTGATCCTTTATATACGGGGGCAGGGGGCACCCCTAGACACACAAGTTGATCCACGTGATCATATTCTTAGCCGTGTGCAGTGCCCCCTTCCACCATAATCCTCGATAATATTGTAGCGGTGCTTAGGCGAAGCCCTGCGACAGTAGTACATCAAGATCGTCACCATGCCGTCATGCTGACGGAACTCTTCCCCGACACTTTGCTGGATCGGAGTCCGGGGATCGTCATCGAGCTGAACGTGTGCTAGAACTCGGAGGTGCCGTAGTTTCAGTGCTTGATCGGTCGGGCCGTGAAGACGTACGACTACATCAACCGCGTTGTGCTAACGCTTCCGCTGTCGGTCTACAAGGGTACGTAGATCACACTCTCCCCTTTCGTTGCTATGCATCACCATGATCTTGCGTGTTCGTAGGAATTTTTTTGAAATTACTACGTTCCCCAACAGTGGCATCCGAGCCTAGGTTTTATGTGTTGATGTTATATGCACGAGTAGAACACAAGTGAGTTGTGGGTGATATAAGTCATACTGCTTACCAGCATGCCATACTTTGGTTCGGCGGTATTGTTGGACGAAGCGGCCCGGACCGACATTACGCGTACGCTTACGCGAGACCGGTTCTCCCGACGTGCTTTGCACAAAGGTGGCTAGCGGGTGACAGTTTATCCAACTTTAGTTGAACCAAGTGTGGCTACGCCCGGTCCTTGCGATGTGACCGTTTATCATATCACTTATATTGATTGCATGTGATGTTTATCTTTTATGCATCTTATCTTGCTTTGATTGACGGTAGCATTTTAAGATGATCTCTCACTAATTATCAAGAAGTGGTCTCCCTGAGTATGCACCGTTGCGAAAGTTCTTCGTGCTGAGACACCACGTGATGATCGGGTGTGATAGGCTCTACGTTCAAATACAACGGGTGCAAAACAGTTGCACACGCGGAATACTCAGGTTATACTTGACGAGCCAAGCATATACAGATATGGCCTCGGAACACGGAGACCAAAAGGTCGAGCATGAATCATATAGTAGATATGATCAACATAGCGATGTTCACCAATGAAACTACTCCATCTCACGTGATGATCGGACATGGTTTAGTTGATTTGGATCACGTAATCACTTAGAAGATTAGAGGGATGTCTATCTAAGTGGGAGTTCTTTAGTAATATGATTAATTGAACCTAAAATTATCATGAACTTAGTACCTGATAGTATCTTGCTTGTTTACAGATGGCCCGTGTTGTTGTTCCGTTGAATTTTAATGCATTCCTTGAGAAAGCAAAGTTGAAAGATGATGGTAGCAATTACACGGACTGGGTCCGTAACTTGAGGATTATCCTCATTGCTGCACAGAAGAATTACGTCCTGGAAGCACCGCTGGGTGCCAGGCCTGCTGCTGGAGCAACACCAGATGTTATGAACGTCTGGCAGAGCAAAGCTGATGACTACTCGATAGTTCAATGTGCCATGCTTTACGGCTTAGAATCGGGACTTCAACGACGTTTTGAACGTCATGGAGCATATGAGATGTTCCAGGAGTTGAAATTAATATTTCAAGCAAATGCCCGGATTGAGAGATATGAAGTCTCCAATAAGTTCTATAGCTGCAAGATGGAGAAGAACAGTTCTGTCAGTGAGCATATACTCAAAATGTCTGGGTATAATAATCACTTGATTCAATTGGGAGTTAATCTTCCAGATGATTGCGTCATTGACAGAATTCTCCAATCACTACCACCAAGCTACAAGAGCTTCGTGATGAACTATAATATGCAAGGGATGAATAAGACTATTCCCGAGCTCTTCGCAATGCTGAAAGCTGCGGGGGTAGAAATCAAGAAGGAGCATCAAGTGTTGATGGTCAACAAGACCACTAGTTTCAAGAAAAAGGGCAAAGGGAAGAAGAAGGGGAACTTCCAAAAGAACAGCAAACAAGTTGCTACTCAAGAGAAGAAACCCAAACCTGGACCTAAGCCTGAAACAGAGTGCTTCTACTGCAAGCAGACTGGTCACTGGAAGCGGAACTGCCCCAAGTATTTAGCGGATAAGAAGGATGGCAAGGTGAACAAAGGTATATGTGATATACATGTTATTGATGTGTACCTTACTAATGGTCGCAGTAGCACCTGGGTATTTGATACTGGTTCTGTTGCTAATATTTGCAAATCGAAACAGGGACTACATATTAAGCGAAGATTGGCTAAGGACAAGGTGACGATGCGCGTGGGAAATGGTTCCAAAGTCGATGTGATCGCAGTCGGCACGCTACCTCTACATCTACCTTCGGGATTAGTATTATACCTAAATAATTGTTATTATTTGGTGCCAGCGTTAAGCATGAACATTATATCTGGATCTTGTTTGATGCGAGACGGTTATTCATTTAAATCTGAGAATAATGGTTGTTCTATTTATATGAGTAATATCTTTTATGGTCATGCACCCTTAAAGAGTGGTCTATTCTTATTAAATCTCGATAGTAGTGACACACATATTCATAGTGTTGAAACCAAAAGATGCAGAGTTGATAATGATAGTGCAACTTATTTGTGGCACCGCGGTTTGGGTCATATCGGTGTAAAGCGCATGAAGAAACTCCATGCTGATGGGCTTTTGGAACCACTTGATTATGAATCACTTGGTACTTGCGAACCGTGTCTTATGGGTAAGATGACAAAAACACCGTTCTCCGGTACTATGGAGAGAGCAACAGATTTGTTGGAAATCATACATACAGATGTATGTGGTCTGATGAATGTTGAGGCTCATGGTGGATATCGTTATTTTCTCACCTTCACAGATGACTTAAGCAGATATGGGTATATCTACTTAATGAAACACAAGTCTGAAACGTTTGAAAAGTTCAAAGAATTTCAGAGTGAAGTTGAAAATCATCGTAACAAGAAAATAAAATTCCTACGATCTGATCGTGGAGGAGAATATTTGAGTTACGAGTTTGGTGTACATTTGAAACAATGTGGAATAGTTTCGCAACTCACGCCACCCGGAACACCACAGCGTAATGGTGTGTCCGAACGTCGTAATCGTACTTTACTAGATATGGTGCGATCTATGATGTCTCTTACTGATTTACCGCTATCGTTTTGGGGATACGCTCTAGAGACGGCCGCATTCACGTTAAATAGGGCACCATCAAAATCCGTTGAGACGACGCCTTATGAACTGTGGTTTGGCAAGAAACCAAAGTTGTTGTTTCTGAAAGTTTGGGGCTGCAATGCTTATATGAAAAAGCTTCAACCTGGTAAGCTCGAACCCAAATCGGAGAAATGTGTCTTCATAGGATATCCAAAGGAAACTATCCGAAGGCAAGACTTTTGTTGCTAAATTCGGAAACTTTCTGGAGAAGGAGTTTCTCTCGAAAGAAGTGAGTGGGAGGAAAGTAGAACTTGATGAGGTAACTGTACCTGCTCCCTTATTGGAAAGTAGTACATCACAGAAACCTGTTTCTGTGACACCTACACCAATTAGTGAGGAAGCTAATGATAATGATCATGAAACTTCAGAACAAGATACTACTGAACCTCGTAGATCAACCAGAGTAAGATCCGCGCCAGAGTGGTACGGTAATCCTGTTCTGGAAGTCATGCTACTAGATCATGATGAACCTACGAACTATGAAGAAGCGATGGTGAGCCCAGATTCCGCAAAATGGCTTGAAGCCATGAAATCTGAGATGGGATCCATGTATGAGAACAAAGTATGGACTTTGGTTGACTTGCCCAATGATGGGCAAGCAATTGAGAATAAATGGATTTTCAAGAAGAAGACTGACGCTGACGGTAATATTACTGTCTACAAAGCTCGACTTGTCGCAAAAGGTTTACGGCAAGTTCAAGGGATTGACTACGATGAGACCTTCTCACCCGTAGCGATGCTTAAGTCTGTCCGAATCATGTTAGCAATTGCCGCATTTTATGATTATGAAATTTGGCAAATGGATGTCAAAACTGCATTCCTGAATGGATTTCTGCAAGAAGAGTTGTATATGATGCAGCCGGAAGGTTTTGTCGATCCAAAGGGAGCTAACAAAGTGTGCAAGCTCCAGCGATCCATTTATGGACTGGTGCAAGCCTCTCGGAGTTGGAATAAACGCTTTGATAGTGTGATCAAAGCATTTGGTTTTATACAGACTTTTGGAGAAGCCTGTATTTACAAGAAAGTGAGTGGGAGCTCTGTAGCATTTCTGATATTATATGTAGATGACATATTACTAATCGGAAATGATATAGAATTTCTGGATAGCATAAAAGGATACTTGAATAAAAGTTTTTCAATGAAAGACCTCGGTGAAGCTGCCTACATATTGGGCATCAAGATCTATAGAGACAGATCGAGACGCTTAATTGGACTTTCACAAAGCACATACCTTGACAAAGTTTTGAAAAAGTTCAAAATGGATCAAGCAAAGAAAGGATTCTTGCCTGTGTTACAAGGTGTGAAATTGAGTAAGACTCAAAGTCCGACCAATGCAGAAGATAGAGAGAAAATGAAAGATGTTCCCTATGCTTCAGCCATAGGCTCTATCATGTATGCAATGCTGTGTACCAGACCTGATGTGTGTCTTGCTATAAGTCTAGCAGGGAGGTACCAAAGTAATCCAGGAGTGGATCACTGGACGGCGGTCAAGAACATCCTGAAATACCTGAAAAGGACTAAGGATATGTTTCTCATATATGGAGGTGACAAAGAGCTCATCGTAAATGGTTACGTTGATGCAAGCTTTGACACTGATCCGGACGATTCTAAATCGTAAACCGGATACGTGTTTACATTAAACGGCGGAGCTGTTAGTTGGTGCAGCTCTAAACAAAGCGTTGTGGCGGGATCTACATGTGAAGCGGAGTACATAACTGCTTCGGAAGCAGCAAGCGAAGGAGTCTGGATGAAGGAGTTCATATCCGATCTAGGTGTCATACCTAGTGCATCGGGTCCAATGAAAATCTTTTGTGACAATACCGGTGCAATTGCCTTGGCAAAGGAATCCAGATTTCACAAGAGAACCAAGCACATCAAGAGACGCTTCAATTCCATCCGGGATCTAGTCCAGGTGGGAGACATAGAGATTTGCAAGATACATACGGATCTGAATGTAGCAGACCCATTGACTAAGCCTCTTCCACGAGCAAAACATGATCAGCACCAAAGCTCCATGGGTGTTAGAATCATTACTGTGTAATCTAGATTATTGACTCTAGTGCAAGTGGGAGACTGAAGGAAATATGCCCTAGAGGCAATAATAAATGTTATTATTTTATTTCCTTATATCATGATAAATGTTTATTATTCATGCTAGAATTGTATTATCCGGAAACACAATACTTGTGTGAATATATAGACAAACCAAACGTCACTAGTATGCCTCTACTTGACTAGCTCATTAATCGAAGATGGTTATGTTTCCTAACCATAGACATGTGTTGTCATTTGATTAATAGGATCACATCATTAGGAGAATGATGTGATTGACATGACCCATTCCATTAGCTTAGCACCCGATCGTTTAGTATGTTGCTATTGCTTTCTTCATGACTTATACATGTTCCTATGACTATGAGATTATGCAACTCCCGTTTACCGTTGGAACACTTTGTGTGCTACCAAACGTCACAACGTAACTGGGTGATTATAAAGGAGCTCTACAGGTGTCTCCAAAGGTGAATGTTGGGTTGGCGTATTTCGAGATTAGGATTTGTCACTCCGATTTTCGGAGAGGTATCTCTGGGCCCTCTCGGTAGTGCACATCACATAAGCCTTGCAAGAATTACAACTAATGAGTTAGTTGCAAGATGATGTATTACGAAACGAGTAAAGAGACTTGCCGGTAACGAGATTGAACTAGGTATTGAGATACCGACGATCGAATCTCGGGCAAGTAACATACCGATGACAAAGGGAACAACGTATGTTGTTATGCGGTCTGGCCGATAAAAGATCTTCGTAGAATATGTAGGAGCCAATATGAGCATCCAGGTTCCGCTATTGGTTATTGACCGGAGACGTGTCTCGGTCATGTCTACATTGTTCTCGAACCCGTAGGGTCCGCACGCTTAAGGTTTCGATGACAGTTATATTATGAGTTTATGAGTTTTGATGTACCGAAGTTAGTTCGGAGTCCCGGATGTGATCACGGACATGACGAGGAGTCTCAAAATGGTCGAGACATAAAGATTGATATATTGGACGGCTATATTCGGACACCGGAAGTGTTCCGGGTGATTTCGGAGAAAACCAGAGAGCCGGAGGGTTACCGGAACCCCCCCGGGAGAAGTAATGGGCCATATGGGCCTTAGTGGAGAGAGAGGGGCAGCCAAAGGTGGGCCGCGCGCCTCGTCCCCCCCTGGTCCGAATTGGACTAGGAGAGGGGGGGCGGCGCCCCCCTTTCCTTCTCCCTCCCCACTTCTTTCCCCCTCGTAGTAGGAGTCCTACTCCTACTAGGAGGAGGACTCCTCCTGGCGCGCCAATAGGGGCCGGCCGGCCTCCTCCCCTTGATCCTTTATATACGGGGGCAGGGGGCACCCCTAGACACACAAGTTGATCCACGTGATCATATTCTTAGCCGTGTGCGGTGCCCCCTTCCACCGACACTTTGCTGGATCGGAGTCCGGGGATCGTCATCGAGCTGAACGTGTGCTAGAACTCGGAGGTGCCGTAGTTTCGATGCTTGATCGGTCGGGTCGTGAAGACGTACGACTACATCAACCGCGTTGTGCTAACGCTTCCGCTGTCGGTCTACAAGGGTACGTAGATCACACTCTCCCCTCTCGTTGCTATGCATCACCATGATCTTGCGTGTGCGTAGGAATTTTTTTGAAATTACTACGTTCCCCAACAGGTCATTGGCTTTTGTTTTTCATGTGATGATATTGCCATGCTTCCTTTACATGTGCAATTCATCTCATATGCCATGCCATGACAATTATTGTGTTTCTCATGATTGCATCACTTGTAGACACCATATGCACTCCACGCATAACAATGCTCTAGATATTTCCCATGATGCATTACATCCTTTGAGTCTCCATTATGATATACATAACAACAAACCTCTCATGATGGATGACATGTTTCTATATCATGCAACTCATTTATTTGAGCATTGGCTATTTTGTGCTAACCAACACAAGCACGTGCACATCATGATGGATGATGTGTACATCTACCACGCACACACAATTTTTCCTTTGCCTTTGTTTTGTGTAGGTACTCACGTATATTCGTCAACCTCTCAATCCCAAGAGTTGACGAAACGAGCTCTTGAGAGCAACGACGATTTGGGATCCCATGGATTTTCATTCCTACCATTCTCTTCGTGCAACGACTACGCGCATCTCTTCTACTTGGCTCTCACAAGGCTATGGGCTATATATCGCTTGTTACTTTATGCCCATTGTATCTTGTTCACTTTTCATGCTATGCCTCTTTATACGATTTTGCCATGCAATTGTGACCCTTGCTTGCTTTACAATGATGATACCCTCCTCATATCTTGCTATCATGCTTGTGCTATGTCATGTGAATTATTCATGCCCACTATTTGTACACATGACATGCTTGCCATGATTCCTTCTAGTATGTTGCTTCTTCGCACTACTAGCTTGCACTACTTGATCACTATGATTGCCTCACACGTGATGAACAATTGCTCTTTCTATTGTGTTGAGTGCCACTCTATATTCACTACACCCCGCGCACATTATGCTTGGATTGTATTACACTTGCCCCATGTGTTTAGACATCTCATTATATTTGGTGTTGTGAATTATTCATATGCATACCATAGACCATTTGTTGAGCGCCTTATGCATGCTTTCTATGAGTTTGTGGTAGATGCTTATTCTCTTGACACACATATTTGCATCGCTACCTCACATTTACACGCTTGTTTCCATGATGTCCTTGATTTCACTCAATTTATGTGCTTTCATGCCATGTCACAATCCTTTGTTACACCATATGCTATGCATGATGACGACACTTGTTTGGTGAATCACCACTTGAATGCTTGGTTTTGTACTAATGCTAACCACATTTGTTTTTCCAAGTGTTTGTTGTTCGTGCTCCTTTGGAAGGAATCACAAGATGGTGCGACATTGGAGAGTGCACATTTGGAACTACAAGATGACGAATGCTTGGTGACCGTTCACTTTTACACGACGCCATCATCTCTTTCCCATGGTGATTTAGATTTCGATCCGAGGTCGGGTCTTTCCCAAGGGGGAGGTGATGATGCGGAGCATCCTATGGACATCACCATGTACAACTTCATAGCACATCAAGCCCCAAGTGGACCTACCGGACTTAAGGTGAACCCGCTCCTCTTCAAGATTTACATGAATATCCATAGGACTTGGTTACTACCTCACCATGGATCACTGTGCATCACTAGGTATGAGGACGACCGCCACCAAGAAGTTGGGGAGCATCCCGGAGGCCAAGGAGAAGGACCCCAAGGCCACAAGGAGGAATGGGTGCAACAAGATCAACTCTGCACCTCCCAGGCGACCCCATGCCCACGGGCCTCGAAGACCCCGTGCGCACGGACTACACAGGGAGCTGGCGCTGGAGCACCCCATGCGCATGGGCTTGTACCGTGCCCATGGGACCCCCGTGCGCACGGGTCTAACTTACCCCGTGCACATGGGCCCTACAGGATGGATGGTTGTGATTGTTGTTTGGGCCTCCTCTTCATCCACCTCGCCCCTCACCTCCAGCCACCTATATATTCCGTACCTAGACCATTTGTTAGGGATACCAAAGTATATGATATGATTGTGTGAGCTTTGCTCCTTGTACCCACTCCTCTAGGAGATCATGTCCTCCTAAGGGAGAAGATCCACTTGTGGATATCAAGACCCCCACATGTGGGAAGGATCCCCATCATAGGATCATCAAGACCTCTCTCCTCATAGGATTGGGATGAACTATTATCTTGTATCTTTCCTTTGTTGTTCTTGAATCATTGTGGCCTCTTGTATGTTCTTGGATCTAGCATATGTGTGATTGGATCTAGTCAATTGAGTGTTTCCTCTTGTTTTCCCTCTTGTGTTCATCTTGTTCTTGGGGATTCCCCCTCCAATTCGTGAAAGATCTCCACTTAGGGTTCCACCCTACAACAGTACGTACTAAATAACTTTGATTTGTCCTGTCAACTCGCAGAACTACGAGAAGCTTGCTTACTATGCCTTCTCCCTCGCCAACGCGTGCGCGATGGCTCACATCATGAGGAGAAACTTTTGCTTACAAGCGATGGACGTGCAGCAGTTCATTTGGTGTCAGATTGCCAGAAGTACTACTGTAGTACCATCATTATTGTTCGACTTCCGTAAGAGGCGAAGAGCCAAGCGCAAGGTCACCTACTAACCTTAGGCTAGGCATAGTGGGAGTAACATAAGTAGGGGTACCTCCATTTTTTATTCTAGAAACAACCACATGCGAATATTGGACGGTAGCAGCACAACAACTGAATCAAAAATCGAAACCAACCAATGAACTACTACTACTGGTGAGTGTTTCCTAGTATATGTATCATGTACTCCATCTGTCCATGCATATAGGGCTTAATGTGTTTTCCGAGACTAAGTTTGGCCCTGTTTGGATCGATGGGTTAGAGCATCCACAATGTTGTGTTTTGTTGCCTCTAAGGCAGCCTCTATGCCTTTAGAGGAAGGCGCTATACACTGTGGGCATACGCCTCTAAGGCAAAATCCTTGGCATCGACGCCAAGCTTGGAGGCTGCCTCTAGTTCTTGCTTTGGACTAATAATCAGCTAACCCCACATGTCATGGATAGAAAGAGTGATGGCCATGCAAAGAGATGAGACACAATCGGTTGAAGAATCAAATATTTTACTCTATGTGGGGACACCTTAGAAGATGAGAATATTTGCTACACACTACGCAATTTTGAGCCAAGTTTTACTACAGGACATGGGGCCGAGCTTAGAGGCAAGCCAGCCTCTAAGCACTGCGGATGCCCTGAGTTAGTTTGAGCTAGTTGGGGCTCAAATAGCCCTAAAGTATCAAAACATGAGGGTTAAATTGGACCAAGTTGCCCCAAACCCACCAAAAAAACTATCCCACCCAAGAGTCGGTAACATGTGATGAGTTAACCGACCTCAATAGATGGCAAAAACGCCAGCTCGCTGCACTTTGAGAGAGACGAGGAGCGAGAAGTGATAGGGGCTGCTGGATTACTAGAGCTAGGTGTCACACAGAGGCCAAGAAATATGGTGATAGCGTAGGTTAGCCATGTAGTACTACACTGGGCTGCCGTGTTTCATACTCTTCCGGTCTACTTTGGAGATGATTGGTTGATTTTATATCATTGAATAACAAAATATTATGAGTGCAGACGCTCCACCACGAGGTTCCTTGCTCCTTCTCGGTCATCGGGAATCTATGAGCATAACTGGTTTGGTGACAAAAATAGGCATGCCAATGTTTGGCATTGTGCCAAATATTCGCTACTACTACTTATTAGTTGGTTACCGAGTTGTCTTGCCTATCACACATAAAGTTGCCAATATTTGGCAAGTCTTGGTATTGCCAATATTTGGCAATTCCAACATTTGGCTAGCCAAATATTGGCAGCAAAACAATCATGATCTATGTTCTTCCACTCTTTTTTTTGACGTGAGCTTTGTTCATCCTTTTGCCAACACGCGGGACATCTAGCATCAAGGTGCACGTGTCATGCAAGAAAATGGAGATAAGGAGTGCGTAAGTGAGTCGTGCACTATGATGGCACCTAGTGCTACGCAATATTTTTCCTCCTCGATGGCACGTGAATAGTGCATGTACTCAATGATCGAGCACAGGATGGTAGCCATGGACATGGTCGGCCATTTTTGGAGAGAGTATTAAATACTAGTACTACATATTAACTTTGATGTGTCCCATCAACTCGCAGAATGACGAGAAGCACACACTAATACTACCCACAGTGGGAGTAACATAGGTAGTAACATCACACATGTCTAGATAAAGTAGATGATGTGGCAAGCAATAAATGAAGAAAGAGAGGAAAGTAGTAACATCACACATATCAAGGCAAGATGTGTCTATAGCCTAATAAATGAAGTGTTGCATGTTACCACACATATGTTACCCCCTCATACTATTACTATAGAGGTAGTACTAACATATAGACTAGTAACATGAGCATGTTACTAGTCTATGTCACTACCCATTGTGCTGAGGAGGGTGTCTCCAACAGTGTTCCTCGGCTCGCACCTCTTACATCATGGCGGTCAAGACCGTCAAGGTCCACGGTCAAGGGGGTCAGGACGGACGCGACCTCTCACTGCGTCCGCCATTTGCAGCGGCGCGCCGCCCGCTGCACTCCCAGCTGTACCCACCTCCTCGCCGCATTCAAAAACCTACATTTAAAACTGCGTGGAATGCGAGAAACCAACTCCGGCCACACACACGTCCGTTCAGGAGCAGGACGCCGGCCAAGCTCCTCCTTCCACCATTTTGTCCACTCTTTCCGTGGCATCTGACAAGCAGGAAGAGCAGTTCTCCGGCATAAGAGCCGTCTGGGTGGCCCGCCGAGCCCGGTAGTTACGAGCGAGGCAGCTCGCTTCTCCACCTACCTCGCCTAGCCCGTCAGAGGTAGTTGCCACAGTAAGCCAGTGCGTGGTTCCGCAACTGGCCTCTCCAATACAGCTCGAGCAAGAGTGCCAACTTGCTCCACGCCGGCTTGTCGGGGAGCACGGTCGCACAGGCATCGTCGCTGCCCTCGACGCTGCTGCGTCATACATCGCCTCCAGTGTCTGTGACTGCGCCATCCGTCGTTGACGCGCTCATAGCCGCGACATGCATGCAGAGAAAGAAGCCGCCGCGGATGTCGACGAGGTGATGCGGCTACGCGGATGTCGACGAGGTGACGGGCAGCACGTCCCCACCCGCCCCCATCATCGAGGAGAAGTAGAACACGGGAGGCCGCCGTCCATTGTATCCCATGAAGGCCACCGCCGAGGCGACACCGGCGAATACAGCCGGTGTCTTGCATGATTCTTCTTCAGCCGGATGCTGGAGGAGGACAAAGAGATCGGGTGGCGACCATTTATATTAGGTATTTTAATTCTACGAGGCTGGTTGTAATGGGAGTATTATAAGTAGTATCATGCATGCCAACTAGTAGTAGGCAAATTTGATGAGGTGGCATAGAATTAAATGAAGAAAGAGAGAGTTGAGTATCATATTATGATACCGTATGGTAAGACCTCTTCCAATGCAAATGTGCTTAGATGAGGTGCTAAGTGCATTAAATGGGTTAGCAACTCAAGTCTCCAATGCATAGGTGCTTAGTTTGTTGTTGCTAAGCTTGCTTCATTTAATTAGTTATAGACTCAAAACTGTCTTTCCACCGTTTCTTCCTGGGGTCACCAAACTAGTCTTGAAAGGCACCCGCATGATCTCCTCTCCTCGTAGGGAAGGTCGGGGTCCATTGGGTACATCTCCGATGACATCCGCTGCTTCCGAGGCGTCGTTGCCATTTCATTAGTGTAAATAATTAGTCAATTTCTAGTCAACAATCAAAACCTCCTAAACTCTAACATATGAACACTAAAACCTCTCAAGGGGTTGATATACCCGGTTTTAGATATTTGAGGGTAAAAATCGTACTGAGATTGACTTTGGGGGGTTATTTATCCATCAACTTACATTTGAGGGTGAAAAATATACTTCTTTCAATGGTCCGCTGGTCAGAGTATTCTTTTTAGATTTATAACATGTGGGACCGAGTGTGAGCAAACCGACCTCAATCGACGGCAAAATCGCCTGTCCGACGCACTTTGAGAGAGTCGAGGAGCAAGAAGCGATACGGGCTGGTCGTGTCATGCAAGAAAATGGCTGGTCTCATGTTTAAAACTTGTTGTACTATAGTAGATGTAGATGTAGTGTAGACGTAGTGTAGACATAGATGCAGATGTAGATGTACATGTTGAGATGTAGAGATAAGTGAACTCACCAATGGTCACCAATGTAGGCCGAGTACGTGCACAAATCACCCACCAAAAAAGGAGTACGTGCACGAAGAGAAAAATTGCACACACGGACGCACATACTCTATGCCTCATTCCCTAACACACATGTGCGGGTACACGGTGGAGCTCATTTCTGGATGAAGTGGCAGCTCATGTGATAATTTGACGTGTTTGGTAGTTGTTCACTTAGTGGAGGGTCGGGAACCATGCATGGACGAATCGAAGTTCGACCATAACACGATGGCGTGTTTTTTTAAAAAAAATTCTTCAATGGAACGTACGTAGTTTTTTTCTTGAATGGCACGTGAATCATGCACATACTCAATGACGGAGCACGGGATGGGATGGTAGCCATGGACATGGTCGGCCCTTTTTGGAGACTACTACACTGGTACTTTGATGTACATTTTGAAAAAAAATACTACTTTGATGTGTCATGTCAACTCGCAGAACGATGAGAAGCTTGCTTACTACGCCCTCTACATAGCCCACACTTTGTACGGCTAGTTATAGTGGGAGTCACTTAGCACACTCCAAGAAAATTTTGCTTATGTGGCAAGTAGTTAATGAGAAGAGGTAACATAATATGTTACTGTAACATAGCGTTTTCCAAGACAAGAAGAGTCTACAAGGTAATAAATGAAGCCATCATAGCATTACTGTACTACTCCCTCCTTTCCGGTTTGTAGGGCTCCCTCCTTTCTGGTTTATAGGGCTCAATTTGAAAATCTCACCAACCAAGGTAGATAATGAGTGGTGGAATACTTTTTGTAATTTGCAAAAGCACCCAATTAATGCTCTAGTTTTCCTCAAAAAATTATGTTTACCATTGTATTAATTGCAATGCATGCATGCATGCATAAAGTACATGTATTGGTCAATTTTCTCTTAACACTTCCATGCAATTATTTAATGCACCTTGAAATCTAAATTTGTGATGGGGAACAACCAAATTGATCCTTATAAAATGGAAAAACTAAGATTTTGAGATAAGCCCTATAAACCGGAAAGGAGGGAGTAGTAACATAGACTAGTGTCCTATTTCCCCGTCCGGACCGATCCCAAGTTGGCTTCTCACCTTCTTGGCCCAACAAAAACCCCTCAACCCTCCCACGCGCATTTCCCGCCCGGCGCCACCTGAGCCAGCCGCTCCACATTGATGGCAAGTCATGGTGGTGTGACCTCTCACTGCTTCCGCCGTTGAAGCGGCGTGCCGACCGAGGGCACCGCTCGCTGCACGCCCAGCATTTCAGACTACACAGTGGAGAGTAACTTTAGAGCAAGTACTGCAATTAGATGACATAAGGATTTAAATATAGTATTTGTGATTAGTTGAAGGAGAGAGAAGAGAAGCGGGTTGTAAACTTGTAGCACGAGCTCCTACATACTTTGTGAGACAAAAGGTGGGGCCATTATTAATGATATAGTATTATACTAAAGGCACTAACTATTGTACTAGCAGGCTATTAGGTTGGTTCTAGATGATGTGTCAACTTCATGTAGCCGGATGTTGGCTATACTATTAACCATGCTCGAAGTGTTGTGTGAGTGGGACTAAAGTTTAGTCCCATACTGCTAGGTGAGTGTGAGTTGCACCACTTTATAATGTGATCTATTCTAGCATTTGCATGAGCATGATAATAGGAAACCACACACGCGCTCTTCGGTAATGAGCATGTCCAAGGACAAAAGCTATCCACGTGGTCTATATTTTTGTTGGTCGGAAAATTTATTAAGTCATTAATTAATAATTAATGGACGCCTTAATTACTCGGCCGTTTCTGATTCTTTTGGATAGTGGGGCTATTATTGACTTGGACGTGGGGTTTGGGCCAAAGGCCTACTATTATACTTGGTCTTACTTGCACGACCGACCTGACAGGCTCTACCCTAGCCGCTGATGTATCATATGGTTTCGCACCGTTCCAAATCTTAGCGTCGCCACGCAATTCTTCTCCAGCCCTCCTTCCGGTGTGCATCGTGAGAAGGGACAGTAGTCCTCCAAACCCTGCCTTTCATGATCCTGTACGGAGAGGGGCAATCAAGTTTTTGGGGAGCACACTCCTGTGACTGCTGCTAGCGACGACTTCCTCGACGACAGCCTTCTTCCCCGACCTCGGTAACCTCTTCATCAAAGACATGAGTGACAACATCAACCATGGCGGTTCTGCTCCCAATGTACAGTATGTGATTATGTCCTCCTCGTTTAGTCCGCATCATTACTTTGATCTTTGCAACTATCGTCATGTGTATTTACTGTTGATTCGGATTAAATCTCATAGTAAATTGCTCATATATTCAACAATCCAATCCAAAAACCTGATTATAGGCAATTTACTCCGAGTGGTTTTGCTGCGCTTTTGAAGCCGCCTACTTTTAAGGGGGTGCAATATAAAAGGTGGCACACAAGAGCAGTATACTGGTTTCAGATCATGTATTGCTATGACGCCACTAAGGGTAAGCCTGAGGGCGATATTAATCCTACACAGCACGAAGCTTTTGAGAACATGGATACCCTCTTCAAAGCTGCCCTGCTGAGTGTTCTTGACGATTCCATTGTGGATTCATATATGTCGTTTGATAGCAGAAAAGACATGTGGGCTGCGGTCGAGGCCACGTTTGGGGCCTCAGGCACTAGCAACGAGTTGTACATCATGGAGCAATTCTGTGACTACAAGATGACTGATGAGCGCTCTATTGTTCAGAAGACTCATGAGATACAGTCACTCGCTAAGGAACTTGAGTACTTTAAGTGTGTGTTGCCAGACAAATTTATTGTTGGGACCATCATTGCCAAGCTTCCACCTTCATGGAACAATTTTTCTACTTCTGTGAAAAACAAGAGACATGAGTTTTCCGTTTCGGATCTCATTAGCACTCTTGAATTTGAAGAGAAGGCAAGAGAAAAAGACACACGTTCTCGAGTCGTTGAGGGAGCTTCTAGTGCACACATGGTACACGAGAAGAACTTCCAGCCCAACCAGCCCCAAAACAACAAGAACAAGTCTCAGGGGAATGGCAAGTTTGATGCAAAGAACAAGCCGTCACATTCTACCAACTTCAAGAAGAATTCTCATAACGGGAAGGGATACAAACCTCAATTTTGGTAGCACCGCACAAAATTTATATGGTTGCATCTACCTGCTGTCAGCTAACCTCATGGTGCTCCAGGTATTCCTACATTCTTAACTAGGTACAATGACCACCGCAAGATGAAATAAGCTTATTCGTACGTTCACTTGCTGATTGCAGTGCGGAACGATCCTGTCATGTGTGGAGGAGCAAACAAGCAGTGCAGCCGAAGGTGTAAATCAACCAAGGACTTATGAAATTATATAATCTCTTCCTCAGGTAGGTCAGTATCCCCTTCGTCCACATGATCGTGTTTTGTCATGCCGAGCTATTGATATGTCCTACTGTTTAGCAACACCGTTTAAGTATAACTATTGTTTTCCTATCTTTTCAAATTCAGGACAATGAAGATGATTTCAGGGGAACTGCACAATATGGAATCATGTTGAGTCATCTCTATTGCCTCATTTGTTTGCTGCAAATGTGTCAGCATCAATTGCACAATGAGGCAACTAGCTAGCTGTGGAGTTGCCAACATGCTCAAAGTGCTCGCAACATTGAGAAGAAACAAGCATGCCCAGGAAATTAATGTGTGCGCAGGGAGGCCCTTTGCTCAGAGAAGCATCTACCGATTTTTTCTATTTCCACACCTTCTCACATCTTTGTATTGGTTATAGTATGGTGAATCATTGAGATGCATAAACATGCTGAACTTTTGTTCTTCTGAATGTTAGTATGCATACCGTATCTTCTGAAGCTTAGTTTAATGTGAATGTTGACTAGCCTGTGAACCTTCACAATCTAGTAAGTATATTGTAGGCCTGTTATTTGACACCTCACTTTGCCGTGCTACGCAACCAGTGTGAGTGTCTGCATCCAGTACCGCATCCTCTAATTTGGTGGATGCCAAGTTGAAAAGGTTACCGATGAGTAGCCATAAGCTGGAGGCGTCTCTTTTTTCTTTCGAATGGGCAATAAGCTGGAGAGTGTCTCGGGCTGCCTCTAGTGTTAAAGCCCTCTAGTACGAAACACGGGCAGCCGACTGGGCCGATACAAAAGTCTATCCATCTTAAAGCCCATTTGTTTTTGTTTTTTGCGTGGAGAAGCCCATATTTCTTGAAGAGGGGGCGATCCCAGAAAAACCCTCCTTCCTCCTCGCTTCCACTTATACTACAGCTCGCTGGACTCTCCCACTTCCGTCGCCCCCCAATTCCCCCCGCTCCCCATCTTCCTCACTCGTCCAGAAAACCCCCGCTCACCTTCTTCCTCACTCATAAAGAAAACGCCTGCTCCTCTTCTTCCACTCCTATGAAAACCCCAGCTCTCCTTCTTCCCCACTCGCACTGCCACTAGGCTCGTCTTTGGCTACTCTTCTCAAACCCGTGAGCTCGGCTCGACACCCACAAGGAAAATGGAGTCGGCTGGCCCCAGCGCCAAGAAGATGAGGCTCCCACCAGCGGCGACGCCGGTTGTAGATCCCGCACCCAATAGCGCGGGGCGAAACGGCGAGCCCCCCCCCCACCCACCCGGATCTGAGGAACCGGTAGAATCTCCGGTAGACCACATCAGCGATCTCCCGGACGTCATCCTTGAGGAGATCATATCGCTTCTCCCCACCAAGGATTGCTGCCGCACACAAGTCCTCTCAACTCGGTGGCGCCCTCTATGGCGCACCATGCCCCTCAATCTCGATTGTCGTCAGATATATGTCCTTCCTGAATTTGATCTCCTCAGAGCCATCGTCTCCTCTCACCAGCTGTCGGTGTCAAAACCGGTGGATCTCGGGTAGGGGGTCCCGAAGTGTGCGTCTGAGGTTGATGGTAACAGGAGACAGGGAACACAATGTTTACCCAGGTTCGGGCCCTCTTGATGGAGGTAAAACCCTACGTCCTGCTAGATTAATATTGATGAGTGTAGGGGTTACAAGAGTTGATCTACCATGAGATCGTAATGGCTAAACCCGAGAAATCTAGCATATCTGATTATGAATGTCCCTACGGACTAACCCCTCAGTTTATATAGACATTGGAGGGGACTAGGGTTGTACAAAGTCGGTTACAAAGAAAGGAAATAGTATATCTGGCCGCCTAGCTTGCCTTCCACGCAAAGGAGAGTCCCATCCGGACACGGGAGAAAGTATTCTATCTTGTATCTTCATGGCCCAATAGTCTGGCCCATGTCCAAAGGGCCGAACGCCCGAGGACCCCTTAGTCCAGGACTCTCTCAGCAGCCCCTGAACCAGGCTTCAATGATGAAGTGTCCGGCGCGCAGGTTGTCTTCGGCATTGCAAGGTGGGTTCCCCCTCTGACCACTTCAAAGTTCCTGACTTAAAGAGCGATATTTGGCTTTTCCATTTAATGTCGCACCCATCGGCTTCCACGCCTTCCTGACTTTAGCTTCCACGTGGCGAGCGAATACGAGAGGTCGGGGTGTTTTTGCACATACCACCCTGACCATACAAAAGAGGTGCCTATTTAAAGAGAATAGACCTTAGATCCATTCCACACCCCGCGAAAAATTCTCAGAGCTTGCTAAGAAAAACCACCCCAACATGGCTAGCGCTCCCAGCTCTTCCTCTCGTCCCCACGGCTCCAAAAAGGGTGATTGGGAGAGATGTTACGTATCCCCCGGTCAGCTGGCGAAGCAGCAAAAACAGGGTTTTCTTCCTCCCGTGGATCTAGTCCCCATCCGAGAAGGATTAACGTCCTTCAACGGCGGGGTTCAAGCGGAGAATTTCCCCAATCCGTCCAGGGGGAACGAGTATGCTTCGTTCCCTTCTTGCTGAGAGGCGTCGGATTTTTGATCCATCCCTTCCTCCGAGGACTGCTGGAGTATTATGGCCTTCAACTGCACAGTTTCACTCCCGCCTCCATCCTGCACATCGTGGGTTACGTTGCTCTATGTGAGTTATTCCTGGACTGTGAGGCCCACTTTGATTTATGGAGAAAACTGTTCTGCCTCGTCCCTTGTAATCAAGGGGGATCAATATTCAAAGTGGGAGGAGCCGAAGTGTGGCGCATCGCCGGGACCGAATACCTGTCCGGCACGCAGAAAAAGGCTTCCGAAGAGTGGCCTTCCAAATGGTTCTATATTGATGATGTTGCTCTTCCTGACCCAGTTCGAATGGGTCTCCCCGAATTTTCAAGTGCTCCATTGAAGAAATGCCACAGCTGGCGTCCTCGAAGCCTTGAGGAGGAGGACAACATGGAAATTAGTCAGCTGATCGGTAAGATTCAGACGCTCGCCCAGTCTGGATTATCAATAGTCGAGGTAATGGCGACATCCATAGTGCGGGGGGTCCAACCACTCCAATATAGAGGGCTACCCATGTGGCACTACAATGGGGGAGATGACGCCTCACGCTGCGGTCGGAAAGGTCTGAAAACCCCCACCGCTTTGGCCAAAATATTGGCCAAACTGTACAAAGGGGTGAAGGAGGAGTTCACTCGTCTCCAATGTCGAGACAAATTTTCCATGTATAATCCTCCTAGCTGGGTAAGCTCTGACCCCACCATTTTACTCCTCTCCCTGAATCATTTTTGACAGACAGTAACCTATCCACTTGCAACAGGAATGGCGAAAGGCTATTGAAGGGATCCATAACCCCGCCCCCCCCCCAGCCAGAGGGTCACAACCGGGACCTTGACCCCGTATTTGAAGAAGATCTGGACATATTTGTGGAGCTCGAGGATGGAGTATTCTATCAGACAAGATACGATGGTACAGAAGTACCCATCATCGCCGATTACCCCGGCCTCCTTCCTACTTCGCATGTAAGTAATTTAAAAGGCACCTTCTTCGAAAGAGTTTCCTTACTATGCCTCACCCACCGCACTATTTCGTGTTCCAAAGGGGAGGCGCTCAACATCGCAACGTGCACCATAAGCGTCTCCGAGGAGAGCGGCGCCCGTGACGAGCACATCTTTGAAGAGGAAGGCAAATGATAATAAGGCAGAACCCTCGTCAAAGAGGTAAAGCTTTCTTTTAAAGAATACATCTTCTGATCACCACATCAAATCGTGATGCCATTCGCCGCATTTTATCAGGAAAAGTGTCCACCGGACTATGTCCGGGGATCCTGCCAGTCGTGCCTCCACTAGTCAGGCTCCGGACCCTGCCCTAAGGACGGGGGCTGATATGGGAGTGGCGCCGAACTATCCTTCCGCAAAGGATTCAGATGATATGTCCGTCACGAACTCTGAAGTGGAGAGTGCCATGAATCATCGTCATCGGAGGGCCACTCTCCATGACCCCAGCTTTTCAAAGGAGGCATTCGATGCTTTCATCTTGGCCGATGCGTATATCCAGGCTACTCGGGATGGGCTTGTCAGAGCCACGGACCAGCATCTAAAAGATATGCGGCTAAGTTTATATTGTACCAATCTGATAGTTATATACCAGTAGCCACCGAGACTTGAAGCAGTTGATCCAACTGATTTAAGGATCATTGTATAACCAGGTACTTACGGAGAAGAACAACCTGTTATCTCAGGAACTAGAAAAGTATCAGACCCAGCTAGCTGCTGCCAATGCCGAACTGGAGAAATCCAAGAAGGCGTCACCTGGTAATGTTCTCCTCCATTGAGAAAACATAATTGTATACCAAGAATGCTAACACAGTTGCTCATCTCTTAATAGGATCATTAGATCAACTGCAAGAGTGACTGACAGCCGCTCAAAGGGGAGAACAAGAAGCCAAAAGACTACTAGTCGCAGGCGAGCGTGTGCTAACACGAGTCGTGGAGGAGAAAAACAAGCTCCATGATTCCAAGACCCAACTGGGCGAGGAACTGAAAGATGTACAGGCCCAGCTGGCTGACTCCGTGAAGGAAAATAAGAAGCTTCGGGGCGGCATATTCAGTATGCTTTTCAAACTTGCCTCCCTATAATTCGGTGAGGGCTAGAACTGGCAAAGTTATGTCTGCAGGTATGCTGACCGACCGTCCCGAGGAAGAAATGTCCGGATCTTCCGGCGACCTGCTACAAGAGTTCTCCCAGATGCACGAGCGAGTTCGGCAGGCAATGCATAGTGTTGCCAAGGCTTTATGGCCATCCGCCTCTCCTCCAGGAGGTGTGGCGGAGCTCGTGGAGCTGTTCAAAGGGGCACGGCGGCGTATTCGGTTATGGAAGATATCAGCCTGCCAGGAAGGTGCGCGAGAGGCCTGGGCCATGGTAAAAACACGATATACCAAGCTTGATCCGAATCATATGGCCCGGGTCGGACCGCTAGGGTCAGACGGGAAAGAAATTCCTGTTAGTTTGGTATATGACCAAGTAGAAGTAGCTGCCAAGTATTCCCAACAAGATTGTAGGCTAGACAGCCTGTTGGACGGCATGGAGGAGGTAGTTTTTGAGTCCAAGTGAATATGTACTCTCCTTAATATATTTGTTCCTAGCCGGATTGTAAAAACGATTGTCATGGCCGACCTTTTTGCTTCGACCTCTAGACCCAAAGGTGCGGAGTGTTTTCGAATACTCGAGCGGTAAAAATAAACTGGGGTATGCATGGAAACCAGGCGTAGGGATCATAGTTGCTTAAACAGACAAGTTGTATCCGACTAGCTATGTTATATTACATTGTGATTGTAAGAAACATCTTCTAGAGAGAATAGTTCCGTTAAGGGTTCCTTTCCCTGGGTGTGCATGCGTTTAATAAGCATGTCCGAGCTATGATCGAAAACATCACAGTATAGGTAACATCTGGGGGTTCGTAGTGGAAGAAATGTAAAACATCTTTAGTCCACCGACCGAATATTCCCTTAAGAACGCTAGCTTTCGGCTTCACCCAATCTGAGGTACACATCCGGATGACCCGGCAGTAACAATGGCAGAGGTGCTCCCTTTATGCCCTAGACGAACTAATGGGAACGTAGGGAATAAGCACAGGAGCCAGGCAACCCAGCTTGGCCAAAAATTAAGTCATATCAATGCATATAAGGGCGAAGAAAAGGTACATATGGGAAAAATACATATGTAATGAGCTTGATGCTCGGGAAATAGTGATAATAAGCTTCTGTGCAAGAAGCCCCCAGGTATAATGGACGTGCACATTTGAGAATGTGTACGCTATAGGTGTACAGTTGTAGCCACACGAAAGCTTTCCAGCTAAAAAGAGGGTGAAAAGAGAGGATAAAAAAATAATGTAAGCGATAGGGAGGAGGAAGCAAATGAAGGGTTCGGCGCTAGACATAGAATCTTCAGAGTCTGGCCGCATTCTAGGGGTTTGGTTCGAGGTGGTTATCTGATGCATCATGCAGGCGGTACGCTCCTCCAGTGAGAACTTCGTCAATTATGAAGGGACCCTCCCACTTGGGCTTGAGTTTGTCCTTTTTCTTCTCCGGCAAGCGTAGAACAAGTTCGCCAACATTGTAAGTCTTGGCCCATACTTCTCTGCTTTGATATCTACGAGCCTGCTGTTGATAAAATGCGGAACGGGCTTTTGCAATGTCGCGCTCCTCCTCCAGGGCATCTAAGCTATCCTGCCGATCAAGCTCGGCATCTCTCTCTTCGTACATGCGCACTCAAGGTGAGTCATGAATAATGTCGCAGGGTAACACAGCCTCTGCGTCGTACACCATGAAGAAAGGTGTATATCCGGTGGTGCGATTGGGCGTGGTCCGCAGCCCCCAGAGTACGGAGTCGAGCTCCTCAACCCAGTGCTTGTCTGATTCTTTCAAAGACCACACTAGCTTGGGTTTGATGCCGCTCATAATAAGACCATTGGCTCGTTCGACTTGACCATTTGTTTGCGGATGATAGACGGAGGCGTAATCAAGCTTAATGCCTAGATTAACGCACCAGGCTTTCACCTCATCGGCTGTAAAGTTAGAGCCATTGTCGGTGATGATGCTGTGTGGGACACTGTAATGGTGCACAACGCCGGATATAAAGTCTATCACTGGTCCGGCTTCAGCCGTTTTAACTGGTTTGGCCTCTATCCACTTAGTGAATTTATCTACCATGACTAGCAGATATTTTTTCTTGTGGATGCCTCCTTTAAGGGGTCCAACCATGTCAAGCCCCCAGACCACGGAGGGCTAAGTGATGGGGATTGTTTGTAGAGCAGTGGGTGGCATATGGCTTTGGTTGGCGACAAGTTGGCATCCGACGCAACGTTGGACAAGGTCCTGTGCATCTGCTCGGGCTGTCGGCCAGTAGAAGCCTATATGGAAGGCCTTGCTTACAAGGGCCCGAGCTGCGGCGTGGTGACCACTGAGACTGGCATGAATCTCAGCCAAGAGCTGCCGCCCCTCCTCCTCGGAGATACATCTTTGGAGTACTCCGGTAGCGCTTTTCTTGTAGAGTTCTCCTTCGTGGACTTTATAGGCTTTCGAACGCCGAACAATGCAGCGAGCCTCATTCTGATCCTCAGGGAGCTCTTGCCTGTTGAGGTAGGCCAAGAAGGGTTCGGTCCATGGGGCGATGACTGCCATGATAAGATGGGCCGACGGTGTTATTTCGGTGGCTCAGCCTCCGCTGATGTCGGTATGTTCAAAATCTGGGGTTATGGTTGGATCCGGACTGACGTTGTCGTTCTCCCCTTGCCACACCACGGATGGCTTGAAAAGCCTTTCTAAGAAGATGTTAGGTGGGACGGAGTCGCGCTTGGCGCCCATGCGAGCAAGGATGTTTGCCGCTTGATTACTCTTTCGAGCCACATGGTGAAACTCGAGCCCCTCGAACCGGGCCGACATTTTGAGAACAGTGTTGTGGTAAACCACCATCTTCGGATCCTTGGCATCAAAATCTCCATTTATTTGAGATAACACGAGGTTCGAGTCCCCGCGCACTTCCGAGCATTGTATGCCCATGGAGACAGCCATCCGAAGACCATGCAATAAAGCCTCATATTTGGCTGCATTGTTAGAGTCTGTGTATAATATTTGGAGTACGTACTGAACTGTATCTCCAGTGGGGTATGTTAGGACAACGCCTGCCCCTAAGCCCGCCAGCATTTTGGAACCATCTAAATGCATGACCTAGTTGGAATATGCACCGTACTCTTTAGGGAGTTCGTCTTCTGTCCATTCGGCGACGAAGTCTGCCAATACTTGGAATATGCGTCGTAGCTTCCGGGATGCCATGAAGACCGTGTATGCTATCTTTTGATAATGAGGCTACAGGGATTTGCATGGAGTTAGGGCGGTGGATACATAGTATACCGGCTTCTGGAGTGGGAATTTGTGTCTGTCCTCCTCTCGTTCGACGACGAGTACTGCGCTCACACCTGGTGTGTTGCAGATATGTATAATAACATTGGTTCGTTGACGCTTGGCGTGGCCAGGATTGGGTTGCTTGCTAAAAGAGCCTTTATTTCTTCCAATCTGGTCATTGTCGCATCTGTCCACTCGAAGTGATCGGTGCATCTGAGAAGTCGATAAAGTGGCAATGCTTTTTCTCCTAGTCTGGAGATAAAGCGGCTTAAAGCTGCCAGGCATCCAGCTAGTTTTTGGACCTGCTTAAGGTCTGTTGGTGTAGCCAATTGTGATAAAGCTCGGATTTTGGCTGGATTTGCCTCGATTCCTCTAGTGGAAACAATGAAGCCTGGTAGTTTTCTAGAGGGGACGCCGAATACACATTTTTTCGGATTGAGCTTAATGTCATATGTCCGGAGATTGTTGAATGTGAGGCGTAAGTCATCTATTAATGACTCGACGCACTTAGTGTTGATGACGATGTCGTCCACATATGCTTCAACTGTCTTGCCGATTTGTTTCTATAGTCATGTTTGAATCATGCGTTGGTAGGTGGCACCGGTGTTTTTGAGCCCAAAGGGCATAGTGTTGAAGCAGAAAGGCCCTTACGGGGTAATAAACACCATTGTGGCTTGGTCGGATTCCTTCATTTTAATTTGATGGTATCCGGAGTACGCGTCGAGGAAACACAATGAGTCGTGTCCTGTAGTGGCATCAATAATTTGATTGATGCGGGGGAGGGGGAATGGATCCTTAGGTCAAGCTTTGTTGAGGTCTTTGAAATCGACGCACAAGCGCCATGATTTATCCTTCTTTGGCACCATTACCAGGTTTGCTAGCCAGTCCAGATGTTTTATTTCTCTGATAAATCCGGCCTCATTTAGCTTGGCTAGCTCCTCCCCCATAGCTTGTCGTTTGGGTTCGGAAAAGCACCGCAATGTTTGCTTGACTGGCTTGTATCCTTTCAGTATATTGAGGCTGTGCTCGGCCAATCTGCGTGGGATTCCTGGCATATCAGAAGGGTGCCAGGCGAATATGTCCTAGTTTTCGCGTAGGAACGCTCGTAGTGCGGCATCCACCGTCGGGTCCAGCTGTGCGTCGATGGAGGCTGTCTTCTTTGGGTCCATCGTGTGGACTTGAAATTTGACTATTTCATCTACTGGTTTGAAGGAGGTGGATTTGGAGCGCTTGTCGAGGATTACATCATCCCTATCCACCATCGAGCGCAGCGTCGTTAACTCTTCGGCCGCAAGGGCCTCGGAGAGTGCCTCATGGGCCAGGGAGGTTGTTTTGTTTTCAGCGCGGAGGGCTATGTCCAGATCACTAGCGAGAGTGATAATACCGTTGGGCCCGGGCATTTTGAGCTTCATATACCCGTAATGAGGTATGGCTTGAAAGCGTGTGAATGCATCCCGCCCCAACAGGGCGTGGTACCCACTGTTGAAAGGGGGCACTTGGAAGGTTATCTCTTCAGACCAATAGTTCTCTGGCGTGCCGAATACCACGTCAAGTGTGATTTTTCCTGCGCATCATGCCTTCCTACTAGGGATAATTCCTCAGAAGGTCGTGCTGCTTTGCTCGATGCGGCTCTTGTGTATTTCAATTTTACCGAGTGTATCCTCGTAGATGAGGTTTAATCCACTGCCGCCGTCCATGAGCACCTTGGTGAGTCGAAAGCCATCCACAATTGGATTGAGGACCAAGGCGGCTGGTGCTCAGACTGACCGAGTTCTTGGTTCGTCACTGGCATTGAAGGTTATGGCTGTGTCATTCCAAGGATTTATTGTTGCGACTTGACAGACTTCGGCGAGGTCGCGAAGTGCCCTTTTGCGCCGATTGTTTGAGGCGAAAGTCTCAAAGACCGTCAATACTCTGCGGTCGTCGTGTTCTGGGGGGAGTTGTTCCGAGGTATTTTTGGTGAGGATATCCTCGCCACTCTTGGCCACTTGCTGGAGTATCCAACATGCTCTAAGGCTGTGGGTAGGTATGGTATCCAGTGTTGTGTGTATTTTGCACGGCCTATCGAGCCATCCCTCCAGGACGGTTCTGCGCCCCATGATGGGTTTGGATTTCTTTACTGTTGTGTCGGGCGCCCCATGAGGGTGCATCCTTTTTGTCCGGACAGAAGGTTGAGTGGGAGCTGGCGATTCCCAACGAGCTGCCTGAGTTTTCCAGGCACTTTCCATTGGGCAGTATTTCTGTACTATGGTTGCCAAGTCGGTGAAATGTAACACGCGACGGCAGTTGATAGCGTTGAGGATTCCTTCGTCCGTACAATTACTGTGAAATATTGAGATCACGTCTTCATCGCGGCAATCCTTGATCTTGTTCTTGACAAGGAGGAACCTGGACCAAAAGTGATGGACTGTTTCCTGAGACTGCTGCTGTAGGTATGTGAGATCACGTGTATCTGGGTGGGTGGGTGGATTTAAATCTGAACCCTGACCCAATTTGAGATTCGAAGCTTGAGAAATTTCCAAACCGAATAGTTCGGGCTCTGGAGGATCGACCGATTTTTCGGGTCTACCATCTGATTCCAAGTTCGGAGGACAAGGCGTGTCGTTCCGTGGGCAGGTATCCGGCTCTTCGAGCTCGGGGATCCGAACATAGTTCGTCCTCATTATAGAGGGAGAGTTGTTGTTTTTCTCCTCCACTACCGCTATCTAGTGGGTGATCGATGGAGATTTGATTTCTCTCTGATCAGGTTTAAGCCCAATCCGACAGTAGTCTGTAGCGACCCCCAAGGCGGCGATGCGATCCAGGAGTTCATTCAAGGATGATAATTATGTTGGATCCATCAGTCTGGAGCATTCAGAGTCAATTCAGAGCCAATTTTCGATGACCCGAGAAGTCATCGTCGGCTCACCGGCCGAATGGGCGGTCATGACGAAGCCACCAACCGGATGGTTTGGTCTGAGGCTAGGGCTCCATCAGCGGTGATGTTGTTCTTGATCACGAGGCGAGCCATCAACCCTGACTTCGACGACATAGTGGAACTCTCAATGAAAGCACAATGTCGGTGTCAAAACCGGTGCGGGTAGGGGGTCCCGAACTGTGCGTCTGAGGTTGATGGTAACAGGAGACATGGAACACAATGTTTACCCAGGTTCGGACCCTCTTGATGGAGGTAAAACCCTACGTCCTGCTAGGTTAATATTGATGAGTGTAGGGGTTACAAGAGTTGATCTACCACGAGATCGTAATGGCTAAACCCTAGAAGTCTAGCCTATCTGATTATGATTGTCCCTACGGACTAACCCCTCAGTTTATATAGACACTGGAGGGGACTAGGGTTGTACAAAGTCGGTTACATAGAAAGGAAATAGTATATCCGGCCACCTAGCTTGCCTTCCACGCAAAGGAGAGTCCCATCCGGACACGGGAGAAAGTCTTCTATCTTGTATCTTCATGGCCCAATAGTCCGGCCCATGTCCAACAGGCCGGACGCCCAAGGACCCCTTAGTCCAGGACTCCCTCACCAGCAGGGCCCCGTTCAACACCTCTGTATCCCAACACGCTACCTGCTGTCCATCCCCGGCACGGTGGACACTTGGCTGTCATCCCTTGAATTCGGAACTCCAGCAATTTGAGTTCTTCCATTACCACGAAAGTTTCATACCACGAACACGCCAAGAATTCGTGCCCACACCACCGTTGTCCATCTCGCGGTTTTCCTCCTCTCTCCACACCACCACCTTCGCCCGGTGCCATCTACCAGACGATCTGGTACAAATGATTTGACTCCCACTGCTAAAAAAACTTTCTCTTGTGGTGGTTTATCTGTTGGAGGCCTCACTGCACAGCATCATCCACTCTAGTTTCCCTGCCCTGGAGCGCTTGCTGATTGTTTTGGGAATAGAAATCCCTATCAGTTGTCTCCAAATAAAGTTGCCTCACCTTAAAAGCATTGGAATTTGTTCTGAAGGACAGCAGCTCATCATCGAAGAAGCCCCTTCACTTCAAAGGTTGCTCCCTCAAAATTGTTATAAACCTTCGCAAATAACGGTCATCTCTGCGCCCAAACTGGAGACCTTGGGTCTAATTAGTGCTCTGTTTGATGATCACAACAAGTTGGTGTTTGGCTCCACACTTTTTTAGGTACCGTATCTTATCATCTACATATTTGTAATCATAAGCTGCATTTTTCATTTGTGTGCATAAGTTTATATCATCTTGGAGTACACTTTGGGTACTAATATTATGTTATATGCTCAATGAAGAGTTCGTCCATGAATAGCCTATCAATGCTGTTGGATTCTATCAAGATCTTATATATCAGAATGTTTAGTTATGATTTGAACATAATTATTGTCTTGCTGCGATGCTTTCGGTCTCTGGAAAATTTACATATAATGGTGATGATTTCATGCACATTGAAAGACTGTATATATTGTACTAGAATTAACCGTTCAGTTGTTGCTCTTTCGACATACTCTTTTTTCAGACCTCAACTGTTTTCAAATCTTCATGTCTACTTAGGTACTACAACCACATGGAGAAAAATGTATAACCGATCGGTGGCGTAATAAGCACCAGGATTTTCTTAGTTCTCATGACATTAGTTTGAGGACAATAACGATGGAAAGATATGCATCCAACGAGGCAAACAGAAGCTTTGTCACATTCTTCCTGTTGAATGTGAGGCTACTATTGTCCATGAGCCTTAAGTTTTACATCAAGATATTTCTCACAGGCGGACACGTTGAACAGCAAAAAAAGAAGTTTCAGGTGGACAAGTGGACTTCTAAACGTGCTCGGCTTCTATTTACAACAAGTTGTAGTCATCCTGAAATAATTTTTTTTGCACAGGATGTTGATTTTATGGATCAAACCGATCCATTTGTTTGTGACTGCAAAAAAGAGTGGTTGTGTTAGATATTACTGCCATGTTCAATCTGGGTTTTGTCTAAAAAATTGATGAACAATTAATCCTTGGGCTTTTTGTACCATTTGTAAGCTTGAGTTGCATGTTGTTGCCCTAGTACTCCCCTCCACCTGCCACTACATTGCCCCATCTTCCACGGTTGCGGTTCGTTCCCGTCCGAGGCCTCGCCATCGTTCTCCACCTTGGTTCGCTCTCTATGCCCGCCGCCGTCTGGCGTTGTCAACATGGTCAACAACCAAGAGGAATTAGGATATGACTGTATGTGGAGAAGCTGACAGTAGGGACCCACCAGGGTCATTGCGTTACGCAAGCAAGTGCCTCGTTATTACAAGCCAAAAAAATACTTCCCCTTAATTGTTTGACAACTAGGTCACATGCCATTGTCAATGTAGTCAATAAATGAGAAAATTACACAACAAGTAGATAACACCAGGGACCCAGCAGCTCGCCCATTTTTTTTAGTTTCAGAGACGGAGCTCAACTGCGTGTTGTGTGGGGGCTGTGGCCCGTCTAGCCCATGCTTACGCTTTTATTTATGAACATGACGAGCCCAGTTAATATCTTTTTTCTTTTTGAAAATGGCTAGACTAGTTCTTTTTTTGGAGAATACCAAAACCGAGGCTTACTTTCTTTTCTCAGCCCTGCTGAGCTGCAAATCTTTCAAGACGAGGAGGGATGTAAGTAGTAAGAAATGGGCTTCCCTAGAAAATGGGCTATAAGTTGTAAGAAATGGGTTGTAAATTTTTAAACCAAAGCCAACCGGCAATTACATTAAAATATCATTTTTCTGGATTTCTCTACTCTCTACTCTTATAAAAACCAAAGCTAACTGGCAATGACATTAAAATATCGTCTTTTCTCCCACAAGATAAACTACTCATACAAATGCATCTTCATGTTCCGTGCAACGCACGGGCATCTTGCTAGTTAAGATCTTAAATTTCATTCTTTTTTGCGGAGAATTGTTTTTGGAATTTTATTTTGATATAATTTTTTGAAAATTATTTTTAACGTGACTCAAAATTTCATGATTAAAAGAGTTCGGACCCCACCGAAATATGCAAAATTTTGTTGAATTTTTTAGCAGTGCCCAGAATATATGGTCTGTAATGCTAATAAAAAGAATATGGGCTTCAAATATCCTTAAGAATTAGCAAACGGACTGTAAGTTATTGAAAATAATGGAAAATGCGTTCTATGATGTTTTCCACACATTTGGAGGTAGACTTCTGGGCCTACTAGGTTGACGATCACGTTGTCCTAAGAAAATTTGACGCGTACGCAAGGCTTTGACAACTTAGTCAACAAAGAGCAGTGACTGTTGGATGTCCATCCAACGGCCGCCGTGCTTCTTCAATCTCTGATCTTCCTGCTCCAGCCACCCAAACCAGCGCCGGCGGGACTGCCTGCTCCCTCCTCCCGTGGTTGGCTGTCGGCGTTCTGGGAACGGGGGTCCCCAGACTTGCCTGACTGCGGCCTGCGGCGTGGCTCAAAGGGGGGCCCAGCACGGCCCATCTTCATCAACACAGACCCAAGACCCTCGCGAGGGGCCAAGCCTCGCGGGACGGACGACACGGGGCTTCCTCAGGCACGGCCTCATCAGGCTGGCCCGCATGGAGGCGGAGAGATCAAGGCGGGGTACCTCACGAGGTGCCCGTGACGCAAGCCATGACGACCAAAGGCGCCAGGCGGGCGCCAGCCGCGCAGTGTCCTCCTTTCCTCTTTGGTGCAAAGGGAGCAAGCGCAGGCGAGAGCATCAAGCAAAGGCACCCGTTTCGGTGCAACGAGACCAAGACCAGTCCAACGGCAGGGAGGAAGTCGTTGTGGAGCCCAAGCCAGCGTCACCACCAGAGCCTTTGGCAGGCGAGGACCAACTTTAGTCAGGATAAATGTACCAGATGTTCCCCTTCAAAGTGGCCAATTGTTGGCGCCCTTCCCGCTCAATATTTGGGAAGAGGCCCAGGGCCTTTGCCTATAAATAGGACTAGCCACCCACAGGGTAGGAAAGATCGGATCGCAATCGAGAAGAGAGAGAGAGAGAGAGAAGGGTGACTGAACTCCTCCTAGCAGTTCGTCGCCCCAGCCAAGAACAGACCCTTGCGAGGCTGTTCTTCCTTGTATTGCTCATCATCATCAGCCCAAGAGGTAATCCACCACACCACACACTGGAGTAGGGTATTACACCACAACGGTGGCCCAAACCAGTATAAACCCTGTGTCTCTTGTGCTGTTCTTTCCATAGCTTAGATCTTAGCGAGGCGGAGGGGTGCAGGTAGGTAGAAGGCGAAATCTCCGTGCGCACCCCAGTGTTCGAACCTCAAGGGTCTGCCGGAACCCGAAATCCGACATTTGGCGCGCCAGGTAGGGGTGCGCCGGAATTCGTCTTCCACCACCCCGTTCTCGTCCGACCATCGCGTCCATGTCTGACGCTCGTCGGGCCCACGCCGAGCGTCGGGCCGCTCTCGCCTCCCGCGTCGCCCAGACGGCTCCTGTCGGTGGGCGTCCTTGCCGTTCCCCGTCACCTACCGTCAATGCCGCCACCGGCTCGGCGGGGGACGAGCAGCAAGCGTCGTCTCAGCATCCGTCTGTGCGGCAAGACGGCCGCACCGCTACTCCCTCGCTCACCCCAGCTGGTTCTTCGTCCCACGCGCTCCGCGCACCCATGGAGGCTTGAGCTGCGCTCATCGCGGCAAATGAGCTCCTGCGCTACCGTCCCGTCGACGAAGTCTACGAAGAATGGCTGGAGTTGGAGCTGAAGTAGGTGCTGGAGCTGGTGGAACTGAGGCTGTAGCTGGTGCAGAAGTGGTGGCTCTGGTGTCAGCAACTGGCACGGCAGACGACCTCGGACCTCGTAGCACTCTGGCAAAGCCATCAGTGGTAGTCCTGCCTCTCCTCTCCTGCATGTCATCCTGGAGCTGCTCCACTGCAGTCTGAATCTCTGTCACCTTGACATCCAAGTCATAGAACTTTTGTTCCATGATTCTCTCTAGGCTTGCCTGCTCCAGCACGCCGCGACCATGCTCCTGCTCCCGCACGTCAAGACCCCGCGCTGCTCCTAGCTGCAGCATGTGGGGACATGCAAGACCAAGCTCTCCGTCACCCAAGGCCTCCCGTGGCCACAGCAGGCTGCCGTGCCTTCACCATCGAGCTACGCAGCGTCGCGTGGCCCGGCAAGTTCAAGCCAGACCTGCCTCCTCGTTATGACGGCACGGCCGACCCTGCGGAGTTCCTCCAGCTCTATGAGCTGGGCATCGAAGCTGCCAACGGAGACGAGAAGGTCATGGCGAACTGGTTTCCCATGGCGCTCAAGGACGGGGCCCGCACCTGGCTCCTGAACCTGGCTCCAGGCACGATCTCCTCCTGGGACGAGATGCGCACCCGCTTCATCGCCAACTTCCAAGGTACTCGCGACCGGCCACCCGCCGTGAGCGACATGCGCCGCATCAAGCAACAACCTGGAGAGACCCTGCAGAAGTACATCCAGCGCTTCAACAACGCACACCTCAAGATTCCCAAGGTGACCGAGGAGGCCATCATCTCAGCCTTCTCTGACGGCGTGCGCGATGTCAAGATGAAGGAGGAGCTGGCGATGCATGAAGACCTGTGCACTTCCTTGGAGTTGTTCAACTTGGCAACCAAGTGCGCCAGGGCTGAAGAAGGGCATCTCTCCCTCCTCGAGCTGCCTGCCGCAGACCCAGAAGAGAAGAAGCCCAAGGCCAAGGACGTGAAGCGCAAGGGGGCTACCGTGCTCGCGGCAGAACCAGACACCAAGCGGGGCAGAGATCAACCCGAATCTTCCAAGGGCAGTCGGTACTGTGTGTACCACGACCTCCACACCCACAACACCAACGAATGTCAAGAGCTCCGAGCCGTGCAAGACGGAAGGATCGGCCGTCGCCCCGACCGCGGTGACCGAGGCTACGGTCGAGGAGGAGGAAGGAACGCAGGACGCTGGGAAGACCGCTGCCCGCGCCAAGGGTGGCGCGATTAACCTCGCGAGGATTGCTGGCAAGACCCGCCTCGCGAGGGAGACTGGAGGGATCAGCCTCGCGAGGATCGCCCGCAAGGCAACGCAGGCCTCCCTCCGCTGCCGCCGCAACCAAGGAGAAACGAGGACCGCCATCAGGACGAGGGGGCTAGAGGCTTCCAGGAGCCGCGCGCGATCACCTGCATCCTGGGCGGGGCTCAAGCCCCAGCCTCTCAACACATCTTCAAGTAGTTCGCCCGCGAAGTGAATGCAGTCCTCCCCAAGCTCGAAGCCACGCGCCCTCTCAGGTGGTCGGCGTGTGCCATCATGTTTAGCTCAGCAGATCAGCTCAAGTGTGCGGCCACAGCCGGAG
This sequence comes from Triticum urartu, assembly GCF_056163025.1. Taxonomy (NCBI): domain Eukaryota; kingdom Viridiplantae; phylum Streptophyta; class Magnoliopsida; order Poales; family Poaceae; genus Triticum; species Triticum urartu. The sequence continues at coordinate 359,323,984 of NC_141876.1, read as the reverse complement.
TCCTCCCGATGCTTTGTTCCCCAATCATCAGCAACGTGGTGGTCACCAGGACCCTCATCGATGGCGGGGCAGGGCTCAATGACCTGTCCGTGGAAACATTCAACAATCTCCAAGTGCCCTACAACCAGCTTCAGCCAACCAAGCCTTTCTCCGGAGTCACCGACGGCTCCACGGTCCCGATTGGTCAGGTCCGCCTCCCTGTCACCTTCAGGGCACACGACAACTGCCGCACCGAGCTCATCGACTTCGACGTTGCCCACATTCGCCTGCCGTACAACACCATCCTTGGGTACCCAGCGCTGGCCAAGTTCATGGTCGTAACTCACCACGGCTACAACGTCCTCAAGGTGCCAGGAAGTGGCCGAGTCATCACGGTGCCCTATGAAGAGAAGGACGCGGTGTGTTCCCTGGAACGAGCCTTTCAGGCCGCATCACTGGAAGACCCGGATCGCGGAAGCAGGAGGCTTCCTGAGACCGCCCCCAAGAAGAAGAAGAAGACATCGTCCGGCCCGGCCCCTCAGGGCTCGCGCCTGCCCTAGGGGAACCTCCTTCCATCGCATAGGAAAGCGCGCCTGGCGCCCTCCTCAGGCAGGGCTCGGGGGCTCTCCCCTAGAGGGCCACCGACCTGGCGAAGGTCACGAGGGAGGCGCTTGGGCACCACATGGAGGCATGTTTCGAAGCACGTTTCCCTCAAGAAGGAGTAAGGCAAGGAGAGCCAGACCCTCAGGATTTCGTCGGCAAGGCCATTCAGGAGCTACAGGAGTCAAGAGTCATGAAAGGCGGCCGCCGCCTACCAGCTGTGGCTCCCCATCCAGGCGAGGATGGTGGGCTGCGCGTCTGCATCGACATACCAGGGCTCAATCGAGTCGCCTCTCTGGAGCGCCTCTGGCCCTCGTGAGTGGGGCGCTGCGAAGGTCCACCCCACAGCTACGTTCGCATGCCTTACAGCTTGCCGAACGCGGCTGCCACGTACCAGCGCCTCATGAGGGGTATCATGGAGGCTCAAGAGGCCGGGCGTTCCGCAACCCTGGCGGAGATGGAGATGGTCCGCGAGGAGCCACCAGCGCCTCCGGAGCCTCCCGAGGCCCCTGGGCCTGGGGGCTTGTGAGGATCGGCTTTCGCAGCCCACCGAGTCTGCTACACCAACACTCCTTCATCCTCAACATCATCAGGTGACATCTTTCAAGTCTCATTTCTAGCTGGGAGCGCCCCCCAGGGCTGCATTATTCCCAGGCCGCGTGGGTCCGTCCCTGCGGCATGTATCCCTTTTATTTCATGTTGTTAGCTTACTTTGTTGGGGGCGCCCCACGGGCTGCATCATCCCCAAGTCGCTCGGGCCTGACCCAGTGATGTCCGCCTTCCCAACATCTATTTGAATGAATCCACTCCTTCGCGGCTAATGTGTTTGACCTAGTTGCCCGCTCAACTGACTCCAACTGACGGAGCTGCTCCCAAACGGCACGACGCTTGTGCATGGGTCCGTCCCTGCAACGCCGACAAACCTGAATGGCTGAGCTCTGGCCGCGGCAGCCCCGCATGGCGCCACCTCGTCAAGCCTTCAGTGCCTCATCGCCCCTCGGAAGCAACCAACGGCTGACTGTCAATTGTCATGGCAACCCCTCATTCTTTCTATGATGGGTCTACAGGATCTCCTAAAGGAGCTGCGTCAGGCGAGGCCCTTGCGGTGTCTCCTTCACTCTCATCCGCGTGAACCGCTTGCACGTTAAAGGGGGGTGCCTGAGCATCGTGACTCGGGGCTCCTACTGGCTCTCCAGCCCTCACCCTCTGGCCTTGTGTAGGATCTAGAAGTAGATGTGTCTAGAGGGGGGGTGATTAGACACTTAGTGCTAAAGTTGCAATTTTTAGGCCTTTTTGGTTTGAGTGGAGTTTTAGGCACAATTTCAACATACACAATACATATCAAGCAAGCATGCAAAGAGTATATAAGCAGCGGAATGTAAAGCATGCAACTTGCAAGAATGTAAGGGGAAGGGTTTGGAGAATTCAAACGCAATTGGAGACACGGATGTTTTTCCCGTGGTTCGGATAGGTGGTGCTATCCTACATCCACGTTGATGGAGACTTCAACCCACGAAGGGTAACGGTTGCGCGAGTCCACGGAGGGCTCCACCCACGAAGGGTAACGGTTGCGCGAGTCCACGGAGGGCTCCACCCACGAAGGGTCCACGAAGAAGCAACCACCCACAAAGGGTCCACGAAGAAGCAACCTTGTCTATCCCACCATGGCCATCGCCCACGAAGGACTTGCCTCACTAGCGGTAGATCTTCATGAAGTAGGCGATCTCCTTGCCCTTACAAACTCCTTGGTTCAACTCCACAATCTTGTCGGAGGCTCCCAAGTGACACCTAGCCAATCTAGGAGACACCACTCTCCAAGAAGTAACAAATGGTGTGTTGATGATGAACTCCTTGCTCTTGTGCTTCAAATGATAGTCTCCCCAACACTCAACTCTCTCTCATAGGATTTGGATTTTGTGGAAAGAAGATTTGAGTGGAAAGCAACTTGGGGAAGGCTAGAGATCAAGATTCATATGGTAGGAATGGAATATCTTGGTCTCAACACATGAGTAGGTGGTTCTCTCTCAGAACATATGAGTTGGAATTGTGTATGTGTTCTGATGGCTCTCTCCACGAATGAAGAGGAGGTGGAGGGGTATATATAGCCTCCACACAAAATCCAACCGTTACACACAGTTTTCCAATCTCGGTGGGACCGAATCAACAAACTCGGTCGGACCGAAAAGGTAAACCTAGTGACCGTTAGATATTTTCGGTGGGACTGACATGCAACTCGGTAGGACCGATATGGTTAGGGTTTGGGCATAACGTAATCTCGGTGAGACCGATTACACAAACTCGGTGAGACCGATTTTGGTAATTAGCTAACCAGAGAGTTGGTCAGGCAAACTCGGTGTGACCGATTTGCTCTTTCGGTGAGACCGAAAAGTTACAAAAAGGAAACACTGAATTTACATTGCAATCTCGGTGGGACCAATTCGCTCTTTCGGTGAGACCGAAAAGTTACGAAAGGGAAACAGATAGTTTGCAATCCCATCTCGGTGAGACCGAGATCCCTATCGGTAGAACCGATTTGCTAGGGTTTGGCAGTGGCTTATGACAAGTGAAACTCGGTGGCGCCGGATAGAAAGAATCGGTATCACCGAGTTTGGCTTAGGGTTTAGGTCATTTGTGGATATGGGAAAGTAGTTGAGGGTTTTGGAGCATATCACTAAGCACATGAAGCAAGAGGCTCATTAAGCAACACCTCATCCCTCCTTGATAGTATTGGCTTTTCCTAAAGACTCAATGTGATCTTGGATCACTAAAATGTAAAATGAAGAGTCTTGAGCTTGAAGCTTTAGCCAATCCTTTGTCCTTAGCATCTTGAAGGAGTTCCCACAACCTTTAGTCCATGCCACTCCATTGTTGAACTTATCTGAAACATGCTAGATAGAAATGTTAGTCCAACAAGAGATATGTTGTCATCAATTATCAAAACCACCTAGGGAGCACTTGTGCTTTCAATCTCCCCCTTTTTGGTAATTGATGGTAACATACATCAAAGCTTTAGATAAAGATATAAAGAACAGCAAGTAAAGCTTTGGAAGGACATGTAACAAGCATAGGCTCCCCCTACATGTATGCACTCATGTAAATATGAAATATAGAGGCATGTGAGAGCATAACCATGACAGAGTAGGCAATGTGTTACATGTATCTTGGCCATATGCATCAGAATCTACCTTCATGCTCATGAGTCCTTCTTGCAAACAGTATGTACATAAGCAAGAACTCCTCATACTCATGATTTTGATGCATATACTTACCTTGTGGTCTTGAGTTGGCTTAGGATGGAATGAACCTGCACAAACAAAGTTACATAACACAGGTACATCCACTAGCCAGAGTAAACAAAAGAAACCACAAGAATACCAAGACTGGGATGACATGTAGAGAGTGAGTACAAGGTACCACATTGGATTCAACATGTCCCCAAGAATAAAGATATGCAATGAATTTGACTGATTTCTTTCCCTTAGGTGTCTTGCTCGTCTTTCCCCCTAAAAAGACATGTGACATTTCTCCTCTTGAACATCAAGTGGGATCCTTGAGTATTCTCTCCCCCTGGACATCTCTCTCTCCCCCTTAATACTTTCTCTGGGATCCTTGAGACTTTTTCTCTCCCTTGATGTGATCTCTCTCTCCTACAAGCTTTGATGTGATCTCTCTCTCCCCCTTAATACTTTCTCTGGGATCCTTGAGACTTTTTCTTTCCCTTGATGTGATCTCTCTCTCCTACAAGCTTTGATGTGATCTCTCTCTCCCCCTTTGACATAAATTTCCAAGAAGGGCTTTCTGGAATCCGTCGTATAGGTTTGGTCCTTGAGACTCAGCACAAAGCAAAGGATAAAACTGTGATGCTTGTAGAGGACAAGATTCATTGAGTAGAGCTGGAGCAGAAGAAATATAGAACAAGTGGCAAACTGTTTTTCCTGTTGCGAAGTCGGTGGCACCGAGTGGTATGCTTCGGTGGCACCGAAAAGATTCGGTTGGACCGAAAATTACAAGTCGGTGAAACCGAGTTCACACAGAGAAAAACACTTGTCACCTCAGCTCACTAGACAAGTAGGATCTCACAAAGATTTGTAATGAATTACCTGAAGGATTTGCAAGGAATTAAATGCAGAAAATGCAGAACATAAACAAAGAGAAAAGAGAAGAAACTGAAAGATCTAGATGAAGTTTTTTTTTGAAAAAGAGAAAGAAAATAAACATGCATGAGACAAATGCAATAACACAGAAAAGAGCACAGGAGAACTTCATCTAGAGTTGGGCGGTGACATAGTCACCTATGTTAGAGTATATTGACTTAGGAGTCAAGTGAGAACACTTGATCATAGGTCATACTCATCGTTTAAGCTCAAAATGGGGTTACCATTTTTCGTTTAAGCATCTTGATGTATTCACATCTTGTTGAGTTGCTTTGACTCATGTCTTGGAGTAAAGCTTCTCTAAGATGGAATAACATACCTTGGGTGGTGGTGTGGTTCTTGCTCATGTAGTTGAACTTGTGTGGGTGCTCAAGGTTGATGTAGCTCATCAAGAGTTGGGAGCACCACTTGGAGTTTGAGTTCATCTACCTACATGGGTTAGTTCTTGCAAGGAAGAGCACTTGTGTATCCAAAAATGACAATCATGAAGCTCAACATAGAATTTTCAAAGGATATGTTTGAATGGTTTTGTGCTTCCTTGTCTTCAACCACCATTGTGTAGAGTCTTGGTGATGTAGAGATTGCTCAAGATGTGAGTGAGTCGCAATCTCATGGAATTAGATTCAACCAAGCACCTACATGGGTTAGACAACATGCAAGGTGCAAATATGTCCAAGACATAAGATAGTTATCATAAGAGATATATCATGGATTAGTCATAAGCTCATGTCTTGCATGTATCCAATGGAGTTTTGTAGGATCGAAAGAATGTCTAGAGGGGGGTGATTAGACTATTTGACCAAATAAAAACTTAACCTTTTCCCAATTTTAGTTCTTGGCAGATTTTAGCTATTATAGGACAAGTCAAGCAATCATCACACAATTCAAGCAAGCATGCAAAGAGTATATTGGCAGCGGAAAGTAAAGCATGCAACTTGCAAGAATGTAAGGAGAAGGGTTTGGAGAATTCAAACGCAATTGGAGACACGGATGTTTTTCCCGTGGTTCGGATAGGTGGTGCTATCCTACATCCACGTTGATGGAGACTTCAACCCACAAAGGGTAACGGTTGCGCGAGTCCACAAAGGGCTCCACCCACAAAGGGTAACGGTTGCGCGAGTCCACAAAGGGCTCCACCCACAAAGGGTAACGGTTGCGCGAGTTCACAAAGGGCTCCACCCACAAAGGGTCCACGAAGAAGCAACCACCCACAAAGGGTCCACGAAGAAGCAACCACCCACAAAGGGTCCACGAAGAAGCAACCACCCACAAAGGGTCCACGAAGAAGCAACCTTGTCTATCCCACCATGGCCATCGCCCACACAGGACTTGCCTCACTAGCGGTAGATCTTCACGAAGTAGGCGATCTCCTTGCCCTTACAAACTCCTTGGTTCAACTCCACAATCTTGTTGGAGGCTCCCAAGTGACACCTAGCCAATCTAGGAGACACCACTCTCCAAGAAGTAACAAATGGTGTGTAGGTAATGAACTCCTTGCTCTTGTGCTTCAAATGATAGTCTCCCCAACACTCAACTCTCTCTCATAGGATTTGGATTTGGTGGAAAGAAGATTTGAGTGGAAAGCAACTTGGGAAGGCTAGAGATCAAGATTCATATGGTAGGAATGGAATATCTTGGTCTCAACACATGAGTAGGTGGTTCTCTCTCAGAACATATGAGTTGGAATGGTGTATGTGTTCTGATGGCTCTCTCCATGAGTGAAGAGGAGGTGGAGGGGTATATATAGCGTCCACACAAAATCCGACCGTTACACACAGTTTTCCAATCTCGGTGGGACCGAATCAACAAACTCGGTCGGACCGAAAATGTAAACCTAGTGACCGTTGGAGATTTTCGGTGGGACTGACATGCAACTCGGTAGGACCGATATGGTTAGGGTTTGGGCATAACGTAATCTCGGTGAGACCGATTACACAAACTCGGTGAGACCGAATTTGGTAATTAGCTAACCAGAGAGTTGGTTGGGCAAACTCGGTGGGACCGATTTGCTCTTTCGGTGAGACCGAAAAGTTACAAAAAGGAAACACTGAATTTACATTGCAATCTCGGTGGGACCGATTCGCTCTTTCGGTGAGACCGAAAAGTTACGAAAGGGAAACAGAGAGTTTGCAATCCCATCTTGGTGAGACCGAGATCCCTATCGGTAGAACCGAATTGCTAGGGTTTGGCAGTGGCTTATGACAAATGAAACTCGGTAGCGCCGGATAGGAAGAATCGGTAGGACCGAGTTTGGCTTAGGGTTTAGGTCATATGTGGATATGGGAAAGTAGTTGAGGGTTTTGGAGCATATCACTAAGCACATGAAGCAAGAGGCTCATTAAGCAACACCTCATCCCTCCTTGATAGTATTGGCTTTTCCTAAAGACTCAATGTGATCTTGGATCACTAAAATATAAAATGAGGAGTCTTGAGCTTTTGAGCTTGAGCCAATTCTTTGTCCTTAGCATTTTGAGAGTTCCACTTTCACATCCATGCCATGCCAATCATTGAGCTTTCCTGAAATAATCATCTTGGAATAGCATTAGCTCAATGAGCTATATGTTGTTATGAATTACCAAAACCACCTAGGGATAGTTGCACTTTCAATCTCCCCCTTTTTGGTAATTGATGACAACATATAGATCAAAGCTTCGACAAATGATAATAAGCATGAAATATATCGTCGCTTTGAGAAGTATGTGATAAGTAAGAGCTCCCCCTAAATTTGTGCATATTTAAAATTTGCTTTGGACTGCAAATGCACAAGGAGTTAGAGTCATGGGTTACTCTTCCATGTCACATACATCTTGGTGGAGCGCTTAAAATGATAAGAATGAAATGCATGCACTCATCACCAAGAAAAGTGAATGATCACATAAGATAGATAGGATAATAGCATTAAGCAAGCATTAAGTGTAGCTTATGATCAAACACATGATCGTCAATGTCTCACAGATAATGACGCAGTATCTCAAGCACTCAAAAGCAAACAAGTTCGAGAAACCACCAAATAAAGCAAGAGAGAAAAGGGCAACACTCTCTCTCTCTCGAAGCCTGTGATCTATACATTTTTCTCCCCCTTTGGCAACAAGTTACCAAAAAGTTCCTAGAAAATGCATAGTGCTAAGTCGACGCTCAGGCTTGATCTTCAGGTGGTGGTGGAGTCCGGATCACTCCAAGGACGAAGGCTTCCGTAGACGCTGAAGTAGACGCTGGAGTTGGAGCTGAAGTAGGTGCTGGAGCTGGTGGAACTGAGGCTGTAGCTGGTGCAGAAGTGGTGGCTCTGGTGTCAGCAACTGGCACGGCAGACGACCTCGGACCTCGTGGCACTCTGGCAAAGGCATCAGTGGTAGTCCTGCCTCTCCTCTCCTGCATGTCATCCTGGAGCTGCTCCACTGCAGTCTGAATCTCTGTCACCTTGACATCCAAGTCATAGAACTTTTGTTCCATGATTCTCTCTAGGCTTGCCTGCTCCAGCACGCCGCGACCATGCTCCTGCTCCCGCACGTCAAGACCCCGCGCTGCTCCTAGCTGCAGCACGTGGGGACATGCAAGACCAAGCTCTCCGTCACCCAAGGCCTCCCGTGGCCACAGCAGGCTGCCGTGCCTTCACCACCGAGCTACGCAGCGTCGCGTGGCCCGGCAAGTTCAAGCCAGACCTGCCTCCTCGTTACGACGGCACGGCCGACCCTGCGGAGTTCCTCCAGCTCTATGAGCTGGGCATCGAAGCTGCCAACGGAGACGAGAAGGTCATGGCGAACTGGTTTCCCATGGCGCTCAAGGACGGGGCCCGCACCTGGCTCCTGAACCTGGCTCCAGGCATGATCTCCTCCTGGGACGAGATGCGCACCCGCTTCATCGCCAACTTCCAAGGTACTCGCGACCGGCCACCCGCCGTGAGCGACATGCGCCGCATCAAGCAACAACCCGGAGAGACCCTGCAGAAGTACATCCAGCGCTTCAACAACGCACGCCTCAAGATTCCCAAGGTGACCGAGGAGGCCATCATCTCAGCCTTCTCCGACAGCGTGCGCGATGTCAAGATGAAGGAGGAGCTGGCGATGCATGAAGACCTGTGCACTTCCTTGGAGTTGTTCAACTTGGCAACCAAGTGCGCCAGGGCTGAAGAAGGGCGTCTCTCCCTCCTCGAGCTGCCTGCCGCAGACCCAGAAGAGAAGAAGCCCAAGGCCAAGGATGTGAAGCGCAAGGGGGCTGCCGTGCTTGCGGCAGAACCAGACACCAAGCGGGGCAGAGATCAGCCCGAATCTTCCAAGGGCAGTCGGTACTGTGTGTACCACAACCTCCACACCCACAACACCAACGAATGTCAAGAGCTCCGAGCCGTGCAAGACGGAAGGATCGGCCGTCGCCCCGACCGCGGTGACCGGGGCTACGGTCGAGGAGGAGGAAGGAACGCAGGACGCTGGGAAGACCGCTGCCCGTGCCAAGGGTGGCGCGATTAACCTCGCGAGGATCACTGGCAAGACCCGCCTCGCGAGGGAGACTGGAGGGATCAGCCTCGCGAGGATCGCCCGCAAGGCAACACAGGCCTCCCTCCGCTGCCGCCACAGCCAAGGAGAAACAAGGACCGCCATCAGGACGAGGGGGCTGGGGGCTTCCAGGAGCCGCGCGCGATCACCTGCATCCTGGGCGGGGCTCAAGCCCCAGCCTCTCAACGCATCTTCAAGCAGTTCGCCCGCGAAGTGAATGCAGTCCTCCCCAAGCTCGAAGCCACGCGCCCTCTCAGGTGGTCGGCGTGCGCCATCATGTTTAGCTCAGCAGATCAGCTCAAGTGTGCGGCCACAGCCGGAGTCCTCCCGATGCTTTGTTCCCCAATCATCAGCAACGTGGTGGTCACCAGGACCCTCATCGATGGCGGGGCAGGGCTCAATGTCCTGTCCGTGGAAACATTCAACAATCTCCAAGTGCCCTACAACCAGCTTTAGCCAACCAAGCCTTTCTCCGGAGTCACCGACGGCTCCACGGTCCCGATTGGTCAGGTCCGCCTCCCTGTCACCTTCGGGGCACGCGACAACTACCGCACCGAGCTCATCGACTTCGACGTCGCCCACATTCGCCTGCCGTACAACGCCATCCTTGGGTACCCAGCGCTGGCCATGTTCATGGCCGTAACTCACCACGGCTACAACGTCCTCAAGGTGCCAGGAAGTGGCGGAGTCATCACGGTGCCCTATGAAGAGAAGGACGCGGTGTGTTCCCTGGAACGAGCCTTTCAGGCCGCATCACTGGAAGACCCGGATCGCGGAAGCAGGAGGCTTCCCGAGACCGCCCCCAAGAAGAAGAAGAAGAAGACATCATCCGGCCTGGCCCCTCAGGAGGCAAGCCCCTCAGGGCCCGCGCCTACCCAGGGGGAACCTCCTTCCATCGCATAGGAAAGCGCGCCTGGCGCCCTCCTCAGGCAGGGCTCGGGGGCTCTCCCCTAGAGGGCCACCGACCTGGCGAAGGTCACGAGGGAGGCGCTTGGGCACCACATGGAGGCGTGTTTCGAAGCACGTTTCCCTCAAGAAGGAGTAAGGCAAGGAGAGCCAGACCCTCAGGAGTTCGTCGGCAAGGCCATTCAGGAGCTACAGGAGTCAAGAGTCATGAAAGGCGGCCGCCGCCTACCAGCTGTGGCTCCCCATCCAGGCGAGGATGGTGGGCTGCGCGTCTGCATCGACATACTAGGGCTCAATCGAGTCGCCTCTCTAGAGCGCCTCTGGCCCTCGCGAGTGGGGCGCTGCGAAGGTCCACCCCACAGCTACGTTCGCATGCCTTACGGCTTGCCGAACGCGGCTGCCACGTACCAGCGCCTCATGAGGGGTATCATGGAGGCTCAAGAGGCCAGGCGTTCCGCAGCCCTGGCGGAGATGGAGATGGTCCGCGAGGAGCCACCAGCGCCTCCGGAGCCTCCCGAGGCCCCTGGGCCTGGGGGCTCGTGAGGATCAGCTTCCGCAGCCCACCGAGTATGCTACACCAACACTCCTTCATCCTCAACATCATCAGGTGACATCTTTCAAGTCTCATTTCTAGCTGGGAGCGCCCCCCAGGGCTGCATTATTCCCAGGCCGCGTGGGTCCGTCCCTGCGGCATGTATCCCTTTTATTTCATGTTGTTAGCTTACTTTGTTGGGGGCGCCCCACGGGCTGCATCATCCCCAAGTCGCTCGGGCCTGACCCAGTGATGTCCGCCTTCCCAACATCTATTTGAATGAATCCACTCCTTCACGGCTAATGTGTTTGACCTAGTTGCCCGCTCAACTGACGCCAACTGACGGAGCTGCTCCCAAATGGCACGACGCTTGCGCATGGGTCCATCCCTGGAATGCCGACAAACCTGAATGGCTGAGCTCTAGCCGCGGCAGCCCCGCATGGCGCCACCTCATCAAGCCTTCAGTGCCTCATCGCCCCTCAGAAGCAACCAACGGCTGACTGTCAATTGTCATGGCAACCCCTCGTTCTTTCTATGATGGGTCTACAGGATCTCCTAAAGGAGCTGCGTCAGGCGAGGCCCTTGCGGTGTCTCCTTCACTCTCATCCGCGTGAACCGCTTGCACGTTAAAGGGGGGTGCCTGAGCATCGCGACTCGGGGCTCCTACTGGCTCTCCAGCCCTCACCCTCTGGCCTTGTGTAGGATCTAGAAGTAGATGTGTCTAGAGGGGGGGTGATTAGACACTTAGTGCTAAAGTTGCAATTTTTAGGCCTTTTTGGTTTGAGTGGAATTTTAGGCACAATTTCAAAATACACAATACATATCAAGCAAGCATGCAAAGAGTATATAAGCAGCGGAATGTAAAGCAGGCAACTTGCAAGAATGTAAGGGGAAGGGTTTGGAGAATTCAAACGCAATTGGAGGCATGGATGTTTTTCCCGTGGTTCGGATAGGTGGTGCTATCCTACATCCACGTTGATGGAGACTTCAACCCACGAAGGGTAACGGTTGCGCGAGTCCACGGAGGGCTCCACCCACGAAGGGTAACGGTTGCGCGAGTCCACGGAGGGCTCCACCCACGAAGGGTCCACGAAGAAGCAACCACCCACAAAGGGTCCACGAAGAAGCAACCTTGTCTATCCCGCCATGGCCATCGCCCACGAAGGACTTGCCTCACTAGCGGTAGATCTTCATGAAGTAGGCGATCTCCTTGCCCTTACAAACTCCTTGGTTCAACTCCACAATCTTGTCGGAGGCTCCCAAGTGACACCTAGCCAATCTAGGAGACACCACTCTCCAAGAAGTAACAAATGGTGTGTTGATGATGAACTCCTTGCTCTTGTGCTTCAAATGATAGTCTCCCCAACACTCAACTCTCTCTCATAGGATTTGGATTTTGTGGAAAGAAGATTTGAGTGGAAAGCAACTTGGGGAAGGCTAGAGATCAAGATTCATATGGTAGGAATGGAATATCTTGGTCTCAACACATGAGTAGGTGGTTCTCTCTCAGAACATATGAGTTGGAATTGTGTATGTGTTCTGATGGCTCTCTCCACGAATGAAGAGGAGGTGGAGGGGTATATATAGCCTCCACACAAAATCCAACCGTTACACACAGTTTTCCAATCTCGGTGGGACCGAATCAACAAACTCGGTCGGACCGAAAAGGTAAACCTAGTGACCGTTAGAGATTTTCGGTGGGACTGACATGCAACTCGGTAGGACCGATATGGTTAGGGTTTGGGCATAACGTAATCTCGGTGAGACCAATTACACAAACTCGGTGAGACCGGTTTTGGTAATTAGCTAACCAGAGAGTTGGTCAGGCAAACTCGGTGTGACCGATTTGCTCTTTCGGTGAGACCGAAAAGTTACAAAAAGGAAACAATGAATTTACATTGCAATCCCGGTGGGACCGATTCGCTATTTCGGTGAGACCGAAAAGTTACGAAAGGGAAACAGATAGTTTGCAATCCCATCTCGGTGAGACCGAGATCCCTATCGGTAGAACCGATTTGCTAGGGTTTGGCAGTGGCTTATGACAAGTGAAACTCGGTGGCGCCGGATAGAAAGAATCGGTATCACCGAGTTTGGCTTAGGGTTTAGGTCATTTGTGGATATGGGAAAGTAGTTGAGGGTTTTGGAGCATATCACTAAGCACATGAAGCAAGAGGCTCATTAAGCAACACCTCATCCCTCCTTGATATTATTGGCTTTTCCTAAAGACTCAATGTGATCTTGGATCACTAAAATGTAAAATGAAGAGTCTTGAGCTTGAAGCTTTAGCCAATCCTTTGTCCTTAGCATCTTGAAGGAGTTCCCACAACCTTTAGTCCATGCCACTCCATTGTTGAACTTATCTGAAACATGCTAGATAGAAATGTTAGTCCAACAAGAGATATGTTGTCATCAATTATCAAAACCACCTAGGGAGCATTTGTGCTTTCAATCTCCCCCTTTTTGGTAATTGATGGCAACATACATCAAAGCTTTAGATAAAGATATAAAGAACAGCAAGTAAAGCTTTGGAAGGACATGTAACAAGCATAGGCTCCCCCTACATGTATGCACTCATGTAAATATGAAATATAGAGGCATGTGAGAGCATAACCATGACAGAGTAGGCAATGTGTTACATGTATCTTGGCCATATGCATCAGAGCAAAAGATTATCAAGGAAAATACCTTCATGCTCATGAGTCCTTCTTGCAAACAGTATGTACATAAGCAAGAACTCCTCATACTCATGATTTTGATGCATATACTTACCTTGTGGTCTTGAGTTGGCTTAGGATGGAATGAACCTGCACAAACAAAGTTAGATAACACAGGTACATCCACTAGCCAGAGTAAACAAAAGAAACCACAAGAATACCAAGACTGGGATGACATGTAGAGAGTGAGTACAAGGTACCACATTGGATTCAACATGTCCCCAAGAATAAAGATATGATATGAATTTGACTGATTTCTTTCCCTTAGGTGTCTTGCTCGTCTTTCCCCCTAAAAAGACATGTGACATTTCTCCTCTTGAACATCAAGCATCTGGGATCCTTGAGTATTCTCTCCCCCTGGACATCTCTCTCTCCCCCTTAATACTTTCTCTGGGATCCTTGAGACTTTTTCTCTCCCTTGATGTGATCTCTCTCTCCTACAAGCTTTGATGTGATCTCTCTCTCCCCCTTAATACTTTCTTTGGGATCCTTGAGACTTTTTCTTTCCCTTGATGTGATCTCTCTCTCCTACAAGCTTTGATGTGATCTCTCTCTCCCCCTTTGACATCAATTTCCAAGAAGGGCTTTCTGGAATCCGTCGTATAGGTTTGGTCCTTGAGACTCAGCACAAAGCAAAGGATAAAACTGTGATGCTTGTAGAGGACAAGATTCATTGAGTAGAGCTAGAGCAGAAGAAATATAGAACAAGTGGCAAACTGTTTTTCCTGTTGCAAAGTCGGTGGCACCGAGTGGTATGCTTCGGTGGCACCGAAAAGATTCGGTTGGACCGAAAATTACAAGTCGGTGAAACCGAGTTCACACAGAGAAAAACACTTGTCACCTCAGCTCACTAGACAAGTGGATCTCACAAAGATTTGCAATGAATTACCTGAAGGATTTGCAAGGAATTAAATGCAGAAAATGCAGAACATAAACAAAGAGAAAAGAGAAGAAACTGAAAGATCTAGATGAAGTTTTTTTTTTGAAAAAGAGAAAGAAAACAAACATGCATGAGACAAATGCAATAACACAGAAAAGAGCACAAGAGAACTTCATCTAGAGTTGGGCGGTGACATAGTCACCTATGTTAGAGTATATTGACTTAGGAGTCAAGTGAGAACACTTGATCATAGGTCATACTCATCGTTTAAGCTCAAAATGGGGTTACCATTTTTCGTTTAAGCATCTTGATGTATTCACATCTTGTTGAGTTGATTTGACTCATGTCTTGGAGTAAAGCTTCTCTAAGATGGAATAACATACCTTGGGTGGTGGTGTGGTTCTTGCTCATGTAGTTGAACTTGTGTGGGTGCTCAAGGTTGATGTAGCTCATCAAGAGTTGGGAGCACCACTTGGAGTTTGAGTTCATCTACCTACATGGGTTAGTTCTTGCAAGGAAGAGCACTTGTGTATCCAAAAATGACAATCATGAAGCTCAACATAGAATTTGTCAAAGGATATGTTTGAATGGTTTTGTGCTTCCTTGTCTTCAACCACCATTGTGTAGAGTCTTGGTGATGTAGAGATTGCTCAAGATGTGAGTGAGTCGCAATCTCATGGAATTAGATTCAACCAAGCACCTACATGGGTTAGACAACATGCAAGGTGCAAATATGTCCAAGACATAAGATAGTTATCATAAGAGATATATCATGGATTAGTCATAAGCTCATGTCTTGCATGTATCCAATGGAGTTCTGTAGGATCGAAAGAATGTCTAGAGGGGGGTGATTAGACTACTTGACCAAATAAAAACTTAACCTTTTCCCAATTTTAGTTCTTGGCAGATTTTAGCTATTATAGGACAAGTCAAGCAATCATCACACAATTCAAGCAAGCATGCAAAGAGTATATTGGCAGCGGAAAGTAAAGCATGCAACTTGCAAGAATGTAAGGAGAAGGGTTTGGAGAATTCAAACGCAATTGGAGACACGGATGTTTTTCCCGTGGTTCGGATAGGTGGTGCTATCCTACATCCACGTTGATGGAGACTTCAACCCATAAAGGGTAACGGTTGCGCGAGTCCACAAAGGGCTCCACCCACAAAGGGTAACGGTTGCGCGAGTCCACAAAGGGCTCCACCCACAAAGGGTAATGGTTGCGCGAGTCCACAAAGGGCTCCACCCACAAAGGGTCCACGAAGAAGCAACCACCCACAAAGGGTCCACGAAGAAGCAACCACCCACAAAGGGTCCACGAAAAAGCAACCTTGTCTATCCCACCATGGCCATCGCCCACACAGGACTTGCCTCACTAGCGGTAGAACTTCATGAAGTAGGCGATCTCCTTGCCCTTACAAACTCCTTGGTTCAACTCCACAATCTTGTCGGAGGCTCCCAAGTGACACCTAGCCAATCTAGGAGACACCACTCTCCAAGAAGTAACAAATGGTGAGTAGGTAATGAACTCCTTGCTCTTGTGCTTCAAATGATAGTCTCCCCAACACTCAACTCTCTCGCATAGGATTTGGATTTGGTGGAAAGAAGATTTGAGTGGAAAGCAACTTGGGAAGGCTAGAGATCAAGATTCATATGGTAGGAATGGAATATCTTGGTCTCAACACATGAGTAGGTGGTTCTCTCTCAGAACATATGAGTTGGAATGGTGTATGTGTTCTGATGGCTCTCTCCACGAGTGAAGAGGAGGTGGAGGGGTATATATAGCCTCCACACAAAATCCAACCATTACACACAGTTTTCCAATCTCGGTGGGACCGAATCAACAAACTCGGTCGGACCGAAAATGTAAACCTAGTGACCGTTGGAGATTTTCGGTGGGACTGACATGCAACTCGGTAGGACCGATATGGTTAGGGTTTGGGCATAACGTAATCTCGGTGAGACCGATTACACAAACTCGGTGAGACCGAATTTGGTAATTAGCTAACCAGAGAGTTGGTCAGGCAAACTCGGTGGGACCGATTTTCTCTTTCGGTGAGACCGAAAAGTTACAAAAAGGAAACACTGAATTTACATTGCAATCTCGGTGGGACCGATTCGCTCTTTCGGTGAGACCGAAAAGTTACGAAAGGGAAACAGAGAGTTTGCAATCCCATCTTGGTGAGACCGAGATCCCTATCGGTAGAACCGAATTGCTAGGGTTTGGCAGTGGCTTATGACAAATGAAACTCGGTAGCGCCGGATAGGAAGAATCGGTAGGACCGAGTTTGGCTTAGGGTTTAGGTCATATGTGGATATGGGAAAGTAGTTGAGGGTTTTGGAGCATATCACTAAGCACATGAAGCAAGAGGCTCATTAAGCAACACCTCATCCCTCCTTGATAGTATTGGCTTTTCCTAAAGACTCAATGTGATCTTGGATCACTAAAATATAAAATGAAGAGTCTTGAGCTTTTGAGCTTGAGCCCATCCTTTGTCCTTAGCATTTTGAGGGTTCCACTTTCACATCCATGCCATGCCAATCATTGAGCTTTCCTGAAATAATCATCTTGGAATAGCATTAGCTCAATGAGCTATATGTTGTTATGAATTACCAAAACTACCTAGGGATAGTTGCACTTTCAATCTCCCCCTTTTTGGTAATTGATGACAACATATAGATCAAAGCTTCGACAAATGATAATAAGCATGAAATATATCGTCGCTTGGAGAAATATGTGATAAGTAAGAGCTCCCCCTAAATTTGTGCATGTTTAAAATTTGCTTTGGACTGCAAATGCACAAGGAGTTAGAGTCATGGGTTACTCTTCCATGTCACATACATCTTGGTGGAGCGCTTAAAATGATAAGAATGAAATACATGCACTCATCACCAAGAAAAGTGAATGATCACATAAGATAGATAGGATAATAGCATTAAGCAAGCATTAAGTGTAGCTTATGATCAAACACATGATCATCAATGTCTCACAGATAATGACGCAGTATCTCAAGCACTCAAAAGCAAACAAGTTCGAGAAACCACCAAATAAAGCAAGAGAGAAAAGGGCAACACTCTCTCTCTCTCTCGAAGCCTGTGATCTATACATTTTTCTCCCCCTTTGGCAACAAGTTAACAAAAAGTTCCTAGAAAATGCATAGTGCTAAGTCGACGCTCAGGCTTGATCTTCAGGTGGTGGTGGAGTCCGGATCACTCCAAGGACGAAGGCTTCCATAGACGCTGAAGTAGACGCTGGAGTTGGAGCTGAAGTAGGTGCTGGAGCTGGTGGAACTGAGGCTATAGCTGGTGCAGAAGTGGTGGCTCTGGTGTCAGCAACTGGCACGGCAGACGACCTCGGACCTCGTGGCACTCTGGCAAAGGCATCAGTGGTAGTCCTGCCTCTCCTCTCCTGCATGTCATCCTGGAGCTGCTCCACTGCAGTCTGAATCTCTGTCACCTTGACATCCAAGTCATAGAACTTTTGTTCCATGATTCTCTCTAGGCTTGCCTGGTTCTGAGTTAGGGTGGCTAGTCCTTTCTCAATCCGCAGGGTGGATGCAATTAGGTAGCCAAGCTGCTCTTGTTTGGTCTTCAAGAATATTCAGATGCCTCCTCTTGGGTTGGCATCTTGGCAGCTTTTTCCTTCCTTGCCTTCTCCTTCTTTGCTTGTGCTTAGGCAGATGATGGTTCATTTTCAGTCATAACAACTTGATTGTCCTCAAAATCTGGACGGATGGGCAAGTGTTCCTTGTCCAACAAGTATATGCCCGTGCCCATCTTGGAGTTAATGAGCTCCTGAATTTGTGGGGCATATTCACAGCTCCTCTTCTGGTCTGCTGCTGTCCTCTTGATTGTCTCTACTATGAGGCTCATCACCTTGAACTTCCGTGGCACATCAAATACATGAAGCAAATTGATTGCATGGCCTCTGATCATCTTGTGATCTCCAGACTTGGGCAATAAGGTGTGCCTCAATATCCAATTTATAGTAGGCAGCCCTGATAGAAGATAATGCACAGACCCAAACTTGAAAGTATCAAGAGATTCATTGGGAATTTCCTTGTACATGTTGGACATTGAGTTGTGGTCCATCTTCTTCTTGGCATAAATGTCCAAGTCATCTGCTTGCTCCTCTGGGGCATTGATCAACTTTGCCCGTTCTTCAATAGTTGATTGGTACCTTGTACCTTCAGACATCCATGTGATCCTTCCGTCTGGGTAGAAGTGTGCTGTGGAGTAGAACTGCATGATTAGCTCCTCGTTCCACTTTGTGAGCTTCTGCCCAACAAAGTCTGCAACTCCACAAGCACTAAAGCTGTCATATACTCCAGGGTAGTGTTCCTCATTTTCCTTCATGTAGGTCCAGTCGACCCATCTCATGTCACAAACAATTGGCTTCTTATCAAGCAGCATTGTCTCATAGAAATCTTGTTGTTCCTTGGTATGAAATCTGTAGTCCACAGCAGTCCTTATCCTTGAAGCATACGGATCTGCTTCTCTCCACTTCCTGAGCCCTGAGTCTCTCCTGAGCTTCATATCCTCAGCCATAGGATGAGCATCGTTGTGGTCTGGGATCTTGGGCTTGAGCTTTCTAAGAAATTGCTCTTCATCCTCTTCTTCAACAGCTTCAGGCACTGGGGCCTTGTTCTTCTCAGCAGCAGGTATGCTCCTTGTATTTCTCTTTGGTGTTGTCTTGACCTTTGATGCAGCCTTGGGCTTAGATGCAGTAGCCCCTGATTTTATAGCATCACCCATTAGCTTGGGTGCCTTAGGTGCTGGTGCAGCAACCTCTTCTTCCTCTTCCTCTTCCATGATGGAAGCCTTTCCAAGCACTCTGGCTACGGTCTTCTTGACCCTTTCCTTCCTCTTCTTGCCTTCAGCAGCAACTGGCTCTTTGGGTGCAGGCTTTTTAGTTGAAGCTCTAGCCTTTGACATAGGCTGCCTGCCTGCTGGCCTTTTGATCTTTAAGCCTGGCTTTGTGCCTTGAGCTGGCTCAACTCTCTTTGATGTGGCCTCTTCCTCTGCCACATAATCTTCATCTTCAGAATCTGAAGTTCTCTTCTTCCTCTGTCGAGTGGCAGCTTTTGGCAGATTGCTTGGGGTACTTCTGCTGCCATCATCTGAAGAGCTGGAGGGACTAGTGCCCTCACTCATCACCACTTGCTGTTCTGACACATTCTGGCTGTCACTCTGATCTGACATGTTGAACAAGCTGACTGCTGACCCTGTGAACAGTTTATAGATGAGGTAGAATAGATGAGCATCACAAAATGCAGAGATTTTTGCAAAAGAATGATCCAAAAACTTAGTTTTAGTTTCCCACTGAAATCATCTCGGATCTACCGATTTTCAAACTCGGTGATACCGAAGCAGTTTTGGAACCTAAACTAGTGAACTCGGTTGGATCGAGTCACAGTTCGGTGGCACCGAGACTGCTAGGGTTTCACAGAGTTCCAAAATCGGTCACACCGATAAGTAATTCTCGGTCAGACCGAGTCTCACTTGTGCAATGGCATAAGCCAAATCGGTGGGACCGAGTTTTTCAACTCGGTGGGTCCGAGATGGTTTCAGCGGAAACCTAACCCTAAAATTTTCGAATCAAACCTAATCTACGAGCGCATTGACTGGATAGGAGTGTTTCAATCGTGGCAAGAATCATGATGATCACAATGTGCTAAGAATCGGATTGGGGAATAGCACAAAGATCGAGTCCATACCCTAGTTCGACGGAGACTCGCTACAGCGGCAACGGTGGGGTAGAATTCCCGTTGACGGCGATGGAGACCAGCGAGTGGAGGCGGCTGGCGGTGAGGAGACGATCCGGAGACCACGTCGGCAGAGCAGGCTATCGCGCGGGCGAAGGGGTTCGGAGAAATTTCCAAAATTTTGCCCGTGACTATATATAGCCCGACCCTGTCGGTGTGACCGAGTGGAACAACTCGGTGGCACCGAGATTCATAACTGCAAGCAGTTACTGAAACTCGGTGTGACCGAAATGTTCAAATCAGTTGCACCAAGATCGAAAACCTAGATCAACTTAATGATCTCGGTAGGACCGAAAGTGGGGTATCGGTCAGACCGAGAATCATAAAGAGGTTTTGGAAGTTTAAGTCTATGACGAATCGGGGACTCCGAGCGCTCCTCACATAGAGTGGTTCGAATCTGACTTGATCAAATTTTGTGATGCAGCATGAATAGAGTTTGAGATGATAAAAGCATGGATAGCTAGAGAAGGTTCTTAGGCACTCTTGTCCATCCACTTGGCAAAAGGAAATAAAACCGAACAATCAAAACAACAAGTGGATGTCCTCGAATGAGTAAAATATGCAACCAGCATGCTCACACAATAAGGTGGCAAATGAAATATGTGACAAGGCATGCACAACCAATTCTAGCATCTATCAAGCAATTTGCGATGACTAGGTCATCTATATATGAGTATATTGACTTAGGAGTCAAGTGAGAGCACTTGATCATAGGTCATACTCATCGTTTAAGCTCAAGTGGGGTTACCACTTTTACATAAAGCATTGTTGTGTTCACATCTTTAGAGTTGCTTTAGCTCAAGTCTTAGAGTAAAGCTCCCCCTAGATGTGATATCCCCCCTTAGAGGGATGAACTAACCTCGGGTTTTGTCGATGATGACTTCATGTAGATGTTGAAGATGTGGATGCTCAATGTTGATGTAGATCACTTTGGAGCTATCCATTTGAGTGAATTGCACTTTCAATACCTACATGGGTTAGTCCCACAAGGAACAAACAAGGATATCCATAGACATAGAGTGATGCACACACAAGATGATGTCCATGAAAACTTTTAGGTTACCTTGTCCCTTGTCTTACCAACAAGAGGGTTTGTGACTCCTTGAACTAGTGCAAGATGTGGAAGTTGATTGCACTTGTTCTTGCCAAGATGATAAGAGTGAAGTATGTTGGCGGAGTCACCCTCAAGAACTCTCTAGTTCTTCTTCTTTTGGATCCACACCATCTTGATGGGAATCCTTGGAGTTGTAGTCGTACTTGATGAAGTGGAACTTGAAGTAGTCTTGGGAATCCACTTGACTAAGGTCTTAGGAGCTTCTTCAAATGCATCAATTTCCTCTTGAAGCTTGTCCTTGCCTTTTTGCTTGTAGTCTTGTGGTGGAAGATCATCTTGAGCTTGTGTCCCCTTGAAAGAAGTATCATACTTCTCTTGTTGAGGAACAAACTTTGTCTTGGGGTATTGATCTTCTTCCCACTCAACTCCATTGGCATTGAACTTTCGTTCAAAACCAACACCTTGATTCTTCCGGTGCATTCCTTGCTTGCGCACAATTTCCTCGAATTGCTTACTCCCAGCAAGGCTTTTGTACACTCCTTTCTCTATAATTCCCTTCAATAAGCTATTTTCTTGCTCAAGTGTAACTTGGCTAAGAGAATCATTAGTGGAATCAAGAGAACTACTAGAAGCAATAATATTGGATTTAGCATGATCATTGTTACTACTAGAGGAAGAATCTTTCTTGTTCTTGTTATTAGACTTGAGTTGAGGCATGTAAGTGGATAAGAGTAAACGCTTGGCAATGTGAGAAGAACTTTTCTTGCGGAGATCATCATTGATTGCTTTTAAGAACTCATGCTCTTGCTCAAGATTGAGCTTTTCAAAGTGTAATTTCTCATGAGCTCTTAAAAGTTCTCGATGATCTTCGAAGATAGTTTCATGAGCTAACTTAAGAGTGTTTAGTTCTTTAGTTAGAGCCTCAATCTTCTCCTTATCATTGTCATTCGTTTTATCTTTATTAGCATGATTAATTGACATTTCATCATAGTATTCATCACTAGAGTTGTCAACAAGCAAATCATCACCTAACAAGTCATCTTCATCACTATTGAAATCAACATACTCGGGGTGTGTTACCTTAGGACCTTTGGCCATGAAGCATCTTCCAATTCCTTCATTTGGTGAGTCAAATATGTCATAGGAGTTGGTTGACACAAGTGCTAGACCGGCAACACCTTCATCTTGAGTATCTTCGGAGTCGGAGTAATAACTTCTCTCGGAGTGACTGTCGGAGTCGGAGCCGGATACCCATTCACCAACATGAGCTTGATGTCTTCGTTTTGTGTAGCTCCTTGATGATTTGTCCTTCCTTTCCGAATCCTTGCTTCTCCGTGAGTATCTTCGTTCATAACGATCGTCTCTACTCCTTCTCTCTCTTGGTGGTGATTCTTTGCTTCTTCTTTTTGGAGAATCTTCTCTTCTCTTGTAGGGAGCCGTACACTCATTGGAATAGTGTCCGGGTCTTCCACAACTGTAGCAGTTTCGCTCTTGACTAGAAGATCTTTTGTCATTGTAGGACCTTGACTTGAAGCTTCTATCTTTGCTTCTACTCTTGTAGAACTTGTTGAAGTTCTTCACCATTAAGCTCAATTCTTCATTGAAGTTTTGTTTCTCACTTGATGATGTAGGGGCTTCACATGAGGCTTTGTAGGCACCACTTGACTTGTTGTGAAGTTCCTCTTTATCCTTAAGTGACATCTCATGAGCAACAATTCTTCCAATCACCTCCATTGGCTTGAGATCTTTGTAATTGGGCATCATTTGGATCAATGTGCACACGGTATCATATTTTCCATCCAAGGCTCTTAGAATCTTCTTGATGATGAATCTATCGGTCATCTCTTCACTTCCTGAGCCGGCAATCTCATTTGTGATGAGAGCAAGCCTAGAGTACATTTCAGTGACACCTTCACCATCCTTCATTTTGAACTTGTCAAGTTGACTTTGAAGCACATCCAACTTGGATTCCTTGACGGAGTCGGTACCTTCGTGCATATCAATCAAAGTGTCCCAAATTTCCTTTGCATTATCAAGACGGCTGATTTTGTTGAATTCTTCGGGGCATAATCCGTTGAAGAGAATATCACAAGCTTGAGCATTGTATTGCAACATCTTCAACTCATCCGCGGTAGCTTCACGGTTTGGTTCTTTCCCATCAAAGAAGTCACCCTGCAAACCAACACACACAATAGCCCAAACGGCGGGGTTATGTCCAAGAATATGCATTTTCATTTTATGCTTCCAACTAGCAAAATTAGTACCATCAAAGTAAGGACCTCTACGGTGATAATTTACCTCGCTAGACGCCATACTCTCCTAGGTTGTGAAACCAAGGCTATGACCACCAAAAGCTATGGAGATCAAATCAAATGGAGACCAAAGCTCTGATACCACTTGTAGGATCGAAAGTATGTCTAGAGGGGGGTGATTAGACTACTTGACCAAATAAAAACTTAACCTTTTCCCAATTTTAGTTCTTGGCAGATTTTAGCTATTATAGGACAAGTCAAGCAATCATCACACAATTCAAGCAAGCATGCAAAGAGTATATTGGCAGCGGAAAGTAAAGCATGCAACTTTCAAGAATGTAAGGAGAAGGGTTTGGAGAATTCAAACGCAATTGGAGACACGGATGTTTTTCCCGTGGTTCGGATAGGTGGTGCTATCCTACATCCACGTTGATGGAGACTTCAACCCACAAAGGGTAACGGTTGCGCGAGTCCACAAAGGGCTCCACCCACAAAGGGTAACGGTTGCGCGAGTCCACAAAGGGTAACGGTTGCGCGAGTCCACAAAGGGCTCCACCCACAAAGGGTCCACGAAGAAGCAACCACCCACAAAGGGTCCACGAAGAAGCAACCACCCACAAAGGGTCCACGAAGAAGCAACCTTGTCTATCCCACCATGGCCATCGCCCACACAGGACTTGCCTCACTAGCGGTAGATCTTCATGAAGTAGGCGATCTCCTTGCCCTTACAAACTCCTTGGTTCAACTCCACAATCTTGTCAGAGGCTCCCAAGTGACACCTAGCCAATCTAGGAGACACCACTCTCCAAGAAGTAACAAATGGTGTGTAGGTAATGAACTCCTTGCTCTTGTGCTTCAAATGATAGTCTCCCCAACACTCAACTCTCTCTCATAGGATTTGGATTTGGTGGAAAGAAGATTTGAGTGGAAAGCAACTTGGGAAGGCTAGAGATCAAGATTCATATGGTAGGAATGGAATATCTTGGTCTCAACACATGAGTAGGTGGTTCTCTCTCAGAACATATGAGTTGGAATGGTGTATGTGTTCTGATGGCTCTCTCCACGAGTGAAGAGGAGGTGGAGGGGTATATATAGCCTCCACACAAAATCCAACCGTTACACACAGTTTTCCAATCTCGGTGGGACCGAATCAACAAACTCGGTCGGACCGAAAATGTAAACCTAGTGACCGTTGGAGATTTTCGGTGGGACTGACATGCAACTCGGTAGGACCGATATGGTTAGGGTTTGGGCATAACGTAATCTCGGTGAGACCGATTACACAAACTCGGTGAGACCGAATTTGGTAATTAGCTAACCAGAGAGTTGGTCAGGCAAACTCGGTGGGACCGATTTGCTCTTTCGGTGAGACCAAAAAGTTACAAAAAGGAAACACTGAATTTACATTGCAATCTCGGTGGGACCGATCCGCTCTTTCGGTGAGACCGAAAAGTTACGAAAGGGAAACAGAGAGTTTGCAATCCCATCTCGGTGAGACCGAGATCCCTATCGGTAGAACCGAATTGCTAGGGTTTGGCAGTGGCTTATGACAAATGAAACTCGGTGGCGCCGGATAGGAAGAATCGGTAGGACCGAGTTTGGCTTAGGGTTTAGGTCATATGT
This sequence comes from Triticum urartu, assembly GCF_056163025.1. Taxonomy (NCBI): domain Eukaryota; kingdom Viridiplantae; phylum Streptophyta; class Magnoliopsida; order Poales; family Poaceae; genus Triticum; species Triticum urartu. Next base: position 359,299,037 of record NC_141876.1, on the reverse strand, counting down.
GGATATGGGAAAGTAGTTGAGGGTTTTGGAGCATATCACTAAGCACATGAAGCAAGAGGCTCATTAAGCAACACCTCGTCCCTCCTTGATAGTATTGGCTTTTCCTAAAGACTCAATGTGATCTTGGATCACTAAAATATAAAATGAAGAGTCTTGAGCTTTTGAGCTTGAGCCAATCCTTTGTCCTTAGCATTTTGAGGGTTCCACTTTCACATCCATGCCATGCCAATCATTGAGATTTCCTGAAATAATCATCTTGGAATAGCATTAGCTCAATGAGCTATATGTTGTTATGAATTACCAAAACCACCTAGGGATAGTTGCACTTTCAAGTTTCTACTCCAAGTTCGAAGCATCAATGATGTTCAATTCACCTCTCAACCTGCAAAATACTTTCTCATCAAGAGGTTTAGTAAATATATCCGCTAATTGCTTATCGGTGCGAACGTGCTTAAGATTAATGTCACCCTTAGCAACATGATCTCGAATGAAATGATGACGAACTTCAATATGCTTAGTTCGAGAATGTTGTACAGGATTATGACCAATTTTGATAGCACTTTCATTGTCACAAAGTAGTGGAACATGTTTCACATAAATCCCATAATCTTTAAGATTTTGGGTCATCCAAAGTAATTGAGCACAACATGAACCAGCGGCAATGTATTCCGCTTCGGCGGTGGATAAGGATACCGAGTTTCGTTTCTTGGAAGACCAAGACACAAGAGATCTACCAAGAAATTGACAAGTACCCGAAGTGGACTTTCTATCAACCTTATCTCCGGCATAATCTGAGTCGGAATAGCCAACAAGATCAAAAGAAGACCTCTTAGGATACCAAATGCCAAAATTTGGTGTATGGATTAAATATCTCACTATCCTTTTCACAGCCTTAAGATGACATTCTTTAGGAGCAGCTTGATATCGTGCACACATGCACACACTTAGCATAATATCGGGACGTGAAGCACATAGGTATAACAATGAACCAATCATAGAGCGATAAACCTTTTGATCAACCGGTTCACCATCTTTGGTTAAATCATTATGTCCACTAGTAGGCATGGGTGTAGACATACCTTTGCATTCTTGCATATTGAACTTCTTGAATAAGTCCTTGGTGTACTTTGTTTGAGAGACAAATGTACCTTCCTTAGTTTGCTTGATTTGCAAACCGAGAAAGAATTTGAGTTCACTCATCATAGACATCTCAAACTTCTCTGACATTAGCTTTCCAAACTTTTCACTAAAGAGAGGGTTAGTTGAACCAAATATGATATCATCGACATAAATTTGGCATACAAATAGTTCTCCATTAACCCTTTTAGTAAAAAGAGTAGAATCAATTTTACCAATTTCAAAACCACTTGTAGTAAGGAACTTGGTCAAGCATTTATACCATGCTCTAGGAGCTTGTTTAAGACCATAAAGAGCTTTGTGAAGTTTGTAAACATGATTTGGTTTCTTAGGATTGATAAAACCGGGAGGTTGTTTGACATAAACTTCCTCCTCTATTTCACCATTTAGAAAAGCACTTTTAATGTCCATTTGGTACAAGGTGATGTTATGGTGATTAGCATAGGCAAGTAAGATGCGAATGGACTCAAGTCTAGCAACGGGAGCATATGTCTCACCATAGTCCATACCTTCGACTTGTGTGTACCCTTGGGCGACGAGACGTGCTTTGTTGCGAACCACTTGTCCATCTTCATCTTGCTTGTTGCGAAACACCCATTTGGTACCAATGATGTTGTGGTTGTTGTCGGGCTTCTCAATCAATGTCCAAACTTGGTTTCTCTCAAAATTGTGTAGCTCTTCATGCATAGCGTTTATCCAATCCGGATCTTCCAATGCTTCTTCAACCTTCATAGGTTCAATGCTAGAGATGAATGAATAGTTTTCACAAAAGTTAGCTAAACGAGTCTTTGAGCGAGTGATTCTCCCGGTTTGTATATCATTGAGGATTTGCTCGACGGGATGATCTTTGGCAATTCTTGCTCGAACTCGTGGGAGCTTTTGCTTGGGTCTTCATTGAACATCTTCTTCATCTTCTTCTTCTTCTTGGCCTTCTTCATTGTTGACGTTGTCGTTCTCTTGTCGTGGTGGAGAAGGAGGTTGTTGATGTTCGTCTTGATGTACTTCCTCGTCTTCTTCATCTTGGTGTGTCCCACTTGTGGATGCTTTCGTGTCGATTCTTGGTTCACCTTGTCGTGAAGTAGAAGCTTCCACTTGGACGGATGAAGTACTCTCCTTCACCTCCGTTGGACGAATTTTGCCAATGGACAAGTCTTGGATTGCTTCTGAAGGGTCTTTGTCTCCTACATCAATTGGCAATTGCTCTACTTGCGAGCCATTAGATTCATCAAACTTCACATCTACCGTCTCTTCAACCTTTCGGGTGAAATTGTTGTAGACACGGTAAGTGTGAGAGTTTGAGCCATAACCAAGTAGAAAACCTTCATGAGATTTAGGAGCAAACTTTGAACGACGATGCTTATCAAGAATGTAGCACTTTGAGCCGAATACTCGAAAGTATCCAACTTGGGGTTTGTTACCGGTGAGAAGCTCGTATGCCGTCTTGCCGAGTAGCTTGTGAAGATATAAGCGATTTGTTGCGTGACAAGCTGTCTCAACCGCTTCTTCCCAAAAGTGCTTCGGCGTCTTGTATTCATCAAGCATCGTTCTTGCCATTTCGATGAGCGTCCGGTTCTTCCTCTCAACAACTCCATTTTGTTGAGGTGTGTACGTAGCCGAGAACTCGTGTGAAATCCCTTCTTCGTCAAGAAAGGTGTCCACATTTGCGTTCTTGAACTCCGTTCCGTTGTCACTCTGAACCTTCTTGATCTTCACGTCAAACTGATTTTGGGCCTTCCTAGCGAAGTTTCTGAAGATCTTCTGGACCTGCGACTTGTCATTAAGAAAGAACACCCACGTAAATCTTGAAAAATCATCAACTATAACTAGACCAAAAGAATTTCCACCGAGACTCTTGTAGGCGTTGGGACCAAAAAGATCCATATGAAGTAGCTCGAGTGGCCTTCTTGTGGTCATGATGTTCTTCACGGGATGCCTTCCTCCAACCTGTTTACCTGCTTGACAAGCACTGCAAAGTCTATCCTTATCAAATATGACATCGTTAACTCCAAGGATATGATTTCCTTTAATAAGCTTGTCAAGGTTTCTCATGCCAACGTGACCTAGTCGTCTATGCCACAACCAACCTTTTGAGGATTTAGCAACAAAGCAAGTTTTAGGTTGTGCCTTTTTAGAGAAATCGACAATGTAAAGATCACCTCTACGCATACCGGTAAAGACCATTTTATGATTGTCTCGACGAAATACTTGGCAATCTACCTCAGTAAATAGGACATTCAAACCGAAATCAGCAAGTCTAGATACTGAAAGTAAGCTGTAGCTGAGAGATTCAACGAGCATGACATTTTGAATGGAACTATCATGTGAGATGGCCACCTTACCAAGGCCAACCACTTTACCCTTTGAATTATCACCAAAGGTGACATATTTTCGAGGGCCGTCATTTTCAGCAAGCTCACGAAACATCTCTTCATCTCCGGTCATATGATCAGTACATCCACTATCAAGAACCCATTCCTTTCCTCCTGATTCATATCCCCGAATATTTGCCATAAGACCAAAATGTCTCATTGCATCATCAAGATCGAAGTCACTATCATCATCATCATCATAGTATCCATGTTCATCATGATCTTGTGACTCATCATTTCCTAGAGAGGGTAATTCATTAGATAAATGATCATCAAAGTGGTCACTTTTATGAATTCTTATAGCTTCGAATATGATATCACTAATGATTCCAACATCTCCTTTAGCATGCTTAAGATTGGTAAGTTCAAATAGACAATTACCAAAACTAGGATCACTAGAGTTCATCTCACTCAAGGCAATAGATTTATGGAGAATTTCATCCAAAGTTTTCAAGGAATGATCGGGAAATCGTTCCTCAAGAAATTTCCATATAGTATAGGCACAATTAAGAGTAGGCAAACTAGCAATCAAATTTTTGGGCAATCCTCTAATGATGAGCTCAATAGTTCTAAGATTGCGAATCATGTCAATATCTTCATCTAGTGTAGGATGCAAAGGATCAATATGAGGTGCACAAGGACTAGCAATATACTTGTTCAAATGATATTGATTGAAGATTACAAGCATCTCATTTCTCCACTCGTGAAAATACTCTCCATCAAGAATAGGCACTCTATGTCTAAGACTCCCTAAAGTAGACACATCCATCTTCCTCCAATGGTGATTAAACCAATGCAATGGAGACCAAAGCTCTGATACCACTTGTAGGATCTAGAAGTAGATGTGTCTAGAGGGGGGTGATTAGACACTTAGTGCTAAAGTTGCAATTTTTAGGCCTTTTTGGTTTGAGTGGAGTTTTAGGCACAATTTCAACATACACAATACATATCAAGCAAGCATGCAAAGAGTATATAAGCAGCGGAATGTAAAGCATGCAACTTGCAAGAATGTAAGGGGAAGGGTTTGGAGAATTCAAACGCAATTGGAGACACGGATGTTTTTCCCGTGGTTCGGATAGGTGGTGCTATCCTACATCCACGTTGATGGAGACTTCAACCCACGAAGGATAACGGTTGCGCGAGTCCATGGAGGGCTCCACCCACGAAGGGTCCACGAAGAAGCAACCACCCACAAAGGGTCCACGAAGAAGCAACCTTGTCTATCCCACCATGGCCATCGCCCACGAAGGACTTGCCTCACTGGCGGTAGATCTTCATGAAGTAGGCGAACTCCTTGCCCTTACAAACTCCTTGGTTCAACTCCACAATCTTGTTGGAGGCTCCCAAGTGACACCTAGCCAATCTAGGAGACACCACTCTCCAAGAAGTAACAAATGGTGTGTTGATGATGAACTCCTTGCTCTTGTGCTTCAAATGATAGTCTCCCCAACACTCAACTCTCTCTCATAGGATTTGGATTTTGTGGAAAGAAGATTTGAGTGGAAAGCAACTTGGGGAAGGCTAGAGATCAAGATTCATATGGTAGGAATGGAATATCTTGGTCTCAACACATGAGTAGGTGGTTCTCTCTCAGAACATATGAGTTGGAATTGTGTATGTGTTCTGATGGCTCTCTCCACGAATGAAGAGGAGGTGGAGGGGTATATATAGCCTCCACACAAAATCCAACCGTTACACACAGTTTTCCAATCTCGGTGGGACCGAATCAACAAACTCGGTCGGACCGAAAAGGTAAACCTAGTGACCGTTAGAGATTTTCGGTGGGACTGACATGCAACTCGGGTAGGACCGATATGGTTAGGGTTTGGGCATAACGTAATCTCGGTGAGACGGATTACACAAACTCGGTGAGACCGATTTTGGTAATTAGCTAACCAGAGAGTTGGTCAGGCAAACTCGGTGTGACCGATTTGCTCTTTCGGTGAGACCGAAAAGTTACAAAAAGGAAACACTGAATTTACATTGCAATCCCGGTGGGACTGATTCGCTCTTTCGGTGAGACCGAAAAGTTACGAAAGGGAAACAGATAGTTTGCAATCCCATCTCGGTGAGACCGAGATCCCTATCGGTAGAACCGATTTGCTAGGGTTTGGCAGTGGCTTATGACAAGTGAAACTCGGTGGCGCCGGATAGAAAGAATCGGTATCACCGAGTTTGGCTTAGGGTTTAGGTCATTTGTGGATATGGGAAAGTAGTTGAGGGTTTTGGAGCATATCACTAAGCACATGAAGCAAGAGGCTCATTAAGCAACACCTCATCCCTCCTTGATAGTATTGGCTTTTCCTAAAGACTCAATGTGATCTTCGATCACTAAAATGTAAAATGAAGAGTCCTGAGCTTGAAGCTTTAGCCAATCCTTTGTCCTTAGCATCTTGAAGGAGTTCCCACAACCTTTAGTCCATGCCACTCCATTGTTGAACTTATCTGAAACATGCTAGATAGAAATGTTAGTCCAACAAGAGATATGTTGTCATCAATTATCAAAACCACCTAGGGAGCACTTGTGCTTTCACCTTGTCCATGGCATCGCGACCTGGCATACCAGCGACGGCTGAGACTCACTCGAGGGCCGGGACCCGAGGACGTAGAGCAGAAAGGGGAGCAAAGGCGAGAGGGGAGGGACACGCGAGGACCTCGCCGAGCAACCTCACGCCTGCCGATGCACGGACCCGGCGACACACCAGAGAGCGGCCCCTGATTCTCGAGATAAGTCACCACCCGGAAGCACCAGCTACCATGGCACCATCCCTGCACCTAATGCAATCCCGTGTTAGCGACGCTGCTCTCCTTTCTCATCGAACGACGGCTGCTTGAGCGCCAAAGGGGACCTCCTGAGCATCGCGACTCAGGGGCTCTTACCGGACCCCGGGTCGCTCACCTCCTGGCCTTGACCACGGCATCGCGACCTGGCATACCAGCAACGGCTGAAGCCGCCTTGGGACTGGGACCTGTCGGCGCAGAGCACCAAGCCCTCGTGAGGTTCGAAAGGGAGAACTGAGCTAAGACGGAATGAGCAACTCGCACAATTCTACGACAAGGGTTATATTAACAAAACAGGATCACAGGCACCTTACAAGCCCCCACGGGACGCGTCTTTGATTCCTCGCAGGGAACAGATCCTAAAAGGATGCTAACTACACGCGCCCCTGCAAAAGACACCATCATCAATAGTGGGCCGTCAAGCACCGGCGCCAACCCCATCCAGATCAGAGTCAGCGACGGCCTGACGAGCCCACCCCGCTCCAGGAGCGGCGCCGGCTCGGGGGCTCGTAGCTGTCGTCGCTCGTCTCCGGAGTCGCGAAGAGCTCGCCGGAGTCGCTGGAACCTCCGCCGCCTCCGCCGCCTGAGGAGCCGCCAAGGGAGCGGTCGGCGGGCCCAGTCCTCGCCGTAGCAGGGTCTCGACCACCTCTCCTGGGGCAGCACTCCAGCCAGCGCTCATTCGCATCGAAGACCTTGAAGAACATCACCGAAGCACCATCGTACTCCAAGTGGATCACGAAGGCACCTCTTGTCCTGCAGACCCGGGCGATTTCGCTCCAGCCTCGAGTCATGAAGACCTCGCCCGGGGAAACGACCGCGACCTCTGCCTCGGTCGCGAGGGTGCTGCAGCCAAAGCTCCAGGAGTTCTCCCTATGGGATGATGGAGGTGAAGAAGGGAGGAAGGCGAATCCAAGACTGAGGAGGCATGGCGACATGGAGCACGAACTCTCGGGAGGAGCCCTCGGTGTGGACCCCAGGGGGCACGACCCACACCTTCGTGACCCATCGGCGCCGACGGCGGCGCCGCCCGTGGCGATCGGCATCGACTCTCAGAGCCCTCGATGTGGGCGTACAAGGGAAGAGGGAACCCCGGCGGTGGCCGCTCGCACCAGGGCCTCGACACCACCTGATGGGACCCCTCGTACCGGCCGCGGAGGGCGAGCCGTTTCTTCGGCGGGAGCGGGTCTGGTTCCTCTCGGGGAGCCTTTCCCTTCTCTGCCGTCGAGAACCGGCAGATCGGAGCCATCGCAGCAAGACGGAGCAAGGACCGGGAAGAAGGAGAAGCAAGAAGGGATGGACTGGAAGGGCACGCGCCGTTCCGTAATTATGGCCGGCGAAGGCCAACCGCCGACCTCCACGATCGCAGGTAATCATGATCCACTTTGCATGCAGGGACTTGTCCAATCCGTGCAGTTGCCGAGGCGCCGTGGGGAAGTGGAGATGCCCACGTCCAATCAACCGCCATGCGGCGCCCAAGGCCGCAGGCTGTTAGGGCCCGCGGCGCTTCGCTCTTGCCCTTTCGCCTCCCTGCATGGCCAAGTCCGGGCGCGCCTTGGGCCCGGGGGCTACTGACGGCGTTCTAGGAACGGGGGTCCCCAAACTTGCCTGCCTACGGCCTGCAGCATGGCTCAAAGGGGGGGCCAGCACGGCCCATCTTCATCAACACAGACCCAAGACCCTCGCGAGCAGCCAAGCCTCGCGAGGCGGACGACACGGAGCTTCCTCAGGCACGGCCTCATCAGGCTGGCCCGTGAGGAGGCGGAGAGATCAAGGCGGGGTACCTCACGAGGTGCCCGTGACGCAAGCCATGACAACCAAAGGCGCCAGGCGGGCGCCAGCCGCGCAGTGTCCTCCTTTCCTCTTTGGTGCAAAGGGAGCAAGCGCAGGCGAGAGCATCAAGCAAAGGCACCCGTTTCGGTGCAACGAGACCAAGACCAGTCCAACGGCAGGGAGGAAGTCATTGTGGAGCCCAAGCCAGCGTCACCACCAGAGCCTTTGGCAGGCGAGGACCAACTTTAGTCAGGATAAGTGTACCAGATGTTCCCCTTCAAAGTGGCCAATTGTTGGCGCCCTTCCCGCTCAATATTTGGGAAGAGGCCCAGGGCCTTTGCCTATAAATAGGACTAGCCACCCACAGGGTAGGAAAGATCGGATCGCAATCGAGAAGAGAGAGAGAGAAGGGTGACTGAACTCCTCCTAGCAGTTCGTCGCCCCAGCCAAGAACAGACCCTCGCGAGGCTGTTCTTCCTTTTATTGCTCATCATCATCAGCCCAAGAGGCAATCCACCACACCACACACTGGAGTAGGGTATTACACCACAACGGTGGCCCGAACCAGTATAAACCCTGTGTCTCTTGTGCTGTTCTTTCCATAGCTTAGATCTTAGCGAGGCAGAGGGGTGCATGTAGGTAGAAGGCGAAATCTCCGCGCGCACCCCAGTGTTCGAACCTCAAGGGTCTGCCGGAACCCGAAATCCGACAACTTAGTCAACACAGAGCAGTGACTGTTGGATGTCCATCCAATGGCCACCGTGCTTCTTCAATATCTGATCTTCCTACTCCAGCCACCCAAACCAGCGCCGGCGGGACTGCCTGCTCCCTCCTCCCGTGGTTGGCGGCGCTGCCGCCAGGCCATCCCTCTACCTACCCGCACATCCTGTTATTTTCTGGCAACGTCAGCCTCACCCCGCAACCGACCAGTCAGCGCTCGTACTCCGCTCAGCGTGGGCATCCGCTGTGGTGGCTTCGCCGGCTCCGGGTTGTTCCCTTCCTGGGCCTCGCCCTCGTCCACTGTGTTTGTGCTCTCGACGCGGCGAGGTCAACATGGTCAACATACAACAGCCATCTAAAGAGGCTGACAGTAGGGGCCCACACAAGGAAATGCCTCCTTATTACGTGCAAAATAATGATTCCTCCACCTGATAGCTGGGACCCACCAGAAGGGCCTCTGTATTTCGCAAAAAATGTTCCCCCCGCTGATAGGTCGGACCCACCAGCTATATCTTCGGACGCAAGGAAGTGCCTTGTTATTACGCACAAAAAATGAATACTCCCCCTGCTAGCTGGGACCCACCATAGTGGTTGTCTGACTTGTGGGCCTGCTAAGATGACGGGGATTGAGGGCTTTCTCAACTTAGTCAATATGAACGATTCTAGCTCCAGTGACCGTACGATGTCCATCCAACGGCCGTAGTGCTTCTTCAACCTCTGGTCTTCTTGCTCCAGCCACCCAAACAAGCGTCGGCCGAGCCGCCTGCTCCTGCCTCCCGTGTCCGGCTGTGCTACCACCGCTGGCCATGCCATCCCTCTATACTCACCCACACCTCCTGTTATTCTCCGGCGACAGCAGCCTCACACCGCAGCCGAAGCAGTCAACCCACGTCCTCCCCTCCGCGTGGGCATCCACTACCGTGTCTTCCCCGGCTCCATGTCGTCCCCTTCCTAGGCCTCGCCATCGTCCACCGCCCTGGTGCTCTCGGCGCGGCGTGGTCAACGTGGTCAAGGAACGACTTCCATCGAAAGAGTACTGTACATGGAGAGGCTGACAGCTGGGTCCACGGCAGCAGCAAGGAAGTGCCTCCTTATTACGCGCAAAATAATTATTCCTCCACCTGACAGCAGGGACCCACCAGACGGCCACCGTATTTCATGAAAAAAATGTTTCCCTCCTGACTGCTGGGACCCACCAGCTACATGTTCGCATGGAAGGAAGTGCTTGACAGTCAGGACCCACCTGGTCGAAGCGTATGTAGCATTGTCATTCTGGTCGCGAATGTGTACGTACATACGATCGGTCTGTCTGCAGGCTGCGGTGATGAACCGTGGACGTGTAAGGAAGGGCACGTGTCATAGTATAGGCGCGCACGTAGCATGTACATGTACGTACAATGGACAGGGTGCAAGAAAGTAAATACGACCACGTACATAGAACCGGATGGGTCGAAACGAAATGCGTTGTCGTGCTCATCGGGAGCCAACCGACTTGGACGGAACAGCCAATGGAAACGAGACCTGGCGTACCGCGGAACGGTGGAAACGGCCTTGTGTTCGACTGGCTACGGTTGAAACGGGATCCTGTTCATCGGGAGGGGTCTGGTGTACCGCAAAACGGAGGAAACGGACTTCTCTTGGACCTCCTACGATGGAAATGGGGTCCTGTTGATCGGGAAACGGAGGAAACGGACTTGTGTTGGAGCGCTACGGTCGAAACGGGGGTCCTGTTCATCGGGAGGGGTGTGGCGTACCGCAAAACGGGACTCCACGGGATACTGTTCATATCCACTGTCGACTGCCTCCATGGGCTACTGGTCATCCACCATCGACCTCCTCCAGCCTCCACCTGCGACTGTTCATTCATGGGCTCCTTTTCATCCAGCCTCCACCGCGCGCTCCTCCACCGGCTACTGTTCAACCAGCCCTCTCCATGGGGCCTGTTCAACCACCCCTCCACTGGCTACTGTTCATCCAGCCCTCCACCGGCTACTGTTCAACCAGCCCTCCACCGGCTATTGTTCAACCAGCCCTCCACAGGGTCTTGTTCATCCTCCAGCTCGATCGATCAGGGTCCTGTTCATCCAGCGGCAACGGCCTCTACTACCACGGGGTCCTGTTCATCCAACCCCCCATCGGGAACTGTTCACCCAACCCCCCCCCCCCAACAACACTCACCGTTCATCCAGAGGCAGCATCGACCGGCTTTAGTTAGCAGCAGTAGCGAAGGAATCACTCGGGTTCAGTTAACAGCAAGGGATCGATTGCTCGGGTTCAGTAACGTAGCTAGTGCAATCGCTCGGGTTCAGTTAGAGCCCAACGCCTCACACACACGCACGTACGTATGAGAGAAACATGCATTTCTCGGCCCCCGACCACCCACCATAACCAGGAACTCCCCCAATATTTTCCTCGCCCTTGCTTCTACCATGGTTTTCTCCGTCATGGATGGCCCAAAGAATGTCATGCAGCTACGTCTCTGGCCCGCCTAGGACGAAAAGCCCATTTTCTGTCATGATTTTTTTTCATAGAAGTAGGACCCCACCACATCTATGATGATACAAGGTTTTGTCACAATTCTCGTCATAGAAGTGTCATAAGCATGACAGAAAAAATTTCGTTCGGCCAAAAATGTCACGGATGTGTCTTTTTTTTGTAGTGTATGAGCCTTGCAAGCAATGTGACTAATGAGTTAGTCACGGGGTGATGCATTACGGAGCGAGTAAAGAGACTTGCCGGTGATGAGATTGAACTAGGTATGATGATACCGATGATTGAATCTCAGGCAAGTAACGTACCAATGACAAAGGGAACAACGTATGTTATTATGCGGTTTGACTGATAAAGATCTTCGTAGAATATGTAGGAACCAATATGAGCATCCAGGTTCTGATATTGGTTATTGACCAGAGATGTGTCTCGGTCATGTCTACATAGTTCTTGAACCCGTAGGGTCCGCACGCTTAACGTTCGATGATGATTTGAATTATGAGTTTCGTGTTTTGATGAACCGAAGTTTTTTCGGAGTCCCGGATGAGATCACGGACATGACGAGGGGTCTCAAAATGGTTGAGACATAAAGATTGATATATTGGAATGTTATGTTTGGACACCGGAATGGTTTCGGATAGGTTGGGGCATTTTTCGGAGTACCGGGGGGTTACCGGAACCCCCGGGGGGGTTAATGGGCCTTCATGGGCCCTAGTGGAATAGGTGAGGCGGCGGCCAGGTGGAGGCGCGCGCCCCCCCAAGCCCAATCCGAATTGGGTTAGGGTTGGGGGGGGCTTTCCTTCTCTCCCTCTCCTCTTTCCCCCCTTCTCCTTGTAGGAATAGGAAAGGGGGGGCTGAATCCTACTTGGAGTAGGACTCCCCCCTTAGGCGCGCCACCCCTTGGACGGCCTCCTACTCCCTCCCCCTTTATATACGTGGGAGGGGGGCACCCCATAGACACACAAGTTGATCTTTTAGCCGTGTGCGGTGCCCCCCTCCACAGTTACACACCTCGGTCATATTGTTGTAGTGCTTAGGCGAAGCCCTGCGTCGGTAACTTCATCATCACCGTCATCACGTCATCATGCTAATGGAAATCACTCTCGGCCTTAGCTGGATCAAGAGTACGAGGGACGTCACCGAGCTGAACGTGTGCTGATCACGGGGTGCCGTGCATTCGGTACTTGGATCGGTTGGATCATGAAGACGTTCGACTACATCAATTGCATTACTAAACGCTTCCGCTTTCGGTCTACGAGGGTACGTATACACACTCTCCCCTCTCGTTGCTATGCATCTCCTAGATAGATCTTGTGTGATCGTAGGTAATTTTTTTGAAATACTGCGTTCCCCAACAGTCTCCTCATCGTAGTCTCTAGCGGACTGATACCCACCATCCTCAGTAGCAATAATAACACGCGGAGATTGGCATTCTCTCGCATAATGACCTCTTCCCTTACAACGATGACAAATAATATCATGTGCGTGCCCTGTTGATGCCATGGATGAAGAAGAGCTCTGGGCAGGCCTAGAAGGTGTACTCCTGGCATATGGCGGTGGTGGTGCCTATTTTCTTGTTTCTCGGTTGGAATTGGCGGCTGAAATTAGTGGTGCTGCAGTAGGACGTGTGGGAGTAGAGGATGTACGTGGTGTCCATGATGAAGATCGACCTGCAGAAAAAATAGTTCGCGCCAATGCATGTCGATCCTGCACTTCACGTTCAGCTTTGCAAGCAAGATGGAATAAACGAGTGATATTGTTATACTCCTTATACTCTAGAATGGTCTGAATCTCTTTATTTGATCCACCCATAAAACGTGCAAGTATAGCTTCATTATCCTCAACAATACCACATCTAATCATGCCAGTTTGTAACTCCTGATAATATTCTTCTACAGATTTTTTCCTTGTCTTAAACGTTGCAATTTTTTAAGTAATTCACGTTGATAATATGGTGGAACCCAACGAGTACACATAGCAGTTTTCAAAGCAGCCCAAGTAGTTGGAATATTATTCGAATAATACGATGTTCAGACCACCACACACAAGAAAAACTAGTGAAAGCACAAAGAGCAGCAGCAACACGTCTCTCCTCAGGGTATTATAAACATGTAAAATGTTGTTCAGTTTCTAACTCCTAAGTAAGATATATATCGGGAACATATCTATCCTCAAATGGTGGAATATTCAATTTTAGTTTAGGGAGATGGTTAGGATCTCGTACCTGAAGTGGTGGTGCGGCCCTACCCTTGCGATTATATGCATGTGGACGACCTGGTGGTCGTGGTGGTTGCACGTAGTTCTGATTTTGATCAACCTCATCCTCGTAATCGCCCGCATAATCATCCTCCTCCTCGGCACCAGCAACAGCACTAGCAGGAGCCAAAGAAGCATCAACAGTAGGTACAGCAGCACCAGAAGTTTGGCCATCCTCAAGAGGAACATGCTTCGCTCGTCCGAACTGATTCAAAAGGGGACGTTGTTGTTGTCATTGCAGAGGTGCGATAGGTGCAACCGGTGGTGGTCGTGGAAGACACGTGAGCAATTCATTAAACTTGTTATCCAGCTTTGTTTCGAACGACTTCTCCATGCCATGTATCTTCTCCATGGCATCTTCAAATCTTCTTAGCACATCTCCCACCTGGCCACTCATCATTTGCTAAAACTTATCATGCAACTCCTTGTTCTCCATGTTCTCCTAGTCAATCTCGTCGTCTTGTGGTCCTGCCATGGTTAGCAGCAATAGAAACACACAAATATGATCCTACAAACTACTAGAAAGTGGTGGTGGTGGTGGTGTGTCACAAAGCCGTCAAGAAAATCTCAAATCCTTACCGGTTCTTACCCAGCAGAAGGTGGTGATCGGCAATCGGTGTAACCAAAACTCCCAAAGCTTGGACAAAGCGATTGCCAGGTGGTGTCAAACGCATGATGTAGATAAATGTGGAGCTGGGAAGGCTTATGATATGGAAGCAAAAATGCCAGCAATAATCAATTCAGAGATGCAAAGTTGAATACATGCTCAACGAGGGTACTGTGCTGGTCCTAGGCTAGACCGTGCTAGAGACGCGAGCTTAGAACATTAACAAAATCACGGCGCTGCACGGAAACAGGGGAAAAGCACACTTTGATTTTTTTCTGATCTTTTTTTGCGCTCCTTTTTTGCCGAAAAACACCATAACGGCGAGTGTCTCAAAACTCTTCCCAAGTCAAAATAACAAGATAGACACAAATTTTTTTTGACTATTTTTTGGAAATCAAGGCAGCGACGACCAAAAAGTGCGACAAAAAATCAGTATGATGTCACGTGTCTCGAAAGACTCAGAAAAGCCTAAAAATAGGATAGGCAAAAAATATTTTCACCAACCGAAATTTTGGCCTAAAAGCTGCCTGGGGGTCTCTAGACTCTTTTTTCGAAACCTACTCAGGCAAGGAAACATGAATTGGAAAATAGATGGATCTCGAAAACAAACCTAATATGAAAAGAACTCAGATTGGTGGTGGATATATGGTGGTAGAATATGGCAGCGGTGGTGGTATATGGCAGTGGTGGTGATATATGGTAGCGGTGGTGGTATATGGATACGGATCGGTGGTGGTATATGGATTCTGAGCGGTGTCGGAGAAGTGGTGCTGGTAGATGGCACGGGCGATGATGATGGTGCGGCGGCGTGACAACTTATGACCAGAACTCGAAACTCTAAAAGAATAGACGCTAAGACCAGCAACTTGACACGATGATGCAACCGCAAACTCAACAAAGCAAAACGTTGAAAAGACTATGCAAAGGCTCATACTGGTTCGGATATGATGAACTAACCCTAATTTTTTGTGGTTTTTTCGTGGACTGTAGGTATCTAAACTACGAAAAACTGAAAATCTCACCGAGCAACCTGGAAATCTGATACCATTTGATAGAGGCAAAGGTGTCCCGTCTTTCGATGAGATGGTGGCTATCGTTTTTGGTGAAGTAGACTTTGACGATTCGACTACAAACGTGTGAGGACGTCGCGCCTTAGCAATCGCTAAACCAACTTTGAGAGGTTACTGATCACGCCGGTGCACGATCAACCTGACCACGAGGGTCTATTTCCTGCAAGCAAACGAAGAACAAGTAAAAAAAACTGAAATTGCAATCTAGATATTGCGAATAAAATAGGAAAGCTTTATTGATCAAGTGGGGTTTTGTGACGTCTTGGTCTGGTCGTTGAACACAAATGAAGTACGCGAAGTTGCAGCTATGGCGAACTTTTAATCTAAACAAAACTCAAAGCCTAAACGACACCCACTACAACAAAATTGACATACCGTGACGAAAAGCCTCATGACGATGGTGGACAATGTCACCGATTACCGCAAATCGGTGACGATAAACGTCACCTAATTGCCTCGGTCTCTGAGCACACCTGGCTGCCAATTTCTGTGATAGTATGGTATTTTCATGACGGATTTGCCAGTGTCACCGAATACTACGAATGTGTGGTGATCATTTTTTTGTCATGTAATGTCTAGCAGTGGGACCCGCCATAGCTAGTCCAAGGGTTATTGAGAGGTAGGACCCATGCATTAGTTTTGGTAGTGGTACTCTCCATAATTTTTCAAAGGCTATTTAGCGTTGTAATTATTTTGTTCTATCTAATATAAGTAGGTAGTATCCCGCAAATAAAATATAAGTAGGTAGTAGCCATGCAAGACATATATATTTTTTATATAAATTGAAAACCTTGGTCTGTTTTCTCTTTTTTCTGAGATGGTTATTTTGTTCTTTCTAATATAAATAGGTAGTGACTCGGCAAGAAACTTTAATCGGGCATTTGTGATCTGATGTTGTTTATCTCAAAATAGAAATGGAAATAAGAGAGTGAACGGGCAATGGAAAAAACATATATTTTTAACATAGCTATTTTGTTCTTATATCTTGAATAAATAGGTAGTGGATGTGTTGAAAACTTCAATTGGGCGCTCATAAGGTAATGTCGTTTCGCTCTATGTAAAAAATTAAAATGGAAAGATGAGAGTAGATGGAAAATCTTATTTTTATTCTTATATGTAAATAGATAGTTGTTGGGCAAACAACTTGAATGGGGCACGCGTGAGGTGACGTTGTTTCGTTCTATCTAATTTTTTTAAATGATTTATCTATATGATGAACCATCCAGTTCTACAACAGATACAAATGATTTCTTTGTCGTTGGATTCCGATCAAAATCAAACCACCAGTTCCGTTGTGGTCGGGATCGATGCCGCAGGAATCCTTGTGGGCGAGAAAAACATATTTAAGACCATTGTGTACAAGTTTCGGCATATTTATTTACAATTATCTAAAAAAACTACATGGAAAATACTGAATCATAATGTTTATATAAGATTTCCTTTTTTCTAATAATAATTTGATATTTATTTCGAAGTAAATGAATTACATGGTATTAGAGTGGAAGATAAATACTGAAAATAAATCATTCCTCATGTACACTGTGTCCCCACTCGTCAAGGACCCAGCCAAATTCCTCCTTTTTCACCCGCGAAGAGCCACTGCCTACCCCGCATCTTTCTTCTGCCCCGATTCAACCGGCTCTCTTCTCCCCAAGATTACAGCCCCGATTGGAACGACTGGCGGCGGCAGATCGGGGGAGGTCACCCTACAGGCCGAGCTCGGATCCACCCAAACATCCAGCCCCGCGAGCACCCGGCCCTCTTCTCCCCCAACTGCAGCGACCCGTGACGCCAGATTGAAGGAGGCTGCCCCGCCGCCGAGGTTGGACCCACCGCATCAACCCGCCCAGTGAGCACCCGGCTCTCTTTTCCCCAGCGACCGACGACTTTTCGGTGATTTCCTCATGCCGCCCTCCTCATCCAGCCACCCCTTGGCGTTCAATGATTAGGGTTCATGCATACTAGTACTAATCACCTCGCCCTTCTCTGCAATTAGGATTTGCTACAGCCTGCGATGTTAAAAAGCCTGAACCTCCTGCTAGATAACTTTACTTGATATCCTATTAATAGGTCTGTGTGCAAAACCGCAATAGTGACCATGGTTTTGCATTTGTTATAGCCTGCTATTGTCAAAAGGGATGAACCTGAATATATGCTACTGTAGCAATGTTAGCCGTTATGGAAAAGTTCAGTTAGGTATGAGATGTGTGGCCTTAGCTGGGAGATTTCTTTTGCTTCCATGTGCTTGTATGGCTACTCTTGCATTCAGAAGAAAATTATATGTTAACCATCTGATGGTTGTACCCTGCTGTAATGAATAAAACTAGATGCTCTTGATCGCTGTATGGTGTCATAATCAGATGAACATAAACACATGAACTAAAGTATGCAGCATATAAAAGGAGAACTAATTACAAGCAGGAAGCAGTGCATCCTTGTATCCCTGTATCTATATGTCAGGATAAACTAGCTTCTTGATGCAACCACTTTATCTATGTTAAAACGTGAAACTGAATTCTATGTTTGTGGTTCTGTTGTCCCATAAATAGTCCTTAACTAGTGCTGTCAAAACTGAATAAAGACTGAGACTGCACTTGATTTTGACTCCTTAAGGAGATGTATAGCTCTGTATCAGTGTACTTTTGTCTACAGTACTAGTCAAAAGAGAACTAAACTTAATGTTTGACATGCCTCTCCTAATTTAGCTACCCATGATGTTAAGCGTCTGAAGCCCACAAGCATTTTCAGTACGCCCAGAACTTGATAAAAGCAGATACATGGTAAACTTTAGTTTATTTTACTATATTCTGACATACTAAGCTGGGTAAAATCAACCTGCTCCTACTTTGCAAACATACAACACCATCCATCGAGCCTTAATTCTGAAATAGTAGTAAAACTTACTGGTTTCTAAACTATGCCATACTAAGCTGACATACTAAGTTGGGTAAAATCAACCTGCTCCTATTTTGCAAACATACAACACCATCCATCGAGCCTTAATTCTGAAATAGTAGTAAACATACAACACCATCCATCGAGCCTTAATTCTGAAATAGTAGTAAAACTTACTGGTTTCTAAACTATGCCATACTAAGCTGACATACTAAGTTGGGTAAAATCAACCTGCTCCTATTTTGCAAACATACAACACCATCCATCGAGCCTTAATTCTGAAATAGTAGTAAACTTTCTGGTTTCTAAACCATGCCAGTAGCTCCGGTGATCATATATTTTTGCTGTTTTTTTATTCTGAACATTCTAGTCTTGTTTTTATTGGCTTGCTGGCTGCTTCTCCCTGACTGTGACCTAGCTGCACCATGCATGTTGATTTCTTTACTTGTTAGATCCCAATGCGTGAGATCTCCATTTTGTATTTATACATTCTGAATGAACTTCTTGTTGGCACTGCTGCCTGCTTACGAGTTATGCCTGTTTTACACAATCTAGTTTCTTTTTGTCTACCACCAATGCGAAGCCAACTTGTAATAGCTAAATCAGTCAGTTACGTTACAAGTACTCCTCCATCCATATGCTTACTCATAGTGCAAGCAAGAGTAAATGTTTTCCATTAATTTCACTTTAACAATTAGTTATACACGATATTAGTGCATCCCGTGCTTGCATCCTAACTTATCTACTTTATTATATTCATGTAAGCTCTAGGAAGGGGCTTTGAGAGATGAAGAGGAAGCCACTCTTGCTATGTCCAAAGCAATGGTAATATATCGTGTGGACTTACATCTTGAATAATGTGTACATCAGTGTGCATTCACTGGCTTTAATTAGGTCTTATGTTTCCACTTTCAGCAAAATTGTAAGCATTCCAAATACCTTACTTCTAGTCCTATGTCTATCGTATCTTGTCAGTATATATGGAGTGGTAATGTTAGATTTTCATATATAGGAAAACGGCAAGTACAATAATCAGGAGCCAAGTCCCATTGAGTTTTTCAAAGAGACCCATACTAACAGCATGAGCGAGCCGACACATCTAGCTTATGTAAGATTTCTTCCTTTATTGTTTTTGACTTGAAATGATTCTCATATTGATCGAGTGTATCCATCATATGAACTTTGCCTTACTTGAGCATCAATGTTTTCCTTTATACAATAGAATGCAATGGAAAAGAAAAGGGAAACACAATCAGAAGTGACAACCAGTGTTTGATTCAATGATTGTGGCTGAAGTTCTAAAGGAAGAAAACGCCCATAGCACCTTCCTTTCCAGCATGAGTTATGCATCAAGATCCGGGAGATTTGGGAACTCTAATTCATCAGCAAGGATCTGAGTTCTAGAAGAAAGAATTGAGCAAAAGGATAAAGAGGCGAGAGATGCAAATGACAGGTACTTGTCTTGTTTCTTGTTGTGTTCTTGTTGTTTATTTTTTTCATGCTTTTCTGCCTGTGCATAGTGCCCTCATGATAGTAAGAAAATGCATACACAAATACTTGTGAATAAGACATTTGTCTTCAGTTCTTGTAACAAACTGAGGAGTGCTTCGCTGTTTATATATGGTTTGATCCAAATCCAATAAATCCAAAGTAACAAAAAAAATTGTAATGAGAAATACATGGTTTTTGCTGCTACAACACAAAGGCATGAGAATAAGATTGTAATGCATGGTTTCTAATCCTGAAATCTAGTATGATTTGTTGATTGGTTTATATGCTTGCTTTTTAGTAGATTGATATAGGTTGGTTGAGTTTGATCTAAAAGTTGTTGTCCAAGCATAGTTGCTTCTTGCCTAGGTTACTAACTTGATATCTTATCGGTGATGCTTGCTCCTTTTCAGAATGATAAATGAAATTTATCTCTTAGTTATGCATGTTTTTACCATTATAAGTTATTCTTCAGTTTACTGTTTCATTTGCCCATCCATATGTTTGCCTTCACATTTAATAATGCACCTCTCTATTTTACATTCACATTTTGATAGATTGTAAGCTTCTTAGTAGTACTCTCACCTTTTTATCTTGTCTGTTTTCATCTCATCAAGATGCAACGTTGTTATGTTTTGTCAATTTATAGGCACTGAGAGGAGTTAGTGGTGAGACTTGAAGCACAGGCGAGAGAATTTGAAGAGGTGTAGAGGAAGCAACACGAATAATTGGAAGATGTGAAGAAGATCGAGCAAGAGAAGAATGAAGCCTGGCAAAAGAAGCAACAAGAGACGGATATCCTGATTGGTTTTCTCTTAAGGGCTCAAGCAACTCAGCAAGCAACTTAGCAGTCCTAATCCAAACTTAATGGTGCATGAAGGCCATCCTTTTGCGATGGAAAGATAGTTGTTGAATCATACATTGCAATCATCAGGATAACACATGTGGTCTTTACTTATCTAAATATTGCTTTTCAACTTGTCTATTCTTCTGTCAAACTCGTGAGTCAGTGTTAATTTTTACTATGAAACACAAGAGGACGAATTGGCTGAGACGATTAAATATATAATATCATAAATTTATGATGTGATTTGGATCTTAACTTATATTTATATAATCTCATATGAATTAAATAATTATTGTCATATGCATTTGGATTATGGTGGATTTAATCATTTGTCATAATTTAAATTCAAAATAAATCAAATATATGTGGTGTCATCTTCACCAATAATGAAACTAATGATGCTAGCTGTGGGATAGTCTGCTTGGGTGTTGACGTGGCATGAATTTGTGACGTTCCTACATCACTGAATATGGTGCAATATGGAATTTTTTCTCGTAGCGTGTGACATTAATCGATTGTCACAAAAGTAACAACTTGATGATGTTCTAGAGAACGTCACTGACGGTCCTATATCCAGTGACGTTATTTTGCACGCGCCGTCACTAGGAGTAATCTGTGACGGGGATTCCGTGACGATCCTTGTGACGCCCATAAAACGTCACTTAGGGGTAATTTGTGACGTTATTAGCTATTCGATGACATTCTGTGTCTCGTCATAGTGACCCTAAGGGATGTATATATGGAGGAAGAGGAGGGAATTTCGTGAGCCTTGGAGGGGTCCGAAACCAACTCTATCTCTTGTTTCCCCACACATACGAACTCTAAAAACAGCCTATACTCAAGTATACTGAAATTACATGGGTCTGGCCCAATAATAAGGTGACGCAACACTTATCATAGCCTCTAGATAAAATTTATGAAGTGTCATATATTTCGTCCAAGGCTTCATACACTCATTATGGTGGCTTCAAAGTCCTAAAATCATCACTTGTAACCCCGTTCTTGTTCCCCTGCGCATGCCATCATCCCCATCCTTGATCTTGCTCCAATGTTCATCCTTCTTGTCCAGGCTAGGCCCTTCATTTGTAAGCAAGACAAATGTATCCAATTTAGGCAGGATCATATTCTCATGAACATTAGAATCATTACCAAGAAATGAAAGTGCCTGGTAATTTAATTGGCGTGCGCGAGCTCTAGTAATTGGTCCAATATGTATAGCAGTAGGGGCTGTGGGTGTAACAATGGTATTGATGTCTTCGTCACACTTTCATATTGCTCTACCCGCCCCATACCCTACCCATTGCCATCCTTACTCTTGGAGGATGACGGCGTCGGCTCGTCCCTCTCGCTCTCTCGTAGCGACAAATCCTCGCTTGTGGTCGTGGATCGAAGTCGTTTAGCTAATCGGGCATGTAGAAAAGGCCCGGTGAATGAGAGGACTCAGACTTTTTCTGTGGAGCAGCTGCCTTTAGGACATTCGGCCCAGTAAAAAGAACGTTCAATAAAGGTCGGGACATAGATCAGATCTGACGGCCAAGATTTTCAAAATCATTCCTAGAAACCTGAGAAGGCTCGAAATTGGTTCAGTTTTACTGTCCTAAATAAAACACCGGACACCAAGTTCTGGCTTTTTGATTTGTGCAACACATTAAGCGACGTCAAGTTTGTTGAGATCCTTGTTACATTGTGGTCCATCTGGTATGCACGACGCCGGGCCATTCACGAGAATAAATTCCAAAGTCCCCTATCAACGCATCTCTTCATCAACAGGTATATTTTCATATATTCGGGAAATAAGGTGCTATGATTTTATGTCAAACAAGAGCAGTCGGGCATGTACTTGCAGCGCATCAGCAGTGGTGTTTGAAGGCCTGAACCGTTTTCTTTTTATGAGTAGAAGGGCTGAAACGTTGGAAGCCTAGGCCTGCGGAGAAGCGCTAGCACTGGTCCAAGATCTCCAATTATAAAAGCTTCAAGTTTTTTCTTCGGGTAAAAGAAATTATATTAGTGAATGGTTTGGCCACATAGGCTTACAATCTCATCAAGACTAAAACCTGAGCGCAACCAGACAGTTGCACATGGAGAAGAACGTCCCAACTGGGCAAGTCTATGGCAAACAACGTTTCGATCACGAGATATAGCAACAATTTTAAGCTCTCTGTCTCCTTGGAGTAAAAGCTTGATTTCAACGATCAAAGCCGCCACAGTTGATCTATTAGAAAAGCTTCAAGTTTCTTCTGACCGTCTGGGAGTCAAGGAGATCGAGTCGGCAAATAATTTTGGAGTTCACTGTATGATTTTCACGGAAATTAGATCTCCGAGATCCTTTTTTCTGGCTTGCACCCACTATCAGAAACTGTACTTTTCCTGTAGGTGACGAATTTTCCTGTGAGGCCCGAAGCCCACCACAGGAATATAAATTTTCCTGACGGGCTAAATTTGGCTCCCAGGAAAATTGACTATTTTCCTGAGAGTCCAGCCCACAGGAAAAATATCTGAGGCCCAGCCCGCCATTTCACCACCGCGAAACGGGCTCTGGTGCCGGAAATTCTTACCTCCCGCGTTTTTTTCGCTTTGGCGCCTCAAATGAAACTTCCGCCGATTTTCCTGTGTGTATGGGCCTACAGGAAAAAAGGCCCATCCAGATGAATAGAATCCCTAGACCACCAATTCCCCACTTCGTCCCATCTCTCCATCTCACATCTGCTCCATGGCCGCCGCCCTCCTCAAACTTCCTGGCCGGCGCCGCCGCCCTAAATCGTTCCGGCGCCGCTCGCCCTCCACTCTCCCGACCTCCACTACTGGTCGTCTCTCACCTCCACCACCGCCGCCCGGGTCAACCTGCATCCGCCACCGACGCCCACCTTTAATGTCTGTGACTTCCACCGTCGCTTGCCTGCAGCTCCGACCCTTGCTGCATCCCACCTTCGTCGGACCACTCCGCCCAACACGGCTTCCCTGGACGCGATGATTGTACCCCGTGCTCCCTGCTCCAGATCTGGGTAAGTCTGTTGTTGCACATCCAGTAAACTGCCTGCTCCTCCTCGTCTGACGTGACAGCAGCGGCCTCCTCCTCTCCGTTTTGTCCAAGCCAGTTGATCCATTTTTCTGTGGTAAGTCCAACCATGGTCATCCAAATAACGAAGTCAGGATCTTTAGTTGTTCATACAATTTATGTAGAATCTAGATCTGAGGGCATCCGGATCTTGATTTCCTTCTTTTGCTGGCTCATTGGTGAAAAGAGTAGGCTTGTGAGTGGGAAAATAAGGGTCCCTTTGCATCTGTTTTCAGTATGTTGATTTGTTCAATTTTCAATTTGCTAGAAAGAGTTTTGTTCTCTCACATATCTCAAAATTTTAGGACCTACAATTGGTTGTGTTATTAGCACTGATGTTAGCTAATATAATTGAGAAACTGAAAAGCTTCTTGTATCATTGCTAGATATGTACTTTTAGAATATGTACCGCATATAAAGATGAGGCCTATAGCTGCTTTCTCAGTGGTATTTATGTATTTATGTACATTTGAAAAACTTTATGAGCTAATTGTAGTATAATGTCTTGAAATCAGATGTCAAATATTTACTCTTTTTTCATGCTTGATTTCTTGTAGCTTGAATCTGCCATATCAAGGATCCTTTGTTGAAGCTGCAGCCACACTGGTACAACTTCTATATATCGCCTCCCTTCACAAATAATTTTGGCAGTAAACGTTCAATTTTAGAAGCAAGTTAGGCATATTTTAGTTAGCAATGTAAGTAATTATTTGCATAGTTGTGCCACTCTCTTTTAGGTTTTGTTTCTCATCTTTAGAAGTCTTTGTAGTGGAAGGAAGGGCAAGGCAAAACCTGTCTCAGGTACCTCTCACACTTTGGAAATATACATACTTGCCTTTATGTGGCAATTATCTCTCAAGTTGTTACCTTATTATTTGTTGCTGTCCTTATTTATTTGGCAAATTACTTATTTATGATGAGGTAGTGTAAATTGTTTTGAAACTATACACCATCTATCCCTGATGCTAACTCAGTCTCTCCTCATATGCACAGCGCCACTAATCCATTCCTCTAATCTTCTCCTGAACACATATTTGGTCGCAGGTACCTTGTTGTTTGGAACATGTCATCCCTTGAGCTCGGCACCTGTTCGCATATGCCCTGTTCGAAGAGTGAGTCAGTGCGTGTCCGTGCTCTGTTTTACGCGCGCGCGTGTGTGTGTTTTGGTTCAGGTGCAAGCCCATGGATGCTGAAGACTATGAGGAGTACATACCTCTTCTTTATGAAGTTCTCGCAGGTCAGCAACATGAGGTGATTAATGCACATGCATATCTATCTGATTTGTGTGTTACTTCCATCATGTATCTAGACTGGCAGTCATATTCCTCAGTTACTCAAGGGTGTATGGCATGCTGGATCTTCTTTGAGGGCATGATTTAGCTCAGGTCTTCTTGTCCAGTCTTTGGCTCTTGTGCATTGAATCTGGAGCCATTGTTTGCCCAACGTCTACCTAACCCCATTAATTTATTTTACTTCCTTGAATTACAATCTTCACCCATCATGTTAGTTTAGATGAAGCTGAATTTACTATATATCTAAAATTAGGGGATTATGCAATCTCTTAAGTTCTTGCCTTCTTGGTCATCTTTTTAGATAAACTGTTATTCCGCTGGCTACAAGTATACTCTGCTTTTCCAGAAATCTTTAGTCTTGTTCTGAACAAAATCATCTATTCTTGATTGGAATCTTGAGATTGCACATTTTTCATCAGGGCAAAAAGGGCAGGACCTCGTTAAGAATGTCGTCCTAGTGGGCACAAGGTCGAACATGAAGCTACCAGTGAGTATTGTTTAATCCTATCCATTATTTTATAAAGCACCAAGATGTAGTATAACATCTAATGATTGCATTGCTGCCATATGCCATATCTAAGATTTACAAAGAAAAACTAAATGAACATCCTTTTTTAGTCCTTGATTAGCTAAATTATCATCAAGTGGACCAGATTATCTTTTGGAGCCACTTTAAAATATAAAATATATGTTTCATGGGGCTGTAGGATATATTGTATAGATATGCTAAAAGATGAAACTTGAAAGAGTTAAGCGGATAACAACTCATATGGTGAAAGATGTTGGTCATCATCTCCTTCTCTTTCCAATATTATTCCCGTTACTTGTGTACATGACTTTGCAGGGAACACCGAGTTATCCTCTGTTAGCTTGGAGGATGGTGCTATGGGCGACCACGTCGGCAATGGCAACAGCGAAGGCAACAATGATGTTGAGAACATGGTGGTAGCCTAAGGTGACTTAGAAACTTATGAAGGTGTAGATGATGCTCCAGATCATGAACCAGTGGACTTAGAAACATGAGTCTTGTTGTTTTGGGTGGCGGTGGCATGTATGCGTACAACTGACATGTTACTGCTGTCGAGCAAATAAAACAACAGCAATTAAAATTTTCAGATGTCATCTACCAGATGTTCAATCATGCATGGATACGTGCTATGTATATACTGGTTTTGGATGCTTGTACGAAGATATGATGTGGATTTTCACTTAATGGGATCATACGTGGACCATTGATATGTGCTAATAAATTTGTAATTATAGAAGGATATGGATTTGTCAGATACATGCTCAACATTGATCCTAAAGAAAGAAAAATACATGCTCAACATAATTCATTTTCCTGCGTGCCATTTTCCCTGTAGGCTGGCCGTCACAATAAGTCTACCTATAAACCTGACGGCATCAAGATTTTCCTGAGGGTAGCCGACAGGAATAACCGTCAGGAAAATAATTCCTGTCGGCTGGCCGTCAGGCATTAAA
Organism: Triticum urartu; assembly: GCF_056163025.1. Classification (NCBI taxonomy): domain Eukaryota; kingdom Viridiplantae; phylum Streptophyta; class Magnoliopsida; order Poales; family Poaceae; genus Triticum; species Triticum urartu. Next base: position 359,272,778 of record NC_141876.1, on the reverse strand, counting down.
AGATTTCCCTGTCGTTTTATTCCTGGCGAAATTTTCCTGTCGGGTACAGTCAGGAAATATTTTCCTGACGGGATTTGGCTTTTTCCTGTGGGTTCTTAGCCGTGGGGAAAAGTCTGTTTTCTGGTAGTGACCTTTAGCCATGAGCAGCGTAGCAGTAATGGAGTCGTATAGATTAGCTAAAATGGGCTCAACCCTAGATGTTGGGCGTCATATGTGGCTTCTCGCGCCTCCAGATCATTTATGTATCCCTGAACCTTTGGTATCTAATAAAGCTACGCTGTTTATCTAAAAAAACTGAATATATAAGTTGTATATGTGGTCTTGGAGATCTTGGGCCGAGACCAAGACGAGTTATCAACCAAAGCATGATGGGACATTTAAATACATTACAACTGAGCACTTTTCCTGCCCTCTCGGACCATTAGCGTTTTCAGCCGTCGGATCATCAACTTGGGGCATTCTCAATCGTCAGATTTGTTGTGAATCGCACTAATCAGGCTTAGTTCACTGTTATCAAGCACGAACCGTCTTGGGCTGCTGCTCTGGCCGTTTTTTTCGGCGTCCCTGGTGAAATTCGGCCCAATGGGCTTTTAGTATCCTTCCTACGTGGTTTACCTTATAAAAATAAAATTTGTCGATTCTTTCAGCAACCGCTTCGCATTGCGGCCACCATGGGCAACTTTCGCGTGGCGGCCGACGCTTGGCGCCGGTGGCTCGCATCGGGGGGTCGGCTTGCCGAGCGACTCCGCCGGGCGCTGGGCGGTGACAGGTGCATCTAACCGTCCGTCAGGTCGCGTCACTGGGAATTCAATGGAGCAGTGGCGGAACAGCGAACCTTCGGTTGTTGTTTGGAGTTGAATCGCCGTCAATTGATTGAGGAAGTAAATCAGGGTCTATTAAATGTCAATCGATGCGCGCACTCTCCGTTGGCTGATAATTGAAGGTCAGTTACCAATGTCGATTCACCTCTTCCTCCCGTCCACGGGGGTCCATATAATATCCATCGTCCTGCTGCTCCTTCCTCACTCCCCTCACTTACGCAGAACCTTCTCTGGCAGCCATAGGAGAAATATAGATCGGTAATTCATCTTTACTGTTCTTCTTGTTGTCCCTTGTTCATACCTCCCCATTCCCCCTAATTATTCATCTAATGATGCTAGATTTTCTTTTTGATACTGTTCTCTGTACTACAAAATTAATGCATGTTCTCTATCTTGACAGATTTGATATCGGTTCTGCTAGATTGGCTGGTTCTGCTAGATTAGAAGTTTTAGGGACTAACCATTTGGAAGATGAGACACTGTTTTGAACTTCAATGATTTGTTGCCTGAGAGTATAATGTTTCAGTCCCCGCATTTGGCAGTTGCCCAGATTGGTAATGCTATCACTTGTTGGTTTGCTGCAGTATTCTCTGCTAAAGTGCAGAGTTTAACTTAGAGTAATCACTAATCCTTGTAATCTCTTGCTATGTTAAGGCATCCGTGCTTCAAACATGACTATGCTCAGTTATCTTTGAAATTTCTTTCAAATGCTTAGTGGTGTATTAATTCTCTCATGTTCCTAGCTTTCTAGAAATGTATGATATATGCAGATTCATCATATGCAATAGTAGCTACAGGTGCTCGCTGTATGGCGCTGACACACATAACTGAATTGTACAGCTGCACTGAACACTATCCGGAAGCTTAGAATTTGTGAGGTTTTGTTGTTGCAAAGAAAGAAATGTGCCTGCACCACCTCTAATTTTCTGGATGCCACAGCAGTGTCCAACCATATAAATTTTCTTGTACATTCTATACTTTTTATCACTGTATCTATTCGATAGTCACTTTTACATGGGGTGTCAATGGATCCAGGTAGCAGTTGTCGATCATCACATGAGTCGCTAACAAATGAGCGTTACATGTGAATATATCCGTACAGGATTAGCATTCTGTACGATGTGTTCCATGGGAACAAAACTGCTCTTGCTTACCTGAAAATAAAATGATGACGGATGTAGGAAGGAGGTACACCCGTCAGTCTATTGGAAGCAGAAGTTCACTAAGCAGGAGTAGAAGTTGGCATAGCTATGTTATATCTGTAATGCGGACAGCATATATACTTCGGCATATGGTTGTCTTCTGCTACATGAGTTGCCAATTAAGATATTCACCAGCTGGGCATCGTTACGATTTTGTTGGAATAATTTTTTATGACCGATTTACTGCAGTTATTATAGTATTCCATACATTACTGAAAAAATAATCCATACATTTTCTTCTTTGCCTCTCTTGTTTCCTCCTTCTTCCGTTGTTTAGAACCACAAAATCAAACTGGTACCAATCTTCTTACCATCTAACATAATCCTACAAAAACTAATAATCAACTTATAACTTATACATGATTGCAATATTACCCTTAGTTATATCACACCATCAAGCTACTACATTTACATATAGTTGCATCCATCATAATATTATAGTGCCAAAATAGATGGGCGTAGCAACGCGCGCCTACAACGGTCTAGTGTATATCATGTAAGCACATACTTCCTCTGTCCTAAAATAAGTGTCTGAGGCTTAGTACAAAGTTGAGATACTTATTTTGGGACCGACGGAGTAATAAATTGGCTACTACTCCCTCCGATTCATAATAAATTGAGTACAAGTTGCGTTTTGCAAAGACTACATAGGCATACAACTTAATAAGCTACTCCACCAGTTGGCCATTGCATTGTAAATGTTACGAATCACAAAGTGCAAGGTGCCTCATAAGGGAAGATCGATGCAGACAACTCGCGTCAAGTCTAGTTGAAGTTGAAGACCTAATGTTCCACTTGATATTGATCATCCACAATGTCAATATGGTGCCCTTTTTCCTTTTTTGCACCAAGAAACAAATAAAGGCAAGTGCTTGTCCCAGGGTTTTTGGGGTCACCCTTACGCTTTTCTCCAAGGATCCCCAAGGCAAGTGCTTCCAAAGCTTTTGCACTTGGAGGTCTGTTCCTGGTTCCATGCCTCCGAGACTTCACCTGTGAAGCTAGATCAGGTTGCAGGCTAGAAGGTTGTCCTGTTGCCTCTGAAACATCATGGACACAATCGCTGTTTGAAATGGCAAGGCCTTCCTCAGCCTTCATGTAACCATGATCGTCTGATGAAGCGACACATACCCTCGTGCTTGTCTTATCATCTAGTGATGTCTCCGGTTTAACCAAAATAGTAACCTGCGCCCCTTTGGTAACTTGCCTCAGCGGTTCTGATCTTTGAACGAACTTCAGGAACCACCTCGACCTTGCACTCAGATGACTTGTCCTCGTTTAAACTGGACACATTCACCTTCTCGTTTGATCTGTCAGTGGTACAAGAGTTTGATGCAACCGTTATCTGCTCGCATGGCTTCTCCTTCGTGGAATATCTCGCAATTATTTTAGTCCGAAAATTTTCACTGACATCAGCTGCAGTTGGTTTTGTTGAAGTCCACAGCGGCTTGATTTTCTTTCTCTCTAAACCATGTCCTTTTGAGAAAGAAAAGCTGTGCTGACTGGTCTGATCATTGCTACAGCTGGATAAGCTTCTGTGCTTTGACACTGGGGTTAAATACTTGAGCCTTTCAGTTTTTGTTTTGGGACCAAAGAGGCATGTCATATCAGTTTTTTCAATACTGCCATTAGAAGAATGGCCATTGACTGGAAAACTCGAGGATGGTGCAGCCAACATGTTTTGCAATGAATTGACTTGGTTTTCTTTGCCTGCATGGCATACTGAAACTATTTCGGCATCATCCACATCAGCTGTAACTTGTCGACAATCTGCCTGGTCATCTGATGATTGATCTTCCGCATCTTGCTCCTCTGAAGAACTGACACTCACAGTATTATAAGAATGACGTGAAGGACCAAAATGGACATTTACATCAGGTGGTAATTTCCTCAGCTCTCTGACTCTGAAGGGCTCTTCCCCTTGGACCAAGGTAGTATCGATAATTGTGAACTTTGGAAGCTCCTGATATCCATCCAAAGGACCATCATGGTTCAGACTCATGTCTGTAGCATATCCACACTGCTCAGCAGTAACACCATTGTCCGCTCCGCCAACTTCTACCTCAAGAAGAACGGGATCCGCCGCAACTCGCTTAAGAACATCGCTGACAGAATCAAAATAATGAGTGCCTTTAGTGAGTTTCCTTCTTGAGAATTTTTTGATACCTGGCACAAGAAACACAAGGCAATTCTTAGTTGTTCTGACATCTTTTGACTGCTCTGAACGCCACCCTCTTGCAAGCAAACGGGGCCAGACAGCTTCCCAGAAAAGTTCATTAGATCTTGTCTTGCTTATTCTGAAACCACCTGTTAAGAACTTAATTATATCTTCCGAAGCAAGCAAGGAACAATCTTTGCCTGTAGGCATGTCAGGGTGAACAGAAAGAGCTTGGTTTGGTTTAGATCGGTCCAGAACATATCCAGTCAAATCATGCTTCCCTTTACCAATTCCAACAGCCTCCACAAAAGCTTCTGTTCCAACAGAGGATTTTATAGCCAAGACAAGATCCTCTAAAGATGCTTGTCCGGCGTTGAAAGATTTGAAAATCTGCAACAGACGAAAGCAATACAATTCCTGGTAAAAACAAAGCAATATAATGCATATGGAAATGGATGATGAAAGAATAGATTTGTTTTTTGGCTTTGGATCAACACGATTTCACTCGTTTATTTGTCCTGGGAATAACGGATTAAACAATACCAAGTACATAATTAAAGCTAGAAAAATAAGAAGAAATCAGGACAGCCAAATGGATTAAACAATACCAAGCACCTGCAATGGCTTTGGTTTTCAGGTTTCAGGTTCATAATCGTAACTGACCATCTATATAAACTGCATCAGAGTAGTCAGATATACTGATATACAAGTGAAGTAGAGCACTAAACAGACTCAGCTGCCTGAACTATGGAGATTTGGAGTAGTATAAAATGAAGAAAAATCTAGATCAAACGTGCTATTTTGAACAATGCAAGTGGAACCAAAAGCTCGAACTAGAGATAATCTCAAAAGAGAAGATTTTAAAACTCGAGAACTGGGGAAAACGGAATTGATGACTTCAATGGATTGGTTCCCTACTTCCCTTCAAAGACATACATGCAATGGCATCTTTAAAGAATAACCATATGTGCAGCACCAGCAACAACTCTTCGACATCAACAGAGAGAAAAAAAGAAAAATACACCAGAAGAAAAGTGACAAAGACAAGTGAGAGATTTTTTTTTAATATTGCACATCAAAATTAGAAAATTGAGTAGTACATATCAATTGGACTTTGCACAAACCGTTCCTTCGGACAATCTAAGTTAAAAGAGAAATGAGGAAAACAAATCTAGCCACAGAAGGACATAGTGAATGCTAGAATGTACACAAAAAAGTGTTCAAAGTGAGAGTCAAACTGACAGAACTCATCTGATCGTGGGGATAATTTCATATTGTTCCCTTTCACTAATTAACCAGCAAACGAAAACTAAAGGCAAAAGAGATCAAAATTATTTCTATGGCCTACATTTGCAATGTACCTCGACCAATGAATCATGAACTCCTTCCAGGATTACATATTTCAAACGAGATATAATCTCCTGCTGCCGCCAACCTGTAAAGACGCGTTCCCCAATAATGCATCTCATAGTTCTTGCTTTTCTGCAGTCCGACCATCTTTTATAAGCATTTATTTTGTAGAACATTCCATAGTAGTATGAGAGTACATCCCCAACGGTCTTATTACCAAGAAACCTGCTCAACAGGCTTAGATTTTTGCCAAAAATGTAGAGCCCGAGAATAAAACATTCTGCCTCAGTACCACTCCAAAGCGAACTGGGCAAACCAGGCAATGGAGTAAATTGCTCGATTTCCCCTTGCTGGGTCAACGACTTATTGATAAAACCTGGACCTTCTTGAGTAGAGAATGGAGCCAAGTTCTCATCATGTGCTTGATTGATGCAAGATTCTATCTGATTAACAGGCAGCATTGAATGTTGATCCTGGTATGTTGAATCATGGGCATTTGTATTATTTCTGATTGGGTAAATTGAGGTCACCTGACTATCCTCGCCTTGGTCGCTAGCTCTTGCTTCGGATTCTGAAGAATGCTGCCTTCGCAAATCGTCCTCCTTATGGACTTCACTTGGTACCCACATGATTGGTATAGCTAACCCAATCATACCAGGGTAATCATAACCAAGTACGATGCTTTCTGGTGTGCTGGTCATGAGCCGATGGCGCTCAACCTCTGTGGACAGATTGGGGATTTCTGCCTGGTATTCACTTCCAATGTGTGGACATACAGGTGCTTTGTCATATATCACATCTGAAGCAATAGAAGCTTCTAAAGATGGTTGGTTTTCACCATTGTCTTTGAGTTCAAGTGACTCCATCTACCAAAATCAGAAGAAAAAAAAGTAATTTGTTGAGATAGATCACATATTTAAATTGATTAAGAAAACATGTATATAATCAACATTAGTAACTACAATGGCTTGTTTTTAAGTATATGAGCCAGAAGGGTACGTCGTTAACAGATCTCATTCAGGACATTGGTGAGAGAAAACAGCTATTCAAAAGAAATTCAACACATGAAATTTTTGAGGCCTGGGTACTTCTATTAGAGTTCTTGTATACTAGCTTAATCGTGTGATGCATCACTATTATACCTTCAGCGATAGAACACCACACTCAACAGGAAAGTATTGAGCAGAAATAGTTTACTACATACAGGATGAGCAACTTTGGCGGAAATATGTAACACACGTCCAGAGTTCAACTTAGGCCCCATAAGTAACCCACGTCCATCAAATCCACCTCACAAGACTGAGGACGAAATGCTTTCACAAAAGTGGTTAAGTTTTGAGAGGCACACAAAATAATTTGCAAAATGCTAGTTCACGGCAAGCTCCCAGCGATGATATTAAAGATAAAATGCAACTGTAAGCAGGACAACATGGACCATCAAACTGTGACCTTCCAAGCTCCAAAAGTCAACAAAGCCTAGTGAGCGAGCAAATTATAATTTACATGGCAAAAAAAGAGTGTAAACACGAAGTTGGAAGCAAATAAAGGCAATGCATATCATATTGTATAACCACTGCTGAGGAGGACATGACTCACAATTGTAGAATGCTTAAAAAAAAAAGCAAAACTGTTAAACGGTCACTTGTGTGTGTGCAACGTTAAGTCTGTAAACTGAGTCTTCTCCTAGATATTAGGATCTAGCAACGCTCATGGCCTGCGTGCCACTTTTCCAGGAGCACTTGCTCTCGCCCTTCGGGGTATATGTATACACATTGTAACTCTATTGATTCAGTGAATACAGAAACAATCTCTCCAACTTGGTATCAGTTACCAGGCGCCCCATGGCCGCGACCTCCTCCTCCACCGCCGCCGCCACGAGCTCTGCCACCTCCCCCGGCGATCTCTCGTCCTCTTCCACGGCGCCTGCCGCGGCCTCCTCCACTGCTTCCTCCCCGCCGTTCGTTTTCGGCACCTCCCCCTCTCTCCTCAACGGCACCACTCCCGCAGCCGGCACCCAGTTTGCCCCTCTGTTCAACGCCGGCGTTCCCCCTGCTCCTCCGGCGCCCGCTCCCCGCCTTCCCATCTTCCAGGACCATATCACCAACCACACCAAGTTTCTTCTCAACCCCGCAGATCACAACTATCACAAATGGAAGACCTTCTTCCTCATGGTTCTCGTCCGCTACGGCGTCTCCTACCTCATCGAACATCCGCCGCCGCCAAATGCTTCCGCCACCTACCTCGAGCTCGATGCTCATGTCGTTCTCTGGATCTACGCCACCCTTTCGGACACCATGTGTGATCACGTCGTCCGCACCACGACCACCTTCGCCCTCTGCAACAAGATCCGCGACTACTTCCTTGCCAATCGCGCCGCTCGCTTCATGATCCTCAACCGCAAGTACCGCAACCTCAAGCAGGGCGACCTGTCCGTCTCCGAGTACGCTCGCCGGATGAAGCTCCTCACCGACGCCCTCGCCGACATCGACCGCGCCGTCACCGAGGTGGATCTCACCACCCAATTTCTCCACGGCCTCGACAAGCGGCTCGACACGATCAGGGTAGTCCTTGGTGACCAGGACCTGCCCTTCGACACCGTCCTCTCTCGGGTCGTCCTGGCCGAGGAATCCCAGGAGCATCGCGCGGCCGAAGAGAGCGCCTCCGCGTTCGCACTGACGGGTGGCAGTGCCTCTGCTGCCGGCTCCAGCACGAGCGGCCGTGCCCCGACGGATCGTACGGATCGCTCCTCCACTAGTGCTCCGGCCGCTCCTCCCCAGCCGCTCCCGCACCCTGGCCGTGGATGCGGTGACCGCGACGGTGGTGACCGTGGTGGCCGTGGCCGTGGCCGTGGCCGTGGGCGCGGCGACAACACTGGACGCGGCCACGCCGCTCCTCCCCTGGCGTCGCCCTTCACCGGCTACTTCGCGCCCTACGGGATGGCGATCCCCTACCCGCGCCCGGGCTCTCACGCGCAGGCTTATCCGCTCCTCCCCGCCCCGCTGGCGCCCGCCACTCCGTTCCACCAGCACCCTCCCTCGTCATGGGAACACGCGGCCATGCTCAACGCCGCCTATAGCAATGGTGGTTTCCCCTCCGCTCCCGTGCCCGAGTGGTACTTCGACAGCGGCGCGTCATCTCATGTCACCGGCAATAAAGGTAACCTCACCCGGTCTAGTTATTCTTTAAAGCACGTTCCTTCTAGCATCTTGGTTGGCAATGGGCACCACTTACCTGTCGCGGCTACTGGCTCCACCTCTCTTCCTCCCAATGACTTTCGCCTTACCGACGTTCTCGTTTCTCCTCATGTTGTCACTAGCTTAATTTTTGTTCGTCGTTTTACTAAAGACAATTCTTGCTCAGTTGAATTTTACCCTTGCGGTTTTCTTGTGAAGGATCTTCGAACTTGGAGGGTTCTCATGATCTCCGTTAGCAACGGTGACCTATATCCATTCTACGGCAATAACCATGCTCCACCGCCGGCATTCACCATCTCCACGTCGGATCTGTGGCACCGTCGACTTGGGCACCCCGGCGCACACTCCATGTGCATCTTCTTAGGGTATCCCCTCGAACACAAGGGCTACAGGTGCTACGACTTATCCACACGGTGCATTATTGTGTCAAGGCACGTCATTTTTGATGAACACTCATTTCCTTATACCCCGCCCACAGCACCGGCTCCAGAGTCACCGTCCGCACCCGATCCGCTCGCCTGCACCCGATCCTTAGCAGATCTCTCGGATTCGCCGCCCCCAACAACCTCGTACGGGCCCCACACCCCACCACCCCCGCCACCCCACCAACCGCGCGCCCCCGCTTCCACCTGCGGCCAATCCACTGCCGACCCCACCTCCACTCCCCATTCCGCGGCGTGCACCTCCTCGTCCGGATCTGCCTCGCCTGCTGCGCCCCCTCCCCACCAACCACCCACGCTGCATCCACCTCGCCCCCCGTGCCTGTCGGCTCTGCCTCACCTGCCGCCTCGTCGCCCACGCCTGTCGGCTGCCCCACCGCATCTGTTGGAAATATGCCCTAGAGGCAATAATAAAAGCATTATTATTATATTTCCTTATTCATGATAATTGTCTTTATTCATGCTATAATTGTGTTATCCGGAAATCATAATACATGTGTGAATAGCAGACACCAACATGTCCCTAGTAAGCCTCTAGTTGACTAGCTCGTTGATCAACAGATAGTCATGGTTTCCTGACTATGGACATTGGATGTCATTGATAACGAGATCACATCATTAGGAGAATGATGTGATGGACAAGACCCAATCCTAAACATAGCACAAGATCGTATAGTTCGTTTGCTAGAGTTTTCCAATGTCAAAGTATCTTTTCCTTAGACCATGAGATCGTGTAACTCCCGGATACCGTAGGAGTGCTTTGGGTATACCAAACGTCACAACGTAACTGGGTGACTATAAAGGTAGACTACGGGTATCTCCGAAAGTGTCTGTTGGGTTAACATGGATCAAGACTGGGATTTGTCACTTCGTATGACGGAGAGGTATCACTGGGCCCACTCGGTAATGCATCATCATAATGAGCTCAAAGTGACCAAGTGTCTGGTCACAGGATCATGCATTACGGTACGAGTAAAGTGACTTGCCGGTAACGAGATTGAACGAGGTATTGGGATACCGACGATCGAATCTCAGGCAAGTAACATATCGATTGACAAAGGGAATTGCATACGGGGTTGATTGAATCCTCGACATCGTGGTTCATCCGATGAGATCATCGTGGAGCATGTGGGAGCCAACATGGGTATCCAGATCCCGCTGTTGGTTATTGACCGGAGAGTCGTCTCGGTCATGTCTGCTTGTCTCCCGAACCCGTAGGGTCTACACACTTAAGGTTCGGTGACGCTAGGGTTGTGAAGATATGTATATGCAGTAACCCGAATGTTGTTCGGAGTCCCGGATGAGATCCCGAACGTCACGAGGAGTTCCGGAATAGTCCGGAGGTAAAGAATTATATATAGGAAGTGTTGTTTCGGCCATCGGGACAAGTTTCGGGGTCACCGGTATTGTACCGGGACCACCGGAAGGGTCCCGGGGGTCCACCGGGTGGGACCACCTATCCCGGGGGGCCCCATGGGCTGAAGTGGGAGGGAACCCAGCCCATAGTGGGCTGGGGCACCACCCCAAGGGCCCATGCGGCTAGGGTTGGGGGAAACCCTAAAGGGGGGCGCCCCCTTGCTTGGGGGCAAGCCCCCCCACCCTAGGCCGCCGCCCCCCCTAGTAGATGCCATCTACTAGGGCCGGCGCCCCCCCTGGCACCCCTATATATAGTGGGGGAGAGGAGGGACTTTATACCTTAGCCCCTGGCGCCTCCCTCTCTCCTCGTTACGTCTCTCCCTCGTAGTATAGGCGAAGCCCTGCTACTGTAACGCCCTGCATCCACCACCACGCCGTCGTGCTGCTGGATCTTCATCAACCTCTCCTCTTCCCTTGCTGGATCAAGAAGGAGGAGACGTCTCCCGTCCCGTACGTGTGTTGAACGCGGAGGTGCCGTCCGTTCGGCGCTTGGTCATCGGTGATTTGGATCACGTCGTGTACGACTACATCATCACCGTTCTTTGAACGCTTCCGCACGCCATCTACAAAGGTATGTAGATGCATCCGATGGCTCGTTGCTAGATGAACTCCTAGATGGATCTTGGTGAAACGAGTAGGAAAATTTTTGTTTTCTGCAACGTTCCCCAACAGTGGCATCATGAGCTAGGTCTATGCGTAGTTCTTCTTGCGCGAGTAGAACACAATTTGTTGTGGGCGTAGATTTGTCAACTTTCTTGCCGTTACTAGTCTTTTCTTGCTTCAGCGGTATTGTGGGATGAAGCGGCCCGGACCAACCTTACACGTACGCTTACGTGAGACCGGTTCCACCGACTAACATGCACTAGTTGCATAAGGTGGCTGGCGGGTGTCTGTCTCTCCCACTTTAGTTGGAGCGGATTCGATGAACAGGGTCCTTATGAAGGGTAAATAGAAGTTGACAAATCACGTTGTGGCTTTAACGTAGGTAAGAAGACGTTCTTGCTAGAACCCTAATTCAGCCACGTAAAACCTGCAACAACAATTAGAGGACGTCTAACTTATTTTTGCAGCAAGTGGTTTGTGATATGATATGGCCAAAGTTGTGATGAATGATGAATGATCTATATGTGATGTATGAGATGTTCATGCTATTGTAATAGGATTCACGACTTGCATGTCGATGAGTATGACAACCGGCAGGAGCCATAGGAGTTGTCTTTATTCTTTTATATGACCTGCGTGTCATTGAGAAACGCCATGTAAATTACTTTACTTTATTGCTAAACGCGTTAGCCATAGTAGTAGAAGTAATAGTTGGCGAGCAACTTCATGGAGACACGATGATGGAGATCATGATGATGGAGATCATGGTGTCAAGCCGGTGACAAGATGATCATGGAGCCCCAAGATGGAGATCAAAGGAGCTATGTGATATTGGCCATATCATGTCACGTCTATTATTTGATTGCATGTGATGTTTATCATGTTTTTTGCATCTTGTTTACTTAGAACGACGGTAGTAAATAAGATGATCCCTCATAACAATTTCAAGAAGTGTTCTCCCCTAACTGTGCACCGTTGCTAAAGTTCGTCGTTTCTAAGCACGCCGTGATGATCGGGTGTGATGGATCCTTACGTTCACATACAACGGGTGTTGACGAGCCTAGCATGTACAGACATGGCCTCGGAACACATGCAAAACACTTAGGGTTAACTTGACGAGCCTAGCATGTACAGACATGGCCTCGGAACACAGAAGACCGAAAGGTCGAGCATGAGTCGTATAGAAGATACGATCAACATGAAGATGTTCACCGACATTGACTAGTCCGTCTCACGTGATGATCGGATACGGTCTAGTTAACCCGGATCATGTAATACTTAGATGACTAGAGGGATGTCTAATATAAGTGGGAGTTCATTAATAATTTGATTAGATGAACTTAATTATCATGAACTTAGTCTAAATATATTTTACACTATGTCTTGTAGATCAAATGGCCCACGTAGTCCTCAACTTCAACGCGTTCCTAGAGAAAACCAAGCTGAAAGACGATGGCAGCAACTATACGGACTGGGTCCGGAACCTGAGGATCATCCTCATAGCTGCCAAGAAAGATTATGTCCTACAAGCACCGCTAGGTGATCCACCCGTCCCACAGAACCAAGACGTTATGAACGCTTGGCAGACACGTGTTGACGACTACTCCCTCGTTCAGTGCGGAATGCTTTACAGCTTAGAGCCGGGGCTCCAAAAGCGTTTTGAGAGACATGGAGCATATGAGATGTTCGAAGAGCTGAAAATGGTTTTTCAAGCTCATGCCCGGATCGAGAGATATGAAGTCTCCGATAAGTTCTTCAGCTGTAAGATGGAGGAAAATAGTTCTGTCAGTGAGCACATACTCACCATGTCTGGGTTACATAACCGCTTGTCTCAGCTGGGAGTTAATCTCCCGGATGACGCGGTCATTGACAGAATCCTCCAGTCGCTTCCACCTAGCTACAAGAGCTTTGTGATGAACTTCAACATGCAGGGGATGCAAAAGACCATTCCTGAATTGTTCTCAATGCTGAAATCAGCGGAGGTAGAAGTCAAGAAGGAACATCAAGTGTTGATGGTCAATAAAACCACTAAGTTCAAGAAAGGCAAGGGTAAAAAGAACTCCAAGAAGGACGGCAAGGAAGTTGCCGCGCCCGGCAAGCAAGCTGCCGGGAAGAAGCCAAAGAATGGACCCAAGCCTGAGACAGAGTGCTTTTATTGCAAAGGGAAGGGTCACTGGAAACGGAACTGCCCCAAGTACTTAGCGGACAAGAAGGCCGGCAAAACGAAAGGTATATGTGATATACATGTAATTGATATGTACCTTACCAGTACTCGTAGTGACTCCTGGGTATTTGATACCGGTGCCGTTGCTCATATTTGTAACTCACAGCAGGAGCTGCGGAATAAACGGAGACTGGCGAAGGACGAGGTGACGATGCGCGTCGGGAATGGTTCCAAGGTTGATGTGATCGCCGTCGGCACGCTGCCTCTACATTTACCTACGGGATTAGTTTTAAACCTCAATAACTGTTATTTAGTGCCAGCTTTGAGCATGAACATTGTATCGGGATCTCGTTTAATACGAGATGGCTACTCATTTAAATCTGAGAATAATGGTTGTTCCATTTATATGAGAGATATGTTTTATGGTCATGCTCCTATGGTAAATGGTTTATTCTTAATGAATCTCGAGCGTATTGCTACACATATTCATAGTGTGAGTACCAAAAGATGTAAGGTTGATAATGATAGTACCACATACTTGTGGCACTGCCGCCTTGGTCACATAGGTGTCAAACGCATGAAGAAGCTCCATACAGATGGACTTTTGGAGTCTCTTGATTATGCATCATTTGACACATGCGAACCATGCCTTATGGGTAAAATGACCAAGACTCCGTTCTCAGGAACAATGGAGCGAGCAACCAACTTATTGGAGATCATACATACTGATGTGTGCGGTCCAATGAGTGTTGAGGCTCGCGGTGGTTATCGTTATGTTCTCACCCTCACTGATGACTTGAGTAGATATGGGTATGTCTACTTAATGAAACACAAGTCTGAAACCTTTGAAAAGTTCAAGGAATTTCAGAGTGAGGTTGAGAATCAACGTGACAGGAAAATCAAGTTTCTACGATCAGATCGTGGAGGAGAATACTTGAGTCACGAATTTGGCACACACTTAAGAAAATGTGGAATAGTTTCACAACTCACGCCGCCTGGAACACCTCAGCGTAACGGTGTGTCCGAACGTCGTAATCGCACTCTATTGGATATGGTGCGGTCTATGATGTCTCTTACCGATTTACCGCTATCTTTTTGGGGCTATGCTTTAGAGACTGCCGCATTCACTTTAAATAGGGCACCGTCGAAATCCGTTGAGACGACACCGTATGAATTATGGTTTGGGAAGAAACCTAAGCTGTCGTTTCTAAAAGTTTGGGGATGCGATGCTTATGTGAAGAAACTTCAACCTGAGAAGCTCGAACCCAAGTCGGAAAAATGCGTCTTCATAGGATACCCAAAAGAAACTATTGGGTACACCTTCTACCTCAGATCCGAAGGCAAGATCTTTGTTGCCAAGAATGGATCCTTTCTAGAGAAAGAGTTTCTCTCGAAAGAAGTAAGTGGGAGGAAAGTAGAGCTTGATGAAGTATTACCTCTTGAACCGGTAAATGGCGCAACTCAAGAAAATGTTCCTGAGGTGCCTGCACCGACTAGAGAGGAAGTTAATAATAATGATCAAGATACTTCTGATCAAGCTCCTACTGAAATTCGAAGGTCCACAAGGACACGTTCCGCACCAGAGTGGTACGGCAACCCTGTCTTGGAAATCATGTTGTTAGACAACGGTGAACCTTCGAACTATGAAGAAGCGATAGCGGGCCCGGATTCCGAAAAATGGCTGGAAGCCATGAAATCCGAGATAGGATCCATGTATGAAAACGAAGTATGGACTTTGACTGACTTGCCCGTTGAACGGCGAGCCATAGAAAATAAATGGATCTTTAAGAGGAAGACTGACGCGGATGGTAATGTGACCATCTATAAAGCTAGGCTTGTCGCTAAGGGTTATCGACAAGTTCAAGGGGTTGACTACGATGAGACTTTCTCACCGGTAGCGAAGCTGAAGTCCGTCCGAATCATGTTAGCAATTGCCACATTTTATGATTATGAAATTTGGCAAATGGACGTCAAAACGACATTCCTTAATGGTTTCCTTAAGGAAGAATTGTATATGATGCAGCCGGAAGGTTTTGTCGATCCTAAGAATGCTGACAAGGTGTGCAAGCTCCAACGCTCGATTTATGGGCTGGTGCAAGCATTTCGGAGTTGGAACATTCGCTTTGATGAGGTGATCAAAGCGTTTGGGTTTACGCAGACTTATGGAGAAGCCTGCGTTTACAAGAAAGTGAGTGGGAGCTCTGTAGCATTTCTCATATTATATGTAGATGACATACTATTGATGGGAAATGATATAGAACTCTTGGACAGCATCAAGGCCTACTTGAATAAGAGTTTTTCAATGAAGGACCTTGGAGAAGCTGCTTATATATTAGGCATCAAAATCTATAGAGATAGATCAAGACGCCTCATAGGTCTTTCACAAAGCACATACCTTGATAAGATATTGAAGAAGTTCAATATGGATCATTCTAAGAAGGGGTTCTTACCTGTATTACAAGGTGTGAAATTGAGCTCAGCTCAATGTCCGACCACGGCAGAAGATATAGAAGAGATGAGTGTCATCCCCTATGCCTCAGCCATAGGTTCTATTATGTATGCCATGCTGTGTACCAGACCTGATGTAAACCTTGCCGTAAGTTTGGTAGGAAGGTACCAAAGTAATCCCGGCAAGGAACACTGGACAGCGGTCAAGAATATCCTGAAGTACCTGAAAAGGACTAAGGAAATGTTTCTCGTTTATGGAGGTGACGAAGAGCTCGTCGTAAAGGGTTACGTCGACGCTAGCTTCGACACAGATCTGGATGACTCTAAGTCACAAACCGGATACGTGTATATGTTGAATTGTGGAGCAGTGAGCTGGTGCAGCTGCAAGCAGAGCGTCGTGGCGGGATCTACATGTGAAGCGGAGTACATGGCAGCCTCGGAGGCAGCACATGAAGCAATATGGGTGAAGGAGTTCATCACCGACCTAGGAGTCATACCCAATGCGTCGGGGCCAATCAAACTCTTTTGTGACAACACTGGAGCTATTGCACTTGCCAAGGAGCCCAGGTTTCACAAGAAGATAAGGCACATCAAGCGTCGCTTCAACTCCATTCGTGAAAATGTTCAAGATGGAGACATAGAGATTTGTAAAGTACATACGGACCTGAATGTAGCAGATCCGTTGACTAAACCTCTCCCTAGGGCAAAACATGATCAACACCAGAATTCCATGGGTGTTCGATTCATCACAATGTAACTAGATTATTGACTCTAGTGCAAGTGGGAGACTGTTGAAAATATGCCCTAGAGGCAATAATGAAAGCATTATTATTATATTTCCTTATTCATGATAATTGTCTTTATTCATGCTATAATTGTGTTATCCGGAAATCGTAATACATGGGTGAATAGCAGACACCAACATGTCCCTAGTAAGCCTCTAGTTGACTAGCTCGTTGATCAACAGATAGTCATGGTTTCCTGACTATGGACATTGGATGTCATTGATAACGAGATCACATCATTAGGAAAATGATGTGATGGACAAGACCCAATCCTAAACATAGCACAAGATCGTATAGTTCATTTGCTAGAGTTTTCCAATGTCAAAGTATCTTTTCCTTAGACCATGAGATCGTGTAGCTCCCGGATACCGTAGGAGTGCTTTGGGTATACCAAACGTCACAACGTAACTGGGTGACTATAAAGGTAGACTACGGGTATCTCCGAAAGTGTGTGTTGGGTTAACATGGATCAAGACTGGGATTTGTCACTCCGTATGACGGAGAGGTATCACTGGGCCCACTCGGTAATGCATCATCATAATGAGCTCAAAGTGACCAAGTGTCTGGTCACAGGATCATGCATTACGGTACGAGTAAAGTGACTTGCCGGTAACGAGATTGAACGAGGTATTGGGATACCGACGATCGAATCTCAGGCAAGTAACATATCGATTGACAAAGGGAATTGCATACGGGGTTGATTGAATCCTCGACATCGTGGTTCATCCGATGAGATCATCGTGGAGCATGTGGGAGCCAACATGGGTATCCAGATCCCGCTGTTGGTTATTGACCGGAGAGTCGTCTCGGTCATGTCTGCTTGTCTCCCGAACCCGTAGGGTCTACACACTTAAGGTTCGGTGACGCTAGGGTTGTGAAGATATGTATATGCAGTAACCCGAATGTTGTTCGGAGTCCCGGATGAGATCCCGGACGTCACGAGGAGTTCCAGAATAGTCCGGAGGTAAGGAATTATATATAGGAAGTGTTGTTTCGGCCATCGGGACAAGTTTCGGGGTCACCGGTATTGTACCGGGACCACCGGAAGGGTCCCGGGGGTCCATCGGGTGGGGCCACCTATCCCGGGGGGCCCCATGGGCTGAAGTGGGAGGGAACCCAGCCCATAGTGGGCTGGGGCGCCACCCCAAGGGCCCATGCGGCTAGGGTTGGGGGAAACCCTAAAGGGGGGCGCCCCCTTGCTTGGGGGCAAGCCCCCCCACCCTAGGCCGCCGCCCCCCTAGTAGATGCCATCTACTAGGGCCGGCGCCCCCCTGGCACCCCTATATATAGTGGGGGAGAGGAGGGACTTTATACCTTAGCCCCTGGCGCCTCCCTCTCTCCCCGTTACGTCTCTCCCTCGTAGTATAGGCGAAGCCCTGCTACTGTGACGCCCTGCATTCACCACCACGCCGTCGTCCTGCTGGATCTTCATCAACCTCTCCTCTTCCCTTGCTGGATCAAGAAGGAGGAGACGTCTCCCGTCCCGTACGTGTGTTGAACGCGGAGGTGCCGTCCGTTCGGCGCTTGGTCATCGGTAATTTGGATCACGTCGTGTACGACTACATCATCACCGTTCTTTGAACGCTTCCGCACGCCATCTACAAAGGTATGTAGATGCATCCGATGGCTCGTTGCTAGATGAACTCCTAGATGGATCTTGGTGAAACGAGTAGGAAAATTTTTGTTTTCTGCAACGTTCCCCAACAGCATCTTCCTCGGGATCTGAGGCATGCACAACCACTCCCCCTCCGCCACGACTACCACGCCATGCACAACCAGCTCAGCCCCCAAGTAATTCCCATACGATGACAACCCGGGCCAAACGCGGCTACTGCATGCCTCGCCGCCTCTTTCTTGCTGATGCATCTACCACACCACTCTCTCCTATCCCTCCAACGTACAAATCAGCCCTCAAGGACCCAAATTGGCGGCAAGCTATGCAAGAAGAGTATCATGCTTTAATTAATAACTTCACTTGGTCTTTGGTGCCTAAGCCTGCAGGTGTCAACATTGTTACAGGGAAGTGGATTTTTCGCCATAAGTTTCACACGGATGGATCTTTGGCTCGTTACAAAGCTCGGTGGGCCGTCCGGGGGTTCACTCAGCAAGAGGGCGTGGACTATGATGAGACATTCAGTCCGGTCGTCAAACCGGCCACTATCCGTGTGGTACTCAGTCTTGCCACCTCTCACTCGTGGCCAATTCACCAACTGGACGTCAAAAATGCATTTCTACATGGTGATCTAAAGGAGACTGTCTACTGCTCCCAACCGGCTGATTTTGTTGATTCTTCTCACCCGGATCATGTGTGCCTCCTCAACAAGTCTCTCTATGGCTTGAAACAAGCCCCTCGGACGTGGTTTTTTCGGTTCAAGGCATTCTTGTTGTCTATTGGGTTTTGTGCTTCCAAGAGTGACTCGTCGTTATTCATCCGCCACTATGGACACACCATTGCATACCTTCTGGTTTATGTGGATGATATCATCCTCACCGCCAACACTGCCGCCACCCTTCACTCCATCATCGCCTCTCTCAAGAAGGAATTCTCCATGTCGGACCTTGGTGAGTTACATCATTTCCTTGGCATCAATGTTACTCCCAATTCCTCCGGTTTGTTCCTCTGCCAACAACAGTATACACTTGAGGTCCTTCACCATGCCAACATGCTACATTGCAAACCTGTGTCCACACCTGTTGACACCTCCTCCAAATTATCCATCCACGATGGTACACCGCTTTCCAACCCCACATACTACCGCAGCTTGGCCGGTGCACTGCAATACCTCACCCTCACTCGCCCAGACATCTCCTATGCCGTTCAACAGGTTTGCCTGTTCATGCATGAGCCACGCGACACTCATATGCAGTTAGTGAAACGCATCCTGCGGTATCTCCAAGGCACCTCTCATTACGGTATTCAGCTCTACAAGTCACCCGCACATGATCTCATTGCCTATACAGACGCTGATTGGGCCGGGTGCCCTGATACTCGCAAGTCCACCTCTGGTTTCTGCGTTTTTCTTGGCAACAACATCATTTCTTGGTCTTCGAAGCACCAACCCACTGTCTCAAGATCCAGTGCCGAAGCTGAGTACAGGGGTGTCGCAAATTGTGTTGCTGAGTCCTGCTGGCTACGACAACTCTTGCATGATCTCAAGTGTCCCCCCACAAGAGCAACCGTGGTCTATTGTGATAATGTCAGCGCCACCTACCTCGCCTCCAACCCAGTTCAACATCAACGAACGAAGCACATT
Source organism: Triticum urartu (assembly GCF_056163025.1). NCBI lineage: Eukaryota > Viridiplantae > Streptophyta > Magnoliopsida > Poales > Poaceae > Triticum > Triticum urartu. The sequence continues at coordinate 359,252,946 of NC_141876.1, read as the reverse complement.
GAGATTGATCTCCATTTCGTCCGGGATCGTGTGGCTCTCAAGTGTTTCACGAGTTCCGTGCCAGCCTGAACGTCCTACCCAACGGAGTTCCGGCTGAGGGGGGGTGGGGGTGTGTGTGTGTGTGTTAAACGGTCACTTGTATGTGTGTAACGTTAAGTCTGTAAACTGAGTCTTCTCCTAGATATTAGGATCTAGCAACGCTCATGGCATGCGTGCCACTTTTCCAGGAGCACTTGCTCTCTCCCTGCGGGGTATATATATACACATTGTAACTCTATTGATTCAGTGAATACAGAAACAATCTCTCCAACTAAAACTGCAGTCGTCGCAGATTGAACCACCCAATATAAGTAGCACTGCCAATTACTTATCGGGCATCAAGCAGGGAACAATGACAACAACCTACCGTCAACCTAGGCGGTGTGTAACTCTCAATCGCTCGCCACAGGCTTACAGCACCCAAATCTGGGCCACCATGGCGAGCGAATCCGTACTTCCAAGACCCCGACACTTGCGTTCTTCAAATCTCATGCCCAGTACCAACATACACTGCCAGCCACCCCATCAAACTCATGGGGAACCTCCCGCACAAGGCCGGGAGCAAAGCCACGGGCCTCCCCGGCATGGAGCAGCGAAGCGGAGAACCCCGGGCCGCGCTAACCAAATCCTGAAATCCAGGCTCTCCAACGAGGCGCGTCCGCACGGACACACGCTAAGCAAACCTAAAAATCTTTGCGATCACGGAAGGGAAGCGCCCGCGGCCGAAGCACGGCACCGCAACGAGGACGCAAGACGCGCCACCAAACAGCAACGGCTTCATCCTAAGCGGAGAAGAAATGTAAAGATTGGAGGAGGGAGCAGGGAAGCGAGGAAAACCTTAATCTCCATGCAGGCGAGGCTCCGCCGCGGCGCTCGTGGCGAAGCCTTCGTAGCTCCGAGCACGCGGGCCCTCCGATTCTCTTGTCGCGCCCGGGAAACGGACGACGCCGGCCAGACAAACAACAGAATCTGCAGGTCCCACGGGAAGAGCCGCTTCGGGATTGAGCGGCGGTTGCGGGAGCCGAGCGCGCGACCAGCAGAGAGCAGCTGCACGCCGCCGGGAGTAGAGTACGGTGAGGGCCTGCCGTCTGGGCGCGGTGGTGGTTCGGAGAGGAGGCAGAGACGGAGAGAGAGAGGCGAGTCGGGCTTTAAAGACACGAACAAGAGAAAGAAAGAACAGAACGGCGACAGCGACACGGAGATTGGTGGTGTGGTGTGGACAAGGTAGACGAGGAAATTGCTAGCCGGGCTGGGCCGGCGATGGGCCATCTGATTGTTTTTATGCACTCAAAATAAAAATAAAAATAGATACTAGAACTTTATTTATGAATCTTTCCCTAATCTTTATCTTTACCTATAATAATAAAGCAAATTGGTTTTCTTTCGTCCATCATGGTATTTTTTAGAAAAGTCCTTCTATTTTAGAGAATTCAATCCGCAGTCCTGTTTTAAGTGAAAACGAATTGTTATTTTTATATTTTACACAAAAGTCTCCGTCTTTTCTTGAAATCAACCCGCCATCCGGTTTAAGTCACACCCAAACCGTTATTTTACATTTTTTTGAAAACCCCCCCTGATGTTTTAGGTAATTCATCCGCAGATCATATTTAAGTCAAACAAATGCTTTTTAAAATCATCCATATCTTATAAACCGTAACTCCGATTTGAACACGTTATATATGAAATTTGATTAAAAAATATGTAGAATATGAATATGAGATTATTTTTACCAATTAAGTATTTTTAAATATTATTTTAGAATATATTTGACTTATACCAAATGATTTTCTAAATTATTTGTATCTTTTAAACCGTAACTTCGATTTTAACATATTATATATGAAATTTTATTAGAAAAATGTGTGGAATCTAAGTATGATGTTAATTTTACCTGTTAAATATTTTTAAAATATTGTTATGGAAGCAAACTTATAATTTATAGCGCAAGATCCTTTTTTCATACCGGCGGCGATCCAGATTGCAAATAAACACCCCACTATAATCATATAAGGAAAAGAAAAATATCGATAACTACACATGCATACCTCTGAAAAATGTCGTAGGGAAAAACAACAGATTTCTCATTGCGAGAGTGAGAAAAAACAAGAGTGAGAGAAAGCGAGAGAGGGGGGGAGGAGAGAGGGAGAGAGAGATGTCTTAGGATTAACCATATTCAACACACGTTTTTTGTTGTTTTGTGTGAACACCGAGGCCATCGCCGACGAGGGTGAGAAGGGGGATAAGCGGCAACGTAAATATGATATCTCGCAAAAATAAAGGAGACAGACCTATTGTTGTCTTGAGTGATGGTTGTTGAGTTAAGAGCGTGCGTTATGTTTTCTCTCCCGTTGCAACGCACGGGATTTTTTACTAGTTTAATTTAATAATAAACTAGATGTTGCCTGTGGTCGTACGTAGTTGGTATTTTTGCAAAAAAGTCCCCGATGTTTTAGTTATTCAACCCGTGGTCCATTTTTAAGTCAGAAAACGTTTCGTTGAGTACGGTTTCGATAAAAAACCCTGTAGTTTCATGTATTAAACGCGCGGTCCTTTTAAAGTGAGAAAACATTTCGTTCGTTTCTGGGCTTGGGCCTTACTTTTATTCGGCCTAACGCAAGGGTTGGAAAAAAAACACATGACACACGGGCACGTATGCATCGAAGGAGAGCCGGGGTACGGACGCCACCGCCGCCACCTGCGGATGGTCTTCCTGTCCGTCCATCCGCGCAGCCCACGCGGGCGAGCTGCCGATCTGGCTGGGCTGCCGGGCCACGCAACGGACGGCAGCGGTTCGAGCAACTCCTCGACGCAGGGGAAAAGGTTGGCGGCGCTGGAGTTCGTCGGAACGGGCAGGCGGCCGGTGGGTGAAGCGAGGCCACGGCGCCGGCGCGAGTAATACGGGCGGATCCGGGGGCGGCAGCGACCGATCTGGCTGCTGGTGCGGCGGCTTGCTCCGGTGGCGACGGCGTCCTGCTCATCCATAGAAAGAGAGACAGGGCATGAGGGAGAAAGGAATAAAGGAGAAGGAGCAGGGGGCGCAGAGTCAGGGAGGCGGTCGCTAGCGGTGGCAGCTCCGGCGACCGGCCGGCGGGCTTGCCAGGCAAGGCTATGGATTACGCTAGCCTGAGATTCAATAGAGGTATGTTTGATTTTTAGAATTGGGCTTAATAGCCTGTTTGCTGTGCTTCATCTTCTGAATTGGAAACCATGGTGTGCCTGAATATTTTTTCTAGAACATGATGCTTGAGTTGGTAATCATTCTTGGGTGATTTATCCTATATACTGATGGATCATCCTTTGGGGTGCATGACTTGAATGGATTTCTGAATTCCAAATAGTATGCTGTCGTGATGTTTGATTAGGGTCTTCTGTGAATCCGTACCAAAACCATGCTTGTAATTTGTTGTTCCCTCTCTCTAATCCGGGACAGACACGGTGATTCTGGTCGGAGCCGTGGCTACGTGATTCTGGTCGGCGTGCATCCATAGTCAGAGGACGCCGAGCCTTCCTCGCTGCCAGCAACATCAGCTCGTCTCGGCATGAGGTCTGCACGCTTACCTTGCCTTTCTAATAGAGACTGAACTGCAATTTTTGTCTGCGCTGCTTCTTAAGGTAGTCCATGGTTTGTACAAATAACCACATGTAAATCTTAATTTAGTTGATATTGGAAAAGATTGTTTCTTTCGAACCATATATGTGGAGCAACTAGAAATAGTACGTATGTGATTTTCCCAGGCTCCCACATTAGACCAGTGCTCTAATGTTTGTTCCAGGTTGAGCATGGCAATAATGTACAGTTTGAACTTCGTGATGGCAGAACTTTTTTGCCTTGAAGTATTCTGTGAATTACACCATGAATAGCAACAACATCAGGCCATTTGAGAGAAGGGGTGTCCCTGGAGTTCTCCCTAAATCTTATTGCATTCTTAGTGACAATGAGGAATTATTATTCACTTGAGAAAATAAAGATTAAATCGGTGAGGCTCTCAAAAATGAAATGACTTTCTGAGCTCGGCATTGACTTTTTGAGCTAGATATTGACTTTGAGTAGCACAATATAGGTCCTATCTGAAGCCTTCTGCGTGCCTGTTACAATGATCGTTTCATTTTCCTTTGTATATTAACCAGCGAATATTATTGTCTGCTATAACTGCTGAAAGATGTCATATTCTTTTGTTATAATGGTGTTTGCAGTAGGAGTGTATGCCTCTCATTCAAAGAAGAGGCTCAACAATCTTTTGGATGGGCTTATGATTACCACATATATGATCTTATGAAGCAGGAGTTGAGAACTACAAAATCCATATATTCCTAGAATGGAGCTGGTTGAAGTTGGGCCTTCAATGGACATGGTAGTTAGGTGGCACCGTCGTTTAGTAAAGCCAATTTTTGATGAGGAAATGCACCAAAAAAAAGTTTAGTGGAAGTGGATTAGATTGTTTTGTAGTCATATGCTCTTGAGAAATTTTGCGCTTTCTTTATTTCTTCTGATTATAATTCTTTGTTTATTTCTAACTGACATGATATGCAAAAGAAAATCCTGTGATTTGTTTGCCCTCTCATTGACCATTTAATTTTTCAGTCATAGCTATATACAAAGAAGTATTGTACATATAGTCAAGGTTTTTGAGTCGCCTAGCCAAGTCGAGTCGCCATGCCTCCGACTAGTGGCTCGCTGCGATTAGTCTGCGACTCGTCGTGATTAATCGCCCCAAGTCGCCCCAGGTGTTAAGAGGAGGAGGAGGAGGGGGAAGAGGAGGAGGAGGAGGGGGGAAGAGGTGTTGTTGCAGGCGGAGGAGGGGGAAGGCAGCTGCTTGGAGTATAATTCAGCTCGGAGAAGGCAGCAGCAGCTCGTAGGAGCAATGGAGGCGGCGATTCTGATGTGGGATGGGAGCACGTGTCTTGCTCCTCCTCTGTTTCGTGCTAGAGAGCTGGCCCAATAGGCCCATTATGTAACCCTAGCTTCCAGATAAAAATCCCAACCGTCCATATGCTCTAATCTGAACCGTGCATCTGCTCCCATGTGCCTTTCTCCTTCGTCTCTTCCGTGCTTCTCCTCGTACAGGCGGCGCACTCTCCAGCTTCGTCTCCTCCTCCCCTCCCTCGAACTCTGGCCTCCTCACCTTCCCAGTCTTCCCTCCCTTGGCCTTGCTGAAGCAAGCCGCCCTGCTCTGAGGTCCTAGTCACCCGACTAGTCGTCGACTAATCGTCGACTAGCCTACCAGTCGCGCGACTCGCTCCTCAAGCCAAGTCGCCTGCGCAAGCCAACCTCGCTCCAACAACTTGGCGATTAGTCGGCGATTAGTCGGCGACTCAAAAACCTTGCATATAGTTTTGTGTTTTCGGAAACGTCTAAAGGCTTGTTACATGCATCATTTTCTCTTCCATATCCTTCATCTGAAACTGAAAATATGAACCATTTTGTTGATATGAACATTAGTTGCAAGGTGAATAAATAGTGGTCGACGATGTGGCTGGATGTACATGAGCATATGTTTTATCTTTGACGCCATTCATTTTGAATCATTAGAATAATAAAATAGGTTTGTTTGGATAATTATTTTCCAGGTTTCTAGACACATTTATTTATCTATTTTGTATCCACACATATGTTTCCCTAAATAAAATGACTGTACAATTGTGTGAACTGAGTGGCTGGTCGTTACTGTAGATTAAATTTCTCACATTAAGAATCTTTGCCTGATGCTACAAAAAAAATCTATGTTTTGTAGCAGGATTAATGATCAAATATATCCTTTTTATTGTAAATATTTTAGTCTGCTACTTTGTTCATTAATTTTTCTGGGTATTTATGCTTAAGTTTTATTTCAAAGCAAAATCATATTGAGCTATCTACAAGTTAGAATTGTCCAAAACGGTTTTTGTAACATTGTATATCATGTGTTTTCTCTTTTATTCATAACATAATATGCAGTCACACAATTTATATCTCGGTTGTGAATTCCAGAGGGAAGGATAGCCTTCCTGGCAGTTAGAGCTTCGTCACTTGCTGATCTAACAGTATAGACAAGCAATGCAAGCCAACCAAGAAAAATAGTTAGGGAAGCACCGAGTTCGCCGGAGGTAGCAGAACGTTTGTCGAGCCATCCAATATTGCCAACGGTGGCTACACCAGAGGTATGTGATGCCTCGACCACCCTCAGAAACAGCCTTGCTATTCCCCCTTCCCTTTCTTCTTGAGATTGTCGTATCATCGTCTCCCTGTAATGTGATGTAGCACTGTACTATGCACTTCAGCACTAAGCCCAGAACCTAGCTAGCTTACTTGAGGGTCGGCTCCGGATTTTGACGATTGTGTTTGTGTATAATTTGTGAGGGGCTGTAGAGAGTCAATTAACAAGTCAATTAATACAAACCTGTTTTTCTCTACGGTCCTCTGAACATACTCGCTATAAGAACATATATTTCAATATTTGAGCACTGAAAAAATTGTCAAATTGACTGGCTGCCTTGTGAAGAAGTAGCAAGAACGAACTCAGGAAATTCTGCAAATGATATCAGCATTGGTTTGTGTAGAACTGTGGATGTTTCTCTTGCAAGTCTAGGTTTTAGACAAAAAAAATCCTGCAGTTGTTTGGGTAATGTTTTTTTTTTGTTAGGAATTAGGAGAATTGTTATGTACTCCCTCCGTCCGAAATACTTGTCATTGAAATGGATGTATCTAGATGTATTTTAGTTGTAGATGCATCCATTTTGATGACAAGTATTTCCGGACGGAGGGAGTAGTAAAATTACCAAAATTCTTACAAAATATTCTGCAAGTTTTGTTTGCCGCTGCTCAGTCAAGCAAAGCCAACTGCTCGCCACTATATGTGGTTCTCTTGCCATGTCATGGGGTGCAACCACAAGTGGCACAAGACTGTAGTTGTGGTGTTCTAAAATTTACTGATGTTGATGTTTCTTTTCAAGATTGTGGTATTGTTTACCAATTTGGTCCCCGGATTATGTACTCATTTCCTTTTCTATTCTTTGTAGATAATTTGCTTCAGTTAATCGAACTACATGCTGAAACATGTGTATTGTTTCTCAATATATTGGGCATCAATTCACCCCTCATGAGATCTCTGAATTTTCTACGCATATTGTATTTGCTGAATTATTTCCTCCAGATAACTATGCTTGGATTCACAAATGCGTGCAATGCTTTCAAGTAGAGGTTAGTTCAATACTTAAGTTGTGATATTCCACTTTCAACTTTTTGGTCCTAGAAGTGTAATACTTGGTAGGTTAGCTGCAAAAGCGGAATGTATATGGCCTGAATTTATATTTCAGAGTGTATAATCTGATTCAGAGTATTTTGACCCCTTGCGTTCTAAAACATTTTGTTGTATCGTTCTGTCCTGAAAGAATAGAAGCAAAACATGGTCAGTAATAGCACAACCAAAGTTTGTGAACATATCATTATAAAATGGTCGGTTGGATTGAGTTTTGTATGGATTCTACAAGGGCCATCTCTATGGAATTACAAATTAGCTTTACATTTTTATGGATGGGTTCATTGTCTTTGGATTGCCCACGTTCGGATGTGTTTGTGATCAAGTGGACACCACGACCACCATTAGTAGGGTGGGAACGAGAGTGTGTGATATTTTTTTCTTTTCCTGTTGCAACGCACGGGCATTTTTGCTAGTGAGTAATAAATCGTTTACAATAGCTGATGATCAAATGAAGCCCGGCATAACATCATCATCCCACATATTGGATAATCTAGATCTAATGAGGGCGGCTGAAGCTCGGCTCATCGTACACCCGTCCATGTAAAGTGAATTCAAACAAAAGTAGCAAAAATATATGAAAAAAATTCACATCCAAAAGGCTTGAATGTGCCAGGAACGTATAAATTTCGTGGTGAAATGGCATTCGAGGAGCTTTGGACAAAAATAATAATAATCAACTCCCAAATAATAAACTTTGTTAAAAGGCAAAGGCACTTTGGAGACTGATATTGCTTCTTTTTGTCTAGAGCTCTTTAAATGTCATTTCACCATGGAAATTTACACACTCTTAGCGCATCTGAGTATCTTGGATGCTCAAAAGATTCAGTGTTTTTGAAATGATTTTGCTATTTTTTTTCAAATTCAATGTTCATGGGGAGCAGATGAGTCTGAGCTCGGCAAAATTGTGGACATGACCCCCGCCTTCCCGGAGTCACGGGGAGCCCCCCAAGACATCGATCGCATCCCCACAGCCCTCCGGAACCCTAAGAACGACAAAGGCGGAGCCGTTCCATCGCCTGACAACGAACACCGGCGATCACCGGGAGTGAGCGAGCTCGTGGCCATGTCCTTTTTTCGTCCATAGATGCCTATTTTGAGCCGTTCGTTTGCACACGAAGCCCCGCCATCGCACGCGTACTTCGGCGAGCACCCAGTCGTCGCCTCCATCACCCTCGACACATGCTGACGACACCTGCAACTTCGTCGTGCCACACCGCACTCGTACGCGCCCTTCCCCGTGCCCTAGGACCATCGGAATTGAAGGAAATATGTCCAAGAGGCAATAATAAAGTTGTTATTTTATATTTTCTTATTCATGATAAAGGTTTATTATTCATGCTATAATTGTATTGATCGGAAACCTAAATACATGTGTGAATACATAAACAAATACCGTGTCCCTAGTAAGCCTCTACTAGACACTGGTGCAGAGACCTGCTATACAAATAGTTTTTAACCCCTTTCCGCGACGGCGTTTGGAACCGTCGCCAAGTGAGTGTGGGCGATAGGGGGTCCTTCCCACAGGACCCAGAAACCGTCAGGGATAGGCCCTCCTGGCACACAGGCTGGGGCAAAATGAGCTCGTGTGCGATCTGGCGAGGCATCAAAATCCAATCGTTTCTGTTCGTATGTACATCCCACACGGCGAATCCTAGAAAAACATTTTCGTTCATATGTACATCACACATTTTTTGTGTGGAAACATTTGTGCAAGGTGGCCTAAGGCAAACCGTTCTTTGCCGAAAACCGTGTGTGTTTGTTAGTTGATCGAACACACCTACTTTCTAGAAGCCATGTGGGTTGTTTGCGTTCATTGCCCACGATGCTGTCTGAGTAACCGCCTGCAATAGAAAACCCCAATAACCAGGGTAATTATCCTATTATTGAAAATTCATGTACTAATCAAATTGATATTTCTTATAAAACACACCAGATATTTCATATCTGTATAACGGCAACCAGGATTTCATAATCGAATTACATCAGATAGCTTCGGCACTCAGTTACGCCATTACACAATAGCACCAAGTTTCACATGAAACATCGAAAACCTTTGGAAAGTAGCATCATACATGGTAAATAGACAGATGAATCCCATCTGGGAAACTACAGAAGTGGAAGGCAAATATTGAGCCTTCAGTGATGTTGAATGTCCTTGCAAATTTAGGCCAGTGGCTATGGATAATTGCCAGCCCAACCTTCGTCCTCTTCAAGAAGACTTCAATATTATGCCATGGGTGTTGAATGAATACCTTCCTCACCTCTTGACCATGCAGGTGGTTTGAAAGGTAATCATCGGTGAACTGCTTTGAAAAGTACTGAAAACAAAGATATGCATAAATCGCTGTTATAAATTTTGAAATGGCGCAAGGGGTAAAAACAAGGTAAAAGAGTGAGTACCATCCTATAGTTGACTGATGTCTTCTTCATTGTGCAAACAAAGATTTTGCTGTTATTCGTCGCAAGTTTCTTCATCCTAACAATCTTCCTGAGTTTCTTGACTTGACTGATATTCATGGACATCTCATTTTCCCATATGCAAAATGAGTCAAACAGTGGGTCTAAGCCTTTGACAGCAGGACCTACATGTGCAAGACCAAATTGTAAGAAACCTAAATATTAGAATGATTCCTGCAACCGCATAATAATGTGCTGTTAGCGAAAGGACCATGCATGAGCAACCCTCGATGGTAAACCGCAGTGTCTCCCATTGTTTCCCTACAACACACATAAGGAAGATCTTGATCAGGTTAACTGAGAGTTGCCATATGTAACACCCCGGATGTAATTTACCTTATATGTATCCCAACTCTTGCCGTTTCCGGCGCTAAGTTATTTTATTTCCTCGGGTTCGGGTTTTTGTCTCCGTGTGTTGTTGCCTTTGTCATGCATCTCATATCATGTCATAATGTGCATTGCATGTGCATACATGTTTGTCTCATGCATCCGAGCTTTTTTCCCGTTGTCCGTTTTGCATTCCGGCGCTCCTATCTCCTCCGGTGCCCCTTTCTACCTCTTTTCGTGTGTGGGGGTTAAACATTTCTAGATTGGACCGAGACTTGTCAAGCGGCCTTGGTTTACTACCGGTAGACCGCCTGTCAAGTTCCGTGCCATTTGGACTTCGTTTGATACTCCAACGGTTAACCGAGGGACCGAGAAAGCCTCGTTTGTGTTGCAGCCCAATACCCTTCCAATTTGGCCCAAAACCCACCTAAACCCTCTCCATCATCTAGAGCGTTCGATCATGATCGCGTGGCCGCAAACCGCACTCCATTTGGAGCTTCCTAGCTCCCTCTATGCCTATAAATAGATCCCCTTCCGAAATCACGGGTCTCTTCCTACCCTAACCTAGCTCCCCGCCTCTCTGCGCGCCGGACAATGTCCGGGCCGCGCCGGACATCCCCGCCGCCGCCAACCACAGACCGCCATGTGGCGCGCCGCCATCCGCAGCCACGCGGCCCGCTCGGCCCGCGGTGAGCCTCTGCGGCCCGCCTCCGCCGCCACTCGCCCCGGGCAAGGCGCCCCTCACCGTGCCGCCCAGTCTCCTCCCCCGCGCCGGCGAGCCTCCGCCCGGCGCCGCCGCCCGCCATCGACGTCGCAGGCCGCTCCGGCCGCCGCACCACCGCCGCCTCTTCGCCGCACCACCATAGCGGCCGCGCCGTCCGCGCCGCCCCTCGCCGCTCCGACGACCCGCTCCGGCCATCCCCTCGCGCCGGCGAGCGTCTCCAAGTTCGACGACCTCGGACTCCAACTCCGGCGATCATCGTTTTTCCGCGCCGCTACAGTGCCCGATCCGGATCCAGATCTGGAACCCTAACCTCGGTTGACTTTTTGCCCTAACCCTAGTTTTTATGCATATTTCACCGCATCGTATCTCCGCAACCGTGGCTCCAATTTGCGCGTATAGCATATCAAAATGTTCGTCTCAGAGAGTACATCATTTCATCTCACTGCATCATTTTCATTTGAGCTCATCTTGATGCCCGAAATGCTGTTGGAAGAGGGCTATGTGGTTAAATTGTCAGTTCTGTTTCATCAAATAGATATTTGTCATTTTTGCCATGATTAATGTGTGCGTGATATGCTCCCGAGCTCTACATGTGTTTTGTTATGTGCCATGCCATCTTTACAGAGGTGCTTACCATGTATTTTTGTGATATGTGTGGTGACTAGCACAAGCTTGCAAAGTAGCGTATTCGGTAATGCTGATTTCAGGGACTTAGAATTTCTCTAAGTCCTTGTCCTGATTTTGTCATTATGCCATATGTTCATGTTGTTTCCTAGTGATCCGTGCCTCTTTTGAGGATGATCAGTAAGGATGATTTGTTAACATTGTGGTGTTCTATCCATACATGTCTTTGTTTGCATTTACGGAGCACCCTAACTTGAGTCAATCGAGCTCTACTTTTGCTATTTCGTGATTCCTGGCAGATTGTTGACTTGTTAGCGATTTTGCCGAGGATGTTGTTATTGATCCGTGCATGCTATGTTGTTGTTCTTGCCATGTCTAGCTTCTATGCCATTTATTCTTGATGGGTGTATGCTTAGTTTGTCATGCCTTACTCTTTAGTGAGTGCATCGAGCTCGTAAACATGCCTACTCGTTAACAGATTTGCACGCTCCAGTTTTTAACTAAGTCTGTGATCTGTTTATGTTTTTGCCATGTTCGCATGCTTGCAATTGTATTTTCTGATCCCTTTTGGCTCAAGGTCACTAAGGGACTTATGTTAAGTGCTTTTAGTAGCTTCATGTCATGCCTTGCTTTGCCATGTTAAGTTCCTGTAGCATATAGTTTTCATGCTCTAAATTGTGCTACCTGATGTTGAATTCCAGACTTGTGTTAATTTCACTTAGTCTGAAACCTGTTATCGTTTGCATTTTTGCCATGCTTGTTTGAACCTATTAATGGATGAATTAGCCGTAGCTCAGTGTTCATCTTTTGTCAAGCATCATGAGTGGATCCCTGCCATGTATTTTGTTGTCATGTTTGAGTGCTGTAGCATATTTATCTTGATGCATTTAGATGGCTACTTGCTGATTATCGTAGACCGGTGCCATATTTGTTTTGCTTGCCATTTCCAAACCGTGCATCCGATTCCGGTGATCTTTATATCGATTTCAACCGAAATCACCTCACCTTTCTAGTGTCACTCTTGGATTTCCAAGTTGAGGCCAGGTTCAATCATTCCTTGTCAAATCTCGCATATGCATCACATATCGCATCCCGCATAGCATACCATGTTTGCATCATGTTGTTCGAGCATTGCATGTGGTTAATTGTGTTCCTTTAGCTTGTTTGTCTTGTTTGGGTAGAGCCGGGAGACGAGTTCGCTAACGAGGAGCCCGTTGATTTGCGTACGAGGATCAAGTCAACTCTGACAACTTTGCAGGCAAGATGATCATACCCTCGAAATCACTTCTATCTTTGCTTGCTAGATGCTCGCTCTTTTTCTATGCCTATGCTACGATGCCTACCACTTGCTTATCATGCCTCCCGAATTGCCATGTCAAACCTCTAACCCACCATGTCCTAGCAAACCGTTGATTGGCTATGTTACCGCTTTACTCAGCCCCTCTTATAGCGTTGCTAGTTGCAGGTGAAGATTGGAGATCGTTCCTTGTTGGAATATTGTTTATTGTTGGGATATCACCATATTATCTTGTTATCTTAATGCATCTATATACTTGGTAAGGGTGGAAGGCTCGGCTTTTTGCCTAGTGTTTTGTTTCACTCTTGCCGCCCTAGTTTCCGTCATATCGGTGTTATGTTCCCGGATTTTGCGTTCCTTACGCGGTTGGGTGATAATGGGAACCCCTTGACAGTTCGCCTTGAATAAAACTCCTCCAGCAATGCCCAACCTTGGTTTTAGCATTTTCCACCTATCCTCTTTTCCCCTTGGGTTTCCGGAGTCCGAGGGTCATCTTATTTAAACCCCCCGGGCCAGTGCTCCTCTGAGTGTTGGTCCAAACTAGAGCCCCTTGCAGCGCCACCTCGGGGAAACTCGAGGGCTGGTTTTAGTTGTATGGATTGCTTATCCGAGTGTGCCCTGAGAACGAGATATGTGCAGCTCCTATCGGGATTTGTTGGCACATTCGGGCGGTGTTGCTGGACTTGTTTTACCATTGTCGAGGATGTCTTGTAAAACCGGGATGCCGAGTCTGATCGGAATGTCTCGGGGGAGGAATATCCTTCGTTGACCGTGAGAGCTTGTGATGGGCTAAGTTGGGACTCCCCTGCAGGGATTTGAACTTTCGAAAGCCGTGCCCGCGGTTATGGGCAGATGGGAATTTGTTAATGTCCAGTTGTAGATAACATGAAACTTAACTTAATTAAAATGAATCAACCGCGTGTGTAACCGTGATGGTATCTTCTCGGCGGAGTCCGGGAAGTGAACACGGTGTTGGAGTAATGCTTGACGTAGGTTGTTCTAGGATCACTTCTTGATCATAGTTGTTCGACCATGCTTTTGCCTTCTCTTATCGCTCTCTTTTGCGAACAGGTTAGCCACCATATATGCTAGTCGTTTGCTGCAGCTCCACATATTACCTTGCCTTACCTATAATCTTAAATTGTCTTGATCGCGAGGGTGCGAGATTGCTGAGTCCCCGTGACTCACAGATTACTTCCAAACCAGATGCAGGGACCGATGATACCGTTCCAGATGATGCGCTTGAGCTCAAGTGGGGGTTCGATGAAGACTCTCGCCGTTACTATGTGTCTTTCCCAGAGGATCAGTAGTGGTGCCCAGTTGGGGTGATCGGGGACCGTGTCGCATGTTGGGGTTGATCTTTTATTTTGGTACCGTAGTCGGACCATGAGTGTATTGGATGATTGTAGTGTTATTCATGTATTTGTGTGACGTGGCGAGTGTAAGCCAACTATGTATCATTTCCCCTTTTTATATATATTTACATGGGTTGTTGTGAAGATTACCTTACTTGCGACATTGCTTTTAATGCGGTTATGCCTCTAAGTCGTGCTTTGACACGTAGGAGATATAGCTGCATCAAGGGCGTTACAAGTTGGTAATCAGAGCCTTCCCCGACCTTAGGAGCCCCCCTGCTTGATCGAATAGCTGGCGTTGTTGAGTCTAGAAAAATGTTTTGAGTCATTTAGGAATTATATATCGGAGAGTTTAGGAATTCTTTTTACTCCCCAGTCCCTTCATCGCTCTGGTAAGGCATCCTGACGTAGAGTTTTGACTCTTCTCTTCTCAAATTTCACTAAATTTTTTTAGGATCACGCAGGTATCTTGGAATTGTTCCGATTGATTTGTGACGAGAACATTGTTCTTGGTGCCTCCTGTCATTTAGGGGTTGTGGCAGTGTCCCGGGGAGTTGAGCTCCGAGGTGTTGTCGTCACAATTTTATCGTTGCAGTTCTGGAATACATGAGTTTAGTTTCGCCGACATCGAAAATCTCTTTTATGCAGTTGTTGGTGAGATAACCTCAACGCCACCCAGTACTGGGGCGGGAGTTCGGGAGTATTGCCATAACTTGTATAACGGATGCTTTTCGAAGGTTGAGGTAGACGATTTCCGAAGTTTTTCTCGGTTATGTGTTGAAGGATGGATACAGCTGGATGTAGGATTTGCTAGAATTGGGTGGATATTATGCTTCTCCTGTATCCCCAACACCCGATTGCATAACCGGAAAGGTTCGGGAGTTTCATAGGTGGGAATTCTTGTAGCTCTAGTTCTTCTTCCACGGATATTTGGTTTGAGATTGGGTGATCCTTACCGAGTATTCGTTCTTGTTCCGTACCTTGTTGTTTTTCTTCTACCTCAATTCTAAGTGGTTTCTCAATTTATGGATATGTGACCATTTCCATTGGAATGCATTCGTTCATTTTGTTCGGATGTGAAGACTATATGTTGCAATTTCAACCCGTTTGATTCAGCTTCAATATTTGTCTGTCAATGTGCTAATGGATGTCAACCTCTTCAGGATGGCTCCTCCAACGCGCACGACTCCGAATCCTGATCCGCCACCACCACCTCCACCTCCGGAGGCATGGCAAGCTGTGATGGCCGCTACCAATGCAAACAGCAGCTGATCATGCAACTTCTTCAAGAGCGCAATCAAGGAAAACAAGGCCAAGGCAACAATCAGAATCACTTTGCTACACTCAACCAGTTCCTTGCTAACCAGCCAAAGACCTTCAGCAATTGTGTTGAGGCAACAGACGCTGATGATTGGCTCGTGGACATATGCAAGCATTTCGAGTGCAGTAACGTCAGGCCTGAGGACTTTGTCAAGTTCGCTTCCTTCCAACTCAAAGACCAAGCTGCAGAATGGTTTCAGCAGTACAAAGATTCCAGAGGAGGCCATGTGATTACCTGGGATGAATTCCGTCAAGACTTCAAAGCTCATCATATTCCTCAGAGCGTGGTTGAAAGCAAGCGTGAGGAATTCCGCAACCTGAAGCAAGGCTCTATGTCTGTCTACGAGTACAACAAGATGTTTCAGAAGCTCGCCCGTTTTGCTAAGCAGGACGTCCCTGACGAGAAGAGCATGATATACCAGTTCAGGGGTGGTCTCAGAGAAGAAATCCAGCTAGCTCTCGTTCTCTTTGAGCCCAAGAGGTACGATGAGTTTTACAACATGGCAATGAAGCAAGAGATTGCTCAACTAAAGTGCGATGCTTCAAAGAAGCGAGTCAGAGATGCTACTCCTTCTTCCTCAACTCAAGTGGCTAAGCAGCAGAAGTATTGGCTTCCTCCTCCTCCGTTCCGTCAGCCTTATCAGTAGAAGAGCAAAGGTGGCAGTGGATCTTCCCACCCACCCAACCCTGGCTTTCAGAACAAGACTTCATCTCAAGCTCCAAGATCAAGTGCTCCGTATCACCGTCCGCTTTCAGAGGTCACGTGCAACAAGTGCCAACAGAAGGGTCACTATGCCAACAAATGTTTCAATCAGAGGCGTCTCCCTCCTCCTCCTCCTGTGAGATCGGCAAGTACAGTTGTGGTCAAGCATAACCCCAAGTACTCCAAGGTCAACATGGTGAATGCAGCTCAGGCAGAGGACTCGTCAGATGTCATCATGGGTAACCTTCCTGTTAACGATATTCCTGCAAGAGTTCTTTTTAACACTGGTGCATCGCATTGTTTCATCTCGAGACCTTTTGCATCTAAGCATGATTTTGTTACTCAAGTGTTGCCGAAACCATTGGCTATTGTCTCTCCGGCCCGTCAAATGACATCTCGAGTATGCATTCCGGATGTTTCAATCACATTGGGTGACTATAAGTTCTTATCCTCTCCAAATGTTCTTGGTGACTCAGATATTGATCTTATTCTCGGAATGGATTGGCTTTCTAAGCACAAGGCTCAGCTTGATTGTGCTGCCAGGCAGATTCAATTGACTCATTCGTCTGAGGATGTAATTGTCTTTGCCGCTCGGGATAATACCATCCGTCAGTTTTCTCTCAATTAGAAGGGTGAACTGGATGCCATCTCTCAAATTCCAGTCATTTGCGAATATCAAGACGTCTTTCCAGAAGAGCTTCCAGGAATGCCTCCGCACCGGCCAGTTGAATTCGTCATTGATCTTGAGCCTGGCACGGAACCGGTTTGCAAACGTCCTTACAAGCTTGGACCTGAAGAGTTGAAGGAGCTGAAGAAGAAACTCGATATTCAAGAGCGAATGGGTCTCATCTGACCTAGTTCTTCTCCATGGGGTTGTGGAGTTCTTTTTGTGAAGAAGAAGGATGGAACGGACCGACTTTGTGTTGACTACCGTCCATTGAACAAGAATACTACAAAGAGCAAGTACCCACTTCCCAACATCAACGAGCTGTTTGAACAACTCAAAGGTGCTCAAGTATTCTCCAAGCTTGATCTCCATATGGGATATCACCAGATTCGAATCCGTGAGCAAGATATCCCCAAGACAGCTTTCAGAACAAGCTATGGTTCATATGAATACAATGTCATGTATTTTGGCCTTGTCAACGCTCCTCCGACTTTCTCTCGCATGATGAACTTTATCTTCAACGCCTACACAAATGACTTCGTCTTGGTCTACCTCGATGATATTCTGGTCTTTTCGAAGAACAAGGAAGATCATGCCAAGCACTTGCGTTTGGTGCTGGATAAGCTCAGAGAACATCAGTTCTACGCCAAGTTCTCAAAGTGCGAGTTTTGGCTCGATGAGGTTCTCTATCTTGGGCATATCATCTCTGCCAAGGGCATAGCGGTGAATCCTGAGAAGGTGTCTGCAATTGTGAACGGGGAACCACCTCAGAACGTGGAGCAACTCCGCAGCTTCCTTGGTCTCGCAAGCTACTGTCGAAGGTTCGTTGAGAACTTTTCAAAGATCGCGAAGCCTCTTTCAAACCTTCTCCAGAAGCACGTCAAGTAAGTTTGGTCTCCTGAATGTGACATCGCTTTCAACACTTTGAAAGAGAAATTAGTCAGTGCTCCAGTTCCGACTCCTCCTAATGAATCCAAACCGTTCGAGGTCTTCTGCGATGCCTCTCTTCAAGGTCTTGGTGCAGTATTGATGCAAGAGAAGAAAGTTGTGGCTTATACCTCTCGCCAGTTGAAGCCCAACGAGAAGAACTACCCCACTCATGACCTTGAGCTGGCGGCAGTTGTGCATGCTCTTTTGACTTGGAGACATCTCTTATTGGGAAGAAAAGTGGACATCTTCACTGACCACAAGAGTCTCAAGTACATCTTCACTCAGCCTAATCTCAACCTCAGGCAGACTCGTTGGGTCGAAATGATTCAAGAGTATAATCCGAGTATCGAATATACTCCAGGCAAGGCCAATGTGATTGCTGACGCATTGAGCAGGAAGGCTTACTGCAACAGTCTGATTCTTAAGCCTTACCAACCCGAGCTTTGTGAAGCTTTCCGCAAACTCAATCTGCAAGTTGTTCCTCAAGGTTCCCTCGCCAACCTTCAAGTCTCTCCTACTTTGGAAGATCAGATTCGCGAGGCTCAACTTCTTGATGCTATGGTGAAGAA
Organism: Triticum urartu; assembly: GCF_056163025.1. NCBI lineage: Eukaryota > Viridiplantae > Streptophyta > Magnoliopsida > Poales > Poaceae > Triticum > Triticum urartu. Next base: position 359,234,696 of record NC_141876.1, on the reverse strand, counting down.
GGTGAAGATTGGGATTGCCAAGAGTCAACCCAAGTACAAGTGCTATCGCCTTGATGACAAGGATACTCTCTTCTTCGAGGATCGCATTGTTGTGCCTAAAGGTGACCTTCGTAAAGTCATTATGAACGAGGCTCACAATTCACTCCTCTCCATCCACCCTGGGAGTACGAAGATGTACCAGGACCTCAAGCAGGCTTATTGGTGGACTCGAATGAAGCGCGATATTGCTCAGTTCGTGAATGAATGTGATGTCTGCAGAAGAGTGAAGGCAGAACACCAACGACCAACTGGTCTCCTCCAACCTCTTGCCATTCTAGAATGGAAGTTTGACCACATTGAGATGGACTTCGTGACTGGGTTTCCAAAGTCCAAGCGTGGCAATGATGCTATATTCGTTGTCATCGATAAACTCACTAAAGTGGCTCACTTTCTGCCTATCAAAGAGTCTATCACTGCAGCTCAATTGGCGGAGCTGTATACCTCTCGGATTGTCTCTCTGCACGGCATTCCACAGTTGATCTCTTCAGACCATGGCAGCATCTTTACATCCAAGTTTTGGGATTCTTTTCAGAAGGCCATGGGCACCAACATCCGCTTCAGCACAACTTTCCATCCTCAAACTAGCGGCCAAGTCGAGCGTGTCAATTAGATTCTCGAAGATATGCTCAGGGCTTGCGTTATCTCTTTCGGTATGAAGTGGGAAGATTGTCTTCCATATGCCGAGTTCTCCTACAACAACAATTTTCAAGCAAGTTCGGGCAAGGCCCCATTTGAAATTCTCTATGGCAGGAAGTGCCGTACTCCTCTTAACTGGTCCGAGACCGGTGAACGTCAACTTCTTGGAAATGACTTGATCATAGATGCAGAGGAAATGTGCAAAGTTATTCGTGATAACCTCAAAGCAGCGCAATCATGTCAGAAGAGCTACTATGATAGTAAGCATCATGATTTGGCTTTCGAGATCGGAGACCATGTTTACCTCCGCGTCTCTCCAATGAAAGGTACTCGTCGCTTCGGTATCAAAGGGAAGCTTGCCCCTAGATACGTGGGTCCTTTCAAGATCATCAGCAAGAGAGGTGATCTCGCTTATCAAATCGAGCTTCCTTAAAACTTTGCAAATGTGCACGACGTGTTCCATGTCTCTCAGCTCCGCAAGTGCTTCAAGACCCCTGACCGCACCGTCAACTTCGAAGACATTGATCTCCAAGAAGACCTTTCTTATCGTGAGCACCCAGTTGCTATTCTTGAAGAGACTGAATGCAAGACTCGCAATAAGTCAATCAAATTCCTCAAAGTCAAGTGGTCACACCATTCCGACCGCGAAGCCACCTGGGAACGCGAGGATCACCTCCGTTCTGAGTACCCGGCGTTTTTCCAGTCCTAGATCTCGGGACGAGATCCTTTCGTAGTGGTGGAGTGTTGTAACACCCCGGATGTAATTTACCTTATATGTATCCCAACTCTTGCCGTTTCCGGCGCTAAGTTATTTTATTTCCTCGGGTTCGGGTTTTTGTCTCCGTGTGTGGTTGCCTTTGTCATGCATCTCATATCATGTCATCATGTGCATTGCATGTGCATACGTGTTCGTCTCATGCATCCGAGCTTTTTTCCCGTTGTCCGTTTTGCATTCCGGCGCTCCTATCTCCTCCGGTGCCCCTTTCTACCTATTTTCGTGTGTGGGAGTTAAACATTTCCAGATTGGACCGAGACTTGTCAAGCGGCCTTGGTTTACTACCGGTAGACCGCCTGTCAAGTTTCGTGCCATTTGGACTTCGTTTGATACTCCAACGGTTAACCGAGGGACCGAGAAAGCCTCGTTTGTGTTGCAGCCCAACACCCTTCCAATTTGGCCCAAAACCCACCTAAACCCACTCCATCATCTAGAGCGTTCGATCATGATCGCGTGACCACAAACCGCACTCCATTTGGAGCTTCCTAGCTCCCTCTATGCCTATAAATAGACCCCCTTCCGAAATCACGGGTCTCTTCCTACCCTAACCTAGCTCCCCGCCTCTCTGCGCGCCGGACAACGTCCGGGCCGCGCCGGACATCCCCGCCGCCGCCAACCACAGGCCGCCACATGGCGCACCGCCACCTGCAGCCACGCGGCCCGCTCGACCCGCGGTGAGCCCCCGCGGCCCGCCTCCGCCGCCACTCGTCCCAGGTGAGGCGCCCCTCACCGCGCCGCCCCGTCTCCTCCCCCGCGCCGGCGAGCCTCCGCCCGGCGCCGCCACCTGCCATCGACGTCGCAGGCCGCTCCGGCCGCCGCACCACCGCCGCCTCTTCGCCGCACCACCACCACGGCCGCGCCGCCCGCGCCGCCCCTCGCCGCTCCGGCGACCCGCTCCGGCCATCCCCTCGCGCCGGCGAGCGTCTCCAAGTCCGACGACCTCGGACTCCAACTCCGGCGATCATCGTTTTTCCGCGCCGCTACAGTGCCCGATCCGGATCCAGATCTGGAACCCTAACCTCGGTTGACTTTTTGCCCTAACCCTAGTTTTTATGCATATTTCATCGCATCGTATCTCCGCAACCGTGGCTCCGATTTGCGCGTGTAGCATATCAAAATGTTCGTCTCAGAGAGTACATCATTTCATCTCATTGCATCATTTTCATTTGAGCTCATCTTGATGCCCGAAATGCTGTTGGAGGAGGGCTATGTGGTTAAATTGTCAGTTCTGTTTCATCAAATAGATATTTGTCATTTTTGCCATGATTAATGTGTGCGTGATATGCTCCCGAGCTCTACATGTGTTTTGTTATGTGCCATGCCATCTTTAAAGAGGTGCTTACCATGTATTTTTGTGATATGTGTGGTGACTGGCACAAGCTTGCAAAGTAGCGTATTCGGTAATGCTGATTTCAGGGACTTAGAATTTCTCTAAGTCCTTGTCCTGATTTTGTCATTATGCCATATGTTCATGTTGTTTCCTAGTGATCCGTGCCTCTTTTGAGGATGATCAGTAAGGATGATTTGTTAACATTGTGGTGCTCTATCCATCCATGTCTTTGTTTTAATTTATGGAGCACCCTAGCTTGAGTCAATCGAGCCCTACTTTTGCTATTTCGTGATTCCTGGCAGATTGTTGACTTGTTAGCGATTTTGCCGAGGATGTTGTTATTGATCCGTGCATGCTATGTTGTTGTTATTGCCATATCTAGCTTCTATGCCATGTGTTCTTGATGGTTCTATGCTTAGTTTGTCATGCCTTGCTCTGTAGTGAGTGCATCGAGCTCGTAAACATGCCTACTCGTTAACAGATTTGCATGCTCCAGTTTTTAAATTAGCTTCATGTCATGCCTTGCTTTGCCATGTTAAGTTCCTGTAGCATATAGTTTTCATGCTCTAAAGTGTGCTACCTGATGTTGAATTCCAGACTTGTGTTAATTTCACTTAGTCTGAAACCTGTTATCGTTTGCATTTTTGCCATGCTTGTTTGAACCTATTAATGGATGAATTAGCCGTAGCTCAGTGTTCATCTTTTGTCAAGCATCATGAGTGGATCCCTGCCATGTATTTTGTTGTCATGTTTGAGTGCTGTAGCATATTTATCTTGATGCATTTAGATGACTACTTGCTGATTATCGCAGACCGGTGCCATATTTGTTTTGCTTGCCATTTCCGTACCGTGCATCCGATTCCGGTGATCTTTATATCGATTTCAACCAAAATCACCTCACCTTTCTAGTGGCACTCTTGGATTTCCAATTTGAGGCCAGGTTCAACCATTCCTTGTCAAATCTCGCATATGCATCACATATCGCATCCCGCATAGCATACCATGTTTGCATCATGTTGTTCGAGCATTGCACGTGGTTGATTGTGTTCCTTTTGCTTATTTGTCTTGTTTGGGTAGAGCCGGGAGACGAGTTCGCTAATGAGGAGCCCGTTAAGTTTGCTTACGAGGATCAAGTCAACTCTGACAACTTTGCAGGCAAGATGATCATACCCTCAAAATCACTTCTATCTTTGCTTGCTAGATGCTCGCTCTTTTGCTATGCCTATGCTACGATGCCTACCACTTGCTTATCATGCCTCCCAAATTGCCATGTCAAACCTCTAACCCACCATGTCCTAGCAAACCGTTGATTGGCTATGTTACCGCTTTGCTCAGCCCCTCTTATAGCGTTGCTAGTTGCAGGTGAAGATTGGAGATCGTTCCTTGTTGGAACATTGTTTATTGTTGGGATATCACCATATTATCTTGTTATCTTAATGCATCTATATACTTGGTAAAGGGTGGAAGGCTCGGCTTTTTGCCTAGTGGTTTGTTTCACTCTTGCCGTCCTAGTTTCCGTCATATCAGTGTTATGTTCCCGGATTTTGCGTTCCTTACGCGGTTGGGTGATAATGGGAACCCCTTGACAGTTCGCCTTGAATAAAACTCCTCCAGCAATGCCCAACCTTGGTTTTAGCATTTTCCACCTAGCCTCTTTTCCCCTTGGGTTTCCGGAGTCCGAGGGTCATCTTATTTAAACCCCCCCGGGCCAGTGCTCCTCTGAGTGTTGGTCCAAACTAGAGCCCTTTGCAGCGCCACCTCGGGGAAACTCGAGGGCTGGTTTTAGTTGTATGGATTGCTTATCCGAGTGTGCCCTGAGAATGAGATATGTGCAGCTCCTATCGGGATTTGTCGGCACATTCGGGCGGTGTTGCTGGACTTGTTTTACCATTGTCGAGGATGTCTTGTAAAACCGGGATGCCGAGTCTGATCGGAATGTCTCGGGAGGAGGAATATCCTTCGTTGACCGTGAGAGCTTGTGATGGGCTAAGTTGGGACTCCCCTGCAGGGATTTGAACTTTTGAAAGCCGTGCCCGCGGTTATGGGCAGATGGGAATTTGTTATTGTCCGGTTGTAGATAACATGAAACTTAACTTAATTAAAATGAATCAACCGCGTGTGTAACCGTGATGGTCTCTTCTCGGCGGAGTCCGGGAAGTGAACACAGTGTTGGAGTAATGCTTGACGTAGGTTGTTCTAGGATCACTTCTTGATGATAGTTGTTCGACCGTGCTTTTGCCTTCTCTTCTCGCTCTCTTTTGCGAATAGGTTGGCCACCATATATGCTAGTCGCTTGCTGCAGCTCCACATATTACCTTGCCTTACCTATAAGCTTAAATAGTCTTGATCGCGAGGGTGCGAGATTGCCGAGTCCCCGTGACTCACAGATTACTTCCAAATCAGATGCAGGGACCGATGATACCGTTCCAGATGATGCGCTTGAGCTCAAGTGGGAGTTCAATGAAGACTCTCGCTGTTACTATGTGTCTTTCCCAGAGGATCAGTAGTGGTGCCCAGTTGGGGCGATCGGGGACCGTGTCGCATGTTGGGGTTGATCTTTTGTTTTGGTACCGTAGTCGGACCATGAGTGTATTGGATGATTGTAATGTTATTCATGTATTTGTGTGACGTGGCGAGTGTAAGCCAACTATGTATCCTTTCCCCTTTTTATATATATTTACATGGGTTGTTGTGAAGATTACCTTACTTGCGACATTGCTTTCAATGCGGTTATGCCTCTAAGTCGTGCTTCGACACGTAGGAGAAATTGCCACATCGAGGGCGTTACACCATACTATTAGTAGAATACGTATTGAGTAAAGTCAAATTCGATTTATTTCACATGCATAACAATACAAAATTGTACCCAAAAGAAATAAAAATCAAATTGCAGTATTGAACCAAACAGTTAAATGGACAACAGTACAAATGAACCAAAACAGTTAACTGAGCACGGCATTGCAGAATAGAAACATGTACTAGAAGATAAGACAGTTAACAAAACAAAGAATGCTTGAGAACAATACTACGAAATGTAGCAATTGTTGGACCAAACTGTTAACTGAACATTACATTTCAGAGGACCAAACTATTAACTAAACATCAGATTGCATATTAATATTACAGAGGACAAATCACTAGAAGGCACTGGCGGTGGCCTCGAGAAAACAGCACGAACTATATTTTAAAGTAGACAACCGCGTGGCGGTGTCGACGGTGGCTTCGAAGACGAGGTGCTCCTCCAAGATCTGGCGGTTGGCACGCATGACAGCCATAGCGACCTCGTCCGTGCGTGCGGCCGCGATTTGCTTCTCCGCTGCTAGATGCTATTGAGCTCCACGTTATACTGTGTGCAAAATGGCTGTGAGCGACGCTTAATTGGAGGAGGGGGACAATGATTTCGGCGAAGGTGTCACGTTGTCGGTCAGGGCATGTGGGACGGGGAAGGCGAAGGATGGTGTGGGTGGGGTGTGGATTATCTGACCATATCGACGAGGCAGCGCATCAAGAAGAAGGGTCGTCGATGAGGAGGCGGCACTGCAAGAAGAAGGGTCGCCGACGAGGAGGCGGCGTTGCAAGAAGAAGGGTCGGTGGCGAGGAGGCCGCCAGCAAGAAGAAGGGTCGTCGACGAGGAGGCGGCACTGCAAGAAGAAGGGTCACCGACGAGGAGGCGGCGTTGCAAGAAGAAGGGTGGCCGCCGAGGTGGCGGCGCTGCAAGAAAAAGGGTCGCCGTCGAGGAGGCTGAGCTACCAGTAAGCCGCAGTGAAGGTTTGAACCTGGAAAGCAAGGAGGAACAATGGAAATGTGGCTTTTCATGGGAGGGAGGGGGCGGGGAGATAGATATTTTCACGGTGGCAGAAAAATTTCGCTCGGTGCCACAAGAAACTGGCGCGCAAGTGTGGTTCATGCGGGGGTGGTGGACTGTAGACGACGAAGCTTCCTACGTAAGCCAGACAAGACGGTGCGCCAAGATATTTTGTATCGCATCCCACAAGATTCTTTCTAGTAAACTATTTGTGGTATACCTGATTTTTTCATTCTGTTTTGAAAGACAAAATGGTGTTATGGAGGAAAAGGATGGTGTTTGAATTGCTAGAACATTTATGTACAGTGAAAATGCAACTACATGAGTTTCGTGCTTAAATTTTGAATTATTCCGGGTTTGTTTGGCATTTTTATGCATTAATTGTTTTTCTAGGCATTTAATGTGCATAATTCAAATTTGAACTATAAGCACATGCTCAAGTGCATCAATGTAACACCCACAATGCGGCTATATCTCCCACGTGTCGGGGCACGACTTAGAGGCATAGCCGCATGGTAGGTCTGTCGCAAGAGGGGTAATCTTTACACGACCCATGTACTGAATAAGAAAGGGATAAAGAGTCGGCTTACAATCGCCACTTCACACAATACATTAATAATCCATACATCATACAAAGTACAACCAAAGGTCCGATTATGGAACCAAAATAAAGAAAGACAACCCCAAATGCTATATCCCCGATCGTCCCAACTGGGCTCCACTACTGATCATCAGGAATGGAAACATAATAACGTCCCGAATCCTCGTCGAACTCCCACTTAAGTTCGGTAGCGTCCCCTGCACTGGCATCATCGGCACCTGCATCTGTTTGGAAGTAACCGTGAGTCACGAGGACTCAACAATCTCACACCCGCGAGATCAAGACTATTTAAGCTTAAGGGTAGGAAAGGGTAGTGAGGTGGAGCTGCAACAAAGCACTAAGCATATATGGTGGCTAACTTATGCAAAAGAGAGCGAGAAGAGAAGCAACGCACGGTCGAGAAGCTAATAGTGATCAAGCAGTGATCCTGAAAACTACTTACGTTCAAACATAACACGAGCCCATGTTCTCTTCCATGACTCCGCCGAAAAGAGACCATCATGGCTACACACGCTGTTGATTCATTTTAATTAAGTTAAGTGTCAAGTTCTCTACAACCGGATATTAACAAATTCCCATCTGCCACATAACCGCGGGCACGGCTCTCGAAAGTTTATACCCTGCAGGGGTGTCCCAACTTAGCCCATCACAAGCTCTCACGGTCAACGAATGATATTACTTCTCCCAGGAAGACCCGATCAGTCTCGGAATCCCGGTTACAAGACATTTCCGACAATGGTAAAATAAGACCAGCAAAGCCGCTCGATGTGCCGACAAATCCCGATAGGAGTCCCACGTATCTCGTTCTCAGGGCACACCAGATAGGTCAAGCTACAAGTAAAACCAACCCTCAAGTTGCCCTGAGGTGGCCCCGCAGGCTGCCCGTTTCGGACCAACACTTAGAGGAGCACTGGCCCGGGGGGTTTAAAATAAAGATGACCCTTGAGTCTGCAGAACTCAAGGGAAAGGTATATGGTGGTAGGTAGGCAAATGGTAAAACCAAGGTTGGGCCTTGCCGGAGTAGTTTTATTCAAAGCGAACGGTCAAGGGGTTCCCATAACATCCAACCGCGTAAGGAACGCAAAATCAAGGAACATAACACCGGTATGATGGAAACTAGGGCGGCAAGAGTGGAACAAAACACCAGGCATAAGGCCGAGCCTTCCACCCTTTACCAAGTATATAGATGCATTAAAGGAAATAAGATATAATAATGATATCCCAACAATATCCATGTTCCAACATGGAACAAGCTTCAACTTCACCTGCAACTAGCAACGCTATAAGAGGGGCTGAGCAAAAGCAGTAACATAGCCAAACAACAGTTTGCTAGGAAAGGTGGGTTAGAGGCTTGACATGGCAATATGGGAGGCATGACATAGCAAGTGGTAGGTAGCGCGACATAGCAATAGAGCGAGCAACTAGCAAGCAAAGATAGAAATGATTTCGAGGGTATGGTCATCTTGCCTGCAAAGTTCTCAGAGTTGTCGAAAGCTTGATCCTCGTTAGCATACTCAACAGGTTCCTCGATCACGTACTCGTCTCCCGGCTCTACCCAAAGCGAGAACACAAGCAAAAGGACCAACAATCAATCATGGTGAAATGCACAAGCAACATGATGCAATACATGGCATGATATGCAAGACATGATATGCAATGAATATGTGTGCTTCGGAAGAGAAAAAATGATCAAGGCATCAACTTGGCAAACCAAGTGCGCAGCTGGAAAGATGAGGTGATTTCGGTCGAAATCGATATAAAGATCACTGGAAATGGAGGCACGGTTTGCAAATGGTAAGCAAAACAAGAATGGTGTTATTCTGCGATTAACATCATGATGCCATATAGAATGCAACAAGAAACTAAGCTACTGAACTCCAACATAACAACAAAGCATATGGCAGTGATGTACAGAAGATGCTTGACAAAACATGAACACTAAGCTATGGCTAAATCACACAAGAGCAGGTTCAAACATGCATGGCAAAAGTGTAAAAGATATCAGCTTCACAGACTTGGTGGAAATACTAACATGTCAAAAATAATATGAGGAAGCCATGTTTAGAGCAAGCCAACATCATGCTACAAGAACATATCATAGCAATACAAGGCATGGCATGATTCTAATAAATGCATAGATCAAAAGTCCCTCACTGAACATGAGCCAAAAAGGCACAGAAGATATGATGGCACCCATGTAAACATAGCAACTTTTATTAACAGTTTCAGACTTAGCAGAAAAATAGAGCATGGCATAAACAGACTTATGATAGCAACTTTGCGAGCTCAAACCACTCACCACAAAGTATTGCATGGCAAGATAAGCATACCAACAGCAAGATGACATGTTCATGAAGCTAACCATGGCAAGATCAAGTTCATAGCATGCATGTATCACTAGCAACCACCATGTCAAAATTGATTAACATGTTAACATTCTGCCAGGAACATTTTATAGCAGAAGTAGAGAAAGAATAAGACATACTAGGGCACTCCATAATTGCAAACAGGGGAATGGATGGATATAGCAAAACCACATGTTCAAAACATCCTTACTGAAGTAACCCGAAATAACCATGGATATCACTTTAGAATCAAGTTTACATGGCATAAAAATAACAACAGGAAAAGGACAGCAAAATCCTAAGTCCCTGAAAACAGCAATATCACAAAGCCTAGTTTGCATGCTTGTGCTAGTCACCACATAGATCACAAAAATGCAACAGAAACTCCACTGTAAAGATGGCATGTTGTATATCAAAACACATGTAGATCTCATGCTCATATGAAGCACACATCAAATGTGACAAAAATGACAAATCACCATAAACTGATAAGTAGCAGCAGTAAACATTTTATAGCACTCTTGCATCAATTATTAGGGCATCAAGGTGAACTCAAACAAGAATGCCACAATGGAATGAAATGAAGAGCATCTCACAATGAACATTTGGATATATCGTATGCATGAAACGGAGCTACGATCATGGAGATATGAGGCAATGAACAGGGGCATAAAATGTTGCACAAAAAGGACTTAGAGAAATATACCCCTCGCGAAATGGATCTAGGGTTTGGTGGCACTGTTTCCAAGGTTCACTGGAAGATCACCGAAGGCGTCGCCAGAGATGGGGAAGGGCGGTCGGAGCTTGGGGTCGCCGAATCCGGTCGCTCCTCGACCGGATCTGGCCGAAGCTAGGGAGGAAGAGGCGACGAGGCGGAGGCGACTCCGGCGAGGGTCGCGGGCGGCGGAGCCGGCCGGAGAAGCGGGCGACGGCGACGGCGCTGGGGCGGAGCGGCGAGCGAGGCGACGGGGAGCGGACGCGGCGGCGAGGCGTGGTCGGGCCGCGGGGGCCGGGCGCGGGCCTGGCGGGCTTCGGCGGCGGCGGCGGTGGAGCGCCATGTGGCGGCGTCTGAGTGGAAGGGGCGCGGCGGCAGAGGGCGGATCTAGGGTTTCGCCCGAAATTTCATAGGAGGCCTTTTTATAGGTAGGAGGAGGTAGGAGTGTCCAAATGGGGTGTAGTTTTCACCCACACGATCATGATCCGACGACAGATGGCATGGAAGTGGTTTAGATGGGTTATTGGGCCGTTTGGAGGGGTGTTGGGCTGCAACACACAAGAGGCTTTTGCGGTTCCCCGGTAAACCGTTGGAGCATCAAACGGACTCCAAATGGAACGAAATTTGACAGGCGGTCCACCGGTGGTGTACCAAGGCCACTTGGCAAATCTCGGTCCATTCTGAGAACGTTTAACACCCGCTCACAAAAAGAGACAAGAGGGGAGCGCCGGTGCATGTGGGAGTGTCGGATTGCAAAACGGTCAACAGGGAAAAATGCTCGGATGCATGAGACGAACACGAATGCAAATGCGATGCACATGATAACATGATATGAAATGCATGACACGAACAAAATGCAAAACGAAGACAAAACCCAACCACGAAGGGAAATCTCATAACTTAAAGACGAAAATGGCAAGAGTCGGAGTTACAAATATAGCAAGTTACATCCGGGGTGTTACAACACTCCACCAATATAAGGGGATCTCGTCCCGAGATCTAGGACTGAAAGAACTTCGGATATTCGGAACGGAGGTGGTCCTCGCGTTCCCAGGTGGCTTCTCGGTCGGAATGGTGTGACCACTTCACTTTCAGGAATTTGATAGACTTGTGGTGAGTCTTGCGCTTGGTTTCTTCAAGAATAGCACCGGGATGCTCATGATAAGACATGTCTTCTTGGAGATCAATCTCTTCGAAGTTGATGGTGCGCTTAGGAGTCTTGATGCACTTGCGAAGCTGTGACACGTGAAACACATCGTGCACGTTTGCGAAGTTGGATGGAAGCTCAAGTTGATAGGCGAGGTCGCCTCTTTTGCCAATGATCTTGAAAGGAACCACGTATCTAGGGGGCAAGCTTCCCTTTGATACCGAAGCGACGAGTACCTTTCATTGAAGAGACGCGGAGGTAAACATGGTCTCCTATCTCGAAAGCCAAGTCACGATGCTTGCTATCATAGTAACTCTTCTGGCGCGATTGCGCGGCTTTGAGATTTTCGCGGATGACTTTGCACATTTCTTCAGCTTCTGTAATTAAGTCATTGCCAAGAAGTTGGAGTTCACCAGTCTCTGACCAATTGAGAGGAGTACGACACTTTCTGCCATAGAGAATTTCGAATGGGGCCTTGCCCGAACTCGCTTGGAAACTGTTGTTGTAGGAGAACTCGACATATGGAATACAATCTTCCCACTTCATACCGAAGGAAATGACACAAGCCCTGAGCATATCTTCAAGGATTTGATTGACTCGCTCGACTTGGCCACTAGTTTGAGGATGGAAAGCTGTGCTGAAGCGAGTGTTGGTGCCCATGGCCTTCTGGAAGGAGTCCCAGAACTTAGAAGTGAAGATGCTTCCACGATCTGAAGATATCAATTGTGGAATGTCGTGCAAAGAGACAATCCTGGAGGTGTATAGCTCTGCTAGCTGAGCTGCTGTGATAGAATCTTTGATTGGAAGGAAATGAGCCACTTTAGTAAGCTTGTCGATGACAACGAAGATAGCATCATTTCCACGCTTGGACTTGGAAAATCAAATCACGAAGTCCATCTTGATATGATCAAACGTCCATTCTGGAATAGCAAGAGGTTGGAGGAGACTAGCTGGCCGTTGGTCTTCTACTTTTACCCTTCTGCAGACATCACATTCATTTATGAATTGAGCAATTTCTCGCTTCATTCGAGTCCACCAATACGACTGCTTGAGGTCATGGTACATCTTCGTACTTCCAGGATGAATGGATAGAAGGGAATTGTGCGCCTCGTTCATAATGACTTTCCTTAGATCACCTTTAGGAACCACAATTCGATCCTCGAAGAATAGAGTGTCTTTGTCATCAATGCGATAACACTTGTATTTGGGTTGGCTCTTGGCAATCCCATTTTCACCTTCTTCACCATGGAATCTAGGAGTTGTGCCTCACAAATTTGATCTTCCAAAGTAGGAGAGACTTGGAGGTTGGCAAGAAAGCCTTGAGGAACAACTTGGAGATTCAGTTTGCGGAAAGCATCACAAAGGTCCGGTTGGAAGGGCTTGAGAATTAAGTTGTTGCAGTAAGCCTTCCTGCTCAAAGCATCTGCAATGACATTGGCCTTGCCTAGAGTATATTCAATACTCGGATTGCATTCTTGAATCATTTCGACCCAACGAGTCTGCCTGAGGTTGAGGTTGGGTTGAGTGAAGATGTACTTGAGGCTCTTATGATCTGTGAAGTTGTCGACTTTCCTTCCCAACAAGAGATGTCTCCACGTTAATAATGCATGGACAACTGCCGCCAACTCAAGATCATGAGTGGGGTAGTTCCTTTAGTTGGGCTTCAACTGGTGAGAGGTATAAGCCAAAACTTTCTTCTCTTGCATTAACACAACACCGAGACCTTGTAAGGAGGCATCACAGAAAACTTCAAATGGCTTGGATTCGTCAGGAGGAGTCAAGACATGAGCTGTGACTAACTTCTCTTTGAGGGTGTTGAAAGCAACGTCACATTCAGGCGTCCAGACATACTTGACATGCTTCTGGAGGAGGTTGGAAAGAGGCTTTGCAATCTTAGAGAAATTCTCAACGAATCTTTGACAATAGCTTGCAAGCCCAAGAAAACTGCGAAGCTGCTTGACATTCTGAGGAGGTTCCCAATTCACAATTGCAGACACCTTCTCAGGATTAACAACGATGCCCTTGGCGGAGATGATATGACCAAGGTAAAGAACTTTGTCAAGCCAGAACTCACACTTGGAAAACTTCGCATAGAATTGATGCTCTCTGAGTTTGTCGAGTACCAATCTCAAATGCTTGGCATGATCCTCCTTATTCTTGGAAAAGACCAAAATATCATCGAGATAGACCAGACGAAATCATTTGTGTAGGGGTTGAAGATGAAGTTCATCATGCGAGAGAACGTTGGAGGATCATTGACAAGGCCGAACTGAAGGAAATATGCCCTAGAGGCAATAATAATGTTATTTTTTTATTTCCTTATATCATGATAAATGTTTATTATTCATGCTAGAATTGTATTATCCAGAAACATAATACTTGTGTGAATACATAGACAAACCAAACGTCACTAGTATGCCTCTACTTGACTAGCTCGTTGATCAAAGATGGTTATGTTTCCTAGCCATAGACATGTGTTGTCATTTGATTAATGGGATCACATCATTAGGAGAATGATGTGATTGACATGACCCATTCCATTAGCTTAGCACCCGATCGTTTAGTATGTTGCTATTGCTTTCTTCATGACTTATACATGTTCCTATGACTATGAGATTATGCAACTCCCGTTTACCGGAGGAACACTTTGTGTGCTACCAAACGTCACAACGTAACTGGGTGATTATAAAGGAGCTCTACAGGTGTCTCCAAAGGTAAATGTTGGGTTGGCGTATTTCGAGATTAGGATTTGTCACTCCGATTGTCGGAGAGGTATCTTTGGGCCCTCTCGGTAATGCACATCACATAAGCCTTGCAAGCATTGCAACTAATGAGTTAGTTGCGAGATGATGTATTACGAAATGAGTAAAGAGACTTGCCGGTAACGAGATTGAACTAGGTATTGAGATACCGACGATCGAATCTCGGGCAAGTAACATACCGATGACAAAGGGAACAAAGTATGTTGTTATGCGGTCTGACCGATAAAGATCTTCGTAGAATATGTAGGAGCCAATATGAGCATCCAGGTTCCGCTATTGGTTATTGACCGGAGACGTGTCTCGGTCATGTCTACATTGTTCTCGAACCCGTAGGGTCCGCACGCTTAAGGTTTCGATGACAGTTATATTATGAGTTTATGCTTTTTGATGTACCGAAGTTTGCTCGGAATCCCGGATGTGATCACGGACATGATGAGGAGTCTCGAAATGGTCGAGACATAAAGATTGATATATTGGAAGCCTATATTTGGATATCGGAAGTGTTCCGGGTGAAATCGGGATTTTACCGGAGTACCGGGAGGTTACCGGAACCCCCCGGGAGGTATATGGGCCTTAGTGGGCTTTAGTGGAAGAGAGGAGAGGTGTCCAGGGCTGGGCCGCGCGCCCCTCCCCCCTAGTCCGAATAGGACAAGGAGAGGGGGGCGGCGCCCCCCTTCCTTCTCTCTCTCCTCTTTCCCCCTTCCCGAATCCTATTCCAACTAGGCAAGGGGGGGAATCCTACTCCCGGTGGGAGTAGGACTCCTCCTGGCGCGCCCTCCTCCTGGACGGCCGCACCCCCCTTGATCTTTATATACGGGGGCAGGGGGCACCCCTAGACACACAAGTTGATCCACGTGATCATATTCTTAGCCGTGTGCGGTGCCCCGTTCCACCATAATCCTCGATAATATTGTAGCGGTGCTTAGGCGAAGCCCTGCGACGGTAGTACATCAAGATCGTCACCACGCCGTCGTGCTGACGGAACTCTTCCCCGACACTTTGTTGGATCGGAGTCCGGGGATCGTCATCGAGCTGAACGTGTGCTAGAACTCGGAGGTGCCGTAGTTTCGGTGCCTGATCGGTCGGGCCGTGAAGACGTACGACTACATCAACCGCGTTGTGCTAACGCTTCCGCTGTCGGTCTACAAGGGTACGTAGATCACACTCTCCCCTCTCGTTGCTATGCATCACCATGATCTTGCGTGTGCGTAGGATTTTTTTTGAAATTACTACGTTCCCCAACAGTGGTATCAGAGCCTAGGTTTTATGTGTCGATGTTATATGCACGAGTAGAACACAAGTGAGTTGTGGGCGATATAAGTCATACTGCTTAGCAGCATGTCATACTTTGGTTCGGCGGTATTGTTGGACGAAGCGGCCCGGACCGACATTACGCGTACGCTTACGCGAGACCGGTTCTCCCGACGTGCTTTGCACATAGGTGGCTTGCGGGTGACAGTTTCTCCAACTTTAGTTGAACCGAGTGTGGCTACGCCCGGTCCTTGCGAAGGTTAAAACAACACCAACTTGACAAACTATCGTTGTGGTTTTGATGTGTAGGTAAGATTGGTCCTTGCTTAAGCCCGTAGCAGCCACGTAAAACTTGCAACAACAAAGTAGAGGACGTCTAACTTGTTTTTGTAGGGCATGTTGTGATGTGATATGGTCAAGACATGATGCTAAATTTTATTGTATGAGATGATCATGTTTTGTAACCGAGTTATCGGCAACTGGCAAGAGCCATATGGTTGTCGCTTTATTGTATGCAATGCAATCGTGCTGTAATGCTTTACTTTATCACTAAGCGGTAGCGATAGTTGTGGAAGCATAAGATTGGCGAGACGACAACGATGCTACGATGGAGATCAAGGTGTCGCGCCGGTGACGATGGTGATCACGACGGTGCTTCAAAGATGGAGATCACAAGCACAAGATGATGATGGCCATATCATATCACTTATATTGATTGCATGTGATGTTTATCTTTTATGCTTCTTATCTTGCTTTGATTGACGGTAGCATTATAAGATGATCTCTCACTAATTATCAAGAAGTGTTCTCCCTGAGTATGCACCGTTGCAAAAGTTCTTCGTGCTGAGACACCACATGATGATCGGGTGTGATAGGCTCTACGTTCAAATACAACGGGTGCAAAACAGTTGCACATGCGGAATACTCAGGTTATACTTGACGAGCCAAGCATATACAGATATGGCCTCGGAACACGGAGACCGAAAGGTCGAGCGTGAATCATATAGTGGATATGATCAACATAGTGATGTTCACCAATGAAAGTACTCCATCTCACGTGATGATCGGACATGGTTTAGTTGATTTGGATCACGTAATCACTTAGAGGATTAGAGGGATGTCTATCTAAGTGGTAGTTCTTTAAGTAATATGATTAATTGAACCTAAATTTATCATGAAACTTAGTACCTGATAGTATCTTGCTTGTTTATGCTTGATTGTAGATAGATGGCCCGTGCTGTTGTTCCGTTGAATTTTAATGCGTTCCTTGAGAAATCAAAGTTGAAAGATGATGGTAGCAATTACACGGACTGGGTCCGTAACTTGAGGATTATCCTCATTGCTGCACAGAAGAATTACGTCCTGGAAGCACCTCTGGGTGCCAGGCCTACTGCTGGAGCAACACCAGATGTTATGAACGTCTGGCAGAGCAGAGCTAATGACTACTCGATAGTTCAGTGTGCCATGCTTTACGGCTTAGAATCGGGACTTCAACGACGTTTTGAACGTCATGGAGCATATGAGATGTTCCAGGAGTTGAAGTTAATATTTCAAGCAAATGCCCGGATTGAGAGATATGAAGTCTCCAATAAGTTCTATAGCTACAAGATGGAGGAGAACAGTTCTGTCAGTGAGCATATACTCAAAATGTCTGGGTATAATAATCACTTGATTCAATTGGGAGTTAATCTTCTAGATGATTGCGTCATTGACAGAATTCTCCAATCACTGCCACCAAGCTACAAGAGCTTCGTGATGAACTATAATATGCAAGGGATGAATAAGACTATTCCCGAGCTCTTCGCAATGCTGAAAGCTGCGGAGGTAGAAATCAAGAAGGAGCATCAAGTGTTGATGGTCAACAAGACCACTAGTTTCAAGAAAAAGGGCAAAGGGAAGAAGAAGGGGAACTTCAAAAAGAACAGCAAGCAAGTTGCTACTCAAGAGAAGAAACCCAAACCTGGACCTAAGCCTGAAACTGAGTGCTTCTACTGCAAGCAGACTGGTCACTGGAAGCGGAACTGCCCCAAGTATTTGGCGGATAAGAAGGATGGCAAGGTGAACAAAGGTATATGTGATATACATGTTATTGATGTATACCTTACTAATGCTCGCAGTAGCACCTGGGTATTTGATACTGGTTCTGTTGCTAATATTTGCAACTCGAAACAGGGACTACGTATTAAGCGAAGATTGGCTAAGGACGAGGTGACGATGCGCGTGGGAAATGGTTCCAAAGTCGATGTGATCGCAGTCGGCACGCTACCTCTACATCTACCTTCGGGATTAGTATTAGACCTAAATAATTGTTACTTGGTGCCAGCGTTAAGCATGAACATTATATCTGGATCTTGTTTGATGCGAGACGGTTATTCATTTAAATCTGAGAATAATGGTTGTTCTATTTATATGAGTAATATGTTTTATGGTCATGCACCCTTAAAGAGTGGTCTATTCTTATTAAATCTCGATAGTAGTGACACACATATTCATAGTGTTGAAGCCAAAAGATGCAGAGTTGATAACTGCCGTTTAGGTCATATCGGTATAAAGCGCATGAAGAAACTCCATACTGAAGGGCTTTTGGAACCACTTGATTATGAATCACTTGGTACTTGCGAACCATGCCTTATGGGTAAGATGACAAAAACACCGTTCTCCGGTACTATGGAGAGAGCAATAGATTTATTGGAAATCATAAATACAGATGTATGTGGTCCGATGAATGTTGAGGCTCGTGGCGGATATCGTTATTTTCTCACCTTCACAGATGACTTAAGCAGATATGGGCATATCTACTTAATGAAACATAAGTCTAAAACGTTTGAAAAGTTCAAAGAATTTCAGAGTGCAGTTGAAAATCATCGTAACAAGAAAATAAAATTCCTACGATCTGATCGTGGAGGAGAATATTTGAGTTACGAGTTTGGTGTACATTTGAAACAATGTGGAATAGTTTCGCAACTCACGCCACCCGGAACACCACAGCGTAATGGTGTGTCCGAACGTCGTAATCGTACTTTACTAGATATGGTGCGATCTATGATGTCTCTTACTGATTTACCACTATCGTTTTGGGGATATGCTCTAGAGACGGCCGCATTCATGTTAAATAGGGCACCATCAAAATCCGTTGAGACGACGCCTTATGAACTGTGGTTTGGCAAGAAACCAAAGTTGTCGTTTCTGAAAGTTTGGGGCTGTGATGATTATGTGAAAAAGCTTCAACCTGATAAGCTTGAACCCAAATCGGAGAAATGTGTCTTCAAAGGATATCCAAAGGAAACCATTGGATACACCTTCTATCACAGATCCGAAGGCAAGACTTTTGTTGCTACATTCGGAAACTTTCTGGAGAAGGAGTTTCTCTCGAAAGAAGTGAGTGGGAGGAAAGTAGAACTTGACGAGGTAATTGTACCTGCTCCCTTATTGGAAAGTAGTACATCACAGAAACCTGTTTCTGTGACACCTACACCAATTAGTGAGGAAGCTAATGATAATGATCATGAAACTTCAGAACAAGATACTACTGAACCTCGTAGATCAACCAGAGTAAGATCCGCGCCAGAGTGGTACGGTAATCCTGTTCTGGAAGTCATGCTACTAGATCATGATGAACCTACGAACTATGAAGAAGCGATGGTGAGCCCAGATTCCGCAAAATGGCTTGAAGCCATGAAATCTGAGATGGGATCCATGTATGAGAACAAAGTATGGACTTTGGTTGACTTGCCCAATGATCGGCAAGCAATTGAGAATAAATGGATCTTCAAGAAGAAGACTGACGCTGACGGTAATGTTACTGTCTACAAAGCTCGACTTGTCGCAAAAGGTTTTCGGCAAGTTCAAGGGATTGACTACGATGAGACCTTCTCACCCGTAGCGATGCTTAAGTCTGTCCGAATCATGTTAGCAATTGCCGCATTTTATGATTATGAAATTTGGCAAATGGATGTCAAAACTGCGTTCCTGAATGGATTTCTGCAAGAAGAGTTGTATATGATGCAGCCGGAAGGTTTTGTCGATCCAAAGGGAGCTAACAAAGTGTGCAAGCTCCAGCGATCCATTTATGGATTGGTGCAAGCCTCTCGGAGTTGGAATAAACGCTTTGATAGTGTGATCAGAGCATTTGGTTTTTTACAAACTTTTGGAGAAGCCTGTATTTACAAGAAAGTGAGTGGGAGCTCTGTAGCATTTCTGATATTATATGTAGATGACATATTGCTAATCGGAGATGATATAGAATTTCTGGATAGCATAAAAGGATACTTGAATAAGAGTTTTTCAATGAAAGACCTCGGTGAAGCTGCTTACATATTGGGCATTAAGATCTATAGAGATAGATCAAGACACTTAATTGGACTTTCACAAAGCACATACCTTAACAAAGTTTTGAAGAAGTTCAAAATGGATCAAGCAAAGAAAGGATTCTTGCCTGTGTTACAAGGTGTGAAATTGAGTAAGACTCAATCCCCGACCAACGCAGAAGATAGAGAGAAAATGAAAGATGTTCCCTATGCTTCAGCCATAGGCTCTATCATGTATGCAATGTTGTGTACCAGACCTGATGTGTGTCTTGCTATAAGTCTAGCAGGGAGGTACCAAAGTAATCCAGGAGTGGATCACTGGACAGTGGTCAAGAACATCCTGAAATACCTGAAAAGGACTAAGGATATGTTTCTCATATATGGAGGTGACAAAGAGCTCATCGTAAAAGGTTACGTTGATGCAAGCTTTGACACTGATCCGGACGATTCTAAATCGCAAACTGGATATGTGTTTACATTAAACGGTGGAGCTGTCAGTTGGTGCAGTTCTAAACAAAGCGTTGTGGCGGGATCTACATGTGAAGCGGAGTACATAGCTGCTTCGGAAGCAGCAAATGAAGGAGTCTGGATGAAGGAGTTCATATCCGATCTAGGTGTCATACCTAGTGCATCGGGTCCAATGAAAATCTTTTGTGACAATACTGGTGCAATTGCCTTGGCAAAGGAATCCAGATTTCACAAGAAAACCAAGCACATCAAGAGACGCTTCAATTCCATCCGGGATCTAGTCCAGGTGGGAGACATAGAGATTTGCAAGATACATACGGATCTGAATATAGCAGATCCATTGACTAAGCCTCTTCCATGAGCAAAACATGATCATCACCAAAGCTCCATGGGTGTTAGAATCATTACTGTGTAATCTAGATTATTGACTCTAGTGCAAGTGGGAGACTGAAGGAAATATGCCCTAGAGGCAATAATAATGTTATTTTTTTATTTCCTTATATCATGATAAATGTTTATTATTCATGCTAGAATTGTATTATCCGGAAACATAATACTTGTGTGAATACATAGACAAACCAAACGTCACTAGTATGCCTCTACTTGACTAGATCGTTGATCAAAGATGGTTATGTTTCCTAGCCATAGACATGTGTTGTCATTTGATTAATGGGATCACATCATTAGGAGAATGATGTGATTGACATGACCCATTCCATTTGCTTAGCACCTGATCGTTTAGTATGTTGCTATTGCTTTCTTCATGACTTATACATGTTCCTATGACTATGAGATTATGCAACTCCCGTTTACCGGAGGAACACTTTGTGTGCTACCAAACATCACAACGTAACTGGGTGATTATAAAGGAGCTCTACAGGTGTCTCCAAAGGTAAATGTTGGGTTGGCGTATTTCGAGATTAGGATTTGTCACTCCGATTGTCGGAGAGGTATCTCTGGGCCCTCTCGGTAATGCACAACACATAAGCCTTGCAAGCATTGCAACTAATGAGTTAGTTGCGAGATGATGTATTACGAAACGAGTAAAGAGACTTGCCGGTAACGAGATTGAACTAGGTATTGAGATACCGACGACCGAATCTCGGGCAAGTAACATACCAATGACAAAGGGAACAAAGTATGTTGTTATGCGGTCTGACCGATAAAGATCTTCGTAGAATATGTAGGAGCCAATATGAGCATCCAGGTTCCGCTATTGGTTATTGACCGGAGACGTGTCTCGGTCATGTCTACATTGTTCTCGAACCCGTAGGGTCCGCACGCTTAAGGTTTCGATGACAGTTATATTATGAGTTTATGCTTTTTGATGTACCGAAGTTTGTTCGGAATCCCGGATGTGATTACGGACATGACGAGGAGTCTCGAAATGGTCGAGACATAAAGATCGATATATTGGAAGCCTATATTTGGATATCGGAAGTGTTCCGGGTCAAATCGGGATTTTACCGGAGTACCGGGAGGTTACCGGAACCCCCCAGGAGGTATATGGGCCTTAGTGGGCTTTAGTGGAAGAGAGGAGAGGTGGCCAGGGCTGGGCCGCGCGCCCCTCCCCCCTAGTCCGAATAGGACAAGGAGAGGGGGGCGGCTCCCCCCCTTCCTTCTCTCTCTCCTCTTTCCCCCTTCCCGAATCCTATTCCAACTAGGAAAGGGGGGGAATCCTACTCTCGGTGGGAGTAGGACTCCTCCTGGCGCGCCCTCCTCCTGGCCGGCCGCACCCCCCTTGATCCTTTATATACGGGGGCAGGGGGCACCCCTAGACACACAAGTTGATCCACGTGATCATATTCTTAGCCATGTGCGGTGCCCCCTTCCACCATAATCCTCGATAATATTGTAGCGGTGCTTAGGCGAAGCCCTGCGACGGTAGTACATCAAGATCGTCACCACGCCGTCGTGCTGACGGAACTCTTCCCCGACACTTTGCTGGATCGGAGTCCGGGGATCGTCATCGAGCTGAACGTGTGCTAGAACTCGGAGGTGCCGTAGTTTCGGTGCTTGATCGGTCGGGCTATGAAGACGTACGACTACATCAACCGCGTTGTGCTAACGCTTCCGCTGTCGGTCTACAAGGGTACGTAGATCACACTCTCCCCTCTCGTTGCTATGCATCACCATGATCTTGCATGTGCGTAGGAATTTTTTTGAAATTACTACGTTCCCCAACACGAACGACATGACCGTATATTCATAAGAACCATAGCTTGTTCTGAATGCTGTCTTGGGGATATCTTGTTCACGAATGCGAATCTGATGATAACCCATACAGAGGTCAAGCTTGGAGAATACTTGGGCACCTTTAAGTTGCTCGAAAAGCTCATTGATGTTGGGAAGTGGATACTTGTTCTTTATTGTCTTCTTGTTCAATGGACGGTAGTCAAAGCAGAGTCGTTCCATTCCATCCTTCTTCTTGACAAAAAGGACACCACAACCCCATGGAGATGAACTTGGTCTGATCAGACCCATACGCTCTTGTTCATCGAGTTGTTTATTCAACTCCTTCAACTCCTATGGTCCAAGCTTGTAAGGACGTTTGCAAATAGGTTCCGTGCCAGACTCAAGATCGATAACGAATTCAACTGGCCGGTGAGGAGGCATTCCCAGAAGATCTTCTAGAAAGACGTCTTGATATTCACAAATGACTAGAATATGAGAGATGGCATTCAACTCGCCCTTCTCATTGAGAGAAAACAGCCGAATGGTTTCATCCCAAGCGGCAAAGATGATCACATCCTCAGAAGAGTGTGTCAATTGAATCTGCCTGGCAGCACAATCAAGCTGAGCCTTGTGCTTAGAAAGCCAGTCCAAGCCAAGAATTAGATCAATATCAGAGTCACCAAGAACCATTGGAGAAGACAGAAATCTATAGTCTCCCATCTTGATGGAAACATCCGGAACCACCAAACCGACACTCAACCGTTTACCCGGAGAAACGATATCCATGGGTTTACCCAAATGATAAGAAGTGAATTCATGCGTGGCAAAAAACGGTCTTGACATGAAACAATGCGATGCACCAGTGTCAAAAAGAACTTTTGCAGGAATAGAGTTAACTGGAAGGTTACCCATGATCACTTCTGAAGAATCCTCTGCTTGAGCTGTGTTCATCATGTTGACCTTATCATGCTTGGGATTATGCTTGACCACTGCATTGCTGGCAGATCTCACAGGAGGAGGAGGCGAAAGGCGCCTTTGGTTGAAGCACTTGTTTGCATAGTGCACTTTCTGCTGACACTTGTTGCAAGTAACCTCTGAGAGCGGACGGTGATAAGGAGCACTTGACCTTGGAGCTTGAGACTGAGCTTTGTTCTGATAGCCTAGGTTGGATGGGTGGGAAGATCCATTGCCAACTTTGCTCTTCTACTGATAAGGCTGACGAAATGGAGGAGGAGGAGGCAACCAGAACTTCTGTTGCTTAGCTGTCACTTGTGATGAAGAAGAAGATTGAACTGCATCCCTGACTATCTTCTTAGATGCCTCACACTTGAGCTGAGCAGCTTGTTGCTTTAGTGCCATGTTGTAGAATTGATCAAACTCAATCAGCTCAAGAAGCACAAGAGCTAATTGCAGATCTTCTCTGAGGCCACCTCTGAATTGATAAATCATACTCTTTTCATCAGGGACGTCTTGTTTAGCGAAGCGAGCAAGTTTCTGAAACTGGATATTGTATTGATACACGGACATACTGCCTTACTTGAGATTGCAGAACTCCTCACGCTTGCTCTCAGCAACACTTTGTGGAATGTGATGAGCTTTGAAGTCTCGGCGGAAATCATCCCAGGTAATCACACGACCTCCTCTGGAATCTATGTATTGTTGATACCACTCAGCAGCTTGATCCTTGAGTTGAAACGAAGCAAACTTGACAAATTCCTCAGGCCTGACATTGCTACATTCAACATGTTTGCAGATATCCACGAGCCAGAGGGTAGCAAACTGAGGCCGATTGTTGCCTTGGCCTCGATTTCCTTGGTTGCCTTGCCCTTGGTTGCGTTCTTGCAAGAGTTGCAAAAGCATCTGAGTGTTGGCATTGGTGGCTACCATGACAGCTTGCCATGCCTCCGGAGGTGGAGGTGGTGGAGGATTCTGACGCGTTGGAGGAGCCATCCTGAAGAAGTTGACATCCGTTAGCATCTTGAAAGACATATATTCAAGCTGAATCAAAGGATCGAAATAGCAACATAAAGTCTTAACATTCGAACGAGAATGAACGAATGAATTCCAAAGTAATCATCACACTTCCATTAAGGTTGAGAAGCCACTTAGATAAAGGTAGATAAATAAAGCAACAAGGTACGTATATGAACAAATAAGTGGTAAGGATTACCCAATCACAAACCAAATATCTGCGGGAAGAAATACTAGAGCTACTTGAATTCCCACCTATAAAACTCCCGAAACTTTCTGGTTATGCAATTAGGTGTTGGGGATACAGGGGAAGCATAATATGTCACCCAAACTAACAATTCCTACATCCAGCTGTATCCATCCTTCAACACATAACCAATAAACCTTCAGAAATCATTTACCTCAACCTTCGAAAAGCATCCGTTATACGAGTTATGGCAAACTCCCGAACTCCCGCCCCAGTACCGGGTGGCATCGAGATTATCTCACCAACAACTGCATAAAAGAGATTTTCGATGTCGGTGAACTGAGGTATTCCAGAACTGCAACGATAAAATTGTGACGACAACACCTCAGAGCTCAACTCACCGGGACACTGCCACAACCCCTAAATGTCAGGAGGCACCAAGAACAATGTTCTCGTCAGAAGACTATCGGAACGATTCCAAGATACCCGCGTGATCCTAAAAAAAATTCGTGAAATTTGAGGGGAGAAGAGTCAAAACTTCTATGTTACGAGGCCTCATCAGAGCAACGAAAGGACTGGGAGTAAAAAGAATCCTACTCTCTGATATATATAATCCTAAGACTCAAAACATTTTGTTCTAGACTCAACAACGTCAGCGATTCGATCAAGCAGGGGGCGCCTAAGTTGGGGAAGGCTCTGATTACCAACTTGTAACACCCACAATGCGGCTATATCTCCCACGTGTCGGGGCACGACTTAGAGGCATAGCCGCATGGTATGTTTGTCGCAAGAGGGGTAATCTTTACACATCCCATGTACTGAATAAGAAAGGGGTAAAGAGTCGGCTTACAATCGCCACTTCACACAATACATTAATAATCCATACATCATCCAAAGTACAACCAAAGGTCCGACTACGGAACCAAAATAAAGAAAGACAACCCCAAATGCTATATCCCCGATCGTCCCAACTGGGCTCCACTACTGATCATCAGGAATGGAAACATAATAACGTCCCGAATCTTCGTCAAACTCCCACTTAAGTTCGGTAGCGTCCCCTGCACTGGCATCATCGGCACCTGCATCTGTTTGGAAATAACTGTGAGTCACGAGGACTCAACAATTTCACACCCGCGAGATCAAGACTATTTAAGCTTAAGGGTAGGAAAGGGTAGTGAGGTGGAGCTGCAGCAAAGCACTAAGCATATATGGTGGCTAACTTACGCAAAAGAGAGCGAGAAGAGAAGCAACGCATGGTCGAGAAGCTAATAGTGATCAAGAAGTGATCCTGAAAACTACTTATGTTCAAACATAACACGAGACCGTGTTCTCTTCCCGGACTCCGCCGAAAAGAGAATATCACGGTTACACACGCGGTTGATTCATTTTAATTAAGTCAAGTGTCAAGTTCTCTACAACCGGATATTAACAAATTCCCATCTGCCACATAACCGCGGGCACGGCTCTCGAAAGTTTATACCCTGCAGGGGTGTCCCAACTTAGCCCATCACAAGCTCTCACGGTCAACGAAGGATATTCCTTCTCCCGGGAAGACCCGATCATTATCGGAATCCCGGTTACAAGACATTTCGACAATGGTAAAACAAGACCAGCAAAGCCGCCCGATGTGCCGACAAATCCCGATAGGAGTCATACGTATCTTGTTCTCAGGGCACACCGGATAGGTCAAGCTACAAGTAAAACCAACCCTCAAGTTGCCCTGAGGTGGCCCCGTAGGCTTCCCGTTTCGGACCAACACTCAGAGGAGCACTGGCCTGGGGGGGTTTAAAATAAAGATGACCCTTGAGTCTGCAGAACCCAAGGGAAAGGTATATGGTGGTAGGTAGGAAAATGGTAAAACCAAGGTTGGGCCTTGCTGGAGGAGTTTTATTCAAAGCGAACTGTCAAGGGGTTCCCATAACACCCAACCGCGTAAGGAACGCAAAATCAAGGAACATAACACCGGTATGATGGAAACTAGGGCGGCAAGAGTGGAACAAAACACCAGGCATAAGGCCGAGCCTTCCACCCTTTACCAAGTATATAGATGCATTAAAGTAAATAAGATATAATAATGATATCCCAACAATATCCATGTTCCAACATGGAACAAGCTTCAACTTCACCTGCAACTAGCAATGCTATAATAGGGGCTGAGCAAAAGCGGTAACATGGCCAAACAACAATTTGCTAGGAAAGGTGGGTTAGAGGCTTGACATGGCAATATGGGAGGCATGACATAGCAAGTGGTAGGTAGCGCGACATAGCAATAGAGCGAGCAACTAGCAAGCAAAGATAGAAATGATTTCGAGGGTATGGTCATCTTGCCTGCAAAGTTCTCAGAGTTGTCAAAAGCTTGATCCCCGTTAGCATACTCAACAGGTTCCTCGATCACGTACTCGTCTCCCGGCTCTACCCAAAGCGAGAACACAAGCAAAAGGACCAACAATCAATCACGGTGAAATGCACAAGCAACATGATGCAATACATGGCATGATATGCAAGACATGATATGCAATGCATATGTGTGCTTCGGAAGAGAAAAAATGATCAAGGCATCAACTTGGCAAACCAAGTGCGCCGCTGGAAAGATGAGGTGATTTCGGTCGAAATCGATATAAAGATCACCGGAAATGGAGGCACGGTTTGCAAATGGTAAGCAAAACAAGAATGGTGTTATTCTGCGGTTAACATCATGATGCCATATAGAATGCAACAAGAAACTAAGCTACTGCTCTCCAACATAACAACAAAGCATATGATAGTGATCTACACAAGATGCTTGACAAAACATGAACACTGAGCTACGGCTAAATCACAAAAGAGGAGGTTCAAACAAGCATGGCAAAAGTGCAAAAGATATCAGCTTCACAGACTTAGTGAAAATACTAAAATGTCAAAAACAACATCAGGAAGCCATGTTTAGAGCAAGAAAACATCATGCTACAGGAACATATCATAGGAATACAAGGCATGGAATGATTCTACTAAATGCATAGATAAAAAGTCCCCCACTTAACATGAGCCAAAAAGGCACAGAAGATATGATGGCACCCATGTAAACATAGCAAGTTTTATTAACAGTTTCAGACAGCAGAAAAACAGAGCATGGCATAAACAGACTTATGATAGCAACTTTGCGAGCTCAAACCACTCATCACCAAGTATTGCATGGCAAGATAAGCATATGAACAACAAGATGACATGTTCATGAAGCTAACCATGGCAAGAGAAAGTTCATAGCATGCATGGATCACTAGCAACCACCACGTCAACATTGATGAACATGTTAACATTCTGCCAGGAACATTTTATAGCAAAAGTAGAGAAATAGTAAGACATACTAGGGCACTCAATAAGTGCAAAGAGGGGAATGGATGGATAGAGAAAAACCACATGTTCAAAACATCCTTACTGAAGTAACCCAGAATAAGCATGGATATCACTGTAGCATCAAGTTTACATGGCATAAAAATAACAGCAGGAAAAGGACTTGGCAAAATCCTAAGTCCCTGAAAACAGCAATATCACGAAGCCTAATTTGCATGCTTGTGATAGTCACCACATAGATCACAAAAATGCAACACAAACTCCACTGTAAATATGGCATGTTGTAGATCAAAACACATGTAGAGCTCATGCTCATATGAAGCACACATCAAATGTGACAAAAATGACAAATCACCATAAACTGATAAGTAGCAGCAGTAAACATTTTATAACACTCTTGCATCAATTATTAGGGCATCAAGGTGAACTCAAACAAGCATGCCACAATGGAATCAAATTAAGATCAACTCACAATGAACATTTTGATATATCATATGCATGAAACGGAGCTACGTCGTGGAGATATGAGGCAATGAACAGGGGCATAAAATGATGCAGAAAAAGGACTTAGAGAAATATAACCCTCACGAAACGGATCTAGGGTTTGGTGGAACGGTTCCCGAGGTTTGCTGAAAGATCACCGGAGGCATCGCCGGAGATGGGGAAGGGCGGCCGGAGCTTGGGGTTGCCGAATCCGGTCGCTCCTCGACCAGATCTGGCCGGAGCTGGGGAGGAAGAGGCGGCGAGGCGGAGGCGACTCCGGCGAGGGTCACGGGCGGCGGAGCTGGTCGGAGAAGCGGGCGACGGCGGCGGCGCTAGGGCGGCGCGGCTAGCGAGCGAGGCGGCGGGGATCGGACGCGCCGACGGCGGTAGGAGGCGCGGGCGGCGAGGCGCAGTCGGGCCGCGGGGGCTGGGTGCGGTCCTGGCGGGCTTTGGCGGTGGAGCTCCACGTGGCGGCGTCTGAGTGGACGGGGCGCGGCGGCAGATGCGTCCGGCGCCGTCCGGACGTGTCCGGCGCGGAGGGAGAGGGCGGATCTAGGGTTTCGCCCGAAATTTCGGAGGAGGAGGCCTTTTTATAGGTAGGAGGAGGTAGGAGTGTCCAATTGGTGTGTAGTTTTCTCCCACACGATCGTGATCTGACGACGGAGCGCATGGAAGTGGTTTAGATGGGTTATTGGGCCGTTTGTAGGGGTGTTGGGCTGCAACACACAAGAGGCTTTTGCGGTTCCCCGTCAAACCGCTGGAGCATCAAACGGACTCCAAATGGAACGAAATTTGACAGGCGGTCTATCGGTGATGTACCAAGGCCACTTGGCAAATCTCGGTCCATTCCGAGAATGGTTAACACCCTCTCATGAAAAGAGACAAGAGGGGAGCGTCGGTGCATGCGGGAGTGTCGGATTGCAAAATGGACAACAGGGAAAATGCTCGGATGCATGAGACGAACACGAATGCAAATCCGATGCACATGATGACATGATATGAAATGCATGACATGAACAAAATGCAAAACAAAGACAAAACCCAACCACGAAGGGAAATCTCATAACTTAAAGCCGAAAATGGCAAGAGTCGGAGTTACAAATATAGCAAGTTACATCCGGGGTGTTACAATCAAAGTTTGTTGAAAAATCACATGTGTGTCTTTGGGTAAATTTATAGGTCCCATGCAATAAATGAGAATGAAATTCAAACATCTGAGCATCGTGGCTCGGCCGAGAACATTGAGAAACTTGATTGTTAAATTCCTGAAAAATTCAAAACTCTCCTGAAAATCATGAAACTTGGCACGGTGTCATTTCATGGCACCAACATGCAGTGGTAAAAAAATCGGCCACATTTGGACAAGTTTTTGGTATAAGCTTCTTGCAAACCGGAGCTTCTCTCGAGAAGGTTCGTGGTTCCCGAGGGGGGACGTGTCACCTTTGTGTGCGAAACGATATACACTACCTCCCCCCTTGATTTTTTACAGAGGCAACATAGAAATATATGAGTGCTATGTTAAAATTTGGAATTATTCCGGGTTCGTTTGGACTTTCTTATACATTAATTGAATTTCTGGTCATTTAATGTGCATAATTCAAATTTGAACTACAAGCACATGCTCCAATGCACGAAAGTTGGTTGAAAAATCACATGTGTGTCCTTGGGTGAATTTATAGGTCCCATGCAAGAAATGGGAATGAAATTCAAACATCTGGGTGTCGTGGCTCGGCCGGAAAGATTGAGAAACTTGGTTTTTTAATTCATATAAATCGAAAACATGCCTGAAAATCATGAAACTTAGCATGGTGTCATGACATGGCATCAACATGTTGTGGTAATTTTTTGGCCGAATTGGGACAAGCTTTGGTACAAGCTTCTTGCAAACCGGAGTTTCTCTCAAGAAGTCTCGTGGTTCCGAGAGGGAACGTGTCACCTCCGTGTGCGAAACGACATACGTACACTGCCTTCTCCCACCTTAATTTTTTTACACAGGTAGATTAGACCAAATAGAAGTATCGTGCTAAATTTTGGAATTATTCGGGGTTCGTTTGGCCTTTTTTATACATTAATTGAATTTCTGGGCATTTAATGTGCATAATTCAAATTTGAACTACAAGCACATGCTCCAGTGCACCAAAGTTGGTTGAAAAATCACATGTGTGTCCTTGGGTGCATTTCTAGGTCCCATGTAAGAAATGAGAATGAAATTCAAACATCTGGGCGTCGTGGCTCGGCCGGAAAGATTGAGAAACTTGGTTTTTTAATTCCTGTAAATCCAAAACATGCCTCAAAATCATAAAACTTGGCATGGTGTCATGACATGGCACCAACATGCTGTGCTAATTTTTTTGGCCGAATTGGGACAAGCTTTGGTATAGTCTTCTTGCAAACCGGAGCTTCTCTTAAGAAGTCTCGTGGTTCTGAGACGGAACGTGTCACCTCCATGTGCGAAATGACATAAACTGCCTTCGCCCGCCTTAATTTTTTTACACAAATAGATTAGACCAAATAGAAGTATCGTGCTAAATTTTGGAATTATTTCGGGTTCGTTTGGCCTTTTTATACATTAATTAATTTTCTAGGCATTTAATTAACATAATTCAAATTTGAAGTACAAGCGCATGCTCCAGTGCGCAAAATTTAGTTGGAAAATCATTTATGTCTACTTGGGCAAACTTCTAGGTCCCATAGAAAAAGTTGGAATGGAATTCAAACATCTGGGCGTCTTGGCTCGGCCGAAAACATCAAGAAACATTGTTTTAAAATCCCCGTAAATCCAATACTCGCCTGAAATGAAACTTGGCATGGTGTCATGACATGACACCAACATGCTGTGGCAATTTTCTGTCCGATTTGCGGAGGCACACACATTAACAATCTTCAAAGTCATTTTGGAACAAGTGTTGTCACGCTACAAATCGGAAACACAAGTATTATTTAAACAGTGGGCATTCTACTTACCAATTAAGTGCCACCATGCGTCCCCTTTTTTATTGGCTAGGAGGTGTCGTGCGGTGTAGCTATTTGAGTCCAGGAGGCGTGCGATCGGACTCCTGCGCGTGCTCATTGGGAGGAGAGCCCTTTGACCTCTATCCGCCGCGCACCTCCCTCCCAACATCTCCATTAATGGCGCCCGAGCCCCTGTTTCATGGCGTGGCTATGTCTCACTGGACCAAGATTTAAGAGAGAAAAAAGAAAATATGAAAAGAAAGTTTTGCACGAATCTTGATGTAAGATTCGACGGACCTATATAGCATCGACTATGACTTATACCAAGACTAATGAATATAAGGATGATGACAGTGGATAATAATTGTCTTACATATTTAGGAACATAATTAAAAAAAGCCACATGCGGCAACGCGTGAAATACACAAGGGCAAAAAAGAAGGAAGACAACGATTTGGCTTGTTGATCTCTACTTTCTTAGTGCGTTGCTGCAGGCTGCGGGGACTAGCACTGGTACGCGTTGGTGCTATACAAACGGCTTTTAACCCCTTTCTGCGACGGTGTTCGGAACCGTCGCCAAGTGAGTGACGGCGATAGGGGGTCCTTCCCACACGATCCACAAACCGTCGGGGATATGCCCTCCTGGCACACAAGCTCGACAAAATGAGGTCGTGTGTGACCGGCAAGCGCTCAAATACGGAAATACATACAGTAGAGCTAAAAATACAATTATACAGGCGAAATCATTTCCAGTCGCAAGTACATCCCACATAGTCAGTCCCCGCTAAACGTTTCCATTCGTATGTACACCCCACACAGTCGCTCCAGGGAAAATGTTTCCGTTCACAGGTACATCACACACAATTTCCCCCGTTAAATTGTTTGTGATAGCATTGCCATTGCACACGATATTAACAATTTTATCGTTTGCGTTATTGAATGCATCACACACGGTGCGTAGAAGAAACTGTGTGGCAAAGGCAGTCCATCACACATAGTTTTTATGTGGTTAACGTTTGTGCAAGGTGGCCTAATGCAAACAGTTTTCAAGAGGATGTCGTGTGTGCAGTGGAGATTGATCGCACACGTAGTGAATCCTAGAAATGTTTCTGATCTCCACGTTTATCGCAGACGTTTCACTTTAGCAAACCGTGTGCAGTGTAATCCCTAATTAATCCCTAATTTAAAAATCACATGTTTTGAATTTGAAAGTAGGAAATCACTTATTTCATATCCAACCATGTTTATTACAAATATAGGTTCAACCACGAATGCATAATTTGATGCACAAGTACATATACTGAAGAACTACAAAAGCCCCAAGTAAAGAATGATGAACCACAGTTGTACTAAAGACTATAAAGAGAGAGGAAAAAGACATACTGGTTGCTGGAGAAGGTGAAGCAGAATGCCCATATTGTGCCCTCCTCCATGTATAATGCGCGCACGACTCTAGGCCGACCCCTTGTGATGGCTGCCCGTCCATCCTTCATTGTCTTCATTGCGACTTCTCGATGCTCATTGTAGTCTGGATGAAATACTTTAACCTTCATTGCGTGTCCACCAATCATGTACTTTGCGAGGTAATCTTGAGTGAATTGCTTCGGGAACCACTGCGAATGAAAAAGATTCAGACATTTTTGTCTAACAACTCATTATGGGTAGTAAAAAGGGAAGGGTGGAGAGTTTGTAGTTACCATCCTACAGCTCACTGTTGTGTTGGATAGAGCATAAACAAATAATTTTGTTGCCACCATTCGTATCTTTTTGCTAATAACCCGTATCAGTTTCCTCACTTGATGCTTGTTCATGAATATCTCATTGCCCCATACGCAAAAAGGGTCGATGCATGGATCCTTGCCAAGGGCATATGTACCTACAAGCAACAAGTCAATATTAGAAGCTAACAAGTGTCCAGGTCTGGATCTATATGCACTACATTATGGAACGACGGGGTGAGTACAAGTCATGGGATGAAGCTAACCTCGGCGGAAAATGGTGGCCACTCCCTTTGCTGCCCGCATAAGTAGTTGAAAGGCATGATAAGTACAACAACCTTAACATCAAACAAATATAACAAAGGTAAACAACATCATCTCCAAATGATAGCTTGAATGTGTTGGTTTCATCATGCTGTTAAAGCAGATATAAATTGGAAGGCAATGTTACCGACATCAGGCTTAACAACCATGAAATTAAATATTGCAATTCAAACTGGTATTGTTGAAAATGAATAGACCATAAGTAATGCTTAAACATCACACTAGATAAATGTGTAAAACTGAAATAAATGGCATGTGTTAACTACACTAGGAATAGTTGGAACCAAATATAGATGTTCAAATTGGTATTGATGTAGTTGAGCGGCACAGTTCCGACTTGCACATAATGAACAACACATTGTGAATGAATGAAATAAACAAGGCATAAATGACAAGTATAACAACCAAATATAGCCATTGAAAACTAGACAGAGTCTCACTTCAACCAACCTAATAAGCAAATACAGATAAACAAGGCATATGCTTGAAAACTGGACAAATGCTCACTGCAACCAACCTAACAAGCAGATACAGATAAATAAGGCATCTACTTGATAACTGGACAAATGCTAAAAAAGTAACATAACAACCAAATACAGATAAACAAGGCATCAGCTTGATAACTGGACAAATGCTCACTGCAACCAAACTAAGAACCAAATACATATAAACAAGGCATCTGCTCGATAACTGGAAAAAATGCTCACTCCAACCAACCTAACAACCAAATATAGATAAACAAGGCATCTACGCACTATAAACAACCAAATATAGCCATTCCTGAAACTGAAGTGGACAATTCATACTTACACATCACATAGACCTATTGAACAATGCATTTTTGCATAATTGAAATAATTAAACACGACACAGTTAAAGCACCGCACGGCAAATGCTACTACAACAAGGGTACGGGTTGGCAAGCTAGAAAAGGTAAGATTTGCTGATAGAATGTTGCCTCACATTTCATGGATGGGATCCTTCCACTTGGGAGAGCACAGACCCATGGTGCGCTCTTTGATGTCACAGATGGGCTGTTTCACCTTGGAAGAACCTTCGTGGGTGCCCTCCTCGTGGTCGTGGTCGATGAGATCTGACTTGGCAATTGAGGATCCCAAGCCGCCGCCGTAGAACGTGTCCTTCAGAAATGATAAAATGGGCTCGATGGTGTATAAAGATCGCAAATCCTTGACCACTTGGTGGAGGAGATCAGCGGCAGGGCCGTCGAAGAGATCGACAGCGGTTGAACCAGAGGGGTTGGGGATGGACCACTTAACCTGTGACATGGCTCGCGTGAAGCCGTCGCTGTGGATGAGCTTGATGTCATAGCCAGGTTTCCTGAGGTGCAGTAATACGCTAGCCCACTGACACGAAGCCTTCGGCATGACAACATAGTCAACGTCTTCGCCAGCTTCCACGGCGACGTGTTGCTCCGGGATCGATATGTCGGGGCGAACAGCGGCCACCTCGCCAATGTCTGCCTGAGAGGCCATGATAAACCTCTTCTTGGCCGAACGCTCGTCGGGCTCCCCAGGATACATGGTCGAGCTTAGGCTGCGACATTCTGGAGTAGGGGATGTGGATCTAGCAGGAAGGAACACGTCAGGCTTCATCTAAAAACTGAGGGGAGTGGGGCGACGGTATGGGAATCGCAGGGTAACCTAAAGTTTATTATCTAAGCTAGGAGGAACAGGCAGACTGGCAGGGGTTGGCGGCGGCGCCGGTGGTGGCCGCGAGCTAGGGTTTGAGGGAGGGAGGGGCGGGTGGGGGACTGTGGAGGGGGGGGGGGTGTTTGAGGATACCCCGTGGCTACTGAATAATTTAGTAATGGTGGGTGGGATGGTGGTGGATGAGGGAGGGCGACGGTTCAAATGCCTTGACTACTGCAATTTTACTATAAGGTCCGTGCTGGAGGAGTGTGGGCGATGGTTGAAGTACGACAGCTACTAAAATTTGGGTAAAGGAATTGATGCAGGGCGGGAGTGCTCAAGATCGCGCACGGTCCAATAACAATATGCGTGTATGATAATAAGGAAAATTGGAGGAACCGCCGATTTTTGCAATGCTCAAGGCGGGTAGTTTGTTTTTATATTTCAAGCTAGCTCGTCTATCACACGGTTCGTCCTAATTTCCAAATAAACTTACCCGCCTTTAGCTTGCACATGTGGTGATTTTATAGCGCACTTACATCACACACAGTTAAGCCAGTACCTCCACCCTTTGCCCGTGCTTGTGCGGTCGTGGTGATTTTACAGCGCACTTGCATCGCACACGGTTGAACCAGTACCTCCACCTTTGCTCGCGCTTGTGCATTCGCAGGACACTAGTATCGCACACGGTTAAGATATTATACCCGTGTCCGTTGAGCATCATCAGAGCCTTTGTAGCAAAAAAAATGTTAAGAGAGGGTCAGAAGACAACTACACCAGCATGTGGCCCAAATATATATGAGTGAAAAGGGTGGTCTATGATATTCAAAATTCCAATGAACAACTTTGACCACGCGGGTCCATGGTTGGGCACGTCGTCGAAGATCGATGAGAGGGGCCAAAAGTCAAGAACCACCTGGAAGTGGCCAAATATATGTAGGAATATTGGGGATGTTTAAAACTTTAAATACACAATGCATAACTTTGGTGGCACCTTCCTAGCAAACCCAAAAGTACCCTTGGATATATATATATATCTATAATGACATAATGTCGTACCTAGCTAGGATGCTTGGCCCACCACCCCCCACTTCATGTCAGTGGGGAGGATGCACGTAATGATCGATACTTTGGTCATACATGCATGTCACCATGACCTACCATAAGACGGACCAATGAATATATCATTTGGTCAAACAACAACTGTTGTTGTCGATAAACTGCTTGGGCCAATAGATTGAACTATCATAAAAATCACACGAGAGGGACCACAAAACCAGCACCTCTTGCATGCGGCCCAAAATGATGTACGTTGGGAAGGGGTGATGCGTGTTTTCAAGATAGAATAATGTACAATTTAGACGTGGTTCCTACCTCTCGATACAGAGAACAACCATGAAGGCAAGGTAGTTAAGGAGAAGATACACAGGGTATGATGTAGGTCGAACCCAACAATCTGAGCATGTGGGAGGGAATCCTGACAACGCATGAGCTCGAGCTTTGGTTGAGCAACATGTGATGGTGACCGGCCCTAACATGAACTAGGAGGAATCCATTCATGGCTAACACATACTCCTCATTATCGATCAAAGGGATGATATATATATACACTCGGGGAGCCCACGGATATGCGTGTCATCACAAAAAACCGCACAAGGGAGGCGTGGTCGATCAGAAGACCCCGTATACATTGCATGCAGCCCGAAAATATGTATGGGTATGGTGGTGTGTGATGTGTTTAAATCCCGAATGCACAACTTCGATGGGCAACCAATTACATTACAAACCGAACACCGTACCCAAACCCAAGCCTGGTTCAATACGTACGATGTCGGTTTCCCAACTTTGAGGCGGGGCGGGGGGGGGGGGGGGGTTCGTCCCACACATGCGCTCAAACTTTATTTGGTCTAGCATGGGGCACATCTATATCTATATCTATACGCCTATATAGTGTGCGAATAACTTTGAAAGTTGGTCGTTGGATGAAGCCAATCCGACGGTACAGAGATGGAAAATCCGAACACTACTGGTTGTTGGATATCATCTACATTCCACTAGATTCTGCCACATGTACAATCTAGAAGACTCCATGGTTGAACTTAAGCATAATGCACAAACCTCAAAACACAAGCACTTCTCCTTTGTTCTCTAGAATCTTCCATATCTTAATTGCCCAAACTTTTTTTTCTAAATGAATTGTCACTTTTTGTTTTTTACTTTATGCTTTAGAATGCACAATTCCATGAATCTTAAAATAGATTTTTTATAAAACTAATTGATTTTGGATGAGATGAACTATAAGAATTAAACGAACATCTACATCATGCATATATGACTCAAAGCTTACATGCTATATCGTGGTATCTATTCATAATTTGGTTACCAAATCTCATGCGTGCAATGCACGTGTACCTTACTAGTATCAATAGGAAACCATCATGGTCAAACCCTTCTCGTTGTTGGGTCAAAGGGATAGATTGTGTGGGCCTCCTAATTGTCGGTAAAGGATAGTATATATACCTCGGGGAGCCCATAGATATGTGCCGCGTCTATAAGCCGCACAAGGGAGATATGCTCGAGAAGAACACCCTGCGACCTATATCCTGCATGCAACCTGAAAAAAGGTTTATATAATCACCATGATAGGTCAAGTCAATCATTATTTAATTTTTTAGAGCCAAAAATAACCCATAAAAATATAGTAGATTTATATGATCGCCATGACAGGTCAAGTCAATCATTCTTTAATTTTTTAGAGCAAAAAATAACCCATAAAAACATAGTCTAAAAATTAGCAAAACAGGGATCCCAAGGTTTATATAATTGCCATGATAGGTCACTATAGAGATATAATATATCTCTATAATGACCGTGTCGTGGCATTTAAATGAAGCTTGAGATATGCAACTTCCCACCAGGTCACCCATCCTTGGACTACTCCAGCCCGAGCATGCTTAAGTTCTGACTTCTATTCGACTAGGCTAGCGGACGGGAAGCCGCCCCTTGCTGATAAAAATTGCCTCCTTGCTATTAAGGCATTTCACGCTGGTCACCCTATGGGACCTACTCCCTCCTATCACACACATTTGTGCTTTTAGAAACTGTGTGGGATGTTGTCACAACCCTATAATTTGGTTGCAGACAGTGGCATTGCATCCATGCATCATGTCTAAAGTTATGTGAAATTGAAATGGGGATTGTTCCAAACCCTAGCACCAAAATTCAATCAACTAAGTTCAACTGAAAATTGCATTCAATGAACCCAAAATGCCTTCATCAATGTTTGATATTTTTGGCAAGGCTTTGAGTCCTAACCAAAAATGGTGAACATTTTTGTGGAATATTTTGGGCACTGAATTTAAGTCATTATTGTATTTGAATTGGGAATTATATTCATAATATGTGGAATATGTTTCAAATAACTTTGAAATGTTTATGTGCTATTGGAGAAGTCCATCCAGCAACATAAAAATATTCAAAGGGTTTTTTGTCACTGTTTTGAAATTGTTCCGAATTTTAAACAGTGGCAAAATGTTAATCAAAAGAAAACAAAACAAAAAGTTAAAAAAAGGACAGAAACCTTACCTGTCCAGCCCAGCCGGCCCAGCACTGTAGATGGCCCAGCCCAGCCGTCGCACCGTCTTCAACCTCCTGCCAGTAGGCAGGAGGGCGTGTGTTTCGCGCGCGCGTGCACGCACTGCGGCCACCTCCTCTCTCCCTGCCTGCCTGGACCTCCCTCGCATCGGCACGCACCTCCCTGGTCTCTCTCTCACTCTCCCCGCCCCTCCTCTGTCTTGATCTCTCACGCACACCTGAACGCGGCCGTCGCCATCGACGATGATCACCGTGGCCACCGTCTACCCTACCCCTCTCCTTACCATCCAACGGCTCCGCCGCGACGCCCTCTTCCTCATCGCCAAGACACGTGATGCCATGAGCCCCGTGCCGTCGTCCTCGCCTTCGTCTTCTTCCGCGGGATCCGACGACAACCGCCAACGATTCGACGCCGTCCGACCTCCCCCGAGCTCGCCGTCTGCCCAACCGACTCGCCATGAGCCCCTGCCTCCTCTCCCCTTGCTCCCGTGCTCCTTTTCTCGCCATGGCCACCGTTCCGCCGGCGACCGATTCGTGCCACCACCTGAGCTCCTCGCCGCCGTGGCCAGAGGCCGTGTTCGTCGCTCCTAGGCACATGGACGTGCTCCAGACCTCGCCAGGAACCCAACCCACACCCAACTTGCTCTCTCGAGCGCTGCAGCTGCGTCCCCGCACCCGACCGAACTCCGGTCGCCGCCTCGCTCGCCGCCGTCGATGCCACAGCCCACCAGAGCACCAGCCACTGCCACCGTTCGAAGCGCCGCACCAAAAACTCTCCAACGCACCCACCCGCGCAAGCTCTAGCCGCCGGAAGCCGGACGGGTATCGCTGCCGTGCTCCGGTTATCGCCGGAGTTAATCCGGTGACGTGGACGGATTGGATTAGTCCAATTGCTATGATTAGCCTAACTAAAGCTCCTGACAGCGGGCCCTACCACTGGTCAAACCCCAGTCAGCGCTAGGTTTGACCGGGATTTGTCCCTGTGTCACTGACGTGTGGACCCCGCACGTCAGGTTTGACCTGGGTCAACCCAGTTGACCTGCTGACGCAGTGCTCTCGTCATGCTGACGCAGTAAATGTTTTTTGGCGTTTTTAAAATTAGAAAATTCCATAAATTGTCTAAAACTTCTAAAAATCATAGAAATTAATCTATAACTCAGAATGAAATAAATTATATATGAAAAATTATCAAAAAAATCCAATCTATCCATCTATACCATTTTCATGCATGTTAGAAGAACTTAAGGCTATTGTTTAGGACAAATCAAATGAATGGTATTTAAATAACCACATGTGGAGTTTAAATTTGAACTTTGGGTTCAAACCAACCTCATTTAACCTGTTTCTAGTTGCATTAGCTCAAATCACAGCATATTGACATGTCATGATCATGCATCATATTGTGCATTGCATTGATTGTGTTCTTCCTTGTTTGCCGGTGTTTGTCCCCTCTCGATAGACGTGGTTCCGACGACGAGAATGATGACACGGATGAAGTGTGTTCCTCTTCAGAAGTGTCAGACAAGCAAAACCCCCTTGTTCATTCCGATACAATCCCACTCTCTCACTCCTGCTCTCTTTTACTGCATTAGGACAACACCAATTCAACTGTTACATGCTGCGGTAGCTGAACCCCTTTCCTCTGCATGACCTATCATTGCCACAGTAAATAGATGAAACCCACTAGCATGAGTAGGAGTTGTTTGAGCCCTGATGTGCCTACTCATTCATGCTTGTTTGTCATGCCTGCTACTGCTTAGAGTTGAGTCAGGTCTGATTCATCGGGGATGAATTGGAATGGTGATGAACATGTCCTACTGTGTGTGAGCTAAGTGTGTGAACACGATTTGGTAAAGGTAGCGGTGAGAGGCCATGTAGGAGTACATGGTGGGTTGTGTCATTGTAGCCGTCCTCAGGAACTGAGTTCTGTGTTTGTGATCCATGAACAGTTACTACCACACATTGGGCTCCGGGCGCTCCAAGCTCTCTCGACTTATGAATCTACCTGATCTCTGTCCAGGAGTTGCAACTATTTTCTGGTGTTTGTAGGTAGTGTTAGTAGTCTACCAAGTGGCACCCACTACAGGTGGGCTTGGGACAGACTAGGCACAGTGGCCCGGTGTACCAAGTGGCACCCAGATGGTGGGCTTGGGAACCCTGTACATATCGTTTGGGGCCGTGAGCGACACCCCGGCCAGATCTCCTTGCGGATGGAACCCGAATAGGCAATAAACCTGGACAAGAGACTTGTGTGATTAGTCAGGTCGTGGCCGACTCCCTCACCAGGCTTCCGCTTGAAGGTTGCCGAGATACACGACGTGTACATGGTGGTAAGTGGCGAGAGCATGTGTGAAGAAGTACACCCCTGCAGGGTTATCATTATCTATTCGAATAGCTGGATTCCTCGGATATGGAAACTTGGACCCCTTGCATAGTTCATAGACAAGTGAAAGTGGACACTCTAAAATGCGCAAGATAAGCGTGAGTGCTATGGATGGCGTTCTCGTAGGGAAACGGGAGCGGATCCATAGTGGTGTATTGATATGGTGAATATTTGGACTCGTGTTTACCACCTCAAAAGATTTGCTTGCAGTCGTAGTTCAGGATAGCCACCGAGTCAAAGCTGGCTTGCTGCAGTTAAACTCCACCACCCCTTTGTTGATACCGATGCATATGTAGTTAGTTCTGATGTAAGTCTTGTTGGGTACATTTGTACTCACGTTTGCTTAATTTATGTTTTTGCAGTGAGACTTCAGTCTCACTAGTAGTTCCACGTGGACTTCGTCGTTTAGCTTGATACCTCAGCTACGATCTTGTGCCCTCGGCAGGATCTGGTAGATAGTCAGGCTTCTTAGCCTTTTCCATTTGTAGATGTCTGTACTCAGACATATTAAGCTTTCGCATGTGCTTTGACTTGTATGCTCTGAATGTTGGGTCATGTGACCCATGTTTGTATTATCTGGCTCTTCAGAGCCTAATGAATAAATACTTGAGTCGTAGAGTTATGTTGTGATGCCATGTTGTATTTACACATATCGAGCATATTGTGTGTATGATTGAAATGCTTGGTATGTGTGGGATCCGACAACCTAGTTGTTTATCCTTGGCAGCCTCTCTTATGGGGAAATGTAGTCTTGTGCTTCCATGAGCCATAGTAGTCCGCTACAGCCCGGTTCATCGGAGTCCTGCTGGCCCCGCACTACTGCTCCGGAACACACGACTGGCCGGCATGTGTTTCACTTCGTTCATGTGTCTGTCCCTTTGGGGAAATGTCACGCGGTGACATCCGGAGTCCTGCCTAGCCTACTACAGCCCGGGTTCCCGGAGTCCTGTTAGCCCAGTACTACAGCCCGGATTCGCATGCTGCTGTCCGACATGCTCGATGTTGATTCATGTATGCCTGTGATACGTCTCCGTCATATCTACTTTTCCAAACACTTTTGCCCTTGTTTTGGACTATAACTTGTATGATTTGAATGGAACTAACCCGGACTGACGCTGTTTTCAGCAGAATTGCCATGGTGTTGTTTTATGTGCCGAAAACAAATATTCTCAGAATGACCTGAAACTCCACGGAACATCTTAGAAAAAACAATAAAAAATCCTCGCCAAAGATGAAGACCAAGGGGGCCACACCCTTCTCACGAGGGTGGGGGGCGCGCCCCACGTGGGCCCCCTAGATGCCCTCCGACGCCAACTCCAACTCTATATATTTGCTTTCGGAGAGAAAAAAATAAGAGAGAAGAAATCATCGCATTTTACGATACGGAGCCGCCGCCAAGCCCTAAAACCTCTCGAGAGGGCTGATCTAGAGTCCGTTCGGGGCTCCCGAGAGGGGGATTCTTCGCCGTCGTCATCATCAACCATCCTCCATCACCAATTTCATGATGCTCACCGCCGTGCGTGAGTAATTCCATCGTAGGCTTGCTGGACGGTGATGGGTTGGATGAGATTTATCATGTAATTGAGTTAGTTTTGTTAGGGTTTGATCCCTAGTATCCACTATGTTCTGAGATTGATGTTGCTATGACTTTGCTATGCTTAATGCTTGTCACTAGGGCCCGAGTGCCATGATTTCAGATCTGAACCTATTATGTTTTCATGAATATATGTGAGTTCTTGATCCTATCTTGCAAGTCTATAGTCACCTACTATGTGTTATGATCCGGCAACCCCGAAGTGACAATAATTGGGACCACTCCCGGTGATGACCATAGTTTGAGGAGTTCATGTATTCACTATGTGCTAATGCTTTGTTTCGGTTCTCTATTAAAAGGAGGCCTTAATATCCCTTAGTTTCCAATAGGACCCCGCTGCCACGGGAGGGTAGGACAAAAGATGTCATGCAAGTTCTTTTCCATAAGCACGTATGACTATATACGGAATACATGCCTACATTACATTGATGAATTGGAGCTAGTTCTGTGTCACCCTATGTTATGACTGTTACATGATGAACCACATTCGGCATAATTATCCATCACTATCCGGTGCCTACGAGTTTTCCATATACTGGTTCTCGCTTATTTACTTTCCCGCTGCTACTGTTACGAACCACTACAAAATACCAAAAACATTACTTTTGCTATCTTTACTTTTGTTGCCGCTACCACCACTATCATATTACTTTGCTACTAA
This sequence comes from Triticum urartu, assembly GCF_056163025.1. NCBI lineage: Eukaryota > Viridiplantae > Streptophyta > Magnoliopsida > Poales > Poaceae > Triticum > Triticum urartu. The sequence goes on along the minus strand of NC_141876.1, from coordinate 359,191,494 downwards.
ACACTTTGCTGCAGATACTAAGTTTCTAGGTGTGGTTGAATTGACAACTTAGCTGCTAATACTTGAGAATATTCTTTGGCTCCCCTTGTGTCGAATCAATAAATTTGGGTTGAATACTCTACCCTCGAAAGCTGTTGCGATCCCCTATACTTCTGGGTTATCAAGACTAATTTCTGGCGCCGTTGCCGGAGAGCATAGCTCTATTCTTTGAGTCACTTGGGATTTATATCTGCTGGACACTATGAAGAACTTGAGAGATCCAAAAAGCAAGATCTATCCCTCAACTACAAGGGGAGGTAAGGAACTGCCATCTAGCTCTGCACTTGATTCACCTTCTGTTATGAGTAAGTTAGCGACACCTACACTTGCTTCTGCTATTCGTTCTGATATGTCGCATGTTATTGATGATGCCACTTCTGCTATGCACGATACTTATGATGAAACTGCTTCTATGCCTGATACTACTGTGCCCCTTGGTGAATTTCTTGATGAACAAATTGCTAGGGCTAGAGAAAAAGAAATTATTGAATCTGAATACGATGATGATAGTGATGATGAAAATATGCCTATTATCCCTGAGGGTTATATTTTTGATATGGAATCTTCTGCCGCTATTTTAGCTTGCAAGGATAGATATGAGCTTAGGAGGTTATTAATTAAATGGAACAAAGAATCACTTAGAGATAAAATGAAACCCAACCCTGCTTTGGCTACTTCACCTATATGTGTTCCTGATAAGGATTATGAATTCTCTGTTTATCCTGATATAATTACTTTTGTTGAATCTGATCCGTTTTATGGCTATAAATCTGAAACTGTTATGGCACATCTTACTAAGTTAAATGATATAGCTGCCCTGTTCACTAATGATGAGAGATCGCATTACTTCTATATACTCAAAATATTTCCGTTCTCATTAAAGGGTGATGCTAAGATATGGTTTAATTATCTTGATCCTGGTTGTGTGCGTAGTCCCCAGGATATGATTTATTACTTCTCTGCTAAATATTTCCCTGCTCACAAGAAACAAGCTGCTTTGAGGGAAATATACAACTTTGTGCAAATTAAAGAAGAGAGTCTCCCACAAGCTTGGGGGAGGCTTCTCAAGTTACTTAATGCTTTGCCTGATCATCCTCTTAAGAAACCTGAAATACTTGATATCTTTTATAATGGACTAACTGATGCTTCCAGAGATTACCTGGATAGTTGTGCTGGCTCTCTTTTCAGGGAAAGAACACCGGATGAAGCTAAAATTTTATTGAATAATATGTTGACAAATGAAAATAATTGGGCACCTCCTGAGCCAGCTCCTGATCCAACTCCTGCTCCAATTACTGAGCCTATTCTTAAACCAACTCCGAAGAAGAGAGGTGTTCTATTCCTCAGTCCCGAAGATATGCAAGAGGCAAAGAAATCTATGAAAGAAAAAGGTATTAAAGATGAAGATGTTAAGAATTTACCTCCTATTGAAGAAATACATGGTCTTAATATACCGCCTGTTGAAGAAACATATGATCTCAATTCTTTATTTACTGAAGAACCTCCTGATCCCAATATCCCGACACAGGTAGTAAAGGTAAATTCTCCCTATAGATATAATAAAGCTGAAGTCCCTCCTACTAAAATTGCTAGTCAGTGCTTGGATGAGTTTGATAACTTTATGTTTAAGCAAGACGACTTCAATGCTTATTTTGGTAGACAATTGAAAGAAAATGCTTATATGATTAGACGCTTGGGTGATTATATGGCTAATATTAAAGGTGAACTTAAACTTGTTAGCAAACATGCTTCTATGGTTACCACTCAAGTAGAACAAGTACTTAAGGCTCAAAAAGAAGTGCTTGATGAAATGAATAGTAAGAAAAATGATTATGCTGTTAGAGTGGCTACTAGAACTGGTAGAATGACTCAGGAACCTTTGTATCCTGAAGGCCACCCAAAGAGAATCGAGCAAGATTCTCAAAGAAATAATATTGATGTTCCTAGTTCTTCTAAAAAGAAGAAGAAGTAAAATGATAGAACTGTGCAAACTTCTAGTGAACCTATTGCTGAACCACCTGATAATCCAAATGATATCTCTATGTCTGATGCTGAAACACAATCTGGTAATGAACATGAACCTAATGAAAATATTAATGATAATGTTCATGATGAAGCTCAACCTAGTAATGACAATGATGTAGAAGTTGAACCTACTGTTGATCTTGATAACCCATAATCAAAGAATCAACGTTATGATAAAAGAGAATTTGTTGCTAGGAAACATGGTAAAGAAAGGGAACCTTGGGTTCAGAAACCCATGCCTTTTCCTCCAAAACCATCCAAGAAAAAGGATGATGAGGATTTTGAGCGCTTTGCTGAAATGATTAGGCCTATCTTTTTGCGTATGAGATTAACTGATGTGCTCAAAACAAATCCTTATGCTAAATATATGAAAGATATCATTACTAATAAAAGAAAGATACCGAAAGCTGAGATTTCCACCATGCTTGCTAATTATACTTTTAAGGGTGGAATACCAAAGAAACTTGGAGACCCCGGAGTACCTACTATACCTTGCTCCATTAAAAGAAATTATATTAAAACTGCTTTATGTGATCTTGGAGCCGGTGTTAGTGTTATGCCTCTCTCTTTATATCGTAGACTTGACTTGAATAAGTTGACACCTACCGAAATATCTTTGCAAATGGCTGATAAATCAATTGCTATACCTGTCGGTATTTGTGAGGATGTGCCTGTTGTGGTTGCAAACGTTACTATTTTAACGGACTTTGTTATACTTGATATTCCCGAGGATGATAGTATGTCTATTATTCTTGGAAGACCTTTTCTTAATACTGCAGGGGTTGTTATTGATTGCAATAAAGGAAATGTCACTTTTCAGGTTAATGGTAATGAGCATACGGTACACTTTCCGAGGAAACAACCTCAAGTTCATAGTATCAACTCTATTGGAAAAATTCCATCGATTATATTTGGAGGTTTTGAATTTCCTCTTCCTACTGTCAAGAAGAAATATGATATACTTATTATAGGGGATGTGCATATCCCCGTTGAGGTAACTTGGTGTTATTCGAAATTTCTCCGGTTTCATGATTATCGGAATGAGTTTGTTAACAAGACTTGATCAACCTTGTTAGTGGATTCTTTTTGATGAGCATGAGATGGATGAAACTAGAAGCACAAACTTCTGTACCCCAGTTTTACTTTCCCTTATTTATATTAAATAAAGTAAAAATAGTATTTTCAGTCTGTTTCCTGGCTTATCCGTGCAATATAAAAATATCCCGAAAATAAAAGTCCTCCAAATGCCATGCCAATTTAATATGATTTTTCGGGAATATTTGAGGATTTACTGTGCAAAAATTACCGCGAGAGGAGCTGCCACCTGGCCATGAGGGTGGTGGGCGCCCCCCTAGGGCGCGCCCCCTGCCTCGTGGGCCCACGGTAGCCCTCCTCCACTTATCCCAACACCCATCTTCTTCCTCTGTCTCACACAAACCCGAAAAACCAACTCAAGCACGAGTTCCAGCCACTTTTGCTATGATTTTCGATCTCCTTGCTCAAAGCACCTCTCGCAAAACTGCTTGGGGAGATTGTTCCTTAGTATGTGACTCCTCCATTGGTCGAATTAGTTTTTGTTCTAGTGCTTTATTCTTTGCAAATTTGTGCTGCATGGGTGATCATGTTCTTGAGCTTGCATGTCAAATTTATATGGTTCCAAGTAGTTCTAATGCTTGATATAGGCTCTAGGCACTTGTAGGAGTAGTTACTATCAGTTTTATTGAGTTTGGTTACTTTTATATTGAAGTTACTAAAAATTTCAGAATTTTTCAGAGAAAGACATTATGCTTAGGAAGATGTTCCAAGGTGGTTCCTCTAAGAAGCAAGGACCCATGATTGCTATGCGCAATGCTGACGAGGATCCACCAAGAGACGCTCTAGTACGGCCTTGCGAATGACCGTCGGAAAATTTTATGGACCGTGCAGGAATTAAAGAAGAATCCAAAGCATATTTGCACAATGCCAGTCTTGAGGATTTTGAGGCTAACAAATGCCCCCAGGATTTCACTCTTGTTTGCAAACTTCCAACATGGGGCAGTATTAGGGATCCCCCTAAATCTGAATTTAGAAACTTTCTTGCTAGTATAACTGTAGGGGAATCTAGAGTTATAACGCAGGCTACCATAGGGAGCATTCACTTTCCTGCTATACATTATTTTGCTCTCTTCATCGGTAGATGCATAAATGCTAAGGATGAAGCATGTCACATGTGTGTCCCTGATCTTAGCATTCTTAGGAGTGCTATGTTAGGAGACCAATCTTATCATATGGGAGCCATTGTAGCTCGTAGGTTGCATCATAATAGACATAATGGAGATTTCTTTGGAGGAATTTATGCAACCCGCTTAGCTCATTTTCTTGAGATAGACATTCGTGAGGGTGATACGGAGTTGCCCCCTGCATATTTAGATTATAACTCTATGGCTTCGCACCAGTTTGTCGAAAGTCCTGAATCACCTCTCTTATATCGTTTTATTTTTGATAAACAACGTGTTTTCCGTATTACTCTCCCTGCTCCTGCCTTCTTTGATTCACAGACAAAAAGGAGATATGTTATTACCAGAGAGGAGGCAGAAGAGTACTAGAGGAGAGTGGAGGCAGCTCGACTCCATGCTGCAGCTCAGCAGGCGATAACCGCTGCACATCAGTATGATCCCAACTATTCTTCCTCATCACAGTACGACCCCAACAACTATTATTATGGATATCCTCCAGGCCAGCCGTGGCCATAGACCAACTTAGGCGAAAAGCCTAAGCTTGGGGGAGTACGTATTTCTCACCGACATTACATTTATGTTCACACACACTCATTACTAGATGTTGGTGTTCATACTTTTTCATTGTAATATCCATGCTAGTTTATTTTCCTTTTCCTGCTTTCTTCTTGTGTGTTTAATAAACCTTAAGAAAAACCAAAAAATTAGTAGTAGTTTATTTTTCTGCTGTAGTAGTAATAATTAAAAATAAAACCCAAAAATATTTCCCGTTCTTCTTTTTGCTTGTTGGGAGCTTTCCCGTGTAAATAGTTTTATTTCTTTTCTTTTCTTTGGGGGTCAATAGGAGAAGACCATAATTAAATTGTTGAAGTGGCTCTTATATGCATTATTGTTGATTTAACCAAGAGCCCATATTGCCTTGTCTTCTCCTGTTTATTGAATGCTCACAGATTCCATCTTAGTCCAATGCACGTACACTCTTATTATTATTCACACCGTTCGGTCGTGCAAGTGAAAGGCAATTATGATGATATATGATGGACTGACTAAGATGAGAAAAGCTGGTATGAACTCGACCTCTTTTGTTTTTGTAAATATGATGAGTCCCTCGTTCTTGATTCAGCTTATTATGAATAAACATGTTTGCAATGACAATTAGATATACAGTTGCTTGTGCCATGCTTGATTAGCTATGAGTTATAATGGTTTACCTTGTGTACCAACATGCTATTGAGATGATTATGATGTGGTATGATGGGGTGGTATCCTCCTTTGAATGATTTAAGTGACTTGACTTGGCACATGTTCACGCATGTAGTTGAAACAAAATCAACATAGCCTTCGCGATATTTATGTTCATGGTGGATTATATCCTACTCATGCGTGCATCCAATGTTTATTAATTTTAATGCATGTACATGGCTGTTGTCGCTCTCTAGTTGGTCGCTTCACAGTATTTTGCTAGCCTTCACTTGTACTAAGCGGGAATACTGCTTGTGCATCCAATCCCTTAAACCCCAAAGTTATTCCAGATGAGTCCACTATACCTTCCTATATGCGGTATCTACCTGCCGTTCCAAGTAAATTTGTATGTGCCAAACTCTAAACCTTCAAATAAACATTCTATTTTGTATGCTCGAATAGCTCATGTATCAACCAAGGCTGTCCTTATCTTCCGTGTTAGGCGGGTTATTCTCAAGAGGAGTGGACTCCGCTCCTCACTCACGAGAAAATGGCTGGTCACCGGGATGCCTAGTCCCATGCTTTATGCAAACCAAATCAAAATTAATTGCAAATAAAACTCCCCCTGGGACCTGATGTATGTTGGAGGCACTCGTTGTTTCGAGCAAGCCATGGATTGATGTTTGTTGGTGGAGGGGGAGTATAAACTTTACCATTCTGTTTGGGAACCGCCTATAATGTGTGTAGCATGGGAGATATCGCCATCTCTTGGTTGTTATGTTGACAATGAAAGTATACCGCTCAAAATACAATTTATCTCTATTTAAAAACCGAGCTCTGGCACCTCTACAAATCCCTGCTTCCCTCTGCGAAGGGCCTATCCATTTACTTTTATATTGAGTCATCACCCTCTTATTAAAATGCACTAGCTGGAGAGCACAACTGTCATTTGCATTCATCACTGTTAATTTATATTGGTTGTGACTATGATTGGATCTCTTTTACCATGAATTACAATGTCTAGTCAGTCCTTGATCTTTAAAGGTGCTCTGCATTTATGTTTTGCGGTCTCAGAAAGGGCTAGCGAGATACCATCTTGTTATATCATATTATGATTGTTTTGAGAACGTGTTGTCATCCGAGATTTATTATTATGACTTGCTAGTTGATTATGCTATTGATATGAGTAATTATGAGACCTGAGAATTATTGCAAATGTGGTTAGTTATGATCTTGCTGAAAACTTGAATGCTGGCTTGACATAGTTGCAACAACAAGAGCAAACCGAGTTTGTAAAAGTTTTTCTTTCTTTCAGTTTGTCAACTGAATTGCTTGAGGACAAGCAAGGGTTTAAGCTTGGGGGAGTTGATACGTCTCCATCGTATCTACTTTTCCAAACACTTTTGCCCTTGTTTTGGACTCTAACTTGTATGATTTGAATGGAACTAACCTAGACTGACGCTGTTTTCAGCAGAATTGCCATGGTGTTTTTTTATGTGCAGAAAACAAATATTCTCGGAATGACCTGAAACTCCACGGAACATCTTAGAAAAAACAATAAAAAATCCTCGCCAAAGATGAAGACCAGGGGGCCCACACCCTTCTCACGAGGGTGGGGGGCGCCCCCCCTAGGGCGCGCCCCCTACCTCGTGGGCCCCCTGGATGCCCTTCGACACCAACTCCAACTCTATATATTTGCTTTCGGAGAGAAGAAAATAAGAGAGAAGAAATCATCGCGTTTTACGATACAGAGCCGCCGCCAAGCCCTAAAACCTCCCGGGAGGGCTGATCTGGAGTCCGTTCGGGGCTCCGGAGAGGGGGATTCGTCGCCGTTGTCATCATCAACCATCCTCCATCACCAATTTCATGATGCTCTAATTCCATCGTAGGCTTGCTGGACGGTGATGGGTTGGATGAGATTTATCATGTAATCGAGTTAGTTTTGTTAGGGTTTGATCCCTAGTATCCACTATGTTCTGAGATTGATGTTGCTATGACTTTGCTATGCTTAATGCTTGTCACTAGGGCCCGAGTGCCATGATTTCAGATCTGAACCTATTATGTTTTCATGAATATATGTGAGTTCTTGATCCTATCTTGCAATTCTATAGTCACCTACTATGTGTTATGATCCAGCAACCCCGAAGTGACAATAATCGGGACCACTCCCGGTGATAACCATAGTTTGAGGAGTTCATGTATTCACTATGTGCTAATGCTTTGTTCCGGTTCTCTATTAAAAGGAGGCCTTAATATCCCTTAGTTTCCAATAGGACCCCACTGCCACGGGAGGGTAGGACAAAGGATGTCATGCAAGTTCTTTTCCATAAGCACGTATGACTATATACGGAATACATGCCTACATTACATTGATGAATTGGAGCTAGTTCTGTGTCACCCTATGTTATGACTGTTACATGATGAACCACATCCGGCATAATTATCCATCACTGATCCGGTGCCTACGAGTTTTCCATATACTGGTTCTCGCTTATTTACTTTCCCCCTGCTACTGTTATGAACCACTACAAAATACCAAAAACATTACTTTTGCTATCTTTACTTTTGTTGCCGCTACCACCACTATCATATTACTTTGCTACTAAACACTTTGCTGCAGATACTAAGTTTCCAGGTGTGGTTGAATTGACAACTCAGCTGCTAATACTTGAGAATATTCTTTGGCTCCCCTTGTGTCGAATCAATAAATTTGGGTTGAATACTCTACCCTCGAAAGCTGTTGCGATCCCCTATACTTGTGGGTTATCAGCCTGTCCCCGTAAGTTAGTGCCACTTTGGGTTCATGACTAGTCATGTCGGCCCGGGTTCTCTGTCGTATGGATGCTAGCGACACCATCATATACGTGAGCCAAAAGGCGCAAACGGTCCCGGGCCATGGTAAGGCGACACCCGTGGGAATACCGTGCGTGAGGCCACAAAGTGATATGAGGTGTTACCGACTAGATCGATGTGACTTGGAATCGGGGTCCTGACAGCTTTGGTATCAGAGCCTAACTGCCTGTAGGATTACCAAGCCAAACTGGTCGAAGTCGAGTCTAGAAATGCTTTAGTTATATAAGGGAATTGATTGTGGAAGGGAACGTAAGGCTCTTTTTACTCCTTTACCCTATGGCCTTCTGATCTGAGTCATCCTCTTCCTTTCTACGGGGATTAAGAACTAGGCCTTCTCATCTATCTATCAGGATGACGAGTTACTATGATAGAGACTTATAGGATTGATGGATTTAAGCCCCAGTTCAGTTTCTACTACTTCCGTGTGTTCATAGTTGGTCTCGCAACCTTGATATTGTGCTCCTGAGTGGTCATGCCACTATTTTTGCAGGATGTCTCAAATCTTTTTGAGCATTTACAGCCGTTATGCTATCCGAGTCATCCCAGGTTTCTAAATAGTCTGATGCAATTGCAAATCCCTTCTTTCCGTTCCCGATGATCCTTTTGGGCCAGATTGACGACACTAATTGTTGAGTTGAGGTACTCTATTACCTCGACATATATGTTGGAGTTGTTATTATGACACTAGGGTATCTTAGAGTTCGTAATCTAGCCATGTTTGGTGTTCCCAGTGTGATGATTCTGGCCACCATTCTCGAAAGCATCTTGTGATGTTATTTAGTTAGTAGGTATTCTACTCCTGGGTTTTGAACCCGAGATTCACTCTACTTCTTGTTGTTAGTATTTGCTAGTTCCCTTAAGATATTAGTAACCTTGTGATAGTCCTCGAGGTTTGTGGTATATCGTTCTTCCAATACCATGAGCCAATATGGCAGAAGTTATTTGAACCAAAAGATCACAATCAGATTACTCTTGAGGAGTTCTCCATTCATAATTGTAACTCTGCCGGTCCTACCTCTCTGCATGGGTTATCCGGAAGAAACATGTTGAACTTGGTTCGACATACTAATCTATGCATCCACAACTCAGAAAGTTATATGTTCCTTGAGTTGACCCTCCTCAGCTGTATTTTGACCCTAGTCTATCAATTGATAGTCAGGAATAGTTGTGCATTCGTGTTCATCGATGCCTATTATTCTTGTGGTCCGTCAAGCCATTCTATTCTGGAAAGACTAGGAGAAACAAACTCCAGTACCTCATCCATTTCTAGGAGTGGGTCAAAGCAGTTGTATTCCGCAGATCAAATGACAATCCAGCTTTTGCTCTGTTCTACCCTGGAGTATTACCCTCTTTATGTCAAGAATGCCATGATAATTGCACCACCTCTTATGAATTCTTGATACAGTGATACTTCTCGCCATCATCATTCGTTCCCCGGTTTCATGTTGTTGCAACCGGAATACCGACAAGTGAACCGTGATGTGTGAAATCAATACTCCTAGCAACCCCATTGCTTGGTGGTTAATGGACAATAACCTCATTCTTAGCGTGTTGATTTTTGAATCATCACCCTAAGGTTGATCGTGCTAACTAGCCTTATTTCCAGTACACTTTTCGATCAATGAGTTAGGATTGTGTCAATCCCTCACCCTTTTGATCATATCATCTTTCCTTGAAAGAAAGATTGCTCCCGGGCTTAATAACATTTTGGTGGTTCATGATTTTCCGGGTATCTTCACGGAAGTATCACCAGGTCGTCCCCTGGCCGATATGTTGAGTTCGTGATCAAGTTGGTTTTCCAATAAACCACCCTTTTTCCAAGAATCCGTGTTGGATACCCCTGAGCTAGTTGGTTAAGCTGAACAACAGCTTGGAGAGTTGGAAGATAAAATCTTGCCTAACTTAGTTCATTCCAAAGGGATATCCTTGTGTTTGTGGGCGTTGAAGAAAGATGATATCTTCCTCGATTGATCCTCGTGATCAGTTGTCAGTGCTATTATCTTATCCAATCTTTGATTTGAGTATGGGCTTTCGTCAAATCAAATCAGAACCAACGATATCTGTAATGTTGTCTACTCGTGGTTGACTCCTCGAGCATACACCATTACATCTTTCGGTCTGACCAATACTATCACATTGTTCACATAATGGTGGAAGTCCAGTGATATGGAAATTCCGATGAGTTGCTGTTGAGCCCATCACCAACATCTTGTCTCCCCCATGATTCGTGTTAAACATTAAGCTAGTGTTGGAAGCTTTGTAAGCATTTCCTTCATGTTCCGCTCATGAGGTATATGTTTGGTGAAAGAAGTGACTTTCTCCAAGTTCACGTGCATTAGGTGTAAGTTGCTGCCGTGAATTCAAGAAAGTTCATTTTTGCTTCCTCTGGAATCATCCCAAGTCAGTCATGCATGTGCGAAGTATTCTGTGGTCTGTTAGACTGATCATCTTCATTCCATATGTATTCCCTAGCACACCAAGCCACTGATTGATCTGTTCAAGGATAAGAAGTTCATCGATAAGTATACAAGGACTTCGATATCCTCAATGATGGTTCCCCATCTGAACCCGGTAGTGTTTTTATTGTAAGACTACTATGTGATCATGCTTGTCTTGGACAGCGTGTTCATAGGTTTGTAATAGAACCAGCTCATGTTTTGGAGCTTGCTATCGTTGTCGGATTTCAGGTTCCGGCAGACCCTTGAGGTTCGAACACTGGGGTGCGCACGGAGATTTCGTCTTCTTCCTACCTGCACCCCTCCGCCTCGCTAAGATCTAAGCTATGGAAGGAACAGCACAAGAGACACAGGGTTTATACTGGTTCGGGCCACCGTTGTGGTGTAATACCCTACTCTAGTGTGTGGTGTGGTGGATTGCCTCTTGGGCTGATGATCATGAGCAATACAAGGAAGAACAGCCTCGCGAGGGTTTGTTCTTGGCTGGGGGGATGAACTGCTAGGAGGAGTTCAGTCGCCCTTCTCTCTCTCTGTGTGATGCTACTCGATCCGATCCTAGCTAGTTTCTCTCTTGGCTTCTAGATTCTCCCTTCTTGATTGCCCCTCTACCCTTGGGGGTGGGTAGTCCTATTTATAGGCAAAGGCCCTGGGCCTCTTCCCAAATATTGAGCAGGAAGGGCGCCAACAATTGGCCATTTTGAAGGGGAACATCTGGTACACTTATCCTGACTAAAGTTGGTCCTCGCCTGCCAAAGGCTCTGGTGGTGACGCTGGCTTGGGCTCCACAATGACTTCCTCCCTGCTGTTGGACTGGTCTTGGTCTCGTTGCACCGAAACGGGTGCCTTTGCTTGATGCTCTCGCCTGCTCTTGCTCCCTTTGCACCAAAGAGGAAAGGAGGACACTGCGCGGCTGGCGCCCGCCTGGCGCCTTTGGTCGTCATGGCTTGTGTCACGGGCACCTCGTGAGGTACCCCGCCTTGATCTCTCCGCCTCCTCGTGAGCCAGCCTGATGAGGCCGTGCCCGAGGAAGCTCCGCGTCGTCCGCCCCGTGAGGCTTGGCCCCTCGCGAGGGTCTTGGGTCTGTGTTGATGAAGATGGGCCGCGCTGGGCCCCCTTTTGAGCCACGCCGCAGGCCGCAGGCAGGCAAGTTTGGGGACCCCCGTTCCCAGAATGCCGACAGTAGCCCCCGGGCCCAAGGCGCGCCCGGACTTGGCCGTGCAGGGAGGCGAAAGGGCAAGAGCGAAGCGCCGCGGGCCCTAACAGCCTGCGGCCTTGGGCGCCGCATGGCGGTTGACTGGACGTGGGCGCCTCAGCAACCGTGCGAGTTGATAAGGGAGCGGCTTCTGCCTAGGCTTTGCTTTTTTTTTGCTTTCTCTAGTTGCTGCTCAGATCCCCTTTCTCGCGCCTCTCCTTCCTTCCTCCAAAATTTCTAGATCTACTCCGACCGCGTGACCTAGGAAGCCATGGCGCCTCGTCAGTCCCCGGCCGGAGCTTGGTACTCGTCTGCCCTGGACTCGCCGAACGTGTCGGAGGCGAGCCTCGCCCGGTTGCGCCGGATGGCGGCGGCGCAGGGCATCGACGGGGCGAAGGTGTTCAAGGCCGGCTCCGCCACCCCTGAGGGCCAAGGGAGCACCTTCTATCCGTTCTTTGTAAGTGCCATTGCTGCTGGCCTGGTGCCTCCCTTCTCCGAGTTCTTCTTCTCTGTCCTCCGCCATTATAAGCTACAGGCTCTGCATCTCCACCCCAACTCCTTCCTTCTCCTGGCAATCTTCGCCTATTACTGCGAGGCTCACGTAGGGGTGCAGCCCTCAGTGGCCTTGCTGCGCCACTACTTCTACCTCCGGACCTCTCGCGGTCCTGCTTCCGCGTGCACGAGCTTCATCGTGTACTGTGGCGCCATTGCCATTTCGAACCCCGGGAAAAGGATTGAGGGCTTCAGGAGCAAGTGGGTCTTGGCAGATGCTGGGCGCATCCACCCTCGACTGATCTTGCCCACGGAGCAACCCACGAGCTCCAGCGATTGGGGTCGAGCGGAGCTCGCGGACCCCCGTGCGAAGCTGGTGTTGGAGAAGATGGACGCGGATCTGAGGCCGGCCAACATGGCAGCGGCGAAGCTGACCAGTGCGTCGCTGCTGAGGGAATTCCTGGAGCACCAGCTGGCTCCGCTTCGGCAGTACTCACTTCCGATGTGGAGGCCCCATCCGAGCCCCGCGGCCTTGGTCGACGAAAATCTGGCTGCGGTCCTCCAATCTCTGGTCGGGGGCGATGTGGCGAGGTTGGAGGGCGCTCCTACGCCCTTGTTCCTCCGCGACGACTGGGAGCAGGTAGTGGAGTCCATGCCCGTCTTCAACGGGGATGGGCCCATGCCCATGGAAACTCCAGGGGAATCGGTGGACGTGTCCTCCGATGACTCCAGCGAAGAGGAGGAAGGAGGGGAGCGGGAAAAAGGGCCTGACTCCGAGGCGACTAACGGAGAGTCGAGGGCTCCCCTCCCCCGGCGCAGGTCCCGTGCTCTCCGCCTCTCTCCGAGCGATGACGACGAGGATGATGACGAGTGGGGCGGCGGGAGCTTGCCCCCGATCCCGAAGAAGGACAGGACCGGGCTGATCTCCCGCGGGTCTGCCCCGGCCCCGAGGCGGACCGCAGACGCGCCTTCCGCTCCCGAGCTTCCCAAGGTTGACCCTTCCAGCTGGCTTTCAGGCTTCAAATTTGGCCGGAGGCTGCCTGAGCTCACTGGCGACGACCCGTAAGCGCTTGATGCTTGTCTTTATTTCTTGTTCTGCTGCTGAGGCTTGACGTCCACATCTCTTGGACAGGCTGGCGCCCGCAGCAAAGAAGCCGAAGGGAGCTCCTGAGGTTCCATCCGTGGCAGCGCCTCTGCCCGCGAAGGAAGGTGACCGCGACGCACGGGCTTCTCCTGCCCGGTCGTCCTTGCGAGGCCTAGCTGAGCCGGCTGGGGCGAGCTCAGCCCCCATGGCCCAAGTGATTCCCGAGGTGTCTTTGCCTGCTGCTGCCACTACAGCCGTCGGGGCGCAGCAGGCTCCACCTCAGGATGCTGTGGTCGCGCTGCCGCCTTCTCCTCCTACTCCACCGACTACTGTCTCTCCGACTCCTCCTGCCGTTCTGGATCGTGCTGCTACCGAGCTGGACCGGTTGCGGCAGGGTCTTCTTGGGGCCGACCCTCGCTTGGTGGCCGGGCGGTTGGAGCTGGCTTCAGGATGGATTCGCTCCGACGCTTCGATTCGGGCGGCGCTGGTCCAGGCCTCGACGGCTTGCGATGAGGAGAGGCAGGCCGTCCTTGAGGCGAAGGCTGCTCGTGACGCAGTCCTGGGGGAGGTGGTCGACGTTCGTGGTCGCTGCAAGGCGCTGGAGGACGAGCTGCAAGGCCTGCGGGACCAGCTCACGAAAGAGGCCCGCCTTCGCCAAGAGCAGGAAGAAGGCGTGAAGGCTCGCGAGGCGGCCGTCAAGGAGAGGGAGGTCAAGCTCAGGAGGCGCCGTGACCGCCTAGGCGTGCTGGAGCAGGAGTTGGGGGCGAGGAAGGTCGAGCTGGACGACAAGGCCCAGGTTCTTGCCGAGGACCGCGTGGCCTTCGCGGAGATGGAGGCGAAGGCTCGCTCCTCGCTGAGGACGCTTTACGACAGCGGCCTGGAGAGCCCGCTGGCTGGCGCCGAGGACGGCCCCGCCAAGCTGCTTCCCTTCCTGGTTCGCGCTCTTGAAGATATCGCCCTTGGCCTTGGCCCCACGACCGAGGCCGAGGCGCGTGTCCTGTCTTCTGCAGCGCTGACGCGGGTCCTCACCCACATCTACCTTCGTGATCCCAGCGTCGACCTCGACAGCCTGCTGGAGCCAGTAAGTGGCGAGCGTGCCGCTGCCGCTGCCGAGGCCGTGAAGGGTCGCGCGGAGGCTCTGCTGGGGAAGTTCCGGGCCTTCAGCACCAAGCCGAAGCAAGGCGCTGCCGACCCCGCTGCTCCATGAGGCGAACCCACTCCGCGCTGCTCCACCGCCGACAAGTGACTCCGTTGTGGCTCCTGTCCTGCCTTTAATTCCTGCACATGTATCATGCCTCGGGGAGGCATTTAAACTTGCGTTTGGCATTGAGATAACAGTGTGGATTGTAATATTTGCTTTTGAATTCCTTGAAATTTACGCTTTTCCTTCCTACTTGCTTATGATCTACGCCGGCAGAGCCCGGCCCCGCGCATACCTCAGCCGCCGTTAGCCCCGACCGAAAACCAGGACGGGACCAAGGAGTGAGGGGCTACGTGACAAGTTAGGCTCCTGAGTCGCGATGCTCAGGAGTCCCCCTTGGCGCACGAACAGCAAGTAGGGAGGTGTGATGTGGGTGGATCTACTGTTCTACGTCTGCAGAGCCCGGCCGCGCGCATACCTCAACCGCCGTTAGCCTTTCGGAACTAAGGAGTGAGGGGCTACGTGACCAGTTAGGCTCCTGAGTCGCGATGCTCAGGAGTCCCCCTTGACGCTCAAACGGCCTTCGTACCTTGGCTCCGCTCAGGGAGAGACGCGCGACGAACCAGGCCCGGGGGGGCTTGGCTGGGTGGCGTGCGTCTGGGCGTGACCCAGGCGCAGCCCCCGTGCCCAGCCCCCTCGCGCGGCACTCCCGAGGGGAGGCGTTATGATGACGCTAGACACTGAGCTCTGGGCTCCCTGAGGTTGATGCGGCCCGGGGGACGCCCTCAGTTGTTTATCACCAGCGCAGAGCATAGTGCTTCCATATGTGTACGGGCATAGCCGCTCCTCGGCAGTGTCGTCAGCCAACGCGGAGCATGGTGCTTCCACTGGTACGTGGGAGGGGGCTCCCCTCCGGGAGGAGCCCCCGAGGCATGTACATCCCCGCCCTGACACGTGGCTGGCACGGTAGGGCCTGGCGAGGTGTATCTGGGCACCCATGAGCCAGCGCGGGACTCACGGGGCCCTACCTCTAGGCGGGTTGCGCCTGGCACTGGGCCTTATCTTGTGATGTGTCCCTGCAAATTTGGTTAGATGCCGGCACTCTACGTCCTCGGGTCCCGGCCCTCGAGCTGGTCTCAGCCGTCGCTGGTATGCCAGGTCGCGATGCCGTGGACAAGGCCAGAGGGTGAGGGCTGGAGAGCCAGTAAGAGCCCTGAGTCGCGATGCTCAGGTACCCCCCGTTTAACGTGCAAGTGGTCGGCATGGAGAAGAAGAGGTGCCATGGACAGGCATCAAATAATCAAGCATGGCGGGTCGAACGCATAGCCGGAAATAAACGCAAAAGGGATACATGCCGCTGGGTCTGGCCTGAGCGACTTGGGGGATGATGCAGCCCGAGGGGCGCCCCCAACAAAGTAAGCTAACAACATGAAATAAAAGGGATACATGCCGCAGGGACGGACCCACGCGGCCTGGGAATAATGCAGCCCTGGGGGGCGCTCCCAGCTGGAAATGAAACTTGAAAGATGTCACCTGATGATGTTGAGGACGAAGGAGTGTTGGCGTAGCAGACTCGGTGGGCTGCGGAAGCCGATCCTCACGAGCCCCCAGGCCCAGGGGCCCCGGGAGGCTCCGGAGGCGCTGGTGGCTCCTCGCAGACCATCTCCATCTCCGCCAGGGTTGCGGAACGCCTGGCCTCTTGAGCCTCCATGATGCCCCTTATGAGACGCTGGTACGTGGCAGCCGCGTTCGGCAAGCCGTAAGGCATGCGAACGTAGCTGTGGGGTGGACCTTCGCAGCGCCCCACTCGCGAGGGCCAGAGGCGCTCCAGAGAGGCGACTTGATTGAGCCCTGGTATGTCGATGCAGACGCGCAGCCCACCATCCTCGCCTGGATGGGGAGCCACAGCTGGTAGGCGACGGTCGCCTTTCATGACTCTTGACTCCTGTAGCTCCTGAATGGCCTTGCTGACGAACTCCTGAGGGTCTGGCCCTCCTTGCCTTACTCCTTCTTGAGGGAAACCTGCTTTGAAACACGCCTCCATGTGGTGCCCAAGCGCCTCCCTCGTGACCTTAGCCAGGTCGGTGGCCCTCCAGGGGAGAGCCCCCGAGCCCTGCCTGAGGAGGGCGCCAGGCGCGCTTTCCTATGTGATGGAAGGAGGTTCCCCCTGGGCAGGCGCGGGCCCTGAGGGGCCTGCCTCCTGAGGGGCCGGGCCGGACGATGTCTTCTTCTTCTTCTTGGGGGCGGTCTCGGGAAGCCTCCTGCTTCCACGATCCGGGTCTTCCAGTGATGCGGCCTGAAAGGCTCGTTCTAGGGAACACACCGCGTCCTTCTCTTCACAGGGCACCGTGATGACTCCGCCACTTCCTGGCATCTTGAGGACGTTGTAGCCGTGGTGAGTTATGACCATGAACTTGGCCAGCGCTGGGTACCCAAGGATGGCGTTGTACGACAGGCGAATGTGAGCGACGTCGAAGTTGATGAGCTCGGTGCGGTAGTTGTCGCGTGCCCCGAAGGTGACAGGGAGGCAGACCTGCCCAATCGGGACCGTGGAGCCGTCGGTGACTCCGGAGAAAGGCTTGGTTGGCTGAAGCTGGTTGTAGGGCACTTGGAGATTGTTGAATGTTTCCATGGACAGGACATTGAGCCCTGCCCCGCCATCGATGAGGGTCCTGGTGACCACCACGTTGCTGACGATTGGGGAACAAAGCATCGGGAGGACTCCGGCTGTGGCCGCAGACTTGACCTGATCTGCTGAGCTGAACGTGATGGCGCACGCCGACCACCTGAGGGGGCGCGTGGCTTCGAGTTTGGGGAGGACTGCATTCACTTCGCGGGCGAACTGTTTGAAGATGCATTGAGAGGCTGGGGCTTGAGCCCCGTCCAGGATGCAAGCGATCGCGCGCGGCTCCTGGAAGCCCCCAGCCCCCTCGTCCTATTGGCGGTCCTCGTTTCTCCTTGGCTGCGGCGGCAGCGGAGGGAGGCCTGCGTTGCCTTGCGGGCGATCCTCGCGAGGCTGATCCCTCTAGTCTCCCTCGCGAGGCGGGTCTTGCCAGCGATCCTCGCGAGGTCGATCGCGCCACCCTTGGCGCGGGTAGCGGTCTTCCCAGCGTCCTGTGTTCCTTCCTCCTCCTCGACCGTAGCCCCGGTCACCATGGTCGGGGCGACGGCCGATTCTTCCTTCTCGCACGGCTCGGAGCTCTTGACATTCGTTGGTGTTGTGGGTGTGGAGGTCATGGTACACACAGTATCGACTGCCCTTGGAAGATTCGGGCTGATCTCTGCCCCACTTGGTGTCTGGTTCTGCCGCGAGCATGGCAGCCCCATTGCGCTTCACATCCTTGGCCTTGGGCTTCTTCTCTTCTGGGTCTGCGGCAGGCAGCTCGAGGAGGGAGATACGCCCTTCCTCAGCCCTGGCGCACTTGGTTGCCAAGTTGAACAACTCCAAGGAAGTGCACAGGTCTTCATGCATCGCCAGCTCCTCCTTCATCTTGACATCGCGCACGCCGTCGGAGAAGGCTGAGATGATGGCCTCCTCGGTCACCTTGGGAATCTTGAGGCGTGCGTTGTTGAAGCGCTGGATGTACTTCTGCAGGGTCTCTCCGGGTTGTTGCTTGATGCGGCGCATGTCGCTCACGGCGGGTGGCCGGTCGCGAGTACCTTGGAAGTTGGCGATGAAGCGGGTGCGCATCTCGTCCCAGGAGGAGATCATGCCTAGAGCCAGGTTCAGGAGCCAGGTGCGGGCCCTGTCCTTGAGCGCCATGGGAAACCAGTTCGCCATGACCTTCTCGTCTCCGTTGGCAGCTTCGATGCCCAGCTCATAGAGCTGGAGGAACTCCGCAGGGTCGGCCGTGCCGTCGTAACGAGGAGGCAGGTCTGGCTTGAACTTGCCAGGCCACGCGACGCTACGTAGCTCGGTGGTGAAGGCACGGCGGCCTGCTGTGGCCACGGGAGGCCTTGGGTGACGGAGAGCTTGGTCTTGCATGTCCCCACGCGCTGCAGCTGGGAGCAGCGTGGGGTCTTGACGTGCGGGAGCAGGAGCATGGTCGCGACGTGCTGGAGCAGGGAGCGCCCGGGCAGCTTCTTGCAGGCGAGGGAGTTCTTGGCAGCTCTGCTCTTGCCGCGCTGGCACCTGACGGAGCGGGTTCCGCCCAGGGGCCACGCGCCTTGGAGCCGTGGTGCCTTCTTGAGGAGGAGGTGCCTGGGGCACCCCCGAAGCTTTGTCGCCCACGCGGGGCGGGGTGCGGTGCAGCAGAACAGACGGCGCAGGAGAGCCCCCTGCGGCACGAACGAGCTCGGTGACGCAGTCGAGCCATTCTTCGTAGACGTCGTCGACGGGACGGTAGCGCAGGAGCTCGTTTGCCGCGATGAGCGCAGCTTGAGCCTCCATGGGTGCGCGGAGCGCGCGGGACGAAGAACCAGCTGGGGTGAGCGAGGGAGTAGCGGTGCGGCCGTCTTGCCGCACGGACGGATGCTGAGACGATGCTTGCTGCTCGTTCCCCGCCGGGCCAGTGGCGGCGTTGACGGCAGGTGACGGGGAACGGCGAGGACGCCCGCCGACAGGAGCCGTCTGGGCGACGCGGGAAGCAAGAGCGGCCCGGCGCTCGGCGCGGGCCCGACGAGCATCAGGCATGGACGCGATGGTCGGAGGAGAACGGGGTGGTGGAAGACGAATTCCGGCGCACCCCTACCTGGCGCGCCAAATGTCGGATTTCGGGTTCTGGCAGACCCTTGAGGTTCGAACACTGGGGTGCACGCGGAGATTTCGCCTTCTTCCTACCTGCACCCCTCCGCCTCGCTAAGATCTAAGCTATGGAAAGAACAGCACAAGAGACACAGGGTTTATACTGGTTCGGGCCACCGTTGTGGTGTAATACCCTACTCCAGTGTGTGGTGTGGTGGATTGCCTCTTGGGCTGATGATGATGAGCAATACAAGGAAGAACAGCCTCGCGAGGGTCTGTTCTTGGCTGGGGGGATGAACTGCTAGGAGGAGTTCAGTCGCCCTTCTCTCTCTCTCTGTTTGTGATGCTACTCGCTCCGATCCTAGCTAGTTTCTCTCTTGGCTTCTAGATTCTCCCTTCTTGATTGCCCCTCTACCCTGGGGGTGGCTAGTCCTATTTGTAGGCAAAGGCCCTGGGCCTCTTCCCAAATATTGAGCGGGAAGGGCGCCAACAATTGGCCATTTTGAAGGGGAACATCTGGTACATTTATCCTGACTAAAGTTGGTCCTCGCCTGCCAAAGGCTCTGGTGGTGACGCTGGCTTGGGCTCCACAATGACTTCCTCCCTGCCGTTGGACTGGTCTTGGTCTCGTTGCACCAAAACGGGTGCCTTTGCTTGATTCTCTCGCCTGCGCTTGCTCCCTTTGCACCAAAGAGGAAAGGAGGACACTGCGGGGCTGGCGCCTGCCTGGCGCCTTTGGTCGTCATGGCTTGCGTCACGGGCACCTCGTGAGGTACCCCGCCTTGATCTCTCCGCCTCCTCGCGAGCCAGCGTAATGAGGCCGTGCCCGAGGAAGCTCCATGTCGTCCGCCCCGCGAGGCTTGGCCCCTCGCGAGGGTCTTGGGTCTGTGTTGATGAAGATGGGCCGCGCTGGGCCCCCTTTTGAGCCACGCCGCAGGCAGGCAAGTCTGGGGACCCCCGTTCCCAGAACACCGACAATCGTAGTTCATTTCCCGATAATCTTGCAACGTCATCTCTTGATTTGTGTTGCTACCTTCTTTTTCTAGATACGCTGTCTGGAATATTCCGTTACCAACCATATCTGAATCTCAGGCAGATATGATGGTTGGAACATTCCCAACATTTGCATTTTGTTCCCAACTTGCCCCCGCCTTTGTCCCATTTTACCTACGGTCTGCCTTTTCAGTAATTGCTATTCGGGATCATCTTCAAAAGTGGGCTTACCATGGGTCCCATCCATTTCCAATGATAAGAAAAAATCATCCATTGCCTTTTCTTCAACAAGGTAGTCCACATCATCCATCCTAGTCTGAGTATGCCACTCCTTCAAACTCTTCCAGACGATCGTTTGAGAATTGCCTTAGGCTGGTATAGAGAGTTTCAATGATCTTTGTATCAAAAGTAATTCTTTTTGCCACTTAAGGGAATAATTCTACGAGTCACCTCCTCCAACATGTCTCGTTAGGGAATCATGGCAACTCAACTCCTCGCTATGTTGACAACCGTTCACCACCTTCTTAAGTGTGGAATTGTTGCCTACCTAGTGAACCTTCGTCGTCCGTTTCACTCCATCCCTCTAGGTGTATGCTTCGTGTCTCAGCTCGAGAGATGTTTATATGTCTCATCCCGCGAGTGGATCTTGAATTGCTCGATCTTTGAGAAGATCGATTTCTGAAGAGTTTCTTTCTGTCGTCATAGTTGGATGAAGATCTCGAAAGCAAGGATGTCAAGACCAACAGGATGCAATGGATCAACATCTTCGGGAAAGGTAGTTGGATCATGAAGATTGTGATAGTTCGAGTCCCCTCTTCCTTTTATCCTACGCTTGAATCTCGGGACGAGATTCTTGTTTAGTGGGGGTGAGTTGTCACAACCCTATAATTTGGTTGCAGACAGTGGCATTGCATCCATGCATCATGTCTAAAGTTATGTGAAATTGAAATGGGGATTGTTCCAAACCCTAGTACCAAAATTAAATCAACTAAGTTCAACTGAAAATTGCATTCAATGAACCCAAAATGCCTTCATTAATGTTTGATATTTTTGGCAAGGCTTTGAGTCCAAACCAAAAATGGTGAACATTTTTGTGGAATATTTTGGGCACTGAATTTAAGTCATTATTGTATTTGAATTTGGAATTATATTCATAATATATGGAATATGTTTCAAATAACTTTGAAATGTTTATGTGCTATTGGAGAAGTCCATCCAGCAACATAAAAATATTCAAAGGGTTTTTGTCACTGTTTTGAAATTGTTCCGATTTTTAAACAGTGGCAGAATGTTAATCAAAAGAAAAGAAAACAAAAAGTTAAAAAAAGGACAAAAACCTTACCTGTCCAGCCCAGCCGGCCCAACACTGTAGCTGGCCCAGCCCAGCCGTCGCACCGTCTTCAACCTCCTGCCAGTAGGCAGGAGGGCGTGTGTTCCGCGCGCGCGTGCACGCGCTGCGCCACCTCCTCTCTCCCTGCCTGCGTGGACCTCCCTCGCGTCTCCACACACCTCCCTGGTCTCTCTCTCACTCTCCCCGTGCTCCCCCCTCCTCTGTCTCGATCTCTCACGCACACCCAAACGCGGCCGTCGCCACCGACGACGATCACCGTGGCCACTATCTACCCTACCCCTCTCCTTACCATCCAACGGCTCCGCCACGATGCCCTCTTCCTCATTGCCAAGACACGTGACACGGGGAGCCCCGTGCCGTTGTCCTCGCCTTCGTCTTCTTCCGCGGGATCCGACGACAACCGCTGATGATTCGACGCCGTCCGACCTCCCCCGAGCTCGCCGTCTGCTCCAACCGACTCGCCGTGAGCCCCTGCCTCCTCTCCCCTTGCTCCCATGCTCCTTTTCTCGCCATGGCCACCGTTCCGCCGGCGACCGATTCGCACCGCCGCCTGAGCTCCTCGCCGCCGTGGCCAGAGGCCGTGTTCGTCGCTCCTAGGCACGTGGACATGCTCCAGACCTCGCGAGGAACCCAACCCGCACCCCAACTCGCTCTCTCGAGCGCTGCAGCTGCGTCCCCGCACCCGGCCGAACTCCGATCGCCGCCTCGCTCGCCGCCGTCGACGCCACAGCCCACCAGAGCACCAGCCACTGCCACCGTTCGAAGCGCCGCACCAGCAGCTCTCCAACGCACCCACCCGCGCAAGCTCTAGCCGCCGGAAACGGCCGGACGGGCATCGCTGCCGTGCTTCGGTTATCGCCGGAGTTAATCCGGTGACGTGGACGTATTAGATTAGCCTAATTGCTATGATTAGCCTAACTAAAGCTCCTGACAGCGGGCCCTACCACTGGTCAAACCCAGTCAGCGCTAGGTTTGACCGAGATTAGTCCCCGTGTCACTGATGTGTGGACCCCGCACGTCAGGTTTGACCTGGGTCAACCCAGTTGACCTGCTGACGCAGTGCTGTCGTCATGCTGACGCAGTAAATGTTTTCTGGCGTTTTTATAATTAGAAAATTCTAGAAATTGTCTAAAACTTCTAAAAATCATAGAAATTAATCTATAACTCAGAATGAAATAAATTATATATGAAAAATTATCAAAAAAATCCAATCTATCCATCTGTACCATTTTCATGCATGTTAGAACAAATTAAGGCTACTGTTTCAGACAAATCAAATGAATGGTATTTAAATAACCACATGTGGAGTTTGAATTTGAACTTTGGGTTCAAACCAACCTCATTTAACCTGTTGCTAGTTGCATTAGCTCAAATCACAGCATATTGACATGTCATGATCATGCATCATATTGTGCATTGCATTGATTGTGTTCTTCCTTGTTTGCCGGTGTTTGTCCCCTCTCGATAGACGTGGTTCCGACGACGAGAACGATGACACGGATGAAGTGTGTTCCTCTTCAGAAGTGTCAGGAAAGCAAAACCCCCTTGTTCATTCCGATACAATCCCACTCTCTCGCTCCTGCTCTCTTTTACTGCATTAGGACAACACTGATTCAACTGTTACATGTTGCGGTAGCTGAACCCCTTTCCTCTGCATGACCTATCATTGCCACAGTAAATAGATGAAACCCACTAGCATGAGTAGGAGTTGTTTGAGCCCTGATGTGCCTACTCATTCATGCTTGTTTGTCATGCCTGCTACTGCTTAGAGTTGAGTCAGGTCTGATTCATCAGGGATGAATTGGAATGGTGGTGAACATGTCCTATTGTGTGTGAGCTAAGTGTGTGAACACAATTTGGTAAAGGTAGCGGTGAGAGGCCATGTTGGAGTACATGGTGGGTTGTCTCATTGCAGCCGTCCTCAGGAACTGAGTTCTGTGTTTGTGATCCATGAACAATTACTACCACACATTGGGCTCCGGGCGCTCCAAGCTCTCTCGACTTATTAATCTACCTGATCTCTGTCCAGGAGTTGCAACTAGTTTCTGGTGTTTGTAGGTAGTGTTAGTAGTCTACCAAGTGTCACCCAGTACAGGTGGGCTTGGGACGGACTAGGCACAGTGGCCCGGTGTACCAAGTGGCACCCGGATGGTGGGCTTGGGAACCCTGTACACATCATTTGGGGCCGTGAGCGACACCCCGTCCGGATCTCCTTGTGGATGGAACCCGAATAGGCGATAAACCTGGACGAGAGACTTGTGTGATTAGTCAGGTCGTGGATGACTCCCTCACCAGGCTTCCGCTTGAAGGTTGCCGAGATACATGACGTGTACATGGTGGTAAGTGGCGAGAGCGTGTGTGAAGAAGTACACCCCTGCAGGGTTATCATTATCTATTCGAATAGCCGGATTCCTTGGATATGGAAACTTGGACCCCTTGCATAGTTCATAGACAAGTGAAAGTGGATACTCTAAAATGCGCAAGATAAGCGTGAGTGCTATGGATGGTGTTCTCGTAGGGAGACGGGAGCGGATCCATAGTGGTGTATTGATATGGTGAATATGTGGACTCGTGTGCGCCACCTCAAAAGAGTTGCTTGCAGTCGTAGTTCAGGATAGCCACTGAGTCAAAGCTGGCTTGCTGCAGTTAAACTCCACCACCCCTTTGTTGATACCGATGCATATGTAGTTAGTTCTGATGTAAGTCTTGCTCGGTACATTTGTACTCACGTTTGCTTAATTTATGTTTTTGCAGAGAGACTTCAGTCTCGCTAGTAGTTCCATGTGGACTTGGACGTTTAGCTTGATACCTCAGCTACGATCTTGCGCCCTCGGCAGGATCTGGTAGATAGTCAAGCTTCTTAGCCTTTTCCATTTGTAGATGTCTGTACTTAGACATATTAAGCTTCCGCATGTGCTTTGACTTGTATGCTCTGAATGTTGGGTCATGTGACCCATGTTTGTATTATCTGGCTCTTCAGAGCCTAATGAATAAATACTTGAGTCGTAGAGTTATGTTGTGATGCCATGTTGTATTTACACATATCGAGCATATTGTGTGTATGATTGAAATGCTTGGTATGTGTGGGATCCGACAACCTAGTTGTTTATCCTTGGCAGCCTCTCTTATGGGGAAATGTAGTCTTGTGCTTCCATGAGCCATAGTAGTCCGCTACAGCCTGGTTCACCGGAGTCCTGCTAGGCCCGCACTACTGCTCCGGAACACATGACTGGCCGGCATGCGTTTCACTTCGTTCATGTGTCTGTCCCTTTGGGGAAATGTCACGTGGTGACATCCGGAGTCCTGCCTAGCCTACTACAGCCCGGGTTCTCGGAGTCCTGTTAGCCCAGTGCTACAGCCCGGATTCGCACGCTGCTGTCCAACATGCTCGATGTTGATTCATGTATGCATGTCCCCGTAAGTTAGTGCCACTTTGGGTTCACGGCTAGTCATGTCGGCCCGGGTTCTCTGTCATATGGATGCTAGCGACACCAGCATATACGTGAGCCAAAAGGCGCAAACGGTCCTGGGCCATGGTAAGGCGACACCCGTGGAAATACCGTGCGTGAAGCCGCAATGTGATATGAGGTGTTACCGGCTAGATCGATGTGACTTGGAATCGAGGTCCTGACAGATATTTACATGGCTGGTGTGTTGCCGCTAGCCTTCAATGAGCACTAACACTAGTAGTGGGAAAACGATGGGAGAAGAGGTGGGAAACCGATGAGAGGAGTGGCGAGAAACGGTAGCCTGTTTAGAAAACCTAGTAGAGAAGGAAGTGTGAGCTAGCACGACGCATGCGCACAGTGCTTACCCATGTACTGCATGTGCTGTCGAAAGGGCTCGGGGTTGCCGTTCGATCTGGGAGCATCCAACGGTGCACACGTATGATTCTTGGGGTTTGGATTCTGGCCAATCAGAACGCACGACTCAGATCGCGCGCACAGCAGGGGGAGGGGGGCATCAGCCACGATTTCGTAGGCACACGACTTTCATGAGTGAACTGTGTGCTATTTGAAAACATTTCGTGAGAAGAATCTCGGTTTTTAAATCCCCGTAAATCCAAAACTCACCCGAAAATCATGAAACCTGACATGGTGTCACGACATGGCACATATATGTCGAGGAATTTTTTTCTTCCATTTTGGCACAAGTTTTATTACAAGCCTCTTACAAACCGGAACTTCTCTCAAAGAAGCCTCGTGGTTCCGATAGGGAAACATGTCCCCCTTGTGGGTGAAATGTAATCACTGCCTCTTTTCACCTTGTATTTTCTTCTATGGGCAACATGGAACGACAGGATATCCGTGCTGAAATTTAAACTTATTTAGGGTTTGTTTGGCCTTTTTATACACTAATTAAGTTTCCTAGGCATTTAATGTCCATAATTCAAATATGAGCTTCAAATACATGCTCCAGTTCACCGAAATGGCTAGAAAATTTATACATGTGTCCTTGGGTGCATGTTTAGGTCCCATGCCAGGAATGGGAACGAATTACAACCGTACCCGCATCCTGGCTCGTCCTCAAACATTTGGAATCTCCGTTTTTAAATCACCGTAAATCCTAAACTCACCAGAAAGTCATCAAAGGTGGCATGGTGTCACGTCATGGCACACATATGTCATGGTAAAAACATTGTCCAATTTGGGCCAAGCTTTATTACAAACCTCTTACAAACCGGAGCTTCTCTCAAAGAAGCCTCCTGGTTCCGATAGGGAAACGTGTTCCCCTTGTGGGCGAAACATAATCACTGCCTCTTTTCGCCTTGTATTTTCTTCCACAGGCAACATGGAACGAAATGATATCCATGCTGAAATTTAAAATTATTCAGGGTTCATTTAGCCTTTTTATACACTAATTGTGTTTCCTAGGCGTTCAATGTCCATAATTCAAACCTGAACTACAAATAGATGCTCCAGTTCACCAAAATGGCTAGAAAAATTATACATGTGTCCTTGGGTGCATGTTTAGGTCCCATGCCAGGAATTTGAACGAATTACAATTGTACCGATGTCCTGGCTCATCCTCAAACATTTTGAATCTCGGTTTTTAAATCCCCAGAAATCCAAAACTCACCAGAAAGTCATCAAAGGTGGCATGGTGTCATGTCATGGCACATATATGTCGTGGTAAAAACATTGCCAATTTGGGCCAAGCTTTATTACAAACCTCTTACAAACCGGAGCCTGTCGCAAGAACTCTCGTGGTTTCGATAGGGAAACGTCTCCCCTAGTGGGCCAAACGATAATCGCTCCCTCTTCTAGCCTCGTATCTTCTTCTACACGCAACACGGAACAACGTGAGATTCACTCTGAACTTTCAAATTATTCAGGGTTCGTTTGACCTTTTTAATTCATTAATTGTGTTTTATAGGCATTTACTGTCCATAATTCAAATTCGAACTACAAATACATGCTCCAGTGCACCAAAATGGCTAGAAAAAAATGTAAATGTTTCCTTGGGGTGCATGTTTAGGTCCCATGGAACGAATGGGAATGAATTCAACGATCTTGCCATCCTGGCTTGGCCACAAACATTGCGAATCTCGGTTTTTAAATCTCTGTTAATCCAAAACTCACCAGGAAATCATGAAACTTGGCATGGTGTCGGGCTGCCTTGAACTTTGTTTTCGACATGCAACATAGAATACCAGGAGTGTCGGGCTGAAATTTGAAATTATTCAGGGTTTGTTTGGCCATTGTGTATATATATATATTACTAATTACTAAGTTTTCTACGCATTTAATGAAGTCCAAATCCAAATTTGAACTACAAGCACTTGCTCCAGTGAAGCAAAATGGGTGGGAAATCGTACATGTGTCATTGGGTGCATGTTTAGGTCTCATTTACGGAATGCGAATAAATTACAAACTTGTCGTCATCCTGAAACATTGAGAATCTCGGTTTTTAAATCCCAGTAAATAAAAAACTCACCCAAAAAACATGAAACTTGGCATGGTTTCATGACATGGCACATATATGTCGTTGTAAAAGAATTGTCCAGTTTGAGAAGAGACGCACACATTAGTAGCCAACGAAGTCCTTTTTGAAACAAAAAGCTGACACGTTAATATTGCAAACGGTTGTATTATATTAAACGTGTCGAAATTTAACCATACTCGATGGCATGCGTGCTGTAGCTGTTTGATTAGACAGGACGAGCGCGAGAAGTCCGCTGTGTAGGCTCGACTGGATGCGTGCGACCAGTCCGCCACACAGGCTCGACGGGACGCGCGCATCCTGTCCATCTCGTAGGCTCGATGGTACACGTGCGAGCAGCAAGGCCGCCCATGCTCACCGGGAAGCGAGCTCTTTGACCCCCATGCACCAGCCACCGCCCGCCTCGCTCACAACCTCTCCATTAATGGGTTAATTAAAGCACCTGGACGGAGGGTGTTTGCTTGTGATCCCATGGCAATATTATATTTGTTCATGTTTTCAACTTGTATTCCACCCTAATTTAAATTTCCACATAGGGCAACGGATAATACGACCACAAATAAAATGGCAACAGATAATATGATGACAAATTTACAATGGCGCAGATAATAATTGTCTTACATATTCCGGATAATTTAAAATGCCACATGCGGCAAAGCTCGGAAGACACGGGGCAAGAGAAGAAGGAAATTGCAGACAACGATCTGGGTCGCTACTGTCTCTACTCGTTGATGGACCGCCGGGCAACGACATCATCCAGCTCCTTCTTCAATTCATCACGACTTTGCTTGAAAGCAGCCACCGATTCCTCCACCTCCTACTCGCGCTCGATCTGGAGCTTCCTAAAGTCACCCATCAGTTCCTCGACGACCGCTGTCAGCGTCATCCCCGAGGCACTGCTCTGCTCATCAACATCTTCCAGCTGGCGGCCTCCTCCTCCTTATCGGCAAGCGCCATGAGGAGCTTCGCATTGTCACTCATGAGTTGCTCGACGAGGCCGGTCTCCTTGTCAACTGAGGCATCGTTGATCTTGAGCAGCTTCATCAAGCCGTCGATCAGCTCCTGCTGCATAGTGAAGCTAGCGAGAATGTCATCATCGCCGGCGACGGACTTCAGGAATGCCAGCTCATCGCGATGACAGACGCCACGAATGCGCTTGTGAGAGCCCTCGCGTGCCCGTGAGAGCTCGTTCGAGGGCTCCGTGACGCGCCGGGACATCTCTGCTGTTGCTGCGGCTTCGTGGCGAGACGTAAAGTGCTTCCGCGGCCTTGGTCTTTGCTTCCTGGTTATATGTCCACCCTAAACTCCTCCCACCGGTCATGGCGGAACGACTTGACAGGAAAGACCTGTTTTGTGGGTGATGAGGAGAGGAACTGTGAAGTAATTTTCGAGTGGCTAGTTTTTATAGCCTGGTGCTAAGTGTGAACACATATTAGTTTGATAAGTGTGAACGGATTTGTAATTACTTATTGCGTTTTAATCTGCAATGTGACGAGAAACAAGGTCAAAATTTATTGAAGGCAGAAGGTTGACCACGTGGTTGCTTGCCGTTGAGGTGGCCGCGGTGTGCTCTGCTCGCGTCCGTCTGAGCGTTTTTCTCGCCATTGAGGCGGCCGCGGCGTGCTCCGTTCATCCGAGTCGGCTGTTTCCCACATATCACACACATCTTGTTAAGTTGAACCATTTCTGTTGTGTTCCCTAATCAAAAACAGTTCGTCCGAGTGAACCGTATGCCGTATATCACGCACACTTTGATCTGGCTAACCGTTTCTGTTGCACTCCCTAATAGAAAATAGTTCATCGGAGCGAATTGTATGCCATATATCGCACACACATTGATATGGTTGCCCATTTGTGTTGTTCTGCCTCATCGCAAATAGTTCGAATGGATTAACTATGTGCCCTGCATCGAACACGCAACTAAAATCTGAACCGTGTTTGATGGCTCTGCCATCAAAAATGTTTTGCACCTTTTGACAGTTTTTTACAGCCCCGTTTGCGATTAATGCATCGCACACAGTTTCGTGAAAGGGTCTCTGATTGTAGTGTCGCGTTAGCAACATCCTGCGGTAGTGTAGTCTCCGCGGCGAGCGGTGATGAGCTCTTTCTTGTCCTCAAGATGCAGCTTGAGAGCATCCACTGACTCCTCCACCAGCCTTTTGCGCTTGATGCACAACATGGCATTCTCGTCCATAAGTTTCTCGACGATGATGCCGGTCCTCTTCAACAAGGCAGTGGCCTCCTCCTGCTGATCCGCACTTCCGATGATCTTCACCCTCAACAGGTCGCGCTCGGCCCAAAGCTTCGCATTGCTCTCCCTTAGATTCGAGATGACGCCAGTAGCCTGTTCAAATGAGGCTTTCATGTCATCCTGCATCCTCGCCCAGCCGGAGATCTGATCCATCTAGCTATGGACGATCGCATGCATGCGCCTATAAGAGTCCTCGCCTGCCCGCGAGACATTTTCCCAGGCCTCCGCGGTGCGGGAGGACAGCTCTGCTGCATTCGCGGCGCGGCGGGACATCTCTGCTGCTTCCGCGGCGCGGCCGGACCAGTCTGCTGCATCGACGGCGCGGTGGAACCTCCGTGCTGCTTCGGCGGTGCTATGGGACCTCTGTGCTGCTACGGCCGCGCGACGGGACATGTCGACTGCTTTCACGGTGAGGCAGGACTTCTCTCGTTCTTCCGCTTCCATGCTCTCCTCTCCCTGGTGGCAATCTCTTGACCCAGAACTCACGCTGGCCATGGCAGACGCAAGGGAACGATGATGAATGACTTGTTTGTTTTTGTGGACGAGGAGTTGAGGAGGAATGTGCAGTCATCTTGGAGTAGTAGTATTTATAACTAAGTACTAATACACTCCTAAGTGGGAAACCATTTAGGTTTTGATCGGTGTGAACTTGTTTGCAATTACATATAGCATGGTAGTAATTTGGAATGTGACGGGACGCAAGCTCAAAATTTATTGACAGTTCTATAATTTCTAAGTGCGGCACTATTCTCGGACAGCGTAACGTGGTCACGCTTTCTCGGCCGAGTACGTGGCGTTTGCACCATAGGGTGCACTGCAATAGGCAATGTTAGCACACGTCCTGTTCAAACAATCGTTCGCTCGTTATTACCATCGCACATGCTTCTTTTAATTAGAATGTGTGCCTGTCTAGCACACACACGTTGACATGTCTAATTGTTTCTGTTTGTTGTGGCTAATCGCAAACAGTTCATCCGTGTGAAGTGTATGCCATCAATCGCAGACACTTTGATCTAGCTGACTGTTTCTGTTCTGTTGCCTAATTACAAACAGTTAATCCTTCTGAAGCGTATGCCCTCAATCGCACACACCTTTATGTAGCCGCCCGTCTCTGTTGTTCCTCCTCATCACAAACAGTTAATCCGAGTGAACTATATGCCGTATAATGCACACGCCTTCATCTGGCTGCCCCATTCTATTCTTCTTCCTCATCACAAACAGATCATTGAACTGAATCGTGTGCCCTGAATCGTACACATAACTAAAATCAGAACTGTGTTTGATGCATCTGTCATCGCAAATGTTTTTCCCCTTTTTTGACATTTTTTTACACCACCGTTTGTGATTATTGCATCGCACACAGTTTCGTCAAAGGGTCTCTAATCGTAGTGTCGTGTTAGCAGCATCCTGCAGTAGTGAGACTACCTCGTTGATCAAAGATGGTTATGGTTTCCTAACCATAGACATGTGTTGTCATTTGATAACGGGATCACATCATCAGGAGAATGATGTGATGGACAAGACCCATCCGTTAGCTTAGCATAATGATCGTTCAGTTTATTAATATTGTTTTCTTCATGTCAAATACATATTCCTTCGACTATGAGATTATGCAACTCCCGAATACCGAAGGAATACCTTGTGTGCTATCAAATGTAAAAACGTAATTGGGTGATCATAAAGATGCTCTACAGGTATCTCCGAAGGTGTTTGTTGAGTTGGCATAGATCGAGATTAGGATTTGTCACTCCGAGTATCGGAGAGGTATCTCTGTGCCCTGCCGGTAATACACATCATAAGCTTGCAAGAAAATGACTAAGGAGTTAGTTGTCGGCATTCTGGGAACGGGGGTCCCCAGAATTTCCTGCCTGCGGCCCACGGCATGGCCCTGCAAGCGGGCCCGTATGACCCATCTTCACCAACAAGCATTCAAGACCCTCGTGAGGCGCCAAGCCTCATGACGCGGACGACACAAGACCTCCTCAGGAGCGGCCTCACTAGGCTGGCTCGCGAGGGGCGGAGATATCAAGGCAAGACAAACCTCGCGAGGTTCCAGTGACGTGAGCCATGACGACCAAGGCCAGGCGGGTGCCAGGCAGGCGCTAGCGCGCACAGTGTCCTTATTTCCTCTTTGGTTCTAAGGAGGCAAGCACAGACGAAGAGTACCGAGGCGTTAAGCAAAGTTTTCCATATCGATGCAACGAGACCAAGACCAGCAGGACGGCAGGACGGAGGTCACCATGGAGTCCAAGACAGCATCACCACCAGAGCCTTTGGTAGGCGAAGACTACTTTTGTCAGGATAAGCTATACTAGCTGTCCCCTTCCAAATTGGCCGTTGTTGGCTCCCTTCCCACTCAATATTTGGGGAGAATACTAGGGCCTCTATAAATAGGACTAGCCACCACCATAGCCGGGGGACCGACCCGGACAACCACAAGTTCACCAAGCACAAGAACACCTCTCCTCAGGAGGCTGTTCTTCCCCTTGTACTATTCATCCTCAGCCCAAGAGGCAATCCACCACCACCACACTGGAGTAGGGTATTACACCACAACGGTGGCCGAACCAGTATAAATCTTGTGTCTTGTGTGTTGTGAGTTCGTGTGCCTAGCATAGAAATCGCGAAGTGTGTGAGGGCGTGATCGGTGAGGGAGATATCTTCGCGCGCACCCCAGTGTTCGAACCATAATGGTTTTGCCGGAACCCGAAATCCGACATTTGGCGCGCCAGGTAGGGGTGCTCCGGAGTTTTCCTCCCGTCGATTTGCGCTCCACCATCTTCATGCCCATTCTCCATGGCTGGCACCGCCCTGCCGGCTGGATCCACCGGTGCCCACAGTGACGCTCGGGGGCTCCGAGCCCTTGCTCCCGCCCTGCGGCAGGTACAGTGGCCACCCAAGTTCAAGCCGGAAATGCCGTCGTGCTACGACGGCGCGACGGACCTGTCGGCTTTCCTATTGGCGTATGAGGAGGCCGTCCTTAAGGCCCGGGGCAACGACAAGGTCATGGCCAACTGGCTTCCCATGACCCTCACTGGCGCACCGCGTGCCTGGCTGCTCAACCTCCCCGG
Source organism: Triticum urartu (assembly GCF_056163025.1). Lineage (NCBI taxonomy): Eukaryota > Viridiplantae > Streptophyta > Magnoliopsida > Poales > Poaceae > Triticum > Triticum urartu. Next base: position 359,158,521 of record NC_141876.1, on the reverse strand, counting down.
ATCCACGGTGGCGTCCTGGGAGGAGTTGCGCGGCCTCTTCGTTGCGCGCTACGCGGCGTCGGTGCACCATGCGGTTGCAGCCCTCCTCGGCGGCTCACAAGCACCACCCTCGGATCGTCACGTCAAGCCGTTCTTTCGCCAGATCGGCACCACTTCCAAGCACTCGGGGGCTCCGGTGGGCTGGGCCGTGCCCGAGGCCGACCTCACCTTTGACTCAGGGGATCATCCCGCCTCCACCGTTGGATCGGGTGCACTCCCAATGCTTTGCACGCCCACCATCTGCCACGTGTCCATCACCAAGATGCTCATCGACGGCGGTGCCGGCCTCAACATGCTCTCCGTCGAGGCCTTCAGCCTTCTTCATGTACCGCTCAAGCGGCTCCGCCCTATCAAGCCTTTCTCAGGGGTTGGTGGAGGCTCCACCCGCTCCCTGGGGCAGATCCGCCTCCCCATGACCTTCAGCACGCACGACAACTACCGCACCGAGCTCATTGACTTCGACATTGCCTACATCGGCCTCCCGTACAACGCCATCCTTGGGTACCTGACCTTGGCTTAGTTCATGGAGGCGACCCATCCGGCTTACAACCCCATGAAGATTCCCGGGAGCAAGAGTGTCCTCATGGTAGTTGGGGACACCAAGGAAGCCTTGATGACGCTCAAGCTCGCTCTCAAGGCCGCCGAGACAACACAACCCGGCAACGTGGATACCTCCAAGGCCAAGGGAGCTGCACCAAACAAGAAGAAGCAGTTTTTCACTTAGGACAAGGAAGAAACCAAGCAAGTACCAGTTGAGGAGGACGGGTCCTCAGGGGCCACCTTTACCATTGGCGCCAACCTTGAGCCTGATCTGGAGGAGGCGCTGGTGAAGTTCTTGCGCACAAAGAAGGAAGTGTTTTCTTGGGAGCCCGATCAGCTGGTAGGGGTCCCAAGAGGAGTGATAGAGCACCACCTGAAGGTGTGCCCCAACGTACGCCCCGTGAAGTAGAAGGCGAGGTGGCAGTCCACGGAGAAGCAAGTTTTCATTGTCCAAGAGATCCGCAAGTTGGAGGCTGCGGGTGTCATTCGCGAGGTTCGATACCCCGAGTGGCTGGTGAACCCCGTCGCCATCCCCAAGAAAGGCGGGAAGGAGCAGATGTGCGTCGACTTCACCAACCCAACAAGGCCTGCCCCCAAGATCCGTTCCCCCTTCCACGCATCGACCAGATCGTTGACTCCACTGCCGAGTGCGACTTGCTATGCTTCCTGGATGCCTTCTCATGGTATCACCAGATCAAGATGGCGGTAGAAGATGTGGAAAAGACAGCCTTCCTGACCCCGTGCGGGGTATACTGCTACACTTGCATGCCTTTCGGGCTGCGCAACCTTCCAGCGGCTCGGGAGATACCTAACCAGCCCTCTAGTGATGGTGGCGCCGCGACCCCTCGAGCCCCTAGTGCTCTATCTTGCTGCTACTCCCTACTCCGCCAGCGCGGCTCTAGTGGCGGTTCGGGAAGAACACCAAGCCATGGGTGCCTCGCGCCGAGCTACACCCCCAGCAGAGACGACGCAAGACCAGGAGGGCGCCCAAGGGCCGCCGCAGCAATAGCAAAAGAGCAAGCTCAGGAGGACGATGCTCCCGAACCCGCAAAGGCCCCGGCAAGCGATCAGGCCTTCGGCGCTCCACCACCTCAGGAGGCACCCCAACTCCCGGAAGACGCAAGCCACATCAGCACGCCTACCCTCGTCGAGCACCCGGTATACTTTGTCAGCACGGTGTTGCGGGATGCAAGAGCACGATACCCCATGCCTCAGAAGCTCCTACTCGCGCTCCTGGTGGCCTCACGAAAGCCGCGGCACTACTTTCAAGGCCACCCCATCAAAGTCGTCTCGGCCTACCCACTGGAGAGGGTGCTCAGGAGCCCCAACTCCACTGGGAGGGTCGCCGAGTGGAACATCGAGCTGCAAGCGGTCCAGTTGGAGTTCAGCACCACCAGGGTCATCAAGGGAGCCGTGCTCGCCGATTTTGTGGCAGAATGGATGGACGCCCCGGTGCTTGAAATAGGCGAGGACCGGTCCCTCTCGCCGGGAAGTGAGGCGCCCGACGGCTGGGTCATGTATTTCGATGGTGCCTTCGCGCGCCAAGGCGCGGGGGTATAGTAGTGCTCATCTCACCCACTTAGGACAAGCTCTACTACACCGTGCAGCTATGCTTCCAGCAGGGCGAGAAGGTCTCCAACAACTGTCGGTGATTTGGGAATGGGGGTCCCTAGACTTGCCTGCCTGCGGCCCACGGCGTGGCTGGGCTGGCAGGTCTGTACGACCCATCTTATCGACAAGGCATTCAAGACCCTCGCGAGGGGCCAAGCCTCGCGAGGCGGACGATGCAAGACCTCCTCAGGAGCGGCCTCGCTAGGCAGGCTCGCGAGGGGCGGAGAGACCAAGGCAAGGCAAACCTCGCGAGGTCCTCGTGACGTGAGCCATGACGATCGAGACCAGGCGGGCGCCAGGCAGGGGCCAGCGCGCACAGTGTCCTCGCTTCCTCTTTGGTGTCAAGGGGGAAAGCGCAGGCGCGGAGTACTGAGGCATCAAGCAAAGGTTTCCATATTGGTGCAACGAGACCAACACCAGAAGGACGGCAAGACGGAGGTCACCGTGGAGCCCAGGACGACGTCACCATCAGAGCCTTTGGCAGGCGAAGACCACTTTTGTCAGGATAAGTTGTACTAGTTGTCCCCTTTCAAATTGGCCGTTGTTGGCTCCCTTCCTGCTCAATATTTGGGGAGAGGACCAGGGCCTATATAAGTAGAACTAGCCACCACAGTAGGGAGGAGGGACTGGACAACAACAACGAAAAGAGAGCACAAGAGCACCTCAACCTCAGGAGGCTACTCTTCCCCTTGTACTGTTCATCATTAGCCCAAGAGGCAATCCACCACCACCGCACTGGATTAGGGTATTACACCACAACGGTGGCCCGAACCAGTATAAATCTTGTGCCTTTGTCTTGTGAGTTTGTTGAGTTCGTCTGTGAGATGTTAGAGAGCTAGGGCGTGGATCGATAGGGAGAAAACCTTCGTGCGCACCCTAGTGTTCTATAACGCCCTCGATGCGGCTATATCTCCTACGTGTCGAAGCACGACTTAGAGGCATAACCGCATTGAAAGCAATGTCGCAAGTAAGGCAATCTTCACACCATCCCATGTAAATAGATAATAAAAGGGAAGGCCACGTCACACAAAGTACATAAATAGCATTACATCAACCAATACAATCATGGTCCGACTACGGTACCAAAATAAAAGATCAACCCCAACATGCGACATGGTCCCGATCGCCCCAACTGGGCACCACTACTGATCATCAGGGAAAGACACATAGTAACGGCGTAAGTCCTCGTCGAACTCCCACTTGAGCTCAAGCGCATCATCTGGAACGGAGTCATCAGGCCCTGCATCTGGTTTGGAAGTAATCTGTGAGCCACGGGGACTCAGCAATCTCGCACCCTCACGATCAAGACTATTTAAGCTTAATAGGAAAGGCAAGGTAATATGTGGAGCTCCAGCAAGCGACTAGCATATATGGTAGCTAACCTGTTCGCAAAAGAGAGCGAGAAGAGAAGGCAAAGCACGAACGAAGAACTATAGAACATCCTGTGGCAAACATTACTCCAACACCGTGTTCACTTCCCGGACTCCGCCGAGAAGAGACCATCACGGTAACACAAGCACTTGATTCATTTTACTTAAGTTAAGGTTCAAGTTATCTACAACCGGACACTAACAAATTCCCATTTGCCCATAACAGCAGGCATGGCTTTCGAAAGTTCAAGTCCCTACAGGGGAGTCCCAACTTAGCCCATGACGAGCTCTCACGGTCAACGAAGGACAAACCTTCTCCCGAGACATTCCGATCAGACTCAGCATCCCGGTTCTACAAGACAAATTCGACAAAGACAAAACAAGTCCAGCAACACCGCCCGAATGTGCCGACAAATCCCGATAGGAGCTGCACATATCTCGTTCTCAGGGCACACTCAGATAGGTCAAGCTACGAGTAAAACCAACCCTCGAGTTTCCCCGAGGTGGCCCCGCAGGCTGCTCGGTTCGGACCAACACTCAGAGGAGCACTGCCCCCGGGGGGGGGGGGGGTTTAAATAAAGATGACCCTAGGGCTCCGGAAACCCAAGGGAAAAAGAGGCTAGGTGGCAAATGGTAAAACCAAGGTTGGGAATTGCTGGAGGAGTTTTATTCAAGGCAAACTATCAAGGGGTTCCCATTATCACCCAACCGCGTAAGGAACACAAAATCCGGGAACATAACACCGATATGACGGAAACTAGGGCGGCAAGAGTGGAACAAAACACTAGGCATAAGGCCGAGCCTTCCACCCTTTACCAAGTATATAGATGCATTAAGATAACAAGATAATATAAAGATATCCCAACAAGAAAATAATGTTCCAACAAGGAACGGTCTCCAATCTTCACCTGCAACTAGCAACGCTATAAGAGGGGTTGAGCAAAGCGGTAACATAGCCAACCAACGGTTTGCTAGGACATGGTGGGTTAGAAGTTTGACATGGCAATTTGGGAGGCATGATAAGCAAGTGGTAGGCATCGTAGCATAGGCATAGCAAAAGAGCGAACATCTAGCAAAGCAAAGATAGAAGTGATTTCGAGGGTATGATCATCTTGCCTACAAAGTTGTCAGAGTTGACTGGATCCTCGAAAGCAAACTCAACGGGCTCCTCGTTAGAGAACTCGTCTCCCGGCTCTACCCAAACAAGGCAAACAAACAAAAAGGACACAATCAACCACGTGCCAAGCTCAAACAATATGATGCAAACATGGTATGCTATGCGGGATGCGATATGTGATGCATATACAAGATTTGGCAAGGAATGAAAGAACCTGGCCTCAACTTGGAAAACCAAGTGTGCCACTGTAAAGGTGAGGTGAATTCGGTTGAAATCGATATAAAGATCACCGGAATCGGATGCACGGTTTGGAAAGGGCAAGCAAATCAAATATGGCACCGGTCTGCGATAAACAGCAAGTAGCCATCTAAATGCATCAAGATAATTATGCTACAACACTCAAACATGGCAACAAAATACATGGCAGGAATCCAATCATAAAGCGTAACAAAAGATGAACACTAAGCTACGGCCAATTCATCCATTAACAGGTTCAAACAAGCATGGCAAAAGTGCAATTGGTAAACAGGTTTCAGACTTAGTGAAATTAACACAAGCCTGGAATTTCAGATCAGGTAGCACAATTTGAAGCATGAAAACTAGATGTTACAGGAACTTAACATGGCAAAGTAAAGCATGGCATGGAGCTACTCAAAGAGCTTAACAAAAGTCCCTTAGTGACCTTGAGCCAAAAGGGATCAGAACATACAATTGCAAGCATGTGAACATGGCAAAAACATAACCAGATCTCAGACTTTAACATGCAAATCTGTTAACGAGTAGGCATGTTTACGAGCTCGATGCACTCACTACAGAGCAAGGCATGACAAGCTAAGTATACAGCCATCAAGAATACACATTATATAAGCTAGACATGGCAAGAACAACAACATAGCATGCATGGATCAACAACAACATCCTCGGCAAAATCGCTAACAAGTAGACAATTTGCCCAGATTCATGAAATAGCAAAAGTAGAGCTCGATTGACTCACGCTAGGTTGCTCCATAATTGCAAACAAAGACATGGATGGATAGAGCACTACAAGGTTAACACATCATCCTTACTGATCATTCTCAAAAGAGGCACGGATCACTAGGAAACAACATGAACATATGGCATATTGATAAAAACAGATCAGGACTTAGTGGAATATCTAAGTCCCTGATATCAGCATTAACGAATGCATCACTTTGCAAGCTTGTGCTAGTCACCACACACATCACAAAAATACATGGATAGCACCCCTGGAAAGATGGCAAAGCATGTAACAAAACACATGTAGAGCTCAGGAGCATATCATGCACACAATAATCATGGCAAAAAATGACAAATAGCTATTTGGTGCAGCAGATCTGACAATTAACTCAAATAGCTCTCTTCCAATAGCATTTCGGGCATCAAGATGAGCTCAAATGAAAATGATTCAATGAGATGAAATGATGTATTCTCTGAGGCGAACATTTTGATATGCTACACCCCCAAAACGGAACTACGGATGCAAAGTTACGATGCAATGAAGATGCCTAAACAATTAGGGTTTCGGGGAGAAGTCAACCGTCCAAAATCCTCAGATCCAGATCTGGCACGGATTTCGAGGATCGCCGGGGTACTGTAGCTCGCCGGAGTTCGTAGATCGCCGGATAGGAGGAGGCCGGCCGGGGCGGGTCAACGGCGTGGAGGAGGCGGCGAGGCCAAGGTGGTGGTGGACGGCGCCGGCGATGGCCGCGGCGGCGAGGTGCGGCACCGGCCGGGAGGAGTGCGGCGGCCGGCGAGCTTTGGGGCGGCGAGCTCGCGCCGGTGCGGGGGCACGTCGGGCGGCGGCAGCCGGCGACGTGGAAGAATGCGGTGATGCGAGCGCGGGGTGCGGCCCGGTTGGCGCGGGGAGAGGGCCCGCCTCGGGCCTGGGCGGCCGGCGGCGCTGGGGCGGCGAAGTGGGGCGCGCGGGCCACGTGGCAAGCCCCGGTTGGCGGGGGTGATTTTGTTCCGGCCGGACCGGACGTGTCCGGCCGCGCGGAGGATCTGGGACTAGGGTTTCGGGGGGAGAGGAACCGGGATTTTAGGATGGGGTTCTATTTATAGGCATAGAGGGAGCTAGGAGTGTCCAAATGAGGTGCGGTTTTTGGCCACGCGATCGTGATCGAACGCTCTAGATGATGAAGAGGGTTTTGGTGGGTTTTGGGCCAAATTGGAAGGGTGTTGGGCTGCAACACATACGAGGTCTTTTCGGACCCTCAGTTAACCGTTGGAGTATCAAACGAAGTCCAAATGGTACGAAACTTGACAGGCGGTCTACCGGTGGTAAACCAAGGCCGCTTGGCAAGTCTCGGTCCAATCCGGAAATGTTTAATCCCCACACACATAAAGAAGGTAGAAATGACCACCGGAGGAGATAGGAGCGCCGAAATGCAAAACGGACAACGGGGAAAATGCTCGGATGCATGAGACGAACACGTATGCAAATGCAATGCACATGATGACATGATATGAGATGCATGGCAACAACAACAACACACGGAGACAAAAACCCGAACCCAAGGAAATAAAATAACTTAGCGCCGGAAACGGCAAGAGTTGGAGTACATAATAGGTAAATCACCTCCGGGCTGTTACAACACTCCACCACTATGAAAGGATCTCGTCCCGAGATCTAGGACTGGAAGAATGCCGGGTACTCAGAATGGAGGTGATCCTCGCGTTCCCAGGTGGCTTCACGGTCGGAATGGTGTGACCACTTGACTTTGAGGAATTTGATTGACTTATTGTGAGTCTTGCGTTCAGTCTCTTCAAGAATAGCAACGAGGTGCTCACGATAAGAGAGATCTTCTTGGAGATCAATGTCTTCAAAAAGTTGACGGTGCGGTCAGGAGTCTTGAAGCACTTGCGGAGCTGAGAGACATGGAACATGTCGTGCACATTTGCAAAGTTTGAAGGAAGCTCGAGTTGATAGGCGAGATCGCCTCTCTTGCTGACGATCTTGAAAGGACCCCTGTATCTAGGGGCAAGCTTCCCTTTGATACCGAAGTGACGAGTACCTTTCATTGGAGAGACGCGGAGGTAAACATGATCTCCGATCTCGAAAGCCAAATCACGGTGCTTACTACCATAGTAGCTCTTCTGGCGTGATTGCGCTGCTTTGAGGTTATCTCGAATGACTTTACACATTTCCTCTGCCTCTGTGATTAAGTCATTTCCCAGAAGTTGACGTTCACCAGTTTCAGACCAGATGAGAGGAGTACGACACTTCCTGCCATACAGAATTTCGAATGGGGCCTTGCTCGAACTTGCTTGAAAACTGTTGTTGTAGGAGAATTTAGCATATGGAAGACAATCTTCCCACTTCATGCCGAAGGAGATCACACAAGCCCTGAGCATATCTTCAAGAATCTGATTGACACGCTTGACTTGACCGCTAGTTTGAGGATGGAAAGCTGTGCTGAAGCGGATGTTGGTGCCCCTGGCCTTCTGAAAAGAATCCCAAAACTTGGAGGTAAAGATGCTGCCATGGTCTGAAGAGATCACCTGAGGAATACCGTGCAGAGAGACAATCTGAGAGGTATACAGCTCCGCCAATTGAGCTGCAGTGATAGACTCTTTGATAGGCAGAAAGTGAGCCACTTTAGTGAGTTTGTCGATGACAACGAATATAGCATCATTGCCACGCTTGGACTTTGGAAACCCAGTCACGAAGTCCATCTCAATGTGGTCAAACTTCCATTCTGGAATGGCAAGAGGTTGGTGGAGACCAGCTGGCCTTTGGTGTTCTACCTTCACTCTTCTGCAGATATCACACTCATTCACGAACTGAGCAATCTCGCGCTTCATCCGAGTCCACCAATAAGCCTGCTTGAGGTCCTGATACATCTTCGTACTCCCAGGGTGGATGGAGAGGAGAGAATTGTGAGCCTCATTCATGATTACTTTACAAAGATCACCTTTGGGCACAACAATATGACCCTCGAAGAAGAGAGTATCCTTGTCATCAAGGCGGTAGCACTTGTACTTGGGTTGACTCTTGGCAATCCCAATTTTCACCTTCTTCACCATAGCATCAAGAAGTTGAGCCTCGCGAATCTGGTCTTCCATGTAGGAGAGACTTGAAGGTTGGCGAGGAAACCTTGAGGAACAACTTGCAGATTAAGTTTGCGGAAAGCTTCACAAAGCTCGGGTTGATAAGGCTTGAGAATCAGACTGTTGCAGTAAGCCTTCCTACTCAAAGCGTCAGCAATCACATTGGCCTTGCCTGGAGTATACTCGATACTTAGATTATACTCTTGAATCATTTTGACCCAACGAGTCTGCCTGAGGCCGAGGTTAGGCTGCGTGAAGATGTACTTGAGACTCTTGTGGTCAGTGAAGATGTCCACTTTTCTTCCCAATAAGAGATGTCTCCAAGTCAAAAGAGCATGCACAACTGCCGCCAACTCGAGGTCATGAGTGGGGTAGTTCTTCTCATTGGGCTTCAATTGGGGAGAGGTATAAGCCATAACTTTCTTCTCTTGCATCAACACTGCACCAAGACCTTGAAGAGAGGCATCGCAGAAGACCTCGAACGGTTTGGATTCATCGGGAGGAGTCAGAACTGGAGCAGTGACCAATTTCTCTTTCAAAGTGTTGAAAGCGATGTCACATTCCAGAGACCAAATGTACTTGGCGTGCTTCTGGAGAAGGTTTGAAAGAGGCTTCGTGATCTTTGAAAAGTTCTCAACGAACCTTCGACAGTAGCTTGTGAGACCGAGGAAGCTACGGAGTTGCTTCACGTTCTGAGGTGGTTCCCAATTCACAATTGCAGACACCTTCTCAGGATTCACCGCAATGCCCTTGGCAGAGATGATATGCCCAAGATATAGAACCTCATCGAGCCAAAACTCGCACTTTGAGAACTTGGCGTAGAACTGATGTTCCCTGAGCTTATCGAGCACCAAACGCAAGTGCTTGGCATGATCTTCCTTGTTCTTCGAAAAGACCAGAATGTCGTCGAGATAGACCAAAACAAAGTCATTTGTGTAGGCATTGAAGATGAAGTTCATCATGCGAGAGAAAGTCGGAGGAGCGTTGACGAGGCCAAAAGACATGACAGTGTATTCATATGAACCATAGCTTGTCTTGAAAGCCGTCTTGGGAATATCTTGCTCACGGATTCGAATCTGGTGATAACCCAGACGTAGATCAAGCTTGGAGAATACTTGGGCACCTTTGAGTTGTTCGAACAGCTCATTGATGTTGGGCAGTGGGTACTTGTTCTTGATAGTCTTCTTGTTCAATGGACGGTAGTCAACACAAAGTCGGTCCGTTCCATCCTTCTTCTTCACAAAAAGTACTCCACAACCCTACGGAGAAGAACTAGGTTGGATGAGACCCATTCGCTCTTGAATGTCGAGTTGCTTCTTCAGCTCCTTCAACTCTTCAGGTCCGAGCTTGTAAGGACGCTTGCAAACCGGTTCCGTGCCGGGCTCAAGATCGATGACGAATTCAACTGGCCGGTGCGGAGGCATTCCTGGAAGCTCTTCTGGAAAGACGTCTTGATATTCGCAAACAACTGGAATTTGAGAGATAGCATCCTGTTCACCCTTCTCATTGAGAGAAAATAGACGGATTGTATCATCACGGGCGGCAAAGACAATTACATCCTCAGACGAATGAGTCAATTGAATCTGCCTGGCTGCACAATCAAGCTGAGCCTTGTGCTTAGAAAGCCAATCCATTCCGAGAATAAGATCAATATCCGAGTTACCAAGGACCATTGGGGAAGAAAGGAACTTGTAGTCGCCCAAGGTGATAGTAACATCTGGAACCTCCAGACTTGCACTCAAGCGTTTGCCAGGAGAAATGATGTCCATTTGTTTGCCCAAATGAGAAGAAACGAATTCATGCTTGGCGAAAAATGGCTTTGACATGAAACAATGCAATGCACCAGTATCAAAAAGTACTTTTGCAGGAACATCGTTAACAGGAAGGTTACCCATGATGACATCTGACGAGTCCTCTGCCTGAGCTGCATTCAGCAAGTTGACCTTGGTGTGCTTGGGGTTATGCTTGACCATAGCTGTACTTGCCGATCTCACAGGAGGAGGAGGAGGGAGACGCCTCTGATTGAAGCATTTGTTCGCATAGTGACCCTTCTGTTGGCACTTGTTGCACGTGACCTCTGAAAGCGGACGGTGATACGGAGCACTCGATCTTGAAGCTTGAGAGGGAGTCTTGTTCTGAAAGCCAGGGTTGGGTGGGTGGGAAGATCCACTGCCACCTTTGCTCTTCTGATACGGCTGCCGGAACGGAGGAGGAGGAAGCCAATACTTCTGCTGCTTGGCCACTTGAGTAGAGGAAGAAAGAGTAGCATCTCTGACTCGCTTCTTGGAAGCATCACACTTCAGTTGAGCAGCCTCTTGCTTCAATGCCATGTTGTAGAACTCATCGTACCTCAAGGGCTCAAAGAGAATAAGGGCTAGCTGGATTTCTTCTCTGAGGCCACCCCTGAACTGGTATATCATGCTGTTCTCATCAGGGACGTCCTGCTTAGCAAAGCGGGCGAGCTTCTGAAACAACTTGTTGTAGTCATATATAGACATAGAGCCTTGCTTTAGTTTGCGAAATTCCTCACGCTTGCTTTCAACCACGCTCTGAGGAATATGATGAGCTTTGAAGTCTTGATGGAATTCATCCCAGGTAATCACACGGCCTCCTCTGGAATCTTTCTACTACTGGAACCATTCTTCAGCTTGGTCTTTGAGTTGGAAGGAAGCGAACTTGACAAAGTCCTCAGGCTTGACGTTACTGCACTCGAAATGCTTGCATAGGTCCATGAGCCAATCGTCAGAATCAGTTGCCTCAACACAATTGCTGAAGGTCTTTGGTTGGTTAGCAAGGAACTAGTTGAGTGTAGCAAAGTGATTCTGATTGTTGCCCTGGTTGCCTTGAAGAGGTTGACATCCATTAGCACATTGATAGATAAAATTGAAGCTGAATCCAACGGGTTGAAATTGCAACATATAGTCTTCACATCTGAACAAAATGAAGGAATGCATTCCACTTGAAATGGTCACATATCCATAAATTGAGAAGCCACTTAGAATTTAGGTAGAGGAATAAATCAACAAGGTACGAAACAAGAACGAATACTCGATAAAGATCACCCAATCTCAAACCAAATATCCGTGGAAGAAGAACTATAGCTACAAGAATTCCCACCTATGAAACTCCCGAACCTTTCCGGTTATGCAATCAGGTGTTGGGGATACAGGGGAAGCATAATATCTCACCCAAATCTAGCAAATCCTACATCCAGCTGTATCCATCCTTCAACACATAACCGAGAAAAACTTTGGAAACCATCTACCTCAACCTTCGAAAAGCATCCGTTATACAAGTTATGGCAATACTCCCGAACTCCCGCCCCAGTACTGGGTGGCGTCGAGGTTATCTCACCAACAACTGCATAACAGAGATTTTCGATGTCGGCGAACTAAACTCAGGTATTCCAGAACTGCAACGATAAATTTGTGATGACAAAACCTTGGAGCTCAACTCCCCGGGACACTGCCACAACCCCTAAATGATAGGAGGCACCAAGAACAATGTTCTCGTCACAAATCGATCGGAACGATTCCAAGATACCCGCGTGATCCTAATTTTTTTAGTGAAATTTGAGAAGAGCAGAGTCAAAACTCTACGTCAGGATGCCTTACCAGAGCGATGAAGGGACTGGGAGTAAAAAGAATTCCTAAACTCTCCGATATATAATTCCTAAATGACTCAAAACATTTTTTCTAGACTCAACAATGGCTGCTAATTCGACCAATTAGTGGGGGCTCCTAAGGTCGGGGAAGGCTCTGATTACCAACTTGTAACGCCCTCGATGCGGCTATATCTCCTACGTGTCAAAGCACGACTTAGAGGCATAACCACATTGAAAGCAATGTCGCAAGTAAGGCAATCTTCACAACATCCCATGTAAATAGATAATAAAAGGGAAGGTACATAGTTGGCTTCCAGTTGCCACGTCACACAAAGTACATAAATAGCATTACATCAACCAATACAATCATGGTCCGACTACGGTACCAAAATAAAAGATCAACCCCAACATGCGACATGGTCCCGATCGCCCCAACTGGGCACCACTACTGATCATCAGGGAAAGACACATAGTAACGGCGTGAGTCCTCGTCGAACTCCCACTTGAGCTCAAGCGCATCATCTGGAACGTAGTCATCAGGCCCTGCATCTGGTTTGGAAGTAATCTGTGAGCCACGGGGACTCAGCAATCTCGCACCCTCGCGATCAAGACTATTTAAGCTTAATAAGAAAGGCAAGGTAATATGTGGAGCTGCAGCAAGCGACTAGCATATATGGTGGCTAACCTGTTCGCAAAAGAGAGCGAGAAGAGAAGGAAAAACACGAATGAAGAACTATAGAACATCCCGCGGCAAACATTACTCCAACACCGTGTTCACTTCCCGGACTCCGCCGAGAAGAGACCATCACGGTAACACACGCAATTGATTCATTTTACTTAAGTTAAGGTTCAAGTTATCTACAACCAGACATTAACAAATTCCCATCTGCCCATAACCGCGGGCACGGCTTTCGAAAGTTCAAATCCCTGCAGGGGAGTCCCAACTTAGCCCATGACAAGCTCTCACGGTCAACGAAGGATAAACCTTCTCCTGAGACATTCCGATCAGTCTCGGCATCCCAGTTCTACAAGACAACTTCAACAAAGACAAAACAAGTCCAACAACACCGCCCGAATGTGCCGACAAATCCCGATAGGAGTTGCACATATCTCGTTCTCAGGGCACACTCAGAAAGGTCAAGCTACGAGTAAAACCAACCCTCGAGTTTCCCTGAGGTGGCCCCGCAGGCTGCCCGGTTCGGACCAACACTCAAAGGAGCACTGGCCCGGGGGGGTTTAAATAAAGATGACCCTCGGGCTACGGAAACCCAAGGGAAAAAGAGGCTAGGTGGAAAATTGTAAAACCAAGGTTGGGCAATGCTGGAGGAGTTTTATTCAAGGCGAACTGTCAAGGTGTTCCCATTATCACCCAACCGCGTAAGGAACGCAAAACCCGGGAACATAACACCGATATGACGGAAACTAGGGCGGCAAGAGTGGAACAAAACACTAGGCATAAGGCCGAGCCTTCCACCCTTTACCAAGTATATAGATGCATTAAGATAAGAAGATAATATAATGATATCCCAAAAAGAAAATAATGTTCCAACAAGGAACGGTCTCCAATCTTCACCTGCAACTAGCAACGCTATAAGAGGGGCTGAGCAAAGCGGTAACATAGCCAACCAACGGTTTGCTAGGACATGGTGGGTTAGAGGTTTGCCATGGCAATTTGGGAGGCATGATAAGAAAGTGGTAGGCATCGTAGCATAGGCATAGCAAAAGAGCGAGCATCTAGCAAAGCAAAGATAGAAGTGATTTCGAGGGTATGATCATCTTGCCTACAAAGTTGTCAGAGTTGACTGGATCCTCTAAAGCAAACTCAATGGGCTCCTTGTTAGCGAACTTGTCTCCCGGCTCTACCCAAACAAGGCAAACAAACAAAAAGGACACAATCAACCACGTGCAAAGCTCAAACAACATGATGCAAACATGGTATGCTATGCGGGATGCGATATGTGATGCATATGCAAGATTTGGCAAGGAATGAAAGAACCTGGCCTCAACTTGGAAAACCAAGTGTGCCACTAGAAAGGTGAGGTGATTTCGGTTGAAATCGATATAAAGATCACCGGAATCGGATGCACGGTTTGGAAATGGCAAGCAAATCAAATATGGCACCGGTCTGCGATAAACAACAAGTAGCCATCTAAATGAATCAAGATAATTATGCTACAGCACTCAAACATGGCAAAAAAATAAATGGAAGGGATCCACTCATAAAGCTTAACAAAAGAGGAACACTGATCTATGGCCAATTCATCCATTAACAGGTTCAAACTAGCATGGCAAAAGTGCAATTGGTAAACAGGTTTCAGACTTTGTGAAATTAACACAAGCCTGGAATTTCAGATCAGGTAGCACACTTTGAAGCATGAAAACTAGATGTTACAGGAACTTAACATGGCAAAGTAAATCATGGCATAGAGCTACTCAAAGAGCTTAACAAAAGTCCCTTAGTGACCTTGAGCCAAAAGGGATCAGAACATACAATTGCAAGCATGTGAACATGGCAAAAACATAATCAGATCTCAGACTTAGAGAAAAGCTGGAACATGCAAATCTGTTAACGAGTAGGCATGTTTACGAGCTCGATGCACTCACTACAGAGAAAGGCATGACAAGCTAAGCATACACCCATCAAGAATACACATTATATAAGCTATACATGGCAAGAACAACAACATATCATGCACTTATCAACAACAACATGCTCGGCAAAATCGCTAACAAGTAGACAATCTGCCCAGATTCACGAAATAGCAAAAGTAGAGCTCGATTGACTCACGCTAGGTTGCTCCATAATTGCAAACAAAGACATGGATGGATAGAGCACTACAAGATTAACAAATCATCCTTACTGATCATCCTCAAAAGAGGTACGGATCACTAGGAAACAACATGAACATATGTCATATTGATAAAAACAGATCAGGACATAGTGGAATATCTAAGTCCCTGATATCAGCATTAACGAACGCACCACTTTGCAAGCTTGTGCTAGTCACCACACACATCACACAAATACATGGATAGCACCCCTAGAAAGATGGCAAAGCATATAACAAAACACATGTAGAGCTCAGGAGCATATCATGCACACAATAATCATGTCAAAAATGACAAATAGCTATTTGGTGCAGCAGATCTGACAATTAACTCAAATTGCTCTCTTCCAACAGCATTTTGGGCATCAAGATGAGCTCAAATGAAAATGATGCAATGAGATGAAATGATGTACTCTCTGAGGCGAACATTTTGATATGCTACACGCCCAAAACGTAACTACGGATGCAAAGTTACGATGCGATGAAGATGCCTAAACAATTAGGGTTTCGGGGAGAAGTCAACCGTCCAAAATCCTCAGATCTAGATCTGGCACGGATTTCGAGGATCGTCGGGGTACTGTAGCTCGCCGGAGTTCGTAGATCGCCGGAGAGGAGGAGGCCGGCCGGGGCGGGTCGGCGGCGTGGAAGAGGCGGCGAGGCCGAGGTGGTGGCGGACGGCGCCGGCGATGGCCACGGCGGCGAGGTGCAGCACCGGCCGGGAGGAGTACGGCGGCCGGCGAGCTGCGGGGCGGTGAGCTCGCACCGGCGCGGGGGGAAGAAGGCGGCGATGCGAGCACGGGGCGCGGCCCGGTTGGCGCGGGGAGAGGGCCCGCCTTGGGCCCGGGCGGGCCGGCGGCGCTGAGGCGGCGAAGTAGGGCGCGCGGGCCACGTGGCAAGCCCCGATTGGCGGGGGCGTTTTCGTCCGGCCGGACCGGACGTGTCCGGCCGCGCGGAGGAGTTGGGACTAGGGTTTCGGGGGGAGATGAACCGGGATTTTAGGAGGGGGTTCTATTTATAGGCATAGAGGGAGCTAGGAGTGTCCAAATGAGGTGCGGTTTTCGGCCACGCGATCGTGATCGAACGCTCTAGATGATGAAGAGGGTTTTGGTGGGTTTTGGGCCAAATTGGAAGGGTGTTGGGCTGCAACACACATGAGGCCTTTTCGGTCCCTCGGTTAACCGTTGGAGTATCAAACGAAGTCCAAATGGTACGAAACTTGACAGGTGGTCTACCGGTAGTAAGCCAAGGCCGCTTGGCAAGTCTCGGTCCTATCCGGAAATGTTTAATCCCCACACACGTAAAGAAGGTAGTAATGACCACCGGAGGAGATAGGAGCGCCGGAATGCAAAACGGACAACGGGGAAAATGCTCGGATGCATGAGACAAACATGTATGCAAATGCAATGCACATGATGACATGATATGAGATGCATGGAAACGACAACAACACACGGAGACAAAAACCCGAACCCAATGAAATAAAATAACTTAGCGCCGGAAACGGCAAGAGTTGGAGTACATAATAGGTAAATCACATCCGGGGTGTTACATGTTCGAACCTCAAGGGTTTGCCGGAACCCGTTATCCGACATTTGGCGCGCCAGGTAGGGGAGTGACGGAGTCTCTTCCCCACCAATCGACCTGCCGATGCTCTGTGACCCCGGTGTCCGGCGACCCAAGGGCCGACTCCGACCGCTGGGCAGCCTCGCCAGCCCGGGCGGTGCCACCTGCCCATGATGACCTCAACCCCGCGCTCCAGGCGGCACGAGCGCCACCTAACGCTGCGGGGCGCGGGCGGCACCCCCAGGCGTTGTCCACCCTCACTCCACAACAAGCGCGAGCCGCTGCAAGGGCCGCAAGACACGCCGCAGCAATGGCGCCCCACACCCGACGGGAGGAGACGAACATGCGGGTCGCGCTCACGGTGGCGCGGGAGTTGCTGCCGTGCCGGCTGATGGAGAGCGGCCACGACACACTGGTAGAAATTGTCGCTAAGCTGCTAGATGTGGCGGCATCAGGAGCGTCGCCTTTCTACTATCTGCTCCCTTCCCGGGCTGCTACCGGACCTCACGACGTGCCTCGCTGCAATCGCGCGCCCTCGGGTGCGCCTGGGGGCTTCATCGGCACCAGGACGGCCGGCGGCGCTGGGGGCCCTGTTACCCCCGTGCCGCCTCTGGTGAGATGGGCATGAGCGTTGCCCCCCATGGCCCCAGCGAGGCGTCATGTTATCATCCTCAGGACGCCGCGCTGGGTCGGGCGACGTGGAGTGTGGGGCACTACGGCGAGGTGTTTGGGGTGACAGCCCCGAAAGCCTATGTGCCCCGCATGATGGACCAGGAGTACATGTCGGAGGACGACCCTGGCTCGTTTCTCGGGCCAGGTTGGGAGGAGGAGGCATTAGGAGCTGAAGCCTTCCAGGAGCCACCAGAGAGCCCCGCCAACCGCACCGTCGACAACAGATATATGGTACCACTAATCCCTCAAGAGAAAGCTTACACTAACCATGAGTCACAGATGAACCAGGCTA
This sequence comes from Triticum urartu, assembly GCF_056163025.1. NCBI lineage: Eukaryota > Viridiplantae > Streptophyta > Magnoliopsida > Poales > Poaceae > Triticum > Triticum urartu. The sequence continues at coordinate 359,140,814 of NC_141876.1, read as the reverse complement.
CGGCGCCGAATGATGGTTCCGGCACGGCGATGCCCACATGTCGTGGAATTGTCACGGAAGATGTCCTTAGTGTCAGGACTTAGTGGCGAGGCCAATGCATCTATGTGGTAGCTTGAGAGGGGTTGAGTGGAATGAGAGACACGAGGTTTTACCCAGGTTCGGCCCCTCACGGTGGAGGTAAAAGCCTACGTCCTGCTTCATTGATATTGATGATGATGATCATGATTACAACGGAGCTCTATCTCGAGAGCTATTGAGTTGTCTGTCTAAACCTAACTTGTAAAAACCTCTCCTCTTGGGGTGCCCTGCCCCTCCTTATATAAGTTAGAGGGGCGGGTTACATGTGGAGTCCTATTAGGATTAGGACTAGTCTAACTTCTAATACAAACCAGATACAAGTCTGGGTCTTAACTCCTTGTAAGGTAAATATTCCTCAGGCCTTTCCTCTTAAACCAGCCCACCATTAACATAAACTGACCTTCTGGGCCTTGGGCCTTGTCATCCGTCTGTCCCGCCTGCCAGGTTACAAGTGAGTCAAAATGTTCAGGCAGGTTGCTTGTAAACCGTCTGGTCAGGGCAGGTCGCCAGTGAATAGCCAAGTGTAAACCGGGTCTCAAGTAAACCGCCAAGTCCGGCCGAGTCATACTACGAGGTATATCCCCAACATTAGCCCCCAGTTTAGCTTGGATTTATATATGGTAAACTTATGCTGCAAAATAAACACAAGAACAAATTTGACAGGTTGTGCCCCGGGTTAAGAAATTCTTGTAAACGGACACCTGAACATCCTTAAGTCCTTGTCATTTCCTTCTAGAAAATCCGGGTCAATAGACCAGCTTCATAATCAACTTGCTTTCATAAGAAATATTGTAAATCAAGAATCCATTTGAGTCGGCCTTCAATGCTCTGACTTAACAAAAATATTGGTCTTTGAAATATTCAACTGATATCCAGCCTGCTTGAAGAAGTAGAACTTGCCGGTTTATGATTACCACCAGTGTCGGGTTATAAAAACTAATAATTCCAGGTCATGACTATTATAGACACCAGATCATGATTGTTACCAACACTGGGTCACACAATTAATCTTCCTGCTTTGCTCAAAACTGAGAATTTGCAGATGTTCCTCCTTTATATGCATAATACCTGTAGCCCCCAAGTCTTAAGAGGAGAACAACTGCAACGTTTGAAGATGTTCCTCCTTTATAAATGTTGCAACCTTTGAAGAAATCCAGATTGTTCATCTCAGTCACTAGTCAAAACTGAATATTCCACATATGTAGCCCCCAAGTGCTGGGTTGTCATACTTTCAGCAACCTGTGACTTATAATTTCCTTATTCCCATAAAAATTTCAACCAGTGTAGCCCCCAAAGGGCCGGGTCATTATGCAATAATGAGCAGGGACTTTGTAGATATGATCATGTAGACTTTAACAACAACGTGTAGCCCCCAAGGGCCGGCCCAGTAAGATAATACTGAGCTGGGACTTTATATATACTTTATTGAAAATAACATCATATGATGTAACTCCCATCATGGGGCTTGAACCCACGTCCACAAGGTTAAGAGCTTTGTGCTTTACCAACTTAGAAGTGGACCCTTCAATATAATGGATTAAGACTTGTGTACCTTGAATTGTTGACAGGAGCAATTGGTAGCACACAAGGGACGGCTCATTACAATGTGATGAATCGGGTCTTCAGTAAGTTGAGCAAAAAATGACTTTGCATTAGCCCCCAAGTGTCATGGTGCATGCTTGCAGCGACATGAGACTTGTGTATTTGATGTAATCCCAACTTGAATAATGTAGCCCCCAATGCCGAGTCGTAAGCCTGCAACGACTCAGGACTATTCCTTCCATTGTAGAATAAATTATACCCATTGTGCTAAAGCGACTTTGAAAACCTCAATCATAGTATTGGTTATTAATAACCATAATAAAAATCCAGCCGTGTTGGCTATTAAAGATTTGAATAATATAACCTGGTTTGAAAACCGATTCCTGCCATATAAACCGGTATATCCGTGCCCATATGATACATGCATGCTATGATGATGTAATGATGATGCAATGTATGACGCAATATATGATGATGTATGTGTATGATCAAGAGGGTTTAAGCTATGGTTCCGATATGACCAGAGCCCCCAAGTAGTCATAATTGTGGCATTGCGCCGATCAAGAGGTGTAGCTATGGTTTGAATACGACCAAGCCCCCAAGTGATTTCCCTGGTGGCCTTATGCCTATCAAGAGGTATAGCTATGGTTCGAATACGACCAAGCCCCCAAGTGATTTCCCTGGTGCCCTTATGCCTATCAAGAGGTGTAACTATGGTTCGAACCCATAGCCCCCAAGTGATTTCCATGGCGGCCTTATGCCTATCAAGAGGTGTAGCTATGGTTCGGATACGACCAAGCCCCCAAGTGATTTCCCTGGTGGCCCTTATGCCTATCAAGAGGTGTGACTATGGTTCAAACATAGCCCCAAGTGATATTGTGAGCTGTGCTCAAGGGATACCCATGTTTGAGCTGTGTTGTGCAGCAGAATCTCTTTGGCCCCTTATGATAATATTGGCTTGATAGCCGGATTACTGAAGTAACTAGAGTTGTGCTCTTATGATAATATTGGCTTGATAGCCGTATTAATAGGGTAGTCACAGCTGTGATCAACAAGAGTCCCCAAATGATCAATAATATGATAAACCAATAAGGTAGGATGCCCATTTTGAACCGCGCATCATGGCAGCAAGTTCTCTTTGGCAATCTTTAATTTTTTTGCAAGAGATAACTTCTTCTTGAACCGGATTGTAAACTGGATATTTGAGAGCTTCAGTAAGACTGACGTCCCTTGAGCCGGATTTTAAACCGGAAGCATTGAGAGCTTCAACGCTTTATGGGAGAGAGATGTCTCTTGAACCGGAATTCTTTCTGATGACCCGGAACTTCTTCATTGAGCTAGGATTTTGTAATTGTCACATACTTTTTAAGCTAAAAATTTTCTGACGGCCTTTAAATTTTCATCAATATAGTAGTAGCCTCCGGGACCAGGTTATCTTTCCCTCCATCGTCCTGGGGTTCTTAAATTTGCTGAAACTGGCAAGATTTGCTGAGTCATGTCATCGTAGCCCCCGAGTCTTAAGATGACTCGAGGAGTTGTCTTGAGACTCTCCATGCTTGACCATGATATAAACCGGCATATAGCTGAACAACGGACCGCTGTCATATGTTGAAGCTGGAAGCAAGGTGGCAAATTAATGATCTTCGCAACACTCATTGTATATCCTTGGCGTTGATAACACAATATGAATCCACATAAACTTGAGGTCGATCGTGGCGGGTTAGAAATGACTCCGTATGATTTGTGTCAGTAATCCGGCCAGCGGTTCATCCCAGCTGGTTGTTTAACCAAAACGTAGTGGCGACGACTTATGTGCCCTATCCATTGAATCATCCGGTGCAGGCGGGTGAGTCGGCTGTGGCATTATAATCCGGTGCAGACGGGCGAGTCGGACGTGGCGTTTGTAAACCGGCGCAGAAGAGAGAGTCAGCAGCGGCGTTGTAAGCTGCACGAACGGGCGGGTCAATCGTGTCGTTGTGTTGATGTAAACAGGGCCGCAGAGGCCGTGGCTTGCACATATATTAATAGATCATTATGGCGGGTCAGATGCATGATATCCTTTATATGACCATGGCTCTTGCAATGAACATTTGCCCTGCACCCAAAAAATATCGCAATCCAGAGTAATTGCTCTTTTAAAAAGATTATTATGTAATATGAAAATACGCTGGATGGATTTCACCTGATATGTTTAAACCGGAATTTATCCACCACGGAGTTGATGATCACCACGGTGAAGCAGGGTAAATTGCAGGGTGGTAAGCCACGCGGACGGGTGACTTGGCCGCAGGCGCAGACGGACGTAAACCGAACATCGGGGGTGGCGACTTGTACGTGTATCCCTCGAGCAACATGAGACGGACGAATGCCAGTGCAGAGTTATGCTGGTGCGCGCTACATATCCGCCGTACAACATCTTTGTCATGAATAACTACCTTGCGTAAAAATATTACGGAACAAATAATTGTTCTCACAAATTAATATGTGCTATTAAAACAGACTGGACGGATATCACCTGATGTTTTTTGAGCGAGAGATGATCTCGTCAGGTCTCCGTAAACAGTGAGCCATTGTCCTGTTTTTCTTGGACAAAAGATGACCTGTGCCTACGTCTACACGTAGGTGACTCGCGTCAGAGCAGAAGGGCGTCGAAGCGGCCGGCGACTTGGCACGCTGGCTGAGTCTAATGCCATCCAGAAATTGTGTGTACATGCACCATCTTCCATTTGACCGATGCTTCATGTGGGGTTATGGCAACAAGCACTAGTACTCGAAGGCCAAATTGTTTAATAATGGATCGATATTACTGATCCGGCTCGTAGCGGCACACTGTTCTTGGGCCACAACTTCTTTCCTTTGCTCCTCACGGGGTGTTTGAATCCGGTCTGAATGTGGTCTCGGGAGGAGTACTGGACTACAGGCGCATAGCGTTTTGGCACAGAGGATGGCGACCCGCCGGCGGCAACGAGGTGAGGCGGCCGATGTCGCTCGGGGGAAAGTTGGGACAGAGGTAGAATGAGGCCGCGGCCATTCGGGCGTAATCAGGTGGCAAAGAAGAGGAACTGCGAATGCTTCAGCGCATGCATGCGCAGCCTGTTTGTGAAGCGCGACGCCCGAGGTTGTGCTCTTGAAATTTGGAGTGTTAGGTCCTGTGTTGGCCGTATGCTCTTTTCTCCCTGTTGATGATCCAGTAGTAGTACTTGAGCTCTTCCCCAATTGTCTCGGATGCCCGCTCTCGGTCATAGACGGAATAAAAAAAATCTGAATTGTACTAGAATCAGACCAGCTCACTTTTAACCTTTAGCTCAAGGGTCTAATCAATTAATCATTATTCCTCCTGAGGTATCTCATGCGGGGAAGTAGAACCCCCCTTTTGTTTTCTTTTTGAGGTAGGAGTCCGACCCGCTTTCCTGGCCGCTTGTACTCTGCGTCGAGGAACGCCTCGGAAACGACTGACGTGTCCATGCTTCCAAAGTCCGAACCTGCCGCGTGTGATGGAATTCCTGTCGGTCTTGTCGACGTACATGTGCAATGGTGTCGTACAGCAGCTTGCAGTAGAATTGATCTTTGATCAGAAAATTGCGGCGGCGACAACGGACGAAGAAAACCATAATTTCTCGAGAAAGTTGAATTTGCCGGCTCTGTCCGAGGTTGTCCCACACCGGGTTTACTCTGCACGATATTTTCATGCCAGCTCATCTTCGATCAGGAAATCGCGGTGGCGGCAGCTCAACTTGCAACCCTAAAAACCTTTTCAATCTTAATCCTCGTAATGCCGTTTCGACTGCTCGTCAACGATGTAGATTCTTCCTAACTGGTCCTTTTTCAATCAGTACATCATGAGCTTCTCAATCCCTGAAGAGATCCCTTCAAGAACTCATCATCACCGTGTGCGGGCCCCACGGTGGGTGCCAACTGTCATGGAATTGTCACGGCAGATGTCCTTAGTGTCAGGACTTAGTTGCGAGGCCAACGCATCTATGTGGTAGCTTGAGAGGGGTTGAGTGGAACGAGAGACGCGAGGTTTTACCCAGGTTCGTCTCCTCATAGTGGAGGCAAAAGCCTACGTCCTGCTTCGTTGATATTGATGATGATGATCATGATTACAAGGGAGCTCTATCTCGAGAGCTATTGAGTTGTCTGTCTGAACCTAACTTGTAAAAACCTCTCCTCTTGGGGTGCCCTGCTCCTCCTTATATAAGTTAGAGGGGAGGGTTACATGTGGAGTCCTATTAGGATTAGGATGAGTCTACTTTCTAATACAAACCGGATACAAGTCCGGGTCTTAGCTCCTTGTAAAGTAAATATTTCTCATGCCTTTCCTCTTAAACCGGCCCACCATTAACATAAACCGGCCTTCTGGGCGTTGGGCCTTGTCATCCGTCTGTCCCGCCTGCCAGGTTACCAGTGAGTCATAATGTTCAGGCAGGTTGCTTGTAAACCGTCTAGTCAGGGAGGGTCGCCAGTGAATCGCCAAATGTAAACCGGGTCTCAAGTAAACCGCCAAGTCCAGCTGGGTCATATTTCCGGCCAGGTCATACCGCGAGGTACATCACCAACACCACCCCGACAGGAGAGACCCGCTGGGGGCTGCGCGGAAGGGGCCAGGAGCAAGGCCCCTCCCCGTGTCGCGCGGAGCAAGGCAATGCCCGGAGGTAGGCCCTTTGCCGGGGTGGCGACTGCGACCTTTCCCCCGGCAGAGGACCCGTGGTCGCCGAGGGCGCCGCTGGCGTCCCCTCTGCCCTCATTGGGCTATCCCGGTTTCCGTTCATCCCAACGGTGGTAGGGGGTGGCGCAAGGCGGGGCCCCCGCCTGGCGATATGAAGCAAGGCCGGTACCTGTGAAGAAGGCCAGTGCCTGTGAAGATCGCCGCCCGTGACACTCTCACGTAATAATGAGTGGGGCTGTACATGCCTCGGAGTCTCCGGAGAGCCGCCCTCGGGCCTCGGGGGCTCCCTCGCACGCCTAGTGGCAGCACTTAGGTCTGTGCTGGTTAGAAGACGTTGAAGACTAGACTAGGCGCCGGACGCGGCCATTTGATTTGGATCTCTTTTCTGTAACCCAGCCTTCTGGATTTGGATTTAAGTTGAAGTTGAATTTTCATTTGATGCACGCGGGGGATGCCTTTTCTTGTTCGAGCTATTTCTCGCAATCTCGTTCTTGCCTTACTTCGGAGTTCACACCAGTCGCTCCCCCCTCGTGGGCCCCTCACGAGCCGGGCTGGGCATGAAGCTCACGAGCCACGCGCGTGCCGAGCCGTGGCAGCCACTCGCTTATCACACGGCCCTCTCGGGCATGGCGACAAATTCATTAGGAGCTTCTCAAGAACCCACAATTTCTCGGGCTGGTTTTGGGATCGTCCAAGCTAAGGTAAACCGCAACAACGACCTTGCCCCGGCATGCGTAAGCTCATGAAGACGCGTACTCAATTTAGCACGAAAGGATAAATGCTGCAATTGTTTACATGAGGGGCTCCCCCTCTCAAAATGCTATTACAATCTTCTGAGGCCACGCCCAAGTTTTTACAGGGTAAATAACAAGGAAAAGAGGAGTCAATCGGATACGTCGCTCGGCGCGTCCCCCATGTCGTCTTCAGACGCGCCGCTGGCGTCACTGTCACCATCGTTGGCGTTGCCTCCACCTTCGCCAGCGTCGACATTGCCGTCATCAACCACGTCGCTTTCGTCCGCCGCAACCACAACCCCGTCATCGTCAGAAGCGAAGGCCCTGACCAGCGCATCCACGTGCTCTTCAACCCATCATGCCAAGTTGCCCCAGATGGCTTCCGGCACGGGAGCAATAGCGGCGTCAAAATCAAAGTTGAGATCAATGTTCCGGAGGTGGCTTAAGACACGGGAGAACGCGCGCCCAAGCATACTGCGACTTCTCTCTTCCACAAGATGGCGAGCCCTATTAGACCGGGCTTCCAGGCGCCTCACCAAGTTGGTGAAGAAGGTCAGGTGTCTGGCGTAGTCATTCAAGGGGGGGGGGTGCATTCTCATCACAGATGAAGCCCAGGGCGGTATTAGCCCTGTTCCGGAGGCCCTGAAGCATGGGGGCGTGCTCGCACTCCAGCGTCCGCCGTTGAAGCACTTCCTCCCTGTTTTGCCGCGCGACGGCCTTGACGTCATCAACCCGTCTCTCAAGAGAAATCAGCTCGACGCGGGCAGAGGCCAAGTCCGCCTGCACCGTGACCAGGGCGGCGGCCGTGGCCTCCTCACGTCTATCCGCCTCATGTAACATGGGCCTGAGAGCAGCGGTCCTGCCCACTGCCTCAGTTCCCGCAAGCTTCGGCTTAAGGGCGTGCCGACCTTCAAGATCCGCGCGAACCTTGGCCACCCGGCGGTTGACTTCCTCCTGGACCTTGGCCTCGTGAGCCCCGATGGCATCTTCCGCTTGGGCAACTTGACGCTCCCTCGTTTCCAGTTGCTCAAGATCGAGGCTACGCTCCACGGCTTCCAGAGCCAACGCCTCCTCGCGCTTCCGGACCTCATCTTCCTCGGCAGGCGTCCCCCTTAGTGACGCGAGGGCGGCTTTGCGCGCCTCCACTTGCTGCTCGAGGGACGCACCCCAAGCATGGAGCTCCCACGTGCGCTTCTCCGCAGCCTCGCGACGGTGGTCAGCTTCACAAGCCTCCTCCAGAGCTCGGGAGCAGGCCTCATGGGAGGCCGCAAGGGAGACCTCAACCTTCATGTTTTCTAGCCCGCGGTGGTGGCGCCCGAGGTTGATGGCCACTTTCAGCCTATGGCACTCGTCCGCCAATCGAAGACCCTCGGCCTCAAGGCGCGCGTCGACACACTCTAGTTCTTCACTGAGTCAGTTCATCGTGTCCATTGCCTCCTGGAAGAGTTCATGATGAACGATGCTCCGCCCACGCTCGAACTCGAGCACATGGCCCATCTCGCCCTCCGCCACGGGGGCTGTGGGCGACGCCCGGCACGGCACGCCCCCTCTCAGCAGGGGGCTGGGGGCTGGCGTGGCCCCAGGCGCCAGCCGACCCTCATGAGGGGCCCGAACCGAATAAGGCCCGCTGCTTGACGAAGAACCCAGGAACGAGGCCAGCCAGCTACCGACCGTGACATGGGGAGGAGCCCTTGGCACGCCTGCTGCGCTCTGAGCAAGGCCGCGGAGAAAGGACGGTGAAGGCGCAAGCTTGGGGCGCCTTGACGACGGACCAATTCCCGCGGCTGACTCCACACCGTGGGCAGCGCCCGAGGCTGCAGCACTGGAGCTTGGCGGGTGCGACGGTATGAGAGGGAGCTGCTTCTTAGGAGATTTCACAGCCTTGGAGGAAGGGGTCCTGAGGGGACAATCGTCAGGGAAGGAAGGCGACACACAGAAGATCACCAAGATAAGGTACTTACTCGTCGACGGCGATGTACTTTCGTCGCTTCAATGGCCCAAAGATGCCACTGCCGCTTGGAGATCCTTTCCTCCTGCGGAGCTCCTCGAAGTCCATGCAAAGTCGACCGAAGCGCTAAACATGGTGGCTAGTACGGGGTGAAACCGGAGAAGTGCTCAAGAGAACAACTTCAGGGGTGCCTGGCTGCGGAGAATAGTCGGGCGCCGTCTCACCGCGACTTCCCAAGGCCTCCAGAGTTCCGGCCTCGGGAGCCGCGTGCTGCATCACCTCAGCAACCGGCGTCCCCGAATCACGGGATCCTGAGGATGACGCCCCGGGAGCCCCAGGCGGCATCCACACATCAACACTCATGCCGCCAGAATCTAACAGCGCTCGTCCCCCTGCACCCACATTCGGGACGGGCTCGACGCCACCGACGAAGAGGGGAACCACACTGGCAGGGTTCTCGCGGGACCCCACCAGGCCGTCCGGCCGCAACCCCCATTCGTCAAAGGGAGGCATGCCCCCTGCGAATTCAACCTTGTTCTTGCAGCGATACAGCAGACAGTTCTTCGCAGGCAAGTCGTCCGGCGAAGTGACACCTGTCAGGACCTTGAGCACCGTTTGCCACGTCCCAAGGGGGAGCCCGGACTCCTGAAACCTCATATGGTCATGGCTGCTGAGCAAGGTCCACATCATGTGAGAATGGCACTGAAGCGGAGCAACCCGATGCTTGATGAACTCCTTCACCACCATCGGCGCGGTCACGCCGCGGTCCTTCAACATCCTTAGCATGTGCCAGACGGGGACAAGACAGGGGCTCACGAGCCTCTCGTGGCCCCAGCCGGAGTGGGAAACGGCAGGCGCTGACGGGGCGTCAAGTAGATGGCTGAGCACACTGGCATCAACAAATACCCACTGTGTTCGAAACTCGCTCGTGGATGAAGGAAGCTCGAAGTTGATCCCCATGCCCGCCATCGCGGCCACGGCCTGGAATCTCACGCACCACGAGCTTTGCCGGCGATCAGTCAGATGCAGTGAGAAGAAGTGGCAGAGAAGGGCCACGGAAGGAGCGATGCCCACCATGGCTTCACACACAAAGGCAAAGACAGGAGGAGAGTCACGGATTGGGGGTCGAGATGCAACATATGGATCTGGTAGTGTTCAAGCACCGCTTTGAAGAAGGCAGAGAAAGGGGGAATCAGGCCTGCCCAAAGGGCATCGATGAAGATTGGGATCTCGGTGACCGTCTGAGCGATGCGAGCGCGAGACGCAGGCCAAGCCACCATCTCCCCCACTCGTTGAAACTGGTGGCGAGCATGGGACACACCTTGTCCATGGCCTCGTTGTTGAGCACCAAGGGTCGGCCGACTGCAGGCTCGGCGGCTAGAGGCATGCTTGGCGAAGACAGAGGCTTCTTCCCCTTGTCTGCTTGCTTCGGCGCCATGGCGATGGAGCGGGCGGAGTGCAGGACAGATTGGAGAGGAGGGGCGGAGTCTCGAGGAAGCAGAAGGACTGGGGAAGCAAGGCGTGGGTGATGGGAGAATAACTATGTAGGTTGCGAGGGCCGCATAGCCAGGCGGATTCAAAGGCAGCGTGGGGAAGCGGAGACGCCCACGTCCAATCAACCGCCACACGTCAACCGAGGCCGCAGGCTTTTGGGGACCGCGGCGCTCCGTGCTGGACCCTTTGGCTTCGCCTCAAAGCCAAGCCCGAGCGCGCCTTGGGCACGGGGGCTACTTTCAGCGTTCTGGGAACGGGGGTCCCCAGACTTGCCTGCCTGCGGCCCACGACGTGGCTGGGCTGGCAGGTCTCTACGAACCATCTTATCGACAAGGCATTCAAGACCCTCATGAGGGGCCAAGCCTCACGAGGTGGATGATGCAAGACCTCATCAGGAGCGGCCTCGCCAGGCAGGCTCACAAGGGGCGGAGAGATCAAGGCAAGGAAAACCTCGCGAGGTCCTCGTGACGTGAGCCATGACGATCGAGACAAGGCGGGCGCCAGCGCGTGCAGTGTCCTCGCTTCCTCTTTGGTTTCAAGGGGGCAAGCGCATGCGTGGAGTACTGAGGCATCAAGCAAATGTTTCCATATTGGTGCAACGAGACCAAGACCAAAAGGACGGCAAGACGGAGGTCACCGTGGAGCCCAGGATAGCGTCACCATCAGAGCCTTTGGCAGGGGAAGACTGCTTTTGTCAGGATAAGTTTTACTAGTTGTCCCCTTTTAAATTGGCCGTTGTTGGCTCCCTTCCTGCTCAAAATTTGGGGAGAGGACCAGGGCCTATATAAGTAGAACTAGCCACCACAGTAGGGAGGAGGGACTGGACAACAACAACGAAAAGAGAGCACAAGAGCACCTCAACCTCAGGAGGCTGCTCTTCCCCTTGTAATGTTCATCATTAGCCCAAGAGGCAATCCACCACCACCGCACTGGAGTAGGGTATTACACCATAACGGTGGCCCGAACTAGTATAAATCTTGTGTCTTTGTCTTGTGAGTTCGTCGAGTTCGTCTATGAGATCTTAGAGAGCTAGGGCGTGGATCGATAGGGAGAAAACCTTCGCGCGCACCCCAGTGTTCGAACCTCAAGGGTTTGCCGGAACCCGTGATCCGACAACAACATTGCAGAGTACGAAGGCCTCATAGCTGGCGTGAAGGCTGCAGCGGCACTGGGGGTGAAGCGTCTCACCATCAGGGGCAACTCGCAGCTCCTCGTCAACTTCTCCAACAAGGTATACGAGCTGAAGGACGAACACATGGAGGCATACCTCGCGGAGGTACGCAAGATAGAGAAGTAGTTCCTGGGCTTGGAGTTGCAGCACGTGCCCCGAGGAACCAACAAGGAAGCTGACGACATTGCCAGAAGGGCATCCAAGCGATAGCCCCAAGAACCTGGCGTCTTCAAGGAGCGGCTTTTCAAGCCGTTGGTGATACCATCGCTTTCAAGGACAGCGCAGCCTCGGGGGGAGCTCCCACAGCCACCTGCCACGGGAGCCCCAGCCTGTGGCCCGACTTCAGGAGCACGCCTACTCCTGGCGCTCGAGCCTCAGGAGGGATGCTGGCCCAAGGAATTCAAGGAATACCTGACGCAAGGGACGCTGCCAGAGAAGGAGGAAGACGCGGAGCATGTGGCCCGGCAAGCCACGGAATACTGCATTCTAGGACGCTGAGTTATACAGGAAGCGGCTGTCGGTGTCAAAACTAGCAGATCTCGGGTAGGGGGTCCCGAGCTGTGCGTCTAAGGCGGATGGTAACAGGAGGCAGGGGACATGATGTTTACCCAGGGGCCCTCTTGATGGAGGTAATACCCTACGTCCTGCTTGATGGTTCTTGATGATATGAGTATTAGAAGAGTTGATCTACCACGAGATCATAGAGGCTAAACCCTAGAAGCTAGCCTATGGTATGATTGTATGTTGTCCTACGGACTAAACCCTCTGGTTTATATAGACACCGGAGGGGGCTAGGGTTACACAGAGTCGGTTACAAGGGAGGAGATCTACATATCCGTATTGCCAAGCTTGCCTTCCACGCCAAGGAAAGTCCCATCCGGACACGGGACGAAGTCTTCAATCTTGTATCTTCATAGTCCAACAGTCCGACTAAAGGATATAATCCGGCTGTCCGAAGACCTCCTAATCTAGGACTCCCTCAGTAGCCCCTGAACCAGGCTTCAATGACGATGAGTCCGGCGTGCAGTTTCGTCTTTGGCAGTGCAAGGCGGGTTCCTCCTCTGAATACTCCATGGAAGATTTTGAACACAAGGATAGTGTCCGGCTCTGTAAAACAAGTTCCACATACCACCGTAGAGAGAATAATATTTCCACAAATCTAATCTGCTGACACATTTTGATAGCATGACATCACGTCAAAACCCGGTCAATATCAAACTGTTTTTTTTCAACCAGCACCACACATATCGCGAGGCGGTTTTCTTGACACGTCTTGTCAAAGCAGAGATCGTGTCCCCCTTATTACGGGATTCTCATCAATACGGACGTGGGTAACCCAACCGCGCCATCAATTACGGCACTTGGGGAATAAGCGATTTTACCAGACAAGTGGGGAGGCGCATCGCCTCTTCCACCCTTATAAAGGGATTAGGATTCACTCTTTTCACCCACGCCTTCTTCCTCCTTGCTTACCCATTCTCGCACACTCGAGCTCCAGCGCCCAAGTTCGCGTCTTTCTTCTCAAACCACTCCAAGCATGTCCGGAGTGGGAGGCAAGTGGATGGTCTCCTCCGTCACGGAGGAGAACATCACAAAGTTACGGGAAGCCGGATATCTGGCCGCGGATATCGCGCACCGGCTGCCAGATGCAAGGCAGATCATCCCTATGCGCGAACCCCATGAGAGGGTAGTTTTTTTACCCACTTTGTCCGCGGACTGGGATTTCCTCTCCACCCGTTTGTCCGCGGGCTCATGTTCTACTACGAGCTGGATTTTGATGATCTGGCCCCCAATTTCATCCTCAACATCTCGATGTTTATCGTCGTGTGCGAGGCCTTCCTCCGCATCAGGCCCCATTTCGGCCTGTGGCTGAAGACCTCCAATGTCAAACCGAAGGTGGTGGTTGGCCAGCAAGCAGAGTGTGGAGGCGCCATGGTGGGAAAAATGCCTAACGTCACCTGGCTCAAAGGCTCCTATGTGGAGACCATAAAGGGGTGGTAATCGGGGTGGTTCTACATCACCGAGCCGCACGACACCAACTGGGTGGCGGCCCCCAAATTTTGATCCAGAATCCCCACGCGTCTCACTTCCTGGAAAGAGAAGGGCATGTCCTGGGGTTCTTCGGTAGAGCTGACCGGACTCCAGACCTGCATCAGGAACATGATGAGCAAGAAAATCAAGCTCGTCAACGTGTTCCAGGTCATGCTCTTCTGCCGGATTCTCCCGTGTCAACGACGGGCATTCAATTTGTGGGAGTTCGACCCGGCCAAGCACCAGACGCTGCGAGAGCTCTACTACACGACGCACAAGGAAGTCTGGAGGGTGCTGTTTAAGGGCGCCGAGGTACCTCCTTCCCTCACCGAGGACCGCGGACTCAGCGCAAAGCGCCATGCCAATCCGGTAAGTTTTTATATCTCACAGGGTATTTATTTGCCCCAGTTAAATCATGCGCGGGATCTAAGCTTCCATGTCATTAACAGGACCGGATAAAGACAGCGGAGCAGCTCGATTGCCCAGCCCCCCTACCTGAAGACCCTGCAGATGCTCTCCTAACGGAGATGCTGGCTCCGGCACCTTATGAGGTGCCGGGGAAGAAGACCAAGTAGAAGGCCACCGGGACCCGAAAGGGTCTCCGACGCAAGGTTGTATCGGACTCATCGTCCGATGACTCTGACGCGCACTCCTCCCACAAAAACGAGGAGGAGGAAAGTCCTCCCCCCCAGCTTGGGAGACCAGAAAAGGAAGGCTGACCCAACCGGGGAGGCCGAAGGGTCCAAGAAGGGAAGGATCCTCCTTCTGGACTGCTCCACGACGGCCGCCTACAACAGCGACGAATGGTTACCCAGGGAGAAGTCCCTGGCGAAGTCGTAAGTATCTGGACACCATAGTAATTCATGGTATGTTTTATTGCACTGTTTCTCATTACGCCACATATGAGTATGCGGTCCGTCCCAAGCTCATCTCGACGTAGATTCGTTGGACGGTTCATTGGACTCGTCGGATATGAATAGTGATTCACTTCCGACCGCCTCCACCCCTTTCCCTATGGACAACGTCGAGGTGTTGTCCCGAAAGGCACCGAGTCGAGGGGAGCTAGTCCTGGGGGCGCCTAGAGGCGACCTTCCGGACCCTAGGCGCAAAGGGAGCAAGACTCCCACGGGCTCCAAGTTCAGCCCCCAGCCGAATACTGCTCCGGAACCTTCGGTGGTTCCGGACTCCGGCAGGCGATCCCCCATTAAGGGGGGCAAGCCGCCCGTGCCAGTGTCCTCTGTCCATCTAGAGGCACCGGACAACTTGCTGGAAGCGCTTCGCGACGCTTCCATCGATGAAGAGCACCGCACTATCATGAGTGCGGTGATCGAGAAAGTTTAGTCCACCAAGAATGGACTGACCGAAGCTTGCGCCAGCCTCCTAACAAGCTTTGAGGTAAGCAATCAAAATATAAGAAAATATTACCACATAGACAGTAGCCCCTGATGCTCTGTTCGGCGTTCGCGAAGAAAGGCCGAATAGAGGATCAAATGATGACCCAGGAGTCTAATCAGAATATGTCTATGTGTATGTGCATGCTCCACTGCTGGCCGCTGCCGCACGTACTGCGGAGGTTTCTGCACTAAAGCAGGACCTGGAGTCGTCCGAGAACGAGCTCGGCCTTACCAAGAGGCAGCTCGAGGAGAGCAAAGGTAAGCAATACCTTGTCTATATATTTAAAAAGAAGTTCGGGTGTGAAGTAATAGGATTATCATGAATTTGCCAGGGGCCATGACCGAGGTGGCGACCCTAAAGAAGGCGTTGTCCGAGGCCGAAGACAAAGCGGCCAAGGAGCGCCTTGAGTGGGAAAAGCAAGAAGCCCGGGTAGGCGAGGTGCAGCAAGAGCTCGAGGCTCTCGCCAAAAAACACGAGTCCTTGGAGCTTGACTCTAAGACGCGAGAGTCCGAGCTTGCGAAGGCGCTCGAAAGCGCACGGAGCGCCAAGGCTGAAGCCCACAAGGCCCTCCAGGAGATGGATGTAGTGAAGAAGATAGCAGCAGGTAAGGCATTCATTATGCAAAGCAAGCATGTGAAGGAAACTTTCCTTTTACTTACCCGAGTTCGGAGCTCTTCCAGGAGCGTTCGCAGATCTTCCCCGCAGTGTGCTGGATGCCGCGGGATTTTACCGAGCCGAGGAGGGGAGCTCTATGGGAAACTTGTTCTGGTCTCAGTATATTGGGACCGAACACCCAATGCCCTTGAGCGACCAGCTGAAGCAATTGGTAGAGCTTCACAAGGCGGCCGAATAGGCCATGAAGGGTCTTATAGTCCAGATATGGCCTGGCGAGCCCCTCACTGGCAGCTACTTCGGTCTGGTGAGGCGGCTTGTGGATGCCTGCCCACGGCTTGAAGTCATAAAGCGGTCCATCTGCATCGAGGGTGCGCGCCGGGCTTTTGCCCGGGCGAAGGTGCACTGGGCGAAGCTGGACGCCGTGAAGCTAGTGAAGGAGGGGCCGCCGGAGGGCAAGGAGCATCACTGCCCCGAAATGTATTATGAGAGTGTCCTGCAGGGTTCCCGCCTTGTGGCAGATGAATGTGCCAAATATGTAATTTTTGAATGAACATGCTCATGTGATCCTGTAATGTGAAACTAGTTCATTTGCGCTATGCAACGTTTTTTAATTTAAAATATTACCTTATGTGCGACCGTTTATAAAATCTGAGAGTTCGCTAGTCGTCGGCTTCTGCCCCCATGTAATTAGTACTAGGGTGTTCGGGATAAACCTGAGCGCTCTTTATCCAAATTTTGGGTCCTTCGAGGGAGGTGTTCAACACAACGAACCAGGCAATCGGACTATAAGGCTTTATCACTCTCACTTAGCCATAGAAGTCCACAATTTTAAATTTTGGCGAAGCCCCTAGTGTTCGGAAGGCCGAATTTGGGGCACTATACACGCCTATGTCGGTCAAGGCCGACTCCTCGCCCGAAGCGGAAAAAGTCTTTAAGGACTTCAGACCTCTCGAACAGCGACCAGCTCTCGCCCTATCATGACAGTCAGTTTTTAGCTTTCTCTATTGAGGTGCTCGTCCGGAAGAACCAGGACACAATCGCAGTAGTTCTCCCATCGCTACCTTAGCCGATATAGCGGGACGTAAGGTACGAAAGCATGGGAGCCGGGCAAACCCAACTATTGACCCAAGACATGATTCGAAGTTGATGCATATAATGCTATAAGTTCGGGGTGCCGCACTGTCCAAAGTGTTCGGACTTCTAACACCGTATTATGGGGTAAACGAAAGCCCCTGGCGTACTGACCGTACCAGAAAGTACGGGTGCAAGTTGTTG
Source organism: Triticum urartu (assembly GCF_056163025.1). Taxonomy (NCBI): domain Eukaryota; kingdom Viridiplantae; phylum Streptophyta; class Magnoliopsida; order Poales; family Poaceae; genus Triticum; species Triticum urartu. The sequence continues at coordinate 359,123,862 of NC_141876.1, read as the reverse complement.
TAAATGAACATATAAGAAAAAAAAGGATGAATAATGCAATAATAGACTAATGCTATGCATTGTTATTTTAAATAATACGTCGAAGCGTACCGATACAAGTAGTGCAATAAGCAGAAAATAGGACTATTTGACATGTCCTATCCAAGGGCAAGCTGCATACGAATAGTAGAAAGCGGGTATATCGATTATTATTAGAGACCACCTGTGGGTTCCCGTGTACATCTTGGCTTCTTGCCTCCTTGGATGTTCCTTCCCGTAATGTGTCCCGCAATCGTACTGCCGGAAAGGGCTTCCAGGGTGTTAGGTCCTGAAAGAGAAAAAATGATAAAGGTATACAACCCCTAGAGCGGTTAAGCCACATTGCGGGATGTGCCCTGATCGTGCCCCCTCCTATGCCCATGGTATTTTCAGTGCGTAATTATGTACGCGCAGCACAGATTTGGTCGCTTGGCTAGGACTGGGACGGGGGCCGAATTGCTAGGCGAGCTCTGAACGTGCCAGGTGATCCTGTTGCAGTTTACTCCGGACTCGCTTGACGATGTCCGGGGGCTGTATCGCCGAATTGGTGGTTTGCCTTAAAAGGCTGCTTTGTGCTTCTGCTGCGAGGGCCACAGTGTGCTCTTCCATGCGAAGCGAGCGTTCTGTGTTTCCATTGACTGTTATGACCCCCTAGGTCCTGGCATCTTGAGCTTGAGGTATGCGTAATGTGGTACCACATTGAATTTTGCAAATGCGGTTCGCCCGAGCAGTGCGTGATAGCCGCTGCGGGGGACGATATCGAAGATTAACTCTTCGCTTCGGAAGTTGTCCGGAGATCCGAAGACCACTTCCAGTGTGATTGAGCCCGTGCAATGGGCCTCTACACATGGGATGACACTTGGTGGGTTTGATCCTTGAGGGATCTATACCCATTTTGCACACTGTATCCTGATAGAGCAGGTTCAGGCTGCCGCCGCCGTCCATAAGGACTCGAGTGAGGTGGAATCCGTCGATGATGGGGTCTAGGACCAGTGCGGCAGATCCGCCATGACAGATACTAGTGGGGTGGTCCCTGCGATCAACGGTGATCGGACAAGCGGACCATGGGTTAAACTTTGGGGCGACGGGCTCCATCGCATAGACGTCCCTTAGTGCACGCTTCCGTTCCCTCTTGGGAATGTGGGTTGCGTATATCATGTTCACCATCTTCACTTGTGGGGGAACCTCTTCTGTCCTCCCGTGTTCGGCGGCCGGGGCTCCTCCTCGTCATCACTATGCAACCCCTTGTCCTTGTATTTGGCGTTTAACTTGCCGGCCTGCTTGAACACCCAGCATTCTCTGTTGGTGTGATTGGCTGGATTATCGGGGGTGCCGTGGATTTGACACGAGCGATCCAGTATGCGATCCAAACTAGACGGGCCCGGAGTACTTCTTTTGAATGGCTTTTTCCGCTGACCGGATCAAGAGCCTCTGAATCCGGCATTGACTGCCGTATCATCGGTTTTATCGCCGTTGTTGCGGCGCTTTTGTCTGTTACGACGTGGTCTGCCGTTGGCATCTTTGGTATCCGGAGTACCCGGATTCCTTGATGTGTTGTTGCTGCGAGCCAGCCAGCTATCCTCGCCCGCGCAAAAGCGGGTCATGAGCGTCATGAGGGCTGCCATAGACTTCGGCTTCTCCTGGCCGAGGTGCCGGGCAAGCCACTCATCACAGATGTAATGCTTGAATGCCGCTAAGGCCTCTGCATCCGGACAATCGACAATTTGGTTTTTCTTAGTCAGGAACCGTGTCCAGAATTGTCTGGCCGATTCCCCTGGCTGCTGAGTTATATGGCAGAAGTCATCAACATCCGGTGGTCGCACATAAGTGCCCTGGAAGTTGTCAAGGAATGCGTCTTTCCAAATCCTCCCAACTGCCGACGGAGTCTGCTGGCAAGCTGTTCAGCCAATGCTGAGCTAGTCCTTTGAGTTTTAGTGGGAGGTACTTGATGGCATGTAGATCATCACCGCGAGCCATGTGGATATGAAGGAGGAAATCCTCAATCCATACAGCGGGATCTGTTGTACCATCATACGATTCGATATTTACGGGTTTAAAACCCTCTGGGAATTCGTGGTCCATAACTTCATCAGTGAAGCATAGGGGGGGTGCGGCGCCTCTGTGCCTGGCTATATCACAATGCAGCTCATATGAGTCTTGTCTGCTGTACTCGGCCCGACCGGATTTACTTTTAGTGTATCCGGCGCGACGATCATCGTCCTGCGTTGGTGCGCGTCCCCGTGACCCGTATATTGACCTTGTATGTTTTGCCCTGCTATCCAATACGTCTCGCAGGTCCCGTGTGTTGCCCCGGGCCTTGGTATTTTTGATTGAGTGCCAGCGGGGTGCAGGCTGAACTTCAGGCTGAAATTCCTCTCTGGCTCGTCCGCGCGGTGGCTGGTCGGCCGCATCGTACACTGGTGATGGAGGTTTCAATGCTTCCTCCTCGAGGTGAGGTAGCAACCTGCGCTTTGGGTAACTCTTGGAGGGGCCCCCGAGTTCGTATTCCTCGGCCGCAAGGACTTCGGTCCATCTATCTGCTAGCAAGTCTTGATCAGCTTGAAGCTGTTGTTGCTTTTTCTTCAGGCTATTTGCTGTGGCCATAAGCCGGCGCTTGAAGCGCTCCTGCTTGACGGGATCCTTAGGCACGATAAATTCTTCACCGCCGAGGCTCACCTCGTCTTGAGAGAGAGGCATGTAATTGTGCTCCTCCGATTTTTCATCTGCTGCCTTCTCTGGAGGGCTAGCTTGTTCACCCTCCCGCTCTACATCGTGCTGGAGGGGATTGTGGTTGTCTTTGGCACTATCCGGAGTGTTATTATCTCTTGTGCCGATATCACTACTTTTGCTGTGGCAGGACTTAGAGTGGCGCTGCTGATGTCGGTGCTTGGGTTGCTTCTTGGAGGGGTCATCCTCCGCTGTCTCGTCGCCATTGCCTTCTTTGGGGGTGTCCACCATGTATATATCATATGATGAGGTGGCAGTCCAGCGCCCTGTGGGTGGTGGTTCCTGTTCGTCTCCCGCATCGTTGTCCATACCGTCGATGTCTTCGGATTTGAAGTCGAGCATGTCAGTTAAATCATCGACAGTGGCTACTAAGTGGGTGGTGGGTGGGCATCGAATTTCTTCGTTGTCCGCATCCCATTCTAGCCGGACACAGTTCGGCCAAGGTTCTCCTGACAAGGAGAGAGCCCTTAATGAATTTAGCAAATCGCCGAAAGGCGAGTGCTGAAAGATATCCTCGGAGGTGAACTCCATGATCAGCGCCCAGTCGGATTCGATAGGCACGGATGCAGGCGGCTCGGAGTCCATGGCCGGAGACGAATCCAGTGGTTCGGAGACACGGCTGTCGTAAGGGGTGAAGTCAGTATCCGGCTCCATCGCCACCGAGAGTGTGGCCTCTGTGGCGGGGTCTATCCCTCCGTCCTCGGATGGCGCAGTTTGCTCCAGATTGAAGGCCAGAGTAGTTGTAGGTGTGATCTCTCGAACACTATCCGACGGCAGAGCTAAATCATGCTCGTCGTGATCATGCCGCGCACCTGACATGGGCTCGAATCCGTCAAAGATCAAGTCTCCGCGGATGTCGGCAGTGTAGTTTAAGTTTCTGAACCTGACCTCATGGCCAGGGGCGTAGCTCTCGATCTGCTCCAGATGGCCAAGCGAATTGGCCCGAAGTGCGAAGCCGCCGAATACGAAGATCTGTCGGGGGAGGAAAACCTCACCCTGGACCGCATCATTACCGATGATCGAAGGAGCCATCGAGCCTTATGGTGACGGCACAGTGGAACTCTCAATGAAAGCACCAATGTCGGTGTCAAAACCGGCGGATCTCGGGTAGGTGGTCCCGAACTGTGCGTCTAAGGCGGATGGTAACAGGAGGCAGGGAACACGATGTTTACCCAGGTTCGGGCCCTCTTGATGGAGGTAATACCCTACGTCCTGCTTGATTGTTCTTGATGATATGAGTATTACAAGAGTTGATCTACCACGAGATCATAGAGGCTAAACCCTAGAAGCTAGCCTATGGTATGATTGTATGTTGTCCTACGGACTAAACCCTCCGGTTTATATAGACACAGGAGGGGGCTAGGGTTACACAGAGTCGGTTACAAGGGAGGAGATCTACATATCCGTATTGCCAAGCTTGCGTTCCACGCCAAGGAAAGTCCCATCCGGACACGGGACGAAGTCTTCAAAATTGTATCTTCATAGTCCAATAGTACGGCTAAAGGATATAGTCCGGCTGTCCGGAGACCCCCTAATCCAGGACTCCCTCAGCGGCCAAATGGCGTTTCTTTGCGTTGCATCTCCAGGGAACATGGGAAAGAGCTGCTAGCTGACATACACGGCGGGGACTGCGGGCACCACACGTCGTCACGAACCCTCATCGGCAAGGCATTCCGCTGCGGGTTCTACTGGCCTATGGCGCTCAATGATGTAGCTGGACTGGTGAAGTCATGCGAGGCCTGCCAATTCCACGCCAAGCAGATCCATTAGCCAGCTCAGGGCCTCCAGAAGATTCCACTCTCGTGGCCGTTCGTAGTCTAGGGACTGGATATCCTAGGCCCGTTCCCTCGAGCGCCTGCGGGCTACCGATACCTCTACGTTGCCATCGACAAGTTCACCAAGTGGGTGGAGGTGGAAGCCGTCCGCACCATCCCAGCTGGCTCTATGGTCAAGTTCATCAGGGGCCTTGTGAGCCGTTTTGGGGTCCCCAACTGCATCATCACCGATAATGGCTCAGTTCACTAGTAACCTCTTCAAGACATATTTTGCTAACCTTGGAACGCAGATCTGCTACGCTTCGGTAGTGTACCCCAGGAGCAATGGCCAGGCTGAACGCGCCAACGCGGAGGTCCTAAGAGGCCTCAAGACCAGGACCTTCAAGAAGAAGCTCGAGGCCTGTGGCAGGGGCTGGCACGATGAGCTCCAGTCCGTGCCGTGGTCCATCCGCACCACCGCCACCAAGCTGACAGGAGAGACCCCATTCTTCCTTGTCTATGGAGCAAAAGCAGTCCTCCCTCACGAAGTCAGACATCGCTCCGCACGGGTCCTGGCATTCTATGAAATGCAGCAGGACGCCAGGCGGGGGATGGAGCTCGTGCCGGGGGAGGAACGTCGCCGCGAAGTTGCACTACGGCCGGCAAGATGCCAGCATGTGCTGCGGCGGTACCGCTGTCGCATCGTGCGCTCCAGGATGCTCGAGGTGGGTGACCTCGTCCTGAGGCGGGTGCTCTCTAGGGAAGGGCTACATAAGCTCTCACCCATGTGGGAGGTCTTGTTCAAGGTCGTCCATGTCTCTAGGCCTGGCGTCGCCTGCCTGGGGACACAGGACGGGGTACCCATCCAGAACTCCTGGAACATCCAGCACCTCCGGAAGTTCTACCCCTGAAGAAAGGCCCAGCGCGTGTGAAGAAAGTCCTCATGCCTGTGAAGGTCTCCGCTCGTGACACTCTCACGTAATAATGAGTGGGGCTGTACACTCCCCGGAGTCTTAGGAGTGCCGCCCTTGGGCCTCGGGGGCTCCCTCCCACGTCTTAGTGGCAGCACTTAGCTCTGCGCTAGTGAGAAGACATGAAGACTAGACTAGGTGCCAGACGCGGCTTTTCATTTGCTTTCCGAAGTTGGCTTGCCCCTCTTTTAATTGAAATTTGCTTTCTGGTGTCTCTTACTGGTCTCGTCCTGTCGCTTTCTACCTCTGTTTCTGCCTTCATTTCTCTGGTTGACCTGTACTCTCTCTCTCTCTCATTCCTCGCGAGGGGGCTGGACGGGTGCCCTTGTGAGCGTTTTCCCTTTTCTGCCTTTTGTCTGCTTTTCGCGAGGCACCCTCGTTTTAGCCCACAAGTTGGCGCACCTGTCCTAATCCGTGCCCCACGGGTACCGCGATACGAAGCGCTGGGTCAAGGCCAGCGGCGCCTGTGACCAAGGCTCGGGTGAAGGATAAGCCTCTTAACAAATTTTTTGCAGTTCCTAAGCGCCTACCAGTCCAGGGAGGCCTCGGTAGGCACCAGGAAGCAAGCGCCTCGTGATGAGGAGACCACTCCGAGCAAGCCAAGATAAGTTATCTCTACACAAAACGTCGATGTTGCGACACAACACAAGAACGATAAACATAGCATAATACTTGAAAAATCATAGTTCGTTGCACGCCTCTCGGGGGCCCATACCGGCTTCTTTCTTAACACAGGAAGGAAAGGAAGAGAAAAATAAAAGCGGCGCGTGCCCCTACAGCGATGTAATGCCCCGTATGTAACTTGCCATATTTGTATTCCAACTCTTGCCATTTTTGGCACTAAGTTATGATATTCCTCGTGGTTGGGTTTTGTCTTCGTTTTGCATTTTTTCCACGTCATGCATCTCATATCATGTCATCATGTGCATCGCATTTGCATACGTGTTCGTCTCATGCATCCGAGTTTTTCCCCGTTGTCCGTTTTGCATTCCGGCACTCCTACGTTCCCCGGTGTCCCCTTTCGCCTCTTTTTGTGTGCGGGTGTTAAACGTTCTCGAATTGGACCGAGACTTGCCAAGCAGCCTTGCTATACCACCGGTAGACCGCCTGTCAAGTTTCGTGCCATTTGGAGTTCGTTTGGTACTCCAATGGTTAACCGAGGAACCGTAAAGGCCTCACGTGTGTTGCAGCCCAACACCCTTCTAAAGTGGCCCAAAACCCACCAAAACCCCCTCCATCCTCTCGATCGTTCGATCATGATCGCGTGGCCGAAAACCGCACCTCATTTGGACTCTCCTAGCTCCCAGAATCTATAAATAGGCCTCCCCATCCGAAAATTTGGGTCCAAACCCTATTCTTCCACCCCGCGCCACCGGACACGTCCGGACCAGCCGGACAGGTTCGCCCCGCCGCGCCAGCGAATCGCCGCTCGACATGTCACCTACGCCCGCGCCCACATCGCCGCGTCCGTGCTGGCCCGCTACGGCCCAGGTCGGCCCCCCCGGGCCGTGACGCCGCCCGACCGCGCCCGAGGCGCGCCGCCGCCGACCGCTCCCCGCCGCCTCAACGCCGGCCGCTGCCGTGGATCCGGTGCCGCACCGGCCGGTGGCCACCTCGCCGCCTCGTCCTCTCCGGCAGCCTCCCAAGCCCGGCTTCCTCACCTCCGGCAGCCTCCCTCGTCTCCCGCCGCTGGCGAACCCCCATCTCCGACGAACCTCGAGACCCGCGCGCTGGATCTGGATCGGTTTAACCCTAGGGTTGACTTTTGTTTTTCTCTAAGTCCCCAATTTCCAATATTTTTAGGCATGTTCATCTTACCATATCTCATCATCCGTAGCTCCGTTTTGCGCATGTGATATATCAAATTGTTCGTCTGGATGTGCTCTTCATTTCATTCCATTGCGTCATGCTGGTTTGAGTCCATCTTAATGCATAAAATGCTTTTGCAAGAGTGCTATGTAATGTTAGTTTCTTTTTCTTAACAGATTATGGACATTTGTCATTTTTGCCATGATTAATGTGTGCCTCCTAGGAACTTGAGCCCTACATGTGTTTTGGGCCATGCCATGCCATCTTTACAGGGGTGTATGCCATGTATTTTTGTGATGAATGTGGTGACTAGCACAAGCATGCAAAGTAGCTCTCGTGATGTTGCTGATTTCAGGGACTTCGACTTCTTCTAAGTCATTTCCCTTATGTTATTTTTATGCCAGGTATTCATGTCGCTACAGAGTGATCCATGCCTCTTTTGAGCTTGTTCAGTAAGGATGATTTTGAGATATTGTTATGTTCTATCCATCCATGTCCTTTTTTGCATTTATGGAGTACCCTAGCATGACTCAATCTTGCTCTACTTTTGCTATAAAATGTTCCTTGCAGATTGTTTACATGTTATTCAATTTTGCCGAGGTTGTTGTAGTTGATCCATGCATTATATGAGATGGTTCTTGCCATGGTTACCTACTTGATCATGTCTTCTTGCTGGGTGTATGCTTAGTTTGTCATGCAATGCCTTTTGGTGAGTGCATCGAGCATGCAAACATGCCTACGTAACTTTGTTTTATGCCATGTCCAGTTTTCTGCTAAGTCTGAATCTGTTAACGAAACTTGCTATGTTTATATGGGTGCCATCATATTTTATGATCCTTTTTGGCTTATGGTCAGTAAGGGACTTTTGTTATATGCGTTGAGTAGTTTCATACCATGCCTTGCTTTGCCATGATATGTTCCTGTAGCATGTTGTTATCTTGCTCTAAACATTGCTTCCTGATGTTAAATCCTGTCATGTTGTTATTTTCATTAAGTCTGTGAACCTGATATCTTTTGCACTTTTGCCATGCTTGTTTGACCCTGCTACTGTGTGAATTAGTTGTAGCTCAGTGTTCATCTTTTTTCAAGCATCTTGAGTGGATCACTGCCATGTGCTTTGTTGTTATGATAGAGTGCAGTAGCTTAATTTCTTGTTGCATTCTAGATGGCATCGTGTTGTTATTCGCAGTATAGTGCCACTATTGTTTTGCTTGCCATTTGCAAACCGTCCATCCGGTTCCAGTGATCTTTATATCGATTTCGACCGAAATCAACTCATCTTTCCAGCGGCACCTTGGTTTTCCAAGTTGAGGCCTGGTTCAATCTTTTCCTTCCGGAGCACGCATATGCATTGCATATCACATCCCGCACATCATGCCATGTTTTGCATCACGTTGCTTGCACATTGCACCGTGGTTGATCGTGGTTCCCTTTGCTTGTGTTCTTGCTTTGGGTAGAGCCGGGAGACGAGTACGTGATCGAGGAACCCGTTGAGTACGCTTACGAGGAGCAAGCTTACTTCAACTCGAAGAACTTTGCAGGCAAGATGACCATACCCTCAAAATCACTTCTATCTTTGCTTGCTAGTTGCTCGCTCTATTGCTATGCCTATGCCACGATACCTACCACATGCTTTACCATGCCTCCCATATTGCCATGTCAAACCTCTAACCCACCTTGTCCTAGCAAACCGTTGTTTGGCTATGTTACCGCTTTGCTCAGCCCCTCTTATAGCGTTGCTAGTTGCAGGTGAAGATTGGAATTTGTTCCTTGTCGGAATATGATTATTGTTGGGATATCAGTATTATATCTTGTTGATTTTAATGCACCTATATACTTGGTAAATGGTGGAAGGCTCGGCCTTTTCCTGGTGATTTGTTCCACTCTTGTAGCCCTAGTTTCCGTCATACCGGTGTTATGTTCCTTGATTTTTGCATTCCTAACGCGGTTGGGTTATAATGGGAAGCCCTTGACAGTTCGCCTTGAAAAAAACTCCTCCAGCAAGGCCCAAACATGGTTTTACCATTTGTCACCTAGCCTTTTTCCCTTGGGTTTCGCGGACTCAAGGGTCATGTTTATTTTAAACCCCCCGGGCCAGTGCTCCTCTGAGTGTTGGTCCAAAACGGGCAGCCTGCGGGGCCACCTCAGGGCAACTCGAGGGTTGGTTTTACTCGTAGCTTGACCTATCCGGTGTGCCCTGAGAACGAGATACGTGCGACTCCTATTGGGTTTTGTCGGCACATCGGGCGGCTTTGTTGGTCTTGTTTTACCATTGTCGAAATGTCTTGTAACCGGGATTCCGAGCCTGATCGGGCCGTCCAGGGAGAAGGAATATCCTTCGTTGACCGTGAGAGCTTATGATGGGCTAAGTTGGGACACCCCTACAGGGATTTGAACTTTCGAAAGCCGTGCCTGCGGTTATGGGTAGATGGGAAGTTGTTAATGTCCAGTTGTAAAAACCTGAAACGTAACTTAATTAAAATGAATCAACAGCGTGTGTAGCCGTGATGGCCTCTTTTCGGTGGAGTCCGGGAAGAGAACACGGTCTCATGTTATGCTTGAACATAAGTAGTTCTAGGATCACTTCTCGCTCATAGATTCTCAACCGTGCTTTGCCTTTCTCTTCTCGCTCTCATCTGCGTATGTTAGCCACCATATATGCTAGTGCTTGCTGCAGCTCCACCTGATACCTTTTCCCTAACCATAAGCTTAAATAGTCTTGATCGCGAGGGTGTGAGATTGCTGAGTCCCTATGACTCACAGATTACTTCCAAAACCAGATGCATGTGTCGATGATACCATTCCAGGAGATGCGACTGAACTCAAGTGGGAGTTCGATGAGGACTCAGGACGTTACTACGTTTCCTCTCCAGACGATCAGTAGTGGAGCCCAGTTGGGGCGATCGGGGATCTTATGCATTTGGGGTTGTCTTTATTTTGGGTCCGTAGTCGGACCTTGATTGTATCTGGATGTTGTAATGTTATATTTATGTATTGTGTGAAGTGGCGATTGTAAGCCAACTCTGTACCTTTTTCTTATTCAGTACATGGGATGTGTAAAGATTACCCCTCTTGCGACATGCCTACAATGCGGTTATGCCTCTAAGTCGTTCTCCGACATGTGGGAGATATAGCCGCATCGTGGGTGTTACAAGTTGGTAATCAGAGCCTTCCCCAACTTAGGAGCCCCCTGCTTGATCGAATCTGGCGTTGTTGAGTCTAGGAAAAATGTTTTGAGTCTTATAGGATTATATATATCGGAGAGTAGGATTCTTTTTACTCCTCAGTCCCTTCGTCGCTCTGGTGAGGCATCCGAACGTAGAGTTTTGACTCTTCTCTTCTCAAATTTCACTAAATTTTTTTTAGGATCACGCGGGTATCTTGGAATCGTTCCGATGGTTTTGTGATGAGAACATTGTTCTTGGTGTCTCCTGACATTTAGGGGTTGTGGCAGTGTCCTGGGGAGTTGAGCTCCGAGGTGTTGTCTTCACAATTTTATTGTTACAGTTCTGGAATACCTGAGTTTCGCCGACATCAAAAATCTCTTTTATGCAGTTGTTGGTGAGATAACCTCGATGCCACCCAGTACTGGGGCGGGAGTTTGGGAGTATTGCCATAACTCGTATAACGGATGCTTTTCGGAGGTTGAGGTAAATGATTTCTGAAGGTTTCTTGGTTATGTGTTGAAGGATGGATACAGTTGGATGTAGGATTTGCTAGTTTTGGGTGAGATATTATGCTTCCCCTGTATCCCCAACACCTGATTGCATAACCAGAAAGTTTCGGGAGTTTCATAGGTGGGAATTCATGTAGCTCTAGTGTTTCTTCCGCAGATATTTGGTTCATGATTGGGTAATCCTTACCAAGTATTTGTTCATATCCGTACCTTGTTGTTTTATTTATCTACCTCTATCTACGTGGCTTCTCAATTTATGGAAGTGCGACCATTTAATTTGGAATTCATTCATTCATTCTTGTTCAAATGTTAAGGATATATGTTGCAATTTTGATCCATTTGATTTAGCTTGAATATATGTCTTTCAAGATGCTAATGGATGTCACCCTCTTCAGGATGGCTCCTCCAACGCGTCAGAGTCCGGAACCTCCGCCACCACCTCCACCTCCGGAGGCATGGCAAGCTGTGATGGCCGCTAAGAATGCCAACACGCAGTTGATTATGCAACTCTTGCAAGAGCGCAACCAAGGAAATCAAGGCAATGGCAACAATCAAACTCAGTTTGCTACCCTCAACCAGTTCCTCGCAAACCAGCCAAAGACCTTCAGTAACTGTGTCGAGGCCACAGACGCTGATGATTGGCTCGTGGATATCTGCAAACATTTTGAGTGCAGTAACGTCAGGCCTGAGGACTTTGTCAAGTTTGCTTCGTCCAACTCAAAGACCAAGCTGCTGAGTGGTATCAACAATAAAAAGATTCTAGAGGAGGTCGTGTGATTACCTGGGATGATTTCCGCCAAGACTTCAAAGCTCACCACATTCCTCAGAGTGTTGTTGAGAGTAAGCGTGAGGAGTTCCGCAACCTGAAGCAATGCAGCTTGTCTGTTTACCAATACAACATCATGTTCCAGAAGCTCGCTCACTTCACCAAGAAAGACGTCCCTGATGAAAAGAGCATGATTTATCAGTCCAGAGGTGGCCTAAGAGAGGATCTGCAACTAGCTCTCGTGCTTTTTGAGCCGAAAAAGTATGATGAATTCTACAACATGGCATTAAAGCAAGAGGCTGCTCAACTCAAGTGCGATGCTTCCAAGAAGAGAGTCAGGGATGCAACTCCTTCTTCAACTCAAGTGGCAGCTAAGCAGCAAAAGTACTGGTTGCCTCCTCCTCCTCCGTTCCGTCAGCCTTATCAGTAGAAGAGAAAAGGTGGAAATGGATCTTCCCACCCACCCAACCTGGGCTTTCAGAACAAAGCTTCGTCTCATGCTCCAAGGTCAAGTGCTCCGTATCACTGTCCGCTCTCAGAGGTCACGTGCAACAAGTGTCAGTAGAAGGGTCACTATGCAAACAAATGCTTCAACTAGAGGCGTCTTCCTCCTCCTCCTCCTGTGAGATCTGCTAGCAATGTAGTGGTCAAGCATAATACCAAGCATGCCAAGGTCAACATGATGAACGCAGCTCAGGCAGAGGACTCGTCAGAAGTGATCATGGGTAACCTTCCTGTTAATGATATTCCTGCAAAAGTTCTTTTTGATACTGGTGCATCGCATTGTTTCATGTCAAGACAATTTTTTGCCAAGAACGAATTCACTTCTTCTCATTTGCGCAAATCCATGGATATCGTTTCTCCGGGTAAACGGTTGAGTGCCAGTTTGGTGGTTCCAGATGTTTCTATTAAGATGGGTGACTATAAGTTTCTTTCTTCTCCAATGGTTCTTGGTAACTCGGATATTGATCTAATTCTCGACATGGACTGGCTTTCTAAGCACAAGGCTCAACTTGATTGTGCTGCTAGACAGATTCAATTGACACACTCATCTGAGGATGTGATCGTTTTTGCCACTCGTGATGATACCATTCGACTGTTTTCTCTCAATGAGAAGGTCGAGTTAGATGCCATCTCTCAGATTCCAGTCGTTTGTGAATATCAAGACGTTTTTCCAGAAGAGCTTCCAGGAATGCCTCCTCACATGGCCAGTTGAATTCGTCATCGATCTTGAGCCTGGCACGGAACCTGTTTGCAAACATCCTTACAAGCTTGGACCAGAAGAGTTGAAGGAGTTGAAGAAACAACTCGATATACAAGAGCGTATGGGTCTCATCTGACCGAGTTCTTCTCCATGGGGTTGTGGTGTTCTTTTTGTCAAGAAGAAGGATGGAACAAACCGACTTTGTGTCGACTACCGTCCATTGAACAAGAAGACCATAAAGAACAAGTACCCACTTCCCAACATCAACGAGCTTTTCGAACAACTCAAAGGTGCTCAAGTATTCTCCAAGCTTGACCTCCGTATGGGCTATCATCAAATTCGCATTCGCGAACAAGACATCCCCAAGATAGCATTCAGGACAAGCTATGGTTCTTACGAATACATTGTCATGTCTTTCGGCCTTGTCAACGCTCCTCCAACATTCTCTCGCATGATGAACTTCATCTTCAACCCCTACACAAATGACTTCATCTTGGTCTATCTCGATGAAATTTTGGTCTTTTCCAAGAACATGGAGGATCATGCCAAGCACTTGAGATTGGTGATGGACAAACTCAGAGAACATCAGTTCTATGCGAAGTTTTCAAAGTGCGAGTTTTGGCTCGATGAGGTTCTCTACCTTGGGCATATCATCTCCGCCAAGGGCATAGCTGTTAATCCTGAGAAGGTGTCTGCAATTGTGAATTGGGAACCACCTCAGAATGTGAAGCAGCTCCGCAGCTTCCTTGGGCTCGCAAGCTATTGCCGAAGATTCGTTGAGAATTTCTCTAAGATCGCGAAGCCTCTTTCCAACCTCCTCCAGAAGCATGTGAAGTATGTTTGGACGCCTGAATGTGATGTAGCTTTCAACACCCTCAAAGAGAAGTTAGTCACAGCTCCAGTTCTGACTCCTCCTGACGAATCCAAACCATTCGAGGTTTTCTGTGATGCTTCCCTGCAAGGTCTCGGTGTTGTGTTAATGCAAGAGAAGAAAGTTGTCGCCTATACCTCTCGCCAGTTGATGCCCAACGAAAAGAACTACCCCACTCATGACCTCGAGTTGGCGGCAGTTGTCCATGCTCTGTTAACATGGAGACATCTCTTGTTGGGAAGGAAAGTGGACATCTTCACTGATCATAAGAGTCTCAAGTACATCTTCACTCAGCCTAACCTCAACCTCAGGCAGACTTGTTGGGTCGAAATGATTCAAGAGTATAATCCGAGTATCGAATATACTCCAGGCAAGGCCAATGTCATTGCTGACGCATTGAGCAGGAAGGCTTACTGCAACAGTTTGATTATCAAGCCCTTCCAACCGGATCTTTGTGAAGCTTTCCGCAAACTTAATCTCCAAGTTGTTCCTCAAGGATTCCTTGCCAACCTCCAAGTCTCTCCTACTTTCGAAGATCAGATTCGCGAGGCTCAACTTCTTGATGCTATGGTGAAGAAGGTGAAGATTGGGATTGCCAAGAGCCAACCCAAGTACAAGAGCTATCGCCTTGATGACAAAGATACTCTATTCTTCGAGGAGCGAATTGTTGTACCTAAGGGTGACCTTCGTAAAGTAATTATGAACGAGGCTCACAATTCACTCCTCTCTATTCATCCTGGAAGTACAAAGATGTACCATGACCTCAAGCAGTCGTATTGGTGGACTCGAATGAAGCGCAAGATTGCTTAGTTCGTGAATGAATGTGATGTCTGCAGAAGAGTGAAAGCAGAACACCAACGGCCAGCTGGTCTCCTCCAACCTCTTGCCATTCTAGAATGGAAGTTTGACCATATTGAGATGGACTTCGTGACTGGATTTCCCAAGTCCAAGCGTGGCAATGATGCTATCTTTGTTGTCATCGACAAGCTCACTAAAGTGGCTCATTTTATTCCTATCAAAGAATCTATCACAACAGCTCAGTTGGCAGAGCTATATACCTCCAGGATTGTCTCTTTGCACGACATTCCGCAGTTGATATCTTCAGATCGTGGAAGCATCTTTACCTCTAAGTTCTGGGACTCCTTTCAGAAGGCTATGGGCACCAACATTCTCTTCAGCACAACCTTTCATCCTCAAACTAGTGGACAAGTCGAGCGAGTAAATCAAATTATTGAAGATATTCTTAGGGCATGTGTCATTTCTTTCCGTATGAAGTGGGGAGATTGTCTTCCATATGCCGAGTTCTCCTACCACAATAGCTTCCAAGTGAGTCCGGGCAAGGCCCCATTCGAGATTCTCTATGGCAGAAAGTGCCGTACTCCTCTTAATTGGTCAGAGACTGGTGAATGCCAACTTCTTGGCAATGACTTGATCACAGAGGCTGAAGAAATGTGCAAAGTCATTAGTGAAAATCTCAAAGCCGTGCAATCGCGCCAGAAGAGTTACTATGATAGCAAGCATCGTGACTTGGCTTTCGAGATCGGAGACCATGTCTACCTCCGCGTCTCTCCAATGAAGGGTACTCGTCGCTTCGGTATCAAAGGGAAGCTTGCCCCTAGATACGTGGGTCCTTTCAAGATCATTGGCAAAATAGGCGATCTCGCCTATCAACTTGAGCTTCCATCCAACTTTGCAAACGTGCACGGCGTGTTTCACGTGTCTCAGCTTCGCAAGTGTTTCAAGACTCCTGAATGCACCATCAACTTTGAAGAGATTGATCTCCAAGAAGACCTGTCTTATCATGAGCATCCCATTGCTATTCTTGAAGAAACTGAGCGCAAGACTCGCAACAAGTCTATCAAATTCCTGAAAGTGAAGTGGTCACATCATTCCGACCGTGAAGCCACCTGGGAACGCGAGGACCACCTCCGTTCCGAATATCCGGAGTTTTTCCAGTCCTAGATCTCATGACGAGATCCTTTCGTAATGGTGGAGTGTTGTAACGCCCCGTATGTAACTTGCCATATTTGTATTCCAACTCTTGCCATTTTCAGCACTAAGTTATGATATTCCTCGTGGTTGTGTTTTTTCTTCGTTTTGCATTTTGTCCATGTCATGCATCTCATATCATGTCATCATGTGCATCGCATTTGCATACGTGTTCGTCTCATGCATCCGAGCTTTTTCCCCGTTCTCCGTTTTGCATTCCGGCACTCCTACGTTCCCCGATGTCCCCTTTTGCCTCTTTTCATGTGCGGGTGTTAAACATTCTCGGATTGGACCGAGACTTGCCAAGTGGCCTTGGTATACCACTGGTAGACTGCCTGTCAAGTTTCGTGCCATTTGGAGTTTGTTTGGTACTCCAACGGTTAACCGAGGAACCGTAAAGGCCTCGTGTGTGTTGCAGCCCAACACCCTTCCAAAGTGGCCCAAAACCCCCTCCATCCTCTCGGTCGTTTGATCACGATCGCGTGACCGAAAACCGTACTACATTTGGACTCTGCTAGCTCCCAGAATCTATAAATAGGCCTCCCCCTCCAAAAATTCGGGTCCAAACCCTAGCCTTCTTCCACCCCGCGCTGCCAGACACGTCCGGTCCGGCCGGACACGTCCGCCCTGCCGTGCCAGCAAAACGCCGCTCGACACGTCACCTACGCTCGCGCCCACATCGCCGCGTCCGCGCCGGCCCGCCTCGGCCCAGGTCGGGCCCCCGCGGCCCGCGACGCCGCCCTACCGCGCCCAAGGCGTGCCGCCTGCCGCGCCGCCGCTGAACGCTCCCCGCCGCCTCAACGCCAGCCGCCATCGCGGATCCGGTGCCGCACCGGCCGGTGGCCACCTCGCCGCCTCGCCCTCTCCGGCTCCGGACAGATCCGGTCGAGGAGCGACCGGATCCGCGCCCCCAAGCCCGGCTTCCTCACCTCCGGCAGCCTCCCTCGACTCCCGCCGCTGGCGAACCCCCATCCCCGACGAACCTCGAGACCCGCGCGCTGGATCTGGATCGGTTTAACCCTAGGGTTGACTTTTGTTTTTCTCTAAGTCCCCAATTTCCAATATTTTTAGGCATGTTCATCTTACCATATCTCATCATCCGTAGCTCCATTTTGCGCATGTGATATATCAAATTGTTCGTCTGGATGTGTTCTTCATTTCATTCCATTGCGTCATGCTGGTTTGAGTCCATCTTAATGCATAAAATGCTTTTGCAAGAGTGCTATGTAATGTTAGTTTCTTTTTCTTAACAGATTATGGACATTTGTCATTTTTGCCATGATTAATGTGTGCCTCCTAGGAACTTGAGCCCTACATGTGTTTTGGGCCATGCCATGCCATCTTTACAGGGGTGTATGCCATGTATTTTTGTGATGAATGTGGTGACTAGCACAAGCATGCAAAGTAGCTCTCGTGATGTTGCTGATTTCAGGGACTTAGAATTCTTCTAAGTCATTTCCCTGATGTTATTTTTATGCCATGTATTCATGTTGCTACAGAGTGATCCATGCCTCTTTTGAGCATGTTCAGTAAAGATGATTTTGAGATATTGTTATGTTCTATCCATCCATGTCTTTGTTTGCATTTATGGAGTACGCTAGCATGACTCAATCTTGCTCTACTTTTGCTATAAAATGATCCTGGCAGATTGCTTACATGTTATTCAATTTTGCCGAGGTTGTTGTAGTTGATCCATGCATTCTATGAGATGGTTCTTGCCATGTTTACCTACTTCATCATGTCTTCTTGCTGGGTGTATGCTTAGTTTGTCATGCAATGCCTTTTGGTGAGTGCATCGAGCTCGCAACATGCCTACATAACTTTGTTTTATGCCATGTCCAGTTTTCTGCTAAGTCTGAATCTGTTAACGAAACTTGCTATGTTTATATGGGTGCCATCATATTTTATGATCCTTTTTGGCTTATGGTCAGTAAGGGACTTTTGTTATATGCTTTGAGTAGTTTAATACCATGCCTTGCTTTGCCATGATATGTTCCTGTAGCATGTTGTTATCTTGCTCTAAACATTGCTTCCTGATGTTAAATCCTGTCATGTTGTTATTTTCATTAAGTCTGTGAACCTGATATCTTTTGCACTTTTTCCATGCTTGTTTGAACCTGCTACTGTGTGAATTAGCCATAGCTCAGTGTTCATCTTTTGTCAAGAATCTTGAGTGGATCACTGCCATGTGCTTTGTTGTTATGTTAGAGTGCAGTAGCTTAATTTCTTGTTGCATTCTAAATGGCATCGTGCTGTTAATCGCAAAATAGTGCCATTATTGTTTTGCTTGCCTTTTGCAAACCGTGCATCTGATTCCAGTGATCTTTATATCGATTTCGACCGAAATAAACTCATCTTTCCAGCAGCACTCTTGGTTTTCCAAGTTGAGGCCTGGTTCAATCTTTTCCTTCCGGAGCACGCATATGCATTACATATCACATCCCGCATATCATGGCATGTTTTGCATCATGTTGCTTGCGCATTGCACCATGGTTGATCGTGGTTCCCTTTGCTTGTGTTCTTGCTTTGGGTAGAGCCGGGAGACGAGTACGTGATCGAGGAACCCGTTGAGTACGCTTACGAGGAGCAAGCTTACGTCAACTCGGAGAACTCTGCAGGCAAGATGACCATACCCTCGAAATCACTTCTATCTTTTCTTGCTAGTTGCTCGCTCTATTGCTATGCCTATGCCGCGATACCTACCACATGCTTTACCATGCCTCCCATATTGCCATGTCAAACCTCTAACCCACCTTGTCCTAGCAAACCGTTGTTTGGCTATGTTACCGCTTTGCTCAGCCCCTCTTATAGCTTTGCTAGTTGCAGGTGAAGATTGGAATTTGTTCCTTGTTGGAACATGATTATTGTTGGGATATCATTATTATATCTTGTTGATTTTAATGCACCTATATACTTGGTAAAGGGTGGAAGGCTCGGCCTTTTGCCTGGTGATTTGTTCCACTCTTGCCGCCCTAGTTTCCGTCATACCGGTGTTATGTTCCTTAATTTTTGCGTTCCTTACGCGGTTGGGTTATAATGGGAACCCCTTGACAGTTCGCCTTGAATAAAACTCCTCCAGCAAGGCCCAACCTTGGTTTTACCATTTTCCACCTAGACTTTTTTTCCCTTGGGTTTCGCGAACTCAAGGGTCATCTTTATTTTAAACCCCCCCGGGCCAGTGCTCCTCTGAGTGTTGGTCCGAAACAGGCAGCCTGTGGGGCCACCTCGGGGTAACTCGAGGGTTGGTTTTACTCGTAGCTTGACCTATCCGGTGTGCCCTGAGAACGAGATACGCGCAACTCCTATCGGGTTTTGTCGGCACATCGGACGGCTTTGCTGGTCTTGTTTTACCATTGTCGAAATGTCTTGTAACCGGGATTCCGAGTCTGATCGGGCCGTCCTGGGAGAAGGAATATCCTTCGTTGACCATGAGGTCTTGTGATGGGCTAAGTTGGGACACCCCTGCAGGGATTTGAACTTTCTAAAGCCGTGCCCGCGGTTATGGGCAGATGGGAAGTTGTTAATGTCTGGTTGTAGAAAACCTGAAACGTAACTTAATTAAAATGAATCAACAGCGTGTGTAGCCGTGATGGTCTCTTTTCGGTGGAGTCCGGGAAGAGAACACGGTCTCATGTTATGCTTGAACGTAAGTAGTTCTAGGATCACTTCTCGATCATAGATTCTCGACCGTGCTTTGCCTTTCTCTTCTCGCTCTCATTTGCGTATGTTAGCCACCATATATGCTAGTGCTTGCTGCAGCTCCACCTCATACCTTTTCCCTAACCATAAGCTTAAATAGTCTTGATCGCAAGGGTGTGAGATTGCTGAGTCCCTGTGACTCACAGGTTACTTCCAAAACCAGATGCAGGTGTCGATGATACCATTCCAGGAGATGCGACTGAACTCAAGTGGTAGTTCGATGAGGACTCAGGACGTTACTACGTTTCCTTTCCAGACGATTAGTAGTGGAGCCCAGTTGGGGCGATCAGGGATCTTATGCATTTGGGGTTGTCTTTATTTTGGTTCCATAGTCGGACCTTGATTGTATCTAGATGTTGTAATGCTATATTTATGTATTGTGTGAAGTGGCGATTGTAAGCCAACTCTGTTCCTCTTTCTTATTCAGTACATGGGATGTGTAAAGATTACCCCTCTTGCGACACGCCTACAATGAGGTTATGCCTCTAAGTCATGCTCCGACACGTGGGAGATATAGCCGCATCGTGGGTGTTACAAGCGATCCGCGAGGGCGGGCTCTTGGCGTCGTCCTGAGCTCAGCCAGACCCCTCCTCGTGCTTCACAGAGACACGGCGATGAAACGACCCACTGCTGCCTTCGAAGTAGGTGCAGTGGCATGGCGGCTGGTCGTAACCGCCGCTGCTGGAGCTGTCGCCGGAGGAAGAGCCGTCGTAGCTGGACGAGATGTGGTCGGCCCCAAGGGCGAGTTCACCCTCATCCTCATCATGACCATCGCCAAGGCCGAGCACCTCCTCGCCATCGTTGACCTCGGGACAGCACCCGGCGCGGCGACCATCTTCCCCAAACACCCTCACGTAGAGGGTTGCGTCACCGTCATACTTGAAATGGAGGGTGCACCACCTGCCCAGGCCGCGCGCGCGGGCAAACGTCTGCCAACCATGGGCCAGTGCTATGTTGCCTAAGACAGAGACCTCGACCGCGACCCAGGAAGCCCTGCTGCAGCAGACGTCCGCCTACAGCCAGAGCCCGCCTGGACCTGAGGCCGGCAGCTCGTCGGCGAAGAAGCGCGGGAGCTGAAGCTAGTTGCCGGTCGGGTTCTCCGACCAGACGATGATCTCCTACAGCACTTTCGCTGAGTGGAAGCGCGGCCGGGGAGGCCGCGCGACCATGGCACGTCTCCCTTCATTAACAGGACTGCCATGATCGGAGCGACCCCTGCCACGCGAAGCGGCATTGCCGCGGCCGCGTGAGCCCGCGGTGGGAGTCGCGGTGTGCTTGCGGGGACGACCGCGTCCACGCTTGGGCACCGGAGAGCCGGGCCCCTCGCAAGGGGCCTTCCCCTTCTCCTGGACGGAGAACCTCTTCGATGGCGCCATTGGTGTCGCAACAGGCGATGGAGCAAAGGGTGAGAAGCGAGCAGAATGTGAAGAGATGGACGACGGGGGCTCTACCCCCTCCCCATTTATAGCAGAAGAAGGCCAACTAGCGCCCCCCCACAATCACAGGTAATGATTGTTTTTCCTTGCATGCAGCAAGGACTCGTCAAATCGGGCAGTTGCCGAGGCGACGTGGGGAAGCGGAGATGCCCACGTCCAATCAACCACCATGCATCGACCAAAGCCACAGGCTGTTGGGCCCCGCGCACTTCGCACTTGCCCTTTGGCTTCGCCTCGAAGCCAAGCCCGAGCGTGCCTTGGGCCTGGGGGCTACTGTCGGTGTTCCGGGAACAGGGGTCCCCCGACTTGCCTGCCTACGGCCCACGGCGTGGCCCTGCATGCGGGCCCATATGGCCCATCTTCACCAACAAGCATTCAAGACCCTCGCGAGGGGCCAAGCCTCACGAGGCGGACGACAGAAGACCTCCTCAGGAGTGGCCTCACCAGGCTGGCTCGAGAGGGGCGGAGAGATGAAGGCAAGACAAACCTCGCGAGGTTCCACTGACGTGAGCCATGACGACCAAGGCCAGGTGGGCGCCAGCGTGCACATTGTCCTTATTTCCTCTTTGGTGCTAAAGAGGCAAGCGCAGATGAAGAGAACCGAGGCGTCGAGCAAAGGTTTCCATATCGGTGCAACGAGACCAAGACCAGCAGGACGGCAGGACGGAGGTCACCATGGAGCCCAAGACGGCGTCACCACCAGAGCCTTTGGCAGGCGAAGACTACTTTTGTCAGGATAAGCTCTACTAGCTGCCCCCTTTCAAATTGGCCGTTGTTGGCTCCCTTCCCACTCAATATTTGGGGAGAGGACCAGTGCCTCTATAAATAGGACTTGCCACCACCATAGTCGGGGGATCGACCCAGACAACCACAAGTTCACCAAGCATAAGAACACCTCTCCTCAGGAGGCTGTTCTTCCCCTTGTACTGTTCATCCTCAGCCCAAGAGGCAATCCACCACCACCACACTGGAGTAGGGTATTACACCATAACAGTGGCCCGAACCAGTATAAATCTTGTGTTTTTTGTGTTGTGAGTTCGTGTGCCTAGCCTAGAAATCGCGAAGTGTGTGAGGGTGTGATCGGTGAGGGAGAGATCTTCGCGCGCATCCCAGCGTTCAAACCTTAAGGGTTTTACCGGAACCCGAAATCCTACATTAGTCACGAGGTGATGTATTACAAAACGAGTAAAGAGACTTGTCGGTAACGGGATTGAACTAGGTATTGTGCTACCGACGATCGAATCTCGGGCAAGTAACATACCAATAGACAAAGGGAATTGTGTATGCTGTCATGAAGGTTCAACCGATAAAAGATCTTCGTGGAATATGTAGGCACCAATATGGGCATCCAGGTCCTGCTATTGGTTATCGATCGGAGAGGTGTCTCGGTCATGACTACATAATTCCCAAACCCGCAGGGTCGCACACTTAACGTTCGTTGAGGCTAGAGTAGTATTGGGATATCTGATGAGTGGTAAAAAAATGTTGTTCGGATTCCTGGATGAGATCGCGGACGTCACGAGGATTCTTGGAATGGTCGAGAGGTAAAGATTTATATCTGGGAAGTCATATTTTGGGTTCCGAAAAAAGTGCAGTTTTTTAGGTATTGTACCGAGAAGCTTCTAGAAGGTTCCGGAGGATTCCGGAGGGGTCTGGAAGTCCACAAGTGGGTCCAGCATGACCCAAGGGCTAGCATGGGCTGTGAGGAGGTGCCCTGGCCTTATTGGGCTAGGCGCACCATGTCCTCAAAAGCCCATGTGGCTAGGGAAGGCAAAAAAGGAAGGAGTCCTAGTAGGAATATGATTGGACTTGGAGTCCAAGTCCTCTCCCCCTTAGCTGCACTCTAGGGCTTGGAGGGGCTGTTTCACACGCCCCTCCACCTATATATAGAGGGGAGGGGGTGCCCCAAGAGGACACACCAAGCCCTTAGCACCCCACTGTCTCTCGTTACTCCGTAGTTCCACCGCCTCGTCCCGGCGACGCTTAGCGAAGCACTATCGGTACTCCACCACCACCATCACCACCACGCCGTCATGTTGGTTGTGATCCCATCTAATTCTCCTCTCTTGCTTTCTGGATCAAGACGGAGGAGACGTCATGGAGCCACACGTGTGCTAAACTCGGAGGTGTCATCCGTTCGGCACTAGATCGGTTGGATCGTGATCGGACCGGGAAGAGTACGACTACATCAACCATGTTGTTAAACGCTTCCGCTTACCGTCTAGGAAAGTACGTAGACACAATCTCCCCTCTTGTTGCTATGCATCTCCATGGATAGATCTTGCATGTGCTTAGATTTTTTTTGTTTTCCATGCAACGTTTCCCAACAGTGCCATCTTGAGCCAGGTCTATGCGGAGGTGATATGCATGAGTTGAACACAAAGAGTTGTGGGCAGTGATAGTCATACTGCTTACCACCAACGTCTTATTTTGATTCGGCAGTATTTGTGGGATGAAGCGGGCTGGACCAACCTTACATGTCCACACACGTGAGACCGGTTCCACCGTCTGACATGCAACTAGTTTTGCATAAAGGTGGCTGGTGGGTGTCTGTTTCTCCTACTTGAATTTGACTACGACTGGTCCTTGAAGAAGGTTAAAACAGAAAACTTGATGAGAAGCCATTGTGGTTTTTTGCCATAGGTAAGAATGGTTCTTGCTAGAATCCCATAGCAGCCACGTAAAATTTGCAACAACAAAGTAGAGGACATCTAACTTGTTTTTTCAGGGCATGTTGTGATGTGATATGGTCAAGATATGATGTGATAAATGTTATTGTATGGGATGGTCATGTTTTGTAAGATATCAGGCAACTAGCAGGAGCCTTATGGTTGTCTCTTTATTGTATGAGATGCAAACGCCATGTAATTGCTTTACTTTATCACTATGCGTTAGCGATAGTTGTAGAAGCAATATTTTGCGAGAGGACCACGACACAACGATGGAGATCAAGGTGTCGAGCCAGTGATGATGGAGATCATGACGACGGTTTGGAGATGCAAGATCAAAAGCACAAGATGATGATGGCCATATCATGTCACATATTTTCATAGCATGCGATCTTTATCTTTTATGCATCTTATTTTGCTTAGTACGGCGATAGCATTATAAGATGATCCCTTCACTAAATTTCAAGGTCAAAGTATTCTCCCTAAGTATGCAATGTTTCTACAGTTCGTCGTGCTGAGACACCACGTGATGATCGGGTGTGATAGACTCTACGTTCACATACAATGGGTGCAAGACAGTTTTGCACATGCGGAATACTTGGGTTAAACTTGATGAGCCTAGCATGTACAAACATGGCCCCGGAACACTAGAGACCGAAAGGTCGAACATGAATCATATAGTAGATATGATCAACATAGAGATGTTCACCATTGAAGACCACCCCATTGATACGTCCATTTTGCATCATGTTTACCCGCTGTTACTTATAATGTTTTATGCATAATAATGCTTTTTGGAGTAATTCTAATGCCTTTTCTCTTATAATATGCATGGTTCACACAAAGAGGGAGAATTCCGGCAGCTGGAAATCTGGACGTGAAAGAGCTACATCAGGCTACCTATTCTGCACAACTCCAAATGAGTTAAAACTTCACGAGGAATTTTTATGGAATATATGAAAAATACTGGAGCAAATAACTACCGGAGGGGGGCCACCTGGTGAGCACAACACACCAGGGCGCGCCAGGCACCCCAGGCACGCCCTGGTGGGTTGTACTCAGCCCAGCCCACCTCTGGTGCCCATCTTCTGGTATATAAGTCATCTTGACCTAGAAAAATCAGGAGAGGACTTTCAGGACAAAGCGCCGCCATCTCGAGGAGGAACTTGGGCAGGAGCACTTTTGCCCTCAGGTGGATCGATTCCGCCGGGGGAACTTCCCTCCCGGAGGGGGAAATCATCATCATCATCACCAACAACTCTCCCATCTTGGGGAGGGAAATCTCCATCAACATCTTCAACAGCACCATCGATCTCCTCTCAAACCCTAGTTCATCTCTTGTGTTCAATCTTTGTACCGGAACTATAGATTGGTACTTGTCGGTGACTAGTAGTGTTGATTATATCTTGTAGTTGATAACTATATGGTTTACTTGGTGGAAGATTATATGTTCAGATCCAATATGCTATTTAATACCCCTCTGATCATGAGCATGATTATCCTTTGTGAGTAGTTACTTTTGTTCTTGAGGTCACAGGAGAAATCTTGTTGCAAGTAATCATGTGAACTTTATATGTGTTCGATATTTTGATGGTATATGTATGTTTTGATTCCCTTAGTGGTGTCATGTGAACATCGACTACATGACATGTCACCATATTTGGTCCTAAGGGAATGCATTGTGGAGTAGTTATTAGATGATGGGTTGCGAGAGTGACAGAAGCTTAAACCCTAGTTTATGCGCTATTCCGTAAGGGACTGATTGGATCCAAAAGTTTAATGCTATGGTTAGAATTATTCTTAATATTTTTCTCGTAGTTGCGGATGTTTGCGAGGGGGTTAGTCATAAGTAGGAGGTTTGTTCAAGTAAGAACATCACCTAAGAACCGATTCACCCGCATATAAAATTATCAAACTAGCAAACACAAATCAAACCAACATGATGAAGGTTACTAGACGTAATTCCCATGTACCCTCAAGAACGCTTTGCTTATCATAAGAGACTATTTTGGCACGTCCTTTGCCTCAAAAGGATTGCGCTACCTTGCTGCACCTTTGTTATTACTATTGTTACTTGCCCGTTACAAATTATCTTGCTATCAAACTACTTGTTACTTATAATTTCAGTTCTTGCAGAGAATACCTTGCTGAAAACCACTTGTCATTTCCTTCTGCTCCTCATTGTGTTCGACATTCTTACTTATCTAAAGGACTACGATTGATCCCCTATACTTGTGGGTCATCAAGGATCTTTTCTGGCACCGTTGCCTGGGAGTGAAGCACTCTTGGTAAGTGGAAATTGGTAAGGAAAAAATATTACTACGTGCTGAAATTTACTGTCACTTGTTACTATGGAAAACAATCCTTTGAGGGGTTTGTTCGGGGTATCATCACCTCGACCGGAACCACAATTAGTCACCCCTCAACCTATTGGACCTATTGAAATATATAATATGAAATTCCTTTGGGTATGATAGAACAACTGCTAGCTAATCCTTATGCAGGAGATGGAACCGAACATCCTGATATGCACTTGATATATGTGGAAGAAACTTGTGGATTATTTAAGCTTGCACGTTTACCCGGAGATGGAGCTAGGAAGAAGGTTTTCCCTTTATCTTTGAAGGGAAAAGCATTGGCATGGTATAGGCTATGCAATGATATTGGATCTTGGAATTGGAATCGATTGAAATTGGAGTTTCACCAAAAAAATTATCCTATGCATCTAGTTCATCCTGATCGGAATTATATATATATATATAATTTTTGGCCTCATGAAGGAGAAAGTACTTCTCTATCTTGGGGGAGGCTTAAGTCAATGTTATATTCATGCCCTAATCATGAGCTCTCAAGAGAAATTATCATTCAGAATTTTTATGCTCGGCTTTCTCATGATGATCGATCCATGCTTTATACTTCTTGTACCAGTTCCTTTATGAAGAAGACTATTGAATTCTAGTGGGATCTTCTAGAAAGAATTAAATGCAACTCTGAATATTGGGAACTTGACGAAGGTAAAGAGTTAGGTATTAAGCTTAAGTTTGATTGCGTTAAATCTTTTATGAATACCAATGCTTTCCAAAAGTTTAGCACTAAATATGGACTTGACTCTTAGATAGTAGCCTCCTTTTGTGAATCTTTTGCTACTCTTGTTGATCTCCCCAAAGAGAAGTGGTTTAAATATCACCCACCTAATAAAGAAGAAATTAAAGAACTGGTAGTAGCTAAAGATGAAACTATTATCTATAATGTTGATCCAGTTGTTCCTACTACTTACATTGAAAAACCAGCTTTCCCTGTTAGGATAAAGAAACATGCTGAAGTGTCAATAAAAGTTATATTAGAACACCTAAACCAACTGAAAAAATCAAGGTAGAACCTAGTGTTGCTATGGTTAAGGATCTCCTTGTTGAAAATATAGATGGGCATGTTATTTACTTCTGTGATGAAGCTGCTAGAAACGCCAAACCCGATGAAAAAGATAAACATAGACTTATTATTGGCATGCTTATTGTATCAGTTAAAATAGGAGATCACTGTTATCATGGTTTATGTGACATATGTGCTAGCATGAGTTCTATTCCTTTTACCTTACATCAAGAAATTATGAATGACATAGCACCCGCTGGAATAGAAGACATAGATGTTACTATTAAACTTGCTAATAGAGACACCATCACACCACTTGGGATTGTTAGATATGTCGAAGTCTTGTGTGGGAAAATAAAATACCCTACGGATTTTCTTGTTCTTGGTTCCCCACAAGATGACTTTTGTCCCATTATCTTTGGTAGCCTTTCTTGAACACCGTTAATGCTAAAACAAATTGTGAGAAACAAAATGTTGGTGTTAGCTTTGGTGATGAGTCTCATGAATTTAATTTTTCCAAGTTTAGTAGAAAACATCATAAGAAATAATTGCCTAGTAAGGATGAAATTATTGGTCTTGCTGCTATTGCTATACCTCCTACTGATCCTTTGGAACAATATTTTCTAGACCATGAAAATGATATGCATATGCATGAAAGAAATAAAATAGATAAGATTTTCTTTGAACAACGTCCTCTTCTTAAACACAATTTTCCTATTGAAACTCTAGGAGGTCCTCCTCCACCTAAAGGTGATCCTGTGTTTGAATTAAAACAATTGCCAGACACTTTGAAATATGCTTATCTCGATGAGAAAAAGATTTATCATGTTATTATTAGTGCTAACCTTTTAGGACATGAAGAAGAAAGATTATTGAAAGTCCTAATGAAGCACCGAGCTGCTATTGGATATACTCTTGATGATCTTAACGGCATCAGTCCCACTCTATGTCAGCACAAGATTAATAGGGAACCTGATGCTAAACCCGTTGTTGATCACCAACGTCAGTTAAATCCGAAAATGAAAGAAGTGGTAAGAACAGAAATATTAAATTTTTTGGAAGAAGGTATAATCTATCCTACAACTGATAGTAGACGGGTAAGTCCTTTTCATTGTGTCCTAAGGAAAGGAGTTATTACAGTTGTTCCTAATGATAAGAATGAACTTATTGCACAAAGAATTGTTACATGCTATAGAAAGGTAATTGATTTTAGAAAATTAAAGAAAGCAACCAGAAAAGATCATTACCGTCTGGCTTTTATTGATCAAATGCTAGAAAGGTTATATAAGCACACACATATTTGCTTCCTTGATGGATATTCTGGTTTTTCACAATTACCTGTTTCTCAACCCGATCAAGAAAATACCGCTTTTACTTGTCCTTTTGGAACTTATGCTTATAGACCTATGCCTTTTGGTTTATGCAATGCACCCGCTACCTTTCAAAGATGTATGTCTGCTATATTCTCTAACTTTTGTGAAAAGATTATTGAGGTCTTCATGGATGACTTTTCTATTTATGGGAAGTCTTTTGATGATTGTTTAAGCAATCTTGATCGAGTTTTATAGAGATGTGAGCAAAAAAATCTTGTCTTAAATTGGGAGAAGTGCCACTTTATGGTTAACGAAGGTATTGTTTTGGGCCATAAAAGTTCTGAAAGAGGTATTGAGGTGGACAAATCCAAGGTTGATGCAATTGCGAAAATGACATGTCCTAAAGATATCAAAGGTATTCATAGTTTCCTTGGTCATGCTAGTTTCTATAGGAGATTAATCAAAGAATTTTCTAAAATTTCTAGGCCTCTCACAAATCTTTTGCAAAAGGATATTCCATTTGTTTTTGACGATGATTATTTAGAAGCCTTTGAAACACCCAAGAAAGCCTTAATTTCTACACCTATTGTTCAACCACCTGATTGGAACTTGACTTTTGAAATTATGTATGATGCTAGTGACTACACTCTTGGTGTTGTTCTAGGACAAAGAGTTGATAAGAAACTGAATGTTATTCATTATGCTAGTAAAAATCTAGAAAATACACAAAGAAATTATGCTACTATTGTTGGGGATATAACTACTGGGTATGAACCCCCTAGGAGGGTCCGGGTCATACCACTGGTGACTTATCAGTGAAGATGGCGAGTCATAGCAAGCCTATTGACGGCCCAAGACCCAGAGGTGACTTGAGGCCCAAGAGGATGAACCACCACATGTATAACTTGTATTATAAGGCAAGCTTAGTTAGTCACTGAGCCGGACACGTTGTGTATGAGCCGACCGGGACTCCGTAAGCCACCAGGCATCAACCTGTGTATATAAAGGGGTGACCCGGCGGAGGGTTAACTCAAGAAAGAAACAATCGAGAACTAGGTCAAGCGTATTCGCTCCCTGGTCATATAAACCCTAGCAATACAACACAAAGCATGAGTAGGCTTTTACCTCGTTGAGAGGGGCCGAACTTGGCTAAACTCTCCATGTCCTTTGTCCCGTTTAACCCCTTCAAGATAACCTAGTTGCGATGGCTCCATGACTAAGTCCTTTTGTTGGGACATCTGCCGTGTTAAGTCCATGACAGTTGGCGCCCACCATGGGCCAGCACATGGTGGTTTCGAGTTCTTGAAGGGCAGCTTCGCATGGATCAAGGGATACGCTATGGGTCGGATGGCCAAGAGTCGTCACGGCAAGCTCTATATCGATGACGCAGGCTGGGGCCCCGAGGCCGGCTCAATTGAGTATGAGTATCGGGTCCCCTTCAGAGGTATCCACATCTTCATCAGCAAGATCGGCAAATCTGGCCCTGAGCTAGGCACCTGCACCGACATCATCAAGATGGCTCAGCGTGCACAACCAACCAAGGTTCAAGCCGCTGTGAAGCATGACTTTGTTGGTTTCATCCATGGGGCGGAATTTGAGGAAGGATCTATATCTGGTGGTGAGACGGTTGTCCGCTCGGAAGGTGAATCATCAACCGGTGTGACCAATTCAATGTACCAACTGCAGAACGGCTGGCTTGGGGGCTGTTTCAATGGCAACAGTATTCCGGACCCCTATGAGCCGCCAAATAGGGTTGCGATCTTCATGGCCGGTACACAGCTGGCGCTTGGCTCAATGACCGCTGCAGCCATGACCTCCAGCTCAACAGCGGTGACGACTGGAGCTAGCGGCTCTGCGCATCCGCCGGCTCAGATTCTGACAAAGTTGTCAGAGGCTTTGGTGACTTTGATGGGGGTGGAGGTGACCCCGGACACTCAAGAATAGCATAAGGTGGATGTTGCGAAGTTATGAGATGAGATAGCTCAAGCCAAGGAAGAGCTGGCGGCTGAGAACGCTAGGATGGCCACGGAGCGAGCTGCTTTGGACGCTCAGGCAAAATGGATTCAGGCAGAGTCTTTCCGGCTTACCTTAGATCAAAATGCTTCAAATGCCATCATGAGAAGGAGACACCAGAGTCGCTTACCTCTGGAGTACGATGTGAGAAACCTTTTCAACATGACAGGGCCAGGGACCAGTGACCCGTCCGCGGTGAACCGGGCGGTTGAGGCGCCCGTGACTGGAGCACCGGTTCAGCCGCGTACTGTGGATCCACCTCGTTTGGATATGACTCCGCCTCAGCATGTTCAGACACCATCGTGTCATTATTCGAACCCTTTGGATAATATGATTGCTGCGGTGTCACGATTGGCAGCTCTCCCGGTTGAAGGCGAGTCTCCAGGTGCGATAGAGACGAGGAGGGCCAGAGAACTCCTTCAGACAGCAGTGGCCCAGCAGGCGGCTTATTCATATAGCCGTGAACAGATTCATTCAACCCCTCGCCCAAGCGGGAGTTATAGTAGACATATTGACTCACCGGCGGTTTCAAGCAGTGGGCAACACCATAACCAGCCTCATAGGCATGTCCCGGCATGCGGTGGTGTCGATGCCCAGACTTTGGTGGATCAGGGCCGTGCGCGTCAGGAGGCTGAGGTGGCGGCTCAACAACAATCTCCGCTTTATCCATCAGCATCGGTGGAGGCAGGAGTGACCTCTAGAACCTTGGGTGTGCCGTGTTTAGTGCCAGCTCTGCGTAATGAGTGTCTGCCTAAGGATTTCAAGGGCCCTCGTAAGGTGCCTAATTACACGGCGGATCAGCCCCCTGAGGCTTGGATTGAGAGCTATGAGATGGCCATGGGGATGCTGGATGTTAGTGATGCTGCATGTGCTAAGTATTTCACCATGATGTTGGATGGGCTGGCTCATACTTGGTTGAAAGGGCTGCCCGCTAACTCCATTAGATCATGGGCGGAGTTGAAAACTCATTTCATCCAAAAATTTAAAGACACGTGCAAGCAGCCTATGTCGATCTTGGATTTGGATTCTTGTGTCCAAGGTGAGGGCGAGGCAATAACCAATTGGGTGTGCTGGATCTCAGTTGTTGTACACTCATCGGACAGTATCAATGCCGGTTCAGCAGTCCTGATGTTGGAGAAGAATTGTCATTTCCTTCCCCTTAAGCAGAAACTGGGGCGGCTTAAACGCCATTGCAATGACATGAGGGAGATCATGGCGGCTCTCGTCAAATATGCCGACTCTGATAGTACCAAAGACCCCGACTCGGATGAAGACAAGGCGGGTAAGGGGAAGAGGAGCAGTAATACGAAGGGGCAGCAGCATAATACAGCGGGTCAAAGTGGCAACGGTAAGTGCAAGGCTAATGGCAATTTAGATTTTGTGGCTAACACCAATATACAGAATAATAATCAGCGTCACAAGAGAAAGCCGCCCTGGCTTGGAGGGCCAAAGTTTAATATTGAGGCGATGATGAATCGGCCTTGTCCAAAGCATGGTACGCAAGAGAAGTCGACCAATTATCCATGGAAGGATTGCTTCATCATGAGGGAGTATAGGAATTCCAATTTTTTCCAGAACAATCATGGCCCGAATGGTGGCTCAGGATCCGGCTCTCACAGGCCTGGCTTTGGTGGCGGCGGTTCAAACTCTTGTTTCCAGGGACAAGGCAATCAAGGTGGTTTTAATCAGCAGTCTGGTCAAGGGAATCAGCAGTAGCAATCTGCTTATCAGAGTAGGCCGAAGCAGTTGAATAGTGGACAGTATCATGTGTTCACCACGAGATTATGTAAATGAGACTAGAAGATTCATAAAAGGGCGGTGAACGCAGTTGAGCCGGCGATTCCCCGTTACTTGCGATGGTCTGAACATCCTATTCTTTGGAGCTGCGAGGATCACCCGCCCCGGATTGACAATCCGGGTCACTTGTCTTTAGTGTTTGCGCCTCAGGTTGGAGGTTACAAGTTCACTAAGGTGCTCATGGATGGAGGAAGGAGCATCAATATCCTTTACTACGAAACTTTCCGTCGTATGAGTTTGATTGACAAGGATCTTAAGCTGTATAACACTATTTTTCATGGTGTGGTGCCAGGTAAGTCAGCATATCTAGTGGGCAAGATAGCTTTGGAAGTGGCTTTTGGTGATGATCATGATTCTAGAGTTGAGACGTTGACATTTGAGGTGGTTAAGATTAAGACCCCTTATCATGCTTTGTTTGGGCGGGCGGCTTACACTAAGTTCATGGCGAGGCCATGTTATGTTTATCTGCAGCTTAGATGCCGAGTTATAAGGGTACCATTCTCTGTTGGAAAAGGTAGTGCCTAGGAGGTGCTTAAGAATGCCTAGGCGCTAGGCAATGGCCCAACGCCTCGCCTAGGGCATAAGCAGAAGTCTAGGCAGAGCAAGTAAGAAATTGACTACCCAAGCGAGAATTCATGCCATATTGCACTAATATGCCAAAAGGGCCATATTATAATCATAGTAGCTGGTCGTTAACATACTTATATGCCCTAAATTAATAAACATATAATAACCACACATACACCCTAATAGTAAAAACTATATAATCGCCTAGGCTGCGCCTAGGGCGCTTAAGCACCGTCTAGGCACTAGGCGAAGGCCAACCCCCTCACTTATGCCTACCGCTTTTCCCACTACCATCACATTGCATGGGAACTGAAAGATAGCCTTGGAGTGTGAAGAGGGTGATGTTGCTTATGCTGAGTCCGTTTGTGCAACAGAAGAATTGAAGTTTCACAAAGATAATATTGACCCGGCGGATAAGACACCTGAAAGCACAAGTGCTCCCCGGGTAATTTTGGTAATTAATGTCAACATATCTCTTGTTGGACTAATACTTTCATCTAGCATATTTCAGATAAGTCCAACAGTGGAGTGGCTTGGACTAGAGGATGTGGGACCCCTTCAAGATGATGAAGACAAATGATTGGCTCTAGCTCAAAGCTCAGGACTCTACATTTTTCATTTTAGTGATCCAAGATCACATTGAGTCCATAGGAAAGCCAATAATATTATGAGGGGATGAGTTGTTGCTTAATGAGGTTCTTGCTCAAAGTGCTTAGTGATATACTCCACAACCCTCAACCACTTTCTCATATCCAAATATGTCCCAAACCAAAAGTCAAACTTGGCCCCACCGAAATTTCCTATCCGGCGCCACCAAGTTCTCTTGACATAGTCACTGCCAGAAACCCTAATCAATTTGGTCTCACCGATGGGATCTCGGTCTCACCGAGATGGGCTTACAAACTCTCTGTTGCCTATTGCATTAATTTAGGTCTCACCGAAACATGACATCAGTCCCACCAAGTTTGCTTGGCCAACTCTCTGTTTAGCTTATTACCAAAATCGGTCCCACCGAATTTGTGTAATCGGTCCAACCAAGATGAGGCTTTACCCTAAGCCTAGCACATCGGTCCCATCGAGTTGATCAGGTCGGTCCCACCGAATACCCTAACAGTCACATTATGAACTAAATCAGTCTGACCGAGTTGTAAGATTCGGTCCCACTGTGTTTGGTGATTTGTGTGTAATGGTTAGATTTTGTGTGGAGGCTATATATACCCCTCCACCCACTCTTCATTCGTAGAGAGAGCCATCAGAACATGCCTACACTTCCAACATACATTTTTTGAGAGAGAACCAGCTACACTTGTGTTGAGGTCAAGATACTTCATTCCAACCACATAAATCTTGATCTCTAGCCTTCCCCAAGTAGCTTTCCACTCAAATCATCTTTCCACCAAATCCTATCCTATGAGAGAGAGTTGAGTGTTGGGGAGACTATCATTTCATGCACAAGAGTAAGGAGTTCATCATCAACACACCATTTGTTACCTCTTGGAGAGTGGTGTCTCCTAGATTGGTTAGGTGTCACTTGGGATCCTCCGTCAAGATTGTGGAGTTGAACCAAGGAGTTTGTATGGGCAAGGAGATCGCCTACTTCGTGAAGATCTACCCTGGTGAGGCAAGTCCTTCGTGGGAGATGGCCATGGTGGGATAGACAAGGTTGCTTCTTCGTGGACATTTTGTGGGTGGAGCCCTCCGTGGACTCGAGCAACCGTTACCCGTCGTGGGTTGAAGTCTCCATCAATGTGGATGTACGATAGCACCACCTATCCGAACCACGCCAAAAATCTCCGTGTCTTCAACTACGTTTGCACACTCCAATCCCATCCCTTTACATTCTTGCAACTTGCATGATTTACTTTCCGCTGCTCTTATAATCTTGTCATGCTTGCTTGATATGTATTGTGAATGCTCAAACTTGTGCCAAAACTCCACTTCAACTTAAAGAAATTAAAAGCCTGCAACTTTTCTTCCTAAGAGTCTATTCACCCCCCTCTAGACAACTCTTCTCGATCCTATAATTGGTATCAGAGCATTGGTCTCCATTGCTTTGGTTTAAACACCTTTGGAGGAAGATGGATGAGTCTATGTTGGGGAGTCTTAGACATAGAGTGTTGGTGGGAAACGACACCTATGGGATCACGATAATCTCTACTACGGTTGTCGGGGCGCAGGTCGTGAGAAGAGCAGGATTAGCAGTCAGCACGAGGATCGTTTACCTAGGTTCGGGCGGCGAGGATGCATAAAACCCTAGTCCTGCTTTGGTGGATGTATTCAGTGTTCTTGGGCTTTCGAACTAGCTACGGTGGCTGTGTAGTTCAAAAGAGCCGAATCCCCCTCCAGTACGCCATAGGCCTCCTTTTATAGTTGAAAGGGGCTGCCACAGTGGCACATAGGAGGTGGAAAGGCCTACAGTACTACGAGCTTATCACCTGTATTACAGGACAAGACACATTTAATGCATCGCTTAGGTGTCCCTTAGCTTTATCGGGGCGGGAACGAGGCTCGTCCCGTCCGTCACCGCTCCTCCTCGCTTCGACACACGCCCAGGCTAGCGATGCATGCAGTGCCATGT
Organism: Triticum urartu; assembly: GCF_056163025.1. NCBI lineage: Eukaryota > Viridiplantae > Streptophyta > Magnoliopsida > Poales > Poaceae > Triticum > Triticum urartu. Next base: position 359,088,636 of record NC_141876.1, on the reverse strand, counting down.
AGACAGGCAGGCAGCTGAGGTGGCACGGTGGTAGGGCCTTCATGAAGGTCCGCATGCCGCCACGTAGGTGCCTGCTGATTTGGCCTGGAAACCGCATGTTGCCACGCAGGTGCTTGCCCAGCTGGTTGGGCTGGCAGCTGCATGTGAATGGCGGTGGTAGTGTTGGCTAGTACGGGTCTGGCAGTGGCCCTGCTGATGCCCTCGGCAAAGGCCTTGTCGGGGGCCGGAAAGGGTCTTGCCATTGCATTGCCGTCATCCCTAGAAATGGTCTTGCCGGGGGCCTTGCCGTCATCCCGGGCAAGGGTCTTGCCGGGGGCCTTGTGGACTTCCATGGCTAGGATCCCGCCGAGGGTCGCCGTCTTCTGGTCCACATCTGATCCTGAGTGTTTCTGTGTCTTCACAAAGATCTGCATGCCACCCTGGAGGTGCCTCCCGAGCCCTGGCCCAACGTTGTTGATGGTGTTGGAAACCGTGGGCTCAAGGGTGGTGTGCTCCGATGGCATTGGGTGAGCTGCCCCGGCAAGGGTCTCGTCGGGGCCGTTGAGGCTTCCTCGGCAAGAGTTTTGCCGGGGGAACCTGTTTCGTCCCTCTGCTCTTTGTGCTCTCGGCCTTAGCGTTGTCTTGTTTGCGTTGGTGCTTCGGCTTCTCTCCGGCTTCCCTCCTCTACCCTTCTAAGTGTAGCCGCGGCGCGTGGCTCTGACCGCCCATGCACAAGTAAAGGGGTCAAAAGGAGAGCCCCTACTTTTGTACACCGACAGGAGCCCCTAGGCCTGGGCCATACATAAGCGCAACGCATTGTTGGGCTAGGCCCAGAATGGTGTACGGGCAGGTGGGGCGGATTTTACCGTAGTAACTTCTCGTCCGCTGCGTTTCCCCACGACCCATGTTGCACGCGCGATGTGGAGGGTCGTGCGTGATGTGGGGGTCATGCATGGGGAGGTTTCCGCATGCATGCGTCACATCGTGGTAAAGAGCGGATCGCGCCTTCCCCTTAAAAGGAGGGAGCCGCAGAGGCACGACCCATTTACTTGGGTGGACTCGGGTCGTGGCCTTCAAGGCGCCCGCGCCCCATGATCATGGGGCTGGGAGCGGCCGCCTTGCCCGTCCCTTCAATGTTTCTCGCTCGCCACATGTCCCTCATGAAGGTGGCAGGAGGTGGAGGCGGGAAACCGGGTCGTCGCTGATTGGGGCAGCGGGCCGGTCCTGATTCCCTGCGCCCCTGATGACCAGACTGGTCGAGTGGGGCGACTGAGCCCCGACTCCTCCCCTTTATAAGGAGAGGAGGGGGCGGCATTCGACACACTTCCATCATCCGTCTCCTTCCAGCTCTGCTTCTTCCATCCATCCGCCATGGCGAGAGGAAGCGCTGGCCCTTCGACGGTGGTGGCAAGGGTTGCTGCTCGCTAGCGCATTTCTCCTTCCCAAGAGCTCATGGCGGCGGAACCGACCACGAGAGGAAGGGAGAGGGGGCAAGGTCGAGGCCGTCGTGGTGCCCGGGGGAGAGGAGGATGGAGCGGCGCATCAGCCTCGCCTCCACCAGCGATGCCTCCCCTGACGAAGCACCATGTCGGGGACCAGCCCCGCGAGTTCTTCATCAGGCTGCGCCGGCCACCGTGTTGCCGCCTCCGTCTCCCTACTGCCTTCGCTAGGGAGATGGAGCTCGATCCTCCCCAGACCCTTTGGTTGCACATGAAGGGCTACGGGAATGGCGGCATGCGGGTCAACATCAACTTCCCTGCCCCTCACGTCATGTACCTCCGCCGCGGATGGAAGACGTTCACACGCAACCACAGCCTGACGACGGGGCTTGTCCTCTACTTCAAGTTAACGGAGGGTAGCCTGCTCTCCATCAAGGTCTTCGGAGATCTCAGAACTCATTTGAAGTGCTGCGTGGAGAGCTCCTCCGATGATGAAGATTCCTCCTCAAGCGGGAGTGAGGAGGAGGATAGCGACAGCGATGGCAAGGGAGTCGGGCGGCAGGATGCCGACTCCGACTGATTGCGCCGCCCCTCCCTCGGCCACGCGCCTTGCCTAGGGCCACCCTCGCCAAGCTCTCCATCGGGGTGCTCCCCGTCTCCTCCTTGGGCGGCTGGCGTAGGATGGCCGGAAAGGGCGAAGAAGGCGGGTGGCGGCCGTCAAGTCGGAGTACGCGGGAACGGATGCCTTCGTCGCGTATTGTCGGCCAGCTGTCTCATCTATCATCTCCCCTCCCAGCACCGGGACGTTCTCTTGGCACCTTCTGCTTCTCGCACCTCACCTAGGTGCTCTTTTCGCCCTCCGGCCCTCTTGTTACACTTTCTTAGGAGAGGGACAAGGAAGGGATTACGAGCATCTTATCTTTTTTTTGCAAGCCTGCGGGCACTTGTTTATTTTAAGACTTGTTACCCCCTCTTGCTCTTGTTTTTAATTCCGTATGAACTATACATATATGGGATGTTTTTAATGAAAAGGGTGCTTGCCGGGTTCTTTGAGCGTGAGCGAGGCCCATGCCAAGGATGAATCCTTGTTATTTTTAAGGTAAGCATCGTCACCCGGCAATAGGCCTTGCCGTTTCCCTACTCCAGTCGACCATTCTCGCGCTCTTGGCAGAGGCAGGGGTGAAGTCGGGTTAGGCCCCTCGTTTATCTCCTTGCCACCGTGATTACTACCAAATTCCAATCCAGGAGGTAGCCCTCGGGTACAGAAAAGGGGGAGCACGGTGGTTTCAAGAACACGAACGAGGTTTCACATATCCCAGTTCTACACGGAAACGCACAACAAGGGGATGAAAGACTTATCTGAATCCGGAGCCCCCGACAACACCGGGCTTGCCGTGGTTGGTCCCTCGTATCTTTAGCTCCCGGCAGCCTTGCCCTACCGGGGCCAGGGCGCCGGCTTGTTCTCCTTTTCCCAAGCAGCTCAGCAGAAGTGCCCTGCGAACCAAAGAGAACAGAAAGACGCACACTCGACCTCTAGGCTAGGGGTTAGTCGCCGCTAAGCACTATCAACCCTAACCGAGGGAAAGACTTGACCTAGCATGCATGCTATAACTTAAGGCGCCAACGCTTCATTTATTTATGCTCAGTATCTGCGTCTGGCTCTGTACAGAGGGTTACATGCCTTGTCGGCAAAGCTTGTACAAAAAGTGGCTTGCCGGGGAGCCCGGTAAGCCGCACCTTATGAGTAAAACCTGCGAAGATGCTCGATGTTCCAGGAGTTGCTCACTTGGATGGCATCTTCGGTCTCCAGACGGACTGCGCCGGGCCTGGTGACTCGTATTACCCGATGAGGGCCTTCCCACTTCGGCGTCAACTTGTTGGAATTCTTGGCCGACTGAATGCGCCGAAGAACAAGGTCTCCTTCCTCAAAGCTTCAGGCATGAACCTTGCGGCTATGCTAGCGGTGCAAGGCTTGCTGATAGCGTGCTGCTCTCACAGTTGCCCGAAGACGATCTTCCTCAAGGAGCGTTGCGTCGTCTTGCCGCAACTGCTCTTGCTGAAGCTCATCATAAGCGAGCACTCGAGGTGACCCGTATATGAGATCCGTGGGGAGAACTGCTTCTGCCCCGTACACTAGGGAAAAAGATGTCTGTCCGGTGGCTCGATTTGGCGTCGTCCTGATCGACCAAAGAACCGCCAGGAACTCATCCATCCAGTGCCTTCCGCTTCTGTGCAGCTTGTCAAAAGTCTTTGTTCTCAGGCCTCGCAGTACTTCAGCATTTGCCCTCTCCGCCTAGCCGTTGCTCCGTGGGTGTGCCACGGAAGCAAAATAGACCTTGCTGCTGAGTTCTTGGGTGTACTGCATGAAGGCGTGGCTTGTGAACTGCGTGCCGTTGTCGGTGATGACTCTATTTGGCACACCAAAACGGTAGGCTAGTCCCTTGAAGAACTTGACGGCTAACTGTGCTGTCACATTCCTCACTGCTTCCACCTCCGGCCACTTGGTGAACTTGTCAATCGCGACGTACAAGTACTCAAAGCCCCCGACAGGACGGGGGAAAGGGCCCAATATGTCGAGCCCCCAGACCGAGAATGGCCAGGAGAGAGGGATTGTTTAAAGGGATTGATCTGGTTGATGAAGCTTCTTTGAATGGAACTGGCATGCTTCACACCTGGTTACTAGTGCCGTTGCATCCTGGAGGGTGGTGGGCCAGAAGAAGCCTTGCCGGAATGCTTTGCCGGCAAGGGCCCTCGACCCTATGTGGGAGCCACATATGCCTCCATGTAGCTCTGCCAATAGCTCCAGTCCTTCCTCCCAGGGGATGCACTTCAATTTCATACCATTTGGTCTTTTTCTGTACAGGACGTCATCGACGAACTGGTACAAGGCGGACCGACGGGCTACCTTTTCCGCTTCTTCCTGCTCTTCAGGAAGTTCCCCTGTCTGGAGGAAACGGATGGTATGTTGTGCCCATGCCGAAGCCTGGGGCTCGACGACAAGGACCAGAGGCATTTCTTTCGCCATGGGGGCAACCGTCTCTACGGCCAGGGCCTGGCGCCCTGCTGAAGCCAGCTGCCCCTTGCCAGGCTCGGAATCCACGGCGACACTCTTGCCGACGGCCCCTGGGGGCTCGGAGGGAAGGTACTTGCCGGGGCCCGATTTCCTCCGCTTGTTCCGTTCCGTTGATGGTTCGACGGATGGTTGAGTTAGCCGAAGCAAAAAGGTACCTGGTTCCCCAGGTAACTTGGGTGCAACGCGCTTTGACAGGTACTCAGCGATGTCGTTCTCCGCTCGGGGAACATGCTCCGCTTGAATACCGTCGAAGCGCTCCTCCAGCATCCTCACCTCATCTACGTAGGCCTCCATCAACGGACTCTGGTAATCTTTGTTGACCCGTCTGACAACAAGCTGCGAATCACCCCTGACGATCAGCTTCTTCACGCTGAGGTCCACCGTGATCCTGAGACCGGCGAGTAGCCCTCGTACTCAGCAGTGTTGTTGGTGGACATCTCCATGGGAAAGTGCATCTGGATTACATACTTGAGGTGCTCTCCGGTGGGAGCGACGAGCAGCACACCAGCACCGGTGCCTTGCAGCGAGAAAGCTCCGTCAGTGTACATAATCCAGTCACGAGCTGTTTCCTTGCCGGGGAGAGTGGTCTCCTAGATCACTTCATCAGACGTCGAGGTCCATTCTGCAATGAACTCCGCCAGGGCTCTACACTAGATTGTCGAAGTACTTTCAAACCTCAACCCAAAGCTAGATAACTCCTAGGCCCACTCCACAATCCTTCCGGTTGCATCTGGGTTGTGTAGTATCCGTTGCAACGGGAGGCGGGTGACGACAGTGATCTCGTGGGCTTGGAAGTAATGACGCAGCTTCCTCGAGGCCATAAGGAGTCTGAAGAGCAATTTTTGCATACCGGAATATCTTGATCTAGCCCCCTGCAAGAGGGAGCTAACAAAGTAAACCGGGTGCTGCATCATATTCTTCTTCTGCACCACCCGACTTGATGGTGCGGGCTCTATCCCGATGGGTCAGGCTCTGCCGGGAGCCTTGCCTTGCCGGCACCACGCCCTGCTGAGGGAGTCTCTGACTTGTTGTCTGCCGGTCCTGCCACAGCCACTGCCTTTGCCTCTTCGTCAACCTCCCTCTACGGCACCAGCGTGACACTGACCACTTGATTTGTTGCCGCCATATATAGTAGCAATGACTTGTGGTCTAGGAGCAACTAGTATAGGTGTAGAGGAAAGGTATCTCTTCAGGTCTTGCAACGCCGCCTCGGCTTCGGGGGTCCATTCCATTGGGCCCGCCTTCTTCAAAATATTGAAAAAGGGAAGGGCGCGCTCGACAGACTTGGGGATGAATTGGCTCATGGCGGCAACGCAGCCAGTGAGTCGATGCACATCCTTGATCCACTTGGGCGCCTCAATCTGCTCGATAGCCTTGATCTTTTCAGGGTTTGCCTCGATCCCACGCTGCGACACAAAGAACCTGAGAAGTTTGCCGGACGGAACGCCGAAGACACACTTCTCAGGGTTCAGCTTGAGGTTGATCTTGTGTAGGTTGGCAAACGTCTCTTCTATGTCTTGCACAACAGTCGCCCTATCCTTGGTTTTGACTACTATGTCATCCATATAGGCTTCCATATTTCTATGTAGCTGGGGTCCAAAACCAATTTGGAATGCTCTTGCAAATGTTGAACCAGCACTCTTCAACCCGAAGGGCATCCATAAAAAGCAATACGTACCACATGGGGTGATAAATGCTGTCTTATCTTCATCTTCTCTTGCCATGAAGATTTGGTGGTAGCCCGAGTAGGTGTCGAGGAATGATAACAGACCACACCCAGCCGTGGAGTCAACAATCTGGGCGATGCACGACAACGGGAAGGGATCCTTAGGACAAGCCTTATTGACATCCGTGTAGTCAATGCACAACCTCCACTTCCCATTTGCCTTGCGCACCACCACCGGATTGGCCAACCACGTCGTGTGGAGCACTCCTCTCACCAAACCTGCCGCTTCCAATTTCCTGATCTCCTCTGTGATGAACTCCTGTCGTTACAAAGCTTGCTTCCTGACCTTCTGCTTGACGGGTCTCGCATGGGGACAAATGGCAAGGTGGTGCTCAATCACTTCCCTGGGAACGCCGGGGATGTCGGATGCTTGCCACGCAAACACATCGACATTCGCCCACAGGAAAGTGACGAGCATGCTTTCCTATTTGCCGTCGAGGGTGGAGCTGATGGTGAAAGCCCCTCCCGTGCCATCCTCCTTGACGGATACCCTCTTGGTCTCTGGTGGTGTAGCTCTGGATTTCTTGCTCTTGCCGGTAGAGCTCTCGGGCACGTCCTCGATGGTAGCACAACACTCCAAAGAGGCGCACTTGCCAGAGTGGGTGTGAGAGGTCTTGCCGGTCTTCTTCTTCCCTCCCCGGGCCTCAACGGCAGGAGCAGGTGCCTTGGCGGCAGCTGCTGCAACTCCTTCTTGATAGAGTTGGTCAGCGCAGATCAGTGCATCCTTCTTGTCGGAAGGGATGGTGATGATGGTCATCGGCCCAGGCATCTTCAGCGTATTGTAGGCGTAGTGCGATGCCGCCATGAACTTGGCTAGTGCCGGGCGGCTGAGGATCCCGTTGTAGGGCAAGGGGATCTCGGCCACATCAAAGACGATCCTCTCCGTCCTGTAGTTCAACTCACCTCCAAATGTCACGGGCAATGTGACTTTCCCCTTCGGCTGGCTCCTACCCGGGCTGACCCCTTAACACGTACCCGTTTCCTCAAGGTCTCCATCAAGAATTTGCAGCCTTTTGATCACGACGGTCGAGATCAAGTTCAGGCCGGCCCCACCGTCAACCAGCATCTTATTCACCTTGAGGTTGCGTATCGTTGGTGAGACCAACAACGGCAAACACCCGATCGCAGTCGTTCGGTCAGGGTGGTCCTCGGTGTCAAAGATGAGTGGCATGCTGGACCACTTCAGTGGCTTCTCAGCGTCGAACGATGGCTCTGCGGCTGTAATCTCACGCGCCCACTGCTTGAACTGGCGGTGAGAAGTGTGCAGCGAGGCGCCACCATCGACGCACATGGCCCCCGTAGCCTTCTGGAACTCATGCTCACTGGACTCGTCGTCCTCGTCACGATCATCGTCTTCCTACTTCTTGTCACGGCCCCGGGCGGGCCTCTCTTGCTGGTTATCCTTGCTGCGGCGACCCCCTTGGCCGCCACCCTTCTTGCCGGATCCTTCGGCACCATCCAGACCCTTCTCCTTGTCCTGCCTCTCATATTCGGCTTTTTGTTTTTCAGCGAGTAGCTCAACTTGTCGGCAATTCTGGAGGTCGTGGCCCTTGGTGCGGTGGATCTTGCAGTACTGCTTATCGGAGCCTCCTGGCTTGTCGGCACACGCCAAGGCCCAGCAAGCGGCACACCCGACAATCTCCTTGCCGGGGTCGTCTGCCTTGGCCTTCTTGGCGGCGCTCGTGTCTTTGGATCCCTCGACGGCAAGAACAGCCTTTTCCTTGCATTTCCTGTTGCGACACCGGCCCTTCTTCATCGGGACGGCGGTGTCTGCGTCGGTAGAGTCGGTTTCCGCACCGGCGTCTTCGCCGGGGTACTTCCTTCCCTCTTTAGCCCGGGCGCATCTATCGGCCAGAACGTAAAGTTCGGCCACGTCTTTGACCTTGTTCATCGCCAGCTCTTCACGCATCTTGCGGTTACGCACATTCTGATGGAATGCGCCGATCATGGCGGCACGATGAACATCCGGGATGTTGTATTGCACTCAGCTGAATCTCTGTATGTACTTGCGCGGATTTTCACCTTCCTTCTATGGAATGATATGCAAATCGCTCGCCTGGCCATGAGCTTGGTGGCCTCAAGTGAAGGCACCAACGAACTCGTTGCACAGATCTGACCAAGAAGAAATGGAATCCGCCGGCAAGTGCATCAACCAAGACATGACATTGAGTTTCAGGGCCAACAGGAAGTAATTGGCAAGCACCTTGTCGTCACGAGCTCCTGCGGCTTGCATGGCGATGGTGTAGATGCTGAGGAACTCTGACGGTTGGGTCTTGCCATCATACTTATCACCGACGTCGGGCTTGAACATGCGGTGTGATGGCCACTAGAACTGCCGCAGCTCACGGGTAAAGGCTAGGAAACCCACCTCGTAAGGTAGGCCGCCGGAGCCTCCCGATGCTGGTGGTCCATAGCGGGCCCCGCCCACCTGTCTGACTGGTGGCGCGTATCACGCCGGCCCTTGATGGTGGTTCGAGCGTCTTCATGGGCTCGTTCCTGATGAACCTGGCGTTGATCGTGGCAGGTCAGTGGGTCAGACGAAGCTATGGAAATGTCATCACAAGCATCATCATGACGGACCTACATCCGCGGTGGCCGGCGTGGAGGAGGAGAGTGCATCGTGGCCACGGCGCCTCCGGCCCCTCCACCACCAGCATGCAGTGGCTCGATGGAGCGCCGGCCCGAGGGACCCACTGGCCGTGGCTCATTGAGGGAGTCCTAGATTAGGGGTATCCGGATAGCCGGATTATATCCTTTGGCCGGAATGTTGGACTATGAAGATACAAGATTGAAGACTTTGTCCCGTGTCCAAATGGGACTCTCCTTGGCGTGGAAGGCAAGCTTGGCAATACGGATATATAGATCTCCTTCCTTGTAACCGACTCTGTGTAACCCTAGCCCCCTCCGATGTCTATATAAACTGGAGGGTTTAGTCCGTAGGACCAACAACAACAATCATACCATAGGCTAGCTTCTAGGGTTTAGCCTCTTCGATCTCGTGGTAGATCAACTCTTGTAATACTCATATCATTAAGATCAATCAAGCAGGAGTATGGTTTTACCTCCATCGAGAGGGCCCGAACCTGGGTAAAAACATCGTGTCCCCCATCTCCTGTTACCATCCGCCTAGATGCACAGTTCGGGACCCCCTACCCAAGATCAGCCGACATTGGTGCTTTCATTGAGAGTTCCTCTGTGTCGTCATCGTTAGGCTTGATGGCTCCTTCAATCATCGATAGCGATGCAGTCCAGGGTGAGACTTTTCTCCCCGGACAGATCTTTTTATTCGACGGCTTCGCACTGTGGGCCAACTTGCTTGGCCATCTGGAGCTGATCGAGAGCTACGCCCCTGGCCATCAGGTCAGATTTGGAAACTTGAACTACACAGCCGACATCCACGGAGACTTGATCTTCGACGGATTCGAGCCCTTGTCGAGTGCGCCGCATGGTCACGATGAGCATGATTTAGCTCTACCATCAGACAGTGTTCGGGAGATCGCACCGGTGACCGCTCCGACCCTCAATTTGGAGCCAGTTGCGCCATCCAAGGACGGGTGGATAGACCCCGCCACGGAGGCCGCATCTTCAGCGGCAATCGAGCCAAATACCGACCTTACCCTTCACGGGAGCCGTGACGCCGAACTACCGGATTCTTCCCCGGCCACGGACTCCGAACCGCCTGCGCCCGTGCCTATCGCATCCAACTGGGCGCCGATCATGGAGTTCACCCCTGCGGATATCCTTCAGCACTCGCCCTTTGGCGACATACTGAACTCATTGTGATGCGGACGACGAAGAAATTTGCCGCCCACCTACCACCCACTTAGTAGCCACTGTCGATGATTTGACCGACATGCTCGCCTTCGACTCCGAAGACATCAATGGTATGGACGACGATGTAGGAGACGAACAGGAGCCACTGCCCACAGGGCACTGGACGCCCACTTCATCATATGATGTATACATGGTGGACACTCCCAAAGAAAACGACAACGAGGAATGGAAGGACGCAACGAAGGATCGTTCCCTCGAGAAGCAGTCAAAGCGGCGGCATAAGCACCACTCCAAATCCCGCCTCGGCAGAAAAAACGATCATATAGACCCAGCGATAGAGCAGGGTGAGCCAGAAGACGACAAACACAACATTGAACCACCGTCCGACCACGGCAACATGGAGAATTAGACCAAACAACCCGACTCTGGCAAAGATAACAGTCCGGATGACATCACATCGGACAGGCACCCGGAGCAACAGAACACCCATCAAAGGCTTGTTGCCGCTGCGAGGAGTCTGAAAAAGCAGAAGCAAAGGCTGAGGGCTGCACAAGACACACTCAGAATTAGATGGAGTAAAGTACTCAATAGTGCAGCAAAGTACGGCGGTAGTCGCCACACAGAGAGCTACCCGAAGCGAAAGCTGCTACCTGAATTCGATGAGGAGGCCTTAGATCCCCCGCAATCAAAAACAAAAACAGCCATCCGGTCGGATAGACGACCTCATGGCCAACATAGAGCGGCAAACGATGCCGCACACGAGCCAGTACGCGATCCACGTGAGGGCTCGCATCAAAAGGACGGCGCAACCAGATCCATCTACGGGCCAAGCAAGCGCGCTCCAGCATGCAATGCAACACAACAAAAATCCGAACACCATGGTACACCCAAATACAGGGGTGCCACACACCCCCTATGTTTCACCGATGAGGTGCTGGACCATGAATTCCTAGAGGGATTAAAACCCGTAAACATAGAGGTGTACGACGGAACGATAGACCCCGGGGTCTGGATTGGGGACTACATCCTCCATATCCACATGGCTCGAGGAGACGATCTCCACGCCATCAAGTACTTACCCCTCAAGCTCAAAGGGCCAGCTCGGCACTGGCTTAAAAGCCTCCCTGAAAACTCCGTTGGAAGCTGGGAAGAGCTCGAAGATGCTTTTCGGGCAAATTTTCAAGGGACCTATGTCCGACCACCGGATGCAGACGATTTAAGTCATATAACTCAATAGCCCGAAGAGTCGGCCCGAAAGCTTTGGAACATGTTTCTCACTAAAAAGAACCAAATAGTCGACTGTCCGGACGCTGAAGCCTTAGCAGCTTTCAAGCACAGCGTTCGAGACGAATGGCTTGCCAGACACCTCGTCCAAGAAAAGCCAAGAACAATGGCAGCATTAACAAGCCTCATGACCCGCTTTTGCGCGGGCGAGGACAGCTGGTTAGCCCGATGCAGCACCAGCGACCCAAGTACATCCGAAGTCAGGGACAGAAACGGGAAGCCACGACGCAGCAAAAACAAGTGCCGGAATAAACAAGACAGCCCAAAGAGCACGGCGGTAAACGCCGGATTCAGAAGCTCTCGGCCAGGTCAGCAAAAGCTGCCCTCCAAAGGCAACAGAGACGAACTGTCCAGCCTGAACAAGATTCTGGACAAACTATGTCAGATCCACAACACCCCCGATAAACCTGCAAATCATACCCATAGAGAATGTTGGGTCTTCAAGCATTCCGGAAAACTCATCGCCGAACATAAGGGGCAGGATACACCAAGAAAAGACGAGGACGAGCCTCACAAGCAAAGCATTGGGGAACAAAAGAAATTCCCACCAGAAGTCAAAACAGTAAACGTGTTACACGTGGTGAAGGGGAGAAACAAAGCGGCACTCCTAGAGACACATGCCCCAGGGCCTATCACCGCGGAGTTCTGCCACTGGTCGTCCAAACCGATCACCTTTGACCATCGGGATTACTCGGCAAGTATCCGACATGCAGGATGGGCTGCCTTGGTGTTAGACTCGATAATTGACAGATACCACTTCACACGAGTCCTGATGGATGGCGGTAGTAGTTTAAACCTCATATATCAGGACACAGTCCGCAAAATGGGTATAGACCCGACAAAAATCAGCCATAGCAATACTACCTTTAAAGGAGTAACGCCAGGCCCAGAAGCCCATTGTACGGGCTCCCTGCTACTAGAGGTTATATTCAGCTTTCCCAATAACTTCCGTAGCGAAAAGTTAACCTTCCACATCGCTCCATTCCAATGTGGCTATCAAGCACTACTCAGACGCAAAGCTTTCGCTCGCTTTAACGCAATACCGCATTACGCTTCTCTCATGCTTAAGATGCCCGGTCCACGTGGCATCATTACAGTAAATGGAAATATTGAGCGCTCCTTGTGCGCGGAAGATCGTGCGGCTGCCTTGGTAGCCGCACACTAGACGACCTCACCAACTAGAGCATCTGACAGGTCGTTAAGACCACGGACATGGTTAGACGAGTCCGGTGTAGCTATATATAATTGATACAGGTTTGATGGCTCAACGCGTGTGAACAAGTTACAATTAGGCTCAACTTTACTCATCTGGAACTATACATGGTTTATTTAGTATAACCTACCTTTTGCACGACAACTTTTCAACTAAGTTCCTCTCTTTTTCAGATGACCATCGTGCTACACCCGTCCAGGATACAGCACAATGGAGACACATGTGCAGACGTGCAACAGGGACCCGTTCCAAGGATTCTTTTTAGATTAAGACCTTGCGTAAACCTTTTTTACTATCTCTTGTTGATACACATCCCCCGGATTCTCAGTACAACTGAGAAGGATGCTGACGTATTGGCATGTGGCCACGTCAGAATATTGCAAGTACCTGGACACCAGGGGCTTATTACAAAGGGCACTGTTTAGCCCGGTTTACATCGTAAAGACCGAATACCTTAGGGAGTGCTCAGCGTCGCGAGTTTGGCCTTATATGCATCAGCTCTGAATCATGTATTTGGTCAAATGTTGGGTTTGCCCGGCTCCTATGTTTTGCTGCCTTACGTTCCACTCTATCAGCTAGGGTGGCACCAGGAGAACTACTGCGATTGGGCCCTGGTTCATCCAGATGAGCACCTCAGTAGAGAAAGCCGAAAACTGACTGTCATGATATAGCGTGAGACTAGTCAACCACTTGATGACCTAGCGGAATCTTCGAGATTCCTCCGCCTTAACGAAGGGCCGTTTCCCGGCCAAGCATGTACGTGCCCCAAATTCGGATGAGCGCGGAGCCACCAGGGGCTATATAGTAGCCCCACTGTCAAACTCCTCTGGCTAAGTGAAAGTGTTAAAGCATTATAGTCTGATTGCCTAGTTCGCTACGCTATCACCTCCTTAATGGACCAAGAGTTTGAATCAAGAGTGAACATGCGTCTTCTGCGAGCACCCCTGCATTATATCCATGGGGGCTGAAGCCGGCGACTGCCATCTTTCAGGTTATATACATATATACATAAACGGCCGCCCAAGAGGCATCATAGTACTTCCGGGCAAAAGTATAAAAACAGCCTTGATAAACTCAATAGAACATTGTTTTTCAATGGGAATACATGTCATTAGAACATAATATTCTTCAATCACTGCGCTTCTATCAAACGAGCGCCCTCAAGAACTTCTCTAAAGTAGTGCTCGGCAGGTACTGGGCTCTCGTCCGAATCTTGGGCTGCAATGGCGGTGGCCTCCATCTCCGCCCAGTATGTCTTCACACGGGCAAGGGCATTCGCGCACCCTCTACTCACGCCGACCTCTTCATCGCGTTGATGTGCGGCACCGCACTAAGGAACTGCTGCACCAAACTAAAATAACTGTTCGGCTTTGGCCTTTCTGGCCACAGATGATCCACAACATACCTCATGGCGAGTTCGGACAATCTATTCAGCTCGGCCCATTCGGCCAACCGATCAGTCAATGGAAGTGGACGCTCTAGAACATTAAATTCTGACTAGAACAGCTTTTCCACTTCGTGATCTTTTTGATCTCGGAAGTATTCGGCCGCATCGGCAGCACTCGCTGCTAAGTCCAGATATGCGTCCGCAGAACTCCACAGCTGGTCCAAAGGGGCGTACCGAGGATCTCCAAACTTCATATGCAGCATAAAGGGCTTCCCAGCCGCGATATCCCTGGCTTGACGCAGCTCCTCCTTCATCGCTCTCATTGCAGAGCGGGTGACTTTGGTCGCCATCGTGGCCTTCTCTAGGTCTGTCCTCTTCGCTCGATCTTCCTTTTCAAGAATCTCGTAACGGTCAGCGGCGTTCTTCAATTCCATAGCCATCTTGGCTATTTCCTCCTTGCTTTGGCAGTGAGCAGCCTGTTCGGCTTTCAGCTCCTCGATTGCCTTTAGGGAAGCCGCATCGCTTTTCCTGGCTTGTTCTTTGGCTCGGGCAAGTTCCGCCCGAAGGTTCTCCACGGCCGCAGCTTCATCTGCATTCACACACATGTTATAGATACTGGTATCATGCTCCTCTTCCCATGTGTCACCGGAGGAATCACATACCTTGTGCCTTGTCAAGCTGCTTGTTGACAAGTACGATGTCAGCGTCTGCCACGTCAAGCTGCCGCTTTAGCTCGGCAAACTCATCGGTCCGGCTGGCAACCGGACCCTCTGCCACCTGCATATTAAGGCGGCATGATTATTCCTGGGACTATGATCCTCTGTGCGTTGTCGTCTTCGACAGCACCCAGAGTCTCAGGGGCTACTATCTAAACAGGGCACATCTAAAAATGTGCGGTACTGTCAAAAATGTACATCATTTCGCGTACCTCAAAACCTGCCAGTAGACTCATAAAGGCTTCATGCAACCCGCTTTCGGCGGATGAAATCCTTTCAATCACCGTACCCATCAATGTGTGGTGCTCTTTTGAGATAGCCACTTGCTCTAGCAGATCCCTCAGTACGTCCGACCATACACCAGACGGTGCCGGACTCTTTCGGTTGCCCTCTTCAAGAGCCGGATACCGAGGACTTCGGGTGGCCATAGGATTACCTTCTGGCCTTCCCGGATCAGGAGAAACCCTCCGCGACGACACCTCGGGGTCGCCCGCCTCATGAGGCGGTATGGCAGGGGGAGGCGTTTCGCTCTCCATCATCTCTGGAAGAAGATCCCCTAAAGACGAGCTCTGCTGAGAAGGGCTAAAGATCCGAATTGCAAGATAAATGCTTTGGTTATTTTCCTCAGAAGTAAGGCGAGATATTTTCATTATTAAGTACCCTTTTACTTACAGCTCGGTGGAGGGCTGATCCCCTTGAGGGCATAGTGCGGCCGGGGTATCCCCCAGGGCAGGACCCTCCGGCGAAGATTTCTTCCCCCGTTTGGAGACCATGGTCTCCGGGTCCTCAGAGGCGTTCCTCTTCCTTCCTTGGGGAGAGGAAGTTTTAGCTCCTCCTCCCCGGTTAACCTCCTTCACGGAGGCGCTAGCCTCCTTGTCCCACCCTTATCTTCTCCTGAAGGCGCTTGATAAGGCGCGATCTCCAGCATCCTGGTTAGCACGGGATTTGGTGATGTCTCAGGAAGGGGGGCCGGACACCTGATCAACTTTTCCTTCGCTATCCAATCCTGGTCAAAGAGCGGCTTTTTTAGGGCGACGTTGCGATAAACAAACGGACAGTGTGTTCGGATGTGGGGCTACTTACTTGGGTATCCGGGCGATTGCATCTCAGACCTGCATCCTCAGTGATGTTCGGACACATTATTTGTGGTCCGAAGAACAATTTGTACATCTCCTCGGGCGCCATGCCAAGGAAGTGTTGAATAGCTCGCGGTCCTTCCGGTTTGAATTCACACATGCGAAGGGGCCGGCGTTTGCAAGGCTGGACTCGACGAACTAGCATATCTTGCACTACCATAACCGGACTGAAATCTCTCTCAAAGAGATCTCGGATACGGCTTTGCAGTATTGGCACGTCCTTGGCTGGACCCCATCTCAGCCCCCTGCTGATCCATGACGTCAGTTGTGATGGGGGGCCTGAGCGAAAGGTGGGGGCAGCTACCCACTTGGCACTTCGGGGAGCTGTGATGTAGAACCACTCCCGCTGCCACAATCTGGACACCTTTGGGAAGCTACCCTCAGGCCATGGAGCGTCAGCAATTTTGCTTATTAAAGCGCCTCCGCATGCTGCGTGCTGCCCCTCGATCATCTTCGGCTTCACATCGAAGTTCTTGAGCCACATGCCTAAGTGAGGGGTAATGCAAAGGAAGGCCTCACATACGACAACAAATGACGAAATGTGAAGAAGGGAATCCAGGGCCAGATCGTGAAAATCTAGCCCATAATAGAACATAAGACCCCTAACAAAGGGATCTAGAGCGAGGCCTAGTCCTCGGAGGAAGTGGGAGACGAACATGACACTCTTGTTGGGTTCGGGAGTAGGGACAACCTGCCCTCGGGCGGGCAGCCGATGCGAAATTTCGACGGTCAGATATCTGGCCTCTCTCAACTTCTTGATGTCTTCCTCCGTGACGGAGGAAGGCATCCATCGACCTTGAAGGTTGGATCCAGACATAGTTGAAGGTCCGAAGCACCTGACCTGAGTTTCAGGTGTTAGAACTCGAGGCGGGGGAGGATTTGATTGAGCACGAGAGGGAAAAAAGAAATAGCCTTGTCCCCTTTATAAAGAGGGTGAATATCAAGCATCCTCCTCGTGGCCGTTTGGGACTTGCCTAAGATCTAGGAGTCCTACCAATAGGCACGGTTGGGTTACCCATGTCCGTATTGATGAGAATCCAGTAATAAGGGGACACGATCTCTGCTTCGACAAGACGTGCCAAGGAAACCGCCTCGCGAAACACGCTGATGTTGGTTGTGAAAAATGATTCAAATGGTGACCTGGCTGTGGTGTGCTGTCACACTGCGGAATGCATCGGCAGATTAGATTTGTGAAAATATGATTCTCTCTACGGTTGTATGTGGAACTTGTTTTGTAGAGTCGGACACGATCCTCGTGTTCAAAATCTTCTATGAAGTATTCGGAGGAGGAACCTGCCTTGCAATGCCAAAGACAATCTGCACCGGACTCATCATCATTGAAGCCTGGTTCAGGGGCTACTAAGGGAGTCCTGGATTAGGGGGTATCTGGACAGCCAGATTATATCCTTTGGACGGACTGTTGGACTATGAAGATACAAGATTGAAGACTTCGTCCCGTGTCCGGATGGGACTCTCCTTGGCGTGGAAGGCAGGCTTGGCAATACGGATATATAGATCTCCTTCCTTGTAACCGACTCTGTGTAACCCTAGCCCCCTCCGATGTCTATATATACCGGAGGGATTAGTCCGTAGGACCAACAACAACAATCATACCATAGGCTAGCTTCTAGGGCTTAGCCTCTTCGATCTCGTGGTAGATCAACTCTTGTAATACGCATATCATCAAGATCAATCAAGCAGGAGTAGGGTTTTACCTCCATCGAGAGGGCCCAAACCTGGGTAAAAACATCGTGTCCCCCATCTCATGTTACCATCCATCTAGACGCATAGTTCGGGACCCCCTACCTGAGATCCACCGGTTTTGACACCGACACTCGTCTTTGTTGGCAACGCCGACGAGGCTCCGGATAGTGGCTCTCCACTCGTCGAGCTTCTCCACGGCGGGGGGGAGTCGAGGAGCAGCTGCGCGCGCGCCAAGGCTTCTGCTGGCGTGGGCGGTGGCGAAAGCTGCATGGACCGTGGCGTGCTTTGACTTCTAACCATGTTAGAAGGAGCTCTGTCATGGCCCAGCGGCTGTGCGCCATCCTCGCCAGCACTTTGGCGGGTGTGCTGGCCTCCTTCGTCCCGCGGATGATGCACAGGACTTTGCCCACGACGGCGTCCAAGGTCACCGATGTGGTGACGCTGCTCGTTGCGCACAACCTGGGAAGAGCGCGCTGTGGGCGCCGGAGTGGGCGTCTTGGAGGTCGCCGTGCTGCCCGCGGGTGGTACGGCGACGCCCCCAGAGGGTCCCGCGCCGTCTGTGGGAGTCCCAGCTCCGTCTCTGGATTTCGCGGCGTGTGGCCCGTCGCCTTGCGCGCGAACTACGCTGCTCGCCAGGCTCTGACTGCCAGAGCGATGTTGGTGCTCGCGGGTCGCGCCTCGGGTTCTGTCCACGACCGGCCCGCTGCTTGCCCGCACCAGTACGGGTTGTCCGGCTCCCGATGAACCGACCGCCGTGGCCTTCTTCTTCTTGGGAGACATGGCGACGAAGAACTACTAGGCTAACTACTAGACCAGATTCTCACAACTGCGACCCCCTTCCTGGCGCGCCAAAGATGTCGGTGGGAAACGACACCTATGGGATCACAAGAATCCTTACTACGGTTGCCGGGGCGTGGGTCGTGAGAAGAGCAGGATTTGCAGTCAGCACGAGGATCCTTTACCCAGGTTTGGGCCGCGAGGATGCGTAAAACCCTAGTCCTGCTTTGGAGGATGTATTCAGTGTTCTGGGGCTTTCAAACTAGCTACGGTGGATGTGTAGATCAAAACAGCCGAATCCCCCTCCAGTACGCCATAGGCCTCCTTTTATAGTCGAAAGGGGCTGCCACAGTGGCACACAAGAGGTGGAAAGGCACCTATGGGATCACAAGAATCCTTACTACGGTTGCCGGGGCGTGGGTCGTGAGAAGAGCAGGATTTGCAGTCAGCACGAGGATCCTTTACCCAGGTTTGGGCCGCGAGGATGCGTAAAACCCTAGTCCTGCTTTGGAGGATGTCGGCACTGCTTAGGTGTCCCTTAGCTTTATCGGGGACGGGAACAAGGCCTGTCCCGTCTGTCACTGCTCCTCCTTGCTTCGACACGCGCCCAGGCTAGTGATGCATGCAGTGCCATGTAGACAGGCGGGCAGCTGAGGTGGTGCGGTGGTAAGGCCTTCATGAAGGTCCGCACGCCGCCACGCAGGTGCTTGCTGATTTGGCCTAGAAGCTGCATGTTGCCACACAGGTGCCTGCCCAGCTGGTTGGGCTGGCAGCTGCATGCGAACAACGGTGGTAGTCTTGGCTGGTATGGGTCTGGTAGTGGCCCTGCTGATGCCCTTGGCAGAGGCCTTGCTGGGGCCCCGACAAGGGTATTGCCGTGGCATTGCCATCATCCCCGGCAAGGGTCTTGCCGGGGGCCTTGCTGTCATCCCCGGCAAGGGTCTTGCCGGGGGCCTTGTGGACTTCCTCGGCTAGGATCCCACCGAGGGTCGCCGTCTTCTGGTCCTCATCTAATCCTGAGTGTTTCTCTGTCTTCACAAAGATCTGCATGCCATGTTGGAGGTGCCTCCCGAGCCCTGGCCCAACATGGTTGATGGTGTTGGAAACCGTGGGCTCAAGGGTGGTGCGCTCCGCTGGCATTGGGCGAGCTGCCCTGGCAAGGGTCTCGTCGGGGCCGCTGAGGCTGCCCCAGCAAGAGTCTTGCCAGGGGAACCTGTTTCGTCCCTCCGCTCTTTGTGCTCTCGGCCTTGGCGTTGTCTTGTTTGCCTTGGTGCTTCGGCTTCTCTCCGGCTTCCCTCCTCTGCGCTGCTAAGTGTGGCCACGGCGCGTGGTTCTGGCCGCCCGCGCACAAGTAAAGGGGTCAAAGGGAGAGCCCCTACTTTTGTACACCGACATAGAGTGCCTATTCTTGATGGAGAGTATTTTCATGAGTGAAAAAATGAGATGCTTGAGATCTTCAATGAATATGATTTAACCAAGCACATTACTACTCCTTGTGCTCGCATTGTTAATCCTTCACATCCTACCCTTGATGAGTCTATTGACATGATTCACAATCTTAGAACTATCAATCTTATCATTAGAGGATTGCCCAAAAATTTGATTGCTAGCTTACCTACTCTTGATTGTGCCTACACTATATGGAGATTTCTTGAGGAACGATTCCCAAATTATTCCTAGAAAATCCTTGATGAGATTCTTCATAAGTCTATTGCCTTGAGTACGATGAGTTCTAATGATCCCAAGTTTGGTGATTGCTTATTTGATCTTACTAATCTTACGAGTGGAAAAGGAGATGTTGGAATTATTAGCAATATCATTTCCGAGGTCATTAGAATCCATAGAGATGAACATTGTTACAGTCATACTTCTAATGAATTACCCTCTCTAGGAGTTGATCCATCACATGACGATGTTGAACATGGATACTATGATGAGGATGATGATAGTGACTATAATCTTGATGATGCGATGAGACACTTTGGTCTTATGGCTAATCTTCGTGGCTACATGGCTGGAGGAAAGGAATGGGTCCTTGATAGTGGATGTACTGATCATATGATTGGAGACAAAGATATGTTTCGTGAGCTTGCTGAAAACAACGGCCCTCGAAAGTATGTCACTTTCGGTGATAACTCAAAGGGTAAGGTGGTTGGCCTTGGTAAGGTGGCCATCTCACAGGATAGCTCCATACAAAATGTTATGCTTGTTGAATCTCTTGGCTACAATTTACTTTCCGTATCTAGACTTGCTGACTTTGGTTTCAATGTCCTATTTACTGAAGTAGATTGCCAAGTGTTTCGTAGAGATAACCATAAAATGGTCTTTACCGATATACGTGGAGGTGATCTTTACATTGTTGACTTCACTAATAAGGCTCAACCTAGACCTTGCTTAATTGCTAAATTTTCTAAAGGCTGGTTGTGGCATAGAAGGCTAGGTCATGTGGGCATGCAAAATCTTGATAAGCTTATTAAAGGTGATCATATCCTTGGAGTAAAAGATGTTATATTTGACAAGGATAGACTTTGTAGTGCTTGTCAAGTAGGAAAACAAGTTGGAGGAAGTCACACCGTGAAGAACATTATGACCACGAGAAGACCACTCGAGCTATTTCATATGGATCTTTTTGGTCCCAATGCCTATAAAAGTCTCGGTGGTAACTCATTCGGTCTGGTTATAGTTGATGATTTTTCAAGATTTACGTGGGTGTTCTTTCTTGATGATAAATCGTAGGTCCAAAAGATCTTCAAAAACTTTGCTAGGAAGGCCCAAAATTAATTTGAAGTGACCAAGAAGGTTCGCAGCGACAACGGAATGGAGTTCAAGAACGCAAATGTGGATACCTTTCTTGACGAAGAAGGGATCTCACATGAGTTCTTGGCTACGTACATGCCTCAACAAAATGGAGTTGTTGAGAGGAAGAACCGAACTCTTATTGAGATGGCTAGAACGATGCTTGATAAGTACAAGACTCCAAAACACTTTTGGGCGGAAGCGGTTGAGAAAGCTTGTCATGCAACAAATCGCTTGTATCTTCACAAGCTACTCGGCAAGACGGCATACGAGCTCCTCACCAGTAACAAACTCCAAGTTGGATACTTTTGAGTATTCGGCTCAAAGTGCTACATTCTTGATAAGCATTGTCGCTCTAAATTTGCTCCTAAATCTCACGAAGGTTTCCTACTTGGTTATGGCTCAAACTCCCACACTTACCGGGTCTACAAGAATTTCACCTGAAAGGTTGAAGAGATGGTAGATGTGAAGTTTGATGAATCTAACCGCTCGCAAGTAGAGCAATTGCCAATTGATGTAGGAGACAAAGACCCTTCGGAAGCAATTCAAGACTTTTCTATCGGCAAGATTCGTCCAACAGAGGTGAAGGAGAGTACCTCGTCCGTCCAAGTGGAAGCTTCCACCTCACGACAAGGTGAACCAAGAGTTGACTTGGAAGCATCCACGAGTGGGACACACCAAGACGAAGAAAACAAGGACGTACACTAAGATGAACCTCCTCAACCTCCTCCACCACGACAAGAGAACGACAACGTCAACAATGAAGAAGGCCAAGAAGAAGAAGAACAAGATGAAGAAGATGTTCCACCCCGACCCAAGCAAAAGCATCCACGAGTTTGAGCAAGAGTCGCCAAAGACCACCCCGTCGAGCAAATCTACCATGATATCCAAACCGGGAGAATCACTCGCTCTAAAACTCGTTTGGCTAACTTTTGTGAGCATTATTCATTCATCTCTAGCATTGAACCTATGAAGGTTGAAGAAGCATTGGAAGATCTGGATTGGATAAATGCCATGCATGAAGAGCTACACAACTTTCAGAGAAATCAAATGTGGACATTGGTAGAGAAGGCCGACAATAACCACAACATCATCGCTACCAAATGGGTGTTTCGCAACAAGCAAGACGAAGATGGTCAAGTCGTCCACAACAAAGCTCATCTAGTTGCCCAAGGATACACTCAAGTCGAAGGTATGGACTAGGTGAGACGTATGCCCCCGTTGCTAGACTTGAGTCCATCCCACATCTTACTTGCCTATGCTAATCACCATGATATCACTTTATAACAAATGGACATTAAAATTGCTTTTCTAAATGGTGAAATTGATGAGGAAGTTTATGTTAAACAACCTCCCGGCTTTGTCAATCCTAAGAAACCCGATCATGTTTACAAACTTCACAAAGCCCTTTATGGTCTTAAAAAAGCTCCTAGAGCGTGGTATAAATGCTTGACCAAGTTCCTTATTGAAAAAGGCTTTGAAATTGGAAAAATAGATTCTACTCTTTTTACTAAACGGGTTAATGGTGAGTTATTTGTATGCCAAATTTATGTTGATGATATCATATTTGGCTCAACTAACCGTCATTTTAGTGAGAAGTTTGGAAAGCTAATGTCGGAGAAGTTTGAGATGTCTATGATGAGTGAACTCAAGTTCTTTCTTGGTTTGCAAATCAAGCAAACTAAGGTAGGCACCTTTGTCTCTCAAACAAAGTACACAAGGACTTATTCAATAAGTTCAACATGCAAGAAAGCAAAGGTATGAAAACTCCCATGCATACTAGTGGACATGTTGACTTGACTAAGGACGGTGAATCGGTTGATCAAAAAGTTTATCGCTCTATGATCGGTTCATTGTTATATCTACGTGCCTCTCATCCCGATATTATGCTAAGTGTGTGCATGTGTGCATGATATCAAGCGGCCCCCAAAGAATGTCATGTTAAGGCTGTGAAAAGGATAGTGAGATACCTAATACATACACCAAATTTTGGCATTTGGTATCCTAAGAGGTCATCTTTTGATCTTGTTGGCTACTCTGACTCGGACTAAGCCAGAGACAAGGTTGATAGAAAGTCCACTTCGGGTACTTGTCAATTTCTTGGTAGATCTCTTGTGTCTTGGTCTTCCAAGAAACAAAACTCGGTATCCTTATCCACCGCCGAAGCAGAATACATTGCCGCTGGTTCATGTTGTGCTCAATTACTTTGGATGACCCAAACTCTTAAATATTATGGGATTAATGTGAAACATGTTCCATTGCTTTGTGACAATGAGAGTGCTATTAAGATTGCTCACAATCCCATGCAACATTCTCGAACTAAGCATATTGAAGTCCGTCATCATTTCATTCGAGATCATGTGCTAAAGGGGACATCAATCTTAAGCATGTTCGTACTGATAAGCAATTGACGGATATATTCACCAAACCTCTTGATGAGAAAGTCTTTTGCCATTTGAGAGGTGAATTGAACATCATTGATGCTTCAAACTTAGAGTAGGAACTTGATGACCCACAAGTATAGGGGATCTATCGTAGTCCTTTCGATAAGTAAGAGTGTCGAACCAAACGAGGAGCAGAAGGAAATGATAAGCGGTTTTCAGCAAGGTATTCTCTCCAAGTACTGAAATAAGTGGTAACAGATAGTTTTGTGATGAGATAATTTGTAACGAGCAACAAGTAAAAAAAGTAAATAAAGTGAAGCAAGGTGGCCCAATCCTTTTTGTAGCAAAGGACAAGCCTGGACAAACTCTTATATAAGGAAAAGCGCTCCCGAGGACACATGGGAATATCGTCAAGCTAGTTTTCATCACGTTCATATGATTTGCATTCGGTACTTTGATAATTTGACATGTGGGTGGACCGGTGCTTGGGTGCTGTTCTTACTTGAACAAGCATCCTACTTATGATTAACCTCTATTGCAAGCATCCGCAACTACAACAAAAGTATTAAGGTAAACCTAACCAGAGCATGAAACATATGGATCCAAATCACCCCCTTACGAAGCAACGCATAAACTAGGGTTTAAGCTTCTATCACTCTAGCAACCCATCTTCTACTTATTACTTCCCAATGCCTTCCTCTAGGCCCAAATAATGGTGAAGTGTTATGTAGTCGATGTTCACATAACACGACTAGAGGCTAGACAACATACATGTTATCAAAATATCGAATGAATACCAAATTCAAATGACTACTAATAGCAAGACTTCTCCCTTGTCCTCAGGAAGAAACGTAACTACTCACAAAGCATATTCATGTTCATAATCAGATGGGTAATAATATGCATAAAGGATCTGAATATGATCTTCCACCAATTAAACCAACTAGCAACAACTACAAGGAGTAATTAACACTACTAGCAACCTACTAGCACCAATCCCGGACTTGGAGACAGGAATTGGATACAAGAGATGAACTAGGGTTTTGAGATGAGATGGTGCTGATGAAGATGTTGATGGAGATTGCCTTCTCCCGATGAGAGGAGCGTTGGTGATGACGATGGCGATGATTCCCCCTTCGGGAGGGAAGTTTCCCCGGCAGAACAGCTCCGCCAGAGCCCTAGATTGGTTCCGCCAAGGTTCCGCCTCATGGCACCGCAGTTTCGTCCCGAAATGTTGCTTCTTATTTTTTTTCTCGAGGAAAGACTTCATATAGGAGAAGATGGTCATCGGAGAGCCACCAGGGGGCCCACGAGGTAGGTGGGCGCGCCCTAGGGGGGTGCCCCCCACCCTCGTGGAAAGGCTGTGGGCCCCCTGGTCTTCATCTTTGGCAAGGATTTTTCATTATTTATTATAAGGTATTCCATGGAGTTTCAGGACTTTTGGAGTTGTGCAGAATAGGTCTCTAATATTTTCTCCTTTTCCAGCCCAGAATTCCAGCTGCCGGCATTCTCCCTCCTTATGCAAACCTTGTAAAATAAGAGAGAATAGCCATAAGTATTGTGACATAATGTGAAATAACTGCCCATAATGCAATAAATATTGATATAAAAGCATGATGCAAAAATGGACGTATTAACTCCCCCAAGCTTAGACCTCGCTTGTCCTCAAGCGAATGCCGAGAACAATAAATATGTCCCCATGTTTAGAGGTAGAGGTGTCGATAAAAATAAAATACGGACATGAGGGCATCATGATTATTCTCATAACAGCAACATACATAGATATTGTCATATGATTACTTATGTTCAAGTGATGATCTATTCACAATGCAAAAGTATGAACCAAAAACCTTATTGAGAACCAACAAACTATAACCTCAGTCATTGAAGCAATTGCAATTTATCAAAACATCAGAACGAGTCTATGTCAGAGCTAAAAAGCAAGTCCACATACTCAACTATCATCTAGTCCTTCATAATTGCTAACACTCATGCAATACTTGTGGTTACGGAGTTTTAATCAGACACAGAGAAAGATAGGGGCTTATAGTTTCGCCCCACAACCTTTTTACCTCGAGGGTAATGTCAACAATAATAACTCATGCCCCCCTACATCCAATTAGATATATATCAGGTTCTTTCCAACATGATGGGCTTGCCAAAGGATAAAATGAAAAAGGGAGAGGTGAAGATCACCATGACACTTGCATAAGGTAGAAGATAATAATAAAATATAGGCCCTTCGCAGAGGGAAGCAGAGGTTTCCATGCGCTTTTATGCTTGGATGCACAAAATCTTAATGCGAAAGAACATCACTTTATATTGCCCCTTGTGATATGAACCTTTATTATGCAGTCCATCGCTTTTATTACTTCCACATCACAAGATCGTATAAAGCTTATTTCTCCCACACTAATCATACATATTTAGAGCAATTTTTATTGCTTTGCACCGATGACAACTTACTTGAAGGATCTTACTCAATCCATAGGTAGATATGGTGGACTCTCATGGCAAAACTGGTTTAAGGGTATTTAGAAGCACAAGTAGTATCTCTACTTGGTGCTGAGAATTTGGCTAGCAAGAGGGGGAAAGGCAAGCTCAACATGTTGGATGATCCATGACAACATACTTTATCTCAGATATAAGAAAACATAACCCATTACGTTGTCTTCCTTGTCCAACATCAACTCTTTAGCATGTCATATTTTGATGAGTGCTCCCAATCACAAAAGATGTCAATAATAGTATATTTATATGTGAAACCTCTCTTTCCTTATTACTTCCTATTAATTGCAACGATGACCAAAGCTATGTCTGCCAACTCCCAACAACTTTTAATCATCACACTCTTTCTATGTGAAGTCATTACTATCAATAAGATCAATATGAACTTTTGTTTCTTCTTATTCTTTTTCTCTTTTCTTTTATTCACCCAAGATCATAGCGAGAAAATCAAGCCCTTGACTTAACACTAATCTTTATTATATAGCTCACGAACTCGATTACATAGAAGGATAATAAAGCAAAACTCACAACTAGATCATGCCATAAACTTTATTCTACTAGATCAAAATACTACTAATAGGATCGAACTAAGGAAAACGGTAAAGATAGGAGTTGTGGTTGTGATACGATACCGGGGCACCTCCCCCAAGCTTGGCGGTTTCCAAGGGGAGTGCCCATACCCAGGTGATTATGTCTCCTTTGTTGGTGAAGTTGGAGTTGTTAATGACGAATAGTCGCACATCGAACGTAGGAGGTCTTCTAACTTGCGGATAATGCCCTTAAGTGTGATGATATGCTCCTTTAACAAAATATTTTCACGTGTGAGATACTTATTTTGTATACAAGCCAACTCAATCATCTTGAAAGCTTCGATTTCTGTAGGGGTAAGAAGATTATGATCCAGTTGAAGGGTGTCTTCTGTTGCTGGAACTTGGTCCTCCATGGCCTTCTTGATCCCTTCATCCTTGTTGATCTCCATAGGTTCTTATCTCTTCAGATCTATCTTCATTAGCCAAGCATCATTTCCCTCATGGTTGGAGGAGGAGGGAGACGACATAGTGCCTGGCCTTGACAACCCTGACAGAAAACAGCTCGAAACAAAGACAGGAGATTTTTGCGTGATACGGGAGTCAAAACCTTCGGGAGAATATATAATGAATTTTTACCGACCAAAATACGTATCGTGCAAGAAAACGGAGTCCGGAAGGCACACGAGGTGCTCATGAGGTAGGGGGCGCGCCCAGGGGGTAGGGCGCGCCCTCCACCCTCGTGGGGCCCTCGTGTCCTTCCTGGACTGCTACTTAATTTTCTATTTTTCTAAATATTCCAAAACGGAGAAATATTGCCTTAAAAATTGTTTTGGAGTTGGTTTACTTACCATACCACATACCTATTCATTTTCGGAGTCTGAAACGTTCTGGAAGGTGTCCCTTATGTATTCCTCCGGGGTTACGGTTTCAATAATATTGGTTTCAATATTTATGGGATTATCTGAGATATAATGTTTAATTCTTTGACCGTTTACCACCTTTGGATTTGTGCCTTCGAAGTTGTTGATTTTTATGGCACCGGAACGATAGACCTCCTCGATAACATAGGGGCCTTCCCATTTAGAGAGAAGTTTTCCTGCAAAAAATCTTAAACGAGAGTTGTATAGCAATACATAATCACCTACATTAAACTCATGCTTTTGTATCTTTTTGTCATGCCATATTTTAACCTTTTCTTTAAACAACTTGGCATTTTCATAGGCCTGGGTTCTCCATTCATCAAGTGAGCTAATATCAAATAACCTCTTTTCACCGGCAAGTTTGAAATCATAGTTGAGCTCTTTAATAGCCCAGATGCCTTATGTTCTAGTTCGAGAGGTAAGTGACATGCTTTTCCATATACCATTTTATACGGAGACATACCCATAGGATTTTTATATGCAGTTCTATAGGCCCATAATGCATCATCAAGTTTCTTGGACCAATTCTTTCTAGACCTATTGACAGTCTTTTGCAAAATTAATTTGAGTTCTCTATTACTCAATTCTACTTGACCACTAGACTGTGGGTGATACGGAGATGCAATTCTATGATTGACGTCATATTTAGCAAGCATTTTACGGAAAGCACCATGACTAAAATGTGAACCACCATCAGTCATTAAATATCTAGGGACTCCAAACCTTGGAAAAATAACTTCTTTAAGCATTTTAATAGAAGTGTTATGATCAGCACTACTAGTTGGAATAGCTTCTACCCACTTAGTAACGTAATCAACAGCAACTAAAATATGTGTATATCCATTAGAGGCAGGAAAAGGTCCCATATAATCAAAGCCCCAAACATCAAACTGTTCAATAACAAGTGAATAATTCATAGGCATTTCTTGATGTCTACTAATATTACCAATTCTTTGACATTCATCACAAGATAGGACAAACTTACGGGCATCCTTGAAGAGAGTAGGCTAATAAAAACCGGATTGCAATACCTTATGTGAAGTTCTATCTCCCGTGTGGTGTCCTCTATACGTTTCGGAGTGGCACTTGCGTAGGATCTGTTCCTGTTCATGCTCAGGTACACAATGTCTAATAACACCATCTACTCCTTCTTTATAAAGATGTGGGTCATCCCAAAAGTAATGTCTCAAATCATAGAAGAACTTATTCTTTTGTTGGTATGTGAAGCTAGGTGGTATAAATTTAGCAACTATGTAATTAGCATAATCAGCATACCAAGGGGTACTACGAGAAGTACTTATGACATTTAATTGTTCATTAGGAAAGCTATCATCAATAGGTAGTGGGTCATCAAGAACATTCTCTAACCTAGATAAGTTGTCTGCAACAGGGTTCTCAGCTCCTTTTCTATCAACACTATGCAAATCAAATTCTTGTAGCGGGAGAACCCATCTAATAAGTCTAGGTTTAGAATCTTTCTTCTCCATAAGATATTTAATAGCAGCATGATCAGTGTGGATAGTTACTTTACAATAAACAATATAAGGTCTGAACTTATCACAAGCAAATACAACTGCTAGAAGTTCTTTTTCAGTAGTAGCATAATTTCTTTGAGCATTTTCTAGAGTCTTACTAGCATAATGGATAACATTTAATTTCTTATCAACTCTTTGCCCTAGAACAGCGCCTACAGCATAATCTCCAGCATCACACATAATTTCAAAGGGTAAATTCCAATCAGGTGGCTGAACAATAGGTGGAGAGACTAATGCTTTCTTAAGTATTTCAAATGCTTCTACACAATCATCATCAAAGACAAATGGTATATCTTTTTGTAATAAATTAGTCAGAGGTCGAGAAATTTTTGAGAAGTCCTTAATGAACCTCCTATAAAATCCGGCGTGACCAAGGAAACTTCTTATACCTTTGATGTCCTTGGGACATGGCATCTTTTCAATAGCATCAACCTTGGCTTTATCAACTTCAATACCTCTTTCAGAAACTTTATGCCCCAAGACAATACCTTCATTAACCAAAAAGTGGCACTTTTCCCAATTCAAGACAAGATTAGTTTCTTCACATCTCTGCAAAACTTGATCAAGATTGCTCAAGCAATCATCAAAAGAAGATCCATAGACGGAAAATTCGTCCATGAAAACCTCACAAATCTTTTCACAAAAGTCAGAGAATATAGCCATCATGCATCTTTGAAAGGTAGCAGGTGCATTACATAAACCAAAAGGCATACATCTATAAGCAAAAGTACCAAAAGGGCATGTAAAAGTAGTCTTTGATTGATCTTTAGCCGACACAAGTATTTGAGAGAAACCAGAATAACCATCTAGAAAGCAGTAATGTGTATGTTTGCATAATCTTTCTAGCATTTGATTGATAAAAGGTAAGGGGTAATGATCTTTCTTAGTAGCCTTATTTAATTTGCCGAAATCAATTACCATCCTATAACCTGTAATAATTCTTTGTGGAATCAATTCATCTTTATCACTAGGAACAACAGTTATACCTCCCTTCTTAGGGAGACAATGAACAGGACTTACCCACTGACTATCAGGAACGGGATAAATTATACCTGCCTCCAGAAACTTTAGTATTTCTTTTCTTACCACTTCTTTCATTTTAGGATCAAACGTCGTTGAGGATCACGAACTGGTTTGGCATCTGCTTCCAAATTTATTTTATGTTCACATAGAGTGGGACTAATGCCCTTAAGATCATCAAGAGTATATCCAATAGCAGCACAGTGCTTCTTTAGAGTTTTCAATAATATTTCTTCTTCAAGCTCTAAAAGGTTAGCACTAATAATAACATGATATATCTTCTTTTCGTCAAGATAAGCATATTTAAGATTATCAGGCAATGGTTTAAGCTCAAACACGGGATCACCCTTAGGTGGAGGGGGATCCCCTAGGATTTCAACAGGCAAATTGTGTTTCAGCATAGGTTCCTGTTTAAAGAATACTCCATCTATTTCCCTTCTTTCATTCATAAACATATCATTCTCATGGTCTAGCAAATATTGTTCTAAAGGATCACTAGGAGGTACCACAATAGAAGCAAGACCAATAATTTCATCCTTACTAGGCAATTCTTCTTCACGGTGTTGTTTACTAAATTTAGAGAAATTAAAATCATGAGTCATATCATCCAAGCCAATAGTAACAACATTCTGTTCGCAGTCTATCTTAGCATTAACAGTATTTAAGAATGGTCTACCAAATATAATGGGACAAAAGCTATCTTGTGGGGAACCAAGAACAGGAAAATCAGCAGAATATTTAGTTTTCCCACACAAGACTTCAACATCTCTAACAATTCCCATTGGTGAAATAGTATCTCTATTAGCAAGTTTAATAGTAACATCAATTACTTCTAACTCAACAGGTGCAATGTCATGCATAATTTCTTTGTATAAGTCAATAGGTATTGCACTAGAACTAGCACCCATATCACATAAGTCATGATAACAATGATCTCCTATTTTAACAGAAATAACAGGCATGCCTACCACAAGTCTAGGTTTATCTTTATCATGGGGTTTAGCAATTCTAGCAGTTTCATTACAGAAGTAAACAACATGCCCATCTATATTATCAGACAAGAGATCTTTAACAATAGCAATATTAGGTTCTACTTTAACTTGCTCAGGAGGTTTATATGTTTTAATATTGCTTTTACGAACCACAGTTGAAGCTTTAGCATGATCCTTTATCCTAATAGGGAAAGGTGGTTTCTCAACATAACAAGTAGGAACAATAGGATCATTATAAGTGACAGTCTTTTCTTCAACTTTAATAGGTGCAGCTACTTTTACTTCTATGGGAGGATGATATTTAAACCACTTCTCCTTAGGGAGATCAACATAAGTAGCAAAAGATTCACAGAAAGAAGCTACTATCTCGGAATCAAGTCCATATTTAGTGCTAAACTTACGGAAAATATCGGTATCCATAAAAGATTTAACACAATCAAACTTAGGTGTCATACCCGACTCCTTACCATTGTCGAGGTCCCAGTCCTCAGAGTTGCGTTTAATTCTATCCAATAAATCCCATCTAAATCCAATAGTCTTCATCATAAAAGAGCCAACACAAGAAGTATCAAGCATGGTGCGATTATTTTCAGAAAGCCGAGCATAAATTTTTTGAAGAATTGTTTCTCTTGGGAGCTCATGATTGGGGCATGAATATAACATTGATTTAAGCCTCCCCCAAGCTTGAGCGATTCTTTCTCCTTTGCGAGGCCAAAAATTATATATATAATTGCAATCACGATGAACAAAATGCATAGGGTAATACTTTTGATGAAATTCCAATTTCAATCTTCTATAATTCCATAATCTCGTATCATCACATAGCCTATACCATGTCAATGCGTCTCCCTTCAAAGATAAAGGGAAGACCTTCTTCTTAGCAACATCATCGGGTATACCTGCAAGCTTAAATAATCCACAAACTTCATCCACATATATTAGCTGTTCATGAGGATGCTTTGTTCCATCTCCTGTAAAAGGATTAGCTAGCAGTTTTTCTATCATACTCGAAAGATACTCATAAGGAATTTCCTTTTCAATAGGTTCAGTAGGTTGAGTAGCAACTCTTTGCTCTACTGGTCGGGGTGAAGATACCCCGAACAAGCCCCTCAGAGGATTACTTTCCATAGTAACAAGTGACAGTAAATTTCAGCACACTATATAAATTTTTCCTTACCAAATTCCACCTACCAAAGGCGCTTCACTCCCCGGCAATGGCGCCAGAAAAGAGTCTTGATGACCCACAAGTATAGGGGATCTATCGTAGTCCTTTCGATAAGTAAGAGTGTCGAACTCAACGAGGAGCAGAAGGAAATGATAAGCGGTTTTCAGCAAGGTATTCTCTTCAAGTACTGAAATAAGTGGTAACAGATAGTTTTGTGATGAGATAATTTGTAACGAGCAACAAGTAACAAAAGTAAATAAAGTGCAGCAAGGTGGCCCAATCCTTTTTGTAGCAAAGGACAAGCCTGGACAAACTCTTATATAAGGAAAAGCGCTCCCGAGGACACATGGGAATATCGTCAAGCTAGTTTTCATCACGTTCATATGATTCGCGTTCGGTACTTTGATAATTTGACATGTGGGTGGACCAGTGCTTGGATGCTGTTCTTACTTGAACAACCATCCCACTTATGATTAACCTCTATTGCAAGCATCCGCAACTACAACAAAAGTATTAAGGGAAACCTAACCATAGCATGAAACATATGGATCCAAATCAGCCCCTTAGGAAGCAACGCATAAACTAGGGTTTAAGCTTCTGTCACTCTAGCAACCCATCATATACTTATTACTTCCCAATGCCTTCCTCTAGGCCCAAATAATGGTGAAGTGTTATGTAGTCGACATTCACATAACACCACTAGAGGCTAGACAACATACATCTTATCAAAATATCGAACGAATACCAAATTCACATGACTACTAATAGCAAGACTTCTCCCTTGTCCTCAGGAACAAACGTAACTACTCACAAAGCATATTCATGTTCATAATCAGAGGGGTAATAATATGCATAAAGGATCTGAACATATGATCTTCCACCAATTAAACCAACTAGCATCAACTACAAGGAGTAATTAACACTACTAGCAACCTACTAGCACCAATCCCGGACTTGGAGACAAGAATTGGATACAAGAGATGAACTAGGGTTTTGAGATGAGATGGTGCTGATGAAGATGTTGATGGAGATTGCCCTCTCCCGATGAGAGGAGCGTTGGTGATGACGATGGCGATGATTTCCCCCTCCAGGAGGGAAGTTTCCCCGGCAGAACAGCTCTGTCGGAGCCCTAGATTGGTTCCGCCAATGTTCCGCCTCGTGGCAGCGGAGTTTCGTCCTGAAAGGTTGCTTCTTATTTTTTTTCTCGATGAAAGACTTCATATAGGAGAAGATGGTCATCGGAGAGCCACCAGGGGGCCCACGAAGTAGGTGGGCGCGCCCTAAGGGGGGGGCACCCCAACCCTCGTGGAAAGGGTGTGGGCCCGTTGGTCTTCATCTTTGGCGAGGATTTTTCATTATTTATTATAAGGTATTCCGTGAAGTTTCAGGACTTTTGGAGTTGTGCAGAATAGGTCTCTAATATTTGCTCCTTTTCCAGCCCAGAATTCCAGCTACCGGCATTCTCCCTCCTTATGCAAACCTTGTAAAATAAGAGAGAATAGCCATAAGTATTGTGACATAATGTGAAATAACAACCCATAATGCAATAAATATCGATATAAAAGCATGATGCAAAATGGACGTATCAGAACTCCATTTGGATACATGCAAGGCATGAATCTATGACAAATCCTTCATATTTCTCTTATGATGATATTCATATGTCTTGGATATATTTGCACCCTTGCATGTTATCTAACCCTTGTAGGTACTTGGATGAATCTAAATCTATGAGATAGCAACCTGCTCACATCTTGAGTGATCTCTACATTACCAATCTCTACAATACGGTGGTTGATGACAAGGAAGCATGAAACCCTTCAACATATCCTTTGACAAATTATATGTATCAAACTTCATGATTGTCATTTTGGATACACAAGTGCTCTTCCTTGCAAAACTAACCCATGTAGGTAGATGAAATCAACTCCAAGTGGTGCTCCCAACCATTCTTGTGCTAGATCAACCTTGAGCACCCCATGCAAGTTCAACTACATGATCAAGATCAACACCACCACCCAAGGTATGTCATTCCATCTTAGAGAAGCTTTACCTCAAGACATAGGTCAAAGCAACTCAACAAGATGTGAATACATAAAATTCTTAAATGAAAAATGGTAACCCCATTTTGAGCTTAAATGATGAGTATGACTTATGATCAAGTGTTCTTACTTGACTCCTCAGTCAATATACTCTAACATAGGTGACTTTGTCACCGCCCAATTCTATATGAAGTTCTCTAGTGTTTCCGTGAGTTTTTGCAAACTTCATCTAGATTTCCTTTTCTTTGGTTTGTTCTGCATTCCTTGCATCCAATTCCTTGCAAATCCTTGTGAGATCTTTCTTGTCTAGTGAGCTGAGGTGACAAGTGTTTTCTCTGTGATAAACTCGGTCACACCGGTTTGTTGTTTTCGGTCCAACTGAACTCTTTCGGTGCAACCAGAACATACCACTCGGTGCAACCGACTTCACCATAGGAAAGACAACTTGCCACTTGTTCCTGCATTCTTTTTGCTCCAGCTCCACTCAATGATTCTTGTCCTCTACCAACATCACATTCGACTTGCTGCTTTGCTTTGTGACTCAAGGACCAAACCCATTGTAACAAACGTCCAGAAGAGCCCTTCTTGGAAATTGATGTCAAAGGGGGAGAGAGAGATCACATCAAAGCTTAATCATTTCTACAGGGGGGAGAGAATACTCAGGAGGAGAGAGTTATTCAATGAGAGAAGTATCACATCAAAGACCCCGGATTCTTGGTGTTCAAGAGGAGAGAAGTTACATGTCTTTAAGAGAGGAAAGACATGTTCATTTAATTTTTCTTTCTTTCTTTCTTTTGTTGCTCTGATTTTCTGTTCCCTATCTTCTCCCAGTATCCCAAGCAAGATTCAGGGGGAGCAAGATATCTAAGGGAAGGAAATCCTTGAATTCATTGCATATCTTTACCTTTGGAGACATGTCTATATCCAATAGAGTAATCAGTACTCACTCTCTACATGTCATCCCAGTCTTGGTACTCTTGTGGTTTCTTTGTTTACTTTGGCTAGTAGATGTATCTGTGTTATCTAACCTTGTTTACTCAGTTTCATTTCTCCTAAGCCAACTCAAGACCACAAGGTAAGTATATGCATCACACTCATGTGCATGAGGGCTTCTTGCTGATGTACATATTGTTTGCATGAAAGACTCATGAGCATTTAGGTACATATCCTATATTTACATCTTTTGCTCTGATGCATATAGCCAAGATACATGTACCACATTGCTTACTCTGTCATGCTATGCATTCACATGTTCGTATATTCCATATTTACATGATTGCATACATATAGGGGGAGCCTATGCATGTTACATGTCTTTCCAAAGCTTTACCTGTTATTCTCTATATCTTTATCTAAAGCTTTGATGTATGTTGTCATCAATTACCAAAAAGGGGGAGATTGAAAGCACAAGTGCTCCCTGGGTAATTTTGGTAATTAATGTCAACATATCTCTTGTTGGACTAATCCTTTCATCTAGCATATTTCAAATAAGTCCAATAGTGGAGTGGCTTGGACTAGAGGATGTGGGACCCCTTCAAGATGATGAAGACAAATGATTGGCTCTAGCTCAAAGCTCAGCACTCTACATTTTTCATTTTAGTGATCCAAGATCACATTGAGTCCATAGGAAAGCCAATACTATTAAGAGGGGATGAGGTGTTGCTTAATGAGGTTCTTGCTCAAAGTGCTTAGTGATATACTCCACAACACTCAACCACTTTCTCATATCCAAATATGTCCCAAACCAAAAGTCAAACTCGGCCCCACCAAAATTTCCCATCTGGCGCCACCGAGTTCTCTTGACACAGTCACTGCCAAAAACCCTAATCAATTCGGTCTCACCGATGGGATCTCGGTCTCACCGAGATGGGCTTGCAAACTCTCTGTTGCCTATTGCATTAATTCCGGTCTCACGGAAACATGACATCGGTCCCACAGAGTTTGCTTGGCCAACTCTCTGTTTAGCTTATTACCAAAATCGGTCCCACCGAATTTGTGTAATCGGTCCAACCGAGATGAGGCTTTACCCTAACCCTAGCACATCGGTCCCACCGAGTTGATCAAGTCGGTCCGCCCGAAAACCCTAACGGTCACATTATGAACTAAATCGGTCTGACCGAGTTGTATGATTCGGTCCCACCGAGTTTGGCGATTTGTGTGTAACGGTTAGATTTTGTGTGGAGGCTATATATACCCCTCCACCAACTCTTCATTCATAGAGAGAGCCATCAGAACATGCCTACACTTCCAACATACATTTTCTGAGAGAGAACCACCTACACTTGTGTTGAGGTCAAGATACTTCATTCCAACCACATAAATCTTGATATCTAGCCTTCCCCAAGTTGCTTTCCACTCAAATCATCTTTCCACCAAATCCTATCCTATGAGAGAGAGTTGAGTGTTCGGTAGACTATCATTTGAAGCACAAGAGCAAGGAGTTCATCATCAACACACCATTTGTTACCTCTTGGAGAGTGGTGTCGCCTAGATTGGTTAGGCGTCACTTGGGAGCCTCCGTAAAGATTGTGGAGTTGAACCAAGGAGTTTGTACGGGCAAGGAGATCGCCTACTTCATGAAGATATACCGTAGTGAGGCAAGTCCTTCATGGGCGATGGCCATGGTGGGATAGACAAGGTTGCTTCTTCGTGGACCCTTCGTGGGTGGAGCCCTCCGTGGACTCGTGCAACCGTTACCCTTCGTGGGTTGAAGTCTCCATCAACGTGGATGTACAATAGCACCACCTATCGGAACGATGCCAAAAATCTCCATGTCTTCAATTGCGTTTGCACACTCCAATCCCATCCCTTTACATTCTTGCAACTTGCATGATTTACTTTCTGCTGCTCATATACTCTTGTCATGCTTGCTTGATATGTATTTTGAATGCTCAAACTTGTGCCAAAACTCCACTTCAACTTAAAGAAATTAAAAGCTGCAACTTTTCTTGCTAAGAGTCTATTCACCCCCCTCTAGACACCTCTTCTCGATCCTACAACACCTTTGAAGAAACCAAGCACGGAGCATGACCCTCTATTGAAGTTTAAATTGGCAGATGACACTAAGTTGGTTGATTTTGTCCCTGGCGATTCATCCAAGTAGTTTAGTATCAGTGCTAATCTGGAACCAAAATAGGAAAGCGCGCTCATCGAGTTCATCCATGAGAACCGGGACATCTTTGTATGGAAGCCTTCAGACATGCCAGGTGTACCGAGGGAACTTGTTGAGCATGCTCTCAATATTGATCCAAAGTTTAAGACGGTTAAGCAATTCCTTCATCGCTTTAATGAGGAGAGACATAAGGCCATCGGTGAAGAAGTGGCCCGGCTCTTAGTAGTTGGGTTCATTGTTGAAGTTTTTCATCCGGAATGGTTGGCTAACCCGGTGCTGGTGCTTAAGAAAAATGGTACTTGGCGCATGTGTGTGGATTACGCAGACCTTAATAAAGCCTGTCTGGCTGATCCTTTCGCTCTCCCTCATATTGATCAGATTATTAATGCTACGGCGGGTTGTGAGCGTTTCAGTTTTTTGGATGCTTATTTTGGGTATCATCAGATCAAGATGGTAGTTAAGGACCAGGATAAGATATCCTTCATCACTCCCTTTGGAGACTTCTACTATGTGCCTATGCCTTTTGGGCTCAAGAGTGCCCAGGCGACTTACCAGCGGTGTGTTGAAAATTGCCTTCATGGTCAGATTGGATGCAATGTTCATGCTTATGTGGAGGATATTGTTGTGAAATCTAGGAAGAAGGAAACCTCGATAGATGATTTGAAAGAGACCTTTGACAATCTTCGGGTCTACAGGATGATGCTTAACCCAGCCAAGTGTGTATTTGGTGTGCCAGCAAGCAAGCTCTTGGGTTTGTTGGTTTCTAAATGAGGCATTGAAGCTAACCCAGAGAAAATCAAGGCTATTACTTCTTTGGCTAAACTGGCGTGCATTAATGATGTTCGGCGTCTGGCGGGTCATATTGCAGCCTTAAGCTGGTTCATAAGCCGGTTGGGAGAAAAAGCTATCCCTCTGTACC
The DNA here is from genome assembly GCF_056163025.1 of Triticum urartu. Lineage (NCBI taxonomy): Eukaryota > Viridiplantae > Streptophyta > Magnoliopsida > Poales > Poaceae > Triticum > Triticum urartu. The sequence goes on along the minus strand of NC_141876.1, from coordinate 359,050,505 downwards.
AGATGATGAAGAAAACAGATCACTTCATTTGGAGTGATGTTGCTGATCAGGCGTTTGAAGCCCTGAAGAAACAGTTAGCTGAGCCGCCGATCCTTGCCGCTCCTATTTGTAAGGAGCCCTTGTTGTTATATGTGGCTACCAATGGCTGAGCTATCAGTGTAGCGATTATGGTGGAACGGAAGCAGGCAAGGAACATCTGGTTCAGCGGCTAGTTTATTATTTTAGTGAGGTTCTCATTGAATCCAAGCAGAGGTATCCGCATTGGCAGAAGGTGGTATATGGGGTGTTCATGGCTAGTCGAAAGCTCAAGCAATATTTCCTTGGTCATCCCATCACTATGGTTAGTTCTACTCCTTTAGGGGATATTATTCAGAACAGAGAGGCCACAGGTCGGGTAGCCAAGTGGGCCATTGAGCTTGGACCCCATGGCTTGAAATATACACCTTGCATAGCCATCAAGTCTCAAGCACTTGTGGATTTCATCAATGATTGGACAGAGCTGCAGATGCTTGAGGAGAAGCCGGATAACACATATTGGACTATTCAGTTTGATGGATCCAGGCAGTTGGAAGGCTCGGGGGCTCGAGTTGTTTTGACTTCTCCATGAGGTGATAATTTTTGTTATGTTTTAAGGTTGATGTTCCCTTCTACTAACAATGCAGCTGAGTATGAAGCCTTGCTCCATGGTCTTCGGATGGCTAAGGAGATGAATCTAAGCCGGGTGAGGTGCTCTGGCGACTCAGATTTGGTGGCTCAGCAAGTCTTAGGCACTTGGGATTCTAAAGACCCACCCATGGCGGCTTACCGCCGGAAGGTTGATGCTATTGCTGGTCATTTCAAATTCTATCAACTGGAACATGTTGATCGCAGGAAAAATGAGGCGGCTGATGCTTTGAGCCCGCTAGGGGTCCCTGCGTAAGCCGGTACCACCTAATGTTTTCCTTGATATTCTGCATAGCCCTTCAGTCAAATTGCCTGCGGAGGAGGATCTTGCTATTCCTGACCCGGAGGCGCAATTTGTGGCGGCTCATGTTATTCCTAATTGGACAGTTCCATATTTGGCTTATATGACCAGGGCGAGTTACCTGAAGATGAAACTTTGGCCAGGCAGATAAACCGGCGGTCTAAGTCAATGACTATTGTCAATGGAGAGTTGTGTCATTGCAGTGTCACATGGGTGTTTCAACATTGTGTTTCTCTTGAGGAAGGCCGTGAGATTCTACGAGAGATTCATCAAGGAGATTGTGGTCATCATGCCGGCACTAAGTCCCTCATAGCCAAGGCTTTCCTTCATGGTTTTTATTGGCTGACGGCTCATGCTGATGCAGAGGATTTGGTCAGTAAATGTGATGGTTGCTAGAAATTTTCAAAACGAGCTCATGTGCCGGCTCAACAATTGAGGATGATTCCAATTACTTAGCCGTTTGCAGTCCGGGGGCTAGATATGGTTGGACCTTTCAAAAGGTTCAAAGATAAAAGACCCACCTTTTGGTGCTAGTTGACAAATTCACAAAGTGGGTTGAAGCAGAGCTGGTCAGTAAGTGTGATGCGACAACAACAATTCAGTTCATCAAAAAGGTGATTTTCCGGTTTGGCTTTCCTCACAGCATTATAACTAATAATGTCACAAATCTGTCCAAGGGTGCTATGAAAGAATTCTGTCAACGTGAGCATATTCGTCTTGATGTATCATCAGTGGCTCACCCCCAGTCCAATGGCCAAGCTGAAAGAGCCAATCAAGAAATTTTGAGAGGCATCAAGCCCCGGCTTATGGTCCCTTTGCAGAGGACGTCGGGTTGTTGAGTGGAGGAATTACCCTCAGTGTTATGGAGTATCAATACTACCCCCAATAGATCTGCAGGTTACATGCCTTTCTTCATGGTTTACGGAGCAGATGCGGTTCTCCCTAGTGACATCCGTCACGACTCGCCCCATGTGGCGGCTTATGTTGAAGCTGATAATGAAAAAGCACGTCAAGATGCTATTGACATGTTGGATGAGGAGCGTGACCGTGCGGCGGCTCGTTCGGCGATTTACCAGCAAGATCCCCATCATTATCACAGCCGTCGGGTTAAAACCAGGACCTTTCAAGAAAGAGATTTGGTGCTCCGGCTCATCCAGGATCAAACTGATATGCACAAGCTATCCCCACCTTGGGAAGGGCCCTTTGTGGTCAGCAAAAATCTAGACAACGGGTCATACTACCTTATTGATGTTCGAGACCACAAGGACTCACGCACGTCGGAGGAGGCGACCCACCGGCCTTATAATATCGCTCATCTTCGGCCATATTACACCTGAGCCACCGAATCTTGTGATGTACATACTTTGTCCATGTATATATTATGATGAATATAATAAAGTCGGCATCCCTGATAATTTAAGGCCTCTGTCGTTTCATTTATGAGAATGCGAGTCTTTATTGTCCCTTCATATGATCACTTGGGGGCTTCCTGCTTATTGAGCATAGCTATGACTACCCTCTTAATCCGGCTTGTACGCCATAATTACAAAATACTTGGGGGCTTCCTGCTGATTGAGCATAGCTACGACTACCCTATTAATCCGGCTAATACACCTGGAATGAAATATTACTTGGGGGCTCATCGTTAATGAATTGAGCTTTGTTGTCCCTTGTAATAGGCTTGGACGCTAGGTGTATTCACCAAAAATCTGGGTTGTCATGCCTTTGTTTGCCTGCCACTCCAACTAGGTTATCCTGGAATGACTCGCCGTACTCTTGACAATCAATCTTATAAAGACCGTGAATATGTAAAAACTAAAACGAGATTGGTCATGTGAGGTCCGGCTTACGGGTTTGAATTAAGGTTTAACTCAGCGGCTGTGCAGCCCTTGAATATCACTTGACATTGAGGCTTGGCAGCCTATGAATGCCTTGTTTTTCTAGTTTATGTTTGGTTTGAACATTTTTTGAGGTTCAACTTTTGTGCCATGTTGATACATGGTTGAAAAACTGGTTAAGGCCATGTTGCCTTATGGTTCATATATGAATCTATTCGGCATTTTATTAACCCGGCCTGGTTTTGGACTTTAAGTCACCAGTGTGTATATGGGATGTTACCCGGCCTAGGTGTATATGCGTTTTATTAATCCGGCGTTTTATTAACCCGGCCTGATTATGTGCTTGGAGTACTGGCTCCAAGCTTTGGGATGTTACCCCTTGCTGCATATGGCATTGTAAGCCGGTGATATGAATAAATTGAACAGGGCGTTGTGCTCTCAATCTTCGGGCTGTGACCCTTACTGCATGACGCATGATAAGCCAGAACTGTGAACAAATATCACATGTATGATATTTATTTTGTTGTGATTATATGAGGTTTTGATAAACTGGCCCTGGTTATGGACTATTTAGTCATCAATGGTTTTTATATGGGGTATTGTGACCCACCCTGGGGTAAACCGCCAGGGCAATTGTTATCTGCTTATGCACAGGGAATAATGATAAGCATGGTCTGCATAATTGATGATATTATAAGCATAAGTGGCAGGTTTTCGAATAATGGATCGGCAATGTTATGCAAATAAACACGCAAGATGGCGTGATAGACCAGGATTGTTCAAACTAGCCTATTACAAGGCATCATATGACCGCAAAACAATAATGTGTTTTTGAGATACACAGAAACCAGCTCATGAATTAAGACGTCTAGTCTTGGCGGGTCAAAGCCTCCAGGTCATCCTGCGCATCTTTGTCTTCATCTCCTTGATTATCCATTGGTTGGAAGTCATGCGTAGCCCAGTTGATACTGGTCAAAACTCTAAACACAGCCTCATCGTCTATAATACTTGATGAATCAATATCAGAAGCGAAGGTATGCTTACGAGTTGGTGGGATGAGATTCACTTCTTGATCAACCAACGCTTTTATCTTCTTGTTCTCAGCATCATAAGCCGCCTGGTATTGGGATAGATCTGTTTCTTCGGCCAGCTTGGTTGCTACATGATGCATTTTCCTTGCTATTTGTGCAAAATCATCAGCGCTAAAGGGAGACCCATCTTCTTTCACACTGAGGCATCCATTGGCTAAACCCTCTGGATCAAGATCTGCTTGCCATGCCTTTGCCCGGCTTAGGGTAGTCATGGTGCCGGCTCTGGTGGCTGATCGCTTTAACTCTTCAATCCTTTGGGGCAGCACCGATAGCTTCCCTAGTGTTTCCTTGATGCAGATGGGCGGATGTTTCTTATGAATAGCTGTAGAGATTGTCCGTTGAGCGCTAGTGTACAACTGCTCTACCATAGTATAGACAGCCTTAAGCTTGATGCGCATGTCCGAACCCAGTTTGGCGCTTCGGGAGCCTGCATCAGTAAAATTATTGGTAAACCGGCAGAGGATTATGACATACTGATGGTGCAAGGGAAAATATTTTTGTTACTTACCTAAGATGGATGATGTCATGCTGTTGATTTGATTCTTTAAACCGGACAACTCGTCAATTACCAGTTTAAGGGCCGCTTCGGCATCCTCTGCTCTTTTTAGTAAAGTTGCCTTCTTGGTATCCCAGCCGGTTCTACAAGTACTGAAGCCCTGTTTCAATTGCTCAATGTTCTCCAATGTAGTCTTCAGCTCTGATTTGGCTTTTGACATCTCAGATTGTTGAGTTTGAATATTGGCCCTCAAATCTTTCACTTGATTTTCCTTCTCATTTAGTTCAGCCTGCGACATGAACAACATGGAAGGTATTACGATCTTGATTATTTTTGAAGTCCCAAGCATAATACAAGTATTTTCCTTGGCACTTGGGGGCTAATGCATATTGCTAATTTTTTCAAAACAAGTCTCTATCATGACCTGGGCAAAATGATGTGATCCGGCTTATAAAGCTACATGCTTGGGTTTTATTTTCAGCCATGGTGAGAAGTCCCAGCTTATTCATAGTGATTAAACCGGCCCTTGGGGGCTACAGGTGCAAAGCTGATCACTGTTAATTGAAGTCCCGGCTTAACTTGATAGTATAAGCCGGCCCTTGGGGGCTACTTGTTTTGATCTTCATTCATTTATGACTATCTAAAGTCTACAGTATATTCAATTCTATCATATTCTATAGACTTGGCGGCTGATAGAGGTATATTTATGAGGAGGATTGTGCTGGATTACCTCAAAGCGCTGCTTCATCAAGTTGACCAAGCTGGCTTCGAAGTCGTGGCTGGTGTGAAGGAAGTTCAACTAACCAGAGTGAATCTCTTGGGCACTAAATTGAGAATAGCTTTCCAAGTCAACTTTCCATTTGCCCTTGTCAACAGCAGAGAACTCCTCCTTGGTGCTGTGTTTGGATAGGGCTATGGGGTTGCCTGGGGCCTGATAAGCTGTCCTAGTAATCATTATATCATCAGTTTCCTAAGCCGGCTGAATAGGACTGGGCGGTTTATCATTTTCTGGATCAACATCCAGGGCATCTTGGATAACGGTGTGTTCCACTGGAGGGGGGTCATCAATAAAAGCTTCTGATACTTGATACAAATTCTCACTTGTGGCATGTTGTTTCAGTTCAACAGTCTTGGGCTCTTCAGCCGGTTTGTCAATCTTCTGCTTATTGCTGGGCTTTGCCATAGCACTGAAAATAAAGTACAAGACATATTTAATATGACAAGTAAATGCATGATTCAAAATGGATAGTTTTAACATTCTTACCTAGGCACGGTCTTGAAGGCTGGGATTTGAGTTCCGTTGAGTCACCGGAGGAGGAATAAGATGTTCCCTTATAGTTTGAATCAGAAAGGTTAAGAGGTTGACGAAAAAGACCCGCCTTGTGATAAGCTAAGTTAGAAATTTGTGAAACCTCAGCACGGCGCTTGCGAGGAATCAGTGTGTTGGGTAAACCGGAGGATAAGACCCCACCGCCGCTGTTCCGGGTTGTGCGGCGAGCTTCATGCTGCTGTTTCTTCAAAATAAATTTGGGATCCAAGTAAGCTAAGGGGTGAGAAAATCTTACTTTCCGGCTTTCTTGTCGAGTTTTCTGTGTTGGCAGAGGTTCTAAGCGGGAGGCAAGAGTAATTACTTCTTCATCATCTGCATGGCTGGCCTCCGCATCATCATGATAATAGTCATTATCAATAAGATATACAAAAATGAGCCAAGGGAATCAAGTTCTACCTCTCACTCATCATCCTCATCATTATCATCCAAGTTGAATAACTCAGCGGGATTGGTCTTCTTCTTGGCAGACTTTTTGATAGCTTTGCTCTTTGTCCGGGTCTTCTTGACCAGCTTATCTAATTTCTTCTTCCAGAAAGAAGCATCGGCCTGCGCAAATAAATTGGGTTATGAAAAGACAGTTTGAATGAGAGACAGTGCTTAAACCAGAAATAGCTTAAAATCTTACAACTGGTGGTTGGTTGAGAGCGTAGAAAGGATTCAATCCAACTTTGCTGCAATCTTATAGAGTGTCGTTCAGTAGAGATTTGGTCATATCATTGATGTCCACTTCAGTCATCTCTGTCTCGTAGTGGCCGAGCGGATCTTTCAAGTCGCTAGTGTACTCACACATTAAGCCAGGTCGGCGGCTTAGGGCAATATGCTCCATGAAACCCAACACCGGACATGGTCGATGCCAGTCAAACCATTAGCCATGAGGGCCGTGATTTTTGAAAAAAATGGGCGCATATTTGGCCCGTTCCTTTGTGCTGATGCGGTCTGGCAGAGGATGCTTGTTGCTAAGCCGGTTGGCGCGATAACCCGATAGAGGATTTTCCCCTTCTAGAGAAGTGTCTTTGCCATAAAACCAGGTTTGGTTTGAGTCTTTGGGATGACTGGGCAGGGTGGCAGCTGGAAAAGTGTCTTCTTTACGCCACAGTATAGAGATGCCTCCTAGCTCTAGGCTGGGTTCATCTGTGAACTCGTTCTACCGGTTTAAATAGTAAAATTCCCTGAATAGCTCTACGGTGGGCTCTTGTTGAAGGTACACTTCACAGAATACTTGAAAGTTTCATATGTTTGAAACGAAATTTGGTCCGATGTCTTGTGGATGGAGCTTGAAAAAATGCAGCACATCGCAGAAGAATTTTGAGCCGGGAGGACTAAAGCCCCGAAGGATATGATTAGTGAAGACAATTACTTCACCGTCCTTGGCTCAGGAGGGGTTTCTGTGCCTGGCACCCTCCAGTGGATGACATATTTTTTGGCTAGGAAGCCTATTTGAACATACTCGTTCAACTCTTCCTCGGTGACCCGGGAAATGACCTAGTTACAGGCAGTGACAATTTTACCCATTTTAAGGTTGAAGGCCTAAAAGAAATAAATACTACCAGTTTAAGATTATGCTGTTAAACCCGACCATTGATTCAAAGGTAAAGTGCTATAAACGGCTAACATGTTAAGCCAGAAGATGAACATTGAAGTACGCGGTTATTCATATTGGCGACTCAAAAGGAGGCTAATGGTACCTGCCGGGTCATGGATTATGTTGGTAAACCGGCCAGAGGTTAAAGGATAAGTACATGGTGCAGAATAAAATTAGGAGGATGAATAAGTAAGCATGGTTAAACCAAAGATTGCTACCGGGTTATACAGGTTAGGAAGCACCTGCTCGCGGCTTAAAACGGGGCTTAATATTATATGGTAGATCACATTTATGATATAAGCCGCCATGGCAGTTATGGTACTTCAAATCTATTGGTGAAAATTTTGCTATGTGATGGACAAACAGATTTCACAGACTGGAGCTGTAATTTTGGATCTGCAGCAGTTCAGAAAAGGCAGTAAATTCTAAACCTAAGGTGGCGGCAGCAGAAAATTTTGTGTGGTCTGATGGGGTCTTCTATGGAGAGGAAGTATTCTGATGTTAAAAACGAATACTAAACTTCTACCGCACAAGTTTCATAGCATGTTCAGATCAAAAGCTACTCGAGCTAAAGGAGAAAATAAAGAACGGCGAAGAGCACAGATGAACAAGGCTAACCCTAATGTAGATCTAAGGTACAAAGAGATAAATACTTACTAATGCAGATGGACTGCAGTGGAGCACAGACGTTCTCTGGACCTGTCAGGTTGATGCAGCGGCCTGAGTTGGTGCAGTAGGACGGAGGATGGCAGCGGCGGAGCTCGAGGCTGTAGAGGAGTCACGAGAGGAAGATGAAGACAAGGAGGCAAGGGGGGAAATGAAAAGGACCCCCGTCCCTATTTATAAGAGGATGGATATAGGGCATGCCCGGGAATTGAGGAGGCTGAAATCATCATATGACTATATGGATGCCTCGATTTTCAGGATGATCATTAAGATAAGGATCAGCTAAAGATGTTCTGGGCCTCGTGTGAAATTAATGCGAAATGACATCATGGCAGGTTAAGGAAGTTCTATGAGCTGACATCATGGCGGGTTACAGCAAATTTGTTAAAAGGACGATTTAGGATTTTGACAAGTTGGGTACTGAAGATTGATGTGAACAAGTTCAAATCAACCTAGGGCCTAATGTTCAAAATATAACTACTGGGTATGAACCGCCCAGGAGGGGCTAGGTCATACCACTGGTGACTTATCAGTGAAGATGGCGGGTCATAGCAAGCCTATTGACGGCCCAAGACCCAGAGGCGACTTGAGGCCCAATAGGATGAACCGCCACATTTATAACTTGTATTGTAAGGCAAGCTTAGTTAGTCACTGAGCCGGACACGTTGTGTATGAGCCACCAGGGACTCTGTAAGCCACCGCACATCAACCTGTGTATATAAAGGGGTGACCAGCGGCGGGTTAACTCAAGAAACAAACAATCGAGAACTAGGTCAAGCTTATTTGCTCCCTGGTAATCGAAACCCTGGCAATACAACACAAAGCAGGAGTAGAATTTTATCTTGTTGAGAGGGGCCAAACCTGGGTAAACTCTTTGTGTCCTTTGTCCCATTTAACCCCTTCAAGCTAACCTAGTTGCGATGGCTCCACGACTAAGTCCTTTCGCTGGGACATCTGCCGTGTTAAGTCCACGACAACTATTGAAAAAGAATTATTAGCAGTGGTGTTTGCTTGTGATAAATTTAGATCTTACATTGTTGATTCTAAAGTAATTGTTCACACTAATCATGTTGCTATAAAATATCTTATGGAAAAGAAAGATGCTAAACCTAGACTCATTAGATGGGTTCTCTTGCTACAATAATTTGACTTACATATCACTGATAGAAAAGGAGTGGAGAACCCCGTAGCTGATAACTTGTCTAGGCTTGAAAATATTCTTGATGACCCACAACCTATTAATGATAGTTTTCCTGATGAGCAATTAGCTACAATTAATGTCTCTCATAACACTCCTTGGTATGCTGACTATGCTAATTATATTGTTGCTAAATACATACCACCTAGTTTCACATACCAACAAAAGAAAGAAATTCTTCTATGATTTAAGACATTACTTTTGGGGTGACCCACATCTTTATAAAGAAGGAGTAGATGGTATTATTAGACGTTGTGTACCTGAGTATGAACAAGAACAAATCCTACGGAAATGTCACTCCGAAGCTTATGGAGGACATCATGCGGGAGACAGAACTGCTCACAAGGTATTACAATCTGGGTTTTATTGGCCTAATCTCTTCAAGGATGCTCGTCAGTTTGTCTTATCTTGTGAAGAATGTCAAAGAATAGGTAATATCGGTAAGCATCAAGAGATTCCTATGAATTATTCACTTGCTGTTGAACCATTTGATGTTTGGGGATTTGATTAGATGGGACCTTTTCCTTTCTCTAATGGGTATACTCATATTTTGGTTGCTGTTGATTATGTTACTAAGTGGGTAGAAGCTATTCCAACTAGTAGTGCTGATCATAACACCTCTATTAAAATGCCTTAGGAAGTTATTTTCCCAAGGCTTGGATTCCCTAGATATTTAATGACTGATGGTGGTTCACACTTTATTCATGGTGCTTTCCGTAAAATGCTTGCCAAGTATGATGTTAACCATGGAATTGCATCACCCTGTAATCCTCAGTCTAGTGGTCAAGTTGAACTTAGCCATAGAGAAAATAAAATTAATTCTATAAAAGACTGTCAATACGTCCCGGAAGAATTGGTCTAAGAAATTAGATGACGCACTTTGGGCTTATAGAACAGCATATAAAAATCCTATGGGTATGTCTCCTTACAAAATGGTTTATGGAAAAGCTTGTCATTTGCCTCTTGAGTTAGAACATAAAGCTTATTTGGCAATTAAATAACACTATGATTTCAAACTTGCCGGTGAAAATAGGTTATTTGATATTAGCTCATTAGATGAATGGAGAACCCAAGCTTATGAAAATGCTAAGTTATTTAAAGAAAAAGTTAAAATATGGCATGATAAAAGAATCGAAAAGCGTGAGTTCAAGGTTGGAGAATATGTTCTTTTGTACAACTCTCGTTTCAGGTTCTTTGCAGGAAAACTCCTCTCCAAATGGGAAGGACCCTATGTTATCGAGGAGGTTTATCAATCTAGAGCTATCAAAATAAATAATGTCGAAGGTACTAACCCGAAGGTTGTTAATGGGCAATGAATAAAACATTATATCTAAGGTATGCCCATTAAGTCGAAAGCAATATTATCCAAACTATGACACCGGAAGAACACATAAAAGAAACTTTCTAGAACACTCCAGAATCGTGAAAAAGAGGAGGTACATGATACAGTAAGTAAACAGACTCCGAAAAATCTACAAAAATATTTTTTGTCTATTTTGGAATATTTAAAAAAATTAGGAAAATAAGAAACTACTAGGAAGGTGACCTGGTGGGCACAAGACACCAGGGCGCGCCTTGCTTGCCAAGCGCGATTAGGTGGGTTGTGCCCACCTCGGTTACCTTCTGGACTCCATTTTTCTTCCGTTTGCTTGTTTCCCAAGATAAAATATCTTTATATACCACCCAAACCTATTGACCACCGTATCGTGGAGAAATCTCCAGTTTTCTTTTCCTTGCTATTTTCTGACAGATCTAATCCACCATGGCCGCTTCAAGCTCCTCCATGGACAAGTTCTTCGAGAACATCATCAACCCATATTTGCGGGAGGTGATGCAGCACCCTCAAGCTATCCAGATGCGTGAGGGGGTGCTCCACATCCGTGATGTGCAAGGCCCCAAGGGGACTGGATCCGTGGAGGCTGGGCTTGAAGCTATGGAGCAGGAAGTCTTCCGATGCAAGGGGATGGTGGAATGTGGACTCAATGCCAATCACCTCATGATCCCGGACTACACCCATGATCTCAAGGTGGATGGCAAGTCCATGAAGGACATCGTATTCTCCTTCAACGAGCAAATCAACTACCTCCAGAGCCAGATCTACGACCTTCAAAACCACGTCTTTGAATATGAGGCAAGGTTTAGAGGTATGAGTTTGGATGCCAGTTGCAGGACCCGCGAGACTCACTCCACTTCTTATGATGGTGAGCCTCTGCCATGGAAACCCGAGGACAAGATCGCTACCACTTCATCACCACCACCTCCTTCTTCATCACCAAAAGAAAATTGAGTATCGGGTATGGGCACTCCCCTTGGCTTGCCCCAAGCTTGGGGGAGGTGCCCCGGTATCGTATCACCTCCACTATCTCTTGCCTTTACTTATCTTAGTTCGATCCATAGTTATCTTTTGCCTTAGATGAATAAAAGTTTAGTTCGATCCTTTCTTTTCAAGATTTTTCTTAGTGATCTATCTTTGTAATTGTGTGCGAAATATATAATAAAGTTTAGTTTGAGTTTTTCTTTCTTTACTTTAATGTTTCATTAAAAAGACAGGAAATAAATGAAAAAGATCATATGCTAATCTTATGGTAAGTAATGACACAACATAAGGAAAAGTATAAGTAGAAAATTTTATTGGGGATTGGCAAACATAGCATTGGTCAATGATGCAATTCATGAAAGAATTAATAAGGGAAGAGAAGACTCACATGCAAATACACTATCTTGGAAATCTTTTGTGATTGTGAGCCCCCATCAAAATATTATAAGCCAAAATTGTTAATGTTGGACAAGGAAGACAACGTTATGATCTATGTTTGTTCATATTCACATAGAAGTTATATTGTCATAGATCCTTCAACATGTGGTGCTTGCCCCTATATTTGCTAGCCAAAAATTCCGCACCAAGTAGAGATACTACTTGTGCATCCAAAAACTCGTAAACCCAAATCTTATTTTCAAGAGTCCACCATACCTACGTAAGGATTGAGTAAGATCCTTCAAGTAAGTTTTCATCGGTGTAATAAGGCAATAAAAATTGCTTTTAAAAGTGTTAGATCATTTGGTGTAAGAGAAAATTGAGTGTTTTATGAACTTGTGATGGCAAAGAATAAAAGCGACAGACTGCATAGTAAAGGTTGCTATCACAAGGGGCAATATAATGTGACGTTCTTTTGCACTAAGGGATTGAGCATACAAACAAAAAGTGCATGGCAACCTCTGCTTCCCTCTGCAAAGGGCCTATCTTTTACTTTTATGTATTTACTTTCATGAAAGAGTGAAAGTTTTCTCTCTATTTCTTTTTATTCTCTCCTTTGTTAAGCATCATGTGGTGAGGAAAGATCGAGGCACATATATCCAGTTGGATGTGGGTAGCATGAGCTATTATTGTTCACATCACCCTTGAGGTGAATATGTTGGGTGGTGAAATTATAAGACCCTATCTTTCTATGTGCCCGGTTGAATCGTTTTGCTCATGTATATGCGGTGAGTGCTAGCAATCATAGAAGACTATATGATGGTTGAGCATGTGGACTTGCCTAAAGGCTCCGATAAGTGACCCTTCCTGGAAAGATGACGAATTTGAAGGAAATATGCCCTAGAGGCAATAATAAAGTTGTTATTTATATTTCCTTATATCATGATAGATGTTTATTAGTCATGCTAGAATTGTATTAACCGGAAACTTGATACATGTGTGGATACATAGACAAAACACAGTCACTACTAGGGAAAAGCCTAGCAGTAGTGCGGGTTAAATGCTTAGCAGTAGCGCGGGTGGCCGTGCTACTGATAGGCGCTACAGCTAATGCTTATCAGTAGCGCAGTTTGACCCGTGCTACTGCTATCTAGGGATAGCAGCAGCGTTGGTGTCCAACACGCACTGCTGCTAATAGCTGTAGCGCCCTTGAAAAAAGAGCGCTATTGCTAAGAACTCGCTGCTTCTAAAGCCATACCCTGCGCTACTGTTATTAGTCATTGATTTTTTTGCTCCATATTTTGTGCTGCTGAAATTTTTTAGGGCTTTATACAATAATCTCTAGCATATCATACACATAGAAATGTAATCATAGCATATACATACAAATAGTTTCACCAAATCATGTTATCATCATAATCATCATCCAACACAAAGTGGTCTCTCGTCATCATCTCAAAAATAGCGATACAAGTCTCAAATACTTGCAACTACATCATCATCCATCTAAACAATGATATACGCAAGAAGAGCGCGGCGGTTATGAGTCCTCTCTCACGCTAGTGTGAACCTCAAGTAACTAGCTTCTACTTCTTGTTTTCTTTTGAAGCCTTTATGGCTGGCGCCCGAGACCCCATCCACTTGCGCCTGACACTCAGGCCACTTGTCGTACACTCCCGGAACCTTCCCTTTGTACATGATATAGCACTGCTTCTTCGCCATCAAGAATCTAGGTACTTGTTAGAGATGCATCTTCATCAAGAGAATGTACAATCATATGCAACAAAATATACTAGAGCAACATGAAAAAGAAAGGGTTAGCAACTAGATGCAACATATAGTACGCAAACTAATTAACTAGAGGTACATAGGTCATCGTACCCAAACTAACAAAGTAGCATTACGCAAGTTCGGCAGGGACCATGGACATGACAAAGTTTCATCGCTACAAAAAGTACACAAGTTCAACAGACACATATCATCATCATCGGCATCGTAAATCACTAGAAGTTCCATCCTTCCATATCATCCATGATGGACCCTAGCTTCTTGAATGGCGTGAGGTCCTGATGTTGCATGCGTATGCGAGTTCAGACGTCAGCTTGCAATATAGGGCCGTGGTGGAACATCCCCTTCTCATTGACGACTTATTTCATGATGATCGTCGCAATGTCCCTGTTGATGGAAAAGAAGTCATCTCTAAGCTTATAATCTGCTTCTCCATGAGATTCTACCCACGTGCCAATATGATCATCGTTTCTGCTTGTCATGCAAAGCTTTTGGCGATCCGTGTTGAAGTCAATCATGAGATGGAGGAGGTAGAATCCATCTTTGTTGCTTGGTTTTGGGACATGGATGCACCAGAAGTTAGTTTTATGCGGGAAATTCGACTTCTTGTTCCTTTGTTTCCTGATCTGCAGGTGGCCACCCATAATGCTGAAGCCTTGGAGAGCATCATCTAGAATATTCATTATGTGGGTGTAGTCCTTCTTCTGTAGTTTTTGGTAGGGTCGAAATACACAGCGTGGGAGACTCGCAGGTAAAGAACGATATGGATGGCACGCCCGTTGTTGCGGGGGAAAAACACCTCAAATTATTCTCCATACGAGCGAGAAGGATTGATTGAAATGAACGAAAGGGTTGTCCGACACTGACTTACTTTGGATGATAAGGCAGGAGGACAATTTCCTGGTCCTTATTCTGTACCATGAAGTTTTGGAGGTACTCGCTAGCAGTTTCACGCTCAAAGTCGATGAGACTCAAGAAAGACTCCTGCATGTAGTATGGATCCAGCACACAGATTTGCGAGACTTCTTTTGATGACATAACTCATATGTAGCGCAAAAAGGCGGACGATTGTAAAATTGAGCCGCCTTGACAGAAACATATCGAAGATATGGTCAAACCACAGGAAGAACACCTCCGCGGGCCGTGTGTCAACATAGCACTTCCCCTCAGGCACACGAGCCACGTATGTCGGATATCCCGGATCCTTCGGGGCTAGTAGGATTTTCTCAATCGACAACACATGGTCATGTAGTCTCCTGAGATCCCCTAATAGTGCCTCCAGCGGTTTCTGTGGTAGCATCGACTCGCCTGTGACATGGAACATGGACGCACCTTTGACGAGTACACGCTCTTCAAAATCCACCGTCCGGCTGCTATGTGCTCTGGCTTGTTTGTAGGCAGCTGAGCCTATCTTCCCCGATCTCTTCCTCTCCTTTTTCTTGGGCTAACCTTCCAGACCCTTCCTTAACCCCTACCCCAGTGTTGTCAGGCTAAGCACTGTATGACCCCTGGCTAGTTGAGCCTGTGTTGAGGCGGCATCTTCAGGCGTGTCGTGTGAGGATTTCATGAAGAGATACTTCTTGCAAGCCCTGCTAGGACGGTCCTGCTCGAGCAGATCATCCATATCCTCATCAGCATGCTGATAGCCCGAGTCATCATATGGCTGAATCATCATATCTAAGTCACTGCCATAGGCGCCTGTATTGAGGAAACTCATTGGGTCCTCCTCCTCCTTCTCATCATCCATTCTTTGTTCTATGGGGGCGATTACATCAGCCACTATTGGACCCCCTTCATCACGTTGTCCGCCGCTCTCAGCCGGCACTACATGCGCTGGTAATTGCATAGGCGGGGTGGTGGTCTCCATACATGCTTGTTGATGTGTGGTTATTAGTGTGCTCTCGGCAGGCTCTAGACGAAGAAGATTCTTCGGCCATAGCAGCACCCAACCCTTGCAGCTTCCAATCCGCAGTTGGGTCTCGTGGTCCTCTCCCCCTAGCCGTACTGGAGGAGGCAAATCCTCATCCTCAATTTCACACTCGACAAGGTAACCGTGAAGTTCCCATCGGGCATCGGCTGGCTGTGGAACGAGAGTTCCAAGGGCTTCGTTATCACCCCCTTTCCCATGTCCACCTTCTAGCCTTTGATCAAGTAGAGTACGGTGCATGGGGTTTCGTCGGCCTACAAACACATGTCTGCGGTGTAGAACATCCGAAAGGCAACGAAAATGGAATATTCTAGATATATGTTGGTGCGACATGTAATTACCGTGAGGGCGTCGAGCTCATCCAAAGATGAAGGCCCGCCTAGCATGCCAGAGACTGAGGACGGGCTGCTATGAGTGGGTGCGGGTGCAAGAGCAGGCCCGATTGCATGAGCAGATGATGGTGCGGTGGTGTTGTTCATGGAGTTGCTCGCGATGAAACTGGGCATGGGGAAATCATGTACCGCCTTGTCTGGATTTTCCTTCTTCCAGATGATGATAGCCGAGATCAAGTTAGTAGCAAAATCATTTTGCAGGCATTTACAGCTGTATTGACTGCCTGCTGTAGCAACTCATTTTTCTCCTCGGCTACTTTTTTCACGTCCTCAACAACTTTTTTCTCGAATGCAAGCTTCACCTTCTCCTCGATGTCCGCCTGACTAAACTTCTTTTTCTGCTTCTTGGCCTCTGGGCCCTCATTGTAAAATACCTTCCACGTGGCACCGTCTCCGGCGCTGTGCACACGTCCATATTGCGGCCGCTGGCCCAAAGGGAGTCCCTTAAGTTCGTTCAAGGCCCGGTTGAGAGGAGTGTCCCACTTGGGCCTCATCGGCGAAGTAGGGCTTTTGGCTGCAAGCTGTGTTGCTTCCCCTGCAGAAGGAACATGAACCATTTACGAATGTGTAGTCGACTTGATCCGGAGCTAAATGTAAGGTGGTAAAAGAATAATTACCAGTATTCCAATCAATTGCCTCATGATCTGGTCCGTGTTAAAAACCTTCTTTTCCTTGTCCCACTTGTTGGGGGCCCTGATGAAGTCACAGTCCAAGGGGTTGGTGAACTTCGCGAAGGGGTCTGGGAGACCCGCGGCTTCACGTTCCACGTCCTCCTTATCCCATATGGGCCTTTTGCCAAGGCAGCCACGACTTCTGAGGCGATGCTTCCCCGTGTTCCTTTGCTGTAGGCTCTTGAATTTCACAGCCTTAGACTTGGCTGCCTCGGTACCTTGAACTTTTTGAACTCCTCCTCCGTAAGTGTCGGATTTTCCTCCAGAATCTTGGATAGTGTTTCCTCAGCCTCAATAGCTCGTTTCACCCTCCCTTTCTAGGAGGCCAAATCATTGCTGAACATGCCCATGGCGTGATTGTTATTCTTTTTCATCTTTGGATCATCCCACGAGTGTTCTATGCTATCATCCCCATCGGGGAACTTGAATCTCTTGTGCAACTTCATTAGGAGCAACTGCCTCAAATGTTCTTTACTCCTTAAGTCATCGTCGTTGATGCTCATGCGTTCCCATAGCACTGGCGAGGTTCTTCCGGCTCTAATGGCTCAAACTTGCCAGGGGCCATCTTTGTGATCACCAGTCGTCCGATGCTGAATTTGTTTGGTTTTCGTATCCTCTACTTCTTCTTCTTTTCGGTAGCAACATCGCGCCGGTACCTTCCCCGCCGGTCTCGGCGGCGCCATCGGTGCCGGCACCATCGGTGTCGATGTCGGCGTCAGTACCATCATCGTGGCCGACCTGCAAACCTTGACTGTGCTTAGCAGACAAATAGTCGAGATACTCTTGTTCACCCTCATAATCCATCTCGTCTGCATGTTGGTCAGAAGGCCCGGTTTCTTCGTTGTTCGACATGTTTCCTATGATTAAGTCTCCTCGTTTAATTCTAAAACTATCAAAAAAATGAGAAATGACATAAAAAAGATCTATGTTTACTGGAATTCTGTTTCCCAGCAAATCCCGACACTTGATATGCCTACTTTCTAGCAGAATTCATACCAAAATTCACGGAAAATTTCGGCATGACCTTTGCTAAAAAGTGGACATAGCGAGCGCCTGAAATTCATCGGAACGGAAATGAATCAACATTCTGGCGAAACATAGCCCACTCGGTTCATTTACCCTGCACATAATCATCATTTTCCAAATATGACATGTCCAAATATGACATGTCCAAATTCCAAATATGACATGTCCAAATCACATTTCCACTTCAAAATTGCATATGTCCACAAAAAAAATTCAGCCTACCTAAATTTGAAACTAAAAAAATTCCAAATATCACATGTCCACATAGCACAAGTCATTTTTCTTCACAATATTTGAAACTAACTTCAGCCTACCTAAATTTGAAACTAAATTTTTTCCCTAACTAAATTAACCTACTAGTTTCATACCTAGCTAAATTTGTAACTAAATAGTTAACCTAATTAACCTACTGCCCTAACTAAAACCTAACTAAATTAACCGAAGAACCCTAGCTAGCAGAGAGAGGAGGAGCGGTGGGGGGCTTACAGAGGTTGCAGGAGCGAGGAGGAAGGCTCGATCACGGCTGAGGTTGGGAGGTCGGGGCGAGGGCGAGGTCGCCGGGGTCGGGGGATCGGGGGCGAGCGCCGGGACGGGGGCGAGCATAGGGGTCATGGGCGAGCGCAGGGGCACGTCGAAGGCAGTGCTCCGGCGGCGACGAGGAGGGAAGAGAGAGTGGGGGTTTTGGGAAGAAGCTGAGGTGGGAAGAAGCAGAGAGTGGGGATTTGGGGGCTTAAGTCAACATAGCAGCATCACGTTTCGGCAAAATACGTTGTAGCTAAGTTAGCTATAGTGCGTTTAGCTAAAGAGCGCTACTTCTATCACAGGTAGCTATGGTGTGTTTCTCCAGAAGGCTCTACTGCTAGTTTGACTAGCTATAGCTCTTTTTCAGAAAAGCATTACTGCTATAACCAGTACCTATAGCCATTTTCCCGTTTGTTTCTTCTATTTTCTTTTCCTTTATTTTCTCTCCCTTTTCTTTTCTTCCTTTTTATTTTCTTTTCCTTTTTTCTGAGAGCAGGAACGAAGGGAAGGTGATACAATGTATATAACTAAGGCGATATATATTGCATCATTACGGTTAAGTGTGTATACAAAATAGGAACATATATATTACATCATTGACCCATGCATAACGGTTAAGTGTTTACACGAAATAGGAACATATATATTACACCATTTGACCAATAACGGTTCCTCAGCGTCGATGTTTTCGTTTTTGAGTGAGCTTCTTTCCCTTCTTGTTTGTTGAAGAATAATTGAGCCCCGAATTGTGCCTTTTCCTATTCCATGGAGTACAATCTTTCTTAGGTAATGTAGTATTGATTCTTCTTTTGACGTATACTTCATCGTCATCGTCATCTTCCCTCATTGGGTTGCCATACTGGTCATAGTCTTACTCGTTGGAGACTCCATCGATTCCAATGATGTTCCTTTTGCCTCTCCTCACAACAACATGGCTAGGATTACATGGGTCGGTAATGAAGAAGCATTGTGTCACGTGCTTAGCATGTACCCACGGCTCATTTTTGTGATACCGTTCACGGTAGCGCTCTTGGCGTCGGGTATAGTCACTACTGCAGGATGCTGCTAATGCGACACTACGATTAGAGACCCTTCGAGAAACTGTGTGCGATGCCATAATCGCAAGCGGTGTTGTATAAAAACCGTCAGAAATGTGTAAAACATTTGTGATGATGGATGCATCAAACACAGTTTAGGTTTTAGTTGCGTGTGCGATGAAGGGCATATGGTTCGGTTTAATGAACTGTTTGCGATGAGGAGGAACAAAAGAAACGGGCAGCCAGATGGAGGCGTGTGCGATACACAACATATGGTTCACTCGGATGAACTGTTTGTGATTTGGCAACACAAAAGAAACGGTCAGCCAGATCAAAGGTGTGTGCGATATACGGCATGCGGTTCACTCGGATGAACTGTTTGCGTTGAGACATGAGAACAGAAATGGTTCAACTTAACAAGATGTGTGTGATACGCGGCAAACAGCTCGGTAATTAGAAATTTGTCTGTAGACTGATAAGAACACAGATGGTTACTTCTAATAAGACGTGTGTGTTGTGCGATGGGATTGCATACAGAACAACAACATATATATATATATACACACACACACTTATAAGGACATGCTTGCACAACCAAATTAAACATCCACTTAAATAGGTGGCTACTACAACCATGGCATTTCCACACACCAAAGTAAACTATTACATGCATAATTACATAGGTGGCTACTACACACATGACATTTCCACACACCAATAAAGTAAGTTATATATTACATGCATGATTAACTAGCATAAACAATCATCTGATCATCATCTACTTCTCGTGACGCTGCTTGCTCTGCTTGTGGCTCGATCCGGGCTCGTCGATCTGGGTAACGAGGCACTTCCTCATGTCAACGATCCGCCTGTGCATCTCGTAGCATGTGTACACTCTCTTGGCCGCAAACCTGATGTGAGGTTCATCCAGTTGCCGCATCCAGGCCCGTGCAAGGATACGAGACTTGTTCTATGGGCATCCTGCTTCATCTTTTCGTAGTAGGAGTCGATGATGGCCGAGGCGAGTTCGACCAGGGAGTCCTTCTTTGTGCTACCCCAGACCGTGTAGTGGTCATAGATTTCGACAAGGTTCTTGCAGGTCAAGGCCATAACACTAAGCGCTTTTACGTCGTTGGTGGTATCCACCATGGCGAACTTGTAGTAAGTGATATTGACAAACCTATTGAAATGGTCGCAAGGCTCTGTGGCCATGCAGTAGTGGTAGATGAGGACATGATGGCGCATGCACAACTGGGCGACGACAACCTTTTGATCTATGCCGGGATGATTGGCGGTGTACTGGAGGTCGATGCCGACCACCTTGTACTTGTCTCCAGCAAGCAACTGCTCAACACTATTGATGTAGACGTCCACCACGGCTAGGTCGCTGGTGTACACCACCGAGAGATCCGTCTCCCTCGCGTGGGTCTCCACTCTATGCTCGCCGAACTCCATTGGAGCGCCACTGGACATCCACTCTCTATGTGGCGTCGTGGGTGTGCTTGTTGTGTTGTGGGACGCGATCGAAAGGTTGAAGAGACTAAGGTTATAATGGCCGCGGGAATTAAAGGGGAAGCCGGACGGCCAGGAATATCGGCAGGCCCTGATGGCAGTTCTAATTTGCAGCGCGTAACTCCAGTGTGGCGCGCGTAACTGCATCGCGTGCCAACGTGCGTGGCGCAACCGCATGCATACAGGCCCCCCGACGTGATCGTGTGCACGCCCAACCGTTGGCAGAGCGCGCGCGAAGGGACGCGAGTAGAGTGCTCCGCGGTCGCCTCATCGGCGAGCAACCATATATATATGCATATAGCAGTTGAACACACAAGAAAAAGTTGTCCACAAGCCGAGCGCACCGACGGCCATGAGCAGAGCGCGCCAACAGACGCGAGAAGAGCGCATCATGGCGCCTAATGATGAGCACAACGCGCTGCGGCGCCTAACGGCAGGATAGACCTTCATTCAAGCCAATCAAAATAAGACTGGAACAGACATGTCTGTATAGAGCAAAGGGATCGCACATGTCTGTATTGACTGGAACGAGAATGCAATAGCAAAATAAGAATTAAGGCCATGATGATGCGATCACAGTGGTGGTTACAGGAGGCAAGAAGAGAGATGCATCCATCAACGTACCACCTCCTCCTCCTCAACTCAGTGCGCCGGCCGGGCCATCGACCGACGGCTAAGGAGCGGCAGCTTGTGTGGCGAGGTCAAGGTGCTTCTCAACTAAGGCATCCAAGGCTTCCAGCTGGCTGAAGAAGGACAACGTCGTAGCATCCTCACTAGCCTTCTAGATACCTATGTACATGATTCGTTCATACACATGGATGTGTAGGTCGTCGGTTTCTTGCAGGGCGAGGCGCCTCGCAGCGAGCGCGACCTCCAGGTGGACATTCTTCGTGGCGTCGGCGGGCAGTTGCAGGGCCACCAGTGCTTCAAAGAGGTTTCGACCATGGAGGCCGATTAGGGTGGTAGGCAATGAGGAGCCCGGGCACACGGGCTGGAGGAGTACGGCGATGTCGTCCGCGAGCTTCTTGACGATGGTGAACCTGTTGGTGCTGCAAACGATCATCTAGTCCAACTAAGAGTCGTAGCTAGCGTCGACGGCGGCCATCCACCAGCCGGTCGCCAACACCATATGGAGACAATCCACGGTTCCATGCCGCAGGCCGTTGTCATGGACCATCTAGCACATCCGCTGGCTGCTCGCGCGCATCGCCGCCATGGGTCTGGAGTGGGAACTTTTGTGCTTATTAGTGTAGGTGCTTAGGCAAATGCTTAGTTGCATACAATGCGGTAGATGCATTGGAATGGAGGGGCACCCTTATATGAGGGCAAACTGCGTTGCATTCACATCGTGCTGCCTATTTTCTCGGTTCTCCCATTACTTCCCTCATGCATTCACACAATGCTAATTGAAGGAGGATGCATCATTGGCCATTCAACATTTCAGGAACCTCTACCCTCTCCCTCATCTGCATTAAAGCCGTATCGGGAACTGCGCCTCACGCTGTCAAATTGAATAGTATTGTGCCACCCCGCTATTGATTCACATGGCTCATCCAAAAGAACCGGTTCTGTTCAAGAGATGCACAAATCCTGCTCTCACTTTGCATATGGGTTTTCTATCTGACACCATCATGCTTGTTGTGAGAAGCTCTGGTTGGTGAGAAGCATATACCCAAACCTGCCCCAAATGGGACAAAAACTTTACCACGACATGTTGATGCCGCTCCAAGATAGCATGCCAAGTTTCATGAATTTCAGACGAGTTTTGGATTTACTCGAATTTAAAAACCAGGTATCTCAATGTTTGCGGCCGAGTGCCGGTGGCACGATGATTGACATTCATTCCCATTTCTTGCATGGGACCTAAGCATGCACCCGAGGAAAAAAGATTTGATTTTTCAACCAATTTATATGCACCGGAGCATGTGCATGTAGCTCAAATTTGAATTATTCACATAAATGCATTGAAAACTCACTTAATGCATAAGAATGTCCAAACGAACCCCGAAAAATCACAAAAGATAACACAACACTCCTGTTGTTCTATGTTGACACGAGAAAAATTTTGAAAGCAATTAGAGGCAATGGATATGGTTTCGCCCCCAAAGTTGGGGCATTCCCTACCGAAACCATCATGCTTGTTGTGAGAAGCTCTCTTTTGTGAGAAGCATATACCTAAACCTGCCCCAAATGGGACAAAAACTTTACCATGGCATGTTGATGCCGCTCCAAGATAGCATGCCAAGTTTCATGAATTTCAGTTGACTTTTGGATTTATTAGAATTTAAAAACCAGGTATCTCAATGTTTGTGGCCAAGTGACGTTGGCACGGTGCTTGACATTCATTCCCATTTCTTGCATGGGACCTAAGCATGCAACCAAGGACCAATGATTTGATTTCTCATCCAATTTATATGCACCGGAGCATGTGCATGTAGCTCAAATTTGAATTATGCACATAAATGCATTCAAAACTCACTTAATGAATAAAAATGTCCAAACGAACCCCGAAAAATCACAATAAATAACACAACACTCCTGTTGTTCTATGTTGACATGAGAAAAAAATTGGAAACCAATAAGAGGCAATGGATATCGTTTCGCCCCCAAAGTTGGGGCGTTCCCTACCGAAACCATCATGCTTGTTGTGAGAAGCTCTGTTTCGTGAGAAGCATATACCTAAACCTGCCCCAAATGGGACAAAAACTTTACCACTGCATGTTGATGCCGCTCCATGATAGCATGCCAAGTTTCATGAATTTCAGAAGAGTTTTGGATTTACTAGAATTTAAAAACCAGGTATCTCAATGTTTGCGGCCGAGTGACGGTGGCACGGTGCTTGACATTCATTCCCATTTCTTGCATGGGACCTAAGCATGCACACAAGGACCAAAGATTTGATTTGTCAACCAATTTATATGCACCGGAGCATGTGCATGTAGCTCAAATTTGAATTATGCACATAAATGCATTGAAAACTCACTTAATGCATAAAAATGTCCAAACGAACCCCGAAAAATAACAAAAAATAACACAACACTCCTGTTGTTCTATGTTGACACGAGAAATTTTTTGAAAGCAATTAGAGGAAATTGATATGGTTTCGCCCCCAAAGTTGGGGCATTCCCTACCGAAACCATCATGCTTGTTGTGAGAAGCTCTGTTTTGTGAGAAGCATATACCTAAACCTGCCCCAAATGGGACAAAAACTTTACCACGGCATGTTCATGCCGCTCCATGATAGCATGCCAAGTTTCATGAATTTCAGACGAGTTTTAGATTTACTAGTATTTAAAAACCAGGTATCTCAATGTTTGCGGCCGAGTGACGTTGGCACGGTGCTTGACATTCATTCCCATTTCTTGCATGGGACCTAAGCATGCACCCAAGGACCAAAAATTTGATTTCTCAACCAATTTATATGCACCGGAGCATGTGCATGTAGCTCTAATTTGAATTATGCACATAAATGCATTGAAAACTCACTTAATGCATAAAAATGTCCAAACGAACTGCGAAAAATCACAATAAATAACACAACACTCCTGTTGTTCTATGTTGACACGAGAATAAAATTTGAAACCAATATGAGGCAATGGATATCGTTTCGCCCCCAAAGTTGGGGCGTTCCCTGCCGAAACCATCATGCTTGTTGTGAGAAGCTCTGTTTTGTGAGAAGCATATACCTAAACCTGCCCCAAATGCGACAAAAACTTTACCACGGCATGTTGATGTCGCTCCATGATAGCATGCCAAGTTTCATGAATTTCAGACGAGTTTTGGATTTACTAGAATTTGAAAACCAGGTATCTCAATGTTTGCGGCCGAGTGACGTTGGCACTGTGCTTGACATTCATTCCCATTTCTTGCATGGGACCTAAGCATGCACCCAAGGACCAAAGATTTGATTTCTCAACCAATTTATATGCACCGGAGCATGTGCATGTAGCTCAAATTTTAATTATGCACATAAATGCTTTGAAAACTCACTTAATGCATAAAAATGTCCAAACGAACCCCGAAAAATCACAATCAATAACACAACACTCCTGTTGTTCTATGTTGACACAAGAAAAAAATTGAAACCAATAAGAGGCAATAGGTATCGTTTCGCCCCCAAAGTTGGGGTGTTCCCTACCGAAACCATCTTGCTTATTGTGAGAAGCTCTGTTTTGTGAGAAGCATATACCTAAACCTGCCACAAATGGGACAAAAACTTTACCACGACATGTTGATGCCGCCCCATGATAGCATGCCAAGTTTCATGACTTTTAGACGAGTTTTGGATTTACTAGAATTTAAAAACCAGGTATCTCAATGTTTGCGGTCGAGTGACGGTGGCACAGTGCTTGACATTCATTCCCTTTTCTTGCAAGGGACCTAAGCATGCACCCACGGACCAGAGATTCGATTTTTCAACCAATCTATATGCACCGGAGCATGCGCATGTAGCTCAAATTTGAATTATGCACATAAATGCATTGAAAACTCACTTAATGCATAAAAATGTCCAAACGAACCCCGAAAAATCACAAAAATAACACAACACTCCTGTTGTTCTCTGTTGACACGTGAAATTTTTTGAAAGCAATTAGAGGAAATTGATATGGTTTCGC
Organism: Triticum urartu; assembly: GCF_056163025.1. Classification (NCBI taxonomy): domain Eukaryota; kingdom Viridiplantae; phylum Streptophyta; class Magnoliopsida; order Poales; family Poaceae; genus Triticum; species Triticum urartu. The sequence goes on along the minus strand of NC_141876.1, from coordinate 359,025,154 downwards.
CCCCAAAGTTGGGGCATTCCCTACCGAAACCATCATGCTTGTTGTGAGAAGCTATCTTTTGTGAGAAGCATATACCTAAACCTGCCTCAAATGGGACAAAAACTTTACCACGGCATGTTCATGCCGCTCCATGATAGCATGCCAAGTTTCATGAACTTCAGACGAGTTTTAGATTTACTAGAATTTAAAAACCAGGTATCTCAATGTTTGCGGCCGAGTGACGTTGGCACGGTGCTTGACATTCATTCCCATTTCTTGCATGGGACCTAAGCATGCACCCAAGGACCAAAAACTTGATTTCTCAACCAATTTATATGCACCGGAGCATGTGCATGTAGCTCGAATTTGAATTATGCACATAAATGCATTCAAAACTCACTTAATGCATAAAAATGTCCAAACGAACCGCGAAAAATCACAATAAATAACACAACACTCCTGTTGCTCTATGTTGACACGAGAATAAAATTTGAAACCAATATGAGGCAATGGATATCGTTTCGCCCCCAAAGTTGGGGCGTTCCCTACCGAAACCATCATGCTTGTTGTGAGAAGCTCTGTTTCGTGAGAAGCATATACCTAAACCTGCCCCAAATGGGACAAAAACTTTACCACTGCATGTTGATGCCGCTCCATGATAGCATGCCAAGTTTCATGAATTTCAGAAGAGTTTTGGATTTACTAGAATTTAAAAACCAGGTATCTCAATGTTTGCGGCCGAGTGACGGTGGCACGGTGCTTGACATTCATTCCCATTTCTTGCATGGGACCTAAGCATGCACACAAGGACCAAAGATTTGATTTGTCAACCAATTTATATGCACCGGAGCATGTGGATGTAGCTCAAATTTGAATTATGCACATAAATGCATTGAAAACTCACTTAATGCATAAAAATGTCCAAATGAACCCCGAAAAATAACAAAAAATAACACAACACTCCTGTTGTTCTATGTTGACATGAGAAATTTTTTGAAAGCAATTAGAGGAAATTGATATGGTTTCGCCCCCAAAGTTGGGGCATTCCCTACCGAAACCATCATGCTTGTTGTGAGAAGCTCTCTTTTGTGAGAAGCATATACCTAAACCTGCCCCAAATGGGACAAAAACTTTACCATGGCATGTTGATGCCGCTCCATGATAGCATGCCAAGTTTCATGAATTTCAGTCGACTTTTGGATTTATTAGAATTTAAAAACCAGGTATCTCAATGTTTGTGGCCGAGTGATGTTGGCATGGTGCTTGACATTCATTCCCATTTCTTGCATGGGACCTAAGCATGCAACCAAGGACCAAAGATTTGATTTCTCATCCAATTTATATGCACTGGAGCATGTGCATGTAGCTCAAATTTGAATTATGCACATAAATGCATTCAAAACTCACTTAATGCATAAAAATGTCCAAACGAGCCCCAAAAAATCACAATAAATAACACAACACTCCTGTTGTTCTATGTTGACACGTGAAATTTTTTGAAAGCAATTAGAGGAAATTGATATGGTTTCGCCCCCAAAGTTGGGGCATTCCCTACCGAAACCATCATGCTTGTTGTGAGAAGCTCTCTTTTGTGAGAAGCATATACCTAAACCTGCCCCAAATGGGACAAAAACTTTACCACTGCATGTTGATGCCGCTCCATGATAGCATGCCAAGTTTCATGAATTTCAGAAGAGTTTTGGATTTACTAGAATTTAAAAACCAGGTATCTCAATGTTTGCGGCCGAGTGACGGTGGCATGGTGCTTGACATTCATTCCCATTTCTTGCATGGGACCTAAGCATGCACACAAGGACCAAATATTTGAAAGCAATTAGAGGCAATGGATATCGTTTCGCCCCCAAAGTTGGGGCGTTCCCTACCGAAACCATTATGCTTGTTGTGAGAAGCTCTGTTTCGTGAGAAGCATATACCTAAACCTGCCCCAAATGGGACAAAAACTTTACCACGGCATGTTGATGCCACTCCATGATAGCATGCCAAGTTTCATGAATTTCAAACGAGTTTTGGATTTACTAGAGTTAGAAAACCAGGTATCTCAATGTTTGCGGCCGAGTGACGGTGGCACGGTGCTTGACATTCATTCCCATTTCTTGCATGGGTCCTAAGCATGCAATCAAGGACCAAAGATTTGATTTCTCAACCAATTTATATGCATCAGACCATGTGCATGTAGCACAAATTTGAATTATGCACATGAATGCATTGAAAACTCACTTAATGCATAAAAATGTCCAAACGAACCCCGAAAAATCACAAAAAATAACACAACACCCTATTGTTCTATCATGACACGAGAAAAATTTTGAAAGCAATTAGAGGAAATGGATATGGTTTCGCCCCCAAAGTTGAGGCATTCCCTACCGAAACCATCATGCTTGTTGTGAGAAGCTCTTTTTCGTGAGAAGCATATACCTAAACCTACCCCAAATGGGACAAAAACTTTACCACGACATGTTGATGCTGCTCCATGATAGTGTGCCAAGTTTCATGAATTTCAGACGAGTTTTGTATTTACTAGAATTTAAAAATGAGGTATCTCAATGTTTGCGGCCAAGTGACGGTGGCACGGTGCTTGACATTCGTTACAATTTCTTGCATGGGACCTAAGCATGCACCCAAGGACCAAAAATTCAATTTCTCAACCAATTTATATGCACCGGAGCATGTGCATGTAGCTCAAATTTGAATTATTCACATAAATGCATTGAAAAGTCACTTAATGCATAAAAATGTCCAAACGATCCCCGAAAAAACACAAAAAATAACACAATACTCCTGTTGTTCTATGTTGACAAGAGAAAAAATTTGAAAGAAATTAGAGGAATGGATATCGTTTTGCCCCCAAAGTAGGGGCATTCCCTACCGAAACCATCATGCTTGTTGGGAAGCTCTGTTTTGTGAGAAGCATATACCTAAACCTGCCCCAAATGGGACAAAAACTTTACCACGGCATGTTGATGTCGCTCCATGATAGCATGCTCAAATTTGAATTATGCACATAAATGCATTGAAAACTCACTTAATGCATAAAAATGTCCAAACGAACCCCGAAAAATCACAAAAAATAACACAACACTCCTGTTGTTCTATGTTGACACGAGAAATTTTTTGAAAGCAATTAGAGGAAATTGATATGGTTTCGCCCCCAAAGTTGGGGCATTCCCTATCGAAGCCATCATGCTTGTTGTGAGAAGCTCTGTTTTGTGAGAAGCATATACCTAAACCTGCCCCAAATGGGACAAAAACTTTACCACGGCATGTTGATGCCGCTCCATGATAGCATGCCAAGTTTCATGAATTTCAGACGACTTTTCGATTTACTAGAATTTAAAAACTAGGTATCTCAATGTTTGCGGCCGAGTGACGTTGGCACGGTTCTTGACATTCATTCCCATTTCTTGCATGGGACCTAAGCATGCACCCAAGGACCAAAAATTTGATTTCTAAACCAATTTATATGCACCGGAGCATGTGCATGTAGCTCTAATTTCAATTATGCACACAAATGCATTGAAAACTCACTTAATGCATAAAAATGTCCAAACGAACCGCGAAAAATCAAAATAAATAACACAACACTCCTGTTGTTCTATGTTGACACGAGAATAAAATTTGAAACCAGTATGAGGCAATGGATATCGTTTCGCCCCCAAAGTTGGGGCGTTCCCTGCCGAAACCATCATGCTTGTTGTGAGAAGCTCTGTTTTGTGAGAAGCATATACCTAAACCTGCCCCAAATGGGACAAAAATTTTACCACGACATGTTGATGCCGCTCCATGATAGCATGCCAAGTTTCATGAATTTCAGAAGAGTTTTGGATTTACTAGAATTCAGAAACGAGGTACCTCAATGTTTGCGGCCGAGTGATGGTGGCACGGTGCTTGACATTCATTCCCATTTCTTGCATGGGACCTACGCATGCACCCAAGGACCAAAGATTTGCTTTTTCAACCAATATATATGCACCGGAGCATGTGCATGTACCTCAAATTTGAATTATGCACATAAATGCATTTAAAACTCACTTAATGCATAAAAATGTCCAAACAAACCCCGAAAAAGCACAAAAAATAACACAACTCTCCTGTTGTTCTATGTTGACACGAGAAAAAATTTGAAAGCAATTAGAGGCTATGGATATGGTTTCGCCCCCAAAGTTGGGGCATTCCCTACCGAAACCATCATGCTTGTTGTGAGAAGCTCTCTTTTGTGAGAAGCATATACCTAAACCTGCCCCAAATGGGACAAAAACTTTACCGTGGCATGTTGATGCCGCTCCATGATAGCATGCCAAGTTTCATGAATTTCAGTTGACTTTTGGATTTATTAGAATTTAAAAACCAGGTATCTCAATGTTTGTGGCCAAGTGACGTTGGCACGGTGCTTGACATTCATTCCCATTTCTTGCATGGGACCTAAGCATGCAACCAAGGACCAAAGATTTGATTTCTCATCCAATTTATATGCACCGGAGCATGTGCATGTAGCTCAAATTTGAATTATGCACATAAATGCATTCAAAACTCACTTAATGCATAAAAATGTCCAAACGAACCCCGAAAAATCACAATAAATAACACAACACTCCTGTTGTTCTATGTTGACACGAGAAAAAAATTTGAAACCAATAAGAGGCAATGGATATCGTTTCGCCCCCAAAGTTGGGGCGTTCCCTACCGAAACCATCATGCTTGTTGTGAGAAGCTCTGTTTCGTGAGAAGCATATACCTAAACCTGCCCCAAATGGGACAAAAACTTTACCACTGCATGTTGATGCCGCTCCATGATAGCATGCCAAGTTTCATGTATTTCAGAAGAGTTTTGAATTTACTAGAATTTAAAAACCAGGTATCTCAATGTTTGCGGCTGAGTGACGTTGGCACGGTGCTTGACATTCATTCCCATTTCTTGCATGGGACCTAAGCATGCACCCAAGGACCAAAAATTTGATTTCTCAACCAATTTATACGCACCGGAGCACGTGCATGCCAAGTTTCATGAATTTCAGAATAGTTTTGGAATTACTAGAATTTAAAAACCAGTTAACTCAATGTTTGCGGCCGAGTGACGGTGGCATGGTGCTTGACATTCATTCCCATTTCTTGCATGGGTCCTAAGCATGCACACAAGGACCAAAGATTTGATTTTTCAACCAATTTATATGCACCGGAGCATGTGCATGTAGCTCAAATTTGAATTATGCACATAAATGCATTGAAAACTCACTTAATGCATAAAAATGTCCAAACGAACCCCGAAAAATCACAATAAATAACACAACACTCCTGTTGTTCTATGTTGACACGAGAAAAAAATTTGAAACCAATAAGAGGCAATGGATATCGTTTCGCCCCCAAAGTTGGGGCATTCCCTACCGAAACCATCATGCTTGTTGTGAGAAGCTCTCTTTTGTGAGAAGCATATACCTAAACCTGCCCCAAATGGGACAAAAACTTTACCACGACATGTTGATGCCGCTCCATGATAGCATGCCAAGTTTCATGAATTTAAGAAGAGTTTTGGATTTACTAGAATTCAAAAACCAGGTACCTCAATGTTTGCGACCGAGTGAAGGTGGCATGGTGCTTGACATTCATTCCCATTTCTTGCATGGGACCTAAGCATGCACCCAAGGACCAAAAATTTGATTTCTCAACCAATTTATATGCACCGGAGCATGTGCATGTAGCTCTAATTTCAATTATGCACACAAATGCATTGAAAACTCACTTAATGCATAAAAATGTCCAAACGAACCGCGAAAAATCAAAATAAATAACACAAAACTACTGTTGTTCTATGTTGACACGAGAATAAAATTTGAAACCAGTATGAGGCAATGGATATCATTTTGCCCCCAAAGTTGGGGCGTTCCCTGCCGAAACCATCATGCTTGTTGTGAGAAGCTCTGTTTTGTGAGCATATACCTAAACCTGCCCCAAATGGGACAAAAACTTTACCACGACATGTTGATGCCGCTCCATGATAGCATGCCAAGTTTCATGAATTTCAGAAGAGTTTTGGATTTACTAGAATTCAGAAACTAGGTACCTCAATGTTTGCGGCCGAGTGATGGCGGCACGGTGCTTGACATTCATTCCCATTTCTTGCATGGGACCTACGCATGCACCCAAGGACCAAAGATTTGCGTTTTCAACCAATATATATGCACCGGAGCATGTGCATGTACCTCAAATTTGAATTATGCACATAAATGCATTTAAAACTCACTTAATGCAAAAAAATGTCCAAACAAACCCCAAAAAAGCACAAAAAATAACACAACACTCTTGTTGTTCTATGTTGACACGACAAAAAATTTGAAAGCAATTAGAGGCAATGTATATGGTTTCGCCCCCAAAGTTGGGGCATTCCCTACCGAAACCATCATGCTTGTTGTGAGAAGCTCTCTTTTGTGAGAAGCGTATACCTAAACCTGCCCCAAATGGGACAAAAACTTTACCATGGCATGTTGATGCCGCTGCATGATAGCATGCCAAGTTTCATGAATTTAAGTTGACTTTTGGATTTATTAGAATTTAAAAACCAGGTATCTCAATGTTTGTGGCCGAGTGACGTTGGCACGGTGCTTGACATTCATTCCCATTTCTTGCATGGGACCTATGCATGCAACCGAGGACCAAAGATTTGATTTCTCATCCAATTTATATGCACCGGAGCATGTGCATGTAGCTCAAATTTGAATTATGCACATAAATGCATTCAAAACTCAGTTAATGCATAAAAATGTCCAAACGAACCCCGAAAAATCTCAATAAATAACACAACACTCCTGTTGTTCTATGTTGACACGAGAAAAAAATTTGAAACCAATAAGAGGCAATGGATATCGTTTCGCCCCCAAAGTTGGGGCGTTCCCTACCGAAACCATCATGCTTGTTGTGAGAAGCTTTGTTTCGTGAGAAGCATATACCTAAACCTGCCCCAAATGGGACAAAAACTTTACCACTGCATGTTGATGCCGCTCCATGATAGCATGCCAAGTTTCATGTATTTCAGAAGAGTTTTGGATTTACTGGAATTTAAAAACCAGGTATCTCAATGTTTGCGGCTGAGTGACGTTGGCACGGTGCTTGACATTCATTCCCATTTCTTGCATGGGACCTAAGCATGCACCCAAGGACCAAAAATTTGATTTCTCAACCAATTTATATGCACCGGAGCACGTGCATGTAGCTCTAAGTTGAATTATGCACACAAATGCATTGAAAACTCACTAAATGCATAAAAATGTCCAACCGAACCGCGAAAAATCAAAATAAATAACACAACACTCCTGTTGTTCTATGTTGACACGAGAATAAAATTTGAAACCAATATGAGGCAATGGATATCGTTTCGCCCCCAAAGATGGGGTGTTCCCTACCGAAACCATCATGCTTGTTGTGAGAAGCTCTCTTTTGTGAGAAGCATATACCTAAACCTGCCCCAAATGGGACAAAAACTTTACCACGGCATGTTGATGCCGCTCCATGATAGCATGCCAAGTTTCATGAATTTCAGAAGAGTTTTGGATTTACTAGAATTCAAAAACCAGGTACCTCAATGTTTGCGGCCGAGTGATGGTGGCACGGTGCTTGACATTCATTCCCATTTCTTGCATGGGACCTAAGCATGCACCCAAGGACCAAAGATTTGATTTTTCAACCAATATATATGCACCGGAGCATGTGCATGTACCTCAAATTTGAATTATGCACATAAGTGCATTTAAAACCCACTTAATGCATAAAAATGTCCAAACAAACCCCAAAAAAGCACAAACAATAACACAACACTCCTGTTGTTCTATGTTGACACAAGAAAAAATTTGAAAGCAATTAGAGGCAATGGATATGGTTTCGCCCCCAAAGTTGGGGCATTCCGTGCCGAAACCATCATGCTTGTTGTGTGAAGCTCTCTTTTGTGAGAAGCATATACCTAAACCTGCCCCAAATGGGACAAAAACTTTACCATGGCATGTTGATGCCGCTCCATGATAGCATGCCAAGTTTCATGAATTTCAGAAGAGTTTTGGATTTACTAGAATTCAGAAACCAGGTACATCAATGTTTGCGGCCGAGTGATGGTGGCACGGTGCTTGACATTCATTCCCATTTCTTGCATGGGACCTAAGCATGCAACCAAGGACCAAAGATTTGATTTTTCAACCAATATATATGCACCGGAGCATGTGCATGTACCTCAAATTTGAATTATTCACAAAAATGCATTTAAAACTCACTTAATGCATAAAAATATCCAAACAAACCCCGAAAACGCACAAAAAATAACACAACACTCCTGTTGTTCAATGTTGACACGAGAAAATTTTTTGAAAGCAATTAGAGGCAATGGATATGGTTTCGCCCCCAAAGTTGGGGCATTCCCTACCGAAACCATCATCCTTGTTGTGAGAAGCTCTCTTTTGTGAGAAGCATATACCTAAACCTGCCCCAAATGGGACAAAAACTTTACCATGGCATGTTGATGCCGCTCCATGATAGCATGCCAAGTTTCATGAATTTCAGTCGACTTTTGGATTTATTAGAATTTAAAAACCAGGTATCTCAATGTTTGTGGCCGAGTGACGTTGGCACGGTGCTTGACATTCATTCCCATTTCTTGCATGGGACCTAAGCATGCAACCAAGGACCAAAGATTTGATTTCTCATCCAATTTGTATGCACCGGAGCATGTGCATGTAGCTCAAATTTGAATTATGCACATAAATGCATTCAAAACTCACTTAATGCATAAAAATGTCCAAACGAACCCAGAAAAATCACAATAAATAACACAACACTCCTGTTGTTCTATGTTGACACGAGAAAAAAATTTGAAAGCAATAAGAGGCAATGGATATCGTTTCGCCCCCAAAGTTGGGGCGTCCCATACCGAAACCATCATGCTTGTTGTGAGAAGCTCTGTTTCGTGAGAAGCATATACCTAAACCTGCCCCAAATGGGACAAAAACTTTACCACTGCATGTTGATGCCGCTCCATGATAGCATGCCAAGTTTCATGAATTTCAGAAGAGTTTTGGATTTACTAGAATTTAAAAACCAGGTATCTCAATGTTTGCGGCCGAGTGACGGTGGCATGGTGCTTGACATTCATTCCCATTTCTTGCATGGGACCTAAGGATGCACACAAGGACCAAAGACTTGATTTTTCAACCAATTTATATGCACTAGAGCATGTGCATGTAGCTCAAATTTGAATTATGCACATAAATGCATTGAAAACTCACTTAATGCATAAAAATGACCAAACAAACCCCAAAAAGCACAAAAAATAACACAACACTCATGTTGTTCTATGTTGAGACGAGAAAAAAATTTGAAAGCAATTAGAGGCAATGGATATTGTTTCGCCCCCAAAGTTGGGGCGTCCCCTACCGAAACCATCATGCTTGTTGTGAGAAGCTCTGTTTCGTGAGAAGCATATACCTAAACCTGCCCCAAATGGGACAAAAACTTTACCACTGCATGTTGATGCCGCTCCATGATAGCATGCCAAGTTTCATGAATTTCAGAAGAGTTTTGGATTTACTAGAATTTAAAAACCAGGTATCTCAATGTTTGCGGCCGAGTGACGGTGGCATGGTGCTTGACATTCATTCCCATTTCTTGCATGGGTCCTAAGCATGCAATCAAGGACCAAAGATTTGATTTCTCAACCAATTTATATGCACTGGACCATGTGGATGTAGCACAAATTTGAATTATGCACATAAATGCACTGAAAACTCACTTAATGCATAAAAATGTCCAAACGAACTCCGAAAAATCACAAAAAATAACACAACACTCCTATTGTTCTATCCTGACACGAGAAAAAATTTGAAACCAATATGAGGCAATGGATATCGTTTCGCCCCCAAAGTTGGGGCGTTCCCTCCCGAAACCATCATGCTTGTTGTGAGAAGCTCTATTTTGTGTGAAGCATATACCTAAACCTGCCCCAAATGGGACAAAAACTTTACCACGACATGTTGATGCCGCTCCATGATAGCATGCCAAGTTTCATGAATTTCAAACGAGTTTTGGATTTACTAGAGTTAAAAAACCATGTATCTCAATGTTCGCGGCCGAGTGACGGTGGCACGGTGCTTGACATTCATTCCTATTTCTTGCATGGGACGTAAGCATGCAATCAAGGACCAATGATTTGATTTCTCAACCAATTTATATGCACCGGACCATGTGCATGTAGCACAAATTTTAATTATGCACATAAATGCATTGAAAACTCACTTAATACATAAAAATGTCCAAACGAACCCCAAAAAATCACAAAAAATAACACAACACTCCTATTTGTTCTTTCTTGACATGAGAAAAAATTTGAAAGCAATTAGAGGCAATGGATATGGTTTCGCCCCCAAAGTTGAGGCATTCCCTACCGAAACCATCATGCTTGTTGTGAGAAGCTCTGTTTCGTGAGAAGCATATACCTAAACCTGCCCCAAATGGGACAAAAACTTTACCACGGCATGTTGATGCCGCTCCATGATAGTATGCCAAGTTTCATGAATTTTAGACGAGTTTTAGATTTACTAGAATTTAAAAACCAGGTATCTCAATGTTTGCGTCCGAGTGACGTTGGCACGGTGCTTGACATTCATTCCCATTTCTTGCATGGGACCTAAGCATGCACCCAAGGACCAAAAATTTGATTTCTCAACCAATTTATATGCACCGGAGCATGTGCATGTAGCTCTAATTTGAATTATGCACATAAATGCATTGAAAACTCACTTAATGCATAAAAATGTCCAAAAACCCCAAAAATCACAATAAATAACACAACACGCCTATTGTTCTATGTTGACACGAGAATAAAATTTGAAACCAATATGAGGCAATGGATATCGTTTCGCCCCCAAAGTTGGGGCATTCCCTACCGAAACCATGATGCTTGTTGTGAGAAGCTCTATTTTGTGAGAAGCATATACCTAAACCTGCCCCAAATGGTACAAAAACTTTACCACGACATGTTGATGCCGCTCCATGATAGCATGCCAACTTTCATGAATTTCAAATGAGTTTTGTATTTACTAGAGTTAAAAAACCAGGTATCTCAATGTTTGCGGCCGAGTGACGGTGGCACGGTGCTTGACATTCATTCCTATTTCTTGCATGGGACGTAAGCATGCAATCAAGGACCAAAGATTTGATTTCTCAACCAATTTATATGCACCGGACCATGTGCATGTAGCACAAATTTTAATTATGCACATAAATGCATTGAAAACTCACTTAATGCATAAAAATGTCCAAACGAACCCCAAAAAATCACAAAAAATAACACAACACTCCTATTTGTTCTATCTTGACACGAGAAAAAATTTGAAAGCAATTAGAGGCAATGGATATGGTTTCGCCCCCAAAGTTGAGGCATTCCCTACCGAAACCATCATGCTTGTTGTGAAAAGCTCTGTTTCGTGAGAAGCATATACCTAAACCTGCCCCAAATGGGACAAAAACTTTACCATGGCATGTTGATGCCGCTCCATGATAGCATGCCAAGTTTCATGAATTTCAGACGAGTTTTGAATTTACTAGAGTTTAAAAACCAGGTATCTCAATGTTTCCGGCCGAGTGACGGTGGCACGGTGCTTGACATTCATTCCCATTTCTTGCATGGGACCTAAGCATGCACCCAAGGACCACAGATTTGATTTCTCAACCAATTTATATGCACCGGAGCATGTGCATGTAGCTCAAATTTGAATTATGCACATAAATGCATTGAAAACTCACTTAATGCATAAAAATGTCCAAATGAACACCGAAAAATCACAAAAAAATAACACAACACTCCTATTGTTCTATGTTGACACGAGAAAATTTTTGAAAGCAATTAGAGGCAGTTGATATGGTTTCGCCCCCAAAGTTGGGGCATTCCCTACCAAAACCATCATGCTTGTTGTGAGAAGCTCTGTTTTGTGAGAAGCATATACCTAAACCTGCACCAAATGGGACAAAAACTTTACCACAACATGTTGATGCCGCTCCATGATAGCATGCCAAGTTTCATGAATTTCAGACGAGTTTTAGATTTACTAGAATTTAAAAACCAGGTATCTCAATGTTTGCGGCCGAGTGACGTTGGCACGGTGCTTGACATTCATTCCCATTTCTTGCATGGGACCTAAGCATGCACCCAAGGACCAAAAATTTGATTTCTCAACCAATTTATATGCACCGGAGCATGTGCATATAGCTCTAATTTGAATTATGCACATAAATGCATTGAAAACTCACTTAATGCATAAAAATGTCCAAAAAACCCCAAAAAATCACAATAAATAACACAACACTCCTATTGTTCTATGTTGACACGAGTATAAAATTTGAAACCAATATGAGGCAATGGATATCGTTTCGCCCCCAAAGTTGAGGCATTCCCTACCGAAACCATCATGCTTGTTGTGAGAATCTATCTTTTGTGAGAAGCATATACCTAAACCTGCCCCAAATGGGACAAAAACTTTACCATGGCATGTTGATGCCGCACCATGATAGCATGCCAAGTTTCATGAATTTCAAACGAGTTTTGGATTTACTAGAGTTAAAAAACCAGGTATCTCAATGTTTGCGGCCGAGTGACGGTGGCACGATGCTTGAAATTGATTCCTATTTCTTACATGGGACGTAAGCATGCAATCAAGGACCAAAGATTTGATTTCTCAACCAATTTATATGCACCGGACCATGTGCATGTAGCACAAATTTTAATTATGCACATAAATGCATTGAAAACTCACTTAATGCATAAAAATGTCCAAACGAACCCCAAAAAATCACAAAAAATAACACAACACTCCTATTTGTTCTATCTTGACACGAGAAAAAATTTGAAAGCAATTAGAGGCAATGGATATGGTTTCGCCCCCAAAGTTGAGGCAATCCCTACCGAAACCATCATGCTTGTTGTGAGAAGCTCTGTTTCGTGAGAAGCATATACCTAAACCTGCCCCAAATGGGACAAAAACTTTACCACGGCATGTTGATGCCGCTCCATGATAGTATGCCAAGTTTCATGAATTTCAGACGAGTTTTGTATTTACTGGAATTTAAAAACCAGGTATCTCAATGTTTGCGGCCGAGTGACGGTGGCACGGTGCTTGACATTCATTACCATTTCTTGCATGGGACCTAAGAATGCACCCAAGGACCAAAGATTTGATTTCTCAACCAATTTATATGCACCGGAGCATGTGCATGTAGCTCAAATTTGAATTATGCACATAAATGCATTGAAAACTCACTTAATGCATAAAAATGTCCAAACGAACCCCGAAAAATCACAAAAAATAACACAACACTCCTGTTGTTCTATGTTGACACGAGAAATTTTTTGAAAGCAATTAGAGGCAATTGATATGGTTTCGCCCCCAAAGTTGGGGCATTCCCTACCGAAACCATCATGCTTGTTGTGAGAAGCTCTCTTTTGTGAGAAGCATAGACCTAAACCTGCCCCAAATGGGACAAAAACTTTACCACGGCATGTTGATGCCGCTCCATGATAGCATGCCAAGTTTCATGAATTTCAGACGAGTTTTGGATTTACTAGAATTTAAAAACCAGGTATCTCAATGTTTGCGGCCGAGTGACGTTGGCACGGTGCTTGACATTCATTCCCATTTCTTGCATGGGACCTAAGCATGCACCCAAGGACCAAAGATTTGACTTCTCAACCAATTTATATGCACCGGAGCATGTGCATGTAGCTCAAATTTTAATTATGAACATAAATGCATTCAAAACTCACTTAATGCATAAAAATGTCCAAATGAACCCCGAAAAATCACAATAAATAACACAACACTCCTGTTGTTCTATGTTGACACGAGAAAAAAAATTGAAACCAATAAGAGGCAATGGATATCGTTTCGCCCCCAAAGATTGGGTGATCCCTACCGAAACAATCATGCTTGTTGTGAGAAGCTCTATTTTGTAAGAAGCATATACCAAAACCTGCCCCAAATGGGACAAAAACTTTACCATGGCATGTTGATGCCGCTCCATGATAGCATGCCAAGTTTCATGAATTTCAGACGAGTTTTGGATTTACTAGAATTTAAAAACTAGGTATCTCAATGTTTGCGGCCGAGTGACGGTGGCACTGTGCTTGACATTCATTCCCATTTCTTGCATGGTACCTAAGCATGCACCCAAGGCTCAAAGATTTGATTTTTCAACCAATTTATATGCACCGAAGCATGTGCATGTAGCTCAAATTCGAATTATGCACATAAATGCATTGAAAACTCACTTAATGCATAAAAATGTCCAAACGAACCCCAAAAATCACAAAAAATGACACAACATTCCTGTTGCTCTATGTTGACACGAGAAATTTTTTGAAAGCAATTAGAGGCAATGGATATTGTTTCGCCCCCAAAGTTGGGGCGTTCCCTACCGAAACCATCATGCTTGGTGTGAGAAGCTCTGTTTCGTGAGAAGCATATACCTAAACCTTCCCCAAGTGGGACAAAAACTTTACCACGACATGTTGATGCCTCTCCATAATAGCATGCCAAGTTTCATGAAATTCAGACGAGTTTTGTATTTACTAGAATTTAAAAACCAGGTATCTCAATGTTTGCAGCCGAGTGATGGTGGAACGGTGCTTGACATTCATTACCATTTTTTGCATGGGACCTAAGCATACACCAAAGGACCAAAGATTTTATTTTCAACCGATTTATATGCACCGGAGCATGTGCATGTAGCTCAAATTTGAATTATGCACATAAATGCATTGAAAACTCACTTAATGCATAAAAATGTCGAAACGAACCCCAAAAAATCACAATCAATAACCCAACACTCCTATTGTTCTATGTTGACCCGAGAAAAAAATTGAAAGCAATTAGAGGCAATGGATATGGTTTCACCCCCCAAAGTTGAGGCATTCCCTAACGAAACTATCATGCTTGTTGTGAGAATCTCTCTTTTGTGAGAAGCATATACCTAAACCTGCCCCAAATGGGACAAAAACTTTACCATGGCATGTTGATGCCGCTCCATGATAGCCTGCCAAGTTTCATGATTTTCAGACGAGTTTTCGATTTACTAGAGTTTAAAAACCAGGTATCTCAATATTTGCGGCCGAGTGACGGTGGCACGATGTTTGACATTCATTCCCATTTCTTGCATGGGACCTAAGCATGCACCCAAGGACCACAGATATGATTTCTCAACCAATTTATATGCACCGAGCATGTGCATGTAGCTCAAATTTGAATTATGCACATAAATGCATTGAAAACTCAATTAATGCATAAAAATGTCCAAACGAACCCCGAAAAATCACAAAAAATAACACAACACTTCTATTGTTCTATCTTGACACGAGAAAAAATTTGAAAGCAATTAGAGGCAATGGATATGGTTTCGCCCCCAAAGTTGAGGGATTCCCTACCGAAACCATCATGCTTGTTGTGAGAAGCTCTCTTTTGTGAGAAGCATATACATAAACCTGCTCCAAATGGGACAAAAACTATACCACGGCATGTTGATGCCGCTCCATGATAGCATGCCAAGTTTCATGAATTTCAGACGAGTTTTGGATTTACTAGAATTTAAAAACCAGGTATCTCAATGTTTGCGGCCGAGTGACGTTGGCACGGTGCTTGACATTCATTCCCATTTCTTGCATGGGACCTAAGCATGCACCCAAGGACCAAAGATTTGACTTCTCAACCAATTTATATGCATCGGAGCATGTGCATGTAGCTCAAATTTGAATTATGCACATAAATGCATTCAAAACTCACTTAATGCATAAAAATGTCCGAACGAACCCCGAAAAATCACAATAAATAACACAACACTCCTGTTGTTCTATGTTGACACGAGAAAAAAATTGAAACCAATAAGAGGCAATGAATATCGTTTCGCCCCCAAAGATGGGGCGTTCCCTACCGAAACTATCATGCTTGTTGTGAGAAGCTCTATTTTGTAAGAAGCATATACCAAACCTGCCCCAAATGGGACAAAAACTTTACCACGGCATGTTGATGCTGCCCCATGATAGCATGCCAAGTTCCATGATTTTCAGACGAGTTTTGGATTTACTAGAATTTAAAAACTAGGTATCTCAATGTTTGCGGCCGAGTGACGGTGGCACTGTGCTTGACATTCATTCCCATTTCTTGCATGGGACCTAAGCATGCACCCAAGGCTCAAATATTTGATTCTTCAACCAATTTATATGCACCGGAGCATGTGCATGTAGCTCAAATTCGAATTATGCACATAAATGCATGGAAAACTCACTTAATGCATAAAAATGTCCAAACGAACCCCAAAAATCACAAAAAATGACACAACATTCCTGTTGTTCTATGTTGACACGAGAAAAAAATTTGAAAGCAATTAGAGGCAATGGATACCGTTTCGCCCCCAAAGTTGGGGCGTTCCCTACCGAAACCATCATGCTTGTTGTGAGAAGCTCTGGTTTGTGAGAAGCATATACCCAAACCTACCCCAGATGGGACAAAAACTTTACCATGGCATGTTGATGCCTCTCCATGATAGCATGCCAAGTTTCATGAATTTCAGACGAGTTTTGGATTTACTAGAATTAAAAAAAGAGGTATCTCAATGTTTGCGGCTGAGTGACGGTGGCACGGTGTTTGACATTCATTCTCATTCCTTGCATGGGACCTAATCATGCACCCAAGGACCAAAGATTTGATTTTTCAACCAATTAATATGCACTGGAGCATGTGCATGTAGTTAAAATTTGAATCATGCACATAAATGCATTAAAAACATACTTAATGCATAAAAATGTCCAAACGAACCTCGAAAAATCACAAAAAATAACACAACATTCCTGTTGTTCTATGTTGACACGATAATCTTTTTAAAGCAAGTAGAGGCAATGGATATCGTTTCGCCCCCAAATTGGGGCGTTCCCTACCGAAATCATCATGGTTGTTGTGAGAAGCTATGTTTGGTAAAAGCATATACCAAAACCTGCCCCAAATGGGACAAAAACTTTACCACGACATGTTGATGCCGCTCCATGATAGCATGCCAAGTTTCATGAATTTCGGACGAGTTTTTGATTTACTAGAATTTAAAAACCAGGTATCTCAATGTTTGCGGCCGAGTGACGGTGGCACGGTGCTTGACATTCATTCCCATTTCTTGCGTGGTACCTAAGCATGCACCCAAGGACCAAAGATTTGATTTTTCAACCAATTTATTTGCACTGGAGGATGTGAATGTAGTTCAAATTTGAATTATGCACATAAATGCATTGAAAACTCACTTAATGCATATAAATGTCCAAACGAACCCTGAAAAAACACAACACTCCTATTGTTCTATGTTGACACGAGAAATTTTTTGAAAGCAATTAGAGGTAATGTGTAACATCCCAAATTTTCTATTTGGAATGTTATACATTATATCATCATTGCATATCATATTTTATTGCATTTTGGTTGATCCTAGAAATTCCATGCAACTCAAGGACCCACGGAGAGAGTTGGGGATTTCGTTATTTTCATATTCAAGTTTTTTTTCGAATTTCAAAAGAGGATCGTTTGATTTTAATTATTTACTCTTCGATTATTTTTTTTATAAAAATAAAAGAGAGAGGATAAAATGAATTCATCAAAATAGAGAAATATCGAAGACTTAATATTAAAATCAAATAAAATTTTTATTCAGAGTTTTATTGCTATTTTATTTGAATTAGGAAAAAGTGTGTTTTTCAAGATTGCATTTTAGGCCCAAATAAATGTTCACCTTGTCCGGCTTATTTTTAGAGGACGGGGAAAATTTATTTTGGGAATTTTTGAGTCCGTTTAGTGTTTCTTTTCTTTTATTTTCTGAGCGTCGAAATTATTAAAAAAAGGGCGAACTGACTCCGGGCCGTAAGCGGCCAGGACTCCTCGGGCCGGCCCTTATAAGCCGCGGCCACGAGCCTCGACCAGCCCAAGCCGCCACCGCGCGCTAACCCTAACCCTAGCCCTGATCCGCCGCCGCTGCCCGCGCCGCCGCCGCCGCCCAGCGCCGCCTGCCACTCACCGCTGTGCTGCGCCCCGCGCCGCCGCGCCAGAGCGTCGGACCCACGCCGGACCCCCGCCGGACCTCAAGGTAGTTGCCTCGGTTATCGAGAGAAAACCGTTTTGTTTTTTTCGAAAACCCTAGATCCGTTTTTTTATTTAGATCTAGTTCGGTTTTTTCTGTTTAGTTATTTAGCGAACGCCCGTTTTTACGTTCGTTTTAGCGAACGGTTTTCACCGTTTAGCCGCAGACAGCGAACATTCGTTCGTTAGCCTGTTCGTCAGTTTTTCTTTTTCTCGGATTTTCCGCGATTATTTTCGATCGCGATTTCTGATCCGATTTTCGTTCTAGTGTAACTTTTCGCTCGTTTAATGGAATCAGGCGATTCAAATGCCTAGAGTTTCGTCTCGAAACCCTCTTTCCGTTTAATCAACTTAAACAAGTTTTTGCTACTTTAAAATTTGACTTTAGTCCAGATTAGTAAACGTAGCCTGTTTCTTTCGCTGTTTGAGTTTTGTTGCTTCGTTTGATTTGATTCTTTTTGCAAACCGGAGTTCTTAAGTTGAATTTTTATGGTTAGATCTCTTATTCGAGTTTTACCCGTGCCCTTGCTTGATTGCTTATTGTATGCTTGTTTGTTTGCGATAGAACACCTAGAGTGCGAAGCGTCCTACTACGAGTCTCTAGGTTTCGCGGATCATCAGCAAGGCAAGTAACACTTTGATCATTCCTCTTACTACCCAGTTTTTATGGAATTAGATCAACCCTCAAACATTGCATGGTTAGGATCTGAATTAATCTATGGGTTGGGAAGTAGTTGATGAGGTAGGAACCTATTACCCTGTTTATTATCAAACCCTAGGAGTTACTTCTACGTTATGCTTATACTGCTATGCTATGCTCGTAGACCTGGATTGGGTTTGAGAGTTTTCATGACAGATGTGAGTATTGTTAATTAATGGTTCAATTCAAGGTGGCAACTTTAATACACATCTGGGTGGATTGAGGCACCTGGGGAACCCAGTGATTGCCTGTATTTTTTGGAAATCCCGGGGTACCGTGTGATTCTCCTATGGACTGCCACCCAGGCTCAAAGGGATCATAAGATTATTCATACTGGAAACTTCTCTATGCAGCCTCATGCTATTATGGGCTCTAGCATAGTTTATTAAGTTGTGTGAACTCTTACAGTGGTAGACTAGCATATGTAGGGGATGTTGGTGTACCGGTCTACCCATCGTAAGGTGCTAACGCTTATGAAAGACTGTGTCTCGGTCATCCGTTTCTCAAACATTATGTAGTGCAATAAATCCAATGGAGGAGATCGAGTCTTGTGGGGAAAAGTGCACAAACCTCTGCAGAGTGTACAAACTAATCATGGTTAGCTGTGTCCCCGGTTATGGACATCTTGAGTATCTAGTTCTTGGATTATCATGTGGATCTCATCACTCTTAATTATATAATTTTTTTGGGTTAATGATTATTTTTAATTGGGATTGAGATGGGGTTTACCATTCTCAATGTTTTCAACAAATTTTGTAGTTAAATAAAATATATTCCTTTGCAGTAGGGAAAAATTGGCTTTACGCAAAACATATCAACCATACAGCCTCCACCAGCCATATATGCATATAGTGATAGCTTTATTCTATTCATTATTCTCTTGTGTTACCTTGCCATCATATTCTATGTGCTGACCCGTTTTCAGGCTGCAACATATCATGTTACAGACTTTTCAGATGACGAGTAAGGAGCCTTAGGTAGTGGTCTTTCACTCAGTGATGTCGTTGGAGTTGATGGACTCACTTTATCTTCCAAGCCTTCCACTGTTATCGTATTAGATGGCCTTAAGCCATATTTATTGTAATAAGTGTGTTATTGCCACTTTGTTATAAATCCTTCAAGTACTATATGTGTCAGCATTACCGATCCAGGGATGACACTTATACACAGAGATTAGACTGTTTGAGGTCTAGTCTCTACAAAGATGGTATCATAGCACACGCTGACTGTAGGACACGACCACTAAGCTAGAGCCCTAGATCACTACTCTCTTCTCACTTCTAACTCCTCTCCATTTTCTACTCTTTAGGATGGCGGATGCAAGGATCAAGTTCACGCAACCGGATGAAGACACCCCTTTTGGACGTCACTTGAAGGAACTCACTAAGTACCTAAACATTGGAATACCAAGCTTCACCGGGACTTACAATGCCACTTTACCAGAAGAGGAGCGCTGGATGATTCAAGATCAAGTACCAGGAAGGACATTTACGCCAGTCACTAAGCCCATAGAGTTTTCTTTTGATGCACCAACCTAGAGTCTAGGAAAGAGTATGGCAGCTGACATCACAATGGGACGCATCGGAGAAGTTTACCAAAAGGATCTCAAGGATACTATCTACCATATTTGTGGGTGCCGAGATGAGCAATGGGAGATGATCAGCACCAGGAAGGATAGATCAATTGCCGCTTTCATTCAGGAGTTAAACCAGCACATCCGTCGCCAGGAGAATCAGATGTGCGTAGGCATGATGGATTTGAAGAAGGCAATGACAAGGATCACGAAGCTTGAAGAAGAACTCAAGGCTACGCGCGTAGATTATGAGGAGGAAATCGTCGTGCTAGTGGAAAAGAATGATGACCTGGAAAGGAAGCTAGGAGTTTTCATGGGAGACCCCGCGCCAGGAGAAGAAGACGAATAACCCAAGGAGATTCGCCCTGAGGATTACATCATCATCGACGACATTGATTCGGATCCCGACGATAGCGACGATGACTATGTTGATGAAGCTAGAGCAGATATCATGGAATCTTCAACCGAACAATATTTCTAGTTGTCCACCAAAACAGTAGTAGTAGTAGTAGTCTACCATGTAAATAGTATAGTCCAAGCACTTTTATAACGATAAGTTCTAGACCGATTGTATGCCTTTGATTGATTGAGTGAAATGATTGTGTTTGTCTCATGTGCATATGGGTAGTGTTTTCTCACTAGACCTCATTCTATTCTATTCTCTTCTCTCCAAACCCCAGATGCCTCCGAGATGTGACCCCGGATTTACCTTTCCACTGGAGCTCACTCAGTTGATCCAGCAGCAGAATACCTTAATGCAGTTGTTAGTTCAGAACCAAGCCAACAACAACAACAACCCATCACCACCACCCCCGGTTGACAACTTAGCCCATTTTCTGTGGTTGCAGCCGCTGGTGTTTTCAAGTGGCACCGAGCCGATAGTTGCAGATGATTGGCTCCGCAGGATTGGAAGGGAGTTAACCACTGCAGGATGCACATATGCTGAGAAGGTGTGTTTTGCCGCACACCAATTGGATGGACAAGCAGCCTCATGGTGGGAGAATTACACTGTCACCTATCCTATAGCCACTGTCACATGGGATCAGTTCCAGCAAGCTTTCCGCACTGCTCATGTTTCAGCAGGAGCTATGGCCATGAAGAAGCGTGAGTTTCGCAACTTACGCCAAGGAGGGCGCACTGTTGGCCAGTATGTGGATGAATTTAGTAAGCTAGCACGTTATGCCCAGATGACGTTACTATAGATGCAGCTAAGAAGGAGAAGTTTCTGGAAGGACTAAATGATGAGCTGAGCATGCAGTTGATGGTAGCAAATTTCAATAACTACTAGGAGTTGGTGGATAGAGCTCTCATGCTTGAAGGGAAGCAGCAGTAGATTGACAGCCGCAAGAGGAAGTATGAACAAGGGAAGTATAATTCTGGAGCTCAGCAGAGACCCCGTTTCACCCCGAAGTCGGGAGGACTTGTGCATAACCATGGAGGCCACACTCATAATGGAGGAAGTTCACACAACCATAGTGGCCCCAAGAACGGAAATGGTAATGGAGAAAGCAACGGACGGAACCGTTCCAACCCAGCAACACCTGTCAAGAAGGATATAAGCCACGTTACTTGCTACAAGTGCCAAAAGACCGGACATTACGCCAATGAATGTCCTGAAGCTAAAAACGGAAACGGAAATGGAAGCTCTAGGAAGAAGCCCAACCCTTTCACCAGGGGACAGGTGAACCACGTTAACGTGGAGGAGATTGAAGCCCAGCCAGATGCTATAATAGGTAAGTTTTTGGTTAAGTCATTTACTGCAGTCGTTCTTTTTGATACTGGTGCATCTCATTCATACAGATCGAGGGGATTTGTGGATAAGTATAAACTCCCACCAAAGTTCCTAGTACGCCAATGTTAGTGAGCTTGCCAGGAGCAGAGTACATGGCAAGCCAATGATGTTTTCAGATGCCATTGGCCATAGGTAGGCACGTTCCCCTCAGACCTGATTATTCTGGAGTCGCAAGGTTTAGATGTGATTCTGGGTATGGATTGGCTATCGATGTATGGAGGAAACATCGATTGCGCCAGTAACTCGATTTTTCTCACCACCCTAGAAGGAAGAAGGATTAAGTATGTGTCCCGGCATGTGCCGAATAGGACTCAAGTAAATTGCTTATCGGGAGTAGTACAGGAGGAAGTACCGATGGTGAATGAATTCCCGGATGTATTTCCAGAAGAGTTGCCAGGCATGCCACCATATAGAGACATCAAGTTTTTGATTGAGATTTTGTCAGGCACATGACCAATATCTAAGAGACCGTACAGGATGCGCGCTCAGGATTTGGAGGAAATTAAGAAGCAGATTAAGGAGTTACTGGATAAAGGATATATTCGCTCAAGTTCATCGCCTTGGGGATCACCAGTACTTCTAGTGGAAAATAAGGATGGATCATTAAAAATGGTCGTTGATTATCGTGGATTGAATGAAGTAACAATCAATAATAAGTACCCACTGCCGATGATCAATGATTTGTTTGATCAGCTGCAAGGAGCTAAGGTGTTTTCCAAGATTGATCTGCGATCAGGATACCACCAGTTGAAGATTCGAGAGCAGGATGTACCTAAGAGAGCTTTTACCACAAGGTACGGGCTATATGAGTATACCGTTATGTCATTTGGCCTGACTAACGCACCTGCCTATTTTATGAACATGATGAACAAAGTGTTTATTGAGTTTTTGGATAGGTTCGTCGTAGTGTTCATAGATGACATTCTAGTCTACTTGAAGAATAAAGAGGAGCATAAGGAGCACTTGTGTTTGGTACTTGGGAAGCTCATAGAACATCAACTATATGCCAAGTTCAGCAAGTGTGAGTTTTGGTTAAAGGAAGTGGGATTTCTTGGACATGTTATATCCGGATAAGGAATAACAGTAGACCCCAACAAAGTCGTCACTGTGAAAAATTGGGAAGCACCCACTACAGTTGGAGAGATCCGGAGTTTTCTTGGACTTGCAGAATACTACCGGAGGTTCATTGAGAATTTCTCGAAGATTGCAAAGCCAATGACAGAGTTGTTAAAGAAGGACACCAAATTCAATTGGACTGAGGAATGTGAGACAAGTTTTCAGGAGTTGAAGAGACGCTTGGTTACATCGCCAGTGTTGATCCTGCCAGATCAACGCAAGGATTATGAAGTGTATTGGGATGCTTCTCGTCGAGGACTTGGAGCAGTGCTTATGCAGGAAGGAAGAGTTGTTTCATATGCCTCACGACAGCTTAAACCCCATGGGCTAAATTATGCTACGCGTGATTTGGAGTTAGCAACCGTAGTGCATGCGTTGAAGACACGAAGACATTTTCTCATCGGAAACCATTGTGAAGTATACGTGAATCACAAGAGTTTGAAGTATATCTTCACGCAGAAGGAATTGGATCTCAGGCAGAGAAGATGGTTAGAGCTAATAAAGGATTATGATATGAAATTGCATTATCATCCCGGAAAGGCTAATATAGTAGCCGATGTGTTGAGCCGCAAAAGTCATGTAAATACCCTCATGACCGAAGAGTTACCCAAGGAGTAAGTAAAAGACCTTCGTGAGCTATGTTTGGAGATAGTTCCGAGAGGTTATGTAGCAACATTGGAAATTCAGTCTACCTTGATGGATAAGATCAGAGAAGCTCAGAAGAAGGACAAGGAGATTGCCGAGATAAAGGAAAGGATGAGTAAAGGAAAGGCTAAAGAATTTCGTGAGGATGAGCACGATACCTTATGGTTTGAGGACCGGGTATATGTGCAAAATGATCAGGAGATCAGGAAGTTAATTCTGCAAGAGGCCCATGACTCACCATATTCGATTCACCCAGGTAATACCAAAATGTATCTGGATTTGAAGGACAGTTTCTGGTGGACTGGAATGAAGAAGGATATTGCGGAGTATGTAGTAGTTTGTGATGTATGTCAAAGAGTGAAGGCAGAGCATCAGAAGCCAGCCGGATTGTTACATCCATTGCCGATACCCGAATGGAAGTGGGATAAGCTAGGCATGGATTTTATCACGGGATTACCCAGGACTCGTTCTGGCTATGACTCGATATGGGTTGTAGTCAATCGTTTGACAAAAGTAGCTCATTTAATCCCAGTGAAGACCACTTACACCAGTGCCAAGTTGGCAAATATATACATGACCAGGATCATATGTCTGCATGGAGTTCTGAGGACCATTGTATCAGATAGAGGAACCCAGTTTGCTTCAAAGTTTTGGAATCAGTTGCATGAAACTTTGGGAACCAGGCTATAGTTCAGTACAACTTTTCACCCGGAGACAGATGGACAGAGTGAGAGGGTAAATCAGATTCTGGAGGACATGTTGAGAGCTTGTGCGCTAGATTATGGATCTAGTTGGGACAATAATTTGCCTTACGCAGAGTTCTCTTATAACAACAGCTATCAAGCCAGTTTGAAGATGGCCCCTTTCGAAGCCTTGTACGGAAGGAGGTGCAGAACACCGTTGTTGTGGGATGAAGTTGGAGACCGATAGTTGTTTGGACCAGATTTGATTAAGGAATCGGAAGAAAAGGTTAAGCTGATTCGCGATAGACTTAAAGTAGCCCAATCCAGGCAGAAGAGCTATGCGGATTCTAAACGCAAGGAGATAGTTTATGAAGTTGGAGACAGAGTGTATCTTCATGTATCCCCACTTCGAGGAGTTAAGCGCTTTGGAGTTAAGGGAAAGTTAGCGCCACGTTTTGTAGGACCATACAATGTTTTGGAACGTATGGGAGAAGTTGCCTACAAGTTGGAGTTACCTAAAGGAGTGTCAGGAGTTCATGATGTGTTTCATGTTTGATAGCTGAAGAAGTGTCATGCTGAGATGGCCGATATACCATTAAGAGATACCGTGCCCTTGGAGGCGATTCAGTTGGATAGCAATTTCACGTATGAGGAGAAACCAGTAAGATACTCGAGTTTGCCAGCCATGTTACATGCAACAAAGTAATCAAGTTCTGCAAAGTTCAGTGGAGCCACCATACCGAAGATGAAGCCACCTAGGAACGGGAGGAAGACCTACGAAAGGACCACTCTCACCTATTTTCTAGCCAACCCGAATCTCGAGGGTGAGATTCATCTTAAGGGGGGTAGGTTTGTAACATCCCAAATTTTCAATTTGGAATGTTATACATTAGATCATCATTGCATATCATATTTTATTGCATTTTGGTTGATCCTAGAAATTCTGCGCAACTCAAGGACCCACAGAGAGGGTTGGGGATTTCGTTATTTTCATATTCGAGTTTTTCTCCAATTTTAAAAAGAGGATCGTTTGATTTTAATTATTTACTCTTCGATTATTTATAAAAATAAAAGAGATAGGATAAAATGACTTCCTCAAAATAGAGAAATATCAAAGATTTAATATTAAAATCAAATAAGATTTTTATTTGGAGTTTTATTGATATTTTATTTGAATTAGGAAAAAAGTGTGTTTTTCAAAATTGCATTTTTGGCCCAAATAAATTTGCACCTTGTCCGGCTTATTTTTTGAGGACGGGGAAAATTTATTTCAGGATTTTTGGAGTCCGTTTAGTATTTCTTTTATTTTATTTTCTGAGCATCGGTATTATTTAAAAAAGGGCGAACCGACTCCGGGCCGTAAGCAGCTAGGACTCCTCGAGCCGGCCCTTATAAGCCGCGGCCCTGAGCCCCGTCCAGCCCAAGCCGCCACCGCACCCTAACCCTAAACCTAGCCCCGATCCGCCGCAGCCGCCGCCGTGCCCCGCTGCGCCGAAGCGCCAAACCCTCGTCGGACCCCCGCCAGACCTCGTGGTAGTTGCCTCGGTTTTCATGAGAAAACCGTTTTGGTTTTTTTTGAAAACCCTAGATCCGTTTTTTTATTTAGATCCGATTCGGTTTATTTTTTCGGTTTTGTTGTTTAGTGAACGCCCGTTTTTGCATTTGTTTTAGCGAACGGTTTTCACCGTTTAGCTGCAGACAGCGAAAGTCCGTTCGTTAGCCTGCTCGTCAGTTTTTCATTTTTTCGGATTTTCTGCGATTATTTATGATCACGATTTCTGATCCGATTTTCGTTTTAGTATAACTTTTCGCTCATTTAACAAACTCAGGCGATTCAAACGCCTAGAGTTTCGTATCGAAACCCTATTTCCATTTAATCAACTTAAACAAGTTTTTGCTACTATAAAAATTGACTTTAGTCCAGATTAGTAAACGATGCCTGTTTCTTTCGTCGTTTGAGTTTTGTTGCTTCGTTTGATTTGATTCTTTTTGCAAACCAGAGTCCTTAAGTTGAACTTTCTGGTTAGATCTCTTATTTGAGTTTTACCTGTGCCCTTGCTTGATTTCTTATTGTATGCTTGTTTGTTTGTGATAGAACACCAAGAGTGCGAAGCGTGCTACTACGAGTCTCTAGGTTTCGCGGATCATCAGCAAGGCAAGTAACACTTTGATCATACCTCTTACTACCCAGTTTTTATTGCATTAGATCAACCCTCAAACATTGCATGGTTAGGATCTGAATTAAACTGTAGGTTGGGAAGTAGTTAATGAGGTAGGAACCTATTACCCTGTATATTATCAAACCCTGGGAGTTACTTCTATGTTATGCTTATACTACTATGCTATGCTCATAGACCTGGATTGGGTTTGAGAGTTTTCACGATAGATGTGAGTATTGTTAATTAATGGTTCAGTTTAAGGTGGCAACTTTAATACACATCTGGGTGGATTGAGGCACGTGGGGAACCCAGTGATTGCCTGTATTTTTTGGGAATCCCGGGGTACCGTGTGATTCTCCTATGGACTGCCACCCAGGCTCAAAGGGATCATAAGATTATTCATACTGGAAACTTCCGTGTGCAGCCACATGCTATTATGGGCTCTAGCATAGTTGATTAAGTTGTGTGAACTCTTACAGTGGTAGACTAGCAGATGTAGGGGACGTAGGTGTACCGGTCTACCCATCGCAAGGTGCTAACGCTTCTGAAAGACTGTATCTCGGTCATCCATTTCTCAAACATTATGTAGTGCAAGAAATCCAATGGAGGAGATCGAGTCTTGTGGGGAAAAGTGCACAAACCTCTGCAGAGTGTACAAACTAATCATGGTTAGCCGTGTCCCCGGTTATGGACATCTTGAGTATCTAGTTCTTGGATTATCATGTGGATCTCATCACTCTTAATTATATAATTTTGTTTGATTTAATGATTATTTTTAATTGGGATTGAGATGGGGTTTACCATTCTCTATGTTTTCAACAAATTTTCTACTTAAATAAAATATATTCCTTTGAAGTAGAGAAAAATTGGCTTTACGCAAAACATATCAACCATATAGCCTCCACCAGCCATATATGCATATAGTGATAGCTTTATTCTGTTCATTATTCTCTTGTGTTACCTTGCCAGCATATTCTATGTGCTGACCCATTTTCGGGCTGCAACGTATCATGTTGCAGACTTTTCAAACGACGAGTAAGGAGCCTTAGGTCGTGGTCTTTCACTCAGTGATGCCGTTGGAGTTGATGGACTCACTTTATCTTCCAAGCCTTCTGTTGTTATCGTATTAGATGGCCTTAAGCCATATTTATTGTAATAAGTGTGTGATTGCCACTCTGTTATAAATCCTTCAAGTATTGTGTGTGTCAGCATTACCGATCCAGGGATGACACTTATACACAGAGATCAGACTGTTTGAGGTCTGGTCGCTACATAATGGATATCGTTTCGCCCCCGAAGTTGGGGCATTCCCTACCGAAACCATCACGCTTGTTGCGAGAAGCTCTGGTTTGTGAGAAGCACATATCGAAACCTGCCCCAAATGGGACAAAAACTTTACCATGCCATGTTGATGCCGCTCCGTGATAGCATGCCAAATTTCATGAATTTCAGTTGAGTTTTGGATTTACTAGAATTTAAAAACCAGGTATCTCAATGTTTGTGGCTGAGTGACAGTGCACGGTGCTTGACATTCATTCACATTTCTTGCATGTGACCTAAGCATGCACCCAAGGACAAAGATTTGATTTTTCAACCAATTTATATGCACCGGAGCTTGTGCATGTAGTTCAAATTTTAATTATGCACAAAAATGCATTGAAAACTCACTTAATGCATAAAAATGTCCAAACGAACCCCGAAAAATCACAAAAAAATAACACAACACTCCTGTTGTTCAATGTTGACATGAGAAAAAAATTGAAAGCAATTAGAGGCAATGGATATCGTTTCGTCCCCAAAGTTGGGGCGTTCCCTACCAAAACCATCATGCTTGTTGTGAGAAGCTCTGGTTTGTGAGAAGCATATACCCAAACCTACCCCAAATGGGACAAAAACATTACCACGCTATGTTGATACTGATCCATGATAGCATGCCAAGTTTCATGAATTTCAGATGAGTTTTGGATTTACAACACTTAGAGAAGCATTCGCACGGGGGGTTAAAAATAAAGATAACCCTCTGGCTCGCGAAAACCCAAGGGAAAGGTATAGGTTGTTAGGCAAATGTAAAACCAAGGTTGGGCCTTGCTGGAGGAGTTTTATTCAGAGCGAACTTTCAAGGGGTTCCCATAACACCCAACCGCGTAAGGAATGCAAAATCAAGGAACATAACACCGGTATGACGGAAACTAGGGTGGCAAGAGTGGAACAAAACACCAGGCATAAGGCCGAGCCTTCCACCCTTTACCAAGTATATAGATGCATTAATTAAAATAAGAGATATTGTGATATCCCAACATAACCATGTTTCAATATGGAACAAACTTCGGCTTCACCTGCAACTAACAATGCTATAAGAGGGGCTGAGCAAAAGCAGTAACTTAGCCAAACAACGGTTTGCTAGGAAGGAGGGTTAGAAGCCTGACATGGCAATATGGGAGGCCTGATAAACAAGTGGTAGGTAGCGCGACATAGCGATAGAACCAACAACTAGCAAGCAAATATAGAAGTGATTTCGAGGGTATGGTCATCTTGCCTGAAATCCCACGAGGAAGAAGAACGAGTCCATGAAGAAGACAAACGGACGAAGTCGAACGAATCCTCACAAACGTGATGTTATCAGAACTAACCCGAAGAAGCAACACCGGAAAGAAGCAACCAACATATTAAACAACCATCACATAAGCATGGCATGATGCACAACCAAGTATGATGCATGTCCGATTTAAAGAGGCTTGGCGTGGAAAAGGGCATAAACAAAACTACAAATTAAGTGGAGCTCAATATGCAACGAGTTGCGTATTGACAAGACACCACATTTGATTATTTAGTCCGATCTCATTTATGTACCGAATAGTATTAAATGTTATTAAATATAGCAAGGGGTGATGCATATGAAAACTACCTATCTTGGCAAGTTTAAATGAGGCCGGAAATAACAAACACAATTCCGGAAAATCCTCATGTGCATAATATGAATTTGGTATTGTTCTGCCCTAAACCACATTTTAGAGTTGTTAAACATGGAAGATGAGCTCACCAAGTTAAACTAGGCATTTTTCTACCCCATTTACATATAAAGTTTATTTCAAATGGAGCTACGGTTATTTAACATGGCATTTAAGCAAATTAATGCAAACAACATTTTAAACATGGTTGAAAGTTGCATATTATGAAATTAGACAAAATTTTAAGCATTTTTCATATTAAGTTTGTTTAATTTTGATGCACTGTTAATTAGTTAACTGGTAAAACTAGGGGTTTTTCTGCAAAACTGGTAAAACCTGGGTAAATGCTAAATTCGCAGAAGGGAAAAAATCAACGGGCCGAATCTACTGGCCCAACAGTGCACAGGGGGCGCTGGATCTGATGCTCACCATAGGTTTGGCCCAAGCGAAGAAGCAGGCCGACAGGGAAGCTGGACATGGCGCGGCGCTGGGCCTCGGCTAGAGTGGAGGCCGGCCCACCTGGCGCTGGAAGGCCTGCTGGCGAGGTCAACGCGGGCGTGCCTCCATCCTCATACGCAACAGATGACACAGGAGGCAGGGTTCAATGTCGGCGGCGCGAACTAGGCGGAGGCAGCAGGTCCGGGAGGTTGGGGAAGGTGCCGGAGGCCGGAGCAGACCAGATACAGGTGCGGCGGCCCCATTTCCGCCGATGGTCGACGGATCCGGCGTGGGGCGCAGATCGGCGACGATGCTCCATGGAATTCCTGGCTGAGAGAGAATGACAGAGGGAGAGGTTAGAGAGAGTTCGGGAAGGAGGAAGGAGGGTGCGGGGTCGCCGGGTACTCATCTCCGGCGATGGCGGCGGCAGATGGCTTAATCCAGAGGGCGGCGGCGAGCGCTCCTGATCCCATTGGGATTGAACAAGAGGGTGTGAGAGTTGGGAGGAGCGGGACGGCTCGGTCGCCTGCAGGGCGGTGTCGGGCCCGATTTGGCCCGCGGCGGGCTACGGCGGGCCCTGCATGGTGGGAGGCGCGGGGAGAACGCGGGGACGTGATGTGGAGGCACCCGATAGGCAGGGGCGTCTACTCACGTGGTGGCGCGGCCAAACAGACGACGCCAAGTGGCGGGACGGCGGCTGGGGAGGAGCTAGCGGCGACAAGTGGCGGTGGCGGAGCGGGCAGGCGCGGCAATTGAGGAGGGTTGGTGGCTGCATGTAGGTGGAGACTAGGGGATGCCAAAAGGACGAAGGGTGTCCATTTATAGGCAGGATTAGGGTTTGAGAGGGTTGAGGGGTGTTTTCGGACCGTGCGATCACCATCGGATGGCTCCGGACGCGAGAAGGGGTAGGTGGGCTGCCGGTGGGGATAGTAGGCTGTGTAGAGGGGGAATGCCCGATGGTCTAAGAAAAAAGAGGAGGAATGCAGCCCGATGGCTGTTTCCGGAGACCGAAAACGTCCGACGATAGACTGACTATACTGCCGCTATAGTTAACCATTGGGGCGTCAAATGGACTCCGAATGCGATAAAAATTGGCAGGCGACCTACTAAAAACATAACAACACTGCATGACAACTTTCAACCCATTCCGAGAATATTTTCTGGCCACTTATAAAATACTATTTTGGACATGCCGCGGGCATGTGCAAGTCTGTGTGGGCTAAGAACGGACAACGGAAAGAACTGGGGAAACCCGGACGGATGCATGTTTTGAAAACATGATGATGCAATGCGGATGATGACATGGCAAAAATGCCACACGCAAACAAAAAGACAAGGCAACAATAGTGAATAACTAGAAGACACCTGGCGCATCGGTCTCGGGGCGTTACAGACAAAAATCAATTCCAGCGGCCTAGCGTCCAGAACCACTAGATCCAATCTAGACACCATCACGGAGGGGTTCACCACTTCCATTGGCGCCTCTCCGATGTTGCGTGAGTAGTGCTTTGTAGACCTTCGGGTCCGTATTTAGTAGCTAGATGGCTTCCTCTCTCTCGTTTGATTCTCAATACAATGGTCTCTTGGAGATCCATATGATGTAACTGTTTTTGCGGTGTGTTTGTTGGGATCAAATGAACTTTGAGTTTATGATCAGATCTATCTTTTTATCCATGGAAGTTATTTGAGTTTCTTTAATCTATTATATGCATGATTGCTTATAGCCTCGTATTTCTTCTCCGATATTTGGGTTTTGTTTTGCCAACTTGATCTATTTATCTTGCAATAGGAAGAGGTGCTTTGTAGTGGGTTCGATCTTACGGTGCTTGATCCTAGTGACAGAAGGGGAACCGACACGTATGTATCATCACTACTAAGGATAAAATGATGGGTTCTATTTGTACATAAATAGATCTTGTCTACATCATGTCATATTCTTATTGCATTACTCCGTTTATCCATGAACTTAATACACTAGATGCATGCTAAATAGCGGTCGATGTGTGGAGTAATAGTAGTAGATGCAGGCAGGAGTCGGTCTACTAATCTTGGATGTGATGCCTATGTGATCATTGACTGGATTTCATCATGATTATTTGAAGTTCTATCAATTGCCCAACAATAATTTGTTTACCCACCATTTGCTATTTTTCTCGGGAGAAGCCACAAGTGAAACCTACGCCCCCCGGGTCTCTTTCTCATATTATTTGCCTTTGCGATCTATTTTATTTTCCTTTTATTTTCAGATCTATCAAACCAAAAATACAAAAATACCATGTTGCAATTTATTTTATTTGGCGTTCGATCTATCAATATTTACTACTCTCTCATGTCTATTTGCCAATTTGTGGCACCATTACCCAAAAGGGATTGACAACCCCTTTTACAGTCGAGTTGCGAGTATTTGTTATTTGTGCGCATGTGTTATTTACATAGTGTTGCTTGCTTCTCCTACTGGTTCGATAACCTTGATATCATCACTGAGGGAAAGACCAACCTTCGTTGTGCTGCACCATCCCTTCCTTTTGGTGGAAATACCGACGTAGCTTCAAGCAACATCAAAAGGAATTTCTGGCGCCGTTGCTGGGGAGGATCAAGTCAAGATAGTCTCTCGACAACTCGCCAATTTCGGGTGTCGTTGCCGGGGAGGATCATCTACATCTACCAGGTTCCTAATCACAAATCTCATCTCCTCACAATTTACATTATTGCCATTTGCCTCTCGTTTTCCTCTCCCCCACTTCACAAAAAATTGTTGTTTTATTCGCCCTCTTTTTCGTTCGCCGTTTTCTTGTCGGATCTGTTTTTAGTGCAATCTTGGTGCATAGTCACCATGGCTCAAGAGAACACCAAGTTGTGTGATTTCTCAAATACCAACAACAATGATTTTATTGGCACTCCGATTGCTACTGCCACTAGTGCGAAATCTTGTGATATTAATACTGCTTTGCTGAATCTTGTTATGAAAGATCAATTTTCTGGTACTCCTAATGAGGATGCTGTGTCCCATCTTAATACCTTCGTGGAATTGTGCGATATGCAAAAGAAAAAATATGTGGACGATGATATTGTGAAGATGAAATTGTTTCAGTTTTCTTTGCGTGATTCTGCAAAATTTTGCTTCTCTTCTTTGCCTCGTAATAGTATCGATTATTGGAATAAGTGCGAAGATGCTTTTATCACTAAGTATTTTTCGTCCGCAAAAATTATTTCCCTTAGAACCCAGATCATGATTTTTACGCAACTTGAACATGAGCATGTTGCACAATATTGGGAAAGGATGAAAATTATGCTAAGGAATTGCCCAACTCATGGGTTAAATCTTTGGATGATCATACAAAAATTTTATGTGGGGTTGAATTTTGTTTCTCGTAATATTTTAGATTCCGCTGCAGGTGGTACTTTTATGGAAATTACTTTGGGTGAAGCCACCAAATTTCTTGATAATGTTATGGCAAACTATTCACAATGGCATACGGAAAGAGCTCCTACTAGTAAAAAAGTTAATTCGGTTGAAGAAATTTCTTCTTTGAGTGAAAAAGTTGATGCTCTTATGAAATTGTTTGCTAGTAAAAGTGCTCCTATTGATTTCAATGATATGCCTTTCTCTACATTGATTGAGCAAAATAGTGATGCCGCAGATGTGAACTTTATCTCGCGAAACAATTTCAATAACAATGCTTACATAGGTAATTTTAATCCTAGGCCTTTTCTTAGAAATTCCTCTAATAATTATGGTAATTCCTATGGAAATCCTTCTTATAATAATAATAGGAACACCTCTGATCTTGAGAATAACATTAAAGAATTTATCAACACACAAAAAGTTTTCCGCACTACCATAGAAGAAAAGTTGAATAAGATTGATGATTTGTCTAGAAGTGTTGATAGAATTTCTCATGATGTGGAAAATCTCAAGATGAAATTTTTTGTGCCTAAGGTTGAGGAATCAATTAAAGCTCTCTATGCTTCTATGGATGAAAGTAAGAAAATAACCCCTATGCTTAGAGCTAAAAGAGAATTTTTAGAAAAAGTATTTTCTAGTGATTACTTCCATAAAAGTGATGAAAATCTTAAAATGATTGGTGTTTCTTCTATTGATTACTTGTTTAGTAAAGTTCAAATTGATGAAAAAGGGACTGTAGAAGAGCCAACTTACTTAGAAGGCGTCCCGATGATTCGGAGGGTGAAAATCTTGTTGAGAAAACACTACTGCAGGATGGTCCAAAGTCGACACTACGATCAGAGACCCTTCGACGAAACTGGTGCGATGCCATAATCCCAAACAGTGGTGTAAAAAAAACTCTCAAAAAAGGTGCAAAATGTTTGCGATGGCGGATGCATGAAACTCTGTTCAGATTTTAGTTGCGCGTGCGATGCAGGGCATATGGTTGAGTTCAATTAAATGTTTCGGATGAGGAGGAACAAAAGAAATGGGCAGCCAGATGAAGGCATCTGCGATATATAGCATACGGTTCACTAGGATGAATTCTGTGTGATTAGGCAACACAATGGAAACGGTTCAACTAAACAAGATGTGTGTGATATGCGGTAAACAGGTCCATAATCAGAAATGTGTGTGAAGACCAATAATAACACAGACGATTGCTGCTAATAAGCCGTGTGATTTGCTCTGTCTACAGTAGAATAACATGTATATATATAACTAAAATAAACACCCAATTACATAAGTGACTATACTTCTTGTGACGCTCCCGCCACTGCTATGTGGCTCGATCCCTCGTCTGGTCAGGAAGAAGATAGTTCCTCATGTCAACGATCCGCCTGTACATCTCGTATCTTGTGTACGCGTCCATGGCCATGTACTTGACATGTTGTTCATCCAGTCTCTCATCCCACACACTTTACCAGGCGTTCCTGTCCTTATTGCTCTCATTCTTAATCTTTATGTACTACTAGGGGTCGATCATGGTCGAGGCGAGGTCAACCAGGGAGTTCAGTTTGTTTTTGTCGCTGCTCCAGACCTTGCAGTGGCTCTGGATGTTGACAAGATTCGGGCATTTCAAGCCCCAAACCTTGAGCGCATTTTAGATCGTTGGTGGTGTCCACCGCAGTGAAATTGTAGTCAGAGCTGTTGATAAACCTGGAGAAACACTCGCAAGGCGTTGTGGCCTGGTGGTAGTTGTAGACGAGGACGTCATGTCGCACGCACAACTGGGCGATGACATCCTTTTGATCGTGCCCGGAACGACCCATGGTGTACTCGAGGTCGAAGCCGACCACTTGGTACTTGTCCTCGGCAACGAACTGCTCCATAGTTTGGATGGAGCTCTCCACCGAGACCAGATCGTTGGTCTACACCACCGAGAGAGCCTTCCCCCTCATGTCGGTGTCCACGAAGTGTTGCGTGGTGAACTGCTCGCCGTTGTCGTCGGCCGCTAGGAGGGCCATTAGAGCCATTGGGAGTGCCATTGGAACCACTAGATGTCCTCTCTATATTTGTCCTCGTGGGTGTGCTTATTGTGTCGTGTGAGATGGGAGATGAAGGTAAATGGCCGCATGAATAAAAGGGGGCCATGCGGCGGGGATTCTCGGCGCGTCCACAAGGCAGTTTTTGCAGCGGGTAACTACATCGTTGCGCCGCACCCGGCGCAACCGCACGCACACGAACGTGCGTGGTCGTGCGCTAGCCTCAAACACTGGTGGTGCGTGTGGAGGGACGAGGGCAGAGCATCCGGAGGGACGTGAGAGCAGAGCACGCTTGGTGGGACGCGAGCAGAGCGCGCCGGGGCCGCCTGAACTGCAAGCAACCACACACATAGAGCAGTTGAACATGTAGGAAATGGTCGCCTACAAGCCAGCTGATAGTTGCGTTGCTGCGTAGAGAGCGGCCGTGTTCTACCACCTCCGTCTAGTCTATAGTCCCCTTTATGTTCTGTGCCATACTTTGCCCTCAAATTTACCCAACAAAATGTTAAAGCATGTTATAAAAATTATATAATTGGAAACTATGTTAAAATGCAAATCCAACTATATAATCTTTGGCGACATGCATTCGTATTTTATTAATTAAATCATACTTATAACCCGGGACGGGGGTATAGTAGGTAATTAAATCGCAAATTTTTTTTTATTAACCGTATGTGTACGTGGCCTTTCTTCCTCCTCTCGGGCATCTTGTCACCCCGCTGCCGCAGACGACTTACAGCACAAGCTTGCACAACGCACAAGGGTGTTCTTTTAGCCAGACGGTGGCGCCAATGAATCGTTGGTGAGCCCGTTCCCGCACAACGTCGCAGGTTCCCGCACGAGCTTCCCGCCTGACTTGGTGAAATCCCCCAAAATCCCAATGCTTACCGGCCTGCTATAAAAACCCTCACGGTCGGTGAGTCCTACGTCACATTTTCTCCTCCCTCCCTGTAGCTTATCTCATCTGCTTCTACCACAATATCCAATGGCACCGGTCCGTCATCGTCGCTCAGCCACACCGCCGTCATCAGAGGACAGCTCCAGCTAGGAGGCTACACCGCTGCAGCGGCGCAGTCCCCGGCGTAATGTAGTGTGCATGGCGTCCCTATTGGGTGTGCGCGGAACACCCACCACACGCTCCGACGCCGGTGCCCGTCGGTAGCTATTGCTGGCCGCCGTTTCCACCACATCACCGTCGAAAGCCAGGGTGTAACATCCGAATTTTCAATTTGGATGTTAATCACTAGGTCATCATATGCATCCATGATTTATGCATTTTGAATTGGTTTTAATTGGAAATTTTGATCCTAGAATCATTAAGCAACTCAAGGACCAATTGAGAGAGTTGGAGGTTTTCATAAAAATCCATTTTTGAATTTTTCAAAATTGGTAATTTGGTCAAAGTGGTTTTATTCAAATTATTTGTTCCAATTATGTAAATTTAAATAAATGAGAAAAGATAATATGACTTCTTCAAAACAGGTATGAAATATTGGAAATTTAAATTTGAACAAAATATATTTATTCGAATTTTATTTTGCAATTTTATTCATTTGAATTTTATTAAATCAGGGAAAAATGTGCATTTTTAAAAATAGCATTTTAGCCCAGAATAATGTTCGCATTGTCCCAAATATTAGGAGGGGATAGTGAACATTATTTCTGCAATTTTACGATTTTTATTTTATGTTATGTTGGATTTTTATTTGCGGCGTTATTTTAAAAAAATCTTCGGACCGACTAGGTCGAAGCCCAGCCGGCCCAGCGCGCCGTCCGCCTCGTCCCCGAGCGCGGGACGCACTCATGCCGCCGAATGCCAGCCGAGTCCGGCTCGGCCACGCCCTGCCTCCGCGTTACCTCGCCCCCTCCTCCAAGCCACCGCCCCACCTTGGCCCTTTATAAGGCTGAGGCCCTCGGCCTCCCATCCCCACAAGCCGCCGTCGCCGTCGATGCCGCCTCGCCGCGCCAGCGCGCCGTCGCCCTGCAGCACCCCGCCCTCGCCGGAGTTGCCGCCGCCGCCGGTTTTCTCCGACGAACCGGTATAAACCGAACCGCCGACCCATTTTTTCAGTTTTTCTTTTAGATCGGTTTATTTTATTAGGTTAGTTTAATTATCGAACGTTCGTTCGTTTAGATTTATTAGTGAACGCTCTCGTTCGTTAGTTTTTGTTAGCGAACATTCGGTCATTGGATTTTCTTTTTAGTTTAATTTTTGGTCAGGAACATATCCATGAATAGTTTTCTTACAGATTAGTCCCTGATGTTCAAACGATCACTACTTTTTGCTCGTTTATCAAATCCAAGGAAACCAACACAAAATTCTTCGTTACGATCCCCTCTGTTCAGTTAACCAACTTAAACATGTTTTTGAAAGTATAAAATTTGGTTTCAAACAAATCTGAATTTGAACTTCTTTTGATCGTAGTTTGAGTTTCGGATCTCTGGTTCGATTGATTCTTTTTGCAAATCGAAGCTCTTCACTTGTACTTTATGTTTAGATCTTTTATTGGGTTTTACCTTTGCATCTTATGGAGTGCTTATGTATGCTACTGTGTGTTTAAGATAGTGTACCCGGAGTGCGAAGCTTGCTACTACGAATATCTAGGGTTTTCCGATCATCAGCAACTCAAGTTACACTTTGATCATATCCCTTTATTACCCAGTTTTTATGCATTAGTTTCAACCCTCAAACATTGCATGAGTAGTGAGGGAGTCCTGGATTAGGGGGTGTCCGGATAGCCGGACTATACCTTCGGCCGGACTCTTGGACTATGAAGATACCAGATTGAAGACTTCGTCCCGTGTCCGGAAGGGACTTTCCTTGGCGTGGAAGGCAAGCTTGGTGATACGGATATGTAGAGCTCCTACCATTGTAACCGACTCTGTGTAACCCTAGCCCTCTCCAGTGTCTATATAAACCAGAGGGTTTTAGTCCATAGGACGAACAACAATCATACCATAGGCTAGCTTCTAGGGTTTAACCTCCTTGATCTCGTGGTAGATCTACTCTTGTACTACCCATATCATCAATATTAATCAAGCAGGAGTAGGGTTTTACCTCCATCGAGAGGGCCCGAACTTGGGTAAAAACATCGTGTCCCTTGTCTCCTGTTACCATCCGCCTAGACGCACAGTTCGGGACCCCCTACCCGAGACCCGCCGGTTTTGACACCGACATTGGTGCTTTCATTGAGAGTTCCTCTGTGTCGTCACTTTTAGGCCCGATGGCTTCTCCGATCATCAACAGCGATGCGATCCAGGGTGAGACCTTTCTCCCCGGACAGATCTTCATATTCGGTGGCTTTGCACTGCGGGCCAATTCGCTTGGTCATTTGGAGTAGATCGAAAGCTACGCCCCTGGCCATCAGGTCAGATTTGGAAGTTTGAGCTATGCGGCCGACCTCCGCGGAGACTTGATCTTCGATGGATTCGAGCCGCAGCCGAGCGCGCCGCACTATCACGATGGGCGTGATCTAGCTCTGCCGCCGAACAGTGCCCTGGAGGTCACACCCGCATCAACTCTGACCCTTAATTCGGAGCCAACTGCGCCAATCGAGGATGGGTGGTTGGACACCGCCTCGGGGGCTGCAATCTCTACGGCGATTGAGCCGAACACCAGCCCTATTCTCTGCGAAGCCCATGACTCCAAGGAGCCGGACTCCTCTCCAGACTCCAAGCCCTCCGCGCCCCTACCGATCGAACCCGATTGGGCGCCGATCATGGAGTTCACCGCCGCGGACATCTTTCAGCACTCGCCCTTCGGCGATATTCTGAATCCACTAAAGTCTCTCTCTTTATCAGGAGAGCCCTGGCTGGACTATGGTCAGCAAGGTTGGGATGCGGATGATGAAGAAATTCAAAGCCCACCCACCACCCACTTCGTAGCCACTGTCGATGATTTAACCGACATGCTCGACTTCGACTCCGAAGACATCGACGGTATGGACGCCGATGCAGGAGTCGATCAAGAACCAGCGCCTATAGGGCACTGGAAAGCCACCTCGTCGTATGATATATACATGGTGGACACCCCAAAAGAAGGCAATGGCGATGGAACAGTGGAGGATGACCCCTCCAAGAAGCAGCCTAAGCGCCAGCGTCAGCGGCGCCGCTCTAAATCCCGCCAAAGCAAAAACGGTGATTCCGGCACGGGAGATAATAACACCCCGGACAGTGCCGAAGATAACCACGTCCAGCAAGATTCATCAAAGGAGGATGGAGAAGACAGCCCTCATGAGAGAGCGGCAGATAGAGAGGTCGAGGACGATAATTATACGCCTCCCTCCGAAGACGAGGCAAGCCTCGACGACGATGAATTTGTCGTGCCGGAGGATCCCGTCGAACAAGAGCATTTCAAACGCAGGCTTATGGCCACGGCGAGCAGCCTCAAGAAAAAACAACAACAACTTAGAGCTGATCAAGATTTGCTACTCGACAGATGGACTGAAGTCCTTGCGGCCGAAGAGTATGAACTCGAACGCCCCTCCAAGAGCTACCCAAAGCGCAGGTTGCTAACCCGATTAGAGGAGGAAGCACCTAAACCTACATCACCAGCGCATGATGCGGCCGACCGGCCACCCCGTGGCCACGACAGAGAGGCCTCTCGGCCCTCCACTCAAGCCGAACCCCGGCGCCGCTCAAAAAATACTAAGGCATGGGAAAACGCGCCAGACCTGTGAGATATATTGGAGGGCAAGGCAAGGCAAACAAGATAGATTTATGGATCGAGTGGGCGCCCTACGGCACGAGACGGTAATCGTCACTCCAGATACAGTAAATCCGGCCGGGCCGACCACAGTAGACAAAGCTCGTTTGAGCTGCGTTGTGATATAGCCCAATACAGAGGCGCCGCATACCCACTATGCTTCATAGATGAAGTAATGGATCATCAAATCCCCGAGGGTTTCAAACCCGTGAACATCGAATCATACGATGGCACAACAGATCCTATGGTATGGATCGAGGACTATCTCCTTCATATCCACATGGCCTGCGGTGATGACCTACATGCCATCAAATACCTCCCACTCAAGCTTAAAGGACCAGCTCGGCATTGGCTTAAGAGCTTGCCAGCAGAATCAATTGGTTGTTGGGAGGACCTGGAAACCGCATTCCTCGACAATTTCCAGGGCACTTATGTGCGACCACCAAACGCCGATGACCTTAGCCACATAATTCAGCAGCCAGAGGAATCGGCCAGACAATTCTTGACACGGTTCCTAACCAAGAAAAATCAAATCGTCGACTGTCCGGACGCAGAGGCCCTAGCAGCCTTCAAGCATAACATCCACGACGAGTGGCTTGAACAGCACCTAGGACAGGAAAAGCCGAAATCTATGGCAGCCCTCACGACACTTATGACCCGCTTTTGCGCGGGAGAAGACAGCTGGCTAGCTCGCAGCAATAACATGACCAAGAGCCCTGGTAATTTGGATACCAAGGACAGCAGTGGCAGGTCGCGTCGCAAGAAGCAAAAGCGCCGCATTAACGGTGACAATGCTGAGGATACGACAGTTAATGCCGGATTCAGAGGCTCTAAACCCGGTCAGCGGAAAAAGCCATTCAAGAGGAATACTTCGGGCCCGTCCAGTTTGGACCGAATACTCGACCGCTCATGCCAGATACATGGAACCCCCGAAAAACCAGCCAATCACACCAACAGGGATTGTTGGGTGTTCAAGCAGGCAGGCAAGTTAAATGCCGAAAGCAGAGACACGGGGCTGCATAGCAATGACGAGGAGGAGCCTCGGCCGCCGAACAACAGTGGACAGAAAGGGTTTCCCCCACAAGTGCGGACGGTGAACATGATATACGTAACCCATGTCCCCAAGAGGGAGCGGAAGTGTGCGCTAAGGGACGTATATGTGATGGAGCCAGTCGCCCCAAAGTTCAACCCATGGTCTTCCTGCCCGATCACTTTCGATCGATGGGACCACCCCGCTAGCATCCGTCATGGCGGATTCGCCGCATTGGTTCTAGACCCAATTATTGACGGATTTCACCTCAATAGAGTCCTTATGGACGGCGGCAGCGGCCTGAACCTGCTTTACCAGTATACAGTGCGGAAAATGGGCATCGATCCCTCGAGGATTAAACCCACTAAAACGACCTTTAAAGGCGTCATACCAGGTGTAGAGGCCAACTGTACAGGCTCAGTTACAGTTGAAGTGGTCTTCGGATCTCCGGATAATTTCCGAAGCTGTCACACCCTGCATTTTGTAACTTGTCATTTGCATTAATAAAGCATGAATATTTGGACCAACAAAAACTTTTGCATTATTTGGCTTTTATTTTGGAGTTGGTTTTCTCTGTGTGATTTTTTTTCAAGTGCTCTTTAAAGTCAACTACTCCACCTTCTGTACTTCATCTCCTTGCCCCAAACTTCTGCCCAATGATCATACCATGTGTATAGTGCAATATAGTATTTTCTTACAAAAATAATTTGGCCAAATAGTATTTTCAAAAATTAGTTTTCCAAAAACCCCTGGATTGAGGTTTGCACTGCAAGTACCTGATTTGGGGTATGAAAAATATTTCAAAGAGTATATTTGAAACCTATTAGATATAGGATTCCCATAAACCACAAAAAGATAATATTAAAAGTTATTTTCCTATTTTATTTAAAAGCTTTTTCTTAAGGCCAGAAATGGTCTTTAATAGGGAAAAATTATTTTATTATTTTAAAAATATTTGACAAAAATCAGGGAAACTCAGCGGGCATATATTTCCCATATATAAGAGTTTCAACATATGGTCATGATCAAAATATTGGACAAAACCTCCCAAAACCATTTCTGCCCATTTCAAGGATTTGAAATATTTCTACAGGAAATATTTTCATAAAAATCCAAGGGAAATCCAGCAAGTCACAAATGCATGTTGTGATCACCTTGCAAAGCCTCATGTCAATCAAGGTCATTTTGGTTCACCAAAAAGCCCCAAAACCCTCTCTGACCAGAATCAAATTTGAACAAGTTTGTACTACCAACTTTCTCTCCTGGACCCCAACTTTTGTGAGCATGTTCACATGACCAAATGAGGCCACTACACCAAGTGGTGCATCAAGGAGAAGTGATTTGCTCAACTAGATCTACACAAGTCCATTTCTGCTAATTTCTAGGGTTTACAAAAGTTGCATTGGCAACTTTGCCCAAATAAGCTCCAAATTGGTGGAAGGCCCTAATTATATGTGTAATTTCACCCTATGGAGTCTCATGGGAATTGGAAATCTTTTTCTTACCAAAACCATTATCAAACACCTTCTGCCACTTTTCAAAAATCACCATTTTGACCACTAAAACTATTCTCCTTGAGCTCAACTTTTTACCACAGCTCCTCCTATTCTCTCCTACCTCCAGTAACTCTTCCCTGGCCTCAGCTCAATGATTGAGGGGTAAAATTCCCCCATTTACCTCCCTGGACAGCCCCTCTCTCCCTCTTCTTCTACCTCTCTCCTCTCCTACTGGCCACCCAGGGCATCCAAGGCCATCTCCTACTTCTTTACTCCTCCCTAGAGCTACCAGACATGCTTGGCCGTGCCCACTTTACCAAAAAAATGGCATGTCGGCCATTTGCACGCTCTGGAGCGCGCTACAGTGCGCTCCCGCACTGTAGCCACCCCCTTCCAACCGCCTCCTCCACCTCGGGCCTCCCCAGCGCACCCGACGATGCGCCTCGACGTCTGCGACACACCACGCCTCTGTCCACCTCCTCCTTCTCCCTCCTCTCGCCCGAGCCCGCACAAGCACCGGCCGCCCGAGCACACCAGTGAGCGCGCTCACCCGCGCGGTGCCCTGGCCCCCCTGCTTTCCCTCTCTTCTCCCCCCTCACCCTAGACCAACCCCACAAACGCCTCAGACACGCCCCGACGAGCCCCCGTGACCCGCTTCGACCGCAACAGGCTCGCCGGCGCACGGGTCCTAGGTGGACCTCGCCCGCCTATTTAAGGGCCTCCCCGAGCCCTCCTCTCCTCACCAATCGCTCTCTCACTCCCCTAATCATCCCCCTGCACCCCAGTTCCTTTCCAGAGCCTCCCAAGCTCGAGATCGAGCTCAAGCTCCGCCGCTTCGTCTCGACGGAGTTCACGAGGTACAGGCCGTCCCCGGCCCCCTTTCCTCTCGATCTAGAACCCCTGCAGCTCTCTGATCCTTTCCCCCATGTTTCCCCTCTCTGTAGCTGCCGGAAACGGCCGGAACCGCCACCGCCGAAGCCCCTCCGCTGCGTGACCTCATCGCCAGCGAACCAGGCCACCCCAGCGACCGGTTCCACCTCCACCCGAACGACGACGCCACGCTGAGTCCGTCGCTGCCCTTGTCCAAGCTCGCCATGCCCTGCATCGTCGCCAGTAAGCCTCGCTGCCGTCGGACGAGGGTTGACAACGACCCTGACAAGGGGCCCCGCCCGTCAGCCTCTCTGTCCTCTCCCTCTCCCGCGCCCTCTCTCACTGACGCCGGGCACTAGCCGTCAGGTTTAAAAATCTGGCGCGCGCGCGCGTCGGCTCGGCTGGGCTGCGTCGCTGGCTGGGCCGCTGCCCTACGGCTGTTCTGGCCCAGCAGGCATAGTGCCCCTTCCCCTTTTTCTTTTCTGTCAAACCTGTAAAAATTCCATAGGATTAAATATTCACCCAAATGCAATAATTCCAACTCCTAAATCTTTGTAATAATCCCACCTATTTATTGGTGCAGTTTTCACTCTTATCAAACCAACTTCTCTTCACTGTTCAAATTTAAATTTGAATTTGAGTATTTATGCCTGTCATTTAAAATTCCTAGCACTGTTTCCATGACTCCAAATCCAAAACTAGGGATTTTCTCCTTCTTAGTTTTCACCCTAGTATTTAACAAAAATGAGTTGACATTTTTCTGAGCACTTTGGTTTTTCTGTTTTATTATTGCCTTATTTTTCTCGCTATTATTTTTG
The DNA here is from genome assembly GCF_056163025.1 of Triticum urartu. Classification (NCBI taxonomy): domain Eukaryota; kingdom Viridiplantae; phylum Streptophyta; class Magnoliopsida; order Poales; family Poaceae; genus Triticum; species Triticum urartu. The sequence goes on along the minus strand of NC_141876.1, from coordinate 358,980,623 downwards.
CGACGATAGATTGCGTTGCTGACGAAGGAGTTGGACCAGAAGACTTTGAAGACCCAGAAGACTTTGTTGAGCCAGGCAAGCAGCCCTTTGACCATGTCTATGAAACCCTTTTTATGCATGTCATATAGCACTTTTATTGCTTGCATCGGAGACATGATAGTGTGGTGACCATATGGGGTGGTTTGCCACCGTTACTTCCTCGTTGATACTTGCATTGTGCATGACCCTACCTTCTTATAGGGTTATGCCGGTGGGAGTAGATAGGATGCTAAAGTAGTTGCTACGCAAAAGGGACGGGAATATGCATGGTGATGGAGACAAAGTATTTTCAAAGGACTTTTCGAAAACCCCGTCGGGTGCCACTTATGCCCGAGGGAGATAATGAGATGGGTAACCACTTGATGACGAAGTGGTGTACCGAGGCAAGTGTGTGTGTTGTTTTCGAAAACGGATTAGATTTAAGATTCATCGACTGTCCCAACCTTATATGCGCAACCACTCTACCCTTGTATGGGAAAGGGCATTATTGATTACCTAGGCCGATACTAGCTTGGAGCCCGCATTACTAGTAACGGGAGCGAGTTGGTGCTCTCTCTCGGGACGGGGTCGTGCCAGGTAGGGCGGCCATGACTGTTTTCACAGGGCACCAGATACACCGTTGTGTCCCCTCTTGGATGTTACGATCTCGAGTGAGTCTCGTATGATGTACATCGTGAGGATATGAAACAACGAGTGGACTCCTTGTTAGTGTCGTCTAGGGAAAGATAGTGATCGGGTGCTTACCCCGGGTACTTGAGGTACCGCGGGTCGTGGATGACACGGAAGTTCCCCGGATCTTGTGGGTAAAGTGTGCAACCTCTGCAGAGTGTAAAACTATTCGAATAGCCGTGTCCACGGTCAAGGATAGTTGGGCGGTGCTCCTTAAACTACGTCCAGAATTTTACAAACCACGTGTGTGTGTGGGTGTGTTGATGAAGCTAAATGGGTTAAGTCAGATGACTTGACACCATGATCAAGCTGGATTGGTGTCCAACTCTAATAACTGTTACTTGTTCATACGGATGTCTGTACTCTCATGATGCATACTTTACATGTTGATAGATCATGTCATTGCACTCAAAACTAGCTTTTTGCAAACTACCTACTTAGTGTTATATCATTGCATCATTGTGCCCTGTTCCAATCGTGGGTTGCTTGCGAGTACATTCAAAGTACTCATTGGCTTGCCACTAGTTATTTAATTGGCCAGGCATGGAAGAACATGAGTTCGAAGAAGAGTTCTTTGGAGACAAAATGCGAACTAGGACGTTTCCCAGTCAGAATGCCTATAGGGTTAAGGCAGATGGCATGGGTTCTACTTATCAACGAAGATTTCCGCTGCTTAAGTTTATTTGGTATTCAGCCCCTTGTGGCTTTATCTATGTAAGACTTGACCATAATGGTCATAATTTGTGTAAGACGATATGTATGGATGTAAGACTCTTGTTATTCAGCTTATGTATGTTCAGTGAGCATTGATCTCTGGGATCACTGTACACGTGCATTCGGTGATCTCGACTTATGAGTCAGGGTCCTGAGTGGAAATGAGGTGTTATACGGACAGAAGTGCCGCACACCCCTCAATTGGTCAGAAACCGGAGAAGGACTAGTATTTGGGCCCGATATCCTCCGTGAAGCAGAAGAGAAAGTTCAGCTAGCCAGAGAGCAACTGAAGACCACTAAGTCAAGACAGAAGAGCTATGCTGACACTCGCCGCCGACAAGTAGACTTCCAAGTCGGAGACCATGTATACCTACGAGTAACTCCTCTTAAAGGGAACCAAGCGTTTCCACGTTAAGGGAAAGCTCGCACCAAGATTTATCGGCCCCTTCGAGATAACTGCACGACGCGGAGAAGTGGCTTACCAGTTGGAACTTCCACCTAGACTATCCGATGTGCACAACGTATTCCACGTGTCACAACTCCGGAAGTTTCTCCAAGTTCCAGACAAACCTGATCTTTACAAGGACGTCGATCACCAAGCCATTGACCTCCAGCCCAATTTGACTTATCGTGAGAGGCCCATCTGCATTTTGGATGAGGCTGAGCGACGCACTCGAAGCCGCACGATCAATTACTTAAAGGTCCAGTGGAGCAACCACACTGAAGCAGAAGCAATCTGGGAACGTGAAGACTACCTTAGATCCGAGTTTTCGTATCTCTTTAAAACATAGTTTAGGAATCTCGGGGACGAGATTCTTGTAAGGGGGGTAGGTCTTTCACACCCTACATTTTGTAACTTGTCATTTGCATTAATAAAGCATGAAAATTTGGACCAACAAAAACTTTTGCATTATTTGGCTTTTATTTTGGAGTTGGTTTTCTCTGTGTGATTTTTTTTCAAGTGCTCTTTAAAGTCAACTACTCCACCTTCTGTACTTCATCTCCTTGCCCCAAACTTCTGCCCAATGATCATGCCATGTGTATACTGCAATATAGTATTTTCCTACAAAAATAATTTGGCTAAATAGTATTTTCAAAAATTAGTTTTCCAAAAACCCCTGGATTGAGGTTTGCACTGCAAGTACCTGATTTGGGGTATGAAAAATATTTCAAAGAGTATATTTGAAACCTATTAGATATAGGATTCCCATAAACCACAAAAAGATAATTTTAAAAGTTATTTTCCTATTTTATTTAAAAGATTTTTCTTAAGGCCAGAAATGGTCTTTAGTAGGGAAAAATTATTTTATTATTTTAAAAATATTTGACAAAAATCAGGGAAACTCCGTGGGCATATATTTCCCATATATACGAGTTTCAACATATGGTCATGATCAAAATATTGGACAAAACCTCCCAAAACCATTTCTGCCCATTTCAAGGATTTGAAATATTTCTACAGGAAATATTTTCATAAAAATCCAGGGGAAATCCAGCAAGTCACAAATGCATGTTGTGATCACCTTGCAAAGCCTCATGTCAATCAAGGTCATTTTGGTTCACCAAAAAGCCACAAAACCCTCTCTGACCAGAATCAAATTTGAACAAGTTTGTACTACCAACTTTCTATCCTTGACCCCAACTTTTGTGAGCATGTTCACATGACCAAATGAGGCCAGTACACCAAGTGGTGCATCAAGGAGAAGTGATTTGCTCAACTAGATCTACACAAGTCCATTTCTGCTAATTTCTAGGGTTTACAAAAGTTGCATTAGCAACTTTTCCCAAATAAGCTCCAAATTGGTGGAAGGCCCTAATTATATGTGTCATTTCACCCTGTGGAGTCTCATGGCAATTGGAAATCTTTTGCTTACAAAAACCATTATCAAACACCTTCTGCCACTTTTCAAAAATCACCATTTTGACCACTAAAACTATTCTCCTTGAGCTCAACTTTTTACCACAACTCCTCCTAGTTCTCTCCTACCTCCAGTAACTCTTCCCTGGCCTCAGCTCAATGATTAAGGGGTAAAATGCCCCCATTTACCTCCCTGGACAGCCCCTCTCTCCCTCTTCTTCTACCTCTCTCCTCTCCTACTGGCCACCCAGGGCATCCAAGGCCATCTCCTACTTCTTTACTCCTCCCTAGAGCTACCAGACATGCTTGGCCGTGCCCACTTTACCAGAAAAATGGCATGCCGGCCATTTGCACGCTCTGGAGCGCGCTACAGTGCGCTCCCGCACTGTAGCCGCCCCCTTCCAACCGCCTCCGGCCACCTCAGGCCTCCCCAGCACGCCCGACGATGCGCCTCGACGTCTGTGACACGCCACGCCTCTGTCCCCCTCCTCTCGCCCCAGCCCGCACACGCGCCGGCCGCCCGAGCGCACCAGTGAGCGCGCTCACACGCGCGGTGCCCTGGCCCCCAGCTTTCCCACTCTTCTCCCCCCTCACCCTAGACCAACCCCACAAACGCCTCAGACACGCCCCGACGAGCCCCCGTGACCCACTTCGACCGCAACAGGCTCGCCGACGCACGGGTCCTCAGTGGACCGTCGCCCGCCGTCGGACGAGGGTTGACGATGACCCTGACAAGGGGCCCCGCCCGTCAGCCTCTCTGTCCTCTCCCTCTCCCGTGCCCTCTCTCACTGACGCCGGGCCCCGCCCATCAGGTTTAAAAATCTGGCGCGCGCGCGTCGGCTCGGCTGGGCCGCTGCCCTGTGGCTGTTCTGGCCCAGCAGGCATAGTGCCCCTTCCCCTTTTTCTTTTCTGTCAAACCTGTAAAAATTCCACAGGATTAAATATTCACCCAAATGCAATAATTCCAACTCCTAAATCCTTGTAATAATCCCACCTATTTATTGGTGCGGTTTTCACTCTTATCAAACCAACTTTTCTTCATTGTTCAAATTTAAATTTGAATTTGAGCATTTATGCCTGTCATTTAAAATTCCTAGCACTGTTTCCATGACTCCAAATCCAAAACTAGGGATTTTCCCCTTCTTAGTTTTCACCCTAGTATTTAACAAAAATGAGTTGACATTTTTCTGAGCACTTTGGTTTTTTGTTTTATTATTGCCTTATTTTTCTCGCTATTATTTTTGCGACGATAGATTGCGTTGCTGATGAAGGAGTTGGACCAGAAGACTTTGAAGACCCGGAAGACTTTGTTGAGCCAGACAAGCAGCCCTTTGACCATGTCTATGAAACCCTTTTTATGCATGTCATATAGCACTTTTATTGCTTGCATCGGAGACATGATACTGTGGTGACCACATGGGGTGGTTTACCACCATTAATTCCTCGTTGATACTTGCATTGTGCATGACCCTACCTTCTTATGAGGGTTATGCCGGTGGGAGTAGAAAGGATGCTAAAGTAGTTGCTACACAAAAGGGATGGGAATATGCATGGTGATGGAGACAAAGTATTTTCAAACGACTTTCCGAAAACCCCGTCGGGTGCAACTTATGCCCGAGGGAGATAATGAGATGGGTAAACACTTGATGACGAAGTGGTGTACCGAGGCAAGTGTGTGTGTTGTTTTCAAAAACGGATTAGATTTAAGATTTGTCGATTGTCCCAACCTTACATGCGCAACCACTCTACCCTTGTATGGGAAAGGCATTATTGATTACCTAGGCCGATACTAGCTTGGAGCCCGCATTACTAGTGACGGGGGAGAGTTGGTGCTCTCTCTCGGGACGGGGTCGTGCTAGGTAGGGCGGCTAGGACTGTTTTCACAGGGCACCGGATACACCGTTGTGTCCCCTCTCAGATGTTAGGATCTCGAGTGAGTCTCGTATGATGTACATCATGAGGATATGGAACAACGAGTGGACTCCTTGTTAGTGTCGTCTAGGGAAAGATAGTGATCGGGTGCTTACCCCGGGTACTTGAGGTACCGAGGGTCGTGGATGACACGGAAGTTCCCCGGATCTTGTGGGTAAAGTGTGCAACCTCTGCAGAGTGTAAAACAATTCGAATAGCCGTGTCCACGGTCAAGGACAGTTGGGTGGTGCTGCTTAAACTACGTCCAGAATTTTACAAACCACGTGTGTGTGTGGGTGTGTTGATGAAGCTAAATGGGTTAAGTCAGATGACTTGACACGATGATCAAGCTGGATTGGTGTCCAACTCTGATAACTGTTACTTGTTCATATGGATGTCTGTACTCTCATGATGCATACTTTACATGTTGATAGATCATGTCATTGCACTCAAAACTAGCTTTCTACAACTACCTACTTAGTGTTATATCATTACATCATTGTGCCATGTTCCAATCGTGGGTTGCTTGCGAGTACATTCAAAGTACTCATTGGCTTGCCACTAGTTATTTAATTGGCCAGGCATGGAAGAACAGGAGTTCAAAGAAGAGTTCTTTGGAGTCGAACATGCGAACTAGGACGTTTCCCAGTTAGAATGCCTGTAGGGTTAAGGCAGATGGCATGGGTTGTACTTATCAACGAAGATTTCCGCTGCTTAAGTTTATTTGGTATTCAGCCCTTGTGGCTTTATCTATGTAAGACTTGACCATAATGGTCATAATTTGTGTAAGACGATATTTATGGACGTAAGACTCTTGTTATTCAGCTTCTGTGTGTTCAGTGAGCATTGATCTCTGGGATCACTGTACACGTGCATTCGGTGATCTCGACTTATGAGTCGGGGTCCCGTTTCGCAGTGGCTATCACGCACTGCTCGGGCGAACCGCATTTGCCAAGTTCAATGTGGTGCCGCACTATGCATACCTCAAGCTCAAGATGCCAGGCCCTCGAGGAGTCATCACGGTCAATGGAAACACCGAACGCTCTCTCCGATCGGAGGAGCATACGGCGGCTATCGTAGCGGAAGTACAAAACAGCCTCTCAAGGCAATTCTCCAGTCCGGCCATTAAACGTCTGGACACCGTCAAGCGCGCCCGGAGTAACCAACAACAAGACCGCCTGGCACATTCCGAGCAAGCGTAGCAATGCGGCCCCAACCCCAGCCCTCATGAACTTGTGAAACCAGTGTTGCGCATACATAACTACGCTCTGGGAATACCATGGGCAAAGGGGGAGGGGCACCATCACGGCAAGCCCGAAACACGGCTTAAACCACACTAGGGGCTGTCGACTTCTTCATTTTCTCTTATTTTCAGGACTCCATTCTTCGGAAGGCTTGTTCGGCAGTAAAAATTGCCGCACAAACGATACAACTAGGGAAGCAGAAAGCTACGCCGCACTACGGAACTCTAAGGTGGTCTCTATAACGAGCAGTATACCTGTTTCACATACCATTCCGCAGCTCGCGCCTGGAAAGGACATGTTAAATAGTCCCATCTTTTGCTTATTGCACTATTTGTATCGTTCTGCTTTGATCACAGCTTTTTTAAATAAACAATGCATAGCTTCCGTCTATTATTGCCTTACTCTTTTTTACGAATATATGTTCATTAATGACATGTTGCACCCGTACACTTTGGTACGGCCAATACGCCAGGGGCTTAAGTACCCCGCAATACGGTGTGAGAAGTCCGAACACTTTCACAAGTGCGGCACCCCAAACTTATAGCATTATATGCATCGGCTCCAAATCATGTCTTGGGTCAATAGTTGGGTTTGCCCGGCTCCTATGTTTTTGTACCTTACGTTTCGTTATATCGGCTAAGGTAGCACTAGGAGAACTACTGCGATTGTGCCCCAGTTGAGCTGGGCTAAGCACCTCAGTAGAGAAAGCTAAAACTGACCGTCATGATGAGGCGAGAGCTGGTCGCTGTTCGAGAGGTTTTCGAGTCCCTAAAGACTTATGCCGCTTAGAGCGAGGAGTTGGCTTTCTCCGGCCTAGGCGTGGATAGCGCCCCGAACTCAGTCTTCCGAACACTAGGGGCTTTGCCGAAATTTAAAATTATAGAATTCTATGGCTAAGTGAGAGTGTTCAAGCATTATAGTCCGATTGCCTTTTTCGTTGTGTTGAGCGCCTCCCTCGAAGGACCCAAGAATGGGAAAAAGAGCGCTCATGTTTATCCTGAACACCCCAACACTCGTGGCATGGGGGCAGAAGCCGACGACTCGCCATCTCTCAAATTTGATAAACGGCCGCACAGAAGGTAATATTTTAAATTCAAAAGCGTTGCTTAGCGCATATGAACAAGTTTTCAGCGTACAGGATCACAAATGCGAGTTTACTCAAAAATTACATCTTTGGAGCATTCATCCGCTATAAGGCGCGCACCGTTCAGGACGCCCGCATAATACGCTTCCAGGACGCGATGCTCCTTGCCCGACGGCGCCCATCCTTCACCAGCTTCTCCGCATCCATCTTGCCCTAGTGCACTTTAGCACGGGCAAGCGCCCTAAGGGCACCTTCGATGCAGATGGAGCGCTTGATTACTTCAAGCCATGGACATGCATCCACCAGCCGCCTCACTAGCCCGAAGTAGCTACCAAGCAGAGCCTCTCTAGGCCAAAGCCGAACTATGAGGCCCTTTATGGCCTGTTCGGCCACCTTGTGGAGCTCGACAATTTGCTTCAGCTGGTCGCTCAAAGGCACCAGGTGTCCGGCCACAGCATACTGAGACCAGAACACCTTCTCCGTCGAGCTCCCCTCCTCGGCTCGGTAGTAGGTGGCGGCATCAGATGCACTGCGGGGCAAATCTGCGAATGCTCCTGGAGAGCTCCGGACTTGGGTAAGTAACAAGTAATTCACTTTCACGTGCTTGCTTTGCATAATGAATGCCTTACCCGCCGCTATCTACTTCATCGCTTCAATTTCTTGGAGGGATTTCTGGGCTTTGGCCTTGGCAGACTTTGCGCTTTCGAGGGCTGCCGCAAGCTCGAACGCTTGCGTCTTTGAGTCAAGCTCCAAACTCTCGTGTTTTTTCATGAGAGCCTGGAGCTCTTTCTGCACCTCCTCCACCCGCGCCTCCTGCTTCCCTCTCTCTGTGCGCTCCGTGGCCGCTCTGTTTTCGGCCTCGGACAGCGCTTTCTTAAGGGTTGCCACCTCGGTCGTGGCCCCTATAATAGCACGTTGATCCTGTCATTTTTTGCAACCACATCTTCCCTATATACTTGCGCAAGGTATTACTTACCTTCCTTCTCCTCGAGTTGCCTCTTGGCATGGCCGAGCTCGTTCTCGGACCGCGCGAAGTTTTGCTTCAGCGTATCCACCTCCGTAGTCAGTGCAGCGGAGGCCAGCAGCGAAGCCTGCATATGCATATTGACTTGATTATGTTAGACTCCTGCGAATGTTATTAGATCCTCTATTCGGCTTTCCTTTCCGAACGCCGAACAGAGCATCAGGGGCTACTGTCTATGCGGTAATATTTTTACATATTCTTTACTTACCTTAAAGCCTGTTAGAAGGCTGGCACAGGCTTCAGTCAGTCCGCTCTTGGTGGACTGAACCTTCTAGATCACCGCACTCATAGTAGTGCGGTGCTCCTCGTCGATGGAGGCGCCGTTAAGCAACTCCAGCAAATTGTCCGGTGCCTCCGGTTGGACGGAGGTCACTGGCTCGGTAGGGTTGCTCCTCTTGGAAGGAGGCTGCCTACCAGAGTCCGGAACCGTTGAAGGTTCTGGCGCGGTGTCCGGCTCAAGGCCGGACTTGGAGCCCTTGGGGGTTCTATCCCCTTTACGCCTGGAGTCCGGGAGGTCGCCTTGCGTCGCCTCCAGGACCTCCTCCTCCTGGCTTGGAACCTGTTGGGACGCCACCTTGGCGTCGTCCGTAGGGTGGGGGGAGGTAGCCGTCGGAAGTGAATTCACATCCGATGAATCCAGGGAGCCGCTCGACGACTCGTCGAGCCCGACCTTGGGCGGACTGCATAGTCATATTCGGTGTAAGGAGGAGCTGTGCAAGAAAGGAACACTATGAATTGCTCTGGTGTCCGAATACTTACGATCTCGCCAGGGGCTTGGCCTTGTGTGGCCACTCCTCTTCGCCGTCATCGGCGTTGGTGGGGTAGTCCGGAGGAAGGGTCTTCCCCTTCTTGGACCCTTCAGCCTCCCCAGTTGGGGCGACCTTCCTTTTCTTCCCTCCCCCCGCTGGAGGGGGAGAGGTCTCTTCTTCCTCCTCCTCGTCTTCACGGGAGGAGTGCGTCTTGGAGTCGTCGGATGATGAATCCGACACCTCCAGGCGCTAGGCACTCTTTCGAGTCCCCATGGCGTTCTTCTTGGCCTTCTTCTCCGGCACCACATAGGTGCCGGAACCAGCAGCTTCGCCAAGCGAGCGTCTGCTGGGCTTTTGGGCAAAGGAGCCGGACAGTTGATCTGTCCGGACGTCTCCTGCCAATCCTGTCAAAGGTAAGGGAGCTTAGATCCCGCATGGTGTCAAACTATGAAAAACTAATACCCTGTAAAAGGTAAAAACAGCTTACCGCACTAGCGTGACGCTGCGTGCTGAATCCGCGATCCTCGGTAGCGGATGCGGGGGCCTCGGCGCCCTTGAAAAGCACCTTCTAGGCATCTTTGTATGTCATGTTGAAGAGCCTGCCCAGAGTTCGGTGCTGCGCCGGGTCGAACTCCCACAGGTTGAAAGCCCGTTGTTGACACGGGAGGAGTCCGGTCAGCTCTCCCTTTTTACCCCACGACAGGCCCGTCTCTTTCCAGGAGGTGAGCCACGTAGGGGGTCCGGATCGGAACTCGGGGGTTGCGACCCATTCAGGGTCGCGCGGCTCGGTGATGTAAAACCACCCCGATTGCCACCCCTTTTGGGTCTCCACAAAGGAGCCCTCGAGCCATAGGACGTTGGGCATCTTGCCCACCATGGCGCCTCTGCACTCCACCTGGGTGCCGCGCACCACCTTCGGCTTGACATTGAAAGTCTTGAGCCATAGGCTGAAATGGGGGCGGATGCAGAGGAAAGCCTCGCACACGATGATAAACGCCGAGATGTTGAGGACATAGTTCGGGGCCAGATCGTGGAAATCCAGGCCATAGTAGAACATGAGCCCCCGGACAAATGGGTGGAGAGGGAGACCCAGTCCGCGGAGGAAATGGGGGAGGAACACCACCCTCTCATGGGGCCCGGGGGTGGGGATGAGCTGCCCCTCTTCGGGAAGCCGGTGCGCAATGTTGTTAGACAAGTATCCGGCCTTCCTCAGTTTTTTGATGTGTCCCTCCATGACAGAGGAGACCATCCACTTGCCTCCCGCTTCGGACATGGCTGGAGAAGGTTGAGGTGGGGTGTGCGGACTTGGGCGCTGGAGTTCGAGCGCGCAGAAATGGATAGGCAAAGGAGGAAGAAGGCGTGGATGAAAAGGTGGATCCTTATCCCCTTATATGGGCGGACGCGACTATGCGTCCCCACCAGCCTGGTAAAACTCGCTTATCTACCAAGCACCGTAATCAATGGTGCGGTTGGGTTACCCACGCCCGTATTGATGAGAATCCCGGAATAAGGGGACACGATCTCTGCTTTGACAAGACATGCCAAGGAAACCGCCTCGCTAAACGCGCTGAGGTAGGACAGTAAAACGATTCGAATAAAGACTTGGCCGTGGTGTGATGTCACGCTACGGAATACGTCAGCAGATTAGATTTGTGTAAATATTATTCTCTCTATGGCGATATGTGGAAACTTACATTGCAGAGCCGGACACTACCTTTGTGTTCAAAATCTTTTATGAAGTACTTGGAGGAGGAACCCGCCTTGCAATGCCGAAGACAATCTGCGCGCCGGACTCGTCGTCATTGAAGCCTGGTTCAGGGGCTACTGAGGGAGTCCTGGATTAGGGGGTGTCCGGATAGCCAGACTATACCTTCAGCCGGACTCCTGGACTATGAAGATACAAGATTGAAGACTTCGTCCCGTGTTCGGAAGGGACTTTCCTTGGCGTGGAAGGAAAGCTTGGCGATACGGATATGTAGATCTCCTACCATTGTAACCGACTCTGTGTAACCCTAGCCCTCTCCGGAGTCTATATAAACCGGAGGGTTTTAGTCCGTAGGACGAACAACAATCATACCATAGGCTAGCTTCTAGGGTTTAGCCTCCTTGATCTCGTGGTAGATCTACTCTTGTACTACCCATATCATCAATATTAATGAAGCAGGAGTAGGGTTTTACCTCCATCGAGAGGGCCCGAACCTGGGTAAAAACATCGTGTCCCTTGTCTCCTGTTACCATCCGCCTAGACGCACAGTTTGGGACCCCCTACCCGAGATCCGCCGGTTTTGACACCGACAAGTAGGATTGTGAACATGCGGATATAGGAAGTAGTTGATGAGGTAGGAACCTATTGTCTTTTAATCAACCCCGGGAATTATACGTTATGATCATATTGCTTAGCCACGCTCCTAGATGGGACTGGTATGTGAGATTCATGCAAGTTGTGAGAAAATTTTAACTAAGGCAAACTTAAGGTGGCTACTTTAATACACATCTAGGTGGATTGGTTGCGGGCACCTAGAGCAATCCAGTGTTGTGCTAGGATATCCCGGAGTACCTGTGTGATCATCCTATGGAATACCACCCAGGCTCAAAGGGATCATAATATTATTCATGCTCAGAAACTTCCGTGTGCAGCCACAAGCCATTATGCGCTCTGGCATAGTTGAGTAAGTTGTGTGACCTCTTTCAGTGGTAGGCTAGCAGATGTAGGGGAAAGTAGGTGGTACTATTTACCCAGAGTAAAGAGTTAATGCATCAGGAAGACTATGTCTCCATCATCCGATCATGGATGTGGTCGAGTCTTTTGGGGAAAAGTGCGCAAACCTCTCCAGAGTGTATAAACTAATCATGGTTAGCCGTGTCCCTATTTATGGACATCTTGAGTATATGGTGTTTGAATTATTGCTTGATCTTGATACGTCTACATCGTACCTACTTTTCCAAACACTTTTTTTCCCTTTTTTTGGACTCTAACTTGCATGATTTGAATGGAACTAACTCGGACTGACGCTGTTTTCAGCAGAATTGCCATGGTGTTTTTTATGTGCAGAAACAAAAGTTCTCGGAATGACCTGAAACTTGACGGAACGTCTTTTAGGAAATAACAAAAAATCCTTGCAAAAGATGAAGACCAGGGGGGCCACACCGTAGCCATGAGGGTGGGGGGCACGCCTGCCCCCCTGGGCGCGCCCCCCTACCTCGTGGGCCCCCTGGAGCTCCTCCGACCTCAACCCGAACTCTATATATTTGCTTTCGGGGAGAAAAAAATCAGAGAGAAGGATTCATCGCGTTTTACGATACAGAGCCGCCCCAAGCCCTAAAACCTCTCGGGAGGGCTGATCTGGAGTCCGTTCTGGGCTCTGGAGAGGGGAATCTGTCGCCATCTTCATCATCAACCTTCCTCCATCACTAATTTCATGATGCTCAATGCCGTGCGTGAGTAATTCAATCGTAGGCTTGCTGGACGGTGATGGGTTGGATGAAATTTATTATGTAATCGAGTTAGTTTTGTTAGGGTTTGATCCCTAGTATCCACTGTGTTCTGAGATTGATGTTGCTATGACTCTGCTATGCTTAATGCTTGTCACTAGGGCCCGAGTGCCATGATTTCAGATCTGAGCCTATTATGTTTTCATCAATATATGAGTGTTCTTGATCCTGTCTTGCAAGTCTATAGTCACCTACTATGTGTTGTGATCCGGCAACCCCGAAGTGACAATAATCGGGACCACTCCCGGTGATGACCGTAGTTTGAGGAGTTCATGTATTCACTATGTGTTAATGCTTTGGTCCGGTACTCTATTAAAAGGAGGCCTTAATATCCCTTAGTTTCCGCTAGGACCTCACTGCCACGGGAGGGTAGGACAAAAGATGTCATGCAAGTTCTTTTCCATAAGCACGTATGACTATATTTGGAATACATGCCTACATTACATTGATGAATTAGAGCTAGTTCTGTGTCACCCTAGGTTATGACTGTTACATGATGAACCGCATCCGGCATAATTCTCTATCACCGATCCATTGCCTACGAGCTTTCCATATATTGTTCTTCACTTATTTACTTTTCCGTTGCTATTGTTATCATCACAATAAAATACCAAAAACATTACTTTTGCTATCGTTACCTTTTTCTACCGTTACCACTACTATCATATTACTTTGCTACTAAACACTTTGCTGCAGATATTAAGTTTCCAGGTGTGGTTGAATTGACAACTCAGCTGCTAATACTTGAGAATATTCTTTGGCTCCCCTTGTGTCGAATCAATAAATTTGGGTTGAATACTCTACCCTCGAAAACTGTTGCGATCCCCTATACTTGTGGGTTATCAAGACTATTTTCTGGCGCCATTGCCGGGGAGCATAGCTCTATTCTTTGAGTCACTTGGGATTTATATCTGTTTATCATGATGAAGAACTTGAGAGATCCAAAAACCAAGATTTATCCCTCAACTACGAGGGGTGGTAAGGAACTGCCATCTAGCTCTGCACTTGATTCACCTTCTGTTTTGAGTAAGCTTGCGACACCTAAACCTGCTTCTGCTATTCGTTCTGATATGTCGCATGTTATTGATGATGCCCCTTCTGCTATGCATGATACTTATGATGAAACTGCTTCTATGCTTGATACTACTGTGCCACTTGGTGAATTTCTTGATGAACAACTTGCTAGGGTCAGAGAGAATAAAATTATTGAAACTGATAATATTGATGAAAGTGATGATGAAGACTCTCCCCCTAATAAATATGAATCACCTGTTATTCCTAAGGGTTATGTTTTTGAAAAGGAAGCTGCTCTGGCTATTTTAGCTTGCAAAGATATATACGAGCTCAAGAGGTTATTATCTAAATGGAAGTAGCAATCTCTTAATGCTAGAATGAAACCTGACCCTGCTTTTGCTACTTCACCTATATGTGTTACTGATAAGGATTATGAATTCTCTATTGATCCTGATATAATTACTTTGGTTGAATCTGATCCTTTTCATGGTTATGAATCTGAAACTGTTGTGGCACATCTTACTAAATTAAATGATATAGCCACCCTGTTCACTAATGATGAGAGAACTCGTTACTTTTATATCCTTAAAATATTTCCATTCTCATTAAAGGATGATGCTAAGATATGGTTTAATTCTCTTGATCCTGGTTGTGTGCGTAGTCCCCAGGATATGATTTACTACTTCTCTGCTAAATATTTCCCTGCTCATAAGAAACAAGCTGCTTTGAGGGTTATATATAATTTTGTGCAAATTGAAGAAGAGAGTCTCCCACAAGCTTGGGGGAGGCTTCTCCAATTACTTAATGCTTTTCCTGATCATCCTCTTAAGAAAAATTAAATACTTGATATCTTTTATAACGGACTAACCGATGCTTCCAGAGATTACCTGGATAGTTGTGCTAGTTCTATTTTTAGGGAAAGAACACCGGATGAAGCTGAAATTCTATTAAATAATATGTTGACCAATGAAAATAATTGGACACTTCCTGAGCCAGCTCCTGAGCCTATTCCTAAACCAACTCCGAAGAAGAGGGGTATTCTATTTCTCAGTCCTGAAGATATGCAAGAGGCAAAGAAATCCATGAAAGAAAAGGGTATTAAAGTTGAAGATGTTAAGAATTTACCTCCTATTGAAGAAATACACGGTCTTAATTTACCGCTTGTTGAGGAAACATATGATCTTAATCCATTACCTATTGAAGAAGTACATGGTCTTGATAACCCGACACAGGTAGTAAAGGTAAATTCTCTCTGTAGATATGATAAAGCTGAAATCCCATCTACTAAGTTTGGTAGCTAATGCTTAGATGAGTTTGATAATTTTATGGTGAAGCAAGAAGATTTTAATTCTTATTTTGGTAGACAATTGAAATACAATTCAAATATGCTTGAACACTTGGGTGATTATATGGCTAATGTCAAAGGTGAACTTAATCTTATTAGTAAACATGCTTCTATGGTTACCACTCAAGTAGAACAAGTACTTAAAGCTCAAAATGACTTGCTCAATGAATTGAATAGTAAGAATAATGATAATGCCGTTAGAGTTATGACGAGAGGTGGTAAAATGACTCAGGAACCTTTGTAACCAGAAGGCCACCCTAAGAGAATTGAGCAAGATTCTCAGAGAAATAATATAGATGCACCTAGTCCTTCTAAAAGGAATAAAAAGAAAAATGATAGGACTTTGCATGTTTCTAGTGAACCTATTGCTGAAACACCTGAGGATACGAATGATATTTCTATTTCTGATGTTGAAACACAATCTGGTAATGAACATGAAACTAGTGATAATGTTAATGATAATGTTCATGATGATGCTCAACCTAGTAATGATAATGATATAGAAATTGAACCTGCTGTTGATCTTGATAACCCACAATCAAAGAATCAACGTTATGATAAGAGAGACTTTGTTGCTAGGAAACACGGAAAGGAAAGAGAGCCTTTGGTTCAGAAACCCATGCCTTTTCCTCCCAAACCATCCAAGAAAATGGATGATGAGGATTTTGAGCGCATTGCTGAAATGATTAGACCTATCTTTTTGCGTATGCGATTAAATGATATGCTCAAAATGAATCCTTATGCTAAGTATATGAAAGAAATTGTTACTAATAAAAGAAAGATACCGGAACCTGAAATTTCCACCATGCTTGCTAATTATTCTTTTAAGGGTGGAATACCAAAGAAACTTGGAGATCCAGGAGTACCCACTATACCATGCTCCATTAAAAGAAACTATGTTAAAACTGCTTTATGTGATCTTGGAGCCAGTGTTAGTGTTATGCCTCTCTCTCTATATCGTAGACTTGATTTGAATAAGTTGACACCTACTAAAATATCTTTGCAAATGGCTGATAAATCAACTGCCATACCTGTCGGTATTTGTGAGGATGTTCCTGTTGTGGTTGCAAACGTTATTATTTTAACGGACTTTGGTATTCTTGATATTCCCGAGGATGATAGTATGTCTATTATTCTTGGAAGACCCTTTTTGAATACAGCAGGGGCTGTTATTGATTGCAACAAAGGCAATGTCACTTTTCATGTTAATGGTAATGAGCATATGGTACACTTTCCGAGGAAACAACCTCAACTCCACAGTATCAATTCTATTGGAAAAATTCCATCGATTATTTTTGGAGGTTTTGAATTTCCTCTTCCCACTGTCAAGAAGAAATATGATATTATTATTATTGGGGATGTGCATATCCCCGTTGAGGTAACATGGTGTTATTCGAAATTTCTGCGGTTCCATGTTATTCGGAATGAGTTCGTTAACAAGACTTGATCAACCTTGTTAGTGGATTCCTTTTGATGATCATGAGATGGATGAAGTTAGAAAACACAACTCTCTGTACCCTCCTTTTACTTTCTGTTATTTATATAAAATAAAATAAAAATAAGTATTTTTTGTCTGTTATCTAAATTATCCGTGCAATATAAAAATACCCCGAAAATAAAATTTCTCCAAATGCCCTGAAATTTAAATATGATTTTTTCTGGAATATTTGAGAATATTTGGCACTCAGAACACAGCGGGAGGGGCAAGCACCTGGCCACGAGGTTGGAGGGCACGCCCTACCCCCTGGGCGCCCCCTGCCTCGTGGGCCCACGGTGGCTCCTCCATTGGTCCAATTAGTTTTTGTTCTAGTGCTTTATTCATTGCAAATTTATGCTGCCTAGGTGACCATGTTCTTGGGCTTGCATGTCAAATTTATATGGTTCCAAGTAGTTTTGATGCATGATATAGGCTCTAGGCACTTGTAGGAGTAGTTGCTATCAATATTGTTGAGTTTGGTTCACTTCTATTTTGAAGTTACTAAAAATTCCAGAAATTTTTCAGAGGGAGAAATATGCTTAGGAAAATGTACCAAGGTTGTTCTTCGAGGAAACAAGGACCCAGGCTTGCAATGCGTGATGCTGATGATGAGCCACCAAGGGATGCTCCAGTGCGGCCTTATGAGTGGCCTTCAGAGGACTTCGTGGATCGAGCGGGGATTAAGGAAGAATTTAATGCATATTTGCGTAACGCTGATCTTGTGAGCTTCGAGGAAGAAAAATATCATCAGTACCACTATCTCACTAGTTCCTTTGAGAGGAGGTTTGAATTTTTATCTTCACATAATTCTCCAACTGTCCTGTTTGATCTTTATGAAAAATCTTATACTATGGACTTAGAGGATTTTACCACTGCTTGCAAACTTCCACAATGGGGTAGTGCTAGTGAGCCCCACAAATCCGAATTTAGAGATTTTCTTGCTAGTATAACTATGTGGGAATCTAGAGATATAACACAAGCTACCATAGGGAGCATTCATTTTCCTGCAATACATTATTTTGCTCTCTTCATAGGTAGATGCATTAATGGTAAAGATGAAGCATGTCATATGTGTGTCCCTGACCTCAGTATTCTTAGGAGTGCTGTGTTAGGAGACAAATCTTATAATTTGGGAGCCATTGTTGCACGTAGGTTGCATAATAATAGATTTAATGGAGATTTCTTTGGTGGAATTTATGCAACGCGCTTAGCTGATTTTCTTGGTGTAACCATACGTAACGATGATATTGAATTGCCTCCTGCTTACTTAGACTTTAATGCTATGGTTCACCACCAGTTTTTTGAGAGGAATGAATCACCTCTCCAGTATCGCTTAATCTTTGACAGACGTTGTGTTGTCTGTATTACTCTCCCTGCTCCTGCCTTCTTTGATTATCAGGCAAAAGGAAGATATGTTATTACCAGAGAGGAGGCAGATGAGTACGATAGGAGGGCGGAGGCAGCTCACCGCCACGCTGCAGCTCAAGAGGCAATAGCCGCTATATCGCAGTACGACCCCAACTATTATTATGGATATCCGCCAGGCCAGCCGTGGCCATAGACCAACTTAGGCCAAAAGCCTAAGCTTGGGGGAGTACGTATTTCTCACAGACATTACATTTATGTTCACACACTCATTGTTAGATGTCGGTGCTCATACTTTTTCATAGTAATATCCATGCTAGTTTATTTTCCTTTTTTATGCTTTCTTCTTGTGTGCTTAATAAACCTTATGAAAAACCAAAAAAAAATTAGTTGTAGCTTTTAATTAATTTACTTTCCATGCTTGTAGTAGTAATTAAAAGGAAAACCCCAAAAGATTTCCTGCTCTTCTTTTGCTTGTTGGGAGCTTTCCCGTGTAAATAGTTTTGTTTCTTTTCTTTTCTTTGGGGGTCGATAGGAGAAGACCATGATTAAATTGTTGAAGTGGCTCTTATTTTCATTATTGTTGTTCTGTCAAAAGAGCCCATATTGCCTTGTCTTCTCCTGTTTATTGAATGCTTGCAGATTCCAGCTTAGTCCAATGCACGCGCACTATTATTATTATCCACATCGTTCGGTCGTGCAAGTGAAAGGCAATTATGACGATATATGATGGACTGACTGAGATGAGAAAAGCTGGTATGAACTCGACCTCTCTTGTGTTTTGTAAATATGATTAGTTCATTGTTCCTGATTCAGCCTATTATGAATAAACATGTTTGGAAAGATAACTAGAGATCATAGTTTCTTATGCCATGCTTAATTAGCTAGGAGCTTATAATGGTTTACCTTGCGTGCCAACATGCTATTAAAATGGTCGTGATGTGGTATGATAGGGTGGTATCCTCTTTTGAACGATTCGAGTGGCTTGACTTGGCACATGTTCACGCATGTAGTTGAAACAAAATCAACATAGCATCTATGATATTTATGTTCATGGTGCATTATATCCTACTCCTGCTTGCATTCGGTGTGGATTTATTTTAATGCATGTTCATGACTGTTGTCGCTCGCTAGTTGGTCGCTTCCCAGTCTTTTGCTAGCCTTCACTTGTACTAAGCGGGAATACTGCTTGTGCATCCAACTCCATAAACCCCAAAGTTATGCCATATGAGTCCACCATACCTACATATATACGGTATCTACCTGCCGTTCCAAGTAAATTTGTATGTGCCAAACTCTAAACCTTCAAATAAATATCCTATTTTGTATGCTCGAATAGCTCATGTATCAACTAGGGTTGTCCGTATCTTCCATGTTAGGCGGGTTATTCTCAAGAGGAGTGGACTCCGCTCCTCACTCACGAGAAAATTGCTAGTCACTGGGATGCCCAGTCCCATGCTTTATGCAAATCAAATCAAAATAATTGCAAACAGAACTCCCCCTAGGACTCTTGTTAGTTGGAGGCACTCGTTGTTTCGAGCAAGCCATGGATTGATGCTTATTGGTGGAGGGGGAGTATAAACTTTACCATTCTGTTTGGGAACCGCCTATAATGTGTGTAGCATGGAAGATATCACCATCTCTTGGTTGTTATGTTGACAATGAAAGTATACCACTTAAAATATTATTCACCTCTATTTCAAAACCGAGCTCTGGCACATCTACAAATCCCTGCTTCCCTTTGCGAAGGGCCTATCTGTTTACTTTCATGTTGAGTCATCATCCTCTTATTAAAAAGAACCAGTTGGAGAGCACCACTGCCATTTGCATTCATTATTGTTAGTTTACATTGAGTATGACTTGACTTGATCTCTTTTACCATGAATTACAATGTCTAGTCAGTCCTTGATCTTTAAAGGTGCTTTGCATTTATGTTTTGCTGTCTCAAAAAGGGCTAGCGAGATACCATCTTGTTATATCATATTATGATTGTTTTGAGAAAGCGTTGTCATCCGAGATTTATTATTATTGCTCGCTAGTATGCCATTGATATGGGTAAACATGAGACCTAAGCGTTATTGTGAATATGGTTAGTTCATAATCTTTGCTGAAAACTTGAATGTTGGTTTTACATATTTACAACAACAAGAGCAAACAGAGTTTGTAAAAGTTTTTCTTTATCACTTTCAGTTTGTCAACTAAATTTCTTGAGGACAAGCAAAGGTTTAAGCTTGGGGGAGTTGATACATCTCCGTCGTATCTAATTTTCCAAACACGTTTGCCCTTGTTTTGGACTCTAACTTGCATGATTTGAATGGAAGTAACCCAGACCGACGTTGTTTTCAGCAGAATTGCCATAGTGTTATTTATGTGCAGAAACAAAAGTTCTAAGAATGACCTGAAACTTCATGAAACATATTTTTGGAAATAATAAAAAATCCTTGGAAAAGATGAAGAACAGGGGGCCCACACCATAGCCACGAGGGTGGGGGCGCGCCCCCTACCTCGTGGGCCCCCTGGAGCTCCTCCGACCTCAACCGCAACTCTATATATTTGCTTTCGGGGAGAAAAAAATCAGAGAGAAGGATTCATCGCGTTTTACGATACGGAGCCACCGCCAAGCCCTAATACCTCTCGGGAGGGCTGATCTGGAGTCCGTTCGGGACTCCGGAGAGGGGAATCCGTCGCCATCTTCATCATCAACCTTCCTCCATCACCAATTTCATGATGCTCACCGCCGTGCGTGAGTAATTCCATCGTAGGCTCACTGGGAGGTGATGGGTTGGATGAAATTTATCATGTAATTGAGTTAGTTTTGTTAGGGTTTGATCCCTAGTATCCACTATGTTCTGAGATTGATGTTGCTATGACATTGCTATGCTTAATGCTTGTCACTAGGGCCCGAGTGCCATGATTTCAGATTTGAACCTATTATGTTTTCATCAATATATGAGTGTTCTTGATCCTATCTTGCAAGTCTATAGTCACCTACTATGTGTTATGATCCGGCAACCCCGAAGTGACAATAATCGGGACCACTCCCGGTGATGACCGTAGTTTGAGGAGTTCATGTATTCACTATGTGTTTGCTTTGGCCCGATACTCTATTAAAAGGAGGCCTTAAAATCCCTTAGTTTCCGCTAGGACCCCGCTGCCACGGTAGGGTAGGACGTATGACTATATTCGGAATACATGCCTACATTACATTGATGAATTGGAGCTAGTTCTGTGTCACCTAGGTTATGACTGTTACATGATGAACCGCATGTGGCATAATTCTCTATCACCGATCCATTGCCTACGAGCTTTCCATATATTGTTCTTCTCTTATTTACTTTTCCGTTGCTATTGTTATCATCACTATAAAATACCAAAAACATTACTTTTGCTATCGTTACCTTTTGCTATCGTTACCACTAATATCATATTACTTTGCTACTAAACACTTTTCTGCGGATATTAAGTTTCCAGGTGTGGTTGAATTGACAACTCAGCTGCTAATACTTGAGAATATTCTTTGGCTCCCCTTGTGTCGAAACAATAAATTTGGGTTTAATACTCTACCCTCGAAAACTGTTGTGATCCCCAATACTTGTGGGTTATCAGATCTCATCACTTTACTTAATGAATTTTGTTGGTTCATTAATATTATTTTTGGATTAAGTTGGAGGAACCTTCTCAATAATGACATAAACTTGGTAGTTAAATAAAATTTATTCATTTGTTGTAGGGAAAAATTAGCTTTATGCAAATGTTAATCTTAGAGCCTCCACTAGCCAAATATGCATGTAGTGGTAGCTTTATTGCATCATTATTCTCTATAGTGTGATCTTGCCAGCATATTCCATGTGCTAACCTACACGGCTACAACGTATCATGTTGCAGAATTTTTAGACGAAGAGTAAGGTGCGATAGGTCATTGTCGTGCACTCAGTTTTGCCATGGAGTTGGATGGACACATTTATCTTCACTGCTTCCACAAGTTATTTAGATGGCCTTTAGCCATATTATTGTAATAAGTACTCTTTATGGGACACTCGATGTAATAAGTGTGTGATTGAACTCTGCTATAAATCCTCGAGTACTGTGTGTACCAGCAATACTGATCCTGGGACGACACTTAAGCATAGAGACTACGGTCCATTGGGATCGAATCAATACAACATGGTATCAGAGCACACACTGACCGTAGGACGTGACCACGAGGAAAATCCATAGGATACTCTTCTCTACTCATTTCTAACTCTTCTCTATTTCTAAAGTATAGATAACGGACCTAAGGAACAAGTTCACTCAACTGGATGACGACACCCTTTCGGACGACACTTGAAGGAAGTCACTAGGTACCTAAACATCGGCATACCCAGCTTCACCGAAACTTTCACCACCACTTTACCATAGGAGGAGCGCTGGACAATTCAAGTTCGTGTTCTACGAAGGACGTTTGAACCAATTACCGAACCCATCGAGTTTTCTTTTGACGCACCAACCTGGAGTTTAGGAAAGAGCATGGCCGCCCACATCGCCATTAGATGCATAGGAGAGGTGTACAACAAGGATCTTAAAGACACCACCTACCAGATATGTTGACATCGAGATGAGCAGTGGGAGATGATTCGCACCAGGAGGGATAAATCTATTGCAGCCTACATACATGAGTTGAAGCAGCACATTCGTCGTTATGAGAACCAGATGTGCGCTAACGTGATGACCCGGAACATGGAGCTAGAAGAGGAACTCAAGGCTACATGTGATGGATATGAAGAAGAAATTGTTGTACTACTAGAGAAGAATGAGGACCTAAAGAAGAATCTAGGAATACCAGTGGTGAAGCCCGAGCCTAGAGTGGACATTTGCTCTGAAGACTACATCATACTAGATGACACAGACTCCGACCCCGACAACGATGATGATTATGAAGACGAAGGTGGAACAGACATTATGGAGTCTTCCACCGATCAAAATTTTTAGTCGACCACTATATCACTATTAGTATTCTTCCCAGTAGTTAGAAATCGTTGCGAGATCTTGTAATAGTAGTAAGGTCAATTGTATGAATCTTGTTTGAATTGAGTGGTGTGAAATGAATGTGTTCGACTCATGTGCATATGGGTAGTGATATATCTCTTTAGACCTTATTCTATTCTATTCTCACCCCTTTAAACCTATCAGATGCCTCCGAGACGTGACCCTGGATTTGTGTTCCCACTGGAGCTCACTCAGTTGATCCAACAGCAGAATGCCTTGATGCAGTTGCTAGTCCAGAACCAAGGCAACAACAACAACAACAACCCACCGCCGCCACCCCGAGTAGACAACTTAGCCCGTTTTCTAAGGTTAAATCCGCCGGTGTTCTCTAGCAGCACCGAGCCGATTGTTGTTGATGACTGGCTCCGCAAGATTGGAAGGGAGCTGACCACCGCAGGTTGCACAGATGCTGAGAAGGTGCGCTTTGCCACACATCAACCGGATGGACCCACAGCCTCATGCTGGGAGAACTACACTGCCACTTTCCCTATGGCCAATGTCACCTGGGATCAGTTTCAGCAAGCATTCAACACTACACATGTCTCAACTGGAGCCATGAGTATGAAGAAGCATGAGTTCCGCAACTTACGCCAGGGGAATCATACTGTGACGCAGTACGTGGATCAGTTTAGCAAGTTAGCACACTACACCCCAGATGATGTGGCCACAGATGCCGCGAAGCATGAGAAGTTTCTTGAAGGGCTGAATGATGAGTTGAGTATGCAGTTGATGGTGGCAACATTCACCAACTACCAAGAGTTGGTAGACAGGGCCCTCATGATTGAAGGCAATCAACAGCAGATAGAGAACTACAAACGGAAGTACGGACAGGGGAACTACAACTCTGGAGCTCAGTAGAAGCCTTGCTTTACCCCGTACTCGGGAGGACACACCCATCATAACCATGGAGGCCATTCTCACAATGGAGGAAGTTCACACAACCACAGTGGCCCTAGGAATGGTAATGGGAATATGGAGGAAACAATAGTCAGAACTGTTCCAACCCCACTACACCCGCCAAAAAGGATCTGAGTCACATTACTTGTTTCAAGTGTGGGAAGACTGGACATTACGCCACCGAGTGTTCTGAAGCAAAGAATGGAAATGGAAATGGAAGCTCAGGGAAGAAGCCAAATCCCTTCACCAGAGGTCAGGTGAACCACATCAACATGGAGGAAGTTGAAGAGCAGCCTGATGCAGTGATTGGTAAGTTTTTGATTAAGTCATTTACCTCCCTTGTTCTTTTTGACACTGGTGCATCGCATTCATACATATTAAGGGGATTTGTGGACAAGTTTAAATTGCCAACCCTAGCCCTTAGGTCACCCATGTTAGTAAGCTCACCAGGAGCAAAGAATATGGCCAGCCAATGGAGTGATCGGTTGCCATTGACCATTGGTAAGCATGTTTTCCCTCAGACCTCATTATTTTGGAATCACAAGGATTAGATATAACACTAGGCATGGATTGTCTATCGAAGTATGGATGAAACATCGATTGTGCTAGTAAGTTAATTCTCCTCACCACCCTACAAGGTAAACGGATCAAGTATGTGTCTAGGGATGCGCCAAGGAGGACTCAAGTAAATTCACTCTCGGGAGTTGTTCAAGAGGATGTGCCAGTTGTGAAGGATTATCTTGATGTATTTCCGGAGGAATTACCAGTCATGCCACCGGACCGAGACATAGAGTTTTTGATCGAGCTGTTACCAGGCACCGGACCAATATCTAAGAGACCGTATCGGATGCCTGCAAATGATCTGGAGGCGATTAAGAAGCAGATTAAGGAGTTATTGGAGAAAGGTTATATTCGATCAAGTTCATCACCGTGGGGAGCCCCTGTGCTCTTAGTTGAGAAGAAGGATGGATCCTTGAGAATGGTTGTTGATTATCGTGCATTGAATGAGGTGACAATCAAGAAAAAATATCCTCTACCGATGATCAATGATTTGTTTGACCAGCTGCAGGGAGCTAAAGTATTCTCCAAGATTGATCTTCGATCAGGATATCACCAGCTGAAGATCCAAGAACAGGATATACCGAAGACAACTTTTACCACAAGGTATGGGCTATATGAGTACACGGTCATGTCTTTTGGTTTGACTAACACCCCTGCCTACTTTATGAGTATGATGAATAAGGTGTTCATGGAGTTCTTGGATAAGTTTTTCATGGTGTTCATTGATGATATATTGGTGTACCCGAAGAATGAAGAAGAACACAAGGAACATTTGCGCTTCGTTCTCGAGAAGCTCACGGAACATCAGTTGTATGCCAAGTTAAGCAAATGTGAGTTTTGGTTGAAGCAAGTCGGATTTCTCGGACATGTTATATCTGGAGAAGGTATAGCTGTAGACCCTTTGAAGGTTCAATCTGTCATCGAGTGGTTGGCACCTACCTCAGTTGGAGAGTACGCAGTTTCCTTGGACTCGCAGGATACTATCGGAGATTCATTGAATTTTTTTCCAAGATTGTGAAGCCCATGACAGAGTTATTGAAGAAAGACACCAAGTTCAAATGGACCGAAGAGTGTGAGGCCAGTTTTCAAGAGTTGAAGAAACGTTTGGTTACAGCCCTAGTGCTAATTCACCAGAATATACGCAAGGATTTCCATGTATATTGCGTCGCTTCTCGCCGGGGACTTGGAGGCATTCTTATTCAAGAAGGGAGAGTTGTTTCATATGCCTCACGACAGCTTCGACCTCATGATTTGAACTATGCCACACATGATTTGGAGTTAGCAGCCATAGTGCATGCGCTCAAGACTTGTAGACATTTTATTATTGGAAACCATTATGATGTATACACGGATCATAAGAATTTGAAGTACATCTTCACATAGAAGGAGTTGAACCTCAGGCAGAGGAGATGGTTGGAGCTCATAAAGGATCATGACATAAAACTACATTATCATCCAGGAAAGGCCAATGTTGTAGCAGACGCGTTGAGCCGCTAGAGTTATGTTAACACTCTCATAACCGGAGGATTACCTCAGGAGATAGCCAACGATCTCAGAGAACTTTGAATGGAGATAGTTCCGAGAGGTTTTGTTGCATCGTTGGAAGATCAGTCCACATTGTTGGGAAAGATTCGAGAAGCTTAGAAGACTGATAAGGAGATTGCGGAGATAAAGGAAAAGATGAGTAAAGGAAAGTCCAAAGGTTTTCATGAGGATGAACACGAAACTTTATGGTTTGAGGATCATATTTATGTGCCGAATGATCCAGAGATCAGGAACTTAATACTTCAGGAAGCTCACGACTCGCCATACTCGATTCACCCAGGAAACACCAAGATGTATTTGGATTTGAAGGAACGTTTCTGGTGGACATGTATGAACAAGGATATTGCCGAGTATGTAGCAGTATGTGATGTATGTCAGAGAGTTAAGGCAGAGCATCAGAAGCCAGCAGGATTACTTCAGCCTTTGCCGATACCCGAATGGAAGTGGCATAAGCTTGGCATGGATTTCATCAATGGATTACCCAGGACACGTTCAGGATATGACTCCATCTGGGTAGTAGTAGATCGCTTGACCAAAGTGGCTCACTTTATCCCTGTGAAAACCACGTACACGAGCACAAAGTTGGCCAAGATATATATGACCAGGGTCGTATATCTGCATGGAGTTCCGAGGACCATCGTATCAGATAGAGGAACACAGTTTACCTCGAATTTTTGGAATTAGTTACGCCAGACTTTGGGTACCAGGCTAGAGATCAGCACAACCTTTCATCCGCAAAAAGATGGATAGACCGAGAGAGTCAATCAGATTCTGGAGGACAGGTTGAGAGCTTGTGCACTAGATTATGGATCTAGTTGGGATGATAATTTTCCTTATGCAGAGTTCTCGTACAACAATAGCTACCAAGCTAGTTTGAAGATGGCCCTTTTGAAGCCTTGTGTGGAAGGAGGTGCAGGACACCATTGATGTGGGATGAAGTTGGGGACCAACAATTGTTCGGGCCAGATTTAATCAGAGAATCTGAGGAGAAGGTCAAGTTGATTCGCGATAGACTAAGGGCCAGTTCTTTTCGGCGATTCTCCCAGAATCGCCCCCCTCCCCAGCTTCTCCCAGAATCGCCACTTCATATATTTTTTACAATCCTAGCTAATTAGACCTTAACTAGACAGGATTGATAAAAATATATGGAGTGACGATTCTGGGAGAAGCTGGGGAAGGGGGCGATTCTGGGAGAATCGCCCAAAAGAACTGGCCCTAAAGGTAGCTCAGTCCAGACAGAAGAGTTATGCCATTACTAAATGCAAGGCGGTAGCCTATGAAGTCAGAGACAGAGCATATCTTCGTGTATCACCACTTGGAGTAGTTAAACGATTTGGAGTCAAAGGAAAGTTAGCATCATGATTTGTAGGACCATACTGTGTCTTGGAATGTATGGGTGAAGTTGCCTACAAGTTGGAGTTACCCGAAGGTTTGTCAGGAGTTCATGATGTGTTTCACGTTTCCTAGTTGAAGAAGTGCCATGCAGAGATGGCTGATATTCCTTTGAGAGATACAGTACCCCTAGAAGCAATTCAGTTGGAGAGTGACCTAACCTACGAGGAGAAACCCGTCAAGATTCTTGAGTTTGCCAGCCGAGTTACACGCAACAAGGTCATCAAGTTTTGTAAAGTTGAGTGGGGTCACCATACCGAGGAATAAGCCACCTGGGAGTGAGAAGAAGACCTCCGAAAAGACCACCCACACCTATTTGCTAGCCAACCTGAACCTCGAGGGTGAGATTCATCTTAAGGGGGTAGGTTTGTAACATACCAATTTTAAATTTGGATGGTAATCATTAGGTCATCATCTGCATCCATGATTTATGCATTTTCAATTGGTTTTAATTGGAAATTTTGATCCTAGAAGCCTTAAGCAACTCATGGACCAATTGAGAGAGTTGGAGGTTTTCATAAAAATCCATTTTTGAATTTTTCAAAATTGGTAATTGGGTCAAAATGGTTTTATTCAAATTATTTTTCCAATTATTTCAATTTAAATAAATGATAGAAGATAATATGACTTCTTCAAAATAGCTAGGAAATATTGGAAATTTCATTTTGAATACAAATATATTTATTTGAATTTATTTTGCAATTTTATTCGTTTGAATTTTATTAAATTAGGGAAAAATGTGCAAAAATTGCAGTTTGGCCCAGAAAAATGTTCACATTGTTCCAAATATTAGGAGGGGATAGTGAAAATTATTTCTCGAATTTTAGGATTTTTATTTTATTTTATTTTGGATTTTTATTTGTAGCGTTATTTAAAAAAAATCTTCGGACAGACTGGGCCGAAGCCTAGCCGGCCCAGCGCGCCGTCCGCCTCGTCCCCGAGCGCGGGACAGACTCCCGCCGCCGCAAGCCGGCCGAGTCCGCCTCGGCCGCGCCCTGCCGCCGCCTTACCCCACCCCTCCTCCAAACCATCGCCCCACCCTGGCCCTTTATAAGGCCGAGGCCCCCGGCCTTTCCTCCCCACAAGCCGCCGCAGCCGCTGCCGAGCCTCGCCGCCAATGCTCGCGTCGCCGCCCCGTGCCGCTAGCCTCCGTCGATACCGCCTCGCCGCGCCAGCGCGCCGTCGGCCCACACCAACCCGCCATCGCCGGAGTGGCCGCCGCCGCCTTTTTCCTCCGACAAACCGGTATAAACCGAACCGTCGACCCGATTTTTTCAGTTTTTATTTTAGATCGGTTTATTTTCTTAGGTTAGTTTAATTAATGAATGTTCGTTCATTTAGATCTGTTAGTGAATGCTTTCGTTTCTTAGTTTCTGTTAGCGAACATTCATTCTTTGGATTTTTCTTTTTAGTTTAATTTTCGGCCAGAGACCTATCCGTGAATAGTTTTCTTACAGATTAGTCCCTGATGTTCAAACGATCGCTAATTTTTGCTCGTTTACCCAAATCCAACGAAACCAACGCCAAATTCTTTGTTACGATCCCCTCTATTCAGATAACGAACTTAAACATGTTTTTGAATGTTTAAAATTTGTTTTCAAACAGATTTGATTTTAAACTTCTTTTGATCGTAGTTTGAGTTTCGTATCTCCGATTCGATTGATTCTTTTTGCAAATCGAAGCTCTTCACTTGTACTTTCTGTTTAGATCTTTCATTGAGTTTTACCTTTGCATCTTATGGTTGAGTTCTTATGTATGCTATTGTTTGTTTACGATAGAGTACCTGGAGTGCGAAGCTTGCTACTATGAATCTCTAGGGTTTTCCAATCGTCAGCAAGGCAAGTTACACTTTGATCATATCCCTTTATTACCTAGTTTTTATGCATTAGTTTCAACCCTCAAACATTGCATGAGTAGGATTGTGAACATGCGGATACAGGAAGTAGTTGGTGAGGTAGGAACCTATTGTGTTTTTATCAACCCCGGGAATTATATGTTATGCTAATATTGCTTAGCCATGCTCGTAGTTGGGATTGGTATGTGAGATTCATGAAAGTTGTGAGAGATTTTAACTAAGGCAAACTTAAGGTGGCTACTTTAATACACATCTGGGTGGATTGGTTGCGGGCACCTGAGCAATCCAGCGTTATCCTAGGATATCCCGGAGTACCCATGTGATCATCCTATGGAATGCCACCCAGGCTCAAAGGGACCACAATATTATTCATGCTCAGAAACTTCCGTGTGTAGCCACAAGCCATTATGGGCTCTAGCATAGTTGAGTAAGTTGTGTGACCTCTTTCAGTGGTAGGCTAGCAGATGTAGGGGAAAGTAGGTGGTACTGTCTACCCAGAGTAAAGAGTTAATGCTTCAGAAAGACTATGTCTTGATCATCCGATTATGGATGTGGTCGAGTCTTGTGGGGAAAAGTGTGCAAACCTCTGCAGAGTGTATAAACTAATCATGGTTAGCAGTGTCCCCGGTTATGGACATCGTGAGTATCTGGTATTTGAATTATTGATTGATCTCATCACTTTACTTAATGAATTTTGTTGGGTTATTAATATTATTTTCGGATTGAGTTGGAGGAACCTTCTAAATAATGACATAAACTTGGTAGTTAAATAAAAGTTATTCCTTTGTTGCAGGAAAAAATTAGCTTTATGCAAATGTTAAACTTAGAGCCTCCACCATCCAAATATGCATGTAGTGGTAGCTCTATTGCATCATTATTCTCTCTAGTGTGATATTGTCAGCATATTCCATGTGCTGACCTACACTGCTGCAACGTATCATGTTGTAGAATTTTCAGACGAAGAGTAAGGTGCGATAGGTCATTGTCGTGCACTTAGTTTTGCGGTGGAGTTGGATGGACTCATTTATCTTCGATGCTTCCGCACGTTATTTAGATGGCCTTCAGCCACATTATTGTAATAAATACTCTTTATGAGACACTCGATGTAATAAGTGTTTGATTGAACTCTGTTATAAATCCTCGATTATTGTGTGTGTCAGCAATACCGATCTACGGATAACACTTAAGCACAGAGACTATGGTCCATTGGGATCGGGTCGCTACACAGGGCCGTCGCCCGCTTCGCCGTCGCGGCCCGAAGGGAGGAGGTGGCCATCGTGGCTACCACCCCACTGCCGGCAACCATGGCCATCACCCCGCTCCGCCACCGCGGCCCGAAGGCGGGAGGTGGTGGTCGTGGCCGCCACCCCGTCGTCGGCCGCCGTGGCCGCCAGCCCACCGTTGACCGCTGGGGTCATCACCTGCACCGCCACCGCCGCCCAAAGGCGGGAGGCGCAGGTGGATCCCCACACGTGCGTCAACGACCTTGCACGCTACACCGAGTTCCTGCGAGAGGAGGTGGAGTGCCTCGTCAAGCACGCAAAGAGCCTTAACACCGCCGTGGCCACGCCATACACCGCCTTAGGGGCGAGGAATCAGGAGATCTACAAGGAGAACCACCGCTTCAAGAGGGGTTGTCTAGAGCGGCAGAGGACATTCGAGGTGAGCTTCGCTGAAGCTGCAACAGTGGCAGGCACCGTATTGTGGTTGCCCAGCTCGTCGGTAGGCTCCTCCTCCTCCGCCTCTTACTGAGCGCGCTCGGCAGAGGAGAGGCAGCCGGAAGTAGTACAAAGCCCCTCCGCAATAGTAGAAGTAGTACTTAGGGGCTATTTTTGTCAGTTCATCTGACTATAGATGTGGTGGAACTGTACAACGCACTTAAAATTAGCTAGTATATATAGTTGAACTAGGTATTTCAGTACGTGGATGGCAACAATTGGGGAAATTTTGGTCGGTTCAGCTGTCGAGTTGAACTCGTTGTATAAATTAAGAACGACTGCTTAATCTATGAATGAAGTCTATGCTTAATTACTGAATTTTAGTTGCAAAAATTAGATACTTCTAGTGATTTTTAGCTTCATATTTTGACAAATCGCAGTGTTACAAGGTTGACAAATGGCAATGTTACTAGATCAACAAATGTCAATCTTTCCAGTTTGACAAATGGTAACATACCCAATATGATGGATGCAAATCGCACCAAATTGTTTATAAGTGGTTGCACACGGGTCATCGAAAAGAACCGTTTGTTTTGAAGAGATGCACAAATCCTTCTCTCACTTTGCATAATGTTGTCCCGGGGTCGACGAGCGGGGTGCGGGAGGACGCAGCTGGCGGCGCTGAGATGTAGCGCTAGACGGCGGCATTCCATGCCGCTGAGGGGGGGGGTGCGCGCACGGAGAGGAAGGCGGGTAGCCATGGAAGTCAAAGGGCTCACTTCCCAATGAGCCTGCATAGCGTACAGCTCGCACGCTTCCCGGTGAGCCTGTGCATTTGAGGACAGCTTGCACGCGTCTCGGTCAACCTGCGCACCGGACTGCGCTCACACGCCTCCCGTTCAGTCAAGGTCAAGCACCTGTCCACACGGCACCTCGTACAACCATTAAAACCAAGACACGTGGCATCACGTGAAGGGTTAACAAAACGCAGACGGTTTGAATTATACAAACGTTTGAGATATTAAAGTGGCAACTATTTTTTAAAAATGCCTTTGTTGGCTGTCATTATTCGAGTGCGCCTTCTCTCAAAATGGACACCAAAAATACCACAACATGTCGGGTGCCATTCCATGATATAATGCCAAGTTTCATGAACGTAAGACGAGTTTTGGATTTACTAGAATTTAAAAATAAAGTATGTCAATGTTTTGCCGACAATTAACAGTTCCCTGGTGTTTGAAATTCATTCCCATTTCTTTCATGGGACCTATAAGCATGCACCCAAGGACACAGATTTGATTTTTCAACCAAATTAAATGCACTGGAGCATGTGCATGTAGTTCAAATTTGAATTATGCACATAAATGCATTGAAAACTCACTTAATGCATAAAAATGTCCAAACAAACCCCGAAAAATCACAAAAATTGAGACAACACTCCTGTTGTTCTATGTTGACATGAGAAAAAAATTTGAAAGCAATAAGAGGCAATGGATATCATTTCGTCCCCAAAGGTGGGACGTTCCCTATCGAAACCATCATGCTTGTTGTGAGAAGCTCTGCTTTGTGAGAAGCATATAAACAAAACTGCCCCAAATGGGACAAAAATGTCACCACGACATGTTGATGCCGCTCCATGATAGCATGCCAAGTTTCATGAATTTCAGACGAGTTTTGGATTTACTAGAATTTAAAAATAAAGTTTCTCAATGTTTTGCCGGCAATCAATGGTGCCCTGGTGTTTGAAATTCATTCCCATTCCTTGCATGGGACCTAAGCATGCACCCAAGGACACATATTTTATTTTTCAACCAATTTATATGCACTAGAGCATGTGCATGTAGTTCAAATTTGAATTATGCACATAAATGCATTGAAAACTTAGTTAATGCAAAAAAATGTCCAAACAAACCCCGAAAAATCACAGAAATTGACACAACACTCCTGTTGTTCTATGTTGACACGAGAAAAAATTTGAAAGCAATAAGAGGCAATGGATATCATTTCGTCCCCAAAGGTGGCACGTTCCCTACCAGAACCATCATGCTTATTGTGAGAAGCTCTGGTTTGTGTGAAGCATATACCCAAACCTACCCCAAATGGGAAAAGAAATTTACCACATTATGTTGATGCCGCTCCATGATAGCATGCCAAGCTAAATGAATTTCAGATGAGTTTTGGATTTACAAGAATTTAAAAACCAGGCATCTCAATGTTTTGCCGGCAATCAACAGTGCCCTGGTGTTTGAAATTCATTTCCATTTCTTGCATGGACCTAAGCATGCACCCAAGGACTCAAATTTGTTTTTTCAACCAATTTATATGCAATGGAGCATGTGCATGTAGTTCAAATTTGAATCATGCACATAAATGCATTGAAAACTCAGTTAATGCATAAAAATGTCCAAACGAACCCCGAAAAATCACAGAAATTGACACAACACTCCTGTTGTTCTATGTTGACACGAGAAAAAATTTGAAAGCAATAAGAGGCAATGGATATCATTTCGTCCCGAAAGGTGGCACGGTCCCTACCAGAACCATCATGCTTGTTGTGAGAAGCTCTGGTTTGTGTGAAGCATATACCCAAACCTGCCCCAAATGGAAAAGAAATTTACCACGGCATGTTGATGCCTCTCCATGATAGCATGCCAAGCTTCTGAATTTCAGACGAGTTTTGGATTTACAAGAATTTAAAAACCAGGCATCTCAATGTTTTGCCGGCAATCAACAGTGCCCTGGTGTTTGAAATTCATTCCCATTTCTTGCATGGACCTAAGCATGCACCCAAGGACTCAAATTTGATTTTTCAACCAATTTATATGCAATGGAGCATGTGCATGTAGTTCAAATTTGAATTATGCACATAAATGCATTGAAAACTCAGTTAATGCATAAAAATGTCCAAACAAACCCCGAAAAATCATAGAAATTGACACAACACTCCTGTTGTTCTATGTTGACACGAGAAAAAATTTGAAAGCAAAAAGAGGCAATGGATATCGTTTCATCCCCAAAGGTGGGACGTTCCCTACCAGAACCATCATGCTTGTTGTGAGAAGCTCTGGTTTGTGAGAAGCATATACCCAAACCTGCCCCAAATGGGACAAAAAGTTGACCACGGCATGTTGATGCTGCTCCATGATAGCATGCCAAGTTTCAGGAATTTCAGACTAGTTTTGGATTTACTAGAATTTAAAAACTAGGCATCTCAATGTTTTGCCGGCAATCAACAGTGCCCTGGTGTTTGAAATTCATTCCCATTTCTTGCATGAACCTAAGCATGCACCCAAGGACTCAAATTTGATTTTTCATCCAATTTATATGCACTAGAGCATGTGCATGTAGTTCAAATTTTAATTATGCACATAAATGCGTTGAAAACTTAGTTAATGCATAAAAATGTCCAAACGAACCGCGCAAAATCACAAAAATTGACACATCACTCCTGTTGTTCTATGTTGCCATCAGAAATTTTTTGGAAGCAATAAGAGCCAACGCATATCATTTCGTCCCCAAAGGTAGAACGTTCCCTATCGAAACCATCATGACTGTTGTGAGAAGCTCTGGTTTGTGAGAAGCATATAGCCAAACCTGCCCCAAATGGGACAAAATTTTTATGACGGCATGTTGATGCCGCTCCATGATAGCATGCCAAGTTTCATGAATTTCAGACGAGTTTTGGATTTCCTAGAATTTAAAAATAAAGTATCTCAACGATTTGCCGGCAATCAACGGTGCCCTGATGTTTGAAATTCATTCCCACTTCTTGCGTGGGACCTAAGCATGCACCCAAGGACACATATTAGATTTTTCAACCAATTTATATGCACTGGAGCATGTGCATGTAGTTCAAATTTGAATTATGCACATAAATGCATTGAAAACTCAGTTAGTGCATAAAAATGTCCAAACGAACCCTGAAAAATCACAAAAATTGACATGAGAAAATTTGTAAAAGGCAATAACAGGGAACGAATATCGTTTCGTCCCCAAAGGTAGGACGTTCCCAACCCAAACCATCATGATTGTTGTGAGAAGCTCTAGTTTGTGAGAAGCATATACCCAAACCTGCCCCAAATGGGACAAAAAATTTACGATGGCATGTTGATGCCGCTCCATGATAGCATGCCAAGTTTCATGAATTTCAGACGACTTTTGGATTGACTAGAATTTAATAATAAAGTATATCAATCTTTTGCCGGTAATCAACGGTGCCGTGGTGTTTGAAAATCATTCCAATTTCTTCTATGGGACCGAAGCATGCACACAATGGCACATATTTGATTTTTCAACCAATTTATATGCACTGGAGCATGTGCATGTAGTTCAAATTTGAATTATGCACATTAATGCATTGAAAACTTAGTTAATGCAAAAAAAATGTCCAAACAAACCCCGAAAAATCATAGAAATTGACACAACACTCCTGTTGTTCTATGTTGACACGAGAAAAAATTTGAAAGCAAAAAGAGGCAATGGATATCGTTTCGTCCCCAAAGGTGGGACGTTCCCTACCAGAACCATCATGCTTGTTGTGAGAAGCTCTAGTTTGTGAGAAGCATATACCCAAACCTGCCCCAAATGGGACAAAAAGTTGACCACGACATGTTGATGCTGCTCCATGATAGCATGCCAAGTTTCAGGAATTTCAGACTAGTTTTGGATTTACTAGAATTTAAAAACTAGGCATCTCAATGTTTTGCCGGCAATCAACAGTGCCCTGGTGTTTGAAATTCATTCCCATTTCTTGCATGGACCTTAGCATGCACCCAAGGACTCAAATTTGATTTTTTTTCAACCAATTTACATGCACTGGAGCATGTGCATGTAGTTCGAATTTTAATTATGCACACAAATTCATTAAAAACTCAATTAATGCATAAACATGTTGAAATGAACCCCGAAAAATCACAAAAATTGACACAACACTCATGTTGTTCTGTGTTGACACGAGTAATTTTTTGGAAACAATAAGAGGCAACTGATATCGTTTCGTCCCCAAAGGTAGGACGTTCCCAACTGAAACCATCATGATTGTTGTGAGAAGCTCTCGTTTGTGAGAAGCATATACCCAAACCTGCCCCAAATGGGACAAAAAATTTACGATGGCATGTTGATGCCACTCCATGAAAGCATGGCAAGTTTCATGAATTTCAGGAGAGTTTTGGATTTACAAGAATTTAAAAACCAGGCATCTCAATTTTTGCCGGCAATCAAGAGTGCCCTGGTGTTTGAAATTCATTCTTATTTCTTGCATGGACCTAAGCATGCACCCAAGGACTCAAATTTGATTTTTCATCCAATTTATATGCACTAGAGCATGTGCATGTAGTTCAAATTTGAATTATGCACATAAATGCGTTAAAAACTCAGTTAATGCATAAAAATGTCCAAACAAACCGCGCAAAATCACAAAAAGTGACACAACACTCCTGTTGTTCTATGTTGACATGAGAAATTTTTTGGAAGCAATAAGAGCCAACGCATATCATTTCGTCCCCAAAGGTAGAACATTCCTATCGAAACCGTCATGATTGTTGTGAGAAGCTCTGGTTTGTGAGAAGCATATAGCCAAACCTGCCCCAAATGGGACAAATTTTTCATGACGGCATGTTGATGCCGCTCCATGATAGCATGCCAAGTTTCATGAATTTCAGACGAGTTTTGGATTTCCTAGAATTTAAAAATAAAGTATCTCAACGATTTGCCGGCAATCAACGGTGCCCTGGTGTTTGAAATTCATTCCCACTTCTTGTGTGGGACCTAAGCATGCACCCAAGGACACAGATTAGATTTTTCAACCAATTTATATGCACTGGAGCATGTGCATATAGTTCAAATTTGAATTATGCACATAAATGCATTGAAAACTCAGTTAATGCATAAAAATGTCCAAACGAACCCTGAAAAATCACAAAAATTGACATGAGAAAATTTGTGGAAGCAATAAGAGGGAACGGATATCGTTTCGTCCCCAAAGGTAGGACGTTCCCAACCGAAACCATCATGATTGTTGTGAGAAGCTCTGGTTTGTGAGAAGCATATACCCAAACCTGCCCCAACTGGGACAAAAAAATTACGATGGCATGTTGATGCCGCTCCATGATAGCATGCCAAGTTTCATGAATTTCAGACGACTTTTGGATTTACTAGAAATTAATAATAAAGTATATCAACCTTTTGCCGGTAATCAACGGTGCCGTGGTGTTTAAAATTCATTCCAATTTCTTGTATGGGACCTAAGCATGGACACAATGACACATATTTGATTTTTCAACCAATTTATATGCACTGGAGCATGTGCATGTAGTTCAAATTTGAATTATGCACATTAATGCATTGCAAACTTAGTTAATGCAAAAAAATGTCCAAACAAACCCTGAAAAATCACAGAAATTGACACAACACTCATGTTGTTCTATGTGGACACAAGAAAAAATTTGAAAGCAATAAGAGGCAATGGATATCGTTTCGTCCCCAAAGGTGGGACGTTCCCTACCAGAACCATCATGCTTGTTGTGAGAAGCTCTGGTTTGTGAGAAGCATATACCCAAACCTGCCCCAAATGGGACAAAAAGTTGACCACGGCATGTTGATGCTGCTCCATGATAGCATGCCAAGTTTCATGAATTTCAGACTAGTTTTGGATTTACTAGAATTTAAAAACCAGGCATCTCAATGTTTTGCCGTCAATCAACAGTGCCCTGGTGTTTGAAATTCATTCCCATTTCTTGCATGGACCTTAGCATGCACCCAAGGACTCAAATTTGATTTTTCAACCAATTTATATGCACTGGAGCATGTGCATGTAGTTTGAATTTTAATTATGCACACAAATTCATTAAAAACTCAATTAATGCATAAACATGTTGAAACGAACCCTGAAAAATCACAAAAATTGACACAACACTCCTGTTGTTCTATGTTGACACGAGGAATTTTTTGGAAACAATAAGAGGCAACTGATATCGTTT
This sequence comes from Triticum urartu, assembly GCF_056163025.1. Classification (NCBI taxonomy): domain Eukaryota; kingdom Viridiplantae; phylum Streptophyta; class Magnoliopsida; order Poales; family Poaceae; genus Triticum; species Triticum urartu. The sequence goes on along the minus strand of NC_141876.1, from coordinate 358,942,725 downwards.
CGTCCCCAAAGGTAGGACGTTCCCAACCGAAACCATCATGATTGTTGTGAGAAGCTCTGGTTTGTGAGAAGCATATACCCAAACCTGCCCCAACTGGGACAAAAAAATTACGATGGCATGTTGATGCCGCTCCATGATAGCATGCCAAGTTTCATGAATTTCAGATGACTTTTGGATTTACTAGAAATTAATAATGAAGTATATCAACCTTTTGCCGGTAATCAACGGTGCCGTGGTGTTTGAAATTCATTCCAATTTCTTGTATGGGACCTAAGCATGCACACAATGACACATATTTGATTTTTCAACCAATTTATATGCACTGGAGCATGTGCATGTAGTTCAAATTTGAATTATGCACATTAATGCATTGAAAACTTAGTTAATGCAAAAAAATGTCCAAACAAACCCCAAAAAATCACAGAAATTAACACAACACTCATGTTGTTCTATGTTGACACGAGAAAAAATTTGAAAGCAATAAGAGGCAATGGATATTGTTTCGTCCCCAAAGGTGGGACGTTCCCTACCAGAACCATCGTGCTTGTTGTGAGAAGCTCTGGTTTGTGAGAAGCATATACCCAAACCTGCCCCAAATGGGACAAAAAGTTGACCACGGCATGTTGATGCTGCTCCATGATAGCGTGCCAAGTTTCATGAATTTTAGACTAGTTTTGGACTAGAATTTAAAAACCAGGCATCTCAATGTTTTGCCGTCAATCAACAGTGCCCTGGTGTTTGAAATTCATTCCCATTTCTTGCATGGACCTTAGCATGCACCCAAGGACTCAAATTTGATTTTTCAACCAATTTATATGCACTGGAGCATGTGCATGTAGTTTGAATTTTAACTATGCACACAAATTCATTAAAAACTCAATTAATGCATAAAAATGTTGAAACGAACCCTGAAAAATCACAAAAATTGACACAACACTCCTGTTGTTCTATGTTGACACGAGGAATTTTTTGGAAACAATAAGAGGCAACTGATATCGTTTCGTCCCCAAAGGTAGGACGTTCCCAACCGAAACCATCATGATTGTTGTGAGAAGCTCTCGTTTGTGAGAAGCATATACCCAAACCTGCCCCAAATGGGACAAAAATTTTACGACAGCATGTTGATGCCACTCCATGAAAGCATGCCAAGTTTCATGAATTTCAGGATAGTTTTGGATTTACTAGAATTTAAAAATACCACAGCATATCGGGTGCCATTCCATGATAGAATGTGAAGTTTCATGAATGTCACATGAGTTTTGGAGTTACTAGAATTTAAAAATAAAGTATCTCAATGTTTTGCCGGCAATTAACGGTTCCCTGGTGTTTGAAATTCATTCCCATTTCTTGCATGGGACCTAAGCATGCACCCAAGGACACAGATTTGATTTTTCAACCAAATTAAATGCATTGGAGCATGTGCATGTAGTTCAAATTTGAATTATGCACATAAATGCATTGAAAACTCAGTTAATACATAAAAATGTCCAAGTAAACCCGTAAAATCACAAAAATTGACACAACACTCCTGTTGTTCTATGTTGACACGAGAAAAAATTTGAAAGCAATAAGAGGCAATGGATATCATTTCGTCCCCAAAGGTGGGAAGTTCCCTATCGAAACCACCATGCTTGTTGTGAGAAGCTCTGGTTTGTGAGAAGCATATACCCAAACCTGCCCCAAATGGGACAAAAATGTTACCACGACATGTTGATGCCGCTCCATGATAGCATGCCAAGTTTCATGAATTTCAGACGAGTTTTGGATTTCCTAGAATTTAAAAATAAAGTATCTCAACGATTTGCCGGCAATCAACGGTGCCCTGGTGTTTGAAATTCATTCCCACTTCTTGTGTGGGACCTAAGCATGCACCCAAGGACACAGATTAGATTTTTCAACCAATTTATATGCACTGGAGCATGTGCATGTAGTTCAAATTTGAATTATGCACATAAATGCATTGAAAACTCAGTTAATGCATAAAAATGTCCAAACGAACCCTGAAAAATCACAAAAATTGACATGAGAAAATTTGTGGAAGCAATAAGAGGGAACGGATATCGTTTCGTCCCCAAAGGTAGGACGTTCCCAACCGAAACCATCATGATTGTTGTGAGAAGCTCTGGTTTGTGAGAAGCATATACCCAAACCTGCCCCAACTGGGACAAAAAAATTACGATGGCATGTTGATGCCGCTCCATGATAGCATGCCAAGTTTCATGAATTTCAGACGACTTTTGGATTTACTAGAAATTAATAATAAAGTATATCAACCTTTTGCCGGTAATCAACGGTGCCGTGGTGTTTGAAATTCATTCCAATTTCTTGTATGGGACCTAAGCATGGACACAATGACACAGATTTGATTTTTCAACCAATTTATATGCACTGGAGCATGTGCATGTAGTTCAAATTTGAATTATGCACATTAATGCATTGAAAACTTAGTTAATGCAAAAAAATGTCCAAACAAACCCCGAAAAATCACAGAAATTGACACAACACTCATGTTGTTCTATTTGACACGAGAAAAAATTTGAAAGCAATAAGAGGCAATGGATATCGTTTCGTCCCCAAAGGTGGGACGTTCCCTACTAGAACCATCATGCTTGTTGTGAGAAGCTCTGGTTTGTGAGAAGCATATACCCAAACCTGCCCCAAATGGGACAAAAAGTTGACCACGGCATGTTGATGCTGCTCCATGATAGCATGCCAAGTTTCATGAATTTCAGACTAGTTTTGGATTTACTAGAATTTAAAAACCAGGCATCTCGATGTTTTGCCGTCAATCAACACTACCCTGGTGTTTGAAATTCATTCCCATTTCTTGCATGGACCTTAGCATGCACCCAAGGACTCAAATTTGATTTTTCAACCAATTTATATGCACTGGAGCATGTGCATGTAGTTTGAATTTTAACTATGCACAAAAATTCATTAAAAACTCAATTAATGCATAAACTTGTGGAAACGAACCTTGAAAAATCACAAAAATTGACACAACACTCCTGTTGTTCTATGTTGACACGAGGAATTTTTTGGAAACAATAAGAGGCAACTGATATCGTTTCGTCCCCAAAGGTAGGACGTTCCCAACCGAAACCATCATGATTGTTGTGAGAAGCTCTCGTTTGTGAGAAGCATATACCCAAACCTGCCCCAAATGGGACAAAATTTTTACGACAGCATGTTGATGCCACTCCATGAAAGCATGCCAAGTTTCATGAATTTCAGGATAGTTTTGGATTTACTAGAATTTAGAAATACCACAGCATGTTGGGTGCCATTCCATGATAGAATGTGAAGTTTCATGAATGTAAGATGAGTTTTGGAGTTACTAGAATTTAAAAATAAAGTATCTCAATGTTTTGCCGGCAATTAACGGTTCCCTGGTGTTTGAAATTCATTCCCATTTCTTGCATGGGACCTAAGCATGCACCCAAGGACCAAAGATTTGATTTCTCATCCAATTTATATGCACCGGAGCATGTGCATGTAGCTCAAATTTGAATTATGCACATAAATGCATTGAAAACTTAGTTAATGCATAAAAATGTCCAAACGAACCCCGAAAAATCACAAAAATTGACACAACACTCCTGTTGTTCTATGTTGACACGAGAAAAAATTTGAAAGCAATAAGACGCAATGGATATCATTTCGTCCCCAAAGGTGGGAAGTTCCCTATCGAAACCACCATGCTTGTTGTGAGAAGCTCTGGTTTGTGAGAAGCATATACCCAAACCTGCCCCAAATGGGACAAAAATGTTACCACGACATGTTGATGCCGCTCCATGATAGCATGCCAAGTTTCATGAATTTCACAAGAGTTTTGGATTTACTAGAATTTAAAAATAAAGTATCTCAACATTTTGCCGGCAATCATGGGTGCCCTGGTGTTTGAAATTCATTCCCATTTCTTGCATAGGACATAAGGATACACCCAAGGACACAGATTAGATTTTTCAACCAATTTATATGCACTGGAGCATGTGCATGTAGTTCAAATTTGAATTGTGCACATTAATGCATTGCAAACTTAGTTAATGCAAAAAAATGTCCAAACAAACCCCGAAAAATCACAGAAATTGACACAACACTCATGTTGTTCTATGTGGACACAAGAAAAAATTTGAAAGCAATAAGAGGCAATGGATATCGTTTCGTCCCCAAAGGTGGGACGTTCCCTACCAGAACCATCATGCTTGTTGTGAGAAGCTCTGGTTTGTGAGAAGCATATACCCAAACCTGCCCCAAATGGGACAAAAAAATTTACCACGGTATGTTGATGCTGCTCCATGATAGCATGCCAAGTTTCATGAATTTCAGACTAGTTATGGATTTACTAGAATTCAAAAACCAGGCATCTCAATGTTTTGCCGGCAATCAACAGTGCCCTGGTGTTTGAAATTCATTCCCATTTCTTGCATGCACCTAAGCATGCACCCAAGGACTCAAATTTGATTTTTCAACCAATTTATATGCACTGGAGCATGTGCATGTAGTTCAAATTTGAATTGTGCACATTAATGCATTGAAAACTCAGTTAGTGCATAAAAATTTCCAAACGAACCCTGAAAAACCACAAAAATTGACACAACACTCCTGTTGTTCTATGTTGACACGAGAAGAAATTTGAAAGTAATAAGAGGCAATGGATATCATTTTGTCCCCAAAGGTGGCATGTTCCCTACCGAAACCATCATGCTTGTTGTGAGAAGCTCTGGTTTGTGAAAAGCATATACCCAAACCTGCCCCAAATGGGACAAAAAAATTTACCATGGTATGTTGATGCTGCTCCATGATAGCATGCCAAGTTTCATGAATTTCAGACTAGTTATGGATTTACTAGAATTTAAAAACCAGGCATCTCAATGTTTTGCCGGCAATCAACAGTGCCCTGGTGTTTGAAATTCATTCCCATTTCTTGCATGCACCTAAGCATGCACCCAAGGACTCAAATTTGATTTTTCAACCAATTTATATGCACTGGAGCATGTGCATGTAGCTAAAATTTGAATTATGCACATAAATGCATTGAAAACTCAGTTAATGCATAAAAATGTCCAAACGAACCCTGAAAAATCACAAAAATTGACACGAGAAAGTTTGTGGAAGCAATAAGAGGGAACGGATATCGTTTCGTCCCCAAAGGTAGGACGTTCCCAACGGGAACCATCATGATTATTGTGAGAGGCTCTGGTTTGTGAGAAGCATATACCCAAACCTGCCCCAAATGGGACAAAAAAATTACGATGGCATGTTGATGCCGCTCCATGATAGCATGCCAAGTTTCATGAATTTCAGACGACTTTTGGATTTACTAGAAATTAATAATAAAGTATATCAACCTTTTGCCGATAATCAACGGTGCCGTGGTGTTTGAAATTCATTCCAATTTCTTGTATGGGACCTAAGCATGGACACAATGACACATATTTGATTTTTCAACCAATTTATATGCACTGGAGCATGTGCATGTAGTTCAAATTTGAATTATGCACATTAATGCATTGCAAACTTAGTTAATGCAAAAAAATGTCCAAACAAACCCCGAAAAATCACAGAAATTGACACAACACTCATGTTGTTCTATGTGGACACAAGAAAAAATTTGAAAGCAATAAGAGGCAATGGATATCGTTTCGTCCCCAAAGGTGGGACGTTCCCTACCAGAACCATCATGCTTGTTGTGAGAAGCTCTGGTTTGTGAGAAGCATATACCCAAACCTGCCCCAAATGGGACAAAAAGTTGACCACGGCATGTTGATGCTGCTCCATGATAGCATGCCAAGTTTCATGAATTTCAGACTAGTTTTGGATTTACTAGAATTTAAAAACCAGGCATCTCAATGTTTTGCCGTCAATCAACAGTGCCCTGGTGTTTGAAATTCATTCCCATTTCTTGCATGGACCTTAGCATGCACCCAAGGACTCAAATTTGATTTTTCAACCAATTTATATGCACTGGAGCATGTGCATGTAGTTTGAATTTTAATTATGCACACAAATTCATTAAAAACTCAATTAATGCATAAACATGTTGAAACGAACCCTGAAAAATCACAAAAATTGACACAACACTCCTGTTGTTCTATGTTGACACGAGGAATTTTTTGGAAACAATAAGAGGCAACTGATATCGTTTCGTCCCCAAAGGTAGGACGTTCCCAACCGAAACCATCATGATTGTTGTGAGAAGCTCTCGTTTGTGAGAAGCATATACCCAAACCTGCCCCAAATGGGACAAAATTTTTACGACAGCATGTTGATGCCACTCCATGAAAGCATGCCAAGTTTCATGAATTTCAGGATAGTTTTGGATTTACTAGAATTTAAAAATACCAGAGCATGTCGGGTGCCATTCCATGATAGAATGTGAAGTTTCATGAATGTCAGATGAGTTTTGGAGTTACTAGAATTTAAAAATAAAGTATCTCAATGTTTTGCCGGCAATTAACGGTGCCCTGGTGTTTGAAATTCATTCCGATTTCTTGCATGGGACCTAAGCATGCACCCAAGGACACAGATTTGATTTTTCAACCAAATGAAATGCATTGGAGCATGTGCATGTAGTTCAAATTTGAATTATGCACATAAATGCATTGAAAACTCAGTTAATACATAAAAATGTCCAAATAAACCCCTAAAATCACAAAAATTGACACAACACTCCTGTTGTTCTATGTTGACACGAGAAAAAATTTGAAAGCAATAAGAGGCAATGGATATCATTTCGTCCCCAAAGGTGGGAAGTTCCCTATCGAAACCACCATGCTTGTTGTGAGAAGCTCTGGTTTGTGAGAAGCATATACCCAAACCTGCCCCAAATGGGAAAAAAATGTTACCACGACATGTTGATGCCGCTCCATGATAGCATGCCAAGTTTCATGAATTTCAGACGAGTTTTGGATTTACTAGAATTTAAAAATAAAGTATCTCAACATTTTGCCGGCAATCATGGGTGCCCTGGTGTTTGAAATTCATTCCCATTTCTTGCATGGGACATAAGGATACACCCAAGGACACAGATTAGGTTTTTCAACCAATTTATATGCACAGGAGCATGTGCATGTAGTTCAAATTTGAATTGTGCACATTAATGCATTGAAAACTCAGTTAGTGCATAAAAATTTCCAAACGAACCCTGAAAAACCACAAAAATTGACACAACACTCCTGTTGTTCTATGTTGACACGAGAAGAAATTTGAAAGTAATAAGAGGCAATGGATATCATTTTGTCCCCAAAGGTGGGATGTTCCCTACCGAAACCATCATGCTTGTTGTGAGAAGCTCTGGTTTGTGAGAAGCATATACCCAAACCTGCCCCAAATGGGACAAAAAAATTTACCACGGTATGTTGATGCTGCTCCATGATAGCATGCCAAGTTTCATGAATTTCAGACTAGTTATGGATTTACTAGAATTTAAAAACCAGGCATCTCAATGTTTTGCCGGCAATCAACAGTGCCCTGGTGTTTGAAATTCATTCCCATTTCTTGCATGCACCTAAGCATGCACCCAAGGGCTCAAATTTGATTTTTCAACCAATTTATATGCACTGGAGCATGTGCATGTAGTTCAAATTTGAATTATGCACATAAATGCATTGAAAACTCAGTTAATGCATAAAAATGTTGAAACGGGCCCCGAAAAATCACAAAAATTGACACAACACTCCTGTTGTTCTATGTTGACACGAGAAAAAAAATTGGAAGCAGTAAGAGGCAATGGATATCGTTTCATCCCCGAAGGTGGCACGTTCCCTACCAAAACCATCATGCTTGTTGTGAGAAGCTCTGGTTTGTGTGAAGCATATACCCAAACCTGCCCCAAATGGGAAAAGAAATTTACCACGCCATGTTGATGCCGCTCCCTGATAGCATGCCAAGTTTCATGAATTTCAGACAAGTTTTGGATTTACTAGACTTTAAAAACCAGGCATTTCAATGTTTGTGGCCGAGTGACGGTGGCAGGGTGTTTTGCATTCATTCCCGTTTCTTGCATGGGACCTAAGCAGGCAACCAAGGATAGGGATTTGATTTTTCAACTAATTTATATGCATTACAGCAAGTGCCTATAGTTCAAGTTTGAATTCTGCACAGAAGACTCGGTTAATGTATAAAAATGTGACACCCCTGATTCAATCGTACACTAATCATGCACGCAAATGTGTATGATCAAGATCAAGGACTCATGGGAAGATATCACAACACAACTCTAGACACTATTTAAAATAACACAAGCTTTATTTTAGAAGCCAGGGGCCTCGAGGGCTCGAATACATAAGCTCGAAAACAAACGAGTCAGCGAAAGCAACATTACCTAAGTACATACATGAGTTAAACAAGTTTGCCTTAAGAAGGCTAGCACAAAAGCAACATCGATTGGAAAGGCAAGGCCTCCTGCCTGGGAGCCTCCTAACTACTCCTGGTCATCGGCGTCCGTCACGTAGCAGTAAGCACCCGCAGGCTTATAGTAGTCGTCGGCAGGGGCAGCGGTCTCAGCGGCTCCGTCATCCGGTTGCATCAAACGGAATAGGGGGGAAAAGAAAGCAAAGAAAACGTGAGTACTCATCCCAAGTAGTCAGCAAGCAAGGTTCTACACTACATATGCAACATTATCAAAGGAAGGCTGTATATGTGGACTAGCCTGCAGAAACACCAGAATAGAGGGGAGAGCCTAGTCCTATCGAGGACTATCATCTTCAGCATCTTCAGCGGTCTTGCAGCATTAGAAGAGTGCAGACCCGCATAAAGTAACACTACTAGGAAAAGGCTAATTAGTGGCGCACCTGTTTTGGCCATTAATGGCGCACTACAGGTGCGCCACTATTAACATGCCACTAGTAACAAGTACTAATGGCGCACCCCTGGTGCGCCACTAGTATCCCAAATAATAGTGGCGCACCTGGCCATGCGCCATTAATATGTCCCCTGGTGCGCCATTACTATGCCTCCCAGGGGCCATATTTACCTTGTGCTCTGGGTTACTAATGGCGCACTTCTAGATAATGCGCCACTAGTATGTTTATTGCAGTGTGCCACTAAAGTGCAGTATGGTGCGCCACTAGTATGAATATTAGGAATTTTTTTTCTTTTATGATATTTGCACAGGTTATAAAATATATTTCTGCACATAATATAGACAGCACATCATATAAACAACAGATTTATCAAATACAATAGAAGATTACTCTCCGAATACAATTCATCATATTAGTCTCCGAATTCAAAAGACCAAACAAAGTTAGAACATTACAAGTCTCGAAACCGCGAGTAGCAAGTTTGTCTTCACATTACAAGTCGATATCGATCATCTAAACTACCATCACATAGAAGAGAACTGCGGTCATCACGATGAGCATCATCGCGATGAAACTGGTCTTCATCCGGTTCCTCCTCCGCTCCCTCCTCTCTCCCACTACATAGCGCGCGTATCTAGCTTCCGCCTCCTCCCTAGTGGTGTACCCTTTGTAACTGTTACCTTTGAAATGGTGAACCTGTCTCCGACACTCCTCCCAGTCGTCGTAGACTCCGGGAACCTTACCCTTGTACACGACATACGACGGCATCTCTATGCACTAGACAAACAAAACATTAGTAGCAATTCATAGACAATACATAAGCAATAGATAAGTATGAAACAAAAGGATCGGGAGAGAAAATCAACACATTAATAGCACGATTCATGGTCCTACTAATAAATAGCATCGATTACATATAAGTTAAGCGACTGTCCAAACCAAAGAGACATACAAGTTCATTAAATTTTAATTACAACATGAGCTAATTGATATTTCAGAACTACATAGCATCACTACTTTCGACTCGACTCAGGGACCGGAGCATGGATGAAGCCACCATCTTTCATGATGGTCATGAAATCGCGATCGTTGTCAGCCTGCATTTGTAGCGTTGTTTCTATTTTCACTGTTGGACGGTTGATATCTAAGGTAGAACTGCCCCGAGGTACGAAGGACATCTTGATGGATGATTTCCGCAAACTCCGACTGGATGCGAAAGAATTCTTGTCTGAGGTTCGCGTCCTGGATTGCCGATAAGCGTGCGGCCAATGTTTGAGACTATTTGGTAGCAGAAGGTGATTATGGTCCCGTACGATCGCCCGCATGTGATGGAGGGCGTAGTAGGAATCCTTGTGACTGCCAGGCGGCTGCTTGACGCAGGGGAACGTCTTTACGTGGGTGAACACGTGCTTGCCGTACTTAAAAATTGGCCTCCTGAAGGTGCCTCCAGATTTGGCATAGCCGGGGAAACATCATCAAGAACTTTCTTTATATTTGTGTAGTCTTTATTCGACTGACGGTCCTTGTCGAAATATGTGGCCGTGGAATAGGTCGGGCTTAAGAGGATGCGTGTGCAATGTGTGTCACTGCACAAAACACGGAATGTTAGAGAAAAAAAGAACGATCGAAATCTAATAAATCATATGTTACAGGGAGGTGAGGGGATGACTTACTTGGGAAAGTAAGGCACGAGGAAGTTATCCTTATCTGGGTTCGCCAGAATGACGCCTTCGAGGTATGAACTTGCGACTTGCCGGTCCCCAGCGCTGCCCAAGAGCTTGGCACGCATGTAGAATGGGTCGACTATCACGTTGTCCGGGGTCTTGTCTCTAATGATCCGTATCTCCATACTTAGCGAAAATAGCTGAATGAAGGTGTAGTGCAGCGGATGAAGGTTAAACATAGCGAAGATTTCATCAAACCGCAGGACGATCATACCCCCGATGGCGCTATCGACACATCCCTTGCCCTCTAGCACCTTGGCCACGAAAACCGGGTATGCCACATCATTCTCCAAAGAAAGAACACTGTCATGCAGACTCCGCATAGCACCGGTTGCAGCATTGAGAAGATTAGTCGGTAGCATCGGCCTACCCGCCACATGCACCCTCCTCGAGATATCCTTAGATGAAGGTGGCCCGTCCTGAGCACGGATCGTACTTGGTGCCGGCTGGCTCGCACCCTTGTTATTCTTTCTTTTCCGTCCCTTCTTCTTCTCATGTAATGGGATCGAGTTCTGCTCAGAGACCACCCTCTTGAGTGTGTTGGGGCTGATAATATTTCACACCTCGGCTATCTGAGGCTCGGTGAAGGCGGCAGCTGGAAGCGTCTCCTGAGAACTTAACGCCAGACGACGCCTGTTGCAATTGGGTTTCTCTGCGGTACCAGCTAGATCGCGATCGTCTTTTGCAGGGTTGGGTTCTTGAGAAGGAGGCCCCAAGAATTCATCACCGTACCCATGTTCATTGAAGTACTTATCGACCCTGTTAAATGTATCGTCGTCGTCGTCGTCTGGATCCTGTGCCATATGCATGTCCGGATCGGCCATATGTTCGTTGTCATCCGGTAGTGTTGCGGCGGTCTTGCCATTGCTTGGCGCCGACACGACTGGCGGTATTGTCTGTGGGTGGTGTCCCCCGCCCCCAAACGAATCTGCCTCTTCGGCCAAAGCATGGACCAGCCTATGCAGGCGCTGAGGGTCATCACATCATCTTCGTCGGCCCCAAGGGGTCGATACGGAGGTAACAAGTCATCGCAGCCCCGCAGCACCCGAACCAGTTGAACCCTATACACGTTGGGTGGCATCGGATTACCATGGAACAGGCGGTTGCCCAGTTGAACGATTCTGGCCTTGGCGACATCGATCAACTCGCCATTCAAGAAGTGCAGGAGAGTGCATGGAACGTCGGCGGCACCCTGCGAAAACATGTAGGGCATCAGGGATGCCCAGTCAAAGGAAAGGAGAGGAAGTCATCGGCCGAGAGGCTTAGTTACCGTGATGGCATCGAGCTCGGCTAATGTCGAGGCACCGCCAACGGTGGGCGTGCAAGTGACGGAAGGGCCGCTTGCTGCCGAGGTGCTGGGCGGCGTATTCTTCCCACACACGGGTGAATTAAGCTCCAATGTTGGCACCGGCGCCGGAGACACCAATGCCGCCTCCATCAGAGACACCAATGGCGCCGCCAGCGCATTGTGCGAGTTGGTGCCCGTGAAGCTAGGAATCGGGGGCGGCCCCTGTTGGCTGCCCGTAATCCACGCATGCAGCCCCTCAAGAAAGGTAGGCATAATGGCGATGATCGCCGCCCGCAATCCAAGTTGGTCTCGCACTTTCTCTTCGACTATCTCCGGAATCCGCGCCACTTGTCCCTTGAGTTCTTGAACCTCGCGCTCCTGGCTTTCCGAGCTATTCTTTCTCTCCTTTCGCCCAGCGGTATAGTATTCCGACTATTTCGTGGACAAGCCTTTGCCGGCCACACGACCAGCTGACGTCGGCTTACTGAGCTTATCCTTGTGTTTCATTACATTTAACGCCCTATTTAAAGTGGTGTCCCAAGGGGAGCTCTGAGACGACCCCGCGCTACTGCTTTCAGTTTCCTGCGAAAGGAACGTGAACCATTTAGAAAATTGGCTTCATTAATTAGAATGCAACCATATGGAGCTAATTACGCGGGGGTGTATTCCTTACCAGAACAAGCTCAAGCTCAAGCGCCAAGAATCGACCACGTCTATGTGTTGTAGCACGACTAGGTTTTCTCTTTCAAATTCGGTGAGTCAACCCTCGAAGTCGACATGCATTTCGCGTCGACCATCGCGGTGACCCCATCCAGCGTGCCTACCGAGGTACCTATTGACGGGAAGACCAATGGGCTTCTCAATGCCTAGATAATTCATGCAGTAGGAGATGCACTCTTCAGTCAGAAAGCCCCAGGCTATGCTTCCCTCTGGACGTGACATGTTGCGAATGTATCCTTTGATGACACCATTCATCCTTTCAAACGGCATCATGCTGTGCAGGAACGTCGACCCGAGTTGGATGATATCCTCCATGATATGGACCAGATGATGTACCATAACATCGAAGAATGCGGGCGGGAAGTACATCTCAAGCTCGCATAGTATCACCACGATCTCTTCCTGTAGACTTCTGAGTTGCCTCACGCCAACTAACTTCCGAGAGATGACGTCGAAAAAGTTGCATAGGCCAAATAGCGTTTCACGGACGTGCGCATCCATCATCCCACGGATTGCAACTGGAACTATCTACGTCATCAGCACATGACAGTCGTGAAACTTCATCCCGCTGAACTTCTGCTTCGCTGAGTCTAGGTATCTGCTTATCTTCCCCCGTGTAACCGTAAGGAAGTTTTACTCCTATGAGGCAGGTGAAAAACTGCTCGATCTCCTCCTGACTTAGAGTGAAGCACGCGGGAGGGTAGTCATTTCCGATCTTCTTGGCCTTTTTGCCTTTGCGACGACTTTCTGTGTCCTGCTTCGCCTCATCATCATCATCATTAGCGTAAAGCTCCTCTCTGATGCCCATTGATTTCAAGTCCGCCCTTGCTTTCGGCCCATCTTTGGTCCTCTTTGGCATGTTGAGCAGGGTGCCAAGCAGACTCTCGCACACGTTCTTTGTGATATGCATGACATCAAGGCTGTGAGGCACATGGAGGATCTTCCAGTACGGCAAGTCCCAGAAAACAGACCTCGTTTTCCATACCTTCAGCAGCGGCTCTAGCGCCTTTCGCTTCTTTCCTGGCTCTAGTTCCTTTTGCTTCTTTCCCGGCAATGGGCAATCTTTCCAATTTTTCAATAGCTCGTCTATTTCCTCGCCCCTCCTCGTACGCGGGCGTCTTCGGGGTCCGCTTTCACCATCGAACAAATCCTTGCGTTTTCTCCATGAGTCATCATCGCGAAGCCACCTTCGATGTCCCATGAACATGGTTTTCGAAGACTCGGGATCTCTATCTAGTTGGTGATACATTGTGTCATCCATGCACCTGACGCATCCAGAAAATTCATGGACCTCCTGCCCCGCGATATATCCGTAACCGATATAGTCATGCACCATCGTGAGCAGTGTGGCTCTCATAGGGAAATATTCTTTCTCTGCGGCGTCCCACATATTGGCTCGCGTTTTCCACAATGTGTCTAGCTCCTCTTTCAGCAGCCCCAGATACAGATTGATGTTGTTCCCTGGTTGTTTCGGCCCTTCAATTAGGATAATCATGTGAATGTACTTCCTCTTCAAGCACAACCAGGGGGAAGGTTGTACATCCACACAAACACAGGCTAGGTGCTATGTGTGCTTCTCTGGCTACCAAACGGATTGACTCCATCGATGCTCGCGCCCAGCACGATGTTCCTTGGATCGTCCCCAAATTCTGGGTGTTCGAATTTCCACGCTTGCCACTGGCTTGCATCCTTAGGGTGACTCAACATCTTGTCTCTTTTATTTATCTCCGGATCATTTCCATCATCTTCTCGCTTCTTCTCCTCCCTATCCGCGTGCCAACGCAGGAGCTTTGCTAGCTTAGGGTGTAACACCCTCGATGCGGCTATATCTCCCACGTGTCGAACCACGACTTAGAGGCATAACCGCATTGAAAGCAATGTCGCAAGTGAGGTAATCTTCACACAACCCATGCAATACATAAGGGAAAGATACATAGTTGGCTTACAATCGCCACTTCACACAATTACATGAATAAAGCATTACATCATCCAAATACACTCAAGGTCCGACTACGGAACCAAAATAAAAGAAGAACCCCAAATGCGACAAGGTCCCCGATCGACCCCAACTGGGCTCCACTACTGACCAACTAGAACGAAACAACACAAAGGACAAGATCTTCATCGAGCTCCTCCTGAGCTTGGTTGCGTCATCTGCACGGACTCATCGGCACCTGCAAGCTGGTTTTGGAAGTATCTGTGAGCCACGGGGACTCAGCAATCTCGCACCCTCGCGATCAAGACTATTTAAGCCTATGGGAAAGGTAAAGGTATGAGGTGGAGCTGCAGCAAGCGACTAGCATGTATGGTGGCTAACATACGCAAAAGAGAGCGAGAAGAGAAGGCAAAGCACGATCGATAAACTATGATCAAGAAGTGACCCTAGAACAACCTACGTCAAACATAACTCCAACACCGTTTTCACTTCCCGGACTCCGCCGGAAGGAGACCATCACGGTTACACATGCGGTTGATGCATTTTAAATAAGTTAAGGTTCAAGTTATCTACAACTGGACATTAACAAATTCCCATCTGCCCATAACTGCGGGCACGGCTTTAGAAAGTTCAAATCCCTGCAGGGGTGTCCGAACTTAGCCCATGACAAGCTCTCACGGTCAACGAAGGAATAGACCTCCTCCCGAGACATTCCGATCAGACTCGGTATCCCGGTACAACAAGACATCCTCGACAATGGTAAAACAAGTCCAGCAAGACCGCCCGATGCGCTGACATCCTGATAGGAGCTGCACATATCTCGTTCTCAGGGCAACACCGGATGAACACTACGTACAGCTAAAACCAGCCCTCAAGTTTCCCCGAGGTGGCACCGCAAGTGGCTCTAGTTTGGACCAACACTTAGACAAGCACTGGCCTCGGGGGGGTTAAAATAAGATGACCCTCGGGATGCGCGACTCCCAAGGGAAAAAGGCTAGGTGGCAAATGTTAAAACCAAGGTTGGGCCTTGCTGGAGGAGTTTTATTCAAAGCGAACTGTCAATGGGTTCCCATTATAACCCAACCGCGTAAGGAACGCAAAATCCGGGAACATAACACCGATATGACGGAAACTAGGGCGGCAAGAGTGGAACAAAACACCAGGCATAAGGCCGAGCCTTCCACCCTTTACCAAGTATATAGATGCACTAATTAAATAAGATATATAGTGATATCCCAACAAGTAAACATGTTCCAACAAGGAACAACATCTCCATGTTCCAACAAGGGACAAACTTCAATCTCCACCTGCAACTAACAACGCTATAAGAGGGGCTGAGCAAAGCGGTAACATAGCCAAACAACGGTTTGCTAAGACAAGGTGGGTTAGAGGCTTGGTTCAACAATATAGGAGGCATGATAAGCAAGTGGTAGGTATCGCAGCATAGGCATAGCAAAAGAGCGAGCAACTAGCAAGCAAAGATAGAAGTGATTTCCAGGGTATGGTCATCTTGCCTGAGATCCCGCATGGAAGAAGAACGAGTCATGAAGAAGACACACAGACGAAGTCGAACGGATCCTCACAACTCCGGAACGGAACCGAAGCTCACGAGAAAGGCAACCCGGAAAGAAGCAAACAACATAGTAAACAACCACCACATAAGCATGGCATGATGCACAACCAAGTATGATGCATGTCCGGTTTAAATATGCATGGCATGGCAAATTGCACAAGCAATCCTACAAATTAAGTGGTGCTCAATATGCAACAAGTTGCATATTGACGGAACACCACATTCAAGTTATTTAGATTCGATCTTGTTTATGTACCCAACAATATTAAATGTTGTTAAACATGGCAAGAGGGTGAGGCATAACAAAACTACACCATCTAAACAATTTAAATGGGGCCGGATATAACAAATAACGAATCTGGTAAATCCCCATATGCATTTAGCAAATTAATGCAAACAACAAATTAAACATTCTTGATGTTGTTAACATGATGCGGATGACATGTGCAAGTTTATGCAATTTTATTAAAAGTTGACAAGAGCATTAAGAAACATTTATCATCGTGGAGGAAACAAAAGGGGTGCCACGACAACGATAACGGAAAATGGTGCCACGACAATATTCCGGTTCCCGATAACTCGATTGAGATACCGATGCAAAGGAGAAGTGTGCGGATGCGTGCAAAACATGGTGGGGCGCTCCCGGATTTTGGGTGTCCCACGAGTTGGCGACAAGGAAACGAGTGACAATTTGAATAGGGTGCAAAACACGAGCATCTCAAGCATCACAAACATATGTTCACGGATGTCGCCTCGAGGTTATACCTTTGAAGCGTGCGGTATTGCGGCGGTTCGAGTTCATAGTGGAAGTAGTGGTACTCGCGGATCGTAGTGGAAGTAGAGGTTCACGAGTCGAGGAGGAAGTAGACGTTCATGAGGTCGTCGTGGAAAGTAGCGGTTCATGCGACGGTAGTTGAACTTGACGTTTGCGTTACACGGGTCTTCAGCGACGGTCGTCGTACATGGTTCGGAGTGGTACTTGCATCTTCGGACTTGTCGGTCTCGTCATCTCGAAGGGGTGCTAGACAGTCTTCGCGATTCCGAAGGCGACGGTAGAGGTACAAACGTTCTCGCGGTACTTGGGTCGTCGTGGAACTTGGCGCTTGCGGTATTGATAGCTCAAAGGGGTACTTGGCGGGTCCGAGGTCTCCGGCCATAGTGGTTCTTGATGATACGGGTAGTCGAACTTGACGAAAAACGGGTCTTGTCGGGAACTTCATGCATCCGAATTCCTCGGGTTTGTAGTGGTACTTGGTGCTCGCGGTTCCGATCTAGTGGTGCATGCGTCCACGGTGACACTGCATGGTGCAAGGAGGCAACGACTTGGGAGGTTTTATCCAGGACTCCTACAGCTGTTGTAGGAGCTCAATGGGGCTTGCTGCTGCTCGTTTCCTTCAACATGTGACAGACCGAAGGCGCAGCGGCACTGAACGACAAAGTGGACATGCTACTGGTGCCTTGCGGAGGCAGCGAGGCCGGAGAGGCGCAGCAGCGAAGTAAGGCTCGCGAGCATAGGAGGGAGTCACGGCGCTGGTGCACAGGGGCCAGCTCCCTGGTGGTACTCCGGCGAAGGCGGCCAGAGCGTTGCTAGTCGACAGGCGCGACGTAGCTGCGCGCACCGGGAGGCGGGGTTCCGACGGGCAGGGCCGGAGACGAGGTGCAGAAGGGCGGCAAGGGGCTCGGCGATGGGGACACCTGAAACTGCTGCTGGTGGCGCTCGGCGGCGGCAGAATTGGAGGCGGGGCGGCGAGTGATGGAGGGTTGATGGGAGGAGGAAAAGGATCGGGCACGGGGATCCTCCTCCGGTGTGTTGCGAGGAGAGCGAGTGGTGGGAGAGATGGGAGATGGGGATCGGGCTGCGGGTCGAGGAGGCGGGCTAGCAGGCCAACAGAGGAGAAGGAACGCGAAAGGCTCCAGGCGGCGCTGGGAGGATCGGGCGCAGCGCGTCGCTGGAGGGAGTACTAGGGGAATCGGGCACAGGGCTGGCAGCGCAAGGGAATAGAGAGGAGGGGGTGCAGGGGATCGAGTGAGGGAGCGCTAGGGTTAGACGGGGAGTGGGCCTTGGGAGGCCGGCCCAGTATAGAGGGGCTGCACCTAGGGGGAGGGCGCCGGCTGGGCCTAGAAGGAGAATGGGCCTGATGCTCTCTCTCACTCCTCTCTGATTTACTTTAACAAAAAAACAAATAGAGAGAAGAAAGAAAGAAAAGAGAGGGTTAGGGAAAGAATATTTCAGAAAATAAAATATTCTTGGAGCGCCAGAACTTTGCACAAATCGAATAAAATGGTTTGGCAATATTTTAGAGATAGAAAAATAATTCAAGTTTGAATTAGATTCAAACTTGAGCAATTTTTGAATCCAACCAAAACAAGTCCAAAGGATCTGAAAATTGGGGGAGGTGTTCCTGGCACGGTCTAGAATTTATAGGAAAAAAGTGGACATTAATAGAGAAGGGGAAAATGGGACTATCAAAAGACAGGAAATAGAAGGAAAGGAGAAGGAGAAGATGCATGGGACGAAGGCATGGGGAAATATTTTGCAAGTGTGTTCATGGGTGATTCGGAAAATGGAATATTTAATATAGCTCCCTAATATCGGGAGGATATGTTATAAAGAGAACTCACCATGTGAATTCCCTCAATTTAAATGGACCGAAGATCCATACGATTTATTTAGTTGATATGAGATGCAAACATTAATGACATGATGGCATGATGACATGATGCAATGCACATGATGCAACGAACCAAAACAAATCACAAGACAGCACTCGGAAACATGGTAGGTGTCTGAAGCTCCGGTCTTGGGGCGTCACAACACTCCACCACTACGAAAGGATCTTGTCCCGAGATCTAGAATGGCACCAGAGGAAAAAAACGAAAGAGAAAGAGAAGAGGTAAAAGTAAGTTGTTTCTTTGACAAACGAGTGAAACCAAAGAACCTTGCAAGGTTGAGCAAATTGAAAGAAAGAAAGCAACGGCGATGAACGAAGTTGAAAGCACTCCGTTAAGAAAGAGGAATAAGAAAGAACCAATTCGGGTAGCACTCCGTTGAAAAGAGATGAAAGACTTGTTAATATGAAAGAACTTGAGCAGAGGACACAACACTCCGGTTAAATGGATAAACCAAGAAAAAAACACGATCCTAACAAAACAAGAAGATGGGTTGAAGAGAGCAACATCACAATGCCTCCGGAACAAAAGTAAGAATGGAATGGAATGAACGAAGGGAAACACGATCTTGAGAGAGCATGCTTACAACAAATGCTAGAACGGAGTTGTTGGAAAACCAACAACGAAAAGAATAATCTTGATATGGTCTTATGGAATACATCTCAAATTATGAGGTGACAACCTGCCACTCACGGGAAGAAGAATTGGATTGATATGAACAAGGAGACGAGAAAGTATTTCACCGGGAGGATAAAAGAAGAACTTGGGTCATTTATAAACACCATAATTAGCAACCATCCTTAGGGAAAGCTTTAGGTGAAATATAACCCAAGCTAACTCCAATGAAGAAAATGATGGATTTAAAATATCTCATCCTTGACAACATGTGAATCATGAAGCATGAACTGAAATTATCAAGAATGGCATAATACCACCTCCAATGATACGGAAGAAAGAATTGCACTCCAAATTACAATATGAAGAAAAGCTTGAGCTTCTTAGGAAAGAATCTTGATGAAAAAAAAGTTGGAGAAGGAATTAAATCCTTGATGGACCGTTATGTAGAACTTCCATGAAGAACTCCGTTAAACAAAAGAATGATCAAACGGAAAGAAAGGGTAGTTGAAAACACAAGGTGGAGCCTTGTAAAGATTTAGATAGATCTCCGTGATTACATAGTTGAAAGAGGTTGGAACCCCGGGAAAAAGATAAAATGAAACAAATGAAACCGAGAATTTGAAGGGCCTCCAGAATAAAGAATTAAACATTAGGATGAAACAAGAATAAGAATTATGTTATGCGTATCCTTCAACAATTTAATTGCTGACAAGCAACGGATTTGGCATACTACTTATCCTCGTAGAAAGATTAAGATAGATGTAGCGCAAACTTGAGAAAGTCTTCAACGATCCACCGGTAGAATTTGAAAAGCACGAATGCATAGATATGATACACGAAGGAAGAAAACTCTTGAACGAACCACCGTAAGAATTGAAAAGAACGATTAAAACATGAAGACACACCGGGAAGAATTAGCAATTAAACGAAGATGCTTGAGAGAATTTAGATACAAGAGGACGAATAGGTCACGAGCTTAATAGAGAATATTTGAATGATGTACCGGTAAGATTTGGGGAACGAGAGCTGAAAGCTGAGAATGAATAATCCCGAAATGATGGCCTTCAGAGAATCAAACTTAGAAGAATCTCGAATTGTCCCGGATAGGTGAGAAGAATTGCCACATTCAAAACAATTATGAGGGGATGACATGTAGCTAGAACCATGAATCTCTGAGAGTGGATAGAATATGGAGGAAAAATTATTCTTCGGTGTTCAAATGTTGAGAATGACGACGAGAAGCACCACCAAGAATTATTTAGACACTACGGAAGAATCAAAACGAAGAGGTTGAGCCAACAATGAAAAAAAAATTGACAGATCTTGGAGAAATACATATGACTGATGATAACTCATTCTTACGTCAAACTTCAAAAGAATTTAGGATAGCTCCGGGAAAATAAGAAGAGTCAGGTAAGATCCTGGAAAAGACCTGTGGGTTAGGGCCCACTGAAAAGAAACACCGTTGAATGATTCCAAAGAGAGAAAGCACCGGTTGAATTAAATGACTTTAATGAGGGAACATCCTCAAAAGAGTTTGAACGAAAACAGAATGTAAGCACGAATCTTCGAGATATCTTGAGCACTCCGGAATAAATGAATAGCGAGAAATGAATGGTTATGAGGTGCACCGGCAAGATAAGGCATTTGAAACGAGGAAAATGGATATGATCAACACCAAAAGCTTGATTTGAAACCATTAGAGAAGACAAGAATGAAGAAAGATGAACTTGAAGCTCCCTTAGCATCTTCGTGAGAATCACCGGATAAGAACATTGACGGAAAAGAATGGAAAGACTTCACATCAATAAGATGGATACTTGATTAAGAAAACTGAGTCCTCGAAGAAAAAGAGTGGGTGGGTGGGAAAACAAAGACAACTTGGAGACGGATGAAACAAACACCGTTGAGAAGAACTGATACTTGATCAAGCGGATGTTGAAACGAACGGATTCACTTGAAGAGAAACACACCGGTTGAAAAGGATTGACAAGACAATCTCGATGATCAAGAAGGATTGGTATTCACATCGGAGTATGAGAACACCATTTGGGGAAAGGTATGGAATCAACACTTGACTTTGAAGAAACTCGAATACCACAACTCAAAACAAAAACAAAGGGTTGGCTTGCAGAATAAGCCGGAACAAACATATGATAGAGATTTCGTCCGAAGTTTTCGTGGTGGGGCCTACACGGGCTCGATCGTACAGCACCATCATGTACAAGGCAGTGCACATGACATACGAAGCGTCCCCGAGTCGGCATAGCCAAGGACTCTTTAAGACACAACGAGACCACTGTAAAACCCACCGTGAATAGACGGACCACTAGACGTCGAACCCCAATTTCATATCATACATCTGTCGGAAAGATATCCTAAGAGCTACTTGAATTCCCACCTATGAAACTCCCGAACCTTTCCGGTTATGCAATCAGGTGTTGGGGATACAGGGGAAGCATAATATCTCACCCAAACTAGCAAATCCTACATCCAGCTGTATCCATCCTTCAACACATAACCAAGAAACCTTCGGAAATCATCTACCTCCACCTTCGAAAAGCATCCGTTATACAAGTTATGGCGATACTCCCAAACTCCTGCCCCAGTACTGGGTGGCGTCGAGGTTATCTCACCAAAGAACTGCATAAAAGAGATTTTCGATGTCGGCGTACTAAACTCAGGTATTCCAGAACTGCAACGATAAAATTATGACGACAACACCTCAGAGCTCAACTCCCCGGGACACTTCCACAAAACCCCTGACAGGAGGCACCAAGTCAATGTTCTCATCATAAAACCATCGGAACGATTCCAAGATACCCGCGTGATCCTAAAATTTTTTTAGTGAAATTTGATAAGAGAAGAGTCAAAACTCTACGTCAGGATGCCTTACCAGAGCGATGAGGAGACTAGGAAGTAAAAAAATTCCTAAACTCTCCGATATATAATTCCTAAAATGACTCAAAACATTTTTCTAGACTCAACTCGTCCGCTAATTCGATCAAGCAGTGGGGGCTCCTAAGGTCAGGGAAGGCTCTGATTAGCAACTTGTGACGCCCTCGATGCGGCTATATCTCCCACGTGTCAAAGCACGACTTAGAGGCATAACCGCATTGAAAGTAATGTCGCAAGTGAGGTAATCTTCACACAACCCATGTAATACATAAGGGAAAGATACATAGTTGGCTTACAATCGCCACTTCACACAATTACATGAATAAAGCATTACATCATCCAAATACACTCAAGGTCCGACTACGGACCAAAATAAAAGAAGAATCCCAAATGTGAGAAGGTCCCCGATCGACCCCAACTGGGCTCCACTACTGACCAACTAGAACGAAACAACACAAAGGACAAGATCTTCATCGAGCTCCTCCTGAGCTTGGTTGCGTCATCTGCACGGACTCATCGGCACCTGCAAGCTGGTTTTGGAAGTATCTGTGAGCCACGGGGACTCAGCAATCTCGCACCCTCGCGATCAAGACTATTTATGCCTATGGGAAAGGTAAAGGTATGAGGTGGAGCTGCATCAAGCGACTAGCATGTATGGTGGCTAACATACGCAAAAGAGAGCGAGAAGAGAAGGCAAAGCACGATCGATAAACTATGATCAAGAAGTGATCCTAGAACAACCTACGTCGAACATAACTCGAACACCGTGTCCACTTCCCGGACTCCGCCGGAAAGAGACCATCACGGTTACACACGCAGTTGATGCATTTTAAATAAGTTAAGGTTCAAGTTATCTACAAGCGGACATTAGCAAATTCCCATCTTCCCATAACCGCAGGCACGACTTTCGAAAGTTCAAATCCCTGCAGGGGTGTCCCAACTTAGCCCATGACAAGCTCTCACGGTCAACGAAGGAATAGACCTCCTCCCGAGACATTCCGATCAGACTCGGTATCCCGGTACAACAAGACATCCTCGACAATGGTAAAACAAGTCCAGCAAGACCGCCCGATGCGCCGACATCCTGATAGGAGCTGCACATATCTCGTTCTCAGGGCAACACCAGATGAACACTACGTACAGCTAAAACCAGCCCTCAAGTTTCCCCGAGGTAGCGCCGCAAGTGGCTCTAGTTTGGACCAACACTTAGACAAGCACTGGCCCTGGGGGGGTTAAAATAAGATGACCCTCGGGATGCGCGACTCCCAAGGGAAAAAGGCTAGGTGGCAAATGTTAAAACCAAGGTTGGGCCTTGCTAGAGGAGTTTTATTCAAAGCGAACTGTCAATGGGTTCCCATTATAACCCAACCGCGTAAGGAACGCAAAATCCGGGAACATAACACCGATATGACGGAAACTAGGGCGGCAAGAGTGGAACAAAACACCAGGCATAAGGCCGAGCCTTCCACCCTTTACCAAGTATATAGATGCACTAATTAAATAAGATATATAGTGATATCCCAACAAGTAAACATGTTCCAACAAGGAACAACATCTCCATGTTCCAACAAGGGACAAACTTCAATCTTCACCTGCAACTAACAACGCTATAAGAGGGGCTGAGCAAAGCGGTAACATAGCCAAACAACGGTTTGCTAAGACAAGGTGGGTTAGAGGCTTGGTTCAACAATATAGGAGGCATGATAAGCAAGTGGTAGTGTAACACCCTCGATGCGAATATAGCTCCCACGTGTCGAGGCACGACTTAGAGACATAATCGCATTGAAGGCATATGTCGCAAGTTAGGCAATCTTCACAACATCCCATGTAATATGATAATAAAAAGGGAGATAACATAGTTGTCTTACACTCGCCATGTCAATCAAGTACATAAATAACATTACATCATCCAAACATTCATGGCCCGACTACGGCGCAAAAATAAAAGAGAACCCAACATGCGACACGGTCCCAATCACCCCCAATTGGGCACCACTACTGATCATCAGGAAAGGAAACATAGTATCGTTGAGAGTCTTCGTCGAACTCCCACTTGAGCTCATACGCGTTTCCTGGAGCAGAATCATCAGGCCCTGCCTCTGGTGTAATAGTAATCTGTGAGCCACAGGGACTCAGCAATCTCGCACCCTCGTGATCAAGACTATTCAAGCTTGTAGGTAAGGCAAGGTAAAATATGAGTGAAGCTGCAGCAAGCGACTAGCAAATATGGTGGCTAACTTATCCGCAAAAGAGAGCGAGAAGGGGAGGCAAAGCACGAGCGAGAAGCTAGAGAACAACCTGCGCAAACATTACTCCAACACCGTGTCCACTTCCCGGACTCCGCCGAGAAGAGGCCATCACGGTAACACACTCAGTTGATTCATTTTAATTAAATTAAGGTTCAAGTTGTCTACAACCGGACATTAACAAATTCCCATCTGCCCATAACTGCGGGCACAACTTTCGAAAGTTCAATCCCTGCAGGGGAGTCCCAACTTAGCCCATGACAAGCTCTCACGGTCAACGAAGGAATAGACCTCCTCCCAAGACATTCCGATCAGACTCGGTATCTCGGTAACTCAAGACACTTCGACAGGTTAAAACAAGACCAGCAACACCGCCCAAATGTGCCGACAAATCCCTATAGGAGCTGCACATATCTCTTTCTCAGGGCACACTCAGATGAGCAAGACGTCGGGTAGGCCAGCCCAGAGTTGCCCCTGGTAGCCCCGGACATCGCTCGGTTGGACCAACACTCAGAGGAGCACTGGCCCGGGGGGGTTAAAATAAGATGACCCTTGAGTCTGCAGAACCCAAGGGAAAGAAAAGGCTAGGTGGCGAATGGTAAGACCAATGTCGGGCATTGCTGGAAAAGCTTTAATCAAGATGACCTATCAAGGGGTTCCCATTATAACCCAACCGCGTAAGGAACACAAAACCCGGGAACATAACACCGATATGACGGAAACTAGGGCGGCAAGAGTGAACAAAACACTAGGCGAGAGGCCGAGCCTTCCACCCTTTACCAAGTATATAGATGCATTAAGATAACAAGGCAATATAATGATATCCCGAACAAGTAAATAAATGTTCCAACAAGGAACGACCTCCAATCTTCACCTGCAACTAGCAACGCTATAAGAGGGGCTGAGCAAAGCGGTAACATAGCCAATCAACGGTTTGCTAGGACAAAGGTGGGTTAGAGGTTTGACATGGCAATTTGGGAGGCTTGCAAGCAAGTGGTAGGCATCGTAGCAATGGCACAGCAAAAGAGCGAGCGACTAGCATAGCAAAGATAGTAGTGATTTCGAGGGTAGGATCATCTTGCCTACACAGTTGTCAGAGTTGACTGGATCCTCAAAAGCAAACTCAACGGGCTCCTCGTTAGCGAACTCGTCTCCCGGCTCTACCCAAACAAGACAAACAAGCAACAAGGACACAATCAACCACGTGCAAACTCAAACAACACGATGCAAAGATGATATGCTATGCGAGATGCGATGCGGGATGCAAAATGCAAGATATGACAGGAAATGCATGAAGCTGGCCTCAACATGGAATTCCAAGGGTGCCGCTGGAAATATGAGATGAAATCGCTTGAAAACGATATAAAGAACGCCGGAATCGGAGTTACGGTTTGGAAATGGCAAGCGTTTCAAAAATGACACCGGTCTGCGATTTACAGCAAGTAGGCATCTAAATGCAACGAGATGAACATGCTACAGCACCCAAACATGACAACAAAATACATGGCAGGGATGCACACAGGATGCTTAACAAAAGTCTAGCACTGGGCTACGGCCAATTCATCCATTAACAGGTTCAAACAAGCATGGCAAAAACGCAAATGGTAAACAGATCTCAGACTTTGTGAAATTAACACTTGTCTAGAATTTCAGATCATATAGCCCTCTTCGGAGCAACAAAACTACATGCTACAGGACCTGAACATGACAAATAAAGACATGGCATGGAGCTACTCAACAATCTTAACAAAAGTCCCTTAGTGACCTTGAGCCAAAAGGGATCACAAAATATACTAACAAGCACACGAACATAGCAAAAACATAATCAGTTTTCAGACTTAGTGAAAACTGGGTCATGCTGAAACATAACTCACGAAGGCATGTTTACGAGCTCGATGCACTCACCACGGTGCAAGTCATGACAATACAAGCATACATCCCTTAATAAGGCACAAAATTCAAGCTAGACATGGAAAGAACAATGGCATAGCATGCACGGATCAACTACAATAACATCGGCAAAATCGCAAACAAGTTGACGATCTGCCCAGATTCGCAACGAAGCAAAAGTAGAGCTCGATTGACTCAAGCTAGGGTGCTCCATAATTGCAAACAAAGACATGGATGGACAGAGCACTACAATATTAACAAAACTCCCTTACTGATCATCCTAAAAAGAGGCACGGATCACTAGGAAACAACATGAACATATGGCATCATGAGATAAACAATCCCAGGACTTAGTGAAAATACTATGTCCCTGAAAACAGAATTAGCAGGTGCACCACTTTGCAAGCTTGCACAAGTCACCACGCACATCCTAAAAATACATGGGTTGCACCTCTGGAAAGATGAAAAAACCCTTAAGAAAACATTTGAAGAACTCACGGGCTTATCATGCACACATTAATCATGGCAAAAATGACAAAAGTGCTAAACGGAGTAACAGATCTGACAATTAACTCAAGTAGCCCTCTTCTAACATCATTTCGGGAATCACGATGAGCTCAAATGAAAATGATGCAATGGAATGAAATGATGTACTCTCTGAGGTGAACATTTTGATATGCTATATGCATGAATCGGAGCTACGGATGCAAAGTTACGGAGCCGCGAACAGGAGCATATGGACTAAAAATTCTGGGACTTAGAGAAAAAAAATTAGGTCAACCCTGAAAACAGATCTGGATCGGGGCGGCGCGCGAACCGAGGTGGCCGGGCAGTCGCCGGAGCTCCTCGCCGGAGGAGGAGGGAGGGCCGGCCGGGGCTTGCCGGAGATGGGGAGAGGAGGCCGGCCGGAGTCGGGGCATCGCCGGCGACCTGTGGCGGCGGCGGCTCCCGCTGCGGCGGCGGCGGTGAGGGCTCGCGGTGGCGCGCGGCGGCCGCGGCGGGGGCCCGCGGTGGCGGCGGGCGGCGGGGCGCGGAGCCAGGCAGCGGACTGAGGAGGCAGGCGGCAGGGCGCGCGTGGGCCTCCCGGGCCGGCGGTGGGAGGCGGCGGCGAGCTGACAGGTGGCGGGCGTGGAGTGGCTGGCGGTGGCAGCGGACGTTGTCCGGCTCCGCCCGGACACGTCCGGAGCGGCGGATCTGGGATTTTTTTAGGGTTAGGGGGGAGAGGATCCGCGAATTTAGAATGGGGGGTGTATATATAGGCCTAGAGGGAGCTAGGAGAATCCAAATGAGGTGTGGTTTTTGGCCACGCGATCGTGATCGAACGCTCTAGGACATGGAGCAGAGTTTGGTGGGTTTTAGGCCAAATTGGAGGGGTGTTTGGCTGCAACACACACGAGGCCTTTTCGGTCCCTCGGATAACCGTTGGAGTATCAAACGAAGTCCAAATGGTACGAAACTTGACATGCGGTCTACCGGTAGTAAACCAAGGCCGCTTGGCAAGTCTCGGTCCAATCCAGAAATGTTT
Source organism: Triticum urartu (assembly GCF_056163025.1). Classification (NCBI taxonomy): domain Eukaryota; kingdom Viridiplantae; phylum Streptophyta; class Magnoliopsida; order Poales; family Poaceae; genus Triticum; species Triticum urartu. The sequence continues at coordinate 358,914,830 of NC_141876.1, read as the reverse complement.
AATCCCCACACACGAAAGAAAGCTAGAAAAGACCACCGGAGGAGAACGAAGCGCCGGAATGCAAAACGGACAACGGGGAAAATGCTCGAATGCATGAGATAAACACGTATGTAAATGCAATGCACATGATGACATGATATGAGATGCATGACAACGACAACAACACACGGAGACAACGACCCAAACCTGAGAAAATAAATTAACTTCACGCCGGAAACGGCAAGAGTTGGAGTACAAATAGGAAAATTACATCCGGGGTGTTACAACACTCCACCACTACGAAAGGATCTCGTCCCGAGATCTAGGACTGAAAGAACGCCGGGTACTCAGAACGGAGGTGATCCTCGCGTTCCCAGGTAGCTTCATGGTCGGAATGGTGTGACCACTTGACTTTGAGAAATTTGAATGACTTGTTGCGAGTCTTGCGTTCAGTCTCTTCAAGAATAGCAACTGGGTGCTCACGATAAGAGAGATCTTCTTGGAGCTCAATGTCCTCGAAGTTGACGGTGCGGTCAGGAGTCTTGAAGCACTTTCGAAGCTGAGAGACATGGAACACGTCATGAACATTTGCAAAGTTTGAAGGAAGCTCGAGTTGATAGGCAAGGTTGCCTCTCTTGCTGACAATCTTGAAAGGTCCCACGTATCTAAGGGCAAGCTTCCCTTTGATACCAAAGCGACGAGTACCTTTCATAGGAGAGACGCGGAGGTAAACATGATCTCCAATCTCGAAAGCCAAATCATGGTGCTTACTATCATAGTAGCTCTTCTGGCGGTATTGGGCTGCTTTGAGGTTATCACGAATGACTTTGAAAATTTCTTCTGCTTCTGTAATTAAGTCATTACCCAAAAGCTGACGTTCACCGGTTTCAGACCAGTTGAGAGGGGTACGGCACTTCCTGCCATACAGAATTTCAAAAGGGGCCTTGCCCGAACTTGCTTGAAAACTGTTGTTGTAGGAGAATTCAGCATAAGGAAGACAATCCTCCCACTTCATGCCGAAGGAGATCACACAAGCCCTGAGCATATCTTCAAGAATCTGGTTGACACGCTCGACTTGACCGCTTGATTGAGGATGGAAAGTTGTGCTGAAGCGGATGTTAGTGCCCATGGCCTTCTGAAAAGAATCCCAAAACTTCGAGGTAAAGATGCTGCCACGGTCTGAAGAGATCACTTGAGGAATACCGTGCAGAGAGACAATGAGAGAGGTATAGAGTTCCGCCAATTGAGCTGCAGTGATCGACTCTTTGATAGGCAGAAAATGAGCCACTTTGGTGAGTTTGTCGATGACAACAAATATAGCATCATTTCCACGCTTGGACTTAACCCAGTCACGAAGTCCATCTCAATGTGGTCAAACTTCCATTCTAGAATGGCAAGAGGTTGGAGGAGACCTGCTGGCCTTTGGTGTTCTGCCTTCACTCTTCTGCAGACATCACATTCATTCACGAATTGAGCGATCTCGCGCTTCATTCGAGTCCACCAATAAGCTTGCTTAAGGTCCTGATACATCTTCGTGCTCCCAGGGTGGATGGAGAGGAGAGAATTGTGAGCCTCGTTCATGATCACTTTATGGAGGTCACCTTTGGGTACAACAATACGATCCTCGAAGAAGAGAGTGTCCTTGTCATCAAGGCGGTAGCACTTGTACTTGGACTGACTCTTGGCAATCCCAATCTTCACCTTTTTCACCATAGCATCAAGAAGCTGGGCTTGGCGAATCTGGTCTTCTAAGGTAGGAGAGACTTGAAGGTTGGCGAGGAAACCTTGAGGAACAACTTGCAGATTAAGCTTGCGGAAAGCTTCACAAATCTCGGGTTGATAAGGCTTGAGAATCAGACTGTTGAAGTAGGCCTTTCTGCTCAATGCGTCAGCAATCACATTGGCCTTGCCTAGAGTGTACTCAATACTCGGATTATACTCTTGAATCATTTCGACCCATCGAGTTTGCCTGAGGTTGAGATTAGGCTGAGTGAAGATGTACTTGAGACTCTTGTGATCAGTGAAAATATCCACTTTTCTTCCCAATAGAAGATGTCTCCAAGTCAAAAGAGCATGCACAACTACCGCCAACTCGAGATCATGAGTGGGGTAGTTATTCTCATTAGGCTTCAACTGGCGAGATGTATAAGCAACAACTTGCTTCTCTTGCATTAATACTGCGCCAAGACCTTGGAGAGAGGCATCACAAAAGACCTCGTACGGCTTGGATTCATCAGGCGGAGTCAGAACTGGAGCAGTGATCAACTTCTCTTTCAAAGTGTTGAAAGCAATGTCACACTTCGAAGACCAAACGTACTTGACGTGCTTCTGAAGAAGATTAGAGAGAGGCTTCGCGATCTTAGAAAAGTTTTCAACGAATCTTCAGCAATAGCTTGCGAGACCGAGAAAACTGTGGAGTTGCTTCACATTCTGAGGAGGTTCCCAATTCACAATTGCAGACACCTTCTCAGGATTCACGGCAATGCCCTTGGCAGAGATGATATGACCAAGATAAAGAACCTCATCAAGCCAAAATTCACACTTGGAGAACTTGGCGTAGAACTGATGTTCCCTGAGCTTATCAAGAACCAAACGCAAGTGTTTGGCATCATCTTCCTTGTTCTTCGAGAAAACCAGAATGTCATCGAGATAGACCAAAACGAAGTCATTGGTGTAGGCGTTGAAGATGAAGTTCATCATGCGAGAGAACGTTGGAGGAGCGTTGGCGAGACCAAAAGACATGACAGTGTATTCATAAGAACCAAAGCTTGTTCTGAATTCTGTCTTGGGAATATCTTCTTCACGAATGCGAATCTGGTGATAACCCATACGGAGATCAAGCTTGGAGAATACTTGGGCACCTTTGAGTTGTTCGAACAGCTCATTGATGTTGGGAAGTGGGTATTTGTTCTTGATGGTCTTCTTGTTCACTGGACGGTAATCAACACAAAGTCGGTCCGTTCCATCCTTCTTCTTCACAAAAAGAACACCACAACCCCACGGAGAAGAACTAGGCCGGATGAGACCCATTTTCTCTTGCATGTCAAGTTGCTTCTTCAGCTCTTTCAACTCTTCAGGTCCGAACTTGTAAGGACGTTTGCACACAGGTTCCGTGCCAGGCTCAAGATCAATAATGAATTCAACTGGCCGGTGCGGAGGCATTCCTGGGAGCTCTTCTCGAAAGACGTCTTGATATTCGCAAACGACTGGAATTTGAGAGATGGCATCCAATTCACCCTTCTCATTGAGAGAAAACAGATGGATAGTATCCTCACGAGCGGCAAAGACAATTACATCCTCAGACGAATGAGTTAATTGAATCTGCCTGGCTGCACAATCAAGCCGAGCCTTGTGCTTAGAAAGCCAATCCATTCCGAGAATAAGATCAATATCTGAGTTACCAAGCACCATAGGAGAAGAAAGGAACTTGTAGTCGCCCAATGTGATAGTAACACCCGGAGCCATCATTTTGGTGTTCATGAACAAACCCGGAGAAGAAACCGCTATCGGCTTAGGCAAATCAATAGTATGCACATCATGCATGGATGCAAAAGGCTTCGACAAAAATGATAAAGATGCACCAGTGTCAAAAAGAACTCTTGCGGGAATGTCATTAACAGGAAGGTTACCCATGATCACATCTGGTGATTCCTCTGCCTGAGCTGCATTCAGCAAGTTGACCTTGGCGGACTTGGGGTTATGCTTGACCACAGCTGTACTTGCCGATCTGACAGGAGGAGGAGGAAGATGCCTCTGGTTGAAACACTTGTTGGCATAGTGACCCTTCTGTTGGCACTTGTTGCACGTGACCTCTGAAAGCGGACGGTGATACGGAGCACTCGATCTTGGAGCTTGAGACGAAGTCTTGTTCTAAAAGCCAGGGTTGGGTGGGTGGGAAGAACCACTGCCACCTTTGCTCTTCTGCTGATACGGCTGACGGAACGGAGGAGGAGGAAACCAGAACTTCTGCTGCTTGGCCACTTGAGTAGAGGAAGAAGGAGTAACATCTCTGACTCGCTTCTTGGAAGCATCACACCTCAACTGAGCAGCCTCTTGCTTCAGTGCCATGTTGTAGAACTCATCGTACCTCAAGGGCTCAAAGAGAACAAGAGCAAGCTGAATTTCTTCTCTGAGACCACCCCTGAACTGATATATCATGCTCTTCTCATCAGGGACGTCCTGCTTGGCAAAGCGGGCGAGCTTCTAGAACAACTTGTTGTAGTCATAGACAGACAAAGAGCCTTGCTTCAGATTGCGGAATTCCTCACGCTTGCTTTCAACCACGCTCTGCGGAATATGATGAGCTCGGAAATCTCGACGGAAATCATCCCAAGTGATAACACATCCACCTCTGGAGTCCTTGTACTGCCGGAACCATTCTGCAGCTTGATCTTTGAGTTGGAAGGAAGCGAACTTGACAAAGTCCTCAGGCCTGACGTTACTGCACTCGAAATGCTTGCACAGATCCACAAGCCAATCGTCAGCATCGGTTGCCTCAACACAATTGCTGAAAGTCTTTGGCCCGTTAGCAAGGAACTGGTTGAGCGTAGCAAAGTGACTCTGATTGCTGCCTTGATTCCCTTGACTGCCTTGATTGCGCTCTTGGAGAATTTGCATGATCAGCTGTGTGTTTGCATTGGTTGCGGCCATCACAACTTGCCATGCCTCCGGAGGAGGTGGAGGTGGTGGCGGATCAGGATTCGGAGTCATGCGTGTTGGAGGAGCCATCCTGAAGAGGTTGACCACCATTAGCACATTGACAGATAAATAATGAAGCTGAATCCAACGGAATGAAAATTGCAACATATAGTCTTCACATCCGAACAAAATGAACGAATACATTCCTCTTGAAATGGTCACATATCCATAAATTGAGAAGCCACGTAGAATTAAGGTAGAGAAATAAATCAACAAGGTACGGATCAAGAACGAATAATCGGTAAGAAATCCCAATCTCAAACCAATATCCATGGAAGAAATACTAGAGCTACTAGAATTCCCACCTATGAAACTCCCGAACCTTTCCGGTTATGCAATCAGGTGTTGGGGATACAGGGGAAGCATAATATCTCACCCAAACTAGCAAATCCTACATCTAGCTATATCCATCCTTCAACACATAACCAAGAAACCTTCGGAAACCATCTACCTCAACCTTCGAAAAGCATCCGTTATACAAGTTACGGCGATACTCCCGAACTCCCGCCCCAGTACTGGGTGGCGTCGAGGTTATCTCACCAACGAACTGCATAAAAGAGATTTTCGATGTCGGCATACTAGACTCAGGTATTCCAGAACTGCAACGATAAAATTATGATGACAACACCTCAGAGCTCAACTCCCCGGGACACTTCCACTAAACCCCTGACAGGAGGCACCAAGACAATGTTCTCATCATAAAATCATCGGAACGATTCCAAGATACCTGCGTGATCCTAAAATTTTTTTTTAGTGAAATTTGAGAAGAGAAGAGTCAAAACTCTATGTCAGGATGCCTTACCAGAGCGATGAGGAGACTGGGAAGTAAAAAGAATTCCTAAACTCTCCGATATATAATTCCTAAAAGACTCAAAACATTTTTCTAGACACGACTCGGCCGCTAAAAACGATCAAGCAATGGGGCTCCTAAGGTCGGGGAAGGCTCTGATACCAACTTGTAACACCCTCGATGCGACTATAGCTCCCACGTGTCGAGGCACGACTTAGAGACATAATCACATTGAAGGCATATGTCGCAAGTTAGGCAATCTTCACAACATCCCATGTAATATGATAATAAAAAGGGAGATAACATAGTTGGTTTACACTCGCCACGTCAATCAAGTACATAAATAACATTACATCATCCAAACACTCATGGCCCGGCTACGGCGCCAAAATAAAAGAGAACCCAACATGCGACATGGTCCCAATCACCCCCAATTGGGCACCACTACTGATCATCGGGAAAGGAAACATAGTATCATTGAGAGTCTTCGTCGAACTCCCACTTGAGCTCATACGCGTCTCCTGGAGCAGAATCATCAGGCCCTGCATATGGTGTAATAGTAATCTGTGAGCCACAGGGACTCAGCAATCTCGCACCCTCGTGATCAAGACTATTCAAGCTTGTAGGTAAGGCAAGGTAAAATATGAGTGGAGCTGCAGCAAGCGACTAGCAAATATGGTGGCTAACTTATCCGCAAAAGAGAGCGAGAAGAGGAGGCAAAGCACGAGCGAGAAGCTAGAGAACAACCTGCGCAACATTACTCCAACACCGTGTCCACTTCCCGGACTCCGCCGAGAAGAGGCCATCACGGTAACACACTCAGTTGATTCATTTTAATTAAATTAAGGTTCAAGTTGTCTACAACCGGACATTAACAAATTCCCATCTGCCCATAACTGCGGGCACGGCTTTCGAAAGTTCAATCCCTGCAGGGGAGTCCCAACTTAGCCCATGACAAGCTCTCACGGTCAACGAAGGAATAGACCTCCTCCCAAGACATTCCGATCAGACTCGGTATCTCGGTAACTCAAGACACTTCGACAGGTTAAAACAAGACCAGCAACACCGCCCGAATGTGCCGACAAATCCCGATAGGAGCTGCACATATCTCTTTCTCAGGGCACACTCAGATGAGCAAGACGTCGGGTAGGCCAGCCCAGAGTTGCCCCTGGTAGCCCCGGACATCGCTCGGTTGGACCAACACTCAGAGGAGCACTGGCCCGGGGGGGTTAAAATAAGATGACCCTTGAGTCTGCAGAACCCAAGGGAAAGAAAAGGCTAGGTGGCGAATGGTAAGACCAATGTCGGGCATTGCTGGAAAAGCTTTAATCAAGATGACCTATCAAGGGGTTCCCATTATAACCCAACCGCGTAAGGAACACAAAACCCGGGAACATAACACCGATATGACGGAAACTAGGGCGGCAAGAGTGGAACAAAACACTAGGCGAGAGGCCGAGCCTTCCACCCTTTACCAAGTATATAGATGCATTAAGATAACAAGGCAATATAATGATATCCCCAACAAGTAAATAAATGTTCCAACAAGGAACGACCTCCAATCTTCACCTGCAACTAGCAACGCTATAAGAGGGGCTGAGCAAAGCGGTAACATAGCCAATCAACGGTTTGCTAGGACAAAGGTGGGTTAGAGGTTTGACATGGAAATTTGGGAGGCTTGCAAGCAAGTGGTAGGCATCATAGCAATGGCACAGCAAAAGAGCGAGCGACTAGCATAGCAAAGATAGTAGTGATTTCGAGGGTAGGATCATCTTGCCTACACAGTTGTCAGAGTTGACTGGATCCTCAAAAGCAAACTCAACGGGCTCCTCATTAGCGAACTCGTCTCCCGGCTCTACCCAAACAAGACAAACAAGCAACAAGGACACAATCAACCACGTGCAAACTCAAACAACACGATGCAAAGATGATATGCTATGCGAGATGCGATGCGGGATGCAAAATGCAAGATATGACAGGAAATGCATGAAGCTGGCCTCAACTTGGAATTCCAAGGGTGCCACTAGAAATATGAGATGAAATCGGTTGAAAACGATATAAAGAACGCCGGAATCGGAGTTACGGTTTGGAAATGGCAAGCGTTTCAAAAATGACACCGGTCTGCGATTTACAGCAAGTAGGCATCTAAATGCAACGAGATGAACATGCTACAGCACCAAAACATGACAATAAAATACATGCCAGGGATGCACACAAGATGCTTAACAAAAGTCTAGCACTAGGCTACGGCCAATTCATCCATTAACAGATTCAAACAAGCATGGCAAAAACGCAAATGGTAAACAGATCTCAGACTTAGTGAAATTAACACTTGTCTGGAATTTCAGATCATATAGCCCTCTTCGGAGCAACAAAACTACATGCTACAGGACCTGAACATGACAAAGAAAGACATGGCATGGAGCTACTCAACAAGCTTAACAAAAGTCCCTTAGTGACCTTGAGCCAAAAGGGATCACAAAATATACTAACAAGCACACGAACATAGCAAAAACATAATCAGTTTTCAGACTTAGTGAAAACTGGGTCATGCTGAAACATAACTCACGAAGGCATGTTTACGAGCTCGATGCACTCACCACGGTGCAAGTCATGGCAAGACAAGCATACATCCCTTAATAAGGAACAAAATTCAAGCTAGGCATGGAAAGAACAATGGCATAGCATGCACGGATCAACTACAATAACATCGGCAAAATCGCAAACAAGTTGATGATCTGCCCAGATTCGCAACGAAGCAAAAGTAGAGCTCGATTGACTCAAGCTAAGGTGCTCCATAATTGCAAAAAAAGACATGGATGGACAGAGCGCTACAATATTAACAAAACTCCCTTACTGATCATCCTAAAAAGAGGCACGGATCACTAGGAAACAACATGAACATATGGCATCATGAGATAAACAATCCCCGGACTTAGTGAAAATACTATGTCCCTGAAAACAGAATTAGCAAGTGCACCACTTTGCAAGCTTGCACAAGTCACCACACACATCCTAAAAATACATGGGTTGCACCTCTGTAAAGATGACAAAACCCTTAACAAAGCATATGAAGAACTCACGGGCATATCATGCACACATTAATCATGGCAAAAATGACAAAAGTGCTAAACGGAGTAACAGATCTGACAATTAACTCAAGTAGCCCTCTTCTAACATCATTTCGGGCATCAAGATGAGCTCAAATGAAAATGATGCAATGGAATGAAATGATGTAATCTCTGAGATGAACATTTTTATATGCTATATGCATGAATCGGAGCTACGGATGCAAAGTTACGAAGCCGCGAACAAGAGCACATGGACTAAAAATTCTGGGACTTAGAGAAAAAAATTAGGTCAACCCTGAAAACAGATCTGGATCTGGGCGGCGAGCGAACCGAGGTGGCCGGGCTCTCGCCGGAGCTCCTCGCCGGAGGAGGAGGGAGGGCCGGCCGGGGCTTGCCGGAGATGGGGAGAGGAGGCCGGCCGGAGTCGGGGCGTCGCCGGCGACCTCCTGTGGCGGCGGCAGCTCGCGCTGCGGCGGCGGCGGCGGGGGCCCGCGGTGGCGCGCGGTGGCGGCGGGCGGCGGGGCACGGAGCCAGGCGGCGGACTGAGGAGGCAGGCGGCGGGGCCCGCGTGGGCCTCGGGGGCCCGGCTCGGGCCTCTCGGGCCGGCGGTGGGAGGCGGCGGCGAGCTGACAGGTGGCGGGCGTGGAGTGGCTGGCGGTGGCGGCGGACGTTGTCCGGCTCCGCCCGGACACGTCTGGAGTGGCGGATCTGGGATTTTTTTAGGGTTAGGGGGAGAGGATCCGCGAATTTAGAATGGGGGTGTATATATAGGCCTAGAGGGAGCTAGGAGAGTCCAAATGAGGTGCGCTTTTTGGCCACGCGATCGTGATCGAACGCTCTAGGACATGGAGCAGAGTTTGGTGGGTTTTGGCACAAATTGGAGGGGTGTTGGGCTGCAACACACACGAGGCCTTTTCGGTCCCTCGGATAACCGTTGGAGTATCAAACGAAGTCCAAATGGTACGAAACTTGACAGGCGGTCTACCGGTAGTAAACCAAGGCCGCTTGGCAAGTCTCGGTCCAATCCGGAAATGTTTAATCCCCACACACGAAAGAAAGCTAGAAAAGACCACCGGAGGAGAACGAAGCGCCGGAATGCAAAACGGACAACGGGGAAAATGCTCGAATGCATGAGATGAACACGTATGTAAATGCAATGCACATGTTGACATGATATGAGATGCATGACAACGACAACAACACACGGAGACAACGACCCAAACCTGAGAAAATAAATTAACTTCACGCCGGAAACGGCAAGAGTTGGAGTACAAATAGGAAAATTACATCCGGGGTGTTACAACACTCCACCACTACGAAAGGATCTCGTCCCGAGATCTAGGACTGAAAGAACGCCGGGTACTCAGAACGGAGGTGATCCTCGCGTTCCCAGGTAGCTTCATGGTCGGAATGGTGTGACCACTTGACTTTGAGAAATTTGAATGACTTGTTGCGAGTCTTGCGTTCAGTCTCTTCAAGAATAGCAACTGGGTGCTCACGATAAGAGAGATCTTCTTGGAGCTCAATGTCCTCGAAGTTGACGGTGCGGTCAGGAGTCTTGAAGCACTTTCGAAGCTGAGAGACATGGAACACGTCATGAACATTTGCAAAGTTTGAAGGAAGCTCGAGTTGATAGGCAAGGTTGCCTCTCTTGCTGACAATCTTGAAAGGTCCCACGTATCTAAGGGCAAGCTTCCCTTTGATACCAAAGCGACGAGTACCTTTCATAGGAGAGACGCGGAGGTAAACATGATCTCCAATCTCGAAAGCCAAATCATGGTGCTTACTATCATAGTAGCTCTTCTGGCGGGATTGGGCTGCTTTGAGGTTATCACGAATGACTTTGAAAATTTCTTCTGCTTCTGTAATTAAGTCATTACCTAAAAGCTGACGTTCACCGGTTTCAGACCAGTTGAGAGGGGTACGGCACTTCCTGCCATACAGAATTTCAAAAGGGGCCTTGCCCGAACTTGCTTGAAAACTGTTGTTGTAGGAGAATTCAGCATAAGGAAGACAATCCTCCCACTTCATGCCGAAGGAGATCACACAAGCCCTGAGCGAGCATAGGCATAGCAAAAGAGCGAGCAACTAGCAAGCAAAGATAGAAGTGATTTTGAGGGTATGGTCATCTTGACTGAGATCCCGCAAGGAAGAAGAACGATTCATGAAGAAGACACACGGACGAAGTCGAACGGATCCTCACAACTCCGGAACGGAACCGAAGCTCACGAGAAAGGCAACCCGGAAAGAAGCAAACACCATAGTAAACAACCACGACATAAGCATGGCATGATGCACAACCAAGTATGATGCATGTCCGGTTTAAATATGCATGGCATGGCAAAGTGCACAAGCAATCCTACAAATTAAGTGGAGCTCAATATGCAACGAGTTGCATATTGACGGAACACCACATTCAAGTTATTTAGATTCGATCTTGTTTATGTACCCAACAATATTAAATGTTGTTAAACATGGCAAGAGGGTGAGGCATAACAAAACTACACCATCTAAACAATTTAAATGGGGCCGGATATAACAAATAACGAATCCGGTAAATCCCCATATGCATTTAGCAAATTAATGCAAACAACAAATTAAACATTCTTGATGTTGTTAACATGATGCGGATGACATGTGCAAGTTTATGCAATTTTATTAAAAGTTGACAAGAGCATTAAGAAGCATTTGTCATCGTGGCGGAAACAAAAGGGGTGACACGGCAACGATAACGGAAAACGGTGCCACGACAACGATAACGGAAAACGGTGCCACGACAACATTCCAGTTCCCGGTAACTCGATTGAGATACCGATGCAAAGGAGAAGTGTGCGGATGCGTGCAAAAGATGGTGGGGCGCTCCCGGATTCCGGGTGTCCCACGAGTTGGCGACAAGGAAACGAGTGACAATTTGAATAGGGTGCAAAACACGAGCATCTTAAGCAACGCAAACATACGTTCACGGACGTCGCCTCGAGGTTATACCTTTGAAGCGTGCGGTATTGCGGCGGTTTGAGTTCGTAGTGGGAGTAGTGGTACTCGCGGATCATAGTGGAAGTAGAGGTTCACGAGTCGAAGAGGAAGTAGATGTTCATGAGGTCGTCGTGGAAAGTAGCGGTTCACGCGACGGTAGTTGAACTTGACGTTTGCGTTACACGGGTCTTCGACGACGGTCGTCGTACATGGTTCGGAGTGGTACTTGCATCTTCGGACTTGTCGGTCTCGTCATCTCGAAGGGGTGCTAGACGGTCTTCGCGATTCCGAAGGCGATGGTAGAGGTACAAACGTTCTCGCGGTACTTGGGTCGTCGTGGAACTTGGCGCTTGCGGTATTGATAGCTCGAAGGGGTACTTGGCGGGTCCGAGGTCTCCGGCCGTAGTGGTTCTTGATGATACGGGTAGTCAAACTTGACGAAAAACGGGTCTTCTCGGGAACTTGATGCATCCGAATTCCTCGGGTTTGTAGTGGTACTTGGTGCTCGCGGTTCCGATCTAGTGGTGCATGCGTCCATGGTGACACTGCATGGTGCAAGGAGGCGACGACTTGGGCGGTTTTGTCCAGGACTCGGACAGCTGTTGTAGGAGCTCGATGGGGCTTGCTGCTGCTCGTTTCCTTCAACATGTGACAGACCGAAGGCGCAGTGGCACTGAACGACAAAGTGGACCTGCTACTGATGCCTTGCGGAGGCAGCGAGGCCGGAGAGGCGCAGCAGCGAAGCAAGGTTCGCGAGCATAGGAGGGAGTCACGGCGCTGGTGCACAGGGCCAGCTCCCTGGTGGTAATCCGGCGAAGGCGGCCGAAACGTTGCTAGTCGACGGGCGCGACACAGCTGCGCGCACCGGGAGGCGGGGTTCCGACGGGCAGGGCCGGAGACGAGGTGCAGAAGGGCGGCGAGGGGCTCGGCGACGGGGACACCTGAAACTGCTGCTGGTGGCGCTCGGCGGCGGCAGAATTGGAGGCGGGGCGGCGAGTGATGGAGGGTTGATGGGAGGAGGAAAAGGATCGGGCACGGGGATCCTCCTCTGGTGCGTTGCGAGGAGAGCGAGAGGTGGGAGAGATGGGAGATGGGGATCGGGCTGCGGGTCGAGGAGGCGGGCTAGCAGGCCAACGGAGGAGAAGGAACGCGAAAGGCTCCAGGCGGCGCTGGGAGGATCGGGCGCAGTGCGTCGCTGGAGGGAGTACGAGTGGAATCGGACACAGGGCTGGCGGCGCAAGGGAATAGAGAGGAGGGGGTGCAGGGGATCGAGTGAGGGAGCGCTAGGGTTAGACGGGGAGTGGGCCTTGGGAGGCCGGCCCAGTATAGAGGGGTTGCGCCTAGGGGAGGGCGCCGGCTGGGCCTAGAAGGAGAATGGGCCTGCTGCTCTCTCTCACTCCTCTCTGATTTACTTTAACAAAAAAACAAATAGAGAGAAGAAAGAAAGAAAAGAGAGGGTTAGGGAAAGAATATTTCAGAAAATAAAACATTTTGGAGCGTCGGAACTTTGCACAAATCGAATAAAATGGTTTGGCAATATTTTAGAGACAGAAAAATAATTCAAGTTTGAATTAGATTCAAACTTGAGCCATTTTTGAATCCAACCAAAACAAGTCCAAAGGATCTGAAAATTGGAGGAGGTGTTCCTGGCACGGTCTAGAATTTATAGGAAAAAAATGGACATTAATAGAGAAGGGAAAAATGGGACTATCAAAAGACAGGAAATAGAAGGAAAGGAGAAGGAGAAGATGCATGGGACGAAGGCATGGGGAAATATTTTGCAAGTGTGTTCATGGGTGATTCGGAAAATGGAATATTTAATATAGCTCCCTAATATCGGGAGGATATGTTATAAAGAGAACTCACCATGTGAATTCCCTCAATTTAAATGGACCGAAGATCCATACAATTTATTTAGTTGATATGAGATGCAAAGATTAATGACATGATGGCATGATGACATGATGCAATGCACATGATGCAACGAACCAAAACAAATCACACGACAAAACTCGGAAACATGGAAGGCGTCTGAAGCTCTGGTCTTGGGGTGTCACATAGGGTCCGTGAAATACCGCTGCAGACGAGGAGTTATCGGAAAGTACCACACAAGTTTTCGAGGAGCTTTCTTCCTCTTCTTGTATCGAGTGACGCCACACACCGAACATATGGTAGACTCCGCGTGCTCGTCCCGATTAATGATGCAATTGTTCATGCACACATGGTATTTCACGTGCGGTAAATCCAGGGGACACACGATTTTCTTAGCCTCCTAGGAAATGGTCGGGCACTTGTTCCCCTTGGGAAGACGTTCGTGCCAGAATGACATGTTCTCGTCGAAGCATGCGTCGGTCATTTTGTGTTTTACCTTCATATCCAGAGCCATGAGCGTTACTTTGAGGTGGGTATCCTCGGGCCTGCATCCTTCATACAATGGAGTAACCACGTCTATCTCCAGTTGATCCAGCTTGGCTTTCTCTCGGGCGGCAGCTCTTGCGGTATCCGTATGCTTGAGATGCAGCTCTTGAATATGAGGGTCTTGCACCCAGCCCATCGATGGTCCACCGTCATCTGCTCCGGCATCTTCATCTTCATGATCATGCCCTTCGTCTGCTCCGGCCTCTTCCTCATCATCATGTCCGGCATCTTCTACATGATGACTATGTACTGCATCTACTTCGTGATCATGTCCTGGAGATTCTTCGTCTTCTCGCCCGCCCTCGGCGCGGTTGTCTTGCTGCCCTTCCTCATCTGTTGGCCGACCCCCATGGACGACTTCATAGTCATCTTCATCACCTTGCCACCGATAGCCATCCATGAAACCACGCAAGAGGAGGTGGTCCCGCACCTGTATGGAATCCGGGTCCATAAGGCTCTTCAGCTTGCATCTTCAACACAGACATCTTATCTCCGTCTCGTTCTTTTGAAGCATCTCGGCCTTCGCGGAGCTGAAAAACCTATTCACGATGCCTTCGGTCATCGTGCGGACCATGGTCGCCTGCGGGGTAGAGCAAAACAATATTTTAGAACCAAATTTTTTTGGACAGGACTTTGCCTAAAAATAGGACCAAAAAGAATGCATAGTGCCAAATTCTCGCCGAAACCGAAATGAATCAACATTCCGGCAAAATATTGGCAACTATCGCATTTCAAATACCGGTACCTGCAAACACAAACATATGCAACACCACAAACATATGCAACACCACAAACATACATAGATCTAGGCCATAAAAAGTGCACGTGCACATTGTTGGAGGGAGAAAAAAGTAGATCTACAACATAAAGAAAGCTTTCCCCTTACTTACATATATAAAAAAGGAAATTTAACCACTTAATTTGGGTGAATCTATGGTGCAAATGAGGTGAGGAGGAGGAGGCAGCCGAGACAAGCTTGGAGGAGGAGGTGGAGAGAATGAAGTGGGGAAAGTGAGTGTCGTAGGTGGTTGTCCAAAATATCTAGCTGCTCTCAGGTTACCAATGGCACACCACCTAACAGTGTGCCATTAGTAACCCTGGTTACTAATGGCACACCTATTACATGGTGCGCCATTACTAGTTTTGCAAAAAAATAAAAAAATAATTGTTAGTAGTGGCGCACCGTGGTTGTGGTGCGCCATTACTAGTTTGAACTAGTATGACGCACTACACCCTGGTGCGCCATTACTAGTTTTGAAAAAAAGTAAAAAAAATTGTTAGTAGTGGCACACAGAGTGTGTGGTGCGCCATTACTAGTTAAACTAGTAATGGCGCACTATGCCCTGGTGCGCCATTATCAGTTTTGGAAAAATTAAAAAAAAATTGTTAGTAGTGGCGCACCGTGGGTGTGGTGCGCCATTAGTGATATGGACACTAATGGCGCACCTACACATGGTGCGCCACTGCTATATAGCAGTGGCGCACCACATATGTGGTGCGCCATTAATGTCCATATTAGATATAGCCCTTTTCCTAGTAGTGTAAAGTAGTAGTAGTGTCATCATCCTCGCCCAGAGATCCTTTCTCGACTCCCTGCGAGAAAGCAATCCCAGATCCATACTATCCATTTCTCATCTCAAGTATCCAGTTCAAGTTGTATCGATCGGGATACAACTCCGAGTGTCCGTTACCGTAGGACAGGCTATCGATAGATGTTTTCTTCCCTGTAAGGGTGCACTAACTTAGTCAACACGCTCAATCAACTCCGACTGGACTCACCATTAGGTCAGAACCACCCTCGGTTGATCAACACAGTGCAGTCCTACCTAGGCTCGTCAGAGAGGCCAGCACGCCGGTTACATCCTAAGCGTGCAGGGGTCTTGGGCCCATCGCCCTTTGCACTCCTGCATGTTGCGCACGGGGCCGGTGAGTAGACCTAGCCCCCTTATACAAGGCGAGGCGTTCCAGCCCAACCCGACGCGCGCTGCTCCATCGCTGACATCCATTGAGCTTTCGGCTAATACATACAACGCAGAGGAGCCATACTTATTCCTGCATGATGGTTAGTGCTATCAAGCCAGAGGCCCCTCGGATCAAATATCCAAATCGTAGTGGATTATGAACGCGCGGAAATGAGCAGAGACTCACGATCGATATGAACCCGTCGCCCTGTGTCGAGGACTCGCGGAAAGGGCTAAGAATGCCCGGCCGTGCCTCGTAACTATCTCACGGGCACCTTCTAGGTCAACCCGACTCCACATCACTCACAATTAAGCTCGCACGGGTACCCCTCGGGGCCGACTCTTCTTTAGTAACATGGTTCAGTGTAAATTCATAGTAACCATACTAATCGTGTGTCTAACACCAAGGGGAACCCTGAGGAATCACCTTCGATGGAATTCCACCTGATGTTATCGTCAAGGTGAACGAAGGAGGCATCACCCTCGAGGTCCACTCTTGAGGAGTTGCACAACAGTGTCATTATCAGGAGTGGAGAACGAGGAATCACCCTCGATGACCATAATCGATGAACTAACCTACAAGGTTAACTTCAGGAGTGCTGATGAGGTGTCACCCTCGACACTCCATAGCAACTCAGTAGTGTCGAGCAACTAAGGGAAAAGTGATGTGCGGTGCCGGTGACTGGTCTTTGATCCTGTTGATCGGGTCTTCTGATAATCCAGTGGGGTAGTCAGGACAAACAGTTTAGGATAAGCAGGTAGGTAACAACAGTAGGTTATAATAAATAGGCTATGTAGCAGAAGTAGGATAACAGTAGTAGCAACAGATTCTAATGCAAGCTTAAGAGAGATAGAGTAGGTGATATCGGTATGCTCAAAAGGGGGGTTCTTGCCTGGAAGTTTTGCTGCAAAGGAAGAAGGGTCGTCGGGGACGTGGTCGATCATAGGGGCAACATCGGTCTCGGGGTCTACCGGAGATAAGAGGGGGAAGGAACAATAAATATAAAGAAAACAAAGCATCATAAAGCATACCATGATAAATACGAGGTGTTAGGGGTGAACTAACGCAGTGCTAGACGTTGCAGAAGGAGAGGGAAACATCCAAGGATGATTTCCCAGCGGTATATGGATTCCAGACATAAGAAAGAGAGGGGACGGTTCCATGTTTAGCATGCTAGGGGCATGTGACAGATGAACGGGCCGGTATTCAGATTCATTGTATTTCTCTGAGCAAGTTTCATGGAGAAAACATTTTCATCCGAGTTGCGGTTTATTATCTACGATTTTCTAATGTTCTAAAAGTTTTCTAAAATTATTTAAATTAACAAAATTAACAGAAAATGAATATGACGTCAGCATGACATGGAGATGACGTCAGCAGTCAACAGCCGCACTGACCAGGTCAAACCTGACCAGTGGGGCCCACATGTCAGCCTTTGTTAATTAACAGAGTTTATATTAAACTAAACTGAGGTTAAATAGTTACTGGGCCCCACATGTCAGTCTCTAATTAGTAACTAATTAGGTTTAAATTAATAAAACGTTTGCTAAACTAATTATGCGGTGGGGCCCGCATGTCAGCGTCACTGGGCTGCCTAGTCAGCATGTTGACTGGGTCAACCCAGTCAATGGGGCCCGTGGGGCCTGACGTTAGTGACCCGGAGGTGGGCCTGGTTGTGCCACGCTGGCGCCATCGCCGGAGCAATGTCGGCAAAGCGAAACGCGGCAGCGCAACCACGGGGTTCATCGGAAAAAGACTATAGGGCACAGGGAAGAGCGCGGCTAGGCGCGTTCGAACGGCCACTCGACCACACGTTGAATGGTGGTCGCCGGAGCGGCTAGTGTGGCCGGAGCTGGGAGCTATGGCGTCGCTGGCAGCGATGCGCTCGGGTGAGCTACGGCAAAGGCGATGGGGTGCGTTCGTGAGGGAACTGAGAGGCTGGCCAAGGCGTATGCGTTGCAGCGAGGCTAACGGTCGCGAGCCCTTGACCATTTGGTCTCCAAAAGCATGACGGCGGTGAGCGAAGGTGGCGATGTGTTCGGGCGCTCGTTGAGGTAGGTGCTGAGGGGCACGGGGAGGGAAGCTGGTGGCATGGGTGGCTTCAGCAAGCAGTCCTAAGCACGCTCGTGTGCTTGGGTACGATGCCCACACCGACTGCGGCGAGCTATGCGACTGAGCGGCGTTCGGGCGGCGACGGTGATGGATCCGTGCGGGGGAGCGAGGGGAGAGACGCGGTGGCTCACCGGGAGCCGTAGGGAAGTGGCAGCATGCTCTGAGAGGCTTCTCCGAGGCATACGGTGGCGGCGGCGGAGATGGCCGCAGGAGGAAGAAGTGGTCATCGGGATCGCGGTGGTGGCTCCCTTCTCGCTCCGGCTGGTGCAGAGGGAGTAGCTGAGGACAGCACGTCGTTGTGGCATGGTGAGGCGGCGGAGAGCTAATGGTGGGCGCGGGATCGACAGAGGACGGTGACGAGCTCTCGGGCGAGATGGGAAAAAGGGAGAGACAAGGCGCATGTGAGCGAGTGAAGGGGCTGGGTGGGGAAAGTGGGAGGGGAGAGGGGAGCCCGAGGCGTCGGGGTCGTTATCCCCCTCGACGCCGGCGTGCTGGTGTGGCGGGGCGCGCTCGGCCGTGCGCCTGGTCGGTTGTACCGGAGAGGGAGAAGGCGACCGGGGGAGTCTAGTGATGGGCCGGCTTGGGTGGGCCAAGGCCCAAGGGAGGCAATGGGGGCGCTCTGTCTCACTCTCTCACCTCTTTTTTTACATTCTTTTTTAACTTCTATGTTTTCTTTTTTTTCAGAAAGCAAAATAGTTCTATAAAAACTAATCTTCCACCTAAAATACCATTTTAACTTAGGCCACTGCTGTAATTGACTTGGCACCAAAATAAAGTACTTTTGTATTTTTTATAAATTAAAAATCATTTAAATAAATGATTTAGCCATTGTTTTAATTAGTTTAGGGCATTTAACAACTTTGCAAAAAGTTGGTTGACCACCAGTATTAACAAGTGATTATTTGCCACATGAAGAACATTTTTGTTGTCATGTATGAGAAGTTTGAATTTTGACATTAAATTTGGATTTTAATTTGAATTGTGTTTGACTGCAATTGAGGATTAGCAACAGTAAGATTGATGACATGGCACCATCAATAGGGGATTAGTGTAGCATGATTCTTCGGGTGTTACAAATCTCCTCTACTACAAGAAATCTCGTCCCGAGATTTAAGGGCTGGAGTAAGGGGGAAAGAGTTGGTTACGAAATTCTAACGATTCTTCATGGTCTTGGTTGCCCTTCTCGAAGAAGTTGATCCCTTTTGTTGATGCATTCATTTCACTGCATCAGGGCATCATGATGAAGTCATCATCCTCCCTTTAAGATCTTCACCATACTTACAAAAGGATGAGAGGGGAAAATCTATAAGGACGGGTTTTAACAATATTGAGCATCGGATGATTAACTCAGGGGAAGAAGAATAAAGTGTCTCCCGAGTTGTTTGCATGAAACACCTCAAGAGCATTATAGGGGGATACAAAATTATCAAATGGGTAAGCAATCATTCGATACCTGAAGTAGAGTGTGAAGGTGGTTCAGAGCAACGGAAAAAGTATTGTGTCTGATACCAGAATAGATCATCTCTAGGACGGTGGCTCATGAATTACATACGAAGGCAAGTGGAAAGGATACTTCAGAATCAAGGATGTACAGGAGAGTCAGGTTTCGATCCTGTGGAACTGTGGGTTATGGGCCCACCATGTGGTTCAAAAGTAGGAAGGATGCTGACATATTGCACGGTCATGGTAGCAAGGCATGTCAGAGGATATCCTGTCAGTTATGTTGGCAACAACGTTGGTACCAAGGGCGAGGGACGAAGAGAACTATTTTCCTGCTTGTTGAAACAAGGCGGACCAATAGGCAAAGTTCTCGTCCATAGGTGGCTAACGGAATCTCAACAACAATAGTAATAGGGTTTTAATGTAAGAGTTGTACACCAACATGTTTATTTAAGTAGAAGAATATTACTGCTTAAAACATATAGATCACAAGAAAGGTTTAAAGAAAAGAAGGGAAAGGAAAGTGTGATTATTAATTTAATCAGAACAATTGAAAGGAAAATGTGTTTAAACACAAATATCAGGAGTATATTATTCCCAAGGACAGTCAAAGGATGACATCCATAACAAGGTAGTAGATTACCTTTTAGGTAAATGGGAGAGGAAATTCAAGACGTTACCCATACAATAGGGTTTGGATAAGTGATCAAGAAACATTTAGCATTGCGCCTCCAAATGTTTTTAAAGAGGTTCGGAGTACCACAATCATGCTTTGGGATATCATTGACATGGTCATCAGGTAAAGGTCGGACCTTCGGAACACAAAGGATCGATCAGAATTTCTAGAACATATCATGCTATTTTATCAGGGAAAAGATGAGGAGGTGGCCGATGGGTTCAGTAGCAATCCATCGACATGTCAAAAAGGATGTATTCCCAAAATTAATATGAACAGGTTTGTGTTGGGATTGGGGGGGGGGAAGAATGTTGTCGATGCTAACACAAATCATCGAGTGGCAAGTATGGTATTTCTCACCATGAATTCAATTGATATCCTGGAAGACCTCAGAACGTTGATGATGATCATGACAAATTTGTCGAGAGGTTTCATGAAGATGTAATAGATCGGCGATGACATCAAGTCAACGGAATTTTGAGGCGGAAGGTTATCGGAACCACGAATATGACACAATCTTGGAATTAGGCTTGCTGTTCAAGGTGAAATGATATTATGAGGAAGATCGACGTAAGCTTAGCTCATTGTTTGACATTGTGCTCTGGGAAGGACCAGGCTAATGATATAGCCGATTAGGCTAGGAATGGCTTGAAGTATTATTAAACTCGTAAGCAACGAAAATTGAACTAGAGTGGGGGATTGATTCACTTATCAGTGTGATCGGTTGACAAACAACCCAGAACCCATGAAGTGTCAATGACAGGGAAAGGTAGTGTTCATCAAAAGTTCATAAGATTTGGTACAATGGCATGATATCCTTGAGATACTAGGGGTAATACTCGAAGGTAGATCATATAAGAGATTGGACATATGTATTGATATGTAGAAGGCAAGCACTTCAACTTGTCCCAGAAATGGGATCAAAGAAGAACAATCTTGGTTGGAACCACGATTGTAAAGGCCAAAATCACAGATACATGATCAAATTATACCAAGGGAACAATTATTGTTACGAGAAGATTCCATGATATGATCTACACTGTTTCCATGGGCATGAACACAAAGTTCAAGGTCGACTCCCACTTCTCCAATGCATAACATTTCATTCACTTCCCGCTTTTGAAGAAGTTGTAGCGTTGAAATTTTATTTGACCAAAAGCCAGTAGGGTAAAACCCTCATAACTTTCGAGTTCACACAGATTTAGGGAAGGCATAGGTTCAGCCCATCGGGGCATCTTAGGAACATATAACACAAGCTTCGGGAGTAAATTATACCAGCTCGAAGGTAGAGCATGGTTGACAAAAGCAGGTGATAGAATTTACCAAAGGCATTATGTCTCAGGGGGAGAAATCACATTGTTAATGAATATGAAGGATATTGTCGGATAATAATCCAACTAAGGATATGGCGGTCCATGAAGGATCTGATGTGAGTATCGATACTCAACCAGAAGAAGAAAGAATTCAAAGGCATCAGATTATAGATATATATGGATAACTTCAAAGCTTGAATACAAAGGAATTACGATTTTCATATCAGAAGCAGAGGCTCTGATCAAAAGAAAATTGACTTGTATTGATATAGATCGACACTCAATCAAGGTTTCATTTGCTAAGAACCAGCCCATGTTCGGAGTGACGTCTGAGCCAGAAGGATGAATGCTAGGATCTGACTGAGGATTACAAGCATTCGCAACAAATTGGATGAAGGGACTGGAAACGATAGAGACATAGGATGTCAACGGATATTACTAGAAATATGGAATTAACCATAATGCTTGCACGCAAGACTTTCCAAAGAAATAGGTTGCAAAGGATTCTCGGAAGGTCGAATAGCATTTCGGGATATTTTGTGAAACACATGAATAACAAGGAATGAACAAATCCTCGATAAGTGTGAGGAATTATTCGAACATGTATTCATGTGGAAAAGGAGCTGCAAGGTAGCAGGCACAACAGATTTTTGGAATATCGAAAAGTATTTTAGGGTATCTTGTAATAAAAAGAGCAATTGGAAAAGAAGGTTTGGACAACAAGTGTATGTGGCTATCAACAGGGATTCATCGGTGGTAGGGAATTGCAACGGTGAAGGGCACAAGGGTCTCGGGAAAACATCGAAGCGTATCATCGGAATCTTCTAGTGCACCAAGCGACCATCTGGAATGGGGGGCTCTCCAGGAGGAAGTAGTTACGAGAACCTAAGGTTAGAGTTAGTAAAATCATTAACCCGAATAGAAGGGAGATCAGAGTCCTAGAGTAAAGACGAGGAATAAAGGATCATAATACCACCCAAAGGCGACGTGGGCCGTAAGAAAACAACCATGTCATTAAAAGTTTTGTAGTGACTAGACTTGACTTCGTCCAAGGAGTTAGAAAGGGGGCTACCTACAAGCAGTCGGCTCTAATAGCAACTTGTGACGCCCCCGATTCAATCTTACACTAATCATACAGGAAAATGTGTACAATCAATATCAAGGACTCACGGGAAGATATCACAACACAACTCTAGACACAATTTAAAATAATACAAGCTTTATATTACAAGCTAGGGGCCTCGAGGGCTTGAATACATAAGCTCGAGAAAAAATGAGTCAGCGGAAGCAACATTATTTTAGTACAGACATGAGTTAAACAAGTCTACCTTAAGAAGGCTAGGACAAAAGCAACATCGATCGAAAAGGCAAGGCCTCCTGCCTAGGAGCCTCCTAACTACTCCTGGTCATCAGCGTTCGTCATGTACCAGTAAGCACCCGCAGGGTATTAGTAGTAGTCGCCGGCAGGGGCATCGGTCTCAAGGGCGTTGTCGGTGTCAAAACCGGCGGATCTCGGGTAGGGGGTCCCGAACTGTCCGTCTAAGGCGGATGGTAACAGGAGGCAGGGGACACGATGTTTTAACCAGGTTCGGGCCCTCTTGATGGAGGTAAAACCCTACGTCCTGCTTGATTTATTCTTGATGATATGGGTAGTACAAGAGTAGATCTACCACGAGATCGGAGAGGCTAAACCCTAGAAGCTAGCCTATGGTATGATTGTATGTTGTCCTATGGACTAAAACCCTCCGGTTTATATAGACACCGAAGGGGGCTAGGGTTACACAAGGTCGGTTACAAAGGAGGAGATATACGTATCCGTATTGCCTAGCTTGCCTTCCACGCCAAGTAGAGTCCCATCCGGACATGAGACGAAGTCTTCAATCTTGTATCTTCATAGTCCAACAGTCCGGCCAAAGGATATAATCCGGCTATCCGGAGACCCCCTAATCCAGGACTCCCTCAGTAGCCCCCAAAGCAGGCTTCAATGACGATGAGTCCGGCGCGCAGTGTTGTCTTCGGCATTGCAAAGCGGGTTCTTCTCCAATTTTCAAGTGTTCGTAAGTAGTGTCCGGCTCCATAAATGTTGAACCTCTTGGCTTCTGTGCCCAATAAGGGCTTTCTCCCACGCGTTGAGTGAATACGAGGCGCCAGGGCGTTTTTACATTCGCCCCCTAGCCAGATAAATAAATTGTCTATTAAAGGGATGGGGATTCTTAGATCCGATCCATACCATCCTTCCCCAATGAGAATCCATCAGAGCGCATTTTGGAAAGATCCATTTCAGCATGGCCGACCTCCGCAGCTCCTCCTCCCGCCCCCGTAGCCCTAAGCCCGGTGATTGGGAGAGGTGTTCAGTCCCGCACAGTCGATTAGTGGAACTGCAGACTAAGGGATTTCTCCCTCCGGTGTATATGGTGCCCGTTCGAGCCGGGCTTGCCACCTACAATGGCGGGGAGCAAGCGGAGTGCTTTCCCTGTCCCTCCATGGGGGAACGGGTCTGCCTTGTTTCTTATTTACTAAGGGGACTCGGATTTCCAATTCATCCGTTCCTCCGCGGGCTCCGAGAGTTCTAGGGCCTCCAATTACATAATCTCACCCCTGCCTCCCTTCTACATATCGCCGGCTATGTTGCTCTCTGCGAGTTGTTCCTGGGCTGCGAGGCTCACTTCGAGCAGTGGAAAAGGCTATTTTTCCTCGTCCCTCGCATACAGAGGACATCACTTTATCAAGTGGGCGGAGCCGAAATATGGCGCATCGCCGATACCGGATACCTGTCCGGTACCCCGAAGAAGTCGTCCAAAGACTGGCCTTTAGAATGGTTTTACATGGAGGACGTTCCCGTTCCGGACCCTGTTCCGCGGGGTCTTCCTGAGTTCAACAATGCTCCTCTAAAGAAGCGCCGAAGTTGGCGCCCACGGAGCTCCCAGGCAGAAGACAACAGAGAAGTCCTCTATTTGATGAACCGGATCAAAGCACTGGCTCAATCAGGATTGACAATAATCGAAGTTATGTCGATTTGCATAATGTAGGGAGTGCAACCACTTCAATATCGTGGGCGCCCCTTGTGGTGTTATAATGGGGCGGATGACGCCACCCGCTGCGGGCGTAAGGGTCCGGACAATGCCGTCACTTTAGCGAAAATTCTGTCTGAATTGTTCAAGGGTGAGGAAGAGGAGTTCACCCGCATCAAGCCACGGGATGGATTCTCCATGTACAATCCTCCAAACTGGGTAAGTTATATCTCCCTGCTCCCATTTTTCCTGCATTCTTTGTCGTAAGTATTCACCTTGCCACTTTGCGGTAGGAACTACGAAAAGCCATAAAGGAGGTCAGCAGCCCTTCTCCACAACCAGAGGACCCTGACCGGGCCCTCGAATCCGGACTTGAAGAAGATTCGGTTATATTCGTGGAGCTGATAGACCGTCAGTTCTATCAGTTAAGCTGCGACGATACCATGGTGGCCATTATGGCCGACTATCCCGGATTGCTCCCTGCATCGCAAGTAAGAAAAACCAAAAATCCCAACTCCAAAACTAGGATCCCCTTTTAGGCACTTCACCCACCATATACACATGGCATCTTTTACAGGGAAGGCATTCGGGACGCCCTGCCGAACCCGCAGCAACTCGCCAACAAGAGGCATCGAGGCCGGGTAGGCCAAAAAGGAAGGAGGTCAGGACGGAGACGCCGGCGCAAAGGTATAAGAAAAACCCCGCTCCGTGGTTGTCGTCTTTCTCAAAATGTAATGACGGCTGCGTTTCTTTAACAGAAAAAACGCTCGCTGGAATATGTCCGGCGATGTTGCCAATCATGCTTCCACCAGTCGGGCGCCAGGACCGGACATGGAGGCAGAAGCCGATATGGGGCAGGCACCGGATAATCCCCCTATAGAGGATGCGGATAGATTATCCGCTACAAACTCAGAAGTGGAAAGCGCCATGAATCATAGGCGTCACTGGGCCGTACTCCGTGACGCTTGTTTCTCACCAGAGGCGTTTAACTCCTTCAATTCTGGAGAGGCGTACCTCCATGCTGCTCAAGATGGTCTAGCCAGAGCCACGGATCAGTATGTAAAGGATGTACGGGCGTGTAAATCTGACGGTTTATATGTATCAGTAGCCCTTGAGACTTGAAATAGTTAGCACAACTGATTTAAGGATCATCTTTATTGTGCAGGTTCTTACAGAGAAGAATACTAGGCTGTCACAGGAGCTGGAGGAATGCAAGACCCAACTACGGGCTGCTGTGGCCGCATTGCAGGAACCGAAAAAGTCACCTGCTGGTAACATTCACTTTAAAGAATGATGGTTACCATATAACGTGCGTCATGGCTGCAGATCTAACAATAGATGTTGCAGATGAATCCGGAGAGAATCCCGAGGACCAGCATGTTATGCGACACCTAGAGGCTGGCAAACGCGTGCTGACTGAGGTTAGGCGGGAGAAAAACAATCTCCAAGATGCCAATATTAAGCTGAGCGCGGAACTAAAAGACGTTCGGGGCCAGCTTGCAGACTCCGAGAAGGAGAATAAGCGGCTTAGGCGCGGCATTTTCAGTAAGTGCTTGAATGAATCCTTTTAAAGGAGTTCGGCGAAGAAGCCGACTAACAGCGTTATGTCTGTAGGTATGCTGAAGGGTCGTCCCGCGAAGGAAATGCCTGGGTCTGCGGGTGATCTTCTGTCCGAGCTGTCACTTCTGCACGAACAAGTTCGGCAGGTGATGCAGGGTGTTGCCTAGGCCTTGTGGCCATCCGTCTCCCTGCCAGAGGGCGTTGCCGAGCTTGCGGAGAAGCTCAAGGGAGCATGGCGGCGCTTCTGATTATGGAAGATATCAGCCTGCCGACAGGGTACCAGAGAAGCCTGGGCCATGGTGAAGACGCGGTATACCAAGGCAGACCCAAATCACATGGCCGAGGTCAGACCTGTGGGGCCCGGCGGAAAAGAGATTCCCGTTAGCTTAGTTTATGGGCAGGTAGAATTAGCCGCAAAGTATTCTCAACAAGAATGTAACCTAGACCGCCTGTTGGATGGTATAGAAGAGGATTTAGTCAGTTTGCATGACTATGTATTTAAAGTGACATGTATTGTCGGAGTAAATAACCATGGGTAGCCTAGCCGGCTCCCCCTGGCCCTTCTGAAAAAATTACGAGCCGATTCGGCCCTCAAAGAATCCAAGACACAGGGCCGCCTTCCCCTTGCTGGCTGTCTCTAGGCCTGCTATCGGAAGGCGGCCCGACTTCAGCCCTCATGAAGAAAATCCGCGGGAGGGCCGGCTCCGAGAAGCCGGCCGCGAGAAGGCCGACTCCAAGAAGCCGGCTCCCATAAAGCGGTCAAGATCATACCCTCGAAGTCTGCATCCACATAACGGCGATGTGACAGGGCGTGGCTACAGTGAAGCCTGCCACCCCCGAATCCCGAAGCACGCCTGGCGCAGTGCGCCGTACGGGTGGCCATGACCCGTCCGGCGCGGCACTGTTGCCACGATGACCCTGATGTCAACCACGACGGGCCGCCGGCGCGGCCCACGGGCGGTGGGCCCCTTCGGGCAGAGAGACACCCGAAGGAGGCTAGGCCTCCCCCAGTCGGCCCAAGATAGAGCCGGCTCCCCACAGCCGGCTTGCCACCTCCCTCGAAGAAGACGCCCCATTAAGGAGACAAGACGCGACGGGGCTATAGTGATCGCCCACCAGGCGGCGGCGCTGTAGCCACGCCCACTTCGGCGAAGCCCTCGTCACCAAGATTAAGCAACAGTAACCAGCCGCCGACAAGGCCCTGGACAGTGGGGCCTGCCTGTCGACCAAGGAGCCGGCAGCCGACGGGACCCACAAGCCGGCGGGCCCCAGCAGCCGGCACAGAAGCCGGAGAGCGTAGACACAAACGGCTGGGCCCCGTGCCCAGCCGGATTACCATTGTAACCCCGGGGGGTAGGCCTATATAAACCCCCCGGGGCATCCATGCAAAGAGAGATCGAAGCCCTACTAGTTTTAGACACCACACAGGGAGGAGAAGAGAGCAAGCCTCGCCCTTCTTCCTCCTCTCGCCAAACAGCTCAAGGAGCACCGTGTAGCTACTTATTCATCTAGTGATCATGCGGAGACCCCGCAGAGCAGCAGTAGGGGTGTTATCTCCACGGAGAGCCCCGAAGCTGGGTAAGATTCGCTGGCGTGCATGTCTTTGCCTCATCCCGTTTCCAGGCACCGGCGACGTCTTACTGGCTCCCACAATGATAAGCCACCCGTTGGCATATGTCGCACCTACCACCCGACATTTGGTGCCCACCATGGGGCCACGTGCACCGTTGTCCGGAGACCTGTTCTGGACGGGAACCCTCTTCCTCCCCCGCGAGCGTAGCCATCCCGGCACGCCCGATGGCGCTTGCCACGACGCGGTGCAAGGCGTCACCAACATCTGTGTGGCGAGCAGCCTCGCCGATCTCCTTGACAAGACCCTCATCTCCGACGAGCTCGCCTCCGACGCGGGCACCGACCACCTCGTCAACCTCCTCGGCCAGCTCCACGTCTCCGGCGAGCCTGCCGTGGACTTGGAGTCGGTTGGCTCCACCGATCCGATGCATGTCGACTCCGACATGGCCTCACTCGACACTTTCCCCACCGACGTCGCGATCTACAACGACCCGCTTCCCCGGGCCGATGGCCACGACGCTATCACCACTGAGGTGATGGTCATCGGCCACGGCGGGGCTTCTAACGAAAGCGCCCATGACACCCCGCACGCGGCGGTCCACGACTTGTCCATCCCCCTCCCGCCGATGCCGACGATGAAGCACTGGAAGCTCGCCGCCTTGCCCTCCTCGCGGAGGGGCGGAAGTTGGTTTCCATGAGACGCCTCGCTGAGGCCCACCAACGCGAGGCCGACCGCGCCGCCTTTGGCACGCTGCCCCCAGGCGGGCCCAGCCGGGCCGGCGTTGTTAGACAGCGCGGCGCTGTCATCGCCAATACGCTAGGAGTCGACTGCCCAGTCTATGCCACTCCGCTCGAGAACCTGCGCGCCGCCCAGGCGGCCGTAGACGAGCTGGATGGGCTGGGGGCCGAAGAACTCCCCCACATGACCCGACGCATCCAGCAGCTGATCGATGCAGCCGCGCAGCGGCACGAAGCCGACGCCCGCGTGGAAAGCCCTCCCCCGCGCCGAGATCATGGCGCAACGTCCCGGACGCCGACCACGGGCAAAACCCGCGCGCGGCGCGAGAAAGAGCCGGCTGCCAGCCGAAGCCGAACCCGAATCTCCATCGAGCGAGACGCAGAAGGCCACCCCCGGGCCGTGGAGTGGCGGGGCAACCCGCCTCCGCCTCCACCCCGTGGAGAGAGATATCCCACCCCGCCGCCTGTTGCGCATCCGACTCTCAGCGGCCGGCTAGGTCGCCGTGAGGGAGTCGGCGAGAACGACGCCCGCCATCGGATCGACCGCCTGGCGCGATCCTTGGCGCTGGAAGAAGAAGATGATGTCGGCCCACCTTGCTTCGGCCCCCGCATCCGCGACGAGCCTTTCCCCAAAGGGTTCTCGCTCCCAAGAGACACGCCCAAGTACAACAGCTCCGTGAAGCCCGAAGATTGGTTGATCAACTACTCCATGGCGGTTAGCATAGCCAACGGCAACAGGCGCGTTGCCGTGAAGTACGTGTCCCTCATGCTGCAGGGCACGGCGCGGACCTGGCTCAACAGCCTCAAGCCATACAGCATCAACAGCTGGCTAGACTTCACAGAAGCTTTCGTCCGCAACTTCACCAGCACCTACAAGCGGGCTCCCAAGCCCAGACAGCTCTCCTTGTGCGTACAAGGCCCCGCCGAGTC
This sequence comes from Triticum urartu, assembly GCF_056163025.1. Taxonomy (NCBI): domain Eukaryota; kingdom Viridiplantae; phylum Streptophyta; class Magnoliopsida; order Poales; family Poaceae; genus Triticum; species Triticum urartu. The sequence goes on along the minus strand of NC_141876.1, from coordinate 358,885,587 downwards.
CACTCGCGACTACCTCACGCGTTGGGCCGAGCTCCGCAACTCTTGCGAAGGGGTGCATCAGGTGCAAGCCATAGAATACTTCACTGCCGGGTGCCGAGAAGGCACCCTCCTCAAGCACAAGCTCCTCTACGACGAGCCGACTACCCTCGACGAGCTTCTGGTCATAGCGGACAAGTACGCCACCGCCGACTCCTTGATGAAGACCGAACTCCGGGTAGACGCATCCGGAAAGGTACTCAACCCGGCGCCCAAGACGCCGGCTAGGGACTCCAGCCGACGCCCACACCAGAACGACCACAAGCGCTAGGGCCCTGTGCCGCCCTCCACCAGTCGGTAGGTGGCCACAGTCGAAGACGAGCAACCCGAAGCATGGCCCACACCCAAGAAGCAGAGGGGCGGCAAGCCGGCTTGGCAGCCGGCCTTCTCCTATGAGGAGACTCTCGACGCCCCATGCATGTTCCACAGCGGCGCGAAGCCGTCCAACCACACGACCCGGAAGTGCCACTGGCTCACCCGAATCTCCAAAGGCGAAGGGCTCGCGCCGCCTCCTCCTGCCGGTCCGCCGCCTCCGGTTCCGCAGCCGCCGGCCGCTCGGCCCGCAGTCGGAGCCGTGCACGATGTGTTCCCCGACGAGCAAACCGCCTATGTCATCTTTACAAGCCAGCCCAAAGACCGGCGCAGCAAACGCCGAGAGCACCAAGAAGTCAGCATGGTTGCTGCCAACCCCGCCGGGCACATGCACTGGTCAGAAAAACCTATCAGCTAGAGCCGGACCGACCACCCAGAGGTGATGCCGTCTCCCGGCTCTTATGCGTTGGTTTTGGATGCCACCCTTGCAACGTATAGACGCGCTGCCCGTTTCTCCCGCGTGCTGATAGACGGCGGGAGCAGCATCAACATCCTGTACCGTGACACCATGGAGAAGCTGAATGTCAAGACGAAGCAACTCTTGCCTACTCGGACTATGTTCCATGGCATCGTACCCGGCCTGTCCTGTGCCCCCATTGGCAAGATCAAGATTGATGTGCTTTTTGGGGACAAGGAGCATTTCCATCGGGAAGCGATCTGGTTTGAAGTGGTGGACCTGGAAAGCCCCTACCATGCATTGCTTGGCCGACCGGCCTTGGCCAGGTTCATGGCAGTTCCCCACTATGCATACCTCAAGATGAAGATACCGAGCACCAAAGGCGTCATCACCGTAGCCGGTGATTACAAGAAGTCCTCTGAGTGCGCAGCAGCCAGCAGCCGGCTGGCCGAGTCCCTTGTGATTGCCGAAGAAAGGAAGATGATGGACCGAGTCGTGGCCATGGCCGGCAAGCAGTCGGCCTTGTCCCCCGATCCCAAGGAGCATGATGCTCAAGGATCTTTCCAGCCGGCCAAGGAGACGAAGAAGATACCTCTCGATCCCGAGCACCCAGAGAGGTTTGCCGTCATCGGGGCAAACCTAAACAGCAAATAGGAAGGCGAGCTCGCCGAATTCCTCTGTGAGAATCGGGACATCTTTGCATGGTCCCCCAAGGACATGCCGGGTGTTCCGAAGGAATTCGCCGAGCACAAACTACACGTCCGAGAAGACACAAAGCCGGTCAAACAACCCCTCCGCCGACTGTCGGAGGAGAAACGCAGGATTGTGGGAGAGGAGATAGCCCGGCTTCTGGCAGCCGGCTTCATTATGGAAGTTTTGTTTCCAGAGTGGCTCGCTAACCCGGTCCTCGTGCTAAAGAAGAACAACAAGTGGCGCATGTGTATAGACTACATGAGCCTCAACAAGGCCTGCCCCAAAGATCCCTTTGCCCTGCCAAGGATGGACCAAGTGATAGACTCCACGGCTGGATGTGAGCTGTTGAGTTTCTTGGATGCTTACTCAGGGTATCACCAGATAAAGTTAGATCCGGCAGACCGCCTGAAGACCTCCTTCATCACGCCATTCCGAGCCTTCTGCTACCTGACTATGACATTCGGCTTGAGAAATGCCGGTGCCACTTTTCAGCGTTGCATGCAGAAGTGCCTCCTCAAGCAACTCGACAGAAATGCCCACGTCTACGTAGACGACATTGTGGTGAAGACGGAGAAGCGCGGCACCTTGCTGGAAGACCTCAAGGAAACATTTGAGAACCTACGCCGGTTCCAAATCAAGCTTAACCCTGAGAAATGCGTGTTCAGAGTGCCAGCCGGCCAGCTCCTAGGCTTGCTGGTCTCCGAACACGGCATCGAATGCAACCCAGTAAAGATCAAGGCCATTGAGAGAATGGCGATTCCCAACAAACTTCGAGACGTCCAGAAGTTTACCGGATGCTTGGCCTCCTTGAACCGCTTCATCAGCCGGCTCGGAGAGAAAGCTCTTCCCCTCTACCGCCTCATGAAGAAGACCAACCACTTCGAGTGGAATGACCAAGCCGGCCAAGCTTTTCACGAGCTGAAGAAGATGCTGGCCACGCCGCCTGTCCTGGCGGCGCCGACTAAGAAAGAGCCCATGCTCCTCTACATCGCCGCAACCAGCCGGGTGGTCAGCACCATCATCGTAGTCCAACGCCCAGAAGAAGGCCGAGCCCAGCCGGTCCAGAGGCCGGTGTACTATTTGAGCGAGGTGTTGTCTACCTCGAAGCAGAATTACCCGCACTACCAGAAGATGTGCTACGGCGTGTACTTCACCGTGAAGAAGCTGAAGCCCTACTTCCAAGAGCATCCCATCATGGTCGTATGCACCGCCCCGCTGGCCGAGATCATAGGCAGCCGGGATGCATCCGGCCGGGTGGCGAAATGGGCCATCGAGCTGGCCCCCTATACGATCTTCTACCAGCCTCGCACCGCCATAAAGTCCCAAGCATTGGCCGACTTCCTCGTCGACTGGGCCGAGACCCAGTACCTATCGCCGGCTCCGGACTCCACTCATTGGTGCATGCACTTCGATGGGTCCAAGATGCGCACTGGTTTGGGAGCCGGCATCATCCTCACCTCTCCCAAAGGCAACAAGCTCAGATACACGCTGCAAATTCACTTTGCCGCCTCCAACAACGTGGCCGAGTACGAGGCGCTCATACATGGGCTCCGGCTTGCCAAAGAACTCGGCATTCGCCGGATCCTATCTTATGGTGACTCGGACTTGGTGGTCCAGCAATCATCCAGCGACTGGGATGCCAAGGACGCAAATATGGCAAGCTACCGCTTCCTCGTTCAGCAGATCAGTGGGTATTTTGAAGGATGCGAGTTCCTCCACGTACCACGAGCCGACAACGAGCCAGCTGATGCCCTGGCTTGAATAGGCTCCACTCGGCAAGCAATACCAACCGGTGTCTCTCTACAACGCCTCCTCAAGCCGTCTATCAAGCCGTCTCCAGAGTCCGATTCCATCTTCGTGCCGCCTGACCCCGACGCGGCCGGTTCCGGCTCGAAGAACCAAGCAGGTGACCCGGGGACTTCGATAGCCGGCCAGGGGGCATCAGCAGGCGGCTCGGGGACTTCCGTAGTTACGCCCGACCCGGGGACTGCCTCACCCGGCTCGGGGACTGCGGTAGTCGGCCCGGAGACTACACCAACACAACAGGCGGCGGGCGACTCCAACATTTCACCACCCAGCCCGCCCGCCCTGGTCGTAGTAGCCGTGTTCGCAATAGAGGAGGTCGCAGCTCCATCATGGGCTCAATCCATCCTCAACTTCCTAATAAACCAAGATCTGCCGGCTGACGAAGTAGAGGCAAGACGAGTCCAACGCTGAGCCGGAGCATACACAATCGTCAACAGAGAACTCGTCAAGCGCAGTGTCACTGGAGTCCTCCAGTGATGCGTCGAGCAAGAGAAGGGCATTGCAATCCTCAGAGACATCCACCAAGGAGAATGCTGCCACCATGCGGCCTCAAGATAACTCGTCGCCAAAGCCTTCCGCCATGGTTTCTTTTGGCCGACTGCTTTGGATGACGCCAAGGAGTTAGTTAAACATTGCAAAGGGTGCCAACTCTTCAGCTCCAAGCAACACATGCCAGCTTTAGCACTCAAAACCATTCCCCTCACTTGGCCCTTCGCTGTTTGGGGACTGGACATGGTGGGCCCATTCAAGACGGCGCGCAGCGGCATGACACATCTGCTTGTCACCGTGGACAAATTCACCAAATGGATCGAAGCAAAGCCGATCAAGAAGCTGAATGGGCCGACTGCCGTGACATTTATCGCAGATATAACAACTCGGTACGGCATACCACACAGCATCATCACCGACAATGGCACAAATTTCGCCAAGGGAGCCTTGGCACGTTTCTGCGCAACGCAAGGCATCCGGTTGGACCTAGCGTCCGTTGGCCACCCGCAGTCAAACGGCCAGGTCGAGCGAGCCAAAGGCCTCATCCTTTCTGGCATCAAGCCCCGACAGATCATACCACTGGAGCGTTCAGTCGGCTGTTGGCTCGATGAGCTGCCGGCTGTCCTCTGGAGTCTGCGCACTACACCAAACAAGTCAACCGGCTTCACTCCTTTCTTCCTCGTATATGGTGCCGAGGCGGTCATCCCAACTGACATCGAGTTTGACACGCCTCGGGTAACCATGTACACAGAAGCCGAGGCCAAGGAAGCACGAGAAGACGACTTCGACCTGCTGGAAGAGGGCCGGCTGTTAGCCCTCAGCCGGACCGCCATCTATCAGCAAGGCCTGCACCGCTACCACAGCCGGAAGGTCAAGCCAAGATCCTTCCAAGAGGGCAATCTTTTGCTCCGGCTGATCCAGCGAACAGCCGGCCAGCACAAGCTCTCGGCCCCTTGGGAGGGCCCCTTCATCATCAGCAGAGCCTTAGGCAATGACTCCTACTACCTAATCGACGCGCAGAAGCCGAAGGCACAAAAAAGAGACGACTCCGGCAAGGAGTCGGAACGACCATGGAGCGCCAACCTCCTCCTAAGATTTTACAGTTAAAATGTAGTATGTATCACGCTAACTTTTGTACTAAGTACGAGACAATAGGCCCCCCAAGGAGAGCTCGGGGACTGCCATCTTTTATCTATGAATGAAAAGTATCATGCTTATGGCCTTGTCATTGCATTCACTTTTTCCGTCCGGCACCGGGTTCGACTAGTCGGCCCGGGGACTGGCCGCCTGGAGTTACATTAGAAGTCCTACCCGCAGTCAGACAAGTAGTGTGCCAGCTCCCAAGCCTTCTCTTGCCAAAAGTCGCAGTTCAAAGAACCGGCTGTCCGGCTGGCAAGAGTTAAAGGCGGGAAAGGGCGCCCACACGAAAAACGGCTAGGGACTAACGGACTAATATAAAAAGGCGGTTTTTCTCCCATCGCCGACCGGCTACCAGTGTAGCCGGCCGGCCGGCTTCCATTCACCTCGCTCCAATCTAAGAAAGCTCGAGTACTTGCCTTCCCAGAAGGGGAAGGCAGCAAAGGAAACAACCTAAGGATAAAAAGCATACATGAATGGAAACCAAACACACAATAATATTTACGTAAAAGACCTTCAATAGGCCAGCATTCAACATAGTTCAAATACACCCCCAGTGGGTGGAACTGCGCAAGTTTAATAAAGTTGTTCAAAAGGCAACAAGTAGGAAAAAACAAGGACGACAGACTATGCCAAGGGAGCGACTGGCGATTCGGGCAGGTTGGTGGAGACGGCAGTGCCGGCTGGAGGAGTGGCCGGCTGGCGAACCTCAGCATGATCATCGCCTCCCGCAGAGGGCACGCTAGCACGCGCCTTGTTGCCGGAGGCACGATTAGGCTGAGGTTGGCTGCCCGCTTCACCAGTCGGCTCAACGTCTTCGCCTTCCTCTCCTTCGTCGTCTTCGCCTTCATCACTGGAGGCGATCTCCTCTGCCGAGTCTTCACCCGCTGCCGGGTCCAGCCCGAACCACTCCTCCAGCTGGGCAACGCCGTCGTCATTGATCTCAGGAGCGAAGACGCTGATGTCAGTACACTCGGCGATCGTCGAAGCGCGCTGAGCGATAGCCGGCCGCACCTCCTCCAACTCCTCGTCGGCCTCCAGCCGCCAGGTGCGCAGCTGGTCCAGGTTCAGCCCCGGATACTAGGCTCGGACGAACTCCAGCGCCCATCGAGCTCCAAGCCGGGCTGCCGACGCCTTCCAGGCCTCGAAGCGGCCAACCGCCACCTCCAGCCAGTCGGCAGTCCAACTCGGAGTGCGGGGAATCGTCTCGCTTGGCCAGAGGGCGGCCAACACCTGCGCCCCGGCACGCTGGAGGCGGCGGAGCATACGAGGAGCCGGCTGCAGCCGGGCTTGGACAGCCAAGAGCTGCTCTTCAAGCGTCCGGCTTGCGTCCGGCGTGATTTCAACCCCCGCCTGCCAACGTGCCTCGCGATGGGCCTCGTTGGATTGGGCGGTGAAGACGGAGTAGCCGGGAAAGTAGTCTGCACAGAGAACAAAAAGCAGTACAAGTCAGAACACAAATCAGGGATCAAGGGGCAAGCAGGGAGTGAAGAAGGCGGCTTACCGTCGATCAGATCCTCGATACGGTTGAAGCCCTCGCTCAGCGCCTGCTTCGCTTCAGCCCAGCCCGTCGCTTCGGTCTCGAACTCGGCCCTCAGGGCGTCCTCGTTGTCCTGCGCCTTCTTCAGGGCCGCTTTGTGGCTCTCGTCCTAGTCAGCCAACTTCTTGACGAGGCGGTCACACTCCAGGACCAAGGCGCTATACTCGGCTTCCTTGGCGCAAAGGGCGGCCTGGGCCCCGCTGAGCTGCTCCCTCAAGTCGGCATTGGCTCCTGCAAGCATGAAAACAAAGGAAAAATTAATAAGGTGAAGTCGTCAAGGAAGATCCGACCCGGCTGCTCAGCAGTCGGCCTGAATCTCGGGGACTACACCCAGTGGGTGCGCTGACGCGCCCCCATGGAAGATGAACGAGATAGACACGCACTCCGACTGCTGGTCAGGTCCTCGGTTCTCCGGCCCAGCTCCTGAGCCTGGGAGTTGAAGGCGGCTGCGCGGAGGTTATGATACTCCTGGAAGATTATACAGGAGGCAAGGATAAGTTAAAGTTGTCAAGGAAGATCCGACCCGGCTGCTCAGCAGTCGGCCCAAATCTCGGGGACTACACACAGTGGGTGCGCTAACGCGCCCCCACGGAAGAAACCAAAAGAACAAAATAGCCGAGGCCAGAAGACTCACCCGGATGACGGCCCGCGTCGAGAGAAACTCCTGGGTGTATCGCTGCAGCGAGGCGGCCTGAGCTTGAAGCCGGTTCCGGACCTCCTGGGCCGCCGCGTTCAGCTTGCCCGTCCCCCCGCTGGAAGTCCACTCGGACGTCCTGACGCTGGCCGCCTCCAGGGCCTCCGCCGTCTGGCTGGCGCCTGCTGCTCGATGCGGTTCCGGCGCGGAGGCGCCACCCCCTGCGTGCCGGCGCAATGCCGGCTGCACCTCGAGGCCAGCCCCTGCCTCCGGCTCGCCCCTGGACGGCTGCTCTGGCGCCGCAGCTGATTGGCCGCTTTGGCCCGCCCTAGTCAACGCCGTCTGCGACGCCCCCTCCACGAGGATCACGTGGTCCTCCCGCCTCTCCATCACCGGCGGGCCTTGGTCGACCTCCTCCGACGGGGGCACGGGAATGTTGGGAGCCACGGCGCGGAGGGGAACAACGAGCAGCGGAGGCCGATTGTGCGAGGCCTCCGCCTCCGTCTCCGCAGCTGCCGCCTTCTCCCGGGCCTTGGCCGCCGCGTCGGCCTGCTCCTTCGTCGCCTGGGCGGCCCTTTGCTCCGCCGCCACCCACTCCTCCTGCGCCTCCCGCGCGTTCCGCTCCGTGGCCTCCCTAAGGTCGGCGCGGGGATCCACGTGGCAGGAGCTTGAGGACCCTCCAGTCAGCCCGCCTACGGAGCCAACAGGACATCGCTTGAGAGAAAGCGGCGCCCTGTCCGGCAAGGAAAGAAATGTTTAGAAGAGCTTCGGACGAAAAAGAAAAAAAAATATGCAAGACATTCGACGACTTATGTAGAGACCGCCTGCGGCTGCTTCACCGCTTCGCGGAAGCGGGCCGCCTTCGCGGCCGCCTCATCTCGCTTGGTCGCTACAAAAGGAAGAAAAGAAGAAAGAACTTACGGAAGGCGGAGGGTTGGCGCAGGAATACGGCTCCTTGCCGTATCGCCAATCCTCGGCGAGCTTGCAGTTGGAGATATAATTCACCATGTAAGACACCTCTGCATGAGGCATCTCCCTGGTGCTCAGCCGGCATGGGTCGAAGCGGCCGCTCATCTGGCAGATCATGTGAGGCCGGCCTTGGAGCGGAAGAACCCGACGCTCCACGAAGGCGGCCACCAAGTCGGCTCCGGTCAGGCCCTCCGACTGGATCATTACCCGAAGCCGGGAGACGGCTGCGTTCCCGGCCTGAGACAGTGACCTGGCCCGGTAGCTCCATGAAGGTTGCCTCCTAGCCGGCGGGCCGGCTACGTAAGCCGGCAGGTTGACGTAGTCGCCTTGCTGGGCGATGTTCTTCACATAAAAATAAGACTTCTGCAAAAGCTTCACCGACTGGATCAGCGGAATGGACGGGAACGGATTGTTCTCGCTCGCCCGCCTCATGGCAATGAAGGCTCCGCAGGGGGCGGGCACGCCCGCGACGACGGTGCCGAGCTTGCTTTGGAAGAACTCCCCCAGAGCTCGAGCATGGGGAGAACTCCAAGAAAACCCTCGCACAGGGTGATGAAGGCCGATAGCAGCATCACGGCGTTGGGCGTGAGGTGATGCGGCTGGAGGTGGTAGAATTTGAGGAAGGCTCGAAGGAAGCCGCTCGCCGGGAGGCCGAAGCCACGCAGGCAGTGCGAGCGGAAGATCACCCGCTTGCCCTCCTCCGGTGCCGGCGAAATCTCCCTCGCCGGCGCTTGACGAACCCGCACTAAGTTCTCGCCCGGCAAGCGCCGCGTCCGGCAGAAGAACTCGACCTGGTCCTCGTGGACATTGGAGCCATCCCACGAGCTCGACAGCGCCATGGGAGCAATGCGGCGGAGAGCAAGACGAAGCGACGTCGGAGCGGCGCGACAAAGGGTTGCTGCGGCGGAGAGCAAGACGGAGCGACGGCGGGACAGCGCGGCAAAGAGTTGCTGCGGCAAGGAGAAGAAGAAGGAGAGCAAGAAGGGGCGGAGTGAGGGAGAGCGCGCGAGCCTCTGCCGCTCCCCCTCCTCCTCCTACTTATAGGCCTGCGCGGCAGAGCCGAGGAGGCGCGGCGTGGGGGAACGTGGGGATGAACTGCGCCCACTCCCCCACGTCCCACGATTATTATGCCCTGATGGCATAATAAAACCGCCGCGGGAAGGCGAGCAGAAGATCCACGCTCAGGCCGAGGCCTATGAGTGGCGGGCCCGGTCCTGCGGCGGCGTCCCGTCGTGCGCGTGCGTTGGCAGGACTTCCTTGCCAAGTGGCCCGCCGAAAAGCGTGCGGTCAGCTCGCAGGGCGGCTATCGTTCCAACCGACAAGAAACGGAGCTTTCCGAAGACGGCGCGCACAAGCAAAGCCGGCCCCTCAGGATAGGAAGCTGACCTAGCTTCTCGTCCCTTTGTTAGCCTCGAAGCTCGATCAGTTTCGGGGACTACTGTCGGAGTAAATAACCATGGGTAGCCTAGCCGGCTCCCCCTGGCCCTTCTGAAAAAATTACGAGCCGATTCGGCCCTCAAAGAATCCAAGACACAGGGCCGCCTTCCCCTTGCCGGCTGTCTCTAGGCCGGCTATCAGAAGGCGGCCCGACTTCAGCCCTCATGAAGAAAAGCCGCGGGAGGGCCGGCTCCGAGAATCCGGCCGCGAGAAGGCCGACTCCAAGAAGCCGGCTCCCATAAAGCGGTCAAGATCGTACCCTCGAAGTCTGCATCCACATAACGGCGATGTGACGGGGCGTGGCTACAGTGAAGCCTGCCACCCCCGAATCCCGGAGCACGCCTGGCGCAGTGCGCCGTACGGGTGGCCATGACCCGTCCGGCGCGGCACTGTTGCCACGATGACCCTGATGTCAACCACGACGGGTCACTGGCGCGGCCCACGGGCGGTGGGCCCCTTCGGGCAGAGAGACACCCGAAGGCAGCTAGGCCTCCCCCAGTCGGCCCAAGATAGAGCCGGCTCCCCACAGCCGGCTTGCCACCTCCCTCGAAGAAGACGCCCCATTAAGGAGACAAGACGCGGCGGGGCTATAGTGATCGCCCACCAGGCGGCGGCACTGTAGCCACGCCCACTTCGGCGAAGCCCTCGTCACCAAGATTAAGCAACAGTAACCAGCCGCCGACAAGGCCCTGGACAGTGGGGCCTGCCTGTCGACCAAGGAGCCGGCAGCCGGCGAGACCCACAAGCCGGCGGGCCCCAGCAGCCGGCGCAAAAGCCGTAGAGCGTAGACACAGACGGCTGGGCCCCGCGCCCAGCCGGATTACCATTGTACCCCTGGGGGGTAGGCCTATATAAACCCCCCGGGGCATCCATGCAAAGAGAGATCGAACCCCTGCTAGTTTTAGACACCACACATGGAGGAGAAGAGAGCAAGCCTCGCCCTTCTTCCTCCTCTCGCCAAACAGCTCAAGGAGCATCGTGTAGCTACTTATTCATCTAGTGATCATGCGGAGACCCCGCAGAGCAGTAGTAGGGGTGTTATCTCCACGGAGAGCCCCGAAGCTGGGTAAGATTCGCCGGCGTGCATGTCTTCGCCTCATCCCGTTTCCAGGCACCGGCGACGTCTTACTGGCTCCCACAATGATAAGCCACCCGTTGGCATATGTCGCACGTACCACCCGACATGTATAATGCCTTCTAGCCGGATTGTAGATCATTTGTCGTTGCAGACCTTTTCGCTTCAACATCCGGGCCCAATAGTCCGGAGTGTATCCGAATACCCGCTCAGTTATATAAGAACCGGGGTATGCGTGGAGACCAGGCGTAGGGGTCATTAGTGCTTTATCAGACAAGTGCCTAACTAGTTATGTTATATTACCTGGGTAGTAAGAAACATCTTCCAGGGAGAATAGTTCCGTTAAGGGTTGCTTTCCCTGGGTAGGCATGCCCTAAAGTGCATGTCCGGACTGCGATAGAAAACGCAAGAAAAACATCTGGGGGCAGATATGGACAATAAATAAAAATCATCTTTTGTTCACCGACTGAATATTCCCTTAAGAACGCTAGCTTTCGGCTTCACCCAGTCTGAGGTACATATCCGGCTGACCCGGCAGTAACAATCGCAGAGGTGCTCCCCTTATGCCCTAGCCGAATTAACGGGAACGTGGGGCATAAATACAAGAGCTAGGCAACCCTGCTTGGCCAAAACTTAAGTCATATCGATGCATATAATGGTGAAAAATGGTACATGCGGAAGTATAACACATGTGTTGGGCATGAGGCCCAGATAAATAATTTAAGCTTCTATGAAAGAATGCCCCAGGTATGAAGAGTGTGGCTAGCGCATCTGTAATGTGCGAGCGAGGCACAAGGTGACCCTTGAAGGCCTAGAGAAATAATAAAAGAAAGAAAGAAAGTGAAACAAGATGGATAATGTATATGCGAAAAATGGACAAACAGAGGGGACTAACTTAGAGTTCGGTGCTAGGCGTAGAATCTTTGGAGCCTGGCCGCGTTCCATGGGTTCGGCTCGAGTCGACTAGTCGATGCATCCACAGTCGGTACGCTCCACCGGTCAGAACTTGGTCAATAACAAAGGGACCTTCCCATTTGGGCTCGAGCTTGTTCTTTTTCTTATCCGGCAGGCGTAGAACTAGTTCGCCAACGTTATAAGTTTTGGCCCGTACTTCTCTGCTTTGGTATCTGCGAGCCTGTTGCTGATAAAATGCGGAACGGGCTTTGGCTACATCGCGCTCCTCCTCCAGGGTGTCCAGACTGTCCTGCCGATCGAGCTTGGCTTCTCTTTCTTTGTACATGCGCACTAGGGGTGACTCATGAATTATGTCATAGGGTAAGACTGCCTCTCCGTTATACACCATAAAGAAGGGTGTATATCCGGTACTACGATTCGGCGTGGTCCGCAGCCCCCAGAGTACGGAGTCGAGCTCCTCTACCCAGTGCGTGTTAGACTCTGTTAAGGAACACACTAATCTGGGTTTAATGCTGCTCATTATAAGACCGTTTGCTCGCTCGACTTGACCGTTGGTTTGTGGGTGATAGACTAAGGCATAATCGAGCTTGATGCCCATTTTGCTGCACCAGATTTTTACCTCGTCGGCCGTGAAGTTCGAGCCATTATCAGTGATGATGCTATGGGCGACGCCATAACGGTGTACAACCCCGGATATGAAGTCTATCACCGGTCCGAATTCGGCTGCTTTAACAGGTTTGGTCTCTATCCATTTGGTGAATTTATCCACCATGACCAATAAGTATTTTTTTCTTGTGGGTTCCCCCTTTAAGGGGTCCAACCATGTCAAGCCCCCAGACCGCAAAGGGGCATGTAATGGGGATTGTTCGGTGGGCGGTGGGTGGCATGTGGCTTTGATTTGCAAAGAGCTGGCAACCGGCGCAGCGTTGGACCAAGCCCTATGCATCTTCCCGGGCCGTTGGCCAATTGAATCATATATGGAAGGCCTTGCTTACAAGAGCCCGGGCTACGGCGTGATGACCGCCGAGTCCGGCATGAATTTCTTCCAAAAGATTCCGCCCTTCCTCTTCGGAGATGCACCTTTGAAGGACTCCGGTAGTGCTTTTTTTGTACAATTCTCCCTCATGGACCCTGTAGGCCTTGGATCGCCGCACTATGCAGCGTGCCTCATTTTGGTCCTCCGGAAGTTCCTGTCTAGTTAGGTAGGCCAGGAATGGTTCTGTCCACGGGGCAATAATGGCCATTATTTCGTGGGCCGAAGGTGTTATTTTGGTGGTGGAGCCTCCGATTGTGTCAGAGAGTTCGGTATCGGGTATTTTGGCCGGGTCTGGACTGTTGTTACTGGTGTCCCCTTCTCATACTATGGATGGTTTGAACAGCCTTTCCAAAAATATGTTGGGGGGACCGCATCGCGTTTTGCGTCGATGCGGGCGAGGATATCCGCTGCCTGATTGTTTTCCCGAGCCACATGGTGAAATTCGAGCCCCTCGAACCGAGCTGACATTTTTAGGACGGCGTTTCGATAGGCCACCATTTTTGGATCCTTGGCGTCAAAGTCTCCATTTATTTGGGATATTGCAAGGTTTGAATCCCCACGCACCTCCAGGTGTTGAATGCCCATGGAGACTGCCATCCGAACACCATGCAATAGAGCTTCGTATTCGGCTGCATTGTTGGAGTCTGTATAAAATATTTGCAGTACGTACTCAACGGTATCTCCGGTTGGGGACGTCAGGACGATGCCAGCCCCTAGACTAGCTAGCATTTTAGAACCGTCGAAGTGCATGATCCAATTGGAGTATGCGCCGTACTCTTTAGGGAGTTCGGCCTCCGTCCATTCGGCGACGAAGTTGGGCAATACTTGCGACTTAATGGCTCGTCGAGGTTTGTATGTTATGTCAAATGGGAGGAGCTCAATGGCCCATTTGGCAATTCTGCCCGTAGCGTCGCGTTTGTTTATAATATCATTAAGTGGCACTTCCGAGGCTACTGTAATCGAGCACTCTTGAAAGTAGTGTCGCAGCTTCCGCGATGCCATGAATACCGCATATGCTATCTTTTGGTAATGCGGGTACCGTGATTTGCATGGAGTGAGGACAGTGGATACATAGTATACCGGCTTTTGAAGAGGGAATTTATGTCCGTTCGCTTCTCGTTCGACAACAAGCACCGCGCATACGACTTGATGAGTTGCCGCAATGTACAATAGCATTGGTTCACCGATGTTTGGCGCGGCCAGGATTGGGTTCGTTGCCAAGATGGCCTTTATTTCTTCCAATCTGGTTGTGGCCGCGTCCGTCCACTCGAAGTGTTCGGTGCGCCGAAGGAGGCTTTGAAGGGGTAAAGCCTTTTCTCCTAAGCGGGAGATAAAGTGGCTTAGAGCCGCCACGCATCCAGTTAATTTCTGGATTTGTTTGAGGTCTGTTGGGGTAGCCAACTATGACAAAGCTCGGATTTTGGCCGGATTAGCTTCAATACCTCTACTGGAGACAATTAAACCCAAGAGCTTTCCGGCTGGTACGCCGAAAACACATTTTTCCAGAATGAGCTTGATGTCGTATGTTCGGAGGTTGTCGAATGTGAGCCTCAAGTCGTCTATCAAAGAGTCGACGTGTTTGGTTTTGATGACCACATCGTCTATGTATGCCTCTACTGTTTTGCCAATTTGTTTCTCCAAACATGTCTGAATCATGCGCTGATATGTTGTGCCGGTGTTTTTGAGCCCAAAAGGCGTTGTGTTAAAACAAAGGGGACCGTATGATGTGATGAATGCCGTTGCAGCTTGGTCGGACTCCGCCATCTTGATTTGGTGGTAACCGGAGTATGCGTTGAGGAAACACAATGACTTGTGTCCTGCGGTAGCATCAATGATTTGATTGATGCGTGGGAGGGGGGAGGGATCGTTTGGGCAAGCTTTATTGAGGTCTTTGAAATCGACACAAAGGCGCCAGGATTTGTCCTTCTTTGGTACCATCACCAGGTTTGCTAGCCAGTCCGGGTGTTTTATTTCTCTGATGAATCCAGCCTCCATTAACTTGGCTAGTTCCTCTCCCATGGCATGTCTCTTAGGTTCGGAGAAACGCCGAAGAGCCTACTTGACCGCCTTGAATCCCTTTAGGATATTGAAGCTATGCTCGGCCAGCCTGTGTGGGATTCCTGGCATGTTTGAGGGATGCTAGGCGACTATGTCCCAGTTCTCGCGCAAGAACTCTCGTAGTGCGGCATCCACAACGGGGTTTAACTGTGCCCCGATGGAGGCTGTTTTTGTAGGGTCCGTTGGGTGGACATGGAATTTGACTATTTCATCTGCTGGTTTAAAAGAGGTGGACTTGGATCTCTTGTAGAGTATCACATCGTCCCTGTCTACTGTAGAGCGTAGGGTGGTTAATTCCTCGGCCGAGAGGGCTTTGGATAATGCCTCGAGGGCCAGTGCGACTGTTTTGTTTTCGGCGCGGAGTGCCGTGTCCAGATCGCTGGCGAGAGTGATGATTCCATTGAGCCCGGGCATTTTGAGCTTCATGTACCCGTAATGGGGTACGGCTTGGAAGATTGTGAACGCCTCCCATCCTAAAAGGGCGTGATAACCACTGCTGAACAGGGCCACTTGGAATGTAATTTCTTCGGACCTGTAATTATCCGGCGTGCCGAATACCACATCTAGTGTGATTTTCCCAGCACAGCGTGCTTTCCGACTGGGGATGATTCCTCTAAAGGTTGTTCTACTTAGCTCGATGTGGTTCCAGTCCATTTCCATCTTTTGAAGAGTTTCCTCATATATGAGGTTTAGTCCGCTGCCGCCGTCCATGAGTACTTTGGTGAGTCGAAAGCCATCCACGATTGGACTGAGGACCAGTGCGGCTGGTGCTCAGGCTGTTCGGAATTTAGGTTCGTCACTGGCATTGAAGGTAATACCATGTCACTCCATGGATTTATTGCTGCTACGTGGCAGATTTCGGCCATGCTGCGGAGTGTTCGCTTGCGCCTATTATTTGACGCACAGGTCTCAAACACTGTTAACACCGTATTGTTATCCACGGGATGGTGCTCTGTGGTATTTGGGATAAGAAGATCCTCACCACTTTTGGCCACCTGCCGGAGTATCCAACATGCTCTAAGGTTGTGCGTTGGTATTATATCCGCTGTACTATGACTTTTGCAGGGTCCGTCGAGCCATCCCTCCAGTACGGTTCCATGCCCTATAGAGGGTTTTTGCTTTTTGGTAGTTGACCCGGGTGTATTGTGATAATGCACCCTTTTATTTCGGACTGGGTTTGTATTCAGGGCTGGATTATCCCAAAAGTTTGTTTCGGTTTTCCAGGCACTTTCCATCGCACAGTACTTTTGTATTATGGACGCCAAGTCGGCGAAGCGTGTTATCTCACGGCGATTTATGGCGTTAAGGATTCCCTTGTCCATGCAATTATTGCAGAAAAATAGGATTGCGTCTTCCTCGCGACAGTCCTTAACCTTGCTCAACGCAAGGAGGAAACTGGCCCAATAGTGATGTACTGTTTCCTGGGGCTCTTGCCTGATGTGGGGAAGATCGCTTATGTTTGGGTGGGTGGGTGGAATTGAATCCAAACACTTACCTGATCTGGGATCCAGGGGCCAAGGAGTTTCCAATTTTGGAAGTTCCGGTTCCGGGGTGTTACTCGATAATCCTGGCCCGCTGCCTGACTCTAAGTTCAGGGATTGGATGTTGTCCTCCCGCGAACGGGCGTCCGGCTCGGAGAGCTTGGGAATCCGGACATAGTTGGTCCTCAAGATAGAGGGAAGATCACCGCATTGTTCCTCCACCACTGCAATATGATGGCTGACAGGTTGAGAGTTAATCTCCCTTTGATCGGGTTTAAGCCCAATCCGATTATAGTTTGTAGTGACTCCCAAGGCGGTGATGCGATCCAAGAGCTCATTTAAGGAGGCGAGCTCCATTGGATCCATCTGTTCGACGAGTGCCGATTTGACGTGGAGGCTGTTTTCGATGACCCGAGAAGTCATCGTCGGCGCGGCGGCCGAACATGCGGTCATGATGAAACCACCTAGCCGGAGAGTTTGGCCGACAGCCAAAGCTCCCCCAACAGTAGTACCGTCTTTAAAGACGAGACGAGACATCCTTCCTTCTGGCGACGGCACAGAGGAACTCTCAATGAAAGCACCAATGTCGGTGTCAAAACCGGCGGATCTCGGGTAGGGGGTCCCGAACTATGCGTCTAAGGCGGATGGTAACAGGAGGTAGGGGCCACGATGTTTTACCCAGGTTCGGGCCCTCTTGATGGAGGTAAAACCCTACGTCCTGCTTGATTTATTCTTGATGATATGGGTAGTACAAGAGTAGATCTACCACGAGATCGGAGAGGCTAAACCCTAGAAGCTAGCCTATGGTATGATTGTATGTTGTCCTATGGACTAAAACCCTTCGGTTTGTATAGACTCCGGAGGGGGCTAGGGTTACACAAGGTCGGTTACAAAGGAGGAGATATACATATCCGTATCGCCTAGCTTGCCTTCCACGCGAAGTAGAGTCCCATCTGGACACGATATGAAGTCTTCAATCTTGTATCTTCATAGTCCAACGGTCTGGCCAAAGGATATAATCCGGCTGTCCGGAGACCCCCTAATCCAGGATTCCCTCAAGCTCCGTCATCTGGTTGCACCAAACGGATATGGGGGAAAAAGGAAAGCAAAGCAAACATGACTACTCATCTGAAGTACTCAGCAAAGAAGGATCTACACTACATATGCAACATTATCAAAGGAAGGTTGTATATGTGGACTGGGCTTCAGAAATGCCAGAATAGAGGGGAGAGCCTAGTCCTATCGAACACTATCATCTTCAGCATCTTTAGTGGTCTTGCAGCATTAGAAGAGTGCAGACCAGCATAAAGTAAAGTAGTAGTAGTGTCATTATCCTCGCACAGAGATCCTTTCTCGACTCCTTCAGAGAAAGCAATTCCAGAGCCATACTAGCTGGGAAATTATCTCGGATGTTTCCCCGCTCCGTCTGCAACGTCTAGCACTGTGTTAGTTCACTCCTAACACCGCCTATTTATCATGTTATGCTTTATGATCTTTGTTTGCTTTATATTTACTGTTTCTTCCCCCTCTTATCTCTGGTAGACCCCGAGACTAATGTTGCCCCTGTGATCGACCACGTCTCCGACGACCCTTCTTCCTTTGCAGCAAAGCTTCCACGCAATCACCCCCTTTTGAGCATACCGATATTGCCTACTCTATCTCCCTTATCCTTGCATTAGAATCTGCTGCTACTACTGTTATCCTATTTCTGCTACATAGCCTGTTTATTATAACCTTCTGTTGTTACCTACCTGCTTATCCTAAATTTTTTAGTATAGGATAGGTAGAGACCCTTCAGAGACCCCCACTTTGTCCCGACTGCCCCGCTGGATTATCAGAAGACCCGGTCAACGGGATTGAAGACCAGGCCCTGGCACCGCACATCACTTTCCCCTGAGTTGCTCGACACTACTGGGTTGCTATCGAGTGTCGAGGGTGACACCTCATCAGAACTTATGATGTTAACCTTGTAGGTTAGTTCATCGGTTATGGTCATTGAGGGGGATTCCTCCATCTCCAATCCCAATAACGACACTGTCGTGCAACTCCTCAAGAGTGGACCTCGAGGGTGATGCCTCCTTCATTCACCTTGACGAACACATCAGGTGAAATTCCATCGAGGGTGATTCCTCAGGGTTCCCCTTGGTGTTAGACACACGGTTACTATGGTTACTTTGACTTTACACTGGACCATGTTACTTAAGACGGGTCCGCCCTGAGGGGTACCCGCACGAGCTTAATTGCGAGTGATGTGGAGTCGGGTTGACCTGGAAGGTGCCCGTGAGATAATTACGAGGCGTGGCCGAGCATTCTTAGCCCTTGCCGCGAGTCCTCGAGATAGGGCAACGGGGTCACATCAATCGTGAGTATTTGCTCGTTACCGCGCGTTCCTAATCCACTACGATTTGGATATTTGATCCAAGGGCCTCTAGTCTGATAGCACTAACAATCATGCGGGAATAAGTATGGGCACTCTACATCGTATGTATCAGCTGAAAGCTCAACGAACATCGGCGATGGAGCGGCGTGCGCCGGGTTGGACTGTGTCACATACCTAATTCTCATAATGCCTAGTGCTAGCATCTGGTGTTGCATCATGTCTACTTTACCCAGAAAGTAGAAATGGGGATGCAAATGTCCTACTGTGTGTGAGCTAAGTGTGTGAACACGATTTGGTAACGGTAGCGGTGAAAGGCCATGTGGGAGTACATGGTGGGTTGTCTCATTGAAACCGTCCTTAGGAACTGAGTTCTGTGTTTGTGATCCATGAACAACTACTACCACACATTGGGCTTCGGGCACTCCAAGCTCTCTTGACTTATTAATCAACCTGATCTTTGTCTCATTGAAACCATCCTCAGGAACTGAGTTTCTGGTGTTTGTAGGATATGTGTTGGAGGCCGTGCGTAGCGCTGACCCTAGGGGTGGGCTATGATGTGGTAGATACACCGTGGCCGGGTATGCCGGGCGCCCGTTTGGTGTCGCGGAACCCTGTACACATTGTTGGGGCTGTGAGCGAAATCCCGGCCGGATCTTCTCGCGGATGGAACCCGAATAGGGGATTAACCTAGACTAGAGACTTGTGTGTTTAGTCAGGTCGTGGCCGACTCCCTCGCCAGGCTTCCGCTTGAAGGTTGCCGAGATACACGACGTGTACATGGTGGTAAGTGGCGAGAGCGTGTGTGAAGAAGTACACCCCTGCAGGGTTATAAATGATCTATTCGAATAGCCGCGTCCACGGTAAATGACCTCTGGGTTGCCTGTACAGTTCATAGACAAGTGAAAGTGGATACTCTAAAATGCGCAAGATAAGCGTGAGTGCTATGGATGGTGTTCTCGTAGGGAGATGGGAGCGGATCCATAGTGGTGTATTGATTGGTGAATATGTGGACTCGTGTGTGCCACCTCAAAAGAGTTACTTGCAGTAGTGGTTCATGTTAGCCACTGAGTCCAAGCTAGCTTGCTGCAGTTAAAGCCCACCACCCGTTTGTTGATAATGATACATATGTACATGGTTCTGATGCAAGTCTTCCTGGGTACATTTGTACTCACGTTTGCTTAATTTATGTTTTTGCAGAGATACTTTAGTCTTGCTAGTAGTTCCGTGTGGACTTTGACGTTTAGATTGTTACCTAAGCTACGATCTTGTGCCCTCGGCAACATCTTGTAGATAGTAAGGCTTCTCAGCCTTTTTCTTTTATAGTTGTCTATACTCAGATAAGTTTAGCTTCCGCTTGTGCTTGTTGCTTGTATGACTTGAATGCTGGGTCATCAGACCCATGTTTGTAATATCTGGCTCCTCGGAGCCGAATGAATAAATACTTTGAGTCATAGAGTTTTGTTGTGATGCCATGTTGTATTTGCACATATCGAGCATATTGTGTGTATGATTGAAATGCTTGGTATGTGTGGGATCCGACAACCTAGTTGTTTATGCTTGGTAGCCTCTCTTATGGGGAAATGTAGTCTAGTGCTTCCACTGAGCCATGGTAGTCTGCTACAGCCCGGTTTACTGGAGTCCTGCTAGCCCAGTTACTACTACTCCGGAACACTTAGACTGGCCGGCATGTGATCCACTTCGTTCCTGTGTCTGTCCCTTTGGGGAAATGTCATGCGGTGACTTCCGGAGTCCTTCTAGCCTGCTATAGCCCGGGTTCCCAGAGTCCTGTTAGCCCAGTTGCTACAGCCCGGATTCACACGCTGATGACCAGCATGCTCGATGCTGGTTCATTTATGCCTGTCCCCATAAGTTAGTGCCACTTTGGGTTTATGACTAGTCATGTCGGCCAGGGTTCTATGTCATATGGATGCTAGCGACACTATCATATACGTGAGCCAAAAGGCGCAAACGGTCCCGGGCCAGGTAAGGTGGCACCCGTGGGAATACCGTGCGTGAGGCCACAAAGTGATATGATGTGTTACATGCTAGATCGGTGTGACTTAGGATCGGGGTCCTGACAGACTGGAACGCCTTGCCTTCTTTAAGGGGGGCTAGGTTTGCTCACCGGCTGTGTACGCAACATGCAGGAGTGCAAAGGGCGATGGGCCCAAGACCCCTGCGTGCTTAGGATGTAGACCGGTGTGCTGGCCTCTATGACCAGCCTTGGTAGGACTGCGGTGTGTTGATCAGCCGAGGGCGGTCATGACATGATGGTGTGTCCGGCTGGAGTTGATCGAGCGTGTTGGGTAAGTTGGTGCACCCCTGCATGGAATAAAACATCTATCGATAGCCTTTCCTATGGTAACGGACACTCGGAGTTGTATCCCAATCGATACAACTAGAACTGGATACTTGAGATGAGAAATGGAGGGATTTTTCGGGGTTCGCTTGGACATTTTTTGTAACACCCGAAGAATCATGCTATAGTAATACCCTGTTGATTGTGCCATGTCATCACTCATACTATTGCTAATCCTCAATTGCAGTCAAACACAATTCAAATTCAAATCCTAATTTAAAGTCAAAATTCAAACTTCTCATACATGACAACAAGAATGTTCTTCATGTGGCAAATAATCACTTGTTAATATTGGTGGTGAACCAACTTTTTGCAAAGTGTTTAAATGCCCTAAACTAATTAAAACAATGGATAAATCATTTATTTAAATGCTTTTTAATTTATAAAAAAATACTAAAGTATTATATTTTGGTGCCAAGTTAATTTTAGCAGTGGCCTAAGTTAAAATTGTATTTTAGGTCCAAGATTAGTTTTTATAAAACTATTTTGCTTTCTGAAAATATAAGAAAACAGAAAAGGTAAAAAAGAATCTAAAAAGAAGCGGTGAGAGAGAGAGAGCCCCCCTTGCCTAAATTTAAAAAAGAATGTATAAAGAATGGTTACCTCTCAAACCACCTCTATGGTCAGGAGGCGAGGAAGGTTTTCATACAACACCCACGGTTCAATATTTAAGTGTTCCTGAAGAGGATGAAGGACAGACGGTCAATCATCCACAGGCACTGGCCTAAAGTTGCAAAGTCCTTCAGCATGAATGAAGGCTCAATATTCGCCTTCCGCTTCAGTAGTTTTCCACATGATATGCATCTGTCTATATACTGTCTATGATGCTAATTTCGATAGGTTATATATGTTGCATGTGAAACTTGGTGCTAGTGCAGTTGTGTAATGGGGTAGCTGAGTGCTGAAGCTATATCATGTTGTACTCTAATGTATTTCAATTATTAAATTTCGCTTCCTTAATATGGAATGAAATATATTATGTGCTTAATATGAATGTCAATTAGATTAATAAATGGATTACTAATAATAGGGCAATTAGCCTGCTAATGGCGAATTAGCCTGCTAACTGGGTTTTGCAATTGCAAAAGGTAATTGAAAAAGTACCGTGGGCGATGACCTCAGGCAACGCACACAGTTTCTAGGAATAAACTGCGTTGAATCAATGAACATTCACACACGACTTTCTCTTGAAAACTATTTGCGTTAGACCACCTTGGGTAAACATTTACCACGTAAAAACTATGTGTGATAGACAACCTTTGCCACACAGTTTCTTCTATGGACCGTGTGTGATACATTCAATAACGCAAACAATTTAACTGGAAAAATTGTGTGTGATGTACGTGTGAACGGAAACGTTTTCCTTGGAGCGACTATGTTGGATGTACATACGAACAAAAACGTTTAGTGGGGACTGACTATGTGGGATGTACTTGTGACCGGAAACAATTTTGCATGTATAATTGTATTTTTTAGCTCTACCGTACGTATTTCCGTATTTGAGCGCTTGCCGGTCGCACACGACCTCATTTTCCCGAGCGTGTGTGCTAGGAGGGCATATCCCCGATGGTTTCTGGTTCGTGTGGGAAGGACCCCCTATCCCCCACACTCACTAGGCGACGGTTCCAAATTTCATCGTGGAAAGGTGTTAAAAACCATTTGTATAGCACCGACGTGCACCCATGAAATTGATAAAAGTGGGTGTCAAGAGGTCAAAACTTTAACTAGTGATGTGCCCACTATTTTGGATTACAAAGACTTTAATTATGATAGTTGCTATTTGATTGATTGTATTTCTTTGTTGCAATCCATGATAAATTCACCCCATTCTTATGAACAAAATAAAACTTCTACTAAACCTATTGTTGATGCTATGATGAAAGATTTGGAAGAAAAGTTGGAATTAGAAGTTTCAATTCCTAGAAAATTGCATGATGAATGGGAACCTACTATCAAAGTCGAGATAAAAAATTATGAGTGTTTTTCTTTGTGTGACTTGGGTGCTAGTGTTTCTACAATTCCTAAATCTTTATGTGATGTGCTTGGTCTTACCGATATTGAAGAATGTTCTTTAAATTTGTACTTGGCGGATTCTACTATTAAAAAGCCTATGGGAAGAATTAATGATGTTCTTATTCTTGCAAATAGGAATTATGTTCCCATAGATTTTATTGTTCTTGATATTGATTGCAATCTGTCTTGTCCAATTATTCTTGGTAGACCGTTTTTACGCACTATCGGTGCTGTGATTGATATGAAAGAAGGCAATATTAAGTTCCAATTTCCACTAAGGAAGGGAATGGAACACTTTCCTAAAAAAACAATTAGGCCACCATATGAATCAATCATTAGGGCATCTTATGGATCTCGAAACAAAGATGACAAAACTTAGATCCTTGATTTATGCCTAGCTAAGGGCGTGAGACAATAGCGCTTGCTGGGAGGCAACCCAATGAATAAAATGTATTTTTGCTTTTTGATTTCTGTTTTTGAGTGTTAGAAAAATTATGCTACTATTATGATTGTGTTTTTTGTGTTTTAATTAGTGTTTGTGCCAAGTAAAGCCTTTAGGATCTTCCTGGCTGCTAGTTGTTTGATCTTGTTGAAAAGCAGAAACTTTTGCGCTCACAAAAACAATTCTCACTTTTAACCAAAGAGTGATAAAATACCAATTATTTTTGCAGAATATTAATATACAAATTCCTCATGTTTTCCTAATTTCTCAAGATTTTTGGAGTTACAGAAGTATTTGAAATATCCAGATTGCTACAGACTGTTCTGTTTTTGACAGATTCTGTTTTCTTTGCATTGTGTGCTTGTTTTGATCATTCTATGGTTTTCTTTGATGAGTTTTTGCCATAGAAAAGTTGGAATATAGTAGATATAATGCAATAATAAAATATGAATTGGTTTTCTAAAACAATTATAGTAGTGATTTGTTTTCTTATACTAACAGATCTCACGAAGGTTTTGTTGAGTTTTGTGTGATTGAAGTTTTCAAGTTTTGGGTTATCTTACGGTGGATGAAGGAATAAGGAGTACGAAGAGCCTAAGCTTGGGGAGGAACGGCTTGATGTGGTGATCTGAAGGCGGTGCTTGAGAGCCGCCTACTAGGGCCACGACTGCGTGGTGCGCCGGTACTATGTATCGAGCAGTGAAGAGGTCGTGGAGTTCCCCCCAGGATGTCACCGTGGATCCAGGGAGGTTGAGCAGCCAGGCGCGTGGCTCGCCGGCGAGGGCCATGGGGAGCCAGTTGGCCATGACCTTGTTGTCTCCCCCGGCCTCGAGGACGGCCTCCTCGTATGCCAACAGGAAGGCAAACGGGTTTGCCGCGCCGTTGTAGCGCTGCGGCATCTCCGGCCTAAACTTGGGTGGCCATCGCACCTGCCGCAGGGCGGGGGCCAGGGCTCGGAGCCCCCTGGACCCGTTGTTAGCACCAGCCGCTAGAGCCGGTGGCAGGGCACCTGCTATGAGGGAGAAGAGTGGTGGCGCGGAGCGCAGGCCGGTGGAGAGGAGCTACAGCGCACCTCTACCTGGCGCGCCAAATGTCTGATCACGGGTTCCGGTAGACCCTGGAGGTTCGAACTCTGGTGTGCGCGTGAAGTTCTTTCCCACCTACCGATCTACGCCCTAGCTCACTAAGGTCTTGTGGACGAACTCAACGCACTCGCAATGCAAAGACACAAGGTTTATACTGGTTCGGGCCACCGATGTGGTGTAATACCCTACTCCAGTGCGGTGGTGGTGGATTGCCTCTTGGGGAAGAGTACAAAGGGGAAGAGTAGCCTCCTAAGGTTGAGGTGTTCTTGTGCTTGGTGTGCTAAGGGTTGGCCTTTGATCAGATCGGCCAAGATCCCCCCTTTGGTGGTGGCTAGTCCTACATATATAGGCCCAGGTTCTCTCCCAAAATATTGAGCGGGAAGGGAGCCAAAAATGGCGGCCAGTTTGTAAGGGGGCATCTAGTACAAGCTATCCTGACAAAAGGTGGTCTTCGCCTGTCAAAGGTTCTGGTCGTGACGCCGTCCTGGGCTCCATGGTGCCCTCCGTCCTGCCGTCCTTCTGGTCTTGGTGTTGTTGCACCGATATGGAAACCTTTACCTGATGCCTCGGTACTCCGCGCTTGGGCTTGCCTCCTTAGCACCAAAGAGTTAACAAGGACACTGTGCACGCTAGCGCCCTCCTGGTGTCGATCGTCATGGCTCACGTCATGAGAGCCTCGCGAGGTTCGCCCCGCCTTGATATCTCCGCTCCTCGCGAGGCAGCCTCATGCGGCCGCTCCTGAGGAGGTCTTGCGTCGCCCGCCTCGCGAGGCTTGGCCCCTCGCGAGGGTCTTGAATGCCTTGTTGGTGATGATGGGCCGTACAGACCTGCCAGCACAACCACGCCATGGGCCGCAGGCAGGAAAGTCCGGGGACCCTCATTCCTAGAACGCCGACAGTCATCATGGCTCTCGTCACTAGAACCTCGTGAGGTTCGCCTGACCTTGAACTCTCCGCCCCTCGTCAGCCAGCCTGGTGAGGCCGCTCCTGAGGAGGTCTTGTATCGCTCGCCTCACGAGGTTTGGCCCCCCGCGAGGGTCTTGAGTCCTTGCCGGTGAAGATGGGCCGTACGGGCCCGCTAGCAAAGCCATGCCGTGGGCCGCAGGCAGGCAAGTCTTGGGACCCCTGTTCCCAGAACGCCGACATATGTATTATGCAACGAGTAAAGAGACTTGCTGGTAACGAGATTAAACTAGGTATGAAGATACCGGAGATCTGTGACGCCCGGATAATTAAGCTACAGTAACCTTCTACTAATGATGCCACGTCACCACTGTTACTGATACTAGACTCGCACTGATTCAAATTCCGTTCGAATTCAAAATCCGAAATCAAGTCAAACGGTAAAAGATTTCAAACATTAAAACAAAAGTGTTCGAAATGTGGCAAATAAATCATAGATAATTTTGGTGGAGAAATGATCTTTTTATAAAAAAATTAGGTGCGTGAAATTAATTATAACAAAGGTAAAACAAATAATTAAAGGCTCTATAATTTTTAAACAAATACAAAATACTATTTAAAGTGCCAAATTAATTATGATACATATATAGTTAATGATATTATTTTAGTTTAGGTTTAACTTTTGTATTTCGTAACACTAAACTAAAATAAAATAGTAAAATTTTTAGAAAAAAACAAATAAGAAAAAAATGGGAAAAGGGGATTCCCCCTGCCCCCTGGGCGTTGCCATCGAACCGGCCCGGTGGCCCACTCCCTCCCCGGTCGACTTCTCCTGTTCCCCGAGCCACGTCTCTATAGGAGCAGGGCTCCCGCCCGACCACCTCGCCGGTCACGCCGACGAGAGGATAAGGCCGAACCCCGCAACCACACGGGCTCCCCACACCCCACTCACCCCTCCCAGATCCATTCCTCCCCACGCGTCTCTCCTTCTCCTGCTCCGCTCTCACGCGAGTGCATCTGGCGCCGTCGCCGCGTCGTCTAGCGCGGCCGGCGAGCTCCTCCCGTCGCCCCGCTCCATCCATCGGACCCGCCTCCCTCGTCCACGCCTCCCCGACGGGCCACAGGACGCCGAGCGCCCCCGAACACTGCCCCGGCCTCTTCTTTCGTCTTCGGCCATCGGAGCTCTATCGTGACGATTCGCCGCCTCCGTGCTTCCCCATCCTCACTGACCTCCCCTGCCGCATCGATGTGAGCTCGCTGTCCTTCCCCCTGTTCCCCCTCCCATTTATACGTTGTAGATCGCCGCCCCTGTTTCGCTCCCCGACCACCTTCTACCCACGCCTGCACCCGTTCCGAGCTCCTGATTGCGAAATTATACCTCCATCCTTTCCCATGGTATTTTTAGTGCGTCATTATGTACGCGTGGCATATAGGCAACAATTTGGTAGGGGATGAGATGGAGTTCGGATTGCTAACCGAGCTCCTGACGAGCTGGACTGTCGTACAATGGGGTAGTTCGGACTCGTTTGGCAGTGTCCAAGGACTTGGCCACTGACGTAATAGTTGGCTTAATGAGGCCACCCTGTACTTCCGCTGCCAGGGCCGCGGTGTGATCCTCTGTACGGAGGGAGCATTCCATGTTTCCATTCACCGTTGTGATACCGCGTGGTCTGGGCATCTTGAGCTTGAGATAGGCGTAGTGCGGGACTTCATTGAAGATCAAGTCTTCGCTGCGGAAGTTGTCCGGCGAGCCGAAGACCACTTCCAATGTGATTGAGCCCATGCAACGGGCCTCTACACCGGGTATCACTCCTTTGAAGGTGTCGGCGTTCTGGGAACAGGGGTCCCCAGACTTGCCTGCCTACGGCCCGCGGCGTGGCTGAGCCAGCAGGCTGTACGGCCCATCTTCACTAGCAAAGCATCCAAGACCCTCGCGTGGGTCCAAGCATCGCGAGGCAGACGACGCAAGGCCTCCTCTGGAGTAGCCTAGCCAGGCAGGCTCACGAGGAGTGGAGATATCAAGGCAGGGCAAACCTCACGAGACCCTCGTGACGTGAGCCATGACGCACCACACCAGGCGGGCGCTAGGCGGGCGCCAGCGCGCGCAGCGTCTTGTTTCCTCTTTGGTGCAAAGGAGGCTAGCGCAGGCGAAGAGTACCGAGGCATCAGGAAAAGGTTGCTATATTGGTGCAATGATTCCAAGACCAGGAGGACGGCAAGACAGAGGTCATCATGGAGCCCAAGACGGCGTCACCATAGAGCTTTTCGCAGGCGAAGACCACTTTTGTCAGGATAGCTTGTACTAGCTGTCCCCCTTCAAATCAGCCCGCCATTGTTGGCTCCCTTCCCACTCAATATTTTGGAGGAGGACCAGGGCCTATATAAGTAGAGCTAGCCACCATAGTAGGGGGGATCGGATCATCATCTCATCTCACCTTAGCTTGATCCACCCGATCGACAGCCTACACACAAGAATACGTCAACCTCAGGAGGCTGTTCTTCACTTGTACTGTTCATCATCAGCCCTAGAAGCAATCCACCACTACCACACTGGAGTAGGATATTACACCACGACGGTGGCCCGAACCAGTATAAACCTCGTGTCTTTATGTGTTGCGAGTTCGTCGAGTTCGTCCGTGAGATCTTAGCGAGCTAGGGCAGAGATTGGTAGGAAGGAAAGACTACGCGCGCACCCCAGTGTTCGAACCTTAAGGGTTTGCGGGAACCCCACATCTGACATTTGGCGCACCAGGTAGGGGTGCGCTGTAGCTTCACTCCCATCTGTTCATCGCTCCGTCGCTCCGTCGTCTCCATGGCGGACGCTCGCCGTGCTCGAGCTGAGCGTCGGGCTGCCCTCACCGCCCGCGTCGCTCAGATGGCTCCTGTCGGTGGGCCACATCGTCGTTCTCCGTCTCGCGCCGCCAATGCTGCCATCGGCCCGGCAGGGAACGAGCAGCAGGCATCCTCGCTGCATCCTTCGATGCGGCAGGACGGCCGCACCGCGACTCCATCCCATGGAGGCACGGGCCGCGCTCCTCGCGGCGAACGAGCTCCTGCACTAATGCCCCATTGACGACCTCTACGAGGAGTGGCTCGACCGCGTTGCCGAGCTCGTCCATGCTGCAGGGGGCTCTCCGGTGCTGTCCCACTCTCTGCCTCCCCCTCAACCAACCGCGGGAGACGGGGCTCGTGGCGTGCCTCCACCACCTCAGCCCCAAGACGTGGCTGCTCCGTGGCATGATCCGCCACGCCCGGCGCCCGCGTGCGAAGAGAGAAGCTGCCAAAAAATTCTGCGGTTGCGAGAAGCTGCACCTACGCTCCCCGCGCCACCTCGTCAAGACCGCACACCGCCCGCAGCGGCGCAGCGCGGACCTCATCAAGACCAAGCTCCACCTCCGAAGCGGGCCCAGGCAACCATGACTGGCTGCCGCGCCTTCACCCCCGAGCTGCTTAGCGTCACCTAACCGGGCAAGTTCAAGATGGATCTGCCTCCTCGCTACGACGGTACTGCCGACCCCGCGGAGTTCCTGCAGCTCTATGAGTTGAGCATCGAAGCGGCCAACGGCGACGAAAAGGTCATGGCAAACTGGTTTTCCATGGCTCTCAAGGATGGAGCTCGCCCCTGGCTCCTGAACCTGCAGCACGGCTTGATCTCCTTCTGGGACGAGATGCACGACCGCTTCGTCGCCAACATCCAGGCCACTCGTGACCGCCCACCGGCTGCGGGTGATCTATGCTGCATCAGGCAGCATCTAGGAGAGACCCTCCAGAAGTACATTTAGCGCTTCAACAACACCCGCCTCAAGATCCCCAAGGTCACGAGCAAGGCCATCATCTCCGCGTTCTCCGACGGCGTCCGTGACGTCAAGATGAAGGAAGAGCTCGCCATCCACGAGGAGCTCTGCACATCTCAGGAGCTGTTCAACCTGGCGACCAAGTGCACAAGAGCTGAGGAGGGGCGCCTCTCTCTCCTTGAGCTGCCAGCCATGGGCGCGGAGGAGAAGAAGGCCAAGGCCAAGGACGTGAAGCACCAGGAGGTAGCTGTGCTCGCAGCGGAGCCCGACTCAAGCGGGGCAGAGATCAGCCCGAGTCATCCAGGAATGGCTGACCGTTCTGCGCCTTCCACAACCTGAACACCCACAACACCAACGATTGACAAGAGCTCAGAGCCATACGAGAAGGACACTACGGTCGACGCCTCGAGCGCAACAACCAGGGCTACGACCGCGTAGGAGGACGTGGAGGCGGACGCTGGGACGACCGTGGCCCGCGCCAGGAGTGGCGCGACCGGCCTCGTGAGGACTGCTGGCAGGACCAGCCTCATGAGGGCGCCCAGAGGTATCCTCCGCGTGAGGATCGCCCCTAGGGCAACGCCGGTCTTCCCCTGCTGCCGCCACCAAGAAGGAACGATGACCACCACCAGGACGAGGGGGCTGGGGGCTTCCAGGAACCGCGTGCGATTGCCAGCATCTTGGGCGGCGCCCAGGCCCCAGCCTCTCAGCGCACCTTCAAGAAGTTTGCTCGCGAGGTGAACGCGGCGCTCCCCAAGCTCGAGGCCACGCGCCTGCTCAGGTGGTCCCAATGTGCCATCACTTTCAACTTGACGGATCATCTCAAGTGCGCAGCCACCGCTGGCACCCTCCCTATGCTGTGTTCCCCCTTCATCAGCAATGTGCAGGTCACCAAGACCCTCATCGACGGTGAAGCAGGGCTCAACGTCCTGTCCGTCGACACGTTCGACAACCTGCAAGTGCCATATGAGCAGCTCCAGCCCACCAAGCCTTTCTCAGGAGTGACTGACGGCTCCACCACGCCGATAGGGCAGGTCTGCCTGCCTGTCACCTTCGGGGAGCGCAAGAACTACCGCACCGAGCTCATTGACTTCGACGTCGTGCACATCCGCCTGCCGTACAATGCCATCCTCGGGTATCCAGCCCTGGTCAAGTTCATGGCAGTCACTCATCACGGCTACAACATTCTCAAGATGTCAGGAAGCGGATGAACCATCATGGTCCCGTGTGAAGAGTGGGATGCGGTGTGCTCCCTCGAGCGCGCCTTTCAAGCCGCAGCAATCGACGACCCTGACAGCAGAAATGAAAGCCCTCTAGAGGCCATCCCCAAGAAGAAGAAGCTACGCCGTGCAGGTCCTCAGGAAGACGGCGTCGCGGCAGAAGCCACGTTAGGACTAGCGCCCGCTCCAGGGGTGCCTCCCTCCATCGCATAGGAAGGCGCACCCGGCGCCCTCCTCAAGCAGGGCTCGGGGGCTCTCTTCTGGAGGGACTCAGATGCTGCCAACCTCACGAGGGAGGCGCTTGGGCACCACTTGGAAGCATGCTTCACGACACGTGACCCTCAGGAGAGCACAGGGCAAGGAGTGCCCACCACTCAGGAGTTCATCACAAAGACCATCCAGGAACTGCAAGAAGCAAGAGCCATGTGCGGCAACAGCCGCCCACGGGGCGCAGCTCCGCATCCTGACGAGGATGCTGGGCTGCATATCTGCATCGACGTCCCAGGGCTCAACAGGGCCGCATCCCTGGAGCATTTCTGGCCTTCGCGTGTGGGCCGCTGCGAGGGCCCGCCGCACAGCTACGTTCGTATGCCTTTTGGCTTGCCGAGCGTGGCGTCGGCCTATCAGCGCAACATGCGACGTGTCCTGGCGACTAAGGAAGCCAGGTACCACGCCATTCTGGAGGAGATGGAGACGGTCTTCAGGGAACCTCCCGAACCCTTAGAGCCTCCCAAGGCTCAGGGTTCTGGCGGCTCATGAGGAGTCATTTCTTCAACTCATGCCTTCAGCTACGCCAACTCTACTTCGTCTATAGAACCAGGTGACATCTTCCAAGCTCGTTTAGCTGGGAGCGCCCCCCGGGCTGCATTATTCCCAGGCCGCGTGGGTCCGTCCCTGCGGCATGTACCCCTTTTTGATTATGTCTTTAGCTTACCTTGTTTGGGGGCGCCCCTCGGGAGGAACGCCGTCGTAAAGCCGCGTTGAGGGCAGCAAGGTACAAACAAGCGCTGCGGCGATACCACTGCCGCAACATCCGCTCCAGGACGCTTGAGGTGGGCGACCTTGCCCTGAGGCGGGTCCTCTCCAGGGAAGGGCTGCATAAGCTTTCGCCCATGTGGGAGGGCTCATTTAGGGTCGTCCATGTCTCCAGGCCGAGTGCAGCGCGCTTGGAGGCGCAGGACGGGATACC
Organism: Triticum urartu; assembly: GCF_056163025.1. Classification (NCBI taxonomy): domain Eukaryota; kingdom Viridiplantae; phylum Streptophyta; class Magnoliopsida; order Poales; family Poaceae; genus Triticum; species Triticum urartu. Next base: position 358,854,131 of record NC_141876.1, on the reverse strand, counting down.
TATCCAGAACGCCTAGAACATCCAGCACCTCTGGAAGTTCTATCCATGAAGCAAGGCCCAGAGCCTCAGAAGCAAGGTCCAGAGCCTGTGAAGAAGGCCCGGTGCCTGTGAAGAACCACCGCCCATGACACTCTCACGTAATAATGAGTGGGGCTATACACGCCCAATGTCTCAGGAGCGCCAGCCTCAGGCCCTGGGGCTCCCTCCCATGCCTAGTGGACAGCACTTAGCTCCACGCTGGCGAGAAGACTTGAAGATTAGATTAGGTGCCAGACGCGGGTTTTCATTTCTTTTCCGTAGTTGACTCGCTTTTCCTTAATCAAAGTTTTCCCTTGGCGTTACTTGTTTATTTGATTCCCTCGCCTCTCACTGCATTTTTTCCGGCTCGAATTTGCTCGTGTTCTCTCTCTCGCATGCCTTGCGAGGGGGCTAGGTAGGTGCCCTCGCGAGCATTTTTTCTCCTTTCTGCCTTCTTGCGAGCCACCCTCGTTCGACCCCAAAAGCTGGCACACCTCTCCTAGTCCGTGCCCCTCGGGTACCGCGACACAAAGCACCGGGTCAGGGCCAGGATGAATGACAAGTCTTTTAACACACTTCCTAACGAGTTTTTCGCAGTTCTTGAGCGAATGCAGGCCACCAAGGCAAGATGAATGTGAGGAAATAAAAGCTTCGCGAGGAAGAGGACGTCCTGAGTATACCAGGTTAAGTTATGTTTGCACAAAATAACGACACAACACGAGAATAGCACGCATACTGATATAACCAAGGAACCATAGTTCGATCCACGCCCCTTGGGCCCATGCTAGTTTCATTCTTGCTGCAGGAAAAGAGCAAAACAAAAGTAGCGTTGCACCGATCGACGAGGACAGACACCTAGCACTACCCCGAGCCTAGCCAGATCCTTCCTCACGCTTCATGGAGGTGCGGCGATGAGACGACCCACTACCGCCTTCAAAATGGGCGCGGCGGCGTGGCGGCTGGGCATAGCTGCCACTGCTAGAGCTGTAGCGGGAGGAAGAGCAACCGTAGCTGGACAAGACACGATCGCCGATAAGGGGGGCTCGTCCTCGTCCTCGTCGCGACCGTCCCCAAGGCCGAGTACCTCCTCACCATCGTTTGCCTTGTGGTAGCACCCGGCACGACGACCATCTTCCCCAAACACCCTCACATAAAGGGTCGACCCACCATCATACCTGAAGTGGAGGGTGCACCGCCTGCCCAGGCCGCGCGCGCGGACGAATGTCTGCCAGCCGCGGGCCAGGGCTATGTTGCCCGCAGCGGAAGTCTCGACCGCAACCCAAGAGGCCTTGTTGTAGCAGCCATCCGCCTGCAGCCAGAGTCCGCCTGGACCAGAGGCCGGCAGTTCGCCGTTTAAGAAATGCGGGAGTTGGAGCCAGTTGTCGGCCGGGTTCTCCGACCAGACGACGAACTCGTCCATGTGGAAGCGCGGACGAGGGGCCATGCCACCATGGCACGCCTCCCCTCATCAACTGGACCACCATGGCTGGGATGACCCACTCCGCATGTCGTGGTGCTGTCCCAACAAAGGGCCACGACGGGGGTCGTGGCATGTTTACGGAGGCAACCGCGGCCGCACTTGGGTGCTGGGGAGCCGGGTCCCTCGCGAGGGGCTTTTCCCTTCTCGGCGGCGGAGAACTTGCTGCGTGGTGCCTTGGGTGTCACTTCAAGTGATGGAGCAAGGAGGAAGGAGCAAACAAGCAAGGAAGAGATGGGCAACGGGGGCTCTGCCCCCTCCCCATTTATAGCAAGGGAAGGCCAACCGACGTCTCCTACGATCGTAGGTAATGATGGTTTTCCTTGCATGTCGCAGGGACCTGACAAGTCGAGCAGTTGCCGAGGCAACATGGGGAAGCGGAGACGCCCACGTCTAATCAACCGCCACGAGTCAATCAAGGCCACATGCTTTTGGGGCCCGCGGTGCTCCGAACTTGACCCTTGGCTTCGCCGCAAAGCCAAGACCGAGCGCAGCTTGGGCCCGGGGGCTACTGTCGGCGTTCTGGAAACAGGGGTCCCTAGAGTTTCCTGCTGCGGCCCGCGTCGTGGCTGAGCCAGCAGGCTGTACGGACCATCTTCACCAGCAAGGCATCCAAGACCCTCGCGAGGGTGCAAGCCTCGCGAGGAGGACGATGCAAGGCCTCCTCTGGAGTAGCCTAGCGAGGCAGTCTCGCGAGGACCGGAGATATCAAGGCGGGGCAAACCTCACGAGACCCTTGTGACGTGGGCCATCACGCACGACACCAGGCGGGCGCCAGCGCGCGCAGCGTCCTTGTTTCCTCTTTGGTGCAAAGGAGGCCAGCGCAGGCGAAGAGTACCAAGGCATCAGGCAAAGGTTGCTATATTGGTGCAACGATTCCAAGACCAAGAGGACGGCAAGACGGAGGTCATCGTGGAGCCCAAGACGGCGTCACCACAGAGCTTTTCGCAGGCGAAGACCACTTTTGTCAGGATAGCTTGTACTAGTTGCCCCCCTTCAAATCAGCCCGCCATTGTTGGCTCCCTTCCCACTCAATATTTTGGAAGAGGACCAAGGCCTATATAAGTAGAGCTAGCCACCATAGTAGGGGGGATCGGATCATCATCTCATCTCACCTTAGCTTGATCCAATCCGATCGACAGCCTACACACAAGAACACCTCAACCTCAGGAGGCTGTTCTTCACATGTACTGTTCATCATCAACCCTAGAGGCAATCCACCACCACCACACTAGAGTAGGGTATTACACCACAACGGTGGCCTGGTCCAGTATAAACCTTGTGTCTTTATGTGTTGCGAGTTCGTCGAGTTCGTCCACGAGATTTTACGAGCTAGGGCGTAGATTGGTAGGAAGGAAAGACTACGCACGTACCCCAGTGTTCGAACCTTAAGGGTTTGCCGGAACCCCACATCCGACAGAAGGTAGTTTTAGTGGGCTTGATTCCTGACGGATCAATACCCATCTTGCGGACTGTGTCCTGATAGAGCAGGTTAAGGTTGCTGCCACCATCCATGAGGACTTGCATAAGGTGGAACCCGTCGATGATTGGGTCGAGGACTAATGTGGCCGAAGCTCCATGATGGATACTGGTTGGATGGTCCCTGCGATCGAAGGTGATCGAACAGGCCGACCATGGGTTGAATTTTGGGGCGACTAGCTCTATCGCGTAGAAGTCCCTTAGCGCGCGCTTGCGCTCCCTCTTCAAGATATGGGTGACGTATATCATGTTCACCGTTTTGACTTCAGGGGGAAATTTTTTTTGACCCCCCTGTTTTCAGGGCGCGAGGTTCCTCGTCGTCATCCTCACAGGGCGACCCTATCTCCTTATGTTTGGCATTTAACTTGCCGGCCTGTTTGAAGACCAAACAACTTCTGTTGGTACGGTTGGCAGGCTTATCAGGAGTGCCGTGGATCTGGTAGGGTCGATCAAGTATTCGGTCCAGGCTTGATGAACCATCTTTATTTCGTTTGAATTGCTTCTTCCTTTGACCGGATTCGGAGCCACTGAATCCGGCCTTGACTGCTGTATTCTCTGTATCATCATTGTTGCTCCGACGCTTATGTTTGTTGCGTTGGGGCCTTCCATTGCTGTTTCAGGCTTCGGAAGTGTCGGGGTCACTAGTACTGTTACCGTTGTGAGCTAGCCAGCTATCCTCGCCCGCGCAGATGCGGGTCATTAGTGCTGTAAGGGCTGCCATGGACTTCGGCTTTTCTTGGCCGAGGTGTCAGGCGAGCCATTTGTCGCAGATGCTGTGTTTGAAGGCCGCTACGGCTTCGGCATCCGGACAATCTATAATCTAGTTCTTTTTAATTAGAAACCTGGTCTAGAATTTCCTGGCCGTCTCTCCGGGCTGTTGGACTATATGACCGAGGCCATCGGCATCCAAAGGCCGGACATAAGTGCCATGTAAGTTGTCTCTAAAGGCATCGTCCAAGTCTTCCCAGTTTCCGATAAAGTTCTCTGGGAGGCTGTTTAACCAGTGCCGAGCTGGCCCCTTAAGTTTTAGGGGTAGGTATTTGATGGCGTGTAGATCATCACCGCGAGCCATGTGAATGTGGAGAAGAAAATCTTCAATCCATACTGCGGGATCTGTTGTGCCGTCGTATGATTCGATGTTCACGGGTTTAATCCTTTCAGGGAACTCCTGCTCCAATACCTCATCGGTGAAGAATAGGGGGTGTGTGGCGCCTCTGTATCGGGCCATGTCACGACGATGTTCGGATGGAGTCCGTATGCGGTTTTTGGTCCGGGGTTGGTTACGCTTATCGCACCTGGCTTGATAACCCTCCTCTTGTGCCGGAGCACACCCCCATGATCTGTAGATTGACCTGGTCTGACCTGCCCTATTTTCTAGGTCATGTCGTAGGTCGTATATGTATCCCCGAGCTGTTGTTTCTCTGCTTTTGAGCGAGGTGGTGCGGGCTGGTGTTTGGCTTGAGTTGTCGTTCTGTCTCGGCCATGTGGTGGTCTATCGGGTCCGCCAACCGTATTACGCATGGGTGGTATGGGCTCCAGCGCCTCGTCGTCGAATTGGGGTAGCAGCTTGCGCTTTGGGTAACTCTTTTTCGGTCACTCCAGGCCGTATTCTTCGGCTGCCATGACATTAGTCCAACTGTCATTGAGCAGGTCTTGGTCAGCTTGAAGCTTGTGTTGTTTCTTTTTTAGGCTTCTAGCCGTGGCTATTAGTCGGCGCTCGAAGCGCTCTTGTTCGAGGGGTTCCTCTGGCATGATAAAATCTTCGGAGAGTGGCAGACAGTTGCTGTCCTCCGTGTCGTTGTTCTTTGTTTGTTCGTCACGGTCAACTTTCCCGTCCTCCCGATCATCCTGTTCGGATGTTGGTTTGATGGGGTTTTCTTGGTCTTCGGCGTTCTCCAGAGTATCATTGTCTTTGGTGCCGGTATTGCTGTTCTTACCGCGATGCGATTTAGAGTGGCGCCGCTGACGTCGATGTTTCGGCGGTATCTCAGGAGGTTCGTCCTCGACTGGGTTTTTCTCATCATCGTCGTCGCCGTTTTTAGGCGTATCCACAATATATACGTCATACGAGGAAGTGGCAGTCCAACATTCGGTGACCGGCGGGTTTTGGGCCTGCTCCTCTCTGGCATCGTCGTCCACACCGTTGATGTCTTCGGAGGCGTAATCAAGCATATCAGTTTGGTCCTTGGCAGTGCCTATGAAGTGGGTGGTGGGTGGGAAATAAAATTCCCTCTTTCCAGCCCCTAGTCCGGGCTGAGCGTGATTTAGAAGTGGTTCCTCTATGACGACGAGAGATCGCATTAGGTCCAAAGCCTCGTTTAAGAGTGGGGTTTGGACATGGTCAGAAGTTTCTGGTCCGATCTTGCATGACGCGGGCCTCCAAGGTTCGAAAGTAGTATCTGGAGAAGAGTCCGGCCTTGCAATGATTGTTAGAGATGCTATTCTCTTGGTGTTGAGCTCTAAGGCCGCAGAGTGTCCGGCGGGTTCTAGACTCCCGTCTTCGGACCTGATGACGCGCTCCGGATCTAAGGCCGGAGCGGTGGTTGAGGCCGCGAACCCTTTGAAGATCAGTCTCCTCGGATATCAATGACATAGTTCAGGTTTCCAAAACTGATCTGGTGACCAGGGGCGTAGCTGTCGATCTGCTCCATGTGGCCAACCGAGTTAGCCCACAGTGTGAAGCTGCCGAATACAAAGATCTGGCTGGGGAGAAAAATCTCCTTCGCAGTCGCATTGTTGTAGATTATTGATGGAGCCATCGAGCCTTTCGACGACGGCACAGTGGAACTCTCAATGAAAGCACCAATTTCGGTGTCAAAACCAGCAGATCTCGGGTAGGGGGTCCCGAGCTATGTGTCTAAGGATCGATTGTAACAGGAGACAAGGGACACAATGTTTTACCCAGGTTCGGGCCTGTCGGATTTCGGGTTCCGGCAAACCCTTGAGGTTCGAACACTGGGGTGCGCGTGGAGATTTCGCCTTCTACCTACCTGCACCCCTCCGCCTCGCTAAGATCTAAGCTATGGAAAGAACAGCACAAGGGACACAGGGTTTATACTAGTTCGGGCCACCATTGTGGTGTAATACCCTCTTGGGCTGATAATGATGAGCAATACCAGGAAGAATAGCCTCGCGAGGGTCTGTTCTTGGTTGGGGGGATGAACTGCTAGGGGGAGTTCAGTCACCCTTTGTCACATCCCTAGTTTGGTATGGTCCTTGGCTTGCTTTGTGCATCATGTTTAAATTTCAAATGAAATTGAAATGGGGATGTTTCAAACCCTAGCACCAAAGCAATTCAAATAGGTTCAAATTTAAAATGGAATTTCAATGAACCCAAAATGCTATTCAAAAATGTTCATGCTCTTTGGATAATGTTGGGAACAACAACCAGAGGTGGTGCACATTTTTACTACACATTTTGGATTTTTGAATCAATGCATAAATATTTGATTTGGAGCTGTTTAAATTATATAAATATTTTTAATGGCTCCAAAAATGTTGGGAATTGGTGAGGGCCTCTGGAATATTATATCTAGATGCCACAATTTTTTTTCAGCATTTATGGAAATGTTTTAACATTTCTTTTAGATACAAAACAAATGTCAGAAATAGAAAAAAAGAAAACAGGAAAAGGAAAAGGCTCACCTGGCCTTACCTGGCAGCCCAGCCGGCTTGGCACTGTTGGCCCAGCCCACCAGGGGCAAGGTTGTCTTCAACCTTGTGCACACTGGCAGCCAGCGCACGCAGCCGACCGCGCCACCTCCTGCTTCGCCATGGCGTCTCCCCGCCACCTCCTGCTTCCTTCCCCGTTCCTGACCGGGCACCTGGAGACGCCCGAGCCCCCCTGGTCCTTCCCCTCTCTCACTGCTCTCTCTCCCCTCCTCTGTTCCTCTCCCCGCAGCACACCGAGCGCGCTCGTCATCGCCGTTCGCCATAGCCACAGCCACCGCCTCCCTCTCACCTCCCCGACGTGCCCCTAAGCTCCGCCTCGCCGCCTGCTACGTCCTCAACGAGCCAGGCGACCCGGGACGCTCTGCATCGACGCCACCGTCTTCATTTCCATCGCCGATCGCCGGAGATCCGCCTCGCCGCCCCGCTCGCTTCGACGCTCCTCCGGCCTCGCCGACCTGCTCGTCTGACTCGCCGTGAGCCACTGACCTGAAACCCCCTCCTTTGCGCTCCGTTTGCACGTTGTAGCCGTCGCTCCGCCGGAGACCGAACCACCCCGCCGCCCGAGCTTCTCGCCGCCGTGGCCACAGCCGTCGTAGCCTCCAACCGAGCACACCCACGTGCTCACCGTGCCGCGTAGGTGCCGTAGGAGCTAAGCATGCCACTCCCCGGCCACCGTAGCGTCGACCCCGAGCTCGCCCGAGGTCCGGCGACCGCCAAGGTCGACGCCGGTGACGACACCGGCCACCCCAGCCCCTCTTGCGTGCTCCCCTGGATGTGGCGCACGGCCAGCTCCACGCCGAGCCCCTCCGCCGTCCTTTTGGTCACCGGAACGGCGATCCCGAGCCCCTCCGCCGCGTTCGGCCTCGCCGGCGGCTAAACGCCGGTGGGGTTGACCGGTCTAACCCCCAAGTTGACTGGGGTTTGACTACCCAGGGTCAGTGACATGTGGGCCCGGCCCTATTAAGTTTTAGTTAGGATTAGTTTAACAACTAATTAAACCCTGTTTAGCTAATTGGGTCACTGACGTGTGGGCCCAACCCCATTAACTAAACCTGTTTAGGTTATTTTTAGATTAGGATTAACCACAGACACTGACGTGTGGACCCCACACGTCAGGTTTGACCTGGTCGGCCGCCTTTGACCTGCTGACGTAAGCATGACGCTGTGCTGACGCATTATATCATTTTCTGGTATTAATTTAAATCAGGAAATTTCAGAAAATAGTTAAAACTTCTAAAAATCATAGAAATTCAACCGTAACTCCAAATCAAATAAATTATATATGAAAAATTATCAGAAAAATGCAAGGAATCCATTTATGCCAGTTTCATGCATGAAAAACTAACTTATACTTGCTGTATAAGTGAAAATGTAATAATGGCATGTTATATATTTAAATTGGGGTTTGCATATGAATCCTTGGTTCATATGGACTTCAACCAAATTGATGGTACATGCATTAGGGCAAATCATAGCATCTTTGAAATGTCATCTTCATGCATCATACTGTTGCATATGGTTGTTTATTGATTGCCGGCACCGTTCCCTCTTGATAGGTTCTGCTCCAGAAGGTGTCCCGAGTACCTGTCTGAGGAGCAGTGCTTCTTCGTGGATCTATCAGGCAAGCAAACCCCCTTGAGCATCTTGATAAAATCCCACTCTCTCGCTCCTGCTCCTTATACTGCATTAGGACAATAACGATTCAACTGCTACTTTCTGCTGCGGTAGCTGAACCCATTCCTCTGCATGACCTGTCATTGCCACAGTAAATAGTTGAAACCCACTAGCATGAGTAGGAGTTGCTTGAGCCTTGATGTGCCTGCTCATCCATGCTTGTTTTTCTCTATGCCAGCTATGCTTAGAGTTGTGTCAGGTCTGATTCATCGGGAATTGAATCGGAATGGTGAACATGTCCTACCATTAAAGGCTAAGTGTGTGAACACGTTTTGGTAAAGGTAGCGATGAGAGGCCATGTAGGAGTACATGGTGGGTTGTCTCATTGGAACCGTCCCTAAGCACTGAGTTCTGTGTATGTTATCCAAGTCCAGTTACTACCACACATTGGGTTCCGGTTATCCGGCCCCTCTCGGCTTATTAATCCACTTGATCTCTGTCCAGGAGTTGCAACTAGTTTCTGGCGTTTGTAGGTAGTGCTACTTGTCTACCAGGTGGTGTCCGATGGGACGGGCTTGGGACAGACTAGGCACCGTGGCACGGTGTACCAAGTGGCACCCAGATGGTGGGCTTGGGAACCCTGCACACATCGTTTGGGGCCGTGAGCGACACCCCGGCCAGATCTCCTTGCGGATGGAACCCGAATAGGCGATAAACCTGGACGAGAGACTTGTGTGGTTAGTCAGGTCGTGGCCGACACCCTCGCCCGGCTTCCGCTTGAAGGTCGCCGAGGTACATGACGTGTACAGGGCTATAAGTGGCGAGACCGTGTGTGACGAAGTACACCCCTGCAGGGTCAATATTATCTATTCGAATAGCCGTTTTCCTCGGATATGGAAACTTGGAGGACTTATGTAGTACATAGACAACTTGAAGTGGATACTCTAAAATCCGCAAGATAAGCGTGAGTGCTATGGATGGCCTTCTCGTAGGGAGACGGGAACGGATCCATAGTGGAGTATTGATATGGTGAATCTGTGGACTCGTGTGCGTCTTCTCACCCCAAAGAAATTTCTGATACTCGTAGTATAGGCTAGCCACTGAGTCAAAGCTGGCTTGCTGCTGTTAACTCCACCACCCCCCTTTGTTGATAATGTTGCATATGTAGATAGTTCTGATGTAAGACTTGCTGAGTACCTTTGTACTCACGTTTTCTTATTTATGTTTTGCAGCTGGTTACGCTAGTGACTTCGATGAGTAGCTTGTATCCCAGCTACGATCTTGTACCCTTGGGAGGGTCGTGTTTAGTCAGGCTTCTTAGTCTTTGCCTTTTGTAGTTGTCTGTACTCAGACGTTTAATGCTTCCATTGCTTGTATGCTCTGAATGATGGGTCATGAGACCCCTGTTTGTATTGATACTATGTGGCTCTTCTAGGCCTTTATCTATATGAGTTTGAGTTATGTTGTGATGCCATGTTGTACCGCACATACCTGCATGTCATGCGTACGTGTAACGTGAATTGCTATGTGTGGGATCCGACAACCTAGTTGTTTACCTCTGGTAGCCTCTCTTATGGGGAAATGTAGTCTTGTGCTTCCAGGAGCCATAGTAGTCCGCTACAGCCCGGTTCACCGGAGTCCTGCTAGCCCAGCACTACTGCTTCAGAACACTTGACTGGCCGGCATGTGAATCACTTCGTTCTTGTGTCTGTCCCTTTGGGAAATGTCACGCGGTGACATCCGGAGTCCTGCCTAGCCTGCTACAGCCCGGGTTCCCGGAGTCCTGTTAGCCCAGTGCTACAGCCCGGATTCATACGCTGTTGACCGACATGGTCGTGGTTGATTCATGTATGCCTGTCCCTGTAAGTTAGTGCCACTTTGGGTTCACGACTAGTCATGTCGGCCCGGGTTCTCTGTCATATGGATGCTAGCGACACTATCATATACGTGAGCCAAAAGACGCAAACGGTCCCGGGCCAGGTAAGGTGGCACCCGTGGGAATACCGTGCGTGAGGCCGCAAAGTGATATGAAGTGTTACATGCTAGATCGGTGTGACTTAGGATCGGGGTCCCGACACCCTTCTCTCTCTCTCTTCTCGATTGCGATCCTAGCTAGTTTCTGGGTTGGCCGATTCTCCATCCTTCTACCCTGTGGGTGGCTAGTCCTATTTATAGACAAAGGCCCTGGGCCTCTTCCCCAAATATTGAGCGGGAAGGGTGCCAACAATTGGCCATTTTGAAGGGGAACGTCTGGTACACTTATCCTGACTAAAGTAGGTCCTCGCCTGCCAAAGACTTCTGTGGTGACGCTGGTTTGGGCTCCACAATGACTTCCTCCCTGCCGTTGGACTGGTCTTGGTCTCGTTGCACCAAAATGGGTGCCTTTGCTTGATGCCCTCGCCTGCGCTTGCTCCCTTTGCACCAAAGAGGAAAGGAGGACACTGCGCGGGCTGGCGCCTGCCTGGCGCCCTTGGTCGTGATGGCTTGCGTCACGCGCACCTCGTGAGGTACCCCGCCTTGATCTCTCTGCCTCCTCGTGAGCCAGCCTGATGAGGCCGTGCCTGAGGAAGCTCCGTGTCATCCGCCCCGCGAGGCTTGGCCCCTCGCGAGGGTCTTGGGTCTGTGTTGATGAAGACGGGCCGTGCTGGGCCCCCTTTGAGCCACGCTGCAGGCCGCAGGCATGCAAGTCTGGGGACCCCCGTTCCCAGAATGCCGACAGTAGCCCCCGGGCCCAAGGCGTGCCCGGACTTGGCCGTGCAGGGAGGCGAAAGGGCAAGGGCGAAGCGCCGCGGGCCCTAACAGCCTGCGGCCTTGGGCACCGCGTGGCGGTTGACTGGGCGTGGGCGTCTCCAGAACTGCGCGAGTTGATAAGGAGCGGCATCTGCCTAGGCTTTGCTTTTTGCTTGCTCCGGTTGCTGCTCAGATCCCCTTTCTTGCGCCTCTCCCTCCTTCCTCCAAAATTTCCAGATCTACTCCGACCGCGTGACCTAGGAAGCCATGGCGCCTCGTCGGTCCTTGGCCGGAGCTTGGTACTCGTCTGCCCTGGACTCGCCGAACGTGTCGGAGGCGAGCCTCGCCCGGTTGCGCCGGATGGCGGCAGCGCAGGGCATCGACGGGGCGAAGGTGTTCAAGGCCGGCTCCGCCACCCCTGAGGGCCAAGGGAGCACCTTCTATCCGTTCTTTGTAAGCGCCATTGCTGCTGGCCTGGTGCCTCCCTTCTCCGAGTTCTTCTTCTCTGTCCTCCGCCATTATAAGCTACAGCCTCTGCATCACCACCCCAACTCCGTCCTTCTCCTGGCAATCTTCGCCTATTACTGCGAGGCTCATGTAGGGGTGCAGCCCTTGGTGGCCTTGCTGCGCCACTACTTCTACCTCCGGACCTCTCGCGGTCCTGCTTCCGCGTGCGCGAGCTTCATCACGTATGGTGGCGCCATTGCCATTTCGAACCCCGGGAAAAGGATTGAGGGCTTCAGGAGCAAGTGGGTCTTGGCAGATGCTGGGCGCATCCACCCTCGGCTGATCTTCCCACGGAGCAACCCATGAGCTCCAGCGATTGGGGTCGAGCGGAGCTCGCAGACCCCCGCGCGAAGCTGGTGTTGGAGAAGATGGACGCGGATCTGAGGCCGGCCAACATGGCGGCGGCGAAGCTGACCGGCGCATCGCTGCTGAGGGAATTCCTGGAGCACCAGCTGGATCCGCTTCGGCAGTACTCACTTCTGATGTGGAGGCCTCATCCGAGCCCCGCGGCCTTGGCCGACGGAGATCTAGCTGCGGTCCTCCAATCTCTGGTCGGGGGCGATGTGGCGAGGTTGGAGGGCACTCCTACGCCCTTGTTCCTCCGCGACGACTGGGAGCAGGTAGTGGAGTCCATGCCCGTCTTCAACGGGGACGGGCCCGTGCCCATGGAGACTCCCGGGGAATCGGTGGACGTGTCCTCCGACGACTCCAGCGAAGAGGAGGAAGGAGGGGAGCGGGAAAAAGGGCCTGACTCCAAGGCGACTGACGGAGAGTCGAGGGCTCCCCTCCCCCGGCGTAGGTCCCGCGTTCTCCGCCTCTCTCCGAGTGATGACGACGAGGATGATGACGAGCAGGATGGCGGGAGCTTGCCCCCGATCCCGAAGAAGGACAGGATCGGGCTGATCTCCCGCGGGTCTGCCCCGGCCCCGAGGCGGACCGCAGACGCGCCTTCCGCTTCCATGCTTCCCGAGGTTGACCCTTCCAGCCAGCTTTCAGGCTTCAAATTTGGCCGGAGGCCGCTTGAGCTTACTGGCGACGACCCGTAAGCGCTTGATTCTTGTCTTTATTTCTTGTTCTGCTTCTGAGGCTTGACGTCCGCATCTCTTGGATAGGCTGGCGCCCGCAGCAAAGAAGCCGATGGGAGCTCCTGAGGTTCCATCTGTGGCAGCGCCTCTGCCCTCGAAGGAAGGTGACCGCGACGCGCGGGCTTCTCCTGCCCAGTCGTCTTCGCGAGGCCTGGCTGAGCCGGCTGGGGCGAGCTCAGCGCCCGTGGCCCAAGTGACTCCCGAGGTGCCTTTGCCTGCTGCCGCCACTACAGCCGTTGGGGCGCAGCAGGCTTCGCCTCAGGATGCTGCGGTCGCGCTGCCGCCCTCTCCTCCTACTCCACCGACTGCTGTCTCTCCGACTCCTCCTGCCGTTCTAGATCGTGCTGCTGCTGAGCTGGACTGGCTGCGGTAGGATCTTCTTGGCGCTGACCCTTGCTTGGTGGCCCGGCGCTTGGAGCTGGCTTCAGGATGGATTCGCTCCGACGCTTTGATTCGGGCGGCGCTGGTCCAGGCCTCGACGGTTTGCGATGAGGAGAGGCAGGCCGTCCTTGGGCGAAGGCTGCTCGTGACGCAACCCTGGGGGAGGTGGTCGACGTTCGTGGTCGCTGCAAGGCGCTGGAGGACGAGCTGCAAGGCCTGCGGGACCAGCTCGCGAAAGAGGTCCGCCTTCGCCAAGAGCAGGAAGAAGGCGTGACGGCTCGTGAGGCAGCTGTCGAGGGCCGGGATGCCAAGCTCAGGAAGCACCGCGACCGCCTAGGCGCGCTGGAGCAGGAGCTGGGGGCGAGGAAGGTCGAGCTGGACGACAAGGCCCATGTTCTTGCCAAGGACTGCGTGGCCTTCGCGGAGGTGGTGGCGAAGGCTCGCTCCTCGCTGAGGACGCTTTACGACAGCGGCCTGGAGAGCCCGCTGGCTGGCGCCGAGGACGGCCCCGCCAAGCTGCTTCCCTTCCTGGTTCGCGCTCTTGAAGATGTCGCCCTTGGCCTTGGCCCCACGGCCGAGGCCGAGGCACGTGTCCTGTCTTATGCAGCGCTGACGCGGGTCCTCACCCACATCTACCTTCGCAATCCCGGCGTCGACCTCGACAACCTGCTGGAGCCAGTAAGCGGCGAGCGTGCCGCTGCCGCTACCGAGGCCGTGAAGGGTCGCACGGAGGCTCTGTTGGGGAAGTTCCGGGCCTTTAGCACCAAGCCGAAGCAAGGCGCTGCCGACCCCGCTGCTCCATGAGGCGAACCCACTCCGCGCTGCTCCACCGCCGACAAGTGACTCCGTTGTGGCTCCTGTCCTGCCTTTAATTCCTGCACATGTATCATGCCTCGGGGAGGCGTTTAAACTTGCGTTTAGCATTGAGATAACAGTGTGGACTGTAATATTTGCTTTTGAATTCCTTCAAATTTACGCTTTTCCTTCCTACTTGCTTATGTTCTACGTCGGCAGAGCCTGGCCCCGCGCGTACCTCAGCCGCCGTTAGCCCCGATTGGAAACCAGGCGGGACCAAGGAGTGAGGGGCTACGTGACAAGTTAGGCTCCTGAGTCGCAATGCTCAGGAGTCCCCCTTGGTGCACGAACAGCAAGTAGGGAGGTGTGATGTGGGTGGATCTACCGTTCTACGTCTGCAGAGCCCAGCCGCGCGCATACCTCAACCGCCGTTAGCCCCGACCGGAAACCAGGACGGGACCAAGGAGTGAGGGGCTACGTGACCAGTTAGGCTCCTGAGTCGCGATGCTCAGGAGTCCCCCTTGACGCTCAAACGGCCTTCGTACCTTGGCTCCTCTCGGGGAGAGACGCGCGACGAACCAGGCCTGGAAGGGCCTGGCTGGGTGGCGTGCGTCTGGGCGTGACCCAAGCGCAGCCCCCGTGCCCAGCCCCCTCGCGCGGCACTCCCGAGGGGAGGCGTTACGATGAGGCTAGACACTGAGCTCTGGGCTCCCTGAGGTTGATGCGGCCCAGGGGCCGCCCTCAGTTGTTTATCACCAGCGCGGAGCATAGCGCTTCCGTATGTGTACGGGCATAGCCGCTCCTCGGCAGTGTCGTCAGCCAGCGCGGAGCATGGTGCTTCCACTGGTACGTGGGAGGGGGCTCCCCTCCGGGAGGAGCCCCCGGGGCGTTTACAGCCCCGCCCTGACACGTGGCTGGCACGGTAGGGCCTGGCGAGGTGTATCTGGGAACCCGTGAGCCAGCGCGGGAATCACGGGGCCCTACCTCTAGGCAGGTTGCGCCTAGCACTGGGCCTTATCTTGTGATGTTTCCCTACAAATTTGGTTAGATGCCAGCACTCTACGTCCTCGGGTCCCGGCCCTCGAGCTGGTCTCAGCCGTCGCTGGTATGCCAGGTCGCGATGCCGTGGACAAGGCCAGAGGGTGAGGGCTGGAGAGCCAGTAAGAGCCCTGAGTCGCGATGCTCAGGTACCCCCCCCTTTAACGTGCAAGTGGTCGGCATGGAGAAGAAGAGGTGCCGTGGACAGGCATCAAATAATCAAGCATGGTGGGTCAAATGCATAGCCGGAAATAAACGCAAAAGGGATACATGCCGCTGGGTCTGGCCCGAGCGACTTGGGGATGATGCAGCCCGTGGGGCGCCCCCAACAAGGTAAGCTAACAACATGAAATAAAAGGGGTACATGCCGCAGGGACGGACCCACGCAGCCTGGGAATAATGCAGCCCTGGGGGGCGCTCCCAGCTAGAAATGAAACTTGAAAGATGTCACCTGATGATGTTGAGGACAAAGGAGTGTCGGTGTAGCTGACCCGGTGGGCTGCGGAAGCGGATCCTCATGAGCCCCCAGGCCCAGGGGCCTCGGGAGGCTCCGGAGGCGCTGGTGGCTCCTCGCGGACCATCTCCATCTCCGCCAGGGCTGCGGAACGCCTGGCCTCTTGAGCCTCCATGATGCCCCTCATGAGGCGCTGGTACGTGGCAGCCGCGTTCGGCAAGCCGTAAGGCATGCGAACGTAGCTGTGGGGTGGACCTTCACAGCGCCCCACTCGCGAGGGCTAGAGGCGCTCCAGAGAGGTGACTCGATTGAGCCCTGGTATGTCGATGCAGACGCGCAGCCCACCATCCTCGCCTGGATGGGTAGCCACAGCTGGTAGGCGGCGGCCACCTCTCATGACTCTTGACTCCTGTAGCTCCTGAATGGCCTTGCTGACGAACTCCTGAGGGTCTGGCCCTCCTTGCCTTACTCCTTCTTGAGGGAAACGTGCTTCGAAACACGCCTCCATGTGGTGCCCAAGCTCCTCCCTCATGACCTTAGCCAGGTCGGTGGTCCTCCAGGGGAGAGCCCCCGAGCCCTGCCTGAGGAGGGCGCCGGGCATGCTTTCCTATGCGATGGAAGGAGGTTCCCCCTAGGCAGGCGCGGGCCTTGAGGGGCCTGCCTCCTGAGGGGTCGGGCCGGACAATGTCTTCTTCTTCTTGGGGGCGGTCTCGGGAAGCCTCCTGCTTCCGCGATCCGGGTCTTCTAGTGATGCGGCCTTAAAGGCTCGTTCCAGGGAACACACCGCGTCCTTCTCTTCATAGGGCACCGTGATGACTCCGCCACTTCCTGGCATCTTGAGGACGTTGTAGCTGTGGTGAGTCACAGCCATGAACTTGGCCAGCGCTGGGTACCCAAGGATGGCGTTGTACGGCAGGCGAATGGGCGACATCGAAGTCGATGAGTTCGGTGCGGTAGTTGTCGCGTGCCCCGAAGGTGACAGGGAGGCGGACCTGCCCAATCGGGACCGTGGAGCCGTCGGTGACTCCGGAGAAAGGCTTGGTTGGCCGAAGCTGGGTGTAGGGCACTTGGAGATTGTTGAATGTTTCCACGGACAGGATGTTGAGCCCTGCCCCGCCATCGATGAGGGTCCTGGTGACCACCACATTGCTGATGATTGGGGAACAAAGCATCGAGAGGACTCCGGCTGTGGCCGCACACTTGAGCTGATCTGCTAAGCTGAACATGATGGCGCACGCCGACCACCTGAGAGGGCGCGTGGCTTCCAGCTTTGGGAGGACTGCATTCACTTTGCGGGCGAACTGCTTGAAGATGCGTTGAGAGGCTGGGGCTTGAGCCCCGCCTAGGATGCAGGCGATCGCGCGCGACTCCTGGAAGCCCCCATCCCCCTCGTCCTGATGGCGGTCCTCATTTCTCCTTGGCTGCGGTGGTAGCGGAGGGAGGCCTGCGTTGCCTTGCGGGCGATCCTCGCGAGGCTGATCCCTCCAGTCTCCCTCGCGAGGTGGGTCTTGCCAGCGATCCTCACGAGGTCGATCGCGCCACCCCTAGCGCGGGCAGCGGTCTTCCCAGCATCCTCGTTCCTTACTCCTCCTCGACCATAGCCCCGGTCACCTCGGTCGGGGCGACGGTCGATCCTTCCTTCTCGCACGGCTCGGAGCTCTTGACACTCGTTGGTGTTGTGGGTGTGGAGGTCGTGGTACACACAGTATCGACTGCCCTTGGGAGGTTCGGGCTGATCTCTGCCCCTCTTGGTGTCTGATTCTGCCGCAAGCACGGCAGCCCCCTTATGCTTCACATCCTTGGCCTTGGGCTTCTTCTCTTCTGGGTCTGCGGCAGGCAGCTCGAGGAGGGAGAGACGCCCTTCCTCAGCCCTGGCGCACTTGGTTGCCAAGTTGAACAACTCCAAGGAACTGCACAGGTCTTCATGCATCGCCAGCTCCTTCATCTTGACATCGCACACGCCTTCGGAGAAGGCTGAGATGATGGCCTCCTCGGTCACCTTGGGAATCTTGAGGCGTGCGTTGTTGGAGCGCTGGATGTACTTCTGCAGGGTCTCTCCGGGTTGTTGCTTGATGCGGCGCATGTCGCTCACGGCGGGTGGCCGGTCGCGAGTACCTTGGAAGTTGGCGATGAAGCGGGTGCGCATCTCAGCCCAAGAGGAGATCGTGCCTGGAGCCAGGTTGAGGACCCAGGTGCGGGCCCCGTCCTTGAGCGCCATGGGAAACCAGTTCGCCATGACCTTCTCGTCTCCGTTGGTAGCTTCGATGCCTAGCTCATAGAGCTGGAGGAACTCCACAGGGTCGGCCGTGCCATCGTAACGAGGAGGCAGGTCTGGCTTGAACTTGCCGGGCCACGCGACGCTGCGTAGCTCGGTGGTGAAGGCGCAGCAGCCTGTTGTGGTCACGGGAGGCCTTGGGTGACGGAGAGCTTGGTCTTGCATGTCCCCACGCGCTGCAGCTGGGAGCAGCGCGGGGTCTTGACGCGCGGGAGCAGGAGCATGGTCGCAACGTGCTGGAGCAGGGAGCGCCCAGGCAGCTTCTTGCGGGCGAGGGGCTTCTTGGCATCTCTGCTCTTGCCGCGCTGGCACCTGACGGAGCGGGTTCCGCCCAGGGGCCACATGCCTTGGAGCCATGGCGCCTTCTTGAGGAGGAGGCAGCCGTGGTGCCGCCGGAGCTTCATCGCCCGAGCGGGGCGGGGTGTGGTGCAGCGGAACGGACGGCGCAGGAGAGCCCCCTGCGGCGCGGACGAGCTTGGCGACGCGGTCGAGCCATTCTTCGTAGACGTTGTCGACGGGACGAGCCTCCTGCGCGCGGGACGAAGAACCAGTTGGGGTGAGCGAGGGAGTAGCGGTGCGGCCGTCTTGCCGCACGGACGGATGCTGAGACGACGCTTGCCGCTCGTCCCCCGCCGGGCCGGTGGCGGCGTTGACGGCAGGTGACGGGGAACGGCGAGGACGCCCGCCGACAGGAGCCGCCTGGGCGACGCGGGAAGCGAGAGCAGCCCGGCGCTCGGCGCGGGCCCGACGACCGTCAGACATGGACGCGATGGTCGGTGGAGAACGGGGTGGTGGAAGACGAATACCGGCGCACCCCTAACTGGCGCGCCAAATGTCGGATTTCAGGTTCCGGCAGACCCTTGAGGTTCGAACACTAGGGTGCGCGCGGAGATTTCGCCTTCTATCTACCTGCACCCCTCCGCCTCGCTAAGATCTAAGCTATGGAAAGAACAGCACAAGGAGCACAGGGTTTATACTGGTTCGGGCCACCGCTGTGGTGTAATACCCTACTCCAGTGTGTGGTGTGGTGGATTGCCTCTTGGGCTGATGATGATGAGCAATACAAGGAAGAACAGCCTCACGAGGGTCTGTTCTTGGTTGGGGGGATGAACTGCTAGGGGGAGTTCAGTCACCCTTCTCTCTCTCTCTCTCTTCTCGATTGCGATCCTAGCTAGTTTCTGGGTTGGCCGATTCTCCATCCTTCTACCCTGTGGGTGGCTAGTCCTATTTATAGGCAAAGGCCCTGGGCCTCTTCCCCAAATATTGAGCAAGAAGGGCACCAACAATTGGCCATTTTGAAGGGGAACATCTGGTACACTTATCCTGACTAAAGTTGGTCCTCGCCTGCCAAAGACTCTGGTGGTGACGCTCGCTTGGGCTCCACAATGACTTCCTCCTTGCCGTTGGACTGGTCTTGGTCTCGTTGCACCAAAACGGGTGCCTTTGCTTGATGCTCTCGCCTGCGCTTGCTCCCTTTGCACCAAAGAGGAAAGGAGGACACTGCGTGGGCTGGCGCCCGCCTGGCGCCCTTGGTCGTCATGGCTTGCGTCACGGGCACCTCGTGAGGTACCCCGCCTTGATCTCTCCGCCTCCTCATGAGCCAGCCTGATGAGGCCATGCCTGAGGAAGCTCCGTGTCGTCCGCCCCGCGAGGCTTGGCCCCTCGCGAGGGTCTTGGGTCTGTGTTGATGAAGACGGGCCGTGCTGGGCCCCCTATGAGCCACGCCGCAGGCCGCAGGCAAGCAAGTCTGGGGACCCCCATTCCCAGAATGCCGACAGGGCCCTCTTCATGGAGGTAATACCCTAAGTCCTGCTTGATTGACTTTGATGAGTATAGGTGTTACAAGAGTTGATCTACCACGAGATCATAATGGCTAAACCCTAATTGTCTAGCCTATATGATTATGATTGTGTCTCTACGGACTAAACCCCCCGGTTTGTATAGACACCGTAGGGGGCTAGGGTTGTACATAGTCGGTTTATAGAGAAAGGAATATTCATGTCCACACGCTAAGCTTTCCTTCCACGCCAAGGAGAGTCCCATCCGGACACGAGGGAAGGCCTTCTATCTTGTATCTTCATGGCCCATCTGTCCGGCCCACATCATGTATCCCAGACACCCGAGGACACCATAATCCATGACTCCCGCAACCTACAACTCTCCCATCTTGGGGAGGGTAATCTCCATCAATATCTTCAACAACACCATCTCATCTCAAACCCTAGTTCATCTTCTTGTGTTCAATCTTTGTACCAGAACTATAGATTGGTACTTGTGGGTGACCGGTAGTGTTGATTACATCTTGTAGTTGATTACTATATGGTTTATTTCATGGAAGATTATATGTTCAGATCCAATATGCTATTTAATATCCTTTTGATCGTGAGCATGATTATCCTTTGTGAGTAGTTACTTTTGTTCTTGGGGTCTCAGGAGAAATCTTGTTGCAAGTAATCATGTGAATTTTATATGTGTCTGATATTTTGATGGTATGTATGTTGTGATTCCCTTAGTGGTGTCATGTAAACTTCAACTACATGATACTTCACCATATTTGGGCCTAAGGGAATGCATTGTGGAGTAGTTATTAGATGATGGGTTGCGAGGGTGATAGAAGCTTAAACCCTAGTTTATGCGCTATTCCATAGGGGACCGATTGGATCCAAAAGTTTAGCTATGGTTAGAATTTATTCTTAATAATTTTCTCGTTGTTGTGGATGCTTGCAATGGGGTTAATCATAAGTAGGAGGTTTGTTCAAGTAAGAACATCACCTAAGCACCGATCCACGCACATATCAAATTAACAAAGTAGAAAACAAAAATCAAACCAACATGATGAAAGTGACTAGACGAAACTCCCATGTACCCTTAAGAACACTTTGCTTAAGAGACCGTTTTGGCCTGTCCTTTGCCTCAAAAGGATTGGGCTACCTTGCTGCACCTTTGTTACTACTATTGTTACTTGCTCGTTACAAATTATTTTGCTATCAAACTACTCGTTACTTATAATTTCAGTCCTTGCAAAGAATACCTTGCTGAAAACCACTTGTCATTTCCTTCTACTCCTTGTTGGGTTTGACACTCTTATTATCAAAAGGACTACGATTGATCCCCTATACTTGTGGGTCATCACCCATCTCCCGTGATGATCGGACATGGGTTAGTTGATTTGGATCACGTATCACTTAGATGACTTGAGGGATGTCTATTTAAGTGGGAGTTCTTAAGTAATTTGACTAATTGAACTTAATATATTATGAACTTAGTCTTGATAGTATTTGCATATCTATCTCATAGATCAATAGCTCACGATATAGCTCCTATATATTTTTGATAAGTTCCTAGAGAAAACTAAGTTGAAAGATGATAGTAGCAATGTGCGGACTGGGTCCATGATATGAGGATTATCCTCATTTCTGCACAGAAGAATTATGTCCTTGATGCACCGCTAGGTGACAAACCTATTGTAGTAGCAGATGTAGACGTTCTGAACATTTTGCAAGCTCAATATGATGACTACTTGATAGTTTAGTGCGCCATGCTTTATGACATAGAATCGGGACTTCAAAAACATTTTGAATGCCATGAAGCATATGAGATGTTCCAAGAGCTGAAAATTGCTATTTCAGTTCATGCCCGTGTTGAGAGGTATGAGACCTCTGACAAGTACTTTGCCTACAAGATGGAGGAGAATAGCTCAGACAGTGAGCATGTGCTCAGAATGTCTTAGTACTACAATCGCTGGAATCAAGTGGGAGTTAATCTTCCATATAAGATAGTGATTGACTGAATTCTCTAGTCACTATCACCAAGCTACTAGAAGTTCGTAATGAAGTTTAATATGCAAGGGATAACAAAAACGATTCCCAAGCTATTCGCGATGCTGAAATCAGCAAAAATAGAAATCAAGAAAGAGCATCAAGTTTTGATTCTTAACAAGACCAATTGTTTCAAGAAAAAGGGCAAGGGAAAGAAAAGGAACTTCAGGAAGAATGGCAAGCTAGTTGCTACTCCCGTGAAGAAACCCAAGCTAGACCCCAAGCCTGAAACTAAGTTCTTCTACTGCAAAGGAAATGTTACTGGAAGTAGAATTGCCCCAAATACTTGGCGGATAAGAAGAATGGCAAAGTGAACAAAGGTATATATGATATGCATGTTATTCATGTGTTCTTTACTAGTGTTCGTAGTAGCCCTGGGTATTTGATACTGGTTCAGTTGCTAAGATTAGTAACTCGAAACAGGAGTTGCAGAATAAGCAGAGTTAAGGGCGAGGTGACGATGTGTGATGGAAATGATTCCAAGATTGATATGATCACCATAACACACTCCCTCTACCTTCGGGGTGAGTGTTGAACCTACAAAATATTATTTGGTGTTTGTGTTGAGCATGAATATGATTTGATCATGTTTATTGCAATACAGTTATTCATTTAAGTCAGAGAATAATTGTTGTTCTGTTTACATGAATAAAACCTTCTATGGTCATACACCCAATGTAAATGGTTTATTGAATCTTGACGATATGATACACATATTCATAATATTGATGCCAAAAGATACAAAGTTGATAATAATAGTGCAACATACTTGTGGCACTGCCTTTTAGGTCATATTGGTGTAAAGTGCATGAAGAAACTCCATGCGGATGGACTTTTCGAATCACTTGATTATGAATCATTTGATACTTGTGAACCATACCTTATGAGCAAGATGACTAAAACTCCATTCTCCATATCAATGGAGTGAGCTAACGGCTTATTGGAAATAATACATACCGATGTATGCGGTCCGATGAGTGTTGAAGCTCGCGACGGGTATCATTATTTTCTCACCTTCATAGATGATTTAAGTAGGTATGGGTATATTTACTTGATGAGACACAAGTCTGAAACATTTAAAAAGTTCAAAGAATTTCAGAGTGAAGTGGATAATCATTGTAACAAGAAAATAAAGTTTCTATGCTCTGATCGCAGAGGCGAATAATTGAGTTACGAGCTTGGCCTTCATATAAAACAATGTGGAATTGTTTCATAATGGTGTGTTCGAACATCGTAAACCATACTTTATTGGATATGTTGCGTTCTATGATGTGTCTTACCGATTTACCATAATCGTTTTGTGGTTATGCATTAGAGATAGCCGCGTTCACGTTAAATAGGGCAACATCTAAATCTGTTGAGATGGCACCATATGAACTATGGTTTGGCAACAAACCAAATCTTGGAGATGCACCGCTTATGTCAAAAGGCTTCAGCCTGATAACCTCGAACCCAAATCAGAGAAGTGTGTCTTCATAGGATGCCCTAAGGAAACAATTAGGTACACCTTCTACCACAGATCTGAAGGCAAGAACTTTGCTGCCAAGAATGGAACCTTTCTAGAGAAGGAGTTTCTCTCAAAAGAAGTGAGTGGGAGGAAAGTAGAACTTGATGAGGTAATCGTACCTTCTCTCAAAATGGAAAATAGCACATCAGAGAAATCCGTTCCCGTGATGCCTACACCAACTAGAGAAGAAGCAAATGATAATGGTCATGAAACTTCAGATCAAGTTGCTACTGAACCTCGTGGGTCAACCAGAGGACGATCCGCACCAGAGTGTTATGGTAATCGTGTCCTGGAAGTCATGTTACTAGACCAAGGCAAACCTACGAACTATGAAGAAGCTATGATGAGCCCAGATTCCGACAGTTGGCTTGAGGCCATGAAATCTGAGATAGGATCCATGTATAAGAACAAAGTATGGACTTTGGTGGACTTGCCTGAGGATCCATAGAAAATAAATAGATCTTCAAGAAGAAGACTGACGCTGATGGTAATGTTACTATCTACTAAGCTCGACTTGTCGCGAAAGGTTTTCGACAAGTTCAAGGAGTTAACTACAATGAGACTTTCTCACCCGTAGTGATGCTTAAGTCCGTGCGAATCATGTTAGAAATTGCCACATATTATCATTATGAAAACTGGCAAATGGATGTCAAAACTGCATTCCTTAATTGAGATCTTAAAGAGGAGTTGTACATGATGCGACCAGAAGGTTTTGTCGATCCTAAAGGTGCTAACAAAGTGCGCAAGCTCCAGTGATCCATCTATGGACTGGTGCAAGCATCTCAGAGTTGGAATATGTGCTTTGATGAGGTGTTCAAAGCATATGGTTTCATATAGACTTAAGGTGAAGCCTGTATTTACAAGAAAGTGAGTGGGAGCTCTGTAGCATTTCTGATATATGTGGATGACATAATGTTGATTGGAAATTGTCAGTGTCAAAACCGGCTGATCTCGGGTAGGGGGTCCTGAACTGTGCGTTGAGGATCGAAGGTAACAAGAGAGGAAGGGGACACGATGTTTACCCAGGTTCGGGCCCTCTTGATGGAGGTAAAACCCTATGTCCTGCTTGATTATATTTGATGAGTATAGGGGTTACAAGAGTTGATCTACCTCGAGATCGAAGTGGCTAAACCCTAGATGTCTAGCCTGTATGAATTCTGATCTCCTATACAGACTAAACCCTCTTGTTTATATATACACCGGAGGGGCCTAGGGTTGTACATGGTCGGTTTGCAGAGGAAGGAAATTACATATCCGGACACCAATATTGCCTTCCATGCATAGGAGAGTCCTACCCGGACACGGGGGAAGGTCTTCTGCCTTGTATCTTCGTGGCCCATCAGTTTGGCCGACATTTAAGTAGTTTGGACACCCAAGGGCACCCTAATCCAGGACTCCCTCAGTAGCCCCTGAACTAGTCATCAATGATGATACGTTCGGCACGCGGGTTTTCTTCGGCATTGCAAGGTGGGTTCCTCCTCCTGAGTACTTCAATGTAACCTCCTGAACAACAAAACTATATCCGGCTATGTTTAATAGTCTCAACCCTTTGCTATGAAGGCAAGGTATTTAATCAAAATAATGTCTGCCAACTGACAACTTTTTAGCAAAATGTCACATCTAGCCTCTTTAAAATTTCGAACCGGTTTCTCGCCTCCCGCTTTGTGTTTCGAGGCACAATCTCTATTGACACGTCTTGTCAAAACAGAGATCATGTTCACTTATCACGGGATCCTCATCAATACGATTTTGGGTAATCGAACCGTGTCGTTCACACAAACCCTTGGGAATAGGCGAGTTTTAAAGCTTGAGGAGGGGGGGGGGCGTTTGATATTCACCGCCTATATAAGGGGATAAAGATTCCTCTTTGTTCCCACGCCTTCTTCCTTCTCCTACTTTCCCATCTTCGAGCTCCAGCGCCCAAACTTCAATCTTTCCCACCGCCGCCAACCTCTCTAGCCATGTCCAGATCTGGCTCGAAGGGCAAGTGGGAGGCCTCCTCCATCACGGAGAAGGGCGTCAAGGAGCTCTGGGAGGCAGGGTATCTGTTTGTGAATGTCGCGCACAGGCTCCCTGCCAAGAAACTAGTCATCCTACCCGTACCCCGATGAAAGTGTTGTGTTCATCTCTCACTTCCTCCGCGGCTTCGGGTTTCCACTCCACCCCTTCGTCCGGGGCCTCATGTTCTACTATGGGCTAGATTTCCATGATCTAGCCCTGAATTCTTTCCTTCACATCTCAGTGTTCATTGTCGTGTGTGAGGCGCTACTCCGCATCCCCCCCACACTTCGGCATATGGCTCAAAGTCTTCAATGTGAAGCCGAAGGTGGTCGATGTGCAGCATGCGGACTTCGGCGGTGCCATGGTGAGCAAGCTCCCCAACACCGTTTGGCCTAAGGGGGCCTTTATGGAGACTATCAAGGTGTGGCAACAGGAGTGGTTCTACATCACCGAACCCCGCGACGCCAAGTGGGCGGCCACTCCTAAATTCAGATCCGGGCCGCCTATGGGGCTCACCTCATGGACCGTTAAGGGTCTAGACTGGGGATCCACAGAGGAAGTGTTGATGTTGCAAAAGCGCATCACAAATATGATAAGGAAGAACACCAGTCTCACTAACGTGATTCAGGCGATGCTCTTCCGCCGGGTTCTTCCATGTCAACACCGGCCCTCTGACATGTGGGAGTTCAATCCGGAAGGTCCTCGGACCGTGACGCACTTCTTCGACACAAGCACGAAGTCATCTAGAAGTTGTCGTTCAAGGCCCAAAAAGCATGGCCGAAGGAGACCAAAGACATCGATCTCGACAGTGAGAATCCAGCCACACCGATAACTGTGCTATTCCCAAATATATATTTGATCAATAAGTTTTTAGGCATAATAAGTTTTCCGTCCCTTGTACAGGGCTAGATAGCAAAGGCGGAGTGGATCAAGTGTACGGCTCCACTGCCTGAAGACCCGTCTGAACCCCAGCTGACGAAGATGCTGGTACCGATGCCCTATCAGGCGCTGAAGAAGAAGGCCAAGAAGAAGAAGGGCAAGGAGGCCAAGGGCGACCTCCGCCAGTAGGTTCCTTTGGACACAGTGTCCGGAGAGACCGAAATCCCCTCCTCCCATGAGGGAGACGAGGACGAGGAGGAGGAAGAGGAGGCGGAAAGAAACTCCCCTCTTAAGGGGAGGTAGAAAAAGAGGGCAGCCTCCAGGGACCCGGAGGAGGAGGCGCCCAAGAGGGGGAAGATTACCCTCTCGAATGGTTTAGATCCAGAAACCAAACCCATCCCCAAGAGGCTTCCCAGGGTGAATCCCCTGGCCGAATTGTAAGCATCAAAGGATTTATTACATGTATTCGGTCCTCTATGTTTTTAATATAACATATCATATTGTGTGTATTTCAGCACCGCACACGACCTCCCCAACCCTTCACTATCTGAAGGGAGTTCTCTGCGGCCTGAGATGGCAGAGAGCGAGACACCTCCTCGAGCCTGTCCACCCATTGCTACGGATGACACCAAGGTGTTGTCCCGAAGGACCTCCCCAGGTTGCGATGGAGTGGGCGAGGCGGCCGAAATGACGCCCGAGGGTAATACCTTGGCTACCGAAGACATGGGGGATGTGATCCCCATGGCGACCGACGGCGAGGTCCCCGACTTGTCCGGAGACCCATGTGGTTCCGAAATCGGGCGAGCAATCCCCTTTGAAAGAGGGGGGAGCATCAGCTCCGATGGTGACCTCCACTAATCCGGAGGCGCCGAATGCTCTGGTGGAAGCACTACAACGTGCTTCCATCGTGGAGGAGCACCGCACCCTGATGGGTGTGGTGGTTGAGAAGGTTCAGTCCGCCAAGAGCGGGCTGAACGAAGCCTTCACCAGCCTGCTAACAGGCTTCGAGGTATGCGACGTAATGCTCTAGATGCTTTTGTCATATGAAGGAAATATACCTGTATATAGATAGTAGCTGAGGGAGTCCTGGACTAAGGGGTCCTCAGGCGTCTGGCTTGTTGGACATGGGCCGGACTATTGGGCCATGAAGATACAAGATGGAAGACTTCGTCCCGTGTCTGGATAGGACTCTTCTTTGCGTGGATGACAAGCCAGGCGGCTGGATATAAAATTTCCTCTCTATGTAACCGACTTTGTATAACCCTAGTCCCCTCCGGTATCTATATAAACTAGAGTGTTTAGTCTGTAGAGAACAATCATAATCAGATAGGCCAGACTTCTAGGGTTTTAGCCATTACGATCTCGTGGTAGATCAACTCTTGTAACCCCCACACTCATCAATATTAATCTAGTAGGACGTAGGGTTTTACCTCCATCGAGAGGGCCCGAACCGGGGTAAACATTGTGTTCCCTATCTCTTGTTACCATCAACCTCAGACGCACAGTTTGGGCCCCCTACCAGAGATCCGCCGGATTTGACACCGACATTGGTGCTTTCACTGAGAGTTCCATTGTGTCGTCGAAGTCAGGGTTGATGGCTCGCCTCGTGATCAAGAACAACATCACCGCTGATGGAGCCGTGGCCTCAGGCCAAACCCTGTGGTTGGGTGACTTCGTCATGACCGCCCGTTCGGCCGATGAGCCGACGATGACTTCTCGGGTCATCGGAAATCACCTCCGAATTGACTCTGAATGCTCGAGACAGATGGATCCAATGGAATTATCGTCCTTGAACGAACTCCTAGATCGCATCAACACCTTGGGGGTCACTACAGACGACGGTCGGATTGGGCTTAAACCCGATAAGAGAGAAATCAAATCTCCATCGATCACCCACCAGATAGCGGTAGTGGAGGAGCAAAATAAGAACTATCCCTCTACACCGAGGAAGAACTATGTTCGGATCTCCAAGATCGAAGAGCCGGATACCTGTCCACGAAACGACATGCCTTGTCCTCTGAACTTGGAATCAGATGGTAGACCCAAAAAATCGGTCGATCCTCCGGAGCCCGAACTATTCGGCTTGGAAATTTCTCAAGCTTTGGATCTCAAATTGGGTCAGGGTTTGGATTTAAATCCACCCACCCACCCAGATATACGCGATCTCACATACCTACGACAGCAGTTTCCGGAAACAGTCCATCACTTTTGGGCCAGATTCCTCCTTGTCAAGAAAGATCAAGGATTCCCTTGACGAAGACGCGATCTCAATATTCCGCAATAATTGTACGGACGAAGGAATACTCAATGCTATTAACCGCCTTCGCGTCTTACACTTCGCTGACTTGGCAACCATAGTACAGAAATACTACGCAATGGAAAGCCCCTGGAAAACTCAGGCAGCTCGTTGGGAATCGCCAGTTCCCACTCAACCTTCTGTCCGGACAAAAAGGATGCACCCTCATGGGACGCCCGACACATCAGTAAAGAAATCCAAACCCATCACGCGGCGCAGAACCGTCCTGGAGGGATGGCTCGATAGGCCATGCAAAATACACACAACACTGGGTACCATACCTACCCATAACCTTAGAGCATGTTGGATACTCCGGCAAGTGGCCAAGAGTGGCGAGGATATCCTCATCAAAACTACCTCCGAATAACTCCCCCCCTCGGAAACATGGCGACCACAAAGTATTGATGGTATTCGAGACTTTCGCCTCAAACAATCAGTGCAAAAGGGCACTTAGCGACCTCGCTGAAGTCTGTCAAGTCGCAACAATAAATCCTTGGAACGACACGGCCATAACTTTCAATGCCAGTGACGAACCAAGAACCCGGTCAATACGGGCACCAGCCGCCTTGGTCCTCAATCCAATTGTGGATGGCTTTCGACTCACCAAGGTGCTCATGGACGGTGGCAGTGGATTAAACCTCATCTACAACGATACACTCAGTAAAATGGAAATAGACAGGAGCCGCATCGAGCAAAGCAGCACGACCTTCCGAGGAATTATTCCTAGTCGGGAGGCACGATGCGCGGGAAAAATCACACTTGACATGGTATTCGGCACGCTGGAGAACTATCGGTCTGATGAGATAACCTTCCAAGTGGCCCCTTTCAACAGTGGGTACCACACCTTGTTCGGGCGGGATGCATTCACACGCTTTTGAGCCATACCTCATTATGGGTATATGAAGCTCAAAATGCTCGGGCCCAACAGTATTATCACTCTCGCCAGTGATTCGGACATAGCCCTCCACGCTGAAAAAACAAAACAACCTCCCTGGCCCTTGAGGCACTCTCTGAGGCCCTTGCAGCCGAAGAGTTAATGGTGCTGCAATCGACGGTGGATAGGGATGACGCAATCCTTGACAAGCGCTCCAAATCCACCTACTTCAAACAAGCATATGAAATAGTAAAATTTCAAGTCCACCCGATGGACACAAATAAGACAGCCTCCATCGGCGCACAACTGGACCCGACGGTGGACGCCGCACTGCGAGCGTTCCTACGCGAAAACTGGGACATATTCGCCTGGCACCCTTCTGATATGCCAGGAATCCCACGTAGATTGGCTGAGCACAACCTTAATATATTGAAAGGATACAAGCCAGTCAAGCAAACACTGCGGCGCTTTTCCGAACCCAAACGACAAGCTATGGGTGAGGAGCTAGCCAAGCTAATCGAGGTCGGATTCATTAGAGAAATAAAATATCCGGACTGGCTAGCAAACCTGGTAATGGTGCCAAAGAATGATAAATCCTGGTGCTTGTGCGTCGATTTCAAAGACCTCAACAAGGCTTGCCATAAGGATCCATTCCCCCTCCCCCGCATCGATCAAATTATTAATGCCACTACAGGACATGACTCACTGTGTTTCCTTGATGCATACTCTGAATACCATCAAATTAAAATGAAGGAATCCGACCATGCCGGAATGGCATTTATCACCCCATACGGGCCTTTCTGCTTCAACACTATGCCCTTTGGGCTCAAAAACACCGACGCCACCTACCAATGCATGACTCAAACATGCCTGGAGAAACAACCCGACAAGACAGTCGAAGCATATGGGGACAACGTCGTCATCAAGACTAAGCGCGTCGAGTCATTAATAGATGACTTCCGCCCCACATTCAACAATCTCCGGACATATGACATGAAGCTCAATCCGAAAAAATGTGTTTTCGGCGTCCCCTCAAGAAAACTACTGGGCTTCATTGTTTCCAGTAGAGGAATCGAGGCAAATCCGGCCAAAATCCGAGCTTGATCACAATTGGCTACACCAACAGACCTTAAACAAGTCCAAAAACTAGCTCCATGCATGGCATCTTTAAGCCGCTTTATCTCCAGACTAGGAGAAAAAGCATTGCCACTTTATCGACTTCTCCGATGCACCGATCACTTCGGGTGGACAAATGCAGCAACGGCCGGATTGGAAGAAATAAAGGCTCTTTTAGCAAGCAACCCAATCCTAGCTGCTCCAAGCGCCAGCGAACCAATGCTATTATACATATCTGCAACACACCAGGTGGTGAGCGCAGTACTTGTCATCAAATGAGAAGAGGACGGACACAAGTTCCCGCACCAGAAACCGATATACTATGTATCCACCGTCCTAACTCGATGCAAATCCCGATACCCTCATTATCAAAAGATAGCATACGTAGTCTTCATGGCCTCCCGGAAACTACGACACTATTTCCAAGAGTGCTCGATCACACTGGCTTCTGAAGTTCCACTAAACGGCACAATAAACAATCATGATGCAACGGGATGGATTGCCAAGTGGGCCATTGAGCTCCTTCCATTCGATATAACATATAAGCCACGATAGGCCATAAAATCCCAAGTAGTAGCAGACTCCCTTGCCGAATGGACAGAAGCCGAACTCCCTAAAGATTATGGCACATATTCGAACTGGGTCATGCATTTCAATGGTTCCAAAATGCTGGCGGACTTAGGGGTAGGCATTGTCCTAACATCCCCCATTGGAGATACAGTTCAATATGTACTCCAAATATTATACACAGACTCCAACAAATGCAGCCGAATATGAGGCTTTATTGCATGGTCTTCGGATGGCTGTCTCCATGGGCATACAACGTCTAGAAGTGCGCGGGGACTCGAACCTCGCGATATCTCAAATAAATGGAGATTTTGATGCCAAAGATCCAAAGATGACGGCTTATCGTAACGCCGTTCTCAAAATGTCGGCTCAGTTCGATGGGTTCGAGTTTCACCATGTGGCTCGAGAGAGTAATCAAGCGGCAGACGTCCTTGCCCACATGGGCGCTAAGCGCGACCCCGTCCCACCTAACATCTTCTTGGAAAGGCTTTTCAAGCCATTTGTGGCGTGGCAAGGGGAGAGTGGCAATGTCAGTCCAGATCCGACCATCACCATATTCCGAACATACCGACATAATCGGAGGCTCAGCCACCGAAATAACACCGTCGACCCATCTTATCATGACAGTCATTGCCCCATGGACCGAACCCTTCTTGGCCTACCTCAACGGGCAAGAGCTCCTTGAGGATCAGAATGAGGCTCCCTGCATTGTTTGGCGTTCAAAAGCCTATAAAGTCCATGAAGGAGAACTCTAGAAGAAAAGCGCTACCCGAGTAATCCAAAGATGTATCTCCGAGGAGGAGGGGCAGAAGCTCTTGGCTTAGATTCATGCCGATCTCGGTGGTCACCACGCTGTAGCTCGGGCCCTTGTAAGCAAGGCCTTCTGTACATGCTTCTATTGGCCGACGGCCCGAGCAGATGCATATGACCTTGTCCAACGTTGCGTCATATGCCAACTTTTCGCCAACCAAAGCCATATGCCGCCCACTGCTCTACAAACAAACCCCATCACTTGGCCCTTCGTGGTCTGGGCGCTTGACATGGTTGGACCCATTAAAGGAGGCAGCCATAAGAAAAAAATATCTGCTAGTCATGGTAGATAAATTCACTAAGTGGATAGAGGCCAAACTAACTAAAACGGCCGAAGCCGGACCAGTGATAGACTTTATATCCGGCTTTGTGCACCATTACTGTGTCCTACACAACATCATCACCGACAATGGCTCTAACTTTATAGCCGATGAGGTGAAAGCCTGGTGCGCTAATCGAGGCATTAAGCTCGATTACGCCTCCGTGTATCATCCGCAAACAAATGGTCAAGTCAAACAAGCCAATGGTCTTATTATGAGCGGCATCAAACCTAGGCTAGTGCGGTCTTTGAAAGAATCAGACAAGCACTGGGTTGAGGAGCTTGACTCCGTACTCCGGGGGTTGCGGACCATGCCCAATCGCACTACCAGATATGCACCTTTCTTCATGGTGTACGGCGCTGAGGCTGTGTTACCCTACGACATTATTCATGACTCACCTTGAGTGCGCATGTACGAAGAGAGAGAGGCCGAGCTTGATCGACAGGATAACTTAGATTCCCTGGAGGAGGAGCGCGGCATTGCAAAAGCCCATTCCGCATTCTATCAACAACTGGCTCACAGATATCAAAGCATAGAAGTATGGGCCAAGACTTACAATGTTGGCGAACTCATTCTACGCTTTTCGGAGAAGAAAAAGAACAAACTCAAGCCCAAGTGGGAGGGTCCCTTCATTATTGACGAAGTTCTCACTGGAGGAGCGTACCGCTAGCATGATGCATCAGATAACCGCCTCGAACCAAACCCCTGTAATGCGGCCAGACTCCGAAGATTCTATGCCTAGCGCCGAACCCTTCATTTGCTTCCTCCTCCCTATCACTTACATTATTTTTATCCTCTCTTTTCACCCTCTTTTTTAGCGTGAAAGCTTTCATGTAGCTACAACTATACACCTATAGCGTACACATTCTTAAATGTGTACGTCCATTATACCTGGGGGCTTCTTGCAGAGAAGCTTATTGTCCTTATTTCCCGAGCATCAAGCTCATTACATATGTGTTTTCCTCATATGTACCTTTTCTTCGCCCTTATATGCATCGATATGACTTAAGTTTTAGCCAAGATGGGTTGCCTGGCTCTTGTGCTTATGCCCTACATTCCCTTTAGTTCGGCTAGGGCATAAAGGGAGCACCTCTGCGATTGTTACTGCCGGGTCATCCGGATGTGTACCTCAGACTGGGTGAAGCCAAAAGCTAGCGTTCTTTAGGGAATATTCGGTCAGCGCACTAAAGATGTTTTACATTTATTCCATTATGAACCCCCAGATGTTACCTACACTGTGATGTTTTCGATCACAGCTCGGACATGCTTATTAATGCATGCACCCCAGGGAAAGGAACCCTTAATGGAACTATTCTCTCTGGAAGAGGTTTCTTACAATCACAATGTAATATAACATAGCTAGCCGGATGCAACTTGTCTGTTCAAGCAACTATGACCCTTACGCCTGGTTTCCACGCATACCCCGGTTTATTTTTACCGCTCAAGTATTCAGAAACACTCTGCACCTTCGGGTCCAGAGGTCGAAGCGAAAAGGTCGGCCATGACAATCATTTTTACAATCCTGCGAGGATCATATATATTAAGGAAAGTACATTGTCACTTGGACTCAAAAACTTCCTCCTCTATGCTGTCCAACAAGCTGTGTAGCCTAAAATCCTATTGGGAATACTTGGCAGCTACTTCTACTTGGTCATATACCAAACTAACGGGAATCTCTTTACCATCTGACCCTAGCAGTCCGACCCGTGCCATATGATTCGGATCAAGTTTGGTATACCGTGTTTTTACCATGGCCCAGGCCTCTCGCGCACCTTCCCGGCAGGCTGATATTTGTCATAACCGAATACGTCATCGTGCCCCTTTGAACAGCTCCACGAGCTCCGCCATACCTCCTGGAGGAGAGGCAGATGGCCATAAAGCCTTGGCAACACTTCGCATCGCCTGTCGAGCTTGCTTGTGCACTTGTGACAGCTCTTCTAGCAGATCGCCTGAGAATCTGGATACCTCCTATTCGGGACCACCAGTCAGCATACCTATAGGCTTAAATCTATTAGTCCCTTTCATTTCCGAATTACATGGAGGTAAGTTCGACCACATACTAAGTATGCCGCATCGAAGCCTCTTATTTTCCTTCACGGCATCAGCAAGCTGCGCCCGTACATCTTTCAGTTCCTCGCCCAGTTGGGTATTGGAATCATGGAGCTTGTTTTTCTCCTCCATGACTTGTGTTAGCACATGCTCGCCCGCGGCTAGTAGTCTTTGGCTTCTTGTCCCCCCCCCCCTTGAGCGGCTTTCAGTCGCTATTGCAATTGAGCTGATGATCCTATAAAGAGGTGAGCAACTGTGTTAGCATTATTGGTATACAATTATGTTTTCTCGATGGAGGGGAACTTTACCAGATGACGCCTTCTTGGATTTTCCAGTTCGGCATTGGCAACAGTTAGCTGGTTCCGATACTTTTCTAGTTCCTGAGATAACAGACTGTTCTTCTCCGTAAGTACCTGGTTATACTATGATCCTTAAATCAGTTGGATCAACTGCTTCAAGTCTCGGGGGCTACTGGTATATAACTATCAGATTGTTACAATATAAACTTATCCGCATATCTTTTAGATGTTGGTCCGTGGCTCTGACAAGACCATCCCGAGCAGCCCGGACATATGCATCGGCTGAGCTGAAAGCATCGAATGCCTCCTTTGAAAATCTGGGGTCACGGAGAGCGGCCCTCCGATGATGATGATTCATGGCGCTCTCCACTTCAGAGTTCGTGACAGACATATCGTCCGAATCCTCTGCGGAAGGATAGTTCGGCGCCACTCCTGTATCAGCCCCGTCCTTAGGGCAGTGTCCAGAGCCTGACTAGTGGAGGCACGACCGGCAGGATCCCCGGACATAGTCCGGCGGACACTTCTCCTGATAGAATGTGGCGAATGGCATCACGATTTGATGTGGCGATCAGAAGATGTATTCTTCAAAAGAAAGCCTTACCTCTTTGACGAGGGTTCTACCATATTATCATTTGCCTTCCTCTTCGAAGATGTGCTCGGCACAGGCGCCACTCTCCTCGGAGATGATTCTGGTGCACGTTGTGACGTTGAGCGCCTCCCCTTTGGAACACGAAATAGTGCGGTGGGTGAGGCATAGTAAGAAAATTCTTTCGAAGAAGGTTCCTTTTAAATTAATTAAATGCGAAGCAGGAAGGAGGCCAAGGTAATCGGCGATGATGGGTACTTCTGTACCATCATAGCTCGTTTGATAGAATACTCCATCCTCGAGCTCCACAAATATGTCTGGATCTTCTTCGAATCCGGGTTCAAGGTCTCGGTTGTGACCCTCTGGCTGTGGGGCGGGGCAATGGATCCCCTCAATAGCCTTCCGGCATTCCTATTGCGAGTGGATAGGTTACTATCCGTCAAACAGATGATTAAGGGAGAGGAGTAAAATGGTTGAATCGGGCTTACCCAGATAGGAGGATTATACATGGAAAATTCATCTCGATATTGGAGACAAGTGAACTCCTCCTTCTCCCATTTGTACAGTTCAGCCAATATTTTGGCCAACGCGGCGGGGGTTTTCAGACCATTCCAACCGCAGCGTGAGGCGTCATCTTCCCCATTATAGTGCCACATGGGAAGCACTCTGTATTGGAGTGGTTGGACCCCCCCGCACTATGGAGATGTCCATTACCTTGATTATTGACAATCCGGACTGGGTGAGCGTCTTAATCTTGCCCATCAATCGACTGACTTCTGCGCTATCCTCCTCCTCGAGGCTCTAAGGACGCCAGCTGTGGCGTTTCATCAATGGAGCGCTTGAAAATTCGGGGTGGCCCATTCAGACTGGGTCAAGAAGAGCGACGTCGTCAATATAGAACTATTCGGAAGCCTTCTTGGGCGTGCCGAACAAGTATCTGGTCCCGGCGATATGCCACACTTCGGCTCCTCCCACTTCGAATATTGACCCCCCTTGATTGCGAGGGACAAGGCAGAACAGTTTTCTCAATAAATCAAAGTGGGCCTCACAGCCCAGGAATAACTCACATAGAGCAACGTAACCTGCGATCTGTAGGATGGAGGCGGGAGTGAAACTGTGTAGTTGGAGGCCATAATACTCCAGTAGTCCTCGGAGGAAGGATGGATTGGAAATCCGACGCCTCTCAGTAGGAAGGGAACGAAGCATACTCGTTCCCCCTGGACGGATTGGGGAAATTCTCCGCCTGAACCCCGCTGTTGAAGGACGTTAATCCTGCTCGGACGGGGACTAGATCCACGGGAGGAAGAAAGCACTATTTTTGCAGCTTCGCCAGCTGACCATGAGATACGAAACATCTTTCCCAATCACCCTTTTCGAAGCCGTGGGGATGAGAGGAAGAGCTGGGAGAGCTAGCCATGTTGGGGTGGTCTTTCTTAGCAAGCTCTAAGGATTTTTCACAGGGTGTGGAATGGATCTGAGATCTATTCTCTTTAAATAGGCGCCTCTTTTGTATGGTCAGGGTGGTATGTGAAAAAACACCCCGACCTCTCATATTCGCTCGCCACGTAGAAACTAAAGTCAGGAAGGCATGGAAGCCGATGGGCGCGACATTAAATGGAAAAGCCGAATACAACTCTTTAAGTCGGGGACTTTGAAGTGATCGGAGGGGGAACCCTCCTTGCAATGCCGAAGACAATCTGCACGCCGGACACCTCATCATTGAAGCCTGGTTCAAGGGCTACTAAGGGAGTACTGGACTAAGGGGTCCTCAGGCGTCCGGCCTGTTGGACATGGGCTGGACTATTGGGCCATGAATATACAAGATGGAAGACTTTCTCCCGTGTACGGATAGGACTCTTCTTTGCATGGATGACAAGCCAGGCGGCTGGATATACTATTTCCTCTCTATGTAACAGACTTTGTATAACTATAGTCCCTTCCGGTGTCTATATAAACTGGAGTGTATAGTCTGTAGAGAACAATCATAATCAGATAGGCTAGACTTCCAGGGTTTTAGCCATTACGATCTCGTGGTAGATCAACTCTTTTAACCCCCATACTCATCAATATTAATCTAGTAGGACATAGCGTTTTACCTCCATTGAGAGGGCCTGAACGTGGGTAAACATTGTGTTCCCTGTCTCCTATTACCATCAACCTCAGACGCCCAGTTCGGGACCCCCTACCCGAGATCCGCCGGTTTTGACACCGACAGTAGCTCCTGAAACTCTGTTCGGTTTTGAAAAAGGCCGAACAAAGGATCACATAGTATTCGGAAGAGGTGACGTACTTTTCTATTTTACTATAGGCTTCCCTGTTGGCGGCAACTACCCAAGCTGCTGAAGTTTCTGAACTCGATCGGAAACTAAAGCTGGCTGATGATGAGATCGACCGCGTTAACAAGCAGTTCAATGAGGCGCAAGTTATGTGTGTACGTTGAAAAGATTTTGATCATACATCCAAAGTGATATGCCAATTTAGACTGTAACTCATGTACTGCTGTAATTATGAGTGCAGGTAGCGCGGCCGAGGCCGAGACCCTCGAGAGTGCCCTTGCCCAAGCCAAGGAGGAGGCAAAGGCAAGCAAAGCGGCTGCTGATAAAGCGGCTGTGGAATTAAAGACCGAACAGGTCGCCCACCGCCAGCATGAAGAGAGGGTGGCCGAAGTGGAGCAGGAGCTGAAAGATGCCATCAGCAAATGCAAGGGTTTGGAGGAGAAGACTACTGCCCAAGTGGCCAAACTCACCAAAGCCCTCTACTAGGCCAAGGAGGCACGGACATAGTCCCGGAGTGCTCTTGAAGAGATCCGGCAGGCCGAACAGATAGCGGCTGGTAAGCCCTTTCTTTTGTAGAGTTTGTTTGGGGGTCAAAGATACGCCTTTCTCACTCGACTATGGAGTTCTCCAGACACCTTTGTGGATCTTCCGAGGAGTGCTGCCGACGCCGCGCAGTTCTTCTGAGCCCAGGAGGGGAACACGATAGAGAAGCTGTTCTGGTCATAGTTCCTTGCGCCGGAGCATCCAGCGGTATTGAACAACCAGATGATGCAACTGTTAGAGCTGCCTAGGATGTCCGTCCTAGTCATGAAGGACATCATAGTCTGTCCTTGGCCAACCGAACCCATTTCAAGCAGCTACTTCGGCCTGGTGAGGTGACTCGGTGATGCGCTGCCTCGAGTTGAAGTTATGAAGCGCTCGGCATGCATAGAGGGTGCACGGATGGCCTTTGACCAGGTCAAAATGCACTGGGTGAAGATGAAGGCCACCATCATGGCAACTGAAGGCCCGCCCGAAGCCAAGGACCACCGCAAGCCGGAGCTGTACTTTGACGATGTCCTGGCGAGTGCCCGAATAGTAGAGGGAGAATGATCAAAGTATATCATGTATGAGTGAATGTATTAGGGTTATCCAGACTTTGTTTTTATGAACCAAGGCTTGTAACATATTTATGCCTTTGTCTAAAATTATTTTCCTCCTGTGCGGCTGTTTCAATTCTGAAAGTTTGCCAGTCGTCGGCTTCAGCCCCCACGTAGATGCTATGGTGTTGTTTGGTATATTGCCTGATCACTCTTGACCCAACGTCTTGGTCCGTAAAGGAGGTGTCTGCACAGCTAACCAGGCAATCAGACTATGCGGCTTTATTATTTTCACTTAGCGATAGGAGTTTGATGGTGGGGCTAAGGACTAGCCCTTGGTGCGTATGTGGCCCTCCAAACTAGGATGGCTCTATCGCATGACTGGGCGAAGGCCAATCCTTCGTATAATATGGAGTAAACCACAAAAGAGTTAGTCACCGAATTGCCGACCAGCTCTCACCCTATCATGACAGTAAGTTTTCGGCTTTCTCTAATGAGGTGTTTGACCGGACGAACTAGAAACACACACAGTTGTTCTCCCTTTACTATCTTAGCCGAACTAGCGGAACATAAGGTGGTAATCATAGGAGCCGGGAACCCAACAGTAGACCAAAGACATGATTCGGAGCTGGTGCATATAATGCAATATTGGGGACACCGAAGTATGCAATATTCGACAGTATTCGGACTTTTGAACATATATGTGGCTGAATAGAGCCCTCGGCATTTAGGCCGGACCAAAGTATATATGTCAACCTGAAGCAAGGAGGGAATATAGGTTATGAAATAAACCAATACCGAATAGAGTTTGGCGAAAAATTGTTTCCATTATAATCCGATTGATACCTCAAAACGTGCTATTATAGATAATTCCATAAACATCAAGGCTATTTTACATGTCGAGAATTTGTAAACAAGGGGAAGCCGTATATAGGGCCTAAAAAGAAAAGGTAGTCTTCAAGATCCCATTGATGCCTTGCCGCAGATCTGCGCTGTTTCTCCTTTGTAAAAAATCCTTTGAGAGGAGCGGTCGACGGTCGTTTATATGAGAAGGGGCCCGGAAATAGCAAATGCATGATAGTAGGGTAGCTAGGTTTTAATGAACCTATAGTATGAGGGAGGAAAGATCAAATAAGAAAAGTTACGTTGCACTATAGACCTTGTCCGCAGCGTGCCTCCGTCGTTGCCCAGGGTATTTTGAGTGCGTAGTTATGCACACGCGGTATATATGCCGTGGTTGTGTGGGGCGATCGACGGAGGCGAAACTGCTAATCTAGCTCTGGATTCACCGAGCTGTCATTCTGTAGAGTAGGCCAAAATTGCTTAGCAGTGTCCGGGGTCTTGATGGCCAATGTAGTGTTCATCTTGATGAGGCCGCTTGGCACTTCGGCTGGGAGGGTCGCAGTGTGCTCCTCCGTACGGAGGGAGCGCTCCATGTTTCCATTTACTATTATAATGCCACGCGGTCCGGGCATTTTGAGCTTTAAGTAAGTGTAGTGCGGGACCGCATTGAAACGGGCAAAGGTGGTTTGTCCGAGCAGTGCGTGATAATCACTACGAAAGGGGACAATGTCGAAGATCAAGTCTTTGCTTCGGAAGTTATCCGGTGAACCAAAGACTACTTCCAATGTTAATCAACCGGTGCAGCGAGCCTCTACGCCGAGTATCACTCCTTTGAAGGTGGTGTTACTGGGCTTGATTCTTGATGGGATATGCATGAAATATATCATATTCACTGTTTTCACCTTAGGGGGAATTTTCTTCTGTCCCCCTGTGTTCGATGGGCCAGGCTCATCATAGTCCTCGCGTGGCGGTCGTTTCCCCTTATGTTCTGTATTTAACTTACCGGCCTATTTAAAGACCCAACAGTTTCTGTTGGAATGATTGGCGAGCTTGTCGCGGGTGCCGTGAATCTGGCAAGGCCGATCGAGTATTTTTTCCAAATTAGATGGCCCATCCTTATTTCCTTTGAATGGCTTCTTCCGCTGACCGGGCTTAGAGCCACTAAATCTGACGTTGACCAATGTATCTTCAGTTTCTTCATTGTTGTTCCGACGCTTGTGTTTGTTACATCGTGGCCTTCCGTTGCCATCCCTGGCTTCAGAGGTGCTAGGGTTGTTGGCGCTGTTGCTTTTATGAGCTAACCAGCTATCTTCTCCCGCACAGAAGCAGGTCATTAGTGCGGTAAGAGGTGCCATGGACTTCGGCTTTTCCTGACTAAAGTGTCGGGCGAGCCATTCATCGTGGACGCTGTGTTTAAAGGCTTCTAGGGCTTCGGCATCCGGACAGTTGACGATTTGGTTCTTTTTAATTAAGAACTGAGTCTAGAGTTTGCGGGCTGACTCTCTGGGTTGCTGGACTATGTGTTTGAGGTCATCGGCGTCCGGTGGCCGGACATAAGTACCTTGGAAGTTGTCTCGAAAGGCATCCTCCAAATCTTCCCAGCTACCGATGGACTTCTCAGGGAGGCTATTCAACCAGTGCTGTGCTGGTCCCTTTAGCTTTAGGGGAGGTATTTAATGGCATGGATATCTTCACTGCGAGCCATGTGAATATGGATATGAAAATCTTCAATCCATACCACGGGATTTGTCGTTCCATCGTATGCTTCAATGTTTACGGGTTTAAAGCCTTCTGGAAACTGGTGCTGCATTATCTCATCGGTAAATCACAAGGGGTGTGCAACGCCTCTGTAGCGGGCAACATCCCGATGGAGTTTGGATGACATCCGTGTTCAGTTTTCGGCCCGAGTTTGGTTGTGCTTATCGTGCCAAGCATGATGGCCATCATCTCACATTGGAGCACGTCCTCTTGATCCATAAATTGATCTGGTCTGACCAGCTCTATTGTCCAGGTCCTGACGTAAGTCATAGGTGTACCCGGAGGCGCTACCTCTTTGCCTCAATGACCAGGTGGCGCGGGCTGGTGTTCGGCATAAGCATCCATTTTGTCTCGTCCACGTGGTGGTCGGTTTGGTTCGTCGGCGTGATTATTTCTTGACGGTATTGGCTCAAGGGCCTCGTCGCCGAGTTGTGGTAGTAGCCGATGTTTCGGATAACTCTTTGTTGGGCGCTCGAGGCCGTATTCTTTGGCAGCTAGGACCTTGGTCCATCTGTCATGGAGCGTATCCTATTTGGCTTGAAGCTATTGCTATTTCTTTTTAGGCTCCTCGCAGTGGCGATTATCTGTAGCTTGAAGCGCTCTTGCTCAAGGCGCTCCTCTCGCACGATGAAATCTTTGTTGCCAAGGCTGACATCCTCCTCGGAGACTGATAGATAGTTACTATCCTCCAAATCCTCATTCCCGATGGGTTCATCGGGGTTAACTTGTCCCTCCTCCCATTCATCCTTCTCGTACGCAGGCTCGACGGGGTCTTCAGCGTCATCCAGAGTGTTGTTATCTCTGGTGCCAGTATTGCTTTCCTTTTCGTGACGTGATTTTGAGCGGCGCCACTGACGTTGGTGTTTCGATGGTGCCTCGGCAGGCTTGTCCTTGGTCAGGTTGTTATTGCTGTCGTCATCCTTCTTTTCGGGGGTATCCACCATGTACACGTCATAAGTGGAAGTGGCCGTCCAACGCCCGGTGAATGGCAGGTTTTGGCTTGGTTCGTCTCCGGCATCGTCATCCATACTGTCGATGTCTTTGGAAGCGTAATCTAGCATGTCAGTTAAGTCCTCCATAGTGGCTATTAAGTGGGTGGTGGGTGGGGCGCAAAATTTCCCGCTCTTAGCCCCTAGTCTCAGCTAGGCATAGCTTGAAGGTGATACTTTCGTAATGGCGAGAGATCGCATTAGGTCCAGAGCCTCGTTTAGGAGCGAAGGCTGGATGAGAAACCGGGGACCTACAGAGCTAGGCATGGTAAACGCCACCTGGCCGTGCTCAATGGACACAGACCTTGAGAATTCAGAGTTAGCATCCAGAGGTGGGTTCGACTCACCGATGATAGGGAGAGTCATGTTTGATTCTAGGCTTGCTTATTATATAGTCGCCTCTGTGTCTCCAGGAGGGACCTCCATAGTAGGAGAGAGTCCGGTGGGGTTAATACTCTTGTCTTCG
Source organism: Triticum urartu (assembly GCF_056163025.1). NCBI lineage: Eukaryota > Viridiplantae > Streptophyta > Magnoliopsida > Poales > Poaceae > Triticum > Triticum urartu. The sequence goes on along the minus strand of NC_141876.1, from coordinate 358,812,073 downwards.
GACAAGGTGGTCCGCCCAGGATCTATGGGCAGGGCAGGAACAATAGTTGATCCTTGAATGGTGCCTGATGATGGATCCTAAGGGTTTCCTTCTTGAAGATGAGGAATAGCGGTCGAGGTCGTGAACCCTTTGAAGATCATGTCTCCTCGGATCTCAGCAACATAGTTCAGGCATCCGAACCCGATCTGATGACCAGGGGCGTAGCTATCGATCTGTTCAAGGTGACAACTGAATTGGCACGTAGAGCGAAGCCGCCAAACACAAAAAGTTGACCAGGGAAGAAGGTTTCCTCGAAAACAACATCGTTATTGATGATCGAGCGAGCCATCGAACCTTCTGTCGACGGCACAATGGAACTCTCAATTAAAGCAGCAATGTCGGTGTCAAAATCAGCCGATCTCAGGTAGGGGATCCCGAACTATGCGTCTGAGGATCGAAGGTAACAAGAGACAAAGGGGACATGATGATTGCCCAGGTTCGGGCCCTCTTAATGGAGGTAAAACCCTACGTCCTGCTTGATTATATTTTATGAGTATAGGGGTTACAAGAATTGATCTACCTCGAGATAGAAGTGGCCAAACCCTAGATTTCTAGCCTATATGAATTCTGATCGCCACTATGGACTAAACCCTCCGGTTTATATATACACCGGAGGGGCCTAGGGTTGTACAGGGTTGGTTTGCAGAGGAAAGAAATTACATATCTGGACACCAATCTTGCCATCCATGCATAGGAGAGTCCTATCCGGACACGGGGGAAGGTCTTCTGCCTTGCATATTCACGGCCTATTAGTCCGGCCCACATTAAGTAGTTCGGACACCCGAGGACCCCCTAATCCAGGACTCCCTCAGAAATGATATAGAATTTCTGGATAGCATAAAAAGGATACTTGAATAATAATTTTTGAATGAAAGACCTCGGTGAAGCTACTTACATATTGTGCATCAAGTTCTATAGGTATAGATCGAGACGCTTAATAAGACTTTCACAAAGTATATACCTCGGCAAAATTTTGAAGAAGTTCAAAATACATCAGGCAAAGAAAGGGTTCTTGTCTGTGTTGCAAGGTGTGAAATTGAGTAAGACTCAAAACCAGGCCACGGCAGAAGATAGAGAGAGAATGAAAGTCATTCCCTATGACGCAACCATAGATTCTATACAATATGCCATGTAGTGTACCACACCTAATTTGTGTCTTGCGACATATCTAGCAGAGGGTACAAGAGTGATCTAGGAGTGGACCACTGGACAGCAGTCAAAATTATCGTTAGGTGCCTTAAAGAGGACTAAGAAAATGTTTCTCAGTTATGGAAGTGATAAAGAGTTTGTCATAAAGAGTTACGTTGATGCAAGATTTGACACTAATCTAGATAGCTCTAAGTCTCAATATGGATACATATTGAACGTGGGAGCAATTAGCTAGAGTGGCTCCATGCAGAGCATTTTAGACATAGATATTTGCAAAATACACACGGATCTGAATGTGACAGACCCACTAACTAAACTTCTCTCACAAGAAAAACATGATCACACCTTATTACTATTTGGGTGTTAATCACATGGCAATGTGAACTAGATTATTGACTCTAGTAAACCGTTTGGGTGTTGGCTACATGGCGATGTGAACTATAGGTGTTAATCCCATGGGGATGTGAACTATGGGTGTTATTCACATGGCGACGTGAACTAGATTATTGACTCTAGTGCAAGTGGGATACTTTAGGAAATGTGCCCTAGAGGAAATAAGAAAGTTGTTATTTTATATTTCCTTATTAATGATACAAGTTTATTATTCATGCTATAATTGTATTGATCGGAAACCTAAATACATATGTGAATACATAAACAAATACCGTGTCCCTAGTAAGCCTATACTAGACTAGCTCATTGATCAAAGATGGTAAAGGTTTCCTAACCATAGACATGTGTTGTCATTTGATAATGGGATCACATCATATGGAGAATGATGTGATGGGCAAGACCCATCCGTTAGCTTAGCATAATGATGTTTCAGCTTATTGCTATTGCTTTCTTCATGTCAAATACACATTCCTTCGACTATGAGATTATGCAACTCCCGAATACCAGAGGAATAACTTATGTGCTATCAAACATCAAAACGTAACTGGGTGATCATAAAGATGCTCTACTGGTATCTCTGAAGATGTTTCTTGAGTTGGCATAGATCGATATTAGGATTTGTCACTCGGAGTATCGGAGAGGTATCTCTGGGCCCTCCACTACAAAAAAATACATTTTTGTGATGATACGTGTTTGTCACAGTAGGTCACTTTTTTGTCATGCATGTACATCCATGACGATTTTATGACAGAATCAAGATAGTCATACCTGCGATGTCATAGAAGTGTCCCATGACAATACCAAAAGTATCATCACAGAAGTGTCCACTTCCATGATGATAAATGGCGCGTCATGGAAGTGCTTTCGTCAAGGGTAACCGACATGTGGCATCCACCGTAACGGGTGGCCGTTAAGCTATCGGGTTTTGGTTTGGATCCGATGACCCGTTAACAGCCCGGACCAATCGGGATTTTCCACGAGTAAAATCATCATTGGCTGGAGGAAACACGTGTCAGCTCACCGTTGGGACAGATGTCATCCACTCATTGGACAGAAGGCACCAATGATACGTCGACACGTGGCACGACACAACAGAGGCCCATTCCTATGAAAAGGCCGGCCCGTTTGACTTGGTCAAAAGGTAGCGGGCCGGCCCACCGAAAGCCTGTTAACGTCCTGTTCGCAGATAGCCCATTTACAACCCGCTAATCCAGGGCCCATTACAGCCTACCCGAATTAGGCCCTGTAGCGTCATCTGGGTGATCCAATATGATTCCAGCCCGTTGTAACTTCCGGCCCATGTATTGCCCATGACGTCTTTCGGCACATATGAGGCACTTTGTAACTCTTGGCCTGTTAATGGCCCATGGTGAAACTGTCCCTTAATGACCAGTATATCGCTTTATACCCATTAACAGCCCATTATTCCATTGGGCCGTTTCAAGACCATGTTATCTTTCGGCCTTCTCAGGGCCCATTTATTCTTGGGCTCATTTCCAGCATTCAGTTACTTACGGCCTGTTATTGGCCCTTCTGCTTGTGGGCCAAATTCAGCCTGTGGTTACAGTCGGCCCGTTTGTGGCCTGTTAATCCATTGGGCCGCTTTCATAGCGTCCTCAAATACGGCCGATTAATGACGGCATGTTATGGTCGTCCTATGAACGGATGATTCCAACTCTAACCCGTTTAAGGCCCATAATGTGGTCCGTTATTGGCCCATGTCTGTCCAATCGATGATACAACCCATAGAAGGCCCATTGATGCTACGACCCGTAGAAGTCCCATTGTTTCAATGACTCGTATAATACCCATTGTTTCTACGACCCGTAGGAGGCCCAGGGTCACTACAGTAAATATTTAGCCCATGGATATTGTGGCCTAGTTTTAAAAAATAGGTTATTGCGGCCACTAGCAAACCACAGAAAAAGAACTGCACCGACTACAAGCAAACAAATAAACAAGACAACAAGTAAATAAATAAGCAAGGTACTTACGCTAGGCTATCACGGCTATTACACATATTACATCCACTAGGCATCAAAGTTCGCCACCAGTGCAAATTTAGGGAACAAAGCAACATATCACATACTCTGGTTGTCAATGTTGGCGACCGTTCCAAATAAACGCCATAGCAAAACAAGTCCAGAATTGAAACCACTTCAGAAGAGCTGAAGAAACAATATCCTGGGTACCCATAATGATGGCAAGATGCTTAGAAAGCTTATTAACTTTCTCTTGTTTGGCGCTTAAATCCTCCAACACTTGCTGTGGCACAAGAAAGTATGCATCTGAATTCTGCAGGGACTTCCTCAGTCCTTTGGCTTCTTGACGCAGCACAACTGACTGATGCCTTTCATATTGTAGCTGAGACTGAAGATGTCGAAGTTACTTAGGCAGCAAGTTCGAAGAGCCTGTGCCAGCGGTACTGGCCAGTAACTCGAACACTACATCGACGCAGGACTGTGGGGTTTTCTCACTGTCTACAAGATCGTTTTTATCACCTTCCTCGGAGACCAACAGGGTTGTCTCACTATCTTGAACCTTATCTGCATTACTTCCTCTACCATTGCATAGTGGGGTGCTCCTCTCCAATATTTTGTTCGCAAACTACAAGAGAAACAAGCAGACACATCACATGTTTAGCATGTAGTATACGGAACTCATTTTGTTAAACCGGTTCAGTAGTGTCAGTGCAACAAACCCTGGGTCTGTTGCCTACACTGTGCACAGGCACGGGAGCAAGATCGAAGAACCAGCCCAAGTCAGAGACAAGGGACCAAGAGCATCGAAGGACCAACATGCAGATCAGAGGGACCAAGACCAAGTCAGGGAAGCAAGGTATCATCAAGAGAAGAGCCTCCTTTGCCGGTCAGGCGAGCCCGGGAAGGGGCGAGGCCACACTTAGAAGCGGATAGCCAAGGCGTCCCAGCAGGATTGCTGGGGATCACAGAGGCAAGACCACCTCACCAACCATTCCACCACGACTCATGTCGTCGATCGGTGTGGTGTCAAGCTGCAGAGTGACTAAGTGGCGGCCATTCACCACATGGCAGCCACTTCCTATAGGAGAAACCCATAGATGACACCCGTCCTGCGACGTGTCAAGCGAGTAGGCGTGAAGCTTGCAAGATAGCCCAGCAACCCTTGCCGGGCAACCAACGATGTGACATTAAGTGGTGCATTTAATGCGCCCTGTTAGCCCGCAGAGTTAGGTATGATAGCACTATTTGCTATCTTATCAGTGCATAATGACTACTTTGCCATTGTGGTAACCCCTTTATCTATAAAAGGAGGCTCATGGCAACCATAGAAAGGGTTAGAAGGTTGGATAACTCACACCCACGTACATGCATAGTCGCTGCTGCCTTGAGGAAACCCTTGCCGGGCAAGTTTACTACGCTCCACCATCAATCCACCAAAGCAGGAGTAGGGTTTTACGCCTCACGGTGGCCTGAACCTGGGTAAAACTGCCCGCGTGATCTTTGCCATGCTGCCCCATGCTCCTCTGCTCTTCATCTAACGCGATGTCCCCCTGTCGAACCAGCAAGGGGCCTCCTTGGCGCGCCAGGTAGGGGGCTCGCTTGCTTGAACCTGAAGGCGTGTGTAGTGCGTCATCTTCGTCACCATCTTCACCTTCAACGACGCCATCGACCATGGCACCCAAGAAGAAACCTGGTCCTTCGGCTCACCCATCTACCTCGAAGGCTACACCTCCCGTGGCCTCCGACGTTGCGGGGGGACCAGAGACATGCGAGGACGCGGACGCCACGGGGGATGTGGTTGGAGCAGGCGGCACCATCACCATATCCCCCGCGGCCGACATAGGAGCAGGAGGCACCGGAGGCGAGCATCATCAGCAACACCCCAACAGCCATACACACCAAGATATGGGTGAAGGGGTTACTCCATCTGTCCCCCTTCCCCCCACCGACGGGCAGCCGCAACAACGACGCTCGGACCGGGGCAAATCGCCGCCCTCCGGCCGCACCCACCATGGGTGCGGTCGTAGCGCGTGCTCCTCACCCGGAGCGGGTCGACCAAGCCGCTGGCCCTCGAGCGCCTTCGCCGCACCACATTGATGTCGCTTGAACCTACGTCGGTATTCCCCAAAGAGGAAGGGATGATGCAGCACCGCGGCGGTACGTATTTCCCTCAGATAGGAAACTATGGTCATCAAACCAGCAGGAGAACCAAGCAAAAGAATGTAAACAGCACCTGCACACAAATAACAACTACTCGCAACCCAACTTGTAAAAGGGGTTGTCAATCCCTTTCGGGTAGCGGCGCCCCAAGATGGGCAAACGGACGTGAGAGTGTTGCAAATATTGATAGATCGAACACCAAATAAAACAAATTGCAACAAGGTATTTTTGTATTTTTGGTTTAATTGATCTGAAAATAAATGCAAAGGAAAAGTAGATCGCAAAGTCAAATATATGAGAAAGAGACCCAGGGGCCGTAGGTTTCACTAGTGGCGTCTCTCGAGAAAAATAGCAAACGGTGGGTAAACAAATTGCTGTTGGGCAATTGATAGAACTTCAAATAATCATGGTGATATATAGGTAATGGTCATTATATAGGCATCACATCCAAGATTAGTAGACCAACTCCTGCCTGCATCTACTACTATTACTCCACACATCGACCGCTACCCATCATGCATCTATTGTATTAAGTTCATGGAGAAACGGAGTAATGCAATAAGAACGATGACATGATGTAGACAAGATCTATCTGTGTAGAGATAGACCTCAACATTTTATCCTTAGTAGCAACGATACATACGTGTCGGTTCCCCTTCTGTCACTAGGATGAAGCACCGTAAGATCGAAGCCACTGCAAAGCACCTCTTCCCATTGCCAAATAAATAGATCAAGATGGCCAAACGAAACCTAAATATCAGATAAGAAATATGGGGCTATAAGAGATCATGCATAAAAGAGATCAAAGAAACTCAAATACTTTCATGGATATAAAAAGATAGATCTGATCATATACTAAAAGTTCATCTGATCCCAACAAACACACCACAAAAAGAGCTACATCATATGGATCTCCAAGAGACTATTGTATTGAGAATTCAGTTAGAGATAGGAAGCCATCTTGCTACTAACTATGATAGGCGGTTCCTGGGCCTCCTGGCACGCCCTGGTGGGTTGTTCTCTCCTCGGAGCACCCCCAGACGCAGCCAGGGCCCATTAGGTGTCTTCTGGTCCATTAAAAAATCTCCGTAAAGTTTCGTGGCATTTGGAATCCGTTTGGTATTGATTTTCTATGATGTAAAAAGCATGCAAAAAACAACAACTGGCACTTGGCACTATGTCAATAGGTTAGTATCAAAAAATGATATAAAATGACTATAAAATGATTATAAAACATCCAAGATTGATAATATAATAGCATGGAACAATAAAAAATTATAGATATGTTGGAGAGGTATCAGCATCCCCAAGCTTAACTCCTACTCGTCCTCGAGTAGGTAAGTGATAAAAACAGAATTTTTGATGTGGAATGCTGCCTAACATGTCATATTATAATCTTTTCTCTATTGGATGGACATTTGGACTTTTATATTGTTCAAAGCAATAGTCTAGTTTTGACATGATAACTTAAATACTCAAGCATATCAACAAGCAACCATGTCTTTCAAAATATCAATGCTAAAATAAGTTATCCCTAGACCATCATGCTCAACCATTGATCCATTCATGAAACACACTCACATATTAACTACACCCAATACTCAAGTACGATCATATTGCCTCCTTGTTGGTGCTTTTATAAGAGAAGATGGAGACTCAAATTCAAAAATAAAAATTAAATAAAGTAAAAGAAAGGCCCTTCGTAGAGGGAAGTAGTGATTTGTAGAGGTGCTTGAGCTCAAAGTGAAAAATTAGAGATAAAAACATTTTGGGAGGTGTGTCCATCCCACCAATGAAATGACTTAGAGTTCCCAACAGTTTCCATGCTAGATATATCATAGGCGGTTCCCAAACAGAAAATAAAGTTTATTCCTTTTTCAACCATACTCACTACAAAAAAAGACACTTCCATGATGATACGTGTTTGTCACAGTAGGTCACATTTTCTGTCATGCATGTACATCCATGATGATTTTCTGACAGAATCAAGATAGTCATACCTATGCTGTCGTAGAAGTGTTCCATGACATTACCAAAATTATCATCATGGAAATGCCCACTTCCATGACGATAAATCGCACGCCACAGAAGTGCTTTCGTCAAGGGTGACCGACACGTGGCATCCACCGTAACAGGCCGCCATTAAGCTGTCGGGTCTTGTTTTGGATCCGATAACCTGTTTACAGCCCGGACCAATGGGAAATTTCCACGTGTAAAATTCTGATTGGCCAGAGGAAACACGTGTCAGCTTGTCAATGGGTCAGATAGGCGCCTATGATATGTCAACACGTGTGACGGCCCACCACCGGCCCATTTAGCTTACAAAGGCCAGCCCGTTTGACTTGGTCAAAAGTTAGCGGGCTGGCCCATGAAAAGCCTGTTAACAGTCTCTTTGCAAATAGCCCATTTTATGGACCGGTAACTCATGACCCGTTAGGGCCTACACGAAATCGGCCCAACAACGTCATGTGGGCCGTCGAATATAACACCAGCCCGTTTCACTTTCGGGCCATGTATGGCCCACGACGTCTTTCGGCCAATATGACGCCTTCGTATCCTTAGCCCCTTTAAAGGCCCACGGTGACTCTAGCCAGAATGAACAGTAAATTTCTTTGTACCCGTTAACGTCCCATGATTCACATGGGCCATTTCGATCCCATGTTAGCTTTCGGCCTACTGACAGCCCATACATTCTTGGGCTCCATTCCGGCCCTCGATTACTTCCGGCCCGTTACTGGCCTGTTCCCCTAATGGGCCAAATTCGGCCCGTGGCAACAGTTGGCCCATTCCTGGCTTGTTAACCCGTTGCGCCCTTTCCCGCCCGTCATATATTCTGGCCCATTAACGACCCGTTATGCCTGTGACATAATTAAGCCTTTGCTATTCTCCGGCCTGCTAACGACCCATTACCGTGTTGGGCCGATACCAATTACGCCTATTTACGGCCCATGTAGACCCATTTATCCGACAGCCCGAGGCCCACCGATTCTACGACCGTGTTGGAGGCCCATTTAAAGACGGCCCGTAGGAGGCCCATGGATCCTACGGCCCGAAGCAGGGTCATGGTTACCATGGTCCGTATATGGCCCATGGTTGTTGCGGCCACTAGCAAACTAGGGAAAGCGGAGACTAGGAAATAAATAAGCCTGAAACTATTGCTAGGCTATTAAGGCAGATGCACAGATTACATCCACTGGGCATCAAAGATCGCCACCAGTGCAAATATAGGGAACACCCTACACTACACAAAAATGGCTTGCTGTTTTCTTCAGCCAGTGGCTGCATGTTAAGAACAAATTTTGTATCACAACAAAACAAATTACAACTATAAAACAAAAGGAATGTTGGCATAAAAGTTAACAGTCTTGTAGATAAATAGACCACCAGAAGTTCAGAAGCTCAGTTCATTTGACCTAACTGTTATGTTTTCATGTTGTATTGTCCGATGGAGCACCATAACCTTGGCCTTCATTTCTCCTAGGCTCTTGAACAACATAGAAAATGTCTGATAGTCTGGTTTCAAAACCATGCATATCTTGACGACATCGAACAATGTCTATCCTTGTTTCACAAAGGGTCTCTGTTAGGGAATGGACTCATGTCTGGAGCGCAGATATAACATTGTTTTGAGCTTGCATATCTTGATCATGAGGCAGTTTGGATGAGATTGGATTAACAACCAACCCAATATTACGTAGGAACGTGCTTTTAGCACTGTTAGTGGACAAGTACTGACCAATTGTAGCAAGAGCTAACTTTACGGTTATAGTTGGCTCGCCACCTTCAGAAGGTGGTGGTTCCACCATTTTTTCCATAGCTTTCTAAAAAGTAGAGTCTTTACATTAGTACCAGAACAGAAGATGTTAAGGAGGCAACAAAACCAAACAAAATAGCTTTGGTCTATATATAGAATTTATTCTAGTGAACCCATGTAAAATATTAGTTGTATTTTACTGCAAAGTACATAATAAAACCAGGTTCCAAACATATGACCATGTACCATGGCTAATGTATTGTCTATTTCTTCACATTGTATTGCCAGCTAATGACAAAGAGACAAAGTTTATAATATGATAAGCATAATACGACATCATTCATATCACAAAACAACTGAGAACAGACAAACAGGCAATTGTAACATTGTGTGTGCAAGTCAAGTACGGAACTAGATTACAGGTCAAGATCAAAGGAACATCACTCCTCTCTTTTAAACCTTGTAAGGTGCAATGATACGCTAAGACAATTGTGTATAAATTGAAAAGAGTAATAGACATTGGCTGCAAACCATGCAATTCAACGCATGAGTCAGAGTAAGTAGTAGTTCAAAGGCATGAGGATTAAGGACTTACAACAGTGCCTTTGACTGGTGTAGTCACGCCCTTCGTCTTATTGGTGTGACAGTCCTTGATGATTTCCACAGTGTTTGGTTCAGGTACTTTTTGGTCCTTGCGGGCTTTCCTCTGCATTTGGAACAAGTCAATATAGATCTGATAATATGGTACGGCGAAAAGAGTGAAACAACAGCTGATTACAAGAGCCTCGTAGTGTGCAATATAGCTACGAGATCCTGTCGTCTGTTGGAATTTCACTTTCATACAGTTGAACTTGTTCTTTGAACAGTTCACCTACAAGAAGATAGATTTGTGTGGCACATGCGTAAATAGGACTTCAACATGTGATCTGATCACATATATATAATGTACTTGATACTTCGGATTGGACCAGTGTTTAATGAGGCCTCTCCAGTCTTCATCCGATATATTTTCCACCTGAGTTTGGGCAAGTTCACGGTTAGCCTTGCCTTCAAAGTGAGTTTTCCTCAAGTTATACCGACACTGTCGCAGAGCAGACTCGAAAACGTGGGTGCAAGCTTGTCTGGTTGAATCATCTTGGCTATCCACCTTGAACCTCATCTCTTGAAAATTATGGGAGTCTTATTATCTGCAACCTAGAAAGTATTGGACAGAGTAAGACGATATTACTAGTTTCCATACATAACCATACTTACAGATAAATGGTCTAGGAAGGTGTTGAACTGGGTTTCATCTTTCTCATTCTTGTACTGAATCCATGTTGGGAGGATACGTACATGACACCTAACAACAACTGCTGCCTCTGATACTAACTTGGTTGACTCTATAGCATCACGTGGCCTTTTTAAACCTGCCTCAAAACGAATCTCCATTCTTCCTCCTCTAGATTTAGTTAACCTATCGAGCATTATCCTTGATGTTTGTTTCCTCTTGAGCCTAGGTGCTAGTCCAACAAAAAACATAGGAAGTGTTAGTGTACATCAAACTGTGAGACTACATATAAAGAAGCATGCAATTGTAACTTGGCTCCAGCAACTACCTTCTTGCTGTTGAAGCTCACAAAGTTCATCTGATCTTGCCAACTCATCTTGTGTCAAGAGTGCTTCGGAAATAGTGTCAGGTGGCAAGGGAGCTTGGGAACGTGCTGCTAGCTGAGTTGACCAACGAGTAAATCGTGCAGCTGGTGGTACTATGGAAGGTGTTGCAACAACTAGGGCTGTCTCTTCTTGTTTGGTGGCAGCTATTTGTTTCTGTTTGGCTTGTTCTGCAGCTCATGAAGCACGGGATACCCTATCGGTACAATTTCCCACTAGACTTTGACCTTCTATTGCACCATCAGTACCAGCAGAATCTGCAGGATTCTTCCGCTTCCTTTTCCCTATCATTCTGTCTTTCTTCCTCTTTCTCTGTGCCATGTTAAGTCAAGCCAACAAGAAAAATGAATAACAATTTAGTTCTTCAGAAAAATTGATGCGTGATACCGATGAACAGAACTTTGATGTTAGACAACGACATGATAGGAGGATGTAATATGTACGAAAAACAGGACGGCATGAGATAACCAGAACTATGATGTGTAAACTAAGCAGAAGACATTTCACTAAGTTAGAAGCAATGCAATGGAAGGTAGACACCATATGAAAGATGCTACAAATATCACTCTGCCAAGTTAACAATGTCTCATCATAAATGCGGTTTAAACTGTGAAGCAGTACAAGAGATAAATCATATGCAAGATGCAAACAACATCACACTACCAAGTTAAAGGTCTCTCGTCATTAGTGCCATTGCATATTCACGGCATTGCATATTCACAGCTTATGATATGTAAACTAAGGAGAAGGCATTTCAACAAATTAAAAGCAATGAAAGCTAGACACCATATGAAAGATACAACGAATATCACTCTACCAAGTTAAAACTGTCTCGTCATAAGTGCCATTTCAACAAATTAGAAGTAGTACAAGCTAGAAAAGAATGTGAGATGTAACCTATATCACACTTCCAAGTCAAACATGTACTATGATAAGTGATTGTTGCAGGTTACACAACATTAATACATTGATGTAAGAACATGGTGTGATAGACATATATTGTATGTTCTAGAAACAGGAACACGTGTCTTATTCACAAGTATAATGTGTAAAGTAAGCAGATGAAGTTCAACAAAATTAGAAGCAATACAAGCTAGACATCATACATAACATGCAACCACATATAACAGTGCCAAGTTAGAGGGAGCACCTATGATGGTGCACTAGGGGAGACGTGCTCATCATCAACACAGCTACATTGAGTGTCTATGCATGTGTTGTCTTGGAAATCATCTTGGGGGGATGGAGGAGTAGAATCTTTAGAGGCTCTCCGTTTGGAAGGAGCATCATCATCCACTGCCTTGCTAACTTCCTTCCGTTGTATTGATTTTGAATTATCAAGTAAAACCGACAAGAAAAAGCAATAAAATTCACTCTTCAGAACTCATTCGTGCATGATACTGACAATCACTACTTTGATGTAAGGCAAACACATGATTCTAGGATGGAATAATACGAAAAACAGGACGACATGGCATATTCACAACTGTTTGTGTAAACTAAGCAGAGACCATTTCAACAAATAATAAGCAATGCAAGCTAGACACCACATGAAAGATGCAACCAATATGACTCTGCCAAGTTAAAAGCATCCCATCATAAATGACATTTCAACAAATTAGAAGCAACGCATGCTATAAATCATATGAAAGATGCAACTAATATCACACTGCATATACTAAATGTGTCTCATCATATTGATTTATGCGGGATACAAAAAAACAATAGTTTTATGTAAGGACATGCTTCATAGACAGATGAACTATGTACTAAAAATAGGAAGGCATGTCACATTAACAGGTATAATGTATAAACTAAGGAGAATAGCACATGCAATTTAACCAGATTGGAAGAATTACAATCTAGACACCATATGCAACATACAACCACATATCACGCTGCCAAGTTAGAGCAAGCACCTGCGATGCTAGTGTAGGGGAAATGCGGTAATCAACTATAGATCTACGTTCACTATCTTCATCTAGCCTTGCTATTTCTTGAGAATCATGTGGGGAGGCTGATGCTGCAATCTTTGAATGAGGATATTTTCTCATAGTAGTCCACTTGCCTGACTGCCTCATCATAAGTGATTGATGAGGGATACACAAGAACATTAGTTTGATGTAAGAACATGGTTAATAGACAGATGTACTAGTATGTACCAAAAACAGGAAGGCGTGTCATATTCAAAGGTACAGTGTGTAAGCTAAACAGACGCAATTTAACCAAATTGGAAGCAATACAAGCTAGACATCCGGCTGGAGTGGTGAGCATGATCATCTAGGACCTGAGAGCCTGGTGGGAGGTGGGCTTCTTTGCCACCATCGTGGCTTTTTAGTTGGCTTCAAGGTGATGCCTGTCTATGCTGGGCTTGTCACTGGCTCGACAAGTGCCCTGACTAGCCATTTGACTTCTAGTGCTCCTAGGATGGTGGTTCATGTAAAAAATATCTTTCCTTACCTTAATAAAGACCGACTTCGGCCTTTCGAATACAAGATAGACACCATATGCAATATGCAACCACATATGACACCACGAAGTTAAAGCAGCCACCTGGGATGGTGGTTCATTGGGAGCAAGGTCATCAACTCCAAAGCAACGTTTACCTTGTCCATCTGTTGACACTGCACCTATTATAAGGTTGAAACGTGTCTGGCCTATCCGCGTACGACGCTGGAGCGACTTCTCTCTTTTCTTTTTTGCTTCTCTCATAGCTGCAGAGTCTGAAATACCTTGCATAAAAACACAATAGTGAGAGTATGGGTGAAGTGTGTGCAGAACTAGTGCACTGTAAAAGTAGCAAATAGTAGGTGGTTGAAAAATAAATGACAGGAGACATATGATAGTTGTACAACATTGCATGGCAAAAAAAGTTAGATTCTACTCCGTATGATTTTGTAATATATGAGCACAAGAAATGCAGGTACTCCTCCAGCACACCACCACATGTGATCCTATTAAGATAACAGTCGACTGAAAATAAACAGGTCCGTCGATTTTTGATGAACCGTCCAATCTCTAAGGAACGGGCAGATGGCATTCGTCTACCTCCCGCCAGTCACTGTTGACGATCTTTCTCGAACCGCCAGCGACCACCGGCCCAGACCCCTGCCTTCGCCGCCCCGCCCTCCCCTCGACCTCACACCACTGCCGTGCTTGGTAGCACCGCCAGGCCATCCCTTTAATCCCGGCCGACCTCCAGATCGGGCGCCAACAGCTCTAGGCCCCACATGCCCATAAGATAAACACCGAGGCGCTGCTTCCCCGGCATAATAAGCGGACTAGCGCCTGTTACGCAGGGGAATGCTTCCGTTAATTGGGAATCAACTGGCCAGGAATTGAAATCTAGGGGGCGACGAACCTCTAGCTAAAGTGAAATAGTATATGAGGAGAAACCTTGTGCATCACGAGTAACTAGGAACATCTAGTATCAAGAAGAAGCGGTCAAGTAGTGTCTTATGTGGGATGAATACCGTGCAAGCAGACACATAAGATTTGCACGAATAAGGGAAGAGGAGTACCATTTTCTGGTTGCCAGTGTGGTCGCCTCCACATGTCGCATCGATCTTCTTCTTTTTGTCGAGGAAACCGATGTTTTGGAGGAGGGTGCAGGCTTGGACGAACCCATGGCCAAATTGTTGACTGTGTTGCCATGGCCGTATGTCGGTGGAGGGGAAGCAGATCCGAGGCGGCAAAGGACGGCGTAGCAGGAACAACTTCGGTGCGGTGGACGGTGGCGAAGGTGGAGCGGCAGCGGTGAGGCACAGGATGGCATGGTCGAACTGGCTCGGGTACGGACGGCTCGGCCTCGGCTTCAACTACTAGCCTTGGAGGGTGTTGCAGTTGAGGTTGCGGTGGATGATGGCGTCCGGGAATTGGCTCCGGCGAGATGGAGGAGGTCGGCGGTTGATGGGTGGGATGGGGTGGCGGACGGAGGACGCCGGGGTTTCGCGGCTGGTGGAAAGGTAGTTTTGGTGCCCACGGAGTACAAATGGGGAATCAGACCGGGGGGGAGCTAAGGGAGAACCATGTTTCTGTCTGGGACGCACTTGTTTTTGGCTTTTTTGAATAGATGGGACGCGCTTGTTTGAAATTTGGGGAAAGTACAAACTCCCCCCCTCTTGAATTTCAGACATTCTGCGGGTCGGGGGTAGGATGGTAATCCCAGGTGTCCCAGATAGTGGGGAGAGCGATTTCGGCCGCGCGCATGTGTGCTTAGGCGGCCATTGTGTATGAATGTTTTCGGAGGAGGTTGTGTGGTGTCTAGATGAAGCTACAAACCTACCCCGGTTTAGACCTTTGAACGTCGGGCCGGTAGGTTTTACGGGGCAGAGTTAGAAAAGTAATTTCCTTCTACTACCAAACATTGGTCTCACGCGGTTTCGGGCGAGGAGAGGCTCTTTTGGTGCTTCGTTCGAAATTTTGAAAGAGAAGCATTCACGTTTAGAGTACTCTTGAACTTTGAGGATTGACCTAAATAGACAACGTTAAATTTGACCTTGTATGTTTGAAATCCTCATTAAATTATCCGCTTCTTTTTGAAATTTCGGCACTTGAAAATCCTATAACTACGATTATTTTGGAATGGAGGAGCTAAATTTGAATCTTTTTTGTACATGACTATATATGGTATTATGTACAAAATCAGAGCAAAGATTGGTGCCCCCATAATTTAGGTATGATTTACAAATGCCATGATATCGAATTCAAATAATTGAATGGACTTCATGTTGAGTTCGATTTTTTAAACCACCTTAAGTTGAATTCAAATGTATACTAGTTCATAGCTAGCTATTTATAATGTTCATTGTGTAACTTTCGTATGTATAATGTGCTTTACACACACAACATGAACTATACTCACGTTTATATTCGATTGCTAAAGGATGTATTGTCTGTAGTTGAAAATGCTAACTGTGTGGATCAATTATGTCGAATAATAACATATACAAGCTCAAATTTGATAGAATCTAGATGTCTGATGGATAAATGACTGTTCCTAACGCGAATTGCAAATATCATGATCCCATCCTAATATTTGGATACAATTTATATCTTTAATCAATGTGTACATCTGTTTTTACGTGTAGTTTCACTCTCCATCGGTGGTCTCTCACACATGCTCACACACTCTCCCGAGGTGTCTTTCTCGCATACATGCTCTCGATATAACCCTCCCTCCCTCTCGTAACCATTTACGACTATTTTCACTAACCTTTATCACAAGCACTCTTCCTCTCGCAAGCATACACACGCACAATCCCCATCGACCCTTTCTATATACATAAACCTGCCTACGTGTCTCTTGTACGCACATTACCTTTAGGTCTGTCTCTCATGCATTGTGTCACACCTCTCTTCCTAATCGACAAGTATGATTCTAGTAGAGCATTCTTTAGGATGCCCCTTAAAGTTAGGTTGGATGAATAGTAATATCAGAGATAAGGGGTTACCTTAGTCCGAGAACCCAGGGTTACAAATCCTAGCCGGCTTTGTCAGTGGACACAAAGTCCTTCACAATTCTGCTATCGTTGTCTTGTACTACAAGTCATCCATGGGTCTCCCAAAATGCATCACGGGACAACCAATGTGGCGCAGGAACCGAACAAAGGGCCTCACCTCGACCCACCGGACCTCACGCGGTGACACACCCTCTGCCCCTAGGTCTCGTTATCTTCTCACACCCACACAGACCAACACAGACACCACACAAAATAAAATATCCTTGTGCCTATATCCCCTCCCCCCTTGCATATACACACTCAAGGGAATCTCTCGTCGTGACATCATATTAGTCTCTCTCTCTAGACCACTCTCATTTCCCGTGCTATCTCTCCCAAGCACCTGTCGGTGTCAAAACCAGCGGATCTCCGGTAGGGGGTCCCAAACTGTGCGTCTAAGGCTGATGGTAACAGGAGGCGGGGGACACAATGTTTACCCAGGTTTGAGCCCTCTCGATGGAGGTAATACCCTACTTCCTGCTTGATTGATCTTGATGATATGAGTATTACAAGAGTTGATCTACCACGAGATCGTAGAGGCTAAACCCTAGAAGCTAGCCTATGATTATGATTGTTGTTGTTCTACGAACTAAACCCTCCGGTTTATATAGACATCGGAGGGGGCTGGGGTTACACAGAGTTGGTTACAGAGAAGGAGATCTACATATCCGAATCGCCAAGATTGCCTTCCACACAAAGGAGAGTCCCACCCGGACACGGGACGAAGCCTTCAATCTTGTATCTTCATAGTCCAACAATCCGGCCAAAGTACATAGTCCGGCAGTCCGAGGACCCCCTAATCTAGGACTCCCTCAGTAGCCCCTGAACCAGACTTCAGTGACGATGAGTCCGGCGCACAGATTGTCTTCGGCATTGCAAGGCGGGTTCCTTCTCCGAATACTCCATAGATGATTTTGAACACAAGGATCGTGTCCGGTTCTGTGAAACAAATTCCACATACCACCATAGACAGTGCAATATTCCACAAGTCCAATCTGCTGACAACTTTTCATAACGTGACATCATGTCATGACCCGGTCTTTATTCAAACCTTTTTTCTCAACCAGCTACTACACATGTTGCGAGGCGGTTTCCTTGGCTCGTCTTGTCGAAGCAGAGATCAGGTCCCCTTATCACGGGATTCTCATCAATACGGGTATGGGTAACCCAACTGTGCCATCAATCGCGGTGCTTGGGAAATAAGTGATTTTATGGGGCAAGTGGGGAGGCGCATAGTTTCTACCGCCTTTATAAAGGGACAAGGATTCCTCTTTTTCACCCACGCCTCCTTCTTCCCCTGCCCATCCATTCTCGCACACTCGAGCTCCAGTGCCCAAGTTCTCATCTTCTCCGCAAAGTCATTCCAATCATGTCCGGAGCGGGAGGCAAGTGGATGGTATCCTCCATTACGGAGGAGGACATTACGAAGCTCTGGGAAGCCGGATACCTGGAGGCAGACATCATGCACCAGCTCCTAGACACGGGGCAGATCTTCCCTACTCCAGAACCCCATGAGAGGGTTGTATTCCTCACCCACTTCGTCCACGGACTGGGATTTCCCCTCCACCCATTTGTCCGCGGGCTCATGTTCTACTACGGGCTGGACATCCATGATCTGGCCCCAAATATCTCGGCGCTTATCGTCGTGTGCGAGGCCTTCCTCCGCATCAAGCCCGACTTCGGTCTGTGGCTGAAGACCTTCAACATGAAACCGAAGCTGGTGGCCAGCCGGCAAGAGGAGTGCGGAGGCGCCATGGTGGAGACCGTGAAGGGGTGGCAATTGGGGTGGTTCTACATCACCGAGCCACGCGACACCAACTGGTTGGCGGCCCCCGAATTTCAATCCAGCATCCCCACGTGGCTCACCTCCTGGGAAGAGAATGGCCTATCCTGGGGTTCATCGGTGGAGCTGACTGGACTCCAGAGCTATGTTAAAAATATGATAAGCAAGAAAATCAAGCTTGTCAACATTGTCCAGGTCATGCTCTTCCGTCGGATCCTCCCGTGTCAAAGATGGGCATTCAATATGTGGGAGTTCGACCCGGCCAAGCACCAGACGCTGCGAGAGCTTTTCGACACGAAGCACAAAGACGTCTGGAAGGTGTTGTTCAAGGCCACCGAGGTACCTCCTCCCCTTACCGAGGATCGCGGACTCAGCGCAAAGCGCCCTGCCAATCTGGTAAGCTCTTTATATCTCACAAGATGTTCGTTTCCCCAGTATAATCATGTGAGGGATCTGAGCCTCCATGCTATTTTAACAAGACTGGGTAGCGACAGCGGAGCAGATTGATTGTCCGGCCCCACTGCCCAAAGATCCAGCAAAGGCTCTCTTAATGGAGATGCTGGTTCCGGCTCCCTATGAGGCGCCGGAGAAGAAGGCCAAAAAGAAGGCCGCGGGGACCATGAAAGGTCTCCGGCGCAAGGTTGTATCGGACTCATCGTCCGAAAACACCGAGGTGCACTCCTCCCACGAAAACTAGGAGGCGGAAGCGGAAAGCTCTCCCCCCCCCAACCGGGGGGACAAGAAAAGGAAGGTCGCCCCATCTGGGGAGGCTGAAGGGTCCAAGAAGGGAAGGACCCTCCTTCCGGGCCACTCCACAATAGCCTCTTACAGCGATGAGGAGTGGTTGCCCATGGACAAGCCCCTGGCGAAGTCGTAAGTATTCGGATACTATAATAGTTCTGGTATATTTTGTTTTATTACTTCTTACCATGTCAAACATGATCATGCAGTCCATACAAAGCCCAAATCGACGTATCCTCTTCGGATGGGTCTTTGGGCCAGTCGGCGATGAACAGCGATTCACTCCCGACACCCACCTCCCCCGGCCCACGGACGACATTGAGGTGTTGTCACAGAGGGCACCGGACCGAGGGGAGATAATTCTAGAGGCGCTCCAAGGCGACATCCCAGATGTCGGGCGCATGGGGGTAAGACTCCCATGGGTTCTGATGACGGGGGCCGCAGCAAGTTTGGCCCCCAGCCGATTACTGTGCCGGAACCTCCAGTGGTTCCGGATTCTGTCGGGCAACCCCTCACTAAGGGGGGCGAGCTGTCTGTGCCGATGGCCTTTGTCCAGCCAGAGGTATCAGGCAACTTGCTGGAATCGCTTCGCGGCGCTTCCATTGACGAAGAGCACCGTGCCATCATGAGTGCGGTGGTCGAGAAGGTTCGGTCCACCAAAAGCAGATTGACCGAAGCTTGTGCCAGCCTCCTAACAGGATTTGAGGTAAGTAATCAAATTATGAGAAAATATCACACCATAGATAGTAGCCCATGATGCTCTATTTGGTGTTCGCAAAGAAAGGCCGAACAGAGGATCAAATAACAATCACAGGAGTCTAATCAGAATATGTCTATGTGAATAAGCAGGCTTCGCTGCTGGCCGCTGCCGCTCGTACTGCGGAGGTCTCTGGACTAAAGCGGGACCTTGAGCGGTCCGAGGAAGAGCTCACCTTACCAAGAGGCAGCTCGAAGAGAACAAAGGTAAGTGATACCTCATCTGTATATTGATAAAGAAAAAAATGGTTATTAGATCATAGGATCATCACGAATTTTGCTAGGGGCCACGATCGAAGTGGCGGCCCTGAAGAAAGCGTTGTCCGAGGCCGAAGACAGAGCGGCCAAGCAGCGCATCGAGCGCGATAAGAAAGAGGCCCGAGTCGGCGAGGTTCAGCAAGAGCTCCAGGATTTCGTCAAGAAATACGAGTCCTTGGAGCGTGCCTCTAAGACGCAGGGGTCCGAGCTTGCGAAGGCCCTCGAGAATGCACAAAATGCCAAGGACGAAGCCCGAAAGGCCCTTCAAGAGATTCAGGCGGTCAAGAAGATAGCGGCGGGTAAGGAATTCATTATGCAAAGCAAGCATGTGAAGGAGACTTTCCATTTACTTACCCGAATTCGGAGCTCTCTGGGAGCGTTCGCAGATCTACCATGCAGCGTATCGGATGCCGCGGAGTTCTACCAGGCCGAGGAAGGGAGCTCGACGGAAAACTTGTTCTGGTCTCAATATGCTGGGACCAAACATCCGATGCCCTTGAGCGACTAGCTGAAGCAACTAGTCGAGCTTCACAAGGCGGCCGAACTGGCCATGAAGGGTCTCATAGACCACATGTGGCCTGGCGAGCCCCTGCCTGGCAGCTACTTCGGCCTGGTAAAGCGGCTTGTGAATGCCTGCCCAAGGTTTGAATTCATAAAGCGGCCCGTCTACGTTGAAGGTGCGCGCAGGGCCTTTGCCCATGCGAAACTGCACTGGGAGAAGATGGATGCCGAAAAGTTGGTGAAGGAGGGCCCACCGGAGGGCAAGGAACATCGCCACCACGAAAAGTATTATGACAGTGTCCTGAAGGGTGCCCGCCTTGTGGCAGAGGAATGTGCTAAGGATGTAATATTTGAATGAAATGTACTCATGTTGATCCTGTAATATGAAAACGAGTTCATGTGCGCTATATAACGCTTGTCGATTTAAAATATTACCTTTTGCGCGGCCATTTATAAACTGAGAGTTGGCCAGTCGTCGGCTTCTGCCCCCATGTAACTAGTACTGAGGTGTTCGGGATAAATCTTAAACACTCTTTATCCAAAAAAATTGGTCCTTTAAGGAGGTGTTTAGCGCAGCCAACAAGGCAACGGACTATACGGCTTTATCACTCTCACTTAGCCATAGAAGTCTTAAATTTTGGCGAAGCCCCTATTATTCGGAAGGCCGAACTTGGGGCTCTATATACGCCTAAATCGGATAAGGCCGATTCCTCGCCCGAAGCAGAAAAAATCTTTAAGGATTTGAGACCTCTCGAATAGCAACTCGCTCTCGCCGCATCATGACAGTCAGTTTTCGGCTTTCTCTACTGAGGTGCTCGTCCGGAAGAACCGGTACACAATCACAGTAGTTCTCCTAGTGCTACCTTAGCCGATATAGCGGTACCAAAACATGGGAGCCAGGCAAACCCAACTATTGACCCAAGACATGATTCGGAGCTGATGCATATAATGCTATAAGTTTGGGGTGCCGCACTGTCGAAAGTGTTCGGACTTTTCTTGCCATGTTATGGGGTACACTGAAGCCCCTGGCGCACTGGACGTACCAGAGTGTACGGGTGCAATTTGTCGTAAATAAGCAGACAGGGAAAAAAGATGAAGAAATGCAATAATAAGCTAACGCTGTACATTTTTATTTAAATGATACTTCAAAGCGTATGTATACAAATAGAGTAATAAGCAAAAATAAGACTATTTGACATGTCCTATTGAAGGGCAAGCTGCATGTGGGTATGTAAAATAGGTATAGCGATCGTTATCAGAGACCACCTGGGGATTCCCTTGTACGTCAAAGCTTCTTGCTTCCTTGGTGTTTCCTTCTCGTGATGGGTCCAATAATCAGGCTATCGGAGAGGGCCTTCAGAGAATAGGGTCCTGAAAGGAAGAAAATGGTAAAGATATACGGGTCCTGAGGCGGTTGAGCCGCATTGTGGGCCGTGCCATAGCCGTGCCTCCGCCTATGCCCATGGTATCTTGAGTGCGTAATTATGTACGCGCGGCACAAATCTCGCCGCTTAACTGGGACTAGGACGGAGGCTGAATTGCTAGGTGAGCTCTGAACGTGCCGGGCGACCTGTTGTAGGGTACTCCGGACTCGCTTGAAGGTGTCCGGGGGCTTTATCGCCGAATTGGCGGTTTGCCTCAGAAGGCTGCTTTGTACTTCTACTACGTGTGCCGTAGTGTGCTCCTCCGTACGGAGCGAGCGTTCTGTGTTTCCATTAACTATTATAACCCCGCGATGTCCTGGCATTTTGAGCTTGAGGTATGCATAATGCGGTACCGCATTGAATCTGGCGAATGCGGTTCGTCCGAGCAGTGCGTGATAGCCACTGCAGAAGGGGACGACATCGAAGATCAACTCCTCGCTTCGGAAGTTGTTTGGAGATCCGAAGACCACTTCCAGTGTGACTGAGCCCGTGCAATAGGCCTCTACTCCTGTTATGACACCTTTAAACGTGGTTTTTGTGGGTTTGATCCTCGAGGGGTCGATACCCATTTTGCGCACTGTATCCTGATAGAGTAGGTTCAGGCTGCTGCCACCGTCCATAAGGACTCGAGTGAGGTGAAATCTGTCAATGATGGGGTCAAGGACCAATGCGGCAGAACCGCCATGACGGATACTGGTAGGGTGGTCCCTGTGATCGAAAGTGATCGGACAAGAAGACCATGGGTTGAACTTTGGGGCGACTGGCTCCATAGCATAGACGTCCCTTAGTGCACGCTTCCGTTCCCGCTTGGGAATATGGGTTGCGTATATCATGTTCACCGTTTTCACTTGGGGAGGAAATTTCTTCTGTCCTCCTGTGTTCGGCGGCCAGGGCTCCTCCTCGTCGTCGCTATGCAACCCCTTTTCCTTGTTTTCGGCATTCAACTTGCCGGCCTATTTGAACACCCAACATTCTCTGTTTGTGTGGTTGGCTGGTTTATCGGGGGTGGCGTGAATTTGACACGACAGATCGAGTATGTGGTCCAAACTAGACGGTCTCGGATTGCTTCTTTTGAATGGCTTTTTCCATTGAGTAGACCTAGAGCCACTGAATCCGGCGTTGACTACCGTGTCTTCGGTGTTGTCGCCGTTGTTGCGGCGCTTGTGTCTGTTGCGACGTGGCTTGCCGTTACTATCTCTGGCATCTGAAATGCCAGGATTTCTCGATGTGTTGTTGCTGCGAGCCAGCCAGCTGTCCTCGCCCACACAAAGCGGGTCATGAGTGTCATGAGGGCTGCCATGGACTTTGGCTTCTCTTGGCCGATGTATCGGGCGAGCCACTCATCGCGGATGTTATGCTTAAATGCCGCTAACGCCTCGGCATCCGTACAGTCGACAATTTGATTCTTTTTAGTTGGGAACCGAGTCCAGAATTTCCCGGCTGACTCCCCGGGCTGTTGGGTTATGTGACTCAAGTCATCAGCATCCGTTGCTCGCACATAAGTGCCTTGGAAGTTGTCAAGGAATGCGTCTACCAAGTTCTCCCAACTGCCAATGGAGTTTGCCGGCAGGCTATTCAGCCAATGCCGAGCCGACCCTTTGAGTTTTAGTGGGAGGTACTTGATAGCATGTAGATCGTCACCGCGGGCCATGAGGATGTGGAGGAGGAAATCTTCAATCCATACCATGAGGTCTGTTGTACCATCATATGATTCAATGTTCACGGGTTTAAACCCTTCTAGGAATTCGTGATCCATTACTTCGTCGGTGAAGCATAGGGGGTGTGCGGCGCCTCTGTGCCGGGCTATATCACGACACAGTTCATACGAGTCTTATCTACTCTATTCAGCCCAACCGGATTTTCTTTTAGTATATCCGGCATGACGGTCATCGTCACGTGTTGCAGCGCGCCCCCGTGATCCATAGATCGATCTTGTATGTCCTGCTTTGTTTTCCAATATGTCTCGCGGGTCCTGCGCGTAGCCCCCGGCCTTGGTGTTTTTTTTAACTAGCGACGGGGTGCGGGCTGGACTTCGGGCTGATACGCCGCTTTGTCTCGGCCACGAGGTGGCCGGTCAGCCGCATCATACGCTCGTAGTGTAGGCTTTAATGCTTCCTCCTCGAGTTGGGGTAGCAACCTGCGCTTTGGGTAACTTTTGGTTGGGTGCGCGAGTTCGTATTCCTCGGCTGCCAGGACCTCGGTCCATCTATCCGCTATCAGATTTTGATCAGCTTGAAGCTGCTACTGCTTTTTCTTCAGGCTTTTTGCTGTGGCTATAAGCCGCCGCTTGAAGCACTCCTGCTCAATGGGATCCTCAGGCACGATGAATTCTTCGTCGCCGAGGATCACCTCGTCTTCAGAGAGGGGCATGTAATGGTCATCCTCTGATTCTCCATCTGTCGCCTGTTCCTTAGGGCTGGCTTGCCCCTCCTCCCACTCGAAGCCTGGCTGGAGGGGATTGTCTTCGTCTTCGGCACTATCCGCAGCGTTATTGTCTCTTGTGCAGGTATCGCTGCTTTTGCTGTGGCGGGGCTTAGAGCGGCATCGATGATGCCGGTGCTTAGATTGCTTCTCGAGGGGATTATCCTCTGTTGCCTTATTGCCATCGCTTTCTTTGGGTATGTCCACCATGAGGTAGCTATCCAGCACCCTATGCGCTGTGGTTCCTGTTCTTCTCCTGCATCGTCATCCATACCGTCGATGTCTTCGGAGCCGAAATCAAGCATGTCGGTTAAGTCATCGACAGTGGCTATTAAGTGGGTGGTGGGTGGGGAATGAATTTCTTCGTCGTCCGCTTCCCACTCAAGCCGGTCATAGTTCGGCCAAGGGTCTCCTAACAAGGAGAGAGACCTCAATGAATTTAGCATGTTGCCCAAGGGTGAGTGCTGAAAGATATCCGCGGAGGTAAACTCCATGATCAGTGCCCAATCAGATTCGATAGGCACGGACGCAAGCGGTTCGGAGCCTGTGGCCGGGGACGAATCTAAGGGTCCGATGACACAGGTCTCATAGGAGGTGAAGTTAGTATTCGGCTAAATCGCCGCTGAGTGTGCGGCCTCCGTGGTGGGGTCCATCCACCCGTCCTCGGACGGCACGATTTGCTCCGGATTGAGGGCCAGAGTAGCCGCAGGTGTGATCTCCTGAACACTGTCCGACGGCAGAGCTAAGTCATGCTCGTTGTGACTGTGTGGCGCACCTGACATGGGCTCGAATCCGTCGAAGATAAAGTCTCCGCGGATGTCGGCAGTATAGTTCAATCATCCAAACCTGACCTGATGGCCAGGGGCGTAGCTCTGGATCTGCTCCAGATGGCCAAGCGAGTTGGCCCACAGAAAGAAGCCGCCGAATACGAAGATCTGTCTGGGGAGAAAAACCTCACCCTGGATCGCGTCGTTGCCAATGATCGATGGAGCCATCAAGCCGTTATCGTGACAGCACAGTGGAACTCTCAATGAAAGCACCAATGTCAGTGTGAAAACCGGCGGATCTCGGGTAGGGGGTCCCAAACTATGCGTCTAAGGCTAATGGTAACAGGAGGCAGGGGACACAATGTTTACCCTGGTTCGGGCCCTCTCGATGGAGGTAATACTGAAAGTGCGTTATATCGACTAGAGGGGGGGTGAATAGGCGATTTTTATGAAAGTCTTCAGAACTTGGGAGTTTTGAAGACAAACGATAAAATTAAACCTATTACCATGCAGCGGAAGGTAGACTACACTAGGCAAACCATAGTCAAGTATTCAATGAAGTGAAAGCACAAAGACTAATAGCAGCTAGGTAGTAAGGATCAGGTAGGAAGATATTGTGAAGCCAAACAGAACACGCAGTCACTCAGTGAAGACAAATGGTAGAGCAAACATACAATGACTTCACAAGGAGGAACAGTAAGTAAAGTGAAGTGAGGATGAAACCAGTGACACGTTGAAGACAATGATTTGTTGAACCAGTTCCAGTTGCTGTGACAACTGTACGTCTGGTTGGAGCGGCTAGGTATTTAAACCTTAGGACACACAGTCCCGGACACCCAGTCCTGAACACGCAGCTCAGGACACCCAGTCCTCACCATATTCTCCTTGAGCTAAGGTCACATAGACCTCGCCCAATCACTCTGGTAAGTCTTCAAGGTAGACTCCCAAACCTTCACAGACTTCGTTCACCGGCAATCGACAATGTCTCTTGGATGCTCAGAACGCGACGCCTAACCGGCTGGAGGATGCACAGTCCTCAAGTGTAATAAGTCTTCAGATCACACAGACAAGAAGACTTAAGTGATGCCCAATTCTCTCTGGCTCTCGGTGGTTAGGGCTTTATCCTCACAAGGAATTCTCTCTCAAAGGCTTCGAGGTGGGTTGCTCTCAAATGACAAAAGCCGTACTTTCAATCTGAGCAGCCAACCGTTTATGGTTGTAGGGGGTGGGCTATTTATAGCCACTTGGCAACCCGACCTGATTTGTCCGAAATGACCCTGGGTCACTAAGGAACTGACACGTGTTCCAACGATCAGATTTCAAACTCACACGGCAACTTTACTTGGGCTACAAGCAAAGCTGACTTGTCCGACTCTGGACAAGATTCGCTCTCATAGTCTTCACTCAAAGACATAGGTTTTTTGGTTTAGGCATCACTTCAGTCATTCTGACTGGTTCTCTTGGACCCCACTTAACAGTACGGTGGTTCCTATGACTCAACATAAAAGAAAAAGAACTACGAAAGATCTAAGTCTTCGAGCTCCATAGGCTTCATATCGTGTCTTCTCTTGTCATAGTCTTCAATGTGAATATCTTCATATACCACCTTTGACTTCAATGTCTTCATAAAGTTTTAGGGGTCATCTCTGGTAGTAAAACCGAATCAATGAGGGACTTCTACCTGTGTTATCCTGCAATTCTCACAGACACATTAGTCCCTCAACTAGGTTTGTCGTCAATACTCCAAAACCAACTAGGGGTGGCACTAGATGCACTTACAATCTCCCCCTTTTTGGTGATTGATGACAAACTAGTTGAAGTTTTCAACGGGGAATATATTCTGTGAAATTGTAAAGAATAAGGAATTGTCTTCATAAGTTGCAAGGGCTCCCCCTGAAGATGTGCATATGAGTTAATTTGCTTTTGGAAGGCAAATGCACATGGAAGGTTGTACTTGTGGAGATCCACTTCAACTTATGATGACAATCCACTATGCATGTGAAGGTATATGAAGATAATGACATGCATAATGGAAAATGGACGTCTGCAGAATGAGCTAAGTGCGGAATTTATCGTCGCACATGCGGAATTTATCTTCACAAAACAAGGTGGCAAATAAGTAGCTGACGACCATCTAGTTTAAGTGTTACAACTCATAAGAACCAAATGTAGCAAAAAAACGAGAGTTGTAAGCACGAAGCAAAATATAAGGCACCCGCCCATATGGACCCGCTTGAAGACTATCAATCTCATATGCTTCTCCCCCTTTTGTCAGTAATGACCAAAAAGGTTTGAATACATAGAGCCTCTACTCGTTCCCATGAGGAGTAGGTGAAGTAGCAGGGTTCTAGGTGTTGTTTGGCGGTGCAGAAGAGCTTGGAGGTGCTGAAGGAGGTGGCGGTGAAGTAGCATCATCTTCTTCCTCAATAATTCTGGCAGTGACTGTGGCAGCAGAGGAAGAGAACTCAGAGTCTTCAAGGGATGGAGTTCCTAGCAGCACAGCCCTTCGAGGAGGTGTGGAGTCAAACTTGAATCTCTCAGTGAAGCCATCCTCTTGAAGATCAGCTTCAGAAAGCATCATCGTTAGCCCTTTCCATGTGCGGCGACAGGTTTCATGGGCAACGAAAGCATTCTTGGTGGCAAGATTTCGAGTGCGATTAACATCCACCAAGAGGCTTTTCATCTGACGCTTCAGCCAGTCATGATGCCTATCTTGTTTCTGGTGTAGGGCCACAAGAAGCTCTCGGTCGTTGAGAACACGAGTGCGCTTCTTGGGTCTTGAAGCAGTGGCGCTGTCAGTGGCTTCAGTGGAAGCAGGGTGTGGTGCACGTGTAGTGCCAGCCAAAGGATACACCCGAGAAACTGCTTCAATGCCTTCAACGTTCTGTGTAAAACTCTGATGTTCTGCATTCTGAAGACTTTGAGGTTGCTTGGCAGGCTCAGAATATATGGCTTCAGTAGACATGTCCACGTCAGGCAAGAAGATCCGATGGTTGCGGGCTGAGGGCTGATACGAGATGGCAGAGTGTAGCTTAATCAGCCGCATGACCCAAGGGGCGTAGAACTTCAAACCAAATAGATCAATGCCTGATGCAGCAAGTTGGCATATGAAGAAGTCATGTGCATTGAAGCATTTGCCATGAAGTACATAGAAGACCAAAGTCTTCATTGCACCCTGAAGCTTGGCATTTGGAGAGTGCCCTTTGATAGGCCAGAGAGTTCGCCTGATGATGTGATAGATGGTTCTGGGCAGGTACTCAAGGTCTTCAACGAAGAACTCTGTGGGATACGCAGCATCTTGAGGCAATGGCTTCATCATGCTGAGAATTTGACTCATATTAGGTTCTGGCCGCTGAAAGATGCTCTCAGTAGCTTCAGCATGCAGCTGACAGCCTTGCTCGAAGAGATCGCCAGGAGTGGGCAAGCCAGTGAGCTCAATGATGTCAAATGCATTGGCTTCATGATGAACGTTGCCAGTCATCCACTCCAGGACCCAAGTCTTTCGATCTCTGTTGTATCCTTTGATGTGAAGTGTGGCATAGAATTGTAGCAGCAGCTCTTCATTCCAATGCTCTTCAGCAGTAACAAATTGCAGCAGACCCACTTGCTTGAAGCAATCCAACGCTTCTTCTAGTTAGGGCAGACCAGCTATAGCTTCAACGTCAAGGTGCTTGTGTGGGAAGATGCGACCTTGGTTGTAAAGAATGCAAGAGTAATAGCTTCGCTGAGGATAGCTCCAGAACCGATCAGATGATATCCTTTCCCTTGAGTAGGGGTTCCTGGAGCTATCGAAGAACGTGTTGTCTGCCCTGAAGCCATTGATGTTGAAGGAGCCAGGTGCTGATGTAGGACCTGGAAACCTTGGCAGTCTTGGGATTGGCTTCTGGACCTGAGGCCTGTTCTCAACATGGTAGTTGAATTGGGGACCGGCAGTAGACTCAGGAACAGAAGTGGCGGGATCAGTGGCTTCGTTGTCTTCTGAAGCTTTTGCTGGGGAGGGCTCCACATTAGCTTCATTGTTGGTTGTGGTAGCCTCAGGATTTGCATCCTCCGCTTGACTTGCTGGAGGGTCTGTCACAAGCACGTTCTCCTGGAGAACTGCTTCTTGGTGGAGCAGGGGAGTGGGATCTTGTGGTACTTCTTCTTCTGCGGCTGATGCAGCCGGAATGTCTTCAGCAGAGACTTGAGGCCTTGGACCTTTGCGAAGCCTGCGGAACACAGACGACGCCTGTGGAGGTGGAGTGGGTTGGGCCTCATAGTCTTCTTCCTCTTGTGGGCGATCCGCCCATGAAGCATCCTGTGCAATTGGCGTCAGTGGACGACCAATGCTGATGAGTTCGCTGTTTTCTAACTGAGGAAGGACTGCATTATCTTCTACATTGTCATGATGACCAATGTCTTCAGCAGCGATGGGATCAGCTGCTGGAATGTCTTCAGCTTCAGGAGCCTCTGTGGAAGCAGGCTCATGAACTGTCAGTTGACGTTCTGCGTCAGGATGAACCATAGAAATGGGTTCAACTATCAAGGGCTCTGTGGGAGCAGCCCGAGCTTTCTTGGTTTTTTGCTTTTTCTTGGTGGGGGCAGTAGGAGAGTCTTCAGAGTGTTTCCTCTTCCTGGCTTCAGCCTCAGCAGTTCTTGTCTTCTTGAGCTCTGAAGCTGTTGATCAGCTCTTTGGCTTCGAGCCAGTCATTCTTGTTGGGAAGACAATTGGAACTGCTTCTTGCCTTGGTGCATCAGTTTCAGCCGTAGCAGGCTTCTTCTTATTCTTTGCGGCCATCCTGGGGTCGATGCTAGGACGCCCAAGTGCTTTGCGCTTCTCAGCCTCATTATAGGCTTGCACACATCTGTCAGCCAGAGTCTTCATGCGCTCGCGCGAACCCTGAGCTTCTGCACGCTTCTTCACAAAGGCTTCCTTGAGCTCGTGCATCATTGTCTTGAAGTTCTTCACTTCTTGCACGCTGAGCTTGGCCATATGCTTCTTGAACTGAGCCTTTTCATAGTCAATTTTCTTCTTCAGTTCAACAATGCGCTGGGCAATAGCAAGTTCTGAAGCAATGGCGCCTTGGAAGGCGACACTGAGGCCAATAGGTAGCTGCAGATCTTCAAAGCTGATGTTTGGCGTGTCAAACCACTCGTCAATGAAGTTGTGGATGATGGTGACATCAAAGAGAGGCAAATCATTGAAGATTTCTGCTTCTTCTTTGCTCTTGATGAGTTGCTCAAGAGCGTCATCTGCGAGATCTTCATCACTTGACAGATCAATGTCGTCATTGCGCAGGATGGCAGCAGCTGTTAGCTCTTTGCCAGTGTGAGACAGAGGCATCTTGGCCTTCTGTGGCTTGGAGACACGTGATAAAATCTTCAGACTGCACACTGTCTTTAGGAGGTGCAGTTGCCAATGGCTTCGCCCTTGAGATTTTTGGTGAAGGGGCTGGCTTTGAAGCTTTTGGCTTCTTCAACTGCTTTGGCTTCGGCACTACAGGCGCATCATCAGACTCAGTGTCAGCCGCAGGCTCATTCACTGAAGTCCCTTGAACCAAGATGTGGGTGATGAGGCCTTCAAGGTTGGCGAAAGGACCGATGACATTGGGTTCTGCATGTCGTGTGCCATCTGCCCTTGGTGCTGAGGGACCAGGGTTGAAGTCTAACCCAAATTTCTTCTTGTTCTGCTTCGCTGAGTTTTGGGCGAACTGGAAGTTGCGCTTGAACAGATTGTCGTCACGACACCAGAGTAGTGACGACGGATGTGCATCATCAGGCTGTGGCCCACGGACCATGCATGGATAGAAGCTTTGGGCA
Organism: Triticum urartu; assembly: GCF_056163025.1. Lineage (NCBI taxonomy): Eukaryota > Viridiplantae > Streptophyta > Magnoliopsida > Poales > Poaceae > Triticum > Triticum urartu. Next base: position 358,780,992 of record NC_141876.1, on the reverse strand, counting down.
ATAGCTTCATCTCTGGACCTGGGTAGAAGGTTCTTGTATAAGATGTCTCCCCATGGTCTTTTGATGGCACTTTTCTCAGCATACTCTTGGGTTGTGAAGCGGTATTTGAACCATTGTTCTGCCCAATAGCGTCGAATCCATTGGATTCAGGTCTTGCGCTGACTATAATCCTCTTCAGGATCAGTCTTATACATTTCTGCGAGTTCATCAGGCAGATCTCTGGATGTTCCGCCACGACGTTGTCTGCCCGCCTTCCTTGCTGCTTTCTCTGAAGCCATAAACTTTAACTTGAAAGGCTTCAAGACGTTCAAAGGCTTCAAAGGCTTTCTCTTGCTGGACCAACAGGAACTGGCTTCAGGAGAATTTATGTGATGCTGTAAGAATTCTGCAAATGAATGCAGACTATGAGAACCAAAGGATTCTCCCACGGACATGTACCTGTGATAGCATTAAGGTGTGAGGGAAGGGGAAGAGGTCATATGCATTCTCAGAAGATTTTGAAGATAAATCAGTTTAGAAGACATTGACCTCATCGTGCGAAGACATTCACTCATAGATAAGAAGTTGGTTCCAGATTTGTACGAACCCACAGATCAGTACAAGTGAGGAATCTAACTACTTTGTGAAGCATAACTGAATATACTAGGCATGTTATGAGATGCAGTATGAGAGAGATCTAGCTTGTGTGAACAGAAACTGCTTGTGGTAGAAAGTGAAGATTAATAGGATCAACGGTGCTGTAAAAAGGGAGTTTTATTTACCACACTGAGAATTGCTACACGGAGTGGGAGATGAGGCCGAGCAGTTCACTCTTCCGTGCCCAAACTTGGCGACGGAGGACACCTACGGCGACGACGGAGAGGACGATGTCCGCGGTCGGCGTGAAGACGGCGTCGGAGAGGTTGCGGCAGCGAAGCGCTTCGTCGCCGGCGTCGTCAAGAGCTAGCGGTGGCGCTAGGGTTCGTGCGAGGGTGGAAGAAGAGATAATGACCGCTGTGAGTGTGTATTTATAGGCACAGGGGCGGCACTGTGCTATTACATAGGTGCCCCTGGCGATTCGCATCTGAGGAACACATGGCCATTATGCGGAATTTTGGGCTTTGTTCCACGTCCCACGCACGCCTGGATTGTCGGGTGGTCGTTCCTACTTCTCCGGATTTCATATGGAGGAATGAGCATTGAAAACGGACTTAATGGTTGTCTCTGTATCTTCTGCTGACAAGGACGCAGAGAAGACATACGACAGTTTCAATAGAATGCATATGACGTGGAGAGATAGAGTTTGAGATAGAAAGCATAGAGAAGTTGGGGTCCGATCACATTCACTTAGTTCAAAAGATTCAACATGAAGACATAGCTATAAGTGAATGCTGTAGAGGACAGAACACTAGCATATATATATATATATATATATATATATATATATATATATATATACATCTATAATCAACATAGTGAAGATAATCATGAAAATATGTTGAGTTCGAAGCCAAACCAAATGTGAAGACATTGCAAGGTAACGCCATGAGTGAAACACTTCAAAACATATGAACGTTTGGTGGTGGCGTTACCCACCGTATAGGAAGTATTAGACCCAGACACGGCGCACAATTATTGTGGCGCTCCGAAGTCAAATTCCACATTAATGTATTCACACTTAGAATGTATGTCTTCATTGATTGAAGATATACTTCACTTCGTGTGTTGCACATCTAAGTCATCAATATGCATATGGGTTAGGATGTGTGCCTGATCACAGGACATTTGAGGATTCCAGAATATTTAGCTCACACCGTAACTTGCAAAACCTCTTCTCATCCAAGGGCTTGGTGAAGATATCTTCCAATTGCTCTTCAGTGTTGACGTGTATGATATCAATGTCTTCCTTCACAACATGATCTCTGAGAAAGTGATGACGAATTTCAATGTGCTTTGTCTTCGAGTGCTGAACTGGGTTGTTGGCAATCTTGATGGCGCTTTCGTTGTCGCAGTAAAGTGGCACTTGCTTCAGATGAATTCCATAGTCCTTGAGTGTTTGCTTCATCCACAGAAGCTGAGTGTAGCAAGATCCAGCAGCAATGTATTCAGATTCAGCAGTGGAGAGAGATACACAGTTCTGCTTCTTTGAAGACCAACATACAAGTGATCGTCCCAGAAAGTGACATGTGCCTGATGTAGACTTGCGATCAACTTTGTCACCAGCATAATCAACATCCGAGAATCCAACCAGATCAAACTCTGAGCCCTTTGGATACCATAATCCTAGAGTTGGGGTGTGAGCCAAATATCGAAGAATTCGCTTCACAGCTAATTGATGCGACTCCTTTGGTGCCGCTTGAAATCGAGCACACATGCAAACACTAAGCATAATATCTGGCCTAGATGCACATAGATAAAGTAAAGAACCAATCATGGAGCGGTATACCTTTTGATCGAACTCTTTACCATTGTCGTCAGGACCCAGATGATGTTTGGCTGGCATTGGTGTTGTGAAGCCTTTGCAGTCTTGCATACCGAACTTCTTCAGGCAATCTTTGAGATACTTCTCTTGAGATATGAAGATGCCATTTCGTTGTTGTCGTATTTGAAGACCAAGGAAGAACTTCAGCTCCCCCATCATGGACATCTGATATTGCTCTTGCATCATATATCCAAACTCTTCACTGTACTTCTGATTGGTGCAGCCGAAGATAATGTCATCCACATATATTTGGCACACAAACAGTTCACCATCATATGTCTTTGTGAAAAGAGTGGGATCTAGGGAACCAGGTATGAAGCCTTTGCTCTTCAGGAAGTATTTGAGTGTGTCATACCAGGCCCTAGGGGCTTGTTTGAGGCCATACAGTGCCTTGTTGAGCTTGTATACCATGTCAGGATGTTTTGGATTTTCGAAGCCAGGCGGTTGTGCAACATACACTTCTTCTTCAATCTTGCCATTGAGAAAGGCACTCTTCACATCCATTTGATATAGAAGTATGTTATGATGATTTGCATAGGCCAGCAGTATGCGTATGGCTTCAAGTCTAGCCACAGGAGCAAATGTTTCATCGAAGTCAATGCCTTCCACTTGAGTATATCCTTGAGCAACGAGACGAGCTTTGTTTCTGACAACTTGACCATGCTCATCTTGCTTGTTGCGGTATATCCATTTGGTGCCTATTATATTGTGCTTCTGTGGATCAGGACGCTTAACCAGTTCCCATACATTATTCAGCTCAAACTGTTGAAGCTCTTCTTGCATAGCTTGAATCCATTCAGGTTCCATGAAGGCTTCTTCAACTTTCTTGGGTTCTGATATTGAGACGAATGCGAAGTGCCCACAGAAATTTGCTAGCTGAGTTGCCCTTGAACGAGTGAGTGGACCAGGTGCATTGATGCTATCAATTATTCTTTCAATCTGCACTTCATTGGCAACGCGAGGATGTACAGGGCGAAGACTTTGTTGTTGTTGTTCATTGTCGTTGTTGGAAGAAATGTCTTCAGGCTGAGCATTGTCTTCATGTTGATCAGGTGCTGAAATGATAAGTTCTTCTTCAGGATGAGCTTCAGAAGGTATAATTTCTCCAGTTCCCATTAGCTTGATTGATTCACTGGATGGAACTTCATCTAGCACATTTGGCAGCTGATCTCTTTGTGAACCGTTGGTCTCATCGAACCGCACATCCACTGTTTCAACCACTTTGTAATGAAAGAGATTGAAGACTCTGTAGGAGTGCGAATCCTTTCCATATCCAAGCATAAAACCCTCATGTGCTTTTGGTGCAAATTTTGAGGTGTGATGTGGGTCTTTGATCCAGCACCTTGCGCCAAATACTCTGAAGTAACGGACATTTGGCTTCTTGCCAGTAAGAAGCTCATAAGATGTCTTGTTCAGTAGCTTGTGAAGATAAACACGATTGATTGTATGTCATGCAGTATCAATGGCTTCGGGCCAGAATTTTCTTGGGGTCTTGTATTCATCTAGCATCGTTCTGGCCATCTCAATTAGTGTTCTGTTCTTGCGTTCGACGACGCCATTCTGCTGTGGCGTGTACGGGGCTCAGAATTCATGTGTGATGCCCAAGATATCAAGATATGTATCAAGGCCAGTGTTCTTGAATTAGTGCCATTGTCACTTCTGATGTGCTTTATCTTGGCGCCAAAATTGTTCATAGCTCGATTGGCGAAGCGTCTGAAGACATCCTGCACTTCAGTCTTGTAAAGAATTATGTGCACCCAAGTATATCTAGAATAATCATCAACAATAATGAAGCCATAGAGGCAAGCAGTAGTAGTTAGAGTTGAGTAATGAGTGGGACCGAAAAGATCCATGTGAAGCAGTTCGAAGGGTTGAGTAGTAGTCATGATTGTCTTCGAGGGATGTTTGGCCCTCGTCATCTTCCCTGCTTCACAGGCACCGCATAAGTGGTCTTTCTTGAACTTGACGCCCTCGATGCCTATGACATGCTTCTTCTTCGCAAGGGTGTGGAGGTTCCTCATGCCAGCATGTCCAAGCCTCCGATGCCAGAGCCAGCATTCTGAAGCCTTTGCTAGAAGACATACTGCAAGCTGTGGCCCTGCTGAGAAATCTACCATGTACAAATCATCTTTTCGATACCCTTCAAACACTAGAGACTTGTTAGATTCCATTAGTACAAGGCAACGATATTTTCCAAACATTACGATCATGTTCAAATCGCAAAGCATTGAGACTGACATTAAGTTGAAGCCAAGGGATTCAACAAGCATGACTTTATCCATGTGTTGATCCCTTGAGATTGCAACTCTACCTAGACCCAATACCTTACTTTTACCAGTGTCAGCAAATGTGATGTGGCTCTTGTCGGATGGACGTAAGGTTGAGTCCATAAGAAGACTTCTTTTGCCAGTCATGTGATTTGTACACCCACTGTCAATAATCCATTCTGAAGACGCTGGTGTCGTACCCTACAGTGCAGTTAGGGGGATAGGCTTCACCAAGAGCATTGTGAAGCAAAAACATTTGACGAACCAGTGGGTTATGAAAGCTTAGATCCAGGTTAGGACTAATACGGAGAGTAGCAAGCGATTCAGGTACGAAGTACATAGTAAGACCATTTGGGCATTTGATCTTGCGCCCTACAAGATGTTTAAGGTCCCCAGCAATAGCGTCAGATGATTTTGGTTTTCTGCTGGAGACCTTTCCCTGCAAAAGAGAGTTAAGCCTTCTTAACCACCCACATCTTCAAGGGTGACTTAGAAGCAATAAGTCTAAGTGCAGCATTTGAGAATTTTGGCTTTGAAGCCTTAGCAAACAGTCTTGCACGCGGACAATAGTACTCATAAGAATAAGCAGAATAGTTCTTGGTCTTATGAATATGGCGGTTTGATGAACCGCTCTCATATTCATATGCCTGAGTATGATTTTCCTGCAAAACATTTGCGTTAGTGCGACTCAGGTGAGTCCTCTGTCTGTATGAAGCCTTTGGACCGTATGAAGCCTTTGGTCTGAGGTTTGTCTTCTTCACGTGAGGTGTCATGATGACATTCACAGGAAGACTCTCCAGACACCTTTTCGGAACCCAGATCTTCTTCATAGGCGGTCCATTCCTGCAGTTAGTACCAATGTACCTGGCAAACACTTCACCATTCTGATTCTTAAATAGTATATAGTTTGCATCAAAGGATTCATCAATGATAATGGGGTTAGCACAAGTGAAGCCAGATAGATTGGATGGATCTGCTGAAGGTTCCTTTGCAGCAACCCACATGGTTTTGGGGTACTGCTCAGGTTTCCAGTAAGAGCCATCTGCATTCATTTTCCTTACGAACCCTACACCCTCTTTCCTAGGGTTTCGGTTCAGAATCTGCTTTTTCAGGACATCACATAGAGTCTGATGCCCTTTAAGACTTTTGTACATCCCTGTTTCAAGCAATGTCTTCAACCTAGCATTCTCATCAGCAATAGCGGTAGTATCCTCAGTAGAGGGGTTAGTTACCGCATCAACAGTTGAAGATATTGCAACAGCAGTAGCAGTAGAACATTCAGCAACAGAAGTAGCATTATCACGCTCAATGCATTTAAGACATGGTGGTTCAAATCCTTCCTGAGCAGTACTGATCTGTTTGGCGCGAAGTGACTCGTTTTCCGTTTGAAGATCTTCATGAACCGCTCTCAATTTCTCAAGATCTTGCTTCCTTTGAAGATAATCATAGGAAAGATTTTCATGAGTTGTTGAGAGAGTTTCATGACGACTTTCAAGTTCCTGATACTTAACATGAAGATTTTTTATGTCTTCAATTAAGGATTCAGATCGAGTCATTTCAGCACCTAACAGATCATCGCTTCTGTCTAACAGTTTTTGAATATGTTCCATAGCTTTCTATTGTTCAGTTGCAATTTTAGCAAGTGTTTTGTAGCTAGGTTTTGAACCACAATCAGAGTCATCATCACTAGATGTTTGATAGTGAGTAGCGCGTGTGTTTACCTTGGCACCGCGTGCCATGAAGCAGTAGGTAGAAGTGGAGTAGTCCTTGTCATTTGCATCGGTGTCGGTGATGAAGTCATTGTCTTCAGTGTTGAAGATGGACTTGGCAACGTATGTTGTAGCCAGACTTGCGATGCCCGAGTCGGATTCCTCCTTAGACTCCACCTCTGCCTCCTCAGAAGCAGACTCCTCCTCTGAGTCCATTTCCTTGCCAACAAACGCATGTGCCTTGCCAGATGAGCTCTTCTTGTGTGATGAAGACTTTGAGGAAGACTTGGAAGAAGACTTTGAGTATTTCTTCTTCTTCTTCTCGTCGTCAGAGTCATATTCATTGCTCTTCTTCTTCTTTTTGTTCTCATTGTCCCACTGTGGACACTCAGAGATGAAGTGGCCAAGTTTCTTGCACTTGTGACATGTTTTGTTCTTGTAGTCATGAGCAGGAGCTTCATCATTCCTTGAACTTGATCGGGAAGACTTTTTGAAGCCTTTCTTCTTGGTGAATTTTTGGAACTTCTTGAAAAGCATAGAAAGTTCCCTTCCAATGTCTTCGGGGTCATCAGAACTGCTGTCAGATTCTTCTTCAGATGAGGAGACAGTTTTTGCCTTCAAGGCACGAGTTCGCCCATAGTTTGGACCGTAGATCTCTCTTTTCTCCGAAAGCTGAAACTCATGTGTGTTGAGCCTCTCAAGTATGTCAGACGGATCGAGTGTCTTGAAATCAGGACGTTCTTGAATCATCAGGGCCAGGATGTCAAACGAACTATCAAGTGATCTCAGCAGCGTCTTGACGACTTCGTGTTTGGTAATCTCAGTGGCACCGAGGGCTTGAAGCTCATTTGTGATGTCAGTGAGTCGGTCAAATGTGTGCTGGACATTCTCATTGTCATTTCGCTTGAAGCGGTTGAAGAGGTTGCGAAGGACACTGATTCTCTGATCTCTCTGGGTTGATATGCCTTCATTGACCTTGGAGAGCCAGTCCCAGACCAGCTTGGATGTCTTCAAAGCACTCACACGGCCATATTGTCCTTTGGTCAGATGACCATAGATGATATTCTTGGCAGTAGAGTCCAGTTGAACGAATTTCTTGACATCAGCAGCAGTGACACCTTCTCCAGCCTTGGGAACGCCGTTCTCGACGACATACCATAGGTCGACGTCAATGGCTTCAAGATGCATACGCATCTTATTCTTCCAGTAGGGATATTCAGTTCCATCGAAGACGGGGCACGCAGCGGAGACTTTAATTATCCCTGCAGTCGACATAGCTAAAACTCCAGGTGGTTAAAACGAATCACACAGAACAAGGGAGCACCTTGCTCTGATACCAATTGAAAGTGCGTTATATCGACTAGAGGGGGGGTGAATAGGCGATTTTTATGAAAGTCTTCAGAACTTGGGAGTTTTGAAGACAAACGATAAAATTAAACCTATTACCATGCAGCGGAAGGTAGACTACACTAGGCAAACCATAGTCAAGTATTCAATGAAGTGAAAGCACAAAGACTAATAGCAGCTAGGTAGTAAGGATCAGGTAGGAAGATATTGTGAAGCCAAACAGAACACGCAGTCACTCAGTAAAGACAAATGATAGAGCAAACATACAATGACTTCACAAGGAGGAACAGTAAGTAAAGTGAAGTGAAGATGAAACCAGTGACTCGTTGAAGACAATGATTTGTTGAACCAGTTCCAGTTGCTGTGACAAATGTACGTCTTGTTGGAGCGGCTAGGTATTTAAACCTTAGGACACACAGTCCCGTACACCCAGTCCTGAACACGCAGCTCAGGACACCCAGTCCTCACCGTATTCTCCTTGAGCTAAGGTCACATAGACCTCGCCCAATCACTCTGGTAAGTCTTCAAGGTAGACTCCCAAACCTTCACAGACTTCGTTCACCGGCAATCCACAATGTCTCTTGGATGTTCAGAACGCGACGCCTAACCGGCTGGAGGATGCACAGTCCTCAAGTGTAATAAGTCTTCAGATCACACAGACAAGAAGACTTAAGTGATGCCCAATTCTCTCTGGCTCTGGGTGGTTAGGGCTTTATCCTCACAAGGAATTCTCTCTCAAAGGCTTCGAGGTGGGTTGCTCTCAAACTACAAAAGCCGTACTTTCAATCTGAGCAGCCAACCGTTTATGGTTGTAGGGGGTGGGCAATTTATAGCCACTTGGCAACCCGACCTGATTTGTCTGAAATGACCCTGGGTCACTAAGGAACTGACACGTGTTCCAACGGTTAGATTTCAAACTCACACAGAAACTTTACTTGGGCTACAAGCAAAGCTGACTTGTCCGACTCTAGACAAGATTCGCTCTCATAGTCTTCACTCAAAGACATAGGTTTTTTGGTTTAGGCATCACTTCAGTCATTCTGACTGGTTCTCTTGGACCCCACTTAACAGTACGGTGGTTCCTATGACTCAACATAAAAGAAAAAGAACTACGAAAGATCTAAGTCTTCGAGCTCCATAGGCTTCATATCGTGTCTTCTCTTGTCATAGTCTTCAATGTGAATATCTTCATATACCACCTTTGACTTCAATGTCTTCATAAAGTTTTAGGGGTCATCTCTGGTAGTAAAACCGAATCAATGAGGGACTTCTACCTGTGTTATCCTGCAATTCTCACAGACACATTAGTCCCTCAACTAGGTTTGTCGTCAATACTCCAAAACCAACTAGGGGTGGCACTAGATGCACTTACAAATACCCTACTTCCTGCTTGATTGATCTTGATGATATGAGTATTACAAGAGTTGATCTACCACGAGATCATAGAGAATAAACCCTAGAAGCTAGCCTATGATTATGATTGTTGTTGTTCTATGGACTAAACCCTCCGGTTTATATAGACACCGGAGGGGGCTGGGGTTACACAGAGTCGGTTACAGAGAAGGAGATCTACATATCCGAATCGCCAAGCTTGCCTTCCATGCAAAGGAGAGTCCCACCTGGACACGGGACGAAACCTTCAATCTTGTATCCTCATAGTCCAACAGTCCGGCCAAAGTACATAGTCCGGCTATCCGAGGACCCCCTAATCCAGGACTCCCTCAGCACCCTCCCCCCATCGGCACCTCTATCCATGCCTCTCTCGAATATGTAACACACACACATAACTCTCTAGGCCTTTCCAAATACATCAACTACACATTCACACATGTTACATCACATACCCCATCGATCTAAAAAGCCCTCTCTTCATGTTTATTTTGCATACAACATTCCTTTTGAATAAAGTGTGGCAAAAAATTATTTTAGAATTTCTACATATATAGAATATTAAAAAGTTATATGGAGGAGTATGAACGTTAATTTTTTGCATGGTGCCCACAATGATATTTATTCTGCACTGTGAATTTTTATATTTTTATACTATATATAAAGCTAGTCATAATAAAGAGAAACGAAGAGCATCTCTCTCCCCATTGCATACACCCCCTCTACGCCCCTTTCACGTACGCACACAAACTATCTCCAGGTCCTCTAAAATTAAGCCCCTGGCACATTCACGCATGTTTCATCTTTCTCTCGCGATATGTACAGTGACGGTCATTGCATTTGGAGCGAAATCACGATACGTACATTGGACATCAGAATCCACTCATTACGGTCACCATTTATGTTTTGTGGTTATTATACAGTCACGGGCTCACCGTACAGCTCTGTATTTTCTCAACACATGACTAGTTGACCAGTTAAACGCTCCACGTGGCACCTCTATTGTTGCATCACATTATCTCACCACCATTGTGCCCACCTGTCGGCTTGTATCTACTCTTCTACACTCTTATAAAAATAGAGTTGGTGATGATGGTGTGCCTGCCATCCTGCAATATAGGCCGTCCGATTTATATCTGACGGATAGGAAGGAAACTATGGCAATTTTGCAAAAAGGTACCCAGACACCTCTCGACATTTGCAAATAAGTTCTTCCCTCGTTCATCCTTTTCTCTCACAATATAAACTAGTCATACAAATGCATCTTGATGTTACGTGCAACGCACGGGCATCTTGCTAGTAAGAATGAAAACAAACGACAAAAAAATATTGGATGGTGGTTCGAAGTCAGGACCGCGGGCACAACGGACAAGGTGGCCTTGTATTAGTATGCTGAGCCATCTATTTTAACACACATGAGCTGATGTGGTGATTATACACACACACATGCATGCACACGAACTACATGCACGCAACACTCACACGAACACATGCAGCCACACAAGCACGCAACACTCACACGTACACACGGAGCCACGCATGCGCGCAACACTCACACGCACACACGCATGCATGCATGCACGCACCACATGACCAACACACACTCTCACGCTCAAGTGCTCAACCTACACGTGCATGCGCACACATCACGCCCTGACAGACACATACACGACCAGTTGATTCCCGCGCACGGGTTGGAGTCTTGTCGCACCTGCGTAAATTTGTGTTTAACTAACCTTTTTCCTATGTGAACTGACAGGAGGGACCCACAAGGAATGTGGTCCATTTAACTAGTCAACATGGTTCCACGCAAACTATTTGGCCTGTCAACAGACTGCAATCCGATGCTGAACGGTGAGCAAGTGACCGTATAATCACCTCAAAACATATATAGTGACCGTAATGAGCGTATTCTGATTTTCGGTGACCGTATATGCTTTCTCTCTATAGGCCCTCCAAAACTACATCTCTACACGTTCTCGCATGTTACATCTAACAACTATGCAATACAGCACTACTACTACTACACTCAAACACAATATATCATATGTGTTTTTAGTTTTACTAGATATCATATTGTTACTTAATTATTCAGTTTGCATACATTAAAATTGCCTTTGAAATTTATGGCCAGTATCATCTACCGCGCGGGAAAAATCCCGCCCTTTCCTATTTAATCGACTTTGTATCGATGGATCATGCGAAACAGGAAAACTATAGTACTAGTATACAGTACAAGTGACAGTTCACTGGGCCGCCATGTCGTGTACTCCTCCATCGTAAGAGTGGAGCGCTCGCTTTCATAAATGTTCTAGTCCCTTTCGTCGACATGTGGGACATCAAGCTACTGGGTCCACGTGCCATACCGAAATACATTGCAGAGCAGCAGGGGTGAAGCACCCCAGTCATGGCGCTGGTGTAGTAATGAGCAATGAGGCATCAAATCAGAAAGCTACACCTTTCCCACGGTTAAGTTGGGGGGATGAAGTAATAATAATGCTAGTAAAAAAGAAGTTGGAGGGACGAAGCAACCATAATTTCACTCGTTGCTGAATCCGCTTCTCCCTCATCATCTTCTAGTTAACCACGTGTTGCTTCTGCCGTTGTTCTACCTCATGCGGGACGCGGATCGGCTTGGTAAAGCACTGACACGTGGGACCGCATGTTAGAAAACCGCCAGGCCAACTTCCTCTAAAAATAAGAAACCTCCTCCGCCATCCGCGCGGCAATATCACCTCCTTTTTACTAATCTTCATTAAATAATTTTTTTAATTAATATAATAGAGATTTGTATAGATAGCACACAGGAGCAAAACCAAGTGGTACGGTTAAGGGCATCCACAATGTGTAGTCAAATGTGAAAATAGCTTTTGTCATCGATGGGAACCATTTGTGGACGGTGCTGCCAAAGCCAAAAAGATGGAACCGAAGCTCCCAGATTGATTGATTGATTGAAGGAATAGAAAAATGCAACGTCTCTCCTCTTTCTCCCTTGCTTGGACGCATGTACAATATAGAGCATAGATTCCACTCCCTTGTCCCTTCTATCACAAATCACAAAGCAGTGAGGTGTCAAATCACAAAGCATGGACGAAGCAACCATCATTTCACTCTTCGCCGACTCCGCTTCTCCATCGTCTTCTTCGAGAAACCAGCTCACCACACTAAGTTGGACGGACGACGCAATTGTGTACTAGTAGTACTAGTACATTTACGCGTCCTTCGGTTCAACAGACTTCCTGGATGCAAATAAGGTGGTCGTCTCGGCATGCAGGCGGCACTTGCGGACGACTTACCGTGGTCTCCCTCAGTGTTGTTCTCCGTCGAACGCACTTCGCCAAACCACAATGTTCAAGATATCATCGACGTCACCGCAATGGGGAAGGAATTCAAATAGTTACTACCTCCATATTTTTGTACACCAGGCCAATATATCAAAATTACAATTTGCAAAAGGCCACTAACACTAATCGAGGCAAAATTGATGGGGTTTGCCTCGTACTAGCAACCAAGGACATTAATATACCCTTGCATGAATGCCGAAGTGAGAAGGTTTTTTTGCATGGCACTACATTAATCAAGTGATAAGGAGTGAGCTCGTTAGCTCTTTGGGCTTTATACAAAAAAAATACGCATTAATTGACACGTCAAATGATGATTTGTATCGAACCGCACCCTCACACGGACGCTCCTGCACGCCGCGATCGCACCGCACCCTCGCACAGTCGCTCCTGCATGCCGCAAACCCAACCAAGGGAATGCACCCTCACTAACACGTGCTACGGCTAAACAGATAATTTTCATTCATACATTATCTTTATCCAACCGCATGTTGGCGTGGATCCGTACGGCCCGTGCGGTGGTCTGTTGGGGAAGAAGAAGAGGTGAGGGAGAAGGGTTAGGAGACATAGGATATTCATACAACCGCCTGAAATGGTAGATTGACCCAAATGATGATAGTCAGGTGACTTGCATAACAATATATGTTTTTACACAGCAAAAGATCCCTAAAAACAACAACATAAAGAAAAACTATCACTGCTCGCGGAACGAGACATCATCGTTGTCTTTGGCTGCTGGCGCGAACTAGCCATAGCTGCCGACCTGTGTCTCTGCACCGTGGTTGTCCTCGGCCTCCAGATACTCATTCACGCAGAGCGTGCGGGCGCTCTGCACGGACGAGAGCACCACCCGGTTCAAGTCGAGGACGTCCGGTTCCGCCTGCAGGAGGGCCTCGATGGCAGCGGCATCCGCACGCTCCGCGTTGAGTTGAGCCTCCGCCGCCCGGTTCAAGTTGAGGACGTCTGGTTTCGTCTGTAGGAGGGCCTTGATGGCAGCGACATCTGCGCGCTCCGCGTCGAGTTGAGCCTCCGCTAGCCGGTTAAAGTCGAGGACATCCGGTTCCGCCTGCAGGAGGACCTCGATGGCAGCAGCATCCATGCGCTGCGCGTCGAGTTGAGCCTCCGCATCCTGGTTCACATCCACGACATCCGGTTCCGCCTGCAGGAGAGCTTTGATGGCAGCGGCATGCATGCCCTTTGATCGAGTTGAGCCTCTGCCTCCCAATCCTCCTTTAGTATCGCTAGGTTGAACAAATGGTCCGCCTGCACCATGGGGGACCCGGACGCTGGTACGAAGTCGACGTCCATCGTCTCATAACCATCGGGGGCCTTCTACGCCGCGACCTCCACCATGAACATTGGATCGGCTTCCTCCTCCTCATAGCTTCGCTCCAGAGAACTCGGGGATTGGCCCTCCGCAAAGCGAGTATGGGAACGAAGGTCTGTGGCGCCGACCGCCATCGCATTTTTGTGCGGCGCTCCGGCGTTAGCATCTTGTAGTGTGTGATCTTGCGGTGCACCATGGCTTTCCGGTGAACTAGGGGACGCTTGATGTGGGCTAAGGGATTGAAAGGTGGGGGAATGGGCTGGAGAGGAGGTGTGGTTTTGGGGAAGTGGCTGGCATAGGCCGAGCAGCGAAGGTCCTGGTGTGAATCGTGGTTCTGGTGACGACCGGTCAATCGGTTTTGACTGTACATCGCTCTTGTAGTGTTCCCATTGCACCCCAGCACGCTGGACCCTCCACGTCTTTCACCGAATGGAACGCGCTTCGTCTTGCGTTTTTGCTCGCTTGTTGGACTGCAGTTGAGAGCAAACCGACGTCCCTCCCCCTCCCCCCCCGTGTCATTTATAGTACCACTCCCTCCGTTTTATGCGGAGTAAAAAAAGTAGAGGGAGTATACTATGGATGAGGATCCCCTGACGTGGCCGAACCCATTGAGTAACTGACATGCGGGGCCTAGCAAGCATGGGTCCGCCAGTAAGTGACCGAAAGGGAGGGTAAGGCAGGGATCCTATGTCAGAGAATCCACCTCTGTTGGCGTTCTGGGAACGGGGGTCCCCAGACTTGCTTGCCTGTGGCCCACAGCGTGGCTCCACCAACGGCCCATCTTCACCAGCAAACACTCAAGACCCTCACGAGGGGCCAAGCCTCGCGAGGCAGACGACACAAGACCTCCTTGAGGGCTGCCCCACCAGGCTGGCTCGCGAGGGCGGAGAGATCAAGGGAAGGGACACCTCGCGAGGTTTCTGTGACGCATGCCATGACGACTGGAGCCAGGGGGGCGCCAGACGGGTGCCAGCACGTGCAGTGTCCTCGTTTCCTCTTTGGTACTAAAGAGGCAAGCGTAGGCGAGGAGTCCCAAGGCATGAGGCAAAGGTTTCCATATCGATGCAACAAGACCAAGACCAGCAGGACAAAAGGACGGAGGTCACTGTGGAGCCCAAGACGGCGTCACCACCAGAGCCTTTGGCAGGCGAAGACTACTTTTGTCAAGATAACTTGTACTAGTTGTCTCCCTTCAAATTTGGCCGTTGTGGGATCCCTTCCCACTCAATATTTGGTGCGAGGACCAAGGCCTCTATAAATAGGACTAGCCACCACCATAGAAAGGAGATCGGTTGATCCGGAGAGAGAGAGAGATCATCCTCAACCACACAAAGTTCACCGAGCACAAGAACACCTGTCCTTAGGAGGCTGTTCTTCCCTTGTAACTGTTCATCCTCAGCCCAAGAGGCAATCCACCACACCACACTGTAGTAGGGTATTGAGGGAGTCCTGGATTAGGGGGTCTCCAGACAGCCGAACTATATCCTTTGGCCGGACTATTGGACTATGAAGATACAAGATTGAAGACTTCATCCCGTGTCCGGATGGGACTCTCCTTGGCGTGGAAGGCAAGCTTGGCAATACGGATATTAGATCTCCTCCCTTGTAACCGACTTTGTGTAACCCTAGCCCCCTGCAGTGTCTATATAAACCGGAGGGTTTAGTCCGTAGGACAACATACAATCATACCATAGGCTAGCTTCTAGGGTTTAGCCTCCACGATCTCGTGGTAGATCAACTCTTGTCATACTCATATCATCAAGATCAATCAAGCAGGACATAGGGTATTACCTCCATCAAGAGGGCCCGAACATGGGTAAACATCATGTCCCCTGCCTCCTGTTACCATCCGCCTTAGACGCACAGTTCGGGACCCCCTACCCGAGATCCGCCGGTTTTGACACCGACATTGGTGCTTTCATTGAGAGTTCCACTGTGTCGTCATCATAAGGAGGGATGACTCGTCTCGTTGTCAATAACAACATCACCTCTGGGGGAGCCCTGGTTGTAGGCCAAACTCTCCGTCTAGGTGGCTTCGTCATGACCACCCGCTCGGCCGCCGCGCCGACGATGACTTCTCGGGTCATCGAAAATAGCCTCCACATCGGCTCGAAATTTACCGAGCAGATGGATCCAATGGAGCTCTCCTCTTTAAATGAGCTCCTGGATCGCATCGCTGCTCTGGGAGTTGCTACAGACTTTGATCGGATTGGGCTTAAACCCGACCAAAGGGAGATTAACTCTCCGCCGGTCACCCATCAGATAGTGGTGGTGGAGGAGCAATGCGGCGAATCTTCCTCTATCCTGAGGACGAACTATGTCCGGATTCCTGAGCTCTCCGAGTCGTATTCCCGTCCACGGGAGGACATCGCCCTAAACCTGAACCTAGAATCAGGCTGCATCTCAAACCTGCGGGGCAACATCCCGGAGCCCGAACTTCCAAGATCAGAAACTCCTCCGCCCCTGGGTCTCAGATTGGGTCAAGGTCTGGACTTAAATTCACCCACCCACCCAGGTATAAACAATCTTTCCCACATTAGACAAGAGCCCCAAGAGAGAGTACATCACTATTGGGCCAGATTCCTCCTTGTAATGAACAACTTCAAGGACTGTCGTGAGGAATACACAATTTCGTTCTTCTGCAACAATTGCACGGACAAGGGAATCCTCAACGCCATAAGTCGCCATGACATTGTACACTTCGCTGACCTGGCGGCCATAGTACGGATGTACTATGCGATGGAAAGCGCCTGGAAAACCCAAACAAAATTTTGGGATAATCCCTCTCTGACAAAACCCCTAGTCCAAACTAAAAGGGTGCACTCTCATAAGTCGCCCGACTCAATTACAAAGAAGCAAAAGCCCACTATAGGGCGTGGAACCATATTGGAGGGATGGCTTAACGGGCCCTTCAAAATTCATAGCACAGCGGATAACATACCAACACACAGCCTTAGAGCATGTTGGGTACTTCGACAGGTGGCCAAGAGTGGTGAGGATCTCCTCATTCAAAACACCGCAGAGCACCATCCCGTTGATAACAATACAGTACTAACAGTCTTCGAGACCTTCACCTCAAATAATAGGCGTAAGCGAGCACTCGCAGCCTTGCCGAAATCTGCCACGTGGTAGCAATAAATCCATGGAACGACACGGCTATCACCTTCAATGCCAGTGACGAACCTAAATTCCGAACAACCCGAGCACCAGCCGCCTTGGTCCTCAGTCCAATTGTAGACAGCTTTCGGCTTACTAAAGTGCTCATGGACGGCGCCAGCGGATTAAACCTCATTTATGAGGAAACTCTTCAAAAATGGAAATAGAAAGACACCGTATTGAGCAAAGCAGCACAACCATCCGAGGAATCATCCCCAGTCGGGAGGCACGTTGCGTTGGGAAAATCATACTAGATGTGGTATTCGGCACTCCGGAGAATTACAGGTCTGAAGAAATTACATTCCAAGTGGCCCCGTTCAGTAGCAGATACCACGCCCATCTAGGGCAGGTGGCATTCACGATCTTCCAAGACATACCCGGGCCTAATGGAATCATTACTCTAGCTAGTGATTCGGACATAGCACTCCGCACCGAAAACAAGATAGCCGCACTGGCCCTCGAGGCATTATCCGAAGCCCTTGCGGCAGAGGAATTAACTGTGTTGCACTCCATAGTGGACATGGACGATGTGATACTCGACAAAAGATCCAAGTCCACCTCTTTCAAACCAGCAGATGAAATAGTCAAATTCCAAGTCCATCCAACGGACCCCACAAAAACAGCATCCATCGGGGCACAGTTAAACCCCGCTGTAGACGCCGCACTATGGGAGTTCCTGCGCGAGAATTGGGACATATTCGCCTGGCATCCTTCAGACATGCCAGGAATCCCATGCAGGCTGGCCGAGCATAGCTTTGACAGTCTAAAGGGATTCAAGCTGGTCAAGCAGACTCTTCGGCGTTTCTCCAAACCTAAGCGACAAGCCATGGGAGAGGAGCTAGCCATGTTACTGGAGGCCGGATTCATCAGAGAAATAAAACATCCGGACTGGCTAGCAAACCTGGTAATGGTACCAAAGAAGGACAAATCCTGGCGCCTCTGCATCGACTTCAAGGACCTTAATAAGGCTTGCCCAAAGGATCCCTTCCCCCTCCCTTGCATCGATCAAATTATCGACGCCACCGCAGGACACGACTCATTGTGCTTCCTCGACGCATACTCCGGTTACCACCAAATTAAGATGGCAGATTCCGATCAAGCCGCAACGGCATTTATCACTCCATACGACCCTTTCTGTTTTAACCCAATGCCCTCCGGGCTAAAAAACGCCGGCGCAACGTATCAGCACATGATTCAGACATGTCTGGAAAAGCAGATCGACAAAACAGTGGAGGCATACATAGACGATGTGGTCGTTAAAATCAGACACGTCGACTCCTTAATAGACGACTTGAGGCTCACGTTCGACAATCTCCGAACATACAAAATTAAGCTCAATCCGGAAAAATGCGTTTTCGGCATACCCGCCGGAAAGCTCCTGGGCTTCATCGTCTTGAGTAGAGGAATTGAAGCAAATCCGGCTAAAATCCGGGCTCTGTCGCAGTTGGCTATCCCAACTGACCTCAAGAAAATCCAGAAGTTAACTGGATGTGTGGCGGCCTTAAGCCGCTTTATCTCCCGATTAGGAGAAAAGGCACTCCCCCTCTATCGCCTTCTTCGGTGCACCGAACAGTTTGAGTGGACGGACGCAGCCACAGCCGGATTGGAAGAAATAAAAGCCATCCTGGCCACCAACCCAATCTTGGCCGCGCCAAATGTCGGCGAACCAATGCTGTTATATATAGCGGCAACTCACCAAGTTGTAAGCGCAGTGCTCATCGTCGAACGAGAGACGGACGGACATAAATTCCCACTTCAAAAGCTGGTATTATGTATCCACTGTCCTCACTCCATGCAAATCACGGTACCCACATTATCAAAAGATAGCATACATGGTATTCATGGCATCCCGGAAATTACGACACTACTTTCAAGAGTGTTCAATTACGATGGCCTCAGAAGTACCACTCAACGACATAATAAACAACTGCGATGCCATGGGCCGGATTGCCAAATGGGCTATCGAGCACCTCCCGTTCGACATAACATATAAACCACGGAGAGCCCTTAAGTCGCAAGTACTGGCCGATTTCGTCGCCGAATAGACAGAAGCCGAACTCCCTAAAGAGTATGGCACGTACTCCAATTGGATCATGCACTTTGACGGCTCTAAAATGCTGGCTGGTCTGGGGGCTGGCGTCGTCCTGACATCCCCCACCGGAGATACAGTCCAATACATACTCCAAATACTATACACAGACTCCAACAACGCAGCCGAATACGAGGCCCTATTACATGGTCTCCGGATGGCAGTTTCCATGGGCATTCAACGCCTGGAGGTGCATGGGGACTCGAACCTTGCAATATCACAAATAAATGGAGACTTCGATGCCCAGGATCCGAAAAATGGCAGCATATCGCAACACCGTCCTCAAAATGTCAGCTCGGTTCAAGGGGCTTGAATTCCACCATGTGGCTCGGGAAAACAATTAGGGGGCAGATATCCTCGCCCGTACCGGCGCTAAGCGCGACCCTGTCCCACCTAACATCTTCCTGGAAAAGCTGTTTAAGCCATCCGTGGTATGGGATGGGGACACCGGTAACAATAGTCCGGACCCGGCCACAACACCAGATACCGAACACTGTGACACAATCGAAGGCTCTGCCATCGAAATAACACCTTCAGCCCACGTGATAATGGCCGTCATCGCCCCATGGACAGAATGATTCCTGGCCTACCTAACAAGGCAGGAACAACCCGAGGACCAAAATGAGGCACGCTACATAGTGCGGCGATCTAAAGCCTACAAGGTCCACGAGGGAGAGCTTTATAAGAAAAGCACTACCGGAGTCCTTCAAAGGTGCATCTCCGAAGAGGAAGGGCGGAAGGTTTTGGCAGAAATCCATGCTGGACTCGGCGGCCACCACGCCGCAGCTCGGGCCCTTGTAAGCAAGGCCTTCCGTACAGGTTTCTATTGGCCCATGGCCCGAGCAGATGCACAGTATCTGGTCCAATATTGCATCGGTTGCCAGCTTTTTCCAAACCAAAGCCATATGCCGCATACCACTCTCCAAACAATCCCCATAACTTGGCCCTTTGCGGTCTGGGGGCTTGATATGGTCGGACCCCTTAAAGGGGGAACCCATAAGAAAAAATACTTACTGGTCATGGTGGATAAATTCACCAAATGGATAGAAGCCGAACCCGTTAAAATGGCTGAATCCGGACCGGTGATAGACTTGATATGTCAGGACCCCGATTCCAAGTCACATCGATCTAACCGGTAACACCTCATATCACATTGCGGCCTCACGCACGTATCCCCACGGGTGTCGCCTTACCATGGCCCGGGACCGTTTGCGTCTTTTGGCTCACGTATATGATAGTGTCACTAGCATCCATATGACAGAGAACCCGGGCCGACATGGCTAGTCGTGAACCCAAAGCGGCACAGACCTATGGAGATAGGCATACATGAATCACATCGAGCATGTCGGTCATCAGCGTGTGAATCCGGGCTGTAGCACTGGACTAACAGGACTCCGGAAATCCCAGGCTGTAGCAAGCTAGACAGGACTCCGAAAATCACCGAGTGACATTTCCCCGAAGGGACAGACATAGGAACGAAGTGAAACACATGCCGGCCAGTTAAGTGTCTTGAGCAGTAGTGCTGGGCTAGCAGGACTCCGGTGAACCGGGCTGTAGCGGACTACTATGGCTCGAGGAGCACTAGACTACATTTCCCCATAAGAAAGGCTGCCAAGGATAAAAACCTAGATTGTCGGATCCCACACATACCAAGCATTTCAATCATGCACACAATATGCTCGATATGTGCAAATACAACATGGCATCACAACAAAACTGTACAACTCAAGTACTTTATTTAAAGGCTCCAGAGAGCCAGGCATAACATGTTCATACAGGTAGGGGTCACATGACCCGACACTCAACTCATACAAGCATACAAGCACATGCGGAAGCAAATAGTCTGAGTACAGACACTAGAAAGAAAGAAGGCTTCTCGAAGCCTGTCTATCTACATAGGGCCCTCCATGGCCAGGATCACCACCTGGGTGGCTAGTCACTTGTCGACATCAAGGTCTACATAGAACCCATCGGTGGGGGCGGTGTTGTCGTCTGAAAACAGTAATTAAGCAAACATGAGTACAAAGGTACTCAGCAAGTCTTACATCAGAACCTACTATACATGCTCATTCTCAAGAAGGTGGTGGAGTTATTGCAGCAAGCCAGCTTTGACTCTTGGCTAAGCTATCCTACGAGACTCCACTAGTAAAATAGTTTTCGCACACGAGTCCACTACTCACCAACACAATACTCCACCGGGGATCCTCCCTCGTCATCCTACAAGAGGGCCATCCTCGGTACTCACACTTATCTTGAGTCTTTTAGTAGTATCCATTAATTTGTCTATCAACTATATAGGCAACCAAGTAGTCCTTTACCGTGGATGCGGCTATTCGAATAGATGATGTTAACCCTGCAGGGGTGTACTTCTTCATACACGCTTTCACCACTTACCGCCGTTTACACGACATGTACTCGGCAACCTTCAAGCGGAAGCCCAACGAGGGTGTCGGCCATGGCCTACCTAAACATTGAAGTCTCTAGTCCAGGTTTATCGCCTATCCAGGTTCCATCCATAGGGAGTCCGGCCGAGGTTTCCACATACGGCCCCGAACGATGTGAACAGGGTCCCGAGACGCCAAACAGGTGCCCGGCATACCCGGCCATGATGTATCTACCGCAACATAGCCCACCCCTAGGGTCAGCGCTACGCACGGCCGCCAACACATAACCTACAAACACCAGAAACTATTTGCAACTCCTGGACAGAGTACTAGGGTGATTAAGAAGCCGGGAGGGTCCATTTGTTTCGGGCCCAATGTATGGTAGTAACTGAACCTTAAATCACACATACAGATCTCAGTTCTTAGGGACGGCCTCAATGAAACAACCCACCATGTACTCCTACATGGCCTCTCATCGATACCTTTATCAAAACATGTTCAACACATCCCTCACATTACCAACATAATCATTTCACTCTAGCCCATCACCCAGATGAACCAGACCTGACACAACTTTAAGCATAGCAGGCATAGCAAGGTAGGAAACACATACAAGGCTCAATCAACTCCTACACATGCTAGTGGGTTTCATCTAGTTACTGTGGCAATGACAGGTCATGCAGAGGATAAGGGTTCAACTACCGCAGCACACAGCAGTTTGAAATGTTGTTGTCTTAATGCAGTAAATGCGAGCAGAGGCGAGAACATGGGATTGTATTGATATGATCAATGGGGCTGCTTGCCTGATGTAGTGGTAGTAGGGTACTGCCCTTCAGACGGATATTCGGGGTTATCCACGGAGGCAGAACCTACCACGAAAGACACACCGAACATAATCAATACATGAAGATATGCAACAATATGATGCATGCTATGACATGGCAATATGAATGTGTCTTGCCTAATGCAATGTGAAACAAGTTGAAATGGGTCTATTTGAACCAAAGATTCAAATGGAAGTTAAAGTTCTTATGCATAAAAAGTGTATTAGCTTGTTTCACCTAAACAGCAAGGTTAAAGTGCTTTGTCATGCATGAAACCATTACATATGTATAGATTGAATTTTTCTGATCATTTTTCATATATAATTTGTTTGATTTGGAGCTATGGTTGATTTTCTATGATTTTTAGAAGTTTTGGCTATTTTCTGGAATTTCTTATTAAAGAATAAATCCAGAAAAGGATTTACTGCGTCAGCCTGGCGTCAGTGTGACTCAGCGGTCAACTGAGACGGTCCGGGTCAACCTTGACCTGTGGGTCCCGTCTGTCAGTGTCAACTAACTAACTAAGTTTAGTTAGTGTTAAACTAATACTAACCTAGTTTAATTAGTGGCCTGGGGCCCACACGTCAGTGAGTTAGGGGAATGTCAAACTGGGGTCAACCCGGGTCAAACTCGCTGGAGTTGACCCGGGGCTCGTCACCGGCAAGGCCAGGGACGGCGGAGGGTGCGGGTTTCTTCCTCCGGTGACCAAATGGCCGGCGGAGGGCATCTACGTGACGCGAGCACTCGTCCGCATCGAGTGGTGTAGGTGGTTGGGACTGGGGTGGCCGGAGTCGTCGCCGGCGTCGACCTTGGCAGTCGCCGGGGCTCGGGTGAGGTCGGGGTCGTCGTTTTGACGGTCGTGGTGGCTCATGCGGGGCACGTACGTGCTCTACGCAGCGCGGGGAGGAATCTGGGCACGACGGCCGGACCATTAGATGGCCGGAGACTCATCGGCGGCGAGCACAGGCGGCGGTGCATGCGGGCGAACTCGAGGTGGCGCGTACGGTGCACGAGAGATAGAACAGAGAGGGGGAGAAGGGTCAATGGCTCACTACGGTTGCAAGGGAGTGAACGGCGAGCTCAGGGAAGAGCTGGAGAGAGCGGGGCGGCGAGGGGGATCTCCGGCGATGACCGATCGGGACGAACTCGGTGCAGCGTCTCCTGGGCGAGCGAGCGCTCGGGGATGGGTCGAGGCGAAGCAGTGGACGACGGCGGAACTTTTTGGCACGGCGAGGCAACGAGTGGACGGTGGTGGCTGCAGGTTTCACGACGGCGCAGGCACGGCTGCATCGGCCATGGCGTCGAGGGAGCGAGGGAGAGAGCAGGGGGGAAGTGTGAGGTGTCGGGCAGGTCGGGGCGACACCGAGGAGGTGTTCGTGGCGTCGAGGCGGTGGCCAGGTGAAGCAGAGGAGTGGGGAGGTGGCGTGGCGAGCTCGGGCACGCGCGCCGTGTCCCTCCGCTGCCTACTGACAGAGGTAGGCGATGACTGTCACGGGCCAGCATAGTGTTGGGCCGGCCAGTGGGCCAGGTGGGCTGCGCCAGGTAAGTTCCTTTCTCTCTCTTTTTCTGTTTTTTATTTATTCTATTATTTCTGTAACTTCGGGGTTTTATTAAAAATGCCAGGGCATTTCTAAAAATCATAAAATTAATCATGGCTACTGCTTAGAATATATCCAACAGCAAACATTTTAGTTTATGATTATTTGAGCATTTAAAATATTTTATTGCATTTAAATGCACAAATGCAAATACTATAAGAATTAATCCAATGACCTTAAGATGTCCTAGAAAAATGTGCACCATTTTTGTCAAAGGTTTTAACCCAAAACAAAAAGGCTGGGCTTTCTAGAAGGGCATTTCAGGTTCATTGAAAAAGTTTTTTAGTAAACCCTAGTTGATCCAGGGGGGGTGCTGGGGGTTCTGTCATCCCCATTTCAGTTTTCTGGGAATTTAAACATGATGCAACACTCTAATGCTTGAACTAGCTAGGGTGTGACATCATATCTGGGGTTGTACAACGTTATGGCATCCCCCACAGCATTATCACTGACAACGGCACAGACTTCACAGCCAACGAGGTAAAACTTTGGTGCAGCAACACGGGCATCAAGCTCGATTATGCTTCTCTCTATCACCCGCAAACTAACGGTCAAGTCGAGTGAGCAAATGGTCTTATCATGAGCGGTATCAAACCCAGATTAGTGCAGTCCTTAAAGGAATCGAGCTCGACTCCGTACTATGGGGGTTGCGGACCACGCCGAATCGCACTACCGGATACACACCGTTTTTTATGGTGTACGGCGCAGAAGCGGTTCTGCCTTGCGACATAATTCATGACTCACCTCGAGTGCGCATGTACGAAGAAAAAGAGGCCGAGCTCGATCGGCAGGACAGTTTGGATGCCCCGGAGGAGGAGTGCGACATGGCAAAAGCCCGTTCCGCATTCTATCAGCAACAGGCTCGAAAGTATCAAAGCAGAGAAGTACGGGCCAAAACCTATAACGTTGGCGAACTAGTTCTACGCCTGCCGGAGAAGAAAAAGAAAAAGCTCAAGCCCAAATGGGAAGGTCCTTTCATTATTGACCAGGTTCTAACCGGTGGAGCGTACCATCTGCGGGATGCATCAGACATCCGACTCGAGCCAAACCCATGGAACGCAGCCAGACTCCGAAGATTCTATGCCTAGTGCCGGACTCTATGTTCATCTCCTTACCCCCATCAATTTTTTGCATATCCGTTATCAGTCTTTTCTCTCTTTCTCTCTTCTTTTTTCTTCTCCTCAAGGACTTAAAAGGCTAAATTGTGTCTTGACTACACAATCTTGACGCGCTAACCGCGCTCATTATACCTGGGGGCTTCTTATACAGAAGCTTAATATAACTATTTTTCTGGCGTTATGCCCCACACATGTGTTATTCTTCCGCATGTACCTTTTTTCGCCATTATATGCATCGATATGACTTAAGTTTTGGCCAAGCTGGGTTGCCTGGCTCTTGTATTTATGCCCTACATTCTCGTTAATTCGGCTAGGGCATAAGGGGAGCACCTCTGCGATTGTTACTGTCGGGTCAGCCGGATGTGTACCTCAGACTGGGTGAAGCCGAAAGCTAGCGTTCTTAAGGGAATGTTCGGTCGGTGAACAAAAGATGACTTTTATTTATTTTGATACATGCCCCCAGATGTTTATATTCTGCGTCTCTTTTCGCAGTTCGGACATGCACATTAGGGCATGCGTACCCAGGGAAAGGAACCCTTAACAGAACTATTCTCCCTGGAAGATGTTTCTTACTATCCATGTAATATAACATAGCTAGTTGGGTACTTGTCTGTTCAAGCACTTATGACCCCTACGCCTAGTTTCCACGCATACCCCGGTTTTTACATAACCGAGGGAGTATTCGGATACACTCCGGACTATCGGGTCCAAAGGTCGAAGCGAAAAGGTCCGCCATGACATATGATTTACAATCCGGCTAGGGACATTACATATGTCATTTAAAGTACACAATCACTAAGACTGATTAAATTCTTCTTCTATACCATCCAACAGGCTGTCCAGCCTACAATCCTGTTTGGAATACTTTGCGGCTAATTCTACTTGGTCATACACCAAACTGACGGAGATCTCTTTCCCATCGGGCCCCACAGGTCCGACCTCGGCCATGTGGTTTGGTCAGCTTTGGTATATCGCGTCTTCACCATGGCCCAGGCTTCCCTTGCACCCTGTCGGCAGGCTGATATCTTCCATAATCGGAAGCGCCGCCGCGCTCCCTTGAGCTTCTCTATAAGCTCCCCCATGCCTCCTGGCGGGGAGGCAGATGGCCACAAGGCTTGGGCAATACCTTGCATCACCTGCCGAACTTGTTCGTGCAGTTGTGAGAGCTCTTGTAGAAGATCACCCGCAGACCCGGGCATCTCCTCCGTGGGACGACCTGTCAGCATACCTGCAGACATAACTCCGTTAGTCGGCTTCTTCGCCGAACTCTTCCAAAAGTTCGTTCAAGCACTTACTAAAAATGTCGCGTCAAAGCCGCTTATTCTCCTTCACGGAGTCCGCAAGTTGGGCTCGGACATCTTTCAGTTCCACGCCCAGCCGGATATTGGCATCCTAGAGATTATTTTTCTCCTGCCTGACCCGCGTAAGCACGCGCTCGCCAGCATTCAGCTGTCGATTAGCACGTTGTGCATCCTCCGTCATGGCCTCCGGAGTCATCTGCAACATCTATTGTTAGATTTGCATGCATGTCGCATACTATCTGGTACCCGTCATTCTTTGCAATGGAAACAAGTGTTACCAGAGGGGGCCTTCTCAGACTCCTTCAATGCGGCCACCGCGGCCCGTAGCTGGGCTTTGCACTCTTCTAGCTCTTGAGACAATTGGGTAATCTTCTCTGTAAGAACCTACACAAATAATGATCCTTAAATCAGTTGTGTCAACTGTCTCAAGTCTCAGGGGCTACTGATATATATATAATTGTCAGTTTTTCTTACCCGTATATCCTTTATATACTGGTCCGTGGCTCTGGCAAGACTGTTTTGAGTAGCACGGATGTACGCATCTCCTGAGTTGAAGGCATTGAACGCCTCTTGGGAAAAACAAGCATCACGGAGTATGGCCCAGCGATGCCTGTGATTCATGTGGCTCTCCACTTCGGAATTTGTAGCGGATAGTCTATCTGCATCCTCTGTAGGAGGAGCATCCAGCGTTCGCCCTGTGTTAGCTTCCGCCTTTACGTTCGGCCTTGCAGCCCGACTGGTGGAGGCGTGACCGGCAACCTCTCCGGATATAGTCCAGCGAGCGTTTTTCCTACCAGGAAACATGGACGCCGTTATATTTTAAGAAAGACGACAACCACGGAGCAAGGTTCTGTATCATACCTCTGCGCCGGCGTCTCAGTCCTGACCGCCTTCCTTTTTGGCCTACCCGGCTTCGATGTCCCTCGTTGGCGAGTCACTACGGGTTCAGCATGGCGTCCCGAGGGCCTTCCCTGTAAAACACCATATGTGTATGGTAGGTGAAGTGTATAAAAGGGGATCCTTCTCGAAAGTTGGGACTCCGGTTTTCCTTACATGCGATGCAGGGAGTAGTCCAGGATAGTCGGCTATGATGGCCACCATGGCATCATCGCAGCTCAATTGATAGAATGTCCTATCGATCAGCTCCACAAATATGTCCGGATCCTCTTCGAGTCCGAGATCGAGGGCCCGGTCAGGGTCCTCCGGTTGTGGAGGTGGGCTGTTGACCTCCCTTACAGCTTTTCACAGTTCCTGCCATGAAACGGCAAGGTGAGTATTTATGACGATGAATGCGGGAAGGTTGGGAGTAAAAAGTGACAGCTCACCCGGCTTGGAGGGTTGTACATGGAGAATCCATCTCGTGGCTTAATACGGATGAACTCCTCTTCCTCTCCCTTGAACAACTCGGACAAAATTTTTGCTAGAGCAGCAGCAGAGTCCAGTCCCTTACGCCCGCAGCGGGTGGCATCATCTTTCCCGTTAAAGCGCCACATGGAGTGCCCTCGATATTGAAGTGGTTGCACCCCCCGCATTATACATATTGACATAACCTCGATTATTGTCAATCCTGATTGAGCCAGCGCTTTTATCTGGCCCATCAGGTAAAGGACTTCTCCATTATCTTCCTCCGGAGGGCTCCGTGGGCGCCAGCTTCGGCGTTTCTTCAAAGGGGCATTGTCGAACTCGGGAAGACCCCTCCGAATAGGATCTAGAAGGGGGACGTCCTCCATATAAAACCACTCCGAAGGCCAGTCTTCGGACGTCTTCTTCGGGGTACCGGACAGGTATCCGGTCCCGGCGATGCGCCATATTTTGGCTCCGCCCACTTGATATATTGACCCCTCCTGTGTACGGGGCACAAGGCATAATAGCCTCTTCCACAGCTCGAAATGACCTTCGTAGCCCAGAAACAGCTCACAAAGGGCAACATAACTAGCGATGTGTAATATGGAAGCGGGGGTGAAATTATGCAACTGGAGGCCATAAAACTCCAGGAGCCCGCGGAGGAACGGATGGATTGGAAATCCAAGTCCCCTTAGTAAATAAGGGACAAGGCATACCCGCTCCCCCTTGGAGGGATTGGGGAAGCTCTCCGCTTGCTCCCCGCCATTATAGGTGGAGAGCCCGGCTCGAACGGGGACCATATATGCTGGAGGGAGAAATCCCTGGGTTTGTAACTCTACTAATTGGCTGTGCGGGATGGAACACTTCTCCCAATCACCGGTCTTAGGGCTACTGGAGCGGGAGGAGGAGTTGCGATGGCCGGCCATGTTGGAATGGATTTTTCCGAGTGCGCTCCGATGGATACTCACCGTGGGAGGATGGTGTGGTTTGGATCTAAGAATCCCCGTCCCTTTAACAGACAAGTTTACTTACATGGCTAGGGTGGCGAATGTAAAAATGCCCTGGCTCCTCGCATTCGCTCGACACATGGAAGATAGCCCTTATTGGGCGCAGAAGCCAAGAAGTGCAACATTTATGGGGAGCCGGACACTACTCAGCAGATATTCAGAATTTGGAGAAGAACCCGCCGTGCAATGCCGAAGACAATCTGCGCGTCGGACTCATCGTCATTGAAGCCTGGTTCGGGCGCTACTGAGGGAGTCCTGGATTAGGGGGTTTCCGGACAGCCGGACTATAGACATTGGCCGGACTGTTGGACTATGAAGATACAAGATTAAAACTTCGTCCCATGTCCGGATGGGACTCTCCTTGGCGTGGAAGGCGAGCTTGGCAATACGGATATTAGATCTCCTCCCTTGTAGCCGACTTTTTGTAACCCTAGCCCCCTCCGGTGTCTATATAAACTGGAGGGTTTAGTCCGTAGGACAACATACAATCATACCATAGGCTTGCTTCTAGGGTTTAGCCTCTACGATCTCGTGGTAGATCAACTCTTGTAATACTCATATCATCAAGATCAATCAAGCAAGACGTAGGGTGTTACCTCCATCATGAGGGCCCGAACCTAGGTAAACATCGTGTCCCCCGCCTCCTGTTATCATCCGCCTTAGACGCACAGTTCGGGACCCCCTACCCGAGATCCGCCGGTTTTGACACCGACAGGTATTACACCACATTGATAGCCCGAACCAGTATAAACTCTTGTGTCTCTTGTTCCTTGGGTTCATCAAGCTAGGCCGTGAGATCATGATGTGTGCGAGCTAGAGAGGGGGAGAGATCTTCGTGCGCACCCCGGTGTTCGAACCTCGAGGGTTTTGCCGAAACCCTAAATCCTACATTGGCGCGCCAGGTAGGGGTGCGACGAAGCTTTCCCTTTGTCAACCCGCGCTTCTCCACTCCACCAAGTTCAGGGCCAACGCTCGCCGGGCCCGCGCCAAGCGCCGGGCCGCTCTCCCCACCCGCATCGCTTAGACAGCCCCCGTCGGCGGACCTCCCCGTCGTTCTCCGTCACCCGCTGCCAACGCTGCTACCGGCCCGGCGGCAAACGAGCAGCAAGCCTCCTCACTGCACCCCTCCATGCAGCGAGACAGCCGCACCGCCACCCCGTCGCTGACTCTGGCCGGTTCATCGTCTCATGCTGGCCGCGCACCCACGAATGCGCAAGCCGCACTGCTCATGGCACGCGAGCTCCTATGTTACCGCCCGGTCGACGACTTCTAAGAGGACTGGTTGGACCGCGTCGCCGCGGAGGGCTCTCTTGCACCATCCCTCTCGCTGCCTCTCCCGCCCCGGCTGTGTGCGATGTGGCTCACGGAGCACCTCCGCCTCCTCCGCATCAAGACGGCACCCGCGCGCCGAGACGCGCGGCGCATGCAGGGCCTCAGCCCCCTCCGCATCAAGACGGCGTCCTCGCTCCAAGATGCGCGGTCCCGCGGCGTGATCCACTGCGCCGTGTGCCCGCGCATGAAGAAAGAAGCTACCAAGAGATCCCCCGTCCGCAAGAAAATGCTCCAGTGCTCCCAGCACTGCCACGTCAGGATCGCTTGCTACGGCAGGGCCATGTGTCACTTGCCATGGCAGCGTAGGGACACCAAGATCAAGCTCCGCCTCCATGTTGGGCCCCGGTGGCCAAGGCAGGCTGCCGCGCCTTCATTCCTGAGTTGGTAGCGTCGTCTTGTTGGGCAAGTTCAAGCCGGATCTGCCTCCTGGCTACGACGGCACCCCCGACCCTGTGGAGTTCTTGCAGCTCTATGAGCTAAGCATCGAGGCGTCCAACGGCAACGAAAAGGTCATGGCGAACTGGTTCCCCATGTCTATCAAGGACGGCGCCCGATCATGGCTCCTGAACCTGCCCCCAGGCTCGATCTCCTCCTGGGACCAGATGCGCGACAGCTTCGTCGCCAACTTCCAGGGCACTCACGACCGCCCCCTGCCGCGGGTGACCTGCGCCGCATCAAGCAACAGCCGGGAGAGAACCTGCAGAAGTACATCCAGTGCTTCAATAGCATGCGCCTCAAGTTCCCCAAGGTGACGGACGAGGCCATCATCTCAGCGTTTTCCGATGGCGTCCGTGACAACAAGATGAAGGAGGGGCTCGCCATCCATGAGGAGTTGTGCACGAACTTGGAGCTGTTCAACATAGCAACCAAGTGTGCAAGAGCTGAGGAGGGGCGCCTCTCCCTCCTCGAGCTTCCCGCTGTGGATCCAGAGTAGAAGAAGGGCAAGGTCAAGGACATGAAGCACAAAGGGGTGCAGTACTCGCAGCAAAGCCATATACAAAGCTTGGCCGAGACCTTCCCGAGTCGTCCAAGGGCAGCCGTACGTTCTGCACCTTCCACAACGTGCACAGCCACAACACCAACGATTGTCAAGAGCTCAGGGCCATTCGAGATGGACGCTTCGGTCGACGCCCCGAGAGAAACAACCAGGGCTACGACCGAGGAGGTGGACGAGATGGAGGACGTTGGGACGACCACGAGCCTCGCCAAGAGTGGCGCGGCCAGCCTCGCGAGAACCGCTGGCAGGATCAACCTCGTGAGGGCGCTTGGAGGGACCAGCCTCGCGAGGACCGTCCTCAGGGCAATCCTGGTCTCCCTCCGCTGCCGCCGCCACCAAGGAGCAATGACGACCACCAACAGGAGGAAGGGGCTGGGGGCTTCCAGGAGCCGCGCGCCATCACGAGCATCTTGGGCGGCGCTCAGGCCCCAGCTTCCCAGCGCATCTTCAAGCAGTTCTCTCGCGAGGTGAATGCAGCCCTTCTCAAGCTCGAGGCTACGCGCCTGCTCAAATGGTCCAAGTACGCCATCACCTTTGGCTCGGTGGACCATCTCAAATGCGCGGAAACCGTCGGCGTCCTCCTGATGCTCTATTTACCCGTCACCAGCAATTTCCATGTCACCAAGACCCTTCAAGTGCCATATGATCAGCTCCAGCCCACCAATCCTTTCTCAGGAGTGACTAACGGCTCCACCACCCCGAAAGGGCAAGTTCGTCTCCCTGTCACCTTCGGTCAGCACGACAGCAACCACACTGAACTCGTGGACTTCGACGTCGCCCACATCCGCCTACCGTACAATGCCATCCTCGGGTATCCAGCGCTAGCCAAATTCATGGCAGTCACCCACCATGGCTACAACGTCCTCAAGATGCCGGGAAGCGACGGAATCATCACAGTCCCCTGCGAAGAAAGAGACATGGTGTGCTTCCTCAAGCGCGCCTTCCAAGTTGTAGCAGTCGAAGACCCTAGCAGTGCATATGTGCAGCACCCTCTTGAGGCCAACCCCAAGAAGAAGCAGCTACTCCGCACTGGGCCTCAGGGGAGTGACGCCTCCAGTGGCGCCACCCCAGGATAGGTGCCCGTGCCTGGCGCGCCTCCCTCCCTCGCATAGGGAGGCATGCCCGGCATCCTCCTCTGGCAGGGCTCGTGAGCTCTCTTTTGGAGGGCCTTAGACCTAGCCAACATCACGATGGAGGCGCTCGGGCACCACGTGGAGGCGTGCTTTGCGGCATGTTTCACCCAGGAGGGCACCGGGCAAGGAGCGCCCGACGCTCAATAGTTCATCACCAAGGCCACTCAGGAGCTTCAGGAAGTAAGGTCAATACGCGGCGACCGCCGCCCACCTGGAGCTGCTCCCCATCCAGGCGAGGGTGCTGAGCTGCGCGTTTGCGTCAACATCCCTGGGCTCAACAGGGCCGCATCTCAGGAGCGCTTCTGGCCTTCGCGTGTTGGACGGTGTGAGGGCCCACCTCACAGCTACGTTCGCATGCCATTCGGCCTGCCAAGCGTGGTAGCCGCCTTCCAGCACAACCTGCAGAGCATCCTAGCAGGTCAGGATGCAAGGCATCACGCAGTCCTGGCGGAGATGGAGACTGTCCTCAGGAGGCCACCCGAGCCTCTAGAGCCTCCCGAGGCTCTGGGTCTCAACGGCTCGTCAGGAGCGACTTCTGCTCCACGTGTGTCTAGCTACCCCCGCACTCCTTCGACAACCAAACTAGGTGACATTTTCCAAGTTTATTTAGTTGGGAGCGCCCCCTGGGCTGAAACATTCCTAGACCTCGTGGATTTGTCCCTGCGGCATGTATCCACTTGCATCTTTAGTTCACCCTCTTAGGGGCGCCCCTCGGGCTGCATCATCTCCAAGTCGCTCGGGTCTAACCCAGTGGCGTGTATCGTTCTTGCATTTACCTAAGCTAGTTTGCTTTCCATGAGTAATCTATCTATGGTTATCACCTTATTGATTGTCACCCACCATGGGAGCCACGCTCCGATCGTCTTTCTTCAGGATCCTTCGCATAAGAAGGCTAGGCACGGCGTCTGTGCTCGGGCCCGTCCCTGCAGCGTCGATAAATCCAACGGCTGAGCTCTGTCTGGCGGGCCGGCCCCATTCATGTCACCTCCTAGGGTCGTTGGTGCGTGGCCTTCTCCTGCGATATCCTTAGGAAATTCATTCGGCACGGGTTGTCTAACTATCTCACAGGAACGCCACAGCCATCAAGAACCAAGACCAGGCGCAACCCGCCTTGAGGTAGGGCCTCATGAGTCCCGCGCTGGCTCACGAGTGCCCGGACACACCTCGTCTAGCCCTACCGTGCAAGCCACGTGTCAGGGCGGGGCTGTATACGCCTCGGGGGCTCTCCGCAGTAGGGAGTCCCCTCCCATGTGCCAGTGGAAGCACCATGCTCCGCGCTGGCAGTCGACACTGCTGAGGAGCGGCTATGCCTGTGCAAGTGCGGAAGCGCTATGCTTCGTGCTGGTCATAAACAACTGAGGGCGGCCCCACGACCGTATCAACCTCAGGGAGCCTCCGACCTCCGTGTCTGGCCTCATCGCAACACCTCCCCTTGGGAGAGTCGCACGAGGGGGCTAGGCACGGGGTCTGCGCTCGGGTCACGCCCAAGCATACGCCACCCCGCCAGGTCCCCGGGACCTGGTCGTCGCGCGCCCTCCCAAGCGAAGCCAAGGTACGAAGGTCGTTTGCACGTCAAGGGGGACTCCTGAGCATCGTGACTCAGGACCCTAACTGACCACATAGCCCCTCACTCCTTGGTCCATCCTAGTGATCCGGATGGCCCAATGGCGACTGAGGTATGCGCGGGGTCGGGCCCTGCCGACGTAGAACACTAGGCCTACTCCCAGATCTCCTTTCTATAGGTTGTTTGCGCGTTAAGGGGGACTCCTGAGCATCGCAACTCAGGAGCCTAACTGATCACATAGCCCCTCACTCCTTGGTCCGTCCTGGTGATCCGGACGGCCCAATGGTGGCTGAGGTATGAGGGGGGTCGGGCCCTGCCGACGTAGAACGTAAAGCAAATCGAAAGGAAATCGCAGAATTTCAAAGCAAATATTACAATACATATTGTTCTCCTGAAACCAAACGTGAGTTTAAGGCCTCCGCGAGGCATGGTGCATATTGCAGAAACTAAACAGGAAAGGATCCACCAGCAAGTCATCCCATCACCCCTGGACACCGCCGTCGCCTTCAAGGCATGCTTCTTCTTCAACGGCGTCACCTTCACCTGTACCACCAGCCGGAGTTGCAGGATCAGTTGTTCCATCGGCCGGGGGCGCGGGTGCGACGGTGTGGAACTTCTTCAGTAGGACCTCCACCTGACCCTACACGGCTGCAGCAGCGGCCACATAATGCTCGTCGTCCACAGGCTCCAGCAGCTCGTCAAGGCAGGTGGCAGGATCGCGGAGATGGAGGTGGCTGAAGACATGCTTCAGCGCGGCTGAGGAATGAACGCGGGCTTCTTCCTCTGCCATGACGCCGATACCGCTCACGACGTCCTCAAGCGCACCGGCCAGATAAGGAAGCAGCTGGGTGGGGCCCTCATCGCTGGCGGCCAGCGGCTCCTCCAAGCCCTTCTCGTAGAGTGACCGCAACGCCATTCGAGACCTCTCCTCGAGGATCTTGAAGGTCGCGCGATCCTCAGCCAGGACCTTTGCCTTGGGGTCAAGCTCGGCCTTCTCCGCCTTCAGCTTCTGCTCCAGCTCCTCCAGCCGGCTGCGCTCCATGGCCTGCGCCTTCGCCAACTGCTTCAGCTCGGCGTCGCGATCCTTGACGGCGTCCTCTTGGGCCTTCATCTTCTCCTCCTCCTCCTTGCGGCCTCAAGCTTCTTCCGCGCGCTCCCTCCGCACGGTCTCCAGCGACCGGTAGCTGTCCTGGGTGGCCCCGGCATCCTTCAGCGCCACCTCGCGGGCGGCCACAGCTTGGGCGACGGCTTCCATGTCCTTCTCGGAGACCACAGCAGCCTGGCTCAGCATCGCCCGGATGGACACATCGGAGTGAAGCCAGCCAGAGACCAGCTCCAGGCACCCAGCCACTAGGCGACGGTCGGTGCCTTGAAGATCTTCTCGCAGTAGGGCCATCACAGAAAGAGCATGCTCCAGGACGTCAGGAGAGGCGGAAGAACCCGGAGACAACAATGGGGCAGAAGGAGGAGGAGGAGGCGACGTCATCACCATGGCCTGGGAGGCCAGAAGCTCCTGAGCATCGGGGACCCCAGCGCCCTAGCCGGACGTTGGCACCTCCGAAGCCAGCGGGGCCTCGGGGGCTGAGTCCTCCCGAGGGTGCTCCACCAAACCTCGCGAGGATGATCGGGCTGGAGAAGCGTGAGCTCCGTTACTACCCTTATACGTGAAGAGGGGTGCGGCCGCAGGGGGCGATCTGGGCTTGAGCAGTACCACCTCGTTCTCCTTTCTCTTCTTCGTCGCGCGCGTCGGCCTAATTGCACAATGGAGAAGCGTCAAGGACGAGCAGCAGAAGCAAGAACAAGGCAGGGCAAGAACACTTACTGGTCCACCGTGGCGTAGTCCCTCCGCTCCTTGAGCTTGAAGCCTGAGAGCCTCGCAGCCTGAGGCGCAGGCACGCGGGCTCCAGGAGCAGAAGCAGGGGCAGCAGATGGATCGAAAGCAGCTCCAGGAAGTGTTGGGGCAGGAGCGTCGTCCCGGGAGATCAGCGCCGATCTGCCCTTCGTCGGAACCACGGGCGGCTCCTCCCTCTCCGGGAGGACGCCAGCCTCTTCATCATCATCAGGCAGGGTGCGAAGGATGTGGGCCTTACGCAAGGGGGAGGTCTCCCCCATCCCCTCGGGGGTCGCCTCCGAGTCGCGCTCCTCGCCCTCCTCCTCTTCCCCCTCCCTACGGGAATCGCCAGAAGACACGTCCACCGTCGTCGTCGCCACCGGGACTCCAGGGGGCGCCGGTGACACCAGGCCGTGCCAGTCAAAGGTGGGCATGGCAGCCATGACCAGCGCCCCGTCCTTCCGATGGAACAAGGGGATGTGGGCACTCGGCGGATACTCTTGGTCGTCCCCGACCAAGAGGCGGAGAGCCACAGCCAGCTCCCCTTCAGACAAGGCCTCCGGACTCAAGCGATGCTTGTATTCTCCGTCCCCGAGCGTCCATAGGGGGCGCAAGTGCGCCTAGAGAGGATACACCCGCAGCATCAGGAATTCCCTCAGGAGCATGGCCCCCGTCATCTTCGCTGCCTTTGCGTTGCCCGGCCTCAGGTCGGCGGTCATCTTCTCCATCACCGACTTTGCCCAGTTGTCAGTAAGCTTCGTGCGGGACCACCCCTCATCAGACTGGGGCATCTCCACCGGCAGCTTCAACCGTGGGTGGACACACTTGGCATCCATCCTGACCCACTTGCTCCTGAAGCCATCGGCCTTCTTTCCGGCCGTTGAGATCGCGTTGGCCTTGCCGGCTACGACAAAGTTGGCGCACCCCTAGGTGTGGACGTCATTGATTCGGTGGAAGAAGAAGTGGCGCAGCAGTGCCACAGATAGCATCACCCCGGCATATGCCTCGCAGTAGAAGGCAAAGATCGACAAGAGAAGAATGGAGTTGGGAAGGAGATGGAGGGACTGCAACCTATAATGTTCGGTGGAAGAAGAAGTGGCGCAGCAGTGCCACAGAGAAGGGGGGAACCAGGCCACCCGACAGCACGGCGGAGCCAGCCAGGAGCTCGGTCTTCCCCTTCTCGTTGTTCACCCCCACCGTCAGTAGGTGCGTGGCGACATTAGGCGCGTCCAGAGACGGGTCATACCAGGTAGGCGGCAAAACAGCCTTGGCCTTTCAGGGCGCCATTGGTTGGAAGCTCGGAAGGGGATTGAAGCAGATCTGGAGATTTCGGAAGCAAGGAGCGCGAGAGGGGATCTGGAGCAATATGAAGGAAAGCAATGAAGGCAAGCGTTGCCCGCACCGGCCTTTTTGTCAGACGGGTAGTTGCCGAGGCAGCAGGGAGAAGCGGAGAAGCCCACGTCCAATCGGTCTCCATGCGCCAACCAGGGCCACAGGCTATTGGGGCCCGTGGCGCTCCGCACTTGCCATTTGGCTTCGCCTCGAAGCCAAGCCTGAGCGTGCCTTGGGCCCGGGGGCTACTGTCGGCATTCTGGGAACGGGGGTCCCCATACTTGCCTACCTGCGGCCCACAGCGTGGCTCCACCAGCGGTCCTGTATGGCCCATCTTCACCAGCAAACACTCAAGACCCTCGCGAGGGGCTAAGCCTCGCGAGGAAGACGACACAAGACCTACTGGGGGGCTGCCCCACCAGGCTGGCTCGTGAGGGGCAGAGAGATCAAGGCAAGAGATACCTCACGAGGTTTCTGTGACGCAAGCCATGAGGACTGGGGCTAGGTGGGCGCCAGCGCGTGCAGTGTCCTCGTTTCCTCTTTGGTGGTAAAGAGGCTAGCGCAGGCGAGGAGTCCCAAGGCATCAGGCAAAGGTTTCCATATAGGTGCAGGAAGACCAAGACCAGCAGGACAGCAAGACAGAGGTCACTGTGGAGCCCAAGACGGCGTCAGCACCAGAGCCTTTGGCAGGCGAAGACTACTTTTGTCAGGATAACTTGTACTAGTTGTCTCCCTTCGAATTTAGCCGTTGTGGGATCCCTTCCCGCTCAATATTTGGGGAGAGGACCAGGCCTCTATAAATAGGACTAGCCACCACCATAGAAAGGAGATCGGCTGATCCAGAGAGAGAGAGAGATCATCCTCAACCACACAAGTTCACCGAGCACAAGAACACCTCTCCTCAGGAGGTTGTTCTTCCCTTCTAACTGTTCATCTTCAGCACAAGAGGCAATCCACCACACCACACTAGAGTAGGGTATTACACCACATCGGTGGCCCGAACTAGTATAAACTCTTGTGTCTCTTGTTCCTTGGGTTGACCGAGCTAGGCCGTGACATCATGATGTGTGTGAGCTAGAGAGGGGGAGAGATCTTCGTGCGCACCCCAGTGTTCGAACCTCAAGGATTTTGCCAGAAACCGAAATCCGACAACTTCCAGTACTACTCCCTCCTTCCATCTACAGGGCCTAATGCGATTTTGGAGGCTAACTTTGACCAAATGTTAGAGTAATAATATATGTGATGGAACTTACACAAAGCATATGGTCAAATTCGTATGTGAAAGGATAATGATATAATTTTCACATTATAAATCTCATGTATTATTAATCTTGTCAATTGTCAAAGGCGGTTTACCTAGGAATGTGTGTATAGCTAGGCTCGTGCATGAGAGCTCACTCCCCTTAGTTTTTCACATCTCTCTCCTTCACATCGGCAAAAGTGCCATGTAAGTTGGCTCTTAATGGCTATTAGGTTGGCTCTAAGCATTTAATATTTGCATGAGCAAGGTATATGATTGGAAGAGAGTTCCATGCATACTTTTTTCTTGATCTATGTGTTATGGTCGGGCTGTAGAATATAAGAGCCCGCTTCATTCTCTCTCCTCTCTTCTCACTCCTCCAAGTAGGATTTTAATGACATGACAAGTCTTATAGCCTGCTAACTAGGCCTTATTAGACTTGCTCTTAGGCCCTATATCAACGGAAGGAGGGAGTACTATGAGAACTGCATACTCTACTACAGATGTTGTCAGTACTCCACTAGTACTATTGGACAGGGAGCTTAAAAAGTTACTATTGGACTGGCTATACGTGGTGAAATCCTAGTAGGAAGAGCATGCAGAAGAACAAGCACATTCCCGTGGTTGAAAACAAATTGGAAACCATCTCTGTTTGAGTACAAATGTAGGAGTACATACGAATCTAACAATATTGATTGGGCATTGTTGAATGTTAATACTCTTTTCTGTAAGTTCGATCAAAGTAGAGACACTTTGACTACACATAAAACCTATATGTAAACTAGAAAGGATCAGAGGGAGTATATTGTACGTTCAATAGCAAAAAGAACATTGAATACCCTTTATATATGATTTGTAGATGCTATGATTACCGGTTCAAAATTTTGAATCCGCCTTAGGTATCACACATGCACCCACTTGTTTTCTCTTGATTTCATCTCGGGGTCCAGAGATCGATTGAAAGAGGACTAGGGTGGGTACAATACGTTCGTTTCGCTTATGAACGTACAATATACTCCCACTGATCCCCACAGACCCCCCGGGTCATTTCCATCATTCTATGATAAAACAGACCAAACCTTTATCTCCTTGCATGACACACAATTGATCTCTCAAACATCAATCGATCTCGTCAAGATGTGTTGGGGCAAGAACCAAATGGGATGTCAAAACAAAGATGGGAAGCGACACATAGTGGAGGCAAAGTGAAACTTTAAACGAACCATTTGTTTGTATGCATGTCTTACAAATTACAACATTGGAAATACAAGTGAATGATACTCGGTGGAATGTTCAAATGACGCATGCGGGAGGATGGACTCGATCTGAGGGCGGCATGATCGATGGAGAGGAGGGTTGGAGAGGAATGAGAAATAAGCAATGCCTCATGATTATACTTGAACGGCTCAAATAAACAATAAGTTGTCTCGTTTTCCCTTCCGTCTTGGTCACGGAGTAAGATACGACCTCTGTTTTATTTACTCTGCATACTAGATTTGACTGAAGTTAAACTTCATAAAATTTGACCAAGTTTATAGAAAACTAGCAAGATGCCCGTGCCTTGCATAGAACATCAAGATCTTGTGGGAGAAAAGGATGAACGAGGGAAGGCCTTATCTGCAAATGTGGAGAGCAGTGCAGTTAATTGTCATAGTTTCCATCGTATTTTTTAGATATAGATCGGATGGCCTATATTGCCGGATGGCAAGCACACCATCATCACTGACTCTGCTTTTTATGTACACTAGTAAGATGCTTGTGCGTTGCACGGAACATCAAGATGCATTTGTATGTGTAGTTTATCTTGTGGGAGAAATGGATGAATGAGGGAAGGCCTTATTTGCAAATGTGGAGAGGAGTGTGGGTATGTTTTTGCAAAATTTCCATAGTTTCCTTCCTATCCGTCAGATATAAATCGGATGGTCTCTTATAAAAAACAGAGTTGGTTATGATGGTGTGCCCGCCATCCTGCAATATAGGCCACCCGATTTATATCTGACGGATAGGAAGGAAACTATGGCAATTTTGCAAAAAGGTACCCACACACCTCTCCACACTTGCAAATAAGGCCTTCCATCATTCATCCTTTTCTCTCACAAGATAAACTAGTCATACAAATGCATCTTTCTGTTACGTGCAACGCATGGGTATCTTGCTAGTAAGAGTAGAAATATGAACATTTACAATAGCAAATATATATGATGTGGAAGTATATTCAATAATGAATCTAATGGTATTGATTTGTTATTGTATATGTTATTATTTCTGTCTATGAACTTTGTCAAAGTTTACAAAGTTTGACTTTGAGCAAAGCTAAAATGCGGAGTAAATAAAAACAGAGGGAGTACGCAGGGACTAGTACAGTTACTACTACCGGAACATGGTAAGTTGGAGCCCAAAATGCGGGCACGGACCGGGCACACCTGAATTATTCTTTCAAATGGTCGGACACCTGCATTTAGCACACCATCCGGCTACTTAATCAAGTGTTATGCTTCATTACTTGAAAAGGAAAAGGGTGGCACCGTACCCAAAACCACCACACTTGGGGCTAGGGTAACAACTTGGTACTGTACCACATTTGAGCCAGGGCACAAAAACCACCTGTTCTATGCCTAATGCACAACGCAGAGCACTGACGCTCGAATATGGCCGGGAAAACAGGGAAACCGACATGTGGGGCACACCTGTCGGGACGACGTGGCATAGACTAGTCCAATGGAGGAGCTGGCCCACAACCTTCTTGCCACCGGCAACCGTTCATGCGGGTCGTGGGGACCAGCAACGTGGCGTAGCTCCAGCACCACCTCTGGACAGGGCGACTGCGGTGAGGGACATGCCCATCATCGCTGGACACAGTCGGTTTCAGTGTGCTGAGGGCGGCATTAGCGTTGTGGCACGACCAGCAGATCAACACCCGGCTCATCGAGGATGCACGAGGCGCCGAAGTGCGTGCGTGCCGCGACGTGTCCGCGGAGTGGTGTAGCATGGCCAACTGCATCTCCAAGACCTGAGACCATGCCGGGTCGTCTTGCTTTTTCAATGACATGTGGGGTCGCATGTGAGCAAAGGACATCTCCAACTTTGCCACAACCGCAGCTGACTACCCTGGCACTCCAAAAACCCTCGTCCCTCCCGCCGTCGCTGGTGCCTTCCCAGCCGGCGCCAGCTGCCCACATTCATGCCGTCTGTCCGTATGCCGTCACTAAGAGGCTCGGTGCCCGAGGAACAAACTCCGGCGACTTAATGACGCACCCGGACGCTTTGGCCTCACTGGAATGCGCTACTTAAAGAGACAATGCCCAGCTAACCTCCACACCATAGCGCATCGTCCTGCTACCTACCACCACATCCGCCATGACCGCGAGCACGAACACACTTCGGGAGAGCTTTGTCTTTGGAGATGAAGCTCGAGGTCGCCGCTCGCGATGCAATAGCGGCGTAGCCCGACGCGGACGCAACCGCACAACCGGTGGCCACGATGGCGGCCACCGACGGGAGCACCGTCAGCCATGCGTCCTACTCGCCGCCGTCCAACGTCCGGCACCGCCGAGGTCGGGGACTCCTCTTAGGATTTGTAGGACATGTCCATCTCCCATATTCTACTCTTCCTCGCCGGAGACCGCACCTTTGTCTTGAACCCCGCCCTCATACATGGAGATCGCACATGGAGGACGTCGGTCGTCGCCGTAGAATAGTTTTAGGGTCGGGTTTCTTTTATTTTTCCGTCCTTATAAAAGTTCGAAATGTAATGAAAATTTGTCGTATTTGCATTAATCTCGGCCGGTGTATATGAACTTTCACAATAATATAGTATATTGTAGGAGTACTAGCAAGATGCCTGTGCATTGCGCAGAACATCAAGATCTTGTGGGAGAAAAGGATGAAAGAGGGAAGGCCTTATTTGCAAATGTGGAGAGGATTGCGGGTAAATTGCCATAGTTTCCTTCCTATCCGTTAGATATAGATCGTACACCCTATATTGCAGGATGACAGTCACACCATGATCACCAACTCTGCTTTTTATTGAACCGAGACAAAGCTAACATGCGAAGTAAATAAACACATAAGGTATACATACACAATATATCTTAGGCACTCCAATAGTACGTCCACTACACATTCATGCATTTCACATCTTTTTACATCTACGGGAACCTATGAAAGGGTTAACGTAAATTGCCTCTCTCTCTCCTCCCTGATTTTCGTGGTGGTGGGCCCCTCCCTCCCCCCAATCTAAAATCAACAGCTCACACGTTTTACATTATGTTAATTACGTAACTGGGGTTATGTAGGTGTAGCATTACTCGTCCAAAAAACCCAACTAAACCAACCTCCCAACATATCGCTCGGGAAA
This sequence comes from Triticum urartu, assembly GCF_056163025.1. NCBI lineage: Eukaryota > Viridiplantae > Streptophyta > Magnoliopsida > Poales > Poaceae > Triticum > Triticum urartu. The sequence goes on along the minus strand of NC_141876.1, from coordinate 358,738,544 downwards.
AGACCCGGCCATGCCGTTTTAGTCGGGATTACCGTATTAATAGTAGTAGTATCGATGGATCGCGTGAAGCACCAATTTTTTTTGAGGGGGCGAAGCAACTAGTATAAAAGGAAAGGGGGGGTACATTCACAGCACCCCTGTCGCGGTCGCATTGCACCCCACACATGTTCGGTCCTGCACACGGCTCACGCAAATGGAACGCGCTTCGGCTTGCCTCTTCACTGACACGTGGGACTGCACTTGGAGAAACCGACCATGCGCCAAACTCCCCCCACCCACCCCGCGACCCCCCCCCCAAAAAAAATGCCCCCAAATCCCAAATCCAGCCGCCCTTCGGCCAACTAGCCAATAATATTCCCCTACCCTCCTCCCCCCGCCCCCCTTCACTCCATTTGCTCCGCCAAAGCTGCCCTCCCCGCCGTGTCAATACGTCGGCGCCACAGTTCATCGAGGGGATGCACGGTGATCCTCTCCCTCCCACAGTACGCTCTCATAGACTGCCATCCTCGAGCCGCGCCGCCACCGCTGGCGATGTTCTTGTGCAGGCGCACGGCGGTCAGCACCGCCACTGCTGGCGACGTTCGTGTGGAGACGCACGGCGGTCAACTTCTCCCATTGTATGCGCATTCTAGACTAAGGACACGTGCATGTCCGTGTAGCATTGAATGTGAACTGATAGACGATGTTAATCTCACTGTTTGCCGAAGTAGTTTACAGTCGATATGCTCTGCTTAAGAAGCTTCCTTGCCCTGTTCTGCACTCAATCTGCTTAGCTGAGATGGCATGCCAAGCCCGATTAGTTGCTAAAATATCCTGCCATATATTTATTGTAACGTAGATTGCCATGGTCTAGTAGCCAATCTATTAGATGAAATAGCTCTACACCGTTTTATACTCGATCTTTGTTGCTGCGATGGCCTTCGATAGTTCGATGGCTGTGTGCTCGGCCTCATTGACTGCTGAAACATCCTGCCATAATTTACCACTCAAATATGTTTGCTGAATTAGTTTTAAATATATTTCATTACTTAGATCTACTCGTCCAAATATCTTGCCATAGCTTTAGACATCGACCTAGGTATTTTTTTCTGGACTTCATAAAAAAGCATATACGTTTTTCCTATAATATCTAGTAGAAGAACTAATTTGTATGTCTAACAGATGGACAGGACTTGGATAACTTCTGCTCGAAGATTCTCCGCTGCATATGTCGAGGGGCTTGAAAACTTCATGAACTTTATCAGAACTGAGTATGGTGGTCCGAAATCAGATGTGCTCTACCCTTGTAGCAGTTGTATGAATTCAGTTACACCACCACAGTCAACTGTGCAAAATCATCTACACTTGTATGGGATGTCGGTCACATATACTAGGTGGGTTCATCATGGTGAAGCTCTGAACATCAACGTTACTGACTAGGTGGAAGCAGTAGATCACCATCTTGATCTGCGTGATGCTCGGGTGGAAGAGGAGGAGGAGGTGGTGGTGGCAGAGCCAGTGAGCTTGACCAACATTGAAACAATGCTATGAAATGCTCGTGCATTTCGTGAACTTTCACCTGCAGAAGAAAAGCGGTGGGACCGCATGTTGGAACAATGCAACGTGGTTGTCACCCCAGGAAATAAGCCGTCAATATTCTAAGCTATGGTCACCTTTCTTCAGGTGAAGACATCTAAGCAGATGACCAACAAATCATTCGATGCGATGTTGGCTACTTTCTGCAAAGCTTTCCCAGATGCGTCTGAGCTGCCACACACCTACAGTAAAATAAAGAATTTCCTTCGTGTAGTTGGAATTGGATATGATATGAGCCATGTTTGTAAGAATAATCATGTTCTGCTCTGGAAGGATTATGCCAACTTAAGTGAATGCCTGAAATGCAAATCATCAATATGAAAGATGGCGATGCTGTGAACAGGATTCCTCATAATGTTCTGAGACATTTTCCAATTACACCAAGATTGCAGAGGTTGTTTCATGATGCTGAAACAAGAGAGGATGTACTGTGGCATTGTAGGAACCAAAAGTACCAAGATCAGAATGTAATGAGCCATCCATCACATGGTAGTGAGTGGAAAATATTCAATGATAAACACAAAAAGTTTGTTGCTGACCCGAGAAACATTAGACTTGGCTTAGCTTCAGATGGATTTAACCCATTTGGCCACCAAAGCGCCACATATAGCCTGTGGCCAGTGCTTGTTATCCCTTACAACATGCATCCAAATGTCTGCACCAAAGAATCAAACTACATGATGGCCTTGCTCATCCCAGCTCCAAAAAGTCCTGGAAACAATTTTGATTTATTCATGGAGCCTCTTGTGGAGGAACTTCAATATCTATGGAGGGGTGTTCTCACTCGAGACCTATATAGCAGCCCACCAGCTGATTTCTTTCTGCGTGCTGTTATAATTTGGTGCATCCATGATTATCCGGCTTTGGTCACTATGTTAGGGCGAACGACCATGGTTACAATGCATGTGTTCCTTATGACAGGAATTTGCTGTCATACGCAATACTTAGCAAGATCTGTTACATTGGACACTGTCGTTTCCTTGCCAGGGACAAGCCGCGTCCTACAAAATACTGAAGACATGTGTTCAATGCAAAGCATGAAAACCGCGATGCGCCAAAGAGGCTCACCGCCGATGAGTTGCAAGTGGAATTTGAGAAGGTTAGGCATATTACACCAGGAAACCATCCTGATAATGGTAGCGGGAAAAGGAAGCGTCGCAAGGCAGAAGAGAGATTATTATTTACCCGCAGTTCCACTTTAGGGGACTTGGAGGATTGGACAGATTTGGATCTGTGGCATAATCTTGATGTGATGCACATCTAGAAAAATATATGTGATAGCATTATCAGCACACTTCTTAATATTGAAGGCAAGATGAAAGATACCTTAAAATCTAGGATTGATTTGACACACCTGGGTATCAGAAATTATTTGCAGGTGCAAGATGAAGGTAAACCACGGGATATGGCACCAGCTATGTACGTCTTGGACAAGGCAAAAGGAAAAGAATTCTGCAAGGTCTTGTCATGTGTGAGATTCCCACATGGATTTGCTTCCAACCCTGAAAGGATAGTCAGTGCAGATGGAAACAAGGTACGAGGGTTGAAAACTCATGACTACCACGTCCTACTTCAAAGGGTTTTACCTGTTATCCTTAGAGGATTGGGCCGCTCTGACTTATAAAGAGCAGTTGCAGATTTGGGACAATTCTTCAGGGAACTCTGCAGTAGAAATATCAGGGTAGATGCTTTGGAGCATTTTAGAGACAAGATACCAACTATCCTATGCGACCTTGAGAAGATATATCCTCCAGCCTTCTTTGATGTGATGGTGCATTTGGCTGTTTTTCTACCTGATGAGGCACTACTTAGAGGTCCAGTACAGTATGGCTGGATGAACACTATTGAAAGGCGGCTCAGCACTTTCAAGGGCTATGTTAGGAACAGAGCTAGACCCGAGGGTTCCATTGTAGAGGCCTACATTGCTACAGAAACATTCTGCTCAAAATACACTAAAAAAAATGATCAGCTTAGCAAAGAGGTGGGTGAAGACAATCCCGGGCTCAATGTTTTTGATTATTCTGTTCGAGTTTTAGGGAAGAGTCGATAAGAGGACAAGCCTAAAGATTTGGACAAAATGGTTTGGTATGTGTTGAATAACTGTCCTGAGATACTACCTTATATCAAGTAAGTGTTAAGTACTGCAGCTTATACATCATAATTTACTAAACTTGCAGCACATTCTTATATATTTAGTTGTTTGACGCGATCACTATGTTGTGCAGCGTCTACAAAAAGGAGTTAGTGCCACAAAATCCAAGAAACATTGAAAAACTGGTTATGGCAGGATTTGCGATATGGTTCAAGAGCCATGTAAGCTTTTGAATTGCACTGTTAGTTTTTTAAGATATTGAGTACATAAGATGATCAGCTTGTCTATTTTATAACCATAGGTTAAGAAGATGCGGGAGGATGGGCAGTCAGTTGATGATGCCCTTTATGCACTAGCAATGGGTCCTGATACTCGGGTAAGACATTATGAATCTTGCATTGTTGGAGATGTGCGCTACAACACCCTTGCATGCGACGAAGGCAGGAAGACACAAAACAGTGCCATCATGAGCACGGATAAGTACGGCATAGAGACAACTGAAATGTATGCTAACATAACAGACATTGTTCAGTTGCAGTATATCTCCAGTTTTTAGGATCATCGGTGTGTGGTTCTGTTGTGCTGTCATTGGTATAACCTGTTTTCCAGGATCACAAAACCCAGAGCTAATGATTATTCAAATCCATGAATGTCAAGGCGGCGTACAGACCAACGAGCATTTTATTTTGGCAAATCAAGCAACACAGATATTTTTATTGGAAGACACATTTGCACGTAGGGATTACTGGAGAGTATTGCAAAGGTTTGAGCAGAGGAATTCGTTTAATGAAGTTGCACAACAAGATGATGCCTGCACTGCTCCTGATGTACAAGATTCCACAGATGTTCCTAATATCTTTGAGAACCATCACGTAATGATGCTGGCGAAAAGATTGCCTGTCGTGCTATGGACATACAAGAGTTGATCAGGAAGAAGCCAACGTTCGAGGACATTGAGGATGAATAAGAAGATGGCACTCTGGGGAATTACGATTCAGACTGATACACATGGAAAAGATGTTGACGCTGCTGCTGCGGATGATGATTAGATTGCTTTTGTCGTATTTGCCTATCAGAAGATGTTGTTTTATGTACTTTGTGAAATTGTGTTTGCTATCACAACTGAAACCTGATGAACGTGTTGTTTAGTATTTTGCTGTGAGAACATCACTTGTTATGTATGTTCATTTGTGTTTGGTGATTGTATGATGACTAAAACATGATGACATTGTTGTTTAGTTGTACTCATATTTGGCTGTGAAACTTGAATTTGATGACATAGTTTGCTGTTGGACTGCAATTTGCTCGACGTCTTCAAAAGGGAACAAAGCTGACCTGGCAGTGCGTCTGCTAATTTATTTATTTATTACCAAAAGGGCCTATGCTATTTATTTATTTATGAGCAAAAGGGGATACCCCCCGATTTCTGTTAATAGAAATCATTAGATGTCCACAACACTATGCCCGGCCTGCTACACAGGTTTCATTTATTACGAGTTTCAGCAAAATGCTCATGTCATAGTCACTGAATACATCACGAGTGCTACATACACTGCAAATAAAGAGACAATCATCCTACAGAGCACATCGATTTTGACCATTATCTTCACAAGCTCTTTCATCTCCTCATTGTTGTCAAGGTCGTTCAGAAGTTGTTGCTTGGCCATGATCAGAGGAACTGCATCTTTAACCTTCTGCTCTACATCTTCCTCTTCTGCCGTTCCTTCAGTTACTTGTCCAACACCCCAACCTGCTGGTATTGGGATTCCTCGGCTAACAAAATAATCAGCGTAGTTGCGTTCCCCCACATCAGCAACTTCCCAGAAATACAAATCACATGAATATTCCCTTTTCTGCACAAATCAAATTGGAAGATCATCAACTAAACTATTAAAAATATCAACAACTAAAAGCAGCAGAACAACACTTAAACATATTATTACCCCATGATTCAGGCATTTATAGAGGACTCGGCCAGGGTTGAGGATTGTGGTTGAGACGCAACGGATGACTCTGCGTGATTTGCAGCACTAGCACCACACCAATGGCAGCGGGTTGCGATGAGCAACCGGCTGCGATGCGTATGCCGACGGGGGTGTGATGAGACCCACAAGCGATGGTACGGGTGGCAACTTGGTGCATATCTGGTTGTTACCTGCTGAAGAGCAGGTGGACGAGGAGCCAGCGGACATGGTTGCTGCGACCAGAGCTTCTGATGCTAGGCAGAGTAAGTACAGAAGAGGAGAAGCGAACGTTGGATATGTCAATTTCATTACTTGCAGAGTAGCATAGCACCACATATAGTCATAGTGTAGGTTTGGATTCGAACCAGCTACAGGAGTACGTCTCTATTTTTTCTAAAACTCAGCAACGTCTCTTTATTGGTACAATAGCTTGTTCTATACGCCTTCTCAAGTCTTTGATTTTCTTTCTTTTTATGCAAGGAAGGAAGGAGGACAAAATTGGAATTTCCTGGGACTTGAACCCAAACCTCTCGGTTGAAAACCAAGGGTGCTGGTCACTTATGTGGCGAACGTTCCCTGGGAGGAGGATGGTAGGCGAACGCATTTTCCTCGCAGTTTTAGTTGCGATGCAAGATCGAAGGGTCGCAGTTTTGGCAATGTTACCAGGCGAACGAGCCCGGTTTTTCTTTTCTTCCTTATATAAAAAAATATGCTACTTGGTGTCAGCTTAGTCAACAAACGGTTGTGCCCACCTTGACCGTTGGACTGACATTCAACATCTGTCGTGTTTCTTCAAGCTCTTCTTCCACCAGTCGCCAAAGCCAAACCAGTGTCGGCGGGACCGCCTGCTCCCGCCTCCCACATCTGGTTGTGCTGCCACGCATGCATCGTGGCCACATCGCACCCTAAAACTCTACGCATCTTCCCCGGCTCCCACTATTAGGGAAAACGTTATACACAGAACTTTAGCAGTAGCGCTTGTTAAAAGAGCATGCTACTTCTAGATAGCAGTAGCGCGTGCAAAATAAGCACGCTGCAGATGGACATATATCAGTAGCGCGTCTCACCGAAAACTCGCTACTACTAAAATTCCAATCACTTAGCCGATGGGCTACACATAGTAGTAGCGATCTTCCAAAAACTGCGCTACCGCTAATAAACTTATAGCAGTGCGTTTATGTGTAAATTGCTACTGCTAACGAAAAGAAAATGAAATGAAAAACAAATAGAGAAGTAAATAAAAATGAAAGAAATAGAAAAAGGAGAAAGGAAAAATATAAAATATAAAGAAAAATAAATGAAAAAGGGAAAAATGATGAAGACGTAGCAGTAGCGCGCTCTCTGAAACGCGCTATAGCTAACTTAGCTATAGCGTGTTTTATGTAACGCGCTACCGTTACTTTTGACTTAAGCAAAAACGGTTTCCCCCAGCCACCACTTCTCCCCCAAATCGATCCCTCGCTTCGCTGCCATCTCCCCCACTTCGCTGTCGCCCCCACTTCGCCGCCATCTCCTGCCGGCGTCGACGCCGCGCTCATCCTCACGGTCGCCGCCCAAGGCCGCCCAGCCTCACCGCCGCCGCCTCTCGGGCCGCCCTCGACCTCACCGTCGCCTCCCTCGACCTCACCGCCGCCGCCCTCGACCTCACCGCCCCCGAGCCCACCAAGACTGCCGCATCCTGATCCTGAGCCCGCCCACCCGGCCCCTACCTCCGTCGCCAAGCACCTCCCCGCCATCGTCTCTCCCCTCTCTGTAAGCCCCCCAACCCATCCTTTTTAGTTAATAGATGTTAATGTTAAGTAGTAGATAATGTTGATGTTTTTTAGTTAGGGTAATAATAGACGATGTTAAGTAGTAGATAATGCAGATGTTAATTAGGGCAGTAGGGTTTAGTTTTTGAATTTAGTTTGTTTAACTAGATGTTAATTAGGGCAGTAGGGTTTAGTTTAGAGTAAAGTTTAGTTCAGTAGTTAACTAAATATAATATATATTTGGTTTTTGAATTGAGTTTGAGAGAGCATGTATGATTTGTGTAGATTTTCATGAAGTGTCAAACGCTATAGGACATGCAAATTTGAAGTGGTCAGGATATATGCAAATTCCTCAATTGTGTTTGCCCATGTTTCGATTGTGCCCAAGTGGCATTTTGTTGTTTCCAAGGAGTGAAGCTGAGTGGCCTATGTTTTGCCGGAATGTTGATTCATTTCCGTTCTGGCAAATTTCAGGTTCTCTATTTGTCCACTTTTTAGCAAAGGTCATGCCAAAATTTTCCGTGAATTTCGGCATGACTTGTGCTACAAACTAGGACATATCGAGTGCCCGGGATTTGCCGCACCAGGAACGAGTCAATGTTCCTACAAAACATAGGCCTTTTGTATGCCATTATTCATTTTATTAGGTCTAGAATTAATTTACTAGATTTAATCGTAGGAAACATGACTAGCAACGATGAAGGACAGGGTTCTGGTGAATGCGACGACGTCTACCGGGTGGCAGACGATTTTTTTAGCCTTGCCGACGATCAACCGGTGGCATTGGGGACTGATACCGACAGGCAGACCGGTGCTGAGACTGAGACCGGCGCTGAGACTCAGACCGACATCGAGACCGGCGCTGAGACTGAGACCGGCGCTGCCTCGGGGAGCGGAGCCGGTGTAGAACAGAAACCAAAGAGGCAACGGCTTCCTAACGAACTCAAGACTACTATACTGGTGGTCATGGAGGTGGACGACGGTAATTTTGAGCCAAAGGTGCCCGAGGAAGCGCGTCGATGCTACGGCAATCAAATAGGCTGCATCGTACGGACAACCGCCACCATTAACCATGAGAAACAAACAAAGATAGAAAATATGAGGAGCTCCCTCCTAAAGAAGTTTCACCAGATATTCTTGTTCCCGGGCCGGAATGAGAAGGATTATGAAGATCCAGATGAGGAACCGGCAATGAAGAAGATAAACAAACACGCCATGACCAAGTTTAGTAATGCGCTGGCCGCCTGTACAAATCGAGTGAAAGCAAAGATCATCGACAAGAAGGAACCCTAATCCGAGATTGTAAAGGATAATCCGACAATCACGGAAGAGCAGTTTCAAATATTCAAGGAGGCTTGCGAGGCCGAAGCTGCCAAAAAAAGTCTCAGTACATGAAGGGGCTTCAAGAGAGGAACATTGGGAGCCACCACCTCGGAAGCCGTGGTTACGGCGGAAAGAGGTCCAAATGGGCCAAGGAGGACGTGGAAGCCGCGAGTCTTGGCATCCCAGACCCCTTGGCGGATTTCACCGTCCCGTAGGAGCCTGTCGTCCTCAGGGCCCGGCACCGTTGGGACCCAGTGAACATGGTTTACGAGACAATACCGGTCATTACGGAGTTCATGAGACTGCTGGTAATTTTAGTTTCTGATCAATTCGACTGCACACGTTAGTCATATTTGTAAATGATCCTTGTGACTTTTGTAGAGAGAGCAGCACCGGATTGCGGCCGAAAGCGACTCGCCATCTGAGGCTTTAGTGAGGCCCAAGTGGGACACTCCATTCAACTGGGCGTTGAACATATTGAAACGACAACCGGTGGATACTCGACCGTCGTATGGACGCGTGCACGGTGTCGGAGACGGCGCCATGTGGAAGAAGTACTACCATGAGACCACGGAGGAGAGAAAGGAAAGACGGAGGTTAACTGAAGAAAACATCGACAAGAAGGTTGAGATTGTGGTTGAGAAGAAATCATCTCAAACAGTCGCAACAGCGGTAGCTGCTGCAAAACAGGTGGTTGCAGATTTGTCTACTTCCTTGGTGACGGGCGTTATCACTTGGACAAGGCAAAATCCAGAAAAAAAAATGCAGAGGACTTTCCCCTTGCCGACTTCTTGGGGAGCAGCTCGACTAGCGTTGCACGAGCACCTGCTCCCGCACCGGCTCCCGCACATGCTCCCGCACCGGCTCCCGCACCTGCTCCCGCACTAGACGTGCTCGGTGGTGCTTCATCTTTGGCTGAGCTCGACACCCTAACGGTATCTGTCACACCGGCCCCCTTCAATATAAATGTATAATCTCCCGTTTTCGTTGCCTTTCGGATGTCTCACATCGCAGACTTTTCTTTGCAGGCCGACGAAACCCCGTGCACCATATTGTACACCATCGGCGACCAGAAGGTGGACGTGGGGAAGGCGACAATAATGAAGCCGAAGGAACCATTGTTCCACAGCCGGCCGATCCCCCCGAACGTCTTCAAGGTTTCCGTGGCTAGTGTCAAACCGGGCCACGAGAATTTGCCTCCTCCAATACTAGCGGGGGATGACGACGAGACACCACGGCGGCTTGGTGATTGTTGCAATGGGTGGGTGTTGTTGTGGCCAAAGAGTCTGCTTCCTCTGGAGGCGGCCGGGAGCACACCCACGAGCACGCAGCCTCAGCAAGGTATGAACATCAACACCCCACCTACCCAATTAGCGTCGGGTGTCGGGTTGGGTGATAGCGGACAAGGTAAGGAGGAGGCTCCATTAGTCGCTGATGACGTCGCCATGGATGAGGATGAGGACGACGATGGCGCTGAACAGTATGTCTATACTGGCGCCTCCTCAGGGTTTGAGCGTCATGAGTCGGTGCCTGAATTGCCATCTCAACATATTATTGACGACCTTCCGGTAGTAAAGAAGTCTAGGAAGAGAGCGAGGGAAGGCAAAAAAGCTGATTCTATGATCCAGCCGCCTCAGCAGCCTCGGCATCAGGACCGTATAGATATCCCCGATGCAGATAAATGGCATATCCCTGGTCAACCAATCCTACCTGAAACAGCGCTACGGGCCAGATTCGGCGATCTAAGGAGACTTCATGACGATGTGTTGCAGGTAGAGAAAGGCCTCATCACCTCGAAAGATCCAGGATACCCACTCTACGTGGTCAACATTCCGCGGCAAATGTCGTACGTCGACAGCTTCCCCGAGGATAAGTTCTTCCTCTGATTTGATTACATATTCGACATGTTTCACGTGAAGAAGCTGGATTTTACGTTTGTCCGCCTTTATGCCTTGCACATGAACTACATCATCGGGGTTGAGCAGATATCTAATATCTATGTTGCTGACCCGTACTACATGCACGAGGGCTTCTTGGGAGTCTGCGCAAAGCACCGTGAATACGCGAGGGATTACATCGTCACTTTCATGCTCGCCAATAAGGACAAGGAGGCGATTCTCGTGCCTTATCATGCCGTGTAAGTCATCCGTGCTACTATCCTTCCTTCGATTTCAATCATTCATTTGCACAGTGGAGGCTAATTAATTTGAGGTGTACTTATTTTGCGCAGCGGCGGCGCGCCGTCCTCATCATCCTCTACCCCCGATTCTCCCACGCTCTTTACTTGGACTCGTCGAAGAACATTCACAAAAAGGATTACACCCACATCAAGGATGTTCTCGACAGTGCTATGTTTTACTACCAAGAAAGGGGTGGAGAGGTCAGGGACAAGAAGACAAGGGGCGGCAGGGCCGCCTTTGGCCATAAGACTGACTTCTGTTGCATCTAGCAACTGAACGATTCTCTTAATGATGGATTCTATGTTCTACACCACATGCTAGAGCACAGACGGGATCACCAGAACCTTCGCATGTCACCTAGATCCGGCGATGCCCATATTCTGCAATGGGCAAAGGACATAGGAGATATCGAGGATCATCGACTTCGAGCTGAGTTCTATAACATCCAACGTGAACTTGCCCAAATCATCATGAAGGAGGTCGTCGGAAAAACAGGGATGTTCTACGGAGAAGGACAAATGTCGCGGGAAGACGTCCGAACATGGATAGCCTCTCAGCGTCTCGACATGAAGCCTTTCACTAAGCTCAAGGACTATCTCCCTGACTTGGATGGATGGAACGACATGTTGGAGTGATTGTCGATATATGACAATGTGTTCATTTAGTCCATACTTTCTGTATGACAAAACTTTGAGTTATGCACGGTGAAACTTTATTTCTGATGTAATTAAACCGTCCTCCTCCTCGACTAGCGAAAATCACTCTAGTTAGGGCATTTTGGGGTACGATGAACTTTGTTATTTATGCTTATGATATGTTGTTTCTATTTTTGCCAAGTCTGTCTCTTTCTGTTGCTCAACTATATATGTTGCATATCATCGACTCATGTGACGACGCAGGTGCATAGATCATAGATGGCGAAGAAGTGCTACGCCAGGAGTATATATACGACAAGTGGCCGGAGTGTCAGGCCCAGGTGTACCGGTTTCCGGTTTCCGAGCGACAGGCAGTAGTTAGTTTAGGTTCACGCTAATGCGAGAGAGGGATACGAACTCATGTACTCAAAGTGATAGCTCTTCTCGCGTATATCATTGTTTAGATGGATGACGATGTATTTGCATGTAATCGAGACTTGTATCGCTATTTTTGAGATGATGACGAGAGACCACTTTGTGTTGGATGATGATTATGATGAGACTATTTGTATGTATATGCTATGATTACATCTGTGGTCTCGCAGGCATTTGTATGTGTATCGTGATGACATTTGTATGTGCTAAAGATTCTTCTATAAAGCCTGTTCAAATACAAAAAAAAATATGCCGAAAAAAACAAAAAACTACTAAAATTAGCAGTAGCGAGTGGAGAAAAGTTAGCAGCAGCGCGGTAGTAGCAGTAGCGCGCACGGAAGAAGCGCGCTATAGCTATTAGCAGTAGCGAGCTTCCACTAAGCGCGCTGCTGCTACACTTGTGTAGCAGTAGCGCTGGTGAGCCCACGCTACTGCTATGTGTTAGCTATAGCGCCTTGTTAGTAGCGCCGGTCCACGCGCTACTGATACACCTAAAACCCGCGCTGCTGCTAGCCTTTTCCCTAGTAGTGTCCTGTTCGTTCCCGTCCGAGCCCACACCATCGTCATCCGCCTTGGTTCACTCACCGTGGTGCCTCCCTCCGATGTTCTCAACATGGTCAACAACCAAGAGGAATAAGGAGATGACTGTACATGGTGAGGATGACAGTAGGGACCCAACAGCGCGCGCAGTAATTCTGTTTTTTCAGGACGGAGAAGGGTATCAACTGGGTTGTTCGGGAGCTGTGGCCCGTCTAGCACATGACCAGCCCAGTTTGTTTTTTTCCTTTCTGAAAACGGCTAACCCAGCTATTTTGTTTTTTGCAGAATAACCAATGTAGGCCTACTTGTTTTTCTACGCCCTGTTGTGCCAGAAATCTTCCAAGACAAGGAGGGATGCATTTTCCCAGAAAATGGGCTATAAGTAATAAAAATGGGCTATAAGTAATATTAAATGGGCTGTAAAATGAAAAATACAGCAAACAGGCAATTAGTTCCAAAATACTTTTTTCTTTCGGATTTTGATATTTTAAATTTCATTGTTTTTGTGCGCGTAAAATTTCATTGGATTTAAATTAAGGTATTTTAAGTTTTTAATTTAATTTGAATCTGGCTAGAAATTTCGGGTCGTATGCTGTTTGGGACAGATTTGGAGGCCGACTTGTGGGTCTACTAGGTTGACGTGTACGAAGGGCTTTGTCAACTTAGTCCACAAACGATTCTAGCAGCACTGACTGTTGGATGTTAATCCAACGGCCGTGCTTCTTCTTCAATATCTGATCTTCTTGCTCCAGCCGCCCAAACCAGCGCCGATGGGACTTCTTGCTCCCGCCTCCGGTGGCCGGCTGTGCTGCCGCACAGGCCGCACCGCCCCACCCTACTCCATTGCTGGCCAGACCATTCCTCTACTCACCCACACCTCCTGTTATTTTCTGGCGACGGCAGCCAGACCAGTAAACCCTCGTACTCCCCACCCCATAGGCAACCACTGTCGAGTCTTCCCCGGCTCTGTGTCGTTCCCTCCCTAGGCCTCGCCGTTGTCCATCGCCATGGTGCTCTCGGCGCGCCGTGGTCAACGAACGACACCCATCGGGCGTGGACTATACATGGAGAGGCTGACAGCTGGGTCCATGGCCACACACAAGGAAATGCCTCCTTATTACGCGCAAATAATGATTCCTCCACCTGACATCTAGGACCCACCGGAAGGGCCTCTGTATTTCATGAAAAAACGTTCCCCCCACTGACTGGTCGGACCCACCAGCTATATCTTCGCACGCAAGGAAGTGCCTCCTTATTACGCATAAATAATGAATACTCCCCCTGCTAGATGGGACCCTTCATAGTGGGAGGCCTACTAAGTTGACGGGGACAGAGGGATATTTCAACTTAGTCAATATGAACGATTCTAGCTCTAGTGATCGTAAGATGTCCATCCAACGGCCGTAGTGCTTCTTCAACCTCTGGTCTTCCTACTCCAGATGCTCAAAGTAGCGCCGGTCGTGCCGCCTGCTCTTGCCTCCCATGGCCGGCTGTGCTGTCGCAGAGGCCTCACCGCCCCTTACTACTCCCACCGCTGGTCAGGCCCTACGGCGACGGCAGCCTCACACCGAAGCCGAACCAGTGAACCCTCGTACTCTTCTCCGCATGGGCATCCACTGCCGTGTCTTCCACGTCTCCATGTCGTCCCCTTCCTAGGCCCTGCCGTCGTCCATCGCCTTGGTGCTCTCAGCGTGGCGTGGTCAATGTGGTCAACGAACAACTTCCATTGGAAGAGTACAGTACGTGGAGAGGTTGACAGCTGGGTCCACGGCCGCAACAAGGAAGTGCCTCCTTATTACGCGCAAAAAATGATTTCTCCACCTGACAGCAGGGACCCACCGGACGGGCCACTGTATTTCACAAAAAATGATCCCCCTGACTACTGGGACCCACCAGCTACATCTTCGCACGCAAGGAAGTGCGTCCATATTACGGGAAAAAATGATTCACCCCCTGACTGCTGGGACCCACCAGCTACATCTTCGCACGTGAGGAAGTGCCTGACAGTCGGGACCCACCTGGTCGAAGCATACGTAGTATTGTCATTCTGGTCGCGAATGTGTACGTACATAATGGTCAATGTAGAAGCGTGCACGTGTGGTAGTAGAGGCGTGCATGTGTGCTATTAGAGGCGCGCACGTAGCATGTACATGTACGTACAACGGCTAGGGTAGAAGAAAGTAAATACGGCACGTACGTACATACGGGCGGGGTCTCGAACGCCTACTCGCGCATACGTATGGCCAGGGCTCGTGTACATGGTTGTGGCTGGGTCGGAACGGCGAAAGTGCATCGTTGTGTTCATGGGGAGGCAACAGAACGTGTCGTGTTCATCGGGAGGCAACGGAACGCGTGCTGTTCATCGGGAGCCAATCGGCTTGTACGGAACAGCTGAGGGAAACGAGGCCTGGCGTACCGCAAAACGGAGGAAACAACCTTGTGTTCGACCGGCCACAATGGAAACGGGATCCTCTTCATCGGGAGGGGTTTAGCATACCGCAAAACGGAGGAAACAGACCTCCTACGGTCGAAATGGGGTCCTATTGATCGGGAGGGGTGTGGTGTACCACAAAACAGAGGAAACAGATTTGTGTTGGAGCGCTATGGTCGAAACGGGGGTCATGTTCATCGGGTGGGGTGTGGCATACCGCAAAACGGGACTCCAAGGGATACTGTTCATCTCCACCGTCGACCTCCTCCAACCTCCACGGGCTACTGTTCATCCACCGTCGACCTCCTCCAGTCTCCACCTGCGACTGTTCATCCATAGGCTCCTGTTCATCCAGGCTCCACCGGCTACTGTTCAACCAGCCCTCCACGGGGTCTTGTTCATCCATCCCTCCACGAGGTCCTATTCATCCACCGGCACGATCGATCGGGGTACTATTCGTCCAGCGGCAACGGCCTCTACTACCACGTGGTCCTGTTCATCCAACCCCAACCCCCCCAACAACGCTCACTGTTCATCCAGAGGCAGCATCGACCGGCTTCAGTTAGCAGCAGTAGCGAAGGAATCGCTCGATCGGGTTTAGTTAACAGCAAGGGATCGATCGATTGCTCGGGTTCAGTTACACGTAGCCTGCAGTGCAATCGCTCGGGTTTAGTTAGAGCCCAATGCCTCGCTCAGGTTCAGTTAGAGCCCAACACCTCGCACACACGCGCGTACATACGAGAGAAATGCGCATCGCTCGGCCCCCGACCACCCACAGTAACCGGGAACTCCCCGATATTTTCCTCGCCCTCGCTTCTACCATGGTTTTTCCGTCATGGACGGCCCAAAGAATGTCATGCAGTTGCGTCTCCGGCCCGCCAAGGATGAAAAGCCCATTTTCTGTTATGATTTTTTGTCATAGAAGTAGGACCCCACCACATCAATGATGATACCGAGTTTTGTCACAATTATCGTCATAGAAGTGTCAAAAGTATGACAAAAAAATTTATTCGGCCGAAAATGTCACGGATGTGTCTTTTTTTTGTAGTAACTTTCACTTTCCATGGCTAGCAGTATCCACGGTTGCCCTCCATACCAACACTTTCCAAGGAATTTATTATTTTACAACATAAAGTAAATTCATTTCTCATTTCGGGACTGGGCATCCCTAATACCTTTGCCTTACTCTCATGTAATGACAAGTGAATAAACACTCATCATGAGAATAACACATCTAGCCTGGAAAATATTAGCCACCCCTCATCGCTTCACAAGCGAAACGAACACATAAAAGAGAAGTTTATTTTGAAAATTAGAGATGGCACATATAAATTTTCTTAGAAAGGCAAAAGAATACCGCATACTTTGTGCAAAATGAAGGCTAGCAAAAGACTGAGAAGCGACCAACCAAGAAACGAATAATCTCATAAGTGAGCATTAAGCATAACTAACACCGAATAATGTACCACAAGTAGGATATATTTTCATTGCATAATTATTGACTTTCATGCATGCATAGGGAATCGCAAACCTTAACACAAATATTCTTACTAAAGCATAATTACGTATCAACATAACTCACATATCACATCATCATATCTCAAAACTATTACTAAAATAAAGTTTAGTTTGTCCAATGATCTTCATGAAAGTTTTTATTATATCCTTCTTGGATATCTATCACTTTGGAACTAATTTTCGTATGTTGCTTTTAACAAGCTCAAACAAATGTAAGTGAAGATCTTGAGCATAATTTTTTCTTTATCTCAAATTAATTTAAGTGAAGCAAGAGAGGATTTCTTGAAAATTTCACTCACTCTCAAATAAATCTAAGTGAAGCAAGAGAGGATTTCTTCAAAAATACTAAAGCACCCCATGCTCAAAAAGAAATAAGTGAAGCACTAGAGAAAATCTATAGCTCATAAAAGATTTATGTGAAGTATAGAGACCAATTCTAACAAGTCATGACATAATTTTGGCTCTCAAATAGGTGTGTCTAGCAAGGAATCAAGACTTAAGACATAAAATAAAACAAGCAAAGACTCATATTATACAAGACTCTCCAAGCAAAACACATAGTATGTGACGAATAAAAATATAACTTCGAGTAAAATACCGATGGTCGTTAGAAGAAAGAGGGGATGCCACTCGGGGGCATCCCTAAGCTTAGTTGCTTGCTCTCTTTTGGATAATAGCGGGGGATGGCCGGGCATCCTCAAGCTTAGGCTCTTCTTACTCCTTATTCCTTCATCCATCGTAAGATAACCCAAAACTTGAAAACTTCAATCACACAAAACTCAACATAACCTTCGTGAGATCCGTTAGTATAAGAAAATAAATCACTAATATAAGTATTGTATCAAACCAATTCATATTTTGTTCTTGCATTATTTGTATTGTATTCCAACTTTTCTATGGCAAAAACGCATCAAAGAAAACCATAGTGCCATCAAAATAAGCACACACCGCAAAGAAAACAGAATGTGTCAAAACGGAACAGTCTGTAGCAATCTGGATGTTTTGAATACTTCTGTAACTCCAAAAATTCCGAAAAATTAGGACGACCTGAGAAATTTGTATATTGATCTACTTCAAAAGGAATGTGTATTTTATCGCTCTCTGGTTAAAAACGAGAATTATTTTTGCAGGCGCAAAAGTTTCTGTTTCTTTTTAGCAAGATCAAACAACTATCACCCAAGAAGATCCTAAAGGCTTTACTTGGCACAAACACTAATTAGAACAGAAAAAACACAATCATAACAGCATAATTGTGCTAACACTCAAAAACAGGAAGCAAAAGGCAAAAATAAATTTTATTCATTGGGTTGCCTCCCAACAAGCGCTATAGTTTTACACCCTTAGCTAGGCATAAAGCAAGTGTCTATGTTTTGTCATATTTGGTCAACTCTTCAATCAAACACTTAGAATTCTTCAACGATTTAGCATAAAGATTTTCAATGATAATACTCCTAGGAACAATTTAAAAGAATTCATTCTTGGCAAAGGGATCTCTTATAACTTCAACAATATCCAGGTGAATGCTAATCATCTTAAGATCCTCCTTAATATTACTAGAAGTTGCACACTTGTTTTTAGTAACTTGAGTAGTCTTGCCAACCTTTACGAGAGTTTTTTCAATAGTTTTAGCGGAAGCAAAAGCCATGCTCAAATTACTAAAGATTTCTTCTAGTTTATCAATCCGAGACTGGCTTTCTTCAATTCTTTCATGAATTAGGGCCCTCTTTTCCTTTAACAACTTAAAAATTCCTCCCTCTTTTGACCCAACCTTGGTAGAAAAATTATGTGTCTTTTTATCCAAGTTTTCAATATGGTCTTTAGTAAGCATTTTCTTTTCAATAGCACCTAATCTTTCCATAACATGCTTAAGAGTCAAAGTTGTTTCATTAATCATAAGAGGTGGTGATCCCACTAAATTTCCCATAGCATTAAAAGAATCAAGAGAGGGACACATCAAGAAATTTCCACCGGTAATCGTATCAAGGACGAATCTATACTGAGTGGTGATGCCCAAATAAAAGCTACGAAGAGGAACAACGATAGATTGCTTGCGGATAGATCTATTATGAGCATTGCAAATTCTATACCAAGCATCTTTTAATTTTTCTCCTCCCCTTTGCTTAAAGTTGAGAACCTCGTTCTCGGGAGTGCACGCAATAGAGGAAGAACAATACATGACGATAATAATGGTAAACAAGACTACACACAAAAACAAATCCGACAAGAAAACGGCGAACGAAAATGAGGGGCGAATAAAATGGATTTTTTTTGTGAAGTGGGGTAGAGGAAAATGGCAAATAACGTAAATTGCGAGGAGATGAGATTTGTGATTAGGAACCTGGTATATGTTGAAGATCCTCCCTGGAAACGGCGCCAGATATTCCTTTTTGATGTCGCTTGAAGCTACGTTGGTATTTCCCCAAAGAGGAAGGGATGATGCAGCACAATGGTGGTAGGTATTTCCCTCATATACGAAACCAAGTTTATCGAACCAGTAGGAGAACCAAGCAACACAATGTAAACAACACCTGCACACAAATAACAACTACTCGAAACCCGACGTGTAAAAGGGGTTGTCAATCCCTTTCGGGTAGTGGTGCCCCAAGATGGGCAAACGGACGTGAGAGAGTTGTAAATATTGATAGATCGAACACCAGATAAAATAAATTGCAGCAAGGTATTTTTGTATTTGTGGTTTAATAGATCTGAAAATAAATGCAAACGAAAAGTAGATCACAAAGGCAAATATATGAGAAAAAGACTCGGTGGCCGTAGGTTTCACTAGTGGCTTCTCCTGAGAAAAATAGCAAACGGTGGGTAAACAAATTATAGTTGGGCAACTGATTGAACTTCAAATAATCATGACGACATCCAGGCAATGATCATTATATAGGCATCACGTCCAATATTAGTAGACCGACTCCTGCCTGCATCTACTACTATTACTCCACACATTGATCGCTATCCAGCATGCATCTAGTGTATTAAGTTCATGGAGAAACCGAGTGATGCAATAAGAACGATGACATGATCTAGACAAGATCTATCTATGTCGAGATAGACCCCATCGTTTTATCCTTAGTAGCAACGATACATATGTGTCGGTTCCCCTTCTGTCACTGGGATCAAGCACCATAAGATCGAACCCTCTACAAAGCACCTCTTGTCATTGCAAGATAAATAGATCAAGTTGGACAAACAATACCCAAATATCGGAGAAGAAATACGACGCTATAAGAGATCATGCATAAAAGAGATCAAAGAAACTCAAATACTTTCATGGATATAAAAAGATTGATCTGATCATAAACCCAAAGTTCATATGATCCCAATAAACACACCGCAAAAAGAGTTACATCATATGGATCTCCAAGAGACCATTGTATTGAGAATTCAGCGAGAGAGATGAAGCCATCTAGCTACTATCTACGGACCCGAATGTCTACAAAGAACTACTCACGTATCATCCGAGAGGTACCAATGGAGGTGGTGAACCCCATCCGAGATGGTGTCTAGATTGGATCTGGTGGTTCTGGACTCTACGGCGGCTGGATAAATATTTCGTCAACTCCCCTAAGGTTTGGGGAATATTGGGGTATTTATACAAACAATAGGCGGTCCGGGGGGCACCCGAGGTGGGCACAACCCACCAGGGCACGCCTGGGCCTCCTGGCGTGCCCTAGTGGGTTGTGCTCTCCTTGGAGCACCCTCCCTGGAGCAGCCAGGGCCCATTAGGTATCTTCTGGTCCATAAAAATCTTCGTAAAGTTTCGTGGAATTTGGACTCCGTTTGGTATTGATTTTCTGCGATGTAAAAAACATGCAAAAAGCAGCAACTAACACTTGGAACTATGTCAATAGGTTAGTACCAAAAATGATATAAAATGACTATAAAATGATTATAAAACATCCAAGATTGATAATATAATAGCATGGAACAATCAAAAATTATAGATACGTTGGAGACATATCAGACATCCAGGTGGTCGCCCCGCGGCACTAGCGGGGGCGTGGTGCAGCCGCCGCTGGCACCATCAGGAGCCGAGCGACGGTACAATCGACTTCATCATCACCCTTGGCATGTCCAGCTTCAGAGGCCATGGCGCAGGCTCAACTGCTACTGAGCTTCCCCCCCCCCCCCACGGCCGAGCAGATGGATGAATGGTGTGCTACCATCCAAAGTCTGCTCGATTTCACCAAAGCTGGGGGCTCGCGGCAAGTTGTCCCACCGTGGCCTCCCCAAGCGACAGCAACAACTTCTGCTGCTAACCATACGGAAGGAGCCATCCCCATGGTGCAGTCCCCACCATGGCAGCCAGCACGAGCATGACAGAATCAAGACCCCGACGATGTCTCGATGGCCTCTTCCAACCCTCAAGCACGTCCAGGCCAACAACGAGCCCCGGAGGATAGTCGGAGAGGAGACACGTGCGTCATTGTCGAGCAACGCCGCGACGACCTCCGTCAGACCACGAGTACGGTGGCAGCGACGTCGATGAGCCCACGCTCGGTATTGGCGGGTGCCTACCTTTCGAGGTTGGCTGCCCTACCTTTACTCATGAGCTGCGGCAAGTCCGTTGGCCGTCCGTACGTATGTTCAAGCCGGAGATACCTGAGAAGTACGATGGGAGGCTGAACCGGGCAGAGTTCCTGAGCATCTACACCATCGCTGCCAGGGGAAGAGATGAGAAGATGCTCGCCAACTACTTCCCTTTGGCCCTCAAGTCCAATGTGAGGTCTTGGCTGATGCACCTACCGGAGAACTCCATTTTGTAATGGGCTGACCTATGCCACGAGTTCATTGGCGCCTTCACTGGCGGTCATCAAGAACCCGGCAGTCCCAGCGACTTGCAGCTTCTCCAACAGAATGAAGGAGAAACCCTCTGTAAGTATTTATGAAGATTCAGCAAAGTTCATAGAAACATCCCAAATATCCATCTAGCAGTTGTCGGTGTCAAAACTAGACGATCTCGGGTAGGGGGTCTCGAACTGTGCATCTGAGGATCGAAGGTAACACAGGACACAGGGAACATGATGTTTACCCAGGTTCACGCCCTCTTAATGGAGGTAAAACCCTATGTCCTGCTTGATTGTATTTGATGAGTATAGGGGTTACAAGAGTCGATCTACCTCGAGATCGTAATGGCTAAAGCCGAGATGTCTAGCCTATATGAATTTTGATGACCTCTACAGACTAACCACTCTAATTTATATAGACATTGGAAGGGCCTAGGGTTGTACAGAGTTGGTTTACGGAGGAAGGAAACTATACATCTGGACGCGAATCTTGCCATCCATGCAAAGGAGAGTACTATCCTGACACGAGGGAAGGCCTTCTACCTTGTATCTTCACGGACCATCAGTCTGGCCTATATCATACAGTTCGGACACCCGAGGACCCCTTAATCCAGGACTCCCTCAGTAGCCCCTGAACCAGTCTTCAATGACGATATGTTCGGTGCGCAGATTGTCTTCGGCATTGCAAGGCGGGTTCCTCCTCCGAATACTTCAAAGCAATCTTTTGAATAAAAGAACTATATCCGGCTCTACATGACGCCCACAACCCTGAACAATGAAGACAACTTTTTCTGTAAAACCCTACATCTGGCCTCTTTATCATTTCGAACCGTTTTTTGGCCTCCCGCTTCGCGTTTCGAGGTGCGGCCCCTATTAACATGTCTTATCAAAGCAGAGATCATGCCTACTTATTGTGGGATCCTCATCAATACGGGTTTGGGTAATCCAACCGTGTCATTCACACGACCCCTTGGGAACAGGCGAGTTTTAAGGATTAAGGGGGGCGCTTGATATTCACTGCCTATATAAGTGGATAAAGATACCACTTTTCACCCCATGCCTTCTGCCTTCTCCTGTTTCCCATCCTCAATCTCTAGCGCCCAAGCTTCAATCTATCCCACCGCCACCAACCGCTCCAGCTATGTCCGGATCCGGCTCACAGGGCAAGTGGGTGGCCTCCTCCGTCATGGAGAAGGACGTCAAGGAGCTCCGGGAGGCGGGGTACCTGATTGCGGATGTCGCGCACAGGCTCCCTACCAAGAAGCAAGTCATCCCCACTCCGGAGCCCGGTGAAAGGGTCGTGTTCATCCCCCACTTTCTCCGCGGTCTAGGGTTTCTCTCCACCCCTTTGTCCACGCCCTCATGTTCTACTATGGGCTAGATTTTCATGATCTAGCCCCAAATTTTTTCCTCCACATCTCGACATTTATCATCATGTGCAAGGTGCTTCTTCGCCTCCCCCCACACTTCAGCATATGGCTCAAGATCTTTAACGTGAAGCCGAAGGTGGTCGACAAGCAACATGCGGACTGCGGCGGTGCTATGGTGAGAAAGCTCCCCAACACCACTTGGCCCAAAGGGGCCTTCATGGAGACTGTCAAGGTATGGCAGCAGGAGTGGTTCTACATCACCAAACCCTGCGGCGCTGCATGGGCAGCCACTCCTGAGTTTAGATCCGGACCCCCTATGCGGCTCACGTCGTGGACCAAGAAGGGTCTAGACTGGGGGTCGATTGCGTAAGGGCTGATGCTGCAAAAGCGCATAAAAACATGATAAGCAAGAACACCAGTCTCGCTGACGTGATTCAGGTGACGCTCTTCCGCCGGATCCTCTCCTGCCAATCCGATCTCTCCATATGTGGTAGTTCAATCAGAAAGGTCCCTGGACCCTGCAGCGCCTGTTTGGCACAATGCACAAAGAGATCTAGAAGATGCTCTTCAAGGCCCAGAAGGCGTGGCTAAAGAAGACCGATGACATCGACCTTGACAGTGAGAATCTGGCCACTCCGGTAAGTGCATAATGCCCAAACATACCTTTGGTCCATAAAACCTCAGGCATAATGAGTTTTCCGACTCTTGCACAGGGCTGGATAGCGAAAGCGTAGCGAATCTAGTGTTTGGCTCCGCTGCCTGAAGATCCGGCCACTCCCCAGCTCACAAAGATGTCTCGGTGCCCTATCAGGAAGAAGGGCAAGGAGGCCAAGGGCGGCCCCCGCCGTAAGGGTACTTCGGACGTGGTGTCCGGAGAAACTGAAGTCCCCTCCTCCCCTGAGGGAGATGAAGACGAAGAGGAGGAGGAGGTGGAAAGTGACTCTCCCCTCAAGGGGAGGAATAAGAAAAGGGCAGCCTCCACATACCCGGAGGAGGGGTGTCCAAGAGGGGGGAAATAACCCTCTCGGATGGATCAGATTCAGATGCCGGACACATCCCCAAGAGGCGCCCCCGGACGAAGCCCCTGTCCCAATAGTAAGTACTGAAGGTTTCATTACGAGTATTCGGTCCCCTATGCTTTTAATATAACATATCATGTTGTGTGTATTTCAGCCCTGCTCGCGAACTCCCCGACCCTTCATTATCTGTGGGGAGTTCTCTGCCACCCAAGATGGCAGAGAGCGAGATGCCTCCGCTAGCTTCTCCGCCTACCGCCGCGAATGAGACCGAGGTGTTGTCCCGAAGAACCTCTCCAGGTCACGGAGGGGTCAGCGAGGTTGCCACGATGGCACCCGAGGGTGAGGCCTTGGCTGCGAAGAACATGGGGGTGCAATCCCCATGGAGACCGACAGCAGGGGCCCTAACCAGTCTGGCCCCCATGGAGACCCATGCGGCTCCGGAATCGAGCTAGCAACCCCCTTCAAAGGAGGGGGGAGCGTCGGCTCCGACGGCGACCTGCACTAATCCGGAGGCGGCGAATACTCTGGTGGAGGCACTGCAACGTGCCGCCATCATGGAGGAGCACCGCACCCTGATGGGTGTGGTGGTTGAGAAGGTTCAGTCCACAAAGAGCGGGCTGAACGAAGCCTTCACCAGCCTGCTAATAGGCTTCGAGGTATGCGACGTAATACTCTTTGGCGCTTCTCATATGAAGGGAATATGCTTGTATATAGATAGTAGCCCCTGAGACTCTATCGGTTTTCAAAAAAGCCAAACAGAGGATCGAGTAATAATCGCATGAGGTGATGTACTTGTCTATTGGATGACAGGCTTCCCTGTTGGTGGCGACCGCCCAGGCGGGCTGAAGTTACTGAACTCAATCGGAAGCTGAAGCTGGCTGATGATGAGATCGACCACATTAACAAGCGGTTCCATGAGGCGCCAGGTATGTTTAAAAGAGCTCTTATATGCCTGAGGTGATATGCAAATTCAGAGTTAAACTCATGCAATGCTATGATTTTGATTACAGGTAGCGCGGTCGAGGTCGAGACCCTCAAGGGTGCCATTGTCTAAGCCAAGGAGGAGGCAAAAGCGAGCAAAGCAGCCGCTGATAAAACGATTGTGGATTTAAGACCGAACAGGTCGCTCGCCGCTAGCACGAAGAGAGGGTGGCCGAAGTGGAGCAGGAGCTGAAAGACGCCATCAGCAAATGCGAGACTTTGGAGGAGAAGACTTCGGCCCAAGCGGCCGAACTTGCCAAAGCCCTCAATGGAGCCAAGGAGGCGCGGACCGAGTCCCGGGCGGTTCGGGAGGAGATCCGTCAGGCCGAATAGATAGCAACTGGTAATCTATTTCTTTGTAGAGTGTATTTGGCCGTCAAAGATATGCCTTGCTCACTCAACTATGGTTTTCTCCAGACGCCTTTGCGGATATTCCGAAGGGCGCTGCCGACACCGCGCAGTTCTTCCGGGCCCAGGAGGGGAACACAATGGAGAAGCTCTTCTGGTCACAGTACCTGGCGCCGGAGCGTCCGACGCTATTGGACAACCAGATGATGCAACTGGCGGAGCTGCATAAGATGTCCAGTTTGGCCATGAAGGACGTCATAGTTCGGATTTGCCCGACCGAACCCATTCCTAGCAGCTACTTAAGTTTGGTGAAGCGACTCACCGACTCACTGCCCCGAGTTGAAGCTGTAAAGCATTCGGCGTGCATAGAGGGTGCGCAGATGGCCTTTGCCCATGTCAAGATGCACTGGGCGAAGATGAAGGCCACCGTCGTGGCGACCGAGGGCCCACCCGAAGGCAAGGACACCCACAAGCCGGAGCAGTATTTTGACGATGTCCTGGAGGGTCCCTGAATAGTAGAAGGCCAATGCTCAAAGGATATCATGTTTGAGTGAATGTATCTGGGTTGTCCAGATTTTGTCTTATGAAACAAGGCTTTGTAATATATTTGTGCCTTTGTTTGAAATTATTTTCCTCCTATGCGGTCGTTTTAATTCTGAAAGTTTGCCAGTCGTCGGCTTCAGCCCCCACGTAGATACTACGGTGGTGTTCCGGATAGCGCACAGTCACACTTGACCCAACGTCTTGGTCCGTAAAGGAGGTATCTGCGCAGCGAACCAGGCAATCGGATTATGCGGCTTTATCACTTTCACTTAGCCATAGGAGTTTGATGGTGAGACTAAGTACTAGCCCCTGGTGCGTATGCGGCTATTGGAACTGGAATGCCTCAGGCACATGACTTGACAAAGGCCAGTCCTTCGTATAATACGAAAGAAATCGCGAGAGATTTATAGCAAGTCACTGAATCGCCGACCAGCTCTCGTCGTATCATGACAGACAGTTTTCGGCTTTCGCTACTGAGATGTTTGACCGGACGAAACAGGAACACAATCGCAGTAGCTCTCCCTTTACTACCCTAGCTGAACAAGCGGAATGTAAGGTAGTAATCTCATGAGCCGGGCAACCCAACTATTGACCAAACACATGATTCGGAGCTGATGCATATAATGCAATATTTGGGACGCCGAAGTATACTCTAGAAGTGTTCGGACTATTTGGAAATATGCATGGCCGAATAGAGCCCCTGGCATTTAAGCCGTACCAAAGTATATATGGCAATCTGACGACAAAGAAGGAATACAGATTATGAAATAAACCAATACCGAATAGGGGTTGGTGAAAAACTGCTTCCATTATAATCTGACTCATACGTCAAAACGTGCTATTACAGATAGTGCCATAAAGATCAAGACTATTTTACATGCCGAGAGTTTGTACACATGGGGAAGCTGTATACAGGGCTGAAAACAGAAAAGGTATTCTTGAAGATTCCCTTAACGCCCTACCGGACATCTTCGCCGCTATCGCCTTGGTGCCGAATCCTTTGAGAGGAAAAACCGATGATCGTATGTATAGAAGGGGCCTGGGAAAGGGCCCTTGTACGATCATGAAGTTATTAGGTTTTAACGAACCTGTAATATGAGAAGAAAAAAATCTTTAAGGTCCGAATAGGGTCGAGCCGCACTATGAACCTTGTCCGCAATGTGCCTCCGTCGTTGCCCAAGGTATTTTAAGTGCGTAGTTATGCACACGCGGTACATATGCCGTGGTTAGATGGGGCGATTGACGGAGGTGGAACTGCTAGGCCATTGCTGGACTAACCAAGCTGTCGTCCTGCATGGTTGGCCGAACTCGTTTGACAGTCTCCGGAGGCTTGATGGCCGATGAAGTGTTCGGCTTGATGAGTCCGCTCTATACCTCGGCTGCAAGGGCCACGGTGTGCTCCTCAGTACGGAGGGAGCGCTCCATATTTCCATTGATTGTGATAACACCACGGGGTCCAGGCATTTTGAGCTTTAAGTAAACATAATGCGGGACTACATTGAAGTAGGCGAAGGCGGTATGTCCGAGCAGTGTGTGATAACCACTGCGGAAGGGGACGATGTCGAAGATCATGTCTTTGCTTCGGAAGTTGTCCGGCTAGCCGAAGACTACTTCCAATGTTAATGAACCCATGCAGTTCCAGTCCAATGTGCGCAACCGCCGAATCCGTTCCAAGATGAACGTGTGGTTTCCCAAGACTGTGAAGAAGCTTTACACGTTGGTGGATAAGTGTGCTCTGATGGTGGAGGGAAGGAAGTTTCGCGGAGTGGAAGATTGCACCAATGTTGATTCAGAGGATGATGATGAATCAACCCGTCAGAAGTTCAAGAAGCGCAGTAAGAAGTAGAGAGATAAGGCAGTGATGACTGTTGAAGGATCAGATATGCCTAGTACCGGCAAGAAGGCCAAAGCTGAGGCCCCCGGCAAGCAAGCCTCCATGTGCACTGATTGCCGGGAAGCCGCTGCTGCCGAGAAAGCCGGGAAAGGTGATGGCCATACTGCAAAATTCATCGGACCAATGGCCACGACCTTCAAGAATGCTATCAGGTTGAGCAGTGTGTTAAGAGACAGACAACAGAGTATGAGAAGCGTGACAAGAAAAAGGGTCAGACTATTGCCGGTGGTAAGGGCCGAGGTGGTGAAGTAAATCGCCCCGGTAAACCCTTTCGGAACCAAGGAAAGACCGCCAGGGGTAGGGAGAAGGAAGTCTATGTTGATGAGAGTGATGGAGGAGATGAAGAAGAAACTAGTGTGCAGGAGTTTCAGAAGGCCACGGACAGCCAGTGTGTTGACGGGGGTGCATCTCTGCACACCTCTCACCGCCAACTCAAGTGGCGGGCGCAAGAAGTCAATGCCTTGGAACCAGCACCAGATGCCCGGAAGCCGCTCAAATGGTCCCATATGCCCATCATCTTCGATGGAGAGGATCACCCTAGCCGTACCACTGCGGTAGGGTGTTTGCCGTTGTTGGTATCCCCAACGAGCCGTAACGTCAAGGTCACAAAGATGCTGGTGGACAGCGGGGCTGGGTTGAATCTGATTTCCCTAGCAGATATCAGCAAGCTTCAGATAGCAGAGGAAGAGCTAGAGGTTACCGACATGTTCCAAGGAGTTAATCCCGGTAGGAGCTGCCCTAAGGGAAAATCACATTGCCGGTAACGTTTGGGGGAGAAATGAACTACCAGACTGAGAGGATTGTGTTTGATGTGGTCAATCTCCCCTGCCGTACAATGGGATTCTTGGACGCCCATCCCTGGCTAAGTTCATGGCGGCATCCCACTATGCTTACAACACACTGAAGATGGTTGGGCCACTGGGAGTCATCACCGTCCCATCCGATGAGAAGGATGCAATCATTTCTATGGACAAGATGTACCGGGACGTGGTCGCGGTAGAGCCAGCGGTAGCAGCAGTTCCCGCTATGGAAAGCAAAGGAAAAAGAGAGACTGCAGGGACCTCGGCAAAGAGTCCGGGAAGCGTGCCCCACCGAGTGCACGACACCCGTTGATGACGTGCCGGAGTGTCCCAACAGCAAGAGATCCAAGGTTGCTGCACCCCAAGTAAAGAAGGTCCCGTCAGGGCTGGCTGGCGTTGATGGTACTTTCACTATCAGCGCCATCCTCGATGACAAATAGGAAAGCGCGCTCGTTGCCTTCCTGTGGGCGAATGTCGGTGCATTTTCCTGGCAACCATCGGATATCTCCTGTGTTCCCAGGGAGGTAATCAAGCACCACCTTGTTGTCTGCCCACATGCCCGACCTATCAAACAGAAAGTTCAGAAGCAGGCCTTGGAGAAGCAGTATTTCATTACAGAAGAGATCAAGAAGCTTGAGGCAGCTGGTTTGGTCAGAGGAGTGTTTCATCCCACATGGTTGGCAAATCCAGTGGTAGTCTGGAAGGCTAACGGGAATGGAGGCTTTGCATAGATTTCACAGATCTCAACTGAGCTCGCCCGAAGGATCCACTTCCCTGGCCGCGCATTGATCAGATCGTGGATTCCAGTTCAGGATGTGATTTGCTCTCCTTTCTAGATGCATATTCCGTTTATCACCAGATCTTCATGTCTGAGGAAGATGAAGAAAAGACGGCGTTCATCACTCCATGTGGTACGTACTGTTTTATCCGCATGCCAGTCAAATTTGCAGGGGCAGTCCAGATTGGTTTTGATCCACAGCTACACAGAAACATAGAAGCTTATATGGATGACATTGTGGTCAAAACCAAGGATAGAGCCACCCTTATTCAGGATTTGGAGGAGACGTTTGCTAGTTTGCGCAAGATCAATTTAAACCTCAACCCGGAGAAGTGTGTATTTGGTGTTCCCTCCGGCAAGCTGCTTGGGTTCTTCATATCCCGTCGCGGGATCGAAGAAAACCCTGACAAGATCAAAACTATCGAGCAGATCCAAGCACCTAGGATGTGAGGTGTTTGACAGGATGTGTTGCCGCGCTAAGAAGATTCATCTCCAAGTCTGCCGAGCACGCCCTACCGTTCTTCAAAATTTTGAAGAAGGCTGGGCCTATCAAGTGGAACCCAGTAGCAGATGAAGCTTTGCAAGAGTTGAAGGCTTACTTGTCCTCTGTGACCTTGGTTGCCCCAAAACCACAGGAGCCGTTGCTGATGTACTTAGCGGCAACCAACCAAGTGGTCAGTGTAGCTTTGGTAGCACAGCGAGAAGTGGAGGAAGCAGAGAGTGAGTAGAGACCGACAGAGTCAGATAAGGATTAGGACAGCAATGTGCATGGCAACGTGAGCAACCCCAAGGACGCGGCAAGGAAGAAAGTGGTGCAACGCCTAGTGTACTTCGTCAGCTCCCTCTTATAGGGGACTAGATCAAGGTACTCTGGTGTGCAAAAATTGATCTTTGGTCTCATCATGGCCTCAAGGAAACTACACCACTACTTCCAAGCCCATGAGATCACGGTTGTCACTCATTTCCCATTACAAAGGATACTCCGAAACCCTGACGCTACCGGCAGAATAGTGGAGTGGGCCTTGGAGTTATCCAGTTTTGGTTTGAAGTTTGAGAGCACATAAACTATTCAAAGAAGGGCATAGGTAGAGTTTATTGTAGAACGGACGCCAACCCCTGATGAGGAAATGACAGAGACAGTTATTCCATGAGAGGAATCACCCCAAGAATGGATTATTTATTTTGATGGTGCTTTTCCCTACAACATGCAGGAGCTGGCGTGCTTCTTGTTTCCCCCTCCGGGGAGCACTTGAAGTACGTCATGCAAATGCATTTTGCCCAGGAAGAAGCCACCTACAATATAGCTGAGTATGAAGGCCTCCTTGCCTAGCTCAGGATTGCAACTGAATTGGGAATTAACAAACTGATCATTCGAGGAGATTCACAGCTTCTGGTGAGACAAGTCAACAACGATTACCAAAGTCCATTGATGGAGGCATTTCGAGGAAGTGAGGAGATTAGAGGAGCACTTTGACAGATTGCAAACAGAGTACGTACTCCATGCAGAAAACAACATAGCTGATCATTTGTCAAAGTGTGCTGCGCAGAAGCTTCCTATGGAACCAGGGACTTGTTTCTACATCTCACTCAGCCCTTCGTATCCCCAGCAACAATGGCCCGGAAAAGGAGAAAGTTAGACACCGGTATAGCCGTCCGCTCCTGGCAGAGACCCTGCCAGAATCAGTTCCTCATAGCTTGTCGGACCACCCCCTCCAGCTGGGCCCATGGGCCCCGCGAAAGAGGCTTGTGCTCCCACAGCAGATGAGGTGCCGCTAGTCCTTGTTGCCGAGACCCAGGCTCCAACTTGGGCAAGGCACATTGTCCACTTCCTCTAAACCAGAGAGCTTCCTAGCGACCGAGATGAAGCGGAAAGAGTAGCCCGGAGGGCCAGTATGTATCAGTTTGTCGATGACACTCTGTATAGAAGGAGGCCCTACGGTGTGAAATTGGGGTGTGTCTGTTGGGAAGAAGGAAAGGAACTGCTAGCTGAGATTCACAAAGGAATGTGCGGCTCCCACATTGGATCAAGGGCATTAGTTGGGAAAGCGTTCCAGCAAGGATTCTATTGGCCCACAGCCCTCCAATATGTGGTTGAGCTAGTCACGAAATGTGAAGCCTGCCAGTTTCATTCCAAGAAAACCCACCTTCCTACCAAGCTCTTTAGAAAATCCCCCTATCATGGCATTTTCGGTCTGGGGGCTCGATATCCTCGGGCCCGTCCCCCGAGCAATTGGGGGCTTTGAATTCTTGTTCATTGCTATCGATAAGTTTACAAAGTGGCCGGAAGTGACTGTCGTGAGAAAGGTGACTGCTCAGTCAGCTATCAAGTTCTTGAAAGATCTGGTGTGTCGTTTCGGAGTGCCAGCAAGGATCATTACCGACAATGGCACCCAATTCATGAGCCGTGCCTTCATGCAATATGTTCGTACCCTCGAATGCAAGATCTCATTTCCCTCTATGGCACACCCCCGAAGCAATGGACAAGCTGAGAGGGTGGACATTGAAGTGCTGCATGGACTCAAGACAGGAACTTTTGATACGTTGTAGAAGCACGGCAAGCGGTGGATCGAGGAGCTGCCAGTAGTTCTCTGGTCCCCCAGAACGACACCAAACCGAGCTACCAGGCATACTCCCTTCTCCCTGGTCTACGGGGCAAAAGTAGTTATCCCCACAGAACTCATTTATGGGTCGCCTCGAGTGCTTACCTATGATGAAGTAGCGCAAGATCAGCACCAGCGTGACGACGTTGTGCTATTCGAGGAGAACCATCTCCGGGCTGCTACGCGTGCTGCACGCTACCAGCAAGCCCCGCGTCACTATCATAGCCGCAGGGTTCACGCCTGGTGATTTGAGGAAGGTGACCTTGTCCCTACGTGCACTCAGTCCTCCAAGGGTACAAACAAGTTGTCACCAAAGTGGGAAGGCCCTTACTGGGTAGTACGGGTCACCAGACCTGATGCAGTCCGTCTGGAGACGTGAGATGGCACTCAGTTGCAAAACTCATGGAATATTGACCATATCCGCAAGTTCTACCTGTAAGGCGTGGCTGTCGGGCCTTGCCTGGCAACCCCCCTTTTGTACATGCCTTGCCTCAGCTGCATGTAACCCCTTGTACAAAGTCGGGCCGATGACCCCATGCAAGAGAAAAGAAAGAAGAGCTGTGGAAGGCCCCCGACCAAGATTGCGTGCATGCATGACTATTCCAAGATCACCGCATAAGCATTTCATGAGCATTTGCATATGCATATAGATAGGATCGCATCCTGCATTCATTCTCATCTGGATGAAGCTGCAGGTTTCTTCCATGAATTTGGCTTCGACAAGGAGTTGAGAAGACTGCCCGGCACTGCAATCCCCGGCAAGCCAGACAGATAAGTTTGACCTCATGTCCATTAGTGTTCTATAAAGCTATAACTTGTGCATAAGAAAGCTTCGGCACTCATTTGAGACCTAGGTGCTCCCATCTACAACTCGAACGTTGCTTCAGTCAGGATGGTCACAGTGGACTTTGGTAAAAACAAGTTGGTAGGGGGCTGGTCCCTTTGTCGGTTACCCGGTAGACGCAGCTCACCAGCAGACAAAAAGGGTGTCGGCAGGATAGCCTACCGGGGAAAACTCGTTTACTTACATTAATGAGGCATCTCACCACTGCATGGACATACACATGCACGGGTTCCCGACAAGGTTCATGTTTTTCATTAATATGCTGATACAAGTACAAGCATTACAGAACAGAAACATGGACTCGAGAGATTACATTATTTGAATTAAAATTTGGCAAATGCCAACAGATTTAAGATTGAAAAAAAATAAGTGCCCTGTGTTGCCCTTTCTTTTCCCTCTCCTACTAGGCACGACCATTGAAGGTGAGGAGGGCAAAAGGAGCGCCTAAGCAGGAGCCCAGCCAGCCCTCCTCGGGCTCTAGGAGAGGTAGCCCGACAGGAACGGGAGCACGAGGGAATGCCTCGATGGAGAGCACAGTGGAATGCGACCCCGTCGACCAGCACCACCAGGGCCAGCAGGACTCGGCAGGGCTAACAGAGCTGCATCCCGAGAGGAAGCCTGTCGGGGTCCAGCTGGAGGACTGCTAGAGGATCCCGGGAGCACCATCCGCACCTCTACATCCAACTCCCCAGCAAATCGCATTGCTGGGAAGGAGATGCGGATGCAGATGATGGTGCTGTCGCCTGATGAAGATGGTGCGGGTGGCGATCAGCCGGAGTCGGAGTCATCGCTCCCCTGCCCGATGTCGTCGTCATCACCGTCACTGTCCTCCTCATCGCTTTCGCCCAAGGAGGAGCTTTTGTCGTCGGCCGAGCTCTTCGCGCAACACCCTAAGCGACCTCCCGAGCACCCGAAGATCTTGACAGAGAGTAGGCCATTCTCCATTAATTTGAACTGGAGAACGTGCCCCCCCAAGAAGTCATGAGCACATGCGAAGGTCTTCTAGCCGCGGCGGAGGTACATTACATGACGGACAGGGAAGTCGACATCAACCCTCATACCCCGCCCTCCTCCTCCTCGAGCAACGCGGCGACCTCGACATTGTCCCGTTCCTCCTCCCCTCACAGTGGGTTCCGCCACCACAGGATCAGGAGGAGGATGGACGCGCTGTCGAGTAGAAGCCCTTGTCGCCGCCGGCAGGACACAGCCGCACCCTCGCCCTCTCACCATGATTGGAAGGGAAGGGTTGTGGAGAAGAAGAAGGAGAAGAAGTGTGTGCAGAGAGGCACCACCCCTACCACTTTTTATAGGGGTACAGGGCGGTGGCTGGCTCCTCATACAGGAAATGGCCACCCTGCTCCTCTAATACGGCCTCTCTGCACCCTCTGTGGCTCTGAGAATCAGGACCGGCCCTCTGCCCAACCACCCGCACTTAGTTTTTGGCCATGGCACTCCTCCATGTGCCCTCTGCATCCACCACCTACCAGACCCAATGCATGCGGAGCACGTCGCAGGTGTGTGCGAAACAGGAGGCGAGTGGGATGGCAGTTTCCGCCCCGTGATCATGGGGTAAGAAAAATCCGCATGCTACGATCGAAGTTCTTCAACAGCTTTGCACACGATGCGCAGAGAAACCGGAAACTGGCCCAGAATCAAGACTAATGAAAAAGCAAAGGAGACCTCAAGAGACGAGCCTCTTCAGCAACCCCACCTGTGCACTTATTAGGACCTACCCTGACGATGCTCGGCAGTGCGTTCGAGGCAGGCCCGGGGACTTCTGTTGGTGCAACAAACCCTGGGTCTGTTGCCCAGACTGTGAACAGGCACGGGAGAAAGATCGAAGCACTAGCCCAAGTCGGAGTACAAGGGACGAAGAGCATCGAAGGACCAACATGCAGATCAGAGGGACCAAGACTAGGCCAGAGAAGCAAGGTATCATCAAGAGAAGGGCCTCCTTTGCCGAGCAGGCGAGGCCACACTTAGTAGCGGACAACCAAGGCATCCCGGCTCGGCCTGTCGGGGCTCACGGCGGCAAGACCACCTCACCAACCATTCCACCACGACTCACGTCATCGATCAATGCGGTGACAAGCCGCAGAGTGACTAAGTGGCAGCCATTCGCCACATGGCAGCCACTACCTACAGGAGAAACCCATAGATGACACATGTCCTACGACATGTCAAGCGAGCAGGCGTGAAGCTGGCAAGATAGCCCTCCAAGCCTTGCCGGGCAACCAACGATGTGACGTTAAGAGGTGCATTTAATGTGCCCTGTCCGCCCGCAGAGTTAGGTATGATAGAATTGTTTGTTATCTTATCAGTGCATAATGACTACTTTGCCATTGTGGTAACCCCTTTATCTATAAAAGGAGGTCATGGAAACCATATAAAGGGTTATAAGGTTGGATAACTCACACCCCCGTACGCATGTAGTCGCTGCTGCCTTGAGGCAACCCTTGCTAGGAAAGTGTACTACGCTCCACCACCACATCTCCACCATCAATCCACCAAAGCAGGAGTAGGGTTTTATGCCTCACGGTGGCCCGGGTAAAACTGCCCGTGTGATCTCCGTCGTGCTGCCCCACGCTCATCTGCTCTTTGTGCAACACGACGTCCCCCTGCCGAACCAGCAAGGGGCCTCCTGGTCCCATAGGTGGCTGTGGTTTCCCGTGACAATTAGTAAGGCGGACATGATAACAGTATGAAACAAACATACATCGATGTACTATGGTGACTATATTGTCCATATCATTCTAGTTTATGTTGCCAAATCAAAATAGATACACAGCTCAACTCATATATTTTTAAGACACAGTAGCATAGACATAATATAAGTGTGAGAAACTACACAGAATTGGCAACACTTGTAATGTACATCACATGAGAACATAAATGTTTATACAACTGAAACTGAAATCAACATAGAGGAAGAAGTTGGAACAACAATACAGTTAAAGAAATAGGTTTAAAACATACATGTTGCACCATTGGAGTTTCAGTTGGATCCTTTAAATTAGAAAGTACTTGGTATGAGTAAATACATTGATGCAATAGCAAAGGAGTATTGACCATAGCTACGGAATCTGACCTAAGAACAGTTGTTCTTCTGCTTTAAACATGGAGTTTGGGTTCGCTGTGGTGGTCTTTGTGCTTTGGCATTGCAGTTGCTTTACAAACTGCTCATGTGGGGGTAACCTGTGGTGGACATGGTGCTGTGTTAACAAGAAGTGGGTTACTATCCGCTGGGGTTGGGGTTAGATGGGTTGTAGATGGTTCTCAGTTCAATGGTGTAAGTGTGCAATCTAGAAGAGTCTCGATTATGTGTGGTGGGGCTAGTTCGTGGGCCAGTACAACCATGGTTCTATCTGCATCAACGGGTAGAACCGTCTTTTGTGAAGAACGGGTTTTTGCTCCCTTAGATAATGCCATCACCCCCTCCAATTGTATGATAGAGAAATGTGGTAATTCACATATATGTTGTCTAACCAAACAGGAAAGCATGACACAATTTCACATATTTGATATGCCTAACTAAAAAGGATAGCATGACATAGTTTCAGATATATGATGGATACCTTAACAGGATATAATGGCATAATTCAACATATGATGAGTATCTAAACAAGATGACATGACAAAACTATATGATGTCTTTCTAAAATAGGCTAGGATGAAATAATACACATACATGTTGTCTAAGTATACAGGATGGCATGATATAATTGACATAATTGATTCATATACTAAGCAGCTGGCACTCGCATGTATGATCTCTAAACTAAGCAAATGGAATTCAATATTGTGCATATGATGTCCAACTAAGCAATGCAAGACACCATATGCATGATATGAGAAATATAAACATTGCAACTTAGAGCATACACCTCAGGTGGGATATAGGACTGGTCAGCTGTCTCTGAATCCTCCTCTGAGGAGCTACCTGTAACCATCGAGATATATGCTTCAATAGGTACCATTGCCTGCTCTGAAGACCTTGTTTTCACTCCTGATTTTTCGATAACCGGCTCAAATGGCTGATACACATGAAGAATAGTTCAATATACACAGATTGCCGAAAATGGAATACGTAATAAAAAAGATGGCATAAGATAATTCACATATATGGTGCCTGGCTACATGGCGGTGCTTAATTCACATATATGGTGCCTGGATACATTGCGGTGCTTAATTCACATATATGATAACTGGCTAAAAAACATGGCATTGCATAATTCACATATCTGATATAGAAAGCAAACAGGAGGCATTCACACAAAGCATGTCTAATCTAAGAATATGGCATGGCAATGTAAGACACCATATGCATGATATGAGCAATATAACCCTGCCAAGTTAGAGCATGCACCTCGGGGAGAAATCTGCATCGACAGGTAGCACTAACTGCTCAGAATACCTTGTTTTCACTCCAGATTTTCCCATGATCGACTGAAATGGCTGATGCACAGGAAGAGTAGATGAATGTATAAACATTGTTGACAAATGGAATACATTGTGAAAAATATATGGAATGATACAATTCACATATACGATGACTGGCTAAACAGGATGGCGTTGCATGATTCACGTATATGATGCCTGGCTAAAGAAGATGGCATTGCATAATTCCCATATATGATATAGAAACCAAATAGGTGGCATTCACCCAAAGCAAATCTAAACTAAGCTGATGACATATAAGATATATAATGTAAGCAATGTGAGGCGCCATATGCATGATATGACCAACATCAGCATGCCAGGTTAGAGCAAACATCTCAGGTGGTAAATAGGAGTGGTCGGCTCCCTCTGAATCCCCATCTGAATAGTTATCTTCCTCTGGAATACAATCTGGAATGGCGGGAGGGGGCCCACTTTCGCCCACTATGGAGCGGCGTCTGCATGACATTATATTCCCACACAATGGTCTTCCATTTTTCTCTACATGTTTAGTATGATTCTGTACAATAACTGACATGCATAATAAAAAAACATAGTTAGATTATGTAAGGCCTAAGGGGTGCATGCAAAAATCAAGACTGATGGTAGCAAACGAGAGGATAGATCCAAAACTAATGATAGCAGGTAGATTATAGCTTCAGTTTAAAAATATAGACAATGGATCATCTACTGTTTGTTGCCAACCCAACATGAACCACATAGAAGACCCCAGATGAACCAGATAGTAGGCAGATACTATTCGTTGCTGCCTCGATATGTGCCCCATGGGCATTTTAAAACTCAAGTTTGAATGATAAAGTAGCAGGTAATAATAACTGATGTATAACATAAGCAAACGAGAAAGAGTGCGACCTCTCTTCCGAAACTGTGTAGTCCTCAGGTTCATCTGCTCAGTCGATAATGGTAATGCAGTTGGCATGGCTGCCGGCAATGGGGAAGATGATCTGAGGCGGTGAAAGAAAGTCTACAGGGGGAATCGCTGTTGCAGTGAACGCTTTTCATCGATGGTGCACCTCATGTGGGGTGGATGACAGCATGGCAGGAGCAGGACATAACACACAAAGTTTTCTTTGACGCCTATCTAGAAATGAAGTAAATTTGTAAGGGCTACTTATAATTAGAGGATTCTATAAATGCAGGGACAAGAAAACACAGGAATAAGATAGGAATGCACGTGTAAAACAGAGCAATTGGAAACATAGAATTTCTGTCAACCTGGGTGTTTCGTTCACATGAATTGGAAGAACACAGGAATGGAGAAACATGGTCATATTAAAGTCAAACCACGTGAAAATGAAAAAAATAAGAATCTTCATATGTTAGTAATGCAATTAGTCATGTTCTTCATGCATATTAATTTGAAAAGGACGTCCAAGTGGATAATAAAATTCCTACATTTTTTCTTTGAAAGAGACACCAAAGGAAAAATAATCCTCTAGTTTTGCTTTGCTCCACTCCTTCTAACCAATTGCATGAATAGTACTACCATAGTAGTTCCATAGCAAAGGATCCCTGAGGGATCGACATGAATGCAGAGTAACAAGGTGATGCGACGAGTGCACAACCGCTTTGGCATAGCCTTATCGTCCTCAACATCATTGGGTTGGACGTGGAGGATGGCGATGCTGGTGTGACTGTCGGAGGCGGGGAAGAAGATCTGAGGCCTCTGGAAACGGTGCCGAGGGTACTGCTCAGCTGTGATGGATGCTTCCATCGTTGGAGCAACTCCGGTGAGGTGTACGATGGCGAGGCTAAAGCAGGACAAGACAGACAACGTTAATCTAAAGTGGGACTCTAATATCATCTGCAATAGATGATGTAAAATACATCACCAAAGGTGCTAGATGTAAAACGCATCAGCTGCGCCACGGCCGCTCCGACAGATGCTGTAAATACTTTTCACTCTGAACTTAACTGAAGAAACTGAACTTTACAGTCATAACTGAATTTTACTGTCGAAACTGATTGAACTAGTAGCATAGCATTGTAATAGATGTTTAGGGCATTCGAGTACTAGTAGTAGAGAAGAAGTGATCTAAATCAGCAGTCGCTCGAGCAGGGAACGCACTAGCAGAGAGCAAGTCATGCAGCAGCACCACGAGCAAGTCCTAAAGCAGCACCTCCTGTAGCTGCCGAAGGTCATGCAGCAGCAGCAGCACGAACGAGAGCAAGAGCGGAGCAGTAGCTGATAACCCACATGTATAGGGGATCGCAATAGTTTTCGAGGGTAGGGTATTCAACCCAAATTTATAGATTCGACACAAGGGGAGCCATAGAATATTTGAAGGAATTAGCAGCTAAGTTGTCAATTCAACCACACCTGGAGATTAATTATCTGCAACAACTTGATTAGTAGCAAAGTAATATGATAGTTTTGATAAAAGTGACAGCTGCAATGGTAACGGTAACAGTGATAGCAGTAATTTTGTAGCAAGTGCAACAATAATGATAGTAGTAGTAACTTAGCAAGAACAATATAAGATAAATTCATAGACATTGGATCGGTAATTTGTTGGATGATATTCATCATGTGATAGTCATAACCTAGGGCGATACGGCACTAGCTCTAGTTCATCAATATAATGTAGGCATGTATTCCGTAAATAGTCATACGTGCTTATGGAAAGAACTTGCATGACATCTTTTGTCCTACCCTCCCGTGGCACTGGGGTCCAATTGGAAACTAAGGGATATGAAGGTCTCGTTTTAATAGAGAACCGGAACAAAGCATTAACACATGGTGAATACATGAACTCCTCAAACTATGGTCATCACCGAGAGTGGTCCCTACTATTGTCACTCTGGGGTTGCCGGATCATAACACGTAGTAGGTGACTATAACTTGCAAGATTGAATCTGGAACATGGATATAATGGTAATAACATAAACGGTTCAAATCTGAAATCATGGCACCCGGGCCTAAAGTGACAAGCATTAAGCATGGCAAAGTCATAGCAACATCAATCTCAGAACATAATGGATACTAGGGATCAAGCCCTAACAAAACTAACTAGATTACATGATGAATCTCATCCAACTCCTCACCGACCAGCGAGCCTACGAAGGAATTACTCAGTCCCAGTGGGGAGCATCATGGAATTCGCGATGAAGAAGGGTTGGTGATGACGAAAAACGAAGATTCCCCTCTTCGGAGCCCCAAATGGACTCCAGATCTGGCCTCCTGATGAAGAACAGGAGGTGACGGTGGCTCCATCTCATGGATCGCGATAATTCTTTCTCCCCGATTTTTCTGGAAATATGGGATTTTATAGTGTAGGTTTTAGGGTCTGCGGGGCCACCAGGTGGGGACAACCCCTCTAGGCGCGCCAGGAGGGGCGCCCTGGTGGGTTGTGCCCAACCAGGTGCCCCCTCCAGTGGATCTTGGCTCCAGAAATTCTCTTTATCGATATAAAAAATCCTCACAAAGTTTCATTCCATTCCGAGAACTTTTATTTTGGCACAAAAACAACACCATGGTAGTTCTGCCGAAAACATCGTCAGTCCGGGGTTAGTTCCATTCAGATCATGCAGATTAGAATCCAAAACAGGAGGAAAAGCATTAAGAAAAGTAGATACATTGGAGACGTATCAACTAACCCAAGCTTAAACCTTTGCTCTTCCTCAAGCAATTCAATTGATAAACTGAAAGTGAAAAAGAAAAACTTTTACGAAATCTTTTGCTCTTGTTTGCATAAATAAGATTAAACAACACCCAGGTTTTCAGCCAACATTATAACTAACTATGACGACAATAACTCTTAAATATTATATTAACTCATATCAATGATATAATAAGCTAGCGAGCAATAATAAGATATCTCAAATAGCAACATGTTGTCAAAAAACCATGATATAATACGCCAATAGTGCTATCTCGCTAGCCCTTTCTGAGGCCGCAAAACATAAATGCAGAGCACCTCCAAAGTTCAAGCAGCGACTAAACTATGTAATTCATGGTAGAAAAGATCCAGTCATGATGCACCCAACATTAGCTATACACAATGCATAAGCATGACAGCAGTGCTCTCAGGTTCTGGCGCTTTATTTCAGAAGGTGATGACACAACATAAAAGTAAATAGATAGTCCCTTCATAGAGGGAAGCAGTGATTTGCAGAGGTGCCAGAGCTCAAGTTTTTAAAACAGA
This sequence comes from Triticum urartu, assembly GCF_056163025.1. Lineage (NCBI taxonomy): Eukaryota > Viridiplantae > Streptophyta > Magnoliopsida > Poales > Poaceae > Triticum > Triticum urartu. The sequence goes on along the minus strand of NC_141876.1, from coordinate 358,697,524 downwards.
GGTAAATGATATTTTGAGACATGCACCCTTCTTGTTTACTTCACGACCATCAGTTATTAATATCTTCCATGCTAGGCACGCTAGTGGCGGTTCCCAAGTTGTTGGGGATATTACTATTGGGCGTAAACCGGCCTATCTGGGCCGGGTTAACTTTGTCAGTAGTTAAGTATGTTAAAGCATAAGAAGACAGAGGAGGGCTCAAGGCCCATGGTCGGTTCAAGGCCTGTAGCCGTAAACCGGCGTTAGTAGTTAACCTGTATTGTAAGTTAGGAATAAATAGAAACCAAACTGGACACATCTATGAGCCGGTATTGGGACTCCGTAAGCCGACGGGAGTCACCCGTGTATATAAGGGGACGACCCGGCGGCGGTTCAAGGACAACAGATAACAACTTGAGACATAGGCGAAGCTTGTTTGCTCCCTAGTCATCGAAACCCCATCAATTCCATAACAACTAGACGTAGGCTTTTACCTTCATCGAAGGGGCCGAACTAGTATAAACTCTCTTGCATCCTTGTGTCCGCTTTAACCCCTTCAAGCTAACCCGTCGCGATGGCTCCACGACTAAGTCCTTTCTCTAGGACATCTGCCGTGACAAAACCACGACAGTTGGCGCCCACCATGGGGCTGTCGCATGATGGTTTCCGGTTCTTGGAGGGCCGCTTTGAAGGACTCGAGGGCTACGCTATAGGCCGGATGACTAAGAGTCGTCGCGGTAAGCTCTACATCGACGACGCAGGCTGGGGCCCCGAGGCCGACTCAATCGAGTACGGGTACCGGGTCCCCTTTGGTAGCATTCACGTTTTCATTGGCAAGATCGGTGAACCGGGCCCTGAGCCGGACATCTGCACCGACCTCGTTGAGACGGCTCAGCGTGCGTGATCCGCCCGGGTTAAACCGGCCATGAAGCATGCCTTCGTGGGAGTCATCCATGGAGGAAGTTATGAGGACGGATCGGAATTTCGCGGCGCGACCGTCGTTTGTTCCGGTGACGTATCTTCGACCAGAGAAACCGAATCTCTTTATCAGCTACAAGATGGCCGGATTGGGAGTTGTTCCGATGGCGATAGTATTCCGGACCCCTTTGATCTGCCCAACCGGGTTGGAATATTCATGGCCGGAACACAAGCAGCGCTTCATTCTTCGACAGTTGCAGCAACGGTCTCCGGTTCAGCAGCGGCGACGGCTGCCGGGGCAGGAGGCCCTGTGCGCCCACCGGCTTAGGTTCTATCAGAACTATTTGATATGTTGGTTGTGCTTATGGCGGAAGTTAATCCGCCGGATCAGGACGTTCACAACGCAGAGGTTGCAAAGGTAAAGGAACAGATCACCCAGGCCAAGGCGGATCTGGCGGCTGAGGACACCAAGATGGCCGCAGAGCGGGCCGCTTTAGATGCACAGGCCTACAAGCTTATGTTGGACCAGAGCGCGTCGCATGAAGTCATGAGGAGGAAGCACCGATCCCGCTTACCTCCGGTTTTTGAAGCCAGAGACCTTTTCAACACTCCAGGACCAAGAGTCGGCAATCCGCTGGAGGGAAACCGAGCAGAAGCCCCTGGGATCGGTGCACCGTTTCAGCCTCGTCAGATGGACCCGCCTCGTCAAAACACCGTTGTACCTCAGGCTGCTTTAACACCTCCGGGTCACTACTCCAACCCAATGGACAATCTTGTTGCCGCTATTGCACGGTTGGAGGCCATTCCAATTGAAGGTGACTCGCCGCAGGCAGTAGAGACGCGACGGGTCAAGGAACTTCTGAGGACAGCTTTGGCCCAACAGGAAGCATACTCGTACAGCCGCGACCGGATCTACTCGACCCCCCGTCCAAGCCGGAGCTATAGCAGACACATGGATGAACCGGCAGTGTTGAGTAATGAATGACGTGGGGCACCCCGTGACAACAACCCGGCGGGTGGTGCTGATGATGCTCAGGGAGTGGTGGACCGGGCCCGCGCGCGCAGGGAGGCCGAGTTAGCCACACAGCATCAGGCTCGGCAGCTCACGCCGGTTCGTCCAACCACCTTGACTGAACCTGGTGTTACTTCTAGTTCTTTGGGGGTGCCTTGCCTTATCCCCGCTTTACGCAACGTGCGCTTGCCCAAGGATTTCAAAGGCCCACGCAAGGTACCAAATTACACGGCGGATCAACCTCCAGAGACATGGGTGGAGAGCTATGAGATGGCCATGGAGATGCTTGATGTGGATGACGTGGCGTGTGCGAAATACTTCACCATGATGCTTGAAGGAACAGCCCGTACTTGGTTAAAAAGCTTGCTGGCTAATTCTATCAGTTCATGGGCCCAATTACGAGCCCGGTTTATCAGCAATTTCAAAGATACCTGTAAACAGCCTATGTCGATAGTGGACTTAGCTGCATGCGTCCAGGAGGAAGGAGAATCAACGACCCATTGGGTGCGCCGGGTTTCACAAGTGTTGCACTCCTCAGACCGCATCAACGCTGACACCGAAGTATTAACCCTAGACGGCAACTGCCGGTTTGGACCCCTGAAGCTGAAGTTGGGACGGATGAAGCGTCATTGCACCGACATGGGGACCCTCATGGCCGCTTTGGTGAAATATGCTGATTCTGATAACACCAAGGATCCCGAATCTGATGATGACAAGACAGGTAAAGGGAAGAAGAACAGAAGCTCCAAAGGTCAGCAGCATCACTGGGCAGGCAATGGTGGAGGAGGCAAGCGTAAAGCGGATGGTAACATGGACTTTGTGGCTAATACCAACGCACAGGACAATGGCCAGCGACGCAAGGGTAGGCCAAAAAATCGTAATGGAGCGCCCAACCCTAACCCAAACCGCCTAAACTATCTGCTAAGCGAGCCCTGTCCAAGAGATGGGACGAAGGAGGCGCCGGCAAACCACCTTTGGAAAGATTGCTTTATTATGCAGGAGTTCAAGAATTCTAATAATTTCCGGTATGATCACGAATCTGGCGGTGGCTCAGGATCCGGGCCGGGTTACGGAGGAGGAAGTTCCGGTTCAGGATTCAATGGTAATCCAGGCGGACATAATGGTCAAAATAGTCAGAACAACCAGGGTGGTTACAACCAACAGCAGCAACAGTCAGGTTACCAGAGCAACCCAAAGCAGTTGAGTAATGGGCAGTACCATGTCTTCACCACTAGCTTGGACAAGCGAGACCAGAAAGTTCAGAGGTGGGCGGTCAACTCTGTTGAACCGGCCATACCCCGTTATCTACGTTGGCCTGAACAGCCAATCATATGGAGCAGAGAAGATCACCCTCCCCAGGTCGATAATCCGGGTCAGTTGGCTTTGGTGGTGGCGCCTCAGGTGGGAGGTTACAAGTTCACCAAGGTGCTCATGGATGGAGGGAGCAGCATTAACATCTTGTACTATGAGACCTTCCGTCGTATGGGACTAACAGATAAGAATCTCAAACCGTCTAATACAGTATTCCACGGTGTAGTGCCTGGCAGATCAGCATATCCTGTTGGTAAGATAGCTCTGGAAGTGGCCTTTGGGGATGATCATGATTCCAGGTCGGAGATATTGATGTTTGAAGTGGTGAAAATCCAAAGTCCATATCATGCCCTGTTTGGGCGACCGGCCTACGCCAAGTTTATGGCTCGGCCCTGTTATGTGTATTTGCAGCTCAAGATGCCGGGTCACAAGGGGACAATAACGGTTCACGGAAGCCGCAAAATCGCTTTGGAATGCGAGGAAGGAGATGCGGCTTATGCAGAGTCGGTTTGTGCCACCGAGGAGTTCAAGTACTATAAAGACAATGTTGATCCGGCGGACATGACTCCGTTGAAGAAGCCAACTACGGAGCATGATCCGGCCCTGAAGTTCAAATCGGCAGTAGAAACTAAGCTTGTTGACTTCGTACCTGGTGATTCGTCCAAGCAGTTCAGCATCAGTGCCAACTTGGATCCGAAATAGGAAGGCGCGCTCATCGAGTTCATCTGTGAGAATCGGGACATTTTTGCATGGAAGCCCTCTGACATCCTAGGTGTACCGAGGCAACTCGCTGAGCACACACTTAATGTGGATCCTAAATATAAACCGGTGAAACAGTTCCTCCGCCGGTTTAACGAAGAAAGACGCAAGGCAATTGGAGAAGAGGTAGCCAGGCTCTTAGCAGCTGGCTTTATTGTTGAAGTTTTTCACCCTTAGTGGCTTGCCAATCCGGTGCTGGTCCTCAAGAAAAACGGCACCTGGCGCATGTGTGTGGATTACACAGATCTTAATAAGGCTTGTCCAGCAGATCCTTTTGCTCTCCCCCGTATTGATCAAATTATTGATGCTACGGCGGGCTGTGAGCGTTTAAGTTTTTTGGATGCGTATTCTGGCTATCATCAGATCAAAATGGCAATTAAGGACCAGGAGAAGACGGCATTTATAACTCCCTTTGGAGCCTTCTGCTATGTGTCTATGCCCTTCGGGCTCAAGAGTGCCCAAGCGACTTACCAACGGTGTGTACAAAATTGTCTTCACAAGCAGATTGGCCGTAATGTACATGCTTACGTGGATGATATCGTGGTTAAGTCCAGGGAGAAGGAGACTCTGATTGATGACTTGAAGGAAACCTTTGATAACCTGAGGATATACAAGATGATGCTTAATCCGGACAAGTGTGTCTTTGGTGTACCGGCGGGCAGGTTATTAGGCTTCTTGGTGTCCAATAGGGGAATTGAGGCTAATCCGGAGAAGATCACAGCCATCACCTCCCTCGCTAAACCGAAGTGTATCAATGATGTTCAGCGCCTGGCAGGCCGGATTGCTGCGTTAAGCCGGTTTATCAGTCGCCTCGGTGAGAAGGCAATCCCTTTGTATCAGATGTTGAAAAAGATGGATCAGTTTGTCTGGAGTTCTGTTGCTGATGAAGCATTTGAGGACTTAAAATGGCAATTGGCCAATCCGCCTGTGCTCGCTGCTCCCATTGATGAGGAGCCGTTGCTGCTATATGTTGCTGTTAATGCTCGGGCGGTCAGCGTGGCTATTGTGGTAGAGCGAAAGGAGGCAGGTAAGGAGCATCCGGTTCAACGTCCGGTCTATTATATCAGCGAGGTGCTCATTGAGTCCAAGCAAAGGTATCCGCATTGGCAGAAGCTGGTGTATGGAGTTTTTATGGCAAGCCGGAAGCTTAAACAATATTTCCAAGGGCATCCAATTACAGTGGTCAATTCTGCTCCTTTGGGAGATATCATCCAGAACCGGGAAGCAACTGGCCGGATTGCAAAGTGGGCTATAGAGCTGGGGCCGTACGGTTTGAAGTATGTGCCTCGGACAGCGGTTAAGTCTCAAGAACTTGTTGATTTCATCAATGATTGGACAGAAATGCAAGCACCTGAAGAAAAGCCAGATCATACGTATTGGACCATCCATTTTGACGGATCCAGGCAATTGGAAGGCTCGGGGGCTGGAGTCGTATTAACCTCCCCAAGAGGTGATAAGTTGTGTTATGTTCTCCGCTTAATGTTCCCTTGTACTAACAATGCAGCTGAGTATGAAGCCTTGCTCCATGGTCTCCGGATTGCTAAGGAGATGAATCTAAGTCGAGTTAAGTGCTTCGGTGACTCGGAACTTGTGGCTCAGCGGGTGTCTGGCACTTGGGACTCCAAGGACCCACTCATGGCAGCATATCGTCATGAGGTGGATATTGTTGCAGGTTATTTCAGAGGCTATCAGGTGGACCACGTGGACCGGCGGAAAAATGAAGCGGCAGACGCTTTAAGCCGGCTGGGCTCTCAGCGCAAACCGGTCCCGCCCAATGTTTTTTTGGATGTGCTGCACAACCCATCGGTGAAGATCCCTGGTGAAGAAGATTTGGCTATTCCTGATCCGGAGGCTCAATTGGTGGCAGCTCTTCATGTTATTCCGGATTGGATGCTTCCTTACCTGGCGTACAAGAACCAGGGTGAGTTGCCAGAGGATGAGATTCTGGCCCGGCAGATAATCCGGCGGTCCAAGTCCATGGCTATCATCAACGGCGAGTTGCATCATTGCAGTGTATCAGGAGCTTTTCAACGTTGCGTGTTCCCTGAAGAAGGCCGTGAAATTTTGCGTGAGATCCACGAAGGAGATTGTGGTCACCATGCCGGTTCAAAGTCTCTGGTGGCTAAAGCGTTTCACCATGGCTTCTACTGGTTAACTGCTCATGCTGATGCGGAGGATCTGGTCAGACGATGTGATGGTTGCCAAAGTTTTTCAAGACGTGCTCATGTACCGGCTCAAGAATTGAGAATGATTCCAATTACTTGGCTGTTTGCGACTTGGGGGCTGGATATGGTTGGGCCTTTCAAAAGGTCCAAAGATAAGAAGACCCACCTCCTGGTGGCGGTTGACAAGTTTACAAAGTGGGTGGAGGCCGAACCTGTTAGCAAGTGTGATGCGGCCACGGCGGTTCAGTTCATCAAAAAGGTGATTTTCCGGTTTGGCTTTCCGCACAGTATTATCACAGATAATGGTACCAATTTGTCCAAAGGTGCTATGAAGGAATTCTGTGAACGGGAGCACATCCGACTCGACGTTTCATCAGTGGCACATCCATAGTCCAATGGTCAAGGAGAAAGAGCTAATCAAGAGATCCTGAGAGGCATCAAGCCCCGGCTCATGGTTCCTTTGCAGAGAACGCCGGGTTGTTGGGTAGAAGAATTACCATCTGTGCTATGGAGCATCAACACAACACCCAACAGATCAATAGGATACACACCGTTCTTCATGGTTTATGGAGCGGAGGCGGTTCTCCCCAGTGATATCCGTCATGATTCACCTCGTGTAACAGCTTATATTGAAGCGGACAACGAGACAGCACGGCAAGATGCTTTGGACCGGTTGGATGAAGAGCGTGACATCGCAGCCGCCCGATCGGCGATTTACCAGCAGGATCTTCGTCGTTATCACAGTCGCCGGGTCAGAACCAGAACCTTTCAGGAGGGAGATTTGGTGCTTCGGCTCATCCAAGATCAGACTGGTATGCATAAGTTATCCCCACCTAGGGAGGGGCCTTTCGTGGTCAGCAAGAATCTGCACAACGGGTCATACTATCTGATCGATATTCGAGAACATAAGGACTCACGTACATCAGAGGAGGAGACCAACAGGCCGTGGAACATAGCTCATCTTCGGCCTTATTATACCTGAGCCATTGGTTCTACTTATGTACATATTATAGCGATGTATATATTAACTATAATAAACCGGAACCTCGGCTAAAGCGGGGTATCTGTTCTTTTACATCATGTGTGGTTACACGGAGTTGTTTTAAAGTGGCTTCCGGTTTACCCCTTGAGTTCGCTTTGCTAAAAGCATCGTGTTATATCACTTGGAGGATTGGTCGTGTCCGAACCAATACCATGCCTCTTGATAGGCGAGAGCCACCAGATCACTTGGGGACTTGGTCATGTCTGAACCAGTCATGCCTCTTGATCGGAGTAAGGCCACAGAATCACTTGGGGGCTTGGTCGAACCCGAACCATGACCATGCCATTTGGTCGGCATAAATGCCACGGTTTCATTTGGGGACCTGGCTGACTAGAACCATAGTTACACCTAACGGGAGCTTGGTCGTGTTTGGCCATGGTAACGCCATTTGATCAGCTTAAATAAACCTTTTTTGGCAAAAGGTTTTGTCATTGCTTTTGCTTCACACTTTTCTTTGAAGGGGGTTTTTTTATTGCGTTTTTTAAACCGACAAAGTTTTTTAACCAATCAATTGACGGAACATAGTTCACGTCAATCCGGAGACTATTTGCCCGGTTTGATCCTTGTTGTTAACATCCTCTTATGGAGTAACACGGTGTTTATTATAACCCGGCACGGTTTACATGGTAAACCAGCATCATATATATATACAGGAGCTGTTATCTCCTCCAACAGTGTGGGTTTGCAAAACTCTGCTTCAAGATTGGCCAAGCCAACTTCACACTCAACGATGGCAGGTATTATGTATCTCAAAAATTTGATCATATACTTAAAATTTTGTTTTGGATGTTTTGATTTCATATATACAGACATCATATTCCGCCTGACGGTACAACCGCGGTGGCACTTGACGAATTTCTCATTTCAGAAAGTGTTTTGGAAAGTTCATTGCCACAGGAAGAACAAATTATGCACGAACGCATATCAACATCAAAGGTATCAACTAGCCTATTACAAGGCAACATGGTTCCCATAATCATCTAATTATTTTTCACAAAGGAGAGGCAGTTTTAAAACCGGCTTCCGGTTCAAGCTTGGTCACCAGCCTGGCCTGATGGTTGTGGGTCATCCTGCGCCGCTTCAGCCTCCGTTTCTCTACCCAGTGGCTGGAAATCCACAGTTGTCCAGTCGATTCCCATTAATGCTTGAAAAACAGCTTCATCATGGATCAGCAATGACGGGTCAATATCGGGAGCGTTAGTATGCTTACGGATTGGAGGGATCAGATTTTCCGATTCATGGATTGGTGCAACTATTCGCTTGTTCTGACTGTCATATTGCGCTTGTAATGAGACAAGTCTGCTTCCTCAGCCAACTGACAAGCTAGCGGACATACCTCCCGGTTTATTGCTCGCAGATCCGCTTCACCAAATTCTGGCCCATCTTCCTTCAAGCTGGGATAGCCCTGAGCCGCTTCAATAGGATCAAAATCTGGCACCCAGGCTTTTGCCCGGATTAAGGCATTGATTGCACCGGTTCGAGCAGCAGATTTCTTCAGCTCTTCAACCCGGGCAGGAAGCACTAACAGTTTCATCAGAGTATCTTGAATCAAAGTGGGCGCCGGTTTGTTATGAGACGCGGTACAGATGATCCGCTGGGCACCGGTATACAATTGTTCAACCAATGTATAGGCGGCTTTCAATTTCTTCCGCACATCTGACCCCAAGTGACCAATGCGTGTCCCTGAAATACCGTAAAGGGTTAATAAACCGGCGACTCTGTACGAAGGCAGAGACAAATTCAGAAGGCAAGCTGGCTTACCAAAGATAGCAGTGGTCATGGCATGCACGTGCCGCTTTATGCTCGTCAGTTCATCCGTCACTGGTTTTAGTGCAGCCTCGGCATCCTCTGCTCGTTTGATCAAAGCGGACTTTTCAGTGGCCCAATCCGCCCGTTTCTTCTTGAAGTTCTCCTTAAGTTGTTCCGTGGTGCTTAAAGCGCTGGCCAATTCCTCTTTTGCTTTGGAAGTTTCAGCCTATTGGGTTTTCAGGTTTTCTTGAAGATTGATGACTTGGTTTTCTTTCATCTTCAGCTCCGCCTGCATGCATACAGATATATGCTTCAACAAATCGGTATAAGGATTCAAGTACCAACCACATAACAAGTTATGCGCTTAGCACTTGGGGGCTAATGCATATTCGATCTTCATCTTTCAATGGTTTACAAACTCCCAAGATCAATACAAGTATTCAGCTTGGCACTTGGGGGCTAATGGCTATTTGATCATATATATTCTGATGCGGCAGTTTCAATTACTTAAAGTACCGGTTTAACTACGCTAAGTTGAACCGGCCCTTGGAGGCTACATCAGCGAATTTCAAAGCATCAAGATTTATATTATTAAGTTTCGGTTTGAAAGAATATTTCAAACCGGCACTTGGGGGCTAGGAGAGTCAGCAAGAATGGAAGCATACAAGCAGGAAGGAGCATATGGAAGTTACCTCATATTTATCTTTCATCATGTTAACCAGACCGGCTTCATAGTCACGACTGATATACAGCCGGTTCAGATAGCCGGAATGGATATCTTGGGCGTTCAGAGCAGCGTAAGTCGTCAGATCAGCATTCCACTTGCCTTTGCCAAAGGCAGCAAATTCTTCCTTGGCAGAGTGTTTTGATAAAGCGACAGGATTGCTTGGCTCAGTATGGCCAGTGCCAGTAATGACAACCTCATCATCCTTGGTACCGCCGGTTTGCACTGGAGCTGTTGGCTTGTCAGTAGGTTTTGCTGGACCGGTGGAGCTTTCAATCCGGATGGAACCTGTGGGCTGATGGATAGGACCTGAGGTATCAGTAGGTCTCTCTTCAGTAATAAGATCATCATCTTGCTGCGGTGGATCGTTGGGAATATCCTCAGGAATGGCCGCTTCAGCATTGGGTGTCTTGCCTGCTTCAAGAACGACATCTTCTTCGGTCGTTTTGTCCAGGCGGGCCTTCTTGCTTGGCCTAGGTTTGTCCTTGAGAAGAATAATAAATCAAATACAGCATATGTTCTAAAGCAATGTACTTCAAACATCACAACAAGTATAGCTTACCCAAGCACCGTTTTAAGCGGTGGGAGCTGAGTAGCCGATGACTCGCCAGAAGATGAGTGGGAAGTAACCTGGTAATCGGAGTCAGACGGATTAAGAGGTTGACGAAAGCAGCCCGCTTTAGGACAAGCACTGACAAGCGAATTAGAGACCTCTGAATGGCGTTTCCGAACTGGACTATTCAGTAAACCGGCGGAGGTAACTACCTGGCCGCTGTGCCGGGTTGTGCGACGAGCTTCGTGTTGTTGGGTCTTCATAAGAAATTTAGGATCCAAATAAGCAAGAGGATGAGAAAATTTAACTTTCCGGTTTGCCTGGCGGATTTTTTGTGAAGGCAAAGTTTCTGAATCGGAAGAGAGAATAATTACCTCTGCAACATCCGCGTGGCTGGCTTCGGCATCATCCTGACAAATATCATCATCAATAAGATGCATGAAAAATAAACCAAGTGAGTCAAGCTCTACCTCAAAGTCCGGATTATCCACATCATCATCAGGGGCCGGATTAGAAGATGCAGTGGTTCTTTTCCTGTGGGCAGTCTTCTTCACAGCTTTAGTCTTTTGCCGGGTTGCTCTTTCCGGTTTGTCTGGTTTTTCTGGTTTCTCCTGCGGCAGTTTTTTGCTCCAAAACGGATCATTGCCCTGATTATGCAGACACTGATATTAAACAATGACCAGACATATCAATAATAGATTCAGCAAAGCGAAAAATCAAAGTCTTACAGCTAGCGGTTTGTTGGTGGCACAGAAGGGAAGCAGGCCGGTTCTAGCACAGACGTGTTCCGGTCCATTCAGCATCTTATTCACAGCCTTTGTGATTTCTTCATCGGATAGCTGGATTTTTGAATGTCGCAGTGGGTCATCAACACTGTCAGTATACTCGCACATCAAACCGGAGCGCTGACTAAGGGGCAGTATGCTCCATGATATCCAACAGCGAGCGAGATCAACCCCTGTTAAACCGTTGGCCATAAAGGCTCTGAGCTTTGACAGTTGGGGAGCATATTTGCTTCTCTCCTGGGCAGTCAATCTTTGAGGAAAAGGGTGTGTATTGCTGAGCCGCTCCGGATGAAAGCCAGGCAAGGGATTCTCACCAGCAGGGGAGGTGTCTTTGCAGTAGAACCATGTCTGATTCCACTCCTTGGGGTGACTGTGCAGTTTGGCGTGAGGGTATGTGACCTCTTTCCTTTTCTGAATCGCCACGCCACCCAACTCTGTATTAGAGCCATTAGTAAACTCAGTACGGCGGTTTAGATGGGAAAGGTCTTTGAACAATTCCACTGTGGGATCCTCTTGAAAGAACACCTCACAGAGCACTTGGAAGTGACACATATTTGTAACAGAGTTGGGGCCAGTGTATTGTGGATGGAGTTGGAAATCAGCTAAAACATCCCGGTAAAATTTAGAACCGGGCGGCTTAAAGCCCCGGGCTAAGTGATCTACGAAAACAACAACCTCTCCTTCTTGAGGTGTGGGAGGGCATTCTTTGCCAGGAGCCCTCCAATGGATGGTATCTTTGCTGCCTAAAGTGCCAATCAGGACTAAATCGTCCAGTTGATCCTCTGTGACACGAGAAGGAACCCAATTGCACTCATATACTTGCTTGGCCATGATGGAATCTGCAAGGTAGAAGATCCCGGTTCAAAAATGCGTTTGATCAAGGTACATTGGTATGTGCACTGTTAAACCGGAGACAGAACTATCTGAACCGGAGTTTCATGAAGCAACCAACATCTGGCAGTTCAACAAGGGGACTAATGGCATATACTGGTTTGGAAAATTTTCTATAAGGTTAAACCGCCTGATCTAAGCATTGAAAAGCTGAGATTGCGGATGGACAAGTACGCAGAGACAGGTTTCACAAGTTTTCTTTACAGCATTGGATCTAAAGCAAGTTCAGAAAAGAGATAAATGCTTAGAGGTTCAAAGGAGCAGTACCGAACCAATGAGCAAAACGTTCATATAGATCTATGGTTTGAGATGCATAAGTGAAGGCGAAGGTCAAACAACTATCGTTGCACAGAGTAAAGATTTGTGGATTCATCTAAAGATCTGTCGTATGAGCAAGATGCAGACGGTGAACACGGAAGAACTGCGAAACCCTAGGCCAGATCTGCGGGGGAAAGGATAGAAGATTTACCGGAGCTGAGGAAGATGCGGAAGGTTGCCGTGATGTTCTGGTGCGCTCAGGTTGATGCAGCGGCCAAGGATGAGGCAGAGGTCGACGGCGGCGGCGGAGCTCCGAGGCTGGCGACGCCAGGAAGACGAAGAAGGCACGGAAGGAGAAAAGAAATGACCCTTCGGTCCTATTTATAAGGCGAAAGAACATGAGTCAGGCGCGACAATCAAGGGACCACAAAACAGAGCTGTCGCCTCGATTTCCGCCGATCTATTAAACAAAGAAGCATAATGGATAGCTTCGTTATGACAGGTGACGTCACTCCGGTTTACAGCAATCAGAGAAGATGACATCATGGCGGTTTACCAATTTATAAAAAGATGTTGAAGATGAAGCTTTTATTAAAGGATTGACATGAACCCGTTCAAATCAATCTGGGGCCTAATGTTGGGGATATTACTACTAGGCGTAAACCGGCCTATCTGGGACGGGTTAACTTCGTTAGTAGTTAAGTATGTTAAAGCCCAAGAAGACAGAGGAGGGCTCAAGGCCCATGGTCGGTTCAAGGCCTATAGCCGTAAACCGGCGTTAGTAGTTAACCTGTATTGTAAGTTAGGAATAAATAGAGACCAAACCGGACACATCTATGAGCCGGTATTGGGACTCCGTAAGCCGACGGGAGTCACCCGTGTATATAACGGGATGACCCGATGGCGGTTCAAGGACAACAGACAACAACTCGAGACATTGGCGAAGCTTGTTTGCTCCCTAGTCATCGAAACCCCATCAATTCCATAACAACTAGACGTAGGCTTTTACCTTCATCGAAGGGGCCGAACTAGTATAAACTCTCCTGCGTCCTTGTGTCCGCTTTAACCCCTTCAAGCTAACCCGTCGCGATGGCTCCACGACTAAGTCCTTTCTCTAGGACATCTATCGTGACAAAACCACGACACAAGTGATAAAAGTAAAGGTTTTGACTCCATTGGGAGTTTTTGTTGGAATATTTGTAGGCTTTTTCTATTTGCAGTTTGTGACTAGGCATCCCTAATACCGCCCTTCTCTCATGCGATGGCGAGTGAAAAAACACTCGACCTAAGAATAACCCGCTTAGCATGGAAGATACCGACCACCTCCTATCGTTCCATGAACGATCCATGCACACAAAAAGGATATTTATTAGAAGTTTTTGGAGGTGGCACATGCAAATTTAGTTAGGACGGCAGGGTAATACCGCATATAGGTAGGTATGGTGGACTCATCTGGAATAACTTGGGTTCAAGGTTTTTGATGTACAAGCAGAATTCCCACTTAGTACAGGCGAAGGCTAGCAATTAGATTGAGAAGCGGCCAGCTTGAGATCAACAATGGTCATGAACATGCATTATGCATAAGTAACATTGGACACTAGCATGAGAAGGATATGAACACCATTAACATAAATATCATAGAGGCTATGTTGGTTTGGCTTCAACTACATGCATGAACAAGTGCCAAGTCAAGCCACTCGAACATTCGGAGGAGGATACCATATCATCATGCTACATCACAATCATTTTAATGCAATGTTGTCCAAGATAAATCATTATCCACTCCTAGCTACTTATGCATGGCATGCGAAACTATAATCTCTAATTGTCATTGCAAACATGTTTCATCATAATGAGCTGAATCATGGATACCGGGTTAAACATACACAAATAGAACAAGTCGAGTTCATACCCATTTCTCCCTGCCACGGCCAGTTCATCGAATATCATCATTATTGCCTTTCACTTGCATGACCGAACGATGTGAAAATAATAATAGTCCAAGAGTGCCATGGACTAAGCTGGAATCTGCAAACATTTTATTCAACAGGAGAAGACAAGGTAAAACAGGCTTTTTCTTAGATCAACAATTATGCATACGAGAGCCACTCAACATTTTAAGCATGGTCTTCTCCTCGGTAAGACTTCAATAAAGAGAAATAGAAGTTCAGAGAAACACATTGAAATATTTTTGGAGTTTTTGGTTTTCTTGAAATAGTTTTTCTCGTTTTTGGTTTTCTTAACAAGCAAAAACTATTTACACGGGAAAGCTCCCAACAAGCAAAAGAAGAACAAGGAAATCTTTTTGGGTTTTCTTTTTACTGCTACAACTAAGCATGCATAGAAAGTAAACTCACTACAACTAATTTTTTTGGGTTTTCTAAGGTTTTTCAAACAGACAAGAAGATAGCAAGAAAATAAAATTAAGCATGGATGATATAATGAAAAAGTGTGGACACCGACAACTGAAATGAAATGTGTGAACATGAATGTAATGTCGGTGGAAAACACGTCCTCCCCCAAGCTTAGGCTTTTGGCCTAACTTGGTAGTCGTTCAGAAGCCTGGATAGTAGTAGGAGCGGTAGCTCACAGAGGCTCTCGATGCGGATGCCTTGGCCTGCCGTGCGGCCTCGACCGCAGCGTTGTGGGCTTGGTCCTCGCTCTCAAGGATGAAATATCTTCCCTTTCTATGATAATCAAAAAGAGCAGGCGCAGGCAAATATGTTTGCACAACATACGCTTGGTTAAACAACAAGTTATAGGTGAAATTATGAATATTTCCCTTAAGGATCTTATGATTTTTCATAGCATCAAAGTCTAAATATTGCGTGTATAGGATAGGGTCAAAGGGCAATGGTGAAACACCTAGCTCTCTTGCTAAACATGTGGCATAAATTCCACCGTATAAATAGCCACTATTAGCATTGTCTTGTAACCTGCATGCAACAATCGCCCCAAGATATAACTTCTGTCACCAGTGAGAGCAGCGCGTATGAGGCTTAAGTCTGGAGCACAAAGTGTACTACAATCTTGTTTGCCTACAATACACTTCCCATTGAATAAGGCAAAGTATTGAATTGTGGGAAATTGAATGCTCTTTATTCTACCTTGCATCACTCCGCTCGTCTCACCGTAGCAAAGACTAGTCAAGAATGATTGGTACTCAGTCCTTGGCGGTTCGTCAAGCGAACCCTGGAATGGGAGTTTGCAGTGGTGAGAAAATCTCTCTAGTGATGGAATTTAAATCCTTTAACAAATGATTCAGTGAGAGTGTGGTGTTGATCACACTTATCTGAAATGTAGGGACCGAGACCGGTATTATGAACATATTGCTCAAATTCCTCCTTAATGCCCACACGCACCATATAATCATCGCATGGTCATAGGCATGTTTTGGTGGCGTAATCTCGAATGGAACTTTCACTTGGTTCAACATAAGACCGACGAGCGTAGCTGTCACTAGAAGATGCCCCCGAGGATCTCCTCCTCGAAGAAATCCTTCCAAATAGGTTCATCATGTCCACATACAATTTTATAAAAAAAATTGGGTGACAAAAATTTATCATCAAAACTTTACAACATTGATAGCAACTACTCATAGGGATACATAGAGGCCATAGCAAGCATTCAAACTACTTAGAAATCTAAGAATTCAACCTGCAAGCTCATCTACAGTAGCACCAAGGGTAGCTAATTATTCAAAATATAAACCACTAAAATGAAAACTAATTGGACAAACGGAGGAGTCACAAACCAAGCAATAATCCCCCAAAACTATTTCGGAAACGGAGCTTCGAGCAAAGAGATTGAAATCCGCGGGTTTGAGAGCAATAACATGAGAGAGAGAGAGAGAGCAATGGCGATTTTTTGGAGGTAGGTGATGATGTGGTATAAAGAGATAAGTGAGGGGGCCCACGTGGGGACCACAACCCACCAGGGCACGCCTGGGGGTCCTGGCGCACGCAGGTGGTGCCCACCTGGTGCACCACCCTCTGATATTATTTGCACCAAAAATTCTTAAATATTCGGAAAAAATCGTATTAAATCTTCAGAGCATTCTAAGAACTTTTATTTTTGGGTGATTTTTTATTGCACGGGAAATTCAGAAAACAGAAAAAACATGGCATTTTATTTTATTTAACTAATAAAAACAGAAACAAAAGGTAGGGACAGAACGTAGTGCTTACTAAATTCATCAACTTCATACCTCTCAAAAATGATCCATTAATAAGGTTGATCAAGTCTTATTAACAACCACTTTCGATTAGCATGAAACCAAAGACCTTTCGTAAATCACTAAGTTACCTCAACGGGGATATGAATGTCCCCAACAATAAGCATTTCATATTCGTTTTTAACAGTAGATAGAGGTATTTGAAAACTTCCAATAGTGATTGTTGGAGATTTTTCAATAACATTAATACCATTCACTTGGAATTGTTTCTTCGGAAAGTGCACCCTATGCTCATTACAATTGATATGAAATGTGACCTTGCTTTTATTGCAATCAATAACAGCCCCTGTAGTGTTCAAGAAGGGTCTACCAAGGATAACCGACATCTTGTCGTCCTCGGGCATCTCAAGTATAACAAAGTCAGTCAAAATAGTAACATTAGCAACAACAACGGGCACATACTCACAAATACCCAAAGGTATGGATGCTGATTTGTCAGCCATTTGCAATGATATTTCAGTGGGTGTGAGCTTATTCAAATCAAGTCTTCTATATAAAGAGAAAGGCATAACACTAACACCAGTTCCTAAATCACATAAAGCAGTCTTCACATAGTTCATTTCGATAGAGCAAGGTATAGTTGGTATTCCCAGGTCTCCAAGTTTTTTGGGTACTCCATATTTAAAAGTATAATTAGCAAGCATAGTGGAGATTTCAGCTTCTGGTATTTTTCTCTTATTGGTGATGATGTCTTTCATGTACTTTGCATAAGGAGGCATTTTTAGGATATCAGTCAAGCGGGTACGCAAAAAGAGTGGCCTAAGCATTTCAGCAAAGCGTTCAAATTCATGATCATCTTTCTTTTTAGTTGACTTAGATGGAAAGGGCATAGGTTTTTGAACCCACGGTTCTCTTTCTTTATCGTGTTTTCTAGCAATACAGTCTTTTTATCATACCTTTTATTTTTAGGTTGTGGGTTATCAAGATCAATTGGAGGTTCTATCTCAACATCATTATCTGGTTCTCCATTATTTGGTTGACTATCTTCATGTACCTCATCATTATCTTTTTCATTATCAGAAGGTGAGTGTTCGTTACCAGGTTGGGTTTCAGCATCATAGATAGAGGATTCATTATCAAGAGGTTTTCTATTTCAGATTCACTAGAAGCATGCAAAGTCCTATCATTTTTATTTTTCTTCTTTTTAGAAGGACTAGGTGTAGTGGTGTTGTTCCTTTGTGATTCCTGTTCAATTCTTTTTGGGTGTCCCTTAAGATAAAGTGGTTTCTGAGTAATTTTACCTCCTCTAGTTGCTACTCTAATAGCAAAGTCATGTATATTGTTATTCATTTCATCAAGCAACTCTCTTTGAGATTTAGCAACTTGTTCTAACTAGGTTTGAACCATAGAAGCATGCTTTCCAACACCTCTAACATCGTTTGAGATTCTAAATAACAAGACACTCAAGTGAGCAATCATATCAGAGTTGTATTTCAATTGTTTCATAACATTTGCATTGAAGTGATCTTGTTTTCTAATGTAGTTTTCAAACTCATAAAGGCATGGGCTAGGATGCATATTGTGACGATTGTCATTATCATTGAAATTCATTATTGAATTTACCTCTACCACCTTAGGCAATGATGGTGTATTAAGCCCATGTATTTCTTCAATAGGAGGCAAAAAATTTAACATCCTCAACTTTAATACCTTTTTACTTCATAGATTTCTTTGCCTCTTGCATATCTTCAGGACTGAGATATAATATACCCCTCTTCTTTGGATCCTCAACTTTATTACCTTTTTACTTCATAGATTTCTTTGCCTCTTGCATATCTTCAGGACTGAGATATAATATACCCCTCTTCTTTGGAGTGGGTTTAGGCGGTGGTTCAGGAAGAGTCCAATCATCATAATTTTTCAATATATTATTCAATAATTCTTCAGCTTGCCCAACAGTTTGTTCCCTGAAAACACAACTAGCACAACTATCTAGGAAATCCCTAGAAGCATCGGTTAGTGCATTATAGAAGATATCATATATTTCATTTTTCTTAAGAGGATGCTCAGGCAAAGCATTAAGTGACTGGCAAAGCATCCCCCATGTTTGTGGGAGACTCTCTTCTTTAATTTGCACAAAGTTAAACATTTCCTGCAAGGCAGCTTGTTTCTCATGAGCAGAGAAATATTTTTCAGAGAAGTAAGTTTAATTTGCACAAAGTTAAATCTTATCTTGGGGACTACGCACACATCCAGGAGCAAGAGTATTGTACGAAGCTTTAGCATCACCCTTTAATGAGAACGGAAATAATTTGAGAATATAGCAATAGAGAGTTTTCTCATCATGAGTAAAAGGGCGGCTATGTCATTCAACTTAGTAAGATGTGGCACAACAGTTTCAGTTTCATAACCATGGAAAGGATCAGATTCAACCAAAGTGATTAACGTTGGGTCGACAAAGAATTCATAATCCTTATGATCAATAAAGATAGGTGAAGTAGCAAACTTAGGATCATATTGCATTCTAGCATTCAGAGATTTTTCATTATACTTGCATAGTAATTTCTCTAGATCATCTCTATCCTTACAAGCAAGAATATCTCTAGTTGTCTCCTCATTCATAACATAACCTTCCGGTACCTTAGGCAATTCATATCTAGGAGGGCTAGTTCTAATTGGTGTTTCAAGATTTTCAGTTTCAAGCTCATCATCAGATTCAACAACGTCATGTTGAATTACTTTAGCAATTTGTTCATGAAGAAAATCACCAAGAGGCACATCATCATCATCAAGCAAGGTACTAGCATCATCATAAGTATAATTCATAGCAGAAGTAGCATCATCAATACTTGCGACATATCAGTTTAATAGCATGTCATGGGGTTGCAAGTTTACTTATAATAGAAGGTGAATCTAAAGCAGAACTGGATGGCAGTTCCTTACCTCCCCTCGTCTTAGAGGGATAAATCTTAGTCTTAGCATCTTCAGATTATTCATAGTGATAAACTGATAATAATCCCAAGTGACTCAACAAATATAGCTATGCTCCCCGGCAACGGCGCCAGAAAAAGGTCTTGATAACCCACAAGTATAGGGAGTCGCAACAGTTTTTGAGGGTAGAGTATTCAACCCAAATTTATAGATTCGGCACAAGAGGAGTCAAAGAATATTTGAAGGTATTAGTAGCTGAGTTGTCAATTCAACCACACCTGGAGATTAATTATCTACAGCAACGTGATCGTTAGCAAAGTAATATGATAGCTTTGATAATAGTGACAGCAGCAATGGTAACGGTAACAGTGATAGCAGTAATTTTGTAGCAAGTGCAACAATAATGATAGCAGTAGTAACAAAGCAAGAATAATATAAGATAAACTTGTAGGCAATGGGTCAGTAATTTGTTGGATGATATTCATCATGTGACAGTCATAACCTAGGGTGATACAACACTAGCTCTAGTTCATAAATATAATGTAGGCATGTATTCCGTAAATAGTCATACGTGCTTATGGAAAGAACTTGCATGACATCTTTTGTCCGACCCTCCCGTGGCAGTGGGGTCCAATTGGAAACTAAGGGATATTAAGGCCTCCTTTTAATAGAGAACCGGAACAAAGCATTAACACACAATGAATACATGAAATCCTCAAACTATGGTCATCACTGGGAGTGGTCCCAGCTATTGTCACTCCGGGGTTGCCGGATCATAACACATAGTAGGCGAATATAAATTGCAAGAACAAATCTAGACCATGGATATATTGGCAAGAACATAAAACGGTTTAGATCTGAAATCATGGCACCTGGGCCCAAAGTGACAAGCATTAAGCATGGCAAAGTCATAGCAACATCAATCTCAGAACATAATGGATACTAGGGATCAGGCCCTAACAGAACTAATTAGATTACATGATGAATCTTATCCAACTCCTCACCGACCAGCGAGCCCATGAAGGAATTACTCACTCCCGGTGGGGAGCATCATGGAATTGGCGATCGAGAATAGTTGGTGATGACAAAGAACGAAGATCCCCCTCTCCAGTGCCCCAAACGGACTCCAGATCTAGCCTCTCGATGAAGAACAGGAGGAGACGGAGGCTCCATCTCATGGATCGCGATAATTATCTGTCCCCAATTTTTTTCTGGAAATATGGGATTTTATAGCATCGGTTTCAGGGTCTGCGGGGCCACTAGGTGCGGACAACCCACCTGGGTGCGCTAGGAGGGGGCGCCCTGGTGGGTTGTGCGCACCTAGGTGCCCCCCTCCAGTGGATCTTGGCTCCAGAAATTCTTTTTATTGATATAAAAAATCCTCACAAAGTTCCGTTCCATTCCGAGAACTTTTATTTCTGCACAAAAACAACACCATGGTAGTTCTGCTGAAAACATCGTCAGTCCAGGGTTAGCTTCATTCAAATCATGCAAATTAGAGTCGAAAACAAGAGGAAAAGCGTTAAGAAAAGTATATACATTGGAGACGTATCAGCAGCGCGACCGACCGCAATAGCAGAGTAGAGCAGCAACACGAACAAAAGCAAGAGTAGTGCAGGAGCGCGACCGATAGCAAGATCAAAGCCGCAACGCGAGCAAGAGCCGGAGCAGCAGCAACAGCGCGAGCAAGAGCCGGAGCAGCTACAGCTAGTGCCGGTGTGGAAGTCGCCGCCGAGGAAGGAACGACATGGGGAAGAGATGTCGTGGATGAAGTGCCGACGACGGCGCCGTCGATGGAGATCCGCCATGGCTGCTCAGTATTGAGCACCGGTAGCCCGTGAGATCGAATAAAGGATAAAATGAAGTGGTGAGTGCAGAACCTCCTTGGTGGCGCCAAGTAGGCCTCGGCTTCATCGGAGGAATTGGTGAGGGTGTTGCGGTTCCGGTGGGGCAGGTCAAGATGGTGTTATGGGGATGGAGGTGGCGCGATAGACGAGGCGAACTTCGGGCAGCTCCTTGGACATGGAGGACAGGGCGGCTGATCTGGCGGGATGATGAGATCGATGACGGATCCTCATCCGGTGCGGTGGATGAGGGACGGAGAGCTGTTGCGGTGGACGACGTCGTCGGGGAAGAGTTTCTGGCTGGGCGGCGGTCGGGAGGCCGATGGAGGAGCGTGGGGTTTCATGGGTTTTGGCGGCCTCAGCATACGAATGGGGGGGACGAAGCGGAAGGTAGGGGGAGCCACTCAAGCCACTGCGCCCGACGGAGCCGCTAGCCATCGAGTGCATTTGCCGCGCCACGACCAAGTGATCGCCCCGCAACAGCAGCGGGGGCACAGTGCTGCCACCGCTGGCACCATCATGAGCCGAGTGACGGCACGATCGACATCATCATTATCCATGTCAAGTACGGCTTCGAAGGCCATGGCTGTAACACCCCGGTTGTATCTTTCCCAATTTGTACTCCAACTCTTGCCGTTTCCGGCGTTAAGTTATTTTATTTCCTCGGGTTCGCGTTTTTGTCTCCGTGCGTTGTTATCGTTGTCATGCATCTCATATCATGTCATCATGTGCATTGCATTTGCATACGTGTTCATCTCATGCATTCGAGCATTTTCCCCGTTGTCCGTTTTGCATTCCGGCGCTTCGTTCTCCTCCGGTGGTCATTTCTAGCTTTCTTTCGTGTGTGGGGATTAAACATTTCCGTATTAGACCGAGACTTGCCAAGCGGCCTTGGTTTACTACCGGTAGACCGCCTGTCAAGTTTCGTATCATTTGGACTTTGTCTGATACTCCAACGGTTAACCGAGGGACCGAAAAGGCCTCGTGTGTGTTGCAGCCCAACACCCCTCCAATTTGGCCCAAAAAACACCTAAACCTGCTCCATCATCTAGAGCGTTCGATCATGATCGCGTGGCCGAAAACCGCACCTCATTTGGACTCTCCTAGCTCCTTCTACGCCTATAAATATCACCCCCTCCGAAATTCGCGGTCCATTCCACCCCTAACCCTAGTCCCGCTCCTCTCCGCGCGCCGGACATTGTCCGCCGGCGCCGGACACACCGCTGCCAACCACACCCGCGCCGCCACGTGGCATCGCCGCCGCCACTCCCACTGCGGCCCGCCCGGCCCAGGCGAGGCCCCCGCGGCCCGCCTCTCTGCCGCGCCCCGCGCCTCCTCCCCGCCTCCAGCGCCGCCCGCGCCCGCCCGGCGCCGCCCCTCCGCTGCGCCGCTTCCGCCGCCACTCCACCCGGCGCCGCCCCTCCGCCGCGCCGCTTCCGCCGCCATCGCCGCCCGTGGCCGCCTCCTCGTTCCGGCGACCGCGCCTCGCCGCGCCGCCTCCTCCACGTCGGCAGACCCCGGACCGGACCTCTCCTCCGGCCACCGTCCGCAGCTTCTCCGGCGATCCTCGTAAATCGTGCGCCGGATCTCAGATCTAGATCCAACGTGGGTTGACTTTCCCCCGAAACCCTAATCCATGTGCTCCTGTTCATCGCATCATATCTCCGCATCCGTAGCTCCGTTTTTGGCGTATAGCATATCAAAATGTTCATCTCAGAGAGTACATCATTTCATTCCATTGCATCATTTGCATTTGGGTTCATCCTGATGCCCGAAATGCTGTTAGAAGAGGGCTACTTGAGATATTTGTCAGATCTGCTACTCCATTTGCATATTTGTCATTTTTGCCATGATTATTGTGTGCATGATATGCCCATGAGCTCTACATATGTTTTGTTAAGGGTTTTGCCATCTTTCCAGAGGTGCAACCCATGTATTTTTGTGATGTGTGTGGTGACTAGCATAAGCTTGCGAAGTGAGGCACTTGGTAGTGCTGATTTCAGGGACTTAGTAATTTCATCAAGTCCTTGGGCTGTTTATTTCATATGCCCATATGTTCTTGTTGTTTTCGGGTGATCCGTGCCTCTTTTGAGGATGATCAGTAAGGATGTTTTGTTAATCTTGTAGTGCTCTATCCATCCATGTCTTTGTTTGCAATTATGGAGTACCCTAGATTGAGTCAATCGAGCTCTATTTTTGCTACTTTGTGAATCTAGGCAGATTGTCAACTTGTTTGCAATTTTGCCGATGATGTTGTAGTTGACCCGTGCATGCTATGCTATTGTTCTTGCCATGTATAGCTTGCATTTTGTGTGTTATTGATAGATGTATGCTTAGCTTTTCCTGTCTTGCTCAGTAGTGAGTGCATCGAGCTCGTAAACATGCCTACTTGAGATCTGTTTTCAGCATGCTCCAGTTTTCACCAAGTCTGTGATCTGATTATGTTTTTGCCATGTTCACATGCTTGCAATTGTATTTTCTGATCCTTTTTGGCTCAAGGTCACTAAGGGACTTTTGTTAAGCTCTTTGAGTAGCTCCATGCCATGCTTTACTTTGCCATGTTCAGGTCCTTTAGCATGTAGTTTTGTTGCTCCGAAGAGAGCTACCTGATCTGAAATTTCAGACAAGTGTTAATTTCACCAAGTCTGAAATCTGTTTGCCATATGCATTTTTGCCATGCTTGTTTGAACCTGTTAATGGATGAATTGGCCGTAGCTCAGTGCTAGTCTTTTGTTAAGCATCACGAATGCATCCCTGCCATGTATTTTGTTGTCATATTTGGGTGCTGTAGCATGTTCATATCATTGCATTTAGATGGCTACTTGTTGTAAATCGCAGACCGGTGTCATATTTGAATCGCTTGCCATTTCCAAACCGTAACTCCGATTCCGGGGTTCTTTATATCGTTTTCAAGCGATTTCATCTCATCTTTCCAGTGGCACACTTGGATTCCCAAGTTGAGGCCAGGGTCATGCATTCCTTGTCACATCTTGCATATGCATCCCGCATCGCATCCCGCATAGCATACCATCCTTGCATCATATTGTTTTGATCCTTGCACGTGGTTGATTGTGTCCTTGTTTCTTGTTTGTCTTGTTTGGGTAGAGCCAGGAGACGAGTTCGCTAACGAGGAGTCCGTTGAGTTTGCTTTCGAGGATCCAGTCAACTCTGACAACTTTGCAGGCAAGATGATCATACCCTCGAAATCACTACTATCTTTGCTATGCTAGATTGCTCGCTCTTTTGCTATGCCAATGCTATGATGCCTACCATTTTCTTTCAAGCCTCCCATATTGCCATGTCAAACCTCTAACCTACCATGTCCTAGCAAACCGTTGATTGGCTATGTTACCACTTTGCTCAGCCCTCTTATAGCGTTGCTAGTTGCAGGTGAAGATTGGAGGCCGTTCCGTGTTGGAACATTTATTTACTTGTTGGGATATCATTATATTATCTTGTTATATTAATGCATCTATATACTTGGTAAAGGGTGGAAGGCTTGGCCTCTCGCCTAGTGTTTTGTTCCACTCTTGCCGCCCTAGTTTCCGTCATATCGGTGTTATGTTACCGGATTTTGCGTTCCTTACACGGTTGGGTTATAATGGGAACCCCTTGACAGTCCGCCTTGAATAAAACTCCTCCAGCAATGCCCAACCTTGGTTTTACCATTTGCCACCTAGCCTTTTCCCTTGGGTTTCGCAGACTCAAGGGTCATCTTATTTTAACCCCCCCTGGGCCAGTGCTCCTCTGAGTGTTGGTCCAACCTAGAGCACCGTGTGGGGCCGTCCCTTGGCAACTTGGGTTACGTTGGCTCCCGTACGCTTAGCTTATCCGGTGTGCCCTGAGAACGAGATATGTGCAGCTCCTATCAGGATTTGTCAGCACAGCGGGTGGTGTTGCTGGACTTGTTTTACCATTGTCGGAGTTGTCTTGAAGAACCGAGATACCGAGTCTGATCGGAACGTCTTGGGAGGAGGTCTATTCCTTCGTTGACAGTGAGAGCTTGTCATGGGCTAAGTTGGGACTCCCCTGCAGGGATTTGAACTTTCGAAAGCCGTGCCCGCGGTTATGGGCAGATGGGAATTTGTTTATGTCCGGTTGTAGATAACTTGAACCTTAACTTAATTAAAATTAATCAACTGAGTGTGTTACCGTGATGGCCTCTTCTCGGCGGAGTCCGGGAAGTGGACACGGTGTTGGAGTAATGCTTGCGCAGGTTGTCCTCTAGTTTCTCGCTCGCGCTTTGCCTCCTCTTCTCGCTCTCTTTTGCGAACAAGTTAGCCACCATATATGCTAGTCGCTTGCTGCAGCTCCACTTATATTTACCTTGCCTTACCTATAAGCTTAAATAGTCTTGATCGCGAGGGTGCGAGATTGCTGAGTTCCCTGTGGCTCATAGATTACTATTACACCAGATGCAGGGCCTGATGATTCCGCTCCAGGTGACGCGCTCGAGCTCAAGTGGGAGTTCGACAAGGACTCTCAATGTTATTATGTTTCTTTTCCTGATGATCAGTAGTGGTGCCCGGTTGGGGGTGATCGGGACCGTGTCGCATGTTGGGTTATCTTTTATTTTGGTGCCATAGTCGGGCCATGAGTGTTTGGATGATGTAATGTTATTTATGTACCTTGATTGACGTGGCGAGTGTAAGCCAACTATGTTATCTCCCCTTTATTATTATATTACATGGGATTGTAAAGATTACCTTACTTGCGACATATGCCTTCAATGCGATTATGTCTCTAAGTCGTGCCTCGACACGTGGGAGCTATAGTCGCATCGAGGGTGTTACAATGGCATGGCCCCAACTACTGTTGAAGTTTCCGCCAGCGGCTGGGCAGATGGACGAATGGTGTGCCACCATCCAAAGCCTGCTCGGTTTCACCGAAGCTGGGGGCTCATGGTGAGCTGGCCCGGTGCGACCTCCCCAAGCAACAGCAAGAGCTCATGTTGCCGACCACACGGAACGGGCCATCCCCACGGTGCAGTCCCCGCCATGGCAGCCACCACGAGCGCGATAGAATCAAGACCCCGACGACTTCTCAATGGCGTCTTCTGACCCTTGAGCACGTCCAGGCCAACGACAAACCCAGAGGATAGGTGGAGAGGAGACACGCGCGTCGTCATCGAGCAACGCCCTGACAACCTCCGCGCGGACCGACGGGTACGGCTGCCCTGACATTGGCGAACCCGCGCTCGGTATTGGCGAACCCGCGCTTAGTACGGCTGCCCTGCCTTTACTCGTGAGCCGCGTCATGTCTATTGGCCGTCCGTTCACACGTTCAAGCCAGAAATACCTGAGAAATACGATGGGAGGTTGAAGCCGGCAGAGTTGCTACGCATCTACACCATCACTTTTCAGGCTGCCGGGGGAAGAGATGAAAAGGCGTTTGCCAACTACTTCACTTTGGCCCTCAAGTCCAATATGAGGTCATGGCTGATGCACCTATCGGTGAACTCCATTTCGTCATGGGCTGATCTGTGCCACGAGTTCATGGTGCCATCACGAGCGGCCATCAAGTACCCGGCAGGCCCGGTGACTTGCAGCTTCTCCAACAGAAGGAAGGAGAAAGCCTCCGTAAGTATTTACTGAGATTCAGCAAAGTTCATAGGAATATTCCAAATATCCATCCGGCAGCCGTAATAGCTGCCTTCCAGTCCAATGTGCACAACTGTCGTATTCGTTCCAAGATGAACGTACGGTTGCCCAAGGCTGTGACGGAGATTTACACTCTGGTAGATAAGTGTGCTCGGATGGAGGAAGGAAGGAAGTTGCCCGGAGAGGAAGATTGCACCAATGTTGATTCAGAGGATGAGGATGAATCAGCTAGTCAATAGAACAACAAGAAGCATGGTAAGAAGCAGAGAGATAAGGCAGTGATGACTGTTGAAGGATTGGGTACGCCTAGTACCGGCAAGAAGGCGAAAGCTGAGGCCCCTGGCAAGGAAGCTGCCATGTGCACTGACTGCCTAGAAGCCGCTGCTGCCGAGAAAACTGAGAAAGGTGATGGGTCGTACTGCAAGATTCATCGGAACAAGGGCCACGACCTTCAAGAGTGTTATCAGGTGAGTAGCTTGTCAAGAAACAGAGGACAGAGTATGAGAAGCGTGATAAGGAGAATGGTCAGAATGTTGCTGGCGAAAAGGGCTGAGGCGGTGAAGTAAATCACCCTAGCAAACCCATGCGGAACCAAGGAAAGTCCACCAAAGGTTGAGAGAGGAAACCTATGATGATAAGAGTGATGGAGGGGATGAAGAGGAAACCAGTGAGCAGGAGTTTCAGAAGGCCAGAGATGGCCTGTGCATTAATACGGAGGTGCATCTCTGCACACTTCTCACCGCTAGCTCAAACGATGGGCACGTGAAGCCTATGTCGTGGAACCAGCGCCAGAGGCTCGGAAGCCGCTCAAATGGTCACGCACGCCCATCATCTTTGACGAGGTGGACCATCCTGGCCGTACCACTGCGGTAGGCCGTTGTTGGTCTCCCCAACAATTCGCAACCTTAAGGTCACAAAGGTGTTGGTGGATGGTGGGACCGGGTTGAATCTGATTTCCCTAGCAGTTATCTACAGACTTCAGATATCAGAGGAAGAGCTAGAGGTTACCGCACATTTCAAGGTGTTAATCCCGGCAGGAGCCATCCTAAGGGAAAGATCACGTTACCGGAAACGTTTGGGGGAGAACTGAACTACAGGACTGAGAGGATTGTGTTTGATGTGGTTGATCTCCCCTAGCCATACAATGGGATTCTTGGACGCCTGGCCCTGGCTAAGCTCATGGCGGCATCCCACTACTCCTACAACACCTTGAAGATGCTTGGGCCACTAGGAGTCATCACCATCCCATCGGATGAGAAGGATGCAATCATTTGCGTGGACAAGATGTACAGGTACACGGTCGTGGAAGAGACAATGGCAGTGACAACTCCCGCCAAGGAGAACAAAGGAAAAAGAGAGATTGTAGGAGCTCCGACAAAGAGTCCGGGAATCGTGCCCCCACCAAGTGCACGACACCCGTTGACGACGTGCTGGAGTGTTCTAACAGCAAGAGATCCCAAGTTGCTCACCCCAAGTGAAGAACGTCCCTGCATGGCTGGCTGGCATTGATGGTACTTTCACTATGAGCGCCACCCTCGATGACAAATAAGAAAGCACGCTCGTTGCCTTCCTGTGATCGAATATTGATGTGTTTGCCTGGTAACCATCTGATATCCTCGATGTTTATAGGGAGGTAATCGAGCACCACCTTGTTGTCTGCCCACATGCCCGACCTGTCAAGCAGAAAATCTAGAAGTAGGCCTTGGAGAGGCAACAATTCATTGCAGAAGAGATCAAGAAACTTGAGGCAGCTGGTTTGGTCAGATGAGTACTGCATCCCACATGGTTGGCAAATCCAGTAGTAGTCCGGAAGGCTAATGGGAAGTGGAGGCTTTGCATAGATTTCACAGATCTCAACAAGGCTTGCCAGAAAGACCCATTTCCCTTGCCGCGTATCGACCAGATTGTGGATTCCACATCAGGTTGTGATTTTCTATCCTTTCTGGACACCTACTCTGGGTATCACCAAATCTTCGTGTCCAAGGAAGATGAAGAGAAGACATCATTCGGCACTCCATGTGGTATGTACTGCTTTGTCCGCATGCCATTCGAATTAAAGAGAACCGGGTCCACTTTTGCAAGGGCAATCGAGATTGGTTTTGAGCCACAGTTGCACAGAAACATAGAAGCCTATATGGATGATATTGTGGTCAAGACCAAGGCTAGTGCCACCCTTATCCAAGATTTGGAGGAGACGTTTGATAATCCGTGCAAGATCAATCTGAAGCTCGACCCGGAGAAGTGTGTATTTGGTGTTCCCTCCGCAAGTTGCTCGGGTTCTTTGTATCTCATCGTGGGATCGAAGCCAACCCCGACAAGATCAAGGCCATCAAGCAAATCCAAGCGCCAAGGACAGTTAAGTATGTGAGGCGCCTGACAGGATGTGTTGCTGCACTAAGAAGATTCATCTTCAAGTCTACCGAGCGCCCTGCCGTTCTTCAAAATTTTGAAAAAGGTCGATGCTATGAAGTAGACCCTAGAAGAATATGCAGCTTTGCAAGAGTTAAAGGCCTACTTGTGCTCTATGCCTACCTTGGTGGCTCCCAAACCCCAGGAGCCGTTGTTGCTATACTTAGCAGCAACCAACCAAGTGGTTAGCGAGAAGTGGATGAGGCAGAAAGTGAGCAGAGACCGGCAGAATCAGAGAAGGATCAGGACAACAATGAGCACGAAAACGAGAACAACCTCAAGAATGTGGCAAGGAAAAAGTGGTGCAGCGCCTAGTGTACTTCATTAGCTCCCTGTTACAGGGGGCTAGATTGAGGTACTCTGGCATGCAGAAGTTGATCTTTGGTCTCATTATGGCCTCAAGGAAACTACACCACTACTTCCAAGCCCATGAGATCATGGTTGTCACTCGTTTTCCATTGCAAAGGATACTCTGAAACCCTGAGGCTACCGGCGGAATAGTGGAGTGGGCTTTGGAGTTATCCAGCTTTGGTTTGAAGTTTGAGAGCGCATCAACTATATAGAGCAAGGCGTTGGCGGAGTTTATTGCAGAATGGACGCCAACCCCTGATGAGGAAGTGACAGAGACAGTTACCCCCGCAACGAATCACCCCAAAAATGGATTATGTATTTTGATGGTGCTTTTTCCGTACAAGGTGAAGGAGCTAGCGTGCTTCTTGTCGCCCCCTCTGGGGAGCACTTGAAGTATGTCATCCAAATGCATTTTTCCCGGGAAGAAGCTACCAACAATACAACTGGGTATGAAGGGCTCCTTGCCGGGCTCAGGATTGCAGCTGAATTGGGAATTAAGAAGCTGATCATTCGAGGAGATTCACAGCTTTTGGTGAGACAAGTTAACAAAGATTATCAAAGTCCATTATTGGAGGCATACGTCAAAGAAGTGAGGAGATTGGAGGAGCGCTTTGACGGATTGCAAACAGAGCGCATACCTCGTGCGGAAAACAACACAGTTGATCATCTATCAAAGTGTGTTGCGCAGAAGCTTCCTGTGGAACCAGGGACTTTTGTTCTCCATCTCACTCAGCCCTCCGTATCCCCAGCAACAATGGCCCGGAAGAAGATAAAGTTGGACTACGGTAAGCCTCTCCCGAAAGAGTCGTCCGCTCCCGGTGGAGGCCCTATCGGAAACAACTCTTCACAGCCTGCCGGACCACCCCTTCTAGCTGGGCCCATGGACCCCACAAACGAGGCTGGTGCTGCTGCAGTAGAGGAGGTGCTGCTAGTCCTCGTTGCCGAGCCCCAGGCTCCAACTTGGGCAAGGCACATTGTCCACTTTCTCCAAATTGGAGAGCTTCCTGGCGACCAAGATGAAGCTGAAAAGGTAGCCCGGAGGGCCAGTATGTATCAGTTTGTCGATTGCACTCTGAACAGAAGGAGGCCCAACGGTGTGAAATTGAAGTGTGTTTGCCGGGAAGACGAAAAGGAACTTATGGCTAATATTCACAGAGGAATGTGCGGCTCCCATATTGGATCAAGGGCATTAGTTGGGAAAGCATTCCGGCAAGGATTCTATTGGCCCACAACCCTCCAAGATGTGGTCGAGCTAGTCACGAAATGTGAAGCCTCTCAGTTCCATTCCAAGAAAACACACCTTCCTACTCAAGCTCTTTAAACAATCCCTCTATCATGGCCATTTTTTGTCTCAGGGCTCGATATCCTCGGCCCCTTCCCCCGAGCAATCGAGGGCTTTGAATTCTTGTTCATTGCCATCGACAAGTTTACAAAGTGACTGGAAGTGACTACCATGAGAAAGGTGACTGCTCAGTCAGCTATCAAGTTCTTGAAAGAATTGGTGTGTCATTTTGGAGTTCTGACAAGGATCATACCGACAACAGCACCCAGTTCACGACTCGCGCCTTCATGCAATATGTTCATGCCCTCGGGTGCAAGATCTCATTTGCCTCTGTGGCACACCCCCGGAGCAATGGACAAGCTGAGAGGGCGAACGCTGAAGTGCTACGCGGACTCAAGACAAGAACTTTTGATATGCTGCAGAATTGAGGAGCTACTGGTATTTCTCTAGTCCCTCAGAACGACACCAAACTGAGCTACCGGGCAGACTCCCTTCTCCCTGGTCTACGGGGCAGAAGCAGTAATCCCCACGGAACTCATTTACGGGTCACCTCGAGCGCTTGCCTACGATGAAGTAGTGCAAGATCAGCACCGGCATGATGATGTTGTGCTACTCGAGGAGAACTGTCTCCGGGCTCCTACGTGTGCTGCATGCTACCAGCAAGCCCTGTGTCGCTATCATAGCCGCAGGGTTCACGCCCGGTGTTTTGAGGAAGGTGACCTTGTCCTTAGGCGCATTCAGTCCGCCAAGGGTTCAAAAAGTTGTCACCAAAGTGGGAAGGCCCTTTCCGGGTAGTATGAGTCACCAGACCTGGCGCAGTCCGTTTGGAGACCGGAGATGGAACTCAGTTTCAAAACACATGGAATATTGAGCATCTCCGCAAGTTCTACCCATAAGGCGTGGTTGTCGGGCCCTGCCTGGCAGCCACCCCCTTGTACAAAGCCGGGGCAATGATCTCGTGCAAGAGAAAATAAAGAAGCGCTATGGGGGCCCCCCGACCAAGATCTGCATGCATGCATGAGCATTCCTAGACAACTGCATACGCATTTCATGAGCATCTGCATATGCATATAGATAGGATTGCATCATGCATTCATTCTCATCTCCATGGAGCTGCATGTTCCTGCTGAGAACTTGACTTCGACAAGGAGATGAGGAAACCGTTCGGCATGGGGATCCCCGGCAAGCCAGCCAGATAAGTTCTACCTCTTGTCCGTTAGTGTTCTGTAAGCTATAACTTGTGCATAAGAAAGCCTCGCCACTCTTTTGAGACTTAGGTGCTCCCCCCCCCCTTAACTCAAACGTTGCTTCAGTCAGTATGGTCGTAGTGGCCTTTGGTAAAAAGAAGTTGGCAGGGGGGCTGGTCCTTCTGTCTGTTCCCTGGCAGACGCAGCTCTTCGGCAGACAAAGAGGGTACCAGCAGGATAGCCTGCCGTGGAAAAGTCTTTTATTTATATAAAAGAGGAACCTCACCTCTGCATGGACATACACATGCACGGGTTCCCAGCAAGGTTCATATTTTTCATTAATATGCTAATACAAGTACAAGCATTACAAAACATAGACATGGACTCGAGAGATTACATTATTTGAATTAAAATTTGGCAAGTGCCAGCAGATTTAAGATTGAAAAAAAGATAAGTGCTCCATAATGCCCTTTCTTTTCCCTCTCCTCCTAGGCATGGTCGTCGAAGGCGAGGCGGGCAAAATGAACGCCTGGGCATGAGCCCAACCCACGCCCCTCGGGCTCCAGGAGAGATAGCTCAACAGGAACGGGAGCTCGAGGGAACGGCTCGATGGAGAGCATGGAGGAAGCCTGCCGAGGTCTAGTTCGAGGACTGCTGGAGGAGCCTGGGAGCACCATCCGCACCTCTGCATCCCACTCCCCGACAAATGACATTGCCGGGGAGGAGATGCGGATGCAGATGATAGAGCTGCCGCCTGATGAAGATGGTGCGGGCGGCGATCAACCAGAGTCAGAGTCGTCGCTCCCCCGCCTGCTGTCGTCGTCATCGCCATCACTGTCCTCCTCATCGCTTTCGCTCGAGGAGGAGCTTTCGTCGTTGGTCGAGCTCTCCGCGCAGCACCCTAGACGCCCTCCCGAGTGCCCGAAGATCTTGACGAAGAGTAGGCCATTCTCCATTAATTTGAACTGGAGAACGTGCCCCTTCGAGAAACAGTGGGCACGGGTAAAGGTCTTCCGCCCACGGCGGAGGTACATTACATGAGGGGCAGGGAAGTCGACGTCAACCCTCATACATTCATTCCTGCAGCCCCTCATGTGCAGCCGCAGAGCGCGTGATTGCTCGAGCTCCATCTCCCGCACGAAGGGAGTTGGGAGGCGAAGATGACCACACAAGGGCTTGTATAGCCCGATGATAAACTCCAAAGGTTGGTCCCCGACATGGCCTTCCATTGGAGGAGGAGCCGCCGGAGGAGGCGCAGCGGAGGTGCCGCCCCGCCCTCC
Source organism: Triticum urartu (assembly GCF_056163025.1). NCBI lineage: Eukaryota > Viridiplantae > Streptophyta > Magnoliopsida > Poales > Poaceae > Triticum > Triticum urartu. The sequence goes on along the minus strand of NC_141876.1, from coordinate 358,664,320 downwards.
TGTAACGCCCTCGATGCGGCTATATCTCCTACGTGTCGAAGCACGACTTAGAGGCATAACCGCATTGAAAGCAATGTCGCAAGTAAGGTAATCTTCACAACAACCCATGTAAACATATAAAAGGGGAAAGGATACATAGTTGGCTTACACTCGCCACGTCACACAAATACATGAATAATATTACAATCATCCAATACACTCAGGGTCCGACTACGGTACCAAAATAAAAGATCAACCCCCACATGCGACAAAGTCCCGATTGCCCCAACTGGGCACCACTACTGATCATTTGGGAAAGACACATAGTAACGGCGAGAGTCTTCATCGAACTCCCACTTGAGCTCAAGCGCATCGTCTGGAATGGTATCATCGGTCCCTGCATCTGGTTTTGGAAGTAAACTGTGAGTCACGGGGACTCAGCAATCTCGCACCCTTGCGATCAAGACTATTTAAGCTTATAGGTAAGGCAAGGTATGATGTGGAGTTGCAGCAAGCGACTAGCATATATGGTGGCTAACATATGCAAATGAGAGCGAGAAGAGAAAGCAAAGCACGATCGGGCAACTATGATCAAGAAGTGATCCTAGAACAACCTACGTCAAACATTACTCCAACACCGTGTTCACTTCCCGGACTCCGCCGAGAAGAGACCATCACGGTTACAAACGCGGTTGATTCATTTTAGTTAAGTTAAGTTTCATGTTATCTACAACCGGACATTAACAAATTCCCATCTGCCCATAACCACGGGCACGACTTCCGAAAGTTCAAATCCCTGCAGGGGAGTCCCAACTTAGCCCATCACAAGCCCTCACGGTCAACGAAGGATATTCCTTCTCCCGAGACATTCCGATCAGACTCAGCATCCCGGTTACAAGACATCCTCGACAATGGTAAAACAAGTCCAGCAACACCGCCCGAATGTGCCGAAATCCCGATAGGAGCTGCACATATCTCGTTCTCAGGGCACACTCAAATAGGTCAAGCTACGAGTAAAACCAACCCTCGAGTTTCCCCGAGGTGGCCTCGCAGGCTGCCCAGTTCGCTACAACAGGAACCCCCCTTCAGCAACGCATCGATGCGTTGTCCTATGTTCCTATATGCGTTGCTACAGCCTACACCAACGGATTTATATGCGCTGTCGTTGGCGGCGTTGCTAGGGTCAACAACAACGCATGTACATGCGTTGGTAAACATGGTGTACAAGTGTTGTAAGATGGCACGCATAGAGTTAGAGCGCAACAACACTTCATATGTGTTGTAAGGGTCATTTAAAATACTAGAAGCTTCAGTAGATCACATGAACAATTCATGGTATTTCCAGAATTACTAGACAATGCTGATAGAGCATTGGAGACACAATATAATGAGCAAAAATGTCTCATATATTTAATCGAATATCTTTCATTACAAAGAACATGATCCAAAGTTTACAAGATGTGAAACTACCTAGTACTAGTAGGCAATTCTTAACCTTGCAATCAATACTTATCAGCCATTCTAAAACACAATGTTTGAAACATTGACCCTGAAAATGGCATTCTAATTATCTAACTACCATCCCCATTCTTGACCTTACAATCAACATCTGAGCCATGCATCATCTGTTTATCTTGCAATCTACATCCACAAAGAAGCAAAGAAATGAGATGAGTAACTTACAAAAGGGAAAACCAAGTTAATAGAGCAATAAAATTTAAAGGAGGAGCACATTACAAAGGTTCAAGGCCGTGGCATCAGTAGCTCTGTACACATAAGAGGAGAGTACTAGTCAACACCTGACAAATACTTTGATCATTTATTTCCGATGATAAAACCTGGTACATGTCAGTTGAGTTAAAATAAACCTTAATTAGAACATACTAAGCAAGAAACAAGGTACCTCTCTTGAATAAAATCATGTGCTGACATACCACATATCCTTTGTTTGCTAAGAAAGATCTGCAGTTCTGTAGAAAATACAAATAAATGCAAGATTCCAAAAATTCAAAAATACTTCCATGTCCAGATAAAATAATGAACACGAGGCTAAATTTGGACGTACTTAAAATTGGTACAGTGATACAAGCCGCCAAATGTTATTTACCTTAATTTATAGAGATGTGGTCCTAATCATATTAAACTGAATAACAAACTTTTTCAACACGAGTTTATTAAATAACATTGCAGATTATGCAACCTATATTTGTATAATACATAAATTTTGCATCTTGCATCAGGTTAAAACTATATAAAATATCATAATATATTTTTACCATTCTAGACTAATTTTCTATTTAAAAGACCAACATGTAGAGGTGGGAAGTGCATATACTTACAACGTCAGTACCATTACTCTGTAAAGAAACAAAATAATATACACTAGAGAAAGAGTCATCACCATGCTATGAAGTGGAAACATAAAGACTTCGAGACTTAACATTTTCTTTGTAAACTGATGACATTCTATTTCTCGTAAATTCCCTGCATCTTCAGTTCTGAATATACACCGCTTGTTCAGATAAGAAACTGCATAAACCCACACATACTCATTTATTAAATTATAACAAAGTTCTATATTTAGGGTGTACGGGAGAAATATAGCTTATATACAACCAAGGCATAGTACAGAATAGGTTAAATCGAGCAACTCAAATCTTTGCTCTGTGGAGGTTATGTCAAAGAAGCATAGGGGAATCATGAAGCGGCCTCCTCTTTCTACAGAAGCCTCTATATATATCATGGTCGTTCCCTGAAGATAAATACCCTTGTCACCATAACAAGTTATAGTGTAATACAATCAGCCTGGAGAAAGAAAATAAGACGTGTTGTTAAGATCACAACATGCATACACAGATGTTGAAAATTATGTTGGATAATCCAAACATGCCTACGTGCTAGAAGTATTAAATTGTGTTTGAGTTTGATTTAACTAGAAAGTGATCAGCGTTGCCGTGTAATTAGGATTAGGTAAGTCCAAGGTCGGTGCTAGTCCTATACATGTGCTTGAGTAGTAGTACGTCTATAGGTGTTCGTGTTCTGTTCGGCTGGAGTTGCCTTGCACACCGAGTCTGGTTTGTAATTGAAGTCTGTATAGGTTAGGAAAAAGGAGTCTGGGTCGGTGGCATGAGTCAGTTCAGGTCCTGCACCAATATATAGGGGCAGGGTGCGTGAGTTTTGTACCTAGAGAAAAGAAGAAAAGAAATAAAGAGGAAATAAGGGCACGACAAGGGCCTTGGCTATCAATTTTTTGTGCGCATGTGTTCATTGTGTTTTGATGCGATCGATTCCAGAGGGCGAAATTCCAACAAATTACAAACCTATGAGTGCGGCTGAATTTAAGGAATATGGAATAAATTTATGGAGTGATGCATGTGGGGCTTATTCCTTTGGTACAAAGTGTGACAACGAAATCAATAAGGATTCATAAAACTAATAAGGGGATTTTTTGTTTTTATCCTCGATTTAATCATGATGCCACAGATTGACACTAGTGCTGACTTCTTCCTCTAGTGCATCTAGAAACTTCATCGAGGCTATATTCAACGATCTTGTAAGCAATGCTCTTTGATAAAATGATCATAGCTAAGATATATCTGAGATAATATGACAGCTGATTGAACAAGTGTGTGATGATTAATTTCACTGTCTAATCTTTATTAATTACCGAACTGCTAGCAGCAAGAATATCAAAAACATAATGCATCACAACAAAGAAATTTGTTAGTAAAATAGGATGTAAATATTCTTCTCAAGTTAACACACACAGACACAATTGCATATATCCAAATCAAAGAAAAAAGATGACTAGCAACAACTTTCACATGGTGAACATGAGTACCGGGTATAGGAAATTAATAGAGGCAAGCATAAGATTAACTAAAATGCCTAGAAAGGAGTAGCGGCTGGTTGGGCCTGCCGTGATCTACAACACTATGGCGGACAACCTAGTACAGATGTTGTAGTACTGATAGGAAAAATAGCCTAGAATCAGAGGATCCAGCAAAAACACATGGATCTGTCCCTGTACCAGTACCTGCGGTGGTGGATCAGGTGAGATTGACGGAGCGGATGAGGTGGCGGCAGAGGAAAAAAGAGGATTGTAGCACGTACGAGGATGTGGTGGCGAAGGCGTCGGGCGACCTCGCAGGCGAACGGGTGCTTCAGCTGGGCGGCATCCTGCTAGGGCTGGCTAGCCATCTTTATGGCGATGTTGAGACTGGCGTACCGGCCGGAGTAGACACGGCTGTGCCGCTCCGCGAACCCAGCCCAGATCTACAACTTTGACAGGTCGGCCCTAAAGAGCTCCTCGCCGCCGCCCTGGATTATGGCACCTGCACCACCAGCTAGTTGGACCATGACACCGCCCTCTGTAATACAGCGGCCCTCCATGTTTAGACATTGCCCGTACAAGTGTTTGAGGGTGGATGGATTGATAGGGGGATCCGAGTGAGCAACTCTGCCCCGTGGATTTCCCATCTCCTATTCGCAGATGATTGCTTAATTTTTATGAAGGCGGATTCCAGGAGCGCCATAAGGCTGAATGAGATATTGCATCATTACAGCATAGGCTCCGGACAGTGTGCAAACAAGCTGAAAAGCTCGGTCTTTTTTAGCCCTAACAGTGGCGCCTCTGTTAAGATGGGAGTCAAAGCGGCATTGCAAATACAGAGAGAAGCAATGTCAGAGAAGTACCTTGGCCTTCCAACAGCTACGGATAGAATTACAGAGCAAAATTTTGAACACATCAATGAAAGAGCAAGGTCAAGGGTACAGGGATGGTGTGAAAGGAAGATGTCTTGTGCAGTTAGAGAAGTTCTTTTGAAGTCAGTGGTTCAAGCTTTACCGGCCTACTCTATGAGTTGTTTTAAACTCACAAAAAGTTTGTGCAAGAAAGTGACGACAAGTATGTCGAAATATTGATGGGCTGGATCACTTGACAGAAAAGGGATGCATTGGCAATCTTGGGATAAGATGTGCATTTCGAAGTCACAAGGAGGACTGGGATTCCGAGACCTGGAGATTTTTAATGACGCGTTGTTAGCAAAGCAAGCTTGGAGGCTACTTGAGAATCCAAATAGTCTGTGTGCCAGAGTGCTTAAAGCACGTTATTTCCCTAATGAGGGGTTTCTGACGGCGAACTGTCCAGCTAGTTCGTCTAAGACTTGGAAAGCAATAATCCAAGGGAGAGAGATGTTAAAGACAGGACTCATACGACGAGTTGGCAATGGAGAGACAACCGAGGTGTGGCACGATCAGTGGATAGATGGCACTATATCAATGAAACCGATGGGAGCTCTCAAGCCGAACTCAGTCCAGGTTGTATCAGATTTGCTTGACCCAGGGTCAAATCAGTGGGATACGGAGCTAGTGCGCAGTATCTTTTTCCCCCTGACGCGGAAGCTATTCTTGCCATGGCGAGACCGCGTGTGGGAGGGGTGGACGTATGGGCTTGGGCAAGAGAGAAGTCTGGGCTCTTTACGGTCAGATCGGCATATAAACATGCAATGCAATCCAAGCTACAGGAGCAAGTGACGGTTGGCTCATCTTCGGGTGACTCAACCATATGGAAGGCGTTGTGGAAGATTAACGTGCTACCGAAGATCCGGGTGTTTTGGTGGCATGTGCTAAAAAATTTCTTGCCTTCCTATGGCGAGCTTCATAGAAGGCACATCAAGCAACTCCCAATCTGCCCGATGTGCGGCAATGATAATGAGACTTTGTTCCACTCGCTTATGAAATGTGACCATGCCATGCGATTTTGGAAGGCAGCACAATGATTCTTTGGTATTGAGATACCACAACTACACCCATTATCATGGTCCCGAGATCTTCTAGATCAGAGGTTATTTAAGAAGGAAGAGGCGGCTATTATGATTACTGTGATGTGGGTTGTTTGGCACTCTAGGAACAACTACACACATGGTGAGTTGTCTTATCAGCCATTAAAGTCTATGTTGATTATTGAGGAGATTGTTCGGGCACTTGAGATTCCGGAGAGGAAGAAAAACCCAACCATTGTCCAACCGAGGTGGGTGCCACCGGAGGAGGGGTGGATCAAGCTCAACACGGACGGAGCCACGGACATGGGTCTTGTGAGGGGAGGAGCAGGTTATGTGGCTCGAGATCATCATGGAGCTCTTGTCAGAGCAGGAGGCTCAAGGTATGACGGGGTTACGGACCCGCTTTCCATTGAACTGCTTGCATGCAGGGACGCGGTCTTAATGCCACGGGATATGGGGCTCCAGCAAGTCCTGTTGGAGACGGACTGCCAGGAGATACAGCGGCTCTGGGATGCACCTCAGAGGTCGGCGGGGTTTCACCTCATTGCGGAGATGAAGGAGATATCCACATTGTTCCAGGGATTCAGGCTACGGTTTTCGTGTCGCCAAACTAATATGGTGGCACACCGTGTAGCTAGGCATTCGTTAAAACAAAGTGTCTTTATGCATTTGTATGATACAATCCCTGGGTGGCTGACTGATTGTTTGCAGTCAGACATGCTAGCGCCTAATGAATAAAGAGCCGGAAGGCGTTTTAGCTTCAAAAAAAAGAGATGAAGTAAAAAAATAGATGCGGATAATTGTGGAGACAGAGAGGAAGACGAGGAGGAGATGGGTACGGGGAGGAGGTTAGATTTTTTTTCAGAAGGGCGGGGAGGAGGTTTGCTATTCGTGGGAAGGTGGGAGAGGTTGAGCCCGCAGCCCACCAACAACACATGTTGTGTCACCGTTGCTAGACATGCGTTGTCATATGTATGTTTTTGTTGTAGTGTTCGGACCAACACTCAGAGGAGCACTGGCCCAGGGGGTTCAAAACAAGATGACCCTCGGGCTCCGGAAACCCAAGGGAAAAAGAGGCTAGGTGGCAAATGGTAAAACCAAGGTTGGGCATTGCTGGAGGAGTTTTATTCAAGGCGAACTGTCAAGGGGTTCCCATTATAACCCAACCGCGTAAGGAATGCAAAATCCGGGAACATAACACCGATATGACGGAAACTAGGGCAGCAAGACTGGAACAAAACACTAGGCAAAAGGCCGAGCCTTCCACCCTTTACCAAGTATATAGATGCATTAAGATAACAAGGTAATAAGGTGATATCCCAACAATAAACAATGTTCCAACAAGGAACGATCTCCAATCTCCACCTGCAACTAGCAACGCTATAAGAGGGGCTGAGCAAAGCGGTAACATAGCCAATCAACGGTTTGCTAGGACATGGTGGGTTAGAGGTTTGACATGGCAATTTGGGAGGCATGATAAGCAAGTGGTAGGTATCGTAGCATAGGCATAGCAAAAGAGCAAGCATCTAGCAAGCAAAGATAGAAGTGATTTCGAGGGTATGATCATCTTGCCTGCAAAGTTGTCAGAGTTGACTTGATCCTTGTAAGTGAACTCAACAGGCTCCTCGTTCGCGAACTCGTCTCCCGACTCTACCCAAACAAGAACAACAAGCAAACGGAACACAATCAACCACGTGCAATGCTCAAACAACATGGTGCAAACATGGTATGATATGCGGGATGTGGTATGCGATGCATATGCAAGATTTGACAAGGAATGATTGAACCTGGACTAAACATGGAAATCCAATAGTGCCACTGGAAAGGTGAGGTGATTTCAGTTGAAATAGATATAAAGATCACTGGAATCGGATGCACGGTTTGGAAATGGTAAGCAAAACAAATATGGCACCGGTCTGCGATAATCAGCAAGTGACCAACTAAATGCATCAAGATAAATATGCTACAGCACTCAAACATAACAACAAAATACATGGCAGGGATCCACTCATGAAGCGTGACAAAAGATGAACACTGAGCTACGGCTAATTCATCATTTAATAGGTTCAAACAAGCATGGCAAAAGTGCAAATGATAACAGCTTTCAGACTTAGTAAATTAACACAAGTCTGGAATTTATCATCAGGAAGCACACTTTAGAGCATGAAAACTACATGCTACAGGAATTATCATGGCAAAGCAAGGCATGGCATGAAGCTACTCAAAGCACTTAACAAAAGTCCCTTAGTGACCTTGAGACAAAAGGGATCATAAAATACAATTGCAAGCATGTGAACATGGCAAAAACATAAACAGATTCAGACTGTGAAAAACAGGAGCATGCAAATCAGTTAACGAGTAGGCATGTTTACGAGCTCGATGCACTCACTACATAGCATGGCATGACAAACTAAGCATACACCCATCAAGAATACATGGCATAGAAGCTAGACATGGCAAGAACAACAACATAGCACGCACGGATCAATAGCAACATCCTCGGCAAAATCGCTAAACAAGTCAACAATCTGCCAGGATTCACGATATAGCAAAAGTAGCGATCGATTGACTCAAGCTAGGTTGCTCCATAAATGGAAACAAAGACATGGATGGATAGATCACCACAATGTTAACAAATCATCCTTACTGATCATCCTCAAAAGAGGCACGGATCACTAGGAAACAACATGAACATATGGCATAATAACAAAGTCAGCACAAGGACTTAGTGAAAATAGCATTATCGATTACGCTACTTTTCAAGCTTGTGCTAGTCACCACAAATATCACAAAAATACATGGCAAGCACCTCTGTAAAGATGACATGGCATATAACAAAACACATGTAGAGCTCAGGATCATAGCATGCACACATTAATCATGGTAAAAAAGACAAAATGCCATTTGCTGAAACAGATCTACCAAATACATCACATAGCCCTCTTCCAACAGCATTTCGGGCATCAAGATGAGCTCAAATGAAAATGATGCAATGAGATGAAATGATGTACTCATTGAGTCGAACAGTGTGATATGCTACACGCACGAATCGGAGCTACGTATGCAGAGTTATAGCATGTGCAAGAATGCAAAAAAAAACTAGGGTTCGAGCGAAAATTAGGTCAACCCGAGGACTCCCAAATCTGGATCACTGTAGCTTCGCGCGTCGCGGTTCCCGAGGTCGCCGGATTTGTCGCCGTAGATGATGGGACTGGCCGGAGTTCGGCCGGAGTAGGAGGACGACGGGGTGCGCCGGCGACGGAGAGGAGGGCGGCGGCGTCGGGCGCGGTCGCCGGAGCTGCGGCTGCTGGCGACGAGGGGCGGAGCGGCGATGGCGCGCGGCGGCGCCGGTGTGGTGACGGCTGCCGGCGACGAGGCGGCGGGGCGATGGTGCAGGCGCGGATCACCAGCGCGTCGAGGTAGGGCGGCGCACGGGCGGCGCAGGAGGACGAAGGGCGGCGCGCCCCGATGGGCTTGGAGGGCCCGGAGCGGGCTTGCCCGGGCCGGCGGCGGGAGGGAGGAGGTGGTGACAGGTGGCAGTTCCTGAGTGGCCGGGCACGGCGGCGCGGGGCGTGTCCGGCGGGAGCAGACACGTCCGGCGGCGGAGGGGACGAAATTTTAGGGTTAGGGTGGTTTTGGATCCGGTATTTTCGGGAGGTGATCTATATATAGAGGTAGGAGGAGTTAGGAAGGTCCAAATGGAGTGCGGTTTGCGGCCACGCGATCGTGATCGAACGCTCTAGATGATGGAAGGGTTTTTGGTGGGTTTTGGGCCAAATTGGAAGGGTGTTGGGCTGCAACACAAACGAGGCCTTCTCGGTCCCCCGGTTAACCGTTGGAGTATCAAACGAAGTCCAAATGGTACGAAACTTGACAGGCGGTCTACCGGTAGTAAACCAAGGCCGCTTGGCAAGTCTCGGTCCAATCCGGAAATGTTTAACCCCCACACACGAAAAGAGGTAGAAAGGACCACCGGAGGACATAGGAGCGCCGGAATGCAAAACGGACAACGGGGAAAATGCTCAGATGCATGAGACGAACACGTATGCGAATGCAATGCACATGATGACATGATATGAGATGTATGACAAAGGCAAAAACACACGGAGACAAAAACCCGACACCGAGGAAAATAAAATAACTTAGGCCGGAAACAGCAAGAGTTGGAGTACAGATAAGGTAAATTACATCCGGGGTGTTCCAACACTCCACCACTACGAAAGGATCTCGTCCCGAGATCTAGGTCTGGAAAAACGTCGGGTACTCAGAACGGAGGTGATCCTCACGTTCCCAGGTGGCTTCACGGTCGGAATGGTGTGACCACTTGACTTTGAGAAATTTGATTGACTTATTGCGAGTCTTGCGCTCAGTTTCTTCAAGAATAGCAACTGGGTGCTCATGATAAGAAAGGTCTTCTTGGAGATCAATGTCTTCGAAGTTGACAGTGCGGTCAGGGGTCTTGAAGCACTTGCGGAGCTGAGAGACATGGAACATGTCGTGCACGTTTGCAAAGTTGGAGGGAAGCTCGAGTTTATAGGCGAGATCGCCTCTCTTACTGACGATCTTGAAAGGACCCACGTATCTAGGGGCAAGCTTCCCTTTGATACCGAAGCGATGAGTACCTTTCATTGGAGAGACGCGGAGGTAAACATGGTCTCCGATCTCGAAAGCCAAATCACGATGCTTACTATCATAGTAGCTCTTCTAGCGCGATTGCGCTGCTTTGAGGTTATCACGAATGACTTTGCACATTTCCTCTGCCTCTGTGATCAAGTTATTTCCAAGAAGTTGGCGTTCACCCGCCTCTGACCAGTTGAGAGGAGTACGACACTTCCTGCCATAGAGAATTTCAAATGGGGCCTTGCCCGAACTCGCTTGAAAGCTGTTGTTGTAGGAGAACTCGGCATATGGAAGACAATATTCCCACTTCATACCGAAAGAGATAACGCAAGCCCTGAGCATATCTTCAAGAATCTGATTGACACGCTCAACTTGACCGCCAGTTTGAGGATGAAAAGCTGTGCTGAAACAGATGTTGGTACCCATGGCCTTCTGAAAAGAATCCCAAAACTTGGAGGTAAAGATGCTGCCACGATCTGAAGAGATCAACTGCGGAATGTCGTGTAGAGAGACAATCCGAGAGGTATAAAGCTCTGCCAATTGAGCTGCTGTGATAGACTCTTTGATAGGCAGGAGATGAGCCACTTTAGTGAGTTTGTCGATGACAAAATATAGCATCATTGCCACGCTTGGACTTTGGAAATCCCATCACGAAGTCCATCTCAATGTGGTCAAACTTCCATTCTGGAATGGCAAGAGGTTGGAGGAGACCAACTGGTCGTTAGTGTTCTGCCTTCACTCTTCTGCAGACATCAGATTCATTCACGAACTGAGCAATCTCACGCTTCATTCGAGTCCACCAATACGCCTGCTTGAGGTCCTGGTACATCTTTGTACTTCCAGGGTGGATAGAGAGGAGAGAATTGTGAGCCTCATTCATAAGGACTTTACGAAGGTCACCTTTAGGCACCACAATGCGATCCTCGAAGAAGAGAGTATCCTTGTCATCAAGGCGATAGCACTTGTACTTGGATTGACTCTTGGCAATCCCAATCTTCACCTTCTTCACCATAGCACCAAGAAGTTGAGCCTTGTGAATCTGATCTTCCAAAGTAGGAGAGACTTGAAGGTTGGCGAGGAAACCTTGAGGAACAACTTGCAGTTTGAGTTTGCAGAAAGCTTCACAAAGCTCGAGTTGGTAAGGCTTGAGAATCAGACTATTGCAGTAAGCCTTTCTACTCAATGCGTCAGCAATTACATTGGCCTTGCCTGGAGTATATTCAATGCTCGGATTATACTCTTGAATCATTTCGACCCAACGAGTCTGCCTGAGGTTGAGATTAGGCTGAGTGAAGATGTACTTGATACTCTTGTGGTCAGTGAAGATGTCCATTTTTCTTCCGAATAAGAGATGTCTCCAAGTCAAAAGAGCATGCACAACTGCCGCCAACTCGAGGTCGTGAGTGGGGTAGTACTTCTCATTGGGCTTCAACTGGTGAGAGGTATAAGCCACAACTTTCTTCTCTTGCATCAACACTGCACCAAGACCTTGAAGAGAGGCATCACAGAAGACCTCAAACGGTTTGGATTCATCAGGAGGAGTCAAACTAGAGCAGTGACTAATTTCTCTTTCAAGGTGTTGAAAGCGATGTCACATTCTAGAGACCAAACGTACTTCACATGCTTCTGGAGAAGGTTGGAAAGAGGATTCGCGATCTTTGAGAAGTTCTCAACGAACCTTCGACAATAGCTTACGAGACCAAGGAAGCCGCGGAGTTGCTTCACGTTCTGAGGTGGTTCCCAATTCACAATTGCAGACACCTTCTCAGGATTCACCGCTATGCCCTTGGCAAAAATGATATGCCCAAGATAGAGAACCTCATCGAGCCAAAACTCGCACTTTGCAAACTTGGCGTAGAACTGATGTTCCCTGAGCTTATCGAGCACCAAACGCAAGTGCTTGGCATGATCTTCCTTGTTCTTGGAAAAGACCAAAATGTCATCGAGGTAGACCAAGACGAAGTCATTTGTGTAGGGGTTGAAGATGAAGTTCATCATGCGAGAGAAAGTCGGCGGAGCGTTGACGAGGCCAAAAGACATGACAGTGTATTCGTATGAACCATAGCTTGTTCTGAAAGCCGTCTTGGGATAGCCCATACGGAGATCAAGCTTGGAGAATACTTGAGCACCTTTGAGTTGTTCGAACAGCTCGTTGGTGTTGGGAAGTGGGTACTTGTTCTTTATAGTCTTCTTGTTCAATGGACGGTAGTCGACACAGAGTCGGTCCGTTCCATCCTTCTTCTTCACAAAAAGAACTCCACAACCCCACGGAGAAGAACTAGGTCGGATGAGACCCATTCGCTCTTGAATATCGAGTTGCTTCTTCAGCTCCTTCAACTCTTCATGTCCAAGCTTGTAAGGACGTTTGCAAACAGGTTCCGTGCCAGGCTCAAGATCGATGACGAATTCAACTGGCCGGTGCGGAGGCATTCCTGGAAGCTCTTCTGGAAAGACGTCTTGATATTCGCAAACGACTGGAATTTGAGAGATGGCATCCAGTTCATCCTTCTCATTGAGAGAAAACAGACGAATGGTATCATCACGAGCGGCAAAGACAATTACATCCTCAGACGAATGAGTCAATCGAATTTGCCTAGAAGCACAATCAAGCTGAGCCTTGTGCTTAGAAAGCCAGTCCATTCCGAGAATAAGATCAATATCCGAGTTACCAAGGACCATTGGGGAAGAAAGAAACTTGTAATCGCCCAACGTGATAGTAACATCTGGAACCTCCAAACTTGCACTCAAACGTTTGCCAGGAGAAATGATATCCATTTGTTTGCCCAAATGAGAAGAAACGAATTCATTCTTGGCAGAAAATGGCTTTGACATGAAACAATGCGATGCACCAGTATCAAAAAGTACTTTTGCAGGAACATCATTAACAGGAAGGTTACCCATGATGACATCTGACGAGTCCTCTGCCCGAGCTGCATTCATCAAGTTGACCTTGGCGTGCTTGGGGTTATGCTTGACCACAGCTGTACTTACAGATCTCACAGGAGGAGGAGGAGGAGGGAGACGCCTCTGATTGAAGCATTTGTTGGCATAGTGACCCTTCTGTTGGCACTTGTTGCACGTGACCTCTGAAAGCGGACGGTGATACGGAGCACTTGATCTTGGAGCTTGAGACGAAGTCTTGTTCTGAAAGCCAGGGTTGGGTGGATGGGAAGATCCACTTCCACCTTTGCTCTTCTGCTGATAAGGCTGGCGGAATGGAGGAGGAGGAAGCCAATACTTTTGCTGCTTAGCCACTTGAGTTGAGGAAGGAGTAGCATCTCTGACTCGCTTCTTGGAAGCATCGCACTTCAGTTGAGCAGTCTCTTGCTTCATTGCCATGTTGTAAAACTCATCGTACCTCTTGGGCTCAAAGAGGACGAGAGCTAGCTGGATTTCTTCTCTAAGACCACCCCTGAACTGGTATATCATGCTCTTCTCGTCAGGGACGTCTTGCTTAGCAAAACGGGTGAGCTTCTGAAACATTTTGTTGTACTCATAAACATACATAGTGCCTTGCTTTAGGTTGCGGAATTCCTCACGCTTGCTTTCAACAACGCTTTGAGGAATATGATGAGCTTTGAAGTCTTGACGGAATTCATCCCAGGTAATCACACGGCCACCTCTGGAATCTTTGTAATGCTGAAACCATTCTGCAGCTTGGTCTTTGAGTTGGAAGGAGGCGAACTTGACAAAGTCCTCAGGCGACGTTACTGCACTCGAAATGCTTGCATATGTCCACGAGCCAATCATCAGCGTATGTTGCCTCAACACAATTGCTGAAGGTCTTTGGATGGTTAGCAAGGAACTGGTTGAGTGTAGCAAACTGATTCTGATTGTTGCCATGATCCTGGTTCCCTGGGTTGCGCTCTTGAAGAAGTTGCATGATCAGCTGCGTGTTTGCATTGGTAGCGGCCATCACAACTTGCCATGCCTCCGGAGGTGGAGGTGGTGGTGGCGGATCAGGATTCGGAGTCGTGCGCGTTGGAGGAGCCATCCTGAAGAGGTTGACATCCGTTAGCACATTAACAGACAAATATTGAAGCTGAATCAAACGGATTGAAATTGCAACATAAAGTCTTCACATCCAAACCAAATGAACGAATGCATTCCAATCGAAATGGTCACATTTCCATAAATTGAGAAGCCACTAAGAATTGAGGTAGAAGAATAAAAACAAGGTACGGACAAGAACGAATACTTGGTGAGGATTACCCAATCCCAAACCAAATATCCACGGGAGAAGAACTAGAGCTACCAGAATTCCCACCTATGAAACTCCCGAACCTTTCCGATTATGCAATCAGGTGTTGGGGATATAGGGGAAGCATAATATCTCACCCAAATCTAGCAAATCATACATCCAGGTGTATCCATCCTTCAACACATACCCGAGAAACCTTCGGAAATCATTTACCTCAACCTTCGAAAAGCATCCGTTATACGAGTTATAGCAATACTCCCGAACTCCCGCCCCAGTACTGGGTGGCGTCGAGGTTATCTCACCAACAACTGCATAAAAGAGATTTTTGATGTCGGCGAAACTCAGGTATTCTAGAATCTCAACGATAAAATTGTGACGACAACACCTTAGAGCTCAACTCCCCGGGACACTGCCACAACCCCTAAATGACAGGAGGCACCAAGAACAATGTTCTCGTCACAAATCAATCGGAACGATTCCAAGATACCCGCGTGATCCTAAAAATTTTTTTAGTGAAATTTGAGAAGAGAAGAGTCAAAACTCTACGTCAGGATGCCTTACCAGAGCGATGAAGGAACTGGGGAGTAAAAAGAATTCCTAACTCTCCGATATATAATTCCTAAATGACTCGAAACATTTTTCTAGACTCAACAACGCCAACGATTCGATCAAGCAGGGGGCTCCTAAGGTCGGGGAAGGCTCTGATTACCAACTTGTAACGCCCTCGATGCGGCTATATCTCCTACGTGTCGAAGCATGACTTAGAGGCATAACCGCATTGAAAGCAATGTCGCAAGTAAGGTAATCTTCACAACAACCCATGTAATAAATATATAAAAGGGGAAAGGATACATAGTTGGCTTACACTCGCCACGTCACACAAATACATGAATAACATTACAATCATCCAATACACTCAGGGTCCGACTATGGTACCAAAATAAAAGATCAACCCCCACATGCGACAAAGTCCCTGATTGCCCCAACTGGGCACCACTACTGATCATCTGGGAAAGACACATAGTAACAGCGAGAGTCTTCATCGAACTCCCACTTGAGCTCAAGCGCATCGTCTGGAACGGTATCATCGGTCCTTGCATCTGGTTTTGGAAGTAAACTGTGAGTCACGGGGACTCAGCAATCTCGCACCCTCGTGATCAAGACTATTTAAGTTTATAGGTAAGGCAAGGTATGATGTGGAGCTGCAGCAAGCGACTAGCATATATGGTGGCTAACATACGCAAATGAGAGCGAGAAGAGAAAGCAAAGCACGGTCGGGCAACTATGATCAAGAAGTGATCCTAGAACAACCTACGTCAAACATTACTCCAACACCGTGTTCACTTCCCGTTCTCCGCCGAGAAGAGACCATCACGGTTACAAACGCGGTTAATTCATTTTAATTAAGTTAAGTTTCATGTTATCTACAACTGGACATTAACAAATTCCCATCTGCCCATAACCGCGGGCACGGCTTTCGAAAGTTCAAATCCCTGCAGGGGAGTCCCAACTTAGCCTATCACAAGCTCTCACGGTCAACGAAGGATATTCCTTCTCCCGAGACATTCCGATCAGACTCGGCATCCCGGTTACAAGACAACCTCGACAATGGTAAAACAAGTCCAGCAACACTGGCCGAATGTGCCGACAAATCCTGATAGGAGCTGCACATATCTCGTTCTCAGGGCACACTCAGATAGGTCAAGCTACGAGTAAAACCAACCCTCGAGTTTCCCCGAGGTGGCCCCGCGGGCTGCCCAGTTCGGACCAACACTCAGAGGAGCACTGGCCCCGGGGGGGTTTAAAAAAAGATGACCCTCGAGCTCCGGAAACCCAAGGGAAAAAGAGGCTAGGTGTCAAATGGTAAAACCAAGGTTGGGCATTACTGGAGGGGTTTTATTCAAGGCGAACTGTCAAGGGGTTCCCATTATAACCCAACCGCGTAAGGAACGCAAAATCCAGGAACATAACACCGATATGACGGAAACTAGGGCGGCAAGAGTGGAACAAAACACTAGGCAAAAGGCCGAGCCTTCCACCCTTTACCAAGTATATAGATGCATTAAGATAACAAGGTAATAAGGTGATATCCCAACAGTTAACAATGTTCCAACAAGGAACGATCTCCAATCTTCACCTGCAACTAGCAACGCTATAAGAGGGGCTGAGCAAAGCGGTAACATAGCCAATCAACGGTTTGCTAGGACATGGTGGGTTAGAGGTTTGACATGGCAATTTGGGAGGCACGATAAGCAAGTGGTAGGTATCGTAGCATAGGCATAGCAAAAGAGCGAGCATCTAGCAAGCAAATATAGAAGTGATTTCGAGGGTATGATCATCTTGCCTGCAAAGTTGTCAGAGTTGACTTGATCCTTGTAAGCAAACTCAACGGTCTCCTCGTTCGCGAACTCATCTCCCGGCTCTACCCAAACAAGAACAACAAGCAAACGGAACACAATCAACCACGTGCAATGCTCAAACAACATGGTGCAAACATGGTATGGTATGCGGGATGCGGTATGCGATGCATATGCAAGATTTGACAAGGAATGATTAAACCTGGCCTCAACTTGGAAATCCAAGAGTTCCACTGGAAAGGTGAGGTGATTTCGGTTGAAATCGATATAAAGATCACCGGAATCGGATGCACGGTTTGGAAATGGCAAGCAAAACAAATATGGCACCGGTCTGCGATAATCAGCAAGTGACCAACTAAATGCATCAAGATAAATATGCTACAACACTCAAACATGACAACAAAAATACATGGCAGATATCCAATCATGAAGCGTGACAAAAGATGAACACTGAGCTACGGCTAATTCATCCATTAATAGGTTCAAACAAGCATGGCAAAAGTGCAAATGATAACAGGTTTCAGACTTAGTGAAATTAACACAAGTCTGGAATTTATCATCAGGAAGCACACTTTAGAGCATGAAACTACATGCTACAGGAACTTATCATGGCAAAGCAAGGCATGGCATGAAGCTACTCAAAGCACTTAACAAAAGTCCCTTAGTGACCTTGAGCCAAAAGGGATCAGAAAATACAATTGCAAGCATGTGAACATGGCAAAAACATAAACAGATTCAGACTTGGTGAAAAACATGAGCATGCAAATCAGTTAACGAGTAGGCATGTTTACAAGCTCGATGCACTCACTACATAGCATGGCATGACAAACTAAGCATACACCCATCAAGAATACATGGCAAAGAAGCTAGACATGGCAAGAACAACAACATAGCACGCACGGATCAATAGCAACATCCTCGGCAAAATCGCTAAACAAGTCAACAATCTGCCAGGATTCACGATATAGCAAAAGTAGAGCTCGATTGACTCAAGCTAGGTTGCTCCATAAATGCAAAAAAATTCATGGATGGATAGAGCACCACAATGTTAACAAATCATCTTTACTGATCATCCTCAAAAGAGGCACGGATCACTAGGAAACAACATGAACATATGGCATAATAACAAAATCAGGACAAGGACTTAGTGAAATTCTAAGTCCCTGAAAACAGCATTACCGATTACGCTACTTTCCAAGCTTGTGCTAGTCACCAAAAATATCAAAAAAATACATGGAAAGCACCTCTGTAAAGATGGCATGGCATATAACAAAACACATGTAGAGCTTAGGATCATAGCATGCACACATTAATCATGGAAAAAATGACAAAATGTCATTTGCTGAAACAGATCTGCCAAATTCATCACATAGCCCTCTTCCAACAGCATTTCGGGCATCAAGATGATCTCAAATGAAAATGATGCAATGATGTGAAATGATTTACTCGTCGAGGCGAACATTTTGATATGCTACACGCACGAATCGGAGCTACAGATGCAGAGTTATAGCATGTGCAAGAATGCAAAAAAACTAGGGTTCGAGGGAAAATTAGGTCAACCCGAGGACTCCCAGATCTGGATTGCCGGATCATTGTAGCTTCGCGCGTCGTGGTTCCCATGGTCGCCGGATTCGTCGCCGTAGAAGATGGGACTTGCCGGAGTTTGGCTGGAGTAGGAGGACGACGGGGTGCGCCGGCGACGGAGAGGAGGGTGGCGGCGTCGGGCGCGGTCGCTGGAGCTGCGGCTGCTGACGACGAGGGGCGGAGCGGCGATGGCGGCGATGGCGCGCGGCGGCGCCGGTGCGGTGACGGCTGCCGGCGACGAGCGGTGGGGCGATGGTGCAGGCGTGGCTCGCCGGCGCGTCGAGGTAGGGCGGCGCACGGGCGTCGCGGGAGGACGAAGGGCGGCGCGCCCCGATGGGCTTGGAGGGCCCGGCGCAGGCCTGCCTGGGCCGGCGGCGGGAGGGAGGAAGCGGTGACAGGTGGCAGTTCCTGAGTGGCCGGGCGCGGAGGCGCGGGGCATGTCCGGCGGCGGAGGGGATGAAATTTTAGGGTTAGGGTGGTTTTCGATCCGGGATTTTCGGGAGATGATCTATATAGAGAGGTAGGAGGAGCTAGGAAGGTCCAAATGGAGTGCGGTTTGCGGCCACGCGATCGTGATTGAACGCTCTAGATGATGGAAGGGTTTTTGGTGGGTTTTGGGCCAAATTGGAAGGGTGTTGGGCTGCAACACAAACTAGGCCTTCTCGGTCCCTTGGTTAACCGTTGGAGTATCAAACGAAGTCCAAATGGTACGAAACTTGACAGGCGGTCTACTGGTAGTAAACCAAGGACGCTTGGCAAGTCTTGGTCCAATCCGGAAATGAGTAACCCCCATACACAAAAAGATGTAGAAAGGACCACCGGAGGACATAGGACCGCCGGAATGCAAAACAGACAACGGGGAAAATGCTTAGATGCATGAGACGAACACGTATGCGAATGCAATGCACATGGTGACATGATATGAGATGCATGACAAAGGCAAAAACACACGAAGACAAAAACCCGACACCGAGGAAAATAAAATAACTTAGGCCGGAAACGGCAAGAGTTGGAGTACAGATAAGGTAAATTACATCCGGGGTGTTACACCTCCTCCTCCTTGAGCACCGCGGCAATGTTGGCCTCGCCCCGTTCCTCCTCCCCTCGCGGCCGGTTCCGCCACCACAAGATCCGGGGGAGGGGGACACGCTGTCGAGTAGAACCCTCATCGCCGCCGCCAAGACACTACCGCGGCCTCGCCCTATCCCCATGGCTAGAAGGGAAGGGTTGCGGAAAAGAAGAAGGAGAAGTGTGTGCAGAGAAGCGCTGCTCCTTTCACTTTTTATAGTGGGACGGGGCTGGGGGCTGGCTCCTCATATGGAAATGGCCACCCCGATCCTCATATACGGCCTCTCTGCACCCTCTATGACTTTGAGGGTCGAGGCTAACCCTCTGCTCCAACCACCAGTGCTCAATTTTCAGCCATGGCACTCCTCCACGTGCCCTCCGCATCCACCACCTACCACACCCAATGCATGCGGAACACATGGCAGGTACGTTCAAAATGGGAGGCAAGTGGGATGGCAGTTTCCGCCCCGTGATCATGGGACGAGGAGAATCCGCAAGCCATGATCAAAGTTTTCCAACAACATTGCGTACGATGCGTGGAAAAACCGTAAACTGGCCGGGATCAAGTCTAACGAAGGAGCAAAGAAGACCTCAAGGGACTAGCCTCTACAACACCCTCGCATGTGCACTTATTAGGCCCTACCCCGATGATGCTCTGCAGCATGTTCGGGGTAGGCCCGGGGGCTTCTGTCGCTGCAACAAACCCTGGGTCTGTTGCCCAAACTGTGCACAGGCACGGGAGCGCCAGCCCAGACCAGAGTGCAGGAACCCCAGACATTCGAAGGACCAACATGCAGATCAAAGGGAGTAAGATCAAACCAGAGAAGCAGGATATCGTCAAGAGAAAAGCCTCCATTGCCGGGCAGGCGAGCCCGGCAAGGGGCGAGGCCGCCTCCAAGAACACACAACCAAAGCACCCCGGTAGGGCCTGCCAAGGCTCACGGAAGCAAAACCACCTCACCAACCACACTACCACGACCCACGTCATCGATCAGTGCGGTGTCAAGCCGCAAAGTGTTTAAGTGGCGGCCATTTTCTATATGAGAAACCCTCAGACGACAACCGTCCTGCGATATGTCAAGCGAGCAGGCACGGAGCTGGCAAGATAGCCCGACAAGCCTTGCCGGGCAACCAATGGTGTGACATTGAGCGGCACATTTAATGCGCCCTGTTAGCCCACAGAGTTAGGTATGATAGCATTGTTTGCTATCTTATCAGTGCGTAATGACTACTTTTCCATTGTGCTAACCCCTTGATCTATAAAAGGAGGCCCATGGCAACCAAAGAAATGGTTAGAAGATTGGATAACTCACACCCCCGTACGTCTGTAGCCACTGTTGCCTCAGGGCAACCCTAACGGGCAAGTGTACTACGCTCCGCCACCACCCTTCCACCATCAATCCACCAAAGCAAGAGTAGGGTTTTACGCCTTGCAATGGCCTGAACCTGGGTAAAATTGCATGTGCGATCTCTTCCGTGCTGCCCCACGCTCGTCTGGTCTTTGTGCAACGCGTCGCCCCCCTATCGAACCAGCAAGGGGCCTCCTGGTCCCATAGGTGGCGGTGGTTTCCCGCGACAGTAGTCATATCACAAGACCCCGTCAATTAGTCTAATCACCCCCTCTAGACATGCTTTCGATCCTACAAGTGGTATCAGAGCTTTGGTCTCCATTTGCCTTGATTTCCATAGCTTTGGCGATCATAGCCTTGGTTTCACAACCGAGGAGAGTATGACGTCTAGCGAGGGAAATTACCACCGTAGAGGTCCTTACTTTGATGGTACTAATTTTGCTAGTTGGAAGTATAAGATGAAAATGCATATTCTTGGACATAACCCCGGTGAGGGAGTCTTGGACTAAGGGGTCCTCGGGCGTCTGGCCTGTTAGCCATGGGTCGGACTGATGGGTTGTGAAGATACGAAGACCGAAGACTGCAACCGTGTCCGGATGGGGCTCTCCTTGGCGTGGAAGGCAAGCTTGACAACCGGATATGTAGATTCCCTTCTTTGTAACCGCTTGTGTAACCCTAGATCCTCCCGATGTCTATATAAACCGGAGGACTTAGTTCGGATAGGAGAATCATTATCATAGCCATACAAGCTAGACCTCTAGGGTTTAGCCATTACGATCTCGAGGTAGATCAACTCTTGTAATACTCATATTCATCAATATCAATCAAGCAGGACGTAGGGTATTACCTCCATGGAGAGGGCCCGAACCTGGGTAAACATCGTGTCACTTGTCTCCTATTACCATCGACCTTAGACGCACAGTTCGGGACCCTCTACCCGAGATCCGCCGGTTTTGACACCGACATTGGTGCTTTCATTGAGAGTTCCACTATGCCATCGACAACAAGATCGATGTCTCGCCTTGTTCTCAAGGATAATATCACCACCGGAGAAACCCTGGTTCCTGGCCAAACCCTCAGGCCGGGCGGCTTTACCATGACCGCCCATTCGGTCATTAAGCCAATGATGACCTCTCGGGTCATCGAAAACCCCCTTCGTATCAACTCCAAACACTCCAAACAGATGGATCCAGCAGATCTTTCGTCTTTAAACGAGCTCCTAGATCGCATCGGCGCCCTGGGGGTCGCTATAAACTACGATCGGATTGGGTTAAACCCAATCAGAGAGAAATAAAATCTCCGCCGATCACCCACCAGATAGCGGTAGTTGAGGAGCGAGTCGATAACTCTTCCTCCATATTGAGGACGGACTATGTCCGGATGTCCGGTCTCGACGAGCCGGACACCTACCCGCGAGGTGAAGCATCCCGCCCTCTGAACATAGAATCAGACGACGAGCCTAAGAAATTAGTGGACATCCTGGAGCCCGATCTGTTAAGTTCAGAAGACCTTCAGACTCCGGATCCAAAACTGGGGCAGGGTTCAGATTTAAATCCACCCACCCACCCGAATACAAGCGCTCTCATGAGCATAAAACAACAGTCTCAGGAAACAGTCCACCACTTGTGGGCCAGATTCCTTCTTGTCAAAAAAATATTAAAGATTGCCGCGATGAGGAAGCGATCTCAGTGTTCCGCAACAATTGCAAGGACGAAGGAATCCTCAACGCCATCAACCGCCGTCGCATCCTACACTTCGCTAACTTGGCAACCATCGTATAGAAGTATAGTGCAATGGAAAGCGCCTGGAAAACTCAAGCAACTCGTTGGGAATCATCGGTCCCCACTCAACCCTTCATTCAGGAGAAAAGGGTGCACCCTTGCAACACGCCCGGTTCAATAGTAAAGAAATACAAGTCCAGTATGGGGCACGAAACTGTTCTAGAAGGATGGCTTGATGGGCCATGCAAAATACACGCAACACCGGATAACATACCAACACATAGCCTTAGAGCATGTTGGATACCCTGGCAAGTGGCCAAGAGCGGCGAGGATATCCTCACCAAGAATAACCGAGAACAACACCCCCAGAGGACAACGACCCCAAAGTACTGATGGTCTTCGAGACATTCGCCTCCAACAACAAGAGCAAGAGAGCACTACGCGGACTCGCCGAAGTCTGTCAAATAGAAGCAATAAACCCTTAGAACAACACGGCTATAACTTTTAATGCCGGCGACGAACCAAAATACAGGACAGTCCGAGCACCAGCCACCTTGGTCCTCAGTCCAATTGTGGACGACTTTCGTCTTACCAAGGTCCTTATGGATGGTGGCAGCGGACTAAACCTCATCTACGAAGATACACTCCACAAAATGGAAATAGACAAGAGCCGCATTGAGCAAAGAAGCATGACCTTCCGAGGAATTATCCCCAGTCGGGAGACGCAGGGTGCAGGAAAAATAACACTCGACGTGGTATTCGGCACGCTGGAGAATTATCGGTCCGAAGAAATAACCTTCCAAGTGGCCCCTTTCAACAGTGGTTATGACGCACTCCTAGGACGAGATGCATTTATGCGCTTCCAAGCCGTACCATATTACGGATACATGAAGCTTAAGATGCCTGGGCCCAACGGTATAATCACTCTAGCTAGTGATCCAGACATAGCACTCCGCACCGAGAATAAAACTGCATCCTTGGACCTCGAGGCATTATCTGAAGCCCTCACAGCCGAAGAATTAGCCGTGCTGCGCTCTACGGTGGACAGGGATGATGTCATCCTAGACAAACGACCCAAATCCACCTCCTTCAAACTAGTAGAAGAAATAGTCAGATTCCAAGTCCATCCAACAGACCCCAAGAAGACAGCATCCATCGGAGCACAATTAGATCCAACGGTTGACGCCGCGCTATGAGAGTTCCTGCGTGAAAATTGGGATATATTCGCCTGGCACCCTTCTGATATGCCAGGAATCCCACGCGAGCTGGCCGAACACAGCCTCAATATATTAAAAGGATATAAACCGGTCAAGCAAACATTATGGTGCTTTTCCGAACCCAAACGTCAAGCTATGGTGGAGGAGCTAGCCAAGTTAATTGAGGTCGGATTCATTAGAGAAATAAAACATCCGGACTGGCTGGCAAACCTAGTGATGGTATCAAAGAAGGACAGATCCTGGCGGTTGTGCATCAATTTTAAAGACCTCAATAAGGCCTGCCCTATGAATCCCTTCCCCCTCCCCCGTATTGATCAAATCATTGATGCTACCGCAGGACACGACTCACTGTGTTTCCTGGATGCATATTCCGGATACCATCAAATCAAAATGAAGGAGTCCGATCAAGCTGCAACATCATTCATTACCCCATATGGGCCATTCTGCTTCAACACCATGCCCTTCGGGCTCAAGAACGCCGGCGCCACATACCAAGGCATGATTCAAACATGCCTAGAGAAGCAGATCGGCAAGACAATTGAAGCTTACATGGACGACGCCGCCATCAAAACCAGGCGCGTCGATACATTAATAGACGATTTACGTCTCACATTCGATAACCTCCGCGCGTATGACATCAAGCTCAATCCTAAAAAGTGCATTTTCGGCGTCCCTGTCGGAAAATTGATGGGCTTCATCGTTCCCAACAGAGGAATTGAAGCAAATCTAGCCAAAATCCGAGCTCTGTCACAATTGGCTACGCCGACAAACCTTAAACAAGTCCAAAAGCTCGCGGGTTGCGTGGTAGATCTAAGCCGCTTTTTCTCCAGATTGGGAGAAAATGCACTACCATTCTATCGTCTTCTATGGCGAATCGACCACTTCGAGTGGACGGACGTGGCAACAGCCGGACTGGAGGAAATAAAAACCCTTCTTGCGAGCAACCCAATCCTGGCTGGGCTAAACGTTGGTGGACCGATGTTGTTATACATATCGGCAACACATCAGGTGGTGAGCGCCGTGCTCGTCGTCGAACGAGAATAGGACGGACACAAATTCCCGCTTCAGAAGCCAGTATACTACGTATCCACTATCCTTACACCATGCAAATCCCGGTACCCCCATTATCAAAAGATAGCATATGCGGTCTTCATGGCATCCCCAAAGCTTCGTCACTACTTCCAGGAGTGTTTGATCATGGTAGCTTTCGAAGTACCACTCAATGACATTATAAACAACCACGATGCCATGGGCCAGATTGCCAAATGGGCCATTGAGCTCCTTCCATTTGATATTACATACAAACCACGTCGAGCTATTAAATCCCAAGTATTGGCTGACTTCGTCGCCGAATGGACAGAGGCCGAACTCCCTAAAGAGTACGGAACATATTCCAGTTAGGTTATGTATTTCGATGGCTCCAAAGTGCTGGCAGGGCTAGGAGCGGGCGTCGTTTTAACGTCCCCTACTAGAGACGTCGTTCAATACATACTCAAAATACTGTACACAGACTCCAATAACACAGCTAAATACGAGGCCTTATTGCATGGTCTCCAGATGGCTATCTCCATGGGCATACAATGCCTAGAAGTGTGCGGGGACTCAAACCTCGCAATATCTCAAATAAATGGAGACTTCGACGCCAAAGATCCGAAGATGGCAGCTTATCGTAACGCAGTCATAAAAACGTCGGCCTGGTTCAAGGGGCTCGAGTTCCATCATGTGGCTCGAGAAAATAATCAAGTGGCGGGCATTCTTGCCTGTACCGGCGCTAAGCGCGACCCCATCCCACCTAATATCTTTCTGGAAAGGCTTTTTAAGCCATCCGTGGTGTGGCAGGGGGAAAACGGCAACACTAGTCCGGATCCGAACATAACCCCTGATTCTGAAAACACCGACATCATCGGAGGCTCAACCACCGAAATAACACCATCGGCGCACCTCATCATGGCAGTCATTGGCCCATGGACCGAACCCTTCCTAGCCTACCTTAACAGGAAGGATCTTCCTAAGGACCAGAATGAGGCCCGCTGCATTGTCTGGCGCTCGAAGGCCTACAAGGTTCATGACGGAGAGCTCTATAAGAAAAGCGCTACCTGAGTTCTTCAAAGATGTATCTACGAGGAAGAGGGGCGGAAGCTCTTGGCCGAGATTCACGCCGGGCTCGGCGGTCACCACGCCGTAGCTCGGGCACTTGTTAGCAAGGCCTTCCATACAGGGTTTTATTGGCCAACGGCCCGAGCAGATGCACAGGACCTTGTCCAACATTGCGTCGGATGCCAACTCTTCGCCAACCAAAGCCATATGCCCCCCCCACTGCCTTACAAACAATCCCCATCACTTGGCCTTTTGCGGTCTGGGACTCGATATGGTCGGACCCCTTAAAGGAGGAAGCCATAAGAGAAAGTACCTGCTAGTCATGGTGGATAAATTCACTAAGTGGATAGAGGCCAAACCAGTCAAAACAGCCGAAGAGGGGCCGGTAATAGATTTCATATCCGGCGTGGTACACCGTTATGGTGTCCCACACAGCATAATAACCGATAATGGCTCTAATTTCATAGCCAATGAAGTGAAAACTTGGTGTGTTAATCTAGGTATTAAACTCGATTACGCCTCGATCTATCACCCGCAGACAAACGGTCAAGTCGAATGGGCTAATGGTCTTATTATGAGCGGCATCAAACCTAGACTAGTGCAGTCTTTGATAGAATCAGACAAGCACTGGGTGGGGGAACTTGACTCCGTACTCTGGGGGCTGCGGACCACACCCAACCGCACTACTGGATATACACCTTTCCTCATGGTGTATGGTGCAGAAACAGTGTTACCCTGCGATATTATTCATGAATCACCTCGAGTGCGCATGTATGAAGAGAGAGAACCCAAGCTTGATCGACAACACATCCTAGATGCCTTCGAGGAGGAGCGCGACGTCGCAAAATCCCGTTCCGCATTTTATCAATAGCAGGCTCGCAGGTAACAAAGCAGAGAAGTGCGGGCCAAGACTTATAACGTTGGTGAACTCGTTCTACGCCTGCCGGAGAAGAAAAAGGACAAACTCAACCCCAAGTGGGAGGGTCCCTTCATCATTGATGAAGTTCTCACCAGAGGAGCGTATCTCCTGCGTGATGCGTCAGACAATCACCTGGAGCCGAACCCCTGGAATGCAACGAGACTACGATGATTTTATGCCTAGCGCTGAACTCTGTGTTCGTCTCCTCCCTCCTGTTATTAATGTTATTTTTTCTCTCTTTTCGTTTTTTATTTTTTTTCTTTCATTTTGCTCTTTAGCCTTATGGTTTAAGTACGGCTAGACCGTCCTTACCTGATGCGTACACCTCTGCATATGTACGTTCATTATACCTACGGGCTTTCCGTACAGAAGCTTGCTATTATCCTTTGAGCATCAAGCTCACAACATATGCATTTTTCAATATGTACCTTTTCTTCGCCATTATATGCATCGATATGACCTAAATTTTGGCCAAGCTGGGTTGCCTGGCTCCTATGCTTATGCCCTACGTTCCCCGTTAGTTCGGCTAGGGCATAAAGGGAGCACCTCTACGATTGTTACTGTCGGGTCATCCGGATGTGTACCTAAGACTGGGTGAAGCCAAAAGCTAGCGTTCTTAAGGGAATATTCGGTGGGCGAATTAAAGATTTCCCCGCATTCATTCCATTATGAAACTCAGAAGTTACTTACTCTGTGATTTTTTCAATCATAGTTCGGACATGCACATCAAACACATGCACACCCAAGGAAAGGAACCCTTAACGAAGCTATTATCTCTGGAAGATGTTTCTTACATAATGTAATATAACATAACTAGCCGGATACACATTGTCTGTACAAGCAACTGTGACCCCTACGCCTGGTTCCCATGCATGCCCCGGTATATTCTACCATTAGGGTATTCGGAAACACTCCGCACCTTCGGGTCCAGAGGTCGAAGCGAAAAGGTCGGCCATGCCAATTGTTTTTATTATCCAGCTAGAAGGAAAGTACATAGTCACTTAGGACTCAAAAACTTCCTCCTCTATACCATCCAACAGGCGGTCTAACTTACAATCCTGTTGTGAGTATCTAGTAGCCACCTCAACTTGGCCATATACTAAACTAACGGGAATTTCTTCCCCATTTGACCCTAGCGGTCCGACCCGGGCCATGTGATTCGGATCCAGCTTTGTATACCGCGTTTTTATCATGGCCCAGGCTTCTCGCGCACCATCTCGCCAGGCCAATATCTTCCACAGTCGAATACGCTGCCGTGCTCCCTTGAACAGCTCCACAAGCTTCTCCATACTCCCTGGAGGGGAGTCGGATGGCCATAAGGCCTTGGCTACACTCCGCACTGCCTGCCGAGCTTGCTCGTGCAACTGCAATAGCTCTTACAGAAGATCACTTGATGATCCGGACACCTCCTCTTCAGGGAGGCCAGACAATACACCTGCAATCATAGCTATATCAGCTACGGTTACTTCCAAACTGGTATAAGATAAATGCGCCACATACTGAATAAGCCGCCTCGCAGTTTTTTGTTCTCCTTCACGGAGTCAGCTAGCTGAGCTCGCACGTCTTTTAGTTCTTTGCCCAGTTTGGTGTTTGAATCCTGGAGCTTCTTTTTCTCCTGAACGACTTTTGTTAACACACGCTCGCCCGCTGCTAGCAGTTTTTTGGCTCCAAGTTCTTCGCCTCGAGCGGCATCCAGCTACTCCCGTAGTTGGTCTAACGGACCAATACAACAATAAGCAACCAGATTAGCATTGTTAGTGTACAATTATGATTTCTCAATGGAGGGAAACATTACCGGGGGATGCCTTCTTGGATTTCTCCAGTTTGGCATTGGCAGCAGACAGCTGGCACTGACACTTTTCTAGTTCCTGAGTTAACATGGTGTTCTTCTCCGGTAGCACCTGGTTGTACATTGATCCTTAAATCAGTTGTTTCAACTACTTTAAGTCTCGAGGGCTACTGGCATATGGTTATCATAGTCAGACAAAACAAACTTACCTACACATCTTTTAAATGCTGTTTTGTGGCCCTATTAAGCCCATCTCGAGCAGCTCGAATATATGCATCGGCCGAGCTGAAGGCGTTAAGTGAATCTTCTGGAAAGCAAGGGTCTCATAAAACGGCCCTGCAGCGTCGATGATTCATGGCGCTCTCCACTTCCGAGTTGGTGATGGATACATCATCCGAGTCCTCGGCTGGAGGACAGTCCGGCGTCACCCCCGCATCAGCCCCCGTCTTCACGGCATGATTTGAATCCTGGCTGCGGGAAGTATGACCGGCCGGAACCCCAGGTATAGTCCGACACATCTTTTTCCTGATACAGGGTAAACGGAATGGTCACAGTTGGACGTGACTGCAAAAGTGCATACTTGCAAATTCATACCTCTTTGATGAAGGCTCGGCCGTATCTTCGTTTGCCTTCTTCTTAGAAGGCTTGCCTGGTATGGAGGATGCTCTCTTCGGAGATGCTCCCCGGGCAGCATGGCGCGCCAAACGCTTCCCCTTCTAAAGAACAGGACAGTGCGGTGGGTAAAGAGGAATGAGAAAACTCTTTTGGATAAGGTGTCTTCGGATTACTTACACGTGAAGCAGGAAGGAGGCCGGGGTAGTCGGTGATAATGGGTACATATGTACCGTCGTAGCTCATCTGATAGAATATTCCCTCCTCAAGCTCCACAAATATGTCCGGATCTTTCTGATATCCAGGGTCGAGATCCCGGTTGCAATTCTCCGGCTGAGGGGCAGGGTCATAGATCCCCTCGACAGCCTTCCACCATTCCTGTTATGAGCAAGATAAGATGCTTCCTGTCAAGAATGATTCAGGGACAAGAATAAAATGGTGGAGCTGAGCCTTACCTAGCTGGGAGGATTATACATGCAAGACCCGTCTCGAATTGGGAGACGGGTGAACTCCTCCTTCTCCCCTTTATACAGCTCGGCTAATATTTTGGCTAGGGGGCAAGAGTCTTCGGGCCCTTTCGGCCATAGCGTGAGGCGTCGTCTTCTCTGTTATAATGCCACATGGGTAGCCCTCTGTATTGAAGTCGCTGGACCCCCCCCCCCCGCGTTATCGAATTCGCCATCACCTTGGCTATTGACAATCCGGACTAGGCAAGCATCTTAATCTTGCCCAGTAGCAGGCTGATCTCTGCACTATCCTCTTCCTTGAGGCTCCGAGGATGCCAGCTATGGAGTTTCTTCAGCGGAGCTTTTGAAAACTCGGGGAGGCCCATGCAGACGGGGTTGGGTAGAGCGACGTCGTCGATGTAGAACCATTCGGAAGGCCACTCTTTGGGAGCTTTCTTCGGCGTGCCGGACAGGTATTCGATCCAGGCGATGTGCCACAATTCGGCTTCTCCCACTTGAAAAATTGACCCACCTTGATTGCGAGGGACGAGGCAGAACAGTCTTCTCCACAAATCGAAATGGGCCTCGCAACCCAGGAATAGTTCGCATAAAGCGACATAACCCGCGATGTGCAGGATGGAGCCATGGGTAAAATTATGCAGCTAGAGGCCGTAGTACTCCAGAAGCCCTCAGAGGAATGGGTGAATTGGAAATCCCATGCCCCTCACCAGATAGGGGATGAAGCACACTCGTTCTCCCACAGACAGATTAGGGAAATCCTATGCCTGGGTTTTTCCATTGAAGGATGCCAGTCCTGCTCGAACAGGGACCAGATCTGCAGGAGGGAGAAATCCCTGCGTTTACAGCTTCACCAATAGGCTGTGGGGCATGGAGCACCTCTTCCACTCGCCTCTCTGTAGGTTTGAATGGGAAGAGGAGCTGGGAATGTTGGCCATGTTGGAATGGTTTCGCCTGGCAGTATCTGAGGATTTTCTCCGCGTGATGCCGAAAGGATCTGAGATCCAATCCCTTTGAGTAGACATTCTTTCTTGCAGGGCTAGGGTGTTATTTGCAAAACATACCCTGACCACCCACATTCGCCTGACACGTGGAGGATGAAGTCATAAATGCACAAAATCCGAGGGGTGCAGCATTCAATTGAAAGCCGAACACATTACTTGGAAGACGTTGGAGGAGGAACCTGCCTTGCAATGCCGAAGACAGTCTGCGCGCCGAACACCTTGTCATTGAAGTCCGGTTCGGGGGCTACTTAGGAGTCCTGGACTAAAGGGTCCTCGGGCGTCCGACCTGTTAGCCATGGGCCAGACTGATGGGTTGTGAAGGTACGAACACCGAAGACTGCAACCTTGTCCGGATGGGACTCTCCTTGGCATGGAAGGCAAGCTTGACGACCGGATATGTAGGTTCCCTTCTTTGTAACCAACCTTGTGTAACCCTAGATCCTCTCGGTGTCTATGTAAACCGGAGGACTTAGTCCGGATAGGAGAATCATTATCATAGCCATACAAGCTAGACCTCTAGGGTTTAGCCATTACGATCTCGAGGTAGATCAACTCTTGTAATACTCATTTTCATCAATATCAATCAAGTAGGACATAGGGTATTACCTCCATAGAGAGGGCCCGAACCTGGGTAACCATCGTGTCCCTTGTCTCCTATAACCATCGACCTTAGATGCACAGTTCGGGACCCCCTACCCGAGATCCGCCAGTTTTGACACCGTCACCCGCTGTTTGGGCTATTGTGTGTATTAAGGGCATTGTTTAGCCCGGTATATGTTATAAAGACCGAACACCTTAGGGAGTGTTCGGCGTTGCGAGTTTGGCCCTATATGCATCAGCTCCGAATCATGTCTTTGGTCAAATGTTGGGTTTGCCCGGCTCCCACGTTTTGGTACCTTATGTTCTGTTATATCAGTTAAGGTAGCACTGGGAGAACTACTGCGATTGTGCCCTGGTTCATCCGGACGAGCACCTCAAAAGAGAAAGCCGAAAACTGACTGTCATGATATAGCGAGAGACTGGTCAACCACTTGATGACTCGTCAGAATCTTTGGGATTCCTCCGCATTAACAAAGGGCCGTTTCCCGGTCATGTACGTACGCGCCCCGTATTCGGACGAGCGCAGAAGTACCAGGGGCTATATAGTAGCCCCACTGTCAAACTCCTATGGCTAAGTGAAAGTGATAAGGCAATATAGTTCGATTGCCTCGTTCGCTGTGCTATCACCTCCTTAACGGACCAAGACGTTGGATCAAGTGTGGGTATGCATTTTCTGCGAACACCCCCACATTATATGCGTGGGGGCA
This sequence comes from Triticum urartu, assembly GCF_056163025.1. Taxonomy (NCBI): domain Eukaryota; kingdom Viridiplantae; phylum Streptophyta; class Magnoliopsida; order Poales; family Poaceae; genus Triticum; species Triticum urartu. Next base: position 358,632,249 of record NC_141876.1, on the reverse strand, counting down.
GAAGCCGGCGACTGCAAACTTTCAGGTTATATACATACTCCCTCCGTCTGGAAATACTTGTCCGAGGAATGGATGTATCTAGATATATTTTAGTTCTGGATACATCCATTTGTATCCATTTCCACGACAAGTATTTCCGGATGGAGGGAGTATATACATAAACGGCCGCACAGGAGGCATCATAGTACTTTCGGGCAAAAGCATAAATACAGCCTTGATAATTCAATAAAACATTGTTTTTACAATGGGAATACATGTCACTAGAACATTATATTCTTCAAGCACTGAGCCTCTATCGAATGAGCGCCTTCAAGAACTTCTTCAAAGTAGTGCTCGGCAGCCACTCGGCCTACGGCTGAACCCTGTGTCGCAACAGTGGTGGCCTCCATCTCTGCCTAGTATGTCTTGACACGGGCAAAGGCCATCCGTGCACCCTCTATGCACGCCGATCTCTTTACAGCATTGATGCATGGCACAACACCAAGGAATTGTTGCACTAAACTAAAGTAACTATTCGGCCGTGGCCCTCCCGGCCATAGGTGATCCACAACGGACCTCCTGGCAAGTCCGGACAACCTATGAAGCTCGGCCCACTCGGCCATTCGCTCATTCAACAGCAGCGGACGGGCTGGAGCATGAAACTGTGACCAGAACAGCTTTTCCACTTCGGGGCCTTTCTGATCCTTGAAGTACTCGGCCACATCAGCAGCACTTGCAGCCAAATCCCTGTAGGCGTCCGCAGAACTCCATAGCCAGTCCAGAGGAGCATACTTCGGATCTCCAAACTTAGTCCGCAACAAGAAGGGCTTTCCAGACACGATATCTGCAGCTTGATTCAGCTCCTCCTTCGCCGCTCTAATTTTGGAGCGGGCTTCCTTGGCAGCCACCAGGGCCTTCTCCAGGTCCGTCGCCTTCGCTCGGTTTTCTTCTTCCAGAAGCTAGTAACGGTCAGCGGCATCTTTTAACTCTATAGCCATCTTGGCTAGTTTTTCCTTGCTCTCGCAATGCGCGGCCTGTTCGGCCCTTAACTCTTCGGCCGCCTTTAGAGCCGCCGCATTGCTACTCCTTGCTTGCTCCTTGGCTTGGGTAAGCTCCGCCCGAAGGGTCTCCACGGTGGTAGCTCCATGTGCAGTCACAACTTATTAAAGATACTGGCATCATGCTACTCTTATTATGTGACGATCACCAGAGAAATCACTCACCCTGTGCCTCGTCAAGCCGCTTGTTGACAAGCACGATGTCGGCATCTGCCGCATCAAGTTGCCGCTTTAGCTTGGCAAACCCATCAGTCCGGCTAGCCACCAGAGCTTCAGCCACCTGCACATAAAGGTGGTCTGGTTATTACCTGGGACTATGATCCTTTGTTTGCCGCCGTTTCCGACAACAACCAGAGTCTCAGGGGCTACTATCTGCATAGGGAACACCTACCGTATGCGGTACTGTCAAAAATATACACTATTTCACGTACCTCGAAGCCTTTCAGCAGACTCATAAAGGCTTCATGCAAACTGCTTTCAGCGGATGAAATCCTTTCGATTACCATACCCATTAGCATACGACGCACTTCTGAGATGGCCGCTTGCCCCAGAAGATCCTTCAACGCGTCTGACCGCATAATGTACGGTTCCGGACCCTTGCTGTCGCTCTCCTTAGGAGCCGGATACTGGGAATTCCGGGTAGCCAAAGGGTTATCCTCTGGCCTTAGTGGATCCGGAGATACCCTTCACGACGACACTTCAAGGTCGCCCGCTTCATGACGCGGGGTGTCAGGGGGAGGCGTTCCGCTCTCCATCATTTCTGGAAGAAGATCCCCCGAAGACGAACTCTGTCGAGAAGGGCTACGATCCGGACTACAATTTATAAACATCGATTATTTCTTTGGAAGTAAGGTAGGATGTTTCCACTATTAATTACTTTTCCATTACTTACAGCTCGATAGAGGGCTGATCCCCGCGCGGACATTGTGCGGCAAGAATACCCTCCGAGGCAGGACCCTCTGACGAAGATTTCTTCTCTTGTTTTGAAACCTTAGTTTCCGGATCTTCAGAGGTAGTCCTCTTCCTTCCCCGGGGAAAGAGAATGTCAAATTCTTCCCTTTGGTTGTCCTCCCTTGCGGAGGCGCTCATTCCCCTGGTTGGAATAAATATCGAGTGAGGCCCGCTTTCGCCCTCTCTATTCCCCCCATCATCTTCCTTTGAGGGCACTTGATAAGGCGTCGGCTCGAGCATCTTGTCCATTACCGGATTGTCCAAGCCCTCAGGAAGGGGGGCCGAACACCTGATCATCATCGCCTTTGTTATCCAGTCCTGGTCAAAGAGCGGCTCTTTAGAATGATGCCATGATAAATAAAAGGACAGTAGGTTCGACATGGGATTACTTACTTGGGCAGCGGGGCGGTTGCAGCTCAAACCCACGTCCTCGGTGGTGTCCGGACACTCTATTTGGGGTCCGAAGAACAATTTGTACATCTCTTCGAGCGTCATGCTGAGGAAATGCTGAATAGCTCGCGGTCCTTCCGGGTTGAATTCCCACATGTGGAGGGGCCGGCGTTTGCAAGGCTGGACTCGATGAACTAGCATAACTTGCATTACCATAACCAGACTGAAATCTCTCTCAAAGAGATCTCGGATACTGCTCTGCAGTATAGGCACGTTCTTTGCTAGACCCCAGCTCAACCCCCTGCTGATCCATGACATCAGTTGTGGTGGGGGGCCCGAGCGAAAGGTGGGGGGCAGCTACCCACTTGGCACTTCGGGGAGCTGTGATGTAAAACCACTCCCGCTGCCACAATCCGGACACCTCTAGGAAGGAACCCTCTGGCCATGGAGCTTCAGCGATTTTGCTTATTAAAGCACCTCCGCACGCCGCGTGCCGCCCCTCGATCATCTTCGGCTTCACATCGAAGGTCTTGAGCCACAGGCCGAAGTGACGGGTAATGCGGAGGAAGGCCTCACATACGACAATAAATGATGAGGTGTGAAGAAGGGAATCCGGGTCCAGATCATGAAAATCCAGCCCATAATAGAGGATAAGACCCCTAACAAAGGGATCTAGAGCAAGGCCTAGTCCTCGGAGGAAGTGGGAGATGAACACGACGCTCTCGTTGGGTTCGGGAGTAGGGATGACCCGCCCTCGGGCAGGCAGCCTATGCGAAATTTCGGCGGTCAGATATCTGGCCTCTCTCAACTTCTTGATGTCCTCCTCTGTGACGAAGGAAGGCATCCACCGACCTTGAAGGTTGGATCCGGACATAGTTGAAGGTCTGAAGCACCTGACCTGAGCTTTGGGTGTTAGAACTCGAGGCGGGGGAAGGATTCAATTGAGCACGGGAGAGGAAAAAGAAAAAGCCTCGTCCCCTTTATAAAGAGGGTGAATATCAAGCGTCCTCCTCGTGGCCGTTTGGGACTTGCCTAAGATCTAGGAGTCATACCAACAGGCACGGTTGGGTTACCCACGTCTGTATTGATGAGAATCCCGTGATAAGGGGGACACGATCTCTGCTTTGACAAGACGTGTCAAGAAAACCGCCTCGCGTTTTGTGCGGAGCTGGTTGATAAAAACGGTTTGAATAATGACCGGGCCATGGCGTGATGTCATGCTGTCAAAACGTGTCAGCAGATTAGATTTGTGGAAATATTATTCTCTCTACAGTAGTATGTGGAACTTATTTTGCAGGGTCGGACACTATCCTTGTATTCAAACTCTTCCATGGTGTATTCGGAGGAGGAACCCGCCTTGCAATGGCGAACACAATACTGCGCACCGGACTCATCGTCATTGAAGCCTGGTTCAGGGGCTACTGAGGGAGTCCTGGAATAGGGGGTCTCCAGACAGCCGGACTATATCCTTTGGCCGGACTGTTGGACTATGAAGATACGAGATTGAAGACTTCGTCCTGGTCCGGATGGGACTCTACTTGGCGTGGAAGGCAAGCTAGGCAATACGGATATGTATATCTCCTCTTTTGTAACCGACCTTGTGTAACCCTAGCCCCCTCCGGTGTCTATATAAACCAAAGGGTTTTAGTCCGTCAGACAACATACAATCATACCATAGGCTAGCTTCTAGGGTTTGGCCTCTCTGATCTCGTGGTGGATCAACTCTTGTAATACTCATATCATCAAGAACAATCAAGCAGGACGTAGGGTATTACCTCCATCAAGAGGGGCCGAACCTGCGTAAACATCGTGTCCCATGCCTCCTGTTACCATCTGCCTTAGACGCACAGTTCGGGACCCCCTACCCCAGATCCGCCGGTTTTGACACCGACACCCACGGTATTTTTTCAAAAACCATTTGCAATAGCAAAACCCAATTAGCAGGCTAATTCACCATTAGTAGGCTAATTACCCTATTATTAATAATCCATTTATTAATCTAATTGACATCCATATTAAGCACATAATATACTTCATTTCCATATTAAGGAAGTAGAATTTCATAATTGAAATACATCAGAGTACAACAAGATATAGATTTAGCACGCAACTACCCCATTACACAACTGCACCAGCACCAAGTTTCACATGCAACATGTAGAACCTTTCGAAATTAGCATCATAGACGGTATATAGACAGATGCATCTCATCTGGAAAATAGCCGAAGCGGAAGGCGAATATTGAGCCTTCATTCATGTTGAAGGTCTTTGCAACTTTAGGCCAGTGCATGTGGATGATTGACCATCCATCCTTCGTCCTCTTCAGGAACACTTCAATATTGAACCATGGGTGTTGTATGAAAACCTTCCTCGCCTCCTGACCATAGAGGTGGGTTGAGAGGTAATCATTAGTGAACTGCTTTGGAAAGGCCCGAAAACAAGGATGTGCATAAATATCTTCTCTATATTGGAAATGGGGCAAAGGAATAAAAAAAGGCAAGGTCTTGTTGTTTCAACGTTGCCTTCTTCATTGTGCAGACAAAGATCTTGTTGTTTTTTGTCGCTAATTCCTTTATCCTAACAATCTTTCTGAGTTTCTTGATTTGATTGATATTCATGGACAACTCATTTCCCCATATGCAAAAAGGATCAAACAGTGGGTCAAAACCTCTGATAGCAGGACCTACATGTGCAAGACCAAATTGTTAAAAACCAAAATATTAGAATGGTTCCTGCAATTGCACAATAATATGCTATTAGACAACGGACGATGCATGTGCTAACCTCGATTGTAAACCTCAGTGCTTCCCATTGTTTCCGTGTAACACATATAAGGTAGTTCGTCATCAGGTTAAGTATTTACTACAGCCAAATTCAATTTATTCATCACATGGTATACAATAACAGAAAGCACCCACAACTATTGAACATCGCATTGCAGAATTGAACCAAACAGTTAACTAAACACCACAACGCAAATGAACCAAACGTTAACTAAGAACCACATTGCACAATGTATAACCAAAACAAGTATTCTTGACAACTTGGAAATATAGCAATTGTATTCGTTTCTTATGTATTTCGTAAAGATAAATTCGATTTATTTCTCACATGGAAGACAATACAAAATTGCAGCCTGAAGAATTGAACATCACATTTGCAGAATTGGACCAAGCAGTTAACTGAAGATGACAACTAATTGACAAAACAGTTGATAAGTGAGCACCACACTGCATGACATATAGAACATATACACTAGAGCAACAGATTGCATGGTAAAATTAGATAGCACAATTCACTAGAATTTGTGAAGGAAATGCAGGAGCAGCACACGCAACGGGTAAACCTAGCATGCTTAACCGGCATAGCTAGCAAATGGCAAGGTGCTCCTCCAAGATCTGGGGGTCAGCATGAATGGTAGCCATCGCGGCCTCATCCACGCGTGTGGCCGCGATTTGCTTCTCCGCTGCCAAATGCTCCTTGAGATCCTGGCTATAATGTGTGCACCATGGCTTAGGGCCACGCTTATTTGGTGGAGGGGTCGGTGATTTGGGTGGAAGGTATCGCACTCGCGCCGGCGGTTAGGGCATGTGTGATGTGGAAGGAGGAGGAGGATGGGGGTCGGGTGTGGATTACCTGCCTGGATAGGCGAGGCTGAGCAGCGTGAAGGAGGGTCACCGGTGAGGAGGCTGCAGCACTGCAAGCAAAGAGTGAAGGTTTCAACTTGGAAAGGAATGCAAAAATGGGGGAAATGTGGCTTTTGGTAAGGGGGAGCGGGGAGGTAGATATTTCTGCGGAAGCCGAAAATTTGGAATCGCCTCAGCGAAAAAACTGGCACGCAAAGTGTCATCGGACATGGTCCCTTATTCAGAACTGTGTATGATATGTGAACATCACAAATGATTCAGATAGCTTAACCCGTGTGTGATGAGTTTGAACGTCAAAAATTTTGGTTCGAATTTCCCTGGTTACAATGGTCAACCACGTCATTGCATAATTTGGGTACACAAAGGAGACTAACTTCTTAATCAAGCAAGTTCAGCAATTAAACAGAGCTAGCTGACCTAAACATTACTCTAACAAATTAAAGACCGGCGCTCTTAATTAAACAAAACAAAGAGTACTACAACGGCTGGTGCTCGTCGATCTCCGCCGCCGCCTCCATGTCCAGATCGCCCCCGACGGTCTCCTAGGGAAGGGGCTCCATGGCATCCATCGCACCATACTAGGCAAGCATCTCGCCATCCACGTCTGCCATCTCTTTGGAAAAGGCCGCCATGAGCTGGGAGGACGCGATCTGGGATTGGATGGGCTCCGTCGTCGCAAGGTATGCAGTGGAGGAACGGACGGCTGCTCGAATGCTCTCGGCGATTGCCAGCTCTTCGGTCGTGGGTTGCCGACCGTTGTCGGAGAAGCTTCGTTCGATTTGTGCGGTGACCGCCAGGAGTTGGGCGTGGGCGGCCTCAACATGGTCGTGGGAGGCCTCCATCAGGGCTAAGGCCGCCGCTGTGGAAGGGATAGCTGATGTGCCACCCTCGCCAGTTGTTATCCCCGAGCCAGATGTTGCTGCCGCCATATGAGAAGCAACAGCGGCCATTTGGGCTGCCATGGCCGCCCGGTCGCAGATTGTAGCCGCGCTCATGCACCTTGTTAGCACGCGCATGGCGGCTGTGGCTGCGCTCTTGCCGGAGTGGGCCACCGAATTTTCCCTCACGACGCGGGTCCACGTGCCCATCTTTCACCGGCGACGATTGAACAGTGAAATGATATTTGGGGAGCGAGCTAGTGTGCTTGAGACGCCGGATGTGGACTGTAGCCGACGCACCTTCTCACATAAGCCATAGGCATACTATACACCGACGGTGCTCCAGGATATTTTGTGTTGCATCTCACCCGGTTGGTGATAATAAACTGTGTGCGATCAGATTGATTTTTCATCTTAATTTGAATAACATAATGGGGTCACAGCGGCAATGGATGGTGTTTGAATTGCTAGACCTTTTATCTGGAGTGAACATGCAACTATATGTGTGTCGTCAAAGAATTGGAATTATTCAGGGTTCGTTTGAGCATTTTATACATTAAATTGGTTTTCTAGCCATTTCAAGTGCACAATTCAAAATTAAACTACATGCGCATGCTCCGGTGCACCAACATGGGTTGTAAAATCATATATGTGTCCATGGGTTTATGCTTATCTCCTATGCAAGAAATGGGGATGAAATTCGAACACCACGACACCGTGGCTCTCCTGCAAATGTCGACGTACTTGCTTTTGTAATTCTAGTAAATCCAAAATTCGTCCAAAATTCATGAAACTTGGCATGCTATCATGGAGCGGCATCAACATGTCATGGTAAAAAAATTGTCCCATTTGGGGCAGGTTTGGGTATAAGCTTCTCATATACCAAAGCTTCTCACACAAGGGTGATGGTTTCGATAGGGAACATTTCACCTTTCTGGACGAAATGATATCCGTTGCCTCTGCTCGATTTCAATTTTTTCCTAGTGTCAACATAGAACAACGGGAGTGTTGTGTCAATTTTTGGGATTTTTCGGGGTTCGCTTGGACATTTTTATACATTAACTGAGTTTTCGGTGCATTCATGTGCATAATTCAAATTTGAACTACAGGCACATGCTCTAATGCATATAAATTAGTTGAAAATTTAAATATGTGTCCTTGGTTGCCTGCATAGGTCCCATGCAAGAAATGGGAATGAATGTCAAACACCCTGCCACCGTCACTCGGCCACAAACATTGAGATACCTAGTTTTTAAATTCTAGTAAATCCAAAACTCGCCAGAAATTCATGAAACTTGGCATGCTATAATGGAGTGGTATCAACATGCCGTGGTAAAAAAAAAAATCCCATTTGGGGCAGGTTTGGGTATATGCTTCTCACAAACCAGAGCTTCTCACAACAAGCATGATGGTTAGGGTAGGGAACGTCCCATCTTATCCCATTTGGGGCAGGTTTGGGTATATGCTTCTCACAAACCAGAGCTTCTCACAACAAGCATGATGGTTAGGGTTGGGAACGTCCCACCTTTGGGGACGAAACGATATCCATTGCCTCTTATTGCTTCCAAAAAATTTCTCGTGTCAACATAGAACAACATGAGTGTTGTGTCAATTTTTGTGATTTTTCAGGGTTCGTTTGGATATTTTTATGCATTAACTGAGTTTTCAATGCATTTATGTGCATAATTCAAATTTGAACTACATGCACATGCTCCAGTGCATATAAATTAGTTGAAAAATCAAATATGTGTCCTTGGGTGCATGCCTAGGTTACATGCAAGAAATGGAAATGAATTTCAAACACCAGGGCACCATTGATTGCCGGCAAAACATTAAGATGCCTGGTTTTTAAATTCTAGTTAATCCAAAACTCGTCTGAAATTCATGAAACTTGGCATGCTATCATGGAGCAGCATCAACATGCCGTGGTAAAATTTTTGTCCCATTTGGGGCAGGTTTGGGTATATGCTTCTCACAACAAGCATGATGGTTTTGGTAGGGACGTCCCACCTTTGTGGACGAAACGATATCCATTGCCTATTGTTGCTTAGAAAAAATTTCTCATGTCAACATAGAACAACAGGAGTGTTGTGTCATCTTTTTGTGATTTTTCGGCGTTCCTTTGGACATTTTTATGCATTAACTGTGCTTTCAATGCATTTATGTGCATAATTCAAATTTGAACTACATGCACATGCTCTAGTGCATATAAATTGGTTGAAAAATCAAATATGTGTCCTTAGGTGCGTGCTTAGGTCCCATGCAAGAAATGGGAATGAATTTCAAACACCAGGGCATTGTTGATTGCCGGCAAAACATTGAGATGCATGGTTTTTAAATTCTAGTAAGTCCAAAACTCGTCTGAAATTCATGAAACTTGCCATGCTTTCATGGAGCGGCATCAAAATGTCATGGTAAAATTTTTGTCCCGTTGGGGGTAGGTTTGGGTATATGCTTCTCACAAACCAAAGCTTCTCACAACAAGCATGATGGTTTCGGTAGGGAACGTCCCACCTTTGGGGACGAAACGATATCCATTGCCTCTTATTGCTTCCAAAAGATTTCTCGTGTCAACATAGAACAACAGGAGTGTTGTGTCAATTTTTGTGATTTTTCGGGGTTCATTTGGACATTTTTATGCATTAACTGAGTTTTCAATGCATTTATATGCATAATTCAAATTTGAACTAGATGCACATGCTCCAGTGCATATAAATTGGTTGAAAAGACAAATTTTTGTTCTTGGGTGCATGCTTAAGTCCCATGAAAGAAATGGGAATGAATTCCAAACACCAAGGCACCGTCGATTGCCGGCAAAACATTGAGATGCCTGGTTTTTAAATTCTAGTAAGTCCAAAACTCGTCTGAAATTCATGAAACTTGCCATGCTATCATGGAATGGCACCCGACATGATGTGGTATTTTTTGTGTCCATTTTGAGAGAAGGCGCACTCGAATAATGACAGCCAAGATAGACATTTTGAAAAATAGCTGCCACTTTAATATCTCAAATGTTTGTATAATACAAACCGTGTGCGTTCTGTTAACCATTCACGTGACGCCACGTGTCTTGGTTTTAATGGTTGTAGGAGGTGCCGTGCGTACAGCTGCTTGACCTTGACTGAATGGGAGGCATGCGAGCGCAGTCCAGTGCATAGGCTGACCGAGAGGAGTGCAAGCTGTTCTCGAATGCGCAGGATCACCAGAAAGCGTGCGAGCTGTATGCTGCGCAGGCTCACTAGGAAGCGAGCCCTTTGACTTCCATGGCCGCCCTCCTTCCTCTCCATGTGTGTGCCCCCCTCAGCAGCATGGGACACCACCGTCGAAGGCTACCTCTCAGCGCTGCCAGCTGTCGTCCTCCTGCCCCATGCCCGTCGACCCCGGGACAACATGATGCAAAGTGAGAGCGGGATTTTTGCATCTCTTCAATGCAAACGGTTCTTTTGGATGACCCGTGTGCAACCACTTACAAACAATTTGGTGTGATTTGCATCTGTCATATTGGGTATGTTACCATTTGTCAAACTGGAAAGATTAACATTTGTTGATCTAGTAATATTGCCATTTGTCAACCTTGTAAAACATAGCTACAAGATGTACAGGCGGATCGTTGACATGAGGAACTGTCTTCTTCCTGACCCAGACGAGGGATCGAGCCACATAGCAGTGGTAAATCATCCGATTAATTGATTAAATTGCCGATTAACTTGCCGATTAGCCGATTAATCCCCTACTCGCTAGCCAACTGAGTAGCTACCAGTTAACGATTTCTTCAACAATGCGTATCATATATCTTTTTACAAATTACTGTTCCTGGTTCGGACTATATTTTGTTCAAGGGTTTATCCGCGAGCAGGGGAATTTTTTCTACAGCGGCAAGCAACCTGATCCAAGGATAAGTTTCCGTTGTAGCCTTCTTTTCAGCAAAGCTCAATGCAGTCTCCACCGCGGACCTGCCGAAGCAAGCGACATGCACATAATCAGCTTCGCCTAAGATCAATCGGAAGGGTGAAGTGTATACAAGGCCCAAGGAATAAAAAACAATACAGGCGGTGCTTCTCCTCAGCTGAATCATGATGGCAAGTACCACTATTAAAGGAGAACTACTCCACGTGATGGCCTCTAAAGTCAAATGTGAGAACCAGGGAGGATTTTTTTCTTCTCTTTATCTTTTTAATCTACTCTCTCCATTCTGAATTACTTGTCGCAAGTATGGATGTATCTAGATGTATTTTAGTTCTAGATACATCCATTTCTACGACGAGTAATTTGGAACGGAGAGAGTAGTATTTGCGCTAATGCTGATCCTCCATTACTTTTGACTGGGAAGTGCACATACTACTAAATCGGGTCCTAGTGTTCCAGAGCGGTACGCGAGATCGTCTCGCCTAAATGTCAGGATCAAAGGAGGGCAGTCTTGTTCTGTGCATCATCGGACAACTCGATCTCCACGCGATGTGTAGCGCCTTGGCGCGGCCCTGCGACTGGTACACATCGGGCCAAGGCCAAGGCCGCCAAGAGCCTTCTTTATTGTTTAATTATTAAAGTGTGGAGACGGACTATACTTTGACCAGTTGTCGCTTCATGCACCTTCCATATATACAAGTATTAGTGCTAATCGTTAGCAATTTGGAGCATGGATTTATGAACGCAGGTCGGCGAACACAGCATGCACGATATGACCTACTCTATGTACTGTCACGACGTCAGGACAAACGCCTCATCATCATTGCTCGCGGTACTCTGACCCGTGCCAACTTTTGCGCGCCGTCACATCATCATACCGTTAAATCAACCTCTGCATTTAGATTGGCCTTTCCGTATACTTATCGGCCTGACACAGTCTTGAGGCACTCCGGTCGTCGGATAAATCATGAGGTGCAATTGTTCTAGTTATTCGTGATGTATGCATTAATAATATTTCAAAGAGTATTTTTTGTTGGCCATTGATGTTTGGTGTTGCGGGTTTTGCAAATCCGGTCTGTGACGCGGCTGTCGTTTCAGGGCGATCCGATATGTCATCATTATCATGCGCATCGTGTCCGTGACTCGGGCGACCCAGGGAATTCGGATTTTGTCACTTCATCGCACCGACGCCCTGTGTCGACATTGGCCTCGCGCCAGGCCACATCTTTTCTAGCAATTTATTTTGCATAAATAGTTTTATAAAGGATTTTTATTTTATTATCATTATCTAGCTTGTGCTACTTCATGCATGCAGATAATCGACCTCGCCTAGGCCATGCCACTGGCGAGCCGACTAAATCGCCGTCGCCTCCACCGACCAAGTTGTGGGGTCGCCTAGAGGTAGAGGATTTGGGTCGGGTAGCGTTGTCACCATGCCGTACCGATGTGGCATATTGATGTCACCCTGCCAATCTACCGCATCAACTCGGCTAGACCGAGGCCTTCGCCACCGCTTTATTAATCCACTCTGGGGACTTCGGCCTCACGCTGCTGGCCTACTCGTCGCCTCGGCCGGACTGGGGGTTTCACCTCGCCACATCGACCGCGCTATGTCACCACTTCGGAATGCCGAACTCCTCGCTCGGCCATCTCGGGACCGGCTTGGGGGCTGGGACCTTGGCCAAGCCGAGGACCATGTCTTCGTCCCGCCATAAGTCCGGACCTCATCATCAACACCGAGCACACTAACCAGCTAAATCGCTTTCATGCTCAAAAACTTTCAGTTTTATATTTTGTTCGGTTCGACCAAGCATTATACCTTTTGGCAAAAAGTTGTTTGTGAAAAACTTCCTTGTCAAAACTTTGTTTGTGACACACAAATTCAAATACCTCAAATACTTGGGGGCTTACTTTATGAAGCCTTTCCTCTTGCATATGATTATACTTGTATGGCTTCGTTCTTGGTTCGTGTATTACTCCTTGATCACATTGTGCACATTATGATGATGTCCTACCGAGTGGGCCCAGAGACACCTCTCCGTCACACGGAGTGACAAATCCCAGTCTCGATTCGTGCCAACCCAACAGACACTTTCGGAGATACCTGTAGTGTACCTTTATAGCCACCCAGTTACGTTGTGACGTTTGGCACACCCAAAGCACTCCTACGGTATCCGGGAGTTGCACAATCTCATGGTCTAAGGAAATGATAGTTGACATTAGAAAAGCTTTAGCGAACGAACTACACGATCTTTGTGCTAGGCTTAGGATTGGGTCTTGTCCATCACATCATTCTCCTAATGATGTGATCCCGTTATCAACGACATCCAATGTCCATGGTCAGGAAACCGTAACCATCTATTGATCAACGAGCTAGTCAACTAGAGGCTTACTAGGGACATGGTGTTGTCTATGTATCCACACATGTATCTGAGTTTCCTACCAATACAATTCTAGCATGGATAATAAACGATTATCATGAACAAGGAAATATAATAATAACTAATTTATTATTGCCTCTAGGGCATATTTCCAACAGTCTCCCACTTGCACTAGAGTCAATAATCTAGTTCACATCGCCATGTGATTAACACTCACAGGTCACATCGCCATGTGACCAACATCCAAAGAGTTTACTAGAGTCAATAATCTAGTTCACATCACTATGTGATTAATACTCAAAGAGTTCTGGGTTTGATCATGTTGCTTGTGAGAGAGGTTTTAGTCAACGGGTCTGCAACATTCAGATCCGTATGTACTTCGCAAATTTCTATGTCATCTTGTAGATGCAACTACTACGCTACATTTGGAGCCATTCCAAATAACTGTTCTACTTGGAGCTATTCTAAATTGTTGCTCCATTATACGTATCCGGTATCTCTACTCAGAGCTATCCGGATAGGTGTTAAGCTTGCATCGACGTAACCCTTTACGACGAACTCTTTTACCACCTCCATAATCGAGAAAAATTCCTTAGTCCACTAGTTACTAAGGATAACTTTGACCGCTGTCCTGTGATCCATTCTTGGATCACTCTTGTACCCCTTGACCGACTCATGGCAAGGCACACTTCAGGTGCGGTACACAGCATAGCATACTGTAGAGCCTACGTCTTAAGCATAGGGGACGACCTTCGTCCTTTCTCTCTATTTTGCCGTGGTCGAGCTTTAAGTCTTAACTTCATACCTTACAACTCAGGCAAGAACTCCTTCTTTGACTGATCCATCTTGAACACCTTCAAGATCATGTCAAGGTATGTGCTCATTTGAAGGTACCATTAAGCGTTTTGATCTATCCTTATAGATCTTGATGCTCAATGTTCAAGTAGCTTAATCCAGGCTTTCCATTGAAAAACACTTTCCAAATAACCCTATATGCTTTCCAGAAATTCTACATCATTTCTGATTAACAACATGTCAACAACATATATTCATCAGAAATTCTATAGTGCTCCCACTCACTTCTTTGGAAATACAAGTTTCTCATAAACTTTGTATACACCCAAAATCTTTGATCATCTCATCAAAGCATACATTCCAACTCCGAGATGCTTACTCCAGTCCTTAGAAGGATTGCTGGAGCTTTGCATATTTATTAGCATCTTTCAGGATTAACAAAACCTTCCGGTTGTATCACATACAACCTTTCCTCAAAAATCGTTGAGGAAACAATGGTTTTTTTTGCATCCTATCTGCAAGATTTCACAAATAATGCAGTAATTGCTAATATAACTCCAACAGACTCTTAGCATCGCTACGAGTGAGAAAGTCTCATCACAGTCAACTCCTTGAACTTGTCGGAAAACATCTTAAAGACAAGTCGAGCTTTCTTAATGGTGATACCTACCATAATTGTCCGTCTTCCTTTTAAAATCCATATGTACCTAACAGCCTTACGACCATCAAGTAGTTCTCCCAAAGTCTACACTTTGTTTTCATATATGGATCCTCTCTCAGATTATATGGCCTCGAGCCATTTTGGAATCCGGGCCCACCATCGCTTCTCCATAGCTCGTAGGTTCATTGTTGTCTAGCAACATGACTTCCAAGACAGGATTACGTACCATTCTGAAGTAGTATGCATCCTTGTCATCCCACGATGTTTGGTAGTGACCTGATCTGAAGTTTCATGATCACTATCATAAGCTTCCACTTCAATTGGTGTAGGTGCCACAGGAACAACTCCCTGTGCTCTGCCACACACTAGTTGAAGAGACGGTTCAATAACCTCATCAAGTCTCCACCATCCTCCCACTCAATTCTTTCGAGAGAAACTTTTCCTCGAGAAAGGACCCGATTCTAGAAACAATCCCTTATTGCTTTCGGATCTGAGACAGGAGGTATACCCAACTGTTTTGGGTGTCCTATGAAGATGCATTTATCCGCTTTGGGTTCGAGCTTATCAGCCCGAAACTTTTTCACATAAGCTTCGCAACCCCAAACTTTTAAGAAATGACAGCTTAGGTTTCTCTAAACCATAGTTCATACGGTGTCATCTCATCGGAATTACGTGGTGCCCTATTTAAAGTGAATGTGGTTGTCTCTAATGCCTAACCCATAAACTATCATGGTAATTCGATAAGAGACATCATGGTATGCATCATATCCGATAGGGTGCAGTTATGATGTACGGACACACCATCACACCATGGTGTTCCTGGCTGTATTGGTTGTGAAACAACTTCCACAATGTCTTAATTCTGTGCCAAACTCATAATTCAGATATTCATCTCTACGATCATATCATAGACATTTTATCCTCTTGTCACGATGATCTTTCAACTTCACCCTAAAATTACTTGAACCTTTCAATAATTCAGACTCGTGATTCATCAAGTAAATATACTCAATATCTACTCAAATCATCTGTGAAGTAAGAACATAACGATATCCACTACACGCCTCAGCACTCATTGGATTGCACACATCAAAATGTATTACTTCCAACAAGTTGCTTTCTAGTTCCATTTTACTGAAAACGAGGCTTTCAGTCATCTTGCCCATGTGGTATGATTTGCATGTCTCAAGTGATTCAAAATCAAGTGAGCCCAAACGGTCCATTTGCATGGAGTTTCTTCATGCATATACACCAATAGACATGGTTCGCATGTCTCAAACCTTTCAAAAACGAGTGAGCCGAAAGATCCATCAACATGGAGCTTCTTCATGCATTTTATACCGATATGACTTACGTGACAGTGCCACAAGTAGGTGGTACTATCATTACTATCTTATATCTTTTGGCATGAACATGTGTATCACTACGATTGAGATTCAATGAACCATTCATTTTAGGTGCAAGACCATTGAAGGTATTATTCAAATGAACAGAGTAACCGTTATTCTCCTTAAATGAATAACCGTATTGCGATAGACATAATCCAATCATGTCTATGCTCAAAGCAAACACCAATCTCGATGGTAGAGGGAGCGTGCGATGCTTGATCATATCAACATTGGAAACACTTCCAACACATATCGTCAGCTCACCTTTAGCTAGTCTCCGTTTATTCCGTAGCTTTTGTTTCGAGGTGCTAACACTTAGCAACCGAACCGGTATCTAATACCCTGGTGCTACTAGGAGTACTAGTAAAGTACACATCAACACAATGTATATCCAATATACTTCTATCGACCTTGCCAGCCTTCTCATCTACCAAGTATCTAGGGTAATACTGCTCCAATGGCTGTTCCCCTTATTACAGAAGCACTTAGTCTCGGATTTGGGTTCAACCTTGGGTTTCTTCACTAGAGCAGCAGCTGATTTGCCGTTTCATGAAGTATCCCTTCTTGCCCTTGCCCTTGTTGAAACTAGTGGTTTCACCAACCATCAACAATTGATGCTCCTTCTTGATTTCTACTTTTGTGGTGTCAAACATCGCGAATATCTCAAGGATCATCATATATGTCCCTGATATATTATAGTTCATCACGAAGCTCAAGCAGCTTGGTGGTAATGACTTCGGAGAACCATCACTATTTCATCTGGAAGATCAACTCCCACTCGATTCAAGCGATTGTTGTACTCAGACAATCTGAGCACAAGTTCAACAATTGAGCTTTTCTCCCTTAGTTTGCAAGCTAAGAAAATCATCGGAGGTCTTATACCTCTTGACGTGGGCACGAGCCTGAAATCCCAATTTCAGCCCTTGAAACATCTCATATGTTTTGTGACGTTTCAAAAACGTCTTCGGTGCCTCAATTCTAAACCGTTTAACTGAACTATCACGTAGTTATCAAAATGTGTATGTCAGATGTTCGCAACATCCACAGACGACGTTCGAGGTTCAGCACACTGAGCGGTGCATTAAGGACATAAGCCTTCTATGAAGCAATGAGGACAATCCTCAGTTTACGGACCTAGTCCGCATAATTGCTACTATCAACTTTCAACTAAATTTTGTCTAGGAACATATCTAAACAGTAGAACAGAAGCGCGAGCTACGACATAATTTGCGAAGACCTTTTGACTATGTTCAGGATAATTAAGTTCATCTTATGAACTCCCACTCAGATAGACATCCCTCTAGTCATCTAAGTGATTACATGATCCGAGTCAACTAGGCCATGTCCGATCATCACGTGAGACGGACTAGTCAACATCGGTGAACATCTTCATGTTGATCGTATCTACCATACGACTCATGCTGGACCTTTTGGTCTTCTGTGTTCCGAGGCCATGTCTGTACATGCTAGGCTCGTCAAGTCAACCTAAGTGTTTCGCGTGTGTAAATCTATCTTACACCCGTTGTATGTGAACGTTAGAATCTAACACCCGATCATCACGTGGTGCTTCGAAACAACGAACTGTCGCAACGGTGCACAGTTAGGGGGAACACTTTCTTGAAATTATTATGAGGGATCATCTTATTTACTACCGTCGTTCTAAGTAAACAAGATGCATAAACATGATAAACATCACATGCAATCAAATAGTGACATGATATGGCCATCATCACTTTGCTCCTCTTGATCTCCATCTTCGGGGCTCCATGATCATCATCGTCACCGGCATGACACCATGATCTCCATCATCATGATCTCTATCATCGTGTCTTCATGAAGTTGTCTCGTAAACTATTACTTCTACTACTACAGCTAACGGTTAGCAATAAAGTAAAGTAATTACATGACGTTTATGTTGACACGCAGGTCATAAATAAATTAAGACAACTCCTATGGCTCCTGCCGGTTGTCATACTCATCGACACGCAAGTCGTGATTCCTATTACAAGAACATGATCAATCTCATACATCACATATATCATTCATCACATCCTTTTGCCATATCACATCACATAGCATACCCTGCAAAAACAAGTTAGACGTCCTCTAATTGTTGTTTGCATGTTTTACGTGGCTGCTATGGGTTTCTAGCAAGAACGTTTCTTACCTATGCAAAAACCACAACGTGATATGCCAATTGCTATTTAACCTTCATAAGGACCCTTTTCATCGAATCCGATCCGACTAAAGTGGGAGAGACAGACACCCGCTAGCCACCTTATGCAACTAGTGCATGTCAGTCGGTGGAACCAGTCTCACGTAAGAGTACGTGTAAGGTCGGTCCGGGCCGCTTCATCCCACAATGCCACCGAATCAAGATTGGACTAGTAACGGTAAGCATATTGAACAAAATCAACGCCCACAACTACTTTGTGTTCTACTCGTGCATAGAAACTACGCATAGACCTAGCTCATGATGCCAATGTTGGGGAACGTAGCATAAATTCAAAATTTTCCTACATGTCACCAAGATCTATCTATGGAGTCATCTAGCAACGAGGAAGGAGTGGATCTACATACCCTTGTAGATCGCGCGCGGAAGCGTTCAAGAGAACGGGGTTGATGGAGTCGTACTCGTCGTGATCCAAATCACCGATGATCCTAGCGCCGAACGGACGGCACCTCTGCGTTCAACACACGTACGGAGCAGCGACGTCTCCTCCTTCTTGATCCAGCAAGGGGGGAGGAGAGGTTGATGGAGATCCAGCAGCACGACGGCGTGGTGGTGGAAGTAGCGGGATTCCAACAGGGCTTCGCCAAGCGCTGCGGGAGGAGGGAGATGTGTCATGGGAGGGAGAGGGAGGCGCCAGGGCTTAGGTATGGTTGCCCTCCCTTCCCCCCACTATATATAGGGCCAAGGGAGAGGGGGAGGGCGCAGCCTTGCCCCTTCCTCCAAGGAAGGGTGCGGCCAAGGGGGGGAGGAGTCCATCCTCCCTAAGGCACCTCGGAGGTGCCTTCCCCCTTTAGGACTCTCCCCTCCTCTTGTCCCTTTGGCGCATGGGCCTCTAGGGGCTGGTGCCCTTGGCCCATGTAGGCCAAGGCGCACCCCCTACAGCTCATGTGGCCCTCCGGGGCAGGTGGACCCCCGGGACCCTTCCGGTGGTCCCGGTACAATACCGGTGACCCCGAAACTTGTCCCGATGGCCGAAATAGCACTTCCTATATATAATTCTTTACCTCCGGACCATTCCGGAACTCCTCGTGACGACCGGGATCTTATCCGGGACTCCGAACAACTTTCGGGTTACCGCATACTAATATCTCTATAACCCTAGCGTCACCGAACCTTAAGTGTGTAGACCCTACGGGTTCGGGAGACATGCAAACATGACCGAGATGACTCTCCGGTCAATAACCAACAGCGGGATCTGGATACCCATGTTGGCTCCCACATGTTCCACGATGATCTCATCGGATGAACCACGATTTCAAGGACTTAATCAATCCCGTATACAATTCCCTTGTCTATCAGTATGATACTTGCCCGAGATTCGATCGTCAGTATCCTGATACCTTGTTCAATCTCGTTACCGGCAAGTCTCTTTACTTGTTCCGTAACACATCATCCCGTGATCAACTCCTTGATCACATTGTGCACATTATGATGATGTCCTACCGAGTGGGCCCAGAGATACCTCTCCGTCACACGGAGTGACAAATCCCAGTCTCGATTCGTGCCAACCCAACAGACACTTTCGGAGATACCTGTAGTGTACCTTTATAGCCACCCAGTTACGTTGTGATGTTTGGCACACCCAAAGCACTCCTACGGTATCCGGGAGTTGCACAATCTCATGGTCTAAGGAAATGATACTTGACATTAGAAAAGCTTTAGCGAATGAACTACACGATCTTTGTGCTAGGCTTAGGATTGGGTCTTGTCCATCACATCATTCTCCTAATGATGTGATCCCGTTATCAACGACATCCAATGTCCATGGTCAGGAAACCATAACCATCTATTGATCAACGAGCTAGTCAACTAGAGGCTTACTAGGGACATGGTGTTGTCTATGTATCCACACATGTATCTGAGTTTCCTATCAATACAATTCTAGCATGGATAATAAACGATTATCATGAACAAGGAAATATAATAATAACTAATTTATTATTGCCTCTAGGGCATATTTCCAACAAGAAAGGTATCGTTGGGGGCACTATTTTCTTTGAAGATACTTCTTATGTTACATAAGTAATATAGCATAAGTTCTCTGGGCGCACTTTGTCTGTTACAGCCTTATGGCCTGATTGCCTGGTTATCTGAAACACTGCCGATATTCTCGGTAGGCGGAGTAGATAACACTTTTCAACCCTTGGCCGAAGAGGGGGAAGCTGACGGTCGGTTAAGACGCATTCAAAGTTCGGGAGAACACAGATATTATATAAGTACTTCGGTACATACAATCATTATACATAAAATTCTTTTACCCAAGTCACTTGGGGCTCTTAAATTAATATGAGCCATTTTATAATAGATGTTTTCTTCTTAGTCGCTGCAAAGTCTTTTTCTACCACTCCTTTCTCGACTTAGGTGTATGATCAATAGCCGGGTAGCCTGGTATCTCTCTAAAGCCGCTCACGTTTAGTTCGCTAAACTGGCCTAAGAAACACTCCGCCTTAGGGATAGGGAGGTTGAAGCCGAAGGCTAACCCACTTGAAGTCTAGAGTTCGGATGTGTCATGTCAAAGTATGACGCAAGTACAGTTTTAAGACCAATTTTCAGATTGGCATCGAACACTTGATCTAGTTTGGACGTCAAGTTTTTACTGAAGTTTTTTGGGTTTTCTAAGCCTATGGCACTTTTAAACTATTTGTGTGTTTCCAGCATAACTCTCGCAGTACAACGCCGGACACCTTTAGATATTCGGCAAAAAAACATTCTCGGATATTACTATATATGCATCGGTTTCGAATTGTGTCTTCGGTCAATAGTTGGGTTGCCCGGCTCCTGTGCTTGCCTCCTACGTTCCGCTTTGTTCGGCTAGGTATGCAAAGGGACACTACAGGAATCAGCTACTTTGCCATCTGCCACGGCGGACGGCAAAGCCAGGGATGGCGGACGGCAAAGAGCTTTGCCGTCAGTGGCGGACGGCAAACAGTGACGGCAAAGACAGGGTCGGCAAACAGGCCCTTTGCCGTCTGCTTTTTATAGCGGACGGCAAAGAGTGCTTTGCCTACAGCAGCGGACGGCAAAGAGGAGTGACGGCAAAATACTGGACGTCCGCCAGCGTTAGTCCGTTAGGCGGCTAACGGCGGCCTTTGCCGTCAGCCAGCGGACGGCAAATTTGAGCACCTCTTTGCCGTTCGCCGTCCCTGGCAGATGGCAAAGAGACCAAATTGGCATTAATTCTGTTTCTTCTTATATCCATTCATTTTCATAGAAAATCAAACACACAGACACACATACATATATATATATATATATGACCAATATAGGATATCCAACACATGTTGCCAATAGTAGGAAGTTTCATCCATACATATACATAGTTTCATCAATATTACACAGTTTCATCCATAGGTAGCAAGTTTCACAAAGTAAAAAACAAAAACTGAAGACAAGCACTCCATATCTGAAATTACAAGAAATGACCTAAAACTAAATATCTATTTTCCTAGGCAGCACACACTTGACCACCATAGCAGCTTGCCGGACAAGTATCTGTGGAGCACAAAACAACAGTCAGCCTGATTAGAAATTTTAAGGAGAGCAGTGCTAGTTTAAGAGTTATGAACAGATATAAATGGTGCATAAATTCCTATTATTCAACAAACATAAGTTATTTCCAAGTGAAACACGGGGCAATGTTATCCACTTCAAAACAGAACAGAACACATAGGTACACACATCGTCAAGTTTTTTCCACAAATGAGTTACTGATTGAGTTCAAGAAATGACCAAGGGCCTAATTGGTTCACAGGACCTAAAAACTCATAAATAGGGAAATCACTGGGTTGCAATGTCATGCCCTCTCTTGATACAATATGTTCGACAGGATGTTTGAGTGCATCATAGAAAACCATAGGAGTTTTTCAAGGCCGCATATTACAATCATATGGAATAATTTGAAGCAGAGAGGCCCCAAAAGGGGAAATCATGCTGTGTGGGAAAAGAGAATACCATTCACCGTAATGAAAAATATAGCATGCCAGAATCACTATTCTAGAGCACATATCCGTACCAAACCATTTATAGTGTTTCCGACTCTTCTAAGCATGTTAGAACACCATGAGGACAATCAAATTGAGTTATCTAAGCAATTTTACAATCAAATGGAGTTAACACAGGCCCCAGGGTTAGGGATTTAGTGACGGCAACAGTCTGCCAGCCGGCTTCCTCAATAGAAGGGACAGAC
Source organism: Triticum urartu (assembly GCF_056163025.1). NCBI lineage: Eukaryota > Viridiplantae > Streptophyta > Magnoliopsida > Poales > Poaceae > Triticum > Triticum urartu. The sequence continues at coordinate 358,609,796 of NC_141876.1, read as the reverse complement.
CCAGTGCTAGAAGCAGAACAAGAACGTTGATACACAAGATAAGCACAAGCCCTTGAGAGCAGTATGCTTGGCAGAACAATTAATTAACCTCTAGAAGCAGAAGCAGCACATTGATAGACAAGCTATTATGAAGAACCAACCTTGAGAGCGGTCTGCTTGCGCAAGATATCATTGGACTTGAACATGACTGTGGCAATCCAGATCATGACGAAGAAACCTACACAATATAAACTCAATTGGAATGAGGAACTCGCCATCATCTTCTGACCAAGAGGCATCAAGTACCTAGACAAAAAAGTAAGAGCACAATAAGATACAATGTATGCCGGTGGACATGTTTAACAGCAAGAAAACTACCCTATGAATAGCATAGTTAAATGTGATTCCTCCTAGTAGTATGTGTTCTATTATTCATAGTGATGAGAGCCCGAGACTATGCCAATAATGTCCAGAAAGAAAAGGCCTCCAAAATGTAGCATTATTTCAGTAGCAAGATTTTCTTTTTGGAAATAGGTTTATCCGAGGAGAGTTGACCTACGTCACATACTGTAATGTAGGCACTTCATTTGTTTTTAAGAAACTTGAGATTACTGCTGGTGCTAAAAGAAGATCTGACAACTACTCCCTCTGTCTCAAAATATACAGAAACATCAGAAACTTGTGTACCTTCCAAATGGACCAAACACTTTGTTGATCACTTGGAGAAAATATATGCTTTGAGGAAGAAGAATTGTTGTCGCCCTGCCTATGTAAGAAGGTTCCCGCATAAGTAATCAGGTTGATCATGAGCTTAACACTAAGCAGTTACAGAAAATAGTAGAGATGAAGCAAGCAACAATATTTACTTCCGGGATATTATCAGCGGATCCATGAGACGGTCAGGCTTTGAACCCTCTGCTGCCCACAAGTATCAGTATCAAAATGACCTTGCCCAGGTAGTGTACCAACCACATATTAGCACGAGCTCGTCCAAATACAAGACACGATGGGGACTGAAGAACAACGAGACTGCAAACAGAATTAGAATTGCAGGAACCGCGGAGCACAGGCAACGCAATCGACAGTACTGAGCCACAGACAGAGCAAGCGAGCAGGCACGGAAAAAACAGGGCGGAGGAGCGGGACTCACGCGCGCTCGAGCTCGTCGGGATCGGGATCTTCGGCTGCGGCCGCGGCGAGCCAGAGCAGCGCCATCGCGCAGATCCCAGGGGCCCACCGACGCCCCATCCCCGCCTCCCGGCCGGCCTCAGATCTCCCATGGCGGGCGGGGCGCAGAGGAGCTCGGTGCTCGGCTCCCATGGCGGCGGCGGATCTCGAGGTCGGGGCGACCGGCGACGAGGCTTTCGTGGCGGGGCGGCGAGCTTGTGGGGAGGTGGCGGCGCGCGACGCGGGGCAGGCGGCAGCGTGAGGCGGCGGGGCTCCTGGGGTCCGGTGAGGTGGCAGCACGCACCGGCGGGCGGAGGCGAGGTGGCGCAGCAGCGTGGGGTCGAGGAAGGCGGGGTCGAGAGGCTCTCGGCTGTGGGGCGGGCGTCGTCGAATCCCGCCGGAGCTCGCCGGAATCGGCCGGCGTAGCTTCTCGCGGGAGGGAGAGGGAGAGACGAGCGGGAGGGAGAGAGGGGTGGGGCAGAGAGATAGGGGCGGAGAGGGAGGGGATAGAGACAGAGGAGGTGGGGCAACGGTTTTTTTTACCCGCAAAAAAAGATAGCCCCCTCTTTGCCGTCCGTTAACAGATGGCAAAGAATCTTTGCTGTCCGCCAGCAGATGGCAAAAAGTGGGGTTGGACCGTTGCAGTATATTGGCATCCGGTGGCACCTCTTTGCCGTCCGCTGACATTCTTTGCCATCTGCCAGCAGACGGCAAAGAAATGACAGATGGCAAAGACCTTCTTTGCCGTCTGCCAGTTCTTTGCCGTCTGTTGTTTGGTAGCTGATGGCAAAGACCTTCTTTGCCGTCCGCAAGCAGACGGCAAAGAACTGGCAGACGGCAAAATCCCTGATTTCAGTAGTGGGAGAACCACTGCGATTGTGCTTCCAGCTCGCATGGTTAAGCGCCTCAGTGGAGAAAGCCGAAAACTGATTGTCACAATAAGCGTAAACTGGTCCGTGATCTGATGACTGTGTTAAACTATAAGATCGATGGAGGACACCCCGTGTTAAGCGACGGGTCGTTCATAATATTGGCCAAAGTATTAACGGCTTGACCTCGGTTATCGCCGAACATTAACCGGGGCTAATATTTGGCCTCCCAACTTTAAGCTCATATGACTAAGTGAAAGATATAAAGCCCGCATATCTGATTGCCTCGTTTCCTCTAACACAACTTCCTTCGGCACTGAGACGTCGGCTAAGGGTTGTTTTGTTATTGCGGAAACACCCTGCGTAGCATCTACAAGGGGGTGGAAGCCGACGATGGGCCACTTTCAACTAATAAGCGGTCGCAATGGAGTCAAAATAAACATATCATCGGTGTTTGTATTTAATATACGAGGGCTGCCTTCCGCAATCATCGTTATAAAGCCATAAATATGCATTAATTTGACTTAAGATTTTGGCCAAGCTGGGTTGCCTAGCTCTTGTGCTTACCCCTACGTTCCCGATTATTCGGCTAGGCGGTAAAGGGAGCACCTCTGGGATTGTTACTACCGGGTCATCCGGATTAGTACCTCGGACTGGGTGAAGCCGAAAGCTAGCATCGTAAAGGATATAATTGGTCGGCAACGACGGAAGTGAAATTTTTTGGTCCATTCAGACCTTAGAGTTCGGGAACTTTCCCCAAACTAAATCCTCAGTATTTTCCTCCCACATTGATCGGAGGTGAGGTTTCATCATGGTCATCATGACAACCCAAAGAAAGGAACCGATGGCGGGACTATTTTCTTTGGAAGGTATTTCTTACGTTAATAGTAATATAACATATCTCTCCGCGTACCTTTGTTTATAAAACCGTATGGTCGGATTGCCTTGTTTGTCGTAAATCTTTTCCCCTATAAAGGCTTTATAAAGTGGGACAAACACTCCCCGGCTACTGGCCGAGGAGGTTGAAGCCGATGGTCGGTCAATAAAGTTTTGTACAATGTGGATCCGAGCATTAATGATGTAAAATACTTGGATACATAGAACAATTACACATAATCTGTGATTTTACTCTAGATATCGATCCTTAATTCGGCCTCCCGCGCCCGCATTAAGGCTCAGGGGCTACTGGGCTTTGGGCTTATCATTTACTAATATTAAAGGGGCACAACGATCCCCCGATCTGGTGTTGCCACCTGACTAGTGTCTCGGGGGCTACTACATGGCCTATTCAATGCAAAAAATTCAAAGGGCTTAGTGTTCGGCTTTGACTGAACTATGGGAAAACGTGTCTTTGGACAACAATAGGCACCATCTGGGACCTATCCGGCATCAAGCTAATATATCACGGTGACTTCTCATGACCCTCTCTCAGGGGCCCGTCCACCGATCACTATTACCTCTAATATATTACACTGCGTTTCTATTCCTACGTATGCTGCCGAGCTAGGAGTTGATCCTCAGGCCGATTTCGCGAATCGACCTGAGTCTCAGGGGCTACTAGGATCAGCGGTTTCATGTTTTCGTTTAGATGCATCTCAAGTTTTAGACCGACACACACTTGGAGGGCTACTGGCTATATACATCTCATCAGCAAATAAATTTCATAGGTCGAAAGCAATCCGGCATAAAGATCAGATGCAAGTGACTAAATCCATATAGGATGTTTCCGGCATAAAGCTCAGTCGCGCGCGGGTGGCTCCATACAGAACTTTTCAGTGTTAAGCTCGGATAAACTCCTTAAACTTTTTCAACCACGAGGTACTCTGTGCCTCCTCAGTTGCACTCCAGCGTTGGAACTCGGATACAGTCTGGCGTTGGAGTTCGGCTACAAGAGGATACCTCAGATGCAGTCCGGCGTTGGAACTCGAATGCAAGGGGACACTGCCGCTAGGGAAGAAATTCAAACCCGAGGTGTGGCATAAAAATAACAAGGCATTGGTAAAGGCCAAAAACTTAAAAAGGGGATCCTCGGATACCCGACGTGTGAACTCTTCGGATTCACTTCGGCGATCCTCAAGATCGGAGATGAGAAGATTTGTTGAACCAGTTTTCAAGACTAACGACCGAAGATGAAGAAAAGTTCAGAAGAATCGAGGAGCGTCCCTAACTTGAAGACCAGTTTAGGGGGCTACTGACGATGTCCTGGACTAGGGGGTACTCACCACATCGTCTCCCGACCAGGTGGGTCAGGCCGAGGACCCCCATGGCGATTCACTAATGGGCCACTTTAGGCAGCCCATGCCGCATACAAGGAAGACTCCACAAGACTTGGCGCTCAAGCCAAGGACTCTCCTAAACCCTAGGCCTCTGGTGTGTTATATAAACCGAGGCCAGGCTAGTCAATAGACAATCTCATATTCATTAGAACAATCTTGTGGTAGATGCATGTACTCTGTACTATCTCCTCATATGAATACAATCAAAAGCAGGATGTAGGGTTTTACCTCCATCAAGAGGGCCCGAACCTGGGTAAAATTATGTGTCCGTGTTACCATCGCTCCAAGACACCTAGCTTAGGACCCCTACTACGAGATACGCCGGATCTAGAACCGACACCTTGGTTTCGAACCAGGAAATTGGATTGTACTTCTAATGCACTTCAACATTTTCAACTTCACTCAATACATGAGCGTGAGACATGGATATAGCACTACGGGTGGAATAGAATGCGGTGGTAGGGATCAATAGGAGAATGAAGCAAGTTTCGCATCAACTAGGCGGATTAACGGGCTATGGGGATGTCAATCAATCGATATCAACGCGAGGATTATGGATTGCCATGCAAAGGATGCACTAGAGCTATAAGTGTATGAAAGCTCACAAATGAAACTAAGTGGGTGTGCATCTGATGTGGCTTGAACTACGTCGGTATTTCCCCAAAGAGGAAGGGATGATGCAGCACAACTACGGTAGGTATTTCCCTCAGTGATGTGACCAAGGTTGTTGAACCAGTAGGAGAACCACGCAACACTATATGAACGGCACCTACACACAAAGAACAAATACTTGCAACCCGATGTGAAAGAGGGGTTGTCAATCCCTCCCAGGTAAAAATATAGATAAATTTGTAGTAAATCGAATAAATAGATCTCGCGAGAACGCGAGATAAAAAAATAAAAAAATTGCAGCAAGGTATTTTTGGTTTTTGGGATTAATAGATCTGAAAATAAAAGCGAATAAAAATAGATCTCAAAGGCAAATATGATAAAGAAGAGACCCGGGGGCCGTAGATTTCACTAGTGGCTTCTCTCGAGAAAAATAGCATACGGTGGGTAAACAAATTACTGTTGGGCAATTGATAGAACTTCAAATAATCAAGACGATATCCAGGCAATGATCATTATATAGGCATCACGTCCAATATTAGTAGACCGACTCCTGCCTGCATCTACTACTATTACTCCACACACCGACCGCTATCCAGCATGGATCTAGTGTATTAACTTCATGGAGAAATGGAGTAATGCAATAAGAACAATGATATGATGTAGACAAGAAATATTCATGTAGGAATAGACCCCATCTTGTTATTCTTAATAGGAACAATACATACGTGTCGTTTCCCCTTCTATCATTGGGATCGAGCACCGTAAGATCGAACCCATCACAAAGCACCTCTTCCCATGGCAAGAAAAACCAATCTTGTCGGCCTAACTAAACAAAAGATTTGAAGAAGAAATATGAGGTTATAAGTAATCATGCATATAAGAGATCAAAAGACTCAAATAACATTCATGGATAAAAACATAGATCTGATCATAAACTCAAAGTTCATCGGATCCCAACAAACACACCGCAAAAAGAGTTACATCAAATAGATCTAAAAGAGACCATTGTATTGAGAATCAAAAGAGAGAGAGGAAGCCATCTAGCTACTAACTACGGACCCGTAGGTCTACAATGAACTACTCACGCATCATCGGAGAGGCACCAATGAGGATGATGAACCCCTCTGTGATGGTGTCTAGATTGGATCTATCATTTCTAGAACTTGCGGCGGCTGGAATTGTTTTTCATCGACTCCCCTAGAGTTTCTGGAATATTGGGGTATTTATAGAGCAAAGAGGCAATGCGGGAGGCCACCGAGGGGGGCACAACCCACCAGGGTGGCCTGGTGTGACGCCTGGATAATTAGACTACAGTAATTCCCCGCTAATGATGCCACGTCACCTGTGTCACTTTAGTTAATCTCGGGATAGTTCAAAACCGATTCAAATTCAAAATTGAATTAGAGGCAAACAACAAAAGTTTTCAAACTTTAAAACTAAAATGTCGGGTTGTGCCAAGTAATGCAAAGTTAATTGTGGTGAAGAAACCCCACTTTTATAAAATGTTTTAATACTCTAAAATGATTAAAACAGTAGTTGAAACGATTAGATAAATGCATTTGATATTTATTAAAATGATAAACTATTTATTTTTGAGGTTGAACTTTTTAGGGTAGTGGCTTATTTTGAAACCCTATTTTTTAAGCTATTGTCATATTTTACTAAACTAAAAATAAAGTGTAACTAAAATAAAACAGAAAGAATAAATGAAAGGAAAAAAACAAAAAAAAACCTCCCTCCCCCTGGGCCAACCGACCTAACAGGCCGGCCCACTAGGCCACTCCCTCAGCCAGGCCGGCCCACCCCGCACCCCCCGTCCTATATGGCCCCCTTGCTCCCCCCGAAACCCTAAAACCGCTACACCCATGATCCCCCTCACTCCTCCCACTCTCCCCTCGATCTGGATCAGGGATCCACCCCGACGACCATGACTCGCACCACCGATGACTGTGCCCCGTGCCCCTGATGACGGTGCCCGTCCCCGTCCCCCACCACGACCCCCGCTGCCCGTGCCCAACGATCCCCCCCGTGAGCCTCACCCCTCTCTTCTCCCCCTCTCCGTTGCATGCCGTCGACGGGCGCCCGAGCTCGCGCGCGTCCCTGCCCGCATCGACGCGGCTCGCTGCGCGCTGCCGACCAACCCGCCGGCTGCCGCGCCCACCGCCGGCCACGCCCGCTGCGCCTCCCCTGCTCGCCGCTCCCCTGCCGCCTAGCACCCGCGCCCGCCGGAGTTGCCTCCCCCGCGCACGCCACAACCTCGCCGGCCGCGTCGTCGCTCCCCTTTGCTCGCATCGCCCCGCAGCCCCTGCTCGCGCGTGGCCCGCACCGGCCCGGCCGCGCCACCACCTCCAGCCGATGTCGCGGCCACCCCGCTCGCCAGCCCCGCTGCTCTGCTGGCCGCCTCTCCCTACTGTGTGCCACCCCCGCTCGCCCCTTGCCCGCGCGCGCGCCTATGCTGCCCCGTGCCACCGTTCGTCGCAGCGCCCGTGGTCCCCTCGCGCACCCCTTGCTCGCGCCATCTTCTCCGGCCTTGTCTAGGCCACCACCACCTCCGCCGGACCGCGCCGGACTACGCCCGTCGCGCCCCAACCCCGCCGCGCCTGCCACCACCACGCCCTCCCCTGCTGCTGGCCGCGCGTCTCACGCCGCGCTCCTCGCCTTATCGCTCCCCTGCCTGCGTCGCTGGCCTCGCCCCGGCCTCTCGTAGCCCTCCTCGCTCCCCCCCACCGCCCGCTCGCGCCGTCCACCGGCGCTGCCGGACGCAGCTCCGGCCGTCCTAGCCATGGCCGGACCCCCCCTCCCCGCGCTGGCTGCCCAGGTCCGTTCGCCCCGGCACCCCGCGCCTGCATGCCCGCTAGTCCCTCTGGGCCACAGACACATGGGGCCCACGGCCCCAGAATGTTTAAATAAACAAAAAAATATTAATTAATTAATTATTTATGTTTAATTAACCTAATTAACTAGTGTTAATTAATTAAACAGTAATTAGATTAGTTAAACCCTAATTAAACTAAATAGTCAATGACAATTGGACCCACACGTCAGTTTGACTAAGTCAACAAGACGGTTGACTGCTGACTATGTAGTTGACCCAGTCAACGGGCCCCGTCTGTCAGTTTGACCGGTTAACGGTCACAGTTGACTGCTAACGTCATGATGACGTCAACAGACATTATTCTGGATAATGTTAGATTTAAATAGATAAATAAATTCAAAAAATGGTTAAAACTTTAGAAAAACATATAAAATAAACCGTAGCTCGAATGGGAAAACTTTGTACATGAAAGTTGCTCAGAACGACGAGACGAATCCGGATACACAGCTTGTTCGTCCGCAACATATCCCTAGCATAGCAAACATGCAACTTTCCTCCTTCGGTTCATCTGTCCGAAAACGCGAAACACCGGGGATACTTTCCCGGATGTTTTCCTAGGGCACACCTCGCACCGTTACTTGTCATGTCATGCATCGTTATGCATCTGTTTGTATTGTATTCATTGTTTCTTCCCCCTCTTCTCTCCGGTAGACTACGAGGCCGACACCGCCGCTAGTGCCTCGGTCAACTACGTTGTTGACGACCCCGACTTGCCAGAGCAACCAGGCAAGCCCCCCTCCCCCTTGATCACCAGATATCACCTATTCTTCTCTCTACTGCTTGCATTAGAGTAGTGTAGCATGTTACTGCTTTCCGTTAAATCCTATTCTAATGCATAGCATGTCCTTGCTACTACTGTTGTTACCTTTACCTGCAATCCTAAATGCTTAGTATAGGATGCTAGTATTCCATCAGTGGCCCTACATTCTTTTCCGTCTGCCATGCTATATTATCGGGCCGTGATCACTCGGGAGGTGATCACGGGTATATAATTACATACATATTGTATGATACATGTGGTGACTAAAGTCGGGTCGGCTCATACGGTACCAGCAAGTGATTCCGATGTGGGGGCTGAAAGGACAGGTGGCTCCATCCAGGTAGTGATGGGCCTGAGTTCCCGACGCCCCCCAACTGTTACTTTGTGGCGGAGCAACAGGGCAGGTTGAGACCACCTAGGAGAGAGGTGGGCCTGGCCCTGGTCGGCGTTTGTGGTTACTTCAAAATAACACGCCTAATGAGATCTTGGTATTTGATCAGAGTCTGGCCACTAGCCTGTACGCACTAACCAACTACGCGGGAACAGTTATGGGCACTTGACGTCGTGGTATCAGCTGGAGCCTTCGTGACGTCAGCGACTGAGCGGCGCACGCCGGGTTGGACCGTGTAACTCAACTTCCTTGGAAATGGAGGTTGCTAGGTCTGCTCAACGGCTGCCCTAGAAATGTGCAGGTGGGCAATGGACGATGGCCCAGACCCCTACGAGCATAGGATTTAGACCGGCGTGCTGACCTCTCTGTTGTGCCTAGGTAGGGCTGCGACGTGTTGATCTTCCGAGGCCAGGCATGACCTAGGAAAGTGTGTCCGGCCAAAGGTGATCGAGCGTGTTGGGAAATGTGGTGCACCCTGCAGGGAAGTTTATCTATTCGAATATCTGTGTCCCTCGGTAAAAGGATGACCCGGAGTTATACCTTGACCTTATGACAACTTGAACCGGATACTTAATAAAGTACACCCTTCCAAGTGCCAGATACAACCCGGTGATCGCTCTCTAACAGGGCGACAAGGAGAGGATCGTCGAGTAGGATTATGCTATGCGATGATACTTGGTGAACTTACCATCTACTCTTCTACATGCTGCAACATGGAGGCTTCCATAAGCGTAGTCTTCGACAAGACTAGCTATCCCCCTCCTATTCTGGCATTCTGCAGTTCAGTCCACCCATATTGCCCCTTTACACTGATACCAATGCATATGTAGTGTAGATCCTTGCTTGCAAGTACTTTGGATAAGTACTCACGGTTGCTTTGCTCCCCCTTTTTCCCCTCTCTATACGCGGTTGTTGCGACCAGCCGTTGGAGTCCAGGAGCTAGACGCCACCTTCGAAAATGACTCCTACTACACTGGAGGTGCCTACTACTACGTGCAGGCCGCTGACGACGACCAGGAGTAGTTAAGGAGGAACCCAGGCAGGAGGCCTTGCCTTTTCGATCGTTGCTACTTTTGTGCTAGCCTTCTGCAGGCAAACTTGTTTAACTTATGTCTATACTCAAATATTATTACTTCCGCTGACTCTTGCGTTTTCGAGCCCCCGAGGCCCTTGGCTTGTAATATAAAGGTTGTATTATTTTAATTTGTGTCTAGAGTTGTGTTGTGATATCTTCCCGTGAGTCCTTGATCTTGATCGTACACATTGCGTGTATGATTAGTGTACAGTCGAATCGGGGGCGTCACAAGTTGGTATCAGAGCCGACTGCCTATAGGAATCCCCCTTCCACACTCCTTGGCCGAAGTTGAGTCTAGTCGATGAAAATTGTTTTACTAACTTGGATGTGCGGCCCATGGGCCCACGTCGCCATTGGGTGTTATTAGGATCTTTATTCCTCGTCTATACTCTGGGACTCAAATCTCTCTTCTATTCGGGTTAAATGAATTTTACTAAATCTAACTCTATATTCTCGTAATTACTTTCTCCCGGAGAGCCCCTCACCCCAGATGATTGCTTGGTGCGCCGAAGGATTCCAAAGATACTCTCTGATAATATCCTGAGAACTTGTGCTCATTGCGTTTGCAATTCCCTTCCACCGTCAACCCTATAGATAACTACATGCACTTCCCATTCTTACATTAGTCCCCAGTTGCTCTTGTTATTACGAGATACCTCAAAATACTCGTTGTTGTTCCGAGAATCCTTGTGCCTACTTCCTGACAGTTCCTTGTCACCTGAATACACCTACAAATTAATCCTCACACACACCAAGGATTTGTTTCTCCCCAGTTGTTCATGTGTTTCACCAAAGTCTTCAAAATACTAATTGATCTTTCGAAAATCCTCAACGTCCAGTTGTTCTTGAAATTCTTGCTTGCTTGCATTATGGTTAATCCCATAAGTATACTAATCTTAGTGGAATCCTTGGTCACTATCATTTTTGAGTCCATTTATTCAATAAGTTGCAAACGTTCACAATCATCAGTCGAATCCTAGGATTATCCTTCCGGCTCAGACGTCATTTTAAACATGAGCTGGATCTCGACCAATCAAATTGCCATCGATTGTACCCCTAAGGCTATTCAACTTATCCATCCCTAATTAGAGCATTGCTTCTGATTCCTTGTCCTGGAAATCAAAATTCCTTTGCATTTGATCTTTGAGTTAGTCAGTTGTTTCTATAATCTGACCTCCTTGCATTATTCCTTCCTCTGGTTGAGTACCGATGCTCACATCAGATGCCTTGTGGACCACCAGACCCTTTGTCGGATTTTATCCAAACGTGTCCTTCATATTGAATAACCTTGTGAGCCTTTCCATGGGTATATAATGCCTTTGGTAAATTGTATCATCTGCTTTGTGAACCATGCTCTACTTTCAAACTTGTATTATTTACTCTGAAGTTTGTGGTATATGTTCCTAAGATGCCCTCATGGGTTGAACCTACGCCTTCCCTAATCCGCGTGAACCCGAAAGATTTCACGGGTCATGCTTATCTGGTATTGCACCAGGTAAAAACTTTCAACGACTAATGTCATTTTTGAAATACGAGAGGTGAATGGAAGGTTATGCATTGAGCAAGTGGGAGTCAACCTTGAACCTTTGTGTTCATGCCCATGGACACGATGTAGATCCTATCATGGAAGCTTCTTGTAATAATTACTATTTCCTTGGTATAATATCCATTGGTATCGGTGAATTGATCCATTGCAATCGTGGTTCTGACCATGATTGTTCTTCTTTGACCCCATTTCTAGGACAAGTTAAAGCACTTGTCTTTTGCAAGTCAATACACCAGCCCAACCTCTACTTTGATCTACTATCAAGTATTACCCTCTGGTATCTCGAGAATATCTAAGAACTGTGTTGCATCTTAAGAGTTCTTCATCAGCTATTATTTCTCACCGATTCCAATTTTTCATAGGTTCTGAGTTGTTAGTCGCTTAAGAACACCGATATGTGAACCAATTTCGCATTCTGGTATGATAACTCTTAAGTAATTTTCATTGCTTATGAGTTTAATCCTTCAAGTCATTCCTAGCATGATTGGTCATATCATTATCGTGCTAAATTTTAACTATGCTACCTGGTCCTTCTTCTTGGAGCACAAATTTTGACGATGAGCTCAGCTTACATCGATCTTCCTCGTCATATCATTTCGCCTTGAACAACAATGCTTGATTTCGAGTTTGTGTCGTACCCGTGGTTCCAATAACCTTTCTCTTCATCATTCCTTTAACTTGATGTCATCACCGATTGATTACATCTTCATGAAATCTCTCGACAAATGTGTCATGATCATCATCAGCATTATGAGCTCTTCCAGGATATCAATTGAATTCATGATGATAAATACCATCCTTGCCCTCAATGATTTGTGTTGTCATCGACCACTTTATTGCCTTCCCTCCAACACAAACTTGTTCGTGTTTTGTGATATACCTTGAGATGCTTGCTATCCAAAATTTGTTCTTCTTTACCTTGGAGTATTACCATCTTTATTAAGAATGTCGTGAGAATTTCACCACCCCTTAAGGATTCTTGGTATAGTGATGCTTCTCGCCATCACCATTCTTTTCTTGGTCCCCATGTTGATTCCAACAAGTGAACGGTGTTGTTTGGATTCTTTCCTTCTAGCAACCCTATTGCTTTGCAATAAATGGTCGACATTTCATTCTTAGACCATTGGTTATCGAATCACCATTCTAACATTGATTATGCTACCTAAGACAGTATTTTGGGTGCACCTTCAACCAATGTTTAAATGTGTATGTTTTCCTTGGGCATACATCATTATATCATTTGATCTGAAAAATGTTATCTCCTTGTGCACATAATTGTGGAAATCCATCTTTTGAAAATCTCAATGAATTGTCATTGAGTTCATCAGCCACCTCCTCGTCCTCTCCTTGGTTAAATGATGAACTCATGATTCGGAACTTGCTTCCATAGTTCATTTCCCCGATAATCTTACAATGTCATCTCGTCAATTTGTGTTGCCCCTTTCATCTCAGGCATCCTGAGTCTGAGGTATCCTGACACCAATCAGATCTGCATCTCGGTCAGCTATGATGGTTGGAACATATTTCCAAGAGTTTTCCCTTTAACATTGGTCTTTATATCTCCCGGTAAGGTGATCTCATCACTAGCACACATGGCTGGAGGCCCTATTGTTATAGTTCCCTTTTAGCGAGGTTATCCATTCTTCCATGAGGAAATTATAAGACTTATTCTACAAGTTGTTCCTGATGAATCCTTTGTGTATCCATAGCCTAATCTTTACCTGGTGACCATGTCAATGCTATCTCGAAGCATGTCTGTGGTACTCCGATTTTCATCAAGAAGATTTGAAGCCCAATGCTAAATGTTTCCTGCTCAGTTATCCAAACACCGTTGTATGGGTAATGTCATGAAATTTCTCTCCCCTTACCTAAAAGAGTTTTCTACATTATATCCTGTCATGGATATCATGCTCTACTTGTCCTCGGGAAGGGTATACCCTTGAAATATATGTTTAAACACATTTTCCTTTCCATTGTTCTGTTTAATCTGATAATCACATTTTCCATTCCATTGTTTGGTTTAACCTTTCTTGTGATCTATATGACCCAAGAAGAAATATTCTCCTACTTATGTAAACACCTCGCTGTACTATTCTGTCGGCAAGACCCTGTTACTATTGTTGATGACATTCAAGTAACCACCAAAGGACGGGAACTTTGCCTATTGGTCCGCCTCGTTCAATGAGCAGGAAAATGGTTCTCTTTGTCCCTCGCCCTTGGTACCGACGTTGTTGCCGACATAACTGAAAGGTTACTCTCTGACATGCCTTGCTATCATGACCATGCAAGATGTCACCGCTCCTCTTACTTTTAACCCACATGGTGGGCCCATAACCCATAGTTCCACAGGATCGAAACCTGACGCTCCTATACACCCCATCTCCTTAAGGTTATTCCTCATGCTTGGCTTCATAGGAAATTCACGAGCCACCATCCAAGAGATCATCAATTCTGGTATCAGACATAATACTTATTCTCGTTGCTCTGGACCCCTTTCACACTTTGTTTCAGGCATCGAACGATTGCCTACCCGCTTGAAACTTCTCAGGGTACCTCCTTACTTTACTCACGATATTTTCTTAAGTTTCAGTTCGAGAGTTACTTTCCGCCACCGTCCCCAATGTTAGCTACCAGATAGTCAACCTTGCAGAGGTTCGTTCTCCCGGAATATACCCACCCTTTATTCTTTCGTTAGTACGATGGAGTTCCCGAAGAAAGGATGCCGACTTCATCAGGATGACCTGGGGAAGAGAAATAAAGACATCAACGTAATGGATCGACCTCTTCGAGAAGAGCAACCAAGACCGAGAAGACTCGATAGAATTTCGTAACCACATCTTTCCCCTTACTCCCCTCATAAATCTCGGGACGAGATTTATTTTCATGGAAGAGAATTGTGATGCCTTGATAATTAGACTACAGTAATTCCTTGCTAATGATGCCACGTCACCTCTGTCACTGTAGTTAATATCGGGATAGTTCAAAACTAATTCAAATTCAAAATTGAATTAGAGGCAAACAACAAAAGTTTTCAAACTTTAAAACTAAAATGTCCGGGTTGTGCCAAGTAATGCAAAGTTAATTGTGGTGAAGAAACCCCACTTTTATAAAATGTTTTAATACTCTAAAATGATTAAAACAGTAGCTGAAACGATTAAATAAGTGCCTTTGATATTTTATAAAATGATAAACTATTTATTTTTGAGGTAGAACTTTTTAGGGTAGTGGGTTATTTTGAAACCCTATTTTTGAAGCTATTGTCATATTTTACTAAAATAAAAATAAAGTAACTAAAATAAAACAGAAAGAATAAATGAAAGGAAAATAACAAATAAAAAAAGAAACCTCCCTCCCCCTGGGCCAACCGACCCAACAGGCCGGCCCAGTCGGCCACTCCCTCAGCCAGGCTGGCCCACCCCGCACCTCCCCCCGGCCTATATGGCCCCCTTGCTCCCCCTGAAACCCTAAAACCGCTACCCCCATGATCCCTCTCACTCATCCCACTCCCCCTTTGATCTGGATCGGGGATCCACCCCAACGACCATGACTCGCGCCCCCGACGACCGCGCCGCGCGCCCCTGACGACCGCGCCCGTCCCTGTCCACCACCATGACCCCCGCTGCCCGTGCCCTACGATCCCCCCTGTGAGCCTCGCCCCTCTCTTCTCCCCCTCTCCGTTGCTGCCGACGGGTGCCCGAGCTCGCGCGCGCCCCCTGCCCGCGTCGACGTGGCTGGTTGCCCGCTGCCGACCAACCCGTCGGCTGCAGCGACCACCGCCGACCACGCCCGCTGCGCCTCCCCTGCTCGCCGCTCCCCTGCCACCTAGCACCCGCGCCTGCCGGAGTAGCTTCCCCCACGCGTGCCACAACAGCGCCGGCCGTGTCGTCGCTCCCCCGGGCTTGCATCGCCCCACAGCCCCCGCCCGTGCGTGCCCCGCACCGGCCCAGCCGTGCCACCACCTCCAGCCGATGTCGCAGCCACCCTGCTTACCTGCCCCGCTGCTCTACCGGCCGTCGTTCGCTGTTGTGCGCTGCCCCCGCTCGCCCCTCGCCCGCGCGCTCGCTTGCGCTGCCCCGTGCCACAGTTCGTCGCCGCGCCCGTGGTCCCCTCGCGCACCCCGCGCCCGCGCCGTCTTCCCCAGCCTCGTCTAGGCCACCACCACCTCCGTCGGACCGCACCCGTCGCGCCCCAACCCCGCTGCGCCTGGCACCATCGCGCCCTCCCGCGCTGCTGGCCGCGCGTGTTGCACCGCGCGCCTCGCCTTGCCGCTCCCCTTCCTGCGCCGCTGGCCTCGCCCCGGCCTCTCGCAGCCCTCCTCTCTCCGCCGCCCCCCACCGCCCGCTCGCGCCATCCACCGGCGCTGCCGGACGCAGCTCCGGCCGGCCTAGCCACGGCCGGAACCCCCCCTCCCGCGCTGGCTGCCCAGGTCCGTTCGGCCCGGCACCCCGCGCCCGCATGCCCGCTAGCCCCTCTGGGCCACAGATAGATGGGGCCCACGGCCCCAGAACGTTTAAATATAAAAACGATTAAAAAGAAAAAATATTAAATATTAAATAATTAACTTAATTAATTGTGTTTAATTAACCTAATTAACTAGTGTTAATTAATTAAATAGTAATTAGATTAGTTAAACCCTAATTAGACTAAACAGTCAATGACAGTGGGACCCACACGTAAGTTTCACTAAGTCAACAGGATTATTGACTGCTGACTGTGCAGTTGACTCAGTCAACGTGCTCCGTCTGTCACTTTGACCGGTCAATGGTCTCAGGAGACACTATTCTGGATAATGTTAGAATTAAATAGATAAATAAATTCAGAAAATGGTTAAAACTTTAGAAAAACATATAAAATAAACCGTAGCTCGGATGGAAAAACTTTGCACATGAAAGTTGCTCAGAACGACAAGACGAATCCAGATACGCAGCCCGTTCGTCTGCCACACATCCCTAGCATAGCAAACACGCAACTTTCCCCCTCCGGTTCATCCATCTGAAAAATGCGAAACACCGAGGATACTTTCCCAGATGTTTTCCCCCTTCGCCGGTATCACCTCCTACTGCATTAGGGCACACCTGGCACCGTTACTTGTCATGGCATGCATCATTATGCATCTGTTTGCATTGTATTTATTTTTTCTTCCCCCTCCTCTCTCCGGTACACTACGAGGCTGACACCGCTGCTGGTGCCCTGGTCAACTACGTTGTTGACGACCCCTACTTGCCCGAGTAACCAGGCAACCCCCCCCCCCTTGATCACCAGATATCGCCTATTCTTCTCTCTACTACTTGCATTAGAGTAGTGTAGCATGTTACTGCTTTCCGTTAAATCCTATTATGATGCATAGCATGTCCTTGCTACTACTGTTGTTACCTTTACCTGCAATCCTAAATGCTTAGTATAGGATGCTAGTATTCCATCAGTGGCCCTACATTCTTGTCCATCTGCCATGCTATACTCTCGAGCTGTGATCACTCGGGAGGTGATCACGGCTATATAATTACATACATATTACATGATACATGTGGTGACTAAAGTCGGGTCGGCTCATATAGTACCCGCAAGTGATTCCGATGTGGGGGCTAAAAGGACAGGTGGCTCCATCTAGGTAGTGGTGGGCCTGAGTTCCCGACGGCCCCCAACTGTTACTTTGTGGCAGAGCGACAGGGCAGGTTGAGACCACCTAGGAGAGAGGTGGGCCTGGCCCTGGTCGGTGTACGCGGTTACTTCAAAATAAAACGCTTAACGACATCTTGGTATTTGATCTGAGTCTGGCCACTGGCCTATACGCACTAACCAACTATGCGGGAACAGTTATGGGCACTCGACGTCGTGGTATCAGTCGAAGCATTCATGACATCAGCGACTGAGCGGCGCGCGCCGGGTTGGACCGCGTAACGCAATTTCCTTGGAAATGGAGGTTGCTAGGTCTGTTCACCGGCCTCCCTTGCAACGTGCAGGTGTGCAATGGGCGATGGGCCCAGACCCCTGCGCGCATAGGATTTAGGCCAGCGTGCTGACCTCTCTGTTTTGCCTAGGTAGGGCTGCGACGTGTTGATCTTCTGAGGCCGGGCATGACCTAGGAAAGTGTGTCCGACCAAAGGGGATCGAGCGTGTTGGGAAATGTGGTGCACCCCTACAGGGAAGTTTATCTATTCGAATAGCCGTGTCCCTTGGTAAAAGGATGACCCGGAGTTGTACCTTGACCTTATGACAACTAGAACTGGATACTTAATAAAACATACCCTTCCAAGTGCCAGATACAACCCAGTGATCGCTCTCTAACAGGGCGACGAGGAGAGCATCGCCGGGTAGGATTATGCTATGCAATGATACTTGGTGAACTTGCCATCTACTCTCTGATACATGCTGCAACATGGAGGCTTCCAGAAGTGTAGTCTTCGACAGGACTAGCTATCCCCCTCCTATTCTGGCATTCTTCAGTTCAGTCCACCCATATTGCCCCTTTACACTGAGTGCAGATCCTTGCTTGCGAGTACTTTGGATGAGTACTCACGGTTGCTTTGCTCCCCCTTTTTCCCCTTTCTATACGCGGTTGTTGCGACCAGCCGTTGGAGTCCAGGAGCCAGACGTCACCATCGATGATGACTCCTACTACACTGGAGGTGCCTACTACTACGTGCAGGCCACTGACGATGACCAGGAGTAGTTTAGGAGGATCCCAAGCAGGAGGCCTTGCCTTTTCGATCGTTTCTACTTTTATGCTAGCCTTCTTAAGGAAAACTTGTTTAACATATGTCTGTACTCAGATATTATTTCTTCCGCTGACTCTTGTGTTTTCGAGCTTATGTATTTGAGCCCTCGCGGCCCCTGGCTTGTAATATAAAGCTTGTATTATTTTAATTTATGTCTAGAGTTGTGTTGTGATATCTTCCCGTGAGTCCTTGATCTTGATCGTACACATTTGCGTGTATGATTAGTGTATGGTCAAATCGGGGGCACCACACCTGGGCCCCCAGGTGCGCCCAGGTGGGTCGTTCCCCCCTCGGGGCACCCCTCTGGTACTTCCTTGGCCCAACTTGTGTCTTCTGGTCCAGAAAAAATCACCAAAAAGTTTTGCTATGTTTGGACTCCATTTGGTATTGATTTCTGCGAAGTGAAAAACAAGCAAAAAAACAGCAACTGGCACTGGGCACTATGTCAATAGGTTAGTCCCAAAAAATGGTATAAAGTTGCTATAAAATTACTATAAAACATCCAATAATGATTATATAACCGCATGGAACAATCACAAATTATTGATACATTGGAGATGTATCAGCATCCCCAAGCTTAATTCATGCTCGTCCTCGAGTAGGTAAATGATAAAAACAAAATTTTGATGTGGAATGCTGCCTAACATGTTCATCACATATTCTTTTCTTTTGTAGCATGGAAATTTGGACTTTTATATGATTCAAAGCAATAGTCTAGTTTTGAGATGAAGATTTCAATACTCAAGCATATCAACAAGCAACCATGTCTTCCAAAATATCAACACCAAAGCAAGTTATCCCTAGCCCGTTATGCTCAATCATTGATCCATTCATGAAACACTTCTGCATATTAGCTAGACCGAATGCTCAAGTACGATCATAGTGCCCTTTAGTTGGTGCTTGATAAGAGAAGATGGAGACTCAAAAATAAAATTTTCGTAAAGTAAATAGAAAGGCCCTTCGCAAAGGGAAGTAGGGATTTGTAGAGGTGCCAGAGCTCAAAGCGAAAAAGAGAGAGATAAAAACATTTTGGGTGGCATGCTTTTCCTGACAACGAAAATGATCGAGTAGTTCCCAATACTTTACATGATAGATATATCATAGGCGGTTCCCAAACAGAAAATAAATTTTATTCCTTTTTCCACCATACTTTCATATTCCACGGCTAACCGAATCCATGGGTGTTGTCCATACTAACACTTTCCAAGGAATTTATTATTTGACAACATAAAGTAAATTCATTTTTCATTTCGGGACTGGGCATCCCTAATACCTTTGCCTTACTCTCGTGCAATGGCAAGTGAATAAACACTCATCTTGAGAATAACACATCTAGCATGGAAAAATATCAGCCACCCCCTGCCGTTTCATGAGCGGTACGAGCACACAAAAGAGAAATTTATTTTGAAAATTAGAGATGGCACATACAAATTTGCTTAGAACGACAAAAGAATACCGCATATAGGTAAGTATAATGGACTCATGTGGCAAAACTGGTTTAAGGATTTTGGATGCACAAGTAATGATCATACTTAGTGCAAATGAAGGCTAGCAAAAGATTGAGAAGCACTCAACCAAGAAAATAAAAATCTCATAAGCGACCATTAATTATAACTAACACCGAATAATGCACCACAATTAGGATATAATTTCATTGCATAACTATTTACTTTCGTGCTTGCATAGGGAATCACAAACCTTAACACCAATATTCGTACTAAAGCATAATTACTCATCAACATGACTCGTGTATTATATCATCATATCGCAAAACTATTACAAGGAATCAATTTTATTTTGTCCAATGATCTTCATGAAAGTTTTATTATATCCCTCTTGAATATCTATCACTTTGGGACTAGTTTCATATGTTGCTTTTGATAGCTCAAACAAATCTAAGTGAAGAACATGAACATAAAAAATTTCTTCTCTCAAAATAATTTAAGCGAAGCATGAGAGAATTTCTTCAAAGATACTAAAGCACACCGTACTCAAAAATATATAAGTGAAGCACTAGAGCAATTCCATAGCTCATAAAGATTTAAGTGAAGCATAGAGGGTAATTCTAACAAATCATAACATAATTTTGGTTCTCTCAAATAGGTGTGTCCAGCAAGGATACTTGACTAAAAATAAAAAATCAAAAAAGCAAAGACTCATATCATATAAGACGCTCCAAGTAAAACTCATGTTATGTGACGAATAAAAATATAGCTCCAAGAAAAATATTGATGGTCGTTAGAAGAAAGAGGGGATGCCACTCGGGCATCCCCAAGCTTAGTTGCTTCTCTTTTAGATAATACCTTGGGATGCCATGGGCATCCCCAAGCCTGGGCTCTTCTTACTCCTTATTCCTTCATCCATCGTGATCTCACCCAAAACTTGAAAACTTCAATCACACAGAACTCAACAAAACCTTCGTGAGATCCGTTAGTATAACAAAGCAAATCACTACTATAAGTACTGTTGCAAACCCATTCATATTTTATTTTTTTCATTATATCTACTATATTGCAACTTTGCTATAGCTTATAACCTCCAATACAAACCATAAATTCATCAAAATAAGAAGACAATGCAAAGAAAACAGAATCTATCAAAAACAGAATAGTCTATAGTAATCTGAAAACTTTTAATACTTCTGAACGACCAAAAATTCTAAAAAATTAGACAAACGTGGAAAATTTGTTTGTAAATTTTGTGTACAAAAATCATGATTTTATCACGCTTATGTTAAAAATGAAAATTGTTTTTCTGAACGCAAAACTTTATGTTTCTCAACAAGATCAAATCAACTATCACCCAACATGATCCCAAAGGCTTTGCTTGGCACAAACACTAATTAAAACATAAAAAACATAATCATAATAGTAGCATAATTGTGCAAACACTCAAGAACAGAAAGAAAAAGACAAAAATAAATTTTATTCATTGGGTTGCCTCCCAACAAGCGGTATCGTTTTATGCCCCCAGCTAGGCATAATGCAAAGATCTAAGTGTTATCATCTTTATTTCTAGATCCATAAGATGCCCTCATGATTGATTCATATGGTGGCTTAATTATTTTTCTAGGGAAGTGTTCCATACCCTTCCTTAGTGGAAATTGAAATTTAATATTTCCTTCTTTCATATCAATCACGACACCAATAGTACGTAAAAATGGTCTACCAAGTATAATAGGACAAGAAGGATTACAATCAATATCAAGAACAATAAAATCTAGGGGCACATTATTCATATTTGCAAGAATAAGAACATCATTAATTCTTCTCATAGGCTTTGTAATAGTAGAATCCACCAAGTGCAAATTTAAAGAACATTCTTCAATATCGGTAAGACCAAGCACATCACATAAAGATTTCGGAATTGTAGAAACACTAGCACCCCAGTCACATAAAGCAAAACACTCATAAATTTAATCTTGACTTTGATAGTAGGTTCCCATTCATCATGTAATTTTCTAGGGATTGAAATCTCTAATTCCAACTTTTCTTCCGAAGCTTTCATCATAGCATCAACTATATGTTTAGTAATAGCTTTATTTTGTTCATGGGAATGGGGTGAATTTATCATGGATTGCAACAAAGAAATACAATCAATCAAAGAAAAATTATCATAATTAAAATCTTTGTAATCCAAAAGAGTGGGCGCATCACTAGTTAAAGTTTTGACCTCTCCAAACCCACTTTTATCAATTTTCTTAACAAGATTTTCACTCTCCGAATTATCGGGATGCCTTCTAACTGGAGTTGACTCTTCTTCAGTCCCTTTATCATCAACCTTAATTTTACTAAACAAGGAATCAATAGAATAAACAACAATCACTTTAAGATCTTTATCATTTTTATCTTCTAGCGAGATTGGTTTAGCAGCCATTTGGTTTACTAGGGTAGCTTGTGCATCAGATATTTTTCCTAGCAAACTTTCAGCAAAAGCATACTTAGATTGAAGATTACAAACTTCTCTACTAATATCATCAAGTTGTTTTGTTATAGCTTCCAGCACAACAGAGTGTTCCTTAAGTTCCTCGGTAAAATATTTATTATGCTCAAATTGTGTAGTCATATATTCCTTAGTACTTTTCTCAATTTCAAGAAAAATATTGGGGTAAGAAACATCATAATATTTCTTTGAGGCAACATGACTACGCAAACAAAATTGCACACAAAAATAGATCTAAGGAGAAAATGGCGAACAAAAAAGAGGGCGAATAAAATGGCAAATATTGTGAAGTGGGTGAGAAGAAAACAAGAGGGAAATGGAAAATAATGTAAATTACAAGGAGATGAGATTTGTAATTAGGAACCTGGTAGATGTTGATGATGTCTCCCCGGCAACGGCACCAGAAATTCCTTTTGATGCGGCTTGAACTACGTCGGTATTTCCCCAAAGAGGAAGGGATGATGTAGCACAACTACGGTAGGTATTTCCCTTAGTGATGAGACCAAGGTTATCGAACCAGTGGGAGAACCATGCAACACTACGTGAACGGCACCTGCACACAAAGAACAAATAGTTGCAACCCGACGTGAAAGAGGGGTTGTCAATCCCTCCTGGGTAAAAAGATAGATAAATTTGTAGTCGATCGGAGAAACGAAGTAATGCAATAAGAACGATGACATGATGTAGACAAGATCTATTCATGTAGGAATAGACACCATCTTGTTATCCTTAATAGCAATGATACATATGTGTCGTTTCCCCTTCTGTCACTGGGATCGAGCACCGTAAGATCGAACCCATCACAAAGCACCTCTTCCCATGGCAAGAAAAATCGATCTAGTCGGCCTAACTAAACCAAAGATTCAATGAAGAAATATGAGACTATAAGTAATCATGCATATTAGAGATCAAAAGACTCAAATAACTTGCATCGATAAAAACATAGATCTGATCATAAACTCACAGTTCATCATATCCCAACAAACACACCGCAAAAAGAGTTACATCAAATAGATCTCCAAGAGACCATTGTATTGAGAATCAAAAGAGAGAGAGGAAGCCATCTAGCTACTAACTACGGACCCATAGGTCTACAATAAACTAGTCACGCATCATCGAGAGGCACCAATGAGGATGATGAACCCCTATGTGATGGTGTCTAGATTGGGTCTATAGTTTCTGGAACTTGCGGCGGCTGGAATTGTTTTTCGTCGACTCCCCTAGGTTTTCTAGAATATTGGGGTATTTATAGAGCAAAGAGGCGGTGCGGGAGGCCACCAAAGTGGGCACAACCCACCAGGGCGGCCTGGCCCCCCAGGCGTGCCCAGGTAGGTCGTTCCCCCCTCAGGGCACCCCTCCAGTACTTCCTTTGCCCAACTTTTGTCTTCTGGTCCAGAAAAAATCACCAAAAAGTTTTGCTATGTTTGGACTCTGTTTGGTATTAATTTTCTGCAAAGTAAAAAACAAGCAAAAACAGCAACTGGCACTAGCACTATGTCAATAGGTTAGTCCCAAAAAATGATATAAAGTTGCTATAAAATTATTGTAAAACATCCAAGAATGATTATATAACAGCATGGAACAATCAAAAATTATAGATACGTTGGAGACGTATCAGCATCCCCAAGCTTAGTTCCTGCTCATCCTCGAGTTGGTAAATGATAAAAATTATAGATATGTGCAATGATCTAGCATTGCAAAGATATCAAAAAGCAGACATGCCATGAAAATATCATGCTAGCTATCTTACGATCATGCAATGCAATATGACAATGAACGCTCGAGTCGTGTATATGATGATGATGGAAGTTGCATGGCAATGTATCTTGGAAATGCCATGATAGGTAGTTATGGTGTCTGTTTTGGGGAATATATAAGGAGGGTTTATGCACCAGGGAAAGTTGTGCGGTACTACAGAGGCTAGCAATGGTGGAGGGTGAGAATGCGTATAATCCATGGACTCGACATTAGTCATAAAGAACTCATATACTTATTGCGAAAGTTTTATTAGCTCTCGAAGAAAAGTACTACTCGCATGCCCCTAGGGTGGAGGTTGGTAGGAGTTAACCATCGCGCACCCCTGATTCAACAGCACAGACGGATTTCAATCAAGGATAAATTATGCTCCGACCTCACCGCTAATGTCAGCGGCCACCACTTTACATGCGTGAGGATTTACTTGCGTAAAGACTTACTTCCCTTAACACCAATACTGATACTCAACTTTAATTCCTTTACTAGCATGCCCCCATATTACCACCTCAATATCGGAAAACTATTGCAAGGAATCAAACATATCATACTCAGTGATCTACAAGTTTTATGTAGGATTTTATGACTAACCATGTGAATGAACAATTCATATTAACTATCTGAATAGATATAAGTGAAGCAAGAGAGTTTAGTTCTTTCTATAGAAGATCATGCTCTAATAAATAGAAGTGAAGCAAAAGATCATTCTACAAATAACCTATGTGTAGAGAAATAGGCATCCAAACTTCAAATGGTATAAGTGAATGTCGGCGTCCTTGGAACAGGGGTACCCAGACTTGCCTGCATGCGGCCTAGGGCATGGCTCCACCAGCGGCCTGGTATGGCCCATCTTCACCAGCAACCACTCAAGACCCTCACGAGGGGCCAAGCCTCGCAAGACGAATGACACCAAGACCTCCTCCAGGGCGGCCTCCCTAGGCTGGCTCCCGAGGAGCGGAGATATCTATGCAGGGGGCACCTCGCGAGGAGCGCGTGACGTGAGCCATGACGACAAACGCCATGCGAGCGCCAGCGGGCGCAAAGTACTCGTTGCCTCTTTGGTGCTAAAGGGGCAAGCGCAGGCGAGGAGTCCCGAGGCAGCAGGCAAAGGTTTCCATATTGGTGCAACGAGACCAAGACCAGCAGGACGGTAGGACGGAGGTCACTGCGGAGCCCATGACGGCGTCACCACCAGAGTCTTTGGCAGGCGAAGACCACCTTTTGTCAGGATAACTTGTACTAGTTTTCTCCCTTCAAATTGGCCATTGTGGGATCCCTTCCCGCCTAATATTTGGGGAGAGGACCCGGGCCTCTATATATAGGACTAGCCACCACCGTAGGGAGGCATCTCATCTTGGACTGGGTCCATTCCACCAAGGCCACCATACAAGCTCACCGAGCTCAAGAACACCTCTCCTCGGGAGGCTGTTCATCCTTGTACTTGTTCATCCTCAGCCTACAAGGCAATCCACCACACCACACTAGAGTAGGGTATTACACCACAACGGTGGCCCGAACCAGTATAAACTCGTGTGTCCCTTGTCCCTTGGGTTCGGTGAGCTAGGCTTTGAGATCGTGGCGAGAGCGTGAGCTAGGGGAGAGAGACCTTTGTGCACACCCCAGTGTTCGAACCTCAAGGGTTTGCCGGAACCCGTAATCCGACATTTGGCGCGCCAGGTAGGGGTGGGCTGAAGCTTTTCTTCCGTCGATCCACGCTCTGCTGCTCCACCACATCCATGGCGGATGCATGCCGAGCCCGCGCCGAGCGTCGAGCCGCCCTCGTCGCACGTGTCGCTCAGACAGCTCCTATTGGCGGGCCTCCCCATCGTTCTCCATCACCTGCCGCCATAGGCCCGGCGGGAAACAAGCAGCAAGCATCATCGCTGCACCCCTCTGTGCGGCCGGACAGCCGCACCGCCACCCCGTCGCTGACTCCGGCCGGCTCATCGTCCCACACTCGTCGCGCGCCCACGGATGCGCAGGCTGCCTTGCTCATGGCACGCGAGCTCCTGCGCTACCGCCCGGTCGACGACCTCTGCGAGGGCTGCCTGGACTGCATCGCCGAGCTCGTCAGCGCCGCTAGGGGCTCCCCGCACCATCTCTCTCACTGCCTCGCCCTCCCCCAGCTGCGGGCGACATAGCTCACGGAGCGCCTCCGCCACCTCCACACCAAGACGGCATCCTGGCGCCAAGACACGCGGCCGCCGGGTGCCTGCGCGTGAAGAAGGAAGCTGCCAAGAAGTTCCCCGGCCGCCGAAAAACACTCCTGCACTCCTGGCGCCACCATGTCAAGACTGCGTGCCACTTGCGGCGGCGGTGCGTAGGCAACAAGATCAAGCTCTGCCACCGTGACGGGCCCTGGTGGCCACAGCAGGCTATCGTGCCTTCACTCCAGAGCTGCGTAGCATAATCTGGCCAGGCAAGTTCAAGCCAGACCTGCCTCCGCGCTACGACGGCACCCTCAACCCTGCGGAGTTCTTGCACCTCTACGAGCTTAGCATCAAGGCGGCCAACGGCGACGCGAAAGTCATGGAGAATTGGTTTCCCATGGCTCTCAAAGATGGTGCTCGCTCATGGCTCCTGAATCTGCCCTGGGGTCAATCTCCTCCTGGGGTGAGATGCGCGACCGCTTCATCACCAACTTCCAGGGCACTCGCGACCGCCCACCGGACGCGGATGACTTGCGCCGCATCAAACAGCAGCTAGGAGAGACCCTGCATAAGTACATCCAGCGCTTCAACAACGTTCGCCTCAAGATTCCCAAGGTGATGGATGAGGCCATCATCTCAGCGTTCTCTGATGGCGTCCGTGACGTCAAGATAAAGGAGGAGCTCGCCATCCATGAGGAGCTGTGCACGGTCCTGGAGATGTTTAACATGGCGACCAAGTACGCAAGAGCTGAGGAGGGGTGCCTCTCCCTCCTCGAGTTCCCTGCTGCTGACCCAGAAGAGAAGAAAGCCAAGGCCAAGGACGTGAAGCGCAACGGAGTAGCCGTGCTCGCGGTGGAGCCGGACACGAAGCGCGGCCGGGACCACCCCGAGTTGTCTAAGAGCAGTTGTCCGTTCTGCGCCTTGCACAACGTACACAGCCACAACACCAACGACTGCCAAGAGTTAAGGGCCATTCGAGATGGATGCTTCGGTCGACGCCCCGAGCGCAACGACCGGGGCTACGGCCAAGGAGGAGGACGAAGTAGGGGATGCTGGGACGACCGCGGCCCCCGTCAGGAGTGGCGCGACCGGCCTCGCGAGGACCATTAACAGGAACAGCCTCGCGAGGGCACCTAGAGGGACCAGCCTCGTGAGGACTGTCCTCAGGGCAATGCTAGCCTCCCTCCGCTGCCGCCACCACCAAGGAGGAATGACGACTACCATCAGGACGAGGGGGTTGGGGGCTTCCAGAAGCCACACGCTATCGCCTGCATCTTTGGCGGTGCTCAGGCCCCAGCTTCCCACTGCATCTTCAAGCAGTTTGCTCGTGAGGTGAACGCGGCCCTTCCCAGGCTAGAGGCCACGCGCCCGCTCAGGTGGTGCAAGTGCGCCATCACCTTCAGCTCGGCGGACCAGCTCAAGTGTGCGGCGACCGCCGGTGTCCTTCCGATGCTTTGTTCACCCGTCATCAGCAACATCCAAGTCACCAAGACCCTCATTGACGGTGGCGCAGGGCTCAATGTCCTGTCCTTCGAGACGTTCGATAGCCTCCAAGTGCCATACGATCAGCTACATCCTACCAAGCCTTTCTCAGGAGTGACCGACGGCTCCACCACCCCGATAGGGCAGGTCCACCTCACTGTAACCCATGGCCAGCGTAACAACTACCGCACCAAGCTCATCGACTTCGACGTCGCCCACATCCGTCTGCCGTACAACGCCATCCTTGGGTATCCAGCATTGGCCAAGTTCACGGCAGTGACCCACCATGGCTACAACGTCCTCAAGAGGCCAGGGAGTGGCGGAGTCATCACGGTCCCCTATGAAGAAAGAGATGCGGTGTGCTCCCTTGAGCGCGCCTTCCAAGCCGCTGCGATCTAAGACCCCGACAACAAAGGCACCACGTACCCTCCTGAGGCCATCCCCAAGAAGAAGAAGCAGCTACTCCACCTAGTGCCTAAGGAGAGCGTTGTCTCCAGCGGCATGATACGTCGTATCTATAATTTTTGGTTGTCCCATGCTATTATATTATCTATTTTGGATGTTAATGGGCTTATTTATACATTTTTATATTATTTTTGGGACTAACCTACTAACCCAAGGCCCAGTGCAAATTGCTGTTTTTTCGCCTATTTCAGTGTTTCACAGAAAAGGAATATCAAACGGAATGAAACCTTCGGGAGAGCTATTTTTGGAACAAACGTGATCCAGAGGACTTGGAGTAGACGTCAAGAAAGAAACAAGGTGGCCACGAGGCAGGAGGGCGCGCCTGCCCCCCTGGGCACGCCCCACCCTCGTGGGCCCCTCGCAGCTCCACCGACCTACTTCTTCCACCTATATATATTCATATACCCCAAAAACATCCAGGAGCACCACGAAACCCTATTTCCACCGCAGCAACCTTCTGTGCCCAAGAGATCCCATCTTGGGGCCTTTTCCAGAGCTCCATCGGAGGGGGGATCGATCATGGAGGGCTTCTACATCAACACCATAGCCACTCCGATGATGTGTGAGTAGTTTACCACAGACCTTCGGGTCCATAGTTATTAGCTAGATGGCCTCTTCTCTCTCTTTGGATCTCAACACAATTTTCTCCTCGATCTTCTTGGAGATCTATTTGATGTAACTCTTTTTGTGGTGTGTTTGTCGAGATCAGATGAATTGTGGGTTTATGATCAAGTTTATCTATGAACAATATTTGATTCTTCTCTAAAATCTTTTATGTATGATTGGTTATCTTCTCAAGTCTCTTCGAAATATCAGTTTGGTTTGTCCTACTAGATTGATCTTTCTTGCAATGGGAGAAGTGCTTAGCTTTGGGTTCAATCTTGTGGTGTCCTTTCCAAGTGACAGCAGGGGCAGCAAGGCACGTATTGTATTGTTGCCATCGAGGATAAAAAGATGGGGTTTATATCATATTACTTGAGTTTATCCCTCTACATCATGTCATCTTACCTAATGCGTTACTCTGTTCTTATGAACTTAATACTCTAGATGCATGCTGGATAGCGGTCGATGTGTGGAGTAATAGTAGTAGATGCAAAATCATTTCGGTCTACTTGTCGCGGGCGTGATGCCTATATACATGATCGTGCCTAGATATTCTCATAATTATGCACTTTTCTATCAATTGCTCGACGGTAATTTGTTGACCCACCGTAATACTTATGCTATCTTGAGAGAAGCCACTAGTGAAACCTATGGACCCCGGGTCTATCTTTTATCATATAAGTTTCCCATCTATTTTATTTTGCAATCTTTACTTTCAATCTATATCATAGAAATACCAAAAATATTTATCTTATTATTATTATTATCTCTATCAGATCTCACTCTCGTAAGTGACCGTGAAGGGATTGACAACCCCTTTATCGTGTTGGTTGCGAGGTTCTTATTTGTTTGTGTAGGTACGAGGGACTTGCGTGTAGTCTCCTACTGGATTGATACCTTGGTTCTCAAAAATGGAGGGAAATACTTGCGCTACTTTGCTGCATCACTTTCCTCTTCAAGGGAAAACCAACGCAGTGCTCAAGAGGTAGCAAGAAGGATTTCTGGCACCGTTGCCGGGGAGATCTACGCACAAGTCAAGACATGCCAAGTACCCATCACAAACTCTTATCCCTCGCATTACATTATTTGACATTTGCCTCTCGTTTTCCTCTCCCCTACTTCACCTTTGCCGTTTTATTCGCCCTTCTTCCGTTTGATCTTTTGTTTGCTTGTGTTACCATGTACCTTATTTTTGCTTGCATCTTCGCTTGCTAAAAGTTTATGGATCCTCATCCACTTGCTAATCTCTTTAAGACATCCAATTATGATGAACCTATTACTAGTGAGTTGAGTGCACTAGATTATATTTATGAGGTTTTGCTTGAAATTCGTGAATCTGAAAAGTGTGATCAATTACTTTATGAAGCAATTCACGATAGATCTTTGAATAAAAAGCATGATTGCAATGATTTTATTATAAATTATATTGATGTAAATTGTGCTAATAATATGCAAAACCCTAAGCTTGGGGATGCTAGTTTTGCTATGTCCCCTACTTGTTGCAATGATCATGATTGGGGTGACAGTGCTTCTTATGATCTTGAAAATTTATTTAAGCCCCATGATGAATATGAGATTGATAATAATGTTTGAAACATTGGAAGTGGGTTTGGAAGAGTGTCAACTTTAGATCCCATGTATTTTGAGAATGTTCAATCTTATGCAATTTTCTATAAAAGTGGGTTTGGAGAGGTCGTGACTTTAGTTAACGTTAATCCCACTATTTTGGAAGAGTGTCAACTTTGCATGCATGTGGATCATGTTGAAAATATTTTATGTGATAGCTATTTTGTTGAATTTTCTTATGATCCTACATGTAATTATTATGAGAGAGGAAAATATGGTTCTAGAAAATTTCATGTTACTACATTACCCCTCGTTATGTTGAGATTGCTATTGTTTCTTTCTCCTTCCTTGCATATGCTAGTTTTTGCTTGTCTTGATAATGTGTTTGCTTATATAATGCCTATGCATAGGAAGTATGTTAGACTTAGATGTGATTTTCATATGCTGCATGATGCTCCCTTCGTGTTTCAATTTCTATCTTTCATGTGAGAATCATTAAAATTATAGATGCCTAGCTTAAGGGCGTTAAACGATAGCGCTTGTTGGGATGCAACCCAATTTTATTTTTGCTTCTTGTTTTTTGGTTCTGTTTAGTAATAAATAATTCATCTATCCTCTGTTTAGATGTGTTTTTATGCTTTTAATTAGTGTTTGTGCCAAGTAGAACCTTTGGGAAGACTTGGGGGATGTTTTTGCGATCTTGCTGTAAAAAAACAGAAACTTTAGCGCTGACGAGATTTGCTGCCATTTTTTTTTGGAGAGTGCGATTAGGTTGATTATTTCTGAAGATAACTAATAGACAAATTACTCACGTCCACCAATTTATTTCAGAATTTTTGGGGTTACAGAAGTATTTGAAACCTACAGATTACTACAGACTGTTCTGTTTTTGACAGCTTCTGTTTTTCGTGTGTTGTTTGCTTATTTTGATGTATCTATGGCTAGTATCAGAGGGTATGAACCATATAGAAGTCGGAATACAGTAGGTTTAACACCAAAATAAATAAAGAATGATTTCATTACAGTACCTTAAGTGGTGGTTTGTTTTCTTATACTAACGGAGCTCATGAGATTTTCTATTGAGTTTTGTGTTGTGAAGTTTTCAAGTTTTGGGTAAAGATTTGATGGATTTTGGAATAAGCAGTGGCAAGAGCCTAAGCTTGGGGATGCCCAAGGCACCCCAAGGTAAAATTCAAGGACAACCAAAAGCCTAAGCTTGGGGATGCCCCGGAAGGCATCCCCTCTTTCGTCTTCTTCCATCGGTAACTTTACTTCAGGCTATATTTTTATTCACCACATGATATGTGTTTTGCTTGGAGCATCTTGTATGATTTGAGTCTTTGCTTTTTAGTTTACCACAATCATCTTTTCTGTACACACCTTTTGGTAGAGACACACATGAATTGGAATTTATTAGAATACTCTATGTGCTTCACTTATACCTTTTGAGCTAGCTAATTTTGCTCTAGTGCTTCACTTATATATTTTAGAGCACGGTGGTGGTTTTATTTTATAGAAATTATTGATCTCTCATGCTTCACTTATATTATTTTGAGAGTCCTTCAGAACAGCATGGTAATTTTCTTTGGTTATAAAAGTAGTCCTAATATGATAGGCATCCAAGATTGGTATAATAAAAACTATCATAAAAAGTGCATTGAATACTATGAGAAGTTTGATACTTGATAATTGTTTTTAGATATGAGGATGGTTATTAGAGTCATGCTAGTTGAGTAGTTGTGAATTTGAGAAATACTTGTTCCAAAGTTTGTGATTCCCGTAGCATGCACGTATGGTGAACCGTTATGTGATGAAGTCGCAACATGATTTATTTATTGATCGTCTTCCTTATGAGTGGCGGTCGGGGATGAGTGATGGTCTTTTCATACCAATCCATCCCCCTAGGAACATGCGCATAGTACTTTGCTTCAATAACTAATAGATTTTTGCAATAAGTATATGAGTTCTTTATGACTAATGTTGAGTCCATGGATTATACGCACTCTCACCCTTCCACCATTGCTAGCCTCTCTAGTACTGCGCAACTTTCGCCGGTACCATAAACCCACCATATACCTTCCTCAAAACAGCCACCATACCTACCTATTATGGCATTTCCATAGCCATTCCGAGATATATTACCATGCAACTTACCACCGCTCCGTTTGTTATGACACATTACATCATTGTCATATTGCTTTGCATAATCATGTAGTTGGCATAATATCTGTGGAAAAGCCACCGTTCATAATTCTTTCATACATGTCACTCGTAAGTCATTGCACATCCCGGTACACCGCCAGAGGCATTCGTATAGAGTTATATTTTGTTCTAAGTATCGAGTTGTAATTCTTGAGTTGTAAGTAAATAAAAGTGTGATAATTATCATTATTGGAGCATTGTCCCAAGTGAGGAAAGGATGATGGAGACTATGATTCCCCCACAAGTCGGGATGAGACTCTAGACAAAAAATAAAAAAAGAGAAAAAAGAGGCCATTAAAAAAGGAGAGAAAAGTCCAAATAAAAAAATGAGAGAAAAGGAGAGAAGGAACAATGTTACTATCCTTTTACCACACTTGTGCTTCAAAGTAGCACCATGATCTTCATGATAGAGAGTCTCCTATGTTGTCACTTTCATATACTAGTGGGAATTTTACATTATAGAACATGGCTTGTATATTCCAATGATGGGCTTCCTCAAAATGACCTAGGTCTTCGTGAGCAAGCAAGTTGGATGCACACCCACTTAGTTTCTTTTGTTGAGCTTTCATACACTTATAGCTCTAGTGCATCCGTTGCATGGCAATCCCTACTCACTCACATTGATATCTATTGATGGGCATCTCCATAGCCCGTTGATATGCCTAGTTGATATGAGACTATCTTCTCCCTTTTTGTCTTCTCCACAACCACCATTATATTCCACATATAGTGCTATGTCCATGGCTCACGCTCATATCTGCATGAAGATTGAAAAAGTTTGAGAACATCAAAAGTATGAAACAATTGCTTGGCTTGTCATCGGGGTTGTGCATAATTTAAATACTTTGTGTGGTGGAGATAGAGCATAGCCTGACTATATGATTTTGTAGGGATAACTTTCTTTGGCCGTGTCATTTTGAGAGGACATAATTGCTTTGTTAGTATGCTTGAAGTATTATTATTTTTATGTCAATATTAAACTTTTGTCTTGAATCTTTCGGATATGAACATTCATGCCACAATCAAGAAAAATTACATTGAGAATTATGCTAGGTAGAATTCCACATCAAAAATTCAATTTTTATCATTTACCTACTCAAGGACGAGCAGGAATTAAGCTTGGGGATGCTTGATACGTCTCCAACGTATCTATAATTTTTTATTGTTCCATGCTATTATATTTTCTATTTTGGATGTTAATGGGCTTATTTATACACTTTTATATTATTTTTGGGACTAACCTACTAACCCAAGGCCCAATGCAAATTGCTGTTTTTTTGCATATTTCAGTGTTTCGCAGAAAAGGAATATCAAACGGAATCCAAACGGAATGAAACCTTCGAGAGAGCTATTTTTGGAACAAACGTAATCTAGAGGACTTGGAGTAGACGTCAAGAAAGAAACAAGGTGGACACGAGGCAGGAGGGCGCGCCTGCCCCCCTCGGCGCGCCCCCACCCTCGTGGGCCCCTCGCAGCTCCACCAACCTACTTATTCCTCCTATATATATTCATATACCCCGAAAACATCCAGGAGCACCACGAAACCCTATTTCCACCGCCGCAACCTTCTGTACCCAGGAGATCCCATCTTCAGGCCTTTTCCGGAGCTCCGCCGCAGGGGGAATCGATCACGGACGGCTTCTACATCAACACCATAGCCTCTCCGATGATGTGTGAGTAGTTTACCACAGACCTTCGGGGCCATAGTTATTAGCTAGATGCCTTCTTCTCTCTCTTTGGATCTCAATACAATGTTCTCCTCGATCTTCTTGGAGATCTATTTGATGTAACTCTTTTTGCGGTGTGTTTGTCGAGATCCGATGAGTTGTGGGTTTATGATCAAGTTTATCTATGAACAATATTTGATTCTTCTCTGAAATCTTTTGTGTATGATTGTTTATCTTCGAAAGTCTCTTCGAATTATCAGTTTGGTTTGGCCTACTAGATTGATCTTTCTTGCAATGGGAGAAGTGCTTAGCTTTGGGTTCAATCTTGTGGTGTCCTTTCCCAGTGACAGCAGGGGCAGCAAGGCATGTATTGTAATGTTGCCATCGAGGATAAAAAGATGGGGTTTATATCATATTGCTTGAGTTTATCCCTCTACATCATTTCATCTTGCCTAATGTGTTACTCTGTTCTTATGAACTTAATACTCTAGATGCATGCTGGATAGCGGTCGATGTGTGGAACCTATGGCCCCCAGATCTATCTTTTATCATATAAGTTTCCCATCTATTTTATTTTGCAATCTTTACTTTCAATCTTGAGAGAAGCCACTAGTGAAACCTATGGCCCCCGGGTCTATCTATTATCATATAAGTTTCCCATCTATTTTATTTTGCAATCTTTACTTTCAATCTATATCATAAAAATACCAAAAATATTTATCTTATTATTATTATCTCTATCAGATCTCACTCTCGTAAGTGACCGTGAAGGGATTGACAACCCCTTTATCGTGTTGGTTGTGAGGTTCTTATTTGTCTGTGTAGGTACGAGGGACTTGCGTGTAGTCTCCTACTGGATTGATACCTTGGTTCTCAAAAACTGAGGGAAATACTTGTCCTACTTTGCTGCATCACCCTTTCCTCTTCAAGGGAAAACCAACGCAGTGCTCAAGAGGTAGCACGGCACAACCTCAGGACACGCGCCCACAGCTGGGGCACGTCCCTCCCTCGCATCGGAAGGCGTGCCCGGCGCCCTCCTCGGGCAAGGCTCAGGGGCTCTATTCTGGAGGGCCTTAGACCTAGCCAACATCACGAGGGAGGCGCTCGGGCACCATGTGGAGGCGTGCTTCGCTGCATGTTTCCCTTAGGACGGCGCTGGGCGAGGAGCGCCCGGTGCTCAGGAGTTCATCGTCAAGGTGACCCGGGAGCTTCAAGAGGCAAGGGCCATATGTGGCGATCGCTGCCCACCACCCGGCATAGCTCCCCATCCTGGTGAGGACGGTGGGCTGCGCATCTGCGTCGACATTCCAGGGCTCAACAGGGCTGCATCTCAGGAGCGCTTCTGGCCTTCGCGCGTTGGTCGGTGCGAGGGTGCACCTCACAGCTACGTTCGCATGCCATTCGGCTTGCCGAGCGCGGTTGTCACCTTCCAGCGCCATCTACGGAGCATCCTGGCAGCTCAGGAGGCCATGCATCATGTTGTCCCGGTGGAGATGGCGACGGTCCTCAAGGCACAACTCGAACCCCCGGAGCCTTATGAGGCTCAGAGCCCTGGCGGCTCATGAGGAACGACTCCTTCAGCGCACCTTCAGCTACTCCAACACCACTCCAGCTGCGGTAACAGGTGACTCTTTCCAGTTCATTCAGTTGGGGGCGCCCCTCAGGCAGCATCATCCCCAAGTCGCACGGGCCTGTCCCTGCGACATGCATCATTTTACATTTCTAGCTTACTTTGATGGAGGCGCCCCTCGGGCTGCATCATCCCCAGGCCGCTCGGGTCTGTCCAAGTGGCATGTATCGTTCTTGCATCTATCTGAGCTAACCTGCCTCTTTGCTTGAGTCGTTTTATGACTATCACCTGCTTATCTGGTACTTAGATACCCCACCCATGACCGCCCTCATTACCATGGGAGCCATGCGCCGGTTGTCTTTCTTTTGGATCCATCGCATGAGTAGGCTAGGCACGGCGTCTGTGCTCGGGTCCATCCCTGCAGCGTCGATAAACCCAACGACTGAGCTCTGCCTGGCGGGCCGGCCCCATTCACGTCACCTCCTGGGGTCATTGATGTCTGGCCTTCTCATGTGACCGCCTCAGGAAATCCGTCCGGCGCAGGTTGCCTAACCATCTTGTAGGACCGCTGAAGCTATCAAGAACCAAGACCAGGCACAACCCGCCTTGAGGTAGGGCCTCGTGAGTCCCGCACTGGCTCATGGGTGCCCAGACACACCTCTTCTAGCCCTGCCGTGCAAGCCACGTGTCAGGGCGGGGATGTACACGCCCCGGGGGCTCCACTCAGAGGGAGCCCTCACCCACGCACCAGTGGAAGCACCATGCTCCGCACTGGCAGTCGACACGGTCGAGGAGCAGCTATGCCCGTGCAAGTGCAAAAGCGCTACGCTGCGCGCTGGTGATAAACAACTGAGGGCGGCCCCATGGTCGTACCAACCTCAGGGAGCCACCCGGCTTAGTGTCCAGCCTCACCGCAATGCTCCCCCTCGGGAGAGTCGCGCGAGGGGGCTGGGCACGGGGGATGCGCTCAGGCCTCGCCTAGCGTACACCTCCTTGCCAGGTCCCTCGGACTTGGTCATCGCTTACCCCTCCCGAGCGGGACCTCAGCGAGGGCAGGTATGAAGGTATGTTTGAGCGTCAAGCGGGACTCCTGAGCATCGCGACTTAGGAGCCTGACTTGCCACGTAGCCCCTCACCCCCTTAGTCACGTCCTGGTAATCCGGACGGCCCAACGGTGACTGAGGTATATGCGGGGTCGGGCCCTGCCGACGTAGAACCCTAAGGCCTATTTTTGCATTTCCTTCCTGTAGGCCGTTTGCACATCAAGGGGGACTACTGAGCATCGCGACTCAGGAGCCTAACTGGCCACGTAGCCCCTCACCCCTTGGTCCCGTCCTGGTGATCCGGACGGCCCAACGGTAGCTGAGGTATGCGTGGGGTCGGGCCCTGCCTACCTAAATAAATTATTACACGTCATATTGTCCTTCAAACATCAAGCAGAGTTTTAACGCCTCTACGAGGCATGTCTCATGTCACAGGGAAGTTCGCAGAAAAATAAAATGAGAAGGAGCACCGTCCTTCACTAGCAAGCCTTGTCTTCAGCCTTGGGCGCCGTCATCAGGAAGGGCCTTCCCGTCGGCAGCGTCACCATCGGCCGCATAGTTGGCCTCGGTCGCGAGATTGGCGGCGCTGTCGGTTGGAGGTGCAGGCTTGACAGTGAGGAACTTCTTCAGAAGGGCCTCCACCTGGCCCTCCACGGCTGCAGCAGCAGCTGCGCAGCGCTCCTTCTCCATGGGCTCGAGGAGCTCGCCGAGGTCAACGCCAGGGTCACGAAGATAGAGATGGCTGAAGACGCGCATTAGGGCAGATGAGGAGAGCGCGCGGGCTTCCCCCTCCATCAGGGGACCGATTCCGTTGGCAACACCCTCGAGCGCCATGACAAGATGAGGGAGCAGCTGGGCAGGGCCTTCATCATCGGTCGCCAGCGACTTCTCCAAGCCCTTCTCATAGAAACCCTGCAGCACCGCATGGGACCTCTCCTCAAGATATTTGAAGGCCGCGCGGTCCTCGGTAAGAACCTTCGCCCTGGCCTCCAGCTAGGCCTTCTCCGCCGCCACCTTCTTCTCCAGCTCCTCCAGGCGGCTACGTTCTGCGGCCTGCGCCCTCGCCGATTGCTCCAGCTCGGCATCACGACTGGTGACGGTGTCTTCTCGGGCCTTCGTATTCTCCTCCTCCGCCCTGAGACCGCGGGCCTCGGCCGTGCGCTCGTTGCGCATGGTCTCCAGCTCGGCTTCCATCAACCGGCAGCGCTCCTTGGCAGCCTCGGCATCCTTCAACGCCACCTCATGGGTGGCCACGGCTTGGTCAGCGGCTTGCTTGTCCTCCTCGGAAGCTGCCATGGCCTGGCCCATCACTGCCCTGACAGACGCGTCAGA
The DNA here is from genome assembly GCF_056163025.1 of Triticum urartu. Taxonomy (NCBI): domain Eukaryota; kingdom Viridiplantae; phylum Streptophyta; class Magnoliopsida; order Poales; family Poaceae; genus Triticum; species Triticum urartu. Next base: position 358,571,756 of record NC_141876.1, on the reverse strand, counting down.
GTGCAACCAACCCGAAATCAGCTCCACACGCCCCGCCACCAAGCGACGGTCAGCGCCCTAAAGATCATCCCGCAGCCGGGTCAACGCGGAAAGAGCCTCCCCCAGAACATCAGGTGTATCGGAAGGATCAAGGGCTAGTGGCATAACGGGAGGAGGAGGAGGAGGCATTACCGCCAGGGCATGCGCGCTGGCAGCAGCGGAAGAAGGAACCAGGGGCTCCTAAGCCATTGAACCATCGGCGGGAAAGCTAGGGGTATGTACCTCTGGAGCCATCTTGGCGGTGGATATCTCCTTCTCCAAAGGCCAGTCCACCAGGCCTCGCGAGGAGGACCGAGCTAGAGAGGCATGGGCGCTATCACCACCCTTCCGTGCAGGAGGAGGCGCGGCCACGGCAGGCTGCTGGGTCATAGAAGGCATGGGTGCGCCTTCTTTCTTCTTCTTCGCCGCTGACGTTGGCCTGGCGGAACAAGGAAGGGCGTCAAAAGCAGCACAAGAGCAAGAACAAAATCAGGACGGGGCACTTACTGATCCACGTCGGCGTAGTCCCTCGGGATCTTCAGGACCGTGAAGCCCGTAGGCTTCACAACCTAGGGCGCCGACGCGCGGATCCCAAGAGCGTCGCCTCAGGAGATCAGCGCCGACCGGCTCTTCGTCAGGACCCCAGCCAGCGGCTTCTTCGAGGGGGTAACCCGAGACCTCGTGGAGACCCCAGCAGAGGGCAGGACCTCCTTCACCGGATGGTCGTCAGCATCGTCGTCATCAGGCAAGGTGCGAAGGAGGTCGGCCTTGCGCGGAGGGGAAGTCTCCCTGCCCCCTCCCGGGTCGCCTCCGAGTCCCGCTCCTCCTCCCCATCAGACTCACCGGAAGACACCACCATCGGAGTCATTGCCACCAGGACCTCGGAGGGCGCCGGAGGCACAAGCCCGTATTCATTGAAGACATGCATGATGGCGGCGATCTCTGCCCCGTCAGCGTGGTGGTACAGCGGAAGATGTGAGTCCAGCGGGAATCCCTGGTCCTCCCCGACCAGGAGTCGCAAGGCAGCGTCCAGCTCCTCATCGGACAAAGAGTCGGGGCACAGGCGTAGGTCGTCCCCCTCCTCCTCGAACTTATAAAGGGGGCGCGAATGCGCCTGAAGCAGGGCCAGGCGCTGTGCCAGAAAGTCCTTGAGTATCATGGCCCCCTGATAACCCAGAAGTATAGGGGATCGCAACAGTTTTCGAGGGTAGAGTATTCAACCCAAATTTATTGATTCGACACAAGGGGAGCCAAAGAATATTCTCAAGTATTAGCAACTGAGTTGTCAATTCAACCACACTTGGAAACTTAATATCTACAGCAAAGTATTTAGTAGCAAAGTAATATGATAGTAGTGGTAACGGTAGCAAAAGGTAACAATAGCAAAAGTAATGTTTTTGGTATTTTGTAATGATGATAGAATAGCAACGGAAAAGTACATAAGCGAAGAACAGTATATGGAAAACTCGTAGGCAATGGATCGGTGATGGAGAATTATGCCGGATGCGGTTCATCATGTAACAATCATAACATAAGGTGACACAGAACTAGCTCCAATTCATCAATGTAATGTAGGCATGTATTCCGAATATAGTCATACGTGCTTATGGAAAAGAACTTGCATGACATCTTTTGTCCTACCCTCCCGTGGCAGCGGGGTCCCAATGGGAACTAAGGGATATTAAGGCCTCCTTTTAATAGAGTACCGGAACAAAGCATTAGCGCATAGTGAATACATGAACTCCTGAAACTATGGTCATCACCGGTAAGTATCCCGATTATTGTCACTTTGGGGTTAACGGATCATAACACATAATAGGTGACTATAGACTTGCAAGATAGGATCAAGAACTCTCATATTTTGATGAAAACATAATAGGTTAAGATCTGAGATCATGGCACTCGGGCCCTAGTGACAAGCATTAAGCATAGCAAAGTCATAGCAACATCAATCTCAGAACATAGTGGATACAAGGGATAAAACCCTAACAAAACTAACTCGATTACATGATAGATCTCATCCAACCCATCACCAACCAGCAAGCCTACGATGGAATTACTCACGCACGGCGGTGAGCATCATGAAATTGATGGAGGATGGTTGATGATGACGATGGCGACGGATTCCCCTCTCCGGAGCCCCGAACGGACTCCAGATCAGCCCTCCCAAGAGGTTTTAGGGCTTGATGGCCGCTCCGTATCGTAAAACGTGATGAATTCTTCTCTCTGATTTTTTTTCTCCCCGAAAGCAAATATATAGAGTTGGAGTTGAGGTCGGAGGAGCTCCAGGGAGCCCACGAGGTAGGGGGCACGTCCTAGGGGGGCAGGCGTGCCCCCCACCCTCGTGGACAGGTGGTGGGCCCCCTGGTCTTCATCTTTTGCAAGGATTTTTTATTATTTCCGAATAGATGTTCCGTGAAGTTTTAGGTCATTCTCAGAACTTTTGTTTCTGCACATAAATAACACCATAGCAATTCTGCTGAAAACAGCATCAGTCCGGGTTAGTTCCATTCAAATCATGCAAGTTAGAGTCCAAAACAAGGGCAAAAGTGTTTGGAAAGTAGATACGACGGAGACGTATCAACTCCCCCAAGCTTAAACCTTTGCTTGTCCTCAAGCAATTCAGTTGATAAACTGAAAGTGATAAAGAAAAACTTTTACAAACTCTGTTTGCTCTTGTTGTAAATATGTAAAGCCAGCATTCAAGTTTTCAGCAAAGATTATGAACTAACCATATTCACAATAACGCATAGGTCTCAAGTTTACTCATATCAATGGTATAATCAACTAGCGAGCAGTAATAATAAATCTCGGATGACAACACTTTCTCAAAACAATCATAATATGATATAACAAGATGGTATCTCGCTAGCCCTTTTTGAGACCCTAAAACATAAATGCAGAGCACCTTTAAAGATCAAGGACTGACTAGACATTGTAATTCATGGTAAAAGAGATCCATTCAAGTCATACTCAATGTAAACTAACAGTAATGAATGCAAATGACAGCGGTGCTCTCCAACTGGTGCTTTTTAATAAGAAGATGATGACTCAACATGAAAGTAAATAGATAGGCCCTTCACAGAGGGAAGCAGGGATTTGTAGAGGCGCCAGAGCTCGGTTTTGAAATAGAGATGAATAATATTTTTGAGCGGTATACTTTCATTGTCAACATAACAACCAAGAGATGGCAATATCTTCCATGCTATACACATTATAGGCGGTTCCCAAACAGAATGGTAAAGTTTATACTCCCCCTCCACCAACAAGCATCAATCCATGGCTTGCTCGAAACAACGAGTGCCTCCAACTAACAAGAGTCCCAGGGGGAGTTTTGTTTGCAATTATTTTGATTTGATTTGCATAAAGCATGGGACTGGGCATCCCGGTGACCAAGCCACTTTCTCGTGAGTGAGGAGCGGAGTCCACTCCTCTTGAGAATAACCCGCCTAACATGGAAGATACGGACAGCCCTAGTTGATACATGAGCTATTCGAGCATACAAAACAGGATATTTATTTGAAGGTTTATAGTTTGGCACATACAAATTTACTTGGAACGGCAGGTAGATACTATATATAGGTAGGTATGGTGGACTCATATGGAATAACTTTGGGGTTTATGGAGTTGGATGCACAAGAAGTATTTCCGCTTAGTACAGGTGAAGGCTAGCAAAAGACTGGGAAGCGGCCAGCTAGAGAGCGACAACAGGCATGAGCATGCATGAAAATTAATCAACACCGAATGCAAGCATGAGTAGGATATAATCCAGCATGAACATAAATATCGTGAAGGCTATGTTGATTTTGTTTCAACTACATGCGTGAACATGCGCCAAGTCAAGTCACTTAAATCATTCAGAGGAGGATACCACCCTATCATACCACATCACAACCATTTTAATAGCATGTTGGCACACAAGGTAAACCATTATAAGCTCCTAGCTAATCAAGCATGGCACAAGAAACTATGATCTCTAGTTGTCATTGCAAACATGTTTATTCATAATAGGCTGAATCAGGAACGATGAACTAATCATACTTACAAAAACAAGAGAGGTCGAGTTCATACCAGCTTCTCCCATCTCAATCAGTTCATCATGTAATCATCATTATTGCCTTTCACTTGCACGACCGAATGATGTGGATAAAAATAAGAGTGCACGTGCATTGGACTAAGCTGGAATCTGCAAGCATTCAATAAACAGGAGAAGACAAGGCAATATGGGCTCTTTTGCTAGATCAACAATAATGCATATAAGAGCCGCTTCAACAATTTAATTATGGTCTTCTCCTATCGACCTCCAAAGAAAAGAAAAGAAATAAAACTATTTACACGAGAAAGATCCCAACAAGAAAAAAGAGGAACATGAAATCTTTTTGGGTTTTCTTTTTAATTACTACTACAAGCATGGAAATTAAAACTAGCTAAAAGCTACAACTAATTTTTTTGGTTTTTCTTAAGGTTTGTTAAACACACAAGAAGAAAGCATAAAAAGGAAAGTAAACTAGCATGGAAATTACAATGAATAAGTATGAGCACCGACATCTAGCAATGAGTGTGTGAACATGAATATAATGTCGGTGGGAAATACGTACTCCCCCAAGCTTAGGCTTTTGGCCTAAGTTGGTCTACGGCCACGGCTGGCCTGGCTGATATCCATAGTAATAGTTGGGGTCGTACTGAGATGCAGCAGCTATCGCCTCCTGAGCTGCAGCGTGGCAACGAGCGGCCTCCGCCCTCCTCTCGTACTCATCTGCCTCCTCTCTGGTAATAACATATCTTCCTTTTTCCTGATAATCAAAGAAGGCAAGAGCAGGGAGAGTAATACGGATAGCATGATGTCTGTCAAAGATTAAACGATACTGGAGAGGTGATTCATTCCTCTCGACAAACTGGTGGTGAACCATAGCATTAAAGTCTAGGTAAGCAGGAGGTAATTCAATATCATCATTACGTATAGTTACACCAAGAAAATTAGCTAAACGGGTTGCATAAATTCCACCAAAGAAATCTCCATTAAATCTATTCAGATGCAACCTACGTGCAACAATGGCTCCCAAATTATAAGATTTATCTCCCAACACAGCAGTCCTAAGAATACTAAGGTCAGGGACACACATGTGACATGCTTCGTCTTTACCGTTAATGCATCTACCTATGAAGAGAGCAAAATAATGTATAGCAGGAAAATGAATGCTCCCTATGGTAGCTTGTGTTATATCTCTAGATTCCCCCACAGTTATATTAGCAAGAAAATCTCTAAATTCAGATTTGCGAGGTTCCCTGATACTACCCCATTGTGGAAGTTTGCAAGCAGTGGTAAAATCCTCTAAGTCCATAGTGTAAGAATTTTCATAAAGATCAAACAGGACGGTTGGAGAATTACGTGAAGATGAAAATTCAAAACTCCTCACAAAGGAACTAGTGAGATAATGTTACTAATGGCATTTTTCTTCCTCGAAGCTCACAAGATCAGCGTTATGCAAATATGCGTTAAATTCTTCCTTAATTCCCGCTCGATCCATAAATTTTTCCGAAGGCCATTCACAAGGACGCACTGGAGCGTTTCTTGGTGGCTCATCATCAGCATCACGCATTGCAAGCCTGGGCTCTTGTTTCCTTGAAGAGCCCCCTTGGTACATTTTTCCTAAACATATTTCTTCCTCTGAAAAATTTCTGAAATTTTTAGTAACTTCAAAATAAAAGTGAATCAAACTCAATAATATTGATAGCAACTACTCCTACAAGTGCTTAGAGCCTATATCATGCATCAAAACTACTTCTGACAATATAAATTTGACATGCAAGCTCAAGAACAGGGTCACCTAAGCAGCACAAATTTGCAATGAATAAAGTACTAGAACAAAAACTAATTGGACCAATGGAGGAGTCACATACCAAGGAACAATCCCCCCAAGCAGTTTTGTGAGAGGTGCTTTGAGCAAGGAGATCGAAAATGGCAGCAAAATGAGCTTGGACTCGGGTTTGAGCTAGATATTCATGTTTGTGGGAGGAAGAAGGAGTGTGTGGGTGCATGAATAAGCGGAGGAGGGCCACCGTGGGCCCACGAAGCAAGGGGCGCGCCCTCCACCCTTGTGGCCAGGTGGTTGATCCTCCTGTTGTGTACTCAGTTCCAAATATTCTCAAATATTCCAGAAAAAATCATATTTAAGTTTCAGGGCATTTGGAGAACTTTTATTTTTGGGGTATTTTTATATTGCATGGATAATTCAGATAACAGACGGAAAAAAATACTATTTTTACTTTATTTCAACTAAATAATAGAAAGTAGAAAGAGGGTACAGAAGGTTGTGCCTTCTAGTTTCATCCATCTCATGCTCATCAAAAGGAATCCACTAACAAGGTTGATCAAGTCCTGTTAACGAACTCATTCCGAATAACATGGAACCAGAGAAATTTCGAATAACACTATGTTACCTCAACGGGGATATGCACATCCCCAATAATAAGAATATCATATTTCTTCTTGATAGTAGGAAGAGGAAATTCAAAACCTCCAAATATAATCGATGGAATTTTTCCAATAGAGTTGATACTATGAACTTGAGGTTGTTTCCTCGGAAAGTGTACCATATGCTCATTACCATTAACATGAAAAGTGACATTGCCTTTAGTGCAATCAATAACAGCCCCTGAAGTATTCAAAAAGGGTCTTCTAAGAATAATAGATATACTATCGTCCTCGGGAATATCAAGAATAACAAAGTCTGTTAAAATAGTAACGTTTGCAACTACAACAGGCACATCCTCACAAATACCCACATGTATAGCAGTTGATTTATCAGCCATTTGCAAAGATATTTCAGTAGGTGTCAACTTATTCAAATCAAGTCTACGGTATAAAGAGAGAGGCATAACACTAACACCGGCTCCAAGATCACATAAAGCAGTTTTAACATAATTTCTTTTAATGGAGCATGGTATAGTGGGTACTCCCGGATCTCCAAGTTTCTTTGGTATTCCACCATTAAAAGTATAATTAGCAAGCATGGTGGAAATTTCAGCTTCCGGTATGTTTCTTTTATTAGTAACAACATCTTTCATGTACTTAGCATAAGGATTCATTTTAAGCATATCAGTTAATCGCATACGCAAAAAGATAGGTCTAATCATTTCAGCAAAGCGCTCAAAATCCTCATCATCCTTTTTCTTGGATGGTTTGGGAGGAAAAGGCATGGGTCTCTGACCCATGGTTCTCTTTCTTTACCATGTTTCCTAGCAGCAAAGCATTTCTTATCATAACATTGATTCTTTGATTGTGGGTTATCAAGATCAACAGCAGGTTCAATTTCTATATCATTATCATTACTAGGTTGAGCATTATCATGAACATTATTGTTAACATTATCACTAGTTTCAGGTTCATTACCAGATTGTGTTTCAGCATCAGAAATAGAAATATCATTTGGACTCTCAGGTGTTTCAGTAATAGGTTTACTAGAAGCATGCAAAGTCCTATCATTTTTGTTTTTCTTCCTATTAGAAGGACTAGGTGCATCCACATTATTTCTCTGAGAATCTTGCTCAATTCTCTTAGGGTGGCCTTCAGGATACAAAGGTTCCTGAGTCATTCTACCACCTCTAGTCATAACTCTAACAGCGTTATCATTATTCTTACTATTCAATTCATTGAGCAAATCATTTTGAGCTTTAAGTACTTGTTCTACTTGAGTGGTAACCATAGAAGCATGTTTACTAATAAGTTTAAGTTCACCTTTGACATTAGCCATATAATTACCCAAGTGTTCAAGCATATCTGAATTGTATTTCAATTGTCTACCAAAATAAGCACTAAAATCTTCTTGCTTAACCATAAATTTATCAAACTCATCTAAGCATGGGCTAGCAAATTTAGTAAACGGGATTTCAGCTTTATCATATCTATAGAGAGAATTTACTTTTACTACATGTGTCGGGTTATCAGGACCATGAGTTTCTTCAATAGGAGATGGATTAAGGTCAAATGTTTCTTCAACAGGCGGTAAATTAAGACCGTGTATTTCTTCAATAGGAGGAAAATTTCTTAACATCTTCAGCTTTAATACCTTTTTCTTTCATAGATTTCTTTTCCTCTTGCATATCTTCAGGACTGAGAAATAGAACACCCCTCTTCTTCAGAGTTGGTTTAGGAATAGGCTCAGGAGTTGGTTCATGAAGTGTCCAATTATTTTCATTTGTCAACATATTATTCAATAGAATTTCAGCTTCATCCGGCATTCTTTCCCTGAAAACAGAACCAACACAACTATCCAGGTAATCTCTGAGGCATCGGTTAGTCCATTATAAAAGATATCAAGTATTTCATTTTTCATAAGAGGATGATCAGGCAAAGCATTAAGTAATTGGAGAAGCCTCCCCCAAGCTTGTGGGAGACTCTCTTCTTCAATTTGCACAAAATTATATATATCCCTTAAAGCAGCTTGTTTCTTATGAGCAGCGAAATATTTAGCGGAAAAGTAATAAATCATATCCTGGGGACTACGCACACAACCAGGATCAAGAGAATTAAACCATATCTTAGCATCACCCTTTAATGAGATAGGAAATATTTTAAGGATATAAAAGTAGCGAGTTCTCTCATCATTGGTGAACAAGGTGTCTATATCATTTAATTTAGTAAGATGTGCCACAACAGTTTCAGATTCATAGCCATGAAAAGGATCAGATTCAACCAAAGTAATTATATCAGGATCAACAGAGAATTCATAATCCTTATCAGTAACAAAGATAGGTGAAGTAGCAAAAGCAGGGTCAGGTTTCATCCTAGCATTTAAAGATTGCTTATTCCATTTAGCTAATAACCTCTTAAGTTCATAACTATCTTTGCAAGCTAAAATAGCCAAAGAAGCTTCTTTATTAAAAACATAACCCTTAGGAATAATGGGCAAGTCTTCATCATCACTTTCATCAATATTATCAGATTCAATATTTTCATTCTCTCTAACCCTAACAAGTTGTTCATCAAGAAATTCACCAAGTGGCACAGTAGTATCAAGCATGGAAGTAGTTTCATCATAAGTATAATGCATAGCAGAAGTGGCATCATCAATAACATGTGACATATCAGAACGAATAGCAGAAGCAGGTTTAGGTGTCGCAAGCTTACTCAAAACAGAAGGTGAATCAAGTGCAGAGCTAGATGGCAGTTCCTTACCTCCCCTCGTAGTTGAGGGATAAATCTTGGTTTTTGGATCTCTCAAGTTCTTCATAATGATAAGCAGATATAAATCCCAAGTGACTCAAAGAATAGAGCTATGCACCCCGGCAATGGCGCCAGAAAATAGTCTTGATAACCCACAAGTATAGGGGATCGCAACAGTTTTCGAGGGTAGAGTATTCAACCCAAATTTATTGATTTGACACAAGGGGAGCCAAAGAATATTCTCAAGTATTAGTAGCTGAGTTGTCAATTCAACCACAACTGGAAACTTAATATCTGCAGCAAAGTATTTAGTAGCAAAGTAGTATGATAGTAGTGGTACCGGTAGCAAAAGGTAACAGTAACAAAAGTACTGTTTTTGGTATTTTGTAATGATGATAGCAATAGCAATGGAAAAGTAAATAAGCAAAGAACAGTATATGGAAAACTCGTAGGCAATGGATCGGTGATGGATAATTATGCCGGATGCAGTTCATCATGTAACAATCATAACATAAGGTGACACAGAACTAGCTCCAATTCATCAATGTAATGTAGGCATGTATTCCGAATATAGTCATACATGCTTATGGAAAAGAACTTGCATGACATCTTTTGTCCTACCCTCCCGTGGCAGAGGGGTCCTAACGGAAACTAAGGGATATTAAGGCCTCCTTTTAATAGAGTACCGGAACAAAGCATTAGCACATAGTGAATACATGAACTCCTCAAACTATGGTCATCACCGGTAAGTCTCCCGATTATTGTCACTTCGGGGTTAACGGATCATAACACATAATAGGTGACTATAGACTTGCAAGATAGGATCAAGAACTCTCATATTTTGATGAAAACATAATAGGTTCAGATCTGAAATCATGGCACTCGGGCCCTAGTGACAAGCATTAAGCATAGCAAAGTCATAGCAACATCAATCTCAGAACATAGTGGATACTAGGGATCAAACCATAACAAAACTAACTCGATTACATGATAATCCCTCTGTAAACTAATATAAGAGTGTTTAGATCACTATTTTAGTGATCTAAACGCTCTTATATTAGTTTACGGAGGGAGTAGATCTCAACCAACCCATCATCGTCCAGCAAGCTGATACGTCTCCAACGTATCTATAATTTTTGATTGCTCCATGCTACTTTATCTACTGTTTTAGACTATATTGGGCTTTATTTTCCACTTTTATATTATTTTTGGGACTAACCTATTAACCGGAGGCCCAGCCCAGAATTGCTGTTTTTTGCCTATTTCAGTATTTCAAGGAAACAGAATATCAAACGGAGTCCAAACGGAATGAAACCTTCGGGAACGTGATCTTCTCACCAAACGTGATCCAGGAGACTTGGACCCTACTCCAAGAAGTTTCCGGGGAGGTCATGAGGGTGGAGGGCGCCCCCCTCCTGGGCGCGCCCTCCTGCCTCGTGGGCCCCTCGGAGCTCCACCGACGTGCTCCTTCCTCCTATATATACCTACGTACCCCCATTAGACCAAAGACGGAGCCAAAAACCTAATTCCACCGCCGCAACTTCCTGTATCCACGAGATCCCATCTTGGGGCCTGTTCCGGAGCTCCGCCGGAGAGGGAATCCATCACGGAGGGCTTCTACATCAACACCATAGCCCTTCCGATGAAGTGTGAGTAGTTTACTTCAGACCTTCGGGTCCATAGCTAGTAGCTAGATGGCTTCTTCTCTCTTTTTGGATCTCAATACAATGTTCTCCCCCTCTCTCGTGGAGATCTATTCGATGTAATCTTCTTTTTGCGGTGTGTTTGTTGAGACCGATGAACTGTGGGTTTATGATCCAACTTATCTATGAATAATATTTGAATCTTATCTGAATTCTTTTATGTATGATTGAGTTATCTTTGCAAGTCTCTTCGAATTATCCGTTTGGTTTGACCAACTAGATTGGTAGTTCTTGCAATGGGAGAAGTGCTTAGCTTTGGGTTCAATCTTGTGGTGTCCTTACTCAGAGTTGCAAGGCACGTATTGTATTGTTGCCATCGAGGATAACAAGATGGGGTATTTATCATATTGCATGAATTTATTCCTCTACATCATGTCATCTTGCTTAAGGCGTTACTCTGTTTTTAACTTAATACTCTAGATGCATGCTGGGTAGCGGTCGATGAGTGGAGTAATAGTAGTAGATGCAGGCAGGAGTCGGTCTACTTGTCACGGACGTGATGCCTATATACATGATCATACCTAGATAACCTCATAACTATGCTAAATTCTATCAATTGCTCAACAGTAATTTGTTCACCCACCGTAGAATATCTATGCTCTTGAGAGAAGCCACTAGTGAAACCTATGGCCCCCGGGTCTATTCTCATCATATCAATCTCCATTACTTTATTTTACTTGTTTTGCTTTTACTTTTCACTTTGCATCTTTATACCAAAAATATTATCTCTATCAGATCTCACTCTCGTAAGTGACCGTGAAGGGATTGTCAATCCCTAAGCATTGGTTGCGAGTTGCTACCGTTTTGTGCAGGTACGGGGGACTTGCGCGTGACCTCCTACTGGATTGATACCTTGGTTCTCAAAAACTGAGGGAAATACTTACGCTACTGTGCTGCATCACCCCCTCCTCTTCGGGGAAAACCAACGCTAGTTTGAGACATAGCAAGAAGGATTTCTGGCGCCGTTGCCGGGGAGGCCTACGCCAAGTCAAGTCAAGATTTACTCTCCCGTCAACGAGCCATTTCTGGCGCCGTTGCCAGGGAAGCCTACGCAAAAGTCAACATACCAAGTACCCATCACAATCTCTATCTCTCGCATTACATTATTTGCCATTTTCCTCTCATTTTCCTCTCCCCCACTTCACCCTTGCCGTTTTATTCGCCCTCTCTTTCCCTTTGCCTTTTGTTTGCTCGTGTGTTAGTTTGCTTGCTTGTCGTGATGGCCCAAGATGCTACCAAATTGTGTGACTTCACCAATACCAATAACAATGATTTCCTTAGCACTCTGATTGCTCCTCTTGCCAATACTGAATCTTGTGAAATCAATACTGCTTTGTTGAATCTTGTTATGAAAGATCAATTCGCCAGCCTTCCTAGTGAAGATGCCGCTACTCATCTAAATGGCTTTGTTGATTTATGTGATATGCAAAAGAAAAAGGATGTCGATAATGATGTCGTTAAATTGAAGCTATTTCCTTTTTCGCTTAGAGATCATGCTAAAGTGTGGTTTTCATCTTTGCCTAAAAATAGTATTGATTCTTGGAACAAGTGCAAAGATGTTTTTATCTCTAAGTATTTTCCTCCCGCTAAGATTATCTCTCTTAGGAATGATATTATGAATTTTAAGAAACTTGATCATGAACATGTTGCACAAGCTTGGGAGAGAATGAAATTAATGCTACGTAATTGTCCTACTCATGGTTTGAACTTATGGATGATTATACAAAAATTTTATGCTGGATTGAATTTTGCTTCTAGAAATCTTTTAGATTCGGCCGCGGGAGGCACTTTTATGGAAATCACTTTAGGAGATGCTACTAAACTCCTATATAATATTATGGTCAATTATTCAAAATGGCATACTGAGAGATCTACTAATAAAAAATGCATGCTATAGAAGAAATCAATGTTTTGAGTGAAAAGATGGATGAACTTAGGAATTTATTTGTTAAGAGTGTTTCTTCTGATCCCAATAATATGCCTTTGTCTACTTTGCTTGAGAATAATAATGAATCTATGGATGTGAATTTTGTTGGTAGGAATAGTTTTGGTAACAACGCGTATAGAGGGAATTTTAATTCTAGGCCTTATCCTAGTAATCCTTCTAATAATTATGGAAATTCCTACAACAACTCTTATGGAAATTTTAATAAGATGCCCTATGAATTTGAGAGTAGTGTTAAAGAGTTTATGAATTCGCAAAAGAATTTCAATGCTTTGCTTGAAGAGAAATTGCTTAAAGTTGATGATTTGGCTAGGAACGTTGATAGAATTTCTCTTGAGGTTGATTCTTTAAAGCTTAGATCTATTCCTCCTAAGCATGATATCAATGAGTCTCTCAAAGCCATGAGAATTTCCATTGATGAGTGCAAAGAAAGAACCGCTAGGATGCGTGCTTACAAAGATGCCTTTATTAAAGCGTGTTCTTCTAATAACTATGAGAATCAAGATGAAGATCTAATAGTTATTGATGTGTCCCCTATTAAATCTTTGTTTTGCAATATGAATCTTGATGAATCTGATTATGATCTTCCCTTACCTAGAAGGCGTTCTAAGAATTCTGAGTTTTTAGATCCTGATGATGAAATTGATAAAAAAGGGATTGAAAGAAATAAAAATCTAGATATTGCTAAACCCACTATTTTGGATCTCAAGGAATTCAACTATGAAAACTGCTCTTTAATTGATTGTATTTCCTTGTTGCAATCCGTGTTAAATTCTCCTCATGCTTATAGTCGAAATAAGGCCTTTACCGAACACATTGTTGACGCCTTAATGCACTCTTATGAAGAAAAGCTTGAGTTGAAAGTTTCTATCCCTAGAAAACTCCATGATGAGTGGGAACCTAGAATTAAGAATTAAAAATTACGAGTTTTATGCTTTGTGTGATTTGGGTGCTAGTGTCTCTACTATCCCCAAAGCTTTGTGTGATTTGCTAGATTTCCGTGACTTTGATGATTGCTCTCTAAACTTGCATCTTGCAGATTCCACTATTAAAAATCCTATGGGAATAATTAATAATGTTCTTATTGTTGCAAATAGGAATTATGTGCCCGTAGATTTTATCGTTCTTGATATAGATTGCAATCCTTCATGTCCTATTATTCTTGGTAGACCTTTCCTTAGAACGACTGGTGCAATTATTGATATGAAGGAAGGGAATATTAAATTCCAATTTCCCTTAAAGAAGGGCATGGAACACTTTCCTAGAAATAAATTACCATATGAATCTATCATGAGAGCCACTTATGGATTGCCTACCAAAGATGGCAATACCTAGATCGATCCTTGCTTTTATGCCTAGCTAGGGGCGTTAAACGATAGCGCTTGTTGGGAGGCAACCCAATTTTATTTTGTGTTTTTTGTTTTTGTTTCTGTTTAGGAATAAATAATCCATCTAGATTCTGTTTAGATGTGGTTTTATCTTTTAATTAGTGTTTGTGCCAAGTTAAACCTATTAGATCTTCTTGGAAGATAGTTATTTGATCTTGCTGTAATTTCCAGAATCTTTGCGCTCAGTGCCCGAATTTTCAAAAATCACAAGAACGTGATAAAATAGTGATTCCAATTGCTGATGATCAATAAACAAATTGCCCAGGTCGTATAATTTTGGTAGAATTTTTTGGGTTCCAGAAGTTTGCGTTAGTAACAGATTACTACAGACTGTTCTGTTTTTGACAGATTCTGTTTTGCGTGTGTTGTTTGCTTATTTTGATGAATCTATGGCTAGTAAAATAGTTTATAAACCATAGAGAAGTTGGAATACAGTAGGTTTAACACCAATACAAATAAAGGACAAGTTCACTATAGTACCTTAAAGTAGTCTTTTGTTTTCTTTCTCTAACGGAGCTCACGAGATTTCTATTGAGTTTTGTGTTGTGAAGTTTTCAAGTTTTGGGTGAATTCTTTTGATGGATTATGGAACAAGGAGTGGTAAGAGCCTAAGCTTGGGGATGCCCATGGCACCCCCAAGATAATCCAAGGACACCAAAAAGTCAAAGCTTGGGGATGCCCCCGAAGGCATCCCCTCTTTCGTCCACTTCCATCGGTAATTTACTTGGAGCTATATTTTTATTCACCACATGATATGTGTTTTGCTTGGAGCGTCTTGTATTATTTGTGTCTTTGCTTGTTAGTCTACCACAATCATCCTTGTTGTACACACCTTTTGAGAGAGCCATGTATGAATTGAAATTTGTTAGAATACTCTATGTGCTTCACTTATATCTTTTGAGCTTGATAGTTTACTCTATGTGCTTCACTTATATATTTTTGAGCGTGATAATTTTTGCTCTAGTGCTTCACTTAGATCTTTTAGAGCATGGTGGTGGTTTGTTTTAAAGAAACTTGATCTCTCATGCTTCACTTAGATTATTTTGAGAGTCGTTAATAGCATGGTAATTTGCTTAATGTTAATATACTTGGTATTCAAGATATGTGAAACTTTCTTTTTAGTGGGTTGAATACTAAGATAAGTTTGATGCTTGATAATTGTTTTGAGATATGGAGGTGATAATATCATAGTCGTGCTAGTTGAGTAGTTTTGAATTTGAGAAATACTTGTGTTGAAGTTAGCAAGTCCCGTAGCATGCACGTATGGTTAAAGTTGTGTAACAAATATGAAGCATGAAGTGTACATGGCTTGTGCATACTTATGAGTGGCGGTCGGGGACGAGCGATGGTCTTTTCCTACCAATATATCCCCCTAGGAGCATGGGCGTAGTACTTGATTTTTGATGACTTCTAAATTTTTGCAATAAGTATATGAGTTCTTTTGACTAATGTTGAGTCCATGGATTATACGCACTTTTACCTTTCCGCCATTTGCTAGCCTCTTCGGTACCGTGCATTGCCCTTTCCCACATTGAGAGTTGGTGCAAACTTCACCGGTGCATCCAAACCCCGTGATATGATACGCTCTTTCACACATAAACCTCTCTATATCTTCCTCAAAACAGCCACCATACCTACCTATCATGGCATTTCCATAGCCATTCCGAGATATATTGCCATGCAACTTCCATCATCATCATCATGACATGCTTTACTTTTGTCATATTGCCATTGCATGATCTTGTAGTTGACATCGTATTTGTGGCAAAGACACCATGCATTATTTTTCATACATGTCACTCTTGATTCATTGCACCATCCCGGTACACCGCCGGAGGCATTCATATACAGTCATATCTTGTTCTAGTATCGAGTTGTAATCATTATGTTGTAATCAATAGAAGTGTGATGATCATCATTATTAGAGCATTGCCCAATCAAAAAAAAGAGAAAGGCCAAAAAAAAGAAAGGCCCAAAAAAAGAATGAGAAAATAAAAAGGGTAATGCTACTATCTCTTTTTCCACACTTGTGCTTCAAAGTAGCACCTTGTTCTTCATGTAGTGAGTCTCATATATTGTGCTTCAAAGTAGCACCATGATTTTCATATAGTGAGTCTCATAATTTGTCTTGTTCATACTAGTGGGAATGTTTCATTATAGAACTTGGCTTGTATATTCCAACGATGGGCTTCCTCAAAATGCCCTAGGTCTTCATGAGCAAGCAAGTTGGATGCACACCCACTAGTTTTCTTTTGTTGAGCGTTCTTAGCTCTAGTGCATCCGTTGCATGGCACTCCCTACTCCTTGCATTAACATCAATTGATGGGAATCTCCATAGCTCATTGATTAGCCTCGCTGATGTGAGACTTTCTCCTTTTTTGTCTTCTCCACACAATCCCCATCATCATATTCTATACCACCCATAGTGCTATGTCCATGGCTCGCGCTCATGTATTGCGTGAAGGTTGAAAAAGTTTGAGATCATTTGAGTATGAAACAATTGCTTGGCTTGTCATCGGGGGTAGAGAAGTTGGGAACATCTTTGTGTGGCAAAAATGAAGCATAGCCTAACTATATGATTTTGTAGGGATGAACTTCCTTTGGCCATGTTATTTTGAGATGACATAATTGTTTGATTAGTATGCTTGAAGTATCATCATTTTTATGTCAATATGAACTTTTGTCTTGAACCTTTCGGATCTGAATATTCATACCATGATTAAGAAGATTTACATTGAAATTATGCCAAAGTATCACTCCGCATCAAAAATTCTCTTTTTATCATTTACCTACTCGAGGACGAGCAGGAATTAAGCTTGGGAATGCCTGATACGTCTCCAACGTATCTATAATTTTTGATTGCTCCATGCTACTTTATCTACTGTTTTGGACTATAATGGGCTTTATTTTCCACTTTTATATTATTTTTGGGACTAACCTATTAACCGGAGGCCCAGCCCAGAATTGCTGTTTTTTGCCTATTTCAGTATTTCAAGGAAACAGAATATCAAACGGAGTCCAAACGGAATGAAACCTTCGGGAACGTGATCTTCTCACCAAACATGATCCAGGAGACTTGGACCCTACTCCAAGAAGTTTCCAGGGAGGTCATGAGGGTGGAGGGCGCCCCCCCTGGGCGCGCCCCCCTGCCTCGTGGGCCCCTCGGAGCTCCACAGACATGCTCCTTCCTCCTATATATACCTACGTACCCCCATTAGACCAAAGACGGAGCCAAAAACCTAATTCCACCGCCGCAACTTCCTGTATCCACGAGATCCCATCTTGGGGCCTGTTCCGGAGCTCCGCTGGAGAGGGCATCCATCACGGAGGGCTTCTACATCAACACCATAGCCCTTCCGATGAAGTGTGAGTAGTTTACTTCAGACCTTCGGGTCCATAGCTAGTAGCTAGATGGCTTCTTCTCTCTTTTTGGATCTCAATACAATGTTCTCCCCCTCTCTCGTGGAGATCTATTCGATGTAATCTTCTTTTTGCGGTGTGTTTGTTGAGACCGATGAATTGTGGGTTTATGATCCAACTTATCTATGAATAATATTTGAATCTTCTCTGAGTTCTTTTATGTATGATTGAGTTATCTTTGCAAGTCTCTTCGAATTATCCGTTTGGTTTGGCCAACTAGATTGGTAGTTCTTGCAATGGGAGAAGTGCTTAGCTTTGGGTTCAATCTTGCGGTGTCCTTACTCAGAGTTGCAAGGCACGTATTGTATTGTTGCCATCGAGGATAACAAGATGGGGTATTTATCATATTGCATGAATTTATTCCTCTACATCATGTCATCTTGCTTAAGGCGTTACTATGTTTTTAACTTAATACTCTAGATGCATGCTGGATAGCGGTCGATGAGTGGAGTAATAGTAGTAGATGCAGGCAGGAGTCGGTCTACTTGTCACGGACGTGATACCTATATACATGATCATACCTAGATAACCTCATAACTATGCTAAATTCTATCAATTGCTCAACAGTAATTTGTTCACCCACCGTAGAATATCTATGCTCTTGAGAGAAGCCACTAGTGAAACCTATGGCCCCCGGGTCTATTCTCATCATATCAATCTCCATTACTTTATTTTACTTGTTTTGCTTTTACTTTTCACTTTTCACTTTGCATCTTTATACCAAAAATACCAAAAATATTATCTCTATCAGATCTCACTCTCGTAAGTGACCGTGAAGGGATTGACAACCCCTAAGCGTTGGTTGCGAGTTGCTACCGTTTTGTGCAGGTACGAGGGACTTGCGCGTGACCTCCTACTGGATTGATACCTTGGTTCTCAAAAACTGAGGGAAATACTTACACTACTGTGCTGCATCACCCCTTCCTCTTCGGGGAAAACCAACGCTAGCTCGAGATGTAGCACAAGCCTACGATGGAATTACTCACGCACGGAGGTGAGCATCATGAAATTGGTGATGGAGTATGGTTGATGATGACGATGGCGACGGATTCCCCTCTCCGGAGCCCCGAATGAACTCCAGATCAGCCTTCCCGAGAGGTTTTAGGGCTTGGCGGCTCCGTATCGTAAAACGTGATGAATTCTTCTCTCTAGTTTTTTTCTCCCCGAAAGCAAATATATAGAGTTGGAGTTGAGGTCGTAGGAGCTCCAGGGGGCCCACGAGGTAGGGGGCGCACCCCCCACCCTCATGGATAGGTGGTGGGCCCCCTGGTCTTCATCTTTTGCAAGGATTTTTTATTATTTCCGAATAGATGTTCCGTGAAGTTTCAGGTCATTTCAAGAACTTTTGTTTCTGCACATAAATAAACACCATAGCAATTCTGCTGAAAACAGCGTCAGTCCGGGTTAGTTCCATTCAAATCATGCAAGTTAGAGTCCAAAACAAGGGCAAAAGTGTTTGAAAAAGTATATACGACGGAGACATATCACCCCCGTCAGCTTCTGTGCCCTCGGATCGTCGGGCCTCAGGTCAACAGCCATCTTCTCCAGCACATGCTTCGCCCGGGGGTCGAAGAGCTTCGCGCTGAGCCAGCTCTCGTCAAAAGAAGGCATCCTAGTCGGCAGCGACAGTCGGGGGTAGCAGCACTTGGCGACCATAAGGACCCATTTTTTCCTGAAGGCCTCAGCCTTCTTCCCCGCCTTCGAAATTACGTTGGTCCTGTTGGCTGCGACGAAATTGGCACATCCCGAACTGGTGAAGCAGCGCCACGGATGGCATCACCCCCAGAAATGCCTCGCAGTAGAATGCAAAAATTGACAGGAGGAGAACGGAGTTGGGATGGAGGTGAAGAGCAAGGAGGCCGTAGTGGCTGAGCACGGCGTAGAAGAAATCGGAAAAGGGAGGAACCAGCCCCGCGAACACGCTGTTCAGGAAGAAGGGACGAAAGGTGCTACCCGAAGCCTCATGCTTGGCGGAGAGGACCCGCAGCGCCGCTACTCTTTCCTCGTCATCGTCACCCACCGTCATCCGGCGTGCGGCGGTGAGCTTCTCCTTTGAGACAGTGCACGCGCTCAAGGCTGGCTCATACCAGGCGGGTGAGGCGCGCGAGGTCTTGGCCTTGTCGGGCGCCATCAGATGCGATCTCAGGGAGAATCCCTAGCAGGTAGGAGGTCTCTTGGGGCGAGAGGATCAAGAAAGGGGATCTGGAGCAAGACGAAGGGAAGCAATGAGGGCACTGCAGTGCGCGCCAGCCTTTTTTTGGACGGGCAGTTGCCGAGGCGGCATGGGGAAGTGGAGACGCCCACAATCGGTCAATCGCCAGTGTCGATCAAGGCCGCAGGCTATTGGGGCCAGCGGCGCTCCGCACTTGACCCTTGGATTCACTGTGAAGCCAAGTACGAGCGCGCCTTGGGCCCGGGGGCTACTGTCGGTGACCTAGGAACGGGGGTACCCAGACTTGCTTGCCTGCGGCCCAGGGCATGGCTCCACCAGTGGCCTGATACGGCCCATCTTCACCAGCAACCACTCAAGACCCTCGCGAGGGGCCAAGCCTCGCTAGATGGATGACACCAAGACCTCCTCCGAGGCAGCCTCCCTAGAATGGCTCCCGAGGAGCAGAGATATTTATGCAAGGGGCACCTCGCGAGGAGCTCCTGGCGTGAGCCATGACGACCAAGGCCAGGCAGGCACCAGCGGGCGCAGAGTACTCGTTGCCTCTTTGGTGCTAAAGGGGCAAGCGCAGGCGAGGAGTCCCAAGGCAGCAGGCAAAGGTTTCCATATTGGTGCAACGAGACCAAGACTAGCAGGACGACGGGATGAAGGTCACCACGGAGCCCACGACGGCGTCTCCACCAGAGTCTTTGGCAGGCGAAGACCACCTTTTGTCAGGATAACTTGTACTAGTTGTCTCCCTTCAAGTTGGCCGTTGTGGGATCCCTTCCCTCCTAATATTTGGGGAGAGGACCCGGGCCTCTATATATAGGGCTAGCCACCACCGTATTGAGGAATCTCATCTTGGACTGGGTCCATTCCACCAAGGCCACCATACAAGCTCACCGAGCTCAAGAACACCTCTCCTCATGAGGCTGTTCATCCTCAGCCTACAAGGCAATCCACCACACCACACTGGAGTAGGGTATTACACCACAACGGTGGCCCGAACCAGTATAAACTCTTGTGTCCCTTGTCCCTCGGGTTCGGTGAGCTAGGCTTTGAGATCGCGGCGAGAGCATGAACTAGGGGGAGAGAGTTCTTCGTGCGCACCCCAGTGTTCGAAGCTCAAGGGTTTGCCAGAACCCGTAATCCGACAGTGAAGCACATGAAGCATTCTACAAAGCCATACCAAAAAGATATAAGTGAAGTGCAAAGAGAATTCTATAAATCAACCAAGGACTATCTCATACCATCATGGTGCATACAATAAAAGCAAAAAATAAACAGAAAGACGCTCCAAGAATTTACGCATATCATGTGAACAAAACAAAAACCGAAACATACCGATAATTGTTGAAGAAGGATGGCATGCCTTCCCGGGCATCCCCAAGCTTAGACTTGAGTCTCCATGAATATTTACATGGGGTTCCTTGAATCCCTAATCTTCGACTCTTTCCGCTCTTTATTCTCCTCATATCGGTACCTCCTCGGTCTTCAAACACTTCATCCACACAAAACTTAACCAAACTTTTTTATTAGCGGTGTTAGTACATATAACATCAAAATCCCACCATGTACTGATATAACATTATTGTATAATTATACTCAATCATTACCCACTATATTCTATCACAATTCTAATGCCCCGAGTCAAAGGGGGCTCAACAAGATTTCAGACATACATAAATAATGAAACTATAACAGCAATCTATGAAAACTACACAATCTGTAAACATGCAGATGGTATATATACTTCTGTAACTCAAAAAATTCTGAAAACTTATTAAAAAAACAATTTGCATATCAGTACTGTGTAAAAAATTCAGATTTTTTGCATGTTCCAGTAAAACATGTAAATTCACGCACTACAACAAAATTTTCTGTTTTTGCACCGCACATACCAAACAAGCAATCTAATCATCCTAAAGGCAAATCTTGGCACATTATTTTTATAATACCATTGATTTGTACAAGGGGATAATTATTTTTGTGGCAAAGTTTCTATAATTCAAGATTTGCAAAGTTTCCATGGGCATGAATAAAGTTCAAGGAGCTCCCTCACTTGAATGGTGCTTGCCTTTCTTACTTTCACTTTCCTTTTTGAAAAGTTTGAGGTTCCCCTCTATATTATTTTTGTTTTTAATTTTTTTTAAAACCACACAACGGAATAAAATGACTCTCTAAGACTTCCGGGTTGTCTCCCTGGCAACACTTTCTTTAAAGCCATTAAGCTAGGCATAAAGTGCTCAAGTAATTGATCCAATCGGATCCCAAGGTATAAAAAGGCCAATTTTAATTAACTATGATTTGTATTTTAGTATTAAGCACAAAGCAACATATATCATGCAACAACAAAGTCTAACTCTCTTCCTATGCATTGGCATGTTATAAAAGAACAATTCATTCACACATAGTAAAGGCCGATACATAGCATAAACAATTTCTTGCAGCTTCATCATATTGAAAACATAGAGAGGTGGAGATGTGCTTCCTCTCTCATAATAATTGCAATTAGGAGCAGCAAGAACATGCATGTTATATTTATCAAAATCATCATGTGTAGTAGTAAAACGCAACCCATCAATATAATCCTTAATAAGCGCAAACTTCTCCGATATAGTGTAGTTGGGAGAACTCAAGAAGATAATAGGACTATCATGTGTGGATGCAATAGCAATAATTTCATTCTTAACATACGAAAATATAGCAAGTTCATCTTCATAAGCATAATTCATATTGGCATCATGACCACAAGCATCAATTTCATCAAAAAGCGATATTATAAACGAATCTAGGGGATCATAGCAATCATCATAGAATTCATCCTTCGGTAAGCATGAAGGGAAATTAAATAACGTATGAGTTGAAGAGTTACTCCCATTATAAGGTGGGCACATGTAGCTATTCCGCTCTTCCTCCTTTTGTTTTTCGCTCTCCTCCTCATTTTTTTCATCTAATGAGCTCACAGTGTCATCAATTTCTTCTTCCATAGTTTTCTGCAAAATATTAATCTCTTCTTGGACAGCGGAGACTTTCTCAGTAAATTCATCAATATCGGCATTGTATTTATAACTCTCATAGCAATATTTAAGTATAGCAAAAGTACCGAGTCTGTAAACAGCATCATCACAATCTTCATATTTTTTAAAACAAAGATTCAATTTCATATGCACCCTTAAAAGAAACAAATTCTTCTATTCGTTCCACATCATAGTAATCATATGTACCATTAGCATAAGAAGCCAAGGTTTCATTATCATTAAATTCACATGAAAATGGAAGGTGTGGAGCCTTCATCCTAGAGCAACAAGTATAATCATATCTCAAGCATAAATCCCAAGAATACCATTGCAAACAATCAATTTGATCCCATTAGAGTTTCCCTTTTTGTCAAGTGATAATTCCTAAAGTATTCACGTTGCTCCAACGTGTCTCCCATTATCAAGTTGAATGGGGTTTTCTTACAATTATCAAAGTAGTGTTTAATATTTTTCACATAACGAGCATCGAGGGTTTTAGGAGGTTCCCCATCTCCATGAGTAGCAAGTACAATTATTATTTTTGGTATTTCGTGTTCCATATCCATAACTAAATATATAAAATAACTTAGAACAGAAAACAAAATCTACTCAGTGATAAAGCAAACAAGCACACACGAGAATATTCACCCCATGCTATTGCTCCCCGGTAACGGCACCAGAAAAAGATCTTGATAACCCACAAGTATAGGGGATCAATTATAGCCTTTCTCGATAAGTAAGAGTGTCGAACCCAATGAGGGATCTAAAGGTAGAATTTATATTCTCTCAAGTTCTATCGACCACTGATACAACTCTACGCACACTTGACGTTTGCTTTACCTAGAACAAGTACAAAACTATTTAGTAGATGATAGGATAGATTTGCAAGAATAAAACTAGATGTACTTAGGAATAATAAAACTACAAGTAATTTGCAAGATAATAAAGTTAGTTTTTTAGTAGAGAGCTTTTTGTAACACAAGAAAGTTATTTGTCCCTAGGCAATCAATAACTAGATCGGTAATCATTATTGCAATTTTATATGAGGGAGAGGCATGAGCTAACATACTTTCTCTACTTCGATCATATGCACTTACGATAGGAACTCTAGCAAGCATCCGCAACTACTAAAGATCATTAAGGTAAAACCCAACCATAGTATTAAGTATCAGGTCTTGTTTACTACCATACTCAACAACCCCCTTACTTGGTTGTAAGCTTATGTCACTCTAACCACCCACCATAAGCGAATCATGAACGTATTGCAACGCCCTACAACGGGGATCCCTCACGCTTGCGCGACATGGAGAGCACCATAGGACAACACCTATAATAAAACATACAACTTAAACCAATCACGATCATCAATTAATCCATAGGACAAAATGGATCTTCTTAAACATCATAGGATAGACACAAATCATTAGATAATAATATATAGCGTTGAGCACCATGTTTAAGTAGCGATTACAGGAGGAAGAAGAGGTGTTACACCGCTGCATAGAGGGGGAGAGAGTTGGTGTTGACGGTAGCGAGGTTCTTGGTGTAGATCGCCGTCACGATCCTTTCCCCGGTGGCACTCCGGCGCCACCGGGAGAGAGGGGGAGAGCCCCCTCCTTCTTCTTCTTCCTTGACCTCCCTGATAACCCACAAGTATAGGGGATCAATTGTAGCCTCTTTCGATAAGTAAGAGTGTCGAACCCAATGAGGAGCTAAAGGTAGAACAAATATTCCCTCAAGTTCTATCGACCACCGATACAACTCTACGCACGCTTGACGTTCACTTTACCTAGAACAAGTATGAAACTAGAAGTACTTTGTAGGTGTTTTTTGGGTAAGCTTGCAAGAAAGTAAAGAACATGAAAATAAAAGCTAGGGTCTGTTTAGATAAAGACACAACTAAATTAGTTTTAGTAGAGAGATTTTGTCAACAATAAAGTTATTTGTCCCTAGGTAATCGATAACTAGACCGGTAATCATTATTGCAATTTTATTTGAGGGAGAGGCATAAGCTAACATACTTTCTGTACTTGGATCATATGCACTTATGATTGGAACTCTAGCAAGCATCCGCAACTACTAAAGATTCATTAAGGTAAAACCCAACCATAGCATTAAAGTATCAAGTCCCCTTTATCCCATACGCAAACAACCTACTTACTCGGGTTTGTGCTTCTGTCACTCAGGCCACCCACCATAAGCAAATCATAAGCATATTGCAAACCCTACAGTGAGAATCCCTCACGCTTGCGCGACACGGAGAGCACCATAGGACAGCACCAATAATAAAACATACAACTCAAACCAATCTTGATCATCAAATAGCCATTAGTACAAAACAGATCTACTCAAACATCATAGGATAGCCATACATCATTTGGAAATAATATATAGCGTTGAGCACCATGTTTAAGTAGAGATTACAGCGGGTAATAGATAGGTTACACCGCTGCATAGAGAGGGGAAGAGTTGGTGATGATGGCGGTGAAGTTGTTGGTGAAGATGGTGGTGATGGTGATGGCCCCGGCAGCACTCCGGCGCCACCGGAAGCAAGGGGGAGAGGGCCCCCCTTCTTCTTCTTCTTCCTTGACCTCCTCCCTAGATGGGAGAAGGGTTTCCCCTCTGGTCCTTGGCTCCCATGGTGTGGGAGGGGTGAGAGTCCCTCCGAGATTGGATCTATCTCTCTGTTTCTCTCTGGTTCTGTGTTCTCTCCTGGCTCTGTTTCACCGTTTCGTATATATATGGAGATATGTAACTCCGATTGGCCTGAAACCTTCGCCATGATTTTTTTCTGAATATTAGCTTTCTTGCGGCAAAAGAAGAGCGTCAACCGCCTTACGATGGGCTCACGAGGGTAGGGGGCGCGCCCTAAGGGGGGCGCTCCCTGCCTCGTGACCACCTCGGGCACTGATTCGCGTTGATTTTCCTTCCGAATTTTCCATATTTTCCAAAAATAAGCTCCGTCCTTTTTTATCCCGTTTGGACTCCGTTTGATATGGATATTCTGCGAAACCAAAAACATGCAACAGACAGGAACTGGCACTGGGCACTGGATCAATATGTTAGTCCCAAAAGTAATATAAAAAGTTGCCAAAAAGTATATGAAAGTTGAATAATAATGGCATGGAACAATCAAAAATTATAGATACGACGGAGACGTATCAACATCCCCAAGCTTAATTCCTGCTCGTCCTCGAGTAGGTAAATGATAAAAAAGATAATTTTTGATGTGGAATGCTACCTAGCATAATCTTGATCATATGTCTAATCATGGCATGAATATTAAGACACGAGTGATTCAAAGCAATAATCTATCCTTTGACATAAAAATAATAATACTTCAAGCATACCAACCAAGCAATTATGTCTTATTGAAATAACATAGCCAAAGAAAGCTCATCCCTACAAAATCATATAGTCTGGCTATGCTCCATCTTCACCACACAAAATATTCACATCATGCACAACCCCGATGACAAGCCAAGCAATTGTTTCATACTTTTGACGTTCTCAAACCTTTTCAACTTTCACGCAATACATGAGCGTGAGCCATGGACATAGCACTATAGGTGGAATAGAATATGATGATGGGGGTTATGTGGAGAAGACAAAAAAAGAAGAAAGTTTCACATCAACTAGGCGTATCAACGGGCTATGGAGATGCCCATTAATAGATATCAATGTGAGGAGTAGGGATTGCCATGCAATGGATGCACTAGAGCTATAAGTATATGAAAGCTCAAACTGAAACAAAGTGGGTGTGCATCCAACTTGCTTGCTCATGAAGAGCTAGGGCATTTGAGGAAGCCCATCGTTGGAATATACAAGCCAAGTTCTATAATGAAAATTCCCACTAGTATATGAAAGTGATAACTCAAGAGACTCTCTATATGAAGAACATGGTGCTACTTTGAAGCACAAGTGTGGTAAAACGATAGTAACATTGCCCCCTTTTTTTGCAGGATTCTTTGCCCCCCTTTTTATTTAGGCTTCTTTGGCCTCTCCTTTTTTAGGAAATGCTCTAATAATGATGATCATCACACTTTTATTTACTTACAACTCAATATTACAACTCGATACTAGAACAAAGATATGACTCTATATGAATGCCTCCGGTGGTGTACCGGGATGTGCAATGATCTAGCGTAGCAATGACATCAAAAAGCGGACAAGCCATGAAAACATCATGCTAGCTATCTTACGATCATACAAAGCAATATGACAATAAATGCTCAAGTCATGTATATGATGATGATGGAAGTTGCATGGCAATATATCTCGGAATGGCTATGGAAATGCCATGATAGGTAGGTATGGTGGCTGTTTTGAGGAAGGTATATGGTGGGTTTATGGTACCGACGAAAGTTGTGTGGTACTAGAGAGGCAAGCAATGATGGAAGGGTGAGAGTGCGTATAATCCATGGACTCAACATTAGTCATAAAGAACTCACATACTTATTGCAAAAATCTATTAGTCATCAAAACAAAGTACTACGCACATGCTCCTAGGGGGATAGATTGGTAGGAAAAGACCATCGCTCGTCCCCGACCACCACTCCACCACTCATAAGGAAGACAATCAATAAATACCTCATGCTCCGACTTCGTTACATAACGGTTCACCATACGTGCATGCTACGGGACTTGCAAACCTCAACACAAGTATTTCTCAATTTCAAAATTACTCGACTAGCATGACTCTAATATCACCACCTTTATATCGCAAAACTATTGCAAGGAATCAAACATATCATATTCAGCGATCTATAAGTTTATGTAGGATTTTATGACTAACCATGTGAATGACCAGTTCCTGTCATCTCTCTAAATAGATATAAGTGAAGCAAGAGAGTTTAATTCTTTCTACAAAAGATATGCCCACGATCTAACAAATATAAGTGAAGCAAAAGAGAATTCTACAAATGGCGGTTGTCTAAGTGAAGAGAAACAGGCAATCCAAACTTCAAATGATATAAGTGAAGCACATGAAGCATTCTATAAAGCCATACTCAAAAAATATAAGTGAAGTGCAAAGAGCATTCTATAAATCAACCAAGGACTATCTCATACCAGCATGGTGCATAAAAAGAAAAATAAAAACCTAAATGCAAAAGATGCTCCAAGACTTGCACATATCGCATGAACGAAACGAATCCGAAAACATACCGATACTAGTTGAAAAAAGAGGGGATGCCTCCCCAGCATCCCCAAGCTTAGACGCTTGAGTCTCCTTAAATATTTACTTGGGGTGCCTCGGGCATCCCCAAGCTTGAGCTCTTGCCTCTCTTCCTTCTTCTCACATCGAGACCTTCTCGATCATCAAACACTTCATCCACACAAAACTCCAACAGAAAACTCGGTAAGATCCGTTAGTATAATAAAGCAAATCACTACTATAAGTGCATCTAGTGCCACCCCTAGTTGGTTTTGGAGTATTGACGACAAACCTAGTTGAGGGACTAATGTGTTTGTGAGAATTGCAGGATAACACAGGTAGAAGTCCCTCATTGATTCGGTTTTCCTACCAGAGATGACCCCTAAAAATGTATGAAGACATTGAAGTCAAAGGTGGTATGTGAAGACATTCACATTGAAGACTATGACAAGAGAAGACATCGTGTGAAGACTATGGAGCGCGAAGACTTAGCAGTTTCGTTGCTCTGTGTTTTTCTTTGTTGAGTCATAGGAACCACCGTACTGTTAAGTGGGGTCCAAGAGAACCAGTCAGAATGACTGAAGTGATGCTTAACCAAAATCCTATGTCTTCAAGTGAAGACTATGAGAGCAAATCTTGTCCAGAGTTGGATAAGTCAGCTTTGCTTGTAGCCCAAGTAAAGTTGCCGTGTGTGTTTGAAATCTGACCGTTGGAACACATGTCAGTTCCTTAGTGACCCAGGGTCATTTCGGACAAATTAGGTCGGGTTACCTAGTGCCTATAAATAGCCCACTCCCTACAACCATAAACGGTTGGCTGCTCAGAGTTAAAGCATGGCTTTTGTCGTTTGAGAGCAACCCACCTCGAAGCCTTTGAGAGAGAATTCCTTGCGAGGATAAAGCCCTAACCACCCAGAGCCAAAGAGTGTTAGGCATCACTTAAGTCTTCCTATCTGTGTGATCTGAAGACTTATTACACTTGAGGACTGTGAATCCTCCAGCCGGTTAGGCGTCGCGTTCTGAGCATCCAAGAGTCATGGTGGATCGCCGGTGAACGAAGTCTGTGAAGGTTTGGAAGTCTACCTTGAAGACTTACCAGAGTGATTGGGCGAGGACTGGGTGTCCTTAGCTCAAGGGGAATAAGGTGAAGACGAGGTCTTCTGAGTTGAATCTCAGCCTCCCTAACCAGACGTACAGTTTTCACAGCAACTGGAACTGGTCCAACAAATCATTGTCTTCAACGAGTCACTGGTTTCATCCTTCCCTTCCCTTTACTTACTGTTGGTCCTTGTGAAGTCATTGTACGATTGCATCACCATTTGGTTTCAGTGAGTGATTACTTGTTCTGATTGGCTTCACAATATCTTCCTACCTGAACCTTACTGCCTAGCTGCTATTAGTCAGTGTGCTTTCACTTCATTGAATACTTGACTATGGTTTGCCTAGTGTAGTCTACCTTCCGCTGCATGGTAATAGGTTTATTTCTATCGTTTGTCTTCGAAACTTACATGTTTTGAATACTTTTTCATAAAAATTGCCTATTCACCCCCCCTCTAGTCGATCACTAGCACTTTCAATTGGTATCAGAGCAAGGTACTCCCTTGTTCTGTGTGATTCGGTTTAACCACCTGGAGTTTTAGCTATGTTGACTGTAGGGATAATTAAAGTCTCCGCTGCGTGCCCCGTCTTCGATGGAACTGAATATCCCTACTGGAAGAATAAGATGTGCATGCATCTTGAAGCCATTGATGTCGACCTATGGTATGTCATCAAGAACGGCGTTCCCAAGGCTAGAGAAGGTGTCGCTGCTGCTGATGTCAAGAAGTTCGTTTAACTAGACTCTACTGCCAAGAATATCATCTGTGGTCATCTGACCAAAGGACAGTATGGCCGCGTGAGTGCTTTGGAAACATCTAAGCTAGTCTGGGACTGGCTCTCCAAGGTCAACGAAGGCATCTCTGTTGGGTTTCGTAGTAATTTCAAAAAAATTCCTACGCACACGCAAGATCATGGTGATGCATAGCAACGAGAGGGGAGAATATGATCTACGTACCCTTGTAGATCGCAACGGAAGCGTTGACACAACGCAGAGGAAGTAGTCGTACGTCTTCTACCCGATCCGACCGATCCAAGCACCGTTACTCCGGCACCTCCGAGTTCTTAGCACACGTACAGCTCGATGACGCT
This sequence comes from Triticum urartu, assembly GCF_056163025.1. Classification (NCBI taxonomy): domain Eukaryota; kingdom Viridiplantae; phylum Streptophyta; class Magnoliopsida; order Poales; family Poaceae; genus Triticum; species Triticum urartu. Next base: position 358,541,603 of record NC_141876.1, on the reverse strand, counting down.
CCCCGAGCTCCGATCCAGCAAAGCTTCGGGGATGAGTTCCGTCAGCACGACGGCATGATGACGATGATGATGTTCTACCGACGCAGGGCTTCGCCTAAGCACTACAACGATATGATCGAGGTGGAATAAGGTGGCAGGGGGCACCGCACATGGCTAAGGAACGATCACGAGGATAAACTTGTGTTTCTTGATCTGTCTTTGGTGCTAGCCCTGCCCCTCTATTTATATCTTGAGCCCTGGGGTCGAAACTTGGAGTTAAAGCCTTCACAAAGTCGGTTTCACCCGATAGGCAAGAGTCCTTCTCGGACTCCAGGGCCAAACGCCAGGGATCCCGGCGTCTGGACCCAGACGCCAGGGACCCTGGCGTCTGGCCCCTGGACTCCGCAAAACTTCCTTTTGCGCTTTCCAAAAACCTTGTGGGCTTTCCCCTTTGGCCCAAATAAAGTGTTCTCCTACCCAAACATTTCGGGAAACATCCGGAACCCCTTCCGGTGATTTCCGGAACCCTTCCGGTGACCAAACACTATTATCATATATATCAAACTTTATCTCCGGACCATTTCGGAGTTCCTCGTCATGTCCGTGATCTCATCTCGGACTCCGAACAACATTCGGTACATCAAAATGCATAAAACTCACAACAACTATCATCGTAACTTTAAGCGTGCGGACCCTACGGTTCGAGAACAATGTAGACATGACCGAGACATGTCTCCGGTCAATAACCAATAGCGGGACCTGGATGCCCATATTGGCTCCTACATATTCTACGAAGATCTTTATCGGTCAGACCGCATAACAACATACGTTGTTCCCTTTGTCATCGGTATGTTACTTGCCCGAGATTCGATCGTCGGTATCCAATACCTAGTTCAATCTCGTTACTGGCAAGTCTCTTTACTCGTTCTGTAATACATCATCTCACAACTAACATATTAGTTGTAATGCTTGCAAGGCTTATGTGATGTGCATTACCGAGAGGGCCCAGAGATACCTCTCCGACAATCGGAGTGACAAATCCTAATCTCGAAATACGCCAACCCAACATCTCCCTTTGGAGACACCTGTAATGCTCCTTTATAATCACCCAGTTACGTTGTGACGTTTGGTAGCACCCAAAGTGTTCCTCCGGCAAACGGGAGTTGCATAATCTCATAGTCATAGGAATATGTATAAGTCCTGAAGAAAGCAATAGCAACATACTAAACGATCAGGTGCTAAGCTAATGGAATGGGTCATGTCAATCAGATCATTCAACTAATGATGTGACCTCGTTAATCAAATAACAACACTTTGTTCATGGTTAGGAAACATAACCATCTTTGATTAACGAGCTAGTCAAGTAGAGGCATACTAGTGACACTCTAGTTGTCTATGTATTCACACATGTATTATGTTTCCGGTTAATACAATTCTAGCATGAATAATAAACATTCATCATGAAATAAGGAAATAAATAATAACTTTATTATTGCCTCTAGGGCATATTTCCTTCAGTCTCAACCCAGAGAGATCAGAGAATCAGTGTCCTTCGCAACCTCTTCAACCGCTTCAAGAGAAATGACAATGAGAATGTCCAGCTCACGTTTGATCGACTCACTGACATCACAAATGAGCTTCAAGCCCTCGGCGCTACTGAGATCACCAAGCATGAAGTCATAAAGACACTCCTGAGATCACTTGACAGTTCGTTTGACACCCTAACCCTGATGATTCAAGAACGTCCTGATTTCAAGACACTCGATCCGTCTGACATACTTGAGAGGCTCAACACACACGAGTTTCAGCTTTCTGAGAAAAGAGACATCTACGGTCCCAACTATGGGCGAACTCGTGCCTTGAAGGCAAAAGCTGTCTCCTCATCTGAAGAAGAATCTGACAGCAGTTCTGATGATCCTGAAGACATTGGAAAGGAGCTTGTTATGCTTGTGAAGAAGTTCCAAAAATTCACCAAGAAGAAAGGCTTCAGAAAGTCTTCACGATCAAGCTCAAGGAATGATGAAGCTTCTGCTCATGACCACAAGAAGAGAACATGTCACAAGTGCAAGAAACCTGGCCACTACATCTCTGAGTGTCCACAGTGGGACAATGAGAACAAGAAGAAGAAGAAGAAGAGCAAGGAGTATGACTCTGACGACAAGAAGAAGAAATACTCAAAGTCTTCTTCCAAGTCTTCCTCAAAGTCTTCATCACACAAGAAGAGCTCATCTGGAAAGGCACATGCGTTTGTTGGCAAGGAAATGGATTCTGAGGAGGAGTCCGCTTCTGAGGAGGCGGAGGTGGGGTCTGAGGAGGAGTCCGATTCTGGCGTTGCGAGTCTGGCTACAGCATACGTTGCCAAGTCCATCTTCAACACTGAAGACAATGACTTCATCACCAACACCGATGCAAATGACAAGGACTACTCCGCTCCTTCCTACCGCTTCATGGCACGCGGTGCCAAGGTAAACACACGCACTACTCACTATCAAACATCTAGTGACGATGACTCTGATTGTGGTTCCAAACCCAGCTACAAAAACCTTGCTAAAATTGCAACTGAACAACAGAAAGCTATGGAACACATTCAAAAACTGTTAGACAAAAGCGATGATCTGTTAGACGCTGAAATGACTCGATCTCAGTCCTTAATTGAAGACATAAAAAATCTTCACGTTAAGTATGAGGAACTTGAAAGTCGTCATGAAACGCTCTCAACAACTCATAAAAGGCTTTCCTATGATTATCTTCAAAGGAAGCAAGATCTTGAGAAATTGAGAGTGGCTCATGAAGATCTTCAAAAGGAAAATGAGTCACTTCGCGCCGAACAGATCAGTTCAGCTCAGGAAGGATTTGAACCACCATGTCTTAAATGCATTGAGCGTGATAACGCTACTTCTGTTGCTGAATGTTCTACTACTGCTACTATTGCAATATCTTCAACTGTTGATGTGGTAACTAACCCCTCTGCTGAGGATGCCACTGCTATTGCTGATGAGAATGCTAGGTTGAAGACACTGCTTGAAACAGGGATGTACAAAAGTCTCAAAGGGCATCAGACACTATGTGATGTCCTCAAAAGGCAGATCCTGAACCGAAACCCTAGGAAAGAGGGTGTTGGGTTCGAAAGGAAAATGAATGCTGATGGCTCTTATTGGAAACCTGAGCAGTACCCCAAAACCACATGGGTTGCTGCAAAGGAACCTTCAGCGGATCCATCCACCCTATCTGGCTTCACTTGTGCTAATCCCATTGTTATTGATGAATCCTTTGATGCAAACTATAAACTGTTTAAGAATCAGAATGGTGAAGTGTTTGCCAGGTATATTGGTACTAACTGCAGGAATGGGCCGCCTATGAAGAAGGTCTGGGTGCCGAAAAGGTGTTTGGAGAATCTTCCTGTGAATGTTGTCATGACACCACAAGTGAAGAAAACAAATCCCAGACCACAGGCTTCATACGGCCCAAAGGTTTCATATAGATAGAGGACTCACCTGAGTCGCACTAATGCAAATGTTTTGCAGGGAAGCCATACTCAGGCCTATGAATATGAGCGCGGTTCATCAAACCACCATGTTCATAAGACCAAGAACTATTCTGCTTATTCTTATGAGTACTATTGTCCACCTGAAAGACTTTTTGCTAGGGCTCCAAAGCCAAAGTTCTCAGATGCTGCACTTAGACTCATTGCTTCGAAGCTACCCTTGAAGATGTGGGTGGATAAGAAAGCTTAACTCTCTTTTGTAGGGAAAGGTCTCCAGACGAAAACCAAAATCGTCTGACGCTATTGCTGGGGACCTTAAAAATCTTATAGGGTGCAAGATCAAATGCCCAAATGGTCTTATTATGTACTTTGTTCCTGAATCGCTTGCTACTCGCCCTATCAGTCCAAATCTCGATCTAAGCTTTCATAATCCACTGGTTCGTCAAATGTTTTTGCTTCACAATTCTCTTCGTGAAGCCTATCCCCCTAACTGCACTGTAGGGTACGACACCAGCTGCTTCAGAATGGATTATTGATAGTGGGTGTACCAATCACATGACTAGCAAGCGAAGCCTTCTTATGGACTCAACACTACGTCCATCTGACAAAAGTCACATCACATTTGCTGACACTGGTAAAAGCAAGGTATTGGGTCTAGGTAGAGTTGCAATCTCAAAGGATCAACACATGGATAAAGTCATGCTTGTTGAATCCCTTGGTTTCAACTTAATATCTGTTTCAATGCTTCGCGATTTAAACATGATTGTGATGTTTGGAAAATATCGTTGCCTTGTACTAATGGAATCTGACAAGTCTCTAGTGTTTGAAGGGTATCGGAAAGATGATTTGTACGTGGTAGATTTCTCAGCAAGACCACAACTTGCCGTATGTCTTCTAGCAAAAGCGTCTGAATGCTGGCTCTGGCATCGGAGGCTAGGACATGCTGGCATGAGGAACCTCCACACCCTTGCAAGGAAGAAGCATGTCATAGGCATCGAGGGCGTCAAGTTCAAGAAGGATCACTTATGCGGTGCCTGTGAAGCAGGAAAGATGACGAGGGCGAAGCATCCCTCGAAGACAATCATGACAACGACTCAACCCTTCGAACTGCTCCACATGGATCTTTTTGGTCCCACTCATTACTCAACTCTTACTACTACTGCTTGTCTCTATGGCTTTGTCATTGTTGATGATTATTCAAGATATACTTGGGTGCATATAATCCTCTACAAGACTGAAGTGCAAGATGTTTTCAGACGCTTCGCCAATCGATCCATGAACAACTATGGCGTCAAGATCAAGCACATCAGAAGTGATAACGGCACTGAATTCAAGAACACTGGGCTAGACACTTACCTTGATACTTTGGGCATTACACATGAATTCTCAGCTCCGTACACACCACAGCAGAATGGCGTCGTGGAACGCAAGAACAGAACACTTATTGAGATGGCCCGGACGATGCTTGATGAATACAAGACTCCAAGAAAGTTCTGTCCTGAAGCCATTGATACTGCATGCCATATCATCAACCGTGTTTATCTTCACAAGCTTCTGAACAAGACATCCTATGAGCTCCTTACTGGCAAGAAGCCAAATGTCAGTTACTTCAGAGTGTTTGGTGCCAGGTGCTGGATCAAGGATCCACATCACACTTCAAAATTTGCACCAAAAGCACATGAAGGTTTTATGCTTGGATATGGAAAGGATTCGCACTCCTACAGAGTCTTCAACCTCTTTCATTATAAAGTGGTTGAAACAGTGGATGTGCAGTTCGATGAGACTAACGGCTCACAAAGAGAGCACCTTCCAAATGTGCTAGATGAAGTTCCATCCAGTGAATCAATCAAACTTATGGGAACTGGAGAAATCATACCTTCTGAAGCTCAGCCTGAAGAGGAACTTATAATCTCCGCACCTGATCAACTTGAAGACAATGCTCAGCCTGAAGACAATCCCTCTAATGATGACAATGATCAGCAAGAGCAAAATCTTCGTCCTGTACATCCTCGTGTTGCAAATGAAGTACAGATTGAGAGAATAATTGATAGCATCAATGCACCAGGTCCACTCACTCGTTCAAGGGCAACATAGCTAGCAAATTTCTGTGGGCACTTCATATTTCTCTCAATATCTGAACCCAAGAAAGTTGAAGAAGCCTTCTTGGAACCTGAATGGATTCAAGCTATGCAAGAAGAGCTTCAACAGTTTGAGCTGAATAATGTATGGGAACTGGTTAAGCGTCCTGATCCTCGCAAGCACAATATAATAGGCACCAAATGGATATATCGCAACAAGCAAGATGAGCATGGTCAAGTTGTCAGAAACAAAGCTCGTCTCGTTGCTCAAGGGTATACTCAAGTTGAAGGGATTGACTTCGATGAAACATTTTCTCCTGTGGCTAGACTTGAAGCCATACGCATACTGCTAGCCTATGCAAATCATCATAACATTCTTCTGTATCAAATGGATGTGAAGAGCGCCTTTCTCAATGGCAAGATTGAAGAAGTGTATGTTGCACAACCGCCTGGCTTTGAAGATCCAAAACATCCTGACATGGTGTACAAGCTCAACAAGGCACTGTACGGCCTCAAACAAGCCCCTCGGGCTTGGTATGACACACTCAAATACTTCCTGAAGAGCAAAGGCTTCAAACCTGGTTCTCTCGACCCCACTCTCTTCACAAAGACATACGATGGTGAACTGTTTGTGTGCCAAATATATGTGGATAACATTATCTTCGGCTGCACCAATCAGAAATACACTGACGAGTTTAGATATATGATGCAAGAGCAATATCAGATGTCCATGATGGGTGAGCTGAAGTTCTTCCTTGGTCTTCAAATATGTCAGCAACGCAACGGCATCTTCATATCTCAAGAGAAGTATCTCAAAGATTGCCTGAAGAAATTTGGTATGCAAGACTGCAAAGGCTTCACGACGCCAATGCCAGCCAAACATCATCTGGGTGCCGACGACAATCGTAAAGAGTTCGATCAAAAGGTATACCGCTCCATGATTGGTTCTTTACTTTATCTATGTGCATCTAGGCCATATATTATGCTTAGTGTTTGCATGTGTGCTCGATTCCAAGCGGCACCAAAGGAATCGCATCACTTAGCTGTGAAGCGAATTCTTCGATATTTGGCTCACACCCCAACATTAGGATTATGGTATCCAAAGAGCTCAGAGTTTGATCTGGTTGGATTCTCGGATGCTGATTATGCTGGTGACAAGGTGGATCGCGAGTCTACATCAAGCACATGTCATTTTCCGGGACGATCACTTGTATGTTGGTCTTCAAAAAAGCAGAACTGTGTATCTCTCTCCACTGCTGAATCTGAATACATTGCTGCTGGATCTTGTTGCCCTCAGCTTCTATGGATGAAGCAAACACTTAAAGATTATGGCATTCATCTGAAGCAAGTGCCACTCTATTGAGACAATGAAAGCGCCATCAAGATTGCCAACAACCCGGTTCAGCACTCGAAGACAAAGCACATTGAAATTCGTCATCACTTTCTCAGAGATCATGTTGTGAAGGAAGATATTGATATCATACACGTCAACACTGAAGAGCAATTGGCAGATATCTTCACCAAGCCCTTGGATGAGAAGAGGTTTTGCAAGTTACGGTGTGAGCTAAATATCTTGGAATCCTCAAATGTCCTGTGATCAGGCACACATCCTAACACTTATGCATATTGATGACTTAGATGTGCAACACACGAAGTAAAGTATATCTTCAATCAATGAAGACATACATTCTAAGTGTGAATACATTAATGTGGAATTTGACTTCGGAGCGCCACGATAATTGTGCGTCGTGTCTGGGTCTAATACTTCCTATACGGTGGGTAACGCCACCACCAAATTCTTCTGTTTGAAGTGTTTCACCCATGCGTTACATTTGCTATGTCTTTACATTTTGTTTGTCTTCATTCTCAACTTATCTTCATGATTATCTTCACTATGTTGGTTTGATTGTCTTTCTCACATATATATATATATACTAGTGTTCTGTCCTCTACAGCATTCACTTATAGCTATGTCTTCTTGTTGAAACTTTTGAACTAAGTGAATGTGATCGGACCCTAACCTCTCTATGCTTTCTATCTCAAACTCTATCTCTCCAAATCATATGCATTCTCTTGAAACTGTCGAATGTCTTCTCTGCGTCCTTGTCAGCAGAAGATACAGAGACAAACATCAAGTCCGCTTTCAATGCTAATTCCTTCACCTGGAACCCGGAGAAGTGGGAACGACCACCCGACAATCCAGGTGTGCGTGGGAACATGGAACAACCTCCGATATGTTGCATGATGGCCACGTGTCCTTCAGATGTGAATCGCCAAGGGCACCTGTGTAATAACACCGTGCCGTCCCTGTCCCTATAAATACATGCCTCACCACAGTCATTATCCTTTCTTCCACTCTCTCACAAACCCTAGCACCACCGCTAGCCCTCGACGACGCCGGCGACGAAGCGCTTAGCTGCCGCGACCTCTCCGACGCCGTCTTCACACCGGCCACGGACATCATCCTCTCCGCCGTCGCCGTAGGTGTCCTCCGTCGCCAAGTTAGGGCACGAACGATCGAACTGCTTGGCCTCATCTCCCTCTCCGTCTATTTCGTGTGGTAAATAAAACTTCCTTTTTACGGCCCCTTTGATCCCATAGATTCATCACTTTCTACCACAAGTAGTTTCTGTTCACACAAGTTGGATCTATTTCATACTGCATCTCATAATATGCCTACTATGTTCACTTATGCTTCACAAAGTAGTTAGATTCCTCACTTGTACTTATTCGTGGATTCGTACAAATCTGGAACCAACTCTCTATCTATGACTGAATGTCTTCGCACTATGAGGTCAATGTCCTCTAAACTGATTTATCTTCAAAATCTTTTGAGAATGCATATGACCTCTTCCCCTTCCCTCGCACCTTAATGCTGTCATAGGTACATGTCCGTGGGAGAATCCCTTGGTTCTCATAGTCTCCATTCATTTGCAGAATTCTTACAGCATCATATAAATTCTCCCGAAGCCAGTTCCTGTTTGTTCAGCAAGCGAAAGCCTTTGAACATGTTGAAGCCATTCAGTTTGAAGTTCATGGCTATAGAGAAATCAGTAAGGAAGGGTGGCAGACAGCGTCGTGGGGGAACGTCAAGAGATTTGCCTGATGACCTCTAAGAGCTTTACAAGAAAGATCCTGAAGAGGATTACAATCAGCGCAAGACCCGAATCCAATGGATTCGAAGATATTGGGCAGAGCAATGGTTCAAGTACAGGTTTGTGACCCAGGAATATGCTGAGAAAAATGCCATCAAGCGACCATGGGGAGACATCCTATACAGAAATCTTCAACCCAGGTCCAGAGATGAAGCCATTGAACAAGGCTTCTATCCCTGCATGGTCTGTGGACCACAGCCTGCGGATGCACACCCATCGTCATTGCTATGGTGTCGTGACGACAATCTGTTCAAACGCAACTTCCAGTTTGCCAAGAATTCGTCTAAGCAAAACAAGAAGTCATTGGGACTAGACTTCAACCCTGGTCCTTCTGCTCCCCGTGCCGATGGCACCCGCGAAGCTGAACCCAATCTTGTTGGGCCCTTCTACAACCTGGAAGGTCTCATCACTCATATCATGGTTCAAGGGACAGCCGTGGATGAGCTTGCGGATGACGCTGAATCTGATGAAGCACCTGCACCGCCGAAGCCAAAGAAACTGAAGAAGCCTAAAGCTTCAAAGCCTGCCTCAGCACCAAAAATCTCACAGGCGAAGCCACTGGCTACTGCACCTCCTGAAGACAATATGCAGTCTGAAGATTTGTCATGCATCTCCAAGCCCTCGAGAGTAAAGATGCCCTTGCAACACACCAGCCAAGAACTGACTGCTGCTGCTATTCTGCGCAACGATGCCATTGATCTGTCCAGCGATGAAGATCTTGTAGATGACGCTCTTGAGCAACTGATCAAGAGCAAAGAAGAAGCAGAAATCTTCAATGATTTGCCTCTCTTTGATGTGGCAATTATCCACAACTTCATTGATGAGTGGTTTGAAACCCCCAATCTCAGCTTTGAGGATCTGCAACTTCCAATTGGCCTCAGCGTCGCCTTCTCTGGTGCCATTGCTTCTGAGCTAGCTCTAGCTCAGCGCATAGTTGAGCTGAAGCACAAAATTGACTATGAGAAGCTCAGCTCAAGAAGCACATGGCAGAGCTCAGCGTGCAAGAGGTCAAAAACTTCAAGATCATGTTGCACGAGCTCAAAGAAGCCTTTCTCAAGCGTGAAGAAGCTCAAGGTTCTCGTGAGCGCATGAAGAGTCTGGCTAACAAGTGTGTGCAAGCCTACAATGAGGCTGAGAAGTGCAAGGCTCTTGGTTGTCCTGGCATCGATCCCAGGATGGCTGCAAAGAAGAAGAAGAAGCCAACTGTGGCCGAACCCGAAGCACCAAGGCAGGAAGCACATCCCATTGTCTTCCCAGCCAGCATGACTGGCTCGAAGCCAAAGGTCAGGTCAACCGCTCCAGAACTGAAGAAGATGAGGAGTGCTGAGGCTGAAGCCAAAAAGAGGAAACATCCTGAAGCCTCTGATGCTGCTCACTCCAAGAAGAAGCGCAAAACCAAGAAGGATCAGGCTGCTCCCACAGAGCCCTTAGTTGTTGAACCTATCTCAATGGTTCGCCCTGCAGCTGAACATCAAGAGCGCCAACTGATTGTCCATGAGCCTGCTTCCACAGAGGCTCATGAAGCTGAAGACATTCCAGTAGTTGATCCCACTGGTGCTGAAGACATTGGTCACCATGACAATGTTGAAGATGATGTAGTTCTTCCTCAGATCGAGCATCAACTGGTATCATCGCCTATGCTTACGCACAGTGAACTCATCAGCATTGGTCGTCCTCTGACGCCAATTGCTCAGGATGCATCATGGGCTGATCACCCACAACAACAAGTCACACCACCCCGGCAAGAAGAAGAAGATGACCTTGAGGCCCAGCCAACTCCATCTTCAAAGGCGTTGCCAGTGTTACGCAGGCTTCGCAAAGGACCAAGGCCTCAAGTCTCTCTTTCGAGCATTCCAGAAGGAGAAGTGCCTCACCAATCTGTTGCACGTCAAGTGTTTCAACATGCCACTCCTACTGTGAATGTCTCTGAGTCTGAGGCTAAAGCTGCTGAAGACATTCCGGCTGCATCAGCCGACGACACACAAGAAGAAGAACGTGTCCCTACTCCCCCCCATTACTGAAGAAGCTGTTCTCGAGGAGAACGTGTCTGTGCCCGACCCTCCAGCTCATCAAGTGGAGGTTGAGAATCTTGAAGCTGCCACCACCAACACAAATGAAGCCAATGACATAGTCATAGCTGAAGCAAATGTGGAGCCTGCACCAACCAATGTGCCAGAAGTCAATGAAGCCAATGATGCAACTGCTCCTGTTCCTGCGCCTGCTGCTGGTCCTTAGTTTGACTATCACGTTGAGCACAAGCCTCAGGTACAGAAGCCAATGCCAAGGTTGCCCAGGTTTCCAGGTCCTACATCAGCACCCGGATCTTTTAATGTCAACGGCTTCAAAGCAGACAACACCTTCTTCAATAGCGCCAAGAACCCCTACTCAAGGGAAAGAATATCTTCTAATCGGTTCTGGAGCTATCCGCAGCGAAGTTATTACTCATGCATTCTGTACAATCAAGGTCGCATTTTCCCTCATATGCGTCTTGACAATGAAGCCATAACTGGTCTGCCTTGCTTGGAAGAAGCTCTGGATTGCTTCAAAGAGTCTGGATTGTTGTCGTTCGTCACCGACAAAGAGCACTGGAACGAAGAATTGTTGCTCCAATTCTATGCCACTCTTCACATTCGTGGCTACAACAGAGATCCGAAGACTTGGGTCCTTGAGTGGATGACCGGCAATGTTCATCACGAAGCCAAAGCCTTTGATATCATTGAGCTCACTGGTCTGCCCACTCCTGGAGATCTTTATGAACCTAGTTGTCAGCTTCACAGTGCAGCTATGGAGAGCATCTTTCAGAAGCCTGAACCAAACATGAGTCAGATGCTTAGCATGATGAAGCCTTTGCCTCCAGATGCTGCATATCCTAAGGAGTTCCTTGTTGAAGACCTTGAGTATCTGCCACGCACTATCTATCACATTATAAGGCGAACTCTCTGGCCCATCAAAGGACATTCTCCACATGCAAAGCTGGAAGGTGCAATGAAGACTTTAGTCTTTTATATTCTTCACGGCAAATGCTTCAATGCACAAGACTTCTTCATCCGCCAACTTGCTGCATCAGGATCTGATCTTTTTGGCCTGAAGTTTTACGCTCCATGGATAATGCGGCTGATCACACTACACTCAGCTGTCTCATATCAGCCCTCTGCTCGCAATCATCGGATCTTTCTGTCTGACGTTGATATGTCCATTGAAGCCATCTATCCAGAGCCTGCCAAGAAACCTCTTAGTCTTCAGAATGCTGAGCATCAAAGATTCTCTCAAAACATTGAAGGAGTTGAAGCAGTCACTCGTGTTTATCCTCTGGCTGGTACTACACGTGCACCTCATCGTGCCCTCGCTGAAGCCACTGAAAGCACCATTGCCCAATGGCCCAAGAAGCGATCTCGTGTTATCAACGACCGAGAGCTTTTGGTTGCCCTTCATCAGAAACAGGATAGGCATCATGACTGGCTGAAGCGCCAAATGCAAAGCCTCTTGGTGGACGTAAATAGGATTCGCAATCTTGCCACCAAGAATGCCTTTGTTGCCCATGAAACCTGTCGGCGTACATGGAAAGGACTGACGCTTATGTGCTCTAAGGATGATCTTCAAGAGGATGGCTTCTCTGAATGCTTCAAGTTTGACTCCACACCTCCAAGAAGGACTGTGCTACGACGAACTCCGTCTCTTGAAGACTCTGAGTTCTCTTCCTCCGCAGCAACTGTGAATGCCAGAGTGATCGATGACGACGACGATGCTATTTCACCGCCTCCTACTTCTGCACGCATTGACACTGCCCCGAGTTCGTCTGCACCGCCTAACAACACTGACGACCTTGATGCTTCACCTACTCCTCATGGGAACGAGTAGACGCTCTATGTCTTCAAACCTTTTTGGTCTTTACTGACAAAAGGGGGAGAAGCATATGAGTTTGATAGTCTTCAAGTGGGTCCATATGGGCAGTTGCTTTATATTTTGCCTAGTGTTTACAACTCTCGTTTTGATACATTTGGTTCTTTGAGTTGTAACACTTAAAACTCGATGGTCGTCTGCTACTTATTTGCTATTCTGCGATGCGATGATAAATTCCGCATGTGCGACGATAAATTCCGCACTTAGATCATTTTGCAGACGTCCATTTTTCATTATGCATGTCATTATCTTCACATACTTTTTCATGCATGATGAATTGTCATCATAAGTTGAAGAGGATCTCCACAAGTACAACCTGCCATGTGCATTTGCATATCAAAAGCAAATTACTTATATGCACATCTTCAGGGGGAGCCTTTGCCACTTATGAAGACAATAACCTATCCTTTACAATTTCACATATTTTGTTCCCCGTTGAAAACTTCAACTAGTTTGTCATCAATCACCAAAAAGGGGGAGATTGTAAGTGCATCTAGTGCCACCCCGAGTTGGTTTTGGAGTATTGACGACAAACCTAGTTGAGGGACTAATGTGTTTGTGAGAATTGCAGGATAACACAGGTAGAAGTCCCTCATTGATTCGATTTTCCTACCAGTGATGACCCCTAAAAATGTATGAAGACATTGAAGTCAAAGGTGGTATGTGAAGACATTCATATTGAAGACTATGACAAGAGAAGACATCGCGTGAAGACTATGGAGCGCGAAGACTTAGCAGTTTCGTTGCTCTGTGTTTTTCTTTGTTGAGTCATAGGAACCACCGTACTGTTAAGTGGGGTCCAAGAGAACCAGTCAGAATGACTGAAGTGATGCTTAACCAAAATCCTATGTCTTCGAGTGAAGACTATGAGAGCAAATCTTGCCCAGAGTTGGATAAGTCAGCTTTGCTTGTAGCCCAAGTAAATTTGCCGTGTGTGTTTGAAATCTGACTGTTGGAACACGTGTCAGTTCCTTAGTAACCCAGGGTCATTTCGGACAAATCAGGTCGGGTTGCCTAGTGGCTATAAATAGCCCACTCCCTACAACCATAAACGGTTGGCTGCTCAGAGTTAAAGCACGGCTTTTGTCGTTTGAGAGCAACCCACCTCGAATCCTTTGAGAGAGAATTCCTTGCGAGGATAAAGCCCTAACCACCCAGAGCCAAAGAGTGTTAGGCATCACTTAAGTCTTCCTGTCTGTGTGATCTGAAGACTTATTACACTTGAGGACTATGAATCCTCCAGCCGGTTAGGCGTCGCGTTCTGAGCATCCAAGAGTCATTGTGGATCACCGGTGAACAAAGTCTGTGAAGGTTTGGAAGTCTACCTTGAAGACTTACCAGAGTGATTGGGCGAGGACTGGGTGTCCTTAGCTCAAGGGGAATAAGGTGAAGATGAGGTTTTCTGAGTTGAATCTCATCCTCCCTAACTAGACGTACAGTTGTCACAGCAACTGGAACTGGTCCAACAAATCATTGTCTTCAATGAGTCACTGGTTTCATCCTTCCCTTCCCTTTACTTACTGTTGGTCCTTGTGAAGTCATTGTACGATTGCATCACCATTTGGTTTCACTGAGTGATTACTTGTTCTAATTGACTTCACAATATCTTCCTACCTGATCCTTACTGCCTAGCTGCTATTAGTCAGTGTGCTTTCACTTCATTGAATACTTGACTATGGTTTGCCTAGTGTATTCTACCTTCCGCTGCATGGTAATAGGTTTATTTCTATCGTTTGTCTTCGAAACTTACATGTTTTGAAGACTTTCATAAAAATCGCCTATTCACCCCCCCTCTAGTCGATCACTAGCACTTTCAACTACTCTAAGTACTGTTGCAATCCAATTCATATTTTGTTTTTGCATTGTGTCTATTGTAATATAATTTTTTTCGTGGCTTACTCCACTAATATAAATTGATAGTTTCATCAAAACAAGCAAACTATGCATCAAAAACAGAATCTGTCTAAAACAGAACAGTCTGTAATAATCTGAACATTCATCATACTTCTGATACTTGAAAAATTCTACCAAAATTAGGAAAAATAAAAAATTTGTATAGGAACACAGTGCAAAAATAATTGGAACCATTTGACGTTCCAACTAAAAATGTAAAATCACGCACTACAGATAAAGTTTCTGTCCTGCACCGTACAAACCATCAAGCAAATGTAAACATCCTAAAGGCAAACCTTGGCACATTATTTTTATAATACAATGGAATTGTACAAGGAGATAATTATTTTTATTGAAAAGTTTCTGTAATCAAGATTCACAAAGTTCCCATGGGCATGAACAAAGTTCAAGGACATCCCCCACTTTCACAATGCTCGTCTCTCTCACTTTCACTTTTCTTTTAGAAAAAGTTTTGGGTTCCCCTCTTTATTATTGTTGTTTTTAAACTATATGAAAGCACTCAACAGAAATAAATGACTCTCTAAAACTTCCGGGTTGTCTCCCTGGCAGCACTTTCTTTAAAGCCATTAAGCTAGGCATGTAGTGCTCAAGTAGTGAATCCACCCGGATCCCAAGGTATATCAAAGCCAATTTGATCAACAATGATTTGTAATTTAGTGGTGAGCACAAGGTAACATATATCATGTAATTACCTAAGTCTAACTCTCTTCCTATGCATCGACATGTCATAAAAGAACAATTCATGCACACATAGTAAAGGCCAATGCATAGTATAAACAGTTTCTTGCAATTTTATCGTATTGGAAACATAGAGAGGTGGAGATATAGTTCCTCTCTCATAATAATTGCAAGTAGGAGCAGCAAGCACATGCATATTATATCTATCAAAATCATCATGTGCAACGGTAAAAGGCAACCCATCAATATAATCCTTAATAAGTGCAAACTTCTCCGATATAGTGTAGTTGGGAGAATTCAAAAAGATAATAGGACTATCATGCGTAGGTGCAATAGCAACAATTTCATGTTTAACATAAGGAACTATAGCAAGTTCATCTCCATAAGCATAATTCATATTGGCATCTTGGCCACAAGCATAGCAAGCATCATCAAAAAGGGATATTTCAAAAGAATCAAAGGGATCATAACAGTCATCATAGCAATCATCCTTCGGTAAGCACGAAGGGGAATTAAACAATGTATGAGTTGAAGAGTTACTCTCATTAGAAGGTGGGCACGGGTGATCAATCCGCTCTTCCTTCTTTTGTTCTTCGCTCTCCTCATCATCTTTTTCATCCAATGAGCTCACAGTTTCATAAATTTCTTCTTCCATAGACTCCTACAAAATATTAGTCTCTTCTTGGACAGCGGAGTATTCCTCAATATATTGTTTAACATAGGTATTAGAAGCATAATTCTCATAACAATATTCAAGTATGGCAAAAAAATTAGATTTGTAAAGAGTAGCATCATACTTTTCAATCAAAGAAGCAATTTCAAAAGCACCCTTAAAAGCAATAAATTCTTCAATTTGTTGAACATCATAGTAATTATAAACACCCTTAGCATACGAAGATACGATTCCATTATCACTAAACTCACATTGATAGGGAAGGTGTTTCTTAGGGTTTTCAGAACAACAAGTAAAATCAAATATTTCACATAAATTCCAAGCATAACATTGCAAACGTTGAATTTGACCCCATAATAGTTTTCCTTTTTCAGATATACGGTGTCGCACATAATAAGAATGCTCATCTAAGGATTTTCCCTCAACTAAGCTAGTTGGGGTTTCAGCACGAGCACATAGGGATCGAAGATGATCCAAGTAATAAGCTTCAGCAGTGTGATAGATTTTGAGTGGTTCTTCAACCATTGGTTCAGTAGGTACAACTAATTTTTTTGGTTTTTTGCGTTTCCTACCCATAACTAAAGATAGAAAACAACTAAGAACAGCAAATAAAAATTACTTAGTGATAAAGCAAACAAGCACACACGAGAATATTCACCCAACGCTATTGCTCCCCGGCAACGGCGCCAGAAAAAGGTCTTGATAACCCACAAGTATAGGGGATCAATTGTAGCCTCTTTTGATAAGTAAGAGTGTCGAACCTAACGAGGAGCTAAAGGTAGAATAAATATTCCCTCAAGTTCTATCGACCACCGATACAACTCTACGCACGCTTGACGTTCACTTTACCTGGAACAAGTATGAAACTAGAAGTACTTTGTAGGTGTTTTTGGGTAAGCTTGCAAGAAAGTAAAGAACACGAAAATAAAAGCTAGGGGCTGTTTAGATAAAGACACAACTAAATTAGTTTTAGTAGAGAGCTTTTGTCAACAATAAAGTTACTTGTCCCTAGGCAATCGATAACTAGACCGGTAATCATTATTGCAATTTTATTTGAGGGAGAGGCATACGCTAACATACTTTCTCTACTTGGATCATATGCACTTATGATTGGAACTCTAGCAAGCATCCGCAACTACTAAAGATTCATTAAGGTAAACCCAACCATAGCATTAAAGTATCAAGTCCCCTTTATCCCATACGCAAACAACCTGCTTACTCGGGTTTGTGCTTCTGTCACTCACGCCACCCACCATAAGCAAATCATAAGCATATTGCAAACCCTACAGCGAGAATCCCTCACGCTTGCGCGACACGGAGAGCACCATAGGACAGCACCAATAATAAAACATACAACTCAAACCAATCTTGATCATCAAATAGCCATTAGGACAAAACAGATCTACTCAAACATCATAGGATAGCCATACATCATTGGGAAATAATATATAACGTTGAGCACCATGTTTAAGTAGATATTACAGAGGGTAAGAGAGAGGTTACACCGCTGCATAGAGGGGGGGAAGAGTTGGTGATGATGGCGGTGAAGTTGTTGGTGAAGATGGCGGTGATGGTGATGGCCCCGGCAGCGCTCCGGCGCCACCGGAAGCAAGGGGGAGAGGGCCCCCCTTCTTCTTCTTCTTCTTCCTTGACCTCCTCCCTAGATGGGAGAAGGGTTTCCCCTCTGGTCCTTGGCTCCCATGGCGTGGGAGGGGCGAGAGCCCCTCCGAGATTGGATCTATCTCTCTGTTTCTCTCTGGTTCTGCGTTCTCTCCTGGCTCTGTTTCACCGTTTCGTATATATATGGAGATCCGTAACTCCGATTGGCCTGAAACCTTCGCTGTGATTTTTTTCCGAATATTAGCTTTCTTGCGGCAAAAGAAGAGCGTCAACCGCCTTACGGTGGGCTCACGAGGGTAGGGGCGCACCCTAAGGGGGGGAGGGCGCCCCCCTGCCTCGTGACCACCTCGGGCACTGGTTCGCGTTGATTTTCCTTCCGAATTTTCCATATTTTCCAAAAATAAGCTCCGTCCGTTTTTATCCCGTTTGGACTCCGTTTGATATGGATATTCTGCGAAACCAAAAACATGCAACAGACAGGAACTGGCACTGGGCACTGGATCAATATGTTAGTCCCAAAAATAATATAAAAAATTGCCAAAAAGTATATGAAAGTTGAATAATATTGGCATGGAACAATCAAAAATTATAGATACGACAGAGACGTATCACTCCCCCCTATATGGGAGGAGGGTTTCCCCTCTGGTCCTTGGCCTCCATGGCGGCGTAGGGGTGGGAGCCCTCCGAGATTGGATCTATCTCTCTGTTCTCTTATGTTTCGCGTCCCTATTTTCTGGCCTTTCACCGTTTTTTAAATATCTGGAGATCCGTAACTCCGATTGGGCTGGAATTTTAACATGATTTTTAGCCAGATATAATCTTACTTTCGGCCGAAGGAAACCTCCAACCGATCTACGGGGTGGCCACAAGCTTGCCAGGCGCGCCCCTTGAGCTTGTGGGCCCCTTGGGCATCGTCTCGCATTGATTCCGCTTCCCAAAATCACATATATTCTAAAATAATTCTCTATAAATTTTTATCGCGTTTAAACTTCGTTTGATATGGATATTCTGCGAAACAAAAACATGCAACAAACAGAAACTGGTACTGGGCACTGAATCGATAGTTAGTCCTAAAAATAATATAAAATGTTGCCAAAAGTATATGAAAGTTGTAGAATATTGATATGGAATAATAAAAAAATTATAGATACGGCGAAGACGTATCAATGTTCATGATCATTTTGCTTGAAGTGCATAATATGGTTTCTCATTTGAATTATCTTAGTAGGGGTCTAGTATTTGGCAATGCAAGTTTCCTTACATTTCTTCCAAGAAGAAATCATGGAGTATATGAATCAATGTATAAGATAAACAGGAAATGATGTCATAAGATCGAGAGAAAAACGCGACGGGAGGTGTCTAATATTCCTTTTCTTCTTAATCTAATTACTATTACTATCAATTTTTTAATGTAGCTAATAAAATAGTTGACACTTCATATTTGTGAAACCTACAAGAGCCATATTTTGTCTGTCTGGTTAATGTGGCATATCCATTTCTTATGAACAATTAGCATATCATAAATTTTGGATCGACGACACGTAAAACCCTCATTTTATCACCAGTGTTGAAAGGTCATGCATATCTCATGGTTAATATAAAACACATAGTTGGTCCCGCAAATAATACATAGTAAACATTAATTTCCTGAAAGGCAATGGATGAACCTTTTTCCTTAAGTGTGACAAACCTCCGGACCTCTTACTTCCGATCCAATGGATCTTGGCACCAGCCTCAAATCCACTTTGTATATCTCGTGACTAATACAAAACACCTATTGCATATCGACAATGAATACATCATAAAGCGTCGACTATCCGATAAGCAATGCATGATCCTTTTCCTTGGATGCGACAAACCTCCCCACCTCTTACTTCCAATCCAATGGATCTTGGCACCACTCTCGAACCCCCCTCTTCTACCTCGTGATTAATACAACATGTGTATCACATAATAATAATGAATACATCATAAAGTCTCGATTGTCCGATAAGCAGTGGATGATCCTTTCTTGCGGGTGCGACAAACATCCATCCTTTTACATCTGATGCAACAGATCTTGGCATTAGTCTCGAACCCATAGCATATATCTCATGATTAATGCAAAAGACACTACTTTTTCAGGGGTGTGACCCCCACCCCTTCGCTGCCCATCCATCTTTCATACTTCCGATTCAACGGGTTTTGTTTCAGCGGTCTCAAACCCTGAATGTATATCTCATGATAAATGCAGGACGTGTGTTTTTTTATAAACAATTATCTTCATCATCTGCTAAACATCCCCTTTCCGGCGGGCGCGACAGAAACGGTTCTTACCTTTGATCCGATGGTGTGTAGGCACGCACGTGAGATGAACCTACGGCGTGGATCCAAAGTGGCATCCAACGGCGAGCAGTTCACGCGAGAGACTCCTCAAGGAAATTGCGCTTCCGGGCTGCAGCAAAGCACCACGACGTCGTCGTGAGAGCGAGCGTTCTCAACACACCACCAATTTCTCTCTCCGCCCTTGTCCTGCTCTCTCGTCTTTAAAGGCCGACGCCCCCTCCCTCTGTTTTCCTGCTTACCCGTCTCCGTCTCCGCCTCCACCCCTCTCCTCGCCTCGCCTCGACTGCGAGCGAACAAACCACCCTCCCAAAAGCCTCACGCGCCGTCCTCCTCCCCGCAACCCGGCGCACGCACGCACATGCCTTCCTCCGCTGCTCGTCCAACCCGCCCGCGCCGTGGCCTCTGAATCACGCCGCCATCTCCACCCAGATTCTTTCACCCCGGTCGTCGTTCCGTGTCACCGTCTTCTGTTTCCCGTTTTCCCAGCCAAGAGAATCGTCGCCCCCTGCCGCCGGGAAGCTTCGTCCAGTAGGGGCGGCGGCGACGGCTCTCCTGCATGGGACGCAAGGTTCGTTGCTTGCCTCGGCTCTTTTCCTCCCATGTTAGTACATTCGTTCTTTGCTTGCCCGGCCGGCTGGTGGCTGGCGGTTCGGTGATGCGCGTCGCGCTCCCGGCCGTGCCTTGCGCTTACGGTAGCCGTGGTCCTGGTTCCCCCGTGCTGGTTGCGTCCATGATCACGTCATCTCTAGATTTCGGGACGGTGTTTGCGTCTCTGCGCCCGCGTGCGAGCGTGTTCGGCTCGGCGAGGGCATGGGGTTTGGTTGGTACGGCCGCCGTGCCTGCCTTGGCTGCTCCAGCCTCCAGGTTTGGGTTGTCCGTGACTTGCTCGGAGCCCGTTGTCCTACCTGATGGGATGCGCGGCCCTTGTCCTTGTTGGATTGGGTGGGTCAGGGTGGTGCCTGAGATTTGCAGGACGCGATTCATGGGTTTGGTTTGGTCTCTAGGAAATGACTCGATTTGCTATGTTTGACTCTTCAGATTTGTAGGCTTGCTCCTAGGTGCAGTGCTTGTGAATTCGATAGCCTATTATCGTCAGGCTGATACATACGTCCTAGTTATGGTGCAGTGTTTAATTCGGACAAGTGATTATCTGGGAGATCCAATGTGTCATGACAGAGTTTTACTTGTTTTACAAAGCATTGTGATTCACAACTGTTAACACGATAAATCTTAAACATCACCAGCATTGCCTGTCTGATAATGTGCAAATGCAATTGGTGCGGCAAGTTGCAGTAACTGCTGGGTGATGTCAGTTCTGATGTGATGTCAATTGGTCTGGCTATATGCAGCTCAAAACATATAAGCCACTTCAAAAAAGCTCCTTTTTTTCTAATCAATCTTATCTGAGAGAGATGCCGCGAAGGTTACTCCAGGGCTTTACAATGCAGTTCATCCTAGTTGCAGTATTTATTTCTGCTTCAGTTGCTTGCTGTAGTAAGCAATGAATTAGTAATGCCGTGTACTTTACTGTTGCATATAGCACATTTCAGATGCTAGAGATATCATGCATGTAGATATGCATGTGAGCTCTGAAAGGGATGAAAATTTTCATGTGTTCACTTATTCATACAGAGCGCCATTTTGTTTCATGCTCCTAAATGCACAACCAACTTAGTTATTTATACTGACGATGAATACTTCTTATTGTATCAATTTATTTATACTGTATCAATTTAATGATCCTTGACAACTGACCTTTTTTTTCTTCCATATTGACAGATAGGGACACTTCAGTTAGAAGACATTGGTGATCACCATTTATCTGTAGAAGTTTCTCAAGCTTCGGATGATGACTCACCAGTATCCCCATGCATAGGAAGTGTGCACCAGGCAGAAATCCCCAATCTAGCCACAGACGATGAACGACGTCATCTCATGGCCAGCTCACTCCACAGTTGCAAGTTACATGTGTATGATTATCCTAGTGTTTCTATACCAGTTGTATGGGGAAGCCATCCACCAAGTCAAGTTAACAAGGAAGATATTACAAGTGAAGGTAACTGGGCATATCTGGATCCTCATGCTGTGCTACCAGTAGATCAAATTGACTCTGCAAATAATCAAGTTTGTGATGAAACACCGGTTCAGTGTTTCACCCAAGAAAGCCGTGACCTCTTCACTGACAAGACAATGGTGGATCAAAGAGAAACAAAAAAAATTGCTTCACTGCATGGCTTATCTGCCTCCATTTGGACTGGTCTAGAAGAAGAATGCTTTCTTCTTGGGCTGCACATTTTTGGTAAAAATCTCAGCCTGGTGAGCAAGTTTATAGGGAGCAAGACTGTTGGGGAGGTGCTCTCCTACTACTATGGGAGGTTCTATAATGGAACTGCATATAAAAGATGGTCGCACCTTAGAAGGACAAGAACTACTAGATGCATTCTCGGGAGAAGCATTTTTACTGGTCGGCGACAACAGGAGCTTATATCTCGTTTGAAATTGAAAATATCCAAGGAGGTTCATGCTTCGTTAGTTGAGGTATGCATTTTGATACAATACGGATTTCAACCTCTTTCACAAGGGATACTGAAATGGTGCAAAATGAATCTCTTCGTGTTATTATAAGATTCTACTAGTCTAACTTGAGTTGCTTACCAAATTTGATAGTGCTTCCTATCATATGACATCTTAAATGTTTCTATGAATTTGGTGATTGAGATATTGAGGCAAATATGTTGCCTGCTGTAATAACATAAGAGAACAGCCAAATTTCAGCTTGATGCTTCACTAATTTATTAGCATGATTCGCTGATCATGATTGTGTGGCCATCTTTTTTCGCAAACCAAGTGTTGCCAATTAACGGATGATCGCATATTGTTTCATACATCACGGCTATATGAGCTGAATTACTTTTGCATATTTCAGGTTTTAAGGTCTTTGGGCTCTGACCTAACATCTTTAGAGGAATGTGTCTTCACTCTGAAATCCACCATTGGAGCAGAAACTTTTGTTGAGGTCGTTGGGATTGGTAAAGGGAAGCATGATTTGACTGGATTTGTTCAGGACACATCCAAAACAAACAAAGGTCTATCTGTTTCTGCCAACACACCTAAAGGCATAAATTGTTCCATGCTTGCTAGAGAAGAGATAGTCAACACCTTAACAGGTGATTCCAGGAGAAGTAAGGCGAAATTAAATGATCTGTTTTGGGAAGCTGTTTGGCCCCGTTTGCTTGCAAGAGGGTGGCACTCAGAGCAGCCAAAAGACGTCCGCACAACCAAGAATTGCCTTGTATATTTGGTGCCTGCTATCAAAAAATTCTCAAGAAGGAAGCTCACTAAAGGCACTCACTATTTCGATTCTATCACTGACGTCCTTAAAAAAGTGGCAGCAGACCCCACTCTTCTTCAGCTAGAGACAGATGGAATAGATAATGGTGCACCTGTTGATATAAATGGCCGGGCAACAGGCCAAGATGGTCCTTTGGATAGTGATCTGGAGCTTCCAATGTTCACTATAATTGATACTAGCTTGGTCCAAGGGGAAGCACCCTTCAAAGTGAGGGCTCTGAGAAGCTTACCTGCTGATGCAAATATTAGCTTTGGATGTACAGATCATTCAGATAATATGTCAAGTGACGGTTCCTCTCAGGAGCAACATAGTGATGGTAACTTGTCAGATGACCAGGAATGTCATGGACAAGTGACAGCTCCTGTTAATGACATTGAAATGGGATCAGTTTACAGTACAACCAAAGAATCGCTGGTGGATATGTTGGAAGCCATGAGGACTGCACCACAATCTGTCTTTCCAGTTAATGGCCATTCTTCCGATGATCAGCACTCAGGCATTTCTAGTGGTAATGGTGACAAAGCAGACTTGACATGCTGCTCTGTCCTTGGAAGGAAAACTGGGAGACTAGTGTATTTATCTCCAAAGCGCAGAAGATTTGCTAGGCACAGTAATGACCAGACCAGCCAACACAGCTTTTATTTACCAGATGGTGCTGATTTCGAGAAAAAGAAACTGAAGCCTTTATCCACTACATCAAAGCCAACTGTTATTGATCTTGGTGGTAGTTTCCAAACCAGAACACTGGCAGACTGTTCCATGATAACAGAGGTAGCGAAGCCTACTACCAACGGCAGATTGCTTAAGAAGCGGAATGTGGTGAATACAAATGAGGACAAGTCATCAGAAGGAAAGTTTGATGCAGTAGCCAGGACTAGCATGGGAGGGACTTTGCCAGACAATCATGATTGTTTGCAGAAAAATGAAGATCTAACTGTGGTGAATACAAATGAGGACAAGTCACCTTCCATTTCGAATAACGAGATAGTTCCTGATGTTTTGGAGGCGGCCGGAAAACATGATCTAACTGTTGAGACGAGCTCTCGGAGGCAGGGAACCAGAAATCGGCCTCCCACCGTAAGAGCTCTGGAAGCAGTTGCTCTTGGTCTCCTCGGAGGCACAAAGCGCAAGGGGGACGCAAGAAGCTTGATGACAAGAAGGCCTCAGCGGGCTCGCAAGAACGAAGACTGAATGCGGGCATCTCCACTAGTAGTAGAGAGAAACCCATATATTTGGAGGCTGACGCACAGGATGAGCAGATAGTCTTGCATGGCTTGGATATGTGTAATAAAGTGTGAAAAAGAAAATGGCAGGGTTTTCTTTTTTTTTTTGCGGGGAAAAAAAGAAAAAAACAGGGTTTTCAGGTGGTGGATTTCACAATCGACATGGGCCATCTGAAGCTGTCCTCGGTCCATTTCTTGTGGAGGAGCTCACTGTTCCCTCATCATGTTGGTGACACCTTGCTCTCCCTTTCTTTCTAGAAGCTCGGATGCGTGAGAAAGAATTTTACAATTTATATATTATTATTTCTGTTTAGTTTATAGAAGGGTTTCATGCCCAGCAAGCTGTGCAAACCCAAGTTGTAATAGAGAAGAAAGATGAACACCATGTTGTACTTAATGATACCTTTGGTTGTTTTGTTTCCCTCTAAGTGAAGGCCTGTGGCTTTCAGTTTGGATGCGAAGGAGGTTTGGGTGTTTAGCTAGTTGTTTCCCGCATATGTTTTGCCTTTGCATTCGAGAGTTAAGTTAGACTAGTACTAGACTACTAGTTGATAAAAATGTTTAACTTTTGGTCAAAAAATCCATGTGCACAGCCTGCTACTGCTAGTAGTGCCATACTATATTTACTAAGCCGAGATTTGGATTTGTAACATGGCTATCAATGAATCGACAAGAAAAAGGCAAGTAATGCCAACAAAAACTGGGATACTGTATAATAGTATTACCTCCGCTCTGAATTAATTGTCTTGTCACAAGTAATTTGGGATGGAGGGAGTATATTTTATTGATATTTTTTTTTTTTGAAAATGAGGGTTACCCCCAGCTTTCATTTTATTGAGGGAGTCAACAAACTGGCGCACTCTATTTTGGAGGGACAGAAAGAAGTTAATTTTTTACCCCTGGTCAGTAGGGAGCAGATCGTGCTCTTGCTATTCTGCACAAAATTGGAGTAGATGATTCTGTTTTGAAAAGTTCCATCTTCACAGTTTCCATAGTCAGTTTGTTTAGAGGAAGGGAAACGTTTGGGGCCGGTGCACCGGCCGAGTCGTGCGCCGGTCTCATGGGCGCTCGCCACGCGGCAGACCGGGCCCACCAGCCACCGCTCTCTCTATATCTTATCTTATCCTTATCTCTACCAGGAAACTCTCTCAGCCATTCGTTCTTTCCTCCCCGCGTCGAATCCCCATCCCCTTCTCTCTCCTTTCTCGTCCTCTCCGATGAACTCTGGTCGGCCAGCCACCACCACGGGCCGGGAAGGAGTGCCAGCCGCCACCACAGGGGAAGTCCGACAACCACCATTTTTTTCAAGCGACGTTGCAAAGGGGGGCCATGGACTGCTTGCAAGCCGAGGAAAGCCGTGGCCGTCACTCTCCTCATCCTCCTCCCTCGGCGAGGTCGAATGCATGTATCCCGTGAGCCTGGAGATGGCGCCCACCATGAGGGTGGACGGAGGTGCTGGAACCGCCCAACAGAGGCACTACGATGGCATGGCGGAGATGCTGCATTCGTCGTCGGTGAAGCTGCATCTGTCGACGGCGGCGTTGTGACGACATGGCCGAGGTGTTGGAACCGGCTGGAGGAGGTGTTGCGTCCGTTGCCGGCGAAGCTGCATTCCCTGCCGACGGTGCTGCGACGACATGCGATGGGTCATGGGTGAGGTGTTGGAACCCCTCGACAGACGTGTTGCATCCATGGCTGGCAAAGCTGCATCCATCGCCCGATTTTGCATTTTTGCTACCACCGTTTATTTTTTTGCTAGAACCAGCACAAGTTTTTACTACCACCAGTTTTTGGGTTTGCTTGAACTAGCCCCCAATTTTGTAAATTTTGCTACCACCAGCGTTTTAGTTTGCTGGAGCGAGCTTTGTTTTTTGCTACCACTGGCATTTTTTGATTTGCTGGAACAACGTCCAATTTGCATGATTTGCTACAACCATGTTTTTGATTTGTTGGAACCGGTGCCACTTTTTGCTACAATCGTCTTTTTGGATGCAAACCATAGCGTCGTCGTCGTTGAATCTGTAGCGAGGCGAGGGGGGAGCAGCACCGACAAGGGGTGAGCGTCGGCGGCGACTGTCGACAGCGGGGTTCGAGGCCGGTCGTCTTGCTCGGAGTAATCTGCGTGGGGTCGCTCGGGGTAATCAACGTGGGCCTAGGGCTGTCGTTCAGGAAGAAGAGGAAGGCAAGGGACGGAGGAAGAAGAGGATGTGAAATCCAGATCAAACGGCTGTGTTGCGCTGTATCGGGCGGCTGGGGTGCGACCGGCCCAACTATTGGGCCGGCACGCCGGCGCCTAGTAGTGGCCTTAGAGGACACGGGCTCAAAAGCCCCGACCCTATTGCATCCATCAATAAAACCAAGTGTCTTACAAACATTATTACAAGCCCAAGTGTCTCATCCGATGGCCCAACATCATTTCTTCTATTTTTTTCACCACAAGCTCAGATTCTACACAAGTCGTTCCCGATTCTACACAAGTCGTTCCCCTGTCTCCGCTGAATGTCGCCGTTGTTTACCGTCTCTTCTCGATACAACACAACCTTCTTGGCAGAACTAACCATGTGTGGCAATGGCGAGTGCGGGAGCCAATGGCTCGGAGTCGAGCGCTACAGGCCTCAGCGTACACAAGCTTCTGCTGCATCTCAAGCTGCACCTGCGTTGCATGTACCACGCATCTTCTCCAGCCACTACCTAATCCTCCCACTTCAGCCAAGACATGCAGCTGTCCGCCGTGGACTAAGGCCGCCACGCCCATGAGCTGCTCGACTAAATGCCAACCCATTCAGTTGCTGCGTATCGTGACACTCAACAGTTGTCAACTGATGCCAACCCATTCACCTTGACATATGGCATGTAGGTACGGTGCAAGGAGGTAGTAGTAGCTAACTAGAATTACATAGTCTGCAAATGTTAATTGGACCCAAGTTGTAGTCTTGCTTATGTTTCAGGGCTTAGTAGTGATTAACTTTTTATTATAATTTTCATGTGTGTACACACCTTGGTCAATTTTTAAAACTGGTGCATTTATCCATGTGTTTATGTGTGAGTAACTGTGAATGTTAAGAAAGTGAGAAATATTCCCATTTGGATCCATGGGTTAGAGTTAGTTTGAGATAGTTTGGTCTCAAATATCCCTAAAGTATCCAAACATGAGGGCTAGTTTGAGCTAAACGTGTACGTGCAATGCACGTTAGTTATCACCAGATGAATAGAAAAATAGCCTAATATTCCCTCATTCATTTTGCAAAGTGTGTGAAGATACTTCAAAAGTCAAATGTTTTTTTCGTTGACCAAATTACTCCATGTCACATATCCTCAGTTGCAATGCCAATCCTACATAATGAAAACAATGCTAACTGACATTTATACTAACTTCAACTACCAACTTCTCCTATCCTCATTTTTTGCAACCGACTGCTCCTATCCTATTTTTTACTGGGAGGCCGTTATCGATCATTCTACAAGATGACAAAACTTTAGGAAAAAATTACTGCATGCACATTTTATTTTTCTTTAGAAATTATACTTCACAAAACAATTTCTTCAAAAAGTATGGAAAACTTCTAGGAAATTGCAGGCAAATGCACATTGCATAATTATTTGCTTACACATAAAAATGATACAAAGTTAACAAATAACTTCCCTATCCAAATATCATGCTAGTCATATCAAACAAAAGTTGAATGGGTCAACTAATGAAAAGATAATGCTACATTGTTATTCACCTTGCTAGTGTTATGATGTCAATCAAATATAGTTTTTCGACTCGGTGACGTTACCCTCAGTTTTCTTTTAGACGGCTGATAACCCCTTCAGTCATTTGCTCCTCCCCTGTTGCTCTAATATTAAAGCTTCTCCTATACTCGCTTCTCATACACTTATTATCCTCAGTTTTCTTTTACACAACTTGGGTTAAAAATATTGATATGATCTATAGCACAATGAGAACAAATATAGTGTGCTGTATATGAATATTTCAATCAAAGGCTAAAAGGAAGAGAAACAAGATCCCACGTGCCGGTGCGCTCAAGAGCAGCAAGCTCCTCTGCCATCGCAAACTGCCATTCAGGATGAACAATAGCATCGCGATAAGAGGTAGGCTCAAGTACAGCCGAAAGACCATATCGACTAGGAGAATAGCGGTCAGGGGGAGGGCGAGGCCGAGCTCGAAGACCATAAGTCGGCTGGGATGAGGAGGACAACGCACCAGAAGTAGATGGCACGTTAGTGGATTTATCCACAACACGTTGACGACGAGTATAATGGAAAGAAAAGGAGGGAAGAGGTGGAATCACTGGAGGTGGAGACGGAGAATGTGTCGGTGATGAAGGTGGAGAAGGGGAAGGTATCGGTGATGAAGGTGGAGAAGGGGAAGGTATCGGTGATGAAGGTGGAGAGTCATGCGATGAGGGAGGAGAAGACACCGTAGGATAGGACGGCGTCTGATCTGCAATAGCAGGACGAGGAATAGGAATACTGGGCACAGAGGGAGGTGTATCTGGAAACGTAAGAAAAGAGATGTCCTCGGCTGAAAAAACCGAGGAGGATGGACGTGGGTAGAAGGGGCGAGACTCATCAAAAGTCACATCTCGGGAAATACGCATCCGGCGACCGACAGGATCCCAACATCGATAGCCCTTATGCTCACCACTGTATCCGAGAAAGACACACTCAACAGACTCATCAGTCAGTTTGGTGCGTTCACGAGGGGCAAGCAAAACATAGCAAATGCAACCAAACAAACGAAGCGCCGAATAATCAGGAGGATGACCAGAAAGACGCTCGAGAGGAATACCACCTTGTAGAGCTGTAGAAGGCTGAATGTTGATGAGATAGGTGGAAGTGGTAACAGCCTCAACCCAAAAGTGAGGCAGAAGAGAGGCAGCGATCATCATCGCACGCGCCGTCTCAAGAAGGTGACGATGCTTGCGCTCAGCCATACCATTCTGAGCATGAGCACCAGGGAAAGAGAATTGAGTAAGAGTACCCTGCTCAGCAAGAAATCCTCGTAGTGCATGAGAGATATACTCACCAGCTGAATCTGCGCGAAAAATACGAATAGGAGTGGAAAACTGGGTGTGAACCATGGCAGCAAATTTTTTGTATATAGATAAGACCTCACTACGAGAAGACATGAAATAGATCCAAGTGTACCGAGAAAAATCGTCTATAAAGATAATATAGTAGCGATGACCCCCTTTCGAAGAGAAGGGAGCCGGACCCCAAACATCAGAGTGAACGAGATCAAAAGGACGCTCGGACACTGACTCACTATGAGGGTAGGGCAGCTGAATTTGCTTGCAAGTCTACAACCCAGACAATCCAACGAAGCATTACCAGAGACAGAGCCCAGAACACCGCGATGAACCAAAGACGAGAGACGAGAACCACATAAATGGCCAAGACGATGATGCCATTGCTGAAAAGAGCTGGTAGATGCAGCTACAGGGACTGCGAGACTGGCGGCACTGGCAACGGAGGGAAGACGAAGCTAGTCAAGCTCCCATAGACCATCAGAGCGTCGAGGGCCAGCACCAAGCAGAGCACCCCGTGCGGAGATCCTGAACAGAACACAAATCAAAGTCGAGAATGACCCTACAACTAGAGTCAATAATCTGACCACCAGATATGAGTTGCATGGTAAGTCGAGGAACATGAGCGACAGAGGGAACATGAAATGAAGAAGTGCTAAGAGTGCCTCGACTAGCTACTGGGAGGGGAGTGCCATCAGCCGTAAGAACACGAACAGGAGACTCGACAGGTCGAACAGAGGTCAAAGTGGAAGAATCATACGTCATATGAAAAGATGCTCTAGTATCAAGAATCCATGGGGATATACCTGAATGAGTTGAAGGTGGTTTCTCAATGCTAGAAGAGTTAGTCACAGAACCTGCAGAAACTGTCGGTGAAGAGTCCCAAGCATCAAGAAGGCATCACAGCTATGCAATCTCATGCGCAGACAGGGACACGACAGAAGCTTCGGTAGAAGAGATCGACGTAGAAACATCTGACGACGATGAGCAGTCGCCACCACCCATGGAAGCCGCATGTAGAGTTGACCGAGAGTAGCGAGTCGACGTAGAGCCACATGTGGAAGCCACATGGGGAGTCGACGTAGAGCGGTCGCCGCCGTGCGCGGAAGCCGCGAGAGGAGTCGGCATAGAGTGATCATCGCCGCGCGCGAAAACCGCGAGAGGAGTCGGTGTAGAGCAGGCACCACCATCGCGGGCGAAATCTGTGAGAAGAGTCGATGAGTAACGACCATCACAGCCTGCTGAAGATACCGTAGAGGACAACGTCACACACGGACAAGCACCAAGCACCGAGCGACGGCGCATGTGTGAGACGGGATCAATATACGGAACACCGTCGGGAGTCGGTAGGCAGCGAAGGAAATGCAGGCGTGGCGTAAACGCCATATCAGTTTTTGTTTTCTCTCTCTTTTTTTTCTCTCTTTTTTTTGCACTAAGGGACAACCAACAGAATCAGCCCAAAAGGCAGACGTGCACCCAGCGTACAATCAGCCCAAAAGGCACTCACGTGCGAGGCAAGCAGCCAGCACTCACGCGCGAGGCAAGCACCAGCGGCCGAAACTAGAAGAAGCAGTGGCGGCAAGGGCGCTCGATCCAGAGGATGAGCACGAAGAGCGCCCCGATCGAGAGCGCCGAATCGGGAGACGGGCGTCCCGAGCTGGACGTCGGACCGGGTCCAGTTCCCCTCGTCTTCTCTCCAACCAAAGAAAAGGACCGATGGCGGCGGTGGGCGGAGAAGTCGCGGGGCCGTGGCCGCGAGGAGGCGGCGGCCGGCGGAGAAGTCCGAGGCCGCGAGCTGGGAGGAGGCGGCGTTGGGAGACGTGCGACCAAGGTGGACTCGATCCAGAGGAGGAGAGCGGCAGCGGCTCGAGCCACTCCTTAGAAGGCGGCAGAGGAGATCCAGCGAGCGGATCAGCTGGAGGCGTGTGGGTAGCAGAGGTCCAGCGGGCAGGTGCGGTGAAGCAGCAACGAACAGCGACGGGGAAGGAGCAGTGGCTGCCAGCAGGGAAGAAGACAGCGACGGCCGGGAGTACCGGCGGACGTGAGATGGATCGGAGGACGCACGAGTTGCGTGTGCAGAAAAAAACCTAATGCTCTAATACCATGTTAGGAACAGCAACTTGTATTATTAGGAGGCCAAAGCCAACATATATACACATACATGAGGATGCCAAAAGGCTACAAGAGTATGTCAAAAGACTGAATGCAAAAAGTCAAAAGGCATCACTAATATAACTCTAACTGTCTGCTCCATGGAGAATGATGGTCAGACTTCCATTCCCGATGATCCCCTTCTTCACCATTGCCATGAACTCCCCATAGTCAATTTGAACATCCTAATCAAATGCAGACATGATCAATTTGCATTTCAGATTTGTAGTAGTTAATGTAATAGTACAGACTAATCAACAGAGTTAATTGAAACTAATTAATTAATTTGAGATGGTGACTGCACTGAATAAACATACTTACATACGCATGTTCTCATTGCCGACCTCCCTGATGATGTCGCGATACCAACGTCAGCTTGTATGTTGTACTCCCAGCACACCTCTTCCAGCAGGTCAACGGTGATGTACCTGTTGTCGTCCTCGTCCAAGTAGGCGAAGGCAGATAGCAGGCAATGCTTGTTGATGTGCACTGTCGACCCGATCAACTCATCGTAGGCAATGCTTCTACTACTCCATCTTTCCTTGCCCTCTGATAATCAGCCATGCTTGACATAAAAATGCAAGTTGGCCCTATAGAATATAAACATGTCGTAGGTATCAGAGATGGGACCTGGGAGCTGCCAGCACATACGCTCAGATCGAGCAACAATGACAACACCCTACGAATAACTAATCAATTATCAATAAAATTGGAAAATAATACTGAAACTTCTTACCCACCAATATTGATTTGATTTCTCATAATACAAGAGTTCACAGAAGCTGCAGAAATTTCTAGGGGTAGCTCGACATGACTTTTCTAGCTAGCAATGCACTCAGGAAAATTCACCTCACAATTTGGACAATTAGTGATCTAAAGCGTCTTATATTTGCTTACAGAGGGAGTACATAATATGAAAAATATTGTAAACGTACTATATAATACACAGAGTATGTGAATTCAACTCAACACTTAAAATAATCAAATTGTACTTTATTAAGTCTCCATAATTTTCCCCACCGGTGACATGGAAGCGATCCATCACATGAGCGTCAGTGGTACCCCCCAGCAGCGGCGGTAGCTAGCGAGGATACCAGACGAATCCCACGATGACGGGCAAGCATGAACATTCGGCGTTCTTGTATGGAGCTCAAAATATTGGTGATATGGATGATTAAGAAAGTGCGACATTTGCCAGCAAGTTAACAATATGTAAATATTGGTACCCTTTTTTCTCTATGGTCCTAGAAGCTAGAAATTTGGTATGCACAAAACAAACATGAACCGAAACTTGAGCATATAAGGGTGTCTAATATTTAAAATAATAGCCGCAAAGAGCTGGGTTTTACTAACTTGGCATACAAATTAATTGCACAAGACTTGCTTTGTATGGACAGAAAGTTGGAAACACATCTTTTAGAAAGAGCCTTCTACCCATATTTGAGAAACAACAATGTGCTTCGATTTTTAACTCGTTTTGCCAAGCAGCACTACTAATTTAGTAACATGCTAGTGTAGGCAAACAACCTCATGTCAGAATAATTGATGCGGCATCATGATCTTTTACTGAAATATTTGGAGCAGATTGCTACTTGTAAGAGATTCATGGGAAAAGATTCGGACCATTGTGTTGAAACAACACTTGTTAGTTGCAGTACATGATTCAGAGCTTTTATCCTAGCATGCTAACTACACATGGAGTTTAATCACACAACAACATTCATTCCTTACAAAACTCGATAGGTTTTATTAAGACTCGTACAAATATACTTTTAGACATGAGGATCAGAAACTAACCTGGAAAGCACAATTGTTAGGTGACGCCTCAACATCCATATCATAGTTTTGCTACTTCCCATAATATTCCTAGTGAAGCAAGAAAAAATGCTTTTCAGATTTGCTAATTGCAGCCTTAAATCCCGCGGACCAATCTGTTCATAATAAACAGAATTCATGTCAAGAAAAGAAAAGGTTACCCCAAACAGATGTGCACCCGACTTAATCTCTCTCAACAGAACTGCAATAATGGAATCATTTTCGCCAAATGTGATGTTCAGAAGAGATTTAATTGGACCTAGACTCCAATCGTGGAACATCCTGCTCCAGCGGTTGTTCATGGTGCACCTGTCACATGGGTCTGATGTATTTCGATGGAACCTTCATGGGAATGGAAAATTCTCAGTGGATTCCATGTATAGAGCGTTAGTCCAGTCTAATGTGCCAGTTGATAATAATAAGAAGATTTGGAAGATGAAGATACCTCTTAAGAATAAAATCTTTGCATGGTATCTTCGTCGCGGAGTCATTCTTACTAAAGATAACCTTATTAAGAGGAATTGGTATGGAAGTCCGCAATGTGTCTTTTGTTACCATGATGAGACAATAAAACATTTATTCTTCCAATGCAAATTGGCTCGTTCTATATGGTCAGTCATCCAAATAGCTTCTGGCTTGTATCCTCCTTGTAGTGTTGCTAATGTATTTGGCAACTGGTTACATGGGATTGATCACATGTTTAGAACTTTTCTCAGTGTGGGAGCGCTTGCCGTTATTTGGTCGCTTTGGCTATGTAGAAATGATAAGGTTTTTAACGATAGAAGTACTTCCCTGATGCAGGTTATCTACAGATGTACCGGGACACTTCGTTTATGGTCCTCTCTACAACGCGTGGAGAATTGAGACCTATTTACGGAGGTGTGTACACGATTGGAGGCTACGGCGAGGGATACTTTTACCCAACATGGGTGGCAGCATGATCTTAAGATTGACCACCCTCCGCTTTAGGCGTCATACGGACTCTTCATGTTTTTGTATTTCGCCTTTTTATTTTTCATTTGTGTGAGAAGACTTTTTTTTGGCTGTGTGCATCTTAGTAATGCAGAGGCCGGGTGTAATGCTTAAATCTCTTAAGTAATAAAGCGCCCCTTTTCAAAAACAGAACTGCAGTGCACATGTTTCTCTCTAGCAAATATCTTCCTTGCTACATTTCTTTCAGTCTGGATGGATCTCCTCGCTTCCAAAGGCATGAAGAATATTACTGCATACAAAAGTACTGCAAAAACAAGATTGATACAAGTTAATACAAGATTCTACTTTGCTTCATTGCGATCCCTACAAAAACACTGTGGGCTGCCCCTTTTTGGTGAGTGGACCAGGCTACAAAATAAGATGCAATGAATATTTCATGTAATATGCTATTGGAAGTTAATAACATAGCAAAGCAAAGCTTGAAACAGTTCATATAGATGTGTTTATGTTTCCTACCAGTATCAAGCAATACATTTGGCAAAATTATGCTTTGTACGATGACGACATCAGACAAAAGCTAATTAAATAGACCATATGAAAACTGCACCAAGTAACACATCGCTTGTCTTTTGCATCAACATCTGAAGGTTGCCATGCTACGAAAACCAACAACTCTACCATAAAATGCAAACCAATCTAAAACTGTGCTTTGCATGCACATACTTCGGTAGAGCATTAACCATGTATCTCCATAGAAATCAAGTATGCAGGCAAAAAAGTCACTCAACTCATCTTTCAAAGTTATTAATAGCCACCTTCTCATCCTTCAAATGCGCCTTCTAGGAGAAGCAATACATAAAAAAGAATAGATGCAAGTCAAGAACTGAATCCAGCACACAACAATATCGGGTCTGCACAATAATAAAATTAACCCCGCAAGTAAATAAATGACTGAATCCCCACAAAGAAAAATAAAATTTTTAATGTCCTGCAGGTATGATTAGGCCAATCACAAGCAGTAAAAAAATCAAAGAAGATGGGACATACATGGCATAACCTATTCAGTGTGCCATCAGCCTAGACGAAGATTCGAGAAGCACTTCCAACTCTTTGATATCAGGCTTAATATTTAGTTGAAATTTGACAAGCTCCCTCCATTATATGGTCACAGTCATCTTCTTACTTAAATAGACATGAAAACGGAAGATTAAAATGAGCGCAATAAATTCTGGGTATGAGCATTAGAACTGCCTATCAATCTGGATGTACTTCAGTCATCAAATAATGCAAATATATCTATAATGAAGATAGTTCAGGTAGTTGTAGTGCTTACTTTCGTTCCACTATTCTAGCATCCAGAAAAAAAACGTAAGAATAGCTAACCTTAACTACGATTGGTGGTGTAGCTCGAGTGGTATATATTTGAATAGCTAACCCTAACGACAATGTTAGACTTGGTGTCGTGGAATTATCAGGCAGATGTCCTAGTGTGAGGACTTAGTCGTGAGGCCAACACATCTATGTGGTAGCTTGAGAGGGGTTGAGCGGAATCGAGAGATGCAACGCAAGACAAGGATATAGACAGCTTCGGGTCCCGGGAAACATCATCCATAACAACCCTACGTGCTGTTTGTGGCTAGGTCTTATTATCATCGCGAAAGAGTCACCGTAAACCGGCCCTCCCAGTTACCCCTAACCCTTAAGATTATTTTCCCCCTTTACGGGGTGCCCTGCCCCTCCTTATATATGTTGAAGGGGCAGGTTACATGTAGAGTCCTTCTCGGACTAAGACTTAAATTATTCTGACTTCTCTTCATGGGCTTCATAACGTCTTGGGCTTCATAACGTCTCGGGCTTCATAACCTTTGGCAACTGAGTTACCATTGTCTGCCGGGTTATAACGGGTGCCGGTTTATGATTGTCTGTCGGGTTATGACTGATGCCGGTTTATCACTGTCTACCTTAACTCCTACCGGTTTATCATCTGACTTAACTCCCATCGGGTTATCATCTGACTTAACTCCTGCCGGTTTATCAACATGCCTTATCACCTGACTTAACTGTCAGCCGGTTTATCAACCTGCTGGTTTACCGTCTGGGTTAACTCTCTGTCTTAACCGTCTGCCTTAACTGTCAGCCGGTTTACTAAGTCCCAGCCGGGTTATAACTCTGGCCGGATCATACCGCGGGGTATATCCCCGACATTAGCCCCCAGTTTAATTTGGATTTATCCATGTTAAACTGATCCTGGTCATCCTTAAGTCCTTGTCACTTCCTTCTTCTATAAAATCCGGGTCAATAGGTCAGCTTCATAATCAATTTGCTGACATTGGTTTGTCACCGAGAAATATTGTGAAGAATAACTCATTTGACTCAACTCCCAATGCTTAACAAAAATATTGGTCTTTGAAATATTCATCTGATCTTCAGCCGGTTTAAGAATGTAGAACTTGCCGGTTTATAAATATTGATGGCACCGGGTCATAATTGTAGTTAACATCAGGCTTGAAAATATACCTCTTATATGCCTATCACTTGTAGCCTCCAAGTCTTAAGAAGTAACGTAGTAACAGCTTAAGATTTGCTTCAATATGAATGTCACAAGCTTGAAGAACTCCAAGTTGTTCATCTCAATCACCAGTCAGAACTGAGTATTCCACATATGTAGCCCCCAAGTGCCGGGTTGTCATGCTTGCAGCAACCTGGGACTTGCAATTACCTTATGCTTATAAAAACTTCAACCAGTGTAGCCCCCAAGGGCCGGGTCATTATGCAATAAGGAGCAGGGACTTTATAGATATGATCATGTAGATTTGAACAGCAACGTGTAACCCCCAAGGGCCGGCTCAGTAAGATAATATTGAGCTGGG
Source organism: Triticum urartu (assembly GCF_056163025.1). Taxonomy (NCBI): domain Eukaryota; kingdom Viridiplantae; phylum Streptophyta; class Magnoliopsida; order Poales; family Poaceae; genus Triticum; species Triticum urartu. The sequence goes on along the minus strand of NC_141876.1, from coordinate 358,504,420 downwards.
ACTTTATATATACTTCATTGAAAATAACATCATATGATGTAACCCCCATCTTGGGGCTTGAACCCATGTCCATGAGGTTAAGAGCCTTGCGTTTTACCAACTGAGAAGTGGATCCTTTAATATAATGGAATAAGGCTTGTGTACCTTGAATTGTTGATAGGAGCAATTGGTATCCCCCAAGGGCCAGCTCATTATGATGTGATGGGTCGGGTCTTCGATGAGGTGAGCAAAAATGACTTTGCATTAGCCCCCAAGTGTCATGGTGCATGTTTGCAGCGACATGAGACTTGCATATTTGATATAATCTCAACTTAAATAATGTAGCCCCCAAGTGCCGGGTCATAAGCCTGCAGCGACTCGGGACTACTCCCTCCATTGTAGAATAAATCATATCCATTGATAAAAATAATAGCCATTGCGCGGAAGCGACTTTGACAACCTTAATAATAATATTGGTTATTGATAACCATAATAAAATCCAGCCATGTTGGCTATTAAAGATTTGAATGAATATAACCTGGTTTGAAAACCGATTCCTGCCATATAAGCCGGTATATCGATGCACATATGATACATGCTATGATGATGTAATGATGATGCAACGTATGATGCAATATATGATGATGTATATGTATGATCAAAAGGTTTTAAGCTATGGTTGAGATACGACCATAGCCCCCATGTAGTCATAATTGTGGCATTGCGCCGATCAAGAGGTGTAGCTATGGTTCGAATACGACCAAGCTCCCAAGTAATTTCCCTAGTGCCCTTATGCCTATCAAGAGGTGTAACTATGGTTCGAACCCACAACCCCCAAGTGATTTCCCTGGTGGCTTTATGCCTATCAAGAGGTGTGGATATGGTTCGGATACGACCAAGCCCCCAAGTAATTTCCCTGGTGCCCTTATGTTGATCAAGAGAGTATAAGCTATGGTTCGGATACGACCAGAGCCCCCAAGTGATTTCCCTGGTGGCTTTAAGCCTATCAAGAGGTGTGACTATGGTTCGAATATAGCCCCCAAGTGATATTGTGAGCTGTGCTCAAGGGATACCCATGTTTGAGTTGTGCTGTACAACAGACTCTCTTTGGCCCCTTATGATAATATTGGCTTGATAGCCGGATTACGGAAGTAACCAGAGTTGTGCTCTTATGATAATATTGGCTTGATAGCCGGATTAAGAGGGTAGTAACGCTATGTTCTCTTTGGTGAATACACCTATGTTTGAACAGGAAGCCCCCAAATGATATTGTGAGCCGTGCTCCAGGGGTACCTATGATTGAGCTGTGCCTTTGCAACAGACTCTCTTTAGTCCCTTTAATTTTTCCTGATAACTCGAGCTTGCGAGAGATCATTCTTCTGAACCGGAAATTCTTTAAATCGGATATTGAGATCTTCAAAGCTTTGTGGGAGACAGCTTTCCCTTGAGCCGGATTTTAAACTGGAATCCTTCTTTTTAAACCGAAAATTTTCTGACGGCCTTTAAATTTGCACCAATATGGTGGTTTAGGGTCCTGCATTAAATAATTTTACAAACCGGAGTAATTGCTCTTTTAAAGAAAGCAATATAAAAATATACTGAATGGATTTCACCTGATATGTTAGGCCAAAAAATATCCACCACGGAGTTGATGATCACCCCGGTAAAGCTGATTTATTATCCAATTGCTCGTAGTTGCGTTGAACCCGAGCAGTGGCTCACTTGCACTTAATAAACAGCTCATGCAGACAACGTAGACAGCTACTGATAATATAGACCGGATCACATGGTAGCGGTTTGCACATGTCCATTGGACAGCTTGCATGGGCGGGTGTAACCCTAATGTGCTGATATAGATTGGTCCTGCATATAAAAATATACAAACCAACGTAATTGTTCTTTGACAATAACAATGTTTGTCAAATAAAATAAACTTGAATGAATATCACCTGATTTTTTTTATCGGATGCTGACACTTAATAATGTTTGAACATGGTCCAACGCAGATGTATGTTGTGATCTGATGCAGCACTGCCTCGTATATGTCTGGGCATACAGACTGAAATATCAAATGTTGAAGTCTGTGCTATCCTTCATATTCTAGCACTTGATCACATGGTCTTCCAGACTTGATTTAGTACTTGGTCCATGTGATATCGCTATCCACTCAAGTTGAATCTTTTCAACAAGTGCAGGGGTCTTGCCTTGAAACTGACCCACCTATGACTGATGATCGTACAACCTGAACCCGTGCAAGTCTTGCTTATGGCAAACTGTGGCTCTTGCAAGGACATATCACACTAAGTGCAAACAGAATCTTGACAACTGATAGCGTTTTTAGGGGCTGAACTGATTTGACCCCCCTTTTCTCCCAATCATCAGCACCAGAGGCTAGACTTCTGTATTTTGTTTTAGAACACGCTGATGTATCAACGGAAAGGCCTTACGCTTTGTAGAATCACTACCACATCAATCCAATTGTGCACCTGCCATCAGCAACGATCGTATGTACACACAGGGGTGGCTCGTGGCGGCTCAAACCGGACCGGGTTAGGCGACATGAAACTGTCTCGAGGTACGCCTACAGCAGCAGGTAAAAGCGACGTGAGGCCTCCCCGAGGTGGCTTATTACACGGCCAGCAAAGGCAGCGGCGGTTTAGGCGGGGTCCACGGCGGTTTAATACGAGGACCATGGCGGTTTAGGCAACTGTGGTTCAGCGAAGCAACAAGCCGGCTCAGCCAAGACCATGGCAATAGCAAGTCGCGACTCACCGGAGAAAAAGCAACTTAGCAAGGCGGAACGGAGGCGACGCCTGCAGCACAGGCAGAAGATAGAGCCAAGCTTTGACACAGAAATTAGGCCGACTCGGCGCGCTTGTTAGGCAATTTAGAAGCAGGCGACTAAGGTTGTAACCGGTTTGGCGAAGGCGGGTTGCGGCGGCTCAGGTCACCGGGAGGCGGCAGAAACAACAACTCGGAGGCGGGCCGTGACGTGAGGGGCGCGACGCAGCACCCCGGCGGAAGTGAGCCAGTTAAAGCGGTGCGATAAAGCCGGCTCTCGGACGGTGGCGGCTCACAGGGCGAAGTAGCGGAGGCGGAGACCGGCGACCCACCACATGGTTCGCCGAAATGGCGAAGGAGGCGGCAAAGTAATGACCACGACGACGGCTTGAGGCAAGGCACCGTGATCAGTTCGGGGCGCGGCAGCAGCGGCTCAGAGTGAAATAAACATCACAGAGGCAAGCGGCGACTTGAAGCGAGACGACAGTGGTGGAACGGCGGGCCGGTCCAGCAACTCCACGCAGGACAGCAACGGAGCAGCGGTAAACCGGGGTGGCGACTCAGGTGACGCGGCAATCCACAGCGGCGGCGGACTGGTGACTTGAGGCCGCAGGGCGAGGGCTGAGCTTTAGAGGCGCGGCTGTGATGCATCGTTGGATTTAGTGGAGGCAGAACTTCAGCCGTAGCGAGCCGGTGAGGAGCAGATGAAGATCGTCGGCCGGCGGCCATCCTGCAGCGGCACAACGCGTGGAAAGAGCAGAGCAGCCCGCGGGTCAGGGGCTTCGGAGGAAACGCAGGGGCGCGGCCTCGGGAGCTAGACGAGGCGCGGGCGGCTCGTAGTGGAGAAGAATCCGGCCCGGCATGGTTGATGCTTGTCCGGGTCATGGCCATTCTTGATGAATCCTGATTCGGGTCTCCCTCGAAATCTGATTCCGGGTCATTTTACTGTAATTTCAGATGCAATCAGGGACTGGCCGATTTGTCGGCTCAGCAGCGATGGTTATACAGAGCCGGCCGGTGACTCGAGGTGTGGAGGCTTCGGAGACGGCGGTTTACCATGGCGGTTACTCAATCGAGTCTAACAGAGGCAACCAATGGTTCGCCAATGAGGTAGAAGCGCGGCGACGACTCTGAGCAGCGTGATGGCGATACTACAAACACAAGGTGGCTTTGGGCCGGCCCTTGGTACTGCGACGATGGTGCAGGTTCGGTTCAGGCGGAGCGAGGCTGGGGTGGGCTGCAGTAGCGGCTCGGAATCGGGTCGAATCCGTTTCCGGCTCATGACTGTGACGTCTCAGCGGCAATCTGTGGCAGAGGAACAGAGTGTCGAGGACTCGAGGCGCGGACAGCAGAGGAGTCCAGGTTGGAGTGCATCAGCAATGACTCGGAAACGCGCTCCTGGCGACTATGGCGGCGGCGATTTAGATCGGGCTGGCTCCTTGGCCAGCTAGGCGACGACTGTGGCGTTTTGGAGTAGTAATCCGGAGTAGAAGCCACGGCGACGGAGGCGGGCTAAAGCGGAGTCGAAGCCTCGAGGCCGTACCAGCGGTCACGGGCTATCGGTGGAGGCAGAGACCAGCTACCAGCTGGCTACGAGGCAAGGTCGACAACGCGGCGGGTCAACGGAGGAGTTCAAGTCTGAGTACAACTTGCTCCCGGGTCGTGGCCCTTCCTTCGTTTTTAAACCAGACAAGTAGCAACAATTGATCTATACCAATTAGTCTCGGATTATTCCCAGCAGCTAACATCGATCTGTTGACCTGACCGATCGCCACAAACACTTGCGGTGGCGCATAAGCTGAAACCCTAGTTTCTTTTGCATCTGAATTTTGTATATGCCACCACTAAAAACTTCTTTGATCTTGACGGATAAACCTATAGTTGATGTGAATCTTTCCATGTTGAATCTTTCTTCACCCGAATTTTTTTGCGAACTTCTTAATCCCTTGCAGAGATCCCTTCAAGGACTTAACACCACCGTGCGCACGCCTCACGATGGGCGCCAACTGTCGTGAAATTATCATGGCAGATGTTCTAGTGTGAGGACTTAGTCGTGAGGCCAACGCATCTATGTGGTAGCTTGAGAGGGGTTGAGCGGAATCGAGAGACGCAACGCAAGACAAGGATTTAGACAGCTTCAGATCTCGGGAAACATCATCCGGTAACAATCCTATGTGCTGTTTGTGCCTAGGTCTTATTATCATCGCGAAGGAGTCGCCGTAAGCCGGCTCTCCCAGTTATCCCTAACCCTTAAGATTATTTTCCCCCTTTACGGGGTGCCGTGCCCCTCCTTATATATGTTGAAGGGGCAGGTTACATGTAGAGTCTTTCTCGGACTAAGACTTAAAGTATTCTGACTTCTCTTCATGGGCTTCATAACGTCTTGGGCTTCATAACGTCTCGGGCTTCATAACCTCTTGCAACTGAGTTACCACTGTCTGCCGGGTTATAACTGGTGCCTGTTTATGATTGTCTGCCGGGTTATGACTGATGCCGGTTTATCACTGTCTGCCTTAACTCCTGCCAGTTTATCATCTGACTTAACTCCTGACGGGTTATCATCTAACTTAACTCGTGCCGGTTTATCAACCTGCCTTATCACCTGACTTAACTGTCAGCCGGTTTATCAACCTGTCGGTTTACCGTCTGGGTTAACTGTCTGTCTTAACCGTCTGCCTTAACTGTCAGCCGATTTACTAAGTCCCAACCGGGTTATAACTCCGGCCGAATCATACCGCGTGATATATCCTCGACACTTGGCTTCAACCAAAGAGTCTGTCAGGTTCTAGGACTGCGCCAGAACCTGCAAAAACACCATCAGAAAACTTTGTCAGAGCACGGCATGGCCACCTGACTGAATAGTATAAGCACACACGCACACCCTATCCCTATGAGCACCTCCGAGAGACTAAGCCGACATATCATCTTAATATTTATGAAGTCACCATAGGCGCCTCCTTGTCGACAGGAACGTCTCCTCCCACTGAAAGCGCATCGTCGGAAATCCTGAAATAAATCCAGGAATAATGCGAGCACCAGGATTTGAACCCTGGGTGGGTTGGGGATACCACTGTCCACCTAACCATCTCAACCACAGGTTGGTTCGTGATAGATGGTTTGTTAGGCCTTGTACAATGGTAGTGCTTAGGGAAGTGCTTAGAAAGATAAATCAGATTTTCTGAAGCACCAGTGCTTATTTCTACATGAGAGATGCTTAGTTAAGCGTCTACCCTGTACAAATAGGCACTGGTGCTTAAGAAAAGCCTGGTTTATTTCTCTAAGCACCTCTCCTAAGCGCCTACTATTGTACAAGGACTTAGATCTTACTAACAGATGGATCTGATTGTTTGGATCTGCCACCTCTTTTCCTTTTATAGTGGTAGTAGGTAGTAGATAATTTTCATGTGTGTACACACCTTGGTCGTTTTAAAACTGATGCATTTTTCCATGTGTTTATGTGTGAGTAACTGTGAATGTTAAGAAAGTGAGAAATATCTCTGTTTGGATCCATGGGTTGGAGTTAGTTTGAGATAGTTTGGTCTTAAATATCTCTAAAGTATCCAAACATGAGGGCTAGTTTGAGCTAGTTGCATCTAACCCATTCAAAAAAACTATCCCACCCAAGAGGTGCTAATTGGAGCTAGTTCTCCTAGTGCATTTATTATCAATCTAACCCTGTCATCCAAACTTTCGAATTTAGGGCTCCGCAGACCCAAGAAAGGTTCAAACTCTGGGGTGTGTGCGAAGAACTCAACCTATCCAGCCAACCAGCTCGTCACCCCACGGCCTAGCCCGATGAAGATGGACACGGCAGTTTACCCAGGTACGGGCCACCTTGCGGTGTAAAACCCTACACCTGCTTTGTGGTGGATTGGCCTCACGAGGGACTGAGGATGAACTAGTACAAGGGATGAACAACCTCGTGAGGTCTGCTCTGGGGAGGGGATAAGTCGACGAGGTTCGGATCCCACTATGGTGTTGGCTAACCTATACTTATAGTGGTCTCGGTCCTCTTCCCCCAAAACGTAGGCGGGAAAGGATCCCACAGTGGCCAATTTCAAAGGGGACAAGTAGTACATCTTATCCTGATGAAAGGTGGTCTTTGCCTGCAAAGCTTCTGGCCGTGACGTTGTGGTGGGCTCGGCGATGAAATCCGTCCTGGCGGTCTTGGTCTTGTTGCTCGGGAATGGAAACCTTTGCCTAAGTCCTCGGGAACTCACGCATGCGCTTGCCTCCTGTAACACCCCGGATGTAACTTTCCCTATTTGTACTCCAACCCTTGCCGTTTCCGGCGTTAAGTTATATTTATTTCCTCGGGTTCGGGTTTTGTCTCCGTGTGTTGTTGTCGTTGTCATGCAGCTCATATCATGTCATCATGTGCATTGCATCTGCATACGTGTTCATCTCATGCATTCGAGCATTTTCCCCGTTGTCCGTTTTGCATTCCGGCACTTCGTTCTCCTCCGGTGGCCATTTCTAGCTTTCTTTCGTGTGTGGGGATTAAACATTTCCGGATTGGACTGAGACTTGCCAAGCGGCCTTGGTTTACTACCGGTAGACCGCCTGTCAAGTTTCGTACCATTTGGACTTCGTTTGATACTCCAACGGTTAACCGAGGGACCGAAAAGGCCTCGTGTGTGTTGCAGCCTAACACCCCTCCAGTTTGGCCCAAAACCCACCTAACTCTGCTCCATGTCCTAGAGCGTTCGATCACGATCGCGTGGCCGAAGACCGCACCTCATTTGGACTCTCCTAGCTCCCTCTATGCCTATAAATAGCCCCTTCTCCGAAATCCCGGATCTCCTCGTCCAAACCCTAGAAAAGTCCTCCTCGCGCCGGCCGGACACGTCCGTCCCCGGCCGGACACGTCCGCCGCCTCCGCCAGCCAACCAACAGCCGCCACGTGTCCCTTGCGGGACCGCTTCGCCGCCGCCGCCGCTGAGGCCCGCCGAGCCCAGCGCGAGCCCTCGCGGCCCAGTCCCACGCCCCGCCGCCCGGCTCGTCCCGCCGCCCGCGCCCCTCGCCGGCTTCCTCAACTCCGGTGGCCGTGCCGCCGCACGCCATCGCCGCCCCGCCGCACGCCATCGCCGCCCCGCCGCGCAACCTCGCCGGCCGGCTCCGCCTCCGCCGCGAGCTCGCCGCCCCGCGTCCCCGGTGGCCGCCGTCGCCGTCCGTCGCCAGATCCGGCCCGGATCCGGCCGGGTCCGGCTCTCCCTCTCCTCCCCGCCGGTTTTTGCGACCTCGCCGGAGCAAGTCAACCCTCGCCGGAGCTCCTCGGTTCGCGTGCCGATCCAGATCTGGGACGAACCCTAGGTCAAAATTCTTCTAAGTCCTTGGAATTTTCAGTTCAAGTGCTCATGTTCGAGGCCCCGTAACTTTGCACCCGTAGCTCCGATTCATGCATATAGCATATCAAAATGTTCATCTCAGAGAGTACATCATTTCATTCCATTGCATCATTTTCATTTGAGTTCATCTTGATGCCCGAAATGCTATTAGAAGAGGGCTACTTGAGTTAATTGTCAGATCTGCTACTCCGTTTAGCACTTTTGTCATTTTTGCCATGATTATTGTGTGCATGATATGCCCGTGAGTCCTACATATGTTTTGTTAAGGGTTTTGTCATATTTCTAGAGGTGCAACCCATATATTTTTAGGATGTGTGTAGTGACTTGTGCAAACTTGCAAAGTGGTGCACTTGCTAATTCTGTTTTCAGGGACTTAGTGATTTCACTAAGTCCTGCAGCTGTTTATCTCATGATGCCATATGTTCTTGTTGTTTCCTAGTGATCCGTGCCTCTTTTGAGGATGATCAGTAAGGGAGTTTTGTTAATCTTGTAGTTCTCTATCCATCCATGTCTTTTTTTGAAATTATGGAGCACCCTAGCTTGAGTCAATCGAGCTCTACTTTTGCTACTTTGTGAATCTGGGCAGATCGTCAACTTGTTTGCGATTTTGCCGATGTTATTGTAGTTGACCCGTGCATGCTATGCCATCGTTCTTGCCATGTCTAGCTTGCATTTTGTGCCTTCTTAAGGGATGTATGCTTGTTTTGCCATGACTTGCACCGTGGTGAGTGCATCGAGCTCGTAAACATGCCTTCGTGAGTTATGTTTCAGCATGTCCCAGTTTTCACTAAGTCTGAAAACTGATTATGTTTTTGCCATGTTCATGTGCTTGTTAGTATATTTTGTGACCCCTTTTGGCTCAGGGTCACTAAGGGACTTTTGTTAAGCTTGTTGAGTAGCTCCATGCCATGTCTTTCTTTGTCATGTTCAGGTCCTGTAGCATGTTGTTTTGTTGCTCCGAAGAGGGCTATATGATCTGAAATTCCAGACAAGTGTTAATTTCACTAAGTCTGAGATCTGTTTTGCCATTTGCGTTTTTGCCATGCTTGTTTGAACCTCCTAATGGATGAATTGGCCGTAGCTCAGTGCTAGACTTTTATTAAGCATCCTGTGTGCATCCCTGCCATGTATTTTGTTGTCATGTTTGGGTGCTGTAGCATGTTCATTTCATTGCATTTAGAGGCCTACTTGCTGTAAATCGCAGACCAGTGTCATTTTTGAATCGCTTGCCATTTCCAAACCGTAACTCCGATTCCGGCGTTATTTATATTGTTTTTAAGCGATTTCATCTCATCTTTCCAGTGGCACACTTGGATTTCCAAGTTGAGGCCAGGTTCATGCATTTCCTGTCATATCTTGCATTTTGCATCCCGCATCGCATCCCGCATAGCATATCATCTTTGCATTGTGTTGTTTGAGTTTGCACGTGGTTGATTGTATCCTTGTTGCTTGTTTGTCTTGTTTGGGTAGAGCCGGGAGACGAGTTCGCTAATGAGGAGCCCGTTGAGTTTGCTTTCGAGGATCCAGTCAACTCTGACAACTGTGCAGGCAAGATGATCATACCCTCGAAATCACTACTATCTTTGCTATGCTAGTTTGCTCGCTCTTTTTCTATGCCATTGCTACGATGCCTACCAATTGCTTGCAAGCCTCCCAAATTGCCATGTCAAACCTCTAACCCACCATGTCCTAGCAAACCGTTGATTGGCTATGTTACCGCTTTGCTCAGCCCCTCTTATAGCGTTGCTAGTTGCAGGTGAAGATTGGAGGCCGTTCCTTGTTGGAACATCTTTTATTTACTTATTGGGATATCATTATATTGCCTTGTTATCTTAATGCATCTATATACTTGGTAAAGGGTGGAAGGCTCGGCCTCTCGCCTAGTGTTTTGTTCCACTCTTGCCGCCCTAGTTTCCGTCATATCGGTGTTATGTTCCCGGATTTTTGCGTTCCTTACGCGGTTGGGTTATAATGGGAACCCCTTGATATTTTGCCTTGATTAAAGCTTTTCCAGCAATGCCCAACATTGGTCTTACCTTTTGCCACCTAGCCTCTTTTTCCCTTGGGTTTCCGGAGCCCGAGGGTCATCTTATTTTAAACCCCCCGGGCCAGTGCTCCTCTGAGTGTTGGTCCAAATAGAGCCACTTGCAGCGCCACCTCGGGGCAACTTGAGGGTTGGTTTTAGTTGTACGTAGTGTTCATCTGAGTGTGCCCTGAGAAAGAGATATGTGCAGCTCCTATCAGGATTTGTCGGCACATTCGGGCGGTGTTGCTGGATTTGTTTTAACCTGTCGAAGTGTCTTGAATTACTGAGATACTGAGTCTGATCGGAACGTCTTGGGAGGAGGTCTATTCCTTCGTTGACCGTGAGATCTTGTCATGGGCTAAGTTGGGACTCCCCTGCAGGGATTGAACTTTTGAAAGCCGTGCCCGCGGTTATGGGCAGATGGGAATTTGTTAATGTCCGATTGTAGATAACTTGAACCTTAATTTAATTAAAATGAATCAACTGAGTGTGTTACCGTGATGGCCTCTTCTCGGCGGAGTCCGGGAAGTGGACACGGTGTTGGAGTAATGTTTGCGCAGGTTGCTCTCTAGTTTCTCGCTCGCGCTTTGCCTCCTCTTCTCGCTCTCCTTTGCGAATAAGTTAGCCACCATACTTTCTAGTCGCTTGCTGCAGCTCCACTCATATTTTACCTTGCCTTACCTATAAGCTTAAATAGTGTTGATCGCGAGGGTGCGAGATTGCTGAGTCCCTGTGGCTCACAGATTACTATAACACCAGATGCAGGGCCTGAGGATTCCGCTCCGGATGACGCGTATGAGCTCAAGTGGGAGTTCGACGAAGACTCTCAACGTTACTATGTTTCCTTTCCCGATGATCAGTAGTGGTGCCCAGTTGGGGGTGATTGGGACCGTGTCGCATGTTGGGTTCTCTTTTATTTTGGCGCCGTAGTCGGGCCATGAGTGTTTGGATGATGTAATGTTATTTATGTACTTGATTGACGTGGCGAGTGTAAGCCAACTATGTATTCTCCCCTTTATTCATATTACATGGGATGTTGTGAAGATTGCCTAACTTGCGACATATGCCTTCAATTCAATTATGTCTCTAAGTCGTGCCTCGACACGTGGGAGCTATAGTCGCATCGAGGGTGTTACACCTCCTTAGCACCAAAGAGGAAACTGCCTCCTCTGCACCCGCTGGCACCTGCCTAGCCTTGGTTGTCATGGCTGCGTCATCACAATCTCATGAGGTTGGGCACCTGCATAGAAATCTCCGCTCCTCAAGAGGCCACCTGAAGAGGCCGCTCCCTTCGGAGGTTTGGTGTTGTCCGCCTCGTGAGTCTTGGCCCCTCGCAAGGGTCTTGTCTTGATGGTCTTGTAGATGGGCCGTACCAGGCCGTCGATGGAGCCACACCATGGGCCACAGGCAAGCATGTCTGGGTATTCTACAGAATGCCGACTGTAGCCCCAGGCCCAAGGTGCACTTGGACTTGGCTTCGAGGTGAAGCCAAAGGGCAAGGGCGAAGCGCTGCGGGCCCCAATCGCCTGCGGACCGAGTCGACACGTGGCGCTTGATGGGATGTGGGCGTCTCCGCTTCCCCACACCACCTCGGTAACTGCCCAGGCTGACAAAAGACTGGCGCCTGCTACCGAGCCATCATTGCCTTCTCTTTGCCTTTCTTCAGATCCCCTTTCTCCCAGCCGAGGGAATCTCCAGATCTAGCCTCATTCCCCCTGCACCTCTTCCTCCAAGATCTTACAAATGGTGTCCGGGAAGGCGAAGCCTACCGCTCCGGCTGTAAGCTCCTCCTCCTCACCTGCGTTGGCCCTTGGCACGTCCTCCATCACCGATGAGAAGCACCTTGCCGTTGCGCTCCCACTGACGGCGAGCGATGACAATGAGTGGAACAGGACCGTCCTCCGGGCCGGCTCCGTCGAGCAAGGGTCCTTGCGCCCGGATGTTCTACCCCTTCTTCCTCCATAGCGTCTTCGCGGGGCTAGTTTCCCCTTTCTCTGGGTTCTTCACTGTCGTCCTCGACCACTACCAAGTCCAGGCTCTACATCTTCAGCCCAACTCCATCCTCCTCCTGTCCATCATTGCCTTTTACTGCGAGGCATTCGTGGGCGTGAGACCTTCCATTGCGCTCCTCCGCCACTTCTCTACCTGCGGATGCACGATCCAACCCAGTGCTCCGGCTGTGTATCCTTCTCCGCGGTCCACAAGGGCAACACGCTCATGAGTGCCGGGAAGAAGGTGGAGAACTTCTGGCGCCGATGGGTCTTCATGGACGCCAAGGGCCTCAACGTGCGGCTGGAAACTATCGACCCGGCTGCCGGAGAAGCTTGATAGGTGGGGGCACGAAAAGCTCTCCGACCTCCGGGTGGTGCCTGTCCTAAGGAAGATGATTGCAGACATGGATGCCGGGGCGCTGACGGGGGGCATGCTTGTCAAGGAGTTCCCGACGCAGCGCCTGACGCCGCTCCAGGCACACACGCGCCCCATGTGGGAGTTCAAGGGCGCAGAGGACGACATCCGGCCGCGCTCGGGAAGCTTGTCGGGAGGAGCTGGACAAGGCCATGAACACCCCGCTCGAGGGGGATCTAGGCAACCTCCCAGCTGCTTACATCCCCCTGTACCGCCGTGCCGACAAGGCAGCGCTGGTCGCCGCCATGCGTGTCTTCAACGAGCTGGGGCTCGTGTCGCCCGAGCCCCCCAACTCCCCGGTGATGGTGTCCTCCGGCGACAATTCTGACGAAGAGGGCGAGGAAGACTCGGAGGCGACCGTGGACGACGTGGTGGAGATCTATCCCCGTCCCAGAGTGAGCTTCTCCGCGGCCTCATAGATGATGACGACACCGTCAAGCCCTCGGTCGTGGAATCCCCACGCTCCAACGGAGTCGTCACGGTCTGGGGCCACTCCCCTGGCCCCGCGGAAGCTAGGCCAAGCGACCCCGAAGAATAGCGGTGCGACACCCTCTCTCCAAGGCGACGCCTCCGCCCTAGCGACCGACATTGCCGCACCAAGGCCAGCAGTTGTGTGCCTCGCCAACCCTCAAGATGCGGCGAGGTCTGCACCCAGGAAGATCGAAGGCGCCCCGGCCTCGGCTAGGAAGAGGGCGTACATTGCCCCTAACGAGTAAGCACCTCACCTTGTTTTTGTTTGTCGCCCTTGATACCGTGCCCATGGTGCTCCCCTCCTGGTGACCAGGATGGGCATCATGGTGAAGAAGAGGAAGGAGGGAGCCGGGAACCCGGAGGCACCACCGCTTGCCACAGCCGTGGCGGCTCTGGCGTAGATGGAAGAGGTCGTTTCACGCTCCCCTGGGATGGAGCACCCCCCAAGGCACGATGGTGGAACCTCGGGAGGAGTCTGCCTCTGCGGGCCAGCAGGCTCCAGAGCCGCCCATCCCCGCCGTACTCGCGGGGGGTTCGAAGGCTCTAGGACCCCAAGCTGCCCTTGCTGCTGCGACGGCGCCATCTGCTACCTCTTGAGCATGTGTTGGTTTTCCCTTGAAGAGGAAAGGGTGATGCAGCAAAGTAGCATAAGTATTTCCCTCGGTTTTTGAGAACCAAGGTAGCAATCCAGTAGGAGACTACACGCAAATCGCCTAGTACCTACACAAAAAATCAAGAACCTTGCAACCAATGCGATAAAGGGGTTGTCAATCCCTTCACGGCCACTTGCAAAAGTGAGATCTGATAAAGATAATACGATAAATATTTTTGGTATTTTTGTTGTATAGATTGGAAAATAAAGATTGCAAAATAAATAGCAAACTAGAATTATAGATCGAAACTTATATGATGTAAAGTAGACCCGGGGGCCATAGGTTTCACTAGTGGCTTCTCTCATGATAGCATATATTACGGTGGGTGAACAAATTACTGCCGAGCAATTGATAGAATGGCGCATAGTTATGAGAATACCTAGGCATGATCATGAACATAGGCATCACCTCCGTTTCAAATAGACCGAAACGATTCTGCATCTACAACTATTACTCCACACATCGACCGCTATCCAGCATGCAACTAGAGTATTAAGTTCATAAGAACAGAGTAACGCCTTAAGCAATATGACATGATGTAGAGGGATAAACTCAAGCAATATGATATAAAACCCATCTTTTTATCCTCGATGGCAACAATACAATACGTGTCGGTTCCCTTTCTGTCACTGGGATCGAGCACCGCAAGATTGAACCCAAAGCTAAGCACTTCTCCCTTTGCAAGAAAGATCAATCTAGTAGGCCAAACCAAACTGATAATTCTAAGAGACTTGCAAAGATATCAAATCATGCACATAAGAATTCAGACAAGAATCAAATATTGTTGATAGATAATCTTGATCATAAACCCACAATTCATCGGATCTCGACAAACACACCGCAAAAAGTATTACATCGAATTGATCTCCAAGAACATCGAGGAGAACTTTGTATTGAGAACCAAAGAGAGAGAAGAAGCCATCTAGCTAATAACTATGGACCCGAAGGTCTGTGGTAAACTACTCACGCTTCATCGGAGAGGCTATGGTGTTGATGTAGAAGCCCTCCGTGATCGAATCCCCCTCCGGCAGATTGCCGAAAAAGGCCCCAAGATGGGATCTCACAGGTACAGAAGGTTGTGGCGGTGGAAAAGTGGTTTCGTGGCTCCCCTGGATGTTTTCAGGGTGTAAGAGTATATATAGGCGAAAGAAGTAGGTCGGTAGAGCTATGAGGGGCCCACGAGGGTGGGGGTGCGCCTACCCCCTGGGCGCGCCCTCCTGCCTCGTGGCCACCTCATTGCGTCTCTGACTTCCACTCCAAGTCTCCTGGATCGCGTTCGTTCCAAGAAAGATCCTCGCGAAGGTTTCGTTCCATTTGGATTCCGTTTGATATTCCTTTTCTGCGAAACACTGAAATAGGCAAAAAAAACAGCAACTGACATTGGGCCTCCGGTTAATAGGTTAGTCCCAAAAATAATATAAAAGAGCATATTAAAGCCCATTAAACATCCAAAACAGATAACATAATAGCATGGAATGATCAAACATTATAGATACGTTGGAGACATATCAGCTTCCCCAAGCTTAATTCCTGTTCGTCCTCGAGTAGGTAAATGATAAAAACAGAATTTTTGATGTGGAATGCTACCTAGCATAATTTTCAATGTAATTCTCTTTATTGTGGCATGAATGTTCAGATCCATAAGATTCAAAACAAAAGTTTAATATTGACATAAAAACAATAATACTTCAAGCATACTAATAAAGCAATCATGTCTTCTCAAAATAACATGGCCAAAGAAAGGTATCCCTACAAAATCATATAGTCTGGCTATGCTCTATCTTCATCACATAAAGTATTTAATCATGCACAACCCCGATGACAAGCCAAGCAATTGCTTCATACTTTGATGTTCTCAAACTTTTTCAACTTTCACGCAATACATGAGTGTGAGCCATGGACATAGCACTATAGCTGGAATAGAATGGTGGTTGTGGAGAAGACAAAAAGAAGAAGATAGTCTCACATCAACTAGGCGTATCAACGGGCTATGGAGATGCCCATCAATAGATATCAATGTGAGTGAGTAGGGATTGCCATGCAAGGGATGCACTAGAGCTATAAGTGCATGAAAGCTCAACAAAAGAAACTAAGTGGGTATGCATCCAACTTGCTTGCTCACGAAGACCTAGGGCATTTTGAGGAAGCCCATCATTGGAATACACAAGCCAAGTTATATAATGAAAATTCCCACTAGTATATGAAAGTGACAAAATAAGAGACTCTCTATCATGAAGATCACGGTGCTACTTTGAAGCGCAAGTGTGGAAAAAGGATAGTAACATTGTCCCTTCTCTTTTTCTCTCATTTTTTGGTGGGCTTCTTTGGCCTCTTTTTTCCGTCCGGAGTCTCATCCTGACTTATGGGGGAATCATAGTCTCCACCATCCTTTCCTCACATGGGACAATGCTCTAATAATGAAGATCATCACACTTTTATTTACTTATAACTCAAGAATTACAACTCGATACTTAGAACAAATATGACTCTATGTGAATGCCTCCGGCGGTGTACCGGGATATGCAATGAATCAAGAGTGACATGTATGAAAGAATTATGAACGGTTGCTTTGCCACAAATATGATGTCAACTACATGATCATGCAAAGCAATATGACAATGATGGACCGTGTCATAATAAACAGAACAGTGGAAAGTTGCATGGCAATATATCTCGGAATGGCTATGGAAATGCCATAATAGGTAGGTATGGTGGCTGTTTTGAGGAAGGTATATGGTGGGTGTATGATACCGGCGAAAGGTGCGCGGTATTAGAGAGGCTAGCAATGGTGGAAGGGTGAGAGTGCGTATAATCCATGGACTCAACATTAGTCATAAAGAACTCACATACTTATTGCAAAAATCTATTAGTTATCAAAACAAAGTACTACGCACATGCTCCTAGGGGGATAGATTGGTAGGAAAAGGCCATTGCTCTTCCCCGACCGCCACTCATAAGGAAGACAATCAATAAATAAATCATGCTCCGACTTCATCACATAATAGTTCACCATACGTGCATGCTACGGGAATCACAAACTTTAACACAAGTATCTCTCAAATTCACAACTACTCAACTAGCATGACTCTAATATCACCATGTTCATATCTCAAAACAATCATAAGGAATCAAACTTCTCATAATATTCAATGCACTCTATATGATAGTTTTTATTATACCTATCTTGGATGCTCATCATATTAGGACTAATTTTATAGCCAAAGAAAATTACCATGCTGTTCTAAAAGACTCTCAAAATAATATAAGTGAAGCATGAGAGATCAATAATTTCTATAAAATAAAACCACCACCGTGCTCTAAAAAGATATAAGTGAAGCACTAGAGCAAAATTATCTAGCTCAAAAGATATAAGTGAAGCACATAGAGTATTCTAATAAATTCCGATTCATGTGTGTCTCTCCCAAAAGGTGTGTACAGCAAGGATGATTGTGGTAAACTAAAAAGCAAAGACTCAAATCATACAAGACGCTCCAAGAAACACACACATCTTCTGGTGAATAAAAATATAGCCTCAAGTAAAGCTACCGACAGACGAAGGCAAAAAAGGGGATGCCTTCCGGGGCATCCCCAAGATTAGGCTTTTGGTTGTCCTTGAATTTTACCTTGGGGTGCCTTGGGCATCCCCAAGCTTAGGATCTTGCCACTCCTTGTTCCAAAGTCCATCAAATATTTACCCAAAAACTTGAAAACTTCACAACACAAAACTCAACAGAAAATCTCATGAGCTCCGTCAGTATAAGAAAACAAACCACCACTTTAAGGTACTGTAATTAAATCATTCTTTATTTATATTGGTGTTAAACCTACTGTATTCCAACTTCTCTATGGTTCATACCCCCCGATACTAGCCATAGATTCATCAAAATGAGCAAACAACACACGAAAAACAGAATCTATCAAAAACAGAACAGTCTGTAGCAATCTGTAGGTTTCGAATACTTCTGTAAGTCCAAAAATTCTGAAAAATTAGGACGTCCTAAATAATTTGTATATTGATCTACTGCAGTTGGAATTGGTATTTTACCGCTCTACGGAAAAAAATGAAAATTATCTCGCGAGCGCATACTTTCTGTTTTTTCCAGCAATATCAAATAACAATCACCCAAGAAGATCCTAAAGGCTTACTTGGCACAAACACTAATTAAAACATAAAAAACACAATCATAACAGAGGATAGATGATTTATTTATTACTAAACAGGAAAAAAAAATCAAGGAACAAAAATAAAATTGGGGTGCCTCCCAACAAGCGCTATCGTTTAACGCCCCTAGCTAGGCATAAAAGCAAGAATAGATCTAGGTATTGTCATCTTTTACCTTTTGGTGGTAAATAGAGACTTTCTTATCTAAAGCACTTATCTTACTATTTTGTGAAAGCATGTGGCCATTAACGGTAGAAGAAAGATTAAGCACACTACGTAAATTTGCATCTAAGCTAGCCTTCATCTCTTTGATAATTTCATTTTGATAAAAACACAAAAGAAAGGTGGATTCAAAATTTTCACTCATGGGGTGCCCAAATATAGCTTTCATCTTTTCGTAAGTATTGATGGCATCCCCCTCAAGAAAACCTTCTTCAAAAATATAATCCAAAACTTGCTTGAAAGAAGAGGGTAAGCCAACATAAAAGCTTTTTAAGTATATCTCAATTTGACATTGGGGTACATAGCTGGCTCGGATCCTTAACAGCCTATCCCAAGCATCTTTCAAAGATTCATCAAGCAAATAACAAAAAATTCCAGGGTCATCTTCATCAAAATTATTTAAACTCTCATTCATAACCCCGGTAGGTCTTTCCATAGCATCATTATTTATGAGCTTAGAAATGATAGAGGGATTATCCAGTGTATTAAAACCCGGGAAACCCTTAGCCCCTTTTGGTTCGGCCATAACAATAGAAAGGCAAGCTTAAGCAAACAAGAGGACAATGAGAGAAGGCAAGGGTGAAGTGGGGGAGAGGAAAATGTAGGATCGAAAGTATGTCTAGAGGGGGGCGATTAGACTACTTGACCAAATAAAAATATAGCCTTTTCCCAATTTTAAGTCTTGGCAGATTTTAGAAACTTAGCACTAGTCAAGCAATCAACCTACGCATGCAAGTCTAAGAGTATAGCAGCGGAATGTAAAACATTGCACATGAAGGTAAAGGGAGGAGTTTGGAGGGTGCAAACGCAATGTAGACACGGAGATTTTTGGCGTGGTTCTGATAGGTGGTGCTATCGTACATCCACGTTGATGGAGACTTGAACCCACGAAGGGTAACGGTTGCGCGAGTCCACGGAGGGCTCCACCCGCGAAAGGTCCATGAAGAAGCAACCTTGTCTATCCCACCATGGCCATCGCCCATGAAGGACTTGCCTCACTAGGGTAGATCTTCACGAAGTAGGTGGTCTCCTTGCCCATACAAACTCCTTGGTTCAACTCCACAATCTTGACAGAGGCTCCCAAGTGACACCTAACCAATCTAGGAGACACCACTCTCCAAAAGGTAATAGATGGTGTGTTGATGATGAACTCCTTGCTCTTGTGCTTCAAATGGTAGTCTCCCCAATACTCAACTCTCTCTCATTGATTTGGATTTGGTGGAAAGATGATTTGAGTGGAAAGCAACTTGGAGAAGGCCAGAGATTAAGATTCATATGGTTGGAATGGAATATCTTGACCTCAACACATGAGTAGGTGATTCTCTCTCAGAAAATGTATGATGGAAGTGTAGGCATGTTCTGATGGCTCTCTTCACGAATGAAGAGTGGGTGGAGGGGTATATATAGCCTCCACACAGAATCTAACCGTTACACACAAATCACCAAACTCGGTGGGACCGAATAATGAAACTCGGTTCGACCGATTTAGTTCAAAATGTGAACATTAGGATTTTCGGTGGGACTGACATGTCAACTCGATGAGACCGATTTCATTAGGGTTAGGGCATAACGTAATCTCGGTGACACCGATTACAGAAACTCAGTGGGACTGATTTTGGTAATAAGCTAACCAGAGAGTTGGTCAGGCAAACTCGGTGGGACCGATTCGCTCATCTCGGTGAGACCGAAATGTTACGAAGGGGAAACAGAGAGTTTGCATTGCGAACTCGGTGGGACCGATCGCTCATTTCGGTTGGACCGAAATGTTACGAAGGGAAACAGAGAGTTTGCAATCCCATCTCGGTGAGATCGAGATCCCTATCGGTGAGACCGTAAAGACTAGGGTCTTGTGGCAGTGGCTATGCCAACTGAACTCGGTGGCGCTAGATAGGAAGTTTCGGTGGGGCCGAGTTTGACTTTTGGTTTGGGACATATGTGGATATGATAAAGTGGTTGAGGGTTTTGGAGCATATCACTAAGCATTTTGAGCAAGTAACTCATTAAGCAACACCTCATCCCCTTCTAATAGTATTGGCTTTTCCTATGGACTCAATGTGATCTTGGATCACTAAAAGGTAAAATGTAGAGTCTTGAGCTTTAGAGCTTGAGCCAATCTTTTGTCCTTAGCATTTTGAGGGGTCTACATTTCTAATCCATGCCATGCCAATCATTGAGCTTTCCTGAAATATTTATCTTGAAATAGTATTAGCTCAATGAGCTATATGTTTTTAGGAATTACCAAAACCACCCAGGGATAGTTGCACTTTCAATCTCCCCCTTTTTGGTAATTGATGACAACATATAGATCAAAGCTTCGACAAATGAATATAAGATTGAAATACATCGTCACTTTGAGAAGTATGTGATAAGCAAGAGCTCCCCCTAAATTTGTGCATTATTTAAAATTTTCTTTTGAATGCAAATGCACAATCGATTAGGATCATGGGTCACTCTTCCATGTCACATACATCTTGGTGGAGTGCTCAAAATGATAAACATTAAAAACATGCACTCATCACCAAGTAAAGTGAATGATCATATATGGAATCTAAGAGATAATATCATCCAAGCAAGCATTAAGGTAGCATACGATCAATCACATGATCAAACAAGTATCTCACATAGACAAAGACATAGTGTATCAACCAAGCGCATAAAAAAGGTTCAACCAAAAGCAAGAGAGATAAAAGGCAAAACACTCTCTCTCGAAGCCTATGATCTATACATATTTACCCCCCTTTTGCAAAAAGTCACCAATAAGTTTGAAAAGTGGCTGCTGGAGGTGGCACTGAAGTTGTAGCTGCTGGTGCAGACAATGTAGCTCTAGGAACAGGTACATGCACTGCAGCAGACCTCTGACTCCTTAGTACTCGCTGAAAAGCATCAGTAGTTGCCTTCTCTCTCCTCTCTTCTGCTTCCTCCTAGAGCTGCTCAACTGCAGTCTGTATCTCAATTACCTTGAGGTCAAGATCATAAAATTTTGTTTCAACAATCCTCTCTAGGCTCTCCTGATTCTGAGTCAGGGTGGCCAAGTGAGAGAGTCCTGGACTAAGGGGTCCTCGGGCGTCCAGCCTGTTATCCATGGGCCGGACTGATGGGCTGTGAAGACATGAAGGCCGAAGACTGCACCGTGTCCGGATTGGACTCTACTTGGCGTGGAAGGCAAGCTTGGCGACCGAAGATTCCTTCTTATGTAACCGACTCCATGTAAACCCTAGATCCCCTTGGTGTCTATATAAACCGAAGGGGATAGTCCGGAAAGGACACCACATATACTCATTACCATATTCATAGGCTAGACTTCTAGGGTTTAGCCATTACGATCTCGTGGTAGATCAACTCTTGTAATACTCATATTCATCAAGGTCAATCAAGCAAGAAGTAGGGTATTACCTCCATAGAGAGGGCCCGAACCTGGGTAAACATCGTGTCCCCCGTCTCCTATTACCATTGATCCTAGATGCATAGTTCGGGACCCCCTACCCGAGATCCGCCGGTTTTGACACCGACATTGGTGCTTTCATTGAGAGTTCCACTGTGCCGTCCACAAAAGGTTCGATGGCCCCTTCAATCGTCAATAATGACGCTGTCCAAGGAGGAACCTTCCTCCCTGGACAGATCTTCATATTCGGCGGCTTCGTACTGCGGGCCAACTCGCTTGGCCATCTGGAGCAGGTCGACAGCTACGCCCCTGGCCATCAGGTCAGATTCAGAAGCTTGAACTACGTCGTGGATATCCATAAAGACTTGATCTTCGAGGGATTTGAACCCGCGGCAATCGCTCCACCACATCCCGATGAATGTGACTTAAATCTGTCATCGGATGACACCCAGGAGATAGTCCCTGCGGCTACAACGACCTTAGAGTCGAAGCAGATCGAGCTATCCGAGGCCGCAGAGTCCGCGATGTTGGAGCCGCACATGGACTCGACGCCCTGCAATATTCACTTTAACGGAACTTCAGACTCGTCTCGGGCTATATGTTCCGGATTGTGTACGCCCGCGGACACCGAGCTAGATCGGTTATCGATCTTTGAGTTCAGCGCCACTGACGTTTAAAATCTTTAAAGAATTTGTCCTTGGAGAAGGACTCATAGCCGAACTATGTCCGGTCCGAGCTAGAGACAGATGATGAGGAATCTTGCTTCCCACCCGCCACCCACTTCATAGCCACCGTCGATGACTTAGCCGACGTGCTTGACTATGGCTCCGAAGACATCGACGGTATGGACGACGATGCCGACAAGGAGCAAGGCCAAGACCTTCCATTCGTTGGACGTTGGACGACTACCTCTTCGTACGACATGTACATGGTTGATACACCTAAAGGATCTGGCGACGACAAAGAAGAGCCAGATGCAAATAAAACCTACAAGACACAGTCCAAGCGCCGGCGGCCCAAGCGCCACCCCAAGCCCCACCGCTCAAAGGACGACAACACTGGCACCGGAGAAAATAGTACTCCAGGTGACATGGAAAACAATGAAGACCCTGTCGGGGCTACATCCGAACAGGAACACGACAACAGGCAAGACAACCCTGACGAATAGGCCATAGAAGATGACTCGAAAAATGATAGTTACCGTCCACCCTCCGAGGAGGAGACAAGCCTTGGCAACGAAGACTTCATAGTGCCTGAGGATCCTCTCGAGCAGGAATGCTTTAAGCTTCAGCTCATAGCCACTACAAGGAGCCTGAAAAAGAAACAACACCAGCTTCAAGCCGAACAGGACCTGCTCATCGGCAGATGGACTGATGTGCTAACAGCCGAGGAATACGGCCTCAACTGCCCAGCCAAGAGCTACCAAAAATGCAGACTGCTACCTCAATTCGATGAGGAGGCGCCGGAGCACATATCACTACAAAAAAAGACACATCCGTGACATTTTGGGCCGAACGAATTTTTTTTCTGTCATACATATGACACTTCTATGACGATAATTGTGACAAAACCCGGTATCATCATAGATGTGGTGGGCTCCTACTTCTATGACAAAAAATCATGACAGAAAATGGGCTTTTCGTCCTGGGCGGGCCGGAGACGCAGCTGCATGATATTCTTTGGGTCGTCCATGACGGAAAAAACCGTGGTAGAAGCGAGGGGGAGGAAAATTTCGGGGAGTTCCCGGTTACGGTGGGAGGTCGAGGGCCGAGCAATGCACATTTCTCTCGTACACGTACGTGCATGTGTGCGAGGCGTTGGCTCTAACTGAACCCGGGTGAGGCGTTGGGCTCTAACTGAACCCGAGCGATTGCACTGCAGGCTACGCGTTACTGAACCCGAGCGATCGATCGATGGCTGTTAACTGAACCCGATCGAGCGATTCCTTCGCTACTGCTGCTAACTGAAGTCGATCGATGCTGCCTCTGGGATGAACAGCGAGTGTTGCGGGGGGGGGGGGGGGAGGGGGTTTGGATGAACAGTGAGCGGTGGCGTTGCCTCTGGATGAACAGGACCCCGTGGTGTGGTGGAGGGCTGGATGAACAGTAGATGGTGGAGGGGTGCCCGTGGAGGGGTGGTTGAACAGGACCCCGTGGTGTGGAGGGCTGGATGAACAGTAGATGGTGGAGGGGTGGTTGAACAGTAGCCGGTGGAGTAGCGCGCGGTGGAGGCTGGATGAACAAGAGCTCGTGGAGGTTGGAGGAGGTCGACGGTAGCCTGTGGAGGCTGGAGGAGGTCGACGGTGGATATGAACAGTATCTCGTGGAGTCCCGTTTTGCGGTACGCCACACCCCTCCCAATGAACAAGACCCCCATTTTGACCGTAGGAGGTCCGTTTTGCAGTACGCCACATGTCGGTGTCATAACCGGCGGATCTTGGGTAGGGGGTCCCGAACTGTGCGTCTAAGGCAGATGGTAATAGGAGGCAGGGGACACGATGTTTTACCCAGGTTCAGGCCCTCACGATAGAGGTAAAACCCTACGTCCTTCTTGATTGTTCTTGATGATATGAGTATTACAAGAGTAGATCTACCATGAGATCAGAGAGGCTAAACCCTAGGAGCTAGCCTATGGTATGATTGTATGTTGTCCTACGGACTAAAACCCTCCGGTTTATATAGACACCGGAGGGGGGCTAGGGTTACACAAGGTCGGTTACAAAGGAGGAGATATCCATATTCGTATTTCGTAGCTTGCCTTCCACGCCAAGTAGAGTCCCCTCCGGACACGGGACTAAGTCTTCAATCTTGTATCTTCATAGTCCAACAGTCCGGCCAAAGGATATAGTCCGGCTGTCCGGATACCCCCTAATACAGGACTCCCTCAGTAGCCCCTTAACCAGGCTTCAATGACGATGAGTCCGACGCACAGTGATGTCTTCGGCATTGCAAGGCGGGTTCCTCCTCCGAGTACACCATGGAAGAGTTTGAATACAAGGATAGTGTTCGACCCTGCAAAATAAGTTCCACGTACCACCATAGAGAGAATAATATTTCCACAAATCTAACCTGCTGACGCGTTTTGGCAGCATGACATCACGCCACGGCCCGGTAATCATTAGGACCGTTCTTTAACCAGCCCCGCACATAACGCGAGGCGGTTTCTTGACACGTCTTGTCAAAGCAGAGATCATGTTCCCCTTATCACGGGATTCTCATCAATACGAACATGGGTAACCCAACCGTTCATGTTGGTATGACTCCTAAATCTTAGGTAAGTCTCGAACGGCCATGAGGAGGACGCCTGGTATTCATCCCCTTTATAAAGGGACAAGGCTTTTTCTTTTTCCTTCCTGTGCTCAATCGAATCCTTCCCTCACCTCGAGTTCTAACACCCAAAGCTCAAGTAAGGTGCTTCGGACCTTCAATCATGTCTAGATACAGCCTTCAAGGCCGGTGGGTGCCTTCCTCCGTCACGGAGGAGGACATCAAGAAGTTGAGGGAGGCCAGATATCTGACCACCAAAATTTCGCATAGGCTGCCCGCTCGAGGGCAGGTCGTCCCTACTCCCAAACCCAACGAGAGTGTTGTGTTCGTCTCCCACTTCCTCTGAGGACTAGGCCTCGCTCTGGATCCCTTTGTTAGGGGTCTTATGTACTATTACGGGCTGGATTTTCATGATCTGGCCCCGGATTCCCTTCTTCACATCTCATCATTCATTGTCATATGTGAGGCCTTCCTCCGCATTGCCCCTCACTTCGGTCTGTGGCTCAAGACCTTCAATGTGAAGCCGAAGATGGTCGAGGGGCAGTACGCAGCGTGTGGAGGTGCTTTAATAAGCAAAATTGCTGACGCTCCATGGCCAAAGGGTTCCTTTCCAGAGGTGTTCAGATTGTGGCAGCGGGAGTGGTTCTACATCACAGCTCCCCGAAGTGCCAAATGGGTAGCTGCCCCCGCCTTTCGCTCGGGCCCCCACCACAACTGATGTCATGAATCAGCAGGGGGTTGAGCTGGGGTCCAGCCAAGGACGTGCCAATACTGCAGAGCCGTATCCGAGATCTCTTCAAGGGATATTTCAGTCTGGTTATGGTAATGCAAGTTATGCTAGTTCGTCGAGTCCAGCCTTGCAAACGCCGACCCCTCCGTATGTGGGAATTCAACCTGGAAGGACCGCGCGCTATTCAACATTTCCTCGGCATGACGCACGAGGAGATGTACAAATCGTTCTTCGGACCCCAAATAGAGTGTCCGGACACCACCGAGGATGTGGGCCTAAGCTGCAACCGCCCCGCTGCCCAAGTAAGTAATCCCATGGCCGAACACACTGTCCTTTTATTTATCATGACATCATTTTGAAGAATCGCCCTTTGACCAGGTCTGGATAACAAAGGCTAAGCTGTTTCGGTGTTCGACTCCCCTTCCCGAGGGATTGGACAATCCGGTGCTGGAAAAGATGCTCGAGCCAGCACCTTGTCTAGTGCCCTCAAAGGAAGATGAAGGGGGGAATAAAGAGGACGAAAGTGGGCCTCCATCGCTATCTATTCCAATCGAGGGAATGAGCGCCTCCATGAGGGAGGATAACCAAGGGGAAGAATCTGACATTCTTTCTCCCCGGGGAAGGAAGAGGACCACCTCTGAAGATCCGAAAACTAAGGTTTCCAAACGGGAGAAGAAATCTCCGCTAGATGGTCCTGCCTCGGAGGGTATTCTGGCCGCATAATGTCCGCGTGGGGATCAGCCCTCTACCGAGCTGTAAGTAATCAAAAAGTACTTAATAGTGAAGATATCCTATCTTACTTCCAAAGACAATAATCGATGCTTATAAATTGTAGTCCGGATCGCAGCCCTTCTCAACAAAGTTCATCTTCGGGGGATCTTCTTCCGGAGATGATGGAGAGCGTAACGCCTCCCCCGGACTCCCCAACTCAAGAAGCAGGCGACCTTGAAGTGTCGTCGCGAAGGGCATCTCCGGATCCACTAGGTCCAGAGGATAACCCTTTGGCTGCCCGGAATCCCCAGTATCCGGCTCCTAAGGAGAGCGTCAGCGAGGGTCTGCATAGTGTGCGGTTGGATGCGCTAAAGGATCTTTTGAGGCAAGTTGCCGTCTCAGAAGCACATCGTACGCTAATGGGTTCGGTAATTGAGAGGATTTCATCCGCTGAAAGCGGGTTGCATGAAGCTTTTATGAGTCTACTGAAAGGCTTCGAGGTATGTGAAATAATGTATGCTTTTAACAATACCGCATACGTTAGGTATGCCCATGTAGATAGTAGCCCCTGAGGCTCTGGTTGTCGCCGAGAACAGCGGCAAACAGAGGATCATAGTCCCAGGTAATAACCAGACAACCTTTATGTGCAGGTGGTTGAAGCTCCGGTGGCTAGCCGGACTGATGGGTTTGCTGAACTAAAGCGGCAGCTGGATGCGGCAGATGCCGACATCGTGCTTGTCAACAAGCGGCTTGACGAGGCGCAGGGTAAGTGATTTTGCTGGTGGTTGTCACATAGTAAGAGCAGCATGATGCCAGTATCTTTAATATGTTGAGACTGCAGATGGAGCTGCTACCGTGGAGACCCTTTGGGCAGAGCTTGCCCGAGCCAAGGAGCAAGCGAGGAGTAGCAATGCAGCCGCTTTAAAGGCGGTCGAAGAGTTAAGGGCCGAACAGGCCACGCACTGCGAGAGCAAGGAGAAAATAGCCAAGATGGCTATAGAATTAAAAGATGTTGCTAACTGTACCGGCTTCTTGAAGAAGAAGACCGGGCGAAAGCGACGTACGTAGAGAAGGCCCGGGTGGCTTCCAAGGAAGCCCGCTCCAAAATTAGAGTGACGAAGGAGGAGCTGAATCAAGCTGTAGATATCGTGTCTGTGAAGCCCTTCTTGTTGCGGACTAAGTTCGGAGATCCGAAGTACGCTCCTCTAGATTGGCTATGGAGTTCTGCGGACGAGTACATGGATTTGGCTGCAAGTGCTGCTGAGGCAGCCGAGTACTTCAAGGATCAGAAAGGTCCCGAAGTGGAGAAGCTGTTCTGGTCACAGTTTCACGCTCCAGTCCATCCGCTGCTGCTGAATGAGCGATTGACCAATTGGGCCGAGCTCCATAGGCTGTCCGGACTTGCCACGAGGTCCGTTGTGGATCACCTGTGGCCGGGAGGGCCAAGGCCGAGTAGCTACTTTAGCTTAGTGCATCAATTCCTTGAAGCTGTGCCACGCATCGATGCTGTAAAGAGATCAGCGTGCATAGAAGGTGCGCGGATGGCCCTAGCCCGTGTCAAAACATACTGGGCGGAGATGGAGGCCACCACTGTTGCGGCACAAGGTTCGGCCATAGGCCGAGTGGCTGCCGAGCACTACTTTGAAGAATTCCTTGAAGGCGCTCGCTCGAAAGAGGCTCAGTGCTCGAAGAATATTATTTTCCAGTGACATGTAGTCCCATTGTACAAACAATGTTTTTTTCTGAATTAATCAAGGCTGTATTTATACTTTTCCCCGAAAGTACTATGATGCCTCCTGTGCGGCCGTTTATGTATATATGTATATAACCTGAAAGTTTGCAGTCGTCGGCTTCCGCCCCCATGCATATAATGCGGGGGTGTTCGCAAAAGATGCATATCCACACTTGATCCAACGTCTTGGTCTGTTAAGGAGGTGATAGCGTAGCGAACGAGGCAATCGGACTATATTGCTTTAACACTTTCACTTAGCCATAGGAGTTTGACAGTGGGGCTACTATATAGCCCCTGGTACTTCAGCGCTCGTCCGAATACGGTGCGCGTACGTACATGACCGAGAAACGGCCCTTCGTTAATGCGGAGGAATCCCGAAGATTCTGATTAGTCATCAAGTGGTTGACCAGTCTCTCGCTATATCATGACAGTCAGTTTTCGGCTTTCTCTACTGAGGTGCTCATCCGGACGAACTAGGGCACAATCGTAGTAGTTCTCCCAGTGCTACCTTAGCTGATATAACGGAACGTAAGGTACCAAAACGTGGGAGCCGGGCAAACCCAACATTTGACCAAAGACATGATTCGGAGCGGATGCATATAGGGCCAAACTCGCGACGCTGAACACTCCCTAAGGTGTTTGGTCTTTATAACATATACCGGGCTAAACAATGCCCTTTACAAGAAACCCCATGTGTCCAGGTACGTGCGAAATCCTGGAGTGGCCACATGCCAATAACGCCGGCATCCTTCTCGGTTGTGTGGAGTATCCGGAGGATGTGAGCAACAAGAGACAGTAAAAAAGGTTTACGCAGGGCCTTAATCTAAAAAGAAACCTTTTGGCGGGTCCCTGCTACACGTTTGCGCCTATGTCTCCGTTGTGCCATGTCCTGGACGGGTGTAGCACAATTGTAACCTACAAAAAGGAAAGAACTTAGATGAAGGTTGCCGTGCCGAAAAGAAGAATGAGTTATCAGAATTCCAGAGAAGCCTAGTTGAGCTGGGCTGGCCCTGATTACACGTGGGAAGCCCCTGGTATCGCTTTATGAGGGTCTGAAAACCAATCTTATACATGTATGATGGAACGCCGGAATCGTCTAACCGTGTCCGTGGTCTTGACAACCTGCTATTTTTCTGGTTGGTGAGGGCGTCTAGTGTGCGGCTGTTAGAGCCGCCGCGTCCTCTTCCATACGTGAAGAACGGTTGGTATTTCCGCTAACTGTAATGACGCCTCGTGGACCGGGCATCTTGAGCTTGAGAAAAGCATAATGTGGTATTGCGTTAAAACGAGCGAAAGCCGCCCTTCCGAGTAGTGCTTGAAAATCACTTCAGAATGGAGCGATGTGAAAAGTTAACGTTTCACTTCGGAAGTTATCGGGAGAACCGAATACCACCTCTAGCAGTAGAGAGCCCGTACAGTGGGCCTCTTGGCCTGCTATTACTCCCTTGAAGGTAGTATTACTGTGGCTTATTTGTGTCGGGTCTATCCCCATTTTGCTGACTGTGTCTTGATATATTAGATTGAGATCACTGCCGCCGTCCATGAGGACCCTTGTTTAATGGTACCCATTTATTATTGGGTCTAACACCAAGGCCGTCAGTCCTTCGCGCCGGATATGTGTATCGTGATCCCTACGATCAAAAGTGATTGGGCAGGCCAACCAGGGGTTGGACCTAGGGGTGACGGGCTCGATGGCGCGTGTACATCGGAGTGCGTGATTGCTTCTCCTCCTTGTCACATTGATCACATTTACTGTTTTAACCTCCGGTGGGAAGTTTTTCTGTCCTCCGGCGCTTTGCTGGCGAGGTTCATCCTTGTCTTCGCTTGGTGTCTGCTCCCCTTTGTGTTCGGCGTTTAGCTTACCGGCCTGCTTGAAAATCCAACATTCTCTGTGGGTATGATTTGCAGGTTTGTCTGGGGTGCCGTGAATCTAACACGGCTTGTCAAGAATTTTGTTTAGGCCAGATTGTCCTTCTCTGCTGCCTTTGAAAGGCTTTTTTTGCTGACCTAGTCGGGAGCCCCTGAATCCGGCGTTTAGCGTCGTATTATGTGGGCTACCTTATTTATTTCGACGCTTGTTTTTGTTGCGTCGTGGTTTACCATTGCCATCCCTTGCTTTGGATGTGCTTGGGTCGCTGGTGTTGCTACGGGCCAACCAGCTATCCTCGCCCGCACAAAAGCGGGTCATGAGGCTTGTTAGGGCTGCCATT
Organism: Triticum urartu; assembly: GCF_056163025.1. Classification (NCBI taxonomy): domain Eukaryota; kingdom Viridiplantae; phylum Streptophyta; class Magnoliopsida; order Poales; family Poaceae; genus Triticum; species Triticum urartu. The sequence goes on along the minus strand of NC_141876.1, from coordinate 358,474,341 downwards.
GTTCTTGGTTTTTCTTCACTGAGGTGTCTGGCGAGCCATTCGTCTCGGACGCTATGTTTAAAGGCTACTAAGGCTTCGGCATCTGGACAGTCGACTATTTGGTTCTTCTTGGTGAGAAACCTGTTCCAAAGCTTTCGGGCGGACTCTCCAGATTGTTGGATTATGTGACTTAAATCGTCTGCATCCGGAGGTCGGACATAAGTCCCTTGAAAATTGGCCCGGAAAGCGTCCTCGAGCTCCTCCCAACTTCCAATTGAGTTTTCGGGGAGGCTTTTCAGCCAGTGCCTAGCTGGCCCTTTAAGCTTGAGGGGCAAGTATTTAATGGCATGGAGATCGTCACCACGAGCCATATGAATATGGAGGATGAAGTCCTCTATCTAGACTCCAGGGTCTATGGTTCCGTCGTACGCCTCTATGTTCACTGGTTTGAATCCTTCTAGGAATTCGTGATCCAGCACCGCATCAGTGAAACATAGTGGGTGTGCGGCACCCCTGTATTGGGATGCGCCATAGTGTTCGGACGGTTGTTGTATTTGGTGCTGGTTGTGTACCGTAGCGTGCTTCCTAGATCCATAGATAGATCTCGTCGCGTCGGATTTTTGACGCAAGTTCTCACGTAGAACGTGTGTTGACTTACGCGTGTCTTTGTTAGCCGCTCTATCGCATTCACATGGCGGTGGATCCGGCCGGTTGGCCGTATCACTTATCGGCTGTATGGGCTCTAAGGCCTCGTCGTCGAATTCCAGTAATAGCTTGCGCTTTGGATAGCTATTTGGGTGGTAGCTTCTACCATACTTTGTTACTTTGTTCCACTTGCTGTTAGGCGTATCTTGTGCGACCTTGAGCCTTTGCTTCTGTTTCTTCAGGCTTCTCACTGTGGCAGTAAGCCTTCTGCGGAGGTTCTCTTGCTCCAAGTGTGTTTCCGGGATGATGGGTGCATCATCGTCCGGACTATTTTTTCTTCCCCAGATGGGGATTGATGATGCTTATCTTTGGCGTCATCGTGTTCGGACGTTGGATCCGTACTATGTTTGTTGTTTGCATCTTGATCATTTTCTGCCACCGGGGTGGTGCAGTTGTCATCTTTTCTGGAGTCGCATGGACTATTGTTATCGCTGTTTTTGTTATGGCAGGACTTAGGGCGGTGCCGCTGACGTCGGCGCTTGGGTTGCTTCTTGGAGGGGTCATCCTCTGCTTTCTCGTCGCCATTGGCTTTGTTGGGGGTGTCCACCATGTACACGTCATGTGATTAAGTAGCGGTCCAGCGCCCTGTGGGCGACGGTTCTGGTTCGTCTCCGGCTTCGTCGTCCATACCGTCGAAGTCCTTGGAGCCGAAGTCGAGCATGTCGGTTAAGTCGTCGACAGTGGCTACTAAGTGGGTGGTGAGTGGCGGCGAATTTCTTCGTCGTCCGCATCCCATTCTAGCCGGACATAGTTCGGCCAAGGTTCTCCTGACAGGGAGAGATACCTTAATGAATTTAGCACATCTCCAAAAGGTGAGTGCTGAAAGATATCCGCGGAGGTGAACTCCATGATCGGCGCCCAGTCAGACTCGACGGGCGCGGATACGAGCGGCTCGGAGTCCGTGACCGAAGATGAATCCAGTGGTTCGGCAACACGGCTCTCGTAAGGGGTGAAGTCAGTATCTGGCTCTATCGCCGCTGAGAGTGCGACCTCCATGGGGGGGGGTCTATCCCTCCGCTCTCGGATGGCGCGACTTGCTCCGGATTGATGGACGGAGTAGCTGCGGATGTGATCTCCGGAATACTGTCCGATGGCAGAGTTACGTCATGCTCGTCAAGACTGTACGGCGCGTCCGACATGGGCTCGAATCCGTCGAAGATCAAGTCTCCGCGGATGTCGGCCGTGTAGTTCAAGTTTCCAAATCTGACCTGATGGCCAGGGGCGTAGCTCTCAATCTGCTCCAGATGGCCAAGCGAATTGGCCCGCAATGCAAAGCCGCCAAATATGAAGATCTGTCCGGGGAGGAAAGCCTCACCCTGGACCACACCGCTAGCGATGATCAAAGGAGCCATCAAGCCTTATGATGATGACACAGAGGAACTCTCAATGAAAGCACTAGTGTCGGTGTCAAAACCGGCGGATCTCGGGTAGGGGGTCCCGAAATGTGCGTCTAAGGCAGATGGTAACAGGAGGCAGGGGACACGATGTTTTACCCAGGTTCGGGACCTCACGATAGAGGTAAAACCCTACATCCTGCTTGATTGTTCTTGATTATATGAGTACTACAAGAGTAGATCTACCACGAGATCAGAGAGGCTAAACCCTAGAAGCTAGCCTATGGTATGATTGTATGTTGTCCTATGGACTAAAACTCTCCGGTTTATATAGACACCGGAGGAGGGCTAGGGTTACACAAGGTCGGTTACAAAGGAGGAGATATCCATATCCGTATTGCCTAGCTTGCCTTCCACGCCAAGTAGAGTCCCCTCCGAACACGGGACGAAGTCTTCAATCTTGTATCTTCATGGTCCAACAGTCCGGCCAAAGGATATAGTCCAGCTGTCCGGAGACCCCCTAATCTAGGATTCCCTCACCACAGCCCTCCCGATCAACAGGACCACCGTTTCGACCGTAGGAGGTCCGTTTCGTCCGTTTTGCGGTACGCCTCACCCCTCCCGATCAACAGGACCCCCGTTTCGACCGTAGGAGGTCCGTTTCCTCCGTTTTGCGGTACACCAGACCCCTCGTGATACGTCTCCAACGTATCTATAATTTTTGATTGATCCATGCTATATTATCTACTGTTTTGGACTATATTGGGCTTTATTTTCTACTTTTATATTATTTATGGGACTAACCTATTAACCGAAGGCCGAGCCCAGAATTGCTGTTTTTTTGCCTATTTCAGTGTTTCGAAGAAACGGAATATCAAACGGAGTCCAAACGGAATGAAACCTTTGGGAACGTGATTTTCTCACCGAACGTGACCCAGGAGACTTGGACCCTACGCCAAGGCATGAGAGAGGCGGTCACGAGGGTGGGGGGCGCCCCCCCTAGGGCGCGCCCCCTGCCTCATGGGCCCCTCGGAGCTCCACCGACGTACTTCTTCCTCCTATATATACCTACGTACCCCCAAACGAACAGATACGGAGCCAAAAACCTAATTCCACTTCCGCAACTTTCTGTATCCACGAGATCCCATCTTGGGGCCTGTTCCGGAGCTCCGCAGGAGAGGGCTATCATCACGGAGGTCTTCTACATCATCATAGCCTCTCCGATGAAGTGTGAGTAGTTTACCTCAGACCTTCGGGTCCATAGTTAGTAGCTAGATGGCTTCTTCTCTATTTTTGGATCTCAATACAAAGTTCTCCCCCTCTCTTGTGGAGATCTATTCGATGTAATCTTCTTCTTTTTGCGGTGTGTTTGTTGAGACCAATGAATTGTGGGTTTATGATCAAGTCTATCTATGAATAATATTTGAATCTTCTATGAATTCTTTTATGTATGATTGGTTATCTTTGCAAGTCTCTTCGAATTATCCGTTTGGTTTGGCCAACTAGATTGGTAGTTCTTGCCATGGGAGAAGTGCTTAGCTTTGGGTTCGATCTTGCGGTGTCCTTTCCCAGTGACAGAAGGGGCAGCAAGGCACGTATTGCATCGTTGCCATCAAGGATAACAAGATGGGGTTTATTTCATATTGCATGAATTTATCTCTCTACATCATGTCATCTTGCTTAAAGCGTTACTCTATTTTTAACTTAATTCTCTAGATGCATGCTGGATAGTGGTCGATGAATGGAGTAATAGTAGTAGATGCAGAATCGTTTCGGTCTACTTGTCACGGACGTGATGCCTATATACATGATCATGCCTAGATATTCTCATAACTATGCTCAATTCAGTCAATTGCTCAATAGTAATTTGTTCACCCACCGTAGAATACTTATGCTCTTGAGAGAAGCCACTAGTGAAACCTATGGCCCCCGGGTCTATTCTCATCATATCAATCTCCATCACTTCAATGTTGTTTTGCTTTTTTACTTTGCCTTTACTTTTCACTTTGCATCTCTATACCAAAAATACCAAAAATATTATATCTATCAGATCTCACTCTCGTAAGTGACCGTGAAGGGATTGACAACCCCTAATCGCGTTGGTTGCGAGTAGCTATCGTTTTGTGCAGGTATGAGGGACTTGAGCGTGGCCTCCTACTGGATTGATACCTTGGTTCTCAAAAACCGAGGGAAATATTTACGCTACTCTGCTGCATCAACCTTTCCTCTTCGGGGAAATCCAACGCAAGCTCAAAAGGTAGCAAGAAGAATTTCTGGCGCCGTTGCCGGGGAGGTTCGCGCAAGTCAAGATTTGACTCCCGACAACGAGCCATTTCTGGTGCCGTTGCCGGGGAGTCTACGCAAAAAGTCAACATACCAAGTACCCATCACAATCCCTATCTCTCGCATTACATTATTTGCCATTTGCCTCTCATTTTCCTCTCCCCCACTTCACCCTTGCCGTTTTATTTGCCCTCTCTCTCTATCCTCCCTCTCTATTTGCCTCTTTTGCCCGTTTGCTCTTGTTTGCTCGTGTGTTAGATTGCTTGTTTGTTGCGATGGCTCAAGTTACTACCAAATTGTGTGACTTCACCAATACCAATAATAATGATTTCCTTAGCACTCCGATTGCTCCTCTTGCCAATACTGAATCTTGTGAAATCAATACTGCTTTGTTGAATCTTGTTATGAAATATCAATTCGCCGACCTTCCTAGTGAAGATGCCGCTACTCATCCGAATAGCTTCGTTGATTTATGTGATATGCAAAAGAAAAAAGATGTCGATAATGATGTCGTTAAATTGAAGCTATTTCCTTTTTCGCTTAGAGATCATGCTAAAGCTTGGTTTTCGTCTTTGCCTAAAAATAGTATTGATTCTTGGAACAAGTGCAAAGATGCTTTTATCTCTAAGTATTTCCCTCCCGCTAAGATCATCTCTCTTAGAAATGATATTATGAACTTTAAGCAACTTGATCATGAACATGTTGCACAATCTTGGGAGAGAATGAAATTAATGATACGTAATTGCCCTACTCATGGTTTGAATTTGTGGATGATTATACAAATTTTTTATGCCGGATTGAATTTTGCTTCTAGAAATCTTTTAGATTCGGCCGCGGGAGGCACTTTTATGGAAATCACTTTAGGAGATGCTACTAAACTCCTAGATAATATTATGGTTAATTATTCTCAATGGCATACTGAAAGATCTTCTAATAAAAAAGTGCATGCGATAGAAGAAATCAATGTTTTGAGTGGAAAGATGGATGAACTTATGAAATTATTTGCTACTAAGAGTGTTTCTTCTGATCCTAATGATATGCCTTTGTCTACTTTGATTGAGAATAACAATGAATCTATGGATGTGAATTTTGTTGGTAGGAATAATTTTGGTAACAATGCTTATAGAGGGAATTTTAATCCTAGGCCATATCCTAGTAACCCTTCTAATAATTATGGGAATTCCTACAACAACTCTTATGGAAATTATAATAAGGTTCCCTCTGAATTTGAGAATAGTGTTAAAGAGTTTATGAATTCACAAAATAATTTTAATGCTTTGCTTGAAGAGAAATTGCTTAAAGTTGATGATTTGGTTAGGAACGTTGATAGAATTTCTCTTGAGATTGATTCTTTAAAGCTTAGATCTATTCCTCCTAAACATTATATCAATGAGTCTCTCAAAGCCATGAGAATTTCCATTGATAAGTGCAAGGAAAGAACTGCTAGGATGCATGCTCCCAAAGATGCCTTTATTAAAGCATGTTCTTCCAATTCCTATGAAAATCAAGATGAAGATCTAAAAGTTATTGATGTGTCTCCTATTAAATCTTTTTTTGCAATATGAATCTTGATGAAACTGAATATGATCTTCCTTTACCTAGAAGGCGTTCTAAAAATTCGGAGTTTTTAGATCTTTATGATGAAATTGATGAAAGTGGGATTGAAAGAAATAGAAATTTAGATGTTGCTAAACCCACTATATTGGATTTCAAGGAATTTAATTATGAAAGTTGCTCTTTAATTGATTGTATTTCCTTGTTGCAATCCGTGCTAAATTCTCCACATGCTTATAGTCAAAAGAAAGCCTTCACCGAACATATTGTTGATGCTTTGATGCAATCTTATGAAGAAAAACTTGAGTTGAAATTTTATATCCCTAGAAAACTCTATGATGAGTGGGAACCAACTATTAAAATTAAAATTAAAGATCATGAGTTTTATGCTTTGTGTGATTTGGGTGCTAGTGTCTCTACTATTCCCAAGACTTTGTGTGATTTGCTAGATTTCCGTAATTTTGATGATTGCTCTCTAAACTTGCATCTTGCGGATTATACTATTAAGAAACCTATGGGAAGGATTAATTATTTTCTTATTGTTGCAAATAGGAATTATGTGCCCGTAGATTTCATTGTTCTTGATATAGATTGCAATCCTTCTTGCCCTATTATTCTTGGTAGACCTTTCCTTAGAACGGTTGGTGCGATTATTGATATGAAGGAAGGGAATATTAGATCTCAATTTCCATTAAAAAAGGGCATGGAACACTTTCCAAGAAAGAAAATAAAATTTCCATATGAAACTATCATGAGAGCCACTTATGGATTGCCTACCAAAGATGGCAATACCTAGATCTATCCTCGCTTTTATGCCTAGCTAGGGGCGTTAAATGATAGCGCTTGTTGGGAGGCAACCCAATTTTATTTTTATTCCTTGATTTTTTCTCCTGCTTAGTAATAAATAATTTATTTAGCCTATGTTTTTGTTGTGTTTTTTGTGTTTAATTAGTGTTTGTGCCAAGTAGAACCGTTGGGAAGACTTGGGGAAAGTCTTGTTGAACTTGCTGTAAAAAACAGAAACTTTAGCGCTCACGAGAACTGCTGTAATTTTTATTTGAAGAGTGATATTTAGTTAATTCTGTTTGTATATTATTAATAGATAAATTACTCACTTCCATCAATTTATTTTAGAATTTTTGGGGTTCCAGATCTTGCGCTAGCTACAGATTACTACAGACTATTCTGTTTTTGACAGATTCTGTTTTTCGTGTGTTGTTTGCTTATTTTGATGAATCTATGGTTAGTAAAATAGATTATAATCCATAGAGAAGTTGGAATACAGTATGTTTAACACCAATATAAATAAAGAATGAGTTCATTACAGTACCTTGAAGCGGTTTTTTGTTTTCTTTCGCTAACGGAGCTCATGAGTTTTCTACTTTAAGTTTTGTGTTGTGAAGTTTTCAAGTTTTGGGTGAATTCTTGTGATGGATTATGGAACAAGGAGTGGCAAGAGCCTAAGCTTGGGGATTCCCATGGAACCCCCAATATAATCCAAGGACACCAAAAAGTCAAAGCTTGGGGATGCCCCGGAAGGCATCCCCTCTTTCGTCCACTTCCATCGGTAATTTACTTGGAGCTATATTTTTATTCACCAACATGATATGTGTTTTGCTTGGAGCATCTTGTATTATTTGTGTCTTTGTGTTTTAGTATGCCACAATCATCCTTGCTGTACACACCTTTTGAGAGAGCCATACATGAATTAAAATTTGATAGAATATTCTATGTGCTTCACTTATATCTTTTGAGCTATGTAATTTTGCTTTATGTGCTTCACTTAGATCTTTTAGAGCACGGTGATGGATTTTTTTAAAGAAACTATTGATCTCTCATGATTCACTTAAATAATTTTGAGAGTCTCTTAATAGCATGGTAATTTGCTTAATAATAATATGCTTGGTATTCAAGATTTGTGAAACTTTCTTTTGAGTGTGTTGAATACTAAGAAAAAATTGAAGCATGATAATTGTTTTGAGATATGGAGGTGATAATATTAAAGTCATGCTAGTTGAGTAGTTGTGAATTTAAAGAATACTTGTATTAAAGTTTGTGATTCCCGTAGCATGCACGTATGGTGAACCGTTATGTGATGAAGTCGGAGCATGATTTATTTATTGATTGTGTTCCTTATGATTGGCGGTCGGGGACGAGCGATGGTCTTTTCCTACCAATCTATCCCCCTAGGAGCATGCGCGTAATACTTTGCTTTGATAACTTCTAGATTTTTGCAATAAGTATATGAGTTCTTTATGACTAATTTTGAGTGCATGGATTATACGCACTCTCACCCTTCCACCTTTGCTAGCCTCTCTAATACCGCGCACTTTTCCCCGGTATCATACACCTACCACATACCTTCCTCAAAACAGCCACCATACCTACCTATTATGGCATTTACATAGACATTCCGAGATATATTGCCATGCAACTTTCCACCGTTCTGTTTATTATGACACACTCCATCATTGTCATATTGCATATCCCGGTACACCGCCGGAGGCATTCATATAGAGTCATATTTTGTTCTAAGTATCGAGTTGTAATTGTTGAGTTGTAAGAAAAATAAAAGTGTGATGATCATCATTATTAGAGCATTGTCCCAATTAGGAAAGGATGATGGAGACTATGATTCCCCCACAAGTCGGGATGAGACTCCACACGAAAAATAAATAAAAGAGGCCAAAGAAGCCCAAATAAAAAAAAGAAAGAAAAGAGGCCATAAAAAAGGAGAAAAGGCCCAAATAAAAAAAATGAGAGAAAAAGATAGAAGGGACAATGTTACTATCCTTTTACCACACTTGTGCTTCAAAGTAGCACCATGATCTTCATAGTAGAGAGTCTCTCATGTTATCACTTTCATATACTAGTGGGAATCTTACATTATAGAACTTGGATTGTATATTCCAATGATGGGATTCCTCAAATTGCCCTAGGTCTTCATGAGCAAGCAAGTTGGATGCACACCCACTTAGTTTCTTTTTGAGCTTTCATATACTTATAGCTCTAGTGCATCCGTTGCATGGCAATCACTACTCACTCACATTGATATCTATTGATGGGCATCTCCATAGCCCGTTGATACGCCTAGTTGATGTGAGACTATCTTCCCATCTTTTTGTCTTCTCCACAACCACCAATCTATTCCACCTATAGTGCTATATCCATGGCTCACGCTCATGTATTGCGTGAAGATTGAAAAAGTGTAGAAAAAGTTAGAGTATGAAACAATTGCTTGGCTTGTCATCGGGGTTGTGCATGATTTAAATACTTTGTGTGGTGAAGATAGAGCATAGCCAGACTATATGATTTTGTAGGGATAACTTTCTTTGGCCATGTTATTTTGAGAAGACATAATTGCTTTGTTAGTATGCTGGAAGTATTATCATTTTTATGTCAATATAAACTTTTGTCTTGAATCTTTTGAATCTGAATATTCATATCACAATTAAGAAGATTTGCATTGAAATTATGCCAAGTAGCACTCCGCATAAAAAATTCTCTTTTTATCATTTACCTACTCGAGGACGAGCAGGAATTAAGCTTGGGAATGCCTGATACGTCTCCAACGTATCTATAATTTTTGATTGCTCCATGCTATATTATCTACTGTTTTGGACTATACTGGGCTTTATTTTCCACTTTTATATTATTTTTGGGACTAACCTATTAACCGGAGGCCCAGCCCAGAATTGCTGTTTTTTGCCTATTTTAGTGTTTCGAAGAAACGAAATATCAAACGGAGTCCAAACGGAATGAAACCTTTCGGAACGTGATTTTCTCACCGAACGTGATCTAGGAGACTTGGAACCTACGCCAAGGCATCAGAGAGGCGGTCACGAGGGTGGGGGCGCCCTCCTAGGGCGTGCCCCCTGCCTCGTGGGCCCCTCGGAGCTCCACCGACGTACTTCTTCCTCCTATATATACCTACGTACCCCCAAACGAATAGATACAGAGCCAAAAACCTAATTCCACCGCCGCAACTTTCTGTATCCACGAGATTCCATCTTGGGGCCTGTTCCGGAGCTCCGCCGGAGAGGGTCGTAATCACGGAGGGATTCTACATCATCATAGCCTCTCCGATGAAGTGTGAGTAGTTTACCTCAGACCTTCGGGTCCATAGTTAGTAGCTAGATGGCTTCTTCTCTCTTTTTGGATCTCAATACAAAGTTCTCCCCCTCTCTTGTGGAGATCTATTCGATGTAATCTTCTTCTTTTTGCGGTGTGTTTGTTGAGACCAATGAATTGTGGGTTTATGATCAAGTCTATCTATGAATAATATTTGAATCTTCTCTGAATTATTTTATGTATGATTGGTTATCTTTGCAAGTCTCTTCGAATTATCCGTTTGGTTTGGCCAACTAGATTGGTAGTTCTTGCCATGGGAGAAGTGCTTAGCTTTGGGTTCGATCTTGTGGTGTCCTTTCCCAGTGACAGAAGGGGCAGCAAGGCACGTATTGCATCGTTGCCATCGAGGATAATAAGATGGGGTTTATTTCATATTGCATGAATTTATCTCTCTACATCATGTCATCTTGCTTAAAGCATTACTCTGTTTTTAACTTAATACTCTAGATGCATGCTGGATAGCGGTCGATGAGTGGAGTAATAGTAGTAGATGCAGAATCGTTTCGGTCTACTTGTCACGGACGTGATGCCTATATACATGATCATGCCTAGATATTCTCATAACTATGCTCAATTCTGTCAATTGCTCAACAGTAATTTGTTCACCCACCATAGAATACTTATGCTCTTGAGAGAAGCCACTAGTGAAACCTATGGCCCCCGGGTCTATTCTCATCATATCAATCTCCATCACTTTAATCTTGTTTTGCTTTTTTACTTTGCCTTTACTTTTCACTTTGCATCTCTATACCAAAAATACCAAAAATATTATATCTATCAGATCTCACTCTCGTAAGTGACAGTGAAGGGATTGACAACCCCTAATCGCATTGGTTGCGAGTAGCTATTGTTTTGTGCAGGTACGAGGGACTTGAGCGTGGCCTCCTACTGGATTGATACCTTGGTTCTCAAAAACTGAGGGATATACTTACGCTACTCTGCTGCATCATCCTTTCCTCTTTGGGGAAATCCAACGCAAGCTCAAGAGGTAGCACCTCCTGATCAACAGGACCCCGTTCCGAACGTAGGAGGTCTGTTTCCTCCGTTGTGTGGTATGCCAGGCCTCATTTCCATCGCCTGTTCCGTCCAAGCCCTCCCAATGAACACGACCACACATTCCGTTTCGACCCAGCCGGTTGGCTCCCACGCGTTCCGTTGCCTCCCGATGAACACGACTCATTCCGTTGCCTCCCCATGAACACGACGCATTCCGTTGCCTCCCCATGAACACGACGACGACGCTGTTTCTCCGTTCCGACCCAACCATGTACACGAGCCCTGGCCGTACGTATGCGCGAGTAGGCATTCGAATCCCCGCCCGTATGTACACATATGTGGCCGTATTTTCTTTCTTGCACCCTGGCCGCTGTACGTATGTGTACATGCTACGTGCGCGCCTCTACTACAACACGTACGCGCCTCTACTACGACACGTGCGCGCCTCTACATCCACCAGTATATATGTACGTACACGTTCGTGACCAGAATGACAACGCTACGTACGCTTCAACCAGGTGGGTCCCGACTGTCAGGCACTTCCTTGCGTGCGAAGATGTAGCTGGTGGGTCCCAGCAGTCAGGGGGGCGAATCATTTTTTTGCCCAGACGCACTTCCTTGCGTGCGAAGATGTAGTTGGTGGGTCCCAGTAGTCAGGGGGGTGAATCGTTTTTTTTGCCCGGACGCACTTCCTTGCGTGCGAAGATGTAGTTGGTGGGTCCCAGCAGTCAGGGGGAAACGTTTTTTTTCGTGAAATACGATGGCCCGTCCGATGGGTCCCCGCTGTCAGGTGGAGGAATCATTATTTTGCGTGTAATAACGAGGCACTTCCTTGCTGCGGCCGTGGACCCAGCTGTCAGCCTCTCCACGTACAGTCCACGTCCGATGGAAGTCATTCCTTGACCACATTGCCCACGCCGCGCCAAGAGCACCACGGCGGTGGACGACGGCGAGGAATAGGAAGGGGATGACTCGGAGCCGGGGAAGACGCAACAGTGGGTGCCCACGCGAAGAGGAGTACGAGGGTTCACTGGTTCGACTGCGGTGTGAGGCTGCTGTCGCCGCAGAATAACAGGGGGTGTGGGTGAGTAGAGGGATGGCCTGGCGAGCGGTGGGAGTAGTAGGGGGCGGTGAGGCCTCCGCAGCATCACTGCCGGCCACAGGAGGCAGGAGCACGCGGCACGACCGACGCTGGTTTGGGCGGCTGGAGCAAGAAGACCAGAGGTTGAAGAAGCACTACGGCCGTTGGATGAACATCATACGGTAACAAGAGCTAGAATCGTTCATATTGACTAAGTTGACAAAGCCCTCCGTCAACTTGGTAGGCCCACAAGTCAGCCTCCCACTATGCTGGGTTCCAGCTGGCAGGGGGAATATTCATTTTTTGTGCGTAATAAGGAGGCACTTCCTTGCATGCGAAGATAGCTGGTGGGTCTGACATGTTAGCGAGGGGCACTTTATTTTCATGAAATACAGAGGCCCTTCCGGTGGGTCCCGGATGTCAGGTGGAGGAATCATTATTTTGCGCGTAATAAGGAGGCATTTCCTTGTGTGCAGTTGTGGACCCAGCTGTCAGCCTCTCCACGCACAGTCTACCTCCGATGGTGTCGTTCATTGACCACGCCGCACCAAGCGCATCCAAGGTGGTGGACGACGGTGAGGCCCCGGACAGCAACGAGCCGGAGATGGGAAGACACGGGAGTAGAGTCACAGACAGAGAGGTGTACGAGGGTTAACTGGTTCTAGTGCGGTGTGGTTCGGTAGTCGGTGGAGAAGAACATGAGGTGTGGAGGGATGGAGGGATGGCCTGGCCAATGGTGGAGTAGCGCTTCATAGCGAAGCGTGCTAAGGAGAGCTACTAGCAGCAGGAGGCGGGAGGTGGTCCCGGCGGCGCTAGAGGAAGAAGACGAGAGATTGAAGATGGATGGCGGTCGTTGGATGTAAATCCAACGGTTAACATGTCAGAATCATTTGTTGACTAAATTGACAACGACTTGCGTTGGCTTCGACCTATTGGCCCACATTTTAGCCTCCAAAAATGTGGCACATATTCAACCCATTTTTTCAGAATTTACAGCCTTTTTTTGCGCGGTAGAATTTATAGTCAATTTGATCCTTTTTTTGAATTACAACCATTAACTGGGCTGGGTGAACAAATAATGTAGCGTCCATGCGGCCCATTTATTTTATTTCCTAAAAAATTACAGGCCATTTGCACTTTCTCAAAATACACGATTTTGCTGGGCTAATTCTAATTATAATTTTGGGTTGGGCCAGCAATGTTATCAAAAAATAAAAAGGGGCTGAGCATTTTGTTATAAATATATTTAAATAATAAGTGATATTATTACATTCGTCCTTAAATCTTACCAAGCTTTTGTACACAATCACTAGGATTTTCGTGCCAAAACAATCCAGGATTTTATTTATTAAGAAATTATTTTTATAAGTTAATAAGAGGTGGAATATTGTTTTCTTACATATGTAACTATCTGTTAAATATATGATGACAATAAAAATAATATATAATAACATATAAAATAATTTAAATATATATAATATAGTTAGAAGGGAAACATAAGTTGGACCTGGCGTTCCTATTCTTATATAGAAAAATAGAACAGACCTCTGCGTTTTCTTCAAAAAAATACAGAAATTGGGCTGCCAAAAATAAAACCTCGGACGGGAGGTCCATAGGCCGGTCGATACATGACGACCCTAAGAAAATACAAACAGGCCTATGGACCTCCCATCCGAGGTCGTGGGCTACGCATGTTAAAAATGAGAGCCTAGACGGGGCAGCCCAAAACCACGTCCAACACTTGCCAAAACTTCGTCCCTCATTTTCTCTGTGTTCCGCACACTCGACATTGTGTGGGCATTTTGACTGTGCATCATATGAAGATGTGTTATGCATGAATGTTGATCAGCATGATGTTAGCTGACTGGTAGTTCCATTTTCGACCATGAATAAAACTTCCAACATGATGTTAACCCTGTTTGAAAAGGCCGTGTTAATATAAATGCTCTGCATCTAAAAGTTACAGTTTCTTATCTGAAACTGAACTTGTAGTTTCTTATCTGAAACTGAAACTTGCAGTTTCTTCTCTGAGAATCACATTGTCTGCACTTTTATACTCCTATGAAATTGCATTTTTTAAGTGCAAAAAATAGATCTCTAGAATTCATAAAATACTTCATAAGCTCAATACTGCAAATCTGAAATTCAAAAGACATTCATATCTGAAAGTACTCTCAAAATACACAACACAATTCACAACCTGCAAATACTGAAAACCCTAAGTTCCTCCTGACAATTCACAACCTGCCCGACTATTGGGCTGGGGGGCAGCCCCCTCCTATTCCTCGGCGGCAAACAGACGCCCCGTGAGACGATGTGAACGGCGAGGGAGATGATGGCGGGGAAGCGTCGTCTGGCCAACTGCTTTTCTCCTCTTGCAGTTGGGTTCGGTCGACGAAGACTCCACCGGCTCGCTCTAGCAGGACACCCTCACAAACGGCACCCTGTAGATGCTCGATCCTTCAATCTCTGGTGGATGCTCCATCTGGGATCGATACTCCCACCACTGCTCCCTCACGATCGGATTCAGTGAATCTGTTTGCTCCATGGCCTAGAGGAGTAACTCTATGTACTCCGGCGCGACTCCCTCCGGGAGTATCACCGCCTTTTCGCTCTGTTGCAGATATTTGGCCATGGATGTCACCGTCGCCGCTAGTTGGTCCTTGTTGCCAAACCAAGACTGTATCTCCAACATCCTAGCTAGCTTCACATGGTCGCCATCTGTGATCCTCACGTATCGGTTGTACTCCTCCATCGATCTACTTCTCCACATCACCTTCACTCGCCTGCGATGGTTTTTGAATGGAAGAGGAGAGGAGCAGCGCTGGTTTTGGATTAGAACGAGAGAGGAGCGACACTGGTTTTGGACTGGAACAGGAGAGGAGGGGCGGTGTTTTCAAAATGGAAGAGGAGAGGAGCGGCACTGCATTTAGATTGGAATAGGAGAGGAGCGGCGATGGTTTAAGAGGAGAAGAGCGGCGCTGGTCTTGGAAGTATTTTTTTGTTGTTTTGCGTATTTTGGGTCAAAGTTTGACCACGTACTGTATTTGACAAGCAAAATGTGAATGCATGTCACCAAAAATTGTATCATTTGGTTCGTATCTGAATGTACTTTCAAATTATATTATTTTTGCAACGTATACCATTTATTTTATGTGCGAAATCATGGTCAATTATGACCCAGAATAAAAGGGAGACTAGTTAATGTGGGGTCGCTTTCTTAATTGAAGGGTAAATTGATTTTGATTTTGATCCACTCACAGTGCGCCGGCCCTCTCGTCCAATCCTAAATCGCTGTCGCACGCTCCTCTCCCTCTTCTCCATTGCAAAACCACCTCCTCTTCTCTCCATCATCTCCATTCCAAAACCACCGTCTCGCCTCTCCCTCTTCTGATCTTCTCCATTGCAAAACCACCTCCTCTCCTCTCCATCATATCCATTCCAAAACCACCATCTCGCCTCTGCCTCTTCTGATCTTCTCCATTGCAAAACCACCTCCTCATGCACGTGGCCCGGAGGCACAGTTGTCGTCATTCTGATCTGAAGCGCCGGATTATAACATATAACATGAAATAATGCTACATGACAAGAAATCATAACCTCACTGCCCAAAGGAGACAACATGAATCCCGACGGACAAACTAGACGAGGAAAAAAGCTCAAATTAAAGATAAACTCATAGAAAAGGGGTCCGTCGATAGACGTCCTAATTAACATAGCCGGCTTGACCTAGATGGCAGCCGAGTAGTCACTGTTCATGCATGTGCCCCCAATGACTAGCCCAACTCAGTTGTCACTATTTAACCCTTGCAGTGATCCGAAGTACATGACACCTAATTTTGCGAGATGACAAGAAACCTTTTTTAGATTTCTCACCACAACTACAGCCATGTACAACACAACCTGCACGATATGTAGATGATAGCCAATCTAGGCATGTCTGTTGGAGTCTGGTCGCATGCATGGACGAACTGATCTTTCGTGTCTTGTAGGTTTCGTCCAAGCACCAACATAGTACAACACTTCTCTAGTACTATCCCTCGTCTCCCTCTTCTATTAAGTCACCCGACTTGCGGGGCCGGGGAGTGTGCCTATGGTCGGTTCCCAATTGTCGTCCCACATGTGTGTGCAAATGCAATATGACGCGCGTTCCATTCGGAGAGCAGCGTGCCAGACCGACCGACCGTCTGGGGTGCGACGCGAACGCGATGGGCGTGCTGTATACTCCGTACATGTGTACCGCCGTTTTCTAGATGCTTTGCTCCATGGCGCGGGCGCAATTCATGGATACAAAATTAGTATACACTATTTAAAAGTCAAGGGCGGGGATTTTCCTGCGCGGTAGGCGGCGGGGCAGTTCCGCCTAGTCGGTTCGACAGAGACGCGAGAAGACGAGGGAGTAAGCTACTGCAAACGTAGGGCTGTGTAATTTGATAGCGAGTTACTGCTGGACAGGTGGGGCCCCGTGATTTGACTTACCATTATCATTTTAACTGCGGCGCTACAACCGGCGTGAGTCTCCCGATTCCTGACCACCTCCATTATGAAGAAAGAGATAGAGAGGAACAAAAAAAAATACACTTATAGCCAACCTTATAGCCAACCTTGTTGTAGTATGAGTGACTAAGTGATGACTATGTATGACATGCCAACATCAGATAGCCTAACGCACCGTGTTAAATCTGCAAGGGCGCGACCGCGCGAGCGACGCGGCGGTCGTGGTAGGCTCGACCATGATACGGGCTGCTGGCAGCCCTTGGATCTGAGATCAAACGGTCGCATGCTAAGTTGCTGAAAATTTACAGAATAACCCTCCAGGATAGGATATTCACCCATAGGTCTAGAATCACGCCATGCAACCGTTCGATCTCAGATCCAAGGGCTCTCGGAAGCCCGTATCATGGGAGAATGGAAAGCCACTACCCTGCCGTTCGCACGCTAGCAGTTCGCTCCTACTCATCCCCGCACGTCCTTCAATACTACGGTGGTTCGCCCCTAGTCGTCCCGTCCATTCACATTACGGCAGTTCCACTAATCCTAACCCTCCTCCCAAATCCATGGTGTCCCAAATCTCCATGATCGGCGGTGAGTACAAGGTTAGAACCATCACCGGCGATGAGTTCGACGTCATCTACACCCGTTCTTCCGCGATGGTGAAAGGATGCCTTTCTCGCTTCAGACGCATGTTCGAAAACTCAGATGATGAGTGTTTCACCGGGCTAGATGTTGAGTACACCACAGTCCTGGGACCAGAGAAGGATCTAAAGGACGTAGAGAGGAAGAAGCCCGCAGTGATCCAGGTTTGCGTACATAACGTTTGCTTGGTCTACCACATATGCCATGCTGACTGTAACATCCCAAAATTTCAATTTGGAATGTTATACATTAGATCATCATTACATATCATATTTTATTTTGCATTTTGGTTGATCCTAGAAATTCTACGCAACTCAATGACCCACGGAGAGAGTTGGGGATTTCGTTATTTTCATATTTGAGTTTTCTCAAATTTTGAGAATAGGATCATTTGGTTGTATTTATTTTATCATCAACTATTTCTATTACAAAAATATGAGAGAGGGAATAAAATGACTTTCCCAAAATAAAAAAATATTGAGGATTTAATAATAAAATCAAATAAGATTTTATTTCGGAGTTTTTCGGTGTTTTATTTGAATTTAGGAAAAATGTGCGTTTTTCAAAATTGCATTTAGGTCCCTAATAAATGCTCACCTTGTGCGGCTTGATTTTAGAAGCCCGTGAAAATTTATTTCGGAATTTTTGGAGTCCGTTTAGTATTTCTTTTTATTTTTCTTCTGCGCGTAATTAAAAAAAACGCGCACCGACCTACGGGCTGTGTCCGACCGGGACACCGGCCCGGGCAGGCTTTATAAGCCGGGGCAGCCCACCCGGGCAAACCCTAGCCGCCCCAGCCCCAAGCCGCCGCCGCCCCGCCGCCCGCCGCCGCGCCGCCTCGCCGCCCGCCGCCTCCGCCGGACGCCGCCGCCCGCCGCCGCCGTGCCGCCTCGCCGCCCGCCGCCGCCGCACGCCGCTCGAGGTTCGCCGCTGCCTCGAAATCGGCGCCGGTTTTTTTTCTTCGAAAAACCGTTCGGTTTTTCCGTTGGTTTTTTAAATAGATCGGTTTTTCCGGTTTATTTAAATAGTGAGCGTTCGTCCGTTCATTCGTTCTAGCGAACGTTCATCGTTTTTCTTTTTCTCAGATTAAATCCGCGATTTTTCTGATCGCGATTCCTGATCCGATTTTCGTTTTAGTATAACTTTTCGCTCGTTTATCGGAATTAGGCGATTCAAGTGCCTGGAGTTTCATCTCGAAACCCTCTATCCGTTTAACCAACTTAAACAATATTTTGCTACTGTAAAATTTGCCCTAGATCCAGATTAGTAGAACGAAGTTGTTTTCTTTCGCCGTTTGACTTTCGTTGCTTCGTTCGATTTGATTCTGTTTGCCAACCGGAGTTCTTAAGTTGAACCTTCTGGTTAGATCTCTTATTTGAGTTTTACCCGTGCATTAGATGAGTACTTATTGTATGCTTGTTTGTTTGTCTGCGATAGAATACCCAGAGTGCGCCGCCTGTTACTTCGAATCTCTAGGTTTAGCGGATCATCAACAAGGCAAGTAACACTTTGATCATACCTTTCCTACTACCCAGTTTTATAGCATTAGATCAATCCTCACACATTGCATGATTAGGATCTAATTAAATTGTGGGATGGGAAGTAGTTGAGGTAGTACCTATTACCTATTTATTATCAAACCTTTGGGAGTTACTTCTACGTTTGCTTATTATGCCATGCTATGCTAGTAGACGTGGATTGGGTGAGTGATATCCATGACAGATGTGAGTTTTGTTAATTAATGGTATATCTAAGGTGGCAACTTAAACACACATCTGGGTGGATTGAGGCACCTGGGTATTCCAGGACTTGCCTGTTTTCTTTTGGACCGCCACCCAGGCTCAAAGGGATCATGAGACTATTCATACTAGAAACTTCCGTGTGCAGCCACAAGCTATTATGGGCTCTAGCATAGTTGACTAAGTTGTGCGAACTCTTACAGTGGTAGACTAGCAGATGTAGGGGATGTAGGTGGTACGGTCTACCCGATCATAAGGTGCTAGCGCTTATGAAAGACTATGACTCGGTCATCCATCTTCTCAAACACCATGTAGTGCGAGAAACCAAACGGAGGAGATCGAGTCTTGTGGGGAAAAGTGCGCAAACCTTTGCAGAGTGTAATAAACTAATCATGGTTAGCAGTGTCCCCGGTTATGGACATCTTGAGTATCTAGTACCTGGATTATCATGTGAATCTCAACATGTTACTCTAAATTAATTTTGTTGGGTTATGTTTAATGATGATGCTTAATTGGGATTGAGAATGCTGTCAACCATTCTCAATGTTTAACAACTACCATGATAGTTAAATAAATCTATTCCTTTGAAGTAGGGAAAAATTGGCTTTATGCAAAACTGTAACCATAGAGCTTTCCACCAGCCAAATATGCATATAGTATAGCTGTTTCATTCCATTACTCTCTATGTGTTACATTGCCAGCATATTCCATGTGCTGACCCGTTTCGGGCTGCAACGTTAATGTTGCAGACTTTTCAGACGACGATTAAGGAGTTTTTAGGTCGTGGTTCTATACTCAGTGACGCCGTTGGAGTTAATGGACTCACTTATCTTCCAAGCCTTCCGCTGTTATCATTATTAGATGGCCTTAAGCCATATTTATTGTAATAAGTTATCTTTTGAGACACTCGATGTAATAAGTGTGTGATTGCTACTCTGCTATAAATCCTCCGAGTACTGTGTGGTGTCAGCATTACTGATCCAGGGATGACACCGGAGCACAGAGATCAGACTGTTTGAGGTTTGGTCGCTACAGAGATGGTATCAGAGCACACGCTGACTGTAGGACACGACCACTAAGCTAAAAGACCTAGATCACTTTTCACTCTCTCCTCTTCTGACTTCTCATCTTTTCTACTCTTTAGGATGGCGGATGCAAGGAACAAGTTCACGCAACCGGATGAAGATACACCCTTTGGACGTCACTTGAAGGAAGTCACTAGATACCTGAACATAGGAGTACCAAGCTTCACCGGAACCTACAACGCCACTTTACCTGAAGAAGAGCGCTGGATGATTCAAGTTCAAGTTCCAGGAAGGACGTTCATGCCAGTCACTGAGCCCATAGAGTTTTCTTTTGATGCACCAACTTGGAGTCTAGGAAAGAGCATGGCAGCTCACATCGCCATGGGACGCATTGGAGAAGTCTACCGCAAGGATCTCAAGGATACTATCTACCAGATTTGTGGGTGCCGAGATGAACACTGGGAGATGATCAGCACCAGGAAGGATAGATCAATGGCAGCTTTTATCCAGGAGCTAAACCAGCACATTCGACGACAGGAGAACCAGATGTGCGCTGACATGATAGATCTGAAGAAGGCTAAGACTAGAATCAAGGAACTGGAGGAAGAACTCAAGGCTACATGTGAAGATTATGAAGAGGAAATTGAAGTATTGGTGGAGAAGAATGAAAACCTGATCAAGAAGATTGGAATATTTATGGGAGTCCCTACGCCAGTAGAGGAAGACGAAGAACCCAGGGAGATTAGCCCGGAAGACTACATCATCATCGACGGCACCGATTTGGATCCAGATAGTAGCGATGATGACTACGTTGATGAAGCTGGAGCAGATATCATGGAGTCTGCAACCGAAGAATATTTTTAGTAGACCACCTCATCAGTAGTAGTAGTCCACCATGTAAATATAGTAGTCCGAGCACTTGTTGCGATAGATAGATCGATTGTATTCCCTTGTTTGATTGAATGAAGTGAATTGTTTGCTTTTTCCTCATGTGCATATGGGTAGTGTTTTATCTTTAGACCCCCCTCTATTCTTACATCTTATCTTTTCTAAAACCCCTCAGATGCCTCTGAGACGTGACCCCGGATTTGCCTTTCCACCGGAGCTCACCCAGTTGATCCAGCAGCAGAACACATTGGTGCAGTTGCTAGTCCAGAATCAAAACCAGGGGAACAACAACAACAACAACCCACCACCACCACCACCACCTGTTGATCACTTAGCCCGTTTTCTTAGGCTGAATCCGCCGGTGTTTTCCAGTAGCACTGAGCCGATAGTAGCAGATGATTGGCTCCGCAAGACAGCTAGGGAGTTGACCACATCAGGATGCACAGATGCGGAGAAGGTGAAGTTTGCCGCACATCAGCTAGAAGGACCCGCAGCATCATGGTGGGAGAATCTCACAGCCACTTTCCCTGTCGACACTGTCACATGGGACCAGTTTCAACAGGCTTTTCATACTGCACATGTTTCAGCAGGTGCTATGGCCATGAAGAAGCGTGAGTTTCGCAACTTGTGCTAAGGAGGACGGACAGTTGGCCAGTATGTGGAAGATTTTAGTAAGTTAGCACGTTATGCACCAGATGACGTTGCTACAGATGCAGCTAAGCAGGAGAAGTTTCTGGAAGGACTGAATGATGAGTTGAGCATGCAGTTGATGGTAGCAACCTTCAACAACTACCAGGAGTTGGTAGATCGTGCTCTTATGATTGAAGGGAAGCAGCAGCAAATTGAGAATCGCAAGAGGAAGTATGGACAAGGGAAGTACACTTCAGGAGCTCAGCAGAAGCCATGTTTTACCCCTAGACCGGGAGGACATTTTCAGCATACCCATGGAGGAGGTAGCTCGCACAATCACAATGGAACCAAGAATGGTAATGACAATGGAGGAAGCAACGGCCAGAATCGCACCAACCCATCAACCCCAGCTAAGAAGGACCTGAGTCAAGTCACTTGCTTTAAGTGTCAGAAGACCGGACATTATGCCAATGAATGTCCTGAAGGCGAAAATGGCAATGGAAGTTCTGGGAAGAAGCCGAACCCTTTCAACAGGGGACAGGTGAACCACGTTAGCGTGGAGGAGGTTGAAGCTCAGCCCGATGCAGTAATAGGTAAGTTTTTTAAGTCATTTACTGCACTCGTTCTTTTTGATACTGGTGCATCGCATTCATACATCTCAAGGGGATTTGTGGATAAGTATAACCTATCAACCCAAGCCCTTAGGTCACCCATGTTAGTAACCTCGCCTGGAGCAGAGTATGTGGCTAGTCTATGGTGTGATCGGTTACCATTAAGGATTGGTAACTATGTTTTCCCCTCAGACCTAATAGTATTGGAATCCCAAGGATTGGATGTGATATTAGGCATGGATTGGTTATCAAAGTATGAAGGGAATATTGAATGTGCTAGTAAGCCAATTTTGCTTACCACCCCAGAAGGGAGAAGGATCAGGTATGTATCCCGGCATGTGCCAAAGAGGACTCAAGTAAATTGCCTAACAGGAGTTGTGCAGGAGGAAGTACCAGTGGTAAGGGATTTCCCTGAAGTATTTCCAGAGGAGTTGCCAGGCATGCCACCGGATAGAGATATTGAGTTTTTGATTGAGCTATTGCCAGGCACAGGGCCAATATTAAAGAGACCATATAGGATGCCAGCAAAGGATTTGGTGGAAATTAAGAAGCAGATTAAGGAGTTACTGGATAAGGGATATATCTGCCCAAATTATTCACCATGGGGATCGCCAGTACTTCTAGTGGAGAAGAAGGATGGATCGTTAAGGATGGTTGTTGATTATCGAGGATTGAATGAAGTAACGATCAAGAACAAGTACCCACTACCAATGATCAATGATCTGTTTGATCGATTGCAAGGAGCTAAGATATTTTCCAAGATCGATCTGCGATCAGGATACCACCAGTTGAAGATTCGAGAACAGGATATACCTAAGACAACTTTTACCACCAGGTACGGGCTGTACGAGTATACCGTTATGTCATTTGGTCTGACTAATGCACCTGCCTATTTTATGAACATGTTGAACAAAGTATTTATGGAGTTTTTGGATAAGTTCGTCGTAGTGTTCATGGATGATATCCTGGTTTACTCGAAGAATGAAGAGGAGCATAAGGAACATTTGCGACTAGTACTTGGAAAGCTCAGAGAACATCAATTATATGCCAAGTTTAGCAAATGTGAGTTTTGGTTGAAGGAAGTAGGATTCCTCGGACACGTTATATCTGGAGAAGGTATAGCCGTTGATCCCACTAAAGTTGATACCGTGACCAAGTGGGAAGCCCCAACAACAGTTGGGGAGATCCGGAGTTTTCTTGGACTCGCAGGATACTACCGGAGATTTATTGAGAATTTCTCAAAGATTCCGAAGCCTATGACTGAGTTGTTGAAGAAAGATACCAAGTTCATATAGACGGAGGAATGTGAGGCTAGTTTCCAGGAGTTGAAGAAACATTTGGTTACCTCACCAGTGTCGATTTTGCCAGGCCAGACCAAAGATTATGAGGTGTATTGCGACGCTTCACGTCGAGGACTTGGAGCAGTGCTTATGCAGGAAGGGAGAGTTGTTTCGTATGCTTCACGACAACTGAAGCCCCACGAATTGAATTATGCTACGCATGATTTGGAGTTAGCAGCCGTAGTGCATGCACTGAAGACATGGAGACATTTCCTCATTGGAAATCATTGTGAGGTGTACACGGATCATAAGAGTTTGAAGTACATTTTCACACAGAAGGAGTTGAACCTCAGACAAAGGAGATGGTTGGAGCTTATCAAGGATTATGATATGAAATTGCATTACCATCCCGGAAAGGCTAATGTAGTAGCTGACGCATTAAGCCGTAAGAGCCATGTCAATACATTAATGACGGGAGAAATACCAAGGGAGTTAGCAGAAAATCTTCGTGAACTATGTTTGGAAATAGTTCCGAGAGGCTATGTAGCAGCATTGGAGATTCAGTCAACTTTGATGGATAGAATCAGAGAAGCTCAGAAGACTGACAAAGAGATTGCCTCCATTAAGGAGAAACTTAGCAAAGGAAAAACTAAGGGATTTCGTGAGGATGAGCACGATACCCTATGGTTTGAAGACCGCGTTTACGTGCCCAATGACCTGGAGATCAGGAAGTTGATACTGCAAGAAGCACACGACTCACCGTATTCAATTCACCCAGGAAATACCAAGATGTACTTGGATCTGAAGGATATTTTCTGGTGGACCGGAATGAAGAAGGATATTGCGGAGTATGTAGCAGTTTGTGATGTATGTCAGAGAGTAAAGGCAGAGCATCAGAAGCCAGCAGGATTGTTACAACCATTGCCGATACCCGAATGGAAGTGGGATAAGCTAGGCATGGATTTTATCACAGGATTACCCAGGACTCGTTCAGGCTATGACTCGATTTGGGTTGTAGTCGATCAATTGACGAAAGTAGCTCATTTCATCCCAGTAAAGACCACTTACACCAGTGCTAAGTTGGCAAAGATATACATGACCAGGATCGTATGTTTGCATGGAGTTCCAAGGAGTATCGTATCAGATAGAGGAACCCAGTTTACCTCAAAGTTCTGGAAGTAGTTGCACGAAACCTTGGGAACCAGGCTAGAATTCAGTACAGCTTTTCATCCACAAACAGATGGACAGACCGAGAGAGTCAATCAAATTTTGGAGGATATGCTGAGAGCTTGTGCGCTAGATTATGGATCTAGTTGGGACGATAATTTGCCATATGCAGAGTTCTCTTACAACAACAGTTACCAAACCAGTTTGAAGATGGCCCCTTTCGAAGCTTTGTACGGAAGGAGGTGCAGGACACCGTTATCGTGGGACGAAGTTGGAGACCGCCAGTTTTTTGGACCTGACTTGATTAAAGAGTCTGAACAGAAGGTGAAATTGATTCGCGAAAGGCTCAAGATAGCCCAGTCCAGGTAGAAAAGTTATGCAGATTCTAAACGCAAGGAGACAGTTTACGAAGTCGGAGATAGAGCTTATCTTCGAGTATCTCCACTTCGGGGAACAAAGCGTTTTGGAGTTAAAGGGAAGTTAGCACCACGATTTGTAGGACCACATCGAGTTTTGGAGTGTATGGGAGAAGTGGCGTACAAGTTGGAATTGCCCGAAGGATTGTCAGGAGTTCATGATGTGTTCCACGTTTACCAGTTGAAGAAGTGTCACGCGGAGATGGATGACATACCATTGAGAGACACAGTGCCATTGGAAACTATTCAGTTGGATAACGATTTGACCTACGAGGAGAAACTAGTTAAGATCCTCGAGTTTGCCAGCCGAGTTACCCGCAGCAAGGTTATCAAGTTTTGCAAGGTTCAGTGGAGCCACCACACAGAGGATGAAGCCACCTGGGAACGAGAGGAAGATTTGCTCAAGGACCACCCTCACCTATTTTCTAGCCAACCCGAATCTCGAGGGCGAGATTCATCTTAAGGGGGGTAGGTTTGTAACATCCCAAATTTTCAATTTGGAATGTTATACATTAGATCATCATTGCATATCATATTTTATTTTGCATTTTGGTTGATCCTAGAAATTCTACGCAACTCAATGACCCACGGAGAGAGTTGGGGATTTCATTATTTTCATATTTGAGTTTTCTCAAATTTTGAGAATAGGATCATTTGATTTTATTTATTTTATCATCAATTATTTCTATTACAAAAATATGAGAGAGGGAATAAAATGACTTTCCCAAAATAAAGAAACATTGAGGATTTAATAATAAAATCAAATAAGATTTTATTTCGGAGTTTTTGGTGTTTTATTTGAATTTAGGAAAAATGTGCGTTTTTCAAAATTGCATTTAGGTCCCAAATAAATGTTCACCTTGTGCGGCTTGATTTTAGAAGCCCGTGAAAATTTATTTTTGAATTTTTGGAGTCCGTTTAGTATTTATTTTTATTTTTCTTCTACGCGTAATTTAAAAAAAACGCGCACCGACCTACGGGCCGTGTCCGACCGGGACACCGGCCCGGGCAGGCTTTATAAGCCGGGGCAGCCCACACGGGCAAACCCTAGCCGCCCCAGCCCCAAGCCGCCGCAGCCCCGCCGCGCCGCCGCCTGCCGCCGCCGTCGCCGCCGGACGCCGCCCGAGGTTCGCCGCCGCCTCGAAATCCGCGCCCTTTTTTTTGAAAAACCGTTCAGTTCTTCCGTCGGTTTTTTAGATTCGGTTTTTTTAAATAGATCAGTTTTTCTGGTTTATTTAAATAGTGAGCGTTCGTCCGTTCGTTCGTTCTAGCGAACGTTCATTGTTTTTCTTTTTCTCGGATTAAATCCGCAATTTTTCTGATCGCGATTCCTGATCCGATTTTCGTTTTAGTATAACTTTTCGCTCGTTTATCGGAATCAGACGATTCAAGCGCCTGGAGTTTCGTCTCGAAACCCTCTATCCGTTTAACCAACTTAAACAAGATTTTTCTACTGTAAAATTTTCCCTAGATCCAGATTAGTAGAATGAAGTTGTTTTCTTTCGCCGTTTGACTTTCGTTGCTTTGTTCGATTTGATTCTTTTTGCCAACCGGAGTTCTTAAGTTGAACCTTCTGGTTAGATCTCTTATTTGAGTTTTACCCGTGCATTAGATGAGTACTTATTGTATGCTTGTTTGTTTGTCTGCGATAGAATACCCAGAGTGCGCCGCCTGTTACTTCGAATCTCTAGGTTTAGCGGATCATCAACAAGGCAAGTAACACTTTGATCATACCTTTCCTACTACCCAGTTTTATAGCATTAGATCAATCCTCACACATTGCATGATTAGGATCTAATTAAATTGTGGGATGGGAAGTAGTTGAGGTAGTACCTATTACCTATTTATTATCAAACCTTTGGGAGTTACTTCTACGTTTGCTTATTATGCCATGCTATGCTAGTAGACGTGGATTGGGTGAGTGATATCCATGACAGATGTGAGTTTTGTTAATTAATGGTATATCTAAGGTGGCAACTTAAACACACATCTGGGTGGATTGAGGCACCTGGGTATTCCAGGACTTGCCTGTTTTCTTTTGGACCGCCACCCAGGCTCAAAGGGATCATGAGACTATTCATACTAGAAACTTCCGTGTGCAGCCACAAGCTATTATGGGCTCTAGCATAGTTGACTAAGTTGTGCGAACTCTTACAGTGGTAGACTAGCAGATGTAGGGGATGTAGGTGGTACGGTCTACCCGATCATAAGGTGCTAGCGCTTATGAAAGACTATGACTCGGTCATCCATCTTCTCAAACACCATGTAGTGCGAGAAACCAAACGGAGGAGATCGAGTCTTGTGGGGAAAAGTGCGCAAACCTTTGCAGAGTGTAATAAACTAATCATGGTTAGCAGTGTCCCCGGTTATGGACATCTTGAGTATCTAGTACCTGGATTATCATGTGAATCTCAACATGTTACTCTAAATTAATTTTGTTGGGTTATGTTTAATGATGATGCTTAATTGGGATTGAGAATGCTGTCAACCATTCTCAATGTTTAACAACTACCATGATAGTTAAATAAATCTATTCCTTTGAAGTAGGGAAAAATTGGCTTTACGCAAAACTGTAACCATAGAGCTTTCCACCAGCCAAATATGCATATAGTATAGCTGTTTCATTCCATTACTCTCTATGTGTTACATTGCCAGCATATTCCATGTGCTGACCCGTTTCGGGCTGCAACGTTAATGTTGCAGACTTTTCAGACGACGATTAAGGAGTTTTTAGGTCGTGGTTCTATACTCAGTGACGCCGTTGGAGTTAATGGACTCACTTATCTTCCAAGCCTTCCGCTGTTATCATTATTAGATGGCCTTAAGCCATATTTATTGTAATAAGTTATCTTTTGAGACACTCGATGTAATAAGTGTGTGATTGCTACTCTGCTATAAATCCTCCGAGTACTGTGTGGTGTCAGCATTACTGATCCAGGGATGACACCGGAGCACAGAGATCAGACTGTTTGAGGTGTGGTCGCTACACCGACGTTGAGTGCCAGGATTTTAAGAACTTCCTCAAGGACAAAACAGTGAAATTCGTTACTGTAGACTTTAAGAACGACAGGGATGTCCTGTGTCGGATAGGTCTCGTTGTAGGCAACCCCTTCGACCTCCAGAAGAACCGGCTGGTGTCCTCTTGTCAGCCTTCAATGCTGACCCTGGCAGGAGCCATGGTTCATCCTTCGTACGGTAAACTGGAGAAACCTCCATACACGTTTCATCATCATGCATGGCAGCGGAATGTACTAGATATAAACCACATCCACTACGCTGCAATGGATGGCTACCTTTGCTTCAATATCTACAAGGGTTGGATGAAGAGCAACAACCAAGTGTGCGGTTCAAGCAAAGAAGTATCGTCCAACAGGACGAGGGACAAGGACGAAGTCGAGGACGTGGATGAGGACTCCAAGTAAGGTGGCAGTGTCGTTGCTCATGGTGGTTCTAATGCAGTGTCTACTGGAATAGTTGCAAAGTTTAATTTTAGGTGTGCTTAATTTAATTTGAGGGGTGTGTTGTGCTGAGCCCCCAGCAGAACTATGTTATGTTTCTTCTCGTTACTTTAACTCTTCAGTACATACATACTAGTATTTCTTACATTTCATCTTTTAGTTGGTATAGTACTACCACTCGTTTCTTCACATTATATATGTACAATATATATGGACAACATCATATAGCCAGCAGTTTAGTTGTCAAAGAATTTCAGGGTGCTTAGTTTTGTCAAAGAATTCCAGGATGCTTAGAGGGTGCTTGGATCCAAGGGACTTATTTTAGTCTGACTAAAAATAGTCTCT
Source organism: Triticum urartu (assembly GCF_056163025.1). Lineage (NCBI taxonomy): Eukaryota > Viridiplantae > Streptophyta > Magnoliopsida > Poales > Poaceae > Triticum > Triticum urartu. Next base: position 358,445,583 of record NC_141876.1, on the reverse strand, counting down.
TTAAGAGGCTAAAGTTCCAAGCACCCCTGACTAAAGAGGGGCTAAAACTAGTCTTGAGACTAAATTTTTTTAGTCAGTGGCACCCCTACTAAAATGTGGATAAGTCCTCTCCCTACTCATTTAACTCCTCTCCTTTAACATAGACGAGTTTTGGATTGGAGGGTTTGGAGGATAATAAATGCTCACTAACCTGATTTTAGCCTTTTTAGTATTTGGATCCAAGCATGGGTGAGGCTACCATGTTTTAGTCCCACTACTTTTAGTCATGGGACTAAAACGTATCCAAGCACCCTCTTAGTTTTATTTGAGGGGTGGGTTGTGCTGGACACCATTATTGTGACTAGCCTTTTTAATAGTACTATATGCATAATTTGGTGACGAGCGCTCTCTATATGTACCACCTTCTTTTAATTTCAAGTTTTGCTCCATGGTGCAATCCATCGATACTACTGCTGTACAAAAGTATACATTTTTTAAAAGGCTAGAGGGTGGGGCAGTCTAGCTTGTTCGGTTTCACGAGAGGCGAGAGCCTTTGTGATTTGACAGCTCATTACTGCTGGAAGGCAGGGCCTTGTGATTTGAGTGCTCGTATAAATGCACCGACGACCTGATCGAGGAGGAGCAAAGAACCGTGTGGTATACTCAAGTTTTCCACTGGAGTAGTACTGCGACGGAGGAGCACGAAACACGGCAGCCCAGTGCCATATGGCGATAAAAAATGATCTAATTTTGCTAGTCATCTCATTGTTAGCATTGTTCTATTCATTCCCTAAAAAACCATTGTTCTATCCATGCCTCGCAGAGAATGTGACACATGGGCGAAACACCCGAAGCAAAAGATGAAACACGGGAGCAAAAGAAGAAGGAAAATTATCACTCCAAATGATCTAATTCGCCGCGGAGTCGTAACTGCTTCTTCATCGCCTCCACGACCTCCATCTCCTTGCTCGTCTCCTCCGCCATCTTCTTCATTCTGTCCATGACACGAGATTTCTCGACGCGAGCCTTCATCATCTGTTCCACTGCCGCATTACGTACCTTGATAGCATCCGGGTGCTCGATGCGGAGCTTCGCCAACTCCTCCTTCTGTTCCATGACAAGGTCCTGTAGCATCTTCATCGAGGAACTACTATTCTCATGCAGCTTCTTCCAGCCGGCGCTCTTCTCCTTCAACAGGTCGATCTCGTGGCAGAGCTTCGCCTTGTCCTCCCGAAGTCGCAGGATTTCGCCGTTCGCCTTCTTCTCTGAGGCAATGCTCTTCTGCAGCAGCATCACCAAGCCGGCGGTCAACTCCCCCTGCTGATTGAGCTCAGCGGGCATGTCATCGAGGCTCTCCTTTAGCAGCTCCATCAAGCCTTGGATGAACTCCTTCTGCTTATTGAGGTGCTTATTGAGCTGATCGAGCATGCCATCGAGGGATAACGACTCCAGCTCCGCCGGCTCGGCATGTTCGCCTCCGCGGCTAGGGCGCTCCTAGGAGCCATCGCCTGCCCGTGAGAGATCTTTCGAGGTCTCTGCGTGGTGGCGAGCCCTCTCTTTTTTTCCCGCAGCCTTGGTTGCCGCTTCCTTGTTACGAGTAGTTCTCGTCCTAGAGCTCTGCTCACCGGCCATGGCAACGACGGGCGAAGAAGAAGCACTTATGAGGAGGAAAGGTAGAGTAATTTTCGGTTAGGTAGTTCCCTTTTTATAACCTAAGTACTAGCACTAGTACTAATACCTGCATAGTGGGAACACGTTCAGGTTTGGTACGTACTAGTAGGTGTGAACAGGCTTTCGAATGTGATGGGAACAAGGTAAATATTAATTGATGGTTTTGGTTTCGAGGCCTGAAACGGCTCCCGATGAGTTTAGCGGAACATAAATTTCAAGTACTACACTGCTCATATGCATAAATATTATGTTACTGTCAAAAATTGGCACAAAATATGAATGAGACCAATGGAAGTACTACTAGCAGCCCATGATTTAACTACTCGCATGCACGCAGTGGAGTTATAATGTCTTTCTTCCGCCCTCACGTCCACTCAATTTGCATGCGCTGTATTAATTGACCATTAATGAAGTGAACGACTTTACACGCGTCACATGGGGGTGGATCTTGGTAAAAAATTGCGTCCGCCCGTGTACCTGCGTGTGCGTGCGACGGAATGAGTGCGTGCGTGGCGTGCGTGCACATCTTCGCTTCGTGCATGTACCGCCAGTATGGCTCAAGGAGGATGAGTACATTCTTCTGGAACCAACAGCATGTCACTGTGTTCAATCCATGCAAGGAGGTCGCGACAACGCCTCCACATATGCCATGTGGCTTCATGAACTGTAAGAGAGACACTGTGTAGCGTGCAATTGGTATTCTAGTTTATGTGTTTTGCACATACTCGAAGTACTAGTAAGGTACACATGCATTGCACGCATCAGATTTTGCAACCAAATTATGAATAAATACCACACTATAGCATGTAAGCTCTAAGTCATATATGCCTGATGTAGCCCTTCGTTTAATTCTTATAGTTCATCTCATTCAAAATCAATTAGTTTTTATAAAAAAGCTAAGAACGCGGGAATAGGAAAAACATGGGATTATAGTGGAATGTCGTCTTGAATCCTACAGGATTGTACGAGTGTTTGATTGTGCATAGAAAAAACTCAGAATTCTTTCAAAGAGGTTTGAGTGGATGGGATGTTTCCTATGAAATCTAGTGCAAATGAATCATATGGAAAAATTCCTATGGTTTACAATCCTACGAATCAAACAACCAAGATAGGAAAAATTCCTAATGATTAGAATCCTCCAAAATTCCTTTGAGAATCCTTTTAATCAAAGAAGCCCTTAATCTATTTTATGATTCATGGAATTGTGCATTGTAAAGTATAAAGTAAAAACAAATAATGGCAATTCAACTAGAAAAAAAGTTTGGGCAGTTATGATACGGAAGATTCTAGAACGAAAGAGAACCACTGTTGTTTTGAGGTTTGTGCATTATGCTTAAGTTCAACCATGGAGTCTGCTAGATTGTACATGTGGCAAAATCCGGTGGGGGCTAGAAGATGGTGCGAGGGGCCAAGTGGAGGGAGACTATGAAGGAATGCACAAGTGCGAGATCGATATTTAGAGAGAGGGGGCGAACACGTGCGCTGTTGCGCGCAGTGGCGGAGCCATGAAAAATAAATGAGCTAGGGGTCCAAGCATTGCTAATCCTTTACGAGGAGGGTCAATTCATGAACTTAAACCATTTTTAGCAGCAATTGTCTAATGATCACATTCATATTAGCCTCGATATATAGTGATGTTAGGGGGGGGGGTAGGGCCCTTACTGCCCCCTGTCTTCGCCATTGTGCACGCGTCTGAGAGATGAAGCGGAAGGCATGGATGATGACAGGGGGACGTTGGATGTATAATTAATGTGGGTGTATTAGCTATATATGTTAATCCTATATAGAGAGGTATAGGTTGATCGATGTGGACGTGGGAAAGAGGGTGAGACCTCACTGGATATATCGATTGATCGGTTTGTGTGGAAAACTATGAAAGACCTAGCTATATACACACATACATAGAGGAACATCGATCATTGCGCATGCACACGTGAGAGATAAAGAATGCCCGATATGATGGAGAGGGGGATGTGTGTGGGTGTGTGCCTTCATGGGAGACCGACGTGAAGAAAAAGATTGCATGCGTGCGATGGATAATGCCGACTGGTAGTGTGTGTGCATGCATGCATGAGAGAAAGTTAGTGGTACAATTATAAAGAGAAGACTACTGTGTCGGTGTAAAAGAATAGGTGAGGTCATAATCAATGTAAAGTTGAATTCAAATATTTGAATAAGAGATCCTGATGTTTGAAACCCATGCATGCATGAATATAACGGAGATCTGCGCGGTGTGGTTTGGAAACGAGCATGTTGTAATGTATACACATTGAACAAGGTCAGACTGATTTGAATTTGAGATACCGATGGCAGACATCATTTGGCCATGTCGCATCCGTGCATGGACACACTATTCTAATTGGAGATGATGGGCGGCTTTCGCATCACATATCTATATGTATACCCCTATATATATTATATTTTATATATTTTTTATTGTGTGCGGGTAACTTTAACTCTGAAAGATGGTCGTTGGAAGAGGCGAATCCAATGGTCCAAAGATGGCAAATTTGAGCACTACTGGCTGTTGGATATCATCTAGATTCCACCAGATTTTGCCACATGTACAATCTAGAAGACTCCATGGTTGAACTTAAGCATAATGCACAAACATCAAAACACAAGCACTTCTTATTTGTTCTAGAATCTTCCGTATCAGAATTGCCCAAATGTTTTTCTACATGATTTGCCATTATTTGTTTTTACTTTATGTCTTATGACGCACAATTCCATGAATCTTAAAATAGATTAGCTTTCTTATAAAAACTAGATGATTTTGAATGAAATGAACTATAAGAATTAAACAAACATCTACATCATGCATATATGAATCAAAGTTTGCATGCTATAATGTGCTATTTATTCATAATTTGGTTGCCAAATCTCATGCGTGCAATGCACGTGTACCTTACTCTAGTCTAAATGGTGTTTGTGTGTGTGTTGTGTGTGTTGAGGTGCAAATTGTCTTTTTTTGGGTACATGTTAAGCTTGTTCTTTCGAAATTTCAAACCGCGCCCTGTTATGCCGAAAATTCAAGCTAGCATCTCTGTCTATCGTGCTGCGAAACTCCCGTCTCTTCAACCGTGCCTTGTTAGCCCGAAATATTTAAGATATATCTATGTCTCGTTGTGCTCCGACAACTCCCTCCATCTCAAACCGTGCCTTGCTATTCCGAAATTACAACGCGCGCGAAAACTCCCACCTCCTGTGAAATCCTGACACGCGAAATGCCCGTGGTAACCCTGAACCGAAAGAACCGCCTCAAATTGGTGGGGGTACTTTCATAACTTACCCCACATTTCGGACAAGCGCGTCTCTAAGCCATGGTTCCCCACTGCCATCCCATCCACCCACCCATTCGTACACCGAGGCCGCGAAAACCCACGACGAAACCCCACACCCTGCTCCATCCGCCACCCAGCCGGAGCCTCTTCCCCGACGATGTCGTCCACAGCAACACCTCGACGTCCCTCATCCACCGTACCGGATGAGGATCCGTCATCGATCTCATCGTCCTGCCGGTTCAGCCACCCCGTCCTCCACCTCCAAGGAGCTGCCCTGACATTCCCCTCGTCTTTCGCGCTACCTCCATTCCCACACCGCCATCTTCACCTGCACCACCAGAAGAGTATCATCATCACCGTTTCCTCGGATGAAGTTGTGGCCTAATCGGTGCCACCAAAGAGGTTGTACACTAATCTCCGCATTTTCTTCTTGATTCGATCTCACGGTGCTACCGGCGATCGGTCCCGAGCCGACACGGTGTGGCTCCATCCACGGCAGCGTCGCCGGCCACTTCCTCCACGGTGTCGCTCCCTTAGTGGCGACGTCCACATCAGTAGGAGCTGCTGCTGCTTTAGCTCTCACTCGCTCTGCTGCTCTGCTCTTGCTCTCGGTCCCCTGCCTGGTCTGCTCTTGCTCACGCTGCTGCTCTCGCTCTTGCTCTTGCTTGTGATGCTGCTCCGATTTAGCTACACTTTAGTCGACTGCATCGACTTTTGGGTCAGTCTATTTTCAGGGGGTGGGGGCTCGCCGGGGTGAAGGAAGAACCAGCCGCAGCAGGGAGGAGGGCTCGCCGGAGAGGTACCCCACTATCTATCTTAGGGTTCAGGATGGGGGCAGTGGTCGCCGGCGGTGGTGGGGCATGGGCGGGGCGGTGGCGTGGGGATCGCCGGAGAAAAAGCTCGGCACGGGGAGGCCTATAGGGATGGCCGGGGCGGTGGAGGACTAGTGGTAGGGAGTGTTTTCAGGGCGGGCGGGGCGGCGCACTGCCGACCGCGGGCGGCGGGGGGGGGGGCCTGATTGGCCGGTAGTGGCTGGCGGCTTAGGGGGGTGGAGGTTGAAAATGAACCGTAGGCCCTTGATTTCGTATCCAACGGCTGCAAAATCGACTGACCAGAGATGAAAAAGTCAGTCGACGGACGTGTAGCCTCACCTTGCTAGTGCATTCAGTTTCGACAGCAAATTTCAGTTTCGACAGTAAAATTCAGTTTCGACAGTTAAGTTCAGTTTCGACAGTTAAATTCAGTTTCGATAGTTAAGTTCAGAGATGAGCGGCTGATGTATTTTACATCTAGCACTTTGTGGTTATGTATGTTATGTCATGTATTGGAGATGCTATTAGAATTCCACTCAGGTTAACGTTGTTCGTTGTCTCTCTTGTCCTACTTCAGCCTCGGCGTCGTACAACTCACCGGAGCTGCTCCAACGACGAAACCCTCCATCACAGCGGAGCAGTACCTCGGGCTCCATCTCCAGACGCCTAAGATCTTCTTCCCCTCCTCTGACAGCCAAGTCAGCCGGAGCATCCTCACCGGCCAACCCAACCACGCTGAGATCGACATGGCTTCGCCAAAGAGGTTGTACACTTGTTGCATCTCTTTTTTACTCTACATGTTATATATATTGTCCACTAAGCACTCGTAGTAACGGTAAATACGATTATTTTATCCTACTATATGACAAGCAGTGAGGTACCAGGCAACTTAGCTATCCGTGATGGACTCTCTTGAACGCCATCATTATTTATCTCTGCGCGTTTGAGCTGTGCATTTGTCGATGGGCCTGGGAGTTGAGCTAGTATGGCAGTGGCCTGGGTCCAAAGTAATAGAAGTAGCACAAAAACATTTTTTCAGTGTAGGATTTTCCTTGCTTAAGCCTGCCTACTAGAATCGCCAGTTCTTGAAAGGAAAAGTGAATGAAAAACATCGGAATTGGAAAGTTTCATATGGTACTACTTTTCATGAATTTGGTGCAAAGTAATGGAGCAAAGGAAAACTGTAGGATTTGTTCCTTTAGTGTCCCCTTGAAAGAAAAACCGTAGGAATTCTAATTTCCACTTCTCTTCCTTTTCATATTCCTATTCATCAAGCACAAGACTAAGAGATAGTAGCATAATAGCATTATAACCGTACATTTTCTTGTGGTTTTACTTAATCTCACCATGCTTTTTTGCATCCTGTGATCTTCCAATTGTTGTGAATCAAACACCCAGATTGACAGAAATCCTGTGTTTTAAAATTCTCTGTTTTGCACGTGCATTCCTATCCTATTCATGTCTATTTCCTATCCCTGCATTGTTAGAATCCTCAAATTCAAACAAGCCCTTACTCAATTACTTCTGTTACAGATATGTGTCAAAGAAAGCCTTGTGTGGTTTGTCCTGCTCCTGCGGCGCTGTGTTCCACCCTAGCTCAGCTGCTCCAACGACGGAAGGGTTCACCACAGTAGGGATCCACTCTCCAGACTGTCTTTCGCCGCCTCGGATCTTCTTTCCTGCCGCCGGCAGCCATGGCAACTGCATTACCATCATCAACTGAGCAGATGACCTTGAGGACTACACGGTTCCGCAAGAGAGGTCGCACTCTTCTGTGTCTGCTTACGTTATGTGTTGCTTAATATGATGACATGCTACATTATCGTCGTGTTCACATATTAGACTCCGAGTCAGGTCCAAACTAATGCTGAAACTTGAGTTTTTAAATGGTTGCGGGGTACATATTGGGGCAGCAATCAGTACTATCTGTCTACTATCTGGTTAATCTCCGGTGTCTACTATGAGTTTCATGTTGGGTGCAAACAAACATTAAAGGAGCCATTATCTGTATTTTTTAACTAAAGCTATTATCTGCCTGCTATCATTGGTTTTGGGTCTATCCACAGTTTGCTACCATCACTCTGGATTTGTGCATGCATTCCTTACATAATCTCACTATGTTTTATTCCTATGCATGCCATTTATTGTACACAATGGAACTGATCATGTAGACAAAAGAGACGAGCCTTGCATGGCAATAAAATTTCATGCAGACGTCGTTCCATGGTGGGTGCAAAGGCAGCCCCCCTCCACCCATTTCGGATCGTAATCAAGAGGAAGATAACTGTTCTGAGGGGGATTCAGAAGGAGAAGACCACTCCTATTTACCCCATGAGGTCTTCGCTCTAACTTGGCATGTTGATGTTGGTAATATCATGCATATGGTGCCTTGCATTGCTTACTGTATACATTAAAGATGTCATCTGCTTAGTTTAGACATGCTTTGTGTCAATGCCATCTGTTTAGTTTCTTTATCGTATATGTGAATCATGCAATGCCATCTTGTCTAGCCAGGCATCATATATTTAAATTTTGCAATGCCACCCTGGTTAGCCAGTCATCTTATTTGTGAATTATATCATGCCATCATTTTTTTATTACGTGTTAAATTTGTCAACAATTTTAGTACATTCAATTACTCTTCCTGTGCATCAGCCATTCGGCATGGTCATGGAAAAATCTGGAGTGGAAACAAGGTCTTCAGAGCAGACAATGCTATCTGACGAAGCGCATGTCTTGCTGGTTACCGGTAGCTCCTCAGAGGAGGATTCAGAGACAGATGACCAGTCATATCCCCCCCCCCCGAGGTGCATGCCCTAACTTGGCAGGGTTATGTTGCTCATATTGTGCGTATGGTATCTTGCATTGCTATGTCATTTGCTTAGTTTAGACATGCTTTGTGTGAATGCCACCTGTTTAGTGTCTAATTACCATATATGTGAATTATGCAATGCCATCTTGTTGCAAGACATTATATATGTGAATTATGCAATGCTATCTTGTTGTAAGGCATTATGTATGTGAATTATGCAATGCCATGCTGTTTAGGCAAGCGTCATATATGTGAATTATATCATGCCGTCCTTTTTTTGTATTTCTCATTGTTTTTGTCGACAATGTTTGTATATTCAACTGCTCTTCCTATGCATCAGCCATTTGAATTGGTGATGGAGAAATCTGGAGTGAAAACAAGGTCTTCAGAGCAGACAATGCTACCTGCTGAAGCAGATATCTTGCTGGTTACAGATAGCTCTTCAGAGGAGGATTCAAAGGCAAATGACCAGTCCTATTATCCCCCTGAGGTGTATGCTCAAACTTGGCAGGGTTATATTACTCATATAATGCATATGTTGTATTGCAATGCTTAGTTTTTACATCAGGCACACAATATTGAATGCCATCTCCTTAGTTGACACATCATATATGCGATTGCCCTCTGTTCACTTCCTTAGTATATAAATCATATATTTGAATTATGTCATGCCATGATGTTTACATAGACATCATGTATCTGAATTATGGCGTGCCAACCCATTTTCTAAAGACATAATATAGTTATATCATTCTATCCGTGAATTATATCATGCCATCATGTTTCCATCGATGACATGTTTGTGATTTATGGCATGCCAACCACTTTAATAGGCACATCGTATAGTTATATCATGTCATCCTGTTTACACAGTCATCATATTTTGAAGTATGTCATTCTATCCTGTTTAGTTAGCCATCATACATGTGAAATTGTGTCATGCTATCCTGTTTAATTAGCCATCATATATGTGAAATTATATCCTGCTATTGTATTTGCTTAGACAACATAAATGTGAATTATTTCATGCCCTGTTTTCTTCCCTACTATCCATTGCACCCGTCTATCTTACAATGTCTATACATTCAATTACTTTTCTTGTTTATCAGCCATTTCAATTGGAGGGAGTGATGGCAGTATCTGTGGGAGTAAAAACATGGTCTTCAGAAAAGATCGTGCTACCTATCGATGTAGATAGAACCACGGTTGTACTTGCCCAAGAACCAGCCCCACCACACATAACCCACACTCATGCAGATTGTACCCCTACCCAATTGGACAGAGAACCAGCTACACCCCTTCTAACCCCAACCCCAGCAGATAGACACCCAGTTCCCGTTGACACATCACTGTCTCCACCACAGAGCACCCAAACACGAGCAGTTAGTAAGGCAACTGCAGTGCCCAAATCACGAGGACCACCACTCCGAACCCGAAGTCAACGGTTAAAGCAGAAGAAGAATTGTTCTCAGGTCAGGTTCCGTAGCTATGGTTCGTACTACTTTGCTCTTGCATCACTGTATTTACTAATACCAACTAATTTCAAATTTGAAGGATGCAATTAAAACTCCAATGGCGCAACGGGTATGTTTTAAACCTGTTGCTTCAACGTGTTTGGCTGTTTGCTGTTGTAACTTGCTCTATGTTGATTTTAGTTTCAATTGAATAAACAGTTATGTTCTCATGCCATGCACATTACAAGTGTTGTTATTGCTGTGTAGTTTCCCACACTTATATTCTGTCTATGCTGCTTTGTCTTAAATAGATATGATTCGAACTGTATCTATCTTGATTTGGCAACATAAACTAGAATGATATAGACCATACAGTGACCATACTACATAGATATATGTTTGTTTCATGTTGTTATCCTGTCCACCTTACTACTGAACAGGTTTACCAAAATGAGTTTCATATACTACATTGTAAACGTGAGATGTGTTTGTTTGTTTCTCTTTTAGAACGCGGATAAAATATTGGAGAAGAGTACCCTGTTATGGAATGGTAAAGGAAGTAATGCAGATAAGGTTCAAGATAGTGAGACATCCCTGTTGGTCTCCAAGAAAGCTGATAAAAACTATATTGGAGACACTGAGACAACCCCAAAGTCCTGTCTTGATGTAGTGTTCGAGTTACTGGCTACCACTGCTGGCACCAGCTCTTCGAACTCGTTGCCTGAATCAGTTCAGCTTCTTGAGTCTCAACTTCAAGTTGAAAGACATCGATCAGATGTTATGTGACAGGAAGCCGAAGGACTGAGGAAGTCCCTCCAGAATTCAGATGCATACTTTCTGGTGCAACAGCAAGCGCTGGAGGACTTAAGCGCCAAACAAGAGAAAGTTAATAAGCTTGCTAAGCATCTTGTCAGCATTATGGGTACCCAGGATATTGTTTCTTGAGCTCTTCTGAAGTGGTTTCAGTTTTGGACTTCTTTTGCTGTGGTGTTTATATGCTGCTGTGTTCCCTATATTTGCACTGGTGGCGAACTTTGATGCCAAGTGGATGTAATATGTGTAATAGCCATGATAGCCTAGTGTAAGTTTCTTGCTTATTATTTCCTTGTTGTCTTGTCTATTTGTTTGCTTGTAGTCAGTGCAGTTCTTTTTCTGTGGTTTGCTAGTGGCTGCAATAACCTATTTCGTAAAACTAGGCCACAATAACCATGGGCTAATATTTACTGTAGTGACACTCGGCCTCCTACGGGCCGTAGAAACAGTGGGCCTTCTACGGGCCGTATAAACAGTGGGCCTTCTATGGGCCGTAGAAACAATGGGCATTCTACGGGCCGTAGAAACAATGGGCATTCTATGGGCTGTAGAAACAATGGGCCTTCTATGGGCCGTATCATCAATGGGCCTTATACGGGCCGTATGATCAATTGGCTAAACATGGGCCAAAAATACCGCATTCTGGCCGTAAACAGGCTAGAGTTGGAATCATCCGTTCATGGGCCGACCATAACGGGCCAACGTTAATAGGTCGTATTTGATGATGCTATGAAAACGGCCCAACGTATTAACGGACCAGAAACAGGCCGACTGTAACCATGGGCTGAATTTGGCCCACAAGCAGAAAATGACAGTAACGGGCCGTAAGTAAAAGAATGTTGGAAATTAGCCCAAGAATAAATGGGCTCTGAGAAGGCCGAAAGATAACATGGGCTGGAAACGGCCCAACGGAATAACGGGTCGTTAATGGGTATAAAGTGATACACTGTTCTTTACGGGCCAGTTTCACCACGGGCCGTTAATGGGTGTAAAGTGATACACTGTTCATTACGGGCCAGTTTCACCACGGGTCGTTAATAGGACAAGAGCTACATAGGGCCTCATATGGGCTGAAAGACGTCATGGGCCATACATGGGCCAGAAGTGAAAATGGGCTGGAATCATATTGGATGGCCCAGATGACGCTACTGGGCCTAATTCGAATAGGGCGTAACGGGCCTTGGGTCAGCGGGCTGTAAATGGGCTATATGCGAACATGCCGTTAACATGCTTTCCATGGGCCGGCCCACCACCTTTTGACCAAGTCAAACGGGCCGGCCTTTTCACAGGAATGGGCCTCTGTTGGGCCATGCCACGTGTCGACGTATCATAGGCGCCTTCTGTCCAATGAGTGGATGACATCTGTCCCAGCGATGAGCCGGCACGTGTTTCTTCCACCCAATGATGATTTTACATGTGGAAAATCCCCATTGGTCGGGGCTGTTAACGGGTTATCGGATCCAAAACCCGACCCGATAGCTTAACGGCGTTCTGTTATGGTGGATGCCATGTGTCGGTCACCCTTGATGAAAGCACTTCTGTGACGCGCGATTTATCGTCATGGAAGTGGACACTTCCATGATGATAATTTTGGTAATGTCATGGAACACTTCTATGACAGCACAGGTATGACTATCTTGATTCTGTCATAAAATCGTCATGGATGTACATGCATGACAGAAAACGCGATCTACTATGACAAACACGTATCATCACGGAAGTGTTTTTTTGTAGTGTATCTCCCTCGTGTAATGCGGATCGACCACCACGTGGTCGGGACAGGGCGGCGGAACGGCCACCCCGTGGTTGGGATAAAGCAACAACTCAGACCGAACAGCAGACCGCCCCACCACCCCATCAAAATAGGGACGAAAGAGTCCCGAGTCATATGTACGACCTTCGATAGACCCTGGATAGTAGAGCAGGACACACAAGATCAATCTACGGATCACGAGGACGTGCCTCGAGGCACGACGATGGCTACCTATTCGGACGTGACAAACCTAACCACGCTCGAGACGAATGCCGCAGACGGACTCCTTCAGAGCTCCGCCACGATGCGGCCCGCTATAGAGGCGCCGCACACCCTCTCTGCTTTACAGACGAGGTGCTGGATCATGAATTCCCCGATGGGTTCAAGCCTGTCAATATTGAATCGTATGACGAAACAACCGACCCCGCAGTGTGGATCAAAAATTTTATTCTTCACATACACATGGCCCGAGGAGATGACCTCCATGCCATTAAATACCTCCAATTAAAGCTCAAAGGACCAGCTTGACACTGGCTAAATAGTCTGCCTGAGAACTCCATCGGCAGCTGGGAGGACTTGGAAGAGGTCTTCCTTGACAACTTCCAGGGTACATATGTCCGGCCACCCGATGCCGACGACTTAAGCCACATAGTTCAACAATCTGGAGAATCAGCCAGAAAATTCTGGACTAGGTTCCTAACCAAAAAGAACCAGATCGTCGACTGTCCAGACGCTGAAGCCCTAGCGGCCTTTAAGCATAGCATCCGGGACGAATGGCTTGCCCGCCACCTCGGCCAGGAAAAGCCGAGATCCATGGCAGCCCTCACGGCACTTATGACCCGCTTTTGCATGGGAGAGGATAGTTGGCTGGCTCGCAGTACAAACACAACCAACAAAACAGGCCCCTCCAAGGCCAAAAACAGCACCGACAAGCTCCGGCGCAACAGACACAAACGCCGAAGCAATGGCGATAACGCCGATGACACTACAGTTCACGCCGGATTCAGTGGCTCCAAGTCCGGCCAGTGAAAGAAACCCTATAAAAGGAGCAACGGAGGACCATCCAGCTTGGACTACATACTCGATCGTCCTTGCTAGATACGTGGCACCCCAGACAAACCGGCCAACCATACTAACAGAGATTGCCGGATATTTAAACAAGCCAGCAAGGTCAATAGTAGAAACAAGGAAGGAGAATCAAAGAGCGAGGACGATAACGAGGAGCCCTGGTAGCCGAACACTGGGGAGCAAAAGAAATTTCCCCATCAAGTCAAAATGGTGAACATAATATACGCAACACACATCCCCAAAAGGGAGCGCAAGCGCGCACTTAGGGATGTCTACGCGTTAGAGCCAGTCACCCTGAAATTCAATCCATGGTTGTCATCTCCGATCACCTTTGACCATCGAGATCATCCAACCAGCATTCACCATGGCGGCTCAGCCGCACTGGTCCTCGACCCAATCATCGACAGATTTCACCTGACACGAGTCCTAATGGACGGGGGTAGCAGCCTCAACCCGCTCTATCAGAATATAGTATGCAAAATGAGCATCGACCCCTCACGGGTCAAGCCCATGAAGGCTACCTTTAAAGGAGTCATACCAGGCGTAGAGGCCCTTTGTACGGGCTCAATAACGCTGGAGGTAGTATTCGGTTCCCCGGATAACTTCCGAAGCGAAGAACTAATCTTCGATATCGTCCCATTTCGCAGCGGCTATCATGCCCTGCTCAGACGAACCGCATTCGCTAGATTCAATGCGGTGCCACAATACGCTTATCTCAAGCTCAAGATGCCCGGCCCACGTGGCATCATTACAGTAAATGGAAACACGGAACGCTCCCTCCGTACAGAGGAGCACACTGCCGACCTAGCAGCAGAAGTACAGAGAGGCCTTCTCAAGCAACATTATAATCCGGCTGCCGAGCCCCTGGACATCATCAAGAGGGTCCGGACCACACTTCAGCAGGACAGCTCGGCTCGTCAAGAGCCGAATTAGCAATTTGACCTCCGCCCCAGCCCCGATGAGGCAAGGGGACTAATACCGCGCGTACATAAACTACGCACTCAAAACCCCATGGGAATTGACGGAGGTATAACTCATTCGCGATCCACTGTATGGCTCGACTGACCCTGGGATTCGCACGCTTTTACTTTTTTACTGGTTTTCGTCTCTTTAGAAGGTCTATGCGGACAACCCGCTTGCCAAACACACCAAGGAGGCAAGGAGCTCTGGCTTACAAGGGAATCCCCAGGTGGTCTCTACTAAACGATTGCCATACTTGCTTTTTCATACCCACACATAGCTCGCCCTTGGTTGCGGCATGTTAAATAGCCCTACTTGCTTATCACATTACTGGTACAAAGTACGCCTTGACGTACTAGTTACATCACAATGGTGAATACACGGTAGCGTCAGCTTATTATTCCATTTTTCCGTTTACTCACCTCGGTATTGATTAATCACTGCACACGTACACCATGGTACGTATTACTATGCTAGGGGCTTCATTACACCCAACAATACGGCAATAAAAAGTCTGAACACTTTTATAGGATAGTTCGGCACCCCGAACTTATAGCATTATATGCATCGGCTCCGAATCATGTCTTTGGTCAATAGTTGGGTTGCCCGGCTCCTGTGCTTGCTACCTTACATTCCGCTATATCGTCTAGGGTAGTAAAGGGAGAACTACTGCGATTGTGTCCCAGTTCTTCCGGACGAGCACCTCAGTAGAGAAAGCTGAAAGCTGACTGTCATGATGCGGTGAGAGCCGGTCAGCTGTTCGAGAGGTCCCAAATCGTTAGAGATTCTTTTCGCTTCTTGTGAAGAATCGGTTCCCCCAATTAGGCGTGCATAGCGCCCCTAGTTTGGTCTTCCGAATACCAGGGGCTTCACCAACTTTCTTAATTGTCAAACTCTTATGGCTAAGTGAGGGCGGTAAAGGCCCAATAGTCTGATTGCCTTGTTCGTTGTGCTAAACACCTCCTTTAAGGACCAGAATGTGGATTAAAGAGTGTTTAGATTTATCCCGAACACCCCCGTACTATCTACGTGGGGGCAGAAGCCGACAACTGGTCAACCCTCAGAGCTAATAAACGGCCGCACATGAGGTAAATTTAAATCATAAGCATTATGCTACATAAACACCATTGTTCCATATTACAGGGCAAGGTAATACACATGTTCTCATGGGAATATGATATCCTTCGAACACTGCTCTGCCACAAGGGGGGCCCCTTCCAGGACACCTTCAAAATAATGCTCGGGTCGATGATGATCCTTGCCCTCCGGCGGTCCCTCGGTCATCAGCTTCTTGGCATCCAGCTTTGCCCAATGCGTCTTGATGCGGGCAAAGGCCATACGCGCACCTTCAATACAGACCGTCCGCTTCACGGCTTCGAGCCGCGGACAGGCACTCACAAGCCGCTGCACAAGCCCGAAGTAGCTGCTAGGTATAGGATCGGCAAGCCACAACAGGACTATCAGGTCCTTCATGTCTAGCTCTGCCAACCTATGCAGCTCGACCAACTGCTTTAGCTGGTCGCTGAAGGGCACTAGATGTTCAGATCCCAGATATTGGGACCAGAACAACTTCTCTGTAGACATCCCTTCTTCGGCTCTATAATGCTCGGTAGCATTCGACACACTGTGTGGTAGATTTGTAAACGCCCCTGGAAAATACAAATTAGGATAAGTACAAGGAACGTTTCTTCTACACACTTGCTATGCATGGTGAAAGATTTACCCGCCGTGATCTTCTTGGTCGCCTGAATTTCCTAGAGGGTGCTCTGGGCTTCAGCTCGTGCATCCCGCGCGCTCTGGCGGGCCTTCACCAATTCGGACTCTTGCACCTTACAATAGTGCTCCAAGGACTCAAACCTTTCTATCGCGCCCTGAAGCTATTGCTGCGCCTCGCCAACCCAGGCCTCGTGCTCCTCGCGTGAGGCGCGTTCCTTGGCCGCTTTGTCCTCGGCCTTGGCTAGCGCATTCTTAAGGGCTGCCACCTCGGTCGTGGCCACTAATAAAGTTTATGACACTTTAGTCTGGCTGGACTACTCATTTTTTCGAAATGTACACACAGGTTACTGCATACCTTGGCTATCTTCCAGCCGCTTCTTCACGAGGCCGAGATCCTCCTCGGCCCGCTCCAGTTGCCGCTTCAGTCCGGAAACTTCCGCAGCATGAGCAGTGGCAGCCTGCAGCGATACCTGCTTATTCACATAGACAACTCATGTTAGACTCCTGCGATATTTATTCTCGATCCTCTGTTTGGCTTTTCCCCCCGAACACCAAACAGAGCATCAGGGGCTACTGTCTATATGGTGATATTTTTCCTACAATCACATTACTTACCTCAAAGCCCGTTAGAAGGCTGGTGCAGGCTTCGGTCGGTCCGCTGTTGACAAACTGAACCTTCTCTATTACCATGTCCATAAGTACACGATGCTCATCCACTATAGAGGCGCCTCGTAGTGCCTCCAGCAGATTATCCGGTGCCTATGGTTGGACAGAGGTCACCGGTGGAACAGGCACATTCCCTCCTCGGGGGAATGTCGTTCGCTGGACCCTGGAGCCATGTAGATCTCTGGAAGGGTATCCGGCTGAGGCCCGAAGGGAACTCGGGTCCCCGTCACCAGTCCCCATGGGGACTTTTCCCCCCGTATGTCCGGTGGCTGAGGAGTCATCCTGGGACGTCACCTCGATGGTCTCCGGAATCTCCCCCCCGGCCTGGGAAAGTCTTTTCGGACACCAACTCATCATCACCCTTGGGTGAGATGGAATGAGCAGGTGGCGATACATGCTAGCCATCTCCTTCGAGTCCAACGAATCCTCTGTCGAGGATCGCGGGGAGGCATCACGTGCCGGACTGCAATGACAAGGTTTAAGATGTATCAATATTACAAACCGAGAAGGCCAGATGTTTTTGATTCTGGTACTCATGAGGTGGCCCGGGGCTTGGTCTGGCGAGGTCGCTCCAGACTGCTATCAACATCCCACGCGGAGTTATCCGCGAGGGAGCCTCTCCCCCTCTTGGGCGCCTTCGCCTCCAAACTCGTGGAGGCCTCCCTTTTCTCCCTTCCTCTTGCAGGAGGGGAGTCGCCTCCCTCCTCATCATCATCGTCGGCGGCTGAGGGGTCTGTCTCATCGTCAGACGAGATGACCAAGGTGCTCCTTCGGCGAAGCCCTCTCCTGGTCCCCTTGGCCGTGGTTTTGACCTTCTTCTCCGGTACGTCGTAAGGCGCCGGAAATAGCATCTTCGTAAGGAGTGGGGTTTCTTTGTCTTCACGCAGCGGAGCCAGACTATTAATCCATCCCTCTAGGTCGACCCAGGCCTGGAAAAGAAATTGATAAGAAGGCTCAGTATCCTTCCTTGAAGCGTGTCCTTAAAGACTATACCTTGATGGCTTACCGAATTGGCCCGGCGCTTAAAGTTGAGCCCGTGATCTTTGGTCAAGGGTGGCGGTGTCTTGCTGCCCTTGAAGAGCACCTTCCAGATATCTTTGTGCATCGTGCCAAAAAGCCTTAGCAACATCTGGTGCTTGGCCGAATCGAACTCCCACAAATAACAGGTCCGGCGCTGACACTGAAGGATCCGGCGTACAAGCATGACCTGGATCACATCAACGAGCTAGATCTTCCGGGTTACCATATTCTGGAGGCACGTTTGGAGCCCAGTGATCTCTTCCAAAGATCCCTAGGTTAGGCCCTTCTCTTGCCAGGAGGTAAGCCGCATCGGGACTCCGGATCGGAATTTGGGAGCCGCCACCCAGTTGGTGTCGCGCGGCTCGGTGATATAGAACCACTCCGACTGCCATCCCTTCACCGTCTCTACAAAGGAGCCTTCGAGCCAGGTGGTATTGGGAATCTTGCCCGCCATGGAACCTCCGCACTCAGCCTATTGGCCGCGCACCACCTTTGGCTTTACATTAAAAGTCTTCAACCATAGGCTAAAGTGAGGTGGGATGCGGAGAAAGGCTTCACACACAACTATGAATGCAGAGATGTTAAGGATAAAGTTGGGGGCCAGATCGTGGAAGTCCAGCCCATAGTAAAACATCAATCCACGGATAAATAGATGAAGAGGGAATCCCAGCCCATGGATGAAGTGTGTGAGAAACACAACCCTCTCACAGGGCTTGGGGGTAGGGACGATTTTCCCTTTTGCTGGGAGTTGGTGAGCAATCTCCTTGGCTAAATAGTCAGCTTCCTGTAGCTCTGTGATGTCCTTATTCTCAACGGAGGAAGCCATCCACTTGCCTCCAGCTCCGGATCCGGACATGATTGGGGTGCCTTCTCGAACGAGGAAAAGCTAAATCTTGGGCGCTAGAGTTCGAGGACGGAGGGACTGAAGGTGAAGAAGGGTGTGGGTAAAGGGAGAGTGTCCTTATCCCATTATAAAGGCCGCGAATATCAAGCGCCTCCCCACTCATCCTAAAAAACCCCCCTATTCCCAAGGGTTGTATAAATGGCATGGTTAGGTTACCCATGCCCGCATTGATGAGAATCCCGCGATAAGGGGACACGATCTCTGCTTTGACGAGACGTGCCAATGGCAACCGCGTCTCAAAACGTGGAACGGTAGATGAAAAGCGGTTCAAAATTATGACCGGACAAACATAATGTCGTTATGTGAAAAGCTGTCAGCGGATAGAACTCGTGTGAAAATATATTCTCTTTGTAGCTATGTGTGGTATGTAACAGGTCTGGATACTATCATCGCATCCGAAGACTATCTTGGAGTTCGGAGAAAGGGGAACCCCCCTTGCAATTCCGAAGACAATCTGCATGCCGGACTCCTCGTCATTGAAGCCAGGTTCAGGGGCTAGTGATGGAGTCCTAGACTAAGGGGTCCTCGGGCGTCCGGCCTGTTATCCATGGGCCGAACTGATGGGCTATGAAGACATGAAGGCCGAAGACTGCACCGTGTCCGGATTGGACTCTTCTTGGCATGGAAGGCAAGCTTGGCGATCGAAGATTCCTTCTTATGTAACCGACTCCATGTAAACCCTAGATCCCCTTGGTGTCTATATAAATCGAAGGGGATAGTCCGGAAAGGACACTACATATACTCATTACCATATTCATAGGCTAGACTTCTAGGGTTTAGCCATTATGATCTCGTGGTAGATCAACTCTTGTAATACTCATATTCATCAAGGTCAATCAAGCAGGAAGTAGGGTATTACCTCCATAGAGACGGCCCGAACCTGGGTAAACATCGTGTCCCCCATCTTCTGTTACCATCGATCCTAGACGCACAGTTCGGGACCCCCTACCCGAGATCTCCCGGTTTTGACACCGACACCAAGCCCTTCTCAATTCTCATTGTAGCTTGAATCATATAGCCCAATTGATCTTGTTTTGACTTGAGGAACACCTGAGATGCTTCTTCTGCACTTGGCATCCTTGCAGCTTTCTCTGCCTTAGCTTTGGCTCTCTTCTCATGTGCTTGAGCTGATGATGCATGGTTCATTCGCATTCATGACAACTTCATTCTCTTCATATTTAGGATATAAGGGTAGATGCTCCTTGTCCAACAAGTATGTTCTTGTGCCCATCCTAGAATTGATGAGCTCCTGAATATGTGGAGCATACCCACAGCTTCTCTTTTGGTCAGCAACTATCCTTTAGATTGTCTCTACAATCAAGCTCGTGACTTTAAACTTCTGAGGGACATCAAAGATTTGCAGCATGTTGATGGAATGTCCTCTAACCATCTTGTGATCTCCAGACTTGGATAGCAATGTGTGCCTTTGGATCCAGTTGATGGTAGGCAGACCAGACAACAAGTAATGTACATATCCAAGCTTGTGAGTCTCCAAAGCTTTATCAGGGATCTCTTTGTACATGTTTGCCATGGAGTTGTTGTCTATCTTCTTCTTGGCATACACATCCAAGTCATACTCATGTTCCTCTAGGGCATTGATCAGCTTGGCCCATTCTTCAATAGTGGATTGGTACCTAGTACCTTCAGACATCCATATGATCTTCCCATCTGGGTAAAAGTGAGTAGTGGAGTAAAACTGCATGATCATTTCATCATTCCATTTTGTGAGATTTTGTCCAACAAACTCATCTACTCCACATGCTTTCAACCTGTCATATACTCCTAGGAAGTGATATTCATTCTCCTTTATGTATTCCCAATCAACCCATCTCATGTCACAAACAATGGGCTTCTTGTCGAGCAAAATTATCTCATAGAAGTCTTGTTGTTCTTTTGTATGAAATCTTTAATCAACTGTAGTCCTTCTCCTAACAACATAGGGATCAGACTGTCTCCACAATCTCAGTCCAACATCTTTTCTGATGTGCATATCTTCAGCCACTGGATGAGCATCATTGTGGTCTGGGATCTTGGGTTTCAATTTCCTCAAAACAAGAGACTCATCATCCTCTTCTTCAGCTTGAAGCACTAGGGCCTTGTTTTTCTCTTCAGTAGGAATACTTCTAGTGATTCTATTGGCCTTTTACTTCTGAGCTTGAGCTTTGGGAGCAGACCTGGGCTTTGATGTTGCAGCCCCTTACTTAATTGCATCTCCCATAAGCTTCTGAGCTTTGGGTGCTGGAGCATCCTCTTCCTCTTCCTCTTCTTCTGCGGGATCCTTAAAAATGGATGATCTCCCTAGGAATCTGGCAGTGGTCTTCTCGACCCTCTCTTTTCTCTTCTTGCCTTCTCCAGCCTCTTTGGGTTCAAAAATGAACTCCATAGTTTCTTCCAAGGCTGCTTTCCTAGGCTTGGATGTTGGCATTCTCTTGGTAGGTGCCTCCTTGTGCATCCCTGGCTTTGTTGTAGCAGCTGTGCCATATTCCTTCTTCAACACTTTCTTCATTAAGGTGGCCTCATCCTCAACAGCCACATAGTCTTCATCCTAAGAGTCTGAGGTTTTCTTCTTCCTCGCTCTAGTGGCTGCCTTGGGCAAGTTACTTGGTGTGCTTCTACTGCCCTCATCATAGCTGCTTGAGGGATCCGAACCCTCACTCAGTTACACATGTTCCTCAGATTTGTTCTGACTATCACTTTGGTCAGACATCTTGGCAATCACTTACAGCAAACCTTGTGAATAGATGTAGATGTGGTAGAGTGGATGAGCATCACAAAGTGCAGAGTTTTTGCAAAATAGATGACTTAAAAACTTAGTTTTAGTTCTCCACAGAAAGCATTTCGGAGCTACCGATTTGATAAACTCGGTGATACCGAAGCAGCTTTTGGAACCTAAACTAGTAAACTCGGTCAGACCGAGTCATAGTTCGGTGGCACCGAGACTGCTAGGGTTTCACAGAGAATCGAACTCGGTCACACCGATTTGCAATTTTTGGTCAGACTGAAAATGCATGTGCTATGGCCTAAGCCAAATTGGTGAGACCAATTTCTACAATTCGGTCGGTCCGAGATGAATTCGGCGGAGACCTAACCCTAAATTTTCAAATCCAATCTAGCCTAAAGGAAGTTTTCAGTGGATGGATTGTTCGCATACGTGGTCATGATCATGGCAAAGCAATGTGCTATGAATCAGAGTTAAGGAATAGCACATAGAGTCGAACCCATACCCTAGTTCGGCGGAGGTTCGCTATGGCAGCAACGGTGGAGCAGATTTCCATTGACGGCGATGGAAACTAGCGACGGGAGGTCGCTGGCGGCGAGGAGACGATCCGGAGACCTGAGGAGGCAGAGCAGGACACACACGCGGGCTGAGGAGTTTGAAGAAATTTCCAAAATCTCACCCGTGGGTATATATATATCCCGACCTTGTCGGTGTGACTGAGTGGAACAACTCGATGGCACCGAGATGCAGAATCGCGAGCGGTTACTGCAACTCGATGTGACCAAAAAGTTCAAATTGGTTGCACCGAGATGGAAAATCTAGATCAACTTAGTGAACTCGGTGTGACCGAAGTGGATGACTCGGTCATACCGAAATGCACAAAGAGGTTTTGGAAGTTTAAGTCTATGACGAATCGGGGACTCTGGGTGCTCCTCACACAGAGTGGTTCGAATCTGACTTGATCAAACTTTGTGATGTAGCATGAATAGAGTTTGAGACAAGAAAAGCATAGATAGCTAGAGGGGGTTCTTAGGCATTCTTGTCCATCCACTTGGCAAAAGTGCAAAAACGCCAAACAATCAAAACAACAAGTGGATGTTCTCGAATGAGTAAAATATGCAACCAACATGCTCACACAATAAAATGGCAAATGAAATATGTGACAAAGCATGTACAAACACTCTAGCATCTATCAAGCAATTGGCGATGACTAGGTCATCTATATATGAGTATATTGAGTGAGGAGTCAAATGAGAACATTTGATCGTAGGTCATACTCATCGTTTAAGCACAAGTGGGGTTGCCACTTTTACATAAAGCATTGTTGTGTTCACACCATTAGAGTTGCTTTATCTCAATTGATTAGAGTAAAGCTCCCCCTAGATGTGATATCCCCCCTAAGAGGGATGAACTAACCTTGGGTTTTGTCGATGATGACTTCATGTAGGTGTTGGAGATGTAGATGCTCAATGTTGATGTAGATCATTTGGAGAAATCCATTGGAGTGAGTTGCACTTTCAATACCTAAACGGGTTAGTCCCACAAGGAACAAACAAGGATATCCATAGACATAGAGTGATGTTCACATAAGATGACGTCCATGAAAGCATTAGGTTACCTAGTCCCTTGTCTTACTAACAAGAGGGTTTGTGACTCCTTGAACTAGTGGAAGATATGGAAGTTGTTTGCACATGTCCTTGCCAAAAGATATGAGTGAAGTATGTTGGTGGAGTCACCCTCAAGAACTCTCTAGTTATTTTTCTTCGGGATCCACACCATCTTGATGGGAATCCTTGGACTTGTAGTCGTACTTGATGAAGTGGAACTTGATGTAGTCTTGGGAACCCACTTGACCAAGGCCTTGGGAGCTTCTTCCAATGCATCAATCTCCTCTTGAAGCTTGTCCTTGCCTTTTTGCTTATGGTCTTGTGGTGGAAGATCATCTTGAGCTTGTGTTCCTTGGAAAGAAGTAGGATCATACTTCTCTTGTTGAGGAACAGACTTCGTCTTGGGGTATTGATCTTCTTCCCACTCAAATCCATTGGCATTGAACATTCATTCAAAACCAATTCCTTGATTCATCCGGTGTCTTCCTTGCCTGCGTACAATTTCCTCAAATTGCTTAACTCTGGCAAGGCTCTTGTAAACACCTTTCTCTATAATTCCCTTCAATAAGCTATTTTTTGCTCAAGTGTAACTTGGCTAAGAGAATCATTAGTGGAATCAAGAGAACTACTAGAAGCAACAACATTGGATTTAGCATGATTATTGTTACTACTAGAAGAAGAATCTTTCTTACTCTTGTTGTTAGATTTAACTTGTGGCATGTAAGTAGACAAGAGTAAACGCTTGGAAATGTAAGAAGAACTTTTCTTGCGAAGATCATCATTGATCGCTCTTAAGAACCCATGCTCTTACTCAAGGTTGAGCTTTTCAAAGCGTAACTTTTCATGAATCTTTAAAAGATCTCAATGATTTTCCAAGGTAGTTTCATGAGCTAACTTAAGAGTGTTTAGTTCTTTAGTTAAACGCTTAATCTCCTTCTTATCATCATCATTCAGTTTATCTTGATTAGCATGATTAATAGCAAGTTCATCATAGTTTTCATCACTAGAATTGTCAACAAGTAAATCATCATCACCTAGCAAATCATCTTCATCACTATTGAAATCAACATACTCGGGGTGTGGTACCTTTGGGCCTTTAGCCATGAAGCATCTTCCAATTCCTTCATTTGGTGACTCAAATATGTCATAGGAGTTGGTTGACACAAGTGCTAGATCGACAACACCTTCATCTTGAGTATATTCGGAGTCGGAGTGATAACTTCTCTCGGAGTGATTGTCGGAGTCGGAGCCGGATACCCATTCACCAACATGAGCTTGATGTCTTCGTTTTGTGTAGCTCCTTGATGATTTGTCATTCCTTTCCGAATCCTTGCTTCTCTGTGATGTTCTTCGTTCATAACGGTCATCTCTACTCCTTCTCTCTCTTGGTGGTGATTCTTCTCTTCTCTACTTCTTATTTTGGGAGAATCTTCTCTTCTTTTGTAGGGAGCCGTACACTCATTGGAGTAGTGTCCGGGTCTTCCACAATTGTAACAATTATGTTCATGACTCGAAGATCTTTTGTCATTGTAGGACCTTGACTTGGAACTTCTCTCCTTGCTTCTACTCTTGTAGAACTTGTTGAAGTTTTTCACCATTAGGCTCAATTCTTCATTGAAGGCTTGTTTCTCACTTGATGATGTGGGAGCATCACATGAGACTTTGTAAGCACCACTTGACTTGCAGTGAAGCTCTTCCTTATCCTTATGTGACATCTCATGAGCAACAATTCTTCCAATGACCTCCATTGGCTTGAGATCTTTGTGATTGGGCATCATTTGGATCAATGTGCACATGGTATCAAATTTTCCATCCAAGGCTCTTAGGATCTTCTTGATGATGAATCTATCATTCATCTCTTCACTTCCTAAGCCGGCAATCTCATTTGTGATGAGAGCAAGCCTAGAGTACATTTCAGCGATACCTTCACCATCCTTCATTTTGAACTTGTCAAGTTGACTTTGAAGCACATCCAATTTGGATTCCTTGACGGAGTCGGTACCTTCGTGCATATCTATCAAAGTATCCCAAATTTCCTTTGCATTCTCAAGACGGCTGATTTTGTTGAATTCTTCAGGGCAAAATCCGTTGAAGAGAATATCACAAGCTTGAGCATTGTATTGCAGCATCTTAAACTCTTCCGCGGTAGCTTCACGGTTCGGTTCTCTCCCATCAAAGAATTCACCTTGCAAGCCAATACACACAATAGCCCAAACGGCGGGGTTATGTCCAAGAATATGCATTTTCATCTTATGCTTCCAACTAGCAAAATTAGTACCACCAAAGTAAGGACCTCTACGGTGGTAATTTCCCTCGCTAGACGCCATACTCTCCTAGGTTGTGAAACAAAGTCTATGATCACCAAAAGCTATGGAAATCAAGGCAAAAGGAGACCAAAGCTCTGATACCACTTGTAGGATCGAAAGTATGTCTAGAGGGGGGCGATTAGACTACTTGACCAAAGAAAAATCTAGCCTTTTCCCAATTTTAAGTCTTGGCAGATTTTAGCAACTTAGCACCAGTCAAGCAATCAACCTACACATTCAAGTCTAAGAGTATAGCAGCGGAATGTAAAACATTGCACATGAAGGTAAAGGGAGGAGTTTGGAGG
This sequence comes from Triticum urartu, assembly GCF_056163025.1. Classification (NCBI taxonomy): domain Eukaryota; kingdom Viridiplantae; phylum Streptophyta; class Magnoliopsida; order Poales; family Poaceae; genus Triticum; species Triticum urartu. The sequence continues at coordinate 358,419,734 of NC_141876.1, read as the reverse complement.
GAGCAAACGCAATGTAGACACGAAGATTTTTGGCATGGTTTTGATAGGTGGTGCTATTGTACATCCACGTTGATGGTGACTTCAACCCATGAAGGGTAACGGTTGGGCGAGTCCACGGAGGGCTCCACCCACGAAGGGTTCACGAAGAAGCAACCTTGTCTATCCCACCATGTCCATCGCCCACGAAGGACTTGCCTCACTAGGGCAGATCTTCACGAAGTAGGCGATCTCCTTGCCCGTACAAACTCCTTGGTTCAACTCCACAATCTTGACGGAGGCTCCCAAGTGACACCTAACCAATCTAGGAGACACCACTCTCCAAAAGGTAATAGATGGTGTGTTGATGATGAACTCCTTGCTCTTGTGCTTCAAATGATAGTCTCCCCAACACTCAACTCTCTCTCACTGATTTGGATTTGGTGGAAAGATGATTTGAGTGGAAAGCAACTTGGAGAAGGCTAGAGATCAAGATTCATATGGTTGGAATGGAATATCTTTACCTCAACACATGAGTAGGTGGTTCTCCCATAGAAAATGTATGATGGAAGTGTAGGCATGTTCTGATGGCTCTCTTCATGAATGAAGAGTGGGTGGAGGGGTATGTATAGCCTCCACACAAAATCTAACCATTACACACAAATCACCAAACTCGGTGGGACCGAATAATGAAACTCGATTCGACCGATTTAGTTCAAAATGTGAACGTTTGGATTTTCGGTGGGACCGACATGTCAACTCGGTGAGACCGATTTCATTATGGTTAGGGAATAACGTAATCTCGGTGAGACCGATTACATAAACTCGATGGGACCGATTTTGGTAATAAGCTAACCAGAGAGTTGGTCAGGCAAACTCGGTGGGACCAATTCGCTCATCTCGATGAGTACGAAATGTTACGAAGGGGAAACAGAGAGTTTGCATTGCAAACTAGGTGGGACCGATCGCTCATTTCGGTTGGACCAAAACGTTATGAAGGGAAACAGAGAGTTTGCAATCCCATCTTGGTGAGACCGAGATCCCTATTGGTGAGACCGAAAAGATTGGGGTTTTGTGGCAGTGGCTATGTCAACTGAACTCGGTGGCGCCAGATAGAAAGTTTCGGTGGGGCCGAGTTTGACTTTTAGTTTGGGACATATGTGGATATGAGAAAGTGTTTGAGGGTTTTGGAGCATATCACTAAGCATTTTGAGCAAGTAACTCATTAAGCAACACCTCATCCCCTTTTAACAGTATTGGCTTTTCCTATGGACTCAATGTGATCTTGGATCACTAAAAGGTCAAATGTAGAGTCTTGAGCTTTAGAGCTTGAGCCAATATTTTGTCCTAGCATTTTGAGGGGTCCACATTTCTAATCCATGACATGCCAATCATTGAGATTTCCTGAAATATTTATCTTGAAATAGTATTAGCTCAATGCTATATGTTGTTAGGAATTAGCAAAACCACCCAGGGATAGTTGCACTTTTATAAAACGAGAGGCAAATGGCAAATAATGTAATGCGAGGGAGAAGAGTTTGTGATGGGTACTTGGTATGTCTTGACTTGAGCGTAGATCTCCCTGGCAACGGCGCCAGAAATCCTTCTTGCTACCTCTTGAGCATGCGTTGGTTTTCCCTTGAAGAGGAAAGGGTGATGCAGCAAAGTAGCGTAAGTATTTCCCTCAGTTTTTGAGAACCAAGGTATCTATCTAGTAGGAGACTACACGCAAATCACCTAGTACCTGCACAAACAATCAAGAACCTTGCAACCAACACGATAAAGGGGTTTTCAATCCCTTCATGGCCACTTGCAAAAGTGAGGTCTGATAAAGATAATAAGATAAATATTTTTGGTATTTTTGTTGTATAGATTGGAAAATAAAGATTGTAGAATAAATAGCAAACTTGAATTATAGATTGGAAACTTACATGATGTAAAGTAGACCCGGGGGCCATAGGTTTCACTAGTGGATTCTCTCATGATAGCATATATTACGGTGAGTGAACAAATTACTGCCGAGAATTGATAGAATAGCGCATAGTTATGAGAATATCTAGGCATGATCATGAACATAGGCATCACGTCCATGTCAAGTAGACCGAACGATTCTGCATCTACTACTATTACTCCACACATCGACCGCTATCTAGCATGCATCTAGAGTATTAAGTTCATAAGAACAGAGTAACGCATTAAGAAAGATGACATGATGTAGAGGGATAAACTCAAGCAATATGATATAAACCCCATCTTTTTATCCTCGATGGCAATAATACAATACGTGTCGGTTCCCTTTCTGTCACTGGGATCGAGCCCCGCAAGATTGAACCCAAAGCTAAGCACTTCTCCCATTGCAAGAAAGACCAATCTAGTATGCCAAACCAAACTGATAATTCGAAGAGACTTGCATAGATATCAAATCATGCATATAAGAATTCAGAGAAGAATCAAATATTGTTCATAGATAATCTTGATCATAAACCCACAATTCATCGGATCTTAGCAAACACACTGCAAAAAGTATTACATCGAATAGATCTCCAAGAACATTGAGGAGAACTTTGTATTGAGAACCAGAGAGAGAGAGAAGAAGCCATCTAGCTAATAACTATGGAGCCGAAGGTCTGTGGTAAACTACTCACGCTTCATCGGAGAGGCTATGGTGTTGATGTAGAAGCCCTCCGTGATCGAATCCCCCTCCGGCAGATCACCAGAAAAGGCCCCAAGATGGGATCTCACGGGTACAGAAGGTTGCGGCGGTGGAAAAGTGGTTTCGTGGCTCCCCTGGATGTTTTCAGGGTATAAGAGTATATATAGGCGAAAGAAGTAGGTCGGTGGAGCTACGAGGGGCCCACGAGGGTGGGGGGTGCGCCTACCCCCCTGGGCGCACCCTCCTGCCTTGTGGCCACCTCGTTGCGTCTCTGACTTCCATTCCAAGTCTCCTGGATTGCCTTCATTCCAAGAAAGATCCTCGCGAAGGTTTCGTTCCATTTGGATTCACTTTGCTATTCCTTTTCTGCGAAACACTGAAATAGGCAAAAAAAAGCAATTGGCACTGGGCCTTCGGTCAATAGGTTAGTCCCAAAACTAATATAAAAGATCATATTGAAGCCCATTAAACATCCAAAACAGATAATATAAGCATGGAACAATAAAAAATTATAGATACGTTGGAGACGTATCACCATCCCATGGGCCGGTACTGCCTCCTCTCCAAGCCCATGTACTGCCGGACTGCGGCCCCCTCGTTAGGTCCAGGGCTCTGGAGGAAGCCTACACTGCGATAGATCAGCTCCGGACCGATCTCCAAGACGCCGACAGGTGCCTGGTGAGGGAACGCACGGGGCTGATCTCGGGGTGGCTCCAGGCCGACGCGTCCGCTAGGACGGCTTGGGGCCGGGCCGAGGCCACCGCCGCGGAGGGCAAGAGGGAGGCCAACGAAGCCGCGGGAGCTTGCGACGCGACGCTGGCCGATGCAGCGTCCACCAAGGAGCACTGCAGCAAGGCGGAGGCTGAGTTGAAGACTCTCTGTGAGGGGCAGGTTGCCCACAACCAATGGCTTCAGCAGCGAGAGGAGGAGCTCAAGGCCCGTGAAGTGACACTTGCCGATCGTGACGCCAAGCTGGCCCAGGCGACCGCCGACCAAGCCGCGGAGCGGGACCGCCTGGGCAAGCTAAAGGGGGAGGTGGAGATGGCCCAGGCGTCCCACGCCCAGCTCGTCTCCGAGACGACGGCCCAGCTGGAGGCCAGGGAGAAGACCCTCACCGTCGCCGAGAAAGCGGCGGCCGTGGAACGCGAGACCTTCCTTTCCCTCAAGCTCAGGTGTCACGAGGCACTGCGCTTCATCCATGGGGGAGGGTACGACGAGTCATTGGCGACCCCAGAGAATGGCCTTGCTGGGCTTCTTCCCCGGCTTGCTAAGGAGCTTGAGGGTGCCGCCGCTGGAGTGGACTCCTGGGTGGAGGGGGAGTGTCGCGCGCTCTTCACCTCGGCCGCGACGCGCGTCTTCAGCTGCCTCCACCTCCAGGACCCGGGCTTCAACCTCGGCGCACTGATCGAGCCGATGGATCTTGAGTCCCGCACCACTGCCGCTTAGGCCGTGAAGGGGCAGGTGAATGCCCTGGTGGGGAAGTTCCTGTACGTCCCCGGCCACAAAGCCGTGATGGCGGAGGTCGGCGATGGCGAAGATGGGGTCAGCGTCATCGACGGCAGGATTCCTAAGGCGAGCGGCAGCAGCGACCAAGGCGACGGTGGCGCTTCTTCCTAGTTTGACCCTGCAATATTTATCGTGCCTTGCGGAGGTGTGAGAACTTCTTAAATTTGGGGAACATTATGTTTTGTAATAACTTGCTAGAACTCTGTGATTTCCTTTTCGTGCTCAATTTCCTTCTTGTTTGCCCTAGTGTTTGCTGGAACTTCTGCTTAAATTCCACCCGTTTAGCTTATTATCTTGGGGTACCCATAAGGGGGGATGACATTGAGTTACCACCTTCTTTCCTTGATTATAATGCTATGGTACGCTACCAGTTTCTTGAGAGGAACGAGCAGTCCCTCCTATACCGACTGATTTTTGATAGACAATGTGCTACCCATATCATCCTTCCTGCCCCTGCCTTATTTAACTTTCAGGAGAAAGGGAGATATTTTATAACCAGATAGGAGGCGAATGAGTATGAGAGAGAGGTGGGCATAGACCAACTTCAGGCAGTAGCGGCAGCATTCCAGTACAACCCGACTACAACTTTTGATATCCTCCAGGCCAGCCGTGGGCATAGACCAACTTAGGACAAAAGCCTAAGCTTGGGGGAGTACGTATTTCTCACCGAAATTACATTCATGTTCACACACTCATTCCAGTTGTTGGTGTTCATACTTTTTCGTTGTATCAGCCATGCTAGTTTATCTTCTTTTTCTCGCTTTCTTCTTGTCTGTTTGAAAAACTCTGAGAAAATCCAAAAAATTAGTTGTAGCTTCTTTTCAGTTTTCCTTCCATGTTTACTTAGTAGTAGTATTAAAATAAAACCCAAGAAGATTTCTCGTTCTTCTTTTACTTATTGGAGCTTTCCCGTGTAAATTGTTTTTCTCGTTCTTGTTTTTACCTTCTTCATAAAAACAAAAACTCAAAAAATATTTCAGTGTGTTTCTTTGAATTTCTTTTTCCTTTCTTTGGGGCGAGAGGAGAAGACCACGATGAAAATGTTGAGTGGCTCTCATATGCATTATTGTTGATCTAATAGAGAGCCCATATTACCTTGTCTTCTCCTTTGAATAAATGTTTGTAGATTCCAGCTTAGTCCAATGCACGTGCACTCTTATTAGTATTCACACCGTTCGGTCATGCAAGTGAAAGGAAAGAATGATGATATAGGATGAAATGATTGAGATGGAGAAAAGCTGGTATGAACTCGACCTATTTTGTTTCTGTAAATATGATTAGTTCATCGTTCTTGATTCAACCCATTATAAATGAAACATGTTTGCAATGACAATTAGAGATTATAGTTACTCATGCCATGCTTAATTAGCTAGGAGTTTATAATGGTTTACCTTGTGTGCCAACATGCAAATTAAAATGGTTCTGATGTGGTATGATAGGATGGTATCCTCCTTTGAATGATTTAAGTGGCTTGACTTGGCACATGTTCACGCATGTAGTTGAATCAAAGTCAACATAGCCTTCACGATATTTATGTTCATGGTGATTTATATCCTACTAATGCTTGCACTCAATGTTGGTTAATCTCAATGCATGTTTATGGCTGTTGTCGCTCTCTAATTGTTCGCTCCACAATCTTTTGCTATCCTTCACTTGTACTAAGCGAAATACTGCTTGTGCATCCAATTCCTTAAACCCAAAGTTGTTCCATATGAGTACACCATAACTACCAATATGCGATATTTACCTATTGTTCCAAGTAAAATTTGCATCTGCCAAATTCTAAACCTTCAAATAATATTCTATTTTGTATGCCCGAATCGCTCATGTAGCGACTAGGGGCTGTTAGTATCTTCCATGCTAAGTGGGTTATTCTCACGATGAGTGTTGATTCACTTTTCATTCATGAGAGTGGCTGGTAATCAGGATGCCTAGTTCCATGCTCAAATCAAATCAAAATATAATTTCAAACAAAACTCCCCCAGGACTGTTGTTGGTATGGACGGTACCCATTGTTTCGGGCCAGCCATGGAGTGTGCTTGTTGGTGGCGGGGGAGTAAAAACTTTACCATTATTTTTGGGAACTGCCTATAATGTATCAATCATGGAAGATACCGAGATCACTTGTTTTTTATGTTGACAATGAAAGCATACTGCTCAAAATTATATTCATCGCTGTTAAAAAGCTCGAGCTCTGGCACCTCTGCAAATCCTTGCTTCCCTTTGCGAAGGGCCTATCTATTTACGTTTATTGTCGAGTCATCATCCGCTTATAAAAAGCACCTATTAGAGAGCACCACTGTCATTTGTATGCTTTGTTATTAATTGATATTGAGTATGACTGTGACTAGAACTCTTTTACCATGAATTACAATGTCTAATCAGTCCTTGATCTTCAGGGGTGCTCTGCATTTATGTTTTGCGGTCTCAAAAAGGGTTAGTGAGATACCATTTTGTTATATCATATCATGATTGTTTTCATGAAGTGTTGTCATCTGAGATATATTATTATTGCTCGCTAGTTGATTATGGCATTGATATGAGTAAATGTGAGACCTAAATGTTATTTTGAATATGGTTATTTTGTAATCTTTGTTGAAAACCTGAATGCTGGCTATACATATTTGCAACAACAAGATCAAACAGAGTTTGTATAAGTTTTTCTTTATCATTTTCAGTTTGTCAACTAATTACTTGAGGACAAACAATGGTTTAAGCTTGGGGGAGTCGATACGTCTCCATCGTATCTACTTTTCCAAACTCTTTTGCCCTTATTTTGCACTCTAATTTGCATGATTTGAATGGAACTAACCCGGACTGACGCTGTTTTCAGCAGAATTGCCTTGGTGTTATTTTTGTGCAGAAATAAAAGTTCTCGGAGTGACCTAAAAATTTACGGAGAATATTTTTGGAATAAATAAAAAATATTGGCGAAAGAATCAACCAGAGGGGACCCACCAGCTGTCCACAAGGGTGGGGCGTCCCCCCTAGGGCGCGCCCCTGCCTTGTGGGTCCCCTAGACCTCCACCGACCTCAACTCCAACTCTATATATTCATGTTCGGGGAGGAAAAAATCAGTGAGAAGGATTCATCGCATTTTACGATACGGAGCTGCCGTCACCCCCTGTTCTTTATCGGGAGGGCAGCTCTCGAGTCCGTTTGGGGCTCCAGAGAGGGGAAATTGTCTCCATCATCATCACCAACCCTCCTCCATCACCAATTCCATGATGCTCAACACCATGTGTGAGTAATTCCATCATAGGCTTGTTGGACGGTGATGGGTTGGGTGAGATTTATCATGTAATTGAGTTAGTTTTGTTAGGGTTTGATCCCTAGTATCCACTATGTTCTAAGATTGATGTTGCTATGACTTTGCTATGCTTAATGCTTGTCACTATGGCGCGAGTGCCATGATTTCAGATTTGAACCTATTATGTTTTCATGAATATATTTGTGTTCTTGATCCAATCTTGCAAGTTGTAGACTGGTACGTCTCCAACGTATCTATAATTTACGAAGTATTCATGCCATTATATTATCATTCTGGGATGTTTTACAATCATTTTATAGCAACTTTATATCATTTTTTGTGACTAACCTATTGACACAGTGCCCAGTTCCAGTTGCTATTTTTTGCTTGTTTTTTACATCGCAGGAAATCAATATCAAATGGAGTCCAAACACCGCAAAACTATTTGGAAATTTTTTATGGACCAGAACACCCAAGATGGGCCAGAATAGCACATGGGGGGTGCCCCGAGGGGGGCACAACCCACCAGGGCGGGCCTGGAGGCCCAGGCGCGCCCAAGTGGGTTGTGCCCACCTCGGTGGCCTCCCTCACCCCCTCTTTGCCCTATAAATTCCCAAATATTCCAAAAAACCTCGAGGTTAACCTAGATCAGAAGTTCCACCACCGCAAGGCTTTATAGCCACCGAAAACCAATCTAGACCCTGTTCTGACACCCTGCCGGAGGGGGGAATCATCTCCGGTGGACATCTTCATCATCCCGGCGGCCACCATGATGAGGAGTGAGTAGTCCACCCTCGGGGCTGAGGGTTTGTACCAGTAGCTATGTGATTAATCTCTCTCTCTCCCGTGTTCTTGAGATGTCATGATCTTGATGTATCGCGGGCTTTGTTAATATAGTTGGATCATATGGTGTTTTCCCCTCTCTATCTTGTTGTGATGAATTGAGTTTTTCCCTTTGAAATCTCGTTGTTACCGGATTGAATACATTTATGGATTTGAGAACACTTGATATATGTCTTGCAGTTGAATACTCGTGGTGACAATGGGGTATCATATTGATTCACTTGATATATGTTTTGGCACTCAACTTGCGGATTCCCGAGGTGACATTGGGGTAGTCTATGCATAGGGGTTGATGCACGTTCTTGTCTTTGTTTCTCTGACAGAAATCTTGGGGCACTCTTTGAAGTTTTGTGTTGGAATGAATATTGTGAATCTAAATGTGCTTTGGTGTTATTTTAGTACGAACTCTTGGTTAGGTCGATCGGAAAGAATAGCTTCGTGTTATTTTAGTACGAACTATAGGATAGATTGATCGGAAAGAATAGCTTTGAGGTGGTTTCGTACCCTACAAACAATTCCGGCTTATGTTCTCCGCAAGATAGGAACTTTGGAGTGATTCTTCATTGCACATTGAGGGATGGTTATATGATCCAATTATATTAGCATTGTTGAGAGATTGCACTAGCGAAAGTACAGACCCTAGGCCTCATTTTCAAGCATTGCAATACCGTTTTGTGCCCGTTTATTATTTGCTATCCTGCTGTTTTTATTTATTCAGATTATAAAAATATATTTCTACCATCCATATTACACTTTTATCAACATCTCTTCGCTGAACTAGTGCACCTATACAATTTGCCATTGTATTGGGTGTGTTGGGGACACAAGAGATTTCTTGTATTTGGTTGCAGGGTCGTGATAATCCCCAAGTGCAGGGAATCATCGTAGCAATTCCCAAAGGTGGAAGTGATAAGTATGGAGTGTCGAACCCACAACGAGCTAAATGTAAGATCAATATTCTCTCAAGTCCTATCTGCCACTGATACGACTCTACGTACACCGAACATTTGCTTCTAACTAGAAACGAGAAATAAAACTACGTTGTGGGTGTGAAGAGGATAACTTTGCATGGTATCGGAGAGATAAAATATAAATGTAGGCACTGTTATCATATAGTTATAATATATTACTAAATAGTATAAATAGCGAGTGTGGAATAATGATGGATCGGTGTGCGGAATTGTCTTGGGAAATTGCTAACAAGACCGGTAGTCGTCATTGCAATTTCATATGAGGGAGAGGCATAAGCTAACATACTTTCTCTTCTAGGATCATGTGCACTTATGATTGGAACTCTAGCAAGCATCCGCAACTACTAAAGATCATTAAGGTAAAACCCAACCATAGCATTAACATATCAAGTCCCCTTTATCCCATACGCAACAACCCCCTTACTCGGGTTTATGCTTTTGTCACTCAAGCAACCCACTATAAGCGATTCATGAACATATTGCAACACCCTACATCGGGAATCCCTCACGCTTGCGCGACACGGAGGGCACAATAGGACAACGCCAAAATAAAACATACAACTCATACCAATCTAGATCATCAATCAACCCAAAGACAAAGGATATCTGCAAAAAACATCATAGGATGGCAACACATCATTGGATCATAATATGTGGCATAAAGCACCATGTTCAAGTAGGGATTATACCGGGGTGCGGGAGAGTGGACCGTGTAAAAGAGATGAGGATGGTGATGATGATTGTGATGTTGATGAAGACGATCACCACAGCGATGATTCCCCTCTCGATGGCACTCTAGCGCCACCGAGAGAGAGGAGGAGAGGTTCTTCCCCTTATGCTTCCTCCTCCATGGCCTCCCCCTGGATGGGGAGAGGTTCTCCCTCTGGTCCTTGGCCTTCATGGTGATGATGGCCTCTTCGGGATCCTCCTCCATAGCCTCCGGTGATGATGGCCCCCTCCGACAAGGCGCCAGAGAGGGCCTAGATTGATTTCTCATGGCTACAGAGGCTTGCGGCGGTGGAACTTCCGATCTAGGTTTCTTTCTGGAAGTTTGGGTATAAATAAGAGGTGTTGGAGCCGAGAACAAGTCAGGGGTTCCCCGAAGCAGCCATGAGATAGGGGGCGCGTCCCCACCCTCATGGTGGCCTCGGGACTCCCCTGGTCCATCTCCGGTACTCCGTGGGCTTCTTTTGGTCTAAAAACAATCTCCGTGAATTTTCAGGTCAATTGGACTCCGTTGGATTTTCCTTTTCTGCGATACTCAAAAGCAAGGAAGAAACAGAAACTAGCACTAGGCTCTAGGTTAATATGTAAGTCCCAAAAATCATATAAAACAGCATATAAAGGCCCATTAAACTTATAAGATGTATGATATAATAGCATGAATACTTCATAAATTATAGATACCTTGGAGACGTATCATCATCCCCAAGATTAATTCCTGCTCATCCTCGAGTAGGTAAATGATAAAAGAAATAATTTATGAAGTGTGAATGCTATCAAGTGAAGAGTTTGATCAGTGATAGTTCCAATCACTTTTTCTAGCATCATTATATATCATAACAGTAGCTCAACTCATAAAACTTCTCATGATCAAGTAACAAGTTATTCACATGTTAAAGTATAGATCATAAACTTTCTTGAAAACTAAGAAACCATGCTCTTAGTCATCAAACAATTGCAATTCATCTTATTTTTGGGAAGGGTGCATGTAAGAGCTTTGGTTCAGCAAACTCCACATACTCAACTATCATTTAATCTTTCACGATTGCTAACACTCACGTGATATTTATGGGTTCAAAGTTTTAATCGGACACAGAGAAAGGTAGGGGCTTATAGTTTCGCCTCCCAACCTTTTACCTCAAGGGTAATGTCAACAATAATAATTTATGAAAACCTACATCCAAGTGGATATATATATATATATCCGGATCGCTCCAACACAAAGTGCTTGCCAAAGGAAATAGTGTAAAAGGAAAGGTGATGATCACCATGACTCTTGTATAAGGGTAGAAGATAAAATTAAAAGATAGGCCCTTCGCAGAGGGAAGCAGAGGTTGTCATGCGCTTTTATGGTTGGATGCACAAAATCTTAATGCAAAAGAACGTCACTTTATATTGCCGCTTTTATTTCTTCCCTATCACAAGTTCGTATAAAGCTTATTCTCTTGGCACTAATAGATCATACATATTTAGAGAGCAATTTTTATTGCATGCACCGAAGACAACTTACTTGAAGGATCTTACTCAATCCATACGTAGGTATGGTGGACTCTCATGGCAAAACGGGTTTAAGGGATGTTTGGAAGCACAAGTAGTATTTCTACTTGGTGCAAAGAATTTGGCTACCATGAGAGGGAAAGGCAAGCTCAACATGTTGGATGATCCAAGACAATATAACGTTTCGAATATAAGAAAACATAACCCATTAAGTTGTCTTCCTTGTCCAACATCAACTTTTTAGCATGTCATATTTTAATGAGTGCTCACAATTATAAAAGATGTCCAAGATAGTATATTTATATGTGAAATCTCTCTTCCTTCAATATTCTTTCATGAATTGTTCAAGTGACCAATTCTTCGTTTGCTAACTTCCAATAAGTTTACTACCTATACTTATTATGTGTGAAGTCATTAATCCCCATGTTGTAAGCATATGAAACGTATATAAATTCATATTTATGATATTCCATTCATTCAACCATTTACTCATAGGATATATGTGAAGCACGTGAGTAAATGACAAACTACTCCAAAAAGATATAAGTGAAGAATACTGAGTAGTCAAATAATTAAATAGCCATGGGAGGATTTTTTTTCATTCAATATTTCAGATCCAATGATTTTATTCAAACAACAAGTAAAATTGAAAATACGCTCCAAGCAAAACACATATCATGTGACGAATAAAAATATAGCTCCGAGTAAGGTATACCGATAGTTTTGAAGATGAAAGAGGGGATGCCTTCCGGGGCATCCCCAAGCTTAGGCGCTTGAGTCTTCCTTGAATATTACTTTGGGGTGCCTTGGGCATCCACAATCTTAGGGTATTTCCACTCCTTATTCTCCTCATATCGATATCTCACCCAAAGCTTGAAAACTTCAATCACACAAAACTTAACGGAACTTCGTGAGATAGGTTAGTATGATAAAGAGTAAACCATTCACTTTGGTATTGTCAAAGACAAGGTTCATAATTGTTCTCACACAATGCCTACTGTACCAAATCATTTCTACAATTTATATGGAGAAATATAAGCCATAGAAACTAGAAAACAAGCAGACTATGCAATGAAAACATAATCTGTCAGAAACAGAACAGTCTGTAATGATCTGAACAGCAACCATACTTCTGCTACTCCAAAATTCTGAAATAAATTGGTGGACGTGAGGAATTTGTCTATTAATCTTCTTAAAAAATAATCAACTCAATCGCACTCTTCTGTAAAAAATGACAGATAATCTCGTGAGCGTAAAGTTTCTGTTTTTTACAGCGAGATCACATTAACTTTCACCCAAGTCTTCTACTTGGCACTTTATTGAAACAAAAGCTATAAAACATGATTACTACATTAGCTTAATTATGTAAACACACAAAAACAATAAGGGTAAATATTGGGTTGTCTCCCAACAAGCGCTTTTCTTTAATGTCTTTTAGCTAGGCATGATGATTTCAATGATGCTCACATAAAAGATAAGAATTGAAACATAAAGAGAGCATCATGAAGAGTATGACTAACACATTTAAATCTAACCCACTTCCTATGCCTAGGGATTTTGTGAGCACATAATTTATAGGAATAATAATCAACTAGCATAGGAAGGAAAAACAAGTATAACTTCAAAACTTTAAGCATATAGAGAGGAAACTGGATATTATTGCAACTCCTACAAAGATGTATTCCTCCCTCATAATAATTTTCAGTAGCATCATGAATGAGTTCAACAATATAACCATCACATAAAGCATTCTTTTCATGATCTACGAGCATAGAAATTTTACTACTCTCCACATAAAAAAAATTCTCCTCATTCGGAATAGCGGGAGCAAACTTCTTCTAAATCCACTTTAGATGATAGTATTATTCATAATCCAAAAGATATAAGTGAAGCTCATGGAGCATTCTACAATTAATATATACTAACCAATATCCAAGATCAAAATATATAAGTGAAGCACACGAAGCATTCTATAAAACCATACTCAAAAGATTTAAGTGAACCACAAAGAGCAATTCCATAAGATCATACTTAAAAGATATAAGTGAAGCATATGAAGTATTCTATAAATAAATAAAGGGCTACCTCATACTAGCATCGTTCTTAAAGTAAAAACAAAAACACAAAGGACACAAATCACGTGAACAAAACAAACATTGAGGTATACCGATAACTGTTGAAGAAGAAAGATGGGATGCCAACCGGGGCATCCCCAAGCTTAGATGCTTGAGTATCCTTAGAATATTTAATTGGGGTGCCTTGGGCATCCCCAATCTTGAGCTCTTGCCTCTCTTTATTCTTCTCATATTGATAGCTCCTCGATCTTCGAACACTTCGTCCACACAAAACTTTAACAAAAACTTTGTGAGATCCGTTAGTGTAATAAAGAAAATCACTACCTTTAGGTACTGTTGAAAACTTGTTCCAATTTCATATTAGAACTATATCTACTGTATTCCAACTTCACCATGGTTCATACCCCCCCCCAATACTACCCATAGATTCATCAAAATAAGCGATCAACACGTAGAAAACAGAATCTGTCAAAAACAGGACAGTCTGTAGTAATCTGGAAGTTTAGTAAACTTATGTAACTCCAAACAATTCAAAAAAATAAGAAAATTTAAAAAATTTGAACAGAAGTAATGTGCAAAAAGTTTCGGACCCATTTGACGTTCCAGTAAAAAATGTAAAATCACACGCTACAGCCAAAGTTTCTGTTTTTGTACTGCACAAAGTAAACAAGCAATCTAATCATCCTAAAACTAAGGCTTGGCACATTATTTTTATAATACAATGGATATATACAAGGGGATAATTATTTTCATAGAAGCTTCCATGAAATGTTTTACATTATTTCCATGAGCATGAACACAAGTGCTCAAGGTCGACCCTCATTTCTTCAAGGCATAATCTTCCAATCACTTCTCTTATTGAAAAACTTTTTAGGCATGAGAGGCAAGTAATTTTTTGTATTTTCTTTCTTATTTTTTTGTAATGTTTCACCCACAACTAAACAGAAACAAAAAGGAAAAAAATATACTTAGTGAACAAACCAAACAAGCACACACGAGAATATCAACCCCACGCTATTGTTCCCCAGCAACGGCGCCAGAAAAGAGCTTGATAATCCCCAAGTGCAGGGAATCATCATAACAATTCCCAAAGGTGGAAGTGATAAGTATGGAGTGTCGAACTCACAAGGAGCTAAAGGTAAGATCAATATTCTCTCAAGTCCTATCTGCTACTGATACGACTCTACTTACACCGAACGTTCGCTTCCAACTAGAAACGAGAAATAAAACTACATTGTGGGTATGAAGAGGATAACTTTGCATGGTATCGGGGAGATAAAATATAAAAGTAGGTGCTGTTATCATAAATTTAGAATATATTACTAAATATTATAAATAGCGAGTGTGGAATAATGATGGATCGGTGTGCGGAATTGTCTTAGGGAATTGTTAACAAGACCGGTAGTCGTCATTGGAATTTCATAGGAGGGAGAGGCATAAGCTAACATATTTTCTCTTCTGGGATCATATGCACTTATGATTGGAACTCTAGCAAGCATCCACAACTACTAAAGATCATTAAGGTAAAACCCAACCATAGCATTAACATATCAAGTCCCCTTTATCCCATACGCAACAACCCCCTTACTCGGGTTTATGCTTTTGTCACTCAAGCAACCCACTATAAGCGAATCATGAACATATTGCAACACCCTACATCGGGAATCCCTCACGCTTGCGCGACACGGAGGGCACAATGGGAGAGCACCAAAATAAAACATACAACTCATACCAATCTAGATCATCAATCAACCCAAAGACAAAGGATATCTACTCAAAACATCATAGGATGGCAGCACATCATTGGATCATAACATGTGGCATAAAGCACCATGTTCAAGTAGGGATTACAGCAGGGTGCGGGAGAGTGGACTGCGTAAAAGAGATGAGGATGGTGATGATGATGATGATGATGATGTTGATGAAGACGTTCACCGCGGTGATGATTCCCCTCCCGATGGCACTCCGGTGCCATCTAGAGAGAGGAGGACAGGTTCTCCCCCTTATGCTTCCTCCTCCATGGCCTCCCCCTTGATGGGGAGAGGTTATCCCTCTGGTCCTTGGCCTTCATGGTGATGATGGCCCCTCCGGGATCCACCTCCATAGCCTCCGGTGATGATGGCCCCCTCCGACAGGGTGCCAGTGAGGGCCTGGATTGATTTCACATGGCTACAGAGGCTTGCGGGGGCAGAACTTCCGATCTAGATTTCTTTTTGGAAGTTTAGGTATAAATAAGAGGTGTTGGAGTTGGGAACAAGTCAGGGGGTCCCCGAAGCGGCCACAAGATAGGGGGCGCGCCCAGGGGGTAGGGCGCCCCACCCTCGTGCTGGCCTCGGGACTCCCCTGGTCCATCTCCAGTACTCCGTAGGCTTCTTCTGGTCCAAAACAATCTTCATGAATTTTCAAGTCAATTGGACTCCGTTTGATTTTCCTTTTCTGCGATACTCAAAAACAAGGAAGAAACAGAAATTGGCACTGGGCTCTAGGTTAAGGTTAGTCCCAAAAATCATATAAAACAGCATATAAAGGCCTATTAAACATCTAAGATGGATAATATAATAGCATGAATACTTCATAAATTATAGATACGTTGGAGACATATCAGGTCGTTTGAGAGAGACCATCTTCATCCTACACCTCTCACGGATTGATAAACCTTAGGTCATCCACTTGAGGGAAAATTGCTACTGTCCTACAAAACTTCGCACTTGGAGGCCCAACACGTGTCTACAAGAATAAAGTTGCGTAGTAGACATCAAGCTCTTTTCTGGCACTGTTGCCGGTGTAGCGATCCGACCTCAGACGGTCAAATCTATGTGTATTAGTGTCATCCCTGGATCGGTAATGCTGACACACACAGTACTCGGGGAATTATAACAGAGTTCAATCACACAATTATTACATCGAATGTCTCAAAAGAGAACTTATTACAATAATATGGCTGAAGGCCATCTAAATAAGATAACAGCGGAAGCTTCGAGGATAAATGAGTCCGTCAACTCCAACGGCATAGCTGAGTGCATGACAACGACCTAGTGCACCTTACTCTTCGTCTGAAAACTCTGTAACATAATACATTGCAGCCTGTGTTGGTCAGCACATGGAATATGCTGGCAAAATAACACTATAAAGCAATGAACAGAAAACAACTATCACTACATGCATATATGGCTGGTGGGGGCTCTATGGTTATCATTTGCAGAAAGCTAGTTTTTCCCTACAACAAAGGAATATATTTTATTTAACTACAAAGTTTGTTGAAAACATTGAGAATGGTAACCCCATCTCAATCCAAAATTAATAATCCAGAACCCAACAAATTAATTAAGTAAAGTGATGAGATCAACATAATAATTCAAGCACCAGATACTCAAGATGTCCATAACCGGGGACACGGCTAATCATGATTAGTTTGTACACTCTGCAGAGGTTTGCGCATATTTTCCCCACAAGACTCAATCTCCTCCGTTGAATTTCTCACACTACATGGTGTTTGAGAAACGGATGACCGAGACACAGTCTTTCAGAAGCGTTAGCTCATTACGACGGGTAGATGATGACCCACAAGTGTAGGGGATCAATCGTAGCCTTTTCGATAAGTAAGAGTGTCGAACCCAACGAGGAGCAAAAGGAAATGATAAGCAGTTTTCAGCAAGGTATTCTCTGCAAGCACTGAAATTATCGGTAACAGATAGTTTTGTGATAAGGTAATTTGTAACAAGTAACAAGTAGTAAAAGTAAATAAGGTGCAGCAAGATGGCCCAATCCTTTTTGTAGCAAAGGACAAGCCTGGACAAACTCTTATGTGAAGGAAAGCGCTCCCGAGGACACATAGGAATTATCGTCAAGCTAGTTTTCATCACGTTCATATGATTCGCGTTCGGTATTTTGATAATTTGATATGTGGGTGGACCCGTGCTTGGGTACTGTCCTTACTTGGACAAGCATCCCACTTATGATTAACCCCCATTGCAAGCATCCGCAACTGCAACAGAATTATTAAGGTAAACCTAACCATAGCATGAAACATATGGATCCAAATCAGCCCCTTACGAAGCAACGCATAAACTAGGGTTTAAGGTTCTGTCACTCTAGCAACCCATCATCTACTTATTACTTCCCAATGCCTCCCTCTAGGCCCAAACAATGGTGAAGTGTCATGTAGTCGACATTCACATGACACCACTAGAGGGATGACAACATACATCTCATCAAAATATCGAACGAATACCAAATTCACATGACTACATATAGCAAGACTTCTCCCATGTCCTCAGGAACAAACATAACTACTCACAAAGCATATTCATGTTCATAATCAGAGGGGTATTAATATGCATAATGGATCTGAACATATGATCTTCCAACAAATAAACCAACTAGCATCAACTACAAGGAGTAATAAACACTACTAGCAACCCACAAGTACCAATCTGAGGTTTGGATACAAAGATTGGATACAAGAGATGAACTAGGGTTTGAGATGAGATGGTGTTGGTGAAGATGTTGATGGAGATTGACCCCCTCCCGATGAGAGGATCGTTGGTGATGACGATGGTGATGATTTCCCCCTCCCGGAGGGAGGTTTCCCCGGCAGAACAGGTCTGCCGGAACCCTAGATTGGTTCCACCGAGGTTCTGCCTCGTGCGGCGGAGTTTTGTCCCGTGAGCTTGCTTATGATTTTTTTTCTCGGATGAAAGACCTCATATAGCAGAAGATGGGCATCGGAGGGCCATCAGGGGGCCCACGAGGCAGGGGGCGCACCCAGGGTGGTAGGGCGCGTCCCCCCACCCTTGTGGACGGTGGGTGGCCCCCCTCAGGTACTTCTCTCGCCCAATATTTTTTATATATTCTGAAACGTGCTCCCATGAAATTTCAGGACTTTTGGAGATGTGCAGAATAGGTCTCCCATATTTGCTCCTTTTCCATCCCAGAATTCCAGCTGCCGGCATTCCCCCTCTTCATGTAAACCTTGTAGAATAAGAGATAATAGGCATAAGTATTGTGACATAATGTGTAACAATAGCCCATAATGCAATAAATATCAATATAAAAGCATGATGCAAAATGGACGTATCAACTCCCCCAAGCTTAGACCTCGCTTGTCCTCAAGCGAAAGCCAAAATCGAAAAATATGTCCACATGTTTAGAGATAGAGGTGTCCATAAAATAAAATATGGACATGAGGGCACCATGATCATTCTTAGAACAACAACATATATATATTGTCATATGATCTCTTATGCTAAAGTAATAATTCAATCACAATTTCAAGTATGAATCATAAATTTCATTGAGAACCAACAAACTCTAATCTCAGTCATTAAGGCAATTGCAATTTATCATAACATAGGAAAGAGTCAATATTAGAGCTTTTCAGCAAATCCATATACTCAACTATCATTTAGTCTTCCACAATTGCTAACACTCACACAATATTTATGGGTATGAAGTTTTAATCGGACACAGAGAAAGATAGGGGCTTATAGTTTTGCCTTCCAATGTTTTACCTCAAGGGTAATGTCAACAATAATAGTTCATGAAAACTCACGTCCAATTAGCTATATATATCAGGATCTTTCCAACACATTGTGCTTGCCAAAGGATAAAATGTAAAAAGGGAAAGGTGAATATCACCATGACTCTTTGCATGAAGTATAAGACAAGAATAAAAGATAGGCCCTTTGCAGAGGGAAGCAGAGGTTGTCATGCGCTTTTATGGTTGGATGCATGAAATCTTAATGCAAAAGAACGTCACTTTATATTGCCACTTGTGATATGGACCTTTATTATGCAGTCCGTCGCTTTTATTTCTTCCATATCACAAGATCGTATAAAGCTTATTTTCTCCACACTAATAAGTCATACATATTTAGATAGCAATTTTTATTGCTTGCACTAATGACAACTTACTTGATGGATCTTACTCAATCCATAGGTAGATATGATGGACTCTCATGGCAAAACTGGGTTTAGGGATATTTGGAAGCACAAGTAGTATTTCTACTTGGTGCAAAGAATTGGCTAGCAAGAGAGGGAAAGGCAAGCTCAACATGTTGGATGATCCATGACAATATAATTTATCTCAGATGTAAGAAAACATAACCCATTAGTTGTCTTCCTTGTCCAACGTCAACTCTTTAGCATACCATACTTTAATGAGTGCTCACAATTATAAAAGATGTCCAAGATAGTATATTTATATGTGAACCTCTCTTTCTTTATTACTTCCTCTTAATTGCAATGATGACGAAAACTATGTTTGTCAACTCTCAACAAATTTTATTCACCATACTCTTTATATGTGAGCTCATTACTCTCCATAAGATCCATATGATCTCTTTATTTATTTTTATTTCTTCTCTTTTTATTTTATTCCCTCAAGATCATAGCAAAATAATCAAGCCCTTGACTCAACACTAATCTTTATTATATATAGCTCACGGACTCGATTACATAGGAAGATCATCAAGCAAAACTCACAACTAAATCATACTAAAACTTTATTCTACTAGATCAAGATATTATCAAAAGGATCGAACTAAGGAAAACGGTAAAGATAAAAGGTGTGATGGTGATACAATACCGGGGCACTCCCCCAAGCTTGGCAGTTGCCAAGGGGAGTGCCCATACCCGATGCTCAGTTCTTCTTTGTTGGTGAAGAAGGTGTTGGTGATGATGGGTAGTCACACATCGAGCGTAAGAGATCCTCCAATTTGCGTATAATGCCCTTGAGTGCGATGATATGCTCCTTCAACAGAATATTTTCACTTGTGAGATACTTATTTTGAATACGAGCTAACTCAATCATATTGAAAGCCTCAATCTCGGTTGGGGTAAAGAGATTGTGGTGAGGTGGAAGGATGTCTTCTTCTGCTACTGCCGGAACTTGATCCCCCATAGCCTTCTTGATCCCATCATCCTTGTTGATTTCTCTGGGTTCTTCTCTCTTCAGCTCTATCTTCATTAGCCAAGCATCGTTGCCCTCATTGTTGGAGGAGGAGGGAGACGACATGATGCTTGGCCTTGACAACCCTGGCAGAAAACAACTCAAAACAAGAACAGGAGATTTTTGCGTGATACGGTGGTCAAAACCTTCGGGAGATTATATAATGAATTTTTACTGACCAAAAGAAGTATCATGCAAGAAAATGGAGTCTGGGGAGCACACGAGGTGCCCACGAGGCAAGGGGCGTGCCCAGGGGGGTAGGGCCCGCCCTCCACCCTCGTGGAAGCCCCGTGTCCTTTCCGGTCGGCTTCTTATTTTTCCTATTTTCTTAAATATTCCAAAACGGAGAAAAATTGCCATTAGAACTGTTTTGGAGTCGGTTTACTTACTGTACCACATACCTATTCCTTTTCGGAGTCTGAAACATTCTGGAAGGTGTCCCTTATGTATTCCTCCGGGGTTATGGTTTCAATAATATTAGTTTCAACATTTATGGGATTACCTAAGATATAATGTTTGATTCTTTGACCGTTCACCACCTTCAGATTTATGCCTTCGAAGTTGTTGATTTTTATGGCACCGGAATGATAGACCTCCTCGATGATGTAAGGACCTTACCATTTAGAGAGAAGTTTGCCTGCAAAAAATCTTAAACGAGAGTTGTATAGCAATACATAATCACCTACATTAAACTCACGTTTTTGTATCCTTTTATCATGCCATGTTTTAACCTTTTCTTTAAACAGCTTGGCATTTTCATAAGCCTGGGTTCTCCATTCATCAAGTGAGCTAATGTCAAAAAGCCTCTTCTCACCGACAAGTTTGAAGTCATAGTTGAGCTCTTTAATGGCCCAATATGCCTTATGTTCTAATTCAAGTGGTAAGTGGCATGCTTTACCATAAACCATTTTATACGGAGACATACCCATAGGATTTTTGTATGCAGTTCTATAAGCCCATAATGCATCATCAAGTTTCTTGGACCAATTCTTTCTAGATATGTTAACAGTCTTTTGCAAAATTAATTTGAGCTCTCTGTTACTCAATTCTACTTGACCACTAGACTGTGGTTGATATGGAGATGCAATTCTATGATTAACATCATACTTAGCAAGCATTTTACGAAAGGCACCATGAATAAAATGTGAACCACCATCAGTCATTAAATATCTAGGGACTCCAAACCTCAGAAAAATAACTTCTTTAAGCATCTTAATAGAGGTGTTATGATCAGCACTACTAGTTGGAATAGCTTCTACCCACTTAGTAACGTAATCAACAACAACTAAAATATGTGTATACCCATTAGAGGAAGGAAAAGGTCCCATATAATCAAAGCCCCAAACTTCAAATGGTTCAATAACAAGTGAATAATTCATAGGCATTTCTTGACGTCTACTAATATTACCAATTCTTTGACATTCATCACAAGATAAGACAAACCTACGGGCATCCTTGAAGATAGTAGGCCAATAAAAACCAGATTGCAATACCTTATGTGCAGTTCTATCTCCAGCATGGTGTCCTCCATAAGCTTCGGAGTGACACTTGCATAAGATATGTTCCTGTTCATGCTCAGGTACACAGCGTCTAATAACACCATCTACTCCTTTATAAAGATGTGGGTCATCCCAGAAGTAATGTCTTAAATCATAGAAGAACTTTTTCTTTTGCTGGTATGTGAAACTAGGTGGTATAAATTTAGCAACAATGTAATTGTATAATCAGCATACCATGGAGAAGTACGAGAAGCATTTATGACATTTAATTATTCATCAGGAAATCTATCATCAATAGGTAGTGGGTCATCAATAACATTCTCTAACCTAGACAAGTTGTCTGCAATGGGATTCTCAGCTCCCTTTCTATCAATAATGTGCAAATCAAATTCTCGTAGCAAGAGAACCCATCTAATAAGTCTAGGTTTAGCATCTTTCTTTTCCATAAGATATTTAATAGCAGCATGATCAGTGTGAATAGTTACTTAGAATCAACAATATAAGGTCTGAACTTATCACAAGCAATACAAGTGCTAAGAATTCTTTTTCAGTAGTAGCATAATTTCTTTGGGCATTGTCTAGAGTTTTACTAGAATATTGAATAACATTTAATTTTTTATCAACTCTTTGTCCTAGAACAACCCCTACAGCATAATCACTAGCATCACACATAATTTCAAAGGGTAAATTCCAATCAGGTGGCTGAACAATAGGTACAGAAATCAAAGCTTTCTTAAGTATTTCAAATGCTTCTACACAATCATCATCAAAGACAAAAGGAATATCTTTTTGTAATAGGTTAGTCAGAGGCCGGGAAATTTTTAAGAAGTCCTTAATGAACCTCCTATAAAAACCAGCATGACCAAGGAAACTTCTTATACCTTTGATGTCCTTGGGACATGGCATCTTTTCAATAGCATCAACTTTATCTTTGTCAACTTCAATACCTCTTTCAGAAATTTTATGCCCCAAGACAATACCTTCATTAACCATAAACTGACACTTATCCCAATTCAAGACAAGGTTAGTTTCTTCACATATCTGCAAAACTCGGTCAAGGTTGCTCAAGCAATCATCAAAAGAGGATCCATAAATAGAGAAATCATCCATGAAAACTTCACAAATCTTTTCACAAAAGTCAGAGAATATAGCCATCATGCATCTTTGAAAGGTAGTAGGTGCATTACATAAACCAAAAGGCATACGTCTATAAGCAAAGGTACCGAAAGGGCAAGTAAAAGTAGTCTTTTCTTGAGCATTAGCTAACACGGGTATTTGAGAGAAACCAGAGTAACCATCTAGAAAGCAAAAATGTGTATGTTTGGATAATCTTTCTAGCATTTGATCAATGAAAGGCAAAGGGTAATGATCTTTTTTACTAGCTTTATTTAATTTGTGGAAATCAATTATCATCATATAACCTATAATAATTCTTTGCGGAGTCAATTCATCTTTATCATTAGGAACGGCTGTAATACCTCCCTTCTTACAGACACAATGGGCAGGACTTACCCACTGACTATCAGCAACAGGATAAATTATACCTGCTTCAAGGAGCTTTAATATTTCCTTTCTTACCACTTCTTTCATCTTAGGATTTAGTCATCATTGGTGATCAATAACTGGTTTGGCATCTTTCTCCAAATTTATTTTGTGTTGACATAGAGTGGGACTAATGCCCTTAAGATCATCAAGAGTATATCCAATAGCAGCATGGTGCTTCTTCGGAGTTTTCAATAATCTCTCTTCTTCGTGCTCTGAAAGGTTAGCACCAATAATAACAGGATATATCTTATTTTCATCAAGATATGCATATTTAAGAGTATCAGGCAATGGTTTAAGCTCAAACATGGGATCACCCCTGGGTGGAGGAGGATCCCCTAGGATTTCAACAGACAAGTTGTGTTTCAGAATAGGTCCCTACTTAAAGAATACTTCATCTATCTCCCTTCTTTCATTCATAAACATATCTTTTTCATGGTCTAGCAAATATTGTTCTAAAGGATCAGTAGGAGGCACAGCAATAGAAGCAAGACCAATAACTTCATCTTTACTAGGAAATTGTTTATCATGGGGTTGTCTACGAAATTTAGCAAAATTAAACTCATGAGACATATCCCCTAAACCAACATAAACAATATTCTTATTGCAGTCTATCTTAGCATTAAAAATATTCAAGAAGGGTCTACCAAATATAATGGGACAAAAGTCATCTTGTGGGGAACCAAGAACAAGAAAATCAGTAGGATATTTAACTTTCCCGCACAAGACTTCAACATCTCTAACAATCCCAAATGGTGAAATAGTATCTCTATTGGCAAGCTTAATTGTAACATCAGTCTCTTCTATCTCAGCAGGTGCAATATCATGCATAATTTCTTTGTATAAGGAATGAGGTATTGCACTTGCACTAGCACCCATATCACATAAGCCATGATAACAATGATCTCCTATTTTAATAGAAATAACAGGCATGCATACAACAGGTCTATGCTTATTTTTAGGATCAGGTCTAGCAGCTTCATTGCAGAAGTAAATAACATGCCCATCAATATTATCGGCCAAGAGATCTTGAACCATAGCAATCTTAGGTTAAACTTTAATTTGCTTAGGGGGTTTAGGTGTCTTAATATTACTTTTGTGAACCACAGTTGAAACTTTAGCATGATCCTTTGTTCTAACAGGGAAAGGTGGCTTCTCAATATAAGCAGCAGGAACAACAGGATCATCATAAGTGATAGTCTTTTCTTCAACTTTAATAGGTGCAACTACTTTTACTTCAATGGGAGGATTATATTTAAACCACTTCTCCTTAGGGAGATCAACATGAGTAGCAAAGGATTCACAGAAAGAAGCCACTATCTCAGAGTCAAGTCCATATTTAGTGCTAAATTCACGGAAAGCATCGGTATCCATAAAAGATTTAACACAATCAAACTTAGGTGTTATACCTGACTACTTACCTTCGTCGAGGTCCCAATCTTCAAAGTTGCGTTTAATTCTTTCCAATAAATCCCATTTGAGTTCAATAGTCTTCATCATAAATGATCCAGTACAAGAAGTATCGAGCATGGAGCAATTACTGAGAGAAAGCCGAGCATAAAATTTTTGAATGATCATTTCTCTTGAGAGCTCATGATTGGGGCATGAATATAACATTGACTTAAGCCTCCCCCAAGCTTGAGTGATGCTTTCTCCTTCGCGAGGCCAAAAATTATATATATATATATAAATATAAAATTACGATCACGATGAACAAGATGCATATGATAAAACTTCCGATGAAATTCCAATTTCAATCGCTTATAGTCCCATGATCCCATATCATCACATAGCCTATACCATGTCAATGCATATCCCTTCAAAGATAAAGCGAATACCTTCTTCTTGATAACATCCTCGGGCATACCTTCAAGCTTAAATAATCCACAAACTTCATCCACATAGATTAAGTGTAAATCAGGATGCAATGTTCCATCTCCTGCAAAAGGATTAACTAGTAGTTTCTCTATCATACCCGAAGGAATTTAGAAGTAAACATTTTCAGTAGGTTCAGTAGGTTGAGGAGAAACTCTTTGCTCTACTGGTCGGGGTGAAGATACCCCAAATAAGCCCCTCAAAGGATTATGTTCCATAGTAACAAGTGACAGTAAATTTCAGCACAGTATATAAATTTTTCCTTACCAAATTCCACCTACCAAAGGCGATTCACTCCCCGGCAACGGCGCCAGAAAAGATTCTTGATGACCCACAAGTGTAGGGGATCTATCATAGCCTTTTTGATAAGTAAGAGTGTCGAACCCAACGAGGAGCAGAAGGAAATGATAAGCAGTTTTCAGCAAGGTATTCTCTGCAAGCATTGAAATTATCGGTAACAGATAGTTTTATGATAAGGTAATTTGTAACGAGTAACAAGTAGTAAAAGTAAATAAGGTGAAGCAAGATGAACCAATACTTTTTGTAGCAAAGGACAAGCCTGGACAAACTCTTATGTGAAGGAAAGCGCTCCCGAGGACTCATGGGAATTATCGTCAAGCTAGTTTTCATCATGTTCATATGATTTGTGTTCGGTACTTTGATAATTTGATATGTGGGTGGACCGGTGCTTGGGTACTGTCCTTACATGGACAAGCATCCCACTTATGATTAACCCCCATTGCAAGCATCCGCAACTACAACAGAAGTATTAAGGTAAACCTAACCATAGCATGAAACATATGGATCCAAATCATCCCCTTACGAAGCAACGTATAAACTAGGGTTTAAGCTTCTGTCACTCTAGCAACCCATCATCTACTTATTACTTCCCAATGCCTCCCTCTAGGCCCAAACAATTGTGAAGTGTCATGTAGTCTACGTTCACATGACACCACTAGAGGGATGACAACATACATCTCATCAAAATATCGAACGAATACCAAATTCACATGACTACTTATAGCGAAACTTCTCTCATGTCCTCAGGAACAAACGTAACTACTCACAAAGAATATTCATGTTCATAATCAGTGGGGTGTTAATATGCATAATGTATCTGAACATATATCTCCACCAAATAAACCAACTAGCATCAACTACAAGGAGTAATCAACACTACCAGCAACCCACAGGTACCAATTTGAGGTTTCGATACAAAGATTGGATACAAGAGATGAGCTTGGTTTTGAGATGAGATGGTGCTAGTGAAGATGTTGATGGAGATTGACCCCCTCCCAATGTTAGGATCATTGGTGATGACGATGGTGATGATTTCCCCCTCCTGGAGGGAAGTTTCCCCGACAGAACAGCTCTGCCGGAGCCCTAGATTGGTTCCGCCTTGTGGCGGCAGAGTTTCGTCCCGTGAGCTTGCTTATGATTTTTTTCTCGGACGAAAGACCTCATATAGCAGAAGATGGGCATCGGAGGGCCACCAGGGGGCCCACGAGGTAGGGGGCGTGCCTAGGGGGGCAGGGCGCGCCCCCACCCTCGTGGACGGTGAGTGGCCTCCCTCAGGTACTTCTTTCACCCAATATTTTTTATATATTCTGAAACGTGCTCTCATGAAGTTTCAGGACTTTTGGAGATGTGCAGAATAGGTCTCTAATATTTGCTCCTTTTCCAGCCCAGAATTCCAGCTGCCAGCATTCCCCCTCTTCATGTAAACCTTGTAGAATAAGAGAGAATAGGCATAATTATTGTGACATAATGTGTAATAATAGCCCATAATGCAATAAATATCGATATAAAAGCATGATGCAAAATGGACGTATCAGTAGACAGTACCACTTACATCCCCTACATCTGCTAGTCTACCACTTTAAGAGGTCACACAACATACTCAACTATGCTAGAGCCCATAATGGCTTGTGGCTGCACACGGAAGTTTCCAGCATGAATAACAGAATGATCCCTTTTACCCTGGGTGGCAAACCATAGGATGATCACACGGATTCCCCGGGATCTCCTTGCACAACACTGGATTCCCGAGGTGTCAACAAACCAATCCACCCAGATGTGTATTAAATAGACACCTTAAGTTAAACCTTAGTTAAAAATAATCCCTCACATCTTTCATGAATTCTCTCAAACCAACACTACTAGGAAAAGGTCTATAGATGATATGGCCACTAATGGCGCACCAGACATGTGGTGTGCCACTACTATATAGTAATGGCGCACCATGAGTTGGTGCGCCATTAGTGTGGTAGACACTAATGGCGCACCAGACCCAGGGTGCGCCATTAGTAACATTTTTTTCCAAAAATACTAATGGCGCACCAGGGAAGAGTGCGCCATTACTAGTTAAACTAGTAATGGCGCACCTCCAACACAGTGCGCCACTACAATTTTTTTTTGCGAAACTACTAATGGCGCACCTCAAGTTGGTGCGCCATTAGTAACCAGGGTTACTAATGGCGCATTTGTGGGTGGTGTGCCATTAGTAACCTGGGACCAGCTAGATATTTTGGACAGCCACACCTACACACTCACTTTCCCCACTTCATTCTCTCCACCTCCTCCTCCAAGCTTGTGTCGGCTGCCTCCTCCTCCTCACCTCATCTACACCATAGATTCATCAAAATTAAGTGGTTAAATTACCTTTTTTGATAGGTAAGTAAGGGGAAAGCTATCTTTATGTTGTAGATCTACTTTTTTTCTCCCTCCAACAATGTGCACATGCACTTTTTATGGCCTTGCTAGATCTATGTATGTTTGTGGTGTTGCATATATGTTTGTGTTTGCAGGTACCGGTATTTGAAATGCGATAGTTGCCAATATTTTGCCGGAATGTTGATTCATTTCCATTTCGGCGAGAATTTTGGCGCTATGCATTCTTTTTGGTCCTATTTTTAGGGAAAGTCATGCCAAAATTTTTCTTGGTTCTAAAATATCGTTTTGCTCTACCCCGCAGGCGACCATGGTCCGGACGATGACCAAAGGCATCGTCAATAGGTTTTTGAGCTCCGCGAAGGCCGAGATGCTTCAAAAGAACGAGACGGAGATAAGATGTCCGTGTCGAAGATGCAAGATGAAGAGCCTTATTGCGGACCCGGATTCCAGGCAGGTGCAGGACCACCTGCTCTTGCGTGGTTTCATGGATGGCTATCGGTGGCAAGGTGATGAAGATGACTATGAAGTCTTCCATGGGGGCCGAGCAAGAAATGAGGAAGGGCAGCAAGACAACCACCACCACGGCGAGGGCAGGCGAGAAAACAAAGAATCTCCAGGACATGATCACGACGGTGATGCTGTACACAATCATCATGTAGAAGATGCCGGACATGATGATGAGAAAGATCAAGACGAAGGGCATGATCATGAAGATGAAGATGCCAGAGCAGACGACAATGGAGGCTGGGTGCAGGACCCTCATATTCAAGAGCTGCTTCTCAAGCAGACAGATAACGCAAGAGCTGCCGCCCGAGAGAAAGCCAAGCTGGATCAACTGGAGATAGACGCGGTTACTCCATTGTATGAAGGATGCAGGCCCGAGGATACCCGCCTAAGAGTAACGCTCATGACTCTGGAGATGAAGGTAAAACACAAAATGACCGACGCATGCTTCGACGAGAACATGTCATTCTGGCATGAACGTCTTCCCAAGGGGAACAAGTGCCCGACCAGTGTAGCGACCCGACCCGAATGGATCAAGTCTCTGTGCTTATGTGTCATCCCTGGATCAGTATGCTGACACACACATTACTCGAAGGATTTATAACAGAGGTAAATCACATGTATAAAGTAACGTAAATACTATTACCTCAATCCAATATAGCGGAAGCAACAAGGTTGTGGATTCCCATCAACATCAACGGCAAAGTTGAGTGTAGAAATCATAACCCTAACGTATCACTTACTCGTCGTAAGAAACCTGCAACATAAGACGTTGCAGCCCGAAACGGGTCAGTACATTGAATGTACTGGCAAATTCACACCATAGAGAATGATGAACAATGGCTATCACTACATGCATATTTGGCTGGTGGAAAAGCTCTATGGGTATAAGGTTTTTGCGTAAAGCCAATTTTTCCCTACTGCAAAGGAATAAATTTTAATTAACTATCATGGTGGTTGTGAAACATCGAGAATGGTTGACAGCATTCTCAATCCCAATTAAAAATAATTAAAACCCAACAACATTAATTAGAAGTAACGTGATGAGATTCACAATGATATTCAAGTACTAGATACTCAAGTTGTCCATAACCGGGGACACGGCTAATCATGATTAGTTTGTTACTCTGCAGAGGTTTGCGCACTTTTCCCCATAAGACTCGATCGCCTCCGTTTGGTTTCTCGCACTACAGGGTGTTTGAGAAGACGGATGACCGAGACACAGTCTTTCAGAAGCACTAGCACCTTACATGTGGGGTAGACCGGTACACCTACATCCCCTACATCTGCTAGTCCACCCCGTAAGAGTTCGCACAACTTAGTTAACTATGCCAGAGCCCATAATGGCTTGTGGCTGCACACGTAAGTATTTAGCATGAAAGATCTTATGATCCCTTTGAGCCTGGGTGGCGGTCCAAAAAAAACAGGCAAGTCCTGATAGACATCAGGTGCCTCAATCCACCCAGATGTGTGTTAGGTTGCCACCTTAGATAAACCATTAAAATTATCAATCTCACATCTGTCATGGATATCACTCACCCAATCCACGTCTACTAGCATGGCATAATAAGCAAACGTAGAAGTAACTCCCAAAGGTTTCATAGTAATACAGGTAATAGGTACTACCTCATCTACTTCCCATCCCACAATTTATTAGATCCTAATCATGCAATGTGTGAGGATTGATCTAATGCAATAAAACATGGGTTGTAGAAAAGGTATGATCAAAGTGTGAACTTGCCTGCAATGTTGATGAAGATGATTCGCACTCAAACTCGTGATAGATCTACTCGTCACACTCCGGTCAATCTATCCTAAGCAAACAATAGTAACCACACAATAAGTACTCATCTAATGCACAGGTAAAACTCGAACAAGAGATCGAACCAAATAGTTCAACTTAAGAACTCCGGTTGCAAAAAAAGAACGAAAAACAAACGGCGGAAGAAAACAACTCAGTTCTAGCAAGTTGAATCTAGGTCAAAATTTTACTGTAGCAAAAGCTTGTTCAAGTTGATTAGACGGAACGGCGGTTTCGAGACAAAACTCCAGGCGCTTGAATCACCTGATTCCGATAAACGAGCGAAAAGAAAGACTAGAAAGAAGATCGGATCTGAGATCGCGATCGCGGAATAAATCCGACGAAAAGAAAAAGAAGAACGGTTAAACGAACGGACGTCGTTAACCTAGAAGAATCCGGTGATCACGTTCGTTAGGACGAACGGTCCGGCGAACGATCTAAAGGCAACTAGATCGGAAAAGAAAACGAATCTGATCTAGGGTTTCGGAGAAGAAAACCGAAACGAAAAACCGATCTAGAAAACCGAAACGGTTTAGAAAAGAACCGGAAAGAAAAATGAATCGGATGAGAAGAAAAGAAATCGGAACGATTAGAAGAAAACGATCCGAGGAAAAGAGATGCGGGGCAACCTGCGGCGGCGTCTCCGGCGGCGTGGCGTAGGGCGGCGGCGTGGGCAAGGTGCGGCGGCGGTGGTGACGCAGGGCGGCGGCGGTGGTGTATGGCGGCGTTGGGCGCGACGGCGATGCACAAGGGCGGCTGCGCGGGTGAGGCGGCGGGCGAGGCGGCGCGGCGGCGGGTGAGGGGCGCGGCGGCGGGTGAGGGGCGCGGCGGCGGTGTAGGCAAGGCGCGGCGGCGGGTGAGGGGCGCGGCGGCGGGTGGTGGAGAGAGGGGTTTTGATTTGATGTGTTTGGAGGGGGGGGGGTGTTGGGGTATTTATATTGGGGAGGGGGGGTTTGCTTGGAGGAGGGAATAAGGAATAAGAATAGGAGTAGGAAAGATCTAGAAAAAGAAACGGAATAAACGGAAGTAGGACAAAAGTCCTACTAGGACTTCCAAAGACAAAGGCGGCGGCTCCTGGAGCCTGGGCACGCGCGCGGTGCGGCGATGGCCTTGGCCTTGGCCTTGGCTGGCCGGCCGGCGGCTTGGGCCTTTGGCCCAAGGCGCTGAGGTTTTTTTTTAAACAGTTCCGCGCTCGAAAAAACACAGAAAAACAAAATCTACCGGACTCCAAAACTAATAAAGTAAATTTTCCCCGACTCCTAAAAATGAGTCGAACAAAATGAACTTTTCTCCGGGCCTAAAATAAAATTTTCAAAACGCGCATTTTTCCCTATCCAAATAAAACGCAAACAAACACCGGAAAACGAAATTTGATCTATTTAATAAATCTTCATTTTTCCTATATTTGGGAAAGTCATATTATTCCCTCTCTCATATTTTTTTGATAACGGAAAAATAATTGAAGATGAAATAAATAAATCAAATGATCCTCTTTTCCAATTCGAGAAAACTCTCAAATAAGAAAATAACGAAATCTCCAACTCTCTCCGAAGGTCCTTGAGCTGCGTGAAATTTCTGGGATCGACCAAAAAGCAAGAAAATAAGATATGCATGATGATCTAATATTCCAAATTGAAAATAAAATAAATTCAAAGAACTTTGAATTTAATTCTTTGAAACTCCCAACTCATATTTCATATAATTTGAAGAAGTCATTTTATCTTCTCTCGTGAAAATCATTGAGTCGCATAAAGTTTCAGAATTGGAATATTTTCAAATGAAATTCAAATATTTTCAACACCCCTTGTCATTTAAATAAATGGAAGAAGTCATGTCATCTTCTCTCCGGGGTTTAGTGGTGAAAAGAATTTGAATTCACGGAGATCAGAAAGCAAATATGAAAGTTTGGGAAAGTCCTTTTATTCCCTCTCATTTAACTTTCAAAAATTTCGAATTCACTCACTTTCAGACAATCAATCAAACAATGAATCAAATCTATCTATTTATTATAACATTCCAAAATTTAGAATTTTGGGATGTTACGAACCTACCACCCTTAAATGAATCTCGTCCTCGAGATTCGGAGAGGCTAGCAAGAAATAGGTTAGGGTTTGGGGGTCTCCTAAAAAAATCCATCAATCGTCTCCGGGGTCCGGGGTGCTACCACCCTTAGAAACATGGTTACTGTTCCATCAAAGCTCATATACTCCATCCTTATCCTTGACAGTGTCGGTCTTCTTAGATCTTCAGGATAATTCCTTATCCGGGCTCCTCCGGTAGTGGCATAACCTTTACCTCAATTCTTCTGTCTTCATCTAGGTAAGGTTCTTCCGAGACTGGGTCTTCTTAGCTGACGGGTCTAGCGCCAAAACTAATCAACTATCAATATCTCATGGTGGTCAACAATTTATGGTTTCTCCTGCAGGAAATGAGTCTGGGTGATCCTCACCGTATAACCTACGGTTGGCAAAAGCTGCCGTGTACAAGGAAATTTTTTTATACCATTCTAAGGTTTAAACAAGGTTTAATATCGTCGTCTCTCTACTATAGGCAAGTCACTCAGATTTACCATCCCATATAGCAAGGCGAATAATAAGAGTAAGTCGGTATGGTGATCAATCCATCCCGCACCCAAATCATTACCTTGTATACAGTTTAGCGAATCTCGCATTCTAACACTCGGTCATCCTCACAAGCATTGCAGAATTTCTCTTGTCGACGAACTAAGTTCGGATAATTCCATGGATTCTGCAAGCCAAACAAACATCTATCGTTCCTTCCCAACCCTCAGGTTTTGCGTTACTCCTATAAGATCGTCTATCGACAAAGGTATGGGTCCCTCCTTCAGCAAGAATGTGCTTGCTTCTTGGCAGGTCCTGGGGCCTGTGGGTTATGGCCCATCTCATCACTTGTAGTCCTTGAACTTATCATCGGGCAACTGTTCATTATTCCAACTTCCAACTTCCTA
This sequence comes from Triticum urartu, assembly GCF_056163025.1. Lineage (NCBI taxonomy): Eukaryota > Viridiplantae > Streptophyta > Magnoliopsida > Poales > Poaceae > Triticum > Triticum urartu. The sequence continues at coordinate 358,386,429 of NC_141876.1, read as the reverse complement.
GTATTCTTAAATCCATCCAATTGTATCATCTTCCTTCCTTCTATTGGCACCAATATTAGGACATGATTACTCTGACTCATCATGGAGTTTCCATTGATCCATATTTCCGACATCATACCTCCTTTATATCCAATAGTAATTTATTTCTTCATCCTCGGGGTATCCCTCATACCTAGATAAAAACTTATACTTATGGAGTCCATATTCCACATCATTATCCTTTCCAGGGTCAAGCGTCCTTACAGGGGAATATTGGCCATCTCTGCATGGCACTTCTTCAACTGGGAAACGTGAAACACATCTTGAACTCCTGACAGTCCTTCGTGTGACTCCAACTTGTTGGCCACTTCTCCATACGCTCCAAAACTCGGTATGGTCCTACAAATCTCGGGGCTAACTGTCCCTTAACTCCAATCCGTTTAACTCCTCGCAGAGGGAACACATGAAGACATGCTCTGTCTCCAATTTCATAGACTACCTCCTTGAGTTTGTGAGTCTACATAACTCTTCTGCCTGGACTGAGCTACCTTCAGCCTATCTCGAATCAACTTAACATTCTCTTCTGACTCCTTGATCACATTTGGTCCAAACAACTGTCGGTCTCCAACTTCATCCCACATACTCTTGGGGCATCACACATATCGAGACAAAACTCGTATTCATTTTGTCCAGAATCCACGCAGTGGAGTATCTTTATCCTTTCTGGGGTCAAAGGTTCTTACAGGGTACTACCACCCTTAAAATGCACAAATCTTCCATAGACCATATTTCTCTTATGCTCAAAAATGGTCAAAATCCTCCTTCATAGAGTAGCAACTCATAAAATCCATATCAGTACCAACGAGGCTAACTTTATTAATTCTCAAATCATTACATTCTCCTGTTTTTCCATTACATGCCTCAACTCAATACCTCTATATAAAAGAAAATGTTCTCACTACCACTACTATATTACTTCTGTTACAAACTCAACTATTTATCACAAGTCTCCTTCTCCTTCGGACAACCTCTGGCAAAGTGCCCTGACTCCTTGCATTTGTAACAGATGATATGACTCAGGTTCCTCCTGGGCTCCAATCGGTTTCTTTTCCTGGACCTTTCCATTCCAATCATGGCTTCTATTTCCTGTGGGTCATATTCTACTTCCTCTGTAGGGAATTCTACTAGATCCCCCTTCATACAATTTTGAGATACGTGTCCTTCTTCTCCACATGAATAGCAAGACTTGGTGCAGGGTTTAATTGGTTCCTCTTTCGATGTGTCCTCCACCTCCTCCTTCATCGCAGGTTCTTCTAAATTTTCCATTAGGGCTCCTTTCATTGCTTCTTCCTTCTGCTGGATGGTTCTTTGTACCAAGGGGTAAATGTGACACTGTGCAGGGTAGTGGGTAGTCCCTTCACACAAGAAACAAGTGATCTGCCTAGTTGGGCATTCTTCAGCTGGGTGACTTCCTTCACAATTAGGGCATTCCTCCTTGTGTTCTTTATGGGTGTGTCCTATTTCTCCACAAAGCTTGCATGCACAAGTTTTCTTCATATCCTTTCCATAAGGCTTCAACTTCTGGGACACAAACTGAGACTTTAGCAAAGTCAACTTAAATTCTTTCCAAGTGGTTACTCCTTGCCATCCATTCATGGTTTGGTACATCCTCCACCAAGTAGCAGCACCTCTTTCAAAGCACTAAAGAGCATGCTGGGCCATATCCTTTCCGACTATAGGGTTGTTCTCCATATGATCCTCCATGTTCTGAATCCATCGGTCTGTCTCCAATTGACTCATCGGTCCCGAAAATACAAGCTCATCTCCATTCATCCTCTATTAGGTCCATGGGTTTACGGGTGAGATAAGAGAGATAGAGAGGGATACACAAAATGCAAACAAAAGTTTTGAAAAGACAGATTTTTTTGTTGTGGCTGTCGAGAAAACATCAAACAATCACAGCTCACAATCATCGCATCTAACGTAGGTATATAACAGGGGTTTGGTCTTCTAAAGGTCAACGTCGCCAAACTCTTCAAGTCTTGTTCATGCCTCCAATGGCTTCTTTCGGTCGTGCTTGATCTTTCTCAAGTCCTTTCGCCAGATCAACTCTGTTGACGCGAAGTCTCTCATGACATCCTTGAATATTCTGGAGTTGCATTTCAAACTTCTGGGTTTCAACATCCTTGGCATGAGCCATGGTCATACTATCCTTCCGTTCCTGATAAATCTCCGGTATCTCGAGGTTGTAGCTCCTCCAGATTGGCTATTTTCAGCTTTTGGTTCCTGAGTTCTTCACGAAATGCTCCTTGTCAAAATACAGCTTCTTGTAGCTCCACCTTAAACTTCTTGATGTAATACTCCAGATCCTGGTGATACACCGGCTAGGGATAAAACTTCATCTTATGATAGGTGCTCCGTCAGCCTTCTTCCATCAAATCCATTCTGAAAACTTGCATCATAATGTATGGTAAAATCCCCTTCCTTCCGAATGGTCTCGGTTGTCCGATATCTTGTACATCTTGGAATGGTCTCATCAGTCAAATCTTCGGGTGGTCAAAAGGGAAAGGGGTATGGTCTCACTAAAGGGAATTTTTGAATAAGCTCAGAAGAGAAGAGAGGTAAAAGATCTTTTTGAAAGGGAAAGTTGTAGAGAAAAATCTTTGCTATGGGCTTGCCAATTTCTAGGGTCACGTCCTACAGTCAACATGTGCTCTGATACCATCTTGTAGCGACCCGACCCGAATGGATCAAGTCTCTATGCTTTTGTGTCATCCCTGGATCAGTATGCTGACACACACAGTACTCGAAGGATTTATAACAGAGGTAAATCACATGTATAAAGTAACGTAAATACTATTACCTCAATCCAATATAGCGGAAGCAACAAGGTTGTGGATTCCCATCAACACCAACGGCAAAGTTGAGTGTAGAAATCGTAACCCTAACGTATCACTTACTCGTCGTAAGAAACCTGCAACATAAGACGTTGCAGCCCGAAACGGGTCAGTACATTGAATGTACTGGCAAATTCACACCATAGAGAATGATGAACAATCGCTATCACTACATGCATATTTGGCTGGTGGAAAAGCTCTATGGGTATAAGGTTTTTGCGTAAAGCCAATTTTTCCCTACTGCAAAGGAATAAATTTTAATTAACTATCATGGTGGTTGTGAAACATCGAGAATGGTTGACAGCATTCTCAATCCCAATTAAAAATAATTAAAACCCAACAACATTAATTAGAAGTAACGTGATGAGATTCACAATGATATTCAAGTACTAGATACTCAAGTTGTCCATAACCAGGGACACGGCTAATCATGATTAGTTTGTTACTCTGCAGAGGTTTGCGCACTTTTCCCCATAAGACTCGATCGCCTCCGTTTGGTTTCTCGCACTACAGGGTGTTTGATAAGACGGATGACCGAGACACAGTCTTTCAGAAGCACTAGCACCTTACATGTGGGGTAGACCGGTACACCTACATCCCCTACATCTGCTAGTCCACCCCGTAAGAGTTCGCACAACTTAGTTAACTATGCCAGAGCCCATAATGGCTTGTGGCTGCACACGTAAGTATTTAGCATGAAAGATCTTATGATCCCTTTGAGCCTGGGTGGCGGTCCAAAAAAAACAGGCAAGTCCTGATAGACATCAGGTGCCTCAATCCACCCAGATGTGTGTTAGGTTGCCACCTTAGATAAACCATTAAAATTATCAATCTCACATCTGTCATGGATATCACTCACCCAATCCACGTCTACTAGCATAGCATGGCATAATAAGCAAACGTAGAAGTAACTCCCAAAGGTTTCATAGTAATACAGATAATAGGTACTACCTCTTCTACTTCCCATCCCACAATTTATTAGATCCTAATCATGCAATGTGTGAGGATTGATCTAATGCAATAAAACATGGGTTGTACAAAAGGTATGATCAAAGTGTGAACTTGCCTGCAATGTTGATGAAGATGATTCGCACTCAAACTCGTGATAGATCTACTCGTCACACTCCGGTCAATCTATCGTAAGCAAACAATAGTAACCACACAATAAGTACTCATCTAATGCACAGGTAAAACTCGAACAAGAGATTGAACCAAATAGTTCAACTTAAGAACTCCGGTTGCAAAGAAAGAACGAAAAACAAACGGCGGAAGAAAACAACTCAGTTCTAGCAAGTTGAATCTAGGTCAAAATTTTACTGTAGCAAAAGCTTGTTCAAGTTGATTAGACGGAACGGTGGTTTCGAGACGAAACTCCAGGCGCTTGAATCACCTGATTCCGAGAAAACGAGCGAAAAGAAAGACTAGAAAGAAGATCGGATCTGAGATCGCGATCGCGGAATAAATCCGACGAAAAGAAAAAGAAGAACGGTTAAACGAACGGACGTCGTTAACCTAGAAGAATCCGGTGATCACGTTCGTTAGGACGAACGGTCCGGCGAACGATCTAAAGGCAACTAGATCGGAAAAGAAAACGAATCTGATCTAGGGTTTCGGAGAAGAAAACCGAAACGAAAAACCGATCTAGAAAACCGAAACGGTTTAGAAAAGAACCGGAAAGAAAAATGAATCGGATGAGAAGAAAAGAAATCGGAACGATTAGAAGAAAACGATCCAAGGAAAAGAGATGCGGGGCAACCTGCGGCGGCGTCTCCGGCGGCGTGGCGTAGGGCGGCGGCGTGGGCAAGGTGCGGCGGCGGTGGTGACGCAGGGCGGCGGCGGTGGTGTATGGCGGCGTTGGGCGCGACGGCGATGCACAAGGGCGGCGGCGCGGGTGAGGCGGCGGGCGAGGCGGCGTGGCGCGGTTGAGGGGCGCGGCGGCGGGTGAGGGGCGCGGCGGCGGTGTAGGCAAGGCGCGGCGGCGGGTGAGGGGCGCGGCGGCGGGTGGTGGAGAGAGGGGTTTTGATTTGATGTGTTTGGAGGGGGGGGTGTTGGGGTATTTATATTGGGGAGGGGGGGTTTGCTTGGAGGAGGGAATAAGGAATAAGAATAGGAGTAGGAAAGATCTAGAAAAAGAAACGGAATAAACGGAAGTAGGACAAAAGTCCTACTAGGACTTCCAAAGACAAAGGCGGCGGCTCCTGGAGCCTGGGCACGCGCGCGGTGCGGCGATGGCCTTGGCCTTGGCCTTGGCCTTGGCTGGCCGGCCGGCGGCTTGGGCCTTTGGCCCAAGGCGCTGAGGTTTTTTTTTTAAACGGTTCCGCGCTCGGAAAAACACAGAAAAACAAAATCTACCGGACTCCAAAACTAATAAAGTAAATTTTCCCCGACTCCTAAAAATGAGTCGAACAAAATGAACTTTTCTCCGGGCCTAAAATAAAATTTTCAAAACGCGCATTTTTCTCTATCCAAATAAAACGCAAACAAACACCGGAAAACGAAATTTGATCTATTTAATAAATCTTCATTTTTCCTATATTTGGGAAAGTCATATTATTCCCTCTCTCATATTTTTTTGATAACAGAAAAATAATTGAAGATGAAATAAATAAATCAAATGATCCTCTTTTCCAATTCGAGAAAACTCTAAAATAAGAAAATAACGAAATCTCCAACTCTCTCCGAAGGTCCTTGAGCTGCGTGAAATTTCTAGGATCGACCAAAAAGAAAGAAAATAAGATATGCATGATGATCTAATATTCCAAATTGAAAATAAAATAAATTCAAAGAACTTTGAATTTAATTCTTTGAAACTCCCAACTCATATTTCATATAATTTGAAGAAGTCATTTTATCTTCTCTCGTGAAAATCATTGAGTCGCATAAAGTTTCAGAATTGGAATATTTTCAAATGAAATTCAAATATTTTCAACACCCCTTGTCATTTAAATAAATGGAAGAAGTCATGTCATCTTCTCTCCGGGGTTTAGTGGTGAAAAGAATTTGAATTCACGGAGATCAGAAAGCAAATATGAAAGTTTGGGAAAGTCCTTTTATTCCCTCTCATTTAACTTTCAAAAGTTTCGAATTCACTCTTTCATTTGAAAATATTCCAATTCCGAAACTTTATGCGACTCAATGATTTTCACGAGAGAAGATAAAATGACTTCTTCAAATTATATGAAATATGAGTTGGGAGTTTCAAATACTGATCCAGGGATGACACATAAGCACAGAGACTTGATCCATTCGGGTCGGGTCGCTACAACCAGTTTCGAGGAGGCGAAGAAAATCGTGTGTCCTCTGGATTTACCGCACGTGAAATACCATGTGTGCATGAACAATTGCATCATTTATCGGGACAAGCATGCGGAGTCTACGATATGTCCGGTGTGCGGCGTCACTCGATACAAGAAGAGGAAGAAAGCTCCTCGAAAGGTGGTGTGGTACTTTCCGATCACTCCTCGTCTGCAACGGTATTTCGCGGACCCTAAGGTAGCAAAGCTCGTGCATTGGCACATGGATAGGGAGGAGAAGAAGCGAGAATATGACGGAAATGATCCGGAGATAAATAAAAAAGGCAAGATGTTGAGTCACCCTAAGGATGCGAGCCAGTGGCAAGTGTTGAATTTCGAAGACCCAGAATTTGGGAACAATCCAAGGAACATCATGCTGGGCGTGAGCACCGATGGAGTCAATCCGTTTGGCAGCCAGAGAAGCACACATAGCACCTGGCCTGTGTTTGTGTGGATGTACAACCTTCCCCCCTGGTTGTGCATGAAGAGGAAGTACATTCACATGAGTATGCTAATTGAAGGGCCGAAACAACCAGGGAACGACATCAATCTGTATCTGGGGCTGCTGAAAGAGGAGCTAGACACGCTGTGGAAAACACCAGCTAATACGTGGGACGCCGCAGAGAAAGAATATTTCCCTATGAGAGTCGCACTGCTCACGACGGTGCATGACTATCTCGGTTACGGATATCTCGCAGGCAGGTGGTCCACGGATTTTCTGGATGCGTCAGGTGCATGGATGACACAACGTATCGCCAGCTAGATAGAGATCCCGGGTCTTCGAAAACCGTGTTCATGGGACATCGAAGGTGGCTTCACAACGATGACCCATGGAGAAAACGCAAGGATCTGTTCGATGGTGAAACCGATCCCCGAAGACACCCGCATATGAGGAGCGGCGAGGAAATAGACGAGCTATTGAAAAATTGGAAAGATTGCCCACTGCCAGGAAAGAAGCAAAAGGCGTCAGACCCGGGAAAGAAGCGAAAGGCGCCAGAGCCGCTGCTGAAGGTATGGAAAACGAGGTCTGTTTTCTGGGACTTGTCATACTGGAAGATCCACTGTGTGCCTCACAGCCTTGATGTCTTGCATATCACGAAGAACATGTGCGAGAGTCTGCTTGGTACCCTGCTCAACATGCCAGAGAGGACCAAAGATGGGCTGAAAGCAAGGGCAGACTTGAAATCAATGGGCATCAGGGAGGAGCTTCACACTAATGATGATGATGATGAGGCGAAGCAGGACACAGAGAGTTGTCGCAAAGGCAAAAAGGCCAAGAAGACCGGAAATGACTACCCTCCCGCGTGCTTCACTCTAAGTCAGGAGGAGATCGAGCAGTTTTTCACCTGCCTCGTAGGAGTAAAACTTCCTTATGGTTACGCGGGGAAGATAAGCAGATACCTAGACCCAGCGAAGCAGAAGTTCAGCGGGATGAAGTCTCACGACTGTCACGTGCTGATGACGCAGATACTTCCAGTTGCAATCCGTGCGATCATGGACACGCACGTCTGTGAAACGCTATTTGGCCTATGCAACTTTTTTGACGTCATCTCTCGGAAGTCGGTTGGCGTGAGGCAACTCAGAAGGCTACAGGAAGAGATCGTGGTGATACTATGCGAGCTTGAGATGTACTTCCCGCCCACATTCTTCGACATTATGGTGCATCTGCTGGTCCATATCATGGAAGATATCATCCAACTCGGGCCGACGTTCCTGCACAGCATGATTCCGTTCGAAAGGATGAACGGTGTCATCAAAGGATACGTTTGCAACATGTCACGTCCAGAGGGAAGCATAGCCAGGGGATTTCTGACCGAAGAGTGCATCTCCTACTGCACGAATTATCTAGGCATCGAGAAGCCCGTTTTTCTGCCCGTCAACGGGCACCTCGGCAGGCTCGCTGGATGGGGTCACCGTGAGGGTCACCGCGAAATGCATGCCGACTTCGAGGGTCGACTCGCCGACTTTGAAAGAGCAAACCTAGTCGTGCTACAACACATATACGTGGTCGATCCTTGGGTGGTAGAGCACAAAACCTTTATTGAGAAGATGTACAATGACCAAGGCCAACAGAGGACGGACGGAGATATAATCAAAGAGCACAACTCATGTTTCACGCGTTGGTTCAAGCAGAAGCTTCTGTCGTACCCTTTACATGAGGATTCTTCCGTGGAAGAACAACTCATATTCGCCTTGTCATAGGGCGCCGAGCACAACCTGAGGACTTATGAGGCGTACGATATCAACGGCTACACATTCTCACCGAGGACAAGGACATGAAGAGCAATGGTTATCAGAACTCTCGGGGTAACGATGGAATCCTACACCGGTCACGACAAGGACAGATACTATGGAAGGATCGAGGAGATCTGGGAGCTGAGCTACGCTGGAGAGAAGGTCCCGATGTTCCGTGTCAGATGGGCCAAGAGTGTCCTAAAAGAAGACCGGTATTTCACCACCATGGTTATACCCGAAGCCAAATCCAAGACCGCGGGCGCAAAGGTCACCACGAAAAATGAGCCATGGGTACTGGCTTCCCAAGTGGACCAATGCATCTTCATTACCGACCCGTCAAAGCCCAGTCGTGTTGTCATGAGGAGAGGCAAAAGGAAGATCATCGGAATGGATGGAGTCGCCAATGAGCAAGACTTCGACAAGTACGGCAACCCGAAGATGGAACATGACGACGATGATGAAGTAGCAGCATACACCACAAGAAGAAGCAGGACCACCCTACCTAAAGGACGTCCGTTCCATAGAAGAATTCCATTTGCGAAAAAGAAGGGCAAGAAGATTTTGAACAGATAGTTAGCTAAGATCGATTGTATTTAAATTGTAGCCGTCATTTCTCGATTGTATTTCATGGGCACTTTTTGAACTCATGAATATTTTTAAATTTCATGGGCACTTTTTGAATTCATGAATATTTTTTCAAATTTGATGATATTTTTTCATATTCAATATGAAAAAATATTGAATATTCATGAGGACACTCGATCTCGATCCCCCCCTCCATCTCGATCGCTACCCCCCCTCGCCAGATCCCCCTCACCGCCGAGCACCCCCCGCACCCTTCCCCGCTCCACCGCCGACGCCGACCCACCGCACCTTCCCCCGCTCCACCGTCACAAATGAATGCAACTAAAAATCCAAAAAAACAAATTTGATTATATTTTCAAATAACAAATTTGATGATATTTTCAAATAACAAATTTGATGATATTTTAAAAAAAATTATTACCGTTTTTATAAAACTTTATTACTGTTTCATATTCATATGCATTTTCTAAAAAATTATTAGATGCAACAAAAAATAAAAAAATTACTTATGGCGCACCGCTGGCTGGTACGCCATTGCTATGCAAAAAAAGATTACTTATTGCGCACCGCTCGAGGGTGCGCCATTGCTATCAAAAAAACATTCTAATGGCGCACCGCCAGGGGGTGCGCCATTAGTAATCTTCCCCCCTAGCTAATTCGCTCGATCCCTTCGTCCCTCCCTCGCCAGATCCACTCCCCCCCCTCGCCACACCCTCACGCGCGTCCCCTCATTCCGCCGCCTGCTCCACCGCCGCCGCCCTGCCTCCTCGGGCTCCACCGCCGTCGCCCTGCCTCCTCAAGTCGGGCAGCCACACGCGCCCAGCCTCCGCGGCCCCGACTCTGGCACCGGAGCGCCTCCCTCCCTGTCCCCGGAGTAGCCGCCCCCGCCCAGGAACGCCGCCGCACGGAGCTACGCCGGCGACCGGTCCATAGGCAGGTAGCCACCACCCCTCCTTCCTCCTCCCTCCCCCTCCCTCCTTCCCTATTGCATCCTCTGCCCGCTCAAAATCCCCCCCGATTTCTGCACTGTATGAGCACCTGCCCTGCTGCTGCCCGCCCTTGCATCACGCGCACCGGCCCCCGCCTCTGCTCTCACCCCGCACATCGCGCTCGGCCTACCTCCGGTTGAGCCCCGACCCCGCCCGCGCGACCCTGCTGCCGCTGCTCTGTCGTGGGTGCATGCCTCCGCCGCCGCGCTACTGTACTGCTCTACATGCTGTTGTTACCGCCTCCTTTTCTCGTCCTTGCTGCTCCTCTCCCCTACTACTTCTACTCCACTGCTTGTTCTTGTACCCAGAGCAGCTGGTGATGTTGCAAATAGAAGTAGAGTACTGCTTGTTGTACTTGTGATCTTGCAAATAGGAGTTGGAGTAATTTAAGTTAACTGGAGTAATTTGTTACATCTGTTGTAGGTGGTCTAGTGTTGCCCATCTACTGCCCATTTCCTCTGGTACTGGAGTTGGAGTTTAGTGTACTGGACACTTTCATAAATTGCTAGGGTACTTCCTCTCCTTTCTCTCCTTTAGTGTACTAGAAACTTCAATAAATTTCAGAAACTTCCATATAAATTCAGAAACTTCATATAAAAACTTTATTCACTGCTGCTGATGTACTACTTGTGATGTTGCTGCTGCTGTACTACTTGTGATGTTGCTGCTACTTGTGATTTTGTCAACTTGTGATGCTTCTGCTACTTGTGATCTTCTGAAATGACCCCTTTCTCCTGAAATGTTGATTAATTTCCGTTTCGGTTGAGAATGGGGCACTCCTAGGTCAAGAAAATTAGCAAAGGTCATGCCCAATTTTCTTGACCTAGAAGGTGCCCGATTCTCAACCGAAACAAAAATTAATCAACATTTATAGTTTGACCTAGAAGATGCCCAATTTGTTAACTCTAGGTCAGGTGTTGAATGTTAATCTGAGTGTATGTGATGGTGACTGAACAGATAAATCATGTCTCCCAACATTTTCAGCTAAGTGGACTCTCACACACCACTATCTAGCTTTACACTTAAGCAGTGGCGAGATCTGCTCCCTCCACACAATGTGCAACAAGCAAGCAGGTGGATCTAGGTAGCTTGGCTAGATTAGCTATGAGCCAATGTGGTCAAGTCAAAAGAGATGATGCATATGGATGGATAGATGGATGGATGGGGATGCAGCACCACTCCACCACCTTCACTTGTCTAGCTTGTGGTTTACCCCTCACTCTCTCATGCACCAGAAGAATATGATACATACATCCACTTTGATAAGCTAAAACTAGTAAGAGCAGCAGGGCAAAAAATAATTTTCGTATTTATTTTAGATCACATACACAAAATAACCTACCAGCAATATAAATCTAGTTTCAGAAACATGTGATACATACATCCACTTTGATAAGCTAAAACTAGTAAGAGCAGTAGGGTAAAAAATAAATCTATGTATGATATAGGGGTGCTACTGCTATATCCTCCATCCCGTCCCACCGGAGCAAGCAAACCTACAAGCTGCTCCTCATGTTTTTCCCTCTACTAGTAGACTGGAACTTCCCAATGCTGGCTGGTTTGCACCCTCTACAAGCTTCTACTGCTTCCGAATAACCTAACAGCCATCGAAATCTAGTTTGAATCAGAAAAATGTGAGAAAACCCATCGATTGAGGCGGACAACTAGTTGTAGATGAGGAAGGGCATTTGAGGCCCCATCGAGTCTATGAAGATGTGATGGGTCCTGATATATTAACTTGTGGATTTTTTTTCCTAGACTGCCTCAGTGTCGACAAAACCTAAATGATGAGACCATGATCTTGTTCCTTGACAATAACCAACTTTTTAACCAAACTTTTTTCCTATTTAGAGCGAAACATGGCCCACAACGATGAGGCCGGCGGTTCGGGCGGCAAGCAATTCTGGGAGCTGTCCCAGGAGATGGAGGAAGAACCTCACCGCTATGAGGACGCCGCGGAAGACACCGATCCTGACTACACAACCCCTAGTGGCGTCGCGGATGACACCATTGATGGTGCCGCCGAGGATGCCACCACTGATGATGGCAGCGCACGCACAGATGGCAGCCAACCGAAGAGGCAACGGAAGGACCGGCGCCCGAACGTGCTCCGCACCGTCAAGGAGGAATTTACTGAAGTGAACTCTGACGGGCATCCAATGGCGCCCAAAGAAATAGTCAAGGGGTACTCGCTTCAGCTCAGGTGCATTCTTCGGAGCACCGTCTCGATCAACATAGAGAACCTAAGGCATAAGGACCGAGGGAATTTGCGCACCCTCCTCTTCACGATGCTGCATGAACGATACAAGTTCCCTGCTGAATTTGAAAACACACGCCTCTCAGGGAATAAAGTGAACAGTGCTGCCCTCACGAGGATGAGCATGGCCCTATCTACTTGGAGAAGCGCGGTGAAGACAATGATTGAGAAAGGTGATAGTTATGAGAAGATCAAGGAGAAAAATCCTTCGATCAACGAAGATGACTACAAGGAGTTCAAGATCAAGTGCGAGAGCAGCGCAACCTCCGAATCGAGTCAGTGAGGGAAAGAAATGCGGGAGTTGAACTTAGGGGAACACAAACTCGGTCCCGGCGGTTACAGAGTGGCGGAGCCTATATGGGACAAGAAGGACGCGGAGCGTGCCGAGCAAGGCCTACCGCCCCGCTTCGAGAAATACCGTGACAAGCAGACCAGGAACTATGTCAGGGCCCGGTACAAGGAGGACCCGGTAACAAAGGAGCTTACCACGGATCCGAAGACCAAGGCGATTGAGCTTGTTCTGGTAAGGAATACACCCCCGCGTAATTAGCTCCATATGGTTGCATTCTAAATAATGAAGCCAAATTTCTAAATGGTTCACATTCCTTCCGCAGGATACTGAAAGCAGTAGCGCAGGGTCGTCTCAAAGCACCCCTTGGGACAGCACTCTAAATAGGGCGTTGAACGTAATGAAAAACAAGGATAAGCTGAGTAAGCCGTCGTCAGCTGGTCGTGTGGCCGGCAAAGGCTTGTCCACAAAATGGTCGTCCTACTATAACGCTGGTGGGCGAAAGGAGAGAATGAACAGCTCGGAAAGCCAGTCGCGCGAGGTTCAAGAACTCAAGGCACAAGTGGCGCGGATTCCGGAGATTGTCCAAGAGCAAGTGCAACAATAACTGGGATCGACGCTCACCAGCATTATGCCTACCTTGATTCATGGGCTGCCGGCGTGGATTGCGGGCGGCTAACAGGGGCCGCCCCTGATTCCCAGCTTCACGGCCAGCAACTCGCACAACGCGCAGGCGGCGCCATTGGTGTCTCCGACAGAGGCGGTATTGGTGTCTCCGATGCCGACACGGGCATTGGAGCTTAATGCACCCGGGTGTACGCCGGCCAGCACCTCGGCAGCAAGCGGCCCCTCCGTCAGTTGCACGCCCGCCATTGGCGGTGCCTTGACATTAGCCGAGCTCGACGCCATCATCACGGTAACTAATTAAGCCTCTCAGCCGAGGACTTCATCTCCTTGCCTTTGACTGGGCATCCCTAACGCCCTATATGTTTTCGTAGGGCGCCGCCGACATTCTGTGCACTCTCCTGCACTTCGTGAACGACGAGTTGGTCGATGTCGCCAAGGGCAAAATCGTTCAACCGGGCAACCCCGTGTTCCACGGTAATCCGATGCCACCCACCATGTATAGGGTTCAACTGGTTCGGGTGCTGCCAGGCTGCGACGAGTTGTTACCTCCGATTCAACCCGCCGGGGCAAACGAAGATGATGTGATGACCCTCAGCGCCTGCCTAAGCTGGCCCCTGCTTTGGCCGAAGAGCCAGATTCGTTTGGGGGTGGGGAACACCACCCCAAAGACAACACCGCAAGTCGTGCCGGCGCCAAGCCATGGCAAGACCGCCGCAACGCTACCGGACATGCCGGACATCCCTATGGCACAGGATCCGAACATGCATATGGCACAGGATCCGGACGACGACGACAATGACGATGGTACATTTACCAACGTCGATAAGTACTTTGCCGAACATGGGTACGGTGGCGAATTCTTCGGGCCTCCTTCTCAAGAACCCAACCCTGAAAAAGACGACCGCAATCATGCTGGTACCGCGGAGAAACCAAATTGCAACAGGCGTCGTCTGGCGTTAAGTTCTCAGGAGATGCCTCCAGCTGCCGCCTTCACCGAGCCTCAGATAGCCGAGGTGCCAGCTATTATCAGCCCCAACACACTCAAGAAGGCGGCCTGTGAGCAGAACTTGATCCCATTACAGCAGAAGAAGAAGGGACAGAAAAGAAAGAGTAACAAGGGTGCCAGCCAGCCGGCACCGAGTACGATCCATGCTCAGGACGGTCCACCTTCACCTAAGGATATCTCGAGGAGGGTGCATGTGGCGGGTAGGCCGATGCTACCGACTAATCTGCTCAATGCTGCAACTGGTGCTATGCGGAGTCTGCATGACAGTGTTCTTTCTTTGGAGAAGCGGCGTCTCTCCAAGAATGATGTGGCATAACCGGTTTTAATGGCCAAGGTGCCAGAGGGAAAGGGCTTTGTGGATAACGCCATCGGGGGTGCGATCGTCCTGCGGTTTGATAACATCTTCGCTATGTTTAACCTTCATCCGCTACACTACACCTTCATTCGGCTATTTTCGCTGAGTATGGAGATGCGGATCATTAGAGACAAGGCCCCGGACATCGTGATAGTCGACCCCTTATACATGTGTGCCAAGATCTTGGGCAGTGCTGGGGACCGGCAGGTCGCGAGTTCTTACCTCGAAGGCGTCATTCTGGCAAACCCAGATAAGGATAACTTCCTCGTGCCTTACTTTCCCGAGTAAGTCATCCCCTCACCGCCCCGTAACATATGATTTCTTAGATTTCGATCGTTCTTTTTTTCTAACATTCCGTGTTTTATGCAGTGACACACATTGCACACTCATCCTCTTAAGCCCGAAACATTCCATGGCCACGTATGTTGACTCAGACCGTCAGTCGAAGAAAGACTACACAAATATCAAGAAAGTTCTTTATGATGTTCTCCCTGGCTACGCTAGATCTGGAGGCACCTTCACCAAGCCAGTTCGTAGGTACGGCAAGCACGTGTTCGCCCACACTACAATGTTCCCTGCGTCAAGCAGCCGCCTGGCGGTCATAAGGATGCCTACTACGCCCTCCATCACATGTGGGCGATCGTACGGGACCATAATCACATTCTCCTACCAAATAATCTCAAAGATTGGGCCGCAAGATTGTCGGCAATCCAGGACACGGACATCAGACAAGAATTCTTTCGCATCCAGTCGGAGTTTGCGGAAATCATCCATCAAGATGTCCTTCGTACCTAGGGGCAGTTCTACCTCAAATATCAACCGTCCAACAGTGAGATAGACACAACGCTACAAATGCAGGCTGACAACGCCCGCGATTTCATGACCATCACGAGAGACGGCGGCTTCATCCACACTCCGGTCCCTGAGTCGAGTCGAAAGTAGTGATGCTATGTGTAGTTCTGAAACATCGATTGGCTCATGTTGTAATTAAACTTTAATGAACTTGTATGTCTCTTTGGTTTGGACAGTCGTTCAACTTATATGTAATCGATGTTATTTATTAGTAGGACCATGAATCATGCTATTAATGTGTTGCTTTTCTCTTCCGATCCTTTTGTTGCATACTTATATATTTCTTATGTATTGTCTGTGAATTGTTACTAACGTTTTGTTTGGCTAGTGCATAGAGATGCCGTCGTATGTCATGTACAAGGGTAAGGTTCCCAGAGTCAACGACGACTGGGAGGAGTGTCAGAGACAGGTTCACCATTTCAGCGGTAACAGTTACAAAGGGTACACCACTAGGGCGGAGGCGGAAGTTAGATATGCGCGCTATCTAGCGGGAGAGAGGAGGGAGCGTTGGAGGAACCAAATGAAGACCAGTTTCATCGCGATTATTCTCATCGTGATGACCGCAACCCTCTTCTATGTGATGGTAATTTAGATGATCGATATCGACTTGTAATGTGAAGACAAACTCGCTACTCACGGTTTCGAGACTTGTAATGTTCTAACTTTGTTTGGTATTTTAAATTCGGAGACTAATATGATGAATTGTATTTGGAGACTAATCTTCTATTGTATTCGATGAATCTGCTGTTGCTGTGTGGTGCTAGTTATATTCTGTCCAATAATATATTTTGTAACCTGTGAAAATATCAGAAAAGAAAAAAAATAATCCCTAATATTCATACTAGTGGCGCACCACCACATAGTGCGCCATTAGTAAGCCAGAGCACACTAATGGCGCATCATCCACCAGTGTGCCATTAGTATGCCAAAGCACATGGGTAAATATGGCCCCCTGGGAGGCATACTAATGGCGCACCGTGGGCTATACTAATGGCGCACTACATGGTGCGCCATTATTATACCAGATACTAATGGCGCACTACAGGTGCGCCATTAGTAAAAAATACTAATGGTGTGATACTAGTGGCGCACGTGTAGTGTGCCATTAGTAGGAAAAACAGGTGCGCCACTAGTAGGCCTTTTCCTAGTAGTGCAAACCACGTCTATGAGCATAGCATAGCAGTACAAGCATACGTAGAAAGTACACAGGGTTTGATATAAGACATTAGGTACTACCTCATCAGCTACTTCGCAATAGCCACATGTTAACAAACCTACTCATGCAATGTTTGAGGGTTGAAACTAATGCATAAAACTGGGTAATAAAAGGATATGATCAAAGTGTTACTTGCCCTGCTGACGATATGAAAACCCTAGTGATTCGTAGTAGCAAGCCTCGCACTCTGGAAACTCTATCGTGAACAAACAATAGCATACATAATAAGCACTCAAGCATAATATGCAAAGGTAACACTGAAGAGAAAAGATCTAGACTTAAAGTTCAACTGAAGAGCTTCAATTTGCAAAAAAAAATCAATTGAATCGGAGCTACGAAACTCAAACTGCGATCAAAAGAAGTTTGAATTCAAATCTGCTTGAAACCAAATTTTAATTTTTTCAAAATCATGTTCAAGTTGGTTATCTGGAAAGAGGGGAACAAGATGAAGATTTCTGGCGTTGTTTTCACTGGATTTGGACAAACGAGCAGAAAGTAGCAAGGGTTTGAAGATCAGGGACTAATCTGTGATAAAAGTATTCGTGGATAGGTCCCTGGCCGAAAAATTAAAATAAAAAGAAAACCTTAACAAACGAGCGTTCGCTAGCAGAACTAAATGAACGAATTCATTCGTTAACAAAAACTAACTGATGAACGTTCGTTAATTAATGAACTAAAATAAAAAAACCGATCTAACCTAAACCTAAAAAACGAAAGAAAAACGAGCGGGTTTTTGCGGTTTTTACCGGTTTTCGAAAAAAACCGGCGACGAGATCCGGCGCGGCTCCGGCGACTTCGGCGGGTCCGGCGAGGCGGCGCGAGGCAGGGCAGCGGGCGGCGGGGTGCGGCGGGAGGCGGCGAAGGGAGGCGGGGAGCGGCGCGGGGCGAGGCGAGGCGGCGACGCAACGCAAGCGTCGGCGACGACGCGGCTCAGGGCAGGCCGTGGGGTGGCGGGGCGATGAGGTGGAGGGGTGGCAGCTGCAGCTTATAAAGAGGGGGGGTTAGCCCGGCTTGGAGAAGGGGCATGAGGCGACGGCGGACTCGGAGTCCGATCCGGACTCCAGCGAGGCGTGCGGGAGCGGGACTCCATCCCGGCGCAGGAAGGCGGCGGTGGTAGCGGGCCAGCTCGGCTGGGCCTTCGGCCCACTCGGGCGAAGAAGTTTTTTTAAATAAAGTTCGCGTGAAAGAAAAATTCTAAAATATAAAAAATCGTAAAAATACCAGAAACAATTTTCACCGTACAAACCTAATATTTAGGACAAGGTGAACATTTTTCTGGCCTAAAATGCAATTTTAAAAAAATGTTTATTTTTCTAATTCAAATAAAGTAGCAAATAAAATAATAATTTGATTTTAAAATTTCTTCTACAATATTCCTCTCTTATTGAAGAAGTCATTTTATCTTCTCTATTTTATTTTTATTATTGGAATTAATTGGAGAGAAAAATATTAAAATCAAATTGATCCTCTTTTCAAATTTGAGAAAAATTCAAATATGAAAGTTTGTGAAATCCCCAACTCTCTCCTTGGGTCCTTGAGTTCCTTAAGATTTCTAGGATCACAACCAAAATGAAAATAAAATATAATATGCATATGATGACCTATGTATAACATCCAAATTGAAAATTGGGATGTTACAAACCTACCCCCCTTAAGGTGAATCTCGTCCTGGAGATTCGGGTTGGCTAGAAAATAGGTGCGGGTGGTCTTTCCGTAGGTCTTCTTCTCATTCCAGGTGGCTTCTTCCTCGATATGGTGGCTCCACTGAACTTTTCAAAACTTGATAACCTTGCTGCGTGTAACTCGGCTGGCAAACTCGAGAATCTTGACGGGTTTATCCTCGTAGGTTAGGTTACTTTCCAATTGAATTGCTTCCAGGGGCACTGTATCTCTTAGAGGAATATCGGCCATTTCAGCATGGCACTTGTTCAACTGGGAAACGTGGAACACATCATGAACTCCTGACAATCCTTCTGGTAACTCTAGCTTGTAGGCCACTTCTCCCATACGTTCCAAAACTCGGTATGGTCCTACAAATCTCGGGGCTAATTTTCCCTTCACTCCAAATCGTTTATCTCCTCGAAGCGGTGACACACGAAGATATGCTCTGTCTCTGACTTTGTAGACTACCTCCTTGCGTTTAGTATCGGCATAACTCTTTTGCCTGGACTGAGCTACTTTCAGTCTATCACGAATCAACATAACCTTCTCTTCGGACTCCTTAATTAAATCTGGTCCAAACAATTGACGGTCTCCGACTTCATCCCACATTAACGGTGTCCTGCACCTTATTCCATACAAAGCTTCGAAAGGGGCCATCTTCAAACTAGCCCGGTAGCTGTTGTTGTATGAGAAATCTGCGTAGGGAAAGTTATCATCCCAACTAGATCCATAATCTAGTGCACAAGGTCTCAACATGTCCTCAAGAATCTGATTGACTCTCTCGGCCGTCCATCTGTCTGCGGATGAAAGGCTGTACTAAACTCTAGCCTGGTACCCAAAGTCTGGTGTAACTGATTCCAAAATTCCGAAGTAAACTATGTTCCTCTATCTAATACGATGGTCCTCAGAACTCCATGCAGACATACGATCCTGGTCATGTATATCTTAGCCAACTTCACACTCGTATAAGTTGTTTTCACAGGGATAAAGTGAGACACATTGGTCAAGCGATCTACTACTACCCAGATGGAGCCATATCATGATCGGGTCCTGGGTAATCCGGTGATGAAATCCATGCCAAGTTTATCCCGCTTCCATTCGGGTATCGGCATAGGCTGTAGTAACCCTGCTGGCTTCTGATGTTCTGCCTTCACTCTCTGACATACATCA
The DNA here is from genome assembly GCF_056163025.1 of Triticum urartu. Lineage (NCBI taxonomy): Eukaryota > Viridiplantae > Streptophyta > Magnoliopsida > Poales > Poaceae > Triticum > Triticum urartu. The sequence goes on along the minus strand of NC_141876.1, from coordinate 358,367,017 downwards.
CATACTGCTACATACTCGGTAATATCCTTCTTCATACCTGTCCACCAGAAATGTTCCTTCAAATCCAAATACATCTTGGTGTTTCCGGGGTGAATCGAGTATGGCGAGTCATGGGCTTCTTGAAGTATTAACTTCTTGATCTCCACATTATTGGGCACATATATACGGTCTTCAAACCATAATTTTCCGTGCTCATCCTCACTAAAACCCTTGGCTTTTCCTTTGCTCATCTTCTCCTTTATCTCAGCAATTTCTGTATCATCCTTCTGAGCTTCTCGAATCTTTCCCAATAATGTGGACTGAACCTCCATTGCTGCAACAAAACCTCTTGGAACTATTTCCAAACTAAGTTCCTTGAGATCGTTGACTAACTCCTGCGGTAATCCTCCGCTTACGAGGGTATTGACATATCTCTTGCGACTCAAAGTGTCTGCTACGACATTGGCCTTTCCTGGATGATAATGTAGCTTCATATCATAATCCTTCATTAGCTCCAACCATCTCCTCTGCCTGAGATTCAACTCCTTCTGTGTGAAAATGTACATCAAACTCTTGTGATCCATGTACACATCACAACGGTTTCCAATGAGAAAATGTCTCCAGGTCTTGAGCGCATGCACTACGGCTGCTAACTCCAAATCATGTGTGGCATAATTCAATTCGTGAGGTCGAAGATGACGTGAGGCATATGAAACAACTCTTCCGTCCTGCATAAGTACACCTTCAAGTCCTAGGCGAGAAGCGTCGCAATAAACTTGGAAATCCTTGCATATATCCGGAAGAATCGGCACGGGGGTTGTAACCAAACGTTTCTTCAACTCCTGAAAGCTGGCCTCACATTCCTCGGTCCATTTGAATTTGGTATCCTTCTTCAACAACTCTGTCATGGGTTTCACAATTTTGGAAAAATTCTCAATGAACCTCGTATAATATCATGCGAGTCCCAGAAAACTGCGGATCTCTCCTACTGAGGTGGGTGCCAACCACTCAGTGAAAGATTGAACCTTGGTAGGGTCGACTGTTATACCTTCTCCCGATATAACATGTCCAAGAAATCCAACTTCCTTCAACCAAAACTCACATTTGTTGAACTTGGCGTATAGCTAATGTTCCCTGAGCTTCTCGAGAACTAAGCGCAAATGCTCCTTGTGCTCCTCTTCATTCTTCGAGTACACCAATATATCATCAATGAACACCACAAAAAACTTATCCAAAAATTCCATGAAGACCTTGTTCATCATACTCATAAAATAGGCAGGGGCGTTAGTCAATCCAAAAGACATGACTGTGTACTCATATAGCCCATACCTTGTCGTAAAAGTTGTCTTAGGTATATCCTGTTCTCGGATCATCAACTGGTGGTATTCTAATCGGAGATCGATCTTGGAGAATACTTTAGCTCCCTGTAGCTAGTCAAACAAATCATTGATCATCGGTAGTGGGTACTTGTTCTTGATCGTCACTTTATTCAATGCGTGATAGTCAACAACCATTCTCAAAGATCCATCCTTCTTCTCAACTAAGAGCACTGGGGCTCCCCACGGTGATGAACTTGGTCGGATATAACCTTTCTCCAGTAACTCCTTAATCTTCTTCTTGATTTCCTCCAGATCATTTGCGGGCATCCGATATGGTCTCTTCGATATAGGTCCGGTGCCTAGCAACAACTCTATTAAAAACTCTATGTCTCAATCTGGCGGCATGCCTGGTAATTCCTTTGGAAATACATCCGGGTAATCCCTCACAATAGGCACTTCTTCCTAAACAACTCCCGAAAGAGAATTCACTTGGGTCCTCCTTGGCGCATGCCTAGATACATACTTGATCCTCTTTCGCTCAGGGGTGGTGAGTAATATCGACTTGCTAGCATAGTCGATGTTTCCTCCATACTTCGATAGCCAATCCATGCCTATTATTATATCCAATCCTTGTGACTCCAAAATTATTAGGTCTGAGGGGAAAACATGGCTACCAATGGTTAATGGTAACCGATAACACGATCGGCTGGCCATATACTCTGCTCCTGGCGAGCTTACTAACATGGATGACCTAATGGCTAAGGTTGGCAACTTAAACTTTTCCACAAATCCCCTTGATATGTATGAATGCGATGCACCAGTGTCAAAAAGAATGAGAGCGGTAAATGACTTAATCAAAAACTTACCAATAACTGCGTCAGGCTAATCTTCAACTTCCTCCATGTTGATGTGGTTCACCTGACCTCTGGTGAAGGGATTGGGCTTCTTCCCAGAGTTTCCATTTCCATTGCCATTCTTCAACTCAAAACAATCATTGGCGTAGTGTCCATTCTTTCCGCATTTGTAACAGGTGACATGACTTAGGTCCTTCTTAGCGGGTGTTGCTGGGTTGGAACGGTTATGGCTGTTGCTTCCTTCATTCCCATTTCCATTCTTAGGGCCACTATGGTTATGTGAGCTTCCCCCATTGTGGGTGTGGCCTCCATGGTTATGGGTGTAACCTCCCGAGTTAGGGGTAAAGCGAGGCTTCTGCTGAGCTCCTGAATTATACTTCCCCTATCCATACTTCCTTTTGCGGCTCTCTATCTGCTGCTGCTTGCCTTCTATCATAAGAGCCTTGTCTACCAACTCCTGGTAGTTGGCAAATGTTGCCACCATCAACTGCATACTCAGCTCATCATTCAGCCCTTCTATAAACTTCTCCTTCTTTGCAGCATCTGTGGCCACATTGTCCGGGGCATAGTGGGCTAATTTGCTGAACTCATCCACGTACTGCCCCACTGTATGATTTCCCTGGCGTAAGTTGCGAAACTCATGGTTCTTCATACTCATTGCTCCAGTTGAGACATGTGCAGTGCGGAATGCTTGCTGAAACTGATCCCAAGTGACATTAGCCACGGGGAAAGTGGTCGTGTAGTTACCCCACCATGAGGCTGCGGGTCCATCTAGTTGATGTGCGGCAAAGCGCACCTTCTCAGCATCTATGCAACCTGCGGTGGTCAGCTCCCTCCCAATCCTGCGGAGCCAGTCATCAGCAACAATTGGCTCGGTGCTACTGGAAAACACCGGCGGATTCAACCTCAGAAAACGGGCTAAGTTGTCAACTGGAGTTGGTGGCGGTGGGTTGTTGTTGTTGTGCTGGTGGTGGTGGCCTTGGTTCTGGACTAGTAGCTGCATCAAGGCATTCTGCTGTTGGATCAACTGAGTGAGCTTCGGTGGGAAGACCAATCCGGGGTCACGTCTCGGAGGCATCTGATAGGTTTAGAGGGGCGAGAATAGAATAGAGTGAGGTATAAGGAGAAAACCACTACCCATATGCACATGAGATAAACACATTCATTTCACACTACTCAATTCAAACAAGGGCATACAAATGATCTAATCTACCGTTACAAAATACTCGGACTATTACTATATACATGGGGGAATACTACTGATAATTTGGTGGCTGACTAGAAATTTTGATCGATGGAAGATTCCATGATATCTGCTCCAGCTTTGTCTTCGTAATCATCATCACTATCAGGGTCGGAATCGGTGTCGTTGATGATGTAGTAGTCTTCGCGATGGTTGTCCTCCTCTGTCACGGGATCTTCCAGGAATATTCCAAGCTTCTTCTTCAGGTCTTCATTCTTCTCCAGTAGTACTGCAATTTCTTCTTCATATCCATCACGTGTAGACTTGAGTTCCTCTTCTAGCTCCATGTTCTTGGTCATCACTTTCTTCATGTCTATCATGCTGGCGCACATCTGGTTCTCCTGACGACGAATGTGTTGGTTTAACTCCTGGATGTAGGCTGCAATGGATTTATCCCTCTTGGTGCAAATCATCTCCCATTGGTCATCTTGGCGTCCACATATCTGGTAGATGGTGTCCTTAAGATCCTTGTGATATACCTCGTCGATGCGTCCCATGGCGATGTGGGCTGCCATGCTCTTTCCTATACTCCAGGTTGGTGCATCAAAGGAAAACTCTATGGGCTCATTAACTGGTGTGAACGTCCTTCTTGGAACATGTACTCGAATTGTCCAGCGCTCTTCTTTAGGTAGAGTGGCGGTGTAGGTCCCCGTGAAGCTTGGTATTCTGATGCTCAGGTACTTAGTGGCCTCCTTCAAGTGTCATCTGAAAGGGGTGTCATCGTCCGGTTGAGCAAACTTGTTCCTTGGGTTCGCCATCTATAGAGTAGAAATGGAGAAGAGTCAGAAATGACTAGAGGAGAGTGTCCTATGGCTTATCTTAGTGTCGCATCATACAGTCAGCGTGTGCTCTGATACCATCTTGTAGCGATCCGACCTCAGACGGTCAAATCTCTGTGTATAAGTGTCATCCCTGGATCGGTAATGCTGACACACACAGTACTCGAGGAATTATAACAGAGTTCAATCACACACTTATTACATCAAATGTCTCAAAAGAGAACTTATTACAATAATATGGCTGAAGGCCATCTAAACAAGATAAAAGCGGAAGCTTCAAGGATAAATGAGTCCATCAACTCCAACGGCGTTGCTGAGTGCACGACAATGACCTATTGCACCTTACTCTTCGTATGAAAACTAAGCAACATAATATGTTGCAGCCTGTGTAGGTCAGCACATCTAATATGCTGGCAAAATAACACTATAGATCAATGAATAGAAAACAACTATCACTACATGCATATATGGCTGGTGGAGGCTCTATGGTTATCATTTGCAGAAAGCTAGTTTTCCCTACAACAAAGGAATATATTTTATTTAACTACAAAGTTTGTTGAAAACATTGAGAGTGGTAACCCCATCTCAATCCCAAATTAATAATCTATAACCCAACAAATTAATTAAGTAAAGTGATGAGATCAACCTAATAATTCAAGCACCAGATACTCAAGATGTCCATAACCGGAGACACGGCTAATCATGATTAGTTTGTACACTCTGCAGAGGTTTGCGCACTTTTCCCCACAAGACTCTATCTCCTCCGTTGAATTTCTCACACTACATGGTGTTTGAGAAATGGATGACCGAGACACAGTCTTTCAGAAGCATTAGCTCGTTATGACAGGTAGACACTACCACCTACATCCCCTACATCTACTAGTCTACCATTGTAAGAGGTCACACAACATACTCAAGTATGCCAGAGCCCATAATGGCTTGTGGTTGCACACGAAAGTTTCCAGCGTGAATAACATAGTGATCCCTTTGAGCTTGGGTGGCAAACCATCGGATGATCACACCGATTCCCCGGGATCTCCTTGGACAAAACTGGATTCCCAAGGTGCCCACAAACCAATCTACCCAGATGTGTATTAAAGTAGCCACCTTAAGTTAAACCTTATTTAACAATAATCCCTCACATCTTTCATGAATTCTCTCAAACCAAACCACGTCTACGAGCATAGCATAGCAGTATAAGCATACGTAGAAAGTACCCAGGGTTTGATATAAGACATTAGGTACTACCTCATCAACTACTTCCCAATACCCACATGTTATCAAACCTACTCATGCAATGTTTGAGGGTTGAAACTAATGCATAAAACTGGGTAATAAAGGGATATGATCAAAGTGTTACTTGCCTTGCTGACGATCTGAAAACCCTAGTGATTCGTAGTAGCAAGCCTCGTACTCCGGAAACTCTATTATGAACAAACAATAGCATACATAAGCACTCAAGCATAATATGCAAAGGTATAACTCAAAATAAAAGATCTAAATTGAAAGTTCAACTGAAGAGCTTCCATTTGCAAAAAGAATCAATCGAATCGGAGCTACGAAACTCAAACTGCGATCAAAAGAAGTTCGAACTCAAATCTGCTTGAAACCAAATTTTAATTTTGTCAAAATCATGTTCAAGTTGGTTATCTGGAAAGAGGGGAACAAGACGAAGATTTTTGGCGTTGGTTTCACTGGATTTGGACAAACGAGCAGAAAGTAGCGAGGGTTTGAATATCAGGGACTAATATGTGATAAAAGTATTCGTGGATAGGTCCCTAGCCGAAAAATTAAAATAAAAAGAAAAACCTATTGAACAAACATTCGCTAACAGAACTAAACGAACGAATTTGTTCGTCAATAGAAACTAACTGATGAACGTTCGTTAATTAACGAACTAAAAAACCGATCTAACCTAAACCAGAAAAAACCGACGGCGAGATCCGGCGCGGATCCGGTGGTTCCGGCGAGGCGACACGTGGTAGGGTCAGCCGTCGGCGGGGTGCGGCGGGAGGCGGCGAAGGGAGGCGGGGAGCGGCGCGGGACGGCGCGAGGCGGCGACATAGCGCAAGTGGCGGCAGCGTTGGCAGGCGGCGGCGTGGCTCGGGACGGGCCGCGAGTTGGGGGTGATGAGGTGGAGGGGTGGCGGCTGTGGCTTATAAGGGGTGGGGGTCGGCCCGGCTTGGAGAAGGGGCACGAAGCGGCGGCGGACTCGGAGTCCGGTCCGGACTCCGGCGAGGCATGCGGGAGCGGGACTCCGTCCCGGTGCAGGAAGGCGGCAGCGGTAGCGGTCGGCTCGGCTGGGCCTTCGACCCAGTCGGCGAAGAAGTTTTTTTTAAATAAAGTTCGCCCGAAAGAGAAATCCTAATAAAATATAAAAAATCCTAAAAATACCGGAAACAATTTTCACCGTCCAAACCTAATATTTAGGACAAGGTGAACATTTTTCTGTCCTAAAATGCAATTTTAAAAAAAATGCATATTTTTTCTACTTCAAATAAAATAGCAAATAAAATAATAGTTTGATTTTAAAATTTCTTCTCCAATATTCCTCTCTTATTGAAGAAGTCATTTTATATTCTCTATTTTATTTTTATTGGAATTAATTGGAGAGAAAAATATTAAAATCAAATTGATCCTCTTTTCAAATTTGAGAAAAATTCAAATAGGAAAGTTTGTTAAATCCCCAACTCTCTCCTTGGGTCCTTGAGTTTCTTAAGATTTCTAGGATCACAACCAAAATGCAAATAAAATATGATATGCATATGATGACCTATATATAACATCCAAATTGAAAATTGGGATGTTACCGCCGTGGAGGTGAGTACATGAAGGTATATCTTTAGATCTTGTAGTCAAATCTTTGAGTTTCTTGTTTTTTTCACTAGTTTGGATTATAAAAAAAGTACGAAAAAATGGAATTGAGGTTGCATCATATTATTCATCTTTATAATGTCTTCCGGAAAAATGATGGAAAGGAAAATTATGCTCGATTGATAGATGAAGAATTCAATAGAATGTTTGGTATAAATGATGAGCATGATTGCTATGTTGTTAGTATGAATTCTTTGAATATCCATGATGCTAATGATATGCAAAGACATAAGCTTGGGGATGCTATGTTTGATGAAGATGATATCTTTTGTCCGCCAAGTTTTGATAAGAAATTTTATTATTATGAAAGCATGCCTCCTATTTATGATGATTATATTGATGAAAGTGGATTTGGAGAGGTCATGACTTTATTTAGTGTCGAATCCACTATTTCGGAAGAGGTTTCAATTGATTATGACAACAAAGTTGCTATCTATGATGATTATGCTGATGACATGTATGCTATGAAGAATAATGATGCCCATGGAACTTGTCATCATGATTTTAATTTTCACTCCCATGATAGTTATTTTGTTGAGTTTGCTCCCACTACAATTGATGAGAAGAAATTTGCTTATGTGGAGAGTAATAAATTTGCTATGCTTGTGGATCATGAAAATAATGCTTTATGTGTTAGTTATATTGTTGAATTCATTCATCATGCTACTAAAAATTATTATGATGGAGGAACATATGCTTGTAGGTGTTGCGATAATATCAAGTTTCCTCTCTATGTGATGAAAATTTTGAAGTTATGCTTGTTTTGCCTTCCTATGCTAGTTGATTCTTGCTCCCATAAATTATTTTCTCACAAAATCCCTATGCATAGGAAGTGGGTTACGCTTAAATGTGCTTGCCATGTGATTCATGATGCTCTCTTTATGTTTCAATTCTTATCTTTTATGCGAGCATCATTGAAATCATCATGCCTAGCTAAAAGGAATTAAAGAAAAGCGCTTGTTGGAAGACAACCCAACACTTTTACCTAATGTTTTTGTGTGTTAACATGATTAGGCTACTATTGTAATCATGTTTTACTGCTTTTATTTCAATAAAGTGCCAAGTAAGACCTTTGGGATGGCTTACGGTGATAGTTGATTTGATCTTGCTGAAAAACAGAAACTTTTGCGCTCAGGAAAACAATTCTCATTTTTAAGAGAAGCATGATAAAATGCTGGTTCTTCTTTCCTAAGATTAATAGACAAAGTTCCCAGGTTTTCCCAATTTTTCAGAATTTTTGGTGTAGCAGAAGTATGGTTGGAGTACAGATTACTACAGACTGTTCTGTTTCTGACAGATTCTATTTTCTATGCATAGTTAGCTTGTTTGCTAGTTTCCATGGATTATATTGCTCAATATAAATTGTGGAAATGATATAGTACAGTAGTCATTGTGTGGAAACAATTATGAATCTTGTCTTTGAAAGTACCAAAGTGAAACGGTTTGCTCTTTATCATACTAACCTATCTCACGAAGTTCCGTCAAGTTTTGTGTGATTGAAGTTTTCAAGTTTTGGGTGAGATGTCGATATGAGGAGAATAACGAGTAACAAGACCCTAAGCTTGGGGATGCCCAAGGCACCCCCAAGGTAATATTCAAGGAATATCCAAACAACTAAGCTTGGGGATGCCCAGGAAGGCATCCCCTCTTTCGTCTCCAACATTATCAGTAACCTCACTTGGAGCTATGTTTTCATTCGTCACATGATATGTATTTTTCTTGGAGCGTCATTTAATTTTGTTAGGATTTGCTTGCTGTTATTTAGAACAATGTTTCGCATCTTTTATTTCAATAAAAGTGGCAATGATAGCCTTTGCGATGCTTATTTTGCAAGTATACATGTTGTTGTTTGAAAAAAGAAAGTTTGCCGCTGTTGCAAGCATTCCCTAGAAAAGTCAGAATATGGTTAAATGTTGAAACTTTTTGAAAATAAGCTCTGATAAATTTTCTACAGTGTGGTATTTTTTCATAATTTTTGGAGTTTAAGAAGTATTATTACTCTTTCATTCTTTACAGACTGTACTGGTTGGCAGATTGCTGTTATGTTTGCATATGTTTGCTTGTCTAATGATTCTATTTGGGGATAGGAGTATTAAATATGCAGAGCGTTTAGTATGAAATGTTGAATAATAATTTTAGCGATTTGCTATAGTAGATAATGATAAGGTTTTTGCATTGTCTTATACTAACTTATCTCACGAGTTCTTGTTGAGTTTTGTGCGGATGAAGCTTTTGAGATTTAGGAACCCCGTGATATGAGAAGAATTAAGGAGACACAAAAGCTCAAGCTTGGGGATGCCCAAGGCACCCCAAGATAATATTTCAAGAATCCTCAAGCATCTAAGCTTGGGGATACCTCGATAGACATCCCACCTTTCCTCTTCAACAATTATCGGTTAGTATCGGTTGAGCCTAAGTTTTTGCTTCTTCACATGAGTTCTGCTATTCTTAGAATGTCATTTTATTTTCATTTTGATTGCTGTTTTAATAAAATACTTAGATCTGAAAGTTTTTAAATAAAATAGAGTCCTCGAATAGTTGTCAGGGAGGCTAGGTAAGCGGCATTCACATCCTGTCAACGAAGCTCTTTTCTATGGAATTGCTCTAGTGCTTCACTTATATCTTTTTGAGCACGGTGTGCTTTAGTATTTTTGAATAAATTCTCTCTAGCTTCACTTAAATTAATTTGAGAGAAAGAAATATTATGCTCATGATCTTCACTTATATCTTTTTGGAGTAGCTTGTCATTTACTCTTGTACTTCACTTATATCCTATGAGTAAATTGTTGAATGAATTGAATATCATGAAGTTGAAATCATATCATGCCTAGTGGTAAATTCACATTTGGTTTAGAAAGTGAAATCTTTTGAGGCTTGACAATCACAATATTGGTCATACAAGCAATTCACAAATAATTAGTATAAGGAAGAGAACTTTCACATGCAAATACACTATCATGGAAATCTTTTGTGATTGTGAGCCCCCATCAAAATATTATATGCCAAAATTGTTGACGCCGGACAAGGAAGACAATGTAATGGTTTAAGTTTGTTGATATTCACATAGAAGTTATATTTTCATAGATCCTTCAACATGTGGTGCTGGCCCCCCATCTTTGCTAGCCAAAAAGTTCCACACCAAGTAGAGATACTACTTGTGCATCCAAAAACCCTTAAACCCAAATATTATTTCCAAGAGTCCACCATACCTACCTAAGGATTGAATAAGATCCTTTGAGTAAGTTGTCATCGGTGCAATAAGGCAATAAAAATTGTTCCTAAAAGTGTTAGATCATTTAGTGTAAGAGAAAATTGAGCGTTGTACGAACTTGTGTTGGCAAAGAATAAAAGCGACAGACTACATAATAAAGGTTGCTGTCATAAGGGGCAATATAACGTGATGTTCTTTTGCGCTAAGGGGTTGAGAATACAAACAAATAAGCGCATGGCAACCTCTGCTTCGCTCTACGAAGGGCCTATATTTTACTTTTTAGTATTTACTTTATGCAAAGAGTCAAAGTTTTTCTCTCTATTCCTTTTTATTTTTCTCCTTTGGCAAGCATCATGTGGTGAGGAAAGATCTAGGCACATATATCTAGTGGGATATGGGTAGCATGAGTTATTATTGTTGACATCACCCTTGAGGTGAAAACGCTGGGAGGCAAAATTATAAGCCCCTATCTTTCTATGTGTCTGGTTGAAACATTTTGCTCGTGTGTATGCGGTGAGTGTTAGCAATCATAGAGAACTATATGATGGTTGAGTATGTGGAGCTCTTACTTCAACTCTGTTCAATAAGTTGAATTACAATTGCTTGGTGACTGAGAACATAGGTTGTTGAGTTTCAAGAGAATTTATTGTGTTGGTGTACAAAAAGAGGGGTACACTTTTTGTACCCCTATAACTGTGCACGGGCAGTCTGAGCCGCGGATACCACCACACCAAGCAAGGCAAGGGAGGTGAGCCAGGGTAAGACCGAAGCTCAAGAGAACTAGAACGACGCCAAGGCCAAGACCACGAAGAGCAAAGGGGATGAAGCGGACTCCCCCGGCAAGATCCTTGCCGGGAGACAGTTCTAGCAGCCCCGGCAAGACCCTTGCCGCGGCGACTCATCCCACGCCTATGGAGCAAATCACCCTTGAGTTCACTACCCCCAAAGGGCAAGGATTCGGGAGACATCCCCGTGGCGGCATGCAGATCTTTGTGAAGACGTTCAAGATCAGATACGCACTAAGGAGACGAAAACCCTTGGCGGGATCCCAGCCGAGGAAGACCACAAGGCCCCCGGCAAGCGCCTTGCTAGGGATGACAGCAGGCGCCTTGGCAAGACCCTTGCCGGGGCCCCGGCAAGGCCCTTGCCAAGGACACCCGCAGGGCCACCATCAGGCCCACGCCGACTAAACCTCCACCACCGCATGCATGCAGCTGCCGACCCAACCAGCTGGGCAGGCACCTGTGTGGCGGCATGTAGATCTTCATGAAGACCCACCACTGCGCCACCTCAGCTGCCTGCCTACCTACGTGGCATCCCAGGCTTCGCTGGCCAAGGCGCGTGTCAACACAAGAAGGAGCAGCGACGGACGAGACAGATCTCTCCCCCATCCCCGATAAAGCAAGGACACCTAGGCAAGACGCATTAAATGTGCCTTGTCATGTAATGCGAGGGATAACCTCACATCACTGTACCCTTTCCACCTCCTGTGTGCCACTGTGGCAACCCCTTTTTCTATAAAAGGAGGCCCGAGGCGACCAGAGGAAGGATTCGGCTTTTTGGAGCTCCTCACGCCCCATAGCTAGCTCAAGAACACAGATATACAATCCACCAAAGCAGGAGTAGGGTTTTACGCATCCTCGCGGCCCGAACCTGGATAAACGAACCGTGTTCTATCTGTTTGATCCGCTCTTCTCACGACCCCGTGCCCCGTTAACCCCAGTAGGGATTCTTGTGATCCCATAGGTGTTGTTCCCACCGACATCTTTGGCGCGCCATGTAGGGGGCGCAGTTGTGAGAATCGGCTTTAGCAGTTAGTTCGGCGCTTCTTCATCATCATGGCGCCCAGGAAAAAGATGATGGTGGCGGTTGGCCAGTCGGAAGCCAGACAGCCCGTTCCAACGCGGGTGAGCAGCGGACCGGTCGCAGAAAGGACCCGGGGCGCTGCTCGCGAAAACCAACACCATCCCAGCAGCCGGAGTTTGGGAGGTGGCGATGTTTGTGCGCCTGGTAACGGGCCACACGTCGCCAAATCCAAAGGCGGAGCCCAGCCCTTCGCGGGTGGAGCGGGGCCTTCCAAGGTCATCACCGCCCCGCCCGAAGGCGATGCAAGGGCCTCCAAGACTCCCATGCCGGCACCAACAGCGCGCTCCTCCCAGGCAGCGCGCGACGAACGGCGTAATCACGCCGAAGAAACCGGGCATCACCGCGGGAAGAGCCCCGAGCGCCACTCCCGGGACGTAGAAGACCTGCCCACTCGCCAAGGCACTGGTGAAAACGGCATGCGACCGCAGGGTCGTGATAGAGCTCCTTCTGACATGGTCAGAAGTCGATGCGCGTCGCGATCCGTGTAGGTTTCGCTACCACCGACGCCAGCAGAGGCCCTGGCGCGCGCGCAGTTGCTCCTCGACTTTCCTCCCACTATGGGGAAACTCGACGAATGGAGAGCCACTATCCGAAGCCTTGTTGCGGTGGCCAACAAATACGAACCAAGTCCGGTGGGACCCCCGGGTCGACGCTCCGATGGAGTCCCGCGGACTAGTGGCAGAAAAGCCGGCGGCGCCTCGACCATGGTGCATTCACCTCTTCCCCATCCGGTACCGCGGACGCCGGCTCGTCGCGACATCGCGGGCGACGACATCTCCATAGCATCGTCTGACCCGCGGACCCACTGTGACCAGCACCAAGTTCTTCGGGAACGAGCCCATGAAGACGCTCGAACCACTATCGAGCGCCGGCGCGGAGCGCGCCACTAGTCAGACAGGCGAGCAGGGCCTGCTGTGAACCACCCGGCCCTGGAGAGCCCTGGAGGCCTACCTTACGAGGTAGGCTGTCCGGCTTTTACCCGTGAGCTGCGGCAGTTCCAGTAGCCCACTCACCGCACCTTCAAACCTGACGTTGGCGAAAAGTACAACGGCAAGACTCACCCGTCTGAGTTCCTCAGCATCTACACCATCGCGATGCAAGCCGCCGGAGCCCGCGACGATAAGGTGCTTGCGAATTACTTTCCATTGGCTCTTAAACCCAACGCCATGTCGTGGTTGATGCACTTGCCGGTATACTCTATTTCCTCCTGGTCGGATTTGTGCCATGAGTTTGTGGGCGCCTTTACTGGAGGTCACCAAGCCCATGGCCAAGCAAGCGACCTGGATGTCATTCCCCAGAAGGGAGGCGAGAGTCTGCGCAAGTATATACAGAGGTTCAGCCGGGTACAGTACAATATCCCTGATGTTCACCCTGCCGCCATCATCAGCGCGTTCCATCAGAACGTGTGTAACCGCAAGATGCGCGAAGAACTGGCAATGAACAAGGTGAAAGATGTGGCAGAACTCTATGTTCTTGCTGACAGATGTGCCCGAGCTAAAGAGGGAAGGAAGTACCCCGGCGAAGATGTCGGCGTGGAAACCGACTCCTCAGATGAGGATACTGCCGCCCCGGCGAAGAAAGGTTAGCGCCGCAACAGGAAGCACAAAGGTAAAGCTGTGCTTGCCGTCGAGGGATCTGACGACGCCGGCTCCGCCAAGAAAACCAAGGCAGATGACCCCAGCAAGGAAATTGCCGGATGTGTCGCCTGCCGGGCCTTGGCGGCTGTCGAGAAGCCAGGAAACTCCGACAAGCAATACTGCAAGATCCATCGCACCAAAGGCCATGATCTCCAGAACTCCCCACAGGTTGAGCTCCTTGCTGAGAAGCAGAGGGCTGAATATGAGTGGCGGGACAAGGAGAAAGGCCGGGACGGCTCTGAGGGGTCCGGCAAGAAGCGTGACGGCCAGGCGGGCCGTCGCGGCAAAGATAAACAGCAGGAGAGGCCCGCCCGGGGCCGTGACAAAAATCCAGAAGAGGATGATCACGAAGAGGACGATGAGTTTGGTGACCAAGAATTTCAGAAAGCTACAGAGGCCATGTGCGTCGATGGCGGCGCCTCGCTGCATACCTCTCACCGCCAGCTTAAACAGTGGGCGCGTGAGATTACAGCGGCGGAACCGTCGTTTGATGCCCAAAGGCCGTTGAAGTGGTCCGGCACACCTATCATTTTTGACACTGAGGATCACCCTGATCACACTACTGCAGTCGGGTGCTTGCCATTGTTGGTTTCACCAACAATACGCAACCTCAAGGTGACAAAGATGCTAGTCGATGGCGGGGCCGGTCTGAACTTAATCTCGCCTACCGTGATCGAGGAATTGCATATTCCTGATGAAGACCTCAAAGAGACGGGCACGTTTCAGGGGGTCAACCCGGGAAGAAGTCAACCAAAGGGAAAGGTCACGTTGCCCGTGACTTTTGGGAGTGATCTGAACTACAGGATAAAAAGGGTTGTGTTCGACGTTGCCAAGATCCCCTTGCCTTACAACGGGATCCTTGGCCGCCCAGCGCTGGCCAAGTTCATGGCGGCGTCACATTACGCCTACAACACCCTGAAGATGCCGGGGCCTATGACGATCATTACCGTCCCATCAGACAAGAAGGATGCGCTAATTTGCGCTGACCAACTCTACCAGCAAGCAGTTGCAGCAGCCGCCACTGCTAAGGCGCTTGCTCCTGCCGCTGGAGCCCCGGGAAGGCAAAAGAAGAAGACCGGTGAGACCTCAGGCAACCACTTCGGCAAGCGCACCTCTTCGGAGTGTAGTGCTCCCGTCAAGGACGTGCCAGAGAGCTCCGCCGACAGAAACAAGAAGTCCAGGGCCACACCGCCGGGAACCAAGAAGGTTTCCGTCAAGGAGGACGGCACGGGAGGAGCTTTTACCATAAGCTCCACCCTTGATGACAAATAGGAAGACGCGCTCGTCACCTTCCTGCGGGCGAATGTCGACGTGTTTGCATGGTGAGCATCCGACATCCCCGGCGTTCCCAGGGAGGTGATTGAGCACCACCTTGCTGTCTTTCCTCATGCGCGGCCCGTCAAGCAGAAGGTCAGAAAGCAAGCTTTGGAATGACAAGAGTTCATCACAGAGGAGATCCGGAAACTGGAAGCAGCGGGTTTGGTAAGAGGAGTGCTCCATCCAACGTGGTTGGCCAATCCGGTGGTAGTGCGCAAGGCAAATGGGAAGTGGAGGCTGTGTATTGATTACACGGATATTAATAAGGCTTGTCCCAAAGACCCCTTCTCGTTGTCGCGCATCGACCAGATTGTTGACTCCACAGCTGGGTGTGATCTGTTGTCATTCCTTGATGCCTACTTCGGCTACCACCAGATCTTCATGACAAGGGAAGATGAAGAGAAAACGGCATTCATCACCCCATGTGGTACGTATTGCTTTATAAGGATGCCTTTCGGGTTGAAGAGTGCTGGTTCAACGTTTGCAAGGGCGGTCAAGATTGGTTTTGAACCCCAGCTCCATAGAAATATGGAAGCTTATATGGATGATATAGTGGTCAAAACCAAGAACAGGGCAACCCTCATATCGGATTTACAAGAAACATTTGCAAACCTACGCAAGATCAATCTCAAGCTAAACCCTGAGAAGTGCGTCTTCGGCGTCCCGTCTGGCAAGCTTCTCGGGTTCTTTGTGTCACAGCGTGGGATAGAGGCCAATCCGGACAAGATCAAAGCTATAGAGCAGATTGAAGCGCCCAAGCGAGTCAAGGATGTGCGTCGGCTTGCTGGTTGCATTGCCGCCATGAGCAGGTTCATTTCCAAGTCCGCCGAGCGCACCCTTCCCTTTTTCAAGATTTTGAAAAAGGCGGGCCCGATGGAGTGGACGCCAGAAGCCGAAGCAGCATTGCAAGATTTGAAGAGGTACCTCTCCTCCGCACCAATACTAGTTGCGCATAGGCCACAGGAACCGTTGCTGTTGTACCTGGCGGCAACGAACTAGGTGGTCAGAGCCGCACTAGTGGCGCAGAGAGAAATTGATGATGAGGTAATAGCAGCGATGGAGCCCGATGCCACCGATGCCGAGACGACGTAGCCAATTGAAGTGTCGCCGAAGAAGAAAATGATGCAGCACCCAGTCTACTTTGTTAGTTCCCTCCTGCAGGGGGCTAGATCGAGGTACTCTGGTGTGCAGAAACTGCTCTTCGGCCTTCTTATGGCCTCGAGGAAGCTGCGTCACTACTTCCAGGCGCACGAAATCACTGTCGTCACTCGCCTCCCTCTGCAATGGATATTGCACAATCCAGACGCAACGGGAAGGATCGTAGAGTGGGCACTGGAACTGTCCAGCTTTGGCCTCAAGTTTGAGAGTACCTCGACGATTCAAAGCTGAGTCCTGGCGGAGTTCGTTGCAGAATGGACCGCGACGCCTGACGAAGAAACCCAAGAGACTGCTCTCCCCGGCAAGGAGGCAAGTTGCGACTGGATCATGTACTTTGATGGAGCTTTCTCCTTACAGGGCGCCGGGGCTGGCGTACTGCTTGTCGCGCCCACCGGAGAGCACCTCAAGTACGTGATCTAGATGCACTTCCCTAGGGAGGTGTCAACAAACAATACGGCTGAGTACGAAGGGCTGCTTGCCGGTCTTAGGATCGCGGCAGACCTTGGAATCAAGAAACTCATCGTCAGAGGCGACTCGCAACTTGTCGTCAAGCAAGTCAACAAGGATTACCAAAGCCCGTTGATGAAGGCCTACGTCGATGAAGTGAGAAAGCTGGAAGAGCGTTTCGACAATATACAGGCAGAATACGTTCCCCGAGCGGAGAATGATATCGTCGATTACTTGTCAAAATGCGCTGCCCTCAAGCTACCTGTGGAACCAGGTACCTTTGTGCTTCGGCTAACTCAGCCATCCGTTGATCCATCAACAGAGCAGAACAAGAGGAGAAAATCAGGGCCCGGCAAGTACTTTCCCGCCGAGCTCCTCGAAGCCGCCGGCAAGGATGTTGCCGGAGACACTGAGCCCACCACGGGACGGCTAGCTCCGACAGAGCATCAAGCTCTTGCCATGGAGACAGCCGCTCCGATAGCGGAGGAAATGCCTTTAGTCCTCGCCGTCGAGCCCCAGGCTCCAGCGTGCACAACATACCGTCTGATTCCTCCAAACAGGGGAACTTCCTGAGGAGCAGGAAGAAGCGGAAAAAGTAGCCCGTCGCTCTACTATGTACCAATTCGTCGATGACGTCCTGTACAGAAAGAGGCCAAACGGCGTGAAATTGAAGTGTATCCCTCGAGAGGAAGGACTGGGGCTGTTGGCGGAGATACATGGAGGCATATGTGCATCCCACATCGGGTCAAGGGCCCTTGCCATCAAAGCGTTTCGGCAAGGCTTCTTCTGGCCCACCGCCCTCCAGGATGCGACGACACTAGTCACCAGGTGTGAAGCGTGTCAGTTCCATTCAAAGAAGCTTCATCAGCCAGCTCAAGCCCTTCAAACCATTCCTCTCTCCTGGCCTTTCTCGGTCTGGGGGCTCAACATACTGGGCCCTTTCCCCCGCGCTGTCGGGGGCTTTGAGTACTTGTACGTTGCAATCGACAAGTTCACAAAGTGGCCAGAAGTGGAAGCAGTGAGGAAGGTCATAGCACAGTTAGCCGTCAAGTTCTTCAAAGGACTGGTGTGCCGTTTTGGTGTACCCAATAGGGTTATCACCGACAACGGCACGTAGTTCACAAGCCACACCTTCATGCAATATATTCAAGACCTCGGCAGCAAGGTGTGTTTCGCTTCCGTTGCTCACCCACGAAGCAATGGTCAAGCTGAGAGGGCAAATGCTGAAGTACTGCGAGGCCTGAGGACAAAGACCTTGGACAGACTGCACAAGAGTGGAAGGCGCTGGATTGATGAATTGCCGGCGGTTCTTTGGTCAATCAGAACGACACCAAATCGAGCCACCGGCCAGACACCCTTTGCCCTGGTATATGGGGCAGAAGCAATTCTCCCCACGGAACTCATATACGGGTCACCTCGAGTACTCGCTTATGATGAGCTTGAGCAAGAGCAATTGCGGCAAGATGACGTAACGCTCCTTGAGGAAGATCGTCTTCGGGCGGCTGTGAGAGCAGCGCGCTACCAGCAAGCCTTGCGCCGCTACCATAGCCGCAAGGTTCATGCCCGAAGCTTGGAGGAAGGCGACCTTGTTCTTCGGCGCGTTCAATCGGCCAAGAATTCGAACAAGTTGACGCCAAAGTGGGAAGGCCCTTATCGGGTAATACGAGTCACCAGGCCCGGCGCAGTCCGCCTAGAGATCGAAGATGCTGTTCTAGTGAGTAACTCCTGGAACATTGGGCATCTTCGCAAGTTTTACCCGTGAGGCACGGCTTGTCGGGCCCCCCGGCAAGCCACCTTTTGTACGAGCCTTGCCGATGACGCATGTAACCCTTTGTATAAAGCCAGGCGCAGACCCTGAGCATAAGTAAATGAAGCGCTGGCGCCCTAAGTTATAGCATGCATGCTAGGCCGAGTCTCGTCCTTGGTTAGGGTTGATAGTGCTTAGCGGTGACTAACCCCTAGCTTAGAGGTCGAGTGTGCGTCTCTTTGTCTTTCTTTTGTCTTCTTTGGTTCACATGACACACAAATATCCATGCCGAACCACTTGGGAGAAAAAAAAGAGGAACCGACCAGCATCTAGCCCCCAGCAAGCCAGTATTGCCGGGGGCTGCAACAGCAAAGATTCACCCACGGCGAACCAGGGTTGCCGGGGATTGCAGCTTCAGATAAGTTCTTCATCCCTTATCATGCATTCCATTATGGACTGAGGTATGTGAAACCTCGTTTTCCCCTAAGCTGTCGTGCTCCCCTAACTCTAGGCCCTAGGGCTCGTTCCTGGGGCCAAGTTTGGTCGTAGTCGCGGCAGCGAAAGGATGAAACAAGGAGCCTGAACCCGCCTCATCCCTGCCTCCGCCAAAGGCGTGAGGAAGGTCGGGCGAAGTGGGGAGACGGAAAGGCCTGTTGCCGGGCAAGGAAATGTTTATCTTGAAGATATCAAGGATTTACTCCTTGTCGTGGGTTCCACCCGCAAACAAATGACCCAACAAGCATCCCTTTTTCATTAAAAAAAACATTCCACTCAGGTACAGTCCATAGGGAATGAAAAACATGAATGATGGGATTACAAGTTTTAAATTCAACAAATGCCCGAGGGCTTACAAACTAAAAAGAGATAAGGTGCCCGTAATCCCTTTCTTGTCCCTCTCCTCAGGAGGCAGGTCAAGGAGGCGAAAAGGACAAAAGGAGCGCCTAGGCGAGCTACGGGTGGCAGAAGACACCAAGAGAACATCTTGGTGGCCGTCCAAAGGCTGGATGGTGATGGCGGCGCCGGAAGCAGAGCTCGAAGACGAGGCGGCAGGACGTCAGCACGCGGCGAAGGCATCGGTGCCCGCGTACTCTGACTTGACGGCCTTGCCGCCCGCCCTCTTCCTCTTCCGCAGCCTCCCAACGCTAGCCGCCCAAGGAGATGACCCCTAGAAGTTCAGGGAGCCGGCGACACGGATGATGGGGTCGCCGGTGCCGCACGGAGCGGCACCCGACACCTAATCGGACCCGTCATCCTGCCGCCTACTACCCTCGTCGTCGCTGCCGCTGTCCTCCTCCTCACTCCCGCCCGAGGAGGAGTCTTCACTATCAGAAGAGCTCTCCACGCAGCACCTTGCACGGGTCCCAAAGCACCCGAAGACCTTAACAGAGAGAAGGCCACCCTCCATCAGCTTAAAATGGAGCGTGAGCCCCTCCGTCAAGCGGTGGATATGAGCAAACGTCTTCCATCCCCGACGAAGATACATCACGTGTGGGGCGGGGAAGTCAACGCGGACCCGCGTGCCACTGATCTCGCAGCCCCTCATGTGCAGCCGCAACGACTCCGGCGGATCCAGCTCCATCTCCCGCGCAAATGGAGTCGGGAGACGAAGGCGACGACGCGGCAGCTGGCGCAGCCTGACGAAGAACTCACAAGGGTCATCCCCAACATGGCCCTCCATTGGAGGAGGAGCTGCTGGCGGAGGAAAGGCCGACGCGCCACCCCGTCCTCCTCTTCCCCGAGCGCCCCGGCCTCACCCACGGCCTTGCCCCTCCCCCTTCCCCTCGCGGCTGGCTCTGCCACCGCAGGCACAGGGGAAGGAGGGACGCGTTATCGAGTGGTGACCCTTGTCGCCATGGTTGAAGGACCGAGATTCCCTCTCTCCATGACGGATGGAAGGGAGGAGCAGAAGCTGAAGGAAGAAGAAGATGAAAGAATGCGGGACGTCATCCCCCCCTCCCGCTCTTTATAAACGATCGAGGTTGGGGCTCGGCCGCCCCGCCCGGCCAATCAAGATACGGAAGGCGCAGGGAGCCAGGACCGCCCCGCCGCCCCAACCAGCGATGGCCCGGTTTCCCACCCCGTGATCGTGGGGAGTGGACGCCTTGAAGACCGCGCCTCAGCCCCATTCAGTAAATGGGCCGCGCCTCCACGCCTCCCTCCGTTTATGGGGAAGGCATGAACCGCCCCTTTACTACGATGTGACGCATGCCTGCGGGAACCAACCCTACGCATGCTGCCCACGTCACACGCACCTCCCCACGCCACGCCACGCCACGCGCGGGAGTCGTGGGAAGCGCAGCGCGCGAAGGATCTTACCGCGGTAAAAACCGCCTCGCCTGCCCGTGCACCGTCTTTGGGCCTAGCCCAACAACGCGTTGCGCTTATGTGTGGCCCAGGCCCGGGGGCTCCTGTCGGTGTACAAAAAGAGGGGTACACTTTCTGTACCCCTATAACTGTGCACGGGCAGTCTGAGCCGCGGATACCACCACACCAAGCAAGGAAAGGGAGGTGAGCCAGGGTAAGACCGAAGCTCAAGAGAACTAGAACGACGCCAAGGCAAAGACCACGAAGAGCAAAGGGGACGAAGCGGACTCCCCCGGCAAGATCCTTGCTGCGAGACAGTTCTAGCAGCCCCGGCAAGACCCTTGCCGCGGCGACTCGTCCCGCGCCTACGGAGCAAATCACCCTTGAGTCCACTGGCCCCAAAGGGCAAGGATTCGGGAGACATCCCCGTGGCAGCATGCAGATCTTTGTGAAGACGTTCAAGATCAGATACGCATTAAGGAGACGACAACCCTTGGCGGGATCCCAGCCGAGGAAGACCACAAGGCCCCCGGCAAGCGCCTTGCTAGGGATGACAGCAGGCACCTCGGCAAGACCCTTGTCGGGGCCCCGGCAAGGCCCTTGCCGAGGACACCCGCAGGGCCACCATCAGGCCCACGCCGACTAAACCTCCACCACCGCATGCATGTAGCTGCCGACCCAACCAGCTGGGCAGGCACCTGCATGGCGGCATGCAGATCTTCATGAAGACCCACCACTGCGCCACCTCAGCTGCCTGCCTACCTATGTGGCATCGGAGGCGTCGCTGGCCAGGGCGCGTGTCGACACAAGAAGGAGCGGCGACGGACGAGACAGATCTCTCCCCCGTCCCCGATAAAGCAGGGACACCTAGGCAAGACACATTAAATGCGCCTTGTCATGTAATGCGAGGGATAACCTCGCATCACTGTACCCTTTCCACCTCCTGTGTGCCACTGTGGCAACCCCTTTTTCTATAAAAGGAGGCCTGGGGCGACCAGAGGAAGGATTCGGCTTTTTGGAGCTCCTCACTCCCCATAGCTAGCTCAAGAACACAGATATACAATCCACCAAAGCAGGAGTAGGGTTTTACGCATCCTCGCGGCCCGAACCTGGATAAACGAACCGTGTGCTATCTGTTTGATCCGCTCTTCTCACGACCCTGCGCCCCGCTAACCACGGTAGGGATTCTTGTGATCCCATAGGTGTTGTTCCCACCGACACATTGTTTGAACCTTAACATGTGAATTGGTTGTTATAACATGAGAAGTTCTATAAGAATGAATTGCTCTTATGATGCTAGGAAAAGTGATTGGAATTATCATTGATCAAACTTATGCACTTTGCTAGCATTCACACTTCATAAATTGTTTCTTTTATCATTTACCTACTCGAGGACGAGTAGGAATTAAGCTTGGGGATGTTGATACGTCTCCAATGTATCTATAATTTATGCAGTATTCTTGCTGTTATATTATTGTTCTTGGATGTTTTAATCATTTTATAGCAACTTTATATCATTGTTTGGGACTAACCTATTGACCCACTGCCCAGTGCCAGTTGTTGTTTTTTGCTTGTTTTTTACATCGGAGGAAATCAATATCAAATGGAGTCCAAACACCGCGAAACTTTTTGGAGATTTTTTATGGACCAGAACACCCAAGATGGGCCAGAGCAGCACCTGGGGGGGTGCCCCGAGGGGGGCACAACCCACCAGGGTGCGCCTGGGGGCCCAGGCGCACCCAGGTGGGTTGTGCCCACCTCGGTGGCCTCCCGCACCCCCTCTTTCCCTATAAATTCCCAAATATTCCAAAAACCCTCGGGGTTAACCTAGATTAGAAGTTCCGCCACCGCAAGGCTCTATAGCCACTGAAAACCAATCTAGACCCCGTTCCGGCACCCTACCGGAGGGGGAAATCATCTTCAATGTCCATCTTCGTCATCCCGACGGCCACCACGATCAGGAGGGAGTAGTCCACCCTCGGGGATGAGGGTTTGTACCAGTAGCTATGTGTTTAATCTCTCTCTCTCTCTCTCTCTCTCGTGTTCTTGAGATGTCACAATCTTGATGTATCATGGGCTTTGTTAATATAGTCGGATCATATTGTGTTTTCCCCTCTCTATCTTATTGTGATGAATTGAGTTTTTCCCTTTGAGATTTCATTGTTATCTTTTATGGATTTGAGAACACTTGATATATGTCTTGCAATTGAATACTTGTGGTGGCAATGGGGTATCGTATTGATTCACTTGATATATGTTTTGGCACTAAACTCGCGGATTCCCAAGGTGACATTGGGGTAATCTATGCATAGGGGTTGATGCACGTTCTTGTCTTTGTTTCTCTGATAGAAATCTTGGGGTACTCTTTGAAGTTCTTTGTGTTGGATTGAATATTATGAATCTGAATTTGCTTTGGTGTTATTTTAGTACGAACCCTTGGTTAGATTGATCAGAAAAAATAGATTCGTGTTATTTTAGTATGAACTCTAGGATAGATTGATCGAAAAGAATAGCTTTGAGGTGGTTTCGTACCCTACAAAAAATTTCGTCTTATGTTCTCTGCTACCTCTTTTAGCACTGCGTTGGTTTTCCCCGAAGAGGAAGGGATGATGCAGCAAAGTAGCGTAAGTATTTCCTCAGTTTTTGAGAACCAAGGTATCAATCCAGTAGGAGGCTACGCGCGAGTTCCTCGTACCTGCACAAAACAAATAAATCCTCGCAACCAATGCAAATAGGGGTTGTCAATCCCTATAGGGCCACTTACGAGAGTGAGATCTGATAGATATGATAAAGATAATATTTTTGGTATTTTTATGATAAAGATGCAAAGTAAAATAAAGGCAAAGTAAATAGCAAAGTAAATAACTAAGTAGTAGGAGATTAATATGATAAAGATAGACCCGGGGGCCATAGGTTTCACTAGTGGCTTCTCTCGAGAGCATAAGTATTCTACGGTGGGTGAACAAATTAAAGTTGAGCAATTGACAGAATTGAGCATAGTTATGAGAATATCTAGGTATGATCATGTATATAGGCATCACGTCCGAGACAAGTAGACCGACTCCTGCCTGCATCTACTACTATTACTCCACTCATCGACCGCTATCCAGCATGCATCTAACGTATTAAGTTAAAAACAGAGTAACGCCTTAAGCAAGATGACATGATGTAGAGGGATAGACTCATGCAATATGAAGAAAACCCCATCTTGTTATCCTCGATGGCAACAATACAATACGTGCCTTGCTGCCCTTACTGTCACCGGGAAAGGACACCGCAAGATTGAACCCAAAGCTAAGCACTTCTCCCATTGCAAGAAAGATCAATCTAGTAGGCCAAACCAAACTGATAATTCGAAGAGACTTGCAAAGATAACCAATCATACGTATCAAGCATCCCCAAGCTTAATTCCTGCTCGTCCTTGAGTAGGTAAATGATAAAAACAGAATTTTTGATGCGAAATGCTACTTGGCATAATTTTAATGTAATTCTTCTTAATTGTGGTATGAATATTCAGATCCAAAAGATTCAAGACAAAAGTTTATATTGACATAGAAAATAATAATACTTCAAGCATACTAACAAAGCAATTATGTCTTCTCAAAATAACATGGCTAAAGAAAGTTATCCCTACAAAATCATATAGTCTGGCTATGCTCTATCTTCACCACACAAAATATTTAAATCATGCACAACCCCGATGGCAAGCCAAGCAATTGTTTCATACTCTTGACATTCTCAAAACTTTTTCAATCTTCACGCAATACATGAGCGTGAGCCATGGATATAGCACTATAGGTGGAATAGAGTGGTGGTTGTGGAGAAGACAAAAAGGGGAAGATAGTCTCACATCAACTAGGCATATCAACGGGCTATGGAGATGCCCATCAATAGATATCAATGTGAGTGAGTAGGGATTGCCATGCAACGGATGCACTAGAGCTATAAGTATATGAAAGCTCAAAAAGAAACTAAGTGGGTGTGCATCCAACTTGCTTGCTCATGAAGACCTAGGGCAATTTGAGGAAGCCCATCATTGGAATATACAAGCCAAGTTCTATAATGAAAAATTCTCACTAGTATATGAAAGTGATACCATGAGACACTCTCTACTATGAAGATCATGGTGCTACTTTGAAGCACAAGTGTGGTAAAAGGATAGCAACATTGTCCATTCTCTCTTTTTCTCTCATTTTTTATTTTTGGGGCCTTTTCTCTTTTTTATGGCTTCTTTTATCTCTTTTTTTTATTTTTCGTCCGGAATCTCATCCCGACTTGTGGGGGAGTCATAGTCTCCATCATCCTTTCCTCACTGGGACAATGCTCTAATAATGATGATCATCGCACTTTTATTTTTCTTACAACTCAACAATTACAACTCGATACTTAGAACAAGATATGACTCTATATGAATGCCTCCGACGGTGTACTGGGATATGCAATGATTCATGAGTGACAAGTATGAAAGAATTATGAACGGTGGCTTTGCCACAAATACTATGACAACTACATGATCATGCTAAGCAATATGACAATGATGGAGTGTGTCATGAACAGAACGGTGGAAAGTTGCATGGCAATATATCTTGGAATGGCTATGGAAATGCCATAATAGGTAGGTATGGTGGCTGTTTTGAGGAAGGTATATGGTGGGTGTATGATACCGGCGAAAGGTGCGCGGTATTAGAGAGGCTAGCAAGGGTAGTAGGGTGAGAGTGTGTATAATCCATGGACTCAACATTAGTCATAAAGAACTCATATACTTATTGCAAAAATCTACAAGTTATCAAAGCAAATTATTACGCGCATGCTCCTAGGGGGATAGGTTGGTAGGAAATGACCATCGCTCGTCCCCGACCGCCACTCATAAGGAAGACAATCAATAAATAAATCATGCTCCGACTTCATCACATGACGGTTCACCATACGTGCATGCTACGGGAATCACAAACTTCAACACAAGTATTTCTCAAATTCACAACTACTCAACTAGCATGACTTTAATATCACCATCTCCATATCTCAAAACAATTATGAAGTATCAAACTTATCATAGTATTCGACACACTCATAAGAAAGTTTTATTATTAATCTTGCATACCAAGCATATTAGGATTTTAAGCAAATTACCATGCTATTTAAGACTCTCAAAATAATCTAAGTGAAGCATGAGAGATCAATAGTTTCTATAAAACAAATCCACCACCGTGCTCTAAAAGATATAAGTGAAGCACTAGAGCAAAATTATATAACTCAAAAGATATAAGCGAAGCACATAGAGTATTCTAACAAATTGCAAATCATGTATGGCTCTCTAAAAAGATGTGTACAGCAAGGATGATTGTGGTAAAATAATAAGCAAAGACTCAAATCATACAAGACGCTGCAAGTAAAACACGTATCATGTGGTAAATAAAAATATAGCTCCAAGTAAAGTTACCGATAGAAGTAGACGAAAGAGGGGATGCCTTCCGGGGCATCCCCAAGCTTTGCCTTTTAGGTGTCCTTAGATTATCTTGGGGGTTCCATGGGCATCCCCAAGATTAGGCTCTTGCCACTCCTTGTTCCATAATCCATCAAATCTTTACCCAAAACTTGAAAACTTGACAACACAAAACTTAAAGTAGAAAATCCCGTGAGCTCCGTTAGCTAAAGAAAACAAAAGACCACTTCAAGGTACTTTAATGAACTCATTATTTATTTATATGGGTTTTATACCTACTTTATTCCAACTTCTCTATGGTTCATAAACTATTTTACTAGCCATAGATTCATCAAAATAAGCAAACAACACACGCAAAACAGAATCTGTCAAAAACAGAACAGTCTGTAGTAATCTGTAGCTAGCGCAAGATCTGGAACCCCAAAAATTCTAAACTAAATTGCTGGACATGAGGAATTTATCTATTAATCATATGCAAAAACAATTAACTAAATAGCACGTTCCAAATAAAAATTACAGCAGTTCTCGTGAGCGCTAAAGTTTCTGTTTTTTACAGCAAGTTCAACAAGACTTTCCCCAAGTCTTCCCAACGGTTCTACTTGGCACAAACACTAATTAAACACAAAAAACACAACCAAAACAGAGGCTAAATAATTTATTTAATACTAAGCAGGAGCAAAAATCAAGGAATAAAAATAAAATTGGGTTGCCTCCCAACAAGCGCTATCGTTTAACGCCCCTAGCTAGGCATAACAAGCAAGAATAGATCTAGGTATTGCCATCTTTGGTAGGCAATCCATAAGTGGATCTCATAATAGATTCATAAGGTAATTTAATTTTCTTTCTAGGAAAGTGTTCCATGCCTTTCCTTAACGGAAATTGGAATCTAATATTTCCTTCCTTCATATCAATAATTGCACCAATCGTTCTAAGGAAAGGTCTACCAAGAATAATAGGACATGAAGGATTGCAATCTATGTCAAGAACAATAAAATCTACGGGCACATAATTCCTATTTGCAACAATAAGAA
Organism: Triticum urartu; assembly: GCF_056163025.1. Lineage (NCBI taxonomy): Eukaryota > Viridiplantae > Streptophyta > Magnoliopsida > Poales > Poaceae > Triticum > Triticum urartu. The sequence continues at coordinate 358,339,808 of NC_141876.1, read as the reverse complement.
CATCATTAATTCTTCCCATAGGTTACTTAATAGTGGAATCCGCAAGGTGCAAGTTTAGAGTGCAATCATCAAAATCACGGAAACCTAACAAATCACACAAAGTTTTTGGAATCGTGGAAACACTAGGACCCAAATCACATAAAGCATAGCATTCATGATCTTTAATTTTAATTTTAATAGTTGGTTCCCACTCATCATAAAGTTTTCTAGGGATAGAAACTTCCAATTCAAGTTTTTCTTCATAAGATTGCATCAAGGCATCAACGATATGTTTAGTAAACGCTTTATTTTGACTATAAGCATGAGGAGAATTTAGCACGGATTGCAACAAGGAAATAAAATCAATAAAGGAGCAATTTTCATAGTTAAATTCCTTGAAATCCATAATAGTGGGTTTAGCAACATATAGGGTTTTAATTTCTTCAATCCCACTTTTATCAAATTTAGCATCAAGATCAAAAGACTCAGAATTCTTGGAACGCCTTATAGGTAAAGTTGGATCATATTCAGTCCCATCATTATCAAGATTCATATTGCAAAACAAAGATTTAATAGGGGACACATCAATAACTTTTAGATCTTCATCATTATTTTCATAGGAACTAGAAGCACACGCTTTTATAAAGGCATCTTTCTTAGCACGCATCCTAGCGGTTCTTTCTTTGCACTCGTCAATGGAAATTCTCATGGCTTTGAGAGACTCATTGATATCATGCTTACGTGGAATAGATCTAAGTTTCAAAGAATCAACATCAAGAGCAATTCTTTCAACGTTCCTAGCCAATTCATCAATCTTAAGCAATTTTTCTTCAATCACAGCATTAAAATTCTTTTGCGAAGTAATAAATTCTTTAATATTAGAATCAAAATCAGAGGGCATCTTATTATAATTTCCATAAGAATTGTTGTAGGAATTACCATAATTATTAGAGGGATTACTAGGATAAGGCCTAGGATTGAAATTTCCTCTATACGCATTATTACCAAAATTGTTCCTACCAAAAAAATTCACATCCATAGATTCATTATTATTCTCAATCAATGTAGACAAGGGCATATCATTAGGATCAGAAGGACCACTCTTATTAGCAAATAATTTCATAAGTTCATCCATCTTTCCACTCAAAACATTAATTTCTTCTATCGCATGCACCTTTTTATTAGTAGATCTTTCAGTATGCCATTGAGAATAATTAACCATAATATTATCTAGGAGTTCAGTAGCTTCTCCTAAGGTGATTTCCATAAAAGTGCCTCCCGCGGCCGAATCCAAAAGATTTCTATAAGCAAAATTCAATCCGGCATAAATTTTTTGTATAATCATCCACAAATTTAAACCATGAGTAGGGCAATTAAGTATCATTAATTTCATTCTCTCCCAAGCTTGTGCAACATGTTCATGATCAAGTTGCTTAAAGTTCATAATATCTTTTCTAAGAGAGATGATTTTAGCGGGAGGAAAATACTTAGAGATAAAAGCATCTTTGCACTTGTTCCCTGAATCAATACTATTTTTAGGCAAAGACGAAAACCAAGCTTTAGCACGATCTCTAAGCGAAAAAGGAAATAGCTTCAATTTAACAATATCATTATCCACATCTTTCTTCTTTTGCATGTCACACAAATCAGCGAAGCTATTTAGATGGGTAGCGGCATCTTCACTAGGAAGGCCGGAGAACGGATCTTTCATGACAAGATTCAGCAAAGCAGTATTAATTTCACAAGATTCAGCATCGGTGAGAGGAGCAATCAGAATGCTAATAAAATCATTGTTGTTGGTATTGGTGAAGTCACACAATTTAGTATTATCTTGAGCCATCGCGACAAACAAGCAAACTAACACACAAGCAAACAAAAAGCAAGCGGACAAAAAGGGGCAAATAGAGAAAGAGAGGGAGGATAGAGAGAGGGTGAATAAAATGGCAAGGGTGAATTAGGGGGAGAGGAAAATGAGAGGCAAATGGCAAATAATGTAATGCGGGAGATAAGGTTATGTGATGGGTACTTGGTATGTTGACTTTTGCGTAGACTTCCCCGGCAACGGCGCCAGAAATCCTTCTTGCTACCTCTTTTAGCACTGCGTTGGTTTTCCCCGAAGAGGAAGGGATGATGCAGCAAAGTAGCGTAAGTATTTCCCTTAGTTTTTGAGAACCAAGGTATCAATCCAGTAGGAGGCTACGCATGAGTCCCTCGTACCTGCACAAAACAAATAAATCCTCGCAACCAACGCAAATAGGGTTGTCAATCCCTATAGGGCCACTTACGAGAGTGAGATCTGATAGATATGATAAAGATAATATTTTTGGTATTTTTATGATAAAGATGCAAAGGAAAATAAAGGAAAAGTAAATAACTAAGTAGTAGGAGATTAATATGATAAAGATAGACCCGGGGGCCATAGGTTTCACTAGTGGCTTCTCTCCAGAGCATAAGTATTCTACGGTGGGTGAACAAATTGCTGTTGAGCAATTGACAGAATTGAGCATAGTTATGAGAATATCTAGGTATGATCATGTATATAGGCATCACGTCCGAGACAAGTAGACCGACTCCTGCCTGCATCTACTACTATTACTCCATTCATCGACCACTATCCAGCATGCATCTAGAGTATTAAGTTAAAAACAGAGTAACACCTTAAGCAAGATGACATGATGTAGAGGTATAGACTCATCCAATATGAAGAAAACCCCATCTTGTTATCCTCGATGGCAACAATACAATATGTGCCTTGCTGCCCTTACTGTCACTGGGAAAGGACACCGCAAGATTGAACCCAAAGCTAAGCACTTCTCCCATTGCAAGAAAGATCAATCTAGTAGGCCAAACCAAACTGATAATTCGCAGAGACTTGCAAAGATAACCAATCATACATAAAAGAATTCAGAGAAGATTCAAATATTACTCATAGATAGACTTGATCATAAACCCACAATTCATCGGTCTCAACAAACACACCGCAAAAAGAAGATTACATCGAATAGATCTCCACAAGATAGGGGGAGAACATTGTATTGAGATCCAAAAAGAGAGAATAAGCCATCTAGCTACTAAATATGGACCCGTAGGTCTGAAGTAAACTACTCACACTTCATCGGAGAGGCTATGGTGTTGGTGTAGAAGCCCTCCGTGATCGATGCCCCTTTCAGCGGAGCTCCGGAACAGGCCCCAAGATGGGATCTCGTGGATACAGAAAGTTACAGCGGTGGAATTAGGGTTTTGGCTCCGTATCTGATCGTTTGAGGGTACGTGGGTATATATAGGAGGAAGAAGTACGTCGGTGGAGCAACAGGGCGCCCACGAGGGTGGAGGGCGCGCCTGGGGGGGCAGGCGCGCCCCTACCTCGTGGCCTCCTGTTAGTTGGCTTGACATAGGGTCCAAGTCTCCTGAGTTGTATTCGGTGAGAAAATCACGTTCCCGAAGGTTTCATTCCGTTTGGACTCCGTTTGATATTCCTTTTCTTCGAAACCCTAAAACAGGCAAAAAATAGCAATTCTGGGTTGGGCCTCCAGTTAATAGGTTAGTCCCAAAAATAATATAAAAGTGGATAATAAGGCCCAATAATGTCCAAAACAGTAAATAATATAGCATGGAGCAATCAAAAATTATAGATACGTTGGAGACGTATCATTCTCTGCTAGATAGGAACTTTGGAGTGATTCTCCATTGCACGCTGAGGGACGGTTATATGATCCAATTATATTAGCATTGTTGAGAGAATGCACTAGTGAAAGTACGGACCCTAGGCCTCATTTTCGAGCATTGCAATACCATTTTTGTGCCCGTTTACTATTTGCTACCTTGCTGTTTTTATTTATTCAGATTATAAAAATATATTTCTACCATCCATCTTACCCTTTTATCACCATCTCTTCGCTGAACTAGTGCACATATACAATTTGCCATTGTATTAGGTGTGTTGGGAACACAAGAGATTTCTTGTATTTGGTTGCAGGGTCGTTTGAGAGAGACCATCTTCATCCTACACCTCTCACGGATTGATAAACCTTAGGTCATCCACTTGAGGGAAAATTGCTATTGTCCTACAAAACTCTGCGCTTGGAGGCCCAACACGTGTCTACAAGAATAAAGTTGCATAGTAGACGTCATAGACACCTATTACGAGTTATGATCCACATACCCCAAGGTGACAATAATTGGGATTCTTTCCGATGATTACCGTAGTTTGAGGAGTTCATGTATTCACTAAGTGCTAATGCTTTGTTCCGGTTCTCTATTAAAAGGAGGCCTAATATCCCTTAGTTTCCATTAGGACCCCGCTGCCACGGGAGGGTAGGACAAAAGATGTCATGCAAGTTCTTTTCCATAAGCACGTATGACTATATACGGAATGCATGCCTACATTATATTGATGAATTGGAGCTAGTTCTGTGTCACCCTAGGTTACAACTGTTGCATGATGAATGCCATCCGACATAATTATCCATCAGTGATCCATTGCCTACGAGTTTGTTTCATATTGATCTTTGCTAAGTTACTTTTCCGTTGCCACTGTTACGATTGTTACAAAACAGCTAGTGTTACTTTTGCCACCGTTACCGTTACTTCCATACTACTTTGCTACTACATACTTTCCTGCAGATATTAAGTCTTTCAGGTGTGGTCGAATTGACAACTCAGCTGTTAATACTTGAGAATATTCTTTGGCTCCCCTTGTGTCGAATCAATAAATTTGGGTTGAATACTCTACCCTTGAAAACTGTTGCGATCCCCTATACTTGTGGGTTATCAGCTTCCACTAGTGTGTGGGTGGGAGCTCCCTTGGGGGGAGACTCCGGGTCATGTACATCCTCATTCGTACGCGTGGCTAGCACGATAGAAATGGAGGAGGTATATATGGGCACTCGTGAGCCAGCGCGGGACTCACAAGGCCCTACCTCAAGGCGGGTTGTGTCTGGATTTTTAGCGGGGGGCGCTGTCGGTGTCAAAACCGGCGGATCTCGGGTAGGGGGTCCCGAACTGTGCGTCTAAGGCGGATGGTAACAGGAGGCAGGGGACACGATGTTTTACCCAGGTTCGGGCCCTCTTGATGGAGGTAAAACCCTACGTCCTGCTTGATTTATTCTTGATGATATGAGTATTACAAGAGTTGATCTACCACGAGATCGGAGAGGCTAAACCCTAGAAGCTAGCCTATGGTATGATTGTATGTTGTCCTACGGACTAAAACCCTCCGGTTTATATAGACACCGGAAGGGGTTAGGGTTACACAAGGTCGGTTACAAAGGAGGAGATATCCATATCCATACTGCCTAGCTTGCCTTCCACGCCAAGTAGAGTCCCATCCGGACACGAGCCGAAGTCTTCAATCTTGTATCTTCATAGTCCAACAGTCCGGCTGTCCGGAGACCCCCTAATCTAGGACTCCCTCAGTAGCCCCTGAACCAGGCTTCAATGACGATGAGTTCGGCGCACAGTGTTGTCTTCGGCATTGCAAGGCGGGTTCCTCCTCCGAACACATCACAGAAGAATTTGAATACAAGGATAGTGTCCGACCCTGCAAAATAAGTTCCACATACCACCATAGAGAGAATAATATTTCCACAAATCTTAATCTGCTGACACGTTTTGGCAACATGACATCATGCCATGGCTCGGTGATTATTCGAACCGTTTTTATTTAACCAGCTCCACACATAACGCGAGGCGGTTTCTTGACACGTCTTGTCAAAGCAGAGATCATGTTCCCCTAATTACGGGATTCTCATCAATACGGTCGTGGGTAACCCAACCGTGTCTAGGACTCCTAGATTATAGGCAAGTCCCAAACGGCTACGGAGTGGACGCTTGATATTCACCCTCTTTATAAAGGGACAAGGCTTTTACTTTTTTCCCTCCCGTGCTCAATCGAATCCTTCCCCCGCCTCGAGTTCTAACACCCAAAGCCCAGGTCAGGTGCTTCGGACCTTCAATCATGTCCGGATCTAGCCTTCAAGGTTGGTGGATGCCCTCCTCCGTTACGGAAGAGGATATCAAGAAGTTGAGGGAGGCCAGATACCTGACCGCCGAGGTTTCGCATCGGCTGCCTGCCCGAGGGCAGGTCGTCCCTACTCTTGAACCCAACGAAGATGTCATGTTCATCTCCCACTTCCTCCGAGGACTAGGCCTCCCTCTGGATCCCTTCGTTAGGGGTTTGATGTTCTATTATGGGCTAGATTTCCACGATCTAGCCCCGGACTCCTTTCTCCACATCTCGGCATTTATTGTCGCATGTGAGGCCTTCCTCCGCACTACCCCTCACTTCGGCATGTGGCTCAAGACCTTTGACGTGAAGCCGAAGATGGTCGAGGGGCAGTATGCAGCGTGCGGAGGTGCATTAATAAGCAAGATAGCAGGAGCTCCGTGGCCAAAAGGTTCCTTTCCAGAGGTGTCCGGATTATGGCAACGGGAGTGGTTCTACATCACCGCTCCCAGGAGCGCCAAGTGGGTAGCTTCCCCCGCCTTTCGCTGGGGCCCTCCACCACAACTGATGTCATGGATCAGTAGGGGGCTGAGCTGGGGTCCAGCCAAGGATGTGCCTATATTGCAGAGCCGCATCCGAGATCTCTTCGAGGGAGATTTTAGTTTGATTATGATAATACAAGTCATGCTGGTTCGACGAGTCCAGCCATGCAAACGCCGACCCCTCCGCATGTGGGAGTTCAACCCAGAAGGACCGCGCTCTATTCAGAATTTCCTCGGCCTGACGCTTGAGGAGATGTATAAATCATTCTTCGGACCCCAAATAGAGTGTTCGGATACTACCGAGGACGTGGGCCTGAGCAGCAACCGTACCGCCGAACAAGTAAGTAATCCTCTAGCAGAACACACTGTCTTTCATTTATCATGACATCATTCTGAGAAATTGCTCTTTGACCAGGACTGGCTAACAAAGGCGAAGATGATTCGGTGTTCGGGCCCCCTTCCTGAGGGTTTGGAAAATCCGGTACTGGAAAAGATGCTCGAGCTAGCACCTTGCCCAGAGCCCTCAAAGGAAGATAAAGGGGGGGAATAGTGAGGGCAAAAGCGGGCCCCCATCGCTACCAATTCCAACCGAGGGAATGAGCGCCTCCGTGAAGGAGGATAACCAAGGGGAGGAATTCAACCTTCTCTCGCTTCGGGGAAGGAAGAGGACTGGTTCTGAAGATCCGGAAACGAAGGCTTCCAAACGGGAGAAGAAATCTCCATCAGAGGGTCCTGCCTTGGAGGGTGCTCTTGCCGCACAAAGTCCGCACGGGGATCAGCCCTCCAACGAGTTGTAAGTAATAAAAAAGTACTTTAATAGTGAAGATATACTACCTTACCTCTGAGGAAAATAACCGAAGCATTTATCTTGCAGTTCGGATCTTAGCCCTTCTCAGCAGAGCTCGTCTTCGGGGGACCTTCTTCCGGAGATGATGGAGAGCGAAATGCCTCCCCCGGACTCCCCCTCTCAACAAGCAGGCGACCTTGAAGTGTCGTCACTGAGGGCCTCTCCGGATCCGGTGAGGCCATAAGATAATGCTATAGTCACCCGAAGTCCCTAGCGTCCGGCTCTTGAAGAGAGCAAACAAAAGAGTCCGGCACTGTCTGGTATGCGGTCGGACGTACTGAGGGAGCTGTTGGAGCGAGCGGCCATCTCAGAAGAACACCGTATGTTGATGGGTACGGTGATGAAAAGAATTTCGTCCGCCGAAAGCGGATTGCATGAAGCCTTTATGAGTCTACTGGCGGGCTTTGAGGTACGTGAGATGATATAGTGTTTGATAGTATCGCATATTTTTAGGTGTGCCATGTGTAGATAGTAGCCCCTGAGACTCTGGTTGTTGTGAGAACGGCGGCGAACAGAGGATCGAAGTCCCAGGTAATAACCAAACCGCCTTTATGTGCAGGTGGCTAGAGCTCCGGTGGCTGGCCGGATTCATGAGATTGCCGAACTAAAGCGGCAACTAGATGCGGCGGATGCCGACATCGAGCTTGTTAATAAGCGGCTTGATGAGGCACAGGGTAAGTGATGTTTTCTGGTGAATTTCACATAGTAAGAGCAGCGTAACGCTAGTATCTTTAATATGTTGTGACTGCAGATGGAGCTGCCACCGTGGAGACCCTTCGGGTGGAACTTGCCTAAGCCAAGGAACAAGCAAGAATTAGTAATGCGGCTGCTTTAAAGGCGGCCGAAGACTTAGTAGCCGAGAAGGCCGCGCATTGTGAGAGCAAAGAGAAGATGGCCAAGATGGCTGTAAAGTTAAAAGACTCTGCCGGCCGTTGCCATTTCCTTGAAGAAGAAAACTGAGCGAAGGCAACGGACCTTGAAAAGGCCGCGATGGCGACCAAAGACACCCGCTCTGCTATGAGGGCTAAGAAGGAGGAGCTGCATGAAGCCGGGGATATTGCGGCTAGGAAGCCCTTTATGCTGCGGAGGAAGTTCGGGGATCCACGGTATGCCCCTCTGGATTGGCTGTGGAGTTCGGCAGACGCATATATGGACTTCGCGGCGAGTGCTGTCGATGCGGCCGAATACTTCCGAGATCAAACAGATTGTGAAGTGGACAAGCTGTTCTGGTCACAAATTAACGTTCCAGAGCGTCCACTTCCCTTGACTGATCAGTTAGCCGAATGGGCCGAACTCAATAGATTGTCCGGACTCGCCATGAGGTCCATCGTAGATCATCTGTGGCCGGAAAAGCCGAAGCCGAACATCTATTTCAGCTTAGTGCAACAGTTCCTTGGTGCGGTGTCGCGCATCAATGCGATGAAGAGGTTGGCGTGCATAGAAGGCTCGCGGATGGCCCTTGCCCGTGTCAAAGCATACTGGGCGGAGATGGATGCTACCACTATTGCGGCGCAGGGTTCGGCCATAGGCCGAGTGGCTGCCGAGCACTATTTCGAAGAAGTTCTCGAGGGTGCTCGTTTGATAGAGGCCCAGTGCTCAAAGAATATTATGTTTGAGTGACATGTATTCCCATTGTAAACACAATGTTTTATGAAATTTATTAAGGTTGTATTTATACTTTCGTCTGAAAGTAATATGATGCCTCCTGTGCGGCCGTTTATGTATATATGTATATAACCTGAAAGATTGTAGTCGTCGGCTTCAACCCCCACGCATATAATGCGGAGGTGTTCGCAAAAGACGCGTGTTCACACTTAACCCAACGTCTTGGTCCTATTAAGGAGGTGATAGCGCAGCGAATGAGGCAACCGGACTATAATGCTTTAACACTTTCACTTAGCCATAGGAGTTTGACGATGGGGCTACTATATAGCCCCTGGTGGCTCCGCACTCTCCCGAATTCGGGGTGCGTACATGCCTGGCCAGGAAACGGCCCTTCGTTAAGGCGGAGGAATTCTAACATTCCGATAGGTCATTGAGTGGTTGACCAGTCTCACGCTATATCATGACAGTCAGTTTTCGGCTTTCTCTATTGAGGTTCTCGTCCGGATGAACCGCGGCACAATCGCAGTAGTTCTCCTGGTGCCGCCTTAGCCGATAGAACAGAACGTAAGGTAGCAAAACACAGGAGCCGGGCAAACCCAACATTTGACCAAAGACATGATTCGGAGCTGATGCATATAAGACCAAACTCGCGACGCCGAACACTCCCTAAGGTATTCGGTCTTTATGGTATAAACCGGGCCTAAACAGTGCCCTTTGTAAGAAGCCCCTGGTGTCCAGGTACATGCATTATTCTGACGTGGCCACATGGCAAGACGTCAGCATCCTTCTCAATTGTACTGAGAATCCGAGGGATGTGTATCAACAAGAGATAGTAAAAAAGGTTTACGCAGGGTCTTAATCTAAAAAGAATCCTTGGAACGGTTCCCTGCTGCACATCTGCGCCTGTGTCTCCGTTGTGCCATATCCTGGACGGGTGTAGCACGATGGTCATCTGTAAAAGAGAGAAACTTAGGTGAAAAGTTGTCGTGCAAAAAGGTAGGTTTAAAGAAACCATGTACAATTCAAGATGAGTAACAATTGCCACTTGTCTGCGCGCGTTCAGCCCCTTGTATTTGTAATAGGGGTGTGGCCATCAAACCTGTATGAATTACATATAGCTGCGCCGGACTCGTCTAACCGTGTTCGTGGTCTTGACGACCTATCAAATGCTTTAGTTAGTGAGGCCATTTTTAGTGTGCGGCTGCCAAGGCAGTCGCACTCTCTTCGGCGCGCAAGGATCACTAAACATTTCCATTCACTATAATGATGCCACGTGGACCGGGTATCTTAAGCGTGAGGGAAGCGTAATGCGGTATTGCATTAAAGCGAGCAAAAGCTTCGCGTCCAAGTAGTGCTTGATAGCCACTTTGGAACGGAGCAATGTGGAATGTTAAATTTTCGCTACGGAAGTCATCAGGGAAGCCGAATATAACCTCTAGTAGCAGGGAGCCCGTGCAATGAGCCCCTGGGCCTGGCGTTACTCCTTTAAAGGTAGTATTGCTGTGGCAAATTTTCGTTGGGTCTATCCCCATTTTGCGGATTGTGTCCTGATATATCAGGTTTAGACTGCTGCCACCGTCCATCAGGACTCGTGTGAAATGGTATCCGTCAATTATTGGGTCTAATACCAAGGCAGCCCATCCTGCACGCCGGATACTTGCTGAGTAATCCCGATGGTCGAAAGTGATCGGTTGAGACGACCAGTGGCAGGACTCCGCGGTGATAGGCCCTTGGGCATATTTCTCTGGGAGTGCCGCTTTGTTTCTCCCCTTGATCACGTGTAACACGTTCACTGTTTTGACTTCTGGTGGAAATTTCTTTTGTTCCCCAGTGTCTTGCTTGAGAGGCTCATCCTTGTCTTCGCTTGGTGTATCCTCCCTCTTGTGTACGGCGTTGAGCTTGCCGGACTGCTTGGAGACCCAACATTCTCTGTGGGTATGATTTGCAGGTTGTCGGTGGTGCTATGGATCTGACATATTTGGTCTAGAATTTTGTTTAGGCTGGACAGTTCATCTCTGGCGCCTTTAGAGGGCGGCTTTTGCTGACCTGGCCGAGAGGTTCTGAATCCAGCGTTTACCGCCGTGCTCTTCGGGCTGTCTTCTTTATTCCGGCGCTTATTATTTTTGCCGCATCGTGATTTCCCATTTCCATCTCTAACTTCGGATGTACTTGGGTTGCTGGTGCTACATCTGGCTAGCCAGCTATCCTCACCCACGCAAAAGCGGGTCATGAGGCTTGTTAATGCTGCCATTGTTCTCGGCTTTTCTTGGCCGAGGTGTCTGGCCAGCCATTCATCGCGGATGCTATGCTTAAAAGCTGCCAAGGCTTCGGCGTCCGGACAGTCGACTATTTGGCTCTTTTTAGTAAGAAACATGTTCCAAAGCTTTCGGGCTGACTCTCCGGGCTGTTGAGTTATATGACTCAAGTCATCTGCGTCCGGAGGTCGGACATAAGTCCCTTGAAAATTTGCCCGAAAAGCGTCTTCGAGCTCTTCCCAGCTTCCAATGGAGCTTTCGGGGAGGCTTTTAAGCCAGTGCCAAGCTGGCCCTTTGAGTTTGAGGGGTAAATACTTAATGGCGTGGAGATCATCTCCTCAAGCCATATGGATATGGAGGATATAGTCCTCAATCCAGACCCCAGGGTCTGTTGTTCCGTCGTATGCCTCTATGTTTACGGGTTTGAATCCCTCTGGAAATTCATGGTCCAGCACCTCGTCGGTGAAACATAGGAGGTGTGCAGCACCCCTGTATCTAGGTGTACCGCGTTGTTCGGATGTTTGTTGTGTTGCATCGTATGCTGGAGCGTGCTTGCGTGGTCCATAGATGGATCTGGTTGCGCCGTCCTTTTGATGCGAGCCCTCGCGTGGATCGTGTATTGGCTTATGTGCAGCGTTGTTTGCCACTCTATGTTGGCCGTGAGGTCGTATATCCGGCCAGATGGCCATTTTAATTTTTGGTTGTGGGGGATCTGAGGCCTCCTCATCGAATTCAGGTAGCAACTTCCGCTTCGGGTAGCTCTTGGTGGGGTGATTACCGCCGTACTTCGCTGCTGTGTTGAGCACTTTACTCCATCTAATTCTAAGTGTGTCTTGTGCAGCCTTGAGCCTTTGCTTCTGCTTTTTTAGAATCCTCGCGGTGGCAACAAGCCTTTGATGGGCATACTGTTGCTCCGGGTGTCTGTCTGGTGTGATGTCATCCAGACTATTATCTTTGACAGAGTCGGGTTGTTCGGTTTGATTCTCCATATTGCCGTGGTCCGGTGATGGTTCACCCTGCTCTAATGCTGGGTCTATATGATCGTTGTTTCTGCCGAGGCGGGATTTGGAGCGGCGCTTATGCCGCCGCTTTGACTGCTTCTCGAGGGGACAACCCTTTGTTGCCTCCTTCCGTTCCTCGTCGTCGTCTTCTTTTGTTGTGTCCACCATGTATACGTCATGTGATGAAGTGGGCGTCCAGTGCCCTGTGGGTAGTGGTTCCTGTTCGTCTCCTGCATCGTCGTCCATACCGTGGATGTCTTCGGAGTCGGAGTCGAGCATGTTGGTTAGGTCATCGAGAGTGGCTACTAAGTGGGTGGTTGGTGGGCGGCGAATTTCTTCGTCATCCGCATCCCAATCCCGCCGGACATAGTTCAGCCAGGACTCTCCTGACAAGGAGAGAGACTTTAATGAATTCAGTATGTCGCCAAAGGGCGAGTGCTGAAAGATATACGCGGAGGTAAACTCCATGATCGGCGCCCAACCGGATTCGATAGGAATGGGCGCAGGCGGTTCGGAGTCCGTGGCCGGAGAAGTATCTGGCAGTTTAACAACACGGCTCTCGTGAAGGGTAAGGTCGATATTCGGCTCGATTACCGTTGGGGATACGGCCTCTGTGGCGGGGTCTATCCACCCGTCCATGGGAGGTGCAACTGGCTCCGAATTAAGGGTCGGAGCGGCTGCCGGTGCGATCTCCTGAGCACTGTCTGGTGGTAGAGCTAAATCGTACTCATCGTGACTGTGTGGCGCACAAGGCAGGGGCCCGAATCCGTCGAAGATCAAGTCTTCGCGGATATCGGCCGTGTAGTTTAAGCTTCCAATCCTGATCTGATGACCAGGGGAATAACTCTCGATCTGCTCTAGATGGCCAAGCGAGTTGGCCCGCAGTGCGGAGCCGCCGAACACAAAGATCTGTCCAGGGAGAAAAGTCTCACCCTGGACTGCATCGCTATCGATGATTTTAGGAGCCATCAAGCCTAATGGCGACGACACAGAGGAACTCTCAATGAAAGCACCAATGTTGGTGTCAAAACCGGCGGATCTCGGGTAGGGGGTCCTGAACTGTGCGTCTAAGGCGGATGGCAACAGGAGGCAGGGGACACGATGTTTTACCCAGGTTCGGGCCCTCTTGATGGAGGTAAAACCCTACGTCATGCTTGATTTATTCTTGATGATATGAGTATTACAAGAGTTGATCTACCACGAGATCGTAGAGGCTAAACCCTAGAAGCTAGCCTATGGTATGATTGTATGTTGTCCTACGGACTAAAACCCTCTGGTTTTTATAGACACCGAAAGGGGTTAGGGTTACACAAGGTCGGTTACAAAGGAGGAGATATCCATATCCGTACTGCCTAGCTTGCCTTCCACGCCAAGTAGAGTCCCATCCGGACACGAGATGAAGTCTTCAATCTTGTATCTTCATAGTCCAACAGTCCGACCAAAGGATATAGTCCGGCTGTCCGGAGACCCCCTAATCCAGGACTCCCTCAGGCGCCTGTAAGAGACCTGTGAGATGTGTGAGGTGACCTGCACCAAGTGAATCTCCGGAGGACCTAGCATGAGAAGGCCAAACACCAACGACCCCAGGAGGTGACGTGAACGGGGCCGGCCCGCCAAACAGAGCTCAGCCGTTGAGTTTATCGACGCTGCAGGGACGGACCCGAGCACAGATGCCGTGCCCAGTCTTCTCATGCAATAATCCTAAGGAAAGACAACCGGCGCGCATCTCCCGCGGCAGCGAGGCACCGGGTCGCGCACCTGACACGTCCACTCTCGATTAGCTCAAGCAAGAACAAGGCACCAAGGACAACGGGACGTGACGTGCGCGAGAGCTGGCCCGCGATACAGAGCTCGACCACTTGGGTTTAGCGATGCTGCAGGGACAGACCCGAGAACAGACATTGTGCCAGTCCTTAATCATGAGGCGGTCGCGGGCGGGTTTGTGAGGGTGCACAACATTCGTGGTGGCAAAGCACCGGACATGCAGTTTGCAATATTAAGCAATTCATAAAAGGTGAAGCCAGTTCTGATACATGCGCAAAATGATACAGGCTGTAGGGGCGGGCCTTGATAGCTCGAGGATAATGCAGCCCGAGGGGCGCCCTCAATTGAACAAACCAAAAAGTCACCTAGCACCGCCGTTGTAGAAGTGTTGGAGTAGCTAAAGATGCGTGCTGCAGAGGTTGCTCCTCATGAGCCGGTCGACTCCTGAATCCCGGGAGGCTCCGGAGGTCCGGGGAGCTCGCGAGGGTCCGGCGCCTCCTCCGTCAGGATCGCCTGGTGCCTGGCCTCGTGAGCCACCAAGACACCCTGCATGTAGTTATGGTGCGAGGCAGCGACGTTCAGCAGGCCGAATGGCATGCGGACGCAGCTGCAGGGATAGCCCCCACTCTGGCCGACACGAGACAGCCAAAAGAGCTCCAGAGAAGCAGCCCTGTTGAGGCCTGGGATGTTGACGCAGATGTGCAGCTCGCCACCCATGTCAGGGGTGGCAGCTGCACTAGACGGTGTGGGGCAACACTCGCCTCGCATGGCTCGCGCCTCCTGAAGCTCCTCGATTGCCTTGGTGATGAACTCCTGAGCACCTGGCGCTTCGTGCCTTGCGCCTTGCTTATGAAAGCGCCTCGTGCCTGGCGATTCGGTTTTCCTACCACATGGTGCCCGCACGCCTCCCTCATGACGCTGGTCAGGTCAGAGGCCCTCGAGATGAGAGCCCCCGAGCCCGTCCTAAGAGGGGCGCCGGGCGCACCTTCCAATGCGAAAGGAAAGGGCGCCCTAGCAGCGGGCGCAGGTCCTGAGGCACGGTCGGCAGGCGCCTCAGGATCCTGATGGCCCTTGAGGAGGATCTGCTTCTTATTCTTGGGGACAGCCTCAGAGGGCTGGATGGCACCCTCGTTGTCAGAGTTCTCAACCGTCGCAGCCTGGTTGGCACGCTCGAGGGAGCACACCGCATTCTTCTCGTCGCAAGCAACTGTGATGATACCACCACTTCCTAGCATCTTGAGGACATTGTAGCCATGGTGCACCACCGCCATGAACTTGGTGAGGGCCGGATACCCGAGAATTGCGTTATACGGGAGGTGAAAGTGGGCGATGTCGAAGTTGATGAGCTCGGTATGGTAGTTGTCGCTCTTGCGGTCTTGCCGAAGGTGACAGGGAGGCGAATCTGCCATATGGGAACGGTGGAGCAGTCAGTCACTCCTGAGAAAGGCCTGGTGGGAAGGAGCTGGTCATAGGGCACTTGGAGCGTCTCGAACGTCTCGATGGAGAGCACGTTGAGCCCCGTGCCACCATCGATAAGGGTCTTGGTGACGAGAAAATTGCTGATGGTTGGCGCGCAAAGCATCGGGAGCGCGCCAGCGACAGCTGACCACTTGAGCTGGTCCACGGAGTCGAAGGTGATGGCATGCTTGGAATACCTAAGGGGACGCGACACCTCAAGCTTGGGAAGGTCCATGTTCACCTTACAAGCAAACTGCTTGAAGATGCGATGAGAGGCGAGATCCTGGGCACCACCCAGGATGCAGGCGATAGCACGAAGCTTGATGACCCACAAGTATAGGGGATCAATTGTAGATCTTTTCGATAAGTAAGAGTGTCGAACCCAACGAGGAGCAGAAGGAAATGACAAGTAGTTTTCAGTAAGGTAATGTCTGCAAGTGCTCAAATTGTAAGTAGCGAGTAGTTTGATAGCAAGATAATTTGTAATGAGCAAGTAACAATAATGGTGACAAGTATGCAGCAAGGTAGCCCAATCCTTTCGAGGCAAAGGACAGGCCAAAACGGTCTCTTATAATAAGCAAAGCGTTCTTGAGGGTATACGGGAATTTCATCTAGTTACTTTCATCATGTTGGTTTGATTTGTGTTCGCTACTTTGATAATTTGATATGTGGGTGGATCGGTGCTTAGGTGTTGTTCTTACTTGAAAAAACCTCCTACTTAAGATTAACCCTCCCGCAAGCATCCGCAACAACGTGAAAAGTATTACGAATAAATTCTGACCATAGCATTAAACTCTAGGATCCAATCGGTCCCTTACGGAATAGTGCATAAACTGGGGTTTAAGTTTATGTTGCTCTTGCAACCCACCATCTATTTACTACTCCACAATGCATTCCCTTAGGCCCAAGTATGGTGAAGTGTCATGTAGTCGACATTCACATGACACCACTAAGGGAATCACAACATACATACTATCAAAATATCGAACACATATCAAATTCACATGATTACTTGCAACATGATTTCTCCCGTGACCTCAAGAACAAATGTAACTACTCACAAATAATAATCATGCTCCAGATCAGGGGGGGTATTAAATAGCATATTGGATCTGAACATATAATCTTCCACCAAATAAACCATATAGTAATCAACTACAAGATGTAATCAACACTACTAGTCACCCCCTAGCAACAATCTATAGTTCCGGTAACAAGATTGCATACAAGAGATGAACTAGGGTTTGAGATGAGATGGTGCTGGTGAAGATGTTGATGGAGATTTCCCTCCCCAAGATGGGAGAGTTATTGGTGATGATGATGACGATGATTTCCCCCTTCGATGGGGAAGTTTCCCAGCAGAATCGCTCCACTGGAGGGCAAAAGTGCTCCTGCCCAAGTTCCGCCTCGAGGCGGCGGCGCTTCGCTCAGGTGGGTTGTGCCCACCTGGGCCCCCTCTCGTGTTTATTTGCTCCAATATTTCTTAAATAATCCATAAAAATCTCCGTAAAGTTTCAGCTCATTTGGAGTTGTGCAGAATAGGTGGCCTGATGTAGCTTTTCCAGGTCCAGATTTCCAGGTGCCGGAATTCTCCTTCTTGGTTGTTCCTTGCAAATTATGAGAGAAAAGGCATTATAATTACTCCAAAAAGCATTATTATGGATAAAAAATTATAAATAACAGTAAGAAAACATGATGCAAAATGGACGTATCAACTCCCCCAAGCTTAGACCTCGCTTGTCCTCAAGCGAAAACCGAAATCGAAAAGCATGTCCACATGCTTTGAGAGAGAGGTGTCGATAAAAACAAAATACGGACAAAGAAGCATCATGTTGATTATTATAACAGCAACAAAATTAAACATAGGACTTTTATCATAGGACTTTTATCATATACTTCCTATGAATAAGTAATAGTTCATCACACAATCGAAGTATAAAGCAAAAAACTCTATTAGACACCAACAAACTATGTTCTCAGTCAACTTTGCAACTACAATTCATCATGTTTTCAGGAAGGGTCATGTGTCGGAGCCTTTAGGCAAATCCACATACTCGACCATCATATGGTCTTCTATGATTGCTAACACTCACCTTGTACCCATGAGAAAAACGTTTCAATCAGACACATAGAAAGATAGGGGCTTATAGTTTCGCCTCCCAACATACTCACCTCAAGGGTGATGTCAACAATAATAACTCATGTTATCTATATTCAACTGGACATATGTGCCTAGATCTTTCCACGCCACATGATGCTTGCCAAAAGAGAAAATAAAAATGAATAGAAGGAAAACATTGACTCCTTGCATAAAAGTAAATACATAAAAGTAAAAGATAGCCCTTCGTAGAGGGAAGCAGAGGTTTCCATGCGCTTATTTGTTTGCATGCTCAATCCCTTAGTGCAAGAGAACGTCATGTTGTATTGCCCCTTAATATGACAACCTTTATTATGCAGTCTGTTGCTTTTATTCTTTGCCATACAAGTTCGTACAACGCTCAATTTTCTCTTACACTAAATGATCTCACATATTTAGAAGCAATTTTTATTGCCTATTTGCACCGATGACAACTTACTTGAGGGATCTTACTCAATCCATAGGTAGGTATGGTGGACACTTGAAAAAGATTTGGGTTTAAGGTTTTTGGATGCACAAGTAGTATCTCTACTTTGTACATAATTTTTTGGATAGCAAAGATAGGGGGCAAACATCACACGTTAATGGGTCTATGACAATATGACTTCTATGTGAATATAAACAAACATAAACCATTAAGTTGTCTTCCTTGTCCAACGTCAACAATTTTGGCATATAATATTTTGATGAGGGCTCACAATCACAAAAGATTTCTAGGATAGTATATCTATATGTGAATCTTCTCTTCCCTTATTAATCCTTTCGTGAGTTGCATCATTGACTAATGCTATGTTTGTCAATCTCTAATAAAATTTTCTACCTATAATTTCCTTATGTGGTGCCATCCCCTACCATAGGATTAGTATATAATCTTTTCGTTATTTATTTCCTTTCTTCATTTATTTCCTTTCTCTTTTTCTTTCTTCCTTATTTCTTTTCTTCATTCACAACATGAAAGTAAAGAAAGCAAAAACTAAAACTAACTTCATTGTATAACTTACACACGATTACAAGGATAGATCACTAAGAAAACTCTCAAAAGAAGAAAGGATCGAACTAAACTTTCTTTCATATGAAAGCAAAAGATTGAACTAAGATAAATAAAAGCAAAAGGATAGAGGGGATGATACGATACAGGGGCACCTCCCCCAAGCTTGGCGGAAGCCAAGGGGAGTGCCCATACCCGATACTCAAATCTCCTTTTGGTGGCGAAGGAAATGATGGTGGTGATGAAGGAGAGATCTTGTCCTTGGAGGATCTTGAAGAAGCCATGGTAGATGGAATCTGGCAGAAAACAACAAGGAAAAAGAGAACAGAGGATTTCTCCACGATACGGTGATCAACAGGTTCGGGAAGTATATCTAGATTTTTTATATTACGGGACAAGTATATTGTAGAAAAACAGAGTACGGGAGGTGTCCCAGGTGGGCACAACCCACCTGGGCATGCCAAGCAAGCCTAGCGCGCCCTGGTGTCTTGTGCCCACCAGGGTACGCTTCCTGGGAGTTTCTTTATTTCCAAAATTTTAAAATAATCCAAAACTAATAAAAAATATTTTTGCAGATTTTTCGGAGTCTGTTTACTTACCTTATCACGTACCTCCTTATTTTCACGATTCTGGAGTGTTTCGGAAGGACTCTTTTATGTGTTCTTCCGGTGTCAAAGTTTGGATAATATTACTTTCAACATTAATAGGCGTACCTGAGATATAATGCTTTATTCGTTGCCCATTGACAACCTTCGGGTTAGTGCCTTCGAAATTATTTATTTTGCTGGCTCCAGACCGGTAAACCTCCTCGATGACATAGGGGCCTTCCCATTTCAAGAGAAGCTTCCCTGCAAAAAATCTAAAAAAAAGAATTATACAAAAGAACATATTCTCCAACTTTAAACTCACGCTTTTGGATTCTTTTGTCATGCCATCTTTTAACGTTTTCTTTGAATAACTTTGCATTTTCATAAGCTTGGGTTCTCCATTCATCTAACGAGCTTATATCAAATAGCCTCTTTTCACGAGCAAGTTTGAAATCATAATTGAGTTCTTTAACTTCCCAATAATCTTTATGTTCTAACTCAAGAGGTAAATGACAAGCTTTTCCATAAACCATTTTATAAGGAGACATACCCATAGGATTTTTATAAGCTGTTCTATAAGCCCAAAGTGCATCATCTAATTTCTTAGACCAATTCTTCCTGGACCTATTGACAGTCTTTTGCAAAATCAACTTTATTTCTCTATTGCTAAGTTCATCTTGACCACTAGACTGGGGATGATAGGGTGATGCAATTCAATGGTTAACATCATACTTGGCAAGCATTTTACGGAAAGGACCATGAATAAAGTGTAAACCACCATCAGTCATTAAATATCTAGGGACTCCAAACCTTAGGAAAATAACTTCCTTAAGCATTTTAATAGAGGTGTTATGATCAGTACTACTAGTTGGAATAGCTTCTACCCATTTAGTAACATAATCAACAGCAACCAAAATATGTGTATACCCATTAGAGGAAGGAAAAGGTCCCATGTAATCAAATCCCCAAACATAAAAAGGTTCAACAACAAGTGAATAATTCATAGGCATTTCTTGACGCTTACCGGTATTACCTATTCTTTGACATTCATCACAAGAAGAGACAAACTTACGGGCATCCTTGAAGAGAGTAGGCCAATAAAATCCAGATTGCAATACCTTGTGAGCAGTTCTATCTCCAGCGTGATGCCCTCCATAAGCCTCGGAGTGACATTTCCGTAGGATTTGTCCCTGTTCATGCTCAGGTACACAACGTCTAATAATACCATCTACTCCTTCTTTATAAAGATGTGGGTCATCCCAAAAGTAATGTCTTAAATCATAGAAGATTTTTTTTTCTTTTGTTGGTATGTAAAGCTAGGTGGTAAATATTTAGCAACAATGTAATTAGCATAGTCAGGATACCAAGGAGTACTATTAGCAACATTTATTCAGCTAACTGCTCATCAGGAAAACTATCATCAATAGGAAGTGGGTCATCAAGCACATTTTCAAGCCTAGAAAAATTATCAGCTACGAGGTTCTCAGCTCCTTTTCTATCAATGATATGTAAATCAAATTCTTGTAATAAGAGAACCCAACGAATAAGTCTAGGTTTAGCATCTTTCTTTTCCATAAGATATTTAATAGCAGCATGGTCTGTGTGAACAGTTACTTTGGAATCAACAATATAAGGTCTAAATTTATCACAAGCAAACACCACTGCTAAGAATTCTTTTTCAGTAGTACCATAATTTCTTTGAGCATTGTCTAGAGTTTTACTAGCATAATGAATAACATTAAGTTTCTTATCAACTCTTTGTCCTAGAACAACACCAACAGCATAATCACTAGCATCGCACATAATTTCAAAAGGCAAGTTCCAATCAGGTGGTTGAACAATAGGTGCAGATATTAAGTCTTTCTTGAGTGTTTCAAAGGCTTCTAAACAATCATCATCAAAAACAAAAGGAACATCCTTTTGCAAAAGACTAGTGAGAGGCCTAGAATTTTAGTGAAATCTTTAATGAACCTCCTATAGAAACTAGCATGACCTAGGAAACTACGAATACCTTTGATGTCTTTAGGACATGGCTTTTCTCAATTGCATCAACCTTAGCTTGGTCCACTTCAATACCTCTTTTAGAAATTTTATGACCCAAGACAATGCCTTCATTAACCATAAAGTGGCACTTCTCCCAATTCAAGACAAGATATGTTTGTTCACATCTCTGCAAAACTCGCTCAAGATTGCTTAAACAATCATCAAAAGACTTCGCATAAATAGAAAAGTCATCCATAAAAACCTCAACAATCTTTTCATAAAAGTCAGAGAATATAACAGTCATACATCTTTGAAAGGTAGCAGGTGCATTACATAAACCAAAAGGCATACGTCTATAAGCATAGGTTCCAAATAGACAAGTAAAAGTGGTCTTTTCTTGATCAGGCTGAGAAACAGGTATTTGTGAAAAGCCAGAATATCCATCTAGAAAGACAAAGTGTGTGTGCTTAGATAATCTTTCAAGCATTTGATCAATAAATGGCAAAGGGTAATGATCTTTTCTAGTAGCTTTATTTAATTTTTTGAAATAAATTACCATTCTATAGCCTGTAACAATTCTTTGTGGAATGAGTTCGCTCTTATCATTAGGAACAACAGTAATACCTCATTTCTTAGGAACACAATGAACATGACTTACCCATCTAGTATCAGCTATAGGATAAATTATACTTGCTTCCAGAATTTTTAATATTTTCGTTCTTACCACCTCTTTCATCTTCGGATTTAACCGACGTTGGTGATCAACAACTGGTTTAGCATCAGGTTCCATATTAATTTTGTGCTGACATAGAGTGGGACTAATTCCCTTTAAATCATCAAGAGTATATCCAATAGCAGCTCGGTGCTTCCTTAGAACTTTCAGTAATCTTTCTTCTTCATGTTCTGAAAGGTTAGCACTAATAATAGCATGATATATCTTCTTTTCATCAAGATAAGCATATTTCAAAGTGTCTGGCAATTGTTTTAATTCAAACACAGGATCACCTTTAGGTGGAGGAGGACCTCCCAGAGTTTCAATAGGCAAATTGTGTTTAAGCAGAGGACGTTGTTCAAAGAAAACTTTATCTATTTCATTTCTTTCATGCATATGTAAATCATTTTCATGGTCTAGCAAATATTGTTCTCAAGGATCAGTAGATGGCATAGCAATAGAAGCAAGACCAATTAATGCATCCTTACTAGGCAATTCTTTTTCATGATGATTTCTACTAAACTTGGAAAAATTGAACTCATGAGACTCATCACCAAAGCTAACACCCATAGTTTGTTTCTTACAATCTATCTTAGCTTTAACTGTGTTCAAGAAAGGTCTACCAAAGTTAATGGGACAGAAGTCATCTTGCGGGGTACCAAGAACAAGAAAATCAGTAGGGTATTTTATTTTCCCACACAAGACTTCAACATCTCTAATAATCCAACAAGGTGATATGTTGTCTCTATTAGCAAGTTTAATAGTAACATCTATGTCTTCTAACTCAGCAAGTGTTATGTCCTTTATAATTTCTTGATATAGAGTGTAAGGAATAGCACTCACACTAGCACCCATATCACATAAACCATGATAACAGTGATCTCCTATTTTAACTAAAATAACAGGCATGCCAACAACATGCCTATTTTTATCTTTTCCATCAGGTTTAGCAATTCTAGCAACTTCTTCACAGAAGTAAATAACATGCCCATCCATATCTTCTTCCAAGAGATCTTTAACCATAGCAATGCTAGGTTCTACTTTAATTTGTTCATCAGGTTTAGGTGTTCTAACATAGCTTTTGTTAACCACAGTTGAAACTTTAGCATGCTCCTTTATCCTAACAGTAAAAGGGGGTTTCTCAATATAAGCAGAATGAACAACTAGATCAACATTATAAAGTATAGTTTCTTCTTTAATTGGTACTGATTCTTCAATTTCTTCTTTAGTAGGTGGGTGATATCTAAACCACTTCTCTTTAGGGAGTTCAACATGAGTAGAAAATGATTCACAAAAGGAGGCTACTATCTCAAAGTCTAGTCCATATTTAGTGCTAAACTTTTGAAAAGCATCAGTATCCATAAAAGATTTAACACAATCATACTTAAGTTTAATACCTGACTCTTTACCTTCTCGAGTTCCCAATCTTCAGAGTTGCATTTAATTCTTTCCAAAATATCCCACCGGAACTCAATAGTCTTGTTCATAAATGAACCAACACAGGAAGTATCAAGCATGGGTTGATCATAATGAGAAAGCCGAGCATAAAAGCTCTGGATAATAATTTCTCTTGAGAGCTCATGGTTGGGGCATGAATATAACATTGACTTAAGCCTCCCCCAAGCTAGAGAGATAATCCCTCACGAGGCCAAAAATTGTATATATAATTCCGATCACGATGAACTAGATGCATAGGATAATTTTTTTGGTGGAACTCCAATTTCAAACGATTCCAATTCCATGATCCAATATCATCGCATAGCCTATACCATGCCAATGCTTTTCCCTTGTTTTTCCCCATCACCTCATCTCCAGGTAAACCTGCAAGCTTAAACAATCCACAAATTTTTTCCACGTATATCAAGTGCATATCAAGATGTTCAGATCCATCTCCTGCATAAGGATTAGCTAGCAGTTGTTCTATCATACCCGAAGGAATTTCATATTCAATATTTTTAGTAGGTGTAGTAGGTTGAGGGGTAGCTAATTGTGCTTCCGGATGAGGTGAAGATACCCCGAACAGACTCCTCAAAGAATTGTTTTCCATAGTGACAAGTGACAATAAATTTCAGCATACTATATAAATGTTTCCTTACCGAATTCCACTTACCAAAGGCGCTTCACTCCCCGGCAATGGCGCCAGAAAATAGCCTTGATGACCCACAAGTATAGGGGATCAATTGTACCTCTTTTTTGATAAGTAAGAGTGTCGAACCCAACGAGGAGCAGAAGGAAATGACAAGCAGTTTTCAATAAGGTACTGTCTGCAAGTGCTGAAATTGTAAGTAGTGAGTAGTTTGATAGCAAGATAATTTGTAATGAGCAAGTAATGATAATAGTGACAAGTATGCAGAAAGGTAGCCCAATCCTTTTGAGGCAAAGGACAGGCCAAAACGGTCTCTTATAATAAGCAAAACGTTCTTGAGGGTACACGGGAATTTCATCTAGTTACTTTCATCATGTTGGTTTGTGTTCGCTACTTTGATAATTTGATATATGGGTGGATCGGTGCTTAGGTGCTATTATTACTTGAACAAACCTCCTACTTATGATTAACCCTCCCGCAAGCATCCGCGACTACGAGAAAAGTATTAAGAATAAATTCTAACCATAGCATTAAACTCTAGGATCCGGTCCCTGACGGAATAGTGCATAAACTGGGGTTTAAGTTTCTGTTGCTCTTGCAACCCACCATCTATTTACTACTCCACAATGCATTCCCTTAGGCCCAAGTGTGGTGAAGTGTCATGTAGTCAACATTCACATGACACCACTAAGGGAATCACAACATACATACTATCAAAATATCGAACACATATCAAATTCACATGATTACTTACAACATGATTTCTCCCGTGACCTCAAGAACAAAAGTAACTACTCACAAATAATAATCATGCTCAAGATCAGAAGGGTATTAAATAGAATATTGGATCTGAACATATAATCTTCCACCAAATAAACCATATAGTAATCAACTACAAGATGTAATCAACACTACTAGTCACCCCCTAGCAACAATCTATAGTTCCGGTAACAAGATTGCATACAAGAGATGAACTAGGGTGTGAGATGAGATGGTGCTGGTGAAGATGTTGATGGAGATTTCCCTCCCCAAGATGGGAGAGTTGTTGGTGATGATGATGACGATGATTTCCCCCTCCGGGAGGGAAGTTCCCCCGACATAATCGCTCCACCGGAGGGCAAAAGTGCTCCTGCCCAAGTTCCGCCTCGAGGCGGCAGCGCTTCGTCCCGAAAGTCCTCCCATTATTTTTTCTAGGTAAAAACCACTTATATACCAGAAGATGGGCACCAGAGGTTGGCCGAGGAGGCCACAACCCACCAGGGGGCGCCAGGGGGCCTGGCGCGCCCAGGTGGGTTGTGCCCACCTGGTGGCCCCCCTCTGGTGTTTATTGGCTCCAATATTTCTTAAATAATCCATAAAAAATCTCCGTAAAGTTTCAGCTCATTTGGAGTTGTGCAGAATAGGTGACCTGATGTAGCTTTTCTAGGTCCAAATTTCCAGCTGCCGGAATTCTCCTTCTTGGTGTGTTCCTTGCAAATTATGCGAGAAAAGGCATTCGAATTACTCCAAAAAGCATTATTATGCATAAAAACATTATAAATAACAGTAAGAAAACATGATGCAAAATGGGCGTATCAAGGCTCCTGGAAGCCCCCAGCCCCATCATCTTGGCGGTTGTCGTCGTTTCTCCTCGGTGGTGGTGGCAGTGGAGGGAGGCCGACATTGCTCTAAGGATGGTCTCGCGAGGCTGGTCACGCCAAGGGCCATCACGAGGTTGGCCCTGTGTAACACCCCAGATGTAAAACTTCCCAGTTTGGAGATATATCCAACTTTGAACATGATCTATTCCATTTTGGGCTCCTTCATTTTGGGTCATTTTGTTGTTTCCTTTCTAGCATTATTGTTGGTTGCCATGTCATCATCATATAGTGCATATTCATCTCACTGCATTGCCTTGCTATCCTTGTCATATTCCTTTTTGCCATCATATGTTTGCATCATGTGCATATCAATGTTGTGTTTTGCTTATGTCAACTTGCATTTCCATGATGTTCATGCATGTTATATTGTTGCATGCTCCATGGGTGATCCATGCACCATCACTTCTCCTTCCTACCCCTTTCTTCCATTCTTTTTCAAGTCCCATATTGCGCTACTCCATTAATTTCATATTTTCCCTGTAAATCTTGCATCATCACCTCCCACTTCCTTCTCCCTTCCATGTTTTTTGGGCAAGCGACATTTTACGCTCCTCCAATAATGTTCAACTTTTTCCTACAAATATTAGACCTTGCCTACATCCTCTATACCGATTTTCAGCTCATTTAAATATGTTTTGGTTGGGTTAAAAATTGACTTAAGTTTGAATTTAATTCAAACTTGATTTAATTTTCTTCATTTAAAAACCCCCAAAGAAATTTAATAAAATGGCTCATAATTCCAAGAGTCCAAGTATATCTCTACTTCTTTCATATTCTTCCCCAAACCTCCTGGACATTTCCTTTGGGGACTGTTTATTTATTAAACAGAAAGATAAGTAAGGAAACTTACCTGGGCCGGCCTCCCAGCGCACCTGTAGCCCAGCTCCAGGCGCAGCCCAGCAGCCCATCCAGCCCACGCGCCAGAGGTCGTCCTCTACCTGTACGACAGAACATCGGCATTTCCTAAACGGCGCCCGCTGCGTCCTTTTCTTCGATTTCCTCAAACGGCGCACACCCCCCGGCGCTGCCCTGGGCCGGCCCGTTATCTTTTTTTCCTGTTGAAATTGCAGGGAAAAATAATGTGCGCAAGCAAGGCAAATCCTAAAGGGCGCCCGCTGCGCCCGTTACAGTACATTATGCAATCGGGCGCACACCCCCTTGCTGCGCCGGGCCGGCCCATTGTATTTTTTTTAATTCTATTCAAACTGAATCAAAGCAAAAAACGGTGTCTGAGGCATGGTTCAAACCTAGGATCTCTGGGTTCAAAGAGCAGCGCACCAACCACTATGATAGCCCTATATATGTGTCAGTAGTGTCATGTTTGGTTTATTCTTTGTCACCGTCGCGGAATCCCCCACTTTTCGGAACCATTTTTTTTGGAACAGTTTTTTTCTTTTTTTCTTTTTCCCATTCTGTATTTCTTTTTCAAATGCGTGAACTTTATTTTTCAAATTCTATGAACTATTTTCAGATTGATGAACTTTTATTTAAAATCAATGAACTTTTTCGAAATTGATGCATTTTTTTCAAAGTCGATGATTTTTTCTTCAAAATCGATGAACTATTTTCGTGAACTTTATTTCAAGTCGATGAACTTTTTTTAAAATTGATGAACCATTTTTCAAATCTATGAACTTTTTTCAAAATTGATAAAACTTCTTTCTACTTGATGAACTTTTTCTTCAAAACTGATGAACTATTTTCAAATCGATGAACTTTTTTACAAAACGGTGAACTTTTTTCATAACGGTGAACTTTTTTCAAAATTGATAAATTTCTTTCTACTTGATGAACTTTTACGTCAAAATCGATGAACTTTTTCCAAATCGATGAACTTTTCTCAAAACAGTGAACTTTTTTTCAAAATGGTGAACTTATTTTCATAACGGTGAACTTTTTTCAAAATTGATAAACCTTTTGTCAACTTGATGAACTTTTCCAAATTAATTGAACTTTGAAGTCCGATGAACTTTTTTAAAATTTGATGAACTTTTTTCAAAATTGTTGAGTTTTTTTCAATTTTTGCGAACTCTTTTTCTAAAACGATGAATTTATTCAAATTCACGATGTTTTTTGTAAATAATTCAGAAATTAAGTGATATAGTATACATGCAAGAAATAGCGCAGCGGCACGTCCTTATAGTGTCGGCGCTGTTATCATTCACAATAAGCAAGTTGTTCTAGTGGTTAGGAACACTAGTATAGGGCGGCAGTGGCTTGAGATGGAATCTTGGGAGCGCCATCTTTTTTTGCTGTTTTTTCGCTCTTAACAGCGTCCTGAATGGTCGCGTCGGCCTTGTTTGGGCCAGGCCCAGGTGGGAACCGCGTGGGCGCCGGTAAGCCTTAGCGGCGCTAAAGGCACGGCTTAGGAGCTCCCCGCAAGTGAGGGATCGAACACGGAATCGATCAATTAACAGAGCAGCGTACCCACCACTATGATAACAACGCACTTGTGATTACAGACTTCCTTCTTTTCTTTTTATTCTTTTTCTAGGTTGTTCCCTGGTCAACTTCTGGGCATGTTTTTTTCTTGTTCCTTTTTCACTTTTCTTTTCTCATTTACCTTTCTTTTTTATCTTTCCTTAAATGCGCGAACTTTTTATCAAAATCGATGAACTTTTTTCAAATTCAATGAAATTTTATAAAAATCGATGAACTTTTTTCATTGATGAACTTTTTTCAAGTTTGATGGACTTTTTTTCAAAACCGATGAACTATTTTTAATTTTTGCAAACTGTTTTAAAAACTTATGAACTAGTTTTCAAAATCGATGAACATGTTTCAAATTTGATGAACTTTTTCCAAATTCAGTGAACATTTTTTTTAAATAGACGAACTTTTTTCAAATTCGTTGAACTGTTTTCAAATTCGATGAACTTTTTTCCAAACCTATGAACTATTTTAAATTTTTTTGAACTGTTTTAAAAGCTTATGAACTAGTTTTCAAAATAGATGAACATTTTTCAAATTTGGTAAACTTTTTTCAAATTCAATGAACATTTTTTTTCAAATCGATGAACTTTTTTAAATTTTTGTGAACTTTTAAAAAATTTGATGAACTAGTTTTCAAAATCGCTGAACTTGTTTTTCAAAATCAATCAACTTTTCAACTAATTTTCAGATTTTTTTGACATTAAATGTTTCACTAAACGAATGGTGAAGTAGAACGTTTTCCTACCTGTAGAACAACAGAGCTTGTATGGTGTAGTGGTACTTGCTGCAGAGCAAGAAGTTCGTGCGATCCTGAGTTCGAAACTCCGGTTAGGAGCTCCCCAGAACATCCAGAGAAGCCACATCGGCCGCCTCGATGATTTGACGGCCGGAGTGCCTCCCCACGCTTGATAAATATGTCCCCGGTGCCCTAGGGTTCCTCGTCGACCGATCCCTGCCCTCTCCCTGCCTCGCCGCCGCCTAGGGAAGCCTCCACGCACACGCCGTCGTCGCGGCCACCATGACCCGAGAGAGCAAGGGCTCGAGCTCGGGGTAGCTCTTCGTCGCGCCTCCGACCCCCTTGGCTGCCGTGGAGAGGACCGTCAAGTACCTCTCCGTCCCCTGCCTCTACGCACGCGACCACACGGCCTCCAGATCGACTCCCTCGACCTGTCTTCTTCCTCTCCTTCACGGACACGAAGACCGGCAAGTCCCGCGCGTCGTCGCGCCGTCTCGGTCGCATCTCCGGCCACAACTTCATCTCCTAGGGACGCTAGGTGAGCATGTCCCCCACCATACACCTTCCTGTTGTCAACGGATCACCGTAGGTGTCGCTTAGTCCGTATCTTTCTCGTGCTCTCGATGCTCCGGCGAAGTCTGTAGCTTTTGTGTAGTCCCTGTCGTCGCCGCGGTTAGCCCACGCCGCCTCGCTTCAGCCTTACCTCACCCGCCGAGCATGCACGCCCCGCAGTGCAGTAGCCTCGCGCGCGCTCCTTGCCTTGGCTGGCCAGACCACGCGTATCCGAGACGAGCTCGACCTCGTGTTCGAGCACCCCACGCGTGCATTTCCTGTAACAGCTCCGCATGCATGCACCGCACACGGCACACACACCCCATTCCCGCACGCCCACCGCCACTCGCACTCTGTTGTTGCTTCGCGTCTGTACGCATGCCACAGCCACCATGGCACCACGGCAAGCTCATGCATTGCCTCTGCCCGCTCTCGTCCACGTACACACGCAGCTTGCGCTCCGCGAGCTCGTGCTCGAGCGTTTGCCCGTGCACCCCCACACCCGCACTCCCTTGCACATCCCGCAGGCTCGCCACTATGCTGTAGCTGCAGTCGTCGCTGCCCTGCTCGCCTTCATCGCTCCCCTCCAGCATCGGGCAACCATGGCCAAAGTCTCGGCCTTCTGGCACTAGTTCAAAAGTGCAAGATGCCCTCATCACTGTAAACCTCTTTGTAGCCAAGTGGTCAACGCCCTTCTGTGCTATTCAGGCGACCAGAGATCGAAACAGAGAATCTGCATTTTGGAGTTGGCATTTTTCCTTTCAGTGTGACACTGATGATCCGGCCCCACTGCCTTACACACATGCATCCAGGGCCCATCCGCCACCCCCCCCTTTTTTTTTTCCTTTTCTTTTGGTATTCCAGCGAAATTCCATTTATAGAAAGTGCCCGTTTTCTAAATCAGGCAATGTCCAATTTTGGACATTCCTTTTCAGGTAGTTTTCCTTTTCTGTCAATAGCCATTTTTGGCAGGTTTCAACTTATAGCTTTTGTGGTGATTTTTCTACAGAGACCCCAACATATTATATATGTTTTTGGGGTAGAAAAATCCCACCAATCCAGTGGTGGCATTAGTTTTTGCATTTGAGCAAGTTCATGAACATGTCATTTTACATCATGTTACTATTTTGGCATTTTTGTGTGTTTTAATTCAAGCATGCTATGAGGTGGTTTTGCACATGAATAGCTTCATTCTCATGCCTACTTCATGCTAGATTTTACTTCATGTCATTTGGTTCACTATGATGAGTGCAACAAGCTTGCAAAGATGCCATCATGAATCTGCTTTTGCCATGACATGAAATTCTTCCAAGTCTGTTAACAGCCATATCACTTGCCATGTTTCCATTGATGCTACCATCTTATCCATGCATTTTTGGTTAAAGTTTAGTAAGGGAGTTTTGTTCTATGTATTTAGTACTAGCATGCCATGCCTTTATTTGCCATGATATGTTCCTGTAGCATGTTGTTTGTTAGCTTTAAACGTTGCTACCTGATGCTGTTTTGATATGTTTAGTATTTTCTCTCAAGTCTGTGAATCTGTTATCATTTGCATTTTTGTCATGCTATTTTGAGCTTGTTCTAGTGAGTTCTAGTAGGAGCTCAGTGTTCATGATTTGTAGACATTCACCTGTACTTCACTTCCATGCATTGTGTTTTCATGTTTGGGTCATGTAGCATAGTTTCTTGTTGCAACCTAAGTGCTATGATGCTGTTAATCACAGATTTGCATCATTCTTGTTTTGCTTGTCATTTGCAAACCGTGCATCCGTTTCCGGTGATCCTTATATTGATTTCAACCGAAATCACCCCATATTTCCAGCGGCATACTTGGTTTGCCAAGTTGATGCCTTAATCATCCTTTCCCTTCCGGAGTACCCATATGCATTGCACATCATACCTTGCATTCCATGCCATGTCTTGCATCATGTTGCTTGTGCATTGCACCATGATTGATTGTTGTCCCGTTGTTTCTGTTCTTGCTTTGGGTAGAGCCGGGGGACGAGTTCGTGAACGAGGAACCTGTTGAGTACGCTAACGAGGAGCAAGCTTTCGACAACTCTAAGAACTTTGCAGGCAAGATGATCATTACCCCCGATATCACTTCTATCTTTGCTTGTTAGTTGTTCGTTCTGTCCCTATGTTACGCTACCTACCACTTGTTTATCATGCCTCCCATATTGCCGTGTCAAGCCTCTAACCCACCTTCCTAGCAAACTGTTGTTTGGCTAAGTTACCGCTATTGCTCAGCTCCTCTTATAGCGTTGCTAGTTGCAGGTGCCTTGCAGGTTGTTCCATGTTGGAACATGGATATGTTGGGATATCACAATATCTCTTATTTAATTAATGCATCTATATACATGGCAAAGGGTGGCAGGCTTGGCCTTTTGCTCGGTGTTTTGTTCCACTCTTGCTGCCTTAGTTTTCGTCATACCGGTGTTATGTTCCTTGATTTTGCATTCCTTACGCGGTTGAGGTTATTGGACCCCCCCCTTGAAAGTTCGCTTTGAATAAAACTCCTACAGCAAGGCCCAACCTTGGTTTTACATTTGCCTAACAACCTATAACTACTCACAAATAATAATCATGCTCAAGATCAGAGGGGTATTAAATAGCATATTGGATCTGAACATATAATCTTCCACCAAATAAATCATATAGTAATCAAGAACAAGATGTAATCAACACTACTAGTCACCCCCTAGCAACAATTTATAGTTCCGGTAACAAGATTGCATACAAGAGATGAACTAGGGTTTGAGATGAGATGGTGCTAGTGAAGATGTTGATGGAGATTGCCCTCCCCAAGATGGGAGAGTTGTTGGTGATGATGATGACGATGATTTCCCCCTCCGGGAGGGAAGTTCCCCTGGCAGAATCACTTCGCTGGAGGGCAAAAGTGCTCCTGCCCAAGTTCCGCCTTGAGGCGGCGGCGCTTCGTCCCGAAAGTCCTCCCCTTATTTTTTCTAGGTCAAAACCACTTTTATACCAGAAGATGCGCACGGGAGGTGGGCCGAGGAGGCCACAACCCACCAGGGCGCCAGGGGGGCCTGGCGCGCCCAGGTGGGTTGTGCCCACCTAGTGCCCCCCTCTGGTGTTTATTGGCTCCAATATTTCTTAAATAATTCATACAAAATCTTCATAAAGTTTCAGCTCATTTGGAGTTGTGCATAATAGGTGGCCTGATGTAGCTTTTCCAGGTCCAGATTTCCAGCTACCGGAATTCTCCTTCTTGGTGTGTTCCTTGAAAATTATGAGAGAAAAGGCATTAGAATTACTCCAAGCAGCATTATTATGGATAAAAACATTATAAATAACAGTAAGAAAACATGATGCAAAATGGACGTAAAAGGCTCCTGGAAGCCCCCAGCCCCATCATCTTGGCGGTTGTCATCGTTCCTCGGCAGCGGTGGCAGTGGAGGGAGGCCGACATTGCTATGAGGATGGTCCTCGCGAGGCTGGTCACGCCAAGGGCCATCACAAGGCTGGCCCTGCCAGCGGTCCTCATGGGGTTAGTCATGCCATTCCTGGTGGGGGTCGCGGTTGTCCCAGCAGCCACCACCACGACATCGGCCGTAGCCGCGGTCGTTGCGCTCGGGACGGCGGCCAAGGCACCCGTCAAGGATTGCCCTGAGCTCCCGACAGTCGTTGGTGTTGTGGTTGTGGACGTTGTGGTAGACGCAGAACGGGCGGTTGCCCCCGGGAGGCTCATCATGGTCACGACCGCGCTTCATCTCGGGCTCCGCGGTCAGGACGGTAGGGCCCTTGCGCTTCACTTTCTTAGCCTTGGCCTTCTTGTCTTCAGGATCGACCTCCGGGAGTTCTAGGAGGGAGAGGTGACCTTCCTCTGCACTGCGCACCTGGTTTCCATGTTGAACATCTCCAGAGCCGAGCACAGATCCTTGTGTATGGCGAGCTCCTCCTTCATCTTGACATCCCAGGCGCCATCAGAGAACGCCGAAATGATGGCCTCGTTTGACATCTTTGGGATCTTGAGGCGAACATTCGTGAAGCGCTGTATGTACTTGTGCAAGGTTTCGCCCAACTATTGCTTTATGCGCTGCAGGTCGCCTACTGCAGGAGTGCGGTCGTGAGTACCCTGAAAGTTGGCGATGAAGCACTCGTGCAGCTCGTCCCATGAGGAGATCAACCCCACTGGAAGGTTCAGGAGCCAAGACCGCGCGCCATCCTTGAGGGCCATGGGGAACCAGTTTGCCATGACCTTGTCATTGCCGTTCGCCGTCTCGATGCTCAGCTCGTAGAGCTGGAGGAACTCTACGGGGTCGGGCTTGTAGTCGTAGCATGGAGGCAAATCCGGCTTGAACTTGCCGGGCCAAACGACGCGGCGCATCTCCGGGGTGAAGGCATGTCAACCTGTTGTGCTCACCGGGGCCAGTCGCATGGGGGGGGGAGCTTGATCTTGACGCCCACGTGCCGCCGCCTTTGGCGGCACGCACTCTTGACGCGACAGTGCTGGAAGTGCGTGCGCTTCTTCGTCAGGCCGCTGCACCACTTGGCAGGTTTCTTCATCGCGTGCCGGCGTCCTGCGCGGCCGGTCGCGCTGGGGTGCCTCACACCTGGGCTCGGGGTCCACGCCATGCAGAGGAGGAGGAGGCGCGCTGTGAGCCACGTCGCCCGCTAGGGACGGTGGAGGACGAGGCGAACGGGATGGTGCTGGGGCCTCACCGGCGGCGTTGATGAGCTAGGCGATGCGGGACGCCAGTCGTCGTAGAGGTCGTGGGCCGAATGGTAGCGCAGAAGCTCACGCGCCATGAGCAGCGCAGCCTGCGCATTTGCCGGTCGGCGACGAGCATGAGAAGACGACGCTGTGGCCAGAGTGGATGATGGAGTCGCGGTGTGGCCGTCACGCTGCATGGACGGTGGCAGGGACGAATCCTGCTGTTCGCGAGTAGCAGGGGCGGTGACGGCGTTAGCTGATACGTCTCCAACGTATCTATAATTTTTGATTGTTCTATGTTTTTATATTATCAATCTTGGATGTTTTATAATCATTTTATTTCATTTTTTGGTAAACCTATTGACATAGTGCCAAGTGCCAGTTACTGTATTTTCCATGTTTTTTACATCGCAGAAAATCAATATAAACGGAGTCCAAATGCCACGAAACTTTACGGAGAATTTTTATAGGCCAGAAGGAACACAATGGGCCCTGGCTGTGCCTGGGGGTGCCCCAAGGGGGGCACAACCCACCAGGGCGCACCAGGAGGCCCAGGCGCGCCCTGGTGGGTTGTGCCCACCTCGGGCCCCCCGGACCGCCTCTTTGCTTTACAAATACCACAATATTCCCAAAACCCTAGGGGAGTCGACGAAATATTGATCCAGCCGCCACAGAGTCCAGAACCACCAGATCCAGTCTAGACACCATCTCGAATGGGGTTCACCACCTCCATTGGTGCCTCTCCGATGATGCGTGAGTAATTCTTTGTAGACCTTCAGGCCCGTAGTTAGTAGCTAGATGGCTTCCTCTCTCTCTCTCTCGATCTCTTTATTCTCAATACAATGGTCTCTTGGAGATCCATATGATGTAACTCTTTTGCAGTGTGTTTGCTGGGATCCGATGAACTTTGAGTTTATGATCAGATCTATCTTTTTATATCCATGAAAGTATTTGATTTTCTTTGATCTCTTTTATGCATGATTGCTTATAGCCTCGTATTTCTTCTCTGATATTTGGGTTTTGTTTGGCCAACTTGATCTATTTATTTTGCAATGGGAAGAGGTGCTTTGTAGTGGGTTCAATCTTACGGTGCTTGATCCTAGTGACAGAAGGGGAACCGACACATATGTATCGTTGCTACTAAGGATAAAATGATGGGGTTTATCTCTACATAGATAGATCTTGTCTACATCATGTCATCGTTCTTATTGCATTACTTCGTTTCTCCATGAACTTAATACACTAGATGCATGCTGGATAGCGGTCGATGTGTGGACTAATAGTAGTAGATGTAGACAGGAGTCGATCTACTAATCTTGGATGTGATGCCTATATAATGATCATTACCTGGATATCGTCATGAGTATTTGAAGTTCTATCAATTGCCCAACAGTAATTTGTTCACCCACTGTTTGCTATTTTTCTCGAGAGAAGCCGCTAGTGAAACCTACGGCCCCCGGGTCTCTTTCTCATATTATTTGCCTTTGCGATCTACTTCTATTTTTAGATCTATTAATCCAAAAACCGAAAAATACTTTGCTGCACTTTATTTTATTTGTGATATATTTATTCAATCTATTACAACTTTCTCCCATGACGCACCAATTTCTGGCACCGTTACCCGAAAGGGATTGACAACCCTTTAACACGTCGGGTTGCGAGGATTTGTTATCTGTGTGTAGGGGCTGTTTACGTTGTGTAGCTTGGTTCTCCTACTGGTTTGATAACCTTGGTTTCATACCTGAGGGAAATACCTACCGCCGCTGTGCTGCATCATCCCTTCCTCTTTGGGGAAATACCACGTAGCTTTAAGAGACATCATTAGCCACCGGGGAGGCAGAGCGGCGAGGAGCGCTATTGCCCACGGGTGCCATCTGGGTGACACAAGCGGCTCGGCGCTCGGCACAAACACGACGAGCATCAGCCATAGGAACGACGGGACGGTGGTAGAGCAAACGGAGGAAGAGAGGCCTCGACACGCCCCTACCTGGCGCGCCAAATGTCAGATTCAGGGCTCCGCGGACCCAAGAAAGGTTCAAACTCTGGGGCGTGCGCGAAGAACTCAACCTATCCAGCCAACCAGCTCATCGCCCCATGGCCTAGCCCGATGAACAAGGAAGAAGATGGATACGACAGTTTACCCAGGTTCGGGCCACCTTGCGGTGTAAAACCCACTCCTGCTTTGTGGTGGATTGGCCTCACGAGGGGCTGAGGATGAACTAGTACAAGGGATGAACAACCTCGCGAGGTTTGCTCTGGTGAGGGAATGAGTCGATGAGGTTTGGATCCCCGCTACGGTGGTGGCTAACCTATACTTATAGTGGCCTCGGTCCTCTTCCCCCAAAATGTAGGCGGGAAGGGATCCCACAGTGGCCAATTTGAAAGGGGACAAGTAGTACATCTTATCCTGACAAAAGATGGTCTTCGCCTGCAAAGCTTCTGGTCATGACACTACGGTGGGCTCGGCGATGACATCTGTCCTGCCATCCTGGCGGTCTTGGTCTTGTTGCACGGGAATGGAAACCTTTGCCTGAGTCCTTGGGAACCCACACCTGTGCTTGCCTCCTTAGCATCAAAGATGAAACTTCCTCCTCTGCGCCCGCTGGCGCCCGCCTGGCCTTGGTCGTCATGGTTTGCGTCATCACAACCTCATGAGGTTGGGCACCTGCATAGAAATCTCCGCTCCTCAGGAGGCCGCCTGGAGAGGCCGCTCCCTCCGGAGGTCTTGGTGTCATCCGCCTCACGAGGCTTGGCCCCTCGCGAGGGTCTTGTCTTGATGGTCTTGTAGATGGGCCGTACCAGGCCGTCGATGGAGCCACGTCGTAGGCCGCAAGCAGGCAAGTCTGGGTACCCTGGTTCCCAGAACACCGACACGAACACCTCTTTGGCCAGAGTTAGTTCAGAATTAGTCATGAGCTATAAACTAACTATAACCTCTGGCTAAGTTAGTGGTTGTTTAGATAACCAGTATTTGGAGCAAGTTTTTACAAAACCAGTTTTAAGAGTATCTGTAGCAAAACCAGTTTTAAGTTGTTGTTTTATTAAAACTGGTTTATATAATACTTTGTTTTGATCGACATATCTTTCGGGTCATCCTCAACCTTGAGAGAGATCACAAGCCGTTCACATGAGAGGTGAGGAGGTCCGAGTGGAGGCACCACCCCAGCACGTCGTCCATTGCACAGTTCGTGGGGAATGATTGGGGAATGATTTCTAGCTTAATTACTGAATTTTAGTTGCAAAAATTACATAGTGCTAATGATTTCTAGCTGCATATTTTGACAAATCGCAGTGTTATAAGGATTGACAAATGGCAACGTTACTAGATCAACAAATGTAAATCTTTCTACTTTGACAAATGGCAACATACCCAATCTGACCGATGCAAATCTTACCAAATTGTTTGAACGTGGTTGCACATGGGTCATCCAGAACAACTGTTTGCGTTGAAGGGATGCACAAATCCTGCGCTGCTCTCACTTTGCATACGGGTGTTCTACTGCGATCAAGAGCTGCAGAAATCCTGCTCGGCACATTTTCTCTTGGCTTCCTGGGGAAGCTGCCGGTTTGCATACGGGTGTTCTAACTAAAACGTTTGCGATGAGTGTTTTATATTTAAAAAGCAAATTAAACTGCGGCTTGGGCGCCATTAATGGAGAATACGCGAGCAAGGCGAGCGGTCATGGAAGTCAAAGGGCTTGCTTCGCAGTGACCCTGCGCAGCGTACAACTCGCACGCTTCCTGGTGGCGCACTCGAGGACAGCTTGCACGCCTCTCGGACAGCCTGCGCATCGGACGGTGCTCGCACGCCTCCCGTTCAGTCAAGGTCAAGCAGCTGTCCGCACGGCACCTCCTACAGCCATTAAAACCAAGACACGTGGCATCACATGATTGGTTAACAGAATTTTGGATTTACTAGAATTTAAAAACCAGGCATCTCAATGTTTTGCCGGCAATCAATTGTGCCCTGGTGTTTGAAATTCATGCCCATTTCTTGCATGGGACCTAAGCATGCACCCAAGGACACATATTTGATTTTTCATACAATTTATATGCACTGGAGCATGTGCATGTAGTTCAAATTTGAATTATGCACATAAAATGCATTGAAAACTCAGTTAATGCATAAAAATGTCCAAACGAACCCTGAAAAATCACAAAAATTCACACAACACTCCTGTTGTTCTATGTTGACACGAGAAAAAAAATTGAAAGCAATAAGAGGCAATGGATACCGTTTCGTCCCCAAAGGTGGGACGTTCCCTATTGAAAACCATCATGCTTGTTCTGAGAAGCTCCGGTTTGTGAGAAGCATATACCCAAACCTGCCCCATATGGGACAAAATTTGTAACACATCATGTTGATGCTGCTCCATGATAGCATGCCAAGTTTCATGAATTTCAGATGAGTTTTGGATTTACTAGAATTTAAAAACCAGGCATCTCAATGTTTTGCCGGCAATCAACGGTGCCCCGGTGTTTGAAATTCATGCCCATTTCTTGCATGGGACCTAAGCATGCACCCAAGGACATAGATTTGATTTTTCAACCAATTTATATGCACTGGAGCATGTGCATGCAGTTTAAATTTGAATTATGCACATAAAATGCATTGAAAACTTAGTTAATGCATAAAAATGTCCAAACGAACCCTGAAAAATCACAAAAATTCACACAACACTCCTGTTGTTCTATGTTGACACGAGAAAAAAAATTGAAAGCAATAAGAGGCAATGGATACAGTTTCGTCCCCAAAGGTGGGACGTTCCCTATCGAAACCCACCATGCTTGTTGTGAGAAGCTCCGGTTTGTGAGAAGCATATACCCAAACCTGCCCCATATGGGACAAAATTTGTACCACGGCATGTTGATGCCGCTCCATGATAGCAAGCCAAGTTTCATGAATTTCAGACGAGTTTTGGATTTACTAGAATTTAAAAACAAGGCATCTCAATGTTTTGGCGGCAATCAACGGTGCCTCGTGATAACCCACAAGTATAGGGGATCAATTGTAGCCTCTTTCGATAAGTAAGAGTGTCGAACCCAACGAGGAGCTAAAGGTTTTGGCGAGCCCCCTGCCTCGTGGGCCCCTCGAGCATCGTCTCGCGTTGATTTTTCTTCCCAAAAATCACATATATTCCAAAAAAATCTCCGTCAGTTTTTATCCCGTTTGGACTCAGTTTGATATGGATATTCTGCGAAACAAAAAACATGCAACAAACAGGTACTGGCACTGGGCACTGGATCAATATGTTAGTCCAAAAAATAGTATAAAAAGTTGCCAAAAGTATATGAAAGTTGTAGAATATTGGCATGGAACAATCAAAAATTATAGATACGACGGAGACGTATCAGCATCCCAAGCTTAATTCCTGCTCGTCCTCGAGTAGGTAAATGATAAAAAAGATAATTTTTGATGAGGAATGCTACCTAGCATAATCTTGATCACATATCTAATCATGGCATGAATATTAAGACATGAGTGATTCAAAGCAATAGTCTATC
This sequence comes from Triticum urartu, assembly GCF_056163025.1. Taxonomy (NCBI): domain Eukaryota; kingdom Viridiplantae; phylum Streptophyta; class Magnoliopsida; order Poales; family Poaceae; genus Triticum; species Triticum urartu. The sequence goes on along the minus strand of NC_141876.1, from coordinate 358,300,376 downwards.
ATTTGACATAAAGATGGTAATACTTCAAGCATACTAATAAAGCAATCATGTATTTTCGAAATAACATGGCCAAAGAAAGTTATCCCTACAAAATCATATAGTCTGGCTATGCTCCATCTTCACCACACAAAATATTCAAATCATGCACAACCCCGATGACAAGCCAAGCAATTGTTTCATACTTTTGATGTTCTCAAACCTTTTCAACTTTCACGCAATACATGAGCGTGAGCCATGGACATAGCACTATAGGTGGAATAGAATATGATGGTGGAGGTTGTGTGGAGAAGACACAAAAGGAGAAGATAGTCTCACATCAACTAGGCGTATCAATGGGCTATGGATATGCCCATCAATAGATATCAATGTGAGTGAGTAGGGATTGCCATGCAACGGATACACTAGAGTTGTAAGTGTATGAAAGCTCAGACTGAAAACTAAGTGGGTGTGCATCCAACTTGCTTGCTCATGAAGACCTCAGGCGTTTGAGGAGGCCCATCATCGGAATATACAAGCCAAGTTCTATAATGAAAATTCCCACTAGTATATGAAAGTGATAACTCAAGAGTCTCTCTATATGAAGAACATGGTGCTACTTTGAAGCACAAGTGTGGTAAAAGGATATTAACATTGCCCCTTCTCTCTTTTTCTCTGATTTTTTTATTTTTTTGTTTCTTTGGTGGGCTTCTTTGGCCTCTTTTTTTATTTGGGATTCTTTGGCCTCTTTTATTTATTTTTAAAGTCCGGAGTCTCATCCTGACTTGTGAGGGAATCATAGTCTGGATCATCCTTTCCTCACTGGGGCAATGCTCTAATAATAATGATCATCACACTTTTATTTACTTACAACTCAATATTACAACTCGATAATAGAACAAAATATGACTCTATATGAATGCCTCCGGTGGTGTACCGGGATGTGCAATGATCTAGCGTAGCAATGATATCAAAAAACGGACAAGCCATGAAAACATCATGCTAGCTATCTTATGATCATGCAAAGCAATATGAGAATGAATGCTCAAGTCATGTATATGATGATGATGGAAGTTGCATGGCAATATATCTAGGAATGGCTATGGAAATTCCATGATAGGTAGGTATGGTGGCTGTTTTGAGGAAGGTAAATGCTGGGTTCATGGTACCGGCGAAAGTTGCACGGTACTAGAGAGGCTAGCAATGGTGGAAGGGTGAGAGTGCGTATAATCCATGGACTCGACATTAGTCATAAAGAACTCACATACTTATTGCAAAAGTCTATTAGCTATCGAAACAAAGTACTACGCACATGCTCCTAGGGGGGTAGATTGGTAGGAAAAGACCATCGCTCATCTCCGACCGCCACTCATAAGGAAGACAATCAATAAATAAATCATGCTCCGACTTCATCACATAACGGTTCACCATACGTGCATGCTACGGGAATCACAAACTTCAACACAAGTATTTATACAATCCACAACTACCCACTAGCATGACTCTAATATCACCATCTTTATATCGCAAAACTATTGCAAGGAATCAAACATATCATATTTAGCGATCTACAAGTTTTATGTAGGATTTTATGACTAACCATGTGAATGACCAATTCCTGTCATCTCTCTAAATAGATATAAGTGAAGCAAGAGATTTTAATTCTTTCTATAAAAGATATGCCCACGCTCTAACAAATATAAGTGAAGCAAAAGAGCATTCTACAAATGGCGGTTTTCTATGTAAAGAGAAACATGCAATCCAAACTTCAAATGATATAAGTGAAGCACATGAAGTATTCTATAAAGCCACACTCAAAAGATATAAGTGAAGTGCATAGAGCATTCTATAAATAAACCAAGGACTATTTCATACCAGCATGGTGCATAAAAGAAAAATGAAAACTAAATGCAAAAGATGCTCCAAGATTGCACATATCGCATGAACAAAACAAATCCAAAAACATACTGATACTTGTTGAAGAAAGAGGGGATGCCTTCCGGGGCATCCCCAAGCTTAGACGCTTCAGTATCCTTGAATATTTACTTGGGGTTCCTAGGGCATCCCCAAGCTTGAGCTCTTGCCTCTCTTCCTTCTTCTCATACCGAGACCTTCTCGATCATTGAACACTTCATCCACACAAAACTTCAACAGAAAACTCGGTAAGATCCGTTAGTGTAATAAAGCAAATAACTACTCTAAGTACTATTGAAAACCAATTCATATTTTGTTTTTTCATTGTGTCTACTGTAATGTAACTTTTCCATGGCTTAATCCACTGATATAAATTGATAGTTTCATCAAAACAAGCAAACTATGCATCAAAAACAGAATCTGCCTAAAACAGAACAGTCTGTAACAATCTGAACTTTCACCATACTTCTGATACTTTAAAAATTCTGCCAAAATTAGTAAAAATAAAAAATTTGTATAGAAAGACAGTGCAAAAAGAATCAGAACCATTTGACGTTCCAGTAAAAGATGTAAAATCGTGCACTATAGCCAAAGTTTCTATCCCGCACCGCACAAACCAACAAGCAAAGTAAACATCCTAAAGGCAAACCTTGGCACATTATTTTTATAATACAATGGAATTGTACAAAGGGATAATTATTTTTATTTAAAAGTTTCTGTAATCAAGATTCACAAAGTTTCCGTGTGCATGAACAAAGTTCAAGGCTAGCTCCCACTTCAACAATGCTCGTCTTTCTCACTTTTGCTTTTCTTTTTGAAAAAGTTTTGGGTTCCCCTCTTTATTTTTATTGTTTTTAAACCATATAAAAGCACTCAACATAAATAAATGACTCTCTAAAACTTCCGGGTTGTCTCCCTGGCAGCGCTTTCTTTAAAGCCTAGTGAATCCACCCTGATCCCAAGGTATATCAAAGCCAATTTTAGTTAGCAATGATTTGTAATTTAGTAGTGAGCACAAGGCAACATATATCATGCAACAACGAAGTCTAACTGTCTTCCTATGCATCGTCATGTCATAAAAGAACAATGCATGCACACATAGTAAAGGCCAATGCATAGTATAAACAGTTTCTTGCAATTTTATTGTATTGGAAACATAGAGAGGTGGAGATATAGTTCCTCTCTCATAATAATTGCAAGTAGGAGAAGCAAGCACATGCATATTATATCTATCAAAATCATCATGTGTAGTAGTAAAAGGCAACCCATCAATATAATCCTTAATAAGTGCAAACTTCTCCGATATAGTGTAGTTGGGAGAATTCAAAAAGATAATAGGACTATCATGCGTGGGTGCAATAGCAACAATTTCATGTTTAACATAAGGAACTATAGCAAGTTCATCTCCATAAGCATAATTCATATTGGCATCTTGGCCACAAGCATAGCAAGCATCATCAAAAAGGGATATTTCAAAAGAATCAACGAGATCATAGAAATTATCATAGCATTCATCCTTCGGTAAGCACGAAAGGAAATTAAACAATGTATGAGTTGAAGAGTTACTCTCATTAGAAGGTGGGCATGGGTAATCAATCCGCTCTTCCTCCTTTTGTTCTTCGCTCTCCTCCTCATCTTTTTCATCCAATGAGCTCACAGTTTCGTCAATTTCTTCTTCCATAGATTCCTGCCAAACATTAGTCTCTTCTTGGACAACGGAGACTTTCTCAATAAACACATCAATATCGGAATTGTATTCATAATTCTCATAACAATATTTAAGGATATCTAAATTTTCAGGTCTGTAGACAGCATCATAAAGATTTTCATATTCTTTGAACATAGATTCAATTTCATAAGCACCCATAAAAGCAACAAATTCTTCTATTTTTTCCACATCATAGTAGTCATATATACCTCTAGCATAAGAAGCCAAAGTTTCATTATCATTAAATTCACATGAAAAGGGAAGGTGTGGAGCCTACATCCTAGAGCAACAAGTATAATCATATCTCAAGCATAGTTGCCTAGCATACCAATACAACATATGAATTTGACCCCATAATAGTTTCCCTTTTTGAGTCAAGCGTTAATCCCTAAAGTATTCATGTTGATCCAACGTGTCTCCCATTACCAAATTAAATGGGGTTTTCTCTGGATTATCAAAGTAGTACATAATATCTATCACATAACGAGCATCGAGGGTTTTAGGAGGTTCCTCATCTCCATGAGCAGCAAGTACACCTATTTTTTTTGGTATTTCGTGTTCCATATCCATTACAAAAGATAAAGAACAACTAAGAACAACAAATAAAAATTACTTAGTGATAAAGCAAACAAGCACACACGAGAATATTCACCCCACGCTACTGCTCCCCGGCAACGGCGCCATAAAAAGGTCTTGATAACCCACAAGTATAGGGGATCAATTGTAGCCTCTTTCGATAAGTAAGAGTGTCGAACCCAACGAGGAGCTAAAGGTAGAACAAATATTCCCTCAAGTTCTTGTGACGCCCCGAGACCGTTGCGCCAGGTGTCTTCTAGTTATTCGCTGTTGTTGCCTTGTCATTTATTTGCGAGTCATGCATTTCATATCATGTCATCATGTGCATCGCATTTGCATACGTGTTCGTCTCATGCATCCGAGCATTTTCCTCGTTGTCCGTTTTGCGATCCGACACTCCTATGTCCTCCGGCGCCCTCCTTTTGCCTCTTTTCATGTGCGGGTGTTAAACTTTCTTGGAATGGATCGAGATTTGCCAAGCGGCCTTGGTATACCACCGATAAACCGCCTGTCAAGTTTCGTGCCATTTGGAGTTCGTTTGATACTCCAACGGTTAACCTGGGAACCGTAAAGGCATTGTGTGTGTTGCAGCCCAACACCCCTCCATAGTGGCCCCTCCAAACCCCCTCCATCCTCTCGGTCGTTCGATCACGATCGCGTGGCCGAAAACCGCACCTCATTGGACTCTCCTAGCTCCCTCTACCTATATATTTGTGTCTCCCCCCCGAAATTTTTGCGGATGAAACCCTAAATCTTCCTCCTCCGCGCGCCGGACATGTCCACTCCGCCGCCGGACATGTCCAGCCTCCACCTCAATCCGACCAATCGGGTCGTGCCACATTAGCGTCGCCGCCGCTTGGACCTATCCCCCGCCGCCACGTCACCCCGCCGGCCCTCCTCTCTCGACTCCCCACCACCAGGCCCGCCGGGGCCAGAGGCCGGCCCGCCCCGGGCCGCACCCGGGCCGAACGCCGCCTGGACCGCCTGGTGCCCCGCTCGACCGCGCGCCACCGCGCCGCCCCGTTCCCCGCCGTCACCCGCCTCGACGCTGCACGTCTCCCGCGACGCCGTCATCCATGCTTGCCGCCGCCCGCGCCATGGCGTGCCTCTGCCGCTGCGCGCTTGCGCTGCCGCGGCGCCACCACCTCTTACCATCCCGCGCCGCCACGGGTCGACGCTGGCCCCGCGTGCCGCCCCGCGCCCTTCTCCGGCCGCCGCCTCCGCCGTGCTCCGCCACCGCGCGCGAGCTCACCTCCCGCCGCCGCGCCGTCCCCGGTCGCCCTCGCGGGAGCCGACCGCCCTTGCCAGAGTCGGATCCGGTTGAATCCGTCCAAGTGGGACGAGATCCACCGGGATCCGAACCAAATGGCGTGGCCGGATCTGCTCGTCCCGGACCTCTTCATCCCAGTTTTCCGCGAGGGTAATTTGGCTAAGTCCCTGAGATTTTTGCAGCATGTACCCATGTTCAACATGCCATATCTTCATGCTCGTAACTCCGATTCATGCATATAATATATCAAATTGTTCGTCTGGATGCCCTGTTCATTTTGTTCCATTGCACCATGCTTGTTTGAGTCCATCTTGATGCTCTTATGACTGTTGCAAGAGTACTTCATAATGTTATGTGCTGTTTCTTATCAGATTATGAGCATTTGTCATTTTTGCCATGATTATTGTGTGCTGCATATGAGCTTGAGCTCTACATGTGTTTTCGGTATGCCATGCCATCTTTACAGGGGTGTATGCCATGTATTTTTGTGATCAATGTGGTGACTAGCACATGCATGCAAAGTAGCTCTCGTGATGTTGCTGATTTCAGGGACTTAGAATTTCACTAAGTCATTTCCCTGATGTTATTTTTATGCCTTGTATTCATGCTGCTACAGAGTGATCCATGCTTCTTTTGTGTATGTTCAGTAAGGATGATTTTGAGATATAGTTGTGGTCTATCCATCCATGTCCCTGTTCGCATTTATGGAGTGCCCTAGAATGACTCAATCTTGCTCTACTTTTGCTATAAAATGTTCCTGGCAGACTGTTTACGTGTTAATCAATTTTGCCAAGGTTTTTGTAGTTGATCCATGCATGCTATGAGATTGTTCTTGCCATGTTTAGCTTCTTCAACATGTCTTCTTGCTGGTAGTATGCTTAGTTTGTCATGCAATGCCTTGTGTTGAGTGCATCAAGCTCGCAAACATGCCTTCATAATTCTGCTTATGCCATGTCCAGTTTTCTGCCAAGTCTGAATCTGTTAACGAAACTTGCTTTGTTTACATGAGTGCCATCATATCTTCCGATCCTTTTTGGCTTATGGTCAGTAAGGGACTTTTGTTATATGCTTTGATTAGATTCATTCCATGCCTTTGTTTGCTATGTTCTGTTCCTGTAGCATGTTGTTATCTTGCTCTAAAAATTGCTTCCTGATGTTAAATCCTGACATGTTATTTTCACTAAGTTTGTGAGGCTGATATCTTTTGCACTTTCGCCATGCTTGTTTGAACCTTCTCTTGTGTGATCTAGCTGTAGATCAGTGTTCATCTTTTGTCAAGCATCTTGAGTAGATCACTGCCATGTGCTTTGTTGCCATGTTGGAGTGCAGTAGCTTAGTTTCTTGTTGCATTCTAGATGGCATCGTGCTGTTAATCGCAGAATTGTGCCATTCTTGTTTTGCTTGCCATTTGCAAACCGTGCATCCGATTCCGGTGATCTTTATATCGATTTTGACCGAAATCAACTCATCTTTCCAGTGGCGCACTTGGTTTGCCAAGTTGAGGCCTAGTTCAATATTTTCCTTCCGGAGCTCGCATATGCATTGCATATCACATCCCGCATATCATGCCATGTTTTGCATCATGTTGCTTGCACATTGCACGTGGTTGATTGTCGTTTCCTTTGCTCGTGTTCTTGCTTTGGGTAGAGCCAGGAGACGAGTATGTGATTGAGGACCCGTTGAGTATGCTTACGAGGATCAAGCTTTCGTCTTCTCTGAGAACTTTGCAGGCAAGATGACCATACCCTCGAAATCACTTCTATAGTGTTGCTAGTTGCAGGTGAAGATTGAAGTTTGTTCCATGTTGGAACATGATTATTGTTGGGATATCACAATATCTCATTTAATTAATGAATCTATATACTTGGTAAAGGGTGGAAGGCTCGGCCTTATGCCTGGTGTTTTGTTCCACTCTTGCCTCCCTAGTTTCCGTCATACCGGTGTTATGTTCCTTGATTTTGTGTTCCTTACGCGGTTGGGTTATAATGGGAACCCCTTGACAGTTCGCCTTGAATAAAACTCCTCCAGCAAGGCCCAACCTTGGTTTTACCATTTTCCATCTAGCCTTTTTCCCGTGGGTTCTGCAGACTCAAGGGTCATCTTTATTTTAACCCCCCGGGCCAGTGCTTCTCTAAGTGTTGGTCCAACCTGAGCGATGTCCGGCGCCCCCTGGGCAACCAAGGTCTATGCCAACCCGACGTCTGGCTCATCCGGTGTGCCCTGAGAACAAGATATGTGCAGCTCCTATCGGGATTTGTTGGCACATCCGGGCGACTTTGCTGGTCTTGTTTTACCATTGTCGAAATGTCTTGTAACCGGGATTCTGAGTCTGATCGGATCTTCCTGGGAGAAGGAATATCCTTCATTGACTGTGAGAGCTTGTGATGGGCTAAGTTGGGACACCCCAGGAGGGATTTGAACTTTCGAAAGCCATGCCCACGGTTATGGGAAGATGGGAATTTGTTAATATCCGGTTGTAGGGAACTTGACACCTAACTTAATTAAAATGCATCAACCGCGTGTGTAGCCGTGATGGTCTCTTTCCGGCGTTGTCCGGGAAGTGAACACGATTATTGTGTAATGCTTGTACGTAAGTAGTTTCAGGATCACTTCTTGATCACTTCTAGTTCGCGACCATTCTTTGCTTCTCTTCTCGCTCTCATTTGCGTAAGTTAGCCAACATATATGCTAGTGTTGCTACAGCTCCACCTCACTACCTTTTCCTACCCATAAGCTTAGATAGTCTTGATCGCGAGGGTGTGAGATTGCCGAGTCTCCGTGACTCACAGATTACTTCCAAAACCAGTTGCAGGTGCCGTTGATACCAGTGCAGGTGACACAACCGAGCTTAAGGAGGAGCTCGATGAAGATCGAGTTCGTTGTGTTGTTTCGTTTCCAGTTGATCAGTAGTGGAGCCCAGTCGGGGCGATCGGGGATCTTTTGAATTAGGGGTTGTCTTTCTTTATTTGGTTCCGTAGTCAGACCTTGATTGTATTATGGATGATTTAATGCTATATTTATGTATTGTGTGAAGTGGCGATTGTAAGCCAACTCTTTATCCCTTTCATATTCAGTACATGGGATGTGTAAAGATTACCCCTCTTGCGACATGCCTACTATGCGGTTATGCCTCTAAGTCGTGCTCCGACACGTGGGAGATATAGCCGCATCATGGGTGTTACAAGTTGGTATCAGAGCCTTCCCCGACTTAGGAGCCCCCTGCTTGAGCGAATCGTTGGCGTTGTTGAGTCTAGAAAAATGTTTTGAGTCTTATAGGATTATATATATATCGGAGAGTAGGATTCTTTTTACTCCTCAGTCCCTTCGTCGCTCTTGTGAGGCCTCCTGACGTAGAGTTTTGAATCTTCTCTCCTCAAATTTCACGAATTTTTTTTAGGATCACGCGGGTATCTTGGAATTGTTCCGATGATTTTGTGATGAGAACATTGTTCTTGGTGCCTCCTGACATTTAGGGGTTGTGGAAGTTTCCCGGGGAGTTGAGCTCTGAGGTGTTGTCATCAGAATTTTATCATTGCAGTTCTCGAATACCTAAGTTTCACCGACATCGAAAATCTCTTTTATACAGTTGTTGGTGAGATAACCTCGACGCCACCCAGTACTGGGGCGGGAGTTCGGGAGTATTGCCATAACTCGTATAACGGATGCTTTTCGAAGGTTGAGCTAAATGATTTCCGAAGGTTTCTTGGTTATGTGTTGAAGGATGGATACAGCCGGATGTAGGATTTGTTAGTTTTGGGTGAGATATTATGCTTCCCCTGTATCCCCAACACCTGATTGCATAACCAGAAAGTTTCGGGAGTTTATAAGTGGGAATTCAAGTAGCTCTTAGGATATCTTTCCGATAGATGCATGATATGAGATTGGGGTTCGACGTCTAGTGGTCCGCCTATCCATGGTTGGTTTTATAGTGGTCTCGTTGTGTCTTAAAGAGTCCTTGGCTATGCTGATTCAGGGACGCTTCGTATGTCATGTGCACTGCCTTGTACATGATGGTGCTGTACGATCGAGCCCGTGTGGGCCCCACCACGAAAACTTCGGACGAAATCTCTATCATATGTTTGTTCGAACTTATTCTGCAAGCCAATCCTCTGTTTTGTTTTGATTGTGGTATTCGAGTTGCTTCGAAGTCAAGTGTTGATTCCATACCTTTCCTAAGCGGTGTTCTCATATTTCTATGTGAATACTAATCCTTCATGATAATCGAGATTTTCATGTTAATCCTTTTCAACCGGCGTTTTCTCTTCAGGTGGATCCAATCTTTTCAACATTCGCAAGATCAACTCAAAGTCTTCTCAATGTGGTTTGTTTCATTCGTCCGAAGTTGCTTTTCTTTTACCCACCCTCCCACCCTTTTTCTTCAAGGACTCAGATCTCTTAATCGAGTATCCTTTTATTGATGGGATGTCTCTCCCTTCCTTTCCGTCAATGTTCTTATCCGGTGATTCTCAGGAAGATACTAATGGAGCTTCTAGTTCATCATTCTTCATTCTTTTCTTCTCCGGTAGATTCAAGTCAAGATTTGTCGATCATATCCTTTTATCGTTTCAAATGCTTACTCATGCCGGTGCACCTCATAATCATTCCCCGCTTACTATTCAATTATTCTGGAGTGCTGAAGATATCTCAGAAGATTCGTGTTTTCATTCCTAATCTCTTCAAGATATCTCAAGGTTGTTATCTCACTCAAGCCATTTAATTTAACCGATGAAATCTCTCTTCAAATCATTTCAGAGGTGTATCTTTTGAGTGGGCCCTAACCCACAGGTCTTTCCCAGGATCTTACTTGACTCTTCTAATTTTCCCGGAGCTTCTCAAATTCTTTTCCAAGTTTGACATCAGAATGCGTTATCATCACTCAAATGCCTTCTCCAAGATTTTCATATTCTTTTCATTGTTGATTCAACCTTTTTTTATTTTCCATTCCGGAGTGTCTCAACAATTCATGGTGGTCTCTCTCATCGTCTTTCTCAACATTTGAAGACCGAAGAAGAGTTTTTCCTCCATATCTTTTCCGTTCTCTCAAGGATTCATGGTTCTAACTTCATGATATCCTCTCATAATTGTTTGCGATTGTGAGAATTCTTTTCATCCATCTGGAGCATTTCAGGACTCTTTTTAGTTTGATTCTCCGAAGACCATCATCTCAGAATTATTCATTCCAGCTTTCAGCTCTCGTTATCCAAATCTGACCGGTGCATCATTCAAGTATTCTCTAATCAGCTTGTCATCTCTTCGTTCTCATATATCTAAATTCTTTCAAGCATCTTCGTTTATTTGCTAATCCTTCCCGGTGTTTCTTCATGTTTTATTCGTTCTTTTTCAATTCTTACGGTGGTTCTTCCAAGATTCTTCTTCCTTCGTTTATCATATCAATGCATTCGTGCTTTCCAAATTCTACCGGTGGTTCGTTGAAGACTTTCTCAAGTTGACACTATATCTATCTTAATCCTTTCTACGAGAATAAGTAGTATGCCAAATCCGTTTGCTCCTCATCAATTTAATTGGTGAAGGATAAGCATAATGTAATTCTTATTCTTGTTTCATCCAAGTGATTAATTCCTTATTCCGGAGGTTCATCAAAATTCTTGTTTTCATGTGTTCAACTTTCTTTCCGGAGTTTGAAGCTTTCTCGGTTTTATCATCGTGAAGCTTCATCTAATCATTGCAAGACTTCAATCTTATTCTTTTCATCCTTCACTTCTTTGTGATCATTCTTTTTACCGGAGTTCTTCATGGAGGCTCTACATGATGGTTCATAAAGGATTTAATTCCTTCTTGAAGTGTTGATCGAGATTCTTTTCAAAGGAGCTCAAGTATTCTTCATCTTACATTCCAAAGTACAATTCTTTCTATCTTATCTTTTTCAGGTGGTGTTATGTCTTCTTGACAATTTTTCATTCATGTTTCATGATTTAAAAAGTTGTCAAGAATAAGATATGTAAACCCATCATTCTATTCATTGGAGTTATCTTGGGTTATATTTCACCTAAAACCTTCCATTGGGAATGTTGCTCCTTGTGGTGTTTACCTGTGATCCAAGTTTTCTTATCACCTCGGTGAAAGAAGCTTCCTATTCTTTTCTAGCTATCAATCCAATCTATTGTTTCCGTTAGTGGCAGAATTTCACCTCATAATTTTGAGAAGTTTTCCATAAGCCCACTACAAGCCTATTCGTTTTGTTGTTTTTTTTCAACAACTTTGTTATAACCTTCTTGGAAGGGTGCTTTCCAAGCTCATTTGTGGCAGAAGTTGACCTTTACTTCTCCATCCTTTCATTTCAATGATCTATATTCTTTCTTCTTACGGAGGCATTGTGATGTTTCTCTCTTATCTCATCATCTCAAGTTGTGAGGATCGTGTTCTTTTCGTACTTATTATGTTATCCGGAGTATTGTGCCCTCTCCTCAAGTTCTTTTCGCCTTATCAAGTCTTGCATCTCTTTGCAACCGGAGTGATGTTCGAATTTGTTCTTCCTTGTTCCTCTTTCCTAATGGAGTGCTTTCAACTTCGTTCATCTCCGTTGTATTCTTTTCTCGAAGTAGTTCAACTTTTCAAGGTTCTTTGGTTTCACTCGTTTGTCATAGAAGCAACTTTGTTTTACCTCTTCCTCTTCCGCTTCTCGCCGGTGCCATCCTAGATCCCGGGACGAGATCCTCTCGTAGTGGTGGAGTGTTGTGACGCCCCGAGACCGTTGCGCCAGGTGTCTTCCAGTTATTCACTGTTGTTGCCTTGTCATTTGTTTGCATGTCATGTATTTCATTTCGTGTCATCATGTGCATCGCATTTTCATACGTGTTCGTCTCACGCATCCGAGCATTTTCCAAGTTGTCTGTTTTGCGATCCGACACCCCTATGTCCTCCGGCGCCCTCCTTTTGCCTCTTTTCGTGTCCGGGTGTTAAACTTTATCGGAATGGACCGAGATTTTCCAAGCGGCCTTGGTATACCACTGGTAGACCGCTTGTCAAGTTTCGTGCCATTTGGAGTTCGTTTGATACTCCAACGGTTAACCGGGGAACCATAAAGGCCTCGTGTGTATTGCAGCCCAACACCCCTCCGAAGTGGCCCAAAACCCCTCCAAACCCCTTCCATCCTCTCGGTCGTTCGATCACGATCACGTGGCCGAAAACCGCACCTCATTTGGACTCTCCTAGCTCCCTCTACCTATATATTTGTGTCTCCCCCCCGAAATTTTTGCGGATGAAACCCTAGATCTTCCTCCTCCGCGCACCAGACATGTCCACTCCGCCGCCGGACATGTCCAGCCTCCACCTCACTCCGACCAATCGGGTCGTGCCACATCAGCATCGCCGCCGCTCAGACCTATCCCCCGCCGCCATGTCACCCCGCCGGTCCTCCTCTCTCTCCTCCTTGCTGCCAGGCCCGCCGGGGCCCGAGGCCGGCCCGCCCCGGGCCGCACCCGGGCCAAACGCCGCCGCCGCCTGGTGCCCCGCTCGACCGCGCACCACCGCGCCACCCCGTTCCTCGCCGTCGCCCGCCTCGATGCCGCACGTCTCTCGCGACGCCATCGTCATCCATGCTCGCCACCGACCGCGCCACGGCGCGCCTCCGCCGCTGCGCGCTTGCGCCGTCGCGCCGCCACCTCCTCCTGCCGTCCCGTGCCGCCACGGGTCTCCGCCAGCCCCGCGCGCCGCCCTGCGCCCTTCTCCGGCCGCCGCCTCCGCCGTGCTCCGCCACAGCGCGCGAGCTCGCCTCCCGCCGCCGCGCCGTCTCCGGTCGCCCTCGCCGGAGCCGCCCGCCCTCGCCGCAGTCAGATCCGGTCGAATCCGTCCAGGTGGGACAAGATCCACCGGGATCCGAACCAAACGGCGTGGCCGGATCTGCTCGTCCCGGACCTCTTCATCCTAATTTTCCGCGAGGGTAATTTGGGTAAGTCCCTGAGATTTTTGCAGCATGTACCCATGTTGAACATGCCATATCTTCATGCTCGTAACTCTGATTCATGCATATAATATATCAAATTGTTCGTCTGGATGCCCTCTTCATTTTGTTCCATTACACCATGCTTGTTTGGGTCCATCTTGATGCCCTTATGACTGTTGCAAGAGTGCTTCATAATGTTATGTGCTGTTTCTTATCAGATTATGAGCATTTGTCATTTTTGCCATGATTATTGTGTGCTGCATATGAGCTTGAGCTCTACATGTGTTTTCGGTATGCCATGCCATATTTACAGGGGTGTATGCCATGTATTTTTGTGATCAATGTGGTGACTAGCACATGCATGCAAAGTAGCTCTCGTGATGTTGCTGATTTCAGGGACTTAGAATTTCACTAAGTCATTTCCCTGATGTTATTTTTATGCCTTGTATTCATGTTGCTACAGAGCGATACGTGCTTCTTTTGAGTATGTTCAGTAAGGATGATTTTGAGATATGGTTGTGCTCTATCCATCCATGTCCCTGTTCGCATTTATGTAGTGCCCTAGCATGACTCAATCTTGCTCTACTTTTGCTATAAAATGTTCCTGCCAGACTGTTTATGTGTTAATCAATTTTGCCAGGGTTGTTGTAGTTGATCCATGCATGCTATGAGATTGTTCTTGCCATGTTTAGCTTCTTCAACATGTCTTCTTGCTGGTAGTATACTTAGTTTGTCATGCAATGCCTTGTGTTGAGTGCATCAAGCTCGCAAACATGCCTTCATAATTCTACTTATGCCATGTTCAGTTTTCTGCCAAGTCTGAATCTGTTAACGAAACTTGCTATGTTTACATAAGTGCCATCATATCTTCTGATCCTTTTTGGCTTATGGTCAGTAAGGGACTTTTGTTATATGCTTTGATTAGATTAATGCCATTCCTTTGTTTGCTATGTTCTGTTCCTGTAGCATGTTGTTATCTTGCTCTAAAAATTGCTTCCTGATGTTAAATCCTGACATGTTGTTATTTTCACTAAGTTTGTGATGTTGATATCTTTTGCACCTTTGCCATGCTTGTTTGAACCTGCTCTTGTGTGCTTTAGCCGTAGCTCAGTGTTCATCTTTTGTTAAGCATCTTGAGTAGATCACTGCCATGTGCTTTGTTGCCATGTTGGAGTGCAGTAGCTTAGTTTCTTGTTGCATTCTAGATGGCATCGTGCTGTTAATCGCAGAATTGTGCCATTCTTGTTTTGCTTGCCATTTCCAAACCATGCATCCGATTCCGGTGATCTTTATATCGATTTTGAGCGAAATCAACTCATCTTTCCAGCGGCGCACTTGGTTTGCCAAGTTGAGGCCTGGTTCAATTATTTCCTTCCGGAGCTCGCATATGCATTGCATATCACATCCCGCATATCATGCCATGTTTTGCATCATGTTGCTTGCGCATTGCACGTGGTTGATTATCGTTTCCTTTGCTCGTGTTCTTGCTTTGGGTAGAGCCGGGAGACGAGTACGTGATCGAGGACCCGTTGAGTACGCTTACGAGGAGCAAGCTTTCGTCTTCTCGGAGAACTTTGCAGGCAAGATGACCATACCCTTGAAATCACTTCTATCTTTGCTTGCTAGTTGCTCACTCTTTTGTTATGCTGCGATACCTACCACTTGCTATATCATGCCTCCCATATTGCCATGTCAAGCCTCTAACCCACCTTGTCCTAGCAAACCGTTGCTTGGCTGTGTTACCGATTTGCTCAACCCCTCTTATAGCGTTGCTAGTTGTAGGTGAAGATTAAAGTTTGTTCCATGTTGGAACATGATTATTGTTGGGATATCACAATATCTCTTATTTAATTAATGCATCTATATACTTGGTAAAGGGTGGAAGGCTCGGCCTTATGCCTGGTGTTTTGTTCCACTCTTGCCGCCCTAGTTTCCGTCATACCGGTGTTATGTTCCTTGATTTTGCGTTCCTTACGCGGTTGGGATATAATGGGAACCCCTTGATAGTTCGCCTTGAATAAAACTCCTCCAGCAAGGCCCAACATTGGTTTTACCATTTGCCACCTAGCCTTTTTCCCTTGGGTTCTGCAGACTCAAGGGTCATCTTTATTTTAACCCCCCGGGCCAGTGCTTCTCTAAGTGTTGGTCCAACCTGAGCAATGTCCGGCGCCCCCTGGGCAACCAGGGTCTATGCCAACCTGACGTCTGGCTCATCCGGTGTGCCCTGAGAACGAGATATGTGCAGCTCCTATCGGGATTTGTCGGCACATCCGGGCGGCTTTGCTGGTCTTGTTTTTACCATTGTCGAAATGTCTTGTAACCGGGATTCCGAGTCTGATCGGATCTTCCTGGGAGAAGGAATATCCTTCGTTGACCGTGAGAGCTTGTTATGGGTTAAGTTGGGACACCCCTGCAGGGATTTGAACTTTCGAAAGCCATGCCCGCGGTTATGGGTAGATGGGAATTTGTTAATATCCGGTTGTAGAGAACTTGACACTTAACTTAATTAAAATGCATCAACCGCATGTGTAGCCGTGATGGTCTCTTTCCGGCGTTGTCCGGGAAGTGAACACGGTTCTTGTGTAATGCTTCTACGTAAGTAGTTTCAGGATCACTTCTTGATCACTTCTAGTTTGCGACCGTGCTTTCCTTCTCTTCTCGCTCTCATTTGCGTAAGTTAGCCACCCTATATGCTAGTGCTTGCTGCAGCTCCACCTCACTACCTTTTCCTACCCATAAGCTTAAATAGTCTTGATCGTGAGGGTGTGAGATTGCTGAGTCCCCGTGACTCACATATTACTTCCAAAACCAGTTGCAGGTGCCGTTGATACCAGTGCAGGTGACGCAACCGAGCTTAAGGAGGAGGTCGATGAAGATTGTGTTCGTTGTGTTGTTTTGTTTCTAGTTGATCAGTAGTGGAGCCCAGTCGGGGCGATCGGGGATCTTTTGCATTAGGGGTTGTCTTTCTTTATTTGGTTTCGTAGTCGGACCTTGATTGTATTATGGATGATGTAATGCTATATTTATGTATTGTGTGAAGTGGCGATTGTAAGCCAACTCTTTATCCCTTTCATATTCAATACATGGGATGTGTAAAGATTACCCCTCTTGCGACATGCCTACTATGAGGTTATGCCTCTAAGTCGTGCTTCGACACGTGGGAGATATAGCCGCATCGTGGGTGTTACAAGTTGGTATCAGATCCTTCCCCGACTTAGGAGCCCCCTGCTTGAGCGAATCGTTGGCGTTGTTGAGTCTAGAAAAATGTTTTGAGTCTTATAGGATTATATATATCGGAGAGAAGGATTCTTTTTACTCCTCAGTCCCTTCGTCGCTCTTGTGAGGCCTCCTGACATAGAGTTTTGACTCTTCTCTCCTCAAATTTCATGAATTTTTTCTTTAGGATCATGCGGGTATCTTGGAATCATTCTGATGATTTTGTGACGAGAACATTGTTCTTGGTGCCTCCTGACATTTAGGGGTTGTGGAAGTTTCCCGGGGAGTTGAGCTTCGAGGTGTTGTCGTCACAATTTTATCGTTGCAGTTCTGGAATACCTGAGTTTCGCAGACATCAAAAATCTCTTTTATGTAGTTGTTGGTGAGATAACCTCGACGCCACCCTGTACTGGGGCGGGAGTTCGGGAGTATTTCCATAATTCGTATAACGAATGCTTTTCGAAGGTTGAGGTAAATGATTTCCGAAGGTTTCTTGGTCATGTGTTGAAGGATGGATACAGCTGGATGTAGGATTTGTTAGTTTTGTGTGAGATATTATGCTTCCCCTGTATCCCCAACACCTGATTGCATAACCAGAAAGTTTCGGGAGTTTATAAGTGGGAATTCAAGTAGCTCTTAGGATATCTTTCCGATAGATGCATGATATGAGATTGGGGTTCGACGTCTAGTGGTCCGCCTATCCACGGTTGGTTTTCTAGTGGTCTCGTTGTGTCTTAAAGAGTCCTTGGCTATGCTGACTCGGGGACGCTTCGTATGTCATGTGCACTACCTTGTACATGATGGTGCTGTATGATCGAGCCCATGTGGGCCCCACTACAAAAACTTCAGACGAAATCTCTATCATATATTTGTTCCGGCTTATTCTGCAAGCCAACCTTTGTTTTGTTTTGATTGTGGTATTCGAGTTGCTTCGAAGTCAAGTGTTGATTCCATATCTTTCCTAAGTGGCGTTCTCATATTTCTATGTGAATACTAATCCTTCATGATAATCGAGATTCTCATGTAAATCCTTTTCAACCAGCGATTTCTCTTCAGGTGGACATTCGCAAGATCAACTCAAAGTCTTCTCAACGTGGTTTGTTTCATTCGTCCCAAGTTGCTTTTGTTTTACCCACCCTCCCATCCTTTTTCTTCAAGGACTCAGATCTCTTAATCGAGTATCCTTTTAATGATGGGAAGTCTCTCCATTCCTTTCCGTCAATGTTCTTATCCGGTGATTCTCAGGAAGATAGTAACGGAGCTTCAAGTTCATCATTCTTCATTCTTTTCTTCTCCGGTGGATTCAAGTCAAGATTTGTCGATCATATCCTTTTATCGTTTCAAATGCTTACTCATGCCGGCGCACCTCATAATCATTCCCCGCTTACTATTCAATTATTCTGGAGTGCTGAAGATATCTCAGAAGATTCGTGTTTTCATAACTAATCCGTTCAAGATATCTCGAGGTTGTTATCTCACTCAAGCCAGTTAATTCAACCGGTGCAATCTCTCTTCAAATCATTTCAAAGGTGTATCTTTTGAGTGGGCCCTAACCCACAGGTCTTTCCCAGGATCTTAACTGACTCTTCTAATTTTCCCGGAGCTTCTCAAATTCTTTTCCAAGTTTGACATAAGAATGAGTTATCATCATTCAAATGCCTTCTCCAATATCTTACATATTCTTTTCATTGTTGATTCAACCTTTTTTATTTTTCATTCCGGAGTGTCTCAACAATTCATGGTGGTCTCTCTCATCGTCTTTCTCAACATTTGAAGACGGAAGAAGAGTTTTTCCTCCATATCTTTTCCGTTCTCTCAAGGATTCGTGGTTCTAGCTTCATGATATCCTCTCATAATTGTTTGCGATTGTGAGAATTCTTTTCATCCATCTGGAGCATTTCAGGAGTCTTTTCAGTTTGATTCTCCAAAGACCATCATCTCAGAATTATTCATTCCAGCTTTCAGCTCTCGTTATCCAAATCTGACCGGTGCATCATTCAAGTATTCTCTAATAAGCTTGTCATCTCCTCGTTCTCATATATCTAAATTCTTTCAAGCATCTTCGTTTATTTGCTAATCCTTCCCGGTGTTTCTTCATGTTTTATTCGTTCTTTTTCAATTCTTACAGTGGTTCTTCCAAGATTCTCTTCCGTCGTTTATCATATCAATGCATTCGTGCTTTCCAAATTCTACCGGTGGTTCGTTGAAGACTTTCTCAAGTTGACACTATATCTATCTTAATCCTTTCTACGAGAATAAGTAGTATGCCAAATCTGTTTGCTCCTCATCAATTTAATTGGTGAAGGATAAGCATAATGTAATTCTTATTCTTGTTTCATCCAAGTGATTAATTCCTTATTCCAGAGGTTCATCTAGTTTTCATTTCTTCAACTTTCTTTCCAGAGTTCGAAGCTTTCTCGGTTTTATCATCGTGAAGCTTCATCTACTCATTGCAAGACTTCAATCTTATTCTTTTCATCCTTCACTTCTTTGTGATCAATCTTTTTGCCGGAGTTCTTCATGGAGGCTCTACATGATGGTTCACAAAGGATTTAATTCCTTCTTGAAGTGTTGATCGAGATTCTTTTCAAAGGAGCTCAAGTATTCTTCATCTTACATTCCGAAGTACAATTATTTCTATCTTATCTTTTTCAGGTGGTGTTATGTCTTCTTGACAATTTTTCATTCATGTTTCATGATTTAAAAAGTTGTCAAGAATAAGATATGTAAACCCATCATTCTATTCATTGGAGTTATCTTGGGTTATATTTCACCTAAAACCTTCCATTGGGAATGTTGCTGCTTGTGGTGTTTACCTAAGATCCAAGTTTTCTTATCACCTCGGTGGAAGAAGCTTCCTATTCTTTTCTAGCTATCAATCCAATCTATTGTTTCTGTTAGTGGCAGAATTTCACCTCATAATTTTGAGAAGTTTTCCATAAGCCCCATACAAGCTTATTCGTTTCATTGTTGTTTTTTTTTCCAACAACTCTGTAATAACTTTCTTGGAAGGGTGCTTTTGAAGCTCATTTGTGGCAGAAGTTGACCTTTACTTCTCCATCCTTTCATTTCAATGATCTATATTCTTTCTTCTTATGGAGGCATTGTGATGTTTCTCTCTTCTCTCATCATCTCAAGTTGTGAGGATCGTGTTCTTTTCGTACTTATCCTGTTATCCGGAGTGTTGTGCCCTCTGCTCAAGTTCTTTTCGCCTTATCAAGTCTTGCATCTCTTTGCAACCGGAGTGCTGTTCGAATTTGTTCTTCCTTGTTCCTCTTTCCTAACGGAGTGCTTTCAACTTTGTTCATCTCCGTTGTATTCTTTTCTCGAAGTTGTTCAACTTTTCAAGGTTCTTTGGTTTCACTCGTTTGTCATAGAAGCAACTTTGTTTTACCTCTTCCTCTTTTCGCTTCTCGCCGGTGCCATCCTAGATCTCGGGACGAGATCCTCTCGTAGTGGTGGAGTGTTGTGACGCCCCGAGACCGTTGCGCCAGGTGTATTCAGTTATTCGCTCTTGTTGCCTTGTCATTTGTTTGCGTGTCATGAATTTCATATCATGTCATCATGTGCATCGCATTTGCATACGTGTTCGTCTCATGCATCCGAGCATTTTCCCCGTTATCCATTTTGCGATCCGACACCCCTATGTCCTCCAGCTCCCTCCTTTTGCCTCTTTTCGTGTGCGGGTGTTAAAATTTCTCGGAATTGACCGAGATTTGCCAAGCGGCCTTGTTATACCACCGGTAGACCGCCTGTTAAGTTTCGTGCCATTTGGAGTTCGTTTGATACTCCAACGGTTAACCGGGGAACCGTAAAGGCTCGTGTGTGTTGCAGCCCAACACCCCTCCAAAGTGGCCCAAAACCCCTCCAAACCCCCTCCATCCTCTCGGTCGTTCGATCACGATCGCGTGTCCAAAAACCGCACCTCATTTGGACTCTCCTAGCTCCCTCTACCTATATATTTGTGTCTCCCCCCGAAATTTTTGCGGATGAAACCCTAGATCTTCCCCCTCCGCGCACCGGACATGTCGACTCCGCCGCCGGACATGTCCAGCCTCCACCTCACTCCGACCAATTGGGTCGTGCCACATCAGCGTCGCCGCCGCTTGGACCTATCCCCCGCCGCCACGTCACCCCGCCGGCCCTCCTCTCTCTCCTCCCTGCCGCCAGGCCCGCCGGGGCCCGAGGCCGGCCCGCCCTGGGCCGCACCCAGGCCGAACGCCGCCGCCGCCTGGTGCCGCTTGACCGCGCGCCACCGCGGCGCCCCGTTCCCCGCCGTCGCCCGCCTCGACGCCGCACGTCTCCCGCGACGCCGTCGTCATCCATGCTCGCCGCCGCCCGCGCCACGGCGCGCCTCTGCCGCTGCGCGCTTGCGCCGCCACCTCCTCCTGCCGTCCCGCGCCGCCACGGGTCGCTGCCAGCCCCGCGCGCCGCCCTGCGCCCTTCTTTGGCCACCGCCTCTGCCGTGCTCCACCACCGTGTGCGAGCTCGCCTCCCGCCGCCGCGCCGTCTCCGGTCGCCCTCGCTGGAGCCGCCCGCCCTCGCCGGAGTCAGATCCTGTCGAATCCGTCCAGGTGGGACGAGATCCACCGGGATCTAAACCAAACGGCATGGCCGGATCTGCTTGTCCCGGGCCTCTTCATCCCAGTTTTCCACAAGGGTAATTTGGCTAAGTCCCTGAGATTTTTGCAGCATGTACCCATGTTCAACATGCCATATTTTCATGCTCGTAACTCCGATTCATGCATATAATATATCAAATTGTTCGTCTGGATGCCCTCTTCAATTTGTTCCATTGCACCATGCTTGTTTGAGTCAATCTTGATGCCCTTATGACTGTTTCAAGAGTGCTTCATAATGTTATGTGTTGTTTCTTATCAGATTATGAGCATTTGTCATTTTTGCCATGATTATTGTGTGCTGCATATGAGCTTGAGCTCTACATGTGTTTTGGGTATGCCATACCATCTTTACAGGGGTGTATGCCATGTATTTTTGTGATCAATGTGCTGACTAGCACATGCACGCAAAGTAGCTCTCGTGATGTTGCTGATTTCAGGGACTTAGAATTTCACTAAGTCATTTCCCTGATGTTATTTTTATGCCTTGTATTCATGTTGCTACAGAGTGATCCATGCTTCTTTTGAGTATGTTCAGTAAGGATGATTTTGAGATATGGTTGTGCTCTATCCATCCATGTCCCTGTTCGCATTTATGGAGTGCCCTAGCATGACTCAATCTTGCTCTACTTTTGCTATAAAATGTTCCTAGCAGACTGTTTATGTGTTAATCAATTTTGCCAAGGTTGTTGTAGTTGATCCATGCATGCTATGAGATTGTTCTTGCTATGTTTAGCTTCTTCAACATGTCTTCTTGCTGGTAGTATGCTTTGTTTGTCATGCAATTCCTTGTTTTGAGTGCATCAAGCTCGCAAACATGCCTTCATAATTCTGCTTATGCCATGTCCAGTTTTCTGCCAAGTCTGAATCTGTTAACGAAACTTGCTATGTTTACATGAGTGCCATCATATCTTCTGATCCTTTTTGGCTTATGGTCAGTAAGGGACTTTTGTTATATGCTTTGGTTAGATTCATGCCATTCCTTTGTTTGCTATGTTCTGTTCCTGTAGCATGTTGTTATCTTGCTCTAAAAATTGCTTCCCGATGTTAAATCCTGACATGTTGTTATTTTCACTAAGTCTGTGATGCTGATATCTTTTGCACTTTCGCCATGCTTGTTTGAACCTGCTCTTGTGTGATTTAGCCGTAGATCAGTGTTCATCTTTTGTCAAGCATCTTGAGTAGATCACTGCCATGTGCTTTGTTGCCATGTTGGACTGCAGTAGCTTAGTTTCTTGTTGCATTCTAGATGGCATCGTGCTGTTAATCGCAGAATTGTGCCATCCTTGTTTTGCTTGCCATTTGCAAACCGTGCATCTGATTCCGGTGATCTTTATATCGATTTTGACCGAATTCAACTCATCTTTCCAGCAGCGCACTTGGTTTGCCCAGTTGAGGCCTGGTTCAATCTTTTCCTTCCGGAGCTCGCATATGCATTGCATATCACATCCCGCATATCATGCCATGTTTTGCATTATGTTGCTTGCGCATTGCACGTGGTTGATTGTCGTTTCCTTTGCTCATGTTCTTGCTTTGGGTAGAGCCGGGAGACGAGTACGTGATCGAGGACCCGTTGAGTACGCTTACGAGGATCAAGCTTTTGTCTTCTCAGAGAACTTTGCAGGCAAGATGACCATACCCTCGAAATCACTTCTATCTTTGCTTGCTAGTTGCTCGCTCTTTTGTTATGCCGTGATACCTACCACTTGCTATATCATGCCTCCCATATTGCCTTGTCAAGCCTCTAACCCACCTTGTCCTAGCAAACTGTTGTTTGGCTGTGTTACCGCTTTGCTCAGCCCCTCTTATAGCGTTGCTAGTTGCAGGTGAAGATTGAAGTTTGTTCCGTGTTGGAACATGATTATTGTTGGGATATCACAATATCTCTTATTTAATTAATGAATCTATATACTTGGTAAAGGGTGGAAGGCTCCGCCTTATGCCTAGTGTTTTGTTACACTCTTGCCGCCCTAGTTTCCGTCATACCGGTGTTATGTTCCTTGATTTTGCGTTCCTTACGCGGTTGGGTTATAATGGGAACCCCTTGACAGTTCGTCTTGATAAAACTCCTCCAGCAAGGCCCAACCTTGGTTTTACCATTTGCCACGTAGCCTTTTTCCCCTGGGTTTTGCAGACTCAAGGGTTATCTTTATTTTAACCCCCCGGGCCAGTGCTTCTCTAAGTGTTGGTCCAACCTGAGCGATGTCCGGCGCCCCCTGGGTAACCAGGGTCTATGCCAACCCGACGTCTAGCTCATCCGGTGTGCCCTGAGAGCGAGATATGTGCAGCTCCTATCGGGATTTGTCGGCACATCCGGGCGGCTTTGCTGGTCTTGTTTTACCATTGTCGAAATGTCCTGTAACCGGGATTCCGAGTCTGATCGGATCTTCCTGGGAGAAGGAATATCCTTCGTTGACCGTGAGAGCTTGTGATGGGCTAAGTTGGGACACCCCTGCAGGGATTTGAACTTTCGAAATCCGTGCCCGCGGTTATGGGAAGATGGGAATTTGTTAATATCCGGTTGTAGAGAACTTGACACTTAACTTAATTAAAATGCATCAACCGCGTGTCTAGCTGTGATGGTCTCTTTTCGGCGGTGTCCAGGAAGTGAACACGGTTCTTGTGTAATGCTTGTATGTAAGTAGTTTCAGGATCACTTCTTGATCACTTCTAGTTTGCGACCATGATTTGCTTCTCTTCTCGCTCTCATTTGCGTAAGTTAGCCACCATATATGCTAGTGCTTGCTGCAGCTCCACCTCACTACCTTTTCCTACCCATAAGCTTAAATAGTCTTGATCGCGAGGGTGTGAGATTGCTGAGTCCCCTTGACTCACAAATTACTTCCAAAACCAGTTGCAGGTGCCGTTGATACCAGTGCAGGTGACGCAACCGAGCTTAAGGAGGAGGTCGATGAAGATCGTGTTCGTTGTGTTGTTTTGTTTCTAGTTGATCAGTAGTGGAGCCCAGTTGGGGCGATCGGGGATCTTTTGCATTAGGGGTTGTCTTTCTTTATTTGGTTTCGTAGTCGGACCTTGATTGTATTCTGGATGATATAATGCTATATTTATGTATTGTGTGAAGTGGCGATTGTAAGCCAACTCTTTATCACTTTCATATTCAGTACATGGGATGTGTAAAGATTACCCCTCTTGCGACATGCCTACTATGCGGTTATGCCTCTAAGTCGTGCTCCGACACGTGGGAGATATAGCCGCATCGTGGGTGTTACAGTTCTATCGACCGCCGATACAACTCTACGCACGCTTGACGTTCGCTTTACCTAGAACAAGTATGAAACTAGAAGTACTTTGTAGGTCTTTTTGGATAGGTTTGCAAGATAATAGAGAGCATGTAAATAAAAAGTAGGGGCTGTTTAGATAAAGACACAACTAAGTTAGGTTTAGTAAAGAGCTTGTTGTTACAAGAAAGTTATTTGTCCCTAGGCAATCGATAACTAGACCGGTAATCATCATTGCAATTTTATATGAGGGAGAGGCATAAGCTAACATACTTTCTCTACTTGGATCATATGCACTTATGATTGGAACTCTATCAAGCATCCGCAACTACTAAAGATCATTAAGGTAAAACCCAACCATAGCATTAAAGCATCAAGTCCTCTTTATCCCATACGCAACAACCCCATTACTCGGGTTTGTGTTTTAGTCACTCACGCAAACCACTATAAGCGAATCATGAACGTATTGTAACACCCTACAGCGGGGATCCCTCACACTTGTGCGACACGGAGAGCACCATAGGACAGCACCAATAATAAAACATGCAACTCAAACCAATCTTGATCATCAAATAGCCCATAGGACAAAACGGATCTACTCAAACATCATAGGATAGCCATACATCATTGGGAAATAATATATGGCGTTGAGAACCATGTTTAAGTAGAGATTACAGCGGGTAACAGAGAGGTTACACCGCTACATAGAGGGGGGAAGAGTTGGTGATGATGGCGGTGAAGTTGTTGGTGAAGATTGCGGTGATGATGATGGCCACGGCAGTGTTCCGGCGCCACCGGAAGAGAAGGGGAGAGGGGGCCCCTTCATCTTCTTCTTCTTTGACCTCCTACCTAGATGGGAGAAGGGTTTCCCCGCTGGTCCTTGGCCTCCATGGCGTGGGAGGGGCGAGAGCCCCTCCGAGATTGGATCTGTCTCTGTGTCTCTATCTATTTCTGCGTTCTCAGATTCTACCCTTTCGCCGTTTCTTATATTCCCGGAGATCCGTAACTCCGATTCGGCTGGAATTTTAACACGATCTCTAGCCGGATATTAGCTTTCTTGCGCGAAAGAAGGGCATCAACCGCCTTACAGGGTGGCCACGAGGGTCAGGGGCGCGCTTGCCCCCCTAGGGCGCGGCCCCTGCCTCGTGGGCCCCTCGAGCATTGTCTCGCATTGATTTTTCTTCCCAAAAATCACATATATTCCAAAAAAATCTCCATCAGTTTTTATCCCGTTTGGACTCTGATTGATATGGATATTCTGCGAAACAAAAAACATGCAACAAACAGGAACTAGCACTGGGCACTGGATCAATATGTTAGTCCCAAAAATAGTATAAAAAGTTGCCAAAAGTATATGAAAGTTATAGAATATTGGCATGGAACAATCAAAAATTATAGATACGACGGAGACGTATCACCCTGGTGTTTGAAATTCATGCCCATTTCTTGCATGGGACCAAAGGATGCACCCAAGGACACATATTTTGTTTTTCAACCAATTTATATGCAGTGCAGCATGTGTATGTAGTTCAAATTTGAATTATGCACATAAAATGCATTGAAAACTCAGTTAATGCATAAAAATGTCCAAATGAACCCTGAAAAATCACAAAAATCCACACAACACTCTTGTTGTTCTATGTTGACACAAGAAAAAAATTGAAAGCAATAAGAGGCAATGGATATCATTTCGTCCCCAAAGGTGGGACGTTCCCTACCGAAAACCATCATGCTTGTTGTGAGAAGCTTCGGTTTGTGAGAAGCATATACCCAAACCTGCCCCATATGGGACAAAATTTGTACCACGGCATGTTGATGCCGCTGCATGATAGCATGCCAAGTTTCATGAATTTCAGATGAGTTTTGGATTTACTAGAATTTAAAAACCATGCATCTCAATGTTTTGCCGGCAATCAACGGTGCCCCGGTGTTTGAAATTCATGCCCATTTCTCGCATGGGACCTAGGCATGCACCCAAGGACACAAATTTGATTTTTCAACCAATTTATATGCACTGGAGCATGTGCATGTAGTTCAAATTTAAATTATGCGCATAAAATGCATTGAAAACTCAATTAATGCATAAAAATGTCCAAACGAACCCCAAAAAATCACAAAAATTCACACACCACTCCTTTTGTTCTATGTTGATACGAGAAAAAAACTTGAAAGCAATAAGAGGCAATGGATATTGTTTCATCCCCAAAGGTGGGACGTTCCCTACCGAAAACCATCATGCTTGTCGTGAGAAGCTCTGGTTTGTGAGAAGCATATACCCAAATCTGCCCCATATGGGACAAAATGTGTACCACGGCATGTTGATGCTGCTCCATGATAGCATGCCAAGTTTCATGAATTTCAGACGAGTTTTGGATTTACTAGAATTAAAAAACTAGGCATCTCAATGTTTTGCCGGCAATCAATGGTGCCCCGGTGTTTGAAATTCATTCCCATTTCTTGCATGGGACCTAAGCATGCACCCAAGGACACATATTTTATTTGTCAACCAATTTATATGTAGTGGAGCATGTGCATGTAGTTCAAATTTGAATTATGCACATAAAATGCATCAAAAACTCAGTTAATGCATAAAAATGTCCAAACGAACCCCGAAAAATCACAAAAATTCACACAACACTCATGTTGTTCTATGTTGACACGAGAAAAAAATTTGAAAGCAATAAGAGGCAATGGATATTGTTTCGTCCCCAAAGGTGGGACGTTCCCAACCGAAAACCATCATGCTTGTTGTGAGAAGCTCCGGTTTGTGAGAAGCATATACCCAAACCTGCCCCATATGGGACAAAATTTGTACCACGGCATGTTGATGCCGCTCCATGATAAGATGACAAGTTTCATGAATTTTAGACGAGTTTTGGATTTACTAGAATTTAAAAACCATGCATCTCAATGTTTTGCCGGCAATCAACGGTGCCCCGGTGTTTGAAATTCATGCCCATTTCTTGCATGGGACCTAAGCATGAACCCAAGGACACAAATTTGATTTTTCAGCCAATTTATATGCACTAGAGCATGTGCATGTAGTTCAAATTTGAATTATGCACATAAAATGCATTGAAAACTCAATTGATGCATAAAAATGTCCAAACAAACCCCAAAAAACCACAACAATTCACACAACACTCCTGTTGTTCTATGTTGACATGAGAAAAAAATTTGAAAGCAATAAGAGGCAATGGATATTGTTTCGTCCCCAAAGGTGGGACGTTCCCTACCGAAAACCATCATGCTTGTCGTGAGAAGCTCCAATTTGTGAGAAGCATATACCCAAATCTACGCCATACGGGACAAAATGTGTACCACGGCATGTTGATGCTGCTCCATGATAGCATGCCAAGTTTCATGAATTTCAAACGAGTTTTGGATTTACTAGAATTAAAAAAGCAGACATCTCAATGTTTTGCCGGCAATCAACGGTACCCCGGTGTTTGAAATTCATTCCCATTTCTTGCATGGGACCTAAGCATGCACCCAAGGACACATATTTTATTTTTCAACCAATTTACATGCAGTGGAGCATGTGCATGTAGTTCATGTTTTAAATATGCACATAAAATGCATCGAAAACTCAGTTAATGCATAAAAATGTTCAAACGAACCCCGAAAAATCACAAAAATTCACACAACACTCCTGTTGTTCTATGTTGACACGAGAAAAAAAATTTGAAAGCAATAAGAGGCAATGGATATCGTTTCGTCCCCAAAGGTGGGACATTCCCTACCGAAAACCATCATGCTTGTTGTGAGAAGTTCCGGTTTGTGAGAAGCATATACCCAAACCTGCCCCATATGGGACAAAATTTGTACCACAGCATGTTAATGCCGCTCCATGATAGCATGCCAAGTTTCATGAATTTCAGACGAGTTTTGGATTTACTAGAATTTAAAAACCATGCATCTCAATGTTTTGCCGGCAATCAACGGTGCCCCGGTGTTTGAAATTCATGCCCATTTCTTGCATGAGACCTAAGCATGCACCCAAGGACACAGATTTGATTTTTCAGCCAATTTATATGCACTAGAGCATGTGCATGTAGTTCAAATTTGAATTATGCACATAAAATGCATTGAAAACTCAATTGATGCATAAAAATGTCCAAACGAACCCCAAAAAATCACAAAAATTCACACAACACTCCTGTTGTTCTATGTTGACACGAGAAAAATTTTTGAAAGCAGTAAGAGGCAATGGATATCGTTCCGTCCCCAAAGGTGGGACGTTCCCTACCGAAAACCATCATGCTTGTTGTGAGAAGCTCCGGTTTGTGAGAAGCATATACCCAAACCTGGCCCATATGGGATAAAATGTGTACCACGGCATGTTGATGCCGCTCCATGACAGCTTGCCAAGTTTCATGAATTTCAGACTAGTTTTGGATTTACTAGAATTAAAAAACCATGCATCTCAATGTTTTGCCAGCAATCAACGGTGCCCCGGTGTTTGAAATTCATTCCCATTTCTTACATGGGACCTAAGCATGCACCCGAGGACACATATTTGATTTTTCAACCAATTTATATGCACTGGAGCAAGCGCATGTAGTTCAAATTTGAATTATGCACATAAAATGCATTGAAAACTCAGTTAGTGCATAAAATGTCCAAACAAACCCTGAAAAATCACACAAATTCACGCAACACTCCTGTTGTTCTATGTTGACATAAGAAAAAATTTGAATGCAATAAGAGGCAATGGATATCGTTTCGTCCCCAAAGGTGGGACGTTCCCTACCGAAAACCATCATGCTTGTTGTGAGAAGCTCCGGTTTGTGAGAAGCATATACCCAAACCTGCCCCATATGGGACAAAATTTGTACCATGAGATGTTGATGCCGCTCCATGATGGCATGCCAAGTTTCATGAATTTCAGACGAGTTTTGGATTTACTAGAATTTAAAAACCAGGCATCTCAATGTTTTGCCAGCAATCAACGGTGCCCCGGTGTTTGAAATTCATTCCCATTTCTTGCATGGGACCAAACATGCACCCAAGGACACATATTTGATTTTTCAACCAATTTATATGCACTGGAGCATGTGCATGTAGCTCAAATTTGAATTATGCACATAAAATGCATTGAAAACTCAGTTAATGCATAAAAATGTCCAAACGAACCCTGAATATTTCCAATTCTTTTATGATCACTTCAGATAAAAGGTCTACCAATTCAAACACCGTCCATGGCCATTGTGACCCCATTATGTAATTCAAATCAAGACGAAAAATCAAGTAGATCCCACATAGTTTATTATAACCAACCGTGTGAGATGCAACACAAAATATCTTTGGACCGTGTCTGAATAAGGGAGCGTGTCTGATGACACTTTGTGCGCCAGATTTTCGGCTGAAGCGATGTAACACCCCGGATGTAACTTTCCCTATTTGTACTCCAACTCTTGCCGTTTCCGGCGTTAAGTTAATTTATTTTCTCGGGTTCGGGTCTTTGTCTCCGTGTGTTGTTGTCGTTGTCATGCATCTCATATCATGTCATCATGTGCATTGCATTTACATACGTGTTCATCTCATGCATTCGAGCATTTTCCCCGTTGTCCGTTTTGCATTCCGGCGCTTCGTTCTCCTCCGGTGGTCTTTTCTAGCTTTCTTTCGTGTGTGGGGATTAAACATTTCTGGATTGGACCAAGACTTGCCAAGCGGCCTTGGTTTACTACCGGTAGACCGCCTGTCAAGTTTCGTACCATTTGGACTTCGTTTGATACTCCAACGGTTATCCGAGAGACCGAAAAGGCCTCGCGTGTGTTGCAGACCAACACCCCTCCAATTTATCCCAAAATCCACCAAACTCTGCTCCATGTCCTAGAGCGTTCGATCATGATCGCGTGGCCAAAAACCGCACCTCATTTGGACTCTCCTAGCTCCCTCTAGGCCTATATATACACCCCCCATTCTAAATTCGCGGATCCTCTCCCCACTAACCCTAAAAAAATCCCAGATCCGCCGCTCCGGATGTGTCCGGGCGGAGCCGGACAACGTCCGCCGCCACAGCCAGCCACTCCACGCCCGCCACCTGTCAGCTCGCCGCCGCCTCCCACCGCCGGCCCGGGAGGCCCGAGCCGGGCCCCCGAGGCCCACGCGCGCCTCGCCGCCTGCCTCCTCAGTCCGCCGCCTGGCTCCGCGCCCCGCCGCCCGCCGCCACGCGCCACCGCGGGCCCCCGCCGCCGCCGCCGCGCGCCACCGCGGGCCCTCACCGCCGCCGCCACAGCGCGAGCCGCCGCCGCCACAGGAGGTCGCCGGCGACGCCCTGACTCCGGCCGGCCTCCTCTCCCCATCTCCGGCAAGCCCCGGCCGGCCCTCCCTCCTCCTCCGGCGAGGAGCTCCGGCGAGAGCCCGGCCACCTCGGTTAGCGCGCCGCCCCGATCCAGATCTGTTTTCAGAGTTGACCTAATTTTTTTCTCCAAGTCCCAGAATTTTTAGTCCATATGCTCCTGTTCGCGGCTCCGTAACTTTGCATCCGTAGCTCCGCTTCATGCATATAGCATATGAAAGTGTTCATCTCAGAGAGTACATCATTTCATTCCATTGCATCATTTTCATTTGAGCTCATCTTGATGCCCGAAATGATGTTAGAAGAGGGCTACTTGAGTTAATTGTTAGATCTGTTACTCCGTCTAGCACTTTTTTCATTTTTGCCATGATTAATGTGTGCATGATATGCCCGTGAGTTCTTCATATGTTTTGTTAAGGGTTTTCTCATATTTCCAGAGGTTCAACCCATGTATTTTTAGGATGTGTTTGGTGACTTGTGCAAGCTTGCAAAGTGGTGCACTTGCTAATTCTGTTTTCAGGGACTTAGTATTTTCACTAAGTCCTGGGATTGTTTATCTCATGATGCCATATGTTCATGTTGTTTCCTAGTGATCCGTGCCTCTTTTGAGGATGATTAGTAAGGGAGTTTTGTTAATATTGTAGTGCTATATCCATCCATGTCTTTGTTTGCAATTATGGAGCACCCTAGCTTGAATCAATCGAGCTCTACTTTTACTTCGTTGTGAATCTGGGCAGATCGTCAACTTGTTTGCGATTTTGCCGATGTTATTGTAGTTGATCCGTGCATGCTATGACATTGTTCTTGCCATGTCTAGCTTGAATTTTGTGCCTTATTAAGAGATGTATGCTTGTCTTGCCATGAATTGCACCGTGGTGAGTGCATCGAGCTCGTAAACCTGCCTTCGTGAGTTATATTTCAGCATGACCCAGTTTTCACTAAGTCTGAAAACTGATTATGTTTTTGCTATGTTCGTCTGCTTGTTAGTATATTTTGTGATCCCTTTTCGCTCAAGGTCACTAAGGGACTTTTGTTAAGCTTGTTGAGTAGCTCCATGCCATTTCTTTCTTTGTCATGTTCAGATCCTGTAGCATGTTGTTTTGTTGCTCCGAAGAGGGCTATATGATCTGAAATTCCAGACAAGTGTTAATTTCAGTAAGTCTGGGATCTGTTTACCATTTGCGTTTTTGCCATGCTTGTTGGAACCTGTTAATGGATGAATTGGCCGTAGACCAGTGCTAGACTTTTGTTAAGCATCTTGTTTGCATCCCTGCCATGTATTGTGTTGTCATGTTTGGGTGCTGTAGCATGTTCATCTCGTTGCATTTAGATGCCTACTTGGTGTAAATTGGAGACCGGTGTCATTTTTGAAACGCTTGCCATTTCCAAACCGTAACTCCGATTCCGGCGTTCTTTATATTGTTTTCAAGCGATTTCATCTCATCTTTCCAGTGGCACCCTTGGAATTCCAAGTTGAGGCCAGCTTCATGCATTTCCTGTCATATCTTGCATTTTGCATCCCGCATCGCATCCCGCATAGCATATCATCTTTGCATCGTGTTGTTTGAGTTTGCACGTGGTTGATTGTGTCCTTGTTGCTTGTTTTTCTTGTTTGGGTAGAGCCGGGAGACGAGTTCGCTAACGAGGAGCCCGTTGAGTTTGCTTTTGAGGATCCAGTCAACTCTGACAACTGTGCAGGCAAGATGATCCTACCCTCGAAATCACCACTATCTTTGCTATGCTAGTTGCTCGCTCTTTTGCTGTTCCATTGCTACGATGCCTACCACTTGCTTGCAAGCCTCCCAAATTGCCATGTCAAACCTCTAACCCACCTTTGTCCTAGCAAACCGTTGATTGGCTATGTTACCGCTTTGCTCAGCCCCTCTTATAGCGTTGCTAGTTGCAGGTGAAGATTGGAGGCCGTTCCTTGTTGGAACATTTATTTACTTGTTGGGGATATCATTATATTGCCTTGTTATCTTAATGAATCTATATACTTGGTACAGGGTGGAAGGCTCGGCCTCTCTCCTAGTGTTTTGTTCCACTCTTGCCGCCCTAGTTTCCGTCATATCGGTGTTATGTTCCCGGTTTTTGCGTTCCTTACGCGGTTGGGTTATAATGGGAACCCCTTGATAGTTTGCCTTGATTAAAGCTTTTCCAGCAATGCCCAACATTGGTCTTACCATTCGCCACCTAGCCTTTTCTTTCCCTTGGGTTCTGCAGACTCAAGGGTCATCTTATTTTAACCCCCCGGGCCAGTGCTCCTCTGAGTGTTGGTCCAACCGAGCGATGTCCGGGGCTACCAGAGGCAACTCTGGGCTGGCCTACCCGACGTCTTGCTCATCTGAGTGTGCCCTGAGAAAGAGATATGTGCAGCTCCTATCGGGATTTGTCGGCACATTCGGGCGGTGTTGCCGGTCTTGTTTTAACCTGTCGAAGTGTCTTGAGTTACCGAGATACCGAGTCTGATCGGAATGTCTTGGGAGGAGGTCTATTCCTTCGTTGACCGTGAGAGCTTGTCATGGGCTAAGTTGGGACTCCCCTGCAGGGATTGAACTTTCGAAAGCCGTGCCCGCGGTTATGGGCAGATGGGAATTTGTTAATGTCCGGTTGTAGACAACTTGAACCTTAATTTAATTAAAATGAATCAACTGAGTGTGTTACCGTGATGGCCTCTTCTCGGCGGAGTCCGGGAAGTGGACACGGTGTTGGAGTAATGTTTGCGTAGGTTGTTCTCTAGCTTCTCGCTCATGCTTTGTCTCCTCTTCTAGCTCTCTTTTGCGGATAAGTTAGCCACCATATTTGCTAGTCGCTTGCTGCAGCTCCACTCATATTTTACCTTGCCTTACCTACAAGCTTGAATAGTCTTGATCGCGAGGGTGCGAGATTGCTGAGTCCCTGTGGCTCACAGATTACTATTACACCAGATGCAGGGCCTGATGATTCCGCTCCAGGAGACGCGTATGAGCTCAAGTGGGAGTTCGACGAAGACTCTCAACGATACTATGTTTCCTTTCCCGATGATCAGTAGTGGTGCCCAGTTGGGGGTCATTGGGACCGTGTCGCATGTTGGGTTCTCTTTTATTTTGGCGCCATAGTCGGGCCATGAGTGTTTGGATGATGTAATGTTATTTATGTACTTGATTGACGTGGCGAGTGTAAACCAACTATGTTATCTCCCTTTTTATTATCATATTACATGGGATGTTGTGAAGATTGCCTAACTTGCGACATATGCCTTCAATGCGATTATGTCTCTAAGTCATGCCTCGACACGTGGGAGCTATCGTCGCATCGAGGGTGTTACAAGTTGGTATCAGAGCCTTCCCCGACCTTAGGAGCCCCATTGCTTGATCGTTTTTAGCGGCCGAGTCGTGTCTAGAAAAATGTTTTGAGTCTTTTAGGAATTATATATCGGAGAGTTTAGGAATTCTTTTTACTTCCCAGTCTGCTCATCGCTCTGGTAAGGCATCCTGACGTAGAGTTTTGACTCTTCTCTTCTCAAATTTCACTAAATTTTTTTTTAGGATCACGCGGGTATCTTGGAATCATTCCGATGATTTTATGATGAGAACATTGTCTTGGTGCCTCCTGTCAGGGGTTTAGTGGAAGTGTCTCGGGGAGTTGAGCTCTGAGGTGTTGTCATCATAATTTTATCGTTGCAGTTCTGGAATACCTAAGTCTAGTACGCCGACATCGAAAATCTCTTTTATGCAGTTCGTTGGTGAGATAACCTCGACGCCACCCAGTACTGGGGCGGGAGTTCGGGAGTATCGCCATAACTTGTATAACGGATGCTTTTCGAAGGTTGAGGTAGATGGTTTCCGAAGGTTTCTTGGTTATGTGTTGAAGGATGGATACAGCTGGATGTAGGATTTGCTAGTTTGGGTGAGATATTATGCTTCCCCTGTATCCCCAACACCTAATTGCATAACCGGAAAGGTTCGGGAGTTTCATAGGTGGGAATTCTAGTAGCTCTAATTTTTCTTCCACGGATATTGGTTTGAGATTGGGATTTCTTACCGATTATTCGTTCTTGATCCGTACCTTGTTGATTTATTTCTCTACCTTAATTCTACGTGGCTTCTCAATTTATGGACATGTGACCATTTCAAGAGGAATGTATTCGTTCATTTTGTTCGGATGTGAAGACTATATGTTGCAATTTTCATTCCGTTGGATTCAGCTTCATTATTTATCTGTCAATGTGCTAATGGTGGTCAACCTCTTCAGGATGGCTCCTCCAACGCGCACGACTCCGAATCCTGATCCGCCACCACCTCCACCTCCTCCGGAGGCATGGAAAGCTGTGATGGCCGCAACCAATGCAAACACACAGCTGATCATGCAAATTCTCCAAGAGCGCAATCAAGGGAATCAAGGCAGTAATCAGATTCACTTTGCTACGCTCAACCAGTTCCTTGCTAACGGGCCAAAGACTTTCAGCAATTGTGTTGAGGCAACCGATGCTGACGATTGGCTTGTGGATCTGTGCAAGAATTTCGAGTGCAGTAACGTCAGGCCTGAGGACTTTGTCAAGTTCGCTTCCTTCCAACTCAAAGATCAAGCTGCAGAATGGTTCCAGCAGTACAAGGACTCCAGAGGTGGACGTGTTATCACTTGGGATGATTTCCGTCGAGATTTCCGAGCTCATCATATTCCGCAGAGCGTGGTTGAAAGCAAGCGTGAGGAATTCCGCAATCTGAAGCAAGGCTCTTTGTCTGTCTATGACTACAACAAGTTGTTCCAGAAGCTTGCCCGCTTTGCCAAGCAGGACGTCCCTGATGAGAAGAGCATGATATATCAGTTCAGGGGTGGTCTCAGAGAAGAAATTCAGCTCGCTCTTGTTCTCTTTGAGCCCTTGAGGTAGGATGAGTTCTACAATATGGCACTAAAGCAAGAGGCTGCTCAGTTGAGGTGTGATGCTTCCAAGAAGCGAGTCAGAGATGTTACTCCTTCTTCCTCTACTCAAGTGGCCAAGCAGCAGAAGTTCTGGCTTCCTCTTCCTCCGTTCCGTCAGCCGTATCAGCAGAAGAGCAAAGGTGGCAGTGGTTCTTCCCACCCACCCAACCCTGGCTTTCAGAACAAGACTTCGTCTCAAGCTCCAAGTTCGAGTGCTCCGTATCACCGTCCGCTTTCAGAGGTCACGTGCAACAAGTGCCAACAGAAGGGTCACTATGCCAACAAGTGTTTCAACCAGAGGCGTCTTCCTCCTCCTCCTCCCGTCAGATCGGCAAGTACAGCTGTGGTCAAGCATAACCCCAAGTCCGCCAAGGTCAACTTGCTGAATGCAGCTCAGGCAGAGGAATCACCAGATGTGATCATGGGTAACCTTCCTGTTAATGACATTCCCGCAAGAGTTCTTTTTGACACTGGTGCATCTTTATCATTTTTGTCGAAGCCTTTTGCATCCATGCATGATGTGCATACTATTGATTTGCCTAAGCCGATAGCGGTTTCTTCTCCGGGTTTGTTCATGAACACCAAAATGATGGCTCCGGATGTTACTATCACAGTGGGCGACTACAAGTTCCTTTCTTCTCCTATGGTGCTTGGTAACTCAGATATTAATCTTATTCTTGGAATGGATTGGCTTTCTAAGCACAAGGCTCAACTTGATTGTGCAGCCAGACAGATTCAATTGACTCATTCGTCTGAGGATGTAATTGTCTTTGCCGCTCGTGAGGATACTATCCATCTGTTTTCTCTCAATGAGAAGGGTGAATTGGATGCCATCTCTCAAATTCCAGTCGTTTGCGAATATCAAGACGTCTTTCCAGAAGAGCTCCCAGGAATGCCACCGCACCGGCCAGTTGAATTTGTTATTGGTCTTGAGCCTGGCACGGAACCTATGTGCAAACGTCCTTAAAAGCTCGGACCTGAAGAGTTGAAAGAGCTGAAGAAGCAACTCGACATGCAAGAGAAAATGGGTCTCATCCGGCCTAGTTCTTCTCCGTGGGGTTGTGGTGTTCTTTTTGTGAAGAAGAAGGATGGAACGGACCGACTTTGTGTTGATTACCGTCCAGTGAACAAGAAGACCATCAAGAACAAATACCCACTTCCCAACATCAATGAGCTGTTCGAACAACTCAAAGGTGCCCAAGTATTCTCCAAGCTTGATCTCCGTATGGGTTATCACCAGATTCGCATTCGTGAAGAAGATATTCCCAAGACAGCATTCAGAACAAGCTTTGGTTCTTATGAATACACTGTCATGTCTTTTGGTCTCGCCAACGCTCCTCCAACGTTCTCTCGCAAGATGAACTTCATCTTCAACGCCTACACCAATGACTTCGTTTTGTTCTATCTCAACGACATTCTGGTTTTCTCGAAGAACAAGGAAGATCATGCCAAACACTTGCGTTTGGTTCTTGATAAGCTCAGGGAACATCAGTTCTATGCCAAGTTCTCCAAGTGTGAATTTTGGCTTGATGAGGTTCTTTATCTTGGTCATATCATCTCTGCCAAGGGCATTGCCGTGAATCCTGAGAAGGTGTCTGCAATTGTGAATTGGGAACCTCCTCAGAATGTGAAGCAACTCCGCAGTTTTCTCGGTCTCGCAAGCTATTGCCGAAGATTCGTTGAGAACTTTTCTAAGATCGCGAAGCCTCTCTCTAATCTTCTTCAGAAGCACGTCAAGTACATTTGGTCTCCGGAGTGTGACATTGCTTTCAACACTTTGAAAGAGAAGTTGATCACTGCTCCAGTTCTGACTCCGCCTGATGAATCCAAGCCGTACGAGGTCTTTTGTGATGCCTCTCTCCAAGGTCTTGGCACAGTATTAATGCAAGAGAAGCAAGTTGTTGCTTATACATCTCGCCAGTTGAAGCCTAATGAGAAGAACTACCCCACTCATGATCTCGAGTTGGCGGCAGTTGTGCATGGTCTTTTGACTTGGAGACATCTTCTATTGGGAAGAAAAGTGGATATTTTCACTGATCACAAGAGTCTCAAGTACATCTTCACTCAGCCTAATCTCAACCTCAGGCAAACTCGATGGGTCGAAATGATTCAAGAGTATAATCCGAGTATTGAGTACACTCCAGGCAAGGCCAATGTGATTGCTGACGCATTGAGCAGAAAGGCCTACTGCAACAGTCTGATTCTCAAGCCTTATCAACCCGAGCTTTGTGAAGCTTTCCGCAAGCTTAATCTGCAAGTTGTTCCTCAAGGTTTCCTCGCCAACCTTCAAGTCTCTCCTACCTTAGAAGACCAGATTCGCCAAGCCCAGCTTCTTGATGCTATGGTGAAAAAGGTGAAGATTGGGATTGCCAAGAGTCAGTCCAAGTACAAGTGCTACCGCCTTGATGACAAGGACACTCTCTTCTTCGAGGATCGTATTGTTGTACCCAAAGGTGACCTCCGTAAAGTGATCATGAACGAGGCTCACAATTCTCTCCTCTCCATCCACCCTGGGAGCACGAAGATGTATCAGGACCTTAAGCAAGCTTATTGGTGGACTCGAATGAAGCGCGAGATAGCTCAATTCGTGAATGAATGTGATGTCCGCAGAAGAGTGAAGGCAGAACACCAAAGGCCAGCAGGTCTCCTCCAACCTCTTGCCATTCCAGAATGGAAGTTTGACCACATTGAGATGGACTTCATGACTGGGTTTCCAAAGTCCAAGCGTGGCAATGATGCTATATTTGTTGTCATCGACAAACTCACCAAAGTGGCTCATTTTCTACCTATCAAAGAGTTGATCACTGCAGCTCAATTGGCGGAACTCTATACCTCTCGCATTGTCTCTCTGCACGGTATTCCTCAAGTGATCTCTTAAGACCGTGGCAGCATCTTTACCTCGAAGTTTTGGGATTCTTTTCAGAAGGCCATGGGCACTAACATCCGCTTCAGCACAGCTTTCCATCCTCAAACAAGCGGTCAAGTCGAGCGTGTCAACCAGATTCTTGAAGATATGCTCAGGGCTTGTGTGATCTCCTTCGGCATGAAGTGGGAGGATTGTCTTCCTTATGCTGAATTCTCCTACAACAACAGTTTTCAAGCAAGTTCGGGCAAGTCCCCTTTTGAAATTCTGTATGGCAGGAAGTGCCGTACCCCTCTCAACTGGTCTGAAACCGGTGAACGTCAGCTTTTGGGTAATGACTTAATTACAGAAGCAGAAGAAATGTGCAAAGTCATTCGTGATAACCTCAAAGCAGCCCAATCCCGCCAGAAGAGCTACTATATAGTAAGCACCGTGATTTGGCTTTCGAGATCGGAGATCATGTTTACCTCCACGTCTCTCCTATGAAAGGTACTCGTCACTTCGGTATCAAAGGGAAGCTTGCCCCTAGATACGTGGGACCTTTCAAGATTATCAGCAAGAGAGGCGACCTCGCCTATCAACTCGAGCTTCCTTCAAACTTTGCAAATGTTCACGATGTGTTCCATGTCTCTCAGCTTCGAAAGTGCTTCAAGACTCCTGACCGCACCGTCAACTTCGAGGACATTGAGCTCCAAGAAGATCTCTCTTATCGTGAGCACCCAGTTGCTATTCTTGAAGAGACTGAACGCAAGACTCGCAACAAGTCAATTAAATTTCTCAAAGTCAATTGTTCACACCATTCCGACCGTGAAGCTACCTGGGAACGCGAGGATCACCTCCGTTCTGAGTACCCGACGTTCTTTCAGTCGTAGATCTCGGGACGAGATCCTTTCGTAGTGGTGGAGTGTTGTAACACCCCGGATGTAACTTTCCCTATTTGTACTCCAACTCTTGCCGTTTCCGGCGTTAAGTTAATTTATTTTCTCGGGTTCGGGTCTTTGTCTCCATGTGTTGTTGTCGTTGTCATGCATCTCATATCATGTCATCATGTGCATTGCATTTACATACGTGTTCATCTCATGCATTCGAGCATTTTCCCCGTTGTCCGTTTTGCATTCCGGCGCTTCGTTCTCCTCCGGTGGTCTTTTCTAGCTTTCTTTCGTGTGTGGGGATTAAAAATTTCTGGATTGGACCGCGACTTGCCAAGCGGCCTTGGTTTACTACCGGTAGACTGCCTGTCAAGTTTCGTACCATTTGGACTTCGTTTGATACTCCAACGGTTATCCGAGAGACCGAAAAGACCTCGTGTGTGTTGCAGCCCAACACCCCTCCAATTTGGCCCAAAACCCACCAAACTCTGCACCATGTCCTAGAGCGTTCGATCACGATCGCGTGGCCAAAAACCGCACCTCATTTGGACTCTCCTAACTCCCTCTAGGCCTATATATACACCCCCCCATTCTAAATTCGCGGATCCTCTCCCCCCTAACCCTAAAAAAATCCCAGATCCGCCGCTCCGGACGTGTCCGGGCGGAGCCGGACAACGTCCGCCGCCACCGCCAGCCACTCCACGCCCGCCACCTGTCAGCTCGCCGCCGCCTCCCACCGCCGGCCCGGGAGACCCGAGCCGGGCCCCCGAGGCCCACGCACGCCCCGTCGCCTGCCTCCTCAGTCCGCCGCCTGGCTCCGCGCCCCGCCGCCCGCCGCCACCGCGCCGGCTGCCGCGCGCTACCGCGGGCCCTTGCCGCCGCCGCCGCAGCGCGAGCCGCCGCCGCCACAGGAGGTTGCCGGCGACGCCCAGACTCCGGCCGGCCTCCTCTCCCCATCTCCGGCAAGCCCCGGCCGGCCCTCCCTCCTCCTCCGGTGAGGAGCTCCGGCGAGAGCCCGGCCACCTCGGTTCACGCGCCGCCCCGATCCAGATCTGTTTTCAGGGTTGACCTAATTTTTTTCTCTCTGTCCCAGAATTTTTAGTCCATATGCTCCTGTTCGTGGCTCCGTAACTTTACATCCGTAGCTCCGATTCATGCATATAGCATATGGAAATGTTCAACTCAGAGAGTACATCATTTCATTCCATTGCATCATTTTCATTTGAGCTCATCTTGATGCCCGAAATGATGTTAGAAGAGGGCTACTTGAGTTAATTGTCAGATCTGTTACTCCGTTTAGCACTTTTGTCATTTTTGCCATGATTAATGTGTGCATAATATGCCGGTGAGTTCTTCATATGTTTTGTTAAGGGTTTTGTCATCTTTCCAGAGGTGCAACCCATGTATTTTTAGGATGTGTGTGGTGACTTGTGCAATCTTGCAAAGTGGTGCACTTGCTAATTCTGTTTTCAGGGACTTAGTATTTTCACTGTCCTGGGATTGTTTATCTCATGATGCCATATG
This sequence comes from Triticum urartu, assembly GCF_056163025.1. Taxonomy (NCBI): domain Eukaryota; kingdom Viridiplantae; phylum Streptophyta; class Magnoliopsida; order Poales; family Poaceae; genus Triticum; species Triticum urartu. The sequence goes on along the minus strand of NC_141876.1, from coordinate 358,259,493 downwards.
TTCATGTTGTTTCCTAGTTATCCGTACCTCTTTTGAGGATGATCAGTAAGGGAGATTTGTTAATATTTTAGTGCTATATTCATCCATGTCTTTATTTGCAATTATGGAGCACCCTAGCTTGAGTCAATCGAGCTCTACTTTTGCTTCGTTGCGAATCTGGGCAGATCGTCAACTTGTTTGCGATTTTGCCGATGTTATTGTAGTTGATACGTGCATTCTATGCCATTGTTCTTGACATGTATAGCTTGCATTTTGTGCCTTCTTAAGGGATGTATGCTTGTATTGCCATGACTTGCACCGTGGTGAGTGCATCGAGCTCGTAAACTTGCCTTCGTGAGTTATGTTTCAGCATGACCCAGTTTTCACTAAGTCTGAAAACTGATTATGTTTTTGCTATGTTCGTGTGCTTGTTAGTATATTTTGTGATCACTTTTGGCTCAAGGTCACTAAGGGACTTTTGTTAAGCTTGTTGAGTAGCTCCATGCTATGTATTTCTTTGTCATGTTCAGGTCCTGTAGCATGTTGTTTTGTTGCTCCGAAGAGGGCTATATGATCTGAAATTCCAGACAAGTGTTAATTTCACCAAGTCCGAGATCTGTTTACCATTTGCGTTTTTGCCATGCTTGTTTGAACCTGTTAATGGATGAATTGGCCATAGCCCATTGCTAGACTTTTGTTAAGCATCTTGTGTGCATCCCTGCCATGTATTTTTTTGTCATGTTTGGGTGCTGTAGCATGTTCATCTCGTTGCATTTAGATGCCTACTTGCTGTAAATCGCAGACCGGTGTCATTTTTGAAACGCTTGCCATTTCCAAACCGTAACTCCGATTCCGGCGTTCTTTATATCGTTTTCAAGCGATTTCATCTCATCTTTCCAGTGGCACCCTTGGAATTCCAAGTTGAGGCCAGCTTCATGCATTTCCTGTCATATCTTGCATTTTGCATCCCGCATCGCATCCCGCATAGCATATCATCTTTGCATCGTGTTGTTTGAGTTTGCACGTGGTTGATTGTGTCCTTGTTGCTTGTTTGTCTTGTTTGGGTAGATCCGGGAGACGAGTTCGCTAACGAGGAGCCCGTTGAGTTTGCTTTTGAGGATCCAGTCAACTCTGACAACTGTGCAGGCAAGATGATCCTACCCTCGAAATCACTACTATCTTTGCTATGCTAGTTGCTCGCTCTTTTGCTGTTCCATTGCTACGATGCCTACCACTTGCTTGCAAGCCTCCCAAATTTCCATGTCAAACCTCTAACCCACCTTTGTCCTAGCAAACCGTTGATTGGCTATGTTACCGCTTTGCTCAGCCCCTATTATAGCATTGCTAGTTGCAGGTGAAGATTGGAGGCCGTTCCTTGTTGGAACATTTATTTACTTGTTGGGGATATCATTATATTGCCTTGTTATCTTAATGAATCTATATACTTGGTAAAGGGTGGAAGCTCGGCCTCTCTCCTAGTGTTTTGTTCCACTCTTGCCGCCCTAGTTTCCGTCATATTGGTGTTATGTTCCCGGTTTTTGCGTTCCTTACGCGGTTGGGTTATAATGGGAACCCCTTGATAGTTTGCCTTGATTAAAGCTTTTCCAGCAATGCCCAACATTGGTCTTACCATTCGCCACCTAGCCTTTTCTTTCCCTTGGGTTTTGCAGACTCAAGGGTCATCTTATTTTAACCCCCCCGGGCCAGTGCTCCTCTGAGTGTTGGTCCAACCGAGCGATGTCCGGGGCTACCAGGGGCAACTCTGGGCTGGCCTACCCGACGTCTTGCTCATCTGAGTGTGCCCTGAGAAAGAGATATGTGCATCTCCTATCGGGATTTGTCAGCACATTCGGGCGGTGTTGCTGGTCTTGTTTTAACCTGTCGAAGTGTCTTGAGTTACCGAGATACCGAGTCTGATCAGAATGTCTTGGGAGGAGGTCTATTCCTTCGTTGACCGTGAGAGCTTGTCATGGGCTAAGTTGGGACTCCCCTGCAGGGATTGAACTTTCGAAAGCCGTGCCCGCGGTTATGGGCAGATGGGAATTTGTTAATGTCCGGTTGTAGACAACTTGAACCTTAATTTAATTAAAATGAATCAACTGAGTGTGTTACCGTGATGGCCTCTTCTCGGCGGAGTCCGGGAAGTGGACACGGTGTTGGAGTAATGTTTGCGTAGGTTGTTCTCTAGCTTCTCGCTCGTGCTTTGCCTCCTCTTCTCGCTCTCTTTTGCGGATAAGTTAGCCACCATATTTGCTAGTCGCTTGCTGTAGCTCCACTCATATTTTACCTTGCCTTACCTACAAGCTTGAATAGTCTTGATCGCGAGGGTGCGAGATTTCTGAGTCCCTGTGGCTCACAGATTACTATTACACCAGATGCAGGGCCTGATGATTCCGCTCCAGGAGACGCGTATGAGCTCAAGTGGGAGTTCGACGAAGACTCTCAACGATACTATGTTTCCTTTCCCGATGATCAGTAGTGGTGCCCAGTTGGGGGTGATTGGGACCGTGTCGCATGTTGGGTTCTCTTTTATTTTGGCGCCATAGTCGGGCCATGAGTGTTTGGATGATGTAATGTTATTTATGTACTTGATTGACGTGGCGAGTGTAAGCCAACTATGTTATCTCCCTTTTTATTATCATATTACATGGGATGTTGTGAAGATTGCCTAACTTGCAACATATGCCTTCAATGCGATTATGTCTCTCGTGCCTCGACACGTGGGAGCTATAGTCGCATCGTGGGAGCTATCCGGGCAGGTAATCCACACCCGACCCCATTGTCGATGTCAAAACCGGTGGATCTCGGGTAGGGGGTCCCAAACTGTGCGTCTAAGGCGGATGGTAACATGAGGCAGGGGACACGATGTTTTACCCAGGTTCGGGCCCTCTTGATAGAGGTAAAACCCTATGTCCTGCTTGATTGTTCTTGATGATATGAGTATTACAAGAGTAGATCTACCACGAGATCAGAGAGGCTAAACCCTAGAAGCTAGCCTATGGTATGATTGTCTGTTGTCCTACGGACTAAAACCCTCTGGTTTATATAGACACCGGAGGGGGCTAGGGTTACACAAGGTCGGTTACAAAGAAGGAGATATCCATATCCGTATTGCCTAGCTTGCCTTCCACGCCAAGTAGAGTCCCATCTGGACACGGGATGAAGTCTTTAGTCTTGTATCTTCATAGTCCAACAGTCCGGCCAAAGGATATAGTCCGGCTGTCCGGAGACCCCCTAATCCAGGACTCCCTCAGTAGTCCCTGAACCAGGCTTCAATGACAATGAGTCCGGCGTGCAGTGTTGTCTTCGGCATTGCAAGGCGGGTTCCTCCTCTGAATACACCATGGAAGAGTTTGAATGCAAGGATAGTGTCCGACCTTGTGAAATAAGTTCCACATACCACCGTAGAGAGAATAATACTTCCATAAATCCAATCTGCTAACATGTTTTGATAGTATGACATTACTTCATGGCCCAGTTATTATTCGAACCGCTTTTCTCAACCAGCTCCGCACATATCGCGAGGCAGTTTTCTCGATACGTCTTGTCAAAGCAGAGATCGTGTTCCCCTTATCACGGGATTCTCATCAATACGGACATGGGTAACCCAACCGCGCCATCAATTACAGTGCCTGGGGAATAAGCGGTTTTTCCAGGCAAGTGGGGAGACTCGTCACCTCCTCCGCCCTTATAAAAGGGACAAAGATCTACTTTTTTCACCCACGCCTTCTTCCTTCTTGCTTTCCCATTCCCGCACACTCGAGCTCTAGCGCCCACGCTCGCGTTCCTCTTCTCAAACCACTCCAAGCATGTCTGGAGCAGGAGGCAAGTGGATGGTTTCCTCCGTCACGGAGGAAAACATCAAAAAGTTACGGGAGGCCGGATACCTACCTGCGAATATCGCGCACCGGCTGCCGAATGCGGGGCAGATCGTCCCAACGCCCGAACCCCATGAGAGGGTAGTTTTTCTTTCCCATTTCGTCCGCGGACTGGGATTTCTCTCCACCCGTTTGTCCGCGTTTGTAGATCTTCCCCGCAGTGTGCTGGATGCCGCAGAGTTTTACAGGGCTGAGGAGGGGAGCTCAATGGAGAAGTTGTTCTAGTCTCAGTATACTGGGACCGAACACCCCGTGTCCTTGAGCGACCAGCTGAAGCAGTTGGTCGAACTTCATAAGGCGGCCGAACAGGCCATGAGGGGCCTTATAGTCCGGATGTGGCCTGGCGAGCCCTTGTCCGGTAGCTACTTCAGTCTGGTGAGGCGGCTGGTGGAAGCCTCCCCACGGCTTGAAGTCATCAAGCGATCCGTCTGCATCGAAGGTGCATGCAGAGCTTTTGCCCGAGCGAAGGTGCACTGGGCGAAGCTGGACTCCGTGAAGCTTGTGAAGGAGGGGCCGCCGGAGGGCAAGGAGCATCGCTGCCCCGAGAATTACTATGAGAGTGTCCCGAAGGGTTCCCGCTTAGTGGCAGATGAGTGTGCCAAGGATGTAATTTTTGAATGAACATGCCCATGTGATCCTGTAATATGAAATGAGTTCTTTTGCGCCATGCGACGCTTTCTTAATTTAAAATATTACCTTCTGTGCGGCCGTTTATAAAATCTAAGAGTTGGCCAGTCGTCGGCTTCTGCCCCCATGTAGCTAGTACTGGGGTGTTCGGGGTAAATCTGAACACTCTTTACCCCAATTTTGGGTCCTTCAAGGGAGGTGCTCAGCGCAACGAACCAGGCAATCAGACTATGATGCTTTATCACTCTCACTTAGCTATAGAAGTCTATGATTTTAAATTTTTGGCGAAGCCCCTGGTATTCGGAGGGACGAATTTGGGGCGCTATACATGCCTAAGCCGGACAAGGCCGACTCCTCACCCGAAGCGGAAAAAGTCTTTAAGGACTTGAGACCTCTCGAACAGCGACCAGACTCTCGCCTTATCATGACAGTCAGTTTTTGGCCTTCTCTACTGAGGTGCTCGTCCGGAAGAACCGGGACACAATCACAGTAGTTCTCCGACCGCTACCTTAGCCGATATAGCGGAACGTAAGGTACCAAAGCATGGGAGCCGGGCAACCCAACATTTGACCCAAGACATGATTCGGAGCTGATGCGTATAATGCTATAAGTTCGGGGTGCCGCATTGTCGAAAGTGTTCAGACTTCTTGCGCCGTATTACGGGGTAAGCGAGAGCCCCTGGCGTACTGACGGTACCCGTGCGTGCGGGTTCAGAATGTCGTAAATGGACATATAAGAGAAAGAGAAAAACTTAAATAATGCAATAACAGATTAATAATATTCATTGTTATTTGAATAATACGTCGAAGCGTACTGGTACAAGTAGTGCAATAAGCTTAAAGTAGGACAATTCAAAATGTCCTATCCAAGGCAAGCTACGCAATAATAGTGAAAAGCGGGTATATCAAGTATTACTAGAGACCACCTGGCGGTTCCCATGTTCATCTTAGCTTCTTGCCGCCTTGGTTGTTGCTTCCGGAACGTGTCCGGCCGTTGGACTGCCGGAAAGGCCTTCCGAAGAGTTAGGCCCTGAAAGAGAAAGGGAATGTCAAAGGTATACAGCCCCTGGTGTGGTTAAGCCACAATGCGGGGCGTGTCCTGATTGTGCCCCCGCCTATGTCCATGGTATTTTCAATGCGTAGTAATGTACACGCAGCACGAATTTCATCGCTGCACTGGGACTGGGACGGGGGCCGAATTGCTAGGCGAGCATAGATCGCGCCAGGTGATCCTGTTGCAGATTATTCCGGACTCGTTTGAAGGTGTCCGGGGGCTGTAACGCCGAATGAGTGGTCTGTCTAAACAGGCTGCTTTGTGCCTCTGCTGCAATGGCCGCAGTGTGCTCTTCCGTACTGAGCGAGCGTTTTGTGTTTCCATTTACTGTTATGACGCCGCGAGGTCCTGGCATCTTGAGCTTGAGGTAGGCGTAATGCGGCACTGCATTAAATTTTGCAAATGTTGTCCGTCCGAGCAGTGCATGATAGCCACTGTGAAACGGGACAATGTCGAAGATTAACTCTTCGCTTCGGAAGTTATTCGGTGATCCGAAGACCACTTCCAGTGTGATTGAGCCTATGCAATGGGCCTCTACACCTGGGATGATGCCTTTAAAGGTGGTTTTGCTGGGTTTTATCCTTGAGGGATCGATACCCATTTTTCGCACTGTATCCTGATAAAGCAGGTTCAGGCTGCTGCTGCCGTCCATAAGGACTCGAGTGAGGTGAAATCCGTCAATGATGGGTTCTAGGACCAGTGCGGCGGATCCGCCATGCCGGATGCTAGCGGGGAGGTCCCTACGATCGAAGGTGATCGGACAAGCAGACCATGGGTTGAACTTTGGGGAGACGGGCTCCATCGCGTAGACGTCCCTTAGTGCACGCTTCCGCTCCCTCTTGGGAATGTGGGTTGCGTATATCATGTTCACTGTCTTCACTTGCAGGGGAAACCCCTTCTGTCCTCCTGGGTTCGGCAGCCGGGGCTCCTCCTCATCATCGCTATGCAGCCCCTTGTCCTTGTTTTCGGCATTTAACTTGCCGGCCTGCTTGAACACCCAGAATTCTCTATTGGTGTGATTGGCTGGCTTGTCAGGGGTGCCGTGGATTTGACATGAGCGATCCAGTATGCGATCCAGACTAGATGGAGCCGGAGTATTTCTTTTGAATGGCTTTTTCCGCTGACCGGATCTAGAGCCTTTGAATCCGGCATTGACTGCCGTATCTTCGGTGTTATCGCCGTTATTATAGCGCTTTGGTCTATTACGACGCTGCCTACCGTTAACGTCTTTGGTATCCAAGGTATCCGGATTCCTTGATTTGTTGTTGCTGCGAGCCAGCCAGCTGTCCTCACCCGCGCAAAAGCGGGTCATGAGTGTTGTGAGGGCTGCCATAGATTTCGGCTTCTCCTGGCCGAGGTGGCGGGCGAGCCACTCGTCGCGGATGTTATGCTTGAATGCCGCTAGGGCTTCTGCATCCGGATAGTCTACAATTTGATTTTTCTTAGTCAAGAACCATGTCCAGAATTGTCTGGCCGATTCCCAAGGCTGCTGGGTTATGTGGCTCAAGTCATCAGCATCCGGTGGCCGCACATAAGTGCCCTAGAAGTTGTCAAGAAATGCATCTTCCAAATCCTCCCAACTACCGACGGAATCTGCTGGCAAGCTATTCAGCCAATGCCGAGCTGGTCCTTTGAGTTTTAGTGGGAGGTACTTGATTGCATGTAGGTCGTCACCGCGAGCCATGTGGATGTGAAGGAGGAAATCCCCAATCCATACAGCGGGATCTGTTGTGCCGTCGTATGATTCGATATTTACGGGTTTGAAACCCTCTGGGAATTCATGATTCATAACTTCATCAGTGAAGCATAGGGGGTGTGCGGCGCCTCTGTGCCGGGCTATATCCTGACGTAGTTAGTATGAGTCTTGTCTGCTATATTCGGCCTGGCCGGATTTATTCTTGGTGTATCCGACGCGACGATCATCGTCCCGTGTGGGCGCACGTGTTCGTGTCCCGTATATTGACCTTGCGATTTTTGCCTTGCTGATCAAGATGTCTCGCAGGTCCTCTGTATTGCCCCAGGCCTTAGTATCTTTGACGGAGTGGCGACAGGGTGCGGACTGAACTTTAGCCTGAAACGCCTCTCTGGCTCGGCCGCGTAGTGCCCAGTCAGCCGCATCATACACTGGTGAATGAGGTTTCAATGCTTCCTCCTCGAGGTGAGGTAGCAACCTGCGTTTGGGGTAACTCTTGGACGGGCGCTCGAATTCATGCTCCTTGGCCGCAAGGACTTCGGTCCATCGGTCTGCTAGCAAGTCTTGATCAGCTTGAAGCTGTTGCTGTTTCTTCTTTAGGCTACTTGTCGTGGCCATAAACCGGCGCTTGAAGCGCTCTTGCTCGACGGGGTCCTCAGGCACGATAAACTCGTCGTCACCGAGGCTCGCCTCGTCTTCGGAGAGAGGCATGTAATTTTCCTCCTCCGGTTCTCCATCTGCTGCCCGCTCTGGGGGGCTAGCTTGTTCGTCCTCTAGATCAGCACCGTGCCGGTATCACTGCTCTTGCTGTGGCGGGACTTAGAGCGGTGCGGCTGACGTCGGCGCTTGGGTTGCTTTTTGGAGGGGTCATCCTCCGCTTTCTCATCGCCATTGGCTTCTTTGGGGGTGTCCACCATGTATATATCATATGAGGAGGTGGCGGTCCAGTACCCTGAGGGGGGTGGATCCTGTTCGTCTCCGGCTTCGTCATCCATACCGTCGAAGTCTTCGGAGCCGAAGTCGAGCATGTCGGTTAAGTTGTCGATAGTGGCTACTAAGTGGGTGGTGGGTGGGCAGCGAATTTCCTCATCGCCCGCATCCCATTCTAGCCAGACATAGTTCGGCCAAGGTTCTCCTGACAGGGAGAGAGACCTTAATGAATTTAGCACATCCCTGAAGGGTGAGTGCTGAAAGATGTCCGCGGAGGTGAACTCCATGATCGGCGCCCAGTCGGACTCGACGGGCACGGATACGAGCGGCTCGGAGTCCGTGGTCGTAGATGAATCAAGTGGTTTGGCGACACGGCTCTCGTAAGGGGTGAAGTCAGTATCCAGCTCTATCGCCAGTGAGAGTGCGGCCTCCATGGCGGGGTCCATCCCTCCGCTCTCGGATGGCGCGACTTGCTCCAGATTGCTGGACAGAGTAGATGCGGATGCGATCTCCCGAATACTGTCCGACGACAGAGTTACGTCATGCTCGTCAAGACTGTGTGGCGCGTCCGACATGCTCGAATCCGTCGAAGATCAAGTCTCCGTGGATGTCGGCCGTGTAGTTCAAGTTTCCAAATCTGACCTGATGGCCAGGGGCGTAGGTCTCAATCTGCTCCAGATGGCCAAGCGAATTGGCCCGCAGTGCAAAGATGCCGAATATGAAGATCTGTCCGGGGAGGAAAGCCTCACCTGGACTGCATTGCTAGCGATGATCGAAGGAGCCATCAAGCCTTATGGTGACGGCACAGTGGAACTCTCAATAAAAGCACCAATGTCGGTGTCAAAACCGACGGATCTCGGGTAGGGGGTCCCGAACTATGCGTCTAAGGCGGATGGTAACAGGAGGCAGGGGACACGATGTTTTACCCAGGTTCGTGTCCTCTTGATAGAGGTAAAACCCTACGTCCTTCTTGATTGTTCTTGATGATATGAGTATTACAAGAGTAGATCTACCACGAGATCAGAGAGGCTAAACCCTAGAAGCTAGCCTATGGTATGATTGTCTGTTGTCCTACAGACTAAAACCCTCTGGTTTATATAGACACCGGAGGGGGCTAGGCTTACACAAGGTCGGTTACAAAGAAGGAGATATCCATATCCGTATTGCCTAGCTTGCCTTCCACGCCAAGTAGAGTCCCATCCGGACACGGGATGAAGTCTTTAGTCTTGTATCTTCATAGTCCAATAGTCCGGCCAAAGGATATAGTCCAGCTGTCCGGAGACCCCCTAATCCAGGACTCCCTCACCCATCCTCCTCCTTCTTTCACATCCCACATGGCCCGACCGCCGGCGCGAGCGCGACACCTTCCACCCAAATCACCGACCCCTCCACCAAGTAAGCCATGGTGCACGCAGTATAGCCAGGACCTCAACGAGCATTTGGCAGCGGAGAAGCAAATCGCGGCTGCACACACAGATGAGGTCGCGATGGCTGCCATTCATGCCGACCCCCAGATCTTGAAGAAGCACCTTGCCATTTGCTAGCTACGCTGGTTATGCATGCTCAGTTTACCCGTTGCATGTGCTGCTCCTGCCTTTCCTTCACAAATTCTAGTGAATTGTGCTATCTAATTTTACTATGCAATCTGTTGCTCTAGTATATATGTTCTATATGTCATGCAGTGTGGTGCTCACTTAGTAACTGTTTTGTTAATTAGTTGCCATCTTTAGTTATCTATTTGGTTCAAATATGCAAATGTGATGTTCAATTCTTCAGGCTGCAATTTTTTATTGTCTTCCATGTGAGAATAAATCGAATTTATCTTTACAAAATTGTGGGTGCATTCTGTTATTGTATACCATGTGAGGAATAAATTGAATTTGGCTGTAGTAAATACATGCGAAACAAATACAATTGCTACAATTGGCTGTAGTTAACTGTTTGGTTAACTGTCTGATCTTCTATTAGGAGTAAGTTATATTATGCAATGTGGTGCTTAGTTAATGTTTGGTTCATTTGTTGTGGTGTTTAGTTAACTGCTTGGTTCAATGTTATATTGTGCAATGTGGTGCTAAGTTAATGTTTGGTTCATTTGTTGTGGTGTTTAGTTAACTACTTGGTTCAATTCTGTAATGCAATGTCCAATTGTCGTGGGTAGAATTTTGTATTGTTGTGCATGTGAGGAATAAATCGAATTTGGCTGCACTTAATACATGAGAAACATATACAAGTGCTACATTTCCTAGTTCTTAACCATGCTTGGTTTGAATAAATTGGTTTTCCCTGTGGCTTGAATTAATCTGATGAATCTGCAATGTGATTATTTTTCATCAACATATTTTACTGATAGCATGCGAACCTTTACTTAACCCGATGACTAACTACCTTATATGTGTTGCAGGGAAACAATGGGAAGTAGTGAGATTTACAATCGAGGTTAGCACGTGCATGGTCCATTGTCTAATAGCACATTGTTGTGCAATTGCAGGACCCATTCTAATATTTAGGTTCTTAACAATTTGGTCTTACACATGTAGGTCCTGTTGTCAGAGGTTTTGACCCACTGTTCGACCCTTTTTGCATATGGGGAAATGAGTTGTCCATGAATATCAGTCAAGTCAAGAAAATCTGAAAGATTGTTAGGATAAAGAAATTAGCGACCGAAAACAAAAAGATCTATGTCTGTACAATGAAGAAGACATCAGTTCACTACAGGATGGTACTAACTATTATACCTTGCCTTTTTTATTCCTTTGCCCCATTTCCAATATAGAGAAGATATTTATGCACATCCTTGTTTTCAGGCCTTTCCAAAGCAGTTCACTGATGATTACCTCTCAAACCACCTGTATGGTCAGGAGGGGAGGAAGGTATTCATACAACACCAACGGTTCCATATTGAAGTGTTCCTGAAGAGGACGAAGGATGGACGGTCGATCATCCACAGGCACTGGCCTAAAGTTACAAAGACCGTCAACATTAATGAAGGCTCAATATGCACCTTCTGCTTCAGCAGTTTTCCAGATGAGATACATCTGTCTATGTACCGTCTATCATGCTAATTTCGAAAGGTTATAGATGTTGCATGTGAAACTTGGTCCTCGTGTAGTTGTGTAATGGGGTAGCTGAGTGCTGAAGCTATATGATGTTGTACTCTGATGTATTTCAATTATGAAAATGAAATATATTGTGTGCTTAATATGAACTGTCAATTAGATTAATAAATGGATTATGAATAATTGGATAATTAGCCTACTAGTGGCGAATTAGCCTGCTAATTGGGTTCTGCTATTGCAAACGGTTGTTAAAAAATACTGTGGGTGATGACCTCACGCAACGCACACAGTTTCTAGGAATAAACCATGTTGGATCAATGAACAATCACACACGACTCTCTTGAAAACTGTTTGCATTAGGCCACCTTGCGCAAACGTTTACCACATGAAAACTGTGTGTGATGGACAGCCTTTGCCACACAGTTTCTTCCACGGACCGTGTGTGATATATTCAATAACGCAAGCAATTTAATGGGAAAAATTGTGTGTGATGTACCTGTGAATGGAAACGTTTTCCTTTGAGCGACTATGTGGGATGTACATACAAACGGAAACGTTTAGCAGGGACTGACTGTGTGGGATGTACTTGCGACCGGAAACAATTTCGCCGTATAATTGTATTTTTCAGCTCTACTTTATGTATTTCCGTATTTGAGCGCTCGTCAGTCACACACGACCTCATTTTGCCGAACGTGTGTGCCAGGAGGGCATATCCCTGACGGTTCCTGGGTCGTGTGGGAAGGACCCCCCTATCACCCACACTCACTTGGCGGCGGTTCCAGATGTCGTCGCGGAAAGGGGTTTTAAACCGTTTGTTTAGGAGCTCGTTGTACTAGTGCATTTTGAGGTATTCACATCTTGTTGAGCTACTTTGACCCATGACTTGGGGTAAAGCTTCTCTAATATGGAATAACATACCTTGGGTGGTGGTGTTGATCTTGATCATGTAGTTTAACTTGTGTGGGATGCTCAAGGTTGATGTAGCTCATCAAGAGTTGGGAGCACCACTTGTAGTTTTGAGTTCATCCACCTACATGGGTTAGTCTTTCAAGTAAGAGCACTTGTATATCCAAAATTACAATCATGAAATTTGATATCAAATGAAAATTGATATGGATAAATTGTCAAAGGATATGTTGAAAAGGTTTCATGCTTCCTTGTCTTCAACCACCATATTGTAGAGACTTGGTGATGTAGAGATTACTCAAGATGTGCGTGATTTGCAATCTTATAGAATTTGGCTTATCCAAGTACCTACAAGGGTTAGATAACATGCAAGGGTACAAGTATAGATCCATGACATATGATTATAATCATAAGAGAAATATCAAGGATTAGTCAAAGGATTATGCCTTGCATGTATCCAAATGGAGTTTCTACTCCAAGTTTGAAGCATCAATGATGTTCAATTCACCTCTTAAACGGAAAAATATTTTCTCGTCAAGTGGTTTGGTGAATATATCCGCCAATTGCTTATTGGTATGAACATGCTTAAAATCAATGTCTCCTTTAGCAACATGATCTCGAATGAAATGATGAGGAACTGCAATATGCTTAGTTCGAGAATGTTGCACGGGATTATGAGCAATCTTAATAGCACTTTCATTGTCACAAAGCAATGGAATATGTTTCACATAGATCCCATAATCTTTAAGAGTTTGTGTCATCCAAAGTAATTGAGCACAACATGAACCGGCGGTAATGTATTCCGCTTCGGCGGTAGATAAGGATACCGAGTTTTGTTTCTTGGAGGACCAAGACACAAGAGATCTACCAAGAAATTGACAAGTACCCGAAGTGTACTTTCTATCAACCTTGTCTCTAGCCTAGTCCAAGTCGGAATAGCCAACAAGATCAAAATAAGACCTCTTAGGATACCAAATGCCAAAATTTGGTGTATGAATTAAGTATCTCACTATCCTTTTCATAGCCTTAAGATGACATTCTTTGGGGGCTGCTTGATATCGTTCACACATGCACACACTTAGCATAATATTGTGATGGGAGGCACATAGTTATAACAATGAACTAATCATAGAGCGATAAACCTTTTGGTCAACCGGCTCATCATCCTTGGTCAAGTCAAGATGTCCACTAGTAGGCATGGGTGTATTCATACCTTTGCATTCTTGCATGTTGAACTTCTTGAATAGGTCCTTGGAATACTTTGTTCGGGAAACAAAGGTACCCTCCTTAGTTTTCTTGATTTGAAAACCAAGAAAGAACTTGAATTCACTCATCATAGACATCTCAAACTTCTCCGACATTTGATTTCCAAACTTTTCACTAAAATGAGGGTTAGTTGAACCAAATATGATGCCATCAACATAAATTTGGGACACAACTAATTCACCATTAACCCTCTTAGTAAAAAGAGTAGAATCAATGTTTTCCAATCTCAAAGCCTTTTTCAATAAGGAACTTGGTCAAGCATTTATACCATGCTCTAGGAGCTTGTTTAAGACCATAAAGAGCTTTATGAAGTTTGTAGACATGGTCGGGTTTCTTAGGATTAACAAAGCCGAGAGGTTCTTTAACATAAACTTCCTCCTCAATTTCGCCATTTAGAAAAGCACTTTTAATGTCCATTTGGTACAAGGTAATATCATAGGCAAGTAAGATGCGGATGGACTCAAGTCTAGCAACGGGGGCATATGTCTCACCATATTCCATATCTTCGACTTGAGAGTAGCCTTGGGTGACGGGACGTGCTTTGTTGCGAACGACTTTTCCATCTTCGTCTTGCTTGTTGCGAAACACCCATTTGGTACCAATGATGTTGTGGTTGTTGTCGGGCTTCTCGACCAATGTCCACACTTGGTTCCTCTCAAAGTTTTTTAGCTCTTCATGCATGGAATTTATCCAATCCAGATCTTCCAATGCTTTTTCAACCTTCATAGCTTCAATGCTAGAGATGAATGAATAATGTTCACAAAAATTTGCCAAACGAGTTTTAGAGCGAGTGATTCTCCCGGTTTGGATATCATTAAAGATTTGCTCAACGAGATGGTCTCTTGTGACTCTTGCTCTAACTCGTGAGAGCTTTTGTTTGGGTCGGGGTGGAACATCCTCTTCATCATCTTGTTCTTCCTCTTGGACTTCTTCGTTGTTGACATTGTTGTTCTCTTGTCGAGGTGGAGAAGGAGGTTGATGAGGTTCATCTTGGTGTACTTCCTTGTTTTCTTCATCTTGGTGTGTCCCTATGACGCCCCTGATTTAACCATGCACTAATCATACACGCAAATGTGTACGATCAAGATCAAGGACTCATGGGAAGATATTACAACACAACTCTACAAATAAAATAAGTCATACAAGCATCACATTACAATCCACGGGCCTCGAGGGCTCGAATACAAGAGCTCGATCATATTCGAGTCAGCGGAAGCAACGATATCTGAGTACAGACATAAGTTAAACAAGTTGCCATAAGATGGCTAGCACAAACTGGGATACATATCGAAAGAGGCACAGGCCTCCTGCCTGGGATCCTCCTAAACTACTCCTGGTCGTTGTCAGTGGCCTCCACGTAGTAGTAGGCACCTCCAGAGTAGTAGGAGTCGTCGCTGACGGTGGTGTCTGGCTCTTGGACTCCAACATCTGGTCGCAACAACCGGGTATAGAAAGGGGAAAAGGCGGGAGCAAAGCAACCGTGAGTACTCATCAAAAGTACTCGCAAGCAAGGAGCTACACTACATATGCATTCGTATCAATGAAAGGGGTAGTATATGTGGACTGAACTGCAGAATGCCGAAATAAGAGGGGGATAGCTAGTCCTATTGAAGACTACGCTTCTGGCAACCTCCATCTTGCAGTAGAAGAAAAGAGTAGATGGTAAGTTCACCAAGTAGCATCATATAGCATAATCCTGCCCAGCGATCCTCCCCTCGTTGCCCTGTGAGAGAGCGATCACCGGGTTGTATCTGGCACTTCGAAGGATGTGTTTTATTAAGTATCTGGTTCTAGGTGTCATAAGGTCAAGGTACAACTCCAGGTCATCCTTTTACCGAGGGACACGGCTATTCGAATAGATAAACTTCCCTGCAGGGGTGCACTACATTTCCCAACACGCTCGATCCCCTTTGGCCAGACACACTTTCCTAGGTCATGCCCGGCCTCGGAAGATCAACATGTCACAGCCCCACCTAGGAACAACAGAGAGGTTAGCACGCCGGTCTAAATCCTATGGCGCAGGGGTGTGGGTCCATCGCTCATTGCACACATGCATGTTGCATGGGCGGCCGGAAGCAGACCTAGCCTCCCTAATACAAGAGCAGGCATTCCAGTCCAATCTGGCGCGCGCCGCTCAGTCGTTGACATCATGAAGGCTTCGACTGATACCATGACGTCCAGTGCCCATAACTGTTCCTGCGTAGTTGGTTAGTGCGCATAGGCCAATGGCCAGACTTAGATCAAATACCAAGATCTTGTTAAGCGTGTTAATTGAATTAACCACGGACGCCGACCTGGGCCAAGCCCACCTCTCTCCTAAGTGGTCTCAACCTACCCTGTCGCTCCGCCACAAAGGTTCACTCAGAGGGCCGTCAGGACAAACGTCCTTTCGGACCCAATCCGTGAATCACTCACGGGTACTCTATGAGCCAACCCGACTTTAGTCACCACATGTATCATGTATAAAGTATATAGTATATACCCATGATCACCTCCTGAGTGATCACCTCCCGAGTGATCACGGCCCGATAGTATAGCATGGCAGACGAACAAGAAAGTAGGGCCACTGATGGAATACTATCATCCTATACTAAGCATTTAGGATTGCAGGTAAGGTAATAACAGTGGTAGCAAGGACGGGCTATGCATCATAATAGGATTAACGGAAAGCAGTAGCATGGTACACTACTCTAGTGCAAGCAGTAGAGAGAAGAATAGGCGATATCTTGTGATCAAGGGGGGGGGGGCTTGCCTGGTTGCTCTGGCAAGTAGGGGTCATCAACAACGTAGTCGGTCGGGGCACCAGCAGTGGCGTCAGTCTCGTAGTCTACCGGAGAGAAGAGGGGGAAGAAATAATGAGTACAATGCAAACAGATGCATATCGATGCATGACATGTCGAGTAACGGTGCTAGGTGTGCCCTAACGCAGTATGAGGTGATACCAGCGAAGGGGGGAAACAACCGGGAAAGTATCCCCGGTGTTTCGCATTTTCGGACAGATGAACCGGAGGGGGAAAGTTGTGTGTTCGCTATGCTAGGGATGTGTGGCGGATGAACGGGCTGTGTATTCGGATTCGTCTCGTCGTTTTGAGCAACTTTCATGTAGAAAGTTTTTCCATCCGAGCTACGGTTTATTTTATATTTATTTTAAAAGATTTAAATCATTTTTAGAATTTATTTAATTATTTTAATTCAACATTATCCAGAATAGTGCTTGCTGACGTCAACATGACGTCAGTAGTCAACAGGGTGTTGACTTAGTCAACTGACGTGTGGGTCCCGACTGTCATTGATTGATTAATTAACTAACAGTTAATTAGGTTAATTAGTGATTAGATTAATGTAATTATGATTAATTAACTTAATTAATTCTTTAATTAATTAATTATTTTAATTATTAATTATTTATTGTTTATTTATTCTTTTTTTAAACGTTCCGGGGCCGTGGGCCCCATGTGTCATAGGGCTAGGGGGCCTTAGCGGGGCGGGCTACCGGGTGCGGGCTGAGGCCGCCGTGGCACCGACGGTGGGGCAAGCCAGCGCGGCCAGCCGGGGCCATGGCGGGCGGAGGCGAGGGGCGGCGCCGGCGTCGCCAGTGGCGCGCGGGCGGGCGCGGTGGCGCGGCCGCGGGAGGAGGAGAGAGCGGAGGCGAGGCACAGCAAGGCACAGGGCCATGGGAGCCCGAGCGGCGCCAGGCATTGGGCGGCGACGAGCGCGGCTTAGTAGCACGCGATACATGGCAGGGAGTGGACGGCGCGGCGTGGAGCAGAGGAGCGAATGGGTCGCGCATGAGACAGAGACAGGGGCGGGCGCGTGCTCAGGCGAGTGCGGGCATGCGGGGGAGGCAGGGCACAGACTGCGGCCTCCGACGAGTAGCCGGGAGCGGCCAAACATCAAGGATGCGACAAGCGCGCGGGCGCATTACATGGACGCCGAGGCCACGAGGAGGAAAGGTCAGGGGCTGAGCGACTCTTGCTAGGCGACGGGGCTGCGGCAATGCGAGCGGGACGGTGCCAGACACGTGAGCGTGCAGTGTGCACATGGGGACGGGGGAAGAAGGAGGAGAGGTCGGGGGCCTCACCGCAGGCTGTAGGGACAAGGCAGCGGGCGGAGGAGGAGGACGGGGACGATGGTGGGGCAGCTCCGGCGAGGTCCAGGTGGCGGCGATGATCGGTGTGGCGGCGTGGTTCCGGCGACAGGATTCGGGGATGCGCGGCATCGGTCGTGCGGCGAGGGGCGCGTTGCCCTAAGTGGCTGGTTGGGGAGGAGGTGAGGACGGGGCGGTGTCGGTGCGGCGGCGGGGCGCCGGCGTGAGGCGGGGCCGCAATGGGCGGCGTCAGCGTCGAGCCTCTGATCTCAATCCAGACCGGGGGAAGGAGTGGGTGATGTGGGGGGGGGGAAGTTGGGTAGTGCGGTTAGGTTTAGGTCGTGGGGAGTGGGTATAGCCCAGGGGGTTTTGGGCCGGCCTGGCTTGCAGTAGCCGCTGGGCCAAGGCCCAGTGGGGTTTTCCTCTTATTTAACCTTTTGTTTAGTTTTTACCTTATGTTTTATTTTTATTTTACTATTTTATTTTAGTCTTTCTTTTACTTTAGTTTTATACTTTATAACCTAATTTCCTAAATTAGTGTTACAATATTATCCAATGCCACAAAAACTTGTACCCTGTTAGCATTTTACAAAATACCAAAGGCATTCAAATAATTATTTTAGCTATTATTTTGTTCATTTTTGAGTATTCAAACATTTTATAAAAGTGTGATTTCTACACCAAAATTACCTGTGCATTATTTCACTCACACTGAACATTTTAGTTTTAATATTTGAAAACTTTTATTGTTTGTTAGAATTTCAATTTGAGTTCGAACCGGTCTCGGACTAACGCGAGATTTGCAACAGTAATTGAGGTAACGTGGCATCATTAGCAGAGGTTCACTGTAGCTTAAATATCCGGGCGTCACAATTCTCCTCCACTACAAGAAATCTCATCCCGAGATTTAAGAGGCATAAGGTGGGGGGTCGGGTTATGAAATTGTAACGAATCTTCTCGGCCTTGGTTGCTCTTCTCAAAGAGTTCGATCCATTATGTTGATGTCACCCCCTTTTTTTTGCTCCAGGTCATCATGATGAAGTGGGCATCCTTCCTTGGGAACTCCATCGTACTTACGATAGAATAAAGGGTGGGTTTATTCCGGGAGAACGGACCTCTGCAAGGGATACTATCAGGTAGCGAGCTTCGGGGAAGGTGGCGGAAAGTAACTTCGAACTGAAAATTAAGAAATATCGAGAGTAAAGTAAGGAGGTACCATGAGAAGTTTCAAGCGGGTAGGCAATCGTTCGATGTCTAAAACAAGGTGTGAAAGGGGTCTAGAGCAACGAGAATAAGTATTGCGTCTGATACCAGGATAGATTACTGGGAAAGTGACCCCGTGAATTACATACAAAGTTAAGCGCGAGGAATAACTTTGGCAACAGGGGTGTACAGGAGAGTCAGGTTTTGATCCTGTGGAACTTGTGGGTTATTGGCCCACCATGTGGGTTAAAGTAGGAAGGGCAGTGACATCTTTCTCGGTCATGATAGCAAGGCATGTCAGAGGGTAGTCTATCGTTTATATGTCAGCAACAACGTTGGTACCAAGGGCGAGGGACGAAGAGAACCATTTTCCTGCTCGTTGAAACGAGGTAGACCAATAGGCAAAGTTCTCGTCCATCCGTGGTTACCGAAATGTCATCAACAATAGCAACACGGTCTTACTGACAAGGTTGTACTCCAGGGTGTTTACATAAGTAGAGAATTATTACTTCTTAGATCATATAAATCACCAGAAAGGTTAAACAAAACAATGGAAAGGAAAAGATGATCATCAGATTAAACAGAACAATGGAAAGGAAAATGTGTTTAAACACATTTTTCAGGAGTATATCCTTCACAAGGACAAGCAAAGAATGACATCCATGACAGGATATAACGTAGAAAACCTTTTAGGAAAGGGAAGAGAAATTTCATGCCATTACCCATACAACGGTGTTTGAATAATTGATAAGAAAATTTAGCATTGTGCTTCAAATGTTCTTATTGAAAACCGGAGTACCACAGACATGCTTCGAGATAGCATTGACATGGTTATCAAGTAAGGGTCAGAATTTGGATGCACAAAGGATCCATCAGGAACAACTTATAAAATAAGTCTTACAATTTCCTCATGTAAGAATGGTTAAACTTGCTAAAAAGGCAACTATAACAAGTCCTCCGGCCAGGTGTGCTAGATATGACATCACCTTACCGGGTCATATAAAGACCAATGTTATAACTCTTGAAAATATATTCCAACCATCATATCTGACCGAGATTCAGATCTGATTGGTGTCAGGATACCTCAGACTTGGGATGCCTAAGAAGAAAAATGTGTGACCAAATTGATGAGATGACATTGTAAGATCCTCGGGAAATGAACTAAGGAAGCGAGTTCCGAAACAAGAGTTCATAATTAAACCAAGGAAATGACGAGGGGGTGGCTGATGGACTCGGGGACAATTCATCAAGATCAATAAAAGATGATTTCCACAATTACGTGAACAAGGAGATAACATTAGTCAGATCAAATGATATAATGATGTATGTTCGATGAAAACATACACAATTGAACAATGATAGAAAGGTGCACCCGGAAATCTGGACTAAGTAGCACGATCAATGTTCGAATGATGATTCCATAAGAAATAGACTTAGAATGGAGCTATCGACCATTAACATCAAAGCAATAGGGTTGCTAGAAGTTTTGAATTTACACATCACTGACCATTTGTCGGTATTCCGATTAGAAACATCACGGGACCAAGAAAAGAATGGTGATGGTAATAAATATCACTTGTATCAAGAATTCTTCAGGGGTGGTGAAATTCTCGCGACATTCTTGACATAAAAGATAGTGGTACCCAAGGTAGAACATAACATAAGCTGGACAGTAAGGAGCTCCATAACATGATCAAGTTTGTGTCGGAGGGGAGGCAATAATGTTGTCGATGATCACACGGATTATCGAGGGGCAAGGGTGGTATTTCTCATCAAGAATTCAATAGTTATCTTGGAACAGCTCAGAATGTTGATGATGATCATGACACATTTGTCGAGAGATTTCAAGATGTAATCGATCGGTGATGACATCGAGTCAAATGAATGGTGAAGCGAAAGGTTATTGGAACCAAGGGTATGACACAAACTCCAAACCAAGTTTGTTTTTCAAGGCGAAATGACATGATGAGAAAGATCGATGTAACCTTAGCTCATCGTCGAAAATTGTGCTCTGGGAAGAAGGACCAGGTAGCATAGTTAAAATTGAGCACAATAATGATATAGCCGATCAGGCTAGGAATGACTTGAAGGATTATTAAACTCATAAGCAACTAAGATTACTTAGAGTTATCAAACCAGAGTGTGGAATCGGTTCACTTACCGGTGTTCTTGAGCAACTAACAACTGAGAACCCATGAAAAATTGGAATTAATGAGAAATAATAGCTGATGAAGACTCATAAGATGCAACACAGTTCTTAGATATTCTTGAGATACCAGAGGGTAATACTCGACAGTAGATTGATACGTCTCCATCATATCTACTTTTCCAAACACTTTTGCCCTTGTTTTGGACTCTAACTTGCATGATTTGAATGAAACTAACTCGGACTTACGCTGTTTTTGGCAGAATTGCCATGATGTTATTTATGTGCAGAAACAAAAGTTCTCAGAATGACCTGAAACTTCACGGAGCGTCTTTTTGGAAATAATAAAAAAATCCTTGCAAAAGATGAATACCAGAGGGCCCACACCCTAGCCACGAGGGTGGGGGGCGTGCCTGCCCCCCTGGGCGCGCCCCCCTACCTTGTGGGCCCCCTGGAGCTCCTCCAACCTCAACCCCAACTCTATATATTTGCTTCCCGGGAGAAAAAAAATCAGAGAGAAGGGTTCATCGCGTTTTACGATACGGAGCCGCCGCCAAGCCCTAAAACCACTCGGGAGGGCTAATCTGGAGTCCGTTCGGGGCTCCGGAGAGGGGAATCCGTCGCCGTCGTCATCATCAACCATCCTCCATCACCAATTTCATGTTGCTCACCGCCGTGCGTGAGTAATTCCATCGTAGGCTTGCTGGACGGTGATGGGTTGGATGATATTTATCATGTAATCGAGTTAGTTTTGTTAGGGTTTGATCCCTAGTATCCACTATGTTCTGAGATTGATGTTGCTATGACTTTGCTATGCTTAATGCCTGTCACTAGGGCCCGAGTGCCATGATTTCAGATCTGAACCTATTATGTTTTCATCAATATATGAGTGTTCTTGATCCTATCTTGCAAGTCTATAGTCACCTACTATGTGTTATGATCTGGCAACCCCGAAGTGACAATAATTGGGACCACTCCCGGTGATGACCGTTATTTGAGGAGTTCATGTATTCACTATGTGTTAATGCTTTGGTCCGGTACTCTATAAAAGGTGGCCTTAATATCCCTTAGTTTCCGCTAGGACCCCGCTGCCACGAGAGGGTAGGACAAAAGATGTCATGCAAGTTCTTTTCCATAAGCACGTATGACTATATTCGGAATAGATGCCTACATTACATTGATGAATTGGAGCTAGTTCTGTGTCACCCTAGGTTATGACTGTTACATGATGAACCGCATCCGGCATAATTCTCTATCACCGATCCATTTCCTACGAGCTTTCCATATATTGTTCTTCGCTTATTTGCTTTTCCGCTGCTATTGTTATCATCACTATAAAATACCAAAAACATTACTTTTGCTATCGTTACCTTTTGCTGCCGTTACCACTACTATCATATTACTTTTCTACTAAACACTTTGCTGAGGATATTAAGTTTCAAGGTGTGGTTGAATTGACAACTCAGCTGCTAATACTTGAGAATATTCTTTGGCTCCCCTTGTGTCGAATCAATAAATTTGGGTTGAATACTCTACCCTCGAAAACTGTTGCGATCCCCTATACTTGTGGGTTATCAAGACTATTTTCTGGCGCTGTTGTCGGGGAGCATATCTCTATTCTTTGAGTCACTTGGGATTTATATCTGTTTATCATTATGAAGAACTTGAGAGATCCAAAAACCAAGATTTATCCCTCAACTATGAGGGGAGGTAAGGAACTGCCATCTAGCTTTGCACTTGATTCACCTTCTATTTTGAGTAAGCTTGCGACACCTAAACCTACTTCTACTATTCGTTCTGATATGTCGCATGTTATTGATGATGCCACTTCTGCTATGCATGATACTTATGATGAAACTACTTCTATGCTTGATACTACTGTGCCAATTGGTGAATTTCTTGATGAACAACTTGCTAGGGTTAGAGAGAATGAAATTATTGAAACTGATAATATTGACGAAAGTGATGATGAAGACTCTCCCCCTAATAAATATGAATCACCTGTTATTCCTGAGGGTTATGTTTTTGAAAAGGAAGCTGCTCTAGCTATTTTAGCTTGCAAAGATAGATACGAGCTCAAGAGGTTATTAGCTAAATGGAAGCAGCAATATCTTAATGCTAGAATGAAACCTGA
Organism: Triticum urartu; assembly: GCF_056163025.1. NCBI lineage: Eukaryota > Viridiplantae > Streptophyta > Magnoliopsida > Poales > Poaceae > Triticum > Triticum urartu. Next base: position 358,236,535 of record NC_141876.1, on the reverse strand, counting down.
CCCTACTTTTGCTACTTCACCTATCTGTGTTACTGATAAGGATTATGAATTCTCTGTTGATCCTGATATAATTACTTTGGTTGAATTTGATCCTTTTCATGGTTATGAATCTGAAACTGTTGTGGCACATCTTACTAAATTAAATGATATAGCCACCCTATTCACTAATGATGAGATAACTCGTTACTTTTATATCCTTAAAATATTTCCGTTCTCATTAAAGGGTGATGCTAAGATATGGTTTAGTTCTCTTTATCCTGGTTGTGTGCGTAGTCCCCAGGATATGATTTATTAATTCTCTGCTAAATATTTCCCTGCTCATAAGAAACAAGCTGCTTTGAGGGATATATATAATTCTGTGCAAATTGAAGAAGAGAGTCTCCCACAAGTTTGGGGGAGGCTTCTCCAATTACTTAATGCTTTGCCTGATCATCCTCTTAAGAAAAATGAAATACTTGATATCTTTTATAATGGACTAACCGATGCTTCCAGAGATTACCTGGATAGTTGTGTTGGTTCTGTTTTCAGGGAAAGTGATGGGTTTCGTAGTAATTTCAAAAAATTTCCTACGCTCATGCAAGATCATAGTGATGCATAGCAACGAGAGCGGAGTGTATGATCTACGTACCCTTGTAGATCGACAACAGAAGCGTTTGGTTGATGTAGTCGTACGTCTCCACGGCCCGACCGATCAAGCACCGAAACTACGGCACCTCCGAGTTCTAGCACACGTTCAGCTCGATGACGATCCCCGGACTCCGATCCAGCAAAGTGTCGGGGAAGAGTTCCGTCAGCACGACGGCGTGGTGACAATCTTGAAGTACTACTGCAGCAGGGCTTCGCCTAAGCATCGCTACAATATTATCGAGGACTATGGTGGAAGGGGGCACCGCACACGGCTAAGAATATGATCACGTGGATCAACTTGTGTTGTTCTGGGGTGCCCCTGCCTCTGTATATAAAGGCTCAAAGGGGGGGGTGCGGCCGGCCTAGGAGAGGCGCGCCAGGAGGAGAGGATTCCCCCCCCCCCAATCCTAGTTGGAATAGGATTCGCGGAGGGGCGAAAAGAGAGAGGGGGGCCGGCCCCCTCTCCTTGTCCTATTCGGACCAAGGGAGGGGAGGGGCGCGCGGCCCATCTAGGGCTGCCCCTTCTCTTTTCCACTAAGGCCCACTTAGGCCCATATAGCTCCCGGGGGGTTCCGGTAACCTCCCGGTACTCCGGTAAAATCCCGATTTCACCCGGAACACTTCCGATATCCAAACATAGGCTTCCAATATATCAATCTTTATGTCTCGACCATTTCGAGACTCCTCGTCATGTCTGTGATCACATCCGGGACTCCGAACAACCTTCAGTATATCAAAATGTATAAACTCATAATATAACTGTCATCGTAACCTTAAGCGTGCGGACCCTACGGGTTCGAGAATAATGTAGACATGACCGAGACACGTCTCCGGTCAATAACCAATAGCGGAACCTGGATGCTCATATTGGCTCCTACATATTCTACGAAGATCTTTTATCGGTCAGACCACATAACAACATACGTTGTTCCCTTTGTCATCGGTATGTTACTTGCCCGAGATTCGATCGTCGGTATCCCATACCTAGTTCAATCTCGTTACCGGCAAGTCTCTTTACTCGTTCTGTAATACATCATCCCGCAACTAACTCATTAGTTGCAATGCTTGCAAGGCTTAAGTGATGTGCATTACTGAGAGGGCCCAGAGATACCTCTCCGACAATCGGAGTGACAAATCCTAATCTCGAAATACGCCAACCCAACATGTACCTTTGGAGACACCTGTAGAGCTCCTTTATAATCAGCCAGTTATGTTGTGACATTTGGTAGCACACAAAGTGTTCCTCTAGCCAACGGGAGTTGCATAATCTCATAGTCATAGGAACATGTATAAGTCATGAAGAAAGCAGTAGAAACATACTAAACGATCGGGTGCTAAGCTAATGGAATGGGTCATGTCAATCAGATCATTCAACTAATGATGTGATCCTGTTAATCAAATGACAACTCTTTGTCCATGGTTAGGAAACATAACCATCTTTGATTAACAAGCTAGTCTAGTAGAGGCATACTAGTGACACTCTGTTTGTCTATGTATTCACACATGTATTATGTTTCCGGTTAATACAATTCTAGCATGAATAATAAACTTTTATCATGATATAAGGAAATAAATAATAACTTTATTATTGCCTCTAGGGCATATTTCCTTCAGTCTCCCACTTGCACTAGAGTCAATAATCTAGATTACACAGTAATGATTCTAACACCCATGGAGCCTTGGTGCTGATCATGTTTTGCTCGTGGAAGAGGCTTAGTCAACGGGTCTGCAACATTCAGATTCGTATGTATCTTGCAAATCTCTATGTCTCCCACCTAGACTAGATCCCGGATGGAATTGAAGCGTCTCTTGATGTGCTTGGTTCTCTTGTGAAATCTGGATTCCTTCGCCAAGGCAATTGCACTAGTATTGTCAGAAAAGATTTTCATTGGACCCGATGCACTAGGTACGACACCTAGATTGGATATGAACTCCTTCATCCAGACTCCTTCATTTGCTGCTTCCGAAGTAGCTATGTATTCCGCTTCACACGTAGATCCCGCCACGACGCTTTGTTTAGAACTGCACCAACTGACAGCTCCACCGTTTAATGTAAACACGTATCCGGTTTGCAATTTAGAATCGTCCGGATCAGTGTCAAAACTTGCATCAACGTAACCGTTTACGATGAGCTCTTTGTCACCTCCATATACGAGAAACATATCCTTAGTCCTTTTCAGGTACTTCAGGATGTTCTTGACCGCTGTCCAGTGATCCACTCCTGGATTACTTTGGTACCTCCCTGCTAGATTTATAGCAAGGCACACATCAGGTCTGGTACACAGCATTGCATACATGATAGAGCCTATGGCTGAAGCATAGGGAACATCTTTCATCTTCTCTCTATCTTCTGCAGTGGTCGGGCATTGAGTCCGACTCAACTTCACACCTTGTAACACAGGCAAGAACCCTTTCTTTGCTTGATCCATTTTGAACTTCTTCAAAATCTTGTCAAGGTATGTGCTTTGTGAAAGTCCAATTAAACGTCTTGATCTATCTCTATAGATCTTTATGCCTAATATGTAAGCAGCTTCACCGAGGTCTTTCATTGAAAAACTTTTATTCAAGTATCCCTTTATGCTATCCAGAAATTCTATATCATTTTCGATCAGTAATATGTCATCCACATATAATATCAGAAATGCTACAGAGCTCCCACTCACTTTCTTGTAAATACAGGCTTCTCCAAAAGTCTGTATAAAACCAAATGCTTTGATCACACTATCAAAGCGTTTATTCCAACTCCGAGAGGCTTGCACCAGTCCATAAATGGATCGCTGGAGCTTGCACACTTTGTTAGCTCCCTTTGGATCGACAAAACCTTCCGGTTGCATCATATACAACTCTTCTTCCAGAAATCCATTCAGGAATGCAGTTTTGACATCCATCTGCCAAATTTCATAATCATAAAATGCGGCAATTGCTAACATGATTCAGACAGACTTAAGCATCGCTACGGGTGAGAAGGTCTCATCGTAGTCAATCCCTTGAACTTGCCGAAACCCTTTTGCGACAAGTCGAGCTTTGTAGACAGTAATATTACCGTCGGCGTCAATCTTCTTCTTGAAGATCCATTTATTCTCAATTGCTTGCCGATCATTGGGTAAGTCAACCAAAGTCCACACTTTGTTCTCATACATGGATCCCATCTCAGATTTCATGGCTTCAAGCCATTTTGCGGAATCTGGGCTCACCATCACTTCTTCATAGTTCATAGGTTCATCATGATCTAGTAGCATGACTTCCAGAACAGGATTACCGTACCACTCTGGTGCGGATCTTACTCTGGTTGATCTGTGAGGTTCAGTAGTATCTTGTTCTGAAGTTTCATGATCATTATCATTAGCTTCCTCACTAATTGGTGTAGGTGTCACAGAAACAGTTTTCTATGATGCACTACTTTCCAATAAGGGAGCAGGTACAGTTACCTCGTCAAGTTCTACTTTCCTCCCACTCACTTCTTTCGAGAGAAACTCCTTCTCTAGAAAGTTTCCGAACTTAGCAACAAAAGTCTTGCCTTCGGATCTGTGATAGAAGGTGTATCCAATAGTCTCCTTTGGATATCCTATGAAGACACATTTCTCCGATTTGGGTTCGAGCTTATCAGGTTGAAGCTTTTTCACATAAGCATCGCAGCCCCAAACTTTCAGAAATGACAACTTTGGTTTCTTGCCAAACCATAGTTCATAAGGCGTCGTCTCAACGGATTTTGATGGTGCCCTATTTAACGTGAATGCGGCTGTCTCCAAAGCATAACCCCAAAACGATAGCGGTAAATCAGTAAGAGACATCATAGATCGCACCATATCTAGTAAAGTACGATTACGACGTTCGGACACACCATTACGCTGTGGTGTTCCGGGTGGCGTGAGTTGCGAAACTATTCCGCACTGTTTCAAATGTACACCAAACTTGTAACTCAAATATTCTCCTCCACGATCAGATCGTAGAAACTTTATTTTCTTGTTACGATGATTTTCAACTTCACTCTGAAATTCTTTGAACTTTTCAAATGTCTCAGACTTATGTTTCATTAAGTAGATATACCCATATCTGCTTAAGTCGTCTGTGAAGGTGAGAGAATAACGATATCCGCCACGAGCCTCAATATTCATCAGACCACATACATCTGTATGTATGATTTCCAACAAATCTGTTGCTCTCTCCATAGTACCGGAGAACGGTGTTTTAGTCATCTTGCCCATGAGGCACGGTTCGCAAGTACCAAGTGATTCATAATCAAGTGGTTCCAAAAGTCCATCAGTATGGAGTTTCTTCATGCGTTTTACACCGATATGACCTAAACGGCAGTGCCACAAATAAGTTGCACTATCATTATCAACTCTACATCTTTTGGTTTCAACATTATGAACATGTGTGTTACTACTATCGAGATTTAATAAGAATAGACCAGTCTTCAAGGGTGCATGACCATAAAAGATATTACTCATATAAATAGAACAACCATTATTCTCTGATTTAAATGAATAACCGTCTCGCATCAAACAAGATCCAGATATAATGTTCATGCTTAACGCTGGCACCAAATAACAATTATTTAGGTCTAATATTAATCCCGAAGGTAGATGTAGAGGTAGCGTGCCGACTGCGATCACATCGACTATGGAACCGTTTCCCACGCGCATCGTCACCTCGTCCTTAGCCAATCTTTGCTTAATCCGTAGTCCCTGTTTCGAGTTGCAAATATTAGCAACAGAACCCGTATCAAATACCCAGGTACTACTGCGAGCATTAGTAAGGTACACATCAATAACATGTATATCACATATACCTTTGTTCACCTTGCCATCCTTCTTATCCGCCAAATACTTGGGGCAGTTCCGCTTCCAGTGACCAGTCTGCTTGCAATAGAAGCACTCAGTTTCAGGCTTAGGTCCAGACTTGGGTTTCTTCTCTTGAGCAGCAACTTGCTTGCTGTTCTTCTTGAAGTTCCCCTTCTTCTTCCCTTTGCCCTTTTTCTTGAAACTAGTGGTCTTGTTGACCATCAACACTTGATGCTCCTTTTTGATTTCTACCTCCGCAGCTTTCAGCATTGCGAAGAGCTCGGGAATAGTCTTATTCATCCCTTGCATATTATAGTTCATCACGAAGCTCTTGTAGCTTGGTGGCAGTGATTGGAGAATTCTGTCAATGACGCAATCATCTGGAAGATTAACTCCCATTTGAATCAAGTGATTATTATACCCAGACATTTTGAGTATATGCTCACTGACAGAACTGTTCTCCTCCATCTTGCAGCTATAGAACTTATTGGAGACTTCATATCTCTCAATCCAGGCATTTGCTTGAAATATTAACTTCAACTCCTGGAACATCTCATATGCTCCATGACGTTCAAAACGTCGTTGAAGTCCCGGTTCTAAGCCGTAAAGCATGGCACACTGAACTATCGAGTAGTCATCAGCTTTGCTCTGCCAGACGTTCACAACATCTGGTGTTGCTCCAGCAGCAGGCCTGGCACCCAGCGGTGCTTCTAGGATGTAATTCTTCTGTGCAGCAATGAGGATAATCCTCAAGTTATGGACCCAGTCCGTGTAATTTCTACCATCATCTTTCAACTTTGCTTTCTCAAGGAACGCATTAAAATTCAACGGAACAACAGCACGGGCCATTTATCTATAATCATACATAAACAAGCAAGATACTATTAGGTACTAAGTTCATGATAAATTTAGGTTCAATTAATCATATTACTTAAAGAACTCCCACTTAGATAGATATCCCTCTAATCCTCTAAGTGATTACGTGATCCAAATCAACTAAACTATGTCCGATCATCACGTGAGATGGAGTAGTTTCATTGGTGAACATCACTATGTTGATCATATCTACTATATGATTCACGCTCGACCTTTCAATCTCCGTGTTCCGAGGCCATATCTGTATATGCTTGGCTCGTCAAGTATAACCTGAGTATTCCGCGTGTGCAACTGTTTTGCACCCGTTGTATTTGAACGTAAAGCCTATCACACCCGATCATCACGTGGTATCTCAGCACGAAGAACTTTCACAACGGTGCATACTCAGGGAGAACACTTCTTGATAATTTAGTGAGAGATCATCTTATAATGCTACCGTCAATCAAAGCAAGATAAGATGCATAAAAGATAAACATCACATGCAATCAATATAAGTGATATGATATTGCCATCATCATCTTGTGCTTGTGATCTCCATCTCCGAAGCACTGTCATGATCACCATCGTCACCGGCGCGACACCTTGATCTCCATCGTAGCATCGTTGTCGTCTCGCCAATCTTATGCTTCCACGACTATCGCTACCGCTTAGTGATAAAGTAAAGCATTACAGCGCGATTGCATTGCATACAATAAAGCGACAACCATATGGCTCCTGCCGGTTGCCGATAACTCGGTTACAAAACATGATCATCTCATACAATAAAATTTAGCATCATGTCTTGACCATATCACATCACAACATGCCCTGCAAAAACAAGTTAGACGTCCTCTACTTTGTTGTTGCATGTTTTACGTGGCTGCTACGGGCTTTAAGCAAGAACCAATCTTACCTACGCATCGAAAACCACAACGATAGTTTGTCAAGTTGGTGCTATTTTAACCTTCGCAAGGACTGGGCGTAGCCACACTCAGTTCAACTAAAGTTGGAGAAACTATCACCCGCAAGCCACCTATGTGCAAAGCACGTCGGGAGAACCGGTCTCGCGTAAGCGTACGCGTAATGTCGGTCCGGGCCGCTTCGTCCAACAATACCGCCGAACCAAAGTATGACATGCTAGTAAGCAGTATGACTTATATCGCCCACAACTCACTTGTGTTCTACTCGTGCATATAACATCAACATATAAAACCTAGGCTCGGATGCCACTGATGGGTTTCGTAGTAATTTCAGAAAATTTCCTACGCTCACGCAAGATCATGGTGATGCATAGCAACGAGAGGGGAGTGTATGATCTACGTACCCTTGTAGATCGACAACGGAAGCGTTTGGTTGATGTAGTCGTACGTCTCCACGGCCCGACCGATCAAGCACCGAAACTATGGCACCTCCAAGTTCTAGCACACGTTCAGCTCGATGACGATCCCCGGACTCCGATCCAGCAAAGTGTCGGGGAAGAGTTCCGTCAGCACGAAGGCGTGGTGACGATCTTGATGTACTACTTCAGCAGGGCTTCGCCTAAGCACCGCTACAATATTATCGAGGACTATGGTGGAAGGGGGCACCGCACACGGCTAAGAATATGATCACGTGGATCAACTTGTGTTGTTCTGGGGTGCCCCTGCCTCTGTATATAAAGGCTCAAAGGGGGGGGTGCGGCCGGCCTAGGAGAGGCGCGCCAGGAGGAATCCTGCTCCCTCTGGGAGTAGGATTCCCCCCCCCCCAATCCTAGTTGGAATAGGATTCCCGGAGGGGGGAAAAGAGAGAGGGGGGGGCCCTCTCCTTGTCCTATTCGGACTAAGGGAGGGGAGGGGCGCGCGGCCCATCTAGGGCTGCCCCTTCTCTTTTCCACTAAGGCCCACTTAGGCCCATATAGCTCCCGGGGGGTTCAGGTAACCTCCCGGTACTCCGATAAAATCCCGATTTCACCCGGAACACTTCCGATATCCAAACATAGGCTTCCAATATATCAATCTTTATGTCTCGACCATTTCGAGACTCCTCGTCATGTCCGTGATCACATCCGGGACTCCGAACAACCTTCGGTATATCGAAATGTATAAACTCATAATATAACTGTCATCGTAACCTTAAGCGTGCGGACCCTACGGGTTCGAGAACAATGTAGACATGACCGAGACACGTCTCCGGTCAATAACCAATAGCGGAACCTGGATGCTCATATTCGCTCCTACATATTCTACGAAGATCTTTTATCGGTCAGACGCATAACAACATACGTTGTTCCCTTTGTCATCGGTATGTTACTTGCCCGAGATTCGATCGTCGGTATCCCATACCTAGTTTAATCTCGTTACCGGCAAGTCTCTTTACTCGTTCTGTAATACATCATCCCGCAACTAACTCATTAGTTGCAATGCTTGCAAGGCTTAAGTGATGTGCATTACCGAGAGGGCCCAGAGATACCTCTCCGACAATCGGAGTGACAAATCCTAATCTCGAAATACGCCAACCCAACATGTACCTTTGGAGACACCTGTAGAGCTCCTTTATAATCAGCCATTTACGTTGTGACGTTTGCTAGCACACAAAGTGTTCCTCTGGCAAACGGGAGTTGCATAATCTCATAGTCATAGGAACATGTATAAGTCATGAAGAAAGCAATAGCAACATACTAAATGATCGGGTGCTAAGCTAATGGAATGGGTCATGTCAATCAGATCATTCAACTAATGATGTGATCCTGTTAATCAAATGACAACTCTTTGTCCATGGTTAGGAAACATAACCATATTTGATTAACAAGCTAGTCTAGTAGAGGCATACTAGTGACACTTTGTTTGTCTATGTATTCACACATGTATTATGTTTCCGGTTAATACAATTCTAGCATGAATAATAAACTTTTATCATGATATAAGGAAATAAATAATAACTTTATTATTGCCTCTAGGGCATATTTCCTTCAGAAAGAACACCGGATGAAGCTGAAATTCTATTGAATAATATGTTGAAAAATGAAAATATTTGGACACTTCCTGATCCAGCTCCTGAGCTTATTCCTAAACCAACTCCGAAGAAGAGGGGTATTCTATTTCTCAGTCCTGAAGATATGCAAGAGTCAAAGAAATCCATGAAAGAAAAGGGTATTAAAGTTGAAGATGTTAAGAATTTACCTCCTATTGAAGAAATACACGGTCTTAATTTACCGCCTGTTGAGGAAACATATGATCTTAATCCATTACCCATTGAAGAAGTACATGGTCTTGATAACCTGACACATGTAGTAAAGGTAAATTCTCTCTATAGATATGATAAAGCTGAAATCCCATTTACTAAGTTTGCTAGCCAATGCTTAGATGAGTTTGATAATTTTATGGTGAAGCAAGAAGATTTTAATGCTTATTTTGGTAGACAATTGAAATACAATTCAAATATGCTTGAACACTTGGGTGATTATATGGCTAATGTCAAAGGTGAACTTAAACTTATTAGTAAACATGCTTCTATGGTTACCACTCAAGTAGAACAAGTACTTAAAGCTCAAAATGACTTGCTCAATGAATTGAATAGTATGAATAATGATAATGATGTTACAGTTATGACTAGAGGTGGTAAAGTGACTCAGGAACCTTTGTATCCTGAAGGCCACCCTAAGAGAATTGAGCAAGATTCTCACAGAAATAATATAGATGCACCTAGTCCTTCTAAAAGGAAGAAAACGAAAAATGATAGGACTTTGCATGCTTCTAGTGAACCTATTGCTGAAACACCTGAGAATCCGAATGATATTTCTATTTCTGATGCTGAAACACAATCTGGTAATGAACCTGAAACTAGTGATAATGTTAATGATAATGTTCATGATGATGCTCAACCTAGTAGTGATAATGATATAGAAATTGAACCTGCTGTTGATCTTGATAACCCACAATCAAAGAATCAACGTTATGATAAGAGAGACTTTGTTGCTAGGAAACACGGAAAGGAAAGAGAGCCTTGGGTTCAGAAACCCATGCCTTTTGCTCCCAAACCATCCAAGGAAAAGGATGATGAGGATTTTGAGCGCTTTGCTGAAATGATTAGACCTATCTTTTTGCGTATGCGATTAACTGATATGCTCAAAATGAATCCTTATGCTAAGTATATGAAAGAAATTGTTACTAATAAAAGAAAGATATCGGAAGCTGAAATTTCCACCATGCTTGCTAATTATACTTTTAAGGGTGGAATACCAAAGAAACTTGGAGATCCAGGAGTTCCCACTATACCATGCTCCATTAAAAGAAACTATGTTAAAACTGCTTGATGTGATCTTGGAGCCGGTGTTAGTGTTATGCCTCTCTCTTTGTATCGTAGACTTGATTTGAATAAGTGGACACCTACTGAAATATCTTTTGCAAATGGCTGATAAATGAACTGCTATACCTATCGGTATTTGTGAGGATGTGCCTGTTGTGGTTGCAAATGTTACTATTTTAACGGACTTTGTTATTCTTGATATTCCCGAGGACGATAGTATGTCTATTATTGTTGGAAGACCCTTTTTGAATAATGCAGAGGCTAATATTAATTGCAACAAAGGCAATGTCACTTTTCATGTTAATGGTAATGAGCATACGGTACACTTTCCGAGGAAACAACCTCAAGTCCACAGTATCAATTCTATTGGAAAAAATCCATCGATTATTTTTGAAGGTTTTGAATTTCCTCTTCCTACTGTCAAGAAGAAATATGATATTCTTATTATTGGGGATGTGCATATCCCCGTTGAGGTAACATAGTGTTATTTGAAATTTCTTCGGTTCCATGTTATTCGGAATGAGTTCGTTAACAAGACTTGATCAACCTTGTTAGTGGATTCCTTTTGATGATCATGAGATGGATGAAGTTAGAAAACACAACTCTCTGTACCCTCCTTTTACTTTCTATTATTTATATTAAATAAAATAAAAATAAGTATTTTTCGTCTGTTATCTGAATTATCCATGCAATATAAAAATACTCCGAAAATAAAAGTTCTCCAAGTGCCCTGAAATTTAAATATGATTTTTTCTGGAATATTTGAGAATATTTGGCACTAAGAACACAGCAGGAGGGGCAAGCACCTGGCCACGAGGGTGGAGGGCGCACCCCCTGCCTCATGGGCCCACGGTGGCCCTCCTCCACTTATTCCTGCACCCACACACTCCTTCCTCGCACAAACACGATTATCTAGTTCAAACCCGAGTCCAAGCTCATTTTGCTGCCATTTTCGATCTCCTTGCTCAAAGCACCTCTCACAAAACTGCTTGGGGGGATTGTTCCTTGGTATGTGACTCCTCCATTGGTCCAATTAGTTTTTGTTCTAGTGCTTTATTCATTGCAAATTTATGCTGCCTAGGTGACCATGTTCTTGAGCTTGCATGTCAAATTTATATGGTTCCAAGTAGTTTTGATGCATGATATAGGCTCTAGGCACTTGTAGGAGTAGTTGCTATCAATATTGTTGAGTTTGGTTCACTTCTATTTTGAAGTTACTAAAAATTTCAGAAATTTTTCAAAGGGAGAAATATGCTTAGGAAAATGTACCAAGGTGGTTCTTCAAGGAAACAAGGACCCAGGCTTGCAATGCGTGATGCTAATGATGAGCCACCAAGGGATGCAACAGTGCGGCCTTGTGAATGGCCTTCAGAGGACTTCATGGATCGAGCGGGGATTTAGGAAGAATTTAATGCATATTTGCGTAATGCTGATCTTGTGAGCTTCGAGGAAGAAAAATGTCGTCAGTACCACTATCTCACTAGTTCCTTTGTGAGGAGGTTTGAATTTTCATCTTCACGTAATTCTCCAACTGTCCTTTTTGATCTTTATGAAAAATCTTATACTATGGACTTAGAGGATTTTACCACTGCTTGCAAACTTCCACAATGGGGTAGTGCTAGTGAACCCCGCAAATATGAATTTAGAGATTTTCTTGCTAGTATAACTGTGGGGGAATCTAGAGATATAACACAAGCTACCATAGGGAGCATTCATTTTCCTGCTATACATTATTTTGCTCTCTTCATAGGTAGGTGTATAAATGGTAAAGATGAAGCATGTCATATGTGTGTCCCTGACCTCAGTATTCTTAGGAGTGCTGTGTTAGGAGACAAATCTTACAATTTCGGAGCCATTGTTGCACGTAGGTTGCATAATAATAGATTTAATGGAGATTTCTTTGGTGGAATTTATGCAACCCGCTTAGCTGATTTTCTTGGTGTAACCATACGTAATGATGATATTGAATTGCCTCCTGCTTACCTAGACTTTAATGCTATGGTTCACCACTAGTTTGTTGAGAGGAATGAATCACCTCTCCAGTATCGCTTAATCTTTGACAGACGCCGTGTTGTCCGTATTACTCTCCCCGCTCCTGCCTTCTTTGATTATCAGGCAAAAGGAAGATATGTTATTACCAGAGAGGAGGCAGATGAGTACGAGAGGAGGGCGGAGGCAGCTCGCCGCCACACTGCAGCTCAGGAGGCAATAGCTGTTGCATCGCAGTACGACCCCAACTATTATTATGGATATCCGCCAGACCAACCGTGGCCATAAACCAACTTAGGCCAAAAGCCTAAGCTTGGGGGAGTACGTATTTCCCACCGACATTACATTCATGTTCACACACTCATTACTAGATGTCGGTGCTCATACTTTTTCATTGTATCATCCATACTAGTTTATTTCCTTTTTAAGCTTTCTTCTTGTGTTTAAAATGGTTGTGATGTGGTATGATAGGGTGGTATCCTCTTTTGAACGATTTGAGTGGCTTGACTTGGCACATGTTCACGCATGTAGTTGAAACCAAATCAACATAGCCTCTACGATATTTATGTTCATGGTGCATTATATCCTACTCATGCTTGCATTCGGTGTTGATTAATTTTAATGCATGTTCATGACTGTTGTCGCTCTCTAGCTGGTCGCTTCCTAGTCTTTTGCTAGCCTTCACTTGTACTAAGCGGGAATACTGCTTGTGCATCCAACTCCATAAACCCCACACTACTAGGAAAAGGCCTACTAGTGGCGCACCTGTTTTGCCTACTAATGGTGCACTACAGGTGCGCCACTACTAGCACGCCATTAGTATTTTTTACTAATGGCGCACCTGTGGTGCGCCATTAGTATCTGGTATACTAATGGCGCACCATGCAGTGCGCCATTAGTATAACCCACGATGCGCCATTAGTATGCCTCCCAGGGGGCCATATTTACCCATGTGCTTTGGCATACTAATGGCGCACTTGTGGATGATGCGCCATTAGTGTGCTCCGTCTTACTAATGGCGCACTATGTGGTGGTGCGCCACTAGTATGAATATTAGGGATTTTTTTCTTTTCTGATATTTTCACAGGTTACAAAATATATTATTGGACAGAATATAGCTAGCACCACACAGCAACAGTAGATTCATCAAATACAATAGAAGATTAGTCTCCGAATAAAATTCATCATATTAGTCTCCGAATTTAAAATACCATATTAGTCCCCGAATATAATTCATCATAATAGTAATGGCGCACTCTTCCCTAGTGCGATATTAGTATTTTTGAAAAAAAAATTATTACTAATGGCGCACCGTGGGTCTGGTGCGCCATTAGTGTCTACCACACTAATGGCGCACCGACTCATGGTGCACCATTACTATATAGTAGTGGCGCACCGCATGTCTGGTGCGCCATTAGTGGCCATATCATCTATAGCCCTTTTCCTAGTAGTGCCAAAGTTGTTCCATATGAGTCCACCATACCTACCTATTTACGGTATCTACCTACTGTTCAAAGTAAATTTGTATGTGCCAAACTCTAAACCTTCAAATAAATATCCTGTTTTGTATGCTCGAATAGCTCATGTATCAACTAGGGCTGTCTGTATCTTCCATGTAAGGCGGGTTATTCTCAAGAGGAGTGGACTCCGCTCCTCACTCACGAGAAAATGGCTGGTCACCGGGATGCCCAGTCCCATGCTTTATGCAAATCAAATCAAAATAATTGCAAACAAAACTCCCCCTGGGACTCTTGTTAGTTGGAGACACTCGTTGTTTCGAGCAAGCCATGGATTGATGCTTGTTGGTGGAGGGGGAGTATAAACTTTACCATTCTATTCGGGAACCGCCTATAATGTGTGTAGCATGGAAGATATTGCCATCTCTTGGTTGTTATGTTGACAATGAAAGTATACCGCTCAAAATATTATTCATCTCTAGTTCAAAATTGAGCTTTGGCACCTCTACAAATCCCTGCTTCCCTATGCGAAGGGCCTATCTATTTACCTTCATGTTGAGTCATCATCCTCTTATTAAAAAGCACCAGTTGGAGAGCACCACTGTCATTTGCATTCATTACTGTTAGTTTACATTGAGTATGACTTGACTGGATCTCTTTTACCATAAATTACAATGTCTAGTCAGTCCTTGATCTTTAAAGGTGCTCTGCATTTATGTTTTGCGGTCTCAGAAAGGACTAGCGAGATACCATCTTGTTATATCATATTATGATTGTTTTGAGAAAGTGTTGTCATCCGAGATTTATTATTATTTCTCGCTAGTTGATTATGCCATTGGTATGAGTAAAAATGAGACCTATGCGTTAATGTGAATATGGTTAGTTTATAATCTTTGCTGAAAACTTGAATGCTGGCTTTACATATTTACAACAACAAGAGCAAACAAAGTTTGTAAAAGTTTTTATTTATCACTTTCAGTTTATCAACTGAATTGCTTGAGGATAAGCAAAGGTTTAAGCTTGGGGGAGTTGATACGTCTCCGTCGTATCTACTTTTCCAAACACTTTTGCCCTTGTTTTGGACTCTAACTTGCATGATTTGAATGAAACTAACCCGGACTGACGATGTTTTCAGCAGAATTGCCATGATGTTATTTATGTGCAGAAACAAAAGTTCTCGGAATGACCTGAAACTCCACGGAACATCTTTTTGGAAATAATAAAAAATCCTTGCAAAAGATGAAGACCAGGGGGCCCACACCCTAGCCACGAGGGTGGGGGCACGCGTGCCCCCCGGGCGCGCCCCCCTACCTCGTGGGCCCCCTGGAGCTCCTCCGACCTCAACCCCAACTCTATATATTTGCTTTCAGGGAGAAAGAAAAATCAGAGAGAAGGATTCATCGTGTTTTACGATACGGCGGCGCCGCCAAGACCTAAAAACTCACGGGAGGGCTGATCTGGAGTCCGTTCGGGGCTCCGGAGAGGGGAATCCATCACCATCGTCATCATCAACCATCCTCCATCACCAATTTCATGATGCTCATCGCCCTGCATGAGTAATTCCATCGTAGGCTTGCTGGACGGTGATGGGTTGGATGAGATTTATCATGTAATCGAGTTAGTTTTGTTAGGGTTTGATCCCTAGTATCCACTATGTTCTGAGATTGATGTTGCTATGACTTTGCTATGCTTAATTCTTGTCACAAGGGCCCGAGTGCCATGATTTTAGATCTAAACCTATTATGTTTTCATCAATATATGAGTGTTCTTGATCCTATCTCGCAAGTCTATAGTCACCTACTATGTGTTATGATCCGGCAACCCCGAAGTGACAATAATCGGGACCACTCCCAGTGATGACCGTAGTTTGAGGAGTTTATGTATTCACTATGTGTTAATGCTTTGGTCTGGTACTCTATTAAAAGGAGGCCTTAATATCCCTTAGTTTCCGCTAGGACCCCACTGCCACGGGAGGGTAGGACAAAACATGTCATGCAAGTTCTTTTCCATAAGCACGAATGAATATATTCGGAATACATGCCTACATTACATTGATGAATTGGAGCTAGTTCTGTGTCACCCTAGGTTATGACTGTTACATGATGAACCGCATTCGTCATAATTCTCTATCACCGATCCATTACTTACGAGCTTTCCATATATTGTTCTTCGCTTATTTACTTTTCTGTTGCTATTGTTATCATCACTATAAAATGCCAAAAACATTACTTTTTCTATCGTTACCTTTTGCTACCATTACCACTACTATCATATTACTTTGCTACAGATATTAAGTTTCCAGGTGTGGTTGAATTGACAACTCAGCTGCTAATACTTGAGAATATTCTTTGGCTCCCCTTGTGGCGAATCAATAAATTTGGGTTGAATACTCTACCCTCGAAAACTGTTGCGATCCCCTATACTTGTGGGTTATCATAGATCAAAGTAGAGGTTGGACTGGGGCATTGACTTGCAAAAGACAAGTGCTTTAACTTGTCCGAGAAATGGGATCAAAGAGAAAATATGGTCGGAACCCCGATTGCATTGGATCAATTCACAGATACCAGATGATATTATATCAACGAAATAGTTATTATTACAAGAAGATTCTATGGTAGGGTCTACATCGTGTCCATGGGCATGAACACAAAGTTCAAGGTCGACTCCCACTTCTTCAATGTATAACTTTTCATTCACCTCTCACTTTCGAAGAAGTTGTAGTGTTGAAATTTTATCTAGCAAAATACCAGAAGAGTATGACTAAAACTTTCAAGTTCACACATATTAAGGAAGGCATAGGTTCAACCCGTTAGGGTATCATGGAAACATATACCACAAGCTTCAATAGTAAATACCACCAGCTCAAAAACAGGGCATGGTTGAGAAAGCAGAGGATACAATTTACCAAAGGCTTTATATATCCGTGGAAAGGCTCACATGGTTATTAGAATATGAAGGACACTATCGGATAATAATCCAACAAGAGGTCTGGTGGTCTACAACGGAGCTGATGTGAGTATTGGTACTCTATCAAAGGAAGAAGGAATGCAATTGCGTCGGATTATAGAATCGACTGACTAACTCAAAGCTCAAATGCAAATGAACTATGAATTCCAAGACAAGGGATCAGAAGCAATGCTCTAATTAGGGATGGATAAGTTGAATAGCCTTAGGGGTACAATCGACGGCAATTTGATTGGTCGAGAACCAGCTCCTGTTCAAAATGACGTCTAAGCTGGGAGGATGAATTCTAGGATCTGATTGAGGATTGCTGGCATTCGCAACATATTGAATCAATGGACTCAAGATGATAGTGACAAAGGATGCCAATAATATTACTAGACTTATGGGATTATCCATAATCCAAGCAAGCAAAAATTTCAAGAGCAATAAGCTACCGAGGATTTTCGGAAGGTTGAATAGTATTTCGAAGACCTTTCTGAAACACATGAACATCTGGGAATGAGCATATACTCGATAAGTGCGAGGAATTTATCCGTAGGGGTATTCATGTGGCAAGGAACTGCAAGGCAGTAGGCACAAAGTATTCTCGGAACAATAGAGAGAATTTCAGGATATCTTGTAATAACAAGACCAACGAGGAATGATTGTAAGAATAAAGTGTACGTGGTTATCCATAGGGGTTTATTCTTGGAAGGGAATTGCAATAGCGATGGCACAAAGTCTCGAGAGAACATCGGAGGGTATCTTCGGAATCCTTCGATGCACCATGCAATCATCTAGAGTAAGGGTCTCTCCGAAAGGAAGTAATTACGAGAATCTAGAGTTATAGTTAGCAAAATCATTTAACCCGAATAGAAGAGAGATCAGAGTCCGAGAGTATAGACGGGGACTAAAAGATCCTAATACCACCCAATGGCGACGTGGGCCCGTAAGCCACACAACCATGTTAGTAAAAGTGTTGCAATCGACTAGACTCGACTTTGGCCAAGGAGTTTGGAAGGGGGATTCCTACAGGCAGTCGGCTCTGATACCAACTTGTGAGGCCCCCGATTTGACCGTACACTAATCATACACGCAAACTTGTACGATCAAGATCAAGGACTCACGAGAAGATATCACAACACAACTCTACAAATAAAATAAGTCATGCAAGCATCATATTACAAGCCAGGGGCCTCGAGGGCTCGAATACAAGAGCTCGATCATAGAAGAGTCAGTGGAAGCAACAATATCTGAGTACAGAGATAAGTTGAACAAGTTGCCATAAGATGGTTAGCACAAACTGGGATACATATCGAAAGAGGCGCATGCCTCCTGCCTGGGATCCTCCTAAACTACTCCTGGTCGTCGTCAGCGGCCTGCACGTAGTAGTAGGCACCTCCAGAGTAGTAGGAGTTGTCGTCGACGGTGGCATCTGGCTCTTGGACTCCAATGTTTGGTCGCAACAACCGGGTATAGAAAGGGAAAAGTGGGAGCAAAGCAACCTTGAGTACTCATCCAAAGTACTCGCAAGCAAGGAGCTACACTACATATGCATTGGTGTCAATGAAAGGGGTAGTATATGTGGACTGAACTGCAGAATGCAAGAATAAGAGGGGGATAGCTAGTCCAATTGAAGACTACGCTTCTAGCAACCTGCACCTTGCAGCAGAAGAAGAGAGTAGATGGTAAGTTCACCAAATAGCATCGTATATCATAATCCTACCGAACGATCCTCCCCTCGTCGCCCTCTGAGAGACCGATCACGGGGTTGTATCTGGCACTTGGAAGGGTGTGTTTTATTAAGTATCCGGTTCTAGTTGTCATAAGGTCAAGGTACAACTCCGGGTCATCCTTTCACCGAGGGACATGACTATTCGAATAGATAAACTTCCCTGCAAGGGTGCACCACATTTCCCAACACGCTCGATCCCCTTTGGCCAGACACACTTTCCTAGGTCATGCCCGGCCTCGGAAGATCAACACGTCGTTGCCCCACCTAGGCACAACATAGAGGTCAGCATGCTGGTCTAAATCCTATGGCGCAGGGGTCTGGGCCCATCGCCCATTGCACACCTGCACGTTGCGTGGGCGACCGGAAGAAGACCTAGCCTCCCTAATACAAGAGCAGGTGTTCCAGTCCAATCCGGCGCGCGCTGCTCAGTCGCTGACGTCACGAAGGCTTCGGCTGATACCACAACGTCGAGTGCCCATAACTGTTCCCGCGTAGTTGGTTAGTGCGCATAGGCCAATGGTCAGACTCAGATCAAATACCAAGATCTCGTTAAGCGTGTTAATTGAATTAACCACGGACGCCGACCAGGGCCAGGCCCACCTCTCGCCGAGGTGGTCTCAACCTGCCCTGTCACTCCGCCACAAAGGTTCACTCAGAGGGCCATCAGGACAAACGTCCTTTCGGACCCAATCCGTGAATCACTCGCATGTACTCTACGAGCCGACCCGACTTTAGTCACGACATGTATCATCTATAAAGTATATAGTATATACCCGTGATCACCTCCCGAGTGATCATGGCCCAATAGTATAGCATGGCAGACAGACAAGAAAGTAGGGCCACTAATGGAATACTATCATCCTATACTAAGCATTTAGGATTACAGGTAAGGTAACAACAGTAGTAGCAAGGATGAGCTATGCATCAGAATAGGATTAACGGAAAGCAGCAACATGGTACACTACTCTAGTGCAAGCAGTAGAGAGAAGAATAGGCGATATCTGGTGATCAAGGGGGGGGGATTGCCTGGTTGCTCTGGTAAGTAGCGGTCATCAACAACGTAGTCGGTCGGGGCACCAGCAGTGGCGTCAGTCTCGTAGTCTACCGGAGAGAAGAGGGGGAAGAAACAATGAGTACAATGCAAACAGATGCATATCGATGTTGGACATGTCGAGTAACGGTGCTAGGTGTGCCCTAGCGCAGTAGGAGGTGATACCAGCGAAAGGGGAAAACAACCGGGAAAGTATCCCCGGTGTTTCGCGTTTTTGGACAGATGAACCGGAGGGGGAAAGTTGCATGTTCGCTATGCTAGGGATGTGTGGTGGATGAACGGGCTGCGTATTCGGATTCATCTCGTCGTTCTGAGCAACTTTCATGTAGAAAGTTTTTCCATCCGAGCTACAGTTTATTTTATATTAATTTTAAAAGATTTAAATCATTTTTAGCATTTATTTAATTATTTTAATTCAGCATTACCCAGAATAGTGCTTGCTGACGTCAACATGACGTCGGCAATCAACAGGGTGTCGACTTAGTCGACTGACGTGTGGGTCCTGACTGTCATTGATTGATTAATTGACTAACAGTTAATTAGGTTAATTAGCAATTAGATTAATCTAATTATGATTAATTAACTTAATTAATTATTTTAATTATTATTAATTTATTTATTGCTTATTTATTCTTTTTTAAACGTTCTGGGGCCGTGGGCCCCATGTGTCATAGGGCCAGGGGGCCTTAGCGGGGCGGGCTACCGGGTGCGGGCGCACCCGAGAGGGCACTCGCCCGCAGGGCAGGACGAGGCCGCCGGGGCACCGACGGGGGGGGGGGGGGGCAGCCGGGGCCACGACGGGCTGAGGTGAGGGGTGGCGCCGGCGCGACCAGTGGTGCGCGTGCGGGCGCGGTGGCGCGGCCGCGGGAGGAGGAGAGGGCTGAGGCGAGGCGCCGCGAGGCACGGGGCCATGGGAGCCCGAGCGATGCCGGGAATGGGGCGGCGACGAGCGCGGCGTAGTAGCGTGCGATGCGTGACAGGGAGTGGACGATGCGGCACGGAGCAAAGGAGCGAATGGGTCATGCATGAGACAGAGACAGGGGCGGGCGCGTGCTCATGCGAGCGCAGGCATGCAGGGGAGGCGCGCGATGGCACGAGGCACGACGCGACTGCGGCCTCCGACGAGCAACCAGGCGCGGCCAAGCATCAGGGATGCGACGGGCGCATCGCATGGACACTGAGGCCACGAGGTGGAAAGGTCAGGGGCTGAGCGGCTCGTGCTAGGCGATAGGGCTGCAGCTATGCGAGCGGGACGGTGGCCGGACGCGCGAGTGTGCGGTGTGCACATGGGGACGGTGGAAGAAGGAGGAGAGGCCAGGGGCCTCACCGCGGGCTGTAGGGACAAGGCAGCGGGCGGAGGAGGAGGACGGGGACGATGGCGGGGTAGCTCCGGCGAGGTCCAGGCGGCGGCAACGATCGGCGTCGCGGCGTGGTTTCGGCGACAGGATCCGGGGAGCCGCGGCGTCGGGCCTGCGGCGAGGGGCGCCGTTGCCCTGAGTGGCTGGTCGGGAAGGAGGTGAGGACGGGGCGGCGTCGATGTGGCGGCGGGGCGCCGGCGTGAGGCGGGGCAGCATTGGGTGGCGTCGGCGTCAAGCCCCCGATCTTAATCCAGATCAGGGGAAGGAGTGGGCGATGTGGGGGGTGGGGGAGTGGGGTAGTGCGGTTAGGTTTAGGTAGGGGGGAGTGGGTATAGCCCAGGGGGTTTTGGGCCGGCCTGGCTGGCAGTAGCCGCTGGGCCAAGGCCCAGCGGGGGTTTTCCTCTTATTTAACCTTTTGTTTAGTTTTTATCTTATGTTTTATTTTTCTTTTACTATTTTATTTTAGTCTTTCTTTTACTTTAGTTTTATACTTTATAACCTAATTTCCTAAATTAGTGTTACAATATTATCCAATGCCACAAAAACTTTTACCCCTAAATAAAATGGTTTAGCATTTTACAAAATACCAAAGGCATTCAAATAATTGTTTTAGCTACTGTTTTGTTCATTTTTGAGTATTCAAACATTTTATAAATGTGTGATTGCTACACCATAATTACCTGTGCATTATTTCACTCACAGTGAACATTTTAGTTTTAATATTTGAAAACTTTTATTGTTTGTTAGAATTTGAATTTTGAATTCGAACCGGTCTTGGACTAAGGCGAGATTTGCAACAGTAATTGAGGTAACATGGCATTATTAGCAGAGGTTCACTGTAGCTTAAATATCCGGGCGTCATAGTCCCACTTGTGGATGCCTCCGTGTCAACTCTTGGTTCACCTTGTCGTGAGGTAGAAGCTTCGACTTGGACAGACGAGGTACTCTTCTTCACCTCCGTTCGACGAATCTTGCCAATAGAC
The DNA here is from genome assembly GCF_056163025.1 of Triticum urartu. NCBI lineage: Eukaryota > Viridiplantae > Streptophyta > Magnoliopsida > Poales > Poaceae > Triticum > Triticum urartu. The sequence continues at coordinate 358,214,469 of NC_141876.1, read as the reverse complement.
AAGTCTTGGATTGCTTCGAAGGGTCTTTGTCTCCTACATCAATTGGCAATTGCTCTACTTGCGAGCCGTTAGATTCATCAAACTTCACATCTACCGTCTCTTCAACCTTTCGGGTGAAATTGTTGTACACACAGTAAGTGTGAGAGTTTGAGCCATAACCAAGTAGGAAACCATGTTGAGATTTAGGAGCAAATTTAGACCGATGATGCTTATCAAGAATGTAACACTTTGAGCCGAATACTCGAAAGTATCGAACTTGGGGTTTGTTACCGGTGAGAAGCTCGTATGCCGTCTTGCCGAGTAGCTTGTGAAGATATAAGCGATTTGTTGCATGACAAGCTGCCTCAACTGCTTCTGCCCAAAAGTGTTTTGGTGTCTTGTACTCATCAAGCATCATTCTTGCCATCTCAATAGGGGTCTGGTTCTTCCTCTCAACAACTCCATTTTGTTGATGCATGTACGTAGCCGAGAACTCGTGTGAAATCCCTTCTTCATCAAGACAGGTATCCACCTTTGCATTCTTGAACTCCATTCCGTTGTCACTGCAAACCTTCTTGATCTTCACTTCAAATTGATTTTGGGCCTTCCTAGCGAAGTTCTTGAAGATCTTTTGGACCTGCGATTTATCATCAAGAAAGTACACCCACGTAAATCTTGAAAAATCATCGACTATGACTAGACCAAATGAGTTTCCACCGAGACTTTTATAAGCATTGGGACCAAAAAGATCCATATGAAGTAGCTCGAGCGGTCTTCTCATGGTCATGATGTTCTTCACGGGGTGACTTACTCCAACTTGTTTTCCTGCTTGACAAGCACTGCATAGTCTATCCTTGTCAAATATAACATCTTTTACTCCAAGGATATGATCACCTTTAATAAGCTTATCAAGATTTAGCATGCCCACATGACCTTACCTTCTATGCCACAACCAACCTTTAGAAGATTTCGCTATTAAGCAAGTTCTAGGTTGAGCCTTTTTAGCGAAATCAATAATGTATAGATCACCTCTATGTATACCAGTAAAGACCATATTATGATTATCTCTATGAAACACTTGGCAATCTACTTCAGTAAATAGGACATTGAAACCAAAGTCAACAAGTCTAGATATGGAAAGTAAATTATAGCCAAGAGATTCAACATGCATAAAATTTTGTATGGAGCTATCATGAGATGACCACCTTACCAAGGCCAACCACCTTACCCTTTGAGTTGTCACCGAAGCTAACATACTTTCAAGGGTCGTTGTTTTCAGCAAGCTCACAAAACATGTCCTTGTCTCTAGTCATGTGATCAGTACATCCACTATCAAGAACCCATTCCTTTCCTCCAGCCATGTAGCCACGAAGATTAGCCATAAGACCAAAGTGTCTCATAGACTCATCGAGATCAAAGTCACTATCATCATCCTCATCATAGTGTCCATGTTCAACATTGTCTTGTGATTGATAAATTCCTAGAGAGAGTGATTCATTAGATAAGTGATCATCACAATGTTCATTTTTATGGATTCTAATGGCTTCGGAGATGATATTGCTAATGATTCCAACATATCCTTTGGCGCGCATGAGGTTACTAAGCTCAAATAAACAATCACCAAACTTATCATTGGAATTCATCGTACTCAAAGCAATAGACTTGTGAAGAATCTCATCTAAGTTTTGCAAGGAATAGTTTGGAAATCGTTCCTCAAGAAATCCCCATATGGTGTAAGCACAATCAAGAGCAAGGAAGCTAGCAATAAAGTTTCTAGGTAATCCTCTAGTGATTAAATTGATAGTTTTAAGATTACGGATCATGTCAATAGACTCATCAATGGTAGGATGCAAGGGGTCAACAAGGGGTGCACAAGGGCTAGTGAATTTATTAAAACTCTCAAGAATCTCAATTTTCCACTCATGAAAGAACTCTCCATCAAGTATAGGTACTCTACGTCTAAGACTCCCCAACATAGACTCATCCATCTTCCTCCAATGGTGAGTAAACCAAAGCAATGGAGACCAATGCTCTGATACCAATTGTAGGATCGAGAAGAGGTGTCTAGAGGGGGGATTAGACCCTCAACAAAGAAAAGTGGCAGTTTTTAATTTCTTTGAATTAAGGTGGAGTTTTAGCACAAGTTTAAACATTCACAATACATTTCAAGCAAGCATGGCAAAAGTATATGAGAAGCGGAAAGTAAAGCATGCAAGTTGCAAGAAAGTAAAGGGATGGGATTGGAGTGTGCAAACGCAATTGGAGACAGGGAGACTTTGGACATGGTTCTGATAGGTGGTGCTATCATACATCCACGTTGTTGGAGACTTGAACCCACGAAGGGTAACGGTTGCCCGAGTCCACGGAGGGCTCCACGCACGAAGGGTCCATGAAGAAGCAACCTTGTTTATCCCACCAAGGCCATCGCCCATGAAGGACTTGCCTCACTTGGGTAGAAATTCACAAAGTAGGCTATCTCCTTGCCCTTACAAACTCCTTGGTTCAACTCCACAATCTTGACGGAGGCTCCCAAGTGACACCTAACCAATCAAGGAGATACCACTCTCCAAAAGGTAATAGATGGTGTGTTCATGATGAACTCCTTACTCGTGTGCTTCAAATGATAGTCTCCCCAACACTCAACTCTGTCTCTCTCTCGCGGATTTGGTTTTGGCAGAAAGATGATTTGAGTGGAAACCAACTTGGGGAAGGCTAGAGATCAAGATTCTTGTGGTTTGAATGGAATATCTTGGTCTCAACACATGAGTAGGTGGTTCTCTCTCAGAAAATGTATGGTAGAAGTGTAGGCACGTTCTGATTGCTCTCTCTCCGAATGGAGGATGGGTGGAGGGGTATATATAGCCTCCACACAAAATCTAGTCGTTACACACAATTTACCAAACTCGATGAGACCGAATACTCAAACTCGGTCAGACCGATTCAGTTCAAAATGTGAAAGTTAGGCTTTTCGGTGGGACCGATATGATCAACTCGGTGGGACCGATGCTAGGGTTAGGGTAAAACCTCAACTCGGTTTAACCGATTACACAAACTCAGTGAGACTGATTTTGGTAATGAGTAAAACAGAGAGTTGGTCAAGAAAACTCGGTGGGACCGATTGCATATCTCGGTGAGACCGATATAATTGCAATAAGCAACAGAGAGTTTGCAAGCCCATCTCGGTGAGACCGAGATCCCATCGGTGAGACCGAATTGATTAGGGTTTCTGGAAGTGGCTATGTCAAATGGACTCGGTGGGGCCGGATAGATCAAATCGGTGCGGCTGAGTTTGACTTTGGGTTTGACTTTGGAGCATGTCACTAAGCACTTTGAGCAAGCAAGCCATTAAGCAACACCTGATCCCCTTTTAATAGTATTGGCTTTCCTATTGACTCAATGTGATCTTGGATCACTAAAATGAAAATGTAGAGTCTTGAGGTTTAGCCAATCCTTGTTCTTAGCTTCTTGAAGGGGTTCCACATCCTCTTGTCCATGCCACTCCACTGTTGAACTTATCTGAAATATACTAGATAGAAGTATTAGTCCAACAAGAGATATGTTGACATTAATTACCAAAATTATCTAGGGAGCACTTCTTATTTCATATTGTGCAACTACTATGATGCTTGTTGCAACTTTGATACTACTTGTGTGCTACTGCTATGCTACACTTTTATCCAGCTTATATGATAAATTTTGTCAAAATTGTGTTTGTGTGACTGGAATGCTCATAATTTGTCCAACTGGTATGGAAAGTTTGTGCAATTCTATGACAATTTTGTGCAAATGTTGTGCTGCCTTTGTGCAACTACTATCAAAAAGCTGTATCTGGAGAAAAAATACCTAACTATAGTTGCTACTTATTGCTAGAATGTGCAAGCTTGAAAAGTTGGGTAAACATAACAATGTGCAAATTCCTTGTTCCTATATGTAAATGCCGACTACTTGTAGTTTTTGAAACAATAAAAATGAGCGTAATGGTGTTAAATTCATGCCACATTTTGCTAGCAACTATGCCCCAATACAGCTTGTTGATGACTTTTTGTTGAAAAAAAATGTAGGTTGGAGCAGCTTTCAAGGATGATAGACCTCAATGTGGTGCCTCCCGATCTCAATGAGTTGCCTAATGATGATATTGAGTTTATACAACCAGGGATTTTCACATAGCCAAATCAAGATCATGGTTTGATGGATGATGTTGATGTCAACATGCAATCAGAAAGCCATATACTAGAGGAAACAAACACCATAGTTGCAAGACCTACTAAAACAGAACTAAGGGCAAGGGCAGTTGGTGGTGATCGAAATTGTGTGGAGGAAGATGAGGTTGGTTCTCAGCCAATGGAGCCGCTTGTTGGGATGAGATTTAATACTCTCTAGGGTGCTAAGGATCATTACAATGATTATGCACTAAAGATGGGGTTTTCTGTTAAGATGAACACTACAAGGAGGAATGCTTATACCAACATATATGAGAAACAACAATTTGCATGTAAAAAGTTTAGGAAGCCAAAAGAGGATGACGTAGGAGCTGAATTGCCACTTGTGCTAGATCCTATACCAGACCCAAAACCATTGGGTGAAGAAGATGAAATGGAAGAAGTGCCAATATTCGATGGAGAGGAGAGTGGGAAAAAGAAGAATAAGAAGAAGCGCAAGAGAGAAAGGATAAAGCAAACACAATGTAAGGCAAAAATGCTAGTTAAATTGAAGGATGGGCGGTGGGAAGTAACCCACTTTGTCCGTGATCATAATCATCCTTTGGTCGCCAAGCCTTCGCTGTCCAAATACTTGTGATCTCACATGGGTATACCGTCGGAGGAAAAGAGGTTCCTAGAGATACTCTACAACTGCAACCTGACTTCAGGTGTGTTCTCATTCACCTCCCAAAAACTTCAAACTTCAGACTATATTGTTTAATTCTGCTCTATCAAGTGTGCAACTAGTAGCAGGGGGTTGTGCAAGTACATACACTGCGTCGTGCAGCCAGGCTTCAGTATTTGTGAAAAAATTACTACGACAAACAAAACACAAAGTTGGAACTACTTGCTGATTGAATAAGATATAGATTTACAAAATGGTCATAGTTTTGATGGCAACTCCATAATATTTGGTCTGCAAACTAGTGTTCCTTATCGATGCAATTAAACCTTCTTTTCTGCAACTAGTGTTCATATCCCTGCAACTGATGATAGACAAAAATAACTAAATGATTTTGCATCATGGAATAAAAAGCGGGTAAACAATGAAAAATTAAGTGCTATGGCAACCACATGTCAATAGTTGTGCAACTATTGTTCTTTAGTCTGCAATTGTTATTTTTCAAGTGTGCAACTATCTAACTTAACTTTGTTTCTTGCAGGCCATATGATGACTATCATGTCAGAGTTTTATGGCCCGGAGCTAAATGTACCACGTGGACCTAAAGCAATAACAAAACTATGTGTTGGCTTCTCCAAGGACTCAACAAAAGAGGGGGGCATTATTGAGACAATTGAATGTTTTAAAGACTTGCAAAAAGATTATCCAGATTTTCTATAAGATAAAATATGATCTTGAAGGGAGGGCAGAAAACATTTTTTGGGTGGATGGCTTGGCACGGAAAGCTTATACGGAGGCATATCATGATTGTGTCTGCTTTGACACAAACTACATGACCAATATGTACAACATGCCTTTGGCTCCGTTCATTGGGATCAACCGTCATGGGAATCTTTCATGTTGGGCTGCGCATTTGTGAGACAAGAGATGGAGACCAGCTTTGATTGGGTTTTTGGAGCTTTCCTAGAGGCTATGAATGGAAGGGCACTGGATAACATCATTACTGATCAGGATGTGGCAATGAAAGATTCCATAAAGAACATATTTCCCACAAGTGTGCACGGATGTTGACGGTGGCACATCATGAAAAAAGCTCAAGAGAAAGTTGGATGGTTGCTAGGACCGAACCCGGGATTGTCTGAAGATTTCAACCTTTGCGTTGATTTCAGTTTCACATCAGATGAGTTTGAACAGAATTGGGCTGCGTTGATGATGAAATATGAAGAAATTACACACACCCATTTTGAGAAACTTTACGAATATAGGAACACTTGGGTGCCATGTTACTTCAAGCATAGATTTTTTTCCCTTCTTGTAGTATACACAACAAGGTGAGGGGTTCAATGTAGTCTTGAAGCGGTATGTCAACCCTCACAAGTCAATTCCAAACTTTGTGAAGCAGTACGACAAAATACAGACGCACATCCTCGTCAAGGAAGGGTGCAATGAATACAGGACAAAACATCTGGATCTTAACTTGTGCTCACAATTCCCAATAGAGAAGCATGCATACAAGACATACACTAGAGATCTTTACTGCAAGTTCCGTGATGAGTTTTCGATGATTGGATGTCAATGCATTCCAAATTGGTGTGGAAACATTTGAGCAGAGACCAATACAGATTGGGTTGTGAAGTATGGTTCCAGGATCTACTTAGTGGTGGCAAAAATACCCGAGGGACACTATTCATGTGAGTGTTGAAAAATGGAGAGGGATGGCATCCTTTGTTGCCACATACTGAAAGTGTTCGCGCATATTGGGCTTGATGTCATCCCGGAGCAGTACATGTTGCAGCGTTGGACGCCAATTGCTGTCCCAAGTGTGCCAAGTGCGACTAGCCAGCAGCCTGATGTAATGCCACCTGCCTCTCTAAAGGAAATTAGGCATGCGGACATGACTGCAGATTTCCAGAAACTAGCAAAGTTTGCTTGTGGTTCTGATGCAGCAAAAGGCATGTTGATAAGCACATGCATGCGGTGCGGACAAAGATTGTGCAGCTGAACAAGTCTAGAAGGAAAAAAGGGTTGCAAGAGCGGCATGTCCATCCGCTGGTGATAACAACCAGGATCCTCCCGTGCCACCTACATCTACAAGGCCTACTCCAGCACCTACCCCTACTGGTCGTGCTCCACCGCCTACTCCCATGGGTCGTGGTGGACCACCTCCCCCCATGGGTTGTGGTGGTTTTGGTGGAGCACCTCCTCTAATGGACCGTGGTGGTTGTGGTCCATCACCTAGTCCCACGGGCTATGGTAGTCGTGGTCCACCATGTACTCCCATGGGTCATGCTGCTCATGGTCCAGCGCCTCCTCCCATGGGTGGTGCTGAACCGCCTCCTCCGATGGGTCATGCTGGGCCACGTGTGAGTAATGCTTCAACACCTCTTCCTATGGCTAACACAACACATGGCCATCCTAGCTGTACTAAGGAGATGTCGCCTACAAGCAATGACAATGACGATGCAACTCCTAGGGATCTGCCAAAGTCAACTACAAAAGGGGGGCAAGGAGTAGATGCTATCATTCAACTCTTGAACTGCACCCGAAAAGTAAAAACAGGTGCAGCTACTGCAACTCAGATAAGCACAATGTCGCTAGCTGCTCTATGAAGTTGGTGTGACAACTTGGTGAGATAGAAGCAATAGATAAATGGAGAAACCATCAAAAAATAGTTCTGGCTTGCACTGTTAGGACATGGATGGAGCTATGAAGATCCAGAAACAAAAAACTGCTTTGCAAACTCTTCTTTGTGTTCTTTAAACTTACAGTTGGCACCCCATTTGTATTCATGTTAAAAAAGTGGCAGACTATCACTTGGCTATGTGTGAGACTACCTATCTACCTATTTATCCCTCCGCTGGCAAATTTGCACATTTACACGTGTTGCTTGGTAAAAGAATGTTACTATGTGCGGTGTCCTTTAGTGATTGATTTTTTATGGTTTACCAGAACCGAAAGGAACTATGCAAGTTTATTAGAACCAATGTGCAAGTTTCTTCCCTATATGTGCAACTGTAACATCTCCAAGTATTATGCCATGTAAAAAGGAAAAGAAAAAGGACTGAAATTGTATCATTCTTAGGGTTAAAACAGCCACAGTACTCAAGAAACAAAATGTGCAAACCCCTAAAATTGTGCAACTAAACTTGTATTGGGTGTGCAACTGATTGGGTACCTGTCGTGGAATTGTCACAGCAGATGTCCTAGCAGAAGGACTTAGTCGTGGAGCCATCACAATAGAGTTAGCTTAAAGGGGTTAAACGGGACAAAGGACACAAGGAGATTATACTGGTTCGGCCCCTTGCTGTGAAGGTAAAGGCCTAATCCAGTTTGAGGTGGTATTGCTTATGTCTCGATTACCAGGGAGCGAATACGCTTGACCTAGCTTTCGATCTGTTGTCTCTTGCCCTAAACCGCCACCGGGTCGTCCCTTTATATACATAGGTTGATGCCCAGCGGCTGACAGAGTCCCGGCCAGCTCATAAACGTGTCCGGTCCAGTGACAAATTACACTTGTCTTATAATACAAGTCATACATACATGGCGGTATTATCCATATGGGCCTTAAGCCGCTCTTGGGCTTTGGGCCCTTTAGTGAGTCTGCTTCATGAACCGCCATCTTTAATATCTTCATGGGCTTCAGTTTGATGAACCGCCTTTGGGATAACCCAGCCCCTCCTGGGTGGGTCATGCCCAATAGTCATATCCCCAACATTAGGCCCCAGGTTGATTAGAACTTGTTCCTGTCAATCTTCACCACTTAGAAAAATTCCTTCTTCACCTGCTCATGTAAGATATTGTAACCCGCCATGATGTCATCTCCTAGAATTACGGAAACCCGCCATGACGTCATCTGCCATTAATTTCGCACAATACCCAGCATATCTTAATAGATCCTTATTGTAACGCCCCGAGACCGATGTGCCAGGTGTCTTCCAGTTATTCGCTGCTGTTGCCAGGTCATTTGCTTGCGTGTTGCATTTCATCATGTCATCATGTGCATCGCATCATCATGTTTTCAAAACCTGCATCCGTCCGGGTTCCCCCAGTTCCCTCTGTTGTCCGTTCTGAGCCCAGACACACTTGCACGCGCCCGCGGCATGTCCAAAATATTATTTTATAAGTGGCCGGAAAATGTTCTCGGAATGGGATGAAAGTTGGCGTGTGGTCTTATTATAGTGTAGATAGACCGCCTGTCAAGTTTCATCGCATTAGGAGTTCGTTTGATAGCCCAACCGTTAACTATAGCGGCAATATAGCCGGTCTAACGTCGGACGTTTTCGGTCTCCGGAAACCATGTCGGGCTACATCTCTCCCGTCTTCTCTCAGACCAACCCGCTCTTCACAATCCGCCAGACCCAACCTAACCTCTCTCGTCAGCCCGCGGCCCTCCTCGCGCGCGTCCGAAAGCTGTCCCGGACCCGACCCGGACAGTCGTCACCGTTGTGTCCGGATCATCCCCAAACATCTACAAAACATCACCGTTTTCTTATTTGGACTCCCTAGCCTATTTTTCCCGACCGTCCGATTATGATAGGAGGGACGGATTAGCCCCTAAACTCCCCCTCTTTTCCTTATATATATATATATATATATATATCCTCCCTAGTCTAAATATGGTCCAAACCCTAAAACTAGGTCATTTGCCCCCCTTAGCCGCCGCCACCCTCCACCAAATCCCCATCGGGATCTTCCCCAATCCAGTTCCTCCTCGTTTTCCTCTCCCACCAGATCCAACCAGCGGCCCCGACCAACTCCCTTGATCTCCGCCGTCGCCCAACCACAGCAAAGCTGCGCCTCCTTCCCTGCCCTCCTATCTCTTCGTCGTCTCTTTCGGTCTCTCTCGCTCTCTCTCAAATTCTCTCTCTCTTGCCAGTTACAGGAGCAACAGGAGGTCGCCCCTGCTGCCATGGCCACCGTTTCCGTCGCCGTCTCAGGACCCGCCATGGAGGACCCCGTCGCCCGCCAAGTACCTCGCCGGAGTACCCGACCACGTCCAGGACCAGGTCGCCCCTCTCCCTGCTCTTCCACTCTCCGTTTCCTTCCCTGGCTTCTCTCCTCTCTACCTCACCCCTCGTTCTCTCCCTGTACCAGGTACAGGAGTTCACCTGCAACCCCGCCGGCATCAAGGAGAAGCTCCGTTGCCGGAGCGCTGCCACCGGTGGCCACCTCCATCAGGGATGCCATGGACGCCCGCCCTGTAGGAGCTTCGTCCGTTCCTCTGCCTTGCTGCAGTCGCCCTCTTCTGCGACGAGCACCGCGCGCCGCCGTGTTTCTTCTGCAAGGCCAGCTCCACCGAGCCGAAGAACATCCTCGCGCCGCTGGAGCCGTCTCCGCTTCGATTCGGCAGAGAACGGTACCCCGACGACCTCCACCGTCCAGATCCGGCCATCTCCGGCGCCTACTCACTGGTTCCCGCCGACCCCGTCGCCAGAACATCCCCGACGCCGTCTACTGCATCGCCGTGAACCTGCCGCTGTTTCTGTTGCGCGTTCTTTAGTAACGAGCAGAGCACCTCGCCTCGTCCCTGCGTTGACCCGCACGCTACTCGCTGGACCGCGCCTCCCCTCCTCGATTCGATCCAGCCAGCGTCAGGCCTCCCTCCTCCCACCGACTGGGCCAGGCCCAGGGTGAGCAGCCCCGAGCGCCCCCTCCTCTTGATTTTTTTCTCTTGTTGGGCTGCCCAGTTTTGGCCCATGCGTGTTTTTTTTCCTGTTGTGTTTTTTTTCTTTTATCCCAGAGATTGCAGAATTGCAGAAAAACCCTCAAACTTCATGCATATCATATATCTCAAACTGTGCATCATATGGAAAAACTTTATATATGAAATATGCTCAGAATTGCATCTAGTTTCATAATATGCAACTTTCATCCATGTTTAAAATGTTTAAAATGCTCTTTGTTTAAATTTGTTTAAATAACTGGCTAAAATGCTTTATTTCATAACTAAATAACCGTAGCTCCGAATTAAATAATCTTTATATGTAAATGGGGTAGAAAAATGCCTAGATTTACATGGTAGCCTCATCTTGCATGTTTAACAACTCTAAAATAATGTTTAGGGCACAACAGTACCAAACCTTAAATTATGCATATGAGGATTTTCTGGAATTGTTGTTCGTTCCTTCCGGCCTCATTTAAACTTGCCTAGATAGGTAGTTTTGTTGTGCTTCACCTCTTGCCATGTTAATCAACATTTAATCTTGTTGGGTACATAAACGAGAGAGAACTAAATAAGTCATGTGGTGTTTTCTTCAATATGCAACTCCGTTGCATAATGAGCTCCACTTAATTTGTAGAATTGCTTGTGCACTTTGCCATGCCATGCTTCATTAAACCGGACATGCATCATACTTGATTGTGCATCATGCCATGTTGATGTGTTGGTTCTTTACTATGTTGTTTGCTCCTTTTCGGTGTTGCTTCTTCGGGTTGGTTCCGATAACGTCACGTTTGTGAGGACTCGTTTGACTATGCCCATTTGTCTTCTTCATGGACTCGTTCTTCTTCCTTGCAGGATTTCAGGCAAGATGACCATACCCTCGAAATCACTTCTATCTTTGCTTGCTTAGTTGCTCGCTCTTTTGCTATGCCTATGCTGCGATACCTACCACTTGCTTATCATGCCACCCATATTGTTGAACCAAGCCTCTAACCCACCTTGTCCTAGCAAACCGTTGATTGGCTATGTTACCGCTTTGCTCAGCCCCTCTTATAGCGTTGTTAGTTGCAGGTGAAGATTGAAGTTTGTTCCTTGTTGGAACATGGAGATGTTGTTCCTTGTTGGAACATGTTTACTTGTTGGGATATCACATTATATCTTATTTAATTAATTCATCTATATACTTGGTAAAGGGTCAAAGGCTCGGCCTTATGCCTGGTGTTTTGTTCCACTCTTGCCGCCCTAGTTTTCCGTCATATCGGTGTTATGTTCCCGGATTTTGCGTTCCTTACGCGGTTGGGTGATAATGGGAACCCCTTGATAGTTCGCCTTGATTAAAGCTTTTCCAGCAATGCCCAACATTGGTTTTACCATTCGCCGCCTAGCCTTTTTTCTTTTCCCTTGGGGGTCGCGTGCCCAAGGGTCATCATTATTTTAACCCCCCCCGGGCCAGTGCTCCTCTGAGTGTTGGTCCAACCGAGCGATGTCCGGGGCTAGCAGGGGCAACTCTGGGCTGGCCTACCCGACGTCTGGCTCATTTGAGTGTGCCCTGAGAACGAGATATGTGCAGCTCCTATCGGGATTTGTCGGCACACTCGGGCGGTGTTGATGGATTTGTTTTAACCTGTCGAAGTGTCTTGAAGAACCGGGATACCGAGTCTGATCGGAACGTCTCGGGAGGAGGTCTATTCCTTCATTGACCGTGAGAGCTTGTCATGGGCTAAGTTGGGACACCCCTGCAGGGATTTGAACTTTAGAAAGCCGTGCCCGCGGTTATGGGAAGATGGGAATTTGTTAATGTCCGGTTGTAGAAAACCTGAAGTTGACCTTAATTAAAATGAATCAACATGGTGTGTTACCGTGATGGTCTCTTTTCGGTGGAGTCCGGGAAGTGAACACGGTGTTGGAGTTATGCTTGGCGTAGGTTGCTATAGGATCACTTCTTGATCATACTTTTATCGACCGTGCTTTGCCTTCTCTTCTCGCTCTCATTTGTGTATGTTTAGCCACCATATATGCTAGTCGCTTGCTGCAGCTCCACCTCATACTTTTACCCTACCCATAAGCTTAAATAGTCTTGATCACGAGGGTGCGAGATTGCTGAGTCCCCATGGCTCACAGATACTTCCAAAACCAGCTTGCAGGTGCCGATGAGTCCGTGCAGTCGACGCAACCAAGCTCAAGGAGGAGCTCAATGAAGATCTTGTCCTTTGTGTTGTTTCGTTCTAGTTGATCAGTAGTGGAGCCCAGTTGGGGTCGATCGGGGACCGTGTCGCATTTGGGGTTCTTCTTTTATTTTGGTTCTGTAGTCGGACCTTGTTTGTATCTGGATGATGTAATGTTTTATTCATGTATTGTGTGAAGTGGCGATTGTAAGCCAACTATGTATCTCTTTTCCCTTATGTATTACATGGGTTTGTGTGAAGATTACCTCACTTGCGACATTGCTTTCAATGCGGTTATGCCTCTAAGTCGTGCTTCGACCCATGGGAGATATAGCCGCATCGAGGGCGTTACAAGTTGGTATCAGAGCCTTCCCCGACCTTAGGAGCCCCATTGCTTGATCGTTTTTAGCGGCCGAGTTGAGTCTAGAAAAATGTTTTGAGTCATTTAGGAATTATATATCGGAGAGTTTAGGAATTCTTTTTACTCCCCAGTCCTTTCGTCGCTCTGGTAAGGCATCCTGACGTAGAGTTTTGACTCTTCTCTTCTCAAATTTCACTAAATTTTTTTTAGGATCACGCGGGTATCTTGGAATCATTCCGATGGTTTTATGACGAGAACATTGTCTTGGTGCCTCCTGTCAGGGGTTTTGTGGAAGTGTCCCGGGGAGTTGAGCTCCGAGGTGTTGTTGTCACAATTTTATCGTTGCAGTTCTTGAATACCTGAGTTTAGTTTCGCCGACATCGAAAATCTCTTTTATGCAGTTGTTGGTGAGATAACCTCGACGCCACCCAGTACTGGGGCGGGAGTTTGGGAGTATTGCCATAACTTGTATAACGGATGCTTTTCGAAGGTTGAGGTAGATGATTTCCGAAGGTTTCTTGGTTATGTGTTGAAGGATGGATACAGTTGGATGTAGGATTTGCTAGTTTGGGTGAGATATTATGCTTCCCCTGTATCCCCAACACCTGATTGCATAACCGGAAAGGTTCGGGAGTTTCATAGGTGGGAATTCAAGTAGCTCTTAGGATATCTTTCCGATAGATATATGATATGAAATTGGGGTTCGACGTCTAGTGGTCCGCCTATTCACGGTCGGTTTTACAGTGGTCTCATTGTGTCTTAAAGATTCCTTGGCTATGCCGACTCGGGGATGCTTCGTATGTCATGTGCACTACCTTGTACATGATGGTGCTGTAAGATCGAGCCCGTGTAGGCCCCACCACGAAAACTTCGGACGAAATCTCTATCATATGTTTGTTCCGGCTTATTTTGCAAGCCAATCCTTGTTGTGTTTTGAGTTGTGGTATTCGAGTTGCTTCGAAGTCAAATGTTGATTCCATACCTTCCCCAAATGGTGTTCTCATACTCCGATGTGAATACTAATCCTTCTTGATCATCGAGATTGTCATGTCTATCTTTTTAAACTGGTGTGTTTTCTCCTCAAGCGAATCCGTTCTTTTTCAACGTCCGCAAGATCAATTATCAGGTCTTCTCAATGGTGTTCTTTTCATCCGTCTCCAAACTGTCTTTGTTTTTCTCGCCCGCCTGCCCTTTTTCCTCAAGGACTCAGATGTCTTAATCAAGCATCCATCTTATGGATGTGAAGTCTCTCCATTCTTTTTCGTCAATGTTCTTATCCAGTGGTTCTCAAGAAGATGTTCTACTAGTTCGTCATTCTTCATTCTTTTCATCTCTGGTGGTTTCAAGTCAAGTTTTGTTGATCATATTCTTTTTCCTTGTTTCAAATACCTTCTCATACCGGTGCACCTCTTAATCATCCACTCCTCGCTATTCATTTGTTTCGGAGTGCCGAAGATATCTCAGAAGATTCACGTTTCCATTCTCGATCCGTTCAAGATACTTCGAGATTGTTATCTCATTCAAGCCATTTATTTCAACCGGTGCAACCTCTCTTTCAAATCATTCAACGGTGTTTCTTTTGAGTGGGCCCTAACCCACAGGTCTATTCCCAGGATCTTACCTGACTCTTCTTATTTCCCGAAGATATCATCAAATTTCTTGTCAAAGTTTGACGTAAGAATGAATGATCATCAGTCAAATGTATTTCTCCAAGATCTTTCAAATTCTTTTCATCGTTGACTCAACCTCTTCGTTTTCATTCTTCCGGAGTGTCTAAATAATTCATGGTGGTGCTTCTCGTCGTCATTCTCGGATTTTGAAGAACAAAGAAGAGTTTCTCTTTAATATTGCTCCATTCTCTTCGAGACTCGTGGTTCTAGCTTGTTGCCATCCTCTCATAATTGTTTTGATCGTGAGAATTCTTTTCACCCATCCGAAGCAATTCAAGAGTCTTCTCAGTTTGACTATCCGGAGTCCATCAATTCAGGTGTATTGATTCTCAGCTTTCAGTTGTCATTCTCCAATCGTACCGATGCATCGTTCAAGTGTTCTCTAATCAGCTCATCATCTCTTTGTTCTCATATATCTAAATTCTCTCAATCATCTTCATTCATTTGCCAATTCTTCCCGGTCTTTCTTTATCTTCTCTTCATTCATTTTCAATTCTTACGGTGGTTTGCTCAAGATTCTATTCCATGGTTATCATATCAACTCATTCGTTGTTTTCCAAATCCTACCGATGGCTTGTTGAAGACCGTCTCAAGTTTGCGCTATATGTCACTTAATCCTCTCTACGAGAATAAGTAGTGTGCCAAATCCGTTGCTTGTCATCAATTAAATGGGTGAAGGATAAGCATAATGTAATTCTTATTCTTGTTTCATACAATTGATTTAATTTCTTATTCCGGAGGTTCATCAAATTCTTGATTCAAGTTGTCCATCTTTCTTTTCCGGAGTTCCAAGTTTCCACTCTATCTCGTCACAAAGCTTCATCTAATCATTACAAGGTTTCACCTTGTGTTTTCAACTTCTCTTTCTTTTCGTTATTCTTTTGTATCGGAGTTCTTCATGGAGATTCTACATGGTGGTTCATCAAGGCTTTAAATTCCTTCTCGAAGTGTTCATCAACATTTATTTCTAAGGAGCTCAAGCATTCTCATCTTGCAATCCGGAGTTCAATCTTTCTTCCGTATCATTGGAGGTGGTATTATGTCATTCTTGATAATTTGAGTTCATGTTTTCATGATTCACATGTTGTCAAGATTGGGATATTTTAAATCCATCAATCTCGTCATTGGAGATATCTTGGGTTATATTTCACCTAAAGCTTTCCTTTAAGGATTGTCGCTCTCACGGTGTTTATCAATGATCCAATTTCTTCATTTATCCTTTGCGATATACTTTCTCGTCTCCTTGTTCATATCAATACAATTCTTTTACTGTGAGTGGCAGTTTGTCACCTCATAATTCGAGATGTATTCCATAAGACCATATCAAACTTATTCTTTTCGTTGTTGGTTTTTCAACAACTCCGTTCTAGCATTTGTTGTAACCGTGCTCTCTCAAGATATTGTTTCCCTTCGTTCCGGAGGCAGTGTTTGTTAATGTCATCAAGTATCTTCTCATCTTACCATGTTCTTATTCAATTTTTTTTTCTTTTCAATCAGAGTGCTGCCTGAATTTGGTCTTCCTTGATCCCCTTCTTTAACAGGAGTGTTTTCAATATGTATCTTCCCTTCAACGTCAAGGCTGTCGCAAGGTTCGTTGTTCCTCTTTTCTAACGGAATGTTTTCAACTTCGTTCATCTCCGTCGTATTCTTTTTCTCGAAATGGCTTAACATATTCAAGGTTCTTTGGTTTCACTCATTGGTCAAAGAAGCAACTTAGTTTTACCTCTTCTCTTTCTCTTCCGTTGTACCTCCGGTGCCATCCTAGATCTCGGGACGAGATCCTCTCGTAGTGGTGGAGTGTTGTAACGCCCCGAGACCGATGTGCCAGGTGTCTTCCAGTTATTCGCTGCTATTGCCAGGTCATTTTCTTGCGTGTTGCATTTCATCATGTCATCATGTGCATCGCATCATCATGTTTTCAAAACCTGCATCCGTCCAGGTTCCCCCAGTTCCCTCCGTTGTCCGTTCTGAGCCCAGACACACTTGCACGCGCCCACGGCATGTCCGAAATATTATTTTATAAGTGGCCGGAAAATGTTCTCGGAATGGGATGAAAGTTGGCGTGTGGTCTTATTATAGTGTAGATAGACCGCCTGTCAAGTTTCATCGCATTCGGAGTTCATTTGATAGCCCAACCATTAACTATAGCGGCAATATAGCCGGTCTAACATCGGACGTTTTCGGTCTCCGGAAACCGTGCCGGGCTACATCTCTCCCCTCTTCTCTCAGACCAACCCGCTCTTCACAATCTGCTAGACCCAACCTAACCGCTCTCGTCAGCCCGCGGCCCTCCTCACGCGCGCCCGTAAGCTGTCCCGGACCCGACCCGGACAGTAGTCACCGTTGTGTCCGGATCATCCCCAAACATCTACAAAACATCACCGTTTTCTTATTTGGACTCCCTAGACTATTTTTCCCGACCGTCCGATTACGATCGGAGGGACGGATTAGCCCCTAAACTCCCCCTCTTTTCCTTATATATATATATATATCCTCCCTAGTCTAAATATGGTCCAAACCCTAAAACTAGGTCATTTGCCCCCCCTCAGCCGCCGCCACACTCCACCAAATCCCCATCGGGATGTTCCCCAATCCAGTTCCTCCTCGTTTTCCTCTCCTGCCAGATCCAACCAGCAGCCCCGACCAACTCCCTTGATCTCCGTCGTCACCCAACCACAGCAAAGCTGCGCCTCCTTCCCTGCCCTCCTATCTCTTCATCGTCTCTTTCGGTCTCTCTCGCTCTCTCTCAAATTCTCTCTCTCTCTTGCCAGGTACAGGAGCAACAGGAGGTCGCCCCTGCTGCCATGGCCACCGTTTCCGTCGCCATCTCAGGACCCGCCATGGAGGACCCCGTCGCCTGCCAAGTACCTCGCCGGAGTACCCGACCACGTCCAGGACCAGGTCGCCCCTCTCCCTGCTCTTCCACTCTCCGTTTCCTTCCCTGGCTTCTCTCCTCTCTACCTCACCCCTCGTTCTCTCCCTGTACCAGGTACAGGAGTTCACCTGCAACCCCGCCGGCGTCAAGGAGAAGCTCCGTTGCCGGAGCGCTGCCGCCGGTGGCCACCTCCATCAGGGATGCCATGGACGCTAGCCCTGCAGGAGCTTCGTCCGTTCCTCTGCCTCGTTGCAGTCGCCCTCTTCTGCGACGAGCACCGCGCGCCGCCGTGTTTCTTCTGCAAGGCCAGCTCCACTGAGCCGAAGAACATCCTCGCGCCGCTGGAGCCGTCTCCGCTTCGATTTGGCAAAGAACGGTACCCCGACGACCTCCACCGTCCAGATCCGGCCATCTCCGGCGCCTACTCACTGGTTCCCGCCGACCCCGTCGCCAGAACATCCCCGACGCCGTCTACTGCATCGCCGTGAACCTGCCGCTGTTTCTGTTGCGCGTTCTTTAGTAACGAGCAGAGCACCTCGCCTCGTCCCTGCGTTGACCCGCACGCTACTCGCTGGACCGCGCCTCCCCTCCTCGATTCGATCCAGCCAGCGTCAGGCCTCCCTCCTCCCACCGACTGGGCCAGGCCCAGGGTGAGCAGCCCCGAGCGCCCCCTCCTCTTGATTTTTTTCTCTTGTTGGGCTGCCCAGTTTCGGCCCATGCGTGTTTTTTTCCTGTTGTGTTTTTTTCTTTTATCCCAGAGATTGCAGAATTGCAGAAAAACCCTCAAACTTCATGCATATCATATATCTCAAACTGTGCATCATATGGAAAAACTTTATATATGAAATATGCTCAGAATTGCATCTAGTTTCATAATATGCAACTTTCATCCATGTTTAAAATGTTTAAAATGCTCTTTGTTTAAATTTGTTTAAATAACTGGCTAAAATGCTTTATTTCATAACTAAATAACCGTAGCTCCGAATTAAATAATCTTTATATGTAAATGGGGTAGAAAAATGCCTAGATTTACATGGTAGCCTCATCTTGCATGTTTAACAACTCTAAAATAATGTTTAGGGAAGAACAGTACCAAACCTTAAATTATGCATATGAGGATTTTTCGGAATTGTTGTTCGTTCCTTCCGGCCTCATTTAAACTTGCCTAGATAGGTAGTTTTGTTGTGCTTCACCTCTTGCCATGTTAATCAACATTTAATCTTGCTGGGTACATAAACGAGAGAGAACTAAATAAGTCATGTGGTGTTTTCTTCAATATGCAACTCCGTTGCATAATGAGCTCCACTTAATTTGTAGAATTGCTTGTGCACTTTGCCATGCCATGCTTCATTAAACCGGACATGCATCATACTTGATTGTGCATCATGCCATGTTGATGTGTTGGTTGTTTACTATGTTGTTTGCTCCTTTCCGGTGTTGCTTCTTCGGGTTGGTTCCGATAACGTCGCGTTTGTGAGGACCCGTTTGACTACGCCCATTTGTCTTCTTCATGGACTCGTTCTTCTTCCTTGTGGGATTTCAGGCAAGATGACCATACCCTCGAAATCACTTCTATCTTTGCTTGCTTAGTTGCTCGCTCTTTTGCTATGCCTATGCTGCGATACCTACCACTTGCTTATCATGCCACCCATATTGTTGAACCAAGCCTCTAACCCACCTTGTCCTAGCAAACCATTGATTGGCTATGTTACCGCTTTGCTCAGCCCCACTTATAGCGTTGTTAGTTGCAGGTGAAGATTGAAGTTTGTTCCTTGTTGGAACATGGAGATGTTGTTCCTTGTTGGAACATGTTTACTTGTTGGGATATCACATTATATCTTATTTAATTAATTCATCTATATACTTGGTAAAGGGTGGAAGGCTCGGCCTTATGCCTGGTGTTTTTTTCCACTCTTGCCGCCCTAGTTTTCCGTCATATCGGTGTTATGTTCCCGGATTTTGCGTTCCTTACGCGGTTGGGTGATAATGGGAAACCCTTGATAGTTCGCCTTGATTAAAGCTTTTCCAGCAATGCCCAGCATTGGTTTTACCATTCGCCGCCTAGCCTTTTTTCTCTTCCCTTGGGGGTCGCGCGCCCAAGGGTCATCATTATTTTAACCCCCCCGGGCCAGTGCTCCTCTGAGTGTTGGTCCAACCGAGCGATGTCCGGGGCTACCAGGGGCAACTCTGGGCTGGCCTACCCGACGTCTGGCTCATCTGAGTGTGCCCTGAGAACGAGATATGTGCAGCTCCTATCGGGATTTGTCGGCACATTCGGGCGGTGTTGCTGGATTTGTTTTAACCTGTCGAAGTGTCTTGAAGAACCAGGATACTGAGTCTGATCGGAACGTCTCGGGAGGAGGTCTATTCCTTCGTTGACCGTGAGAGCTTGTCATGGGCTAAGTTGGGACACCCCTGCAGGGATTTGAACTTTCAAAATCCGTGCCTGCGGTTATGGGCAGATGGGAATTTGTTAATGTCCGGTTGTCGAAAACCTGAAGTTGACCTTAATTAAAATGAATCAACAGCGTGTGTTACCGTGATGGTCTCTTTCTGGCGGAGTCCGTGAAGTGAACACGGTGTTGGAGTTATGCTTGCGTAGGTTGCTATAGGATCACTTCTTGATCATACTTTTATCGACCGTGCTTTGCCTTCTCTTCTCGCTCTCATTTGCGTATGTTTAGCCACCATATATGCTAGTCGCTTGCTGCAGCTCCACCTCATACTTTTACCCTACCCATAAGCTTAAATAGTCTTGATCGCGAGGGTGCGAGATTGCTGAGTCCCCGTGGCTCACAGATACTTCCAAAACAAGCTTGCAGGTGCCGATGAGTCCGTGCAATCGACGCAACCAAGCTCAAGGAGGAGCTCGATGAAGATCTTGTCCTTTGTGTTGTTTAGTTCTAGTTGATTAGTAGTGGAGCCCAGTTGGGGTCGATCGGGGACCGTGTCTCATTTGGGGTTCTTCTTTTATTTTGGTTTCGTAGTCGGCCTTGTTTGTATCTGGATGATGTAATGTTTTATTCATGTATTGTGTGAAGTGGCGATTGTAAGCCAACTATGTATCTCTTTTCCCTTATGTATTACATGGGTTTGTGTGAAGATTACCTCACTTGCGACATTGCTTTCAATGCGGTTATGCCTCTAAGTCGTGCTTCGACCCGTGGGAGATATAGCCGCATCGAGGGCGTTACACTTATCTTTAATAACCATCCCGAAGATCGAGGCGTCTAAGCAGCTAGATAATCATTCTTTGGCCTCCTCAATTTTCGCGCATGCCTGTTACTCCTTTCCTTATAAATAGGGTCAGGCAACCTTTTCATTTTCCCCCTTCTCCTTATCATCTTCAACCTCCCTCTTCGCAATGCATCTGCACACCTGAGCACCGCCGCCGCCGAGCTCGTCAGCTTCCTCAACTCCAGCCGCTGCATCAACCTGAACGAATCCAGAGAACTGCGGCGCCTCTTCCGGTGTTCAACAGACCTAGTAAGCACGTCACTTTTCCCCATTGTCGATCTCCATTAGGGTTTGTGAAGGTCTTAGGAGTTCATTGTTATTCTTCACCTCATCTTTGTTTAATCTTTATTTTGATCCAAAGATAATGCTTAAAACATGCAGAAACTATTTCTGTACCAGTTCTTAATCATTGAATACACTTCCTAGATGCAGAAATCTTGCCCATACGCTAGTTCCTCCGCTGCTGCGATGTTCAGGCTGTGATTTACTTTCTTTTTTTACACATCGTTAGATCCAAATTAGCTGCTCCAGTCTGTAAAAACCTGTTTGTCCATGTCGGTGTCAAAACCGGCGGATCTCGGGTAGGGGGTCCCGAACTGTGCGTCTAAGGCGGATGGTAAAAGGAGGCGGGGGACACGATGTTTACCCAGGTTCAGGAACTCTTGATGGAGGTAATACCCTACGTCCTGCTTCATTGATCTTGATGATATGAATATTACAAGAGTTGATCTACCACGAGATATGGTATGATTGTATGTTGTCCTACGGACTAAACCCTCCGGTTTATATAGACACCGGAGGGGGCTAGGGTTACACAAAGTCGGTTACAAGGGGGGAGATCTAATATCCGTATTGCCAAGCTTGCCTTCCACGCCAAGGAGAGTCCCATCCGGACACGGGACGAAGTCTTCAATCTTGTATCTTCATAGTCCAACAGTCCGGCCAAAGGATATAGTCCGCCTGTCCGGAGACCCCCTAATCCAGGACTCCCTCAGTAGCCCCTGAACCAGGCTTCAATGACGATGAGTCCAGCGCGCAGATTGTCTTCGGCATTGCAAGGCGAGTTCTTCTCCAAATTCTGAATATCTGCCGAGTAGTGTCCGGCTCCCCATAAATGTTGCACTTCTTGGCTTCTTCGCCCAATAAGGGCTATCTTCCACGTGTCGAGCGAATGCGAGGAGCCAGGGCATTTTTACATTCGCCACCCTAGCCATGTAAGTAAACTTGTCTATTAAAGGGACGGGGATTCTTAGATCCAAACCACACCATCCTCCCATGGCGAGTATCCATCGGAGCGCATTCAGAAAAATCCATTCCAACATGGCCGGCCATCGCAGCTGCTCCTCCCGCTCCCGTAGCCCTAAGCCCGGTGATTGGGAGAAGTGTTCCGTCCCGCACAGCCAATTAGTAGAGTTACAGACCCAGGGATTTCTCCATCTAGCATATATGGTCCCCGTTCGAGCCGGGCTCGCCACCTATAATGGCGGGGAGCAAGCGGAGAGCTTCCCCAATCCCTCCAAGGGGGAGTGGGTATGCCTTGTCCCATATTTACTAAGGGGTCTTGGATTTCCAATCCATCCGTTCCTCCGCGGGCTCCTAGAGTTCTACGGCCTCCAGTTGCATAATTTCACCCCCGCTTCCATATTACACATCGCTGGTTATGTTGCCCTTTGTGAGTTGTTTCTGCGCTACGAAGCTCATTTCGAGTTGTGGAAGAGGCTATTCTGCCTGGTGCCCCGTACACAGGAGGGGTCAATATATCAAGTGGGCGGAGCCGAAATATGGCACATCGCCGGGACCGGATACCTGTCCGGTACCCCGAAGAAGACGTCTGAAGACTGGCCTTCGGAGTGGTTTTATATGGAGGACGTCCCCCTTCCAGATCCTAGTCGGAGGGGTCTTCCCGAGTTCGACAATGCCCCGTTGAAGAAACGCCAAAGCTGGCGCCCACGGAGCCCTCAGGAGGAAGATAATGAATAAGTCCTTTACCTGATGGGCCGGATAGAAGCGCCGGCTCAATCAGGATTGACAATAATCGAGGTTATGTCAATATGTATAATGCGGGGGGTGCAACCACTTCAATATCGAGGGCACCCATGTGGCGCTTTAACGGGGAAGATGATGCCACCCGCTGCGGGCATAAGGGACCGGACTCTGCTGCTGCTCTAGCAAAAATTCTGTCTGAGTTGTTCAAGGGAGAGGAAGAGGAGTTCACCCGTATTAAGCCACAGGATGGATTCTCCATGTACAACCCTCCAAGCTGGGTGAGCTGTCACTTTTTACTCCCAACATTCCTGCATTCTTCGTCATAAATGCTCACCTTGCCGTTTCATGGCAGGACCTGCGAAAAGCTGTAAGGGAGGTCAACAGCCCACCTCCACAACCAGAGGACCCTGACCGGGTCCTCGATCCCGGACTCTAAGAGGATCCGGACATATTTGTGGAGCTGATCGACGGGACATTCTATCAGTTGAGCTGCGATGATGCCATGGTGGCCATCATAGCTGACTATCCTGGGCTACTCCCTGCATCGCATGTAAGAAAAACCATAGTCCCAACTTCCGAGAAGGATCCCCTTTTATGCACTTCACCTACCGTACACATATGGTGTTTTACAGGGAAGGCCCTCGGGACGCCATGCCGAACCCGTAGTGACTTGCCAACGAGGGACACCGAAGCCGGGTAGGCCAAAAAGGAAGGCGGTCAGGACTGAGACGCCGGTGCGGAGGTATGATACAGAACCTCGCTCCGTGGTTGTTGTCTTTCTTAAAATATAACGACGTCCATGTTTTCTGGTAGGAAAAATGCTCGCCGGACTATATTCAGAGAGGTTGCCGATCACGCCTCCACTAGTCGAGCTGTAGGGCCGAACATAGCGGCGGAAGCTAACACGGGGCGAATGCTAGATGCTCCTCCTACTGAGGATGCAGATAGACTATCCGCTACAAATTCCGAAGTGGAGAGCGCCATGAATCACAGGCGTCGCCGGGCCATACTCCGTGACGCTTGTTTTTCCCAAGAGGCGTTCGATGCCTTCAACTCGGGAGATGCGTACATCTGTGCTGCTCAAAACGGTCTTGCGAGAGCCACAGACCAGTATGTAAAGGATATACGGGTAAGAAAATCTGACGATTATATATATCAGTAGCCCCTGAGACTTGAAACAGTTGACACAACTAATTTAAGGATCATTATTTGTGCCGTTCTTACAGAGAAGAATACCCAATTTTCTCAAGAGCTGGAAGAGTGCAAAGCCCAGCTATGGGCCGCGGTGGCCGCGTTGAAGGAGTCCGAGAAGGCCCCCTCTGGTAACACTTGTTTCCATTGAAAAGAATTACAATAGATGTTGCAGATGACTCCGGATTGAATCCGGAGGCCGTGCCGGAGGATGCGCAACGTGCTAATCGACAGCTAAATGCTGGCGAGCGCGTGCTTACACGAGTCAGGCAGGAGAAAAATAATCTCCAGGACGCCAATATCCGGCTGGGCATGGAACTGAAAGATGTCCAAGCCCAATTTGCGGACTCCGTGAAGGAGAATAAGAGGCTTCGACGCGGCATTTTCAGTAAGTGCTTGAACAAACTTTTGAAAGAGTTCGGCGAAGAAGCTGGCTAACAGAGTTATGTCTGCAGGTATGCTGACGGGACGTCCTGTGGAGGAGATGCCCGGGTCTGCGGGTGATCTTCTACTAGAGCTCTCACAACTGCACGAACAAGTTCGGCGGGTAATGCAGGGTATTGCCCAAGCCTTGTGGCCATCCGCCTCCCCGCCAGGAGGCATGGAGGAGCTTATAGAGAAGCTTAAGGGAGCGCGGCGGCGCTTCCGATTATGTTAGATATCAGCCTGCCGACAAGGTGCAAGGGAAGCCTGGGCCATGGTGAAGACGCGATATACCAAAGCTGACCCAAACCACATGGCCGAGGTCGGACCTGTGGGGCCCGATGGGAAAGAGATCCCCGCCAGTTTGGTGTATGACCAAGTAGAAGTAGGCGCAAAGTATTCCCAACAGGATTGTAGGCTAGACAGCCTGTTGGATGGTATAGAAGAAGAATTTAATCAGTCTTAGTGACTGTGTACTTTAAGTGACATATATAATGTCCCTAGCCGGATTGTAAATCATTTGTCATGGTGGACCTTTTCGCTTCGACCTCTGGACCCGATAGTCCGGAGTGTATCCGAATACTCTCTCGGTTATGTAAAAACCGGGGTATGCGTGGAAACCAGGCGTAGGGGTCATAAGTGCTTGAACAGACAAGTACCCAACTAGCTATGTTATATTACATGGATAGTAAGAAACATCTTCCAGGGAGAATAGTTCCGTTAAGGGTTCCTTTCCCTGGGTACGCATGCCCTAATGTGCATGTCCGAACTGCGAAAAGAGACACAGAATATAAACATCTGGGGGCATGTATCAAAAATAAATAAAAGTCATATTTTGTTCACCGACCGAATATTCCCTTAAGAACGCTAGCTTTCGGCTTCACCCAATCTGAGGTACACATCCGGCTGACCCAGCAGTAACAATCGCAGAGGTGCTCCCCTTATGCCCTAGCCAAATTAACAGGAACGTAGGACATAAATACAAGAGCCAGGCAACCCAGCTTGGCCAAAACTTAAGTCATATCGATGCATATAATGGCGAAAAAAGGTACATGCGGAAGAATAACACATGTGTGGGGCATAAAGCCCAGAAAAATAGTTATATTAAGCTTCTGTATAAGAAGCCCCCAAGTATAATGAGCGCGGTTGGCGCGTCAAGATTGTGTAGTCAAGACACAATTTAGCCTTTTAAGGCCTTGAGGAGAAGAAAAAAAGAAGAGAGAAAGAGAGAAAAGACAGATAACAGATATGCAAAAAATTGACGGGGGTAAGGAAACGAACATAGAGTCCGACACTAGGCGTAGAATCTTCGGAGTCTGGCTGCGTTCCATGGGTTTGGCTCGAGTCGGTTGTCCGATGCATCCCGCAGATGGTACGCTCCACCGGTCAGAACCTGGTCAATAATGAAGGGACATTCCCATTTGGGCTTGAGGTTGTTCTTTTTCTTCTCCGGCAGGCGTAGAACTAGTTCGCCAATGTTATAGGTTTTGGCCCGTACTTCTCTGCTTTGATACCTTCGAGCCTGTTGCTGATAGAATGCGGAACGGGCTTTTGCCACGTCGCGCTCCTCCTC
The DNA here is from genome assembly GCF_056163025.1 of Triticum urartu. Taxonomy (NCBI): domain Eukaryota; kingdom Viridiplantae; phylum Streptophyta; class Magnoliopsida; order Poales; family Poaceae; genus Triticum; species Triticum urartu. The sequence continues at coordinate 358,188,526 of NC_141876.1, read as the reverse complement.
CAGGGTGTCCAAACTGTCCTGCCGATCGATCTCGGCCTCTTTTTCTTCGTAAATGCGCACTCGAGGTGAGTCATGAATTATGTCGCAAGGCAGAACCGCCTCTGCGCCGTACACCATAAAAGATGGTGTGTGTGTCAGGTAGTGCGATTCGGCATGGTCCGCAGCCCCCATAGTACGGAGTCGAGCTCCTCTACCCAGTGCGTGTTTGATTCCTTTAAGGACCGCACTAATCTGGGTTTGATGCCGCTCATGATAAAACCATTTGCTCGCTCAACTTGACCGTTAGTTTGCGGGTGATAGACAGAAGCATAATCGAGCTTGATGCCCATGTTGTTGCACCAAAGTTTTACCTCGTCGGCTGTGAAGTTAGTGCCTTGTCAGTGATGATACTGTGGGGGATGCCATAACGGTGTACAACCCCAGATATGAAGTCTATCACCGGTCCGGATTCATCCGTTTTAACGGGTTTGGCTTCTATCCATTTGGTGAATTTATCCACCATGCCCATTAAGTATTTTTTCTTATGGGTTCCCCTTTTAAGGGGTCCGACCATATCAAGCCCCTAGACCGCAAAGGGCCAAGTTATGGGGATTTTTTGGAGAGCGGTAGGCGGCATATGGCTTTGGTTTGCAAAAAGCTAGCAACCGATGCAATGTTGGACCAGATACTGTGTATCTGCTCAGGTCGTTGGCCAATAGAAACCTGTACAGAAGGCCTTGCTTACAAGGGCCCGGGCTGTGGCGTGGTGGCCGCCGAGTCCAGCATGGATTTATGCCAAAAGCTTCCGCCCTTCCTCTTCGGAGATGCACCTTTGAAGGACTCCGGTAGTGCTTTCCCTATAAAGCTCTCCCTCGTGAACCTTGTAGGCTTTAGATCGCCGCACTATGCAGCGTGCCTCATTTTGGTCCCCGGGTAGTTCCTGCCTGGTTAGGTAGGCCAAGAATGGTTCTGTCCACGGGGCGATGACGACCATTATCACGTGGGCTGAAGGTGGTATTTCGATGGAAGAGCCTCCGATTGTGTCAGAGTGTTCGGTATCTGGTGTTGTGGCCGTTTCCGGACTATTGTTACTGGTGTCCCCTTCCCATACCACGAATGGCTTAAACAGCTTTTCCAGGAAGATGTTAGGTAGGACAGGGTCGCGCTTAGCGCCGATAAGGGCGAGGATATCCGTCGCCTGATTGTTTTCCCGAGCCACATGGTGGAATTCAAACCCCTCGAACTGAGCTGGCATTTTGAGGACGGTGTTGTGATATGCCGCCATTTTCGGATCCTTGGCATCGAAGTCTCCATTTATTTGAGATATTGCAAGGTTCGAGTCCCCACACACATCCAGGCGTTGAATGCCCATGGAAACTGCCATCCGGAGATTGTGTAATTGGGCCTCGTATTCGGCTACGTTGTTGGAGTCTATGTATAGTATTTAGAGTACGTATTGGACTGTATCTCCGGTGGGGGATGTCAAGATCAGCCCCCAGACCAGCCAGCATTTTAGAGCCGTCAAAGTGCATGATCCAATTGCAGTATGCGCCGTATTCTTTAGGGAGGAGCTCGATAGCCCATTTGGCAATCCGGCCCATGGCATCGCGGTTGTTTATTATGTCGTTGAGTGGTACTTCTGAGGCCACTGTAATTGAACACTCTTGAAAGTAGTGTCATAATTTCCGGGATGCCATGAATACCGCGTATGCTATCTTTTGATAATGTGGGTACTGTGATTTGCATGGACTGAGGACAGTGGATACATAATATACCGGCTTTTGAAATGGGAATTTATGTTCGCCCGTCTCTCGTTCGACGACGAGCACTGCGCTTACAACTTGGTGAGTTGCCGCTATATGTAACAGCATTGGTTCACCGACATTTGGCGCGGCCAAGATTGGGTTGGTGGCCAGGATGGCTTTTATTTCTTCCAATCCGGCCGTGGCTGCGTCCGTCCACTCGAAGTGTTCGGTGCGCCGAAGAAGGCGATAGACGGGGAGTGCCTTTTCTCCTAATCGGGAGATAAAGCCGCTTAAGGCCGCCACACATCTAGTTAACTTCTGGATTTGCTTGAGGTCAGTTGGGATAGCCAACTACAACAGAGCCTGGATTTTAGCCGGATTTGCTTCAATTCCTCTACTGGAGACGATGAAGCCCAGGAGCTTTCCGGCGGGTACGCCGAAAACGCATTTTTCCGGATTGAGCTTCATGTCGTATGTTCGGAGATTCTCGAACGTGAGCCTCAAGTCGTCTATTAAGGAGTCGATGTGTCTGGTTTTAACGACCACGTCATCTACGTATACCTCCATTATTTTGCCAATCTTCTTTTCCAGACATGTCTGAATCATGCGCTGATATGTTGCGCCCTTGTTTTTTAGCCCGAAGGGCATTGTGTTAAAACAGAAGGGGCCGTATGGAGTGACAAATGCCGTTGCGGCTTGATCGGACTCCGCCATCTTAATTTGGTGGTAACCGGAGTATGCGTCGAGGAAGCACAATGAGTCGTGTCCTATGGTGGCGTCGATAATTTGATCGATGTGAGGGTGGGGGAAGGGATCCTTTGGGCAAGCCTTATAAAGGTCCTTGAAGTCGACGCATAGGGGCCAGGATTTCTCCTTCTTTGGTACCATTACCAAGTTTGCTAGCCAGTCCGGATGTTTTATTTCTTTGATGAATCTGGCCACTAGTAACTTGGCTAGCTCCTCTCCCATGGCTTGCCGCTTAGGTTTGGAGAAATGCCGAAGAGTATGCTTGACCGGCTTGAATCCCTTTAGAATGTTAAGGCTATGCTCGGCCAGCCTGCGTGGGATTCCTAGCATGTCTGAAGGATGCCAGGCGAATATGTCCCAATTCTCGCGCAGGAACTCCCGTAGTGCGGCGTCTACACCGGGGTTTAACTGTGCCCCGATGGATGCTGTTTTTGTGGGGTCCGTTGGATGGACTTGGAATTTGACTATTTCATCCGCTGGTTTAAAAGAGGTGGACTTGGATCTTTTGTCGAGTATCACGTCATCCCTGTCCACTGTGGAGCGCAACGCAGTTAATTCCTCCACCGCAAGGGCTTCGGATAATGCGTCGAGGGCCAATGCGGCTGTCTTGTTTTCGGCGCGGAGTGCTATGTCCGGATCACTAGCTAGAGTGATGATTCCATTAGGCCTGGGCATTTTGAGCTTCATGTACCCGTAATGGGGTATGGCTTGGAAGATCGTGAATGCCTCCCTCCCTAGAAGGGCGTGGTATCCGCTACTGAACGGGGCCACTTGGAATGTAATTTCTTCGGACCTGTAATTCTCCGGAGTGCTGAATACCACATCTAGTGTGATTTTCCCAGCGCAACGTGCCTCCCGACTGGGGATGATTCCTCGGAAGGTTGTGCTGCTTTGCTCAATACAGTTTCTGTCTATTTCCATTTTTTGAATAGTTTCCACATAAATGAGGTTTAATCCGCTGCCGCCGTCCATGAGCACTTTAGTAAGCCGAAAGTCATCCACAATTGGACTGAGGACCAAGGCGGCTGGTGCTCGGGCTGTTCAGAATTTAGGTTCATCAGTGGCACTGAAGGTGATAGCCGTGTCGCTCCATGGATTTATTGCTGCCACGTGGCAGACTTCGGCAAGGCTGTGGCGTGCTCGCTTACGCCTATTATTTGAGACGAAAGTCTTGAAGACTGTTAGTACTGTATTGTTATCCATGGGATGGTGCTCTGCGGTATTTTGAATGAGAAGATCGTCACCGCTCTTGGCGACCTGCCGGAGTACCCAACATGCTCTAAGGCTGTGTGTTGGTATGGTATCCGATGTACTATGAATTTTGCAGGGCCCGTTAAGCCATCCCTCCAATACGGTTCCACGCCCTATAGTGGGCTTTTGCTTCTTTGTAATTGAGTCAGGCGACTTCTGAGAGTGCACCCTTTTAGTTCAGACTGGGGGTTTTGTCAGAGCCGGATTATCCCAAAAATTTTGTTTGGGTTTTCCAGGCGCTTTCCATCGCATAGTACTTCCGTACTATGGCCACCAAGTCAGCGAAGTGTGCAATGTCACAACAACTTATGGCATTGAGGATTCCCTTGTCCGTGCAATTGTGGCAAAAGAACGAAATTGCGTCTTCCTCGCGATAGTCCTTGACCTTGTTCATTACAAGGGGGAATCTGGCCCAATAGTGATGTATTGTCTCTTGGGGCTCTTGCCTAATGTGGGAAAGATCGTTTATATCTGGGTGGGTGGGTGGATTTAAGTCCAGACCTTGACCCCATCTGAGACCCAGGGGCGGAGGAGTTTCCGATCTTGGAAGTTCGGGCTCCGGGATGTTGCCCCGCAGGTTTGGCATGCAACCTGATTCTAGGTTCAGATTTAGGGCGATGTCCTCCCATGGACGGGTATCCGGCTCGGAGAGCTCGGGAATCCAGACATAGTTCGTCCTCAGGATAGAGGAAGATTCGCCGCATTGCTCCTCCACCACCGCTATCTGATGGGTGACCGGCGGAGAGTTAATCTCCCTGTGGTCGGGTTTAAGCCCAATCCGATCATAGTCCGTAGCGACTCCCAGAGCGGCGATGTGATCCAAGAGCTCGTTCAAAGAGGAGAGCTCCATTGGATCCATCTGCTCTGTGAATTTCAAGCCGATGTGGAGGCTATTTTCGATGACCCGAGAAGTCATCGTCGGCGCAACGGCCGAGCGGGCAGTCATGACGAAGCCGCCTAGTCGAAGGGTTTGGCCTATAGCCAGGGCTCCCCCAGAGGTGATGTTGTTCTTGACAATGAGATGAGCCATCCCTCCTTATGATGATGACACAGTGGAACTCTCAATGAAAGCACCAATGTCGGTGACAAAACCGACGGATCTCGGGTAGGGGGTCCCGAACTATGCGTCTAAGGCGGATGGTAACAGGAGGCGGGGGACATGATGTTTACCCAGGTTCGGGCCCTCTTGATGGAGGTAATACCCTACGTCCTGCTTGATTGATCTTGATGATATGAGTATTACAAGAGTTGATCTACCACGAGATCATAGAGGCTAAACCCTAGAAGCTAGCCTATGGTATGATTGTATGTTGTCCTACGAATTAAACCCTCCGGTTTATATAGACACCGGAGGGGCTAAGGTTACACAAAGTCGGTTACAAGGGAGGAGATCTAATATCTGTATTGCCAAGCTTGCCTTCCACGACAAGGAGAGTCCCATCCGGACACGGGACGAAGTCTTCTATCTTGTATCTTCATAGTCCAACAGTCCGGCCAAAAGATATAGTCCGGTTGTCCGGAGACCCCCTAATCCAGGACTCCCTCAGTCCAACACTTAGCAGATTTCACTCCTGATAGATCATAAATACCATTACGGCCATGGCGGCTTACTTCACCGGTGATAACTAGCCATATGTCATTAGGCCCCCTTTTAAGTCGCTAATCTAAATATATACTGCAGTGTTTACCTCCGACTTAACAAATCAATTTAATCCGACAAATTTTATTTCCTTTAGGCTTCGTCCTTCACAATGCTGAAGACAGTCACTTCATGTAATTGGGTTCCCTCCATTGTCACCGAAGACATGCTCAAAGATTTTGTCAAAATCGGCTATTTACCAGTGAAAAATGTCATGCATTGGCGCGCCCCCAAACCAAACAAAGAAAGACCTCAGCTAAAGGATGGTGGAGTCATTGTTTTTACTGATCACATGAATCGGGGCTTCTCACCGCCCGGTTCTAAAAAATTTCGAGATGTTCTGCACTTCTTTCAACTCCATCCTCAAGATATCAGACCCAATTCTGTGTCAAACATATGCACGTTTCAAGTTTACTGTGAAGTGTACCTTCAAGAAGAGCCCAGTGTTGAACTCTTCAGGGAATTTTTTTATTTGAATTGGCAGAACGAGTTTACTAACGGACCCAGCTTAGAACTTAGCGGGGTCTCAATTCAATGAAGAAGAGATGTTATCTTCCCCTATGCTTGCCTGCCGAGTCACCCCAAAGATTGGAACCAAACATGGTTCTATTCTAAAGATACTTCTCCAGCTGATGAAAATCCACTGCCGGGTTGTCGTGTCCAATAGCTCGAGCCAAAGTATCATCTTCCTGAAAATCTTACCACCACTGAACATGTCAAGCTTACTCCCACTATTGCAAAGTTCAAGGCCCTGCTGGGAAATGGGTTAACCAATATTGACTTGGTTCGGTGCTGGGTTTCTTGGCGAATCATACCCTTGAGTCATCGATCTGGCTTAATGTGCACTTACTCGGGTGATGCAAAAGATCCACTGCACCACAGCTCCGTGTGCCTCACCGATGATGCAATCAATGAAATGAAAAATACCCTTCTGAATGAGAGCCTGGGGAGCTGCAGCAAAGTGGGGCTGAACCCTTTCTGCAAACTTAACCCACCACCAGATGTGAGTCTCTAAATTACTTACTTCACCTTATTACTCCAATGTTCTGTTAACTCAACTTTGATGATTTTCACAGGATGCATCTGATTTTTGGAACAAGGAGTATAACCATGAAGCTGCCAAGAAAGCCAGGGCCAAAACGAAAGCTGTCAAGAAAGCCGTCAAGAAAGCCGCCAAGAAGAATAAGAAGAAATTAACTGCTTCCGAGATGCTTGGTCTGGACGACAGTTCTGAGTTGGAGGTAGCCCTTGATTCCCTTGGCTCCTTTTTCAACCATCTTATTGACACCGATTATCATCAGGATGACACGGGGACCAGTCAAGTAGTTGAAGAAGAGGTAACTATTATTTCCTCCGGCTCAAAGCCTTTTCCAAGACAGAAAATTCGACAGGTAACCCGGAAAGTAAGCTTTTCACACCCCTTAGCTCATTTGGATCCTCACTTTCTTTTGAAGCAACAACAGCACGAGAACCGGTGACAAACTCGGACCAGCGGAGGTGACGAGTTATCGTCTGGCTTATCAAATACTCCAACTCCACAGAAACGTCGAAACGAGGTCTTTCCAAATTTAAACTCTTTTTACCCACTGGCAGGTCTCATTTGCCAGCCACTTAATTCTTTCGATTCAAACTATCATGATGCTTCTTGCTCTTCCTCCGGCGACTCATCACAGACCCAGCTGCCGGCTTTCAAAACTGCCCCTGGGTAACAACAATCACTTTTTATTCTCTACCTCCTTATGTGTAATGCCCACGATGCAGCTATATCTCCCATGTGTCGAGGCACGGCTTAGAGGCATAACCGCATGGTGGTTTTGTTGCAAGAGGGGTAATATTCACACAAAACCCATGTACTGAATAAGAAAGGGATAAAGAGTTGGCTTACAATCGCCACTTCACACAAATAGCACTTAATTCGTACATCATTAGAGTACACTCATAGTCCGACTACGGACAACCAGAAGATAAACCCAACTGCTAGATCCCCGATCGTCCCAACTGGGCTCAACTATTGATCATCAGGGAACAAAACATAGTAACGACCATGGTCCTCGTCGAACTCCCACTTGAGTTCGGTAGCATCACCTGCATCGGTATCATCGGCACCTGCAACTGTTTTGGTACTAACTGTGAGTCACGAGGACTCAGCAATCTCAAAACCCATGAGATCAAGACTATTTAAGCTTATGGGTAAGATAAGGTAATGAGGTGGAGCTGTAGCAAACACTAAGCAAATATGGTGGCTAACATACGCAAATAAGAGTAAGATGAGAAGCTACGCAACGGTCGTGAAGCTAGAAGTGATCAAGAAGTGATCCTAAAACTACTTACGTTCAAACATAACCCAAACCGTGTTCACTTTCCGGACACCGTCGAAAAGAGACCATAACGGCTACACATACGATTGATGCATTTTAATTAAGTCAAGTGTTAAGTTCTCTACAACCAGATATTAACAAATTCCCATCTGCCACATAACCGCGGGCACGGCTCTCGAAAGTTTATACCCTGCAGGGGTGTCCCAACTTAGCCCATCACAAGCTATCACGATCAACGAAGGATATTCCTTCTCCCGGAAAGACCCGATCAGTCTCAAAATCCCGGTTACAAGACATTTCAACAATGGTAATACAAGACCAGCAAGACCGCCTGAATGTGCCGACAAATCCCGATAGGAGCTGCACATATCTCGTTGTCAGGGCACACCGGATGAGACATCTTGTTAGTAAAACCAACCCTCAAGTTTCCTTGAGGTGGCCCTGCAATCTACTCGGTTCATACCAACACTCGGAGGAGCACTGGCTCGGGGGGTTAAAAATAAAGATGACCCTCGGGTCCGCGGAACCCAAGGGAAAGTTATAAGTTGTTAGGAAAATGTAAAACCAAGGTTGGGCCTTGCTGGAGGAATTTTATTCAAAGCGAACTATCAAGGGGGTCCCATAACCCCAACCGCGTTAGGAACGCAAAATCAAGGAACATAACACCGGTATGACGGAAACTAGGGCGGCAAGAGTGGAACAAAACATCAGGCATAAGGCCAAGACTTCCACCCTTTACCAAGTCTATATAACAATGCTATAAGAGGGGCTAAGCAAAGCGGTAACATAGCCAAACAACGGTTTTCTAGGAAGGTGGGTTAGAGGCTTGACATGGCAATATGGGAGGCATGATAAAATAAGTGGTAGGTAGCGCGACATAGTGATAGAACGAAAAACTAGCAAGAAAGGATAGAAGTGATATCGAGGGTAGTGGTCATCTTGCCTAAGATACCGCAAGGAAGAAGAACGAGTCCATGAAGAAGACAAACGGACGTAGACGAACGAATCCTCACAACTCCGGAATGAAACCGAACCTAATGAGAGAAGCAAACTGGAAAGAAGTAAGAAACATGGTAAACACACAAGCATAAACATGGTATGATGCATGATACGTCTCCAATGTATCTATAATTTTTTATTGTTCCATGCTATTATATTATCTGCTTTGGATGTTTAATGGGCTTTAATATGCACTTTTATATTATTTTGGGGACTAAACTATTAACCAGAGGCCCAGCGTCAGCTGCTGTTTTTTTTTCCTATTTTAGTGTTTCGCAGAAAAGGAACATCAAACGGAATCCAAATGGAATGAAACCTTCGCGAGGATCTTTTTTGGAACAAACGCAATCCAGGAGACTTGGAGTAGACGTCAAGGAAGCAACGAGGCGGCCACGAGGTAGGGCGGCGCGCCCCCACCCTCTTGGGCCCCTCGTGGCCCCACCGACCTACTTCTTTCGCCTATATATACTCTTATACCCTGAAAACATCCAGGGGAGCCACGAAACCACTTTTCCACCGCCGCAACCTTCTGTACCTGTGAGATCCCATTTGGGGACCTTTTTCGGTAATCTGCCGGAGGGGGATTCGATCACGGAGGGCTTCTACGTCAACACCATAGCCTCTCTGATGATGTGTGAGTAGTTTACCACAGACCTTCGGGTCCATAGTTATTAGCTAGATGGCTTCTTCTCTCTCTTTGGATCTCAATACAAATTTCTCCCCGATGTTCTTGGAGATCTATTCGATGTAATTCTTTTTGTGGTGTGTTTGCCAAGATCCGATGTATTATGGGTTTGTGATTAAGATTATCCATGACAATATTTGATTCTTCTCTGAATTCTTATATGCATGATTTGATATCTTTGCAAGTCTCTTCGAATTATCAGTTTGGTTTGGCCTACTAGATTGAACTTTCTTGCAATGGGAGAAGTGCTTAGCTTTGGGTTCAATCTTGCGATGTCCTTTCCCAGTGACAGCAGGGGCAGCAAGGCACGTATTGTATTGCATCGAGGATAAAAAGATGGGGTTTATATCATATTGCTTGAGTTTATCCCTCTACATAATGTCATCTTCCTAACGCGTTAATCTGTTCTTATGAACTTAATACTCTAGATGCCTGCTGGATAGCGGTCGATGTGTGGAGTAATAGTAGTAGATGCAGAATCGTTTCGGTCTACTTGTCATGGACGTGATGCCTATATTCATGATCATGCCTAGATATCATCATAACTATGTGCTTTTCTATCAATTGCTCGACAGTAATTTGGTCACCCACCGTAATATATGCTATCTTGAGAGAAACCACTAGTGAAACCTATGGCCCCTGGGTCTACATTACATCATATAAGTTTCCGCTCTATAATTCTAGTTTACTATTTAGTTTCCGATCTATAATTCTAGTTTACTGATCGGGTCTTTCCGGGAGAAGGAATATCCTTTGTTGATCGTGAGAGCTTTTGATGGGCTAAGTTGGGACACCCCTACAGGGTATAAACTTTCGAGAGCCATTTCCACGGTTATGTGGCAGATGGGAATTTGTTAATATCCGGTTGTAGAGAACTTGACACTTGACTTAATTAAAATGCATCAACCGCGTGTGTAGCCATGATGATCTCTTTTCGGTGGTGTCCAGGAAGTGAACACGGTTTGGGTTATGTTTGAACGTAAGTAGTTTCAGGATCACTTCTTGATCACTTCTAGCTTCACGACCGTTGCGTAGCTTCTCATCTTACTCTTATTTGCGTATGTTAGCCACCATATTTGCTTAGTGTTTGCTACAGCTCCACCTCATTACCTTATCTTACCCATAAGCTTAAATAGTCTTGATCTCATGGGTTTTGAGATTGCTGAGTCCTCGTGACTCACAGTTAGTACCAAAACAGTTGCAGGTGCCGATGATACCGATGCAGGTGATGCTACCGAACTCAAGTGGGAGTTCGACGAGGACCATGGTCGTTACTATGTTTTGTTCCCTGATGATCAATAGTTGAGCCCAGTTGGGACAATCGGGGATCTAGCAGTTGGGTTTATCTTCTGGTTGTCCGTAGTCGGACTATGAGTGTACTCTAATGATGTACGAATTAAGTGCTATTTGTGTGAAGTGGCGATTGTAAGCCAACTCTTTATCCCCTTCTTATTTAGAACATGGGTTTGTGTGAAGATTACCCCTCTTGCGACAAAACCACCATGCGGTTATGCCTCTAAGTCGTGCCTCGACACGTGGGAGCTATAGCCGCATTGTGGGTGTTACATTATGCTCTTATACTTGTACTGACCTCTCATAACCCGTGCAGTAGACAAGCAAAGCCTATCAAGAAAGCAAGGGTTACCAAACCGGCTGAAGTCCCCAAGGTCAATGAACCAGAACAGCAAATTCCAGCATCTGACACCTCCATGCCCCAACCCCAAGAGCCTGTCCATGATGATCCGCCAGAAATTCCTGACCTCTCCAATGACCCTACAGATCTCAATCCTTTGAGCACTGAATCGTCAAGCCCCATTAAACCGGCAGGAACACCTGTCGATGTTGTTGTAATCACTGGCACCAGTTTCAAGGAACTAGGACAACCCACTGTTTTGTCCAAGCACTCCGCAAAAGAGGAGTTTATTGAAAGGCGGAAAGTGGGGTTTGATATCGCCAATTACTCTCAACTAAGCATCAGTGAAGTACTCTCTGGCTATCTCAACCAAGTTCATACCAGCCGCGATCTTGAGATTGACATGGTGAAACAGATGCACCAGAAATATGAGGTATGAATTCCGGCTTGATACATTATGCATATCCAATCAGCCCCCAAGTCTACTGTGTATGATAAGATTGAATATGATGTATACTTTACAATAGTTAAGAATAGAAAAAGCATCTTTGGTAGAATCCTTCAAAGGTCGGCTTTCACTTTCAGAATTGAACTGGGCTTTTAACAATTAACATTGCCTCCGTAGCCCCCAAGTACTGGTTTAATCAGGATGAATGAACCGATAGAGTTCACCACTGTTTCTAAATGAAAGATTACTTGTGTATTCCCCATGAGCTGGATGTGGTTGTTCGCAGCACAACCGTGCCATCAAAAAATTGAAATGAAACACGAGCAATGTGCATTAGCCCCCAAGTGCCAAGTGCTCTTGCTTGCAAAGTGCTTGGGACTTATTTATATTTGGCCATTTGTATGAAGAATGTTTCCATACGCATTAGCCCCCAGGTGCCAAGCATTGTTGCTTGCAAAAAGCTTGGTACTTTATTCTTGAAACCCAAATATGAATATGATTTCAACTATGTGCATACACAGGACGCCACTGCTCAACTTCAATCAGAATTGGCTGATGTGAAAACTTGACTGGAGCTTCAAGAATCTAAGACCCGGAAAGCCGACTCAAAGTTCAAATTTAGTCTGGAGGAGAGAGAAAAACTGAAGGCCGGTTTTGATGCTGAAAGAACCGCCTGGGTTGAAGAGAAAACCACTCTTACACAACGGGCTGAAAAGGCGGAAGCTGGTCGTCAAAAGGTGACCACTAAGCTTACCGGTTTAAAACACAGGGTATCCCAAATGGTTTCTGCTATATTTGGTGAGTCACCTTGCCTGTCGGATTTCGGGTTCCAGCAAAACCCTTGAGGTTCGAACACTGGGGTGCGCACAAAGATCTCTCCGCCTCTCTAGCTCGCACACATCATGATCTCACGGCCTAGCTCGACGAACCCAAAGAACAAGAGACACGAGAGTTTATACTGGTTCGGGCCACGGATGTGGTGTAATACCCTACTCCAGTGTGGTGTGGTGGATTGCCTCTTGGGCTGAGGATGAACAGTTACAAGGGAAGAACATCCTCCCGAGGAGAGGTGTTGTTGTGCTTGGTGGTTGATGCGGTTCCGGATCCTCTCTTTATAAGGTGCTGGCTCGCCCTATTTACAGAGGCCCGGGTCCTCTTCCCAAATATTAGGCGGGAAGGTATCGCAGAACGGCCAGTTTGAAGGGGGGGCAGCTAGTACAAGCTATCCTGACAAAAGTAGTCTTCGTCTACCAAAGGCTCTGGTGGTGACGCCGTCTTCGGCTCCACGGTGACCTCCTTCCTGCTGTCCTGCTGGTCTTGGTCTTGTTGGACCGATACGGAAACCTTTGCCTGATGTCTCGGGACTCCTCGTCTGCGCTTGCCCCTTTAACACCAAAGAGGAAATGAGGACACTGCGCGCACTGGCGCCCGCCTGGCGCCAGTCTTCATGGCTTGCGTCACACAAACCTCGCGAGGTATCCCTTTCCTTGATCTCTCCGCCCCTCGCGAGCCAGCCTGGTGAGGCCGCCCCTGAGGAAGTCTTGTGTCGTCCGCCTCGTGAGGCTTGGCCCCTCAAGAGGGTCTTGAGTGTTTGTTGATGAAGATGGGTTGTACAGGGCCGCTGATGGAGCCACGTTGTGGGCCGCAGGCAGGCAAGTCTGGGGAGCCTCGTTCCCAGGACGCCGACAGTAGCCCACGGGCCCAAGGTGCGCTCGGACTTGGTTTCGAGGCGAAGCCAAAGGGCAAGTGCAGGACATTGTGGGCCCCAACAGCCTGCGGCCCTGCTTGACCCATGGCGATTGATTGGACGTGGGCGTCTCCGCTTCCCCATGCCGCCTCAGCAACTGCCCGACTTGATGAGTCCTTGCTGCATACAAAAAAAGATCATTATTACCTTAGATCGTGGAGGCCATCGGTTGGCATCCCCTTGGCTATAAATGGGTAGGGGGGCAGAGCCCATGTCGCCCATCTCTTCCTTTGCTTCTCCCGCTCCTTCTTCTTCCTCGCTTCACTGCCAGCAGTGACACCCATGGCACCCGCGAAGAGGCTCTCGGCTGCGGAGAAGGGGAAGGCTCGCCAGGAGGGGCTTGGCTCACCGCCGCCCAAGAGGGGGCACGGCCGTCCCCGCAAGCACACCATGACCCCCGTCGCGGCTCCTTGCGGTCGCGGTGGTGCTTCTTCGCGTGGTGGTCGTCGCTCGAGTCGTGGGGGGCCTGTCGATGAAGGGAGGCATGCCATGGTCGCACGGCCGCCTAGGCTGCACTTCCACTCTGCGGAAGTGCTGCCTGAGTTCGTCGTTTGGTCAGAGAACCCGACCGACACTGGGCTTCAGCTCCCGCGCTTCTTTGTCGGTGAGATGCCAACCACTGGTGCAGGCGGTCTTTGGCTGTAGGCGGACGGCTGCTGCAGCAAGGCTTCGTGGGTCGTGGTTGAGGTCTCCGCCGCAGGCAACGTAGTCCTGGCTCGCGGCTGGAAGACGTTTGCCCGCGTGCGCGTCCTGAGCCAGCGGTGCTCCCTCCACTTCAAGTACGATGGCAACGCGACCCTCTATGTGAGGGTGTTTGGGGAAGATGGTCGTCGCGTCGGGTGTTGCCCCGAGGACAACGACGGTGGTGAGGCGCTCGGCTTGGCGACGGCCGCGACGAGAGTGAAGGCAGGCTCGCCCACGGCGCGGGCCATGACTCGTGCAGCTACGGTGACTCTTCTTCCGGCGACAGCTCCAGCAGCGGTGGCTACTTCCAGCCGCCACACCGTCGTGCCCGCTTCGAAGGTGGCAGCGGGTCGTCTTGTCACTGCGCTTCAGTGAAGCGCGAGGAGGGGTCTGGCTATTTTCTTTCTCTCTTTTCTTTTTTTCCAGTTTCCCTATGGATAACCCCATCAGGTAGCACCCGTACACTTTGGTACGTTTTGATGTTTTCCAGGGGCTTTATAGCACCCCACATTATGGCAATAAAAGTCCGAACACTTCTTATAAGTATAGTTCGGCACCCCGAATTTAGCATTATATGCATTGGCTCTGAATCATGTCTTTGGTCAATAGTTGGGTTGCCCGGCTCCTGTGCTTGCTACCCTACGTTCCACTACATCGGCTAGGGTAGTAAAGGGAGAACTACTACGGTTGTGCCCTGGTCTAAATAGGATGAGCACCTTAGTAGAGAAAGCCGAAAACTGACTATCATGATGCGGCGAGAGCCGGTCAGCTGTTCGGAGATCTCAAATCGTTGGAGGTTTTTCCACATTTTGCGAAGGATCGTACTTCCCGATCATACGCTGACAGCACTCTGGTTCATATACCAGGGGCTGCGCCTATGTTTTATTATAAAACTCCTATGGCTAAGTGAGAGCGTTCAAGCCGTATAGTCTGGTTGCCTGGTTCGTTGCGCTAAACAACTCCTTCAAGGACCATATAATTGGATCAAGATTGTTTAGATACCATCCCGAACACCTCCGTACTACCTACGTGAGGGCAGAAGTCGACGACTGGCCAACCCTCAAATTTCATACAACACGGCCGCACAGGAGGACACAATCAAAACATAAATTATATTACAAAGTGGATTTGTTGTCATCATACAAGACAAAATACGAGTGTATTCAGTCGAAAATAATGTCATGCCCACACTGTGTGGCTACAATGTGAGACCCCTCTAGGACATCTGCAAAATAGCGCTCGGGTGTACGGTGCTCCTTGCCCTTCGGCGGCACCTTGGTCAGCTCGACGGCGTCCATCTTCGCCCACCACATCTTGCAGCGAACAAAGGTCATCCGGGCACCTTCAATACAGATCGACTGCTTGACGACCTCAAGCCATGGGCAGGCACTAACAAGCCACTTCACAAGCCCGAAGTAGCAGCTGGGTACAGGCGCGGCAGGCTATAGCTGGACTACCAGGTCCCTCATGGCCAGCTCAGCCGCCTTGTGCAGCTCGACCAACTGTTTCAGCTGGTCGCTGAAGGATACCGGATGTTTTGGTCCAATATATTGAGACCAGAACAGCTTCTCCATCGAACTCCCTTCCTCGGCTCGATAGAATTCAGCAACATCGGATACGCTGCGTGGCAAATCCGTAAACGCCCCTGTGGAGCACCAAATTCAGGTGAGTAAAAGGAGTGTTTCCTTCATAGACTTGCTTTGCATAATGAAAGCCTTACCCGCCGCAATCTTCTTAGCCGCCTGGAATTCCTGAAGGGTGCTCTGGGCCTCAGCTCGAGCCTCTTGTGCGCTCTGGGGGGCCTTCGCAAGTTCGAACGCCTGCGTCTTAGAATCACACTCCAGGGACTCGCACTCCTTGACGGCATCCTGAAGCTCTTGCTGAACCTCGCTGACCCAGGCCTCGTGCTTTTCGCTTACATCGTGTTCCTTGGCTACTTTGTCCTCGGCCTTGGCTAATGCCTTCTTGAGGGCCGCCACCTTGGTCGGGACCCCTAGCATAGTCCATGACACTTTTAGTCAGCACGAAGTATTCATCCTTCCTAACATACACGCACAGGTTACTGCATACCTTGGTTGTCCTCCAGCTGCTTCTTCACAAGGCTGAGCTCTTCCTCGGCCTGCTCCAGGCTCTGCTTCAGTTCGGAGACCTCCGCAGTATGAGCGGCAGAAGCCAGCAGCGACGCCTGCTTATTTACATAGACATCATATGTTAGACTCCTGTGAAAAAAAATTGATCCTCTGTTCGGCTTTTCTTTTCGAACACCAAACAGAGCATCAGGGGCTACTGTCTACGCTGTGATATTCTTTCTACAATTATTATTACCTCAAAGCCTGTTAAAAGGCTAGTGCAGGCTTCGGTCAGCCCGCTTTTGGCAGACTGAACCTTTTCGATCACCGTACCCATAAGGACATGGTGTTCATCTGCAATGGAAGCGCCTCGCAGTGCTTCCAGTAGATCATCCGGCGCCCCTGGTCGGACAGAGGTCACCAGCGGAACAGGCACACCCCTTCCTTTTGGAGGAGGCCGTTCGCCGGACTCCGGAGCCGTGCAGGTCTCCGGAATGATATCCGGCTAAGGGACGAATGGAACTCGGCCCCCACCATCATTCCCCATGGGGGCTTCTTCCCCCATGTGTCCGACGGCTATGGAGTCATCCTTGGACGCCGCCCTAACGATCTCCGGAGCCTCCCCTTGGTCGGGAAAGGCCCTTTGGGACACTGCTACCTCTTGAGCTTGCGTTGGATTTCCCCAAAGAGGAAAGGATGATGCAACAGAGTAGCGTAAGTATTTCCCTCAGTTTTTGAGAACCAAGGTATCAATCCAGTAGGAGGCCACGCTCAAGTCCCTCGTACCTGCACAAAACGATAGCTACTCGCAACCAACGCGATTAGGGGTTGTCAATCCCTTCACGGTCACTTACAAGAGTGAGATCTGATAGATATAATATTTTTGGTATTTTTGGTATAGAGATGCAAAGTGAAAAGTAAAGGCAAAGTAAAAAAGCAAAACAAGATTAAAGTGATGGAGATTGATATGATGAGAATAGACCCGGGGGCCATAGGTTTCACTAGTGGCTTCTCTGAAGAGCATAAGTATTCTACGGTGGGTGAACAAATTACTGTTGAGCAATTGACAGAATTGAGCATAGTTATGAGAATATCTAGGCATGATCATGTATATAGGCATCACGTCCGTGACAAGTAGACCGAAACAATTCTGCATCTACTACTATTACTCCACTCATCGACCGCTATCCAGCATGCATCTAGAGTATTAAGTTAAAAACAGAGTAACGCTTTAAGCAAGATGACATGATGTAGAGAGATAAATTCATGCAATATGAAATGAACCCCATCTTGTTATCCTTGATGGCAACGATGCAATACGTGCCTTGATGCCCCTTCTGTCACTGGGAAAGGACACCGCAAGATCGAACCCAAAGCTAAGCACTTCTCCCATGGCAAGAACTACCAATCTAGTTGGCCAAACCAAACGGATAATTCGAAGAGACTTGCAAAGATAACCAATCATACATAAAAGAATTCAGAGAAGATTCAAATATTATTCATAGATAGACTTGATCATAAACCCACAATTCATCGGTCTCAACAAACACACCGCAAAAAGAAGAAGATTACATCGAATAGATCTCCACGAGAGAGGGGGAGAACTTTGTATTGAGATCCAAAAAGAGAGAAGAAGCCATCTAGCTACTAACTATGGTCCCGAAGGTCTGAGGTAAACTACTCACACTTCATCGGAGAGGCTATGATGATGTAGAAGCTCTCCGTGATGACGGCCCTCTCCGGCGGAGCTCCGGAACAGGCCCCAAGATGGGATCTCGTGGATACAGAAAGTTGCGGTGGCGGAATTAGGTTTTTGGCTCCGTATCTGTTCGTTTGGGGGTACGTAGGTATATATAGGAGGAAGAAGTACGTCGGTGGAGCTCCGAGGGGCCCACGAGGCAGGGGGCGCACCCCACACCCTCGTGACCACCTCTCTGATGCCTTGGCGTAGGGTCCAAGTCTCCTGGATCACGTTCGGTTAGAAAATCACGTTCCCGAAGGTTTTATTCCGTTTGGACTCCGTTTGATATTCCGTTTCTTCGAAACACTGAAATAGGCAAAAAAACAGCAATTCTGGGCTGGGCCTCCGGTTAATAGGTTAGTCCCAAAAATAAGATAAAAGTGGAAAATAAATCCCAATATAGTCCAAAACAGTAGATAATATAGCATGGAGCAATCAAAAATTATAGATACGTCGGAGATGTATCAGGCATCCCCAAGCTTAATTCCTGCTCGTCCTCGAGTAGGTAAATGATAAAAAGAGAATTTTTGATGTGGAGTGCTGCTTGGCATAATTTCAATGCAAATCTTCTTAATTGTGATATGAATATTCAGATTCGAAAGATTCAAGACAAAAGTTTATATTGACATAAAAATGATAATACTTCAAGCATACTAACAAAGCAATTATGTCTTCTCAAAATAACATGGCCAAAGAAAGTTATCCCTACAAAATCATATAGTCTGGCTATGCTCTATCTTCACCACACAAAGTATTTAAATCATGCACAACCCCGATGACAAGCCAAGCAATTGTTTCATACTCTAACTTTTTCAATCGTCACGTAATACATGAGCGTGAGCCATGGATATAGCACTATAGGTGGAATAGATTGGTGGTTGTGGAGAAGACAAAAAGAGGGGAAGATAGTCTCACATCAACTAGGCGTATCAACGGGCTATGGAGATGCCCATCAATAGATATCAATGTATGTGAGTAGGGATTGCCATGCAACGGATGCACTAGAGCTATAAGTATATGAAAGATCAAAAAGAAACTAAGTGGGTGTGCATCCAACTTGCTTTCTCATGAAGACCTAAGGAAATTTGAGGAAGCCCATCATTGGAATATACAAGCCAAGTTCTATAATGAAAGATTCCCACTAGTATATGAAAGTGATAACATGAGAGACTCTCTACTATGAAGATCATGGTGCTACTTTGAAGCACAAGTGTGGTAAAAGGATAGTAACATTGTCCCTTCTCTCTTTTTCTCTCATTTTTTTTATTTGGGCCTTTTCTCCTTTTTTATGGCCTCTTTTCTTTCTTTCTTTTTTTTATTTGGGCTTCTTTGGCCTCTTTTATTTATTTTTCGTCCGGAGTCTCATCCCGACATGTGGGGGAATCATAGTCTCCATCATCCTTTCCTCACTAGGACAATGCTCTAACAATGATGATCATCACACTTTTATTTTTCTTACAACTAAACAATTACAACTCGATACTTAGAACAAAATATGACTCTATATGAATGCCTCCGGCGGTGTACTGGGATATGCAATATGACAATGATGGAGTGTGTCATAATAAATGGAACGGTGGAAAGTTGCATGGCAATATATCTCAGAATGGCTATGGAAATGCCATAATAGGTAGGTATGGTGGCTGTTTTGAGGAAGGTATATGGTAGGTGTATGATACCGGCGAAAAGTGCGCGGTGTTAGAGAGGCTAGCAAAGGTGGAAGGGTGAGAGTGCGTATAATCCATGGACTCAACATTAATCATAAAGAACTCATATACTTATTGCAAAAATCTAGAAGTTATCAAAGCAAAGTATTACGCGCATGCTCCTAGGGGGATAGATTGGTAGGAAAAGACCATCGCTTGTCCCCGACCGCCACTCATAAGGAAGACAATCAATAAATAAATCATGCTCCAACTTCATCACATAACGGTTCACCATACGTGCATGCTACGGGAATCACAAACTTTAACACAAGTATTCTTTAAATTCACAACTACTCAACTAGCATGACTTTAATATTATCACCTCCATATCTCAAAAGAATTATCATGCTTCAATCTTTTCTTAGTATTCAACACACTCAAAAGAAAGTTTCACAAATCTTGAATACCAAGCATATTATTATTAAGCAAATTACCATGCTATTAAGAGACTCTCAAAATGATTTAAGTGAAGTATGAGAGATCAATAGTTTTTTTAAAACAAATCCACCACCGTTCTCTAAAAGATCTAAGTGAAGCACATAGAACAAAATTACATAGCCCAAAAGATATAAGTGAAGCACACAGAGCAAAACTACATAGCTCAAAAGATATAAGTGAAGCACATAGAGCAAAATTATAACGCTCAAAAAATATAAGTGAAGCACATAGAGTATTCTATCAAATTTTAATTCATGTATGGCTCTCTCAAAAGGTGTGTACAGCAAGGATGATTGGGGCATACTAAAACACAAAGACACAAATAATACAAGACGCTCCAAGCAAAACACATATCATGTTGGTGAATAAAAATATAGCTCCAAGTAAATTACCGATGGAAGTGGACGAAAGAGGGGATGCCTTCCAGGGCATCCCCAAGCTTTGACTTTTTGGTGTCCTTGGATTATCTTGGGGGTGCCATGGGCATCCCCAAGCTTAGGCTCTTGCCACTCCTTATTCCATAATCCATCACAAGAATTCACCCAAAACTTGAAAACTTCACAACACAAAACTTAAAGTAGAAAACTCGTGAGCTCCGTTAGCGAAAGAAAACAAAAAACCACTTCAAGGTACTGTAATGAACTCATTCTTTATTTATATTGGTGTTAAACCTACTGTATTCCAACTTCTCTATGGATTATAAACTATTTTACTAACCATAGATTCATCAAAATAAGCAAACAACACACGAAAAACAAAATCTATCAAAAACAGAATAGTCTGTAGTAATCTGTAGCTAGCGTAAGATATGGAACCCCAAAAATTCTAAAATAAATTTATGGACGTGAGAAATTTATATATTAATCATCTGAAAAAAGAATTAACTAAATAGCACTGTTAAAATAAAAATGACAGCAGTTCTCGTGAGCGCTAAAGTTTCTGTTTTTTACAGCAAGTTCAACAAGACTTTCCCCAAGTCTTCCCAACGGTTCTACTTGGCACAAACACTAATTAAACACAAAAACACAACCAAAACAGAGGCTAAATAAATTATTTATTACTAAACAGGAGCAAAAAGCAAGGAATAAAAATAAAATTGGGTTGCCACCCAACAAGCGCTATCGTTTAACGCCCCTAGCTAGGCATAAAAGCGAGGATAGATCTAGGTATTGCCATCTTTGGTAGGCAATTCTTCAATGAGGCATCTATATTTCTTAGAAATTTCTTCCTTTCTAGTAATTATCAAAATTTTAGGCACAAGATCAAAAAATTCATTCGTAGCATAAGGTTCCTTAATGATAGCAAAAATATCGGGATGAATGCTTATAGGTTTAAGATCCTTAGTTTCCTTACTAGATGATTCACCCTTATTTTTAGGAACATACATAAGCTTGGTAATTTTAGTGGGAGGACTAGAAGTATTCTTTACGGAAGAAAAAGCAGTTCCTAAGTTGGTAATGATACCCTCAAGTTTATCGATTCTAGTGGAATCTAGATTTATTTTCTCATTAACCATGGGTTCCTTTTCCTTAATATTTTTCAAAGTCATTCCTACCTTAGATCCATATTGGGTAATTTGATTATGGATATTTTTATCTAGATTATCAATTGATTCAATGGTAGCAACTTTTTTTCAATAATTTCAAGCCTTTGCATAACATTCTCCAAAGTTAACATAGTTCCATTAACCAAAAGAGGTGGTGAGCCAAATAAATCTATCATAGCATTATAAGAATCAAAAGTGTGGCTACCCAAGAAATTCCCCCCGGTAATGGTATCAAGGATATATCTATACCAAGGACTAGAACCTACATAAAAACTGCGGAGAAGAACTGAAGTAGATTGCTTCCTGGTAGATCTATTTTGAGCATTGCAAATTCTATACCAAGCATCTTTTAGATTTTCTCCCTCCCTTTGTTTAAAATTTAGAACTTCATTCTTGGGAGACAACGGAGAAGATAAGAGACTAGCCATGACAACAAGCAAACAAACTAGCACACGAGCAAACAAGAGCAAACGGGCAAAAGAGGCAAATAGAGAGGGAGGATAGAGAGAGAGAGGGCGAATAAAATGGCAAGGGTGAAGTGGGGGAGAGGAAAACGAGAGGCAAATGGCAAATAATGTAATGCAAGGGATAGGGATTGTGATGGGTACTAGGTATGTTGACTTTTTGTGTAGACTCCCCGGCAACGGCGCCAGAAATGGCTCGTTGTCGGGAGTCAAATCTTGACTTGCGCGAACCTCCCCGGCAACGGCGCCAGAAATTCTTCTTGCTACCTCTTGATCTTGCGTTGGATTTCCCCGAAGAGGAAAGGATGATGCAGCAGAGTAGCGTAAGTATTTCCCTCAGTTTTTGAGAACCAAGGTATCAATCCAGTAGGAGGCCACGCTCAAGTCCCTCGTACCTGCACAAAACGATAGCTACTCGCAACCAACGCGATTAGGGGTTGTCAATCCCTTCACGGTCACTTACGAGAGTGAGATCTGATAGATATAATATTTTTGGTATTTTTGGTATAGAGATGCAAAGTGAAAAGTAAAGGCAAAGTAAAAAGCAAAACAAGATTAAAGTGATGGAGATTGATATGATGAGAATAGACCCGGGGGACATAGGTTTCACTAGTGGCTTCTCTCAAGAGCATAAGTATTCTACGGTGGGTGAACAAATTACTGTTGAGCAATTGACAGAATTGAGCATAGTTATGAGAATATCTAGGCATGATCATGTATATAGGCATCACATCCGTGACAAGTAGACCGAAACGATTCTGCATCTACTACTATTACTCCACTCATCGACCGCTATCCAGCATGCATCTAGAGTCCAAAATAGTAGATAATACAGCATGGAGCAATCAAAAATTATAGATACATTGGAGACGTATCAGACACCACGTCGCCATCGCCTTTGGGCGAGGTAGAGTGAGCAGGTGGCGGCGACATGCTAGCCATCTCCTTTGAGTCTAGCGAGCCCTCTATCGTGGATTGTGGAGAACTAACGCGGGCCGGACTGCAATAGCATAAATTAAACATATTAATATGGAAAAGGGGAAGGGCCATACATTTGGATGAGCATAAGGTCTTTGGTACTTACGAAGTGGCCCAAGGCTTGGTCCGAGGCATTCGTTCCGGACTGCTATCGACATCCCACGTGGAGTTATCCGTGAGGGATCCCTTCCCCCTCTTGGGTGCCTTCGCTTCCAGGTTCGTAGAGGCCACCCTTTTCTTCCTTCCCCCCTCAGGGGGGGGGGAGTTGTCTTCTTCCTCCTCCTCCTCATCGTCTTCGGTGATCGAAGGGTCAGTCTTGTCTTCGGACGACAGGTCCGAAGTATCCTTTCGACGAAGGCCACTCCTGGTCCCCTTGGCCGCCTTCTTGGTCTTCTTCTCTGGCACGTCATAAGGCGCCAGGATGAAAGGATCGAGAAGAGGTGTCTAGAGGGGGGTGAATAGACTTTAACTAAGAAAATTTGCAGTTTTTAACTTCTTTAGGTTTAAGTAGAGTTTTAGCACAAGTTTAAACATTCACAATACATATCAAGCAAGCATGAAAAGAGCATATGAGCAGCGGAAAGTAAAGCATGCAAGTTGCAAGAATGTAAAGGGATGGGATTGGAGTGTGCAAACACAATTGGAGACCCCGAGATTTTGGAGTGGTTCCGGTAGGTGGTGCTATCGTACATCCACGTTGATGGAGACTTCAACCCACGAAGGGCAACGGTTGCGCGAGTCCACGGAGGGCTCCAACCACGAAGGGTCCACAAAGAAGCAACCTTGTCTATCCCACCATGGCCGTCGCCCACGAAGGACTTGCCTCACAAGGGTAGATCTTCACGAAGTAGGCGATCTCCTTGCCCTTACAAACTCCTTGGTTCAACTCCACAATCTTGACGGAGGCTCCCAAGTGACACCTAAACAATCTAGGAGACACCACTCTCCAAGAGGTAACAAATGGTGTGTTGATGACAAACTCCTTGCTCTCGTGCTTCAAATGATAGTCTCCCCAACACTCAACTCTCTCACAGGATTTGCATTTGGTGGAAACATGATTTGAGTAGAAAGCAACTTGGGGAAGGCTAGAGATCAAGATTTATGTGGTTGGAGTGGAATATCTTGACCTCAACACAAGTGTAGGTGGTTCTCTCTCAAAAAATGTATGTTGGAAGTGTAGGCATGTTCTGATGGCTCTCTCCACGAATGAAGAGTGGGTGGAGGGGTATAAATAGCCTCCACACAAAATCTAACCGTTACACACAAATCTCGAAACTCGGTGGGACCGAATCATGAAAGTCGCTCAGACTGATTTAGTTCAAAATGTGACTGTTAGGGTTTTCGGTGGGACCAACATGATTAACTCGGTGGGACCGATGTGCTAGCGTTAGGGTAAATCCTCAACTCAGTTTGACCAATTACACAAACTCAGTGGGACCGATTTGGGTAATAAGCAAAACATAGAGTTGGCCAAGCAAACTCGGTGGGACCGATTGCATGTCTCGGTGGGACCGAGATTATTGCAATAGGCAACAGAGAGTTTGCAAGCCCACCTCGGTGAGACCGAGATCCCATCGGTGAGACCGAATTGATTAGGGTTCTGGCAGTGGCTATGTCAACTGAACTCGATGGCGCCGGATAGAAAGTTTTGGTGGGGCCGAGTTTGACTTTTGGTTTGGAACATAAGTGGATATGAGAAAGTGGTTGAGGCCTTTGGAGCATATCACTAAGCACTTTGAGAAAGCCATTAGGCAACACCTCATCCCCTCTTAATAGTATTGGCTTTCCTATGGACTCAATGTGATCTTGGATCACTAAAATGGAAAGAGTGGAGTCCTGAGCTTTTAGCTTGAGCCAATCCTTTGTCCTCAGCATCTTGAAGGGGTTCCACATCCTCTAGTCCATGCCACTCCATTGTTGAACTTATCTTAAACATACTAGGTAGGAGCATTAGTCCAACAAGTGATATGTTGGCATTAATTACCAAAATCACCCAGGGAGCACTTGTGCTTTCAATCTCCCTCTTTTTGGTAATTGATGACAACATACATCAAAGCTTTAGATAAAGATATAGAGAATAACAAGTAAAGCTTGGAAAGACATGTAACATGCATAGGCTCCCCGTACATGTATGCAATCATGTAAATATGGAATATATAGGAGCATGTGAATGCATAAGCATGACAGAGTAAGCAATGTGTTACATGTATCTTGGCTATATGCATCAGAGCAAATGATGTGAATATGGGAAATGTACCTTCATGCTCATGATTCCTTCTTGCAAACAATATGTACATCAGTAAGAAATCCTCATACACATGACTGTGATGCATGTACTTACCTTGTGGTCTTGAGTTGGCTTAGGAAGGGATGAACCTAAGTAAACAAGGTTAGATAACATAGATACACCTACTAGCCAGAGCAAACAAAAGAAACCACAAGAGTACCAAGACTGGGATGACATGTAGAGAGTGAGTACTGAGTACTCTATTGTATATAGACATGTCCCCAAGGGTGAAGATGTGCAATGAATTAAAGGATTTCCTTCCCTTAGATGTCTTTCTCCCCCTGCATCTTGCATGGGATATTGGGAGAAGATAGGGAACAGAAAATCAGAGCAACGAAAAGAAATAGAGCTAAAGAAAATAATCAAATATGAGCATGTCTTTCCCCTCTTAAAGACATGTGACTTCTCTCCTCTGGAATACCAAGCATCTGGGGTTTCTTACACTCTCCCTGAGTATGCTCTCCCCCTATAGAAATGATTAAGCTTAAGCTTTGATGTGATCTCTCTCTTAAGCTTTGATGTGATCTCTCTCTCCCCCTTTGACATCAATTTCCAAGAAGGACTCTTCTGGATTGTTATTACAAATGGGTTTGGTCCTTGAGTCACAAAGCGAAGCAGCAAGTCGAATGTGATGCTGGTAGAGAACAAGAATCATTGAGTGGAGCTGGAGCAAAAAGAATACAGGAATCAAGTGGCAAGCAGGCTTTCCTGTAGTGAAGTCGGTGGCACCGAGTTGTGTACTTCAGTGGCCCCGAAAGAATTCGGTTGGACCGAAGGAA
Organism: Triticum urartu; assembly: GCF_056163025.1. NCBI lineage: Eukaryota > Viridiplantae > Streptophyta > Magnoliopsida > Poales > Poaceae > Triticum > Triticum urartu. The sequence goes on along the minus strand of NC_141876.1, from coordinate 358,162,643 downwards.
ACAAATCGGTGTGACCGAGTCCATCACAGAGAAAACATTTTTCACCTCATCTCACTAGGCAATTTAGATCTCACAAGGATTTGCAAGGAATTAGCTGAAAGATTTGCAATGAATTCGATGCAGGGAATGCAGAACACAAATAAACAAAAAGGAAATCTAGTTTTTTTTGAAAGGGGAAATAAATATGCACGAGACAAATGCAAGGGCACAGAGAAACACAAGAGAACTTCATCTAGAATTGGTCGGCGATAAAGTCACCTATGTTAGAGTATATTGACTTAGGAGTCAAGTGAGGACACTTGATCATAGGTCATACTCATCGTTGAAGCTCAAAATGGGGTTACCATTTTTCGTTTAAGCATCTTAATGTATTCACATCTTGTTGAGTTGCTTTGATCCATGTCTTGGAGTAAAGCTTTCTCTAAGATGGAATAATATACCTTGGGTGGTGGTGTTGATCTTGATCATGTAGTTGAACTTGTGTGGGTTGCTCAAGGTTGATGTAGCTCATCAAGAGTTGGGAGCACCACTTGGAATTTGAGTTCATCTTCCTACATGGGTTAGCTTTGCAAGGAAGAGCACTGTTGGGGAATGTAGCAATAATTCAAAAAAAATCCTACGTGTCACCAAGATCGATCTAGGAGATACTAGCAATGAGATAGAGGGAGTGCATCTTCATACCCTTGAGAATCGCTAAGCGGAAGCATTACAAGAACACGGTTGGTGGAGTCGTACACGCAGCGATTCGGATCACGGTCGATTCCGATCTAAGCGCCGAACAGCGGCGCCTCCGCGTTCAACACACGTACAGCCCGGGGATGTCTCCTCCTTCTTGATCCAGCAAGGGGAGAGGAGAAGTTGAGGGAGAACTCCGACAGCACGACAGCGTGGTGGTGATGGAGCTCGTGGTTCTCCGGCAGGGCTTCGCCAAGCGCTATGGAGGAGGAGGAGGTGTAGGACAGGGGGAGGGGCTGCGCCAGGGGAAGGGTGGCTGCCCTCTCTCTCACTCACTATATATAGGGGGAAGGGGTGGAGGAGGCGCCCTAGGGTTCCCTAGGGGAGGGGCGGCGGCCATAGGGGAAACCCTAGATGGGTTTGGGTGTCCCCACCCCTAGGAAACTTGCCCCCCAAGCTGGGAGGGGTGGCTGCCCTAGGGGAGGCGCCCCCACCTCTCCAAGTTACGTGAGATGGGGTGGGAGGGGCGCTCAGCCCCTTAGTGGGCTGATGTGCCCCCTCTCCTTGGCCCATAAGGCCCCCACCGCTTGCCGGGGCCTCCTAAACCCCTTTTGGACACGCTGGTCGTCACCCGGTACCCCCGGAACAATTCCGGACTCCAATACCCTTCGTCCAATATATCGATCTTCACCTTCGGACCATTCCAGAACTCCTCATCACGTCCAGGATCTCATCCAAGACTCCGAACAACCTTCGGTAACCACCTACTATTTCCCATAACAAGTCTAGCGTCACCGAACCTTAAGTGTGTAGACCCTACGGGTTCGGGAACCATGCAGACATGACCGAGACATCTCTCCGGCCCATAACCAATAGCGGGATCTGGATACCCAAATTGGCTCCCACATTTTCCACGATGATCTCATCGGATGAACCACGATGTCGGGGATTCAATCAATCCTGTATACAATTCCCTTTGTCTATCGGTATGTTACTTGCCCGAGATTCGATTGTCGGTATCCCCATACCTCGCTCAATCTCGTTACCGGCAAGTCTCTTTACTCGTTCCGTAACGCATGATCCCGTGACCAACTCCTTAGTCACATTGTGCTCATTATGATGATGCATTACTGAGTGGGCCCAGAGATACCTCTCCATCATATGGAGTGACAAATCCCAGTCTCGATTCGTGCCAACCCAATAGACACTTTCGGAGATACCTGTAGTGCACCTTTATAGCCACCCAGTTACGTTTTGACATTTGGTACACCCAAAGAATTCCTACAGTATCCGGGAGTTGCACAATCTCATGGTCTAAGGAAATGATACTTGACATTAGAAAAGCTTTAGCAAACAAACTTCACGATCTTGTGCTATGCTTAAGATTGGGTCTTGTCCATCACATCATTCTTCTAATGATGTGATCCCGTTATCAATGACATCCAATGTCCATGGTCAGGAAACCATAACCATCTATTGATCAACAAGCTAGTCAACTAGAGGCTTACTAGGGACATGTTGTGGTCTATGTATTCACACATGTATTACGATTCCCGGTTAATACAATTATAGCATGAACAATAGACAATTATCATGAACAAGGAAATATAATAATAACCATTTTATTATTGTCTGTAGGGCATATTTCCAACAAGCACTTGTATATCCAAGATGATAATCATAAAACTTAATGTAGAACTTGTCAAAGGATATGTTTGAAGGGTTTCGTGCTTCCTTGACTTCAACCACCATTGTGTAGAGACTTGGTCATGTAGAAATTGCTCAAGATATGCGTGAGTTGCAATCTCATGGATTTAGATTCATCCAAGTATCTACAGGGGTTAGATAGCATGCAAGGGTGCAAGTATATCCAAGACATATAAATAGCATCATGAAAGAGATATCAAGGATTAGTCAAAGGCTCATACTTTGCATGTATCGAAATGGAGTTTCTACTCCAAGTTTCAAGCATCGATGATGTTCAATTCTCCTCTCAAACGGCAAAACACTTTCTCATCAAGCGGTTTGGTGAATATATCCGCCAACTGCTTATCGGTACGAACATGCCTAAGATCAATGTCCCCTTTGGCAACGTGATCTCGAATGAAATGATGAAGAACTTCAATATGCTTAGTTCGAGAATGTTGCATGGGATTGTGAGCAATCTTGATAGCACTTTCATTGTCACAAAGCAATGGAACATGTTTCACATATATCTCATAGTCCTTGAGAGTTTGGGTCATCCAAAGTAATTGAGCACAACATGAACCAGCGACAATGTATTCCTCTTCAGCAGTGGATAAGGATACCAAGTTTTGTTTCTTGGAAGACCAAGACACAAGATATTTACCAAGAAATTGACAAGTACCCTAAGTGGACTTTCTATCGACCTTGTCTCTGGCATAGTCCGAGTCGGAATAGCCAACAAGATCAAAAGAAAACCTCTTAGTATACCAAATGCCAAAGTTTGGTGTGTGTATTAGGTATCTCACTATCCTTTTCACAGCCTTAAGATGACATTCTTTGGGGACCGCTTGATATCGTGCACACATGCACACACTTAGCATAATATCGGGACGAGAGGCACATAGATATAATATTGAGCCGATCATAGAGCGGTGAACTTTTTGATCAACCGGTTCACCGTCCTTAGTCAAGTCAAGATGTCCACTAGTAGGCATGGGTGTTGTCATACCTTACTGACTCTCTTCTTAGATGCATCACACTTGAGCTGAGCGGCCTCTTGCTTTAGTGCCATGTTGTAGAAATCATCATACTTGGTCGGCTCAAAAAGCACAAGAGCTAGTTGTAGATCTTCTCTGAGGCCACCTCTGAATTGATAAATCATGCTCTTCTCGTTAGGGACGTCTTGTTTAGCGAAACGAGCGAGCCTCTAGAACACGATGTTGTATTGGTAAACAGACAAGCTGCCTTGATTCAGATTGCGGACCTCCTCACGCTTACTCTCAACAACACTTTGAGGAATGTGATGAGCTTTGAAGTCCCTGTGGAAATCATCCCAGGTAATCAAACGACCTCCTCTGGAATCTTTGTATTGTTGATACCACTCAGCAGCTTGGTCTTTGAGTTGGAACAAAGAAAACTTGACAAAGTCCTCACGCCTGACGTTGCTACACTCAAAATGTTTGCAGATATCCACGAGCCAATCGTTAGCGTCTGTGGCCTCGACACAGTTACTGAAGGACTTCGGCTGGTTTGCGAGGAACTGGTTGAGGCTAGCAAACTGAGCTTGATTGTTGCCACGGCCTTGATTTCCTTGGTTGCGCTCTTGCAAGAGTTGCATAAGCATCTGCGTGTTGGCATTGGTAGCGGCCATGATAGCTTGCCATGCCTCTGGAGGTGGAGGTGGTGGTGGAGGTTCCGGATTCTGACGCGTTGGAGGAGCCATCCTGAAGAGGGTGACATCCGTTAGCATCTTGAAAGACATATATTCAAGTTGAATCAATGGATCGAAATTGCAACGTGTAGCCTTAACATTCGAACAATGATGAACGAATGAATTCCAAAGTAAATGATCAAACATCCATAAATTGAGAAGCCACTCAGATAGAGGTAGATGAATAAAACAACAAGGTACGGATATGAACAAATAATTGGTAAGGATTACCCAATCATAAACCAAATATATGCAAGAAGAAATACTGGAGCTACATGAATTCCCACCTATGAAACTCCTGAAACTTTCTGGTCATGCAATCAGGTGTTGGGGATACAGGGGAAGCATAATATCTCACCCAAAACTAGCAAATCCTACATCCAGCTGTATCCATCCTTCAACACATAACCAAGAAACCTTCGGAAATCATTTACCTCAACCTTCGAAAAGCATCCGTTATACGAGTTATGGCAATACTCCCGAACTCCCGCCCCAGTACTGGGTGGCGTCGAGGTTATCTCACCAACAACTACATCAAGGAGATTTTTTATGTCGGCGAACTCAGGTATTCCAGAACTGCAACGATAAAATTGTGATGACAACACCTTGGAGCTCAACTCCCCAGGACACTGCCACAACCCCTAAATGTTAGGAGGCACCAAGAACAATGTTCTCGTCACAAAACCATCAGAACGATTCCAAGATACCCGCGTGATCCTAAAAAAAATAGTGAAATTTAAGAAGAGAAGAGTCAAAACTCTACATCAGGATGCCTCACCAGAGCGACGAAGGGACTGAGAATCCTACTCTCCGATATATATATAATCCTATAAGACTCAAAACATTTTTCTAGACTCAACAACGCCAGCGATTCGATCAAGCAGGGGGCTCCTAAGTCGGGGAAGGCTCTGATACCAACTTGTAACACCCACGATGCGGCTATATCTCCCACGTGTCGGAGCACGACTTAGAGGCATAACCGCATAGTAGGCATGTCGCAAGAGGGGTAATCTTTACACATCCCATGTACTAAATAAGAAAGGGATAAAGAGTTGGTTTACAATCGCCACTTCACACAATACATAGATATAGCATTACATCATCCAGAATACAATCAAGGTCCGACTACGAAACCAAAATAAAGACAACCCCAAATGCAAAAGATCCCCGATCGCCCCAACTAGGCTCCACTACTGATCGTCTGGAAAGGAAACATAGTAACGTCCTGAATCCTCATCGAACTCCCACTTGAGTTCGGTCGCATCCCCTGTACTGGCATCATCGGCACCTGCATTTGGTTTTGGAAGTAATCTGTGAGTCACGGGGACTCAGCAATCTCACACCCTCGCGATCAAGACTATTTAAGCTTATGGGTAGGAAAAGTTAGTGAGGTGGAGCTGCAGCAAGCACTAGCTTATATGGTGGCTAACTTACGCAAATGAGAGCGAGAAGAGAAGCAAAGCACGATCAATAAACTATCAGATCAAGAAGTGATCCTAGAACTACTTATGTTCAAGCATAACACGAGACCGTGTTCTCTTCCCCGACCCCACCGAAAAGAGACCATCACGGCTACACACGCTGTTGATTCATTTTAATTAAGTTAAGTGTCAAGTTTTCTACAACCAGATATTAACAAATTCCCATCTAACCATAACCGCGGGCACGTCTTTCGAAAGTTCAAAACCCTGCAGGGGTGTCCCAACTTAGCCCATCACAAGCTCTCATGGTCAATGAAGGATATTCCTTCTCCCAGGACGACCCGATCAGACTCGGAATCCCAGGTACTAGACATTTCGACAATGGTAAAACAAGACCAGCAAGACCACCCGCTGTGCCGACAAATCCCGATAGGAGCTGCACATATCTTGTTCTCAGGGCACACCGGATATGCTAAGCGTACAGGAGCCAACGTAACCCAAGTTGCCAAGGGACGGCCCTGCACGGTGCTCTAGTTTTGACCAACACTCAGAGGAGCACTGGCCCGGGGGGTTTAAAATAAAGATGACCCTTGAGTCCGAGAAACCCAAGGGAAAAAGGCTTAGGTGGCAAATGGTAAAACCAAGGTCAGGCCTTTCTGGAGGAGTTTTATTCAAGGCGAACTGTCAAGGGGTTCCCATTATAACCCAACTGCGTAAGGAACTCAAAATCAAGGAACATAACACCGGTATGACGGAAACTAGGACGGCAAGAGTGGAACAAAACACCAGGCGTAAGGCCGAGCCTTCCACCCTTTACCAAGACTATATGTGCATTAAAGTAAACAAGATATAATAATGATATCCCAACAATAAACATGTTCCAACAAGGAACAAACTCCAATCTTCACCTGTAACTAGCAATGCTATAAGAGGGGCTGAGCAAAGCGGTAACATAGCCAAACAATGGTTTGCTAGGACAAGGTGGGTTAGAGGCTTGACATGGCAATATGGGAGGCATGATATAGCAAGTGGTAGGTATCGCGGAATAGCAATAGAGCGAGCAACTAGCAAGCAAAGATAGAAGTGATATCGAGGGTATGGTCATCTTGCCTGCAAAGTTCTCCGAGTTGACGTAAGCTTGATCCTCGTAAGCGTACTCAACGGGTTCCTCGATCACGCAATCGTCTCCCGGCTCTACCCAAAGCAAGAACACAAGCAAAGGAAACCACAATCAACCACGGTGCAATGCGCAAGCAACATGATGCGAAACATGGCATGATATGCGGGATGTGATATGCAATGCATATGCATGCTCCGGAAGGAAAAGATTGAACCAGGCCTCAACTTGGTAAACCAAGAGTTGCACTGGAGAGATGAGTTGATTTCGGTCGAAATCGATATAAAGATTACCGGAATCGGATGCACGGTTTACAAATGGCAAGCAAAACAAGAATGGCACAATTCTGCGATTAACAGCACAATGCCATATAGAATGCAACAAGAAACTAAGCTACTACACTCCGACATAGCAACAAAGCACATGGCAGTGATCTACTCAAGATTCTTGACAAAAGATGAACACTGAGCTACGGCTAAATCACACAATAGCAGGCTCAAACAAGCATGTCAAAAGTGCAAAAGATATCAGCTTCACAGACTTGGTGAAAATAACAACATGCCAGGAATTAACATCAGGAAGCAATGTTTAGAGCAAGATAACAACATGCTACAGGATCAGAACATAGCAATACAAGGCATGGCATGAGTCCACTCAAAGCATATAAAAAAAGTCCCTTACTGGCCATAAGCCAAAAGGGCACATAAAATATGATGGCACCCATGTAAATATAGCAAGTTTCGTTAACAGATTCAGACTTGGCGGAAAACTGGACATGGCATAACCAAAATTATGAAGGCATGTTTCCAAGCTCGATGCACTCAACACAAGGCATTGCATGACAAGCTAAGCATACTACCATCAATAATACATGTTCAAGAAGCTAACCATGGCAAGAACCATCTCATAGCATGCATGGATCAACTACAACAACCTTGGCAAAATTGATTAACACGTAAACAATCTGCCAGGAACATTTTATAGCAAAAGTAGAGCAAGACTGAGTCATGCTAGGGCACTCCATAAATGCAAATAGGGACATGGATGGATAGAGCACAACCATATGTCCAAATCATCCTTACTGAACATACTCAAAAGAAGCATGGATCACTCTGTAGCAACATGAATACATGACATAAAAATAATATCAGGGAAAATGACTTGGTGAAAATCTAAGTCCCTGAAATCAGCAACATCACGAGAGCTACTTTGCATGCTTGTGCTAGTCACCATATTGATCACAAAAATACATGGCATACACCCCTGTAAAGATGGCATGGCATAAGCCCCCACCCTCTTGGGCCCCTCGTGGCCCCACCGACCTACTTCTTTCGCCTATATATACTCTTATACCCTGAAAACATCCAGGGGAGCCACGAAACCACTTTTCCACCGCCGCAACCTTCTGTACCTGTGAGATCCCATTTGGGGACCTTTTTCGGTAATCTGCCGGAGGGGGATTCGATCACGGAGGGCTTCTACGTCAACACCATAGCCTCTCTGATGATGTGTAAGTAGTTTACCACAGACCTTCGGGTCCATAGTTATTAGCTAGATGGCTTCTTCTCTCTCTTTGGATCTCAATACAAATTTCTCCCCGATGTTCTTGGAGATCTATTCGATGTAATTCTTTTTGTGGTGTGTTTGCCAAGATCCGATGTATTATGGGTTTGTGATTAAGATTATCCATGACAATATTTGATTCTTCTCTGAATTCTTATATGCATGATTTGATATCTTTGCAAGTCTCTTCGAATTATCAGTTTGGTTTGGCCTACTAGATTGAACTTTCTTGCAATGGGAGAAGTGCTTAGCTTTGGGTTCAATCTTGCGATGTCCTTTCCCAGTGACAGCAGGGGCAGCAAGGCACGTATTGTATTGCATCGAGGATAAAAAGATGGGGTTTATATCATATTGCTTGAGTTTATCCCTCTACATAATGTCATCTTCCTAACGCGTTAATCTGTTCTTATGAACTTAATACTCTAGATGCCTGCTGGATAGCGGTCGATGTGTGGAGTAATAGTAGTAGATGCAGAATCGTTTCGGTCTACTTGTCATGGACGTGATGCCTATATTCATGATCATGCCTAGATATCATCATAACTATGTGCTTTTCTATCAATTGCTCGACAGTAATTTGGTCACCCACCGTAATATATGCTATCTTGAGAGAAACCACTAGTGAAACCTATGGCCCCTGGGTCTACATTACATCATATAAGTTTCCGCTCTATAATTCTAGTTTACTATTTAGTTTCCGATCTATAATTCTAGTTTACTGATCGGGTCTTTCCGGGAGAAGGAATATCCTTTGTTGATCGTGAGAGCTTTTGATGGGCTAAGTTGGGACACCCCTACAGGGTATAAACTTTCGAGAGCCATTTCCACGGTTATGTGGCAGATGGGAATTTGTTAATATCCGGTTGTAGAGAACTTGACACTTGACTTAATTAAAATGCATCAACCGCGTGTGTAGCCATGATGATCTCTTTTCGGCGGTGTCCAGGAAGTGAACACGGTTTGGGTTATGTTTGAACGTAAGTAGTTTCAGGATCACTTCTTGATCACTTCTAGCTTCACGACCGTTGCGTAGCTTCTCATCTTACTCTTATTTGCGTATGTTAGCCACCATATTTGCTTAGTGTTTGCTACAGCTCCACCTCATTACCTTATCTTACCCATAAGCTTAAATAGTCTTGATCTCATGGGTTTTGAGATTGCTGAGTCCTCGTGACTCACAGTTAGTACCAAAACAGTTGCAGGTGCCGATGATACCGATGCAGGTGATGCTACCGAACTCAAGTGGGTGTTCGACGAGGATCATGGTCGTTACTATGTTTTGTTCCCTGATGATCAATAGTTGAGCCCAGTTGGGACGATCGGGGATCTAGCAGTTGGGTTTATCTTCTGGTTGTCCGTAGTCGGACTATGAGTGTACTCTAATGATGTACGAATTAAGTGCTATTTGTGTGAAGTGGCGATTGTAAGCCAACTCTTTATCCCCTTCTTATTTAGAACATGGGTTTGTGTGAAGATTACCCCTCTTGCGACAAAACCACCATGCGGTTATGCCTCTAAGTCGTGCCTCGACACGTGGGAGCTATAGCCGCATTGTGGGTGTTACATTATGCTCTTATACTTGTACTGACCTCTCATAACCCGTGCAGTGGACAAGCAAAGCCTATCAAGAAAGCAAGGGTTACCAAACCGGCTGAAGTCCCCAAGGTCAATGAACCAGAACAGCAAATTCCAGCATCTGACACCTCCATGCCCCAACCCCAAGAGCCTGTCCATGATGATCCGCCAGAAATTCCTGACCTCTCCAATGACCCTACAGATCTCAATCCTTTGAGCACTGAATCGTCAAGCCCCATTAAACCGGCAGGAACACCTGTCGATGTTGTTGTAATCACTGGCACCAGTTTCAAGGAACTAGGACAACCCACTGTTTTGTCCAAGCACTCCGCAAAAGAGGAGTTTATTGAAAGGCGGAAAGTGGGGTTTGATATCGCCAATTACTCTCAACTAAGCATCAGTGAAGTACTCTCTGGCTATCTCAACCAAGTTCATACCAGCCGCGATCTTGAGATTGACATGGTGAAACAGATGCACCAGAAATATGAGGTATGAATTCCGGCTTGATACATTATGCATATCCAATCAGCCCCCAAGTCTACTGTGTATGATAAGATTGAATATGATGTATACTTTACAATAGTTAAGAATAGAAAAAGCATCTTTGGTAGTATCCTTCAAAGGTCGGCTTTCACTTTCAGAATTGAACTGGGCTTTTAACAATTAACATTGCCTCCGTAGCCCCCAAGTACTGGTTTAATCAGGATGAATGAACCGATAGAGTTCACCACTGTTTCTAAATGAAAGATTACTTGTGTATTCCCCATGAGCTGGATGTGGTTGTTCGCAGCACAACCGTGCCATCAAAAAATTGAAATGAAACACGAGCAATGTGCATTAGCCCCCAAGTGCCAAGTGCTCTTGCTTGCAAAGTGCTTGGGACTTATTTATATTTGGCCATTTGTATGAAGAATGTTTCCATACGCATTAGCCCCCAGGTGCCAAGCATTGTTGCTTGCAAAAAGCTTGGTACTTTATTCTTGAAACCCAAATATGAATATGATTTCAACTATGTGCATACACAGGATGCCACTGCTCAACTTCAATCAGAATTGGCTGATGTGAAAACTCGACTGGAGCTTCAAGAATCTAAGACCCGGAAAGCCGACTCAAAGTTCAAATTTAGTCTTGTGGAGAGAGAAAAACTGAAGACCGGTTTTGATGCTGAAAGAACCGCCTGGGTTGAAGAGAAAACCACTCTTACACAACGGGCTGAAAAGGCGGAAGCTGGTCGTCAAAAGGTGTCCACTAAGCTTACCGGTTTAAAACACAGGGTATCCCAAATGGTTTCTGCTATATTTGGTGAGTCACCTTGCCTGTCGGATTTCGGGTTCCAGCAAAACCCTTGAGGTTCGAACACTGGGGTGCGCACAAAGATCTCTCCGCCTCTCTAGCTCGCACACATCATGATCTCACGGCCTAGCTCGACGAACCCAAAGAACAAGAGACACGAGAGTTTATACTGGTTTGGGCCACGGATGTGGTGTAATACCCTACTCCAGTGTGGTGTGGTGGATTGCCTCTTGGGCTGAGGATGAACAGTTACAAGGGAAGAACATCCTCCCAAGGAGAGGTGTTGTTGTGCTTGGTGGTTGATGCGGTTCCGGATCCTCTCTTTATAAGGTGGTGGCTCGCCCTATTTACAGAGGCCCGGGTCCTCTTCCCAAATATTAGGCGGGAAGGTATCGCAGAACGGCCAGTTTGAAGGGGGGGCAGCTAGTACAAGCTATCCTGACAAAAGTAGTCTTCGCCTACCAAAGGCTCTGGTGGTGACGCCGTCTTCGGCTCCACGGTGACCTCCGTCCTGCTGTCCTGCTGGTCTTGGTCTTGTTGGACCGATACGGAAACCTTTGCCTGATGTCTCGGGACTCCTCGTCTGCGCTTGCCCCTTTAACACCAAAGAGGAAATGAGGACACTGCGCGCACTGGCGCCCGCCTGGCGCCAGTCTTCATGGCTTGCGTCACACAAACCTCGCGAGGTATCCCTTTCCTTGATCTCTCCGCCCCTCGCGAGCCAGCCTGGTGAGGCCGCCCCTGAGGAAGTCTTGTGTCGTCCGCCTCGTGAGGCTTGGCCCCTCAAGAGGGTCTTGAGTGTTTGTTGATGAAGATGGGTTGTACAGGGCCGCTGATGGAGCCACGTTGTGGGCCGCAGGCAGGCAAGTCTGGGGAGCCCCGTTCCCAGGACGCCGACAGTAGCCCACGGGCCCAAGGTGCGCTCGGACTTGGTTTCGAGGCGAAGCCAAAGGGCAAGTGCAGGACATTGTGGGCCCCAACAGCCTGCGGCCCCGCTTGACCCATGGCGATTGATTGGACGTGGGCGTCTCCGCTTCCCCATGCCGCCTCAGCAACTGCCCGACTTGATGAGTCCTTGCTGCATACAAAAAAAGATCATTATTACCTTAGATCGTGGAGGCCATCGGTTGGCATCCCCTTGGCTATAAATGGGTAGGGGGGCAGAGCCCATGTCGCCCATCTCTTCCTTTGCTTCTCCCGCTCCTTCTTCTTCCTCGCTTCACTGCCAGCAGTGACACCCATGGCACCCGCGAAGAGGCTCTCGGCTGCGGAGAAGGGGAAGGCTCGCCAGGAGGGGCTTGGCTCACCGCCGCCCAAGAGGGGGCACGGCCGTCCCCGCAAGCACACCATGACCCCCGTCGCGGCTCCTCGCGGTCGCGGTGGCGCTTCTTCGCGTGGTGGTCGTCGCTCGAGTCGTGGGGGGCCTGTCGATGAAGGGAGGCATGCCATGGTCGCACGGCCGCCTAGGCTGCACTTCCACTCTGCGGAAGTGCTGCCTGAGTTCGTCGTTTGGTCAGAGAACCCGACCGACACTGGGCTTCAGCTCCCGCGCTTCTTTGTCGGTGAGATGCCAACCACTGGTGCAGGCGGTCTTTGGTTGTAGGCGGACGGCTGCTGCAGCAAGGCTTCGTGGGTCGTGGTTGAGGTCTCCGCCGCAGGCAACGTAGTCCTGGCTCGCGGCTGGAAGACGTTTGCCCGCGTGCGCGTCCTGAGCCAGCGGTGCTCCCTCCACTTCAAGTACGATGGCAACGCGACCCTCTATGTGAGGGTGTTTGGGGAAGATGGTCGTCGCGTCGGGTGTTGCCCCGAGGACAACGACGGCGGTGAGGCGCTCGGCTCGGCGACGGCCGCGACGAGAGTGAAGGCAGGCTCGCCCACGGCGCGGGCCATGACTCGTGCAGCTACGGTGACTCTTCTTCCGGCGACAGCTCCAGCAGCGGTGGCTACTTCCAGCCGCCACACCGTCGTGCCCGCTTCGAAGGTGGCAGCGGGTCGTCTTGTCACTGCGCTTTAGTGAAGCGCGAGGAGGGGTCTGGCTATTTTCTTTCTCTCTTTTCTTTTTTTCCAGTTTCCCTATGGATAACCCCATCAGGTAGCACCCGTACACTTTGGTACGTTTTGATGTTTTCCAGGGGCTTTATAGCACCCCACATTATGGCAATAAAAGTCCGAACACTTCTTATAAGTATAGTTCGGCACCCCGAATTTAGCATTATATGCATTGGCTCTGAATCATGTCTTTGGTCAATAGTTGGGTTGCCCGGCTCCTGTGCTTGCTACCCTACGTTCCACTACATCGGCTAGGGTAGTAAAGGGAGAACTACTACGGTTGTGCCCTGGTCTAAATAGGATGAGCACCTTAGTAGAGAAAGCCGAAAACTGACTATCATGATGCGGCGAGAGCCGGTCAGCTGTTCGGAGATCTCAAATCGTTGGAGGTTTTTCCACATTTTGCGAAGGATCGTACTTCCCGATCATACGCTGACAGCACTCTGGTTCATATACCAGGGGCTGCGCCTATGTTTTATTATAAAACTCCTATGGCTAAGTGAGAGCGTTCAAGCCGTATAGTCTGGTTGCCTGGTTCGTTGCGCTAAACAACTCCTTCAAGGACCATATAATTGGATCAAGATTGTTTAGATACCATCCCGAACACCTCCGTACTACCTACGTGAGGGCAGAAGTCGACGACTGGCCAACCCTCAAATTGCATACAAAACGGCCGCACAGGAGGACACAATCAAAACATAAATTATATTACAAAGTGGATTTGTTGTCATCATACAAGACAAAATACGAGTGTATTCAGTCGAAAATAATGTCATGCCCACACTGTGTGGCTACAATGTGAGACCCCTCTAGGACATCTGCAAAATAGCGCTCGGGTGTACGGTGCTCCTTGCCCTTCGGCGGCACCTTGGTCAGCTCGACGGCATCCATCTTCGCCCACCACATCTTGCAGCGAACAAAGGTCATCCGGGCACCTTCAATACAGATCGACTGCTTGACGACCTCAAGCCATGGGCAGGCACTAACAAGCCACTTCACAAGCCCGAAGTAGCAGCTGGGTACAGGCGCGGCAGGCTATAGCTGGACTACCAGGTCCCTCATGGCCAGCTCAGCCGCCTTGTGCAGCTCGACCAACTGTTTCAGCTGGTCGCTGAAGGATACCGGATGTTCTGGTCCAATATATTGAGACCAGAACAGCTTCTCCATCGAACTCCCTTCCTCGGCTCGATAGAATTCAGCAACATCGGATACGCTGCGTGGCAAATCCGTAAACGCCCCTGTGGAGCACCAAATTCAGGTGAGTAAAAGGAGTGTTTCCTTCACAGACTTGCTTTGCATAATGAAAGCCTTACCTGCCGCAATCTTCTTAGCCGCCTGGAATTCCTGAAGGGTGCTCTGGGCCTCAGCTCGAGCCTCTTGTGCGCTCTGGGGGGGCCTTCGCAAGTTCGAACGCCTGCGTCTTAGAATCACACTCCAGGGACTCGCACTCCTTGACGGCATCCTGAAGCTCTTGCTGAACCTCGCTGACCCAGGCCTCGTGCTTTTCGCTTACATCGTGTTCCTTGGCTACTTTGTCCTCGGCCTTGGCTAATGCCTTCTTGAGGGCCGCCACCTTGGTCGGGACCCCAAGCATAGTCCATGACACTTTTAGTCAGCACGAAGTATTCATCCTTCCTAACATACACGCACAGGTTACTGCATACCTTGGTTGTCCTCCAGCTGCTTCTTCACAAGGCTGAGCTCTTCCTCGGCCTGCTCCAGGCTCTGCTTCAGTTCGGAGACCTCCGCAGTATGAGCGGCAGAAGCCAGCAGCGACGCCTGCTTATTTACATAGACATCATATGTTAGACTCCTGTGAAAAAAAATTGATCCTCTGTTCGGCTTTTCTTTTCGAACACCAAACAGAGCATCAGGGGCTACTGTCTACGCTGTGATATTCTTTCTACAATTATTATTACCTCAAAGCCTGTTAAAAGGCTAGTGCAGGCTTCGGTCAGCCCGCTTTTGGCAGACTGAACCTTTTCGATCACCGTACCCATAAGGACATGGTGTTCATCTGCAATGGAAGCGCCTCGCAGTGCTTCCAGTAGATCATCCGGCGCCCCTGGTCGGACAGAGGTCACCAGCGGAATAGGCACACCCCTTCCTTTTGGAGGAGGCCGTTCGCCGGACTCCGGAGCCGTGCAGGTCTCCGGAATGATATCCGGCTAAGGGACGAATGGAACTCGGCCCCCACCATCATTCCCCATGGGGGCTTCTTCCCCCATGTGTCCGACGGCTATGGAGTCATCCTTGGACGCCGCCCTAACGATCTCCGGAGCCTCCCCTTGGTCGGGAAAGGCCCTTTGGGACACTGCTACCTCTTGAGCTTGCGTTGGATTTCCCCAAAGAGGAAAGGATGATGCAACAGAGTAGCGTAAGTATTTCCCTCAGTTTTTGAGAACCAAGGTATCAATCCAGTAGGAGGCCACGCTCAAGTCCCTCGTACCTGCACAAAACGATAGCTACTCGCAACCAACGCGATTAGGGGTTGTCAATCCCTTCACGGTCACTTACAAGAGTGAGATCTGATAGATATAATATTTTTGGTATTTTTGGTATAGAGATGCAAAGTGAAAAGTAAAGGCAAAGTAAAAAAGCAAAACAAGATTAAAGTGATGGAGATTGATATGATGAGAATAGACCCGGGGGCCATAGGTTTCACTAGTGGCTTCTCTGAAGAGCATAAGTATTCTACGGTGGGTGAACAAATTACTGTTGAGCAATTGACAGAATTGAGCATAGTTATGAGAATATCTAGGCATGATCATGTATATAGGCATCACGTCCGTGACAAGTAGACCGAAACAATTCTGCATCTACTACTATTACTCCACTCATCGACCGCTATCCAGCATGCATCTAGAGTATTAAGTTAAAAACAGAGTAACGCTTTAAGCAAGATGACATGATGTAGAGAGATAAATTCATGCAATATGAAATGAACCCCATCTTGTTATCCTTGATGGCAACGATGCAATACGTGCCTTGATGCCCCTTCTGTCACTGGGAAAGGACACCGCAAGATCGAACCCAAAGCTAAGCACTTCTCCCATGGCAAGAACTACCAATCTAGTTGGCCAAACCAAACGGATAATTCGAAGAGACTTGCAAAGATAACCAATCATACATAAAAGAATTCAGAGAAGATTCAAATATTATTCATAGATAGACTTGATCATAAACCCACAATTCATCGGTCTCAACAAACACACCGCAAAAAGAAGAAGATTACATCGAATAGATCTCCACGAGAGAGGGGGAGAACTTTGTATTGAGATCCAAAAAGAAAGAAGAAGCCATCTAGCTACTAACTATGGTCCCGAAGGTCTGAGGTAAACTACTCACACTTCATCGGAGAGGCTATGATGATGTAGAAGCTCTCCGTGATGACGGCCCTCTCCGGCGGAGCTCCGGAACAGGCCCCAAGATGGGATCTCGTGGATACAGAAAGTTGCGGTGGCGGAATTAGGTTTTTGGCTCCGTATCTGTTCGTTTGGGGGTACGTAGGTATATATAGGTGGAAGAAGTACGTCGGTGGAGCTCCGAGGGGCCCACGAGGCAGGGGGCGCACCCCACACCCTCGTGACCACCTCTCTGATGCCTTGGCGTAGGGTCCAAGTCTCCTGGATCACGTTCGGTTAGAAAATCACGTTCCCGAAGGTTTTATTCCGTTTGGACTCCGTTTGATATTCCGTTTCTTCGAAACACTGAAATAGGCAAAAAAACAGCAATTCTGGGCTGGGCCTCCGGTTAATAGGTTAGTCCCAAAAATAATATAAAAGTGGAAAATAAATCCCAATATAGTCCAAAACAGTAGATAATATAGCATGGAGCAATCAAAAATTATAGATACGTCGGAGATGTATCAGGCATCCCCAAGCTTAATTCCTGCTCGTCCTCGAGTAGGTAAATGATAAAAAGAGAATTTTTGATGTGGAGTGCTGCTTGGCATAATTTCAATGCAAATCTTCTTAATTGTGATATGAATATTCAGATTCGAAAGATTCAAGACAAAATTTTATATTGACATAAAAATGATAATACTTCAAGCATACTAACAAAGCAATTATGTCTTCTCAAAATAACATGGCCAAAGAAAGTTATCCCTACAAAATCATATAGTCTGGCTATGCTCTATCTTCACCACACAAAGTATTTAAATCATGCACAACCCCGATGACAAGCCAAGCAATTGTTTCATACTCTAACTTTTTCAATCGTCATGTAATACATGAGCGTGAGCCATGGATATAGCACTATAGGTGGAATAGATTGGTGGTTGTGGAGAAGACAAAAAGAGGGGAAGATAGTCTCACATCAACTAGGCGTATCAACGGGCTATGGAGATGCCCATCAATAGATATCAATGTATGTGAGTAGGGATTGCCATGCAACGGATGCACTAGAGCTATAAGTATATGAAAGATCAAAAAGAAACTAAGTGGGTGTGCATCCAACTTGCTTTCTCATGAAGACCTAAGGCAATTTGAGGAAGCCCATCATTGGAATATACAAGCCAAGTTCTATAATGAAAGATTCCCACTAGTATATGAAAGTGATAACATGAGAGACTCTCTACTATGAAGATCATGGTGCTACTTTGAAGCACAAGTGTGGTAAAAGGATAGTAACATTGTCCCTTCTCTCTTTTTCTCTCATTTTTTTTATTTGGGCCTTTTCTCCTTTTTTATGGCCTCTTTTCTTTCTTTCTTTTTTTTATTTGGGCTTCTTTGGCCTCTTTTATTTATTTTTCGTCCGGAGTCTCATCCCGACATGTGGGGGAATCATAGTCTCCATCATCCTTTCCTCACTAGGACAATGCTCTAACAATGATGATCATCACACTTTTATTTTTCTTACAACTCAACAATTACAACTCGATACTTAGAACAAAATATGACTCTATATGAATGCCTCCGGCGGTGTACCGGGATATGCAATATGACAATGATGGAGTGTGTCATAATAAATGGAACGGTGGAAAGTTGCATGGCAATATATCTCAGAATGGCTATGGAAATGCCATAATAGGTAGGTATGGTGGCTGTTTTGAGGAAGGTATATGGTAGGTGTATGATACCGGCGAAAAGTGCGCGGTGTTAGAGAGGCTAGCAAAGGTGGAAGGGTGAGAGTGCGTATAATCCATGGACTCAACATTAATCATAAAGAACTCATATACTTATTGCAAAAATCTAGAAGTTATCAAAGCAAAGTATTACGCGCATGCTCCTAGGGGGATAGATTGGTAGGAAAAGACCATCGCTTGTCCCCGACCGCCACTCATAAGGAAGACAATCAATAAATAAATCATGCTCCAACTTCATCACATAACGGTTCACCATACGTGCATGCTACGGGAATCACAAACTTTAACACAAGTATTCTTTAAATTCACAACTACTCAACTAGCATGACTTTAATATTATCACCTCCATATCTCAAAAGAATTATCATGCTTCAATCTTTTCTTAGTATTCAACACACTCAAAAGAAAGTTTCACAAATCTTGAATACCAAGCATATTATTATTAAGCAAATTACCATGCTATTAAGAGACTCTCAAAATGATTTAAGTGAAGTATGAGAGATCAATAGTTTTTTTAAAACAAATCCACCACCGTGCTCTAAAAGATCTAAGTGAAGCACATAGAACAAAATTACATAGCCCAAAAGATATAAGTGAAGCACACAGAGCAAAACTACATAGCTCAAAAGATATAAGTGAAGCACATAGAGCAAAATTATAACGCTCAAAAAATATAAGTGAAGCACATAGAGTATTCTATCAAATTTTAATTAATGTATGGCTCTCTCAAAAGGTGTGTACAGCAAGGATGATTGGGGCATACTAAAACACAAAGACACAAATAATACAAGACGCTCCAAGCAAAACACATATCATGTTGGTGAATAAAAATATAGCTCCAAGTAAATTACCGATGGAAGTGGACGAAAGAGGGGATGCCTTCCAGGGCATCCCCAAGCTTTGACTTTTTGGTGTCCTTGGATTATCTTGGGGGTGCCATGGGCATCCCCAAGCTTAGGCTCTTGCCACTCCTTATTCCATAATCCATCACAAGAATTCACCCAAAACTTGAAAACTTCACAACACAAAACTTAAAGTAGAAAACTCGTGAGCTCCGTTAGCGAAAGAAAACAAAAAACCACTTCAAGGTACTGTAATGAACTCATTCTTTATTTATATTGGTGTTAAACCTACTGTATTCCAACTTCTCTATGGATTATAAACTATTTTACTAACCATAGATTCATCAAAATAAGCAAACAACACACGAAAAACAAAATCTATCAAAAACAGAATAGTCTGTAGTAATCTGTAGCTAGCGTAAGATATGGAACCCCAAAAATTCTAAAATAAATTTATGGACGTGAGAAATTTATATATTAATCATCTGAAAAAAGAATTAACTAAATAGCACTGTTAAAATAAAAATGACAGCAGTTCTCGTGAGCGCTAAAGTTTCTGTTTTTTACAGCAAGTTCAACAAGACTTTCCCCAAGTCTTCCCAACGGTTCTACTTGGCACAAACACTAATTAAACACAAAAACACAACCAAAACAGAGGCTAAATAAATTATTTATTACTAAACAGGAGCAAAAAGCAAGGAATAAAAATAAAATTGGGTTGCCACCCAACAAGCGCTATCGTTTAACGCCCCCAGCTAGGCATAAAAGCGAGGATAGATCTAGGTATTGCCATCTTTGGTAGGCAATTCTTCAATGAGGCATCTATATTTCTTAGAAATTTCTTCCTTTCTAGTAATTATCAAAATTTTAGGCACAAGATCAAAAAATTCATTCGTAGCATAAGGTTCCTTAATGATAGCAAAAATATCGGGATGAATGCTTATAGGTTTAAGATCCTCAGTTTCCTTACTAGATGATTCACCCTTATTTTTAGGAACATACATAAGCTTGGTAATTTTAGTGGGAGGACTAGAAGTATTCTTTACGGAAGAAAAAGCAGTTCCTAAGTTGGTAATGATACCCTCAAGTTTATCGATTCTAGTGGAATCTAGATTTATTTTCTCATTAACCATGGGTTCCTTTTCCTTAATATTTTTCAAAGTCATTCCTACCTTAGATCCATATTGGGTAATTTGATTATGGATCTTTTTATCTAGATTATCAATTGATTCAATGGTAGCAACTTTTTTTCAATAATTTCAAGCCTTTGCATAACATTCTCCAAAGTTAACATAGTTCCATTAACCAAAAGAGGTGGTGAGCCAAATAAATCTATCATAGCATTATAAGAATCAAAAGTGTGGCTACCCAAGAAATTCCCCCCGGTAATGGTATCAAGGATATATCTATACCAAGGACTAGAACCTACATAAAAACTGCGGAGAAGAACTGAAGTAGATTGCTTCCTGGTAGATCTATTTTGAGCATTGCAAATTCTATACCAAGCATCTTTTAGATTTTCTCCCTCCCTTTGTTTAAAATTTAGAACTTCATTCTCGGGAGACAACGGAGAAGATAAGAGACTAGCCATGACAACAAGCAAACAAACTAGCACACGAGCAAACAAGAGCAAACGGGCAAAAGAGGCAAATAGAGAGGGAGGATAGAGAGAGAGAGGGCGAATAAAATGGCAAGGGTGAAGTGGGGGAGAGGAAAACGAGAGGCAAATGGCAAATAATGTAATGCAAGGGATAGGGATTGTGATGGGTACTAGGTATGTTGACTTTTTGCGTAGACTCCCCGGCAACGGCGCCAGAAATGGCTCGTTGTCGGGAGTCAAATCTTGACTTGCCCGAACCTCCCCGGCAACGGCGCCAGAAATTCTTCTTGCTACCTCTTGAGCTTGCGTTGGATTTCCCCGAAGAGGAAAGGATGATGCAGCAGAGTAGCGTAAGTATTTCCCTCAGTTTTTGAGAACCAAGGTATCAATCCAGTAGGAGGCCACGCTCAAGTCCCTCGTACCTGCACAAAACGATAGCTACTCGCAACCAACGCGATTAGGGGTTGTCAATCCCTTCACGGTCACTTATGAGAGTGAGATCTGATAGATATAATATTTTTGGTATTTTTGGTATAGAGATGCAAAGTGAAAAGTAAAGGCAAAGTAAAAAGCAAAACAAGATTAAAGTGATGGAGATTGATATGATGAGAATAGACCCGGGGGACATAGGTTTCACTAGTGGCTTCTCTCAAGAGCATAAGTATTCTACGGTGGGTGAACAAATTACTGTTGAGCAATTGACAGAATTGAGCATAGTTATGAGAATATCTAGGCATGATCATGTATATAGGCATCACATCCGTGACAAGTAGACCGAAACGATTCTGCATCTACTACTATTACTCCACTCATCGACCGCTATCCAGCATGCATCTAGAGTATTAAGTTAAAAACAGAGTAACGCTTTAAGCAAGATGACATGATGTAGAGAGATAAATTCATGCAATATAAAATGAACCCCATCTTGTTATCCTCGATGGCAATGATGCAATACGTGCCTTGCTGCCCCTTCTGTCACTGGGAAAGGACACCGCAAGATCGAACCCAAAGCTAAGTACTTCTCCCATGGCAAGAACTACCAATCTAGTTGGCCAAACCAAACGGATAATTCGAAGAGACTTGCAAAGATAGCCAATCATACATAAAAGAATTCAGAGAAGATTCAAATATTATTCATAGATAGACTTGATCATAAACCCACAATTCATCGGTCTCAACAAACACACCGCAAAAAGAAGAAGATTACATCGAATAGATCTCCATGAGAGAGGGGGAGAACTTTGTATTGAGATCCAAAAAGAGAGAAGAAGCCATCTAGCTACTAACTATGGACCCGAAGGTCTGAGGTAAACTACTCACACTTCATCGGAGAGGCTATGATGATGTAGAAGCTCTCCGTGATGATGGCCCTCTCCGGCGGAGCTCCGGAACAGGCCCCAAGATGGGATCTCGTGGATACAGAAAGTTGCGGTGGTGGAATTAGGTTTTTGGCTCTGTATCTGTTCGTTTGGGGGTACATAGGTATATATAGGAGGAAGAAGTACGTCGGTGGAGCTCCGAGGGGCCCACGAGGCAGGGGGGCGCGCCCTAGGAGGGTGCGCCCCACACCCTCGTGACCGCCTCTCTGATGCCTTGGCGTAGGGTCCAAGTCTCCTGGATCACGTTCGGTTAGAAAATCACGTTCCCGAAGGTTTCATTCTGTTTGGACCCCATTTGATATTCCGTTTCTTCGAAACACTGAAATAGGCAAAAAAAACAGCAATTCTGGGCTGGGCCTCCGGTTAATAGGTTAGTCCCAAAAATAATATAAAAGTGGAAAATAAAGCCCAATATAGTCCAAAATAGTAGATAATACAGCATGGAGCAATCAAAAATTATAGATACATTGGAGACGTATCAGACACCACGTCGCCATCGCCTTTGGGCGAGGTAGAGTGAGCAGGTGGCGGCGACATGCTAGCCATCTCCTTTGAGTCTAGCGAGCCCTCTATCGTGGATTGTGGAGAACTAACGCGGGCCGGACTGCAATAGCATAAATTAAACATATTAATATGGAAAAGGGGAAGGGCCATACATTTGGATGAGCATAAGGTCTTTGGTACTTACGAAGTGGCCCAAGGCTTGGTCCGAGGCATTCGTTCCGGACTGCTATCGACATCCCACGTGGAGTCATCCGTGAGGGATCCCTTCCCCCTCTTGGGTGCCTTCGCTTCCAGGTTCGTAGAGGCCACCCTTTTCTTCCTTCCCCCCTCAGGGGGGGGGGGAGTTGTCTTCTTCCTCCTCCTCCTCATCGTCTTCGGTGATCGAAGGGTCAGTCTTGTCTTCGGACGACAGGTCCGAAGTATCCTTTCGACGAAGGCCACTCCTGGTCCCCTTGGCCGCCTTCTTGGTCTTCTTCTCTGGCACGTCATAAGGCGCCAGGATGAAAGGATCGAGAAGAGGTGTCTAGAGGGGGGTGAATAGACTTTAACTAAGAAAATTTGCAGTTTTTAACTTCTTTAGGTTTAAGTAGAGTTTTAGCACAAGTTTAAACATTCACAATACATATCAAGCAAGCATGAAAAGAGCATATGAGCAGCGGAAAGTAAAGCATGCAAGTTGCAAGAATGTAAAGGGATGGGATTGGAGTGTGCAAACACAATTGGAGACCCCGAGATTTTGGAGTGGTTCCGGTAGGTGGTGCTATCGTACATCCATGTTGATGGAGACTTCAACCCACGAAGGGCAACGGTTGCGCGAGTCCACGGAGGGCTCCAACCACGAAGGGTCCACAAAGAAGCAACCTTGTCTATCCCACCATGGCCGTCGCCCACGAAGGACTTGCCTCACAAGGGTAGATCTTCACGAAGTAGGCGATCTCCTTGCCCTTACAAACTCCTTGGTTCAACTCCACAATCTTGACGGAGGCTCCCAAGTGACACCTAAACAATCTAGGAGACACCACTCTCCAAGAGGTAACAAATGGTGTGTTGATGACAAACTCCTTGCTCTCGTGCTTCAAATGATAGTCTCCCCAACACTCAACTCTCTCACAGGATTTGCATTTGGTGGAAACATGATTTGAGTAGAAAGCAACTTGGGGAAGGCTAGAGATCAAGATTTATGTGGTTGGAGTGGAATATCTTGACCTCAACACAAGTGTAGGTGGTTCTCTCTCAAAAAATGTATGTTGGAAGTGTAGGCATGTTCTGATGGCTCTCTCCACGAATGAAGAGTGGGTGGAGGGGTATAAATAGCCTCCACACAAAATCTAACCGTTACACACAAATCTCGAAACTCGGTGGGACCGAATCATGAAAGTCGCTCAGACCGATTTAGTTCAAAATGTGACTGTTAGGGTTTTCGGTGGGACCAACATGATTAACTCGGTGGGACCGATGTGCTAGCGTTAGGGTAAATCCTCAACTCAGTTTGACCAATTACACAAACTCAGTGGGACCGATTTGGGTAATAAGCAAAACATAGAGTTGGCCAAGCAAACTCGGTGGGACCGATTGCATGTCTCGGTGGGACCGAGATTATTGCAATAGGCAACAGAGAGTTTGCAAGCCCACCTCGGTGAGACCGAGATCCCATCGGTGAGACCGAATTGATTAGGGTTCTGGCAGTGGCTATGTCAACTGAACTCGGTGGCGCCGGATAGAAAGTTTTGGTGGGGCCGAGTTTGACTTTTGGTTTGGAACATAAGTGGATATGAGAAAGTGGTTGAGGCCTTTGGAGCATATCACTAAGCACTTTGAGAAAGCCATTAGGCAACACCTCATCCCCTCTTAATAGTATTGGCTTTCCTATGGACTCAATGTGATCTTGGATCACTAAAATGGAAAGAGTGGAGTCCTGAGCTTTTAGCTTGAGCCAATCCTTTGTCCTCAGCATCTTGAAGGGGTTCCACATCCTCTAGTCCATGCCACTCCATTGTTGAACTTATCTTAAACATACTAGGTAGGAGCATTAGTCCAACAAGTGATATGTTGGCATTAATTACCAAAATCACCCAGGGAGCACTTGTGCTTTCAATCTCCCTCTTTTTGGTAATTGATGACAACATACATCAAAGCTTTAGATAAAGATATAGAGAATAACAAGTAAAGCTTGGAAAGACATGTAACATGCATAGGCTCCCCGTACATGTATGCAATCATGTAAATATGGAATATATAGGAGCATGTGAATGCATAAGCATGACAGAGTAAGCAATGTGTTACATGTATCTTGGCTATATGCATCAGAGCAAATGATGTGAATATGGGAAATGTACCTTCATGCTCATGATTCCTTCTTGCAAACAATATGTACATCAGTAAGAAATCCTCATACACATGACTGTGATGCATGTACTTACCTTGTGGTCTTGAGTTGGCTTAGGAAGGGATGAACCTAAGTAAACAAGGTTAGATAACATAGATACACCTACTAGCCAGAGCAAACAAAAGAAACCACAAGAGTACCAAGACTGGGATGACATGTAGAGAGTGAGTACTGAGTACTCTATTGTATATAGACATGTCCCCAAGGGTGAAGATGTGCAATGAATTAAAGGATTTCCTTCCCTTAGATGTCTTTCTCCCCCTGCATCTTGCATGGGATATTGGGAGAAGATAGGGAACAGAAAATCAGAGCAACGAAAAGAAATAGAGCTAAAGAAAATAATCAAATATGAGCATGTCTTTCCCCTCTTAAAGACATGTGACTTCTCTCCTCTGGAATACCAAGCATCTGGGGTTTCTTACACTCTCCCTGAGTATGCTCTCCCCCTATAGAAATGATTAAGCTTAAGCTTTGATGTGATCTCTCTCTTAAGCTTTGATGTGATCTCTCTCTCCCCCTTTGACATCAATTTCCAAGAAGGACTCTTCTGGATTGTTATTACAAATGGGTTTGGTCCTTGAGTCACAAAGCGAAGCAGCAAGTCGAATGTGATGCTGGTAGAGAACAAGAATCATTGAGTGGAGCTGGAGCAAAAAGAATACAGGAATCAAGTGGCAAGCAGGCTTTCCTGTAGTGAAGTCGGTGGCACCGAGTTGTGTACTTCAGTGGCCCCGAAAGAATTCGGTTGGACCGAAGGAAACAAATCGGTGTGACCGAGTCCATCACAGAGAAAACATTTTTCACCTCATCTCACTAGGCAATTTAGATCTCACAAGGATTTGCAAGGAATTAGCTGAAAGATTTGCAATGAATTCGATGCAGGGAATGCAGAACACAAATAAACAAAAAGGAAATCTAGTTTTTTTGAAAGGGGAAATAAATATGCACGAGACAAATGCAAGGGCACAGAGAAACACAAGAGAACTTCATCTAGAATTGGTCGGCGATAAAGTCACCTATGTTAGAGTATATTGACTTAGGAGTCAAGTGAGGACACTTGATCATAGGTCATACTCATCGTTGAAGCTCAAAATGGGGTTACCATTTTTCGTTTAAGCATCTTAATGTATTCACATCTTGTTGAGTTGCTTTGATCCATGTCTTGGAGTAAAGCTTTCTCTAAGATGGAATAATATACCTTGGGTGGTGGTGTTGATCTTGATCATGTAGTTGAACTTGTGTGGGTTGCTCAAGGTTGATGTAGCTCATCAAGACTTGGGAGCACCACTTGGAATTTGAGTTCATCTTCCTACATGGGTTAGCTTTGCAAGGAAGAGCACTGTTGGGGAATGTAGCAATAATTCAAAAAAAATCCTACGTGTCACCAAGATCGATCTAGGAGATACTAGCAATGAGATAGAGGGAGTGCATCTTCATACCCTTGAGAATCGCTAAGCGGAAGCATTACAAGAACACGGTTGGTGGAGTCGTACACGCAGCGATTCGGATCACGGTCGATTCCGATCTAAGCGCCGAACAGCGGCGCCTCCGCGTTCAACACACGTACAGCCCGGGGATGTCTCCTCCTTCTTGATCCAGCAAGGGGAGAGGAGAAGTTGAGGGAGAACTCCGACAGCACGACAGCGTGGTGGTGATGGAGCTCGTGGTTCTCCGGCAGGGCTTCGCCAAGCGCTATGGAGGAGGAGGAGGTGTAGGACAGGGGGAGGGGCTGCGCCAGGGGAAGGGTGGCTGCCCTCTCTCTCACTCACTATATATAGGGGGAAGGGGTGGAGGAGGCGCCCTAGGGTTCCCTAGGGGAGGGGCGGCGGCCATAGGGGAAACCCTAGATGGGTTTGGGTGTCCCCACCCCTAGGAAACTTGCCCCCCAAGCTGGGAGGGGTGGCTGCCCTAGGGGAGGCGCCCCCACCTCTCCAAGTTACATGAGATGGGGTGGGAGGGGCGCTCAGCCCCTTAGTGGGCTGATGTGCCCCCTCTCCTTGGCCCATAAGGCCCCCAACGCTTGCCGGGGCCTCCTAAACCCCTTTTGGACACGCTGGTTGTCACCCGGTACCCCCGGAACAATTCCGGACTCCAATACCCTTCGTCCAATATATCGATCTTCACCTTCGGACCATTCCAGAACTCCTCATCACGTCCAGGATCTCATCCAAGACTCCGAACAACCTTCGGTAACCACCTACTATTTCCCATAACAAGTCTAGCGTCACCGAACCTTAAGTGTGTAGACCCTACGGGTTCGGGAACCATGCAGACATGACCGAGACATCTCTCCGGCCCATAACCAATAGCGGGATCTGGATACCCAAATTGGCTCCCACATTTTCCACGATGATCTCATCGGATGAACCACGATGTCGGGGATTCAATCAATCCTGTATACAATTCCCTTTGTCTATCGGTATGTTACTTGCCCGAGATTCGATTATCGGTATCCCCATACCTCGCTCAATCTCGTTACCGGCAAGTCTCTTTACTCGTTCCGTAACGCATGATCCCATGACCAACTCCTTAGTCACATTGTGCTCATTATGATGATGCATTACTGAGTGGGCCCAGAGATACCTCTCCATCATACGGAGTGACAAATCCCAGTGTCGATTCGTGCCAACCCAATAGACACTTTCGGAGATACCTGTAGTGCACCTTTATAGCCACCCAGTTACGTTTTGACGTTTGGTACACCCAAAGAATTCCTACAGTATCCGGGAGTTGCACAATCTCATGGTCTAAGGAAATGATACTTGACATTAGAAAAGCTTTAGCAAACAAACTTCACGATCTTGTGCTATGCTTAAGATTGGGTCTTGTCCATCACATCATTCTTCTAATGATGTGATCCCGTTATCAATGACATCCAATGTCCATGGTCAGGAAACCATAACCATCTATTGATCAACAAGCTAGTCAACTAGAGGCTTACTAGGGACATGTTGTGGTCTATGTATTCACACATGTATTACGATTCCCGGTTAATACAATTATAGCATGAACAATAGACAATTATCATGAACAAGGAAATATAATAATAACCATTTTATTATTGTCTGTAGGGCATATTTCCAACAAGCACTTGTATATCCAAGATGATAATCATAAAACTTAATGTAGAACTTGTCAAAGGATATGTTTGAAGGGTTTCATGCTTCCTTGACTTCAACCACCATTGTGTAGAGACTTGGTCATGTAGAAATTGCTCAAGATATGCGTGAGTTGCAATCTCATGGATTTAGATTCATCCAAGTATCTACAGGGGTTAGATAGCATGCAAGGGTGCAAGTATATCCAAGACATATAAATAGCATCATGAAAGAGATATCAAGGATTAGTCAAAGGCTCATACTTTGCATGTATCGAAATGGAGTTTCTACTCCAAGTTTCAAGCATCGATGATGTTCAATTCTCCTCTCAAACGGCAAAACACTTTCTCATCAAGCGGTTTGGTGAATATATCCGCCAACTGCTTATCGGTACGAACATGCCTAAGATCAATGTCCCCTTTGGCAACGTGATCTCGAATGAAATGATGAAGAACTTCAATATGCTTAGTTCGAGAATGTTGCATGGGATTGTGAGCAATATTGATCGCACTTTCATTGTCACAAAGCAATGGAACATGTTTCACATATATCTCATAGTCCTTGAGAGTTTGGGTCATCCAAAGTAATTGAGCACAACATGAACCAGCGACAATGTATTCCTCTTCAGCAGTGGATAAGGACACCAAGTTTTGTTTCTTGGAAGACCAAGACACAAGATATCTACCAAGAAATTGACAAGTACCCTAAGTGGACTTTCTATCGACCTTGTCTCCGGCATAGTCCGAGTCGGAATAGCCAACAAGATCAAAAGAAAACCTCTTAGTATACCAAATGCCAAAGTTTGGTGTGTGTATTAGGTATCTCACTATCCTTTTCACAGCCTTAAGATGACATTCTTTGGGGACCGCTTGATATCGTGCACACATGCACACACTTAGCATAATATCGGGACGAGAGGCACATAGATATAATATTGAGCCGATCATAGAGCGGTGAACTTTTTGATCAACCGGTTCACCGTCCTTAGTCAAGTCAAGATGTCCACTAGTAGGCATGGGTGTTGTCATACCTTTGCATTCTTGCATGTTGAACTTCTTGAATAAGTCCTTGGTGTACTTTGTTTGAGAGACAAAGGTACCTTCCTTAGTTTGCTTGATTTACAAACCAAGAAAGAATTTGAGTTCACTCATCATAGACATCTCAAACTTCTCCGACATTAGCTTCCCAAACTTTTCACTAAAATGAGGGTTAGTCGATCCAAATATGGTATCATCAACATAAATTTGGCACACAAATAATTCTCCATTAACCCTTTTAGTAAAAAGAACTTGGTCAAGCATTTATACCATGCTCTAGGAGCTTGTTTAAGACCATAAAGGGCTTTGTGAAGTTTGTAAACATGATCGGGTTTCTTAGGATTGATGAAGCTGGGAAGTTGTTTAACATAAACTTCCTCCTCGATGTCACCATTTAGAAAAGCATTTTTAATGTCCATTTGGTATAAAGTGATATCATGGTGATTGGCATAGGCAAGCAAGATGCGGATGGACTCAAGTCTAGCAACGGGGGCATATGTCTCACCGTAGTCCATACCTTCAACTTGAGTATAGCCTTGGGCAACAAGACGAGCTTTTTTGCAAACGACTTGACCATCTTCGTCTTGTTTGTTGTGAAACACCCATTTGGTACCGATGATGTTGTGGTTGTTGTCAGGCTTCTCGACCAATGTCCACACTTGGTTTCTCTCAAAGTTGTGTAGCTCTTCATGCATGGCGTTTATCCAATCCGGATCTTCCAATGCTTCTTCAACCTTCATAGGTTCAATGCTAGAGATGAATGAGTAATGTTCACAAAAATTAGCCAAACGAGTTTTAGAGCGAGTGATTCTCCCGGTTTGGATATCATTGTAGATTTGCTCGACGGGATGGTCTTTAGCGACTCTTGCTCGAACTCGTGGGAGCTTTTGCTTGGCTCGAGGTGGAACATCCTCATCATCTTGTTCTTCTTCTTGGCCTTCTTCATTGTTGACGTTGTTGCTCTCTTGTCGTGGTGGAGAAGGAGGTTATTGATGTTCATCTTGCTGTACTTCCTCGTTTTCTTCATCTTGGTGTGTCCCACTTGTGGATGCTTCCGTATCAACTCTTGGTTCACCTTGTCGTGAGGTGGAAGCTTCCACTTGGACGAACGAGGTACTCACCTTCACCTCCGTTGGACGAATCTTGCCAACAGATAAGTCTTGGATCGCTTTCGAAGGGTCTTTGTCTCCTACATCAATTGGCAATTGCTCTACTTGCGAGCCGTTAGATTCATCAAACTTCACATCTACCGTCTCTTCAACCTTTCGGGTGAAATTGTTGTAGACACGGTAGGTGTGAGAGTTTGAGCCATAACCAAGTAGGAAACCTTCATGAGATTTAGGAGCAAATTTAGAACGACGATGCTTATCAAGAATGTAGCATTTGAGCTGAATACTCGAAAGTATCCAACTTGGGGTTTGTTACCGGTGAGGAGCTCGTATGCCATCTTGCCGAGTAGCTTGTGAAGATACAAGCGATTTGTTGCATGACAAGCTGTCTCAACCGCTTCCGCCCAAAAGTGTTTTGGAGTCTTGTAATCATCAAGCATCGTTCTTGCCATCTCAATAAGAGTTCGGTTCTTCCTCTCAACAACTCCATTTTGTTGAGGTATGTACATAGCCGAGAACTCGTGTGAAATCCCCTCTTCATCAAGAAAGGTATCCACATTTGCGTTCTTGAACTGCGTTCCATTGTCGCTCCGAACCTTCTTTATCTTCACGTCAAATTGATTTTGGGCCTTCCTAGCGAAGTTTTTGAAGATCTTTTGGACCTGCGATTTATCATCAAGGAAGGACACCCGCATAAATCTTGAAAAGTCATCGACTATGACTAGACCAAATGAGTTACCACCGAGACTCATGTAGGTATTGGGACCAAAGAGATCCATGTGAAGTAGCTCGAGCGGTCTTCTCGTGGTCATGATGTTCTTCACAGGGTGGCTCCCTCCAACTTGTTTTCCTGCTTGACAAGCACTACAAAGTCTATCCTTGTCAAATCTAACATATTTTACAGCAAGGATATGATCACCTTTAATAAGCTTATCAAGATTTCGCATGCCCACATGACCTAGCCTTCTATGCCACAGCCAGCCTTTAGAGGATTTAGCAATTAAGCAAGTTCTAGGTTGAGCCTTTTTAGTGAAATCAACAATGTAAAGGTCACCTCTACGTATACTGGTAAAGACCATTTTATGATTGTCTCTTTGAAACACTTGGCAATCTACTTCAGTAAATAGGACATTGAAACCGAAATCAGCAAGTCTAGATACTGAAAGTAAATTGTACCCAAGAGATTCAACGAGCATGACATTTTGTATGGAGCTATCATGTGAGATGGCCACCTTACCGAGGCCAACCACTTTACCCTTTGAGTTATCACCAAAAGTGACATACTTTCGAGGGCCGTCGTTTTCAGCAAGCTCACGAAACATATCTTTGTCTCCGGTCATATGATCAGTACATCCACTATCAAGGACCCATTCCTTTCCTCCAGCCATGTAGCCGCGAAGATTAGCCATAAGACCAAAGTGTCTCATTGCATCATCAAGATCATAGTCACTATCATCATCCTCATCATAGTATCCATGTTCTATATCGTCTTGTGATTGATCAACTCCTAGAGAGGGTAATTCATTAGAAGTATGACCGTAACAATGTTCATCTCTATGAATTCTAATGACTTCGGAATTGATATTGCTAATGATTCCAACATCTCATTTGGCACTCGTAAGATTAGTAAGCTCAAATAAGCAATCACCAAATTTGGGGTCATTGGAACTCATCTTACTCAAGGCAATAGACTTATGGAGAATCTCATCTAGATTTTTTAAGGAATAGTTTGGGAATCGTTCCTCAAGGAATCTCCATATGGTGTAGGCACAATCAAGAGCAGGCAAGCTATTAAGCAAGTTTCTAGGCAAACCTCTAGTGATTAAATTGACAGTTCTAAGATTACATATCATGTCAATAGACTCATCAAGGGTAGGATGCAAAGGATCAACATGAGGTGCACAAGGGCTAGTAATGTACTTGTTCAAATGATATTCATTGAAAATCTCAAGCATCTCATTTTTTCACTCATGAAAGAACTCTCCATCAACAATAGGCACTCTATGTCTAAGACTCCCCAACATAGACTCATCCATCTTCCTCCAATGGTGATTAAACCAAAGCAGTGGAAACCTGGATCTGATACCAATTGAAAGGATCGAGAAGAGGTGTCTAGAGGGGGGTGAATAGACTTTAACTAAGAAAAGTTACAGTTTTTAACTTCTTTAGGTTTAAGTAGAGTTTTAGCACAAGTTTAAACATTCACAATACATATCAAGCAAGCATGACAAGAGCATATGAGCAGCGGAAATTAAAGCATGCAAGTTGCAAGAACGTAAAGGGATGGGATTGGAGTGTGCAAACACAATTGGAGACACGAAGATTTTGGCGTGGTTCCGATAGGTGGTGCTATCGTACATCCACGTTGATGGAGACTCAACCCACTAAGGGTAACGGTTGCGCGCGTCCACGGAGGGCTCCACCCACGAAGGGTCCACAAAGAAGCAACCTTGTCTATCCCACCATGGCCGTCGCCCATGAAGGACTTGCCTCACTCAGGTAGATCTTTACAAAGTAGGCGATCTCATTGCCCTTACAAACTCCTTGGTTCAACTCCACAATCTTGACGGAGGCTCCCAAGTGACACCTAACCAATCTAGGAGACACCACTCTCTAAGAGGTAACAAATGGTGTGTTGATGATGAACTCCTTGCTCTTGTGTTTCAAATGATAGTCTCCCCAACACTCAACTCTCTCACAGTATTTGGATTTGGTGGAAAGATGATTTGAGTAGAAAGAAACTTGGGGAAGGCTAGAGATCAAGATTTATGTGGTTGGAATGGAATATCTTGACCTCAACACAACTGTAGGTGGTTCTCTCTCAGAAAATGTATGTTGGAAGTGTACGCATGTTTTGATGGCTCTCTCCACGAGTGAAGAGTGGGTGGAG
The DNA here is from genome assembly GCF_056163025.1 of Triticum urartu. Lineage (NCBI taxonomy): Eukaryota > Viridiplantae > Streptophyta > Magnoliopsida > Poales > Poaceae > Triticum > Triticum urartu. The sequence continues at coordinate 358,129,619 of NC_141876.1, read as the reverse complement.
GGGAATAAATAGCCTCCACACAAAATCTAACTGTTACACACAAATATCCCAACTCGGTGGGACCGAATCATGAAACTCGGTCAGACCGATTGTAACACCCACGATGCGGCTATATCTCCCACGTGTCAGAGTACGACTTAGAGGCATAAACGCATAGTAGGCATGTCGCAAGAGGGGTAATCTTTACACATCCCATGTACTGAATAAGAAAGGGATAAAGAGTTGGCTTACAATCGCCACTTCACACAATACATAGATATAGCATTACATCATCCAGAATACAATCAAGGCCCGACTACGAAACCAAAATAAAGACAATCCCAAATGCAAAAGATCCCCGATCGCCCCAACAGGGCTCCACTACTGATCGTCTGGAAAGGAAACATAGTAACGTCCTGAATCCTCATCGAACTCCCACTTGAGTTCGGTCGCATCCCCTGTACTGGCATCATCGGCACCTGCATTTGGTTTTGGAAGTAATCTGTGAGTCACGGGGACTCAGCAATCTCACACCCTCGCGATCAAGACTATTTAAGCTTATGGGTAGGAAAAGTTAGTGAGGTGGAGCTGCAGCAAGCACTAGCTTATATGGTGGCTAACTTACGCAAATGAGAGCGAGAAGAGAAGCAAAGCACGATCAATAAACTATCAGATCAAGAAGTGATCCTAGAACTACTTATGTTCAAGCATAACACGAGACCGTGTTCTCTTCCCCGACCCCACCGAAAAGAGACCATCACGGCTACACACGCTGTTGATTCATTTTAATTAAGTTAAGTGTCAAGTTTTCTACAACCAGATATTAACAAATTCCCATCTAACCATAACCGCGGGCACGTCTTTCTAAAGTTCAAAACCCTACAGGGGTGTCCCAACTTAGCCCATCACAAGCTCTCATGGTCAATGAAGGATATTCCTTCTCCCAGGACGACCCGATCAGACTCGGAATCCCAGGTACTAGACATTTCGACAATGGTAAAACAAGACCAGCAAGACCACCCGCTGTGCCGACAAATCCCGATAGGAGCTGCACATATCTTGTTCTCAGGGCACACCGGATAAGCTAAGCGTACAGGAGCCAACGTAACCCAAGTTGGCAAGGGACGGCCCTGCACGGTGCTCTAGTTTTGACCAACACTCAGAGGAGCACTGACCCGGGGGGTTTAAAATAAAGATGACACTTGAGTCCGCAAAACCCAAGGGAAAAAGGCTTAGGTGGCAAATGGTAAAACCAAGGTCAGGCCTTTCTGGAGGAGTTTTATTCAAGGCGAACTGTCAAGGGGTTCCCATTATAACCCAACCGCGTAAGGAACGCAAAATCAAGGAACATAACACCGGTATGACGGAACCTAGGATGGCAAGAGTGCAACAAAACACCAGGCGTAAGGCCGAGCCTTCCACCCTTTACCAAGACTATATGTGCATTAAAGTAAACAAGATATACTAATGATATCCCAACAATAAACATGTTCCAACAAGGAACAAACTCCAATCTTCACCTGTAACTAGCAACGCTATAAGAGGGGCTGAGCAAAGCGGTAACATAGCCAAACAATGGTTTGCTAGGACAAGGTGGGTTAGAGGCTTGACATGGCAATATGGGAGGCATGATATAGCAAGTGGTAGGTATCGCGGCATAGCAATAGAGCGAGCAACTAGCAAGCAAAGATAGAAGTGATATCAAGGGTATGGTCATCTTGCCTGCAAAGTTCTCCGAGTTGACGTAAGCTTGATCCTCGTAAGCGTACTCAACGGGTTCCTCAATCACGCAATCGTCTCTGGCTCTACCCAAATCAAGAACACAATCAAAGGAAACCACAATCAACCATGATGCAATGCGCAAGCAACATGATGCGAAACATGGCATGATATGCGGGATGTGATATGCAATGCATTAGCATGCTCCGGAAGGAAAAGATTGAACCAGGCCTCAACTTGGTAAACCAAGAGTTGCACTGGAGAGATGAGTTGATTTCGGTCGAAATCGATATAAAGATCACCGGAATCGGATGCACGGTTTACAAATGGCAAGCAAAACAAGAATGGCACAATTCTGCGATTAACAGCACAATGCCATATAGAATGCAACAAGAAACTAAGCTACTGCACTCCAACATAGCAACAAAGCACATGGCAGTGATCTACTCAAGATTCTTGACAAAAGATGAACACTGAGCTACGGCTAAATCACACAATAGCAGGCTCAAACAAGCATGTCAAAAGTGCAAAAGATATCAGCTTCAAAGACTTGGTGAAAATAACAACATGCCAGGAATTAACATCAGGAAGCAATGTTTAGAGCAAGATAACAACATGCTACAGGATCAGAACATAGCATTACAAGGCATGGCATGAGTCCACTCAAAGCATATAAAAAAAGTCCCTTACTGGCCATAAGCCAAAAGGGCACATAAAATATGATGGCACCCATGTAAATATAGCAAGTTTCGTTAACAGATTCAGACTTAGCAGAAAACTGGACATGGCATAACCAAAATTATGAAGGCATGTTTCCAAGCTCGATGCACTCAACACAAGGCATTGCATGACAAGCTAAGCATACTACCATCAAGAATACATGTACAAGAAGCTAACCATGGCTAGAACCATCTCATAGCATGCATGGATCAACTACAACAACCTTGGCAAAATTGATTAACACGTAAACAATCTGCCAGGAACATTTTATAGCAAAAGTAGAGCAAGATTGAGTCATGCTAGGGCACTCCATAAATGCAAACAGGGACATGGATGGATAGAGCACAACCATATGTCCAAATCATCCTTACTGAACATACTCAAAAGAAGCATGGATCACTCTGTAGCAACATGAATACATGACATAAAAATAATATCAGGGAAAATGAATTGGTGAAAATCTAAGTCCCTGAAATCAGCAACATCACGAGAGCTACTTTGCATGCTTGTGCTAGTCACCATATTGATCACAAAAATACATGGCATACACCCCTGTAAAGATGGCATGGCATAGCCCAAAACACATGTAGAGCTCAAGTCCATAAGCAGCACACAATAATCATGGCAAAAATGACAAATGCTCAAGATCTGCTAAGTAAAAGGAACTAACATTTTATAGCACTCTTGAATCAACAATTTGGGCATCAAGATGGACTCAAACAATCATGGTGAAATGGAACAAAATGAAGAGCACATCCAGATGAACATTTCGATATATTATGCGCACGAAACGGAGCTACGATGAAAGAGTTATGACATGTAGAACATGACTAGAAAATATAACAGAAAAGGACTTAGGCAAAATTTCAACCTCCAGATCTAGGGTTGACTTTTGCACGCGAACCGAGGTGGCGCCGGAATTTCGCCAGATCTTCGCCGGAGTGGAGGGAGAGGCCAGAGTGGAAGGAGATGGGGTCGGGGCCGCCGGATCTGGGCGGGGACGGGCCGGATCCGGGCGACGGTCTACGGTGGCGCGCGCGGAGCTTCGGGAGCGGAGGCGGCGTGGCTCGCGGCGAGCTCGGGGAGGTGGGGCGACGCCGGCGAGGAGGGATGGTGGAGCTTGGCGGCTAGCGGGCGTGGAGCTTCGGCCGCGGGGTCGGCGACCGTGCGGCCCGAGAGGAGAGGCGGCGGCGGGGCGACCAGGCCTCGGGGGCCGGTCACGGGCCAGGCAGGCCGGCCGCACGGGGCCGGCGGGCGCGCCGCATGGCGGCTCCGGAGTGGCTGGGGCATGGCGGCGGACGCGTCCGGTGCTGTTCGGACATGTCCGGCGCGGAGGGAGAGGTTAGGGTAGGGTTTTTGACCGCGAATTTTCGGGGGAGGTGCAAATATATAGGTAGAGGGAGCTAGGAGAGTCCAATTGGAGTGCGGTTTTCTGCCACGCGATCGTGATCGAACGGCCGAGAGGATGGAGGGGGTTTGGATGGGTTTTGGGCCACTTTCGAGGGGTGTTGGGCTGCAACACACACGAGGCCTTTACGGTTCCCTGGTTAACCGTTGCAGTATCAAACGGACTCCAAATGACACGAAACTTGACAGGCGGTCTACCGGTGGTGTACCAAGGCTGCTTGGCAAATCTTGGTCCATTCCGAGAATGTTTAACACCCACTCACGAAAAGAGACAAAAGGGGGCGTCGGAGGACGTAGGAGCGCCGGATTGCAAAACGGACAATGGGGAAAGGCTCGGATACATGAGACGAACACGTATGCAAATGCGATGCACATGATGACATGATATGAGACGCATGACATGAACAAAATGCAAAACGAAGACAAAACCCAACCACGAGGGAATATCATAACTTAGAGCCGAAAATGGCAAGAGTTGGAGTACAATTATGGTAAATTACATCCGGAGTGTTACAACAGTCCACCACTATGAAAGGATCTTGTCCCGAGATCTAGGACTGAAAGAACTCCGGATATTCGGAACCGAGGTGGTCCTCGCGTTCCCAGGTGGCTTCTCGGTCGGAATGATGTGACCACTTCACTTTCAGAAATTTGATAGACTTGTTGCGAGTCTTGCGCTCAGTTTCTTCAAGAATAGAAACGGGATGCTCATGATAAGACATGTCTTCTTGGAGATCAATCTCTTCAAAGTTGATGGTGCGGTCAGGAGTCTTGAAACACTTGCGAAGCTGAGACACGTGAAACACGTCGTGCACATTTGCAAAGTTGGACGTAAGCTCAAGTTGATAGGCGAGATCGCCTCTTTTGCCAATGATCTTGAAAGGACCCACGTATCTAGGGGCAAGCTTCCCTTTGATACCGAAGCGACGAGTACCTTTCATTGGAGAGACGTGGAGGTAGACATGGTCTCCGATCTCGAAAGCCAAATCACGATGCTTGCTATCATGGTAACTCTTCTGGCACGATTGCACGGTTTTGAGATTTTCACGAATGACTTTGCACATTTCTTCAGCCTCTGTGATCAAGTCATTGCCAAGAAGTTGGCATTCACCAGTATTTGACCAGTTAAGAGGAGTATGACACTTTCTGCCATAGAGAATCTCGAATGGGGCCTTGCCCGAACTCGCTTGGAAGTTGTTGTTGTAGGAGAACTCGACATATGGAAGACAATCTTCCCACTTCATACCGAAATAAATGACACAAGCCCTGAGCATATCTTCAAGAATTTGATTAACTCGCTCGACTTGTCCACTAGTTTGTGGATGGAAGGCTGTGCTGAAGAGAATGTTGGTGCCCATGGCCTTCTGAAAGGAGTCCCAGAACTTAGAGGTAAAGATGCTTCCACGATCTGAAGATATCAACTGCGGAATGCCATGCAAGGTGACAATCCTGGAGGTATATAGCTCTGCCAACTAAGCTGCTGTGATAGATTCTTTGATGGGAAGAAAATGAGCCACTTTTGTGAGCTTGTCGATGACAACAAAGATAGCATCATTTCCACACTTGGACTTGGGAAATCCAGTCATGAAGTCCATCTCAATATGGTCAAACTTCCATTCTGGAATGGCAAGAGGTTGGAGGAGACCAGCTGGCCGTTGGTGTTCTGCCTTCACTCTTCTGCAGACATCACATTCATTCATGAACTGAGCAATTTCTCGCTTCATTCGAGTCCACCAATACGACTGCTTGAGGTCATGGTACATCTTTGTACTTCCAGGATGAATAGATAGGAGTGAATTATGAGCCTCGTTCATAATGACTTTATGAAGGTCACCCTAAGGAACAACAATTCGGTCCTCGAAGAATAGAGTATCTTTGTCATCAAGGCGATAACACTTGTACTTGGGTTGGCTCTTGGCAACCCCAATCTTCACCTTCTTCACCATGGCATCAGGAAGTTGTGCCTCACGAATTTGATCTTCCAAAGTAGGAGAGACTAGGAGGTTGGCAAGAAATCCTTGGGGAACAACTTGGAGATTAAGTTTGCGGAAAGCTTCACAAAGATCCGGTTGGAAGGACTTGAGAATCAAACTGTTGCAGTAAGCCTTCCTGCTCAAAGCATCAGCAATGACATTGGCCTTGCCTGGAGTATATTCAATACTCGAATTATACTCTTGGATCATCTCCACCCAACGAGTCTGCCTGAGGTTGAGGTTGGGCTGAGTGAAGATGTACTTGAGGCTCTTATGATCAGTGAAGATGTCCACTTTCCTTCCCAACAAGAGATGTCTCCCTGATAAAATAGCATGGACAACTACCGCCAACTCGAGGTCATGAGTAGGGTATTTCTTTTCTTTGGGCTTCAACGGGCAGGAGGTATAGGCCACAACTTTCTTCTCTTGCATTAACACAGCACCGAGACCTTGCAGGGAAGCATCACATAAAACCTCGAATGGTTTGGATTCATCAAGAGGAGTCAGAACTGGAGCTGTGACTAACTTCTCTTTGAGGGTGTTGAAAGCGATGTCACATTCAGGCGTCCAGATATACTTCACATGCTTCTGGAGGAGGTTGGAAAGAGGCTTTGCAATCTTAGAGAAATTCTCAACGAATCTTCGACAATAGCTTGCAAGCCCAAGGAAACTGCGGAGCTGCTTCACATTCTGAGGCGGTTCCCAATTCACAATTGCAGACACCTTCTCAGGATTAACAGCTATGCCCTTGGAGGAGATGATATGGCCAAGGTAGAAAACCTCATCGAGCCAAAATTCGCACTTTGAAAACTTCGCATAGAACTGATGTTCTCTGAGTTTGTCGAGTACCAATCTCAAGTGCTTGGCATGATCCTCCTTGTTCTTGGAAAAGACCAAAATGATACACCAAGACGAAGTCATTTGTGTAAGGGTTGAAGATGAAGTTCATCATGCAAGAGAACGTTGGAAGAGCATTGACAAGGCCGAAAGACATGACAGTGTATTCATAAGAACCATAGCTGGTTCTGAATGCTGTCTTAGGGATATCTTGTTCACGAATGCGAATCTGATGATAGCCCATACGGAGGTCAATATTGGAGAATACTTGAGCACCTTTGAGTTGTTCGAATAGCTCATTGATGTTGGGAAGTGGGTACTTGTTCTTTATGGTCTTCTTGTTCAATGGGCGGTACTCGACACAAAGTCAGTCTGTGCCATCCTTCTTCTTGACAAAAAGAACACCACAAACCCATGGAGAAGAACTCGATCGGATCAGACCCATATGCTCTTGTATATCGAGTTGTTTCTTCAGCTCCTTCAACTCTTCTTGTCCAAGCTTGTAAGGACGTTTGCAAACAGGTTCCGTGCCAGGCTCAAGATCGATGACGAATTCAACTGGCTGGTGAGGAGGCATTCCTGGAAGGTCTTCTGGAAAGACATCTTGATATTCACAAACGACTAGAATCTGAGAGATGGCATTCAACTCGCCCTTCTCGTTGAGAGAAAACAGTCGAATGGTATCATCACGAGCGGAAAAGACGATCACATACTCAGACGAGTGTGTCAATTGAATCTGACTGGCAGCACAATCAAGCTGAGCCTTGTGCTTAGAAAGCCAGTCCATGCCGAGAATTAGATCAATATCGGAATCACCAAGGACCATTGGAGAAGACAGAAATTCATAATCACCCATCTCGATAGAAACATTCGGGATCATCGTGGTAGCCCTCATAGACTTGGCTGGAGAAACCACTCCCATGGGTTTACCCAACATTTCTGAAACAAAGTCATGCTTTGAAACAAATGATCTTGACATGAAACAATGAGATGCACTAGTATCAAAAAGGAGTTTTGCAGGAGTAGAGTTAACTGGAAAGTTACCCATGATCACTTCTGAAGAGTCCTCTGCCTGAGTTGCATTCATCATGTTGACCTTTGCAAACTTGGGATTATGCTTAACCATTGCTTTGCTAGCAGATCTCACAGGAGGAGGAGGCGGAAGGCGCCTCTGGTTGAAGCATTTGTTTGCATAGTGACCCTTCTGCTGACACTTGTTGCAAGTAACCTCTGAGAGCGGCCGGTGATACGGAGCACTTGACCTTGGAGCATGAGACGAAGCTTTGTTCTGAAAGCCTGGGTTGGGTGGGTCGGAAGATCCATTGCCACATTTGCTCTTCTGCTGGTAAGGCTGACGGAACGGAGGAGGAGGCAACCAGAACTTTTGCTGCTTAGCTGCCACTTGAGTTGAAGAAGTAGAAGGAGTTGCATCCCTGACTCTCTTCTTAGATGCATCACACTTGAGCTGAGCGGCCTCTTGCTTTAGTGCCATGTTGTAGAAATCATCATACTTGGTCGGCTCAAAAAGCACAAGAGCTAGTTGCAGATCTTCTCTGAGGCCACCTCTGAATTGATAAATCATGCTCTTCTCGTTAGGGACGTCTTGTTTAGCGAAACGAGCGAGCCTCTAGAACACGATGTTGTATTGGTAAACAGACAAGCTGCCTTGATTCAGATTGCGGACCTCCTCACGCTTACTCTCAACAACACTTTGAGGAATGTGATGAGCTTTGAAGTCCCTGTGGAAATCATCCCAGGTAATCAAACGACCTCCTCTGGAATCTTTGTATTGTTGATACCACTCAGCAGCTTGGTCTTTGAGTTGGAACAAAGAAAACTTGACAAAGTCCTCACGCCTGACGTTGCTACACTCAAAATGTTTGCAGATATCCACGAGCCAATCGTCAGCGTCTGTGGCCTCGACACAGTTACTGAAGGACTTCGGCTGGTTTGCGAGGAACTGGTTGAGGCTAGCAAACTGAGCTTGATTGTTGCCACGGCCTTGATTTCCTTGGTTGCGCTCTTGCAAGAGTTGCATAAGCATCTGCGTGTTGGCATTGGTAGCGGCCATGATAGCTTGCCATGCCTCTGGAGGTGGAGGTGGTGGTGGAGGTTCCGGATTATGACGCGTTGGAGGAGCCATCCTGAAGAGGGTGACATCCGTTAGCATCTTGAAAGACATATATTCAAGTTGAATCAATGGATCGAAATTGCAACGTGTAGCCTTAACATTCGAACAATGATGAACGAATGAATTCCAAAGTAAATGATCAAACATCCATAAATTGAGAAGCCACTCAGATAGAGGTAGATGAATAAAACAACAAGGTACGGATATGAACAAATAATTGGTAAGGATTACCCAATCATAAACCAAATATATGCAAGAAGAAATACTGGAGCTACATGAATTCCCACCTATGAAACTCCTGAAACTTTCTGGTCATGCAATCAGGTGTTGGGGATACAGGGGAAGCATAATATCTCACCCAAAACTAGCAAATCCTACATCCAGCTGTATCCATCCTTCAACACATAACCAAGAAACCTTCGGAAATCATTTACCTCAACCTTCGAAAAGCATCCGTTATACGAGTTATGGCAATACTCCCGAACTCCCGCCCCAGTACTGGGTGGCGTCGAGGTTATCTCACCAACAACTACATCAAGGAGATTTTTTATGTCGGCGAACTCAGGTATTCCTGAACTGCAACGATAAAATTGTGATGACAACACCTTGGAGCTCAACTCCCCAGGACACTGCCACAACCCCTAAATGTTAGGAGGCACCAAGAACAATGTTCTCGTCACAAAACCATCAGAACGATTCCAAGATACCCGCGTGATCCTAAAAAAAAATAGTGAAATTTAAGAAGAGAAGAGTCAAAACTCTACATCAGGATGCCTCACCAGAGCGACGAAGGGACTGAGAATCCTACTCTCCGATATATATATAATCCTATAAGACTCAAAACATTTTTCTAGACTCAACAACGCCAGCGATTCGATCAAGCAGGGGGCTCCTAAGTCGGGGAAGGCTCTGATACCAACTTGTAACACCCACAATGCGGCTATATCTCCCACGTGTCGGAGCACGACTTAGAGGCATAACCGCATAGTAGGCATGTCGCAAGAGGGGTAATCTTTACACATCCCATGTACTAAATAAGAAAGGGATAAAGAGTTGGTTTACAATCGCCACTTCACACAATACATAGATATAGCATTACATCATCCAGAATACAATCAAGGTCCGACTACGAAACCAAAATAAAGACAACCCCAAATGCAAAAGATCCCCGATCGCCCCAACTAGGCTCCACTACTGATCGTCTAGAAAGGAAACATAGTAACGTCCTGAATCCTCATCGAACTCCCACTTGAGTTCGGTCGCATCCCCTGTACTGGCATCATCGGCACCTGCATTTGGTTTTGGAAGTAATCTGTGAGTCACGGGGACTCAGCAATCTCACACCCTCGCGATCAAGACTATTTAAGCTTATGGGTAGGAAAAGTTAGTGAGGTGGAGCTGCAGCAAGCACTAGCTTATATGGTGGCTAACTTACGCAAATGAGAGCGAGAAGAGAAGCAAAGCACGATCAATAAACTATCAGATCAAGAAGTGATCCTAGAACTACTTATGTTCAAGCATAACACGAGACCGTGTTCTCTTCCCCGACCCCACCGAAAAGAGACCATCACGGCTACACACGCTGTTGATTCATTTTAATTAAGTTAAGTGTCAAGTTTTCTACAACCAGATATTAACAAATTCCCATCTAACCATAACCGCGGGCACGTCTTTCGAAAGTTCAAAACCCTGCAGGGGTGTCCCAACTTAGCCCATCACAAGCTCTCATGGTCAATGAAGGATATTCCTTCTCCCAGGACGACCCGATCAGACTCGGAATCCCAGGTACTAGACATTTCGACAATGGTAAAACAAGACCAGCAAGACCACCCACTGTGCTGACAAATCCCGATAGGAGCTGCACATATCTTGTTCTCAGGGCACACCGGATATGCTAAGCGTACAGGAGCCAACGTAACCCAAGTTGCGAAGGGACGGCCCTGCACGGTGCTCTAGTTTTGACCAACACTCAGAGGAGCACTGGCCCGGGGGGTTTAAAATAAAGATGACCCTTGAGTCCGAGAAACCCAAGGGAAAAAGGCTTAGGTGGCAAATGGTAAAACCAAGGTCAGGCCTTTCTGGAGGAGTTTTATTCAAGGCGAACTGTCAAGGGGTTCCCATTATAACCCAACTGCGTAAGGAACTCAAAATCAAGGAACATAACACCGGTATGACGGAAACTAGGACGGCAAGAGTGGAACAAAACACCAGGCGTAAGGCCGAGCCTTCCACCCTTTACCAAGACTATATGTGCATTAAAGTAAACAAGATATAATAATGATATCCCAACAATAAACATGTTCCAACAAGGAACAAACTCCAATCTTCACCTGTAACTAGCAATGCTATAAGAGGGGCTGAGCAAAGCGGTAACATAGCCAAACAATGGTTTGCTAGGACAAGGTGGGTTAGAGGCTTGACATGGCAATATGGGAGGCATGATATAGCAAGTGGTAGGTATCGCGGAATAGCAATAGAGCGAGCAACTAGCAAGCAAAGATAGAAGTGATATCGAGGGTATGGTCATCTTGCCTGCAAAGTTCTCCGAGTTGACGTAAGCTTGATCCTCGTAAGCGTACTCAACGGGTTCCTCGATCACGCAATTGTCTCCCGGCTCTACCCAAAGCAAGAACACAAGCAAAGGAAACCACAACCAACCACGGTGCAATGCGCAAGCAACATGATGCGAAACATGGCATGATATGCGGGATGTGATATGCAATGCATATGCATGCTCCGGAAGGAAAAGATTGAACCAGGCCTCAACTTGGTAAACCAAGAGTTGGACTGGAGAGATGAGTTGATTTCGGTCGAAATCGATATAAAGATTACCGGAATCGGATGCACGGTTTACAAATGGCAAGCAAAACAAGAATGGCACAATTCTGCGATTAACAGCACAATGCCATATAGAATGCAACAAGAAACTAAGCTACTACACTCCGACATAGCAACAAAGCACATGGCAGTGATCTACTCAAGATTCTTGACAAAAGATGAACACTGAGCTACGGCTAAATCACACAATAGCAGGCTCAAACAAGCATGTCAAAAGTGCAAAAGATATCAGCTTCACAGACTTGGTGAAAATAACAACATGCCAGGAATTAACATCAGGAAGCAATGTTTAGAGCAAGATAACAACATGCTACAGGATCAGAACATAGCAATACAAGGCATGGCATGAGTCTACTCAAAGCATATAAAAAAAGTCCCTTACTGGCCATAAGCCAAAAGGGCACATAAAATATGATGGCACCCATGTAAATATAGCAAGTTTCGTTAACAGATTCAGACTTGGCGGAAAACTGGACATGGCATAACCAAAATTATGAAGGCATGTTTCCAAGCTCGATGCACTCAACACAAGGCATTGCATGACAAGCTAAGCATACTACCATCAATAATACATGTTCAGGAAGCTAACCATGGCAAGAACCATCTCATAGCATGCATGGATCAACTACAACAACCTTGGCAAAATTGATTAACACGTAAACAATCTGCCAGGAACATTTTATAGCAAAAGTAGAGCAAGACTGAGTCATGCTAGGGCACTCCATAAATGCAAATAGGGACATGGATGGATAGAGCACAACCATATGTCCAAATCATCCTTACTGAACATACTCAAAAGAAGCATGGATCACTCTGTAGCAACATGAATACATGACATAAAAATAATATCAGGGAAAATGACTTGGTGAAAATCTAAGTCCCTGAAATCAGCAACATCACGATAGCTACTTTGCATGCTTGTGCTAGTCACCATATTGATCACAAAAATACATGGCATACACCCCTGTAAAGATGGCATGGCATAGCCCAAAACACATGTAGAGCTCAAGTCCATAAGCAGCACACAATAATCATGGCAAAAATGACAAATGCTCAAGATCTGCTAAGTAAAAGGAACTAACATTTTATAGCACTCTTGAATCAACAATTTGGGCATCAAGATGGACTCAAACAAGCATGGTGAAATGGAACAAAATGAAGAGCACATCCAGATGAACATTTCGATATATTATGCGCATGAAACGGAGCTACGATGAAAGAGTTATGACATGTAGAACATGGCTAGAAAATATAACAAAAAAGGACTTAGGCAAAATTTCAACCTCCAGATCTAGGGTTGAATTTTGCACGCAAACCGAGGTGGCGCCGGAACTTCGCCGGATCTTCGCCGGAGTGGAGGGAGAGGCCGGAGTGGAGGGGCCGCCGGATCTGGGCGGGGACGGGCCGGATCCGGGCGGCGGTCTACGCTGGCGCGCGCGGAGCTTCGGGAGCAGAGGCGGCGTGGCGAGCTCGGGGAGGCGGGGTGACACAGGCGAGGAGGGAAGGCGGAGCTTGGTGGCCGGCGGGCGCGAAGCTTCGGGCGCAGGGTCGGCGACCGTGTGGCCCGAGAGGTGAGGCGGCGGCGGGGCGACCGGGCCTCGGGGGCCGGCCACGAGCCAGGCTGGCCGGCGGTGCGGGGACGGCGTGCGCGCCACGTGGCGGCTCCGGAGTGGCTGGGGCGCGGCGGCGGACACGTCCGGCGCCGTCCGGACGTGTCCGGTGCGGAGGGAGAGGTTAGGTGTGGGGACCCCGACTCATAAGTCGTGATCACCCAATGCACGTGTACAGTGATCCCAGAGATCAATGCTCACTGAACACACGGAAGCTGAATAACAAGAGTCTTACATCCATACATACCGTCTTACATAAATTATGACCGTTATGGTCGAGCCTCGAGTATAACTTCGCAGCGGAAATCTTCGTCAATAACTTGGACCCATGGCACCTGCCTTAACCCTACAGGCATTCTGACTGGGAAGTGTCCTAGCTCGCATGTTTGTCACCGAAGTATTCTTCATCATATCCTGTTTTTCCTGTCTGGCCAATAAAATAACCAGTGGCAAGCCAATGAGTACTTTGAATGTACTCGCAAGCAACCCATGTTTTGGCTCAATATACATCAATGCATGATATAGGTAAATTTTTGCAGAAAGCTAGTTTTGAGTGCAATGCCATGTTCAACAACTTGTAAGACATGCATCAGGAGAATTCAAGTAACCATAAGGACGGTTACAGATATCAACATAAATAGAGTGGGCACCAACCCAATTCAATCATGTCAAGTCCTTTGACTTGACCCAAGTAGTTCTTCCCACTTATCCAAACACATACATTGGTTTGTAAACATGTGGACGTAGCCCAAGAGCGGTTACCCAACTGTCCTTGACCGTGGACACGGCTATTCGAATAGTTTTACACTCTACAGAGGTTGCACACTTTACCCACAAGATCCGGGGAACTTCCGTGTCATCCACGACCCGCGGTACCTCAAGTACCCAGGGTAAGCACCCGATCACTATCTTTCCCTAGAAGACACTAACATAGAGTCCACTCGATTGGTAGTAACCCCCGTGCCCAACATTTCACATCTTAAAATTGTGGAGCCTCGCTATCATTTTCATCACATACCACAAGCACGGGGTACCAACGGTGTGTCCGGTGCCCTGTGAAGATAGTCATGGCCGCCCTACCTGGCACGACCCCATCCCGAGAGAGAGCACCAACTCTCCCCTGTCACTAGTAATGCGGGCTCCAAGCTAGTATCGGCCTAGGTAATCAATAATGCCCTTTCCCATGCAAGGGTAGAGTGGTTGCGCATGTAAGGTTGGAATAACGGTCGCAACTTAAACCAATCCGTTTTGAAAACAACACACACACTTGCCTCGGTACACCACTTCGTCATCAAGTGGCTACCCAACTCATCATCTCCCCCGGGCATAAGTGGCACCCGATGGGGTTTTCGATAAGTCTTTTGAAAATACTTTGTCTCCATCACCATGCATATACCCGTCCCCTTTTTGCGTAGCAACTACTTTAGCATCCTATCTACTCCCACCGGCATAACCCTCATAAGGAGGTAGGGTCATGCACAATGCAAGTATCAACGAGGAAGTAACGGAGGCAAACCATCAAAGGGGTTCCACCTCATCATGATCCCGTTGCAACAACAATATGGTGCTATATGTCATGCATAAAAAGAGTTTCATAGACATGGTCAAAGGGCTGCTTGCCTGGTTCATCAGAGTCTTGAGATCTTCAAATATCTCTAGTCCAACTCCGAGCATTTCGTCTACTTCGTCAACTATCGTCGAAAGCAACCATAATAAGCAACATAACAAGGCAGGAAATAAAAGTGCTCTAAAAATATTAATTTGACTTTTCTAGGACATCTCTGGTTATATGAAAAATAACCAGAGTGGTTTCATTGGAATTGGGTCAGTGGATATTTCTAAACATTTTGATATGATGGAATCAAGGGGTTTATGGGTTTGCAAGAAGTTTACAGAAATATATTTTTGAAAAATGAGCAAAGGCACCCATTTAACAAACCATGATTTTAGAAGCATCTAGGAGTTGGTTTCACTGGATTTGGAGTTCAAATGAATATTCTATGGATTTGCAAAGTTCACAAACATGAAGAAATGGATCATTATTTTGTGGGGTACAGAAAGTATTAAGAAAAATGTTCATGACCTAAGTTATAAACTCAGGAGCATCTAGAAATTTGAATCATGGCATTTGGATCAAATTTGAGCCCTCTGTGATTTTCTAAAGTTTATCACAGAAATGGAAAATGGGATTTTATTTAATTTGTGTGAGGAAAATTGTTCTAGAAAAATGTGCATGCTGCACCAACAGGTAGATCATGATTTATGGAGTCACCAGAAATTTGAATCATTCAATTTGGAGTTAATATGAATATTTGGGAGATTTTACAAATTTCCAGAAAAAAGAAAAGACAAAGGAAGTGGGGGGGGGGGTTATACCTATACCGCGCACAGAGCGCAGCATAGCGCCGCAGCGCACTGGGCCAGCCCAGCGGCTCGGCCACACGGACGACAGGACAACATAGCTCCTCCGCACTCTGCCTGTTGACCGCTCACCACCTTTGGCTTCACATTGAAGGTCTTCAGCCATAGGCGGAAATGAGGTGGGATGCGGAGAAAGATCTCGCACACGACTATAAATGTCGAGATGTTGAGGACAAAGTTGGGGGCTAGATCATGGAAGTCTAGCCCATAATAAAACATCAATCCGCGGACAAACGGGTGGAGAGGGAATCCCAGCCCGCGGACAAAATGCGTGAGGAACACCACTCTCTCATGAGGCTCGGGGGTGGGGATGATATGTCCCTTGGCCGGAAGTCGGTGAACGATCTCCTTGGCCAGGTATCCGGCCTCTCGGAGCTCCTCTATATCTTTCCTCTTAACGGAGGAGGCCATCCACTTGCTGCCGGCTCCGGATCCAGACATGGTTGGGTGTTTGTTTGAATGGGAACGAATGAGGACTTGGGCGTTGGAGCTCAAGAACGGAGAGGCAGGAAGAAAGCGTGGGAGAAGAAAGGGGAATCTTATCTCCTTATAAGGGCAGTGAATATCGAATGCCCCCCCCTTCGCCTTAAAATTCGATTGCTCCCAAGGGCTGTGTAAACGGCACGGTCGGGTTACCCACGTCCGTGTTGATGAGAATCCCGTAATAAGGGGGCACGATCTCTGCTTTAACAAGACGTGCCAATGACAACCGCGTCTCGAAACATGGGGCGAAAAAACGGTTCAAAATTATGACCGGACATGCGTGACATCACATTACCAAAGTTGTCAGCAGATTGGACTCGTGTGTTATTGTATTATCTATGCGGTTGTGTGTGGTGTGTGTTACAGGTCCGGACATGATCAATTCGTCTGGAGACTATTCGGGAGTTCGGAAGGAGGAACCCACCTTGCAATGCCGAAGATGGCACCACGCGCCGGATACCTTGTCATTGAAGCCAGGTTCAGGGGCTACTGAGGGAGTCCTGGACTAAGGGGTCCTCGGGCGTCCGGCCTATTATCTATGGGTCAGACTGATGGGATGTGAAGATATGAAGACCGAAGATTGTACCCGTGTCCGGATGGGACTCTCCTTGGCGTGGAAGGCAAGCTTGGCAAACAACTATGAAGATTCCATCTTATGTAACCGACTCTATGTAACCCTAGATCCCCCCGGTGTCTATATAAACCGGAGGGTGTAGTCCGGAAAGGATATACTCAATACCGTAGTCATACAGGCTAGACTTCTAGGGTTTAGCCATTACGATCTCGTGGTAGGTCAACTCTTGTAATACTCATATTCATCCAGATCAATCAAGTAGGAAGTAGGGTATTACCTCCATAGAGAGGGCCCGAACCTGGGTAAACATCGTGTCCCCCGTCTCCTGTTACCATCAACCTTAGACGCACAGTTCGGGACCCCCAACCCGAGATCCTCCGGTTTTGACATCGACAACGGGACCTTCCTCGCGACCTGCCGCGGGAGTGCGTTCGGCTTTTGTTTCGTTCTTCCTTTCCTTCCTGCATTAAGAGAGAGACCAGTATGGGGCCCCACTAGGGCGTGCAACAACTATGATTTCTGAGTGGCTGTGCTATGTCTATCATTCTTGTGTTGTGTTGCAGCGTCAACGTTTTATGTAGGCATGTAGGAATAACTTAGCTTGATGCGCTTGAAGTAGTTTCTGCCTCGCGAGGCACCCATTCCCTAGTGCCTGGTGAGGCCTCTTGTGCTCGGAAGGCGTCTGGGAACTGCAAAAATTCATTAGGAAATTCTTATCCTCTGAATCCTGACCGTAGGGACTACCGGCCATGACCCAGTGCTTCGCATAGCGGTACCCGGGGGGCACGGATTGAGAGGGGTGTGCCAGCTTGCGAGCTCAAGCGAGGGTGCCTTGCGGAAAATAGGAAAACGAAAGCACGAAAACGCTCATGAGGGCGCCTGTCCACCCCCCTCGCGAGGCATGCGAGGGAGAGTACGGGTTAAAACGAGGAACCAAGGGAAGAAAAGGAGGCAACAAGGGCAATGGAACCAGGCTAGCAAGGAACACCAGAAAGCAAATTCTCACTAAAAAGAGGCAAGCCAACTGCGGAAAGCTAATGAAAAGCCGCGTTCGGCACCTAGTCTAGTCTTCTTGTCTTCCCAGCAACACGGAGCTAAGTGCTGCCACTAAGACGTGGGAGGGAGCCCCCGAGGCCCGAGGGCAGCACTCCTGAGACTCCGGGGCATGTACAGCCCCACTCATTATTATGTGAGAGTGTCACGAGCGGAGATCTTCACAGGCACTAGGCCTTGCTTCACAGGCACCGGGATTTGCTTCATGGGTAGAACCTCCGGAGGTGCTGGATGTTCCAGGCGTTCTGGATGGGGATCCCATCCTGCGTCTCCAGGTGCGCGGCGCCAGGCCTGGAGACATGGGTGACCCGAAACAGGCCCTCCCACAAAGGCAAGAGCTTGTGCAGCCCTTACCTGGAGAGCACCCTCCTCAGGACAAGATCACCCACCTCGAGCGTCCTGGAGCGGGCGCTGCGGCAGTGGTACCACCGCAGCGCCTACTGGTACCTCGCAGCTCGGAGGGAGGCTTCACGGTGGCGTTCCTCCCCTAGCACGAGGTCCATCCCCCGCATTGTGTCCTGCTGTGTTTCATCAAACGCCAGGACCCGCGCGGAGCGATGCCTGACCTCGTGTGGGAGAACTGCTTCTGCTCTATAGACGAGGAGCAACGGGGTCTCGCCTGTCGGCCTAGTGGCGGTGGTGCGGATGGACCACAGCACGGACTGGAGCTCGTCGTGCTAGCTCCTGCCGCAAGCCTCGAGCTAATTCTTGAAGGTCCTTGTCTTAAGACCCCTCAGGACTTCCGCGTTGGTGCGTTCTGCCTGGCCGTTGCTCCTGGGGTGCGCCACGGAGGTGTAGCAGATCTGCATTCCAAGGTTAGCACAATATGTTTTGAAGAGATTGCTAGTGAACTGTGAGCCGTTGTTGGTGATGATGCGATTAAGGACCCCAAATCGGCTTACAAGGCCCTTGATGAACTTGACTGCTGATCCAGCTGGGATGGTGCGGACGGCTTCCACTTCCGCCCACTTTGTGAATTTGTCGATGGCGACGTAGAGGTAGCGGTAACCTCCAGGCGCTCGAGGGAATGGGCCCAGGATATCCAGCCCCCAGACCGTGAATGGCCATGAGAGTGGGATAGTCTCGAGGCCCTGAGCCGGCTAGTGAATCTGCTTGGCGTGGAATTGGTAGGCCTTGCAGGATTTCACCAGCTCGACCGCGTCGTTGAGTGCCATGGGCCAGTAGAACCCGCTACAGAAAGCCTTGCCAACCAGGGTGCGCGACAACGAGTGGTGCCCGCAGTCCCCGCCATGTATGTCAGCCAGCAACTCTTTCCCTTGTTCCCTGGAAATGCATTGCAGAGAAACATCATTTGGCTGCTTCCTGTATAGCTCACCGTTCTGGATGCAGTACGCCGTAGCCTACCGGGCCACACGCTCCGCGTCTTCCTCCTTCTCCGACAATGTGCCTTGCGTCAGGTAGGCTCTGAACTCCTTGATCCAGCACCCCTCCTGAGGCTCAAGCGCTAAGAGGAGGCGTGCTCCTGAGGTCGGGCCACGGGTGGGGGTTCCTGAGGCTGGTGGCTGGGGAAGTTCCTCCTGAGGTGACGCCGGCTCCACAGGCGGAGGTGCTGCCGACGGCTTGTAGAGCCACTCCTCGAAGACGCCAGGCTCTTGGGGTAGCCGCTTGGATGCTCTTTTGGCGATGTCGTTAGCCTCCTTGTTGGTGCCACGAGGCACATGCTGCAGCTCCAGAACCAGGAACTGCTTATCTATCTTGTGTACCTCCGCAAGGTATGCCTCCATGTGCTCATCCCTTGGCTCGTACACCTTGTTGGATAAGTTGACGAGGAGCTACGAGTCCCCTTGATGGTGAGGCGTTTCACCCCTAGGTCCACCGCAGCCTTGAGGCCGACGATGAGACCTCGTACTCTATGATGTTGTTCGAGACCTTCTCGCCCTGTTGGATGCAGAGATGGACGACATAGTAAAGTTTGTCCTGAGTGGGCGAGATGAGCACAGCTCCAGCCCCCGCGCCCTGGCGTGCGAACGCGCCATCAAAGTACATGACCCAGCCATCCGGCGCTTCACCCCCCGGTGAGATGGATCGGCTCTCGCCTGCTTGGGGCTCTGGGGTGTCGGTCCATTCTACCACAAAGTCGGCGAGCGCAGCCCCCTTGATGACCCTGGTTGTGCTGAACTCCAGGTCAAACGCTTGCAGCTCGATGTTCCATTCGACGACCCTTCCCGCAGCATTGGGGCTCTTGAGCACTCTCTCCAATGGGTAAGCTGAGACAACCTTGATGGGGTGTCCCTGGAAGTACTGGTGCAGCTTACGCGAGGCCACCAGGAGCATGAGCAAGGGCTTCTGAGGCATGGGGTATCGTGCTCTCACATCGCGTAGCACTATGCTGACGAAGTATACTGGCGGAGTTTTTGGCTCCCGAGGGCTGAGGTGTTCCCTGTGGGTCCCCGGCTTCTAGGGCTTGATGACTAGCCAGGGCAGCCGCTGTCTCAGCAGCATCGCCCTGGTGCTGAGCTGCCTCATCCGGCTTGGCGACTCCACTTGACGGGTCCTTGACCTGGGGCTCCTCCCTAAGGGCCACCAGGGCCGCGCTGGCGGAGTGGGTGTGGTAGACAAGTAGAGTACCAAGGGCTCACGAGGACTAGGTGCCACCCTCATTGGCGGGCTGGTCAAGTATCTCTTGAGGTCTTGAAATTCCAGGTCGGCCTCGGGGGTCCACTCGAACGGGCCCTTCCTCTTCATCAGCTTGAAGAACGACAAGGCGCGCTCCCCCAACTTGGAGATGAAGCGCCCCAGCGAAGTCACGCAGCCTGCAAGCTTCTGCATCTCCTTGAGGTTTTGTGGTGGGCTCATGTCTTCGATTGCTTTGACTTTCTCCGGATTGGCCTCAATCCCGCTATGGGACATGAGGAAGCCCAGCAGCTTGCCGGAAGGAAAATCAAACACGCACTTCTCCGGGTTGAGCCGCAGGTCCACCTGGTGCAGGCTCGCAAAAGTTTCCTCCAGGTCCTGAATCAAAGTTCTTGCCACCCGAGACTTCACCACAATGTCGTCGACGTAGGCCTTAGCGATTCTTCCAAGCTGCTGCCCCAAGGCGATGTGCATCAGTCGCTGGAAGGTCGCTCCTACGTTGCGCAGTCCGAATGGCATGCAAGTGTAGCAGTATACCCTGCATGGGGTTAAGAAAGCTGTTTTCTCCACATCTTCCACCGCCATCTTAATCTGGTGGTAGCCTGAAAACGCATCCAGGAAACATAACAGATCACACTGGGCAGTGGAGTCGACAGTCTGGTCGATGCACGACAGCGAGAATGGGTCTTGAGGGCAAGCCTTATTGAGGTTGGTGAAGTCGACACACATGCACTCCTTCCCTCCTTTATTCGGCACGACGACCGGGTTCTCCAGCCACTCTGGGCACCATAATTCACGAATGACACCCGCTGCCTCTAGCTTGCGGGTTTCCTGAACGATGAAGGACTGCTTCTCCATGGACTGCCGCCTTGCCCTTTGCTTCACAGGGCGCACGTTGGGGCATACTCTCAGATGATGCTCAATCACTCTTCGCGGGACCCCAACAGGCTGCTTGGGCTCCCAGGAAAATACTTCCTTGTTCGCCTGCAAGAAGTCCACCAACTCCCTTTCTTGATCTGGGGCGAGATCGGTGCCTATGGTAAAGGTAGCGCCAGAGGCCCCGTCCGCATCGACCGGTATCTGCTTCGTCTTGGCTTGACCTTGAGTGAATAGCTACTTTTTCTTGGTCAGCGCGGCTCCCTTAGTCCTGGACACGGCCTTTTTGGCCGGGCGAGCTGCCGCTGTGGCCCCGAAGGCGAGCTTGAGGGCCGCCACGGCTTCCTTGGTGTCTTCGGCCATAGTGAGGACGCCCTTGCTTCCTGACATCTTTATGAGGTTGTAGGCAGGATGGGTAGCTGCCATGAACTGGGCCAGCGCCGGGTACCCGAGGATGGCGTTGTACGGCAAGCCGATGCGGGCGATGTCGAAGTCGATTAGCTTGGTGCGGTAGTTGTCACGTGTGCCGAAGGTCATGGGGAAACGGATCTGCCCCAGGGGGTTGGAGGAGCCGCTGCCGACTCCGGAGAAGGGCTTGCTGGGGCGGAGCCACTCAAGCGGTACGTGAAGGAGACTAAAAGCCTCCACGGAGAGCATGTTGACGCCGGTGCCGCCATCGATGAGGGTCTTGGTGACGGCTACGCTGCACATGGTGGGCGTGCAAAGCACCGGGAGCATGCCCGAACCAACGGTGGTGACCGGGTGATCCCTTGAGTCGAAGGTCAGGTCGGCCTTGGGCGCCGCCCAACCCGGGGGAGCCCCCAACCGCGTGGAGATGGCGCCGATCTAGCGAAAGAACGGCTTGGTGTGACGGTCCTAGGGCGGCGCCTGCGAGCCACCAAGGAGAGGCACGACGGTGGGGGGTTCTGGTCCCCCGAAGCGCGCGATGAAGAGGTCGCGCAGCTCCTCCTAGGAGGCCACAGAATATCCCGGTAGATGGAGGAGCCAGGTGCGAGGCACGCCAGCAAGGGCCATTGGGAGCCAGTTGGCCATGACTTTACCATCACCCCCGGCCTCCAGGACGGCCTCCTCGTACGCCAGCAGGAAGGCTGCCGGATCCGCCGCACCATTGTAACAGGGCGGCATCTCCGGCTTGAACTTGTGCGGCCACCGTACCCGCCGCAAGGCCGGGGTGAAGGCCCGGAGCCCCACGGTGCTATGGAGGGCGCCCGTCGATCCAGTCGGAGAAGCAGTGGTGTCCATGAGAGCCGGTCGGAGCGGCGAGGCCGTCGGGGCGGCAGAGCTTCGGTGCACCCCTACCTGGCGCGCCAAATGTCAGATTTTGGGTTCCGGCAAAACCCTTGAGATTCGAACACTGGGGTGCGCACAAAGATATCTCCCCCTCTCTAGCTCGCACACATCATGATCTCATGGCCTAGCTCGATGAACCCAAAGAACAAGAGACACGAGATTTTATACTGGTTCAGGCCACCGATGTGGTGTAATACCCTACTCTAGTGTGGTGTGGTGGATTGCCTCTTGGGCTGAGGATGAACAGTTACAAGGGAAGAACAGCCTCCTGAGGAGAGGTGTTCTTGTGCTTGGGAGGGTTGATGCGGTTCCAGATCCTCTCTTTCTAAGGTGGTGGCTCGCCCTATTTACAGAGGCCCAGGTCCTCTTCCCAAATATTAGGCAGGAAGGGATCCCACAATGGCCAGTTTAAAGGGGGACAACTAGTACAAGCTATCCTGACAAAAGTAGTCTTCGTCTGCCAAAGGCTATGGTGGTGACGCCGTCTTGGGCTCCACGGTGACCTCTGTCCCCTTTAACAACAAAGAGGAAGCGAGGACACTACGCGCTGGCGCCCGTCTGGCGCCCGCCTAGCTCCAGTCGTCATGGCTTGCATCACAAAAACCTCGTGAGGTATCCCTTGCCTTGATCTCTCCGCCCCTCGCAAGCCAGCCTGGTGAGGCCTCCCTTGAGGAAGCCTTGTGTCATCCGCATCACGAGGCTTGGCCCCTCGCGAGGGTCTTGAGTGTTTGTTGATGAAGATGGGTCGTACAGGGCCGCTGATGGAGCCACGTTGTGAGCCGTAGGTAGGCAAGTCTGGGGACCCCCGTTCCCAGGACACCGACATTGCCAGCATCAAAGTTGAGTCTTATTCTGCGTGTTACAAACTGTCTTTGATCAATCCTTAATGATCAGACAGGTCCTAGGAGCAGCAATCTTGGCCAAGACATGCTGGTGAAGCTTAAAGCCATATATACGCTTGTTGAACAGCTATATACCGGAACTCAGCGTACGCTGGCCACAATTTCTCCAACAAATCATGGATCCATTCTGCTGAGTGACGTCTTGAAAAAATTGTTGATTCTTCCTGCTAGGATACAAGAGATAAAACGGTCATGTGCAAGAGCCGGCGCCGTGACGGCCTTGAGCCGTGCTAAGGCATTGTTACCAGAGCTAGACCCGGCCGAGGTAGCTACTAGGTATCCAAGCTTGAAAGAAGATGGCACTCCTTTTGATGAGAAAGACTTCGCTGCCTATGTTAAAGAAATACGTCCTCTGGCAACTCTGATTGCTGATGAAACAAATCTCTCAAAATATCAGTCGGCTTATGATACAGAAAATCAGAAGATGCCCACGTCGGCTTATAAATTGATGGATCTGATTCCTCCAATCCGTAAGCATACTTTCGCCACTAAAGTTGATCCGTCCGACCTTATAGATGATGAAGCTGAATTCCAAGCCTTGCATGGCATTGACTGGTCATCACCAAACTTATAGACGGTGGAGGACGAAAAACCAAAGAAGGATGATCCGGAAGCTTCAAGTCATCAAGGCCAGGAAGATTGATCCGCGGGGCAGTTCAAATATTTGATCTTCTGAAAAACATGTGATCTTTTTGGCTCCCTGAGTCATGTAATAGGCTAGTGAAACTTTGATCTGCCGTGCCATCGTGTACATTTTGTTTTGTGCAAACTGCTGATCCGCCGGTTGAAAGACGACCACTTTATACTTATGATAGCGTCAACTTATACAGATCAGATTTAGCAATACCCCTCACACAAACAGATCACAAGTGCCCTGTGGTGCTTGATCACACTGCCAGCTTATCATACTAGTGCAGTAAGGGTGACAACCCAAAGATTGACATAATGCCTTGTTTAAGTGTCATATACTGTCGGCTTTGCAACACCTTATACAGCATGGGGTAATATCCCAAGACTTAGAATACAATGCTTCCAATTATCATATACTGGCGACTTATAGTCTGCCATCATGGCGGGTTATAAAAAACCCAAAGATGCTCAAATATGAGACAGACAGGGTTGTTTGGCCCGATTTGTGAAAACCATATGGTGAGAAAAAGGAGTAACATAAATTCAAGATAAAAAACCCATAAAAACGAGGCTGTCATAAATTGCCAAAACCAAACCTTTAAACATAAAACTTCAATGAAACTAGCATGATAGCCACTGGAGTATCCTCACTTTCTATAAGCTGGCTCTCACATGACCCAATCGATGTTTTAACCTGGATAAGTTCATATTTGACTTATCGAGAGTACACGAGGTGGAAGTATCATCAAGCAAACATGCAGGTTTAACCAAGTTTCAATGAAGGCAGATTAGTAGCCTAGGTTCATCCTCGCTATCTATAAGCCGTGCCCTCACATGACAATCCAGCGTTTTAACCTTAACGAGTTCAGGGTCTTGTTTAAAAGATTGACTGTTAAGAGTTTGGTGGGTCAATCAGGATTACCTGGTGGAGAAGTAGCTGACCTATAGGCAGGATGACCCGAAAGGGTTACGTCCTCTTTGGTGAATACACCTATGTTTGAACAAGGTAACCCTGTCAAGAGGGTAGTAATGCTATGTTCTCTTTGGTGGATACACCTAAGTTTGGACAGGAAGCACCCAAGTGACTTATGTGTGAGTTATGCTCGCCGGGTACCTATGTTTGAGATCTACTTGTGCAACAAAACTCTCTTTGGTCCCAGTAAACCAAGCATCGAGCCGCAGAAGTAATCATATGATGTGACAATAAAAACTCGGATGCTGAGATTTGAAACAAAAGAGGCCCTGAATTATCAGAGGTTCTGATTTCATTATATTCCTCATAGTATATACATTGATATAAATATGTACATCTCAAGAGCCAGTAACTCAGGTGTAATAAGGCCGAAGATGAGCAATATTCCACGGTCGGTGGGTCTCCTCCTCCGACGTGGGTGAGTCCTTGTGGTCTCGAACATCAATAAGATAGTATGACCCATTGTTTAGATTTTTGCTGACCACGAAAGGCCCTTCCCAAGGTGGGGATAGCTTGTGCATATCAGTCTGATCCTGGATAAGCCGGGGCACCAAGTCACCTTCTTGAAAGGTTCTGGTCTTAACCCGGTCGTTGTGATAACGGTGCAGATCTTGCTGATAAATTGCTGATCGAGCTGCCGTGAGGTCACGCTCCTCATCTAACAGGTCAAGTGCATCTTGACGTGCTTTTTCATTGTCAGCTTCAACATAAGCCGCCACACGGGATGAGTCGTGACGGATGTCACTAGGGAGAACCGCCTCTACTCCGTAAACCATGAAGAAAGGTGTGTAACCCGTAGATCTGTCGGGGGTAGTATTGATACTCCATAATACTGAGGCTAACTCCTCCACCCAACAACTCGGCGTCCTGTGCAAAGGAACCATAAGCCGGGGCTTGATGCCTCTCAGGATCTCTTGATTGGCTCTCTCAGCTTGACCATTGGACTTGGGGTGAGCCACTGATGATACATCAAGCCGGATATGCTCACGTTGACAAAATTCTTTCATAGCACCCTTGGACAGATTAGTGCCAAAACGGTAAATCACCTTTTTCATGAATTGAACCGCCGTTTCCGCATCACACTTACTGACCGGCTCTACTTCAACCCACTTTGTAAACTTGTCAACCGCCACCAGGAGGTGTGTCTTTTTATCTTTGGACCTTTTGAAAGGCCCAATCATATCAAGTCCCCAGACTGC
Source organism: Triticum urartu (assembly GCF_056163025.1). Lineage (NCBI taxonomy): Eukaryota > Viridiplantae > Streptophyta > Magnoliopsida > Poales > Poaceae > Triticum > Triticum urartu. The sequence goes on along the minus strand of NC_141876.1, from coordinate 358,103,388 downwards.
AAATGGCCAAGTAATTGGAATCATCCTCAATTCTTGAGCCGGCACATGAGCTCGTCATGAAAACTTTTGACAGCCATCACATTTACTGACAAGATCCTCAGCATCAATGTGAGCCGTCAGCCAATAAAATCCATGACGAAAAGCCTTGGCTACAAGATATTTAGAGTTGGCATGATGACCACAATCTCCTTCATGAATCTCTCGTAGAATCTCGAAACCTTCTTCAGGAGAAACAAAACGTCGAAACGCCCCTGTGACACTGTGATGATGCAACTCACCATCGACAATAGTCATTGACTTAGACCGTCGGGTTATCTACCTGGCCAAAGTTTCATCCTCAGGTAACTCGCCCCGCGTCATATAAGCCAAATATGGAACTGTCCAATCAGGAATAGCATGAAGAGCCGCCACCAGTTGTGCTTCCGGGTCAGGAACAGCAAGATCCTCCTCTGTAGGCAATTTGACAGAAGGGTTATGCAGAAGATCTAGGAAAGTGTTAGGCGGCACCGGTTTATGCTGGGATCCTAACCGACTCAAAGCATCAGCCGCCTCATTCTTCCTACGATCAATATGTTCAAATAGCATCAACCTCCCGACGATAAGCCGTCATGAGCAGATCCTTAGAATCCCAAGTACCAGAAACTTGCTGAGCTACCAGATCTGAGTCACCGAAACATCTCACCCGGCTTAAGTTCATCTCCTTCGCCATCCGAAGACCATGGAGCAAGGCCTCATACTCAGTTGCATTGTTAGTACAAGGGAACATCAACCGGAGAACATAAGAGAATTTATCACCTCGTGGGGAAGTGAAGACAACTCCAGCCCCCGAGCCTTCCAACTGTCTGGATCCATCAAAGTGAATAGTCTAATATGTGTTATCCGGCTTCTCCTCAGGCATCTGCAACTCTGTCCAATCATTGATAAAATCCACGAGTGCTTGAGACTTGATGGCTGTACGAGGCACATACTTTAAATCATGGGGTCCGAGCTCAATGGCCCATTTGGCTACCCAACCTGTGGCTTCTCTATTTTGAATGATATCCCCTAGAGGGGCAGAACTAACCACAGTGATAGGATGACCCTGAAAATACTGCTTAAGCTTCCGGCTAGCCATGAAAACCCCATATACAAGCTTCTGCCAATGTGGGTATCTCTGCTTGGACTCAATAAGCACCTCACTGATGTAGTAAACCGGCCGTTGAACCGGATATTCCTTGCCTGTTTCCTTCCTTTCCACCACAATGGCTACACTGACAGCTCTACTATTGGCCGCCACATACAACAACATAGGTTCCTTATTAATGGGAGCAGCAAGAACCGGTGGCTCAACCAACTATTTCTTCAAAGCCGCAAATGCTTGATCAGCAGCATCACTCCAGACAAAGTGATCCGTCTTCTTCATGATCTGGTACAAAGGGACATCCTTTTCACCCAACAGGCTTATAAACTGGCTTAAGGCCGCAATACGACCCGCCAAACGCTGAACATCATTGATACACGCCGGTTTATCCAAAGAGGTAATAGCCTTTATCTTCTCCGGGTTAGCTTCAATTCCTCATTCGGAGACCAGAAAACCCAAAAGCTTACCAGCTGGTACACCAAAAACACACTTGGTCGGATTAAGCATCATCTAATAAACCCAGAGACTGTCAAAGGTCTCCTTCAAATCATCAATCAGGGTCTCCTTCTTCCCGGACTTCACCACAATGTCATCCACATAAGCATGAACATTACGCCCGATTTGATTGTGAAGGCAATTTTGCACACACCGTTGGTAAGTCGCTTGGGCACTCTTGAGCCCGAAAGGCATGGACACATAGCAGAAGGCTCCAAACGGAGTAATGAAAGTTGTGTTCTCCTGGTCCTTAACTGCCATCTTGATCTGATGATAACCAGAACAAGCATCCAAAAAGCTCAAACGCTCACAACCCGTCATAGCATTAATAATTTGATCAATACGGGGGAGAGCGAAGGGATCAGCCGGACAGGCCTTGTTTAGATCTGTGTAATCCACACACATACGCCAAGTGCCATTCTTCTTAAGTACTAATAGCGGGTTAGCCAACCACTCGGGATGAAAAACTTCGACAATGAACCCAGCCGCCAAGAGCCAGGCCACTTCTTCACCAATGGCCTTACGCCTCTCTTCATTAAAACGACGAAGGAATTGCTTGAACGGTTTAAACTTTAGATCAACATTAAGAGTGTGCTCAGTGAGTTCCCTTGGTACACCTGGCATGTCAGAAGGTTTCCATGCAAAGATGGCCCGGTTCTCACGGATGAACTCGATGAGCGCGCTTTCCTATTTCGGATCCAGATTAGCACTGATGCTGAACTGCTTGGATGAATCGCCAAGAACGAAATCAACTAGATTAGTGTCATCTGCTGACTTAAACTTCAAGACCGGATCATGCTCCGTTGTTGGCTTCTTCAAAGATTTCATATCTGTCGGGTCAACATTATCCTTGTTAAACTTCAGTTCCTCTGTTGCACAAACAGACTCAGCATATGCAGCATCGCCTTCTTCACACTCCAAGGCTACCTTGCGACTCCCATGTACTGTGATGGTGCCCTTGTGACTCGGCATCTTAAGCTGTAAGTAAACATAACAAGGCCTCGCCATGAATTTAGCGTAAGCCAGCCGCCCGAACAGAGCATGATAAGGGATCTTTATTTTAACCACTTCAAAGGTCAACATCTCAGATCTGGAATCATACTCATCTCCAAAAGCAACCTCCAAAGATATCTTACCGACTGGATATGCCGATTCACCAGGCACCACATCGTGAAAAACAGTGTTTGATGGTTTTAAGATTTTTGTCATTCAACCCCATACGACGGAAAGTTTCATAGTAAAGGATATTAATGTTGCTGCCTCCACCCATGAGCACCTTAGTGAATTTGTATCCTCCAACCTAACACTACTAGGGAAAACCCTAGCAGTAGCGCGTGTATTTTGCCTATCAGTAGCGCGGGATGCCGCGCTACTGATAAGGCGCTACAGCTAACATGTAGCAGTAGCGCGTGTCATCCAACGCTATTGCTATACATGTCTAGCAGTAGCGAGGTTTGTTGCAGAGCGCTGCTGCTAATATCTGCAATGCTTTTTATCAAGAAGCGCTACTGGTATGGGAGCGCTACTGGTATGGGAGCACTACTGTTAACTTTATTCCCCTCGCTATTGCTAGTTTTATTAGTTTCTGGGTTTTTGCATATTTGTTTTGTATTTGAACAGGCTTCATACAATAATCTTTAGCATATCATACACATACAAATGTAATCATAGCATATACATACAAATAGTCTCATCAAATCATGTCATCATCATAATCATCATCCAACACAAAGTGGTCTCTCGTCATCATCTCAAAGCGATACAGGTCTCAATTACTTGCAACTACATCGTCATCCATCTAAACAATGATATAGGCGAGAAGGGCTATCACTTTGAGTGGGAGCGGAACTATGCAGTACATGAGTTCGTATCCCTCTCTCGCATTAGCGTGAACCTAAACTAACTACTGGCTGTCGCTCGGAAACTAGAAACCGGTACACCTGGGCTTGACATTCCGGCCACTCGTCGTATACTCCTGGCGTAGCACTTCTTCGCCATCGATGATCTATACACCTGCATCGTCACATGAGTCAATGATATGCAACATATATAGTTGAGCAACAGAAAGAGACATACTTGGCAAAAATAGAAGAAACATATAATAAGCATAAATAACAAAGTTCATCATACCCAAAATGCCCTAACTAGAGTGATCTTTGCTAGTCGAGGAGGACGGTTTAATTACATCACAAATAAAGTTTTGTCGTGCATAACTCAAAGTTTCGTCATATAGAAAGTATGGACTAAACGGACACATTGTCATATATCGACAATCACTCCAACATGTCTTGCCATCCATCCAAGTCAGGGAGATAGTCCCCGAGCTTAGTGAAAGGCTTTAGGTCGAGACGCTGAGCGGCTACGCGTGTTCGGACGTCTTCCCACGACATTTGTCCTTCTTCGTAGAACATCCCTGTTTTTTCGACGACCTCCTTCATGATGATTTGGGCAAGTTCACGCTAGATGTGATAGAACTCAGCTCGAAGTCGATGATACTCGATATCTCCTAAGTTCTTTGCCCATTGCAGAATATGGGCATCGCCGAATCTAGGTGACATGTGAACGTTCTGGTGATCCCGTATGTACTCCAGCATGTGGTGTAGGACATAGAATCCATCATTAAGAGAATCACTCGGTGGCTGGATGCAGCAGAAGTAGGTCTTATGGCCGAAGGCGGGCCTGTCGTCCCTTTTCTTCTTGTCCTTGACCTCTCCACCCCGTGCGCCGTAGTAAAACATAGCACTGTCGAGAACAGACTTGATGTGGGTGTAATCCTTTTTGTTAATGTTCTTCAACGAGTCCAAGTAAAGAGCATGGGAGTATCGGGGGTAGAGGATGATGAGGATGGCGCGCCCGCCGCTGCGCAAAGTAAGTACACCTCAAATTAATTAGCCTCCACCGTGCAAATGAATGATCGAAATCAAAGGAAGGATATCCACGCGGATGACTTACAGGGGATGATAAGGCACAAGAATCGCCTCCTTGTCCTTATTGGCGAGCATGAAATTGGTGATTTATTCCCTCACGTATTCATGGTGCTCTGCGCAGACTCCCAAGAAGCCCTCGTGCATGAAGTACGGGTCAGCGACACAAATATGAGGTATCTCCTCAACCCCGATGAGGTAGTTCATGTGCAAGGCATAAAGGCGGACAAATGTAAAATCCAGCTTCTTCAAGTGAAACATGTCGAAGATGTAATCGAATCGAAGGAAGAACTTCTCCGCGGGGAATGTGTTGACGTACGACAATTTCCGCAGCGTGTTAACCACGTAGAGTGGATATCATGGATTTTTTGAGGCGATGAGGCCTTTCTCTATCCGCAACACATCATCATGAAGTCTCCTTCGATCACCAAATCTGGCCCCTAGCGCTGCTTTAGGTAGGATTGGTTGACCGGGGATATGCCATTTTGCCACACCGGGGATATCTATACGGTCTTGAACCCGAGGCTGCTGAGGCGGCTGGATCATAGAAGCAGCTCGGTTGCCTTTCCTCGCTCTCTTCCTAGGCTTCTTTGCTACCGGAAGGTCATCTATAATACGTTCACCCTCCGGAGGCGGCAATTCAGTCACCAACTCATGACGCTCAAAACGTGAGTAGGCGCCAGTATTGAGATACTGTTGAGTGTCATCGTCATCCTCATCCTCATCTATGGCGACATCACCAGCTACTAATGGAGCCACTTCCTCACCCCGTCTGCTATCAGCCAGCAAAATAGCCGATGCTAATTGGGTAGGTGGGGTGTTGATGTTCATACCTAACTGTGTGCTCGTGGCTGTGCTCCCGGCCGCCTCCAGATGAAGCAGACTCTTTGGCCACAACAAGACCCACCCATTGCAATCACCAAGCCACCGTGGGGTCTTGTCGTCATCCCCCCTAGTATCAGAGGAGCCAAATTCTCGTGGCCCAGTTTGACACTGCCACGGAAACCTTGAAGACGTCCAGGGGATCGGCCGGCCGTGGAACAATGGTTCTTTCAGCTTCAGTATCGTCGCCTTCCCCACGTCCAGCTTCTAGTCGCTGATGGTGTACAATATGGTGCACGGGGTTACGTCGGCCCGCAAGACATGTCTGCAACGTGAGACATCCGAAAGGCAACGGAAACAGGAGATTATACATTTCTTGAAGAGGGCTGGTGTGACAGATACCGTGAGGGCGTCGAGCTCAGCCAAAGACGAAGCACCGCCGAGCACGTCCGGTGTCGGAGCCGGTGTGGGAGCCAGTGCCGGAGCAGGTGCTGCTGCTGGTGCAATGCTAGTCGTGCTGCTCCCGAAGAAGTCAGCAAGGGGAAAGTCCGCTGCATTTTTTTTGGATTTTGCCTGCTCCAATTGAAAATGGCCGGAACCAAGAGAGTAGACATATCTGCAACCACCTATTTTGCGGCAGCTTCCGCTGTTGTGACTGTCTCAGATGATTTCTTCTCAACCTCAATCTCAACCTTCTTGTCGATGTTTTCTTTAGTTAACCTCTGTCTTTCCTTTCTCTCCTCCATGGTCTCACGGTAGTACTTCTTCCACGTGGCGCCGTCTCCGACACCGTGCACGCGTCCATACGACGGCCGAGTCTCCACCGGGAGTCCTTTCAATATGTTCAACGCCCGGTTGAATGGAGTGTCCCACTTGGGCCTTGCCAATGCCTTAGACGGTGAGTCGCTTTCGGCCACAATCCTGTGCTGCTCTCTCTGCAAAAGGAATAAGGATCTTTTACAAATATGACTAACGTGCAGTCCAATTGATCAGAAACAAAAATTACCAGCAGTCTCCTGAACTCCGTCGTGACCAGTTCCGTCTTGAAAACCTTCTTGACTGAGTCCCAATGGTGTCGTGCCCTGAGGACGTCACGCTCCTGCGGGACGGTGAAGTCCGCCAAGGGGTCTGGGATGCCTAGAATCTCGCGCTCTGCGTCCTCCGTGGCCCATATGGACCTCTTCCCGCCGTAACCACGTCTTCCGAGGTGGTGGCACCCCATGTTCCTCTGTTGAAGCCCCTTCATGTACTTCGACTTTTTTGGCAGCTTTGGCCTCGCAAGCCGCCTTGAATATTTCAAAAGTGCTCTTCCGTGACTGTCGGATTATCCTTTACAATCTCGGAGTAGGGTTCCTTTTTGTTGACGATCCGATTTTCACCCTTGTTTTCCACGCGGCCAACGCGTCACTAAACTTGGACATGGCGTGTTTGTTTATCTTCTTCATTGTCGGGTCCTTATCTGGATCTTCATAATCCTTTTCATTCCGGCCCCGAAACAATAATATCTGGTGCAGCTTCTTTAGGAGGGAGGGCCTCATATTATCTATCTTCTGTAGTTTCTCATTGTTGATGGTGCCGGTTGTCCGTACGATGCAGCCTATTTGATTGTCGTAGCACGACCGCGCTTCCACGGGCGCTATTGGCTCAAAAATGCCATCGTCCATCTCCGTGACCACCAGTCTAGTAGTCATGAGCTGGTTTCGGCATCGTGGCCTCTTTGCTTTCGGGTCTAGACCGGCTCCGCTAGTCTTGGCACCGGTGTCGGCGCCGGTCTTAGTATCATCACTGGTCTGCATGTCGGTATCAGTCCCCGATGCGACAGCCTGGTCCAGCAACAACATCCGTTGATCATCGGCTTCCCTCAAAAATTTGTCTGCCGCCAGGTAGACGTCGTCGCAATCAACAGAACCCTGTCCTTCATCGTTGCTAGCCATGTTTCCTACGATTGAATCTAGTCAATTAATTCTAGACCTAATAAAATGAATAATGACATAAAAAGGCCTATGTTTTGCAGGAACGTTGACTCCTTCCCGGTGCGGCAAATCCCGGGCACTCGATATGTCCTAGTTTGAAACACAAGTCATGCCGAAATTCACGGAAAATTTCGGCATGACCTTTGCTAAAAAGTAGACACATTGAGCACCTGAAATTTATCGGAATGGAAATGAATCAACATTCCGGCAAAACATAGGCCACTCGGCTTCATTCCCTGGAAACAGTGTTCAAATATCCATCTTCGACACCGCAACACATGTCCAAATATACACGAGAAACCACATGTCCAAATATACATGTCCAAATTTCATAAGCTAATTCAAAAACTAAGTGTAGAAGAAAAATCATTTAACTACTAATAGAACAAAATTCAGTTAATTTTAGTGCTCTATAATGATGAAAGGAAAAAAATTCAGTTAACTACTTATTTCATTCATTTAGGTTATTCATTTAACTTCACCTAATTAACCTACTGTACCACTACTACTAGCAGCACTACTAACCTAATTAACCTAGAAAAACCCTTCTGCCCTTACTAAAAACATGTAATTAACATCTACTAGTACCACTACTGCCCTAACCTAATTAACATCTACTAGTATCACTATATACTACAAGCAACACTGCTACAACATTTTCTTCATTTTTTTATTTTAAAAAACATCTATGAAAACAAAAACCCTAATTAAACCCTACTGCCCTAACTAACTTTTGATGTAAACCAAATTTTTTGCTCTAAATAATTTTTTCTCTAACATCTACTACTTAACATCTTTTGCTCTAAACTAAATTTTTTGCTATAAACTAACTTTTACTCAACTAATTTATGCTCTAAAATGCAGAGGGGAAAAGGAGTGGTGGGGGAGGGTGGGGGGCTTATAGAGAGGTGAGAGACGGTGGAGGGGAGGTGCTCGGCGATGGAGGCAGGGCGGGCTCGGGCTTGGGCAGCGGCGTTCCTGGGCGGGCTCGGGCGGCGGTGAGGTGGAGGGCCGCTGCTGTGAGGTCGAGGGCGGCCTCGGGCGACGGCGGTGAGGCTGAGGGCGTTCTCGGGGGGAGACAGTGAGGTTGCGGGCGTCCACGCCGGCAGGAGACGACGGCGAAGTGGGGCGACGGCGAAGTGGGCAGACGGCGGCGAAGTGGGGCGTGGGATTTGGGGAAGAAGTGGTGGCTGGGGGGAGGAAAACCGCTGGTTAAGTGAAACATAACGGAGCGCATTTCTGAAAATGCGCTATAGCTAAGTTAGCTACAACACATTTTCAGAAATGCACTACTCTATGCCTTTTTCCTTTTTTTCCTTTTTTTCATTTATTTTTCTTTACATTTTATTTTTTCCTTTCTCCTTTTTTTATTTCTTTCATTTTCATTTACTTTTCTACTTGTTTTTCATTTTATTTTATTTTTATTAGCAGTAGCACCTTACACCTAAATGCGCTGCTACAACAATATTAGCGGTAGCGCTGTTTCTAAAAGACCGCTACTACTATGTGTAGCCTATCGGCTTAGTGCTGGGAATTTTAGTAGTAGCGCTTTTACCATGGGATGCGCTACTGCTATATATGTATCTGCAACATGGTTATTCTGCACGCGCTACTACTATGTAGCAGTAGCGCACTTTTTTAACAAGCGCTACTGCTAAAGTTCTGTGTATAAGGTTTTCTCTAGTAGTGTGAGGTGCCACCACCAGCGCCAAGTGACCCGGATTATTAACTCGGGGCGGGTGATCCTCACGACTCCGGACAATGGCCTGCTCAGACCACCGTAAATAACGCGGAACCGCCGGCTCAACGACGTTTACTGCCCTTTATAAAGCTTTTGATCCCTCTTACATAAACTTGTGGTGAAGACGTGGTACTGTCCACTATTCAATTGCTTTGGATTACTTTGATAACCAGATTGATGCTGCTGATTCCCCTGACTAGATTGCTGATTATAATCGCCCTGGTTGACTTGGTTGCTTTGATTGCGTTGGCCCTGAAAACCGGAATGAGAACCGCCACCACCGTAACCCGGACCATGAGAGCCGGAACCTGAGCTGCCATTCAACCCATTATTGTTCTGGAAAAGATGGGACTTCTTGAAATCTTTCATGATACTGCAATCCTTCCATAGATGCTTGGACGGCTTCTCACGAGATCCGTGCTTCGGACACGGCATCCGAGGTGGTGGCACCCCATGTTCCTCTATTGAAGCCCCTTCATGTACTTCGACTTTTTTTGGCAGCTTTGGCCTCACAAGCCTCCTTGAATATTTCAAAGTGCTTGTCGGTGTCAAGACCGGCGGATCTCGGGTAGGGGGTCCTGAACTGTGCGTCTAAGGCGGATGGTAACAGGAGGCAGGGGACATGATGTTTTACCCAGGTTCGGGCCCTCTTGATGGAGGTAATACCCTACGTCCTGCTTGATTGTTCTTGATAATATGAGTAGTACAAGAGTTGATCTACCATGAGATCAGAGAGGCTAAACCCTAGAAGCTAGCCTATGGTATGATTGTCAGTTGTCCTACGAACTAAAACCCTCTGGTTTATATAGACACCGGAGGGGGCTAGGGTTTACACAAGGTCGGTTACAAAGGAGGAGATATACATATCCGTATTGCCTAGCTTGCGTTCTACGCCAAGTAAAAGTCCCATCCGGACACGAGACGAAGTCTTCAATCTTGTATCTTCATAGTCCAACAGTCCGGCCAAAGGATATAGTCCGGCTGTCCGGAGACCCCCTAATCCAGGACTCCCTCAGTAGCCCCTGAACCAGGCTTCAATGATGTCAAGTCCGACACGCAGTATTGTCTTCGGCATTGCAAGGCGGGTTCTTCTCCAAATTTTGAATGTTTGTCAAGTAGTGTCCGGCACCATAAATGTTGGACTTCTTGGCTTCTGCGCCCAATAAGGGCTATCTTCCACACGTCGAATGAATATGAGGAGGCAGGGTGTTTTTACAGTCGCCCCCCTAGCCAGATAAATAAATTGTCTATTAAAGGGATGGGGATTCTTAGATCCAATCCATACCATCCTCCCACAGCGAGAATCCATCGGAGCACGCTTCAGAAAAATCCACTCCAACATGGCCGGCCACCGCAGCTCCTCCTCTCTCCCCCGTAGCCCTAAGCCCGGTGATTGGGAGAGGTGTTCTATCTCACACAGTCGATTAGTCGAACTGCAGACTCAGGGATTTCTCCCTCCAGCGTATATGGTTCCCGTGCGAGCCGGGCTCGCCACCTACAATGCCGGGAGCAAGCGGAGAGCTTCCCTAGCCCCTCTACCGGGGAGCGGGTGTGCCTTGTTCCTTACTTATTAAGGGGACTCGGATTTCCGATTCATCCGTTCCTCCGTGGGCTCCTGGAGTTTTACGGCCTCCAACTGCATAATTTCACCCCTACTTCCATATTACACATCGCCGGCTCTATTGCCCTTTGCGAATTATTCCTGGGCTGCGAGGCTCATTTCGAGTTGTGGAAAAGGTTATTTTGCCTCGTCCCCCGCACACAGAAGGGGTCACTTTATCAAGTGGGCGGAGCCGAAATATGGCGCATCGCCAAAACCGATACCTGTCCGGTACTCCGAAGAAGATGTCCGAAGACTGGCCTTCGGAATGGTTTTATATGGAGGACGTCCCCCTTCCGGACCCTGTTCGGCGGGGTCTTCCTGAGTTCAACAATGCTCCTCTAGATAAACGCCGAAGTTGGCGCCCACGGAGCCCCCAGGAGGAAGACAACGGAGAAGTCCTTTACCTGATGAACCGGATTAAAGCGCTGGCTCAATCAGGATTGACAATAATCGAGGTTATGTCAATATGCATAATGCGGGGAGTGTAGCCACTTCAATATAAAGGGCACCCCCTATGGTGTTTTAACGGGGAAGATGATGCCATCCGTTGCGGGGGTAAGGGTCCGGACAACGCTGCTGCTTTAGCAAAAATTATGTCCGAGTTGTTCTAGGGAGAGGAAGAGGAGTTCATCCGCATGAAGCCACGGGATGGATTCTCCATGTACAACCCTCCAAGCTGGGTGAGTTATATCTCCTTACTCCCATTCTTCCTGCATTCTTTGTCGTAGGTACTCACCTTGCCATTTTACGACAGGAACTGCGAAAAGCCATAAGGGAGGTCAACAGCCATCTCCACAACCAGAGGACCCTGACCGGGCCCTCGGACCCGGACTCGAAGAAGATCCGAACATATTCGTGGAGCTGATAGACCGGCAGTTCTATCAATTAAGCTGTGATGACGCCATGGTGTCCATTACAGCCGACTATCCTGGACTGCTCCCTGCGTCGCACGTAAGAAAAACCAAAATCCCAACTCCAAAAACTAGGATCCCCTTTTAGACACTTCACCTACCATATACATATGGTGTTTTACAGGGAAGGCATTCGGGACACCGTGCCGAACCCACAGCGACTCGCCAACAAGAGGCACCGAGGCCGGGTTGGCCAAAAAGGAAGGCGGTCAGGATGGAGACGCCGGCGCAGAGGCATGACAAAAAACCCTGCTCCGTGGTTGTTGTCTTTCTCGAAATGTAATGACGTCCATGTTTCTTTAATAGAAAAAACGCTCGCCGGAATATGTCCGGCGAGGCTGCCGATCATGCTTCCACCAGTCGGGCTCCAGGGCCGGACATAGAGGCAGAAGCCGACATGGGGCGGACGCCGGATACTCCTCCTACAGAGGATGCGGATAGACTGTCCGCTACAAATTCAGAAGTGGAGAGCGCCATGAATCATAGGCGTCACCGGGCCGTACTCCGTGACGCTTGCTTCTCACCAGAGGCATTTGATGCCTTCAATTCTGGAGACACGTACCATGGACCAGTATGTAAGGGATGTACGGGTAAGCAAATCTGACGATTATATGTATCAGTAGCCCTTGAGACTTGAAATAGTTGGCACGACTGATTTAAGGATCATTTATTTTGCAGGTTCTTACAGAGAAGAATACTCGACTATCACAGGAGCTGGAGGAATGCAAGACCCAACTTCGGGCCGCCGTTGCCGCATTGAAGGAACTTGAAAAGTCCCCAGCTGGTAACATTTGTTTCAAAGAATAATAGGTACCATATAGCTTGCGGCATGGCTGCAGATCTAACAATAGATATTGCAGATGAGTCCGGAGAGAATCCGGAGGACCAGCATGTCGTACGACAGCTAAAGGCTGGCGAACGCGTGCTGACTAAGGTCAGGCGGGAGAAAAACAATCTCCAAGACGCCAATACCAAGCTGAGCGTGGAACTGAAAGATGTTCGAGCTCAGCTTGCGGACTCCGAGAAGGAGAATAAGCGGCTTCAACGCGGCATTTTCAGTAAGTGCTTGAACGAACCCTTAAAAGGGTGCGACGGAAAAGCCGTCTAGCAGAGTTATGTCTGCAGGTATGCTGACGGGTCGTCCCGTGGAGGAGATGCCTGGGTCTGCGGGTGATCTTCTACCCGAGCTCTCACAACTGCGCGAACAAGTTCGGCAGGTGATGCAAGGTATTGCCCAGGCCTTGTGGCCATCCGTCTCGATGCCAGCAGGCATTGGAGAGCTTACGGAGAAGCTCAAGGGAGCACGACGGCGCTTCCATTATGGAAGATATCGGCCTGCCGTCAAGGTGCCAGGGAAGCCTGGGCCAAGGTGAAGACGTGGTATACCAAGGCTGACCCAAACCACATGGCCAAGGTCGGACCTGTGGGGCCCGATGGGAAAGAGATCCCCGTTAGCTTAGTGTATGGGCAAGTAGAATTAGCTGCAAAGTATTCCCAACAGGATTGTAGGCTAGAAAGCCTGTTGGATGGTATAGAAGAGGAATTTAATCAGTCTATGTGACTATGTAATTAAAGTGACATGTATAATGCCTTCTAGCCGGATTGTAAATCATTTCTCATGGCGGACCTTTTCGCTTCAACCTCGGGACCCGATAGTCCGGAGTGTATCCGAATACCCGCTCAGTTATATAAGAACCGGGGTATGCGTGGAAACCAGGCATAGGGGTCATTAGTGCTTGAACAGACAAGTACCCAACTAGTTATGTTATATTACATGGGTAGTAAGAAACATCTTCCAGGGAGAATAGTTCCGTTAAGGGTTCCTTTCCCTGGGTACGCATGCCCTAAAGTGCATGTCCGGACTGCGACAGGAAACGCAGGCAAAAACATCTGGGGGCACATATGGAAAATAAATAAAAATCATCTTTTGTTCACCGACCGAATATTCCCTTAAGAATGCTAGCTTTCGGCTTCACCCAGTCTGAGATACACATCCGGCTGACCCGGCAGTAACAATCGCAGAGGTGATTCCCTTATGCCTTAGCCGAATTAACGGGAACGTAGGGCATAAATACAAGAGCCAGGCAACCCAGCTTGGCCAAAACTTAAGTCATATCGATGCATATAATGGCGAAGAAAAGGTGCATGCAGAAGAATAACACATGTGCGGGGCATGAAGCCCAGATAAATAATTAAGCTTCTGTGTAAGAAGCCCCCAGGTATAATGAGCGCGGTTAGCGCGTCAATAGTGTGCAAGCAAGGCACAAGTTGGCCCTTGAAGGCCTTGAGAAAGAAAAAAAGAAAGAAAGAGAAAAGAGACAGATAATGTATATGCGAAAAATGGACAGAGGAAGGAGACGAACATAGAGTCCGGCACTAGGCGTGGAATCTTCGGAGCCTGGCTATGTTCCATGGGTTAGGCTCAAGTCGATTAGTCGATGCATCCAGCAGATGGTACGCTCCACCGGTCAGAACTTGGTCAATAATGAAGGGACCTTCCCATTTGGGCTCGAGCTTGGTCTTTTTCTTCTCCGGCAGGCGTAGAACTAGCTCGCCAACGTTATAAGTTTTGGCCCGTACTTCTCTGCTTTGGTATCTTCGAGCCTGTTGCTGATAGAATGTGGAACAGGCTTTTGCCACGTCACGCTCCTCCTCCAGGGTGTCCAGACTATCCTGCCGATCGAGCTCGGCTTCTCTTTCTTCGTACATGCGCACTCGAGGTGAGTCATGAATTATGTCGCAGGGCAGAACCGCCTCTACGCCGTACACCATAAAGAAGGGTGTGTATCCAGTAGTACGATTCGGCGTGGTCCACAGCCCCCAGAGTACGGAGTAGAGCTCCTCTACCCAGTGCATGTTAGACTCCTTTAAGGACCGCACTAATCTGGGTTTGATGCCGCTCATGATAAGACCATTTGCTCGCTCAACTTGGCCGTTGGTTTGTGGGTGATAGACAGAAGCATAATCGAGCTTGATGCCCATGTTGCTGCACCAGAGTTTTACCTCGTCGGCCGTAAAGTTCGTGCTGTTGTCAGTGATGATGCTGTGGGGGACGCCATAATGGTGTACAACCCTGGATATGAAGTCTATCACCGGTCCGGATTCGGCCATTTTAACAGGTTTGGCATCTATCCATTTGGTGAATTTATCCACCATGACCTGGTGAATTTATCCACCATGACCAGTAAGTATTTTTTCTTATGGGTCCCCCCTTTAAGGGGTCCAACCATGTCAAGCCCCCAGACCGCGAAGGGCCAGGTAATGGGGATTGTTTGGAGGGCGGTGGGTGGCATGTGGCTTTGGTTTGCAAAAAGCTGGCAACCGACACAGTGTTGGACCAAGTCCTATGCATCTACCCGGGCCGTCGGCCAATAAAAACATGTACAGAAGGCCTTGCTTACAAGGGCCCGGGCTGTGGTGTGGTGGCCGCCGAGTCTGGCGTGAATTTCTGCCAAAAGTTTCCGCCCTTCCTCTTCGGAGATGCACTTTTGAAGGACTCCGGTAGTGCTTTTATTATACAGCTCTCCCTCATGGACCCTGTAGGCTTTGGATCGCCGCACTATGCAGCGTGCCTCATTTTGGTCCTCGTGAAGTACCTGCCTAGTTAGGTAGGTCAGGAATGGTTCTGTCCACGGGGCGATGATGGCCATTATTACGTGGGCTGAAGGTGTTGTTTTGGTGGTAGAGCCTCCGATTTTGTCAGAGTGTTCGGTCTCGAGCATTTTGGTCGGGTCCGGACTATTGTTAACGGTGTCCCCTTCCCATACCACGGATGGCTTAAACAAGCTCTCCAAAAACATGTTGGGGGGATCGCATCGCGTTTTGCACCAATGCGGGCGAGGATATCCGCCGCCTGATTGTTTTCCCGAGCCACATGGTGAAATTCGAGACCCTTGAACCGAGCTGACATCTTTAGGACGGCGTTGCAATAGGCCGCCATCTTCGGATCCTTGGCATCGAAGTCTCCATTTATTTGGGATATTGCGAGGTTTAAATCCCCACGCACCTCTAGGCGTTGAATGCCCATGGAAACTGCCATCCGGAGACCATGTAACAGGGCTTCGAATTCGGCTGTGTTGTTGGAGTCTGTATACAGTATCTATAGTACGTATTGAACTGTATCTCCGGTTGAGGACGTCAGGACAACACCAGCCCCCAGACCAGCCGGCATTTTGGATCCGTCAAAGTGCATGATCCAATTGGTGTATGCGTCATACTCTTTAGGGAGTTTGGCTTCCATCCATTCGGCGACAAAGTCAGCCAATACTTGCGATTTAATGGCTCGCCGCGGTTTGTATGTTATGTCGAATGGGAGGAGCTCAATGGCCCATTTGGCAATCCGGCCCGTGGCGTCGCGGTTGTTTATAATATCATTAAGTGGCACTTCTGAGGCTACTGTAATTGAACAATCTTGAAAGTAGTGTCGCAGCTTCCGGGATGCCATGAATACCACATAGGCTATCTTTTGATAATGTGGGTACCGTGATTTGCAAGGAGTGAGGACAGTGGATACATAATATACCGGCTTCTGAAGGGGGAATTTATGTTCGTCCGCTTCTCGTTCGACGACGAGCACTGTGCTTACAACCTGATGAGTTGCCGCAATGTACAACAACATTGGTTCACCGATGTTTGGCGCGGCCAGGATTGGGTAGGTTGCCAGTATGGCTTTTATTTCTTCCAATCCGGCTGTGGCAGCGTCCGTCCACTCGAAGTGTACGGTGCGCCGAAGGAGGCGATAAAGGGGTAATGCCTTTTCTCCTAAGCGGGAGATAAAGCGGCTTAGAGCCGCCACACATCCGGTTAATTTCTGGATTTGTTTGAGGTCCGTTGGGATAGCAAACTATGACAGAGCTCGGATTTTGGCCAGATTTGCTTCAATTCCTCTACTGGAGACAATGAAATCCAGGAGCTTAACGGCTGGTATGACGAAAATGCATTTTTCCGGATTGAGCTTGATGTCGTATGTTCGGAGGTTGTCAAATGTGAGCCTCAAGTCGTCTATTAGCGATTTGACGTGTTTGGTTTTGACAACCACATCATATACGTATGCCTCTACTGTTTTGCCGATCTGTTTCTCCAGACATGTCTGAATCATGCGCTGATATGTTGCGCCGGCGTTTTTGAGCCCAAAAGGCATTGTGCTGAAACAGAAGGGGCCGTATGGTGTGATAAATGGCGTTGCGGCTTGGTCGGACTCCGCCATCTTGATTTGGTGGTAGCCGGAGTATGCGTCGAGGAAACACAATGAATCGTGTCCTGCGGTAGCATCGATAATTTGATCAATGCGGGGGAGGGGGAAGGGATCCTTTGGGCAAGCCTTGTTGAGGTCCTTGAAATCGACACAGAGGCGCCATGATTTGTCCCTCTTTGGTACCATCGCCAGGTTTGCTAGCCAGTCCGGGTGTTTTATTTCTCTAATGAATCCGGCCTCCAATAACTTGGCTAGTTCCTCTCCCATAGCTTGTCTCTTAGGTTCAGAGAAACACTGAAGAGTCTACTTGATCGGCTTGAATCCCTTTAGAATATTGAGGCTATGCTCGGCCATCCTGTGTGGGATTCCTGGCATGTCTGAGGGGTGCCAGGCGAATATGTCCCAATTCTCGCGCAGGAACTCTCATAGTGCGGCATCCACGGCGGGGTTTAACTGTGCCCCGATGGAGGCTGTTTTTGTAGGGTCCGTTGGGTGGACTTGGAATTTGACTATTTCATCCGCTAGTTTAAAAGAGGTGGACTTGGATCTCTTGTCAAGTATCACGTCGTCCCTGTCCACTATGGAGCGTAGCGCAGTTAATTCCTCGGCCGAAAGGGCTTCGGATAATGCCTCGAGGGCCAATGCGGCTGTTTTGTTTTCGGCGCAGAGTGTTGTGTCCGGATCACTAGTGAGAGTGATGATTCCATTGGGCCCGGGCATTTTGAGCTTCATGTACCCATAATGGGGTACGGCTTGGAAGATCGTGAACGCCTCCCGCCCTAAAAGGGCGTGGTATCCACTAATGAACGGGGCCACTTGGAATGTAATTTATTCAGACCTATAGTTCTCCGCCGTGCCGAATACCACATCTAGTGTGATTTTCCCAGCACAGCGTGCTTCCTGACTGGGGATGATTCCTCTAAAGGTTGTGCTTCTTTGCTCAATGCGGTTCCAGTGTATTTCCATTTTTTGAAGAGTTTCCTCATAGATGAGGTTCAATCCACTGCCGCCGTCCATGAGTACTTTGGTGAGTTGAAAGCCATCCACAATTGGAATGAGGACCAGTGCAGCTGGTGCTCGGGCTGTTCGGAATTTAGGTTTGTCACTGGCATTGAAGGTAATGGCCGTGTCACTCCATGGATTTATTGCTGCCACGTGGCAGATTTCGGCAAGGTTGCGGAGTGTTCGCTTGCACCTATTATTTGATGCGAAGGTTTTAAAGACTGTTAATACCGTATTGTTATCCCCGGGATGGTGCTCTGTGGCATCTGGGATGAGAAGATCCTCACCACTTTTGTCCACCTGCCGGAGTACCCAACATGCTCTAAGGCTATGTGTTGGTATGGTATCCGCTGTACTATGAATTTTGCAGGGTCCGTTGAGCCATCCCTCCAATACGGTTCCACACCCTGTAGAGGGTTTTTGTTTCTTTGTAATTAACCCGGGTGTCTTATGATAGTGCACCCTTTTACTTCGGACTGGGTGTATATTTGGAGCCGGATTATCCCAAAATTTCGTTTCAGTTTTCCAGGCGCTTTCCATCGCACAGTACTTTCGTACTATGGACGCCAAGTCAGCGAAGCGTGATATGTCACGGTGACTTAAGGCGTTAAGGATTCCCTTGTTCGTGCAATTATTGTAGAAAAATGAGACTGCATCTTCCTCGCAACAGTCCTTAACCTTGTTCATCACAAGGAGGAATCTGGCCCAATAATGATGTACTGTTTCATGGGGCTCTTGCCTAATGTGGGAAAGATCGTTTATGTATGGGTGGGTGGGTGGATTTGAGTATGAACCCTTACCCGATCTAAGACCCAGGGGTCGAGGAGTTTCCAATCTTGGAAGTTCGGATTCCGGGATGTTGCCCGATAAGTCTGGCCCGCGGCCTGACTCTAGGTTCAGGGCTTGGGTGATGTCCTCCCGTAAAGGGGTATCTATCTCGGAGAGCTCAGGAATCCGAACATAGTTAGTCCTCAAGATAGAGGAAGAATCGCCGCATTGTTCCTCCACCACCACAATATGATGGGTGACCGGTGGAGAGTTAATCTCCCTTTGATCGGGTTTAAGCCCAATCCGATCATAGTCCGTAGCGACTCCCAAGGCGGTGATGCGATCCAAGAGCTCATTTAGGGAAGAGAGCTCCATTAGATCCATCTGCTTGACAAATTCCAAGCCGACGTGGAGGTTGTTTTTGATGACCCGAGAAGTCATCGTCGATGCAACAGCCGAACGGGCGGTCATGATGAAACTGCCTAGCCAGAGAGTTTGGCCGACAGCCAGGGCTCCCCCAGCGGTAATGTTGTTTTTAACAACGAGACAAGGCATCATTCCTTACAGCGACGGCACAGTGGAACTCTCAATGAAAGCACCAATGTCGGTGTCAAAACCGGCGGATCTCGGGTAGGGGGTCCCGAACTATGTGTCTAAGGCGGATGGTAACAGGAGGCAGGGGACACAATGTTTTACCTAGGTTCGGGCCCTCTTGATGGAGGTAATACCCTACGTCCTGCTTGATTGTTCTTGATAATATGAGTAGTACAAGAGTTGATCTACCACGAGATCAGAGAGGCTAAACCCTAGAAGCTAGCCTATGGTATGATTGTCTGTTGTCCTACGGACTAAAACCCTTCGGATTATATAGACACCGGAGGGGGCTAGGGTTTACACAAGGTCGGTTACAAAGGAGGAGATATACATATTCCGTATTGCCCAGCTTGCCTTCTACGCCAAGTAAAAGTCCCATCCGGACACGAGACGAAGTCTTCAATCTTGTATCTTCATAGTCCAACAGTCCGGCCATAGGATATAGTCCGGCTGTCCGGAGACCCCCTAATCCAGGACTCCCGCAGTGTTCTTCCGTGATTGTCAGATTATCCTTTACAATCTCGGAGTAGGGTTCCTTTTTGTTGACGATCCGATGTTTCAACCTTGTTTTCCACGCGGCCAACGCGTCGCTAAACTTGGACATGGCGTGTTTGTTCATATTCTTCATTGTCAGGTCCTTATCTGGATCTTTATAATCCTTTTCATTCCTGCCCCGGAACAAGAATATCTGGTGCAGCTTCTTTAGGAGGGAGGGCCTCATATTATCTATCTTCTGTAGTTTATCATCGTTGATGGTGGCGGTTGTCCATACGATGCAGCCTATTTGATTGTCGTAGCACGATCGCGCTTCCACGGGCGCTATTGGCTCAAAAATTCCATCGTCCATCTCCGTGACCACCAGTCTAGTAGTCATGAGCTGGTTTGGGCATCGTGGCCTCTTTGCTTTCAGTTCTAGACCGGCTCCGCTAGTCTCGGCACCGGTGTCGGCGCCGGTCTCAGTCTCATCGCCGGTCTGCATGTCGGTATCAGTCCCCGATGCGACAGCTGGGTCCAGCAACAACATTCGTTGATCATCAGCTTCCCTCAAAAATTCGTATGCCGCTAGGTAGACATCGTCGCAATCAACAGAACCCTGTCCTTCATCGTTGCTAGCATGTTTCCTATGATTAAATCTAGTCAATTAATTCTAGACCTAATAAAATGAATAATGACATAAAAAGGCCTATGTTTTGCAGGAATGTTGACTCCTTCCCGGTGCGGCAAATCCCGGGCACTCGATATGTCCTAGTTTGAAACACAAGTCATGCCGAAATTCACGGAAAATTTTGGCATGACCTTTGCTAGAAAGTGGACAAATTGAGCACCTGAAATTTGTCGGAATGGAAATGAATCAACATTCCGGCAAAATATAGGCCACTCGGCTTCATTCCCTGGAAACAGTGTTCAAATATCCATCTTCAACACCGCAACACATGTCCAAATATACACGAGAAACCACATGTCCAAATATACATGTCCAAATTTCACAAGCTAATTCAAAAACTAAGTGTAGAAGAAAAATCATTTAACTACTAATAGAAGAAAATTCAGTAAAATTTAGTGCTCTATAATGATGAAAGGAAAAAAATTCAGTTAACTACTAATTTCATTCATTTAGCTTATTCATTTACTTCACCTAATTAACCTACTGTACCACTACTACTAGCAGCACTACTAACCTAATTAACCTAGCAAAACCCTAATGCCCCAACTAAAAACATCTAATTAACATCTACTAGTACCACTACTGCCCTAACCTAATTAACATCTACTAGTATCACTATATACTACAAGCAACACTACTACAACATTTCTTCTTTTTTTTAAACATATATGAAAACAAAAACCCTAATTAAACCCTACAGCCCTAACTAACTTTTGATGTAAACCAAATTTTTTGCTCTAAACTAATTTTTTCTCTAACATCTACTACTTAACATCTTTTGCTCTAAACTAAATTTTTTGCTATAAACTAACTTTTACTCTACTAATTTTTGCTCTAAAATGCAGAGAGAGAACCCGGGCGGGTCGTGCACGCTGAGCCGTCTCGATGATGTTGGTGTAGATGTCCGGCTCAGGGCCCGGTTCGCCGATCTTGCCGATGAAGACATGAATTCCACCAAAGGGGACCCGGTAGCCGTACTCAACTGAGCCGGCCCCGAGGCCCCAGCCTGCATCGTCGATGTAGAGCTTGCCGCGACGACTCTTGGTCATCCAGCCCACAGTGTATCTTTGATCCCTTCAAAGTTGCCTTTCAAGAACTCGAAACCACCGTGCGTTGGCCCCATGGTTGGCACCAACTGTCGTGGAATTGCCACGACAAATGTCCTAGCAGAAGGACTTGGTCGTGGAGCCATCGCGATAGGGTTAGCTTAAAGGGGTTAAACAGGACAAGGGACAGAAGGAGTTTATACTGGTTCATCCCCTTGCAGTGAAGGTAAAGGCCTAATCCAGTTTGAGGTGGTATTGCTTATGTCTCAATTACCAGGGAGCGAATACGCTTCACCTAGTTTTCGATCTATTGTCTCTTGCCCTAAACCGCCATCGGGTCGTCCTTTTATATACACAGGTTGACGCCCAGTGGCTTACAGAGTCTCGGCCGGCTCATAAATGTGTCCGGTCTGGTGACTAATTACACTTGCCTTATAATACAAGTCATACATACATGGCGTTTTTATCCCTA
Source organism: Triticum urartu (assembly GCF_056163025.1). NCBI lineage: Eukaryota > Viridiplantae > Streptophyta > Magnoliopsida > Poales > Poaceae > Triticum > Triticum urartu. The sequence goes on along the minus strand of NC_141876.1, from coordinate 358,081,558 downwards.
TGGGCCTTAAGCCGCTCTTGGGCTTTGGGCCCTTTAGTGTGTCTGCTTCATGAATCGCCATCTTTAATATCTTCATGGGCTTTAGTTTGATGAACCGCCATTGGGATAACTCGGCCTCTCCTGGGCGGGTCATGCCCAATAGTCATATCCCCAACAGTACCATTGTGCAACTATCATGTTGTAACACCCATGATGCGGCTATATCTCCCACATGTCGGAGCATGACTTAGAGGCATAACCGCATGGTAGGCATGTCGCAAGAGGGGTAATCTTTCCACATCCCATATACTGAATAAGGAAGGGATAAAGAGACGGCTTACATTCGCCACTTCACAAAAATAACAAGTTAAACATACATCAACCAGAATACAATCAAGGTCCGACTACGGAACCAAAATAAAAGAAGACAACCCCAAATGCTAGATCCCCGATTGCCCCAACTAGGCTCCTCTACTGATCAACAGGAAACGAAACAACACAACGAACAAGATCTTCATCGAGCTCCCACTTGAGCTGGGTTGCGCCGCCTGCACTGGTATCATCGGCACCTACAACTGTTTGGAAGTATCTGCGAGTCACGAGGACTCAGCAATATCACACCTGCGAGATCAAGACTATTTAAGCTTATGGGTAGGAAAGGGGTAATGAGGTGGAGCTGCAGCAAGCACTAAGAACATATGGTGGCTAACATACGCAAATAAGAGCGAGAAGAGAAGCAAAGCAACGGTCATGAAACTAGAAGTGATCAAGAAGTGATCCTGAAACTACTTACGTTCAAGCATAACACAAGAACTGTGTTCACTTCCCGGACTCCGCCGAGAAGAGACCATCACGGCTACACATGCGGTTGATGCATTTTAATTAAGATAAGTGTCAAGTTCTCTACAACCGGATATTAGCAAATTCCCATCTGCCCATAACCGCGGGCACGGCTTACGAAAGTTCAAAACCCTGCAGGGGTGTCCCAACTTAGCCCATCACAAGCTCTCATGGTCAATGAAGGATATCCCTTCTCCCAGGATGACCCGATCAGCCTCGGAATCCCGGTTACAAGACATTTCGACAATGGTAAAACAAGACCATTAAAGCCGCCCGAATGTGCCGACAAATCCCGATAGGAGCTGCACATATCTCGTTCTCAGGGCACACCGGATGAGCAGTCCGTACAACTAAAACCAACCCTCAAGTTTCCCCGAGGTGGCGCTGCAAGGGGCTCTAGTTTGGACCAACACTCAGAGGAGAACTGGCCCGGGGGGGTTAAAATAAAGATGACCCTCGGGCTCCAGAAACCCAAGGGAAAAAGGCTTAGGTGAGGCAAATGTAAAACCAAGGTTGGGCCTTGCTGGAGGAGTTTTATTCAAAGCGAACTATCAAGGGGTTCCCATAACACCCAACCGCGTAAGGAACGCAAAATCAAGGAACATAACACCGGTATGACAAAAACTAGGGCGGCAAGAGTGGAACAAAACACCAGGCATAAGGCCGAGCCTTCCACCCTTTACCAAGTATATAGATGCATTAATTAAAATAAGAGATATTGTGATATCCCAACATATCCATGTTTCAACATGGAACAATCTTCAACTTCACCTGCAACTAGCAACGCTATAATAGGGGCTGAGCAAAAGCGGTAACATAGCCAAACAACAGTTTGCTAGGAAAGGTGGGTTACAGGCTTGACATGGCAATATGGGAGGCATGATATATCAAGTGGTAGGTATCGCGGCATAGCAATAGAGAGAACAACTAGCAAGCAAAGATAGAAGTGATTTCGAGGGTATGGTCATCTTGCCTGAGATCCCGCAAGGAAGAAGAACGAGTCCATGAAGAAGACAAACGGACGAAGTCGAATGAATCCTCACAACTCCGGAACGAAACTGAAGCTAACGCAAGAAGCAACCCGGAAAGAAGCAAGCAACATAGTAAACAATCATCACATAAGCATGGCACGATGCGCAAACAAGTATGATGCATGTCCGGTTTAATGAGGCATGGCATGGCAAAGTGCACAATCAACACTACAAGTTAAGTGGAGCTTAATATGCATCGGGATGCATATTGACAAAACACCACATTCCATTATTTAGTTTCACTCCCGATTAGGTACTCAACAAAATTAAATGTTGGTTAACATGGAAAGAGGTGAAACATGAGTAAAATACACAGCTAGACATTTTAAATGAGGCTGGAAACATCAAACAACAATTCCGGTAATCCTCATATGCATTTAGCAATTAAAGCAAGCAACAATTTAAACATTCTTGAAGTTGTTACCATGATGCGGATGACATATGCAAGTTTATGCAATTTTAATGAAAATGTAGATAAGAGCATTATGAAGCATTTGTCACCGTGGTGGAAAGAAAGGGTGCCATGGCGACGAATCCAAAAATGATGCCATGGCAACATATCGGTTCCTGTAGCTCATGGAGATACCGGTGCAAAAGGAAAAGTGACGAAAGCATGTCAAAAGATGGTGGGGTGATCCCGGTAACCGGGTGTCCCGTGAGACGACTGTATGTCAACGGGGAACAAGCAAGAAACACGTCGGGAACGGTGCAAACGCGAGCATTTCATACAACACACAACATTCGTTCACGGGCGTCGTCTCAGTGGTTATACCTTTGATGCGTGCATTTTCGAAACATATCAAGTCGGCGTAGAGGAAGTAGTGGAAGTAGACGTTCTCGCGACGGTAGTGGAAGTAGTGGTACACATCTCAGTGAGGAAGTAGTCGTTTTTGTTCGTGAAGCGGTAGTGGTACATGGTCATCGAGGAACTTAACGAATCCACGTTCAACGGTAGTCATTCACAACGCTTGTGAACCACGGTTCTTCGGGCAACGGTAGTCGTACACGTCCGTAGGCGTTCAGGTCTTCCGTAGAGGTACTTGACACATGCGTTACACAAGTCTTCGACGACGGTCATCGTTCGCGCTCCAAGGTCGTCGGTAGAGGTTCTCGCAATCTCGGCGACGGTAGTGGAACATGTTTTCGTAGGGGTTCAACTCATCGGTAGCGGTACTTGATAAATCCCAAAAAGGTCTTAGGCGTCTTCGCGCATAGGGGTACTTGGCGTTTCCGTGTCGTCGGTCTTGCTGGTCCTGGACTCGGCAACGTAGTTGTACAAGAGCGCCATCGGACTTGTCGAATCCGAAGTCTTCGAGGGTCGTCGTGTTACTTGGCGCTTGCGGTCTTGATAGCTCGAAGGGGTACTTGACGGGTCTGAGGTCTCCGGCCGTAGTGGTACTTGCTGATACGGGTAGTCGAACTTGAGGTGCTCCTGGCGTCTGACTTGCGGCGTTGGACAGAACCATGACGAGGTTCAGCAGCTACCCCATGTCCATGATGAAAACGTGGATCAATGGAGATGGGGTTCGGGCGTGGGTTCCCCTGGCGGTGTGAGGAGGGAGACGAGGGAAGGGATCGATGGAGAGGAGTGGGATCGAACGTGGGCTCCTGGAGGCGGGGTGGAGACGAGGGAGGCTGTGGAGTTTCGGGAGAGGGTTAGGGTTAGGAGGCGGCTGGGTCAATGGGCCGGCGCAGGAAGCCCGATTGGTTAGGCCGCAGCCTAGGTGCAGATGGGCAGAAGCGGTGGGCTGGCACTCTTCTCTCTCTACTCACTTCTCTTAACCATTAAGACAAAAAAATAGATAGAAGAAAAATAGAAAGAGAGGGTTGGGGATGGAATTTGGGCATGGGGGTTATATTCCCGGACTCACAAGAATGTGTATGACCCAAGAAAAATGGAGTGGGCATTTTTCAAAGTTTAAATTCAAACTCATTTGATTTAAATTCAAATGGTTTGAATAGGAAGTGAGGGTTAGGAAGGTCCAAAAATGTTCAGATTTTTGGTGGAGCTCCGGAAATTGGAGAAAGGATATATAGCAAAGTTAGAGGCCAAGAGTTCTGATAACAAAGGCATTGGGATTTTTGCAAGTGTGTTAAGGTGAATTCCAAAATAGTGGAATATTTAATATAGCTCCCTAATATTGGGGTATATGTTGTAAAGAGAATCACCACGTGAATTCCCTCGGTTTAAATGGACTGAAGATCCATGCAATTTATTTAGTTGAGTTTTAGTTAGCTTTGAGAAAAAGATGGCATGATGACATGATGCAATGCAAAATATGCAAAGAGGAATGCAACAAGCAAAACAAATCACATGAGGAAACTCGGAAAGTATGGAAGGCGTCTAAAGCTCCGATCTTGGGGCATCACACATGTAGACCGATGGTAGCGGATAAGAGAGAGCAAAAACAAAACTTACTCTTTGTACCGTAGAATATCCTTCCACGGGGCTTTGTTGAGAGCAAAGTCAACCATCTTGTGGGTCATTATCCTTCTCATGCTTAGGCACTCTTTTGGGTCGTAATTTGGCAATTGTCTCCCATTCCAAATGCTAGTGTTGAACAACATGAAGACACCACATTCATTGCCATGCAGAAAAAGAAGGAAAAACACATTGTTATTTCAACATGAGTTGGGGCCATACTCGTGCAACTGAAAACATAGTAAAAGAAAATAAAAAAAATTGCAACTAACAGCCTTGCTTTTGCAAAACCATGTTCTTGACCATGCAACTTTCCCCCCTGAACTGCTATTGTTTCAAAATCCAAGAAGAGAAAGGTGGACAAACATACATTATAGATGCTCTTTGCATCATGCAACTAGCTCAAAAACAAGTGCAACTACCCATTGACATGTGTGCAACTGTATGAAGACTTTCTGCAACTAGATGGTGTGGTTGGTGCAAACAATCTAAGGACCATGCACCGCCCACCCCCCGTAGTTGAATTTTCTCTTGATCAGAAGCCAACTTAAAAAATGAAAGAGGGAAATAGCGTGTGTGCATGACTTACTTCCCGAGTTTCTTGGGTACATCAATGTCGACGACCTGAAAGTGACTGATATTGTGCTTTGGGTAATGGTGCTTCCATAAACACCTCACTGCCCCCACTATAGTTGAAGCACAGTGCATTAAGTCAGGGTTGTCGAGCTTCCTCCAAGAATCTAGCACCTCGAAATGTTGATCCCTTAAGTTGATGTTAAACACCCAGTAGTGTCTGCCTCCTTCTTGGTCATTGGGATCAGCGAACTCGAGCACAGGGAGCATCACCTGCACATATTGACAGCACAGAAAAAGAAGGCAAAAAATAATTATGACTTGTGAAGATCTGGCAAGGGAAAAACAAGAGCTATGCAACAAGAAAAGTTGAAAAACACAAAGTTTGTGTAGACAGAAAAAACTGAACATATCTTGACATTCTGGGCGATTAGTCTTCTCAAATTTAGAATGTATCTCGGCAGCGTGGTATATTCCTTGCTGCAAGCGTGTCTGCATTGGAAAAGATGACTCTTAGGAAACACACTATAAAAAGAAAGGGACAGTAATGTTGTGTGTAACAAGAACAAGAGTTCTCATTCAACTTACAGCACCCCTTAGTGGCATGATGACCTTCTTTGAGTCACTAGGTAAGGTTTCATTGACTTGGATAAGTGCAGCTTCAACAACACCGTTTGATAGCCATTTGGTAGGCTTCATTGAGTCAGCCAACTCCTTTAGGCTCACAAAGTACCCACCATAGTTAATGATGTCAGGGTTGTTTGGAAAAAAATACGAGGGCAAAGAAAAAGAACAAAAACAGGATTAACTAGTTGCCGTAAATGCATGAAAAGTGAATGAAAAAAATGAGTAACTGTTGTTAAGGTGTGCAAGCTTGATGTGCCAACTATATAAATATTGTTGTGCAAGTGATGTTGCATGAAACTGCAAGTACAAAAACTGACTGTTCCAACTATAAAAAAATAGAATTACTATTGTTGTGCTACTATTACATATGTCTATGACAAAAAAAGATGTTCAACTATATTACTATTTTTGTGCAATTTCAATAGACATGAAACTGCAACTGTAAAGACTGATTGGGCAACTAAAAAGAGAAGAGGGAATATAGATTTACCACAATGTATTAGTTTTACCTTGTTTCTGTGACGTTTACTCCAGGTAAATTCCTTACATAATAGAGGACTGCTGCATAAAGCTTGTTCACTGCAACTGAACATCTTTGTTTTATTGTAGTCGATGTAGGGAGACCTCTGGATAGCAGCTGGCTTGATTATCCTCCTTGTGTTTTTTTTCACTGGTGGGCCAGATGTGGTACTGCCAGACCCACTTGCACCCCCTAAAGCACCTGTCACATCTGGGGTGGGAAACTCATCTGGAGAATCCAAAAGGATGATATGAATTGGTGCCTTCCCAGTGACAACCTTATCTGCAGCAGCACAAACCTCTCTCACAGTTGCTAAATCCCAATCATCTTCCTCGCTACTTTTAGATAACCCTGCCTCTTGTGTTGTCACTTGTGATTTGTTAGGCTCGTCAACTGTGGCAACTAGGGAGTCATCATCAAGATCCAAACCCAAGTCAAATGGTGGAGCGTCGCAGAACCCATCGCCATGATATGATCTTGTTGACGATGCTCTACGAATGGGATCCACAATGTTGTTCTCTCCTTGGACATCCTTGGGTGCATCACCCGCTGACTTGGTTCGTGCAATTATGCTTGGCAGTGGTCTTGGCGGTATACACTTGGAAACAAGGTTGTAAACTTACTCTTGTGTAAAGGTGTGTTGTTGATCAAGAGCACGAAATGTAGGCGAATGTTGTTTCTGAGCCTGCACAACATTATTGATAGCTGGGATTTCCATGTTGACTGAATGGGTTGGGGTTGGAGTTGGCACATTGAGTGATGGGGTTGGCACATTGACTGCTTGGATTGGCAATGCAGTTTTTGGGATTGGCACAATGACAGCTTGGGGTTCTGTGTTGACTGATGGGGGTAGGACACATACAACTACAGATGCCTCATTTCCTCTTGTTGTTGGCACAGTGGTAGTTTCACTTTCCTTAATTGCTGATGTATCATGCGTAGTTGATGTTGTAGTTGGCCTATTTGGACAAACAGTTGGCTCACTTGAAGCTGGAGGTGCCACAAAAGATGTTGGGGTTGCGGACTTCCTACACGGCATACTGACAACTTTCTCTTGACTGTTTGATGCAATCTTAACAACATGGCTTGGCACCTTTGTTTCCATTTATGCAAACTTTGTGTCCTTGGAAAAAGACATTGTTTTGTTGCTTTTTTTACCAGGGAGTTTGCATGTTGTAGTGGTGCGCTTGGTATTTACATGCGCAACGGTTGGCTCCTGTAGAACAGCGCTTGCCTCCTTGGGCTCTGGAGTTGGCACCTCCTTTCCCTTCTATTTACTACTGTTCTTCGAATTTTTATCTCCCATACAAGGAATCTTATCTTTTGGTTGACCCAACACCAAGTTCTTGCTAAGTGTCATGAGCTTCTTGCGCTTTGGGACAGTGGGTGGGCGCGGTGGGGATGCAACCATCTTCAAATACAGCACCATCCTTCATTATCTTGTAAAGCATGGTTTTTGAGCCAATCCAGTCCAAACCCTTTCCTGCCTCTTCCATTTCTTCCTCAATGCTTTGTAGTCCGTCGTTCATTATTTTTTAAAGGTATTACCCTTCTCTTTCATGTCAATGATTGCATGAGTTTCCAGCAAGGGGATTTCAAATCTGTTGGGGATTGCTGGCTCTGATCTACAGAAGTCAAAAGGTGAGAAACTTTCCTCAGGCACAACTGCTTTGGTTCCAACTGATTTCGAATCTTCACCCTTGTGATGAATGTCCTTTTGGATGAAAAACTGTAGAGTTACACTATCATCAATTGAGTTGCTGTTGTTGTTTCCTCCATCTCTAGAAGTGTTTGCCCTCTTTGAACTGTTGTCACCGCCGCCCATGCCATCATCATCGTCATCATCCTTCCCACTAGCATTGCCTCCATCAAAGGCCCCCTGTCATCGTCGTGTGTCTCCTCGCTATCATCATCATTGTCCCCATCCTTTCCTTGCTCATCTCCATCAACCTTGTCGACATCCTCAGCTTCCCCATTGTTTGTTCCATCTCCTTGCTCTTCCTCTTCCTCATCTTCATTACCGGATTATTCTTTGTCTTCATTGTTGTCGGCATCATCGTCACCGTCATCATCACCATCATCGTTGCCATTGTCATCATCATGTTCTTCAACATTCCTTCCCTCTTCATCCTCATCTTCTTCTTTGAACTCATCACTTTCTTCAGAATCATTTCCAACTCCCAGGTCAACATCTTCTTCCTCTGACTCACTTTCCTCCACAAATTCATCTTCTTCACTTCCATCCACCTCTTTTGTTTGCTTGGCAACAGATTGACGCTTCCGTCGCCTAGTGTGTGAGCTTTGAGACTTTGTTTGACCACTTGAAGGCCCCTTGAGAGGAGACAAATATGGTTCCTCTTCCTCAAGCTTGGCAAAACCTTCGATGAAGTTGCTAAGATTGTCCGATATTCCTTTACATAGATCATGAACCATACTTGCTAACTTGAACTTCTACATAACATTAGAAAAAACAAAATTTAAAATTTAAAAAGGAAAATGGAGATAATGAAAGTATATTTGTTTGCAACTGCAAACCTAAGTTTGGTGCAAGTATACCAAAGTAATGTGCAACTGAGATAATGAAAGTGTGCAACTGAAGAGGGGTAAGTTTGCAGGAAGTAAAAAAACATAGTTTGTAACTGGGAGTTGTGAAATCTGTGTAAGTGGAAGCATAAGTTTTATTCAAGTAGAAAAAAGGTGGCTGCTGCAACTAAAGTGTAACTTTGGTACAGGTAAACAAAAGCTATGTTGCAACTGACATAATAACTATGTGCAACTCATGCATGCATTGGGCGCAGAAAAGTAAACAACAAAGGATGATTAGTACAACTAACACATGATATAATAAAAAAACATGATTTTTGTTCTAGTAAAAAAAGTGGGCCAGCAAAAAGGATAACTCACGTGGAGATTGTAACTCAATGGAACCTTTGATGCCACAAACGCTTCTGCCTGCAGCAATCCTCCGAAGAGTGTTGAATCATCTTTGCTTCTATACTGCTCCTTGAGCTATTCACAAAAATAAAGATCATTTAACAACAAAAGCAAAGTTATTATGTGGATCTATAAAAGAAAAAAGCACACATCTGAGCAACTACCACATGCCCTAGAAGCAAAAAAGGTAACTAAAATTACTATGTGAAGTCCTAATGAGAAGTAGTACCGTAACACAAAATATGAAACAAAGCATGTGTGCAACTATCATAAGTCTGTGTGCCAACTATCAACATAGACTTGTGCAACTACCTACATATATGTGAGCAACTACCACATGCCCTCAGAAGCAAAAACTGACTAAAATTATTATGTGAAGTCCAAAATGAAAGTGGTACTGTAACAGGAAATATGAAATAAGCATGTGTGCAACTGTCTTAAGTCTATGTGCCAACAATCAATATAGACATGTGCAACTACTTACAAATATGTGAAAAAATGTGCAATTACAGACTTTGAGCATAATGACCAACTCACTTGAAATTTCCCAAAGATGCCAGGCGAAATCAAGTCCTTTTTCATTATATTATTGATTAGATTCTTATCATAGGCATGGGCTCAAACCTCGTAGTGGCTTACTCGCACATTAACATCAAGTGCATCAATGTAAAGAATCTGTATAGCATCATCCCCAAGAGACAAACAAAAGGGGGGAATAAACATATGAGAACATTGGTGATAAAGCACAAAACCTATAGAAAAGTACGTCTAACAGATACAAAACTTAATTAGAGCTCACCATCAAATGATACTGGTAGCAACAAACTGTTTGCTTGTCCTCACCCATGTTGCAGAATGCTTCGTTTATGTGGTCAGCAACAAATAAGCTCACATTGCTCTTCAATAGAACATCAGGTTCTAGCACAAAACTGTAGCAATGTGGGCTCAGAGAAAGACTAGTTCTAGGAGCTAAAAAGGTGCTGAAAGCAATTGCAAGCCAGCCAGTGAGGAACTTGTTATCAGTTGTTCCCTTCATAGCTTTCATCGTCTTGCTGAATTCGGTAATTGTGGGGTGTTTGGTGGCCCGGTGTGGTTGAACATCTGATTAACAGTCTTCACAGCCTCCTTTTCAACAATGTATTTCAGACGCGGCCCTTTGTTGGGTAAACCAAAGTTCCTGTGCACACTAGCAGCATCTATTGGAATAGTTCCCATGCCTGGGAATACCAAAGCTAAACTGCCTGGGTCGTACAACTGGACTAGGAACTTCGTCAAGTCAGAAGGCAGTGTGTCTGCTAAGTTTACCAAACCTCCTAACATCTTCTCATACAAGAAATACCTTTGAACATGTGTTAGTTCCTTGTTCACCTTCACAAACATCCCTGGTGAGGCCCTAATCCTTCCAGCTTGTGAACGTTGCCGAGGAATGTTCCCTTCAACTCCAACTTCGCCCACCTAAGACAAAAACAAGGGAAATGAATATAGACAAATTGTGCAACTAGTGTACATATGTATGCAACTGATCATGCATAATAAATTGAAAAAAAATCACATAGTTGATTGGTGTGCAACTATTATCCCTTATTGTGCAACTGACATGTAAATACTTTGAAATTAAAAAACCTGTCCAAAATGTATACATGTTTGGGTGTAGCTGTGTCACTACTTCAGGATGCTGCTAAGGCGACACTATGATCAGAGACTGTCGGTGTCAAAACCGGCGGATCTCGGGTAGGGGGTCCCGAACTGTGCGTCTAAGGCGGATGGTAACATGAGGCAGGGGACACGATGTTTTACCCAGGTTCGGGCCCTCTTGATGGAGGTAAAACCCTACGTCCTGCTTGATTTATTCTTGATGATATGGGTATTACAAGAGTTGATCTACCACGAGATCGGAGAGGCTAAACCCTAGAAGCTAGCCTATGGTATGATTGTATGTTGTCCTACGGACTAAAAGCCTCCGGTTTATATAGACACCGGAGGGGGCTAGGGTTACACAAGGTCGGTTACAAAGGAGGAGATACACATATCCGTATTGCCTAAGCTTGCCTTCCACGCCAAGTAGAGTCCCATCCGGACACGAGACAAAGTCTTCAATGTTGTATCTTCATAGTCCAACAGTCCGGCCAAAGGATATAATCCGGCTGTCCGGAGACCCCCTAATCCAGGACTCCCTCAGTAGCCCCCGAACTAGGCTTCCATGACGACGAGTCCCGCGCGTAGTGTTGTCTTCGACATTGCAAGGCGGGTTCTTCTCCAATTTTCAAGTGTTTGTAAGCAGTGTCCGGCTCCATAAATGTTGAAACTCTTGGCTTCTGTGCCCAATAAGGGCTTTCTCCCACGCGTTGAATGAATACGAGGCGCCAAGGCGTTTTTACATTTGCCCCCCTAGCCAGATGAATAAATTGTCTATTAAAGGGATGGGGATTCTTAGATCCGATCCATACCATCCCCCCCCCCAGCGAGAATCCATCAGAGCGCGTTTTGAAAAGATCCATTCCAGCATGGCCGACCTCCGCAGCTCCTCCTCCCGCCCCCGTAGCCCTAAGCCCGGTGATTGGGAGAGGTGTTAAGTCCCGCACAGTCGATTAGTCGAACTGCAGACTAAGGGATTTCTCCCTCCGGCGTAGATGGTGCCCGTTCGAGCCGGGCTTGCCACCTACAATGGCGGGGAGCAAGCGGAGAGCTTTCCCTGTCCCTCCATGGGGGAACGGGTTTGCCTTGTTCCTTATTTACTAAGGGGACTCGGATTTCCAATTCATCCGTTTCTCCGCGGGCTCCTGGAGTTCTACGGCCTCCAATTACACAATCTCACCCCTGCCTCCATTCTACATATCGCCGGCTATGTTGCTCTCTGCGAGTTGTTCCTAGGCTGCGAGGCTCACTTCGAGCTGTGGAAAAGGCTATTTTGCCTCGTCCCTCGCATACAGAGGAGATCACTTTATCAAGTGGGCGGAGCCGAAATATGGCGCATCGCCGATACCGGATACCTGTCCGGTACCCCGAAGAAGTCGTCCGAAGACTGGCCTTCAGAATGGTTTTATATGGAGGACGTTCCCCTTTCGTACCCTGTTCGGCGGGGTCTTCCTGAGTTCAACAATGCTCCTCTAAAGAAGAGCCGAAGTTGGCGCCCACGGAGCCCCCAGCCGGAAGACAATGGAGAACTCCTCTGTCTGATGAACCGGATCAAAGCACTGACTCAATCAGGATTGACAATAATCGAAGATATGTCGATTTGCATAATGCAGGGAGTGCAGCCACTTCAATATCGTGGGCACCCCTTGTGGTGTTATAACGGGGCAGATGACGCCACCCGCTGCGGGCATAAGGGTCCGGACAATGCTGCCGCTCTAGCAAAAATTATGTCTAAACTGTTCAAGGGTGAGGAAGAGGAGTTCACTCGCATCAAGCCACGGGATGGATTCTCCATGTACAATCCTCCAAGCTGGGTAAGTTATATCTCCCTGCTCCCATTTTTCCCGCATTCTTTGTCGTAAGTATTCACCTTGCCACTTTGCGGCAGGAACTGCGAAAAGCCATAAAGGAGGTCAGCAGCCCTTCTCCACAACCAGAGGACCTTGACCGGGCCCTCAACTCCGGACTTGAAGAAGATTCGGTTATATTTGTGGAGCTGATAGACCGGCAGTTCTATTAGTTAAGCTGCGACGATGCCATGGTGGCCATTACGGCCGACTATCCCGGACTGCTAGCTGCATCGCATGTAAGAAAAACCAAAAATCCCAACTCCAAAACTAGGATCCCTTTTAGGCACTTCACCCACCATATACACATGGCATCTTTTACAGGGAAGGCATTCGGGACGCCCTGCCGAACCCGCAGCAACTCGCCAACAAGAGGCACCGAGGCCGGGTAGGCCAAAAAGGAAGGCAGTCAGGACGGAGATGCCAGCGCAAAGGTATAAGAAAAACCCTGCCCCATGGTTGTCGTCTTTCTCGAAATGTAATGACGCCCGTGTTTCTTTAACAGAAAAAACGCTCGCCGGAATATGTCCAGCGATGTTGCCAATCACGCTTCCACCAGTCGGGCGCCAGGACCGGACATGGAGGCAGAAGCCGATATCGGGCAGGCGTCGGATAATCCCCCTATAGAGGATGCGGATAGATTATCTGCTACAAACTCAGAAGTGGAAAGCGCCATGAATCATAGGCGCCGCCGGGCCATACTCCATGACGCTTGTTTCTCACCAGAGGCGTTTGACGCCTTCAATTCTGGAGATGCACACCTCCGTGTTGCTCAAGATGGTCTAGCTAGAGCCACGGATCAGTATGTAAAGGATGTACGGGTGAGTAAATCTGACGATTTATATGTATCAGTAGCCCCTGAGACTTGAAACAGTTAGCAGAACTGATTTAAAGATCATCTTTATTGTGCAGGTTCTTAGAGAGAAGAATACTAGGCTGTCACAGGAGCTGGATGAATGCAAGACCCAACTGTGGGCTGCTGTAGCCGCATTGCAGGAACCGAAAAAGCCACCTGCTAGTAACATTTACTTTAAAGAATGATGGTTACCATATAACGTGCGACATGGCTGCAGATCTAACAACAGATGTTGCAGATGAATCCAGAGAGAATCCGGAAGACCAGCATGTTATGCCACAGCTAGAGGCTGGCAAATGCGTGCTGGCTGAGGTTAGGCGGGAGAAAAACAATCTCCAAGATGCCAATATTATGCTGAGCGTGGAACTAAAAGACGTTCGAGGCCAGCTTGCAGACTCCGAGAAGGAGAATAAGCGGCTTCGGCACGGCATTTTCAGTAAGTGCTTGAAAGAATCCTTTTAAAGGAGTTCGGCGAAGAAGCCGACTAACAGCGTTATGTCTGTAGGTATGCTGACGGATCGTCCCGCGGAGGAAATGCCCGGGTCTGTGGGTGATCTTCTGTCCGAGTTGTCACATCTACACGAACAAGTTCGGCAGTTGATGCAGGGTGTTGCCCAGGCCTTGTGGCCGTCCGTCTCCCTGCCAGAGGGCGTTGCCGAGCTTGCGGAGAAGCTCAAGGGAGCACAGCAGCGCTTCCGATTATGGAAGATATCAGCCTGCCGACAGGGTGCCAGAGAAGCCTGGGCCATGGTGAAGACGTGGTATACCAAGGCAGACCCAAATCACATGGCCGAGGTCGGACCCGTGGGGCCCGACGGAAAAGAGATCCCCGTTAGCTTAGTTTATGGGCAAGTAGAATTAGCCGCAAAGTATTCTCAATAGGATTGTAAGCTAGACCGCCTGTTGGATGGTAATTTAGTCAGTCTGCATGACTATGTAATTAGAGTGACATGTATAATGCCTTCTAGCCGGATTGTAGATCATTTGTCGTTGCGGACCTTTTCGCTTCAACCTCCGGGCCCAATAGTCCGGAGTGTATCCGAATACCCGCTCAGTTATATAAGAATCGGGGTATGCGTGGAGACCAGGCGTAGGGGTCATTAGTGCTTTATCAGACAAGTGCCCAACTAGTTATGTTATATTACATGGGTAGTAAGAAACATCTTCCAGGGAGAATAGTTCCGTTAAGGGTTCCTTTCCCTGGGTAAGCATGCCCTGAAGTGCATGTCTGGACTGCGATAGGAAACGCAGGAAAAACATCTGGGGGCAGATATGGACAATAAATAAAAATCATCTTTTGTTCACCGACCGAATATTCCCTTAAGAACGCTAGCTTTCGGCTTCACCCAGTCTGAGGTACACATCCGGCTGACCCGGCAGAAACAATCGCAGAGGTGCTCCCCTTATGCCCTAGCCGAATTAACGGGAACGTAGGGCATAAATACAAGAGCCAGGCAACCCAGCTTGGCCAAAACTTAAGTCATATCGATGCATATAATGGTGAAAAAAGGTACATGCGGAAGTATAACACATGTGTGGGACATGAGGCCCAGATAAATAAGTTAAGCTTCTGTGAAAGAAGCCCCCAGGTATGAAGAGTGCGGCTAGCGCATCTGTAATGTGCAAGCGAGGCACAAGGTGACCCTTGAAGGCCTAGAGAAATAATAAAAGAAAGAAAGAAAGAGAAACAAGACAGATAATGTATATGCAGAAAATGAACAAATGGAGGGGACTAACATAGAGTCCGGTGCTAGGCATAGAATCTTCGGAGCCTGGCCGCGTTCCATGGGTTCGGCTCGAGTCGACTAGTCGATGCATCCCGCAGTCGGTACGCTCCACCGGTCAGAACTTGGTCAATAATGAAGGGACCCTCCCATTTGGGCTCGAGCTTGTTCTTTTTCTTATCCGGCAGGCGTAGAACTAGTTTGCCAACATTATAAGTTTTGGCCCGTACTTCTCTGCTTTGGTATCTGCGAGCCTGTTGCTGATAAAATGCGGAACGGGCTTTGGCTATGTCGCGCTCCTCCTCCAGGGTGTCCAAACTGTCCTGCCGATCGAGCTGGGCTTCTCTTTCTTCGTACATGCGCACTCGAGGTGAGTCATGAATTATGTCACAGGGCAAGACTGCCACTGCGCCGTACACCATAAAGAAGGGTGTATATCCGGTACTACGATTCGGCATGGTCCGCAGCCCCCAGAGTACGGAGTCGAGCTCCTCTACCCAGTACGTGTTACACTCTGTTAAGGAGCGCACTAATCTGGGTTTAATGCTGCTCATTATAAGACCGTTTGCTCGCTCGACTTGACCATTGGTTTGTGGGTGATAGACTGAAGCATAATCGAGCTTGATGCCCATTTTGCTGCACCAGAGTTTTACCTCGTCGGTTGTGAAGTTCGTGCCATTATCAGTGATGATGCTGTGGGGGACGCCATAACGGTGTACAACCTCGGATATGAAGTCTATCACCGGTCCGGATTCAGCTGTTTTAACAGGTTTGGGCTCTATCCATTTGGTGAATTTATCCACCATGACCAATAAGTATTTTTTCTTGTGGGTTCCCCCTTTAAGGGGTCCAACCATGTCAAGCCCCCAGACCACAAAGGGCCATGTAATGGGGATTGTTTGGAGGGCGGTGGGTGGCATGTGGCTTTGATTTGCAAAGAGCTGGCAGCCGGCACTGCGTTGGACCAAGTCCCATGCATCTGCCCGGGCCGTTGGCTAATAGAATCCTGTACGGAAGGCCTTGCTTACAAGAGCCCGGGCTGCGGCGTGATGACCGCCGAGTCCGGCGTGAATTTATGCCAAAAGATTCCGCCCTTGCTCTTCGGAGATGCACCTTTGAAGGACTCTGATAGTGCTTTTTTTGTACAATTCTCCCTCATGGACCCTGTAGGCCTTGGATCGCCGCACTATGCAGCGTGCCTCATTTTGGTCCTCCGGAAGTTCCTGTCTAGTTAGATAGGCCAGGAATGGTTCTGTCCACGGGGCAATAATGGCCATTATTTCGTGGGCTGAAGTTGTTATTTCGGTGGCGGAGCCTCCGATTGTGCCAGAGAGTTCGGTATCGGGTATTTTGGCCGGGTCCGGACTGTTGTTACCGGTGTCCCCTTCCCATACTACGGATGGCTTGAACAGCCTTTCCAAAAATATGTTGGGGGTACTGCATCATGTTTTGCACCGATGCGGGCGAGGATATCCCCCGCCTGATTGTTTTCCCGAGCCACATGGTGAAATTTGAGCCCCTCGAACTGAGCTGACATTTTTAGGACGGTGTTTCAATAGGCCGCCATTTTCGGATCCTTGGCGTCAAAGTCTCCATTTATTTGGGATATTGCGAGGTTTGAATCCCCACGCACCTCCAGGCTTTGAATGCCCATGGAGACTGCCATCCGAAGACCATGCAACAGAGCTTCGTATTCGGCTGCATTGTTGGAGTCTGTATACAATATTTGCAATACGTACTGAACGGTATCTCCGGTTGGGGACGTCAGGACGACGCCAGCCCCTAGACCAGCCAGCATTTTAGAACCATCGAAGTGCATGATCCAATTGGAGTATGCGCCGTACTCTTTAGGGAGTTCGGCCTCCGTCCATTCGGCGACGAAGTCGGCCAATACTTGCGACTTAATGGCTCGTCGAGGTTTGTATGTTATGTCGAACGGGAGGAGCTCAATGGCCCATTTGGCAATCCGGCTCGTAGCGTCGCGGTTGTTTATAATATCATTAAGTGGCACTTCCGAGGCTACTGTAATCGAACACTCTTGAAAGTAGTGTCGTAGCTTCCGCGATGCCATGAATACTGCATATGCTATCTTTTGGTAATGCGGGTACCGTGATTTGCATGGAGTGACGACAGTGGATACATAGTATACCGGCTTTTGAAGAGGGAATTTATGTTCGTCCGCTTCCCGTTCGACAACGAGCACCGCGCTTACAACTTGATGAGTTGCCTCAATGTACAACAGCATTGGTTTGCTGATGTTTGGCGCGGCCAGGATTGGTTGGTTGCCAAGATGGCCTTTATTTCTTCCAATCCGGCTGTGGCCATGTCCGTCCACTCGAAGTGTTCGGTGCGCCGAAGGAGGCGATAAAGGGGTAAAGCCTTTTTCTCCTAAGCGGGAGATAAAGCGGCTTAGAGCCGCCACACATCCAGTTAACTTTTGGATTTGTTTGAGGTCTGTTGGGGTAGCCAACTGTGACAAAGCTCGGATTTTGGCCGGATTAGCTTCAATACCTCTACTGGAGACAATGAAACCCAGGAGCTTTCCGGCTAGTACGCCGAAAACGCATTTTTCCGGATTGAGCTTGATGTCGTATGTTCAGAGGTTGTCGAATGTGAGCCTCAAGTCGTCTATCAAAGAGTCGACGTGTTTAGTTTTGACGACCACATCGTCTACGTATGCCTCTACTGTTTTGCCGGTTTGTTTCTCCAGACATGTCTGAATCATGCGATGATATGTTGCGCCGGCATTTTTGAGCCCAAAAGGCATTGTGTTAAAACAGAAGGGACCGTATGGTGTGATGAATGCCGTTGCGGCTTGGTCGGACTCCGCCATCTTGATTTCGTGGTAACCGGAGTATGCGTCGAGGAAACACAATGACTCGTGTCCTGCGGTAGCATCAATGATTTGATCGATGCGTGGGAGGGGGAAGGGATCCTTTGGGCAAGCTTTATTGAGGTCTTTGAAATCGACACAAAGGCGCCAGGATTTGTCCTTCTTTGGTACCATCACCAGGTTTGCTAGCCAGTCCGGGTGTTTTATTTCTCTGATGAATCCGGCCTCCAATAACTTGGCTAGTTCCTCTCCCATGGCATGTCTCTTAGGTTCGGAGAAACGCCGAAGAGCTTGCTTGACCGGCTTGAATCCCTTTAGGATATTGAGGCTATGCTCGGCCAGCCTGCTGGGATTCCTGGCATGTCTGAGGGATGCCAGGCGAATATGCCCCAGTTCTCGCACAGGAACTCTCGTAGTGCGGCGTCCACATCGGGGTTTAACTGTGCCCTGATGGAGGCCGTTTTTGTAGGGTCCGTTGGGTGGACTTGGAATTTGACTATTTCATCCGCTGGTTTAAAAGAGGTGGACTTGGACCTCTTGTCGAGTATCACGTCGTCCCTGTCCACTGTGGAGCGTAGCATGGTTAATTCCTCGGCCGAGAGGGCTTCGGATAATGCCTCGAGGGCCAGTGCGGCTGTTTTGTTTTCGGCGCGGAGTGCTATGTCCGGATCGCTGGCGAGAGTGATGATTCCGTTGGGCCCAGGCATTTTGAGCTTCATGTGCGTCTAAGGTGGATGGTAACAGGAGGCAGGGGACACAATGTTTACCCAGGTTCGGGCCCTCTTGATGGAGGTAAAACCCTACGTCGTGCTTGATTGTTCTTGATGATATGAGTATTACAAGAGTTGATCTACCACGAGATCAGAGAGGCTAAACCCTAGAAGCTAGCCTATGGTGTGATTGTATGTTGTCCTACGGACTAAAACCCTCCGGTTTATATAGACACTGGAGGGGGCTAGGGTTACACAAGGTCGGTTACAAAGGAGGAGATACACATATCCGTATTGCCTAAGCTTGCCTTCCATGCCAAGTAGAGTCCCATCCGGACACGAGACGAAGTCTTCAATCTTGTATCTTCATAGTCCAACAGTCCGGCCAAAGGATATAATCCGGCTGTCCGGAGACCCCCTAATCCAGGACTCCCTCAGAGACCCTTCGACAAATCTGTGTGCGATGCAATAATCGCAAACGGTGGTGTAAAATAATTGTTAAAAAGGTGCAAAACGTTTGCGATGGCAGGCACATCAAACACGATTCAGATTTTAGTTGCGTGTGTGATGTTGAGCATACGGTTGATCCATATGAACTGTTTGCGATTAGACAGAACAACAGAAACGGGCAGCCATATCAATGTGTGTGCGATATACGGCATACAACTCGCTCTGATGAACTGTTTGCGATGATCGAGGTGAACACAAACGATTCGGCGTACCAAGATGTGTGTGATACCCGACAAACAGGTCGGTAATCAGAATTGTGTGCGATCATTATAGACAGCCCATACAGACTTTTTTGTGAATTGTGTGCTCATCAGGGCAGACAGTCCAACAGACCAACCTGTGGGTGATAATGTAGAAGATCTCTGTCGAATACTTATTAATAACCGTCTGTGATGAGATTGACCGGATAAACAGAGATAACAAATTAATATGAGCGAACGGAAATAGAGATATGTACAGTCTATTTAATTTAGTCCTTGTTGTTGTTGTTGTTGTTGGATGGCCCCGCGACATCGTCTTGGCAAGGACGCTTCTTGCTGCTGACGGTTGGCTTTTCATCGACGCCGATGTCATCATCGCCATTGCTGTCGTCGTCCTCCTCCTCCTTGTTCGAACATTCCTCCTCCTCATCATCGTCGTCCTCTTCTCCATCCTCTGACGGCTCCTCGTCAGTTTTTTTTCGTCTGACGACTTCGGAGGCGGCATCCCTTCCATGATCCGGATATAATCGAGGTCTGAGATCGACGCTGGACTCATGGAAGACGAGTAGGATGATTCCGATGTTGACCTATCATCGGGCGCCAGACTGTTGGCCAAACTGTCTTCCTCGCTATCGCTCGACATGGCTGCGGAGTGTGTGCCAGTGTGTAGCACGGCTTGCCGGAGACGATGAAGATGGTGGACACTTAAGTAGGGTATGCAAAGAAGAGGAAATGCCAATTGAAGCGGGGGTTGACGTATTATCTAACCGCTGATATAATCAACTGCAATTATCTATACCCGGTCGCTCCAAATTCCCGGGGTTGCGCAGGACTCCTATTGGCTGGTTTATATTTTCAGGACAAAAAGAAGGAATGAGTTTTGGGATTATGCATCGGTACCGGTACGAATGGAGTAGGACAGTTGGCAAGCAATACATTGAGCTCTTCTTATTGATAAAGCCAGTAATAATCAAACTACAAAGGAAAAGGAAAAAGACAAAGGAAAATATCTGCATGAATCTTCACGTAACATCAATGCCATAGGACCTATATGTGCATTACTTAGAGCACATCTAGATGTGCTTTAGAAATACTGTCAAACAAAACCCCTAATCATCATTGTAAACAACGCATAGAACATGGCTAATGCGACAACCAGAACTACACATGCTAGTTCCTTCTTGTCTCTTGCTTTCATCTGTTTACTGTGATTGATTCTTTCTTGCTTCATCGTACTAATTGCACATTACAGACCAGCCAGTTTCTTCTTCAGCTTTACGTTATCTCCTGCGAGCTTGGTGATAACACTCCGAGCCCTGCCATGCCATTCTTCATCCAGCTATTTAACAAAGGCACAAGCCTCATATCCCTCCCAATGTTAAATAGCATTCAGGATGAGCGGTGGCATTACCTGAAGTAAAATGATGAACTTAGCACTAACCTCTAAGGGGCAACTGAGAAACCGCCTGCCAATGTCGAATCCCTCCGTGCATACACGTCAAGCGGGAGTGTGCCCGTGCACACAACTCAGCTTTTGGTACTTCTCAGTGGCGCAAAACCCGGAGTCGAACTCGTGTTGTGGGAGTCAGAAGTGATGCTCCGGATCCGGCGGCAGATCGCTTTCCTGGGGGGAGGGGGTGTCATTCAGGATGGATTTAGCAAGGAGCTATACTTTGGACATGCTAAAAAAGATCGGGATAGATTGGAACCTGACAGGACAATTTGGATCCGTAGTACACCTTCCTTCTGATGACCTTAGGCAAGTTCTCGACGGCGACCGCCGTCGTGGTGGCGATACGAGTAGGAGCAGCCGCACCTAAACCATCAGCACCACTCATCTGCATTCCCCCAATGTCAGCACCACACGAGGGAATTTGGAGGCTATGTAGGTATTTGGGAGAAATGGGGAAACTGTGGGGATAAGCTAACGGTCGGGAACTACTTATGGCACTATATGTTGTATATGGCACACTATTTATACATGTCGTATGTGTTAGGTATTACAACATCTCACACGATTTCCACACCAAACCGTGTGAGAAGACAACGTAGGTTAGACACGGTTGTCGTTACATAACCATATGTGATGTACTATCCTGTCCATATAATTGAGTTATACTGATACCGTGTAAACAGCCGCTCTACGAATATCCGTCAAAAAAAGCAGCCGCTCTACATATAGAGATGGCAGCGGCGGCCTAGGCAGTGGCTACCCGAGAAGAGGTCAATCCTCTGTCGATGGGCGGTGGCAGCGTCATAGGAGGTCAATCCTCGATCTGCGGTGGGAGATAGGAGGAGCTCAACCATCAAGGTGGCGGCGGTATGATTCGAGCACATTCATCACAGTCGATGGCGGGATAGTGGAGGTCAAACTTCAGGCGGCGGACGCACTAAGCTTTGCTCCTAGACCCTGCTGTCTCGGTGTGCCGCCGCATCGTGCTTCTTTGTCTGCTGGGGGGAGGTCGCCGCGCGGCTAATTAATTAAGGTATTCTTTTTGTGAGTGGCTTAATTAAGGTATTGAATTCCTAAGGGTAGTGTTGTACTAGTACTCTGCGTGTAAATTGCCTGGCCATTAACTTTTGTCATTGCACGTCTGGATAACAACATGGAGTGCCCTCAGTAATTATGAAAATAAAACCTTGTGATTTATGCAAGCATATTTGGGCAGCAGTTAATCTGTGTATTAATGTTTTTGTTTTGTTTTTAATTACCATTTGTGTGGTGCAGATGGAATGATCTCAATGGATGAAGAATCGGAAAACCACTGATTTTATCAGTGGCATGACATAGTTCATGAATTTGGCTGGAAATACAAAGAGGAG
The DNA here is from genome assembly GCF_056163025.1 of Triticum urartu. Classification (NCBI taxonomy): domain Eukaryota; kingdom Viridiplantae; phylum Streptophyta; class Magnoliopsida; order Poales; family Poaceae; genus Triticum; species Triticum urartu. Next base: position 358,059,494 of record NC_141876.1, on the reverse strand, counting down.
AATTGGTGATGCGGATTGCTGATACGTCTCCAACGTATCTATAATTTTTGATTGTTCCATGCTATTATATTATCTCTTTTGGATGTTTAATGGGCTTTAATATGCACTTTTATATTATTTCTGCGACTAACGTATTAACCGAAGGCCCAGTGCAAATTGATGTTTTTTGCCTATTTCAGTGTTTCGCAGAAAAGGAATATCAAACGGAATCCAAACGGAACGAAACCTCCGTGAGGATCTTTCTTGGAACAAACGCAACCCATCAGACTTGAAATACAAGTCTGGAAGTCCACGAAGCTCCCACGAGGCAGGAGGGCGCGCCCCCAATGCTCGTGGGCCCCACGGAGCTCCACCGACCTACTACTTTCGCTTATATATACTCTTATACCCTGAAAACATCCAGGAGATCCACGAAACCACTTTTCCACCGTCTCAACCTTCTGTACCCGTGAGATCCCATCTGAGGCCTTTTCCGGTGATCTGCTAGAGGGGGATTCGATCGCGGAGGGCTTCTACATCAACACCATGGCCTCTCCGATGATGTCTGAGTAGTTTACCACAGACCTTCGGGTCCATAGTTATTAGCTAGATGGCTTCTTCTCTCTCTTTGGTTCTCAATACAAAGTTCTCCTCGATGTTCTTGGAGATCTATTTGATGTAATACTCTTTTGCGGTGTGTTTGCCGAGTTCCGATGAATTGTGGGTTTATGAATTTAATTATCTATGAATATTATTTGGTTCTTCTCCGAATTCTTATATGCATGATTTGATATCTTTGCAAGTATCTTCAAATTATCGGTTTAGTTTGGCCTACTAGATTGATCTTTCTTGCAATGGGAGAAGTGCTTAGCTTTGGGTTCAATCTTGTGGTGTCCTTTCCCAGTGACAGCAGGGGCTGCAAGGCACGTATGTATTGTTGCCATCGAGGATAAAAAGATGGGGTTTATATCATATTGCTTGAGTTTATCCCTCTACATCATGTCATCTTGCCTAATGCGTTACTCTGTTCTTATGAACTTAATACTCTAGATGCATGCTGGATAGCGGTTGATGTGTGGAGTAATAGTAGTAGATGCAGAATCATTTCGGTCCACTTGACACGGACGTGATGCCTATATTCATGATCATTGCCTTAGATATCATCATAACTATGCGCTTTTCTATCAATTGCTCGACAGTAATTTGTTCACCCACCATAATATATGCTATCATGAGAGAAGCCACTAGTGAAACCTATGGCCCCCGGGTCTACTTTACATCATATAAGTTTCCGATTTATAATTCTAGTTTACTATTTATTTTCCAACCTATACAAAAATACCAAAAATATTTATCTTATTATCTTTATCAGATCTCACTTTTGCAAGTGGCCGTGAAGGGATTGACAACCCCTTTACCTCATTGGTTGCAAGGTTCTTGATTGTTTGTGCAGGTACTAGGCGACTTGCGTGTAGTCTCCTACTGGATTGATACCTTGGTTCTCAAAAACTGAGAGAAATACTTACGCTACTTTGTTGCATCACCCTTTCCTCTTCAAGGGAAAACCAACGCATGCTTAAGAGGTAGCAAGAAGGATTTCTAGCACCGTTGCCAGGGAGATCTACGCTCAAGTCAAGACATACCAAGTACCCATCACAAACTCTTATCCCTCGCATTACATTATTTGCCATTTGCCTCTCGTTTTCCTCTCCCCCACTTCACCTTTGCCATTTTATTCGCCCCTTTTTCCATTCGCCTCTTTTTCGCTTGCTTCTTGTGTTCTTGTTGTTGGATTGATTGTCTGTCACGATGGCTCAAGATAATACTAAATTATGTGACTTTTCCAATACCAACAACAATGATTTTATTAGCACCCCGATTGCTCCTATTACCGATGCTTAATCTTGTGAAATTAATGCTGCTTTGTCGAATCTTGTCATGAAAGATCAATTTTCCAGCCTTCCTAGTGAAGATGCTGCTACCCATCTGAACAACTTTGTTGATTTGTGCGATATGCAAAAGAAGAACGATGTGGATAATGATATTGTTAAATTGAAGCTATTTCCATTTTCACTTAGAGATCGTGCTAAAACTTGGTTTTATTCTTTGCCTAAAAATAGTATTGATTCATGGAATAAATGGAAAGATTCTTTTATCTCTAAGTATTTTCCTCCTGCCAAGATTATCTCTCTTAGAAATGATATTATGAATTTTAAGCAACTTGATCATGAGCATGTTGCACAAGCTTGGGAGAGGATGAAATTAATGATACGTAATTTCCCTACACATGGTTTGAATTTATGCATGATTATACAGAGTTTTTATGCTGGAGGCACTTTTATGGAAATCACTTTAGGACAAGCTACTAAACTCCTAGACAATATTATGATTAATTATTCTCAATGGCACACCGAAAGGTCCACTAGTAAAAAAGTCCATGATATTGAAGAGTTTAATGTTTTGAGTGGAAAGATGGATGAACTTATGAAATTATTTGCTAATAAGAGTGTTTCTGCTGATCCTAATGATATGCCTTTATCCACTTTGATTGAGAATAATAATGAATCTATGGATGTGAATTTTGTTGGTAGGAACAATTTTGGTAACAACACGTATAGAGGAAATTTTAATTCTAGACAATTCCCTAGTAATTCCTTAAATAATTATGGTAATTCCTACAACAACTCTTATGGAAATTTTAATAAGATGCCCTCTGATTTTGATATTAGTGTTAAAGAATTTGTGAATTCGCAAAAGAATTTCAATACTTTGATTGAATTAAAATTGCTTAAGATTGATGAGTTGGCAAGGAACGTGGATAGAATTTCTCTTGATGTTGATTCTTTGAAACTTGGATCTATTCCACCTAAGTACGACATCAATGAGTCTCTCAAATCCATGAGAATTTCCATTAATGAGTGCAAGGAAAGAACCGCTAGGATGCGTGCTAAAAAAGATTGCTTTGTGAAAGTGTGTTCTTCTAGTTTCATGATAATAATGATGTAGATCTAAAAGTGATTGTTGTGTCTCCTATTAAATCTTTGTTTTCCATTATGAATCTTCTAAATATGGGACTGGACATGAGTCAACTTTAGTTAAAAGGCGTCCCAATGATTCGGAGTTTTTAGATCTTGATGCTAAAATTAATGAAAGTGGGATTGAAGAGGTCAAAACTTTACATAGCAATGAACCCACTATTTTGGATTTCAAGAAATTTAATTATGATAATTGCTCTTTGATATATTGTATTTCCTTGTTGCAATCCGTGTTAAATTCCCCTCATGCTTATGATCAAGATAAGGCTTTTACTAAACATATCGTTGATGCTTTAATGCAATCCTATGAAGAAAAGCTTGAACTAGAAGTTTCTATCCCTAGAAAACTTTATGATGAGTGGGAACCTACCATTAAAATTAAGATCAAAGATCATGAATGCTATGCTTTATGTGATTGGGGTGCTTGTGTTTCCACGATTCCAAAAACTTTGTGTAATGTGTTAGGTTTCCGTGAATTTGATGATTGTTCTTTAAATTTGCACCTTGCGGATTCCACCATTAAGAAACCTATGGGAAGAATTAATGGTGTTCTTATTGTTGCAAATAGGAATTATGTGCCCGTATATTTCATTATTCTTGATATAGATTGCAATCCTACATGTCCTATTATTCATGGTAGACCTTTCCTTAGAACGATTGGTGCAATTATTGACATGAAAGAAGGAAATGTTAGATTCCAATTTCCATTAAAGAAAGGCATGGAACACTTTCGTAGAAAGAGAATTAAATTACCATATAAATCTATTATGAGAGCCACATATGGATTGCATACCAAAGATGACAATACCTAGATCTATTCTTGTTTTTATGCCTAGCTAGGGGCGTTAAACGATAGCGCTTGTTGGGAGGCAACCCAATTTTATTTTTGCTCCTTGTCTTTTGTTCCTGTTTAGTAATAAATAATTCATCTATCCTCTGTTATGATTGTGTTTTTATGTTTTAATTAGTGTCTGTGCCAAGTAAAGCCTTTAGGATCTTCTTGGGTGATTGTTGTTTGATCTTGCTGAAAAAACAGAAAGTATGCGCTCACGATAATAATTTTCATTTTTTACCAGAGAGCGAAAAAATACCAATTCCAACTGAAATAGATCAATATACAAATTATTTAGGTCATCCTAATGTTTCAGAATTTTTGGAGTTACAGAAGTATTCAAAACCTCCAGCTTGCTATAGACTGTTCTGTTTTTGACAGATTCTGTCTTTCGTGTGTTGTTTGCTCATTTTGATGAATCTATGGCTAGTATCGGGGGGTATGAACCATAGAGAAGTTGTAATACATTAGGTTGAACACCAATATAAATAAATAATGAGTTCATTACAGTACCTTAAAATGGTGATTTATTTTCTTATACTAACGGAGCTCATGAGATTTTCTGTTCAGTTTTGTGTTGTGAAGTTTTCAAGTTTTTGGGTAAAGATTTGATGGATTTTGGAACAAGGAGTGGCAAGAGGGTAAGCTTGGGGATTACCAAGGCACCCCAAGGTAAAATTCAAGGACAACCAAAAGCCTAAGCTTGGGGATGCCCCGGAAGGCATCCCCTCTTTCGTCTTCGTCTATCGGTAACTTTACTTGAGGCTATATTTTTATTCACCACATGATATGTGTTTTGCTTGGAGCGTCTTGTATGATTTGAGTCTTTGCTTTTTAGTTTACCACAATCATCCTTGCTGTACACACCTTTTGGGAGAGACACACAGGAATAAGAATTTATTAGAATACTCTATGTACTTCACTTATATCTTTTGAGCTAGATAATTTTGCGCTAGTGCTTCACTTATGTCTTTTTAGAGCACGGTGGTGGTTTTATTTATAGAAATTATTGATTTATCATGCTTCACTTATATTATTTTGAGAGTCTTTTAGAACAGCATGGTAATTTGATTTCTCTATAAAATTAGTCCTAATATGATAGGCATCCAAGATGGGTATAATAAAAACTTCCATATATAGTGCATTGAATACTATGAGAAGTTTGATACTTGATTATTGTTTTGGGATATGAATATGGTGATGTTAGATTCATGCTAGTTAAGTAATTGTGAAATTGAGAAATACTTGTGTTGAGGTTTGCAAGTCCCGTAGCATGCACGTATGGTAACCGTTGTGTGACAAATTTGAAGCATGAGGTGTTCTTTGATTGCCTTCCTTGTGAGTGGCGGTCGGGGACGAGCGATGGTCTCTTCCTACCAATATATCTCCCTAGGATCATGCGCCTAGTGCTTGGTTTTGATGACTTGCATATTTTTGCAATAGGTATGTGAGTTCTTTATGACTAATGTTGAGTCCATGGATTATACGCACTATCACCCTTCCATCATTGCTAGCCTCTTCGGTACCGTGCATTGCCCTTTCTCACCTCGAGAGTTGGTGCAAAGTTCGCTGGTGCATCCAAACCCCGTGATATGATACGCTCTTTCACACATAAACCTCCTTATATCTTCCTCAAAACAGCCACCATACCTACCTATTATGGCATTTCCATGGCCATTCCGAGATATATTGCCATGCAACTTTCCACCGTTCCGTTTTTTATGACACGCTCCATCATTGTCATATTGCCTTGCATGATCATGTAGTTGACATCGTATTTGTGGCAAAGCCACCGCTCAAAAAAAATTATACATGTCACTCTTGAATCATCGCACATCCTGGTACACTGCCGGAGGCATTAATATAGAATCATATTTTGTTCTAGTATCGAGTTGTAATTTTTGAGTTGTAAATAAATAGAAGTGTGATGATCATCATTATTAGAGCATTGTCCCGTGTGAGGAAATAAAAAAAGAGAGAAAGGCCAAATAAAAAAGAGAAGGCCCAAAAAAAGGAATTAAAAAATGAGAGAAAAAGAGAGAAGGGGCAATGTTACTATCCTTTTTGCACACTTGTGCTTCAAAGTAGCACCATGATCTTCATGATAGAGAGTCTCTTATTTTGTCAATTTCATATACTAGTGGGAATTTTCATTATAGAACTTGGCTTGTATATTCCAACAATGGGCTTCCTCAAAATGCCCTAGGTCTTCGTGAGCAAGCAAGTTGGATGCACACCCACTTAGTTTCTTTTGTTGAGCTTTCATACATTTATAGCTCTAGTGCATCCGTTGCATGGCAATCCCAACTCCTTGCATTGACATCAATTGATGGGCATCTCCATAGCTCGTTGATTAGCCATGTCACTGTGAGACTTTCTCCTTTTTTGTCTTCTCCACACAACCTCCATCATCATATTCTATTCCACCCATAGTGTTATGTCCATGGCTCGCGCTCATGTATTGCGTGAAAGTTGAAAAAGTTTGAGAATAATAAAGTATGAAACAATTGATTGGCTTGTCATTGGGGTTGTCCATGATGAGAGCATTTTGTGTGACAAAATGAAGCATGGCCAAACTATATTATTTTTTAGCGATGAGCTTTCTTTGGCTATGTTATTTTGAGAAGACATAATTGCTTGGTGTAGCGACCCGACCCGAATGGGTCAAGTATCTGTGCTTAAGTGTCATCCCTGGATCGGTATGCTGACACACACAGTACTCGAAGGATTTATAACAGAGGTAAATCACATGTATAAAGTAACGTAAATACTATTACCTCAATCCATATAGCGGAAGCAACAAGGTTGTGGATTCCCATCAACACCAACGGCAAAGTTGAGTGTAGAAATCGTAACCCTAACGTATCACTTACTCATCGTAAGATAATCCTGCAACATGAGACGTTGCAGCCAGAAACGGGTCAGTACATTGAATGTACTGGAAAATTCACACCATAGAGAAAATGATAAACAATGGCTATCACTATATGCATATATGGCTGGTGGAAAAGCTCTATGGTTATAAGGTTTTTTTTGCGTAAAGCCAATTTTTCCCTACTGCAAAGGAATAAATTTATTTAACTATCATGGTGGTTGTTGAACATTGAGAATGGTTGACAGCATTCTCAATCCCAATTAAGTAACATCATTAAACCCAACAATATTCATTTAAAGTAACGTGATGAGATCAACAGGATAATCCAAGAACTAGATACTCAAGATGTCCATAACCGGGGACACGGCTAATCATGATTAGTTTGTACACTCTGCAGAGGTTTGCGCACTTTTCCCCACAAGACTCGATCGCCTCCGTTTGGTTTCTCGCACTACATGGTGTTTGAGAAGACGGATGACCGAGACACAGTCTTTCAGAAGCGCTAGCACCTTACAAGTGGGGTAGACCGTACCACCTACAACCCCTACATCTGCTAGTCCACCCCGTAAGAGTTCGCACAACTTAGCCAACTATGCCAGAGCCCATAATGGCTTGTGGCTGCACACGGAAGTTTCTAGCATGAAAGATCTTATGATCCCTTTGAGCCTGGGTGGCGGTCCGAAAAAAAACAGGCAAGTCCTGATAGACATCAGGTGCCTCAATCCACCCAGAGGTGTGTTTAAGTTGCCACCTTAGATAAACCATTAAAATTATCAACTCACATCTGTCATGGATATCACTCACCCAATCCACGTCTACTAGCATAGCATGGCATAATAAGCAAACGTAGAAGTAACTCCCAAAGGTTTCATAATAAACAGGTAATAGGTACTATCTCATCTACTTCCCATTCCACAATTTAATTAGATCCTAATCATGCAATGTGACAGGATTGATCTAATGCAATAAAACATGGGTTGTAGAAAAGGTATGATCAAAGTGTTACTTGCCTGCAATGTTGATGAAGATGATTCGCACTCAAAACTCTTGATAGATCTACTCGTCACACTCCGGTCAATCTATCGTAAGCAAACAATAGTAACCACACAATAATTACTCATCTGATGCACAAGTAAAACTCGAACGAGAGAACGAACCAGAAAGTTCAACTTAAGAACTCCGGTTGTAAAGAAAGAATGAACCGAACAAACGACGGAAAACAAACGGCGGAAGAAAACAACTCGGTTCTAGCAAGTTGAAACTAGGTCAAATTTTACCATAGAAAAAACTTGTTCAAGTTGATTAGACGGAACGGCGGTTTCGAGACGAAACTCCAGGCGCTTGAATCACCTGATTCCGATAAACGGGTGAGAAGATAAACTAGAACGAAGATCGGATTTGAGATCGCGATCGCGGAATAAATCCGACGAAAAGAAAAAGACGAACGGTTAAACGAACGGGCGTCGTTAACCGGGAATAATCGGTGATCATGTTCGTTGAGACGAACGGTCCGAAAGAAGAACGAAAACCTATCTAGGGTTTTCGGAAAAGAAACCGAAAAAGAAAACGGAAAACCGATCTAGGGTTTCGGAAAAGAAACCGAAACGAAGAAAACGGGAAACCGATCTAGGGTTTCGGAAAAGAAACCAAAACGAAGAATCAGAGAGAAAAACCGGTAAAGAAAACCGGAGCTGTTTCTTTTAAAAGAACCGAACCACGGGGAAAAAAAGAGAGGCGCGGGGCTACCTCCGGCGAGGCGGGGCGAACGGTGGCGACGGCGGCGTGCTAGGGCGGCGGCGACGCTATAGGGGCGGCGGCGGCGGGTGAGGGGCGTGGGGTGGGGCGCGGCTTGGGGAGGAGAGGGGGTTTGGGTTTTTGGTGTGAGGAGAGGGGGGGGTCTATGGGGGTATTTATATAGGAGAGGGGAGAAATTACTTGGGGTAGGGGACAAGAAATAGAGTAGGAAAAGGAAAAACGAAACAAGGAAAAGGGGCTAGCCTAGAATCCTAATAGGATTCGACCAGGGAAGAGACGGCGGCTGGCCTGGCGCCTGGCGCCTGGCGCTGCGCGCGGCTGGGGTGGAGCGGCGGCTGGCTGGGCCTTTGGCCCGGCTGGCATGCGGAATTTTTTTTTAACTGGTTCCGCGCGCAGAAAAACAAGAAAAAGAAAAACTAAACGGGCTCCAAAAACCCTAAAGTAAATTTTCCCCGACTCCTAAAAATGAGTCGAACAAAATGAACTTTTCTACGGACCTAAAATGCAATTTTCGAAAACGCGCATTTTTCCCTATCCAAAGAAAAACAAACAAACACCGGAAAACGAAATTTGATCTATTTATTAAATCTTCATTTTTCCTATATTTTGGGAAAGTCATATTATTCCCTCTCTCATATTTTTGATATCGGAAAAATAATTGAAGATGGAATAAATAAATCAAATGATCCTCTTTTCAAATTCGAGAAACTCTCAAATATGAAAATAACGAAATCTCCAACTCTCTCCGAAGGTCCTTGAGTTGTGTGAAATTTCTAGGATCGACCAAAATGCAAGAAAATAAGATATGCATGATGATCTAACGTATAACATTCCAAATTGAAAATTTGGGATGTTACAAATCTACCACCCTTAAAAGGAATCTCGTCCTCGAGATTCGGAGAGGCTAGCAAGAAATAGGTTAGGGTTTGGGGGTCTCCTCAAAATCCATCGATCATCACAGGGGTCTGGGATGCTACCACCCTTAAAAGCATGGTTACTGTTCCATCGAAACTCATATACTTCATCCATATTGTTAACAGTGTCGGTCTTCTCAAATCCTCGGAAAATTCCTTCTCTGGCTCTCCCGGTAGTGGCATAACCTTTTCCTCAATTCTTCTGTCCTTTCCTCTTGGTAAGGTTATTCCGAGATTGGGTCTTCTTAGCTGATGGGTCGGGCGCCAAAACTAAACAACTATCGATATCTCATGGTGGTCAACAATTTATGGTTTCTCCTGCAGGAAATGGGTCTGGGTTGATCCTCACCGTATAACCTACGGTTGGCAAAAAGCTGTCGTGTACAAGGGAAAAATTCTTATACCATTCTAAGGTTTAACAAGGTTTTGATCGTCGTCTCTCCACTATAGGCAAGTCACTCAGATTTACCATCCCATATAGCAAGGCGAATAATAAGAGTTAGTCGGTATGGTGATCAATCCATCCCGCACCCAAATCATTACCTGGTATATGGTTTAGCGAATCTCACATTCTAACACTCGGTCATCCTCACAAGCATTGCAGAATTTCTCTTGTCGACGAACCAAGTTCGAATAAATCCATAGATTCTGCAAGCCAAACAACCATCTATCGTTCCTTCACAACTCTCAGGTTTTGCGTAACTCCTATAAGATCATCTGTCGATAAAATCGTAACTTCTTTCAGGGTTTTTCCTTCAGCAAGAATGTGCTTGCTTCTTGGCAGGACCTGGGGCATGTGGGTTATGGCCCATCTCATCACTTGTAGTCCTTGAACTTATCATCGGGCAACTGATCATTGTTCCAACTTCCAACTTCCTAGTATTCTTAAAATCCATCCAATTGTATTTTCTTCTTCCTTCTATTGGCACCAAACTAGGACGTGAGTACTCAGACTTGTCATGGGGTTGCCATTGCTCCATATTACCAACATCATACCTCCTTTATATCCAATAGTACTTCATCTCTTCATCCTCGTGGGATATCCCTCATACCGAGATAAAAACTTATACTTATGAAGTCCATATTCCACTTCGTGGAACATCATTATCCTTTCCGCGGGCAAGCGTCCTTACACGGGAATATTGGCCATCTCTGCATGGCACTTCTTCAACTTGGAAACATGAAACACATCATGAACTCCTGACAGTCCTTCGGGTAACTCCAACTTGTAGGCCACTTCTCCCATACGCTCCAAAACTCGGTATGGTCCTACAAATCTCGGGGCTAACTTTACCTTAACTCCAATTAGTTTAACTCCTCGCAGAGGGGTCACAAGAAGACATGCTCTTTCTCCAATTTCATAGACTACCTCCTTGCGTTTTTAAGTCTGCATAACTCTTCTGCTTGGACTGAGCTACCTTCAGTCTATCTCGAATCAACTTAACATTCTCTTCTGACTCCTTGATCACATTTGGTCCAAACAACTGACGTCTCCAACTTCATCCCACACACTCTTGGGGTATCGCACATATCGAGACAAAACTCATATTCATTTTGTCCGAAATCCACTCAATGGAGTATCCTTATCTTTTCCAAGAGTCAAGGGTTCTTATAGGGTACTACCACCCTTAAAATGCACAAACCTTCCATAGACCATATTTCTCTTATCCTCAAAATGGTCAAAATCCTTCTTCATAGAGTAACAACTCATAAAATCCATATCAGTACCAACGTTGCTACTTTATTCATTCTCCAATGATTACAATCTCTTGCTTTTCCATTACATGTCTCAACTCAACACCTCAATATAAAAGAAAATGCTCTCACTTCTACTACTCCATTTCTTTTGTTGCAAACTCAACTATCTAGCACAAGTTTCCTTCTCCTTGGGGGCATTCTCTGGCAAAGTGCCCTGCTCCTTTACAACTAAAACATATTCCTTCTGACAAGTATCGAGGTTTCCTTTTTGGGCAATTGTTGAGGTAGTGCCCTGACTCCTTGCACCTGTAACAGGTGATACGACTTAGGTTCTTTCTGGAATCCAATCTGCTTCTCTTCCTGGACCTTTCCATGCCATTCATGGCTTCTATTTCCTGTGGGTCATATTCTACTTCCTCTGTCGGGAATTCTACTAGATCCCCATTCAAACAATTTTGGGAGATGTGTCCTTCTTCTCCACATGAATAGCATGACTTGGTGCAGGGTTTAATTGGTTATTCTTTGGGCGTGTCCTCCACCTCTTCCTTCATCACAGGTTCTTCTAAACTTTCCATAAGGGCTCCTTTCATTACTTCTTTATTCTGTTGTACGGTCCTTCGTACCATGGGGTAAATGTGACACTGAGTAGGATAGTGGGAAATCCCTTCACACAAGAAACAAGTAATCTGCCTAGTTGGGTATTCTTCAACTGGGTGACTTCGTTCACCATTAGGGAACTCATCCTTGTGTTCTTTATGGGTGTGTCCGATTTCTCCACAAATCTTGCATGCACAAGGTTTCTTCATATCCTTTCCATAAGGCTTCAACTTCTGGGACACAAACCGAGACTTTGGCAAAGTCAACTTAAATTCTTTCCAAATGGTTACTCCTTGCCATCCATTGATGGTTTGGTACATCCTCCACCAAGTAGCAGCACCTCTTTCCAAGCACTGAAGAGCATGTTGGGTCATATTATTTCCAACTACAGGGTTATTCTCCATGTGATCCTCCATGTTTTGAATCCATCGGTCTGCCTCCAACTGACTCATCGGTCCAGAAAATACAAGCTCATCTCCATTCATCCTCTATTGGGTCCATGTGGGTTTGGGGTAAGATAAGAGAGATAGAGAGGGATGCACACAATACAAAAAAAAGTTTTGAAAATACAGATTTTTGTTGTGGCTGTCGAAAAACATCAAACAAATGACAGCTCACAAATGTCGCACCTAACGTAGGTATATAACAGGGGTTTGGTATTCTAAGGTCAATAAATCTTCAACGTCTCCAAACTCTTCAAGCCTTGTTCATGCCTCCAATGGCTTCTTCCGATCATGCTTGTCTTTCTCAAGTTCTTTTGCCAGATCAATCTCTGTTGACGTGAAATCTCTCGTGACATCCTTTAATATTTCGGAGTTGCATTTCAAACTTCTGGTTTCAACATCCTTCACATGAACCATGGTCATACTGTCCTTCAGTTCCTGACAATTCTCCGGTATCTCGAGGTTGTAGCTCCTCCAGCTTGGCTACTCTCATCTTCAGGATCCTGAGTTCCTCATGAAATACTTCCTTGTCTAATACAACTTCCTGGAGCTCCATTTTAAACTTCTTGACGTACTACTCCAGATCCTGGTGATACACCGGCTAGGGCTAAATCTTCATCTTATGATAGGTGCTCCATCAGCCTTCTTCCATCAAATCCATTCTGATGAAATGCATCCTTAACTCAGCACGGTGACCACAGTATTAATGGTGATGACATCACGGATAACCGTGTTTCAGCCCTTGTCATTGCCATGAGCTATCTTGCCAGTTGATATCTCCTTCCTTAGGGTTTTTCTTGACAAAACTTTGAGGTTTTTAACTCTCCATGCTTGTTCTTTCTCCAATACACCTTGATCTCGGGTATTGACAACTTCCATAGTCTGCCAAGTTCCATAAGGGTAGCCTTCCTAGGTCATATAAATCTGGGAATTCTTCAGAGCCTCCAATTCTCCTAGTCTTCAGAGTCTTCAACAGCTGTAGTTTCCATTATCATAATGTATGGTAAAATCCTCTTCATTCCGAATGGTCTTACTGGTCTGATATCATGTACTTCTTGGAGTGGTCTCATCAGTCGAATCTTCGAGTGGCCAAAAGGGGAAAGGGGTATAGTCTCACTAAAAGGAAATTTGAATAAACTCAGAAGAGAAGAGAGGTAAAAGATCTTTTTGAAAGGGAAAGTTTTAGAGAAAAGTCTTTGCTATGGGCTTGCCAGTTTCTAGGGTCACGTCCTACAGTCAACATGTGCTCTGATACCATCTTGTAGCGACCCGACCCGAATGGGTCAAGTCTCTGTGCTTAAGTGTCATCCCTGGATCGGTATGCTGACACACACAGTACTCGAAGGATTTATAACAGAGGTAAATCACATGTATAAAGTAACGTAAATACTATTACCTCAATCCATATAGCGGAAGCAACAAGGTTGTGGATTCCCATCAACACCAACGGCAAAGTTGAGTATAGAAATCGTAACCCTAACGTATCACTTACTCGTCGTAAGATAATCCTGCAACATGAGACGTTGCAGCCAGAAACGGGTCAGTACATTGAATGTACTGGCAAATTCACACCATAGAGAAAATGATAAACAATGGCTATCACTATATGCATATATGGCTGGTGGAAAAGCTCTATGGTTATAAGGTTTTTTTTGCGTAAAGCCAATTTTTCCCTACTGCAAAGGAATAAATTTATTTAACTATCATGGTGGTTGTTGAACATTGAGAATGGTTGACAGCATTCTCAATCCCAATTAAGTAACATCATTAAACCCAACAATATTCATTTAAAGTAACGTGATGAGATCAACAGGATAATCCAAGAACTAGATACTCAAGATGTCCATAACCGGGGACACGGCTAATCATGATTAGTTTGTACACTCTACAGAGGTTTGCGCATTTTTCCCCACAAGACTCGATCGCCTCCGTTTGGTTTCTCGCACTACATGGTGTTTGAGAAGACGGATGACCGAGACACAGTCTTTCAGAAGCGCTAGCACCTTACAAGTGGGGTAGACCGTACCACCTACAACCCCTACATCTGCTAGTCCACCCCGTAAGAGTTCGCACAACTTAGCCAACTATGCCAGAGCCCATAATGGCTTGTGGCTGCACACGGAAGTTTCTAGCATGAAAGATCTTATGATCCCTTTGAGCCTGGGTGGCGGTCCGAAAAAAAACAGGCAAGTCCTGATAGACATCAGGTGCCTCAATCCACCCAGATGTGTGTTTAAGTTGCCACCTTAGATAAACCATTAAAATTATCAACTCACATCTGTCATGGATATCACTCACCCAATCCACGTCTACTAGCATAGCATGGCATAATAAGCAAACGTAGAAGTAACTCCCAAAGGTTTCATAATAAACAGGTAATAGGTACTATCTCATCTACTTCCCATCCCACAATTTAATTAGATCCTAATCATGCAATGTGAGAGGATTGATCTAATGCAATAAAACATGGGTTGTAGAAAAGGTATGATCAAAGTGTTACTTGCCTGCAATGTTGATGAAGATGATTCGCACTCAAAACTCTTGATAGATCTACTCGTCACACTCCGGTCAATCTATCGTAAGCAAACAATAGTAACCACACAATAAGTACTCATCTAATGCACAAGTAAAACTCGAACGAGAGAATGAACCAGAAAGTTCAACTTAAGAACTCCGGTTGCAAAGAAAGAACGAACCGAACAAACGACCGAAAACAAATGGCGGAAGAAAACAACTCGGTTCTAGCAAGTTGAAACTAGGTCAAATTTTACCATAGCAAAAACTTGTTCAACTTGATTAGACGGAATGGCGGTTTCGAGACGAAACTCCAGGCGCTTGAATCACCTGATTCTGATAAATGGGCGAGAAGATAAACTAGAACGAAGATCGGATTTGAGATCGCGATCGCGGAATAAATCCGATGAAAAGAAAAAGATGAACGGTTAAACGAACGGGCGTCGTTAACCGGGAATAATCGGTGATCACGTTCGTTGAGACGAACGGTCCGAAAGAAGAAAGAAAACCGATCTAGGGTTTTCGGAAAAGAAACCGAAAATGAAAACGGAAAACCGATCTAGGGTTTCAGAAAAGAAACCGAAACAAAGAAAACGGAAAACTGATCTAGGGTTTCGGAAAGGAAACCGAAACGAAGAATTGGAGAGAAAAACCGGAAAAGAAAACCGGAGCGGTTTCTTTTAAAAGAACCGAACCGCGGGGAAAAAAAGAGAGGCGTGGGGCTACCTCCGGCGAGGCGGGGCGAACGGTGGCGACGGCGGCGTGCTAGGGCGGCGGCGGCGCTATAGGGGCGGCGGCGGCGGGTGAGGGGCGCGGGGTGGGGCGCGGCTTGGGGAGGAGAGGGGGTTTGGGTTTTTGGTTTGAGGAGAGGGGGGGTCTATGGGGGTATTTATATAGGAGAGGGGAGAGATTACTTGGGGTAGGGGACAAGAAATAGAGTAGGAAAAGGAAAAACGAAACAAGGAAAAGGGGCTAGCCTAGAATCCTAATAGGATTCGGCCAGGGAAGAGGCGGCGGCAGGCCTGGCGCCTGGCGCCTGGCGCTGCGCGCGGCTGGGGTGGAGTGGCGGCTGGCTGGGCCTTTGGCCCGGCTGGCCTGCGGAATTTTTTTTAACTGGTTCCGCGCGCAGAAAAACAAGAAAAAGAAAAACTAAACGGGCTCCAAAAACCCTAAAGTAAATTTTCCCCGACTCCTAAAAATGAGTCGAACAAAATGAACTTTTCTACGGACCTAAAATGCAATTTTCGAAAACAC
This sequence comes from Triticum urartu, assembly GCF_056163025.1. Taxonomy (NCBI): domain Eukaryota; kingdom Viridiplantae; phylum Streptophyta; class Magnoliopsida; order Poales; family Poaceae; genus Triticum; species Triticum urartu. Next base: position 358,043,598 of record NC_141876.1, on the reverse strand, counting down.
ACATTTTTCCCTATCCAAAGAAAAACAAACAAACACCGGAAAACGAAATTTGATCTATTTATTAAATCTTCATTTTTCCTATATTTTGGGAAAGTCATATTATTCCCTCTCTCATATTTTTGATATCGGAAAAATAATTGAAGATGGAATAAATAAATCAAATGATCCTCTTTTCAAATTCGAGAAACTCTCAAATATGAAAATAACGAAATCTCCAACTCTCTCCGAAGGTCCTTGAGTTGCGTGAAATTTCTAGGATCTACCAAAATGCAAGAAAATAATATATGCATGAGATCTAACGTATAACATTCCAAATTGAAAATTTGGGATGTTACACTTGGTTAGTATGCTTGAAGTATTATTGTTTTTATGTCAACATTAAACTTTTGTCTTGAATCATTCGGATCTGAATATTCATGCCAAAATAAAGAGAATTACATTGACAATTATGTTAGGTAGCATTCCCCATCAAAATTTTGTTTTTATCATTTACTTGCTCGAGGATGAGCATGCATTAAGCTTGGGGATGCTTGATACGTCTCCAACGTATCTATAATTTTTGGTTATTCCATGCTATTATATTATATGTTTTGGATGTTTAATGGGCTTTAATATGCACTTTTATATTATTTTTGGGACTAACCTATTAATCGAAGGCCCAGTGCAAATTGTTATTTTTTTTGCCTATTTCAGTGTTTCGCAGAAAAGGAATATCAAACGGAATCCAAACGGAACGAAACCTTCACGAGGATCTTTCTTGGAACAAACGCAACCCAGGAGACTTGGAGTACAAGTCTGGAAGTCCGCGAAGCTCCCACGAGGCAGGGGCGCGCCCAGGGGGGTAGGCGCGCCCCCACCCTCGTGGGCCCTACGGAGCTTCACCGACCTACTTCTTTCGCCTATATATACTCTTATACCCTGAAAACATCCAGGAGAGCCACGAAACCACTTTTCCACCACTGCAACCTTCTGTACCCGTGAGATCCCATCTAGGGCCTTTTCTGGTGATCTGCCAGAGGGGGATTCGATCACAGAGGGCTTCTACGTCAAGACCATGGCCTCTCTGATGATGTGTGAGTAGTTTACCACAGACCTTCGGTTCCATAGTTATTAGCTAGATGGCTTATTCTCTCTCTTTGGTTCTCAATACAAAGTTCTCCTCGATGTTCTTGGACATCTATTCGATGTAATACTCTTTTGCGGTGTGTTTGCTGAGATCCGATGAATTGTGGGTTTATGAATTTGATTATCTATGAATATTATTTGGTTCTTCTCTGAATTCTTATATGCTTAATTTGATATCTTTGCAAGTCTCTTTGAATTATCGGTTTAGTTTGGCCTACTAGATTGATCTTTCTTGCAATGGGAGAAGTGCTTAGCTTTGGGTTCAATCTTGTGGTGTCCTTTCCCAGTGACAGCAAGGGCAGCAAGGCACGTATTGTATTGTTGCCATCGAGGATAAAAATATGGGGTTTATATAATATTGCTTTAGTTTATCCCTCTACATCATGTCATCTTGCCTAATGCGTTACTCTATTCTTATGAACTTAATACTCTAGATGCATGATGGATAGCGGTCGATGTGTGGAGTAATAGTAGTAGATGCAGAACCGTTTCGGTCTAATTGATATGGATGTGATGCCTATATTCATGATCATTGCCTTAGATATCATCATAACTATGCACTTTTCTATCAATTGCTCGGCAGTAATTTGTTCACCCACCATAATATATGCTATCATGAGAGAAGCCACTAGTGAAACCTACGACCTCCGGGTCTACTTTACATCATATATGTTTCTGATCTATAATTCTAGTTTACTATTTATTTTCCAACCTATTCAAAAATACCAAAAATATTTATCTTATTATATTTATCAGATCTCACTTTTGCAAGTGGTCGTGAAGGGATTGACAACCCCTTTATCACGTTGGTTGCAAGGTTCTTGATTGTTTGTGCAGGTACTAGGCGACTTGAGTGTAGTCTCCTACTGGATTGATACCTTGGTTCTCAGAAACTGAGGGAAATACTTACGCTACTTTGTTGCATCACCCTTTCCTCTTCAAGGGAAAACCAACGCATGCTCAAGAGGCAGCAATTACATCATGTGTCCATGTACTGATTGTGACAATACAGAGTCACATGAAGTTGCAGATGTCCAGTTGCACTTAGTCTCTAGGGGATTCATGGATGGATATACATGTTGGACCAGACACGATGAAGAGGAGGTCATGGATGAAGATACCTAGGGAAACGAGATGCCAAACCCCGACTAGTGTCACATGGATGCACTACAAAAAAAGACACTTATGTGATGATACGTTTTTGTCATAGTAGGTCACGTTTTTTGTCATGCATGTACATCCATGACAATTTTATGACAGAATCAAGATAGTCATATATGTGCTGTCGTAGAAGTGTTCCATGACATTACCAAAATTATCATCACGGAAGTGTCAACTTCCATGACGATAAATCGCGCGTCATAGAAGTGCTTTCGTCAAGGGTGACCGACACGTGGAATCCACCATAACGGGTCGTCGTTACGCTATTGGGTCCGGTTTTGGATTCGGTAACCCGTTAACAGCCCGGGCCAATGAGGATTGTCATTGGCTGAAGGAAACACGTGTTGGCTCACCGTTCGGACAGATGTCATCCATTCATTGGACAGGATGCGCCTATGATACATCTACACATGGCACGGCCCAACAAAGGCCCATATAGGTTAAAAAGGCTGGCCCAGTCAAAGGCCCGTAGTACTTACTAGGGTACTAGTGGGCCAGCCCAATAACGGCATGTTTAATAAGGCCCATTACGGCCCGAAGCAAGATCTAGCCCGTCAATTGTTCACCGAATATTTGGGCCCAATTACGGCCCAGTGACTTTTGGCCTATTAGAGGCCCGATGTAGACATGGGCCCATTTCAGCCTAGTGTGTCTTTCGGCCTGGGAATGGCCCGTACTGTCCATGGGACATATATGGTCTGCCGCTACATCCGGCCCACTAACGGCCTGTGATAAAGGTGGCAACAGTTCAGCCCAACGTGACTTTGGGCCTGTTAAAGGCATGTCGTATAATTCGGCTCATTGATGCATGCACTAAGCTTTCGGCCTCTTAAAGGCCCATGATATCAGTGGGCCAACTCAGGCCCGAAATATGTTTCGGCCTGTTAACGGCCCGTCATATAACTGGGCCTAAAAAGGCCCGGTCAACCTTTCAGCCTGCTGAAGGCCCGTCGACGACTAGTGAAAATTGAGGCCCAACATGAATTTCGTCCTGCTAAAGGCCCATGGTTTCTTCTGGGCCATAGCAGGCCACCAGAATATTCAGCATGTTAATGGCCCAACGCTACATGGGCCAAACTAAGCGTTGGGTCCACAAAAGGCCCAACTAAAATTTGGGCTGAATATAGTTCAAAGTAAGTTGTGGGCCTGGCGCAAAGTGTGAAGGCCCCAATGGCCATTCAGGCCCAAGAAAGATGTAGGCCGGCCCAATTGTGGCCCGCTAAAAACCAGGACCATTAGAGGCGAATGTTTCGGCCTGGTCGACTACATCAGATTTTTTTCAGATAGCGAATGATAGCAGTAACTAGTAGGAATTAAGAACAAACCTACTCTATACAATAAAGAAATTACGGCATAGTAACTTAGAATAAACCTACACTATGCAATAAAGGATTTATGGTATATTACACCCACTGGGCATCAAAGTTCGCCACCAGTGATCATAAAGCGCAACAAAGAAGCAGATTACAAAAAATGGGCACCATTGCAGCATAACAAAATAATACTGAACCGAGACCACTTCCAAGACAGTTCAAGAGAGTTTAACCTTGCGCGGGAACTGCTGCGCAAGCTACTGAGCAAGGCTGTGAGACCAGCCTAACATGTCGGTCATAGCTTCCAGGTGTAGCTGTTTAGCAATGAGATTCTCATTGGTGTTCTCCGCAATCTTTCTTAGAGATAGGACTTCAAGTCGAAGTTGAGTTGCAGAACGCCTTTCTTCTAGAACTTAGTACTGAATAAGTCGAACTGATTCAGACAGCGAATTCTGTGAGCTTGTCTGACTACTAGTCTCAAGTAACTTGAACACTGCATCAAGACAATACTTTGGGGTTGTCTCGTTATCTTCAAGATGTTTTGCCTTCTTTGCTACAATATATGTTGGGTTTGTGTCATAGCCTTCAGCAGACTTGTGCATGCCATCAGGCATATCACCCTGAAACAAGGAGAGAGATGACAGGTTTTGCACGTGTATAAACAAAGATGATAAATGTGTTGTCAATTCCATCCAATTTCAAATTAGAAAATAAAGAGTAAGTTCAAAATATCAATAGCATAATTTGGCATTGTTCATAATGCGGGGAGCTTCACCACACTACTGGATTACCATGTCAACATAACAAGCATAGATGAAGGGCAAAGACAATCATTGTATCTATTTTGGTTAATGTGCATGGCATGTTGTTCATATCATCAGCCACATCAGTAAGACAAAACAGGAGATGACAAGGTGCAAACGTGGGCTGCTTCACCACACACTGGATTATAGATCCACAAAAACAAGCATACGTATAGGGAGTATTGAGTAATGTGCATGGTATGAATAAGGAATTTGGTTTTATAAGTAAAACTTGGAACTTACGATTGTTGCGAACATGCATTTTGATAGAAACAGCAAACTAAACAGCAGTAAACGATAGTGAGTATGAGAAAATTAAACAGCAGTTGAGGATAAAGGCTTTAGAAGGACTGACTTACATTAACAGTTAACACCAACTTTATAATGCCCTTCTCCATGTCAAGGGAAGGATAACTCAAGAATTTCAGCACAGAATCTTCTTCATAAGCATTGCATGTACTTTACATTTTGTAGAGAGTAATTATAGATATGATAATACTAGAAGGGATAGAGGATAATGAAGATAAGATGCAGATTGATGCTACATAATCAACTACCAATCCCTGGAAGTACAAGCGTTACAGGACAAAATGTACTAACAAGAGCAATGGGCTACACTTCTGCACTGGCATTGTCTGTGTATTCAACTTTTTGGTATGATTAAATATAGATGTGATATTTTTTAGTAAATGGTGGGTGACGGAGATAAGATGAAGAATGCTACACAATGAACCAATCCCTCTTCCCATAATACAAGAGTGTTTTGAACACTGGTGTACTATACAAAACGTTCTAATATTATGGGACGGAGGGAGTAGCTGTTAATGTAAGTAAAGTGATAGACGATGTTCGGTCCTTACAAGAGGACTGCAGAGGTAAACCTCTTCAAAAGCATTGGGTTGATTCTAAATTTATGTAAGAGTCCATACGGATCTTATAATGTACACCAAATGGACGATAACGAGGCTAACATGTGCATTGATACTACATAATCAAACAGCTATGAAAGTAAGTATGGTCATACAGGGCAAGAGGTACTCACAAGAGCAATGTAGTGTGCAGTATAGTTGTGAGATTCTATGGTCCCTTGAGAATGAATGTTCTTCTGCTAATAGTTTTCGTACAAGTGAGACGTTAAGGCAAATGCAGAAATGTAGTTCAAATTGTGATGTGATATCATAGACAGTACCTAACATTGCAGATGAGACCAATGTGTAACAAGATTATTCCAGTCACTGTCTGATAAATGTAGCACCGGAGACTTTGCAGAAATTTCGTTTAGAGGCTTGCCATTGAAGTGCGCTTGCCTCAGGTAGGAACGATACTTCATCAACGGGTGCTTGGAAAGTGCAACCAACCTGTGTCGTGTTGACAATCCAGTTTGGTCCTCGCCTATTTAAAAGAATGAAATCTTGTGTCTTCTGTCAGCAGAAACATATGAAGTAATTACCATGAATAACATTAGTGCATTACTTACGCGTAAGTTGTGGACGAAGATTGGAAATTGTTCTGTGTCTGCGGTATAATCTTTCCATGAAGGAAAGATGTGCACAAAGTTCCTGACAACAATATAAGCTTCATCTTCTAAGCTGGGAAGAAATGGAACAGGGGTCCTATTTGCTGCAATTGGGGCTCTCTCTGGTTCGGAAAGGGATTTGGCAACTAGATTTGCTGTACTCTTTGCTGGAATGGGGGGTTTTGCGTCGTAGAGTCGGTGCTATGTCAACTGGCATCATCATACTGTTTGCTGCAATTGGGGTCCGCTGAGTTGGGGCATCAGAAATGACCAGTGTAGTAGGGCTAGAATCTGCTAGAGTTGGGGTGTTTTGTGGGTCAGGTGATATTGCAACTACACCTAATGGTCTATTTGATTTATCAGGTGTCACTACCTTTTCCAAATACTTTGCTTGTACTCCTCCGTAATCAGCAATCGCCCTCTTCCTTTTGAACATATGATACACAAGAACAACATTTGAATGGCTAAATATGGTATGATGACAGATGGAATATGTATTGAAAATGGATAGGCAGGGCGTATTCACATACACGATGTGTAAACTAAGCTAATGGCAGTGCAACAAAGTAGAAACAATGCAAAGCATCAGTTGCAAGATATGTGCGACCAATATAACCATGGAAAGTTAGAGCAAGCACCTTGATGGGTGAATAAGATAGGGCATCTGCCTCTGACTCCTCCACTAGGGAGCTACATTGACTTAGGTCTCCCTCTAGCTCAGAATCACTGTTAGGATCATATTCTGAGCATGAATCTATAGGTGGAGAGCGTTTGGATTGCATTGCATCCAGACTTGATTTCAGTCCCTTAATGCCAAGTTTGACAGCCATGGCATTGTTCTGCTTTATTCTTTTCATGCGCGCAAGCTCATAATCATTATGAAGCTATTCAAAATCTGAGATTCATGAAAACATAAAAAGTAGTCAGATTATCTATGGAATGCATTGCAGATTCAACTCGAAGAGTGTCTCCCTATAAACCCCTGCATATGCAAAGTTCACCCCCCAACCATGCTGACCAGACCACACACAGAAATACAAACCTCTTATGTCTCTATAACAGGCAGACACACATTTGAAAACTGAAGTAGGAACATTAGAATCATATCAAATTCGTATTTGAACAAATAAACTAAGGAATTATCAATGGCATAATGTCTAGCTTCAAGTATGGAGTGCTGGTAGTGTGACACAAAGCAAGTAGGCAGATTGTATTCCATGTAAAACATCGTAGTCTATGTAAAAGCTGGAAATGACACTTTCTTTCTATACAATGCAGTGCTCGTTGCCCACACGTGATGGAAGAGATCACACAAAGAAATACTATTCACTCATGTCTACGGTTCCAGTATTTTGAAACAAGGTGGTCCACCCTAAAAGAATATTGACAACAAATATGACAAGGCAAGCATAGATGTAGTGAATCAATCATTTACTTGTGAGCTTACTAGGACAGGTATGCAGAATTGTAACTGTAGTAAGAGACCATCCAAAATCTGAATCAAGAATTTTGTCTAGCACTTATTATTTGCAACTAATCGACATGAATAATTGGATATCATATCGAATGAGTAAGAAAGACAAGTAAAATTGTCAACAAACCTGGCCTGCAGTAGTAATCTGGGTCAATGTCACTACGACCAACAATCCAAAATGACTAGTGTCTATTTCTAGGGCCGGAATTTTGAAACCCTATGATCTTTACAGGTACTAAAGATTACTGAAATGCATCTGAACCATTAAGTGTAGGTAGCACTCAGCACACAACAAGCCCTAATGGCAGTCCTGGCTAATGAGTAATGAATCAATTAGAAAATGGGTGATGAGGAGTGGTTGCTGAGTGTTGAGGACATATCTCAGGATAAATCGGGTTGGCTTAGTGGGTGCTTCACGCCTGAGCCCTGAATGGACTGGGAAGGTAGGCACGGCGGTGCGCCCGGGCAGCAGTGACGCTATTGGGCAAGTGGCTCCTGACCTCCTGTTAGTCCGGCGTCTCCTCCTAGAGTCATGCCGTCCGGGGACGGCAAGTTGCCGGCGAGGTAGGCGGCTGGGGGCGAGTAGAGATCGGAAGCGCGTAGCAGAACAGAGGGGAATCGGGGCCTGGGCCGACACAAAATCCCAGGGTGGGCCATGGCCCACTTTGGGCACCCTGTAGAGATACACACCCGAGCAGTGAAAATGCATTTTCGAAACTAAATAAGGAACATTTAGCTAACCAAATAAATGACTCTGTTTTAATAATATCAGGTTCGTATTTGAACAACTAAGCTTGTTTAGCTTGATGGGTGGAGCAGTGCTATTATGACACATATAGTGATCATAAAAGGGGGAAACCCTAAGCATTTTTTTAGAAAAAGAGGGTTTCCCATTAGATTTCTATTAAATAAACCACCACGGAACCAACATGATCAATAAAACCCTAAGCATGATCAATTAAACCCTATTATGACTGTGTCATGGCATATTTAAAGCTGCAAACTGGGGAAATGCTATTTAGCATCCATTGTTTGCTTCGAACTAAGAACTAAATTCTAAGAGCTGAAAATAAAGTATAGTAACCAAGTTACGATATATTTTCTAGTTGAGATCAAAAAGTTGTGGAGATATGAAGTACCACCTCTCTTGCGGTGCAGTGTAGGCATCGGGGGTGTGATGGTTGTCGGTGGCATTGAAGCAGATCTGCGACGATAGGCAGGTGCATTGGGGGATAAGTCCCGTTGCAGTGGAAGAGAAGGTCGTGTGAGTGGCCCCGGCAAAGAGGACGACGGCACCGATGAAGCAAGAGGACATGATGGAAGGCTCTTGGTCCGTCGCCGTGGATGAGAAACATACATCTCTAGTAGTGGATGACGCGGTCTTGGTAGGCGCTCCGACATGGTGGAGGACGGTGGCGACGGATGGGGTGGAGGACGGCGGCGATGGATGGGGTGGAGGACGGCGGTGATGGATGGGGTGGCGAACGGAGGAGGCTGGTGTGGGGATGGTGTTCTAGCGTGGACGGTGTATGAATGGGAAAATGGAGGGAGAGGTATAGGGAACCATGTTTTTGGGACGCGCCTGTCTGAAATATGGGAAAGTTACAAACTTAGCCCCCGTTTAAAATTTGGATGTCTCGTCAGTTGGGGATAGGACAGTAATCTCGCATCTCGCAAATATTTGCCCAGAGCGATTTCGGGCGAGGAGAGGGTGTTTGGGCGCCCATGGTTGGCGCCCATAGTGTATGAACGGGGCTGACAGGTAGGGCGGTTGTGTCACGTCTGAGTGAAGTTACAAACCTGTCCCTATTGAAAATATTTGCCTACATCGATTTCGGCCGAGTCGAGTTTGTTTTGCCGCCCACTGTGTATGAATGGGGAAATGGAGGGACAAACAGAGGTCTTTCGGACGAGCTTGAATCAAATGTGTTTTGCCGCCCATGTTTGGGGCCCACCGTGTCGAAATGGGCTCAGAGGCGGTCGTGTCACGTCTAACCAAAGTTACTAACCTACCCCTATTGAGAGCAGTGGAAATTGGGCCGATGGATTGTCCGTGTAAGGGGTAGACAGTAATTTACATCTCCCAAACACTTGGCTTCAGGTAGCCGACGTGGGAGTGGACATTTTGCTGCTTCTTTCGAATTTTGGGACAATAAGCATCCACGTTTACCTTGGCAACTAAATTCGAATCCATTTTGTATTCCTATACGAATCTTCATAAATCATTCTATGTGTTTCTATATATCTTCAAAAACACGACAAAGATGTATTCCACTGTCATATATAAATATGATTTACAAATGCCGATACTCGAATTTAGGAGCTAGAATCCAGTTTATGGTGAATTCAAATATTTGGAACACTTTATGTCCAACTCAAATGTCACACGCGGCATAATGTGTACTCCCATTTAGATATGTACACAAGCGATGTATCAAGATTCAAATACCGAGTCAATCAGCCAAAAATGTACAAAACTAACAGACATATAAACACTTATAGAGTATATGGATCAATAATATCAACTAGCATACATAAGCTAGGCCGCTGTACTTTTTTTGCTAGAAGAGCATCCTTTTTTAGTGAACCTAGTACAACATCTTGGCCCTTTTCGATGCATGCCACTTATGGTCCATCTATACTACTATTATTGTTGAATGCACATTCAGCCCAATTGGCATATTTGTAGGTCTGGCACAACAATCAAAATGAAATGTCTCCGAGTCTTATCAATTAATACAGACTTGTGCTCAAATAAATTTACAAACCAAAAAACAATTATTACATGATCTCTAAAACAAATGGTTTGATCGATTACATGAACAAACAACACAAAGGTTATCCAACGATGGAAAGAACATTTCACTAATGATTTACCAAGTGGGAATTTAATTTCCTTTTTTCCTTCGGGACCTTAACAATGTGGTTAGTCTCAGCTTGCTTCGTTTTGAAATCCACCAAATATTTAATCGTTGTCTTGAGTACTGCTTGTGATTGTGCTCTTTGCTTCCTCGACATGTCAACTTCATCTCTAAGTGCAGAAGCAGAATCTCTTTCTACCACTAGTTTAGCCTCTAGAGCATGAGCAGTTGGCAATTCATGATGCACGATTGGGCCGGTGCCACTGCTGTGGGATGATACAATGTCCATGGGGACCTTGCTCTTTGATCTTGGGCTAACATGTTTTGCCATTAAAGTTCCGATTGGATTCCGAAAAATTGAAGTTAGCAAAACATCTAAATTGGGAGTTATAACAGCAAACAGTTAAATAAAAGGCGAAATAAAGAGTTTCAATTGGATGCTGAAAAGTAGTTATTAACATCATTGTAACCGGTTGTTGCAGCAGTAAAGCAGTTAAACAAACAAGTTTTGCAAAAGGTACCTGTTGTGGCATTGGAGTTTCTCTTGGATCCTGAAAAGTTGAGTAGCTAGTAATGTGATTAGAGCAACCGGTTGAAGCAGCAAAGCAGTTAAACAAACAAATTTTTCAAAAGGAACATGTTGTGGCATTGGAGTTTCTGTTGGATCTTGAAAAGTTGAGTAGTCAGTAGCTTGATTAGAGCAACAAGTTACAATAGCAAACCTGTTACACAAATATATTTTTGAAAATGTGCCTGCTGTGCAATTGGACTTCCAATTGGATCCTGAAAACTTGAAGTTGGTAAGATGATTACAGCAACAAGTTATAGCAGCAAACCAGGTAAACAAGGAAGTTTCTGAAAACATACCTGTTGTGCCAATGGAGTTTCAGTTGGATCCTGCAAACTTGAATGTTAGCAATCAATAAATAAAGTTTTGCAAGAGCTAGAAGAAACTAACATCAAACTAGTAAAACTAACCAGTTTTGGCAATGTATTTAATTACACATGAACTAGTAAAATTAACAAGTTCTTGGCAACGTATTAAAGTAACAAGTCGGTACCGTTTACCAGCAACACAGACATCTGTAAATTTCTTTGATGTAAACAAAATGATTCCAAAACAGATATAAGTTAAAAAGACGGTGTCCCTCATATAAACCTGACAGTTGTCTATCTATGAACATGCAAACATTACTAGTGCTACAAGTGATAATAGCAAACCATTTAAACAAACAGGGTATCAGAACATAAATTACACGTTAATTTTGATGCACCCTAGAAGTACATATGACCAGCTATCTACATGCTTAAGTAGCTATTTAAGTTCAGGCAAACAGGTAATTCTTAACAGTAAGTATTAAACACATATATAGGCGCAGTCTATAATAGGATTAACAAGCTATGGCATTATGTAATCAGTAGCAAACTAAATTAAGCCAAGCAACGTAATTGAACAATTTTTCAATAAGTGGCTAACTAAAATTCCGAGAAGCAGGTAACTAAACTTACGCTAGCTCTTTGTACGGGCACACTGCAACTTATTTTTCGCTTACAAGGTTCTACGAAGGAGTCCATGGCATCAATTGCTTGGATACGCAGTACCAATACTTCTTTCTTTCCACACTACATTGGTAAGTCGAATGGTTAATCTGGTAAGATGGTGTGTCATTGATATGTTATATGAGGACGTGTAATCAGACTAGTTGTAGCCACACACATCGCACTGGATTTTACTGTATATTTCATGCGATTACATTTGGCATACCGAGATCTAAGCAATCTACAATAGGATGAAAGACTGGCATCCTTCACATTATTGGCGAACTCAGTTCATAGAAACAAGCAATTCAACCATTCTGTGGGTAAATCAAAAGCGCCACTAGAATATTTTTCACTACCCCGATCATACATGCAAAAAGGGGCGATGCCACCATAGGGGCTAGTATGGGCGGCCGCCTCGGGTGGCTGGAAAGTGTGTACATAGTTTGAGTCATCTAGGTTGGCCCAGGCTACTTATGTTCATCCCAACGCACGAGCAGGCAATGTAAGAAATGAAGAAAAATGTTTCAATTTGGATGGGCCAATAATGTAAGTGCAAGGCAGGCCCTATAGAAGGCTTGTGGCCCAAACGAGCGCCTCCCATATCGATCGACAGCAGGAAAAATCCCAATTCATTCCCTCCAGCCTCCAGTCTAGTTCGCTCCTAACCTAGCCGCCGTTGGACAGACCAACACAACACTTCCTCGCGCCCTCGTTGGAGGGCGGTCGCCGGGCTTTAAGTGAATGGAAGGACAAGAAGATGAAGATCCAGCCCTGGGTGTAGCCTGCATGGGAGGCAGCGGCGACAGCATGGGCATGGCATCGAGCTTGCGCAAACGGACAGTCGCAGCTTGCAAGAGCAGCATGCGCAATGAGCAGGTACATCACATCCCTGATTATATCTAATTCAACTGTTTAATTTCTGGCCAATAGATAAACCTGGCGGTGTCGTGAAACTGCTTGTATGTAGGAAATCTATGAGAAAATCAAACAATTTCTGCTTATTTTATAACTCCCCCGATCAATACCGAACTGACTGAATCAGATGTATCTAATCAAGTTTCCGGTGCAAACATACAAGCTCATGTTGTTCTTGAGCCTGAAGTGTCTAATGAACAGACTACTACTGAAGGATTTGATGCAAACATTTTACATGCTCCTGGTGATGAACATATAGTGTCTAATGAGGGATCTAATGCAAGCATTTTGCAAGCTCCCATTGAAGGATTTAGTGTCTAATGATGATCTGCTATGTTGAGATAGACATAGAGATTTGCAGGCATTGATGACAAGCAAATTATATTACATTTTCATGGCTTCAAGAAACGTCAAGGCCATCTACCAGAAAGTCCCTATATTATGACAACGCAGCATAAATACTTTTCAAATCTATTGTTTGAAACTATTGACATACTTGTGCAGGATAGATATATTGATATGCAGTTTGCGCACTGGTTATAGGTGCAATTACACTTCGATATTTTCAGCCAGAGAATGAATAATTCAAGCAGGTATAGACCATGTTAGTAGTCCTTGTACACCATGTTGCATTTTCTGTTTTTTGGTGCATGCATCATTTAGTGTTTTATAATCTGAACTACGTTCGATCATTAGCTGGTTTTCAAAGTGCATGTAGCTTCACATTTCTCAAGTTATGTTGATTTTCGGAGTGCAAGTGCCTTCGTATTTTTTAAGTTAAATGTTCGCCCCTAGTAACTTGAATTCGTGGATCCGCCACTGCACACAAATCATACATGCAGGCCAGTACGAATTAAATGAAATGCAGGGACTTACGCTAGCTCGTTGTACAGGCTCACTGCAGCTCTGCTTGCGCTTGGGATGTTCCATGTACAAGTCCATGTTACCACTTGCTTGGATGTGCAGGCCTTGTGCTCCTTGCATCCCCCTCTGCCTTTTTGGCACGGCGAATGGTTGATCAAATAAGAGGAATCGACCTTGCTGTTGTACCAGAGGACAGATACTTACAAGGTTATACGGGTGTGCAGGATGTGTACCAGATCCCGTAGCGCCGTCATGCTTTGCAAAAAAATGGTTTTGCTTGTTTCAGATGATATCTCCAAAAGAAACAAGAGTTAAAGTCAGAGTTGCATAGGCATGTAAGCTAAGAGAGCAGTGAAAGGATATCCAAACATCATCGGAACAGTGCACAAGGGAGTGATGTGTGGATACCTAGTTCGGGCCGGCGTTTGGGCATGCTCGCCTAGCTAGAGTGCGGGTCACTTCAGAGCCGTTGAGGGTGATGCAATGGCGCTGGCTAGCCGCACACGGATGCAGATCTAGAGTGGCAGTGGGGCGCTACGATGTGGTGGACGAGGCCGTTGGTGAAGCCTGAACGGCCTTGGGGGCGGAGGTGCGACGATGTGCTTGGTGAAGTAGCCCCGGTGAGGTGGGAGACAGCATCGGTGAAGCGCACCTGATGCAGTGGAAGTCGGTGTCTGTGAGGCACGTCGGTTGCGGCTGCCGACGTTGTTGGTGGACCACCCGGTGCGGTGGACGAGGGTGTAAATGAGGTAGCTCCGGTGTGGTGGTGAAGCGCGACCGTCGTCTTCGTCGTCGTCGTCTGGCACAGAGGTGGGGAAAGAGACGAGACGAGGGGCGATTCGAACTTTGCTTGGGTTGGCGGCGAATTAGGGATTTGAGCAATCTGGGCAAGGAAGGGGACGGCAGAGAAGGGAGATTTTGCAGGGCTGAAATTGGGGCCGCCAGATATTTCAATCCAAAACATGGAAGCGCGAACTTATTTTGTCATTGTTCTTTTTTTTGGGAGGGGAGGGGGAGGGGGTGGGTGGGTGGTTGGGTGCTAAACGTCCGTACGACACAAGCGACCACCACGACACGACCCTGGTCTTCCTGCGCCTACATTTGAGAATGCAAACGAATCTTCTTTCATTTGCAAACGAATCTGTATGTATTACCATGCCCGTGTTTTCCTTGCAAATAATTAGTCATTCGAAATGAGATACTATAAATTAATTAATGAGGAGTTATTTGAAAGGAAAAAAAAGTCGAAACGGTATCCATGATATCCACGCTAACGTGGATTAGAGTGTGTGTCACATAATTAGTTATTTGAATTAGAGTGTGTGTCACATAGCAGTCTCCAATCTAACGTGGATTTCGCATTTCACGGTATCCACACTACTTTTTAATAAAAATTCATATATATATATGATGAACACCATGGTAGTGAGAAAACTTTGGATGGATTCAAACATATGACCTACAAAATAGCACAACAATCGAGTCAATGTCAACTTTTCCAAACCAAATATGGCACGAATTCGAAATAATTACCCATATGCATGGTCCTCGGTTCAAATCTTACAATGTACACGGAATTGAAACATCGATATTAAGTCTCGTACTATCTACATTCAAATGTTGTTTTTAGCCCCCCCCCCCTCGGCACACACACCACATACTTCCTGTATCGGTCAATCTTCCTCTCCTAAACACCTTAGGAAGCTATCGGTTTCCGACACACGTTCATTCTTTCTCTCCATGTTTCAATCTCTAACTCTCTCAACTACACAACCCCCTTTTTCCACTCTGTTACCAAATGTATTTACCTCACACACCCGCCATTGCACCCCATGCCGAGCTCTCCCTCTCTCTCTCTCTCTTTCCCTCCCACCCTCTCTCGCTAGGTACATGTGAGGGAGTCCTGGATTAGGGGGTCTCTGGATAGCCAGACTATATCCTTTGGCCGAACTGTTAGACTATTAAGATACAAGATTGAAGACTTTGTCCCGTGTCCGGATGGGACTCTACTTGGCGTGGAAGGCAAGCTAGGCAATACGGATATGTACATCTCCTCCTTTGTAACCGACCTTATGTAACCCTAGCCCCATCCTAACTAGAGGGTTTTAGTCCGTAGGATAACATACAATCACACCATAGGCTAGCTTGTTGGGTTTAGCCTCTCTGATCTCGTGGTAGATCAACTCTTGTAATACTCATATCATCAAGAACAATCAAGCAGGACGTAGGGTTTTACCTCCATCAAGAGGGCCCGAACCTGGGTAAACATCGTGTCCCCTGCCTCCTGTTACCATCCGCCTTAGACGCACAGTTCAGGACCCCCTACCCGAGATCCGCCGGTTTTGACACCGACATTGGTGCTTTCATTGAGAGTTCCACTGTGTCGTCACCATAAGGCTTGATGGCTCCTTCGATCATCGCTAGCGATGAGGTCCTGGGTGAGGCTTTCCTCCCCGGACAGATCTTCATATTAGGCGGCTTTGCACTGCGGGCCAATTCGCTTGGCCATCTGGAGCAGATTGAGAGCTACGCCCCTGGCCATCAGGTCAGGTTTGGAAACTTGAACTACACAGCCGACATCCGCGGAGACTTGATCTTTGACGGATTCGGGCCCATGTCGGACGCGCCGTACAGTCTTGACGAGCATGACGTAACTCTGCTATCGGACAGTGTTCGGGAGACCGCATCCGCAGCTACTCCGTCCATCAATCCAGAGCAAGTCGCGCCATCCGAGAGCGGAGGGATGGACCCCACCATGGAGGCCGCACTCTCAGTGGCGATAGAGCCGGATACTGACTTCACCCCTTACGAGAGCCGTGTCGCCAAACCACTGGATTCATCTCCGGCCATGGACTCCGAGCCGCTTATGTCACACCCTAGCTAGTTCAAGCATTAGAGTGTGCATCATGTTTAAATTCCCTTAAATTTGAAATGGGGAAGACAGAAACCCCAGCACCCCCCTGGAAACAACTAGGGTTTACTAAAATTATTTTCAATGAACCCAAAATGCCCTTCACAAAATGTTCATCATTTCTGGATTGGGCTAAAACCCCTGGCAAAAATGGTGCACTCTTTTCTAGGACATTCTAGATTCTCTGAATTAAATCATAACTATTTGAATTTGGGCATTTAAATGCTATAAAATAATTTAAATGCTCAAATAATTCTAGAAATAAGTGTGGGCTGTTGGGAATAATCTAAACAGAGCCCCTAATTATTTTCAGGATTTTTAAAGATGTCTAGGTATTTTTAATAAAGCCCAACAGCTGCAGAAAAATAGAAAAAGAAAACAAATCAGAAAAAAAACAGAGAGAGAGAAACTTACCAGGCGCAGCCCACCAGCTCACCTGGCTCGGCCCAGCCGACTGGCGCTTGCTAGTCGTCCCCCTCCTCTTTCCAGGAGGACGAGGAGCGCGTGGCCGGCGCCCGCGGCCACACGCCGGCCACCTCCTGCTTCCGCCGACGCCCTGGAGGCGTCTAGGAGTGCCACGCCGACCCCCACGCCCCCCTCTCTTTCTTCCCACTCTCCCTGTGGCCTCTCTCCCTCTCTGGCTCTCTCCCCCTCTTCCTGCCGAGCGCAGCCATCACCGCCGACAAGCTTCACCGCAGCCACCGCCGTCCATTTGCTACCCCGACATGCCAGGAAGCTCCGCCGTCGTCGACTGCATCAAGTAGGCCGAGCCCCGTGCGCTCGCTCGCCCCGGAGACGCTGCACCGAGCTCGTTCTCAACTCCGGCCACCGGAGATCCCCTTCGCCGCCCCGCTCGCTCCAGCCCTTCCCCGAGCTCGCCGTTCGCTCCCCTGCAACCGTTGTGAGCTCCGCCATCGTTTCCCCCTCTCCCCGCGCTCGTCCGCGTCCTCCAATCCCCTCTGCCATCGAGGCCGAGAGCTCGGCTCCGCCGGCCATGTCACCGCCGTGGCCACAGGCGCGTAAGCTCGAATCCGAGCACGCCTTCGTCTTCCATGCGCTCCTAGGAGCCTAACTCACCACTCCCCGCGCCTCGCCGTGCCCCATAGCGTCGGGTTCATCCATGCCCGAACTCCCGCGACCGCCAAGGTCGTCGCCGGCGTCGTTCCAAGCCTCCCCGAGCTCCACTTTCTCCACCAAACGACGTGGCTCGCTCCCCGCGTCACGTAGCTACTCTCCGCCGTCAATTTGGTCACCGGAGATGCAAAGCCGAGCCCCTCCACCCCGTCTGTCATCGCCGGCGTCAAGCCGCCGGCGAGTTTGACTCAGTTTGACCCCTGTGCGGGCCCAGGTAGACCCCCCTGGGTCTATGACAGGTGGGGCCGGTCTGCTAATCAGTTTAAGATTAGTTTTAACTAATTCTAATTAGTTTAGACACTGACATGTGGGCCCAGGCCCCACTGACAGCTAATTAGTGTTAATCTAATTCTGTTAACTAGTTGTGACACTGAGAGAGAGGGCCCACCAGTCAGGTTTGACCTGTCCGACCCAGTTGACCGCTGACGTCACACCTATGTCATGCTGACGCATTAATTCAATTACTGGAATTTTTCTTTAATAGGAAATTCCAGAAAATAGTCAAAACTTCTAAAAAATCATAGAAAATCAACCATAGCTCCAAATGCAAAGATTTATATATGAAAAATGATCAGAAAAATTCAATCTATCCATCTGTAATGGTTTCATGCATGACAAAACAAGTTAACCTTGATGTTTAAGCAGAATAAGGTAATGCACTAATAAGGCCATGTTTAATGAGCTAATAATTGAATCTTTGATTCAAATGAGTTCATCCCCTTCTGTTTAAGCTTGCATTAGGCCAAGCCACTTTCATCTTGCCATGTCATAGCATGCATCATATTGTTGCATATTGCCATGTGTTGATTATGTTCGGTGTGACTTTCGTGGTAGGTTCTGCCTCCGAGGATAACCCCGAGTATCCGTCTGAAGGGCAGTACCCTACTACCTCTACAATAGGCAAGCAACCCATTGATCATTCCGATACAAACCCATGTTCTCGCTTCTGCTCTTGTTTACTGCATTAAGACAACGCGATTCAAACTGATGTGTGCTACGGTAGTTGAACCCTTATCCTCTGCATGACCTGTCATTGCCACAGTAACTAGATGAAACCCACTAGCATGTGTAGGAGTTGATTGAGCCATGTATGTGATTCCTACCTTGCTATGCCTGCTATGCTTAGAGTTGTGTCAGGTCTGGTTCATCTGGGTGATGGGCTAGAGTGATATGATTATGTCGGTAATGTGAGGGATGTGTTGAACATGTTTTGGTAAAGGTATCGATGAGAGGCCATGTAGGAGTACATGGTGGGTTGTTTCATTGAGACCGTCCATAAGAACTGAGATCTGTATGCGTGATTTAAGATTCAGCTACTACCACACATTGGGCCCTGAAATATGACCCCGCTCGACTTACTGACCCCTCTCGCCCTCTGTCCAGGAGTTGCAACTAGTTTCTGGTGTTTGTAGGTTATGTGTTGGCGGCCGTGCGTAGCGCTGACCCTAGGGGTGGGCTATGATGCGGTAGATACACTGTGGCGGGGTATGCCGGGCGCCCGTTTGGCGTCTCGGGACTCTGTACACATCGTTTGGGGCCGTTGAGGACATCCCGGCCAGATTTCCTTGCGGATGGAACCTGAATAGGCGATAAACCTGGACTAGAGACTTGTGAGGTTAGTCAGGTCGTGGTCTACACCCACGTCGGTTTTCGCTTGAAGTCTGCCGAGCACATGTCGTGTGCAGACGCTAAGTGCTGGAAACATGTGTGACGAAGTACACCCCTGGAGGGTATAAAACAATTCGAATAGCCGCGTCCGCGGTAAAGGACTACTTGGTTGCCTATACAGTTCATAGACAAGTTAATGGTTACTACTAAAAGACTCAAGATAAGTGTGAGTACCGAGGATGGCCCTCTCGTAGGATGACGAGAGAGGATCCCCGGTGGAGTATTGTGTTGGTGAGTAGTGGACTCGTGTGCGAAAACTATTTTACTAGTGGAGTTCTGTAGGATATCTTAGCCAAGAGTCAAAGCTGGCTTGCTGCAATAACCCCACCACCTTCTTGAGAATGAGCATGTATAGTAGGTTCTGTTGTAAGACTTGCTGAGTACCTTTGTACTCATGTTTGCTAAATTACTGTTTTCAGACGACAACACTGCCCCCTCCGATGGGTTCTATGTAGAACTTGACGTCGACGAGTGACTAACCACCCAGGTGATGATCCTGGCCATGGAGGGCCCTATGTAGATAGACAGGCTTCGAGAAGCCTTCTTTCTTTCTAGTGTCTGTACTCAGACTAGTTGCTTCCGCATGTGCTTGTATGATTGTATGACTTGAGTGTCGGGTCATGTGACCCCTATCTGTATGAACATGTTATGTATGGCTCTCTGGAGCCTTTAAATAAAGTACTTGAGTTGTAGAGTTTTGTTGTGATGCCATGTTGTATGTACTCATATCGGGCATATTGTATGTATGATTGAAATGCTTGGTATGAGTGGGACCCGACAATCTAGTTGTTTATCCTTGCCGGCCTTTCTTATTGGGAAATGTAGTCTAGTGTTCCTCGAGCCATAGCAGTCCGCTACAGCCCGGTTCACCGGAGTCCTGCTAGCCCAGCACTACTGCTCAGGACACTTGACTGGCTGGCATGTGTTTCACGTCATTCCTATGTCTGTCCCTTCGGGGAAATGTCACGCGGTGACATCCGGAGTCCTGCCTAGCCTACTACAGCCCGGGTTCCCCGGAGTCCTGTTAGCCCAGTGCTACAGCCCGGAATCACTCGCTGATGACCGACATGCTCGATGTGATTCATGTATGCCTGTCTCCATAGGTGTGTGCCGCGTTGGGTTCACGACTAGCCATGTCGGCCCGGGTTCTCTGTCATATGGATGCTAGCGACACTACCATATACGTGAGCGAAAAGGCGCAAACGGTCCCGGGCCATGGTAAGGCGACACCCGTGGGATACCGTGCGTGAGGCCGCAAAGTGCTATGAGGTGTTACCGGCTAGATCGATGTGACTTGGAATCGGGGTCCTGACAGCGTTGGCATCAGAGCCAGACTGCCTGTAGGTTCATTGAGCCAAACTGGTCGATGTCGAGTCTAGAAATGCTTTAGTTATATGTAGGGGAATTGATTGTGGAAGGGAACGTAAGGCTCTTTTACTCCTTTACCTTATGTCCTCTGATCTGAGTCATTCTCTTCTCATTCAACGTGGGTTAAGGACTAGGCTCTCTTCTTCTATCAGGTTCACATGTTACTAATCCGTAGTAGCTTATAGGATTGTTGTTACAAGCCCCAGTTCAGTTTCTACTATTTTAGTATGTTGCTAATTGAATCAGAACCTTGATATGATGTTGTTGAGTGGTATTGCAAACTGTTGTGGATGTCTCAAATCTTTTTCTGAGCATTTACAGCTGTTATGCTGTCCAATTTTCCCTAGAAATTCTAATGTCTTTACATTGTGGTTGTGCTTTCAGATGGCCAACCGTGTTCAAAACCAAGTGGTTCGTCTGACCCGGTGCCTCGACGTGCCCGGTCATACTGCTATGTTAGTCCGGGTAATGATCGAGATGGGTTACCGTTGGTATCCCGAATACGCCGTCGAAGAGCAATTCCGAGACTTTAATCAAAGCCAATATTTCTGCACTGTCAGGATATTTCCTTCTTATCCTGGATCTACCGAGCCCCTTCACTGTTCCTATGGACTCGGGGTTACTGTTGAGATGGCTGTGCAGGATGCTGCCTATTCCATGATGACCATCATGCGAGTCCGGACTGGCCTGCTTCGGAACACCGACTTCCGTTACATGCCAGCTTCACTTCCGGGAGCGCAAGGGTATCTTCAGGCTATCTATGCTGACTCCACTCAGGAGGACTCATTAACTCGTACCACAGCCGAGATGCTCGAAGATAAGGACCGAGAGAATCGGGCCTTGAGGTTGGAGCTTTTCAATACCCGTGCTGATCATTGGGCCACATTGACTCGGTTTGCACCTGCGGTGCAAGCTGGATGTATGGATACAAGGGATCTGTATCCTGTGAGATCTGCTCTACCAGACATGGTGGATTGGCGTGATGTGGGAGGCATCACCCCACCCCGTGGTCCTCGCAGGCCACCGTTTGTTGGTCCAAGATCTCATCCTAGCCCCTATGGTCCACAGGCTCCTCAGGACCGTCTGTTCCCGTATGATCACGTTGAACTTCCAGGCTATGGAGGTGACTTCTGTGAGGACTACTACGGAGCTGTCTGAGTTAGTAGTAGTATCACTAGTATTGTAATAGTTGTATCTCCACTGTCCTGCGTGACTTGTGGGATATGAATTTGTGTGTGATCAATTCCGGAGGTGTAGACAAATAATGTATAGGAGCTTGGAATGCCTCCGATGAGATGTAACGTCTTTCATCATAGTTGTACTGTAGCCTGGGCTTGTACTAAACTATGTATGATGTGTATGACCGTTGGTATATATATGGTAGTTTTATATTACCATGACATACGGATGAACATCTCTGCATTCCGTGTTATCCATTACATTCTGCACTTCCTTGCTAAGTTTGAGCCATCCTTATCTAAACCGTTGTCTTGTTTTCTCCTAGGATGGTCAACACCCGCAGCAACCCTGCTGCCCCGGAGCAGGGGGAAGCCAGTGCAGCTAGGGGTGAAAATCTGCCTCACCCGCCCTCTCTGGCCGAAGTGATGCTGGAGGCGGAAAGAAACAAGCGTGAGACTAACTGCCTGCTAGAGTGGATTGAGCAGAACACTGCACGCCACCCGCGAAATGACTTGGTGTCAATCAATGACTTTATCAAGCTGTACCCACCAAAGTTTAACCATTCCGTCGAACCCCTCGACGCGGATGACTGGCTTCGCAGCATCACCCACAAGCTACGTTCGGCCAACGTAGCCGAAGCCAACAAGGTTACTTACGCTGCCTACCATCTCGAAGGCCCTGCTAGCCTCTGGTGGGAAAACTTTGAGGCTATGCGCCCGATCGGCCAAATCACTACTTGGGCTGAATTCAGTGAAGCTTTCCGTGAGCATCACATTCCGGAAGGTCTCATGGATCGCAAGAGGGAGGAGTTCTGCAATTTCACCCAAGGAAGACTGACTGTGGATGCATATAGTCGTGAATTTGGGAATCTGGCACGTTATGCTCCCGAAGAAGTATCTACCGATGCTAAGAAGCAGGCAAGGTTCCGCAAGGGACTCAGCCCTGAGCTTCGCCGCGATCTTCGTCTGCACGAATGCACCTCTTTTCAGAAGTTGGTTAATAAAGCCATCAGTTCTGAGACAGGCCAGACTGATTATGACGCTTCACGCAAGCACTCATGTGATTTTGGCTCTTCATCCGGCTATGGAGCTCAGAAGCGCCGGGTGTGGATCCCAAGCATGGCACTGCCACCTAGGTTCATCCCGAGGCCATCCTTTGAGGCGCCTCGTCCCAACCAGCAGTTTGCACCGCCCAAGCCCTATGGTGGCCCCGCTGCTAATGCTGCTCCACGCCCCAATGTGGTGACATGCTTCAAGTGTGGAGAGCCAGGTCACTATAGCCGAGAGTGTCCCCAGAACAACAACCCCAATCAAACTGGAAAGTCTGTTGGCCGTGGTAAGCCCGCGGGAAAGACATTCTACACCAAGCCGGTCACCACTGCCCGTGGCCATGTCAACTATGTTTCAGTCGAGGAGGCTCATGAGGATCCTAATGTCGTCCTTGGTACGCTCCTTGTTAATTGCCATCCGGCATCTATTCTTTTCGATACTGGAGCATCTCATTCATTCATATCCGAGAACTATGGTTGATTGCATAACACGACATTCTGTGACATGCCCTCTACCATGGAAATTCAAACCCCTGGCTCTAGATGGCAAACTTCTAGAGTAAGCCATGGGAACGAAATTCTTGTTGATAGACTTGTCTTCCTTGCATCCTTAATAGCTCTCAAGTCCTCGAACATAAACATCATCTTGGGTATGGACTGGATGTCAGCTCATTATGCTAAGATTGATTGTGCCACTAGAACCGTTCAACTTACTCACCCATCGGGCAAGACAGTCAATGTCTTAACTCGAGTGGCCAAGCACCAGCTTTACTCCCTAAATGCCAACCCCCTTCCAGACCTTGAAGATGTTCCGGTAGTCCGAGACTTTCCGGATGTCTTTCCAGAAGAACTGCCAGGTGTTCCACCTGACAGGGATGTCGAGTTTGTGATAGACCTTATTCCAGGAACCGTTCCAATTTCTAGAAGACCCTACAAGATGGCACCCTTAGAACTAGCCGAGCTTAAGAACCAACTCGATGAGTCCTTGAAAAGGGTTTCATCCGTCCTAGTTCCTCTCCTTGGGCTTGCCCCGTCCTCTTCGTCAAGAAGAAAGATGGAACGGATCGAATGGTTGTAGATTACCGACCTGTCAACTTGGTCACCATCAAGAACAAGTATCTTCTTCCCAGGATCAACGATCTGTATGATCAGCTCGCTGGATCCTCGGTCTTTTCCAAGATGGATTTGAGGTTGGGCTACCATCAAATCAAAATCAGAAACAGGGACATTCCCAAAACAGCTTTTGTTACTCGTTATGGCCAATACGAGTACACAGTTATGTCCTTCGGTTTAACCAATGCCCCAGCTACCTTCTCCCAGTTAATGAACTTGGTCTTCATGGAGTACTTGGATAAATTCGTCGTAGTATACCTCGATGACATACTCATCTACTCCAAGAATGAAGAGGAACATGCCAAACATCTAAGGCTGGTATTGATGAAACTTCGAGAGCATCGCCTTTATGCCAAATTCTCCAAGTGTGAATTTTGGTTGCCAGAAGTGACCTATCTAGGCCATGTAATCTCTGGTAAGGGTATTGCTGTCAATCCCGAGCGAGTTCAAGCCGTCCTTGATTGGACTCCACCTGAGACGGTCAAGCAAGTTCGGAGTTTCCTTGGCTTAGCGAGCTATTGCCGCCGCTTCATCGAGAATTTCTCCAAGGTTGCTAAACCTCTAACTGAACTCCTCAAGAAAGATAAAAAGTTCGAGTGGACTCCACAGTGCGAGTTCAGCTTTCAGGAACTAAAAAGACGCCTGACATCTGCTCCCGTACCGGTACCACCAGATTTCTCCAAGGACTTTATTATCTATTGCGATGCCTTGCGACAAGGACTAGGTTGCATACTCATGCAAGGTCATTAGGTAATTGCCTATGCTTCACGGCAATTACATCCACATGAGGAAAATTATCCCACACATGATCTAGAGCTTGCAGCTATAGTCCATGCACTTAAAACTTGGTGACATTACCTCCTCGGTAATCGTTGCGAGATCTTCACCGATCACCAAAGTTTGAAATATATCTTCACCCAACCAGATTTGAATCTCAGGCAAAGATGTTGGGTCGAGTTGATCTCGAATTACGACTTAGGAATAACTTACACCCCGGGCAAAGCCAATGTCATGGCTGATGCACTAAGTCGTAAGTCCTATTGTAACAACCTGATGTTACAACAAAGTCAACCACTTCTCCATGAGGAATTTCGTAAGCTTAATCTTCACATTGTTCCTCGAGGTTTTCTATCCACCCTGGTGGCGAAGCCTACCCTTATGGATCAAATCATAGCTGCCCAGAAGCATGATAAGGGCATATCCCGGATTAAGGAAAACATTGCTAGCGGAGTTGCTAAATGCTTTTCCATGGATAAGCGGGGTGTTGTTTTCTTCGAGAACCGTTTGGTGGTTCCCAAGAAACAACATCTACGCCTGTTGATCCTTAAGGAAGCTCATGAATCCCCTCTCACCATTCATCCCGGCAGTACTAAAATGTATCAAGACCTACGCCAGAGGTTTTGGTGGACTAGGATGAAAAGAGAAATCGCTCAATACATTGCTAATTGCAACGTTTGTCGTCGTGTTAAAGCAGAGCATCAATGGCCTGCTGGCACCCTTCAACCTTTGGCTATTCCTGAGTGGAAATGGGATAAAATCAGTATGGATTTCATCATTGGGTTTCCCAGGACTAAGAGAGGGAATAATGCCATCTTCGTCGTGATCGAACGACTTTTCAAAGTAGCCCACTTTCTACCTGTTCGTGAGAGTATCACCGCTAGCCAGCTAGCCAATTTATACATCTCCCGAATAGTGTCTCTTCATGGTGTTCCATTGGAAATTAACTCAGACCGTGGGAGTCTCTTCACCTCTCGATTTTGGGAAAGTTTCCAAAATGCTATGGGAACTCGTCTCTCTTATAGCACCGCCTTCCATCCTCAATCAAGTGGTCAAGTAGAATGAGTCAATCAAATTCTGGAAGATATGCTCCGAGCCTCTGTCATCTCGTTCGGAATGGGTTGGGAGAAATGCCTTCCATTCGCGGAGTTTGCTTACAACAATAGTTATCAAGCTAGCTTGGGCAAGGCTCCTTTTGAAGTTCTCTATGGACGAAAATGTCGAACGCCTCTTAACTGGTCAGAAACCGGGGAAAGACAACTCTTTGGCCCGGATATGATTCAGGAAGCAGAAGAACAGGTTCGCGTTATTTGTGAGAAATTGAAAACAGCCCAATCTCGTCAAAAGAGTCATTATGATCGTAAACATAAGCCTATGACTTATGAAGTCGGCGAGAAGGCTTACCTTCGGGTTACTCCGTTAAAGGGAACCCATCGTTTTGGTATCAAAGGCAAATTGGCTCCTCGTTACATTGGACCTTTTTGCATTCTTGCCAAACGAGGAGAAGTTGCCTACCAATTGGAACTACCTTCGCATCTTTCCAGAGTTCACGATGTCTTTCACGTCTCTCAACTCAGGCGTTGCTTTGCGGATCCTATCCGTGGAGTGGACCACGGAACGCTTGATCTACAAGATAACCTCTCATATCGGGAATATCCCGTTCGTATCCTTGATCAAGTCGAGCGTACCACTCGACGTCATAATATCAAGTTTCTCAAGGTTCAATGGTCACACCATTCCGAGAAAGAAGCCACTTGGGGAAGGGAGGATCGTCTTCGACTTGAGTACCCCACCTTCTTCCCGGAGGATCCTAAATCTCGGGACGAGATTCTTTTGAGTGGGGGTGAGTTGTCACACCCTAGCTAGTTCAAGCATTAGAGTGTGCATCATGTTTAAATTCCCTTAAATTTGAAATGGGGAAGACAGAAACCCCAGCACCCCCCCTGGAAACAACTAGGGTTTACTAAAATTATTTTCAATGAACCCAAAATGCCCTTCACGAAATGTTCATCATTTCTGGATTGGGCTAAAACCCCTGGCAAAAATGGTGCACTCTTTTCTAGGACATTCTGGATTCTCTGAATTAAATCATAAGTATTTGAATTTGGGCATTTAAATGCTATAAAATAATTTAAATGCTCAAATAATTCTGGAAATAAGTGTGGGCTATTGGGAATAATCTAAACAGAGCCCCTAATTATTTTCAGGATTTTTAAAGATGTCTAGGTATTTTTAATAAAGCCAAACAGTTGTAGAAAAATAGAAAAAGAAAACAAATCAGAAAAAAAAACAGAGAGAGAGAGAGAGAAACTTAGTAGGCGCAGCCCACCAGCCCACCTGTCTCGGCCCAGCCGACTGGCGCTTGCCAGTCGTCCCCCTCCTCTCGCCAGGAGGACGAGGAGCGCGTGGCCGGCGCCCGCGGCCACACACCGGCCACCTCCTGCTTCCGCCGACGCCCTGGAGGCGTCTAGGAGTGCCACGCCGGCCCCCACGTCCCCCTCTCTTTCCTCCCACTCTCCCTGTGGCCTCTCTCCCTCTCTGGCTCTCTCCCCCTCTTCCTGCCGAGCGCAGCCGTCACCGCCGACAAGCTTAACCACAGCCACCGCCGTCCATTTGCTGCCCCGACATGCCAGGAAGCTCCGCCGTCGTCGACTGCATCAAGTAGGCCGAGCCCCGTGCGCTCGCTCACCCCGGAGACGCTGCACCAAGCTCGTTCTCAACTCCGGCCACCGGAGATCCCCTTCGCCGCCCTGCTCGCTCCAGCCCTTCCCCGAGCTCGCCGTTCGCTCCCCTGCAACCGCTGTGAGCTCCGCCATCGTTTCCCCCTCTCCCCGCGCTCGTCCGCGTCCTCCAACCCCCTCTGCCATCGAGGCCGAGAGCTCGGCTCCGCCGGCCATGTCGCCGCCGTGGCCACAGGCGCGTAAGCTTGAATCTGACCACGCCTTCGTCTTCCACGCGCTCCCAGGAGCCTAACGCACCACTCCCCGCGCCTCGCCGTGCCCCGTAGCGTCGGGTTCATCCACGCCCGAACTCCGGCGACCGCCAAGGTCTTCACCGGCATCGTTCCAAGCCTCCCCGAGCTACACTTTCTCCACCAAACGACGCGGCTCACTCCCCGCGTCACGTAGCTGCTCTCCGCCGTTGATTTGGTCGCCGGAGACGCAAAGCCGAGCCCCTCCGCCGCGTCTGTCGTCGCCGGCGTCAAGCCGCCGGCGAGTTTGACTCAGTTTGACCCCTGTGCGGGCCCAGGTAGACCCCCCCTGGGTCTATGACAGGTGGGGCCGGTCTGCTAATCAGTTTAAGATTAGTTTTAACTAATTCTAATTAGTTTAGACACTGACATGTGGGCCCAGGCCCCACTGACAGCTAATTAGTGTTAATCTAACTCTGTTAACTAGTTGTGACACTGACAGAGAGGGCCCACCAGTCAGGTTTGACCTGGCCGACACAGTTGACCGCTGACGTCACACCTATGTCATGCTGACGCATTAATTCAATTACTGGAATTTTTCTTTAATAGGAAATTCCAGAAAATAGTCAAAACTTCTAAAAAATCATAGAAAATCAACCATAGCTCCAAATGCAAAGATTTATATATGAAAAATGATCAGAAAAATTCAATCTATCCATCTGTAATGGTTTCATGCATGACAAAACAAGTTAACCTTGCTGTTTAAGCAGAATAAGGTAATGCACTAATAAGGCCATGTTTAATGAGCTAATAATTGAATCTTTGATTCAAATGAGTTCATCCCCTTCTGTTTAAGATTGCATTAGGCCAAGCCACTTTCATCTTGCAATGTCATAGCATGCATCATATTGTTGCATATTGCCATGTGTTGATTATGTTCGGTGTGACTTTCGTGGTAGGTTCTGCCTCCGAGGATAACCCCGAGTATCCGTCTGAAGGGCAGTACCCTACTACCTCTACAATAGGCAAGCAACCCATTGATCATTCCGATACAAACCCATGTTCTCGCTTCTGCTCTTGTTTACTGCATTAAGACAACGCGATTCAAACTGATGTGTGCTACGGTAGTTGAACCCTTATCCTCTGCATGACCTGTCATTGCCACAGTAACTAGATGAAACCCACTAGCATGTGTAGGAGTTGATTGAGCCATGTATGTGATTCCTACCTTGCTATGCCTGCTATGCTTAGAGTTGTGTCAGGTCTGGTTCATCTGGGTGATGGGCTAGAGTGATATGATTATGTCGGTAATGTGAGGGATGTGTTGAACATGTTTTGGTAAAGGTATCGATGAGAGGCCATGTAGGAGTACATGGTGGGTTGTTTCATTGAGACCGTCCATAAGAACTGAGATCTGTATGCGTGATTTAAGATTCAGCTACTACCACACATTGGGCCCTGAAATATGACCCCGCTCGACTTACTGACCCCTCTCGCCCTCTGTCCAGGAGTTGCAACTAGTTCCTGGTGTTTGTAGGTTATGTGTTGGCGGCCGTGCGTAGCGCTGACCCTAGGGGTGGGCTATGATGCGGTAGATACACTGTGGCCGGGTATGCCGGGCGCCCGTTTGGCGTCTCGGGACTCTGTACACATCGTTTGGGGCCGTTGAGGACACCCCAGCTGGACTTCCTTGTGGATGAAACCTGAATAGGTGATAAACCTGGACTAGAGACTTATGAGGTTAGTCAGGTCGTGGTCTACACCCACGTCGGTTTTCGCTTGAAGTCTGCCGAGCACATGTCGTGTGCAGATGCAAAGTGGTCGAAACTTGTGTGATGAAGTACACCCCTGCAGGGTATAAAACTATTCGAATAGCCGCGTCCGTGGTAAAGGACTACTTGGTTGCCTATACAGTTCATAGACAAGTTAATGGTTACTACTAAAAGACTCAAGATAAGTGTGAGTACCGAGGATGGCCCTCTCGTAGGATGACGAGAGAGGATCCCCGGTGGAGTATTGTGTTGGTGAGTAGTGGACTCGTGTGCGAAAACTATTTTACTAGTGGAGTTCCGTAGGATATCTTAGCCAAGAGTCAAAGCTGGCTTGCTGCAATAACCCCACCACCTTCTTGAGAATGAGCATGTATAGTAGGTTCTGTTGTAAGACTTGCTGAGTACCTTTGTACTCATGTTTGCTTAATTACTGTTTTCAGACGACAACACCGCCCCCTCCGATGGGTTCTACGTAGACCTTGACGTCGACGAGTGACTAGCCACCCTGGTGGTGATCCTGGCCATGGAGGGCCCTATGTAGATAGACAGGCTTCGAGAAGCCTTCTTTCTTTCTAGTGTCTGTACTCAGACTAGTTGCTTCAGCATGTGCTTGTATGATTGTATGACTTGAGTGTCGGGTCATGTGACCCCTATCTGTATGAACATGTTATGTATGGCTCTCTGGAGCCTTTAAATAAAGTACTTGAGTTGTAGAGTTTTGTTGTGATGCCATGTTGTATGTACTCATATCGGGCATATTGTATGTATGATTGAAATGCTTGGTATGAGTGGGATCCGACAATCTAGTTGTTTATCCTTGGCAGCCTTTCTTATGGGGAAATGTAGTCCAGTGTTCCTCGAGCCATAGTAGTCTGCTACAGCCCGGTTCACCGGAGTCCTGCTAGCCCAGCACTACTGCTCACGACACTTGACTGGCCGGCATGTGTTTCACATCGTTCCTATGTCTGTCCCTTCGGGGAAATGTCACGCGGTGACATCCGGAGTCCTGCCTAGCCTGCTACAGCCCGGGTTCCCCGGAGTCCTGTTAGCCCAGTGCTACAACCAGGAATCACTCGCTGATGACCGACATGCTCGATGTGATTCATGTATGCCTGTCTCCATAGGTCTGTGCCGCGTTGGGTTCACAACTAGCCATGTCGGCCCGGGTTCTCTGTCATATGGATGCTAGCGACACTATCATATACGTGAGCCAAAAGGTGCAAACGGTCCTGGGCCATGGTAAGGCGACACCCATGGGATACCGTGCGTGATGCCGCAAAGTGATATGAGGTGTTACCGGCTAGATCGATGTGACTTGGAATCGGGGTCCTGACAGCTCATATCCGTGCCCGTCGAGTCCGACTGGGCGCCGATCATGGAGTTCACCTCCGTGGACATCTTTCAGCACTCACCCTTCGAGGATGTGCTAAATTCATTAAGGTATCTCTCCCTGTCAGGAGAACCTTGGCCGAACTATGTCCGGCCAAGGTGGGATGCGGACGATGAAGAAATTCGCTGCCCACCCACCACCCACTTAGTAGCCACTGTCGACGACTTAACTGACATGCTTGACTTCGGCTCCGAAGACTTCGACGGTATGGACGACGAGGTCGGAGACGAACATGATCCACCGCCCTCAGGGCACTAGACCTCCACCTCATCATCTGATATATACATGGTGGACACCCCCAAAGAAGCCAATGGTGACGAGAAAGCGGAGGATGACCCCTCCAAGAAGCAACCCAAGCGCCGACGTCAGCGGCGCCGCTCTAAGTCCCACCACAGCAAGAGCAGTGATACCGGCACAGGAGATAATAACACTCTGGATAGTGCCGAAGACAACAACAATCCCCTCCAGCACGGTGCAGAGCTAGAGGACGAACAAGCTAGCCCCCCAGAGCAGGCATCAGATGGAGAACCGGAGGAGGACAATTACATGCCTCTCTCTGAAGACGAGGCGAGCCTCAGCGACGACGAGTTTATCGTTCCTGAGGACCCCGTCGAGCAAGAGCGCTTCAAGCGTTGGCTTATGGCCACGGCAAGTAGCCTAAAGAAGAAATAGCAACAGCTTCAAGCTGATCAAGACTTGCTAGCAGACAGATGGACCGAAGTCCTTGCGGCCAAGGAGCATAAACTCGAGCGCCCGTCCAAGAGTTATCCAAAACGCAGGTTGCTACCTCACCTCGAGGAGGAAGCATTGAAACCTCATTCACTAGTGTACGATGCGGCTGACCGGCCACTACGTGGCCGAGCTAGAGAGGCGTTTCAGCCTAAAGTTTAGATTGCACCCCGTCGCCACTCAGTCAAAAATACTAAGGCCTGGGGCAACACAGAGGACCTGCAAGACATCTTGGACAGCAAGGCAAAAATTGCACGGTCAATATACGGGACATGAGCACGTGCGCCCTCACGGGACGATGATCGTCGCATCGGATACACCAAGAGTAAATCCGGTCGGGCCGAATACAGCAGACAAGACTCATACGAACTACGTCGGGATATAGCCCAGCACAGAGGCGCCGCACACCCCCTATGCTTCACTGATGAAGTTATGAATCATGAATTCCCGGAGGGTTTCAAACCCGTAAATATCGAATCATACGACGGCACAACAGATCCCACTGTATGGATTGAGGATTTCCTCCTTCACATCCACATGGCTCGCGGTGACGATCTACATGCCATCAAGTACCTCCCACTAAAACTCAAAGGACCAGCTCAGCATTGGCTGAATAGCTTGCCAGCAGATTCCATTGGCAGTTGGGAGGATTTGGAAGATGCATTTCTTGACAACTTCCAAGGCACTTATGTGCAGCCACCGGATGCTGATAACTTGAGCCACATAACCCAGCAGCCAGGGGAATCGGCCAGACAATTCTGGACACGGTTCCTGACTAAGAAAAATCAAATTGTAGACTGTCCGGATGCAGAAGCCCTAGCGGCATTCAAGCATAACATCCACGACGAGTGGCTCGCCCGCCACCTCGGCCAGGAGAAGCCGAAATCTATGGCAGCCCTCACAACACTCATGACCCACTTTTGCACGGGCGAGGACAGCTGGTTGGCTCGTAGCAACAACACATCAAGGAATCCAGATACCTCGGATACCAAAGACGTTAACGGTAGGCAGCGTCGTAATAGACCAAAGCGCCGCAATAACGGCGATAACACCGAAGATACGGCAGTCAATGCCGGATTCAGAGGCTCTAAATCCGGTCAGCGGAAAAAGCCATTGAAAAGAAATACTCCGGCTCTGTCCAGTCTGGATCTCATATTGGACCGCTCGTGTCAAATCCATGGCACCCCTGACAAGCCAGCCAATCACACCAACAGAGAATGTTGGGTGTTCAAGCAGGCCGGCAAGTTAAATGCCGAAAGCAAGGACAAGGGGCTGCATAGCGATGACGAGGAGGAGCCCCGGCCGCCGAACCTAGGAGGACAGAAGGGGTATCCCCAACAAGTGAAAACAGTGAACATGATATACGCAACCCACATTCCCAAGAGGGAGCAGAAGCGTGCACTAAGGGACGTCTACGCGATGGAGCCCGTCGCCCCGAAGTTCAATCCATGGTATGCTTGTCCGATCACCTTCGATCGCAGGGACCACCCCACTAGCATCCATCATGGCGGATCCGCCGCACTGGTCCTAGACCCCATCATTGATGGATTTCACCCCACTCGAGTCCTTATGGACGGCAGCAGCAGCCTGAACCTGCTTTATCAGGATACAGTGCGAAAAATGGTATCGATCCCTCAAGGATCAAACCCAGCAAAAACACATTTAAAGGCATCATCCCAGGTGTAGAGGCTCATTACACAGGCTCAATCACACTGAAAGTGGTCTTCGGATCATCGGATAACTTCCGAAGCGAAGAGTTAATCTTCGACATCGTCCCGTTTCGCAGTAGCTATCATGCACTGCTCGGACAGACAGCATTTGCAAAATTCAACGCAGTGCCGCATTACGCATACCTCAAGCTCAAGATTCCAAGACCCCGCGGGGTCATAACAGTAAATGGAAACACAGAACGCTCGCTCCGTACAGAAGACCACACTGCGGCCCTTGCAGCAGAGGCACAAAGCAGCCTGTTCAGGAAGACCACTCATTCGGCGTTACAGCCCCCGGACACCTTCAAGCGAGTCCGGAACAATCTGCAACAGGATCGCCTGGCGCGACCAACGCTCGCCTAGCAATCTGGCCCTCGTCCCAGTCCCAGTGCTGCGAAAAAATCCGTGCCGCGCGTACATAACTATGCATTGAAAATACCATGGACATAGGCGGGGCACAATCAGGACACGCCCCGCATTGTGGCTTAACCACACCAGGGGCTATATGCCTTTGACATTCCTTTTCTCTTTCAGGGCCTAACTCTTCGGAAGCCCTTTCCGGCAGTCCGATTGCCGGACACATTCCGGAAGCAACAACCAAGGCGGCAAGAAGCTAGGATGAACACGGGAACCGCTAGGTGGTCTCTAGTAATACTTGATATACCCACTTTTCACTATTTATGCGTAGCTTGCCTTGGGATAGGACATTTCGAATTGTCCTACTTTATGCTTATTGCACTACTTGTACCAGTACGCTTCGACGTATTATTCAAATAACAATGCATATTATTAATCTGTCATTGCATTATTTAATTTTTTCTCTGTCTCTTATATGTCCATTTACGACATTCCACACCTGCACGCTCGGGTGTGGTCAGTACGCCAGGGGCTCTCGTTTACCCCGTAATACGACGCAAGAAGTCCGAACACTTTCGACAGTGCGGCACCCCGAACTTATAGCATTATATGCATCAGCTCCGAATCATGTCTTGGGTCAAATGTTCGGTTGCCCGGCTCCCATGCTTTGGTACCTTATGTTCCGCTATATCGGCTAAGGTAGCGGTGGGAGAACTACTGCGATTGTGTCCCGGTTCTTCCGGACGAGCACCTCTGTAGAGAAAGCCAAAAACTGACTGTCATGATAAGGCGAGAGACTGGGCGCTGTTCGAGAGGTCTCAAGTCCTTAAAGACTTTTTCCGCTTCGGGCGAGGAGTCGGCCTTGTCCGGCTTAGGCACATATAGCGCCCCAAATTCCGCCCTCCGAATACCAGGGGCTTTGCCAAAAATTTAAAATCATAGACTTCTATGGCTAAGTGAGAGTGATAAAGCATTATAGTCCGATTGCCTGGTTCGTTGCGCTGAGCACCTCCCTTGAAGGACCCAAAATTGGGGTAAAGAGTGTTCAGATTTACCCCGAACACCCCACTACTAGTTACATGGGGGCAGAAGCCGACGACTGGCCAACTCTCAAATTTTATAAACGGCCGCACAGAAGGTAATATTTTAAATTAAGAAAGCGTCACATGGCGCAAAAGAACTCGTTTCATATTACAGGATCACATGGGCATGTTCATTCAAAGATTACATCACTCTCAAAGTAATTCTTGGGGCAGCGATGCTCCTTGCCCTCCGGCGGCCCCTCCTTCACAAGCTTCACGGCGTCCAGCTTCGCCCAGTGCACCTTCGCCCGGGCAAAAGCCCTGCGTGCACCTTCGATGCAGACGGACCGCTTGATGACCTCAAGCCATGGGCAGGCTTCCACCAGCCGCCTCACCAGACCGAAGTAGCTGCCGAACAGGGGCTCGCCAGGCCACATCCAGACTATAAGGCCCCTCATGGCCTGTTTGGCCGCCTTGTGAAGTTCGACCAACTGCTTCAGCTGGTTGCTCAAGGACACGGGGTATTCGGTCCCAATATACTGAGCCCAGAACAACTTCTCCGTTGAGCTCCCCTCCTCAGCCCGGTAAAACTCCGCGGCATCCAGCACACTGCGGGGAAGATCTGCAAACGCTCCTGGAGAGCTCCGAACTCGGGTAAGAAAAAGGAAAGTCTCCTTCACATGCTTGCTTTGCATATTGAATGCCTTACCCGTTGCTATCTTCTTTGCCGCATCAATCTCCTGGAGGGCCTTGTGGGCTTCGGCCTTGGCACTCCGGACGCTTTCAAGCGCCTGCGCGAGCTCGTACTCTCACGTCTTGGAGTCAAGCTCCAAGGACTCGTGCTTTTTGGCGAGAGCCTCGAGCTCTTGATGCACATCGCCCACTTGGGCTTCTTATTTCTCCTGTTCAATGTGTTCTTTGGCCGCTTTGTCTTCGGCCACAGACAATGCCTTCCTCAGGGTCTCCACCTCAGTCGTGGCCCCTGACAAATTCATGATGATCCTATTACTTTACACCAAACTTCTTTTTAACTATATAAACTAGGGTATATCTTACCTTTGCTCTCTTCGAGCTGCCCCTTGGTAAGGCCGAGCTCGTCCTCGGACTGCTTCAGGGCCTGCTTCAGCGCAGAGACCTCCGCAGTACGTGCGGCAGCGGCCAGCAGGGAAGCCTGCACATACACATAGACATACTCTAATTAGACTCCTGAGTTATCATTTGATACTCTATTCGGCTTTTCTTCACGAACACCGAACAGAGCATCAGGGGCTACTATCTATGCGGTAATATTTTTATATTTTGAATGCTTACCTCAAATCCTGTTAGGAGGCTGGCACAAGCTTCGGTCAGTCCGTTTTTGGCGGACAGAGCCTTCTTGACCACCGCACTCATGATAGTGCGGTGTTCTTCATCGATGGAGGCGATGTGAAGCGCTTCCAGCAAGTTGTTCAGTGCCTCTGGTTGGACAGAGGACACTGGCACGGATGGTTGGCCCCCTTAATGGGGGACCACCTATCGGAGTCCGGAACCATCGAAGGTTTCGGCGCAGTGTCCGGCTGGGGCCCGAACTCGAAGCCCATAGGAGCCTCGCTCCCTTGGTACTGAGGATCCGGGAGGTCGCCGTGAGGCGCCCCCAGGATCACCTCCCCTTGGGTCGGTGCCTTTTGAGGCAGCACCTCGGTGTTGTCCGTAGGGCGAGGGGTGGAAGCCGTCGGGGGAGAACCGCTGTTCATATCCGACGAGCCCAAAGAGCCGCTCGACGAGGGTACGTCGAGATGAGCTCGGGCCGGACTGCATAATCATGTTCGGCATGAGCAAAAGCAGTACAATAAAACATACCATGAAGTACTATGGTGTCCGGACACTTACGACTTCGCCAGGGGCTTGTCCTTGGGTAGCCACTCGTTGCCACTGTCGGCGGCCGTCGTGGCACAGTCCGGAGGGAGGGTCTTTCCCTTCTTGGACCCTTCGGCCTCCCCAGATGGGTCGGCCTTCCTTTTCTTGTCTCCCCCGGCTGGGGGGGAGAACTTTTCTCCTCTTCCTCGTTTCCGTGGGAGGAGTGCGCGTCGGACTCATCAGACGATGAGTCCGATAGAACCACCTTACGCCGGAGACCCTTTCGGGTCCCCGCGGCCTTCTTCTTGGCCGTCTTTTCCGGCACCTCGTAAGGTGTCGGAGTCAGCATCTTCCTTAGAAGAGCGTTTGCAGGATCTTCGGGTAGGGGGGTTGGGCAATCAAGCTGCTCCACTGTCTTTATCCAGTCCTGTTACTGACATGAAAGCTTAGATCCAACACATAACCAAACCAGGGCACATAAATACCCTGAGAGATATAAAAGCCTACCGGATGGGCGCGGCGCTTTGCGCTGAGTCCGCGGTCCTCGGTGAGGGAGGGAGGCATCTCAGCGCCCTTGAACAGCACCCTCCAGATGTCCTCGTGCGTCGTGTCGTAGAGCTCTTGCAGCATCTGGTGCTGGGCCGAGTCGAACTCCCACAAAACAAATGCCCGTCGTTGGCATGGAAGGATCCGGTGGAAGAGCATAACCTGGACCACGTTGACGAGCTTGATTTTCTTGTTCGTCATGTTCTGGATGCAGGTCTGGAGTCCGGCCAGCTCTACCGAAGAGCCCCAGGACAGGCCCTTCTTTTCCAAGAGGTGAGCCACGTGGGGATTCTGGATCAAAATTTGGGGGCCGCCACCCAGTTGGAGTCGCGCGGCTCGGTGATGTAGAACCACCCCGATTGCCACCCCTTTATGGTATCCACGTAGGTACCCTCGAACCAGGTAACATTAGGCATCTTGCCCACCATGGCGCCTTCGCATTCTGCTTGCTGGCCACCCACCACCTTCGGTTTGACATTGAAGGTTTTCAGCCATAGGCCGAAGTGGGGCCTGATGCAGAGGAAGGCCTCACACACGACGATAAAC
Source organism: Triticum urartu (assembly GCF_056163025.1). Taxonomy (NCBI): domain Eukaryota; kingdom Viridiplantae; phylum Streptophyta; class Magnoliopsida; order Poales; family Poaceae; genus Triticum; species Triticum urartu. The sequence goes on along the minus strand of NC_141876.1, from coordinate 358,006,008 downwards.
ACCGAGATGTTGAGGATGAAGTTGGGGTCCAGATCATGAAAATCCAGCCCGTGGTAGAACATGAGCCCGCGGACAAACGGGTGGAGAGGAAATCCCAGTCCGTGGATGAAATGGGTAAGAAAAACTACCCTCCCATGGGGTTCGGGCGTTGGACGATCTGCCCCGCATTTTGCAGCCGGTGCGCGATATTTGCAGCTAGGTGCCCGGCCTCCCATAACTTTTTGATGTTCTCCTTCGTGACGAAGGAGACCATCCACTTGCCTCCTGCTCCGGACATGATTGGAGTGGTTCGAGAAGAAGAACGCGAGCTTGGGCGCTAGAGCTCGGGTGTGCGGGAATGGGTAAGCGAGGAGGAAGAAGGCGTGGGTGAAAAAAGTAAATCTTTGTCCCTTTATAAGGGCGGAGGAGGCGATGAGTCTCCCCACTTGCCTGGCAAAACCGCTTATTCCCCAGGCGCCGTAATTGATGGCGAGGTTGGGTTACCCACGTCTGTATTCATGAGAATCCCGTGATAAGGGGAACACGATCTCTGCTTTGACAAGACGTATCAAGAAAACCGCCTCGCGATATGTGCAGAGCTGGTTGAGAAAAGCGGTTCGAATAATAACCGGGCCATGAAGTGATGTCATACTATCGAAACGTGTCGGCAGATTAGATTTGTGGAAGTATTATTCTCTCTACGGTGGTATGTGGAACTTATTTTGCAGGGTCGGACACTATCCTTGTATTCAAACTCTTCCATGGTGTATTTGGAGGAGGAACCCGCCTTGCAATGTCGAAGACAACACTGCGCGCCGGACTCATCGTCATTGAAGTCTGGTTCAGGGGCTACTGAGGGAGTCCTGGATTAGGGGATCTCTGGACAGCCGGACTATATCCTTTGGCCGGACTGTTGGACTATTAAGATACAAGATTGAAGACTTCGTCCCGTGTCCGGATGGGACTCTACTTGGCGTGGAAGGCAAGCTAGGCAATACGGATATGTACATCTCCTCCTTTGTAACCGACCTTATGTAACCCTAGCCCCCTCCAGTGTCTATATAAACCGGAGGGTTTTAGTCCGTAGGACAATATACAATCATACCATAGGATAGCTTCTAGGGTTTAGCCACTCTGATCTTGTGGTAGATCAACTCTTGTAATACTCATATCATCCAGAACAATCAAGCAGGACGTAGGGTTTTACCTCCATCAAGAGGGCCCGAACCTGGGTAAACATTGTGTCCCCTGCCTCCTGTTACCATCCGCCTTAGACGCACAGTTCGGGACCCCCTACCCGAGATCCGCCGGTTTTGACACCGACAAAATACATTGCCTATCTAGCCCCCAACCTCTCGTGTGCACGCACGCGCGTTGTCTATCTAGGTCACTTCCTCGAGACTGTCTCACTCTTTCTTCCGCACAGCAGGCCACACTCGCTCAATCTCGCTCTCTTTATCTCAGTCTCGATTAACCTTGTTTTCTTTCACAAACAAATGATATATCTCCCTGTTCGGGCCTCGATCGACACACTCTATACTCTCTCACGCAGATTGTCTATCTTGGTCAGTCCATCCAAGTCGCCCCCACTCTTTCGACCTCATGGCGGGCTACGCTCGCTCAATCTCTCTCTCCCCCTCTCTCGCTCACTCTCTCCCTCTCTCTCTCTCTTTGTATGTCTCGATTAACCTCGCTCTTTCTCGGACACAAACGATATATCTCCATGTTTGAGCCCAAATTGACATATTCATATTATATACTCTCTCATGCACATTGCCTATCTAGGTCACTCTCTCCAATCCGTCTCACTCTTTCGGTCGCACGACGACCCACACTCGCTCAATCTCTCTCCCTTTATACATGTAATCGATTGACCTTGCTTCCTCCAATGCACAAAATATATCTACATGTATGTTGCTGGATCATCTCTCAAGCTCTATCTTACAGCCCTCACCCTTCCCAAAAGCTCAATCCAACAATATATCTCCAGAGCATATATATCTTTTCAATGAATGTCAGACCACACTCACTTTGTCTCTCTATATATATGTCTCTCGATTGACCTCGCTTTCTCACGCCGTATCTTCCACACATTGAAGCTACCTCTCCATCCCTCTCAAAGCCGGAGCTATTTACATTGCGAGGGGGACTCCAACCTTGGATTAATTTGTGTAGGCATTTATTCCGATGGGTTTAGATTATATTTTCATAGCATTTGGCCCACAACTACTCCGAACACCGTTGCAACCCCCGCACATCCCCTAATTGATTTCTCTCTGGATCGGTCATCGCTCTCTAGCACGTCCTTTATTGCCTTCAATGTCGCACCATGGTGTTATTGCAAAAAACTCTATTGTTCTCTTTAATTATTACAAATAAGCTACAAAACTACACATCGATAGTCGACCTGGAGTGGAACAAATTTCGACCCACAAATTGAAGTGCTACAAACTACACACCGAGGGGCCCACCTGTCATGAAACAAATTTGGACCCATATACAAATTAAAAAATAAAGGACGAGGATCGAACATGCGACCAGGGCCTCCAAACCGCACATCAATAGGCAACATACGTAGAACAGCAATGTTTGTTGTACCCCCCTTTGTTCATATAATGTTTTTATATTACCGCATCCTATTTAATGGATAACATGTAATATTATTTTTAGTACATTAGTGGGACTAGCTCGTTAGCACGTAGTCCTATTCGCCTTCACTTACTGGTGGGTTCCATGTGTGCTCTCTCTCTCTCCTCCCCTTCTGCGTTTAGACGCATGGGCAAACACAAAGAACTCGCGGGCGATGTTGCCGTTGACCATATCTGGACGCGTTCACAAGTTACGGCACCAGTTTCATGTACTAGTAGTACTAGTCAATGTGTACGTGCAATGCATGTTAATTTGGAAGTATATTAAGTGCATGTGGATATTAAGTAGGATATTATTTGCGTGTTATTATGTGATTAGCACTATTTTGGCATGAAATTAACTGCACGCTAAACATGTTGAGCGCTCGACATTGAAGCAGTCTAGGTCGTTGGATGAGAAGGAATACATGTGGCTTCATGACATTTTATATTTAAATTGATATGGCTCTAGCAGAACATTCAATCGATCAAACCATAGGTCTCATTTATTCTGACTCCGACTTTACATTCATACGATGATCGGTCTAAAATAAACAGAAATGATAAATGTTCAGATTTTAAGCATGGCAATCCGAACATTTTTCATGGAAAATTTAGATTACGAGGCGGGGGGGCATCTTGCGATGGGAAGCGGCTCCTCTGCCGTGCTCTGTTTGTCGTCGGGCCACTGACCGACAGCAATGGAGGCGTCTTGCACCATTGTTGGTGTACTCCTGGACGTTGGCCCTAGATTCAAGGAAGGCCACAATGTTCTGGACTTCGATCTCCAGGAGCGAGTCAACTGGCGGGAGGAGGCAACTGGCGTTGGTGCAAGGAAGCGGTCGACGGCGGCCATCCATGCCGCTAAGGGGGGCACTGGCACCCGCGCGGGGACAGGCGTTGGCAACGGCGCGACGGAGACATTCGTGTGCACGAGCACCGGCACCGGCACGCACGTCAGTGCATGCGCAGGCGCATGTGCTGGCAGGTGCACGGGCGCGTGAAAGTCAGCGGGGACCTCGTGGGACCCCGTGGCATCAAGCTCGGCGACAATGTGCGGCTCCCAGCCCATCAATGCCACGGGGATGGGTGCTGGCGCAGTCGGGGCGACGGGAGCCGGAACGGGAGCGGCGACAGGCGCGGTGTCTTCCCGCAAGGCTGGTTCAAGCTCGTCCCAAAGCGCCTTATGTTCTTGAGACTCCGGCTGGGTGTCTTCCTTGGGAAACTGGAAGACTAAGGGCAGACCATCGTGATGTGGCATGGCGTATGGTTAGGTCAGGCTGGTTGGAGGTAGACGACAGGAGAATCGGAGAGGAAGAGAGAAGATTCTAGTGATACCGGGTAGTGCGGGGTTGATTTTAAACTGCGGCACCGGCGACATTAAAAGTGGGAGCAGTTGGGATGAAGGTGGGCGGCAGAACCTGGTCAAAGGGCTCGTCTCCCAGTGAGCCTGAGCAGCGGTCTGCTCGCACGCCTCCTGTCAGCCGGCGCAGCGGTCCGCTCGCACGCCTCCCATCAACTTACACGCTTGCTCGGACGGCACCTACTGATGAGAAGCGAGACTCGTGGCAGCACGTAAACGCCCATGGTTTCAATAAATACCTTGGATCTTCATTTGTGCAACTTCGCATAAGCAGCCTATCTCAAATTGAAGAAAAAATTACGTAGGAATATTTGTGCCATATCATGTGACCATGCTCAGTTTCATGAATTTCTGGTCACTCTTGGATTTTCTGAAATTTAAATCCAGGATTCTAAACAATATCATAACCTGCATCATGCAATAAATTTTCAAGCGATACATCTTTCCTGTTGTATTTCTTAAGAAAGGATTTGGTCAAACATTTTGCTTAGTTAGACTTCAGACAAGTTATATATGTAGAGTAAAAGGATAATCCCTCCGTACCAGTGCATTGCCTGATATATTAAGTCAAGTACTAGGCACGAACAAACGGGCTCAATTATGTGCTCATCCTGGTGTAGTACTACTATTAGTTGTCCTAGGCAATGCAGTTGATGGGTGACCTTGGGTAGCGGCGACCGAGGGAATTGAACCGTGCTCCGCACGGTTCATAAGTTGTCTAGTTACTAAAGCATCCCTCCATTGTTCATCGGTAGTCACTATGGACCGGGGACATGAGGGGAATTTCCTAGGGCTGGAATTCTGGCCGCCAGATATTTCTACTCGCAACACGGAGGCTTGACTGGTTGGGGTTGGCTAATGTGCGTACCACGCACGCCACCAGAAGGACACGAGCCTGTTTTTTTTGGATCAACACAAGCCCGGTTTTTTTCTTTTTTTCAGGATCAACATGAGCCAAGGTCTGGCTAGTATGCCTTTGGGTCCTACCATTCGAGTATACGAAATGAATCTTTCAAATTGTCGAACGAATCTATGTGTATTACAATGCCCGTATTTTCCTTGCAAATAGTAATCTCAACGTGGTAATTGATTTATGACGAGTTCTTGGATTAGAGTGAGTTTGTGATATAGTGATCTCAATGTGGATTTCACATTTCATGGTATCCCTAGTAAGTTTTTCATTGCAAATTCAAATTTAAAAGATGAAGGGTATGGTGGTGAGAAAACTTTGTATGTATCAAGCATATGACCACACACACACACAAGAACACAACAACAATCCAATAAGTATAGTGCATCTATTTTTCCAAACCATGCATGTATGACACGAATTCAAAAATACTCCTTTTGTTCCTAAATATTAGTCTTTTAGAGATTTCAACAAGTGACTACATACAGAGCAAAATGAGTGAATCTACACTGTAAAATATGTCTATATACATCCATATGTGGCAGTCCATTTGAAATCTCTAAGAAGACTAATATTTAGGAACGAAGGGAGTAAAATGTAAGACATGCATGGTCCTCAATTCAATATTCAAAATGAACAGGAAACTGAAACATGAATATTAAGTCTAGTGCTACAGTACATGCAAATGTTGTGTTTAGGCAGAGCTATGTAGATTGTCGAGGGTTAACCCCTCGACCTTAGATAAAATTGTGAAGTTGCGTTTAGTATTGTTTAGATTATATTTGTCCCCACCCTCCCAAACACCGATTGGTTATGCACCCCCCCTCCTCCCCGGGAGAATATCATGTGCCCCACACCTTAGATGCTATATACTGATACGAGTTCCTTGGAGCTTGTAGATCTGAGATATAGGAGCTCACAGGATGTCTTAATATTTTTACAGGAAACCTTGATGAGTTTGAGAATTGCACACAATTTGTACAAAAACTACTCAGATGCCCTTGGATCCCATATCCAACGACCTCGAAGCTCATATCACCATAGCATCTAAGATTAAGGAGGATATCATATTCTCCTGTATGTAAGAATATCATGTCGTTCGATTTGTGACCCAACAACTCCTCGATGGTTCGAATGTTTTTTTGCAGAAAAGCCCCCAAAGAGTTCGGCCACTGCTTACAAGCACAAAGACTGCTCAGATGCCATTGGATCTCAGATGAAATGACCTCGAAGCTCGTATCACCGTAGCGTCCAAGCTGCGAGAGCACCTGATGTTTTCTCACACGGGAGAATATGAGGTGCCCCCGCACCGTAGATTCTATGGCGATACGAGTTCACGGAGATCTAATGGCTCACAGTAGGAGGTTTGAATGTTTTTGCAATATACGCCTGAGAGAGTTCGGGAAATGCGCAGAAAGTACAAGTACTATGCATGTGGCATCAGATCACAGATCATATGACCTAGATGCTCGTATCACCGTATCGGCTAATTAAGCTACGGGGAGCACCTAATATGAGCAACACGGAGCCGTTGGATCCAAGATGCAGCCGCACACACAAGGCTAAATGTTTTATTTGCAAAAAACCTTGGATAGTTTGGAAATTGTGCATAATTACAAAGACTACTCCCAAGCCATTGAATCTTAGTTCCAACGATGTAAAAACTCGTATCACAATAGCATCTAAGCTACGGGGTGGATGTGATATTCTATGCCGCTATCATTTTTGTTCGTAAACTTGCAAAATACATGTAACTCGTGTTGTTACTTGTATAACCGCGCAAAATGTTTGTTCAAAAAAACCATCCTACACTGAAATATCAAAACAACACACGGGGGGTCCCACTTGTCATTGATCAAATTTGGACCTAAAACTAACAAATATAAAAGACGGGATTCGAACTGGCAACCTGGACTACAAAGCGTAAGTCGATAGCCTGAAACAACAATGGTTGTTGGCTTTGTCCCATAACTTGAGTTTATACAGAATTATGTTGAGTGGAGTAGAGGGAGTGCCTCGTCAACATGTGCATGACCGTTGACTCACTTACTGGTGGGTCCCAGGTCTGCGATCTCTCTCTCCTCTCCATCATCTAACCTTTAGACGCACGGGCACACATGAAGAGCGGCACTAGCTTGCCGTGGTGTTATTATAACTAAAAAACCTTGAAAAATAGAAGAATCGCCTAGAACAAGAGACATTGTGGCTGGTCGAGACGGAGCTAACCACACCTATCCTCTGTGCTACGTTAGCAAGATGAAGCTGTGTGGCTAGTGGGGTGTTTTCGACCGACTGGCTGGGTCGCGAGGTCGAACCATAGGTACTACTATGTCTGATACAGTATATTTTTACACGCACATTTTTCCTCCGTGCCGAGAAGTGGCACACCCTACCGTGCGGTTTCGGGGTCCTCCCGGGTGGTGCACGCATATATTCTTCCTTGCCGAGACGTGGGACGCCCTACCGCGCGTTTTCTGGGTCCTCCTCGGTCGTAGCGCCGAAGCAAGTAAATGAGTCGTCAAATCACGAAAGACCACCTTTCCCGCCGAGTACATCAGTGAAGCATGGTGGCTAGCTAGTTGGGCTAGTGCGACCGATTAGCTAGGCCGCCGCCACATTTTTTCACCCTTTTTTTATCTCCTTGCCGGCAGGAAAATTTAAATATCCACCGCGGCGTTGCTCTAGTCTTTGGGTGCGGCAGGCGCGACAGGATTTTTAATTTTTGACTGACGAGAACACGCGCGGCAGGATTTTTAATTTTTTGCTTCCTCTCCCCATTGCTTCTACCTGGTGCCATGGCGGCGCAGCAGATCACGGAGTCTGAGGTGAGGCGCCTGACACAGGAGCTCGAGGCCAAGGATGCGGAGCTCAGGGCCAAGAACGTGGAGCTCCGTGAGCTCAAGAAGGAGAGGAGTGCCATGCTCCTCCATTATGTGCGGGAGTTCACGGAGCTTCAAAAGTGGCAAGCGTCCACCACAAATATGCTCGAGGCATCGGCGGCGTTGCTGCAGAAAGCGGGAGATACGATAAGCCGTCAGGGGAGCCGGCTGGAGCGCGAGCGGGCCGATCGTGATGAGGTCCAGGATCGCCTCAGCCACTTGGTGGACCAAGTTGCCACGCATGTGTTGCGGTTGCGCGATGCCTACCATCGTGCCAGCGCGACCATGTCGGTCGTCAGGCTAAACCCGTTCGACCACCCCGTCGACTTCAATGAGATGCGGCTTCCTGACCTGGTCTCCTTCTTCACCTATATCTCCGAGGAGCTGAGTCGTCTCCGTGCGATGGTGGGGGCGGAGCTGGACAAGGAGGGGTTGTGGATTGCCGTCGGCAACGGTGAATCCTCTTAGGGCTCCGTCACCGAAATCCATTCGTGCCATTGGATGCCGTCTTTGACGAGCTGGCTCCCGTCGACCGGGAGCGGGCTCTGCGGGCCGTTGCACCCTGCATCACCAACGCCGTGCGCCTTGAGAGGCAGAGGGACTTTGGTGGTGTTTAGGCGTCCTATGCATGGGCATGTCCATGTTTCGGTGCAACATGACCGTTGGATCATACTCAGACGGTGCAGATCAGTCATTGTAGCACAAAGCGTGTGGGTGTGTTTGGTTGCATTCTCATCTCAATATAGTTGTTCCCTCTTCGTGTATTTGTGTTAACCTACTAGTGTGGACTCATGCACCCTTCATGCACTCTGCCAAACACCCAAAAGTGGGTCGAAAAGGGAACTTTTGCTCCCATCCCGTGCACCCTTCATACACCCTGCCTGACACTGAGTCATCGTGCTTCATATGGTCCATGTTTCGTGGAGTATTGTAGCATCGTACTCTTCGTGCGCTATAGACCTAGTTCTGTTGACATTGATCTCCCTGTTCATTATCTACCAGACAGTCAAAATAGTGGTACTATGTTACATTACTGCTCATATAGTTGACATGCGCACAACATCATTTGTTATCGTCATATCTTACTACACTAGCAACAAGATTATGTAGTACTGATGTATGAACCACTGCACATGCCTAGTAGTAGGAGCACTGTGTATGTTCAAGTGGCTACCATGTTTCGCACTCCTCTGTCGTAAGAGTGGAAACGCTTGCTGTAATCATTTTTTTCTTCAGAAAAAACAGTGGACTCGCTCTACCGTGCAGATCCTCCTCGACGGTCGTTGGGAACTTTGCTACTCACTTTCGCCGACATGTGGGACAGCCATCATCAGGGTCCACCAGCCATGCACTAAATTACTCCGTAGTAGAGTGCCCAACTACATGGTAGACTACCCCGATCGAAGCGTCGAAGTAATGCCCAATGAGCTATCAAATCACAAAACCCCCTCCTTTCTAGCAGTAAGTTGGACGAACGAAGCAACCATCATTTCACTCTTCTCTCTCAGCTTCCTCTCTACCCAACCCTCGCTTCTCCCTCATCTTGTTCCTCATTTCTTCAAGAAAACCCCGACCTTCTTCTGTCGTTGTTCTTCTCTCCCAAAGAAGGAAAGGTGAGCGCATCAATGGTGTTGAGTCTTGCCAAGGCCCGGTCTTGCAACCCCGAGACTGATCCTATAACTCCCTCTCTGTTCTTCTTTTGGGTTTGTGATTATGGTTTGTTTTCTTTTATTTCTATTTGACAGTTTCTTCATGGATGCTGGAGCACCGGCCCAAGTGATGTCTATGGCTCTGGCAAAAACCGTCGAGGCTCATGGTACGAAGAAGCGCAAGCACCCCGCCGAGACTACCGCAGACAAGCTCAAAGCCATCGCCCTGTCCAAGCCCCCCTCTCCGGGATCCCTCATTAAGCAAGTCTAGGTAATATCTCTTCTTGACGATCTTTTTCTCAATCTTGATCGCGTTTTTTCATCTAACACGCAGTACTAGTAGTAGTAGTACAACTTTCTGGGTGATCTTGCATGTGATTTTTGTGTGCCAAATGGCGGTTCTAAATTCCTCTTTTGACCAAAACATGCGAGAGGTTGACACTGATTTCTTATAGATTACTTTCAACTACTTTATGAACATCAATGCTACCTTTGAAGAGGGTATATTGCATCAGTAACTTGTGTTATGGATATTGCAAGTAATCCCTCTGCTCTCATGCCTTTGAAGACATGTTCTAGTGTCTTTGTTCACTCATTTCTGTGCGTATATGTAGTCATATATGGAGTAAAATATTGAAAATCATCTTATATTTCTGAACAAAGGTAGTAATAAAATATTTGGTTTCTGTTTGAATTAGAACCAGGTCCGCGATGGAGATGAAGTTCTCAAAGTCATGCCATGTGAACTGAAAGACCTGAGGAAGAGTTCTACTGCTAAACTATCCAGCTGTTGTGTCCTTGTTGCCACGTGTCCTGAACTAGTGTTTTCCTGTAGCATTGTTGTTAGGCGTGTTCTCGAGGCTATACTTGACCACAACAATTTCCTGGTTGTGCCTTCGATTACGAAGGGTGTGGTTCTTGTAAAGCTTCCAGACAAATCTTATGCGGCTTGTCTGTCATGTTTATGAGTGGAAAGACCACTCTGTTAGGTTCTCCAAGGTTGAGGAGATGGTGATGGTGCCGGTAGACATCTCTCACGAAGTCCATGGCCTAGTAAGTTATGCGGGGTTCATCCCGTAGGTTGGTGGCAAGAAATAGTCTGCAGAGTTTAATTAGTGCAACTTTACTTGTCTGTAGTAAGTACTATTATTTACTACTTGATTTGTGCTTGTGAACCCTGTATTGTTTAGTACTGTCGCTTTTGGTGTGTGGTGAGTCCTGAGAACAGCCTATGTTAATGTCTTTCCACTCAATTTAGTATGTATATTTTGAAGTATCCAGATCATCTTTTTTGTGAGGACGGTTTATCAATTATGGTTACACTCCAATATCTGTATGCATTGCAGGGTTTATCGCACCCACTAGGATTTCCAGTCCCATGGATGTTTGGTCCATATGATTTGTCACGACCTTTGGACTGTCCTGCTTGTGGGAGTAGGCGGGGACCCTACATGCCACGCGTAGTTGGATGGCCAATCTTCGGTTTAGTACTTCAACATAGTGATTTCCTGGTAAGGATTCACTCGTATCACATCAAGTAAATCTTATTGATTTACTGTCTAAATTTATTGATTTAATGTCATGTTTTCTTTCTTTTGCTGCAATTTTACAATGCAGGTTTTTCCATGTGACATTTATCACAGAATAAACCGTTTGGTTTGCTCTACGATGGATATTTTTGTAGGTTTCACTTCTTATGTCGTGTCAGTAACGAAGGCACTGTCCATCACTTATATTACTGGAAAAAAAATTGGATCAGCCTGTTGTCTGAGTACAAGATGAATCCCTATGATGAACTGAAGTTGGTTTAACAAACACGACACAATTAGTCCTTCTCGCGTTTAAAATAAATTAAGAAAAAGACTAGATCACGGTCACGGAGCCTAGTCAAGTTAGAAAGTTGATTATAGCATATCAAACACGATCGCCGCTGTCTCGCACATCGGTACCACCTTCAGCAATGGATCGAGCATCGGCAATTGCTCTTGCACTGACAGTGGCAGCAGCTCAGTCTGATCCAGTTGAGGATTGGGCACCGACCGCGTCAGCGGATTAGGCTGATCTACCGGAGGATTGGGCAACGACACCCACACCTGCTCCGACACCGGCACCAGCTCTACAAGGAGCACCATCTCTGGCAGCAGCGGTGGCACAACCAATCGCACCGGCACGGGTACCAGCAACGGCTTCGGCACCTGCACCAACACTTGCACTTGCATATGCTCCGGCCCGTGCAGCGGCAACAGAACCAGCAGTTGCATCGGCAATAGACTAGGCTACAGTTCGCACTTCATATACCAAAGTCCTTACAAAAACCGATATGTCCACCTTCTTGGTAAGCATTGGCCGCCCAAGTGCTTCATTCTTTTTTCTTTCCATGTTGTTTCACATGATTCACTGTGTTGATCTAACTGTTTGTGTATGTCTTCTTGTTTGCAAACAGAGAATTCTTAGAGCAGCGAGGGAGTCGTTCAACAATCCGGGCAACCATGGCCAAGTTTCTCTTACCAGGCGCAGCCTTGGTGTGAATGAACCTGCTCAATATACCATAAGTACAAAGGATGGTCGCGTGATGATTGATGCTAAAGGATGGTCAAGGTTCAAATCTAAATCATATCTTGCGGTAGGGGATGATGCCAAAATCGAACTTTCTCGGCAAGGAGAGCTAGTCCACATCAACTGTGAAATTTTTCAGTAGTAGCACGCAACTGCCGAACTGATCTATCCTCCGAGAGATTTTGATGTAATACTCTGGCATGGTGAAACAAGTGTCCTGTGTGTATAAGTAGTACGACAGTATCGTTGATAGAATTGCAACTCTGATTGCTTGTTAGGAACTGTCGTTTGATTTCATTCCAACAACTGTCGTGCTTTATTCAATTTTGTGTATTAGCCTTGCGACAGCATCTAAAACCAGCACCGTACCGACCGCTTGCAATATGAAAAGCACTGAGGTAGAACACATGGGCCCCCAAACATGCAGGCCCACCGGCCTGTGGCCCAAAGTCCAGAACCGTGAGCATGTCTGAGTATTTTTCAGCTAAACCCCCAAAATGTCTGTGTGTTGCAGGTAACATCAAGATGCATTTGTATGAGTATTTTATCTTGGGAGGGAAAAGGATGAACGAGGGAAGGCCTTATTTGCAAATGTGGAGAGGTGTGTGGGTACCTTTTTGCAAAATTGCCATAGTTTCCTTCCTATCCTTCAGATATAAATTGGATGGCCTATATTGCAGGATGGCAGGCACACCATCATCACCAACTCATCTATACCATGTTAAAAAAACTCTGTTTTTTATAATTATATATGTTATATATATTCCCCTTGATTTTTCTTATGTATAAAGTTGTGATATAAAAGATCTTTATATTTCTTTACAGAGGGAGTATCTCTCTGTCAAAAATATATTTATGTGTAACTAGTTACTCCTGTCTTTCTACTTCCTTTCACTGATATGTGGGGCATCCGGCAATGGGGTCCATGTGCCATATGCACCAAAAGAGTGCACAACTGCATGGTAGACACACCCCGGTTGTAGCGCCGCAGTAATGCCCAATGAGCCGTCGAATCACAAAAAAACCCCACCTTTCCAGCTTTAGCAGTAAGCTGGACGGACAAAGCGGCAATATTTCACTCAGCCTGAATCCCCTTCTCCCTCGTCTGCTTGTTCAGAGAAAACCCCTGCCCGGCGATTGCATAGGGTTTTCTCATGGAGAACCTGGTACGAATTCTTCATCCATCCTCGATAAATCCAAGTCCCTTGGTCGCGGGTACTCCTACGATGGCAGCCACCGCCGTTGATGCATTTTTCTTCCTACTGAATCTAGTGTGTTTCATTTGCAGTGCCCAAAGTGCAAGGACCCTACAGGTTTCTGCGCCCTCCGTGAGACGCCACACTTGTTCCTTCTCATCCTAACATAGGATTTTAAAATGCGCACAGTATGTTCCTATAATCCTCTTTTCTATCTGGGAGAGTGGGGTTTTTTGAACATGCTGTCGACTAATTTGGAAATTTGGATTGCTATATTTGGATAAAAGGTACTAGTACCATGGTTAACACTAACGTGAAGGACGAAAATATTTCTAGATTTGGATATAGGGAATACATTGTGTTCTCATATTATTTTTCCTGCAGTGCATTCCTTGCTCTGCCAGAACACATGTACTCAAGATGCTCGGCCTTGCCATAAGTAAATACACCAGTTTAATGGTCACAGTGAAGACAATACATGGATATAATTTTCGAGTTGGGTTCATGAACCAAGAAGATCGCTGCTTTTTTATGGCCGAACTTGGATAAACTTTCTCAAGTCTTATGGACTGAAAGTTGGCGCGCGAATGTTGATGGAAATAGCAGAACCTGGTCTCATCTTCACTGCGATCTTCCACCCCGACGTCGTTCCAATTGTTCATCCATGTTAGTTTTGTATCTGGTTCTTGCTTCTTGCCTCGATTACTTCTTAATCCACCTATTATGTCTAACTAATCACAATTTAACTTTAGAAGTAGCAACGAATCTCTCATGAAGATGTTACTTATAACTAATATTTCTTATAATTGGTGACACGTGTAGGTTTTTTCAGAGTTAAGCAGGCTACTCGTTTGTTATTCTATAAGAACTCGACTGTTACTCATGGCACTAAAGTTGACTTGGACGACATCCACAAGTTCCTACACTTTATTGATCATCTTGAGGTCCTTGTGGGGCGTTTCAATGGTGGAAGGCCACGTGGGATATGTGTGTCACTGCTGCACTCGTTGAACAGGTCCAACTGTGTTGAGGAACTTATGGTACGAGCTGTTTTCTGTTATATATGTTGTTCATAAACTCTTGCTTATGCACAGTTCTACAGTTGTGATCTTCTTGAAACAGGAACTGCCCAGGTCTATTGTTCCTATACAGATGCCTGACCATGGTCGGGTCAGACTTGCGCTTGGTCACAACATGATGTTTATGTTGACCTACTCCATTCCCCTTGGAGGTGAAAAGATACTTATTCATGGGTGGTCTCAAATAATGAAGACCTGTCCATCTTGGAGAATAGGACAACAGATTATGTTCCTGCTTTTCCATGGATCTAAAGCGAATATCCTGTTTATTGACCACATTGCGAGATGAAGCTGCTTTCAGTAGGTTGTGGATGCACGGGGTGGCGCCTGGGCCTTGTCCTGGGGCTTGGCAGCCTCACCCTTTGGTTAACTGTAGGCAAAGTAGCATTGTTCAAGGAGTGCTTTGTATGATTGAACCTGTATAAGTACTCATACTGCTTTCAGCTATGGTTGTTAAGTGCCCCTGCTAGTTTCAATTAAGGTTGTTAAGTACTCCTACTGCTTTTACAGTCTATCGTGTTTCTTCAGTCCTGTCTTCCTCCAGCCGCCAAAATCAAACCAGCGCCCGCGGGGCTGCCTGCTTCCGCCTCCCACGGCTGGTTGCGCCTCAGCGCACACATCGCCGCCCCACCGTCTCCTAAATCATTAACGCCGACCTCTGAGGCCTCGCCGTCATCATCCGCGTGCTTTCCTGCGCTCGCCGTGGCGCCGCCCTCTCGCATTGTCAACATGGTCAACAAACAAGAGGATCGACAAAGGACTGTACGTGGAGAGGATGATAGCAGGGGCCCACCATGACCATGGTCGGACGCAAGGAAGTTCCTCATTTTTTGTATATATATATACACTCCATTGTCAGCATATGGAAAAAGAAATTGCTTCCTGCTAGTGGTTTCCTGACATCTGGGACTCGCGACATTGTCAGCGTATATAGTCAATAGACAAGAGAACAGCACAAGATCGGCTGACACCTGGGACGTAGCTACTCGAGCAGTATTTTTTTGTTATTGTTGAGACGGAGCAAGGTTTCAATTGGGTTGTGGCCCGTCTAGCCCAGGCTTATATTTTATGTTCATCACATGACCAGCCCAGCTATTTTTTGTTTGTGAAAATGAGCCCAGTTTATTTTATTTTTTTGAAGAATACCCAATCCAGGCCTACTTATTTTTCTATGCCCTGATGGGCTGTAACTCTTTCAAGACGCCTGCAAATCTTGAAACTAATATGAAATGGGTTGTAAATATAAAAAATAGATGACGAATTGGCAATTACTTTATAATTTCTGAATTTTTTCACATTTTCATATTCCAATTTCACTTGGCTTTAACCTAATTCAAATTACTTTAAATCTGGCTCGACATTTCGGTATTAAAAATAGTTTGGAACCCACAGAAATATGCGAAATTTCATTTAAATTTGTACCCCTGGCCCTGGCCAACAAAAAATGGACTGCAATAGATTGCATAAGAAGTTGCAATGAGCTATATATAAATTATTAAAAAATTAGAGAATGGTCTGACTTGTGGGCCTATTAAGTTGACGCATATGCATGATTTTTTTTACTTATTATATACGACAACAAACGATTCTAGCAGACGTAACCGTTGGATGTCAATCCAACGGCCGTCGTATTTCTTTAATCTCTGATCTTCTTGCTCCAACTGCCAAATCCAGCGCCGGCGGGACCGTCAGCTCCCGCCTCCCGTGGCCGGCTGTGCTACCATGCAGGCCTCACCACCCCCTACTACTCCTACCGTTGGCCAGGCCATCCCTCTACTCACCCACATCCCTCCACTACTATGGCTTCACCGCCTCTGGGCCATTCCCTTCCTGGGTCTCGCCGTCGTCCATCGCGCTGGTTTCTCGGCATGGCGTGGTCAACGTTATCAACAAATGACAACATCGAAAGAGGGACGTACATGGAGAGGCTAACAGTTGGGACCCACATGGTCCATGGCCGCACGCAAGCTAGTACCTCCTTATTACGCCAAAAAGATTGAATACTCCCGCTGACAGCTCGGACCCACCAGCTATATCTTCGCGCGCAAGGAAGTGCCTCCTTATTACGCACACAAAAATGAATACTCCCCCTGTTAGCTGGGACCCACCATAGTGGGAGGCTAAATTGTGGGCCTACTAAGTTGATGCGGATGGAGGGATTTGTCAACTTAGTCAACAAATAATTCTATCACCAGTGGATGTTGGATTGTTAACATCCAACGGTCATCCTGCTTCTTCAACCTCTGATTTTCTTGCTCCAACCGTCCAAACCACCGAGTGCTCTTGCCTCCCGTGGCCGGCTGTGCTGCCACGACAGCCTCACACCGCAGTCGAACCAGTGAACCCTCGTACTCCTCTCCGCGTGGGCATCCACTGCCGCGTCTTCCCCGGCTCCGCGTAGTTCCCTTCCTAGGCCTCGCCGTCGTCCACCGCCTTGGTGCTCTCGATGCGGCGTGGTCAATGTGGTCAACGAATGACTTCCATCGAAAGAGTACTGTACGTTGAGATGCTGACAGCTGGGTCCACGGCCGCAGCAAGGAAGTGCCTCCTTATTACGCGCAAAATAATTATTCCTCCACCTGACAGCAGGGACCCACCGGACAAGCCACCGTATTTCGCGAAAAAAATGTTTCCCCCCTGACTGCTGGGACCCACCAGCTACATCTTCGCACGCAAGGAAGTGCGTCCATATTATGGGCAAAAAAATGATTCGCCCTCTGACTGCTGGGACCCACCAGCTACATCTTTGCATGCAAGGAAGTGCCTGATAGTCGGGACCCACCCGGTCGAAGCATACGTAGCGTTGTCATTCTGGTCGCGAACGTGTACGTACATACTGGTCGATGTAGAGGCGCGCACGTGTGGTAGTAGAGGCGCGCACGTGTGGTAGTAGAGGCATGCGCGTAGCATGTACACGTACGTACAGCGGCCAGGGTGCAAGAAAGAAAATACAGCCACGTACGTACATACGGGCGGGGTCTCGAACGCCTACTCGCGCATATGTACGGCTAGGGCTCGTGTACATGGCTGGGTCGGAATGGAGAAGCTACGCCGTTGTCGTGTTCATGGGGAGGCAACCGGCTGGGTCGGAACGGAATGCGTCATCGTGTTCATCGGGAGCCGACCGGCTTGGACAGAACAGCCGATGGAAACGAGGCCTGGTGTACCACAGAACAGAGGAAACAGCCTTGTGTTCGACCGGCCGAGGTTGAAACGGGATCCTGTTCATCGAGAGGGGTCTGGCATACCGCAAAACAGAGGAAAGGGACCTCATACAGTCGAAACGGGGTCCTGTTGATTGGGAGGGGTGTGGCGTACCGCAAAACGGAGGAAACGGACTTGTGTTGGAGCGCTACGATCGAAATGGGGGTCCTGTTCATCGGGAGGGGTGTGGCGTACCGCAAAACGGGACTCCACAGGATACTGTTCATCTCCACTGTCGACCTCCTCCAGCCTCCACGGGCTCCTGTTCATCCACCGTCGACCTCCTCCAACCTCCACCTGCGACTGTTCATCCACGGGCTCCTATTCATCCACGGGCTCCTGTTCATCCAGCCTCCACCGCGCGCTCCTCCACCGGCTACTGTTCAACCAGCCCTCTCCACGGGGTCCTGTTCAACCACCTCTCCACGGGCTACTATTCATCCAGCCCTCCACCGGCTACTGTTCATCCATCCCTCCACGGGGTCATGTTCATCCAGCCCTCCATGGGGTCCTGTTCATCCAGCGGCAACGGCCTCTACTACCACGGGATCCTGTTCATCCAACCCCCCACCGGGAACTGTTCATCCAAACCCCCCAACAATGCTCACTATTCATCAAGAGGCAGCATCGATTGGCTTCAGTTAGCAGAAGTAGCGGATCGATCGATTGCTCGGGTTCAGTAACACGTAGCCTGTAGTGCAATCGCTTGGGTTCAGTTAGAACGCAACGCCTCGCACACACGCGCGTACGTATGAGAGAAACGTGCATCGCTCGGCCCCCGACCACCTACCGTAACCGGGAACTCCCCCGATATTTTCCTCGCCCTCGCTTCTACCATGGTTTTCTCCGTCATGGACGGCCCATGCGGCTGCGTCTCCGGCCCGCCCAGGACGAAAAGCCCATTTTCTGTCATGATTTTTTGTCATAGAAGTAGGACCCCACCACATCTAGGATGATACCGGGTTTTTTCACAATTATCGTCAGAGATGTTAGGTCTTTACAAAGAAATTCTTCCGAAAGATAATGTGCTCCCCAGAAGCACGAATGAAGCGAAGAAAATTGTTTGCCCATTGGAACTTGAAGTACAGAAGATACATGCTTGTGTGAATGATTGTATATTGTACCATGGAGAGTACAAAGATTTGTGTGCATGTCCCACATGCAAGCACGCATGATACAAGCACAAGAGAGCAAAGTACAAGTACAAATTGGACAACAAGATCAAGATAGGAATCCCGTTCAAGGTTGTTTGATACTTGCCTTTAATTCCAAGGTTGAGGCGTTTGTTTGCAAATCCTAGAGAGGCAAAGAGGTTGTGGTGGCATCATGATGAGTGAATTGCGGATAAGTTTATGAGGCACCCAAAAGATGGGGCTCAGTGGGAATTAATCGACAACAAGTTTGGAAAATTTGCCAAGGATCCTAGAAGTATAAGGCTCGGGGAGTGTACTTGTAACACCCACGATGCGGCTATATCTCCCACGTGTCAGAGCACGACTTAGAGGCATAACCGCATTGTAGGCAATTTCGCAAGAGGGGTAATATCCACACAACCCATGTACTGAATAACAAAGAGGTACAGAGTTGGCTTACAATCGCCACTTCACACAATGCATAAGAATAGCATTACATCATCTAGATACAAGCAAGGTCCAACTACGGACCCGAAATAAAATAAGGCTACCCCTAATGCAAAAGATCCCTGATCGCCCCAACGGGGCTCCACTACTGATCAACTGGAGATGAAACAACTCAACGCACACGATCTTCATCGAGCTCCTCCTTGAGCTCGGTTGCGTCACCTGCACGGTATCATCGGCACCTGCAGACTGGTTTTGGAAGTAATCTATGAGTCACGGGGACTCAGCAATCTCACACCCTCGCGATCAAGACTATGTAAGCTTATGGGTAGGGAAAACGTATGAGGTGGAGCTGCAGCAAGCACTAGCATATATGGTGGCTAACGTACGCAAATGAGAGCGAGAAGAGAAGGCAAAGCACGTTCGTGAACTGGAAGTGATCAAGAAGTGATCCTGAAACTAATTACGTTCAAGCATAACTCCAACACCATGTTCACTTCCCGGACCCCGCCGAGAAGAGATCATCACGGCTACACACGCGGTTGATGCATTTTAATTAAGTTAAGTGTCAAGTTCTCTACAACCGGACATTATCAAATTCCCATCTGCCCATAACCGCGGGCACGGCTTTCGAAAGTTCATAACCCTGCAGGGGTGTCCCAACTTAGCCCATCACAAGCTCTCACGGTCAACGAAGGATATTCCTTCTCCCAGGAAGACCTGATCAGACTCGGAATCCCGGTTACAAGACATTTCGACAATGGTAAAACAAGACCAGCAAAGCCGCCCGGATGTGCCGACAAATCCCAATAGGAGCTGCACATATCTCGTTCTCAGGGCACACCAGATGAGCCAGACGTCAGGTTGGCATAAACCCTGGTTGCCCAGGGGGCGCCGGACATCGCTCAGGTTGGACCAACACTTAGAGAAGCACTGGCCCGGGGGGGTTAAAATAAAGATGACCCTCGGGCTCCGGAAACCCAAGGGAAAAGGCTAGGTTGTTAGGCAAATGTAAAACCAAGGTTGGGCCTTGCTGGAGGAGTTTTATTCAAGGCGAACTGTCAAGGGGTTCCCATTATAAGCCAACCGCGTAAGGAACGCAAAATCAAGGAACATAACACCGGTATGACGGAAACTAGGCTAGCAAGAGTGGAACAAAACACCAGGCATAAGGCCGAGCCTTCCACCCTTTACCAAGTATATAGATGCATTAAGTAAATAAGATATATTGTGATATCCCAAACAAATCCATGTTCCAACATGGAAAAAACTCCAATCTTCACCTGCAACTAACAACGCTATAAGAGGGGCTGAGCAAAGCGGTAACATAGCCAAACAACGGTTTGCTACGAAAGGTGGGTTAGAGGCTTGACATGGCAATATGGGAGGCATGATATAGCAAGTGGTAGGTATCGCAACATAGGCATAGCAATAGAGCGAGCAACTAGCAAGCAAAGATAGAAGTGATTTCGAGGGTATGGTCATCTTGCCTGCAAAGTTCTCCGAGTTGATGTAAGCTTGATCCTCGTAAGCGTACTCAACGGGTACCTCGAACACGAACTCGTCTCCCGGCTCTACCCAAGGCAAGAACACAAGCAAAGGAAACAACAATCAACCACGGTGCAATGCGCAAGCAACATGATGCAAAACATGGCATGATATGCGGGATGTGATATGCGATGCATATACATGCTCCGGAAAGAAAAGATTGAACCAGGCCTCAACTTGGCAAACAAAGATATGGATGGATAGAGCACAACAATATCTCAAAATGATCCTTACTGAACATGCTCAAAAGAGGCATGGATCACTCTGTAGCAACATGAATACATGGCATAAAAATATTAACAGGGAAAAGACTTAGAAGAATTCTAAGTCCCTGAAATCAGCAACATCACGACAGCTACTTTGCATGCTTGCGCTAGTCACCACAAAGATCACAAAAATACATGGCATACACCCCTGTAAAGATGGCATGTCATACTTCAAAACACATGTAGGGCTCAAGTTCATAGGAGGCACACATTAAACATGGCAAAAATGACAAATGTCCAAATTCTGATAAGAATCTGAAACTAACATTACATAGCACTCTTGCAACAGCATTTAGGGCATCAAGATGAACTCAAATGAACATGGTGCAATTGAATGAAATGAAGTGCACATCCAGACGAACAATTTGATATGCTACACGCCCAAAACGGAGCTACGGATGCAAAGTTATGATGCGATGAACATGGGCACATGAATCTGGAAACTTCGGGGACTTAGTGAAACTTATACCCTCTGAGAAGAGCCAACGCGGGATCGAGCGGAGCGGGACGGCGCGGTGCGGGACGGATCCGGCCGTTTGGTTGGAGGGATGGGTGGATCTTGTCCCGATACGGATCCGGCGAGGGAGGAGGACGCCGGCGAGGCGGCGCGCTCCGGCAATGGCCGGCGACGAGGAAAACGACGACGCGACGAGGAGGAGTCGGCGGGGCCGAGCGGGCGGGGTGGAGGAGGCCTGCGGCGCGGCAGCGGATGCGGCCCGCGGCGGCGGCGCGGCTGGGCGAGATCGGGCGGCGAGGCGCGGCCTCTGGCGGCGGCAGCGTGCCTCGGGTGGCGCGCGGGCGCGATGGCCGGCGACGGCGAGCGGCGTCTCTGGCGAGAGGCGAGGCGGTGGGTGCGGGCACGCGCCTGCGGGCGATGGCGGCGGCGACCGGGCCCGTGCGGGCCCGCGATGGGCTCCGCGGGCCGACGGGGTGGTGGAACGGCGGCGGGGTGAGGTGGCACACTGTGAGTGGAGGGGAGAGGTGGCGAGATGAAGTGGCAGCGTGCATTGGTCGAAGTGATGTGGCGGCGGGGTGGACGCGTCTGGCGCGGAAGGACATGTCCGGCGGCGCGGAGGGAGTTGGATATAGGGTTTGATCTGCGCGGAATTTTTGGAGGAGAGCACATATATATAGGTAGAGGGAGCTAGGAGACTCCAAATTGAGCACGGTTTTCGGCCACGCGATCGTGATTGAATGACCGAGATGATGGAGGGGGTTTAGGTGGGTTTTGGGCCACTTTGAAGGGGTGTTGGGCTGCAGCACAAACGAGGCCTTTACGGTACCTCGGTTAACCGTTGGAGTATCAAACGGACTCCAAATGACACGAAACTTGATAGGCGGTCTACCGGTAGTGAACCAAGGCCGCTTGGCAAGTCTCGGTCCAATCCGAGAACGTTTAACACCCGCACACGAAAAGAGGCAAAAGGAGGGCGCCGGAGGATATAGGAGTGTCGGATCGCAAAACGGACAACGGGGAAATGCTCGGATGCATGAGACGAACATGTATGCAATGCGATGCACATGATGATATGATATGAAATGCATGACACGCAAACAACTGACGAGGAAACAACAGCGAATAACTGGAAGACACCTGGCACATCGGTCTCAGGGCATCACAACACTCCACCACTACGAGAGGATCTCGTCCCAAGATCTAGGATGGCACCGGAAGGAAACGGAAGAGGAAGAGAAGAGGTAAAAGTAAGTTGCTTCTTTGACCAATGAGTGAAACCATGAACCTTGAGATGTTGAACAAATTGGAGAAAAGAATACAACAGAGATGAACAAAGTTGAAAGCACTCTGTTAGAAAAGAGAAACAAGGAAGAACAAATTCGGGCAGCACTCCGGTTGAAAAGAGATGCAAGACTTGATAAGATGAAAAGAACTTGAGTAGAGGGCACAACACTCCGGTTGAATGGATAAGCAACGGAAAGATCATGATCTTTGACAACAATGAGATGGTGATTGAAGAGAACAACAACACAATGCCTCTGGAACAAATAAAAGAATGGACTGGATTGAACGGAGGGAAACAAGATCTTGAGAGAGCATGCTTACAACAATTACTAGAACGGAATTGTTGGATTACCAACAACGATAGGATAAGCTTGAAGTGGGCTTATAGAAAACATCTCGAAATTTTGAGGTGAGGTTCTGCCACTAACGAAAAAACAATAGATTGGATTGATATCAACAAGGAGACGAGAAACTTATTTCACTGGGAGGATAAATGAAGAACTTGGGTCATTTATAAGCACCATAAGTAGCAACAATCCTTAGGGAAAGCTTTAGGTGAAATATAACCCAAGATAATTCCAATGAAGAGATTGATGGATTGAAAAGATGTCTTGAACGAAGAGAAAATGATGGATTTTTAGATATGCCAATCTTGAAAAACTTGTGAATCATGAAACACGAAGGAAAATTATCAAGAATGACATAACACCATCTCAAAAGATAAAGTAAAAAGAATTGCACTCCGGATTGCAAGATGAAGAATACTTGAGCTACTTAGAAAAGAATCTCGACGAAAACTTCGAGAAGGAATTAAATTCTTTATGAACCCATCATGTAGAGCCTCCATGAAGAACTCCAGTAACAAAAGGATGATCACACGAAAGGAAAGAGAAGTTGAAAACGCAAGGTGAATCCTAGCAATGATTTAGATGAATCTCCGTGGTGATATAATTGCGAGAGCTTGGAACTCTTGGAAAAGAAAAGATATGCCTCTCGAACTGAGAATGTGATATAATGAACCTCCGGAATAAGGAATTGAATTCACTCGATGAAACAAGAATAAGAATTACATTATGCTTATCATTCACCAATTAGATTGATGAGACACAATGGATTTGGCACACTACTTATTCTCGTGGAAAGGATTAAGCGAGATATAGCGCAAACTTGGGAAGGTCTTCAACGTACCACCGGTAGGATTGAAACAACGAATGAATTGATACAATAGCAAAGGAAGAGAAATCTTGAATGAACCACCGGTAAGAATTGAAATTGAACGAAGAAAAGATAAAGAAACACCGGGAAGAATTCGAAAACGAAAGATGATAATTGAGGGAATTTAGATACATGAGAACGAAGAGATCATGAGTTGATAAGAGAATACTTGAATGATGCACCGGTATGATTTGGAGAACAATAGCTGAAAGCTGGCATGAATAATTCTGAGATGATGGGCTCCGGAGAAACAAACTGAAAAGACTCTTGAATTGCTCCGGACGGGTGAAAATAATTCTCACAATCGAAATCAATTATGAGAGCACGGCACCAAGCTAGAATCACGAATCTTGAAGAGAATGGAGCAAGATTTAAGCGAAACTCTTCTTTGGTCTTCAAATCCGAGAATGACGACGAAAAACATCACCATGAATTATTTAGACACTCCGGAAGAATCAAAAGCGAAGAGGTTGAGCCAACGATGAAAAGAATTTGAAAGATCTTGGAGAAAGACATATGACTGATGATAATTCATTCTTATGTCAAACTTTGAAATGAATTTGAGAACAACGCTGGGAAAGAAGAGTCGGGTAAGATCCTGGGAAAAGACCTGTGGGTTAGGGCCCACTCAAAAGTAACACCGTAGAATGATTTAAAAGAGAGATTGCACCGGTTGAATTAAATGGCTTGAATGAGATAACAACCTCGAGGTATCTTGAATGATTGAGAATGGTAGCGCGAATCTTTCGAGATATCTTCAGTACTCCGGAACAAATGAATAGCGAGAAGTAGATGATTACGAGGTGCACCGGCATGAGAAGGTATTTGAAACGAGGGAAAAGGATATGATCGACACCAAAGCTTGAATAAAATCCACCGGAGGAGAAAAGAGAGCAAGAATGATAAGCTTGTGGAGCATCTTCATGAAAACCACCGGGTAGGAACATTGACTAAGAAGAACGAAGAGACTTCACATCAATAAAAGGATACTTGATTAAGAAATCTTCGTCCTCGAAGAAAAAAGGGTGGGAGGGCGGAAAAAACAAATACAACTTGGGACAGATGAAACAAACAACATTGAGAAGACTTGAGTTGATCTTGCGGATGTTGATCAGATCCACTTGAAGAGAAATACGCCGGTTGAAAATGATTGACATGACAATCTCAATTATCAAGAAGGATTGGTATTCACATCGGAGTATGAGAACACCGGTTTGGAAAGGTATGGAATCAACACTTGACTTTGAAGCAACTCGAATACCACAACCGAAAACAAAACAAAGGATTGGCTTGCAAAATAAGCCAGAACAAACATATGATAGAGATTTTGTCCGAAGTTTTCGTGGTGGGGCCCACACGGGCTTGATCGTACAGAACCATCATGTACAAGGCAGTG
Source organism: Triticum urartu (assembly GCF_056163025.1). Taxonomy (NCBI): domain Eukaryota; kingdom Viridiplantae; phylum Streptophyta; class Magnoliopsida; order Poales; family Poaceae; genus Triticum; species Triticum urartu. The sequence goes on along the minus strand of NC_141876.1, from coordinate 357,980,820 downwards.
CACATGACAGACGAAGCGTCCCCGAGTCAGCATAGCGAAGGACTCTTTAAGACACAACGAGACCACTGTAAAACCAACTGTGGATAGGCGGACCACTAGACGTCGAACCCCAATTTCATATCATATATCTGTCGGAAAGATATCCTAGGAGCTACTTGAATTCCCACTTATAAACTCCCGAAACTTTCCGGTTATGCAATCAGGTGTTGGGGATACAGGGGAAGCATAATATTTCACCCAAAACTAGCAAATCCTACATCCAGCTGTATCCATCCTTCAACACATAACCAAGAAACCTTCGGAAATCATTTACCTCAACCTTTGAAAAGCATTTGTTATATGAGTTATGGCAATACTCCCGAACTCCTGCCCTAGTACTGGGTGGCGTCAAGGTTATCTCACCAACAACTGCATAAAAGATATTTTCGATGTCGGCGAACTCAGGTATTCCAGAACTGCAACTATAAAATTGTGACGACAACACCTCGGAGCTCAACTCCCCGGGACACTGCCACAACCCCTAAATGTCAGGAGGCACCAAGAACAATGTTCTCGTCGCAAAACCATCGAAACGATTCCAAGATACTCGCGCGATCCTAAAAAAATTTTAGTGAAATTTGAGAAGAGAAGAGTCAAAACTCTACGTCAGGATGCCTCACCAGAGCGACGAAGGGACTGAGGAGTAAAAAGAATCCTACTCTCCGAAATATAATCCTAAAAGACTCAAAACATTTTTCTAGACTCAACAACGCCAGTGATTCGATCAAGCAGGGGGGCTCCTAAGTCGGGGAAGGCTCTGATACCAACTTGTAACACCCACGATGCGGCTATATCTCCCACGTGTCGCAGCACGACTTAGAGGCATAACCGCATTGTAGGCAATGTCGCATGAGGGGTAATCTTCACACAACCCATGTACTGAATAAGAAAGAGGAACATATTTGGCTTACAATCGCCACTTCACACAATACATAAGAATAGCATTACATCATCCAGATACAAGCAAGGTCAGACTACGGACCCAAAATAAAAGAAGGCTACCCCTAATGCAAAAGATCCCCGATCGCCCCAACTGGGCTCCACTACTGATCAACTGGAGACGAAACAACTCAACGCACACGATCTTCATCGAGCTCCTCCTTGAGCTCGGTTGCATCACCTGCACGGTATCATCGGCACCAGCAAACTGGTTTTGGAAGTAATCTGTGAGTCACGGGGACTCAGCAATCTCACACCCTCGCGATCAAGACTATGTAAGCTTATGGGTAGGGAAAACGTATGAGGTGGAGCTGCAGCAAGCACTAGCATATATGGTGGCTAACGTACGCAAATGAGAGCGAGAAGAGAAGGCAAAGCACGTTCGTGAACTGGAAGTGATCAAGAAGTGATCCTGAAACTAATTACGTTCAAGCATAACTCCAACACCGTGTTCACTTCCCGGACCCCGCCGAGAAGAGATCATCACGGCTACACACGCGGTTGATGCATTTTAATTAAGTTAAGTGTCAAGTTCTCTACAACCGGACATTATCAAATTCCCATCTGCCCATAACCGCGGGCACGGCTTTCGAAAGTTCATAACCCTGCAGGGGTGTCCCAACTTAGCCCATCACAAGCTCTCACGGTCAACGAAGGATATTCCTTCTCCCAGGAAGACCTGATCAGACTCGGAATCCCGGTTACAAGACATTTCGACAATGGTAAAACAAGACCAGCAAAGCCGCCCGGATGTGCCGACAAATCCCAATAGGAGCTGCACATATCTCGTTCTCAGGGCACACCAGATGAGCCAGACGTCAGGTTGGCATAAACCCTGGTTGCCCAGGGGGCGCCGGACATCGCTCAGGTTGGACCAACACTTAGAGAAGCACTGGCCCGGGGGGGTTAAAATAAAGATGACCCTCGGGCTCCGGAAACCCAAGGGAAAAGGCTAGGTTGTTAGGCAAATGTAAAACCAAGGTTGGGCCTTGCTGGAGGAGTTTTATTCAAGGCGAACTGTCAAGGGGTTCCCATTATAAGCCAACCGCGTAAGGAACGCAAAATCAAGGAACATAACACCGGTATGACGGAAACTAGGCTAGCAAGAGTGGAACAAAACACCAGGCATAAGGCCGAGCCTTCCACCCTTTACCAAGTATATAGATGCATTAAGTAAATAAGATATATTGTGATATCCCAAACAAATCCATGTTCCAACATGGAAAAAACTCCAATCTTCACCTGCAACTAACAACGCTATAAGAGGGGCTGAGCAAAGCGGTAACATAGCCAAACAACGGTTTGCTACGAAAGGTGGGTTAGAGGCTTGACATGGCAATATGGGAGGCATGATATAGCAAGTGGTAGGTATCGCAACATAGGCATAGCAATAGAGCGAGCAACTAGCAAGCAAAGATAGAAGTGATTTCGAGGGTATGGTCATCTTGCCTGCAAAGTTCTCCGAGTTGATGTAAGCTTGATCCTCGTAAGCGTACTCAACGGGTACCTCGAACACGAACTCGTCTCCCGGCTCTACCCAAGGCAAGAACACAAGCAAAGGAAACAACAATCAACCACGGTGCAATGCGCAAGCAACATGATGCAAAACATGGCATGATATGCGGGATGTGATATGCGATGCATATACATGCTCCGGAAGGAAAAGATTGAACCAGGCCTCAACTTGGCAAACAAAGATATGGATGGATAGAGCACAACAATATCTCAAAATGATCCTTACTGAACATGCTCAAAAGAGGCATGGATCACTCTGTAGCAACATGAATACATGGCATAAAAATATTAACAGGGAAAAGACTTAGAAGAATTCTAAGTCCCTGAAATCAGCAACATCACGACAGCTACTTTGCATGCTTGCGCTAGTCACCACAAAGATCACAAAAATACATGGCATACACCCCTGTAAAGATGGCATGTCATACTTCAAAACACATGTAGGGCTCAAGTTCATAGGAGGCACACATTAAACATGGCAAAAATGACAAATGTCCAAATTCTGATAAGAATCTGAAACTAACATTACATAGCACTCTTGCAACAGCATTTAGGGCATCAAGATGAACTCAAATGAACATGGTGCAATTGAATGAAATGAAGTGCACATCCAGACGAACAATTTGATATGCTACACGCCCAAAACGGAGCTACGGATGCAAAGTTATGATGCGATGAACATGGGCACATGAATCTGGAAACTTCGGGGACTTAGTGAAACTTATACCCTCTGAGAAGAGCCAACGCGGGATCGAGCGGAGCGGGACGGCGCGGTGCGGGACGGATCCGGCCGTTTGGTTGGAGGGATGGGTGGATCTTGTCCCGATACGGATCCGGCGAGGGAGGAGGACGCCGGCGAGGCGGCGCGCTCCGGCAATGGCCGGCGACGAGGAAAACGACGACGCGACGAGGAGGAGTCGGCGGGGCCGAGCGGGCGGGGTGGAGGAGGCCCGCGGCGCGGCAGCGGATGCGGCCCGCGGCGGCGGCGCGGCTGGGCGAGATCGGGCGGCGAGGCGCGGCCTCTGGCGGCGGCAGCGTGCCTCGGGTGGCGCGCGGGCGCGATGGCCGGCGACGGCGAGCGGCGTCTCTAGCGAGAGGCGAGGCGGTGGGTGCGGGCACGCGCCTGCGGGCGATGGCGGCGGCGACCGGGCCCGTGCGGGCCCGCGATGGGCTCCGCGGGCCGACGGGGTGGTGGAACGGCGGCGGGGTGAGGTGGCACACTGTGAGTGGAGGGGAGAGGTGGCGAGATGAAGTGGCAGCGTGCATTGGTCGAAGTGATGTGGCGGCGGGGTGGACGCGTCTGGCGCGGAAGGACATGTCCGGCGGCGCGGAGGGAGTTGGATATAGGGTTTGATCTGCGCGGAATTTTTGGAGGAGAGCACATATATATAGGTAGAGGGAGCTAGGAGACTCCAAATTGAGCACGGTTTTCGGCCACGCGATCGTGATTGAATGACCGAGATGATGGAGGGGGTTTAGGTGGGTTTTGGGCCACTTTGAAGGGGTGTTGGGCTGCAGCACAAACGAGGCCTTTACGGTACCTCGGTTAACCGTTGGAGTATCAAACGGACTCCAAATGACACGAAACTTGATAGGCGGTCTACCGGTAGTGAACCAAGGCCGCTTGGCAAGTCTCGGTCCAATCCGAGAACGTTTAACACCCGCACACGAAAAGAGGCAAAAGGAGGGCGCCGGAGGATATAGGAGTGTCGGATCGCAAAACGGACAACGGGGAAATGCTCGGATGCATGAGACGAACATGTATGCAATGCGATGCACATGATGATATGATATGAAATGCATGACACGCAAACAACTGATGAGGAAACAACAGCGAATAACTGGAAGACACCTGGCACATCGGTCTCAGGGCATCACAACACTCCACCACTACGAGAGGATCTCGTCCCAAGATCTAGGATGGCACCGGAAGGAAACGGAAGAGGAAGAGAAGAGGTAAAAGTAAGTTGCTTCTTTGACCAATGAGTGAAACCATGAACCTTGAGATGTTGAACAAATTGGAGAAAAGAATACAACAGAGATGAACAAAGTTGAAAGCACTCTGTTAGAAAAGAGAAACAAGGAAGAACAAATTCGGGCAGCACTCCGGTTGAAAAGAGATGCAAGACTTGATAAGATGAAAAGAACTTGAGTAGAGGGCACAACACTCCGGTTGAATGGATAAGCAACGGAAAGATCATGATCTTTGACAACAATGAGATGGTGATTGAAGAGAACAACAACACAATGCCTCTGGAACAAATAAAAGAATGGACTGGATTGAACGGAGGGAAACAAGATCTTGAGAGAGCATGCTTACAACAATTACTAGAACGGAATTGTTGGATTACCAACAACGATAGGATAAGCTTGAAGTGGGCTTATAGAAAACATCTCGAAATTTTGAGGTGAGGTTCTGCCACTAACGAAAAAACAATAGATTGGATTGATATCAACAAGGAGACGAGAAACTTATTTCACTGGGAGGATAAATGAAGAACTTGGGTCATTTATAAGCACCATAAGTAGCAACAATCCTTAGGGAAAGCTTTAGGTGAAATATAACCCAAGATAATTCCAATGAAGAGATTGATGGATTGAAAAGATGTCTTGAACGAAGAGAAAATGATGGATTTTTAGATATGCCAATCTTGAAAAACTTGTGAATCATGAAACACGAAGGAAAATTATCAAGAATGACATAACACCATCTCAAAAGATAAAGTAAAAAGAATTGCACTCCGGATTGCAAGATGAAGAATACTTGAGCTACTTAGAAAAGAATCTCGACGAAAACTTCGAGAAGGAATTAAATTCGTTATGAACCCATCATGTAGAGCCTCCATGAAGAACTCCAGTAACAAAAGGATGATCACACGAAAGGAAAGAGAAGTTGAAAACGCAAGGTGAATCCTAGCAATGATTTAGATGAATCTCCGTGGTGATATAATTGCGAGAGCTTGGAACTCTTGGAAAAGAAAAGATATGCCTCTCGAACTGAGAATGTGATATAATGAACCTCCGGAATAAGGAATTGAATTCACTCGATGAAACAAGAATAAGAATTACATTATGCTTATCATTCACCAATTAGATTGATGAGACACAATGGATTTGGCACACTACTTATTCTCGTGGAAAGGATTAAGCGAGATATAGCGCAAACTTGGGAAGGTCTTCAACGTACCACCGGTAGGATTGAAACAACGAATGAATTGATACAATAGCAAAGGAAGAGAAATCTTGAATGAACCACCGGTAAGAATTGAAATTGAACGAAGAAAAGATAAAGAAACACCGGGAAGAATTCGAAAACGAAAGATGATAATTGAGGGAATTTAGATACATGAGAACGAAGAGATCATGAGTTGATAAGAGAATACTTGAATGATGCACCGGTATGATTTGGAGAACAATAGCTGAAAGCTGGCATGAATAATTCTGAGATGATGGGCTCCGGAGAAACAAACTGAAAAGACTCTTGAATTGCTCCGGACGGGTGAAAATAATTCTCACAATCGAAATCAATTATGAGAGCACGGCACCAAGCTAGAATCACGAATCTTGAAGAGAATGGAGCAAGATTTAAGCGAAACTCTTCTTTGGTCTTCAAATCCGAGAATGACGACGAAAAACATCACCATGAATTATTTAGACACTCCGGAAGAATCAAAAGCGAAGAGGTTGAGCCAACGATGAAAAGAATTTGAAAGATCTTGGAGAAAGACATATGACTGATGATAATTCATTCTTATGTCAAACTTTGAAATGAATTTGAGAACAACGCTGGGAAAGAAGAGTCGGGTAAGATCCTGGGAAAAGACCTGTGGGTTAGGGCCCACTCAAAAGTAACACCGTAGAATGATTTAAAAGAGAGATTGCACCGGTTGAATTAAATGGCTTGAATGAGATAACAACCTCGAGGTATCTTGAATGATTGAGAATGGTAGCGCGAATCTTTCGAGATATCTTCAGTACTCCGGAACAAATGAATAGCGAGAAGTAGATGATTACGAGGTGCACCGGCATGAGAAGGTATTTGAAACGAGGGAAAAGGATATGATCGACACCAAAGCTTGAATAAAATCCACCGGAGGAGAAAAGAGAGCAAGAATGATAAGCTTGTGGAGCATCTTCATGAAAACCACCGGGTAGGAACATTGACTAAGAAGAACGAAGAGACTTCACATCAATAAAAGGATACTTGATTAAGAAATCTTCGTCCTCGAAGAAAAAAGGGTGGGAGGGCGGAAAAAACAAATACAACTTGGGACAGATGAAACAAACAACATTGAGAAGACTTGAGTTGATCTTGCGGATGTTGATCAGATCCACTTGAAGAGAAATACGCCGGTTGAAAATGATTGACATGACAATCTCAATTATCAAGAAGGATTGGTATTCACATCGGAGTATGAGAACACCGGTTTGGAAAGGTATGGAATCAACACTTGACTTTGAAGCAACTCGAATACCACAACCGAAAACAAAACAAAGGATTGGCTTGCAAAATAAGCCAGAACAAACATATGATAGAGATTTTGTCCGAAGTTTTCGTGGTGGGGCCCACACGGGCTTGATCGTACAGAACCATCATGTACAAGGCAGTGCACATGACAGACGAAGCGTCCCCGAGTCAGCATAGCGAAGGACTCTTTAAGACACAACGAGACCACTGTAAAACCAACTGTGGATAGGCGGACCACTAGACGTCGAACCCCAATTTCATATCATATATCTGTCGGAAAGATATCCTAGGAGCTACTTGAATTCCCACTTATAAACTCCCGAAACTTTCCGGTTATGCAATCAGGTGTTGGGGATACAGGGGAAGCATAATATTTCACCCAAAACTAGCAAATCCTACATCCAGCTGTATCCATCCTTCAACACATAACCAAGAAACCTTCGGAAATCATTTACCTCAACCTTTGAAAAGCATTTGTTATATGAGTTATGGCAATACTCCCGAACTCCTGCCCTAGTACTGGGTGGCGTCAAGGTTATCTCACCAACAACTGCATAAAAGATATTTTCGATGTCGGCGAACTCAGGTATTCCAGAACTGCAACTATAAAATTGTGACGACAACACCTCGGAGCTCAACTCCCCGGGACACTGCCACAACCCCTAAATGTCAGGAGGCACCAAGAACAATGTTCTCGTCGCAAAACCATCGAAACGATTCCAAGATACTCGCGCGATCCTAAAAAAATTTTAGTGAAATTTGAGAAGAGAAGAGTCAAAACTCTACGTCAGGATGCCTCACCAGAGCGACGAAGGGACTGAGGAGTAAAAAGAATCCTACTCTCCGAAATATAATCCTAAAAGACTCAAAACATTTTTCTAGACTCAACAACGCCAGTGATTCGATCAAGCAGGGGGGCTCCTAAGTCGGGGAAGGCTCTGATACCAACTTGTAACACCCACGATGCGGCTATATCTCCCACGTGTCGCAGCACGACTTAGAGGCATAACCGCATTGTAGGCAATGTCGCATGAGGGGTAATCTTCACACAACCCATGTACTGAATAAGAAAGAGGAACATATTTGGCTTACAATCGCCACTTCACACAATACATAAGAATAGCATTACATCATCCAGATACAAGCAAGGTCAGACTACGGACCCAAAATAAAAGAAGGCTACCCCTAATGCAAAAGATCCCCGATCGCCCCAACTGGGCTCCACTACTGATCAACTGGAGACGAAACAACTCAACGCACACGATCTTCATCGAGCTCCTCCTTGAGCTCGGTTGCATCACCTGCACGGTATCATCGGCACCAGCAAACTGGTTTTGGAAGTAATCTGTGAGTCACGGGGACTCAGCAATCTCACACCCTCGCGATCAAGACTATGTAAGCTTATGGGTAGGGAAAACGTATGAGGTGGAGCTGCAGCAAGCACTAGCATATATGGTGGCTAACGTACGCAAATGAGAGCGAGAAGAGAAGGCAAAGCACGTTCGTGAACTGGAAGTGATCAAGAAGTGATCCTGAAACTAATTACGTTCAAGCATAACTCCAACACCGTGTTCACTTCCCGGACCCCGCCGAGAAGAGATCATCACGGCTACACACGCGGTTGATGCATTTTAATTAAGTTAAGTGTCAAGTTCTCTACAACCGGACATTATCAAATTCCCATCTGCCCATAACCGCGGGCACGGCTTTCGAAAGTTCATAACCCTGCAGGGGTGTCCCAACTTAGCCCATCACAAGCTCTCACGGTCAACGAAGGATATTCCTTCTCCCAGGAAGACCTGATCAGACTCGGAATCCCGGTTACAAGACATTTCGACAATGGTAAAACAAGACCAGCAAAGCCGCCCGGATGTGCCGACAAATCCCAATAGGAGCTGCACATATCTCGTTCTCAGGGCACACCAGATGAGCCAGACGTCAGGTTGGCATAAACCCTGGTTGCCCAGGGGGCGCCGGACATCGCTCAGGTTGGACCAACACTTAGAGAAGCACTGGCCCGGGGGGGTTAAAATAAAGATGACCCTCGGGCTCCGGAAACCCAAGGGAAAAGGCTAGGTTGTTAGGCAAATGTATAACCAAGGTTGGGCCTTGCTGGAGGAGTTTTATTCAAGGCGAACTGTCAAGGGGTTCCCATTATAAGCCAACCGCGTAAGGAACGCAAAATCAAGGAACATAACACCGGTATGACGGAAACTAGGCTAGCAAGAGTGGAACAAAACACCAGGCATAAGGCCGAGCCTTCCACCCTTTACCAAGTATATAGATGCATTAAGTAAATAAGATATATTGTGATATCCCAAACAAATCCATGTTCCAACATGGAAAAAACTCCAATCTTCACCTGCAACTAACAACGCTATAAGAGGGGCTGAGCAAAGCGGTAACATAGCCAAACAACAGTTTGCTAGGAAAGGTGGGTTAGAGGCTTGACATGGCAATATGGGAGGCATGATATAGCAAGTGGTAGGTATCGCAACATAGGCATAGCAATAGAGCGAGCAACTAGCAAGCAAAGATAGAAGTGATTTCGAGGGTATGGTCATCTTGCCTGCGAAGTTCTCCGAGTTGATGTAAGCTTGATCCTCGTAAGCGTACTCAATGGGTACCTCGAACACGAACTCGTCTCCCGGCTCTACCCAAGGCAAGAACACAAGCAAAGGAAACAACAATCAACCACGGTGCAATGCGCAAGCAACATGATGCAAAACATGGCATGATATGCGGGATGTGATATGCGATGCATATACATGCTCCGGAAGGAAAAGATTGAACCAGGCCTCAACTTGGCAAACAAAGATATGGATGGATAGAGCACAATAATATCTCAAAATGATCCTTACTGAACATGCTCAAAAGAGGCATGGATCACTCTGTAGCAACATGAATACATGGCATAAAAATATTAACAGGGAAAAGACTTAGAAGAATTCTAAGTCCCTGAAATCAGCAACATCACGACAGCTACTTTGCATGCTTGTGCTAGTCACCACAAAGATCACAAAAATACATGGCATACACCCCTGTAAAGATGGCATGTCATACTTCAAAACACATGTAGGGCTCAAGTTCATAGGAGGCACACATTAAACATGGCAAAAATGACAAATGTCCAAATTCTGATAAGAATCTGAAACTAACATTACATAGCACTCTTGCAACAGCATTTAGGGCATCAAGATGAACTCAAATGAACATGGTGCAATTGAATGAAATGAAGTGCACATCCAGACGAACAATTTGATATGCTACACGCCCAAAACGGAGCTACGGATGCAAAGTTATGATGCGATGAACATGGGCACATGAATCTGGAAACTTCGGGGACTTAGTGAAACTTATACCCTCCGAGAAGAGCCAACGCGGGATCGAGCGGAGCGGGACGGCGCGGTGCGGGACGGATCCGGCCGTTTGGTTGGAGGGATGGGTGGATCTTGTCCCGATACGGATCCGGCGAGGGAGGAGGACGCCGGCGAGGCGGCGCGCTCCGGCAATGGCCGGCGACGAGGAAAACGACGGCGCGATGAGGAGGAGTCGGCGGGGCCGAGCGGGCGGGGTGGAGGAGGCCCGCGGTGCGGCAGCGGATGCGGCCCGCGGCGGCGCGGCTGGGCGAGATCGGGCGGCGAGGCGCGGCCTCTGGCGGCGGCGGCGTGCCTCGGGTGGCGCGCGAGCGCGATGGCCGGCGACGGCGAGCGGCGTCTCTGGCGAGAGGCGAGGCGGTGGGTGCGGGCACGCGCCTGCGGGCGACGGCAGCGGCGACCGGGCCCGTGCGGGCCCGCGATGGGCTCCGCGGGCCGACGGGGTGGTGGAACGGCGGCGGGGTGAGGTGGCACACTGTGAGTGGAGGGGAGAGGCGGCGAGATGAAGTGGCAGCGTGCATTGGTCGAAGTGATGTGGCGGCGGGGTGGACGCGTCCGGCGCGGAAGGACATGTCCGGCGGCGCGGAGGGAGTTGGATCTAGGGTTTGATCTGCGCAGAATTTTTGGAGGAGAGCACATATATATAGGTAGAGGGAGCTAGGAGACTCCAAAATGAGCACGGTTTTCGGCCACGCGATCGTGATTGAACGACCGAGATGATGGAGGGGGTTTTGGTGGGTTTTGGGACACTTTGAAGGGGTGTTGGGCTGCAACACAAACGAGGCCTTTACGGTTCCTCGGTTAACCGTTGGAGTATCAAACGGACTCCAAATGACACGAAACTTGACAGGCGGTCTACCGGTAGTGAACCAAGGCCGCTTGGCAAGTCTCGGTCCAATCCGAGAACGTTTAACACCCACACACGAAAAGAGGCAAAAGGAGGGCGCCGGAGGACATAGGAGTGGCGGATCGCAAAACGGACAACGGGGAAAATGCTCGGATGCATGAGACGAACATGTATGCAATGCGATGCACATGATGACATGATATGAAATGCATGACACGCAAACAACTGACGAGGAAACAACAGCGAATAACTGGAAGACACCTGGCGCATCGGTCTCGGGGCGTCACAGTACTGACAGGATGAATCCTTTTGGCGATATGAGCACCAATCACAGCACATGGTCGGTGCTTATGTGCATATATAACCTAGCTCCTTGATTTTGTATGAAGAAAAAATACATTATGATGTCAATTATTATCCAAGGCCCAAAGCAACCTGGAAATGACATCGACATTTACTTTCAGCTACTGGTAGAAGAACTGCTGACAGTGTGGATAGATGCGCCTGCTGTAAAATGTTATAATGCTTACAGAAAGGAGATTTTCGATCTACATGCGATGCTGGTGCACGCCATTCAAGATATGATGGCATTAGGCAACACATCGGGGCAGAAAACAAAGGGAGATGTAGGGTGTGTCACATGCATGGATAGGACAACTAGCAAAAGACTTCCCAACTCGCACAAAACCGTGTATTTGCGTCATCGTAGGTCCGTACGGCGGAGGAAGGTGTGGGCCCAAGACCCTATGAAGGGGAGGTGGTACACAACATGGCTAAAAAAATTAATGTTGTGCTTGGCAAGAACCACCCTTTGACAGTGAAACAAACACCCAAGGGTCAAGTGTTTAAGAAGAAATCGGTGTTCTAGAAATTACCTTACTGGGAGATTCTACGTGTACGTCACTGCATCGATGTCATGCACGTAGAGAAGAACGTATGTGAAAGCATCCTTGGTACTCTACCCAAGATTAAAGGTAAAATAAAGGATGGTGATGGTTCATGGCTCGATATGCTTGCTGATCAATCAAAACGCAAGAGTGAAGCAGAAGATGATGACAAACTCATCAAAGCTCGCCAGAGTTACAATTTCAATACAAAAGAAGCAACACAGTTCTTCACCTATTTTTTATCTGTTAAGACACCCTCTTCATATTGCGCAAACATCAGAAGTCTCATGGATGTGAGCTCGGGTAAAATGAAGTTGGGACACATGAAGTCACATGATTGCCACATAATGTTGACACAAATCCTCCCGGTGGCCATCAGGAATCTGATGGACAAAGATATAAGAAACACACTCATTAACCTCTGTGATTTCTTTAACCAACTATGGTAGAAAGTTGTAGATTCCGGAGAGTTGGATCATATGCAAGATGATATTGCAAGAATATTGTCCAACCTAGAGATGTTTTTCCCATCGTCATTCGTTGATGTCATGGTCCATCTCACTGTGGACCTTGTCGACAAGATAAAGTATTGTGGTCCTGTGTTTCTTCGCAACATGTATCCCTTTGAGCGGTTCATGGGAATACTGAAGCGCTTTTGTCAGAACCGAAACCATCCAGAGGCAAGCATCCTACAAGGTTATACCGTGGAGGAGGTGGTTGAGTTTTGCACCGAATACATGAAACAAAGACCTATAGGTTTGCCCCTCTCTCGCCATGAGGGAAGGCTGAAAGGTAAGCCGGTCCTTGCTGGCACACAAACGGCTGCACCCGGAGAATTTGCGAAGAAAGCCCATTTGACGGTACTGCTTAACAGCCCAGTTCTCGGCGCTTATGCCGAACAACACTTGGCGGAGACACGCCAAAGCTTCTTACCAATGGCGCCTTCATCAGATGTGGAGATGAAGGGGAACACTAAGAACTACGCCGAATGGCTGAAGAATCGTTTGGCACAAGGATCCATCTATGACATTGCTACATGGTTGGCACAAAAGCCATCACCTACGGTGTTGACGTACCAAGCATATGACATAAATGGATACATGTTCTACACTGAGGAGTGTGATCAGAAGACCTCATATCAGAACAGCTCTGTCCGAATAGAATGCATGACTATAAATGAAGCCGATAAAAGGGTATACTATGGAACCATCAAAGAGATTTGGGAGCTTGACTATGTGAAAGTTAAGGTGGCATTATTCAGGTGCGCATGGATCCCTCTTGGTCAAGTAAGGATTGATGAGTACAGGAAGACCTGTGTTAACAGGACAACGATGGTATATCACGCAGACCCATTCATTCTTTCCAGCGATGCTACCCAGATTTTCTTTGTGGAAGACCCCTTGCATAAGAACTGCCATGTAGTGATGCATGGGAAGAGAAGGGTACTGGGTGTCGACGATGTTTCCGATGAGGACAAGTACAATGAATTTGATGAGTTGCCAGCCAAGGGATCACGCACCCGTGTAACAGAGAAGCATAAAATCATCACAAAACCCAAGTTCATTCTGGGTCAACGTAATGATCCCAGTTCCCCCATGTACATGGGAATTAAGCCGTAAGACTTGTCTTTATGCCTACCATGCAACTTAATTCGTTCAATTTAGAATTGTCACGTGTACTGAATTTGTGAGTTATGCCCTGTTTTCTATTGATGTAAGAACCATTAATATGTTGACCTTGATATGCTGTCAGCTCAGGAAATGAATATGAACTGTTTTTTGTTATTACTATTATTATTATTATATCATAGAGGTAGCACACTCAATTGATCTCACTACAGTATGTGTGAACAAAAATATGCAATCTGGTTTGCGAATAGCACACAGTTCATTGATGAAAGCCGTGTGCCGACCAAACCCTGCCCACGATCTGAGCCGTGCTTTCTGATTGGCCAGAACCCAAACCCCACCGATCGTATGTCTGCATCGTTGGATGTTCCCAGATCGAACGGCGATCCTCATCCCTTTCGACAGCACATGCAGTTCCGGTTGTAATTTTATTTTTATGCACAAAATGCACGTTAATCTCAAAAAATGTCTTAAATATAGCTAACGATACCTGAAATGCGCCAGAAAATCAAACCCGTGGTATAATGGCGATTGCGTACCGTGGAAATTTTTATGAGGCCAAACGATGAAGTCACCGGCCACGGGAGTTTGAATTGACACATATCCTTTTGGAAACCATGATCCTTCATGTGAGATGCTCCGGTTTGGAAGGAGCGGTCATCCAAACTTGTGCCAAACTTTACCAATTTTTTTCCACGGGGTCGTGAGAGCACGCCACGGGCACACATCGATTTTGATGATGTCTGAACTCCATCTGAAATTCCTGTAATTAAAATACCAACTAGTCCTACGCCAGTGGCCGCACCTCGCGGCCGAAATGTTTGAAACTTATCCCCGCTTCTCGAACAAACGGATGAAAACTCACAAAGCGATGCACAAATGATCTATACACCTTCCTTGCTAGGCTGATAGTAAGGGGGTATCATAGCTAGTATCATGCATGCCAACTAGGCAATTTTGATGAGCTGTCATAGAATTAAATAAAGAAAGAGAGGGTTAAGTATCATATCATGAAACCGTATCATAATAAATGATATGCTACTATGTGTCATGCATGAAAATAAATAAAGTACTACATATGATACTACTCTATGATACTATGCATTAGACTAGCCACGGTGGGAGTAACTTCAGCAGTAACATCGAGTCCAACTCAACAATTTTGCTTATGTGGCAATGAGTTAATGAGGAGAGAGGTAGTTTGAGTAACTTAGCTAGTTACTGTAACATCACATGTCCCAATGCAATATGAGTCTATAACCTAATAAATGAGGCTTTGCATGTTACCATACTTATGTTACTACCCACTATGAAAGGTAGTAACATAGTCTAGGGATATGTGTATGTTACTCTCCATTGTGGTAGTCTTAGAGCAAGTACAATAGAGTGACATAAGCAGGCTATAAGGAATAGAATAATATATATGTGCTTATTAGTTGGAGAAAAGAGAAGAGGAGAGAGAAGAGGAGCGGGCTCTTGGTTAGTAGTGCCAGCTGCAACACGAGACCCAAGACACTTTGTGTAACACCCCGGATGTAATTTACCTTATATGTATCCCAACTCTTGCCGTTTCTAGCGCTAAGTTATTTTATTTTCCTCGAGTTCGGGTTTTTGTCTTCATGTGTTGTTGCTTTTGTCATGCATCCCATATCATGTCATCATGTGTTTTGCATTCGCATACGTGTTCGTCTCATGCATCCGAGCATTTTCCCCGTTGTCCGTTTTGCATTCAGGCGCTCCTATCTCCTCCGGTGGTCCTTTCTACCTCTTTTCGTGTGTGGGGGTTAAACATTTCCGGATTGTACTGAGACTTGCCATGCGGCCTTGGTTTACTACCGGTAGACCGCTTGTCAAGTTTCGTACCATTTGGACTTTGTTTGATACTCCAACGGTTAACCGAGGGACCGAAAAGTCCTCGTTTGTGTTGCAGCCCAACACCCTTCCAATTTGGCCCAAAACCCACCTAAACCCTCTCCATCATCTAGAGCGTTCAATCATGATCGCGTGGCCGAAAACTGCACTCCATTTGGAGCTTCCTAGCTCCCTCTATGCCTATATATAGATCCCTTCCCCGAAATCCAGACGAAACCCTAGTCCCCTCCCTCTCCACGCGCCGCCAGACACTTTTCTGTCCGGCCGGACACGTCAGAATCCACTATCGCCGCCACATGTCGCAGCGGGATTGGTCGCCGCCCGGTCCCCAGTTCGTCGCGCCGCCAGGGCCCGGGAAGCCCATCGCCGGCCCCCACGGCCCATCCCGAGAGCGCTGCCGCCCGCTTCGTCCACCCGCGACCCGCCGTCTCCTTCCACCGGCCCCGCCGCCAGGGTCGCCACACCGGCCACCGCACCAACTCCGGCGTGCCGCCCCGACCAGCTGCCGCGTCCCTCCACCGCCCGCTCTGGCCGGCGCCAAGTCCGCCCTCGCCGCGCCGCCGCGGGTCCTCGCCGGCTTCCTCCCCTCCAACCTCTCCTAGCTCCTTCCAGCGACCTCGGCAAGTCCGGCCACCGCGGCGCCATTCCCATCGAACCTCGTTGGGCGTGCAAGCTACAGTGGATCCAGATCTGGAACTTCACCCGGTTGACTTTTTCCCCGAAAACCCTAATTATTTTGCAAACTTTGGCATGTTGTAACTCTGCATCCGTAGCTCCGATTTGCGCGTGTAGCATATCAAAATGTTCGCCTCAGAGAGTACATCATTTCATCTCATTGCATCATTTTCATTTGAGCTCATCTTGATGCCCGAAATGCTGTTGGAAGAGGGCTATGTGGTAAACTTGGCAGATCTGTTTCACCAAATAGATATTTGTCATTTTGGCCATGATTAATGTGTGCATGATATGCTCCTGAGTTCTACATGAGTTTTGTTATATGCCATGCCATCTTTACAGAGGTGCTTACCATGTATTTTTGTGATATGTGTGGTGACTAGCATAAGCTTGCAAAGTAGCATAATCAGTAATGCTGATTTCAGGGACTTGGAATTTCACTAAGTCCTTGTCCTGATTTCGTAATTATGCCATATGTTCATGTTGTTTCCTAGTGATATGTGCCTCTTTTGAGGATGATCAGTAAGGATGATTTGTTAATATTGTGGTGCTCTACCCATCCATGTCTTTGTTTTCATTTATGGAGCACCCTAGCTTGAGTCAATCGAGCTCTACTTTTGCTATTTCGCGAATCCTGGCAGATTGTTGACTTGTTAGCGATTTTGCCGAGGATGTTGCTATTGATCCGTGCATGCTATCTTATTGTTCTTGCCATGTCTAGCTTCTATGATATGTATTCTTGATGGGTGTATGCTTAGTTTGTCATGCCATGCTCTGTAGTGAGTGCATCGAGCTCGTGAACATGCCTACTCGTTAACTGATTTGCATGCTCCAGTTTTTCACCAAGTCTGTAATCTGATTATGTTTTTGCCATGTTCACATGCTTGCAATTGTATTTTCTGATCCCTTTTGGCTCAAGGTCACTAAGGGACTTTTGTTAAGTGCTTTGAGTAGCTTCATGCCATGCCTTGCTTTGCCATGTTAAGTTCCTGTAGCATGTAGTTTTCATGCTCTAAAGTGTGCTACCTGATGTTAAATTCCAGACTTGTGTTAATTTCACTAAGTCTGAAACCTGATTATCATTTGCACTTTTTCCATGCTTGTTTGAACCTGTTAATGGATGAAGTGGTCGTAGCTCAGTGTTCAGATTTTTTCAAGCATCATGAGTGGATCCCTGCCATGTATTTTGTTGTCATGTTTGAGTGCTTTAGCATAATTATCTTGATGCTTTAAGATGGCTACTTGCTGATTATCGCAGACCGGTGCCATATTTGTTTTGCTTGCCATTTCCAAACCGTGCATCCGATTCCGGTGATCTTTATATCGATTTCAACCGAAATCACCCCACCTTTCTAGTGTAACTCTTGGATTTCCAAGTTGATGCCAGGTTCAATCATTCCTTGCCAAATCTTGCGTATGCATCACATATCGCATCCCGCATAGCATACCATGTTTGCATCATGTTGTTCGAGCATTGCACATGGTTGATTGTGTTCCTTTTGCTTGTTTGTCTTGTTTCGGTAGAGCCGGGAGACGAGTTCTCTAACGAGGAGCCCGTTGAGTTTGCTTACAAGGATCAAGTCGACTCTGACAACTTTGCAGGCAAGATGATCATACCATCGAAATCACTTCTATCTTTGCTTGCTAGATGCTCGCGCTTTTGCTATGCCTATGCTACGATACCTACCACTTCCTTATCATGCCTCCCAAATTGCCATGTCAAACCTCTAACCCACCATGTCCTAGCAAACCG
Source organism: Triticum urartu (assembly GCF_056163025.1). Lineage (NCBI taxonomy): Eukaryota > Viridiplantae > Streptophyta > Magnoliopsida > Poales > Poaceae > Triticum > Triticum urartu. The sequence goes on along the minus strand of NC_141876.1, from coordinate 357,962,820 downwards.
TTGATTGGCTATGTTACCGCTTTGCTCAGCCCCTCTTATAGCGTTGCTGGTTGCAGGTGAAGATTGGAGATCATTCCTTGTTGGAACATTGTTTATTGTTGGGATATCACCATATTATCTTGTTTATCTTAATGCACCTATATACTTGGTAAAGGGTGGAAGGCTCGGCCTTTTGCCTAGTGCTTTGTTCCACTCTTGCCGCCCTAGTTTCCGTCATATCGGTGTTATGTTCCTGGATTTTGCGTTCCTTACACGGTTGGGTGATAATGGGAACCCCTTGACAGTTCGCCTTGAATAAAACTCCTCCAGCAATGCCCAACCTTGGTTTTACCATTTGCCACCTAGCCTCTTTTTCCCCTTGGGTTTCCGGAGCCCAAGGGTCATCTTTATTTAAACCCCCCTAGGCCAATGCTCCTCTGAGTGTTGGTTCGACCGAGTAGATTGCGGGGCCACCTCGGGGCAACTTGAGGGTTGGTTTTACTCGTAGGATGTCTCATCTGAGTGTGCCCTACGAACGAGATATGTGCAGCTCCTATCGGGATTTGTCGGCACATTCGGGCGGTGTTGCTGGACTTGTTTTACCATTGTCGAGGATGTCTTGTAAAACCGAGATGCCGAGTCTGATCGGAATGTCTCGGGAGAAGGAATATGGGAGTCCCCTGCAGGGATTTGAACTTTCGAAAGTCGTGCTCGCGGTTATGGGCAGATGGGAATTTGTTAATGTCCGATTGTAGATAACATGAAACTTAACTTAATTAAAATGAATCAACCGCGTGTGTAACCGTGATGGTCTCTTCTCGACGGAGTCCGTGAAGTGAACACGGTGTTGGAGTAATGCTTGACGTAGGTTGTTCTAGGATCACTTCTTGATCATAGTTCTTCGTTCGTGCTTTGCCTTCTCTTCTCGCTCTCTTTTGCGAACAAGATAGCCACCATATATGCTAGTCGCTTGCTGCAGCTCCACATATTATCTTGCCTTACCTATAAGCTTAAATAGTCTTGATCGCGAGGGTGCGAGATTGCTGAGTCCCCGTGACTCACAGATTACTTCCAAACCAGATGCAGGGACCGATGATACTGCTCCAGACGATGCGCTTGAGCTCAAGTGGGAGTTTGATGAAGACTCTCGTCGTTACTATGTGTCTTTCCCAGATGATCAGTAGTGGTGCCCAGTTGGGGCGATCAGGGACCATGTCGCTTGTTGGGGTTGATCTTTTATTTTGGTACCGTAGTCGGACCATGAGTGTATTGGATGATTGTAATGTTATTCATGTATTTGTGTGACGTGGCGAGTGTAAGCCAACTATGTATCCTTTCCCCTTTTATATATTTACATGGGTTGTTGTGAAGATTACCTTACTTGCGACATTGCTTTCAATGCGGTTATGCATCTAAGTCGTGCTTCGACACGTAGGAAATATAGCCGCATCGAGGGCGTTACACTTTGTGAGGATGTAAGGTGGGCCAACTATTGATAAACTAGTACGTATTTAAAACTTATTGTACATGTCATCTAAGAGGTTGATTGTATATGACACGGCAACTTCTTATAGCCGACCGTTGGCTGTATTATTAACCATGCTCTTAGTGAGGTAGCTAGTATATCATAGACTAGCTAGTATCATACTCCCTCCTTTCCAGTTTATAGGGCTCAATTCAAAAATCTCACCAACCAAGGTAGATGGTGAGTGGTGGAATACTTTTTGTAGTTTGCAGAAACACCCAATTAATGCTTTTGTTTTCCTCAAAAAATTATGTTTACCAATGTATTAATTGCAATACATGCATGCATAAAGTACATGCATTGGTCAATTTTCTCTTAATACTTGCATGCAATGATTTAATAAACCTTGGAATCTAAACATGTGAGGGGGAACAACCAAATTGAGCCTTATAAAATGGAAAAATAAAATTTTGAGGTAAGCTTATAAACCGGAAAGGAGGGAGTATATATGCATGATACTAGTATATGATCGGTAATACCTCCGTAATGCGTGCATGCATAGTATCATAAGTTAGTATCTTAGGTTGCCTTATTAATTGCCATGCATGACACAAAGTAGTACAAGATTTAATATGATACAGTATCATGATATGATACCACACCCTCACTTTCCTCATTTAACTATGTGCCACATCATTCAAAAAGTCTAGTTGGCATGCATGATACTGCTTGATACTCCCATATTACGACCAGCCTTAGGGTGGCCATAGTGGGGGTATCTGTAACGCCCTCGATGCGGCTATATCTCCTACGTTTCGAAGCACGACTTAGAGGCATAACCGCATTGAAAGCAATGTCGCAAGTAAGGTAATCTTCACAACAGCCCATGTAAATAAATAGAAGGGGAAAAGATACATAGTTGGCTTACACTCGCCACGTCACACAAATACATGAATAACATTACAATCATCCAATACACTCATGGTCCGTCTACGGTACCAAAATAAAGATCAACCCCCACATGTGACAAAGTCCCCGATCGCCCCAACTGGGCACCACTACTGATCATCTCGGAAAGACACATAGTAACGGCGAGAGTCTTCATCGAACTCGCACTTGAGCTCGGTCATGTCATCTGGAATGGTATCATCGGTCCCTGCATCTGGTTTGGAAGTAATATGTGAGTCACGGGGACTCAGCAATCTCGCACCCTCGCGATCAAGACTATTTAAGCTTATAGGTAAGACAAGGTATGATGTGGAGCTGCAGCAAGCGACTAGCATATATGGTGGCTAACATACGCAAATGAGAGCGAGAAGAGAAGGCAAAAGCACGGTCGAACAACTATGATCAAGAAGTGACCCTAGAACAACCTATGTCAAGCATTACTCCAACACCGTGTTCACTTCCCGGACTCCGCCGAGAAGAGACCATCACGGTTACACACGCGGTTGGTGCATTTTAATTAAGTTAAGTTTCATGTTATCTACAACCGGACATTAACAAATTTCCATCTGCCCATAACCGCGGGCACGGCTTTCAAAAGTTCAAATCCCTGCAGGGGAGTCCCAACTTAGCCCATCACAAGCTCTCACGGTCAACAAAGGATATTCCTTCTCCCAAGACAATCCGATCAGACTCGGCATCCCGGTTTTACAAGACATCCTCGACAATGGTAAAACAAGTCCAGCAACACCGTCTGAATGTGCCGACAAATCCTGATAGGATCTGCACATATCTCGTTCTCAGGGCACACTCAGATAAGCAATCCGTACAACTAAAACCAGCCCTCGAGTTTCCCCGAGGTGGTGCTGCAAGGGGCTCTAGTTTGGACCAACACTCAGAGGAGCACTGGCCCGGGGGTTTCATAAAAATGACCCTTGGGCTCCGGAAACCCAAGGGAAAAAGAGGCTAGATGGAAAAATGGTAAAACCAAGGTTGGGAATTGCTGGAGGAGTTTTATTCAAGGCGAACTGTCAAGGGGTCCCATTATAACCCAACCGTGTAAGGAACGCAAAATCCGGGAACATAACACCGATATGACGGAAACTAGGGCGGCAAGAGTGGGACAAAACACTAGGCCAAAGGCCGAGCCTTCCACCCTTTACCAAGTATATAGATGCATTAAGATAAACAAGATAATATGGTGATATTCCAACAATAAACAATGTTCCAACAAGGAACGATCTCCAATCTTCACCTGCAACTAGCAACGCTATAAGAGGGGCTGAGCAAAGCGATAACATAGCCAAACAACGGTTTGCTAGGACATGGTGGGTTAGAGGTTTTACATGGCAATTTGGGAGGCATGATAAGCAAGTGGTAGGTATCGTAGCATAGGCATAGCAAAAGAGCGAGCATCTAGCAAGCAAAGATAGAAGTGATTTCGAGGGTATGGTCATCTTGCCTGCAAAGTTCTCAGAGTTGACTTGATCCTCGTAAGCGAACTCAACGGGCTCCTCGTTCACGAACTCGTCTCCCGTCTGTACCCAAACAAGAACAACAAGCAAAAAGGAACGCAATCAACCACGTGCAATGCTCAAACAACCTGATGCAAACATGGTATGATATGCGGGATGCGGTATGTGATGCATATGCAAGATTTGACAAGGAATGATTGAACCTGGCCTCAACTTGGAAATCCAAGAGTGCCACTGGAAAGGTGAGGTGATTTAGGTTGAAATCGATATAAAGATCACCAAAATCGGATGCATGGTTTGGAAATGGCAAGGAAAACAAATATGGCACCGGTCTGCGATAATCAGCAAGTGACCAACTAAATGCATCAAGATAAATATGCTACGGCACTCAAACATGACAAAAAAATACATGGCAGGGATCCACTCATGATGCTTGACAAAAGATGAACACTGAGATACGGCTAGTTCATCCATTAACAGGTTCAAACAAGCATGGCAAAAGAGCAAATGATAACAGTTTTCAGACTTGGTGAAATTAACACAAGTCTGGAATTTACCATCAGGAAGCTCACTTTAGAGCATGAAAACTACATGCTAAAGGAACTTAACATGGCAAAGCAAGGCATGGCATGAAGCTACTCAAAGCACTTAACAAAAGTCCTTAGTGACCTTGAGCCAAAAGGGATCAGAAAATACCATTGCAAGCATGTGAACATGGCAAAAACATAAACAGATTCAGACTTCGTGAAAAACTGGAGCATGCAAACAGATTTGACAAGTAGGCATGTTTACGAGCTCGATGCACTCACTACAGAGCATGGCATGACAAACTAAGCATACACCCATCAAGAAGACATGGCATAGAAGCTAGACATGGCAAGAACAACATCATAGCATGCACGGATCAATAGCAACATCCTCGGCAAAATCGCTAAACATGTCAACAATCTGCCAGGATTATTTTATAGCAAAAGTAGAGCTCGATTTACTCAAGCTAGGGTGCTCCATAAATGCAAACAAAGACATGGATGGATAGAGCACCACAATGTTAACAAAACAACCTTACTGATCATCCTCAAAATAGGCACGTATCACTAGGAAACAACATGAACATGTGGCATAACAACAAAACAAAACAAGGACATGGTGAAATTCTAAGTCCCTGAAATCAGCATTACCGATTACGCTATTTTGCAAGCTTGTGCTAGTCACCACAAATATCACAAAAAAACATGGTATATACCCCTGTAACGACGGCATGGCATATAACAAAACACATGTAGAGCTCAGGATCATAGCATGCACACATTAAACATGGCAAAAATGACAAAAAGCTATTTGCTGAAACAGATCTGACAAATTCATCACATAGCCCTCTTCCAACAGCATTTCGGGCATCAAGATGAGCTCAAATGAAAATGATGGATTGAGATGAAATGATGTACTCGTCGAGACGAACATTTTGATATGCTACACGCACGAATCAGAGCTACGGATGCAGAGTTATGGCATGATGAAAAAGCCTAAAAATTACTGGGACAGGAGAGAAAGTCAACCCTCGAGATCTAGGGTTCCTCGCGGCGCGCGAACCGAGGCCAGATCTGAGCTCGCCGGAGCTCTGTAGCAGCAAGGTCACCGGAGGCAGTGGGCGTCGCCGGACTTGGACGCGGCGGACCGGGGCGGCGAGGTCGGTGCCGGAGGCGGCGGCGGTCCGGGGCGGCGAGGTCGCCGGAGAAGGTGAGCGCGGCGGCCGCGGTGGAGGAAGGGTGCGGCAGCCGGTCGGGCGGCGTGCCAGAGTTGGCGGGCGGCGGCGCCGGGCGCCTCGGGCGGCCGGACGGGAGGAGGATGGCGGTGGGGTTGCGGGCGGATCGGGCGAGGCGAGGTGGCGGCGATGGGCTCGCGGGGGGCGGAGTGGGCTTCCCGGGCCGGCGGTGGGAGAGGTGTGGCGGCGACACGTCGCGGTCGGCGGTTGGCCGCGGCGATGCGTCCAGCCGGGATCGGACGTGTCCGGCGGCGGCGCGAGGGTTTTTAGGGTTTCGGGGGGAGAAGACCCATGATTTCGAGAGGGGATCTATATATAGACGTAGAGGGAGCTAGGAATCTCCAAATGAGGTGCGGTTTTCGGCCATGCGATCGTGATCGAACGACCGAGATGATGGAGGAGGTTTGGGTGGGTTTTGGGACAGTTTGGAAGGGTGTTGGGATGCAACACACACGAGGCCTTTTCAGTCCCTCGGTTAACCGTTGGAGTATCAAACAAAGTCCAAATGGTACAAAACTTGACAGGTGGTCTACCGGTAGTAAACCAAGGCCGCGTGGCAAGTCTCGGTCCAATCCGGAAATGTTTAACCCCCACACACGAAAAGAGGTAGAAAGGACCACCAGAGGACATAGGAGCGCCGGAATGCAAAACGGACAACGGGGAAAATGCTCGGATGCATGAGACGAACACGTATGCAAATGCAATGCACATGATGACATGATATGAGATGCATGACAAAGACAACAACACACGAAGACAAAAACCCGACATCGAGGAAATAAAATAACTTAGTGCCGGAAACGGCAAGAGTTGGGATACATATAAGGTAAATTACATCCGGGGTGTTACAGTATCATAGCCGGTATCATGCACTCGGGAATAGCAAATATGATGATGTGCAAAAGAAGAAGTAACATAGGTAGATATCGTAACATATATAATAAATGCTATACTACTTTGTGTCATGCATGGCCATAAATATGGTCATCTATGATATATACTACTCTATGATACTATATCTGCACTATGAAGGTACGTACGTAGTATCATACACTAGTATCATATGCATGATACTATATATAGTATATGATACTCTCCACTATATATGGCCGACCATAGTGGTGGTATCATAGCCGACGATGTCATGCACTCAAAAATAGCAAGTATGCTGATGTGGCAAAGAATTAAATATATGTAGAGAGGGTTAGAGTAACATATAGGTAGATGCCGTATCATGTTAAATAAGATGCTAATCTGTGTCATGAATGGCAATAAATATGATCTATGATACTATACTCTATGTATTATACTATGCGCTATAATTAATTAAAGGTAGTATCATACACTAGTATCATATATATATGCATGATACTAGTATATGACACTCTCCACTATGAATAGTGATATATCTCCAACGTATCTATAATTTTTTATTGTTCCATGCTATTATATTATCTGTTTTGGATGTTTAATGGGCTTTAATATGCACTTTTATATTATTTTTGGGACTAACCTATTAACCGGAGGCCCAGTGCCAGTTTCTGTTTTTTGCCTATTTCAGTGTTTCGTAGAAAAGGAATATCAAACGGAATCCAAACGGAACAAAACCTTCGTGAGGATCTTTCTTGGAACAAACACCATCCAGGAGACTTGGAGTGGAAGTCAGGGATGCAATGAGGCGGCCACGAGGTAGGAGGGCGCGCCCAGGGGGGTAGGCGGGTCCCCCCACCCTCATGGGCCCCTCGTAGCTCCACCGGCGTACTTGTTTCGCCTCTATATACTCTTATACCCTAAAACAACTAGGAGAGCCACGAAACCACTTTTCCATTTCCGCAACCTTATGTACCCGTGAGATCCCATCTGGGACCTTTTTCGGTGATATGCCGGAGGGGGAATCGATCATGGAGGGCTTCTACATCAACACCATAGCCTCTTCGATGATGTGTGAGTAGTTTGCCACAGACCTTCGGGTCCATAGTTATTAGCTAGATGGCTTCTTCTCTCTCTTTGGTTCTCAATACAAAGGTCTCCTCGATGTTCTTGGAGATCTATTCCATGTAATATTCTTTTGCGGTGTGTTTGCCAAGATCCGATGAATTGTGGATTTATGATCAAGTTTATCTATGAACAATTTTTGGTTCTTCTCTGAATTCTTATATGCATGATTTGATAATCTTTGCAAGTCTCTTCGAATTATCGGTTTGTTTGGCCTACTAGATTGATCTTTCTTGCAATGGGAGAAGTGCTTAGCTTTGGGTTCAATCTTGCGGTGTCCTTTCCCAGTGACAGTAGGGACAGCAAGGCACGTATTGTATTGTTGCCATTGATGATAAAAAGATGGGGTTTATATCATATTGCTTGAGTTTATCCCTCTACATCATGTCATCTTGCCTAAAGCATTACTCTGTTCTTATGAACTTATTACTCTAGATGCATGCTGGATAGCGGTCGATGTGTGGAGTAATAGTAATAGATGCAGAATCATTTCGGTCTACTTAACACGAACGTGATGCCTATGTTCATAATCATTGCCTAGATATTCTCATAATTATGTGCTTTTCTATCAATTGCTCGGCAGTAATTTGTTCACCCACCGTAATACTTGCTATCATGAGAGAAGCCACTAGTGAAATCTATGGCCCCCGGGTCTATTTTATATCATATAAGTTTCTGATCTACAATTCTAGTTTACTATTTATTTTATTTTGCAATCTTTACTTTTCAATCTATACAACAAAAATACCAAAAATATTTATCTTATTATCTTTATCAGATCTCACTTTTGCAAGTGGCCGTGAAGGGATTAACAACCCCTTTATCACGTTGGTTGCAAGGTTCTTGATTGTTTGTGCATGTACTAGGCGACTTGCGTGTAATCTCCTACTGGATTGATACCTTGGTTCTCAAAAACTAAGGGAAATACTTACGCTACTTTGCTGCATCACCCTTTCCTCTTCAAGGGAAAACCAATGCATGCTCAAGAGGTAGCAAGAAGGATTTTTGGCGCCGTTGTCGGGGAGATCTATGCTCAAGTCAAGACATACCAAGTACCCATCACAAACTCTTCTCCCTCGCATTACATTATTTGCCATTTGCCTCTCGTTTTCCTCTCCCCCACTTCACCTTTGCCGTTTTATTTGCCCCTTTTTTCGTTCACCTTCTTTCGTTTGCATCTTGTGTGCTTGTTTTCCCTGATGGCCTCGCCTAAAAGCGTTCATCCTCACCTTAGAAGGTTCGAATAAATTGAGTACAGCATTAGAAGCTTTATGTCTATGCAATTTGAGCATAATAATTTCTTTAGAAACGAGCTTAAAGAACAAAAAGGCTTTATGGAGTACATGAATAAAGAGCTCGATGATATGTCTAAAGAATTTTATGGTTTGAAATCTCAATTTTCTCATCTTGAAAATTTAGGGTCAAATTTCGGATAAGCAAGCTACCTTAGTTAATAAGATGGCCGCTAAACCGGAGGATCTACATAATAATAAAGATGTAGATCTAAAAGTAATTGATATGTCTCCTATTAAATCTTTGTGTTCCAATATGAATCTTGATACAGATGGGACTGGAGATGAGTGAACTTTAGTTATAAGGCATCCCAATGATTCAGAGATTTTAGATCTTGATGCTAAAATTAATAAAAGTTGGATTGAAGAGGTCAAAACTGTACATAGCAATGAACCCACTATTTTGGATTTCAAGGAATTTAATTATGATAATTGATCTTTGATAGATTGTATTTCCTTGTTGCAATCCATGTTAAATTATCCTCATGCTTATGATCAAAATAAGGCTTTTACTAAACATATCGTTGATGCTTTAATGCAATCTTATGAAGAAAAGCTTGAACTAAAAGTTTCTATCCCTAGAAAACTTTATGATGAGTGGGAACCTACTATTAAAATTAATATCAAATATCGTGAATGATATGCTTTATGTGATTTGGGTGCTAGTGTTTCCACGATTCCAAAAACTTTGTGTGATGTGTTAGGTTTCCGTGAATTTGATGATTGTTCTTTAAATTTGCACCTTGCGGATTCCACCATTAACAAACCTATGGGAAGGATTAATGATGTTCTTATTGTTGCAAAGAGGAATTATGTGCCCGTAGATTTCATTGTTCTTGATATAGATTGCAATCCTACATGTCCTATTATTCTTGGTAGACCTTTCTTTAGAACGATTGGTGCAATTATTGACATGAAAGAAGGAAATTTTAGATTCCAATTTCCATTAAGGAAAGGCATGGAACACTTTCCTAGAAAGAAAATTAAATTACCTTATGAATCTATTATGAGAGCCACTTATGGATTGCATACCAAAGATGACAATACCTAGATCTATTCTTGCTTTTATGCCTAGCTAGGGGCGTTAAACGATAGCGCTTGTTGGGAGGCACCCCAATTTTATTTTTGTTTCTTGCTTTTCGTTCCTGTTTAGTAATAAATAGATCATCTATCCTCTGTTATGATTGTGTTTTTATGTTTCAATTAGTGTTTGTGCCAAGTAAAGCCTTTAGGATCTTCTTGGGTGATTGTTGTTTTATCTTGCTGAAAAAAACAGAAAGTATGCGCTCACGAGAATAATTTTCATTTTTTACCAGAGAGCGATAAAATACCAATTCCAACTGTTGTAGATCAATATACAAATTATTTAGTTCTTCCTAGTGTTTCATAATTTTTGGAGTTACAGAAGTATTCGAAACATCCATATTTCTACAGACTGTTCTGTTTTTGACAGATTCTGTTTTTCGTGTGTTGTTTGCTTATTTTGATGAATCTATGGTTAGTATCGGGGGGTATGAGCCATAGAAAAGTTGGAATACAGCAGGTTTAACACCAATATAAATAAATAATGAGTTCATTACAGTACCTTAAAGTGGTGGTTTGTTCTCTTATACTAACGGAGCTCATAAGATTTTCTGTTGAGTTTTGTATTGTGAAGTTTTCAAGTTTTTGGGTAAAGATTTGATGGATTTTGGAACAAGGAGTGGCAAGAGCCTAAGCTTGGGGATGCCCAAGGCACCCCAAGGTAAAATTCAAGGACAACCAAAAGCCTAAGCTTGGGGATTTCCCGGAAGGCATCCCCTCTTTCGTCTTCATCTATCGGTAACTTTACTTGAGGCTATATTTTTATTCACCACATGATATGTGTTTTGCTTGGAGCATCTTGTATGATTTGAGTCTTTGCTTTTTAGTTTACCACAGTCATACTTGTTTTACACACCTTTTGGGAGAGACACACATGAATCAGAATTTATTAGAATACTCTATGTGCTTCACTTATATCTTTTGAGCTAGATAATTTTGATCTAGTGCTTCACTTATATCTTTTTAGACCACGGTGGTGGTTATATTTTATATAAATTATTTATCTCTAATGATTCACTTATATTATTTTGAGAGTTCTTTAGAACAGCATGGTAATTTGCTTTGGTTATGAAATTAGTCCTAATATGATAGGCATCCAAGATGGGTATAATAAAAACTTTCATATAGGGTGCATTGAATACTATGAGAAGTTTGATACTTGATGATTGTTTTGAGATATGAAGATAGTGATATTAGAGTCATGCTAGTTGAGTATTTGTGAATTTGAGAAATACTAGTGTTGAGGTTTGCAAGTCCCGTAGCATGCACGTATGGTAACCGTTGTGTAACAAATTTGAAGCATGAGGTGTTTCTTTGATTGTCCTCCTTATGAGTGGCGGTCGGGGATGAGCGATGGTATTTTCCTACCAATCTATCCCCCTAGGAGCATGCGCATAGTGCTTGGTTTTTTATGACTTGTAGTTTTTTGCAATAAGTATGTGAGTTCTTTATGACTAATGTTGAGTCCATGGATTATACGCACTCTCACCCTTCCATCATTGCTAGCCTCTTGGGTACCGTGCATTGCCCGTTCTCACCTCGAGAGTTGGGGCAAACTTCGCCGATGCATCCAAACCCTGTGATACGATACACTCTATCACACATAAGCCTCCTTATATCTTCCTCAAAACAGCCACCATACCTACCTATTATGGCATTTCCATAGCCATTCCGAGATATATTGCCATGCAACTTTCCACCATTTCGTTTATTATGACACGATTCATCATTGTCATATTGCCTTGCATGATCATGTAGTTGACATCGTATTTGTGGCAAAGCCACCCCTCATAATTTTTGTACATGTCACTCTTGAATCATTGCACATCCGGGTACACCGCTGGAGGCATTCATATAGAGTCATATCTTGTTCTAGTATCGAGTTGTTATTTTTGAGTTGTAAATAAATAGAAGTGTGATGATCATCATTATTAGAGCATTGTCCCGTGTGAGGAAATAAAAAGAGAGATAAAGGCCAAATAAAAAATAGAGAAGGCCCAAAAAAATGAGAGAAAAAGATAGAAGGGACAATGTTACTATCCTTTTTCCACACTTGTGCTTCAAAGTAGCACCATGATCTTCATGATAGAGAGTCTCTTGTTTTGTCACTTTCATACACTAGTGGGAATTTTCATTATAGAACTTGGCTTGTATATTCCAGCAATGGGCTTCCTCAAAATGCCCTAGGTCTTCGTGAGCAAGCAAGTTGGATGCACACCCACTTAGTTTCTTTTGTTGAGCTTTCATACATTTATAGCTCTAGTGCATCCGTTGCATGGCAAATCCTACTCCTCGCATTGACATCAATTAATGGGCATCTCCATAGCCCGTTGATTAGCCGCGTCGATGTGGGACTTTCTCCCTTTTTTTCTTCTCCACACAACCTCCATCATCATATTCTATTCCACCTATAGTGTTATGTCCATGGCTCGCGCTCATGCATTGCGTGAAAGTTGGAAAAGTTTGAGAATACTAAAGTATGAAACAATTGCTTGGCTTGTCATCGGGGTTGTGCATGATGGGAGCATTTTGTGTGACGAAAATGAAGCATGGACAAACTATATGATTTTGTAGGGATGAGCTTTCTTTGGCTATGTTATTTTTAGAAGACATAATTGCTTGGTTAGTAAGCTTGAAGTATTATTATTTTTATGTCAATATTAAACCTTTGTCTTGAATCTTTCGAATCTAAATATTCATGCCACAATAAAGAAAATTAGATTGAAAATTATGTTAGGAAGCATTCCACATCAAAAATTCTGTTTTTATCATTTACCTACTCAAGGACGAGCAGGAATTAAGCTTGGGGATGCTGATACGTCTCCAACGTATCTATATTTTTTGATTGTTCCATGCTATTATATTATCTGTTTTGGATATTTAATGGGCTTTAATATGCACTTTTATATTATTTTTGGGACTAAACTATTAACAGGAGGCCTAGTGCCAGTTTCTATTTTTTTGCCTATTTCAGTGTTTCGCAGAAAAGGAATATCAAACGGAATCCAAACGGAATGAAACCTTCGCGAGGATCTTTCTTGGAACAAACGCCATCCAGGAGACTTGGAGTGCAAGTCAGAGACGCAACGAGGCGGCCACGAGGTAGGAGGGCGCGCCCAGGGGGTAGGCGCACCCCCCACCCTCGTGGGCCCCTCATAGCTCCACCGACGTACTTCTTTCGCCTATATATACTCTTATACCCTAAAAACAACCAGGAGAGCCACAAAACCACTTTTCCACTGCCGCAACCTTCTGTACCCGTGAGATCCCATCTGGGGACCTTTTCTGGCGATCTGCCGGAGGGAGAATCGATCACGGAGGGCTTCTACATCAACACCATAGCCTCTCTGATGATGTGTGAGTAGTTTACCACAGACCTTCGGGTCCATAGTTATTAGCTAGATGGCTTCTTCTCTCTCTTTGGTTCTCAATACAAAGTTCTCCTTGATGTTCTTGGAGATCTATTCGATGTAATATTCTTTTGCGGTGTGTTTGCCGAGATTCGATGAATTGTGGATTTATGATCAAGTTTATATATGAACAATATTTGGTTCTTCTCTGAATTCTTATATGCATGATTTGATAATCGTTGCAAGTCTCTTCGAATTATCGGTTTAGTTTGGCCTACTAGATTGATCTTTCTTGCAATGGGAGAAGTGCTTAGCTTTGGGTTCAATCTTGTGGTGTCCTTTCCCAGTGACAGTAGGGGCAGCAAGGCACGTATTGTATTGTTGCCATCGAGGATAAAAAGATGGGGTTTATATCATATTGCTTGAGTTTATCACTCTACATCATGTCATCTTGCCTAAAGCATTACTCTGTTCTTATGAACTTAATACTCTAGATGCATGCTGGATAGCGGTCGATGTGTGGAGTAATAGTAGTAGATGCAGAATCGTTTCGGTCTAATTAACACGGACGTGGTGCCTATGTTCATGATCATTGCCTAGATATTCTCATAATTATGCGCTTTTCTATCAATTGCTCGGCAGTAATTTGTTCACCCATCGTAATACTTGCTATCATGAGAGAAGCCACTAGTGAAACCTATGGCCCCGGGGTCTATTTTATATCATATAAGTTTCTGATCTACAATTATAGTTTACTATTTATTTTATTTTGCAATCTTTACTTTTCAATCTATACAACAAAAATACCAAAAATATTTATCTTATTATCTTTATCAGATCTCACTTTTGCAAGTGGCCGTGAAGGGATTGACAACCCCTTTATTGCGTTGGTTGCGAGGTTCTTGATTGTTTGTGAAGGTACTAGGCGACTTGCGTGTAATCTCCTACTGGATTGATACCTTGGTTCTCAAAAACTGAGGGAAATACTTACGCTACTTTGCTGCATCGCCCTTTCCTCTTCAAGGGAAAACCAACGCATGCTCAAGAGGTAGCAAGTAGCCTAAGTATATATATAGCCTAACTAAAACACCCACATGTAGTTGTAGTAGGGTTTTTGTCTTTAATTAATTATATGCACTAAAATGCAATGCAAGCTAAGTGCAAAGAATGACTTAAACATAGCAGACGACCTGAAATGGGCCGGAACGATGTAACTAGTAACTGACGATTTGTAGTCCGAAGTGCCGCATCTCCTTTTGTAAACTATGATCCTTCTTGTGAGATGCTCTGGTATGGAAGGTGCGAGCACCAAAACTTGTGCCAAACTTTACCAAATTTTTTCCATGCGATCGTGAGAGCACGCGACAGTGACACCATGATTTTCGTTATTTTCCAGACTCTATATGCATTTCCTAAAATTAAAATACCAACAAGGCCTATGCCTCTGGCCGCACCCTGCGGCCGAATTGTTTGAAGTTTTTTCCTGTTTCTCGCACAATGAATGAAAACTCACAAAGTGACACACAAATGATCTTGCTAACACACATGTGTAATTGGGACTATATATATATGTGTGTGTATGTGTGTGTGTGTACAAACGAGATGTATTTTTTGCATATTCAAAGTTTGAGATTGCTAGCGAGGCCTGCCGCCTGGTAAAATGTACCAGAAAATCAAACCATAGGGTACAATAGTGATTTCTTACCATGGGAAAAATTTGGAGGCGAAACGATGAACTCATGTTTTCATTTAAACAAAAATATGATGTTAGGTAATGTAAATGTTTTCAAATAGCACATGGTTCACTCACGAAAGCCGTGTGTCCACTAAACCGTGGCCGATGCCCCCCCCCTCTCTGCCACTCGCGCGATCTGAATCATGCGTTCTGATTGGCCAGAACCCAAACCCCACAGATCATACGTCTGCACCGTTCGATTCTCCTAGATCGAACAGCGATCCTCATCCCTTTCGACAACACATGTAAATGTTTTCAAAAAGCCCCTCGCAAAAAATGTTTTCAAATATCACACGGTTCACTCATGAAAGCTGTGTGCCTACCAAACTGTGGTCGGTGCCCCCCTTTGCTGTGCGCACGATCTGAGTCGTGCGTTCTGATTGACCAGAACCCAAACCCCACGGATCGTACATCTGCACCGTTGGATGCTCCCATATCGAACAGCAATCCTCATCCCTTTCGATGGGAAATGCAGTCCGGCTAGGAATTTATTTATGTGCCAAAATGCATGGTAAATGCCAAAAAATGTCTTACATATAGCACACGAGACCTGAAATGCGCCAGCAAATCAAACCCGTGGTATAATTGTGATTGCTTTACGTGGGAAAATTTTAGAGGCGAAATGATGAACTCACGTCTTCATTTCAAAATTTACGTCATCATTTCAAATGAAATTATTCTGTTTGTGCACACGAGCGCTTAGAGGCAACCGTTTGCATAGGCCTTTTCGCACGTGCGACGACGGTGATATTTTTCACCCTTTTCACCTAGGCCGCCAACACCCCCCACCGTCCACCTGCATTTCACTCAACTAGTCCACCCAATCTCCATCGCCAGCTCTCCCTCCCCTAGATCCACAACAGAACCCTCTCCGGCGCCACCGTGCTCACCCCGGCCGTGTGCCCGCTCTTCGGTGTCAAGCCTACCTCCACTGTCGTTCCCAACACACGGCGCCCCATGCCTCGCTGTCTTCGTTTGCTTGCCAGCCACCCTCGAGCATATCGATGTAGTAACCCTCGCCTCTCCTGTGGTCCGGCCGGGTTTGCATTAAGAAGCCTGTTAGTTACTGCTCTCAATCGCGGTGAGGCATATTTCCTCGCAGCCCCTCTTCCTATTTCGTTCCGTATGTTCCCAAATTGGCTATAAAATAACGGAGAGCGTATATATGTTCATTATCTACCTTCCTTACTACATATAAGTTGTATTTGTTCCAATAAGTTACTGCCTATTTACAGATCGCGGGCGCCCGAGTCACACAAACTTAACAAATTAGCCGTACATTTTCTAAATTATTGCATGGCATGTTTAGAAAGCTTGATACCAAGTTGTTAGTTTTATGCTTATCCTCCTTTCCTGAGTTTCGCATGTGTTCTCTGTAGATGCCGAGTAGCAGCGACATCACTCATGCTTCAGGCGATGTATCTTCATATGATTCGGACAACCCTAGGTCTTCAATAGATTGTGAGGGATCCAGTAATCTTGAACGGGATAGAGCTGCAGCAATTACCCTTCCGGTCAGGACACGGAGGAACGCTCCAAGGAAGCCCACACACCAGACTAAAGGTGTATATGAAGTAACCGAGATTGATTTAAAGTCTTGGGCTCCAACTAAACCAGATAGAGCACGCACAAGGTTCAGGAGTGTGTGTGGATTTGTTGGCAGGGCAAGGCTCAACATTAATCTGCCAGGGTTTCAGAAGGCTGACACAAAAACACGGTGAAGGATAGTCCGGGAGATCATGGATCACTTCAACGTTCCAGAGTAGTGGAGAATGCAGGTGGAACACGCTACACTGAAGAAGCCTAGGGATGCTTGGAGAAACTGGAAGCATGTGTTGTACAAGAAGTACTTGAGCGAAGGCAAGGATCCAATCCCCGCATACCCCCAAATTACAAAGGCGGACAGGGCAGAATTCAAAAGGTTCAGGGCAACTAAAGAGTTTGCTGAGAAGAGTTTCAAGCAATCGGAACTTCAGAAGAAGAACATACACCCCCACCGTATGGGTGTGGTAGGATACTACGACATGAAACTAATATGGGACCAAGAGGACAAAGAAGCAGTAGCGGTGGGTGGGAATCCGGCCTTTAGTGAAATTAGGGGCCAACGCGCCAGAGACTACTTGCGGGCATGTGCAAAGAGGCGTGATGATGGAACTTATTACTTTGAAAACTCATGTGATGCCGAACTGTATCAAGTGATGTTAGAGGCTTCCAAGATCCCTGGAAGGTTCTACAGGAACTCAGGGCCATGTGACATTCTGTCTGTTGCTCTAGAAACAAAAGAGCCCCCTGGCCGTGCAAGGGGTATAGATGTTAATGTCCCGCACAACAGGGCATTCACACTCAGCAAAGAAGAGAGGCTCAGCATGAAAAAAGCGAGGGGTGAAATGAAGAAAAATGCATTGTATGAAACGTTGAGGAAGGAGATTTATCCGGCTATTCGAAAGGATGTTGAGGAGTCAATGATGATGCAGAAGACTCTAACACTGGTAGATAGCCAGCGGATGGGAGGGGAGGCAGGCATGGAGGATGCTGCTTATTGCGTGACAACACTGCACAAGAGTAGTTGTGCATCAGCTGACCCCAGCGACACTGAGACTGCAGCTGCTCGTGATGATGCTATATCTGATATATCTGGAATGAAAGACAGACTAAAGGGCTTGCTTACACATTATGAACGTACATTAAAATGTGCAACAGCTTTGGTTTGCCCACCCTTCTTGGAAGATGGCCTCTTGTTGGACAATGTGCCATCGAAGCCAGGCTGTGTGAAGTGATATGTGACTGAAGTAAAGCCTGGATTCAATGAATTTGCCCTGAAGAATGTCCTAGGAGACTTCAATGAGAAAAGGACCTTGGGACAAACACTGTTACATCACATCTAATGGCCACGAAAGGACATAGAGTTCATCGATGAGATCCCTGAAGCCCCGCCAAGAGCAACCACTGTCGCCTCTCAACCGGTGACGCTCTCCTTGCCACAACAGCTCTCGCGGGCTGATGCATTAACATGTGATCAGCCGGCCTGACTTTGTGGCGTACAGGCCATGTCATCCTCCGCCCCAAAGCAGCCAGTGGCAAGGCCTACAACTGCTGAAGACGCACCACCGGTTCAGATGCCGGCCGCTGAAGCAATGGGGGGAGACCCAGCTGCAACACATGCTCAGCAGACCAACCTGGTGGAACGGACTGCTAAGCAGACTGATGCTTCAGAACCGCCTGCTAAGCAGTTTGTAGGTCCAGAACCGACTGCTCATCAGTCCGTCGGTCTGCGGTCGCGTGATCAGCATACCGATGCGTCAGCACTTCCTGCTCAGCAAACCAACGTGTTGGCATGGCCTCCTCAGCACACCGACAAGTTGGCACCACCTGCGCAGAAACCCGACATAGCTTCAACGCATGGTCGGCAGTCCGATGCCTCTGCTCCTACAACCCAGTAGTCCGTCACAGCAGCATCGCCAGCTCAGCGGTCCGGCATAGATAAACCGTCTGCTAAGCAGTCCATCCAAGCTTCACCGTCTGCTCAGCATTCTACCTTGTAGGCAACCAGACATTCTGCTAGAAATGCTTCAAGTACCAAGAAGGAAGTGGCCAAAAAGGCTACACCCCCGAGGAAGCGCAGTGGGAAAGTGAAGAGGAAAGAGAACGATTGCCTCTTACTTAAAGCACTCATCGCCCAGAACCAAATTAACAACAGCTTGTTCGAATCGGGGAGTAATATTATTTCTAACGGCATGGATGATGAAGAAGTATGTTTGTTGCTTGCTAAAAGTAAAGCAGACGTACTTCAAGCACGCTATTACGTCCATGGCCAGCCATTGCTTGTTGGCGAATACTTTGATGAGTGCAGCTCCAGTTGAAGGAAATATGCCCCAGAGGCAATAATAAAGTTGTTATTTATATTTCCTTATATCATGATAAATGTTTGTTATTCATGCTAGAATTGTATTAACCGGAAACTTAGTACATGTATGAATACATAGACAAATAGAGTGTCCAGTATGCCTCTACTTGACTAGCTCGTTAATCAAAGATGGTTAAGTTTCATAGCCATGGACATGTGTTGTCATTTGATGAACGGGATCACATCATTAGAGAATGATGTGATGGACTAGACCCATCCGCTAGCTTAGCACTATGATCGTTTAGTTTATTTCTATTGCTTTCTTCATGACTTATACATGTTCCTATGACTATGAGATTATGCAACTCCCGAATACCGGAGGAACACTTAGTGTGCTATCAAACGTCACAACGTAACTGGGTGATAATAAAGATGCTCTATAGGTGTCTCCGATGGTGTTTGTTGAGTTGGCATAGATCGAGATTAGGATTTGTCAATCCGATTGTCGGAGAGGTATCTCTGGGCCCTCTCGGTAATGCACGTCACTATGAGCCTTGGAAGCAATGTGACTAATGACTTAGTTACGGGATGATGCATTATGAAACGAGTAAAGAGACTTTCCGGTGACGAGATTGAACTAGGTATGATGATACCGCCGATTGAATCTCGGGCAAGTAACATACCGATGACAAAGGGAAGAACATATGTTGTTGTGCGGTTTGACCGATAAAGATCTTTGTAGAATATGTAGGAACCAATATGAGCATCCAGGTTTTGCTATTGGTTATTGACCGGAGATGTGTCTCGGTCATGTCTACATACTTCTCGAGCCCGTAGGGTCCGCACGCTTAACGTTCGATGATGATATGTATTATGAGTTATGTGATTTGATGTACCGAAGGTTGTTAGGAGTCCCGGATGAGATCACGAACATGACGAGGAGTCTCGAAATGGACGAGAGGTAAAGATTCATATATTGGAAGGCTATATTCGGGCATCGGAAAGGTTTCGAGTGATTCGAGTATTTTTCGGAGAACCGGGGAGTTACGGGAATTCACCAGGGGAAGTATTGGGCCTTATTGGGATTTAGTGGAAAGGAGAGAAGAGCCACAAGGGGAGGCAGCGCCCCCCCCCCATGGGTTGGTTCAAATTGGACTAGGAGGGGGCAGCGCCCCCCTCTTTCCTTCTCCCTCTCCCTCTCCTTCCTTCTTCTCCTACTTGGACTAGGAAAGGGGGAAACCTACTCCTACTAGGAGTAGGAATCCCCCCTTTGGGCGCGCCCCTTGAGGCCGGCCCTCCTCCTTATCCCCTCCTTTATATACGGGGGAGGGGGCACCCCATAGACACACAAGTTGATTTCTTAGCCGTGTGCGGTGCCCCCCTCCATAGATTTCCACCTCGGTCATATTGTTGTAGTGCTTAGGCGAATCCCTGCGTCGATAACTTCATCATCACCATCAACACGCCATCATGCTGACGAAACTATCACTCGGCCTCAGCTGGATCTAGAGTTCGAGGGACATCACCGAGCTGAATGTGTGCAGATCGTGGAGGTGTCGTGCGTTCGGTACTTGATCGGTTAGATCGCGAAGACGCTCAACTACATCAACCGCGTTACTCGACGCTTCCGCTTTCGGTCTACGACGGTACGTAGACACACTCTCCCCTCTCATTGCTATGCATCTCCTAGATAGATCTTGCGTGATCGTAGGAAATTTTTTGAAATACTGCATTCCCCAACAGTGGCATCCGAGCCAGGTCTATGCGTAGATGTTATATGCACGAGTAGAACACAAAGGAGTTGTGGGCGTGGGTATATACATATTGCTTGTCGTCACTAGTTGTTTCTTGATTCGGCGATATTGTTGGATGAAGCGGCCCGGACCGACATCACATGACCGCGTTCATGAGACTGGTTCTACCGACGTGCTTTGCACACAGGTGGCTGGCGGGTGTCTGTTTCTCCAACTTTAGTTGAATCAGATTCAATGAACAGGGTTCTTTCTGAAGATTAAAAACCAATCACTATACCACGTTGTGGTTTTGATGCGTGGGTAAGAACGGTTCTTGCTAAGCCCGTAGCAGCCACGTAAAACTTGCAACAACAAAGTAGAGGATGTCTAACTTGTTTTTGCAGGGCATGTTGTGATATGATATGGTCAAGACGTGATGAGATATAAATTGTTGTATGAGATGATCATGTTTTGTTAAAGTTATTGGCAACCAGCAGGAGCCTTATGGTTGTCTCTTTATTGTATAAGATGCAAGCGCCATATAATTGCTTTACTTTATCGCTATGTGATAGCAATAGTTGCAAAAGCAATAGTTGGTGAGGTGACCATGTGACGACACGTTGATAGAGATCAAGATGATGGAGATCATGGTGTCATGTCGGTGACGATGGAGATCATGATGGTACTTTGGAGATGGGGATCAAAGGCACAAGATGATGATGGCCATATCATGTCACATATTTTGATTGCATGTGATGTTTATCTTTTATGCATCTTATTTTGCTTAGTGCGATGGTAGCATTATGAGATGATCCCTTACTAAAATTTCAAGGTATAAGTGTTCTCCCTGAGTATGCACCGTTACGACAGTTCTTCATGCTGAGACACCATGTGATGATCGGGTGTGATAAGCTCTACGTTCACATACAACGGGTGCAAGCCAGTTTTGCACAAGCAAAATACTCAGGTTAAACTTGACGAGCCTAGCATATGCAGATATGGCCTCGGAACACTGAGACCAAAAGGTCGAGCGTGAATCATATAGTAGATATGATCAACATAGAGATGTTCACCATTGAAAACTACTCCGTCTCATGTGATGATCAGACATGGTTTAGTTGATATGGATCACGTGATCATTTAGATGACTAGAGGGATGTCTATCTAAGTGGGTGTTCTTAAGTAATATGATTAATTGAACTTAAATTTATCATAAACTTAGTCCTGACAGTATTTGCATATCTGTGTTGTAGATCAATTGCTCGCTTATAGCTTCCCCGTTTTATTTATGATATGTTCCTAGAGAATACTATGTTGAAAGATGTTAGTAGCAATGATGCGGACTAGCTCCGTGATCTGAGGATTATCCTCATTACTGCATAGAAGAATTATGTCCTTGATGTACCTCTAGGTGACGGACCTTTTGGAGGAGCAGATGCAGACGTTATGAACGTTTGACAAGCTCGGTATGATGACTACTTGTTAGTTTAGTGCGCCATGTTTTATGGCTTAGAACCGGGACTTCAAAAACGTTTTGAACGCCACGGAGAATATAAGATGTTCCAAGAGTTGAAATTAGTATTTCAGACTCATGCCCGTGTCGAGAGGTATGAGACCTCTGACAATACTTTGCCAACAAGATGGAGGAGAATAGCTCAATCGGTGAGCATGTGCTCAGATTGTCTGGGTACTACAATTGCTTGAATCAAGTGGGATTTAATCTTCCAGATAAGATAGTAATTAACAGAGTTCTCTAGTCACTATCACCAAGTTAATAGAACTTAGTGATCAACTATAATATGCAAGGGATGACGTAAAATGATTCCCGAGCTCTTTGCGATGCTGAAATCGGCGAAGGTAGAAATCAAGAAAAGCATCAAGTGTTGATGGTTGACAAGACCACTAGTTTCAAGTAAAGGGGCAAGGGAAAGAAAGGGAACTTCAAGAAGAATGGCAAGCAAGTTGTCACTCCCATGAAGAAGCCCAAAGCTAGACCCAAGCCTGAAACTAAGTGCTTCTACTACAAAGGCAATAGTCACTGGAAGCGGAACTACCCCAAATACTTGGTGGGTAAGAAGGATGGCAAAGTGAACAAAAGTATATTTGATATACATGTTATGTGTACTTTACTAGTGTTCATAGTGAAGGAAATATGCCCTAGAGGCAACAATAAAGTTGTTATTTATATCTCCTTATATCATGATAAATGGTTATTATTCATGCTAGAATTGTATTTGAAAGTGCTAGTTATCGACTAGAGGGGGGTGAATAGGCGATTTTTATGAAAGTCTTCAAAGCATGGAAGTTTCGAAGACAAATGATAGAAATAAACCTATTACCATGCAGCGGAAGGTAGACTACACTAAGCAAGCCATAGTCAAGTATTCAATGAAGTGAAAGCACAACGACTAATAGCAGCTAGGCAGTATAGATCAGGTAGGAAGATAGTGTGAAGCCAATCAGAACAAGCTGTGACTCGGTGAAGACAAAAGATAATGCAATCATACAATGACTTCACCAGGGCCAACATTAAGTAAAGGAATGGGAAGGATGAAACCAGTGACTCGTTGAAGACAATGATTTGTTGGACCAGTTCCAGTTGCTGTGACAACTGTACGTCTGGTTAGGGAGGCTGAGATTCAACTCAGAAGACCATGTCTTCACCTTATTCCCCTTGAGCTAAGGACACCCAGTCCTCGCCCAATCACTCTGGTAAGTCTTCAAGGTAGACTTCCAAACCTTCACAGACTTCGTTCACCGGCGATCCACAATGACTCTTGGATGCTCAAAACGCGACGCCTAACCGGCTGGAGGATTCACAGTCCTCAAGTGTAATAAGTCTTCAGATCACACAGACAGGAAGACTTAAGTGATGCCTAACACTCTTTGGCTCTAGGTGTTTAGGGCTTTATCCTCGCAGGAATTCTCTCTTAAAGGCTTCGAGGTGGGTTGCTCTCAAACGACAAAAGCCGTGCAGTAACTCTGAGCAGCCAACCGTTTATGGTTGTAGGGGATGGGCTATTTATAGCCACTAGGCAACCCAACCTGATTTGTCCGAAATGACCCTGGGTCACTAAGGAACTGACACGTGTTCCAATGGTCAGATTTCAAACATACACGGCAACTTTACTTGGGCTACAAGCAAAGCTGACTAATCCAGCTCTGGATAAGATTTGCTCTCATTCTCTTCGCTCGAAGACATAGGATTTTTGGTTAAGCATCACTTCAGTCATTCTGACTGGTTCACTTGGACCCCACTTAACAGTACGGTGGTTCCTATGACTCAATCAAAGAAGAAAAGGAATGACGAAACAACTAAGTCTTCGCGCTCCATAGTCTTCACTCGATGTCTTCTCTTGTCATAGTCTTCAATGTGACTGTCTTCACATACCACCTTTGACTTCAATGTCTTCATACATTTTTAGGGGTCATCTCTGGTAGGAAAACCGAATCAATGAGGGACTTCTACCTGTGTTATCCTGCAATTCTCACAAACACATTAGTCCCTCAACCAGGTTTGTCATCAATACTCCAAAACCACCTAGGGGTGGCACTAGATGCACTTACAATCTCCCCCTTTTTGGTGATTGATGACAAACTGGTTGAAGTTTTCAACGGGGAATAAAATATGTGAAATTGTAAAGGATAGGGTATTGTCTTCATAAGTTGCAAAGGCTCCCCCTGAAGATGTGCATATAAGTAATTTGCTCTTGGAATGCAAATGCACATGGCAGGTTGTACTTGTGGAGATCCTCTTCAACCTATGATGACAATTTATCATGCATGATATGATGTAATGAAGATAATGACATGCATAATGGAAAATGGACGTCTGCAAAATGATCTAAGTATAGAATTTATCATCGCATCACAGAATAGCAAATAAGTAGCAGACGACCATCGAGTTTAAGTGTTACAACTCAAAGAACCAAATGTATCGAAAACGAGAGTTGTAAGCACTTGGCAAAAGTAGCAAAAAGTAAAGCAACCACCCATATGGACCCGCTTGAAGACTATCAACTCATATGCTTCTCCCCCTTTTGTCAGTAAGGACCAAAAAGGTTTGAAGACATAGAGCGCCTACTCGTTCCCATGAGGTGCAGGTGAGGCAGCAGGGTCGTCGTTGAGGTCCGGTGGTGCAGAAGAACTTCGTGCAGTGTCGACATGCGCTGAAGTTGGACGAGGTGAAGTTGCATCATCTTGGTCATCGATGACTCTGGCATTCACTGTCGCAGCTGAGGACGAGTAGTCAGAGTCTTCAAGTGAGAGAGTCCGATGCAAGTGAGCATTTCTGGGAGGAGTTGAGTCAAACTTGAACCGTTCGGTGAAGCCATCGTCTTGCAGATCAGCTTCAGCACTAAGTAAGGTCAAACTCTTCCACGACCTCCGACAGGTTTCATGAGTGACAAAGGCATTCTTAGTGGCAAGATTGCGAATGCGGTTAACATCCACCAAGAGGCTTTGCATCTGACGCTTAAGCCAGTCGTGATGTTTGTCCTGTTTCTGATGCAGCACGACGAGAAGCTCTCGGTCATTTAGGACACAAGATTGCCTTCGAGGCCTTTGCGCAATGGTGCTACCAGTGGCGTCAGTTTGAGCACGAGGGGCCCGTGTGTTGCCAGCAAGGGGATAAACATGAGAAACTGCTGGAACTCCTTCAATAGGTTGGGTGAAGCTTTGGTGATCAACATTTGAAGATAAATGGGATCCTTAGCCGGCTCTGGGTGAATAGCTTCAACTGAAAGATCAACCTTTGGCAAGAATATGAGATGATTGCACACAGACAGCTGATAGTTGAATGTTGAGTGACGCTTGATAAGACGCATGACCCATGGAGCATAGAATTTCAACCCAAAAATGTCGGAGCCAGATGCAGCCAACTGCCTGATGAAGAAGTCTTGAGCATTGAAGCTGATGCCATTGAAGATATAGAAAACCAAAGTCTTCATTGCTCCTTCAAGCTTCGCTGCAGATCAATGTCCTTTGACAGGCCATAGAGTCTTCCTGATGATATGGTAAATGGTGCGAGGCAGGTACTCTAGGTCTTCAACAAAGAACTCGGATGGGTATTCAGCGTCGTGAGGCAGAGGCTTCATCATGCTCAGCATTTGACTCATGTTGGGTTCTGGCTTCTGAAAGATGCTTTCCAAGGCATTTTGGTGTTGTTGACAACCTGGTTCATAGTATTCACCAGGAGTGGGCTGGCCTGTGAACTCAATGATATCAAGAGATTTAGCTTCATGATGGACATTGCCTGTCATCCACTCAAGGACCCAAGTCTTTGGATCCCTGTTGTAGCCTCGAATGTGAAGAGTTGCATAGAACTGTAGTAGAAGTTCTTCATTCCAGTGTTCCTTATCTGTGACAAACTACAATAGTCCAGCATCTCTGAAGCAATCCAACGCTTCTTCAAGACAGGGCAGGCCAGCTATAGCTTCAGAGTCGAGGCGCATATGTGGAAATATGCGCTCTTGATTGTATAGGACGCAGGAATAGTAGCTGCGCTGCTGATAGCTCCAGAACCGATCTGATGAAATGCGAGGTCTGGTATAAGGGTTCTTGGAGCTGTTGAAGAAGGTGTTATGTGCCACGAAGCCATTCACATTGAAGACCCCAGGTGAAGTGGTAGTGCCTGGGAATCGTGGAAGTCTTGGCTTGGGCTTTTGGACTTGAGGTCTGTGCTCGACATGATACTCAAATTGTGGACCCGCAGCAGGTGGAGGAACCAGAACGGGCCAGCGGACCATAACAGGCTGACCACGATCAAATGCCAGCTCAATTTTATGAGGTCTTGGAGGGGGAACAGGAGCATTGGCATTGTTTTCAGGGGCTTCAGGGGCCACATTGGTTTCAGGTGCTTGTACCTCAGGTGCTTCAGCATTGACTTCGGGTGCTGTAGTGGCTTCAGAGCTTGGACTTCTGGCACCGCAGTAGCTTCAGGCACCATATTAGCTTCAGCCATGACGACGTCATTGGCTCCAGCGGTGATGTTGGTGGCCGCCTCAGGGTTGTTAACCTCCACTTCAGGAGCTGGAGGGTCGGACACGTTCTCCTCGAGAATAAAATCTTGGTGGGACGGGGTGTAGCAACTCTTTCAACTCTTTGTGCTTCTTCTTCATCGGCTGATGCAGCCGGAATATCTTCAGCCATTTTGGCTTCGGACTCAGACACGTGCATAGTGGGAGTGACTTGGGGCCTTGGTCCTTTGCGAAGCCTGCGTAATGCTGGCGACGCTTGTGGAGATGGAGTGTTCTGGGCCTCAAAGTCATCGTCATCTTGCACTGGTGGGGTAGCTTGCGGTTGGGGAGAGCTTGGAGTGTCTTGTCGTTGTGGGTGATCAGCCCACGATGCATCCTGAGCAGTTGGCGTCAGAGGACGACCAATGCTGATGAGTTCGTTGTGCGTGAGCACAGGCGATGATACCAATTGGTGCTCGATCTGAGGAAGGACTTCATCATCTTCAACATTTTTGTGAGGACCAATGTCTTCAGCTGCGGTGGGGTCAACAGCTGGATTGTCTTCAGCTTCAGGAGCCTCTGGAGAAGCAGGCTCATGAATTACCACTTGGCGTTCTTGATTTTCAGACGCAGGACGAGCCACTAAGATGGGCTCGACCTCAAGGGGCTCTATGGGAGCAGCCCGATCTCTCTTCTTGGTTTTGCGTTTCTTAGTTGGAGGAGCATCATCAGTGGTGCCCTTGGTTTTGCGCTTTCTAGCTTCAGCTTCAGCAACCCTTGTTTTCTTCAGTTCTGAAGCCACTGTGGGGACCTTAGGCTTCGAGCCTGCCATACTGGCTGGGAAGACAATTGGATGTACTTCCTGCCTTGGTGCTTCGGGTTCAGCCACAGCTGGCTTCTTCTTCTTCTTGGCCGCCCTTCTGGGGTCGATTCTTGGTCGCCCCAAGGCCTTGTGCTTTTCAGCCTCATTGTATCCTTGGACACATTTAGCGGCAAGATCATTCATGCGCTCACGAGAACCTTTGGCTTCTTCGCGTTTGGTTCGGAATGCTTCCTTAAGCTCATCCATCATGGTCTAGAAGTTTTGAATGTCTTCAACATTGAGCTTGGCCATGTGCTTCTTGAACTGAGCCTTTTCATAATCTATCTTATGCTTCAGTTCAACAATCTTCTGAGCTAGAGCCAGCTCAGCAGCAATGGCTCCATGGAAGGCGACGCTGAGGCCAATGGGAAGCTGAAGATCGTCAAAGCTGACATTTGGGCTGTCAAACCACTCATCAATGAATGTGTTGATGATTTCAACATCAAAGAGAGGAAGGTCATTGAAGATTTCTGCCTCTTGCTTGCTCTTGATCAACTGCTCAAGAGCATCATCGCCAAGATCATCATCGCTGGACAGATCAATGGCGTCATTACGCAGAATAGCAGCAGCGGTCAGTGCTTGGCTAGTGGGTTGCAAGGGCATCTTCACTTTGGAGGGCTTGGAGATGCGTGACAAATTTTCAGACTGCACACTGAGTTCAGGAGGTGCAGTGGCCAGAGGCTTCGCCCGTGAGACTTTTGGTGCAGGGGCAGGCTTTGAAGCTTTAGGCTTTTTCAGCTTCTTTGGCTTCGGTGGTGCAGGCGCTTCGTCAGATTCAGCATCGTCTGCAGGTTGATCCACGACTGCCCCTTGAACCATAATATGAGTGATGAGACCTTCCAGGTTGTCAAAGGGCCCAACAAGATTGGGTTCAGCTTCGCGTGAGCCATCGGCATAAGGAGTAGAGGGACCTGGGTTGAAGTCTAAGCCTCGTGACTTCTTGTTTTCTTTGGCCGAGTTCCTGGCAAACTGAAGGTTGCGCTTGAACAGTTTGTCGTCACAACACCATAGCAGTGACAATGGGTCTGCATCTGCAGGTTGTGGTCCACGGACCATACAAGGATAGAAGCCTTGTTCAATGGCTTCAGCTCTGGACCTGGGTTGAAGATTTTTGTATAGGATGTCTCCCCACGGTCGCTTGATGGCATTCTTCTCAGCATACTCCTGGGTCACGAACCTGTACTTGAACCATTGTTCTGCCCAATATCTTCGAATCCATTGGATTCGAGTTTTTTGCTGATTGTAGTCCTCCTCCGGATCTGTCTTGTACAGCTCATAGAGGTCAGGAGGCAAATCTCTTGAGGTGTTGCCACGACGCTGTCTGCCACCCTTCCTTGCAGATTTTTCTGGTGCTATGAAGTTTAACCTGAAAGGCTTCAACGCTGTCAAAGTCTTCCGTCTACTGGTCAGACAGGAACTGGCTTCAGGAGAATTTATATGATGTTGTAAGAATTCTGCAAATGAATGCAGACTATGAGAACCAAGGGATTCTCCCACGGACATGTACCTGTGATAGCATTAAGGTGCGAGGGAAGGGGAAGAGGTCATATGCATTCTCAGAAGATTTTCAAGATAAATCAATTTAGAAGACATTGACCTCATAGTGCGAAGACATTCACTCATAGATAGGGAGTTGATTCCAGATTTGTACGAATCCATGAATAAGTACAAGTGAGGAATCTAACTACTTTATGAAGCATAAGTGAACATACTAGGCATATTATGAGATGCAGTATGAAATAGATTCAACTTGGGTGAATAGAAACTGCTTGTGGTAGAAAATGATGAATCTATAGGATCAAAGGGGTCGTAAAAAGGAGGTTTTATTTACCACACGAAGAACTGCTAGACGGAGTGGAAGAGGAGGCCGAGCAGTTCGAATTTTCCGTGCCCTAACTTGGCGACGGAGGACACCTACGGCGACGGCGGGGAAGACGATGTCCGCGGTCGGCGTGAAGACGACGTCGGTGAGGTCGCGGCAGCGAAGCGCTTCGTCGTCGGTGTCATCGAGGGCTAGCGGTGGTGCTAGGGTTTGTGCGAGAGTGGAAGAAAGGATAATGACTGTGGTGAGGCGTGTATATATAGGGACAGCGACGGCACAGTGTTATTACACAGGTGCCCCTGGCGATTCACATCTGAAGGACACGTGGCTACCATGCAACACATCGGAGGTTGTTCCATGTTCCCACGCACGCCAGGATTGTTGGGTGGTCGTTCCCACTTCTCCGGGTTTCAGGTGAAAGGATTTAGCATTGAAAACGGATTAATGTTTGTCTCTGTGTCTTCTGCTGACAAGGATGCAGAGAAGACATTTTGACAGTGTCAATAGAATGCATAGAGGGGTTAGGGTCCGATCACATTCACTTAGTTCAAAAGATTCAGTAAGAAGCCATAGCTATAAGTGAATGCTGTAGAGGACGGAAACCAAATCAGTATGTTGAAGATAATCATGAGGACATTTTAACATTGAAGACAAACAAAATGCGAAGACTTTGCAAATGTAACGCCATGAGAAAAACACTTCAAAGGGAAAAAATTTGGTGGTGGCGTTACCCACCGTATAGGAAATAATAAATATGCCCTAGAGGCAATAATAAAGTTGTTATTTATATTTCCTTATATCATGATAAATGGTTATTATTCATGCTAGAATTGTATTTGAAAGTTCTAGTTATCGACTAGAGGGGGGTGAATAGGCGATTTTTATGAAAGTCTTCAAAGCATGGAAGTTTCGAAGACAAATGATAGAAATAAACCTATTACCATGCAGCGGAAGGTAGACTACACTAAGCAAGCCATAGTCAAGTATTCAATGAAGTGGAAGCACAACGACTAATAGCAGCTAGGCAGTATAGATCAGGTAGGAAGATAGTGTGAAGCCAATCAGAACAAGTTGTGACTCAGTGAAGACGAAAGATAATGCAATCATACAATGACTTCACCAGGGCCAACATTAAGTAAAGGAATGGGAAGGATGAAACCAGTGACTCGTTGAAGACAATGATTTGTTGGACCAGTTCCAGTTGCTGTGACAACTGTACGTCTGGTTAGGGAGGCTAAGATTCAACTCAGAAGACCGTGTCTTCACCTTATTCCCCTTGAGCTAAGGACACCCAGTCCTCGCCCAATCACTCTGGTAAGTCTTCAAGGTAGACTTCCGAACCTTCATAGACTTCGTTCACCGGCGATCCACAATGACTCTTGGATGCTCAGAACACGACACCTAACCGGCTGGAGGATTCACAGTCCTCAAGTGTAATAAGTCTTCCGATCACACAGACAGGAAGACTTAAGTGATGCCTAACACTCTTTGGCTCTGGGTGTTTAGGGCTTTATCCTCGCAGGATTCTCTCTCAAAGGCTTCGAGGTGGGTCGCTCTCAAACGACAAAAGCCGTGCACTAACTCTGAGCAGCCAACCGTTTATGGTTGTAGGGGGTGGGCTATTTATAGCCACTAGGCAACCCAACCTGATTTGTCCAAAATGACCCTGGGTCACTAAGGAACTGACACGTATTCCAACGGTCAGATTTCAAACATACACGGCAACTTTACTTGGGCTACAAGCAAAGCTGACTTATCCAGCTCTGGATAAGATTTTCTCTCATTATCTTTGCTCGAAGACATAGGATTTTTGGTTAAGCATCACTTCAGTCATTCTGACTGGTTCACTTGGACCCCACTTAACAGTACGGTGGTTCCTATAACTCAATCAAACAAGAAAAGGAATGACAAAACAACTAAGTCTTCGCGCTCCATAGTCTTCACTCGATGTCTTCTCTTGTCATAGTCTTCAATGTGACTGTCTTCACATACCACCTTTGACTTCAATGTCTTCATACATTTTTAGGAGTCATCTCTGGTAGGAAAACCGAATCAATGAGGGACTTCTACCTGTGTTATCCTGCAATTCTCACAAACACATTAGTCCCTCAACCAGGTTTGTCGTCAATACTCCAAAACCAACTAGGGGTGGCACTAGATGCACTTACAATATTAACCGGAAACTTAGTACATGTGTGAATACATAGACAAACAGAGTGTCCAGTATGCCTCTACTTGACTAGCTCGTTAATCAAAAATGGTTAAGTTTCCTAGCCATGGACATGTGTTGTCATTTGATGAACAGGATCACATCATTAGAGAATGATGTGATGGACAAGACCTATCTGTTAGCGTAGCATAATGATCATTCAGTTTTATTGCTGCTGCTTTCTTCATAACTTATACATGTTCCTCTGACTATGAGATTATGCAACTCCCGAATACCGGAGGAACACCTTGTGTGCTATCAAACATCACAACGTAACTGGGTGATTATAAAGATGCTCTACAGGTGTCTCCGATGGTGTTTGTTGAGTTCGCATAGACCGAGATTAGGATTTGTCACTCCGTGTATCGGAGAGGTATCTCTAGGCCCTCTCGGTAATGCACATCACTCTAAGCCTTACAAGCATTGTGACTAATGAGTTAGTTGCGGGATGATGCATTATGGAACAAGTAAAGAGACTTGCCAGTAACAAGATTGAACTAGGTATGAGGATACCGACGATCGAATCTCGGGCAAGTAACGTACCGATGACAAAGGGAACAATGTATATCGTTATGCAGTTTGACCAATAAAGATCTTCGTAGAATATGTGGGAGCCAATATGAACATCCAGGTTCCACTATTGGTTATTGACCGGAGATGTGTCTCGGTCATGTCTACATAGTTCTCAAACCTGTAGGGTCCGCACGCTTAACGTTCGGTGACGATCGGTATTATGAGTTTATGTGTTTTGATGTACCGAAGTTTGTTCGGAGTCTCGGATGAGATCGGGGACATGAAAAGGAGTCTCTAAATGGTCGAGACGTAAAGATCGATATATTGGAAGGCTATATTCGGACATCGGAAAGGTTCCGAGTGATTCGGGTATTTTTTGGAGTACCGGAGAGTTACCGGAATTCATATTGGGCCTTAATGGGCCATCGGGAAAGGAGAGAAAGGCCTCAAGGGTGGCCGCGCCCCTTCCCCATGGACTGGTCCGAATTGGACTAGGGAAATGGGGCGCCCCCTTCCTTCCTTCTCCTTCTCCCATCCCTTTTTCCTATTCCATGTGGGAGGTGGAATCCTACTAGGACTAGGGAGTCCTAGTAGGACTCCACACTTTGGGCACGCCCTATGAGGGTCGGCCTCCTCCTCCCTCCATCCTTTATATACGTGGCCAGGGGGCACCCCATAGACACACAAGTTGAGCATTGATCTCTTAGCCGTGTGCGGTGCCCCCCTCCACCATAATCCACCTCGGTTATATCGTAGCGGTGCTTAGGAGAAGCCCTGTTTTGGTAGCATCATCAACACCGTCATCACGCCGTCTTGCTGACGAAGCTCTCCCTCGACACTCTGCTGGGTCGTGAGTTCGTTGGATGTCACCGAGCTGAACGTGTGCAGATCGCAGAGGTGTCGTACATTCTGTACTAGATCGGTCGATCATGAAGACGTATGACTACATCAACCGCGTTGTCATAACACTTCCGCTTACGGTCTACGAGGGTACATAGACGAAACTCTCCCCTCTCGTTGCTATGCATCACCATGATCTTGCGTGTGCATAGGAATTTTTTTTAAATTACTGCGTTCCCCAACACATAGTAACCCCAGGGTATTTGATACCGGTTCAGTTGCTATGATTAGTAACTTGAAATAGGAGTTACAAAATGAACATAGACTGGTTAAGGGCGAGGTGACGATGTGTGTTGGAAGTAATTCCGAGGTTGATAAGATCACCATCGCACACTCCCTTTACCTTCGAGATTAGTGTTGAACCTAAAATAAATGTTATTTGGTGTTTGCGTTGAGCATAATATGATTGGATCATGTTTATTGCAATACGGTTATTCATTTAAGTCAAAGAATAATTGTTATTCTGTTTACATGAATAAAACCTTCTGTGGTCGTACACCCAAGGTGAATGGTTTATTGAATCTCGATCGTAGTAATACACATATTCATAATATTGATGCCAAAAGATGCAAAGTTGATAATGATAGTGCAACATACTAGTGGCACTGCCGTTTAGGTCATATTGGTTTAAAGCGCATGAAGAAACTCCATGCGGATGGACTTTTGGAATCACTTGATTATGAATCATTTGATGCTTGTGAACCATGCCTCATGGGCAACATGACTAAGACTCCATTCTCTAGAACAATGGAGCGAGCCACTGACTTATTGGAAATAATACATACTGATGTATGTGATCTGATGAGTGTTGAGGCTCATGGCAGGTATCGTTATTTTCTGACCTTCACAGATGATTTGAGCAGATATGAGTATATCTACTTAATGAAACACAAGTATGAAACGTTTGAAAAGTTCAAAGAATTTCATAGTGAAGTGGAGAATCATTGTAACAAGAAAATAAAGTTTCTACGATCTGATCACGGAGACGAAATATTTGAGTTGCGAGTTTGGCCTTCAGTTGAAACAATGTCGAATAATTTCACAACTCACGCCGCCTGGAACACCACAGCGTAATGGTGTGTCAGAACGTCGTAACCGTACTTTATTAGATATGGTGCGATTTATGATGTCTCTTACCGATTTACCACTATCGTTTTGGGGTTATACATTAGAGACAACTACATTCACGTTAAATAGGGCACCGTCTAATTTCATTGAAACAACACCATATGAACTGTGGTTTACCAAGAAATCTAAGCTGTCGTTTCTTAAAGTTTGGGGTTGCGATGCTTATGTAAAAAAGTTCCAGCCTGATAAGCTCAAACCCAAATCAGAGAAGTGCGTCTTCATAGGATACCCAAAAGAAACTATTGGGTACACCTTCTATCACAGATCTGAAGGCAAGATCTTTGTTGCTAAGAGTGGATCCTTTCTAGAGAAGGAGTTTCTCTCGAAAGAAGTGAGTGGGAGGAAAGTAGAACTTGATGAGGTAATTGTACCTTCTCTCGAATTGGAAAGTAGCTCATCAATGAAATCAGTTCCAGTGATGCCTACGCCAATTAGTGAGGAAGTTAATGATGATGATCATGAAACTTCAGATCAAGTTACTACCGAACCTCGTAGGTCAACCAGAGTATGTTCCGCACCAGAGTGGAACGATAATCCTGTTCTGGAAGTCATGTTACTAGACCATGACGAACCTACGAACTATGAGGAAGCGATGATGAGCCCAGATTCCGTGAAATGGCTTAAGGCCATGAAATCTGAGATGGGATCCATGTATGAGAACAAAGTATGGAATTTGATTGACTTGCCCGATGATAGGTGAGCCATTCAAAATAAATGGATCTTCAAGAGGAAGATGAACGCTGATAGTAGTGTTACTATCTACAAAGCTCGAATTGTTGCAAAAGGTTTTCGACAAGTTCAAGGTGTTGACTACGATGAGATTTTCTCACTCGTATTGATGCTTAAAAGTCTGTCCGAATCATGTCAGCAGTTGCTGCATTTTATGAAATCTGGCAAATGGATATCAAAACTACATTCCTAAATGGATTTATTAAAAAAAGGAGTTGTATATGATGCAACTAGAAGGTTTTGTCAATCCTAAAGGTGTTAACAAAGTGTGCAAGCTCCAGCGATCCATCTATGGACTAGTGCAAGCATCTCAGAGTTGGAATATACGCTTTGATGAGTTGATAAAAGCATATAGTTTTATACAGACTTGCGGCGAAGCCTGTATTTACAAGAAAGTGAGTGGCAGCACTACAACCTTTCTGATAAGTATATGTGAATGACATATTGTTGACCGGGAATGATGTAGAATTTTCTGGAAAGCATAAAGGAGAATTTGAAAGGAGTTTTTCAAAGAAAAAAATACCTGTAAAGCTACTTACATATTGGGCATCAAGATCTATAAAGATAGATCAAGACGCTTGATAAGACTTTCGATGAGTACATACCTTGATAAGATTTTGAAGGAGTTCAAAATGGATCAGTCAAAGAAGGAGTTCTTGCCTGAGTTGTAAGGTGTGAAATTGAGTAAAGACTCAAAACCCGGCCACGGCAGAAAATAGAAATAGAATGAAAAGTCATTCCCTATGCCTCAGTCATAGGTTCTATAAAGTATGCTATGCTGTGTACCAGACCTATTGTATACCTTAGCATGATTTTGGCAAGGGAGTACAATAGTGATCTAGGAGTAGATCACTGGACAGCGGTCAAAATTATCCTTAGAGGACTAAGGAAATATTTCTCGGTTATGGAGGTGATAAAAGAGTTCGTCGTAAAGAGTTACATTGATGCAAGCTCTTTACACCGATCTAGATGACTCTAAGTCTCGATCTAGATACATATTGAAAGTGGGAGCAATTAGCTAGAGTAGCTCCGTGCAGAGTATTGTAGACATACAAATTTGCAAAATACATATGGATCTGAATGTTGCAGACCCGTAGACTAAACTTCTCTCACAAGTAAAACATGATAACTCTTTGGGTGTTAATCACATAGCGATGTGAACTAGATTATTGACTCTAGTAAACCCTTTGGGTATTAGTCACATGAAGATGTGAACTAATCACATAAAGATGTGAACTATTGGTGTGAAATCACAAGACGATGTGAACTAGATTATTAACTCTAGTGCAAGTGGGAGACTGAAGGAAATATGCCCTAGAGGCAATAATAAAGTTGTTATTTATATTTCCTTATATCATGATAAAAGTTTGTTATTCATGCTAGAATTGTATTAACCGAAAACTTAGTACATGTGTGAATAGATAGACAAACAGAGTGTCCCTAATATGCCTCTACTTGACTAGCTCGGTAATCAAAGATGGTTAATTTTCCTAGCCATGGACATGTGTTGTCATTTGATGAACGGGATCACATCATTAGAGAATGATGTGATGGACAAGACCCATCTGCTAGCTTAGCACTATGATCATTTAGTTTATTGCTATTGCTTTCTTCATGACTTATAGATGTTCCTATGACTATGATATTATGCAACTCCCGAATACCGGAGGAACACTTAGTGTGCTATCAAACATCACAACGTAACTGGGTGATTATAAAGATGCTCTATAGATGTCTTCGATGGTGTTTTTTGAGTTGGCATAGATCGATATTAGGATTTGTCACTCCGATTGTCGGAGAGGTATCTCTGAGCCCTCTCGGTAATGCACATCACTATGAGCCTTGCAAGCAATGTGACTAATGAGTTAGTTATGGGATGATGCATTACGGAACGAGTAAAGAGACTTGCCGGTGACGAGATTGAACTAGGTATGATGTACCGACGATCGAATCTCGGGCAAGTAACATACCGATGACAAAGGGGTATGCTGTTGTGCGGTTTAACTGATAAAGATCTTCGTAGAATATGTATGAACCAATATGAGTATCCAGATTCCGCTATTGGTTATTGACCGGAGATGTGCCTCGGTCATGTCTACATAGTTCTCGAACCCGTAGGGTCCGCACGCTTAATGTTTGATGACGATATGTATTATGAGTTATGTGATTTGATGTACCGAAGGGTGTTCGGAGTTCCATATGAGATCACGGACATGACGCAGAGTCTCGAAATGGTCAAGACGTAAATATTCATATACTAGAAGGCTATATTCGGACATTGGAAAGGTTTCGAGTGATTCGGGTATTTTTTGGAGAACCGGGGAGTTATGGGAATTCACCGGGGGAAGTATTGGGCCTTACTAGACTTTAGTGGAAAGGAGAGAAGGGCCACAAGGGGAGGCAGCGCGCCCCCCATGGGCTGGTCCGAATTGGACTAGGAGCCCCCCCCTCTCTTTCCTTCTCCCTCTCCCTCTCCTTCCTTCTTCTCCTACTTGGACTAGGAAAGGGGAAACCTACTCCTACTAGGAGTAGGAATCCCCCCTTTGGGCACGCCCCTTGAGGCTGGCCCTCCTTCTCCTCCCCTCCTTTTTATACGGGGGAGGTGGGCACCCCATAGACACACAAGTTGATTTCTTAGCCGTGTGTGGTGCCCCCCTCCACAAATTTCCACCTCGGTCATATTGTCGTAGTGCTTAGGCGAAGCCCTGCGTCGGTAACTTCATCATCACCGTCAACACGTCGTCGTGCTGATGAAACTCTCCCTTGGCCTCAGCTGGATCTAGAGTTCGAGGGACGTCACCGAGCTGAACGTGTGCAGATTGCGGAGGTGCCGTGCGTTCGATATTTGATCGGTTGGATTGCGAAGACGTTCGACTACATCAACCGCCTTACTCAATGCTTCCGCTTTCGGTCTACGAGGGTACGTAAACACACTCTCCCCTCTCGTTTCTATGCATCTCCTAGATAGATCTTGCATGATCGTAGGATTTTTTTTGAAATACTGCGTTCCCCAACACCAGTTGCCGTGAGTTACGTTAATATTGCTATGGATCTAATGTCGAAGGTCATCATGGTTTGCCGGTCCACTACAACAAAGATCATTTCCGACACGATGCTAGTTCCATCAATGTGAGTTTCGAGGATTTACATATCTTCTTCAACTTCAACGAGCTCGATGCCACTCTTGTTAGATGCCTGATTTTGTAAATACTTAACAAACTCTGATCAACTTCTCCATACAAGGTTGTAGGTGATAAACAACTAACTGCATTTTATTCCTCTCAGGGGATTGAACGCCCGGAGAAGAAAAATGGAGAGTGTGTATTTCATAGATCCTGAATTAGCAAATGGCACAACAATACATGGTAAGGACCTACGGGACTAGGCCGTTAACACGGTCGTCCGTCTCTTCGAAAACACGGCCCATGCAGAATCATTTCTCTAGCCATATCATAAATGGTAAGTCAAGTAAACAATCATGCATACACTGATTGTCTTTCAGATTTCGACATAATTCATAAGTTCATGTCTTTCTTAATATATAGCAATCACTGGATATTGGTATTCATTGTTCCAAACAAGAACATAGTTTACTACATCGATTCTCTTAGAGAGTCAACAAACGCTCAGGATCTGACGCATCTTTAGCAATTCATGGATAGGTATTGAATTCTGTGATGTTGAAATTAATTTGCATTCATATCTGGTTCAATAATTGATGTTGTCAAAATTCATCTTCATTTGCAGTGTGCTCGCATTGTGGAAAACTAAACCAGGGAACCTGTTCAAGAGGGAACTACCTCTGCAGCACGAGATCGTTTCTCCGGCAACACACCGAAATCCGTTATTTTCGGAAAATTTATCCAACAGTCTGCAAATACCTTTTCTTACGCTAGTCAAATGTTCAAGCTTCTAAATAAACCTCTTTCTATTTTGTCCAAAGAGAAAATAATACATCTAACACTGATTAGGTTGTTCCTAACACGATAAATACATGACTAATTCTGTAAAAAAATCAGTGTCCTCAGCAAGAAGCACGAACCAACCTTTGTGGATACTATGTTTGTAGACACATGATCTCCATCTACAAATATGTTGATAGTTGTGACGATCCTCACGAATTAGTACCAGTAAGTCTATCTTAATTAATATCTTCTACTCCACTCATATGGCACATTCTGATCTTCAAAATATTGCAGCTCATCTCAAAACCGAGGACCCCTGAACCGCTCCCGGTTGGTGAATTGCTGATGGTTCAGAGATTTATCAGCAACTTCTCCCTGAATCACTACATCAATCCCACTGGTGATAATGAAGATTTCAGCATGCCTTCTCCTGCAACATTGAGTAAGAGTTAGCCGCTAAACATATATATATACGCTTGATGAGGTCTTCGTATTCATACACTATGATTAATTATGTAATGCATATATATGTGTGTGTGTGTGTGGACAAATCATTGGAATTTAGCTACCATATGTTCAATTGCAATTGTTGCGAAATCTGATGAATGTTCTTCCTGTGGAGATTATTTGTTCAATTGAATACTGTGGCGAATTTGCTTTTTGCGTTTCGATTCAAAATGGGATATTTGTGTTTATTTGTTCAATTAAATATTGTGGCAAATTTGCTTTTTGCGTGCCGATTCAAAATGGGATATTTTTGTTTATTTGTTCAATTGAATATTATGGCGAATTTGCTTTTTGCATGCCGATTCAAAATGGGATATTTTTGTTTTAACCTCGCAATTGCTCCGCACACGGTTCAACTAAATGAGTGTGTGCGATCCACATCGGAAAGCATACGTCAATCGTAGCGAATCTGTCGGTGATACACAGCAGATCACAAACGATTTGCAGCGCTATTACGTGTGCGTAGGGTCTCCGGAACCATTTGTGATATCGCATTATCGCACAGGAGAACTCGGAGTAAACCATGCCCAATGTAAAATACAATCTCAGTCGTAATTTTTTCAGGAAACGTGTGGGATCCCAAATGAAAAGCACACGTCACCCTTGCGGAAACCGTCGGTGATACCCAACAAATCACAAACGGTCTGCAATACTTGTATATGTGCGAAGGGGCTCCTGAACCGTTTGTGATAAAACATTATTGCAGACGGTAATTGTTGGGAAACGTGTGCGATGGAGTCTTGCATGGCAGACGGGTTACGTTGAAAACTCATGTGCGATGGGGCATAAATCGCACACAGTTCATATGTTGGCCGTGTGCCTTACATACTGTTTCCCAAACGGTTCATTACGACAGACCGTATGGTTTCACTGCATCATTAGAAACGTTTAATCACTGATACCACACGTGCGAAAGAATTTAGTGTGTGCTGCATCACACATGATTACATTTTGGAAGGCCTCCGGATCATTGCTCCATATCTCCGACGGTTTCTGGGTCATGTGGGAAGGACACCCTATCGCCCACACTCACTTGGCGATGGTCCCAAATGTCATCGCGGAAAGATGTTAAAAACCATTTGCATAGCACCGACGCGTACCAGTGTGTGTTGAATGGGTGCCAACTTTCAAATTTGACAAGGTAGGTAAGGAGATTCGAAAATCTATCTTAAAATAGTTATGCACACATATGGCGCACAACTGCCAAGCGTATACTTTTCATGTGCAACACTAAACAACAGAGGTGCCAGCTGGTACCAACATATGGTGCAACTGAAAAGAAAATGTACAAAAAAATAGGTACCTCAGCAGCTTCTGTAGAGGTTGGGCCACCCCCATCAGAGGACTTGTTTTTTTCCTTTTGTTCTGGCTCGCTTTGCAGCACGGGATGCAGTAGCATCCTCCACCTACAAAAACAATGATGCCTCATGTTAAAAAATCATGAAAAAGAGAAAAAAAATAAATATTGAATTTCTTTTACATATACTCGAAATTGTACATTGCGTATTCAAAATTTATAGAAATAAAAAAGAAATTGTTAAAGTCTCCGCTAAAAACTTACCCCTACTTCCTCACCATCATCGGGGGCAACACGAGTACGAACACCCCACTCAGCAGCCCTTTTCCCATTCCACCGTGTATCCTTTGATACAATCCTCTGGATGGGTCGAAAGAACAAAAACCAAAAAACAAAAACAATAGGGGAAAAAAGAGAAGAAAACAGCACATATATTCAGTCATACTGGCTCCCTCTGAGCTTAAGAAAACAACCTCTTCCCCACTTCCACTGGCATCTCCCTCTTCAACCATTGTCACTTCAAAAAAATAGGTCCCAAAAAAATCATTCTAATTGCACGCACAAAAAATTGTAGTTAAACACTAACAAAAAATTGGTAAACAATGCATAAAAAACCAGAACCCCTCCACTAGGACATGAAAATTCGTGCAGCAACTGGACCCTGGTTTTGCCAACTGGACCCTGGTTCTGCCAACTGAGATATGGTAATGCCAAGTGAAAAATGCAAGAACACATATCCCAGCTGTGTGCAACTATTGAACCTAGATCTGCCAGCTCGGAACTGGTCCAATGGCAAGTACAAAACCCACAGAACAAAGATACCCGAATGCGTGCAACTATTGTACCTATAAATGCTAAACTGGGGGTTGGGCTAACAGCAATTTCAAAATCCACAGCTGCCCCCAAAAAATGTGTGCAACAGATGCACCTGGAACTGCCAATTGGTATCTAGACAAATGTCAAGTAAAAAATGCACAAACACATATCTCAAATGGTGTGTAAACAATGTCAAGTAAAAACATGGCCAGGTTCCACACACACATGTGTAGTTGCATAAAAAAAACAAAAAACATACTACTCACTTTACCCAAAACACACATGAGACAAACCACATAACATTCCCTGTGCAACTGCCAACTGCAAACAACTCATTGTGCGAGTGGGCAATGGAAACATTCCTTGTGCAACTATTATTTGTGCAACTGCCAACTGCAAACAACTCGTTGTGCGAGTGGGCAATGGAAACATTCCCTGTGCAACTATTATTTGTACAACTGCCAACTGCAAACAACTCGTTGTGCAAGTGGGCAATGAAAACATTCCCTATGCAACTACTATTTATGCAACTGCCAACTGCAAACAACTCGTTGTGCAACTAGGCAATGAAAACATTCCATGTGCAACTAGTATTTGTGCAACTGCCAACTACAAACAACTCGTTGTGCAACCGAGCATGAAATTAATGCAATAAACAGACAAAAAACAAAGGGATTCAATGACCATGGTTAAATATCTACCAACTAAAATGCAACAATACCTAGGGTTTCGATCACTTATGCAAAAGACACACTGGATTTGCTGTCGGCGCAGCCTCCCTCGCTACAGGCACGGCGAGTGCGTCTAGCGGGCGCGGCCTCCCCCGCTACAGGAGCGACGAGAGCGTTGCGGTCGCGGACTCTGCGGCTATGGGCGCGGCGACATCACAACAGCGCGCGGCGCGGCGGGAGCACTACGAGCACGGCCTCCCTCGCTATGGGCGCGATGAGAGGATTTTTTTTCAAAACTATCATGTTTTTTGTAGCAATTTCGGAAACTATAACGCAGAATAAAAAAACGCAAAACTAGTAGCCCGTCGGCCAGGAGTGGGCCGAAGTAGTACTTTTCGGCCACAGCTAGGCCGAAATAGTACTTTTCGGCCACAGCTAGGCCGAAGTAGTACTTTTCGGCCAGAGCTAGGCCGAAGTAGTACTTTTCGGCCACACTTAGACCAAAATAGACTTTTTGTCAAGTCTAGGCCGAAAAGTCACTTTTTGGTCATCCCTAGGCCGAAGTTGCATGGCTCATGCTGAATTGTATTTTGTTGCCACCCGTTTCCCGCCCACCCCTTCCCGCCACCCGTTTCCCGCCAACCCCTTCCCGCCTTATTTTCCCGTCAATCCATTCCCGCCTTATTTTCCCGCCAATCCCTTCCTGCCTTATTTGCCCGCCAATCCCTTCCCGCCAACCCTTTCCCGC
The DNA here is from genome assembly GCF_056163025.1 of Triticum urartu. Lineage (NCBI taxonomy): Eukaryota > Viridiplantae > Streptophyta > Magnoliopsida > Poales > Poaceae > Triticum > Triticum urartu. The sequence continues at coordinate 357,920,098 of NC_141876.1, read as the reverse complement.
CATACCGTAGTTATTCTTTCCCGCCATTTTCTCCTCTGTATCTATAAAAACCCCTTCAGGCGGAGGTGGATAAGCATTCCAGTGTAGTGTAGTCGAGATGTCCCATTATCCATTCGATCGTAGTTTTCACCCTGAGATGAGCAGCACTCTGCTGAGTCTAGCTACCGATTTCAGGATGGACAATAGGATAGTTCCATGGGACGAACTCACCGGTAGTGACACCATAATGAATGAGTTGGCTCACCAACTACGTAGGTCTGGGTGGCCTAAAAGGACCTATGAGGAGGTACGTCAAGAACTTCTTAGGTTGCATGAAAGGTGGAAGAAGGTGGTGGAGCCGAAGAGTGAAACTTTCAAAAGGACTGCAGAAAAGCATCCATTTTTATGGACTGAGGAGAGCGAGGACGACGATGATATCTTCATGCCGCCGCTTCCGGGTTCTACATCGTCGAAGGGCAAGAGTTCTGCATCGTCCAAAGGAAAGATTTCTGCATCCGCGAAGGGCAAGAGTTTTGTATCGACCAAGGGCAAGAGTTCTGCATCGACGAAGGGCAAGAGGAGCGCATCATCGAAGGGCAAGAGGGCTGCATCAACGGAGGATGATGATGATGACTTCATGTAGTATGTAAGATGTATTCCAGTTGTACCGTTTCATTCAGATGTATTTGCATTATTAGTTTGTATTTTATTATTGTAGGGCATTATGTTCTATCTGAATTTCATTTTGTAGTATGTAAGATGTATTGCACAAGTTGTATCTTAATTATCGGTTGTAGTCTATTTGGAAATGTAACTGAAATAAGAATGCGAATTAATAGTAATATGTCTCTCGCATACATAAAACAATATATGTCTCCTGATCACATAGAAGCAAGTGCGATAGTAACACATACATGAAGCATGTCTCATACATAAATACTGACACACAGCTGCGAATAGTCTGAAACTAACATAGATAATGAGTCATACATAGATAGATAAGCATATCACTGCGGGGGACGACGACGAGTCTGGGTCTTCCTCGGGCGAGGACCCGAAGGTGATAAGCGCTGAGGCGGTGGACGAGGCTCGCGATAACCACGACCATAGTTAACCTCGTCTGTCACGGTCTGTGTCTCCTGCGTCGGTGGTGGTGGTGGAGTGTGAAACACTGTCTGCGAGAAGCCATAAATGTTTGTAGCTTGGTCATCATCCTCGCGGTCGCCCTCAAAGTACGAAGCACCACCACTAAGGATCGGTGACTGCTCTGAATGCATGAACGGCTGCGACTGGTTGCCGCCTGCGGTAAAGTAAAATTGATACAAATGCATGAACGAAGCACCACCAGTAAGCATCAGTGACTGCTGAGAATGCAAGAACGATTACTACACTGTTCAAAAGAATGTAGTGAGTAGTGTTACCTAGATTCATCTGCTGATGCCAGTAAGCGCTCCCTAGCTGTGAAGGAGGTGACTCATGCCAGGAAGAGCTCCCTGGCTGTGAAGGAGGTGGCTCATGCCAGGAAGAGCTCCCTGGCTGTGAAGGAGGTGGCTCATGCCAGGAAGAGCTCCCTGGCTGTGAAGGAGGTGGCTCATGCCAGGAAGATCTCCCTGGCTGTGAAGGAGGTGGCTCATGCCAGGAAGATCTCCCTGGCTATGAAGGATGAGGTTCTGCACGGTGCACAGAGGGTCGTGGTTCTGAACGGTGCACAGAGGGTCGTGGTTCTGAATGTTGTACAGAGGGACGTGGCGGACGATGTGCTGGAGGAGGAAGTGCAACATCCGAAGTCCGTCTACACGTAACAGCTGCGTAAATCCCGCGTAGCTTGTCATCAAGACGCCTCAACCATGAGACGCCCTCTCGCGGTGGGATAGTTTCTCCCCTCTAAAAGCGCCGCATTAAAGCGGAAACCTCCTCTCATGCATGTACTGTCAAGTCACCCTGTACACAAAGAATGAACCAATTATATGCTCGTTGTATGATAGACACCACGAATAGACAACCAAGCGAATATGTCCAGATTAACAAAAGACTTAACATATGAGAACCAAGGCATTTACCGCGTGGTGTCTGGTTCCCACAACAGAGGCAGTTGGGTACATATCGCTGGTGAGAGGGGTTTCGATCTGATCAGGAGCAGCTGATGGAACCAAGTAGATCCTTGTTGTATGTCGGTAACGCTGCAGATACAACCCGAACATTTCCCAGTTAAAGGGCCGAACCTCACCCCAGATATTTGTCGCAGCGGTAGTCCATTCGTCAACGTAAGGGTTAATGCTCTCAAGCCAATAAGCCATGGACTTGTTTCCTCCTAGGCGACTGTCCCTGAGATTGACATGCGCGATACATGATTAGGTATATTATGAATGCAGAGCTGCCAACTAAAATAGTATTAGTACTTACTTGTGCACGTGGTCTGGCAAGTGTGGAATATCTGGAATCTCAGGCTGTTGATATAGACCGAACTGTCTCATCACCCTATGAAGAGACATCTCGTCAACCGTCACGTCGAACACCAACTTGGCCTTAGTCATCCAAAAGTGCCGATCTCTAGTGCACAATCCAGAAATCCCAACTGGGTACCTCGATGATATAGCCTGAGGCGAGTATGGCTCCCAAATAACTTGATCCTCGTGCAAACTATCAAACTGCGCCATGAAGGACGGGTAGCATCCCCTAACCTGAGTATGCGCAAACTGTCTCTGTGCATGACAACAAATAAGCATTAGTAATACTATTGAATGGCAAGAAATAATTGAATTAATTGTTACTCCCTCCGTCCAAAAAAACTTGTCATCGAAATGGACAAAAAAGGGTGTATCTAGAACTAAAATACATCTAGATACATTCCTTTTTATTCATTTTGATGACAAGTATTTCCGGACGGAGGGAGTACTTAATATAAAAGTACCTCTCGCCATGTCCAAACAGATCCCATAGTAGGTAAGTCGCCGATAGCAGGCACATAAGTCCCAGCTAAGTCCTCCAAACCAAAAGGTTTATCAATGTAGACATAGGGTCGTCCAATAGGGAACCTCTCGTATGACCAAAGCTGCAACAATAATGGACATCCAACAAGACTAGATTTTCTAGACTTCAACAAGCAAGCTTTGCACAGGCCTCTGTACGTAGCCGCTAACACAGCAGGACCAAAACTCCTCTGTAGAATATCCGCAGGGCAACGTGCGTCAGCTATCTCTCGTGCAATACCGATGAGTCGTGCCTCGACAGTGGTCACGTGGTTCTCCGTAAACATTGTCTTGCCGAATAGCCAAAGAATATATGCCTCTAGGGACCGGTCAATCTGAGCCTCCGACAACTCAACGTCGGGATGTCCTAACGAGACAATCTACATAGAAACGTAATAATTGTATGAACATCGGACAACTAAAAAACAACATTTGTTTAAGTGGCCGTGGTGGTTACCTGAAACTGGCTCAACCATCTAAAAAGAGGTCCATGAGGATCGTTGTCTATAGCCCTAGCAGTCGGGACTGCAGCCAAAAAACGGGTCTGCATCGCTGCTTGCCACCCAGATTCTGCCTCTAAGGGACCTATGGCAGCACCGGCCAGAGGTAATCCCAACAAGTAAGACACATCCTGTAAAGTAGGCGCCATCTCTCCCCAAGGAAAGTGAAACATATGTGTTTCTGGTCTCCATCTATCTACTAAGCAGGTAAGGAGTGACTTGTTGTAAGAGAAACGTCTCACTTGCCTCTCGTGTAACTGCAATGGTTCACCTGCCTCATCTAAGTCCGGACCATCAATCCACTCATCCAATGTACCCTCAACCAGCCGTGCCAAGGGTAGAAGTCCAGCCCAACTTAACCTACAAAATAAAAAGATTGTTAGCGGTTATGAAAAGTATGTCAAACATAGTAAGTCATTATATGGTCTCCATTATATGCACACATACCTATCAAACCATGAATCGTGTATCAGCCAGTTAGTCTTTGGGGTACGAGTGACCAACACGTCTAAGTTGTTGCCCGCTTCTATAAGGGCGCCCCGGTGCTTTCTATCGATGTTACCATTAAGCAACGGATACGAAGACATATCTGCAATTCAAACAACAAATCTCAGGTGCAAATAAAACATAGTATGACATATTACAAATTATAACATAGTCCTGACATATTACGAATTAAAACATAGTCCTGACATATTACATATTAAAACATAGTCCTGACATATTACATATTAAAACATAGTCCTGACATATTACATATTAAAACATAGTCCTGACATATTACATATTAAAACATAGTCCTCACATATTACAAATTAAAACATAGTCCTGACATATTACATATTAAAACCCACTACGGCACATTATATAGCTTGTGAGTTATTTCTTCCTCGTCCGCCCCTTCGGCCTAGACTGCCACGACCACGCTTGCCTCTTGGTCCTGTTGTCGCAGCCGTCGATGTGGAAGCACTCGTCGATACGGAAGCACCATCTTTGTTCAGGTCGGGACAATATTTCATCCTATGCCCATAAGCCGCGCATAACAAACATTGTTTGGTTGCTCCACCAGCTTCAGACTGGTCCATATCATTCCGGATACGACGGGCCTTTCGTCTGCCCCTACTTGTTCGCCGAAGGTCTGGATGCGGGATGTACACTCTCTCACCGTCGTTTACCTTGTTGAAATTGCCGACGACTCTAAACCCTGTCATCTTGCCTGTCCAGGTGTTGAGCACTGCCTCTTTTAAATAGTATGGGGACACGAAGGATATAGCATCCAACTGAATCTGGCCACAGGAAGCCAACACATGAGAGCAAGGTAGGTGCAACAACTTCGGTTTGTTGCATGTACACTCACACGTTGGATGAAATTCCGTTCCAATTTTTACCTCGTGTGTCTTCAACTCATTTCCAGAACCAAAACCATCGGTAGGAAGCTGAACCTCATACCTCCTTTCTTGATTCCCTATGAGTCTGACACTGTGCTTCTTTGCTTTCTCTATCTTCTTTGCCATGTATTCCATTACATGGCTACAATAAGGTGTGTTCTGATTATCTTCAATATGCTTCTTTGCTAACTCGTGCCTTTCTCTGAAATATCTCAAAGTGCCATGGAATACAGCCTCCACAATAGCGGTGAGTGGCAATGCTCTATTCCCTCTCAGCACAAAGTTATACACCTCTGCAAGATTGGTTGTCATGTGGCCATACCTAGCTCCATGTGTGTCATGCAGCAAAGACCAATTCATTGGAGGCTCTTTCTCTATCCACTCAGAAAAATTCTTTATTGCCCTTCCCTTCTTTCTCTTAGTATTAGGAGGGTCAATTGCTGGCAAGTCACAAAGACCAACTGGCTCCTCTAGCTCCGCGATGAGTGCTGCTAATTTAACCTGATCTTCTTCCATTTTCTTCCTTGCACGGACCTGCTTCTTAGTAAACTCATCTAGTTTTGACCAAATAAATTCGTATTTCCGCTGCTGGCTCTGCTTGCATAATTTTTTGAACAAGTTCATCAACCGCTTGTTCTTGAACTGTGAGAAAAAATTAGCCCTAAGATGGCGCATGCACCACCGGCTCTGCAAGTCCCTCCAAGGTGTTGGTTCGTCATCTGCTGGATTCCGAAGTGTCTTCACGGCCTTCAATATACCAGCATGTCTGTCATGAATGACACACACGTTTGGTCGGTCCTTCACGATGGCAATTTTCACTTGGCGGAAGAACCAAACCCAGCTGAGAAAGTTCTCACCCTCCACAAATGCCATGGCAAGTGGGATGATTTGATTGTTCCCGTCCACACCAATAGCAGTCAGGATTTGCCCTCTATACTGACCGGTCAGGAATGTACCATCCACAAACATAACAGGAGGACAATGTCGGAAAGCTTCGATGCACATAGCAAATGAGAAGAACACTCGTTTCAACACCTTGAAATCTGGTATACTCAGCAACCTCATGTGTTGTACATTCACATAAGTGCCGGGATTCCTCTCCTTCAGTATGCCCAGGAGACGGACAACATTATCATATGAGTCAAAGAACGTCCCAAACCTTTCCTCCATAGCCTTCTGCTTAGCCCTCCAAGCCTTCCCATAAGGAATGACATAATTCCATCTGACCTTCACTGCTGTCTGGATGTGTTTTGCTTCCATATCTTTCTTCTCTACTATCTCAGTATACATGAGTTGCGCAATGAGACTTGAAGTCAGGTTCGGATGCTTCACCAGCAGGTTCGTCCTCACACAATTATGTGGGAGGACAATGGTGACAACCCAGTGGATGTCATACTTCGGCACGTGACCGTGCACCTTCCCAGGACAACCTGTTACAACACATTTCACGGTATAGTTTGTTGGACTTGATATGTGTGTCTTGAAAACCCTCTGCGTAGACATAGCCCACTTTATCACCGCATACTTCAATTTTTTCTTTGTATCAAACATAGCCCCTATTTGTACTTGGTTCAGATTATACTGCCATGGAGTCTCATGGCCATCGTTCACCGTAAGGCCGGTGGATATGTCTTGCTCCCATGCAGAAGGAATCGGTACCTCAACTTCATCCTCAGAATTTTCAGAATCCAGTTCCTCCACCAATCCATCCTCGTCCTCTTCCTCCATCACCCTCTGCATTTCATCCCCTTCCTCATCCCCATCAGCAAAACCAGAAACAGCTAATATTATCGACTGGCTACTCTGCCCAGTATCAGGACCACAAACATTGTGTGGCACGTACTCTGACTCTTTCTCCGGTTGGCTAGCATACACATCTTGTGGCTGTGACCCGGATAAAACAATCTCGTTAGCCACTTCACTGCCTTGGCCGGGTTCATACCCCCTGTGGAGTTGTACGGTATTCTCCTCCTTCGGCACAGGTTGCACAAGTGCATATGGGTGGATTCGTCGGTCTCGACAGCGTCTTAACAGGGACAACCAATGCTGGCTCCTATCTACCGGCATCAACTCCCACTTGACATTTTTACAAGATTTGGTCCACAATGCATGAATATTGACGGAACATACTTCAGGATCCAGACCGAAACTAGTTGTCAACCAGTACTTCAACTGTCTAATGTCCAGTCTGTCCGGGTCAGCTAGTGTTATGACGCCATTTTTAAACTCGCTAAGATCAACCCCCAACTCATTATATCGAACATTACCAGCGCCGTAGTAAACATTCAGATTTACTGATTCAGACATTTTCACCTGTCAGACATTGCCATCTTCTCATTAATCACAACGAACTATGCGCTAAAATGCCTCCAAAAATATATTAACACTAAATTTCACACTATGACTTATATACACTAACTAAACTATATTAATCACAATATACACTAATATTATCCGCTACACGAACTATGCGTTAAAATGCCTCCAAAAATATATTAACACTAAAATTCACAATATACACTAATATTATCCGCTACACGAACTATGCTCTAAAATGCCTCCAAAAATATATTAACACTAAAATTCACGATATACACTAATATTATCCGCTACACGAACTATGCGCTAAAATGCCTCCCCCGACGTGATTATACCTTCGAAGTGTGTGTCCGCTTCTTGCTTCTCTCTTTGACTCAGCGACACCGGCCACCTCGCGAAGTACTTGCACCACCGGAGAACGACAACGCCGCCCCCGACGACCGGAGGTTCAACTCCGGTCAGCCCCCAACCTGCTCCTCCTCCTCACCACCTCCTCCTCTGCAGCTGCTGCTACTAGTCACCACCACCAACCCATCCTCCTCTCCACCATGGCTAGCTCCTCCTCCCCACCATGGCTGCTCCTCTCCAAACACATCAAAAACTATCCCATAGCAAAAAATAACACCGTAGGCCGGTGGAGATTGCTATGATCTACCAATTCTGTGGGTTGGATTTGTAAATGTGTGGCAAATGGAGGAGATCGGCGCGGGGGGGAGTTCTACAGAGAAGAACTGAGAGAGAGAGAAAGGGAAACGAAGAACAGGCGCAGGGGCGAACGACGGTGCTTATCCGCACCTTTTCGGTCGAAGCCTGGCCGAAAAGGTCTTCGGTCGAAGCCTGGCCGAAAAGGCCAGCTTCGGTCACCTGTGGGCCGAAAACGGCCCAGTTCGGCCGCGTAGCAACCGAAGCTACTATTTTCGGCCGGGCCCCCGCCAATAGCCAGTTTTCGGCCCAAGCGCGGCCGAAAAGCCTACTTCGTCCATACCCTGGCCGAAAACTCCCTTTTCGGCCCACTCCTGGCCGACGGGCTACTAGTTTTGCGTTTTTTTCATTCTGCGCTATAGTTTCCGAAATTGCTACAAAAAACATGATAGTTTTGGAAAAAAATCCGATGAGAGCGCTACGGGCGTGGCCTCTCCTGCTACGAGCGCAGCATGAGCACTACGGGCGCGACGAGAGCACTACGACAGCGGCCTTCCTCTGTACGGGCGCAGCGAGAACGGTACGGATGTGGGGAGAATGAGCGGATGAGCGGCGAGCGTACCTGAGCCAGCGACGAGCAACGGGTGCCTCCCCTGCTACGCATCCGCCTCCTGCGCACCTTTCAACAGCAGATTCGGCGACGAGCCCGACAAATCGGGAGGGGAGGGGAGAGGGGAATGGAATGAGGCGAGCGATGACGGGTCCTGAAGGGGGGAGGAAGTGGCACGAAATTCGAAAGTGCCCACCGCCCCCACTACTTGTCTACGCTCACTAACGGGTATGCCTACACAGCAAATGACAGGGCGGGCCCACAGGGGGGTGCACGCCGCGCGCCTTGGCACAATCGGGCCAGGTGTGTGGGATAAACGGGCAAGGGAGAAACCGACCATGTAACACCTGACGGGCCCGGCCGTGCGATCGCATGCGATCGGACAGTTCGTGGCCGGCCGCTCGAGACGAGACGCGAGCGCACACGCACTAGTATGTGTTTACAAACAAAATTTTTGGTGGTTAGAATCCTAAACGTGAATAGTGAAAACAGGTTTGGTATACATCCCGTATCCAAACAACCTCTTAGGCATCATTTGGTTGCAAAGTGAAAATATCCCAGGATAGTAATCCCACGAGGGGGACTTTCCATGCCCATGGGAAATCCTCTACCACCACCGGGGGAGATCCCCACGTGAGTTTGGAGACAAGGGGGGGGGGGGGGGGGGGGGGGATCACGTCAGGGAAGTGCCAAATTTCTTAGCAAAGAAATATAGTATTCGAAAACCATGACAACTAATTCCCTTTTTTACAGAAGCATCATAGCAGTACGGAAGTAAGTAAATTTCTAATTTTCATAGAAAACTCGGGAATGACAGAACAATGAAGAATAATTCAGTAATTTCAAGGATAAACCAGGAAATATGAAACATGCATAATCAGGAAAAAAACACTTCAGTCCACATCACACACGCTGACCATAAATAACACAAGATCAGGGATAAATTTTGGTGTGCTAATCATGGTTTTACATGTTTTTGGAGAAAAGACATCAGTCGAGTCCGAGATGAGGCTCGAACCTAGCCTGACTTTTTGAATTAACAAAGCCATCAACTGCCAGGATTACAAGCATATGCCCTCAGGCAAAAGAAAGAACAACACGGCGGTAAGATACATAAACGATGGACAACACCAAACTACTCACACGCTACGGAAACTGAAGATAACCAAAAGAGAACGAAGCCGAAGATGCCGAGGACCTCAGAATGCTGCACCAGGAACAATATCACACTGGCTCGGAGGAGAGAAGGGCCGACATCAGCTGGGCATATGATGTCGCCATGCATCTACGAGCCCCGGCACGACACATCCGGTATGCCATCTTTGAAGAAGGCCACTACCTCCTCGCCTGGATCGAAGGCGCCGCATTGTCGCAAGATGGGATGGATGCTGCCGAAAGATGGCCTCGTAGAGAGGGTCAGCGCATCCCCAACGAGATGCCGGAGGCTCTCCTTGAGCAGAACATCGTCGTTGCACACATTCAACATCGTCGTTGCACACATTCAACACCGAAGGGGGAAGTTTCACGTTAGGACAAGAGGGCCACACCACCGCCACCACCCACCACCCGCAAGCACCACCCGACCACAAGGCTCACAAAGCGGCGCCTTCAAGAAGGGAACGACACCGAAAGCACCGCCGCCGCCCAACAAAGTTGGGGCTTTCGCCCGGGAGACCTAGGGGCAGGAGAAGTGAGGGGATCGATCCATACCGATGCCTCCAAGGAGGGGAAACGACACATTTAGTTCCATTAAAAAGATGTACATATGTGACTGATCAATGCCAAAATGTGTTTCACTGGAATAACCACTCTACTGAAACTTCCACCATCAACTTCTTTGAACATTTTCATTGGTTAGCTTTAGGAAACCTGCAAATCAAAACAGAACAATATGGTTACTATATAATACTCCCTTCGTCCCAAAATTATTGTTTTAAATTTGTCTAGATACGGATGTATCTAATACTAAAACGTTACTTGGTGCATCTGTATTTGGACAAATCTAAGACAAGAATTTTGGGACAGAGGGAGTATGCCATTTTAAACTATATATAAGCACACATGCATGGTTGTCAATGAAATAGATGCAAACATAATAAGCCAGACTGATTTATGTTCTTATAAATAAAATATTGTTCCCTCTGATTCCTAGACGACCACGGCATGGATGCCATCATTTGGCAAGAAAAGAATGTTACACTGAAACCAGCTTGAAAATAGTCCTCGAAGCTTCTCAATTGTATAAACATTATTCCAATTGTACAATATTCAAAATAATATACACTGTATGTCAGTTTCCTAGGAGTGGCAACGTTAAGATCAATACCCAGATGCATTTATCTAATCAGCACAAGATACATATATACATCATTAGCCTGTGCATAGATGACTATCTAATTAGCACACAAACGGATGCATATTTCCAACAAAACTTACAGTACGGTGTTAGCATACATGTGCATATAAGAATCCAACTACATTTTCAGCTAGCTATAACAAGTAACAATCGAGCAACTGACATACCACATCACTTAAATTAACAAAAAAACAATCTTGTCATGGATGAAACAAGAATTAGCCTACCAAAAGTATGAATGAAGAATATATTGCTAGATGGAAAAATAGCCAACAAAGCTTATGAGTTTGTGTTCATAGTCTCTCCCAAGAAAGAGAATGGATGCCAACAAAGCTGTAGAACATGCATTAACAAGAAAACGCAAGATAACCCTCCAAAAAAACTGCCATGAGCCCGTGAGCATGAACTCATTTGAAGGTGTTACTTTCTGTAGCTTCCCTACTATATTGTCTGCCAACAAAGGGCTATTTCCTAACAGTACATTAGTAAGTGATAATTTAACAACACTACATCAATAATAATATCAATTGGCTTTGCTGCAATCACATCAAAATGAACCCAGCTCTTTCTTTTTTATAGGAAGAAAAAGTCCAATCAAGAGCAATGTTTTGCGACGTTTTGCCTTCTCTCAACTCCAGTTAGTTACTCTTTGGTCTTCACTGAAGCATCCAAATGCTAGAATACTCACAATAGGACCAAGCCTCAGAGCACAAACAAAGCATGAGGACTTCTACAAGAGCATCTACTCTTTCGGGCAACCAAAACCACTCATCTCCATCAAGACACAAAATTAGATGATCTAATAAGTCTTTTACATTCTTTTTTTCGAGAGTATGCAAACTGCGTACCTTAGCTTTATAGAAGAGAGAAAATAATGTACAAGAGTGTTCTGTGTACAACCCACAGTCACAAGCCGACCCAGGCCACGCAAAACTCCAACTCCACACACTACGTTAACTCCTCACAAAATGGTTTCAACTCCACACCCTCCCGCTATCGCCCAAGTGCGAAACTCATCTAGAATCTTATTTACAAGATCTGTAACCGACATTGGTGTGTCCACCGAGCGGAAAACACGATCATTCCTTTGCTTCCATAAGTGCCAACACACTAGCATCACCAAACTATCAAAAGCTTTATAACCGCTGATCTACAATTTTCAGAGTTGGCGTCATACATCACGCAAGCAAAAGAGCAAAAATCTGTTTATATAATTTTGCCATATACAGTACAAGATGAGAATTGAAAATAATAATACAATAATTGATTGTGCTATCGCTAACTGCTTGCATTAATCACGGCAGCGTCTAACTTTTTTTTTTGAGACAATCACGGCAGAGTCTAACCACACACCATTCACAAAAAAGAGTCTAAGTACGCTAGGGCCTATGAGACTTAGTAGAGGCCGGTAGGCATCTCATGGGCCTTTTCTTTTTCCTGTTTTTATACTTGAGACAAGGAGGGCCCAGTACGTGGCTTCTCATGGACCTTTTCTTTTCTCCATATTGCTTGAGATTAGGGGGGGGGGCTAGTACGTGCAACTAATGCGTAGTTTCCTCGATCGTTAGGGGGGGCCAGGCCCCTGCTCGCCCCCCCCCCCCTGTCTCCGCCACTGGTCATGGCCTTACCCGCGAGCTTCGCCTCCATGCAGCCCACCCTCACGGGGGGCAGCAAAGTCGCCGCGCCTCCGTTCAGCACCAACAGCAGGGGCACCATGGGCAGCAGCTCCTGCCGCTCATCCACGACCAACATGGCGATCGTTGTGTTCTTGACGTTGCCGGTTGTCGGCGACCAGCAAGGCAGCGGGGCTGTGTTGATGTTGATCCCCATTACCTGCAATAGGAAGACGGCCACCAAACATCCTTCGCATAGTTGCAACTATACTCTCCCCAATCATGTCACCAAGTGATGCGCGAGTTTTTGGGAGATCATCTTCCAGATGCTGATGTCCATGTACACTCGAGTTGGATCCTGTCATGTTAACTCTTGGAAACAAGTGGACAAAAGAAAAATATATGTGGAAAACACTCAGCTCACCTTCTTGCTTACCCAAATTCTAATGATTCCTTGGCGGCTATGCGGAAGTAGCAAATCAGGAGTGGACAAGCGAATGAAAGGAAGGAAGCTGACGGTTTCTAGGTGGATCTGGGTGGGGTAAAAAGGGAGGGCTAGTTCTGAGATCCAATCGATGCAAACCAAATGAATAAGAAAATTTGTAGATCCTTGCACCACGTTTGAGCTGCAACACTTGCCACTACAACTTCTGAAATTTCTCACCCAAATGAAAATGATTGCACACTTGCTCAACACTTTCTCTTCTCTTTTTTTTTGCTTTTTTCACTCTTTTTTTTCACTTTTTCTCTCTTTTTTTGCAGCACAAAAGATCCAACAAGACTCAAAGAAAACAGCAACAACTTTGGATAGAACTTGGTGCAAACACAAAGATGAAAGCAAACAACTAGATCCCAGCAAACAAAGGCTTGGATTTTTTGTGGCTTTTTGGCTTTGGACTCTAGGACGGGGAAAACCAAACTAAAGAGGATAGACCTAGCAACAAAGATACAGATCTTACCGTGTAAACCTTGCTCTGAATACCAGATGATGCGACCCCGTCTTCGAAGAAGAGGGAGTACAAGGGGAGGTCCTATCTTCACGGCGTAGGATCGATAAATGGATGAGGATAACTAGCTGCAAGCAGCCGGAAAATGGAAAATAAGAGATCATGACCCGACGAGGAGGATGCTCACCAAAGCTTACAATCCGAACATTCGCCGATCCACAACCCGCAATACTACCCCCACAACCATGCTCAAGTTGTGGAGCACGGAATAGGTGCAATCCGCAAGGGAAACCATGAACTCTAACCCACACAACACGATCTAGTCGTGGAGCACGAATTAGAAGCAATTTATCAAGGAATCACGAGAATAAGGGTAACAAGAGCTCTCCAATCTCAAGAGGAGTCTCCGTCTTTGGTCTTTGATAGAAATGGCAAAAGTCCCCAACAAAGGGATGAGCTAGCCTATTTATAATCGGGACAACCCCCCAGGATAGGTGTGAAAGAGAACTAGCTTCTATAACCATCTTAGGTGTGAAAGTGAACCAACTTTGTTTGACTAAATGGCTTCAAGACTTAATGAGGTAGCTTCTGGAAAACTCTCGTTGGAGGTGGTTGGCAGTTCCCGACCAAACGTTGTTCATTGGGGTCAAACAATGTTTCCTTCAGCAGAAAACTTGAGTCCTAGAAATCTTTCGCAAGTTGGGATATCCAAACTCGTGCAAAACATTGTTTCGTCAAAATCGGAACAATGTTTCTTTAGCACACAACTCATTCTTCATGGATTCCTAACTTTGTTTCCTCGCCATAAAACATTGTTTTGCACGGACTGAAATGTGTTTGGCCTTCTTCGATATCGCACCTGAGTTCAACCAACAACAAAGGAAGTGAAGGCACAACCATGTTTTGAAGGTCAAATGATAGACTTAAGTTAGCGTTCACCTGATAATGTATTTGCATTGCGCGACTTCTTGTGATTGGACCGTTGATGGTTGGTGATGTGGTATCCATGGTTGGGATGTCCTCATCATCCTCCCTCTCTTGAAAAGGAGTCGTCCTCGACTCTAAGGATTGAACCGTTTTCATGTCCTTATCACCCATCCATCTATCTTTCCAAAACAACACCTTATTTCCGTCCCCAAGTTTCCAATGAACCAGACTGTCAAAAGCCGCATGTACTTGTGGATCCTTGGCCATCGGGAGCCCATGCCATGGCCGGCTTGAATCAGTACGCCTAAGCCACTCCCAACGCAATCTTAAGGCCAGACCTTGACAGTTTAAGTCTAGCAGCCCAAGTCCACCTAGCTCCTTAGGCCTGCACACTCTTTGCCGGGCCACTAGGCACTTCCCTCCGTGGATCGCTTCCGATCCTTCCCAAAAAATGCTCTGTAGCGCTTGTTCACTTGCTTGATTGCCCATTTGGGAGCGTCCGCTATAATAAGATGGTGAGTGGGGCGCACCATCACCACATCATGCACAAGTCGTTTTCAGGTATTGCCCCACCATGATTCCAGATTGTCGTTCACCACCGGTGCTAGGGCCAGAACAAGCCTCGTGCTAGATAAGATCTTGTGCCACACTTGACGCGAGTAGACGCACTGGACAAGTAGATGATCAACGTTATCCTCCTCCCGGCCACATAAGTAACGTGGCGAGGGGCTATCCTGCAACCCATGCCGAAGCCTCCGATTGGATGTCCATATTCTATGTTGAATAGCGAGCCACATGAATATCTTGAAAGTGAGGGGTGCCCAGCACTTCCATATCCACCTCGCATAGGTCACACTTATTGCACCTTTGAAGAGCATTTGGTAAGCAAAGGCCGAAGTGTATACTTGCTTGGAGTTCTAGGGCCAAACTGCCTCATCTCGCTCGATGGGATTAAGCTGTGCGGTAATAGCGATCTCCTAGAGCCTGATCAATTGAACTAGCTCCTCCGTGGAAAGCTCGCCTGAGATATCTGCGGTCTAGCGATGGTTGAGCAGTCCATCATGCACTGTCTGCTTGTTCACTGTTTGCGCGCGAACCTTGCCCCAGATGTTCGAAGCAATCTCCCTGGCTGTCACACCTCCCATTGATGCGACCCCGTCTTCGAAGAAGAGGGAGTACAAGGGGAGGTCCGATCTTCACGGCGTAGGATAGATAAATGGAAAATAAGAGATTATGACCCGACGAGGAGGATGCTCACCAAAGCTTACAATCCGAACATTCGCCGATCCACAACCCGCAATACTACCCCACACAACCACGCTCAAGTCGTGGAGCATGGGATAGGTGCAATCCGCAAGGGAAACCATGAAATCTAACCCACACAACACGATCTAGTCGTGGAGCACGAATTAGGAGCAATTTCTCAAGGAATCACGAGAATAAGGGTAACAAGAGCTCTCCAATCTCAGGAGGAGTCTACGTCTTTGGTCTTTGATAGAAATGGCAAAAGTCCCCAACAAAGGGATGAGCTAGCCTATTTATAATTGGGACAACCCCCCAGGATAGGTGTGAAAGAGAACTAGCTTCTAGAACCATCTTAGGTGTGGAAGTGAACCAACTTTGTTTGACTAAATGGCTTCAAGACTTAATGAGGTAGCTTCTGGAAAACTCTCGTTGGAGGTGGTTGGCAGTTCCCGACCAAACATTGTTCATTGGGGTCAAACAATGTTTTCTTCAGCAAAAAACTCGAGTCCTGTAAATCTTTCGCAAGTTGGGATATCCAAACTCGTGCAAAACATTGTTTCGTCAGAATCGGAACAATGATTCTTCAGCACACAACTCATTCTTCATGGATTCCTAACTTTGTTTCCTCGCCATAAAACATTGTTTTGCACGGACTGAAATGTGCTTGGCCTTCTTAGATATCGCACCTGAGTTCAACCAACAACAAAGTAAGTGAAGGCACAACCATGTTTTCAAGGTCAAATGATAGACTTAAGTTAGCGTTCACTTGATAATGTATTTGCATTGCGCGACTTCTTGTGATTGGACCGTTGATGGTTGGTGGTGTGGTATCCATGGTTGGGATGTCCTCATCATCCTCCCCCTCTTGAAAAGGAGTCGTCCTCGACTCTAAGGATTGAATGGTTTTCATGTCCTTATCATCCTCCCTCTCTTGAAAAGGAGTCGTCCTCGACTCTAGCTGGTCATCGCACAAAAGAAAATTGGCCGGTACAAAGAAACAATGCAATTATTTTATCAAATGCTTAAGTTTAGCTTTCACCTTTGCGAACTTCAAATGTTTTGTTCGACTCAACAATTCTTTCCAGCTAGCATTTCCATGGAATACAAACTTGTAATCAGGCACATCCATGTTTTTATCATCCTCCCTCTCTTGAAGAGAAGTCGCCCTCGACTTCCTTCGGTCTACAAAATAATAGCACAAGGACAATGCAAAATATCTTGGCCAAGTAAAAGTCGAATAAGCATATTCAGTTTTTAGTTTTATTGGCTCCTTGATGGTTTCGTTATGATTACCAAAAGGATATTGTTTGATGGATGACATAGCAATCATCTTTTCTCTAATTTCATCGGGTCAATGCTTAGTTCATAAGTGCATACCTTTGGGTGCTTCAAGATTTATGATCTCTTTTCTTTTACCTCACCGAGTACTTCCATGCCCTTTTGAAGATCACTTACCCCACGCGATGTTTCCTTGATGGTACTCAATGTGCGCCATAATTGTTCATGGATCTCATCCTCCCATCGTTGTAGCAGGGCAGCTAAGTATATTTTTTTTCATCTGCACATACTTCAAATAAAGAGAATTTTTTGAATTGTTAGCAATTGAATAGTCTTATCTCCCTTCATTTGGTGGATCTCTCAGTTCTTTGATATTGTGTGTAAACACCTCAAGCTCAGATTTGGTAGACTCACACAACTCGCTACTCCTCTCACTTTGGTGGTGTGGTATAATATGTTGTGGTTCACTCATTTCTCTAATGTTATGGTGGATTACCTCACCCTCATATTTGGTGGACTCACACAACTCACTAATTCTCTCTCGCTGAATGTGAGGTATACTTTGGTGGAGATATTCCATCTCTCTAATCTCATGTTGAACAATCTGATCCTCACATTTGGTGGATTCACTCACCTCACCTCTCGTATCACTCTCATTATGTGGAATTTGGGGAAGTGAACACTCTTACTCACATCTGGTGGAGTCACTCATCTCACCTCTCTTAGCACTCTCAATATGTGGAATTTTTGGAAGTGGGGCGCCCGGAACCAAGTCGATTTGGTGTTTAATGCCTCGCTTCAACGGCAATCTGGGTGGTACCTCCTTGTGAAGCACATCTCCATACTCCTGCAAAAGATCCAATACAACACTAGGAAGAGTTGAGGGTAAGTCGTTAGCATCCAATAAAGTTTCCTTATACATGGGTACAAAAGAATGAAGCATTATGTTCTCCCAATTCCCGCATATCCCTTTTCCTAGCCATCATAACTAATCCCTGTTTTTCCCAAGGCTTAGTCATATTTGGCTGTGGAGCTTTTGGCTATGGAAATACTCCCTCACTATGTTGGTGGCTCACTCGTTGTGTATGATCACTCTCTCCCTTTTTTCTTTCCTTTTCTTTTCATCTCATCAAGATAGACTTCCTCGGGTGTCATGGGCAGCCAAGTGAACTATTCTCCTCTATGGACAAAACATAAGCGATTTGCACGCCCGCTGCTTTGCACATCACGGTCATGCAACCACGGTCGCCCAAGAAGCAAGTGACAAGCATGCATCGGCACCACGTCACACTCAACATCATCCTGATATGTCCCTACTGAAAATGGTATTTGATTTCCCCGCAATCATTCAGCCATTGCATGCGGTATGGGTGTGGATGACGTTTTGTTTGCAATTGAAGCTTCTCGACCATCTCCGTACTTGCAATATTGTTGCAGCTGCACTATCAACAATCACTCGACATATCTTTGAGTTGATAAGGCAACGGGTGTGGAAAATATTATGCCGCTGCCCCTTTTCCTCCTCCACAACCTGGGTGTTAAGTGAGCGACATACAACCAAAGCTTCTCCATCAAATTCCTCATGATATAAAATAGTTCCTCCTACTTCCCAACCTTGCTCCTCTTCCACTTCATCATTGCCACCTTCAGGGTCACTTTCAGACTCCCATTCACCTCGTTCATTGATGATCATAGTTCTTTTACTTGGACATTCTGAAGAAATATGACATCTTCCTTTGCACTTGTGGCATTGAATGTCACTGGTGCGTGTAGAACTCTTTTCCGGAGGTGGAGCAGAGGATACTCCTGCTGTAGCTGATGACCTCTTATCTTGATTGCGAATAGCAGGTGAGGAAGCCGTCGAGGCATGTGGGTGTCTAGGTGGTGCATCCTCAAACTGAGAACCATATGGCTGTTGTGCTCGCTGCCATGAGCATGTGGTGGTGCGGCCTTGGAAAGCACGAGTACGACCATTACACATATTCTTCTTCTCAACTCTTATAGCTTGATGTACCATATCTTGTAATGTATCATAAGGAAACATCTCCACAAAACCTGGTATTTCATCATTCAGCCCATGTAAAAATCTCACCATCTTCGCCTCATCACTTTCACGGGTCCTTGTCCGAATTAGCAGCACCTCCATCTCTTTATAGTACTCCTCAACAGTGCGGGAACCTTGATTGAGCCCCTACAATCACTTGTACAATTGCCTCTCATAGTATGATGGAATAAAACGGTGCCTCATGACTTCCTTCATCAAAGTCCAGCTGCGGATATGATTATTGCCTGATATCAACCGATCGTCTTGCAGCTGATTCCACCATGTAAGAGCATAACCAGAGAACTCCATAATAGCAAGATCAACTCTCTTGGCTTCAGAAAACCCATGGATACGAAAGATTTGGTCACACTTCTCTTCCCACTCAATATATGCATCCGGATCCTCTGTTCCCATGAATGATGGCACATGTAGTTTCACTCTCCCTTAGTTGTCACGGTCATCCTGATCACGACGGTCGTAATGATGACCATTGCAACCAAAAACAGCACCACGACGAGGCGGGGAGTAGGGTTCATAGTCCCCCACGCCTTCATCTTCGTCACCATGCTCGGAGAGATCTTCAAGGAAGATGGCATCACCATCATGTGCCACTCGTCGCCGGTGATCAGCAGCAAACCCGCGGGGGTCATGGCCAGGGGCGGAGCCAGGATTTGAGTATAGGGAAAGCCAAGTTCAACGACGGAGCTACGGTTTCAACATAGGGGCCAATGCAAATAAAAACAATTTTGCTTTTATATAATAATTTACCACTTCAACGCTATATAAAATGATAAAAATATCTACCATAATACTATAAAAAACTATCACTTGGGCGTTGTAGAACATGTTTTATTTGTATATGTTTAAATCTGACTCTACGATGTCAGTAAAATAAAAAGGAAAAGTAGTTTCATTGGAAGAGAATTTAGCTGCTAAACCTTATTTCCATATGGATTATCATGCAATGCCAAAGCGAAGTCGTCTTCCATCAGATGATGCATCAAAATGAAATAATTTTTACGGTGTTTGACGGCATTTTCTCTTTATAACCGCTGATCTACAATTTTCAGAGTTGGCGTCATACATCACGCAAGCAAAAGAGCAAAAATCTGTTTATATAATTTTGCCATATACAGTACAAGATGAGAATTGAAAATAATAATACAATAATTGATTGCGCTATTGCTAACTGCTTGCATTAATCACGGCAGCGTCTAACTTTTTTTTTGAGACAATCACGGCAGAGTCTAACCACACACCATTCACAAAAAAGAGTCTAAGTACGCTAGGGCCTATGAGACTTAGTAGAGGCCGGTAGGCATCTCATGGGCCTTTTCTTTTTCCTGTTTTTATACTTGAGACAAGGAGGGCCCAGTATGTGGCTTCTCATGGACCTTTTCTTTTCTCCATATTGCTTGAGATTAGGGGGGGGGGGGGCTAGTACGTGCAACTAATGCGTAGTTTTCTCGATCGTTAGGGGGGGCCAGGCCCCTGCTCGCCCCCCTGTCTCCGCCACTGGTCATGGCCTTGCCCGCGAGCTTCGCCTCCATGCAGCCCACCCTCACGGGGGGCAGCAAAGTCGCCGCGCCTCCGTTCAGCACCAACAACAGGGGCACCGTGGGCAGCAGCTCCTGCCGCTCATCCACGACCAACTTGGCGATCGTTGTGTTCTTGACGTTGCCGGTTGTCGGCGACCAGCAAGGCAGCGGGGTTGTGTTGATGTTGATCCCCATTACCTGCAATAGGAAGACGGCCACCGAACATCCTTCGCATAGTTGCAACTATACTCTCCCCAATCATGTCACCAAGTGATGCGCGAGTTTTTGGGAGATCATGTTCCAGATGTTGATGTCCGTGTACACTCGAGTTGGATCCTGTCATGTTAACTCTTGGAAACAAGTGGACAAAAGAAAAAATATATGTGGAAAACACTCAGCTCACCTTCTTGCTTACCCAAATTCTAATGATTCCTTGGCGGCTATGCGGAAGTAGCAAATCAGGAGTGGACAAGCGAATGAAAGGAAGGAAGCTGACGGTTTCTAGGTGGATCTGGGTGGGGTAAAAAGGGGGGGCTAGTGCTGAGATCCAATCGATGCAAACCAAATGAATAAGAAAATTTGTAGATCCTTGCACCACGTTTGAGCTGCAACACTTACCACTACAACTTCTGAAATTTCTCACCCAAATGAAAATGATTGCACACTTGCTCAACACTTTCTCTTCTCTTTTTTTTTGCTTTTTTCACTCTCTTTTTTTTCTCTTTTTCTCTCTTTTTTTGCAGCAGAAAAGATCCAACAAGACTCAAAGAAAACAGCAACAATTTTGGATAGAACTTGGTGCAAACACAAAGATGAAAGCAAACAACTAGATCCCAGCAAACAAAGGCTTGGATTTTTTGTGGCTTTTTGGCTTTGGACTCTAGGACGGGGAAAACCAAACTAAAGAGGATAGACCTAGCAACAAAGATACAGATCTTACCGTGTAAACCTTGCTCTGAATACCAGATGATGCGACCCCGTCTTCGAAGAAGAGGGAGTACAAGGGGAGGTCCTATCTTCACGGCGTAGGATCGATAAATGGATGAGGATAACTAGCTGCAAGCAGCCGGAAAATGGAAAATAAGAGATCATGACCCGACGAGGAGGATGCTCACCAAAGCTTACAATCCGAACATTCGCCGATCCACAACCCGCAATACTACTCCCACAACCATGCTCAAGTCGTGGAGCACGGAATAGGTGCAATCCGCAAGGGAAACCATGAACTCTAACCCACACAACACGATCTAGTCGTGGAGCACGAATTAGGAGCAATTTATCAAGGAATCATGAGAATAAGGGTAACAAGAGCTCTCCAATCTCAAGAGGAGTCTCCGTCTTTGGTCTTTGATAGAAATGGCAAAAGTCCCCAACAAAGGGATGAGCTAGCCTATTTATAATCGGGACAACCCCCCAGGATAGGTGTGAAAGAGAACTAGCTTCTATAACCATCTTAGGTGTGAAAGTGAACCAACTTTGTTTGACTAAATGGCTTCAAGACTTAATGAGGTAGCTTCTGGAAAACTCTCGTTGGAGGTGGTTGGCAGTTCCCGACCAAACGTTGTTCATTGGGGTCAAACAATGTTTCCTTCAGCAGAAAACTTGAGTCCTAGAAATCTTTCGCAAGTTGGGATATCCAAACTCGTGCAAAACATTGTTTCGTCAAAATCGGAACAATGTTTCTTTAGCACACAACTCATTCTTCATGGATTCCTAACTTTGTTTCCTCGCCATAAAACATTGTTTTGCACGGACTGAAATGTGTTTGGCCTTCTTCGATATCGCACCTGAGTTCAACCAACAACAAAGGAAGTGAAGGCACAACCATGTTTTGAAGGTCAAATGATAGACTTAAGTTAGCGTTCACCTGATAATGTATTTGCATTGCGCGACTTCTTGTGATTGGACCGTTGATGGTTGGTGATGTGGTATCCATGGTTGGGATGTCCTCATCATCCTCCCTCTCTTGAAAAGGAGTCGTCCTCGACTCTAAGGATTGAACCGTTTTCATGTCCTTATCACCCATCCATCTATCTTTCCAAAACAACACCTTATTTCCGTCCCCAGGTTTCCAATGAACCAGACTGTCAAAAGCCGCATGTACTTGTGGATCCTTGGCCATCGGGAGCCCATGCCATGGCCGGCTTGAATCAGTACGCCTAAGCCACTCCCAACGCAATCTTAAGGCCAGACCTTGACAGTTTAAGTCTAGCAGCCCAAGTCCACCTAGCTCCTTAGGCCTGCACACTCTTTGCCAGGCCACTAGGCACTTCCCTCCGTGGATCGCTTCCGATCCTTCCCAAAAAATGCTCTGTAGCGCTTGTTCACTTGCTCGATTGCCCATTTGGGAGCGTCCGCTATAATAAGATGGTGAGTGGGGCGCGCCATCACCACATCATGCACAAGCACTAGTCGTCCTGCTCTAGTGATAAGCCCCTTCTGCCAGCCTGGCATGAAGTTAAGCACACTGTCCACTACTGGTTGCCACTCCGAGCGCGTCAATTGCCATATTGAGAGTTGTAGCCCCAAGTACTTGCAGGGAAAGGACTCCATGCTCCACGACATTGCACCCTAAACCAGCTCCTTGTCGCCATCCTCATCTCTGATCATGATAGCCATGGATTTTGTATAGTTGATGTGTAGTCCCGATGCATTCCCAAAAATGTGCAGTGCTTCCTTGACAAACCTAAGATCCGAAACGGTGGGCCTGACGAATAGGGCAACATCGTCCGCATAGATAGGAAGCTGTTGCATGGGAGTACAGCCCGGCATTCTACTCAACACGCCCCACTCCTGGGCTCTTGTGATGAGGGATGTGAGGACATCCATGGCAATGAAAAACAGTAGCGGCGAGACCGGGTCTCCCTGCCGTAGCCCTTGAGCGTGTGAGAATTTTTGCCTCGCATGTCCATTAACCACCACTCGAGAAGAGGCCGTCGAGAGTAAGGTTGCTATCCAGGACAGCCATGTATCCAAAAACCCCTTGGCACGTAGAACCTCAAATAGGAAAGGCCAAGACAAAGTGTCGAACGCTCGTGAGATATCCAACTTTAGCATGACTCCTTTCGCTCTCCGGCGATGGAGGGATCGAGCCAACTGTCTGACGAGCATAAAATTGTCATGAAGATTCCTCCCCTTGATGAACGCCGATTGATTGGCTTGGACAAGCTCATTCATGCGTGGCCGCAATCTGTTTGCAAGAAGCTTGGAGCCGATCTTGGGCAAGCTATGAACCAGGCTAATGGGTCGGAAGTCCCCCACACGACACGCGCCAGCCTTTTTGGGAACTAGGTGTTGGGGCGCGCCCGTGGCGCGCCTCTTGAGGGGGAGTTAGGCGGTGCCTGGTTGTATTCGCCCCTTTAACACTCTTCTCTATTCTAATTAGCGTTTGGGATGAATGCTTTAATTAAGAAACTTAGCAGCCGAAATAGAAAATATATACTCTACAAAGAAAGCCCATTATGGATCTGAACATGAAACATCTGACTGACAATAGTGCACTTAACATAAGCAACAACATAGATTTAGCGTTTTGAAAAGCATGTGATAAGAGGGCCCAAAAGTAAACCATAGGTTATCACAGTATATAGCATAATTAGGAGTGCTTAGTGGTACATTATATTAGATTATATTGACACAGGGGCGGCAACGTCTTCGATGGTGCATCCAGAGGCAGTGCATGGTGACAACAAAGCGGCACTTTAAAGTGATCCTGAAATGAAATGCACAAATGTCTCCTTCGCGAATGTTGGCGCAGCAGCGAAACTCAGACCAGTTGGTGGTTATAGTGGCCCTCTTATCAGTTCCTAGCATGATGCGACATTCAGCGAGCAGATTGCCATCTGCAAGTCTGACCATGAGTGTATATCATTGTTTGGATCAATGTAGTCCAATAGGTTCTCTTCAGTATAGTTAAACTGAAAATACTGGTAGAAGAAAGCAAGTTATTTACATGGACAGAAATTGTTGTGTGATATGGAAGATAAGAGCGTGTTCTATGGATATTAATGATATTAATGGTGATAGCAAAGTACTGTTATTGAGTACATGTCTTGAGGACCCAAATTTATGAATGCTGAAGTAAAATGGCTGATGAAAGAGCAAAGAGAAGTCAATATTTCTGGTGTCTAGTTGATGATTTGAGTATGTACAGTCTACTTTTGTAAGATGACTAAACTGCTGACTGTTAAGTAGTATGAACAGAACAGAAATTTTTATATGTTAAGCATGGATAGAACAATAGTATATATAAGAAACTCTGTATGCAACTTCCGTTTGTATCGTCACAAACTTACAGCTGTAAATGTAATTAAAATGCATAAGAAAACAGCATTGTATATTCTGTACAATGGCTGGTGAAGCTCATGAAAAGATTCTCCTCTTTATCATGTGCATTTGTTCGTATTACATGGATGAAAAATATGAGATGGAAAAGACATCAACCTACAATAAACCTCTTCCAGATTTAGTACCAACTTAAATACAAGAATGAAGAGCTGGTCTAAAAGAGAGTGCCAATTCTAAGTTCGTGGAGAATACATGCATACCCAGTGTACATTGGAGCAACCATTATATATCAATCATGCAAAAAATGCAATCACATACACACACGTTTATTTTCATCAGACAACACAGTGATCCCATCTAATCAACAATACTTGTTGAGAGAAACCAAGCATGTGAGTGACTTAGTAGCAGGGACAAATAACAGAGAAGGGAACGACCTGGAGACAAGCAATGTAGATGCTCTGGCGCATGATGTCGATGAGCCCGTCGTCGTAGTCGACGACGGAGCAGCGGTCAATCCAGATGTCGAAGGATCCGCGATTGTTATGGATGCCGTTGATGTCGTGGCTGCAGCCAGCCTCGAACTGGACTGAAATAATCCAGAATTAGTACCAACGACATTTGGCAGCAATAAAATACTAATGCATCTAATTATGATGCCATATGTGGCAAGTAAACAAACCCAAAGCAAGAAGCGTGTTATCATCGGTAGCACGGTTAGTCTCCTCCAGCATCTTAACAATGGAAAGGCAGGCAACAACGGAAAGATGCTCCAGATGTGCTCAACTAATAACCAAAGTAAATATGGCCAATAATATAACCTCTCCCTTTTGGTTTTGCCTTGCATCATGCCAAGATAAGAACATCAAAAGGATGTAACTTTTCTAGCCTAGTCCTTGGTGCAGGACTGACGATAGGTAGAAAGCCTCGATTTGAACAACAAAGTATATATTGTACGGAAAAAGTATACCATTATATTTATATGGGAAAGAAGTTTCCGATGATACATTTTGTAGGCATATAACATATATTTTGTTGGTCAAGCCCATGACCAGGGTTCAGAAATGAGATTGATATGGGGCTTATAGAAGGGGAAAATGGAAATTATGGTCACCAGTTAGTATTGGGGTTTGATTTTTACTGGTGGTAGATAAGATCCACCATTAGTTTCCATGGAATTGGAGGGGCAGTAAATTGCTTTTGGAGATACGAGTGAAGGCAACACACCAGCAGAAGACAATGGAGGAACAAGAAAGCAGAAAACACCCGGTTCTGTTTACGTAAATGTTGCTACTTTGCTTTAGTCCAGCCAAGTAAAAAAGAGAGGCAGAGTGAAACTGGAAATGTTCTAAAAAAAGTGAAACTGGAAATGAAATAAAAGAGGTTCTCGTCCTGTAACGCAATGCAACAAAGCCCGGACACCATTGTCTTTCTGTTCATGCAGCCGTCCATCTGCATATAAACTGGCGAAGGAGATCGGGCGAGGCAGAGACCTGTTACCTTGCTGCAGGAGCCGTGGTAGTGGGTGAGGGTGTAGGCAAAGGTGTAGGAGACAACAAAGACGAAGGCGCTGAAGAGCGCAACTGACCCACCGGACAGCACCCGAGAACGGGAACGAACAACAAAACTTAGCCAGTCCTTAAATTAACACAGGATAGTAAGTCTAAAATCTTCCAGAAAAAGGTAGCAATAACTGGACAAATGTGCACTTGTAACTCAGTTGAATCTAGACTAACTACTCTAGAGTTGAATCTAGACTAACTACTCTAGAGCTCCATGCTACAGCAACGGCTGCCTGTTGCAAAATTTAAGAGAGGCTATTGAGGTTACCTTTACGTAGGTGAAGATTTCCTTTGACAAGAACTTGCCTTTCTGATCTATGCCCACCACATTGATGTTACATCTCTAAGTTCTCGTGCAGCAGAGAAAGATCTTAACAAATAGAGCAAACCAAATCTGCTGAATCGAACAGGTAAGCTTCCTGTCTTCGGTTTACATGCTTTTTCCTAAGCTTCCATGTTTGAAAGGTAGCTAGCACTCTGTAATCATACATGAGTTATAACCATATCGGCATATGGCAATGGCAGGAGAAGATATTGTCAAATGTAAACTCTGAAAATTCTAAATTGACAACAGAAAAATAATGACATGAACATAAAAGGCATTCATCTCCTACAACTGAAGCGCGTACATCTAGCAAATTAAAGCACTCGTTCGTGTAATTAGTTTCAGATTAAGCTTTCGCACATTACCATGCATCTTTTAGAACGAAGAAATCATACATCACCAAAAAACTACAGAAAGGTTACCTAGGTGAAGATGGGAAGAAGGTGCTGCCGTCCCCTTGCTCTCCTTTGACCCATGTGACCGAAAGCCGCCGGCGCCCCCTTCCTCCTCCGCCACCGCCATCCTCGCCACACGGCTTCAGCTCCCAAACCATCGGCACCGCCGTCCTCCCGATGCAGATGCAGGTTGCCGAACCACGACCGGAACGGCGCCAGCCCCCCCTCCCCCCCCCCCCCCCCCCTTAGACAGGAAGGTGTTGCAAGGTCTGATATTGGCGTAGGCTCACACCACAGATCTAGCACACACGCACACCTCCAGTAGCACGAACACCACACGCACAACAACTAATCTGGGCATGTTCTAACAAGATGTTCTTCAGGAGGAAGATCTCAAAATACTTCTCGCCTCCTTTCAAAGAGCTCAATGTCATAAAGCAAACAAAGGCTCAAGAAAAGCTCCCAACCACATGACGAGAAACAACAACTTAGTTGCTTCGACAAATCAAAGCGATGGAGTCCTAATTCATATTTTTTTTTTACAAAAAGTATAGCACAGAGCTATCAACTGAGCAATTTAGATCGACTCAGACCTTAAAATCAAAAGTACAGATTAATGCTTATTATGGGTATGCATTAGTTGTGTTTTGTTATGCCGATAAGTATGTATGGTGTTCAAATAAAAACATTTTGTCTTGGACAACAACGAACTGACATAGATCAGATGTGTAACTAATATATTATCAAAAAGATACTAAACTTGTGTCGGCATATAATTTAGTAAATAGTTCCAATACAAATATGAAAATTGAGAAGCATAAATAGCCAGGTTCCCCAACCAATCAAGACGCTCTAGCAACTCATCATCAATGCCCTCAACATGAACAACACAAAGAACACCTACACTGCTGTCAAGGCTTTACGATGCATTCATGAACAAGCAGAAGCCACCCTCAACATGAACTACAGGATATTCACAGTTTCATACCTGCCTGAAAATAAAATCTTTCTTTCCTTCAAGAAATTTAATCAAATTCTCCTTCTTAGTTGCCTTCATGAACAAGCAGAAGCCACCCTCAAACACGTCCTGCAGTTCATTCCAAATCAAATATGATTACTTAACATAAGAGAGAAGAGCCCAAGAAAAGAAAAAAAAGAAAATAACCTGCAAACTGAAACGTGGGTGGAGACAGAGGCGATATGAAGCAGACAACTCCTATCCTTATTATTGATGTTGTCGGAGGCCTACGGGATCATAAACGACTCTAAGACCTTGTTCGGTCGATGGCTCGATGCTCCCCGATGCAGTCTTCCACAACCCACCTTTGGTGCCACCGATCCAGCGATGCCTGATCCCGGCCGCGAAGCCGAGCCGTAGGAGCCATTGTACTCCACACTGCAATGGCAATTTTAAATATGTTCAATGGATATACAGACTGCTACAACCCACATGTATTACATTTTAGATGGAGTTTTAATATCTGTTTTTTCTTCACATTTTGTACGAATGCTGGACGTATCCAACTCCATTCTCTACAAATTAATATCTTTGCCTGCACCATTTATTGAGAAATCAGATTATATAGTTGCTTAGAAAAATCATATGCATCGCTAATTTATTTTCAGATTCTATGCTAGGTGCACATATACAAATTCCTTTGTTTATCCTGTATGCTTCTCGATCCTAACAATGGCAAGTTATGTTTCTTTTTAGAAACAGTATTTTGAAGAAAAAAATTGAAACGTGAGAGCAAGATAACATAAAAACTTTGCTTCATGGAGAAATGTTTGAACAATAAATTCTTGGACAAAAGAGTAGAAGGATCATAAAGATTCATACTTGTATAACATCAGGGTTTTCACTTGTGCAAGCTTTGAACAGAGAAG
The DNA here is from genome assembly GCF_056163025.1 of Triticum urartu. Lineage (NCBI taxonomy): Eukaryota > Viridiplantae > Streptophyta > Magnoliopsida > Poales > Poaceae > Triticum > Triticum urartu. The sequence continues at coordinate 357,891,287 of NC_141876.1, read as the reverse complement.
GAAGATATGCGTCATAATACCTGAGAAGTGAGAACCAGATAACATAAAAACTATCCTTCATGGAGATAGGTTTAAAGAATAAATTCTTGGACAAAAGAGTGGGAGGAGCATGAAGATGTTACCTAGCTGTCGCTTCTCAAGAGTGTTCTGCAACATCACCAAAAACGCATAGGGTAACTCTTCTTTGTCCTGATGTCTTATCCTTGCCTTGATAGCTAATATATTTTTAAAAAAAAAATACCGTGCGACAAACTAAAATCATATATGATATGAACTAAACTGAAAGTATCTCAAGCTGTATATTTTGACCAATCGGTTATGCCTTTGAAAATATATTTCAGAGCACGGCAATATAGAAGTAGCATCGCATGCAATTGCAGCATGATTATCCCAGTTGTCGAAAGTGTAAAACCTACTTGACAGATAAGCTGCAAAACAGCTAAGGATATGAACAACCAGCACAATTAACTGAATATTCTGAAAAGCTTCTTGAAGCATGCAAAGCAAGGCATGGCAAAGGTAAGAAATTCTACAATTAGTTTATCCAAGAAGCTGGGTATGAAAGGTTAAGCATAGCAAAACAAGGATCAAGAAGTTAAAACACATATATGCTGGAAGCATAGTTGAAGGACAATAACAAGCTGCACCTTTTGGATTAGCAAAACAGAGCGCCAGTACTTGTTCTTAGAAGGATAATACTACGAAACATATAGCAGCGTATTATGTGCACAGCAGCTGTAAAATCAGTCAATATCTTTTAAGTCAGGATAGTAAATCATAAGGAAATGCATTAGTTCTACCAAGATACCACCATTGTTGATTTTAGAACATGAATACACTCATAATACAGTCTATTAATTATATAAGAAGCTACATATATATCAGGAAATAAGCATAGATTTGCAGGGAGGAGAGCAAAAGACAGCACCTTGGTGCCATAGTGGAATTTTACAATTTCAAAATTGTACATGCCCTGTAATGCATTACCTTGAGACTGCTACTACTACGTATGCTCTGAACTGGCTCCACACGTGCACCCATATGCTATGCCGGTTATTCTTCTGAAGATCCTATACGCCATTAAATGTTCATTAAACAACAACAGTTATGACAGATGCAACAATACCTGGTATTAGTAGAACGTAGACTGAACTGAAAAACTGCAAACCTATAAGCTACAAGTATAACTGGATGGCAAAACTGCAAACATGATCAGCAGCAAAACATTGACAATTCCTTGTTTTCCATAATTATTCCCTAAAACTGAAGATTTTCCATGCATACCTTCAATCTTCATGAGTTTTGGACAAAATGCAAACACAAGTGGCTTGAAAGCCCACCAAAAAAACATAAGAACACCTGAACAGCAAGCCAGCAGAAATTAGAGATGCAAGAACAGCTGGTACTGACAGCAACATAGCAGTAGATGAAAAGAAAAAATCACCTTAATATCAGTAGCTTGACCGGAAGTCTCATTTATTCCATACTGCTATTTTGACCATGATAGCCAAAATAGCAGAGTAGACTGCCACGTCTTGATGAATATGCAAAATATGAAGAAGCCTATAAGATCAAACAAACACCTGCACACATAACAAAAACAAATGGTGATCACCGGTTTTGTTGGAAGAAAAGAAGATAGACTTGCAGAAGGCATTGGTTGATAATGATGCCGATTTTTATCAATTTGTGGAAAGAAAAGGGGTGTCGAGAAACAAATCTTAAATAATTTCACTACCATTGAGAAGAAAATGGAAATCAGATATGGCAGGAGTAAAAGTGGATTTTTTTTGCGGTGAGTATAAGTTGAAGTGTATAAGATGAAGATTCCTGCAGCTAATTTGCATGTAATGGCTCTACCTGAAATTAGGACCAAGAACCAAGAGGGAGCCCAGTTATAGTTCAGTTCAAAAGTATGTTGTTCCTGCTTCGCATCAAAGAAAGGTGCTGAGAAATCTCAGCCAGGAAAGTATTTTGGGTGCCCCCCATGTGCTTAATCCCCATCTTGGTTTCTGCTTCTCCTCTCACATTTACTTTGCTTCAACTAAATTATCTATTCTATCTAATTTCTGGTTGCTAGATAGATCAACTTCTCCTAGTTCATACACTTCTCCATAAAAAATCCCCAAATATTGCTGTTATTAGTGTGTGGTGAAATATCAGGGCCAATCAGCACACTTTGTGTCTTATCAGATATAGTACATCAGGAGTAAAGTTCCAGTTTAGATATACTTACGAGATTTAAGTACAGGAAAGAAGACCAGAACCACAGCCACATAGCAGGAGCTCCAAGGCATTGTCCTGCACGGTGGATACATCTGAGTTCAGCTCCCTAATGGCCCTTGAGCTGATCAAGACATCCAAGGATATATTAGTGAGTTTCATTAGTAAATTAGCCCAGCCACTCTGCATTTCGGGATATCACTGTACACCTACTCATATAAAGAATAGTTACAAACCAGTCAACAATTAACCCACCAGAACAGGGTTAAATACTTGAATTAATCACATAATCAGAGATGATGTAAAAAAAATATGAACTTTTTTTTTTGAAAAAATGCTCTCAAAGGAGAGAATTAATCAGATAACCTTAAAGAAACTTAGTCCGACAATCCCATTGAGCCAACAAACGCTCTCAAAGTATTCATCTCTAGGAAAAGAACAGAGGCCGCTGCCGCAGAGGCCGAGATCGTCGTTCGGGATGATGTGTTCGAGGCTGGGACAGAAGGAGATGGCATGCAGGCGAGGGCGGAGGGAGAGGAAGGGGACATGGGGAAGGCGGCGCACCTTTGGCACCGCGGGTGCACGATCTCCCTCGTCTTGCTGTCGTTGCAGACCAACTTGCCGCCGATGCAGCGCCTCCGACCACTTCATTGTCCCGTCACCACTAGGCCTGGCCACTGCCGCCACTCCCTGGTCCTATGTTAGATGGGCATGAAGACAGATTAGGAGTGGAGGGGAAGAAGAATAAAGAAGCTGATGAATTACTCACCGGAGTCGCCCCTGGGCTGCAGATCTGGCGAAGAAACCAGCTGGCCGTCCATCCCGCTCGCCCCCTTGACTCCCATCCCGCTGCAGCTGCAAGGCCCCCGGAGAAAGAGGCGGAGGCGAGGAGGCGGCGGTTGCGTTGGCTTGTGGAACGAGAGGAGGTCGCGTGCGTGGGGGAAGAATACAAGACGCTTGGAACCTGATTTTTTTTGTCTCTATTTCTGCCCAATACGGGAGCGACCCAGTCCCTCCCACCCAATCGCAACGCGTTTTTTTTTCATCTCCTTGTGATGACGTGTATAGCGCGAGAAGGCTCCTTTGATGTGTACCTTATTGTTTCTAATAAGCGTGATCAAGGCTTGATTCAGTCATCCCAAATCGCGGCCATTGCCAAGAAACGGATGGTGGATGGCTGCCATCAGGTCTTCTTTGATGATATTCCACGCCTTCTAAAAGAAAAGACCAATAAAACCGCCCGGCCCTGGTGCGCGATCCGCTGGCATCTCTTTGATCGTGGCCCACACCTCATCCCCCGTGAACAACATGTCCCGGTCAATCAAGTTGATAGGTTGTATCTCAAGGAAGTCCAGATCGATAGTGTTCTCCCACCCTCTTGCCGTTCCCAGTAAGTCTTTGCAGGTTTGGAAAGAGTTTCCTCCTTGCCGATCTGGTCCGTAATCAGATTTCCGTTGTGCATGATTGCCGGGATGAAGTTTTTCGTCTTCCTTCCATTAGCCACGAGGTGAAACAGCTTGGTACTCGCGTCGCCCTCCTGTAGCCATCTTATGCACGACCTCTGCCTAGCAATCGTACGCTCGAGCGAGGCCGGGCCCAGAGCTATGAGCTTAAGTGTTCAATGCAACCACCTCTCCACTTCCGTGAGAAAGCGTCTTTCCTACGCCACGTCAAGCTGGAAGATGATCCAGTTAGCCATCGTAATCTGCAGCTGGACGTTGGCGATCCTCTTTTGTCCCCATGCAGTTAGGTACCGAGCAATTAGGTGCCTGCCGCCGTTGCCGGATGGGACACGAGCTTCGAGGCGGAGAGGTGGTCCGGAGAAGGAGGAGGGTGGCGGTCGCGGTCTGTCGCCGTCGCTGTCACTGAGGGGCGGAGCGTGGATCCTAAGCACTGGGGGAGGGCTGCGAGGAGCATCGCTTCGTTCGCCGACGATGGAGGTCGGACGCGGAGGAGTTCGGAGGTCGGAGGCGGAGATGGATCTTGGTCGACGACGTCTGGTCGGTTGCGAGAGAGCGAGCAGTCGAGGGTTTTCTCCTTGGTCTATCGACAACGGGCGAGCTATCCTCAGGATGGGCCGGGAAAAGGCCAGGGGTCTTTTCCCTTCGCGGGTCATCAAATGATGCTGTCTAATTATAAAAAAATAAACAAAAACAAATGGCGCTGTCTGCTGCCCCGGGCCAAATCAGCCCATGGTTATCCGACCAAATGAGCCCTTAGAGTATGTTTGGGCGACCGTCATCGTAAGATTTGGACCGTCCAATGGTAAATGTCTTTGTGCCAAATCCACACTAACCAGCCTCCCACAGAGACCGTCCAATGGTAAATGTCCTTGTGCCAAATCCACACTAACCAGCCTCCCACATAGCCAAACCCCCGCGCACCGACCGAAACCAAAACCCTCGACCCGAGTCGCCTCCTGCCCGCACCCGGCACCTCTCTCTCCGCCACCGCCACCGCCACCGCCGCCATGAGCGCTGGCTGGAGGACGCTGCTGCTTCGCATCGGCGACAGGTGCCCCGAGTACGGGGGAACCGCCGACCACAAGGAGCACATCGTGAGTTCCCCTACCTCTCTCCCTCCCACATCGCCACCCCTTCAAAACCCTAGCCACCGGTCACAGTTCTCTGTGCGGAACACTCAGCTCTTGGTATTGGGGGTGCGGAGTGGAATTGGTATCGCGGCGGCTCTCAATGTGCCAACCTGGCTGGCAGTATTAAAAAACAACACATCACGGTGTGACTCCGGATGGGGTGCTAGTGCTTTTTTAATCACTATTGTTCTAGGGCGCCTACAGTTCCCTGCCTGTTCTTAATTATCCAAAAGCTTTGCAGCCTTTGCTTTCGTCATCTCATTCCTGCCAATCTAGCATCGTCGCTCTCAACAGTTGGATTTGGTTCCCAGGCCGTTGGATCTGCTTCTTGCATTTAGATACAGCAAGTTGGCTCAGTATGATAGAGACCAAACTTGGGTTGCGACGTACTACTAGTGCCTTAGGAACTTGTCTGCTTGCAGTGTTGCACATCTGCTGTCACAATTCAATTTCTGGCCATGACTAAAAGTTTGGACCTTGTTTGGACGGTTGCCAACTTTTGGGCATGCCAATTCCCCTTTGCCTACTCTAGTACATTTTTCTTCCCAACACTGGCCAATTCATGGGCAAACAGAACCTTGGCCAAATTTGTTTGTTGGACAAGCCCGAGCTCAAACCAAACACATCCTAATATCCTATGACTACATATTGGTGTTACAATAATCCTAGGATAGTTCCAGGGTTATTATTATGTTAAGAGCGACATAAATCGTTTGTCACTTTATCCTGTTTCTAGTTGAACATGCCCTCTAAGATAAGTGAAATTGTGGTACTATTGGATAGTAGTATGTAATGATGAAGATTACCCATCTCTAGGTATAATCCTGATTTATTGCAAAATGCAGTTTCAATCAAATGATTACTAAAGGGTTCCAAGCAAGTTCATAGACACACACATTTTTCCTGTGATTGTTTGTCAATATTTACAACATCGCAGTTGTTCCAACTAACGCACAATGGTCTGAATAGAATGTTGCATTTTTTCATCTATCATGCCATGTTTCTTTCGCACCTGTTCTGACCAAGCATTGGCTTCACAGGAAATCTGTTACAATGTGCTTTCTCGTGAATATGAACACTCCAAAGATGATATTTTTGAGGTTGGTGTCCAACATTCTACTCTGTGTTTGTTCATATTATTGTGCTTTTACTATTCCAATCTGGCTATCTTTTGATAATCTATAGTTTTAATTCTACGAAGAAGCATTAGTGCTTAATTGGTTCCTTCTCAGACATTGTTCAAAGAAAAAAACGTGGAGTATGGATCCTACATGCTGCATCCTGTAGCATTTGCTTACCTCTTCAATGCCTTCGATACATATCACCATCTTTTATCTGAATTTATTTGAGGTGCTAACTAAATGTACCTTTGTCCAAGCAGTTTCTCCTTCAGTGTGCAGAACAATTACCTCACAAGATTCCTTTCTTTGGAGTTTTGGTATGCAGCTATTTCTATGAAGCCTATACACTCTGCTAATTTATGTTGTCTTCTTTCATAAATATTACTCATGGATCATTTGAAGTTCTTATTGAATCTCAATACATGTTTGACTTGTTGCTCATGCTTTGAATGTCCTTATTATTTCTGTAACAAAGAGGGAAGCAGCATGTATATCAGCATTATAAACAACATATATCTACTATGCATATTTATAGTTTTGAGTTTCTGGTTGGACTTATGAAACAAAACATGGCCCTGTACAAGCGTACAGTTTGGTCATATACGCCACAGTTATAGTTTGTAACCCTGATCTAAAATGTGATCTATATGATTGGTGACTTTACATTGTGAGTGAACTTTGAAGTTCACATATGCTTTGGCTCATATTCTGTTGGCCTAGGTCTTATCATGTTTACACATGATCTGCATGTTATTTTTTAATCTGTGGGTAGGATTTTGATTATTCTAGTGCTCATGTATGACTGCTCATTTATATATCCTCTCCCACGCAAAGCTTGCCATGCCAATGCAAACATACTATCTTTTCATTATTTCCACATGTGTTGTGCAACAAACCTGCTACTTATAAATAAACAGAGATCAATTGTGGTCTCTTGATCCCTGCGGTACCGTGTATGCTATGGTGGGCGATGATGTCCAGCCGTTTGCCAATACTTCTACGATTTTATTCTGTTGGCGTATTTTTATGTGCATCTATTCGTGAGAGGAGGGTATGTCTATTGTTTTAGGTCAAATGATGAATTAATCGCAAAAAAATGGACGCACAGTAATTTTGTATTTGAGCAGTTATCTTCCATAAAGAACTGGTCTTTATTTATGGCAGTTGGTTTTAATACCTTATGTACCTAACTTTGTAATCTCACATTAAATTAATTTTTGAGCTACATGTTTTAAGAACAAGATGCTGCTATATGATCTCTCTTATTTAATTGAACTAAATTGTTGTGATGGTTCTGCTTTGTTCTTTTGTAATGTCAGATAGGTTTGATAAATTTAGAAAATGAAGATTTTGCCAAGGGTATCGTGGATGCAACACAGGCAAACCTACAGGTGTGAATCTTTGTTTCTACATCACAGAGCATGGCAGCATCTGTTAATCCTTTCTCCCCCCTTGTTCAACTGGAGAAATGTTCTCTATGATTATATTCCAGCATTATTGACTTATTATGCCACTGGACTTCTTTTTGCCAACTTTGGTCCCTCTTAAGATCATCCTAGCCTTGTAATGACTCATTGTAATTGCAGGATGCTTTGCATACTGAAAACCGTGATAGGATCAGGATATTGCTGCGGTTTCTCTGTGGCCTGGTAAGTTATGTAGTAGTTTTGGGTTGATTCTCTTGCTCATCCTTTTCTAGCTGCTACCATGTGTCCCAACTTGTGATTCTTGAATATGTCATACCTGACATATTGACATGTTATATTGGCAACACATGTTCATCAATAATCGAGCACTGCTAAAGGTGTTTAGTCTCTTCCTGTTACACTAGTCATGTGTAATTCTAAACTAGAAGTACGAATAACTATATGATAAAATTGGGAAGGGTGCTGTTCTGAGGGAAATAATAGTTGCAAGGTCTCTTTGGATTGTAGGAATGAAACACAGGATTTCGATGGGAATGCAAGTGCAAAACTGATGATTGCAAAACATAGGAAAGCTGCAGGGTAGTCGTTTGTGTAGGACATAGGAAAACTTCCTTAGTTACTAAGCAAATCAGTAGAAAAGAAGACGGAGTGGATGCCAGATTCCTATAGAATTACGGGCACAGGAAAGCAATCCATACAAATTCTTTAACTTCATTCGTATAATCAAACGGGCCTCTATAGGGAAAAAAAATCCTAAGTAGTTGCATCCTCTAAGAATCATACGATCTTTAAGGCAGTAGTGTTGCATGCATGTTAGTTATGGCTTATTTGTGTAGCTTCGGCTTCTCCAGCCCAGAAACTGAAGCAGTACAAGTCTAGAGATATGTTTTTTTTATGATTTATATCATAATTTGTATAATTTATGATTGTAGAACTTGCATTTGGTCAGCATATTGGTTTGCGCGATATCATCCTTACGTTAGGCTCTGATATCTCCTATTGCTCCCTGTATTGAGAGCTTATAACTGTTTCCCCTTTGTATTTTCCTCGCTCTCTAAGGGGTTTTCTGCATATTGTATTGTACCACACTTGTGTACGTGTATATATGTTGTCCTACGGCCACCTAGATATACAAGTTGCATATTTCCTAACATGGTATTAGAGCATTAGTTTTTTCCCCGCATGCTCAACTTGTGCTCTTTCTGATCCTGTCTCGTGCACCGCCGCTACCTTTCCCTTGCCGGCAGCCGTTGTTCCTTCTCTCACGCCGGCCACCGGTCCGCCTATTCTCCATGCGCGCCTCCTGCCGTCGTTGTTCCGCCCTCTTGCGTATCTCGCCCGCTCGTCAAGTTGGCCAAGCAACCTTCCACCAATGCGCCGTCTGTGCCTTCCGCAAGCACGGCCCATGCCAACACGTGCTCCTCGCCGGCTTTGCGTTTGACCGCGTGCGCTGTTCGATCCGCTTGTTGTGTTCTGCCCGACCCTTCTGGTGTGCCTCCTCTCCGGATCGAGTTGGCCCTGTATCAGGTCAAAGCCCGTTGGCTCGTACGAGCTTGAAGCTCCGCTGTGTGTTGTCCCACCCCACCTGTAGGTCGTCAGATGTGTATTTCTCGGGATGTGACTTTTGATGAGTCTCGTCCCTCTAATCATGTCCATCTTCCTCGACCTTTTCAGTGGAGGATATCTTAGTCCTCACTTTTCATGACACTCCTATCAATCCTGTTGAGCCCTTGTCCATCTGTCCTACTGCTCCTGATTCTCCAACTATTGCATATTTGATGCCGCCATCTCCTATGGCTTCGTCACCTCACTTATCACAGGATTCTACACCTTCATCACCGGTGGCTTCCCCATCTCCATCACCTGAGTTTATTCCGGTGATTCCTCCTCGTATTTTTCCATCTTTTCCTCACTTCTATACTCGCCGTTTGTATGTTGTGGATGTGTCTACTAATGTGCCATCTACTTCTGATGTGCCATGTTCCTCGTCTCATCCTACTTATGGCTTGCGTCCTCGTCTGCTTCCGCCTGTTGACCGCCTTGGTTTTCTTAAGCCGACTTCTTATCGTGATGCTGTTGTTCATCCCAAATGACAGCTTGGAATGGCAGGCACCGACACGTGGGATCTTGTTTCTCTTCCTCCCTGTGTTTGTCCCATCACTTGTAAGTGGGTCTATAAGGTTAAGACTCGCTCCGATGGTTCTGTTGAGCGCTACATAGCTAGTCTTGTGGCTCGTGGCTTCCAGCAGGAGCATGGTTGTGATTACAATGAGACTTTTGCTCCTGTGGCCCATATGACCATTGTTTAAGAATGCCTTTCTTAATGGTGAGTTGCGTGAGGAGGTTTACATGCAACCACTGCCTGGGTATTTTGTTCCTGACTGCATGGTCTGCCATCTTCGCCGCTCTCTCTATGGCCTTAAGCAAGCCCCTCGCGCCTGGTTTGAACATTTTGCCTCTGTGATGACTGCTGCTGGTTTTTTAGCGTGTGCTCATGATCCTGCACTGTTTGTCCACCTTTCTGCTCGTGGTCGGACTCTTCCTCTATATGTTGATGACATGATCATCATTGGCGATGACCCCGAGTATATTGCCTTTGTGAAGGCACGCCTTAGTGAGCAGTTTCTTATATCCGATCTTGGCCCTCTTAGCTATTTTCTTGTGATTGAGGTCTCTTCTACCTCTGATGCCTTTTTTACTTCCCAAGAAAAGTATACCCAAGATTTTATTGCTTGTGCTGCTCTTACTGATTATCGCATTGTTGAGACTCCCATGGATCTCAATGTTCATCTCCGTGCTACTGATAGTGACCCCTTGTCTGATCCGACGCGTTATCGTCATCTTGTTGGGAGTCTTGTCTATCTAGCTATCACTTGTCCAGATATCTTCTATCCTGTCCATATTTTGGGCCAGTTTGTCTCTGCTCTCACTTTGGTTCACTATAGTCACCTCCTTCGTGTTCTCTATTATCTTTGTGGCATGATCTCTCACCATCTGTTCTTTCCCCGCTCCAGTTCATTACAACATCAGGCCTATTCAGATGCTATGTGAGCTAGTGATCCCTTAGATTGCCGTTCGCTTTCTGCTTACTGTTTTTTTGTTGGTGGTTCTCTCATTGTCCTGAAGACGAAGAAAAGGCTGAGTTGTGAGCTATGGCTCTTTTGACGGCAGAGGTGACTTGGTTACGGTGGTTATTTCAGGAGTTTGATGTTTCTATCACTACACCTACTCTGCTCTTGTCTGACAGTACAAGTGCTATTAGTATTGCCCGTGACCTTGTTAAGCATGAGCTCACCAAACATATTGGTGTTGATGCTTCTTTTGTGCGCGCTGGTTTGCAGGATCTGGTTATTGCTCTTCAGTATGTGCCTTCCGAGTTACAGTTGGCGGATTTCTTTACGAAGGCCCAGACTAAAGCAAAGCACGGCTTCTATCTCTCCAAACTCGTTGATCCACCATGAGTTTTAGAGGGGGGTGGGGGTGTTAGAGTTATATATATTTAGCCGCGTTCCCCTTTTTATTAAGGGGTTTTCTGCATATTGTACCACATCTGTATGTGCATATATACTGGCCTATGGCCACCTGGAAATACAAGTTGCATATTTCCTAACAACAAGTTGATTCTGAATGCTTTTGCTTTGTTCTTGAAAAGAGTCGAGAGATTTCTCTCTGTCCTCCTTCCTTTCATGGTAGAATTTTTTTCTTGTATTTTGCGCTGTATAGACGAGGCAATTTGTAGTGTTTCTGTTGTTTCAACCTTTTCTTCTTGTAACTGTAGAATGTGTGTGTGTGTGTGTTTTGTAGATGTGCAGCAAAGTTATATCCCCAAATTCCATTATTGAGACATACGAGACACTTTTATCATCTGCTGCAACTATATTGGATGAGGATGCTGGAAATGCTTCTTGGCAACCACGTGCTGATTTTTATGTTTATTGTATTTTGGCTTCCCTTCCATGGGGTGGTTCAGAATTGTTCGAGGTAATGCTATTAAACTATTCTGGTACTGTTTAATCTTTATTATATCTGGATCTTGTTTATTGTGAGACGGTTATTCATTTAAGTCAGAGAATAATGGTTGTTCTATTTATATGAGTAATATCTTTTATTTATGGTCATGCATTACCTTTGGTGTCCAATTTGACTGCTTTAGCAGCAACACATGATTCTTGTTCTCTGCTTGTATGAACCCCCATTGGCTTTATTAAGCTACTTTGATTACTCCCCTTTTTTGTAGTATGTGCGGTTCAATTTGAATGCCTCTGTTACGCTGGCACTGCTATTTTGCACATCTTAATAATTAGTGTTCATGCACCTTTTCTAGTTTTTGATCTTTAGAAGGGTATCTTCATTATTTTCTAATGTTGCTCTATATCATTCCGTCATCTATTTGAAAGCTGCACTATAAGCATCCCAACATATTTTCAAGAAGTGAAATAGGGACACTGCTCCTCTAGTAAGTAGCAAGACTTGTGCATATGAGTACCCACTGACCTTGAAAGTTTGTATGTGTCTGCACCATAAAATGAACATTAGCCATGATTGCTTAGACCTTCTGGAAGAATGCATGAGCCACATTTACATTCTGGGGGTGGGTGGGGTACTCCCCACCAAATTATTGTTGCAATGCAAAGTTATAGGCTCCTACAATGTACTCCCATTCTTGAATTGTGTATTAGAAAATTCTGCAGACATGAATCGGTGGTAGAATACACTGATGAATTCTGACATGCAGCAAGTCCCGGATGAACTCGAGAGGGTTCTGGTTGGTATACAGTCTTACATAAGCATCAGAAGGCATTTTGATGATATTGCCTTCTCAGTCTTCGAGACGGATGAAGGCAACTCTCCCAATAAGAAGGTACTGGCAATTTCTTGAATGTCTGAACCTTACACTGGTTTATTTCCTGAATTCCGATCCATTTAACTCCTTTTATGATATTTTGATCAGTTCAGTAACTTATATTCTTTGTAGGATTTCATGGAAGATCTATGGGAGCATATGCAACTTCTTTCTCGTAATGGATGGAAGGTTAAAAGTGGTATGTCATTACATGATATAAAATACACACGATTTCTTACTGAAATAATACGCTGTTGAGTTTTAATATTCAAGCAGTATAGTGTTGAATGATAAGATAACTTCTTCTTTATCCAGCTCAGGACTGTATACGTAATTCCAAATGTGCAGTTTCTTAATTTGTTTTGCATTCTGTTTAATTGCCCCTCGCAGTTCCAAAACCTTACTTGTCGTTTGAAGCTCAGTTAGTAGTTGGAAAATCTCACCGTTTCCACCCAGTTAGTTGCCCACCGCCTACTTTCACGATGTCATCTTCTGAGATATTAAAAGGGCAAGAGAAGCATGAAGCCAATCTAAAGTATCCTCAAAGGCTTCGTAGGCTCCATATATTTCCAACAAATAAAGCTGAGGTAAATCGCAACTTTATGTATATACTAGTCCATTGAGCATTGTTACATTTAATGTTTTCATCACTGTCTTTTCTGTAACGTATGTTAACTAACATGAAATTCGCTATTACTTGGTTTTATGTTACAAAGTTCACCTGTTTATATACTTATTATGAGGCAGACACCTTTATGCTATGTTCTAGTCCATTGATCATTGTTACATTTAATATTTTCATTGCTGTATTTTTTGTAATGCATGTTAACTACATGAAATTCGCTATTACTTGGTTTTATGTTGCAAAGTTCACCTATTTATATATATACTTATGAGCCCTAATCAGCTATCATTTTCTTACAGAATATGCAACCTGTAGACCGTTTTGTTGTTGAGGAATACATATTGGATGTGCTGCTTTTCTTCAATGGATGGTCAGTTACAATTTTTTCTCAGTTCTATTAGTGTGTTTGACACTTGTACAAAAGCTGCGATTGTTAGATGTCAGACATCTGTTTGTTAAGTTGTTCATGCATGACATTGCTGACACCATGTACTCATTGGATTTGCTTGTCAGTCCTTAATGTGAATAAATTTGGTGTTCTCTATCTTCGTAGTGCTGAGTCTTATGTTCTCTCCTTGGTTAACAAAATCTGGCTGTATTTGGATGTGTTGCTTTTGTCTATCATCTCTTGTTAAGCTCTAGAATTTTGGTCTATAAACCTTGCTCCCAAAGTATGCAGTGGAGGTGTTCTAACATCTGTTTTATTTTTGCTAGAACTAATCCTGTTTTATTACTTACAACACCTTGCTGTAAATTTCTCCCAACAGTGTGGCAACCACGGTTGTGACGAACAAGTTGTTTGCCACACACGTGGCATCAAATAGGGTATAGGGGTAATAAAGTGTATCATGCCAAGCCAAAGGTTCTGGAAAGAACTAAGCACAAGCCTAACAATGTCAAAGTTCCTAACTCAACAACAAACAAACTACAACAACAAAGCCTTTCAGTCTCAAACAATTTGGGGTAGGCTAGGGTTGAAACCCGTAATATATCGAAACTAAGTCATGGTTCTGGCACGTGGATAGCTAACTTCCACACACCCCTGTGCATGGCTAAATCTTTGGTGAAGTTGCCTAACTCAAGTGTGACATTTTTACTTTGCTGCTAGCATGCGGAAATATCATTTTGAAGACAATAATTAGGGTTGACAACTTTTCTCATGCCCATCACGGGAAAATTTGTTGAATTTTGTGTTAATATTTGCCTGCTGAATTGTATTATTTTGGTTCTCTTACTAATTCTATCATGGTTATATTTTTCTTTGAAAGACAGTCGCAAAGAATGTGCGTTTTATTTGGTCAGCCTTCCTGTGTCTTTTCGGTATGAATACCTGATGGCTGAGACCATATTTTCACAGGTATTTCTGAACTATCTTTATTACGTGTGTTTTAGACTATTATTACTAGTTTCTGCATGTCTGCCTTCATGTTAAGTGAACTGTTATCTTTAGTTGTTGCAGAAGTGAATCTTCATGTTCCACTCTAAATTTCTTGTATGGCAATGATTTAACTTAACCACAATGAAATGGGTAGTAAACCTTGCTTTTCTTGGTGCATGTGTTGAGTTTCGCCCAAGCATTTCCAGTGGATCTGCTGAATATGACCGATTGTTTGGGTGTGCTGATCTGAGCTAATTGTGGATTAGTTTGGAGATATTATTGTGGTAGTAACACATAGTTTATATTGAGTAAGGTTTGAAAAATTACGTCCAGCTGACCAACATGAATAAGTTCACCTAAGTTCGCAAATTTTGTTCAAGATCCAATATTTGTGTCTAGCTTTCTGCTTTTCCCAATATATATTTCCCTTTATAGAGTATATGAATTTTTATGATCTTATACAATTATGGGCGGCTCAACGAACTGACCTTGTCATACAAAAATGATCCTACCTTAGATCATTATCTTGCTAACATTGTTTAACTATCCGTGGTATTCTGAAATATAATGATGATAAACCTAGAAAAGCTGGCTGGAAAACTTCAACCTGCCATGAGTATCTCTGAACAAGTGTATTACTTCCGTGCAATAGTTTCAGCAGAGTTTAATGTACATGTATATTAATAAAGAAGGACAAAATCACTCATTTAGGTACTAAAGTTAAACCCTTGAGTGTTCCTTCCGAATAGTTGCCAGTTTGCCATTTCTGTCTTCATATTGATCTACTAATATTGTTTGGGGCAGTTATACATGTATTTCACAATACTAGAAAAAGAAGACATGGCCGGCATGAATTTGGTTATTAATAAATCCAAATTGTGACTCTTCAGGCTGTTTTCTATTTAGTAGCTGAATTTTAAAATTCCTTGGAATACTGTCTTGATTGGTAGCGTGCCAACTATTTTTGCATTTTATCTGAGGTGTTGGTTCTGGGCTTTATGATACCAAGTTGTATCCTGGTTCTGATGGATTATAGACACTAACAGTCTTAACAGTTACCGCTATATTTTTATAAAGATATAGTTAGGATACCTAGTGCAATATTTATGCATGCATTTTTTCTCCATTATCCATTATAGCGAGTATACTTGTCAAATAAAAATGAATCTTTTCTTATGACATATTGATATTCTGCAGCTACTATTGCTGCCGAATCCACCTTTCAGGCCAATCTACTATACATTGGTTATCATTGATCTTTGCAAGGTAGTTCTTCTTTAATGCTTTGAGACTGTTTAGCTGATATTTTGTGTGGTGATGAGACCAGTATGCAATGTGAGATTTAAAAATACATCATTGTTAATGAGCACATCAGCAGACCTAAATACTCCTTGAGTTCTATCATGGCCATGCAGATTTTGGTGCATGGGTTGACCAAAATTCTGTTACATAATTGTATGGTTATGATGAGCACAGTTGTGAAACCACAGTTCCTTTGTTTCGTCAATAGGACACTTATGATTCATTCATAACATACTTAAACATACTGTTTACTATTTGTGTTCGAAAGAATGATATTGTTATGATCTATCTGCATACCAGATTCCCATTCCATACTTGCTTATGTTTTCATCTATACCATTACACCTTTTATTTTTGGTAAACTATTGATGCCATAATTTCTGCCTGTGAAATGCGAATGTAGATCTGCTCTAGATCTTTGAACCATATAATCAACGTAGATGTGGATGTGAAGTGTAGCACCCTCAAATTGATAGGTTCAGTGTATTTACTTATTTGCAAGTAAGCTTCCACGAGCTAAGGTAATCACGAAGTAATCAATTTTCTGTATGGTTTCATAGCAAATCTGAGTCCTAGAAAAATAATTGAGCTGTCTATTAGTGAGTTGGCTACTTAAACAACATAAGCTTTGGATATGTCATATATAGGATGCATGTTACACTTTTCACGTCTGTCAACTCACCTGATTGCGACATTTACTAGTCTGTTGAGTTGATACCTGGACCATCAGGGTCATCACCACAAATCGTTATTTATCCTCTCGCCCAAAGATCGGGACACCACTTATCACATCAACACCATACCATTACCAAGTGTTCTGGATGTCTTTGTTCAACATTTAGAGAATAGGCAACACATGGTTCGCGTGCAACCTCCCGTAGAAACCGGCTGGTTACAGTTTTACCTTTTTTCCTTCCCATAAAAGAAAATTGTTTTACTTTCTTCCTTGAGGATGAGTGGACCGAGTCTAATTATCTTAACATATCTTCAGGCTTTGCCAGCTGCATTTCCATCTGTGGTGGTAGCAGCAGTACATGCTCTTTTTGACAGAATAAGTAACATGGATACAGAGTGCCGCACCAGACTTATCCTATGGTTTTCACATCATTTGTAAGTTCATTGCCATGTATTTGTTTTGTTCACGAGTGTTCCTGCTTTGTTTATTTGGCCTAGTATGAGTTTGTTGGAACCTCTTACTGCAGCCTATTGGCTATTGCTACTCTTCCTCTCGATGTTCAATATCCTAATGATGACCCACTTCTGCTACTGCTTAAAAAAATCCATAAAACGTTACATACAATGCTAGTATAGCTTTGAAACCAATTGGTTTCAGAACATAAATTTTCTTTTCACAAGTTTGATCTCCTGTAGCACTGAAAACAAACTGCAACCTTGTACTGCTAAATCTTAATGACATTATCTGCCTACGCAGGTCAAATTTTCAATTCATTTGGCCTTGGCAGGAGTGGGCCAATGTGAAGGGCCTACCAAAATGGGCTCCACAACGTGTTTTTGTCCAAGAAGTACTAGAAAGGGAAATTCGGTTGTCCTATTTCGAGAAAATCAAGCAGGTTAGTGACATATGAGACATTCCTTTTCAATAAGGAGTTTTTTTTTTACAATTTATTGTTTTGTGTTAGATTTATGCCTTGCCACTTTGATTTGGTAAAAGGTCCTTTTTACTACCCTGAAGTATTACAGTTGATCGGATAACCCCCTGATCTATATTTTTGGTTCAGTTCACTCTCCTCGAGTTTAACCCCTTACCCTAGTTTCAGACTCTTGTTTGACTGATGTGGAATGGTTCTGCCACGTGGCATCATACATGAACAATGACATCATCAAAATCACACAAGATCCTGCCAATCTGCCAACTGCAATATCTTCTTCAACCTTTGTTCCTTCTGTCTTTATTTCTCACCCCTTCTGCCCATATCTTTCTATTTTGTACCAAGCTCATCTGCTCCTCGCAGCCAAGAGTGGTAGCATGTGCATCCACCAAGCAGCTGCACCAAATCTATTGCCGTGGAACCAATGGTCTCGAGCACCATGTGCCGAAGTAGGGGGACAATAACTGCTCATTTATCATTAGCCGTGGTAGTTCCCTTTGTTTCCCGTCGTGCACTCTACACCTATCGTGATCCTGCTCAAGAGACGCTTCACCCATTAGTAAAGAGGTGGGAAGTGAGCACGAGCGATGAGATCTGTGACTGGGAGGTGACTACTGGCTGAGACGGGACGACTTGTTTGGCCGTGTCCAGAGTGGCCATTGAACTCTGCCCAACCAATAGTCGTGCTGACATACATCTTTGTCCAATATTGTGTGCCTCTCGTTGCCTTTGCTCATATTGCATCCTCAATCTTCTTCACCCTCAATCATTTCCACAAAATTGTTCTCCCATCATGTTTATTACATCCGGATGACATATGAACCTGGCATGTGTATCATGCCCTTGACTTTATCAGTACCTAATTCACGTGCCTGGTTAAACTCAGTTGCCTGCCTGCTCACAGAAGAGCATTGTTGGCTTGTTGCGTGTGCAACCACTACTTTAGCTTAACGGCATTTTCCTTGTTCCAGTTTAACAGCATCCATGGCCATGGCGTTCCTCGTTGTCTGTGTTTTCTGGAACGATGTCCCCATCCATGTATGCATTCTTTTTTGTCCACAGCTCTGAGTCTTGTGTACTTATTGCCCACGTCAGCAAAACCACAATATGAAACCAGAGTAGGCGGTTTAGTAAATGGTAACTGAAACTTTGGGGGAGAAAACTGAACCAAGAAATAGATGGGGCAAATACTTCAGGGGAGTAAAAAGGACCTTTTTTGCTTTATATTTGTATATCCTTCTACTCAATTGTTGTGTGGTTTGCAAATGGTCATTTGAATTGAATTTATTGCCTTTATTGTTTTGCAGAGTATTGAAGATGCTGCTGAGTTAGAAGGGTTGTTACCCCCAAAAGCTGGTCCTAATTTCAGATATCATACAGATGAAAGCAAAGAAAGCACCGAAGGCCACAGGCTATCCAAGGAACTTGTTAGCATGGTTAGAGGAAGGAAGACTACACGTGATATTATTTTGTGGGTTGAGGAACAAATAGTTCCTGCAAATGGGGCCAAATTCGCAGTTGATGTTGTTAGTCAGACACTTCTTGACATTGGTTCAAAAAGTTTCACCCATCTTATCACTGTTTTGGAGAGATATGGTCAAATAATTTCCAAACTGTGCCCAGATGAGGAAATGCAGTTATTGTTGATGGATGAAGTCAGTGCTTACTGGAAGAACAGTACCCAGATGACTGCTATAGCTATTGATAGAATGATGGGTTATCGCTTAATTTCCAACTTGGCTATAGTCAAGTGGGTTTTTTCTCCTGCTAATGTCGATCAATTTCATGTGTCGGATCGTCCATGGGAGGTAAATTCTTATCCTCATACTAGAAGATACCCTGCGCGTTGCTGCTGGATTTTGTAGCAATCAATCTTTTTTGATTAATTTTTAGGAGGTCCATAGAATCACATTGGTATACTTGTAGTGCTAACAACCTAAATTATGCATTTTGTACAACTACCAAATATAAATTAAAGGTTAAAGGAAGTCCATAGCAAAAGTAGGTAAATCATACGAAGAGAGCCATCTTGAATCATTTATAACCACCCTTTAGTTTGGTATACTGAGCAAGAATAACCCAGAAGAAATTAAAGGCTATGATAATCAATGTGAGCATGAAAATAAATGATGGCATGAAAATAAATGATAGACCAGAAAGAATTCAGAAATAAAATTGCAAATTGTTAGGATATCTTACGTGCGTATCCTGCAATTTGCGCACCTATATTTATGGCATGTTATGTCCTATGTGGATTCTGTAGAGGACAAAATGAATAAAATAACACATCCCATACATGAAGCTGTTTTGGCAAGGAAAGTAATGTTTTATTGGTGCCAAGCCCTGAGAAGGCAAAGATAAAGTAAATATTTTGAGTCAACGAATAAGGATATGGTGAGCTATATATTCTGCAAATAAATGTTTGCATCAACCTGTTTTATTTTTTTTGATCGTTCAGTTAGTATGATGTAACAACAACATTAGGTAATCTGCGTTGGGTATTCCTTTGCACATGTGACAGACATCGGCAAGTAAATGTTTGCGTCAACCTATACTATATTTTTTAATCATGTAGTCCAGTTAGTACTCCCTCCGTTTTTAT
The DNA here is from genome assembly GCF_056163025.1 of Triticum urartu. Lineage (NCBI taxonomy): Eukaryota > Viridiplantae > Streptophyta > Magnoliopsida > Poales > Poaceae > Triticum > Triticum urartu. The sequence continues at coordinate 357,871,563 of NC_141876.1, read as the reverse complement.
TTAGTTCGCGTATTAGATTTGGTCAAAGTCAAGCTTTGTAAACTTTGACAAAGTTTATAAACAAAGATATTAACATATACAATAATCAATCAATACCATTAGATTCATTATTAAATGTACTTTCACCTCATATAGATTTGTTATGGTAAATGTTTATATATTTTTCTATAAACTTGGTCAAACTTTACAAAGTTTGACTTTAGTCAAACCTAATATGCAGAGTAAATAAAAACGGAGGGAGTATGATGTAGCTAGCCACAGCATCAGGAACACCATAAAGGAAATCTATGGAAAGTGAGAATATAAAAATGAACACACAAGCGCACTTGCCTCGGTGGTGATGAAAGGCAGCGGCGACCTCATGTAGTGCGGCAATCCTAACGGCTGTGTGAGAAAAAAATCCTTAGCGGTGGAGGATGCTGCAGCTTTGATCCTGGCCGGCCATGGATTTGGAGGAAGATGCCAACAACCATTTGCAACAGCGGCGGTAGAATTTTATTTAGGGTCTGGAGGAAGCAGTTTCACGTGGGGATTACAGAAGGGAAGGGGAAATGGAAGAGGAAGGGGAGGTGGAATGGAAGAGGAAGGGGAAAAGTGCAACCTTGTATTCAATCAAACACTAATTGATAAGGCTGTCTAAACAGACGTACACCACTGATGATCTTCTCAACAAAAAAATATGATGGGGAAGAGATTATGCGTGACATATGAATGGAATTCAACAGTTTCCTTTTTTTAAGATTGCCTCCAGTAGTATCCTTCTAATAATGGGATGCATGTGGTTTGGAGTAATGGGCTGCATGTGGTTACCAACTTGCTAGCAAAGGAATATTAAACACACATAATTAGAAGGGGCTACGCTCAGAAGATTTTTTTGTGGAAGGCTGTTGAGAGTCGTTGACGTGGCAGATTGCTGAGGTGGATAGGCTGCATGTGAAGAGAAATCATGTAGTGGGGGGCTCCTAGATATAGTAGATTTGTCTACTCTAGATTTGCATGTGTCTGGATGTTGCTCATGAAATTTACGGCACATACAAAGATATTTTTTGCCTTATGCATGCATGTTTGGTGTTATATTAATGCTATGTAGCCTTTTCTGCCCAATGCAGCACATAATATACTCCCTCTGTCCCAAAATATAAGATCATTTTTGACACTAGTGGCAAAAATGATCTTATATTTTGGGACGGAGGGATAGTGTAAAAAATGATCTTATACTTTGGGACGGAGGGAGTACTTGTTATGATTTTTTTGTTCAATCTGTCTGATTGGCATGCCCTCTTAACAGATTCTTAGGAATACTGTTAGTAAGACATACAATCGAATCAGTGATCTTCGGAAGGAAATTCAGACACTGAGGAAAAGTATTCAAGTTGCTAAAGAGGCTAGTGCAAAAGCCATCAAAGAGTTGGAGGAGGCTAAATCAATACTTGAAATCGTAGAGGGCCAACCTGTGCCATCTGAAAGACCAGGCAGGCTGAGACGGCTTCAAGGTTTTGCTGACAAAGCAAAAGAAGAGGAAGTAACTATTGAAGAATCGTTAGAGGCAAAGCAGGCTCTCCTTGCCCGGGGGCTTGAAGAAGGCAAAGTATGCTACTCTCTTATATCTTATTTCTGTAAACCCTTGCATATCTGTTGATAACTTGATATACATATTTTTGTGAACTTAAGTTTTCTGTGGCACTTGCTTTTGCTATGAGAGTTTTGAGCATCTCACATCAACTTACCATTATCTCGCCATTGGTTTTCCAGGAATTGCTTAGGTTATTATTCAAGAGCTTTCTTGATGTGCTTACTGAACGCCTGCCACCTGTTTCTGCTGATGGAGATGTTCCTAACCTACGCGCTGGAGATCCTAATGTAACATTTCCAGCCAGTGATCCTGAAGCGGCAACTATGGAGATAGACAATGAAAATGGAGCAGATAACAATAGGTGAGTTTAATACACAGTTTCCAGTACTTCTTTCAGAATGACTGCTTCTGGCAAGTTTGGATTTACATTTTTGTAGAACCAGCCAGATTACCTTGTACTTTTGTGGACATTTATTTTGTGGTGGGGCTTGCTATGAATAATTAATTTGTGTTTAACACACAACACTCACTGGGAATCGAGTCTGAAATAATGCAACGGATATTGGTTCATAGATGAATGAAGACCTGCTCATTAATACCATTATCGGCGTACAACCCAGTATTTACTAGCCAGTGTGCAGTGATGCACATGCTGGTACGAGTTTTACGGCCTCTGCTAACTTGTCGTTATGTTTTGACAGTCAAGTGAATCGTGAAAATACGGAAGCTGGTTATACTATTGGAGAGCTTGAGCAATGGTGCCTATGCACATTGGGGTATCTAAAGTCATTTTCTCGACAGTATGCAACAGAGGTAATTACTGGTGTTGGTTGTTTGAACTGATAAATTCATAATCACTGGTTATTTCAAGTTTCCATGAGCATAAACTGATTGATTAATAGATATAAAAATACATATGATATGTTGCAGATTTGGTCTCACATTGGCATGTTGGACGATGAGGTTTTTGTTGGGAGTATTCACCCTCTCATCCGGAAAGCCGCATTCTCCGGTTTGTGCAGACAGATGAACCAGTGAAGGGTTGTAACTCAGCTTTGATTCCTGACCATCCTGGTCTTGAAAACGACCTGTAAAGACAAGCTGTAACAACATTCTTGACTAATTCTGACATGTGGGCAACACTCGCACCCAAGAATTTCCCTGTTTGGTAGTTATGTTGGTCAGTGTATGTGGAGCTATGCATTTTCATTTGTCTGGTGTCAGTTTGGGTGGAGTAATCTTGACGTGTATTTAGCCTTTTTGCAAACTCTCCTGCTTGAGACATGAAAAGGTGTTTGATAGTTGAGGGCCATTGGTTGTGCCTTTAGATTGAACATGTGGAGCGCCTGGAAAGTTGGACTGTACATAGACCTGAAAATGGGTTCGGTTTCAAATGGTAGTTATTGGATATATTGCTAAAATATATTAGAATAGGTGAGAGGTCAATTCGCTTGATTAGGATCACTTGTCCCCCACCCCCCCTCCCCTATTGAGTTGGCCTTGACATCGCTCTGCCTATGTTTCAAAGCAGCGTCCCTGTTTTTATAGAGTACGCCAAAAGCTTAGCTTTATATTTACAAGAGAATTAGATACTGCAGGCCTCGCGTACTCTCGCCTACTCCGAACTACCTAGCGGACTACTCACTACCAGTTTGCACTCCCCTCCCTCTCTGGCAATCGCCCACAGGTGTCGCTCTCTTAAGTATAATCTGTATTGTGCCTCTTTCGTTACAGATATCATTCATGGGCGCGCTTGGTGCCTCATAGCTCTCATGAGCGCGATAGCTTGCCGGCAAGTAGCACCCGCTTGTAGCAGCCACGACGTCGGCTCATAGCAAACCGGCGGTGAGTTTGCAGCGATTGTGCATGTGTGAATCCTACAAGAAGCTGCGGTCGGCCAACTTGGTGAAAATGGACAAAACTGGCCCTTATCTGAAACTTCCAACATAAAATGGCCTCAATCTGATTTTTTTTCATGAAATAACCCCTTTTGCATGACGCCCGGAGCTAGGGTGCCATGCTAGATAGCATGACGCACCGGGCTAGGGCGTCATGCTATTTGGCATGGTGCCTAAGCCGGGGCGTCATGCTACATGTCGCTACCATGGCACCTTAGCCCCGGGCGTCATGCTCTCTAGCATGGCGCCCTAGCCCCGGGCGTCATGTAAAAGAGGGCCATTTCATGGGTTTTTTTTTCCAGATTGAGGTCATTTTATGTTGAAGTTTCAGATTTGTTCATTTTCACGCCAACTTGTAACACCACTCCAGTGTTGACCCTTGGTTTGGCTTGCCGTGTCCATGCAACACGGCCACACAGTTAGACGGTGGCGAACAAACCAACCTGGGTCCCCACGGACCTTATTGAGGCTGCATTGCAGCACCAATGGGGCATGGTGCTTGCAACAAGCTCATGTGTGAAATGGCGGGCTGACTTGCAGCACCGACCGTCGTCTTTGCAGCAGTGGCTTGGAAGCTCCTCGGTCGATGGCGGGAGAGAAGTGGGAGAAGGAAGGAGGCTCTCTGAAGCACCGGTGCATGCCCGCGGTGGTTGTCCTGCAACAACAGTTATTGTCCTTGCAACAATGGTGTGGTGAGCTTTGCGAGTAGTGTTGGGAAAGAAGGGAAGAAGAGGAGGACATGCGGCGCGTGCGCAAGAGAGTAAATAGCATGAAACTACTACAATTCGGGTTAGGGTTCCAAAAAACTACCATTTTTTGCTGATAACTACCAACTTGGGGGTTGGTTGTTTCAAAAAACCCAAATGACCATGCAATTCAGAATTGATCCGGTTTATGACAGGTCAGGCTCACCTTAAACAAACCGTTTGTTTGACCGTTAATTGACATGTGAGGCCCACATGTCAACCATGGAGCAACTAATCAAAGCGACATGTTAAAAAAATAAAGCCAGGGGAGGAACAGATCCATATGGGACTCTAGGCGGTGCCATGGCAGGCGGCGACGACTCCAGGCGTCGCCATGGCAGACAGCGGCGACTCCAGGAGGAGCCCAACGGCGGCGTGGCGTCAACCACATGCGGAGACCCACGACGGCGTGGCGGCGATCACAGGCGAAGCACCATGGAAGAAGGCAGTGACTCTAGGCGGAGCCCCATGGTGGCATGGCGACCCCAGGCGGAGCGCCATGGCAGAAGGCGGCGACCCCAGGCGGAGCGCCAGGGCTACGCGGCGCGGCAACCCCAGGCGGAGCGCCATGGCAGAAGGCGGCGACTCCAGGTGGAGCGCCATGGCTGCGCGGCAGGACGACCCCAGGCGGAGCCCCATGGAGGTGCGGCCGCGACCCTAGGCGAAGCGCCATGGCGGCGCAGCGGTGACGACTCCATGGCCGGATTGCTCTTTTAAAATGTCCATGGACCTGATTGCTTTTAAAAATAATTATAGGGACCTGATTGCTTTAAAAAAATACTTATATGGGTTATTCTGTAAAAAAAATTGTGAAAGAGACACTGGCATGTGGGCCCCACGTGTCAGTTAAGGTCAAACAATTAGTTCTCTTACGTACGGCCTCAACTGTCATAATCACGATCAATTGTAAAGCACTCGGCCTTTTGGGTTTTTTTTGAAACACCCAACCTCAGACTTGGTAGTTATCAAGGAAAAAAAACTGGTAGTTTTTTGGAACCTTAGTCTGAATTATAGTAGTTTTATGCTATTTACTTCGAGAGAAATGAGAGCTATGGGATTGAAGGAGGGATAAGGCGACATGACCCGTCCAGATACACATGTCGCGTAATGGAAATGACCGAGTTCTGTTGCATGTAAATGTAAAACGAGAGAGAATGAACAGTAGTGGAACTGTGTGTTATTTGTCGATGATGAAGTTACATTATATATGCCCCTGAAGGGACACATTGACTATAGGGAGACGCCCTGAGAGGATGCATTGGTTTTGTGTGTGTGTGAGAGAGAGAAACACTATGTTTCTTCTTGGAAATAACCGCATGCCCCCCTTAATAAAACATGCTTAATTAAGTTGCAACACCCTCCTAATCGATGCTTGTCCGTGTAGAATCATCATATGAATATAGACTCCTTGAAAAACCCCGTGTCATGATGCGGAGCATCCTATGGACATCACCATGTTCATCTTCATTCCACCTCAAGCCCCAAGTGGACCTACCGGATTTATGGTGAACTGGCTCCTCTTCAAGATTTACATGAATATCCATAGGACTTGGTTGCTACCTTACCATGGATCATTGTGCATCACTAGGTACGAGGACAGCCACCACCAAGCAGTTGGGGAGCATCCCGGAGGCCAAGGAGAAGGACCCCAAGACCACAAGGAGGAAGGAGTGCAACAAGATCAACTCTGCACCTCCCAGGCGACCCCATGCCCACGGGCCTCTAAGACCCGTGCGCACGGACTACACAGGAAGCTGGCGCTAGAGCACCCCGTGCGCACGGGCTTGTACCGTGCCCACGGGACCCCCGTGCGCACGGGCCCAACTTACCCCGTGCACACGGGCCCTACAGGATGAACGACTGTGATTGCTGTTTGGGCCTCCTCTTCATCCACTTCTTCCCTCACCTCCAGCCACCTATATATTCCATACCTAGACCATTTGTTAGGGATAGCAAAGTATATGAGATGATTATGTGAGCTTTGCTCCTTGTACCCACTCCTCTAGGAGATCATGACCTCCTAAGGGAGAAGATCCACTTGTGGATATCAAGACCCCACATGTGGGAATGATCCCCATCATAAGATCATCAAGACCTCTCTCCTCATAGGATTGGGATGAGCTAGTATCTTGTATATTTCCTTTGTTGTTCCTGAATCATTGTGACCTCTTGTATGTTTTTGGATCTAGCATATGTGTGATTGGATCTAGTCAATTGAGTGTTTCCTCTTGTTTTCTCTCTTGTGTTCTTCTTGTTCTTGGGGATTCCCCCTCCAATTCATGAAAGATCTCTCCATAGGGTTCCACCCCACAACATCTAGGTACCATGAGCAAGGTTGATCATGAAATTGGAGCCCCCCTCTTTGTTTTCTAGCCTAGTTTTGTTGATTTTGTCCCAATTTTGAAAATTCCCCACCAAAAATAGCCCCAATTTTTTTTGTGATTTGTTGGTTTGATGAGGTTTTGTTGGATTTGATCCATGGATTTGCTTGGTTTTAAGTGGATCTAGCTTTTCTCCACCTTCCCCTACCTTCCATCCTTCGATTTTGACCTCAGATTCAAGATTACCCACGGATCCAGAGCAGTTCGTCTGCTCGCAGAGCACCCCGTGTACACGGGCCATCGGGACCCCATGCACATGGCCCCCCGTGCACACGAGCTTCGCAGACCCCGTGCGCACGACCCCTCCAGCATGCTTCCGCCGCTGCCCCTTCGCCCCCACCCTCCCATACCACCCCCATACCCCCAGCTAAACCCCAGCAACGAAATCCATCCATTTGGAGCCCAGATCGAGAAGAAATCCGCCAAACCCGCGTGTCCCAGATGACCCCGTGACCTCGGTGTGTGTACCGTGCGCACGGGACCCCGTGCCCACGTGCCCTAGACCCCGTGCGCACGACCCCCCTACAGCAGTCGCGTGCACTTCACCGTTTCAGTCATAACTTCCACATCCGGAGTCCGATTTTCGCATTCTTTAGCTCGTTGAGTAGCTATTGACATCCCCCATCCATCTGGATAGGTTCCATCACCATTTCACTCCATCAAATTTTGACATTTTGGCATCTTTGCCTAGGCCCTCCACCATATCATCCGCAAAACCACCATAGCCTTCCGCAACCTAACCCTTTTTGCTCCATATAGCTTTTGTGGTTGTTTGAGTGGTGACTTGAGTCTCCTAAGGTGTTTCGGCTACTTAGGGACGGTTGCTTCTTCGTCAACCACCACCACCTCTTCTGCATTGCCATCTCCGCTTCCACCATTTGACATTTTCCGTATGAGATTTTGAGTTTGCGGTTTTTACCGTTTCCTAAGGTGTTTCGGCTACTTAGGGACGGGTCTACATCATCTTGGTATCTACATCAAGACCACCACCACTCATCATCGCCACGAGGTCGTCATTCGATATCGACCACTTCACCATTTTGACAACCTAATTGTAAGCAAGAACGGTAACCTCTATGTCATCTTGGTATCGTGGTATCCCATCATTGTACATTCTTGCCATTACATTGTTAACCCCTTAGCCCATTTTGCGTCACTTGCCTATCGAGACTAGCCATTGGAGTATTGCTGGCAACATTACTTGTTCACACTAGTGATCCGTACCTTCCATTGCATACATACCATATCATACTGGTATCATATTGGCATCATATCATCTCTTGTGTCACAAGATTGTTCTCGCATATACAAAATTGCTATCTTGGTTTGTGCATTTCGCATAGTGGCCTTATCAAGAAAAAAGAAAAGAGAATAAGCTTTTAAGCAAAAAGAGAGCAAAGAAGCTTGTAAGAAAGAGCCATAGCATCGCCAGATTGCATACCATACTACCATATTGATCATCTTGGATCATCGTATGCGAAACACCAGAACATCATACACATAGCATACTTGGGATAGAAAGCTCATACATCTTGCATCTTATAGGTTGTGCACAAGTGTCGTATCCGCCTATTGAGCAATCGTGCTAGCGTCTCTCTTGAGTTGTGCAACACGAGCGTTTTCCGTGGATTCCACATTTTGTGCCCATTCCTTGGTTGCACGACCCCATTTATCTATCCGTGTGTGTGTTTCCATGTGCCACATATTGCTATTGGTCTACTTGTTTCACTTGCGAATTTGTGAATCTTTTCCAACATTATTGACTCTTGCTAACATTTTTGCATCAAATTTTTTTTGCCACTATCCTCACCGAGCTCCACCATAAGCCTTACTTGTGTAGGTGTGAGAATTGACAAGATCCGGTACCAATTGTGCTATTTCCTTGTTACATTATTGAGTGATCATTGATCCATCTTCAACATTGGATAAGGTACATTGGTCTAGTTCTTTCCTTTCTTCCACTCACATTTGCTCGAGTCTTGTGATGGATAGGCAAGACATTTCATCTCCGGTCTTCCACGACAATGACGGCGCGAACAACTACATCACCAAAACGCCCATCTTCGGACTACAACGAGCAATGCGAAGCATTGAGCGACTCACCGTCGACATTCACCAATGCGAAGCACAGACAAGGGACTACATCGAAACCAAGTTGGATGCACAATTGGATGACATCCGACACGTGTGGGCCAACTACAAGTCTTCTTCCTCTTCGTCATCTTCACGGTAGAGACGCTCAGTCGCAAGTCTTCGTTACGGCCACGCGATGCAAGTACCACGCGACATCGTCATCATCTTCGAGGCGACCGCCAAGACCATGAAGAGCGACCTTCGGGACGAGAGTTGGCTTCTCTGCCACCCGCGTGCACATGGGCCTTGGACCCCCGTGCACATGGGACCCCGTGCCCACGGCCTCCTGCACCCCGATGCGCATGGGCTCTATAGAACAGCACCATCGACCCCAAGGCTGTGGCTTCGACAACAACTTTGGCATCTATGCCAAGTGACGTCAAGGCATCTTCTCCTTTGGACGTACTACATCTTCGCCTACTTCCCACAAGTACGCCTACTTCGACATCATCAAGTCCAAGGCGATCACCTACGAGCGAGGGTGACACTTCCTTCTTCGGAAGCCCCTCAAGGGAGATTGTTGAGCATGGGATTTTCCCTTCGACCACGGCGACAAATGATGACTTGAGTGACTTGTGCCACCATATTGAGAGTGAGAGTGACTTCACCACTAGCCCCATATATGACGAGTTGCCACAACTCCCATGTGAGGAGAGCCACAACCCCCACCACTTGAGTGAGATGAGTGACTCCACCATATGTGAGTTTGAGTGCACCTACCTTGAGGGAGTGAGTGAACCACCACATAGAGAGAGTGAGATAGTTGATAGGTCATGTGAGGCCACTTTCAACTCTAACGACTTGTCCTCTACCTCTATTGTGTCTTCTCATTTGGTGCTAGGTCCCATTTATGATGATGCGTCTATCCTCGACGACTTCGTCCTTCCTATGGACAAGATGATGGCCATGGTGGAATACGATGCACCCCCCACATGGTTCCATCATGATGAAGATGACCACGACTCGGTCTTCGACACCTCACCTACACCACATGAGCGGATCTCCAAAGGTAACATAGGTAATGGTGTTTCTCTTGTCCCACTAGTGGACTATCTTGCAAATGCTTGCTTGCATGATGATGATCACCCTATGGATTCATCACATACTATGTCTTGTTTCGATATGCCACCCATTTATGATGAATATGATGATGAGCATGTTGAATTGCCTACTTGTGATGCTATGCTCCATAGGATACCATGTGAAAATTCTTTTGGTCACATCATGTTTGACAATCCTTTGAACTTGTCATATGCTATGAGTGAGATATCCCATATTGCATCATTTCAATCTCAACATGGTAACTATGCTTGCCCCATTAAAATAAATCCTATTTGCACATATGGCATAGATGACGAGATGATGGTCATTGGCTTTTGTTTCTCTTGCGATGATATTGCTATGCTTCCTTTGTAAAATTTCTGCAATTCATCTCATATGCCATGCCATGAAAATTATTGTGTTTCACATGATTACATCCCTTGTGTGCACCACATGCATACCATTCCTCACAATGCTCTAGATATTGCGAATGATGCATTACATCCTTTGAGTCTCCATTATGCTATACATAACAACAAACCTCTCATGATGGATGACATGTTTCTATATCATACAACTCATTTATTTGAGCATTGGATATTTTGTGCTAACCAACACAAGCACATGCGCATCATGATGGATGATGTGTACATCTACCACGCACACACAATTTTACCTTTGTTTTTGTTGTGTGTAGGTACTCATGTATACTCGTCAACCTCTCAATCCCAAGAGTTGACAAAACGAGCTCTTGAGAGCCACGACGATTTGGGAACCCGTGGATTGTCCTTCCTACCATTCTCTTCGCGCAACGACTACGCGCATCTCTTCTACTTGGCTCTTGAGGGAGTCCTGGATTAGGGGGTCTCCGGACAACCGGACTATATCCTTTGGCCGGACTGTTAGACTATGAAGATACAATATTGAAGACTTCGTCTCGTGTCCGGATGGGACTCTACTTGGCGTGGAAGGCAAGCTAGCCAGTACGGATATGGATATCTCCTCCTTTGTAACCGACCTTGTGTAACCCTAACCCTCTCCGGTGTCTATATAAACCGGAGGGTTTTAGTCCGTAGGACACAACAACTACAACAACAATCATACCATAGGCTAGCTTCTAGGGTTTAGCCTCTCTGATCTCGTGGTAGATCTACTCTTGTACTACCCATATCATCAATATTAATCAAGCAGGACGTAGGGTTTTACCTCCATCAAGAGGGCCCGAACCTGGGTAAAACATCGTGTCCCCTGCCTCCTGTTACCATCCGGCCTAGACGCACAGTTCGGGACCCCCTACCCGAGATCCGCCGGTTTTGACACCGACATTGGTGCTTTCATTGAGAGTTCCTCTATGTCGTCGCCGTTAGGCTTGATGGCTCCTACTATCATCGATGGCGATGCAGTCCAGGTGAGACTTTTCTCCCCGGACAGATCTTCGTATTCGGCGGCTTTGCACTGCGGGCCAATTCGCTTGGCCATCTGGAGCAGATTGAAAGTTATGCCCCTGTCCACCAGGTCAGGTTTGGAAGCTTAAACTACACGGCCGATATCCGCGGAGACTTGATCTTCGACGGATTCGAGCCTCTGCCTTGTGCGTCACGCGGTCACGATGAGTGCGGTTTAGCGCTACCATCAGATAGTGTTCAAGAGATCGCACAGGCAGCCGCTCCGACCCTCAATTCGGAGCCAGGTGCGCCTTCCGTGGACGGGTGGATGGACCCCGCCACGGAGGCCTTACCCTCAGCGGCGATCGAGCCAAACATTGACCTTACCTTGCAGGAGAGCCGTGTTGTTAAACTGCCGGATCCTTCTCCGGCCACGGACTTTGAACCGCCTGCGCCCGTTCCTATCGAATCCGATTGGGCGCCGATCATGGAGTTTACCTCCGCGGATATTTTTCAGCACTCGCCCTTTGGCGATATACTGAACTCATTAAGGTCTCTCTCCTTGTCAGTGTTGGGGATCGTAGCAGAAATTTAAAATTTTCTACGCATCACCAAGATCAATCTATGGAGTAATCTAGCAACACACATGCAGCCCGGTGACGTCTCCTACGCCTTGATCCAGCAAGGGGAGAAGGAGAGGTTGGGGAAGACTCCGTCCAGTAGCAGCACGACAGCGTGGTGGTGGTGGAGGAGCGCGGACTCCAGCAGGGCTTCGCCAAGCACTACGAGAGACGAGGAGGGAGAGAGTTAGGGCTGCGCCAAGAGGGAGATCGAATCGTGTGTCTTGCAGCCCACAATACCTCAAGTATATATAGGGGAAGGGGAGGGGCTGCGCCCCCATCTAGGGTTCCCTCCCTAGGGGTGGCAGCAACCCCAAAACCCATCTAGGGTTGCGGCCAAGGGGGGAGAGAGGGGGGCGCACCTAGGGTGGGCCTTAAGGCCCATCTGGACCTAGGGTTTGCCCCCTCCCACTCTCCCTTGCGCCTTGGGCCTTGGTGGGGGGGGGGGGCGCACCAGCCCACCTAGGGCTGGTCCCCTCCCACACTTGGCCCACGCAGCCTTCTAGGGCTGGTGGCCCCACCTGGTGGACCCTCGGGACCCTCCCGGTGGTCCCGGTGCGTTACCGATAGCACCCGAAACCTTTCCGGTGACCAAAACGGGACTTCCCATATATAAATCTTTACCTCCGGACCATTCCGGAACTCCTCGTGACGTCCGGGATCTCATCCGGGACTCTGAACAACATTCGGTAACCACGTACATACTTTCCCTATAACCCTAGCGTCATCAAACCTTAAGTGTGTAGACCCTACGGGTTCGGGAGTCATGCAGACATGGCCGAGACAACTCTCTGGTCAATAACCAACAGCGGGATATGGATACCCATATTGGCTCCCACATGCTCCATGATGATCTCATCGGATGAACCACAATGTCAAGGATTCAATCAATCCCGTATACAATTCCCTTTGTCTATCGGTACGATACTTGCCCGAGATTCGATCGTCGGTATCCCGATACCTTGTTCAATCTCGTTACCGGCAAGTCTCTTTACTCGTTCCGTAACACATCATCCCGTGATCAACTCCTTGGTCACATTGTGCACATTATGATGATGTCCTACCGAGTGGGCCCAGAGATACCTCTCCTTTACATGGAGTGACAAATCCCAGTCTCGATCCGTGCCAACCCAACAGACACTTTCAGAGATACCTGTAGTGTACCTTTATAGCCACCCAGTTACGTTGTGACGTTTGGCACACCCAAAGCACTCCTACGGTATCCGGGAGTTGCACAATCTCATGGTCTAAGGAAACGATACTTGACATTAGAAAAGCTTTAGCAAACGAACTACACGATCTTTGTGCTAGGCTTAGGATTGGGTCTTGTCCATCACATCATTCTCCTAATGATGTGATCCCGTTATCAATGACATCCAATGTCCATGGTTAGGAAACCCTAACCATCTATTGATCAACGAGCTAGTCAACTAGAGGCTTACTAGGGACATGGTGTTGTCTATGTATCCACACATGTATCTGAGTTTCCTATCAATAGAATTCTAGCATGGATAATAAACGATTATCATGAACAATGAAATATAATAATAACCAATTTATTATTGCCTCTAGGGCATATTTCCAACAGTCTCCCACTTGCACTAGAGTCAATAATCTAGTTCACATCGCCATGTGATTAACACTCACAGGTCACATCGCCATGTGACCAACATCCAAGAGTCTACTAGACTCAATGATCTAGTTCACATCACTATGTGATAAACACTCAAAGAGTTCTGGGTTTGATCATGTTATGCTTGTGAGAGAGGTTGTAGTCAACGGGTCTTTCCATATTCAGATCCCTATGTATTTCGCAAAACTTTATGTCATATCGTAGATGCTGCTACCACGTTCCACTTGGAGCTATTCCAAATTGTGCTCCATTATACGTATCTGGTATCTCTACTCAGAGCTATCCGGATAGGTGTTAAGCTTGCATTGACGTAACTCTTTATGTCGAACTCTTTATCACCTCCATAACCGGGAAACATTCCCTTATTCCTCTAAGGATAATTTTGACTGCTATCTGGTGATCCACTCCTAGATCACCTTTGTACCCTCTTGCCAGACATGTGGCAAGGCACACATTAGGTGCGGTACTCAGCATGGCATACCGTATAGAGCCTATGACAAAAGCACAGTGGACGACCTTCGTCCTTCCTCTTTCTTCTGCCGTGGTCAATCTTTGAGTCTTACTCAACTTCACACCTTACAACTCAGGTAAGAACCCCTTCTTTGACTGATCTATTTTGAACTCCTTCAAAACATGTCAAGGTGTGCGTTCTTTGAAAGCACCATCAGGCGTCTTGATCTATCTCTATAGATCTTGATGCCCAATATGTAAGCAACTTTATCCAGTTCTTCCTTCGAAAAACACTCTTCAAACAACCGTTTATGCTTTCCAGAAATTCTACATTATTTTGGATCAACAATATGTCATCCACATATACTAATCAGAAATGTTGTAGTGCTCCCACTCACTTTCTTGTAAATACAAGTTTCTAGCAAACATTGTATAAACCTAAAAGCTTTGATCACTCCATCAAAGCATATATTCCGACTCCGAGATGCTTGCTCTAGTCCATAGAAAGATCGCTGGAGCCAGCATACCTTTTAGCATCCTTAGGATCAACAAAACCTTTTATTGTATCACATACAACTTTTTCTTACGAAAACTGGTAAGAAAACTCGTTTTGACATCCATCTGCCAGATTTCATAATCGAAAAATACAGCTAATGCTAACATGATTCCGACGGACTTAAGCATCGCTACGGGTGAGAAGTTCGTAGTCAACTCCTTGAACTTGTGAAAAGACTCTTTCCCACAAGTCGAGCTTCATAGACGGTAACATTACCGCCCACGTCCGTCTTCTTCTTAAAGATCCATTTATCTCAATGGCTTGCCGATCATCGGGCAAGTCCACCAAAGTCCATGCTTTGTTCTGATACATGGATCCTATCTCGGATTTCATGGCTTCTAACCATTTGTCGGAATATGGGCCCACCATCGCTTCTTCATAGTTCGTAGGTTCATTGTTGTCTAACAACATGATATCTAAGACAGGATTACCGTACCACTTAGGAGTAGTACATATCCTTGTTGACCTACGAGGTTCGATAGCAACTTGATCCGAAGCTTCATGATCACTATCATTAACTTCCTATTCAACAGACGTAGGCGCCACAGAAAAAATCTTTCTATGTTGCATCACTCTCTAGTTGAAGTAAAGGTTCGACAACCTCATCAAGTTCTATCTTCCTCCCACTCAATTCTTTCGAGAGAAACTCCTTCTCGAGAAAGGACCCGTTCTTAGCGACAAACAATTTGCCCTCGGATCTGAGATAGAAGGTATACCCAACTGTCACCCTTGGGTATCCTATGAAGAAGTGTTTGTCCGCTTTGGGTTCAAGCTTCTCCAGCTGAAGCCTTAAGCATCGCAGCCCCAAACATTAAGAAACGACAACTTTGGTTTCTTGCCAAACCAATGTTCATACGGCGTCGTCTCAACGGACTTATATGGTGTCCTATCTAAAGTGAATGCAGCTGTCTCTAATGCATAACCTCAAAATAATAGCGGTAGATCGGTAAGAGACATCATAGATCGCACCATATCTCATAAGGTTCGATTACGACGTCCGGACACACCATTACCCTGTGGTGTTCCAGGTGGCTTCAACTATGAAACAATTCCACAATGTCTTAAGTGTTTGACAAACTCATAACTCAGAAATTCTCATTGATCAGATCGTAGGAATTTGATCTTCTTGTTATGATGATTCTTAACTTCACTCTGAAATCGCTTGAACTTTTCAAACGTTTCAGACTTGTGCTTCATTAAGTAAATATACCTATATCTACTCAAATCGTCAGTGAAGATGAGAAAATAGCGATATCCACTGCACGCTTCAATTCTCATTGGATCACACGCATCTACATGTATGATTTCCAACAAGTCACTTGCCCGTTTCATTGTACCTGAAAACGGGGTCTTAGTCATCCTACCCATGAGGCATGGCTCGCATGTGTCAAGTGATTCAAAATCAAGTGACTCCAAACATCCATCGATATGGAGTTTCTTCATGCATCTTACGCCAATATGACCTAAGCGGCAGTGCCACAACAAAGTGGTACTATCATTATTAACTCTACATCTTTTGGCGTGAATGTGTGTATTACCACGACCGAGATTCAATGAACCATTCACATAGGGTGCATGACCATGAAAGGTATTATTCATGTAAACAGAATAACCATTATTCTCTAACGTAAATGAATAACCGTATTGCAATGAACATGATCTAATCATATTCATGCTCAATGTAGACACCTGATAACATTTATCTAGGTTCAATACTAATCCCGAAGGCAGACGTAGCGTGCGATGGTGATCTCATCAACTTTGGAAACACTTCCAACACACATCGTCACCTCGCCCTTAGCCAGTCTCCGTTTAGTTCGTAGCTTTTGCTTCAAGTCACCAATAATAGCAACTGAACCGGTATCCAATACCCAGGTACTACCAGGAGTACTAGTGAGGTACACATTAATAACACGTATATACTTTGAAGTTGCCAGCCTTCTTATCTACCATGCATTTGGGGTAATTCCGCTACCAGTGACCGTTCCCCTTACAATAGAAGCACTTAGTCTCAGGTTTGGGTTCAACCTTGGGTTCCTTCACTAGAGTGGCAACTGGTTTGCCATCCATGAAGTTTCCCTTCTAGCCCTTGCCCTTCTTGAAACCAGTGGTCTTGTTAAACCATCAACACTTGATGCTCCTTCTTGATTTCTACCTTTTGCGGTCTTAAGCACCGCGAACAGCTCCGGGATCAACTCCATCCCTTGCATGTCATAGTTCATCATGAAGATCTAGTAGCTTAGTGATAGTGGCTAGAGAACTCTATCAATCACTATCTTATCTGGAAGTTTAACTCCCACTTGATTTAAGTGATTGTAGCACCCAGACATTCTGAGCACATGCTCACTAGCTGAGCTATTCTCCTCCATCTTGTTGGCAAAAGAACTTGTCAGAGGTCTCACACCTCTCAACACGGGCATGAGCCTGAAATCCCAATTTCAGCTCTTGGAACATCTCATATGTTCTATGGCGTTCAAAACGTCATTGGAATCCCGATTCTAAGCCGTAAAGTATGGTGCACTAAACTATCAAGTAGTCATCAGGATGTGTCTGTCAGGTGTTCACAACATCCACAGACGACGTTGTAGGGGTTTGCACATCGAGTGGTGCATCAAAGACGTAAGCCTTCTGTGTAGCAGTGAGGACACTCCTCGGACTACGGACCTAGTCCGCATCATTGCTTACAATATATTTCAACTTAATCTTTCTCTAGGAACGTATTGAAACAGGGAGCTACAACGTGAGCTATTTATCTACAAGATATTTGCAAAGACAATTTAGACTATGTTCATGATAATTGAGTTCATCTAATCAAATTATTTAATGAACTCCCACTCAGATAGACATCCCTCTAGTCATCTAAGTGAAACATGATCCAAATCGACTAGGCCGTGTCCGATCATCACGTGAGACGGACTAGTCATCAACGGTGAACATCTCATGTTGATCGTATCTTCTATACGACTCATGTTCGACCTTTCGGTCTTCCGTGTTCCGAGGCCATGTCTGTACATGCTAGGCTCGTCAAGTCAACCTAAGTGTTTCGCATGTGTCCCGAGGCCATGTCTGTACATGCTAGGCTCGTCAACACCCGTTGTATTCAAACGTTAGAATCTATCACACCCGATCATCACGTGGTGCTTCGAAACAACGAACCTTCGCAACGGTGCACAGTTAGGGGGAACACTTTTCTTGAAATTTATTGAGGGATCATCTTATTTAAGCTACCGCCGTTCTAAGAAAATGAGACATAAAACATGATAAACATCACATGCAATCAAATAGTGACATGATATGGCCAATATCATTTTGCTCCTTTTGATCTCCATCTTCGGGGCTCCATGATCATCGTTGTCACTGGCATGACACCATGATCTCCATCATCGTGTCTTCTTGAAGTTGTCTCGTCATCTATTACTTCTACTATTATGGCTAACGCTTTAGCAATAAAGTAAAGTAATTACATAACGTTTATGTTGACACGCAGGTCATAAATAAATTAAGACAACTCCTATGGCTCATGCCGATTGTCATACTCATCGACATGCAAGTCATGATTCCTATTACAAGAACATGATCAATCTTATACATCACATATATCATTCATCACATCCTTTTGGCCATATCACATCACACGGCACATGCTGCAAAAACAAGTTAGACGTCCTCTAATTGTTGTTGCAAGTTTTTACGTGGCTGCTATAGGTTTCTAGCAAGAACGTTTCTTACCTACACGAAAAACCACAACGTGATATGCCAATTTCTATTTACCCTTCATAAGGACCCTTTTCATCGAATCCGATCCGACTAAAGTGGGAGAGACAGACACCCGCTAGCCACCTTATGCAACTAGTGCATGTCAGTCGGTGGAACCCGTCTCACGTAAGCGTACGTGTAAGGTCGGTCCGGGCCGCTTCATCCCACGATGCCGCTGAATCAAGATAAGACTAGTAAGGGCAAGTAAATTGAAAAAATCGACACCCGCAACAACTTGTGTTCTACTCGTGCATAGAAACTACGCATAGACCTAGCTCATGATGCCACTATTGGGGATCGTAGCAGAAATTTAAAATTTTCTACGCATCACCAAGATCAATCTATGGAGTAATCTAGCAATGAGGGGAAGGGGAGTGCATCTACATACCCTTGTAGATCACTAAGCGGAAGCGTTGCAAGAACGCGGATGAAGGAGTCGTACTCGTAGCAATTCAGATCACGGTTGATTCCGATCTAAGCGCCGAACCACGGCGCCTCCGCGTTCAACACACATGCAGCCCGGTGACGTCTCCTATGCCTTGATCCAGCAAGGGGAGAAGGAGAGGTTGGGGAAGACTCCGTCCAGCAGCAGCACGACGGCGTGGTGGTGGTGGAGGAGCGCGGAACTCCAGCAGGGCTTCGCCAAGCACTACGAGAGACGAGGAGGGAGAGAGGTAGGGTTGCGCCAAGAGGGAGATCGAATCGTGTGTCTTGCAGCCCCCAATACCTCAAGTATATATAGGGGAAGGGGAGGGGCTGCGCCCCCATCTAGGGTTCCCTCCCTAGGGGTGGCGGCAGCCCCAAAACCCATCTAGGGTTGCGGCCAAGGGGGGAGAGAGGGGGCGCACCTAGGGTGGGCCTTAAGGCCCATCTGGACCTAGGGTTTGCCCCCTCCCACTCTCCCTTGCGCCTTGGGCCTTGGTGGGGGCCGGGGGGGCACCAGCCCACCTAGGGCTGGTCCCCTCCCACACTTGGCCCACGCAGCCTTCTAGGGCTGGTGGCCCCACCTGGTGGACCCTCCCGGTGGTCCCGGTACGTTACCGATAGCACCCGAAACCTTTCCGGTGACCAAAACGGGACTTCCCATATATAAATATTTACCTCCGGTCCATTTTGGAACTCCTCGTGACGTCCGGGATCTCATTCGGGACTCCGAACAACATTCGGTAACCGCATACATACTTTCCCTATAACCCTAGCGTCATCAAACCTTAAGTGTGTAGACCCTACGGGTTCGGGAGTCATGCAGACATGGCCGAGACAACTCTCTGGTCAATAACCAACAGCGGGATCTGGATACCCATATTGGCTCCCACATGCTCCATGATGATCTCATCGGATGAACCACGATGACAAGGATTCAATCAATCCCGTATACAATTCCCTTTGTCTATCGGTACGATACTTGCCCGAGATTCGATCGTCGGTATCCCGATACCTTGTTCAATCTCGTTACCGGCAAGTCTCTTTACTCGTTCGGTAACACATCATCCCGTGATCAACTCCTTGGTCACATTGTGCACATTATGATGATGTCCTACCGAGTGGGCCCAGAGATACCTCTCCGTTTACACGGAGTGACAAATCCCAGTCTCGATTCGTGCCAACCCAACAGACACTTTCGGAGATACCTGTAGTGTACCTTTATAGCCACCTAGTTACGTTGTGACGTTTGGCACAACCAAAGCACTCCTACGGTATCTGGGAGTTGCACAATCTCATGGTCTAAGGAAATGATACTTGACATTAGAAAAGCTTTAGCAAACGAACTACACGATCTTTGTGCTAGGCTTAGGATTGGGTCTTTTCCATCACATCATTCTCCTAATGATGTGATCCCATTATCAACGACATCCAATGTCCATGGTTAGGAAACCGTAACCATCTATTGATCAACGAGCTAGTCAACTAGAGGCTTACTAGGGACATGGTGTTGTCTATGTATTTACACATGTATCTGAGTTTCCTATCAATAGAATTCTAGCATGGATAATAAACGATTATCATGAACAATGAAATATAATAATAACCAATTTATTATTGCCTCTAGGGCATATTTCCAACAGTCAGGAGGATCCTGGCCGAACTATGTCCGACAGGACTGGGATGCGGACGACGAAGAAATTCGAGGCCCACCCACCACCCACTTAGTAGCCACTGTCGATGACTTAACCGACATGCTCGACTTTGACTCTGAAGACATCGACGGTATGGACGACGATACGGGAGGCGAAGAGGAACCACCGCCCATAGGGCACTAGACAGCCACCTCATCATACGATATATACATGGTGGATACACCCAAAGAAGGCAATGGTGACGAGATAGCGGAGGATGACCCCTCCAAGAAGCAACCCAAGCGCCGACGTCAGTGACGCTGCTCTAAGTCCCGCCAAAGCAAAAGTGGTGATACCGGCACAGGAGATAATAATACTCCGGATAGTGCCAAAGACAACAACAATCCCCTCCGGCAAGATTTAGAACAGGAGAATGGAGGAGCCAGCCCTCCTGAGAGAGCGGCAGATGGAGAAGAGGAGGATGATAACTACATGCCCCCTCCGAAGACGAGGCAAGCCTCGGCGACGACGAATTCGCTGTGCCAAAGGATCCCATCGAACAAGAGCGCTTCAAACGCCGGCTTATAGCCACGGCAAATAGCCTTAAGAAAAAGCAGCAGCAGCAGCTTCAAGCTGATCAGGATCTGCTAGCTGACAGATGGACTGAAGTCCTCGCGGTCGAGGAATATAAACTCGAGCGCCCCTCCAAGAGTTACCCAAAGTGTAGGTTGCTACCTCGACTGGACGAAGAAGCGTATGATACGGCTGATCGGCCACCTCATGGCCGCGATAGAGAGGCATTCCAGCCAAAAACTCAGCCTCCACCCCGACGCCATTCAAATAAAAAGGCATGGGGAGATACGCCAGACCTGCGAGACATATTGGATGACAAAGCAAAGCATGCAAGATCGATCTACGGATCACGAGGGCGCGCCACTCTGCGAGACGATAAACGTCACGCCGGATACAGTAAAAGCAAATCCGGCCGGGCCGAACACAGCGGGCAAGACCCATTCGAGCTGCGTCGCGATATAGCCCAATACAGAGGCGCCGCACACCCCTTATGCTTCACAGACGAAGTAATGGATCATCAAATCCCAGAAGGTTTCAAACCTATAAATATTGAATCATATGACGGCACAACAGATCTCGCAGTATGGATCAAGGATTTCCTCCTCCACATCCACATGGCCCGCGGTGACGACTTACACGCTATCAAATACCTCCCACTAAAGCTCAAGGGACCAGCGCGGCATTGGCTTAACATCTTTCCAGCCGAGTCCATCAGCTGTTGGGAAGATCTGGAAGCCGCATTCCTCGACAATTTCCAGGGCACTTATGTGCCACCACCAGACGCCGATGACCTGAGCCACATAATTCAGCAGCCAGAAGAATCTGCCAGACAATTCTGGACACGGTTCTTAACCAAGAAAAATCAAATCGTCGACTGTCCGGACGCAGAGGCCCTAGCAGCCTTCAAGCATAACATCCATGATGAGTGGCTTACCCGACACCTTGGACAGGAAAAGCCGAAATCTATGGCAGCCCTCACGACACTCATGACCCGCTTTTGCGCAAGAGAAGACAGTTAGCTGGCTCGTAGCAATAACATGACCAAGAGCCCTGGTAATTCGGATACCAAGGACAGCAATGGCAGGTCGCGTCGCAACAAGCACAAGCGCCGCATTAACAGCGACAACGCTGAAGATACGACAGTTAATGCCGGATTCAGAGGCTCTAAGCCCGGTCAACGGTAAAAGCCATTTAAGAGGAACACTCTGGGCCCGTCCAGTTTGGACCGTATACTCGATCGCTCGTGCCAGATACATGGCACCCCTGAAAAACCAGCCAATCACACCAATAGGGATTATTGGGTGTTCAAGCAGGCCGACAAGTTAAATGCCAAAAATAAAGACAAGGGGCTGCACAGCGACGAGGACGAAGAGCCCCGGCCGCCGAACAATAGTGGACAGAAGGGCTTCCCCCCACAAGTGCTGACGATGAACATGATATACGCAACCCACATCCCCAAAAGGGAGCGGAAGCGTGCACTCAGGGACGTATACGCGTTGGAGCCAGTCGCCCCAAAGTTCAACCCATGGTCCTCCTGCCCGATCACTTTTCATCGAAGGGACCACCCCACTAGCATCCGTCATGGCGGATTCGCCGCATTGGTTCTAGACCCAATCATTGACGGATTTCACCTCACTAGAGTCCTTATGGACGACGGCAGCAGCCTGAACCTGCTTTATCAGGATACAGTGCGGAAAATGGGCATAGATCCCTCAAGGATTAAACCCACAAAAACAACCTTTAAAGGCGTCATACCAGGTGTAGAGGCCAACTGTACAGGCTCAGTTACACTTGAAGTGGTCTTCGGATCCCCGGATAATTTTTGAAGCAAGGAGTTAACCTTTGACATAGTCCCGTTTCGCAGTGGCTATCACGCACTGCTCGGACGAACCGCATTTGCAAAGTTCAATGCGGTGCCGCACTACGCATATCTCAAGCTCAAGATGCCAGGCCCTCGAGGAGTCATTACGGTCAATGGAAACACCGAACGCTCTCTCCGAACGGAGGAGCACACGGCAGCCCTCGCAACGGAAGTACAAAGAAGCCTCTCAAGGAAATTCTCCAGTCCGGCTATTAAATGTCCAGACACCATCAAGCGCGCCCGGAGTAACCTACAACAAGACCGCCTGGCACATTCCGAGCAAGCATAGCAATACGGCCCCAACCCCAGCCCTCGCGAAACTGCGAAATCAGTACTACGCGTACATAACTACGCTCTGAAAATACCATGAGCACAGGGGGAGGGGCACGACCATGGCACGCCCAAAAAATGCGGCTCAACCACACTAGGGGCTCCCGATTTTGTCATTATTTCCTACTTTCAGGACTCCACTCTTCGGAAGGCCTGTCCGGCAGTACAACCGCCGAACACACGATGCAACAACCAAGGAGGCAGAAAGCTACGTCGAATTCCCAGGTGGTCTCTATAACGAGCAAAATACCCGTCTTACATACCGTCTCGCAGCTCGCCGCTGGAGGGGGACATGTCAAATAGTCCCATCTCTTGCTTATCGCACTATTTGTATCGTTCTGCTTTCACAACAGCCTTTTAAAATAAACAATGCTTAGCTTCAGCTTATTATTGCATTCTCTATTCATTTCTTTTTCAATACATATGTTCAGTTATGACATTTAGCACCCGTACACTTTGGTACGGTCCATACGCTAGGGGCTCAAGCACCCCATAATACGGCGTGAGAAGTCCGAACACTTTCACAAGTGTGGCACCCCGAACTTATAGCATTATATGCATCAGCTCCGAATCATGCCTTTGGTCAAATGTTGGGTTTGCCCGACTCCTATGTTTTGGTACCTTACGTTCCGCTCTATCGGCTAAGGTAGCACTAGGAGAACTACTGCGATTGTGCCCCGGTTCTGCCGGGCTTAGCACCTCAGTAGAGAAAGCTAAAACTGATTATCATGATAAGGCGAGAGACTGGTCGCTGTTCGGCGAGGTTTTTCGAGTCCCTAAAAACTTATGCCGCTTAGGGCGAGGGGCCGGCCCTGTCCGGCTTACAGGCGTGTATCGCGCCCCGAATTCGGCCTTCCGAATACCAGGGGCTTTGCCAAAATTTAAAATTATAGAATTCTATGGCTAAGTGAGAGTGATAAAGCATTATTAGTCCGGTTGCCTTGTTCGTTGTGTTGAGCACCTCCCTCGAAGGACCCAAATATGGCAACAAGAGTGCTCAGGTTTATCTCGAACACCCCAGCACTCGTGGCATGGGGGCAGAAGCCGAGGACTAGCCATCTCTCAGATTGAATAAACGGCCAAACAGAAGGTAATATTTTAAATTCACACAAGCGTTGCATAGCGCATATGAAACAAGTTTTCATCATACAGGATCACACGAGCAAGTTTAAACAAATATTACATCCTTGGAACATTCGTCCGCTACAAGACGGGAACCCTTTAGGACACCCTCATAATAAATTTCGGGGGTGCGATGCTCTTTGCCCTGCGGCGGCCCTTTCTTGATCAGCTTCACCGCGTCTAGCTTGGCCCACTGCACCTTCACATGGGCGAAAGCCCGGCGTGCACCTTCGATCCAGACGGACCGCTTGACGACCTCTAGCCGTGGGCAGGCATCCACAAGCCGCCTCACTAGGCCGAAGTAGCTGTTCGGAAGGGCGTCGCCAGGCCACAGCCGGACTATAAGGCCCTTCATGGCCTGTTCGGCCGCCTTGTGCAGCTCGACCAGCTGCTTTAGCTGGTCGCTCAAAGGCATCGGGTGTTCGGTCCCAGTATACTGAGACCAGAACAACTTCTCCGTTGAGCTTCCCTCCTCGGCCTGGTAAAACTGTGTGGCATCCGACACGCTGCGGGGCAAATCTGCGAATGCTCCTGGAGAGCTCCGAATCCGGGTAAGTAATCGGTAATTTACTTTTACATCCTTGCTCTGCATATAGAATGCCTTAACCGCCGCTATCTTCTTCATTGCGTCGATCTCCTGGAGGGCCTTTTGGGCTTCGTCCTTGGCACTTTTCGCGCTCTCGAGGGCCGTGGCAAGCTTAGACTCTCGCGTCTTCGAGTCAAGCTCCAACACCTCGTGCTTCGTCACGAGAGCCTGGAGCTCTTGCTGCACCTCGCCCACCCGAGCCTCTTGCTTTTCTCGCTCGGTGCGCTCCTTGGCTGCTTTATCTTCGGCCTTGGTTAGCGCTTGCTTCAGGGTCGCCACCTCGGTCGTGGCCCCTAGCAGATATACGATGATCCTGTCATTTTGCAATCGTGTTTTTTATATATACATATCTATAGACAGGGTATTACTTACCCTTGTTCTCCTCGAGCTGCCTCTTGGCAAGGCCGAGCTCTTTCTTGGACCCCTCGAGGTCCTGCTTCAGTACGGCGACCTCCGCAGTAAGTGCGGCGGACGCCAGCAACGAGGCCTGCATACGCATATTGACATACTTATATTAGACTCCTGTGATATTATTTGATCCTCTGTTCGGCTTTTCTTTATGAACACCGAACAAAGCATCAGGGGCTACTGTCTATGTGGTAATATTTTTCCTATATTTTCAAACACTTACCTCAAAGCATGTTAGAAGGCTGGCACAGGCTTCAGTCAATCCGCTCTTGGTGGACTGAACCTTCTGGACCACCGCACTCATAATAGTACAGTGCTCCTCGTCGATGGAAGCGCTGCGAAGCGCTTCCAGCAGATTGTCCGGCGCCTCTGGATGGACAGAGGTCACCGGCATAGGCGTCTTGCCCCTCTTAGAAGGAGGCCGCCTGCCCGAGCCCGGAACCACTGGAGGTTCCGGCGCGGTGTTCGGCTGAGGGCCGAACTCGGAGCTCTCAAGGGCCTCGTCCCCTCGGCTCCCAGAGTCCGGAAGGTCGCCTTGAGGCGCCTCCGGGACTGTCTCCCCTCGACCCGGTGCCTCTTGATACAGCACCTCGGCGTCGTCAGCAGGATGAGGGGAGGTGGAGGTCGGGACTGGATCTCTATCCATGTCCGACGAGCCCAGGGAGCCGTCCGATGATACATCGATACTGGCTCGTGGCGGCCTGCATAATTATGTTCGGCGTTAGGGAAAGCAGTGCGACAAAGGAATGCTATGAGTTACTCTGGTATCCGAATACTTACGATCTCCCCAGGGGCTTGGCCCTGGGCAACCACTCGTCTTCGCCTTCGTCGGTGGCGGTGGAATTGTCCGGAAGGAGAGTCCTTCCCTTCTTGAACCCTTCGCCCCCCCAGTTGGGGCGTCCTTCCTTTTCTTATCTCCCCCAGTTGGAGGGGGAGCATTTTCTTCTTCTTCCTCGTCTTCGGGGGAGGACTGCGCCGCAGAGTCATCGGACGGTGAGTCCGACGACGCCTGGCGTCAGGAACTCTTTCGGGTTCCCTTGGCCTTCTTGGTTTTCTCCGGCACCGTATAAGGAGCTGGAGTCAGCATCTTCGCCAGAAGAGCGTCCGCTGGGCCTTCGGGCAAAGGAGCCGGATAGTTGATCTGTTCGGCCATCTCCTGCCAGTCCTGTCAAAGGTACGAGAGTTTAGATCCCGCATGGAGTGTAAGTGCATCTAGTGCCACCCCTAGTTGGTTTTGGAGTATTGACGACAAACCTAGTTGAGGGACTAATGTGTTTGTGATATTCTCAGGATAACACAGGTAGAAGTCCCTCATTGATTCGGTTTTCCTACCAAAGATGACCCCTAAAAATGTAGGAAGACATTGAAGACTAAGGTGGTATGTGAAGACATTCACATTGAAGACTATGACAAGAGAAGACATCGCATGAAGACTATGGAGCGCGAAGACTTAGATCTTTCGTAGTTCTTTTTCTTCTTTGTTGAGTCATAGGAACCACCGTACTGTTAAGTGGGGTCCAAGAGAACCAGTCAGAATGATTGAAGTGATGCTTAACCAAAATCCTATGTCTTCGAGTGAAGACTATGAGAGCGAATCTTGTCCAGAGTTGGACAAATCAGCTTTGCTTGTAGCCCAAGTAAAGTTGTCGTGTGTGTTTGAAATCTGACCATTGGAACACGTGTCAGTTCCTTAGTGACCTAGGGTCATTTCAGACAAATCAGGTCGGGTTGCCTAGTGGCTATAAATAGCCCACCCCCTACAACCATAAACGGTTGGCTGCTCAGAGTTAGAGTACGGCTTTTGTCGTTTGAGAGTAACCCACCTCGAAGCCTTTGAGAGAGAATTCCTTGCGAGGATAAAGCCCTAAACACCCAGAGCCAAAGAGTGTCAGGCATCACTTAACTCTTCTTGTCTGTGTGATCTGAAGACTTATTACACTTGAGGACTGTGAATCCTCCAGCCGGTTAGGCGCCGCGTTCTGAGCATCCAAGAGTCATTGTGGATTGCCGGTGAACGAAGTTTGTGAAGGTTTGGAAGTCTACCTTGAAGACTTACCAGAGTGATTGGGCGAGGACTGGGTGTCCTTAGCTCAAGGGGAATAAGGTGAAGACGAGGTCTTCTGAGTTGAATCTCAGCCTCCCTAACCAGACGTACAGTTGTCACAGCAACTGGAACTGGTCCAACAAATCATTGTCTTCAACGAGTCACTGGTTTCATCCTTCCCTTCCCTTTACTTACTGTTGGTCCTTATGAAGTCATTGTACGATTGCATCACCATTTGGCTTCACTGAGTGATTACTTGTTCTGATTGGCTTCACAATATCTTCCTACCTGATCCTTACTGCCTAGCTGCTATTAGCCATTGTGCTTTCACTTCATTGAATACTTGACTATGGTTTGCCTAGTGTAGTCTACCTTCCGCTGCATGGTAATAGGTTTATTTCTATCGTTTGTCTTCGAAACTTACATGTTTCGAAGACTTTCATAAAAATCGCCTATTCACCCCCCTCTAGTCGATCACTAGCACTTTCAATTGGTATCAGAGCAAGGTACTCCCTTGTTCTGTGTGATTCGGTTTAACCACCTGGAGTTTTAGCTATGTCGACTGCAGGGATAATTAAAGTCTCCGATGCGTGCCCCGTCTTTGATGGAACTGAATATCCCTACTGGAAGAATAAGATGCGCATGCATCTTGAAGCCATTGATGTCGACCTATGGTATGTCGTCAAGAACAGCGTTCCTAAGGCTGGAGAAGGTGTCACTGCTGTTGATGTCAAGAAGTTCGTTCAACTGGACTCTACTGCCAAGAATATCATCTGTGGTCATCTGACCAAAGGACAGTATGGCCGCGTGAGTGCTTTGGAAACATCTAAGCTAGTCTGGGACTGGCTCTCCAAGGTCAACAAAGGCATCTCAACCCAGAGAGATCAGAGAATCAGTGTCCTTCACAACCTCTTCAACCGCTTCAAGAGAAATGACAATGAGAATGTCCAGCTCACGTTTGATCGACTCACTGACATCACAAATGAGCTTCAAGCCCTCGGTGCTACTGAGATTACCAAGCATGAAGTCGTCAAGACACTCCTGAGATCACTTGACAGTTTGTTTGACACCCTAGCCCTGATGATTCAAGAACGTCCTGATTTCAGGACACTCGATCCGTCTGACATACTTGAGAGGCTCAACACACACGAGTTTCAGCTTTCTGAGAAAAGAGACATCTACGGTCCCAACTATGGGCGAAATCGTGCCTTGAAGGCAAAAGCTGTCTCCTCATCTGAAGAAGAATCTGACAGCAGTTCTGATGATCCTGAAGACATTGGAAGGGAGCTTGCTATGCTTGTGAAGAAGTTCCAAAAATTCACCAAGAAGAAAGGCTTCAGAAAGTCTTCACGATCAAGCTCAAGGAATGATGAAGCTTCTGCTCATGACTACAAGAAAAGAACATGTCACAAGTGCAAGAAACCTGGCCACTACATCTCTAAGTGTCCACAGTGGGACAATGAGAACAACAAGAAGAAGAAGAGCAAGGAGTATGACTCTGATGACAAGAAGAAGAAGAAATACTCAAAGTCTTCTTCCAAGTCTTCCTCCAAGTCTTCATCACACAAGAAGAGCTCATCTGGCAAGGCACGTGCGTTTGTTGGCAAGGAAATGGATTCTGAGGAGGAGTCCGCTTCTGAGGAGGCAGAGGTGGAGTCTGAGGAGGAGTCCAATTCCGGCGTTGCGAGTCTGGCTACAGCATATGTTGCCAAGTCCATCTTCAACACTGAAGACAATGACTTCATCACCGACACCGATGCAAATGACAAGGACTACTCCGCTCCTTCCTACTGCTTCATGGCATGCGGTGCCAAGGTAAACACACGCACTACTCACTATCAAACATCTACTGACGATGACTCTGATTGTGGTTCCAAACCCAGCTACAAAACACTTGCTAAAATTGCAACTGAACAACAGAAAACTATGGAACACATTCAAAAACTGTTAGACAAAAGCGATGATCTGTTAGACGCTGAAATGACTCGATCTCAGTCCTTAATTGAAGACATAAAAAATCTTCACGTTAAGTATGAGGAACTTGAAAGTCGTCATGAAACGCTCTCAACAACTCATGAAAGGCTTTCCTATGATTATCTTCAAAGGAAGCAAGATCTTGAGAAATTGAGAGCGGCTCATGAAGATCTTCAAAAGGAAAACGAGTTACTTCGCGCCGAACAGATCAGTTCAGCCAGGAAGGATTTGAACCACCATGTCTTAAATGCATTGAGCGTGATAACACTACTTCTGTTGCTGAATGTTCTACTGCTGCTACTATTGCAATATCTTCAACTGTTGATGTGGTAACTAACCCCTCTGCTGAGGATACCACTGCTATTGCTGATGAGAATGCTAGGTTGAAGACACTGCTTGAAACAGGGATGTACAAAAGTCTCAAAGGGCATCAGACACTATGTGATGTCCTCAAAAGGAAGATCCTGAACCGAAACCCTAGGAAAGAGGGTGTTGGGTTCGAAAGGAAAATGAATGCTGATGGCTCTTACTAGAAACCTGAGTAGTACCCCAAAACCACATGGGTTGCTGCAAAGGAACCTTCAGCGGATCCATCCACCCTATCTGGCTTCACTTGTGCTAATCCCATTGTTATTGATGAATCCTTTGATGCAAACTATAAACTGTTTAAGAATCAGAATGGTGAAGTGTTTGCCAGGTATATTGGTACTAACTGCAGGAATGGACCGCCTATGAAGAAGATCTGGGTGCCGAAAAGGTGTTTGGAGAATCTTCCTGTGAATGTCATCATGACACCATAGGTGAAGAAGACAAACCCTAGACCATAGGCTTCATACGGTCCAAAGGCTTCATACAGACAAAGGACTCACCTGAGTCGCACTAACGCAAATGTTTTGCAGGGAAACCATACTCAGGCCTGTGAATATGAGCGCGTGTCATCAAACCGAGTACTATTGTCCACCTACAAGACTTTTTGCTAGGGCTCCAAAGCCAAAGTTCTCAGATGCTACACTTAGACTCAGTGCTTCGAAGCCACCCTTGAAGATGTGGGTGGCTAAGAAAGATTAACTCTCT
Organism: Triticum urartu; assembly: GCF_056163025.1. NCBI lineage: Eukaryota > Viridiplantae > Streptophyta > Magnoliopsida > Poales > Poaceae > Triticum > Triticum urartu. Next base: position 357,841,362 of record NC_141876.1, on the reverse strand, counting down.
TTTGCAGGGAAAGGTCTCCAGCCGAAAACCAAAATCGTCTGACACTATTGCTGGGGACGTTAAACATCTTGTAGGGTGCAAGATCAAATGCCCAAATGGTCTTATTATGTACTTTGTTCCTGAGTCGCTTGCTACTTGCCCTATCAGTCCTAATCTCGATCTAAGCTTTAATAATCTACTGGTTCGTCAAATGTTTTTGCTTCACAATTCTCTTCGTGAAGCCTATCCCCCTAACTGCACTGTAGGGTACGACACCAGCAGCTTCAGAATGGATTATTAATAGTGGGTGTACTAATCACATGACTGGCAAGCGAAGTCTTCTCATGGACTCAACTTTACGTCCATCTTACAAAAGTCACATCACATTTGCTGACACTGGTAAAAGCAAAGTATTGGTTCTAGGTAGAGTTGCAATCTCAAAGGATCAACACATGGATAAAGTCATGCTTGTTGAATCCCTTGGTTTCATCTTAATGTCTGTCTCAATGCTTTGCGATTTAAACATGATTGTGATGTTTGGAAAATATCGTTGCCTTGTACTAATGGAATCTGACAAGTCTCTAGTGTTTGAAGGGTATCAGAAAGATGATTTGTACGTGGTAGATTTCTCAGCAGGACCACAACTTGCAGTATGTCTTCTAGCAAAAGCTTCTAAATGCTGGCTCTGGCATTGGAGGCTAGGGCATGCTGGCATGAGGAACCTCCACACCCTTGCAAGAAAGAAGCATGTCATAGGCATCGAGGGCGTCAAGTTCAAGAAGGATCACTTATGTGGTGCCTGTGAAGCAGGAAAGATGACGAGGGCCAAGCATCCCTCGAAGACAATCATGACAACGACTCAACCCTTCGAACTGCTCCACATGGATCTTTTCGGTCCCACTCATTACTCAACTCTTACTACTACTGCTTGTCTCTATGGATTTGTCATTGTTGACTATTATTCAAGATATACTTGGGTACATATAATCCTTTACAAGACTGAAGTGCAGGATGTCTTCAGACGCTTCGCCAATCGAGCAATGAACAACTATGGCGCCAAGATAAAGCACATCAGAAGTGACAATGGCACTGAATTCAAGAACACTGGCCTAGATACATATCTTGATACTTTGGGCATCACACATGAATTCTCAGCTCCGTACACGCCACAACAGAATGGCGTCGTCGAACGCAAGAACAGAACACTTATTGAGATGGCACGGACGATGCTTGATGAATACAAGACTCCAAGAAAATTCTAGCCGGAAGCCATTGATACTGCATGCCATATCATCAACCATGTTTATCTTCACAAGCTTCTGAACAAGACATCCTATGAGCTCCTTACTGGCAAGAAGCCAAATGTCAGTTACTTCAGAGTATTTGGCGCCAGGTGCTGGATCAAGGATCCACATCACACTTCAAAATTTGCACCAAAAGCACATGAGGGTTTTATGCTTGGATATGGAAAGGATTCGCACTCCTACAGAGTCTTCAACCTTTTTCACTATAAAGTGGTTGAAACAGTGGATGTGTGGTTTGATGAGACGAACGGCTCACAAAGAGAGCACCTGCCAAATGTGCTAGATGAAGTTCCATCCAATGAATCAATCAAACTTATGGGAACTGGAGAAATCATACCGTATGAAGCTCAACCTGAAGAGGAACTTATCATCTCCGCACCTGATCAACCTGAAGACAATGCTCAGCCTGAAGACAATCCCTCTAACGATGAAAATGATCAACAAGAGCAAAATCTTCGTCCTATACATCCTCGTGTTGCAAATGAAGTACAGATTGAGAGAATAATTGATAGCATCAATGCACCAGGTCCACTCACTCGTTCAAGGGCAACACAGCTAGCAAATTTTTGTGGGCACTTCGCATTCGTCTCAATATCTGAACCCAAGAAAGTTGAAGAAGCCTTCATGGAACCTGAATGGATTCAAGCTATGCAAGAAGAGCTTCAACAGTTTGAGCTGAATAATGTATGGGAACTGGTTAAGCGTCCTGATCCTCGCAAGCACAATATAATAGCCACCAAATGGACATATCGCAACAAGCAAGATGAGCATGGTCAAGTTGTCAGAAACAAAGCTCGTCTTGTTGCTCAAGGATACACTCAAGTTGAAGGGATTGACTTCGATGAAACATTTGCTCCTGTGACTAGACTTGAAGCCATACGCATACTGCTGGCATATGCAAATCATCATAACATACTTCTATATCAAATGGATGTGAAGAGCGCTTTTCTCAATGGCAAGATTGAAGAAGAAGTGTATGTTGCACAACCGCCTGGCTTTGAAGATCCAAAACATCCTGACATGGTGTACAAGCTCAACAAGGCACTGTATGGCCTCAAACAAGCCCCTCGGGCTTGGTATGACACACTCAAAGACTTCCTGAAGAGCAAAGGCTTCAAATTTGGTTCCCTGGACCCCACTCTCTTCATGAAGACATATGATGGTGAACTGTTTCTGTGCCAAATATATGTGGATGACATTATCTTCGGCTGCACCAATCAGAAATACAGTGAAGAGTTTGGATATATGATGCAAGAGCAATATCAGATGTTCATGATGGGTGAGCTGAAGTTCTTCCTTGGTCTTCAAATACGTCAGCAACGCAACGACATCTTTATATCTCAAGAGAAGTAGCTCAAAGATTGCCTGAAGAAATTTGGTATGTAAGACTGCAAAGGCTTCACGACGCCAATGCCAGCCAAACATCATCTGGGTCCCGACGACAATGGTAAAGAGTTCGATCAAAAGGTATACCGCTCCATGATTGGTTCTTTACTTTATCTATGTGCATCTAGGCCAGATATTATGCTTAGTGTTTGCATGTGTGCTCGATTCCAAGCGGCACCAAAGGAATCGCATCACTTAGCTGTGAAGCAAATTCTTCGGTATTTGGCTTACACCCCAACACTAGGATTATGGTATCCAAAGGGCTCAGAGTTTGATCTGGTTGGATTCTCGGATGCTGATTATGCTGGTGACAAGGTGGATCGCAAGTCTACATCAGGCACATGTCATTTTCTGGGACGATCACTTGTATGTTGGTCTTCAAAGAAGCAGAACTGTGTATCTCTCTCCACTGCTGAATCTGAATACATTGCTGCTGGATCTTGCTGCGCTCAGCTTCTGTGGATGAAGCAAACACTCAAAGACTATGGCATTCATCTGAAGCAAGTGCCACTCTACTACGACCACGAAAGCGCCATCAAGATCGCCAACAACCCAGTTCAGCACTCAAAGACAAAGCACATTGAAATTCATCATCACTTTCTCAGAGATCATGTTGTGAAGGAAGATATTGATATCATACACGTCAACACTGAAGAGCAATTGGTAGATATCTTCACCAAGCCCTTGGATGAGAAGAGATTTTGCAAGTTACGGTGTGAGCTAAATATCTTGGAATCCTCAAATGTCCTGTGATCAGGCACACATCCTAACACTTATGGATATTGATGACTTAGATGTGCAACACACGAAGTAAAGTATATCTTCAATCAATGAAGACATACATTCTAAGTGTGAATACATTAATGTGGAATTTGACTTCGGAGCGCCACGATAATTGTGTGCCGTGTCTGGGTCTAATACTTCCTATACGCTGGGTAACGCCACCACCAAATTCTTCTGTTTGAAGTGTTTTACCCATGGCGTTACATTTGCTATGTCTTCAGATTTTGTTTGTCTTCATTCTCAACTTGTCTTCATGATTATCTTCACTATGTTGGTTTGATTGTCTTTCTCACACACACACATATATATACATATACTAGTGTTCTGTCCTCTACAGCATTCACTTATAGCTATGTCTTCTTGTTGAATCTTTTGAACTAAGTGAATGTGATTGGACCCTAACCTCTCTATGATTTCTATCTCAAACTCTATCTCTCCAAATCATATGCATTCTCTTGAAACTGTCGAATGTCTTCTCTGTGTCCTTGTCAGCAGAAGATACAGAGACAAACATTAAGTCCGCTTTCAATGCTAAGAGATTTGCCTGATGACCTCTCAGAGCTTTACAAGACAGATCCTGAAGATGATTACAATCAGCGCAAGACCCGAATCCAATGGATTCGAAGATATTGGGCTGAACAATGGTTCAAGTATAGGTTTGTGACCCAGGAATATGCTGAGAAAAATGCCATCAAGCGACCATGGGGAGACATCCTATACAAAAACCTTCAACCCAGGTCTAGAGATGAAGCCATTGAACAAGGCTTCTATCCCTGCATGGTCCGTGGACCACAGCCTGCGGATGCACACCCATCGTCATTACTATGGTGTCGTGACGACAATCTGTTCAAGTGCAACTTCCAGTTTGCCAAGAATTAGGGCAAGCAAAACAAGAAGTCATGGGGACTTGACTTCAACCCTGGCCCTTCTGCTCCCCGTGCCGATGGCACCCGCGAAGCTGAACCCAATCTCGTTGGGCCCTTCTACAACCTGGAAGGTCTCATCACTCATATCAAGGTTCAAGGGACAGCCGTGGATGAGCCTGCAGATGATGCTAAATCTGATGAAGCGCCTGCACCACCGAAGCCAAAGAAATTAAAGAATCCTAAAGCTTCAAAGCCTGCCTCAGCACCAAAAATCTCATGGGCGAAGCCACTGGCTACTGCACCTCCTGAAGACAGTGTGCAGTCTGAAGATTTGTCACGCATCTCCATGCCCTCCAGAGTAAAGATGCCTTTGCAACACACTAGCCAAGAACTGACTGCTGCTGCTATTCTGCGCAACGATGCCATTGATCTGTCCAACGATGAAGATCCTGCAGATGATGCTCTTGAGCAACTGATCAAGAGCAAAGAAGAAGCAGAAATCTTCAATGATTTACCTCTCTTTGACATGGCAATTATCCACAACTTCATTGATGAGTGGTTTGACACGCCCAACCTCAGCTTTGAAGATCTGCAACTTCCAATTGGCCTCAGTGTCGCCTTCCATGGTGCCATTGCTTCAGAGCTAGCTCTAGCTCAACGCATCGTTGAACTGAAGCAAAAGATCAACTTTGAGAAAGCTCAGTTCAAGAAGCACATGGCCAAGCTCAGCGTGCAAGAGGTCAAAAATTTCAAGATCATGCTGCACGAGCTCAAAGAAGCCTTTCTCAAGAAGCGTGAAGAAGCTCAAGGTTCTCGTGAGCGCATGAAGAGCCTGGCTGACAAGTGTGTGCAAGCCTACAATGAGGCTGAGAAGCGCAAGGCCCTTGGTTGTCCTGGCATCGATCCCAGGATGGCTGCAAAGAGGAAGAAGAAGCCAGCTATGGCTGAACCTGAAGCACCAAGGCAGGAAGCACATCCCATTGTCTTCCCAGCCAACATGACTGGCTCGAAGCCAAAGGTCAGGTCAACCGCTTCAGAACTGAAGAAGATGAGGATTGCTGAGGCTGAAGCGAGAAAGAGGAAACATCCTGAAGCCTCTGATGCTACTCCCTCCAAGAAGAAGCGCAAGACCAAGAAGGATCGGGCTGCTCTCACAGAGCCCTTAGTTGTTGAACCTATCTCCATGGTTCGCCCTGCAGCTGAACATCAAGAGCGCCAACTGACTGTCCATGAGCCTGCTTCCACAGAGGCTCATGAAGCTGAAGACATTCCAGCAGCTGATCCCACCGCTGCTGAAGACATTGGTAACCATGACAATGTTGAAGATGATGTAGTTCTTCCTCAGATCGAGCACAACTTGGTATCATCGCCTGTGCTTACGCACAGAAAACTCATCAGCATTGGTCGTCCTCTGACGCCAATTGCTCAGGATGCATCATGGGCTGATCACCCACAACAACAAGTCACACCACCCCGGCAAGAAGAAGAAGATGACTTTGAGGCCCAGCCAACTCCGTCTCTAGAGGCGTCGCCAGCGTTACGCAGGCTTCGCAAAGGACCAAGGTCTCAAGTCCCTCTTTCAAGCGTTCCAGAAGGAGAAGTGCCCCACCAATCTATTGCACGTCAAGTGTTTCCAAATGCCACTCCTACTGTGAATGTCTCCGAGTCTGAGGCTAAAGCTGCCGAAGACATTCCGGCTGCATCAGCCGACGACACACAAGAAGAAGAACGTGTCCCTACTCCCCCCATTACTGAAGAAGCTGTTCTTGAGGAGAACGTGTCTGTGCCCGACCCTCCAGCTCATCAAGTGGAGGTTGAGAATCTTGAGGCTGCCACCACCAACACAAATGAAGCCAATGACGTAGTCATGGCTGAAGCAAATGTGGAGCCTGCACCAATGCCAGAAGTCAATGAAGCCAATGATGCAACTGCTCCTGAAGCCTCTGTTGTGCAGCCCAACGCCTCTGCCACTGCTCCTGTTCCTGCTGCTGGTCCTCAGTTTGACTATCATGTTGAGCACAGGCCTCAGGTACAGAAGCCAATGCCAAGGTTGCCCAGGTTTCTAGGTCCTGCATCGACACCCGGATCTTTTAATGTCAACGGCTTCCAAGCAGACAACACCTTCTTCAATAGCGCCAAGAACCCCTACTCAAGGGAAAGAATATCTTCTGATCGGTTCTAGAGCTATCCGCAGCAAAGTTATTACTCATGCATTCTGTACAATCAAGGTCGCATTTTCCCTCATATGCATCTTGACACTGAAGCCATAACTGGTCTACCTTGCTTGGAAGAAGCTATGGATTGCTTCAAAGAGTCTGGACTGTTGCCTTTCGTCACCGACCAAGAGCACTGGAACGAAGAGTTGCTGCTCCAATTCTATGCCACTCTTCACATTCATGGCTACAACAGAGATTCGAAGACTTGGGTCCTTGAGTGGATGACCAGCAATGTTCATCACGAAGCCAAAGCCTTTGATATCATTGAGCTCACTGGTCTGCCCACTCCTGGAGATCTTTATGAACCTGGTTGTCAGATTCATAGTGCAGCTCTGGAGAGCATCTTTCAGAAGCCTGAACCGAACATGAGTCAAATGCTTAGCATGATGAAGCCTTTGCTTCCAGATGCTGCATATCCTAAGGAGTTCTTTGTTGAAGACCTTGAGTATCTGCCACACACTATCTATCACATTATCAGGCGAACTCTCTGGCCCATCAAAGGACATTCTCCACATGCAAAGCTGGAAGGTGCAATGAAGACTTTGGTCTTTTATATTCTTCACAGCAAATGCTTCAATGCACAAGACTTCTTCATCCGCCAACTTGCTGCATCAGGATCTGATCTTTTTGGCTTGAAGTTTTACGCTCCATGGATAATGCGGCTGATCAAACTACACTCAGCTGTCTCATATCAACCCTCTGCTCACAATCATCGGATCTTTCTGCCTGACGTTGATATGTCCGTTGAAGCCATCTATCCAGAGCCTGCCAAGGAGCCTCTTAGTCTTCAGAATGCTGAGCATCAAAGTTTCTCGCAAAACATTGAAGGAGTTGAAGCAGTCACTCGTGTTTATCCTCTGGATGGTACTACACGTGCACCTCATCGTGCCCTCACTGAAGCCACTGAAAGCACCATTGCCCAACGGCCCAAGAAGTGATCTCGTGTTCTCAATGACCGAGAGCTTCTAGTTGCCCTTCATCAGAAATAGTATAGGCATCATGACTGGCTGAAGCGCCAAATGCCAAGCCTCTTGGTGGATGTAAACAGGATTCGCAATCTTGCCACCAAGAATGCCTTTGTTACCCATGAAACCTATCGACGTACATGGAAAGGACTGACGCTTATGTGCTCTGAGGATGATCTTCAAGAGGATGGCTTCTCTGAACACTTCAAGTTTGACTCCACACCTCCAAGAAGGACTGTGCTGCGACGAACTCCGTCTCTTGAAGACTCTGAGTTCTCTTCCTCCGCAACAACTGTGAATGCCAGAGTGATTGATGACGAAGACGATGCTACCTCACCGCCCCCTACTTCTGCATGCATCGACACTGCCACGAGTTCGTCTGCACCGCCGAACAACACCGATGACCTTGCTGCTTCACCTACTCCTCATGGGAACGAGTAGATGCTCTATGTCTTCAAACCTTTTTGGTCCTCACTGACAAAAGGGGGAGAAGCATATGAGTTTGATAGTCTTCAAGCGGGTCCATATGGGCGGTTGCTTTATGTTTTGCCTAGTGTTTACAACTCTCATTTTGATACATTTGGTTATTTGAGTTGTAACACTTAAACTCGATGGTCGTCTGCTACTTATTTGCTATTCTATGATGCGATGATAAATTCCGCATGTGCGACGATAAATTCCGTACTTAGATCATTTTGCAGATGCCCATTTTTCATTACGCATGTCATTATCTTCACATACTTTCCATGCATGATGAATTGTCATCATAAGTTGAAGAGGATCTCCACAAGTACAGCCTGCCATGTGCATTTCCATTCCAAAAGCAAATTACTTATATGCACATCTTCAGGGGGAGCCCTTGCAACTTATGAAGACTATTCCTTATCCTTTACAATTTCACATATTATATTCCCCGTTGAAAACTTCAACTAGTTTGTCATCAATCACCAAAAAGGGGGAGATTGTAAGTGCATCTAGTGCCACCCCTAGTTGGTTTTGGAGTATTGACGACAAACCTAGTTGAGGGACTAATGTGTTTGTGAGAATTGCAGGATAACACAGGTAGAAGTCCCTCATTGATTTGGTTTTCCTACCAGAGATGACCCCTAAAAATGTAAGAAGACATTGAAGACTAAGGTGGTATGTGAAGACATTCACATTGAAGACTATGACAAGAGAAGACATCGCATGAAGACTATGGAGCGCGAAGACTTAGATCTTTCGTAGTTCTTTTTCTTCTTTGTTGAGTCATAGGAACCACTATACTGTTAAGTGGGGTCCAAGAGAACCAGTCAGAATGACTGAAGTGATGCTTAACCAAAATCCTATGTCTTCGAGTGAAGACTATGAGAGAGAATCTTGTCCAGAGTTGGACAAGTCAGCTTTGCTTGTAGCCCAAGTAAAGTTGTCGTGTGTGTTTGAAATCTGACCGTTGGAACACGTGTCAGTTCCTTAGTGACCCAGGGTCATTTCGGACAAATCAGGTCGGGTTGCCTAGTGGCTATAAATAGCCCACCCCCTACAACCATAAACGGTTGGCTGCTCAGAGTTAGAGTACGGCTTTTGTCGTTTGAGAGCAACCCACCTCGAAGCCTTTGAGAGAGAATTCCTTGCGAGGATAAAGCCCTAAACACCCAGAGCCAAAGAGTGTCAGGCATCACTTAAGTCTTCTTGTCTATGTGATCTGAAGACTTATTACACTTGAGGACTATGAATCCTCCAGCCGGTTAGGCGTCGCGTTTTGAGCATCCAAGAGTCATTGTGGATTGCCGGTGAACGAAGTCTGTGAAGGTTTGGAAGTCTACCTTGAAGACTTACCAGAGTGATTGGGCGAGGACTGGGTGTCCTTAGCTCAAGGGGAATAAGGTGAATACGAGGTCTTCTGAGTTGAATCTCAGCCTCCCTAACTAGACATACAGTTGTCACAGCAGCTGGAACTGGTCCAACAAATCATTGTCTTCAACGAGTCACTGGTTTCATCCTTCCCTTCCCTTTACTTACTGTTGGTCCTTATGAAGTCATTGTACGATTGCATCACCATTTGGCTTCACTGAGTGATTACTTGTTCTGATTGGCTTCACAATATCTTCCTACCTGATCCTTACTGCCTAGCTGCTATTAGTCATTGTGCTTTCACTTCATTGAATACTTGACTATGGTTTGCCTAGTGTAGTCTACCTTCCGCTGCATGGTAATAGGTTTATTTCTATCGTTTGTCTTCGAAACTTACATGTTTCGAAGACTTTCATAAAAATCGCATATTCACCCCCCTCTAGTCGATCACTAGCACTTTCATGGAGTCAATCTATAAAAAAATAAGTATCCTGTGAAAGGTAAAGCAGCTTACCGCACTGGCTTGGCGCTTCGTGCTAAACCCGTGATCCTCAGTAATGGGAGGAGGGACCTCGACGCTTTTGAACAGCATCCTCCAGGCATCTTCGTGAGTTGTGTCGAAGAGCCTGTTCAGAGTTCGGTGCTGCGCCGGGTCGAACTCCCACAAGTCGAAGTCCCGTTGTTGGCACGGGAGGATCCGGCGGTGGAGCATGACCTGGACTACGTTGACAAGTTTGAGCTTCTTGTTCACTATGTTTTGAATACATGTTTGGAGTCCGGTCAGCTCTCCCGAACTACCCCAAGACAGGCCCTTCTCTTTCCAAGAGGTGAGCCGCATGGGGATGCCAGATTGGAACTCGGGGGCCGCTACCCATGCAGGGTCACGCGGCTCGGTGATGTAGAACCACCCCGATTGCCACCCCTTTATGGTTTCCACAAAGGAGCCCTCGAGCCATGTAATGTTGGGCATCTTGCCCACCATGGCGCCTCCGCACTCCGCCTGGCGGCCACCCACAACCTTCGGCTTGACATTGAAGGTCTTCAACCATAAGCCGAAGTGGGGCTTGATGCGGAGGAAGGCCTCGCACACAACGATAAACGCCGAGATATTGAGGATGAAATTCGGGGCCAGATCGTGGAAATCCAAGCCATAGTAGAACATGAGCCCCCAGACGAATGTGTGGAGAGGGGATCCCAATCCGCGGAGGAAATGGGTAAGGAACACTACCCTCTCATGGGGCCTGGGGATGGGGATGAGCTTCCCCTCATCTGGGAGCCGGTGTGCGATGTCGTCGGGCAGGTATCCGGCTCTCCTCAGCTTCTTGATGTCTCCCTCCGTGACGGAGGAGACCATCCACCTGCCTCCCGCTCCGGACATGGTGGGGGAAGGTTGAGGTGGGAAGTGCGGACTTGGGCGCTAGAGCTCGAGTGTGCAAAAATGGATGAGCAAAGGGGGAAGAAGGCGTGGATGAAAAGGTGAATCCTTATCCCTTTATATGGGCGGACAAAACTATGCGCCCCCCACTAGCCTGGTAAAACTCGCTTATCCCCCAAGCGCCGTAATCGATGGCGCGGTTGGGTTACCCACACCCGTATTGATGAGAATCCCGTAATAAGGGGACACGATCTCTGCTTTGACAAGACGTGTCAAAAAACTGCCTCGCGTTATGTGCGGGGCTAGTTAAAGGAAACGGTTCGAATAATCACTGGGCCATGACATAACGTCATGCTGCCAAAACAAGTCAGCAAATTAGATTTGCGAAAATATTATTCTCTCTAGGGTGGTATGTGGAACTTATTTTGTAGGGTTGGACACTATCCTTGTATTCAAATTCTTCCGTGGTGTATTCGGAGGAGGAAGCCGCCTTGCAATGCCGAAGACAATACTGCGCGCCGGACTCATTGTCATTGAAGCCTGGTTCAGGGGCTACAGAGGGAGTCCTGGATTAGGGGGTCTCCGGACAGCCGGACTATATCCTTTGGCCGGACTGTTAGACTATGAAGATACAAGATTGAAGACTTCGTCTCGTGTCCGGATGGGACTCTACTTGGCATGGGAGGCAAGCTAGCCAGTACGGATATGGATATCTCCTCCTTTGTAACCGACCTTGTGTAACCCTAACCCTCTCCGGTGTCTATATAAACTGGAGGGTTTTAGTCCGTAGGACACAACAACTACAACAACAGTCATACCATAGGCTAGCTTCTAGGGTTTAGCCTCTCTGATCTCATGGTAGATCTACTCTGGTACTACCCATATCATCAATATTAATCAAGCAGGACGTAGGGTTTTACCTCCATCAAGAGGGCCCGAACCTGGGTAAAACATTGTGTCCCCTGCCTCCTATTACCATTCGGCCTAGACGCACAGTTCGGGACCCCCTACCCGAGATCCGCCGGTTTTGACACCGACAGCTCTCACAAGGCTATGGGCTATATATCATTTGTTACTTTATGACCATTGTATCTTGTTCACTTTGCATGCTATGCCTCTTTACATGATTTTGCCATGCAATTGTGACCCTTGCTTGCATCTACCCATGATTGATCCTTGTTGCTATTGCCATGTTTATCATGTGCCTCATGCTATTGTTGATTCTTGTGTTGGGAGAGTCATGATGTTCCATTGCTATTTACCTAGGACTTCTTGCTAATACAATGATGATACCCTCCTCATATCTTGCTATCATGCTTGTGCTATGTCATGTGAATTATTCATGCGCACTATTTGTACACATGACATGCTTGCCATGATTCCTTCTAGTATGTTGCATCTTCGCACTACTAGCTTGCACTACTTGATCACTATGATTGCCTCGTACATGATGAACAATTGCCATTTCTATTATGTCGAGTGCCACTCTATATTCACTACACCCCACGCACATTATGCTTGGATTGTCTTGCACTTGCCCCATGTGTTTAGACATCTCATTATTTTTGGTGTTGTGAATGCTTCATATGCATACCATAGACCATTTGTTGAGCGCCTTATGCACGCTTTCTATGAGGTTGAGGTAGATGCTTATTCCCTTGACACACATATTTGCATCCCTACCTCACATTTACATGCTTGTTTCCATGATGTCCTTGATTTCGCTCAATTTATGTTCCTTCATGCCATGTCACAATCCTTTGTTACACCATATGCTATGCGCGATGACAACACTTGTTGGGTGAATCACCTCTCGAATGCTTGGTTTTTCTCTAGTGCCAACCACATTTGCTTTTCCATGTGCTTGTTATCTTTGCTCCTTTTGAAGGAATTTCAAGAGGGTGCAACATTGGAGAGTGCACATTTCAAGCTGCAAGAGGACGAATGCTTGGTGATTGTCAACTTATACACGGCGACATCATCTCTTTCCCATGGTGATATGGTTTATGATCCGAGGTCGGATCTTTCCCAAGGGGGAGAGGATGATGGGGAGCATCCTATGTACATCACCATATTCACCTTCATTGCACCTCAAGCCCCAAGTGGACCTACCGGACTTAAGGTGAACTCGCTCCTCTTCAAGATTTACATGAATATCCATAGGACTTGGTTGCTACCTCACCATGGATCATTGTGCATCACTAGTTACGAGGACGACCACCACCAAGCAGTTGGAGAGCATCCCGGAGGCCAAGGAGAAGGACCCCAAGGCCACAAGGAGGAAGAAGGAGTGCAACAAGATCAACTCTGCACCTTCCAGGCGACCCCGTGCCCACGGGCCTCTAAGACCCCGTGCGCACAGACTACACAGGAAGCTGGCGCTGGAGCACCCCGTGCGCACGGGCTTGTACCGTGCCCATGGGACCCCCGTGCGCACGGGCCCAACTTACCCCGTGCACACGGGCCCTACAGGATGGATGGCTGTGATTGCTATTTGGGCCTCCTCTTCATCCACCTCGTCCCTCACCTCCAACCACCTATATATTTCGTACCTAGACCATTTGTTAGGGATAGAAAAGTATATGAGATGATCATGTGAGCTTTGCTCCTTGTACCCACTCCTCTAGGAGATCATGACCTCCTAAGGGAGAAGATCCACTTGTGGATATCAAGACCCCACATGTGGGAAGGATCCCCATCATAGGATCATCAAGACCTCTCTCCTCATAGGATTGGGATGAACTAGTATCTTGTATCTTTCCTTTGTTGTTCCTGAATCATTGTGACCTCTTGTATGTTCTTGGATCTAGCATATGTGTGATTGGATCTAGTCAATTGAGTGTTTCCTCTTGTTTTCTCTCTTGTGTTCTTCTTGTTCTTGGGGATTCCCCCTCCAATTCATGAAAGATCTCTCCATAGGGTTCCACCCTACAACATGTCATAAACGTGAAGAGTATAGTGTTTGATGTGTTGCCGATACTCCTGCAAGCACAGTGAAAAAATAAAGAGAAAATGATACAACATATAACATTTATTGTCTCCTTTAACTCGATATGAGAAAATAATATAACTTAGGGGGGCAACAAATATGTTGAATATACTTCCTTAAAACCGATGCCGAGGAAAACATAAAATATGACATATGATCTGTTGTTGATATTACCTAAAAAAACCTTTATGAGAATTTGTAAAGTGAACTCATGAAGGAAAAAGTGTATATGATGCTTTGAACAGGAACAATTCAGGAAGATACCTCCTCATTCTTACAAATCCCAAAGCCGTCACATACTAGTTCCATAAACATATTTCTGGAGTGAACAGATGAACGAGATGTCACATGATTTGACTTGTAAGCTGGTCAATATTGTAACCTGTTTGCACTCGAGGAACTCAATTACACAAACAATACTCCCTCCATTTCCTTATACAAGGCCACAAACTCAAACTACAGGTACCAAGGTAAAATCTATTGACTGCTTTGCATGCCAACATTTTTTTGTTAACCGGGATATTAATATGTTTGCATGCATGCAAGGAAGGAATGAGAAGAAACTAGCACAATGTCATTATGACTACATGCATGCAAGTATTAAACAAGTTGGTAGTACGAGGAAACATCATTAATTTTTGTCTCGATTACTGTTAGTGGCCTTGTATAGATGCAAAATGTATTTTTCATAGTGGCCTTGTATAATAAGGGAATAAAAGGAGTACTATTTTTGAGATAATGGTTGGTGGATGTAGTCACTAAGGTCTGTTTAGAAGACTTTCATGGGATGACTACCATCCCTAGTAGGAACACAAAGCTTGTCTACGACCTGGCATAGTGGGGATCTGATCGATGTATCCAATGATATTGTTGCACAGATTTCACTAAAACTCAAAAATTAGGACAAGATGTTAGATGCCTTGAAGATATCAAAAGATATTATTGAGTCCCTACCAATTGTGTTTGCTTGATCCAATACACTGTATGGAACTTCTGGTCCCAATATCTTATTTTCATCATCCCATGGTCCAAATGAATCTTTCTCTACATCTAGAGAATGAACTGCCCTGAGAATTATTTTCCTAGTTCCCTTTGTTTGCTTCGAATCTTTTCTTTGAAGTCTTCAGAACAAAGGATGCGTCAGTTGTGGGAGAGGGAGGGGGAAACACCGCGTCTCTTCACTGAAATAACTTCTTAACGATTGGGACAATGAAAGATTTCCCCCTTAATTAAACATGTTTAATTAATTTGAACAATTTCTACTCAGGAATCAGCCAGGTTATACAAATCGTTTTCCAAATTTTTCTAGGGAAGCCCAAGGTTTTTCTAGGGAAACATGAGTAAGATATTTAACATCTTCTGTTCCAATGTAATCATGCAAAGGATATCTGGAACCGATTAGGGATGAAGGATATCATTGATGAAGCTGCGTCGGTTGATCAATAAGGCTCTGTCATGATGGAGCATCTTCTACTCCTACCCGAATCCTGATTGCTGATTATGCTATGTCTGGAAGTGAAACAAGCAATTCTTGTAGGTTGTTGGTACTTGTGGTGGATCAGGCGACAAATTACCCACAACGAGCCATACCCACCTTCATTTTGATGGCCAATATATGTGCTTGGTATTGCGAGCAACTTACCGGAAAAGGCTTTCGCCCCGCTTTATATATAAAGCAACAATCATTGACAACTCAATACAAACTTACGACACCCCAACACACACACATCCAAGGCAGATACACCAGCGCCGAGTACCGCAACACCACCCCTACCACTACAAGAGCTATCGGGGTCCTCAACTGTGAACACGCCACCACGAAGAGACAAAGCTGCATACAACGACCTGCGAGCTCCAAAATGGTGCCTCCAGGAAGGACACAACACCAGAGTGCCGCCACCGCCTGAGCCGAGGATCAGGGTTTCCCATGGAGCAACACGACAAGCAATGAGGACCGGGGCTATGCCTTCAAGAAGGGAATGAGCATCGCCTCCGCTGGCCTGCCCTAAGACAAAAGAAATTTTCACCCCAACCCACACTTATCACCCTCGGCATAGGTACGAACGCAGCACCACCGCCACCGATTGTCACACCCTGGCTGCCACGCCGCCCACATGACTATGGCCACCGGGCAACACCTAAGCACGAGCTCCGCCCACGAGCCCCGCGCTCCCATCTCCAGAGCCACCACCCCAGCATCCAAGACCACCCACCCCCATCAACATGGACCACTAACGCTGAGGCTGGAAAAGCAGGCCCTTTTGGTAAGTTCGGGGCCCCATCAACATTGTCTCCCTTGTTTTTGTCACCACCGATATGAGATCTACAGCTCGGGACCCCCTACCCTGAGGTCTGCCGGATTTTACACCGACACTGGTGCTTGCATTGAGAGTTCCTTGTGCGATCAATAGAGGGATCGATGGCTCATCTGCAGATTAACTATGGCCCCAGCCACGGGAGCCAACTTTTCGTGTTCGGTAGCATGATCTTTTGCGCCAACTTAGTGGGCCATCTATTCTCCGTCGAGCACTATGCCTTGGATCAGATTGTGACTTTCGAAGGCTTGGAATACATCGCGAATTCCCGCGGCTATCTCGTCCTATCAGTCTTGATGCTCGGTCGGATTGAGGGCCTATCAGACATCAGAGGCTTGACTCCGGAACTGATCTCCTTCGAGGATATCAGATTGGGCCCCGGCACCGCCGGAGGAACCAAACATGTCAACCCTGGGTGATCTCGTCTTTGCATCAAGCCGTGATGCCGGTCCATCCCCTGTCTGAGGCATTGCATCGGACTTAGAACCGACTCATGTGCCAGATTCGGAGTCAACTTTGGATCCTTACCACGTTGAGGAGATGCCGGGCTATATGCTAGGTGTACTTCGAGTCAGCCCTTCCTACAGCCAGGTCATGGACCTCGAGGAATTATCTCAATTATGAGATGCTTGACCGTACCCAGAGCTTGTCAATCTCGGATGGTCAGACCTCGGTTTATGAAAAGATTGGACTTAAAGCCGATGATCGGGAAATTTATGTCCCACACACCACCCACCTAGTCGCCATGGTCGATGATTTAACTGATGTGCTAGAATATGACGAGGCCATTGACATGGATGAAGATGTCAACGGCCCTAGAAAACACTTCGCTGCTAGTAAACACTGGTAGGTGGACTGCAACACCCACTTATGATGTATACATGGTTGACACTCCTAGAAACCCATCCAGACATCAGCACAGATGCAGACGGGGCACCAACGGGGAACCAAGTGGGAACAACGCCACTGCCGATAAAGGCAGTGCGGCAGCCGATGAGGCTGACGACCCAGGGGAGGATCTTCAAGCCTCCCCAGAAGACACGCCAGCCCCAAAGGAATCCCCAAGGACATGGACCCTAACGACCTCTTCAAAGGGGCTGACGATAACTACCAACCTGAATCCGCGGAAGACGAGAGCCTTGGCATCGAGGACTATATAGTCCCTGAATTCCCCTTCGAGCAAGAATGCTTCCGGCGGCGCCTTGTCGCCACCACCCGAAGCATGTAACGAAAGCAGTAACAGTTGCATGCCAATGAAGTTGCACTAAATGATAAGTGGGTAAAAATGCTCTTGGTCGAGCAAGATCTAGAGGAGTGATGCCGTAGTGCACCCAAATCTTACCCGTGTAGGCGTTCACTACCTTTAACGCATGGGCGGGTGGATCAACCCGACCGACCCCCTAGAGGGCGCGACATGCAAATGCGGGAAAGTTTCCACACCCAATCGGTGCCATGCTGTCATGATAAGGACCCTGTTGATTAGTTAGATCCCCATGACGTTCGACGTGAGATAGAGGCAAATGAGGTGTCGCCTTGGACCATTTACGGATGAAGAAGACGCGAACCCGTGGGTCTCGACGGCTACGAGGCCTAGCTGGACAAGAACGCCCGAGCTTGAGACCAAGCCTACACACAGATTTATCTCTATGTCTGACGCGACACTTCTCGGACCCGAGGCCCCGTTCACCTAATCTGTTTTACAGACAGGGTAATGGAACATCAATTCCCGGACGGGTTTAAACCCATTAACATAGAATCATACGATAACACAAGGGGAGCCAAAGAATATTTGTAAGTATTAGCAGTTGAGTTGTCAATTCAACCACACCTGGAGAACTAAATATCTGCAACAGAGTGATTAGTAGCACAATAATATGATAGTTTCATAGCAGTGGTAATAGTAGCAGTAATAGTAACAGTAACAATAGCAGTTTTGTAGCAATTGTAACAACAGTAGCAGTAGTAGTAACTTAGCAAAGATCAATAGGAAAAAGTCATAGGCATTGGATCAATGATGGATAATTGTGCCGGATGACATTCATCATATACTAGTCGCAACCTAGAGCGACACATAACTAGCTCCAATTCATTAATATAATGTAGGCATGTATTCTGTATATAGTCATATGTGCTTATGATAAGAACCTGCATGACATGTTTTGTCCTACCCTCCCGTGGCAGTAGGGTCCATAAGGAAACTAAGGGATATTAATTCCTCCTTTTCATAGAGAACCAGAACAAAGCATTAACACATGGTGAATATATGAACTCCTCAAACTACGGTAGTCATCGAAAAGAATCCCAATTTTTGTCACCTTGGGGTATGCGAATCATAACACGAACAAGTGTGTATAACTTGCAAGATAGGATGAAGAACTCAAATATATTCATGAAAACATAAAGGGTTCAGTCTAAAATCATGGCACTCGGGCCCTAGTGACAAGCATTAAGCATAGCAAAGTCATAGCAACATCAATCTCAGAACATAGTGGATACTAGGGATCAAGCCCTAACAAATTGATTCGATTACATGATTAACCTCATCCAACACCATCACCTTCCAACATGCCTACAAAGGAATTACTCACTCTCGGTGGTGAGCATCATGAAATTGGTGGTGAAGAAGGGTTGGTGATGATGATGGCGACGAATCCCCCTCTCCGAAGCCCCGATCGGACTCCAGATATGGCCACCCGATGAAGAACAGGAGGTGGCGCCAGCTCCGTATCGTAAAACGTGATGAAATTTCTTCTCTTATTTTTTCTATGAAAATAGGAATTTATAGACTTGAGATTAGGGTCAGCGGAGCCACGTGGGGTCCACGAGGCACCAGGGCATGCCCAGGGGGGTGGCCGTGCCCTGGTGGCTCGTGGGTCACTGGTGGGTCCCCTCCTGTGGATCTTGGCTCCACTATTTTTCATATGTTCCATAAAAAATCTCCAAAAAGTTTCATCCAATTTCGAGAACTTTTATTTCTGCACAAAAACAACACCATGGTAGTTTTGCTGAAAACTACGATGGAGACGTATCAACTCCCCCAAGCTTAACTCATTGCTTGTCCTCAAGCAATTCAGTTGACAAACTGAAAATGATAAAGAAAAACTTTTACGAACTCTTTTGTTCTTGTATCCGTATATAAGCTTAAATAGTACCGAGGTTTTCAGCAAAGATCGTAACTAACCATGCAAATGACATCTCTTAGAAATTATATTCACTCAAACCAATGTCATAATGAACCAGCGAGCAATAATAACATATCTCAGATGCCAACACTATGTCAAAACAATCATGATATAATATGACAACATGGTATCTCGCTAGCCCTTTCTGGGACCGCAAAACATAAATGCAGAGCACCTCCAAAGTTCAAGCAGCGACTAAACATTGTAATTCATGGTAGAAGAGATCCAGTCATGATGCACACAATATTAACTATACACAATGCATAAGAATGACAATAGTGCTCTCAGGACTGGTGCTTGATTGAGAAGGTGATGACTCAACAGCAAAAGTAAAATAACATAAAAGTAAATGGATAGACCCTTCGCAGAGGGAAGCAGGGATTTGCAGAGGTGCCCGAGCCCAAAGCTTAAATCAGGGATAAATGTAATTTTGAGAGGCATGCCTTCCCTGTCAACATCACGACCGAGAGTTTTCAATATCTTCCATGCTAAACATATTAGCTATGGTTCCCAAGCGGAAAGGTAAAGTTTATTCCCCTCGGCCAACAAACGCAAGCCATGGCTAGCCGAATCCTCTCCCCTCGGCCAACAAACGCAAGCCATTGCTAGCCGAATCCTCGGGTGCCCTCCATATATACCAACAACTTTTCGGAGGAGTTTGTTTCATTATTTTGTGATTTGATCATGGGACTGGGAATCCCGAATACCGGCCCCTCTCATGTAAGGACAAGTGAATAAACACTTATCATGAGAATAACCCGCCTAGCATGGAAGATACTAACTGCCCCCCCATCGCTCCATGAGCGGTATGGGCACACAAAACAAACACTTATTTGAATATTTAGAGGTGGCACATGCAAATATACTTGGAACGACAGAGTAATACTGCATATAGGTAGATATAGTGGACTCATCTGGAATAACTTTGGTTTAGGGATTTGGATGCACAAGCAGTATTCCCGCTTAGTACAGGTGAATGCTAGCAAATAGATTGAGAAGCGACCAACTAGAGAGCGACAACGGTCATAATCATGCATTCTGAATAATTAATATTGAATACTAGCATGAGTAGGATATAAACACCATGAACGTAAATATCGTGGAGGCTATGTTGGTTTTGAATCAACTACATGCATGAAGATGCACCAAGTCAAGCCACTTGAAACATTCAAAGGAGGATACCATATTATCATACTACATCATAACCATTTTAATGCACGTTGACACCCAAGATAAATCATTATCCACTACTAGCTACTTAAGCATGGCATGAGCAACTATAATCTCTAATTGTCATCATAAACATGTTTACTCATAATATGCTGAATCATGGATACTGAGTTAAACATATTTACAAAAATGAAAACAAGTAGAGTTCATACCCGCTATTCCTTGCCATAGTCACTTCCTCAAATTATCGTCATCATTGCCTTTCACTTGCACGACCAAATGATATGAAAATATAATAGTGCAAGAGTGCCGTGGACTAAGCTAGAATCTGCAAACATTTTATTCAAAGGAGAAGACAAGGTAATATGGGCTCTTTGTTAGATCAACAATAATGCATATGAAAGCCACTCAACATTTTCATCGTGGTCTTCCCCTTATGAGGACTTAAGAAAAGAAAAGAATTTTAGAGAAACACACTGAAATATTTTTGGAGTTTTTAGTTTTTTTTCTTGAAGAAAGCAAATTAAAGAAGGAAAAACAGAAATGAGAAAAAACTATTTACGCGGGAAAGCTCCCAACAAGAAAAAAGAAGAAACGAGAAATCTTTTTGGGTTTTCTTTTAGGGATTTTTATTTCTGTGCCCCTGGTTCGTTAGTTGTACTCATTCATCCCCACTCTGTTAACTTTTGCTCACTTTTCCCCACTCCCTTGCCCGAAACCCTCATAAGAGGTTACAACGGACGTTGCCGTCAGGTCAATGCCTTTGACCGTTAACTCTGACGAGTGGGGCCGCGTAGGGCCGAGTCCACCTTTGATCGTTTACCCGTATAGTGGTTTCGTATGCCGACCGTACAGTGGTATTTGTATACATGGGCGCATGCAACTGACCATGGTCGTGGGGTAGGACATGTCCATGGGACATGCCCGAAACGTCCCATCATATAAAGAGGGGGAACCACCTCACGGCACATCGCCCCTACCACCCCCACGGTTCCCCCCCCCCCCCCCCCAAATCCACTCCCTGTCGCATCGTCTTTCTACCCCCACCGACGTCGTCTCGCTCTCCTCCACTGCCTCCACTGCACCGTCTCACTCTCCCCCACCGCATCCCTTCCTCACCTTCATTGCCTCCATCTGTCCGATGGTTGAAGCTCGTGGCGACGCCGACGCAGCGGCCGGAGATGTAGTGAAGCTGCAGGGCGCGGTGAGCGCGGCGTCCACGGCGGTGCGGGGAAACTCGCAACCGCTATAGATGTGGAGAAGGTGGTGGCGGGCTCCGCCTCAGTGCTGCCGGAGCAGAAGGTGACGACGTCGAGCGGCACAGTCGGCGAGGAGCATGAGGTATTTGCACTGGGTCACTTGGTTGTTAGTTGCAATATTTAGGATATGGGATTAGCTTGTAGAGTTAGTTGCATTGGTTAGATTGTGATTCATACGGTAGTACAGATGGTTAGAGTAGTTGGTTTGACGGATGGGCTGAGGTTTTCTTTATTGGGGGGATGGGGGGTTTTTTGTACTAGGGTTTGTCGGATAAATTCATTGGAAAAATGCTAGATAGATCTGTATGAGAGATAGGGATCTTTGCGCTTCAATGCTACACGGATGTATGCTTATTAGATTTGTTTTTAATGCTCATAGATTCGGGTTTTAAATGCTACATACATGTATGCTTATTAGATTGGGTCCCTATTAGATTTGTTTTTAAATGCTACTCAGATTGGGGTTTTGAATGTCATATGCCCAAATGGAATCCATTGATTAAGAAGTTATTTGATTCACGGGTTCCTTGATTCATTAGTATATAAATTTTTCCACAATATGTAGTTATATTAGCTCTGTTTTTTAATGTGTGTGCGTGACAATGGAAAATGCAAATAGGATCATAGTATATTGGGGGTATATTAGCCCTATGATCAATCTGTCATGTGTGCATATCTAAATTTTCAATTGGCTTCTGTATTTACTAGTGATGGATGTAATTGTATATTCAGGAGGATGATGGTTGGGGGGGGGGGAAGCTGGCCCAGTACGACCCGTATGACTAGAGTTTAGTGATGACTCAGAATATGAGGTAAGCCTACTTGAAATTTAGACTGTTCATTTAGTTCCTTTGACACGGTGTATATGAATCTATAATGTATTAATGTAATTCATTTATGTGTGTAGTATGATTCTGGAGATGGTGTGTACAAGGGCAACGTCACGTCCTCACGGTGAAGGAGGTGGACAAGATCAAGGCTAAGGGAGTTGCTTCCTTCTAAAACTGCAAGATCAAGAAGTGGCAATGCCCCTACTGCACCACCAAGCCAAAGCCAAAGGATGGCCCCTTCGATCACCTTCTGTCTCATGCCGAGGATGTAGCGATTCGCGGCGATGACTACATGATCAGGGGGAAGCATTCTGCCCTCATGAAGGCCCTGACTCCAGCGTGATGTGTTGATGTGATGATCAAGCTTCAAAATATCGGATATCGGGTTCGTATCAAACGATATGTAGATATATCGAAGAAACCAAATCTAGTTTTTTTTCATTATTCTTGTTCAAAACATTTACTTTTAGTAAAAGAAAATGTATGGTCTCAATGCTTTAACATAACACTTTTAGATTCTAGTTTATTGACTTGTTGATAAAGAAACTATTAAGGAAGGATTCACAAAGTCCTTACTCTATGATTCAAAACAATATGATATATATGCATTCATACAAAACATTGTGCATGACTTCATAATATATAATGAAGCTGTAAATGCATAAAGGTATTTCACTACTTTCTAATAAAGAATTGTTTTCATGTAACGTATTGTTCTATATCGGTGGACATATCAGGCTAGATATCGGCCATATAGGTAGATATTTCGGTCCATATCAGATGATATGTTGGAAAATGATATTTACCAAATTATATGTTATGCCTATATTGGTAGAGCCCCAAAAGTGATATATCAGCCTATATATTGGTCATATCAGCCTAGATTTAAAAGCTTGGTGATGATGTGATGAACTAAATCTTTATGTTTATCTTTTGGGTTACTTTTGGTAAACTGAATCTGGCTGTTTACGGTGTGTTGAACTGAATCTATGGTGATGCTAGTAATGTATTATGCTATGTATATTTGTCTATCCTTAAATTTGCCTATGGTGTGTGGTTAGTTCTGTTTAGATGTTGTGAACTATGAGTTTAGGTGCTGCAATGATCGGAGATGCTGCTTTTTCTCACCAGTTTAGGTGCTGCAATGATCACACGTGTTGTTTCAATGTTGCTTCACTGATCAGACATGTTGCTTTTTCACTGATCATAAAGGAGTATTATCCTAATTAATTTTCTCATGTTTATTAATCAAATCAAATGCATGCCTTTTCCCACCAGCATGTTTCATTATCCGATGTTTCGAACTGACATTCGACAGGACAATATAAATTCAAGAAAATGCAAAAAAATAATAAAACCTTGGCAAACTATGTATGTTTGTGTAGGAGATCATGTGTGCAAAATTTGAGGTGATTTAGAGGAGGTCAAAGAAATTTGAATTTGAGAAATGTGCTCCAAATGAGCTCCCATGCTAGGGTAAATAACCCATTTGTAATCAAGTTTTTTGGACCTACTCTAAATGAGCCAAATGTTTTTTTATTAACACCTATTCAATCTATATAGTGTAGATTCGAAGTCTCACTATTTTTCGAATTAATATTAATATTTTTACATTTTCTTGTGAAAAAATATGCTCTAATACAAAAACTATTAAAAACATGTTTAAAATATGAAAATGGAAAACTAAGTTCAGATACTTCTTATTCACTTTGAAATAAAGCTTTGGTGATTTTTTTGATTTTTTTAAATTTTTCAAAAATAGAAGGTAACCCTACCTCCTCTCCTTGAACTCTATGCAATCTTGTACGTGATAGCTCATATGTGTGAAGGTTTTCTCATGAAAATGACCATAGATCAAGTTTATGATTTTTGGTTGGTAACTTGTCACATAAGACAACATTGTGCACATGTTTTATATATTTTTGATTTTTTAAAAATTAATGGTGCTCATTTGACCTCGATCGTACCAACTAGGTTTTTTTCATGAAAATGACCATAGACCAAGTTTAGTATTTTCCCTTGTTAGTGTGTCTTATAAAATGACAAACAGCGAAGGTTTCATTTTTTTTTTTGATTTTTTAAAATTAGTTATGCTCAGTCAAAGCCTTCGAAATCCCGTTGACCAGCTCAAAACCCCACGGGGTTTAGCCTAACCCTAGCTCTGAACGTCAGCCGTCCGATCGTACCTTGGCGCCAAGTGACAGCCCTCAGATGTCGTCTTCTAGAAGGAATTCGGTGGGCAGGCTGCGTGCAGGCTCCGCGCTGTTGGATCACAAGGACGGCTCCGCATTGTTGGATCGTGGGGCGATCCGCGAGAGGCGATCCTGTTGGTTGTGCTCGGCTGCTCGCCCACCACTGACTCCGCGAAAAAACGTTGTTATTGGGCCCAAAAGGAAACCAAGCTCTGGTTGGGCCGTCGAATTGCGTCGTTTTTTTTGCATCGTTTGCTCTGTTTTTTGTGAACGTGCTGGCTCTTTTTTTGCATCGTTTGAAATTACAAAACAATTGACATTG
Organism: Triticum urartu; assembly: GCF_056163025.1. Lineage (NCBI taxonomy): Eukaryota > Viridiplantae > Streptophyta > Magnoliopsida > Poales > Poaceae > Triticum > Triticum urartu. Next base: position 357,816,396 of record NC_141876.1, on the reverse strand, counting down.
CATAGAAAATTTAGTTCTTTTTGTTCTATACAAATGCAAAATGACCAAATTTATAAGGGCCAAATTTATTTTTATCATGCAAAATGGCCACAAACTATTCAAAAATTGTCTCTTTTTGTTCAAATAATATATATGACCACGGATTCCCATGCGTGCAATTAGCTTCTTTTTCTTCTTATTTTCAAACCACTGTTTCCCACGCGTGTACACTCCCGATGCTGTGGTGGGTTTGAAAATGGGCTACTTCACATTTGACCCCGTTATTGCCACGGCCAAATAACACGTAGCACTACGGCTATTTAAGCCACCCTCTGCCTTTGCCATCCCTCATCCATCTCCTATCCTGCACTTCTTGCTCTTTGACCCCTTCTCCTTCTTCTTCACATCCCTCAGCCATGCAGTACACCGGACCATCCTACCTCTTCCCACCCACCGTGCCAGAGAGGCTCTACCCTACCAACATGTACGTTGATCGCACACTACGTGTGTGGGCGATATCAAGGTTGAGGACCGCAAGGAACTTCATGAAGTTCTTCCTCGCATCTGGCTACCACCACCTCCCGTGGGGATCTCCAACGATGTTCAGCATCGAGGAGGTCATCCAAAACCGGGTGGTGGTTGCTCTCCTTGCCTACTTCAACAACACATTCGACGCCTTCTACCTCCTCGGTCGAGTGTTTTGGTGTGGCTCCGAGTTCACCGCTTTCACCACCCACAACAGGTTCACGGAGTACACCAACATCTTCCCCACCGCGACGCACATGCACACTCTTCCTTACCCCATCGACAATGCCCCGGAGGAGCAGTGAAAAGGGCACTCGGAGGAGGAGCGAGGTGGAGAAGCCGGCGGCTAGGGTTCTAAACCCTCTATCTTTATTAGTCTATGTTATGTTAAGTTGTCATTGAACTATGTTGGAGTTGCTATGGGCTTGTTGGACCTTTTCTTAAGTTCTGTTGTTAAGTTTTCTATCTATTCTATTAATAAGTTCTTCATAGTTTGAACTATGTGATCGTGCTATGGGCTTGTTGGCCCTATCTACATATTAGGACTACATATTTGTTGATTGCTTTCTTAGAGAGCTCGCTTTATTAGTAGGGTTCCCTTGTTAGTAACCACCTAGTGCATGTAGCCACAACGAACAATTCTCTTTTTTTCACACAAGCCAGAAATATGTAGCCACCTAGCTAGAAGAGAGGAACCAGCGGCAGTGACCGTCACTGCATGCGTGGCGGCTGGCGTGCAAGAAAGATGCTTAGTCAGTGCATCCCGGCGGACGAATCGGTGCATGCAGGATCGGTCGGCGCATCGTGGCATCATGGAATCGGTGCATGCAGGCTCGATCGACGCATGCAGGCAGGCTTTGCTGGGTGCATGCATAGCAGGCTTCTGTCCTAGCGGCGTGGGCAGGCGTTTAATGCAAGGGACGACCTGATACGTCTCCAACGTATCTATAATTTTTGATTGTTCCATGCTGTTATATTATCATTCTTGGATATTTTATAATCATTTTATATCATTTTTTGGTACTAACCTATTAACATAGTGCCAAGTCCCAGTTGCTGTTTTTTTGCATGTTTTTTTACATCACAGGAAATCAATACCAAACGGAGTCCAAAGACAACAAAACTTTTAGTGGATTTTTTGGACCAGAAGACATCCAATGGCCGAAGAAGCACCTAGGGGCTGCTCCGAGGGGAGCACAGCCTACTCCAGGTGCACCCTGGTGGGTTGTGCCCACCTCGGGTGCCCTCGGACTGCCTCTTTCCTCTATAAATACCCCAATATTCCAGAAACCCTAGGGGAGCCGGCAAAAATCAATTCCAGCCGCCGGAGAGTCCAGAACCACCAGATCAAATCTAGACACCATCACGAAGGGGTTCACCACTTCCATTGGTGCCTCTTCGATGATGCGTGAGTAGTTCTTTCTAGACCTTCGGGTCCATAGTTAGTAGCTAGATGGCTTCCTCTCTCTCGTTTGATTCTCAATACAATGGTGTGACGCCCCGAGACCGATGCTCTAGAAGACTTCCATATGTTCTGGGTTTCGCCGTGTGTTTCATTTGTGCCTGCCCTTTTATTTTTGCATTGCATCATGTCTTTTGCAACTCAACTAAATAATTTGCATAGATCGTTGATCTATTTAAACCGAGGGATTCACGTGGTGATTCTCTTTACAACATATATCCCAATATTGGGGAGCTATGATAAAAATTATTCCATTTATTTGGAATTAACCATAACACACTTGCAAATATTCCCCATGTCTTTCCTACTTCAAGTTTGACTTCAAAACCTTGCCCGCATTTCTCTTCCCTTTTGTCGAGGTTCCTCCAAAAATTTCAACATTTTTGGACACTTCAAAACCCAAGTCCCAGTTCAAACCATTTGAATTAAATTCAAATGAGTTTGAATTTAAATCTTGCAATCTTGCCACTCCAATTTGCTTGGAACGAGCACTTTTTTGTGAGTCCAGAAAAATTAAACCCTTTCCCAGATTCCTTCCCTAATCCTTACTTTTCTCTCTTTTCCTTCCTTCCTTTTTTTTCTCTTCTCTCCTCTGTTTTGAGTAGAGAGGTTATGGGGGAGAAGAGAGCCCAGCCAGGCAGGCCCATCTGCGCCTAGACGCTTCCCTCTCCACTGGGCCTCCCTAGGCCTATTCCCGCTCCGGCCCACCTACCCTCCTAACCCTAGCCCCGACCGGATCCCTCTGCCCGATCCCATCTTCCCTCGTCTCCCTCCTCTCGCCGCCAAGAGCCCCTGCTCCTGATTCCTCATCTTCCCGTTCCTTCCCTGCGCCGCATGCACGTACACATCAAGCATCAGGAGAGCCTCCGCTGCCCTGTACCTTCGTGCCGCGCCGGATCTTCGTCCTCCACGACCCGGACGACCGGCCAGAGCCGCCATCTCCCTGCACCTCGCCCCGACTCCGTTCGTCTTCCTCGCCGGGGGCCGCCGCCGCGGCCCTGCTGGACTTCAGCGACCCGGAGCGCGGCGCCTCCGCCCTGCTACTCCGTTCATGAGCTCCGCCAGACCTTCCTGCAGCCTCGCGCGCCGTGTTCCCGAGCCCCCTTGTCCAGGAGCTCCATGAGGAGAGGAGCAACAACACCAGAGCGTCGGCTTCGCCCGCTGCTTCTCTGGATGCCGCGCCCTAGCGAGCTCCTCCGTCCCCTCCTCGCGCCGATCCCCATGGCCATGGCACCGCCGGCCTCCATGGCTTGCCGCGCCCTGCCGGCCTCTCCTTCCTCGCACCGCACCACCAGACCCGACGCTCGGCCACGTCGCAGCCCCTGCTGTCGGCGACCTCGCCTGGACCCGTCAAGCTCCGCCGCCCAACCTGCATCATGCTGTTCATCGTAGTCCCTCTGCTGTTCCCCGGTGTCAAGTCTGCTACTGCGTCATCGTCTGCATTCACCATGGCCTCGCCTCTGCTCGAAGCAGATGAATAGCAGCGTCCACCGCACACTTCCTTTGCATCGTCACGCCCGTGCCAAGTCCTGTTTGTGGATTTCGTCAAGTTCGAGCTTCATTGAACGAGGGCTTTTGCCTTGCTCATTTTGGGACGCGACAAGTTCCTCTTCGAAAGAACGTCTGCATGATGATCTGACAAGTACCGTGGCGCCGAAGACCTTTCATGCGTCAAGTCCATCTCCGAGGATTTCACCAAGTACCACGATGGCCGTTATTCGTCAAGTACCCCTTCGGATCACCAAGTTTCGGCTGCCATCGTCGTGAACTGCTTTCGAAACGTGTATCACTAACGCCAAGTACTAGTTCTACGAGGACCGCCAAGTCCGTCTTCCGTCGTCTCCAAAATTGCCAAGTACCACGTCGATACAAGAACAACTACCCTCGACGTGCATTTTGCCAAGTACCACTACCGTCAACCTCCGAAGAACAGGGTTTTGCCAAGTACCCCTTCATTTTGTCAAGACCATCAAGTCCCTCGACGACAAGTGCACGACTACGCGGATTGTACCAAGTACCCCTTCATTTCGACGAGACCAGTAAGTCCAAAGAACTCCAAGTTCGACGACGCTCTCCGCCCGAACGACTACCGCCGATGCGTACCTCTCCGTCGTCGTGGGTTTTGTCAAGTTTAACAGTGAACCCCGAAGCCCTTGGATTCGTCAAGTCCGAAGGTGCAAGTACCACTCCGAACCATGTACGTCGACCATCGCCGAAGACCCTATAATGCAAATGTCAAGTTCGACTACCGTCGCGTGAACCGCTACTTCCACTATGAACATGAACGACTACCGTCGTGGAACAACTACTTCCTCTACTTCCCTCGACGAACTCGAACCATCCCGTTTGCACGCTTTGAAGGTATAACAGCCGAGAACGAATGTCCGAGAATGAATGCTTGTGTCGTATGGGGTGCACCCTTTGTCTGCACCGTGTCCGATTTGTCACTCGTTTTCCATGCCACTAACCCATGGGAACCTGGTAGTTGGGATCACCCCACCATCTTTTGCATGCTCCCGTCACTTTTCCTTTTGCATCGGTATTTCCATGAGCTACTGGAACCGTTATCGTTGCCGTGGCACTCCCTTTATTTCCACCACGGTGACAAAAGCTTCTTAATATGCTCTTATCAACATTTTCATAAATATTGCATAAAACGTGCATGTCATCCGCATCATGATAACAACTTCAAGAATGTTTATAATTGTTGTTTCCATCAAATTTCTATATGCATGTGGGGATTTACCGGATTTGTTGTTTGTTATATCCGGCCCCATTTAAATTGTTTCGATGGTATAGTTTTGTTATGTATCACCTCTTGCCATGTTAACCAACATTTAATATTGCTGAGTACCTAAACGGGAGAGAACTAAATAATTGACGTGGTGTTTCGTCAATATGCAACTCATTGCATATTGAGCTCCCCTTAATTGTAGTGTTGTTTGTTGCACTATTGCCATGCCATGCGTCATTAAACCGGTCATGCATCATACTTGGTTATGCATCATACCATGATTATGTGATGGTTTTTTACTATGTTGTGTGTTTCTTTCTGGTGTTTGCTTCTTCGAGTTGGTTCCGGTAACGTCGCGTTTGTGAGGACCCGTTCGTCTACGTCCGATTATCTTATTCATGGACTCGTTCTTCTTCTTTGCGGGATTTCAGGCAAGATGATCATACCCTCGAAATCACTTCTATCTTTGCTTGCTAGATGCTCGCTCTTTTGCTATGCCTATGCTACGATACCTACCACTTGCTTATCATGCCTCCTATATTGTTGAACCAAGCCTCTAACCCACCTTATCCTAGCAAACCGTTGTTTGGCTATGTTACCGCTTTGCTCAGCCCCTCTTATAGCGTTGTTAGTTGCAGGTGAAGATTGAAGTTTTTTCCTTGTTGGAACATGGAGATCGTTCCTTGTTGGAACATTGTTTACTTGTTGGGATATCACAATATATCTTATTTAATTAATGCATCTATATACTTGGTAAAGGGTGGAAGGCTCGGCCTTATGCCTGGTGTTTTGTTCCACTCTTGCCGCCCTAGTTTCCGTCATATCGGTGTTATGTTCCCGGATTTTGCGTTCCTTACGCGGTTGGGTAATAATGGGAACCCATTGACAGTTCGCCTTGAATAAAACTCTTCCAGCAATGCCCAACATTGGTTTTACCATTAGCCACCTAGCCTTTTCTTTCCCTTGGGTTCTGCAGACTCAAGGGTCATCATTATTTTAACCCCCCCGGGCCAGTGCTCCTCTGAGTGTTGGTCCAACCTGTCAGCTGCTGGTGGCCACCAAGGGCAACTCTAGGCTGGCCTACCCGTACCTTGGACAATCTGAGTGTGCCCTGAGAAAGAGATATGTGCAGCTCCTATCAGGATTTGTCGGCACATTCGGGCGGTGTTGCTGGATTTGTTTTAGCTTGTCGAAATTGTCTTGTAGAACCGGGATACCGAGTCTGATCGGAATGTCTCGGGAGAAGGTATATCCTTCGTTGACCGTGAGAGCTTGTCATGGGCTAAGTTGGGACTCCCCTGTAGGGATTTGAACTTTCGAAAGCCGTGCCCGCGGTTATGGGCAGATGGGAATTTGTTAATGTCCGGTTGTAGAAAACCTGAAGTTGATCTTAATTAAAATACATCAACCGCGTGTGTAACCGTGATGGTCTCTTTCCGGCGGAGTCCGGGAAGTGAACACGGTGTTGGAGTTATGCTTGGCATAGGTTGCTATAGGATCACTTCTTGATCATACTTTTATCGACCGTGCTTTGCCTTCTCTTCTCACTCTCATTTGCGTATGTTAGCCACCAAATATGCTAGTCGGTTGCTGCAGCGCCACCTCATACCTTTACCTTACCCATAAGCTTAAATAGTCTTGATCGTGAGGGTGCGAGATTGCTGAGTCCCCGTGGCTCACAGATTACTTCAAAAACCAGCTTGCTGAGTCCGTGCAGATGACGCAACCAAGCTCAGGAGGAGATCGATGAAGATCTTGTCCTTTGTGTTGTTTCGTTCTAGTTGATCAGTAGTGGAGCCCAGTTGGGGTCGTTCGGGGACCGTGTCGCATTTGGGGTTCTTCTTTTATTTTGGTTCCGTAGTCAGACCTTGATTGTATTTGGATGATGTAATGCTTTATTCATGTATTGTATGAAGTGGCGATTGTAAGCCAACTATGTATCTCTTTCCCTTATGTATTACATGGGTTGTGTGAAGATTACCTCACTTGCGACATTTCTTTCAATGCGGTTATGCCTCTAAGTCGTGCTTCGACACGTGGGAGATATAGCTGCATCGAGGGCGTTACAAGTTGGTATCAGAGCCTTCCCTGACCTTAGGAGGCCCCACTGCTTGATCGAAATTAGCAGCCATTGTTGAGTCTAGAAAAATGTTTTGAGTCATTTAGGAATTATATATCGGAGGGTTTAGGAATTCTTTTTACTCCTCAGTCCCTTCATCGCTCTGGTAAGGCATCCTGACGTAGAGTTTTGACTATTCTCTTCTCAAATTTCACTAAAATTTTCTTAGGATCACGCAGGTATCTTGGAATCGTTCCGATGGTTTTGTGACAAGAACATTGTTCTTGGTGCCTCCTGTCATTTAGGGGTTGTGGCAGTGTCCCGGGGAGTTGAGCTCCGAGGTGTTGTCGTCACAATTTTATCGTTGCAGTTCTGGAATACCTGAGTTTAGTTTTGCCGACATCGAAAATCTCTTTTATGCAGTTGTTGGTGAGATAACCTCGACGCCACCCAGTACTGGGGCGGGAGTTCGGGAGTATTGCCATAACTCGTATAACAGATGCTTTTCGAAGGTTGAGGTAGACGATTTCCGAAGGTTTCTTGGTTATGTGTTGAAGGATGGATACAGCTGGATGTAGGATTTGCTAGTTTTGGGTGAGATATTATGCTTCCCCTGTATCCCCAACACCTGATTGCATAACCGAAAAATTTCAGGAGTTTATAAGTGGGAATTCAAGTAGCTCTTAGGATATATTTCCGACATATGTATGATATGAAATTGGGGTTCGACGTCTAGTGGTCCGCCTATCCACGGTTGGTTTTACAGTGGTCTCGTTGTGTCTTAAAGAGTCCTTGGCTATGCTGACTCGGGGATGCTTCGTATGTCATGTGCACTGCCTTGTACATGATGGTGCTGTACGATCGAGCCCGTGTAGGCCCCACCACGAAAACTTCGGACGAAATCTCTATCATATGTTTGTTCCAGCTTATTTTGCAAGCCAATCCTCTGTTTTGTTTTGAGTTGTGGTATTCGAGTTGCTTCGAAGTCAAATGTTGATTCCATACCTTCCCCAAATGGTGTTCTCATACTCCGATGTGAATACCAATCCTTCTTGTTCATCAAGATTGTTTTTTTGTCAATCCTTTTTAACCGGTGTGCTTCAATTCAAGTGGATACAATCATTTCAATTTCCGCAAGATCAATTATCACTTCTTCTCAACGGTGTTTGTTTCATCCGACTCCGAGTTGCCTTTGTTTTTCCTGCCCACCCACCCTTTTTCCTCAAAGACTCGGATTTCTTAATCAAGCATCCTTTTATTCTTGTGAAGTCTCTTCATTCTTTTCTTCCAATGTTCTACCCGGTGGTTCACATGAAGATGCTCTTCTAGTTCGTCATTCCTCACTCATTTTCCTTCTACGGTGGATTCAATTCAAGCTTTTGGTGTTGATCATATCCTTTTCCTCATTTCAGAAGTTTTATCATACCGGTGCACCTCATAATATTCCACTCTTCGCTATTCTTTTGTTCTGGAGTGCTAAAGATATCTCAGAAGATTCGTGTTTCCACTCTTAATCCGTTCAAGCTATTTTGAGGAAGTTATCTCATTCAAGCCATTTATTGCTAACCGGTGTATTCTCCCTTTCAAGTAATCCTTCTGAGGTGTTTCTTTTGAGTGGGCCCTAACCCACAGGTCTTTTTCCAGGATCTTACCTGACTCTTCTTATTTCCCCGGAGGTAACCTCAATTTCATTTCGAAGTTTGACGTAAGAATGAAGTTTTCATCAGTCAGATGTATTTCTCCAAGATCTCTCAATTTCTTATCATCGTTGGATCAACCTTTCCATTCTTCATCACGGAGTATCTCAACAATTTGGTGGTGTTTCTCATCATCATTCCCAGATTTTGAAGACCGAAGAAGAGTTTCTTTTAAATATTGCCCCATTCTCTGCCATCCTCTCATAAATTGTTTTCGGTTGTGAGATTTTTTCACCCATCCGGAGCAATTCAAGATTCTGTTCAGTTTGATTATCCGGAGCCCATCATCTAAGATTTATTCATTCTAGCTGTCAGCTCTCATATTCTAAATCATACCGGTGTCTAAATCAAGGATTCTCTAATCAGCTCGTAATCTCTTCGTTCTCATGGATCTAAATCCCCTCAAGTATCTTCTTTTGTTCTCTTATTCTTCCCGGCGTTTCTTCATGTTTTATTCGTTATTTTTCAATTCTTACGGTGGTTTGCTCAAGATTCTCTTCCATGGGTATCATATTAATTCATTCATTGTTTCATCCTACCGGTGGTTCGTTGAAGATCTTCTCAAGTTTATGTTATATCTCTCTTAATCTTTTCTACGAGAATAAGTAATATGTCAAATCCGTTGATTGTCATCAATTTAATTGGTGAAGGATAAGCATAGTGTAATTCTTATTCTTGTTTCATCGAGTATATTCAATTCCTTATTCCGGAGGCTCATCAAATTCTCGGCTTCAATTGTTTCATCTTCTCTTTTTCCCGGAGTTCCAACCTCTTTCAATTATATTATCACGGAGATCTCTATCTAAATCATTGCAAGGCTTCAATCTTATTCTTTTCATCATTCAATTATTTTGGATCATTCTTTTATTACCGGAGTTCTTCATGAAGGTTCTACATGATGGTTCATCAAGGATTTAATTCCTTCTCAAAGTTTTCATCGAGATTCTTTTAAGGAGCTCAAGCATTCTTCATTTTGCAATTCGGAGTGCAATTCTTTCTTCCATATCATTGGGGGTGGTATTATGTCATTCTTGATAATTTGAGTTCATGTTTTCATGATTCACAAGTTATCAAGTATGAGATATTTTAAATCCATCAACCTCTTCGTTGGATTTATTTTGGGTTATTTTTCACCAAAAGCCTTCCCTAAGGATTGTTGCTATCTATGGTGCTCATAAGTGACCCAAGTTCTTCTTTTATTCTCCCGGTGAAATAGTTTTCTCGTCTCCTTGTTCATATCAATCCAATTCTTCTTCCCGTGAGTGGCTGGTTGTCACCTCATAATTTGAGATGTATTCCATAAGACCATATCAAGCGTATTCTTTTCGTTGTTGTTGTTCCAACAACTCCGTTCGACCCTTCTTCTAAGGATGCCTTTTCAAGCTCAATTGTGGCAGAAGTTGGCATTTTCGTCTTCATTCTTTTATTTCAATTATCTATCTTCTATTATTTCCTCCGGAGGTATTGTGATGTTGTTCTCTTCGACCCATCATTTTGTTTTGTCAAGATCATGTTCAATTCCTTCCATTCACAATCGAAGTGCTGTCCAAATTATATCAGTCTTATTCCTTCTCTATCTTGTTTTAACCGGAGTGTTGTGTCTATCATTCCTCTTCTAACCGGAGTCTCATCCAAGTGGTTTCTTTTGCCAAGCTCATATTATTTACCTTCCTGTTCCAACCGGAGTGTTGTTGTAATTGATCCTTATCATTCCTTGTACATCTCGTTTCTACCGGAGCGCTTGCATGTACTTCTTGTCCATTGCAACTTTTTTCTTATGTCTTTCAACCTACAAGGTTCTAGTAAGGTTCCTTGTTCCTCTTATCTAACGGCGTGTTTTCGACTTTGTTCATCTTCGTTGTATTCCTCCTTTCAATTTGTTCAACCTCTCAAGGTTCTTGGTTTCACTCGTTTGTCAAAGAAGCAACTTTATTTTACCTCTTCCTCTTTCGTTTCTCCCCGGTGCCATCCTAGATCTCAGGACGAGATCCTCTCGTAGTGGTGGAGTGTTGTGATGCCCCGAGACCGATGCTCGAGAAGACTTCCATATGTTCCGGGTTTCGCCGTGTGTTTCATTTGTGCCTGCCCTTTTATTTTTGCATTGCATCATGTCTTTTGCAACTCAACTAAATAATTTGCATAGATCGTTGATCTATTTAAACCGAGGGATTCACGTGGTGATTCTCTTTACAACATATATCCCAATATTGGGGAGCTATGATAAAAATTATTCCATTTATTTGGAATTAACCATAACACACTTGCAAATATTCCCCATGTCTTTCCTACTTCAAGTTTGACTTCAAAACCTTGCCCGCATTTCTCTTCCCTTTTGTCGAGGTTCCTCCAAAAATTTCAACATTTTTGGACACTTCAAAACCCAAGTCCCAGTTCAAACCATTTGAATTAAATTCAAATGAGTTTGAATTTAAATCTTGCAATCTCGCCACTCCAATTTGCTTGGAACAAGCACTTTTTCGTGAGTCCAGGAAAATTAAACCCTTTCCCAGATTCCTTCCCTAATCCTTACATTTCTCTCTTTTCCTTCCTTCCTTTTTTTTCTCTTCTCTCCTCTGTTTTGAGTAGAGAGGTTATGGGGGAGAAGAGAGCCTAGCCAGGCAAGCCCATCTGCGCCTAGACGCTTCCCTCTCCACTAGGCCTCCCTAGGCCTATTCCCGTGCCGGCCCACCTACCCTCCTAACCCTAGCCCCGACCGGATCCCTCTGCCCGATCCCATCTTCCCTCGTCTCCCTCCTCTAGCCGCCAAGAGCCCCTGCTCCCGATTCCTCATCTCCCCGTTCCTTCCCCGCGCCGCATGCACGTGCACATCAAGCATCAGGAGAGCCTCCGCCGCCCTGTACCTTCGTGCCCCGCCGGATCTTCGTCCTCCGCGACCCGGACGACCGGCCAGAGCTGCCATCTCCCTACGCCTCGCCCCGACTCCGTCCGGCTTCCTCGCCGGGGGCTGCCGCTGCAGCCCTGCTGGACTTCAGCGACCCGGAGCGCGGCGCCTCCGCCCTGCTACTCCGTTCATGAGCTCCGCCAGACCTTCCTGCAGCCTCGCGCGCTGAGTTCCCGAGCCCCCTCGTCCAGGAGCTCCACGAGGAGAGGAGCAACAACGCCGGAGTGTCGGCTTCGCCCGCTGCTTCTCTAGATGTCGCGCCTTAGTGAGCTCCTCCGTCCCCTCCTCGCGCCGATCCCCATGGCCACGGAACCGCCGGCCTCCATGGCTTGCCGCGCCCTGCCGGCCTCTCCTTCCTCGCACCGCACCACTAGACCCGACGCCCGGCCACGTCGCAGCCCCTGCTGTCGGCGACCTCGCCTGGACCCGTCAAGCTCCGCCGCCCAACCTGCATCATGCTGTTCACCGTAGTCCCTCTGCTGTTCCCCGGTGTCAAGTCTACTGCTGCGTCATCGTCTGCATCCACCATGGCCTCGCCTCTGCTCGAAGCAGATGAACAGCAGCGTCCACCGCACACTTCCTTTGCATCGTCACGCCCGTGCCAAGTCCTGTTTGTGGATTTTGTCAAGTTCGAGCTTCGTTGAACGAGGGCTTTTGCCTTGATCATTTTGGGACGCGACAAGTTCCTCTTCGAAAGAATGTCTGCATGATGATCTGACAAGTACTGTGGCACCGAAGACCTTTCATGCGTCAAGTCCATCTCCGAGGATTTCACCAAGTACCACGACGGCCGTTATTCGTCAAGTACCCCTTCGGATCACCAAGTTTAGGCTGCCATCGTCGTGAACTTCTTTCGAAACGTGTATCACTAACGCCAAGTACTAGTTCTACGAGGACCGCCGAGTCCGTCTTCCGTCGTCTCCAAAATTGCCAAGTACCACGTCGATACGAGAACAACTACCCTCGACGTGCATTTTGCCAAGTACCACTACCGTCGACCTCCGAAGAACAGGGTTTTGCCGAGTACCCCTTCATTTTGTCAAGACCATCAAGTCCCTCGACGACAAGTGCATCACTACGCGAATTGTACCAAGTACCCCTTCGTTTCGACGAGACCAGCAAGTCCAAAGAACTCCAAGTTCGACGACGCTCTCCGCCCGAACGACTACCGCTGATGCGTACCTCTCGGTCGCCGTGGGTTTCGTCAAGTTTAACAGTGAACCCCGAAGCCCTCGGATTCGTCAAGTCCGAAGGTGCAAGTACCACTCCGAACCATGTACGTCGACCGTCGCCGAAGACCCGTGTAACGTGAACGTCAAGTTCGACTACCGTCATGTGAACCGCTACTTCCACTATGAACGTGAATGACTACCGTCGCAGCACAACTACTTCCTCTACTTCCCTCGACGAACTCGAACCATCCCGTTTGCACGCTTTGAAGGTATAACAGCCGAGAACGAACGTCCGAGAATGAATGCTTGTGTCGTATGGGGTGCACCCTTTGTCTGCACCATGTCCGATTTGTCACTCGTTTTCCATGCCACTAACCCATGGGAACCAGGTAGTCAGGATCACCCCACCATCTTTTGCATGCTCCCGTCACTTTTCCTTTTGCATCGGAATTTCCATGAGCTTCCGGAACCGTTATCGTTGCCGTGGCACTCCCTTTCTTTCCACCACGGTGACAAAAGCTTCTTAATATGCTCTTATCAAAATTTTCATAAATATTGCATAAAACGTGCATGTCATCTGCATCATGATAACAACTTCAAGAATGTTTATAATTGTTGTTTCCATCAAATTTCTATATGCATGTGGGGATTTACCGGATTTGTTGTTTGTTATATCCGGCCCCATTTAAATTGTTTCGATGGTATAGTTTTGTTATGTATCACCTCTTGCCATGTTAACCAACATTTAATATTGCTGAGTACCTAAACGGGAGAGAACTAAATAATTGACGTGGTGTTTCATCAATATGCAACTCGTTGCATATTGAGCTCCACTTAATTTGTAGTGTTGTTTGTTGCACTATTGCCATGCCATGCCTCATTAAACCAGTCATGCATCATACTTGGTTGTGCATCATACCATGATTATGTGATGGTTGTTTACTACGTTGTGTGTTTCTTTCCGGTGTTTGCTTCGGGTTGGTCCCGGTAACGTCGCGTTTGTGAGGACCCGTTCGTCTACGTCCGATTATCTTCTTCATGGACTCGTTCTTCTTCTTTGCGTGATTTCAGGCAAGATGATCATACCCTCGAAATCACTTCTATCTTTGCTTGCTAGATGCTCGCTCTTTTGCTATGCCTATGCTACGATACCTACCACTTGCTTATCATGCCTCCTATATTGTTGAACCAAGCCTCTAACCCACCTTGTCCTAGCAAACCATTGTTTGGCTATGTTACCGCTTTGCTTAGCCCCTCTTATAGCGTTGTTAGTTGCAGGTGAAGATTGAAGTTTGTTCCTTGTTGGAACATGGAGATCGTTCCTTGTTGGAACATTGTTTACTTGTTGGGATATCACAATATATCTTATTTAATTAATGCATCTATATACTTGGTAAAGGGTGGAAGGCTCGGCCTTATGCCTGGTGTTTTGTTCCACTCCTGCCGCCCTAGTTTCCGTCATATCGGTGTTATGTTCCCGGATTTTGCGTTCCTTATGCGGTTGGGTAATAATGGGAACCCCTTGATAGTTCGCCTTGAATAAAACTCTTCCAGCAATGCCCAACATTGGTTTTACCATTCGCCACCTAGACTTTTCTTTCCCTTGGGTTCTGCAGACTCAAGGGTCATCATTATTTTAACCCCCCGCGCCAGTGCTCCTTTGAGTGTTGGTCCAACCTGTCAGCTGCCGGTGGCCACCAGGGGCAACTCTGGGCTGGCCTACCCGTACCTTGGACAATCTGAGTGTGCCCTGAGAAAGAGATATGTGCAGCTCCTATCGGGATTTTTCGGCACATTCGGGCGGTGTTGCTAGATTTGTTTTAGCTTGTCGAAATTATCTTGTAGAACCGGGATACCGAGTCTGATCGGAATGTCTCGGGAGAAGGTATATCCTTCGTTGACTGTGAGAGCTTGTCATGGGCTAAGTTGGGACTCCCCTGCAGGGATTTGAACTTTCGAAAGCCGTGCCCGCGGTTATGGGCAGATGGGAATTTGTTAATGTCCGGTTGTAGAAAACCTGAAGTTGATCTTAATTAAAATACATCAACCGCGTGTGTAACCGTGATGGTCTCTTTCCGGCGGAGTCCGAGAAGTGAACACGGTGTTGGAGTTATGCTTGGCGTAGGTTGCTATAGGATCACTTCTTGATCATACTTTTATCGACCGTGCTTTGCCTTCTCTTCTCGCTCTCATTTGCGTATGTTAGCCACCAAATATGCTAGTCGCTTGCTGCAGCTCCACCTCATACCTTTACCTTACCCATAAGCTTAAATAGTCTTGATCGCGAGGGTGCGAGATTGCTGAGTCCCCGTGGCTCACAGATTACTTCAAAAACCAGCTTGCAGGTGCCGATGAGTCTGTGTAGATGATGCAACCAAGCTCAGGAGGAGATCGATGAAGATCTTGTCCTTTGTGTTGTTTCGTTCTAGTTGATCAGTAGCGGAGCCCAGTTGGGGTCGTTCGGGGATCGTGTCGCATTTGGGGTTCTTCTTTTATTTTGGTTCCGTAGTCGGACCTTGATTGTATTTGGATGATGTAATGCTTTATTCATGTATTGTGTGAAGTGGCGATTGTAAGCCAACTATGTATCCCTTTCCCTTATGTATTACATGGGTTGTGTGAAGATTACCTCACTTGAGACATTGCTTTCAATGCGGTTATGCCTCTAAGTCGTGCTTCGACACGTGGGAGATATAGCCGCATTGAGGGCGTTACAAATGGTCTCTTGGAAATCCATATGATGTAACCCTTTTTGCGGTGTGTTTGTTTGGATCGGATGAACTTTGAGTTTATGATCAGATCTACATTTTTATCCATGAACGTTATTTGAGTTTCTTTGATCTCTTATATGCATGATTGCTTATAGCCTCATATTTCTTCTCCGATATTAGGGTTTTGTTTGGCCAACTTGATCTATTTATCTTGCAATGGGAAGAGGTGCCTTGTAGTGGGTTCAATCTTACGATGCTTGATCCCAATGACAGAAGGGGAACCGACACGTATGTATCATTGCTAGTAAGGATAAAATGATGGGGTCTATTTCTACATAAATAGATCTTGTCTACATCATGTCATCATTCTTATTGCATTACTCCGTTTCTCCATGAACTTAATACACTAGATGCATGCTGGATAGCGGTCGATGTGTGGAGTAATAATAGTAGATGCAGGCAGGAGTCGGTCTACTAGTCTTGGACGTGATGTGTAGCGACCCGACCTCAAACGGTCAAGTCTCTATGCTTCAGTGTCATCCCTGGATCAGTAATGCTGATACACACAGTACTCGAAGGATTTATAACAGAGTAGAAATCACACACTTATTACATCGAATGTCTCAAAAGAGAACTTATTACAATAAATATGGCTTAAGGCCATCTAAATACGATAACAGCGGAAGACTTGGAATATAAAGTGAGTCCATCAACTCCAACGACATAGCTGAGTGCATGCCAACCGACCTATGGCACCTTACTCGTCGTCTGAAAAGTCTGCAACATGATACGTTGCAGCCTGAAAACGGGTCAGCACATGGAATATGCTAGCATGAAAATAATAGATAAATGCTATCACTACATGCATATATGGCTGGTGGAGGCTCTATGGTTACAATGTTTTTGCGAAAAGCCAATTTTTCCCTACAACAAAGGAATATATTTTATTTAACTATCATGGTAGTTGAAACAACATTGAGAATAGTACCCCCATCTCAATCCCAATTAAAAGTAATAATCAACCCAACAAATTAATTTAAAGTGATGAGATCCATAGGATAATTCAAAAACCAGATACTCAAGATGTCCATAACTGGGGACACGGCTAACCATGATTAGTTTGTACACTCTGCTGAGGTTTGCGCACTTTTCCCCACAAGACTCGATCTCCTCCGTTGGATTTCTCGCACTACATGGTGTTTGAGAAACGGATGACCGAGACACAGTGTTTCAGAAGCATTAACTCTAACCCCGGATAGACTGTACCAACCTACATCCCCTACATCTACTAGTCTACCATTGGAAGATGTCACGCAACTTACTTTAACTATGCTAGAGTCCATAATAGCTTGTGGATGCACACGGAAGTTTCAAGCATGAATAATCTGATCATCCCGTTGACCCTGGGTGGAGGACCATAGGAGGATCATACGGTATAACCCCGGGATCTCCTAGGACAACACTGGTATAACCCCAGGTGCCCACAAGCAATCCACCCAGATGTGTATTAAAGTTTCCACCTTAAGTTGAACCATTAATTAACAACTCACATCTATCATGGATACTCTCAAACCAAAACCACGTCTACGAGCATAGCATGGCAATATAAGCATAACGTAGAAGTAACTCCCAAGGGTTTGATAATAAACAGGGTAATAGGTTCTACCTCATCAACTACTTCCCAGACCCACATGTTAAGAGATCCTACTCATCCAATGTTTGAGGGTTGAAACTAATGCATATAAACTGGGTATGAAAGAGTATGATCAATGTGTTACTTGCCTTGCTAACGATCTACAAATCCTAAAGACTCATAGTAGCACGCTTCGCACTCCGGGAATTCTATCGCAAACAAACAATAGCATACATAAGCAATCAAGCAAAGATGCAAGGTGAAAACTTCGAATCAGAAGATGTAACCAGAAAGTTCAACTGAAGAACTCCGGTTTGCAAAAAGAATCAAATCAAATGGAGCAACGGAACTCAAACTACGAAAGAAACAAGATCCAGTTACTAATCTGGACGAAAGTCGAATTTTACAGTACCAAAATCTTGTTCAAGTTGGTTAAACAGAAAGAGGGCTTCGAGACGAAGATCTAGGCGCTTGTTTCACCCGATTTGGACAAACGAGCGAAAAGATAAACTAAAACAAAAATTAGGGCAGAAATCGTGATCGAAAATAATCGCGGAAAAACCCTAAAAAAACGAGACGAAAAGGCTAACGAATGAACGTTCGTTGTCTGCGGCTAACTGACGAACAGCGTTCGTTAAAACGATTGAACGGATGAGCGTCCACTAAACAACTAAACCGAAAAAATGAACCGATCTATTAAAAAAATAGATCTAGGGTTTAAAAAAAATCGATCGGTTAACCGAAAAAACGACGAACGGCGGCGGCAGCAACCTCCGGTGAGGCTCCGGCGGGGCAGCGCAGCGTCGAGGGGCTCTGGCGGCAGTTAGGGGCGATGGTGGCGCGGCTGCGAGCGCGGGTGCGGGGCGGCGGTGTGTGGCGGAGAGGGCGGCGGGCCCCCCGCTTATAAAGGGGGGGGGGTCGGGGTGGTCCGACTTGGGGAAGGGGGCGGCCAGCGGCGTGGCGGCGCGGGACTCCGGCGAGTCCGAGCCGGGCACGGGAGGGAGGCGGCGGCGCTAGGCGGGCCGGCCTGCTCGGCTGGGCTCCAGCCCAGTCGGGCGGGAAACTAAAAAAAATAGATTTCGCCCGAAAAATCCTAGAAAATAAAATAAAAATACAAAAATACAAAAACAAATTTTCAACGTCTAAATAGAATATTAAGAACAAAGTGAACATTTTCTTGGCCCTAAAATGCAATTTTGAAAAATGCAAATTTTCTAATTCAAATAAAATAGGAAATAAATCCAAATAAAAATACTTATTTGATTTTAATATTTTCCCTATAATATTTCATTTATATTGGAGAAGTCATATTATCTCCTCTCATATATTTTAATTAGAAATATTTTCGAAGAGGAAAAAAATTAAAACCAAATGACCCTCTTTTCAAAATTTGAGAAAACTCAAATATGAAAATAACGAAATTCCCAACTCTCTCCGTGGGTCCTTGAGTTGCTTAGAATTTCGAGGATTTGTGAAACGAAAATGCGGTAAAATATGATATGCATGAATGCCATACATCACATATGGCTACATACTCGGCAATGTCCTTCTTCATTCTAGTCCACCAGAAACGCTCCTTCAAATCCAAATACATCTTGGTGTTTACGGGGTGTATCGAGTATGGCGAGTCATGAGCTTCCTGAAGTATCAACTTCCTGACCTCTGCATTATTGGGCACATAAACTCGGTCCTTAAACCACAAGGTGCCGTGCTCATCCTCACGAAAACCTTTGGCCTTACCTTCACTTATCTTCTCCTTTATCTCCGCAATTTCCTTGTCATCCTTCTGAGCTTCACGAATCTTTCCCAACAATGTAGACAGAACTTCCATTGCTGCAAAAAAACCTCTAGGAACAATCTCCAAACGAAGCTCCTTGAGCTCTTTTGCTAACTCCTTTGGCAAACCTCCTGTTACCAAGGTATTGGCATAACTCTTCCGGCTCAAAGCGTCTGCTACGACATTGGCCTTGCCTGGATGATAGTGCAACTTCATATCGTAATCCTTTATAAGCTCCAACCAGCTCCTTTGCCTGAGATTCAACTCCTTTTGTGTGAAAATGTACTTCAAACTCTTGTGATCCGTGTACACATCACAATGGTTTCCAATAAGAAAATGTCTCCAGGTTTTGAGTGCATGCACTATAGCTGCTAACTCCAAATCATGCGTGGCATAATTCAACTCATGCAGTCGAAGTTGTCCTAAGGCATATAAAACAACTCTTCCATCTTGCATAAGTACACCTCCAAGTCCTAAGAGAGAGGCGTCGCAATACACTTGGAAATCCTTGCGTATATCTGGCAGAATCACCACTGGGGCCGTAGTCAAACATTTCTTCAACTCCTGACAACTTGCCTCACATTCAACCGTCCATTTGAACTTAGTGTCCTTCTTCAACAACTCCGTCATGGGCTTCACAATATTAGAGAAATTCTCAATGAATCTACGATAATATCTCGCGAGTCCCAGAAAACTTCGGATCTCTCCCACCGAGGTGGGTGCCAACCACTCAGTGACTGACTTAACCTTGGTGGGGTCTACTGCTATACCTTCTCGTGATATAACATGTCCAAGGAATACTACTTCCTTCATCCAAAACTCACACTTGCTGAACTTGGCATATAACTGATGTTCCCTAAGCTTCTCGAGAACTAAACGCAAATGCTCCTTGTGCTCTTCTTCATTCTTCGAGTATACCAGAATATCATCAATAAACACCACAACAAACTTATCCAAGAACTCCATGAATACCTTATTCATCATGCTCATGAAAAATGCAGGGGCATTAGTCAATCCAAATGACATAACCGTGTACTCGTATAGCCCGTACCTTGTGGTGAAAGCTGTCTTAGGTATATCATGTTCTCGGATTTTTAGCTGGTGATATCCTAATCGCAGATCGATCTTGAAATATACTTTAGCTCCTTGCAACTGATCAAACAAATCATTGATCATCGGCAGTGGGTACTTGTTCTTGACTATTACTTCATTCAATGCCCGATAATCAACAACCATTCTCAGAGACTTATCCTTCTTCTCAACCAGGAGCACTGGGCTCCCCATGGTGATGAACTTCGTCGAATATAACCTTTCTCCAATAAATCCTTGATCTGCTTCTTAATCTCCTCCAGATCATTCGCGGGCATTCGGTATGGTCTCTTTGATATCGGTCCGGTGCCTGGCAACAGCTCTATCAAAAACTCAATATCACGATCTGCTGGCATGCCTGGTAATTCCTCTGGAAATACATCCGGGTAATCCTTCACTACATGCACTTCTTCCTGAACAATTCTGTGAAACCCTAGCAGTCTCGGTGCCACCGAACTGTGACTCGGTCTGACCGAGTTCACCAGTTCTGGTGCCAAAACTGCTTCGGTGTCACCGAGTTTGAAAATCGGTAGATCCGAGATGCTTTCTGTGGAAAACTAAAACTAAGTTTTTGAATTAATCTTTTGCAAAAATCTCTGCTTTCTGTGATGCTCATCCACTCTATCTTATCCATAATCTATTCACAGGGTCAGCAGTCAGTTTGCAACATGTCTGATCAAAGTGACAGCCAGAACCTCTCAGAGCAGCAAGTGGTCATGAGTGAGGGCACTAGTCCCTCCAGTTCATCTGATGAAGGCAGCAGGAGCACCCCCAGCAATCTGCCTAAGGCTGCCACACATCAAAGGAAGAAGAGAACGTCTGATTCTGAAGATGATGACTATGTGGCAGAGGAGGAGGCCACTTCCAAAAGAGTTGAGCCAGCTCAAGGCTCAAAGCCAGGCCTGAAAGTCAAGAGGCCAGCAGGCAGGCAGCCAATGTCAAAGGCTAGAGCCTCAACTGAGAAGCCTGCTCCCATTGAGCCCGTTGCTGCTGAGGGCAAAAAGAGGAAGGAGAGAGTAAAGAAGACTGTAGCCAAAGTGCTTGGGAGAGCCTCCATCATGGTAGAAGAGGAGGAGGAAGAAGAGGCAGCTGCACCAGCGCCCAAGGCAGCCAAACTTATGGGAGATGCCATAAGGTCAGGAACAGCTGCATCCAAGCCCAAGGAAGCACCTAAGGCTGCATCTAAGCCTAAGAGTGCACCAAAGAGAAACACACGAAGCATCCCAGCTGCAGAAAAGAACAAGGCCCCAGTGCTTGAAGCTATCGAAGAAGAGGAAGAGAGTGTCCTTAGGAAGCTCAAGCCCAAGATCCCAGACCACAACGATGCTCATCCTGTGGCTGAGGATATGAAGCTCAGGAGAGATTCAGGGCTGAGGAAATGGAGAGAAGCAGATCCGTATGCTTCTAGGAGAAGGACTGCCGTGGATTACAGGTTTCATACAAAGGAGCAACAAGATTTTTATGAGACTGTTTTGCTTGACAAGAAGCCAATCGTTTGTGACATGAGATGGGTCGACTGGACCTACATCAAGGAGAATGAAGAGTACTACCCAGGAGTTCAGGACAGCTTCAGAGCGTGTGGAGTAGAGGACTTTGTTGGGCAGAAGCTCACAAAGTGGAACGAGGAACTCATCATGCAGTTCTACTCCACAACTCACTTCTATCCAGATGGGAGGATTACATGGATGTCTGAGGGTACAAGGTACCAATCTACAGTGGCTGAGTGGGCACAGATCATCAATGCCCCAGAAGAGCAAGATGAGGACTTGGATATCTATGCCAAGAAGAAGATGGACCATAACTCCATGTCCAACATGTACACGGAAATTCCCAATGAAGCTCTTGACACATTCAAGTTTGGCTCAGTGCATTATCTGCTATCAGGATTGCCCACTATCAATTGGATACTAAGGCACACTCTGTTGCCTAAGTCTGGAGATCACAAGATGATCAGAGGCCATGCTATCAACTTGCTACATGTGTTTGATGTGCCTCAGAAGTTGAAGGTGATGAGCCTCATAGTTGAAACGATCAAAAAGACTGTGGCAGATCAGTAGAGGAGCTGTGGATATGCCCCTCAGATTCAGGAGCTCATCAACTCCAAGATGAGCACGGGCGTATATTTGTCGGATAAGGAACACCTGCCCATCCGTCCAGATTTTGAGAACAATGAAGTTGTGATGACAGAGAATGAGCCATCGTCTGCACAAGCATATGCAAAGAAGGAGAAGGCGAGGAAGGAGAAAGCTGCCAGGATGCCTACTCAAGCGGAGGCATCTGAGTACTTCTTGAAGACCAAACAAGAGCAGCTTGGTTACTTGATTGCATCCACGCTGAGAATTGAGCAAAGTCTGGCCACTCTCACTAAGAATCAGCAGAGCCTAGAGAGGATCATGGAACAGAAGTTCTATGACTTGGATGTCAAGGTAACAGAAGTTCAGTCTGCAATGGAGCAGCTCCAGGAGGACATGAATGAAAGGAGAGGCAGGACTACCACTCATGCTTTTTCTAGAGTGCCACGAGGCCCGAGGTCGTCTGCACTGCCAGTTGCTGACACCAAAGCCACCACTTCAGCACCAGCCACAGCCTCCGCTCCAGCATCTACTTTAGCTCCAACTCCAGCGACTACCTCAACATCTACAGAAGCCTTCGTCCTTGGAGTGATCCGGACTCCACCACCACCTGAAGATCAAGCCTGAGCGTCGATCTAGCACTATGCATTTTCTAGGAACTTTTTGGTAACTTGTTGGCAAAGGGGGAGAAGATGTATAGATCATAGGCTTCGAGAGAGAGAGAGAGAGTGTTGCTTTTCTCTCTTGTTTTATTTGGTGGTTTTTCGAACCTTTTCTGCTTTTGAGTGCTTGATACTACGTCCTTATGTTTGCAAGACATCGATGATCATGTGTTTGATCATAAGCTACACTTAATGTTTGCTTAATGCTTGCTTAAATATTATCATTCTATCTATCGTTTGTGATCATTCACTCTTCTTGGTGATGAGTGCATGTATTTCATTCTTATCATTTTGAGCGCTCCACCAAGATGTATGTGACATGGAAGAGTAACCCATGACTCTAACTCTTTGTGCATTTGCAGTCCAAAGCAAATTTTAAATATGCACAAATTTAGGGGGAGCTCTTACTTATCACATACTTCTCAAAGCGACGATATATTTCATGCTTATTATCATTTGTCGAAGCTTTGATCTATATGTTGTCATCAATTACCAAAAAGGGGGAGATTGAAAGTGCAACTATCCCTAGGTGGTTTTGGTAATTCATAACAACATATAGCTCATTGAGCTAATGCTATTCCAAGATGATTATTTCAGGAAAGCTCAATGATTGGCATGGCATGGATATGAAAGTGGAACCCTCAAAATGCTAAGGACAATGGATTGGCTCAAGCTCAAAAGCTCAAGACTCTTCATTTTATATTTTAGTGATCCAAGATCACATTGAGTCCATAGGAAAAGCCAATACTATTAAGGAGGGATGAGGTGTTGCTTAATGAGCCTCTTGCTTCATGTGCTTAGTGATATGCTCCAAAACCCTCAACTACTTTCCCATATCCACATATGACCAAAACTCTAAGCCAAACTCGGTCCTACCGATTCTTCCTATCCGGCGCCACCGAGTTTCACTTGTCATTAGCCGCTGCCAAACCGTAGCAATTCGGTTCTACCGATAAGGATCTCGGTCTCACCGAGATGGGGTTGCAAACTCTCTGTTTCCATTTCGTAACTTTTCGGTCCCACCGAAAGAGCGAATCGGTCCCACCGAGATTGCAATGTAAACTCAGTGTTTCCCCTTTGTAACTTTTCGGTCTCACCGAGTTCCACTCGGTCTCACCGAAAGAGCAAATCGGTCCCACCGAGTTTTCCTGACCAACTCTCTGGTTAGCTAATTACCAAATTCGGTCTCACCGAGTTTGTGTAATCGGTCTCACCAAGATTACGTTATGCCCAAACCCTAACCGAATCGGTCCTACTGAGTTGCATGTCGGTCCCACCGAAATCACTAACGGTCACTAGGTTTACATTTTCGGTCCGACCAAGTTTATTGATTCGGTCCCACCGAGATTGGAAAACTGTGTAACGGTTGGATTTTGTGTGGAGGCTATATATACCCTCCACCTCTTTCTCATTCAGTGAGAGAGCCATCAGAACACACACATCATTCCAACTCATTTGTTCTGAAAGAGAACCACCTACTCATGTGTTGAGACCAAGACATTCCATTCCTACCATATGAATCTTGATCTCTAGCCTTCCCAAGTTGCTTTCCACTCAAATCTTCTTTCCACCAAATCCAAATTCTATGAGAGAGAGTTGAGTGTTGGGGAGACTATCATTTGAAGCACAAGAGCAAGGAGTTCATTACATACACACCATTTGTTACTTCTTGGAGAGTGGTGTCTCCTAGATTGGCTAGGTGTCACTTGGGAGCCTCCGACAAGATTGTGGAGTTGAACCAAGGAGTTTGTAAGGGCAAGGAGATCGCCTACTTCGTGAAGATCTACCGCTAGTGAGGCAAGTCCTTCGTGGGCGATGGCCATGGTGGGATAGACAAGGTTTCTTCTTCGTGGACCCTTTGTGGGTGGTTGCTTCTTCGTGGACCCTTTGTGGGTGGAGCCCTTCGTGGACTCGCGCAACCGTTGCCCTTGGTGGAGCCCTGTGTGGACTCGCGCAACCGCTACCCTTCGTGGGTTGAAGTCTCCATCAACGTGGATGTAGGATAGCACCACCTATCTGAACCACAGGAAAAACATCCGTGTCTCCAATAGTGTTTGAATTCTCCAAACCCTTCCCTTTATATTCTTGCAAGTTGCATGCTTTACTTTCCGCTGCCCATAAACTCTTTGCATGCTTGCTTGAATTGTGTGATGATTGCTTGACTTGTCCTAAAATAGCTAAAATCTGCCAAGAACTAAAATTGGGAAAAGGTTAAGTTTTTATTTGGTCAAGTAGTCTAATCACCCCCCCTCTAGACATACTTTCGATCCTACAGCTGAAGCGCCCACATATCTGGTAGATAGTGTCCTTAAGCTCCTTGTGATAAACTTCGTCGATGCGTCCCATGGAGATGTGGGCTGCCATGCTCTTTCCTAGACTCCAGGTTGGTGCATCAAAGGAAAACTCTATGGGCTCAGTGACTGGCGTGAATGTCCTTCCTGGAACTTGAACTCAGATCATCCAACGTTCCTCTTCTGGTAGTGTGGTGGTGTAGGTCCCGGTGAAGCTTGGTATTCTAATGTTCAGGTACCTAGTGACTTCCTTCAAGTGACGTCCAAACGGGGTGTCTTCATCCGGCTGTGTAAACTTGTTCCTTGAGTCCGTCATCCTAAAGAGTAGAAAATGGAGAGAGTCAGAAATGGGTAGAAAAGAGTGATCTATGGCTCATCTTAATGG
Organism: Triticum urartu; assembly: GCF_056163025.1. NCBI lineage: Eukaryota > Viridiplantae > Streptophyta > Magnoliopsida > Poales > Poaceae > Triticum > Triticum urartu. The sequence continues at coordinate 357,791,246 of NC_141876.1, read as the reverse complement.
TCGTGTCCTACATTCAGCGTGTGCTCTGATACCATCTTGTAGCGACCCGACCTCAGACGGTCAAGTCTCTGTGCTTCGGTGTCATCCCTGGATCGGTAATGCTGACACACACAATACTCAAAGGATTTATAACAGAGTAGCAATCACACACTTATTACATCGAATGTCTCAAAAGAGAACTTATTACAATAAATATGGCTTAAGGCCATCTAAATACGATAATAGCGGAAGACTTGGAAGATAAAGTGAGTCCATCAACTCCAACGGCATAGCTGAGTGCATGACAACTGACCTATGGCATCTTACTCGTCGTCTGAAAAGTCTGCAACATGATACGTTGCAGCCCGAAAACGGGTTAGCTAATGGAATATGCTGGCATAGTAACATAGTAGAGCAAAGAATGCTATCACTACATGCATATATGGCTGGTGGAGTCTCTATGGTTACAATGTTTTTGCGAAAAGCTAATTTTTCCCTACAACAAAGGAATATATTTTATTTAACTATCATGGTAGTTGAAACAACATTGAGAATGGTACCCCCATCTCAATCCCAATTAAAAGTAATTATCAACCCAACAAATTAATTTAAAGTGATGAGATCCATAGGATAATTCAAAAACCAGATACTCAAGATGTCCATAACCGGGGACACGACTAACCATGATTAGTTTGTACACTCTGCAGAGGTTTGCGCACTTTTCCCCACAAGCCTCGATCTCCTCCGTTGTATTTCTCGCACTACATGGTGTTTGAGAAACGGATGACCGAGACACAGTGTTTCAGAAGCATTAACTCTAACCCCGGGTAGACTGTACCAACCTACATCCCCTACATCTGCTAGTCTACCATTGGAAGATGTCACGCAACTTACTTCAACTATGCTAGAGTCCATAATAGCTTGTGGCTGCACACGGAAGTTTCAAGCATGAATAATCTTATGATCCCGTTGACCCTGGGTGGCGGACCATAGGAGGATCACATGGTATAACCCCGGGATCTCCTAGGACAACACTGTTATAACCCCAGGTGCCCACAAGCAATCCACCTAGATGTGTATTAAAGTTGCCACCTTAAGTTGAACCATTAATTAACAACTCACATATTTATGGATACTCTCAAACCCAAACCATGTCTACGAGCATAGCATGGCAATATAAGCATAACGTAGAAGTAACTCCCAAGGGTTTGATAATAAACATGGCAATAGGTTCTACCTCATCAACTACTTCCCAGACCCACATGCTAAGAGATCCTACTCATGCAATGTTGAGGGTTGAAACTAATGCATAAAAATTGGGTATTAAAGAGTATGATCAATGTGCTACTTGCCTTGCTGACGATTTGCAAATCCTAAAGACTTGTAGTGGCACGCTTCGCACTCCGGGAATTCTATCGCAAACAAACAATAGCATACATAAGCAATCAAGCAAAGATGCAAGGGTAAAACTTCGAATAATAAGATCTATCCAGAAAGTTCAACTCAAGAACTCCGGTTTGCAAAAAGAATCAAATCAAACAGAGCAACGAAACTCAAACTACAAAAGAAGCAAGATCCGGTTACTAATCTGGACCAAAGTCAAATTTTACACTACCAAAATCTTGTTCAAGTTGGTTAAACATAAATAGGGCTTCGAGACGAAGATCTAGGCACTGGTTTCACCCGATTTGGATAAACGAGCGAAAAGATAAACTAAAACGAAGATTAGGGCAGAAATCACGATCGAAAATAATCGCGGGAAAACCCTGGAAAAAAATGAGCCGAACAGGCTAACGAACGAACGTTCGTTGTCGGCGGCTAAATGACGAACATCGTTTGTTAAAATGAAGGAAGGACGAGCGTCCTCTAAACAACTAAACCAAAAAAAGCTGAACCGATCTATTAAAAAAATAGATCTAGGGTTTAAAAAACCGGACGGTTAACCAAAAAAAATGACGAACGGCGGCGGCGGCAGTAGCTACCTCCGGCGATGCTCCAGCGGGGCGGCGCAGCGTCGAGGGGCTCTGGCGGCGGTGAGGGGCGACGGCGGCCGGCTGCGGGCGCGGGTACGTGGCGGCGGTGGGTGGCGGAGAGGGTGGCGGGGCTCCCGCTTATAAAGGGGGGGGGTCGGGGTGGTCCGACTTGGGGAAGGGGGCGGCCAGCGGCGTGGCAGCGCAGGACTCCGGCGAGTCCGAGTCGGGCACGGGATGGAGGCGGCAGCGCTAGGCGGGCCGGCCTGCTCGGCTGGGTTCCGGCCCAGTCGGGCGGGAAACTTAAAAGAAAACACCGATTTCGCCGGCAAAATCCTAGAAAATAAAATAAAAATCTAAAAATACCAAAACCATATTTCACCGTCTAAATAGAATATTTAGAACAAAGTGAACATTTTCTTGGCCTAAAATGCAATTTTGAAAAATGCAATTTTTTCTAATTCAAATAAAATAGCAAAAAAATCCAAATAAAAAATACTTATTTGATTTTAATATTTTCCCTCTAATATTTCATTTATTTTGGAGAAGTCATATTATCTCCTCTCATATATTTTAATTAGAAATATTTTCGAAGAGGAAAAATAATTAAAACCAAATGATCCTCTTTTCAAAATTTGAGAAAACTCAAATATGAAAATAACAAAATTCCCAACTCTCTGTGTGGGTCCTTGAGTTGCTTAGAATTTTGAGGATTCGCGAAACAAAAATGCGGTAAAATATGATATGCATGAATGACCTATATATAACATTCCAAATTGAAAATTTGGGATGTTACAAACCTACCCCCCTTAAGATGAATCTCACCCTCGAGATTCAGGTTGGCTAGAAAATAGGTGTGGGTGGTCTTTGCGTAGATCATCCTCTCGCTCCCAGGTGGCTTCATCCTCAGTATGGTGGCTCCACTAGACTTTGCAAAACTTAATAACCTTGCTGTGGGTAACTCGGCTGGCAAACTCGAGAATCTTGACTGGTTTCTCCTCATAGGTCAGATCACTATCCAACTGAATTGCTTCCAGGGGCACTATATCTCTTAGAGGGACATCGGCCATCTCTGCATGGCACTTCTTCAACTGGGAAACGTGAAACACATCATGAACTCCTGACAGTCCTTCAGGTAACTCCAACTTGTAGGCTACCTCTCCCATACGTTCCAAAACACGATACGGTCCTAAAAATCTCAGGGCTAATTTTCCCTTGACTCCAAGTCGCTTAACTCCTCGGAGCGGTGACACACGGAGATATGCTCTGTCTCCGACTTCATAGACTACCTCCTTGCGTTTTGAGTCTGCATAGCTCTTCTGTCTGGACTGTGCTACCTTCAATCTATCTCGAATCAACTTAACCTTCTCTTCTGACTCTTTGATCAAATCTGGTCCAAACAACTGACGGTCTCCAACTTCATCCCACATTAACGGTGTCCTGCACCTTCGTCCATACAGGGCTTCGAACGGTGCCATCTTCAAACTGGCCTGGTAACTATTGTTGTATGAGAACTCCGCATAGGGCAAGTTGTCGTCCCAACTAGATCCACAATCTAGCGCACATGCTCTCAACATGTCCTCCAGAATCTGATTGACTTTCTCGGTCTGTCCATCTGTCTGCGGATGAAAGACTGTACTGAACTCTAGCCTGGTACCCAAAGTCTGGTGCAGCTGGTGCTAAAACTTTGAAGTAAGCTGTGTTCCTCTATCTAATACGATGGTCCCCGGAACTCCATGCAGACATACGATCCTGGTCATATATATCTTGGCCAACTTCGCACTTGTGTAGGTGGTTTTCACTGGGATAAAGTGAGCTGCTTTGGTCAAACGGTCCACTACTACCCAGATAGAATCATATCCCGATTGGGTCCTGGGTAATCCGGTGATAAAATCCATGCCAAGCTTATCCCACTACCATTTGGGTATCGGCATAGGCTGCAGTAATCCTACTGGCTTCTGATGTTCTTCCTTCACTCTCTGACATACATCAAATATGGCTACATACTCGACAATGTCCTTCTTCATTCCAGTCCACCAGAAACGCTCCTTCAAATCGAAATACATCTTGGTGTTTTCGGGGTGTATCGAGTATGGCGAGTCATGAGCTTCCTGAAGTATCAACTTCCTGATCTCTGCATTATTGGGCACATAAACTCGGTCCTTAAACCACAAGGTGCCGTGCTCATCCTCACGAAAACCTTTGGCCTTACCTTCACTTATCTTCTCCTTTATCTCCGCAATTTCCTTGTCACCCTTCTGAGCTTCACGGATCTTTCCCAACAATGTAGACTGAACTTCCATTGCTGCAACAAAACCTCTAGGAACAATCTCCAAATGAAGCTCCCTGAGATCTTCTGCTAACTCCTTTGGCAAACCTCCTGTTACTAAGGTATTGGCATAACTCTTCCGGCTCAAAGCATCTGCTACGACATTGGCCTTGCCTGGATGATAGTGCAACTTCATATCGTAATCCTTTATAACTCCAACCATCTCCTTTGCCCGCAATTCAACTCCTTTTGTGTGAAAATGTACTTCAAACTCTTGTGATCCGTGTACACATCACAATGGTTTCCAGTAGGAAAATGTCTCCAGGTTTTAAGTGCATGCACTACAGCTGCGAACTCCAAATCATGCGTGGCATAATTCAACTCATCCGGTCGAAGTTGTCATGAGCCATATGAAACAACTCTTCCATCTTGCATAAGTACACCTCCAAGTCCTAAGCGAGAGGCGTTGCAATACACTTGGAAATCCTTGCGTATATCTGGCAGAATCAGCACTGGGGCCGTAGTCAAACGTTTCTTTAACTCCTGAAAACTTGCCTCACATTCAACCGTCCATTTGAACTTAGTGTCCTTCTTCAACAACTCCGTCGTGGTCTTCACAATCTTAGAGAAATTCTCAATGAATCTATGATAATATCCCGCGAGTCCCAGAAAACTGCGGATCTCTCCCACTGAGGTGGGTGCCTACCACTCAGTGACTGACTTAACCTTGGTGGGGTCTACTACTATACCTTCTCCTGATATAACATGTCTAAGGAATCCTACTTCCTTCAGCCAAAACTCACACTTGTTGAACTTGGCATATAACTGATGTTCCCTGAGCTTCTCAAGAACTAAACGCAAATGCTCCTTGTGCTCTTCTTCATTCTTCGAGTATACCAGAATATCATCAATAAACACCACAATAAACTTATCCAAGAACTCCATGAATACCTTATTCATCATGCTCATGACATAGGCAGGGGCATTAGTCAATCCAAATGACATAACCGTGTACTCGTATAGCCCGTACCTTGTGGTGAAAGCCGTCTTAGGTATATCATGTTCTCGGATTTTTAGTCGGTGATATCCTGATCGCAGATCGATCTTGGAATATACTTTAGCTCCTTGCAACTGATCAAACAAATCATTGATCATCGGCAATGGGTACTTGTTCTTGATTGTTACTTCATTCAATGCCCGATAATCAACAACCATTCTCAGAGACTTATCCTTCTTCTCAACCAGGAGCACTGGGGCTCCCCATGGTGATGAACTTCGTCGAATGTAACCTTTCTCCAATAACTCCTTGATCTGCTTCTTAATCTCCTCCAGATCATTCGTGGGCATCCAGTATGGTCTCTTCGATATCGGTCCGGTGCCTGGCAACAACTCTATCAAAAACTCAATATCACGATCTGGCAGCATGCTTGGTAATTCCTCTAGAAATACATCAGGGTAATCCTTCACTACAGGCACTTCTTCCTGAACAACTCCCGTGAGTGAATTTAAGTGAGTACTCTTAGGAGTATGTCTGCATACATACTTAATCCTTTTTCCCTCCGGGGTGGTGAGTAGAATTGACCTACTGGCGAATCAATGTTTCCTCCATACTTCGATAACCAATCCGTCCCCAGTATCACATCCAACCCTTGGGATTCCAAAATTATTAGGTCTGAGGGGAAAACATGGCTGCCAATGGTTAAGGGTAACCGGTCGCACCATCGGCTAGCCATATACTTTGCACCTGGTGAGCTTACTAGCAAAGGTGTCCTAAGGGCTAAGGTGGGTAACTTAAACTTGTCCACAAATCCCCTTGAAATGTATGAATGCGATGCACCACTATAAAAAAGAACGAGAGCGGTAAATGACTTAACCAAAAACTTACCGATAACCGCATCTGGCTGCTCTTGAACCTCCTCTACGTTCACGTGGTTCACTTGTCCCCTGTTGAAAGGGTTGGGCTTCTTCCCAGATCTTCCATTACCATTGCCATTCTTCAAATCTGGACAATCATTGGTGTAGTGCCCATTCTTCCCGCACTTGAAACAGGTAACGTGACTCTGGTCCTTCTTGGCGAGTGTGGCTGGGTTAGAGCGATACTGATTGCTGCTTGCTTCATTCCCATTCCCACTCTTTGGGCCATTGTGGTTATGAGAACTTCCTCCATTGTGAGTGTGGCCTCCATGGTTATGGGTGTATCTTCCCAGGTTCGGGGTAAAACGAGGCTTCTGCGATGCTCCTGTATTGTACTTCCTGTTGGGGAACGTAGTAATTTCAAAAAAATTCCTACGCACACGCAAGATCATGGTGATGCATAGCAACGAGAGGGATGAGTATCATCGACGTACCCTCGTAGACCGTAAGCGGAAGCATTATGAGAACGCGGTTGATGTCGTTGAACGTCTTCACGATCTGACCAATCCAAGTACCGAACGCATGACACCTCCTTGTTCAGCACATGTTCAACTCGATGACGTCCCGCGAGCCCTGATCCAGCAAAGCTTCACGGGAGAGTTTCGTCAGCACAACGGCGTGGTGACGGTGATGATGATGCTACCGACACAGGGCTTCGCCTAAGCACCGCTATGATATAGCCGAGGTGGAATATGGTGGAGGGGGCACCGCACATGGCTAAGGGATCAATGATCAACTTGTGTGTCTAGAGGTGCCCCTGCCCCCGTATATAAAGGAGCAAGGGGAGGAGGCGGCCGGCCAGGGAGAGGCGCCCCAAGGGAGTCCTACTCCAAGTAGGAGTAGGACTCCTCCTTTTCCTAGTAGGAGTAGGAGAGGGGGAAGGAAAGGGAGAGGAGGAGAAGGAAAGAGGGGGCCGGCCCCTTTGCCCTAAACCAATTTGGTTTGGGCCTTGGGGGGGTGCGCCCCACACTCCCATTGCTGCCCTCTATTTCCACTAAGGCCCATATAGGCCCATTAAGCCCCCCGGGGGGTTCCGGTAACCCCCCGGTACTCCGGTATATATCCGAAACCTCCCAGAACCTTTCCGATGTCCGAACATAGTCATCCAATATATCGATCTTTACGTCTTGACCATTTCGAGACTCCTCGTCATGTCTGTGATCATATCCGGGACTCCGAACTACCTTTGGTACATCAAAACACAAAAACTCATAATACCGATCATCAACGAACTTTAAGTGTGCGGACCCTACGAGTTCGAGAACTATGTAGACATGACCGAGACACGTCTCCGGTCAGTAACCAATAGTAGAACCTGGATGCTCATATTGGCTGCCACATATTCTACGAAGATCTTTATCGGTCAAACCGCATAACAACATACGTTGTTCCCTTTGTCATCGGTATGTTACTTGCCCGAGATTCGATCGTCGGTATCTCAATACCTAGTTCAATCTCGTTACCGGCAAGTCTCTTTACTCGTTCTATAATACATCATTCCGCAACTAACTCATTATTTACAATGCTTGCAAGGCTTATAGTGATGTGCATTGCCGAGTGGGCCCAGAGATACCTCTCCGATAATCGGAGTGAAAAATCCTAATCTCGAAATACGCCAACTCAACAAGTACCTTCGGAGACACCTGTAGAGCACCTTTATAATCACCCAGTTATGTTGTGACGTTTGGTAGCACACAAAGTGTTCCTTCGGTAAACGGGAGTTGCATAATCTCATAGTCATAGGAACATGTATAAGACATGAAGAAAGCAATAGCAACATACTAAACGATCAAGTGCTAAGCTAACGGAATGGGTCAAGTCAATCACATCATTCTCCTAATGATGTGATCCCGTTAATCAAATGACAACTCATGTCTATGGCTAGCAAACATAACCATCTTTGATCAACGAGCTAGTCAAGTAGAGGCATACTAGTGACACTCTATTTGTCTATGTATTCACACATGTATCATGTTTCCGGTTAATACAATTCTAGCATGAATAATAAACATTTATCATGATATAAGGAAATAAATAATAACTTTATTATTGCCTCTAGGGCATATTTCCTTCACTTCCCTTGTCCATACTTCCTCTTGCGGCTCTCAATCTGCTGCTGCTTCCCTTCGATCATAAGAGCCTTATCTACCAACTCCTGGTAGTTGTTGAATGTTGCCACCATTAACTGCATGCTCATCTCATCATTCAGCCCTTCCATAAACTTCTCCTGCTTCGCGGAATCCGTGGCCACATCATCTAGGGCATAGCAAGATAACTTGCTAAACTCATCCACGTACTGAGCTATAGTATGATTCCCCTGGCGTAAGTTGCGAAACTCACGCTTCTTCATGCTTATAGCTCCTGTTGAGACATGGGCTATGCGGAAAGCTTGCTGAAACTGCTCCCAAGTGACATTTGCTATAGGAAAAGTGGCTGTGTAATTCTTCCACCATGCGGCTGGGGGTCCATCCAATTAGTGTGCGGAAAAATGCGCCTTGTCAGCATCTGTGCAACCGGCAGTGGTTAACTCCCTTCCAACCTACATAGCCAATCATCCGCAACTATGGGCTCAGTGCTACTGGAAAACACCGGCGGCTGTAACCTCAGAAAACGGGCTAAGTTGTCAACTGGAGGTGGCGGTGGAGGGTTGTTGTTGTTATTGTTGTTGTTGTTTTTGTTGCTGCCTTGGTTCTGAACTAACAACTGCATCAAGGCATTCTGCTGCTGGATCAACTGAGTGAGCTCCGGTGGGAAGACAAATCCGGGGTCATGTCTCGGAGATATCTGATGGGTTTAGAAGGAAGAGATTAGAATAGAATGAGGTCTAAGGAGAAAGCACTACTCATATGCACATGAGATAAACACAATCATATCATATCACTCAATCAATCAAGAAAGGGCATACAATCGGTCTAACTATCATTATAGTGCTCGGACTATTTTATATACATGGGGGAACACTACTGATAATATGGTGGTCTACTAGAAATTTTGATCGGTGGAAGACTCCATGATATCCTCTCCAGCTTTGTCTTCATAATCATCATCACTAGGTCGGAGTCGGTATCATCGATGATGATGTAGTCTTCCGAACGAATCTCCTTGGGTTCGTCGTCTTCTCCTCCTGGCGCGGGGTCTCGCATGAAAAATCCTAGCTTCCTCGTCAGGTCGTCATTCATCTTCACAAGTATTGTCATTTCCTCCTCATATCCATCGCGTGTAGACTTGAGCTCCTCTTCTAGCTCTGTGATCCTGGTCATCGCCTTTTTCAAATCTATCATGCTTGCGCACATCTGGTTCTCCTGGCGACGTATGTGATGGTTTAACTCCTAGATGAATGCTACAATGGACCTGTCCTTCCTGGTGCTGATCATCTCCCATTGCTCATCTCGGCGCCCACATATCTGGTAGACAGTGTCCTTAAGCTCCTTGTGATAAACTTCGCCGATGCATCCCATGGCGATGTGGGCTGCCATGCTCTTTCCTAGACTCCAGGTTGGTGCATCAAAGGAGAACTCTTTGGGCTCAGTGACTGTCGTGAATGTCCTTCCTGGAACTTGAACTCAGATCATCCAACGTTCCTCTTCTGGTAGTGTGGTGGTGTAGGTCCCGGTGAAGCTTGGTATTCTAATGTTCAGGTACCTAGTGACTTCCTTCAAGTGACGTCCAAACGGGGTGTCTTCATCCGGCTGTGTAAACTTGTTCCTTGAGTCCGTCATCCTAAAGAGTAGAGAATGGAGAGAGTCAGAAATGGGTAGAAAAGAGTGATCTATGGCTCATCTTAATGGTCGTGTCCTACATTCAGCGTGTGCTCTGATACCATCTTGTAGCGACCCGACCTCAGACGGTCAAGTCTCTGTGCTTCAGTGTCATCCCTGGATCGGTAATGCTGACACACACAATACTCAAAGGATTTATAACAGAGTAGCAATCACACACTTATTACATCGAATGTCTCAAAAGAGAACTTATTACAATAAATATGGCTTAAGGCCATCTAAATACGATAATAGCGGAAGACTTGGAAGATAAAGTGAGTCCATCAACTCCAACGGCATAGCTGAGTGCATGACAACTGACCTATGGCATCTTACTCGTCGTCTGAAAAGTCTGCAACATGATACGTTGCAGCCCGAAAACGGGTTAGCTAATGGAATATGCTGGCATAGTAACATAGTAGAGCAAAGAATGCTATCACTACATGCATATATGGCTGGTGGAGTCTCTATGGTTACAATGTTTTTGCGAAAAGCTAATTTTTCCCTACAACAAAGGAATATATTTTATTTAACTATCATGGTAGTTGAAACAACATTGAGAATGGTACCCCCATCTCAATCCCAATTAAAAGTAATTATCAACCCAACAAATTAATTTAAAGTGATGAGATCCATAGGATAATTCAAAAACCAGATACTCAAGATGTCCATAACCGGGGACACGGCTAACCATGATTAGTTTGTACACTCTGTAGAGGTTTGCGCACTTTTCCCCACAAGACTCGATCTCCTTCGTTGGATTTCTCGCATTACATGGTGTTTGAGAAACAGATGACCAAGACACAGTGTTTCAGAAGCATTAACTCTAACCCCGGGTAGATCGTACCAACCTACATCCCCTACATCTTCTAGTCTACCACTGGAAGAGGTCACTCAACTACTTCAACTATGCTAGAGCCCATAATAGCTTGTGGCTGCACACAGAAGTTTCAAGCATGAATAATCTTATGACCCCTTTGAGCCTGGGTGGCGGACCATAGGAGGATCACACGTTATAACCCCGGGATCTCCTAGGACAACACTGGTATAACCCCAAGTGCCCACAAGCAATCCACCTAGATGTGTATTAAAGTTGCCACCTTTAGTTGAACCATTAATTAACAACTCACATATGTCATGGATACTCTCAAACCCAAACCATGTCTACGAGCATAGCATGGCAATATAAGCATAACGTAGAAGTAACTCCTAAGGGTTTGATAATAAACAGGGCAATAGGTTCTACCTCATCAACTACTTCCCAGACCCACATGTTAAGAGATCCTACTCATGCAATCTTTGAGGGTTGAAACTAATGCATAAAAACTGGGTATGAAAGAGTATGATCAATGTGTTACTTGCCTTGCTGACGATTTGCAAATCCTAAAGACTTGTAGTGGCACGCTTCGCACTCCGGGAATTCTATCGCAAACAAACAATAGCATACATAAGCAATCAAGCAAATATGCAAGGGAAAAAATTCAAATAAGAAGATCTAACCAGAAAGTTCAACTGAAGAATGTGACGCCCCAAGACCGGAGATTCAGGTGCCTTCCATGATTTCCCGGTTTCATCGTGTGATTTGTTTGGTTCGTTGCGTTCATCTTTGCATCATGTGCATTGCATCATGTCATCATGTCTTTAATCTTTCCAACTCAACTAAATAAACCGTATGGATCTTTGATCCATTTAAATTGAGGGAACTCACATGGTTGTTTCTCTTTAAATCATACCCTCCCGATATTTAGGGAGATATTATAAAATATTCTATTATTTTGGAATCACCCATGAACCCACTTGCATATTAAATCCCTTGGCATTTTCTTCTTCAAGTTTCGACTCTCTAGCCTTGCCAACAATTCTTTTACCATTTTCCGGAACTCTACCAAAATTCTCAACATTTTTGGATGCTCAAAAATGTCGTCCTAGTTCAAACCCATTTGAATTAAATTCAAATGAGTTTGAATTCTTATCGTTCGATCTGGCCTTTTCTAATTTTCTCGGACCAAGCTTATTTTTGTGAGTCCAAGAAAATTACCCTCATGTTCAAATTCGTTCCCTAAACCCCTCTTCCTTTTTCCCTCTCTCACTCTTTTGTTTTATGTCAAAGTAGTTTTATGAGAGAGAGAGAGAAGAGGCCCAGCAGCCATCCAGCCCAGCTGGGCCTCCCTCCCTGATGCGTCGGCCCAAGGCCAAGGCCCACTCCCCCCGTAACCCTAGCGCAGAGGGAGAGCCCATCTGATCGATCCCCAACTTCCCCTGCCTCCTCCTAGCGCCGTCACCAGGGAACCGCACGCCCGAACCCCCATCTCCTCGATCCTCTCGTCCTCCTCCCGAACGTCAGCTTCGCTCGATCCCATCTCCATCTCCCTCTCGTTCCCATGCCGTTTTGCTCGAACGCCCGGAGGCCGCCGCCCTGTACCCTCATGCCCCACCGGATCTTCGTCCTTCGCAACCCGGACGACCGGCCAGAGCCACCATCTCCCTACGCCTTGCCCCGCCTCCGTTCTGCTCCCTCGCCGGGGGGCTGCCGCCGCGGCCCTGCTGGACTTCGGCGACCCAGAGCACGGCGCCTCTGCCCTGCTGCTTCGTCCATGACCTCCGCCGGACCTCTCTTGCACCTTCGCCATCGCCGGAGTTCCGAGCCTCCCCCTCGCTTGCGTCCACAGCCGCGAGGTAGTGCCTCCTCGCGCGCCCGTGGTCCTGCCTTCTTTGTCTTGAGCGGCAACAGGAGTGTTGCCGAGCCCTCGTGCCCGCGACCCTGCGGCCATGCTGACCATCAGCTCCGGCCGCTGAGCTCCCTGCTGCGCGCGTCCTGTCTCCGACCCCTGCGCCTCGCCCGCTAGCGAGTCCCTTCTCCAGCATTCCTTGTTCCCCTCTCCCTGCTACACCTCACCATGCTCCTTCCCCGCTGTCCAGGGCTGCTTCTAGCCCAACGCACAACCACAGACGGCCGCACCTGCCAGCAGACTTTCGCCGAGTCCCTTGTTGCTGTCTCAAACGGAAGTTCAGCGATGCTTTGCCACCCCGATCAGAGCGCCAAGTACCACGACTTAGCCTCTTGCTCGACAAGTGCCGCACCGAACGCCAAGTACCAGGACGTTGAGGACCCGTCAAGCTCCCTTTGGATGCGCCAAGTTCCACGACGTCGCATGAGTTTCTTCTTGAACGTGTACGACTACACGGATTTGTCAAGTACCACGACATCCAGAGCCCTCGGATATGTCAAGTTCAACTAACGTCGCAAGAACGAGACTGGCAAGTCCGAAGACCCCAAGTACCACCACAACCTCGAAGGGATTCAAATCCATCAAGTTCCTCTACCGATGACTTGAACCCCTACGAAAACGTGTTCCACTACCGTCGCCGAGATTGCGAGAACTTTTACCGACGACCTTGGAGCATGAACGACGACCGTCATCGAAGACCCGTGTAACGCATGCGTCAAGTACCTCTACGGAAGACCTGAACGCCTACAGACGTGTACGACTACTGTTACTCGAAGAACCGTGGTTCACAAGCGTCGTGATGACTACCGTTGAATGTGGATTCGTCAAGTTCCTCGATAACCATGTACCACTACCGCTTCGCGAACAAAAACGACTACTTCCTCACTGAGATGTGTACCACTACTTCCACTACCGTTGCGAGAATGTCTACTTCCACTACTTCCTCTACGCCGACTTGATCCATTTCGAAAATGCACGCTTCAAAGGTATAACCACCGAGACGACGCCCGTGAATGAATGTTGTGTGTTGTATGAAATGCTCGCGTTTGCACCGTGCCCGACGTGTTTCTTGCATGTTCCCTATTGCCATACCATCGTCTCGTGGGACACCCGGTTACCGGGATCACCCCACCATCTTTTGACACGCTTCCATCACTTTTTCTTTTGCACCGGTATCGCCATGAGCTACCAGAACCGATATGTTGCCGTGGCATCATTTTCGGATTTGTCGTCGTGGCACCCTTTCTTTCCACCACGATGACAAATGCTTCATAATGCTCTTATCAACATTTTCATTAAAATTGCATAAACTTGCATATGTCATTCGCATCATGATAATAACTTTTAAATGTTTAAAATTGTTGTTGCACCAAATTGGTAAATGCATATGGGGATTTACCAGAATTGTTGTTTGTTATTTCCAGCCTCATTTAAATTTGACTAGATAGTTAGTTTAATTATGCTTCACCTCTTGCCATGTTAATCAACACTTAATATTGATGGGTACCTAAATGAGAGAGAACTAAATAAGTCACGTGGTGTTTCATCAATATGCAACGGAGTTGCATATTGATCTCCACTTAATTTGTAGTATTGTTTGTGCACTTTGCCATGCCATGCATATTTAAACCGGACATGCATCATACTTGGTTGTGCATCATGCTATGTGATGGTTGTTTACTATGTTGCTTGCTTCTTTCCGGGTTGCTTCCCTCGTTAGCTTCGGTTCCGTTTCGGAGTTGTGAGGAGTCGTTCGACTACGTCCATTTGTCTTCTTCATGGACTCGTTCTTCTTCCTTGTGGGATCTCATGCAAGATGACCATACCCTCAAAATCACTTCTATCTTTGCTTGCTAGTTGTTCACTCTATTGCTATGCCGCGATACCTACCACTTGCTATATCATGCCTCCCATAATGCCATCTCAAGCCTCTAACCTACCTTTCCTAGCAAACCATTGTTTGGCTATGTTACCGCTTTGCTCAGCCCCTCTTATAGTGTTGCTAGTTGCAGGTGAAGATGAAGTTTTGTTCCATGTTGGAACATGGATATTGTTGGGATATCATTATTATATCTTATTTACTTTAATGCACCTATATACTTGGTAAAGGGTGGAAGGCTCGGCCTTATGCCTGGTGTTTTGTTCCACTCTTCCCGCCCTAGTTTCCGTCATACCGATGTTATGTTCCTTGATTTTGCGTTCCTTACGCAGTTGGGTGTTATGGGAACCCCTTGACGGTTCGCTTTGAATAAAACTCCTCCACCAAGGCCCAACCTTGGTTTTACATTTGCCTAAGAACCTATCACCTTCCCTTGGGTTCTGCAGACTCAAGGGTCATCTTTATTTTAACCCCACGGGCCAGTGCTTGTCTAAGTGTTGGTCCGAACCAGAGCCACTTGCGGCACCACCTCGGGGAAACTTGATGGCTGGTTTTAGCTGTACGTAGTGTTCATCCGGTGTTGCCCTGAGAACGAGATATGTGCAGCTCCTATCAGGATGTCGGCGCATCGGGCGGTCTTGCTGGTCTTGTTTTACCATTGTCGAAATGTCTTGTAACCGGGATTCCGAGTCTGATCGGGTCTTCCCGCTAGAAGGAATATCCTTCGTTGACTATGAGAGCTTGTGATGGGCTAAGTTGGGACACCCCTGCAGGGTTTTGAACTTTCGAAAGCCGTGCCGCGGTTATGGGTAGATGGGAATTTGTTAATATCCGGTTGTAGAGAAATTGCCACTTAACTTAATTAAAATGCACCAACCGCGTGTGTAGCCGTGATGGTCTCTTCTCGGCGCAGTTCTTGTGTTATGCTTGAACGTAAGTAGTTTCAGGATCACTTCTTGATCACTTCTAGTTCACGACCGTTGCATTGTTTCTCTTCTCGCTCTTATTTGCGTAAGTTAGCCACCATATATGCTTAGTGCTTGATGCAGCTCCACCTCACTACCTTTCCCTACCCATAAGCTTAAATAGTCTTGATCTCGCGGGTGTGAGATTACTGAGTCCCCGTGACTCATAGATACATCCAAACAGTTGCAGGTGCCGATGATACCAGTGCAGGTGACGCAACCCAGGTCAAGTGGGAGCTCGTTGAAGATCGTGTTCGTTGTGTTGTTTCATTTCCAGTTGATCAGTAGTGGAGCCCAATCGGGACAATCGGGGATCTAGCATTTGGGGTTGACTTTCTTTTATTTGGTTTCATAGTCGGACCTTGATTGTATTCTGGATGATGTATGCTATATTTATGTATTGTGTGATGTGGTGATTGTAACCCAACTCTTTATCCCATTCTTTTTCAGTACATGGGATGCGTAAAGATTACCTCTCTTGTGACATGCCTACTATGCGGTTATGCCTCTAAGTCGTGCTCCGACACGTGGGAGATATAGCCGCATCGTGGGTGTTACAAAGAACTCCGGTTTGCAAAAAGAATCAAATCAAACGGAGCAACGAAACTCGAACTACGAAAGAAACAAGATCTGATTACTAATCTAGACTGAAGTCAAATTTTACTGTACCAAAATCTTATTCAAGTTGGTTAAACAGAAAGAGGGCTTCGAGACGAATATCTAGATGCTTGTTTCACCCGATTTGGATAAACGAGCGAAAATATAAACTAAAACGAAGATTAGGGCGGAAATCGTGATCGAAAATAATCGTGGAAAAACCCTAAAAAAACGAGACGAACAGGCTAACAAACGAACGTTCATTGTGTGCGGCTAACTGACGAATAGCGTTCGTTAAAACGAATGAACGGACGATCGTCCGCTAAATAACTAAACTAAAAAAACCGAACCGATCTATTAAAAAATAGATCTAGGGTTAAAAAACCGGTCTGTTAACCGAAAAAACGACGAACGACGGTGGCGGCGACAGCTACCTCCGGCGAGGCTCCGGCGGGGCGGCGCAGCGTCGAGGGGCTCCGGCGGCGGTGAGGGGCGACGGCGGTGCGATTGGGGCGGCTCGCGGCTTCGGCGGTGGGCGCGGGTGCGGGGCGGCGGTGGGTCGCGGAGATGGCGTCGGGGCTCCCGCTTATAAAGGGGGGGGGTCGGGGTGGTCCGACTTGGGGAAGGGGGCGGCCAGCGGCGTGGGACTCCGGCGAGTCCGAGCCGGGCACGTGAGGGAGGCGGCGGCGCTAGGCGGGCCGACCTGCTCGGCTGGGCTCCGACCCAGTCGGGCGGGAAACTTTTTTTTATAAAAAGAATAGATTTTGTCAAAAAAATCCTAGAAAATAAAATAAAAATCTAAAAATACCAACACAAATTTTCACTGTCTAAATAGAATATTTAGAACAAAGTGAACATTTTCTTGGCCCTAAAATGCAATTTTGACAAATGCAAAATTTTCTAATTCAAATAAAAAAGCAATAAAATCGAAATAAAATACTTATTTGATTTTAATATTTTCCCTCTAATATATTTTAATTAGAAATATTTTCGAAGAGGAAAAATAATTAAAACCAAATGATCCTCTTTTCAAAATTTGAGAAAACTCAAATATGAAAATAACGAAATTCCCAACTCTCTCCGTGGGTCCTTGAGTTGCTTAGAATTTCGAGGATTCGCGAAACGAAAATGCGGTAAAATATGATATGCATGAATGACCTATGTATAACATTCCAAATTGAAAATTTGGGATGTTACATGATGCCTATGTAATGATCATTGCCTGGATATCGTCATGATTATTTGAAGTTCTATCAATTGCCCAACAGTAATTCGTTTACCCACCGTTTGCTATTTTTCTTGAGAGAAGCCACTAGTGAAACCTACGGCCCCCGGGTCTCTTTCTCATATTATTTGCCTTTGCGATCTATTTTATTTGCCTTTCATTTTTAGATCTATTAAACCAAAAATACAAAAATACCTTGCTGCAATTTATTTTATTTGGTGTTTGATCTATCAATATTTACTACTCTCTCACGTCCGTTTGCCAATTTGTGGCACCGTTACCCGAAAGGGATTGACAACCCCTTTTTACACGCTGGGTTGTGAGTTTTTGTTATTTGTGTGCATGTGCTGTTTACGTAGTGTTGCTTGGTTCTCCTACTGGTTCGATAACCTTGGTTTCATCACTAAGGGAAATACATACCGTCGCTGTGCTCCATCGTCCCTTCCTCTTTGGGGAAATACCAACGTAGCTTCAAGCTGCATCAAAAGGAATTTCTGGCGCCGTTGTGGGGGAGGATCATCTACATCTACCAGGTTCCTACTCACAAATCTCATCTCCTTGCAATTTACATTATTTGCCTCTCGTTTACCTCTCCCCGACTTCACATTTTTTTTCCATTTTATTCGCCCTCTTTTTCGTTCGCCGCTTTCTCGCTAGACCTATCCTTTGCTTTCAACCATGAGTGATTTCGGTATGGCACCAACAGATGATGTCCTAACTATTAAGATTGGAAGCATGGGCAGTCTGGATGCTAAAACTTTTATCTTGGGGCAAGGGAATGTTATGGGAAAGGAATGTATCCAAGAATTTTTCAATTGTGTGGGAAATCTAAGTCTTGATGATGCTCCTATACTTAGAACTACTAGATCTTATGCGGATGCTATTTCAGCACTAGTTCTGAAACTTGAAAGTAAATTTATTCGTACCCATCCTACTTTGCAAAATTGTTTTTTGAGCTTCCCGTTATAAAGAATCCTAAAGCTAAAAATTTGGCCACTCTCGTTCTTATGAATGAATTTGACTACATAATACGGGAAGCTAGGGAAATCTTTGATTTTTATGGTATGAATCATGAAAAGCCCGTGATAGATGGAATTCTTTACAATAGCGATTACGCGTTAAGACATTTGCTTGGGGATAATAAAATCTTTGATGAGAATCTTAAAAAGGAAGTCCCCATTCTATATGTAATCCAACAAGTTTTTAATAATGTTAATCAACATTACTCTTGGATTGTTGTCGGAAATCAGCGCGGTTATGATAATGGGCAACTTAATAGTGCTAAGGTTTCTATGTATAATATGTTTTATCTTGTTTTTACAAAACCTCATGATGAAAATACCTCTAAGGGAATTAAGAAGAAGGATGACAAAACTTATATCTTTGCTTTATGCCTAGCTAAGGGTGTGAAACAATAGTGCTTATTGGGAGGCAACCCAATGAATAAAATTTATTTTTGCTTTTTTCTTTCTATTCTTGAGCGTTAGCACAATTATGATACTGTTATTATTGTGTTTTTTTGTGTTTTAATTAGTGTTTGTGCCAAGTAAAGCCTTTAGGATCTTCTTGGGTAATAGTTGTTTGATTTTGCTGAAAAACAGAAACTTTTGCGCTCACGAAAATAATTTTCATTTTTAACCATAGAGCGATAAAATACCAATTCTTTTTGCATATGATTAATATACAAATATCTCAGGCCGTCCTAATTTTTTAGAGTTTTTGGAGTTACGGAAGTATTAAAAATATTCAGATTGCTACAGACTGTTCTGTTTTTGACAGATTTTGTTTTCTTTGCGTTGTGTGCTTGATTTGATGATTCTATGGTTTTCTTTGATGAGTTTTTTGCCATAGAAAAGTTGGAATACAGTACATATAATGCAAGAATAAAATATGAATTGGTTTTCTACAATACTTATGGTAGTGATTTGTTTTCTTATACTAACTGACCTCACGACGGTTTTGGTGAGTTTTGTGTGATTGAAGTTTTCAAGTTTTGGGTTATCTTACGATGGATGAAGGAATAAGGAGTAAGAAGAGCCTAAGCTTGGGGATGCCCATGGCATCCCCCGCTATTATCCAAAGAGAAGCAAGCAACTAAGCTTGGGGATTCCCCGAGTGGCATCCCCTCTTTCTTCTGACAACCATCGGTATTTTACTCGAAGCTATATTTTTATTTGTCACATACTATGTGTTTTGCTTGGAGCTTCTTGTATGATACGAGTCTTTGCTTGTTTTGTTTTGTGTTTTAAGACTTAATCCCTTGCTGGACATACCTATTTGAGAGAGCCAAAATTATGCCATGACTTGCTAGAATTGCTCTCTATGCTTCAAATTTTATGAGCTATGGATTTGCTCTAGTGCTTCACTTATATCTTTTTGAGCATGGTGTGCTTTAGTATTTTTGGATAAATGCTCTCTTGCTTCACTTAGATTTATTTGATAGTTAGTAAAATTTTCAAGAAATTCTCTCTTGCTTCACTAAAATTAATTTGAGAGAAAGAAATATTATGCTCATGATCTTCACTTATATTTGTTTGAGCTTATCAAAAACGACACATGAAAATTAGTCCCAAAGTGCTAGATATCCATGAAGTACATAATAAAAACTTTCATGAAGATCATTGGGTAAAATAAACTTGATTATTAGTAATAGTTTTGAGATATGATGATGTGATATGTGAGTCATCTTGATGAGTAATTATGCTTTAGTAAGAATATTGGTGTTAAGGTTTGTGATTCCCTATGCACGCACGAAAAGTGAATAGTTATGCAATGAAATTATATCCTACTTGTGGTGCATTATCCGGTGTTAATTATGCTTAATGCTCACTTATGAGATTATTCATCTCTTGGTTGGTCGCTTCTCAATCTTTTGCTAGCCTTCATTTTGCACTAAGTATGATCACTACTTGTGCGTCCAAGATCCTTTAAACTAGTTTTGCCATATGAGTCCACTATATCTACCTATATGCGGTATTCTTTTGCCGTTCTAAGAAAATTTGTATGTGCCATCTGTAATATTCAAAATAAATTTCTCTTTTGTGTGCTCGTACCGCTCGCGAGGCGGTGAGGGGTGGCTAATATTTTCCATGCTAGATGTGCTATTCTCACGATGAGTGTTTATTCACTTGTCATTGTAAGATAGTAAGGCAAAGGTATTAGGGATGCCCAATCCCGAAATGAAAAATGAATTTAATTTATGTTGTCAAATAATAAATTCTTGGAAAGTGTTGGTATGGAAGGCACTCATCGATACGGTTAGCCATGAAAAGTGAAAGTATGGTGGAAAAAGGAATAAACTTTAATTTTGTTTGGGAAGCGCCTATGATATATCTAGCATGGGAAGTGTTGGGAACTCTAAGTCATTTTCGTTGGTGGGAAAATTATGCCTCTCAAAATGTTTCTCTCTCTCAATTTTCTCTTTGAGCTCTGGCACCTCTACAAATCCCTACTTCCCTCTGCGAAGGGCCTTTCTTTTACTTTATGCAATTTTTATTTTGAATTTGAGTCTCCATCTTCTCTTATAAAAGCACCAACTAGGGGGCACTATGATTGTACTTGAGCATTGGGTGTAGTTAATATGCGAGTATGTTTCATGAATGGACCAATGATTGAGCATGATGGGCTAGGGATAGCTTATTTTAGCGTTGATATTTTGAAAGACATGGTTGCTTGTTGGTATGCTTGAGTATTTAAGTCTCATTTCAAAACTAGACTATTGCTTTGAACAATATAAAAGTCCAAATGTCCATGCTATAAAGAAAATAATATGAGATAACATGTTAGGCAACACTCCACATCAAAAATTCTGTTTTTATCATTTACCTACTCGAGGACGAGCGGGAATTAAGCTTGGGGATGCTGATACGTCTCCAACGTATCTATAATTTTTGATTGTTCCATGCTGTTATATTATCATTCTTGGATGCTTTATAATCATTTTATGTCATTTTTGGGTACTAACCTATTGACATAGTGCCAAGTGCCAGTTGCTATTTTTTGCATGTTTTTTACATCGCAGGAAATCAATAGCAAACAGATTCCAAATGCAGCGAAACTTTTTGTGGATTTTTTGGACCAGAAGACATCCAATGGGCCGAAGAAGCACCCGGGGCTGCTCTGAGGGGAGCACAACCCACTAGGGCGCGCCTGGAGGCCCAGGCGCGCCCTGGTGTGTTGTGCCCACCTCGGGTGCCCCCGGACCACCTCTTTACTCTATAAATATCCCAATATTCCAGAAACCCTAGGGGAGTCGACGAAAATCAATTCCAGCCACCATAGAATCCAGAACCACCAGATCCAATCTAGACACCATCACGGAGTGGTTCACCACTTCCATTGGTGCCTCTCCGATGATGCATGAGTAGTTCTTTGTAGACCTTCGGGTCCGTAGTTAGTAGCTAGATGGCTTCCTCTCTCTCGTTTGATTCTCAATACAATGGTCTCTTGGAGATCCATATGATGTAACTCTTTTTGCGGTGTGTTTGTTGGAATCGGATGAACTTTGAGTTTGTGATTAGATCTATCTTTTTATCCATGAAAGTTATTTGAGTTTCTTTGATCTCTTATATGCATGATTTCTTATAGCCTCGTATTTCTTCTCCGATATTTGGGTTTTCTTTGGCCAACTTGATCTATTTATCTTGCAATGGGAAGAGGTGCTTTGTAGTGGGTTCGATCTTACGGTCCTTGATCCCAGTGATAGAAGGGGAACCGACACTGTCGGATTTAGGGCTCCGCAGACCCTTGAGAGGTTCGAACACTGGAGTGCACACAAAGAACACTCTCTCCCTAGCATGCTCGCTAATGATCCCACGGCCTAGCTCGACGAACCCAAGGAAAGAGAGACACAAAGATTTATCTTGGTTCGGGCCACCTTGCGGTGTAATACCCTACTCCAGCTTTGTGGTGGATTGCCTTGAGGGGTTGAGGATGAACTAGTACAATGGATGAACAACCTCGGGAGGTGAGGTGTTCTTGAGTTAGATGAGTTGGTGAGCTAGTCAGGGTGGAATGGATCCGATCCCCCTCTATGGTGGTGGCTAAGTCCTATTTATAGTGGCCTTGGTCCTCTTCCCAAATGTTGGGTGGGAAGGGATCCCACAACGGACAAATTCAAAGGGAGACAACTGGTACAAGCTATCCTGACAAAAGTAGTCTACGCCTGCAAAAAGCTTTGGTGGTGACGCAGCCGTGGGCTCCGTGATGACCTCCGTCCTGCCGTCCTGGCGGTCTTGGTCTTGTTGCACCGATATGGAAACCTTTGCTTGATTCCTCGAGACTCCGCGCCCGCGCTTGCCCCCTTAGCACCAAAGAGGAAACTGGTACACTACGCTCGTTGGCGCCTGCTTGGCCTTGGTCGTCATGGCTCACATCATGTGAACCTCGCGAGGTGCGCCTTGCCGTGATATCTCCGCTCCTCGGGAGCCAGCCTAGTGAGGCCGCCCCTAGGGAGCTCTTGGTGCCGTCCGCCTCGCGAGGGTCTTGAGTCATTGTCGCTGAACTGGGCCATACAGGGCCACTGAGGGAGCCACGCCATTGGCCACGGGCAGGCAAGTCTGGGTGCCCCGGTCCCAGAACACTGACAGTAGCCCCCGGGCCCAAGGCGCGCTCGAGCTCGGCTTTGAGGCAAAGCCAAAGGGCAAGCGCGGAGCGCCGTGGGCCCCAACAGCCTGTGGCCTCGGTCGACGCGTGGCGATTGATGGGACGTGTGTGCTTCTGCTTCCCCATGCTGCCTTGGTAACTGTCCGTTTTGACGAGACTCCACTGCATGCGGAAGGAAATCATCATTACGTGCGATCGTGGTGACCGATGGTTGGCCTCCTTCTGGCTATAAATGAGGGAAGGGGCAGAGCCCCCTCGCTCATCTCTGCCTTCTCGCTGCTCGCTCCTTCTTCCTCCTCTTGGTCCTTGCTGCCTTGCCACAACCCCCATGGCGCCAACGAAGAGGTTCGCGACCGCGGAGAAGGGGAAGGCTCACCAGGAGGGGCCTGGCTTGCCACCGCCCAAGAGGGGGCGGGGCCGCCCCCGCAAGCATGCCGCGACTCCTGCTGTGGCCCCTCGGGGGCACGGGCATACTCCTTCGGGGGCCGGGGTCATCCTCGGCGGCCGCGGTGGTGCCTCCTCTCGTGGCGGGGGCCATTTGAGGCGAGGTAGTCCTTGCACCGAGGGGAGGCACGCCGTGGTCGCCCGGCCCCCTCATCAGCGCTTCCACTCGGTGGAGGTGCTCCCAGAGTTCGTCGTGTGGTCGGAGCGGGCGGCCGGCACCTGGCGCCAGCTCTCGTGCTCCTTTACCGGTGAGATGCCGTCCGCGAGCCCTGGCTGCTTCTGGCTGCAAGCCGACGGCTACTGCAGCAAGGCCTCATGGGCCGCGGTGGAGGTTTCTGCCGCGGGCAACACGGTCCTGGCCCGCGGTTGGCAGACGTTCGCCCACGCGCGCGGCCTAAGCAGGAGGTGCACCCTCCACTTCAAGTACGATGGCGTCGCGACCCTCTACGTGAGGGTGTTTGGGGAGGATGGTCGCCGCACAGGGTGTTGCCCCGAAGACAGCAACGACGATGGTGGGCTCGGCCTTGACGACGGCCGCGACAACGCAGAAGGCGAGCTTGCCCTTGGCGATGGCCGCGACTCATCCAGCGGCGGTGGCTCCTCCTCTAGCGAGAGCACCAGCAGCAGTGGCTACGACCAGCCATCACGCCGCCGGGCTCGCTTTGAGGATGGCGGCGGGTCGTCCCGCCACGCTCAGTTGAAGCGCGAGGAGGGCTCCGGCTGAGTCCGGGGGGCCCTTGGAGCCAACCCTCCTGTGCTCCAGCGATTGTGCATGCCACTTTTGTTTATCATTCCTTTCCCTCCCACATTTAAAAAACAAGCATGGGGCCCTGCGGGGGAGTGTGATGGACTATGGCATTTATGCTACCATGTTATGCTTATTGCTCCGATGCGTATGGTAGGATACTTAGCTTGATGCGCCTGCGGTAACTCCCCCTCCTCGTGAGGGCACATGTTCCACTATCTGGTGAGGCCCTTCTTACTATTGGCTCGGGAGTCTCCGACTTCAGGGGGTGTCATGAGGCTGCGGGGTCGCTAGAAAGCTTTGTTGGGTGTCCTTATTCTTCTTTGCGCGAGCCCTTAGGCGTGAGCCCATCGCAGCTCAGTGCACCATGCCGCAGTACCCGGGGGGCATGGACATCAAGAGGGTGCATAGATCACGAGCTTGCTCGAGGGCGTCTCGCGAGGATAGAAAAAGGCGGAGCTCTGAATGAGCGGGGCTACGACGAAGTGTGTTTGCTGCGCGGGGCGAGCCCGACGCACGCACACACCTGCCCAGCCCTTGCGCGCGAGACACGCGAGAAGGAGTGATGGGAAACTGTCGCTCCTCCAGAACCAAGACCAAAATGCAAAAGAGAAAATGAAGGGGGAAGTCGGTCAAGGAACGGAAAGCACGCGAACTCCAAATTCATTAAAAGGTTGCAAACCAGATACAGAAAGCAAATGAACAGCCGTGTCCAGCACCTAGTCTAGTCTTCTCACCAGCGCGGAGCTAAGTGCTACCACTAGGACATGGGAGGGAGCCCCCGAGGCCGGAGGGCGGCACTCTGGAGACTCCGGGGCATGTACAACCCCACTCATTATTATGTGAGTGTCACGAGCGGAGACCTTCACACGCACTAGGCCTTGCTTCATGGGTAGAACCTCCGGAGGTGCTGGATGTTCCAGGTGTTCCAGATGGGGATCTCGTCCTGTGTCTCCAAGCACGCGGCGCCAGGCCTGGAGATGCGGGCAACCCTAAATGGGCCCGCCCACATGGGTGAGAGCTTATGCAGCCCTTTCGTGGAGAGCACCCGCCGTAGGATGAGATCTCCCACCTCGAGCATTCTGGAGCGGGCGCTACGACAGTGGTACTGCCACAGCGCCTGCTGGTACCTTGCTGCTCGGAGTGAGGCTTGACGGCAGCGTTCCTCCCCTAGCACGAGGTCCATCCTTCGCTCGTCGTCCTGGCGTGCCTCGTCAAATGCCAAGACCCGTGCGGAGCGATGCCTGACCTCATGTGGGAGAACCACTTCAGCTCCGTAGACGAGGAAGAATGGAGTTTTGCCGGTTGGCTTGGTCGCAGTGGTGTGGATGGACCACACCATGGACTGAAGGTCATCGAGCCAGCCCCTGCCACAGGCCTTGAGCTTCTTCTTGAAGGTTATTGTCTTGAGGCCCCTCAGGACCTCCATGTTGGCGTGCTCATCCTGGCCGTTGCTCCTCGGGTGTGCTATTGAGGCGTAGCATATCTGCGTTCCAAGGTTAGCACAATATGTTTTGAAGAGGTTGCTAGTGAACTGCGAGCCGTTATCAGTGATGATGCACTTAGGGACTCCGAAGTGGCTCACGAAGCCCTTTATGAACTTGAACGCCGAGCCGGCCGGGATGGTGCGGACTGCTTCCACCTCCGCCCATTTGGTGAACTTGTCGATGGCGACATAGAGGTAGTGGTAGCCCTCGGGCGCCTGGGGGAACGGACCCAAGATGTCCATCCCCTAGACTGCAAACGGCCACGAGAGTGGGATGGTCTGGAGGCCCTGGGCAGGCTGGTGGATTTGCTTGGCGTGGAACTAGCAGGCTTCACATGACCTCACAGCTCGGCCGCGTCAGTGAGCGCCGTGGGCCAGTAGAATCCGCTGTGGAACACCTTGCCCATGAGGGTGCATGATGATGAATGGTGCCCGCAGTCTCCGCCGTGTATGTTGGCTAATAGCTCATTCCCCTGTTCCCTAGAGATGCATCGCAAGGAAACATCATTTGGTCGTTTTCGGAAAAGCTCACCGTCCCAAATGCAGTGGGCTGTGGCCTGCCGAGCTACTCGTTCGGCGTCTTCCTCCTTCTCCGGTAGGGTTCCCTGAAGTAGGTACGCCTTGAATTCTTCGGTCCAGCACCCCTCCTGAGGCTCGAGCGCAAGGAGCAGGAGCGCTCCTGAGGTCGGGCCGTAGGCCGGGGCCACCGAGGTCGGTGCTGGCGGGAGCTCCTCCAGAGGCAGTGCTGGCTCCGTAGCAGGAGGGGCTGTTGAGGGCTTGAAGAGCTGTTCTTCGAAGACACCGGGCTCCTAAGGCTGGCGCTTGGATGCCCTCTTGGTGATATCGTCATCTTCCTTGTTCGTGTCGCGGGGCACGTGCTGCAGTTCCAGGCCCAGGTATTGCTTCTCCATCTTGCGTACCTCCGCCAGGTATGCCTCCATGTGTTCATCCTTCGGCTCGTACACTTTGTTGGAGAAGTTGACGAGGAGCTGAGAATCGCCTTGGATGGTGAGGCGCTTCATGCCCAAAGCGGCTGAGGCCTTGAGGCCGGCAATTAAGCCTTCGTACTCCGCAATGTTGTTTGAGACGTTTTCACCATGTTGGAAGTAGAGTTGCATGACGTAGTAGAGCTTGTCTTGACTAGGCGAAACGAGCACGGCTCCAGCCCCCGCGCCCTGTCATGCGAAGGCACCGTCAAAGTACATGACCCAGCCGTCTGGTGCTTCATCTCCTAGTTAGAGCGTCCGGTCCTTGCCTGCCTCTGGCCCTAGGGCATCAGTCCACTCTGCCATGAAGTCGGCAAGCGCAGCCCCGTTGATGATCCTGGTGGTGCTGAACTCCAGCTAAAATGCCTGTAGCTCGATGTTCCATTCAGCGACTCTACCCGCAGCGTTGGGGCTCCGGAGTACCCTCTACAGTGGGTAGGCCGAAATGACCTTGATGGGGTGCCCTTGGAAGTAGTGGCGCAGCTTGCACGAGGCGACAAGGAGCGTGAGCAAGGGCTTTTGTGGCATGGGGTAGCGTGCCCACGCATCCCGCAGTACCGTGCTGACAAAGTACACTGGGTGCTCGACGAGGGCGGGAGTGTTGGTGGAGTCTGAAGCCTCCTGAGGCTGGAGGACCTCAGGAGTTTGGTCACCCATTGGGGCAACTGCGGCATCGTGAGCACCGTCTTGTGGAACCTGGTCATTCGTTTGTGTCGTCGAGGCTTCAGGGACGCCATCCCAAAGCTGTGTTGCCTTGTCCTGCCGTGGGGCGTTGCCCGGTGGGCCCTTGGTTTGGTGCTCCTCCTGGACTGCCACTAGCGCTGCGCTGGCAGTGTGAGGTGTGGCGGCTAGGTAAAGCACTAGGGGCTTGAGGGGGCGTAGCGCCACCATCACTGGTGGGCTGGTGAGGTATATCTTGAGATCTTGAAACGCCGCGTCAGCCTCCAGAGTCCACTCGAACGACCCCTTTTTCTTCATCAGTTTAAAGAACAGGAGAGCGCACTCCACTAGCTTGGAGATGAAGCGCCCCAGCAAGGTCACACATCTCGCCAGCTTTTGCATTTCCTTAAGAGTCTGTGGCGGACTCATCCTTTCTATTGCCTTGATCTTCTCCGGATTTGCCTCGATCCCCCTATGAGACACCAGAAAGCCCAACAGCTTGCCAGAGGGGACGCCAAACACACATTTCTCCGGATTGAGCCGCAGGTCCACCTCGCGCAGACTGGCGAACGTATCTTCCAGGTCCTTGCCTACCGAGATTTCACCACTATGTCGTCGACGTAGGCCTCAGCGTTCCTCCCGAGCTGCCAGCCTAGAGCGATGTGCATGAGCCGTTGGAAGGTTGCCCCGGCGTTGCACAACCCAAAGGGAATGCAGGTGTAGCAGTACACCCCAACGGTGTCAGAAAGGCCGCCTTCTCGACATCCTGCACCACCATATTGATTTGGTGATGCCCTGAGAATGCATTCAGGAAGCATAGCAGGTCGCATTCGGTAGTAGAATCGACGATCTGGTCGATGCGCGGTAGCGGGAAGGGGTCTTGAGGGCATGCCTTGTTGAGGTTGGTGAAGTCGACGCACATGCGTTCCTTCCCGCCTTTCTTAGGGACCACGACGGGGTTCGCCAGCCATTCCGGGTATCGCACCTCATGAATGACGCCAGCATCTAGCAGCTTGCGAGGTTCTTGGACAATAAACGATTGCTTCCCTTTGGACTGCCGCCGTGCCTTCTGCTTCATCGGGCATACATTGGGGCATACATTGAGGTGATGCTCAATCACCCCCCTTGGGACTCCAGCCAGGTCCTTGGGCTCCCACGCGAACACCTCCTTGTTCGAGCGCAGGAAATTGACCAACGCCTTTTCTTGGTCTGGGGCAAGGTTGGCGCCTATGGTGAAGGTGGCTCCTGACACCCCATCTTGGTCGATTGACACCTGCTTTGTCTTGGCCCGGTCTTGAGAGAACAACTGCTTCTTCTTTGCCGGAGCAGCCCCCGGGGCCTCAGGGACCTCTCCCGCCTCCGGCCGTGCGGTAGCCGAGGCCCTGAAGGCGATCTTGAGAGACGCCAGTGCTTCCTTGGTGTCCCCGGCTACGGTGAGGACACTGCTGCTCCCTGGCATCTTCATGAGGTTGTAGGCGGGGTGAGTCGCTGCCATGAACTTGGCTAGGGCCGGGTACCCAAGGATGGCGTTGTACTGGAGGCCGATACAGGCGATGTCGAAGTCGATGAGCTCGGTGCGGTAGTTGTCGCGGGTACCGAAGGTGACAGGGAGGCAGATCTGCCCCAGGGGGCTGGTGGAGCCATCGACGACCCCAGAGAACAGCTTGCCAGGGCAGAGCCGGCCGTGTGACACGTGGAGCAAGCCAAAAGCATCCACAGAGAGCACATTGAGCCCGGCCCCACCGTCGATGAGGGTCTTGGTTACCACCACGTTACAGATGGTGGGGGTGCAGAGCATCGGGAGTGTACGCGCGCCCACGGTGGTCACCGGATGGTCTCTCGAGTCGAAGGTGAGGTCGGCCTCAGGTGCCGCCCACCCCGGAGGTGCTCCCTGTTGTGTGCACATGACACCTGCTTGACGAAAGAACTGCTTGATGTGGTAGTCCGCGGGTGGCACCTGTGAACCGTCGAGGAGGGCTGCAATGGCGTGGGGCGGCGGTGCCGCGAAGTGCGCGATGAAGAGACCTCACAGCTCCTCCCAGGTGGCCACCGAAGACTCTGGTAGATTGAGAAGCCAGGCACGCGGTACGCCCGTGAGGGCCATGGGGAACCAATTATCCATGACCTTGTCGTCGCCGCCTTCCGCCCAGACGGCCTCCTCATATGCCCGTAGGAAGCTTGTGAATGAAATATGCCCTAGACGCAATAATAAAGTTGTTATTTATATTTCCTTATATCATGATAACTGTTTATTATTCATGCTAGAATTGTATTAACCAGAAACTTAGTACATGTGTGAATACATAGACAAACAGAGTGTCCCTAGTATGCCTCTACTTGACTAGCTCATTAATCAAAGATGGTTAAGTTTCCTAACCATAGACAAGTGTTGTCATTTGATTAACGGGATCACATCATTAGAGAATGATGTGATGGACCTGACCCATCCGTTAGCTTAGCATAAATGATCGTTTAGTTTTATTTCTATTGCTTTCATCATGACTTATTCATGTTCCTCTGACTATGAGATCATGCGACTCCCGAATACCGGAGGAACATCTTGTGTGCAATCAAACATCACAACGTAACTGGGTGATTATAAAGATGCTCTACATGTGTCTCCGATGGAGTTTGTTGAGTTGGCATAGATTGAGATTAGGATTTGTCACTCCGTGTATCGGAGAGGTATCTCTGGGCCCTCTCGGTAATGCTCATCACTATAAGACTTGCAAGCAATGTGACTAATGAGTTAGTTGCGGGACAATGCATTACAGAACGAGTAAAGAGACTTGCCGGTAACAAGATTGAACTAGGTATGATGATATCGACGATCGAATCTCGGGCAAGTAACATACCGATGACAAAGGGAACAACGTATGTTGTTATGCGGTTTGACCGATAAAGATCTTCGTAGAATATGTAGGAGCCAATATGAGCATCTAGGTTCCGCTATTGGTAATTGACCAGAGATGTGTCTCGGTCATGTGTACATAGTTCTCAAACACGTAGGGTCCGCATGCTTAACGTTCGATGACGATTTGTATTATGAGTTATGTGATTTGATGTACCGAAGTTTATTCGGAGTCCCGGATGAGATCACAGATGTGACGCCCGCGATTCAATCATACACTAATCATACACGCAAACGTGTACGATCAAGATCAGGGACTCACGGGAAGATATCACAACACAACTCTACAAATAAAATAAGTCATACAAGCATCATATTACAAACCAGGGGCCTTGAAGGCTCGAATACAAGAACTCGATCATAGACGAGTCAGCGGAAGCAACAATATCTGAGTACAGACATAAGTTAAACAAGTTTGCCTTAAGAAGGCTAGCACAAATTGTGGTACAGATCGAAAGAGGCGCATGCCTCCTGCCTGGGATCCTCCTAAACTACTCCTGATTGTCGTTAGCGGCCTGCACGTAGTAGTAGGCACCTCCAGAGTAGTAGCAGTCATCATCGACGGTGGCGTCTGGCTCCTGGTCTCCATCGTCTAGTCGCATCAATCGGGTATAGAAAGGGGGAAAAGAGGGAGCAAAGCAACCGTGAGTACTCATCCAAAGTACTCGCAAGCAAGGAGCTACACTACATATGTGTGCATTGGTATCAAATGGAAAAGGGGGTATCATATGTGGACTGAACTGCAGAATGCCGGAATAAGAGGGGGATAGCTAGTCCTTTCGAAGACTACGCTTCTAGTAACCTCCATCTTGCAACAGAAGAAGAGAGTAGATGGTAAGTTCACCAAGTAACATCGCATAGCATAAACCTAACTGATGATCCTCCCCTCGCCGCCCTGTGAGAGGGCGATCACCGGCTGTATATGGCACTTGGAAGGGTGTGTTTTATTAAGTATCCGGTTCTAGTTGTCATAAGGTCAAGGTACAACTCCAAGTCGTCCTGTTACCGAAGATCACGGCTATTCGAATAGATTAACTTCCCTGTAGGGGTGCACCACATTTCCCAACACGCTTGATCCCCTTTGTCCAGACACACCTTCCTGGGTCATGCCCGGCCTCGGAAGATCAACACGTCGCAGCCCCACCTAGGCACAACAGAGAGGTCAGCATGCCGGTCTAAATCCTATGCGCGCAGGGGTCTGGGCCCATCACCCATTGCACACCTGCATGTTGTGTCGGTGGCCAGAGAGCAGACCTAGCAACCTCCATTACAAAGGAAGTTACGTTACACGGTCCAACCCGGCGCGCGCCGCTCAATCGCTGACGTCACGAAGGCTTCGGCTAATACCACGATGTCGAGTGCCCATAACTGTTCCCGCGTAGTTGGTTAGTGCGTATAGGCCAGTAGCCAGACTCAGATCAAATACCAAGATCTCGTTAAGCGTGTTATCCTGAAGTAACCGCGAATGCCGACTAGGGCTAGGCCCATCTCTCTCCTAGGTGGTCTCAACCTGCCCTATTGCTCCGCCTCAAAGTAACAGTCGGGGGCTGTCGGGAACTCAGGCCCACCACTACCTGGATGGAGCCACCTGCCCCTTCAGCCCCCACATCAGTATCACTTGCGGGTACTCAACAAGCCGACCCGACTTTAGTCACCACCTGTATAGTATGTATATATGTATGTATATACCCGTGATCACCTCCCGAGTGATCACGACCCGATAGTATAGCACGGCAGACAGACAACAATGTAGGGCCACTGATGATAGACTAGCATCCTATAGTAAGCATTTAGGATTGCAGGTAAGGTATCAACAGTTGTAGCAACAATGACAGGCTATGCATCAGAATAGGATTAACGGAAAGCGATAACAGGCTAAACTACTCTAATGCAAGCAGTAGAGAGAAGAGTAGGCAATATCTGGTGATCAAGGGGGGGGGGGAGCTTGCCTAGTTGCTCTGGCAAGAGAGAGGGGTCATCAACATCATAGTCGTATTGGGTAGCAGCAGCGTCGGTCTCGTAGTCTATCGGAGAGAAGAGGGGGAAGAACCAATGAATATAATGCCAACAGATGCATAACGATGCATGGCAAGACAAGTAGCGGTGCTAGGGGTGCCCTGACGCGGTATGAGGTGATACCGGTGAAGGGGGAAACATCCGGGAAAATACCCCCGGTGTTTCGCATTTTCGGACAGATGAATCGGAGGCGGAAAGTTGCGTGTTTGCTATGCTAGGGATGCGTGGCGGATGAACGGGCTGCGTATCCGGATTCGTCTTGTCATTCTGAGCAACTTTCATGTACAAAGTTTTTCCATCTGAGCTACGGTTTATTTTATATTAATTTTAAAAGATTTAAATCAATTTTAGGATTTATTTAATTATTTAAATCAACATTATCCAGAACAGTGTTTGTTGACGTCAGCATGACGTCAACAGGGCATTGACTCGGTCAAACTGACATGTGGGTCCCACTCGTCATAGGCTTAGACTAACTAAACATTGTTAATTAGCTTAATTACTAGATTAGGTTAACCTATTTAATTAGTTTAGTTAAACAAGATTAATTAACTTAATTAATTCGCGAATTAATTAATTAATTAATAATTTGTTTATTTACCTTTAATTCTCTTCTCTTATTTTTTTAAGGGACGGCCCCACCTGTCAGGGGCATAATGTGCCCCTGCAGTGGCTGTGTGTACGCGGGGGGGGGGGGGGAGGGAGACAGGGTACTCCGGCGGCCTCATCCAGGAGCCGCAGTGAGCTCCAGCGGGGCGCGCGGCTGTTGGCCGAACGCGGCGACCAGAGGCACGCGAGGCGCGGCGTGGCATGCGGTTGCAGCAGGCAGAAGGGCGAGCGGGAGGGATGCGGCGGGTGCAGCGGGACGACGAGCCCGGGTCGTCCGCGCGGGCACAGGAGCAGAGCGCCAGCATAGGAGGGAGGCAGCAACAGCAGGAGATTGGGGGGCGGCGACAAGGGGTGGAGGAACGCCGGGAGCTATGGGGCGCTGGTGCGGCAAGCAGCGAGTGGCGCGATGGAGCCAGGGGCTTGGCCTACCTAAGGCGAGGCGGGCGCGAGTGTGCAGCGCCGGCGAGGCTGGAGGTGGTGGCGCAGGGGCGCGCACGAGGGGCTGCGGGGTGAGGACGGCGGTGAGTGCGGGCGCGGGCAGCGTGCGCGTGAGGCGGGACACAGGGTGGTGGCCGGGTGCGGCGATGTGGAGCAAGAGCAGCCGGTGAGGGAGCGTGGCGAGCGGCGCTGCCGTGCGGCGTGGCATGGCCAGGGAAGATGGGCGTGCCGCGTGGTCATCGCAGGGGCAAGGCAGCGGAGAGGGGAAGAGGAGGCCGAGGGCCTCACCGTACGAACTAGGGACTGGGCAGTGGGCTCGAGGAGGCTGGTCAGGGATGAGGTCGAGGACGACGTCCGTCGAGGAGGTGGAGGACGGGGCAGCGACGCGGTGGTTCGGCGAGGTGGCGACGGTCGACGGGGCGCGAACGACGGCGAGCTACGACGCGGCGACGTGGGCGCCGGCTGCCGTCAGGGAAGAGGCGAGGTCGAGGGTCGCGACGGGGCGGCAGGCTCGGGTGCCCCGATCCAGATCAGGGGGGGCGAGAGGAAAAGGTGGGGGATCGAGGGGATCGTGCGGGGGGGGGGAGTGGTGGTGTTGGTGGGCTCTAAGGTTCCAGGGGGTGGGAGGTTATGGAGGCGCGGCTGGGCCGGCCGGGGTGGGCTGGCCGATTGGGTTGGGATGGGCCGAGGCCCAGGGAGAGCCAGGGGGTTTGGCCCCTTTTTATTTTAGTTTAGGCCCTTCTTTTTATTATTTATTTGCTTTACTGTTTTAAAACCTTTTAATGTATCTAGGCATTTTATAAAAAGGTGATTTCTACCACATAAATACATATGCAATATTTAGCACCTCCCCAACATTTTTGTTTTAGTTTTTGAAAACTTTTATTGCCGGCACTAATTCAAATTTTATATCGAACGGTGTTTTCGATTAACGCGAGGTTAACAACAGCAATTGCGGTGACGTGGCATCATTAGCATGGGATTACTATAGCTTAATTATCCAGGCATTTCAAATCTCCTCCACTACAAGAAATCTCGTCCCGAGATTTAATCGGTGGAGTAAGGGGGGGGAGCTCGGGTTATGGAATTCTAACAGATCTTCTCGTCCTTGGTTGCCCTTCTCGAAGAGGTCGATCCATTACATTGTTGTTTTTCATTTCTCTGCATCAATGCACCATGATGAAGTTGTCGTTCTTCCTTCAGTAACTTCACCGTACTTACGAAGGGTCAAGGGGTAACTCGACGATGATAGAATGCCTAAAGGGGTAATCATCTTGGGGTTACCGCATGAATGAACACATGAGTATCTCTCAAGTTTAACAATTGAAATACATCAAGGGCAAGCAAGGAGGTGCAATAAGAAGTTTCAAGCGGATAGACAATAGCTCGAAGTCAGAAACAAAGTGTGAAAGGGGTCTCAGAGCAACGAGAGTAAGTATTGCGTCTGATACCAGAATGGATCACTAGGAAGGTGGCTTGTGAATTATATACGAAGCCAAGCGTGAGAGATAACTTTGGAAATAGGGATGTATAGGAGAGTCAGGTTTCGATCATGTGGAACTGTGGGTTATGGGCCCACCACATGGTAAAAAGTAGGAAGCTCGGTGACATCTTGCATGATCATGTAAGCAAGCCATGTCAGAGGATAGTCTGTTGGTCATGTCGGCAACAACATCGGTACCAAGGGCGAGGGACGAAGAGAACCATTTTCCTGCTCGTTGAATGAGGTGGACCATTAGGCAAAGTTCTCGTCCATCGGTGGATACTGAAATGTCATCAACAATAGTAACAGGTTCTTACTAACAGAGTTGTACACCGAGGGGCTTAAAAAAGCAGTGACTTATTACTGGTTAGAGCATATAAACCTCAAGAAGGTTAAACAAAACAATGGAAAGGAAAATGTGATTATCAGATTAAACAGAACAATGGAAAGGGAAAATGTGTTTAAACACATAATTCAGGGGTATATCCTTCCCAAGGACAAGTAGATCATGATATCCATGACAGGATATAAGTAGAAAACCATTTAGGTAAGGGGAGATAAATTTCATGACATTACCCATACAATGGTGTTTGGATAATTGAGCAAGAAACATTTAGCATTGGGCTACAAAATGTCTTTGTTGAAAATCGGAGTACCATAGACATGCTTCGAGATAGCATTGACATGGTCATCAAGTAAGGTTCAGACTCTAAATACACGAAGGATCCATTGTGGAATAAGTCTTACAATTTCCTCATCAAAGAATGGATAACCTCGCAGGAAAGGAAACTATAACACTAGGTGCTCCGGCCAGGTGTGCTAGGAATGACATCACCTTACCCGGTCATGTAAAGAAGTTATAACTCCTAGAAATATGTTCCAACCATCATATCTGACCGGGATTCAGATCTGATTGGTGTCAGGGTACCTCAGGCTCGGGATGTTTGAGAAGAAAAGGTTCAACACAAATTGTCGAGATGACATTGTAAGATTCTTGGGCAACGAACTATAGAAGCGAGTTCCGAAACAAGAGTTCATCATTAAACCAAGGAGAGGAAGAGGAGGTGGCTGATGGACTCGACGACAATTCATCCAATTTTCCAAACAGATGGATTTCCACAATTATGTGAACATGGAGATAACATTTGTCAGATCAAATGGTATAATGGTGTATGCTCGAGCAAAACATACATAATTAAACATTGGTTGAAAAGTACACCCAAAATATGGGTTTTGGTAGCATGATCAATGTTAGAATGGTCACTCGATAACAAAAAGACTTAGAATGAAACTATCGACCATTGACTTCAAAGCAATAGGGTTGCTAGAAGTTTTAGAATCTGAACAACACAGTTCACCTGTTGGTATACTAGTTAGAATCAACATGGGAATCTGGAAATGAATGGAGATGGTGAGAAGTATTACTATATCAAGAATTCTTAAGAGGTGGAGCAATCCTCACAACATCCTTGACATGAAGGACAATAATACTTCAAGGTAGAACATAACATAAGCTAGATAGGAAGGAGCTCCATAACATGATCAAGTCTGAATTGGAGGGGGGGCAATAACGTTGCCGATGATAACACAACCCATCAAGGGGCAAGGAGGTATTTCTCCTCAAGAATTAGATATATATCTTGGAAGAGCTCAGAATGTAGATGATGATCACGACACATTTGCCGAGAGGTTTCATGAAGATGTAATCGAACAGCGACTGCTCAAGCAGAAGGACTGATGCATCAAATGATTATTGGAACTACGGATACAACACCAACTAGGAATCAAGCTTGCCGTTCGAGGTGAAACGGTAAGACAAGGAAGATCGACATAAGCTTAGCTCATCGTCGAAAATTGTGCTCCGGGAAGGACCAGGTAGCACAGTTAAAAGTTTGCACGATAATGATATAGCCGATAAGGCTAGGAATGACTTAAAGGATTATTAAACTCATAAGCAACAAGAATTACTTAGAGTTATTGAATCGGAGTGCGGAATCGGTTCACTTATCAGTGTTCTCGAGTGACTAATAACTCAGAGCCCATGAAAAATTGTAATCAGTGAGAATGTAGTACTTGATGAAGAACTCATAAGAAGTTACTTAGTTCCCAGATAATCTCGAGATACCAGGGGGGAAATACTCGACGACAGATCAAAGTAGAGGTCGGACTCGGGTATTTCTATGCAGAAGACAAATGCTTAAACTTGCACGAGAAATTGTATTTAAAGGATAACATGGTCGAAAACACGATTGAAAAAGGCCGGATCCCAGATATAAGAACTTATACCAAGGGTATAATTAATTTAAGAGAAGCTTTAATGATAAGATCTACATCGTGTCCATGGGCAAGAACACAAAGTTCAAGGTCGACTCCCACTTCTTCAATGTATAACCTTCCATTCACCTCTCACTTTCGAATAAGTTGTATTGTTGAAATTTTATCTAGCAAAATACCAGAAGAGTATGACTCGCGAAAACTTTGGAGTTCACCCATATTAAGGAAGGCATAGGTTCAACCCGTCAGGGTATTGTGGAAACATATTCTACAAGCTTCAATAGTAAACATCACCAGCTCGAAAATAGAGCATGGTTGAGAAAGCAGAGGATACAATTTACCAAAGGCTTTATATATCCATGGACAGGCTCACAAGGTTATTCAATATGAAGGACACTGTCGGATAAAATCCAACAACGGAACCGATGGTCCACAAGGGATCTTAAGTGAGCATCGGTACTCAACCAGAGGAAGAAGAATGCAAGGATATCTGATTATAGAAACAACTGACTAATTCAAAGTTCAAATGCAAAAGAATTATGATTTCCAAATCAGGGGATCAGAAGCAACGCTCTGATCAAGGATGGATAAGTTGAGTAGGCTTAGGGGTACAATCGTTGGCAATTTGATTGGTCGAGATCCATCTCATGTTCAAAATGACGTCTGAGCCGAAGGGATGAATTCTAGGATCTGATTAAGGATTGCAACATTCGCAACATATTGAATCAAGGGACCCAAGATGATAAAGGCAAAGGACATCCATGAATATTGCTAGTCATTTGGAATTAACCAAAATGTAGGTAGACAAGCATTTAAAGAGCCATAGGCTAATGAGGATTCTCGAAAGATCGGGTAGTATTTTGAAGAATTTTGTGAAACACATGAACAACTAGGGATGAGTGGATACTCGATAAGAGCGAGGAATTATCTGTAGGGGTATTCATGTGTCAAAGAACTGCAAGGCAGTATGCACAAAGTATTCTCGAAACAATACAGAGAATTTCGGTGTATCTTGCAATAACAAGATCAACTGGGAAGCATTGTATGAATGGCGAGTATACATGGTTATCCATAGGGGTTTATCGATGGAGGGGAATTGCAAAAGCGACGCCATAAATTCTCAAGAGAACATCGGAGAATAACTTCGGATTCTTCTGGTGCAGCAGACGATCATCTGTAATAAGGGGCTCTCCGGGAGAAAGTATTATCGAGAACCTAGAGTTAGAGTTAGTAAAATCGTTTAACCCGAATAGAAGAGATGTCAGAGTCCCAGAGTATAGGTCAAGGAATAAAAGATCCTACTACCACCCAATGGCGATGTATGCCCGTAAGACACACAGCCATGTTAGTAAAAGTTTTGCAATGTCTAGAATCGACTTCGGCCAAGGAGTTGGAAAGGGGGATTCCTATAGGCAGTCGGCTCTGATACCAACTTGTGACGCCCCCGATTCAATCGTACACTAATCATACACACAAACGTGTACGATCAAGATCAGGGACTCACGGGAAGATATCACAACACAACTCTACAAATAAAATAAGTCATACAAGCATTATATTACAAGCCAGGGCCCTCGCATGCTCGAATACAAGAGCTCGATCATAGACGAGTCAGCGGAAGCAACAATATCTGAGTACAGACAAGTTTGCCTTAAGAAGGCTAGCACAAACTGTGGTACAGATCGAAAGAGGCGCATGCCTCCCGCCTGGGATCCTCCTAACTACTCCTGGTCGTCGTCAGCGGCCTGCACGTAGTAGTAGGCACCTCCAGAGTAGTAGCAGTCATCGCCGACGGTGGCGTCTGGCTCCTGGTCTCCATCGTCTGGTCGCAGCAATCGGGTATGGAAAGGGGGAAAAGAGGGAGCAAAGCAACAGTGAGTACTCATCCAAAGTACTCGCAAGCAAGGAGCTACACTACATATGTATGCATTAGTATCAAACGGAAAAGGGGGTATCATATGTGGACTGAACTGTAGAATGCTGGAATAAGAGGGGGATAGCTAGTCCTTTCGAAGACTACGCTTCTGGTAACCTCCATCTTGCAGCAGAAGAAGAGAGTAGATGGTAAGTTCACCAAGTAACATCGCATAGCATAAACCTAACCGATGATCCTCCCCTCGTCGCCCAGTGAGAGAGCGATCACCGGTTGTATCTGGCACTTGGAAGGGTGTGTTTTATTAAGTATCCGGTTCTAGTTGTCATAAGGTCAAGGTACAACTCCAAGTCGTCCTGTTACTGAAGATCACGGCTATTCGAATAGATTAACTTCCCTGCAGGGGTGCACCACATTCCCCAACACACTTGATCCCCTTTGTCCGGACACACTTTCCTGGGTCATGCCCGGCCTTGGAAGATCAACACGTCGCAGCCCCACCTGCACATTGCTGGTCTAAATCCTATGCGCGCAGGGGTTTGGGCCCATCGCCCATTGCACACCTGCACATTGCGTGGGCGGCCGGAGAGCAGACCTAGCAACCTCCATTACAAAGGAAGTTACGTTACACGGTCCAACCCGGCACGCACCGCTCAGTCGCTGACATCACAAAGGCTTCGGCTGATACCACGACGCCGAGTGCCCATAACTGTTCCCGCGTAGTTGGTTAGTGCGTATAGGCCACTAGCCAGACTCAGATCAAATACCAAGATCTCGCTAAGCGTGTTATCTTGAAGTAACCGCGAACGCCGACCAGGGCTAGGCCCACCTCTCTCCTAGGTGGTCTCAACCTGCCCTGTCGCTCCGCCTCAAAGTAACAGTCGGGGCCGTCGGGAACTCAGGCCCACCACTACCTGGATGGAGCCACCTGTCCCTTCAGCCCCCACATCAGTATCACTTGCGGGTACTCAACGAGCCGACCCGACTTTAGTCACCACCTGTATAGTATGTATATATGTATGTATATACCCGTGATCACCTCCCGAGTGATCATGGCCCGATAGTATAGCATGGCAGACAGACAAGAATGTAGGGCCACTGATGATACACTAGCATCCTATACTAAGCATTTAGGATTGCAGGTAAGGTATCAACAGTTGTAGCAACAATGACAGGCTATGCATCAGAATAGGATTAACGGAAAGCAGTAACATGCTACACTACTCTAATGCAAGCAGTAGAGAGAAGAGTAGGTGATATCTGGTGATCAAGGGGGGGCTTGCCTGGTTGCTCTGGCAAGAGAGAGGGGTCGTCAACACCGTAGTCGTATTGGGTAGTAGCGGCGTAGGTCTCGTAGTCTATCGGAGAGGAGAGGGGGAAGAAACAATGAATATAATGCAAACAGATGCATAACGATGCATGGCAAGACAAGTAGCGGTGCTAGGGGTGCCTTGACGCGGTATGAGGTGATACCGGTGAAGGGGGAAAACATCCGGGAAAATATCCCCGGTGTTTCGCATTTTCGGACAGATGAATCGGAGGGGGAAAGTTGCGTGTTCGCTATTCTAGGGATGCATGGCGGACTAACGGGCCGCGTATCCGGATTCGTCTCGTCGTTCTAAGCAACTTTCAGGCACAAAGTTTTTCCATCCGAGCTACGATTTATTTTATATTAATTTTAAAAGATTTAAATCAATTTTAGGATTTATTTAATTATTTAAATCAACATTATCCAGAACAGTGTTTGCTGATGTCAACATGACGTCAGCAGTCATAGGCTCAGACATTGTTAATTAGCTTAATTACTAGATTAGGTTAACCTATTTAATTAGTTTAGTTAAATAAGATTAATTAACTTAATTAATTTGCTAATTGATTAATTAATTAATAATTTGTTTATTTACCTTAAATTCTCTCCTCTCATTTTTAAGGGACGGCCCCACCTGTCGGGGGCATAATGTGCCCCTGCAGTGGCTGTGTGTACGCGGGGGGGGGGGGGGGGGGAGGGTGACAGGGGACTCTGGCGGCCTCATCCAGGAGCCGCAGCGAGCTCCGGTGGGGCGCGCGGCTGTTCGCCGAACGCGGCGACCAGAGGCACGCGAGGCGCGTCGTGGCATGCGGTTGCAGCAGGCTGAAGGGCGAGCGGGGCGGACGGGTGAAGCGCGGCGGGTGCAGCGGGACGGCGAGCCCGGGTCGTCCGGAGCGGGCGCAGGAGAAGAGCGCCGGCACAGGAGGGATGCAGCAGCAGCGGGAGATTGGGGGGCAGCGACAAGGGGTGGAGGAACGCTGGGTGCTGCGGGGCGCTGGTGCGGCAAGCAGCGGGTGGTGCGGTGGAGCCAGGGGCTTGGCCTACCGGAGGCAAGGCGGGCGCGAGTGTGCGGCGCCGACGAGGCTGGAGGTGGTGGCGTAGGGGGACGCGCGAGGGGCTGCGGGGTGAGGACGGTGGTGAGTGCCGGCGCGGGCAGCGTGCGCATGAGGCGGGACACGGGGTGGTGGCCGGGTGCGGCGATGCCACTACTAGGAAAAGGGCTACTAATGGCGCACCAGTTTTGCCTACTAATGGCGCATCACTGGTGCGCCATTAGTATCAAGCCACTAGTATTTTTTACTAATGGCGCACCACTGGTGCGCCATTAGTATAGGCCACGGTGCACCATTAGTATAGGCCACTGGGGCGCCATTAGTATAGGCCACTGGTGCGCCATTAGTATTTTTGAATTTTGATGGCGGGAAAATAGTAGTGGCGCACCGTCTAATCCCCATCGTGCGCCATTGCTATTTTTGAATTTTGAATTTGGATCTGGATCGTGATTTTTTTGCCCATTTTTTGCTCGTTTTTTGGCACGATATTATTTCAAATTTTGTTCCTGTTTTTGGATCTTGTACGTTCTTTTGCCATGTTCTTTTGCTGGAGAGGAGTTCACCGGAGAGGAGGAGGAGGAGGTCACCGGAGAGGCGCTCTCCTACATCGCCAGAGAGGAGGAGGAGGAGTTCGCCGGAGAGGAGGAGGAGGAGGTCGCCGGAGAGGAGGAGGAGGAGGAGGAGGAGGTCGCCGGAGAGGAGTTCACCGGAGCATCGGAGAGGAGGAAGGAGAAACCATGAGGGGATGGGAGGAGAGGAGGGAGGAGGAGCTCACCGAAGAGGAGGGAGGAGGAGCTCACCGGAGAGGAGGGAGGAGAAACCGTGAGGGGAGGGGAGGGGATGAGAGGAGGGAGGAGGAGGTCGCCGGAGAGGAGGAGGAGGAGGTCGCCGGAGAGGAGGAGGGTAGTATGGTGGAGGAGAGAAGGGAAGATGGAGTGGAGGAGAGGAGGAGATGGAGTGGAGGAGAGGTGGAGTGGAGGAGAAAAATGAAGGAGGAGAGGACCACGCCCAGCCATATATATGGCATAGTAATGGCGCACCGCGGGCAGGTGCGCCATTACTAACTCTTTTTTATTTTTTTATTTATTTTGAATTTTGAAGGCGGGAAGATAGTAATGGCGCACCATGGGCAGGTGCGCCATTAGTAACTTTATTTTTTATTTTTTTGACTTATTTTGAATTTTGAAGGCGGGAAGATGGTAATGGCGCACAATGGGTAGGTGCGCCATTAGGTTTTTTGCCTCTCCAGATCTTAAAAGCGCCGTATCTTTTTTCTGTTAGGTTTTTGAGGATTTTGAAAATATTTAACAGGGTTCCCCCAGTTAAATTCGGATGTAACTTTTCGAGTAGATGATTTTTCATATAAAAAACTTTTTCATCCGAGTTCGTACGCAAAGGTTATGCCCATTTTACAAATTCTCGGGAGATTTCCCAAATAAAGTCGAAATTCATATTTGTAAATTTTCACAACAACTAGACCACATATCACATGGGAAAATTATTTTCTTTTCTTTTTTTGACATTTCCATCATTTTTGTTTATTTTTTTTTAAACTGAAAAGGCGGTCCATGGGGGGGGGTTGCATTCGGTGGAAGTGGTGGCCAAGTTACTAATGGCGCACCGTGGGGGTGGTGCGCCATTACTAGTTGCCAAGTTACTAATGGCACACCGTGGGGGTGGTGCGCCATTACTAGTTCAACTAGTAATGGCGCACCACTCCCACGGTGCGCCATTAGTAGTTTTGATGAAATTTTTAAATTTTTTTTACTAATGGCGCACCGTGGATGTGGTGCGTCATTAGTATTTACACACTAATGGCGCACCAACACATGGTGCGCCATTAGTATATAGTAATGGCGCACCACATGTCTGGTGCGCCATTAGTGTCAATTCCATCTATAGCCCTTTTCCTAGTAGTGTGCGGAGCAGGAGCAGCCGATGCGGCAGCGTGGCGAGCGGCGCTGCCGTCGGCGTGGCGTGGCGTGGCCAGGGAAGATGGGCGTGCGGCGCGGTCGTCGCAGGGGCAAGGTAGCGGAGAGGGGAAGAGGAGGCCGAGGGCCTCACCATACGGAGTAGGGACTAGGCAGTGGGCTCGAGGAGGCTAGTCGGGGATGAGGTTGAGGACGACGTCCGTCGAGGACGTGGAGGATGGGGCAGCGACGCGGTGGTCCGGCGAGGTGGCGACGGTCGACGGGGCGCGGACGACGGCGAGCTACGACGCGACGACGTGGGCGCCGGCTGCCGTTGGGGAAGAGGCGAGGTCAAGGGTCGTGACAGGGCGGCGGGCTCGGGTGCCCCGATCCAGATCGGGGGGGGGGGGGGAGAGGAAGAGGTGGGGGATCGAGGGGATCGTGCGGGGGTGGGGGTGGGAGTGGTGGTGTCGGTGGGCTCTAAGGTTCCAGGGGGTGGGAAGTTATGCAGGCGCGGCTGGGCCGGCTGGGGTGGGCTGGACGG
Source organism: Triticum urartu (assembly GCF_056163025.1). Classification (NCBI taxonomy): domain Eukaryota; kingdom Viridiplantae; phylum Streptophyta; class Magnoliopsida; order Poales; family Poaceae; genus Triticum; species Triticum urartu. The sequence continues at coordinate 357,747,617 of NC_141876.1, read as the reverse complement.
TTGGGTTGGGATGGGCCGAGGCCCAGGGAGAGCCATGGGGTTTGGACCGTTTTTTATTTTAGTTTAGGCCCTTCTTTTTATTATTTATTCGCTTTACTATTTTAAAACCTTTTAATGTATCTAGGCATTTTATAAAAAGGTGATTTCTACCACATAAATACATATGCAATATTTAGCACCTCCCCAACATTTCTGTTTTAGTTTTTTAAAACTTTTATTGCCAACATTAATTCAAATTTTATATCAAACGGTGTTTCCGATTAATGTGAGGTTAACAACACTAATTGCGGTGACGTGGCATGATTAGCATGGGATTACTGTAGCTTCATTATCCGGGCGTTACAACAGACATGATGAGGAGTCTTGAAATGGTCAAGAGGTAAAGATTCATATATTGGAAGGCTATATTCGGACACCGGAAGGGGTTCCGGGCAAACCCCGACAAAGATATGGGCTTAATGGGCCAAGTAAGGGAACACACCAGCTCACAAGGGGCTGGTGCGCCCCTATTGGGCCAGCCACGTGGGGAGAAAGGAAAAGGAGAGGAGGAAAAGGAAAGTATGAAGTAGGACTCCTACTTCCTTCCCCTCCCCCTCCTTCCTTTCCCCCTTGTCCAAATATGGTAAGGGGGGGGGGGAATTGGACTAGGGGCCCAAGTAGGATTCCTCCTACTTGGGCGCGCCCTATGCTGCCTCCCTCCCTCTCCCTCCTTTATATACGTGGGGAGGGCACCCCTAGAACACACATCAATTGTTCCTAGCCGTGTGCGGCGCCCCCTCCACAGTTAACACCTCAGTCATATCGTCGTAGTGCTTAGGCAAAGTCCTGCGCCGGTAACATCATCATCACCGTCACCATGCCGTCGTGCTGACGAAACTCTCCCTCGGCCTCAACTAGATCAAGAGTTCGAGGGACGTCACCGAGCTGAACGTGTGCAGATCGCGGAGGTGTCGCGCGTTCGGTACTTGGATTAGTTGGATCATGAAGACGTTCGACTACATCAACCGCGTTACTAAACGCTTCCGTTTTCGGTCTACGAGGGTACGTGGAGTCACTCTCCCCGCACGTTTCTATGCTTCTCCTAGATATATCTTGCGTGATCGTAGGAAATTTTTGAAATACTACGTTCCCCAACAATGGCATCCGAGCTAGGTCTATGCGTAGATGTTATATGCACGAGTAGAACACAAAGAGTTGTGGGCGATAATAGTCATACTGCTTACCAGCAACGTCTTACTTTGATTTGGCGGTATTGTTGGATGAAGCGGCCCAGACCGACATTACATGACCACGTTCATGAGACTGGTTCTACGGACGTGCTTTGCACACAGGTGGCTGGCGGGTGTCTGTTTCTCCAACTTTAGTTGAATCGAGTTTGACTACGCTCGGTCCTTGTTGAAGGTTAAAACAACACACTTGACGAGAAATCGTTGTGGTTTTGATGCGTAGGTAAGAACGGTTCTTGCTAGAAGCCCGTAGCAGCCACGTAAAACTTGCAACAACAAAGTAGAGGATGTCTAACTTGTTTTTGCAGGGCATGTTGTGATGTGACATGGTCAAGACATGATGAGATATAAATTGTTGTATGAGATGATCATGTTTTGTTGAAGTTATCGACAACTGGAAGGAGCCTTATGGTTGTCTCTTTATTGCATAAGATGCAAGCTCCATATAATTGCTTTACTTTATCGCTATGCAATAGAAATAGTTGGCGAGACAACCATGTGATGACATGTTGATAAAGATCAAGATGATGGAGATCATGGTGTCATGCCAGTGACGATGGAGATCATGATGGTACTTTGTGTGACGCCCCCGATTCAATCATACACTAATCATACACGCAAATGTGTACGATCAAGATCAGGGACTCACGGGAAGATATCACAACACAACTCTAGACACAAATTAAAATAATACAAGCTTTATATTACAAGCCAGGGGCCTCGGGGGCTCGAATACATAAGCTCGAAAACAAACGAGTCAGCGGAAGCAGCAATATCTGAGTACAGACATAAGTTAGACAAGTCTTGCCTTAAGAAGGCTAGCACAAAAGCAACATTGATCGAAAAGGCAAGGCCTCCTGCCTGGGAGCCTCCTAACTACTCCAGGTCGTTAGCGGCCATCACGTAGTAGTAGGCACCCTCGGGGAAGTAGTAGTCATCAGTCGTGTCGTCTGGCTCCTGGGATCCGTCATCTGGTCGCAACAATCGGGTATGGGGGAAAAAGAGGTAGCAAAGCAACCGTGAGTACTCATCCAAAGTACTCGCAAGACTTACATCAGATCTAAACTAAGTATGCATCTATATCAAACGAATGGGTTGTATCTGCGGGCTAAACTACAGAATGCCAGAAGAAAAAGGGGAAAGCCTAGCCTATCAAAGACTAGCATCTTCAACCAGCTCCAAGCATCTTGCAGCATCAGAAGAGATAAGAGTAGCATAAAGCAAAGTAGTAGAGTTATCAACCTCGGCCAGAGATCCTTTCTCGACTCCCTGCGAGAAAGCAATCCCACAGCCATACTATCCATTTCTCATCACAATCCCACTACTAGGAAAAGGGCTATAGATGGAATAGACAATAATGGCGCACCAGATGTTGGTGCGCCATTAGTGTCCAAATACTAATGCACCCCCCCCCCCCGTGGACCGCCTTTTCAGTTTAAAAAAAATGATGGAAATGTCAAAAAAATAAAAGAAAATAAGTTTCCCATGTGATATGTGGTCTAGTTGTTGTGAAAATTTACAAATATGAATTTTGACTTTATTTGCGAAATCTCTCGAGAATTTGTAAAATGGGCATAACTTTTACGTACGAACTCGGATGAAAAAGTTTTTTATATGAAAAATCATCTACTCGAAAAGTTACATCCAAATTTAACTGGGGGAACCTCGTTAAACATTTTCAAAATCCTCAAAAACCTAACAGAAAAAAGACACGGGGCTTTTAAGATCTGGAGAGGCAAAAAAATTCAAACTTACTAATGGCGCACCTACCCATGGTGCGCCATTACTATCTTCCCGCCTTCCAAAATCAAATTAAGTCAAAAAAATAAAAAAAAAGTTACTAATGGCGCACCTGCCCATGGTGCGCCATTAGTACTTTCCCGCCTTCAAAATTCAAAATAAATAAAAAAAAATAAAATAATAAAGTTACTAATGGCGCACCTGCCCGCGGTGCGCCATTACTATGTCGTATATATGGCTGGGCGTGGTCCTCTCCTCCTTACCTCTTCATTCTTCTCCTCCACTCCACCTCTCCTCCACTCCATCTCCTCCTCTCCTCCACTCCATCTTCCCTTCTCTCCTCCACCATACTACCCTCCTCCTCTCCGGCGACCTCCTCCTCCTCCTCTCCGGCGACCTCCTCCTCCTCTCCGGCGACCTCCTCCTCCCTCCTCTCCTCCCCTCCCCTCCCCTCACGGGTTCTCCTCCCTCCTCTCTGGTGAGCTCCTCCTCCCTCCTCTCCGGTGAGCTCCTCCTCCCTCCTCTCCTCCCATCCCCTCATGGTTTCTCCTTCCTCCTCTCCGATGCTCCGGTGAACTCCTCTCCGGCGACCTCCTCCTCCTCCTCTCCGGCGATGTAGGCGAGCGCCTCTCCGGTGACCTCCTCCTCCTCCTCTCCGGCGAACTCCTCTTCGGCGAACTCCTCTTCGGCGAACTCCTCTCTGGCAAAAGAACACTGCAAAAGAACGTACAAGATCCAAAAACAGGAACAAAATTTGAAATAATATCGTGCCAAAAAACGAGCAAAAAAACGAGCAAAAAATGGGCAAAAAAATCACGATCTAGATCCAAATTCAAAATTCAAAAATAGCAATGGCGCACGGTGGGGGTTAGACGGTGCGCCACTACTATTTTCCCGCCTTCAAAATTCAAAAATACTAATGGCACACCAGTGGCCTATACTAATGGCGCACCAGTGGCCTATACTAATGGCGCACCGTGGCCTATACTAATGGCGCACCAGTGGTGCGCCATTAGTAAAAAAATACTAGTGGCGTGATACTAATGGCGCACCAGTGATGCGCCATTAGTAGGCAAAACTGGTGCGCCATTAGTAGCCCTTTTCCTAGTAGTGTCCATTTCTCCTCACAAGTATCCAGTTCTAGTTGTATCGATCGGGATACAACTCCAAGTGTCCATTAGTGTCCAAATACTAATGCACCCCCCCCCCCCCCCCCCCCCCGTGGACCGCCTTTTCAGTTTAAAAAAAATGATGGAAATGTCAAAAAAATAAAAGAAAATAAGTTTCCCATGTGATATGTGGTCTAGTTGTTGTGAAAATTTACAAATATGAATTTTGACTTTATTTGCGAAATCTCTCGAGAATTTGTAAAATGGGCATAACTTTTACGTACGAACTCGGATGAAAAAGTTTTTTATATGAAAAATCATCTACTCGAAAAGTTACATCCAAATTTAACTGGGGGAACCTCGTTAAACATTTTCAAAATCCTCAAAAACCTAACAGAAAAAAGACACGGGGCTTTTAAGATCTGGAGAGGCAAAAAAATTCAAACTTACTAATGGCGCACCTACCCATGGTGCGCCATTACTATCTTCCCGCCTTCCAAAATCAAATTAAGTCAAAAAAATAAAAAAAAAGTTACTAATGGCGCACCTGCCCATGGTGCGCCATTAGTACTTTCCCGCCTTCAAAATTCAAAATAAATAAAAAAAATAAAATAATAAAGTTACTAATGGCGCACCTGCCCGCGGTGCGCCATTACTATGTCGTATATATGGCTGGGCGTGGTCCTCTCCTCCTTACCTCTTCATTCTTCTCCTCCACTCCACCTCTCCTCCACTCCATCTCCTCCTCTCCTCCACTCCATCTTCCCTTCTCTCCTCCACCATACTACCCTCCTCCTCTCCGGCGACCTCCTCCTCCTCCTCTCCGGCGACCTCCTCCTCCTCTCCGGCGACCTCCTCCTCCCTCCTCTCCTCCCCTCCCCTCCCCTCACGGGTTCTCCTCCCTCCTCTCTGGTGAGCTCCTCCTCCCTCCTCTCCGGTGAGCTCCTCCTCCCTCCTCTCCTCCCATCCCCTCATGGTTTCTCCTTCCTCCTCTCCGATGCTCCGGTGAACTCCTCTCCGGCGACCTCCTCCTCCTCCTCTCCGGCGATGTAGGCGAGCGCCTCTCCGGTGACCTCCTCCTCCTCCTCTCCGGCGAACTCCTCTTCGGCGAACTCCTCTTCGGCGAACTCCTCTCTGGCAAAAGAACACTGCAAAAGAACGTACAAGATCCAAAAACAGGAACAAAATTTGAAATAATATCGTGCCAAAAAACGAGCAAAAAAACGAGCAAAAAATGGGCAAAAAAATCACGATCTAGATCCAAATTCAAAATTCAAAAATAGCAATGGCGCACGGTGGGGGTTAGACGGTGCGCCACTACTATTTTCCCGCCTTCAAAATTCAAAAATACTAATGGCACACCAGTGGCCTATACTAATGGCGCACCAGTGGCCTATACTAATGGCGCACCGTGGCCTATACTAATGGCGCACCAGTGGTGCGCCATTAGTAAAAAAATACTAGTGGCGTGATACTAATGGCGCACCAGTGATGCGCCATTAGTAGGCAAAACTGGTGCGCCATTAGTAGCCCTTTTCCTAGTAGTGTCCATTTCTCCTCACAAGTATCCAGTTCTAGTTGTATCGATCGGGATACAACTCCAAGTGTCCATTACCGTAGGACAGGCTATCGATAGATTTTTTCTTCGTTGCAGGGGTGCACCAACTTACCCACCACACTCGATTAACTCCGGCCGGGCACACTTTCCTGGGTCATGCCCGGCCTCGGCCAAACTATACGCCGCAACCCGACCTAGGCTTAATAGAGAGGTCAACACGCCGGACTAAGCCTATGCCCCCAAGGGTCCTGGGCCATCTCCCCGGGAACTCCTGCACGTTGTGAGGGCAGCCGGTGAGCAGACCTAGCTACCTCCTTCAACAAGGCAGGTGCTTACGCAGTCCAACCCGGCGTGCGCCGCTCAGTCGCTGACGTCTATTAAGCTTCGGCTCATGCATACGACACACAACGCCCATAGAATGCCCACGTGATGGTTAGTGCTATCAGGCCAGAGGCCCCTCGGATCAAATATCCAAATCATAGTGGATTAGAAACGCGCGGTAACAAGCAGAGACTCACGAAAGATGTGACCCTGTCGCCCCATCTCGAGGACTTGCGGCAAGGGCTAAGAATGCCCGGCCACGCCTCATAAGAATCTCGCGGGCACCTTCCAGGTCAACCCGACTCCACATCACTCACAAATAAGCTCGCGCGGGTACCCCTCAGGGCTGATCCGTCTTTAGTAACATGGTTTAGTGTAAAGTCATAGTAACTATAGTAACCGTGTGTCTAACACCACGGGGAAAACCCGAGAAATCACCCCCAGTGAATTCCACTCGATGTAATCATCAAGGTGAACGTAAGAGGATCCACCCTCGAGGTTCAAACTTGAGGGGTTTGCACGACAGAGCCGTATCGGAAGTGGTTAAGGAGGAAATCACCCTCGATGACCACGACCGTATAGCTACACTACAGAGATCTCATCAGGAGTAATGTAAGAGGTTCCACCCTCGGCACTCGATGGTAACTCTGCAGAGTCGTACAACTAGGGGAGGGGGTGCTGTGCGGTGTCGAGGCCTGGACGTCGATCACGTTGATAGAGTCATCGAACATAAAGCGGGGCAACTGGGACAAGGTGGGGGTCACTGATGGATCTCTAACCAACCTGTACTAAGCAGTTTAGAATAAGCAGGTTAGGTATGAAAGCAGGTAACAAAAAAAGGCTATGCATCAGAGTAGGATCATACAGAAAGCAGCAGTAGTTCTAATGCAAGCATGATAGGGAAAGAAATTGGCGATATCGAAATGCTCAAGGGGGGTTTTCTTGCCTAGAAGCTCTGCTGAAAAAGAAGAAGTGTCGTCGACGTAGCCGATCACAGGGGCGGCATCGGTCTCAGGGTCTACCGGAGAGAAGAGGGCGAAGAAACAATAAATATAAAGCAAACATAGCATCACAAAGCATAACATGGCAATATGATGTGCCGAGTGTGACCTAACGTATGGCTACACGATATAGGTGAAGGGGGAACTCAACCGAGAATGTTTTCCCGGTTCCGGACCTGTGTCAGACAGATGACCATAGGGGGAATGTTCCATGTTCAAATAGTTAGAGGCATCTGATGGGTATGTGGGTAGTCTTTTTGGGTTCGTTGGATTTTTCTAAGCAATTCTCATGTAGAAAACATTTTCATACGAGCTACGGTTTATTTCCTATGAATTTCTAAAGGTTTAAACATTTTCTGGAATTAAATAAATTATCAGAAAAGAATTACTATGTCAGCATGACATCACTATGACGTCAGCAGTCAACAGGATGGCCGACCTGGTCAAACTAACTAGTGGGTCCCACCTGTCATTGTCAGTGATTTTAACAGTGGTTAAGTTAAACTAAGCAGAGCTAAATAGAGGGTGGGCCCCAGGTGTTATGGTCTACACTAATTAAAAGATTGAAAACCTAATTAGCTTAATTAAATGTTGGGTCCCGCACGTCAGTGGCTCAGCGTGAACAATAACCCATGTTGACCGTGGTCAACACGGTCAAACAAGCGCTGGTGGCCCACAGTCAGTGTCTCTGGGCGGGCCCCACGATGTGCCAGGTCAGCAGAGACGCCGGAGGAGCTTGCAGGTTCGACGGGCCTCCTGCGGCGGCAAACTTGCCGGAGGGCGTCGGAATCGCGCCACGAGGCTCGGTTCCGAGCGTGCGAGGCCACGTTCAAATGGTGAGGCTGGGCCGCATCCAACCGTGGTGGTGGCACGGGCCGAAACGGCCGAAATCTTCGCCGGCGGCAAGGTCAACGGCGGTCGGCGACGAAAAGCGTGGGCGGCACCGCGGGCGAGCAGCAGCAGGCAACACGGCGGCGCTCGGGGACAGCAGGGGGCGGCTATGGCGGGAGCGCGGGCCAACGCGGGACCAGGCGCCTGCGGGGAGAAGGTGCGGATGGGCGGCGCTGCGGCAACGGCAGGGATGAGGTGTGCAGGCGTGGGAGGTAGCGGGCGCTGGTGGTGCACGACGAGGCAGTCAGCAAGCATGGGCGACTCCGCGGTGATGCACCAAGCACGACCACGTCCTCAGGGCAGGCTGTGGCTGCTGTGGCCGCGATGGCGAAACGACAGGCGGCGGCCGGAGTTCGGCATGTGCGGGCTCGGCGCTACGGGTGCAGAGAGGAACCGGGGAGTGATGGGAGACGGCGAGGAGCTCACTGAGTGGAACAAGATGGCCGGCGACAGATTAGGAGCAGCAGAGGTGGCGCATTCGTCGGAGGATCTCGTTGGAGTAGAGGAAGCAGACGAGCTCGTAGCGCTCGGCACAGCGGCTCCCGGCTTGACCCAGCGGTAGCAGGAGATGCGGGAGGCAATGGCGGAGCGGAGGGACTTGACAAGGAGGTAGGGGGAGTTAGGTGGCCTCCTCTACGTCGTGGTCATGGCGATGGTGGCGTTCGGCCCCGTTCTAGATCGACAGAGAGGGAGAGGGAGAGAGCATGGGAGAGTAGGGGGAGCGGGCGACAGTGGAGAGTGGGGTAGTGGACCGAGGCGTCCGGAGCCTTATCCCCTCATCGGGCGTCGCCGGCGAGGTGGTTGGATGGCGACGGGCGCGCGGGAGGAGCCCCGGTCGTTTGAACAGGGGAGGAAAAGAGCGACCGGGGGAAGGTGGGCTGGCTTGCTGGGGTGGGCTAAAGCCCAGTGGGTAGGGGGCCCTCCCTTTTCCTTTTTTATCCTTTCTTTGATTTCTATTTTTTTAATAAACATAGATGGGTAAGAAAATATTTGGGCATGCTATTTACTTAGAAAAATATGGGAAGTGCCCCTTTTATTCCCTAGTGATCTTAGACAGTGCCACAAATATTTTGGAGACCAGAAGAATTCATTTGGTAATTTTCATAAATAGGATAGCATTTAAAAATGCTGAATTGGTGCTGTTATAATTACTAATGCTCATCTTTGCACAAAAGTCATGTTGTGTTCCTTAACAAATAATTGTTATGGAATTTTTGACAAATGATGAACATTTTTACAGCAACTTTTGAGCAACTTCAAACTTCACTTGAATTTGAATTGACTGGAATTTCAAATGGGATATTGAACAAAGGTGATTAAGCACTGTTTGGAAAAATGATTAGTTTAATCACAGAGGGTTACTGTAGCATGACACTGGGGGTGTTATAAATCTCCTCCACTACAAGAAATCTCGTCCTGAGATTTGAGGGGTGGAGTAAGGGGGAAAGAGTTGGTTACAAAATTCTAACGAGTCTTCACGGTCTTCGTTGCTCTCCTCGAAGAGGTTAGTCCCTTCTGTTGATGTCTTTATTTCTCTGATCCAGGTCATCATGATGAAATCATCACCCGTACTTCGGGGTCTTCATCATACTTACGAATAGGTAAGGGGGAGCTTGGCAATGATAAAATTCTATAAGGGTAATCATCTGGGGTTAACCCATGAATGAACATATGAGTATCTCTCGACTTGGAACTCCAGAAATACATCGAGAGAATTAAAGTAGGCATGAGAATTTTCATGTAGTAGGAAAATGTTCGATGCCTGAAACAGTGGGTGAGAGGGGTTCAGAGCAAAGGAATAAATACAGTGTCTGACACCGGAATAGAATAATTGAGGGAAGGTGGCTCGTAAAATACATATGAAGCCAAGTTGAAAGTATACCTCAGAATCAAGATTGTACAAGAGAGTCAGGTTTCGATCCTGTGGAACTGTGGGTTATGGGCCCACCATGTGGGTTAAAAGTAGAAAGGGGGCCAATAGCAAGGCCTGTCAGATGATAGACTGTCAATTATGTTGCCAACAACGTTGGTACCAAGGGCGAGGGACGAAGAGAACTATTTTCCTGCTCGTTGAAATGAGGCGGACTAATAGGCAAAGTTCTCGTCCATCGGTGGTTACTGAAATGTCATCAACAATAGTAAGAGGGTCTTACTGACAAATTGTACACCGAGGTATTTACATAAGTAGGAAATTATCTCTACTGAGATAAGTTAGTTTACCGGAAAGGTTAAACAAAAGAATGGAAAGGAAAATATGGTTAGTATATTAATCAGAATAATGGAAGGGAAAATGTGGTTAAACACAATTATCAGGAGTATATCCTTCCCAAGGACAAGCAGAGGATGATATCCATGATAGGATAGTAAGTAGATAACCAATTAGGTAAAGGGGCGAGGGAATTCATGATGTTACCCATACAACGGTGTTTGGATAAATGATCAAGAAACATTTAGCATTATGCTTCCAATGTTCTTGTTGATGTTTGAGTACCACAATCATGCTTCGGGATAGCATTGACATGGTCATCGGGTAAAGGTCGTACCTTGGATTCACAACGGATCCATCAGGAATTTTCTACAACATCTCATGAAATTTTTATCTGGAAAAAGATGGGGATGTGGCTGATGGGTTCAGCTGCAATCCATTGACATGTCAAAAAGGATGTAATTCCAAAATTATATGAACAAGTTTTGTGTTGGAGGGAATGCAAGAATGTTGTCGATGTTAATACCAATCACCGAGGGGAAGGGATGGTATTTCCCATCATGAATTTGATTCACACTTGGAAGAAGGCATATCATTGTTGATGATGAACACAACACATTTGTCGAGAGATTTCCTACAGATGTATTCGAGTGGCGATGACATCAAGTCAAATGAATGATGGAGCAAAAGGTTATTGAAACCACCAGTACAATACAAACTTGAAATCAAAGATTGTTGTTCAAGGCGAAATGATATGCCGAGGACGATCGCCGTAAGCTTAGATCATCGTTGAAAGTTGTGCTCCAGGAATAAGGACCAGGTAGCACGGTTAAAATTTAGCACGATAACAATATAGCCGATCAGGCTAGGAATGACTTAAAGGATTAATAAACTCATAAGCAACGAAAATTACTTAGAGTTATTGAGTTCGAGTGCGGAATTGGTTCACATGTCAGTGTCCTCGATTGACGACAACCCAGAACCCAGGAAAATTGAAATCAGTGAGAAATAATCAATTGATGAAGAACCCATAAGAAGTTATGCGGTTCCAAGATATTCTCGAGATACCAGAGTGTAATACTCGATGGTAGATCAAAGTAAAGGTTGGATAGGTGCATCAATCTGCAAAAGACAAGTACTTCAACTTATCCGAGAAATGGGATCAAAGAAGAACAATATGGTCGGAACCATAGCTGCAGGGGATCCAATTTAATGACACCAAAAGAATTACCCAAATGATTAAATATTTTGCAAGAAGCTTCCATGATAAGTTCCACATCGGGTCCATGGGCATGAACACAAAGTTCAAGGTCGACTCCCACTTCTCCAATGCATAACCTTTCAGTCACTTCTCATTTTCGAAGAAGTTGTAATATTGAAATTTTATCTGACATAACACTAGTAGAGTATGACCCGTAGTGGTTTCTGGGTTCACGTAGATTCGAAAAGGCATAGGTTCAACCCATCTGGGCCTCTTAGGAACATATACCACAAAATTCGGAGTAAATAATACAAGCTCAAAAGTAGAGCATTGTTAACAAAGCAGAGGATACAATTTACCAAAGGTATTATATACCCATGGAAAGGTTCACAAGGTTATTGAATATGAAGGACGCCATCGGATAATAATCCAACAAGGGGCCTTATGGTCTACAACGGAGCTTATGCGAGTATCGGTACTCTTATCAGAGAAGAAAGAATGCAAGGAGATCAGATTATAGAAACAACTGACTAACTCAAAGCTCAATTGCAAAGGAATTATGAATTCCAAGAAAAGGGATCAGAAGGAATGCTCTAATTAGGGATGGATAGGTAGAATAGCCTTAGGGGTACAATCGATGGCGATTTGATTGGTCGAGGTCCAGCACCTGTTAAAATGATGTCCAAGCCGGAAGGATGAATTCTAGGATCTGATTGAGGATTGCGAGCATTCGCAACAAATTGTATCGACAGACTTAAAATGATAATGGCAAAGGATGACAATACGATTACTGGACTTATGGTATTAACCATAATGCAAGCAAGCAAGAAATTCATGAACAATAGGTTGTTGAGGATTTTTAGAAGAACAAATGGTATTACGAAGACTTTTGTGAAATACATGATCAATCGAGGATGAGCGGATACTCGATAGGTGCACAAAATTATCCGTAGGGGGTATTCAGGTGACAAGGAACTGCAGGGCAGTAAGCTCAAAAGGATTCACAGGACAACGGAGAGCAGTTTCAGGCATCTTGTAAAAACAAGATCAATGGGATTGAATGTAAGAATGGCAGGTGTATGCATTTATCAATAAGGATATAACAGTGGTAGGGAATTTGCAAAGGCGGTGGGTACAAGTGTCTCGGGAGAACATCATAGAGTAACCTCGGAATCTTCTGGTGCAACACACGATCATCGGTAATAAGGTGCTCTTCGGGTGAAAGTGATCACGAGATCCTAATGTTAGACTTAGCAAAATTCATTTAACCCGAATAGAAGAGAGATCAGAGTCCCAGAGTATAGATGAGGAATAAAAGATCATAATACCGCCCAATGGCGATGTGGGCCCATGGGTCGCACAGCCAAGTTAGTAAAACAATTTTCATCAACTAGACTCAACTTCGGCCAAGGAGTGTGGAAGGGGGATTCCTACAGGCAGTCGGCTCTGATACCAACTTGTGACGCCCCCGATTCAATCGTACACTAATCATACACGCAAATGTGTACGATCAAGGTCAGGGACTCACGGGAAGATATCACAACACAACTCTAGACACAAATTAAAATAATACAAGCTTTATATTACAAGCTAGGAGCCTCGAGGGCTCGAATACATAAGCTCGAAAACAAACGAGCCAGCGGAAGCAGCAATATCTGAGTACAGACATAAGTTAGACAAGTCTTTCCTTAAGAAGGCTAGCACAAAAGCAACATTGATCGAAAAGGCAAGGCCTCCTGCCTGGGAGCCTCCTAACTACTCCAGTTCGTCAGCGGTCATCACGTAGTAGTAGGCACCCTCGGGGTAGTATTATTCATCAGTGGTGTCGTATGGCTCCTGGGATCCATCATCTGGTCGCAACAATCGGGTATGGTGGAAAAAGAGGTAGCAAAGCAACCGTGAGTACTCATCCAAAGTATTCGCAAGACTTACATCAGATCTAAACTAAGTATGCATCTGTATCAAATGAATGGGTTGTATCTGTGGGCTAAAGTGTAGAATGCCAGAAGAGAAAGGGGAAAGCCTAGCCTATCGAAGACTAGCCTCTTCAAGCAGCTCCAAGCATCTCGCAGCATCAGAAGAGATAAGAGTAGCATAAAGTAAAGTAGTAGAGTTATCAACCTCGGCCAGAGATCCTTTCTCGACTCCCTGCGAGAAAGCAATCCCAGAGCCATACTATCCATTTCTCATCACAATCCATTTCTCATCACAAGTATCCAGTTCTAGTTGTATCAATCGGGATACAACTCCAAGTGTCCGTTACCGTAGGACAGGCTATCGATAGATGTTTTCTTCCCTGCAGGGGTGCACCAACTTACCCACCATGCTCGATTAACTCCGGCTAGGCACACTTTCCTAGGTCATGCCCGGCCTCGGCCAAACAATACGCCACAACCCGACCTAGGTTTAATCGAGAGGTCAGCACGCCGGACTAAGCCTATGCCCCCAGGGGTCATGGGCCATCTTCTCGGGAACTCCTGCACGTTGCGAGGGCGGCCGGTGAGCAGACCTAGCTACCTCCTTCAACAGGGCAGGTGCTTACGTAGTCCAACCCGGCGCATGCCGCTCAGTCGCTGACGTCTATTAAGCTTCGGCTGATGCATACGACGCAGAATGCCCATAGAATGCCCACGTGATGGTTAGTGCTATCAGGCCAGAGGCCCCTCGGATCAAATATCCAAATCTTAGTGGATTAGGAACGCGTGGTAACAAGCAGAGACTCACGAAAGATGTGACCCCATCTCGAGGACTTGCGGCAAGGGCTAAGGATGCCCGGCCACGCCTCGTAAGAATCTCGCGGGCACCTTCTAGGTCAACCCGACTCCACATCACTCGCAAATAAGCTCGCGTAGGTACCCCTCAGGTCCGACCCGTCTTTAGTAACATGGTTCAGTGTAAAGTCATAGTAACTATAGTAACCATGTGTCTAACACCACGAGGAAAACCCGAGGAATCACCCCCAATGAATTCCACTCGATGTAATCATCAAGGTGAACATAAGAGGATCCACCCTCGAGGTTCACACTTGAGGGGTTTGCACGACAGAGCCGTATCGGAAGTGGTTAAGGAGGAAATCACCCTCGATGACCACGACCGTATAGCTACACTACAGAGATCTCATCAGGAGTGATGTAAGAGGTTCCACCCTCGGCACTCGATGGTAACTCTGCAGAGTCGTACAACTAGGGGGGTGATGTGCTGTGTCGGGGCCTGGACATCGATCATGTTGACCGAGTCATCGAACATAAAGCGGGGCAACTGGGACAAGGTGGGGGTCACTGATGGATCTCTAACCAACCTATACTAAGAAGTTTAGAATAAGCAGGTACGATATGAAAGCAGGTAACAAAAACAGGCTATGCATCAGAGTAGGATCATACAGAAAGCAGTAGCAGTTCTAATGCAAGCATGAGAGGGAAAGAAATGGGCGATATCGAAATGCTCAAGGGGGGTTTGCTTGCTTGGAAGCTCTGCTGAGAAAGAAGAAGTGTCGTCGATGTAGCCGATCACAGGGGCGACATCGGTCTCGGGGTCTACCAGAGAGAAGAGGGGGAAGAAACAATAAATACAAAGCAAACATAGCATCACAAAGCATAACATGGCAATATGCTGTGCCGGGTGTGACCTAACGTATGGCTACATGATATAGGTGAAGGGGGAATTCAACCAGGAATGTTTTCCCGGTTCCGGTCCTGTGTCAAACAGATGACCGGAGGGGGAATGTTCCATGTTCAGATAGTTAGAGGCATCTGACGAGTATGTGGGTAGCGTATTCGGGTTCGTTGGATTTTTCTGAGCAACTCTCATGTAGAAAACATTTTCATCCGAGCTACGGTTTATTTTCTATGAATTTCTAAAGGTTTAAACATTTTATGGAATTAAATAAATTATCAGAAAAGAATTACTACGTCAGCATGACATCACTGTGACGTCAACAGTCAACAGGACGGCTGACCTGGTCAAACTAACCAGTGGGTCCCACCCGTCATTGTCATTGATTTTAACAGTGGTTAAGTTAAACTAAGCAGAGCTAAATAGAGGGCGGGCCCCAGGTGTTAGTGTCTACACTAACTAAAAGATTATTAGTTTGAAAACCTAATTAGCTTAATTAAACGTTGGGGCCCGCACGTCAGTGGCTCAGCGTGAACAGTAACCTGCGTTATCCGTGGTCAACACGGTCAAACAAGCGCTGGTGGCCCACCGTCAGTGTCTCTAGGCAGGCCCCACGACGTGCCAGGTCAGCAGAGTCGCCGGAGGAGCTCGCAGCTCCGGCGAGCCTCCCGCGGCGGCGAACTTGCCGGAGGGCGTCGAAATCGCGCCACGGGGCTCGGTTCCGAGCGTGCGAGGGCATGTCCGAATGGTGAGGCTGGGCCGCATCCAACCGTGGTGGTGGCACGGACCAAAACAGCCGGAATCTTCGCTAGCGGCGAGGTCAGCGGTGGTCGGCGATGAAAAGTGTGTGCGGCACCGCGGGCGAGCAGCAGCAGGCAACGCGGTGGTGCTTGGGGACGACAGGGGCGGCTGTGGCGGGAGCGCGGGCCGGCGTGGGACCAGGCGGCTGCAGGGAGAAGGTGCAGGCGGGCGGCGCTGTGGCAACGACAGGGAGGAGGTGTGCAGGCGCGGGAGGTAGTGAGCGCTGGCGGTGCATGACGAGGCAATCAGTGAGCGTGGGCGGCTCCGCGGCGATGCACCAAGCACGGCCGCGTGCTCAGGGGCAGGCTGTGGCTGCTGTGGCCGCAACGGCGAAACGACAGGTAGCGGCCGTTGTCGGCAAGTGCGGGCTCGGCGCTACGGGTGTAGAGAGGAACCGGGGAGTGATGGGAGACGGCCAGGAGCTCACCGAGTGGCACAAGATGGCCGACGACAGATTAGGAGCAGCAGAGGTGGCGCATTCGTCAGAGGATCTCGTCGGAGTCGAGGAAGAATACGAGCTCGTGGCGCTCGGCACAGCGGCTCCCGGCTTGACCCAGCGGTAGCAGGTGATGCGGGAGGCAATGGCGGAGCGGAGGGACTCGACAAGGAGGCAGGGGGAGCTAGGTGGCCTCCTCTATGCCGTGGTCATGGCGGCGGTGGCATTTGGCCCCGTTCCAGATCGACGGAGAGGGAGAGGGAGAGAGCGTGGGAGAGTAGGGGGAGCGGGCGACAGTGGAGAGCGGGGGAGTGGACCGAGGCATCCGGAGCCTTATCCCCTCATCGGGCTTCGCCGGCGAGGTGGTTGGATGGCGATGGTCGTGGGAGGATCCCCAGTCGGTTGAACAGGGGAGGAAGAGAGCGATCGGGGGAAGGTGGGCTGGCTTGCTGGGGTGGGCTAAAGCCCAGTGGGCAGGGGGCCTCTCTTTTCCTTTTTTCTCCTTTCTTTGATTTCTATTTTTTTAATAAATAGAGATGGGTAAGAAAATATTTGGGCATGCTATTTACTTAGAAAAATGTGGGAAGTTCCCCTTTTATTCCTTGGTGATCTTAGACAGTGCCACAAATATTTTAGAGACCAGAAGAATTCATTTGATAATTTTCACAAATAGGATAGCATTTAAAAATGCTGAATTGGTGCTCTTATAATTGCTAAGGCTCATCTTTGCACAAAAGTGATGTTGTGTTCCTTAACAAATAATTGTTATGGAATTTTTGACAAATGAAGAACATTTTCCAGCAACTTTTGAGCAACTTCACTTGAATTTGAATTGACTGGAATTTCAAATGGGATATTGAACAAAGGTGATTAAGCACTGTTTGGAAAATGATTAGTTTAATCATAGAGGGTTACTGTAGCATGACACTAGGGGTGTTACACTTTGGAGATGGAGATCAAAGGCACAAGATGATGATGGCCATCTCATGTCACATATTTTCATTGGATGTGATGTTTATCTTTTATGCATCTTATTTTGCTTAGTACGGCAGTAGCATTATAAGATGATCTCTCACTAAATTTCAAGGTATAAGTGTTCTCCCTGAGTATGCACCGTTGCTACAGTTCGTCGTGCCGAGACACCACGTGATGACCGGGTGTGATAAGCTCTACATTCACATATAACGGGTGCAAGCCAGTTTTGCACACGCAGAATACTCGGGTTAAACTTGACGAGCCTACATATGCAGATATGGCCTCGGTACACTGAGACTGAAAGGTCGAGCGTGAATCATATAGTAGATATGATCAACATAGTGATGTTCACCATTGAAAGCTACTCCATCTCATGTGATCATCGGACATGGTTTAGTTGATTTGGATCACGTGATCACTTAGATGACTAGAGGGATGTCTATCTAAGTGGGAGTTCTTAAGTAATATGATTAATTGAACTTTAATTTATCATGAACTTATTCCTGATAGTATTTTCATATCTATGTTGTAGATCAATAGCTTGTGATGTAGCTCCCCGTTTATTTTGATATGTTCCTAGAGAAAAATGAGTTGAAATATGATAGTAGCAATGATGCAGACTGGGTCCGTGATCTAAGGATTATCCTCATTGCTGCATAGAATAATTATGTCCTTGATGCATCGCTAGGTGACAGACCTATTGCAGGAGCAGATGCAGACGTTATGAATGTTTGGCAAGCTCGGTATGATGACTACTTGATAGTTTAGTGCACCATGCTTTACCACTTAGAACCGGGACTTCAAAAACGTTTTGAACGCCACGGGGCATATAAGATGTTCCAAGAGCTGAAATTTGTATTTCAGACTCATGCCCGAGTCGAGAGGTATGAGACCTCTAACAAGTACTTTGCCTACAAGATGGTGGAGAATAGCTCAACCAGTGAGCATGTGCTCAGAATGTCTGAGTACTACAAGCACTTGAATCAAGTGGGAGTTAATCTTCCAGATATGATAGTGATTGATAGAGTTCTCTAGTCACTATCACCAAGTTACTGGAACTTCATGATGAACTGTAATATGGAAGGGATGACGAAAATGATTCTCGAGCTCTTCGCAATGATAAAATCAGCGAAGGTAGAAATCAAGAAAGAGCATCAAGTATTGATGGTTAACAAGACCACTAGTTTCAATAAAAGGGGCAAAGGAAAAGAAAGGGAACTTCAAAAAAGAATGGCAAGAAAGATGCCACTCCCGTGAAGAAACCCAAAGCTAGACCTAAGCCTGAAACTGAGTGCTTCTACTGCAAAGGGAATGGTCACTAGAAGCGGAACTACCCCAAATACTTGGTGGATAAGAAGGATGGCAATGTGAACAAAAGTATATTTGATATACATGTTATTGATGTGTATTTTACTAGTGTTTATAGCAACCCCTCGGTATTTGATAGTGGTTCAGTTGCTAAGAGTAGTAACTCGAAACAAGAGTTGCAAAATAAACATAGACTAGTTAAGGGCGAGGTGACAATGTGTGTTGGAAATGATTCCAAGGATGATAAGATCACCATCGCACACTCCCTTTACCTTCGGGATTAGTGTTGAACCTGAAATAAATGTTATTTGGTGTTTGTGTTGAGCATGAATATGATTGGATCATGTTTATTGCAATACAGTTATTCATTTAAGTCAAAGAATAATTGTTGTTCTATTTACATGAATAAAACCTTCTACGGTCATACACTCAAAATAAATGGTTTATTGAATCTCGATCGTAATGATACACATATTCATAATATTGATGTGAAAAGATGCAAAATTGATAATGATAGTGCAACATATTTGTGGCACTGCCATTTAGGTCATATTGGTGTAAAGCGCATGAAGAAACTCCATGCTGATGGGTTTTGGGAATCACTTGATTATGAATCACTTGATGCTTGTGAACCATGTCTCATGGGAAAGATGACTAAAACTCCATTCTCCGGAACAATGGAGCGATCCACTAACTTATCGGAAATAATACATACCGATGTATGTGATCCGATGAGTGTTAAGGCTCGTGGTGGGTATCATTATTTTCTGACCTTCACGGATGATTTGAGCAGATATGGGTATATCTACTTGATGAAACACAAGTCTGAAACATTTGAAAAGTTCAAAGAATTTCAGAGTGAAGTAGAGAATCATCGTAACAAGAAAATAAAGTTTCTATGATCTGATCGCAGAGGCGAATATTTGAGTTATGAGTTTGGCCTTCAATTAAAACAATGTGGAATAGTTTCACAAACTAATGCCACCTGGAACACCACAGCATAATGGTGTGTCCGAACGTCATAACCGTACTTTATTAGATATGGCGCGATCTATGATGTCTCTTACCAAATTACTACTATCGTTTTGGGGTTATGCATTAGAGACATCTGCATTCACGTTAAATAGGGCACCATCTAAATCCATTGAGACGACACCATATGAATTGTGGTTTGGCAAGAAACCTAAGGTATCGTTTCTTAAAGTTTGGGGTTGCGATGCTTATGTGAAAAAGTTTCCACCTGATAAGCTCGAACCCAAATCAGAGAAATGCGTCTTCATAGGATACCCAAAGGAAACTGTTGGGTACACCTTCTATCACAGATCCAAAGGCAAGTTATGTGTTGCTAAGAATGGATCCTTTGTAGAGAAGGAGTTTCTCTCAAAAGAAGTGAGTGGGAGGAAAGTAGAACTTGATGAATTAGTTGTACCTTCTCCCAAATTGGAAAATGGTTCATCACATCAATCGGTTCCAGTGATGCCTACACCAATTAGTGAGGAAGTTAATGATGATGGTCATGAAACTTCAGATCAAGTTACTACCAAACCTCGTAGGTCAACCAGAGTATGTTACGCACCAGAGTGGTACTGTAATCCTGTTCTGGAAGCCATGTTACTAGACCATGGCGAACCTACGAACTATGGGGAAGCGATGTTGAGCCCAGATTCCGCTTAATGGCTTGAGGCCATGAAATCTGAGATGGGATCCATGTATGAGAACAAAGTATGGACTTTGATTGACTTGCCCGATGATCGGCGAGCCATTGAGAATAAATGTATCTTCAAGAGGAAGACAGACGCTGATAGTAGTGTTACTATCTACAAAGATCGACTTGTCGAAAAGGGTTTTTACAAGTTCAAGATGTTGGCTACGATGATATTTTCTCACTTGTATCGATGCTTAAAGTCTGTCCGAATCATGTTAGCAATTGCCACATTTTATGAAATTTGGCAAATGGATGTCAAAACTGCATTGTTTAATGTATATCTTAAAGAAGAATTGTATATGATGCAACCAGAAGGTTTTGTCAATCCTAACGGTGCTAAAAAAATGTGCAAGCTCTAGCGATCCATCTATGGACTGGTGCAAGCATCTTGGAGTTGGAATTTACGCTTTGATAAGTTGATCAAAGCATGTAGTTTTATACAGACTTGCGGTGAAGCCTGTATTTACAAGAAAATGAGTGGGAGCACTATAGCTTTTCTGATAAGTATATGTGAATGACATACTGTTGATCGGAAATAATGTAGAATTTTTTGGAAAGCATAAAGGAGTATTTGAAAGGAGTTTTTCAAAGAAAGACCTTGGTGAAGCTGCTTACATATTGAGCATCAAGATCTATAGAGATAGATCAAGACGCTTGATTTTTTTTTCAATGAGTACATACCTTGACAAGTTTTTGAAGTAGTTCAAAATGGAACAGTCAAAGAAGGAGTTCTTGCCTGTGTTGCAAGGTATGAAGTTGAGTAAAGACTCAAAACCCGACCATAGAAGAAAATAGAAAGAGAATGAAAAGTCATTCCCTATGACTCAGTCATAGGTTCTATAAAGTATGCTATGCTATGTACCAGACCTATTATGTACCTCACCATCAGTTTGGCAAGAGGGTACTGGTGATCCCAGAGTGGATCACTAGACAGCGGTCAAAATTATCCTTAGTGGAATAAGGAAATGTTTCTCGGTTATGGAGGTGACAAAGAGTTCGTCATAAAGAGTTACATCGATGCAAGCTTTGACACCGATCTGGATGACTCTAAGTTTCGATCTAGATACATATTGAAAGTGGGAGCAATTAGCTAGAGTAGCTCTGTGCAGAGCATTGTAGACATAGAAATTTTCAAAATACATATGGATCTAAATGTGGCAGACCCGTTGACTAAACTTCTCTCACAAGCAAAATATGATCACACGTTAGTACTCTTTGGGTGTTAATCACATGGTGATGTGAACTAGATTATTGACTCTAGTAAACCCTTTGGGTATTGGTCACATAGCGATGTGAACTATAGAGTGTTAAATCACATGACGATGTGAACTATTGGTGTTAAATCACATGGCGATGTGAACTAGATTATTGACTCTAGTGCAAGTGGGAGACTGAAGGAAATATGCCCTAGAGGCAATAATAAAGTTTTTATTTATATTTCCTTATATCATGATAACTGTTTATTATTCATGCTAGAATTGTATTAACCGGAAACTTAGTACATGTGTGAATACATAGACAAACAGAGTGTCCCTAGTATGCCTCTACTTGACTAGCTCGTTAATCAAAGATGGTTAAGTTTCCTAACCATAGACATGTGTTATCATTTGATGAACATGATCACATCATTAGAGAATGATGTGGTGGACATGACCCATCCTTTAGCTTAGCATAAATGATCGTTTAGTTTTATTGCTATTGCTTTCATCATGACTTATACATGTTCCTCTGACTATGAGATTATGCAACTCCCGAATACCGGAGGAACACCTTGTGTTCTATAAAATGTCACAACATAACTGGGTGATTA
Source organism: Triticum urartu (assembly GCF_056163025.1). Taxonomy (NCBI): domain Eukaryota; kingdom Viridiplantae; phylum Streptophyta; class Magnoliopsida; order Poales; family Poaceae; genus Triticum; species Triticum urartu. The sequence goes on along the minus strand of NC_141876.1, from coordinate 357,725,717 downwards.
AAAGATGCTCTACAGGTGTCTCCGATGGTGTTTGTTGAGTTGGCATAGATCGAGATTAGGATTTGACACTCCGTGTATCGGAGAGGTATCTCTGGGCCCTCTCGGTAATGCTCATCACCATAAGCCTTACAAGCAATGTGACTAATGAGTTAGTTGCAGGACGATGCATTACGGAACGAGTAAAGAGACTTGCTGGTGACGAGATTGAACTAGGTATGATGATACCGATTATCGAATCTCGGGCAAGTAACATACCGATGACAAAGGGAACAACATATGTTGTTACGCAATTTGACTGATAAAGATATTCGTAGAATATGTAGGAGCCAATATGAGCATCTAGGTTCCGCTATTGGTTATTGACCGGAGATGTGTCTCGGCCATGTCTACATAGTTCTCAAACCCGTAGGGTCCGCACGCTTAACATTCGATCACGATTTGTATTATGAGTTATGTGATTTGATGTACCGAAGTTTGTTCAGAGTCCCGGATGAGATCACGGACATGACGAGGAGTCTCGAAATGGTTGAGAGGTAAAGATTCATATATTGGAAGGTTATACTCGGATACCGGAAGTGTTCCGGGTGATACCGGCTCACCGGAAGGGGTTCCGGGAAAACCCCGGCAACGATATGGGCTTAATGGGCCAAGTAAGGGAACACACCAGCTCACAAGGGGCTGGTGCGCCCCTACAGGGCCATCCACGTGGGGAGAAAGGAAAAGGAGAGGAGGAAAATGAAAGTATGAAGTAGGACTCCTACTTCCTTTCCCTCCCTTTTTTCTCAAAAAAAAAACTTCCTTCCCCTCCCCCTCCTTCCTTCCCCCTTATCCAAATATGGTAGGGGGGGGGGGAATTGGACTAGGGGCCCAAGTAGGATTCCTCCTACTTGGGTGCGCCCTAGGCTGCCTCCCTCCCTCTCCCTCCTTTATATACGTGGGGAGGGCACCCCTAGAACACACATCAATTGTTCCTAGCCGTGTGCGGTGCCCCCTCCACAGTTAACACCTCGGTTATAGCGTCGTAGTGCTTAGGTGAAGCCTTGTGCCGGTAACATTACTAAATGCTTCCGTTTTCGGTCTATGAGGGTACGTGGAGTCACTCTCCCTGCTCGTTGCTATGCTTCTCCTAGATAGATCTTGCGTGATTGTAAGAAAATTTTGAAATACTACATTCCCCAACAGCGTGCCGGGCCCGTCGCGCCGTCATAGTGAGGTGGCATCTCCAGCTTGAACTTGCGCGGCCACCATACCTGCCGCAAGGAGGGGGCAAAGGCCCGAAGCCCCACAGCACCTCCGCGCGCGCCTGTCGGCCCCGAGAGGAGCGACGCTCGCCATGAGGGTGGAACGAGGGGGGGTGGGCGAAGCGGGCGGAGAGGCGAAGCTTCGACGCACCCCTACCTGGCGCGCCAAATGTCGGATTCAGGGCTCCGCAGACCCTTGAGAGGTTCGAACACTGGGGTGCGCACGAAGAACACTCTCTCCCTAGCATGCTCGCTAACGATCCCACGGCCTAGCTCGATGAACCCAAAGAACGAGAAACACAGAGATTTATCCTGGTTCGGGCCACCTTGCGGTGTAATACCCTACTCCGGCTTTGTGGTGGATTGCCTCGAGGGGCTGAGGATGAACCAGTACAATGGATGAACAACCTCGGGAGGTGAGGTGTTCTTGAGCTAGATGAGCTGGTGAGCTGGTCAGGGTGGAATGGATCCGACCCCCCTCTATGGTGGTGGATAAGTCCTATTTATAGTGGCCTTGGTCCTCTTCCCAAATGTTAGGCGGGAAGGGATACCACAACGACCAAATTCGAAGGGAGACAACTAGTACAAGCAATCCTGACAAAAGTAGTCTTCGCCTGGAAAAGGCTCTGGTGGTGACGCTGCCGTGGGCTCCGCGATGACCTCCGTCCTGGCGGTCTTGGTCTTGTTGCACCGATATGGAAACCTTTGCTTGATTCCTCCGGACTCCGCACCCGCACTTGCCCCCCTTAGAACCAAAGAGGAAACTGATACACTACGCTCACTGGCGCCTGCCTGGCCTTGGTCGTCATGGCTCACATCATGTGAACCTCGCGAGTGCGCCTTGCCTTGATATCTCCGCTCCTCGGGAGCCAACCTAGTGTGGCCGCCCCCAGGGAGGTCTTGGTGTCGTCCACCTCGCGAGGGTCTTGAGTCGTTGTCGCTAGAACTGGGCCATACAGGGCCACTGAGGGAGCCACGCCACGGGCCGCGGGCAGGCAAGTCTGGGTACCCCCGGTCCCAGAACGCCGATAGACACGTATGTATCATTGCTACTAAGGATAAAATGATGGGGTCTATTTCTACATAAATAGATCTTGTCTACATCATGTCATCGTTCTTATTGCGTTACTCCGTTTCTCCATGAACTTAATACACTAGATGCATGCCGGATAGCGGTCAATGTGTGGAGTAATAGTAGTAGATGTAGGAAGGATTCAGTCTAGTAATCTTCGACGTGATGCCTATGTAATGATCATTGCCTGGATATCTTCATGATTATTTGAAGTTCTATCAATTGCCCAACAGTAATTTGTTTACCCACCCTCTGCTATTTTTCTCGAGAGAAGCCACTAGTGAAACCTACGGCCCCGGGTCTCTTTCTCATATTATTTGCCTTTGCGATCTACTTTATTTGCCTTTTATTTTTGGATCTATTAAACCAAAAATACAAAAATACCTTGTTGCAATTTATTTTTTTGGCGTTCGATCTATCAATATTTACTACTCTCTCACGTCCGTTTGCCAATTTGTGGCACCGTTACCCGAAAGGGATTGACAACCCCTTTTACATGTCGGGTTGCGAGTATTTGTTATTTGTGTTCAGGTGTTGTTTACGTAGTGTTGCTTGGTTCTCCTACTGGTTGGATAACCTTGGTTTCATCACTCAGGGAAATACTTATCGTCGCTGTGCTACATCATCCCTTCCTCTTTGTGGAAATACCGACGTAGCTTCAAGCCGCATCACGGCCCAACGGTCCAACAACGACAACACCCAACACGGGCCCACTTGTCAGGTCCAATGGATGACATAGTCTAGCGGGCCCCACTCGTTAGAGTTAATGGTCAAGCCTTTGGCCCGACGGAAACGTCCGTTGTGACCAATTCTGAGGGTTTCTGGCAAGGGAGTGGGGAAAATTGAGCAAAAGTTAAGAGCGTGGGGATGAATGAGTAGATCTAAAGAACCAGGGGCATAGATGTAAAAAACCCTATCTTTTAATACCATAGCTAATTTAAACTAGAAATAAAAACCGCAAAGAAGCGAGAATGTTTTTGGATTTTCTCAAAGTTTTTCAAACACACAATAAGAAAGTGAGAAATAAAAACTAACATGGATTGTACAATGAAAGAGGATGAACACTGACAACTGGAATGAAATGTGTGAACATGAATGTAATCTCGGTGAGAAAACGTACTCTCCAAGCTTAGGTTTTGCCTAGATTGCTAATCACCATCAGTAGCAGTCTTCTAGTCTGTAACACCCACGATGCGGCTATATCTCCCACGTGTCGAGGCACGACTTAGAGGCATAACCGCATGGTGGTTTTGTCGCAAGAGGGGTAATCTTCACGCAATCCCATGTACTGAATAAGAAAGGGATAAAGAGTAGGCTTACAATCGCCACTTCACACAAATAACAAGTTAAACATACATCATCTAGAGTACAATCAAGGTCCGACTACAGAACCAAAATAAAAGAAGAAGACCCCAAATGCTAGATCCCCGATCGTCCCAACTGGGCTCCACTACTGATCATCAGTAAACGATACATAGTAATGACCAAGGTCCTCGTCGAATTCCCACTTGAGTTTGGTAGCATCACCTGCACTGGTATCATCGGCACCTGCAACTGTTTGGAAGTATCCGTGAGTCACGAGGACTCAGCAATCTCACACCCGCCAGATCAAGACTATTTAAGCTTATGGGTAGGGTAAGGTAATGAGGTGGAGCTGCAGCAAGCGCTAAGCAAGTATGGTGGCTAACATACACAAATAGGAGTAAGATGAGAAGCTACACAATGGTCGTGAAGCTAGAAGTGATCAAGAAGTGTTCCTGAAACTACTTACGTTCAAGCATAACGCAAGACCGTGTTCACTTCCCGGACTCCGCCGAAAAGAGATCATCACGGCTACACACGCGGTTGATTCATTTTAATTAAGTGAAGTGTCAAGTTCTTTACAACCGGATATTAACAAATTCCTATCTGCCACATAACCGCGGGCACGGCTCTCAAAAGTTTATACCCTGCAGGGGTGTCCCAACTTAGCCCATCACAAGATCTCTCGATCAATGAAGCATATTCCTTCTCCCGGAACAACTCGATCAGACTCGGAATCCCGGTTACAAGACATTTCGACAATGATAAAACAAGACCAACAAGACCGCCAGAATGTGCCGACAAATCCCGATAGGAGCTACACATATCTCGTTCTCAGGGCACACCGGATGAGACATCCTATGAGTAAAACTAGCCCTCAAGTTTCCCCGGGGTGGCCCCGCAGTCTACTCGGTTTGGACCAACACTTATAGAAGCATTGGCCGGGGGGGGGGGGGTTAAAAATAAAGATGACCCTTGAGTTAATTACTCCCAAGGGAAAAGTTATAGGTTGTTAGGAAAATGTAAAACCAAGGTTGGGCCTTCCTGGAGGAGTTTTATTCAAAGCGAACTGTCAAGGGGGTCCCATAACCCCAACCGCGTTAGGAACGCAAATCAAGGAACATAACACCGGTATGACGGAAACTAAGGCGACAAGATTGGAACAAAACACCAGGCATAAGGCCGAGCCTTCCACCCTTTACCAAGTATAGAGATGCATTAAATTAAATAAGAGATACAGTGATATCCCAACATATCCATGTCCCAACATGGAACAAACTTCAACTTCACCTGCAACTGGCAACGCTATAAGAGGGGCTGAGCAAAAGCGGTAACATAGCCAAACAACGGTTTGCTAGGATGGTTAAAAAAGGTTAGAGGCTATCATGGCAATTTGGGAGGCTTGATAAACAAGTGGTAGGTAGCGCGACATAGCGGTAGAGGGAACAACTAGCAAGCAAAGATAGAAGTGATATCGAGGGTATGGTCATCTTGCCTGAAATCCCACAAGGAAGAAGAACGAGTCCAAGAAGAAGACAAATGGACATAGTCGAATGAATCCTCACAACTCCGGAACGAAACCTAAGATAACGAGAGAAGCAAACCGGAAAGAAGCAAGCAACATGGTAAACCAACAAGCATAAACATGGCATGATGCACAACCAAGGATGATGCATGTCCGGTTTAATGAGGCATGGCATGGCAAAGTGCACAAACAACACGACAAGTTAAGTGGAGCTCAATATGTAACAAGTTGCGTATTGACAAAACACCACATTCAATTATTTAGTTCACTCCCGCTTAGGTACTCAACAATATTAAATGTTCGTTAACATGGCAAGAGGTGAAGCATAAGTAAACTACACATTTTAGGAAGTTTTAAGTGAGGCCAGAAACAACAAATAACCATTCCGGGTAATCCTCACATGTCATTTAGCAATTGATGCAAACAACAATTTAAACATTCTTAATGTTCTTATCATGATGCGGATGACATATAAAGGTTTATGCAATTTTATGAAAATGTTACATGAGCATGTTATGAAGCATTTGTCATCATGGCAGAAACGGAAGGGGTGCCATGACAACGACAATGGAAATGGTGCCACAGCAACATTCCGGTTCCGGTAACTCGATTGAGATGCCGGTGCAAAAGAAAGTGTGATAGGAGCATGTTATGCGATGAACGGTGGGGTGCTCTGGTTACCGGGTTCCCACAAGTCGACGACGGTGTCAAGTGAGGGAACAACTAACCTTCAAAGGCGGATACAACATCCAAAAATGCATCTCCTACAACACATGCATTAGGTCCATGGGGGTCGTCTCGAGGTTATACCTTCGAAGCGTGCCTTCTCGAAACGGTTCGGGTTCGATGCGATGTGGTTGTTCACATGCCATCGTGGGAAGTAGTGGTACTATCGGTCCTCGGCGACGGAAGTGGATGTAGTGGTGCACATTCCGGTAGTGGTTCATGGTGATGGTAGTCGAATTTAGTGATCTGCAGGCGTACTTGGCGAACAACGGTCGTCAAAGTACTTATCGGTCCATGAAGTCGATCTCAGAGGTCTTGTTGGGTCCACAGTGATGGTTGTTCTTCACTCGACGGACTTCGGCGACGGTAGTCGTACACGGTTCGTAGACGTTCGATCCATCGATAGAGGTACTCGTTACATCTCCACGCATAGTGGTACTTGTCATAATCCAAGACGGTCTTGGCGATACATCGATCGTAGAGGTACTTGGCGACGTTTCCATGAAGCACTCGCAAACAAAAACAACCAGTGACCCGGTGCTCTGTATGATAGTCGATGCACTTGTGGTCGAACAGAAGAGGAAAAAGGGCATCCCGGAGAAGCATGGAGTGGCCTATGAGGTCGGCCGTGGTGGTGGTGCAATTGGTAGAGGAGGGCATGGCAGCTACAGCAAGCAGGCACAGAGGCGATGGTGGTGGTTGAACGAGGCAGGGGCAGCTCAGCACACGTGTTGTGAAGAGGCCAGCGAAGCCATGGTGGTGATGACAGTCGGAGGCGTTCAAGAGGATTGATGCAGCCAACTCCTTCGGGTTGGAACACAACGGAACAGGAGCACGGCGACATGCGGGTCAGCGAGGAAGGCAGCGGGGGTCGACGCGCATGCGGCGCAGGAAAGCAAGAGAGGCAGGGCGAGGTCGACGGCAGGGCAGCCTCGCGGTGGCGGCGCACTGCAACAGAAGAAGCGGAGGGAGGCGCGGCAGGGGCGATGCTGCTGGCTACGGTGAGGTCCGGCGGCGCGCGGGAAGAGCAGCTGCGGCAGGGCATCGGGGTCGCGCTTGGGTGGCCTTCCTGGTCGCAACGGACCATCGACGGTGCAGCACGATGGCAAGCCCGCGCCAGGCTCCCGCGGCCATGGGAGAGTGCGAGGCAAGGCACGAAAGGGCGGAGGCGCTGGTAGCGGGCCATGGCGACCACGAGACGAGGAGGTAGCGCTACGGGGAGATCCGGCTCGGTCGACGGCTGCGGGAGATGGCGATCTCGCGAGGTGGAGGGGGCGAGGTGAGCAGAGGGAGCGAGTGGATCGGGGGACATGGGAATCGAAAAGGACGAGAGGTGGCGGCACTGGTGGAGGAGACGAGTAGTAGGGATCAATCGGGTTAGGGATTAGGTCGGGGACTTGGTGAGCTTGGCTGGTGGGCTGCAGGAGATCCAAGTGGCATGGCTGGGCTCTCTCTCTCCCTCTTCTTATTTCTTTAGCAGAAAACAAATAAGGAGAAGAAAAAGAAAGAGGGAAGGGTTAGGGAAAGAATTTGCGCACGTGGATAATTTTCCCAGACTCACAAAAATGTGCTTGTTCCAAGAAAATAGAAAAGGCCATGATTGAAAGATGTAAATTCAAACTCATTTGAATTTCATTCAAATGGGTTTGAAGTAGGACTTGGTTTTTGAAGTGTCCAAAAATGTTCAGAAATTTTGTGGAGATCGGGAAAGCGATGAAAGAAATTATGGGCAAAGTTTGAGGACCAAACTTGTAGCGACCAGACCTCAAACGGTCCAATCTCTGTGCTCAGGTGTCATCCCTAGATCAGTAATGCTGACACCACACAGTACTTGAAGGATTTATAACAGAGTAGGAATCACACACTTATTACATCGAGTGTCTCAAAAGAGAACTTATTATAAGAAATATGGCTTAAGGCCATCTAATAACGATAACAGCGAAGGCTTGGAAGATAAGTGAGTCCATCAACTCCAATGGCATCACTGAGTATAGAACCACGACCTAAAAGGCATCTTACTCGTTGTCTGAAAAGTCTGCAACATGAACGTTGCAGCCCAAAACGGGTCAGCACATGGAATATGCTGGCAGTGTAACACATAGAGAGCAATGGAAGATTAAAGCTATTCTACATGTATATTTGGCTGGTGGAAAGCTCTATGGTTACAGTTTTGCGTAAAGCCAATTTTTCCCTACTGCAAAGGAATAAATTTTATTTAACTATCTTGGTAGTTGTTAAACATTGAGAATGGTTGACAGCATTCTCAATCCCAATTAAGCATCATCATTAAAAAAACCCAACAGAATTAATTAGAGTAACATGATGAGATTCACATGATAATCCAAGTACTAGATACTCAAGATGTCCATAACCGGGGACACGGCTAACCATGATTAGTTTATACACTCTGCAGAGGTTTGCGCACTTTTCCCCACAAGACTCGATCTCCTCCGTTGGTATTCTTGCACTACATGCTGTTTGAGAAATGGATGACCAAGACATAGTCTTTCAGAAGCGCTAGCACCTTACGATCGGGTAGACCATTACACCTACTTTCCCCTACATCTGCTAGTCTACCACTGTAAGAGTTCGCACGACTTAGTCAACTATGCTAGAGCCCATAGTAGCTTGTGGCTGCACACGGAAGTTTCTAGCATGAATAATCTCATGATCCCTTTGAGCCTGGGTGGCGGTCCAAAAGAAAACAGGCAATCGCTGGAATACCCAGGTGCCTCAATCCACCCAGTTGTGTATTTAAGTTGCCACCTTAGATAAACCATTAATTTAACAAACTCACATCTGTCATGGATTTCACTCACCCAATCCACGTCTACTAGCATAGCATGGCATAATAAGCAAACGTAGAAGTAACTCCCAAAGGTTTGATAATAAACAGGTAATAGGTACTACCTCAACTACTTCCCAAACCCACAATTTAATTAGATCCTAAACAAGCAATGTGTGAGGATTGATCTAAGCCAATAAAAACTGGGTAGTACGAGGTATGATCAAAGTGTTACTTGCCTTGCTGATGATCCGCAAAACCTAGCGATTCGAAGTAGCAAGCGGCGCACTCCGGATACTCTATCGCAAACAAACAAGCATACAATAAGTACTCAACTAATGCACAGGTAAAACTCAAAAAAGAGATCTAACCAGAAAATTCAACTTAAGAACTCCGGTTGGCAAAAAGAACCAAATCGAACGAAGCAACGAAAGACAAACGGCAAAAGAAACAGGCTTCGTTTACTATTCTGGATCTAGGGAAATTTTATAGAGGCAAAAATTGTTTGAGTTGGTTAAACATAAAGAAGGTTTCGATACGAAACTCCAGGTGCTTGAATCGTCTGATTCCGATAAACGAGCGAAAAATTATATTAGAATGAAAATCGGATCAGGAATCGCGATCAGAAAAATCGTGGATTTAATCCGAGAAAAGAAAACGACGAACAGATTAATGAACGAATGTTCGTTACCTGGATCTAAACGATGAATGCGTTCATTAAAACGAACGAACGAGCGAACGCTCACTAATTAAATAAACCGGAAAAACCGATCTATTAAAAAAACGAATCTAAAAAAACCGAATGAAAAACCGACGGAAAACCGAACGGTTTTTTGAGGAAACCGGCGGCGGGGCGGAGTCAACCTCCGGCGAGGCGAGATGGCGGTGGTGGGGCGGAGTCAACCTCCGGCGAGGCGAGATGGCGGCGGCGCGGCTCCGGCGGGCGTTGCGGCGGCGGCGAGGCGCAGGGCGGCGGCGCGAGCGGCGACGGGGCGCGGCGGCGGCAGGGGCGGCGGGGCGTGCTAGGGTTTGGGGGCGGCTCGGCTGGGCTCCCCCGGCTTATAAGGCCGGCCGGGCCAAGTGTCCGGGTCGGACACGGCCCGATAGGTCGGTTCGCATTTTTTTAAATAGTTACGCTCAGAAAAAAACAAAAGAAATACTAAGTGAACTCCAAAAATCCCGAAACAAATTTTCCTCGGCTTCTAAAATTAAGCTGCACAGGATGAACATTTATTTGGGTCCTAAATGCAATTTTGAAAAATGCGCATTTTTCCTAAATTCAAATAAAATAGCAAATAAAACCAAAATAAAATCTTATTTGATTTTTTCATTAAATCCTCAATATTCCTTTATTTTGGGAAAGTCATTTTATTCCCTCTCTCATATTTTTGTAATAGAAATAATTGAAGATAAAATAAATAAAATCAAATGATCCCATTTTCGAAATTTGAGAGAACTCAAATATGAAAATAACGAAATCCCCAACTCTCTCCGAGGGTCCTTGAGTTGCGTAGAATTTCTAGGATCAACCAAAATGCAATAAAATATGATATGCAATGATGATCTAGTGTATAACATTCCAAATTAAAAATTTGGGATGTTACAAACCTACCCCCCTTAAGATGAATCTCGCCCTCGAGATTCGGGTTGGCTAGAAAATAGGTGAGGGTGGTCCTTCAGCAAATCTTCCTCTCGTTCCCAGGTGGCTTCATCCTCCGTGTGGTGGCTCCACTAAACTTTGCAAAACTTGATAACCTTGCTACGAGTGACTCGGTTGGCATACTCAAGGATCTTGACTGGTTTCTCCTCATAGGTCAAATCACTGTCCAACTGAATCGCTTCTAGCGGCACTGTGTCTCTCAGTGGTATATCAGCTATCCCCGCGTGGCACTTCTTCAACTGGGAAACGTGGAACATGTCATGAACTCCTAAGAATCCTTCGGGAAATTCCAACTTGTAGGCTACTTCTCCTATACGCTCCAAAACCTTGTATGGTCCTACAAAACGTGGCGCTAACTTTTCCTTAACTCCAAAGCGCTTAACTCCTCGAAGTGGAGATACTCGAAGATAAACTCGGTCTCCGACTTCGTAAACTGTCTCCTTGCGTTTAGAATCTGCATATCTCTTCTTCCTGGACTGGGCTACCTTGAGCCTATCGCGAATCAATTTTACTTTCTGTTCGGACTCCTTAATCAGATTCGGTCCAAACAGCTCGCGGTCTCCAACTTCATCCCACAACAATGGGGTCCTGCACCTCCTTCCGTACAAGGCTTCGAAAGGGGACATCTTCAAACTGGATTGATAACTGTTGTTATAAGAGAACTCTGCATATGGCAAATTCTCGTCCCAACTAGATCCATAATCTAGCGCACAAGCTCTTAGCATATCCTCCAAAATCTGATTGACTCTCTCGGTTTGTCCATCTGTCTGCGGATGGAAAGCTGTACTAAACTCCAGCCTGGTACCCAAAGTTTCATGCAACTGAGTCCAGAACTTTGAGGTAAATTGGGTTCCTCTATATGATACAATGCTCCTTGGAACTCCATGCAGACATACGATCCTGGTCATGTATATCTTTGCTAACTTTGCACTGGTATAGGTAGTCTTCACTGGAATGAAATGAGCTATCTTTGTCAAATGATCGACTACAACCCATATCGAGTCATAGCCTGAACGTGTTCTGGGCAATCCTGTAATAAAATCCATGCCTAACTTATCCCACTTCCATTCGGGTATTGGCAATGGCTGTAGCAATCCTGCTAGCTTCTGATGCTCTGCCTTTACTCTCTGACATACATCACAAACCGCTACATATTCCGCAATATCCTTCTTCATTCCGGTCCACCAGAAAATATCCTTCAAATCCAAATACATCTTGGTATTTCCTGGGTGAATCGAATATGGTGAATCATGGGCCTCTTGCAGAATTAACTTTCTGATCTCCGAGTCATTAGGCACATAAACACGGTCTTCAAACCATAAGGTATCGTGCTCATCCTCACGAAATCCCTTAGCTTTTCCTTTGCTCATTTTCTCCTTGATAGAAGCAATCTCCTTGTCAATCTTCTGGGCTTCTCTGATCTTATCCATCAAAGTAGACTGAATCTCCAATGCTGCTACATAGCCTCTCGGAACTATCTCCAAACATAGCTCATGAAGATTCTCGGCTAACTCCCTTGGTAAATCTCCCGTCATTAGGGTGTTGACATGGCTCTTACGACTCGGCGCATCGGCTACTACGTTAGCCTTTCCGGGGTGATAATGCAATCTCATATCATAATCCTTGATGAGCTCCAACCATCTCCTTTGTCTGAGATTTAACACCTTCTGCATGAAAATATACTTCAAACTCTTGTGATCTGTGTACACCTCACAATGATTTCCAATGAGAAAGTGTCTCCAAGTCTTCAATGCATGCACTACGGCTGCTAACTCCAAATCATGCATGGCATAATTTAATTCATGAGGCTTAAGCTGTTGTGAGGAATACGAAACAACTCTTCCTTCCTGCATAAGCACTACTCCAAGTCCTCGACGTGAAGCGTCGCAATACACCTCATAATCCTTGGTCTGATCTGGCAGAATCAACACTGGTGACGTAACCAAACGTTTCTTCAACTCCTGGAAACTGGCCTCACACTCCTTGATTCATATGAAGTTGGTATCCTTCTTCAGCAACCCCGTCATAGGCTTTGTAATCTTCGAGAAATTTTCAATGAATCTCCGGTAGTATCCTGCAAGTCCAAGAAAACTTCAGATCTCTCCAACTATTGTTGGGGCTTCCCAATTTGTCATAGTGGCAACCTTGGTGGGATCTACTGCTATAACTTCTCCGGATATAACGTGTCCAAGGAATCCAACTTCCTTCAACCAAAACTCACATTTGCTAAACTTGGCATATAACTGATGTTCTCTGAGCTTACCAAGTACCAAACGCAAATGCTCCTTATGCTCCTTTTCATTCTTCGAGTATACCAGGATATCATCAATGAACACCACGACGAACTTATCCAAAAACTCCATAAACATTTTGTTCATCATGTTCATAAAGTATGCAGGTGCGTTAGTCAGACCAAATGACATAACGGTATACTCGTACAACCCATACCTAGTGGTAAAAGCCGTCTTAGGTATATCCTGTTCTCGAATCTTCAACTGATGGTATCCTAATCGCAGATCGATCTTGGAAAATAACTTAGCTCCTTGCAATCGATCAAACAGATCATTGATCATCGGTAGTGGGTACTTGTTCTTGATGGTTACTTCATTCAATCCTCGATAATCAACAACCATCCTTAATGATCCATCCTTCTTCTCCACTAGAAGTACTAGCGATCCCCAAGGTGAAGAACTTGGGCGAATATAACCTTTATCTAGTAACTCCTTAATCTGCTTCTTAATCTCCACCAAATCCTTTGCGGGCATCCTATATGGTCTCTTAGATATTGGCCCTGTGTGTGGCAAAAGCTCAATCAAAAACTCAATATCTCTATCCGGTGGCATGCCTGGCAACTCTTCTAGAAATACATCAGGGAAATCCTTCACCACTGGTACTTCCTCCTGCACAACTCCTGTTAAACAATTTACTTGAGTCCTCTTCGGCACATGCCAGGATACATACTTGATCCTTCTTCCTTCTGGGGTGGTAAGCAAAATTGACTTACTGGCGCAATCAATGTTTCCTCCATACATCGACAGCCAATCCATACCCAGGATTACATCCATACCTTGTGATTTCAAAATGATCAAATCCGAGGGAAACACATGCCTACCTATACTCAATGGCACTTGAAAACATCCTTTACTAGCCATATACTCCGCTCCTGGTGAGCTTACTAACATAGGTGTTCTAAGAACTTTGGTGGGCAGGTTATACGTATCCACAAATCCCCTTGATATGTATGAATGCGATGCACCAGTATTGAAAAGAACGAGTGCAGTAAATGACTTAACCAAAAACTTACCGATTACCGCATTCGGCTGCTCTTCAACTTCGTCCATGTTAACGTGGTTCACCTGTCCCCTATTGAAAGGGTTCGGCTTCTTCCCAGAGCTTCCATTGACATTTCCATTATGAGATTCAGGACATTCATTGGCATAATGTGCGGTCTTCTGGCACTTGAAACAAGTGACTTGGCTCAGGTCTCTCTTGGCTGGGGTTGATGGGTTGGTGCGGTTCTGGCCGTTGCTTCCTCCATTACCATTCTTGGTGCCATTGTGATTGTGCGAGCTACCTCTTCCATGGGTATGCTGAAAATGTCCTCCCGGTCTAGGGGTAAAACGTGGCTCCTGCTGAGCTCCTAAATTGTACTTCCCTTGTCCATACTTCCTCTTGCGGTTCTCAATCTGCTGCTGCTTCCCTTCAATCATGAGAGCACGGTCTACCAACTCCTGGTAGTTGTTGAAGGTTGCTACCATCAACTGCATGCTCAGCTCATCATTCAGTCCTTCCAGAAACTTCTCCTGCTTAGCTGCATCCGTAGCAACGTCATCTGGAGCATAACGTGCTAGCTTACTAAAGTCCTCCACATACTGGCCAACTGTCTGTCCTCCTTGGTGCAACTTGCAAAAGTCTCGCTTCTTCATGGCCATAGCTCCTGCTGAAATGTGGGCAGTACGGAAAGCCTGCTAAAACTGGTCCCATGTGACAGTGTCGACAGGGAAAGTGGCGGTGAAATTCTCCCACCATGATGCTGCGGGTCCTTCAAGCTGATGTGCGGCAAACTTCACCTTTTTCGCATCTGTGCATCCTGTCGTGGTCAACTCCCTTGCTGTCTTGCGGAGCCAATCGTCTGCTACTATCGGCTCGGTGCTACTGGAAAACACCGGCGGATTTAGCCTAAGAAAACGGGCTAAGTGATCAACAGGTGGTGGTGGTGGTGGTGGGTTGTTGTTGTTGTTCCCCTGATTCTGATTTTGGACTAGCAACTGCATCAATGTGTTCTGCTGCTGGATCAACTAGGTGAGCTCCGGTGGGAAGGTAAATCCGGGGTCACGTCTCGGAGGCATCTGAGGGTTTAGAAAAGATGAGATTTAAGAATAGAGAGGGGTCTAGAGAGAAAACACTACGCATATGCACATAAGGCAAAAGCAAACAATTCACTTCATTCAATCAAACAAGAGCATACAATCGATCTAATTATCGCAAAAGTGCTCGGACTACTATATTTACATGGTGGACTACTACTACTGATGGGGTGGTCTACAAGAAATATTCTTCGGTTGCAGACTCCATGATATCTGCTCCAGCTTCATCAACATAGTCATCATCGCTATCATCTGGATCCGAGTCGGTGTCGTCGATGATGATGTAGTCTTCTGGGTGAATCTCCTTGGGTTCTTCGTCTTCTACTAGTGTAGGGCCTCCCATAAATATTCCGATCTTCTTGATCAGATCGTCATTCTTCTCCACTAATACTTCGATTTCCTCTTCATAATCTTCACGTGTAGCCTTGAGTTCTTCCTCCAGTTCCTCGATTCTTGTCCTCGCCTTCTTCAGATCTATCATGTCGGCACACATCTAGTTCTCCTGACGTCGAATGTGCTGGTTTAACTCCTAGATAAAAGCTGCAATTGATCTATCCTTCCTGGTGCTGATCATCTCCCAGTGCTCATCTCGGCGCTCACAAATCTAGTAGATAGCATCCTTGAGATCATTGCGGTAAACTTCTCCAATGCGTCCCATGGCGATGTGAGCTTCCATGCTCTTTCCTAGACTCCAGGTTGGTGCATCAAAAGAAAACTCTATGGGCTCAGTGACTGGCATGAACGTCCTTCCTGGGACTTGAACTTGAATCATCCAGCGCTCCTCTTCCGGTAAAGTGGCGTTGTAGGTTCCGATGAAGCTTGGTACTCCTATGTTCAGATATCTAGTGACTTCCTTCAAATGACGTCCAAAGGGTGTATCTTCATCCGGTTGTGTGAACTTGTTCCTTGCATCTGCCATCCTAAAAGAGTAGAAAAGATGAGAAGTCAGAATGAGAAGAGAGTGAGCAGTGATCTAGGGCTTTAGCTTAGTGGTCGTGTCCTATACAGTCAGTGTGTGCTCAGATACCATCTTGTAGCGACCAGACCTCAAACGGTCCAATCTCTGTGCTCAGGTGTCATCCCTGGATCAGTAATGCTGACACCACACAGTACTTGAAGGATTTATAACAGAGTAGCAATCACACACTTATTACATCGAGTGTCTCAAAAGAGAACTTATTACAATAAATATGGCTTAAGGCCATCTAATAACGATAACAGCGGAAGGCTTGGAAGATAAGTGAGTCCGTCAACTCCAACGGCATCACTGAGTATAGAACTACGACCTAAAAGGCATCTTACTCGTCGTCTGAAAAGTCTGCAACATGAACGTTGCATCCCAAAACGGGTCCGCACATGGAATATGCTGGCAATGTAACACATAGAGAGCAACGGAAGATTAAAGCTATTCTACATGCATATTTGGCTGGTGGAAAGCTCTATGGTGACAGTTTTGCGTAAAGCCAATTTTTCCCTACTGCAAAGGAATAAATTTTATTTAACTATCTTGGTAGTTGTTAAACATTGAGAATGGCCGACAGCATTCTCAATCCCAATTAAGCATCATCATTCAAAAAACCGAAAAAAAATTAATTAGAGTAACATGATGAGATTCACATGATAATCTAAGTACTAGATACTCAAGATGTCCATAACCGGGGACACGGCTAACCATGATTAGTTTATACACTCTGCAGAGGTTTGCGCACTTTTCCCCACAAGACTCGATCTCCTCCGTTGGGATTCTCGCACTACATGGTGTTTGAGAAACGGATGACTGAGACATAGTCTTTCAGAAGCGCTAGCACCTTACGATCAGGTAGACTGTTACACCGACTTTCCCCTACATCTGCTAGTCTACCACTGTAAGAGTTCGCACGACTTAGTCAACTATGCTAGAGCCCATAGTAGCTTGTGGCTGCACACGGAAGTTTCTAGCATTAATAATCTCATGATCCCTTTGAGCCTGGGTGGCGGTCCAAAAGAAAACAGGCAATCGCTGGAATACCCAGGTGCCTCAATCCACCCAGTTGTGTATTTAAGTTGCCACCTTAGATAAACCATTAATTTAACAAACTCACATCTGTCATGGATTTCACTCACCCAATCCACGTCTACTAGCATAGCATGGCATAATAAGCAAACGTAGAAGTAACTCCCAAAGGTTTGATAATAAACAGGTAATAGGTACTACCTCAACTACTTCCCAAACCCACAATTTAATTAGATCCTAAACAAGCAATGTGTGAGGATTGATCTAAGCCAATAAAAACTGGGTAGTACGAGGTATGATCAAAGTGTTACTTGCCTTGCTGATGATCCGCAAAACCTAGCGATTCGAAGTAGCAAGCGGCGCACTCCGGATACTCTATCGCAAACAAACAAGCATACAATAAGTACTCAACTAATGCACAGGTAAAACTGAAATACGAGATCTAACCAAAAAATACAACTTAAGAACTCCGGTTGGCAAAAAGAACCAAATCGAACGAAGCAACGAAAGACAAACGGCAAAAGAAACAGGCTTCGTTTACTATTCTGGATCTAGGGAAATTTTTACAGAGGCAAAAACTTGTTTGAGTTGGTTAAACGGAAAGAGGGTTTCGAGACGAAACTCCAGGCGCTTGAATCGCCTGATTCTGATAAACGAGCGAAAAGTTATACTAGAACGAAAATCGGATCAGGAATCACGATCAGAAAAATCGCGGATTTAATCCAAGAAAAGAAAACGACGAACAAATTAATGAACGAACGTTCGTTATCTGGATCTAAACGATGAACGTGTTCGTTAAAAAGAACGAACGAGCGAACGCTTGCTAATTAAATAAAACGAAAAAACCGATCTATTAAAAAAACGAACCTAAAAAAACCAAACGAAAAACCGATGGAAAACCGAACGGTTTTTCGAGGAAACCGGCGGCGGGGCGGGGTCAACCTCCGGTGAGGCGAGATGGCGGAGGCGCGGCTCCAGTGGGCGGGGCGGCGGTGCGGCGAGGCGGCGACGCGGCGCGGGGCGGCGGCGGGGCGCGGTGGCGAGGTGAGGCGGCGGCGGCGGCAGGGGCGGCAGGGCGTGCTAGGGTTTGGGGGTGGCTCGGCTGGGCTCCCCCGGCTTATAAGGCCGGCTGGGCCAGGTGTCCGGGTCGGACACGGCCCGATAGGTCGGTTCGCGTTTTTTTAAAATAGTTATGCTTAGAAAAAACAGAAGGAATACTAAACGGACTCCAAAAATCCCGAAATAAATTTTTCCCGGCTTCTAAAGTCAAGCCGCACAGGATGAACATTTATTTGGGGCCTAAATGCAATTTTGAAAACACGTATTTTTCCTAAATTCAAATAAAGTAGTAAATAAAACCAAAATAAAATCTTATTTGATTTTTTTATTAAATCCTCAATATTCCTTTATTTTGGGAAAGTCATTTTATTCCCTCTCTCATATTTTTGTAATAGAAATAATTGAAGATAAAATAAATAAAATCAAATGATCCTATTTTCAAAATTTGAGAGAACTCAAATATGAAAATAACGAAATCCCCAACTCTCTCCGAGGGTCCTTGAGTTGCGTAGAATTTCTAGGATCAACCAAAATGCAATAAAATATGATATGCAATGATGATCTAGTGTATAACATTCCAAATTGAAAATTTGGGATGTTACAAAACTTGAAGTAGAAAATAAATGGAATTACTTTGCAAGTGTGGTAGAATATTTATATAGAGAAATCACCATGTGAGTTCCCTCAATTTAAATAGATCAAAGATCCATGCATTTTATTTAGTTGAGTTTTTAAAAAAATGAAATGGCATGATGGCATGATGACATGATGCAATGCACATGATGCAAAGATGAATGCAACAGACAAAACAAATCACCCGACGAAACTCGGAAAACATGGAAGGCATCTGAAGCGTCGGTCTTGGGGCATCACAACTCTCCTCCACTTACAAGAGATCTCGACCCGAGATCTAAGGATGGCACCGGGAAGAAACAGAAGAGGAAGAGGTAAGACAAAATTGTTTCTTTGACAAACGAGTGAAACCAATGAACCTTGAGAGCTTGAAAACTTGAAAGAAAGAACACGACATAGTTGAACGAAATTGAGAGCACTATGGTAGAAAAGAGAAACAAGGAACACCATGTGAACCTTGGAGGTTGAAAAGCTATGAATGACGAGCAGAATGGACAAGAAGGAATTGAAACCACTCTAGTTGAAACAAGATAAGCAAGGAGCAAGGAAGAACAAATTCGAACAGCACTCCGGTTGAAAAGAGATCCAAGACTTGATAAGATGGGAAGAGCTTGAGCAGAGGACACAACACTCTTGCTAAATGGATAAACAAGGAAGAGAACATAATATTTACAAAATGAGATGATGGGTCGAAGAGAGCAACATCACAATGCCTCCGGAATGAGAGAATAGAATCTAGATTGTTGGGATAAAGGGACGACGAACAAAACAACATCTTCTACCACAATTGAATTTGAGAGAGCATCCTTATAAAGAAGGATTGAACGGGGTTGTTGAGAATTAAACAACAAAATAATAAGGATGTAGTGGGTTTATGGAAAATGTCTCAAAATTATGAGGTGAGATTCTGCCACTAACGAAAACAATAGATCGGATTGATATCAACAAGGAGACGAGAAACTTATTTCACCGGGAGGATACATGAAGAACTTGGGTCATTTATAAGCACCATAAATAGCATCAATCCTTAGGGAAAGCTTTAGGTGAAATATAACCCAAGATAACTCCAATGAAGAGATTGATGGGTTGAAAAGATCTCGTGAACGAATTGAAAATGATGGGTTTAAAACATGTCATTCCGGAAAACTTGTGAATCATGAACCACGAATGGAGATTTTCAAGAATGATATAACACCATCTCAAAAGATAAGATAGAGAGAATTGCACTTCGGAATGCAAGATTAATAATACTTGAACTCCTCAAAACAAAACATGTGTTGAGCACCATGTTTATTTGAGAGTATCACTTGGCGGATCTTAACTTTGAGAGAGATCTTGAAAAACAATTAACGAATAAAAAGAATCCTTGACGAACCACCATGAAGAAACTCTCGAAGAACTCCGGATAGATGAAAAGAAGGTCGCAAGGAAAAGAATCTTGAAAAGAATAAGATGAATCCTTGCATTGATTAGATGGAGCTTCGTGATGATATAACCGAGAAAACTTGGAACTCCGGAAAGAAAGAAGAACAACTAAAATCAAGAATTTTGATGAACCTCCGGAATAAGGAATTAATCACTTGGATGAAACAAGAATAAGAATTACATTATGCTTATCCTTCATCAACTAAATTGATGACAAGCAACGGATTTGGCATACTACTCATTCTCATTGGAAATGATAAAGGAGAGATATAGCGTAAACTTGGGAAGGTCTTGAACGAACCACCGGTGGGATTTGGAAACAACGAATGAATTGATATGATAATGAAGCAAGAGAAATCTTGAACGAACCACCATAAGAATTGAAAATGAAACTAGCAAGGCACAATTCGCCGGAAAGAATTAGAAAATGAGACGAAGATACTTGAGTGAATTTAGATCCATGAGAACGAAGATATCACGAGCGGACTAGAGAATACTTGAACGATGCACCAGTAAGATTTGGAGAATGAGAGCTGAAAGCTGAGAATGAATAAACCCAAAATGATGGCCTTCGGAGAATCAAACTGAAAAGACTCCTGAATTGCTTCGGAAGGGTAAAAAGAATGCTCATAATCGAAAACAATTATGAGAGGAAAGCATCAAGCTAGAACTTCGCATCTTTGGAAGAACGGGTGAGGATTTAAGAGGAACTCCTCTTCGGTCTTCAAAATCCGAGAATGACGACGAGAAACACCACCATGAATTTGTTGAGGCACTCCGGAATGAAAATTAGAAAGGTTGAACCAACGATGAAAAGAATTTGAAAGATCTTGGAGAAAGACATTTGACTGATGATAAATCATTCATACGTCAACCTTTTGAAATGAATTTGGGAATCACTCCGGATAAATTATAAGAGTCAGGTAAGATCCTGGGAAAAGACCTGTGGGTTAAGGCCCACTCAAAAGAAAACACCATTGAACGCTTAAAAAAAGATTGTGCCGGTTGAATTAAATGGCTCAAAAGCGATAACAACCTCGAGATATCTTGAATAGATTAGGAATGAAAACACGAATCTCCTGAAATATCTTCAACACTCCAGAACAAATGAATAGCGAGAAATGGATGGTTAAGAGGTGCACCGACATGAGAAAACATTTGAAACGAGGAAAGGATATGATCGAAAAATCTTGAATTAAATCCACCGGAGAAGAAAGAGAAC
This sequence comes from Triticum urartu, assembly GCF_056163025.1. Lineage (NCBI taxonomy): Eukaryota > Viridiplantae > Streptophyta > Magnoliopsida > Poales > Poaceae > Triticum > Triticum urartu. Next base: position 357,704,707 of record NC_141876.1, on the reverse strand, counting down.
GAAGAATGATGAACTTGAAGCTCCGTTAGTATCTTCCTGAGAATCATCGGATAAGAATATTGACGGAAAAGAATGGAGAGACTTCCCATCAATAAAAGGTTACTTGATTAAGAAATCTGAGTCCTTGAAGAAAAAGGGTGGGAGGGCGGGAAAACAAAGGCAAGTTGGGGTGGATGAAACAAACACCATTGCAAAGAACTGATAACTGATCTAGCAGAAATTGAAAGGATATGATTAACTTGAAGAGAAGCACACCGGTTGAAAAGGTTTGACATGACAATCTCGATAAACAAGAAGGATTAGTATTCACATAGAAGTATGAGAACACCATTTAGAAAAAAGTATGCAATCCACATTTGACTTCGAAGCAACTCAAATACCACAAACCAAAACAAAAACAAAGGATTTGGCTTGCAGAATAAGCTGGAACAACCATCTGATAGACCCCATATCGTATCATGTGTCTGTTGGAAAGATATCCTATGAGATACTTGAATTCACACCTAAAAACTCCTCAAACTTTCTGGTTTTGCAATCTGGTGTTGGGGATACAGGGGAAGCATAATAGCTCACCCAAACTAACAATCCCGACATCTAGTTGTATCCATCCTTCAACACATAACCAAGAAACCTTCGGAAATCATGTACCTCAACCTTCGAAAAGCATCCATTATACGAGTTATGGCAATACTCTCGAACTCCCACCCTAGTATTGGGTGGCGTCGAGGTTATCTCACCAACAATTACATAAAAGAGCTTTTCGATGTTGGCGAACTCAGGTATTCCAGAACTGCAATGATAAAATTGTGACGACAACACCTCGGAGCTCAACTCCTCGGGACACTGCCACAAACCCTGTCGTGGGTTTGTCACGGCAGATGTCCTCGAGAAAGGACTTAGTCGTGGAGCCATCGCAACGGGTTGGCCTAAAAGGGTTAAACCGGACAAGGGGACACGGGAGTTTATACTAGTTCGGCCCCTTCGATGAAGGTAAAAGCCTACATCTAGTTGTGATTGGTATTGCTAGTGTTTCGAAGGCCACAGAGCGAATCCGCTTTGTCTGGCTCTCGATTTGTTGTTGTCTGTCCCTAAGCCGCGGCCGGGTCATCCCTTTATATACATAGGTTGACGCCCGCCAGGCTACAGAGTCCCGAAGCTGGATTATAAACGTATCCGGTTCGGCCTCTCTCTTTCTATCTTACTATACAAGTTACATGACTAGGCCGGTTTACATTTACAGACTGTAACCCACCTTTGGGCCCTCCGTAAAGCACCATCATCTTCACATCTTCATGGGCTACTAATCTTCAAAGAGTCAACCCGGCTACATAAGGCCGGTTTACCTCGAGTAGTAATATCCCCAACATTAGGCCCCAGATTGGTTTGAACTTGTTCATGTCAACCTTCCACACTTAGAAAAAATCTTCTCTCTTATCTTCATTTTTGATCTTGTAAATCGCCGTGACGTCATACTTCAAAATTACGATAAACCGCCCAGATGTCATCCATCCGTTAATGTCGGAGATTTCCTTCATTTAATATATATCCAGTCATCGAGGCGACACCTTTATTAACTTATCCATTTTTTGGGCTCCTCGATTCCCGTACTTGCCATTTTATCACTTCGCCTTATAAATAGGACCGAGGGGTGATTTTCACCGTTTCCCCCGTGCCTCTTCGCGTCGTCTTCCTCGCGCTGCTCAGCCTTTGGAGCTCCGCCGCCACCATCGACCGTATCCTCTGCTCCGACCTTGGCCGCTGCATCACCCTGAACGCACCAGAATACTACGGCGCCCTTCCGCTTCCTCACCAGCTCCGGTAAGTTCTCTGCTTTTTTCACCATAGATCTGTTCTAGGGTTTTGACATTCTTCGTAGTTCTTCCGAAGTTCATCAGTGCTATTCTTCCCTGTTCTTCCTTTAATAGATGGACACTTCATGCTTGATGCATCTCTTGCCGTAGCTTACCTACCATGGTCATCACAAATCCTTATGCGCAAGATCCGAAAGTTTTATACATCACTATGAGATCTGTTTCTATGTTCCTGTGAGATCCGTTTCTCCTCGCACCAATATAACCGGTGTAACATTGTATAAATAGTCTATGCCATTAGCCCTCTGATAAACCGGAAGAGCATGTTACCTTCATAATTATGCTCCGGTTTAACAGTGTCTGATCAATCCTGTGCTAGCATTACCTTTCTCTCTGATTATACTAGTCTCCGGGTTGTACCATTTATCATATCAGTATGTTTCTTACTCCCTTGTCTCTTGTGTATAATCATGCATAATTTATAAACCGGCCCTTCATTTTTAGTTTGTTCGCTTTGTAATGGCCAAACAATTCACTGCCTGCAACTGGGCTCGTTCCCGGGTTACTGAGGCTCAATTGAATGAGATGGTTAGCATCGGCTCTCTGCCTAAGAAAACTGAGATCAAATGGCGAGTTCCAGGAATAGAGAATCCTCCAACCCAAGACAAGGCGAGGTGGTAGTCTTTGTTGACCATATAGGTCGTGGTTTCAAACCGCCAGGGTCAAAATTTTATCGAGATGTGCTTGCCAGCTTCCAACTGCATCCACAAGATATTGGTCCCAACTCAGTCTCCAACTTATGCAATTTCCATGTCTTCTGTGAAGTCTATTTACAAGAAGAACTAACTACATAGCTGTTCCGGGATTTCTTTCGCTTAAACCGGCGCACAGAGTTTGTGAATGGCCCGAACACAGAGCTTGGTGGTGTCTCGATTCAAAAGCGGAAATAAGTGGAATTTCCGCATGCCAAACATCATAGCCACCCAAAGGAATGGAACCACACATGGTTTTATTGCAGAGACACTTCGCCTGAGGATGAAAATCCCCTCCCCGGCTTCCGTGATCATAGATTATCCAATACTCACCCAATGCTACAATGCCTGAGCTCTTTAGAAAGGGCAAAATATGCTCCTCAAATCGCCAAGCTCCGGGCCTTTATGGCAAACAGTTTATCAGGTGTGGATTTTGTGCGCTGTTGGATATCCTGGAGTATCTTGCCGCTAAGCCGGCGTCCCGGTTTAATGTGCGAATATACCGGTGAAGTTGACGACCCTCAACGCCACTTCAACATCCAATTATCTGAGGAAGAAGTTAATGAAGGTGTAAAGAAGATTCTGAATGAATCGGAGCTGGTCTGTAGTCAAACCGGTCTGAGTCCCTTCTATACCAAGAACAAACCGCCTGCTGTAAGCATTACACTTCCTCTTCATATCTAATATCTTTAACTTATACAAGCTGTAACCCTTCTTCTTTATATATATAGGGTGATGACCCCTTCTGGAAACGGAAATTCATAGAGAAAGCGGCAAAGCCAACTAGAGACAAAGTGGTCAAGCCAACCCGCCCGAAGACCAAAGCCGTAAAACGGACGTCAAAGCGGAAAATGGCTGACCGGATTAATATGGAACTTGATGATGATACTGATGACCCAGAAGTTGAGGTAGAACTTGACTCACTTGGCTCTATTTTTATGCATCTTGTTAACAATGATCTTCCTTAGGAGGAGGCAGAAGCTAGTCAGACTGATGACGTAGAGGTAATTACCCTTTCCTCCGGTTCAGACTCTATGCCAACACAAAAAACTCGCCAAGCAATCCGAAAAGTAAGCTTTTCTCATCCTCTTGCTCACTTGGATCCAACATTTATTTTGAAGACTCAACAACATGAAGCTCGCCGGACAACCCGACACAGTGGCCAACAGGTCACCTCTGCTGGTTTACCTGATACTCCGGTTCGGAAGCGCCGGTCTGAGGTCTCTCCTACTTCTGACCATTCTTACCCCACGGCAAGTTATTTCAGACAGCCTCTTAATCCGTCTGATTCAAATTATCAGGTGACACCTCCTTCCTCTTCTGGTGAATCGACAGCAACTCAACTCCCCCTTTGAAAACTGTGGCCGGGTGAGTTATGAAAAACCTTTCCTTTCAATGCGCCCTACATCTTTTAAACATGATGTTAATCCTTTTTATTCTGTTTGCAGGGCCAAAGCCAGACCCGGCAAGAAAGCTCGGGTCACCAATCCGCCAGAAGACCCTGTTGCCGAAGAAGAAGAACCAAGAGGTGAACTGGAGCAGACTGGTGAACCGGAAGGTCTCCATCCTGAAACAACTTTTGATGATCCGCCCCTTGACGGCCAACATACTGACAAACCAACAGGTGCTGAGCCTTCCGCCCCTGATACTGAACCGGCAGAACCAAACCGGGCTAATCCAATGAAAGACACTGAAATTCCATCATCATCCACCAAAAATCCTGAAGGCCAAGGTGATGACGTTATTATTACTGGAATAGGCCACAACTCTCCTGGTCATCCCGTCATTTTGGCTCAGCATAGTGCTAAAGAAGAGCAAATTGCCAGGGATAAAGATAAATGGAGCAGCGACTTATCAAACTATGATCATCTTAACGCTGATGAGCTTCATTCCGGCTTCTTGAACCGTCTGCACTCAAACCGGGATTATGAAGCCGGTTTGGTGAATTTGATGAAAGAACGATATGAGATAAATGCTTCTCCCTTGTATATTGATTTATAGCTGAAATACTATTCCAAGTAGCCTCCAAGAACCGTTTTATGATTGTTAATCATAAACCGGGTCTTTGTAACACTTCAAGCATCCCGTCATTGATCCTTGCAAAGGCGTGTCCTCAATCATAGATAAGACTCATGTTTGAAAAAAATTAGATAACGTTCTGCAGCATAGCCCCCAAAGGCCGGTTTAACTTGGCAAGTTAATCTGGTTTTTAATCTACACCGCCGGTTTAGAACAAACGTACATTAGCCCCCAAGTGCCAAGGATAATGCTTGCATTGTTCTGGAGACTTGCATAGAGGGTAGTATTTGAGAGCAAATAGGCATTAGCCCCCAAGTATGAAGTGGATAACTTGTTATATGCTTTATACTTAGTGCATAAATATGTTGTTTTGTTTAATATACCTTCAATGTTGCAGGCTGAACTGAGAAGCAAAGATGCCCAAAACTCTGACTTGCAAGAAAATGTGAAGTCTCAACAAGCTGAAGCTGCAAAAGCCAAAGAGGAGCTAACGCAGGCCCTGGCCGGAATGGAAAAGATGAAAGAATCCTTCAACCAAGATCATGCTGGATGGGAAACCGAAAAAGCCGGTTTAACCAAAAGAGCTGTAGATGCCAAGGAAGCCCTGAAACCGGTGGTTGAAGAACTAGCCGGTTTGAAGCGCCAAATCAACGCTATGACCTCTGCTATCTTTGGTAAGTGTCTGCTTATGTATGTTGCACCAGTCAATGAATCTTAAAACTGACCAAAATGTTGATAAAATCTTTGGCAGGAACTCGGATCACTCATCTTGGTGCAGATATGCGGATGAAGCTCAAAGTGGCATATACATTAGTTGAGCAGCTATACTCTGGGTCTCAGCGAGCCATTAGTACGGCGGCTTATAACAAACCGGCGCCAACGTTGATTAAGGAGACCCTTGAGAAGCTGGGCATGTTACCGGCGTGTATTGTCGAGTTGAAGAGAGCCGCTGCGAGAGCAAGAGCATTAACCGCCCTTATTCGAGCCAAGGCCTGGATTCCAGACCTTGAAGCAGAGGATATCATTAAAGGATATCCAGGCATTAAAGAAGACAGTTCAAACTTTGACAATGATGATCTTCGGCGGCTGACCAAACAGATGCGGCCAGCGGCCAGTAAATTGGTTGAGGACACCGATTTGTCCCATTTTCAACCGTTTTATGATGCAGAAGGGAAAAGACAGCCGTCCGATATCCATGAAGTTGAAGAACTTGTGCCTCCGATTCGTAAGAACACTTATGCCCCTGATATTAACCCTTCTGATCTTATCCATGAGGAAATAGTGTTCCAAGCTTTAACCGGAATCGATTGGTCAACGACTGATTTCCATCGGCTGGGGAGGGATGAAGAAGTGCCTACACCAACTGATCCGCAACCGTCAAACCGTCATGATGAAGAGTCTTGATCCGGTCGCCGGTTTATATGGCTACTGTGAAAAACAATGGCACTGTTTGAGCCGCTTTGAAGCTTCATGTAATAGGATAGCGGAAACTTTGTTTATCTGCCATGCCATCCAGCATGTTTCATAACGCTTTGTGATAATCTGTGCCGCCCTTCAGGATATATTTTATGCATAGCGTATGATGACTTGCCTTCCTGGGTCAAAAAAACTTAAAAGTGTCTAGCGGTTTACCGCTAAACATGTCATAATATCCAAGAAGTATATAATACTTTAGCTGAATAATCAAGTGTGTGTACAAAAAATAATGTACAGAACATACCTCATTGATTGACCAAACGTGTATACAACAAAGGTGTTTAACACCAACCCGAGACGTTTGATAATTTCATCTTCATAAAGCTGGTCTATCTATTAAACCGGACCGGTATAACTACCGGATTTTCTTTATAACACTGGTGATTTAGTCAAACCAGACCGGGTTAATGACCACCGATTTATAATTGATCATGTGCCAACAACTGGTGGTTGGAAAGCAAGCCGGGTCAAGGACGCCGGTTTATCAAAAAATACTTATGATTGTCAACAAACAAAATTCAAATAGGAAAATATGCGAGGCTTTTTACGAGCTGCCACGCTCCAAATCGAGGCTTTTCATGGGCTGCCAGGCCTCTGAGTTAAAACATTTAACAAAGCCTTTTAAGATGGGCCTCCAATTAACCAATCATCGTTTTAACTGTGACAAGTTCAGGGTCTATAAAAGATTGACTTGTCAAACGTTCGATGGGTCATACCAGGATTACCTGGATAGGAGTGGCTTACTTGATGAAGGCAGGTTAACCCGGGGTTTTAGGTGAATACACCAGGCTTCCAAGCCGTGGCTTGATAGCCAATTACGAGGGTCCTTTCAAACTCTTTGTTGTTTTGCAAAAAAGAGCCCCCAAGTAACTTTGTGAGCGATGCTCAGCGTGTGCCTATGTTTGAGTTTGTACTGTGTACAATACTCTCTTTGGCTCCACAAATTTTTCCTTGTGTGGCTGAAATGCCTATCGAGAGGTGTAGCTGTGGTTCAAACATGACCAAGCCCCCTAGTGATTTTCTTTATCTTTTTGCAGCTGCTAAAGCCGGTTTAACAAAGACTCCGCTTTGACCGTTAACTTGTAAAAGCACACATATGATATAAGAGAGAACAGATACCCTACTTATAACGGAGGCTCCGGTTTATTATATGGTATATACACTGTCATAAATATGTACAGGTGAAGAGCCTATGGCCTCAAGTATAGTAAGGCCGAAGGAGAGCTATGTTCCATGGCCACTTTGTCTCCTCCTCTGATTGGCGTGAGTCTTCATGCTCTCGAACATCAATGAGGTAGTAGGATCCGTTGTGCAGATTTTTGTTGACCACAAAGGGTCCTTCCCAAGGGGGGATAACTTGTGCATATCAGTCTGATCCTGGATGAGCCGGAGCACCAAATCACCTTCTTGAAAGGTTCTAGTTTTAACCCGGCGGCTGTGATAACGCCGAAGATCTTGTTGATAAATCGCCAAACGTGCTGCTGCAAGATCCCGCTCTTCATCCAACAGGTCCAGAGAATCCTAACGTGCCTTCTCATTATCAGCTTCAACATAAGCTGCCACACGGGGCAAATCGTCACGGATGTCACTAGGAAGAACCGCCTCCGCTCCATAAACCATGAAGAAAGGCGTGTAACCCGTAGACCTATTGGGTATGGTGTTGATGCTCCATAACACAGAAGGTAGCTCCTCGACCCAACAACCCGGCGTCCTCTTTAAGGGAACCATAAGCCTTGGTTTGATACCCCGTAGAATTTCTTGATTTGCCCTTTCCGCTTGACCATTAGATTGGGGGTGAGCCACTGATGCTAGATCAAGCCGGATGTGCTCACGTTGACAGAATTCTTCCATCTCTCCTTTTGATAAGTTAGTACCATTATCTGTTATAATGCTATGTGGAAAGCCAAACCGGAATATCACCTTTTTGATGAATTGAACCGCCATGGCTGCATCACACTTGCTGACTGGCTCTGCCTCTATCCATTTAGTGAATTTACCAACTGCTACTAACAGGTGGGTCTTCTTGTCCTTGGAGCACTTGAAGGATCCAACCATATCCAGCCCCCAAGTTGCAAACGGCCACGTAATAGGAATCATCCGCAACTCTTGAGCCGGAACGTGCGCACGGCGGGCAAACTTTTGACATCCATCACATATTTTGACTAAATCCTCCGCATCAGCATGCGCCGTCAACCAGTAAAAACCGTGGCGAAAAGCTTTGGCAACCAACGACTTTGAACCGGCGTGGTGACCGCAATCCCCTTCATGAATTTCTCGCAAAATCTCACAACCTTCTTGAGGAGAAACGCATCGCTGAATTGCTCCTGAAACACTGTAATGATGTAACTCCCCGTTGAGTATGGTCATGGACTTGGAATGTCGGATTATCTGTCGAGCCAACGTTTCCTCAGCTGGTAACTCGCCCGGTTCATGTAATCCAGATATGGGATCATCCAATCCGGTATGGCATGCAGAGCTGCCACCAACTGAGCCTCCGGATCAGGAATAGCCAAATCTTCTTCGGTTGGTATTTTGACTGACAGATTGTGCAATACATCAAGAAAGACATTGGGCGGAACCGGTTTACGTTGGGAACCAAGACGACTTAAAGCGTCCGCCGCTTCATTCTTCCGCCGGTCTATATGGTCCACCTGATAACCTTTAAAGTGACCAGCCACTGCGTCCACCTCTCGCCGATATGCAGCCATGAGTGGGTCCTTAGAATCCCAAGTGCCAGACACTTGCTGAGCCACTAGATCTGAATCGCCAAAGCACTTAACCCGGCTCAAATTCATCTCTTTAGCCATCCGAAGACCGTGGAGTAAAGCCTCATATTCAGCTGCATTGTTAGTACAAGGGAACATTAAACAGAGGACATAACAAAACTTGTCACCTCATGGGGAAGTTAATACGACTCCAGCCCCCAAACCCTCTAACTGTCTGGACCCATCAAAATGAATAGTCCAATATGTATTATCTGGTTTCTCCTCAGGTGCCCGTAACTCCGTCCAATCGTTGATGAAGTCCACGAGTGCCTGGGACTTGATCGCCGTGCAGGGTATATATTTGAGCCCGTGAGGTCCAAGCTCAATGGCCCACTTGGCAATCCGGCCAGTTGCCTCTCTGTTTTGAATGATGTTGCCCAGAGGAGCTGAACTGACCGCTATGATAGGATGGCCCTGAAAATAGTGTTTGAGCTTCCGGCTTGCCATAAACACCCCATACACCAGTTTCTGCCAATGTGGATACCTCTGATTTGACTCAATGAGCACATCACTGATATAATAAACCGGCCGTTGAACCGGATACTCTTTGCCAGGCTCCTTGCGCTCTACCACAATGGCTACACTGACAGCCCGGGCATTAGCAGCCACATATATTAATAATGGCTCTTTATCGATTGGTGCTGCCATCACGGGCGGTTCCACTAGTTGCCTCTTCAGATCTTCAAACGCCTTATCAGCTGCCTCACTCCAGACAAAGTTATCTATTTTCTTGAGCATCTGATATAAGGGGATGGCCTTCTCTCCAAGGCGGCTGATAAACTGGCTCAAGGCTGTAATCCGGCCGGCCAGACGTTGAACATCGTTAATACACGCCGGTTTAGCCAAGGATGTAATTGCTGCAATCTTTTCCGGATTAGCCTCAATGCCTCTGTTTGAAACCAGAAAGCCTAAGAGCTTGCCTGCCGGGACACCAAAAACACACTTCTTCGGATTGAGCATCATCTTGTAAACCCGGAGATTGTCAAAGGTTTCCCGTAGATCATCTATCAATGTCCCCTCCTTTCTAGATTTGACCACAATATCATCCACATACGCATGAACATTGTGCCCAATTTGCTTATGAAGGCAATTCTGAACACATCGCTGGTAAGTTGCCTGGGCACTCTTGAGTCCAAAGGGCATGGAAACATAGCAGAAGGCTCCAAAGGGAGTTATAAAGGATGTCTTCTCCTGGTCCTTAACTGCCATTTTGATCTGATGATAACCAGAGTAAGCATCCAAAAAACACAAATAGTCACAACCCGCCGTAGCATCAATTATCTGGTTAATGCGAGGGAGAGCAAAGGGGTCTGCAGGGCAAGCCTTGTTTAAATCTGTGTATTCCACACACATGCGCCAAGTGTCGTTTTTCTTAAGAACCAGCACCGGATTGGCTAACAACTCTAGATGAAAAACTTCGACAATAAATCCAGCAGCCAACAGATGGGCTACCTCTTCACCTATATCCTTGCGTCTTTCCTCGTTGAAACGACGGAGGAACTGTCGGACCGGTTTGAACTTAGGATCAATGTTGAGTGCGTGCTTAGCGAGTTCTCTCGGTACACCTGGCATGTCAGAAGGTTTTCATGCAAAGATGTCCCGATTCTCACGGATGAACTCGATGAGCGTGCTTTCCTATTAGGGATCCAGGTTAGAGCTGATGCTGAACTGTTTGGATGAATCGCCAGGGACAAAGTCAACCATCTTAGTGTCTGTAGCTGATTTAAACTTCAATGCCGGATCATGTTCCGTAGTTGGCTTTTTTAAGGAGGTCATGTCTGCCGGATCAACTTGCTCCTTATAGAATTTTAACTCCTCCGTGGCACAAACCGACTCAACATAAGCCGCATCGCCTTCTTCACACTCCAAAGCAATCTTTCTACTTCCATGTACTGTGATAGTCCCCTTATGACCTAGCATTTTAAGCTGTAGGTAAACATAACATGGCCTTGCCATAAACTTAGCATAAACCGGCCACCCAAACAAGGAGTGGTATAGACTTTTGATCTTCACCACCTCAAATGTCAATGTTTCTGACCTTGAATCGTAGTCATCTCCAAAAGCTACCTCCAAAGCTATCTTACCAACAGGATATGCAGACTTACCAGGCACCACACCATGAAATACCGTATTCGACAGTTTAAGATCCTTATCTGTCAATCCCATACAGCGGAATGTATCATAATACAAAATATTGATACTGCTTCCCCCATCCATGAGCACTTTAGTGAACTTGTATCCCCCAACTTGAGGGGCTACCACCAAGGCCAAATGACCTGGATTATCAACCCGGGCGGGTGATCCTCTCTACTCCACAAAATAGGTTGCTCCGACCAGCGTAAATACTGAGGTACTGCCAGTTCAACAGAGATGACTGCCCTTTTGTGAAGCTTCTGATCATGTTTGCACAAACTAGTAGTGAAGACATGATATTGCCCGCTGTTCAGCTGTTTGGGATTGCTCTGATAACCCGACTGCTGCTGCTGCTGACTCCCCTGATGGTTGTAACCTCCCTGGTTGCCTTGGTGTCCTTGATTGACGTGTCCGGTTTGATTGCCTGGAAACCCTGAACCGGAACCACCACCTCCGTAACCCGGCCCGTGGAAACCTCCTCCTGAACCGCCGGGCGGGCCGCTGTCATATTGGAACATATTGGAATTCTTGAAATCCTGCATGATATAACAATCTTTCCAGAGATGTGATGCCGGTTTCTCCTTCGATCCATGCTTTGGACAGGGCTGATTTAACAAACGCTCCAAATTGTTGCCTGGACCTCCACCCCTCTGGGGCTGCTTGCCTTTACGGCGCTGGCCATTCTCCTGCGCATTGGTATTTGCGACAAAGTCCAAACTACTGTCGGCCTTGCGCTTACCAGCGTTTCCATGGCCTGCCGGATTATGTTGTTGGCCTTTGGCATTACCGTTCTTCTTACCCTTCTCCGGTTTGTCCTCCTCTGAATCCGGATCCTTGGTATTATCTGAATCGGCATATTTAACCAAAGCGGCCATGAGTGTTGACATGTCGTTGCAGTGAAGTTTGAGCCTTCCCAACTTCTGTTTCAACGGTTTGAAACGGCAATTGCCCTCTAACGTTAACACTGCGGTGTCTGCATTGACACGATCTGATGAATGAAAAATTGCCGAGACCCGTTTGACCCAATGGGTCGTGGACTCCCTTCCTCTTGGACACAAGCGGCCAGATCTACAATTGACATTGGCTGGTGACACGTATCCTTGAAGTTCTAGATAAACCGGTGCTTCAATTCGGCCCATGATCCGACATAGTTGGTCGGCAAGCTCTTCAACCAAGTGCGAGCTGTTCCTTCCAACATCATGGTGAAATATTTAGCACACACCGCCTCATCCACATCTAACATCTCCATTTCCATCTCATAGCTCTCCACCCACGCCTCTGGCTGCAAATCGGCGGTGTAATTTGGTACCTTACGAGGTCCCTTGAAATCCTTGGGTAGTCGCACATTACGCAAAGCGGGAGTTAAACACGGTACCCCTAAGAAACTGAACATCGCCCCTGGCTCCACGGAGGCGGTGGGGTGAACCGGAGTATGCTGTCGTGCTCCGTGTCGAGCTGTCAACTCGGCCTCTCGACGTGCGCGGCCATGGTCCACAACATCTTGCGCATTAGCACCTCCCCCAGCCGGGTTGTTCCCTCGTGGTGAATTTCGGCGACGTGCACTACTGGACACGGCCGGTTCGTCCTCCACGTGTCTGCTATAACTCCGGCTTGGACGGGGAGTGGAATGAATCCTCTCACGGCCGTGTGAATATGCTTGCTGTTGATTTAGTGCTGTATGAAGGAGATCCCTGGCCCGACGCGCTTCGACTGCAACTGGTGACTCGCCGTCGGTTGGGAGGGCCGCCAGGCGTGAAGTGGTGGCCACAATGTTGTCCAACGGGTTGGAATAATGCCCGGGCGGTGTTGATGGTACAACGTTGTTCTGGCGAGGCAGGTCCGTCGTGCGCGGCTGAACCGGCGCTCCTGCTCCCGGCGCCCCAGCCCGGTTTAGCGTGGGTTGGTTACCAGCTCCTGCACCTGGCGTGTTGAAAAGATTCTGCGGCTCATAAACCGACGGGAGACGTGATCGGTACCTTCTTCTCATGACTTCCTCTGAAGCATTCTGATCCAGTCTAATCCGGTAAGCCTGTGCTTCCAACTCGGCCTGCTCCGTAGCCATCCTGGCGTTCTCTGCTGCCAGGTCCGCTTTAGCCTGGGCTATCTGATCTTTCACTTTTACAATCTCCGCATCGTGCTGATCCCTGGCTGCTGCGTCCACCTCCACGGATATCAATGTTGCCAAAGCGTCGAACAAATCAGACAAGACTTGGCCCGGAGGTGGCGCCGAGCTTCTTGCCCCTGCTGGTGTGGCCGTCGTTGAACCGGAGAGCATTGCTACGGCGGTAGATGAATGTGGCACCGATTGTGTGCCGGCCATGAAGATGGCGGCCTGGTTTGGAAGACCGGGGGAATCCGGAATATTGTTGCCCTCGGATCCTCCCTCAATCCGGCCATCCTGCAACTGGTAAAGCGATTCAGTTTCTCCAAAAGACTCGTCATCAGAGCAGACTACGGTTTCTCCATTGGACACCGGTCCGTCCTCGTACCCCGATCCATGGACGACACCTACGAAAACATGCCTTACCTCGGGCTGAACCGGCGAAGAACTTGCACGCCGAGCTGTTTCGATGATGTTGGTGCAGATGTCCGGCTCGGGGGCCGGTTCGCCGATCTTGCCGATGAAGACATGAATCCCACCAAAGGGGACCCGGTACCCGTATTCGATTGAATCGGCATCGGGACCCCATCCTGCGTTGTCGATGTAGAGCTTGCCGCGGCGACTCTTCGTCATCCGGCCCACAGCGTATCCCTTGAGTCCATCGAAGCTGCCCTTCAAGAACTCAAAACCATCATGCGATAGCCCCACGGTGGGCGCCAACTGTCGTGGGTTTGTCACGGCAGATGTCCTCGAGAAAGGACTTAGTCGTGGAGCCATCACAACGGGTTGGCCTAAAGGGGTTAAACCGGACAAGGGGACACGTGAGTTTATACTAGTTCGGCCCCTTCGATGAAGGTAAAAGCCTACGTCTAGTTGTGATTTGTATTGCTAGGGTTTCGAAGGCCAGGGAGCGAATCCGCTTTGTCTGGCTCTTGAGTTGTTGTTGTCCATCCCTAAGCCGCGGCCGAGTCATCCCTTTATATACATAGGTTGATGCCTGTCGGGCTACAGAGTCCCGAAGCCGGATTATAATCGTATCCGGTTCGGCCTCTCTCTTTCTATCTTACTATACAAGTTACATGACTAGGCCGGTTTACATTTACAAACTGTAACCCACCTTTGGGCCCTCCGTAAAGCGCCATCATCTTTACATCTTCATGGGCTTCTAATCTTCAAAGAGTTAACCTGGCTACATAAGGCCGGTTTACCTCCAGTAGTAATATCCCCAACAAACCCTAAATGTCAGGAGGCACCAAGAACAATATTCTCGTCACAAGACTATGGGAACTATTCCAAGATGCCCGCGTGATCCTAAGAAAAGTTTAGTGAAATTTGAGGAGAGCAAAGTCAAAACTTCTACGCCAAGAGACCTCACCAGAGCGACGAAGGTACTGAGGAGTAAAAAGAATCCTACTCTCCGATATATATAATCATAAGACTCAAAACATTTTTGTTCTAGACTCAACAACGTCAGCGATTCAATCAAGCAGGGGGCTCCTAAGTCGGGGATGGCTCTGATTACCAACTTGTAACACCCACGATGCGGCTATATCTCCCACGTGTCGAGGCATGACTTAGAGGCATAACCGCATGGTGGTTTTATCGCAAGAGGGGTAATCTTCACACAATCCCATGTACTGAATAAGAAAGGGATAAAAAGTTGGCTTACAATCGCCACTTCACACAAATAACAAGTTAAACATACATCATCCAGAGTAAAATCAAGGTCTGACTACGGAACCAAAATAAAAGAAGACGACCCCAAATGCTAGATCCCCGACCGTCCCAACTGGGCTCCACTACTGATCATTAGGAAACGGAACATAGTAACGACCAAGGTCCTCGTCGAACTCACTTGAGTTTGGTAGCATCACCTGCACTGGTATCATCGGCACCTGCATCTATTTGGAAGTATCCATGAGTCACGAGCACTCAGCAATCCCACACCTGCGAGATTAAGACTATTTAAGCTTATGGGTAGGGTAAGGTAATAAGGTGGAGCTGCAGCAAGCGCTAAGCAAGTATGGTGGCTAACATACGCAAATAGGAGTAAGTTGAGAAGCTATGCAATGGTCGTGAAGCTAGAAGTGATCAAGAAGTGATCCTGAAACTACTTACGTTCAAGCATAACACAAGACCATGTTCACTTCCCGGACTCTGCCGAAAAGAAACCATCATGGGTACACACGCGGTTGATTCATTTTAATTAAGTCAAGTGTCAAGTTCTTTACAACTGGATATTAACAAATTCCCATCTGCCACAAAACTGCGGGCCCGGCTCTCGAAATTTTATACCCTGCAGGGGTGTCCCAACTTAGCCCATCACAAGCTCTCACGATCAATGAAGGATATTTCTTCTCCCGAAACAACTCGATCAGACTCGGAATCCCGGTTACAAGACATTTCGACAATGGTAAAACAAGACCAGCAAGACCGCCCGAATGTGCCGACAAATCCTGATAGGAGCTGCACATATCTCGTTCTCAAGTCACACCAGATGAGACATCCTGCGAGTAAAACTAGCCCTCAAGTTTCCCCAAGGTGGCCCTGCAGTCTACTTGATTCGGACCAACACTTAGAGAAGCACTGGCCCGGGGGGGGGGGGTTAAAAATAAAGATGACCCTCGGGTTAATTACTCTCAAGGGAAAAGTTATAAGTTGTTAGGCAAATGTAAAACCAAGGTTGGGCCTTACTGGAGGAGTTATTCAAAGCGAACTGTCAAGGGGGTCCCATAATCCCAACCGCGTTAGGAACGCAAATCAAGGAACATAACACCGGTATGACAGAAACTAAGGCGGCAAGAGTGGAACAAAACACCAGGCATAAGGCTGAGCCTTCCACCCTTTACCAAGTATAGAGATGCATTAAATTAAATAAGAGATATAATGATATCCCAACATATCCATGTTCCAACATGGAACAAACTTCAACTTCACCTGTAACTAGCAACGCTATAAGAGGAGCTGAGCAAAAGGGGTAATATAGCCAAACAACGGTTTGTTAGGATGGTTGAAAAAGGTTAGAGGCTATCATGGCAATTTGGGAGGCTTGAAAAACAAGTGGTAGGTAGCACGACATAGCGGTAGAGCGAACAACTAGCAAGCAAAGATAAAAGTGATATCGAGGGTATGGTCATCTTGCCTGAAATCCCGCAAGGAAGAAGAAAAAGTCCAAGAAGAAGACAAACGGACATAGTCGAACGAATCCTCACAACTCTGGAACGAAACCGAAGCTAATGAGAGAAGCAAACCGGAAAGACGCAAGCAACATGGTAAACCAACAAGCATAAACATGGCATGATGCACAACCAAGGATGATGCATGTCCGGTTTAATGAGGCATGGCATAGCTAAGTGCACAAACAACACTACAAGTTAAGTGGAGCTCAATATGTAACAAGTTGCGTATTGACGAAACACCACATTCAATTATTTAGTTCACTCCCGTTTAGGTACTCAACAATATTAAATGTTGGTTAACATGGCAAGAGGTGAAGCATAAGTAAACTACACATTTTAGGCAGTTTTAAGTGAGGCCGGAAACAACAAATAACCATTCTGGTAAATCCCCACATGTCATTTAGCAATTGATGCAAACAACAAATTAAACATTCTTAATGTTGTTATCATGATGCGGATGACATATACAAGTTTATGCAATTTTATGAAAATGTTACATGAGCATGTTATGAAGCATTTGTCATCGTGGCAGAAACGGAAGGGGTGCCACGACAACAACAACGGAAATGGTGCCACGGCAACATTCCGGTTCCGGTAACTCGATTGAGATGCCGGTGCAAAAGAAAGCGTGATGGGAGTGTGTTATGCGATGAACGGTGGGGTGCTCCTGGTTACCGGGTTCCCACGGGTCGTCGACGGTGTCAAGCGAGGGAACAACTAACGTTCAAAGGCAGATACAACATCCAAACATGCATCTCCTACAACACATGCATTAGGTCCACGGGCGTCGTCTCGAGGTTATACCTTCGAAGCATGCCTTTTCGAAACGGTTCGGGTTTGATGCGATGTGGTTGTTCACAGGCCGTCATGGGAAGTAGTGGTACTATCGGTCCTCGGCGACGGAAGTGCAAGTAGTGGTGCACATTCCGGTAGCGGTTCACGATGATGGTAGTCGAACTTAGCGATCTGAAGGGGTACAAGGTGAACAACGGTCGTCAAAGTACTTGTCGGTCCATGAAGTCGATCTCAGAGGTCTTGTCGGATCCACAACGACGATTGTTGTTCACTCGACGACCTACAACGACGGTAGTCGTACACGGTTCATAGACGTTCGGTCCATCGATAGAGGTACTCGTTACATCTCCAGGCGTAGTGGTACTTGTCATAATCCAAGACGGTCTTGGCGGTATAGCGATCATAGAGGTACTTGGCGACGTTTCCATGAAGCAACAAACGAAGCACTCACAAACAAAAGCAACCAGTGCCCCGGTGCTCTGTACGATGGTCGATGCACTTGTGGCCGAACAGAAGAGGAAACAAGGCATCCCGGAGAAGCATGGAGTGGCCTGTGAGGTCGGCCGTGGTGGTGGTGCAATTGGTAGAGGAGGGCATGGCAACTGCAGAAAGTAGGCACAGAGGCGATGGTGGTGGTCGAACGAGGCAGGGGCAGCTCGACACGTGCGCTGTGAAGAGGCCAGCGAAGCCATGGTGGTGCTGACGGTCGGAGGCGTTCAATAGGATTGACGCAGCCAACTCCTTCGGGTTGGAACACAACGGAACAGGAGCACGGCGACGCGTGAGTCAGCGAGGAAGGCATCGGAGGCCGACGCGCATGCGGCGCGGGAAAACAAGAGAGGCATGGCGAGGTCGACGGCAGGGCAGCCTCGCGGTGGCGGCGCACTGCAGCAGAAGAAGCGGAGGGAGGCGCGGCAGGGGCGATGCTGCTGGCTACGGTGAGGTCCGGCGGCGCGCGGGAAGAGCAACTGTAGCAGGGCGTCGGGGTCGCGCGCGGGGTGGCCTTCCTAGTCGCAGCGGACCATCGACGACGCAGCACGACGGCAAGCCCGTGCCAGGTTGCCGTGGCCACGGGAGAGTGCGAGGCAAGGCGCGGAAGGGCGGAGGTGCTGGCGGTGGGCCATGGCGACCACGCGGCGAGGAGGCAGCGCAACGGGGAGAACCGGCTCGGTCGATGGCGACGGAAGGCGGCGATCTCGCGAGGTGGATTGGGCGAGGTGAGCAGATGGAGCGAGGGGATTGGGAGAGATGGGGATCGAGAAGGACGAGAGGTGGCGGCGCTGGTGGAGGAGACGAGGAGTAGGGATCGATCGGGTTAGGGATTAGGTCAGGGACTTGGTGAGCTTGGCTGGTGGGCTGCAGGAAGCCCAAGTGGCATGGCTAGGCTCTCTCTCTCTCTCCCTCTTCTTATTTCTTTAGCACAAAACTAATGAGGAGAAGAAAAAGAAAGAGGGAGGGGTTAGGGAAAGAATTTGCGCACACAGATAATTTTCCTAGACTCACAAAAATGTGCTTGTTCCGAGAAAATAGAAACAACCATGATTGAAAGATGTAAATTCAAACTCATTTGAATTTTTGAACTAGGACTTGGTTTTTGAAGTGTCCAAAAATGTTCAAAATTTTTGTGGAGATCAGGAAAGCGATGAAAGAAATTATGGGCAAAGTTTGAGGACCAAACTTGAAGTAGAAAATACATGGAATTACTTGAAAAAGAACCCGATGGAATTATTAGTATTTGGGATCTCCTACTCATCCCACCTCATCCGGTCTATTAGGTTCGGGAAGCTCGATCAACCTTGAAGAAATATGTGAAAAAAATGAAAGGATAATAAGAAAATTCCAAAAAAGGCTTCTTGAAACCACCAATCCATTACGATGCCAGCAAAGAAAACCAACGCTTAAGACGCTATTGGAGACTCGCGTAGGAAGTTAATAGCCGAAAGTGATTCTAGATATCCCCCGTGGGTTTGCATAAGTAACCTCCTATCAGATCCGATAATGTATCAGGATCAGACCCCCTCTCTGCTTGTGTTAGAATATTGATTATAGCTCCCTAATATATTGGGAGGATATGTTATATAGAGAAATCACCATGTGAGTTCCCTCAATTTAAATAGATCAAAGATCTATGCATTTTATTTAGTTGAGTTTTTTAAAAAATGAAATGGCATGATGGCATGATGCCATGATGCAATGCACATGATGCAAAGATGAATGCTACAGACAAAACAAATCACCCGACGAAACTCAGAAAACATGGAAGGCATCTGAAGCGTCGGTCTTGGGGCGTCACAACTCTCCTCCACTTACAAGAGATCTCGACCCACGATCTAAGGATGGCACCGGGAAGAAACGGAAGAGGAAGAGGTAAGAAAAAATTGCTTCTTTGACAAACGAGTGAAACCAATGAACCTTGAGAGGTTGAAAACTTGAAAGAAAGAACACAACACAGTTGAACGAAATTGAGAGCACTCTGGTAGAAAAGAGAAACAAGGAACACCATGTGAACGTTGGAGGTTGCAAAGCTATGAATGACGAGCACAATGGACAAGAAGGAACTGAAACCACTCTGGTTGAAACGAGATAAACAAGGAACGAGGAAGAACATATTCGAACATCACTCCGGTTGAAAAGAGATCCAAGACTTGATAAGATGGGAAGAATTTGAGCAGAGGACACAACACTCTTGCTAAACGGATATACAAGGAAAAGAACATAATATTTACAAAATGAGATGATGGGTCAAAGAGAGCAACATCACAATGCCTCCAGAACGAGAGAATAGAATCTAGATTGTTGGGATAAAGGGACGGCGAAGAAAACAACATCTTCTACCATAATTGAATTTGAGAGAGCATCCTTATAAGAAGGATTGAACGGATCTGTTGAGAATTAAACAACAAAAGAATAAGGATGTTGTGGGTTTATGGAAAACGTCTCACCGGCATCGCCCCCACGCCCGCGGCCGACCCGAGCCGCCACTGCCTCGAAAACCGTGCAAACCCTAATCCGAGAGGGGTATAATTTTCTAAGTCCCGAAATTCTAAAATCATGTGCCTCTCTTCATCATGTGATATCTCCATGCTCATAGCTCCGATTTGCGCACATGATATATTGAAATGTTCATATCGTGATTCTCTTCATGTTAGTATCATTTTCATGCATGTTAATGTCCATATTGATGCCCTAACCTTCGTTGCAAAAGTGCTATATGATGTTGTCCGCTAGAATTTAGCATAACTTGCTGATTTGTTATTTTCGTTGAATTTTGTGTGTGCCTCCTATGAGCATGATGTCTATATGTTTTTGGAGCATATCCATGCCATATTTACAGTGGTGCAAGCCTTGTAGTTTTATGAGCTCTGTGGTGACTAGCACAAGCATGCAAAGTAGGCTATGTGATGTTGCTGATTTCAAACACTTAGTATTTTGCTAAGTCCTTTTCCTGTTACATTTTGAAGCTATGTAAACTTATTGCTACCAGTAGATCCATACACAGTTTGAGGTAGTTAAGTAAAAGTGTTTTGAAGATGTGGTATTTCTCTATCCATTCATGCCTCTGGTGTCAATTATGGAGTAATCTAGCTTGTCATTACCATGCTATACCTTTGCTAAATATTGTTGCTGGCAGATTGTTAACATGAGATTCAGTTTTGCCATGTGTTTCGCTAGTGATCCATGCACCCTATGAACTTGCTCTTGCCATTTTTAGCTTCATGAATATGTCTACTTACTGTTGGTTACCTTGTGATGCCATGAAATGCATTGTGGTGAGTGGCATGAGCATGGAAAGTTGCTATCATGAATCTGTTTCTGCCATGTCATGTTTTTCTTCCAAGTCTGAAACTGTTCATATAACTTACCATGTTTGCATGGCCGCCACATCATTTTCCATGCATATTTGGTTAAAGTCCAGTAAGGGAGTTTTGTTCTTTTCCTTTAGTAATAGCATGCAATGCCTTTGTTTGCCATGATATGTTCCTGTAATATGTTGTTTGCTAGCTCTAAACATTGCTATATGATGCTGTTTTTGACATGTTTAGTATTTTCTCTAAGTCTGTGAAGCTAATATCATTTGCATTTTTGCCATGCTATTTTAGGATTATTCTAGTGAGTTGTCCCAGGAGCTCAGTGTTCATGATTTGTGGAGCTTCACCTATACTTTAATGCCATTTGCTTTGTTGCTATGTTGGAGTGTTGTAGCATAGTTTCTTGATGCGTCCTAAGTGCTATGATGCCGTTAAGCGCAGATTTGCATCATTCTTGTTTTGCTTGTCATTTGCAAACCGTGCATCCGTTTCCGGTGATACTTATATCGATTTCGACCGAAATCACCCCATCTTTATAGCGGCATACTTGGTTTGCCAACTTGATACCTTGAACATCCTTTCCCTTCCGGAGTGCCCATACGCATTGCGCGTCATACCTTGCATGTCATGCCATGTCTTGCATCATGTTGCTCGTGCATTGCTCCGTGATTGATTGTTGCTCCATTGCTTGTGTTCTTGCTTTTGGTAGAGCCAGGAGACGAGTTCGTGAACGAGGAACCTATTGAGTACGCTAACGAGGAGCAAGCTTTCGACAACTCTAAGAACTTTGCAGGCAAGATGACCATTACCCTCGATATCACTTCTATCTTTGCTTGCTAGTTGTTTCGTTCTATTGCTATGTCGTGCTACCTACCACTTGTTTATCATGCCTCCCATATTGCCATGTCAAGCCTCTAACCCACCTTCCTAGGAAATTGTTGTTTGGCTAAGTTACCGCTTTTGCTCAGCCCCTCTTATAGCGTTGCTATTTGCAGGTGCCTTGCAGGTTGTTCCAAGTTGGAACATGGATATGTTGGGATATCACAATATCTCTTATTTTAATTAATGCATCCATATACTTGGCAAAGGGTGCAAGGCTTGGCCTTTTGCTCGGTGTTTTGTTCCACCCTTGCAGCCTTAGTTTCCGTCATACCGGTGTTATGTTCCTTGATTTTGCGTTCCTTACGCGGTTGGGGTTATAGGACCCCCTTGACAGTTCACTTTGGAATAAAACTCCTCCAGCAAGGCCCAACCTTGGTTTTGACATTTGCCTAACAACAATCTAAACTTTTACCAAGGGAGTTGCAAATCCGAGGGTCATCTTTATTTAACCCTCCCGGGCCAGTGTTCCTCTAAGTGTTGGTTCGAACCGGGCAGCCTGCGGGGCCACCTGGGGGAAACTTGAGGGTTGGTTTTACTCGTAGCTTGTCCCATCTGGTGTGCCCTGAGAACGAGATATGTGTAGCTCCTATCGGGATTTGTCGGTGCATCAGGCGGTCTTGCTGGTCTTGTTTTGCCATTGCCGAAATGTCTTGTAACCGGGATTCCAAGATTGATCGGGTCTTCCCGAGAGAAGGAATATCCTTCGTTGATCGTGAGAGCTTGTGATGGGCTAAGTTGGGACAACCCTGCAGGGTATAAACTTTCGAGAGCCGTGCCCGCGGTTATGTGCAGATGGGAATTTGTTAATATCGGTTATAGAGAACTTGACACTTGACTTAATTAAAAGGAATCAACCACGTGTGTAGCCGTGATGGTCTCTTTTTGGCGAAGTCCGGGAAGTGAACACGGTTTGGGTTATGTTTGAACGTAAGCAGTTCAGGATCACTTCTTGATCACTTCTAGCTTAACGGCCATTGCGTAGCTTCTCGTCTTACTCTTATTCTCGTATGTTAGCCACTATATTTGCTTAGAGCTTACTGAAACTCCACCTCATTACCACATCCTACCCAAAAGCTTAAATAGTCTTAATCTTGTGGGTTTTGAGATTGTTGGGTCCTTGTGACTCATGGATACTTCCAAAACAGTTGAGGTGCCGATGATACCAGTGCAGGTGATGCTACCGAACTCAAGTGGGAGTTCGACAAGGACCTTGGCCGTTACTACGTGTCTTTTCCTGATGATCAATAGTGGAGCCCAGTTGTGACGATCGGGGATCTAGCAGTTGGGTTTATCTTCTTTTCATTTGGGTGTTCGTAGCTGGTCTATGAGTGTACTCTGAATGATGTATGAATTATATGATATTTGTGCGACATGGTGATTGTAAGCCAACTCTATTTATCCCTTTCTTGTTCATTACATGGGATTGTGTGAAGATGAACCTTCTCGCGACAAAACCACAATGCGGTTATGCCTCTAAGTCATGCCTCGACACGTGGGAGATATAGACGCATTGTGGGCGTTACAAGTTGGTAATCAGAGCCATCCCCGACTTAGGAGCCCCCTGCTTGATCGAATCGCTGACGTTGTTGAGTCCAGAAGAAAATGTTTTGAGTCTTAGGATTATATATATCGGAGAGTAGGATTCTTTTTACTGCTCAGTCCCCTTCGTCGCTCTCGTGAGGCCTCCTAACGTAGATGTCTTGACTTTCCTCTCCTCAATTTTCACGATTTTTTAGGATCACGTGGGTATCTTGGAACCGTTCTGATATTCTTGTGACGAGAACATTGTTCTTGGTGCTTCCTGACATTTAGGGGTTGTGGCAGTGTCCCGGGGAGTTGAGCTCCGAGGTGTTGTCGTCACAATTTTATCGTTGCAGTTCTGGAATAACTGAGTTCGCCGACATCGAAAATCTCTTTTATGCAGTTAGTGGTAAGATAACCTCGACGCCACCCAGTACTAGGGAGGGAGTTCGGGAGTATTGCCATAGCTCATATAACGGATGCTTTTCAAAGGTTGAGGTACACGATTTCCGGAGTTTTATTGGTTTTGTGTTGACAGATGGATACAGTTGGAGCGTAGGGCTTGTTAGTTGTGTGATATATATTGTGCCTCCTTATATCCCCAACACCAGATTGCATAACCAGAAAGTTCGGGAGTTAATAGGTGGGAATTCAAGTAGCTCTAGTTATTCTTCCCGTAGATATTTTGTTTGTGATCTGGTAATCCTTACCACTTATTTGTTCCATTCGTACCTTGTTGTTTATTTCATCAACCTTTATCTAAGTGGCTTCTCACCTTAATGGTCATGTATTGTTAACGTTGGAATTCATTCGTCCATTCCTGTTCGGATGTTTATTGTGAAGACTATATGTTGCAATTTCTATCCGTTGATTCAGCTTGTCTATTTGTCTATCATGGTTCTAACTGATGTCACCCTCTTCAGGATGGCTCCTCCAACGCGTCTGAATCCGCAACGCAATGATGGGGAATAGGCGAACCCTCCACCTCCACCTCCACCTCCGAAGGCATGGCAAGCTGTCATGCAGCCACTAACGCCAACACCCAGATGCTTTTGCAACCCTTGCAAGAGCGCAACCAAGGCCAAGGCAACCAAGTAAATCAAGGTCAAGGGCAATTCAACATTCAGCCTCAGTTTGCTACCCTCAACCAGTTCCTTGCAAATCAGCCAAAGTCTTTCAGCAACTGGTCGAGGCCACGGATGCCAATGATTGGCTTGTGGACATCAGCAAGCATTTTGAATGTACCAATGTCGGGCCTGAGGACTACATCAAGTTTGCTTCTTTTCAGCTCAAGGACCAAGCAACTGATTGGTATCGGCAATACAAAGATTCCAGAGGAGGTCGAGTGATTACCTGGGATGACTTCTGCCGGGATTTCAAAGCTCACCACATTCCTACAAGTGTTTCTGAGAGCAAGCGTGAGGAATTCCGCAGTCTCAACCAAGGCAGCATGTCCATGTATCAATACAACATCCAGTTTTAGAAACTTGCTCGCTTCGCAAGGCAGGACGTTCCTGATGAAAAGAGCATGATCTATCACTTCAAGGGTGGCCTCAGAGAGGATCTGCAGTTAGGGCTCATGCTTATTGAGCCTACTAAGTTTGATCAATTGTATAACATGGCCCGCAAGCAAGAAGGTGCTCAGCTCAAGTGTGAGGCTTCAAAGAAGAGAATCAAGGATGCAGTTCAGTCTTCTTCCTCACAAGTGGCAGCTAAGCAACATAAGTTCTGGCTTCCTCCGCCTCCTCCGTTTCGTCAGCCCTACCAGCAGAAGAACAAAGGTGGCCACGGATCTTCCCACCCACCCAACCCAGCCTATCAGAACAAGTATCAGAATCAAGCTCCAAAGACAAGTGCTACTCCTTCTTATCATTGTCTGCTCTCAGAAGTTACTTACAACAAGTGTCAGTAGAAAGGTCACTATGTGAACAAGTGCTTCAACCAAAGGCGCCTTCCGCCTCCTCCTCCTGTGAGATCTTCTAGCAGTGCAGTGGTCAAGCATAATCCCAAGCATGCTAAGGTGAACATGATGAACGCAGCTCAAGCAGAGGATTCTTCAGATGTGATCATGGGTAACCTTTCAGTTAACTCCATTCCTGCAAAAGTCTTATTTGATACTGGTGCATCACATTCTTTCATGTCATATTCATTTGCATCGGAGCAAAATGTTGACCCACAGAGATTTTGTCCAAAGTTATACAAGTTGTTTCTCCGGGAAAGCTTATGACTTCTAGTTTGGTAGCTCCTGATGTCTCTATCCAGTTCGGCAACTATAAATTTCTGTCTTCTCCAATTGTTCTTGGCGACTCAGATATTGATCTAATTCTCGGGATGGACTGGCTTTCTAAGAACAAGGCTCAATTTGATTGTGCTGCCAGGGAAATTCAGTTGACACACTCTTCTGAGGATGTGATCATATATGCCACTCGAGATGAAACCATTCGGTTGTTCTCTCTCAATGAGAAGGGTGAGTTAGACGCAATTTCTCAGATTCCAGTTGTTTGTGAGTACCAAGATGTCTTTCCAGAAGAGCTTCCGGGTATGCCTCCTCACCGGCCAGTTGACTTCGTTATTGATCTTGAGCCTGGTACTGAACTCGTTTGCAAGCGTCCGTACAAGCTTGGACCAAAGGAGCTAAAGGAATTGAGGAAACAACTCAATGAACAAGAGCGTCCGGGTTTGATCAGACCGAGTTCATCTCCATGGGGTTGTGGTGTTATTTTTGTCCAGAAGAAGGATGGCACGGACTGACTTTGCATCGATTACCGTCCATTGAACAAGAAGAAAATCAAGAACAAGTACCCACTTCCCAACATCAATGAGCTATTTGAGCAACTTAAAGGCATAAAGGTGTTCTCCAAGCTTGACCTCCATATGGGTTATCATCAGATTCACATTCGTGAACAAGATATCCCTAAGACAATATTCAGAACAAGCTTTGGTTCTTATCAATATACTGTCATGTCTTTCGGCCTTGTCAATGCTCCTCCAACGTTCTCTCGCATGATGAACTTCATCTTCAACCCCTACACAAATGAACTCGTCTTGGTGTATCTCGATGATATCTTGGTGTTCTCCAAGAACAAGAAGGATCATGCCAAGCATTTACGATTGGTGCTCGACAAGCTCAGAGAGTATCAATTCTACGCGAAGTTTTCCAAATGTGAGTTTTGGCTTGATTAAGTTCTTTACCTTGGCCACATCATCTCCGCCTAGGGCATTGCTCTTAATCTGGAGAAGGTTTCTGCAATTGTGAACTAGAACCTCCTCAGAATGTCAAGCAGATCCATAGTTTTCTTGGACTTGCAAGCTATTGCCAAAGATTCGTTGACAATTTCTCTAAGGTTGCAAAGCCTCTTTCCAACCTCCTCTAGAAGCATGTCAAGTATGTCTGGACTCCTGAGTGTGACGTTGCTTTCAACACTCCCAAAGAGAAGCTAGTCCAGCTCCTGTCTTGACTCCTCTTGATGAATCCAAGCCATTCGAAGTTTTCTGTGATGCCTCATTGCAAGGTCTCAGCGCTGCGTTAATGCAAGAGAAGAAAGTTGTGGCTTATACCTCTTGTCAGTTGAAGCCCAACGAAAGGAACTACCCCACTCACAATCTTGAGTTGGCGGCAGTTGTCCATGCATTAATAACATAGAGACATCTCTTGTTAGGAAGGCAAGTGGACATTTTCACCGATCACAAGAGCCTCAAATATATCTTCACTCAACCCAACCTCAACCTCAGGCAAACTCGTTGGGACGAAATGTTTCAAGAGTACAATCCAAGTATTGAATATACTCCAGGCAAGGCCAATGTGATTGCAGATGCTTTGAGCAGGAAGGCTTATTGCAACAACTTAATTCTCAAGCCATTCCAACCAGATCTTTGTGAAGCTTTCCGCAAACTCAACCTCCAAGTTCTTCCTCAAGGGTTTCTTGCCAACCTTCAAGTCACTCCTACTTTGGAAGACCAAATTCGTGAGGCACAACTCCTTGAAATCATGGTGAAGAAGGTGAAACATGGTATTGCCAAGGGCTTACCCAAATACAAGTGCTATCGCATTAATGATAGATACACTTTATTCTTCGAGGACAGGATTGTGGTTCCTAAAGGTGATCTAAGTAAGGTCATAATGAACGAAGTGCACAATTCTCTTCTTTCCATTCATCCAGGTAGTTCGAAGATGTACGATGACCTCAAGCAGTCGTATTGGTGGACTCGAATGAAGCGAGAGATTGCTCAATTCATAAATGAATGTGATGTCTGCCGAAGGGTGAAAGCAGAACACCAACGACCAACTGGTCTCCTCCAACCTCTTGCTATTCCAGAATGGAAGTTTGATCATATCGAAATGGACTTTGTCGCTGGTTTTCCCAAGTACAAGCGTGGGAATGATGCTATTTTCGTTGTCATCGACAAGCTTACAAAAGTGGCTCATTTCCTTCCAATCAAAGAATCTACCACAGCAGCTCAGTTGGCAGAGCTATACACCTCTAGAATTGTCTCATTGCATGGTATTCCGCAATTGATATCTTTAGATCGTGGAAGCATTTTCACTTCTAAGTTCTGGGATTCCTTCCAGAAGGCCATGGGCACAAACATTCGCTTCAGCACAACTTTCCATCCTCAAACAAGTGGCCAAGTCGAGCGAGTCAATCAAATCCTCGAAGACATGCTCAGGGCTTGTGTCATCTCTTTCAGTATGAAGTGGGAAGATTGTCTTCCATATGCCGAGTTCTCCTACAACAACAACTTCCAAGCAAGTTCGGGCAAGGCCCCATTCGAAATTCTATATGGCAGGAAGTGCCGTACTCCTCTTAATTGGTCCGAGACTGGTGAATGCCAACTTCTTGGCAATGACTTGATCACAGAAGCTGAAGAAATGTGTAAAGTCATCCGTGAAAATCTCAAAGCCGCGCAATCACGTCAGAAGAGTTACTATGATAGCAAGCACCATGACTTGGCTTTGGAGATCGGAGACCATGTCTACCCCCGCGTCTCTCCAATGAAAGGCACTCGAAACTTCGGTATCAAAGGGAAGCTTGCCCCTAGATATGTGGGTCCTTTCAAGATCATTGGCAAAAGAGGCGACCTCGCCTAGCAACTCGAGCTTCCGTCCAACTTCGCAAATGTGCACGATGTGTTTCACGTGTCACAGCTTCGCAAGTGCTTCAAGACTCCCGAGCGCACTATCAACTTCCAAGAGATTGATCTCCAAGAAGACTTGTCTTATCATGAGCATCCCGTTGCTATTCTTGAAGAAACCGAGCGCAATACTCGCAACAAGTCAATCAAATTCCTAAAAGTTAAGTGGTCGCACCTTTCTAACCGGGAAGCCACCTAGGAGCACGAGGATCACCTCCGTTCCGAATATCCGGAGTTCTTCCAGTCCTAGATCTTAGGACAAGATCATCTTTGTAGTGGTGGAGTGTTGTAACACCCCAGATGTAACTTTCCATAATTGTAACTCCAACTCTTGCCGTTTCTGGCTATGTGATATGATATATCCTTCGTGGTTGAGTTTTTGTCTTCGTTTTGCATTTTGTTCATGTCATGCATCTCATCTCATGTCATCATGTGCATCTCATTTGCATTTGTGTTCGTCTCATGCATCCGGTCATTTTCCCCGTTGTCCGGTTCGCGATCTGACACTCCCACACGCACCCGTTGCACCCCTCTTATCTTGTTTTGTGACCGGGAGAAAAACGTTCTCGGAATGGGTCGAGATTTGTTGAGTGGCCTTGCTACATCACCGGTAGGCCGCCTGTAAAATTTTGTTCCATTTGGAGGTCGTTTGATGCCCCAACGGTTAACCGGGTAATCACAAAAGCCCCTCTCTTGTTGCAGCCCAACACCCCTCCAAAACAGCCCACTAACCCATCTAAACCCCCTCCATGCTCTCCGTCGTTGGATCGCGATCGTGTGGGCGAAAACCGCACCTCTTTGGACACTCCTAGCTCCCCCTACCTATAAATATGCCTCCACCTACTCATTTTTTCTGATCAAAACCCTAGCTCCCCTCTCCCCGTGCCGCCGGACACGTCCGGGCGACGCCGGACGCGTCCGCCACCGCCACACGCACCACTCCCGAGCCGACATGTGGCAGCCAGCCACCGCCCACCGCTACCGGCCCACGAGGCCCGCAACCGGCCCCTCGGCCCGCTTCGCCCGCGCCGCCACCTCCCGCGCGTCGCCGTTGCCCGCCGCCGCCCGTCTCCACCATCGGCCGCCGCCGCCCTTCGCCGTCTCCGCCACCTCGCCAAGGTCGCCGCCTGGCCGGATCCGCGGCCCGGTCGCGTTCTTCGGTGCCCCTCCACCACCTCTGGCCGGATCCGCCCTCCCCGGCCCTCTCTGGTGCCTCGCCGCCACGTCCCGAGCTCGCCGGAGCCAGGAGCTCACCGACATCACCTCCACGCCCGCGGCCGACCCGATCCGCCGCTGCCTCAAAAATCGTGCAAACCCTAATCCGAGAGGGGTATAATTTTCTAAGTCCCGTGCCTCTCTTCATCATGTCATATCTCCATGCTCATAGCTCCGATTTGCACATATGATATATCGATATGTTAGCCTCGTGATGCTCTTAATGTTAGTGTCATTTGCATGCATATTACTGTCCGTATTGATGCCCTAACCTTCGTTGCAAAAGTGCTATATGATGTTGTCCACTGGAATTTAGCATAACTTGCTGATTTGTTATTTTCGTTGTATTTTGTGTGTGCATCCTATGAGTATGATGTCTATATGTATTTGGAGCATCTCCATGCCTTCTTTACAGTTATGCAAGCCTTATATTTTTATGAGCTCTATGGTGACTAGCACAAGCATGCAAAGTAGGCTATGTGATGTTGCTGATTTCAAACACTTTAGTATTTTACAGTCCTTTTCCTCTTACATTTTGATGCTATGTAAACTTGTAGCTACCAGTAGATCCATGCTTAGTTTGAGGTAGTTCAGTAAGAGTCTTTTGAAGATGTGGTATTTCTTTATCCATTCATGCCTCTTGTTGCAATTATGGAGTAATCTAGCTTGTCATGACCATGCTCTACTTTTGCTAAATATTGTTGCTGGCAGATTGTTAACATGGGATTCAGTTTTGCCATGTGTTTCGCTAGTGATCCATGCATCATATGAACTTGCTCCTGCCATTTTTAGCTTCATGAATATGTCTACTTACTGTTGGTTACCTTGTGATTCCATGAAATGC
Organism: Triticum urartu; assembly: GCF_056163025.1. Taxonomy (NCBI): domain Eukaryota; kingdom Viridiplantae; phylum Streptophyta; class Magnoliopsida; order Poales; family Poaceae; genus Triticum; species Triticum urartu. Next base: position 357,674,272 of record NC_141876.1, on the reverse strand, counting down.
ATTGTGGTGAGTGGCATGAGCTTGGAAAGTTGCTATCATGAATCTATTTCTACCATGTCATGTTTTTCTTCCAAGTCTGAAACTGTTCATATAACTTGCCATGTTTGCATGGCCGCCGCATCATTTTCCATGCATATTTGGTTAAAGTTCAGTAAGGGAGTTTTGTTCTTTGCCTTTGGTAATAGCATGCAATGCCTTTGTTTGCCATGATATGTTCCTGTAATATGTTGTTTGCTAGCTCTAAACATTGCTATATGATGTTGTTTTTGACATGTTTAGTATTCTCTCCAAGTCTGCGAAGCTGATATCATTTGCATTTTTGCCATGCTTTTTTAGAATTATTCTAGTGAGTTTTAGCAGGAGCTCAGTGTTCATGATTTGTATAGCTTCACCTGTACTTTAATGCCATTTACTTTGTTGCTATGTTGGAGTGCTGTTGCATAGTTTATTGATGCATCCTAAGTGTTATGATGCTGTTAAGCGCAGATTTGCATCATTCTTGTTTTGCTTGTCATTTGCAAACCGTGCATCCATTTCCGATGATCCTTATATCGATTTGGACCGAAATCACCCCATCTTTCTAGCGGCATACTTGGTTTGCCAAGTTGATGCCTTGAACTTCGTTTCCCTTCTAGAGTACCCATATGCATTGCACGTCAAACCTTGCATGTCATGCCATGTCTTGCATCATGTTGCTTGTGCATTGCTCCGTGATTGATTGTTGTTCCATTGCTTGTGTTCTTGCTTTGGGTAGAGCCGGGAGACGAGTTTGTGAATGAGGAACCTGTTGAGTACGCTAACGAGGAGCAAGCTTTCGATAACTCTGAGAACTTCGCAGGAAAGATGACCATTACCCTCGATATCACTTCTATCTTTGCTTGCTACTTGTTTCGTTCTATCGCTATGTCGCGCTACCTACCACTTTTTTTATCATGCCTCCCATACTGCCATGTCAAGCCTCTAACCCACCTTCCTAGAAAACCGTTGTTTGGCTAAGTTACCGCTTTTGCTCAACCCCTCTTATTGTGTTGCTAGTTGCAGGTGCCTTGCAGGTTGTTCCATGTTGGAACATGGATATGTTGGGATATCACAATATCTATTATTTTAATTAATGCATCTATATACTTGGCAAAGGGTGGAAGGCTTGGCCTTTTGCTCGGTGTTTTGTTCCCCTCTTGCCGCCTTAGTTTCCGTCATACCGGTGTTATGTTCCTTGATTTTGTGTTCCTTACGCGGTTGGGGTTATAGGACCCCTTGACAGTTTGCTTTGGAATAAAACTCCTCCAGCAACGCCCAACCTTGGTTTTAACATTTGCCTTACAACAACCGAAACTTTTCCCAAGGGAGTTGCAACCCCGAGGGTCATCTTTATTTAACCCCCCGGGCCAGTGCTCCTCTGAGTGTTGGTCCGAACCGGGCAGCCTGTGGGGCCACCTCGGGGAAACTTGAGGGTTGGTTTTACTCGTAGCTTGTCCCATCCGGTGTGCCCTGAGAACGATATATGTGCAGCTCCTATCGGAATTTGTCGGTGCATCGGGCGGTCTTGATGGCTTGTTTTGCCATTGCCAAAATGTCTTGTAACCGGGATTCTGAGACTGATCGAGTCTTCCCGGGAGAAGGAATATCCTTCATTGATCGTGAGAGCTTGTGATGGGCTAAGTTGGGATACCCCTACAGGGTATAAACTTTCGAGAGCCATGCCCACGGTTATGTGGCAGATGGGAATTTGTTATCGGTTACAGAGAACTTGACACTTGACTTAATTAAAAGGAATCAACCGCGTATGTAACTGTGATGGTCCCTTTTCGGCTGAGTCCGGAAATGAACACGGTTTGGGTTATGTTTGAACGTAAGTAGTTCAGGATCACTTCTTGATCACTTCTAGCTTAACGGCCATTGCGTAGCTTCTCGTCTAACTCTTATTCTCATATGTTAGCCACTATATTTGATTAGCGCTTACCGCAACTCCACCTCATTACCACATCCTATCAATAAGCTTAAATAGTCTTGATCTCACGGGTTTTGAGATTGCTGAGTCCTTGTTGTGATGCCCTCGATTCAATCATACACTAATCATACACACAAATGTGTACGATCAAGATCAAGGACTCACGGGAAGATATCACAATACAACTCTAGACACAAATTAAAATAATACAAGCTTTATATTACAAGCCAGGGGCCTCGAGGGCTCGAATACATAAGCTCGAATACACAAGAGTCAGCAGAAGCAACAATATCTGAGTACAGACATAAGTTAGATAATATTGCCTTAAGAAGGCTAGCACAAAAGCAACAATGATCGAAAAGGCAAGGCCTCCTGCCTGGGAGCCTCCTAACTACTCCTAGTCGTCTGCAGTCTTCACGTAGTAGTAAGCATCCTCCGGGTAGTAGTAGTCATCAGTGGCGTCGTCTGGCTCCTGGGATCCGTCATCTGGTCGCAACAATCGGGTATGGGGGAAAAAGAAGTAGCAAAGCAACCGTGAGTACTCATCCAAAGTACTCGCAAGACTTACATCAGATCTAAACTAAGTATGCATCTGTATCAAAGGAAAGGGGTTGTATCTGTGGAGTAAACTGCAGAATGCCAGAAGGGAAGGGGAAAGCCTAGCCTATCGAAGACTAGCATCTTCTGGAAACCACTATCTTGCATCAACAGGAGGGAGTAGAGTAGCATAAAGTAAAGTAGTAGAAGTGTTATCAACCTCGGCCAAAGATCCTTTCTCGACTCCCTGCGAGAAAGCAATCCCAGAGCCATACTATCCAAGTGTCATCACAATCCAATTCTCATCACCATCAAGTTCTCATCACAAGTATCCAGTTCTAGTTGTATCCATCGGGATACAACTCCAAGTGTCCGTTACCGTAGGATAGGCTATCGATAGATGTTTTCTTCCCTGCAAGGGTGCACCAACTTACCCACCACGCTCGATTAACTCCGGCCGGAAACACTTTCCTGGGTCATGCCCGGCCTCGGCCAAACAATACGTCGCAACCCGACCTAGGCTTAATAGAGAGGCCAGCACGCCAGACTAAACCTATGCCCCCAAGGGTCATGGGCCATCTCCCCATACAGAAAGCAGTAGCAGTTCTAATGCAAGCATGAGAGGGAAGAAATGAGCGATATCGGAATGCTCAAGGGGGGGTTTGCTTGCCTGGAAGCTCTGCTGAAAAGGAAGAAGCGTCGTCGTCGACGTAGTCGATCACAGGGGTATCGGCAGTGGTCTCGAGGTCTACCGGAAAGAAGTAACGGAGGGGAACACAATAAATAACAGAGCAATCAAAGCATCACGAAGCATAACATGGCAATACGCGGTGCTAGGGGTGACCTAACACGGTATGAGGTGGTACCGGTGAAGGGGGGAAACATCCGGGAAAATATCCCCAGTGTTTTGCGTTTTCGGACAGATGAATCGGAGGGGAAAGTTGCGTGTTCGCTATGCTAGGGATGCGTGGCGGATGAAACGACTGCGTATTCGGATTCAGCTCGTCGTTCTGAGCAACTTTCATATATAAAGTTTTTCGATCCGAGCTACGGTTTATTTTCTATTAAATTTTGAAGTTTAAAACAATTCCTGAAATTATTATTAATTTGGAAATAAGGAGTAAAAGCTAGGTGCACCCAGATCTGTGTACACAGAAGTGTACTAGAGGGTGACATGTTGGCCCAGGGGGTCCCGGTTGACCAGTCAAAGTTTGACTGGTCAACAGGGGGTGGGGCCCTCCTGTCATTGACTAGGTCTGGCTCATTAATTCCAGATTCAACTAATCCGGTGATTAGGCTAATTAATCCTAGTTAATTAAATTAATTAATTACCTAATTAATTAATTTCATAATTTTTTACAACCCTTTTTTTGTACAGGGGCGTTGGGCCTCCTTGGCAGTGACACAAGGTCCAGTCGGGGCGGGTTTAATGGGCGTGGGCGCCCGTGCCCGAGGGGTGCGATTGGGGCCTAGCCCGCTCGAGCGCGGGGCGAGGCCACCAGCGACGGGGACTCACCAGGCGCCGCGGCGAGCAAACCCGGGAGGGGCATGCGGCGGAGCAGTGGGGAGGCGATGCGCGGGTGGGGTAGAGCGGTGGCTGGCTGCAACATGGCGCGGGTGCCGCAGGCGACGAGGAGCAGCTCGCAAGCGGGAGGAGCGCGGGGGCAAGGCGAGGCCATGGCATAGAGGGGCGCGGGCTCACCGGCAGCAACAGGGGGAAGCGCGACCGGCGAGCCAGTGGCCACATGAGCACGCTGGGGCAGGGTCGGGGTGAGCAGCAATAGTGGCGGAGCGGCAAACAGCAGTAGACAGTAGGCGGCTTCGACGGGCGCGGCTATGGCGCAACCGGCGAGCAGAAGGCAGCGGTAGGGAGCAACACGCGGGCATGGCGAAGGCAGCTCCCGGGGCGGCCACGAGCGACAGGAGGTGGCGCGGGCAAAGGGAGCCCGATGCGTGGGCTGGCTGGTAGGGACGCACAGGATCGATGATCGGGACCACGTCTAACGGCGACGGAGCTACGTGTACGAGTGGGAGGCGTGCTAAGGGCCAAATTCGATGGGGAAGAGGATGAAAAGGGAGCGGGGGCTCACAGCGAGCGCAGCAGAGTGCTCGATGAAGCCGGAAGGGGTCGATGGAGAGCGAATCGACAATGAGCAGAGGAGATGGCTGATGGAGGGGATCATGGCTAGCGTCGCCGATGCGGCGTCTCAGTCCAATCCAGCACGCGTAGACGATGTGGCCGATGACGACGGAGCTCCCAAGTGTGATCTCAGGCAAGGAAGAGTTCGGTGGCCATGCGGAGGAGGTCGTCCATGGCAGCGGCTGCTCGGGCATGCACGGGGAATAAGAAGGTGAGCGGGGGAAGGGGATTTGGGACGCTAGGGTTTGACCAAGAGAGGGGTGCGGCCTCAAGTAGGCGCCGAGAGGGTCGGGATGGCCGGCACGTGGCTGATCCGGCCATGGATGCATGGGCGTCGGCCACGGCACCATGGATGAACAGGGGGAGGAGATAAGCTGGGGGAGTTGGGCTAGGCCTCCCTGTAGCCATAGAGCCCAAGTGCACAGTAGTTTCTTGCTCCTTTTCTTTTCTATTTTTCTTTTATTTCTACTCCGCTTGTATTTAGTTGGCCCATCAAATGAATTGTGTTATGTATGAAACATGGCAAATAAATCATGCAAAACATGTTGGTGTGGCACAAAAAGTTTTAGAGACAAAGGAATTGTTCAAGCAAATCTTTGGAAAATTGAATAAGTCAATTAATATGCTGCTAGGCCACTTTATATTTTCCTACGGATTAAAGGGAGAGCCAAATGATGTTGGATGCCACATGATAGTTAGCTTGTGAATATTTGCAACCCAGTGAACATTTTTGTTTTACTGTTTGGAGAAATAATTTATTTGACTTTATTTTAAAATTGAATTTGAATTGGTTTTGAATCAAAGTGAGATTAGCAACAATAATAGTGATGACTCGGCATCATTAGTAGGGGATTACTGTAGCTTGATTATCCGGGCGTTACAAATCTCCTCCACTACAAGAAATCTCGTCCCGAGATTTAAGAGGTGGAGTAAGGGGGAAGCTATAAGGACGAATGTCTGAAAGGATCAGCATCCAATAGTTATCTCAAGGAAGGAGATTTTAGAAGCACCAAGACATATCGAGAGTGCTATACAGAGATTCAACTAGTTTTAACCACGTAGGCATCCAGCTGATGCCTAAAATAGGTGATGAAGGGGTTCAGAGCAAAGAAGAATAATGTTGCCTCTGATACCGAAATGAAACATGGTGAGGAAGTTAGCTTGTGTATTACATACGGAGCCGAGTGCCAAGAATATTTCGGAATCAAGGTTGTACAGGAGAGTCAGGTTCCGATCCTGTGGAACTGTGGGTTATGGGCCCACCATGTGGGTTAAAAAGTAGGAAGGGTGCTGACATCTTGCACGGATATGATAGCAAGGCATGTCATAGGATAGCCTGTCAGTTATGTTGGCATCAACGTTGGTACCAAGGGAAAGGGACGAAGAGAACCATTTTCCTGCTCGTTAAGACGAGGCGGACCAATAGGCAAAGTTCTCGTCCATCGGTGGCTACCGGAATGTCATCAACAATAGTAACATGATCTTATAGACCGAGGTGTTTCCATAAGCAGGGAATTATTTCTGCTTATAACATATATAGATCACAAGAAAGGTTAAGCAAACCAATGGAAAGGAAAATGTGTTTAAACACAAGATTTAGGAGTGTATTTTTTTCCATGGAAAAGTAGAGCATGATATACATGTTAGATTAACAAGTACATCACCATTTGGATAAAGGGGCAAGGGAATTCATGATGTTATCCATACAACGGTGTTTGGATAACAGAGCAAGAAACATTTGGCAATGCACTTCCAATGTCTTGTTGTTGTTCAACGCACCACAATCATGCTTCGAGGTAACATTAACATGGTGTTTCAAGCAAGATTGAATCTGAAGGTCACAAGAAGTACAAAGGATCAATTCCAATAATGTCAAGGAATGTAAGATATAACCAAAACATGACCAAGTATGTATTGGCAGGAAGTCAAGGATGGTGTCGATGACAACACGAATCATCGACATGCAAAGATGGTATTTCTCCTCAAGAATTCGATTGATATCTTAGAACAAGGCAGTATATTGATGGTGATCACGACAAATTTGTCGAGAGGCTCTAAGAAGATGCCATCGAGCAGCAACGACATCAAGCAAAAGGAATGATGAAGCAAAGGCTATTGGAACCACGGGTACAACACAAACTTGAAATCAAGCTTGTTGTTCAAGGCGAACTGATATGAAGAAAAAGATCGACGTAAGCTTAGCTCATCATCAAAAATTGTGCTCCGGGAAGAAGGAGCAGGTAGCACAGTTAAAATTTTGCATGAAGATGATATAGCCGATCAGGCTAAGGAATGTCTGGAAGGATTATTAAACTCATAAGCACTAAAATTACTTAGAGTTATTGAATCGGAGTGCGGAATCGATTCACTTATTGGTGTTCTCGGTTCACAAACAACCTAGAACCCATGAAGTGATAAAGACAGGGTAAGGTAGTACTCCATCAATAGTTCATAAGATGTAGTGCAATGGCATGATATCCTCGAGTTACCAGGGGTAATACTCGAAGGTAGATCATAATAGAGGTTGGGCAGGCGTATTGACCTGCAGAAGACAAGTGATTTAACTTGTCCAAGAAATGGGATCAAAGGGGAACACTCATGGTCAGAACCACGGTTGCAAAGGGTTAACTCATAGATACAAGATGAGCTTGTACCAAAGAAATAATTAGTTTTACGATCTGCTTCCATGATAAGTTCTGCATTGAGTCCATGGGCATGAACACAAAGGTTCAAGGTCGACTCCCACTTCTTCAATGCATAACCTTTCATTCACTCCTTGTTTTTGAAGAAATTGTAGTGCAGAAGATTTATCTGGCGAAGTACCAGAAGAGTAAGACTCATGAGAATGTTTGGGTTCATACGAATTATGGAAGGCATAAGCTGAACCCATCGGGGCATTTTTTACGAATCTATACAATCATCAACCAAGCAAAAGATACAAGTTCGAAAGTAGAGTATCGAAGTCAAAGCAGATGATACAATTTACCAAAGGCATTATGTATCCGAGGAAAAGGCTACAAGGTTACGGAATATGAAGGACGTTGTCGGATAAAACCCAACAAAGTATCTGGTGGTCCACAAGGGACCTGATGTGAGCATTGGTACTCAACCAGAGGAAGAAAAAATGCAAGGAGATCAGATTATAGAAACAACTGACTAACTCAAAGCTGGAATGCAAAGGAATTACGAATTCCAAGACAAGGGATCAGAAGCAATGCTCTGATTAGGGATGGATAGGTAGAATAGTCATAGGGGTACAATCGATGGTGATTTGATTGGTCGAGATCCAGCACATGTTAAAATGACGTCTGTGCCGAAAGGATGAATTCTAGGATCTGATTGAGGATTGCGAGTATTCGCAACATATTGTATCAACGGACTCAATGATAATGACAAAGGATGTCAATAAGATTACTAGACTTATGGTATTAACCATAATGCAAGCAAGCAAGAAATTCAAGAACAATAGGCTGTTGAGGATTTTCACAAGAACGAATGGTATTGCGAAGAATTTTGTGAAGTACATGAATCAACTGAGGATGAGCGGATACTCGGTAGGTGCACAAAGTTATCCGTAGGGGTATTCAGGTGACAAGGAACTGCAAGGCAGTAAGCTAAAAGGATTCTCAGAAAAGGGAGAGCAGTTCAGGGCATCTTGTAATAATAAGATCAATGGGATAGAATGTAAGATTGGCAAGTGTGTGTAGTTATCCATAAGGATATTTCGGTGGTAGGGGATTGCAAAGACAACAGGCACAAAGTCTCGAGAAAATATTGTAGAGTATCTTCGGAATCTTATGATGCAGCAGGCGATTATCTGAAATAAGGGGCTCTTCGGGCGGATGTGATCACGAGATCCTAATGTTCGAGTTAGTAAAACCATTTAACCCGAATAGAAGAGAGATCAGAGTCCCAGAATATAGGTCGAGGAATAAAAGATCCTAATACCACCCAATGGCGACGTGGGACCGTAAGACACACAGCCATGTTAGTAAAAGTTTTTGTAGTGACTAGACTCAACTTCAGCCAAGGAGTTGGAAAGGGGGCTACCTACAGGTAGTCGGCTCTGATACCAACTTGTGACGCCCTCGATTCAATCGTACACTAATCATACACGCAAATGTGTACGATCAAGATCAAGGACTCACGGGAAGATATCACAACACAACTCTAGACACAAATTAAAATAATACAAGCTTTATATTACAAGCCAGGGGCCTCGAGGGCTCGAATACATAAGCTCGAATACACAAGAGTCAGCGGAAGCAACAATATCTGAGTACAGACATAAGTTAGACAATATTGCCTTAAGAAGCCTAGCACAAAAGCAACAACGATCGAAAAGGCAAGGCCTCCTGCCTGGGAGCCTCCTAACTACTCCTAGTCGTCTGCGGTCTTCATGTAGTAGTAAGCATCCCCCGGGTAGTAGTAGTCATCAGTGGCGTCGTCTGGCTCCTGGGATCCGTCATCTGGTCGCAACAATCGGGTATGGGGGAAAAAGAAGTAGCAAAGCAACCGTGAGTACTCATCCAAAGTACTCGCAAGACTTACATCAGATCTAAACTAAGTATGCATCTGTATCAAAGGAAAGGGGTTGTATCTATGGACTAAACTGCAGAATGCCATAAGGGAAGGGGAAAGCCTAGCCTATCGAAGACTAGCATCTTCTGGAAACCACTATCTTGCAGCAACAGGAGGGAGTAGAGTAGTATAAAGTAAAGTAGTAGAAGTGTTATCAACCTCGGCCAGAGATCCTTTCTCGACTCCCTGCGAGAAAGCAATCCCAGAGCCATACTATCCAAGTGTCATCACAATCCAATTCTCATCACCATCCAGTTCTCATCACAAGTATCCAGTTCTAGTTGTATCGATCGGGATACAACTCCAAGTGTCCGTTACCGTAGGACAGGCTATCGATAGATGTTTTCTTCCCTGCAGGGGTGCACCAACTTACCCACCACGCTCGATTAACTCCGTCCGGACACACTTTCCTGGGTCATGCCCAGCCTCGGCCAAACAATACGCCGCAACCCGACCTAGGCTTAATAGAGAGGCCAGCACGCCGGACTAAACCTATGCCCCCAGGGGTCATGAGCCATCTCCCCGGGAACTCCTGACGTTGCGTGGGCAGCCGGTGAGCAGACTTAGCTACCTCCTTCAAAAAGGTAGGTGCTTACCAGTCCAACCCAGCACGCGCCGCTCAGTCGCTGACGTCTAAGCTTTGGCTGATGTATACGACACAGAACGCCCATACAATGGTCACGTGATGGTTAGTGCTATCAGGCCAGAGGCCCCTCGGATCAAATATCCAAACCGTAGTGGATTAGGAGCACGCGGTAACGAGAAGAGACTCACGATCGATGGGACCCCATCGCCCCGTCTCAAGTACTTGCGGCAAGGGCTAAGAATGCCCGGCCACGCCTCGTAAGTATCTCGCGGGCACCTTCCAGGTCAACCCGACTCCACATCACTCGCAATTAAGCTCGCGCGGGTACCCCTCAGGGCCGACCCGTCCTTAGTAACATGGCTCAGTGCAAAGTCATAGTAACCATAGTAACTGTGTGTCTAACACCAAGGGAAAACCCGAGGAATCACCCCTGGTGAATTCCAGTCGATGTTGTCATCAAGGTGAACGTAAGAGGATCCACCCTCGAGGTTCACACTTGAGGGGCTGCACGACAGAGCCGTAACGGAAGTGGTTAAGGAGGAAATCACCCTCGATGACCCGACCGGATAGCTACACTACAGAGATCTCATCAGGAGTGATGTAAGAGGTTCCACCCTCGGCACTCGATAGTAACTCTGCAGAGTCGTACAACTAGGGGGGTGATGTGCGGTGTCGGGGCCTGGACATCGATCACGTGATTGAGTCATCGAACATAAAGCGAGGCAACCGGGACAAGGTGGGGGTCACTGATGGATCTCTAACCAACCTATACTAGGCAGTTTAGGATAAGCAGGTAAGGTCTGAAAGCAGGTAACAACAACAGGCTATGCATCAGAGTAGGATCATACAGAAAGCAGTAGCAGTTCTAGTGCAAGCATGAGAGGGAAGAAATGGGCGAAATCGGAATGCTCAAGGGGGGGGGGGTTTGCTTGCCTGGAAGCTCTGCTGAAAAGGAAGAAGTGTCGTCGTCGACGTAGTCGATCACAGGGCTCTCGGCAGTGGTCTCGGGGTCTACCAGAAAGAAGTAATGGAGGGGAACACAATAAATAATAGAGCAATCAAAGCATCACGAAGCATAACATGGCAATACGCGGTGCTAGGGTGACCTAACGCGGTATGAGGTGGTACCAGTGAAGGGGGAAACATCCGGGAAAATATCCCCAGTGTTTTGCGTTTTCGGACAGATGAATCGGAGGGGGAAAGTTGCGTGTTCGCTATGCTAGGGATGCGTGGCGGATGAACTGACTGCGTATTTGGATTCGGCTCGTCGTTCTGAGCAACTTTCATATATAAAGTTTTTCGATCCGAGCTACGGTTTATTTTCTATTAAATTTTGATGTTTAAAACAATTCCTAAATATATTATTAATTTGGAAATAAGGAGTAAAAGCTAGGTGCACCCAGATCTGTGTACACAGAAGTGTACCAGAGGGTGACATGTGGGCCCAGGGGGTCCCGGTTGACCAGTCAAAGTTTGACTAGTCAATAGGGGGTGGGGCCCTCCTGCCATTGACTAGGTCTGGCTAATTAATTCCAGATTCAACTAATCCTGTGATTAGGCTAATTAATCCTAGTTAATTAAATTAATTAATTACCTAATTAATTAATTTCATTATATTTTTTTAAACCCTTTTTTTACAGGGGCGTGGGGCCTCCTTGGCAGTGACACAGGGGCCAGTCGGGGCGTGTTTAATGGGCGTGGGCGCCCGTGCCCGAGGGGTGCGACTGGGGCCTAGCCCGCCCGGGCGCGGGGCGAGGCCACCAGCGACGGGGACTCGCCGGGCGCCGCGGCGAGCAAACCTGGGAGGGGCGCGCGATGGAGCAGTGGGGAGGCGACGCACGGGTGGGGTAGAGCGGTGGCTAGCTGCCGCACGGCGCGGGTGCCGCAGGCGACGAGCAGCAGCTCGCAAGCGGGAGGGGCGTGGGGGCAAGGCGTGGCCATGGCGTAGTGGGGTGCGGGCTCGCCGGCAGCAACAGGGGGAAGCGCGAGCGGCGAGCCAGTGGCCACACAAGCACACTGGGGCAGGGTCGGGGTGAGTAGCGGTAGTGGCGGAGCGGCAAACAGCAGCAGACAGTAGGCGGCTTCGACGGGCGCGGCTATGGCGCAGCCGGCAAGGAGAAGGCAGCGGTAGGGAGCAACGCGCGGGCATGGCGAAGGCGGCTCCTGGGGCGGCCACGAGCGACAGCAGGTGGCACGGCAAAGGGAGCCCGATGCATGGGCTAGCTGGTAGGGACGCACAGGATCGATGACCGGGACCATGTCTAATGGCGACGGAGCTACGGGTACGAGTGGGAGGCGTGCTAAGGGCCAAATTCGACGGGGAAGAGGAAGAAAAGGGAAATGGGTCGATGGAGAGCGAATCGACGATGAGCAGAGGCGATGGCTGATGGAGGGGATCGTGGCTAGCATCCCGATGCGGCGTCTCAGTCCAATCCAGCACGCGTAGACGATGTGGCCGATGATGACGGAGCTCCCAAGTGTGATCTCAGGCAAGGAAGAGCTCGGTGGCCACGCAGAGGAGGTCGTCCATGGCAGCGGCTACTCGGGCATGCACGGGGAAGAAGAAGGTGAGCGGGGGAAGGGGATCTGGGACGCTAGGGTTTGACCAAGAGGGGGGTGCGGCCTCAAGTAGGCGCCGAGAGGGTCGGGATGGCCGACATGTGGCTGATCCGGCCATGGACGCACGGGCGTCGACCACAACACCATGGATGAACAGGGGGAGGAGATAAGCTGGGGGATTTTGGCTGGGCCTCCCTGTAGCCATAGAGCCCAAGTGCACAGTAGTTTCTTGCTCCTTATCTTTTCTATTTCTGTCTTTTATTTATACTCCGCTTGTATTTAGTTGGCCCACCGAACGAATTGTGTTATTTCTACTTCGGTTGTACATAACTTGAACCTTAACTTAATTAAAATGAATCAACTGAGTGTGTTACCGTGATGGCCTCTTCTCGGCGGGGTCCGGGAAGTGGACACGGTGTTGGAGTAATGCTTGCGCAGGTTGTTCGTTAGTTTCTCGCTCGCGCTTTGCCTCCTCTTCTCGCTCTCTTTTGCGAACTAGATAGCCACCATATTTGCTAGTCGCTTGCTGCAGCTCCACATATATCTTTACCTTGCCTTACCTATAAGCTTAAATAGTCTTGATCACGAGGGTGCGAGATTGCTGAGTCCCTGTGGCTCACAGATTACTATTACAGCAGATGCATGGCCTGATGATTCCGCTCCAGGTGACGCGCTCAAGCTCAAGAGGGAGTTCGACGAGGACTCTCAACGATACTATGTCTCTTTTCCTGATGATCAGTAGTGGTGCCCAGTTGGGAGTGATCGGGACCGTGTCGCATGTTGGGTTATCTTTTATTTTGGCGCGGTAGTCGGGCCATGAGTGTTTGGATGATGTAATGTTATTTATATACCTTGGTTGACGTGGCGAGTGTAAGCCAACTATGTTATCTCCCCTTTATTATTTATATTACATGGGATGTTGTGAAGATTACCTTACTTGCGACATATGCCTTCAATGCGATTATGCCTCTAAGTCGTGCCTCGACACGTGGGAGATATAGTCGCATCGAGGGTGTTACACTTGTCATACCCAAATCCTTCCCTAGACCTTTCCATTTTCATGCTAGCCCAAATCCCAATATTCTTTTTATTGGGAATATTCCTTTTCTATTAAAGGAATAACTCAATTTGCCCTAGGTTGTGAAGCAACCTATATTTCCATCACTCCTAAAATTCCCAAATAATTCTCATAAATTGTTTGGGTCATATCTTTCTCAAATATGGCAAAATATTTCATTGGCCATGTTTCCCATCATCCTCAAATAATTCATTTCCTATTTTGCCCTAAATGGCAGATTGTGAAGCAAGTGCCATTTATCTTTCCCCAATTGACTCCAAACTTCTTGGACATATTTTCATGTCAAAATAATTGCCTCATGACAAATTTCAACTTAATTTGCCTAGTAAATATTCCTGAGCAATTTTTCAAAGTTCCTGTCTGAGGGAATTGGTTGTGAAGGAAGTACTAGCTAGGTTAATACAATTGAGTTGAATTTTTTTGCATGGTCTTTCATATCATCAAATAAAAGCTCTCCAAAAGATTTGAGCTCATGCCCTGCATCCCTGTGAGCACAACTTCAAATCTTTGTTTCTGTCCAAATTTTCAGTTAGTGAAGCAAGTATATATGTTATCTTGCTCCATTATGGTTGTAAATTTTACTAGGCCTTCTCTTATCCATATAACCTATCTCCACCCAATTTGGGCATATTTCATCTACCCATTTTCCCTCTAGAATTTTTGCAAGTTTCTGGTCAGTGGAAATGTTTGTGAAGGAAGTACCATTTTGGTTTATCCAAATGGTATGAAACCTTTTTCACCATCTTCATATGATCAAATAACTCTGCCTTGCCCAATTTGAGCTCAAGTTGACACTCCTAATGAGTGCTTCTTCATCATTTCTAAATCTGGTCAGTAGGGTGCATTCTACATTAACTACTAGCTAACCCCCTTCCCTTAGGCTGAAACCCTGCTATCTTAGTCACCCTCGTAGGTGATCAAACTCAGTCAAAGCGTAGCCTTAATCTCCACACGTGTGAGCCACAACAAACTCCAAACACGTTGCTGTTCCATTGTATCTTTGCTACTTGTGGTCACCTCAATGAGCACTATGCTTGTTTCTCTCCTCCTTGCCATCACCCTCAGCATACCTTGTCCGCCAGACAAGATTTGTCCGATCAGAGCACGGGTTAGCGTCGTGTGCACGCGGTGACCACCGCCCTGGAATGCCATGGATGCGATCTCAGCGTCGTTTGCTTCGGGCCCCTCCTCCTCTTGTCGTCTTCGCGCGCGTGAGCGTGTCTAACAGCTAGCACGTGTCGTCGCCATCCTCCTGCACCATTTCCCCCTCCGTTTGCTTCCCCAGCGACCCGTCCCCGTCGAGAAACAGAGCGCGCCCGTGACCGCGTCGTCTTCCGCGGCCATGTCCTCTTCCTTTTCTTGTCCCCGAGCTTTGACTCGTCTCCGTGAGCTCTGCCACTCGTCCGTTCCCTCCCTTGTCGCTTTGCCGCCACTCCCCGTGACCCTTGGCCACGCGTGCCCGTCGCCGGAGCGCGGACACGTAGCCGCGCGCGTGCCACCTCACCCCCTCGCTGCCCTGGCTATATAAGGCCACCCCGAGGTTGCTCAACCTCACCACTCACGTCACTTCACTCCTAGGATCCCGTCTAGCTGCTTTCCCGAGCCCCGGAGTCCCTCCTCGCCACAAACCATCGCCATGGCCGCAGCTCTACTCATTTCAAATTCGAGCACGGCAGCGGTGGTCCAAGCACCACCGGAGAGGGCCGGAGCCACCCGGACAAGCGCCGGCACCGGCGGGCTCCCTCTGGACTGCGGGCGAGCACGGGGGGAAGACGAAGACCCCTCCCCACCAGTTGGACGTTGACCCCACGACCCCACCCGTCAGCCCCTCCACCCATTGACCCGGCGCTGATGACGTGGGTAAGTGAAGACGCCCTTCTCTATTTTGCGTTTTCTGTTGTTGAAAGCGCATTTCTCTGCGGGTTATAACCAATGTTCGTTTTCTCTATAGGAAAGTGTATTTCCCAGAAGGTGCTTTCTCTTTTTCCAGCCGCCGGCCGAAACCCCTATTTTGTGAACGTTCGTCTATTTAGGGCAGAAATGAATAAGCTTTTATTTGTTTTCTGCCTAAGGAACGAACGGCCGTATCTTTTCAACCACAACTCCGATTGAGGTGAATCCAAAGCCCACATCTTCGTCTCTTCGAGCCAGAACTTTTGGTATCATTTTCACTATGGTTTGACATAATGGAAATGACCATTTTACCGTTGCCCTAACCAGCCCCCTCCGAGAGCGGACCCTTTTCGGCGATTCTTTTTGCGGTCGTTCCGCACGTCTCCCCGGAGCCTTCTTCATCCCCAGGCAAGCCACAACCACCATGTGCATGATAGCCATGGAGAAGCATTGGTTTTCAACTTGAATGTTTAATAACTGTCTGTTTGTTTTGCTACCGCTGTCGTTATTTCGGTTATGCTTATGGATCGGTGTTTACCGTCATGCTATGTTTTCATGCCCGCTGTTATCATGTTCTTCATGCTAGTATTACTTTAATATTGGTAATGTTTGGTAGTAGTACATGTTGGTGATGGTCTTCGGTGCCTGACTATCGTCTGTTCCGTGTACCGTTGTTATGCATGTTCCTTTGCCTACAGTTAATTAAATACTTGCCTGGTAGTTTTATCGTTATGTTATTGCATGGTATTTATTGTTGATATTAGTGGCTATGTTATGCTTTGAGTAGTATTCTAGTTGTGATATTAATGCTCGTCAGTATGCCATGCTCATCGGGATAAATGGTTAAATGTTGTTGTTATGCTCGTTGATTGGGATGCACCCCCATGCTTATGTTAATATCATGTTCATGCATTGTAGTTGCATCATGTTATTTTTATCATGACTCAGCATATTGCATTCAAGTTTAATCGGATTAAATTGAACTTGAACAACTGTTGGCTGAGTCATGGTGACACCATATCGAGCTGACCACTGCAACCACGCTTACATAATGGGAAGGTCCTAACGGGGTCTATTGTCATGCCTCTCGCTGGTGCCTCCCGCGAGGGAAGGTTATGCGCGGGCGCTACCTTGTCCAGGTAGGATGGCATAAGCCTTGTGTGCCCGTTGTTTCGTAAGGATCCTTGTCCCCATTTGGGACCGTTTTGCCACGACGGTGGCCGTTGGTGCCTTTGGTAGGCACGGGGCCACCCAGGACTTAGCCCAAAGGGAAGTTGGTCGGAATGGCTAGAAGAGTGTCATGGCAGTAGGACGGTTTTGTCGGAACGCCATTGGTCCACTGAATGGGAGTGCGAGGCCATGGGTTCCGTGGTGTGGGTAAAGTGTGCTAACCTCTGCAGAGTGTGTGTGTTAAATCTATCGATAGCCATGCCCACGGATATGGGCCCAGTTCATGTCGGTCACACTATGGGTCAACAGTAATAATAATGATGTGCCTAATAACAACCCTGGTTCGACGATGAAAGAAGTTGGTTGATATTTATGTGATCATGAGAGGATCATTGTGATATCGGGAGTACCAACTTGATGGATATTTATGGTGTTATGCGAGAGTCAAGGGTAAAGGTCAAGCTCCTTGTTGTCATAAATGATTACTACGGTATTGTTAATACCAAGCTTGATTGGCTCCTGAGATGATCGTGTGATGTCTGTGATGGTAAGTGATGCATGTGATGGTTACGATGTAAGCCGAGCAGAGTAAGTTGGTGCATGATAGTTTCATCATGTTGCATGCTAGTCTCATCATGTTCATATGTTTATGCCATGCTCGTATTGTTCTAGCTGTATTATGTTATACATGCCATGTGGTTCTGATAGTGTCGTGTTCATCATTGCTTAATAATCTGTAATTACCATGCTATTGTTTGTCTTAATTGCTTTGGTTGCTGTGAGCTTGCAAGTACATTCAATGTACTAACCTGGCGTGTCATGCCACTCTGCAGGTCATGCTATATATGATTGCTTGTTTGCCGTCGATTCCTTGTTTGCGCACTAGGATAAGCATTCCAGCCAGAGTCCCCGTGGAGTGGAGTTCACCACCGCCAACGTTGTTCCGCTGCCAGGATTTATTCCGCTGCATCGTGTTGTTCTGCTGCTTGCATGGAGCAACCGTGATAGGCGTAGTGTCGCGGTGCCGATGTAATCCCCTTGTA
Organism: Triticum urartu; assembly: GCF_056163025.1. Lineage (NCBI taxonomy): Eukaryota > Viridiplantae > Streptophyta > Magnoliopsida > Poales > Poaceae > Triticum > Triticum urartu. Next base: position 357,656,737 of record NC_141876.1, on the reverse strand, counting down.
CCCATATAGATTGTAATAAAGAGCTGAGTTGTTCTATGCTAAGCAGTGCCGTATTCCAGAAGACTTCTCCTCGATATCTGGGCTGGAATATGGGGCGTTCCGGTTTCTCTGAGCCGGAGTGCCACAGGCTTGGTATCAGAGCCAGGTCTGGCTGTAGGATGCCCTAGCCCACGTGAACGTTAGAATGCGGTAGCATAGAGCCCTGTTGGTTTGTTGCACTTGATTGTTGCATTGGTTTGTTGCATAGCATGCATATAGATTATCATATTGTCGCTAACGGTTAATCTTGTGAGTGTAGGTGGTATCGGTTTTGATCCACTACCTTCACCCTCTTTCTTTTCGTGCCTGCTCTTCTGTGTTCGGCGCTCTCTCTGTCCCAGCAGAGTGATGCCCTGGTACCGAGTGTTCTAGACACCATTTGCAGGAGTTATGCTCAGGTATTGCGTCGATATCTTTTCCTCCACCCAAATCGTTTTGGTGACAGACATGTCTCTATCCCAAATCGTGCCCTCCATCTCGTCCCGTTGGCAACCCTTACTGATCTTTGTTATCAGAAGAGGGCAATGCCAGCAAGCCTTGCTTTTCCTCCCCTAGTTTGCCCTGTCATCTCACTTTTTGGACGTGTACGATTCCCTTCGTAAGCTCGATGATGAGGAAGTCGTGTCCGTGTGCCTCGCTACATGTTCACCAAGTCCGTCCTCGCCTCAGTATCCATCCAGATCTAGCGGGTATTCAGCCAGCGCTTGGTGTACCCTTGGTTACGCCAACTCTTTCCACACGCAGACTCACTTTCATGCACACCGCCACAACATATTAGACCGTAGTACCATAGCTTCAGTGACAATTTTGTGCTTAGGTGTGCATGCATATTATTGTTTGAGTAGCAGTAATATGTGCTGATTTCTTTATTTTATTAGTATGCTTGTGTGATTTTGTTTTTGTCGTTTCTTTTGTTTCTTTGTTTGGGCCTTCAGTGTTACAATTCTCCCCTTATTAAAGTTGCTCGTCAACCGACACCGGACCTGAAGAGTCTGCAAGGAATGCATATATTTGGAAGCTCAGCTAAACAGAATGGAATTATCGGCAGACTGCAGTGAAATTGGAATATCTTGTCTGAATGCAAAAAGAAATCCTGGATGGACTGTCAGTATCAAGTTTGCATCACTATGGAATTCTCAACCGACTGCATTGAGATCTAGGGATATCTGATCATGATACGGATAATCAGGTTTGCCTCAGTGTGCACACTTCATAGAAGAAATATCAAGAAGATAAGCTATCTGCAAGATTGACAGTATATGGCAGTACATCTCAAGAATCAGAACAGCGACAGTTCAGTCAAAAAGCAAATCTGCCTCGGGAATCAGATTTTTCACATATAAGCGGTCAGCATACCACCAAGGTCTTGCAAGTCACTCGAAAGAAGATTTGACAGGCACAGGAGGATTGTTAAAAGAAGGAAGCCAGTTATACACCATAGCGTGACAAAGGAATGAGCTCAGTATAAGTACCTGTGAACCTGGAAGATGATCCTGATGAGCCCTTGTCTTCTTTCTCCAGTAACGGCACCACGCCTGTGATCTGAGCCATTTTTAGCTATCCGGGGTGGATGCCAATTTTTATTTCTCTCTTCAACGACTGTCATGAGTTCTGAGCTACTTTTCGGCCGTCTCATACAACTGTTGAGTTTCTTTTTGTGACACTAGCCCTATAGCTGCTTTTGGCTATTTTAGGGAGCTGCCACTTTCTTCTTATCAACCCGGTCTCATGTTCTGAGCTGCTTTTCAGCCATCCTGAGCCATGGTTGAGTTATCTCAGTAATGTCCCAGATCTGAGTTGTAAAGACCGTTCTGGTGGCTACTGATTTATTTGCCAATTTCTTGCAAGGGTTCGGATGATCATTTTTCTACGGTCAGAACTTGATAGGTGATGAACCGACAATTTGAATAATGCTACCATGTCAGGAAATGAGGATAAGAGTACGCATGTCAGAATATTGCACCCGACAGAATCCATGGTCACACAAAGAAGCAATATGACCAAGCTCTTTCAGCCAAGGAACCAGATAAGAAAAACAGTAATGGAGTAGCTAGACTGGTGATGCAGGTATGAAAATGGTTGCAAGACCCACATGGTGCAGATACCCGGACAGTCTGAGTCAGTATGGATCACCATGGATATTCACCTAAGATTTGTCAGTATCAAATATCCGAATGTGCGAAGTCAGACCAATGGTCAAATCAATAGTGTGACTCCAGCAACTATGGTAAAGCATCGCACAACCTACTATCCCCATGGATATGCCGACAGAATGAATAATCAGGATGTCAAGTAACAGTCTTGAGGCATGTGCCCTCACTTATGAGGATTATCAAAGGATAGCCTTTCGTGAGCCAAATTCTTTTGCCAGAACCACCGTCAGTCGAGTCTACGGATATTATCATGTAAGATCGTACCCCTTCATGCTGGACTCGGCAAGCGACAGTCAAATATTTGGAACGGACCTGATACTCCAGAAGGTGGAGCCAGTTAAGATGATTCAGAAACTTTTGTGATGGGTCAGCATCTGTGAGGAAACGGTTATGCCCCAACTCACAATTTGGAACCCAAAGGACCTGCATTCAGTGAAGAAACCCAAGGCAAGGATTCAGAGCTTGGGTGTTCACCAGGAAAATGTGGCCACAACCTCATGAAAGGTTGTCAGTGCTGGATGACGCACCCATCGGAAATCACTCTCAGATTTGTGAGACAGACACATATTTCAGTCACGGAATCTTAGCTAAGTCAGCGGATATGAAAATAATTGGAGCCAGTATAAGCATGAACAAGCCAGATAAGATCTGTCAGGATATGGATACAATGAATCAGACCACCATAGCCAGTCAGGTAAAAATTTAGTGGGAATAACAATAAAGGAAAAAGGAGACCTGAGTTGGAAACAGTTTCCTTAAGTCAGAATATTCATACTTGTTCCCTGAGCAACCAAATCTCGAGGACGAGATTTCTTTAGGGGGGTAAGGTTTGTAACAGCCTGATTTTTGGCCCTTTCTTTTTCTTTTGATTTTTCTGAGGGTTTTTGCCTGAGATTTATTTTTCCATGGCTATGTGGTCTGGAAACTGAATAAGAGGAACTCTTCTTTGTTTCTAGAGTGGCTTGTTGTAACACCCCGGATATGACTTTCCCAATTTGTACTCCAAATCTTGTCGTTTCCGGCGTTAAGTTATTTTATTTTCTCGGGTTCGGGTTTTTGTCTCCGTGTTTTGTTGTCGTTGTCATGCATCTCATATCATGTCATCATGTGCATTGCATTTGCATACGTGTTCATCTCATGCATTCGAGCATTTTCCCCGTTGTCCATTTTGCATTCCGGCGCTTCGTTCTCCTCCGGTGGTCATTTCTAGCTTTCTTTCGTGCGTGGGGATTAAACATTTCCGGGTTGGACGAGACTTGCCAAGCGGCCTTGGTTTACTACCGGTAGACCGCCTGTCAAGATTGTACCATTTGGACTTCGTTTGATACTCCAACGGTTAACCGAGGGACCAAAAAGGCCTTGTGTGTGTTGCAGCCCAACACCCCTCCAAGTTGGCACAAAACCCACCAAAACCCTCTCCATCATCTAGAGCGTTCGATCACGATCGTGTGGCCGAAAACCGCACTCCATTTGGAGCTTCCTAGCTCCTCCTACCTATAAAACTAGACCTTCCCCCGAAATTTCGGGTCATTCCACCCCTAACCCTAGTCCCGCTCCTCTCCACGCGGCCGGACACGTTCACCCGCGCCGGACATCACCGCCGCTGCAAATCGCCCGCCGCCACGTGGCCGAGCCGCCCCACATCGCCGCCTCAGTCCCGCCGGCCCGCTCGGCCCGGCCGAGGCCCCCGAAGCCCATCGGCTCCACCCCGCCGCCTAGGTGCCCGCGCCGCCTGACCGCCTTCGTCGTCACCGCCGCCATCGCCCGACGCCACTCCGCCGCCAGCGCGCCCCGCCGGCCAGAGCAGAGCGCCGCCGCCGACGCGCCTCGTCGCTCGCACCTCCTCTGACGTCGCCGCGCCTCTCCGACTCGCCGGTGACCGGATCCGGCGAGATCCGGCCCGGAAGGGCCTCGGGCACCTCCTCCTTCGAGCTCCGGCACCTTCTCCGGCCGTCTACAGTGCTCCCTCCAGCGAACCTCGATCGGCGTGCAAATCTGGATCTGGGACGAACGGTTGACTTTTTGCCCGAAACCGTAATCCATATGCCCATGTTCATTGTGCTATAACTTTGCATCCGTAACTCCATTTTTGGCGTATAGGATATCAAAATGTTCGTCTCAGAGAGTAAATCATTTCATTCCATTGCATCATTTTAATTTGAGTTCATCTTGATGCCCGAAATGCTGTTAGAAGATGGCTACTTGAGATGATTGTCAGATCTGCTACTCCATTTAGTTATTTGTCATTTTTGCCATGATTATTGTGTGCATGATATGCCCATGAGCTCTACACATGTTTTGTTAAGGGTTTTGCCATCTTTCCAGAGGTGCAACCCATGTATTTTTGTGATGTGTGTGGTGACTAGCACCAGCTTGCAAAGTGGTACACTTGTTAATGCTGATTTCAGGGACTTAGTAATTCCACTAAGTCCTTGATCTATTTATCTCATATGGCCATATGTTCTTATTGTTTCCTAGTGATCCGTGCATCTTTCAAGGATGATCGATAAGGATGTTTTGTTAATCTTGTAGTGCTCTATCTATACATGTATTTGTTTGCAATTATGGAGCACCCTAGCTTGAGTCAATCGAGCTCTACTTTTGCTACTTCGTGAATCTGGACAGATTGTCTACTTGTTAGCGTTTTTGCCGATGAGTTGTAGTTGATCCGTGCATGCTATGCTATTGTTCTTGCCATGCCTAGCTTGAATTTTGTGTATTCTTGATGGATGTATGCTTAGTTTGTCATGACTTGCTCCGTAGTGAGTGCATCGAGCTCGTAAACATGCCTACTTGATATTTGTTTTCAGCATATGCCAGTTTTCACCAAGTCTGGAAACTGATTATGTTTTTGCCATGTTCACATGCTTGCAATTGTATTTTCTGATCCCTTTTGGCTCAAGGTCACTAAGGGACTTTTGTTAAGCTCTTTGAGTAGATCCATGCCATGCTTTACTTTGCCATGTTCAGGTCCTGTAGCATGTAGTTTTGTTGCTCCGAAGTGTGCTACCTGATCTGAAATTCCAGACAAGTGTAATTTCACTAAGTCTGAGATCTGTTTACCATATGCATTTTTGCCATGCTTGTTTGAACCTGTTAATGGATGAATTGGCCGTAGCTCAGTGCTAGACTTTTGTTAAGAATCATGAATGCATCCCTGCCATGTATTTTGATGCCATGTTTGAGTGCTGTATCATGTTCATCTCATTGCATTTAAATGACTACTTGCTGTAAATCGCAGACCGGTGTCATATTTGTTTTGCTTGCCATTTCCAAACCGTAACTCCGATTCCGGTGTTCTTTATATCGTTTTCAAGCGATTTCATCTCATAGTTCTAGTGGCACACTTGGATTTCCAAGTTGAGGCCAGGTTGATGCATCCCTTGTCAAATCTTGCATATGCATCCCGCATCGCATCCCGCATAGCATATCATCTTTGCATCATATTGTTTGAGCTTTGCACGTGGTTGATTGTGTCCTTGTTGCTTGTTTGCCTTGTTTGGGTAGAGCCGGGAGACGAGTTCGCTAACGAGGAGCCCGTTGAGTTTGCTTTCGAGGATCCAGTCAACTCTGACAACTTTGCAGACAAGATGATCATACCCTCGAAATCACTACTATCTTTGTTATGCTAGATTGCTCTCTCTTTTGCTATGCCAATGCTACGATGCCTACCACTTGCTTTCAAGCCTCCAAAATTTCCATGTCAAACCTCTAACCCACCTTGTCCTAGCAAACCGTTGATTGGCTATGTTACCGCTTTGCTCAGCCCCTCTTATAGCGTTGCTAGTTGCAGGTGAAGATTGGAGGCCGTTCCTTGTTGGAACATTTATTTACTTGTTGGGATATCATTATATTATCTTGTTATCTTAATGCATCTATACACTTGGTAAAGGGTGGAAGGCTCGGCCTCTCGCCTAGTGTTTTGTTCCACTCTTGCCGCCCTACTTTCTGTCATATCGGTGTTATGTTCCCGGATTTTGCGTTCCTTACGCGGTTGGGTTATACTGGGAACCCCTTGATAGTTCGCCTTGATTAAAGCTTTTCCAGTAATGCCCAACCTTGGTTTTACCATTTGCCACCTAGCCTCTTTTTCCCTTGGGTTTCCGGAGCCCGAGGGTCATCTTATTTTAGCCCCCCGGGCCAGTGCTCCTCTGAGTGTTGGTCCAAATAGAGCTACTTGCAGCGCCACCTCGGGGCAACTTGAGGGTTGGTCTTAGTTGTACGTAGTGTTCATCTGAGTGTGCCCTGAGAAAGAGATATGTGCTGCTCCTATCGGGATTTGTCGGCACATTCGGGCGGTGTTGCTGGATTGGTTTTAACCTGTCGAAGTGTCTTGAAGAACCGAGGTACCGAGTCTGATCGGAACGTCTTGGGAGGAGGTCTATTCCTTTGTTGACCGTGAGAGCTTGTCATGGGCTAAGTTGGGACTCCCCTGCAGGGTTTTGAACTTTCGAAAGCCGTGCCCGCGGTTATGGGCAGATGGGAATTTGTTAATGTCTAGTTGTACATAACTTGAACCTTAACTTAATTAAAATGAATCAACTGAGTGTGTTACCGTGATGGCCTCTTCTCGGCGGGGTCCGAGAAGTGGACACGGTGTTGGAGTAATGCTTGCGCAGGTTGTTCGTTAGTTTCTCGCTCGCGCTTTGCCTCCTCTTCTCGCTCTCTTTTGCGAACTGGATAGCCACCATATTTTCTAGTCGCTTGCTGCAGCTCCACATATATCTTTACCTTGCCTTACCTATAAGCTTAAATAGTATTGATCATGAGGGTGCGATATTGCTGAGTCCTTGTGGCTCACAGATTACTATTACACCAGATGCAGGGCCTGATGATTCCGTTCCAGGTGACGCGCTCAAGCTCAAGTGGGAGTTCGATGAGGACTCTCAACGATACTATGTCTCTTTTACTAATGATCAGTAGTGGTGCCCAGTTGGGAGTGATCGGGACAGTGTCGCATGTTGGGTTATCTTTTATTTTGGCGCCATAGTCGGGCCATGAGTGTTTGGATGATGTAATGTTATTTATGTACCTTGGTTGACGTGGCGAGTGTAAGCCAACTATGTTATCTCCCCTTTATTATTTATATTACATGGGATGTTGTGAAGATTACCTTACTTGCGACATATGCCTTCAATGCGATTATGCCTCTACGTCGTGCCTCGACACGTGGGAGATATAGTCGCATCGAGGGTGTTACAAGTTGGTAATCAGAGCCTTCCCCGACCTTAGGAGCCCCATTGCTTGATCGTTTTAGCAGCCGAGTTGTGTCTAGAAAAATGTTTTGAGTCATTCAGGAATTATATATCGGAGAGCTTAGGGATTCTTTTTACTTCCCAGTCTCCTCATCGCTCTGGTAAGGCATCCTGACGTAGAGTTTTGACTCTTCTCTTCTAAAATTTCACCAAATTTTTTTTAGGATCACGCGGGTATCTTGGAATCGTTTCGATGGTTTTATGACGAGAACATTGTCTTGGTGCCTCCTGTCAGGGGTTTTGTGGAAGTGTCCCGGGGAGTTGAGCTCTGAGGTGTTGTCGTCATAATTTTATTGTTGCAGTTCTGGAATACCTGAGTTTAGTACGCTGACATCGAAAATCTCTTTTATGCAGTTCATTGGTGAGATAACCTCGACGCCACCCAGTACTGGGGCGGGAGTTCGGGAGTATCGCCATAACTTGTATAACGGATACTTTTCGAAGGTTGAGGTAGATGGTTTTCGAAGTTTTTCTCGGTTATGTGTTGAAGGATGGATACAACTGGATGTAGGATTTGCTAGAATTGGGTGAGATATTATGCTTCCCCTGTATCCCCAACACCTGATTGCATAGCCGGAAAGGTTCGGGAGTTTCATAGGTGGGAATTCTAGTAGCTCTAGTTCTTCTTCCACGGATATTGGTTTGAGATTGGGATTTCTTACCGATTATTCGTTCTTGATCCGTACCTTGTTGATTTATTTCTCTACCTGAATTCTAAGTGGCTTCTCAATTTATGGATATGTGACCATTTCAAGAGGAAGGCATTCGTTCATTTTGTTCGGATGTGAAGACTATATGTTGCAATTTTCATTCCGTTGGATTCAGCTTCAACATTTGTCTATCTATGTGCTAATGGATGTCAACCTCTTCAGGATGGCTCCTCCAATGCGCATGACTCCGAATCCTGATCCGCCACCACCTCCAGCTCCTCCGCAGGCATGGAAAGCTGTGATGGCCGCAACCAATGCAAACACACAGTTGATCATGCAAATTCTTCAAGAGCGCAATCAAGGCAACCAAGGGAACCAAGGCAACAATCAGAATCACTCTGCTACACTCAACTAGTTCCTTGCTAACGGGCCAAAGACTTTCAGCAATTGTGTTGAGGCAACCGATGCTGACGATTGGCTTGTGGATCTGTGCAAGCATTTCGAGTGCAGTAATGTCAGGACTGAGGACTTCGTCAAGTTCGCTTCCTTCCAACTCAAAGATCAAGCTGCAGAATGGTTCCAGCAGTACAAGGATTCCAGAGGTGGACGTGTTATCACTTGGGATGAATTCCGTCAAGATTTCAGAGCTCACCATATCCCTCAGAGTGTGGTTGAAAGCAAGCGTGAGGAATTCCGCAACCTGAAGCAAGGCTCTTTGTCTATCTATGACTACAACAAGTTGTTTCAGAAGCTCGCCCGCTTTGCTAAGCAGGACGTCCCTGATGAGAAGAGCATGATATACCAGTTCAGGGGTGGTCTCAGAGAAGAAATCCAGCTCGCTCTTGTTCTCTTTGAGCCCTTGAGATACGATGAGTTCTACAACATGGCATTGAAGCAAGAGGCTGCTCAATTTAGGTGTGATGCTTCCAAGAAGCGAGTCAGACATGTTACTCCTTCTTCCTCTACTCAAGTGGCCAAGCAGCAGAAGTATTGGCTTCCTCCTCCTCCGTTCCGTCAGCCGTATCAGCAGAAGAGGAAAGGTGGCAGTGGATCTTCCCACCCACCCAACCCTGGATTTCAGAACAAGACTTCGTCTCAACCTCCAAGATCGAGTGATCCATATCACCGTCCGCTTTCAGAGGTCACGTGCAAGAAGTGCCAATAGAGGGGTCACTATGCCAACAAGTGTTTCAACCAGAGGCATCTTCCTCCTCCTCCTCCTCATCCTGTCAGATCGGCAAGTACAGCTATGGTCAAGCATAACCCCAAGCACGCCAAGGTCAATTTGCTAAATGCAGCTCAGGCAGAGGACTCGCCAGATGTGATTATGGGTAACCTTCCTGTTAACGATGTTCCTGCAAAAGTTCTTTTTGACACTGGTGCATGGCTTTCTTTTATTTCAACTCCATTTGTGGCCAAGCATGATTTTGTTACCGAAAGGATTCCTGTTCCATTGAAGATTGTGTCTCCGGGCAAGCAAATGACTTCTAACAATTGCGTTCCGGATGTCTCTATCACGTTGGGCGATTACAAGTTTCTCTCTTCTCCGGTGGTTCTTGGCAACTCGGATATTGATCTTATTCTCGAAATGGATTGGCTTACTAAGCACAAGGCACATCTTGACTGTGCAGCCAGGCAGATTCAATTGACTCATTCGTCTGAGGATGTAATTGTCTTTGCCGCTCGGGATAATACTATCCGTCTGTTTTCTCTCAATGAGAAGGGTGAACTCGATGCCATCTCGCAAATTCCAGTCGTTTGCGAATATCAAGACGTCTTTCCAGAAGAGCTTCCAAGAATGCCTCCGCACCGGCCAGTTGAATTCGTTATTGATCTTGAGCCCGGCACGGAACCTGTGTGCAAGCGTCCTTACAAGCTCAAACCTGAAGAGTTGAAGGAGCTGAAGAAGCAACTCGATATTCAAGAAAGAATCGGTCTCATCCGGCCTAGTTCTTCTCCGTGGGGTTGTGGTGTTCTTTTTGTGAAGAAGAAGGATGGAACAGACCGACTTTGTGTTGATTACCGTCCATTGAACAAGAAGACCATCAAGAACAAATACCCACTTCCCAACATCAACGAGCTGTTCGAACAACTCAAAGGTGCCCAAGTATTCTCCAAGCTTGATCTCCGTATGGGTTATCAACAGATTCGTATCCGTGAGCAAGATATTCCTAAGACGGCTTTCAGAACAAGCTATGGTTCATATGAATACACTGTCATGTCTTTTGGCCTTGTCAACGCTCCTCCGATGTTCTCTCACATGATGAACTTGATCTTCAACGCCTACACCAATGACTTCGTTTTGGTCTATCTCGACGACATTCTGGTTTTCTCAAAGACCAAGGAAGATCATGCCAAGCACTTGCGTTTGGTGCTTGATAAGCTAAGGGAACATCAGTTCTACGCCAAGTTCTCCAAGTGCGAATTTTGGCTCGATGAGGTTCTCTATCTTGGTCATATCATCTCTGCCAAGGGCATTGCGGTGAATCCTGAGAAAGTGTCTACAATTGTGAATTGGGAACCTCCTCAGAACGTGAAGCAACTCCGTAGCTTCCTCGGTCTCGCAAGCTACTGTCGAAGATTCGTTGAAAACTTTTCTAAGATCGCGAAGCCTCTCTCAAATCTTCTCCAGAAGCACGTCAAGTACGTTTGGTCTCCAGAGTGTGACATTGCTTTCAACACTTTGAAATAGAAATTGATCACTGCTCCAGTTCTGACTCCGCCTGATGAATCCAAGCCGTACGAGGTCTTTTGTGATGCCTCTCTCCAAGGTCTTGGCGCAGTGTTGATGCCAGAGAAGAAAGTTGTTGATTATACCTCTCGCCAGTTGAAGCCTAATGAGAAGAACTACCCCACTCATGATCTTGAGTTGGCGGCAGTTGTGCATGCTCTTTTGACTTGGAGACATCTCTTATTGGGAAGAAAAGTGGACATCTTCACTGATCACAAGAGTCTCAAGTACATCTTCACTCAACCTAATCTCAACCTCAGGCAAACTCGATGGGTCGAAATGATTCAAGAGTATAATCCGAGTATCGAGTATACTCCAGGCAAGGCCAATGTGATTGCTGACGCATTGAGCAGAAAGTCTTATTGCAACAGTCTGATTCTCAAGCCTTATCAACCCGAGCTTTGTGAAGCTTTCCGCAAACTTAATCTGCAAGTTGTTCCTCAAGGTTTCCTTGCCAACCTTCAAGTCTCTCCTACCTTAGAAGACCAGATTCGCCAAGCGCAGCTTCTTGATGCTATGGTGAAAAAGGTGAAGATTGGGATTGCCAAGAGCCAACCCAAGTACAAGTGCTACCACCTTGATGACAAGGACACTCTCTTCTTCGAGGATCGTATTGTTGTGCCCAAAGGTGACCTTCGTAAAGTGATCATGAACGAGGCTCACAATTCTCTCCTCTCCATCCACCCTGGGAGCACGAAGATGTATCAGGACCTCAAGCAGGCTTATTGGTGGACTCGAATGAAGCGAGAGATTGCTCAGTTCGTGAATGAATGTGATGCCTGCAGAATAGTGAAGGCAGAACAGCAAAGGCCAGCTGGTCTCCTCCAACCTCTTGCCATTCCAGAATGGAAGTTTGACCACATTGAAATGGACTTCGTGACTGGGTTTCCAAAGTCCAAGCGTGGCAATGATGCTATATTCGTTGTCATCGACAAACTCACCAAAGTGGCTCACTTTCTGCCTACCAAAGAGTCAATCACTGCAGCTCAATTGGCGGAACTCTATACCTCTCGGATTGTCTCTCTGCACGGTATTCCTCAAGTGATCTCTTCAGACCGTGGCAGTATCTTTACCTCCAAGTTTTGGGATTCTTTTCAGAAGGCCATGGGCACCAACATCCGCTTTAGCACAACTTTCCATCCTCAAACTAGTGGTCAAGTCGAGCATGTCAACCAGATTCTTGAAGATATGCTCAGGGCTTGTGTGATCTCCTTCGGCATGAAGTGGGAGGATTGTCTTCCTTATGCTGAATTCTCCTACAACAACAGTTTTCAAGCAAGTTCGGGCAAGGCCCCATTTGAAATTCTGTATGGCAGGAAGTGCCGTACCCCTCTCAACTGGTCTGAAACCAGTGAACGTTAGCTTCTCGGAAATGACTTAATCACAGAGGCAGAGGAAATGTGCAAAGTCATTCGAGATAACCTCAAAGCAGCCCAATCCCGCCAGAAGAGCTACTATGATAGTAAGGACCGTCATTTGGCTTTCGAGATCGGAGATCATGTTTACCTCCGTGTCTCTCCTATGAAAGGTACTCGTCGCTTCGGTATCAAAGGGAAGCTTGCCCCTAGATACGTGGGACCTTTCAAGATTGTCAGCAAGAGAGGCGATCTCGCCTATCAACTCGAGCTTCCTTCAAACTTTGCAAATGTTCATGATGTGTTCCATGTCTCTCAGCTCCGAAAGTGCTTCAAGACTCCTGAACGCACCGTCAACTTCGAGGACATTGAGCTCCAAGAAGATCTTTCCTATCGTGAGCACCCCGTTGCTATTCTTGAAGAGACAGAACGCAAGACTCGCAATAAGTCAATCAAATTCCTCAAAGTCAAGTGGTCACACCATTCCGACCGTGAAGCTACCTGGGAACGCGAGGATAACCTCCGTTCTAAGTACCCGGTGTTCTTTTAGTCCTAGACCTCGGGACGAGATCCTTTCGTAGTGGTGGAGTGTTGTAACACCCCGGATATGACTTTCCCAATTTTTACTCCAACTCTTGCCGTTTCCGGCATTAAGTTATTTTATTTTCTCGGGTTCGGGTTTTTGTCTCCGTGCTTTGTTGTCGTTGTCATGCATCTCATATCATGTCATCATGTGCATTGCATTTGCATACGTGTTCATCTCATGCATTCGAGCATTTTCCCCGTTGTCCGTTTTGCATTCCGGCGCTTCGTTCTCCTCTGGTGGTCATTTCTAGCTTTCTTTCATGCGTGGGGATTAAACATTTCCGGGTTGGACCAAGACTTGCCAAGCGGGCCTTGGTTTACTACCGGTAGACCGCCTGTCAAGTTTTGTACCATTTGGACTTCGTTTGATACTCCAACGGTTAACCGAGGGACCGAAAAGGCCTTGTGTATGTTGCAGCCCAACACCCCTCCAAGTTGGCCCAAAACCCACCAAAACCCTCTCCATCATCTAGAGCGTTCGATCACGATCGCGTGGCCAAAAACCGCACTCCATTTGGAGCTTCCTAGCTCCTCCTACATATAAAACTAGACCTTCCCCCGAAATTTCGGGTCATTCCACCCCTAACCCTAGTCCCGCTCCTCTCCACGCGGCCGGACACGTTCACCCGCGCCGGACATCACCGCCGCTGCAAATCGCGGGCCGCCACGTGGCCGAGCCGCCCCACATCGCCGCCTCAGTCCCGCCGGCCCGCTCGGCCCAGCCGGGCCCCCCGAAGCCCATCGGCTCCACCCCGCCGCCTGGGTGCCCGCGCCGCCCGACCGCCTTTGTCGTCACCGCCGCCATCGCCCGACGCCACTCCGCCGCCACCGCGCCCCGCCGGCCTGAGCAGAGCGCCGCCGCCGACGTGCCTCGTCGCCCGCACCTCCTCCGACGTCGCCACGCCTCCCTGACTCGCCTGTGACCGGATCCGGCGAGATCCGGCCCGAAAGGGCCTCGGGCCCCTCCTCCTTCGAGCTCCGGCACCTTCTCCGGCCGTCTACAGTGCTCCCTCCAGCGAACCTCGATCGGCGTGCAAATCTGGATCTAGGACGAACGGTTGACTTTTCGCCCGAAACCCTAATCCATATGCCCATGTTCATCATGCTATAACTTTGCATCCGTAGCTCCGTTTTTGGCGTATAGCATATCAAAATGTTCGTCTCAGAGAGTACATCATTTCATTGCATTGCATCATTTTCATTTGAGTTCATCTTGATTCCTGAAATGCTGTTAGAAGAGGGCTACTTGAGATGATTGTCAGATCTGCTACTTCATTTAGTTATTTGTCATTTTTGCCATGATTATTGTGTGCATGATATGCCCATGAGCTCTACATATGTTTTGTTAAGGTTTTTGCCATCTTTCCAGAGGTGCAACCCATGTATTTTTGTGATGTGTGTGGTGACTAGCACCAGCTTGCAAAGTGGTACACTTGTTAATGCTGATTTCAGGGACTTAGTAATTCCAGTAAGTCCTTGATCTGTTTATCTCATATGGCCATATGTTCTTGTTGTTTCCTAGTGATCCGTGCCTCTTTTGAGGATGATCAGTAAAGATGTTTTGTTAATATTGTAGTGCTCTATCCATCCATGTCTTTGTTTGCAATTATGGAGCACCCTAGATTGAGTCAATCGAGCTCTACTTTTGCTACTTCGTGAATCTGGGCAGATTATCTACTTGTTAGCGTTTTTGCCGATGATGTTGTAGTTGATCCGTGCATGCTATGCTATTGTTCTTGCCATGCCTAGCTTGCATTTTGTGTATTATTGATGGATGTATGCTTAGTTTGTCATGACTTGCTCCGTAGTGAGTGCATCTAGTTCGTAAACATGCCTACTTGATATCTGTTTTCAGCATATGCCAGTTTTCACCAAGTTTGGAAACTGATTATGTTTTTGCCATGTTCACATGCTTGCAATTGTATTTTCTGATCCCTTTTGGCTCAAGGTCACTAAGGGACTTTTGTTAAGCTATTTGAGTAGCTCCATGCCATGCTTTACTTTGCCATGTTCAGGTCCTGTAGCATGTAGTTTTTTTGCTCCGAAGTGTGCTACCTGATCTGAAATTCCAGACAAGTGTAATTTCACTAAGTCTGAGATCTGTTTTCCATATGCATTTTTGCCATGCTTGTTTGAACCTGTTAATGGATGAATTGGCCATAGCTCAGTGCTAGACTTTTGTTAAGCATCATGAACGCATCCCTGCCATGTATTTTGATGCCATGTTTGAGTGCTGTAGCATGTTCATCTCATTGCATTTAAATGACTACTTGCTGTAAATCGCAGACCGGTGTCATATTTGTTTTGCTTGCCATTTCCAAACCGTAACTCCGATTCCGGCGTTCTTTATATCGTTTTTAAGCGATTTCATCTCATCTTTCCAGTGGAATACTTGGATTTCCAAGTTGAGGCCAGGTTCATGCATCCCTTGTCAAATCTTGCATATGCATCCCGCAACGCATCCCGCATAGCATATCATCTTTGCATCATATTGTTTGAGCTTTGCACGTGGTTGATTGTGTCCTTGTTGCTTTTTTGTCTTGTTTGGGTAGAGCCAGGAGACGAGTTCGCTAACGAGGAGCCCGTTGAGTTTGCTTTCGAGGATCTAGTCAACTCTGACAACTTTGCAGGCAAGATGATCATACCCTCGAAATCACTACTATCTTTGCTATGCTAGATTGCTCGCTCTTTTGCTATGCCAATGCTACGATGCCTACCACTTGCTTTCAAGCCTCCCAAATGTCCATGTCAAACCTCTAACCCACCTTGTCCTAGCAAACCGTTGATTGGCTATGTTACCGCTTTGCTCAGCCCCTCTTATAGCGTTGCTAGTTGCAGGTGAAGATTGGAGGCCGTTCCTTGTTGGAACATTTAATTACTTGTTGGGATATCATTATATTATCTTGTTATCTTAATGCATCTATACACTTGGTAAAGGGTGGAAGGCTCAGCCTCTCGCCTAGTGTTTTGTTCCACTCTTGCCGCCCTAGTTTCTGTCATATCGGTGTTATGTTCCCGGATTTTGCGTTGCTTACGCGGTTGGGTTATAATGGGAACCCCTTGATAGTTCGCCTTGATTACAGCTTTTCCAGCAATGCCCAACCTTGGTTTTACCATTTTCCACCTAGCCTCTTTTTCCCTTGGGTTTCCGGAGCCCGAGGGTCATCTTATTTTAGCCCCCCCCGGGCCAGTGCTCCTCTGAGTGTTGGTCCAAATAGAGCCACTTGCAGCGCCACCTCGGGGCAACTCGAGGGTTGGTCTTAGTTGTACGTAGTGTTCATCTGAGTGTGCCCTGAGAAAGAGATATGTGCAGCTCCTATCGGGATTTGTCGGCACATTCGGGCGGTGTTGCTGGATTTGTTTTAACCTGTCGAAGTGTCTTGAAGAACCGAGGTACCGAGTCTGATCGGAACATCTCGGGAGGAGGTCTATTCCTTCGTTGACCGTGAGAGCTTGTCATGGACTAAGTTGGGACTCCCCTCCAGGGTTTTGAACTTTCGAAAGCCGTGCCCGCGGTTATGGGCAGATGGGAATTTGTTAATGTCCGGTTGTACAAAACTTGAACCTTAACTTAATTAAAATGAATCAACTGAGTGTGTTACCGTGATGGCCTCTTCTCGGCGGGGTCCGGGAAGTGGACATGGTGTTGGAGTAATGCTTGTGCAGGTTGTTCGTTAGTTTCTCGCTCGCGCTTTGCCTCCTCTTCTCGCTCTCTTTTTGCGAACTGGATAGCCACCATATTTGGTAGTCGCTTGCTGCAGCTCCACATATATCTTTACCTTGCCTTACCTATAAGCTTAAATAGTCTTGATCGCGAGGGTGCGAGATTGCTGAGTCCCTGTGGCTCACAGATTACTATTACACCAGATGCAGGGCCTGATGATTCCGCTCCAGGTGACGCGCTCGAGCTCAAGTGGGAGTTCGACGAGGACTCTCAACGATACTATGTCTCTTTTCCTGATGATCAGTAGTGGTGCCCAGTTGGGAGTGATCGGGACCGTGTCGCATGTTGGGTTATCTTTTATTTTGGCGCGATAGTCAGGCCATGAGTGTTTGGATGATGTAATGTTATTTATTTACCTTGGTTGACGTGGCGAGTGTAAGCCAACTATGTTATCTCCCCTTTATTATTTATATTACATGGGATGTTGTGAAGATTACCTTACTTGCGACATATGCCTTCAATGCGATTATGCCTCTAAGTCGTGCCTCGACACGTGGGAGATATAGTCGCATCGAGGGTGTTACACTTGTCATACCCAAATCCTTCCCTAGACCTTTCCATTTTCATGCTAGCCCAAATCCCAATATTCTTTTTATTGGGAATATTCCTTTTCTATTAAAGGAATAACTCAATTTGCCCTAGGTTGTGAAGCAACCTATATTTCCATCACTCCTAAAATTCCCAAATAATTCTCATAAATTGTTTGGGTCATATCTTTCTCAAATATGGCAAAATATTTCATTGGCCATGTTTCCCATCATCCTCAAATAATTCATTTCCTATTTTGCCCTAAATGGCAGATTGTGAAGGAAGTGTCATTTATCTTTGCCCAATTGACTCCAAACTTCTTGGACATATTTTCATGTCAAAATAATTGCCTCATGACAAATTTCAACTTAATTTGCCTAGTAAATATTCCTGAGCAATTTTTCAAAGTTCCTGTCTAAGGGAATTGGTTGTGAAGGAAGTACTAGCTAGGTTAATACAATTGAGTTGAATTTTTTTGCATGGTCTTTCATATCATCAAATAAAAGCTCTCCAAAATATTTGAGATCATGCCCTGCATCCCTGTGAGCACAACTTCAAATCTTTTTTCTGTCCAAATTTTTAGTTAGTGAAGCAAGTATATATGTTATCTTGCTCCATTATGGTTGTAAATTTTTCTAGGCCTTCTCTTATCCATATAACCTATCTCCACCCAATTTGGGCATATTTCATCTACCCATTTTCCCTCTAGAATTTTTGCAAGTTTCTGGTCAGTGGAAATGTTTGTGAAGGAAGTACCATTTTGGTTTATCCAAATGGTATGAAACCTTTTTCAGCATCTTCATATGATCAAATAAATCTGCCTTGCCCAATTTGAGCTCAAGTTGACACTCCTAGTGAGTGCTTCTTCATCATTTCTAAATCTGGTCAGTAGGGTGTGTTGGGGATATTACTACTGGACGTAAACCGGCTAGGAGTTACCGGATTAACTCTATGTAGATTAGAAGCCCATGAAGACGTAAGGGTGATGGTGCTTTACGGAGGCCCAAGGCCCAAAGGCGAGTTAAGGCCTGTAGATGTAAACCGACTTTCTCATGTAACTTGCATTGTAAGATAGGAAGGATAGAGACCGAGCCAGACACGTTTATGATCCGACCTCGGGACTCTGTAAACCGGCGGGCGTCAACCTGTGTATATAAAGGGACGACCCGGCCACGGTTTAGGGACAACAGACAACTACTCGAGAGCCAGGCAAAGCGGATTCGCTCCTTGGTCATCGAAACCCTAGGAATACCAAACACAACTAGACGTAGGCTTTTACCTTCATCGAAGGGGCCGAACTAGTATAAAAACCCTCGTGCCCCTTGTCCGGTTTAACCACTTTAAGCTAACCCGTAGCGATGGCTCCACGACTAAGTCCTTTCACGAGGACATCTACCGTGACAAAACCATGATAGTTGGCGCCCACAGTGGGGCTATCGCACCATGGTTTTGAGTTCTTGAAGGGCAGCTTCGGAGGACTCAAGGGATACGCCGTGGGACGGATGACTAAGAGTCTTCAAGGCAAGCTCTACATCGACGACGTAGGATGGGGTCCCGAGGCCGGTTCAATTGAACACGGGTACCAGCTCCCCTTTGTCGGAATTCACGTCTTCATCGGCAAGATCGGCGAACCGGGCCCTGAGCTAGATACCTACACCGACATCATCGAGACGGCTCAGCGTGCAAGCCCTGCCCAGGTTCAGCCCACAGCAAGGCATGTTTTCGTAGGTGTCATCCATGAAGCAGAGTATGAGGATGGACCGGCATCTGAAGGAGAAACCCTTATCCGTTCCGATGACGAGTCTTCAACCGGAGAGACCGAGTCACTGTATCAACTGCAGGACGGCCGGACTAGTGGAGGTTCCGATGGCAACAGTATTCCGGACCCCCTGGATCTGCCAAGCCGGGTCGCGCTCTTCATGGCCGGTACACAACTAGCGCAACACTCTTCTACCGCCGCGGCAATGCTCTCCGGTTCAGAAACAGCAACGCCAGCAGGAGCAGGGGGCTCGGCACCGCCTCCGGCTCTTGTTTTATCTGATTTATTCGACACCTTAGCAACATTGCTGGTAGCATAGGTGGAGGCAGCAAACCGGGATCAACACAACATGGATATTGCGAAGGTGAAGGATCAGATAGCTCAGGCTAAGGCGGACCTAGCAGTAGAGAACACCAGGATGGCTACAGAATGAGGCAAGTTAGAAGCTCAGGCCTACCGGCTTAGGCTGGATCAGAGTGCCTCAGATGATGTCATGAGGAGGAGATATCGGTCGCACCTCCTGCCGGGTTATGAGCCAAGGAACCTCTTCAACACACCAGGAGCAGGAACTAGTAACCAGCCGGTGGTAAACCGAACTGAGGCACCGGGAACAGGAGCGCCGGTTCAGCCGCAGGCGATGAACCCGCCTCGTCATAACAACATTGTGCCACAGTATGTTCCGACGCCCCCGGGGCATTACTCCAACCCGTGGGATAACATTGTGGCCGTCGCTTCACGATTGGCAGCCCTCCCAACTGACGGCGAGTCACCGGTGGCAATTGAGACATGACGGGCCAGAGAGCTTCTTCAAACAGCTTTAAACCAACAACAGCTTATTCGCATAGTCGCGAGAGAATTCACTCCACCCCCCATCCGAGTCAGAGCTACAGCAGGCACGTCGGGGATGAACCGGCCGTGTCAAGCAGTGCACGTCACCATAACTCACCGCGAAGGCATAACCTGGCAGGTGGTGGTGCTAATGCACAGGATGTGGTGGATCATAGTCGTGCACGTCGAGAAGCCGAGTTAGCAGCACAGCATGCGGCTCGTCAGCTTACTCTGGTTCGCCCTACCGCTTCAGTGGAGCCAGGTGTGGTCTTCAGTTCTTTGGGGGTGCCCTGCCTCACTCCAGCCTTGCGCAACGTACGATTGCCCAAAGATTTCAAAGGCCCTCGCAAGGTACCCAATTACACCGCCAATTTGCAACCAGAGTCATGGGTTGAGAGTTATGAGATGACAATGGAGATGCTGGATGTGGATGAAGCGGTGTGTGCTAAGTATTTCACCATGATGTTGGAACGAATGACCCATACCTGGTTAAAGAGCCGACCGGCTAACTCCATTGCGTCATGGGCCGAGTTGAATAGCCGGTTTATCCATACTTTCAAGGATACATGTAAGCAGCCCATGTCAATTGTGGATCTAGCCGCTTGTGTTCAGGAAGAGGGGGAGTCTACGACCCATTGGGTGAAGCAAGTCTCAGCCATTCTGCATTCATCAGAATGCATCAATGCGGATACAACAGTTTTAACGTTGGAAGGCAATTGCTGGTTTTTGCCATTAAAGCTGAAGCTAGGGAGGCTCAAACGTCACTGCAATGACATGACAACCCTTATGGCTGCTTTGGTGAAATATGCCGATTCAGATAGTACCAAAGACCCCGAGTCTAAGGATGACAAACCGGGGAAGGGTAAAAAGAACGACAACACCAAGGGGCAACAACACAATCCGGCAGGTCATGGGAATAATGGCAAGCGCAAGGCAGACAATAGTTTGGACTTTGTGGCCAACACCAATGCTCGTGATAACGGTCAGCATCGTAAGGGTAAACCGCCCTAGAGGGGCGGAGGCTCAGGCCCCAATTTGGAGCGCCTGTTAAATCAACCTTGTCCAAAGCATGGATCGAAGGAGAGGCCAGCTTCACATCTTTGGAAGGATTGTTTCATCATGCGAGAGTTCAAGAACTCCAATATGTTTCAATACGACAATGGCCCGCCCAGCAGTTCAGGAGGTGGTTTTCATGGGCCGGGTTATGGAGGCAGCAGCTCCGGTTCAGGATTCCAAGGCAATCAAACTGGACATGGCAATCAAGGGAACCAGGGCAATCAGGGAGGTTATAACCATCAGGGGAATTAGCAGCAGCAGCAGTCGGGTTATCAGAGCAATCCGAAGCAGTTGAATAGTGGGCAGTATCATGTCTTCACCACTAGCTTGTGTAAGCATGATCAGAAGCTTCACAAGAGGGTCGTGAACTCTGTTGAACCGACAATGCCTCAGTATTTGTGCTGGTCTGAGAAACCAATTTTATGGAGTTGAGAGGATCACCCACCCCGGGTTGATAATCCGGGTCATCTGGCCTTAGTGGTGGCACCTCAAGTTGGGGGGTATAAGTTCACCAAAGTGCTTATGGATGGGGTAAGTAGTATCAATATCCTTTACTATGATACCTTCCGCCGTATGGGATTGACAGATAAGAATCTTAAACCATCGAACACCATTTTTCATGGTGTGGTGCCTGGTAAGTCTGCGTATCCAGTGGGGAGGATAGCCCTAGAGGTGGCTTTTGGAGATGATCATGACTCAAGATCAGAAACTTTGACTTTTGAGGTGGTGAAAAATCAAGAGTCCGTATCACGCCCTGTTCGGACGACCGGCTTATGCCAAGTTCATGGCAAGACCGTGTTATGTGTATCTACAGCTTAAGATGCCGGGTCATAAGGGAACCATCACAGTACATTGGAGCAGGAAGATCACTTTGAAGTGTGAAGAGGGTGATGCGGCTTATGCTGAATCGGTTTGTGCCACAGAGGAGCTGAAGTTTCATAAGGACAATGTTGATCCGGCGGATATGACTTCTCTGAAGAAGCCAACTACAGAGCATGATCCGGCAGTGAAGTTTAAATCGGCTACAGACACTAAGATGGATGATTTTGTTACCGGCGATTCATCCAAGTAGTTCAGCATCAGTGCTAACCTGGATCCCAAATAGCAAAGCGCGCTCATCGAGTTCATCCGTGAGAACTGGGACATCTTTGCATGGAAGCCTTCTGACATGCCAGGTGTACCGAGGGAACTCGCTGAGCACACACTTAATATAGATCCTAAGTTTAAACCGGTCAGACAGTTTCTCCACCGTTTCAACGGAGAAAGGCGTAAGGCTATTGGTGAGGAGGTAGCTCGGCTGTTGGCCGCAGGGTTTATTGTGGAGGTTTTTCACCCGGAGTGGCTGGCTAATCCGGTGCTGGTTCTTAAGAAAAACGGCACTTGGCGTATGTGTGTGGACTGCATAGATTTGAACAAGGCCTGTCCAGCAGATCCCTTTTCCCTCCCTCGTATTGATCAGATTATTGATGCTACGGTGGGTTGTGACCGTTTGCGTTTTTTGTATGCTTACTCTGGTTACCATCAGATCAGAATGGCAGTTAAGGACCAGGAGAAGACAGCTTTTATAACTCCCTTTGGAGCCTTCTGCTATGTCTCCATGCCCTTTGGGCTCAAGAGTGCCCAGGCGACTTATCAACGCTGTGTTCAGAATTGTCTTCATAAGCAGATTGGGCGCAATGTTCATGCATATGTGGATGATATTGTGGTAAAGTCCAGGAAGGAGGAAACATTGATAGATGACTTGAGAGAAACTTTTGACAACCTCCGGGTTATAAGATGATGCTTAATCCGGACAAATGTGTTTTTGGTGTTCCGGCAGGCAAGCTCTTGGGTTTTCTGGTGTCTAACAGGGGCATTGAGGCTAATCCGGAGAAGATCACAGCTATCACCTCTCTGGCTAAACCAGCATGTATCAATGACGTACAGCGTCTCGCGGGCCGGATTGCAGCTTTGAGCCAGTTTATTAGTCGTCTTGGGGAGAAGGCTATCCCTTATATCAGATGCTAAAGAAAACGGATGAATTTGTCTGGAGTGATGCGGCTGATAAAGCATTTGAGGATTTGAAGAGACAGTTAGCCGAACCACCAGTCCTTGCGGCTCCGGTTGATAAAGAGCCCTTATTGCTGTATGTGGCTGCTAATGCCCGGGCTGTTAGTGTGGCTATTTTTGTGGAGCGCAAGGAGGCTGGAAAAGAGTATCCGGTTAACAGCCGGTTTATTATATCAACGAGGTGCTTATCGAATCGAAGCAGAGGTATTTGCATTGGCAGAAGCTGATGTATGGGGTGTTTATGGCAAGCCGGAAGCTCAAACACTATTCGCAGGGTCATCCTATCATAGTGGTTAGTTCAGCCCCTCCGGGAGACATCATCCAAAACAGAGAGGCAACTGGCCGAGTTGCCAAGTGGGCTATTGAGCTTGGACCTCACAGGCTCAAATATACACCTCGCACAGCGATCAAATCTCAAGCACTCATGGACTTCATCAATGATTGGACCAAGTTGCAGGCGCCAGAGGAAAAACCAGACAACACTTATTGGACTATTCACTTTGATGGGTCCAGGCAATTGGAGGGCTCGGGGGCTGGAGTCATATTAACTTCCACACGAGGTGACAAGTTTTGTTATGTCCTCCGCTTAATGTTCCCTTGTACTAACAATGCAGTTGAGTATGAGGCCTTACTCCACGGTCTGCGGATGGCTAAGGAGATGAACTTAAGCTAGGTTAAGTGCGTCGGTGACTCGGACCTGGTGGCTCAGCAGGTATCTGGCACTTGGGATTCCAAGGATCCACTCATGGCTGCATATCGATGGGAGGTGGACATAGTGGCTGGTCATTTCAAAGGTTATCAAGTTGACCATATAGACCGGTGAAAGAATAAAGCGGCGGACGCTTTAAGTCGTCTAGGCTCTCAGCGTAAACCGGTGCCACCTAATGTCTTCCTCGATGTACTTCATAATCCGTCGATCAAACTACCCACAGAGGAGGAGTTGGCTATTCCTGACCCGGAGGCCCAGTTGGCTGCAGCTTTGCATGTCATACCGGATTGGAAAGTCCCGTACCTGGCTTACATGAACCGGGGCGAGTTACCGGAGGATGAAACCTTGGCTCGGCAGATAATCCGGCGGTCCAAGTCAATGACCATTATCAATGGGGAGTTACATCATTACAGTGTGACAGGGGCGATTCAGTGTTGTGTGTCTCCTCAGTAAAGGGTATTCAAAGATTGTACAATCTAAAGATATCAAGTGTAAAGCAGAAGAACAATACTTACAGCGGGCGGTTTGTTTTGCGTGTAAAAGGGGTTTAATCCGGTTTGACGACATACAGCTTCCGATTCGTTCAATATTTTCTTGACAGCCTCAGTGACTTCTTCATCTGTTAACTGAATATCGATATGACGTTGGGAGTCTTCTACTTCACCAGTATACTCGCACATTAAGCTGGAGTAGCGACTTAACGGCAAGATACTCCAGGATATCCAGCAACGGACGAAGTCTACACCTGTTAAACCGTTGGCCAAGAAGGCTCTCAGCTTGGCGAGTTGAGGTGCGTACGGGGCCCATTCCTGGGCACTTAGCCATTGTGGAAGTGGATGAGTATTGGCAAGCCGGTGGGCACGGTAACCCGGCAGAGGGTTCTCATCTTCAGGGGAGGTGTCTCTACAATAGAACCAAGTTTGATTCCATTCTTTAGGGTGACTGTGCAGCTTGGCATGAGGGAATTCAACCTCTTTTCTTTTCTGAATAGAGACGCCGCCAAGTTCAGTATTGGGTCGATCTACAAACTCAGTACGGCGGTTCAGATGGAAGAAATCTCGGAACAACTCAACAGTTGGCTCTTCTTGTAGGTAAACTTCATAGAAAACTTGAAAGTTGCATATATTGGATACCGAGTTGGGACCAATATCTTGAGGGTGGAGTTGAAAGTTGGCAAGCACATCCCAGAAAAAAATTTGATCCGGGCGGTTTGAAACCACGGCCTATGTGATCAACAAACACCACTACCTCACCCTGCTTAGGGGCGGGAGGATTTTCCGGCCTAGGAACTCGCCACCGGGTCTCATTCTTCTTTGGTAAAGTGCCGATCTTGACCATTCCATTCAGTTGCTCCTCTGTAACCCGGGAGGGAGCCCAGTTGCAGGAATAAAATTGCTTGGCCATTGCAAATGAAAAGCTGGAAAGAAAAGCCGGTTTACAATTCATTCATAGTGATGCATAAGGTGCAACATGACAAAGGAATCCAAGTATGTGAAATTGGTAAACCGTAGGATGATACAATTATGAATGACAAAGCGATAAGTGGAAAAAGAGATATACACATATTATTAAACCGGAGTATGACAATAGAGATAAAGGGATTGCCGGTTTACAAGGGGACTAATGGTATGTGATAGATTGCTTTCTACAAAGGTAAACTTCCTATGTGGTAAAGAAGGAACATATCTAAGGCAAGAACGACTAAGTAAGGTAAAACAGGTTTCACAATATTGCATTGAAATTTTAGATCTACCGTAAGTTGGGAAAAGGAAAAATATTGAGAAGGTTTGGTCCCGAAGCAGTTCACACAAGGTTCAGATCAAGTTATTAGGTTTGGTTTAAATGGCCGAGGTAAGGAGTGCCATGGCTGCGATGCAGAACACGTTGAGATCAAGCTTTGCTATCTATGGGCTGACGAAGAACAAGAAGAGAGCAACATGAACCCGCGTGAACCCTAATGGATCTACAGAGGGAAAAGGAAGGGCTTACAACAGTTGTTACGGAAGTGGAGGTGCGTCGCATTTATCTGGTGCGACCAGGTCGATGCAGCAGCCGTTGGTGATGCAGAGGCGAAGTTCGACGACGGTGGCGACGCTTGGAGGCAAGGGCGTCGCGAGGAGGAAGAAGAAGCAAAGAGACGGAGGGAAAAAAGGAAATGACTCTTGGCCCTATTTATAAGGTAAAGGGGAGGTGATAGGCGCGAGAATCGAGGAGCCTGAATATTGGTTATCTAACGGAGCGGTCTCCTCGATTGTCGGAAGATCATTAACTGAAGGTGAGATGTATCATTTTTAAATAACAAAGTGATGTCATGGCGGGTTATCATGATCCTGGAGTGTGACGTGATGATGGTTTACAAGATCAAGGTGAAGATGCAAGGGAAGAATTTTTCTAAGTATTGAAGATTGACATGAACAAGTCCAAATCAATGTGGGGCCTAATGTTGAGGATACTACTACTGGACATAAACCGGCCAGGAGTTGCCAGATTAACTCTATGAAGATTATAAGCCGATGAAGACATAAGGGTGATGGCTCTTTACGGAGGCCCAAGGCCCAAAGGCGAGTTAAGGCCTGTAGATGTAAACCGACTTTCTCATGTAACTTGCATTGTAAGATAGGAAGGATAGAGACCGAGCCATACACGCTTATGATCCGGCCTCGGGACTCTGTAAACCGGCGGGCATCAACCTGTGTATATAAAGGGACGACCCGACCACGGTTTAGGGACAACAGACAACAACAACTTGAGAGCCAGGCAAAGCGGATTCGCTCCCTGGTCATCGAAACCCTAGCAATACCAAACACAACTAGACGTAGGCTTTTACCTTCATTGAAGGGGACGAACTAGTATAAAAACCCTCGTGTCCCTTGTCCGGTTTAACCCGTTTAAGCTAACCCGTAGCTATGGCTCCACGACTAAGTCCTTTCACGAGGACATCTGTCGTGACAAAACCACGACGGGGTGCTTTCTACAGCAACTACTAGCTAACCCCCTTCCCTTGATCTAAATCCCTGCTATCTTAGTCACCCTAGTAGGTGATCAAACTCAGTCAAAGCTCAGCCCTAATCTCCACACGTGTGAGCCACAACAAACTCCAAACACCTTTCTGTTCCATTGTATCTTTGCTAAATGTGGTCACCTCAGTGAGCACTATGCTTGTTTCTCTCCTCTTGGCATCACCCTCTGCACACCTTGTCTCCCAGACAAGATTTGGCCGCTCATAGCACAGGTTAGCGTCGTGTGCACGCCGTGACCACCGCCCTGGAATGCCATGGACGCGAGCTGAGCGTCGTTTGCTTCGGGCCCCTCCTCCTCTAGTCGTCTTCGCGCGCGTGAGCGTGCCTAACAGCTAGCACGCATCGTCGCCATCCTCCTGGACCCATTTCCCTCTCCATTTGCTTCCCCAGCGACCCGTCCCCGTCGAGAAATAGAGCGCGCCCGTGACCGCGTCGTCTTCCGCGGCCATGTCCTCTTCCTTTTCTTGTCCCCGAGCTTTAACTCATCTCCGTGAGATCTGCCACTCGTCCGTTCCCTCCCTCGTCGCCTTGCCGCCCCTCCCCGTGACCCTTGGCCGCACGTGCCCGTCGCCGGAGCGTGGACACGTAGCCGCGCACGTGCCACCTCACCCCATCGCTGCCCTGGCTATATAAGGCCACCCTGAGGTCGCTCAACCTCACCACTCACGTCAGTTCACTCCTAGGATCCCACCTAGCTACTTTCCCAAGCCAAGAGTCCCACCTCGCCGCAAACCATCGCCATGGCCGCCGTTCTGCTTGTTTCAAATTCAAGCACGGCAGCGCCCTCTTCCTCTCCGTCCTCCACTCATAGACCCAGAAGAGCTAGCAGACCCTCCCCACCCCTTCTCCTTGTTGCCGGAGTGCCGTAGCCCCGAGCTCCTCTCTGCCCATCGCCGGTCTCCGTCACGCTCATAGGAGCCCTTGTGCCTGGTTTCCCCGAGGCCCGTGCCCTGCCTGGATGGGTGCGGCGCCTCCCCTCGATCCGAATGGCGGTCCAAGCTCCACCGGAGAGGGCCCGAGCCGCCCAGATGAGCGCCGGCACCGGCGGCCTCTCTCTGGACCGTGGGCGAGCACGGGGGGAAGACAAAGACGACGACCCCTCCCCGCCAGCTGGCCGTTGACCCCGTGACCCACCCGTCAGCCCCTTCGCCCGTTGACCCCGCGCTGATGACGTAGACAAGTGAAGACGCCCTTCTCTATTTTGCGTTTTCTGTAGTTGTTGGGGATATAACTACTGAGTATAAACCGCTCAGGAGGGGCCGGGTTATCCATATTGAAGCGCATGAAGACAAGGAGCATGGCGCTTTATCATAGAGATCCAAAGGTCCAGGGCCGAAAGGCGGATTAGGGCCCGAAGACATAAACCGCCATATGGTGTGTAACTTGTGTTGTAAGATAGGAAAGGGTAGAAACCGAGCCGGACACGTTTATGAGTCGGCCGAGATTTTGTAAATTGCTGGGCGTCAACCTGTATATATAAAGGGACGACCCGGCGGCGGTTCAGGGATAAGAAACAACAGATCAAGAGCCAGGCAAAGCGGATTCGCTCCCTGGTCATCGAAACCCTAGCAATTCCACCACAACTGGATTAGGCTTTTACCTTCATCGTAAGGGGCTGAACCAGTATAAACTCCTTGCGTCCTTGGTCCCACTTTAACCCCTTTAAGCTAACCCATCGTGATGGCTCCACGACTAAGTCCTTACACTAGGACATCTGTCGTGACAAAACCACGACAGTTGGCGCCCACCGTGGGGCTATCGCATGATGGTTTCAAGTTCTTAGAGGGCAGCTTCGAAGGGCTCAAGGGATACGTTGTGGGCCGGATGACCAAGAGTCATCGCGGCAAGCTCTACATCGACGATCCAGGCTGGGGCCCCAAGGCCTGTTCAATTGTGTATGGATATCGGGTCCCCTTTGGCGGTATTCACGTTTTCATTGGGAAGATCAGTGAACCAGGCCCTGAGCCAGACATCTGCACCGACATCATCGAAACGGCTCAGCGTGAGAGATCCACCCGGGTTCAGCCTGCCATGAAGCATGGCTTCGTGGGAGTCATCCACGGAGTGGAATCCGAGGATAGATCGGTATCTGGTGGTGAAACCGTCGTTTACTCTGATGACGAGTCATCTACCGGAGAGACCGAGTCATTGTACCAACTGCAAGATGGCCGGTTTGGGGGCTGTTCCGATGGCGATAGTATTCCAGACCCCTTCGAACCGCCGAGCCGAGTTGCGATCTTCATGGCCAGTACACAGTCAGCATAACATTCTTCAATTGCAGCAGCAATGATCTCCAGTTCAACAGCAGCGACAACAGCTAGGGTAGGAGGCCCTACGCAACCGCCGGCTCAGGTTTTGTCCGATTTATTCGACACTTTGGCAAAACTACTGGAGGCTGAAGTTAACCCGGCGAATCAGGATCAGCATAATGCAGAAGTCATGAAGGTGAAGGATCAGATAGCTCAAGCCAAGGCAGACCTGGCAGCCGAGAACACCAGGATGGCTGGGAGCAGGCCGAGTTGGATGCACAGGCCTATCGGCTTATGTTGGATCAGAACGCATCAAATGATGCAATGAGGAGAAGGTACCGGTCCCACCTATCTCCGGTTTATGACCCAAGGAATCTCTTTAACACGCCAGGGGTAGGAAGCACCTGGAAACTAGCCAGTGGTAAACCGGGTAGAAGCACCTGGAACGGGGGCGCCGATTCAGCCGCGCACAATGGACCCGCCTCGTCCGAATATCCAGCCGCAGCACGTGTCAACGCCTCCGAGTCATTACTCCAACCCGTTGGATAACATAGTCACCGACGCTTCACGATTAGCGGCCGTCCTGGTCGAAGGCGAGTCCCCTATAGCGATTGAGACACGACGAGCCAGGGAACTTCTTCAGACAACTTTGACTCAGTAGCAAGCTTATTCGTACAGTCACGAGAGGATTCATTCCACCCCCCGCACAAGCTGGAGTTACAGCAGGCATATTGATGAACCGGCTGTGTCAAGGAGTGCGTGGAACCGTAACCCGCCTCGAGGGCATAACCCGGCGGGCGGCGGTGCTAATGCTCAGGACGTGGTGGATCACGGTAGAGCACGACGAGAAGCCGAGTTAGCAGCGCAACACGCGGCCCGTCATCTTAGTACGGTCCGTCCAACTACTTCGGTGGAACTAGGTGTTGCTTTCAGCTCTTTGGGGGTGCCATGTCTCACCCCGGATTTACGTAATGTGCGGCTGCCCAAGGATTTGAAAGGTCCTCATAAGGTGCCCAATTACACTGCCGGTTTACCCCCCGAGTCATGGGTTGAGAGCTATGAGATGGTGATGGAGATGCTGGATGTGGACGATGCAGCATGTGCTAAATACTTCACCATGATGTTGGAAGGAACAGCTCGTACTTGGCTGAAAAGTTTACCAGCTAACTCCATTGGATCCTGGGCCGAGTTAAAGGCCTGGTTTATCCAGAATTTCAAGGATACGCGCAAGAATCCCATGTCAATTATGGACTTAGCCGCATGTGTCCAAGAAGAAGAAGAAGAATCAACAACCCACTGGGAGCGTCGAGTCTCAGCGATTCTGCATTCATCGGACCGCATCAATGCTGATACAACAATTTTGACATTGGAAGGCAATTGCTGGTTCATGCCTCTGAAGCTGAAGTTAGGGCGACTCAAGCGTCACTGTGGTGACATGGGAACACTTATGGCAGCTCTGGTTAAGTACGCCGACTCTGATAGTACCAAGGATCCCGAGTCTGACGATGAAAAGGAGGGGAAGGGAAAAAAGTGTAGCAATACCAAAGGGCAACAACATAACCCGGCGGGTCATGGAAACAATGGTAAGCGTAAAAAGCGGACAACAGTTTGGATTTTGTGGCTAATACCAACACGCAGAATAACGGTCAGCGTCGTAAGGGTAAACCGCCCCCGCGGAATGGAGGATCAGGTATCAAGCTTGAGTACCTGTTAAATCAGCCTTGCCCAAGACATGGGACGTGAGAAAGGCCAGACAGGCACCTCTGGAAGGATTGCTTTATTATGAGGGAGTTCAAAAACTCAAATCTTTTCCAAGATGGTCATGGACCGGGCGGCGGTTCGAGACCCGGTTCTCATGGGCCGTGTTATGGTGGAGGCAGTTCTAGTTCAGGACTTCAAGGTAATCATGGCAACCAAGGGGGTTATAGCCAACAACACTCTCAGGGAAGTCAACAGCAGCAACAATCGGGTTATTAGAGCAACCCGAAGCAGTTGAATAGTGGGAATATCATGTTTTCACCACTAGCCTGTGCAGGCGCGATCAGAAGCTTCACAAGAGGGCAGTAAACTCTGTTGAACCGGCAGTGCCTCGTTACTTGCGCTGGTCTGAACAACCCATTGTGTGGAGTCGAGAGGATCACCCGCCCCGGGTTGATAATCTGGGTCATCTGGCGTTGGTGGTGGCGCCTCAGGCTAGAGGATATAAGTTCACTAAGGTGCTCATGGATGGAGGGAGCAATATCAATATCCTTTATTATGAAACCTTCCATCGCATGGGGTTGACAGATAAAAATCTTAAACCGTCGAACACTGTTTTCCATGGTGTGGTACCCGATAAATCGGCGTATCCAGTTGGTAAGATATCTCTGGAGGTTGATTTTGGAGATGATCATGATTCAAGATCAGAGACATTGACTTTTGAAGTGGTGAAAATCAAGAGCCCATATCATGCCCTGTTTGGACAGCCGACTTATGCTAAGTTCATGGCAAGGCCCTGTTATGTTTATCTGCAGCTCAAGATGCCAGGTCATAAGGGGACCATCACAGTACATGGGAGCCGTAAGATTGCTTTGGAATGTGAAGAAGGTAATGCGGCCTATGCTGAGTCGGTTTGTGCAACAGAGGAGTTGAAGCTCTACAAGGACAATGTTGATCTGGCAGATATGACTTCTCTGAAAAAGCCAACTACAGAGCATGATCCGGCCTTGAAGTTTAAATCGGCTGATGAGACTAAGCTGATTGACTTTGTTCCTGGAGATTCATCCAAGCAGTTCAGCATCAGCGCTAACCTGGATCCGAAATAGGAAGGCGCGCTCATCGAGTTCATCCGTGAGAACCGGTACATCTTTGCATGGAAACCTTCTAACATGCTAGGTGTACCGAGGGAACTCGCTGAGCACACCCTTAATATCGATCCCAAATTTAAACCGGTCAAGCAGTTTCTCCGCCGCTTCAATGAAGAACGGCGCAAGGCCATTGGCGTGGAGATAGCCCGACTCTTAGCAGCAGGGTTTATTGTGGAGGTTTTTCACCCTGCGTGGTTAGCTAACCCGGTGCTACTACTTAAGAAGAACGACACTTGGCGTATTTGTGTGGACTACACAGATTTGAACAAGGCTTTCCCAACTAACCCCTTTGCTCTCCCTCGTATTGATCAAATCATTGATGCTACGGCGGGTTGTGAGCGTTTGAACTTTTTGGATGCTTATTTCAGGTTATCATCAGATGAAAATGGTAGTTAAGGACCAGGAGAAGACAACTTTTATAACTCCTTTGGACCCTTCTGCTATGTGTCTATGCCTTTTGGGCTTAAGAGTGCCCAGGCGACTTATCAGCGCTATGTGCAGAATAGTCTTCATAATCAGATTGGGCGCAATGTTCATGCTTATGTGGATGATATCGTGGTGAAGTCCAGAAAGGAGGAGACGTTGATAGATGACTTGAAGGAAACTTTTGATAATATTTGGGTTTATAAGATGATGCTTAACCCGGCCAAGTGTGTTTTTGGTGTATCGGCAGGCAAGCTATTGGGTTTTCTGGTGTCTAACAGGGGCATTGAAGCTAATCCGGAAAAGATCAAAGCTATTACGTCTCTGGCTAAACCGGCGTGTATTAATGATGTTCAGCGTCTGGCGGGTCATATTGCGGCGTTGAGCCGGTTTATTAGCCGGTTGGGAGAGAAAGCTACCCTCCTATATCAGATGATGAAAAAGACAGATAATTTTGTCTGGAGTGATGCTACTAATGCGGCGTTTGAGGACTTGAAGAAACAGTTAGCTGAGCCACCTGACCTTGCTGCTCCGGTTGATAGAGAGCCATTGTTATTATATGTGGTAGCCAATACCCGGGCTGCCAGTGTGGCCATTGTGGTAGAATGTAAAGAGGCTGGCAAGGACTATTCGGTTCAACGGCCAGTTTATTATATGAGTGAGGTACTTGTTGAGTCTAAGCAGAGGTACCCGCATTGGCAGAAGCTGGTGTATGGAGTTTTTATGTCGAGCCAGAAGCTCAAGCAGTATTTTCAAGGTCATCCCATAACTGTGGTCAGTTCTGCCCCTTTGGGAGATATAATCCAGAACAGGGAAGCAACTGACCGGGTTGCCAAATGGGCCATCAAGGTTGGACCTCACGGGTTAAAGTATATGCCTCGCACAACAATCAAGTCCCAAGAACTTGTGGATTTCATCAATGACTGGACGGAATTACAGGTGCCGGAAGAAAAGCTAGATAACACTTATTGGACTATTCATTTTGATGGGTCCACGCAATTGGAGGGCTCGAGGGCTGGAGTCATGTTAACTTCCCCACGAGGTGATAAGTTTTGTTATGTTCTCCGTTTAATGTTCCCTTGCACTAACAATGTAGCTGAATATAAGGCCTTACTTCATGGTGTTCGAATGGCTAAGGAGATGAATTTAACCCAAGTTAAGTGCTTTGGTGACTCAGACCTGGTAGCTCAGAAAGTGTCTGGTACTTGGGATTCCAAGGATCCGCTCATTGTGGCGTATCGACGAGAAGTGGACATAGTGGCTGGTCATTTCAAGGGTTATCAGGTTGACCATGTGGACCGGCGAAATAATGAAGCAGACGACGCTTTAAGCCGTTTGGGATCTCAATGTAAACCGGTGCCACCAAATATTTTTCTGGATGTTTTGCATAACCCGTCAGTCAAGCTACCTACAAAGGAGGACTTGGCTGTTCCTGATCCGGAGGCTCAGTTGGTGGCAGCTCTTCATGTTATCCTAGATTGGACAGTCCCATATTTGGCATATATGAACCGGGCGAGTTACCGGAGGATGAAACTTTGGCCAGGCAGATAAACCGGCGATCCAAGTCAATGACCATAGTCAACAGAGAATTGCATCATTGCAGTATAACAGGGGCATTTCAGCGTTGGTATCCCCTGAAGAAGGCTGTGAGATTTTGCGCGAGATCCACGAAGGAGATTGTGGTCACCACGCCGGTTCAAAGTCCCTGGTAGCTAAGGCCTTCGGTCACAGTTTCTATTGGCTGACGGCTCACGCTGATGCTGAGGATTTGGTAAAAAGGTGTGATGGTTGTCAGAAGTTTTCACGTCGAGTTCATGTTCCCGCTCAGGAATTGAGGATGATTCCAATCACTTGGCCGTTGGCAACTTGGGGGCTGGATATGGTTGGGCCCTTTAAGAGGTCCAAGGATAAGAAGACCCACCTTCTGGTGGCGGTTGGTAAGTTCACTAAGTGGGTGGAGGTAGATCCAGTCAGTAAGTGTGATGTAGCCACGACTGTTCAATTCATCAAGAAGGTGATTTTCCGGTTTGGTTTTCCACACAATATCATAACTGATAATGGTACTAATGTGTCCAAGGGTGCTATGGAAGAATTTTGTCAATGCGAGCACATCTGGCTTGACGTGTCATCAGTGGCTCACCCCCAATATAATGGTCAAGCGTAGCGAGCCAATCAAGAGATACTACAAGGCATCAGGCCCCGGCTTATGGTTCCTTTACAGCGGACGCCGGGTTGTTGCGTGGAGGAGTTTCCTTCTGTGTTATGGAGCATCAATACCACACCCAATAGATCTACGGGTTATACACTTTTTTCATGGTTTACGGAGCAGAGGCGGTTCTCCCTAGTGACATCCGTCATGACTCACCCCGTGTGGCGGCTTAAGTTGAAGCTGACAATGAGAAGGCACGTCAGGAAGCACTTGACCTGTTAGATGAGGAGCGTGATATTGAAGCGGCGCGTTCGGCGATTTACCAGCAAGATCTACGTCATTATCATAGTCGTCGGGTTAAAACCAGAATGTTTCAAGATGGGGATCTGGTGCTCCGGCTCATCCAGGATCAGACTGATATGCACAAGTTATGCCCGCCTAGGGAAGGACCTTTTGTGGTCAGCAAGAATCTGCACAACGGGTCATACTACCTTATCGATGTTCGAGAGCACAAAGACTCACGTAAATCGGAGGAGGATACCCATTGGCCATGGAATATAGCTCATCTTTGGCCTTACTACACCTGAGCCATATGCTCCTCTTATGTACACATTATTGACAATGTATATATTATGATGATCAATATAATAAACCAGCATCCCTGCTAAAGCGGGGCCTCTGCCGTTATTCCTTACAAGGTTTTTGGTTACATGGGGGCTTCTGTTTATAAAGCGGAGTTCTAATTACCCATTGATCCGGCTCATAAGCCACACATAAAAAAACTTGGGGGCTTGCTACCCAAAGTCAAAGGAGCCAAAGAGAGTCTATTGTAAAGAAAAGCTCAAACATAGGAACCCATTGAGCACAGCTCAAAATATTACTTGGGGGCTGTTTGCTTCTACAAGAACAAAGAGTCTATAACCTCATAATAGGCTATAAAAGCCAGGCTCGGAAGCCAGGTGTATTCACCTAAAACCCCGGGTTATCCTGCCTTTTTATGTAAGCCACTCCGCCCAAGTAATCCTGATAGACCCGTCGAACGTTTGACAAGTCAATCTTATGAAGACCCTGAACTTGTCATAGTTAAAATGACGATTGGTTGATGTGAGGTCCATCGTATAAGGCTTTGTAAAATGGTTTAACTCAGTGGCCTGGCAGCCCATGAAAAGCCTCACAGTTTTTGCATATTTTCTTCTGAAATCTTTCTGATATTTATTTTGAGGCGTTTTATACTAATCCAGTGTTTATTGACCCGGACTGGCTGTTGGCTATAACTCGGTCGAGCAAACTAAAAATATTGCCGCTTTCTATTGACCCGTTTTTTCTGGCGATTATAAGTCGTCAGTATACACTCAACTATAATCCGGTGTCGGTTGACCCGGTCTGGCTTTGACTACAAATCGCCAGTATGATATACGAATAATCCGGCATTTATTATAACCCGACACGGCTTTACTATAAACTGGAAAAATAGGGAGGAGTTATCAGTATTCAAAGATTTGGGTCATCACCCTTATTACAAAAAGTTGGTTAACCAACGATGTGATTCCATGTCATAGGTATGATATATTTCATATTTGATTCTTCTTAAATACAGCCCGGGTTATATGTGGGGCATTATGACCCATCCGGCGATAAACCGCCATGACACTTTAAACTTGTTATATGGAGAAACAGGTTGAATAAAGCTGCTAAAGATCATAAACAGGCATAGCATAATATGGCAGATTAATAGTATCACGCAAAGTGAATATGCGGGATGGCATAGCAGACCAAGTATTTAAACTAGCCTGTTACAAGGCGTTTTGATACACAAAAGGATAATTGTTTTCAGCAAGTATTGTAGTATGCAGAAGATCAAACCGGTTTCCGGATCATGACTCTTTGCCAGGCTGGCTTGACGGCTTTGGATCATCCTGCACCGGTTCATCCTCCTCCTCTCAACCCAGCAGCTGGAAATCAATGGTTGTCCAGTCGATTCTAGTTAGGGCCTTGAATAAAGCTTCATTGCTTATAAGGGTGGAGGGGTCAACATCAGGAGCATAGGTATGCTTACGGATTGGTGGGATAAGATTCTCCACATCATGGGTTGGCACATTAGCCCGTTTGTTGTTGGCATCATAAACCGCCTGGTAATGAGAAAGATCTGTTTCTTCAGCCAATTTTCTTGCTAAGGGGCGCATTTCCTTCATCAAAGCTCAGAGATCATCATTGTCAAAATCTAACCCGTCCTCCTTTATGCTCGGATAGCCGCCTCCTACATCAGCCGAGTCAAGATTGGGTATCCAAGCTTTAGCCCGGATTAACGCAGTCAGAGCACCTACCCTTGCAGCTGATCTTTTTAACTCCTCAAGCCGGGCAGGCAGCATGGACAGCTTCTCCAATGTTTCCTTGATCAAGGTTGGGGGTGGTTTATTATGAGCAGCATCACAAATGATCCGTTGTGCGCTGGTATATAACTGCTCTATAAGAGTATAGGCAGCCTTCAATTTCTTCTTCATATCAGAGCCCAGATGGGTAATGCGAGATCCTGCATCATCATGCATATCGGTAAACCAACAGTTTATGGGATAATACATATTAGTAGCTTATACTAAGGGGACTTACCAAACACAACACTAGTCATGGCATTGATTTGCCGCTTCAAGCCAGCCAGTTCTTCTGCTACCGGATTAAGGGCTGTTTCAGCATCCTCCGCCTGTTTTAGCACAGTTGCTTTTTCAGCGTCCCATCCTGCCTGTTCGCCTTTAAAGCCTTCTTTCAGTTGTTCCATGGCTGTTAAAGCACCCGTCAGCTCTTCTTTAACCTTGGAAGTTTCTGCTTGCTGGGACTTAATATTTTCCTGAAGGTTGGCGATTTGACATTCTTTTTGGCTCAAATCAGCCTGCAAGAGAGATTTAATGAGTTAGTAGTGCATATTTGAAGTCCCAAGCACATACCAGGTTATATACTTGGCACTTGGGGGCTAATGCATATGGCTTTTATCAACTGACATTTTATGTCCCAAGCACATAACACGTTATACACTTGGCACTTGGGGGCTAATGTATATTTTCTCAAGTCAAAGTTATGGATTTTTTTCTTCGTCAATCGGTTTACAAAGATGGTTATCAAGATTTTTGGAAGCTTCATGACAGAAAGGTACCGATTCATCCTAAAGGTATAAACCGGCCATTGGGGGCTACACAAGCAAAAAATGCAAGATTCATACTTTAAAGTCCCGGTTCATCTTGAAACGATAAACCGGCCTTTGGGGGCTACGCAGGCAAAGTTGAAGTATTACGAAGTCCCAGTTCACGTTGATATTATAAACCGGCCCTTGGGGGCTGTTGGAGTTGATATTAGAAATTGGACACAAGAGAAACAATTATGAAGAGTTAGCAGTGTTTACCTCATATCGCTCCTTCATCAGGCCCACTAAACCGGCTTCATAGTCGCTGCTTGTATACAGACGGTTTAAGAAGCCGGAATGGATCTCTTGGGCGTTGTGGTGGGCATAGCTGGATAAATCTGTTTCCCACTTGCCCTTATCCATAGCAGAAAATTCTTCCTTGGCACTATGCTTTGATAAAGTGATAGGATTGCCAGGGGTGGTGTGGCCGACGTCAGTGACAATGACATCGTCCGATTGGTCATTATCCGCTTTGGCTGGACTTGGCGGGTCAGTAGATTGGCCGGTGGGATCATCTTCCATCGGTTCAGCAAAGGTTTCGTGATGTTCTGGTGGTGGATCATCATGTATAGCGTCAGCATTCAGCTCAAATTATTCTGGGATCTGTTCCGGTTCAGTGGTCGGGTTATCATCAGCCGATTTATTCAATTTGGCCTTTTTGCTGGGCCTGGCCTTGGCTTTGAAAGGAAAAGACATAAAGGTTAGTATAACAAACAAGTATAAAGCGTCAAGAGTTAAGTTTAAAGTGCTCACCCAGGAACAGTCTTGAGAGGAGGGAGTTATGTGGCCGTTGACTCGCCGGATGATGAATGAGGTGTTCCCTAATAGTTTGAATTAGACGAATTAAGAGGTTGCCTGAAATAACCCGCCTCGGGATATGGAGTATCAGAAATATATGAGACCTCTGATCGATGTTTCAGGGTTGGAGTGTTCGGTAAACCGGCTGAAGTAGTTACATGGCCGATGTGCCGGGTTGTGCGGCGAGCTTCTTGTTGCGGCTTCTTCAAAAGAAAGTTTGGGTCCAAGTGAGCTAGAGGGTGAGAAAATCTTACTTTCCGGATTGCTTGACGGGTTTTCTGTGTTGGCAGAGGATCTGAATCGGAGGAAAGAATAATTACCTCTACATCATCAGCTTGGCTGGCTTCAGCATCATCCTGATAATAGTCATTGTCAATGAGGTGTATGAAAAAAGAACCAAGAGAATAAATTTCTACCTCTGATTTTGGATTATCCAGATCATCATCAACGTTGGTTCAGGGGATTCAACGATTTTCTTCTTGGCAAGTTTTTTGGTAACCTTAGTCTTGGGGCGAGGTGTCTTTGCCGGTTTATCTTGTGGTTTTTTCTTCCAGAACGGATCATCACCCTGTCAAAGATTGATAAAATTTTGAGGGAATATTTAAAACGATCAGGTTAAAAAAAGTTATATAATTCTTATAGCTGGCAGTTTATTAGAAGCGCAGAATGGACTTAGCACTATCTTGCTGCAGACAGCCTCCGGTTCGTTCAGTTTTTTCTTGATAGCCTCAGTAATTTCAGTTTTTGTTATTGAATGTCCACATGCCGTTGAGGGCCTTTTAAGTCCCCTGTGGACTCGCACATTAAACCGGGGCGTCGGCTTAAAGGCAGAATACTCCAGGAGATCCAACAGCGAACAAAATCAATGCTTGTTAAACCATTTGCAACGAAGGCCCAATGCTTTGAAAGCCGTGGAGCATACTTGGCTCGTTCTTTGGCGCTAAGTCGTTGGGGAAACGGATGTGTGTTGCTAAGCCGGTGAGGACAATAACCCGACAGAGGATTTTCATCAGTTGGAGACGTATCTCGGCAGTAAAACCAAGTCTGATTCCAGTCCTTGGGATGACTATGATGCTTGGCGTGAGGGAAACTAACAAGTTTCCTCTTCTGGATTGAAACCCCGCCAAGTTTAGTATTGGGCCCGTCTACAAATTCGGTACGGCGGTTTAAATAGAAAAAGTCCCTGAACAGTTCAACGGTCAATTCTTCTTGCAAATAAGCCTCGCAAAACACTTGAAAATTACAAATATTGGACACAGAGTTAGATCCAATATCTTGAGGGTGGATTTGGAAGCTAGCAAGCACATCACGAAAAAACTTTGATCCGGGAGGTTTAAAACCACAGTTCAGATGATCAACAAACAGTACTATCGCGCCATCCTTAGGCTCAGGAGGATTTTCTTGACCGGGGGCTCGCCAGTGGATTTCACTCTGTTTTGGTAAAGCGCCAGTTATAACACATCCTTTCAGATCTTCTTCCGTAATCCAGGATGGAACCCATTTACAAGCATAAAAAGTCTTGGCAATTTTTTGGACAACCTGAAGGAGGGTTTGTGCCATTTTATGAGTCATAGTTGACACGCATAAAGCGTTACAGGTTAAGAGACAAAAGGTATTCAGGCATGCAAAATTGTTAAACCGAAGGTTGATGATATTATAAATGATAAAGCAATTGGCGGTTTACAAGGGGACTAATGGTATATGGCAGGTTATTTTCTAAAAGATAAACCGCCTACATAGACAATGAGAGTATAGATCTGAAGCCAAAAAATGACTAAGTGAGGAAGAACAAGTTTCACAGTTTCACATTAGAATTTCAGATCTACCACATGTTAGGAAAAGGAAAATATTTAGACCTAAAGGTTGGTGCTTGAGCAATTCATGAAGTTCCAGATCAGGTTTTTATACACAAAAGAGATCATCTGATGGCAAAAGAAGGAATATCATTGCTACCACACAAGAGTATATCAGGTTTGGAGTCTATCATTAGGCTCTAATGAAGGACGGGGGAAGAACAGCACGACGCTTCCATGAGCCCGTGCGAACCCTAAATGGATCTATAGAGGAGAGGAAGAAGAACTCACTGAAACTGTTGAACAGCGGAGAGGCGCCGTGATTCTCTGGTACGTTCAGGGTGATGCAGTGGCCAAGGTTGGGGCAGAGGCGAAGGTCGTCGATGGCGGCAGCGCTCGAGTATTGAGGCGACACGAGGTGGAAAAAAGACGAAGATGCAAGGGGAGAAAAGGAAAGGGACCCTCGGCCCTATTTATAAGACGAAGGGATAAGCGATAGGCGCGGGAATCGAGGAGCCCAAAAAATGGATATGTCACAGAGC
Organism: Triticum urartu; assembly: GCF_056163025.1. Taxonomy (NCBI): domain Eukaryota; kingdom Viridiplantae; phylum Streptophyta; class Magnoliopsida; order Poales; family Poaceae; genus Triticum; species Triticum urartu. Next base: position 357,616,324 of record NC_141876.1, on the reverse strand, counting down.
TGTCGCCTTGATTTTTGGAGGCTCATTAATAAAAGTAAGGTATATACGGTTTTTTAATGAACAGGTGATGTCATGATGGTTTATTATAATCCTGGAAGATGATGTCATGGTGGATTACAAAGTTTACTCGAAGGTGCCGAAGAAGAAAATTTTCCTAAAGTGTTGAAGATTGACATGAACATGTTCAAATCAATCTAGGACCTAATGTTGGGTATATAACTACTGAGTATAAACCGCTCAGGAGGGGACGGGTTATAACCATAAGGAGTTATCCATATTGAAGCCCATGAAGACAAGGAGCATGGTGCTTTATCATAGGGATCCAGAGGCCCAGGGCCCAAACGCGGATTAGGGCCCGAAGATATAAACCGCCATATGGTGTGTAACTTGTGTTGTAAGATAGGAAATGGGTAGAAACCGAGCCGGACACATTTATGAGTTTTCCGGGATTCTGTAAACCGCCTGGCATCAACCTGTGTATATAAAGGGACGACCCGGCGGCGGTTCAGGGATAAGAAACAACAGATCGAGAGCCAGGCAAAGCAGATTCGCTCCCTGGTCATTGAAACCCTAGCAATTCCACCACAATTGGATTAGGCTTTTACCTTCACTGTAAGGGGCTGAACCAGTATAAACTCATCGCATCCTTGGTCCCACTTTAACCCCTTTAAGCTAACCCATCGCGATGGCTCCACGACTAAGTCCTTACGCTAGGACATCTGCCGTGACAAAACCACGACAGTAGTCGAAAGCGTATTTCTCTGCGGCTTATAACAAGAGTACGTTTTCTCTACAAGAAAGCGTATTTCCCAGAAGGCGCTTTCTCTTTTTCCAGCCACCGGCCGAAACCCCTATTTTGTAAATGTTCGTCTATTTAGGGCAGAAATGAATAAGTTTTTTTTGTTTTCTGCCTAACAAACGAACGGCCGTATCTTTTCAACCACAACTCCGATTGAGGTGAATCCAAAGCCCACATCTTCGTCTCTTCGAGCCTGAACTTTTGGTATAATTTTCACTATCGTTTGACATAATGGAAATGACCATTTTACCCTTTCCCTAATCAGCCCCCTCTGAGAGCGAACCCTTTCCGGCAATTCTTTCCGCGGTCATTCCGCACCTCTCCCCGGAGCCTTCTTCATCCCCAGGTAAGCCATAACCACCATGTGCATGATAGCCATGCAGAAGCATTGGTTTTCAACTTGAATCTTTAATGACTGTGTGTTTGTTTTGCTACTGCTGTCGTTATTTCGGTTATGCTTATGGATCGGTGTTTACCGTCATGCTATGCTTTCATGCGCGTTGTTATCGTGTTCTTCATGCAAGTATTAATTTAATATTGGCAATGTTTTGTAGTAGTACATGTTGGTGACTTCCAGCCAATGGATAATCAAGGAGATGAAGAAGAAGAAGCGCATGATGACCCGGAGGCTTCAACCCGTCAAGACTAGAGGTCTGAATTCATGATCTGGTTTACCAGCCATAGCATTTGGATGCTATGTCTCAAAAACACTTATACTTTTGGACCATCAGGTGCCTTATAATAGGGTAGTTAAAACAATGATCTGCCGTGCCATCGTGCATGTTTTATTTGCATAACACTGCCGATCCATTATTTGAAGATCTGCCACTTATGCTCATAATACCATCAATTATGTAGACCATACTTAGCATGTTTTCTTGCACATAAGTAGATAATAGGTGCCCTGGTGATACGTCTCCAACATATCTATAATTTTTGATTGCTCCATGCTATTATATATTCTGTTTTGGATGTTTAATGGGCTTATTTATACACTTTCATATTATTTTTGGGACTAATCTATTGACCAGAGGCCCAGCCCAAATTGCTGTTTTTTGCCTATTTCAGTGTTTCGCAGAAAAAGAATTTAAAATGGAGTCCAAATGGAATGAAACCTTCGGGAGCATGATTTTTGGAACAAACATGATCCAGAGGACCTAGAGTGAACGTCAAGCAACCAACGAGGAAGCCATGAGGTAGGGGCGCACCTACCCCCCTGGGCGCGCCCTCCACCCTTGTGGGCCCCTCGTGGCTCCACCGACCTACTTCTTCCTTCTATATATACCTACGTACCCTGAAAACATCAGAGGGCACCACGAAAACCTAATTCCACCGCTCCAACCTTCTGTACCCATGAGATCCCATCTTGGGGCCTTTTCCGGCACTTGCCGAAGGGGGCATTGATCACGGAGGGCTTCTACATCAACACCATAGCCTCTCTGATGATGTGTCAGTAGTTTACTTTAGACCTTCGGGTCCATACTTATTAGCTAGATGGCTTCTTCTCTCTCTTTGGATCTCAATACAAAGTTCTCCTCGATTTTCTTGAAGATCTATTCGATGTAACTCTTTTTGCGGTGTGTTTGTTGAGATCCAATGAATTGTGGGTTTATGATCAAGATTATCTATGAACAATATTTGAATCTTCTCTGAATTCTTTCATGTATGATTGGTTATCTTTGCAAGTCTCTTTGAATTATCAGTTTGGTTTGGCCTACCAGATTGATCTTTCTTGCAATGGGAGAAGTGCTTAGCTTTGGGTTCAATCTTGCGGTGCTCGATCCCAGTGACAGTAGGGGAAAGGACACGTATTGTATTGTTGACATCAAGGATAAAAAGATGCGGTTTATATCATATTGCATGATTTTATCCCTCTACATCATGTCATCTTGCTTAAAGCGTTACTCCGTTCTTACGAACTTAATACTCTAGATGCATGCTGGATAGCGGTCGATATGTGGAGTAATAGTAGTAGATGCAGGCAGGAGTCGGTCTACTTGTCAAGGACGTGATGCCTATATACATGATCATACCTAGATATTCTCATAACTATGATCAATTCTATCAATTTCTCGACAGTAATTTGTTTACCCACCGTAATACTTATGCTATCTTGAGAGAAGCCACTAGTGAACCCTATGGTCGTCGGGTCTATTTTCCATCATAAAAGTTTCCAATCTATTTTATTTTGCAATCTTTACTTTCAATTTATCTTATTATTATTATCTCTATCAGATCTCACTCTTGCAAGTGGCCGTGAAGGGATTGACAACCCCTTTATCATGTTGGTTGCGAGGTTCTTATATGTTTGTGTAGGTACGAGGTGACTCACGCGTGGTCTCCTACTGGATTGATACCTTGGTTCTCAAAAACTGAGTGAAATACTTACGCTGCTTTGCTGCATCACCCTTTCCTCTTCAAGGGAAATCCAACGCATGCTCAAGAGGTAGCAAGAAGGATTTCTGGCGCCGTTGCCATGGAGATCTACACCATGTCAAGACATACCAAGTACCCATCACAATCTTACCCTTCGCATTACATTATTTGCCATTTACCTCTCATTTTCCTCTCCCCCACTTCGCCCTTGCCGTTTTATTCGCCCTCTCTTTCCGTTCGCTTTTTCTTCCCTTGTTTGCTTGTGTGTTGGATTTCTTGCTTGTCGCGATGGCTCAAGATAATACTAAATTGTGTGACTTTGCCAATACCAACAGTAATGATTTTATTAGAACTCGATTTCTTCTCTTACTGATGCTGGATCTTGTGAAATTAATAGTGCTTTGCTGAATCTTGTCATGAAAGATCCGTTTTCTGGCCTTCCTAGTGAAGATGCCGCTACCCATCTAAACAACTTTGTTGATTTTTTTGATATGCAAAAGAAGAAAGATGTGGATAATGATATTGTTAAACTTAAGCTATTTCCTTTTTCGCTTAGAGATCGTGCTAAAGCTTGGTTTTCGTCTTTGCCTAAAAATAGTATTGGTTCGTGGAATAAGTGCAAAGATGCTTTTATCTCTAAGTATTTTCCTCCCGCTAAGATCATCTATCTTAGAAACGATATTATGAATTTTAAGCAACTTGATCATGAGCATGTTGCATAATCTTCGGAGAGGATGAAATTAATGATACCTAATTGCCCTACACATGGTTTGAATTTATGGATGATTATACAATTTTTTATGCTGGATTGAATTTTGCTTCTAGAAATCTTTTAGATTCGGCCGCGGGAGGCACTGTTATGGAAATCACTTTAGGAGAAGCTACCAAACTCCTAGATAATATTATGGTTAATTATTCTCAATGGCACACTGAAAGATCTACTAGTAAAAAGGTGCATGCAAGTGAAGAGATTAATGTTTTGAGTGGAAAGATGGATGAACTTATGAAATTGTTTGCTAATAAGAGTACTCCTACTGATCCCAATGATATTCCTTTGTCTACTTTAATTGAGAATAATAATGAATCTATGGATGTGAATTTTGTTCGTATGAACAATTTTGGTAACAACGCGTATAGAGTTAATTTTAATTCTAGGCCGTATCCTAGTAATTCCTCTAATAATTATGGTAATTCCTACAACAATTCTTATGGAAATTATAATAAGATGCCCCCTGATTTTGAATCTAGTATTAAATAATTTATTAGTTCGCAAAAGAGTTTCAATGCGTTGATTGAAGAAAAATTGCTTAAGATTGATGAATTGGCTAGGAACGTGGATAGAATTTCTCTTGATGTTGATTATTTGAAACATAGATCTATTCCACCTTAGCATGATATCAATGAGTCTCTCAAAGCCATGAGAATTTCCATTGATGAGTGCAAGGAAAGAACCGCTAGGATGCGTGCTAAGAAAGATTGCTTTGTGAAGGCATATTCTTCTAGTTTTCATGATAATAAGGATGAAGATCTAAAAGTGATTGATGTGCCCCCCTATTAAATCTTTATTTTTCAATATGAATCTTGATAATGATGGGACTGGAGATGAGTCAACTTTAGTTAGAAGGCGTCCCAAAAATTCGGAGTTTTTAGATCTTGATGCAAAAATTGGTAAAAGTGGGATTGAAGAGGTTAAAACTTTAGATAGCAACGAACCCACCATCTTGTATTTCAAGGAATTTAATTATGATAATTGCTCTTTGATAGATTGTATTTCCTTGTTGGAATCCGTGCTAAATTCTCCTCATGCTTATAGTCAAAATAAAGCTTTTACTAAACATATCGTTGATGCTTTAATGCAATCTTACAAAGAAAAATTTGAGTTGGAAGTTTCTATCCCTAGAAAACGTTATGATGAGTGGTAACCTACAATTAAAATAAAAATTAAAGATCATGAATGCTATGCTTTGTGTGATTTGGGTGCTAGTGTTTCCACGATCCCAAAAACTTTGTGTGATTTGCTAGGTTTCCGTGAATTTGATGATTGTTCTTTAAACTTGCACCTTGCGGATTCCACTATTAAGAAACCTATGGGAAGAATTAATGATGTTCTTATTGTTGCAAATAGGAATTATGTGGCCGTAGATTTCATTGTTCTTGATATAGATTGCAATCGTTCATGTCCTATTATTCTTGGTAGACCTTTCCTTAGAACGATTGGTGCAATTATTGATATGAAGGAAGGGAATATTAGATTCCAATTTCCGTTAAGGAAAGGCATGGAACACTTCCCTAGAAAGAAAATTAAATTACCATATGAATCTATTATGAGAGCCACTTATTGGATTGCCTACCAAAGATGGCAATACCTAGATCTATCCTTGCTTTTATGCCTAGCTAGGGGCGTTAAACGATAGCGCTTGTTGGGAGGCAACCCAATTTTATTTTTATTCCTTGCCTTTTGTTCCTGTTTAGTAATAAATAATTTATCTAGCCTCTGTTTTGGTTGTGTTTTTTGTGTTTAATTAGTGCTTGTGCCAAGTAGAACCATTGGGAAGACTTGGGGAAAGTCTTTTTGATCTTGATGTAAAAAACAGAAACTTTAGCACTCATGAGAATTGCTGCCATTTTTTTACTGGAGATTGCTATTTAGTTAATTTTTGGGGTTCCAGAAGTTTGTGTTTGATACAGATTACTACAGACTGTTCTATTTCTGACAGATTCTGTTTTTCGTGTGTTGTTTGCTTATTTTGATGAATCTATGGCTAGTAATGGAGTTTATAAACCATAGAAAAGTTGGAATACATTAGGTTTAACACCAATATAAATAAAGAATGAGTTCATTACAGTACCTTGAAGTGGTGTTTTGTTTTCTTTCGCTAACGGAGCTCGCAAGATTTTCTGTTAAGTTTTGTGTTGTGAAGTTTTCAAGTTTTGGGTTAAGATTTGATGGATTATGGAACACGGAGTGGAAAGAGCCTAAGCTTGGTGATGCCCAAGGCACCCCAAGGTAAAATCCAAGGACACCCAAAAGCCTAAGCTTGGGGATTCCCCGGAAGGCATGCCCTCTTTTGTCTTCGTTCATTGGTAACTTTACTTGGAGCTATATTTTTATTCACCACATGATATGTGTTTTGCTTGGAGTGTCTTGTATGATTTGAGTATTTGCTTTTTAGTTTACCACAATCATCCTTGCTATACACACCTTTTTAGAGAGACACACATGATTTGGAATTTGTTAGAATACTCTATGTGCTTCACTTATATCTTTTGAGCTATATAGTTTTTGCTCTAGTGCTTCACATATATCTTTTAGAGCACGGTGGTGGTTTTATTTTATAGAAATAATTGATCTCTCATGCTTCACTTATATTATTTTGAGAGTCCATTAGAAAAACATGGTAATTTTCTTTTAGGCATAATAAAAACTTTCATATAAGAGCATTGAATACTATGAGAAGTTTGATACTTGATAATTGTTTTGAGATATGGAGATGGTGATATTTGAGTCATGCTAGTTGAGTAGTTGTGAATTTGAGAAATACTTGTGTTGAAGTTTGTGATTCCCGTAGCATGCACGTATGGTGAACTGTTATGTGATGAAGTCGGAGCATGATTTATTTATTGATTGTCTTCCTTATGAGTGGCGGTCGGGGATGAGCGATGGTCTTTTCCTACCAATCTATATCCCTAGGAGCATGCTCGTAGTACTTTGTTTCGATAACTAATAGATTTTTTCAATAAGTATGTGAATTCTTTATGACTAATGTTGAGTCCATGGATTATACGCACTCTCACCCTTCCACATTTGCTAGCCTCTCTATTGCCGCGCACTTTTCGCCGGTATCATACACCCACCATATACCTTCCTCAAAACAGCCACCATACCTACCTATTATGGCATTTCCATAGCCATTCTGAGATATATTGCCATGCAACTTTCCACTGTTCCGTTTGTTATGACACGCTTCATCATTGTCATATTGCCATGCATGATCATGTAGTTGACATCGTATTTGTGGCAAAGCCACCGTTCATAATTTTTTTCATACATGTCACTCCTGATTCATTGCATATCCCGGTACACCACCAGAGGCATTCACATAGAGTCATATTTTGTTCTAAGTATTGAGTTGTAATTCTTGAGTTGTAAGTAAAAAGAAGTGTGATGATCATCATCATTAGAGCATTGTCCCAGTGAGGAAAGGATGATGGAGACTATGATTCCCCCACGAGTCGGGATGAGACTCCGGATGAAAAAAAAAGAAAAGAGGCCAAAAAAAAAGAAAGAAGGCCCAAATAAAAAAATGAGAGAAAAAGAGAGAAGGGACAATGTTACTATCCTTTTTCTACACTTGTGCTTCAAAGTAGCACTATGATCTTCATGATAGAGAGTCTCCTATGTTGTTACTTTCATAAACTAGTTGGAATTTTACATTATTGAACTTGGCCTGTATATTCCAATGATGGGCTTCCTCAAATTGCCCGAGGTCTTCGTGAGCAAGCAAGTTGGATGCACACCCACTTAGTTTCTTTTGTTGAGCTTTCATACACTTATAGCTCTAAGGCATCCGTTGCAGGGCAATCTACTCACTCATATTGATATCTATTGATGGGCATCTCCATAGCCCATTGATACGCCTAGTTGATGTGAGACTATCTTCTCCTTTTTCTCTTCTCCACAACCACCATTCTATTCCACCTATAGTGCTATGTCCATGGCTCACGCTCATGTATTACGTGAAAGTTGAAAAAGTTTGAGAACATCAAAAGTATGAAACAATTGCTTGGCTTGTCATCGGGGTTGTGCATGATTTGAATGCTTTGTGTGGTGAAGATAGAGCATAGACAGACTATATGATTTTGTAGGGATAACTTTCTTTGGCCATGTTATTTTGAGATGACATGATTGCTTAGTTAGTATGCTTGAAGTATTATTATTTTTATGTCAATATTAAACTTTTATCTTGAATCTTCCGGATCTGAACATTCATGCCACAATAAAGAAAATTACATTGAGAAATATGTTAGGAAGCATTCCACATCAAAGATTCTATTTTTATCATTTACCTACTCGAGGACGAGCAGGAATTAAGCTTGGGGATGCTTGATACGTCTCCAACGTATCTATAATTTTTGATTTTTAGCTATTATATATTCTGATTTGGATGTTTAATGGGCTTATTTATACACTTTTATATTATTTTTGGGACTAACCTATTAACCGGAGGCCCAGCCCAAACTGATATTTTTTGGCCTATTTCAGTGTTTCACAGAAAAAGAATATCAAATGGAGTCCAAACGGAATGAAACCTTCGGGAGCGTGATTTTTGGAACAAACGTGATCCAGAGGACTTGGAGTGAAAGTCAAGCAACCAACGAGGAAGCCACGAGGCAGAGGGGCGTGCCTACCCCCCTGGGCGTGCCCTCCACCCTCGTCGGCCCCTCGTGGCTCCACTGACCTACTTCTTCCTCCTATATATACCTACGTACCCTGAAAACATCAGAGGGCACCACGAAAACTTAATTCCACCGCCGCAACCTTCTGTACCCGTGAGATCCAATCTTGGGACCTTTTCCCGCGCTCCGCCAAAGGGGGCATTGATCATGGAGGGCTTCTACATCAACACCATAGCCTCTCTGATGATGTGTGAGTAGTTTACTTCAGACCTTCGGGTCCATAGTTATTAGCTAGATGGCGTCTTCTCTCTCTTCGGATCTCAATACAAAGTTCTCGTCGATTCTCTTGGAGATCTATTTGATGTAACTCTTTTTGCGGTGTGTTTGTTGAGATCCGGTGAATTGTGGGTTTATGATCAGGATTATCTATGAACAATATTTGAATCTTCTCTGAATTCTTTTATGTATGATTGTTTATCTTTGCAAGTCTCTTCGAATTATCAGTTTGGTTTGGCCTACTAGATTAATCTTTCTTGCAATGGGAGAAGTGCTTAGCTTTGGGTTCAATCTTGCGGTGCTCGATCCCAGTGACAATAGGGGAAACAACACATATTGTATTGTTGCCATCGAGGATAAAAAGATGGGTTTATATCATATTGGATGAGTTTATCCCTCTACATCATGTCATCTTGCTTAAAGCGTTACTCCGTTCTTATGAACTTAATACTCTAGATGCATGCTGGATAGCGGTTGATGTGTGGAGTAATAGTAGTAGATGCAGGCATGAGTCGGTTTACTTGTCACGGACGTGATGCCTATATACATGATCATACCAAGATATTCTCATAACTATGCTCAATTCTATCAATTGCTCCACAGTAATTTTTTTACCCACCGTAATACTTATGCTATCTTGAGAGAAGCCACTAGTGAAACCTATGGCCCCCGGGTCTATTTTCCATCATACAAGTTTCCAATCTATTTTATTTTGCAATATTTACTTTCAATTTATATCATAATAATACCAAAAATATTTATCTTATTATTATTATTATCTCTATCAGATCTCACTCTTGCAAGTGGTCGTGAAGGGATTGACAACCACTTTATTGCGTTGGTTGCGAGGTTCTTATTTTTTTGTGTAGGTACGACATGACTCGCGCGTGGTCTCCTACTGGATTGATACTTTGGTTCTCAAAAACTAAGGGAAATACTTATGCTGCTTTGCTGCATCACCCTTTCCTCTTCAAGGAAAAACCAACACATGCTCAAGAGGTAGCACCTGGCGGTTTACCCTAGGGTCACAATACCTCATATAAAAACCACTGATGACTAAATAGTCCATCACCAGGGCCGGTTTATCAAAAACCTAAATAATCACAACAAAATAAATATCATACCTGTGATATTTGTTCATACCGCTGGCTTATCATGCGTCATGCAGTAATGGGTAACATCCCGAAGCTTAGAGCCAGTAATCCAAGCACATAATCATCATACACTGGCGACTTAAAGACCAAAGCCAGTCTGGGTTAACAAAACGCGGGATAGATTCATATATGAACCATTAAGGCAACATGGACCTAATCCATTTTTCAACCATATATAAATATGGAAACAAAAGATAATTCTCAAAAAATATTTAAAACAAATATAAATCAGAAAAACAAGGCATTCATAGGCTGCCAAGCCTCAATGTCAAGTGCTATTCAAGGGATGCACATCCATTGAGTTAAACCTTAATTCAAACCCGTAAGACGGACGTCACATGACCAATCACATATTTTAACCTTGACAAATTCAGGGTCTTTATAAGATTGATTGTCAAGAGTACGTCGAGTCATTCAAGGATTACCTGGTCGGAGTGGCAGGCAAACATAGGCAGGATAACCCGGATTTTTGGTGAATACACCTGGCATCCAAGCCTATTACAAGGGACAACAAAGCTCTTGTTCATTAACAGGAGCCCCCAAGTAATATTTCATTCCAGACGTATAAGCCGAATTATAGGGTAGTCATAGCTGTCGGTGTTCTGGGAACGGGGGTCCCAAACTTGCCTACCTACGGCCCGAAGTGTGGCTCCACCAGCTGTCCCGTATGACCCATCTTCACCAGCAAACATTCAAGACCCTCGCGAGGGGCCAAGCCTCGCGAGGCGGACGACGCAAGACCTCCTTAGGGGCAGCCTCACCAGGCTGGCTCGCGAGGGGCGGAGAGACCAAGGCGAGGGGCACCTCGCGAGGTTCCTGTGATGCAAGCCATGACGACCGGAACAAGGCGGGCGCCAACGCGCGCAGTGTCCTCGTTTCCTCTTTGGTGCTAAAGGGGCAAGTGCAGGCGAGGAGTCCCGAGGCATCAGGCAAAGGTTTCCATATCGATGCAACAAGACCAAGACCAGCAGGACGACAAGATGGAGGTCACCGTGGAGCCCAAGCCGGCGTCACCACCAGAGCCTTTGGCAGGCGAAGACCACTTTTGTCAGGATGGCTTGTACTAGTTGTCTCCCTTTGAATTTTGTCGTTGTGGGATCCCTTCCCGCTCAATATTTGGGAAGAGGACCAGGGCCTCTATAAGTAGGACTAGACACCACAAAGGGAGGCAACTAATTCAGACCCAGATCATCCCGGACCACACAAGTTCACCATGCACAAGAACACCTCTCCTCAGGAGGCTGTTCTTTCCTTGTAACTGTTCATCCTCAGCCCAAGAGGCAATCCACCACACCACACTCGAGTAGGCTATTACACCACAACGATTGCCTGAACCAGTATAAATCTTGTGTCTCGTGTTCTTTGGGTTCGTCGAGCTAGGCTATGAGATCGTAGAGTGCGTGAACTAGAGAGGGGAAGAGATCTTCGTGCACACCCCAGTGTTCGAACCTCAAGGGTTTTTGCCGGAACCCAAAATCTGATATTTGGCGCGCCAGGTAGGGGTGCGCCGGAGCCTTTTCCCCCTGACAGCCTCACCTCTCCGACCCACTCTCATGGATGTCGCCTCTTCTCCGACTAGATCGACGGGCGCCCTCCGCGGCGCCGGAGGGCTCCTGGCCCTCACCCCCGCCTTGCGGCGGGTGCAGTGGCCGCACAAGTTTAAGCCGGAGATGCCGCCCGTTACGATGGTGCGGCGGATCCGACAACCTTCCTGCTAGCGTACGAAGAGGCCGTCTTGGAGGCCGGGGGTGATGATAAGGTCATGGCCAACTGGCTCACAATGGCCCTGGCTGGCGTGCCGCGCACCTGGCTCCTCCATCTGCCAGAATCTTCTTTGGCCTCCTGGGAGGAGCTACGTGACCTCTTCATCACATGCTTCGGAAGACCGGCACCCCCTGTCGTCGCGGCCCTCCTCAGTGACTCGCAAGCGCCGCCCTCGGATCCTCACAGATTAGTGTCGTCTCCACGCGGAAGGGGGTTCCCCCGGGTTGGGCGGCGCCCAAGGCCGACCTGATCTTCAACTCGGGGGATCACCCAGTCAATACCGCCGGCTCGGGCGTGCTTCCGATGCTTTGCATGCCATTCGGACTGCGCAACGCAGGAGCAACCTTGGGGCAGTAGCTCAGAAGAAACATTGAGGCTTACGTCGACAACATTGTGGTGAAGTCTCGGGAGGCAAGAACTCTGATTCAGGACCTAGAGGAGACCTTCGCGAGCCTATGCCAAGGGGACCTGCAGCTCAACCCGGAGAAGTGCGTGTTTGGTGTCCCTTCAGGCAAGCTGATGGGCTTCCTCGTGTCTCACAGGGGGATCGAGGCCAACCCGGAGAAGGTCAAGGAAATTGAAGACATGAGCCCACCACAAAACGTCAATGAGATGCAGAAGCTTGCAGGCTGCGTGACTTCGTTGGGATGCTTCATGTCCAAGTTAGGGGAGCGTGCATTGCCGTTTTTCAAGCTGATGAAGAAGAAGGGTCCATTCAAGTGGACCCCCGAGGCCGACCAGGCGTTTTAAGACCTCAAGAGATACTTGACCAGCCCACCGGTGATGGTGTCGCCTCATCCTCGCGAGCCCTTGGTACTCTACCTGTCCGCAACACCCCACTCCGCCAGCGCCGCGTTGGTGGCCCTCAGGGAGGGGCCCGGGGTCGAGGACCCACCAAGTTGAGTCTCCAAGCCGGATGATGAAGCTCAGCACCAAGACGACGCTCCTGAGACAGCAGCTGCCATGACAGGTCATCAAGCGCAAGGAGCTGGATACCCGCAGGGAACACCTCAGTCCTCGGGAGCTAAAAACCCCGTCAGCTCTCCCACCCTAGTGTAGCATCCAGTATGCTTCATCAACACAGTCCCACGAGATGCGAGGGCGCGAAACCCCATGCCTTAGAAGCTCTTGCTCACGCTCCTGGTGGCCTCGCGCAAGCCGCGCCACTACTTCCAAGGTGTAACGCCCCGAGACCGATATGCCAGGTGTCCTCCAGTTATTCGCTGTTGTTGCCTTGTCATTGCTTGCGTGTCATGCATTGCATATCATGTCATCATGTGCATTTCATTTACATACATGTTCGTCTCAGGCATCCGAGCATTTTCCCCGTTGTCCGTTTTGCAATCCAGCGCTCCTATGTCACCCGGTGTCCCTTTCTACCTCTTTTCGTGTGCGTGTGTTAAACATTTTAGGATTGGACCGAGACTTGTCATGCGGCCTTGGTTTACTACCGGTAGACCGCCTGTCAAGTTTCGTGCCATTTGGACTTCGTTTGATACTCCAACGGTTAACCGAGGGACCGAGAAGGCCTCGTGTGTGTTGTAGCCCAACACCCCTCCAAAGTGGCCCAAAACCCACCTAAACCCCCTCCATCATCTCGGTCGTTCGGTCACGATCGCGTGGCCGCGAACCACACCTCATTTGGAGCTTCCTAGCTCCATCTACCTATAAATATGTGGCCTCCCCCGTCAAATTTGCGGATGAAACCCTAGTCATCTTCCTCCTCCCGCAGCCGGACATGTCCGTCCTGCTGCTGGACGTGTCCACCACCTCCAGCCACCTCACCCCGGCCAATCACAGGTTGCCACGTCAGCTCCGCTGCCGTCTCACCCAATCGCGTGCAGCCACGCGTAGCCGCCTCTCTCTCCTCCACCGCGCGGCCCGTGAGACCCGGATCGGGCCCGCGCCGCCGCCGCCGTCCGCCTGCTAGGCCCGCGCCTCAGCGCCCATTCCTGCCGCCGGAACCCTAGCACCGCCGTGCGCGCGCTGGATCCCGTCGCCGCGCCGGTGTGCCACGCCGCCGTGTGCCACCCGCCGGCGACCTCCACCACCTGCCACCGGACCCCCGCCGCCCCGTTCCCTACCGTCGTCCGCCTCGACGCCGTGCGTCGCCCCGCCACACGTCGACGACCGTGCGCCGCCGCCCGCCATTTGCAGCGCCGCCCGTCGCCACCGGCCGGAGCGCGCCTCCCCGTCGCCGCCGCGCCCGGATCCGGCGAGGTCCGGGCCGGATCCGCTCCTCGCCGACCTCCTCCGCAGGCCTCCCTCGCCAGAGCCGACCTCGGGAAGCGTGCCCCATTGACCTAGATCCAGATCTGGAGGGTACAATTTCTCCTAAGTCCTTTTTTCCCAATAATATTTTTGAGCATATTCAACGCATCATAACTTCCTCATCGTAGCTCCAATTCGTGCGTGTAGCATATCAAAACGTTCGCCTCGACGAGTACATCATTTCATCTCACTGCATCATTTTCATTTGAGATCATCTTGATGCCCGAAATGCTGTTGGAAGAGGGCTATGTGATGATTGTTTCAGATCTGTTTCAGCAAATGGCATTTTGTCATTTTTTCCATGATTAATGTGTGCATGCTATGATCCTGAGCTCTACATGTTTTTTGTTATATGCCATGCCATCTTTACAGGGTTGTATGCCATGTATTTTTGTGATATTTCTGGTGACTAGCACAAGCATGCAAAGTAGCTTATTCAATGATGCTGATTTCAGGGACTTAGAATTTCACTAAATCCTTGTCCTGTTATTGTTTTTATGCCATATGTTCATGTTGTTTCCTAGTGATTCGTGCCTCTTTTGAGGATAATCAGTAAGGATGTTTTGTTAATATTGTGGTGCTGTATCCATCCATGTCTTTGTTTGCATTTATCAAGCACCCTATCTTGAGTCAATCGAGCTCTACTTTTGCTATAAAATATTTCTGGCAGATTGTTAACTTGTTTAGCGATTTTGCCGAGGTTGTTGCTATTGATCCGTGCATGCTATGATGTTGTTCTTGCCATGTCTAGCTTCTATGCCATGTCTTCTTCATGGGTGTATGCTTAGTTTGTCATGCCATGCTCTATAGTGAGTGCATCGATCTCGTAAACATGCCTACTTGTTAATCTGTTTTGCATGCTCCAGTTTTTCACTAAGTCTGAATCTGTTTATGTTTTTGCTCTGTTCACATGCTTGTAATTGTATTTTCTGATCCCTTTTGGCTCATGGTCACTAAGGGACTTTTGTTATATACTTTGAGTAGCTTCATGCCATGCCTTGCTTTGCCATGATATGTTCTTGTAGCTTGTAGATTTCATGCTCTAAAGATTGCTTCCTAATGATAAATTCCTGACTTGCTGTTAATTTCACCAAGTCTGTAACCTGTTATCATTTGCACTTTTGCCTTGCTTGTTTGAAGCTGTTAATGAGTGAATTAGCCGTAGCTCAGTGTTCATCTTTTGGCAAGCATCATGAGTGGATCCCTGCCATGTATTGTTTTGCTATGTTTGAGTGCAGTAGCTTAATTATCTTGATGCATTTAGATGGCTACTTACTGTTTATCGCAGACCGGTGCCATTTTTGTTTTGCTTGCCATTTCCAAACCGTGCATCCGATTCCGGTGATCTTCATATCGATTTCGACCGAAATCGACTCACCTTTCCAGTGGCACTCTTGGTTTTCAATGTTGAGGCCAGGTTCAATCATTCCTTTCCAAATCATGCATATGCATCACATACCGCATCCCGCATATCATGCCATGTTCATGGGTTGGTTGGTTACTATGTTGTGTGTTTCTTTCCGGTGTTGCTTCTTGGGGTTGGTTCCGATAACGTCGCATTTATGAGGACCCGTTCGACTACGTCCATTTGTCTTCTTCATGGATTTGTTCTTCTTCCTTGCGGGATTTCAGGCAAGATGACCATAGCCTCGAAATCACTTCTATCTTTGCTTGCTAGTTGCTCGCTCTTTTGCTATGCCTATGCTGCGATACCTACCACTTGCTTATCATGCCTCCCATATTGTTAAGCCAAGACTCTAACCCACCTTATCCTAGCAAACCATTGTTTGGCTATGTTACCGCCTTGCTCAGCCCCTCTTATAGCGTTGTTAGTTGCAGGTGAAGTTTGGAGTTGTTCCTTGTTGGAACATGGATATTTTGTTGGGATATCACAATATCTATTATTTAATTAATGCATCTATATACTTGGTAAAGGGTGGAAGGCTCGGCCTTATTCATGGTGTTTTGTTCCACTCTTGCCGCCCTAGTTTCTGTCATATCGGTGTTATGTTCCCGGTTTTTGCGTTCCTTACACGGTTGGGTTATAATGGGAACCCCTTGACAGTTTGCCTTGAATAAAACTCCTCCCGCAAGTCCCAACCTTGGTTTTACCATTCACCACCTAGCCTCTTTTTCCCTTGGGTTAGGCCAGCCCAAGGGTCATCTTTATTTTAACCCCCCCGGGCCAGTGCTTGTCTAAGTGTTGGTCTGAAATGGGCAGCCTACGGGGCCACCTCGGGGAAACTTGAGGGCTAGTTTTACTCGTAGCTTGACCTATCCGGTGTTGCCCTGAGAACGAGATATGTGCAGCTCCCATTAGGATGTCGGTGCATCGGGCGGCTTTGCTGGACTTGTTTTACCATTGTCGAGGATGTCTTGTAACCAGGATGCCGAGTCTGATCGGATTGTCTTGGGAGAAGGAATATCCTTTGTTGACCGTGAGAGCTTGTGATGGGCTAAGTTGGGACACCCTGCAGGGATTTGAACTTTCGAAAGCCGTGCCCGCGGTTATGGGTGGATGGGAATTTGTTAATGTCCGTTTGTAGAAAACCTGAAACTTAACCTTAATTAAAACGCATCAACCGTGTGTGTAACCGTGATGGCCTCTTTCCGGTGGAGTCCGGGAAGTGAACACGGTGTTGGAGTTATGCTTGACGTAGGTTGTTCTAGGATCACTTCTTGATCATAGTTGTTCGACCGTGCTTTGCCTTCTCTTCTCACTCTCTTTTGCGTATATGTTAGCCACCATATATGCTAGTCGCTTGCTGCAGCTCCACCTCATACCTTTACCTTACCTATAAGCTTAAATAGTCTTGATCGCGAGGGTGTGAGATTGCTGAGTCCCCGTGACTCACAGATACTTCCAAAACCTGTTTGCAGGTGCCGATGATATCGTGCAGGTGACGCAACCAAGCTCAAGGAGGAGCTCGATGAAGATTTTGTCCTTTGTGTTGTTTCGCTCTAGTTGATCAGTAGTGGAGCCCAGTTGGGGTCGACCGGGGATCTGTGTAGCATTTGGGGTAGTCTTCTTTATTTTGGTTCCGTAGTCGGCCCTTGAGTGTATTTGGATGTTGTAATGCTATATTCATGTATTGTGTGAAGTGGCGATTGTAAGCCAACTATGTATCTCTTTCCCTTATGTATTACATGGGTTGTTGTGAAGATTACCTCACTTGCGACATTGCTTTCAATGTGGTTATGCGTCTAAGTCATGCTTTGACACGTGGGAGATATAGCCGCATCGAGGGTGTTACAAGTTGGTATCAGATCCTTCCCCGACCTTAGGAGCCCCCTACTTGATCGAATCGTTGGTGTTGTTGAGTTTAGAAAAATGTTTTGAGTCATTTAGGATTATATATATATCAGAGAGTTAGGAATTCTTTTTACTCCTCAGTCCCTTCGTCGCTCTAGTGAGGCATCCTGACGTAGAGTTTTGACTCTTCTCTTCTCAAATTTCACTAAATATATTTTAGGATCACGCGGGTATCTTGGAATCGTTCCGATGGTTTTGTGACATGAACATTGTTCTTGGTGCCTCCTGACATTTACGGGTTGTGGCAGTGCCCCGGGGAGTTGAGCTCCGAGGTGTTGTCGTCACAATTTTATCGTTGCAATTCTGGAATAACTGAGTTCCGCCAACATCGAAAATCTCTTTTATGTAGTTGTTGGTGAGATAACCTCGACGCGACCCAGTACTGGGGCAAGAGTTCGGGAGTATTGCCATAACTCGTATAATGGATGCTTTTTGAAGGTTGAGGTAAACGATTTCCGAAGGTTTCTTGGTTATGTGTTGAAGGATGGGTACATCTGGATGTAAGATTTGTTAGTTTTGGGTGAGATATTATGCTTCCCCTATATCCCCAACACCTGATTGCATAATGGGAAAATTTCGGGAGTTTATAAGTGGGAATTCAAGTAGCTCTGAGGATATCTTTCCAACAGATGTATGATATGAAATTGGGGTTCGACGTCTAGTGGTCCGCCTATTCACGGTTGGTTTTATAGTGGTGTCGTTGTGCCTTAAAGAGTCCTTGGCTATGCCGACTCGGGGACGCTTCGTATGTCATGTGCACTGCCTTGTACATGAGGGTGCTGTACGATTGAGCTCGTGTAGGCCCCACCACGAAAACTTTGGACGAAATCTCTATCATATGTTTGTTCCGGCTTATTCTGCAAGCCAACCCTTTGTTTTGTTTTGAGTTGTGGTACTCGAGTTGCTTCGAAGTCAAGTGTTGATTCCATACCTTTCCTAAGCGGTGTTCTCATATTCCTATGCGAATACTAATCCTTCTTGTTTATTGAGATTGTCATGTCAATCCTTTTCAACCGGTGTGTTTTTCTTCTAGTGGATACGGCCATTTCATCGTCCGCAAGATCAATGATCAGTTCTTCTCAACGGTGTTCATTTCATTCGTCCCAAGTTGTTT
Source organism: Triticum urartu (assembly GCF_056163025.1). Classification (NCBI taxonomy): domain Eukaryota; kingdom Viridiplantae; phylum Streptophyta; class Magnoliopsida; order Poales; family Poaceae; genus Triticum; species Triticum urartu. The sequence continues at coordinate 357,597,860 of NC_141876.1, read as the reverse complement.
TTGTTTTCCCGCCCACCCACCCCTTTTTCTTCAAGGACTCAGATTTCTTTATCAAGTATCTATCTTATGATTATGAAGTCTCTCCATTCTTTTCTGTCAATATTCTTACCCGATGATGCTCATGAAGATTCTAACGGAGCCTCAAGTTTATCATTCTTTGTTCTTTTATCTTCCCCGGTGTGTTCAATGCATTCTTTCGATGGTGATCACATCCTTTTCCTCGTATCAAATGTGTTCTTATGCCGGTGCACCTCATAATCATTCCCCGCTTGCTATTCAATTGTTCCGGAGTGCTGAAGAAATCTCAGAAGGCTCGTTTTGTCATTCAAGATCCGTTCAACTTATTTCGAGGTTGTTGTCTCTTCCAAGCCAATAAATTCAACCGGTGCACTCTATCTTTTAAATTATTTCAACGGCGTTTCTTTGAGTGGGCCCTAACCCACATGTCTTTTCCCAGGATCTTACCTTACTCTTCTTATTTTTCGGGAGCTTCTCAAATTCTTTTTTCTAAAGTTTGACGTAAGAATGATTTATCATCAGTCAAATGTCTTTCTCCAAGATCTGTCAAATTCTTTTCATCGTTGGCTCAACCTTTTCTATTCTTCATTCCGGAGTGCCTCAATAATTTTTGCTGGTGTTTCTCATCATCATTCTCTGCATTTGAAGACCGAAGAAGAGTTTTCCCTTGAATCTTGTTTCGTTCTATCAAAGATTCGTGGTTCTAGCTTAATGCCTTCTTCTCATAATTGTTTTTGATTGTGAGAATTCTTTTCACCTATCCAGAGTAATTCAGGAGTCTTTTCAGTTTCATTCTCCGAAGGCCATCATTGCAGAAGATTTATTCGTTCTTTCCAATCTTACCGGTGCATCGTTCAAGTGATCTCTAATCAGCTCGTGATCTCTTCGTTCTCTTGTATCTAAATCCTAGCAAGTATCTTCATTTGTTCTCTAATTCTTCCCGGTGTTTCTTTATCCTTTCTTCGTTCATTTTTCAATTCTTACGGTGGTTAGTTCAAGAGTTTTAACTTCCTTCTTTATAATATCAAGTTATTCGTTGTTTCAACCCTTCCGGTGGTTCGTTCAATACCTTCCCAAGTTGGCGCGATATCTATCTTAATATTTTCTTCGAGAATAAGTAGTATGCCAAATCCGTTGATTGTCATCAATTTAATTGGTGAAGGATAAGCATAATGTATTTCTTATTCTTGTTTCATCCAAGTGATTAATTCCCTATTCCGGAGGCTCATCAAATTCTCGGTTTCATTTGTTTCATCTTGCTTTTCCGGAGTTCCAAGCTTTTCCACATTATATCGTCGCGAAGATTCATCTAAATCACCACAAGGCTTCACCTTGTGTTTTCAACTCCTCTTTCCTTCCGTTCGATCATCATTTTTGTTACCGGAGTTCTTCATGGAGGCTGATCATGGTGGTTCATCAAAGATTTAATTCCTTCTCCAAGTTTTTATCGAGATTCTTTTCAGAGGAGCTCAAGCATTCTTCATCTTGCAATCCAGAGTGCAATTCTTTTTTCCATATCATTGGAGGTGGTATTATGTCGTTCTTGATAATTTGAGTTCATGTTTCATGATTCACAGGTTGTTAAGAATGGGGTATTTTAAATCCATCAACCTCTTCGTTGGAGTTATCTTGGATTATATTTCACCTAAAGCCGTCCCTAAGGATTGTTGCTAATTGTGGTGCTCATATATGATCCAAGTTCTTCATCTACCCTCCCGATGAAATAACTTAATCGTCTCCTTGTTCATATCAATTCAATTTTTATTCCCGTGAGTGGCAGGTTGTCACCTCGTAATTTGAGATGTATTCCATAAGACCATATCAAGATTATTCTTTTCGTTGTTGGTTTTCCAACAACTCTGTCCGACCCTTCTCCTAGGGATGCCTTCTCAAGCTCAATTGTGGCACAAGTTGGCATTTTCTTCCCCATTCTTTTATTTCAATTATCTATCTTTTATTTCTTCCTTCCGGAGGCATTGTGATGTTGCTCTCTTCAACCCATCTTCTTGTTTTGTCAGGATCACGTTCTTTTCGTGCATTTCCATTTAACCGGAGTGTTGTCTTTTCATTCAAGTATCTTCTCATCTTATCAAGTTCTTATTCAATTCCTTTTCTTTTCAATCGGAGTGCTGCCCGAAGTTGTTCTTCCTTGTTCCTCTTTTCTAATGGAGTGTTTTCAACTTCGTCATCTCCGTTGTTTTCTTTTCTCGAAATGGATTAACCTCTCAGGGCTCGTGGTTTCACTCGTTTGTCAAAGAAGCAACTTAGCTTTACCTCTCCTCTTTCTCTTCCGTTGTCCCTTCGGTGCCATTCTAGATCTCGGGACGAGATCCTCTCGTAGTGGTGGAGTGTTGTAATGCCCTGAGACCGATGTGCTAGGTGTCCTCCAGTTATTCGTTGTTGTTGCCTTATCATTGCTTGCATGTCATGCATTGCATATCATGTCATCATGTGCATTTCATTTGCATACATGTTCGTCTCATGCATCCGAGCATTTTCCCCGTTGTCTATTTTGCAATCCGGCGCTCCTATGTCACCCGGTGTCCCTTTCTACCTCTTTTCGTGTGCGGGTGTTAAACTTTTTCGGATTGGAATGATACTTGTCATGCGGCCTTGGTTTACTACCGGTAGACCGCCTGTCAAGTCTCGTGCCATTTGGACTTCGTTTGATACTCCAACGGTTAACCGAGGGACCGAGAAGGCCTCGTGTGTGTTGCAGCCCAACACCCCTCCAAAGTGGACTAAAACCCACCTAAACCCCCTCCATCATCTCGGTCGTTCGATCACTATCGCGTGGCCGCGAACCGCACCTCATTTGGAGCTTCCTAGCTCCCTCTACCTATAAATATGTGGCCTCCCCCGTCAAATTCGCGGATGAAACCCTAGTCATCTTCCTCCTCCCACAGCCGGACATGTCCGTCCCGCCGCCGGATGTGTCCACCGCCTCCAGCCACCTCACCCCGGCCAATCCCAGGCTGCCACGTCAGCTCCGCCACCGTCTCGCCCAATCACGTGCAGCCACGCGTAGCCGCCTCTCTCTCCTCCACCACGTGGCCCGCGAGACCCGGATCTGGCCCACGTGAGCCCGCGCCGCCGCCACCGTCCGCCTGCTCGGCCCACGCCTCAGCGCCCATCCCCGCCGCCGGAACCCTAGCGCCGCCATGCGCGCGCCGGATCCCATCGCTGCGCCGGTGCGCCACGCTGCCGTGTGCCTCCCGCCGGCGACCTCCGCCGCCTGCCACCGGACCCGCGCCGCCTCGTTCCCCACCGTCGTCCGCCTCGACGCCGTGCACCACCCCGCCGCCCGTCGACGACCGTGCGCCGCCACCCGCCATTTGCAGCGCCGACGGCCGGAGCGCGCCTCCCCGCCGCCGCCGTGCCCTGATCCGGCGAGGTCCGGGACGGATCCGCTCCTCGCCGACCTCCTCCGCAGGCCTCCCTCGCCGGAGAGAGCCTCCCTCGCCGGAGTTGACCTCGGGAAGCGTGCCCTGTTGACCTAGATCCAGATCTAGAGGGTACAATTTCGCCTAAGTCCTTTTTCCCAGTAATATTTTTGAGCATATTCAACGCATCATAACTTCCTCATTGTAGCTCCAATTCGTGCATGTAGCATATCAAAACGTTCGCCTCGACGAGTACATCATTTCATCTCACTGCATCATTTTCATTTGAGATCATCTTGATGCCCGAAATGCTGTTGGAAGAGGGCTATGTGATGATTGTTTCAGATCTGTTTCAGCAAATGGCATTTTGTCATTTTTGCCATGATTAATGTGTGCATGCTATGATCCTGAGCTCTACATGTTTTTTGTTATATGCCATGCCATCTTTACAGGGTTGTATGCCATGTATTTTTGTGATATTTCTGGTGACTAGCACAAGCATGCAAAGTAGCTTATTCAATGATGCTGATTTCAGGGACTTAGAATTTCACAAAGTCCTTGTCCTGTTATTGTTTTTATGCCATATGTTCATGTTGTTTCCTAGTGATCCGTGCCTCTTTTGAGGATAATCAGTAAGGATGTTTTGTTAATATTGTGGTGCTGTATCCATCCATGTCCTTGTTTGCATTTATCGAGCACCCTAGCTTGAGTCAATCGAGCTCTACTTTTGCTATAAAATGTTTCTGGCAGATTGTTAACTTGTTTAGCGATTTTGCCGAGGTTGTTGCTATTGATCCGTGCATGCTATGATGTTGTTCTTGCCATGTCTAGCTTCTATGCCATGTCTTCTTCATGGGTGTATGCTTAGTTTGTCATGCCATGCTCTGTAGTGAGTGCATCGATCTCGTAAACATGCCTACTTGTTAATCTGTTTTGCATGCTCCAGTTTTTCACTAAGTCTGAATCTGTTTATGTTTTTGCTCTGTTCACATGCTTGTAATTGTATTTTCTGATCCCTTTTGGCTCAGGGTCACTAAGGGACTTTTGTTATATGCTTTGAGTAGCTTCATGCCATGCCTTGATTTGCCATGATATGTTCTTGTAGCTTGTAGATTTCATGCTCTGTTCACAAGTCTGTAACCTGTTATCATTTGCACTTTTGCCATGCTTGTTTGAAGCTGTTAATGAGTGAATTAGCCGTAGCTCAGTGTTCATCTTTTGGCAAGCATCATGAGTGGATCCCTTCCATGTATTGTTTTGCTATGTTTGAGTGCAGTAGCTTAATTATCTTGATGCATATAGATGGCTACTTGCTGTTTATCGCAGACCGGTGCCATTTTTGTTTTGCTTGACATTTCCAAACCGTTCATCCGATTACGGTGATCTTCATATCGATTTCGACCGAAATCGACTCACCTTTCCAGTGGCACTCTTGGTTTTCCAAGTTGAGGCCAGGTTCAATCATTTCTTTCCAAATCATGCATATGCATCGCATACCGCATCCCGCATATCATGCCATGTTCATGGGTTGGTTGGTTACTATGTTGTGTGTTTCTTTCCGGTGTTGCTTCTTGGGGTTGGTTCTGATAACGTCGCATTTGTGAGGACCCGTTCGACTACGTCCGTTTATCTTCTTCATGGACTCGTTCTTCTTCCTTGCGGGATTTCAGGCAAGATGACCATACCCTCGAAATCACTTCTATCTTTGCTTGCTAGTTGCTCGCTCTTTTGCTATGCCTATGCTACGATACCTACCACTTGCTTATCATGCCTCCATATTGTTAAGCCAAGACTCTAACCCACCTTGTCCTAGCAAACCATTGTTTGGCTATGTTACCGCTTTGCTCAGCCCCTCTTATAGCGTTGTTAGTTGCAGGTGAAGTTTGGAGTTGTTCCTTGTTGGAACATGGATATTTTGTTGGGATATCACAATATCTCTTATTTAATTAATTCATCTATATACTTGGTAAAGGGTGGTAGGCTCTGCCTTATTCCTGGTGTTTTGTTCCACTCTTGCCTCCCTAGTTTCCGTCATATCGGTGTTATGTTCCCGGATTTTGCGTTCCTTACACGGTTGGGTTATAATGGGAACCCCTTGACAGTTCGCCTTGAATAAAACTCCTCCAGCAAGGCCCAACCTTGGTTTTACTATTCGCCACCTAGCCTCTTTTTCCCTTGGGTTAGGCCAGTCCAAGGGTCACCTTTATTTTAACCCCCCGGGCCAGTGCTTGTCTAAGTGTTGGTCCGAAATGGGCAGCCCGTGGGGCCACCTCGGGGAAACTTGAGGGCTGGTTTTACTCGTAGCTTGACCTATCCAGTGTTGCCTTGAGAACGAGATATGTGCAGCTCCCATCAGGATGTCAGCGCATCAGGCGGCTTTGCTGGACTTGTTTTACCATTGTCGAGGACGTCTTGTAACCGGGATGCCGAGTCAGATAGGATTGTCTTGAGAGAAGGAATATCCTTCGTTGACTGTGAGAGCTTGTGATGGGCTAAGTTGGGACACCCCTGCAGGGATTTGAACTTTCGAAAGCCGTGCCCGCGGTTATGGGCAGATGTGTATTTGTTAATGTCCGGTTGTAGAAAACCTGAAACTTAACCTTAATTAAAACGCATCAACCGCGTGTGTAACCGTGATGGTCCCTTTCCGGTGGAGTCCGGGAAGTGAACACGGTGTTGGAGTTATGCTTGACGTAGGTTGTTCTAGGATCACTTCTTGATCATAGTTGTTCGACCGTGCCTTTGCCTTCTCTTCTCGCTCTCTTTTGCGTATATGTTAGCCACCATATATGCTAGTCGCTTGTTGCAGCTCCACCTCATACCTTTACCTTACCTATAAGCTTAAATAGTGTTGATCGCGAGGGTGTGAGATTGCTGAGTCCCCGTGACTCACAGATACTTCCAAAACCAGTTTGCAGGTGCCGATGATATCGTGCAGGTGACGCAACCAAGCTCAAGGAGGAGCTCGATGAAGATTTTGTCCTTTGTGTTGTTTCGCTCTAGTGGATCTGTAGTGGAGCCCAGTTGGGGTCGACCGGGGATCTGTGTAGCATTTGGGCTAGTCTTCGTTTATTTTGGTCCTGTAGTCGGCCCTTGAGTGTATTTGGATGATGTAATGCTATATTCATGTATTGTGTGAAGTGGCGATTGTAAGCCAACTATGTATCTCTTTCCCTTATGTATTACATGGGTTGTTGTGAAGATTGCCTCACTTGCGACATTGCTTTCAATGCGGTTATGCCTCTAAGAAGTGCTTCGACACGTGGGAGATATAGCCGCATCGAGGGCGTTACACAAGGTCACCCCATCAAGGTCGTTTCAGCCTACCCATTGGAGAGAGTGCTCAGAAGCCCTAATGCTGTGGGAAGGGTCGCCGAATGGAACATCGAGCTGCAAGTGTTCAACCTGGAGTTCAGCACAACCAGAGTCATCAAGGGGGCTGCGCTTGCTGACTTTGTGGCGGAATGGACTGCCACCCCGGGGCTCGAAGCAGGCGAGAACCGATCTCTCTCGCTAGGAAGTGAGGCGCCGGATGGCTGGGACATGTACTTCGACAGCGTGTTTGTGCATCAGGGCGCGGGGGCTGGAGCCGTGCTTATCTCGCCCACTCAGGAAAAGCTTTACTACGCCGTGCAACTCTGCTTCAAGTGAGGCGAGAAGGTCTCCAACAACATCGCATTGTACGAGGACTTCATCGCCGGCCTCAAAGCAGCAGTGGCGCTGGGAGTGAAGCGCCTCACCGTCAAAGGAGACTCATAGCTCCTCGTTAACTTCTCCAACAAGGTGTACGAGCCAAAGGATGAGCACATGGAGGCATACCTCGCGGAGGTGCGCAAAATGGAGAAGCAATTCTTGGGTCTGGAACTATAGCATGTACCTCATGGCACCAACAAAGAGGCCGATGACATCGCCAGAAGAGCATCCATCCAGCCTCCAGCCTCGGGAGCCCCTGCCTGTGGCCCGACCTCGGGAGCGCGCCCCCTCTTAGCACTCGAGCCTCAGGAGGGGAGCTGGATCGAAGAGTTCAAGGCATACCTGACGCAAGGCACGCTGCCGGAGAAGGAGGAAGACGTGGAACGTGTGGCCTGGTAGGCTACTGAGTACTGCATTCAGGATGGTGAGCTATACAGGAAGCGGCCAAATGATGTTTCTCTATGATGTATTTCTAGGGAACATGGGAAAGAGTTGCTGGCTAACATACATGGCGGAGACTGCGGGCACCACTCGTCGTCGCGCACCCTGGTCGGCAAGGCTTTCCGCAACGGGTTTTACTGGCCCACGACACTCAACGATGCGGCCGAGCTGTTGAAATCTTGTGAGGCCTGCCAGTTCCACGCCAAGCAGATCCACCAGCCTGCGCAAGACCTCTAGACTATCCCGCTCTCATGGCCGTTCGCGGTCTGGGGGCTGGATATCCTGGGTCCATTCCCTCGAGCGCCAGGAGGCTACCGCTACCTCTATGTCGCCATTAACAAATTAACCAAGTGGGCGGAAGTGGAAGCTGTCCGCACCATCCTGGCCGGGTCAGCAGTCTAGTTCATCAAGGGCCTCGTAAGCCGATTTGGGGTCCCTAACCGCATCATCACCGACAATGGCTCGCAGTTCACTAGCAATCTCTTCAAAACATATTGTGCTAACCTTGGAACGCAGATTTGCTACGCCTTCGTGGCGCACCCCAGGAGCAATGACCAAGCCGAACGCGCCAACACGGAGGTCCTGAGGGATCTCAAGACAAGAACCTTCAAGAACAAGCTTGAGGCCTGCAGCAGGGGCTGGCATGATGAGCTCCAATCCGTGCTGCGGTCCATCCGGACCACCGCCACTAGGCCGACAGGCGAGACCCCGTTCTTCCTCATCTACGGAGCAGGAGTGGTTCTACCACACGAGGTCAGGCATCGCTCTACGCGGGTCCTGGCGTTTGATGAAACGCGACAGGACGCCATGTGGGGGATGGATCTCGTGCTAGGGGAGGAATGCCTCCGAGAAGCCTCACTTTGAGCTGCGAGGTACCAGCATGTGCTGCGGCGGTACCACTGCCGCAGCGTCTACTCCAGGACGCTCGAGGTGGGTGATCTTGTCCTAAGGCGGGTGCTCTCCAAGGAAGGGCTGCACAAGCTCTCTCCCATGTGGGAGGGCCCGTTTGGGGTCGCCCACGTCTCCAGGCCTGGTGGCGCGTGCCTGGAGACGCAGGACGGGATCCCCATCTAGAACGCCTGGAACATCCAGCACCTCTGGAGGTTCTAGCCATGAAGCAAGGCCCAGTGCCTGTGAAGCAAGGCCTAGTGTCTGTGAAGAATCTCCGCTCGTGACTCTCACGTAATAATGAGTGGGGCTGTACACGCCTTGAAGTCTCAGGAGTGCCGCCCTCGGGCCTCGGGGGCTCCCTCCCATGCCTAGTGGCAGCACTTAGCTCCGCGCTGGTTAGAAGACAAGAAGACTAGATTAGGTGCCGGACGCGGCTTTTCATTTTCTTTCCGTAGTTGGTCGCCCTTTCTTTTAAGTGAGAGTTTGATTTCTGGTGTTCCTTGCTGGCCTGGTTTCTTTGTCCTTGTTGCCTCCCTTTCTGCCCTCGGGTCCTCGTTTTTGACCCGTTTTTCTCTCCCTCTCATGCCTCGTGAGGGGGCTGGGCAGGCGCCCTCGTGAGCCTTTTCGCTTTCTTGTCTTTTGAAGGCACCCTCGCTCGAGCTCGCAAGCTAGCACGCCCTTCTCAGTCCGTGCCCCCCTGGGTACCGCGACGCGAAGCACAAGGTTACAGTTGGCAATGCCTACGATCAGGGTCTAGAAGAATAAGGATTTCCTGGCAAATTTTTGCAGTTCTCGGGCGCCCCCCGACCACAGGAGACCTCGCCAGGCATTGGCGCGTCTCGTGAGGCGGAATCTACTCCAGGCACATCAAGCTAAGTCATTCTACGCGCATACATAAAACATGACGCCGCAACACAACACATGAATGATAAACATAGCACAACCACTTAGAAACCATAATTGTCGCACGCCCTAGCAGGGCCCCATACTTGTCTCTCTCTAATGCATGAAGGGATGGGTGATGGGGGCTCTACCTCCCCACCCATTTATAGACAAGGGGAGGCCAACCGTTGGCCTCCACAATCTAAGGTAATAATGTCCATTTTCTGCAGGCAGCAGGGACTCGTCAAGTCGGGCGGTTGCCTAGGCGGCATGGGGAAACGGAGACGCCCACGTCCAACCAATCGCCAGTGTCAAGCGGGGACACGGGATTTTGGGGCCCGCGGCACTCCGCGCTTGCCCCTTTGGCTTCGGCTCGAATCTAAGCCCGAGTGTGCCTTGGGCCCGGGGGCTTCTGTCGGCGTTCTGGGAACAGGGGTCCCCAGACTTGCCTGCCTGCGGCCCGCAGCGTGGCTCCACCAGCAGCCCCATACGGCCCATCTTCACCAGCAAACATTCAACACCCTCGCGAGGGGCTAAGCCTCGTGAGGCGGATGATGCAAGACCTCCTTAGGGGCGGCCTCACCAGGATGGCTCGCGAGGGGCAGAGAGACCAAGGCGAGGGGCACCTTGTGAGGTTCCTATGACGCAAGCCATGACGACCGAAACTAGGCGGGCGCTAGCATGTGCAGTGTCCTCGTTTCCTCTTTGGCGCTAAAGGGGCAAGCGCAGGCGAGGAGTCCCGAGGCATCAGGCAAAGGTTTCCATATCGGTGCAACAAGACCAAGACTAGCAGGACGACAAGACAGAGGTCACCGTGCAGCCAAAGGCGGCGTCACCACCAGAGCCTTTGGCAGGCGAAGACCACTTTTGTCAGGATAGCTTGTACTAGTTGTCTCCCTTCGAATTTGGTCGTTGTGGGATCCTTCCCGCTCAATATTTGGGAAAGAGGACCAGGGCCTCTATAAGTAGGACCGGCCACCACCAAGGGAGGCAACTGATTTAGACCCAGATCATCCCGAACCACACAAGGTCACCACACACAAGAACACCTCTCCTCAGGAGGCTGTTTTTCCCATGTAACTGTCATTCTCAGCCCAAGAGGCAATCCACCACACCACACTGGAGTAGGGTATTACACCACAACGGTGGTCTGAACCAGTATAAATCTTGTGTCTTGTGTTCTTTGGGTTCGTCAAGCTAGACTGTGAGATCGTAGAGTGTGTGAACTAGAGAGGGGAAGAGATCTTCGTGCACACCCCAGTGTTCGAACCCCAAGGGTTTTGCCAGAACCCGAAATCCAACAATAGCTATGCTCAATGAGTAGGAAGCCCCCAAGTATTTTGTAATCATGGCGTACAAGACAGATCAGGAGGATAGTCATAGCTATGCTCAATAAGCAGGAAGCCCCCCTGGTGACCCACAAGTATAGGGGATCTATCATAGTCCTTTCGATAAGTAAGAGTGTCGAACCCAACGTGGAGCATAAGGAAATGATGAGCGGTTTTCAGCAAGGTATTCTCTACAAGTACTGAAATAAGTGGTAACAGATAGTTTTGTGATAAGATAATTTGTAACGAGCAACAAGTAACAAAAGTAAATAAAGTGCAGCAAGGTGGCCCAATCCTTTTTGTAGCAAAGGACAAGCCTGGACAAACTCTTATATAAGGAAAAGTGCTCCCGAGGACACATGGGAATATCGTCAAGCTAGTTTTCATCACGTTCATATGATTCGCGTTTGGTACTTTGATAATTTGACATGTGGGTGGACCGGTGCTTGGGTGCTGTTCTTACTTGAACAAGCATCCCACTTATGATTAACCTCTATTGCAAGCATCCGCAACTACAACAAAAGTATTAAGCTAAACCTAACCATAGCATGAAACATATGGATCCAAATCAGCCCCTTACAAAGCAACACATAAACTAGGGTTTAAGCTTCTGTCACTCTAGCAACCCATCATCTACTTATTACTTCCCAATGCCTTCCACTAGGCCCAAATAATGGTGAAGTGTTATGTAGTCGACGTTCACATGACACCACTAGAGCTAGACAACATACATCTCATCAAAATATCAAACGAATACCAAATTGACATGACTACTAATAGCAAGACTTCTCCCTTGTCCTCAGGAACAAACATAACTACTCACAAAGCATATTCATGTTCATAATCAGAGGGGTAATAATGTGCATAAAGGATCTGAACATATGATCTTCCACCAATTAAACCAACTAGCATCAAGTACAAGGAGTAATTAACACTACTAGCAACCTACTAGCACCAATCCCGGACTTGGAGACAAGAATTGGATACAAGAGATGAACTAGGGTTTTGAGATGAGATAGTGCTGATGAACATGTTGATGGAGATTGCCCTCTCCCGATGAGAGGAGCATTGGTGATGACGATGGCGATGATTTCCCCCTCTGGGAGGGAAGTTTCCCCGACGGAACAGCTCTGCCGGAGCTCTAGATTGGATCCTCCAAGGTTCCTCCTCGTGGCGGCGGAGTTTCATCCTGAAAGGTTGCTTATTATTTTTTCTCGACGAAAGACTTCATATAGGAGAAGATGGTCATCAGAGAGCCACCAGGGGGCCCACGAGGTAGGGGGCGCGCCCTAAGGGGGGCGCCCCCACCCTCGTGAGCAGGGTGTGGGCCCCCTTGTCTTCATCTTTGGCGAGGATTTTTCATTATTTATTATAAGGTGTTCCGTTGAGTTTTAGGACTTTTGGAGTTGTGCAGAATAGGTCTCTAATATTTTCTCCTTTTCCAGCCCAGAATTCCAGCTGCTGGCATTCTCCCTCCTTATGTAAACCTTGTAAAATAAGAGAGAATAGCCATAAGTATTGTGACATAATGTGAAATAACAGCCCATAATGCAATAAACATCGATATAAAAGCATGATGCAAAATGGACGTATCAACTCCCCCAAGCTTTGACCTCGCTTGTCCTCAAGGGAAAGCCGATAACAATAAATATGTCCCCATGTTTAGAGGTGGAGGCTTCGATAAAAATAAAATACGGACATGAGGGCATCATGATTATTCTCATAACAACAACATATATAGATATTGTCATATGATTACTTATGTTCAAGTGATGATCTATTCACAATGCAAAAGTATGAATCAAAAACCTTATTGAGAACCAACAAACTATAACCTCAGTCATTGAAGCAATTGCAATTTATCATAACATCAGAAAGAGTCTATGTCAGAGCTAAAAGCAAGTCCACATACTCAACTATCATCTAGTCCTTCATAATTGCTAACACTCGCACAATATTTGTGGTTACGGAGTTTTAATCAGACACAGAGAAAGATAGGGGCTTATAGTTTCGCCCCACAACCTTTTACCTCAAGGGTAATGCCAACAATAATAACTCATGCTCCCCTACATCCAATTAGATACATCTATCAGGATCTTTCCAACACATTGTGCTTGCCAAAGGATAAAATGTAAAAAGGAAAGGTGAAGATAACCATGCCTCTTGCATAAGGTAGAATATAATAATAAAAGATAGGCCCTTCACAGAGGGAAGCAGAGGTTGCCATGCGCTTTTATGGTTGGATGTACAAAATCTTAATGCGAAAGAACGTCACTTTATATTTCCCCTTGTGATATGAACCTTTATTATGCAGTCTGTCACTTTTATTACTTCCACATCACAAGATCATATAAAGCTTATTTCTCCCACACTAATCATACATATTTAGAGCAATTTTTATTGCTTTGCACCGATGAGAACTTACTTGAAGGATCTTACTCAATCCATAGGTAGATATGGTGGACTCTCATGGCAAAACTGGTTTAAGGGTATTTGGAAGCACAAGTAGTATCTCTACTTGGTGCTGATAATTTGGCTAGCATGAGGGGGAAAGGCAAGCTCAACATGTTGGATGATCCATGACAATATACTTTATCTCAGATATAAGAAAACATAACCCATTACGTTGTCTTCCTTGTCCAACATCAACTCTTTAACATGTCATATTTTGATGAGTGCTCCCAATCATAAAAGATGTCAATAATAGTATATTTATATGTGAAACCTCTCTTCCTTATTACTTCCTATTAATTGCAACGATGACCAAAGCTATGTCTGCCAACACCCAACAACTTTTAATGATCACACTCTTTCTATGTGAAGTCATTACTATCAATAAGATCAATATGAAGTTTTGTTTCTTCTTATTCTTTTTCTCTTTTCTTTTATTCACCCAAGGTCATAGCAAGAAAATCAAGCCCTTAACTCAACACTAATCTTTATTATATAGCTGACGGACTCGATTACATAGAGAGATCATAAAGAAAAACTTAAAACTAGATCATGCCATAAACTTTATTCTACTAGATCAAAATACTACCAAAAGAATCAAACTAAGAAAAACGGTAAAGATAAAAGTGATGGTGATATGATACGGGGGCACCTCCCCCAAGCTTGGCGGTTGCCAAGGGGAGTGCCCATACCCATGTTATTATATCTCCTTGGTTGGTGAAGAAGGTGGAGGTGTTGTTGATGATGCAGGCTTGTCATCCATCTTCCAAGGCATAGGTTCACCATCATAGAAGGATGATCGAGTCTCCGGAATCCTCGAATCTGCAGCCAAACTCATTCTTTTGAATCTATATTCATACTCACAATTTTGGTTTTGCAGGTCATAGATTTGGGCTTGGAGGTGATCGATCTTCTCATATAGCCTGAAGATGGCCTCCTCGGTGTCCTTGGCATCCGGCTTGTAGTTGTTAGTGAACTCCGCGAGCATCGTGTGGCTAGCGTTGATTCCATGCCCCACCATCCCCTGGCACTTGAAAACTTGTTGCTCCATTGCTTCGAGCCTCGTCTCCATGCTTCCGGTTCCCTTTGGTCCCTCAGCATCACGGATGTGCAGCAACCCATCACGCATCTCAATGGTTTGAGGGTGTCGCAGCACCTCCGCGAGGTAAGGGTTGATGACCTTCTCGAAGAACTTGTCCTTGGAAGCACTTGGAGACGTCATGATAATCTAGATCTGTTAGAAAAACAGCTCAAAACAAAAATAGGAAATTTTTACGTGATACGGGAGTCAAAACCCCCGGGAGATTATATAATGAATTTTTACCGACCAAAATACGTATCGTGCAAGAAAACGGAGTCCGGAAGGCACACGAGGTGCTCACGAGGTAGGGGGGCGTGCCCAGGGGGTAGGGCACGCCCTCCACCCTCGTGGGGCCCTCGTGTCCTTCCCGGACTGCTACTTAATTTTCTATTTTTCTAAATATTCCAAAACATAGAAATATTGCCTTAAAAATTGTTTTGGAGTCGGTTTACTTACCGTACCACATACCTATTCCTTTTCGGAGTCTGAAACGTTCTGGAAAGTGTCTCTTATGTATTCCTCCGGGGTTACAGTTTCAATAATATTGGTTTCAACATTTATGGGATTACCTGAGATATAATGTTTGATTATTTGACCGTTTACCACCTTCGGATTTGTGACTCCGAAGTTGTTGCTTTTTATGGCACTGGAACGATAGACCTCCTCGATAACATAGGGGCCTTCCCATTTAGAGGGAAGTTTACCTGCAAAAAATCTTAAACGAGAATTGTATAGCAATACATAATCACCTACATTAAACTCACGCTTTTGTATCCTTTTGTCATGCCATCTTTTAACCTTTTCTTTAAACAACTTGGCATTTTCATAAGCTTGGGTTCTCCATTCATCAAGTGAGCTAATATCAAATAACCTATTTTTACCGGCAAGTTTGAAATCATAGTTGAGCTCTTTAATAGCCCAATAAGCCTTGTGTTCTAGTTCGAGAGGTAAGTGACATGCTTTTCCATAGACCATTTTATACGGAGACATGCCCATAGGATTTTTATATGCAGTTCTATAGGCCCACAATGCATCATCAAGTTTCTTGGACCAATTCTTTCTAGACCTATTGACAGTATTTTGCAAAATTAATTTGAGTTCTCTATTACTCAATTCTACTTGACCACTAGACTGTGGGTGATACAGAGATGCAATTCTATGATTGACGTCATATTTAGCCATCATTTTACGGAAAGCACCATGAATAAAATGTGAACCACCATCGGTCATTAAATATCTAGGGACTCCAAACCTAGGAAAAATAACTTCTTTAAGCATTTTAATAGAAGTGTTATGATCAGCACTACTAGTTGGAATAACTTCTACCCACTTAGTAACGTAATCAACAGCAACTAAAATATGTGTATATCCATTAGAGGCAGGAAAAGGTCCCATATTATAAAAGCCCCAAACATCAAATGGTTCAATAAAAAGTGAATAATTCATAGGCATTTCTTGACGTCTACTAATATTACCAATTCTTTGACATTCATCACAAGATAGGAAAAACTTACGGGCATCCTTGAAGAGAGTAGGCCAATAAAAACTGGATTGCAATACCTTATGTGCAGTTCTATCTCCCGCGTGGTGTCCTCCATAAGTTTCGGAGTGGCACTTGCATAGTATTTGTTCCTGTTCATGCTTAGGTACACAACGTCTAATAACAGCATCACTCCTTCTTAATAAAGATGTGGGTCATCCCAAAAGTAATGTCTCAAATCATAGAAGAACTTTTTCTTTTGTTGGTATGTGAAGCTAGGTGGTATGAACTTAGCAACAATGTAATTAGCATAATCAACATACCAAGGGGTACTATGAGAAGTACTTATGACATTTAATTGTTCATCAGGAAAGCTATCATCAATAGGTAGTGGGTCATCAAGAACATTCTCTAACCTAGATAAGTTGTTTGCAACGGGGTTCTCAGCTCCTTTTCTACCAACAATATGTAAATCAAATTCTTGTAGCAAGAGAACCCATCTAATAAGTCTAGGTTTAGCATCTTTCTTCTCGATAAGATATTTAATAGCAGCATGATCAGTGTGGATAGTTACTTTAGAATCAACAATATAAGGTCTGAACTTATCACAAGCAAATACAACTGCTAAAAGTTCTTTTTCAGTAGTAGCATAATTTCTTTGAGCATTGTCTAGAGTCTTACTAGCATAATGGATAACATTTAATTTCTTATCAACTCTTTGCCCTAGAACAGCACCTACAACATAATCGCTAGCATCACACATAATTTCAAAGGGTAAATTCCAATCAGGTGGCTGAACAATAGGTGCAGAGACTAATGCTTTCTTAAGTATTTCAAACGCTTCTACACAATCATCATCAAAGACAAACGGTATATCTTTTTGCAATAAATTAGTCAGAGGCCGAGAAATTTTTGAGGAGTCCTTAATGAACCTCCTATAAAATCTGGCGTGACCAAGGAAACTTCTTATACCTTTGATGTCCTTGGGACATGGCATCTTTTCAATAGCATCAACCTTGGCTTTATCAACTTCAATACCTCTTTCAGAAAGTTTATGCCCCAAGACAATACCTTCATTAACCATAAAGTGGCACTTTTCTCAATTCAAGACAAGATTAGTTTCTTCACATCTCTGCAAAACTCGATCAAGATTGCTCAAGCAATAATCAAAAGAAGATCCATAGACGGAAAAGTCGTCCATGAAAACCTCACAAATCTTTTCTATCGGATTTCGGGTTCCGGCAGACCCTTGAGGTTCGAACACTGGGGTACACGTGGAGATTTCGCCTCCTGCCTACCTGCACTCCTCCGCCTTGCTAGGATCTAAACTAAGGAAAGAACAGCACAAGAGACGCAAGGTTTATACTGGTTCGGGCCACCATTGTGCTGTAATACCCTACTCCAGTGTGTGGTGTGGTGGATTGCCTCTTGGGATGATGATGATGAACAATACAATGAAGAATAGCCTCGTGAGGGTCTGTTCTTGGGTGGGGCGATGAACTACTGGGAGGAGCTCAGTCACCCTTGTCTCTCTCTACCTGATCTTCTCTATCCTTCCAACCCCCCGGCTCCCTTTGCTCTGTGGGTGGCTGGTCCTATTTATACAGGCCCTGGTCCTCTTCCCAAATATCGAGCGGGAAGGGAGCCAACAATGGCGGGCTAATTTGAAGGGGGACAGCTAGTATCAGCTATCCTGACAAAAGTAGTCTTCGCCTGCACAAAGCTCTGGTGATGACGCCGTCTTGGGCTCCATGGTGACCTCCGTCTCGTAGTCCTCCTGGTCTTGGTCTCGTTGCACCGAAAAGGCAACCTTTGCCTAACGCCTCGGTACTCCGCGGCTGCGCTTGCCCCCTTTGCACTAAAGAGGAAGGAAGGACACTGCGCGGGCTGGCACCCACCTGGCACCCCCGGTCGTCATGGCTTGCGTCACGAGCACCTCGTGAGGTACCCCGCCTTGATCTCTCCGCCTCCTCGTGAGCCAGCCTGACGAGGCCACGCCTGAGGAAGCTCCGCGTCGTCCGCCCCGTGAGGCTTGTCCCCTCGCGAGGGTCTTGGGTTTGTGTTGGTGAAGATGGGCCGCGCTGGGCCCCCCTTTGAGCCAGGCCGGAGGCAGGCAAGTCTGGGGACCCCTGTTCCCAGAACGCCGACAGTAGCCCCCAGGCCCAAGGTGCGCCCGGACATGGCCGTGCAGGGAGGCGGAAGGGCAAGAGCGAAGCGCCGCGGGCCCTAACAACCTGCGGCCTTGGGCGCCGCATGGCGGTTGATTGGACGTGGGCGCCCAAGCAACCGCACGAGTTGATAATGGAGCGGCCTCCACCTAGGCTTTGCTTCTTGCTTTCCCCGGTTGCTGCTCAGATCCCCTTTCCTGCGCCTCTCCTTCCTCCAAAATTTCCAGATCCACTCTGACCGTGCGACCTAGGAAGCCATGGTGCCTCGTCAGCCCCCGGCCGTAGCTTGGTACTCGTCTGCCCTGGACCCGCAGAATGTGTCAGAGGCGAGCCTTGCCCTGTTGCGCCGGATGGCGACGACGCGGGGCATCAACGGGGCGAAGGTGTTTAAAGCCGGCTCCGCCATCCCTGAGGGTCAAGGGAGCACCTTCTATCTGCTCTTCGTAAGTGCCATTGCTGCTGGCCTGGTGCCTCCCTTCTCCGAGTTCTTCTTCTCTGTCCTCCGCCACTATAAGCTACAAGCCCTGCATCTCCACCCCAACTCCGTCCTTCTCCTGGCAATCTTCGCCTATTACTGCCAGGCTCACGTAGGGGTGCAACCCTTAGTGTCCTTGCTGCGCCACTACTTCTACCCCCGGACCTCTCGTGGTACTGCTTCCACGTGCGCGAGCTTCATCGCATACGGTGGCGCCATTGCCATTTCAAACCCCGGGAAAAGGATTGAGGGCTTCAGGAGCAAGTGGGTCTTGGTGGATGCTGGGCGCATCCACCCTCGGCTGATCTTGCCCACGGAGCAGCCCACGAGCTCCAGCGATTGGGGTCGAGCGGAGCTCACGGACCCCCGCGCGAAGCTGATGTTGGAGAAGATGGACGCGGATCTGAGGCCGGCCAACATGGCAGCGGCGAAGCTGACCGGCGCGTCGCTACTGAGGGAATTCCTGGAGCACGAGCTGGCCCCACTTCGGCAGTACTCACTTCCAATGTGGAGGCCCCGTCCGAGCCCCGCGGCCTTAGCCGACGGAGATCTGGCTGCGGTCCTCCAATCTCTGGTCGGGGGCGATGTGGCGAGGTTGGCGGGCGCTCCTACGCCCTTGTTCCTCCACGACGACTGGGAGCAGGTAGTGGAGTCCATGCCCGTCTTCAACGGGGATGGGCCCGTGCCCGTGGAAACTCCCGAGGAACCGGTGGACGTGCCCTCCGACGACTCCAGCGAAGAGGAGGAAGGAGGGGAGCGGGGAAAGTGGCCTGACTCCGAGGCGACTGATGGAGAGTCGGGGGCTCCCCTCCCCCGGCGCAGGTCCCGCGTTCTCCGCATCTCTCCGAGCGATGACGACAAGGATGACGACGAAGACGACGATGAGGACAACGACGAGCAGGACGGCGGGAGCTCGCCCCCGATTCCGAAGAAGGACAGGACTGGGCTGATCTCCCGCGGGTCTGCCCCGGCCCCGGGGCGGACCGCAGATGCGCCTTCCGCCTCCAAGCTTCCCGAGGTTGACCCTTCCAGCCGGCTTTCAGGCTTCAAATTTGGCCGGAGGCCGCTTGAGCTCACTGGCGACGACCCGTAAGCATTCGATTCTTGTCTTAATCTCTTGCTCTGCTTCTGAGGCTTGACGTCCGCATCTCTTGGGTAGGCTGGCGCCCGCCGCAAAGAAGCCGAAGGGGGCTCCCGAGGTTCCATCTGTGGCAGCGCTTCTGCCCATGAAGGAGGGTGACCGGTCGTCCTCGCGAGGCCTGGCTGAGCTGGCTGGGGCGAGCTCAGCCCCCACGGCCCAAGTGGCTCCCGAAGTGCTCTTGCCTGCCACCGCCACTTCAGCTGTCGGGGCGCGGCAGACTCCGCCTCAGGACGCTGTGGCCGCGCTGCCGTCTTCTCCTCCTACTCCACCGGCTGCCGTCTCTCCGACTCCTTCTGCCGTTCTGGATCGTGCTGTTGCTGAGCTGGACCGACTGCGTCAGGATCTTCTTGGCGCCGACCCCCGCTCGGTGGCCGGGCGCTTGGAGCTGGCTTCAGGATGGGTTCGCTCCTACGCTTCGATTCGGGCGGCGCTGGTCCAGGCCTCGACGGCATGCGACAAGGAGAAGCAGGCCGTCCTTGAGGCGAAGGCTGCTCGTGATGCAGCCCTGGGGGAGGTGGTCGACGTCCGTGGCCATTGCAAGGCGCTAGAGGGCGAACTGCAAGGTTTGCGGGACCAGCTCGCGAACGAGGTCCGCCTTCGGCAAGAGCAGGAAGAAGGTGTGAAGGCTCGCGAGGCGGCTCTCAAGGAGAGGGAGGTCAAGCTCAAGAAATGCCGCGACCGCCTAGGTGCGCTGGAGCAGGAGTTGGGGGCGAGGAAGGCCAAGCTGGACGACGAGGCCCTGGTTCTTGCGGAGGACCACGTGGCCTTCGCGGAGATGGAGGCTAGTGCTCGCTCCTCACTGAGGTCGCTTTACGACAGCGGCCTGGAGAGCCCACTGGCTGGCGCCGAGGACGGCCCCGCCAAGCTGCTTCCCTTCCTGGTTCACGCTCTTGAAGATGTCGCCCATGGCCTTGGCCCCGCGGCCGAGGCCGAGGCGTGTGTCCTGTCTTCTGCAGCAATGAGGCGGGTCCTCACCCACATCTACCTTCGCGATCCCGGTGTCGACCTCGACAGCCTGCTGGAGCCAGTGAGCGGCGAGCGTGCCGCTGCCGCTGCCGAGGCCGTGAAGGGTCGCGCAGAGGCCCTGTTGGGGAAGTTCCGGGCCTTCAGCACCAAGCCGAAGCAAGGCGCTGCCGACCCCACCACTCCATGAGGCGTACCCAATCCGCACTGCTCCATCGCCGACAAGTGACTCCGTCGCGGCTCCTGTCTTGCCTTTAATTCCTGCACATGTATCATGCCTCGGGGAGGCGTTTAAACTTGTGTTTTGCATTGAGATAACAGTGTGGACTGTAATATTTGCTTTTGAATTCCTTGAAATTTGCGCCTTTCCTTCCTACTTGCTTATGTTCTACGCCGGCAGAGCCCGGCCCCGCGCATGCCTCACCCAGCGTTGGTCCCGACCGGAAACCAGGACGGGGCCAAGGAGTGAGGGGCCACGTGACAAGTTAGGCTCCTGAGTCGCGATGCTCAGGAGTCCCCCTTGGTGCACGAACAGCAAGTAGGGAGGTGTGATGCGGGTGGATCTACCGTTCTATGTCTGCAGAACCTGGCCACGCGCGTACCTCACCCAGCGTTGGTCCCGACCGAAAACCAGGACAGGGCCACGGAGTGAGGGGCTATGTGACCAGTTAGGCTCCTGAGTCGCGATGCTCAGGAGTCCCCCTTGACGCTCGAACGGCCTTCGTACCTTGGCTCCGCTCGGGGAGAGACGCACGACGAACCAGGCCCGGGGGGACCTGGCTGGGTGGCGTGCGTCTGGGTGTGACCCAGGCGCAGCCCCCGTGCCCAGCCCCCTCGCGCGGCACTCCCGAGGGAAGGCATTACGATGAGGCTAGACACTGAGCTCTGGGCTCCCTGAGGTTGGTGCAGCCCGGGGCCACCCTCAGTTGTTTATCACCAGCGCGGAGCATAGCGCTACCGTATGTGTACGGGCATAGCTGCTACTCGGCAGTGTCGTCAGCCAGCGCGGAGCATGGTGCTTCCACTGGTACGTGGGAGGGGGGCCCCTCCGGAAGGAGCCCCCGGGGCGTGTACAGCCCCGCCCTGACACGTGGCTGGCATGGTAGGGCCTGGCGAGGTGTATCTGGGCACCTGTGAGCCAGCGTGGGACTCACGGGGCCCTACCTCTAGGCGGGTTGTGCCTGGCACTGGGCCTTATCTTGTGATGTGTCCCTGCAAATTTGGTTAGATGTCGGCACTCTACGTCCTCGGGTCCCGGCCCTCGAGCTGGTCTCAGCCGTCGCTGGTATGCCAGGTCGCAATGCCATGGACAAGGCCAGAGGGTGAGGGCTGGAGAGCCAGTAAGAGCCCTGAGTCGCGATGCTCAGGTACCCCCCCTTTAACGTGCAAGTGGTCGGCATGGAGAAGAAGAGGTGCCGTGGACCGGCATCAAATAATCAAGCATGGTGGGTCTAATGCATAATCGGAAATAAACGCAAACGGGATACATGCCGCTGGGCCTGGCCCGAGCGGCTTGGGGATCATGCAGCCCGAGGGGCACCCCTAACAAGGTAAGCTAACAACATGGAATAAAAAAGGGATACACGCCGCAGGGACGGACCCACGCGGCCTGGGAATAATGCATCACTGGGGGGGCGCTCCCAGCTGGAAATAAAACTCGAAAGATGTCACCTGATGATGTTGAGGATGAAGGAGCGTTGATGTAGCAAGCTCGGTGGGCTGCGTTGATGTAGTGAGGGGATGCCTCCTGAGTGGTCGGGCTGGACGATGTCTTCTTCTTCTTAGGGGCGGTCTTGGGAGGCCTCCTGCTTCCACGATCCGGGTCTTCCAGTGACGCGGCCTGAAAGGCTCGTTCCAGGGAACACACCACGTCCTTCTCTTCACATGGCACCGTGATGACTCCGCCACTTCCTGGCATCTTGAGGATGTTGTAGCCGGGGTGAGTTACGACCATGAACTTGGCCAGCGCTGGGTACCCAAGGATGGCATTGTACGGCAGGCGAATGTGAGCGATGTCGAAGTCGATGAGCTCAGTGCGGTAGTTGTCGCGTGCCCCGAAGGTGACAGGGAGGCGGACCTGCCCAATCGGGACCGTGGAGCCGTCGGTGACACCAGAGAAAGGCTTGGTTGGCTGAAGCTGGCTGTAGGGCACTTGGAGGTTGTTGAATGTTTCCACGGACAGGACGTTGAGCCCTGCACCGCCATCGATGAGGGTCTTGGTGACCACCACGTTGCTGATGATTGGGGAACAAAGCATCGGGAGAACTCCGGCTGTAGCCGCACACTTGAGCTGATCTGGTGAGCTGAACGTGATGGCACACACCGACCACCTGAGAGGGCGCTTGGCTTCGAGCCTGGGGAGAACGGCATTCACTTCGCGGGCGAACTGCTTGAAGATGCGCTGGGAGGCTGGGGCTTGTGCCCCGCCCAGGATGCAGGTGATCGCGCGCGGCTCCTGGAAGCCCCCAGCCCCCTCGTCCTGGTGGCGGTCCTCGTTTCTCCTTGGCTGCGGCGGCAGCGGTGGGAGGCCTGCGTTACCTTGCGGGCGATCCTCGCGAGGCTGATCCCTCCAGTCTCCCTCGCGAGGCTGATGTAACACCCCGGATATAACTTTCCCTATTTGTACTCCAACTCTTGCCGTTTCCGGTGTTAAGTTATATTTATTTCCTCGGGTTCGGGTTTTGCCTCCGTGTGTTGTTATCGTTGTCATGCATCTCATATCATGTCATCATGTGCATTGCATTTGCATACGTGTTCGTCTCATGCATTCGAGCATTTTCCCCGTTGTCCGTTTTGTATTCCGGCGCTTCGTTCTTCTCCGGTGGTCATTTCTAGCTTTCTTTCGTGTGTGGGGTTTAAACATTTCCGGATTGGACCGAGACTTCCCAAGCGGCCTTGGTTTACTACCGGTAGACCGCTTGTCAAGTTTCGTATCATTTGGACTTCGTTTGATACTCCAACGGTTAACCGAGGGACCGTAAAGGCCTCGTGTGTGTTGCAGCCCAACAACCCTCCAATTTGGCCCAAAACCCACCAAACTCTGCTCCATGTCCTAGAGCGTTCGATCACGATCGCGTGGCCGAAAACCGCACCTCATTTGGACTCTCCTAGCTCCCTCTATGCCTATAAATAGCCCCTCCTCCGAAATTCCGGATCTCCTCGTCCAAACCCTAGAAAAGTCCTCCTCGCGCCGGCCGGACACGTCCATCCCCGGCCGGACACGTCCGCCACCTCCGCCAGCCAACCAGCAGCCGCCACGTGGCCTGGGCGAGCCCCACATCGCCGCCGCCGCCCGAGGCCCGCCCGAGCCCGCGGGAGGCCCTCCCCGGCCCATTCATCGCGCCGCCCCGCGCCTCCTTTTCCTCCCCCGCCCGCCGCCACCCGCCGACGAGCCGCCGCCGCCTCTCCGCCGCGGGCCGCCGCACGCCGCCGCCTCTCCACGCCGGCACCGCGCCGCCGCGCGCCATCGCCGGGTCCTCGCCGCCCCTTCGACGACTCGCTCCGGCCAGATCCGGTCGGGCCGGACCAGATCCGCCTCTTCCCCTCCTCCCCGCCGCTTCTTCGCTCGCCGGAGCCGGCAAGGCTCGCCGGAATCGCCTCGGTTCGCGCGCCGACGTCAAACCCTAGATCCGGAGGTCGAAAATTCTACCAAGTCCCTGATATTTTCTGTGTCAAGTGCCCATGGTCGTAGCTCCGTAACTTTGCGTCCGTAGCTCTGATTTATGCATATAGCATATCAAAATGTTCACCTCAGAGGGTACATCATTTCATTCCATTGCATCATTTTCATTTGAGCTCATCTTGATGCCCGAAATGCTGTTAGAAGAGGGCTACTTGAGTTAATTGTCAGATCTGCTACTCCGTTTAGCACTTTTGTCATTTTTGCCATGATTATTGTGTGCATGATATGCCCGTGAGTTCTACATGTGTTTTGTTAAGGGTTTTGTCATCTTTCCAGAGGTCCAACCCATGTATTTTTAGGATGTGTGTGGTGACTTGTGCAAGCTTGCAAAGTGGTGCACTTGCTAAGTCTGTTTTCAGGGACTTAGTAATATCACTAAGTCCTGGAGCTGTTTATCTCATGATGCCATATGTTCTTATTGTTTCCTAGTGATCCGTGCCTCTTTTGAGGATGATCAGTAAGGGAGTTTTGTTAATATTGTAGTGCTCTATCCATCCATGTCTTTGTTTGCAATTATGGAGCACACTAGCTTGAGTCAATTGAGCTCTACTTTTGCTACTTTGTGAATCTGGGCAGATTGTCAACTTGTTTGCAATTTTGCCGGTGATGTTGTCGTTGATCCGTGCATGCTATGCTATTGTTCTTGCCATGTCTAGCTTTCATTTTGTGCCTTCTTAGTGGATGTATGCTTGTCTTGCCATGACTTGCTCTGTAGTGAGTGCATCGAGCTTGTAAACATGCCTGCTTGAGTTATATTTCAGCATGTGTCAGTTTTTCACTAAGTCTGAAGCTGATTATGTTTTTGCTATGTTCACATGCTTGCAATTGTATTTTCTGATCCCTTTTGGCTCAAGGTCACTAAGGGACTTTTGTTAAGCTCTTTGAGTAGCTCCATGCCATGCTTTACTTTGCCATGTTCAGGTCATGTAGCATGTAGTTTTGTTGCTCCGAAGAGGGCTACCTGATCTGAAATTCCAGACAAGTGTTGATTTCACTAAGTCTGAGATCTGTTTGCCATTTGCATTTTTGCCATGCTTGTTTGAACCTGTTAAAGGATGATTTGGCCATAGCTCAGTGCTAGGATTTTGTTAAGAATCTTGTGTGCATCCCTGCCATGTATTTTGTTGTCATGTTTGGTTGCTGTAGCATGTTCATTTCATTGCATTTAGATGCCTACTTGCTGTAAATCGCAGACCGGTGTCATTTTTGAATCGCTTGCCATTTCCAAACCGTAACTCCGATTCCGGCGTTCTTTATATCGTTTTCAAGCGATTTCATCTTCCAGTGGCACACTTGGATTTCCATGTTGAGGCCAGGTTCATGCATTTCCTGTAATATCTTGCATTTGGCATCCTGCATCGCATCCCGCATAGCATATCATCATTTCATCATATTGCTTGTTCTTGCACGTGGTTGATTGTATCCTTGTTGCTTGTTTGTCTTGTTTGGGTAGAGTCGGGAGATGAGTTCGCTAACGAGGAGCCCGTTGAGTTTGCTTTCGAGGATCTAGTCAACTCTGACAACTGTGCAGGCAAGATGATCATACCCTCGAAATCACTACTATCTTTGCTATGCTAGTTTTGCTCGCTCTTTTGCTATGCCAATGCTACGATGCCTACCACTTGCTTGCAAGCCTCCCAAATTGCCATGTCAAATCTCTAAACCACCTTTGTCCTAGCAAACCGTTGATTGGCTATGTTACTGCTTCGCTCAGCCCCTCTTATAGCGTTGCTAGTTGCAGGTGAAGATTGGAGGCCGTTCCATGTTGGAACATTTATTTACTTGTTGGGATATCATTATATTGTCGGGTTATCTTAATGCATCTATATACTTGGTAAAGGGTGGAAGGCTCGGCCTCTCGCCTAGTGTTTTGTTCCACTCTTGCCGCCCTAGTTTCCGTCATATCGGTGTTATGTTCCCGGATTTTGCGTTCCTTACGCGGTTGGGTTATAATGGGAACCCCTTGATATTTCGCCTTGATTAAAGCTTTTCTAGCAATGCCCAACCTTGGTTTTACCATTTGCCACCTAGCCTTTTTTTCCCTTGGGTTCTGCAGACTCAAGGGTCATCTTATTTTACCCCCCCGGGCCAGTGCTCCTCTGAGTGTTGGTCGAAACTAGAGCCCCTTGCAGCGCCACCTCGGGGAAACTCGAGGGCTGGTTTTAGTTGTACGGATTGCTTATCTGAGTGTGCCCTGAGAAAGAGATATGTGCAGCTCCTATCGGGATTTGTCGGCACATTCGGGCGGTGTTGTTGGTCTTGTTTTAACCTGTCGAAGTGTCTTGAATTACCGAGATACCGAGTCTGATCAGAACGTCTTGGGAGGAGGTCTATTCCTTCATTGACCGTGAGAGCTTGTCATGGGCTAAGTTGGGACTCCCCTGCAGGGATTTTGAACTTTCGAAAGCCGTGCCCGCGGTTATGGGCAGATGGGAATTTGTTAATGTCCGGTTGTAGATAACTTGAACCTTAACTTAATTAAAATGAATCAACCGAGTGTGTTGCCGTGATGGCCTCTTCTCGGCGGAGTCCAGGAAGTGGACACGGTGTTGGAGTAATGTTTGCGCAGGTTGCTCTCTAGTTTCTTGCTCGCGCTTTGCCTCCTCTTCTCGCTCTCCTTTGCGAATAAGTTAGCCACCATACTTGCTAGTCGCTTGCTGCAGCTCCACTTATATTTTACCTTGCCATACCTATAAGCTTAAATAGTCTTGATCGCGAGGGTGCGAGATTGCCGAGTCCCTGTGGCTCACAAATTACTATTACACCAGATGCAGGTCCTGATGATTCCGCTCCAGGTGACGCGTATGAGCTCAAGTGGGAGTTCGACGAAGACTCTCAACGTTACTATGTTTCCTTTCCCGATGATCAGTAGTGGTGCCCAGTTGGGGGTGATTGGGATCGTGTCGCATGTTGGGTTCTCTTTTATTTTGGCGCCGTAGTCGGGCCATGAGTGTTTGGATGATGTAATGTTATTTATGTACTTGATTGATGTGGCAAGTGTAAGCCAACTATTTTTTCTCCCCTTTCATTATTATATTACATGGGATGTTGTGAAGATTGCCTAACTTGCGACATATGCCTTCAATGCGATTATGTCTCTAAGTCGTGCCTCGACACGTGGGAGCTATAGTTGCATCGAGGGTGTTACAAGTTGGTAATCAGAGCCTTCCCCGACCTTAGGAGCCCCATTGCTTGATCGTTTTTAGTGGCCGAGTTGTGTCTAGAAAAATGTTTTGAGTCTTTAGGAATTATATATCGGAGAGTTTAGGAATTCTTTTTACCTCCCAGTCTCGTCATCGCTCTGGTAAGGCATCCTGACGTAGAGTTTTGACTCTTCTCTTCTCAAATTTCACAAAAAAATAATTTAGGATCACGCGGGTATGTTGGAATCGTTCCGATGGTTTTATGATGAGAACATTGACTTGGTGCCTCCTGTCAGGGGTTTAGTGGAAGTGTCCCGGGGAGTTGAGCTCTGAGGTGTTGTCATCATAATTTTATCATTGCAGTTCTGGAATACCTGAGTTTAGTACGCCGATATCGAAAATCTCTTTTATGCAGTTCGTTGGTGAGATAACCTCGACGCCACCCAGTACTGGGGCGGGAGTTCAGGAGTATCGCCATAACTTGTATAACGGATTCTTTTCGAAGGTTGAGGTAGATGGTTTCCGAAGGTTTCTTGGTTATGTGTTGAAGGATGGATACAGCTGGATGTAGGATTTGCTAGTTTGGTTGAGATATTATGCTTTACCTGTATCCCCAACACCTGATTGCATAACCGGAAAGGTTCGGGAGTTTCATAGGTGGGAATTCTAGTAGCTCTAGTTTTTCTTCCACGGATATTGGTTTGAGATTGGGATTTCTTACCAATTATTCGTTCTTGATCCGTACCTTGTTGATTTATTTCTCTACCTTAATTCTACATGGCTTCTCAATTTATGGATATGTGACCATTTCAAGAGGAATGCATTCGTTCATTTTGTTCGGATGTGAAGACTATATGTTGCAATTTTCATTCCATTGGATTCATCTTCAATACTTATCTGTCAATGTGCTAATGGTGGTCAACCTCTTCAGGATGGCTCCTCCAATGCGCACGACTCCGAATCCTGATCCGCCACCACCTCCACCTCCTCCGGAGGCATGGCAAGCTGTGATGGCCGCAACCAATGCAAACACATAGTTGATCATGCAAATTCTTCAAGAGCGCAACCAAGGGAATCAAGGCAGCAATCAGAGTCACTTTGCTACACTCAACCAGTTCCTTGCTAATGGGCCAAAGACTTTCAGCAATTGTGTTGAGGCAACCGATGCTGACTTTTGGCTAGTGGATCTGTGCAAGCATTTCGAGTGCAGTAACGTCAGGCCTGAGGACTTTGTTAAGTTCGCTTCCTTCCAACTCAAAGATCAGGCTGCAGAATGGTTCCAGCAGTACAAGGACTCCAGAGGCGGACGTGTTATCACTTGGGATGATTTCCGTCGAGATTTCAGGGCTCATCATATTCCCCAGAGCGTGGTTGAAAGCAAGCGTGAGGAATTCCGCAATCTGAAGCAAGGCTCTTTGTCTGTCTATGACTACAACAAGTTGTTTCAGAAGCTCGCCCGTTTTGCCAAGCAGGACGTGCCTGATGAGAAGAGCATGATATATCAATTCAGGGGTGGTCTCAGAGAAGAAATTCAGCTAGCTCTTGTCCTCTTTGAGCCCTTGAGATACGATGAGTTCTACAACATGGCACTGAAGCAAGAGGCTGCTCATTTGAGGTGTGATGCTTCCAAGAAGCAAGTCAGAGATGTTACTCCTTCTTCCTCTACTCAAGTGGCCAAGCAGCAGAAGTATTGGCTTCCTCCTCCTCCGTTCCGTCAGCTGTATCAGCAGAAGAGCAAAGGTGGCAGTGGTTCTTCCCACCCACCCAACCCTGGCTTTCAGAACAAGACTTTGTCTCAAGCTCCAAGATCGAGTGCTCCGTATCACCGTCCGCTTTCAGAGGTCACGTGCAACAAGTGCCAACAGAAGGGTCACTATGCCAACAAGTGTTTCAACCAGAGGCGTCTTCCTCCTCCTCCTCCTGTCAGATCGGCAAGTACAGCTGTGGTCAAGCATAACCCCAAGCACGCCAAGGTTAACTTAATGAATGCAGCTCAGGCAGAGGACTCGTCAGATGTGATTATGGGTAACCTTCCTGTTAATGATATTCCTGCAAAAGTTCTTTTTGACACGGGTGCATCGCATTGTTTCATCTCGAGACCTTTTGCATCTAAGCATGATTTTGTTACTCAAGTGTTGCCGAAGCCGTTGGCTATTGTCTCTCCGGCCCATCAAATGACATCTCGAGTATGCATTCCGGATGTTACAATCACTTTGGGTGACTATAAGTTTTTGTCCTCTCCAAACGTTCTTGGTGACTCAGATATTGATCTTATTCTCGGAATGGATTGGCTTTCTAAGCACAAGGCACATCTTGATTGTGCAGCCAGGCAGATTCAATTGACTCATTCGTCTAAGGATGTAATTGTCTTTGCCGCTCGTGATGATACTATCCGTCTGTTTTCTCTCAATGAGAAGGGCGAATTGGATGCCATCTCTCAAATTCCAGTCGTTTGCGAATATCAAGACGTCTTTCCAGAAGAGCTTCCAAGAATGCCTCCGCACCGGCCAGTTGAATTCGTTATTGATCTTGAGCCTGGCACGGAACCTGTGTGCAAACATCCTTACAAGCTCGGACCTGAAGAGTTGAAGGAGCTGAAGAGGCAACTCGATATTCAAGAGAAAATGGGTCTCATCCGGCCTAGTTCTTCTCCGTGGGGTTGTGGTGTTCTTTTTGTGAAGAAGAAGGATGGAACGGACCGACTTTGTGTTGATTACCGTCCAGTGAACAAGAAGACCATCAAGAACAAATACCCACTTCCCAACATCAATGAGCTGTTCGAACAACTCAAAGGTGCCCAAGTATTCTCCAAGCTCGATCTCCGTATGGGTTATCACCAGATTCGCATTCGTGAAGAAGATATTCCCAAGACAGCATTCAGAACAAGCTTTGGTTCATATGAATACACTATCATGTCTTTTGGCCTCGTCAACGCTCCTCCGACGTTCTCTCGCATGATGAACTTCATCTTCAACGCCTACACCAATGACTTCGTTTTGGTCTATCTCGACGACATTCTGGTTTTCTCCAAGAATAAGGAAGATCATGCCAAGCACTTGCGTTTGGTTCTTGATAAGCTCAGGGAACATCAGTTCTATGCCAAGTTCTCCAAGTGTGTGTTTTGGCTCAATGAGGTTCTTTATCTTGGTCATATCATCTCTGCCAAGGGCATTGCCGTGAATCCTGAGAAGGTGTCTGCAATTGTGAATTGGGAACCTCCTCAGAATGTGAAGGAAATCCGTAGCTTCCTCGGTCTCGCAAGCTATTGTCGAAGATTCGTTGAAAACTTTTCTAAGATCGCGAAGCCTCTCTCTAATCTTCTTCAGAAGCACGTCAAGTACGTTTGGTCTCCGGAGTGTGATATTGCTTTCAACACTTTGAAAGACAAATTGATCACTGCCCCAGTTCTGACTCCGCCTGATGAATCCAAGTCGTACGAGGTCTTTTGTGATGCCTCTCTCCAAGGTCTTGGCGCGGTATTGATGCAAGAGAAGAAAGTTGTTGCTTATACTTCTCGCCAGTTGAAGCCTAATGAGAAGAACTACCCCACTCATGATCTCGAGTTGGCGGCAGTTGTGCATGCTCTTTTGACTTGGAGACATCTTCTATTGGGAAGAAAAGTGGACATTTTCACTGATCACAAGAGTCTCAAGTACATCTTCACTCAGCCTAATTTCAACCTCAGGCAAACTCGATGGGTCGAAATGATTCAAGATTATAATCTGAGTATTGAGTATACTCCAGGCAAGGCCAATGTGATTGCTGATGCTTTGAGCAGAAAGGCTTACTGCAACAGTCTGATTCTTAAGCCTTATCAACCCGAGCTTTGTGAAGCTTTCCGCAAACTTAATCTGCAAATTGTTCCTCAAGGTTTCCTCGCCAACCTTCAAGTCTCTCCTACCTTAGAAGACCAGATTCGCCAAGCCCAGCTACTTGATGCTATGGTGAAAAAGGTGAAGATTGGGATTGCCAAGAGTCAACCCAAGTACAAGTGCTACCGCCTTGATGACAAGGACACTCTCTTCTTCGAGGATCGTATTGTTGTACCCAAAGGTGACCTCCGTGAAGTGATCATGAACGAGGCTCACAATTCTCTCCTCTCCATCCACCCTGGGAGCACGAAGATGTATCAGGACCTTCAGCAAGCTTATTGGTGGACTCGAATGAAGCGCGAGATCGCTCAATTCGTGAATGAATGTGATGTCTGCAGAAGAGTGAAGGAAGAACACCAAAGGCCAGCTGGTCTCCTCCAACCTCTTGCCATTCCAGAATGGAAGTTTGACCACATTGAAATGGACTTCGTGACTGGGTTTCCAAAGTCCAAGCGTGGCAATGATGCTATATTCATTGTCATCGACATACTCACCAAAGTGGCTCATTTTCTGCCTATCAAAGAGTCGATCACTGCAGCTCAATTGGCGGAACTCTATACCTCTCATATTGTCTCTCTGCACGGTATTCCACAAGTGATCTCTTCAGACTGTGGCAGCATCTTTACCTCGAAGTTTTGGGATTCTTTTCAGAAGTCCATGGGCACTAACATCCGCTTCAGCACAGCTTTCCATCCTCAAACAAGCGGTCAAGTCGAGCGTGTCAACCAGATTCTTGAAGATATGCTCAGGGCCTGTGTGATCTCCTTCGGCATGAAGTGGGAGGATTGTCTTCCTTATGCTGAATTCTCCTACAACAACAGTTTTCAAGCAAGTACGGGCAAGGCCCCATTTGAAATTCTGTATGGCAGGAAGTGCCGTACCCCTCTCAACTGGTCTGAAACCGGTGAACGTCAGCTTTTGGGTAATGACTTAATCACAGAAGCAGAAGAAATGTGCAAAGTCATTCGTGATAACCTCAAAGCAGCCCAATCCCGCCAGAAGAGCTACTATGATAGTAAGCACCGTGATTTGGCTTTTGAGATCGGAGATCATGTTTACCTCCGCGTCTCTCCTATGAAAGGTACTCGTCGCTTCGGTATCAAAGGGAAGCTTGCCCCTAGATACATGGGACCTTTCAAGATTGTCAGCAAGAGAGGCGACCTCGCCTATCAACTCGAGCTTCCTTCAAACTTTGCAAATGTTCATGACGTGTTCCATGTCTCTCAGCTTCGAAAGTGCTTCAAGACTCCTGACCACACCGTCAACTTCGAGGACATTGAGCTCCAAGAAGATCTCTCTTTATCGTGAGCACCCAGTTGCTATTCTTGAAGAGATTGAACGCAAGACTCGCAACAAGTCAATAAAATTTCTCAAAGTCAAGTGGTCACACCATTCCGACCGTGAAGCTACCTGGGTACGTGAGGATCACCTCCGTTCTGAGTACCCGGCGTTCTTTCAGTCCTAGATCTCGGGACGAGATCCTTTCGTAGTGGTGGAGTGTTGTAACACCCCGAATATAACTTTCCCTATTTGTACTCCAACTCTTGCCGTTTCCGGCGTTAAGTTATATTTATTTCCTCGGGTTCGGGTTTTGCCTCCGTGTGTTGTTATCGTTGTCATGCATCTCATATCATGTCATCATATGCATTGCATTTGCATACGTGTTCGTCTCATGCATTCGAGCATTTTCCCCGTTGTCCGTTTTGTATTCCGGCGCTTCGTTCTTCTCCGGTGGTCATTTCTAGCTTTCTTTCGTGTGTGGGGTTTAAACATTTCCGGATTGGACCGAGACTTGCCAAGCGGCCTTGGTTTACTACCGGTAGACCGCCTGTCAAGTTTTGTATCATTTGGACTTCGTTTGATACTCCAACGGTTAACCGAGGGACCGTAAAGGCCTCGTGTGTGTTGCATCCCAACACCCCTCCAATTTGGCCCAAAACCCACCAAACTCTGCTCCATGTCCTAGAGCGTTCGATCACGATCACGTGGCCAAAAACCGCACCTCATTTGGACTCTCCTAGCTCCCTCTATGACTATAAATAGCCCCTCCTCCGAAATCCTGGATCTCCTCATCCAAACCCTAGAAAAGTCCTCGCGCCGGCCGGACACGTCCGTCCCCGACCGGACACGTCCGCCGCCTCCGCCAGCCAACCAGCAGCCGCCATGTGGCCCGAGCGAGCCCCACATCGCCGCCGCCGCTAGAGGCCCGCCCGAGCCCGCGGGAGGCCCTCCCCGGCCCATTCATCGCGCCGCCCCGCGCCTCCTTATCCTCCCTCGCCCGCCGCCAGCCGCCGACGAGCCGCCGCCGCCTCTCCGCCGCGGGCCGCCGCATGCCGCCGCATGCCGCCGCCTCTCCATGCCGGCACCGCGCCGCCGCGCGCCATCGCCGGGTCCTCGCCTCCCCTTCGACGACTCGCTCCGGCCAGATCCGGTCGGGCCGGACCGGATCCGCCTCTCCCTCGCCTCCCCGCCGCTTCTTCGCTCGCCGGAGCCGGCAAGGCTTGCTGGAATTGCCTCGGTTCACGCGCCGACGTCAAACCCTAGATCCGGAGGTCAAAAATTCTACTAAGTCCCTGATATTTACCGTGTCAAGTGCCCATGTTCGTAGCTCCGTAACTTTGCATCCGTAGCTCCGATTCATGCATATAGCATATCAAAATGTTCATCTCAGAGAGTACATCATTTCATTCCATTGCATCATTTTCATTTGAGCTCATATTGATGCCCGAAATGCTGTTAGAAGAGGGCTACTTGAGTTAATTGTCAGATCTGCTACTCCGTTTAGCACTTTTGTCATTTTTGCCATGATTATTGTGTTTTGTTAGATCTTAAGGGTTTTGTCATCTTTCCAGAGGTGCAACCCATGTATTTTTAGGATGTGTGTGGTGACTTGTGCAAGCTTGCAAAGTGGTGCACTTGCTAAGTCTGTTTTCAGGGACATAGTAATATCACCAAGTCCTGGAGCTATTTATCTCATGATGCCATATGTTCTTGTTGTTTCCTAGTGATCCGTGCCTCTTTTGAGGATGATCAGTAAGGGAGTTTTGTTAATCTTGTAGTTCTCTATCCATCCATGTCTTTGTTTCCAATTATGGAGAACCGTAGCTTGAGTCAATCGAGCTCTACTTTTGCTACTTTGTGAATCTGGGCAGATTGTCAACTTGTTTGCAATTTTACCGGTGATGTTGTAGTTGATCCGTGCATTCTATGCTATTGTTCTTGCCATGTATAGCTTGAATTTTGTGCCTTCTTGGTGGATGTATGCTTGTCTTGCCATGACTTGCTCTGTAGTGAGTGCATCGAGCTCGTAAACATGCCTACTTGAGTTATATTCCAGCATGTGTCAGTTTTTCACTACGTCTGAAGTTGATTATGTTTTTGCTATGTTCACATGCTTGCAATTGTATTTTATGATCCCTTTTGGCTCAAGGTCACTAAGGGACTTTTGTTAAGCTCTTTGAGTAGCTCCATGCCATGCTTTACTTTGCCATGTTCAGGTCCTGTAGCATGTAGTTTTGTTGCTCCGAAGAGGGCTACCTGATCTGAAATTCCAGACAAGTGTTGATTTCACTAAGTCTGAGATCTGTTTGCCATTTGCATTTTTGCCATGCTTGTTTGAACCTGTTAAAGGATGATTTGGCCATAGCTTAGTGATAGGATTTTGTTAAGCATCTTGTGTGCATCCCTGCCATGTATTTTGTTGTCATGTTTGGTTGCTGTAGCATGTTCATTTCATTGCATTTAGATGCCTACTTGCTGTAAATCGCAGACCGGTGTCATTTTTGAATCGCTTGCCATTTCCAAACCGTAACTCCGATTCCGGCGTTCTTTATATTGTTTTCAAGCGATTTCATCTCATCTTTCCCGTGGCACACTTGGATTTCCAAGTTGAGGCCAGGTTCATGCATTTCCTGTCATATCTTGCATTTGGCATCCCGCATCGCATCCCGCATAGCATATCATCATTTCATCATATTGCTTGTTCTTGCACGTGGTTGATTGTATCCTTGTTGCTTGTTTATCTTGTTTGGGTAGAGCCGGGAGACGAGTTCGCTAACGAGGAGCCCGTTGAGTTTGCTTTCGAGGATCTAGTCAACTCTGACAACTGTGCAGGCAAGATGATCATACCCTCGAAATCACTACTATCTTTGCTTTGCTAGTTTTGCTCGCTCTTTTGCTATGCTAATGCTACGATGCCTACCACTTGCTTGCAAGCCTCCCAAATTGCCATGTCAAATCTCTAACCCACCTTTGTCCTAGAAAACCGTTGATTGGCTATGTTACCGCTTCGCTCAGCCCCTCTTATAGCGTTGCTAGTTGCAGGTGAAGATTGGAGGCCGTTCCTTGTTAGAACATTTATTTACTTGTTGGGATATCATTATATTGCCGGGTTATATTAATGCATCTATATACTTGGTAAAGGGTGGAAGGCTCGGCCTCTCACCTAGTGTTTTGTTGCACTCTTGCCGCCCTAGTTTCCGTCATATCGGTGTTATGTTCCCGGATTTTGCATTCCTTACGCGGTTGGGTTATAATGGGAACCCCTTGATATTTCGCCTTGAATAAAGCTTTTCCAGCAATGCCCAACCTTGGTTTTACCATTTTCCACCTAGCCTTTTCTTTCCCTTGGGTTCTGCAGACTCAAGGGTCATCTTATTTTACCCCCCCCCCCCGGGCCAGTGCTCCTCTGAGTGTTGGTCCAAACTAAAGCCCCTTGCAGCGCCACCTCGGGGAAACTCGAGGGCTGGATTTAGTTGTATGGATTGCTTATCTGAGTGTGCCCTGAGAAAGAGATATGTGCAGCTCCTATCGGGATTTGTCGGCACAGTCGGGCGGTGTTGCTGGTCTTGTTTTAACCTGTCGAAGTGTCTTGAATTACCGAGATACCGAGTCTGATCGGAACGTCTTGGGAGGAGGTCTATTCCTTCGTTGACCGTGAGAGCTTGTCATGGGCTAAGTTGGGACTCCCCTGCAGGGATTTGAACTTTCGAAAGCCGTGCCCGCGGTTATGGGCAGATGGGAATTTGTTAATGTCCGGTTGTAGATAACTTGAACCTTAACTTAATTAAAATGAATCAACCGAGTGTGTTGCCGTGATGGCCTCTTCTCGGCGGAGTCCGGGAAGTGGACACGGTGTTGGAGTAATGTTTGCGCAGGTTGCTCTCTAGTTTCTCGCTCACGCTTTGCCTCCTCTTCTCGCTCTCCTTTGCGAATAAGTTAGCCACCATACTTGCTAGTCGCTTGCTGCAGCTCCACTTATATTTTACCTTGCCATACTATAAGCTTAAATAGTCTTGATCGCGAGGGTGCGAGATTGCCGAGTCCCTGTGGCTCACAGATTACTATTACACCAGATGCAGGGCCTGATGATTCCGCTCCAGGTGACGCGTATGAGCTCAAGTGGGAGTTCGACGAAGACTCTCAATGTCACTATATTTCCTTTCCCAATGATCAGTAGTGGTGCCCAGTTGGGGGTGATTGGGACCGTGTCGCATGTTGGGTTCTCTTTTATTTTGGCGCCGTAGTCGGGCCATGAGTGTTTGGATGATGTAATGTTATTTATGTACTTGATTGACGTGGCGAGTGTAAGCCAACTACGTTATCTTCCCTTTCATTATTATATTACATGGGATGTTGTGAAGATTGCCTAACTTGCGACATATGCATTCAATGCGATTATGTCTCTAAGTCGTGCCTCGACACGTGGGAGCTATAGTCGCATCGAGGGTGTTACAGCTGATCCCTCCAGCCTCCCTCGCGAGGCGGTTCTTGCCAGCGATCCTCGTGAGGTTGATCGCACCACCCTTGGCGCGGGCCACGGTCTTCCCAGCGTCCTGCGTTCCTTCCTCCTCCTCGGCCGTAGCCTCAGTCACTGCGGTCAGGTCGACGGCCGATCCTTCCTTCTCACATGGCTCGGAGCTCTTGACATTCGTTGGTGTTGTGGGTGTGGAGGTCGTGGTACACACAGTACCGGCTGCCCTTGGAAGGTTCGGGCTGATCTCTGCCCCGCTTGGTGTCTGGTTCTTCCGCGAGCACGGCAGCCCCCTTGCGCTTCACATCCTTAGCCTTGGGCTTCTTCTCTTCTGGGTCTGCGGCAGGCAGCTCGAGGAGGGAGAGATGCCATTCCTCGGCCCTGGCGCACTTGGTTGCCAGGTTGAACAGTTCCAAGGAAGTGCACAGGTCTTCGTGCATCGCCAGCTCCTCCTTCATCTTGACGTCGCGCATGCCGTCGGAGAGGGCCAAGATGATGGCCTCCTCAGTCACCTTGGGAATCTTGAGGCGCGCGTTGTTGAAGCGCTGGATGTACTTCTGCAGGGTCTCCCCGGGCTGTTGCTTGATGCGGCGCATGTCGCTCACGGCAGGTGGCCGGTCGCGAGTGCCTTGGAAGTTGGCGATGAAGCGGGTGCGCATCTTGCCCCAGGAGGAGATTGTGCCTGGAGCCAGGTTCAGGAGCTAGGTGCGGGCCCCGTCCTTGAGTGCCATGGGGAACCAGTTCGCCATGACCTTCTTGTCTCCATTGGCAGCTTCGATGCCCAGGTCGTAGAGCTGGAGGAACTCCGCAGGGTCAGCCGTGCCATCGTAGCGAGGAGGCAAGTCTGGATTGAACTTGCCGGGCCACGCGATGCTGCGTAGCTCGGCGGTGAAGGCGCGGCAGCCTGCCGTTGCCACGGGAGGCCTTGGACGACAGGGAGCTTGGTCTTGCATGTCCCCACGCGCTGCAGCTGGGAGCAGCGCGGGGTCTTGACGCGCGGGATCAGGAGCCTGGTCACGACGTGCTGGAGCAGGGAGCGCCCGGGCAGCTTCTTGCGGGCGAGGGACTTCTTGACAGCTCTGCTCTTGCTGCGCTGGCGCCTGACGGAGCGGGTTCCGCCCAGGGGCCATGCGCCTTGGAGCCATGGCGCCTTCCTGAGGAGGAGGCGGCCGGGGCGCCGCCGGAGCTTCATTGCCCGCACGGGGCGGGGTGCGGTGCAGCGGAATGGACGGCGCAAGAGAGCCCCCTGTGGCACGGACAAGCTCGGCGACGCGGCCGAGCCATTCTTTGTAGACGTCATCGACGGGACGGTAGCGCAGGAGCTCGTTCGCCGCGATGAGTGCAGCCCGAGCCTCCATGGGCACGCAGAGCGCGCGGGACGAAGAACCAGCTGGGGTGAGTGAGGGAGTGGCGGTGCGGCCGTCTTGCCGCACGGACGGATGCTGGGATGATGCTTGCTGCTTGTCCCCCGCCGGGACGGTGGCGGCATTGACGGCAGGTGACGGGGAACGGCGAGGACGCCCGCCGACAGGGGCCATCTGGGCGATGCGGGCAGCGAGCGTGGCCCGGCGCTCGGCGCGGGCCCGACGAGCGTCGGACATGGGCGTGATGGTCGGAGGAGAACGGGGTGGTGGAAGACGAATCCCGGCGCACCCCTACCTGGCGCGCCAAATGTCGGATTTCGGGTTCCGGCAGACCCTTGAGGTTCGAACACTGGGGTATGCGCGGAGATTTCGCCTCCTGCCTACCTGCACTCCTCCGCCTTTCTAGGATCTAAACTAAGGAAAGAACATCACAAGAGACGCAAGGTTTATACTGGTTCGGGCCACCGTTGTGGTGTAATACCCTACTCCAGTGTGTGGTGTGGTGGATTGCCTCTTGGGCTAACGATGATGAACAATACAAGTAAGAACAGCCTCGCGAGGGTCTATTCTTGGCTGGGGCGATGAACTGTTGGGAGGAGCTCAGTCACCCTTCTCTCTCTCTCTACTTGATCTTCTCTATCCTTCCAACCCCCGGCTCCCTTTGCTCTGTGGGTGGCTGGTCCTATTTATAGAGGCCCTAGTCCTCTTCCCAAATATCTAGCGGGAAGGGAGCCAACAATGGCGGGATAATTTGAAGGGGCACAGCTAGTATCATCTATCCTGACAAAAGTAGTCTTCTCCTGCGCAAAGCTCTGGTGATGACGCCATCTTGGGCTCCACGGTGACCTCCGTCTCGTAGTCCTCCTGGTCTTGGTCTCGTTGCACCGAAACGGCAACCATTGCCTGACGCATCGGTACTCCGCGGCTACGCTTGCCCCCTTTGCACCAAAGAGGAAGGGAGGACACTGCGCGGGCTGGCACCCGCCTGGCGCCCTCGGTCGTCATGGCTTGCGTCACAGGCACCTCATGAGGTACCCCGCCTTGATCTCTCCGCTTCCTCGTGAGCCAGCCTGACGAGGCCGCGCCTGAGGAAGCTCTGCGTCGTCCGCCCCGCGAGGCTTGGCCACTCGCGAGGGTCTTGGGTTTGTGTTGGTGAAGATGGGCCGCGCTGGGCCCCCCTTTGAGCCACGCCGCAGGCAGGCAAGTCTGGGGACCCCCATTCCCAGAATGCCGACATTTTCACAAAAGTCAGAGAATATAGCCATCATGCATCTTTGAAAAGTAGCAGGTGCATTACATAAACCAAAAGGCATACATCTATAAGCAAAAGTACAAAAAGGGCATGTAAAAGTAGTCTTTGATTGATCTTTAGCCAACACTGGTATTTGAGAGAAACCAGAATAACCATCTAGAAAGCAGTAATGTATGTTTGCATAATATTTCTAGCATTTGATCAATAAAAGGTAAGGGGTAATGATCTTTCTTAGTAGCCTTATTTAATTTGCGGAAATCAATTACCATCCTATAACCTGTAATAATTCTTTGTGGAATCAATTCATCTTTATCATTGGGAACAACAGTAATACCTCCCTTCTTAGGGACACAATGAACAGGACTTACCCACTGACTATCAGCAACGGGATAAATTATACCTGCCTCCAGAAGCTTTAGTATTTCTTTTCTTACCACTTCTTTCATTTTAGGATTCAGACGTCGTTGAGGATCACGAACTAGTTTGGCATCTGCTTCCAAATTTATTTTATGTTGACATAGAGTGGGACTAATGCCCTTAAGATCATCAAGAGTATATCCAATAGCAGCATAGTGCTTCTTCAGAATTTTCAATAATCTTTCTTCTTCATGCTCTGAAAGGTTAGCACTAATAATAACAGGATATATCTTCTTTTCATCAAGATAAGCATATTGTGGGGACCCCGACTCATAAGTCGTGATCACCGAATGCACGTGTACAGTGATCCCAGAGATCAATGCTCACTGGACACACAGAAGCTGAATAACAAGAGTCTTACATCCATACATACCGTATTACACAAGTAGGACCATTATGGTCAAGTCTTGATTATAACATTGCAGCGGAAATCTCCGTCGATAACTTGGACCCATGCCATATGCCTTAACCCTACAGGCATTCTGACTGGGAAGCGTCCTAGCTCGCATGTTCGTCACCGAGGTACTCTTCTTCATATTATGTTCTTTCATGCCTGGCCAATAAAATAACCAGTGGCAAGCCAATGAGTACTTAGAATGTACTCGCAAGCAACCCATGTTTTGGTTCAAGATACAACGATGCATGATATAGGTAATTTTTTTTTGCGGAAAGCTAGTTTTTGAGTGCAATGACATGTTCAACAACTCGTAAGACATGCATCAGGAGAATTCAAGTAACCAAGAGGACAGGTTACAAAGATCAACACAAAGGGAGTGGGCTCCAACCCAACTCATCCATGTCAAGTCCTTTGACTTGACCCAAGTAGTTCTTCCCACACACACTGGTTTGTAAACAAGTGGACATAGCCCAAGAGCGGTTACCCAACCGTCCTTGACCGTGGACACGGCTATTCGAATAGTTTTACACTATGCAGAGGTTGCACACTTTACCCACAAGATCCGGGGAACTTCCGTGTCATCCACGACCCGCGGTACCTCAAGTACCCGGGGTAAGCACCCGATCACTATCTTTCCCTAGACGACACTAACAAGGAGTCCACTTGTTGTTCCGTATCCTCACGATGTACATCATACGAGACTCACTCGAGATCGTAACATCCGAGAGGGGGACACAACGGTGTATCTGGTGCCCTGTGAAAACAGTCATGGCCGCCCTACCTGGCACGACCCCGTCCCGAGAGAGAGCACCAACTCTCCCCCGTCACTAGTAATGCGGGCTCCAAGCTAGTATCGGCCTAGGTAATCAATAATGCCCTTTCCCATATAAGGGTAGAGTGGTTGCGCATGTAAGGTTGGAATAACGGTCGCAACTTAAACCAATCCGTTTTTGAAAACAACACACACACTTGCCTTGGTACACCACTTCGTCATCAAGTGGCTACCCAACTCATCATCTCCCTCGGGCATGAGTGGCACCCGACGGGGTTTTCGATAAGTCCTTTGAAAATACTTTGTCTCCATCACCATGCATATTCCCGCCCCTTTTGCGTAGAACTACTTAGCATCCTATCTACTCCCACCGGCATAACCCTCATAAGGAGGTAGGGTCATGCACAATGCAAGTATCAATGAGGAAGTAACAGAGGCAACCCATCAAAGTGGTTACCATCTCATCATGATTCCGATGCAACACTAATAAAGTGCTATATGACATGCATAAAAAGGGTTTCATAAATATGGTCAAAGGGCTGCTTGCCTGTTTTAACAAAGTCTTCGAGGTCTTCAAATATCTCTGGTCCAACTCCAAGCATTTCGTCTACTTCGTCAACTATCGTCGAAAGCAACCATAATAAGCAACACAACAAGGCAGGAAATGAAAGTTCTCTAAAAATATTAATTTGACTTTTCTAGGACATCTCTGGTTATATGAAAATTAACCAGAGTGGTTTCATTGGAATT
Organism: Triticum urartu; assembly: GCF_056163025.1. Taxonomy (NCBI): domain Eukaryota; kingdom Viridiplantae; phylum Streptophyta; class Magnoliopsida; order Poales; family Poaceae; genus Triticum; species Triticum urartu. Next base: position 357,556,064 of record NC_141876.1, on the reverse strand, counting down.
GGGTCAGTGGATATTTCTAAACATTTGGATATGATGGAATCAAGGGGTTTATGGATTTGCAAGAGGTGTACAGAAATATTATTTTGAAAAATGAGCAAGGATACCCATTTAACAAGGCATGATTTTAGAAGCATCTAGGAGTTGGTTTCACTGGTTTTGGAGTTCAAATGATTTCTCTATGAATTTGCAAAGTTGGCTATATATGAAGAAATAGACCATTATTTGAGGTGATACAGAAAGTATTAGTAAAAATGTTCAAAAACTAAGTTTTGAACTTATAGACATCTAGGATTTTGAATCATGGAATTTGGAAAAAATGGGCTCTGTGTGATTTTCTAAAGTTTATCACAGAAATGGAAAAATAGGATTTTGATAAATATTTCTGAGGAGAAAGTTTTTGGAAAAATGTGCAAATAGCACCATGTGATATATCATGATTTGTGGATCCCCTAGAAATTTGAATCATCAAATTTGGATATCATTTGAATTATTTGTGGATTTTACAAGTTTACAGAAAAAGAAAAAGAAAAGGGGAAGGGTTTTACCCTTATCCTACGCACTGGGCGAGGGATAGGCAGCGGGCCGGCCCAGCGGCTCAGCTGCGCGGGTGGCAGGGGCAACGTCGAAGGCGCCCCAGGCGGAGTACGCCTTCGCCGCGCGTGAAGCGGGTTTGCTCCCGGCCCGTCTCCACTTAAATGGGCGGGGCCCACCCACTGGATCGCTGACGAGCGGGGCCCGGTGCTCAGGACGTCTCCTACCTCCCGCTCGAATAGAGCAGAGGCAGGAGAGGCGAGGCCGAGCGGGTGCCGGCGTTCTCCCCAGCGTCATCGGCCATCCCCGGCGATGCCCAGCACACCGGCGGGTTCAGGAGGCCGAGACGCATCCGCCGAGGTGCGCCATGTCTGCAGGGGTGGTCGGATGCGAGCGCACCATCGGCCATGGCGGGCGAAGCTGGCGGTGGTGATGGAACTCCATGGAACAGCCACGGGGAGGAGAGGGAGAAGCATGGGAGGGGCTCGCGGTGATGGTGGTGGTGCCCTACTGCGGTCCAGAGGGAAGGAGGAGGAGAGGTGGGCATGAATTTAGGCGGAGTCCAGCGGCTCGGCTCTGGCCATGGGGAGCGATGGAGGGCTCGGGGAGAGGTTTGGCTTCGTCCTGTGGGTCTCTGGGAGGGAGAGAGGGTGAGTGGTGAGGAGAGGAGGGCTCGGGGAGGCCCTTAAATAGGCGGCAACGGTCCACCGAGGACTCGTGCGCCGGCGAGCTCGTTGCCGTCACCACGGGTCACAGGAGCTCGTCGCGGTGTGTCTGGGGCGTTCCTGGATTCGGTCCAGAGCTAGGGGAGAGAAGAGAGAGAGCAGGGGGGCCAGGGGCACCGCGCGTGTGAGCTTGCTCACTGGTGCACTCGGGAGGCTGGCGCGCATGCGAGCAGGGGAAGGAGGAGGGAGAAGGAGGAGGGGGCCGACCGGCTGTCGTGTTGAGGACGCCGAGGAGCATCCTCGAGTGCGCTGGGGAGGCCCGAGGTGGCCGGAGGTGCTTGGCAGGGGGCGGCTACAGTGCGGGAGCGCACTGTAGCATGCTCCAAAGTGCCCAAATGGCATGCCATGGCATTTTATATGCCTTGTGGGCGCGGCCACTAATGTCTGGTAGCTCTAGGAGGGAGTAAAGAAAGGGGAGGAAGCATTGGATGCCATGGAGGGCCACTGGAATGAGGAGGGAGGTGAGAAAGGAGAAGAATGCTGCTGTCTAGAAGGGTAAATGGGGGTGTTTCACCCCTCAATCATTGAGCTGAGGCCAGGGAAGAGTTACTGGAGATAGGAGAAGACCGGGAGGAGATGTGGTAAAAAGTTGAGCTCAAGGAGAATAGTGTAACTGGTCAAAATGGTGATTTTTGAAAAGTGACAGAAGGTGTTTGATGCAAATTTGGGGAAGCAAATTAACCCCACTTGACATGAGAATTAACAGGATCAAGTGTCACACATAATTGTGGTTGACCACCAAGTTTGAGTCCATTTTGAGAAAGTTGCCAATGCAACTTTTGTAAACCCTAGAAATCAGCAGAAATGGCTTTACCAAGATTTATTCATGCAAATCTATTCTCCTTGATGCACCACTTGGTGTAGTGTCATCATTTGAGGATTTGAACATGTCCACAAAAATTCAGATCAAAAGGACACACTTAGCAATGTAGAGTTGTTCAAATTTGGTTCTGGACAGAAAGGGTTTTGGGGTACTTTGATCAAGATAACATTCTCTCCAACTTGTGCCATTTGGTCTAGATGCATTATTACACCATTTGAGCATGTGCACCAAGTTTGAGAGCATTTGGACATGTTTGACAGTGCAAAAATGTTCAAACTTGAAAAAGGACAGAAGTGGTTTTGAGAGGGTTCCATGGGGTTATACTATTCTCCATGACATGGTACTTGGCAAGATCATCAAAAATGTCATATGTGACATGTTAGAATTTTCTTGGATTTTTATGAAAATATTTCCTGTAGAAATATTTCAAATCCTTGAAATGAGCAGAAATGGTTTTGGGAGGTTTTGTACAATATTTTGATCATGACCATGTGTTGAAACTCATATATATGGAAAATATATGTCCATTGAGTCTCCCTAATTTTTCTCAAATTTTTTTAAAGCTTTAAAATAATTTTAACCTATTAAAGACCATTTCTGGCCTTAAGAAAAATCCTTTAAATCAAATAGGAAAATAACTTTTAAAATTATATTTTTGTGGTTTCTGGGTATCCTATATCTAATAGGAGTCAAACATATTTTTGGAAAGATTTTTACTGCCCTAAATTAAGTACTTGCAGTACAAATCTTAATTCAGGGGTTTTTGGAAAACTAATTTTTGAAAATACTTTTTGGCCAAATTATTTTTGTAAGAAAATACTATATTGCTCTATACACATGGCATGATCATTGGTTCAAGAGTTTGGAGCAAGGAGATGAAGTATAGGAGTTGGAGGATTTATTTGATTTTTAGAGCACTTGCAAACAACAGACAAAATCCAAACAAGGCAAGGTCCAAAACACTCAAAAGTTTTTGTCAAACCACATTTTATCATGATTTATTAGCTTAAGTGTTGTGGCATGAAAATCAGGGTGTGACACATATTTAAGATTATCAGCCAACGGTTTAAGCTCAAACACGGGATCACCCTTAGGTGGAGGAGGATCCCCTAGGATTTCAACAGGCAAATTGTGTTTCAGCATAGGTTCCTGTTTAAAGAATACTTCATCTATTTCCCTTCTTTCATTCATAAACATATCATTCTCATGGTCTAGCAAATATTGTTCTAAAGGATCACTAGGAGGTACGCCAATAGAAGCAAGACCAATAATTTCATCCTTACTAGGCAATTCTTCTTCACAGTGTTGTTTACTAAATTTAGAGAAATTAAATTCATGAGTCATATCATCCAAGCCAACAGTAACAACATCCCTTGTGCAATCTATGGTAGCATTAACATTATTTAAGAAGGGTCTACCAAATATAATGGGACAAAAGCTATCTTGTGGGGAACCAAGAACAAGAAAATCAGCAGGATCTTTAGTTTTCCCACACAAGACTTCAACATCTCTAACAATTCCCATTGGTGAAATAGTATCTCTATTAGCAAGTTTAATTGTGACACCAATATCTTCTAACTCAATAGGTGCAATATCATGCATAATTTCATTGTATAAGTCAATAGGTATTGCACTAGCACTAGCACCCATATCACATAAGCCACGATAACAATGATCTCCTATTTTAACAGAAATAACAGGCATGCCTACCACATGTCTAGGTTTATCTGTATCACGGGGTTTAGCAATTCTAGAAGTTTCATTACAGAAGTAAATAACATGCCCATCTATATTATCAGACAATAGATCTTTAACAATAGCAATATTAGGTTCAACTTTAACTTGCTCAGGAGGTGTATATGTTTTAATTTTGCTTTTACGAACCACAGTTGAAGCTTTAGCATGATCCTTTATCCTAACAGGGAAAGGTGGTTTCTCAACATAAGAAGTAGGAAAAATAGGATCATTATAAGTAATAGTCTTTTCTTCAACTTTAATAGGTCCAGCTACTTTTACTTCTATGGGAGGATGATATTTAAATCACTTCTCCTTAGGGAGATCAACATAAGTAGCAAAAGATTCACAGAAAGAAGCTACTATCTCAGAATTAAGTCCATATTTAGTGCTAAACTTATGGAAAATATCGGTATCCATAAAAGATTTAACACAATCAAAATTAGGTGTCATACCTGACTCCTTACCATTGTCGAGGTCCCAATCTTCAGAGTTCCATTTAATTCTATCCAATAAATCCCAACTAAATCCAATAGTCTTCATCATAAAAGAGCCAGCACAAGAAGTATCGAGCATGGTGCGATTATTTTCGGAAAGCCGAGCATAATATTTTTGAAGAATTGTTTCTCTTGGGAGCTCATGATTGGGGCCTGAATATAACATTGATTTAAGTCTCCCCCAAGCTTGAGCGATGCTTTCTCCTTCGCGAGGCCAAAAATTATATATATAATTGCGATCACGATGAACAAGATGCATAGGGTAATACTTTTGATGAAATTCCAATTTCAATCTTCTATAGTTCCATGATCTCGTATCATCACATAGCCTATACCATACCAATGCATCTCCCTTAAAAGATAAAGGGAAGACCTTCTTCTTAGAAACATCATCGGGTATACCTGCAAGCTTAAATAATCCACAAACTTCATCCACATATATTAGGTGTTCATCAGGATGCTTTGTTTCATCTCCTGTAAAAGGATTAGCTAGTAGTTTTTCTATCATACCCGAAGGATACTCATAAGGAATTTCATTTTCATATTCATTTTCAATAGGTTCAGTAGGTTGAGGAGCAACCCTTTGCTCTACTGGTCGGGGTGAAGATACCCTGAACAAGCCCCTCAGAGGATTACATTCCATAGTAACAAGTGACAGTAAATTTCAGCACACTATATAGATTTTTCCTCACCAAATTCCACCTACCAAAGGCGCTTCACTCCCTGGCAATGACGCTAGAAAAGAGTCTTGATGACCCACAAGTATAGGGGATCTATCGTAGTCCTTTCGATAAGTAAGAGTGTCGAACCCAACGAGGAGCAGAAGGAAATGATGAGCGGTTTTCAGCAAGGTATTCTCTACAAGTACTGAAATAAGTGGTAACAGATAGTTTTGTGATAAGATAATTTGTAATGAGCAACAAGTAACAAAAGTAAATAAAGTACAGCAAGGTGGCCCAATCCTTTTTGTAGCAAAGGACAAGCCTGGACAAACTCTTATATAAGGAAAAGCGCTCCCGAGGACACATGGGAATATCGTCAAGCTAGTGTTCATCACGTTCATATGATTCGCGTTCGGTACTTTGATAATTTGACATGTGGATGGACCGGTGCTTGGGTGCTGTTCTTACTTGAACAAGCATCCCACTTATGATTAACCTCTATTGCAAGCATTCGCAACTACAACAAAAGTATTAAGGTAAACCTAACCATAGCATGAAACATATGGATCCAAATCAGCCCCTTACGAAGCAATGCATAAACTAGGGTTTAAGCTTCTGTCACTCTAGCAACCCATCATCTACTTATTACTTCCCAATGCCTTCCTCCAGGCCCAAATAATGGTGAAGTGTTATGTAGTCGACGTTCACATAACACCACTAGAGGCTAGACAACATACATCTCATCAAAATATCAAACGAATACCAAATTCACATGACTACTAATAGCAAGACTTCTCCCTTGTCCTCAGGAACAAACGTAACTACTCAAAAAGCATATTCATGTTCATAATCAGAGGGGTAATAATGTGCATAAAGGATCTGAACATATGATCTTCCACCAAGTAAACCAACTAGCATCGACTACAAGGAGTAATTAACACTACTAGCAACCTACTAGCACCAATCCCGGACTTGGAGACAAGAATTGGATACAAGAGATGAACTAGGGTTTTGAGATGAGATGGTGTTGATGAAGATGTTGATGGAGATTGCCCTCTCCCGATGAGAGGAGCGTTGGTGATGACGATGGCGATGATTTCCCCCTCCGGGAGGGAAGTTTCCCCGGCAGAACAGCTCTGCCGGAGCTCTAGATTGGATCCGCCAAGGTTCCGCCTTGTGGCGGCGGAGTTTTGTCCCGAAAGGTTGCTTATTATTTTTTTCTCGACGAAAGACTTCATATAGGAAAAGATGGTCATCGGAGAGCCACCAGGGGGCCCACGAGGTCGGGGGCGCACCCTAGGGGGCGGGGGGGGGGGGGGCCCACCCTCGTGAGCAGGGTGTGGGCCCCCTGGTCTTCATCTTTGGCGAGGATTTTTCATTATTTATTATAAGGTGTTCCGTGGAGTTTTTTCAGGACTTTTGGAGTTGTGCAGAATAGGTCTCTAATATTTGCTCCTTTTCCAGCCCAGAATTCCAGCTGCCGGCATTCTCCCTCCTTATGTAAACCTTGTAAAATAAGAGAGAATAGCCATAAGTATTGTGACATAATGTGAAATAACAGCCCATAATGCAATAAACATCAATATAAAAGCAAGATGCAAAATGGGCGGATCACCCCCAAGTGATCGTATGAAGTGACAATAAATACTCATATTCTCAGAAATGAAACAACAAAGGCCCTGAATTATCAGGGGTGGCGGATTTATTATCTTCATCATAATATATACATTGACAAAATATGTACATCACAAGAGTTGGTGGCTCAGGTGTAATAAGGCCGAAGATGAGCATTATTCCACGGCCGGCGGGTCTCCTCCTTCGACGTGCATGAGTCCTTGTGGTCTTGAACATCGATAAGATAGTATGACCCGTTGTTCAGATTTTTGCTGACCGCAAAGGGCCCTTCCCAAGGTAGGGATAGCTTGTGCATGTCAGTTTGATCCGGGATGAGCCGGAGCACCAAATCTCCTTCTTGAAAGGTCCTGGTTTTAACCCGACGATTGTGATAACAACGCATATCTTGTTGGTAAATCGCCGAACGAGCCACCGCATGGTCGCGCTCCTCATCCAACAGGTCAAGAGCATCCTGACGTGCTTTTTCATTATCAGCTTCAACATAAGCTGGCACACGGGGCAAATCACGACAGATGTCACTAGGGAGAACCTCCTCTGCTCCGTAAACCAGAAAGAAAGGCGTGTAACCCGTAGATCTGTTGGGGGTAGTATTGATACTCCATAACACTGAGGGTAATTCCTCCACCCAACAACCCGGCGTCCTTTGCAAAGGTACCGTAAGCCGGGGATTGATGCCTCTCCAAATTTCTTGATTGGCTCTTTCAGCTTGGCCATTAGACTGGGGTGAGCCACTGATGATACATCAAGATGAATATGCTCTCGTTGACAAAATTCTTTCATAGCACCCTTGGATAGATTAGTGCCATTATCAGTTATAATGCTATGAGGAAAGCCAAACCGGAAAATCACCTTTTTGATGAACTGAACCGCTGTTGCCACGTCACACATACCGACCGGCTCTGCCTCAACCCACTTTGTGAATTTGTCAACCGCCACCAAAAGGTGAGTCTTTTTGTCTTTGGACCTTCTGAAAGGTCCAACCATATCTAGCCCCCAGACTGCAAACGGCCAAGCAATTGGAATCATCCTCCATTCTTGAGCCGGCACATGAGCTCGTTGTGAAAATTTCTGACAACCATCACATTTACTGACCAAATCCTCTGCATCATTATGAGCCATCAACCAATAAAACCCATGACAAAAAGCCTTGGATATGAGGGAGTTAGAGCCAGCATGATGTCCACAATCTCCTTCATAAATCTCTCGTAGAATCTCACGACCTTCCTCAGGAGAAACACAATGTTGAAACACCCCTGTGACACTGCAGCGATGCAGCTCTCCATTGACAATAGTCATTGACTTATACCACCGGGTTATTTGCCTGGCCAAAGTTTCATCTTCAGGTAACTTGCCCCGGGTCATATTAGCCAAATACGGAACTGTCCAATCAGGAATAACATGAAGAGCCGCCACCAATTGTGCCTTCGGGTCAGGAATAGCAAGATCCTCCTCCGTTGGCAGTTTGACTGAAGGGTTATGCAGAATATTGATACATGTTTTTTGATTGTTCCATATTTTATGTTGTCAAATCATAAATTGCTTGGAAAGTGTTGGTATGGAGGGCATGTTGGGGAACGTAGCAGAAATTCAAAATTTTCCTACGTGTCACCAAGATCTATCTATGGAGAAACCAGCAACGAGGGGAAGGAGAGTGCATCTACATACCCTTGTAGATTGCTATGCGGAAGCGTTCAAGAGAACGGGGTTGAAGGAGTCGTACTCGTCGTGATCCAAATCACTGGAGATCCTAGTGCCGAACGGACGGCATCTCCGCGTTCAACACACGTACAGCTCGGTGACGTCTCCCATGCCTTGATCCGTCAAGGAGAGAGGGAGAGGTTGAGGAAGACTCCATCCAGCAGCAGCACAACGGCGTGGTGATGGTGGAGGAGCGTGGTACTCCAGCAGGGCTTCGCCAAGCACCGCAAGAGACGAGGAGGAGAGAGGTATAGGGCTGCGCCAGGGAGAGATCAAATCGTATGTGTTGGGCAGCCCCAAACCTCAACTATTTATAGGAGGAGGGGAGGAGGGTGCGCCCCCTCTAGGGTTCCCAACCCTAGGGGGGCAGCATCCCTAGATGGGAAGGGGGGCGGCCAAGAGGGGGAGAGGGGGGCGCGCCCTAGGGTGGGCCTTAGGCCCATCTGTGCCTAGGGTTTCCCCTTTCTCCTCCTAGCTACGCCTTGGGCCTTGTGGGAGGCGCACCAGCCCACTCAGGGGCTGGTACCTTACCATTCTTGGCCCATGCAAGCCTCCGGGGCTGGTGGCCCCACTTGGTGGACCCCCGGGACCCTCCCGGTGGTCCCGGTACATTACCGATAAAACCTGAAACTTTTCCGGTGACCAAAACAGGACTTCCCATATATAAATCTTTACCTCTGGACCATTCCGGAACTCCTCGTGACGTCCGGGATCTCATCCGGGACTCCGAACAACATTCGGTAACCACATACAAACTTCCTTTATAACCCTAGCGTCATCGAACCTTAAGTGTGTAGACCCTACGGGTTCGGGAACCATGCAGACATGACCGAGACATTCTCCGGTCAATAACCAACAATGGGATCTGGATACCCATGTTGGTTCCCACATGTTCCACGATGATCTCATCGGATGAACCACGGTGTCGAGGATTCGATCAATCCCGTATACAATTCCCTTTGTCTAGCGGTACGATACTTGCCTGAGATTCGATCGTCGGTATCCCGATACCTTGTTCAATCTCGTTACTGGCAAGTCTCTTTACTCGTTCCGTAACACATCATCCCGTGATCAACTCCTTGGTCACATTGTGCACATTATGATGATGTCCTACCGAGTGGGCCTAGAGATACCTCTCCGTCACACGGAGTGACAAATCCCAGTCTCGATTCGTGCCAACCCAACAGACACTTTCGGAGATACCTGTAGTGTGCCTTTATAGCCACCCAGTTACGTTGTGACGTTTGGCACACCCAAATTATTCCTACGGTATCCGGGAGTTGCACAATCTCATGGTCTGAGGAAATGATACTTGACATTAGAAAAGCTTTAGCAAACGAACTACACGATCTATGTGCTAGGCTTATGGTTGGGTCTTGTCCATCACATCATTCTCCTAATGATGTTATCCCGTCATCAACGACATCCAATGTCCATGGTCAGGAAACCGTAACCATCTATTGATCAACGAGCTAGTCAACTAGAGGCTTACTAGGGACATGGTGTTGTCTATGTATCCACACATGTATCTGAGTTTCCTATCAATACAATTCTAGCATGGATAATAAACGATTATCATGAACAAGGAAATATAATAATAATCAATTTATTATTGCCTCTAGGGCATATTTCCAACAGGGCACCCGTGGATACGATTAGCCATGGAAAGTGAAAGTATGGTGAAAAAGGAATAAACTTTATTTTCTGTCTGGGAACCACCTATGATATATCTAACCATGGAAAGTATTGGGAACTCTAAGTCGTTTTCGTTGGTGGGATGGATACACCTCCCAAAATGTTTTTATCTCTAAGTTTTTTGCTTTGAGCTCTGGCACCTCTACAAATCCCTACTTCCCTCTGTGAAGGGCCTATCTTTTACTTTACGCAATTTTTATTTTGAATTTGAGTCTCCATCTTCTCTTATAAAAGCACCAACTAGGAGGCTATATGATCGTACTTGAGTATTGGACATAGCTAATATGCGAGTGTGTTTCATGAATGGATCAATGGATGAGCATGATGGGCTAGGGATAGCTTATTTTAGGGTTGATATTTTGAAAGACATGGTTGCTTGTTGATATGCTTGAGTATTTAAATTATCATGTGAAAACTAGACTATTGCTTTGAACAATATAAAAGTCCGAATGTCCATGCTATAAAGAAAGAAATATGATATGACATGTTAGGCAACATTCCACATCAAAAATTCTGTTTTTATCACTTCCCTACCCGAGGATGAGTAGGAGTTAAGCTTGGGGATGCCGATACGTATCCAACGTATCTATAATTTTTGATTGTTCCATGCTGTTATATTATCAATCTTGGATGTTTTCTAATCATTTTATATCATTTTTGGTACTAACCTATTGACATAGTGCCAAGTGCCAGTTGCTGTTTTTTCCATGTTTTTTTACATCACAGAAAATCAATATCAAATGGAGTCCAAATGCCACAAAACTTTACAGAGAATTTTTATGGGCCATAAGGAACACAACGGGCCCTGGCTGTGCCTAGGGAGTGCCCCGAGGGAGGCACAACCCACCAGGGCACCCCAGGAGGCCCATGCGCGCCCTGGTGGGTTGTGCCCACCTCGGGTGCCCCCAGACCGCCTCTTTGCTCTATAAATACCCCAATATTCCCAAAACCCTAGGGGAGTCAACGAAATATTCATCCAGCTGCCGCAGAGTCCAGAACCACCGGATCCAATCTAGACACCATCTCGGATGGGGTTCACCACCTCCATTGGTGCCTCTCCGATGATGCGTGAGTAGTTCTTTGTAGACCTTCGGGTCTGTAGTTAGTAGCTAGATGGCTTCATCTCTCTCTCTCTCTCTTGATTCTCAATACAATGGTCTCTTGGAGAACCATATGATGTAACGCTTTTTGCGGTGTGTTTGTTGGGATTGATGAACTTTGAGTTTATGATCAGATCTATCTTTTTATATCCATGAAATTATTTGAGTTTCTTTGATCTCTTTTATCCATGATCTCTTATAGCCTTGTATTTCTTATCCGATATTTGGGTTTTGTTTGGCCAACTTGATCTATTTATCTTGTAATGGGAAGATGTGCTTTGTAGTGGGTTCGATCTTACGGTGCTTAATCCCAGTGACAGAAAGGGAACCGACACATATGTATCGTTGCTACTAAGCATAAAACGATGGGGTCTATCTCTACATAGATAGATCTTGTCTACATCATGTCATCGTTCTTATTGCATTCCTCCATTTCTCCATGAGCTTAATACACTAGATGCATGCTGGATAGTAGATGCAAGCAGGAGTCGGTCTACTAATATTGGACGTGATGCCTATATAATGAAGAGGATTTGTTCAACCACCGCTTTGCTATTTTTGTCGAGAGAAGCCACCAGTGAAATATACACCCCGGGTCTCTTTCTCATATTATTTGCCTTTGCAATCTACTTTTATTTGCTTTTATTATCAGATATATTAATCCAAAAACCCACAAATACTTTGCTGCACTTTATTTTATTTACGATCTATTTTATTCAATCTATTACAACTTTTTCCCATCACACACCAATTTCTGGCACCGTTACCTGAAAGGGATTGACACCCCTTTAACACGTCAGGTTGCGAGGATTTGTTATCTATGTGTAGTGGCTATTTACGTTGTGTTGCTTGGTTCTCCTAATGGTTTGATAACCTTGGTTTCATATCTAAGGGAAATACCTACCGCCACTGTGCTGCATCATCCCTTCCTCTTTGGGGAAATACCGACATAGCTTCAAGCGACATCAAATATCAAGGAAAACATTAGGTGGCACTGGCTTACGCTGGGCCCTAGCCGGCTCAAAGCATCAGCCACCTCATTTTTCCTGTGATCAACATGTTTCACATGATAGCCTTTGAAATGACCAGCAATAGGATCAACCTCTCGGCGGTAAGCCGCCATGAGTGGGTCTTTAGAATCATAAGTGCCTGAAACTTGCTGAGCCACCAAATATGAGTCGCCAAAGCACCTCACCCGGCTTAGATTCATCTCCTTAGCCATACAAAGACCATGGAGCAAGGCTCATGGGGAAGTCAAAACAACGCCAGCCCCCGAGCCTTCCAACTGCCTAGATCCATCAAAGTGAATAGTCCAATATGTGCTATCCGGCTTCTCCTCAGGCATCTGCAGCTCTGTCCAATCATTGATGAAATCCACAAGTGCTTGAGATTTGATAGTCATGCGAGGCGTATAATTCAAACCATGGGGTCCAAGCTCAATGGCCCACTTGTCTACTCGACCTGTGGCCTCTCTATTTTTTGAATAATATCCCCTAAGGGAGCAGAACTAACCATAGTGATGGGATGACCAAGGAAATATTGCTTGAGCTTTCGACTAGCCATGAACATCCCATATACCAGCTTCTGCCAATGCAGATACCTCTACGTGGATTCAATGAGCACCTCACTGATATAATAAACTGGCTGCTGAACCGGATGTTCCTTGCCTGCTTCCTCCCATTCCACCGCAATTGCCACACTTATGGCTCGGCTATTGGCAGCCAGATATAACAGAAAGGGCTCCTTATCAATAGGAGCGGCAAGGATCGGCGACTCAGCTAACTGTTTCTTCACGGCTTCAAATGCGTGATCAGTAGGATCACTCTAGACAAAGTGATTCATTTTATTCATCATCTGGTACAGAGGGATAGCTTTTTCTCCCAACCAGATTATGAACCGGCTTAAGGCCGCAATACGACCCGCCAAACGCTAAACATCATTAATGCACGCCGTTTTAGACAAAGAAGTAATAGCCTTGATTTTCTCCGGGTTAGCTTCAATGCCTTGTTCAGAAACCAAAAAACCCAAGGGCTTACCTGCTAGCACACCAAAAAATCACTTGGCCTGGTTAAGCATCATCTTGTAAACCCAGATATTGTCAAAGGTATCTTTCAAATCATCTATCAAGGTTTCCTTCTTCCTAGATTTTACAACAATATCATCCATATAAGCATGAACATTGCGTCCAATCTGACCGTGAAGGAAATTTTGAACACACCGCTGGTAAGTCACCTGGGCACTCTTGAGCCCAAAGGGCACATACACATAGCAGAAGGCTCCAAAAGGAGTGATGAAGATTGTCTTCTCATGGTCCTTAACTGCCATCTTGATCTGATGATACCCTGAATAAGCATCCAAAAAACTCAAATGCTCACAAGTCGCCGTAGCATTAATAATCTGATCAATATGAGGTAGAGCGAAAGGATCAGCCGGACATGTCTTATTAAGGTCTGTGTAATCCACACACATGCGCCAAGTACCATTTTTCTTAAGTACCAGCACCGGGTTAGCCAACCATTCAGGATGAAAAACTTCAACAATGAACCCGGCTGCCAAGAGCCAGGCCACTTCTTCACCAATGGCCTTCCGTCTCTCCACATTAAAGCAACGAAGGAGTTGCTTAACCAGTTTAACCTTTGGATCAATATTGAGAGTGTTCTCAGCGAGTTCCCTCGCTACACCTGGCATATCTAAAGGCTTTCATGCAAAGATGTCCCGGTTCTCACGAATGAACTCGATGAGCGCGCTTTCCTATTTTGGATCCAGATTAGCAATAATACTAAACTGTTTAGATGAATCGCCAGGAACAAAATCAACCAACTTAGTGTCATCTGCCGACTTAAACTTCAACAAAGGGTCATGCTCCATGGTTGGCTTCTTCAAAAGCGTCATATCCGTCGGGTTAACATTATCTTTGTAAAACTTCAGCTCCTCTGTTGCACAAACAGACTCAGCATAGGCAACAACGCTCTCTTCACATTCCAAAGCTATCTTCCGGTTCCCATGTACTATGATGATACCCATATAACCTGGCATCTTGAGCTGCACATAAATATAACAAGGCCTCGCCATGAACTTTGCATAAGCCGGCCGCCCAAACAAAGCGTGAGAAGGGCTCTTGATCTTAACCACCTCAAAGGTCAATGTCTCAACTCTCTCTTGATGAAGCAATCCTTCCATAGATGATTGGCCGGCTTCTCATGCATACAATGCTTTGGGCAAGGCTGATTCATCATCGCCTCAATGTTAAATTTTGGCCCTCCAAGCCGGGGCGGCTTTCCCTTGTGATGCTGATTATTATTCTGTGTATTGCTATTAGCCACAAAATCTAAGTTGCCATCAGCTTTGCGCTTACCATTACCAATTTGACCCACCGTATTATGCTACCACCCCTTTGCATTTCCACTCTTCTTCCCCTTACCAGCCTTCTCCTCATCAGACTCAGGGTCTTTAGTACTATCAGAATTGGCCGAGAGCCGCCATGAGCTCTCACATATCATTGAAGTGACGTTTAAGCCGCCCCAATTTCTGTTTAAGGGGAAGGAAACGACAATTCTTCTCCAACATCAGGACTGCTGAGCCGGCATTGATACTGTCCGATGAGTGTATAATAGTTGAGATCCGGCGCACCCAATTGGTTGTTGACTCGCCCTCACCTTGGACACAAGAATACAAATCCAGGATCGACAAAGGCTGCTTGCATGTGTCTTTAAAATTTTGGATGAAACGGGCTTTCAACTCCGCCCATGATCTAATGGAGTTAGCGGGTAGTCCTTTCAACTAAGTACGAGCCGGCCCATCCAACATCATGGTGAAATAATTAGCACATGCAGCATCACTAACAACCAGCATCTCCATGGCCATCTCATAGCTCTCAATCCACGCCTCTGCAGGTTGATCCGCCGTATAATTAGGCACCTTATGAGGGCCCTTGAAATCCTTAGGCAAACACTCATTGCGCAGAGTCGGCACTAAACATGGCACACCCAATGTTCTAGATGTCACTCCTACCTCCATAGATGTTGACGGATAAACCAGAGATTGTTGTTGAGCCGCTAGCTGAGCCACCAGCTCCGCCTGCCGACGTGCCCTGCCCTGATCCACTAAAGTCCGAGCATCAATACCACCGTGTGCCGGGTCATGCCTACAAGGTTGGTTATGGTGCTATTCAGTGCTTGAAACTGCCGGTGAGTCAATGTGCCTGCTATAACTCTGGCTTGGCCGAGGGGTTGAGTGAATCCATTCACGGCTATACGAATAAGCCGCCTGTTGAGCCACAGCCGTTTGAAAAAGTTCTCTGGCCTTCCGCGTCTCTATCGCAGCTGGAGACTCGCCTTCGACTGGAAGAGCCGCCAATTGTGACACCGTAGCAATCCTGTTATCCAAAGCTTTAGAATAATGGCCCGACAGTGTCGGAACATGCTGAGGCGGAGCCACATCCAAACGAGGCAGATCCACAGTATGCGGCTGAACTGGTGCTCTTGTCACGGGAGCCTCAGCCGCCCGGTTCACCATGGTTGGGTCACTGGTCCTTGCCCCCGGTGTGTTAAAAAAGGTTGCTCACATCGTACTCCAGAGGTAAGCGACTCTGGTATCTCCTTGTCATGATGGCATTTGACACGTTTTGATCCAAGGTAAGCCGGAACGACTCCGCCTGAATCCGTTGTGCCTGAGCATCCAAAGCAGCTCGCTCCATGGCCATCCTAGCATTCTCAGCCGCCAGCTCTTCCTTGGGTTGAGCTATCTTATCTCGTAACTTCACAACATCCACCTTATGTTGTTCTTGAGTGTTTGGGGTCACCTCCACCCCTATCAAAGTCACCAAAGCCTCCAACAACTCTGTCAGAACCTGAGCCAACGGACGCGCAGAGCCACTAGCACTAGCCGTCGTCGCGTCCGTTGAGCTGGAGGTCATGGCCGCGGTGGTCGTTGAGCCAAGTGGCGGCTGCATTGGCCATGAAGATCGCAACCCAGTTCGGTGGCTCATAGGGGTCCAGAATACTGTCACCATCGGAACAGCCGCCAAGCCGGCCGTCCTGAAGTTGATACATTCAATTGGTTTCACCGGTTGATGATTCAACATACGAGTAGATGGTCGGTTCACCATCAGACACAGATTCTTCCTCAATGTCCACCCCATGGATGAAACCAACAAAGGCACGCTTTATAGCGGCTTGAACCTTGGCGGGTCGTGCACGCTGAGCCGTCTCGATGATGTCGGTACAGATGTCCGGCTCAGGGCCCGATTCGCTGTTCTTGCCGATGAAAACATGGATTCCGCCGAAGGGGACCCGGTACCCATAGTCAATTGAGCCGTCCTCGGGGCCCCAGCCAATGTCGTCGATGTAGAGCTTGTCGCGACGACTCTTGGTCATCCGGCCCACAATGCATCCCTTTATCCCTGTGAAGTTGCCCTCCAAGAACTCGAAACCACCATGCACTGGCCCCACGGTGGGTGCCAACTATCGTGGACATGACATGGCAGATGTCCTAGCGCAGGGACTTAGTCGTGGATCCATCACAACTAGGTTAGCTTGAAGGGGTTAAACGGGACAAAGGACACAGAGAGTTTACCCAGGTTCGGCCCCTCTCAACGAGGTAAAAAGCCTACTCCTGCTTTGTGTTGTATTGCTAGGGTTTTGATTACCAGGGAGCGAATACGCTTGACCTAGATCTTGATTGTTTGTTACTTGAGTTAACCCTCTGCTGGGTCACCCCTTTATATACACAGGTTGATGCCCGAAGGCTTCAAGAGTCCCGACCGGCTCATACACAATGTGTCCGGCTCAATGACTAACTAAGCTTGCCTTACAATACAAGTAATACATATGGTGGTTCATCCTCTTGGGACTCAAGTCGCCTCAGGGTCTTGGGCCGTCAATGGGCTTGCTATGACCCGCCATCTTCATTGATAAGTCGCTAGTGGTATGACCCGGCCACTCCTGGGCAGTTCATACCCAGTAGTTATATCCCCAACACTTCTTGTCACATACGACAGTGATCATGCCGTTGCACCCTGGCATCTTCAGAACATTGTAGCCATGATGAGTGGTCGCCATGAACTTGGCGAGGGTCGGGTACCCGAGGATGGCGTTGTACAGGAGGCCAATGTGGGCCACCTCAAAGTCAATCAACTCGGTGTGGTGGTTGTCGAGCTTGCTGAAGGTGACAGGGAGGCGCACCTACCACATGGGAGTGGTGGATCCATTGGTCACCCCAGAGAATGGCCTGGTGGGCATGAACTAGTCATAGGGCACTTGCAGCGTTTCGAAGGTCTCGACTGAGAGCATGTTGAGGCCGGCGCCACCGTCGATGAGGGTCTTGGTGATAGACACGTTGCTGATGGTGGGTGTGGACAGCATGGGAAACGCGCCGGCAGTTGATGAGCACCTGAGGTGGTCCTTGGAATCAAAAGTTATGGCATACTGCGACCACTTGAGGGGACACTAAAAGTCCATCTATCCCAGGGTGGTTTTGGTAATTCCTAACAACATATAGCTCATTAAGCTAACATATTCCAAGATTAATATTTCAGTAAAAGCTCGATGAATGGCATGGCATGGATGAGGAAAGTGGACCCCTCAAAATACTAAGGACAGAAAGATTGGCTCAAGCTCAAAGCTCAAGACTCTACATTTTATATTTTAGTGATCCAAGATCACATTGAGTCTATAGGAAAAGCCAATACTATCAAGGAGGGATGAGGTGTTGCTTGATGAGGTTCTTGCTTCATAGTGCTTAATGATATGCTCCAAAACCCTCAACTACCTTCCCACATCCACATATGACCTAAACCAAAAGTCAAACTCGGCCCCACCGATTCTTTCTATCCGGCGCCACCGAGTTCAGATGTCATAGCCACTTCCACAAACCCTAGGCAAATTGGTCTCACCGATAGGGATCTCGGTCACACCGAGATGGGGTTGTAATCTCTCTATTTCCCTTTGTAACGTTTCGGTACTACCAAGATGAGCGATTGGTCCCACTGGGATTGCAATGTAAACTCTCTGTTTCCCTTTTCTAACATTTCGGTCCCACCGAAATGAGCAAATCGGTCCCACCGAGTTTACCTGACCAACTCTCTCGTTAACTTATTACCAAAATCGGTCCCACCGAGTTTGTGTAATTAGTCACACCGAGATTATGTTATGCCCTAACCCTAACCATATCGGTCCTACCGAGTTGCATCTCAGTCCCACCGAAAATCCTAACGGTCACTAGGTTTGCTAAATCGGTCCGACCGAGTTTCTCAATTCGGTCTCACCGAGATTGGTAAATTGTGTGTAACAGTTAGTTTTTGTGTCGAGGCTATATATACCCCTCCACCCACTCTTCATTCATGGAGAGAGCCATCAGAGCATACCTACACTTCCAATACACATTTTTTGAGAGAGAACCACCTACTCATGTGTTGAGGCCAAGATATTCCATTCCCACCATATGAATCTTGATCTCTAGCCTTCCCCAAGTTGCTTTCCACTCAAATCTTCTTTCCACCAAATCCAAATCCTGTGAGAGAGAGTTGAGTGTTGGGGAGACTATCATTTGAAGCACAAGAGCAAGGAGTTCATCATCAATACACCATTTGTTAATTCTTGGAGAGTGGTGTCTCCTAGATTGGCTAGGTGTCACTTGGGAGCCTCCGACAAGATTGTGGAGTTGAACCAAGGAGTTTGTAAGGGCAAGGAGATCGCCTACTTCGTGAAGATCTACCAATAGTGAGGCAAGTCCTTCGTGGGCGATGGCCATGATGGGATAGACAAGGTTGCTTCTTCGTGGACCCTTCGTGGGTGGAGCCCTCCATGGACTCACGCAACCGTTACCCTTCGTGGGTTGAAGTCTCCATCAACGTGGATGTACGATAGCACCACCTATCGGAACCACGACAAAAACATCCGTGTCTCCAATTGCATTTGAATTCTCCAAACCCTTCCCTTTACATTCTTACAAGTTGCATGCTTTACTTTCCGCTGCTCATAGACTCTTTGCATGCTTGCTTGAATTATGTTAAGATTGCTTGACTTGTGCTAAGATAGCTAAAATCTTCCAAAGACTAAAATTGGGAAAAGGATAGATTATTAATTGGTCAGGTAGTCTAATCACCCCCTCTAGACATACTTTCGATCCTACAAGTGGTATCAGAGCTTTGGTCTCCATTTGCTTTGATTTCCATAGCTTTTGGTGGTCATAGCCTTGGTTTCACAACCTAGGAGAGTATGGCGTCTAGCGAGGAAAATTATCACCGTAGAGGTCCTTACTTTGATGGTACTAATTTTGCTAGTTGGGAGCATAAGATGAAAATGCATATTCTTGGACATAACCCCGCCGTTTGGGCTATTGTGTGTGTTGGATTGCAAGGTGAATTCTTTGATGGGAGAGAACCGAATTGTGAAGCGACCGCGGAAGAGTTGAAAATGCTGCAATACAACGCTCAAGCTTGTGATATCCTCTTCAACGGATTGTGCCCCGAAGAATTCAACAAAATCAGCCGTCTTGAGAATGCAAAGGAAATTTGGGATACTTTGATTGACATGCACGAAGGTACCGACTCCATCAAGGAATCCAAGTTGGATGTTCTTCAAAGTCAACTTGACAAGTTCAAAATGAAGGATCGTGAAGGTGTCGCTGAAATGTACTCTAGGCTTGCTCTTATCACAAATGAGATTGCCGGCTTAGGAAGTGAAGAGATGACTGACAAATTCATCATCAAGAAGATCCTAAGAGCCTTGGATGGAAAATATGATACCGTGTGCACATTGATTCAAATGATGCCCAATTACAAAGATCTGAAGCCAACGGAAGTCATTGGAAGAATTGTTGCTCATGAGATGTCACTCAAGGATAAGGAGGAACTTCACAACAAATCAAGTGGTGCTTACAAAGCCTCATGTGAAGCCCCCACATCATCAAGTGAGAAACAAACCTTCAATGAAGAATTGAGCTTAATGGTGAAGAACTTCAACAAATTCTACAAGAGTAGAAGCAAAGAGAGAAGCTCCAAGTCAAGGTCCTACAATGACAAAAGATCTTCTAGTCGAGAGAAAAACTGCTACAATTGTGGAAGGCCCGGACACTATTCCAATGAGTGTACGGCACCCCACAAAAGAAGAGAAGATTCTCCAAAAAGAAGAAGTAGAATAGAAGAATCACCACCTAGAGAAAGAAGGAGTAGAGATGATCGTTATGAACGAAGACCCTCATGGAGAAGCAAGGATTCGGAAAGAAAGAACAAGTCATCAAGGAGCTACACAAAACGAAGACATCAAGCTCATGTTGGTGAATGGGTATCCGACTCCGACTCCGACAATCACTCCGAGAGAAGCTATCACTCCGACTCCGAATATACTCAAGATGAAGGTGTTGCCGGTCTAGCACTTGTGTCAACCAACTCCTACGACATATTTGATTCACCAAATGAAGGAATTGGAAGATGCTTCATGGCCAAAGGTCCAAAGGTATCACACCCCGAGTATGTTGATTTCAATAGTGATGAAGAAGACTTGTTAGGTGATGATGATTTACTTGTTGACAACTCTAGTGATGAATACTATGATGAAACGTCAATTAATCATGCTAATCAAGGTGAAACGAATGACAATGATAAGGAGAAGATTGAGTCTCTAACTAAATAACTAAACACTCTTAAGTTAGCTGATGAAACTATCTTAGGAGATCATCAAGAACTTTTAAGGACTCATGAGAAATTACGTTTTGAAAAGCTCAACCTTGAGCAAGAGCATGAGTTCTTGAAGGCAATGAATGATGATCTTCGCAAGAAAAGTTCTTCTTACATTGCCAAGCGTTTACTCTTATCCACTTACATGCCTCAAGTCAAGTCTAGTAACAAGAACAAGAAAGATTCTTCCTCTAGTAGTAACAATAATCATGCTAAATCCAATGTTGTTGCTTCTAGTAGTTCTCTTGATTCCACTAATGATTCTCTTAGCCAAGTTACACTTCAGCAAGAAAATAGCTTATTGAAGGGAATTATAGAGAAATGTGTTTACAAGAGCCTTGCCGGGAGTAAGAAATTCGAGGAAGTTGTACGCAAGCAAGGAAGGCATCGGAAGAACCAAGGTGTTGGTTTTGAACGAAAGTTCAATGCCAATGGAGTTGAGTGGGAAGAAGATCAATACCCCAAGACGAAGTTTGTTCCTCAACAAGAGAAGTATGATCCTACTTCTTTCAAAGGGACACAAGCTCAAGATGATCTTTCACCACAAGACCACAAGCAAAAAGGCAAGGACAAGATTCAAGAGGAAATTGATGCATTTGAAGAAGCTCCTAAGGCCTTGGTCAAGTGGGTTCCCAAGACTACATCAAGTTCCACTTCATCAAGTACAACTACAACTTTGAGGATTCCAATCAAGATGGTGTGGATCCCGAAGAAGAAGAACTAGAGAGTTCTTGAGGGTGACTCCGCCAACATACTTCACTCTTATCATTTTGGCAAGAACGAGTGCAATCAACTCACACATCTTACTCTAAGAATTGAGCTAAAGCAACTCTAATGGTGTGAAAAAAACAACGCTTTATGTAAAAGTGGTAAACCCACTTGTACTTAAACGATGAGTATGACCTATGATCAAATGTTCTCATTTGACTCCTAAGTCAATATACTCATATATAGATGACCTAGTCATCACCAATTGCTTGATAGATGCTAGAATTCGTTGTGCATGCTTTGCCACATATTTCAATTGCCATTTTATTGTGTGAGCATGTTGGTTGCATAATTTACTCATTCAAGGACGTCCACTTTGTTGTTTTGATTGATTGGTTTCTTTCTTCTCTTGCCAAGTGGATGGACAAGAATGCGTAAGAACCTTCTCTAGCTATCTATGCTTTTCTCGTCTCAAACTCTATTCATGCTACATCACAAAATTTGATCAAGTCAGATTCGAACCACTCTGTGTGAGGAGCACTCAGAGTCCCTGATTGGTCATAGACTTAAACTTCCAAAACTTCTTTGTGCGTTTCGGTCTGACCGATTCACCCATTTCGGTCATACCGAGATTGTAAGTGCATCTAGTGCCACCCCTAGTTGGTTTTGGATTATTGACGACAAACCTAGTTGAGGGACTAATGTGTTTGTGAGAATTGCAGGATAACACAGGTAGAAGTCCCTCATTGATTCGGTTTTCCTATCAGACATGACCCCTAAAAATGTATGAAGACATTGAAGTCAAAGGTGGTATATGAAGATATTCACATTGAAGACTATGACAAGAGAAGACATCACATGAAGCCTATGGAGCTCGAAGACTTAGATCTTTCGAAGTTCTTTTTCTTCTTTATTGAGTCATAGGAACCACCGTACTATTAAGTGGGGTCCAAGAGAACCAGTCAGAATGACTGAAGTGATGCCTAACCAAAACCTATGTCTTCGAGTGAAGACTATGAGAGCGAATCTTGTCCAGAGTCGGACAAGTCAGCTTTGCTTGTATCCCAAGTAAAGTTGCCGTGTGAGTTTGAAATCTGACCGTTGGAACACGTGTCAGTTCCTTAGTGACCCAGGGTCATTTCGGACAAATCAGGTCGGGTTGCCTAGTGGCTATAAATAGCCCACCCCCTACAACCATAAACGGTTGGCTGCTCAGAGTTAGTATACGGCTTTTGTCGTTTGAGAGCAACCCACCTCGAAGCTTTGAGAGAGAATTCCTTGCGAGGATAAAGCCCTAACCACCCAGAGCCAAAGAGAATTGGGCATCACTTAAGTCTTCTTGTCTGTGTGATCTGAAGACTTATTACACTTGAGGACTGTGAATCCTCCAGCCGGTTAGGTGTCGCGTTCTGAGCATCCAAGAGACATTGTGGATCGCCGGTGAACGAAGTCTGTGAAGGTTTGGGAGTCTACCTTGAAGACTTACCAGAGTGATTGGGCGAAGTGTGTGTGACCTTAGCTCAAGGGGAATATGGTGAGTACTGGGTGTCCTGAGCTGCGTGTTCAGGACTGGGTGTCCGGGACTGTGTGTCCTCAGGTTTAAATACCTAGCCACCCTAACCAGACGTACAGTTGTCACAGCAACTGGAACTGGTCCAACACATCATTGTCTTCAACGAGTCACTGGTTTCATCCTTCCCTTCTCTTTACGTACTGTTACTCCCTGTGAAGTCGTTGTATGATTGCACTATCTTTTATCTTCACTGAGTGACTGCGTGTTCTGTTTGGCTTCATAATATCTTCCTACCTGATCCTTACTACATTGCTGCTATTAGTCATTGTGCTTTCACTCTATTGAATACTTGACTATGGCTTGCCTAGTGTAGTCTACCTTCCGCTGCAGGGTAATAGGTTTATTTCTATCGTTTGTCTTCATAACTTCCATGTTTTGAAGACTTTCATAAAAATCGCCTATTCACCCCCCTCTAGTCGATATAACGCACTTTCAATTGGTATCAGAGCTAGGTACTCCCTTGTTCTGTGTGATTCGCTTTAACCACCTCGAGTTTTAGCTATGTTGACTGCAGGGATAATTAAAGTCTCTGATGCGTGCCCCGTCTTCGATGGAACTGAATATCCCTACTGGAAGAATAAGATGCGCATGCATCTTGAAGCCATTGACGTCGACCTATGGTATGTCGTCAAGAACGACGTTCCCAAGGCTGGAGAAGGTGTCACTGCTGCTGACGTCAAGAAGTTCGTTCAACTGGACTCTACTGCCAAGAATATCATCTATGGTCATCTGACCAAAGGACAGTATGGCCGCGTGAGTGCTTTGGAAACATCTAAGCTAGTCTGGGACTGGCTCTCCAAGGTCAACGAAGGCGTCTCAACCCAGAGAGATCAGAGAATCAGTGTCCTTCACAACCTCTTCAACCGCTTCAAGAGAAATGATAATGAGAATGTCCAGCTCACATTTGATCGACTCACTGACATCATGAATGAGCTTCAAGCCCTTGGCGCTACTGAGGTCACCAAGCATGAAGTCGTCAAGACACTACTGAGATCACTTGACAGTTCGTTTGACACCCTATCCCTGATGATTCAAGAACGTCCTGATTTCAAGACACTCGATCCATCTGACATACTTGAGAGGCTTAACACACATGAGTTTCAGCTTTCTGAGAAAAGAGATATCTACGGTCCAAACTATGGGCGAACTCGTGCCTTGAAGGCAAAAGCTGTCTCCCCATCTGAAGAAGAATCTGACAGTAGTTCTGATGATCCTGAAGACATTGGAAGGGAACTTGCTATGCTTGTGAAGAAGTTCCAAAAATTCACCAAGAAGAAAGGCTTCAGAAAATCTTCCCGATCAAGCTCAAGGAATGATGAAGCTTCTGCTCATGACTACAAGAAGAAAACATGTCACAAGTGCGAGAAACCTGGCCACTTCATCTCTGAGTGTCCGTAGTGGGACAATGAGAACAAAAAGAAGAAGAAGAGCAAGGAATATGACTCTGGTGACAAGAAGAAGAAGAAATACTCAAAGTCTTCCTCCAAGTCTTCTTCAAAGTCTTCATCACACAAGAAGAGCTCATCTGGCAAGGCACGTGCGTTTGTTGGCAAGGAACTGGACTCAGAGGAGGAGTCCGCTTCTAAGGAGGCAGAGGTGGAGTCTGAGGAGGAGTCCGATTCTGGCGTCGCAAGTCTGGCTACAGCATACGTTGCCAAGTCCATCTTCAACACTAAAGACAATGACCTCATCACCGACACCGATGCAAATGACAAGGACTACTCCGCTCCTACCTACTGCTTCATGGCACGCAGTGCCAAGGTAAACACACGCACTACTCACTATCAAACATCTAGTGACGATGACTCTGATTGTGGTTCAAAACCCAGCTACAAAACACTTGCTAAAATTGCAACTGAACAACAGAAAGCCATGGAACATATTCAAAAACTGTTAGACAAAAGCGATGATCTGTTAGGCACTGAAATGACTTGGTCTGAGTCCTTAATTGAAGACATAAAAGATCTTCACGTTAAGTATGAGGAACTTGAAAGTCGTCATGAAACGCTCTCAACAACTCATGAAAAGCTTTCCTATGATTATCTTCAAAGGAAGCAAGATCTTGAGAAATTGAGATGGCTCATGAAGATCTTCAAAAGGAAAATGAGTCACTTCGCTCCAAACAGATCAGTTCCGCTCAGGAAGGATTTGAACCACCATGTCTTAAGTGCATTGAGTGTGATAATGCTACTACTGTTGCTGAATGTTCTACTGGTGCTACTACTGCAATATCTTCAACTGTTGATGTGGGAACTAACCCCTCTGCTGAGGATTCTACTGCTATTGCTGATGAGAATGCTAGGTTGAATACATTGCTTGAAACAGGGATGTACAAAAGTCTTAAAGGGCATCAGACACTATGTGATGTCCTCAAAAAGCAGATCTTGAACCGAAACCCGAGGAAAGAGGGTGTTGGGTTCGTAAGGAAAATGAATGCTGATGGCTCTTACTGGAAATCTGAGCAGTACCCCAAAACCACATGGGTTGCTACAAAGGAATCTTCAGCGGATCTATCCAATCTATCTGGCTTCTCTTGTGCAAATCCCATTGTCATTGATGAATCCTTTGATGCAAACTATAAACTGTTTAAGAATCAGAATGGTGAAGTGTTTTCCAGGTACATTGGTACTAACTGCAGGAATGGACCGCCTATGAAGAAGATCTAGGTTCTGAAAAAGTGTCTGGAGGATCTTCCTGTGAATGTCATCATGACTCCACACGTGAAGAAGACAAACCTCAGACCACAGGCTTCATACGGTCCAAAGGCTTCATATAGATAGAGGACTCACCTGAGTCGCACTAACGCAAATGTTTTGCAGGGAAACCATACTCAGGCCTATGAATATGAGCGCGGTTCATCAAACCGCCATGTTCATAAGACCAAGAACTATTCTTCTTATTCTTATGAGTACTATTGTCCGCCTGCAAGACTTTTTGCTAGGGCTCCAAAGCCAAAGTTCTCAGATGCTGCACTTAGACTTATTGCTTCTAAGCCACCCTTTAAGATGTGGGTGGCTAAGAAAGCTTAACTCTCTGTTGCAGGGAAAGGTCTCCAGCAGAAAACCAAAATCGTCTGACGCTATTGCTGGGGACCTTAAACATCTTGTAGAGCGCAATATCAAATGCCCGAATGGTCTTACTATGTACTTCGTTCCTGAATCGCTTGCTACTCTCCCTATCAGTCCTAATCTGGATCTAAGCTTTCATAACCCACTGATTCGTCAAATGTTTTTGCTTCACAATTCTCTTCGTGAAGCCTATCCCCCTAACTGCACTGTAGAGTACGAAACCAGCGTCTTCAGAATGGATTATTGATAGTGGGTGTACCAACCACATGACTGGCAAAATAAGTCTTGTTATAGACTCAACCTTACGTCCATCCGACAAGAGTGACATCACATTTGCTGACACTGGTAAAAGTAAGGTATTGGGTCTAGGTAGAGTTGCAATCTCAAAGGATCAACACATGGATAAAGTCATGCTTGTTGAATCCCTTGGCTTCAACTTAATGTCTGTCTCAATGCTTTGTTATTTGAACATGATCGTAATATTTGGAAAATATCTTTGCCTTGTACTAATGGAATCTGACAAGTCTCTAGTGTTTTAAGGGTATCGGAAAGATGATCTGTACGTGGTAGATTTTTCGGCAGGACCACAGCTTGCCTTATGTCTTCTAGCAAAGGCTTCAGAATGCTGGCTCTCGCATCGGAGGCTAGGGCATGCTGGCATGAGGAACCTCCACACCCTTGCAAAGAAGAAGCATGTCATAGGCATCGAGGGCGTCAAGTTCAAGAAAGATCACTTATGCGGTGCCTGTGAAGCAGGGAAGATGACGAGGGCCAAACATCCCTCGAAGACAATCATGACAACCACTCGACCCTTCGAACTGCTCCACATGGATCTTTTGGGTCCCACTCATTACTCAACTCTTGCTACCACTTCTTGCCTCTATGGCTTTGTTATTGTTGATGATTATTCTAGATATACTTGGGTGCACATAATCCTCTACAAGACTGAAGTGCAGGATGTCTTCAGACGCTTCGCCAATCGAGCAATGAACAACTATGGCGCGAAGATAAAGCACATCAGAAGTGACAATGGCACTGAATTCAAGAACACTGGCCTTGATACATATCTTGATACCTTGGGCATCACACATGAATTCTCAGCCCCGTACACGCCTCAGCAGAATGGCGTCGTCGAACGCAAGAACAGAACACTCATTGAGATGGCCCGAACGATGCTTGATGAATACAAGACTCCAAGAAAATTCTGGCCTGAAGCTATTGATACTGAATGCCATACAATCAATCGTGTTTATCTTCACAAGATTCTGAACAGGACATCTTATGAGCTCCTTACTGGCAAGAAGCCAAATGTCAGTTACTTCAAAGTATTTGGTGCCAGGTGCTGGATCAAGGATCCACATCACACTTCAAAATTTGCACCAAAAGCACATGAGGGTTTTATGCTTGGATATGGAAAGGATTCGCACTCCTACAGAGTCTTCAATCTCTTTCATTATAAAGTGGTTGAAATAGTGGATGTGCGGTTTGATGAGACTAACGGTTCACAAAGAGAGCACCTCCCAAACATGCTAGATGAAGCTCCATCCAGCGAATCAATCAAGCTTATGGGAACCGGAGAAATCATACCCTCTGAAGCTCAACCTGAAGAGGAACTTATCATCTCCGCACTTGATCAACCTGAAGACAATGCTCAGCCTGAAGACAATCCCACTAACAATGGCAATGATCAGCAAGAGCAAAATCTTCGCCTTGTACATCCTCGTGTTGCCAATGAAGTGCAGATTGAGAGAATAATTGATAGCATCAATGCACCTGGTCCGCTTACTCGTTCAAGGGTGACTCAGCTGGCAAATTTTTGTGGGCACTTCGCATTCGTCTCAATAACAGAACCCAAGAAAGTTGAAGAAGCCTTCATGGAACCTGAATGGATTGAAGCTATGCAAGAAGAGCTTCAACAGTTTGAGCTGAATAATGTATGGGAACTGGTTAAGCGTCCTGATCCTCGGAAGCACAACATAATAGGAACCAAATGGATATACCGCAACAAGCAAGATGAGCATGGTCAAGTGGTCAGAAACAAAGCTCGTCTTGTTGCTCAAGGATATACTCAAGTGGGAGGCATTGACTTCGATGAAACATTTGCTCCTGTGGCTAGACTTGAAGCCATACGCATACTGCTGGCCTATGCCAATCATCACAACATACTTCTATATCAAATGGATGTGAAGAGCGCCTTTCTCAATGGCAAGATTGAAGAAGAAGTGTATGTTGCACAACCGCCCGGCTTTGAAGATCCAAAACATCCAGACATGGTATACAAGCTCAACAAGGCACTGTATGGCCTCAAACAAGCCCCTCGGGCCTGGTATGACACACTCAAATACTTCCTGAAGAGCAAAGGCTTCATACCTCGTTCCCTAGACCCCACTCTCTTCACGAAGACATATGATGGTGAACTGTTTGTGTGCCAAATATATGTGGATGACATTATCTTCGGCTGCACCAATCAGAAGTACAGTGAAGAGTTTGGATATATGATGCAAGAGCAATATCAGATGTCCATGATGGGAGAGCTGAAGTTCTTCCTTGGTCTCCAAATACGACAGCAACGCAACGGCATCTTCATATCTCAAGAGAAGTATCTCAAAGATTGCCTGAAGAAGTTTGGTATGCAAGACTGCAAAGGCTTCACGACGCCAATGCTAGCCAAACATCATCTGGGTCCTGACGACAATGGTAAAGAGTTCGATCAAAAGGTATACCGCTCCATGATTGGTTCTTTACTTTATCTATGTGCATCTAGGACAGATATTATGCTTAGTGTTTGCATGTGTGCTCGATTCCAAGCGGCACCAAAGGAGTCGCATCACTTAGTTGTGAAGCAAATTCTTCGATATTTGCTCACACCCAACTCTAGGATTATGGTATCCAAAGGGCTCAGAGTTTGATCTGGTTGGATTCTCGGATGCTGATTATGGTGGTGACAAGGTGGATCGCAAGTCTACATCAGGCACATGTCATTTTCTGGGACGATCACTTGTATGCTGGTCTTCAAAGAAGCAGAACTGTGTATCTCTCTCCACTGCTGAATCTGAATACATTGCTGCTGGATCTTGCTGCGCTCAGATTCTGTGGATGAAGCAAACACTCAAGGACTATGGCATTCATCTGAAGCAAGTGCCACTCTACTACGACAACAGAAGTGCCATCAAGATTGCCAACAACCCAGTTTAGCACTCGAAGACAAAGCACATTGAGATTCGTCATCACTTTCTCAGAGATCATGTTGTGAAGGAAGATATTGATATCATACACGTCAACACTGAAGAGCAATTGGCAGATATCTTCACCAAGCCCTTGGAAGAGAAGAGATTTTGCAAGTTACGGTGTGAGCTAAATATCCTGGTGTCGGGTGGTAGGTGCGACATATGCCAACGAGTGGCTTATCATTGTAGGATCCAGTAAGACGTCGCCGGTGCCTAGAAATGGGATGAGGCGAAGACATGCACGCCGGCAAATCTTACCCAGCTTCGGGGCTCTCCGTGGAGATAACACCCCTACTGCTGCTCCGCGGGGTCTCTGCATGGTCACTAGATGAACAAGTAGCTACACGGTGCTCCTTGAGCTGTTTGGCGAGAGGAGGAAGAAGGGCGCGGCTTGCTCTCTTCTCCTCCCTGTGTGGTGTCTGAGACAAGCGGGGGTTGATCTCTCTTTGCATGGATGCCCCGGGGGGTTTATATAGGCCTACCCCCCGGGGGTACAATGGTAATCCGGCTGGGCGCGGGGCCCAGCCGTCTGTGTCTACACTCTCCGATTTCTGCGCCGGCTGCTGGGGCGCGCCGGCTAGTGGGTCCCGCCGGCTGCCAGCTCCTTGGTCGACAGGCAGGCCCCACTGTCAGGGCCTTGTCGGCGGCTGGTTACTGTTGCTCAATCTTTGTGGCGAAGGCTTCACCGAAGTGGGCGTGGCTACAGTGCTGCTGCCCGGTGGGTGATCACTGTAGCCCCACCGCATCTTGTCTCCTTAATGGGGCGTCTTCTTCGAGGGAGGTGGCAAGCCGGCTGTGGGGAGCCGGCTCTATCTTGGGCCGACTGGGGGAGGTCTGGCCGCCTTCGGGTGTCTCTCTGCCCAAAAGGGCCCACCGCCCGTGGGCCGTACTGGTAGCCCATCGGGGATGACAGCAGGGTCAACGTGGCAACAGTGCCGCGCCGGACGGGTCATGGCCACCCGTACAGCGCACTATGCCAGGCGTGCTCCGGGATTCGGGGGTGGCAGGCTTCACTGTAGCCACGCCCCATCACATTGCTGTTATGTGGATGCAGACTTCGAGGGTACGATCTTGACCGCTTTATGGGAGCAGGCTTCTTGGAGTCGGCCTTCTCGCGGCCGGCTTCTCGGAGCCGGCCCTCCCGCGGCTTGTCTTCATGAGGGCTGAAGTCGGGCCGCCTTTCGATAGCCGGCCTGGAGACAGCCGGCAAGGGGAAGGCGGCCCTGCGTCTTGGATTCTTGAGGGCCGAATCGGCTCGTAATTTTTTCAGAAGGGCCATGCGGAGCCAGCTAGGCTACCCATGGTTATTTACTCCGACAGTAGTCCCCGAAGCTGATCGAGCATCGAGGCTGACAAAGGGATGAGAAGCTAGGTCAGCTTCCTTTCCCGAGGGGCCGGCTTTGCTCGTGCGCGCCATCTTCGGAAAAGCTCCGTTTCTCGTAGGCGGGAACGCGGGCCACGTGGCGAGGAAATCCTGCCAACGTACGCGCGCGACGGGACGCCGCCGCATGCCCGGGCCCGCCACTCGCAGGCCTCGGTCCGAGCGCGGATCTTCTGCGGCCCACATGGACCTCTCGCCTTCCCGCGGCGGTTTTATTCTGTCATCAAGGCAAAATAATCACGGGATGTGGGGGAGTGGGCGCAGTTGATCCCCACGTTCCCCCACGCCGCGCCTCCTTGGCTCCGCCACGCAGTCTATAAGTAGGAGGAGGAGGGGGAGCGGCAGAGGCTCGCGCGCTCTCCCTCACTCCGCCCCTTCTCGCCCTCCTTCTTCTTCTCTTCGCCGCAGCAACTCTTTGTCGCGCCGTCCCGCCGTCGCTTCGTCTTGCTCCCTGCCGCATCGCTCCCATGGCGCTGTCGAGCTCGTGGAATGGCTCCAACGTCCATGAGGACCACGTCGAGTTCCTCCGCCGGACGCGGCGTCTGCCCGGCGAGAACCTTGTGCGGGTTCGTCAAGCGCTAGCGAGGGAGATTTCGCCGGCACCGGAGGAGGGCGAGCGGGTGATCTTCCGCTCGCACTGCCTGCGTGGCTTCGGCCTCCCGGCGAGCGGATTCCTTCGAGCCTTCCTCGAGTTCTACCACCTCCAGCCGCATCACCTGACGCCCAACACGGTGATGCTGCTATCGGCCTTCGTCACCCTGTGCGAGGGCTTTCTTGGAGTTCTCCCCACGCTCGAGCTCTGGGGGGAGTTCTTCCAAAGCAAGCTCGGCACCGTCATCGCGGGCGTGCCCGCCCCCTGCGGAGCCTTCATTGCCATGAGGAGGGCGAGCGAGAACAATCCGTTCCCATCCATTCCGCTGATCCAGTCGGTGAAGCTTTGGCAGAAGTCTTATTTCTACGTGAAGAACGTCGCCCAGCAAGGCGACTACGTCAACCTGCCGGATTACGTAGCCGGCCTGCCGGCTGGGAGGCAGCCTTCGTGGAGCTACCGGGCCAAATCGCTGTCTCAGGCCGGGAACGCAGCCGTCTCCCGGCTTCGGGTGATGATCCAGTCGGAGGGCCTGACTGGAGCCGACTTGGTGGCCGCCTTCATGGAGCGCCGGGTTCTTCTGCTCCAAGGCCGGCCTCACATGATCTTCCAAATGAGCGGCCGCTTTGACCCGTGCCGGCTGAGCACCAGGGATATGCCTCACGCAGAGGTGTCTTACATGGTGAATTATATCTCTAACTGCAAGCTCGTCGAGGATTGGCGATACGGCAAGGAGCCGTATTCCCGCGCCAACCCTCCGCCTGCCGTAAGTTCTTTCTTCTTTTCTTCCTTTTTGTAGCCGGCCTCATGATAGCCGACTCTTGATCAGTTCGTTTGCCTTTTGCAGAACCCTCTTCTCCCGCCGACAGCCGGGGCCGCGGGGGTAGAGCGCCAGCTCCTCCCCGACCGCACGATGGACGACGCCGACGATCCAGACCTGGGAGCAGCCGCCATGGAAGACGCCATGGTGGGGGAAGGCGAGGAGGCCGGAGGCGCAGGACACGGGACGAGCTTCGAGGACTGGCCGGATGACGACGAGGTCAAAGTCGCCCCGCACTGCCAGCCGGCGCCCGATCATCAAGGCGCGGGCTCGTCTGTCGTGCCGGCTGCCCGTGGCGGTGCGCAGAAGCGCCGGGCCACGTCGACCTTCTTTGGCAGCCGGCCGAAAAAATCCAAGGCCTCCACGGCAGTGACCAAGCGGGATGAGGCGGCCGCGAAGGCGGCCCGCTTCCGCAAGGCGGTGAAGCAGCCGCAGGCGATCTCTGCGTAAGTCGTCGAATGTCTTGCGTATATATTTTTTGTCTTCTCTGTCCGAAACTCTTCTAAACCTTTCTTTTCTTGCCGAACAGGGCGCCGCTTTCTCTCGAGCGAGGTCCTGGCGGCTTCGTAGTCGGGCCGACTAGAGGCTCCTCAAGCTCCCGCCACGTGGATCCCCGTGCCGACCTTAAGGAGGCCACGGAGCGGAATGCGCGGGAGGTGCGGGAGGAGCGGGAGGCGGCGGAGCGAAGGACCGCCCAGGCGACGAAGGAGCAGGCCGACGTGGCGGCCAAGGCCCGGGTGAAGGCGGCAGCCGCGGAGACGGAGGCTTCGCACAACCGGCCTCCGCTGCTCATTGTTCCCCTCCGCGCTGTGGCCCCCGACGTTCCCGTGCCCCCGTTGGAGGAGGTCGACCAAGGCCCGCCGGTGATGGAGTGGCGGGAGGATCCCGCGATCTTCGTGGAGGGGGCGTCGCAGACGGCGCCGACTGGAGCGGGCCAAAGCGGCCAATCAGCTGTGGCGCCAGAGCAGCCGTCCAGGGGCGAGCCGGCGGCAGGGGCCGGCCTCGAGGTGCAGCCGGCATTGCGCCGGCGCGCAGGGGGTGGCGCCTCCGTGCCGGAACGGCAGCGGGCGCTAGCCAGACAGCGGAGGCCCTGGAGACGGCCAGCGTCAGCACGTCCGAGTGGACTCCCAGTGGGGGGACGGGCGAGCTGAACGCGGCGGCCCAGGAGGTCCGGAACCGGCTTCAAGCTCAGGCCGCCTCGCTGCAGTGATACACTCAAGAGTTTCTCTCGACACGGGCCGTCATCCGGGTGAGTCTTCTGTCCTTGGTTATTTTGCTCTTTCGATTTCTTCCGTGGGGGCGCGTCAGCGCACCCACTGGGTGTAGTCCCTGAGTTCCAAGCCGGCTGTTGCGCAGGAGGTTTGGAACTTACTAGGTCCTGACAACTTAACTTATCTGCCTCGTGTATAATCTTCCAGGAGTATCATAACCTTCGCGCAGCCGCCTTCAACTCCCAGGCTCAGGAGCTGGGCCGGAGAACTGAGGACCTGACCAGCAGCCGGAGTGCGTGTTTGTCTCATTCATCTCCTGTGGGGCCGTGTCAGCGCACCCACTGGGTGTAGTCCCCGAGATTCGGGCCGACTGCTGAGCAGCCGGGTCGGATCTTCCTTGACGACTTCCCCTTATTAATTTTTCCTTTGTCTTCATGGTTGTAGGAGCCAATGCCGACTTGAGGGGGCAGCTCAGCGAGGCGCAGGCCGCCCTTCGCGCCAAGGAAACTGAGTACGACGCCTTGGTCATGGAGCACAACCGCCTGGCCAAGAAGCTGGCTGACCAGGAGGAGAGCCACAAGGCGGCCCTGAAGAAGGCGCAGGATAACGAAGCCGCCCTGAAGGCCGAGTTCGAGACCGAAGCGGCGGGCTGGGCTGAGACCAGGCAAGCGCTGAATGAAGGCTTCGGCCGTATTGAGGATTTGATCGACGGTAAGCCGCCTTCCTCGCTCCTTGCATGCCCCTTGCTGCCTGATTTGTGTTCTGACTTGTGCTGCTTTTTATTCTCTGTGCAGACTACTTTCCTGGCTACTCCGTCTTTGCTACCCAAACCATCGAGGCCCATCGCGAAGCGCGCCATCAGGCGGGGGCCGACATCGTGCCGGATGCGAGTCGGACGCTTGAGGAGCAACTCTTGGCGGTCCAAGCACGGCTACAGCCGGCTCATCGAATGCTTCGCCGCCTCCAGCGCGCCAGGGCGCAGGTGTTGGCCGCCCTCTGGCCAAGCGAGACGATTCCCCGCACCCCGAGTCGGACTGCCGACTGGCTGGAAGTTGCAGTTGGCTGCTTCGAGGCTTGGAAAGCATCAACGGCCTGGCATGGAGCTGGGCGGGTGTTGGAGTTCGTCCGAGCTTGGTATCCGCGGCTGAACCTGGACCAGCTGCGCACCTGGCGGCTGGAGGCCGATGAGGAGCTGGAGAAGGTGTGGCCGGCTATCGCTCAGCGCGCTTCGACGATCGCCAAGTGTACTGACATCAGCGTCTTTGCTCCTGAAATTAATGATGACGGCGCTGCTCAGCCGAAGGAGTGGTTCGGGCTGGACCCGGCAGCGGGTGAAGACTCCGCAGAGGAGATCGCCTCCAACGATGAAGGCGAAGACGACGAAGGAGAGGAGGGCGAAGACGTTGAGCCGGCCGGTGAAGCGGCCAGCCAGCCTCAGCCTGATCGTGCCTCCAGCAACGAGGCGCGTGCTAGCGCGCCCTCTGCCGGAGGCGGTGATCATGCCGAGGTTCACCAGCCGGCCACTCCTCCAGCTGGCACTGCCGTCTCCACCGACCTGCCCGACTCGCCAGTCGCTCCCTTGGCTTAGTCTGCCGTCTTTCTTTTTTCCTGCTTGTTGCCTTTTGAACGATTTTATCAAACTTGCGCAGTTCCACCCACTGGGGTGTATTCAAACTATGTCGAATGTTGGCCTTTTGAAGGTCTTTTATGTAAATATTATTGCGTGCTTGGTTTCCATTCATCTATGCTTTTTATCCTTAGGCTGTTTCCTTTGCCGCCTTCCCCTTCTGGGAAGGCAAGTACTCGAGCTTTCTTAGATTGGAGCGAGGTGAATGGAAGCCGGCCAGCCGGCTACTCTGGTAGCCGGTCGGTGGTGGGAGAAAAACCGGCTTTTGTTATATTAGTCCGTTAGTCCCTAGCCGTTTTTCGTGTGGGCACCCGTTCCTGCCCTTAACTCTTGCCAGCCGGACAGCCGGTTCTTCGAACTGCGACTTTTGGCAAGAGAAAGCTTGGGAGCAGACACACTACTTGTCTGACTGCGGGTGGGACTTCTAATATAACTCCAGGCGGCCAGTCCCCGGGCCGACTAGTCGAACTCGGTGCCGGACGGAAAAAAGTGAATGCAATGACAAGGCCATAAGCATGATAGTTTTCATTTCATAGACAAAAGATGGCAGTCCCCGAGCTCTCCTCGGGGGGCCTATTGTCTCGAACTTAGTACAAAAGTTAGCGTGATACATACTGCATTTCAACTGTAAAACCTTCGGAGGAGGTTGGCGTTCCATGGTCGTTCCGACTCCTTGCCGGAGTCGTCTCTCTTTCGTGCCTTCGGCTTCTGCGCGTCGATCAGGTAGTAGGAGTCGTTGCCTAAGGCTCTGCTAATGACGAAGGGGCCCTCCCAAGGGGCCGAGAGCTTGTGCTGGCCGGCTGTTCGCTGGATCAGCCGGAGCACGAGATCGCCCTCTTGGAAGGATCTTGGCTTGACCTTCCAGCTGTGGTAGCGGCGCAGGCCCTGCTGATAGATGACGGACCGGCTGAGGGCTAACAGCCGGCCTTCTTCCAGCAGGTCGACGCCGTCTTCTCGTGCTTCCTTGGCCTCGGCTTCCGTGTACATGGTTACCCGAGGCGAGTCGAACTCGGTGTCAGTTGGGATGACCGCCTCGGCACCATATACGAGGAAGAAAGGAGTGAAGCCGGTTGACTTGTTTGGTGTAGTGCGCAGACTCCAGAGGACAGCCGGCAGCTCATCAAGCCAACAGCCGGCTGAACGCTCCAGTGGTACGATTAGTCGGGGCTTGATGCCGGAAAGGATGAGGCCGTTGGCTCGCTCGACCTGTCCGTTTGACTGCGGGTGGGCGACGGACGCTAGGTCCAACCGGATGCCTTGCGTCGTGCAGAAATGTGCCAAGGCTCCCTTGGCGAAATTCGTGCCATTGTCGGTGATGATGTTGTGTGGTACGCCATACCGAGTTGTTATATCTGTGATAAATGTCACGGCAGTTGGCCCATTCAGCTTCTTGATCGGCTTTGCCTCAATCCATTTGGTGAATTTCTCCACGGCGACAAGCAAATGTGTCATGCCGCCGCGCGCCGTCTTGAATGGGCCCACCATGTCCAGTCCCCAAACGGCGAAGGGCCAAGTGAGGGGAATGGTCTTGAGTGCTGAAGCCGGCATGTGTTGCTTGGAGCTGAAGAGTTGGCACCCTTTGCAATGTTTAACTAACTTCTTGGCGTCATCCAAAGCAGTCGGCCAAAAGAAACCATGGCGGAAGGCTTTGGCGACGAGTGATCTTGAGGCCGCATGGTGGCCGCATTCTCCTTGGTGGATGTCCCTGAGGATTGCAATGCCCTTCTCTTGCTCAACGCATTGCTGGAGGACTCCAGTGACACTGCGCTTGACAAGTTCTCTGTTGACGATTGTGTATGCTCCGGCTCGGCGTTGGACTTGTCTTGCCTCTACTTCGTCAGCCGGCAGATCTTGGTTTATTAGGAAGTTGAGGATGGATTGAGCCCATGACGGAGCTGCGACTTCTTCTATTGCCAGAACGGCTACTGTGACCAGGGCGGGCAGGCTGGGCGGTGAAATACTGGAGTCGGCCGCCGCCTGTTGTGTTGGTGTAGTCTCCGGGCCGACTACCACAGTCCCCGAGCCGGGTGAGGCAGTCCCCGGGTCGGGCGTAACTACGGAAGTCCCCGAGCCGCCTGCTGATACCCCCTGGCCGACTATCGAAGTCCCCAGGTCACCTGCTTGGTTCTTCGAGCCGGCTGCGTCGGGGTCAGGCGGCACGAAGATGGAATCGGACTCTGGAGACGGCTTGATAGACGGCTTGAGGAGGCGTTGTAGAGAGACACCGGTTGGTATTGCTTGCCGAGTGGAGCCTATTCGAGCCACGGCATCAGCTAGCTCGTTGTCGGCTCGTGGTATGTGGAGGAACTCGCATCCTTCAAAATACCCACTGATCTGCTGAACGAGGAAGCGGTAGCTTGCCATATTTTCATCCTTGGCATCCCAGTCGCCGGATGATTGCTGGACCACCAAGTCCGAGTCGCCATAACATAGGATCCGGCGAATGCCGAGTTCTTTGGCAAGCCGGAGCCCGTGTATGAGCGCCTCGTACTCGGCCACGTTGTTGGAGGCGGCAAAGTGAATTTGCAGCGTGTATCTGAGCTTGTCGCCTTTGGGAGAGGTGAGGATGACGCCGGCTCCCAAGCCGGTGCGCATCTTGGACCCATCGAAGTGCATGCGCCAATGAGTGGAGTCAGGAGCCGGCGGTAGGTACTGGGTCTCGGCCCAGTCGACGAGGAAGTCGGCCAATGCTTAGGACTTGATGGCGGTGCGAAGCTGGTAGAAGATCATATAGGGGGCCAGCTCGATGGCCCATTTCGCCACCCGGCCAGATGCATCCCGGCTGCCTATGATCTCGGCCAGCGGGGCGGTGCATACAACCGTGATGGGATGCTCTTGGATGTAGGGCTTCAGCTTCTTGGCAGCGAAGTACACGCCGTAGCACATCTTCTGGTAGTGCGGGTAGTTCTGCTTCGAGGGAGACAGCACCTCGCTCAAATAGTACACCAGCCTCTGGACCGACTGGGCTCGTCCTTCTTCTGGGCGTTGGACTACGATGACGGTGCTGACCACCCGGCTGGTTGTGGCAATGTAGAGGAGCATGGGCTCTTTCTCAGTCGGCGCCGCCAGGACAGGCGGCGTGGCCAGCATCTTCTTCAGCTCGTGAAAAGCTTGATCGGCTTGGTCATTCCACTCGAAGTGGTTGGTCTTCTTCATGAGGCGGTAGAGGGGAAGAGCTTTCTCTCCGAGCCGGCTGATGAAGCGATTCAGTGAGGCCAAGCATCCAGTAAACTTCTGGACGTCTCGAAGTTTGGTGGGGATCGCCATTCTCTCAATGGCCTTGATCTTTACTAGGTTGCATTCGATGCCTCGTTCGGAGACCAGGAAGCCTAGGAGCTGGCCGGCTGGCACTCCGAACACGCATTTCTTGGGGTTAAGCTTGATTTGGAACCGGCGTAGCTTCTCAAATGTTTCCTTGAGGTCTTCCAGCAAGGTGCCGCGCTTCTCCGTCTTCACTACAATGTCATCTACGTAGACATGGGCATTTCTGCCGAGTTGCTTGAGGAGGCACTTCTGCATGCAACGCTGAAAAGTGGCACCGGCATTTCTCAAGCCGAATGGCATAGTCAGGTAGCAGAAGGCTCCGAATGGCGTGATGAAGGCGGTCTTTAGGCGGTCTGCCGGATTTAACTTCATCTCGTGATACCCTGAGTAAGCATCCAAGAAACTCAACAGCTCGCATCCGGCCGTGGAGTCTATCACTTGGTCAATCCTTGGCAGGGCAAAGGGATCTTTGGGGCAGGCCTTGTTGAGGCTCGTGTAGTCTATACACATGCGCCACTTGTTGTTTTTCTTTAGCACGAGGACCGGGTTGGCAAGCCACTCTGGAAAGAAAACTTCCATAATGAAGCCGGCTGCCAGAAGCCGGGCTATCTCCTCTCCCACAATCCTGTGTTTCTCCTCCGACACTCGGCGGAGGGGTTGTTTGACTGGCTTTGCGTCTTCTCGGACGTGTAGTTTGTGCTCGGCAAATTCCTTCGGGATGCCCGGCATGTCCTTGGGGGACCATGCAAAGATGTCCCGATTCTCACGGAGGAAATCGGCGAGCTCGCCTTCCTATTTGCTGTTTAGGTTTGCCCTGATGACGGCAAACCTCTCTAGGTGCTCGGGGTCGAGAGGTATCTTCTTCGTCTCCTTGGCCGGCTGGAAAGATCCTTGAGCATCATGCTCCTTGGGATCGGGGGACAAGGCCGATTGCTTGCCGGCCATGGCCACGACTCGGTCCAACATCTTCTTTTCTTCGGCAATCATAAGGGACTCGGCCAGCCGACTGCTGGCTGCTGCGCACTCAGAGGACTTCTTGTAATCGCCGGCTATGGTGATGACGCCTTTGGTGCTCGGTATCTTCATCTTGAGGTATGCATAGTGGGGAACTGCCATGAACTTGGCCAAGGCAGGTCGGCCAAGCAATACATGGTAAGGGATCTCCAGGTCCACCACTTCAAACCAGATCGCTTCCCAGTGGAAATGCTCCTTGTCCCCAAAAAGTACATCAATCTTGATCTTGCCAATGGGGGCGCAGGACAGGCCGGGTACGATGCCATGGAACACAGTCCGAGTAGGCATGAGTTGCTTCGTCTTGACATTCATCTTCTCCATGGTGTCACAGTACAGGATGTTGATGCTGCTCCCGCCGTCTATCAGCACGTGGGAGAATCGGGCAGCGCGTCTATCCGTTGCAAGGGTGGCATCCAAAACCAACGCATAAGAGCCGGGAGACGGCATCACCTCTGGGTGGTCGGTCCGGCTCCAGCTGATAGGTTTTTCTGACCAGTGCATGTTCTCGGCGGGGTTGGCAGCAACCATGCTGACTTCTTGGTGCTCTCGGTGTTTGCTGCGCCGGTCTGCGGGCTGACTTGTAAAGATGATATAGGCGGCATGCTCGTCGGGGAACTCATCATGCACGGCTCCGACTGCGGGCCGAGCGGCCGGCGGCTGCGGAGCCGGAGGCGGCGGACCGGCAGGTGGAGGCGGCGCGAGCCCTTCGCCTTTAGAGATTCGGGTGTGCCAGTGGCACTTCCGGGTCATGTGGTTGGACGGCTTCGCGCCGCTGTGGAACTTGCACAGGGCGTCGAGAGTCTGCTTGTAGGAGAAGGCCGGCTGCCAAGCCATCTTGCCGCCCCTCTGCTTCTTGGGTGCGGGCCGCGCTTCGGGCTGCTCGTCTTCGACTGTGGCCACCTGCCGACTGGTGGAGGGCGGCATCGGGCCCTTGCGCTTGTGGTCGTTCTGGTGTGGGCGTTGGCCGGAGTCCCCAGCCGGCGTCTTGGGCGCCGGGTTGAGTACCTTTCCGGACGCGTGTACACGGAGTTCGGTCTTCATCGAGGAGTCGGCGGTGGCGTACTTGTCCGCTATGATCAGAAGCTCGTCGAGGGTAGTCGGCTCGTCGCAGAGGAGCTTGTGCTTGAGGAGGGTGCCTTCTTGGCACCCGGCAGTGAAGTATTCTATGGCTTGCACCTCGTGCACCCCTTCGCAAGAGTTGCGGAGCTCGGCCCAACGCGTGAGGTAGTCGTGAGTGGACTCGGCGGGGCCTTGTACGCACAAGGAGAGCTGTCTGG
This sequence comes from Triticum urartu, assembly GCF_056163025.1. NCBI lineage: Eukaryota > Viridiplantae > Streptophyta > Magnoliopsida > Poales > Poaceae > Triticum > Triticum urartu. The sequence goes on along the minus strand of NC_141876.1, from coordinate 357,515,529 downwards.
GCTTGGGAGCCCACTTGTAGGTGTCGGTGAAGTTGCGGACGAATGCTTCTGTGAAGTCTAGCCAGCTGTTGATGCTGTATGGCTTGAGGCTATTGAGCCAGGTCCGCGCCGTGCCCTGCAGCATGAGGGGCACGTACTTCACGGCAACGCGCCTGTTGCCGTTGGCTATGCTAGCCGCCGTGGAGTAGTCGATCAACCAATCTTCCGGCTTTACGGAGCCATTGTACTTGGGCGTGTCTCTTGGGAGCGAGAACCCTTTGGGGAAAGGCTCGTCGCGGATGCGGGGGCCGAAGCAAGGCGGGCCGACATCGTCTTCTTCTTCTAGCACTAGGGATCGCGCCAGGCGGTCGATCCGATGGCGGGCGTAGTTCTCGCCGACTCCTTCGCGGCGACCTAGCCGACCGCTGAGAGTCGGATGTGCAACAGGCGGCGGGGTGGGATATCTCTCTCCACGGGGCCGGGGCGGAGGCGGGTTGCCCTGCCACTCCACGGCCCGGGCGTGGCCTTCTGCGTCTCGCTCGATGAAGATTCGGATTCGGCTTCGGCTGGCAGCCGGTTCTTTCTCGCGCCGCGCGCGGGTTTTACCCGTAGTCGGCGTCCGGGACATCGCGCCGTGATCTCGGTGCGGGGGAGGGCTTTCCGCGCGAGCGTCGGCTTCGTGCCGCTGCGCGGCTGCACTGATCAGCCGCTGGATGCGTCGGGTCATGTGGGGGAGCTCTTCAGCCCCCAGTCCATCTAGCTCATCTACGACCGCCTAGGCGGCACGCAGGTTCTCGAGTCGAGTAGCATAGACTGGGCGGTCGACTCCTAGCATATCGGCGACGATAGCGCCGCACTGTCTGATAACGCCGGCCCGGCTAGGCCCGCCTGGGGGCGGCGTGCCAAAGGCGGCGCGGTCGGCCTCGCGTCAGTGGGCCTCAGCGAGGCGTCTCATGGAAACCAACTTTCGGCCCTCCGCGAGGAGGGCGAGGCGGCGAGCTTCCAGTGCTTCAGCATCGGCATCGGTCGGGAAGGGGATGGACAAGTCGTGGACCGCTGCGTGCGGGGTGTCGTGGGCGCTCTCGTCAGAAGCGCCGCTGTGGCCGATGACCATCACCTCGGTGGTGACAGCGTCGCAGCCATCGGCCCGGGAAAGCGGGTCGTTGTAGATCGCGACGTTGGTGGGGAACGTGTCGAGCGAGGCCGTGTCGGAGTCGATAGGTATCGGATCGGTGGAGCCAACCGACTCCAAGTCCACGGCAGGCTCACCGGAGACGTGGAGCTGGCCGAGGAGGTTGACGAGGTGGTCGGTGCCCGCGTCGGGGGCGAGCTCGTCAGAGATGAGAGTCTTGTCAAGGAGATTGGCGAGGCTGCTCGCCGCACAGATGTTGGTGACGCCTTGTAGCACGTCGTGGCAAGCGCCATCGGGCGTGCCGGGCTGGCTACGCTCGCGTGGGAGGAAGAGGGTTCCCGTCCAGAACAGGTCTCCGGACAACGGTGCACCTAGCCCCACGGTGGGCGCCAAATGTCGGGTGGTAGGTGCGACATATGCCAACGAGTGGCTTATCATTGTGGGAGCCAGTAAGACGTCGCCGGTGCCTGGAAACGGGATGAGGCGAAGACATGCACGCCGGCAAATCTTACACAGCTTCGGGGCTCTCCGTGGAGATAACACCCCTACTGCTGCTCCGCGGGGTCTCCGCATGGTCACTAGATGAACAAGTAGCTACACAGTGCTCCTTGAGCTGTTTGGCGAGAGGAGGTAGAAGGGCGCAGCTTGCTCTCTTCTCCTCCCTGTGTGGTGTCTGAGACTAGCGGGGGTTGATCTCTCTTTGCATGGATGCCCCGGGGGGTTTATATAGGCCTACCCCCCGGGGGTACAATGGTAATCCGGCTGGGCGCGGGGCCCAGCCATCTGTGTCTACGCTCTCCGGCTTCTGTGCCGGCTGCTGGGGCCCGCCGGCTAGTGGGTCCCGCCTGCTGCCGGCTCCTTGGTCGACAGGCAGGCCCCACTGTCAGGGCCTTGTCGGCGGCTGGTTATTATTGCTCAATCTTGGTGGCGAAGGCTTTGCCGAAGTGGGCGTGGCTACAGTGCCGCTCCCCGGTGGGCGATCACTGTAGCGCCACTGCATCTTGTCTCCTTAATGGGGCGTCTTCTTCGAGGGAGGTGGCAAGCCGGCTGTGGGGAGCCGGCTCTATCTTGGGCCGACTGGGGGAGGTCTGGCCGCCTTCGGGTGTCTCTCTGCCCGAAGGGGCCCACCGCCCATGGGCCGTACAGGTAGCCCGTCATGGATGACATCAGGGTCAACGTGGCAACAGTGCCGCGCCGGACGGGTCATGGCCACCCGTACAGCGCACTGTGCCAGGCGTGCTCCGGGATTCGGGGGTGGCAGGCTTCACTGTAGCCACGCCCCGTCACATCGCCGTTATGTGGATGCAGACTTCGAGGGTACGATCTTGACCGCTTTATGGGAGCCGGCTTCTTGGAGTTGGCCTTCCCGCGGACGGCTTCTCGGAGCCGGCCCTCCCGCGGCTTCTCTTCATGAGGGCTGAAGTCGGGCCGCCTTTCGATAGCCGGCCTAGAGACAGCCGGCAAGGGGAAGGCGGCCCTGCGTCTTGGATTCTTGAGGGCCGAATCGGCTCGTAATTTTTTCAGAAGGGCCAGGGGGAGCCGGCTAGGCTACCCATGGTTATTTACTCCGACACCTGGAATCCTCAAATGTCCTGTGATCAGGCACACATCCTAACACTTATGCATATTGATGACTTAGATGTGCAACACACGAAGTAAAGTATATCTTTAATCAATGAAGACATACATTCTAAGTTTGAATACATGAATGTGGAATTTGACTTCGGAGCGCCACGATAATTGTGTGCCGTGTCTGGGTCTAATACTTCCTATACGGTGGGTAACGCCACCACCAAATGTTCTGTTTGAAGTGTTTCACTCATGGCGTTACATTTGCTATGTCTTCACATTTGGTTTGGCTTCAATCTCAACATGTCTTCGTGATTATCTTCACTATGTTGAATATATATATATATATGTACTAGTGTCCTGTCCTCTACAGCATTCACTTATAGCTATGTCTTCTTGTTGAATCCTTTGAACTAAGTGAATGTGATCGGACCCTAACCTCTCTATGCTTTCTATCTCAAACTCTATCTCTCAAAATCATATGCATTCTATTGAAACTATCGAATGTCTTCTCTGCGTCCTTGTTAGCAGAAGATACAGAGACAACCATTAAGTCCGTTTTCAATGCTCATTCCTCCACCTGAAACCAGGAGAAGTGGGAACGACCACCTGATAATCCAGGCGTGCGTGGGACGTGGAACAAACCCCAATATGCTGCATGATGGCCACGTGTTCCTCAGATGCAAATCGCCAGGGGCACCTATGTAATAACGCAGTGCCGCCCCTGTACCTATAAATACGCACCTCACAGCAGTCATTATCTCTTCTTCCACTCTCGCACGAACCCTAGCGCCACCGCTAGCCCTCGACGACGCCGGTGACGAAGCGCTTCGCTGCCGCAACCTCTCTGACGCCGTCTTCACGCCGACCGCGGACATCGTCTTCTCCACCGTCGCCGTAGGTGTCCTCCGTCGCCAAGTTAGGGCACGGACGATCGAACTGCTCAGCCTCCTCTTCCACTCCGTCTAGCAGTTCTTCATGTGGTAAATAAAACCTCCTTTTTATGGCCTCTTTGATCCTATAGCTTTATCACTTTCTACCACAAACAGTTTCTGTTCACACAAGTTGGATCTCTTTCATACTGCACCTCATAACATGCCTAGTATATTCACTTATGCTTCACAAAGTAGTTAGATTCCTCACTTGTACTGATCCGTGGATTCATACAAATCTGGAACCAACTCCTTGTCTATGAGTGAATGTCTTCGCACGATGAGGTCAATGTCTTCTAAACTGATTTATCTTCAAAATCTTCTGAGAATGCATATGACCTCTTCCCCTTCCCTCGCACCTTAATGCTGTCACAGGTACATGTCCGTGGGAGAATCCCTTGGTTCTCATAGTCTGCATTCATTTGCAGAATTCTTACAACATCACATAAATTCTCCCGAAGCCAGTTCCTGTTTGTCCAGCAAGCAAAAACCTTTGAAGCCTTTGAACGTATTGAAGCCTTTTAGTTTAAAGTTCATGGCTTCAGAGAAATCAGCAAGGAAGGGTGGCAGAAAGCGTCGTGGAGAAACATCAAGAGATCTGCCCGATGACCTCTCAGAGCTGTACAAGACAGATCCTGAAGAGGATTACAATCAGCGCAAGACGCGAATCCAATTGATTCGACACTATTGGGCAGAACAGTGGTTCAAGTACAGATTTTTGACCAAGGAATATGCTGAAAAGAATGCCTTCAAGCGACCATGGGGAGACATCCTCTACAAAAATCTTCAACCCAGGACCAGAGATGAAGCCATTGAACAAGGCTTCTATCCCTGCATGGTTCGTGGACCACAGCCTGCGGATGCTGACCCATCGTCCCTGCTATGGTGTCGTGACGACATTCTGTTCAAGCGCAACTTCCAGTTTGCCCAGAACTCAGCAAAGCAGAACAAGAAGACATTGGGACTAGACTTCAACCCTGGTCCTTCTGTGTAACGCCTTTGATGCGGCTATATCTCCCACGTGTCGAAGCACGACTTAGAGGCATAACTGCATTGAAAGCAATGTTGCAAGTGAGGTAATCTTCACACAACCCATGTAATACATAAGGGAAAAGAGATACATAGTTGGCTTACAATCGCCACTTCATACAATACATGAATAAAGCATTACATCATCCAGATACAAACAAGGTCCGACTACGGAACCAAAATAAAAGAAGAACCCCAAATGCGACACGGTCCCCGATCGACCCCAACTGGGCTCCACTACTGATCAACTAGAACGAAACAACACGAACGACAAGATCTTCATCGAGCTCCTCCTGAGCTTGGTGGCGTCATCTGCATGGACTCATCGGCACCTGCAAGCTAGTTTTGGAAGTATCTGTGAGTCACGGGGACTCAGCAATCTCACACCCTCACGATCAAGACTATTTAAGCTTATGGGTAAGGTAAAGGTATGAGGTGGAGCTGCAGCAAGCGACTAGCATATATGGTGGCTAACATACGCAAAAGAGAGCGAGAAGAAAAGGCAAAGCACGGTCGAGAAACTATGATCAAGAAGTGATCCTAGAACGACCTACGTCAAGCATAACTCCAACACCGTGTTCACTTCCCGGACTCAGCCGGAAAGAGACCATCACGGTTACACATGCGGTTCATGCATTTTAATTAAGGTCAACTTCAGGTTTTCTACAACCGGACGTTAACAAATTCCCATCTGCCCATAACCGTGGGCACGGCTTTCGAAAGTTCAAATCCCTGCAGGGGTGTCCCAACTTAGCCCATCACAAGCTCTCAAGGTCAACGAAGGATATACCTTGTAGCGGGAAGACCTGATCAGACTCAGAATCCCGGTTACAAGACATTTCGACAATGGTAAAACAAGACCAGCAAAGCCACCTCAATGTGCCGACAAATCCTGATAGGAGCTGCACATATCTCGTTCTTAGTGCACACCGGATCGTCCAAACTTCCAGTAGGCCAGCCCAGAGTTGCCCCTGGTGGCCACCGGCGGCTGACTAGTTGGACCAACACTCAGAGGAGCACTGGCCCGGGGGTTTAAATAAAGATGACCCTTGAGTCCATGGAACCCAAGGGAAAAAGGCTAGGTGGCGAATGGTAAAACCAATGTTGGGCATTGCTGGAAGAGTTTTATTCAAGGCGAACTATCAAGGGGTTCCCATTATAGCCCAACCGCGTAAGGAACGCAAAATCCGGGGACATAACACCGATATGACGAAAACTAGGGCGGCAAGAGTGGAACAAAACACCAGGCATAAGGCCGAGCCTTCCACCCTTTACCAAGTATATAGATGCATTAATTAATTAAGATATATTGTGATATCCCAACAAGTAAACATGTTCCAAAAAGGAACAACATCTCCATGTTCCAACAAGGAACAAACTTCAATCTTCACCTGCAACTACCAACGCTATAAGAGGGGCTGAGCAAAGCGGTAACATAGCCAAACAACGGTTTGCTAGGACAAGGTGGGTTAGAGGCTTGGTTCAACAATATGGGAGGCATGATAAGCAAGTGGTAGGTATCGCAGCATAGGCATAGCAAAAGAGCGAGCAACTAGCAAGCAAAGATAGAAGTGATTTCGAGGGTATGATCATCTTGCCAGAGATCCCGCAAGGGAGAAGAACGAGTCCATGAAGAAGACAAACGGACATAGTCGAACGAATCCTCACAACACGACGTTAACGGAAACAACCCGAAGAAGCATCACCGGAAAGAAGCAAACAACGTCATAAACAAACATCACATAAACATGGAATGATGCACAACGAAGTATGATGCATGTCCGGTTTAATGAAGCATGGCATGGCAAAATGCACAAGCAACCCTACAAATTAAGTGGAGCTCAATATGCAACTCCGTTGCATATTGACGAAACACCACGTGGCTTATTTAGTTGGATCTCATTTATGTACCCAACAATATTAAATGTTGATTAACATGGCAAGAGGTGAAGCTAAGTAAAACTACCTATCTAGTCAAGTTTAAATGAGGCCGGAAGCAACGAACAACAATTCCGGAAAAAACCCCATATGCACATATTAGGTTTGTTTCTGTTCAGCCCTAAACAAAATTTGAGAGTTGTTAAACATGCAAAGTGAGGCCACCATGTTAAACTAGGCATTTTTCTACCCCATTTACATATAAAGATTATTTAATTCGGAGCTACGGTTATTTAGTTATGAAATAATACATTTTGGCAAGTTATTTAAACAAATTTAAACAAACAGCATTTTAAACATTTCAAACAAGCATCAAAGTGACAAATTATTAAACTAGACAAAATTCTAGACATTTTACATATAAAGTTTGTTTTAATCCGATGCACCGTCTGTGAGTAATTATATGTATGAAGCTAGGGCGGTTTTCTATAAATATGCAGTTTTCTGTAAATAGAGAAAATCGTCCTGTGGAAAAAACACATCACGGCCGAATCCGATGGAACTGGGATGCTCACCACGGGCTTCGGCCCGGTCCAGTGGTGAGGGGAGGCCAGCAGTGGGGGCGCAGCTGGGCCTGCTGGAGAGGCCCACATGGAGGACGACGGGTCAACGGGCACAGGCGAGCGAGACTTGACGCAGGCCTCATCCTCGAAGCAGAGGAAGCAGGCAGAGGATGCGAGAGGCGGGGCGGCTCCAGTTGATGCAGGACGCGACGGCGGATGAAAATCCTGCACCGGCGACGCGGCGGCGTGAGGCAGAGGCAGGACACGGCAGGCGGGGGTGGATCTGGGTCACGGAAGACGGCGGGGACGGATGGAACCACCTCGGACCCAGCGAGGCAGCTTGAGCTCGGCGGCTGGGCTTGTCCTGTTGGTGCTCGGTGGCGAACGGGCGAAGCAGCGGCTGGCAAGGGAAGGTCAAGGGTGGACGGGACGGGAGCAGGGGTCGCGGACGAGCAGGACAGAGAGGAAGCAGTGGCGCGGTCCATACAGAGGGTCAACCCGGGCCGCGCCTGGCTCGTCCTCGAAGCAGAGGCGAGGCGCTCGCCGAGAAGAGACAGGATGGTGACAACGAACTTGGTGGGGAGGAGGCAGGGAACACAGGGCCTCATGAAGCAGGGCGGCGGCGGTGGACTTGGCGTACGGCGAGGCTGACGGAGGCCGGACGGACCTGGCCGTTCCAAGGTCAGGCGACGGAGCTTGCCTCCTGCAGGAACAAGGCAGCGGCGGCGCTGCTCCTGCGGCTTGAACGTCTGCACATCAAAATGGGAGAGAGAGAGAGAGGGGGAAATGAGCTCGGGCAGCAGGGAAAAGAAAGAAGGAAGGAACAAGAGAGGAGGCGCAAGTTTGGCTCCGGTGCTACTGCTGGTGCCCGGCGGAGATGACTCGGGGTTGGCCTGCACGAGGGAGACGAGGTGACGAGGAGGCGCTCGGCTGCAGTCTCGATCCCATCTGGATTGAGCGCTGGGAGACGGCGCGCTGTGGGGGTTGGCTCGGGGCTCGGGCAGGATTGGTGGGGATGGATTTTGGGATCAGTTTGGTGGTTGGTTGGGTGAAGAGCTCGAGGTGGATTGGAAGGTGGCGGCGGCCGAGAGGGATCGATGGGACATCTCCCTAGAAGTTAGGGTTGACTGTTTATATAGGTAGGTTGGTTAGATTAGGGGCTACTCGGTCCATCCGATCGTAATCGGACGATCCGGATAAAATAGCTAGGGAGTCCAAATAAGAAAATGGCGATGTTTTGTAGATGTTCGGGGATGATCCGGACACAACGGTGGCGACAGTCCGGGTCGGGTCCGGGACAATTTCGGACGCGCATGTGAGGGGTTCGATGCACTGTGCAGAGAGGGTTTCAGACCGTGCGGTCGCATCGGACAACTCCGGAAGCGAAGAGGGGAAGGAAGATGGACTAGGTGGGCTGTGGCAAGACTGCGAGGGGGAGAAGAGAGAGAGGGCCCGACATCTATTTCCGGAGACCGAAAACGTCCGACGTTAGACCGGCTATAATGCCGCTTTAGTTATCCGTTGGGGCGTCAAACGAACTCCGAATGCGATGAAATTTGACAGGCGGTCTATCTACACTATAATGAGACCGCATGCCAACCTTCAACCCAATCCGAGAACATTTTCTGGCCACTTATAAAATACTATTTCAGACATGCCGCGGGCGCGTGCAAGTGTGTCTGGGCTCAGAACGGACAACGGAGAGAACTCGGAGAACCCGGACGAATGCAAGTTTTAAAACATGATGATGCAATGCACATGATGACATGATAAGATGCAACACGCAAGCAAATGACAAGGCAACAATAGCGAATAACTGGAAGACACCTGGCACATCGGACTCGGGGCGTTACAACACTCCACCACTACGAGAGGATCTCGTCCCGAGATCTAGAATGGCACTGGAGGGAAAACGGAAGAGAAAGAGAAGAGGTAAAACTAAGTTGCTTCTTTGACAAACGAGTGAAACCAAAGAACCTTGAGAGGTTGAACAAATTCGAGAAAATAATACAACGAAGGTGAACAAGGTCGAAAACACTCCGTTAGAAAAGAGGGACAAGGAACATTGCGAAAACCTTGAGGTTGAAGGTCAAGATATATATTGAAACCACTCCAGTTAAGTCAAGATAGAGAAGGATTAAGAATGATATAATTTGGACAGCACTCCATCTGAGAAGGGACGCAAAACTTGATAAGATGAGAGAACTTGAATGAAGGACATGACACTCCGGTTAAATGGATAAACAAAAGAAAGAAGCATGATCTTGACAAAACAAAATGATGGGTTAAAAAGAGCAACATCGTAATGCCTCCGGAACAAAAGAATAGAAGATAGATAACTGAAATAGGAGAATTTAGAAGAAAATGTCAACTTCTGCCACAAAAGAGCTTGAAAAGGCATCTTTAGGAGAAGGGTCGAACGGAGTTGTTAGGAAATCAACAACGAAAAAGGATAAGCTTGATATGGTCTTATGGAATACATCTCAAATTATGAGTTGGCAATCCTGCAACTCACGGGAAAAGAATTGGATTGGTATGAACAAGGAGACGAGAAAGTATTTCACCGGGAGGATAAAGAAGAACTTGGGTCCTTTATAAGCACCATAGATAGCAACAAACCTTAGGGAAGGCTTTAGGTGAAATATACCCCAAGATAACTCCAAAGAAGAGATTGATGGATTTAAAATACCTCATTCCTAACAACATGTGAATCATGAAACATGAACCCAAATTATCAAGAATGACATAATACCACCTCCAATAATTGGGAAGAAAGAATTGCACTCCGGATAGCAAGATGAAGAATGCTTGAGTTCCTCTGAAAAGAATCTCAATGAACGCTAGGAGAAGGAATTATTTCTTTGATGAACCATCCTGTATAGCCTCCATGAAGAAACTCTGGTAACAAAAGAATAAAAATAAGGAGAAATTGAAAACACAAGGTGGAACCTTGTAAAGATTTAGATAGATCTCCGTGATAACATAATTGCGAGAGCTTGGAACTCCGGGAAAGAAAAATGAGCACTTGAAACTAGGAATATGTATGATGAACCACTCCGGAATAAGGAATTGAATCAACTCGATGACACAAGAATAAGAATTACATTATGCTTATCCTTCACAAATTCAAATTGATGACAACGAATGAAATTGGCATACTACTTATTCTCGTAGAAAGGATTAAGATAGATAATGCACAAACTTGAAGAGGCCTTCGATGATCCACCGGTAGGATTTAAACAACGAATGAATTGATATGATAAACGAAAGAAGAGGAATCTTGCACGAACCACCATAAGCATTGAAAATGAACGAAGAGAAGATAAAGAAACACCGGGAAGAATTTATAAAATGAACAAAGATGCTTGAGAGGATTTAGATACATGAGAACGAGGAGATCACGAGCCGAATAGAGATCACTTGAACGAAGCACCGGTAAGATTGGAGAATGAGAGCTGAAAGCTAAAATGATTAATTCTTCTGAAATGATGGGCTCCGAGGAAAAGAAAAGAGAAAACAACTCATGAAATGCTCCGGATGGATGAAAAGAATTCTCATAATCAAAACAATTATGAGAGGATGGCAAAAAATTAGAACCATGGATCTTTGAACGAACGGGTAAGGATTTAAGAGGAACTCGTCTTTGGTCTTCAAATCCGAGAATGACGAGAACAACACCACCAAAATCGTTGAGATACTCCGGGATGACGAATAGAAAGGTTGATCCAACGATGAAAAGAATTTAACCAATCTTGGAGAAAGACATTTGACTGATGATAAATCATTCTTACGTCAAACTTTAGAAAAGAATTTGAGAATAACTCCGGAAAAATTTAGAAGAGTTAGGTAAGATCCTGGGAAAAAGACCTGTGGGTTAGGGCCCACTCGATAGATACACCATTGAACGATTTGAAGGAGAGATTACACCAGTTGAATTAAATGGCTTGAATGAGATAACATCCTCAAAAGAGCTGGAACGAAAGCAGAGTGGAAACACGAATCTTCGAGATATCTTGAGCACTCCGGAACAATTGAAAAACGAGCGTGGAATGACTGAATGTAAGGTGCACCGGCATGAAAAAGTATTTGAAATACGGAAAAGAATATGATTAATACCGAAAGCTTGAATTGAATCCACCGGAGAAGAAAAGAATGAATAATGATGAACGTGAGGCTCCGTTAGTATCTTCATGAGCATCACCGGATAAGAAAATTGACGTAAAAAGAATGGAGAGGCTTCCCATCAATAAAGGATACTTGAATAAGAAATCTGAGTCCCTAAAGAAAACAAGGGAGGGAGGGCGGGAAAAACAAAGGCGACTTGGGATGGATGAACGAACACCGTTGGGAAAGCTGAGATTGGATCTTGCGGATGTTGAAGTGATCAGATCCACTTGAAGAGAAACACGCCGGTTGAAAAGGATTGACAGCGCAATCTCGATGATCAAGAAGGATTGGTATTCACATCGAAGTATGAGAACTCTGTTTAGGAAAAGGTATGGAATCAACATTTGACATTGAAGCAACTCAAATACCAGAAGTCAAAAACAAAACAAAGGATTGGCTTGCAGAATAAGCTGGAACAAACATATGGTAGAGATTTCGTCCGAAGTTTTCATGGTGGGGCCTACACGGGCTCGATCGTGCAGCACCATCATGTACAAGGCAGTGCACATGACATACGAAGCATCCTCGAGTCGGCATAGCCAAGGACTCTTTAAGACACAATGAGACCACTGTAAAACCGACCGTGGATAGGCGGACCACTAGACGTCGAACCCCAATTTCATGTCATACATCTGTCGGAAAGATATCCTAAGAGCTACTTGATTTCCCACTTATGAAACTCCCGAAACTTTCCGGTTATGCAATCAGGTGTTGGGGATACAGGGGAAGCATAATATCTCACCCAAAACTAGCAAATCCTACATCCAGCTGTATCCATCCTTCAACACATAACCAAGAAACCTTCGGAAATCGTCTACCTCAACCTTCGAAAAGCATCCGTTATACAAGTTATGGCAATACTCCCAAACTCCCGCCCAGTACTGGGTGGCGTCGAGGTTATCTCACCAACGAACTGCATAAAAGAGATTTTCGATGTCGGCGTACTAAACTCAGGTATTCCAGAACTGCAACGATAAAATTGTGACGACAACACCTCGGAGCTCAACTCCCCGGGACACTGCCACAACCCCTAAATGACAGGAGGCACCAAGAACAATGCTCTCGTCACAAAACCATCGGAACGATTCCAAGATACCCGCGTGATCCTAAAAAAAATTTGTGAAAATTTGAGAAGAGAAGAGTCAAAACTCTACGTCAGGATGCCTTACTAGAGTGATGAAGGGACTGGGGAGTAAAAAGAATTCCTAACTCTCCGATATATAATTCCTAAATGACTCAAAACATTTTTCTAGACTCAACAACGGCTGCTAATTTGATCAAGCAGTGGGGGATCCTAAGGTCGGGGAAGGCTCTGATACCAATGTTTAACGCCCTCGATGCGGCTATATCTCCCACGTGTCGAAGCACAACTTAGAGGCATAACCGCATTGAAAGCAATGCCGCAAGTGAGGTAATCTTCACACAACCAATGTAATACATAAGGGAAAAGAGATACATAGTTGGCTTACAATCGCCACTTCATACAATACATGAATAAAGCATTACATCATCCAGATACAAACAAGGTCCGACTATGGAACCAAAATAAAAGAAGAACCCCAAATGCGACACGGTCCTCGATCGACCCCAACTGGGCTCCACTACTGATCAACTAGAACGAAACAACACGAAGGACAAGATTTTCATCGAGCTCCTCCTGAGCTTGGTTGCATCATCTGCACGGACTCATCGGCACTTGCAAGCTGGTTTTGGATGTATTTGTGAGTCATAGGGACTCAACAGTCTCACACCCTCACGATCAAGACTATTTAAGCTTATGGGTAAGGTAAAGGTACGAGGTGGAGCTGCAGCAAGCGACTAGCATATATGGTGGCTAACATACGCAAAAGAGAGCGAGAAGAGAAGGAAAAGCATAACTCCAACACCGTGTTCACTTCCCAGACTCCGCCGGAAAGAGACCATCACGGTTACACACGCGGTTGATGCATTTTAATTAAGGTCAACTTCAGGTTTTCTACAACCGGACGTTAACAAATTCCCATCTGCCCATAACCGTGGGCACGGCTTTCGAAAGTTCAAATCCCTGCAGGGGTGTCCCAACTTAGCCCATCACAAGCTCTCAAGGTCAACGAAGGATATACCTTGTAGCGGGAAGACCTGATCAGACTCGGAATCCCGGTTACAAGACATTTCGACAATGGTAAAACAAGACCAGCAAAGCCACCTCAATGTGCCGACAAATCCCGATAGGAGCTGCACATATCTTGTTCTTAGTGCACACCGGAACGTCCAAACTTCCGGTAGGCCAGCCCAGAGTTGCCCCTGGTGGCCACCGGCGGCTGACTAGTTGGACCAACACTCAGAGGAGCACTGGCCCGGGGGTTTAAATAAAGATGACCCTTGAGTCCATGGAACCCAAGGGAAAAAGGCTAGGTGGCGAATGGTAAAACCAATGTTGGGCATTGCTGGAAGAGTTTTATTCAAGGCGAACTGTCAAGGGGTTCCCATTATAGCCCAACCGCGTAAGGAACGCAAAATCCGGGGACATAACACCGATATGACGAAAACTAGGGCGGCAAGAGTGGAACAAAACACCAGTCATAAGGCCGAGCCTTCCACCATTTACCAAGTATATAGATGCATTAATTAAATAAGATATATTGTGATATCCCAACAAGTAAACATGCTCCAAAAAGGAACAACATCTCCATGTTCCAACAAGGAACAAACTTCAATCTTCACCTGCAACTACCAACGCTATAAGAGGGGCTGAGCAAAGCGGTAACATAGCCAAACAACGGTTTGCTAGGACAAGGTGGGTTAGAGGCTTGGTTCAACAATATGGGAGGCATGATAAGCAAGTGGTAGGTATCGCAGCATAGGCATAGCAAAAGAGCGAGCAACTAGCAAGCAAAGATAGAAGTGATTTCGAGGGTATGATCATCTTGCCAGAGATCCCGCAAGGAAGAAGAACGAGTCCATGAAGAAGACAAACAGACGTAGTCGAACGAATCCTCACAACACGATGTTAACGGAAACAACCTGAAGAAGCATCACCGGAAAGAAGCAAACAACATCGTAAACAAACATCACATAAACATGGAATGATGCACAATGAAGTATGATGCATGTCGGTTTAATGAAGCATGGCATGGCAAAATGCACAAGCAACCCTACAAATTAAGTGGAGCTCAATATGCAACTCCGTTGCATATTGACGAAACAACACGTGACTTATTTTGTTCGATCTCGTTTATGTACCAAACAATATTAAATGTTGATTAACATGGCAAGAGGTGAAGCTAAGTAAAACTACCTATCTAGTCAAGTTTAAATGAGGCCGGAAGCAATGAACAACAATTCCGGAAAAAACCCCATATGCATATATTAGGTTTGTTACTGTTCTGCCCTAAACACAATTTTAGAGTTGTTAAACATGCAAAGTGAGGCCACCATGTTAAACTAGGCATTTTTCTACCCCATTTACATATAAAGATTATTTAATTTGAAGCTATGGTTATTTAGTTATGAAATAAAGCATTTTAGCAAGTTATTTAAACAAATTTAAAGAAACAACATTTTAAACATTTCAAACAAGCATGAAAGTGACAAATTATTAAGCTAGACAAAATTCTAGACATTTTACATATAAAGTTTGTTTTAATCCGATGCACCGCCTGTGAGTAATTATACGTATGAAGCTAGGGGGGTTTCTGTAAATATGCAGTTTTCTGTAAATAGAGAAAATCGTCCCGTGGAAAAAAACACATCACGGCCGAATCCGATGGAACTGGGCTGCTCACCACGGGCTTCGGCCCGGTCCAGTGGTGAGGTGAGGCCAGCAGTGGGGGCACAGATGGGCCTGCTGGAGAGGCCCACGTGGAGGACGACGGGTCAACGAGCACGGGCGAGCGAGACTTGACGCAGGCCTCGTCCTCGAAGAAGAGGAAGCAGGCAGATGATGTGAGAGGCGGGGTGGCTCCAGTTGATGCAGGGCGCGGCGGCGGATGGAAATCCTGCACCGGGGACGCGGCGGCGTGAGGCAGAGGCAGGACACGGCAGGCGGGGGTGGATCCGGGTCGCGGAAGACGGCGGGGACGGATGGATCCACCTCGGACCCGGCGAGGCAGCTTGAGCTCGGCGGCTGGGCTCGTCCTGCTGGTTCTCGGTGGCAAACGGGCGAAGCAGCGGCTGGCAAGGGAAGGTCGAGGGCGGACGGGACAGGCGCAGGGGTCGCGGACGAGCAGGACGGAGAGGAAGCAGTGGCGCGGTCCATACAGAGGGTCAACCTGGGGCGTGCCTGGCTCGTCCTCGAAGAAGAGGCGAGGCGCTCGCCGAGAAGAGACTGGACGGCGACAGCGAACTTGGCGGGGAGGAGGCAGGGAACACAGGGCCTCGTGAAGCAGGGCGGTGGCGGCGGACTTGGCATACGGCGAGGCTGACGGAGGCCGGACGGACCTGGCCGTTCGAAGGTCAGGTGACGGAGCTTGCCTCCTGCAGGAACAAGGCAGCGGTGGCGCTGCTCCTGCGGCTTGAACGTCTGCACATCAAAACGGGAGAGAGAGAGAGAGGTAAATGAGCTCGGGCAGCCGGGAAAAGAAAGAAGGAAGGAACGAGAGAGGAGGCGCAAGGTTGGCTCCGGTGTTGCTGCTTGTGCCCGGTGGAGATGACTCGGGGTTGGCCTGCACGAGGGAGACGAGGTGAGGAGGAGGCGCTCGGCTGCAGTCTCGATCCCATCTGGATTGAGCGCTGGGAGACGGCGCGTTGTGGGGGTTGGCTCGGGGCTTGGGCAGGATTGGTGGGGATGGATTTTGGGATCAGTTTGGTGGTTGCTTGGGTGAAGAGCTCGAGGTGGATTGGAAGGTGGCGGCGGTCGAGAGGGATCGATGGGACATCTCCCTAGAAGTTAGGGTTGACTGTTTATATAGGTAGGTTGGTTAGGTTAGGGGCTACTCGGTCCATCCGATCATAATCAGACAATCCCGGATAAAATAGCTAGGGAGTCCAAATAAGAAAACGGTGATGTTTTGTAGATGTTCGGGGATGATCCGGACACAACGTTGGCGACAGTCCGGGTCGGGTCTGGGACAATTTCGGACGCGCACGTGAGGGGTTCGATGCACTCTGCAGAGAGGGTTTCAGACCGTGCGGTCGCATCGGACAACTCCGGAAGCGAAGAGGGGAAGGAAGATGGACTAGGTGGGCTGTGGCGAGACTGCGAGGGGGAGAAGAGAGAGAGAGGGCCCGGCATCTGTTTTCGGAGACCGAAAACGTCCGACGTTAGACCGTTTATAATGCCGCTTTAGTTATCCGTTGGGGCGTCAAACGAACTCCGAATGCGATGAAATTTGACAGGCGGTCTATCTACACTATAATAAGACCGCATGCCAACTTTCAACCCAATCCTAGAACATTTTCCGGCCACTTATGAAATACTATTTCAGACATGCCGCGGGCGCATGCAAGTGTGTCTGGGCTCAGAACGGACAACGGAGAGAACTCGGAGAACCCGGACGAATGCAAGTTTTAAAACATGATGATGCAATGCACATGATGACATGATAAGATGCAACACGCAAGCAAATGACAAGGCAACAATAGCGAGTAACTGGAAGACACCTGGCACATCGGACTCGGGGCGTTACATTCTGCTCCAAGGGATGATGGCACACGTGATGCAGAACCCAATGTCGCCGGTCCTTTCTACAACCTTGAAGGTCTCATCACCCATATCTTGGTTCAAGGGACTGCCGTGTATGAGCCTGCAGATGAAGCTGAATCAGATGAAGTGCCTGCAGCGCCGAATCCAAAGAAGCAGCCTAAAGCTTCAAAGCCTGCCTCTGCTCCAAAAATCTCACGGGCGAAGCCACTGGCAACTGCACCTCCTGAAGACAGTGTGTAGTCTGAAGATTTGTCGCGCATCTCCAAGCCCCAGCAGGTCAAGATGCCTCTGCCACAGACCGGCCAAGAGCTAACAGCTGCTGCCATTCTGCGCAATGATGCCATTGATCCGTCAAGTGATGAAGATCTTGCAGATGACGCTCTTGAGCAACTCATCAAGAGCAAAGAAGAATCAGAAATCTTCAATGATCTGCCTCTCTTTGACGTGACAATAATCCACAACTTCATTGATGAGTGGTTTGACATGCCAAACATCAGCTTCGAAGATCTGCAGCTACCCATTGGCCTAAGTGTCGCCTTCCATGGCGCCATTGCTTTAGAGATAGCTCTCGCTCAACGCATCGTCGAACTGAAGCAAAAGATTGACTATGAAAAGGCTCAGTTCAAGAAGCATATGGCCAAGCTTAGCGTGCAAGAGGTGAAGAACTTCAAGATTATGCTGCACGAGCTCAAGGAAGCCTTTTATTAAGAAACGTGCAGAAGCTCAGGGTTCTCGTGAGCGTATGAAGGTTCTGGCTGACAGATGTGTGCAAGCCTACAATGAGGCTGAGAAGCGCAAGGCCCTTGGGCGTCCTGGCATCGATCCAGGATGGCCGCAAAGAAGAAGAAGAAGCTCGCTACGGCTGAACCCGATGCACCAAGGCAGGAAGCAGATCCCATTGTCTTCCCAACTAGAATGACTGGCTCGAAGCCAAAAAGCCGGTCAACTGCTTCAGAGCTGAAGAAGATGAGGACTGCTGAGGCTGAAGCCCGGAAGAGGAAATATCCTGAAGCCTCTCCTACTGCCCCCTCCAAGAAGAAGAGGAAGGCCAAGAAAGAATGGGCTGCTCCCACAGAGCCCTTGATTGTTGAACCCATTTCCATGGTTTGTCCTAACGCTGAACGCCAACTGACAATCCATGAGCCTGCTTTCACAGAGGCTCATGAAGCTGAAGACTTTCCAGCAACTGATCCCATCGCTGCTGAAGACATTGGTCACCATGACCATGTAGAAGATGGTGCAGTCCTTCCTCAGCTCGAGCACAGCGAACTCATCAGCATTGGTCGTCCTCTGACGCCAATTGCTCAGGATGCTTCATGGGCTGATCGCCCACAAGAGGAAGAAGACTTTGAGGCCCAGCCAACTCCAACTACACAGGCGTCGCCTGCGTTGCACAGGCTTCGCAAAGGACCAAGGCCTCCAGTCTCTATGTCTGAAACTGATGAAGACATTCCGGCTGCATCAGCCGATGAAGAAGAAGTCCCACAAGCTGCTACTTCCCTGTCCCACCAAGAAGCGGTTCTCGAGGAGAACGTGATTGTGACCGACCCTCCAGCTCGTCAAGTGGAGGTTGAAAATCTTGAGGCTGCCACCACCAACACCACTGAAGCCACTGACGCTGTCATGGCTGAAGCTAATGTGGAGCCCTCACCAACAAAAGCACAGAAGCCAGCGAAGCCACTGATCCCACTGCTTCTGTCCCTGCGCCTGCTGCCGGTCCTCAGTTCGACTATCATGTTGAGCACAGGCCTCAGGTACAGAAGCCAATCCCAAGATTGCCCAGGTTCCCAGGTCCTGCATCAGCACCTGGATCCTTCAATATCAATGGCTTCAGAGCAGACAACACATTCTTCAATAGCCCCAGGAACCCCTACTCAAGGGAAAGAATATCATCTGATCGATTCAGGAGCTATCCGCAGCGAAGCTATTACTCTTGCATTCTCTACAATCAAGGTCGCATCTTCCCACACAAGCGTCTTGACATTGAAGCAATAGCTGGTCTGCCCTGTCTGGAAGAAGCTCTGGATTGCTTCAAAGAAGTTGGATTGCTGCCGTTCGTCACTGACCAAGAGCATTGGAATGAAGAGTTGCTGCTCCAATTCTATGCCACACTTCACATCCGCGGGTATAACAGAGATCCGAAGACTTGGGTCCTGGAGTGGATGACAGGAAATGTTCATCACGAAGCCAAAGCCTTTGACATCATTGAGCTCACTGGTCTACCCACTCCCGGTGATCTCTACGAATCTGGCTGTCAACTTCACAATGAAGCTGTGGAGAGCATCTTTCAGAAGCCTGAACCTAACATGAGTCAGATGCTCAGTATGATGAAGCCATTGACCCAAGATGTTGCATATCCCAAAGAGTTCTTTGTTGAAGACCTAGAGTATCTGCCAAGGACTATTTATCACATCATAAGGCGAACTCTCTGGCCCATCAAAGGGCACTCTCCACATGCCAAGCTGGAAGGTGTAATAAAGACTTTGGTCTTCTATATTCTTCATGGAAAATGCTTCAATGCACAGGACTTCTTAATTCGCCAACTTGCTGCATCAAGCTCTGATCTGTTTGGCTTGAAGTTCTACGCCCCATGGGTAATGCGGCTGATTAAACTTCACTCCGCTATCTCATATCAGCCATCTGCTCGCAATCATCGGATTTTTCTGCCTGATGTGGATATGTTAATTGAAGCCATCTATCCTGAGCCTGCCAAGGAACCTCTAAGTCTTCAGAATGCAGAGCATCAAAGTTTTTCTTAGAACATTGATGGATTTGAAGCAGTCACTCGTGGGTATCCTTTGGCTGGCACTACACGTGCACCGCATCCTGCTCTCACTGAAGCCACTGACAGTACAACTGCCCCACGACCTAAGAAGCGCACTCGTGTTCTCAATGACCGAGAGCTTCTTGTGGCTCTTCATCAGAAACAGGATAGGCATCATGACTGGCTGAAGCGTTAAATGCAAAGCCTCTTGGTGGATGTTAATCGCATTCGCAATCTTGCCACCAAGAATGCCTTTGTTGCCCATGAAACCTCTCGACGCACATGGAAAGGGCTGACACTGATGTGTTCTGAAGATGATCTTCAAGAGGATGGCTTCTCTGAGCGCTTCAAGTTTGACTCCACACCTCCTCGAAGGGCAGTGCTGCGATGAACTCCATCTCTTGAAGACTCTGAGTTCTCTTCCTTTACTGCAACTGTAAATGCCAGAGTGATCGAGGATGACGATGATGGTACTTCACCGCCGCCTCCTTCAGCACGCTTCGACACTGCTCCAAGCTCTTCTGCATCTCCAAACACCCACGACCCTGCTGCCTCGCCTACTCTTCATGGGAACGAGTAGATGCTCTATGTCTTCGAACCTTTTTGGTCCTTACTAACAAAAGGGGGAGAAGCATACGAGTTTGATAGTCTTCAAGCGGGTCCATATGGGTGGGTGCTTCATATTTTCCTTCGTGTTATCAACTCTCTTTTTGATACATTTGGTTCTTTGAGTTGTAACACTTAAAACTCGATGGTCGTCTGCTACTTATTTGCCATTTTGTGATGCGATGATAAATTTCGCATGTGCGACGATAAATTCCGCACTTAGACCATTTTGCAGACGTCCATTTTCCATTATGCATGTCATTATCTTCACATACCTTCACATGCATAGTGGATTGTCATCATAAGTTGAAGAGGATCTCCACAAGCACAACCTGCCATGTGCATTTGCATTCCAAAAGCAAATTACTTATATGCACATCTTCAGGGGGAGCCCTTGCAACTTATGAAAACAATTCCTTATCCTTTACAATTTCACATATTATATTCCCTGTTGAAAACTTCAACTAGTTTGTCATCAATCACCAAAAATGGGGAGAGTGCAAGTGCATCCAGTGCCACCCCTAGTTGGTTTTGGAGTATTGACGACAAACCTAGTTGAGGGACTAATGTGTTTGTGAGAATTGCAGTATAACACAGGTAGAAGTCCCTCATTGATTCGTTTTTCCTATCAGAGATGACCCCTAAAAATGTATGAAGACATTGAAGTCAAAGGTGGTATATGAAGATATTCACATTGAAGACTATGACAAGAGAAGACATCACATGAAGCCTATGGAGCTCGAAGACTTAGATCTTTTGAAGTTCTTTTTCTTCTTTATTGAGTCATAGGAACCACCGTACTGTTAAGTGGGGTCCAAGAGAACCAGTCAGAATGACTGAAGTGATGCCTAACCAAAACCTATGTCTTCGAGTGAAGACTATGAGAGCGAATCTTGTCCAGAGTCGGACAAGTCAGCTTTGCTTGTATCCCAAGTAAAGTTGCCGTGTGAGTTTGAAATCTGACCGTTGGAACACGTGTCAGTTCCTTAGTGACCCAGGGTCATTTCGGACAAATCAGGTCGGGTTGCCTAGTGGCTATAAATAGCCCACCCCCTACAACCATAAACGGTTGGCTGCTCAGAGTTAGTATACGGCTTTTGTCGTTTGAGAGCAACCCACCTTGAAGCTTTGAGAGAGAATTCCTTGCGAGGATAAAGCCCTAATCACCCAGAGCCAAAGAGAATTGGGCATCACTTAAGTCTTCTTGTCTGTGTGATCTGAAGACTTATTACACTTGAGGACTGTGAATCCTCCAGCCGGTTAGGCGTCGCGTTCTGAGCATCCAAGAGACACTGTGGATCGCCGGTGAATGATGTCTGTGAAGGTTTGGGAGTCTACCTTGAAGACTTACCAGAGTGATTGGGCGAGGTCTGTGTGACCTTAGCTCAAGGGGAATACGGTGAGGACTGGTTGTCCTGAGCTGCTTGTTCAGGACTGGGTGTCCGGGACTGTGTGTCCTCAGGTTTAAATACCTAGCCGCCCTAACCAGACTTACAGTTGTCACAGTAACTGGAACTGGTCCAACACATCATTTTCTTCAACGAGTCACTGGTTTCATCCTTCCCTTCTCTTTACGTACTGTTACTCCCTGTGAAGTCGTTTTATGATTGGACTATCTTTTATCTTCATTGAGTGACCGCGTGTTCTGTTTGGCTTCATAATATCTTCCTACCTGATCCTTACTACATTGCTGCTATTAGTCATTGTGCTTTCACTCTATTGAATACTTGACTATGGCTTGCCTAGTGTAGTCTACCTTCCGCTGCAGGGTAATAGGTTTATTTCTATCGTTTGTCTTCATAACTTCCATGTTTTGAAGACTTTCATAAAAATCGCCTATTCACCCCCCCCCCTCTAGTCGATATAACGCACTTTCAGAGATCACTAAGTCGATCTAGATTTTCAATCTCGGTGCAACCGATTTGAACTTTTCGGTCACACCGAGTTACAGCAACTGCTTGCAGTTATGCATCTCGGTGCCACCGAGTTGTTCCACTCGGTCACACCGATAGGGTCGGGCTATATATACCCACGGGCAAAATTTTGGAAATTTTCTCCGAACTCTTTCGCCCGCGCTTAGCCCGCTCTGCCTCCAGGGTCTCCGGATCGTCCTCCTCGTCGCCAGTTGCCTCCTGCCGCTAGTCTCCACCGCCGTCAACGAGAATCATCCCCGCCGTTGCCGCCATAGCGAGTTCATCGTCGAAATAGGGTATGAACTTGATCATTGTGCTATCCTTATCTGATTCCTAGCACATTGTGTTCGCCATGAATCTTGCCATGATTGAAACTATCTTATCCAGTCAAAAACACTCCGTAGATTAGAGATGATTTGAAATTTAGGGTTAGGTTTCCGCCAAAACCATCTCGGACCAACCGAGTTGTGGAACTGGGTACCACCAATTCAGCTCAGGCCATTCCACATGCGATTCTCGGTCTGACCGAGAATTGAAAATCGGTGTGACCGAGTTCAGGACTTTGTGAAACCCTAGTAGTCTCGGTGCCACCGAACTGTGACTCGGTCTGACCGAGTTCATTAGTTTAGGTTCCAACAGCTTCTTCGGCATCACCGAGTTTACAAATCGGTTGATCCGAAATGCTTTTTGATTCATTCTTTTGCAAAAACCTCTGTATTTTGTGATGCTCATCCACTCTACCTCATCTATAATCTATTCACGGGGTCAGCTGTTAGAGATTGCATTATGTCTGATCAAAGTGACAGTCAGAACAACTCAGAGGAGCAGGTTCACATGAGTGAGGGCCCTAGTCCCTCTAGCAGCTCAGATGATTGAAGCAGGAGCACACCCAGCAACTTGCCAAAAGCTGCCACCAGGGCCAGAAATAAGAAAACTTCTGAATCTGAGGATGAGGACTATGTGGCTGAGGAAGAAGAAACCACCTCAAAGAAGAAAGTGGTTAAAAAGGAATATAGCACTGCTGCTGCCACCAAGCCAGGGATGAAGCAAAAGGTTCCTACCAAGAGAGCTCCAATGTCTAAAGCCAGAGCATCTACTCAAGAGACTTTGGGATCTACACCCAAAGAGCAGGTTATGGTAGAAAAGAAAAGGAAAGAGAGGGTCAAGAAGACCACTGCCAGAGTGCTTGGGAGATCTTCAATCATGAAAGACTCTGAAGAAGAGGTAGAGGAAGAGGATGTTGCACCAGCACCTAAGGCATAGAAAATTATGGGAGATGCCATAAGATCAGGGGCTGCTTCATCTAAGCCCAAAGAAGCTCCCAAGCCAGCTGCTCCAAAACCCAAAACTGCACCAAAGAAGAATACCAGGAACATTCCAGCTACTGAGAAAAACAAGGCCCCAGTGCCTGAAACTGTTGCTGAAGAAGAAGATGATGAGACACATGTTTTGAGAATGTTAAAGCCAAAAATTCCAGATCATAATGATGCTTATCCTGTAGCAGAAAACATGAAGATCAGGAAGGACTCAGGATTGAGGCTATGGAGAGAGTCAGATCCATATGCCACTAGAAGAAGAACAGCTGTGGACTACAGGTTCCATACCAAAGAACAACAGGATTTTTATGAGACAGTGTTGCTTGACAAGAAACCAAGAGTATGTGACATGAGATGGGTCAACTGGGAGTACATCAAGGAGTATATGACAGTTTCAAGGCTTGTGGAGTTGATGAGTTTGTGGCTCAGAAGCTCACAAAGTGGAATGATGAGCTTATCATGTAGTTCTACTCCACCAGCTCCATCTACATCGACTGAAGCCTTCATTCTTGGAGTTCTCCGGACACCACCACCTGAAGACCAAGCCTGAGAGACGATTTAGTGCTATGCATTTTCTATGAACTTTTTGGTAACTTGTTGCCAAAGGGGGAGAAAAATGTATAGATCATAGGCTTCGAGAGAGAGCATTGCCTTTTTATTCTCTCTTGCTTTGGTGGTTTAACTTTATTTGCTTGATTGAGATACTTTCTGTCTGTGTGATACTTGGATGATCATGTGTGTTTGATCATATGCTACATTAATGCTTGTTGGATGACATTATCATTTTATCCCTATATGATCATTCACTTTGCTTGGTGATGAGTGCATGTATTTAATTATGGGACATTTACATCTATGCCCTTAACTCGAACCCACTACTCAGTTTTGCCCCTAATTTTTAGGTATGCTCAGTTTTGCCCCTCCGCCGTTAGTTTCACTTATAGAAATGCCCTTCTCTGCCGTTACCGTCCGGTCAAAGGTCTTTGACCGTCCTGAAAAAATAGCAAAAAAAATTAAAAAAATATGAAATTTGGTGGGATCAAAGATAGTCATGTCCGCAAGGCGCGTGCACATTTGAGCGCTTTAATTATTACCATTTTGAGCGCTCCACCAAGATGTATGTGACATGGAAGAGTAACCCATGAGCCTAACTCTCTGTGCATTTGCAGTCCAAAGCAAATCATAAACTATGCACAAATTTAGGGGAGTTCTTGCTTTTCATATACTTCTCAAAATGACAATGTTTTTCACTCTTATTATCATTCGTCGAAGCTTTGATCTATATGTTGTCATCAATTACCAAAAAGGGGGAGATTGAAAGTGCAACTATCCCTGGGTGGTTTTGGTAATTCCCAACAACATATAGCTCATTGAGCTAACATTATTCCAAGATTAATATTTCAGGAAAAGCTCAATGAATGGCATGGCATGGATGAGGAAAGTGGACTCCTCAAAATACTAAGGACAAAAAGATTGGCTCAAGCTCAAAGCTCAAGACTCTACATTTTATATTTTAGTGATCCAAGATCACATTGAGTCTATAGGATAAGCCAATACTATCAAGGAGGGATGAGGTGTTGCTTGATGAGGTTCTTGCTTCATAGTGCTTGATGATATGCTCCAAAACCCTCAACTACCTTCCCACATCCACATATGACCTAAACCAAAAGTCAAACTCGGCCCCACCGATTCTTTCTATCCGGCGCCACCGAGTTCAGATGTTTTAGCCACTGCCATAAACCTAGGCAAATAGGTCTCACCGATAGGGATCTCG
This sequence comes from Triticum urartu, assembly GCF_056163025.1. Taxonomy (NCBI): domain Eukaryota; kingdom Viridiplantae; phylum Streptophyta; class Magnoliopsida; order Poales; family Poaceae; genus Triticum; species Triticum urartu. Next base: position 357,490,284 of record NC_141876.1, on the reverse strand, counting down.
GTCACACCGAGCTGGGGTTGTAATCTCTCTGTTTCCCTTCGTAATGTTTCGGTCCTACCGAGATGAGCGATCGGTCCCACCGAGATTGCAATATAAACTCTCTGTTTCCCTTCGTAACGTTTCGGTCCTACCGAGATGAGCGATCGGTCCCACCGATATTGCAATGTAAACTCTCTGTTTCCCTTTTGTAACATTTTGGTCCCACCGAAATGAGCAAATCGGTCCCACCAAGATTACTTGACCAACTCTCTGGTTAGCTTATTACCAAAATTGGTCCCACCGAGTTTGTGTAATCGGTCACACCGAGATTACGTTATGCCCTAACCCTAACCATATCAGTCCTACCGAGTTGCATCTCAGTCCCACCGAAAATCCTAACGGTCACTAGGTTTGCTAAATCGGTCTGACCGAGTTTCTCAATTCGGTCTCACCGAGATTGGTAAATTGTGTGTAATGGTTAGTTTTTGTGTCGAGGCTATATATACCCCTCCACCCACTCTTCATTCGTGGAGAGAGCCATCAGAACATACCTACACTTCCAATACACATTTTCTGAGAGAGAACTACCTACTCATGTGTTGAGGCCAAGATATTCCATTCCCACCATTTGAATCTTGATCTCTAGCCTTCCCCAAGTTGCTTTCCACTCAAATCTTCTTTCCGCCAAATCCAAATCCTGTGAGAGAGAGAGTTGAGTGTTGGGGAGACTATCATTTGAAGCACAAGAGTAAGGAGTTCATCATCAACACACCATTTGTTACTTCTTGGAGAGTGGTGTCTCCTAGATTGGCTAGGTGTCACTTGGGAGCCTCCAACAAGATTGTGGAGTTGAACCAAGGAGTTCGTAAGGGCAAGGAGATCGCCTACTTCGTGAAGATCTACCGCTGGTGAGGCAAGTCCTTCATGGGCGATGGCCATGATGGGATAGACAAGGTTGCTTCTTCGTGGACCCTTTATGGGTGGTGCCCTCCGTGGACTCGCGCAATCGTTACCCTTCGTGGGTTGAAGTCTCCATCAACGTGGATGTACGATAGCACCACCTATCGGAACCACGACAAAAACATCCGTGTCTCCAATTGCGTTTGAATTCTCCAAACCCTTCCCTTTACATTCTTGCAAGTTGCATGCTTTACTTTCCGCTGCTCATAGACTCTTTGCATGCTTGCTTGAATTGTGTTAAGATTGCTTGACTTGTGCTAAGATAGCTAAAATCTGCCAAAGACTAAAATTGGGAAAAGGATAGATTTTTAATTGGTCAAGTACTCTAATCACCCCCCCCTCTAGACATACTTCCAATCCTATAGACACATAGCCTCAAGCCCCGGGAGGGCTGCATTCACCTCACGAGAGCACTGCTTGAATATGCAGTTTGAGGCGGGCGCCTGAGCACTGCCGAGGATGCAAGCAATTGCATGAGGCTTCTGGTAGCCCCCTGCCTCCTCGTCACACTGATTGTCATCGTTCCTCCTGGGCGACAGCAGCAGTGGAGGGAGGCCAACATTGCCTTCAGGACAGGCCTCGTGAGGCTGATCACGCTAGGTGCCGTCACGAGGCTGATCGCGCCAGCCACCCTCGCGAGGCTGGTCGCGCTAGACTTGATGGGGGTTGCAGTTGTCCCAGTGGCCTCCTGCACGGCTCCCTCCGCGGCCAAAGCCACGGTAACTACGCTTGGGGCGGCGGCCCAGATGCTCATCCTGGAGCGCCCCGAGCTCCTGACAGTCATCGGTGTTGTGAGTGTGCACATTGTGGAAGACATAGAATGGGCGACCATCCTTGGAGGGCTCGTCGGGGTCACGACCGCGCTTTAGTTCAAGCTCGGCTGCTAGTATGGAGGGGCCCTTGCACTTTACTTCCTTAGTCTTGGCCTTCTTGTCTTCGGGATCGTCGTCCGTGTGCTTGATGAGGGAGAGGCGGCCTTCCTCTGCCCTGGCGCACTTGTCAGCCAGGTTGAACAGCTCTAGTGTTGTGCAAAGGTCATCGTTGATGGTGAGCTCCTCACTCATTTTGACGTCCGTGATGCCCTCCGTGAATGCCGAGATGATGGCTTCGTCCGAGGCCTTCGGGACCTTAAGGCGAACTTGGGTAAATCACCAAATGTACTTGCGGTGAGTCTCGTCGGGGCACTGCTTCACGCGTCATAGGTCATTGGCGCTGACAGTGCAGTCGCGGGTGCCTTGGAAGTTGGCGATGAACCGCTCGTGGTGCTCATCCAACAAAGAGATCGACCCCTCTGGGAGGTGCATGAGTCAGGAGCACGCACCATCCTTGAGGGCCATGGGGGAACCAATTCGTCATGACCTTGTCATTGTCGCCGCCTTCATGCTCAACGCATAGAGCTGGAGGAACTCCGTTGGGTCGAGGAGGCCGTCGTAGCGCGGGGGCAGCCCCGGCTTGAACATGACAGGCCAGACCACTCGCCGCAACTCTCGGGTGAAGGCATGACAGCCCATGGTGCAAACAGGTGCAGTCCGTGCGGGAGGAGCACGGTCCTGGCACCCACACACCGCAGTTTCTTGACCAACCCGGTTTTAGTGCTGATGTGGGGCGTGTGAAGCGCATGCGCGTCGTGCTGCGGTTAGGGCACAATCCGGCAATTGGCCTTGTCCCGAGCTGGCGCCGGTGCACCACGATGCGGGTTACGTGGACGTGCCACACGCTGGGGATCGATGTTGTTGCCGCAGAGGGGAGGAGGAGGACGCGCCATGCGCCACGTCGCCCGCACAGGACGACGAAGGGAGGAGCAAGTGGGAGGGCCTGGGGCCTCGCCGATGGCGTTGACGAGCTCAGCAATGCAGCCCAGCCAGGCATCGTAGCCTTCATTGGTGGGGCAGTAGCACAACAGTTTGCGCGCCATGAGTAGCGTGGCCTGCGTATTCAATGGCCCGTGTCGAGCATGGGAGGCTGAGGCCGTAGCCGAGGTGAGAGAAGGCATGGCTGTGCGACCATCGCGCTGCATAGAGGGCAGCAGAGAATAATCCTACTTCTCGTGAGTGGCAGTTTCAGGGGCAATGTTGGCTGCATCGGAAGCGGAGTGGCGGGGAGCGCCGCGACCTGCCGGTGCCGTCTGGGCGAGCATCGGCCATGGGGACGGTGGAGCAGAAGCGGAACAAAGTGAAGGAGATGCGGCACACCCCTACCTGATACATCTCCAATGTATCTATAATTTTTTATTGTTCCATGCTATTGTATTATCTATTTGGATGTTTTATATGCATTAATATGCTATTTTATACTATTTTTGGGACAAACCTATTAACTTAGAGCCCATTGCTAGTTTATGTTTTTTCCTTGTTTCTGACTTTTACATAAGAGGAATATCAAATGGAGTCCAAACAGAATAAAACTTTACAATGATTTTTCTTGGACCAGAAGACACCTACGTGACTTGCAGAGAGGGACAAAAGAGTACCGAGGAGGCCACAAGCCTCTAGGGTGCGCCGGGGGGGCTAGCTTGTGGGCCACTCGGGAGTCCTCTAACCCTAGTTCCACCTATATATATTCTCAAATATTCCCCCAATATCAGAAGCGTCGACCAAAATACTTTTTCGCCGCCGCAAGCCTCTGTTCCCATGAGATCCCATCTTGGGGCCTTTTCTGGCACCCTGTCGGAGGGGGATTCGATCAAAGAGGGCCTCTACATCAACCTTGCTTCCTTTCCGATGAAGCATGAGTAGTTTACCATAGACCTAAGGGTCCATAGCTAGTAGCTAGATGGCTTCTTCTCTCCCTCTCTCTTTGATCTTCTATACAATGTTCTCCTCGATGTTCTTGGAGTTCTATCCGATGTAATCTTCTTTGCAGTTTGTTTGTTGAGATCCGATGAATTGTGGATTTATGATCAGATTATCTATGAATATTATTTGAGTCTTCTCTAAACTCTTTTATGCATGATTAAGATATCTTTGTATTTCTCTTCGACCTATCGGTTTGGTTTCGCCAACTAGATTGGTTTTTCTTGCAATGGGAGAGGTGCTTAGTTTTGGGTTCAATCTTATGGTGTCCTCACCCAGTGACAAAAGGGGTGGCAAGGCACGTGTTGTATTGTTGCCATCAAGGACAAAATATGGGGTTTATATCATATTGCTTATGTTTATCCCTCTACATCATGTCATCTTACTTAAAGCATTGCTCTGTTCTTATGAACTTAATACTCTAGATGCAGGCAGGAGCCAGTCGATGTGTGGAGTAGTAGTAGTAGATGAAGGATCGTTTCGGTCTACTTGTCACGGATGTGATGCCTCTATTAATGATCATTGCCTTAGATATCGTCATAACTATGCGCTTTTCTATCAATTGCTCAACAGTAATTTGTTTACCCACCATCTGTTTTCTTTGAAGAGAGAAGCCTCTTGTGTAACCTATGCCCCCCGGATCTATTTTCCATCATATATTTTCAGATCTATAAACCAAAAAAACCAAGAATACCTTGTTGCAATTTATTTATATTTACTTTAGATTGCTCTTTGATTTATCTTTTATACCTATCTCTATTAGATCTCACTCTTGTTAGTGACCGTGAAGGGATTGACAACCCCTTTTTTGCGGTGTGTGCAAGTGTTTGTTGGTTTGTGCAGGTGCATATATTGGGGACTTCCCTATGCCTCCTACTGGATTGATACCTTGGTGCTTAGATGAGCGAAATACTTATCTCTACTTTGCTGCATCAGCCTTTCCTCTTCGTGGAAAAAATCAACACAAGCTCAAGAAGTAACAGGAAGAATTTTTGGCGCCGTTGCCGGGGAGGTTCTACATAAAGCCTACAAAGTACCCATCATAAACTCTCATCTCTTGCACTTACATTATTTGCCATTTGCCTCTTGTTTTCCTCTCCCCCACTTCAAAAACGTTTTCAGAAAATCACAAAAATATTTGCCTTTTTATTCACCCTTCTTTCGTTTGTCTTTTCGTTTGCTTTTTTGTTTGCATGTGTGCTAGATTGCACGGTTTGTCACGATGTCTCAAGAAAATACCAAGTTGTGTGACTTTTCCAACACTAATAATAATGATTTTATTAGTACTCCGATTGCTCCCGCCACTAGTGTGGAATTGTCGGTGTACAAAAGTAGGGGCTCTTCTTTTGACCCCTTTACTTGTGCACAGGCAGTCAGAGCCGCGCGCCACGGCCACACTTAGGAGGGCAGAGGAGGGGAGCCGGAGGGAAACCGAAGCATATGGCAAACAAAGCAACACCAAGGCTAGAAACACTGAAAAACAAAGGAGCAAGGTGGACTCCCCCGGCAAGACCCTTGCCGGGGCGACCTGCGCGGCCCCGGCAAGAGCCTTGCCAGGGTAACTTGCCCAACACCAGCAGAGCGAGCAACCCTTGAGCCCACAGGCTCCAACCAAACCAACTACATTGGAACCAAGGCTCGGGAGGCGCCTCTGTGGTGGCATGCAAATCTTTGTCAAGATCATAAAGATGTGAGATCAGATGAGGACCAGAAGACGGAGACCCTCGGCAGGATCGTAGCCGAGGAAATCCACAAGACCCTCGGCAAGACACTTGGGGACGACTGCAACGCCACGACAAGACCCTTGCCGCCCCCCGGCAAGACCCTTGCCAAGGGCATCAGCAGTGCCACTGCCAGGCCCGCGCCAGCCAAGACTCCATCACCGTCCCCAAGCAGCTGCTAGCTCAACCAGCTGGGCAAGCACCTGCGTGGCGACGAGCGGCCTCTACACCGACTCAGCAAGCACCTGTGTGGCGGCATGCGACCCTTCATGAAGGCTCCACCACCGCGCCAGCCTAGCAGCCAGCCAACGTGGCGCCGTGATGCCTCATCAGCTTGGACGCCTGTCGAGGCCAGGCGAGGCGGCGACGGCTGGGACGTGCTTCTATGGCGTCCCCATTAAAGCAAGGGGGCATGTCGGTAGCGCATTAAATGCGTTTGTCCGACAGTCCCAGAGGATAGGCTTATCGACTGTAGACCTTTCCACCTCCTGTGTGCCACTGTGGCAACCCCTTTTTCCTATAAAAGGAGCCTCGAGGCGACTAGGAGAGGGATTCGGCACTTTTGGGCAAGTAGCACCCCGTAGCTAGCTCAAGAACACAAGAACACTCAAATACATCCACCAAAGCAGGACTAGAGTATTACGCATCTTCGCGGCCCGAACCTGGGTAAACAATCCGTGTGCTTTCTGTCAGACACGCTCTTTGCACAACCTCGCGCTTGCCAACCGTAGAAGGGATCCTAGTGACCCCATAGGTGTCGTTTCCACCGACATCCTTGGCGCGCCAAGTAGGGGGCGCAGTTGTGAAAATCCGGTCTGGCAGTCAGCCTAGCGGTTCTTCATCGTCATGGCTCCCAAGAAGAAGGCGGCCACGGCGGTCAGTTCGTCGGGAGCCGGACGACCTGTACCGGTGCGGGCGAGCAGCGCGCCTGTCGTGGACAGGACCCGAGGCACGGCCTGTGAGCACCAACATCGCTCTGGCAGTCAAAGCCTGGCAAGCGGCGTCGTTCGTGCGCAAGGCAACGGGCCGCACGCCGCAAAATCCAGAGACGGAGCTGGGCCCCAGGCGTCGCAGGACCCTCCGGGGGTGTCGCCGTGCCACCCACGGGCGGCGCGGTGACCTCCAAGAGGCCCACCCCAGCGCCCACAGCGCACTCTTCCCAGGTTGTGCGCGACGAGCAGCGTCACCATGCCGGTGACCCTGGACACCGCCGTGGGAAGAGTCTTGTGCGTCATTTGCGGGACAAAGGAGGCCAGCATGCCCGCCGAAGTGCTGGCAAAAATGGCACACGGCCGCCGGGCCGTGACAGAGCTCCTTCTAACATGGTTAGAAGTCGAAGCGCATCACGGTCCACCCAGCTTTCGCCGCTACCCATGCCAACAGAAGCTTTGGTGCGCGCACGCAGCTCCTCCTTGACTTCCCTCCTGCTGCGGAGAAGCTCAATGAGTGGAGAGCCACTATCCGGAGCCTCGTCGGCGCCTCCAACAAAGACGAGCCACGGCCGGCGGGGCCCTCAGGCCGGCGCTCCATCGAACCACTGCACGCCAGTGGTGGAGGTGTCGGAGGCCCCGCGGCCATGGTGCACTCTCCTCCTCCACGCCAGCCACCGCGGATGTCGGTCCGTCTTGATGATGCTTGTGATACCATTTCCATAGCGTCGTCCGACCCATGGACCCACCGCGACCAATGCTAGGTTCTTCGGGAGCGAGCTGATGAAGACACTCGAACCACCATCGAGCGCCGGCGTGATACACGCCACCAGTCAGATAGGCGGGCGGAGCCCGCCATGGACCGCCCATCGCCGGGAGGCTCCGACGGCCTACCTGACGAGGTGGGTTGCCCCACCTTTACCCGTGAGCTGCGGCAGTTCCAGTGGCCATCCCACCGCACGTTCAATCCCGATGTCGGTGAGAAGTACAATGGAAAGACTCACACGTCGGAGTTCCTCAACATCTACACCATCGCGATGCAAGCCGTTGGGGCTCTCGACGATAAGGTGCTTGCCAATTATTTCCTGTTGGCCCTGAAACCCAATGTCATGTTTCTGTTCATGCACTTGCCGGCGGATTCCATTTCTTCTTGGTCGGACCTGTGTTATGAGTTCGTTGGTGCCTTCACTGGAGGCCACCAAGCTCATGGCCAGGCGAGTGATTTTCATATCATTCCCCAGAAGGAAGGTGAAAAGCTACGCAAGTACATACAGAGGTTCAGCCGAGTGCAATACAACATCCCCGATGTTCACCCTGCCGCCGTGATCAGCGCATTCGATCACAATGTGCGCAACCGCAAGATGCGTGAAGAGCTGGCAGTGAACAAGGTCAAGGATGTGGCCGAGCTTTACGTTTTGGCCGATAGATGCGCTCGGGTAGCAGAGGGGAGGCAGTACCTCGGCAAAGATGCCGGCGCAGAAACCGACTCTACCGACGAAGACACCGCCGCCCCAACGAAGAAGTATCGGCGTCGCAACAAGAAGCGCAAGGGAAAGACCGTGCTTGCCGCCGAGGGATCCGATGACACCGGCGCCGCCAAGAAGGGCAGACGACCCCGACAAGGAGATTGCCGGGTGCGCCGCTTGCCGGGCCTTGGTGGCTGCCGACAAGCCAGGGGGCTCCGACAAGCAGTACTGCAAGATCCCCCGCACCAAAGGCCACGACCTCTAGAACTGCTGACAAGTTGAGCTTCTTGCTGAAAATCAAAAAGCCGAGTATGAGAAGTAGGACAAGGAGAAGGGACAAGATGGTGCTGAAGGATTTGGCAAGAAGTGTGGTGGCCAAGGAGGTCATCGCGGCAAGGATAAGCAACAAGACAGGCCCGCTCGTGGCCGCGACAAGAAGCAGGAAGATGATGATCATGACGAGGTCGACGAGTCTGGGGAACATGAGTTCCAGAAGGCTACGGAGGCCATGTGCATCGATGGTGGCGCCTCGCTGCATACTTCTCACCGCCAGCTCAAACAGTGGGCGCATGAGATCACAGCAGCGGAGCCCTCGTTCAACGCTCAGAAGCCACTGAAGTGGTCCAGCACGCCCCTCATCTTTGACGCCGAGGACCACCCTGACCGCACAACTGCGGTCGGGTGTTTGCCGTTGTTGGTCTCACCAACGATACACAACCTCAAGGTGAACAAGATGCTGGTTAACGGCGGGGCCGGTCTGAACTTGATCTCACCCGTTGTGATCAAAGGCTGCAAATCCCTGATGGAGACCTCGAGGAAACGGGCACGTTTCAAGGGGTCAACCCGGGAAGGAGCCAACCGAAGGGGAAGGTCACATTGCCTGTGACGTTTGGAGGCGAGTTGAACTATAGGACGGAGAGGATTGTCTTCGACGTAGCCGAGATCCCCTTGCCCTACAATGATATCCTCGGTTGCCTGGCACTAGCCAAGTTCATGGAGGTATCGCACTATGCCTACAACATGCTGAAGATGCCTGGGCCGATGACCATCATCACCGTCCCCTCCGACAAGAAGGACACACTGATCTGCGCTGACCAACTCTTCCGAGAAGCAGTTGCAGCAGCTGCTGCCAAGGCGCTTGCTCCTGTAACTGAAGCACCAGGAGGGAAGAAGAAGACTGGCAAGACCTCTCGCACCCACTCCAGAAAGAGCACCTCTTCGGAGTGTTGTACTACCGTCGAGGACGTTCCAGAGAGCTCCACCGCCAAGAGCAAGAAATCCAGAGCTGCACCACTAGATACCAAGAGGGTGTCCGTCAAGGAGGATGGCACGGGAGGGGCTTTCACCATAAGCTCCGCCCTCGACGGCAAATAGGAAAGCGCGCTTGTCACTTTCCTGCGCGCGAATGTCGATGTGTTTGCATGGCAAGCATCCGACATCCCTGGCATTCCCAGGGAAGTGATTGAGCACCATCTCGCTGTCTGTCCCCATGCGCGACCCGTCAGGCAGAAGGTCAGGAAGCAAGCTTTGGAACGGCAGGAATTCATCACAGAGGAGATCAGGAAGTTGGAAGCGGCAGGCTTGGTGAGAGGAGTGCTCCATCCAACGTGGTTGGCCAATCCGGTGGTGGTGCGCAAGGCGAACGGGAAGTGGAGGCTGTGTATTGATTACACAGACATTAATAAGGCTTGTCCTAAGGACCCCTTCCTGTTGCCGTGCATTGACCCGATTGTTGACTCCATAGCCGGGTGCTATCTGTTATCATTCCTCAACGCCTACTCGGGCTACCAACAGATCTTCATGGCAAAGTAAGACGAAGAGAAGACATCATTCATCACCCCATGTGGTACGTATTGCTTTTTATGGATGCCTTTCGGGTTGAAGAGTGTTGGCTCAACATTCGCAAGGGCGGTCCAAATTAGTTTTGAGCCCCAGCCACATAGAAATATGGAAGCTTATATGGATGACATAGTGGTCAAAACCAAGGATGAAGCAACCCTTGTACAAGACTTGGAAGAGACGTTTGACAACCTATGCAAGATCAACCTCAAGCTGAACCCTGAGAAGTGTGTCTTCGGTGTTCCGTCCAGCAAACTTCTCGGGTTCTTTGTGTCACAGTGTGGGATCGAGGAAAACACAGACAAGATCAAGGCTATTGAGCAGATTGAGGCACCCACGCGGATCAAGGATGTGGGTCGGCTCACTGGCTGCGATGCCGCCATGAGCAGATTCATCTCCAAGTCTGCTGAGCATGCCCTTCCCTTTTTCAAGATCTTGATAAAGGCGGGCCCAATGGAGTGGACCCCAGAGGCCGAGGCAGTGCTGCAGGATCTGAAGAAATACCTATCCTCTACACCAATACTAGTTGCGCCTAAACCACAAGAGCCGTTGCTACTGTATCTGGCGGCGACGAATCAAGTGGTTAGTGCCGCGCTAGTGGCGCAGAGGGAGGTCGGTAAAGACGCAGTGGCGACGGCAGGATTGGTGGATGGCAAGCCAGAGATTCCCCCGGCGGGGCCCGATGCTAGCAAGGCAAGGCCCCCAGCGGAGTCTGACGCCATCAGGACAGGGCCCATGCGATCAAATGAGGTGGTGCAGAAGAAGGAGATGATGCAGCACCCGATTTAGTTTGTCAGCTCCCTCCTGTAGGGGGCGAGGTCAAGGTACTCTGGTGTGCAGAAATTGTTCTTTGGCCTCCTTATGGCCTCGAGGAAGCTGCGTCACTACTTCCACGCACATGAAATGCCTCCCGTTACAACGGATACTGCACAACCCAGATGCAACCGGAAGGATTGTGGAGTGGGCCTTGGAGCTTTCGAGCTTTGGTTTGAAGTTTGACAGTGCTTCGACAATCCAGAGCAGAGTCTTGCCAGAGTTCATTGCAGAATGGACCTCAACGCCTGACGAGGAAATCCAGGAGACCACCCTCCCCGGCAAGGAAGCAAGTCACAACTGGATCATGTACTTTGACGGGGCTTTCTCGCTGCAAGGCGCCGGTGCTGGTGTGCTGCTCGTCGCACCCACCGGAGAGCACCTCAAGTGTGTAATCCAGATGAACTTTCCCAGGGAGATGTCCACCAACAAGACCGCTGAGTACGAGGGGTTGCTTGCCGGCCTCAGGGTCGCAGTGTAGGTCGGGGTCAAGAAGCTCATCGTCAGGGGTGATTCACAGCTTGTCGTCAAACAGGTTAACAAATATTATCAGAGCCCGTTGATGGAGGCCTACGTAGATAAGGTGAGGAAGATGGAAGAGCGCTTTAACGGTATACAAGCGGAGCATGTTCCCCGAGCGGAGAACAACATCGCCAATTACCTGTCAAAGCGCGCTGCATTCAAGCTACCTGTGGAACCAGGTACTATTTTTTCTTCGGTTAACTCAACCATCTGTCGAACCATCAAGGGAGCAAACCAAACAGAGGAAATCAGGCCCCAGCAAGCACTTTCCCGCTGAGCCCCCAGGGGCTACCGGCAAGGGTGTTGCTGTGGATTCTGAGCCTGCCAAGGAGCGACTGATTCCGGCGGGCCATCAAGCCCTGACCATAGAGATGGCCGCTCCCATGGCAGAAGAAATGCCTTTGGTCCTTGTCTTCAAGCCCCAGGCTCCGGCATGGGCACAACATACCGTCCGATTGCTCCAAACAGGGGAGCTTCCTGAGGAGCAGGAAGAAGCGGAGAAACTAACCCGTCGGTCTGCCATGTATCAGTTCGTCGATGACGTCCTGTACAGGAAGAGATCGAACGGTGTGAAATTGAAGTGCATTCCCCGGGAGGAAGGACCGGAGCTGTTGGCGGAGATACATGAAGGCATATGTGGCTCCCACATAGGGTCGAGGGCCCTTGCCAGCAAGGCATTCCGGCAGGGTTTCTTCTGGCCCACTGCCCTCTAGGATGCAACGACACTAGTAACCAAGTGTGAGGCGTGTCAGTTCCATTCAAAGAAGCTTCATGAACCAGCTCAAGCCCTTCAAACAATTCCTCTTTCCTGGCCATTCTTGGTATGGGGGCTTGACATCCTGGGCCATTTCCCCCACGCTGTCGGGGGCTTTGAGTACTTGTACGTTGCGATCGACAAGTTCACAAAGTGGCCAGAGGTGGAAGCAGTGAGGAAGGTGACAGCACAGTCAGCCGTCAAGTTCTTCAAGGGTATAGTGTGCCATTTTGGTGTGCCAAACAGAGTCATCACCGACAATGACACGTAGTTCACAAGCCACACCTTCATGCAATACATCCAAGACCTCAGCAGCAGGGTCTGTTTCACTTCCGTGGCACACCCACGGAGCAATGACCAGGCGGAGAGGGCAAATGCTGAAGTGTTGCGAGGCCTGAGGACAAAGACATTTGACAGGCTGCACAAGAGCGGAAGGCGCTAGATTGATGAGTTGCCAGCGGTTCTTTCGTCGATCAGAACGATGCCAAATCGAGCCACCGGCCAGACACCCTTTGCCCTAGTATACGGGGCAGAAGCAGTTCCCCCCACGGAACTCATATACGGGTCAGCTCGAGTGCTCTCTTACGACGAGCTTGAGCAAGAGCAATTGCGTCAAGATGACGCAACGCTCCTTGAGGAAGATCGTCTTCGGGCGGCTGTGAGAGCAGCACGCTACCAACAAGCCTTGCGCCGCTACCATAGCCACAAGGTTCATGCCCGATGCCTTGAGGGAGGCAACCTTGTTCTTCAGCGCGCTCAGTCGGCCAAGAATTCTGAAAAGTTGACACCAAATGGGAAGGCCCTTATCAGGTAATACGAGTCACCAGGCCTGGCGCAGTCCGCCTGGAGACCGAAGATGATGTTCCAGTGAGCAACTCATGGAACATTAAACATCTTCGCAAGTTTAACCCATAAGGCGCGGTTGCGCCCCCCCCCCCCCCCCGACAACCCACCTTTTTCAAGCCTCGCCGGCAAGGCATGTAACCCTGTGTACAAAGCCAGGCACAAACCCTGAGCATAAATAAATGAAGCGCCGACGCCCTAATTTTAGCATGCATGCTAGGTTAAGTCTGTCCCTCAGTTAGGGTTGATAGTGCGTAGCGGCGACTAACCCCTAGCCTAGAGGTCGAGTATGTGTATTTCTGTCTTCTTTGGTTCGCAGGGCACGTGGACACTTCTGCTGAGCCGCTTGGGAGAAAGAGAATGAACCAGCGCTCCGGCCCCGGCAAGCCAAGATTGCCGGGGGCTGAAGACACGAGGATCTAACCACGGCAAGCCAAAGTTGCCAGGGGCTGCGGATTCAGATAAGTTCTTCATCCCCTGTTGTGCATTTCCGTATGGAGCAGGGACAAATGAAACCTTGTCTTGCTCCAAGACCACTGAGGGAGTCCTGGATTAGGGGGTCTCCGGACAGCCGGACTATCTCCATTGGCCGGACTGTTAGACTATGAAGATACAAGATTGAAGACTTCGTCTCGTGTCCGGATGGGACTCTACTTGGCATGGAAGGCAAGCTAGGCAATACGTATATGGATATCTCCTCCTTTGTAACCGACCTTGTGTAACCCTAACCCTCTCCGGTGTTTATATAAACCGAAGGGTTTTAGTCCGTAGGACAACAACAATAATACCATAGGCTAGCTTCTAGGGTTTGGCCTCTCTGATCTCGTGGTAGATCTACTCTTGTACTACCCATATCATCAATATTAATCAAGCAGGACATAGGGTTTTACCTCCACCAAGAGGGCCCGAACCTGGGTAAAACATCGTGTCCCCTGCCTCCTATTACCATCCAGCCTAGACGCACAGTTCGGGACCCACTACTCGAGATACGCCGGTTTTGACAACGAAATTGGTGCTTTCATTGAGAGTTCCTCTGTGTCGTCGCTGTTAGGCTTGATGGCTCCTACTATCATCGATGGCGATGCGGTCCAGGGTGAGACTTTTCTCCCCAGACAGATCTTCGTATTCGGCGGCTTTGCACTGCGGGCTAATTCGCTTGGCCATCTGGAGCAGATTCAACGCTACGCCCCTGGCCATCAGGTCAGATTTGGAAGTTTGAACTACACGGCTGACATCCGTGGAGACTTGATCTTCGACGGATTCGAGCCACAGCCGGGCACGCCGCACTGTCGCGATGGGTATGACCTAGCTCTGCCGCTGAACAGTACTCTAGAGGCCGCGCCCGCATCAGCTCCGACCCTTAGTTCGGAGCCAACTGCGCCAATCAAGGACGGGTGGTTAGACACCGCCTCCGGGGCCGCAGTCTCAACGGCGATCGAGCCGAACACCTGCCTAACCCTCTGCACAGCCCGTGACTCCAAGGTGCCGGACTCTTTTCAGGACTACAGACCATCCGCGCCCCTGCCAATCGAATCCGATTGGGCGCCGATCATGGAATTCACCGTCGTGGATATCTTTCAGCACTCGCCCTTTGGCGACATTCTGAATTCACTAAAGTCTCTCTCTTTGTCAGGAGATCCCTGGCCGGATTATGGCCAACAGGATTGGGATACGGACGACGAAGAAATTCAACGCCCACCCACCACCCACTTAATAGCCACTGTCGATGACTCAACCGACATGCTCGACTTCGACTCCGAAGACATCGACGGTATGGACGACGGTGCAGCAGGCGAAGAGGAACCACCGCCCACAGGGCGCTGGACGTCCACCTCATCATATGGCGTATACATGGTGGACACACCAAAAGAAGACGACGACGAGGAATGGAAGGACGCACCGAAGGCTTTTCCCTCAAGAAGCAGTCAAAGAGGCGGCGCAGGCGCTGCCCCAAACCCCGCGTCGGCAGAAACAACGATCATACAGACCCAGCATTGGAGCAGGACGAAACACTACTGGACCACGGCAATACGGAGAATCAAACCGAACAAACCAATTCTATCAAAGATAATAGTCCGGACGACATAACGCCGGACAGGCACCCGGAGCAGCAGAACGCCCGTTAAAGGCTTGTTGCCACCGTGAGGAGCCTGAAAAAGCAGAAGCAAAGGCTCAAGGCTGCGCAGAACACACTCCAAATCAGATGGAGCAAAGTACTCAACACAGCAGCAAAGTACGGCGGCAATCGCCCCACCAAGAGCTACCCAAAGCGGAAGCTACTACCTGAATTCGATGAGGAGGCCTTAGACCCCCCACAACCGAAAATTAAAACAGCCATCTGGCCGGATAGACGACCTCACAGCCAACATAAAGCGGCAAGCAACGCCACACATAAGCCAATACGTGGTCTACGCGAGGGATCGCATCAAAAGGACGGCGAAACCAGATCCATCTATGGACCACGCAAGCGTGCTCCAGCATATGATGCAACACAACAAACACCCGAACAACGTGGTACACCCAGATATAGGGGTGCCGCACACCCCCTATGTTTCACCGATGAGGTGCTGGACAATGAATTTCCAGAGGGATTCAAACCGTAAATATAGAGGCATACGACGGAACAACAGACCTTGGGGTCAGGATTGAGGACTATATCCTCCATATCCACATGGCTCGAGGAGATGATCTCCACGCCATCAAGTATTTACCCCTCAAACTCAAAGGGCCAGCTCGGCACTGGCTTAAAAGCCTACCCGAAAACTCCATTGAAAGCTGGGAAGAGCATGAAGACGCTTTTCGGGCAAATTTTCAAGGGACTTATGTCCGACCTCCGGGCGCGGACGATTTGAGTCATATAACTCAACAACCCGGAGAGTCAGCCCGAAAAGTTTGGAACATGTTTCTTACTAAAAAGAACAAAATTGTCGACTGTCCGGACGCCGAAGCCTTGGCAGCTTTTAAGCATAGTGTCCGTGACGAATGGCTTGCCAGACACCTCGGCCAAGAAAAGAAGAGAACAATGGCAGCATTAACAAGCCTCATGACCCGCTTTTGCACGGGTGAGTACAGCTGGCTAGCCAGATGCAGCACGAGCGACCCCAGTACAACTGAAGTTAGAGATGGAAACGGGAAATCACGTCGCAACAACAATAACAAACGCTGGAATAAAGAAGACAACACGAAGAGCACGGCAGTAAACGCCGGATTCAAAAGCTCACGGCCAGGTCAGCAAAAGCCGCACTCTAAAGGCGCCAGAGATGAACTGTCCAGCCTAAACAAAATTCTGCACCAAATATGTCAGATCCATAGCACCCCTGGTAAACCCGCTAATCATACCCACAGAGAATGTTGGGTCTTCAAGCAGTCCGGCAAACTCAACGCCGTACACAAGGGGGAGGATACACCAAGCAAAGACGAGGATGAGCCTATCAAGAAAGACATTGGGGAACAAAAGAAATTCCCACCAGAAGTAAAAAAGTCTATATGTTACACGTGATCAAAGGAAGAAACAAAACGGCACTCCCAGAAAAATATGCCCAAGGGCCTATCACCGTGAAGTCCTACCACTGGTCGTCTCAACCGATCACATTCGATCATCGTGATTACTCAGCAAGTATCCGGCGTGAAGGATGGGCTGCCCTGGTATTAGACCCAATAATTGACGGATACCACTTCACACGAGTCCTGATGGACGGTGGCAGCAGTCTAAACCTGATATACCAGGACACAATCCGCGAAATGGGGATAGACCCAACAAAAATTCGCCATAGCAATACTACCTTTAAAGGAGTAACGCCAGCCTAGGGGCTCATTGTACGGGCTCCCTGCTACTAAAGGTTATATTCTGCTTCCCTGATAACTTCCTAGCGAACATTTAACCTTCCACATCGCTCCGTTCCAAAGTGGCTATCAAGCACTACTTGGACGTGAAGCTTTCACTCGCTTTAATGCAATACCGCATTACGCTCCCCTCACGCTCAAGATGCCCGGTCCACGTGGCATCATTATAGTGAATGGAAATATTGAGCGATCTTTGCACGCCGAAGAGAGTGCGGCGGCCATGGCAGCCGCACGCTAAAAACGGCCTCACCAACTATAGCATTTAACATGTCGTCAAGACCTCGGACACGGTTAGACGAGTCTGGCGCAGCCATATGTAATTCATACCGGATCGATGGTCACACCCCTATTACAAATACAAGGGGCTCAACACGCGCAGACAACTGGCAATTTTTGCTCATCTTGAATTATACATGATTTTTTTAAAAAAAAATATATTTTTGCATGACAACTTTTTCACCTAAGTTTCTCTCTTTTACAGATGATCATCGTGCTACACCCGTCCAGGATACGGCACAACGGAGACACAGGCGCAGACGTGCAGCAGGGACCCGCTCCAAGGATTCTTTTTAGATTAAGACCCTGCGTAAACCTTTCTTACTGTCTCTTGTTGATACATATCCACCGAATTCTCAGCATAGTTGAGAAGGATGCTGACGTCTTGGCATGTGGCCACGCCAGAATAAAGCACGTACCTGGACACAAGGGGCTTCCTACAAAGGGCACTATTTAGGCCCGGTTTATACCATAAAGACCGAATACCTTAGGGAGTGTTCGGCGTCGCGAGTTTGGCCTTATATGCATCAGCTCTGAATCATTGTCTTTGGTCAAATGTTGGGTTTGCCCGGCTCCTGTGTTTTGGTGCCTTACGTTCCGCTTTACCAGCTAAGGCAGCACCAGGAGAACTACTGCGATTGTGCCCTGGTTCATCCGGACGAGCACCTCAGTAGAGAAAGCCGAAAAGTGACTGTCATGATATAGCATGAGACTGGTCAACCACTCGATGACCTATAGGGATGTTAGAATTACTCCGCCTTAACGAAGGGCCGTTTCCTGGCCAAGCATGTACGCACCCCGAGATCGGGAGAGTGCGGAGCCACCAGGGGCTATCTAGTAGCCCCACTGTCAAACTCCTATGGCCAAGTGAAAGTGTTAAAGCATTATAGTCCGGTTGCCTCGTTCGTTGCGCTATCACCTCCTTAATAGGACCAAGACGTTGGGTTAAGTGCCAACACGCATTTTTTGCGAGCACCTCCGCATTGTATGCGTGGGGGCTGAAGCCGACGACTGCAATCTTTCAGGTTATACACATGTATACATAAACGGCCACACGGGAGGCATCATATTACTTTCGGGCAAAGGTATAAACACAGCCTTATAGAATTTCATAAAAACATTGTGTTTACAATGGGAATACATGTCACTCAAACATAATATTCTTCGAGCACTGGGCCTCTATCAAACAAGCACCCTCGAGAATGTCCTTGAAATAGTGCTCGGCAGCCACTCGGCCTATGGCCGAACCCTGCGCCGCAACAGTGGTAGCGTCCATCTCCGCCCAGTATGCTTTAACACGGGCAAGGGCCATCCACGAGCCTTCTATGCACGCCGACCTCTTCATCGCATCAATGTGCGGCACCGCACCAAGGACTTGCTGCACTAAGCTAAAATAGCTATTCGGCTTTGGCCTTTCCGGCCATAGTTGATCCACAACAGACCTCATGGCGAGTCCGGACAACCTATTTAGTTCGGCCCATTCGGCTAGCTGATTAGTCAAAGGAAGCGGACGCTCTGGAACGTTGAATTGCGACCAGAACAGCTTGTCCACCCCACGATCTGCTTGACCTTGGAAGTATTTGGCCGCATCGGCAGCGCTCGCCGCCAAGTCCATATATGCATCTGCCGAACTCCACAGCCGATCCAGAGGGGCATACCGTGGATCTCCGAACTTCCTCCGTAGCATGAAGGGCTTCCCAGCCGCAATATCCCCGGCTTCCTGCAACTCCTCCTTCTCTGCTCTCATAGCAGAGCGGGTGTCTTTATCCGCCATCGTGGCCTTCTCAAGGTCCGTTGCCTTCGCTCGGTTTTCTTTTTCAAGAAGCCAGCAACGGTCGGCAGTGTCTTTTAATTCTACGGCCATCTTGGCCATCTTCTCTTTGCTCTCGCCATGTGCGGCCTTCTCGGCTTTCAACTCTTCGCCCGCCTTCAAAGCAGCCGCATTACTAATCCTCGCTTGTTCCTTGGCACGGGCAAGTTCTGCCCGCAAGGTTTCCACGGCGGCAGCTCCATCTGCAGTCACAACATATTAAAGATACTAGCATCATGCTGCTCTTACTATGTGGCGTTCACCAGATAATAACACTTACCCTGTGCCTCGTCAAGCCTCTTGTTAACAAGCTCGATGTCGGCGTCTGCCGCATCTAGTTGTCGTTTTAATTTGGCAAACTCACTAGTCCGGCTAGCCACCGGAGCTTCCACCACCTGCACATAGGGGCAGTCTGGTTATTGCCTGGGACTGTGATCCTCTGTTCGCCGCCGTTCTCGTCGACAACCAGAGTCTCAGGGGCTACTATCTACACATGGCACACCTAACATGTGCAGTACTATCACATATTATCTCACGTACCTCAAAGCCTGTTAGTAGAGTCATAAAAGCTTCATGTAATACGCTTTCGGCGGACGAGATTCTCTCCATCACCATACGTATCAGCATACGGTGTTCTTCTGAGATGGCCGCTAGCCCCACCAACTCCCTCAGAACGTCCGACCGCACACCAGACGATGCCGGATTCTTTTGTCTACTCTCTTTGGGAGCCGGATGCTGGGGACTTCAGGGGTCTATGGGATTATCTTCTGGCCTCACCGGATCTGGAGAGGCCCTCCGTGACGACACTTCGGGGTCACCCGCTTCTTGAGCGGAGGAGTCTGGGGGAGGCGTTTCGCTCTCCATCATCTCTGGAAGAAGATCCCCCGAAGACGAGCTCATCTAAGAGGGGATAAGGCCCGAACTACAAGATATATGCAGTGGTTATTTTCTCAGAAAAATGATAGCATACCTTTACTATTGAAGTATTTTGGATCACTTACGACTCGTTGTAGGGCTTATCCCCCCACGGACTTTGTGCGGCAAAAGCACCCCCCGAGGCAGGACCCTCTGTGGGAGACTTCTCCCGTTTGGAGGCTTCGGCTTCCGGATCCTCGGAAGCAGTCCTTTTCCTCCCCCGGTTGTCCTCCTTCGTGGAGACGCTCATTCCCTCGGTTGGAACAGGCAGCGATGGGGGCCCGCGTCTGCCCGTATTATCCCCCTGGTATCTTCCTTCAAGGGCTCCGGGCAAGGTGCGACCTCGAGCATCTTTTCGAATACCGGATTTTCCAAACCCTCAGGGAGGGGGGCCAAACACCGAATCATCTTTGTCTTTGTTAGCCAGTCCTGGTCAAAAGGTGAACTCTCAGAAATAACTTCATAATGAATAAAAGACAGTGTGTTCGGCCAGAGGATTTCTTACTTGTTTGCCGGCACGGTTACTACTCAGGCCCACGTCCTCGGTAATATCCGGACACTCTACTTGAGGTCCGAAGAATGACTTGTACATCTCCTCGTGCATGAGGCCGAGGAAACTTTGAATGGCACGTGGTCCCTCTGGGTTGAACTCCCACAAGCGAAGGGGCCGGCATTTGCAAGGCCGGACTTGACGAACCAGCATAACTTGTATCACCGCAACCAAATTAAAATCTCCCTCGAAGAAATCTCGGATGCGGCTTTGCAGTATAGGCACGTCCTTGGCTGGACCCCAACTCAGACCGTTGCTAATCCATGACATTAGTTGTGGTGGGGGCCTGAGCGGAAAGCAGGGGCAGCCGCCTGTAAGTGCATCTGCCACCCCTAGTTGGTTTTGGAGTATTGACGACAAACCTAGTTGAGGGACTAATGTGTTTGTGATAATTGCAGGAAAACACAGGTAGAAGTCCCTCATTGATTCGGTTTTACTACCAGAGATGACCCCTAAAAATGTATGAAGACATTGAAGACAAAGGTGGTATATGAAGATATTCACATTGAAGACTATGACAAAAGAAGACACGTTATGAAGCCTATGGAGCTCGAAGAATTAGATCTTTCGTAGTTCCTTTTCTTTTGTGTTGAGTCATAGGAACCACCGTACTGTTAAGTGGGGTCCAGGAGAACCAGTCAGAATGACGGAAGTGATGCCTAAATCAAAAACCTATGTCTTCGAGCGAAGACAATGAGAGCGAATCTTGTCCAGAGCCGGACAAGTCAGCTTTGCTTGTAGCCCAAGCAAAGTTGCCATGAGAGTTTGAAATCTGACCGTTGAGACACGTGTCAGTTCCTTAGTGAGCCAGGGTCATTTCGGATAAATCAGGCCGGGTTGCCAAGTGGCAATAAATAGCCCACCCCCACAACCATAAACAGTTGGCTGCTCAGATTTCAGTGCACGGCTTTTGTCGTTTGAGAGCAACCCACCTCGAAGCCTTTGAGAGAAAATTCTTAGTGAGGAGAAAACCCCTAACCACCCAGAGCCAGAGCAAATTGGGCATCACTTGAGTCTTCTTGTCTGTGTGATCTGAAGACTTATTACACTTGAGGACTGTGAATCCTCCAAACGGTTAGGCGTCGCGTTCAGAGCATCCAAGAGACATTGTGGATTGCCAGTGAACGAAGTTTGTGAAGGTTTGGGAGCCTACCTTGAAGACTTACCAGAGTGATTGGGCGAGGACTAAGTGACCTTAGCTCAAGGAGAATACGGTGAGGACTTGGTGTCCTGGACTGTGTGTTCAGGACTGGGTGTCCGGGACTGTGTGTCCTAAGGTTTAAATACCTAGCCGCTCCAACCAGATGTACAGTTGTCACAGCAACTGGAACTGGTCCAACATATCATTGTCTTCAATGAGTCACTGGTTTCATCTTCACTTCCTTTTCTTACTGTTACACATTGTGAAGCTATTGCATGCTTGCTTTATCTTTTGTCTTCACAACGTGAATGTATGAACTGTTTGGCTTCATAACTTCTTCCTACCTGATCCTTATTACACTGCAGTTGTTTGCCATTGTGCTTTCACTCTATTGAATACATGACCATGGCTGGCCTAGTGTAATCTAACTTCCGCTGCATAGTAAAAGGCATAATCTTCGCTGTTTGTCTTCATAACTCTCACGTTTTGAAGACTTTCATAAAAATCGCCTATTCACCCCCCCTCTAGTCGATATAACGCACTTTCAATTGGTATCAGAGCAAGGTGCTCCCTTGTTCTGTGTGATTCGGTTTAACCACCTGGAGTTTTAGCTATGTCGACTGCAGGGATAATCAAAGTCTCCGCTGTGTGCCCCGTCTTCGATGGAACTGAATATCCCTACTAGAAGAATAAGATGCGCATGCATCTTGAAGCCATTGATGTCGACCTATGGTATGTCGTCGAGAACGGCGTTCCCAAGGCTGGAGAAGGGGTCACTGCTGCTGATGTCAAGAAGTTCACTCAACTGGACTCTACTGCCAAAAATATCATCTCTGGCCATCTGACAAAAGGACAGTATGGCCGTGTGAGTGCCTTGAAGACATCCAAGCTGGTCTGGGACTGGCTCTGCAAGGTCAATGAAGGTGTCTCAACCCAGAGAGATCAAAGAATCAGTGTCCTTTGCAACCTCTTCAACCGCTTCAAGTGAAATGACAATGAGAATGTCCAGCACACATTTGATCGGCTCACTGATGTCCATCACAAATGAGCTTCAAGCCCTCGGCGCCACTGAGATCACCAAACATGAAATCGTCAAGACGCTGCTGAGATCACTTGATAGTTCGTTTGACATCCTAGCCCTGATGATTCAAGAACGTCCTGATTTCAAGACACTCGATCCATCTGACATACTTGAGAGGCTCAACACACATGAGTTTCAGCTTTCTGAGAAAAGAGATATCTACGGTCCAAACTATGGGCGAACTTGTGCCTTGAAGGCAAAAGCTGTTTCCTCATCTGAAGAAGAATCTGACAGCAGTTCTGATGATCCTGAAGACATTGGAAGGGAACTTGCAATGCTAGTGAAGAAGTTCCAAAAATTCACCAAGAAGAAAGGCTTCGGAAAATCTTCAAGATCAAGCTCAAGGAATGATGAAGCTTCTGCTCATGACTACAAGAAGAAAACATGTCACAAGTGCAAGAAAACTGGACACTTCATCTCTGAGTGTCCACAGTGGGACAATGAGAACAGAAGGAAGAAGAAGAGCAAGGAATATGATTCTGACGACAAGAAGAAGAAGAAATACTCCAAGTCTTCTTCCAAGTCTTCCTCAAAGTCTTCATCACACAAGAAGAGCTCATCTGGCAAAGCACGTGTGTTTGTTGGCAAGGAAATGGATTCAGAGGATGAGTCCGCTTCTGAGGAGGCGGAGGTGGAGTTTGAGGAGGAGTCTGATTCTGGTATTGCGAGTCTGGCTACAGCATATGTCGCCAAGTCCATCTTCAACACTGAAGACAATGACTTCATCACCGACATCGATGCAAATGACAAGAACGACTCCTCTCCTACCTACTGCTTCATGGCACGCGGTGCCAAGGTAAACACACGCACTACTCGCTATCAAACATCTAGTGACGATGACTCTGACTGTGATTCAAAACCCAGCTACAAAACACTTGCTAAAATTGCAACTAAACAACAGAAAGCTATGGAACATATTCAAAAACTGTTAGACAGAAGCGATGATCTGTTGGGTGCTGAAATGACTCGATCTGAATCCTTAATTGAAGACATAAAAAATCTTCACATTAAGTATCAGGAACTTGAGGATCGTCTTGATACTCTCTCAACAACTCATGAAAAGCTTTCCTATGATTATCTTCAAAGGAAGCAAGAACTTGAGAAATTGAGAGCGGCTCATGAAGATCTTCAAAAGGAAAACGAGTCACTTCGCGCCGAACAGATCAGTCCCGCTCAGGAAGGATTTGAGCCACCATGTCTTAAATGCATTGAGCGTGATAATGCTACTTCTGTTGCTGAATGTTCCACTGCTACTGCTGTTGCAATATCTTCAACTGTTGATGTGGTAACTAACCCCTCTGCTGAGGATACCACTGCTATTGCTGATGAGAATGCTAGGTTGAAGACATTGCTTGAAACAGGGATGTACAAAAGTCTTAAAGGACATCAGACATTATGTGATGTCCTCAAGAAGCAGATTCTGAACCGAAACCCTAGGAAAGAGGGTGTTGGGTTCGTAAGGAAAATAAATGTAGATGGCCCTTACTGGAAACCTGAGCAGTACCCCAAAACCACATGGGTTGCTGCAAAGGAAACTTCAGCAGATCCATCCAATTTATCTGGCTTCACATGTGCTAACCCCATTATTATTGATGAATCCTTTGATGCAAACTATAAACTATTTAAGAATCAGAATGGTGAAGTGTTTGCCAGGTACATTGGTACTAACTGCAGGAATGGACCGCCTATGAAGAAGATCTGGGTTCCGAAAAAGTGTCTGGAAAATCTTCCTGTGAATGTCTTCATGACACCTCACTTGAAGAAGACAAACCTCAGACCAAAGGCTTCATACGGTCCAAAGTCTTCATACGGTCCAAAGGCTTCATACAATCAGAGGACTCACCTGAGTCACACTAACGCAAATGTTTTGCAGGGAAACCATACTCAGGCATATGAATATGAGAGCGGTCCATCGAACCGTCATGTTCATATGACCAAAAATTATTCTGCTTATTCCTATGAGTATTATTGTCCACCTGCAAGACTGTTTGCTAAGGCTTCAAAGCCAAAATTCTCAGATGCTGCACTTAGACTTATTGCTTCTAAGCCACCCTTGAAGATGTGGGTGGTTAAGAAAGCTTAACTCTCTTTTGCAGGGAAAGGTCTCCAGCAGAAAAACAAAATCTTCTGATGCTATTGCTGGGGACCTTAAAAATCTTGTAGGGTGCAAGATAAAATGCCCGAACGGCATCATTATGTACTTCGTTCCTGAATCGCATGCTACTCTACCTATTGGTCCTAATCTGGATCTAAGTTCTCATAACCCACTGGTTCGTCAAATGTTTTTGCTTCACAATTCTCTTCGTGAAGCCTATCCCCCTAACTACACTGTAGGGTACGACACCAGCATCTTCAAAGTCTTCAGAATGGATTATTGACAGTGGGTGTACAAATCACATGACTGGCAAAAGAAGCCTTCTTATGGACTCAACCTTACGTCCATCCGACAAGAGCCACATCACATTTGCTGACACTGGTAAAAGTAAGGTATTGGGTCTAGGTAGAGTTGCAATCTCAAAGGATCAACACATGGATAAAGTCATGCTTGTTGAATCCCTTGGCTTCAACTTAATGTCTGTCTCAATGCTTTGCGATTTGAATATGATCGTAATGTTTGGAAAATATCGTTTCCTGGTACTAATGGAATCTGACAAGTCTCTAGTGTTTGAAGGGTATCGGAAAGGTGATTTGTACGTGGTAGATTTCTCAGCAGGGCCACAACTGGCAGTATGTCTTCTTGCAAAAGCTTCAGAATGCTGGCTTTGGCATCGGAGGCTTGGGCATGCTGGCATGAGGAACCTCCACACCCTTGCGAAGAAGATGCATGTCATAGGCATCGAGGGCGTCAAGTTCAAGAAAGATCACTTATGCGGTGCCTGTGAAGCAGGGAAGATGACAAGGGCAAAACATCCTTCGAAGACAATCATGACTACTACTCAACCCTTCGAACTGCCCCACATGGATCTTTTCGGTCCCACTCACTACTCAACCTTTGCTACTACTGCTTGCCTCTATGGCTTCGTCATTGTTGATGATTACTCTAGATATACTTGGGTGCACATAATCCTTTACAAGACTGAAGTGCAGGATGTCTTCAGACGCTTCGCCAATCGAGTAATAAACAATTTTGGCGCCAAGATAAAGCACATCAGAAGTGACAATGGCACTGAATTCAAGAACACTGGGCTTGATACATATCTTGATACCTTGGGCATCACACATGAATTCTCAGCTCCGTACATGCCACAGCAGAATGGCGTCGTCAAACGCAAGAACACAACACTCATTGAGATGGCCAGAACAATGCTAGATGAATACAAGACTCCAAGAAAATTCTGGACAGAAGCCATTGACACTGCATGCCATACAATCAATCGTGTTTATCTTCACAAGCTTCTGAACAAGACATCTTATGAACTCCTAACTGGCAAGAAGCCAAATGTCAGTTACTTTAGAGTGTTTGGCGCAAGGTGCTGGATCAAGGACCCACACCACACCTCAAAGTTTGCACCAAAAGCACATGAGGGCTTTATGCTAGGATATGGAAAGGATTCACACTCCTACAGAGTCTTCAATCTCTTCCATTACAAAGTGGTTGAAACAGTGGATGTGCGGTTTGATGAGACAAATGGTTCACAAAGAGAGCAACTGCCAAATGTGCTAGATGAAGTTCCAGCTAGTGAATCAATCAAGCTTATGGGAACTGGAGAGATTATACCTTCTGAAGCTCATCCTGAAGAAGAACTTATCATCTCAGCACCTAATCAACATGAAGACAATGCTCAGCCTGAAGACATTCCTCCCAACAACAACGCAGATCAGCAAGAGCAAAGTCTTCGCCCTGTACATCCTCGTGTTGCCAATGAAGTGCAGATTGACGGAATAATTGAGAGCATCAATGCACCTGGTCCACTCACTCGTTCAAGGGCAACTCAGCTAGCAAATTTCTGTGGGCACTTCGCATTCGTATCAATATCAGAACCCAAGAAAGTTGAAGAAGCCTTCATGGAACCTGAATGGATTCAAGCTATGCAAGAAGAGCTTCAACAGTTTGAGTTGAATAATGTATGGGAACTGGTTAAGCGTCCTGATCCACGAAAGCACAACATAATAGGCACCAAATGGATATACCGCAACAAGCAAGATGAGCATGGTCAAGTTGTCAGAAACAAAGCTCGTCTCGTTGCTCAAGGATATACTCAAGTGGAGGGCATTGACTTCGATGAAACATTTGCTCCTGTGGCAAGGCTTGAAGCTATACGCATACTGCTGGCCTATGCAAATCATCATAACATACTTCTATATCAAATGGATGTGAAAAGTGCCTTTCTCAACGGCAAGTTTGAAGAAGAAGTGTATGTTGCACAGCCACCTGGCTTTGAAAATCCAAAACATCCTGACATGGTATACAAGCTCAACAAGGCACTGTATGGCCTCAAACAAGCCCCTAGGGCCTGGTATGACACACTCAAATACTTCCTGAAGAGCAAAGGCTTCATACCTGGTTCCCTGGATCCCACTCTTTTCACGAAGACATATGATGGTGAACTGTTTGTGTGCCAAATATATGTGGATGACATTATCTTCAGCTGCACCAATCAGAAGTACAGTGAACAGTTTGGATATATGATGCAAGAGCAATATCAGATGTCCATGATGGGGGAACTGAAGTTCTTCCTTGGTCTTCAAATACGACAACAACGCAATGGCATCTTCATATCTCAAGAGAAGTATCTCAAAGATTGCCTGAACAAGTTCGGTATGCAAGACTGCAAAGGATTCACAACACCAATGCCAGCCAAACATCATCTAGGTCCTGACGACAATGGTAAAGAGTTCGATCAAAAGGTATACCGTTCCACGATTGGTTCTTTGCATTATTTATGTGCATCTAGGCCAGATATTATGCTTAGTGTTTGCATGTGTGCTCGATTTCAAGCGGCACCAAAGGAGTCGCATCACTTAGCTGTGAAGCAAATTCTTCGATATTTGGCTCACACCCCAACTCTAGGATTATGGTATCCCAAGGGCTCAGAGTTTGATTTGGTTGGATTTTCGGATGCTGATTATGCTGGTGACAAAGTTGATCGCAAGTCTACATCATGCACATGTCATTTTCTGGGACGATCACTTGTATGTTGGTCTTCAAAGAAGCAGAACTGTGTATCTCTCTCCACTGCTGAATCTGAATACATTGCTGCTGGATCTTGCTGCGCTCAGCTTCTGTGGATGAAGCAAACACTCAAGGACTATGGCATTCATCTGAAGCAAGTGCCACTCTACTGCGACAACGAAAGCGCCATCAAGATTGCCAACAACCCAGTTCAGCACTCTAAGACAAAGCACATTGAAATTCGTCATCACTTTCTCAGAGATCATGTTGTGAAGGAAGACATTGATATCATACACGTCAACACTGAAGAGCAATTGGCAGATATCTTCACCAAGCCCTTGGATGAGAAGAGATTTTGCAAGTTACGGTGTGAGCTAAATATCTTGGAATCCTCAAATGTCCTGTGATCAGGCACACATCCTAACACTTATGCATATTGATGACTTAGATGTGCAACACACAAAGTAAAGTATATCTTCATTCAATGAAGACATACATTCTAAGTGTGAATACATTAATGTGGAATTTGACTTTGGAGCGCCACGATAATTGTGCGCCGTGTCTGGGTCTAATACTTCCTACACGGTGGGTAACGCCACCACCAAACGTTCTATTTTGAAGTGTTTCACTCATGACGTTACCTTGCAATATCTTCACATTTGGTTGTCTTCACATTTGGTTTGGCTTCGAACATGTCTTCATGATTATCTTCACTAAGTGAATGTCGAATATATTCTAGTGTTCTGTCCTCTACAGCATTCACTTATAGCTATGTCTTCGTGTTGAATCTTTTGAACTAAGTGAATGTGATCGAACCCCAAACTTCTCTATGCTTTCTATCTCAAACTCTATCTCTCTAAGTCATATGCATTCTATTGAAACTGTCGAATGTCTTCACTGCGTCCTTGTCAGCAGAAGATAAAGAGACAACCATAATGTCCGTTTTCAATGCTCATTCCTCCACATAAAATCCAGAGAAGTAGAAACGACCGCCCGACAATCCAGGCGTGCGTGGGATGTGGAACTACCCCCAAAATACCGCATGATGGCCACGTACTACTCAAATGCGAATCGCCAGGGGCACCTGAGTAATAGCGCAGTGCCGCCCCTGCGCCTATAAGTTCACACTTACCGCGATCATTATCTCCTTCTTCCACCCTCGCACGAACCCTAGCGCCACCGCTTGCTCTCGACGACGCCGGCGACGAAGCGCTTCGCTGCCGCAACCTCTCCGACGCCGTCTTCACGCTGACTGTGGACATCGTCCTCTCCGCCGTCGCCGTAGGTGTCTTCCATCACCAAGTTAGGGCACGGAGGACTGAACTGCTCGGCATCATCTCCCACTTCCGTCTAGCAATTCCAAGTGTGGTAAATAAAACTTCTTTTTACAGCCTCTTTTGATCTCATGGCTCTGTCACTTTCTACCATAAGAAGTTTCTCTTCACACTAGTTACATCTCTCGCTGCATCTCATAACATGCCTAATATATTCACTTGTGCTTCATAAAGTAGTTAGATTCCTGACTTGTACTAATCTGTGGGTTCGTACAAATCTAGAACCAACTTCTTATCTATGAGTGAATGTCTTCGCACGATGAGGTCAATGTCTTCTAAACTGATTAATCTTCAAAACCTTCTGAGAATGCATATGACCTCTTCCCCTTCCCTCGCACCTTAATGCTGTCATAGGTACATGTCCATGGGAGAATCCTTCGGTTCTCATAGTCTGCATTCATTTGCAGAATTCCTACAGCATCACATAAACTCTCCTGAAGCCAGTTCCTGTTGGTCCAGAAAAAGAAAGCCTTTGAAGCCTTTGAAAGTCTTGAAGCCTTTCAAGTTAAAGTTTATGGCTTCAGAAGCAGCAGCAAGGAAGGGGGGCAGACAGAGACGTGAGGGAACTTCCAAGGATCTGCCTGAAGACTTGGCAGAAACATACAAAACAGCTCCAGAAGAGAGCTATGGGCAGCGCAAGACCCGAATCCAATGGATTCGATGCTATTGGGCAGAACAGTGGTTCAAATACCGCTTCGTCACTGAGGAGTATGCTGAGAAAAGTGCCATCAGGAGACCATGGGGGGACATCCGTTTCAAGAATCTCATGCCCAGGACCAGAGATGAAGCCATTGCTCAAGGCTTCTACCCATGCATGGTCCGAGGGCCACAGCCTGATGATGCACATCTATCGTCACTACTCTGGTGTCGTAACGACAATCTGTTCAAGCGCAACTTCCAGTTTGCTCAACAATCAGCGAAGCTGAACAAGAAGAAATTTGGGTTAGACTTCAACCCTGGTCCCTCCGCACCAAGGGCAGATGGCACACGCGACGCCGAACCCAATATCATCGGTCCGTTTGCCAATCTTGAGGGCCTGATCACTCACATCTTAGTCCAAGGGACTGCCGTAAATGACCCTCCAGCTGACTCTGAGTCTGATGAAGCTCCTGCTATGCCGATGCCAAAGCAGACGAAGAAACCAAAAGCTTCAAAGCCGGCCCCTGCCTCAAAAATCTCAAGGGCGAAGCCATTGAAAACTGCACCTCCTGAAGTCAGTGTGCAGTCTGAAGACGTATCCCGCGTCTCCAAGCCCCAGAAAGAAAAGGAGCCCCAGCAACAAACCGGCAAAGAGCTCACTGCTGCTGCCATTCTGCACAGCGAAGCCATTGATCTATCTAGCGATGAAGATCTTGGAGATGACACTCTAGAGCAGCTTATCAAAAGCAAAGAAGAAGCTGAAATCTTCAACAATTTGCCTCTATTTGATGTCGCCATCATCCACAACTTCATCGATGAATGGTTTGCCTCACCAGACATCAGCTTCAAAGATCTGCAGCTGCCTGTCGGTCTCAGCGTCGCCTTCCAAGGCGCAATTGCTTCAGAACTTGCCATTGCTCAGCGCATAGTTGAGCTGAAGCGGAAAATTGATCATGAAAAGGCTCAGTTCAAGAAGCACATGGCTAGGCTCAGCGTGCAGGAAGTGAAGAGCTTCAAAACCATGTTGCATGAGCTCAAGGAAAATTTTCTGAAGAAGCATGCTGAAGCTCAGGGCTCGCGTGAGCGGATGAAGTCTCTGGCAGAACGATATGTGAAGGCCTACAATGAGGCCGAGAAGCGCAAGGCACTTGGGCGTCCTGGCATCGACCCCAAGATGGCCGCGAAGAAGAAGAAGCAGCCTGCTGTGAATGAACCAGAGGCACCAAGACAAGAAGCTATTCCGATTGTCTTCCCAACCGCCACGACTGGCTCGAAGCCAAAGAGCCGGTCAACCGCTTCAGAGCTTAAGAAGACACGGAATGCAGAGGCTGAAGCTAGGAAGAGGAAACACTCTGAAGCCTCTCCTTCTGACCCCACCAAGAAGAAGCGCAAGATCAAGAAAGCTCAGGCTGCTCCCACAGAGCCCTTGATGGTTGAACCCCTCTCTGTCATTCACCCCAATGCAGAATGTCAGCTGACAGTTCATGAGCCTGCTCCCATACAGGCTCCTGAAGCTGAAGATATTCCAGCAGCCGGCACCACAGCTGCTGAAGACATTGGTCGCCAGGCCAATGTGCAAGATGATGCAGCCCTTCCTCAGCTTGAAACAAGCGAACTCATCAGCATTGGTCGTCCTCTGACGCCAATGCACAAGATGCGTCATGGGCGGATCACCCTCAGGAGGAAGAAGACCTTGAGGCCCAGCCCACTCCAACCCCACAAGCGTCGTCTGTGTTCCGTAGGCTTCGCAAAGGTCCACGGCCTCAAGTCCATTCTGCAGAAATTCTGGCTGCATCAGCCGAAGACAATGAAGAAGCACCACCAGAACCCACTCCCCCGCTCCATCAAGATGCAGTTCTCCAGGAGAACGTGCCTAAGGTTGTCCCTCCAACTACACAAGCGGAGGAAGAAAATGTTGCGGCTGCCACCACAAACACTGAAGCCAATGTGGAGCCCGCCCCACCAAATGCTTCAGCGGACAGCGAAGCTACCGAGCCAGACACTTCTGTTCCTGAGTCTGCTGCAGGTCCTCAATTCGATTATCATATTGAGCACAGGCCTCATGTTCAGAAGCCAGTCCCAAGGCTGCCAAGGTTCCCAGGTCCTGCATCAGCACCTGGTTCCTTTGACATCAACAACTTCAAGGCAGACAATACATTTTTCAATAGCTCCAAGAACCCCTATCAAGGGAAAGGATTGTATCAGATAGGTTCTGGAGCTATTCTCAGCGCAGCTATTATTCATGCATCCTATACAACCAAGGTCGCATCTTCTCGCACAAGCGCCTTGAGGTTGACGCCATTACTGGTCTGCCCTGCTTAGAGGAAGCACTGGATTGCTTCAGGCAAGTGGGTCTGCTGCCGTTTGTGACTGATGAAGAGCACTAGAATGAAGAGCTTCTGCTTCAGTTCTATGCCACCCTCCATATCAAAGGATGAAACAGAGATCCGAAGACTTGGATCCTAGAGTGGATGACCGGCAATGTCCATCATGAAGCCAATGCATTTGATATCATTGAGCTCACCGGCCTGCCCACTCCAGGCGAATTCTTCGAGGAAGGCTGTCAACTACATTCTGAAGCTATTGAGAGCATATTCTAGAGGCCTGAACCCAATATGAGTCAGATGCTCTCAATGATGAAGCCATTGCCCCATGATGCACCCTATCCTACTGAGTTCTTCATTGAAGACCTAGAGTACCTGCCCAGGACCATATATCACATCATCCGGCGGACTCTCTGACCCATTAAGGGACACTCACCACATGCCAAGATTGAGGGTGCAATGAAGACTCTCATATTCTATATCCTGCATGGCAAATGCTTCAACGCACAGGATCTCTTCATACGCCAACTTGCTGCGTCAGGCTTAGAATTATTTGGTTTGAAGTTCTATGCACCTTGGGTGATGAGGCTGATCAAACTGCACTCTGCGATCTCGTATCAGCCCTCTGCCCGAAACCATCGGATCTTCTTGCCAGATGTGGATACCTTTGCTGAAGCAATATATCCTGAGCCTGCCAAGCAACCGATAAGTCTTCAGAATGCAGAACACCAGAGCTTCACGCAGAATGTTGAAGGTGTTGAAGCCATATCCAGGGTATATCCGTTGGCTGGCACTACACGTGCACCAGCATCTACTGAAGCCACAGACAGGACAAATGCTCCAAGACCCAAGAAGCGTGCTCGTGTCCTCAATGACCGAGAGCTTCTTGTGGCCCTTCACCAAAAGCAAGATAGGCATCACGACTGGCTAAAGCGTCAGATGAAGAGCCTCTTGGTGGATGTTAATCGTCTTCGAAACCTAGCCACCAAGAATGCTTTCGTTACACATGAAACGTGCCATGATATGTACTGAAGCTAAACTTGAAGAGGATGGCTTCACAGAGCGTTTCAAGTTTGACACCACACCTCCCAGAAGGGATGTGATGCGCAACACACCATCACTTGAAGACTCTGAGTTTTGTTCATCTGCTGCCACAGTTACTGCAAGGATCATTGATGAAGACGACGATGCTACATCACCGCCACCTGCTTCAGCACCTCCAAGCTCGTCTGCACCGCCAAACACCTCCAACGACCCTGCTGCTCCTGGAAACGAGTAGACACTCTATGTCTTCGAACCTTTTTAGTCCTTGCAGACAAAAGGGGGAGAAGCGTATGGGTTGATATTCTTCAAGCGGGTCCATATGGGCGGGTGCTATATTCCTTTTTGCTACATTCTGCTTCGTGCTTACAACTCTCATTTTTGCTTCATTCGGTTCTTTGAGTTGTAACACTAAGACTCGATGGTCGTCTGCTACTCGTTTGCCACTCTGTTTGCGAAGATAAATTCCGCATGTGCGACGATAAATTCCGCACTTATCTCATTCTGCAGACGTCCATTTTCCATTATGCATGTCATTATCTTCATATACTTTCACATGCATAGTGGATTGTCATCATAAGCTGAAGTGGATCTCCACAAGTACAACCTGCCATGTGCATTTGCATTCCAAAAGCAAATTAACTTATATGCACATCTTCAAGGGGAGCCCTTGCAACTTATGAAGACAATTCCCTATCCTTTACAAACTTCACACATTATATTCCCCGTTGAAAACTTCAACTAGTTTGTCATCAATCACCAAAAAGGGGGAGATCGTAAGTGCATCTACCACCCCTAGTTGGTTTTGGAGTATTGACGACAAACCTAGTTGAGGGACTAATGTGTTTGTGAGAATTGCAGGAAAACACAGGTAGAAGTCCCTCATTGATTCGGTTTTACTACCAGAGATGACCCCTAAAAATGTATGAAGACATTGAAGACAAAGGTGGTATATGAAGATATTCACATTGAAGACTATGACAAAAGAAGACACGTTATGAAGCCTATGGAGCTCGAAGACTTAGATCTTTCATAGTTCCTTTTCTTTTGTGTTGAGTCGTAGGAACCACCGTACTGTTAAGTGGGGTCCAGGAGAACCAGTCAGAATGACTGAAGTGATGCCTAAATCAAAAACCTATGTCTTCGAGCGAAGACAATGAGAGCGAATCTTCTCCAGAGCCGGACAAGTCAGCTTTGCTTGTAGCCCAAGCAAAGTTGCCATGAGAGTTTGAAATCTGATCGTTGAGACACGTGTCAGTTCCTTAGTGACCCGGGGTAATTTCGGACAAATCAGGTCGGGTTGCCAAGTGGCTATAAATAGCCCACCCCCACAACCATAAATGGTTGGCTGCTCAGATTTCAGTGCACGGCTTTTGTCGTTTGAGAGCAACCCACCTCGAAGCCTTTGAGAGAAAATTCCTAGTGAGGAGAAAACCCCTAACCACCCAGAGCCAGAGCAAATTGGGCATCACTTGAGTCTTCTTGTCTGTGTGATCTGAAGACTTATTACACTTGAGGACTGTGAATCCTCCAGACGGTTAGGCGTCGCGTTCAGAGCATCCAAGAGACATTGTGGATTGCTAGTGAACAAAGTTTTTGAAGGTTTGGGAGCCTACCTTGAAGACTTACCAGAGTGATTGGGCGAGGACTAAGTGACCTTAGCTCAAGGAGAATACGGTGAGGACTTGGTGTCCTGGAGTGTGTGTTCAGGACTGGGTGTCCGGGAGTGTGTGTCCTAAGGTTTAAATACCTAGCCGCTCCAACCAGACGTACAGTTGTCACAGCAACTGGAACTGGTCCAACATATCATTATCTTCAATGAGTCACTGGTTTCATCTTCACTTCCTTTTCTTACTATTACACATTGTGAAGCTATTGCATGCTTGCTTTATCTTTTGTCTTCACAACGTGAATGTATGAACTGTTTGGCTTCATAACTTCTTCCTACTTGATCCTTATTACACTACAGTTGTTTGTCATTGTGCTTTCACTCTATTGAATACATGACCATGGCTGGCCTAGTGTAATCTAACTTCCGCTGCATAGTAAAAGGCATAATCTTCGCTGTTTGTCTTCATAACTCTCACGTTTTGAAGACTTCCATAAAAATCGCCTATTCACCCCCCCTCTAGTCGATATAATGCACTTTTAATGTGTAATATTTGTTAGTTGTGGTGGGGGCCCGAGCGGAAAGCAGGGGCAGTCGCCCACTTGGCACTTCTGGGAGCTGTGACATAAAACCACTCCCGCTGCCATAATTCGGACACCTCTGGGAAGGAACCTTTCGGCCATGGAGCTCCTTCCATCTTGCCTACTGATGCATCTCCGCACACTGCATGTTGCCCCTCGATCATCTTCGGCTTCACTTCAAAGGTCTGGAGCCACAAGCCGAAGTGAGGGGTGATGCGGAGGAAGGCCTCACACACGACAATAAATGTCGAGATGTGAAGAAAGGAGTCCGGAGCTAGATCATGGAAATCTAGCCCGTAATAGAACATCAAACCCTTGACGAAGGGATCCAGAGTGAGGCCTAGACCTCGGAGGAAGTGGGAGACGAACATGACGTTCTCGTTGGGTTCGGGAGTAGGGACGATCTACCCTCGAGAAGGCAGCCGATGTGAAACCTAGGCGATCAGGTATCTGGCCTCCCTCAACTTCTTAATGTCATCTTCCGTAACGAAGGAGGGCGTCCATCGGCCTTGAAGGCTGGATCCAGACATGATTGAAGATCCGGAGCACCTAAACCTGGGCTTTGGGTGTTAGAACTCGAGGCAGGGGAAGGGTTCGATTGAGCACGAGAGGGAAAAAAACGAAAACCTTGTCCCTTTATAAAGAGGGTGAGTATCAAGCGTCCTCTCCGTAGACGTTTAGGACTTGCCTATAATCTAGGAGTCCTAGACACGGTTGGGTTACCCATGCCCGTATTAATGAGAATCCCATAATAAGGGGGTACGATCTCTACTTTGACAAGACGTGTCAAAAAACTGCCTCGCGTTATGTGCGGGGATGGTTAAAAGAAATAGTTCGAATAATCACCGGGCCATTACATAACGTCACGCTGCCAAAAACAAATTAGATCTGCAAAAATATTATTCTCTCTACGGTGGAATGTGGAACTTATTTTGTAGGGTCAGACACTATCCTCGTATTCAAATTCTTCTATGATGTATTCGGAGAAGGAACCCGCCTTGCAATGCTGAAGACAATACTGCATGCCGAACTCATCGTCATTGCAGCCTGGTTCAGGGGCTACTGAGGGAGTCCTGGATTAGGGGGTCTCCGGACAGCCGGACTATCTCCATTGGCCGGACTGTTAGACTATGAAGATACAAGATTGAAGACTTCGTCTCGTGTCCAGATGGAACTCTACTTGGCGTGGAAGGCAAGCTAGGAAATACGTATATGGATATCTCCTCCTTTGTAACCGACCTTGTGTAACCCTAACCCTCTCCGGTGTCTATATAAACCGAAGGGTTTTAGTCCGTAGGACAACAACAATCATACCATAGGCTAGCTTCTAGGGTTTGGCCTCTCTGATCTTGTGGTAGATCTACTCTTGTACTACCCATATCATCAATATTAATCAAGCAGGACATAGGGTTTTACCTCCATCAAGAGGGCCCGAACCTGGGTAAAACATCATGTCCCCTGCCTCGTGTTACCATCCGGCCTAGACGCACAGTTCGGGACCCCCTACCCGAGATCCGTCGGTTTTGACACCGACAACCACCGAGCTCCCCCTTCCTCTTGTACCCAAGTCCCTGGGACAGAAGTAGGTCGTAACGCGGTGGCGAGGAAATAAATGAAGGGCCTAACTCTACTTCGCCCCTGCCTCCGCCAAAGGCGTGAGAATGGTCGACAGAAGTCAGGGGACGGCAGGGCCTGTTGCCGGGCGACAGTATTTATCTTAAAAATAACAAGGATTCGTTCCTTGGCATGGGCCTCACTCACGCACAAGGAACCCGGCAAGCACCCTCTTTCATTAAAAAGATCCCATGTAGGTACAATTCATACGGAATTAAAAACATGAGCAATGGGATTACAATTAAGTCTTAAAATTAACAAGTGCCCGCAGTCTTACAAACTAAAAAGAGATAAGATGCTTGTAATCCCTTTCTTGTCCCTCTCCTCAGGAGGTGGAACAAGATAGCAAGAGGGCAAAAAGAGTGCCTAGGCAAGGTGCGAGGAGCAGAAGGCACCAAGAGAATGCCCTGGTGCCGGGACAAGAGCTGGAAGATGAGGCAGCGGGCCGGCAATACGCGACGAAGGCGTCGGTGCCCGCGTACTCCGACTTGACGGCCGCCACCCGCCTTCTTCGCCTTCTCCAACCCTCCTATGCCAGCCACCCAAGAAAGCAACGGGGGACGCGCCGATGGAGACCTTGACGAGGAAGGCCCTCGACAGGCCGCATGACGTAGGACGGGGCGACACAGTCAGTCGTAGACGAGGTCAACGTGACCTCTCTCAATGCTCTCGTCGTCGCTGTCACTACCCTCCTCATCACTCCCGCTTGAAGAGGAATCTTCATCGTTGGAGGAGCTCTCCACGCAGCACTTTAGGCGAGTTCCAAGATCTCCAAAGACCTTGACAGAGAGCAGGCCGCCCTCCATTAACTTGAAGTAAAGGACAAGCCCCGCCGTTAGGCTGTGGATGCGAGTGAACGTCTTCCATCCGCGACGGAGGTACATGACGTGAGGAGCGGGGAAGTCGATGTCGACCCATGTGCCGCCATTCCTGCAGCCCCTCATGTGCAACCTGAGGGTCTGGGGTGGATCGAGCTCCATCTCTCAAGCAAATGGGGTAGGGAGACGGAGGCAGCGACGCGGTGGCCGGCGCAGCCTGATGAAGAACTCGCGGGGTTGGTCCCCGACTTGGCCCTCCATCGGGGGAGGCATTGCTGGCGGAGGCGAGGCCAGTGCGCCGCCCCGTCCCCCTCTCCCCCGAGTGCCACGGCGACCTCGGCCTCGCCCTCTCCCCCTTCCTCTCATGGACGGCTCCACCGCCACGAGCTCTTGGGAAGGAGGGACGCGCTGTCGAGCAGCAACACTCGCCGCCACCGTTGAAGGGCCGGTGCCTCCTCTCGCCATGGCAGACGGAAGAAAGGAGGCGAAGTGAATGGAGGTAGATGACGAAAGGATGTGGGATGACGAAAGGGTCGGGGCTCGGCCGCCCCACTCGGCCAATCCGACCATCGGGGGCGCAGGGGATGGAGACCGACCCGCTGCCCCAATCAGCGACGACCCGGTTTCCCGCCTCCACCACCTGCCACCTGCATGGGGGACACATGGCGAGCAAGCAGAATTGAGGGGACGGGTGAGGCGACCATTCCCCACCCCGTGATCGTGGGGGACTGACGCCTTGAAGACCATGACCCGAGTCCGTCATGTAAATGAGCCACGCCTCTACGCCTCCCTCTTTTTATAGGGAAGGCGCGAGTCGCCAATTTACCACGATGTGACGCATGCATGCGGGAACCGCCCCACGCATGACCCCCACGTCACGCACGACCCTGCACGTCACGCATTCAACACAGGGCATGGGAAGCGCAGTGGACAAGACGTTACTGCGGTAAAATCCATCCCACCTGCCCGCGCACCGTTCTAGGCCTAGCCCAACAACGCGGCGCGCTTATGTGTGGCCCAGGCCCGGGGCTCCTGTTAGTGTAAAAAAGTAGGGGCTCTTCTTTTGACCCCTTTACTTATGCATGGGCAGTCAGAGCCGCGTGCCACGGCCACACTTAGCAGGGCAGAGGAGGGGAGCCAGAGAGAAACCGAAGCATAAGGCAAACAAAGCAACGCCAAGGCCAGAAACACTGAAGAACAAAGGAGCAAGGTGGACTCCCCCGGCAACCTCCGCGGCCCCGACAAGAGCATTGCCAGGGCAACTTGCCCAACACCAGCAGAGCGAGCCACCCTTGAGCCCACAGGCTCCAACCCAACCAACTACATTGGAACCAAGGATAGGGAGGCGCCTTTGTGGTGGCATGCAAATATTAGTCAACATCATAAACATGTGAGATCAGATGAGGACCAGAAGATGGCGACCCTCGGCAGGATCCTAGCCGAGGAAATCCACAAGACCCCCATCAAGACCCTTGCTGGGGATGAGTGCAACGCCACGGCAAGACCCTTGCCGAGGGCATCAGTAGGGCCACTACCAGGCCTGTACCAGCCAAGACTCTACCACCGTCCCCAAGCAGCTGCTAGCTCAACCAGCTGGGCAGGCACCTGCGTGGTGACAGGCAGCCTCTACACCGACCCAGCAAGCACCTACGTGGAGGCATGCGACCCTTCATGAAGGCTCCACCACCGCACCAGCCTAGCAGCCGGCCACCGTGGCGCCCCGATGCCTCATCATCTCAGACGCGTGTTGAGGCCAGGCGAGGCGGCAACGGCTAGGACGTGCTTCTCTGGCGTCCCTGATAAAGAAAGGGGGCACGTCGGCATGGCATTAAATCCGTTTGTCCGACGGCCCCAGAGGATAGGCTTATCGACTGTAGACCTTTCCACCTCCCGTGTGCCACTGTAGCAACCCCTTTTTCCTCTAAAAGGAGGCCCGAGGCGACCAAGAGAGGGATTCAGCTCTTTTGGGAAAGTTGCACCATGTAGCTAGCTCAAGAACACAACAACACTCAAATACATCCACCAAATCAGGACTAGGGTATTACACATCTTCGCGGCCCGAACCTAGGTAAACGATCTGTGTGCTTCCTGTCAGACCCGCTCTTTGGACAACCTCGCACTTGCCAACCGTAGAAGGGATCCCAGTTACCCCATAGGTGTCATTCCACCGACAGGAATCTTATGAAATTAATGCCACTTTGTTGAATGTTGTTATGAAAGAACAATTTTCCGATAGTCCTAATGAAGTTGCTGCATCCCATCTAAATACTTTTGTTGAGTTGTGTGATATGCAAAAGAAAAAAGATGTGGATAGTGATATTGTTAAATTGAATCCTTTTCCATTCTCACTACGAGATCGTGCTAAAACTTGGTTTTCATCTTTTCCCAAAAATAGTATTGATTCATGGAATAAGTGTAAAGATGCTTTTATTTCCAAGTATTTTCCTCACGCTAAGATCTTCTCCCGTAGGAACGATATAATGAATTTTCAGCAAGTTGATCATGAACATGTTGCACAATCTTGGGAGAGGATGAAATTGATGATAAGAAATTGCCCTTCTCATGGTTTAAGTTTATGGATGATCATACAATCTATATGCCGGATTGAGTTTTGCATCTAGAAATCTTTTAGATTGCACCGCGGGAGGTACTTTTATGGAAATAACATCAGGGGAAGCTACTACAATCCTAGATAATATTATGGAAAATTACTTTCATTGGCATACCGAAAGATCTTCCACTAGTAAAATTGTGCATGCGATTGAAGAAATTAATACTTTGAGTGGAAAGATGGATGAACTTATGAAATTGTTTGCTAGTAAGAGTTATCCTATTGATCCTAATGATATTCCTTTTTCCACATTGATTGATAATAATAATGAATCTATGGATGTGAATTTTGTTGGTAGGAACAATTTTGGTAATAACGGATATAGAGGTAATTTCAACCCTAGGTCGTTTCCTAGTAATTCCTCTAATAATTATGGTAATTCCTACAACAATTCTTATGGAAATTATAATAAAATACCTACTGATCTTGAGAATAATATTAAAGATTTCATTAATTCTCAAAATAATTTCATTGCTATGGTAGAAGAAAATTGCTTAAGATTGATGATTTGGCTAGGAACGTTGATAAAATTTCTCTTGAAATTGAATCTTTAATGATTAGATCTATGCCACCCAAGATTGATATTAATGAATCTCTAAAATCAATTAAAATTTCTATGGATGAATGTAAATAAAGAACCACTAGGATGCGTTCTAAGAGAGATTGGTTTGTAAAAGCATGTTCTTCTAGTTTTTGCGAAAAAATAATGAAGATCTTAAAGTGATTGGTGTGACTCCTGTTGAATATTTGTTTGCTAATATAAATCTTGATAAAGATGGGACTAGAGATGAGTCAACTTTAGCTAGAAGGCATCCCAATAATTTGTAGTTTAAAGATCTTCATGAAAAAATTGATAAAAGTGGGATTGGAGAGGTCGAAACTTTAAGTAGCAATGAACCCACTCTTTTGGATTTCAAGGACTTTAATTATGACTAGGAAAACATGCCCGTGTGTTGCAGTGGGAGAGAAAAAACTGATGTCACGGTGATGCATATAGTAAATTCCTGTTGGCGTGGCGGGGAATCTAGTTGTATGGCATTGAGTGCAATAGCAATGCCTATCCAGAAATACCATCACTAAGTTCAAATTATTAATGTCTCAGGTTTTTCATTGTGTCCAAACCTTTCAAACTGATGTCTAGATACACTAATATTGGCTGAGCCTGCTCAGCCTCTTGAAGATGTGTATCATACTGTCTTCTCTCTTCTCCTTTATATCTTTTTTGGGTTGTCCTTATATAAATTAAAATCCCACAAAATAAGAAAGGCATACTTGCAATAGAACTCCTTTTCAACATGGAATTTTACAAATAGAAACATGCAGCTGATAAACCTGTGTGGCAATAG
The DNA here is from genome assembly GCF_056163025.1 of Triticum urartu. NCBI lineage: Eukaryota > Viridiplantae > Streptophyta > Magnoliopsida > Poales > Poaceae > Triticum > Triticum urartu. Next base: position 357,449,020 of record NC_141876.1, on the reverse strand, counting down.
GGGTATTCAAAGCGTGAAGGATTTGTAACACTACTCCTTCATGTCAAAAGGACTGTAACTGCATGAAGACTTACTTTCACTTGGGGAAACCAAGCTAAGTAGCGACAGACAGTATAAGTACATCGCATCAGATAAAGACCATGAGAAACACATGGTTCAAGAACAATTGTATGACAGAAGTCTTTAAAATCCTAGGATCATTTTTGTAGTAAAAACAATTCTAGTTAAGAGAGCTGTAAGTGCATCTAGTGCCCCTTAGTGATTTTGGTGTATTGAAGACTTACAGGTTAAGGGACTAATGCATTTGTGAGTGTACACAGGTCTATAAGTCTATGAGGAGTTTGATATTTACAAGAAAAGTCGACCCCTAAAAATGAATATCTTCGACTGAAGATTTTGGTATTTCTGAAGACTTACATGAAGACTTTGAAAGTGAAGAAATTGGTGTGTCCGTGAAGACTTGATATTCATGCGAGGAATATGAAGCTTGGAGACTTTCGTTTTCATAGTTTTGTTTATTCTCTTTCTTGAGTCATAGGAAACACCGTACTGTTAAAGGGGGTCAAGGAAATACTAAGGAAAAATTTCCATGTGATGCTCAACTCAAAATCCTACACCTACCAATCCCTTCGAGTGAAGCCATTGGAAATCTCATACAGTTCAGTCAATTTCATCAGTGACAGAGATGAAGTTCTTCTGGTCTCTGAGGAATTTGTCCTGACTGAGGAGTCAGGAATTCGCCAGTGCAGATTGCCTACACAGTGAGGAACATGATAGCCCTGAGGATTTTGCTACTCAAAATTCTGACCGTTGCTGTGCTATGCGCCAGCTGTCCCAAAATATCTATCCACCTAATGGTCATATCATTGAAGGGCATTTATGTCTTATCATGTCAGGCTGCTCCCTAAGCTATAAATAGCCGCCCCCTACAACCACTAGCTGGTTGGCTTCTCCGAGAGAAACTGACACTTGTCATTTGAGAGCAACCCATCCTCTGAGGACTTTGAGCGAAAATCATCAAGTGAGGAAAAACCAAAAACCCAAAACCCGAACACCTACAAACCCCAAGTGATTGAGCATCACTGAAGAGATTGATCCTGCATGGATCAGACGCTTGTTACCTTTGAAGACTGTGCTTCTTCCAGACGGTTAGGCGTCATGGTCTAGAGCATCCAAGAGGAATTGTGGATCGCCGAGTGACCAAGTTTGTGAAGGTTTGGAAGTCGCCAGAAGACTTACCACGAGTGATTGGACGAGGTCTGTGTGACCCTAGTTCAAGGAGAATACGGTGAGGACTAGGTGTCCTGAGCTGTGTGTTCAGGACTAGGTGTCCGGGACTGTGTGTCCTTGAGTTTAAATACTCAGCCACTCCAACCAGACGTACAACTGAGACAACAGTTGGAACTGGTCTACCAAATCATTGTCTTCACCAAGCGTACTGGTTCTATTTCCTCAACTCTTTCATTTCCTCATAACTGTGTTGTGTGTTTATTCATATATGTGTTTGAAGACTTTGACTGAAGACTTTCTCAATTTCCTCAGCTCAATTTCTTCAGTCTGTTTGTCTTCATCCTGTGTTTTCCTATGATTACGCTTCCTGTACTTTGTGCCTGTCTTCATTTCATCATGATGACTATGCTTGTATTCTGTTATGTTTACTTTTGAGTACTTATTCCGCTGCTAGTAGTTCTTCATTAAGGAATTTCCTCACCGGCAAATTCCTCAGTGAAGAATTTCATAAAAATCGCCTATCCACCCCCCTTTAGTTGATATAACACACTTTCAATTGGTATCAGAGCAAGGTACTCCCTTGTTCTGTGTGATTTTGGTTTAACCACCTGGAGTTTTAGTTATGTTGACCGCAGGTATGATCAAGGTCTCTGTTGGGTGTCCTACCTTCGATGGGACGGACTACCCCTACTGGAATAATAAGATGCGAATGCATCTTGAAGCAATTGATAACAATCTCTGGTATGTTGTGGAAAATGGTGTTCCCTCTGTCACACCTTCTCTGAACGCTGCTGATGTGAAGAGACTCAAGCAACTCGACTCTCAAGCGAAGAATATCATATGTGGCCATCTGAGCAAAGGACAGTATGGCAGAGTGAGTGCTTTGGAGACATCAAAGCTTATCTAGGACAGGTTGTCCAAAGTGAATGAAGGAGTCTCAAATCAGCGTGACTCTCGAGTTGATGTTCTTCGCAATCTCTTCAACCGCTTCAAAAGACTCGACAATGAAAATGTTCAACAAACCTTCGATCGCCTCACTGACATCTCAAATGAGCTTCAAGCACTTGGTGCCACTGACATCACCGACCATGAGGTGGTGAAGAAATTGCTGAGATCGCTTGATTCCTCATTTGACACTCTAGCATTGATGATACAAGAACGTGCTGATTACAAGTCACTTGATCCCGCTGATATTCTCGAGAGGCTAAATGCTCATGAGTTCCAACTTGATGAAAAGAGAGATCTCTATGGTTCAAGCTATGGCAGATCACGTGCACTAAAGGCCAAGGCAGTATCTGAGTCCGAAGATGAAGACTCTGATAGCAGCCTTGGTGATCCTGAAGAACTGAGCCATGATCTGGCTCTGCTCGTGAAGAAGTTCCAAAAGTTCTCAAGATGTGGTCGCCTTGTAAGACCCTCAAGGAGCAATGATTCCTCATCAAGTGACTAAAAGAGGAGGCTCTGCCACAAATGCAAGAAGCCTGGTCATTACATTCAAGACTGTCCTCAATGGGAAAAGGAATCAAAGAAGAAGAAATACAAGGGTTACAGTTCTGATGATGCGAAGAAAAAGAAGAAATCCTCAAAATCTTCATCATCAAAATCCTCAAAACCTTCACATCACAAGAAGAGCAGCTCCAAGAAGGCCAGGGCATTCATTGGCAAGGAAATGGACTCTGAGGCTGAATCTGAAGAAAATGAGGAAGAGGAGTCATCTGATGAGTCCGAATTCGGAGTGGCGAGCCTAGCTCTCGCTACTGCATTCGTTGGCAAGTCTATCTTCAACACTGAAGAAAATAACCTCACCAACAATGCTGATGAAGGGAATGATGACTACGCTCCCACCTACTGCTTCATGGCAAAGGGTGCCAAGGTACTCAAATATACCTCATCTGAATCAAGTGAGAATGAATCTGATGAAAATCTTAAGCCCAGCTATTCTAAACTTGCTAAGATTGCTGTAAAACAACAAAGGGCTTTAGAAAAGGTTCAAAACATGCTAGAAAAAAGTGATGATATGTTGGGTGAAGAAATGGATCGCACTAAAGCCCTGACTGAAAATCTTCAGAAATTTCAGACTAGGTTTGACAATCTTCAAAGTCATCATAACACTCTCTTATCTGACCATGAGAAGCTTTCTTATGAATTTCTTCAAAGAAAGCAAGACCTTGAGAAGCTAAGAGTGAGTTATGAAGATCTTCAGAAGGAGCGTGATTCATTACTTGCTCAACAAATCGGCTCGTCTCAGGAAGAATTTGTTCCTCCATGCTTGAAGTGCATTGAACGTGAATCTGCTAATTCTTCACCTGAATGTTCAAATGCTGCTAATGTTTCAAATTCTTCACATGCCTCTGCTATCACTAATTCCTCATCTGAGGACATTGCTAGTATCACTGACGATGCAGGGCTGAAGGAATTGTACATGACATGCATGTACGAAAGCCTCAAAGGGCATCAGGCTCTTTGTGATGTGCTTAAAAAGCATATCCTTAACCGGAACCCTAGGAAAGAGGGTATCGCCTTTGAGAGGAAACTCAATGCTGATGGTACATATTGGAAGCCTAAGCAGTACCCCAAAACTACATGGGTTGCTGCAAAGGGACCTCCAGTTGATCCTTCTAAGTTATCTGGATTTGCTTGTGAATCTCCTCATTCTGATGATGAGTCAATTGACTCCAACTATAAGCGGTTCAAAAATCAGAATGGTGAAGTATTTGCTAGATATGTTGGCACTAACTGCAGGAACGGCTCCCCTATGAAGAAAATCTTGGTTCCCAAAAGATGCCTTGAAAATCTTCAGGTGAATGTCATCATGACGCCACCTGTGAAGAATAGGAACCCCAGATCAAATTCTTCATATGGACCAAATTCCTCATATGGATCAAAGTCCTCATATGAACATCATCGTGCTAACCCGTCTGTTTCGCAGGGAAGATCTAAGGATTATGGATATGTGTATTATTCTTCAAATCATTATGTCCATATGTCCTCGAAGAATTTCTCTCCATACTCTTATGCTTACTCTAACCCCTCTTATGTGAAACGAAATGGACTGGCTTCTATGCCATCCTTCTCGTATGGAGCTCGCAGAATGATAAACTCATTGTCACCCCTTCAGATGTGGGTGGTGAAGAAAAAGAACTAATCTCTTCTGCAGGGTCAGGTCTCCAGACGCACGTAATCGTCTGAAGAATTTGCTGGAGACCTGAGCATGCCTGATAGGACGCAGGCTAATCATGAAGAAATGAACTTTCATTTCTCACGTCCTCATATTGCTTTATCAGTTCTTTTACTTGATGAAATTGATCTGATAAATTGATGTCATATTCTTCACTGATGAAGTATATGAGTTTGTAAGCTGCACTAATTCTTCTGCAGGATGATCAACCCAAAGCCACTGAGTGGGTCCTCGATAGTGGATGTACAAACCACATGACTGGTGACAAGAATCTATTGATGGATGCTCCATTATCTCCGTCGCATCTGAAGCATATCATCTTTGCTGACAAAGGCAAAAGTCAGGTATTGGGTCTAGGTAAGGTTGCGATTACAAAGGATCGACACATGGACAAAGTCATGCTTGTTGAATCCTAAGGATACAACCTTATGTCTGTCTCAATGCTTTGTGATCTTGATATGGTTGTTGTCTTTGGCAAGTACCGTTGTGTCGTGGTTATGGAAGCTGACAATTCCAAAGTCTTCGAAGGCTTTAGGAGAGGAGACCTGTATATTGTTGATTTCTCTACAGAACCACAACCAACCGTGTGCTTACTTGCAAAAGCTTCAGAAGTGTCGGAGTAAATGGCCATGGGTAGCCTAGCCGGCTTCCCCTGGCACCTGTGCAAAAATTACGAGCCCGCCCGGCTCTCAAAAATCCAAGACACGGGGCCGCCTTCCCCCCGCCGGCTGCGATCTAGGCCGGCTTTGGGAAGGCGGTCCGACTTCAACCTTCATGAGAGGGCCGACTCCAAGAAGCCGGCTACGAGAAAGCCGACTCCTTCAAGCCGGCTCCCCATAAAGTAGTCAAGACCGTACCCACAAAGTTTGCACCCACCTAACGGCGGTGCGACGGGGCATGGCTACAGAAAAGCCTGCCACCCCCGAATCCCGGAGCACGCCTGGCACAGTGCGCCGTACGAGGTAGGCATGACCCGTCCGGCGCAGCACTGTTGCCATGTTGACCCTGGCGTCACCCACGACGGGCCGCCAGCGTGGCCCACCGGCGGTGGGCCCCTTAGAGCAGGGAGACGGCCGAAGGCGGCCGCGCTTCCAACCAGCAGGCCCAAGGCGGAGCCGGCTCCGCCAGCCGGCCCGCCGCTTCCCTCTAAGAGGACGCCCCATTAAGGAGACAAGACGCAGTAAGGCTACAGCGATCACCCAGCAGGCGGCGGTACTGTAGCCGCGCTTGCCACGATGAAGCTCACGTCAGCAAGATGAAGCCACAGTGACCAAGGAGTTGACAGCCGGCGGGACCCGCCAGCCGGCGGGACCCAGCAGTCGGCGCAAAAGCCGGCGAGTGCAGTCACAGACGGCTGGGCCCGCGCCCAGCCGGATTACCATTGTACCCCCGGGGGGTAGGCCTATATAAACCCCCCGGGGCACCCATGCAAACGGTTGGACCCCCCGCTAGTTCTAGATACCATACAAGGAGGAGAAGCAGGCTAGCCGTGCCCTTTCTTCCTCCCCTCCCCCAAAACAGCTCAAGGAGCGTCATGTAGCTACTCGATTCATCTAGTGAGCATGCGGAGACCCCGCAGAGCAGCAGTAGGGGAGTTATCTCCTCGGAGAGCGCCGAAGCTGGGTAAGATCCGCCAGCGAGCACGTCTTCGCCTCATCCCGCTTCCAGGCACCGGCGACGTCTTACTGGTTCCCACATAGATAAGCCACCCGTTGGCATATGTCGCACCTACCACCCGACATTTGGCGCCCACCGTGGGGCCAGGCGCACCGTCGCCTGGAGACCTGTTCTGGACGGGAACCCTCTTCCTCCCCAGCGAGCGTAGCCAGCCCGGCACGCCCGATGGCGCTTGCCACGACGCGCTGCAAGGCGTCGCCAGCATCTGTGCGGAAAGCGGCCTCGCCGATCTCTCCGACGAGCTCGCCTCCGATGCGGGCGCTGACCGCCTCGCCAACTTTCTCGGCCAGCTCCACGTCTCCAGCGAGCCCGCTGCGGACCTGGAGTCGGTTGGTTCCACCGACCCAATGCCTGTCGACTCCGACACGGCCTCCTAAGGCGCCTTCCCCGCCAACGTCGCGATCTACAACGACCCGCTTCCCCGTGTCGACGGCCACGATGCTGTCGCCGCCGAAGTGATGGTTGTCGGCCACAGCGGCCCGGCCGACGAGAGCGCCCGCGATGCCTCGCGCGCGGCGGCCCACGACCTGTCCGCTCCTCTCCCGGCCGTCGCCGACGACGAAGCCTTGGAAGCACGCCGCCTCGCCCTCCTCGCAGAGGGCCAGAGGCTGGCCTCCGTAAGACGCCTCACTGAGGCCTACCGGCGCGAGGCTGACCGCGCCGCCTTCGGCACGCCGGCCCCGAGCGGGCCAAGCCGGGCCAGCCTTGTCAAGCAATGCGGCGCCGTCATCGCTGACGCGCTGGGAGTCGACCGCCCGGTCTATGCCACTCCGCTCGAGAACTTGCGTGCCGCCCAGGCGGCCGTAGACGAGCTAGACGGCCTGGAGCCTGAAGACCTTCCCCACATGACCCGGCGCATCCAGCAGTTGATCGACGCCGCCACGCAGCGGCACGAAGCCGACGCTCGCGCGGAAAGCCTTCCCCCGCGCCGAGAGCACGGCGCGACGTCTCGGACACCGACTACGAGCGATACCCGCGCGCGACGCGAGAAGGAGCCGGCTACCTGCCGCCGCCGGACCCGGATCTCCATCGAGCGGGACGCGGACGGTTATCCCCGAGCCATGGAGTGGCGGGGCGACCCGCCTCCGCCTCCGCCCCGTGGAGAGAGATACCCCGCCTCACCGCCAGTGGCGCATCCGACTCTCAGCGGCCGACTGGGCCGCCGCGAAGGAATCGGCGAGAACGACGCCCGCCATCGGCTCGACCGCCTGGCACGATCCCTGGCATTGGAAGAAGAAGATGATGCCGGCCCGCCTTGCTTTGGCCCCCGCATCCGCGACGAGCCCTTTCCCAAAGGGTTCTCGCTCCCAAGAGACACGCCCAAGTACAACGGCTCCGTGAAGCCGGAAGATTGGTTGATCGACTACTCCATCGCAGTTAGCATAGCCAACGGCAACCGGCGAGTCGCCGTGAAGTACATGCCCCTCATGCTGCAAGGCACGGCGCGGACTTGGCTCAACAGCCTCAAGCCGCGTAGCATCAACAGCTAGCTAGACTTCACAGAAGCCTTCATCCGCAACTTCACCAGCACCTACAAGCGGGCTCCCAAGCCCAGACAGCTCTCCTTGTGCGTGCAAGGCCCCGCCGAGTCCACTCGCGATTACCTCACGCGTTGGGACGAGCTCCGCAACTCCTGTGAAGGGGTGCACGAGGTACAAGCCATAGAATACTTCACAGCCGGATGCCGAGAAGGCACCCTCCTCAAGCACAAGCTCCTCTGCGACGAGCCGGCTACTCTCGACGAGCTTCTGGACATAGCGGACAAGTACGCCACCGCCGACTCCTCGATGAAGACCGAGCTTCGGGTAGACGCGTCCGGGAAGGTGCTCAACCCGGCGCCCAAGACGCCGGCTGGAGAGCCCGGCCGACACCCCATCTCGAACGACAACAAGCGCAAGGGCCCTGCGCCGCCTCCCGCTAGCCGGCAGGTGGCCACGGTCGAAGATGCGCCGCCTGAAGAACAACCGGTGCCCAAGAAGCCCAAGGGCGGCAGGCCGGCTTGGCAGCCCGCCTTCTCCTACGAGCAAACCCTCGACGCCCCTTGCAAGTTCCACAGCGGCGCGAAGCCGTCCAACCACACGACCCGGAAGTGCAACTGGCTCACCCGAATCTCTAAAGGCGAGGGGCTCTTGCCGCCTCCGCCTGCCGGCCTGCCGCCTCCACCTCCGCCGCCTCCGGCCGCTCGGCCCGCAGTCGGAGCCGTGCATGACGAGTTCCCTGATGAGCAAGCAACCTATGTCGTCTTCACCAGCCAGCCCGAAGACCGGCGCAGCAAACGCCGAGAGCACCAGGAAGTCAGCGTGGTCACTGCCAACCCCGCTGAGCACATGCATTAGTCAGAAAAGCCCATCAGCTGGAGCCGGGCCGACCACCCGGAGGTGATGCCGTATCCCGGCTCTTATGCTCTGGTCCTGGAAGCCACCCTTGCAACGGACAGACGCGCCGCCCGCTTCTCTCGTGTATTGATAGACGGCGGGAGCAGCATCAACATCTTGTATCGTGACACCCTGGAGAAGTTGAACGTTAAGACAAAACAGCTCACGCCCACTCGGACAGTGTTCCACGGCATCGTACCCGGCCTGTCCTGCGCCCCCATTGGCAAAATCAAGATTGATGTACTTTTTGGGGACAAGGAGCATTTCCGCCGGGAAGCGATCTGGTTTGAGGTGGTGGACCTGGAGAGCCCTTACCATGCATTGCTGGGCCGACCTGCCTTGGCCAAATTCATGGTGGTTCCCCACTATGCATACCTCAAGATGAATATACCAAGCACCAAAGGCGTCATCACCGTAGCCGGCGACTACAAGAAGTCCTCCGAGTGCGCCGCGGCCAGCAGCCGGCTGGCCGAGTCCCTTGTGATCGCTGAAGAGAAGAAGATGCTGGACTGAGTCATGGCCATGGCCGGCAAGCAGTCGGCCGTGTCCCCCGACCCCAAGGAGCAGGATGATCAAGGATCTTTCCAGCCGGCCAAGGAGACGAAGAAGATACCCCTTGACCCCGAGCATCCAGAGAGGTTTGCCGTCATCGGGGAAAACCTGAACAGCAAATAGGAAGGCGAGCTCGCCGATTTCCTCCGTGAGAATCGGGACATCTTCGCATGGTCCCCCAAGGACATGCCGGGTGTTCCGAGGAAATTCGCCGAGCACAAACTGCATGTTCGAGAAGGCGCGAAGCCGGTCAGACAACCCCTTCGCCGGCTGTCAGAGGAGAAGCGCAGGATTGTAGGGGAGGAGATAGCCCGGCTCTTGGCGGCCGGCTTCATCATGGAAGTTTTCTTTCCAGAGTGGCTCGCCAACTCGGTCCTCGTGTTGAAGAAGAATAACAAGTGGCGCATGTGTATAGACTACACAAGCCTCAACAAGGCCTGCCCCAAAGATCCTTTCGCCCTGCCAAGGATAGACCAAGTGATAGACTCCACAGCCGAATGCGAGCTGTTGAGTTTTTTGGATGCTTACTCTGGATATCACCAGATAAAGCTAGACCCGGATGACCGCCTGAAGACCGCCTTCATCACGCCATTCGGAGCCTTCTGCTACCTGACTATGACATTCGCCTTGAGAAATGCCGGTGCCACCTTCCAGCGTTGCATGCAGAAGTGTCTCCTCAAGCAGCTCGGCAGGAATGCCCACGTTTATGTGGACGACATCGTGGTGAAGACGGAGAAGCGTGGCACCTTGCTGGAAGACCTCACGGAAACATTTGAGAACCTGCGCCGGTTCCAAATCAAGCTCAACCCCGAGAAATGCGTGTTCGGGGTGCCAGCCGGCCAGCTCCTAGGCTTCCTGGTCTCCGAACGCGGCATCGAATGCAACCCAGCGAAGATCAAGGCCATCGAGAGAATGGCGATCCCCACCAAGCTTCGAGACATTCAGAAGTTCACCGGGTGCCTAGCCTCCTTGAACCGCTTCATGAGCCGGCTCGGAGAAAAGGCACTCCCCCTCTACCGCCTCATGAAGAAGAGCACTCACTTCGAGTGGAACGACCAGGCCGACCAAGCTTTCCACGAATTGAAGAAGATGCTGGCCACGCCGCCTGTCCTCGCAGCACCCACTGAGAAAGAGCCCATGCTCCTTTACATCGCTGCAACCAGCCGGGTGGTCAGCACCGTCATCGTAGTAAAGCGCCCGGAAGAAGGCCGAGCCCAGCCGGTCCAGAGCCCGGTGTATTATTTGAGCGAGGTGCTGTCCGCCTCAAAGCAGAACTACCCGCACTACCAAAAGATGTGTTACGGCGTGTACTTCACCGCCAAGAAGCTGAAGCCCTACTTTCAAGAGCATCCCGTCACGGTCGTATGCACTGCCCCGCTAGCCGAGATCATAGGCAGCCGGGATGCGTCCGGCTGGGTCGCGAAATGGGCAATCGAGCTGGCCCCTTACACAATCTTCTACCAACCCCGCACCGCCATCAAGTCCCAAGCGCTGGCCGACTTCCTCGTCGACTGGGCCGAGACCCAGTACCTGTCGCCGGCTCCGGACTCCACCCATTGGCGCATGCACTTCGACGGGTCCAAGATGCGCACCGGCTTGGGAGCCGGCATCGTCCTTACCTCTCCCAAAGGAGACAAGCTCAAATACGCGCTACAGATCCACTTCGCCGCCTCCAACAATGTGGCCGAGTACGAGGCGCTCATACACGGGCTCCGGCTTGCCAAAGAGCTTGGCATCCGCCGGATCCTATGTTATGGCGACTCAGACCTGGTAGTCCAGCAGTCATCCGGTGACTGGGACGCCAAGGACGCGAACATGGCGAGCTACCGTTTCCTGGTCCAACAACTCAGCGGATACTTTGAAGGGTGCGAGTTCCTCCACGTACCTCGAGCCTACAACGAGCCAGCCGATGCCTTGGCCCGAATAGGCTCCACCCGGCAAGCAATTCCAACCGGCGTCGCTCTACAATGCCTATTCAAGCCGTCTCCGGAATCCTATTCCATCTTCGTGCCGCCTGACCCCGATGCGGCCAGGTCCGGCTCGAAGAATCAAGTAGCCGACCTCAAGACCCCTGTAGCCGGCCCGGGGACTTCGGCAGCCGGCTCGGGGACTGCGGTAGCCGGCCCGGGGGCTGCACCAGCACTACAGCCGGTGGCCGACTCCAGCACCTCACCGCCCAGCCCGCCCACCCTAGTGGCAGTAGCCACTTTGGCAGTAGAAGAAATCGCGGCTCCATCTTGGGCTCAGTCCATCCTCAACTTCTTAGTGAACCAAGACCTGCCGGCCGACGAAACAGAAGCAAGACAAGTCCAGCGTCGAGCCGGAGCGTACACAATCGTCAATAGAGAACTACTCAAGCACAGCGTCACCGGAGTCCTCCAGCGATGCGTCGAGCAAGAGAAGGGCATTGCAATCCTCGCAGACATTCACCAAGGAGAGTGCGGCCACCATGCGGCCTCAAGATCACTTGTCGCCAAAGCCTTCCGCCATGGTTTCTTCTGGCCGACTGCTTTGGACGATGCCAAAGAACTAGTCAAGCATTGCAAGGGATGCCAGCTCTTCAGCTCCAAGCAACACATGCCGGCCTCGGCACTCAAGACCATTCCCCTCACTAGGCCCTTTGCCGTTTGGGGACTGGACATGGTGGGCCCATTCAAGACGGCGCGCGGTGGCATGATGCATCTGCTTGTCGCCGTGGACAAGTTCACCAAGTGGATTGAAGCAAAGCCGATCAAGAAGCTGAATGGGCCGACTGCCGTGACCTTCATCGCAGACATAACAACTCGGTATGGCGTGCCGCACAGCATCATCACCGACAATGGCACGAATTTCGCCAAAGGAGCCTTGGCACGTTTCTGTGCAGCCCAAGGCATCCGGCTGGACTAAGCGTCCGTCGCCCATCCGCAGTCAAACGGCCAGGTCGAGCGAGCCAACGGCCTCATCCTCTCCGGCATCAAGCATACGTGAATGGAAACCAAACATGCACGTGATAATATTTACACAAAAAGACCTCCAAGAGGCCAGCATTCAACATAGTTTGGATACACCCCCAGTGGGTGGAACTGCGAAACTTAACAAAAGATTGTTCAAAGACAACAAAGCAGGAAAGATAAAGACGGCAGGTCAGGCTGGTGGAGCGGCCGACTAGTTGGCGGAGATGGTCGCGCTGGCTGAAGGAGCGGCCGGCTGACGAACTTCGGCTTGGTCGCCGCCTCTCGCAGAGGGCGCGCTTCCACGCGCCTCGTTGCTGGAGGCACGGTCGGCCTGAGGTCGGCTGGTTGTTCCACCAGCCGGCTCGACGTCTCCGCCGTCGTCATCTTCGTCCTCTTCTCCCTCGTCGCTGGAGGCGATCTCCTCCGCCGAGTCCTCGCCCACCGCCGGGTTCAGCCCGAACCACTCCTCCGGCTGCGCGACACCGTCATCATCGATTTTGGGTGCGAAAATGCTGATGTCGGTGCACTCGGCGATCGTTGAAGCTCGATGGGCGATAGCCGGCCTCACCTCCTCCAGCTCCGCGTCGGCCTCCATCCGCCAAGTACGCAGCTGGTCCAGGCTCAGTCCTGGGTACCAAGCCCGTACGAATTCCAACGCCCGCCCGGCTCCGAGGCGGGCCACTGACGCCTTCCAAGCCTCGAAGCGTCCGACTGCGACTTCCAGCCAGTCGGCAGTTCGGCTCGGGGTGTGGGGGATCGTCTCGCCAGGCCAGAGGGCGGCCAGCACCTGCGCCCCCGCACGTTGGAGCCGGCGGAGCATCCGGTGGGCCGGCTGCAGCCGCGCCTGGACAGCCAGAAGCTGCTCCTCAAGGGTCCGGTTTGCATCCGGCGCAATGTCGGCCCCCGCTTGACGGCGCGCCTCGCGATGAGCCTCGATGGTTTGGGCAGCGAAGACGGAGTAGCCCGGGAAGTAATCTGCAAGAAACAACAAGCGGCAGTCCAAGATAAGTCAAAAAAAAAACCCAGACGGCAAGGGACGGGGGAAGGCCGTGGAAAGAAGCTTACCATCGATTAAGTCTTCAATCCGGCCGTAGCCTTCCTCCAGGCCTCGCTGGGTCTCGGACCAGGTCGCCGCCGCTATCTCATACTCCGCCAGCACGGCGGCTTCGCTCTCCTTCGCCGCCTGAAGGGCCGTTTTGTGGCTCTTCTCTTGGTCGACCAGCTTCTTGGCCAGGCGATCCCGTTCCTGGGCCAAGGCAGTGCACTCGGCCTCTTTGGCGAAAAAGGCGGCCTTCGCTTCGCCAAGCTCCTTCCTCAAGTCGGCGTTGGCCCCTGAAGACAAAGAAGAAGAAAAATCAATAAGAAAGGAGTCGTCAAGAAAGATTCGACCCGACTGCGTGGCAGTCGGCCCGAATCTCAGGGACTACACCCAGTGGGTGCGCTGGCGCGCCCCCACAGGAGACAAACAAACCAAGTACTTACTTCGGCTGTGGGCCAGGTCGTTGGTCCGCCGGCTCAGCTCTCGAGCCTGGCAGTCGAAGGCGGCAACACGAAGGTTGTGGTATTCCTGAAAGTTTAGAAAGAAAGCAAAGTAAGGTGGCCGTCGAGAAAGATCCGACCCGACTGCGCAGCAGTCGGCCCGAATCTCGGGGACTACACCCAGTGGGTGCGCTAACGCGCCCCCACGGAAGAAATCAAGAAAGCAAAGCAGCCAAGAGCGAAGGACTTACCCGGACAGAGGTTCGTGTCGACGAGAACTCTTGGTTGAGCTGCTGCAGCAGGGCGGCTTGAGCTCGTAGCCGGCTCCGGACCCCTTGAGCCGCTGCTTCTAGCTCGCCGGTCCCCCCCGATGGGAGTCCACTCGGACACGGCGGAGCTGGCCACCTCCAGATCTCCTGCCGGCTGGCCTGCGCCCGCGGCTCGGCGCGACTCCGGCGGAGCGGCGCCTCCTTCAGCACGCCGGCCCGTCGCCAGCTGCACCTTGAGGCCGGACCGGCTCCCTGGCTCACCTCCGGCCGGCTCCTCCGGCGCCGCTGGCGATCGACTGCCTTGGCCCGCCCCGGTTGGCGCCGCAGGCGGCGTTCTCCCGGCCAAGACCACGGGCTCCTCCTCCCTCTCCAACAGCGGCGGGTCTTGGATGATCTCCTCCGCCATGGGCAACGGGGTGTTGGGGGCCACGGCTCGGAGGGGAACGGCGAGCAGCGGAGGCTGGCTGCACGAGCTTTCCGCCTCCGTCTCTGCAGGAGCCGCCTCCTTCTGGGCCTTGGCTACGGCTTCAGCCTGCCCCTTTGCCGCCTGGGCGGCCGCCTTCTCCGCCGCCTCGCGCTCCTCCCGCGCTTCGCGGGCGTTCCGCTCTGTGGCCTCCCTAAGATCGGCGCGGGGGTCCACGCGGCGGGAGCTCGAAGAACCTACAGCCGGCCCCACGACGGAGCCGCCTGGGCCCCGCTCGAGAGAAAGCGGCGCCCTGTCCAGCAAACGAAGAAAGCTAAGAGTGCATTTGAAGAAAAAAGAACAATGACGAGACTGCGGCAAGCGGTGAAAAACTTACGCCAAGACCGCCTGGGGCTGTTTCACGGCTTTGCGGAAGCGGGCCGCCTTCGCGGCCGCCTCTTCTCGCTTCGTCGCCGCGGCGGAGGGCTTGGACTTCTTCGGCCGGCTGCCGAAGAGGCCTAGAGCGGCCCAACGTTTCTGCGCACCGCCGGCAGCCGGCGCGACGGACGAGCCGGCGCCCTGTTGGTCGGCCGCCGGCTGGCGGCGCGGAACGACTTCGGCTTCGAAGTCGTCCGGCCAGTCCTCGAAGCTCGCGGTGAACTTCGAGCCTCCGGGCTCGGCGCTGTCCCCCACGACGGCGTCCTCCATGGCGGCCGCCCCCAAGTCCGGGTCGTCAACATCATCCACCGTGCGCTCGGGGACGTACTGGCGCTCGATCCCTGCCGCCCCAGCCGGCGGCGGGAGAAGAGGGTTCTGCACAGAGAGCCGGAAGGTCAGAAGCCGGCCGTCGCGAAGCCGGCTGACGACGCAAAAGAGGATAAAGAGAGAAGCTTACCACGGGTGGAGGATTCGCGCGAGAGTACGGCGCCTTGCCGTACTGCCAGTCCCCGCTGAGCTTGCAATTGGCGATGTAATTAACCATAAGCGCCACCTCCGCGTGGGGCATCTCCCATGTGCTGAGCCGGCTTGGGTCGAACCGGCCGCTCATCTGACACATCATGTGGGGCCGGCTCTGGAGAGGAAGGATCCGGCGCTCCACGAAGGCGGCCACCAAGTCGGCCCCGGCGCAGGCCTTCCGACTGAATGAGCACCCGAAGCCGGGAGATGGCGGCGTTCCCGGCCGGAGACAACGACCGGGATCGGAAGCTCCACGAGGGCTGCCTCCCAGCCGGCGGGCCGGCTACGTAAGCCGGCAAGTTGATGTAGTCTTGGGCTCAGTCCATCCTCAACTTCTTAGTGAACCAAGACCTGCCGGCCGACGAAACAGAAGCAAGACAAGTCCAGCGTCGAGCCGGAGCATACACAATCGTCAATAGAGAACTACTCAAGCGCAGCGTCACCGGAGTCCTCCAGCGATGCGTCGAGCAAGAGAAGGGCATTGCAATCCTCGCAGACATTCACCAAGGAGAGTGCGGCCACCATGCGGCCTCAAGATCACTTGTCGCCAAAGCCTTCCGCCATGGTTTCTTCTGGCCGACTGCTTTGGACGCCGCCAAAGAACTAGTCAAGCATTGCAAGGGATGCCAGCTCTTCAGCTCCAAGCAACACATGCCGGCCTCGGCACTCAAGACCATTCCCCTCACTTGGCCCTTTGCCGTTTGGGGACTGGACATGGTGGGCCCATTCAAGACGGCGCGCGGCGGCATGATGCATCTGCTTGTCGCCGTGGACAAGTTCACCAAGTGGATTGAAGCAAAGCCGATCAAGAAGCTGAATGGGCCGACTGCCGTGACCTTCATCGCAGACATAACAACTCGGTATGGCGTGCCGCACAGCATCATCACTGACAATGGCACGAATTTCGCCAAAGGAGCCTTGGCACGTTTCTGTGTAGCCCAAGGCATCCGGCTGGACTTAGCGTCCGTCGCCCATCCGCAGTCAAACGGCCAGGTCGAGCGAGCCAACGGCCTCATCCTCTCCGGCATCAAGCATACGTGAATGGAAACCAAACATGCACGTGATAATATTTACACAAAAAGACCTCCAAGAGGCCAGCATTCAACATAGTTTGGATACACCCCCAGTGGGTGGAACTGCGAAACTTAACAAAAGATTGTTCAAAGACAACAAAGCAGGAAAGATAAAGACGGCAGGTCAGGCTGGTGGAGCGGCCGACTAGTTGGCGGAGACGGTCGCGCTGGCTGAAGGAGCGGCCGGCTGACGAACTTCGGCTTGGTCGCCGCCTCTCGCAGAGGGCGCGCTTCCACGCGCCTCGTTGCTGGAGGCACGGTCGGCCTGAGGTCGGCTGGTTGTTCCACCAGCCGGCTCGACGTCTCCGCCGTCGTCATCTTCGTCCTCTTCTCCCTCGTCGCTGGAGGCGATCTCCTCCGCCGAGTCCTCGCCCACCGCCGGGTTCAGCCCGAACCACTCCTCCGGCTGCGCGACACCGTCATCATCGATTTTGGGTGCGAAAATGCTGATGTCGGTGCACTCGGCGATCGTTGAAGCTCGCTGGGCGATAGCCGGCCTCACCTCCTCCAGCTCCGCGTCGGCCTCCATCCGCCAAGTACGCAGCTGGTCCAGGCTCAGTCCTGGGTACCAAGCCCGTACGAATTCCAACGCCCGCCCGGCTCCGAGGCGGGCCGCTGACGCCTTCCAAGCCTCGAAGCGTCCGACTGCGACTTCCAGCCAGTCGGCAGTTCGGCTCGGGGTGTGGGGGATCGTCTCGCCAGGCCAGAGGGCGGCCAGCACCTGCGCCCCCGCATGTTGGAGCCGGCGGAGCATCCGGTGGGCCGGCTGCAGCCGCGCCTGGACAGCCAGAAGCTGCTCCTCAAGGGTCCGGTTTGCATCCGGCGCAATGTCGGCCCCCGCTTGACGGCGCGCCTCGCGATGAGCCTCGATGGTTTGGGTAGCGAAGACGGAGTAGCCCGGGAAGTAATCTGCAAGAAACAACAAGCGGCAGTCCAAGATAAGTCAAAAAAAAACCCAGACGGCAAGGGACGGGGGAAGGCCGTGGAAAGCAGCTTACCATCGATCAAGTCTTCAATCCGGCCGTAGCCTTCCTCCAGGCCTCGCTGGGTCTCGGACCAGGTCGCCGCCGCTATCTCATACTCCGCCAGCACGGCGGCTTCGCTCTCCTTCGCCGCCTGAAGGGCCGTTTTGTGGCTCTTCTCTTGGTCAACCAGCTTCTTGGCCAGGCGATCCCGTTCCTGGGCCAAGGCAGTGCACTCGGCCTCTTTGGCGAAAAGGGCGGCCTTCGCTTCGCCAAGCTCCTTCCTCAAGTCGGCGTTGGCCCCTGAAGACAAAGAAGAAGAAAAATCAATAAGAAAGGAGTCGTCAAGAAAGATTCGACCCGACTGCGCGGCAGTCGGCCCGAATCTCGGGGACTACACCCAGTGGGTGCGCTGGCGCGCCCCCACAGGAGACAAACAAACCAAGTACTTACTTCGGCTGTGGGCCAGGTCGTTGGTCCGCCGGCTCAGCTCTCGAGCCTGGCAGTCGAAGGCGGCAACACGAAGGTTGTGGTATTCCTGAAAGTTTAGAAAGAAAGCAAAGTAAGGTGGCCGTCGAGAAAGATCCGACCCGACTGCGCAGCAGTCGGCCCGAATCTCGGGGACTACACCCAGTGGGTGCGCTGACGCGCCCCCACGGAAGAAATCAAGAAAGCAAAGCAGCCAAGAGCGAAGGACTTACCCGGACAGAGGTTCGTGTCGACGAGAACTCTTGGTTGAGCTGCTGCAGCAGGGCGGCTTGAGCTCGTAGCCGGCTCCGGACCCCTTGAGCCGCTGCTTCTAGCTCGCCGGTCCCCCCGATGGGAGTCCACTCGGACACGGCGGAGCTGGCCACCTCCAGATCTCCTGCCGGCTGGCCTGCGCTCGCGGCTCGGCGCGACTCCGGCGGAGCGGCTCCTCCTTCAGCACGCCGGCCCGTCGCCAGCTGCACCTTGAGGCCGGACCGGCTCCCTGTCTCACCTCCGGCCGGCTCCTCCGGCGCCGCTGGCGATCGACTGCCTTGGCCCGCCCCGGTTGGCGCCGCAGGCGGCGTTCTCCCGGCCAAGACCATGGGCTCCTCCTCCCTCTCCAACAGCGGCGGGTCTTGGATGATCTCCTCCGCCATTGGCAACGGGGTGTTGGGGGCCACGGCTCGGAGGGGAACGGCGAGCAGCGGAGGCTGGCTGCGCGAGCTTTCCGCCTCCGTCTCTGCAGGAGCCGCCTCCTTCTGGGCCTTGGCTACGGCTTCAGCCTGCCCCTTTGCCGCCTGGGTGGCCGCCTTCTCCGCCGCCTCGCGCTCCTCCCGCCCTTCGCGGGCGTTCCGCTCTGTGGCCTCCCTAAGATCGGCGCGGGGGTCCACGCGGCGGGAGCTCGAAGAACCTACAGCCGGCCCCACGACGGAGCCGCCTGGGCCCCGCTCGAGAGAAAGCGGCGCCCTGTCCAGCAAACGAAGAAAGCTAAGAGTGCATTTGAAGAAAAAAGAACAATGACGAGACTGCGGCAAGCGGTTAAAAACTTACGCCGAGACCGCCTGGGGCTGTTTCACGGCTTTGCGGAAGCGGGCCGCCTTCGCGGCCGCCTCTTCTCGCTTCGTCGCCGCGGCGGAGGGCTTGGACTTCTTCGGCCGGCTGCCGAAGAGGCCTAGAGCGGCCCGACGTTTCTGCGCACCGCCGGCAGCCGGCGCGACGGACGAGCCGGCGCCCTGTTGGTCGGCCGCCGGCTGGCGGCGCGGAACGACTTCGGCTTCGAAGTCGTCCGGCCAGTCCTCGAAGCTCGCGGTGAACTTCGAGCCTCCGGGCTCGGCGCTGTCCCCCACGACGGCGTCCTCCATGGCGGCCGCCCCCAAGTCCGGGTCGTCAACATCATCCACCGTGCGATCGGGGACGTACTGGCGCTCGATCCCTGCCGCCCCAGCCGGCGGCGGGAGAAGAGGGTTCTGCACAGAGAGCCGGAAGGTCAGAAGCCGGCCGTCGCGAAGCCGGCTGACGACGAAAAAGAGGATAAAGAGAGAAGCTTACCACGGGTGGAGGATTCGCGCGAGAGTACGGCGCCTTGCCGTACTGCCAGTCCCCGCTGAGCTTGCAATTGGCGATGTAATTAACCATAAGCGCCACCTCCGCGTGGGGCATCTCCCATGTGCTGAGCCGGCTTGGGTCGAACCGGCCGCTCATCTGACACATCATGTGGGGCCAGCTCTGGAGAGGAAGGATCCGGCGCTCCACGAAGGCAGCCACCAAGTCGGCCCCGGCGCAGGCCTTCCGACTGAATGAGCACCCGAAGCCGGGAGATGGCGGCATTCCCGGCCGGAGACAACAACCGGGATCGGAAGCTCCACGAGGGCTGCCTCCCAGCCGGCGGGCCGGCTACGTAAGCCGGCAAGTTGATGTAGTCTTCTTGCTCGGCGACGTTCTTCACATAGAAGTAAGATATCTGCCAGACCTTCACCGACTGGATCAGGGGGATGGGCGGGAACGGATTGTTCTCGCTCGCCCTCCTCATGGCGATGAAGGCTCCGCAGGGGGCGGGCACGCCGGCGACGACCGTGCCGAGCTTGCTCTGGAAGAATTCTCCCCAGAGCTCCAGGGTGGGGAGCAGCCCCAAGAAGCCTTCGCAGAGGGAGACGAAGGCCGACAGCAGCATCACCGCATTGGGCGTGAGGTGATGCGGCTGGAGCTTGTAGAAGTCGAGGAAGGAACGAAGAAACCTGCTCGCCGGGAGGCCGAAGCCGCGCAGGCAGTGCGAGCGGAAGACGACCCGCTCGCCCTCCTCCGGCGCCGGCAAGATCTCCCTCTCGGGCGCCAGACGGACCTGAACGCGGTCGGCGCCGGGCAGGCGCCGGGTCTGGCGAAGGAACTCCACGTGATCCTCGTGGACGTTGGAGCCGTCCCACGAGCTTGACAGTGCCATGGCGACGAGGTGGCGTGGAGAAGCGACGACGTTGAGGAGGAGGCTGCGGTGGCAGCGAGAGTAAGGAGACGAGGGCTAGGAGGGACGGAGTGGGAGGGAGCGCGCGAACCTCTGTCGCTCCCTCTCCTCCCCCTACTTATAGGCTCACGTGACGGAGTCGAGGAGGCGGGGCGTGGGGAAGCGTGGGGGTCGATCGTGCCCACTTCCCACACCCCACGATTACCGATCCTTAATGGCGAGGCGAAACTGCCTTGAGAAGGCGAGCGGCCCTGTGGGCCATGGGAGATCCGCGCCCGGGCCGAGGCTCGCGAGTGGCGGGCCCGGGCCTGCGGCGGCGTCCCATCGGGCGCGTGCGCTCGCAGAATCCTGCCGCCACGTGCCCGCAAGAGGGCCCGTGGTCAGCATGCAGGCCCCCTCTCCTCCCGCTTACGCGGGTTATCAGAAGTCGGCGTACGCCCGCGAAGCCGGCTCTCCGGGATAGGAAGCTTACATAGCTTCTCGTCCCCTTGTTCACCTTGGAGCTCGATCAGCTTCGGGGACTACTGTCGGAGTAAATGGCCATGGGTAGCCTAGCCGGCTTCCCCTGGCACTTGTGCAAAAATTACGAGCCCACCCGGCTCTCAAAAATCGAAGACACGGGGCCGCCTTCCCCCCGCCGGCTGCGATCTAGGCCGGCTTTGGGAAGGCGGTCCGACTTCAACCTTCATGAGAGGGCCGACTCCAAGAAGCCAGCTACGAGAAAGCCGACTCCTTCAAGCCGGCTCCCCATAAAGTAGTCAAGACCGTACCCACAAAGTTTGCACCCACCTAACGGCGGTGCGACGGGGCATGGCTACAGAAAAGCCTGCCACCCCCGAATCCCGGAGCACGCCTGGCACAGTGCGCTGTACGAGGTAGGCATGACACGTCCGGCGCAGCACTGTTGCCATGTTGACCCTGGCGTCACCCACGACGGGCCGCCAGCGTGGCCCACAGGCGGTGGGCCCCTTAGAGCAGGGAGACGGCCGAAGGCGGCCGCGCTTCCAACCAGCCGGCCCAAGGCAGAGCCGGCTCCGCCAGCCGGCCCGCCGCTTCCCTCGAAGAGGACGCCCCATTAAGGAGACAAGACGCGGTAAGGCTACAGCGATCACCCGGCAGGCGGCGGTACTGTAGCCGCGCTTGCCACGATGAAGCTCACGTCAGCAAGATGAAGCCACAGGGACCAAGGAGTTGACAGCCGGCGGGACTCGCCAGCCGGCGGGCCCCAGCAGTCGGCGCAGAAGCCGGCGAGTGCAGTCACAGACGGCTGGGCCCGCGCCCAGCCGGATTACCATTGTACCCCCCGGGGGTAGGCCTATATAAACCCCCCGGGGCACCCATGCAAAGGGTTGGACCCCCCGCTAGTTCTAGATACCATACAAGGAGGAGAAGCAGGCTAGCCGTGCCCTTTCTTCCTCCCCCTCCCCCAAAACAGCTCAAGGAGCGTCGTGTAGCTACTCGATTCATCTAGTGAGCATGCGGAGACCCCGCAGAGCAGCAGTAGGGGAGTTATCTCCTCGGAGAGCCCCAAAGCTGGGTAAGATCCGCCGGCGAGCACGTCTTCGCCTCATCCCGCTTCCAGGCACCAGCGACTTCTTACTGGTTCCCACAAAGATAAGCCACCCGTTGGCATATGTCGCACCTACCACCCGACAAGAAGGCTGGCTCTGGCATCGACGACTTGGTCATGCAGGCATGAGGAATTTTCACACGCTTGAGAAGAAGAAGCATGTCATTGGCATCGAGAATGTCAAATTCCTCAAGGATCACCTATGCGGAGCCTGTGAAGCTGGAAGATGACGAAGGCCAAGCATCCAGCAAAGACTATCATGACCACCACTTGCCCGTTTGAATTTCTTCACATGTATCTCTTTGGTCCTAATCATTATTCTGCTATTTCAAATGAAGCATCTCAATATGGCTTTGTTATTGTTGATGATTATTCTCGCTACACATGGGTACACCTTGTTACTTACAAACATGAAGTGCAGGAAGTCTTCAAACGATTTTCCTCGAGGGTTTCAACCAACTTCGGTGTGAAGATCAAGCACATCAAAAGTGACAATGGCACGGAGTTCAAGAATTCTGGTCTCGATGAATATCTTGATGAACTTGGTATTACTCATGAGTTATTTGTTCCTTACACTCCTCAGCAGAATGGCGTCGTGGAGCGCAAGAACATGACTCTTGCTGAGATTGCTCGCACTATGCTTGATGAATACAAAACGCCTCGTCGTTTCTGGACTGAAGCAATTGATACTGCGTGCCACATCATCAACAGAGTATATCTTCACAAATTCTTCAAAAAGACTGCCTATGAACTCCTCACTGATAAGAAACCCAATGTAAGTTATTTCAATGTCTTCGGTGCTAAATGTTGGATTAGAGATCCTCATCACAACTCAAAATTTTCACCGAAAGCACATGAAGGTTTTATGCTTGGTTACGGAAAGGACTCGCACACCTACAGAGTCTTCAACAACGTTCTTCACAAAGTTGTTGAAACTGTAGATGTGCGGTTCGATGAAACTAATGGCTCACAAAGAGAGCACCTACCTACTGTGATAGATGAACCAGGACCTGAGGAAACTATCAAGTCCAAGGCTATTGAGGATGTCATTCCTACTGAAGAATCTGCTGAAGAATTCATTCCAGAACATGAAGCACGTCGGGATAATGCACCTGAAGAAAATGCTGAAGAAAATGGTGCTGAAGAAAACGCTGATCAAATTCTTCAACGACAACCAGCTCATCCTCGCATTGCAAAAGAAGTGCAAGTTAAAAAGATCATCAATGACATCAAAGCGCCAGGTTCTCTCACATGCTCAAAAGCTTCACATTTGTCTAAATTTTGTGGGCAGTATGCTTTTGTCTCTATTACAGAGCCCACTAAGGTAGATGAAGCATTTCTGGAGCCTGAGTGGATTCAGGCCATGCAAGAGGAATTACATCATTTCGAGCTTAACAATGTCTGGGAACTGGTCAAACGTCCAGATCCTCGCAAGCACAAAATCCTCGGCACAAAGTGGATCTACCGCAACAAGCAAGATGAAAATGGCCTTGTGGTGAGGAATAAGGCACGACTTGTAGCTCAAGGCTACACACAGGTTGAAGGAATTGATTTCGATGAAACTTTTGCACCCGTTGCTAGACTTGAGGCTATTCGCATATTACTTTCTTATGCTAACCATCATGATATCACTTTATATCAAATGGATGTGAAAAGTGCATTCCTCAATGGTAAGCTTGAGGAAGAAGTATATGTTGCTCAACCCCCAGGTTTTGAAGATCCAAAGAATCCTGACAAAGTCTTCAAACTCAACAAGGCCCTCTATGGCCTCAAGCATGCCCCACGGGCTTGGTATGATACCTTGAAGGAACTCCTCATGAAGAAAGGCTTCAAACCCGGTTCACTCGACCCTACTCTTTTCACTAAATCTTATGATGGTGAATTTTTTGTGTGCCAAATATATGGATGATATTATCTTTGGCTAAACTGACCAACATTATAGTGATGAATTTGCCTATATGATGAGTGAAGAATATCAAATGTCTAGGATGGGAGAGTTGAAATTCTTCTTAGGTCTTCAAATTCGTCAACAACGCAATGGCATATTCATATCTCAGGAGAAATACCTCAAGGATGTACTGAGTAAATTCGGCATGCAAGATTGCAAAGGCGTCAAAATTCCTATGCCCACAAATGGCCACCTGTGCACTGATGAAAATGGTATTGACTTCGATCATAAGGTATACCGCTCCATGATAGGTTCCTTATTGTACTTATGTACATCTAGGCCAGATATAATGCTTAGTGTTTGCATGTGTGCCCGATTTCAAGCTACACCGAAGGAATCACACCATAAGGCTGTGAAGCATATTCTTCGATATCTAGCTCACACACCAACACTTGGATTATGGTACCCCAAGGGCTCGGCTTTTGATCTTGTTGGATATTCTGACTCTGACTATGCTGGTGATCGTGTGGATCGCAAGTCAACATCTGGTACATGTCATTTCCTCGGACGATCTTTGGTCTGTTGGTCCTCGAAGAAACAGAACTACGTATCACTATCTACTGCTGAAGCTGAGTACATTGCTGCTGGTTCTTGCTGTGCCCAATTGCTATGGATGAAGAAAACTCTCAAGGACTACGGCGTCAACATGAAGAATGTGCCTCTCTTCTGTGACAATGAGAGTGCCATCAAGATTGCTCACAACCCAGTTCAGCACTCGAAGACAAAGCACATTCAGATCCGTCATCATTTTCTTCGTGATCATGTGCTGAAGGGCGACATTTCTATTGAGCATGTGAAGACTGAAGAACAGCTAGCCGATATCTTCACAAAGCCCTTGGATGAGAAGAGATTTAGCAAGTTGCGGTGTGAGCTAAATATCCTAGAATCTTCGAATGTTCTTTGAAAAGGACACTCATCCTAACACTTATGCAAAATTGTTGACTTAGATGTGCAACACATGAAGAAGCATTTTTCTTCAATCAATGAAGAATAACACTCTTAGTGTGAAGAAATTAATGAAGAATTTGATTCTCAGAACCCTACGATAATTGTACGCGTTGTCTGAAATCATCATTCTTATATGGTGGGTCACACCACCACCAAAAGTTCAAATTCCTCAAATTATTCATATTCTTCAACTTTGCATAGTCTTCACTGGTTCCGTCATTTTTCTTCATTGGCCATATATATATATATATATATATATATATATATATATATATATATATGAGTTTATGTCCTCTATAGCATTCACTTATTGCTATTTCTTCAAGTTGGTTTTCTGCTAAGTGAATGTGATCGGACCCTTCCCCCTCTATGCTATACTCAACCCAATCTGCTCACAAATTCTTCATGTGCGTTCTATTTGAAACTCGTTCAAAATCTTCATTGTGTCCTTGTCAGCTGAAGAAATTGCGAACGAAACTTTAAAACCTATCTTATCGAAATTTTCGGCTTTGCCGCTCAAATCATTCCGCATCCCACGATACACTTATCCACTCACCCACGATCTAACATGATCACCACCTCTCACTACGTGGGTGACACATGTCATGCGAATGAGAAGGGTCAGGGGCACGTTCGTCCTATTTCTTCGGGCGAGCAGTATTTCACCGTGGCTATAAATACCCCTCCTTCCCTTCCTCACTTCTTTTACTCCGCTCGACCTCTCTCTCCAGCTCGAGCTTCTCAAACCCTAGCACCGCCGCTACTTCATCGTTGCCGATGAGGAAGAGCTTCACTGCCTCGACCTCGTCGCCGCCGTACTCACGCTGACCACGGAAATCTTCACTCCGTCGCCGCCGTAGTTGTCTTCCTCCACCGAGTTAGGGCGTGGAAGATCTACACAGACGAACTTCACCTCTCCACTTCACTGTTTGTTGTGTTCTTCATCCAGGGTAATTAAAAGTTACTTTTACTGCCCTCGTTGATTCGAATGATTATCTTCAAAATCTTCAAAGGTGTTCTTCTTCATAGATTCGCACACTAAAACACCTCACATATTATCCGTTCTTGATTCGTTTCTCTAAGCCATGATTTTCTTCAAGATTCCTCAAATGTGTGGATTATTAATCTACACATCTCTGGAACCTAAGACAAAGAATGCTTAGTGAAATTCTTCAAGACTCATCTGGTCAAATTCCTCAAACTTGTTCTTTTTGAAAAACCTTCTGAGAACACATATGACCTCTCCAAATTCCTTGCAACTATACTCTGTTCACAGGTACACATGTCAGCTGCTGAATCACTAGGTTCTCATCAACTTAACTCATTTGCAGCATTCCTCGAAGAAAAGTTGCATACTTCTTCAGAGAATTTGATTGTTCAAATTCCTCAACTGAAGAAAATGGCTGATGGTAAAAGGCCACAGAAAGGAGGAAAGAGGCTTGAGGTAAATACAGCGTTTGAGATCCCTGATGACATATATGCTGGGTACTGCACACCTACTGAGGAAACCAAGAATGAGCGCAAAGTGCGCAAACAGAGGATAGAGAGGAGATGGGCAAGAGAATGGAGGGAGTACAGATATGTCACTCCTAAGTACATGAAGAAATTCGCACTCAATCCTCCATGCCCAAGAGCTATATTGGCACCTGGCCAAATAGCAGATCCCACCAGCCTCAAGCACGGTGAGGACTATCCTGATGAATGGGCCAAGCGCCAAGCCAAGTTGGCTAAGCAAGCCAGAGAAGCAGTGAGAAAATTCAATGAAGACTCTGCTACTGCTGCTGCCTCTACTGAGGCCTCTGCTGTCAAGCCAAAGAAGATTATGTCTAAGAAGCCTGCGCGCATGCCAAGTTCCTCAGAAATGCCCTCACGGCAAGAATCCTCAAAGCCCTCACGGCAAATCCCTCATGATGCTCCTGTTCCTCCTAAGTCCTTAGCTCCTCCGCCAAAGCCTTCAGCTGTTCCGACTAAATCCTCAGCACCTGTGCATCTCGCCTCGTGCCAAAGGACTGTCGGCATCTCCATTGCCTCAGGTGTCTCAGCTAGTTCCTCAGCTGCACCAAGTTCCTCAGCTGGCCCCTCACTGCTGAAGACAAAGGCCACTGCTGGACGAGGTCCTCGCCCAAGTTCTCAAAAGAAGCAAGTCGCTTTCCAAGTGCCGTCTGATGAAGACGAAGCTGATGATGATGAACTTGCAGAAATCATCAGAGACAGGCAAGTCAGGGCCGCTAGAGCCAAAGGATCAGAGGTGCCACTGCTTTTGGATCCCAAGCTGATCCTCGACTACATTGATGATTGGCACAAGGACCCCAACACTCCCTTGCCCGACTTCAAGCTGACTCCTGGCCAGAGTTACATGCTGACCCACTTCATTCAAGAAGAAAAGTGGAAATTTGAGAAGGCCAGGCAGATCAAGAAAGCGCAGTACAAGAAAGAGCGCTATCTAAAGAAAAACGTTGTCTCTATGACAACTGAAGAACTTGTCACTATTCAAACTGAGATTATGAAACTCAGTGATGACTTTGACACATATCGCGCTGATTGGCTTGGAGCCAAGGTTCATTTTGTGAAACTTGCGAATAACTTCACTTCCAATGTTGCAGCCGCAACACAACAGGAAATTCCTTAGGCTGAAGCATCTGCTCAGCCTACTAAAGAAAATGCTAGCACCGCTGATGACAATCAGATTGCTGAAGATAATGTGAGTTCCAGGGCTGATGACTACATTCCAGCCGCTGAAGAAATTGCCAGGGCACCCACTAGTGGTGTGCCTGAAGAAACTGAAGAACTCAGGGCAACTGCATCAGTTGTGCCTGAAGAAAATCAACCAGATTCCTCAGCTGCTCCTGCACCAAATTCAACCCCAATCCTTCCATCTGCATCAGATGTGAAGAAGACCAAGGCTGTAGAGCGTGCTGCAGTAAAGAAAAGGAAAGTATCAGTTGCTTCGGATTCTTCAGCTCCGAAGAAAATGAAGCCTATGACCAGTTCATTTGCAAATCCGATTGATGTTGTTCCCATCTCAACTAGGCCATCAAAGGACCTTGTTCCTTTTGATGAAGAATATGTGATCCCCAGCGGATCTGATGAAGAAACTCCTTCTGCTGCTTCGTCTGAACCGTTGGATGAAGAAATTGAAGTGGATGCGATCCCTTCAACATCTATCATCTCCTCACCTATGCCTCAGTTCACAGCTGAAGAGGCTGGCGTTGAAGAAATGGAAGATGAAGATGTGGACACTGGCTGCTCCACACCCGTAATCAGTGATGAATTCTGGGAAAGTCAGCATCCAAACTCTCCAATGTTCACCCCTCTACAGCAAATTCCTCAGTCCCCCACACAAACTGTTCACATGGGCTCTGAAGAAACTCATCCCACTTCATCTGTCCATGAGGAAATTCCAGCCACTAGCGCTGAAGAAATTGCTGTTGCTGAACAACCAACGACGCAGACTGCCACTGAGGAGGAACCAGAAATTCCTCAGCCTGAAGAACCTGCGATTGAGATTCCTGAGGTCGTGATGCAACTCACTGACACTCTCTGCCGAAGCCAAAGGATCCATTCTCACGCAAGCAAAAGTTCAAGGCTGATGATTTCTTTGGTGAGCATGTATTCTTCGAAGATTACAACCCATATGACTCTGCTCGGATTAGGAAGAGGCGTTTCTGGACTGCTAGCCACGCCAATTTCTATTCCTCAGTGCTGTTCAACAAGGAGAAGATCTTCTACCATGAGCATATTCCTCACATGGATATGGAATCTCTGCCGTGCTTCGCACCAATCCTCAGTGTTCTTCACGACGCTGGACTGCTAAACTTTTGCTCTGACATCTGCGATTGGAATGAAGAACTAATTCTTCAATTCTATGCAACGCTGCACATCATCGGAGATGCTGAAGATGTGAATTCATGGGTGCTGGACTAGATGTCTGAAAACACTCACTACACTGCACCAGCCTCTGAATTTCTTCATGCTCTACCACTCAGTCCTCCCCTTGAAGAAGCTCACTGCATCTACAGTGAACCTGAGCTCACACATCATTACATGCAGGTGCTGATGAAACCTTTGAAGCCAGGTCAAGCACCAAGAACCAAATTCCTCATGAAGGAATTGTTGTACGTGCCCAGAACTGTCTATCATATTCTTACGAGGACAATCAGTCCATCAAAGGCCACAACTCATCTGATGAGGAAATTGTTGGCATCATGAAGAATCTGGTATTCAACATCGTTCATGGCATTCCTGTCAATTATCATGATTTCTTCATGAGGACTATGGCCAATGTTGCACTGTCTCCATTTGGGCTGAAGCCTTATGCACCTTGGATTATGAGATTCCTCAGGACAAGGTCTTCACTCAACTACAAAGCTGATTTCCAGAATCACCTCAGCTACTTGCCCCCAATTGAAGTCCTCAAGAAGACATATTCCTTAGTTGATGGAAAGGGCAAGGCACCAGCTGTAATAGATGAAGGCATTCGTCCATTGGATGGTCAGTTTCGCAAAGCTACATCTTATTCCACCAATGATGACTCTGCCACACATGACTCTGCCAATGCACCCAAGTCCACTCCTCAAGCCACTGCTCCACGCGTGATGACTGACCGTGAACATCTGCTTAGTCTTCACCAGAAGGTGGATCAAAATCACAAATGGGTTAAGCGTCAGTTTGGTTCACTTCTTCACAACATGACTGCCACACACAATGCAGTGAAGAAAAACCACTACTACCTCCATCAAGTCTTCGGTCGCACCTGGGCAATCATGTCACATCTGTATGGTGAAGAAGATCTGAAGAACATGGGTCTCAAAGAAGATTTTGACTGGTCTGCACCTCCACCGAAGAAATTCAAGAAGGTCCAGGTTCCTTCTCTGGTGGCTAGCTCATATTCTTCATCGCGCGACACTGATGAACATGAAGATTTGGACGACACTGCGGCAGGCCCTACATCGACAAACGACCCCAACAACGCTGGCGCTCCTTCATCAACATGATTATCTTCAGGGGCGTTAGTCCTCATTTTCGATCCTTTTGGTCATTCAATGACAAAGGGGGAGAAATATGAGTTAGTCTTCAAGTGGGTCTACTATATGGGCATTTTTCTGCTAAGTTACAACTCTCGTTCTTCTGAAACTTTATTGGATCGAGTTGTAATCTTAAACCCGTTGGTGCTTTGATACTTTTGATGCACTGTGCTCTGATACTTTGATGCACTATTCTGCATGCTTATTCCTCGTTAATATTATTGCATGCATGCTGAATTTCATCAGGCACCATATTTCATCATGCATTTCAAATTCTTCATATTATATGTTAAATGCGTGTATGAATTACAAGATATAGGGGGAGATCTCCATGATTCTACTCTTCAAGTGTGCATTGCTTCAAAAGCAAATTCCTCACTATGCACATCTTCAAGGGGAGTTCTTCTATATCTTGCAATCAAATTCCTCAATATCAGTAGTTACACTTCATATGTTTATCCCCGTTGATAAATTAACCTATATTGTCATCAATCACCAAAAAGGGGGAGATTGTAAGTGCATCTAGTGCCCCTTAGTGATTTTGGTGTATTGAAGACTTATAGGTTAAGGGACTAATGCATTTGTGAGTGTACACATGTCTATATGTCTATGAGGAGTTTGATATTTATAGGAAAAGTCGACCCCTAAAAATGAATATCTTCGACTGAAGATTTTGGTATTTCTAAAGACTTTCATGAAGACTTTGAAAGTGAAGAAATTGGTGTGTCCGTGAAGACTTGATATTCATGCGAGGAATATGAAGCTTGAAGACTTTCGTTTTCATAGTTTTGTTTATTCTCTTTCTTGAGTCATAGGAAACACCATACTGTTAAAGGGGGTCAAGGAGATACTAAGGAAAAATTTCCATGTGATGCTCACCTCAAAATCCTACACTTACCAATCCCTTCATGTGAAGCCATTGGAAACCTCATTAAGTTCAGTCAATTTCTTCAGTGACAGAGACGAAGTTCTTCTGGTCTCTGAGGAATTTGTCCTGACTGAGGAGTTAGGAATTCGCCAGTGCGGATTGCCTACACAGTGAGGAACATGATAGCCCTGAGGATTTTGCTACTCAAAATTCCGACCGTTGCTGTGCTATGCGCCAGCTGTCCCAAAATATCTATCCATGTAACGGTCATATCATTGAAGGGCATTTATGTCTTATCATGTCGGGCTGCTCCCTAGGCTATAAATAGCCGCCCCCTACAACCACTAGCTGGTTGGCTGCTCTGAGAGAAACTGACACTTGTCATTTGAGAGCAACCCATCCTCTGAGGACTTTGAGCAAAAATCATCAAGTGAGGAAAAAACAAAAACCCAAAACCCAAACACCTACAAACCCCAAGTGCTTGAGCATCACTGAAGAGATTGATCCTGTGTGGATCCGACGCTTGTTACCTTTGAAGACTGTGCTTCTTCCAGACGGTTAGGCGTCATGGTCTAGAGCATCCAAGAGGAATTGTGGATCGCCGAGTGACCAAGTTTGTGAAGGTTTGGAAGTCGCCTGAAGACTTACCACGAGTGATTAGACAAGGTCTGTATGACCTTAGTTCAAGGAGAATACGGCGAGGACTGGGTGTCCTGAGCTGCGTGTTCAGGACTGGGTGTCCGGGACTGTGTGTCCTCGAGTTTAAATACTCAGCCACTCCAACCAGACGTACAACTGAGACAGCAGTTGGAACTGGTCTACCAAATCATTGTGTTCACCAAGCTTACTGGTTCTATTTCCTCAATCTTTCATTTCCTCATAACTGTGTTGTGTGTTTGTTCATATCTGTGTTTGAAGACTTTGACTGAAGACTTTCTCAATTTCCTCAGCTCAATTTCTTCAGTCTGTTTGTCTTCATCCTGTGTTATGATGTGATTACGCTTCCTGTACTCTGTGCCTGTCTTCATTTCATCATGATGACTATGCTTGTATTCTGTTATGTTTACTTTTGAGTACTTATTCCGCTGCTAGTAGTTCTTCGCTAAGGAATTTCCTCACCGGCAAATTCCTCATTGAAGAATTTCATAAAAATTGCCTATTCACCCCCCTCTAGTCGATATAACACACTTTCAAGAGCATGCTTCTTGAGACTGTGCCTTTTCCCCAAATTGACAACATTATATCTCGGCTCACACTTGACCTGGATACCAAGGTTGTATGCAGATCATACAATTAGAATATATCAGAATGTTTTTCCTTTTGTCCTAATGAAAGAAGTCTAGAACTTTATCGGATGATTTCTCCTTTCAAATTTATTCTCAGCCAACTTTCCCACTAAATTTAGTGGATCAAGTTGTCAAAATTTGACCAATCCTTAGCACGCAGTAGTGACATGTACCAAGAAATGCTGACCTTGAGCTGAATCCCAAAATTGACATAGGCATTTCCTGCTTAGAAGTTAAGAGTTATAAAACAGAGGTAAACAATTTTCTTCTCTATATAAATTTGCATAGATAGCTGGTCAGGAATACAAAGAGAAAAATATGTATAAAAGGAAGTAGTTAATTCAAGGCAGCACAACTAACAAATAGCTTAGCTTTTAGGTGCATCCAATCGGAAGTGAAATCACGTTTGTATCAACACGAAAGATAATGTGTAATTAGCTAGATGCCTACTCTGATAATTAGCTAGAGTTCAGGGAGAGAAACATAACAAAAGTGGGCTACATACAATTGGCAGTAAATTATGATACATGTCTATGTACACAATAGTGAGAAATTTCCATTACATTACATGGGCATCCGACATATGGTGATTAATTCCATCACAGGGAGAGAAATAATCAGAGACACAGGTCTACCTTGAGCAGGTATCAATGTACTGCTAAAAAGCCAACGCATTAGGCATTACCGGAATAGGATATATTAGCTGTGATGATACGCAGACAAATAATTTGTTCCTTATTTCCTAGGGACATATTATCTTACATGCATCCAATCGAAAGTGCATCCAATCTGCAGATTAGCTATGAATGAGCAGCAGGCGGCACTGCGGGTCAGCGATGTCGTCAGTGCGGGCTCGCGGGATCGCTGAGTGCCGAAGTTTAGGCACAGGGTGGCAAATAGTAGCCACTTGTGGGCGATGGCTTATGGATGTGACATGGCAGCGGAAATCAGTTAACTCGTCGAGCCGTTGAGAGGTGTTGTCGCTCGAGGGCCTGATTTAGTATACGTGAATTAAGGATCGTGGGACAGCTTGTTAGCTCTTTAGGTCCCGCTGGCCGGACGTGGAGCTGGTACCTCTGGCAGCGGCGTGCATGTTATAGCACTAGATGACCTTGGTGCATGTTGCGGCGGCGGAGCGGGACACCGTTCTCAACGCACTTGTCCTCGATCATGTGGTGGATGTGACAGCGCTGCCGCCTATTGCTTGATCTTGAAGCGCTCGCCGTAGGAGCTGACCAGCGTGATCCATTAACTTTGCTTCCGTCCATGGTGTTCGCGACCATGATTCTCTTCCATACCTGATAGCTTGGAACACTAGATTTCGATTGGAAGTTTGGATTGATTTGATGCAAGGAAATCAATTCCTACCATATTTAAAGGCAAGGGGAAGGCTAGAAGAGCCGACTCGGATCTGGTCGGGACTCATGATACATGGATCGGTCTCTTGTTTAATACAGTCACGATCTCTGCATACACGGTCGAACAGATTGGATGGCCTCAGGCAGTTTTTATGACGTTGGTTGTGTGGAAGAAGGAAAGTTACGGTGAATTAGTACCACCTTGGATTTTGGAAAAAAATATGAACATGTTGGAAAAGAAAGAAAAATCGTAAATTCACGGGAAGAAGCGTACTGTGACGGTGAACCCACGGAGTCCATCTGTGCTTTATTATTAGGGAGAGATAATTTTTGTTTGATAGATTGTATTTCCTTGTTGCAATCCATGCTTAATTCACCTCATGCTTATAATCAAAATAAAGCTTTTACTAAACATATTGTTGATGCTATGATGAAATCGTTTGAAGAAAATATTGCATTGGAAGTTTGTACCCCCTAGAAAGCTTTATGATTAGTGGGAACCTACTATTAAAATTAAAATAAAATATTATGAGTGTAATGCTTCGTGTGATTTGGGTGCTAGCATTTCCACTATTCTGAAAACTTTATGTGATGTTCTAGGTTTCCATAAATTTGATGATTGTTCTTTGAATTTGCATCTAGAAGATTACACTCTTAAGAAACCTATGGGAAGGATTAATGATGTTCTTATTATTGCAAATAGTAATTATGTGCCCGTAGATTTTATTGTGCTTGATATAGATTGCAATCCTACATGCCCTATTATTCTTGGTAGATCTTTCCTTAGAACGATTGGTGGAATTATTGATATGAAAGAAGGAAACGTTAGATTTGAATTTCCGTTAAGGAAGGGAATGGAACACTTTTCAAGAAATAAAATTAAGTTGCCATATGAATCTATTATGGGGGCTACTTATGGACTACATAACAAAGATGACAATACCTAGATCTATGTTTTATATCTAGCTAGGGGCGTTAAACAATAGCGCTTGTTGGGAGGCAACCCAATTTTATTTTATTTTTTGTTTTGTCTACTATTTTTCAATAAATACACATTATTACTTCTATAGTAATTGTGTTTTGGTGTTTTAATTAGTGTTTGAGGCAAGTAAGACCTTTGGGATGGTCTATGGTGATAGTTGATTTGATCTTGCTGAAAAACAGAAACTTTTGTGTCCAGTAGAAGAATTGTTTAAAATCATATAAGCGTGATAAAATTCTGATTTTTTACACAATATTGATAAAAAATGCCTAGGTCATCTTAATATTTTGGAATTTTTGGACTTACAAAAGTATACGAAGTTTCCAGATTACTACATACTGTTCTGTTTTTTACAGATTATGTTTTCTATGTGTTGTTTGCTTATTTTGATGAATTTATGGGTACTATCAAGGGTATAAACCATGGAGAAGTTGGAATAAAGTAGATATTACAGCAATATAAAATTACAATGAGTTCACAATAGTACCTAAAGTGGTGATTTATTTTATTGTACTAATGGAGCTTATGAGTTTTCTGTTGATTTTTGTGTTGTGAAGTTTTCAAGTTTTGGGTAAAGATTTGATGGACTATGGAATAAGGAGTGGAAAGAGCCTAACAATGGGTATTCCCAAGGCACCCCAAGGTAATATTCAAGGACAACCAAGCATCTAAGCTTGGGGATGCCCCAGATGGCATCCCTACTTTCGTCTTCAATCCATTGGTAAATTTACTTGAGGCTATATTTGTATTCACCACATGATATGTGTTTTGCTTGGAGTGTCTTGTATGACATGAGTCTTTGCTTTTTAGTTTGCCACAATCGTCCTTGCTGTACACACCCTTTAACAGGGACATGCTTTAATCATGAATTTATTAGAATAATCTATGTGCTTCACTTATATCTTTTGAGCTAGGCAGTTTGCTGTAGTGCTTCACTTGTATCTTTTTAGAGCACGACTGTGGTTTTATTTTATAGAAGTTGATGAACTCTCATGCTTCACTTATATTATTTTGACAGTCTTTAAACACCATGGCAATTTTCATAGGTTATGAATTTAGTCCTAATATGATGGCAATCCAACAGGGATATAATAAAAACTTTCATATAAAGGGCATTGAATATATGAGAAGTTTGATTCCTTGCATTTGTTTTGAGATATAAAGATGGTGATATTAGAGTCATGCCAGTGAGTAATTGCGTATTGGTATAAATACATGTGTTAAAGTTTTTGATTCCCGTAGCATGCACGTATGGTGCAATGTTATGTGATGAATTCAGAGCATGATTTTTTTTATTTTCATCCTTTGTTTGGAGATCGGAAGCACGCGATGGTTAACTCCTACCAACCTATCCCCTAGGAGCATGTGTATCAGTACTTCGTTTCAATGGCTAATAAACTTTTGCAATAAGTATGTGATTTCTTTATCACTAGTGTTGAGTCCATGGATTATACGGACTCTCACCCTTCCACCATTGCTAGCCTCTCTAGTATCGCACAACTTTGCCGGTGCATTAAACCCACCATATACCCTTCCTCAAAACATCCACCATACCTACCTATTATGGCATTTCCATAGCCATTCCAAGAAATATTGCCATGCAACTTCCACTATTCCATTTTATTATGACACATATCATCATTGTCATATTGTTCTCATATGCATGAGGCATTCATATAGAGTCATATCTTAGTTCTAGTATCAAGTTGTAATTATTGAGTTGTAAGTAAATAAAAGTGTGATGATCATCATTATTAGAGCATTGTCCCATGTGAGGAAAGGATGATGGAAGCTATGATTTCCTCACAAGTTGGGATGAGTCTCCGGACTTTAATAAAATAAAAGAGGCCAAAGAAGCCCAAACAAAAAAATGAGAGAAAAAGAAAGAAGGGACAATGTTACTATCCTTTTCCACACTTGTGCTTCGAAATAGCACCATGTTATTCATGATAGAGAGTCTCTTATTTTATCACTTTCATATACTAGTGGAAATTTTTCATTATAGAACTTGGCTTGTATATTCCAATGATGGGCTTCCTCAAATTGTCCTAGGTCTTCATGAACAAGCTAGTTGGATGCACACCCACTTAGTTTCTTTTTGAGCTTTCATACACTTATAGCTCTAGAGTATCCGTTGCATGGCAATCTCGACTTACTCGCATCGATTTCAATTGATGGGAATCTGCACAGCCCATTAATTTGCCTAGTTGATGTGAGACTTTCTCCTTCCTTTTCGTTTTCTCCACAACCACCATATTCTATTCCACCTATAGTGCTATATCGATGGCTCACGCTCTTGTATTGCATGACAGTTCAAAAATTTTGAGAACACTAAAAGTATGAAACAACTCCTTGACTAACATCGGGGTTGTACATGATGAAATACTTTGTGTGATGAAGATGGAGCATACCCAGACTATATGATTTTGTAGAGATAACTTTCTTTGGCCATGTTATTTTGAGAAGACATGAATGCTTTATTAGTATGCTCGAAGTATTATTGTTTTTATGTCAATATTAAACTTTTGTTTTGAATCTTATGGATCTGAATATTCTTGCCACAATAAAGAAGATTGCACAATAGGTAGTATTCCACATTAAAAAAATCTGTTTTTATCATTTACCTACTCAAGGACGAGTAGGAATGAAGCTTGGGGGTGCTTGATATGTCTCCAGCATATCTATAATTTTTGATTGTTCCATGGTGAAAGAACAAGTGCTCCCTGGGTGGTTTTGGTAATTAATGCCAACATATCTCTTGTTGGACTAACACTTTTACCTAGTATGTTTCAGATAAGTTCAACAATGGAGTGGCATGGACTAGAGGATGTGGAACCTCTTCAAGATGCTAAGGACAAAGGATTGGCTCAAGCTTCAAGATCAAGACTCTACATTTTCTATTTTAGTGATCCAAGATCACATTGAGTCTATAGGAAAAGCCAATACTATCAAGAGGGGATGAGTGTTTCTTAATGGCTTGCTTGCTCAAAGTGCTTAGTGATATGCTCCAAAACCGTCAACTACCTTCCCACATCCACATATGACCTAAACCAAAAGTCAAACTCGGCCCCACCGATTCTTTCTATCCGGAGCCACCGAGTTCAGTTAACATAGCAACTGCCAGAAACCCTAATCAGTTCGATCTCACCGATGGGATCTCGGTCTCACCGAGATGGGCTTGCAAACTCTCTTTACCTGTTGCAATATTTTTGGTCCCACCGAGATATGCAATCGGCCCCACCGAGTTTGCTTGGCCAACTCTCTGTTTCTCTTATTACCCAAATCGGTCCCACCGAGTTTGAGTAATCGGTCAAACCGAGTTTTGGTTTTACCCTAACCCTAGCACATCGGTTCCACTGAGTTGAACTAGTCGGTCCCACTGAAAACCCTAACGGTCACTAGGTTTACTAAATCGGTCCGACCGAGTTTTTCCCTTTGGTCTCACCGAGATAGGTAAATTGAGTGTAACGGTTAGATTTTGTGTGGAGGCTATATATACCCCTCCACCCACTCTTGATTCGTGGAGAGAGCCATCAGAACATACCTACACTTCCAATACACATTTTCTAAGAGAGAACCACCTACACTTGTGTTGAGGTCAAGATATTCCATTCCAACCATATGAATCTTTATCTCTAGCCTTCCCAAGTTGCTTTCCACTCAAATCTTCTTTCCACCAAATCCAAATCCTGTGAGAGAGAGTTGAGTGTTGGGGACACTATCATTTGAAGCACAAGAGCAAGGAGTTCATCATCAACACACCATTTGTTACTTCTTGGAGAGTGGTGTCTCCTAGATTGGCTAGGTGTCACTTGGGAGCCTCCGACAAGATTGTGGAGTTGAACCAAGGAGTTTGTAAGGGCAAGGAGATCGCCTACTTCGTGAAGATCTACCGCTAGTGAGGCAAGTCCTTCGTGGGCGACGACCGTGATGGAATAGACAAGGTTGCTTCTTCATGGAACCTTCGTGGGTGGAGCCCTCCATGGACTCACGCAACCCTTACCCTCCGTGGGTTGAAGTCTCCATCAACGTGGATGTACGATAGCACCACCTATCGAAACCACGACAAAAACCTCCGTGTCTCCAATTGCGTTTGAATACTCCAAACCCTTCTCTTTACATTCTTGCAAGTTGCATGATTTACTTTCCGCTGCTCATATACTCATTGCATGCTTGCTTGATATGTATTATGTTTGTTAAACTTGTTCTTAAACTCCACTTAAACTTAAGAATTTAAAAAAAACTGCAACTTTTGGCACTTAGTGTCTAATCACCCCCCTCTAGACACCTCTTCTCAATCCTTTCAATTGGTATCAAAGCATTGGTCTCCATTGCCTTGGTTTAAACACCATTGGAGGAAGATGGATGTGTCTACTTTGGGGAGTCTTAGACATAGAGTGCTTATTCTTGATGGAGAGTATTTTCATGAGTGGAAAAATGAAATGCTTGAGATTTTCAATGAATATCATTTGAACAAGTACATTACTAGCCCTTGTGCACCTCATGTTGATCCTTTGCACCCTACCCTAGATGAAGATATTGACATGATTCGCATTGTTAGAACTGTTAATCTTATCAGTAGAGGCTTGCCTAGAAACTTGATTGGATGTTTGCCGACTCTTAAGTGTACCTACACCATATGGAAATTTCTTGAGGAACTCTTTCCTAATTACTCCTTGAAAGATCTAGATGAAATCCTCCATAAGTCTATTGCTTTGATTAAGATGAGTTCCAATGATCCCAAATTTGGTGACTGCTTATTTGAGCTTACTAATCTTACGAGTGCCAAAGGAGATGTTCGAATCATTAGCAATATCATTTCCAGAGCTATTAGAATTCATAAAGATAACTATAGAAATGATCATTTATCTAATGAATTTGCCTCTCTATGAATTGATCAATCACAAGATGATGTTGAACATGAATACTCAGATGAGGATGAGGATAATGATGATGATGATGATGATGATGATAGTGACTATGATCTCAATGATGCAATGAGACACTTTGGTCTTATGGAAAATCTTCGCAGCTACATGGCTGGAGGAAAGGAATGGGCCCTTGATAGTGGATGTACTGATCATATGATCGGAGATAAAGACATGTTCCGTGAGCTTGCTGAAAATGATGGCCCTCGAAAGTATGTCACTTTTGGTGATAATTCAAAGGGTAAGGTGGTTGGCCTTGGTAAGGTGGCCATCTCACATGATAGCTCCATACAAAATGTCATGCTCATTGAATCTCTTGGCTACAACTTACTTTCATTATCTAGACTTGCTGATTTCGGTTTCAATGTCCTTTTTACCGAAGTAGACTGCCAAGTGTTTTGTAGAGATAATCATAAAATGGTCTTTACCGATATACGTAGAGGAGATCTTTACATTGTTGATTTCACTAAAAAGGCTCAACCTAAAACTTGCTTAATTGCCAAATCTTCTAAAGGCTGGTTGTGGCATAGAAGACTAGGTCATGTTGGTATGAAAAATCTTGATAAGCTTATTAAAGG
This sequence comes from Triticum urartu, assembly GCF_056163025.1. Taxonomy (NCBI): domain Eukaryota; kingdom Viridiplantae; phylum Streptophyta; class Magnoliopsida; order Poales; family Poaceae; genus Triticum; species Triticum urartu. The sequence continues at coordinate 357,409,519 of NC_141876.1, read as the reverse complement.
TGATCATATCCTTGGAATAAAAGATGTCATATTTCACAAGGATAGACTTTGTAGTGCTTGTCAAGCAGGAAAACAAGTTGGAGGAAGTCACCGCGCAAAGAACATCATGACCACAAGAAGACCACTCGAGCTACTTCACATGGATCTCTTTGGTCCAAATGCCTACAAGAGTCTCGGTGGTAACTCATTTGGTCTAGTCATAGTTGATGATTTTTCAAGATTTACGTGGGTGTTCTTTCTTGATGATAAATCGCAGGTCCAAAAGATCTTCAAAAAATTCGCTAGGAAGGCCCAAAATCAGTTTGAAATGAAGATCAAGAAGGTTCGGAGCGACAACGGAACGGAGTTCAAGAACGCAAATGTGGACACCTTTATTGACGAAGAAGGGATTTCACACAAGTTCTCGGCTACGTACACACCTCAACAAAATGGAGTTGTTGAAAGGAAGAACCGGACTCTTATCGAGATGGCAAGAACGATGCTTGATGAGTACAAAATGCCAAAGTACTTTTGGGCGGAAGCGGTTGAGACAGCTTGTCACGCAACAAATCGCTTGTATCTTCACAAGCTACTCGACAAGACGGCATATGAGCTCCTCACCGGTAACAAACCCCAAGTTGGATACTTTTGAGTATTCGGCTCAAAGTGCTACATTCTTGATAAGCACCGTCGTTCTAAATTTGATCTTAAATCTCATGAAGGTTTCCTACTTGGTTATGGCTCAAACTCTCACACTTACCGTGTCTACAACAATTTCACCCAAAAGGTTGAAGAGACGGTAGATGTGAAGTTTGATGAATCTAACGGCTCGCAAGTAGAGCAATTGCCAATTGATGTAGGAGACAAAGACCCTTCGGAAGCAATTCAAGACTTGTCCATTGGCAAGATTCGTCCAACGGAAGTGAAGGAGAGTACCTCGTCCGTCCAAGTGGAAGCTTCTACCTCACGACAAGGTGAACCAAGAGTTGATACGGAAGCATCCACAAGTGGGACACGCCAAGATGAAGAAAACGAGGAAGCGCACCAAGATGAAAATCAACAACCCCCTTCTCCACCACGACAAGAGAACGACAACGTAAACAATGAAGAAGGCCAAGAAGAAGAACAAGATGAATAGGATGTTCCACCCCGACCCAAGCGAAAGCTTTCACGAGTTCGAGCAAGAATTGCCAAAGATCATCCCGTCGAGCAAATCTACAATGATATCCAAACCGGGAGAATCACTCGCTCTAAAACTCGTTTAGCTAACTTTTGTGAACATTACTCATTCATCTCTAGCATTGAACCTATGAAGGTTGAAGAAGCATTGGAGGATCCGGATTGGATAAACGCTATGCATGAAGAGCTACACAACTTTGAGAGAAATCAAGTGTGGACTTTGGTCGAGAAGGCCGACAACAACCACAACATCATTGGTACCAAATGGGTGTTTCGCAACAAGCAAGATGAAGATGGATAAGTGGTTCGCAACAAAACACGTCTCATCGCCCAAGGCTACACACAAGTTGAAGGTATGGACTATGGTGAGACATATGCTCCCGTTGCTAGACTTGAGTCCATTCTCATCTTACTTGCTTATGCTAATCACCATGATATCACCTTGTACCAAATGTACATTAAAAGTGCTTTTCTAAATGGCAAAATCGAAGAGGAAGTTTATGTTAAGCAACCTCCCGGCTTCTTCAATCCTAAGAAACCTAATCATGTTTACAAACTTCACAAAGCCCTTTATGGTCTTAAACAAGCTCCTAGAGCATGGTATCAATGCTTGACCAAATTCCTTATTGAAAAAGGCTTTGAAATTGGTAAAATTGATTCTACTCTTTTTACTAAAAGGGTTAATGGAGAACTATTTGTGTGCCAAATTTATGTTGATGATATCATATTTGGTTCACTAACCCTCATTTTAGTGAGAAGTTTGGAAAGCTAATGTCAGAGAAGTTTGAGACGTCTATGATGAGTGAACTCAAATTCTTTCTCGGTTTGCAAATCAAGCAAACTAAGGAAGGTACCTATGTCTCTCAAATGAAGTACACCAATGACTTATTCAAGAAGTTCAATATGCAAGAATGCAAAGGTATGACTACACCCATGCCTACTAGTGGACATCTTGATTTGACCAAAGATGGTCAACCGGTTGATCAAAAGGTTTATCGCTCTATGATTGGTTCATTGTTATATCTATGTGCCTCTCGTCCCGATATTATGCTAAGTGTGTGCATGTGTGCACGATATCAAGCTGCTCCTAAAGAATGTCATCTTAAGGCTGTGAAAAGGATAGTGATATACCTAATCCATACACCAAATTTTGGCATTTGGTATCCTAAGAGGTCCTCTTTTGATCTTGTTGGCTACTCCGATTCGGACTATGTCGGAGACAAGGTTGATAGAAAGTCCACTTCGGGTACTTGTCAATTCCTTGGTAGATCTCTTGTGTCTTGGTCTTCCAAGAAACAAAACTCGGTATCCATATCCACCGCCGAAGCGGAATACATTGCCGCTGGTTCATGTTGCGCTCAATTACTTTGAATGACCCAAACTCTTAAAGTTTATGGGATATTTGTGAAACATGTTCCATTGCTATGTGACAATGAAAGTGCTATTAAGATTGCTCACAATCCCGTGCAACATTCTCGAACTAAGCATATTGAAGGTCGTCATCATTTCATTCGAGATCATGTTGCAAAAGGGGACATTAACCTTAAGCATGTTCGCACCGATAAGCAATTGGCGGATATATTCACTAAACCACTTGATGAGAAAGTGTTTTGTAGGTTGAGGGGTGAATTGAACATCATTGATGCTTCAAACTTGGAGTAGGAACTCCATTTGATACATGCGGGGCATGATCCTATGACTAATCCTCGATATTTTTCTTATGATGCTATTCATATTTCTTGGATATATTTGTACCTTGCATGTTATCTAACCCGTGTAGGTGCTTGGTTGAATCTAAATCTATGGGATTGCAACTCACCCACATCTTGAGCAATCTCTACATCATCAAGTCTCTACACAATGGTGGTTGAAGACAAGGAAGCACGAAACCATTCAAACATATCCTTTGGCAAATTCCATGTTGAGTCTCATGATTGTCATTTTGGATACACAAGTGCTCTTCCTTGCAAAGCTAACCCATGTAGGTAGATGAACTCAAACTCCAAGTGGTGCTCCCAACCCTTGATGAACTACATCAACCTTGAGCAACCCACACAAGTTCAACTACATGAACAAGATCAACACCACCACCCAAGATATGTTATTCCATCTTAGAGAAGCTTTAATCCAAGTCATGAGTCAAAGCAACTCGACAAGATGTGAATACATCAAAAGGCTTAAATGAAAAATGGTAACCCCATTTTGAGCTTAAACGATGAGTATGACCTATGATCAGATGCTCTCACTTGACTCCTAAGTCAATATACTCTAACATAGGTGACTTTGTCACCGAACATTTCTAGATGAAGTTCTCTAGTGTTTCTCCATGCTTTTGCATTTGCATATTTGTTTACCCTTTCAAAAAAAACTTCATCTAGAACTTTTAGTTTCTTTTCTTTCCTTTTTGTTCTGCATTTTCTGCATCCAATTCATTGCAAATCTTTCAGTTAATTCCTTGCTTATCCTTGTGAGATCTTACTTCTCTAGTGAGCTGAGGTGACCAGTGGTTTCACTCTGATGAACTCGGTCACACCGGTTTGTTCTCTTCGGACCAACCGAAATCCTTCGGTGCAACCGAAGCACACAACTCGGAGTCACCGATTTCATCACAGGAAAGCAAACTTGCCACTTATTCCTGATTTCTGTTTGCTCCAGTTCCACTCAATGATTCTTGTCCTCTGCTAGCATCATATTATACATGATGCTTTGCTCTGTGACTCAAGGACCAACCCATTTGTATCACATGTCCAAAAGAGCCCTTCTTGGAAATTGATGTCAAAGGGGGAGAGAGAGATCACATCAAAGCTTAATCCTTCCTATAGGGGGAGAAAGAGAGAGTACTCAGGGGGAGAGAGTTTCTCAACTAGGAGAAAGTAATATCATCAAAGACCCCATATGCTTGGTGTTCAAGAGGAGAGATGTCACATGTCTTTAAGAGGAGAAAGACATGTTTGGTTGCTTGCTTTAGCTCAAGCTCTGTTGTTTCTTTTTTGTTGCTTTGATTTTCTGTTCCCTATCTTCTCCCAATATCCCATGCAGATTCAGGGGGAGCAAGACATCTAAGGGAAGGAAATATCTGATTTTATTGTGTATCTTTACCTTTGGGGGCATGTCTATATCCAATGTGGTACTTAGTACTCACTCTACATGTCATCCCATCTTGGTTCTCTTGTGGTTTCTCTTGTTTGCTCTGGTCAGTAGGTGTATCTGTGTTATTTAACCTTGTTTGCGCAGGTTCATCCCATCCTAAGCCAACTCAAGACCACAAGGTAAGTATATGCAGGTTTGATGTATGTTGTCATCAATTACCAAAAAGGGGGAGATTGAAAGCACAAGTGCTCCCTGGGTGGTTTTGGTAATTAATGTCAACATATCTCTTGTTGGACTAACACTTTTACCTAGTATGTTTCAGATAAGTTCAACAATGGAGTGGCATGGACTAGAGGATGTGGAACCTCTTCAAGATGCTAAGGACAAAGGATTGACTCAAGCTTCAAGATCAAGACTCTACATTTTCTATTTTAGTGATCCAAGATCACATTGAGTCTATAGGAAAAGCCAATACTATCAAGAGGGGATGAGTGTTGCTTAATGGCTTGCTTGCTCAAAGTGCTTAGTGATATGCTCCAAAACCCTCAACTACCTTCCCACATCCACATATGACCTAAACCAAAAGTCAAACTCGGCCCCACCGATTCTTTCTATTCGGAGCCACCGAGTTCAGTTAACATAGCCACTGCCAGAAGCCCTAATCAGTTCGGTCTCACCGATAGGATCTCGGTCTCACCAAGATGGGCTTGCAAACTCTCTATTACCTGTTGCAATATTTTCGGTCCCACCGAGATATGCAATCGGCCCCACCGAGTTTGCTTGGCCAACTCTCTGTTTATTATTACCAAATCGGTCCCACCGAGTTTGAGTAATCGGTCATACCGAGTTTTTGTTTTACCCTAACCCTAGCACATCGGTTCCACCGAGTTGAACTAGTCGGTCCCACCGAAAACCCTAATGGTCACTAGGTTTACTAAATCGGTCCGACCAAGTTTTTCCCTTCGGTCTCACCGAGATTGGTAAATTGAGTGTAACGGTTAGATTTTGTGTGGAGGCTATATATACCCCTCCACCACTCTTCATTCATGGAGAGAGCCATCAGAACATACCTACACTTCCAATACACATTTTCTGAGAGAGAACCACCTACACTTGTGTTGAGGTCAAGATATTCCATTCCAACTATATGAATCTTGATCTCTAGCCTTCCCAAATTGCTTTCCACTCAAATCTTCTTTCCACTAAATCCAAATCCTGTGAGAGAGAGTTGAGTGTTGGGGAGACTATCATTTGAAGCACAAGAGCAAGGAGTTCATCATCAACACACCATTTGTTACTTCTTGGAGAGTGGTGTCTCCTAGATTGGCTAGGTGTCACTTGGGAGCCTTCGACAAGATTGTGGAGTTGAAGCAAGGAGTTTGTAAGGGCAAGGAGATCGCCTACTTCGTGAAGATCTACCGCTAGTGAGGCAAGTCCTTCGTGGGCGACGGCCGTGATGGAATAGACAAGGTTGCTTCTTCGTGGACCCTTCGTGGGTGGAGCCCTCCGTGGACTCGCGCAACTGTTACCCTCCGTGGGTTGAAGTCTCCATCAACGTGGATGTACGATAGCACCACCTATCGGAACCATGACAAAAACCTCCGTGTCTCCAATTGCGTTTGAATACTCCAAACCCTTCTCTTTACATTCTTGCAAGTTGCATGCTTTACTTTCCGCTGCTCATATACTCATTGCATGCATGCTTGATATGTATTGTGTTTTTTAAACTTGTTCTTAAACTCCACTTAAACTGAAGAATTTAAAAAAAAACTGCAACTTTTGGCACTTAGTATCTAATCACCCCCCTCTAGACACCTCTTCTCGTTCCTTTCACATGCTATTATTGTAAGTGCATCTAGTGCCCCTTAGTGATTTTGGCGTATTGAAGACTTATAGGTTAAGGGACTAATGTGTTTGTGAGTGTACACAGGTTCTATAAGTCCATGAGGAGTTTGATATTTACGAAGAAAGTCGACCCTAAAAATGAATGTCTTCAGTTCAAGACTTTGGTTTTCTTTAAGACTTTGGAAATGAGGAAATTGGTGTGACCCTTAAGACTTTGACATTGATGCAAGGATTATGAAGCATGAAGACTTTTGTTTTCATAATTTCATTTTCTCTTTCTTGAGTCATAGGAAACACCATACTATTAAAGGGGGTTGAGGTAAAACACTTTCCAAGGGATGCTCATCTCAAATCCTACACCTACCCCATACTTTCGAGTGAAGCCATTGGAAATCTCATATAGTTCAATCAATTTCTTCAGTGACAGAGATGAAGTTCTTCTGTTCTCTGAGGAATTTGTTCTGATTGAGGTGTTAGGAATCTGCCAGTGCGGATTGCCTACAAGTGAGGAACATGATAGCCCTAAGGAATTTGAGAGCTCAATTTCCAACCATTGTTGTGCTATGCGCCAGCTGTCCCAGAATATCCTATCCACCTAACGGTCATATCATTGAAGGGCATTTATGTCCGCCCCCTACAACCCCTAGCTGGTTGGCTGCACTGAGAGAAAATGACACTTGTCATTGAGAGCATCCCATCCTCTGAGGACTTTGAGCGAAAATCATTAGTGAGGAAAACCCAAACCTAAACACCTACAACACAATGTGATTGAGCATCACTAAAGAGATTGTTCCTATGTGGAACTGATGCTTGTTACCTTTGAAGACTATGCATCTTCTAGATGGTTAGGCGTCATGGTCTAGTGCATCCAAGAGGAATCGTGAATCGTAGAGTGACCAAGTCTGTGAAGGTTTAGAAGTCACTTGACAACTTACCATGAGTGATTGGGCGAGGTCTGTGTGACCTTAGCTCAAGGAGAATACATTGAGGACTGTGTGTCCTCAGGTTTAAATACCTAGCAGCTCCAACCAGACGTACAATTGGCACAGCAGTTGGAACTGGTCTACCAACTCATTGTCTTCACCAAGCTACTGGTTCTGTTTCCTCGACCCTTTCATTTCCTCATTCATGTGTTGATGAAATTGATCATTACTGTTTGAGGACTTTGACTGAAGACTTTCTCAATTTCCTCAATCCTATTTCTTCAGTCACTTTGTCTTCTGCTTGCTTATCCTGTTCACACGCCACCTGTACTCTGTGCTTGTTTCATATTATCATGATGACTGTGTTACTGCCATGTTATGCTTGCACCTGAGTAGTTATTCCGCTACTTGTAGTTCACCTCTGAGAAAATTCCTCAAGTTGAATTTCCTCAGTGAAGAATTCATAAAAAACGCCTATTCACCGCCCTCTAGTCGATATAACGCACTTTCAATTGGTATTAGAGCAAGGTACTCCCTTGTTCTATGTGATTTTGGTTAAACCACCTGGAGTTTTAGTTAGGTCGACCGCAGGTATGAAGAAAGTGTCATGCCCCATCTTTGATGGTCATGATTATCCCAAGTGGAAGGCCATGATGAGGAATCGCCTCATGGAGATGAACAATGAGCTGTGGACCATCAATGAGATTGTTCTTACAGATCTATGCAAGATGGCGCATACTGATGACATTCACAAGTACACGTGGTTGGACACTATGGCGAAGGACATCATCTGCTCCTGCTTATCCAGAAATCAGTTCAGGCTCATTATGCATCTCTACGATGCGAAGCTTATCTGGGACCGAATCTCTAACGTTTATGAAGGTCATCGAACTCTTCATGATCCATGGTTTGATGAGTTCAAGGAATCACTCAAAACGATGACTTTCTAACCCGAACCCTCATCTTCTTCACCACGCCTCATGGCAAAAGGTGCAAAGGTACCCCGATATTCCTCATCTGAATCTAGTGATCATGAATCTGATGAAAATCTCAAACCTAGCTATTCTGAACTTGCTAAGATTGCCGTCAAACAACAAAAGGCTTTAGAAAAGGTTCAAAATCTGCTAGATAAAAGCAATGACATGTTGGGTGACGAAATGGATCGAACTCAAACTCTGACTGATAATCTTCAGTGACTACAGTCCAAGTTTGATAACCTTCAAAGTCATCATAACACTCTCTTAGCCAATCATGAGAAGCTTTCTTATGAATTTCTTCAAAGAAAGCGAGATCTTGAGAAGATTAGGGTGATGAAGATCTTCAGAAGGAAAACGATTCATTGCTTGCTCAACAAATCAGTTCCGCTCAGGATGAATTCATTCCACCATGTTTGAAATGCATTGAATGTGAATCTGCTAATTCTTCAACTAAAAGTTCAAATGCTTCTATTGCTGCAAATTCTTCGACTGTCTCTGTGGTCACAAATTCCTCATCTGAGGATACCACAAGTATCACTGACAATGCGGAGTTGAAGGAATTGTATGTGACAGGCATGCACAAAAGCCTCAAAGGGCATCAGGCTCTTTGTGAAGTGGTTAAGAAGCAGATCCTCAACAGGAATCCTAGGAAAGAGGGTATTCCCTTTGAGAGGAAACTCAATGCTAATGGGACCTACTGGAAACATGAGCAGTATCCCAAAAGCTCATGGGTTTCTGCAAAAGGCCATCTAGTAGATCCATCCACTTTATCTGGTTTTACATGTGACTCTTCATATTCACCTGATGAGTCATTTGACTCCAACTATAAATTGTTCAAAAACGAGAATGGTGAAGTATTTGCTAGATATGTTGGAACTAACCGCAGGAATGGTCCCCCTATGAAGAAAATCTAGGTTCCCAAAAGGTGCCTTGAAAGTCTTCAGGTGAATGTCCTCATGACACCACCTATGAAGAATAGGAACCCTAGATCAAATACTTCATATGGACGAAAGTCTTCATATGGATCCAAATCCTCTTACAGATCAAATTCCTCACATGGATCCAAAGCCTCATATGAACATCATCGTGCTAACGCTTCTGTTTCGCAGTGAAAATCTAAAATCTATGAATATGTGCATTATTCTTCAAATCATTATGTTCATAAGTCCTCGAAGAATTTCTTTGCTTACTCATATGCATACTCTAACCGCTCTTCCGTGAAACGAAGTGCACTGGCGTCAATGTCAGCTTTCTCTTATGGATCTCGCAGAATGATGAACTCTTTGCCACCCCTCCTGATGTGGGTGGTGAAGAAAAAGAACCAATCCCTTATGCAGGGTGAGGTCTCCACACGAACTTGAACATCTGAAGAATTTGCTGGAGGCCTGAATGTACTTGAAAGGACGCAAGCTAATCATGAAGAAATGATTTACTCATTTCTTACATCCTCATACTGCTTTATATATGTTGCTACATTTGATGAAATCATGTCTGATGAATTTGATGGCATATTATTCATTGATGAAGTATATGAGTCCATAACAAGCACTAATTCATCTGCAGGATGATCAACCGAAAGCTACTGAGTGGGTCCTCAATAGTGGATGTATAAATCACATGACCGGTGACAATAACTTATTGATGGACACTGCTTTGTCTCCATCGCATCTGAAGCATATCACCTACGCTGACAAAGGCAAAAGCAAGGTAGGGTTGCGATCTCAAAGGATCAACACATGGACAAAGTCATGCTTATCGAGTCCCTAGGATTCAACCTCATGTCTGTCTCAATGCTTTGTGATCTTGATATGGTTGTCGTCTTTGGCAAATATCGTTGCATTGTGCTCATGGAATCTGACAATTCCAAAGTCTTAGAAGGCTTTAGGAGAAGAGACTTGTATATTGTTGATTTCTCTGCAGGACCACAGCCTGCCACATGCCTACTTGCAAAAGCTTTAGAAGGCTGGTTATGGAATCGACGACTAGGTCATGCTGTCATGAGGAACTTACATACTCTCACGAAGAAGAAGCACGTCATTGGCATCGAGGGTGTCAAATTCCTCAAAGATCATCTTTGTGGGGCTTGTGAGGCCGGAAAGATGACCAGATCCAAGCATCCCTCGAAGACTATCATGACTACCACTTGTCCTTTTGAATTGCTTCACATGGATCTCTTTGGCCCAACTCATTATGCCACACTAACAAATGCAGCATCTCTATATGGCTTTGTTGTTGTTGATGACTATTCTTGTTACACTTGGGTGCATATCATCACTTACAAAACTGAAGTGCGGGAAGTCTTCAAACGATTTTCCTCAAGGGCCTCGACAAATTTCAATGTGAAGATCAAGCATATCCGGAGTGACAATGGGTCCGAGTTTAAGAATACTGGTCTTGATGACTATCTTGATGAACTTGGTATTTGTCGGTGCAACGAACCCTGGGTCTGTTGACCAACTGTGCATAGGCACAAGATCAAGATTGAAGCACCAGCTAAAATCAAAGATTGAAGAACCAAGAGATTTGAAGAACCAACATGCAGCTCAGAAGGACCAAGATTGAGGCTAAGGAGCAGGATATCGACAAGAGAAGGGCCTCCCTTGCCGGGCAGGCGAGCCCGGCAAGGGGCGAGGCCACCAACAGAAGTAAGCAACCAAGGCTCCCCGACAGAGCCTGTCGGGGCTCACGGGGGCAGAACTGCCCCACCAACCACTCAAGCACGACTCACATCGTCAATCAGTGCGGTGTCAAGCGGCAAGATGATTAAGTGGCAGTTATTTGCCACATGGCAGCCATTTCCTACAGAGAAGCCTACAGATGACACCTGTCCTGCAACGTGTCAAGAGAGCAAGTGCGGAGCTGGCAAGATAGCCCGGCAGGCCTTGCCGGGCGCCCAGATATGTGACACTAAGCGACGCATTTAATGCACCCTGTCAGCCCGCAGAGTTAGGTATGATAGCACTATTTGGTATCATATTAGTGGATAATGACCACTTTGCTACCGTGGTGACCACTTAATCTATGAAAGGAGGCCCATGGCACTCGTAGGGGGGTTAGGAAGTTGAAAAGTTGACAACTCCAAGCCACCACACGCATGTAGTCACTGCAGGCAAACCTTACTGGGCAAGTGTACTGCACACCACCACATCCATTCTTCCATCAATCCACTAAAGCAGGAGTAGGGTCTTATGCCTCACGGCGGCCCAAACCTGGGTAAATCGCTTGTGTGCTCTCTGCCGTGCTGTCGTACGCTTGTCTGCTCTTTGTGCAACGCACTGTCCCCTTGCCAAACCAACAAGGAGCCACCTGGTCCCATAGGTTGCCGCAGAAATCGTGCGACATCTCTGGCGCGCCAGGTAGGGGGAGCACTTGCGCGAATATGAAAGTGTATGCCTCGCGTCATCTTCATCGTCATCTTCATTCTCGACAGCGCCATCGGCCTTGGCGCCCGAGAAGAAATCTGGCACCTTGCTCCACCCATCCACCTCGAAGGCTCCGAGCCCGCGGCCTCTAACACTATGGGGGACACAGGGGCATGCGAGGACATGGACGCCGCTGGGGCGTGGTTGGAGCAGGTGGCACCGTTACCACCTCCCCCGCGGCCGGCACGGGGGCCAGACCTACCGGAGGAGAACAGCATGTGCATCGTCTCAACGATCAAGCTCTACAAGGTGTGGGCGAGGGGGTCACTCTGTCTGCCCCCTCCTCTTGCCGACGAGCACAGCCGCAGCGATGGTGCTCGGTCCAGGGTGAGCCATCACCCTCCGGTCGCCCCCATCATGGGAACGGCTGCAATGCATGCACCTCCTCCCGGACGAGCCAACCAAGCCGCTACACTCGACGAAGCCGCTGATCTTCAGGCACCACCACCGCGTGACCCCGCTGCCCCGGTATTCACCCCACCGCAGCATGGGCACGGCGTCGCCGCCGCCGCTGGCACCATCCGGAGCCAAGCGACGGTGTGATCGACGTCATCGACATCCATGCCAAGCACGGCCACAGAAGCCATGGCATGAGCTCAACTATTACCGAGGTTCCCGCCAGCAGCCGAGCAGATGGATGAGTGGAGTGCCACCATCCAAAGCCTGCTCGGTTTTGCCGAAGCTGGGGGCTCACGACGAGCTTGCCCAATACAACCTCCCCAAGCGACGGCCATCGCCCGCGCTGCCAGCCGTACGAAGGTGCCCGTCCCCACGGTTCAGTCCCCGCCACAGCAGCCGGCAAGGGCGTGGCAGAATCAAGACCCGACGGTGTCTCGATGGCCTCTTCTGACCCTCGAGCACGTTCAGGCCAATGTCGAACCACGGAAGACAGGCAACGGGGAGACGCACGCGTCGTCCCTGAACGACGCTGCAACGATCCGCGCCAGACTGACGGGTGCAACGGCCTCAACATCGACGAGCCTGCGCTCGGTGTTGGCGAGTACCTACCCTTGGAGGTTGGCTGCCCTGCCTTTACACAAGAGCTGCAGCAAGTCCATTGGCCGTCCGTTCGCACATTCAAGCTAGAGATACCTGAGAAGTACGACTGGAGGTTGAACCCGGCAGAGTTCCTGGGCATCTACACCATCGCTGTTCAGGATGCTGGGGGAAGAGATGAGAAGGTGTTCGCCAACTATTTCCCTTTGGCCCTCAAGTACAATGTGAGGTCTTGGCTGATGCACCTGTCATAGAACTCCATTTCTTCATGGGCAGACCTATGCCATGAGTTCATCAGTGCCTTCACCGGTGGTCACCAAGAGCCCGGCAGGCCCAACGACCTATAACTTCTCTAGCAGAAGGAAGGACAAACCCTCCATAAGTATTTGCAAAGATTTAGTAAAATTCATAGAAATATTCCAAATATCCATTTGGCAGCCGCTATAGCATCTTTCCAATCTAATGTGCGCAACCGCCGCATTCGTTCCAAAATGAATGTGTGGTTGCGCAAGACTGTGAAAGAAATATATATGCTGGTGGACAAATGTGCCCGGATGGAAGAAGGAAGGTAGTTGCATGGAGAGGAGGATTGCATTAATGTTGATTCAGAGGATGAGGATGAATCAACCAGTCAAAGGAAGGGCAAGAAGCGCAGTAAGAAGCCAAGAGATAAAGCAGTGATGACTGTAGAAGGTTCAGGCACGCCTAGTACCGGCAAGAAGGCCAAGGCTGAGGCCCCCGTCAAGGAAGCTACCGCATGCACTGCCCGTCGGGAGGCCACTGCCGCAAAAAAAGTTGGGAAAGGTGATGGGCCATACTGCAAGATCCACCGGACCAAAGGCCACGACCTTCAGTAGTGTTATCAAGTTGAACAGCTTCTCAAGAGACAAAGGGCAGAATATGATAAGCGCGATAAGGAGAAAGGTCAAATTCCCGCTGGCGGTAAGGGCCAAGGTGGTGAAGCAAATCACCCCGGCAGACCCTTTCGGAACCAAGGAAAGCCCGCCAGGGGCCAAGAGAAGGAAACTTGTGATGATGCCAGTGATGGAGGGGATGAAGAAGAAACTAGTGAGCAGGAATTTCAGAAGGCCACTGACGCCCTATGAATTGATGGAGGTGCATCTTTGCACACCTCTCGTCGCCAACTCAAGCGATGGGCATGAGAGGTCAATGTTGTGGAACTAGCGCCAGAGGCCTGGAAGCCGCTCAAGTGGTCCCGCACGCCCATCATCTTTGACGAGGAGGATCACCCTTGCCGCACTATGGGGGTAGGGTGTTTGCCGTTGTTGGTATCCCCAATAATTCGCAACCTCAAGGTCACAAAGATGTTATTGGATGGCGGGGCCGGGTTGAATATCATTTACCCAGCAGTTATCAGCAAACTTCAGATAGGACAAGAGGAGCTAGAGGCCACTAGCATGTTTCAAGGAGTTAATCCTGGCAGGAGTCATCCTAAGGGAAAGATTACGTTGCCGGTGACGTTTGGGGGAGAACTGAAGTATCAGACTGAGAAGATTGTGTTTGATGTGGTTGATCTCCCCCTGCCATACAATGGGATTCTTGGACGACAAGCCCTGGCCAAGTTCATGGCAGCATCCCACTATGCTTACAACACCCTGAAAATGCCCGGGCCATTGGGAGTCCTCACTCTTCTGTCAGATGAGAAGGATGCAATTATCTGTGTGGACAAGATGAATCGAGATGCAGTCGCAGCAGAGGCTGCGGTGGCAGCAGTTCCCGCCATGGAATGCAAAGGAAAGAAGCAGGATTGTAGGACCTCCAGCAAGGAGTCTGGGAAGCGTGCCCCCTCCGAGTGCACAACACCCATTGACGACCTACCGGAGTGTTCCAACAGCAAGAGATCCAAGGTTATCGCACCCCAAGTGAAGAAGGTCCCAGCAGGGCTGGCTGGCATTGATGGTACTTTCACTATCAGCGCCACCCTCGACATTAAATAGGAAAGAGCACTCATTGCATTCCTGTGGGCGAATATTGATGTGTTTGCTTGGCAACCATCTGATATCCCCGGTGTTCCCAGGGAGGTAATTGAGAACCAGCTTGCTATCTGCCCATATGCCTGAACCGTCAAGCAGAAAGTATGGTAACAGCCCTTGGAGAGACAATAGTACATTGCCGAAGATATCAAGAAGTTAGAGGCAGCAGTTCATTTCCGAAGAGATCAAGAAGTTAGAGGCAGCTGGTGATGCTGATATATACCTAGGGTAGGGTCATAGGTCTGACCTATACGTCCTATCCAAGGACACTGTCATAGAAGCAAAGAAGCGCAAGAGACCACAGGGAGGGCCCAACAAAGGTGTCGAGTGCAATCCACTCGACCGATCAGCTACTCGGAGACCCCTCCTTTATGAAGTCGCTCGACCAATCGACCATTCAAGAATCCACTCGACCTATTGAAGACCAGTAGTCATCCGGAACGGCAACGAACGAGCGTTCACTCTGTAATCTTTAAGGCCATTAAGGCATTTAAGGCTGGCGTTACCAGTAACGCCTCATCTTTATGTACATTGAACCTTGTGTAACGGAGGGGAGCTGGGGTCCTGGCGCACTCTATATAAGCCACCCCCTCCTCTGGGACAAGGGTTTGCACCCCCTGTAACACACACACACACACACATAATCCAGTCGACCGCCTGCGGGCACCGAGACGTAGGGCTGTTACTTCCTCTGCGAAGGGCCTGAACTCGTAAAACTCGTGTGTAAAACTTTGCCATAGCTAGGATCTTGCCTCCTCATACCTACCCCCATTCTACTGTCAATCTTAGATCCACAAAAGTTAGCGCCCACCATGGGGCAGGTGTCTTAGCGACTTTTTGGTGGAGTTGTGATTTTTTTCCGATTCTCATCATCATGGTTTCCGCCGGCGGACTGGCTGAGGGCCGCGGGATCCATCTCGGCGCGCTCGTTTTCATTGCCGACGACTCCGCTTGGCTTCAGGAAGCTCCACTCGACGTCGAGGCGCTCCTCGTCCGTAGGGCGACGCACTTTCACGCGTGCGTCAGTGGCGTCCTTCTCTGACAGCCGTCGACCCAGTATCGGTCGGGTCCTATGGTGTCCTCGCCCCCGCTGTTCGCCGGTGCAAGCGTTCCGGTCGGTCGCGGCTCTAGTGGTGGGTGAGACACGCGGTGGCCCGTTAGTCGGCCACCCCACAAGTCGCGGCAATTGAGCCCGACGAAACTCTCTACGGCCTGTTCGACTGGCTCCGTCGAGACCGCATCTGAGTGCGACAATAGCGATCCCGCGGCGGAAGTCTTGATGGTCAACGGACAATGCAGTCCTCCAGGCTTCCCCCGCGACGACACTGGTGATGGCAGCAGCGATCCGTCGCGCGTTCATGAGGAATATCGCCCCGAGCCCCTTTCTTCGCAGTGGTGGGAAGAGCTTCGCCGCCGCAATATGGATGTGCTTCACACTCCTATCGTTGGAGAAACCCCCGAGGCCCGGGCCTTGGAGGAGGCGCGCATGGCCAACTTGGTTGAGCGCACTCGACTGGAGAACCTTCAGCATGCTCTCAACGAGCGTGCTCGGCAGCGGATCCCTGAATCCAGTCGACGACAGCTTTTTCTGCATCAAACTCAGGTATACAGCACTCCGATTCAAAATCTCACAGATGTAGCCCGAATAGCAGAGTCAATTCAGCCTTCCCAGTTGGAAGCTGGTAGAGGTTTGACGTAGATCTGGGCCTTGCTCCGAGCAGCCGGAGAGCAGAACACAGCAGTGTCTCAGTCGCGGAATAGGATTCATAGCAGGTCTGTGATGGCAGATACAGTTCAGTGAGCCCACAGCCCAAGATCGCCCCCGCGGCATGAAGGACATGGGCACAGGCAAGATCAGTACAAAAACCACGAGCAATATTATCACCGACTCGGCCACGACGACCGTTGTCGAGTGCCCACGCCTCCTCTGAGGAGTGGTTCATATGTGCCTCAGCGGCATGATGATAGATGCCCTCACAGCTGCGAGCGAAGAATACCAGTCGGCCCAAGGAAGCTAGGCTTTGATGCGAGATCTATTCTCATTCAAGGTCTAGTTGATAGAAACAGAGCAGCACACAGAGAAGGCCATGACTGGCAGCAGAGTGCACGTTTCATGTCTGGAGTGTTTCAGCAGACCCATCAGGGCCGCAGTGATTCTTCCCAACTTCAGGTTGGCGACTAGAGTCAGCAAGTTTACTGGTGAGTCTAAGCCTGACACTTGGCTTTAAGACTACCGAGTGGCTGTACAAATTGGTGGTGGCAATGATGAAGTGTCCATGAAGCACCTTCCTCTGATGTTGGAAGGGTCGGCAGAGCATGGTTGAACCAGTTAGCACCTGGCAGTATATTCAGTTGGGAGGAAATCGCCCGAGTGTTTGTTAGGACTTTTGAAGGTACTTGCAAATGACCAGCGGGGCTGACAGAATTGCAGCATTGTGTGCAAAAACCGAATGAAACCCTGAGAGACTATATCCAGAGATGGATCACGTTGCACCATCCAGTGGAGAATGTGTCAGATCACCAAGCAGTTTGTGCCTTCAAAGAAGGCGTTAAGTATCGAGAGTTGAATCTGAAATTCGGTCGGACAGGGGATATGTCCCTGACTCGGATGATGGAGATTGCCACCAAATATGCTAACGGCGAAGAAGAAGTATACTGACTCCGGAGTGGCAAGAACAAAACAGTCACCCAGGAAACCGAAGGAGGGAATTCCAGTCGGAAACAGAAGCGCAAGGCCGAGCCAACTGCTCCTAGTGAAGCCTTAGTCGTGGCTCAAGGAAAGTTCAAGGGGAAGCCCAAAGGGCCCTGGACCCCCAAGAAATTGAAAGATCAAGCCGGAAATGATGTGTTGGATTTGCCATGTCACATTCACATCAAGAAGGATGAAGAGGGTAATCTGATTTATCCTAAACATACCACTCGATAGTGCCAAGTTTTGATCCAGCAGTTCCGAGAAAAGCAACCCAATGAGAAGGAAAAGGAGTTGGACAAGGATGAGGATAAGGAAGAAGATGAAGAAGGTTTTCCCAATGTCAATTCCACTCTGAAGATTTTTGCCGATGTGGAGAGCAAAAGTCGAGTGAAAGTTATCAACAGAGAAGTAAACATGGTTGCTCCGTCAACACCCAGTTATTTGAAGTGGTCCTAGACTGCCATCACATTCGACCAATCTGATCACCCAACACGTATAGCCACCCCTGGGAGGCAAGCGTTGGTGGTCGACCCAGTTGTTTAAGGCACTCGACTGACCAAAGTGCTAATGGATGGTGGTAGCGGCCTGAATATCCTTTATGCTGAAACCTTGAAGGGAATGGGCATTCCGATGTCCAAGCTTAGTGAAAGCAGTATGAGTTTCCATGGCGTTATACATGGCAAGAAGGCTGAATCATTCGGCCAGATCACCCTTGATGTGGTTTTCGGTGATTCCAAGAATTACCGCAAGGAAAATTTGACATTTGAAGTAGTGGATTTCCAGAGTGCTTATCATGCTATTCTGGGTAGGCCTGCCTATGCACGTTTCATGGCTCTACCATGTTACGTGTATCTCAAATTGAAAATGCCTGGTCCCAAAGGACTGATCACTAGCTATCACTAGCAATCGGCATAAGGCAGAAGAGTGCTTCTAGAAGGGCTCAAAAATCACCGATACACAAATGGCAGCAGTCGAAATGCAAGAATACGGGAAAAATGCAGATCCGAGTGATTTGCTACGCTCCAAGAAGCCCGCCACTAATTCTGCATTTCAGTCGTCCGG
This sequence comes from Triticum urartu, assembly GCF_056163025.1. Classification (NCBI taxonomy): domain Eukaryota; kingdom Viridiplantae; phylum Streptophyta; class Magnoliopsida; order Poales; family Poaceae; genus Triticum; species Triticum urartu. Next base: position 357,391,360 of record NC_141876.1, on the reverse strand, counting down.
TGAAACCAAGCCGATTCATATTCACCCGACTGATCCTAATGTTGCTCCTACTCATATCTCAACATCTGTCGACAGCAAATAGGAATAAGCGCTCATCCAGTTCCTCCGTGAGAACTGAGACATCTTTGCATGGAAACCTTCTGACATGTCGGGTGTACCCAGGGGACTGGTTGAGCATCGTTTGCGAGTCGACCCGAAAGTAAAACCAGTCAGGGAACATCTTCGACGGTCCGCCATACAGAGGAGAAAAGCAATTGGTGAGGAAGTGGCTCGACTCCTAGAAGTTGAGTTCATCCGAGAGATTTACCACTCCGACTGGCTCGCCAATGTTGTCATGGTCCCCAAGAAGGACGACTCACTTCACATGTGCATTGACTTCAAGCATATCAATCGGGCATGACCAAAAGATCATTTTCCTCTCCCCCGCATCGACTAGATCGTTGAGTCGACTACGGGGTGTGAGCGTTTGTATTTTCTAGATGCCTATTCCGGGTACCATCAGATCCGACTGTATGGACCCGATGAGATAAAAACAACTTTCGTCACTCCATTCGGGTGTTTTTGTTATGTCACCATGCCATTCGGTTTCAAGAACGCTGGAGCCACATTCATGAGGATGATTCAGAAGTGTTTGCTCACTCAAATCAGTCGGAATGTGGAAGCATACATGGAAGACATTGTGGTCAAGTCGTGTAAAGGTTCCGACCTGCTGGCTGACCTTGCCCAAACCTTTGCCAACCTGAGAAGGTATGATATCAAGCTTAATCCATCAAAGTGCACATTCGAAGTTCCTGGCGGAAAGTTACTCGGCTTCCTCGTTTCCAAACGAGGGATCGACGCGAACCCAGAGAAAGTTGGTTCCATACTCCGGATGAAGCGCCCTGTGCGTGTGCATGATGTCCGGAAGCTTATTGGTTGTTTGGCCGCCTTGAGTCGATTCATTCTCGCCTTGGTGAAAAGGCATTGCCTCTTTACCGACTAATGAAGAAATCTGACAAGTTCGAGTGGACTCGTGAAGCTGATGCAGCATTTGCAGAACTCAAAGCCCTGCTTTCCACCCAGCCGGTGCTCACTTCCCCAATCAACAAAGAGCCTTTACTGCTTTATATTGCAGCCAGTAGACAAGTTGTCAGTACAGAACTCACGGTCGAGCGGGAAGAAGAAGGAAAATCATATAAAGTTCAGTGCCCAGTATACTATGTTTCTGAAGTTCTGACTCCATCCAAGCAAATATATCCACATTATCAGAAGCTTATTTATGGGATTTACATGACCATGAAGAAGGTTGCACACTATTTCTCTGATCACTCCATTACAGTCGTCAGCGACGCACCATTGTCAGAAATTCTGAACAACAGAGATGCAACTGGTCGAGTGGCAAAGTGGGCGATTGAACTCCTTCCCTTGTATATCAAGTTTGAGGCAAATAAAGCTATCAAGTCCCACGCAATAGCAGATTTCCTCGCCGAGTGGGTCAAACAGCAACAACCGACTCAGATTCACTCGGAGCATTGGACTATGTTCTTCGATGGATCTAAGGTGTTGAATGGTTCTGGTGCTGAAGTAGTGTTGGTATCCCCCCGAGGTGACAAGCTCATCTATGTTCTCCGGATTCATTTTGATTCCTCCAACAATGAACCTGAATATGAGGCAGTTTTGTACGGGTTGCGTACGGCCATATCACTCGGCGTCCGTTGCCTCATGGTCTACGGCGAATTGGATTTAGTGGTTAACCAAGTAATGAAGGAGTGGGACATCAGAAGCCTGACTATGACTGGCTATTGTAATGCAGTGAGAAAGTTAGAGAAGAAGTTTGAGGGTTTAGAGCTCCATCACATACCCCGACTGAAAAATCAAGCGGCTGATGATTTGGCAAAGATAGGTTCCAAGAGGGAAGCCATTCCCAACAATGTGTTTTTGGAACATATTCATACACCTTCAGTTTAGGAAGATCCTTTCACTGAAGAGCCCCCACAACCAAAGAGTGCCACTGATCCGACTGAAGTCGAAGTCCCAGCTGTGGTCAACTTGATCATGGAGGTTTTGGTCATCACTCCCGACTAGACAATGCCGTACATTGCATACATTCTTAGGAAGGAACTCCCAGAAGATGAAGAAGAGGCTCGACAGATCGTCCATCGATCCAAAGCCTTTATGGTGATAAGAGGACAGTTGTTCAGAGAAAGTGTAACCGGAGTCAGCTAGAAATGCATAACACCAGAAGAAGGTCGAGTGATCCTGAATGACATCCACTCAGGGACCTGTGGTCACCATGCGTCCTCTCGGACCATTGTGGCCAAAGCATACCGAGCAGGGTTTTATTGGCCACGAGCAAATGAGATGGCGAAAGAAATAGTCGACAAATGTGAAGGTTGCCAGTTTTACTCGAACATGTCTCACAACCCTGCATCAGCCCTGAAGACCATTCCACTCGTTTGGCCCTTTGTCATTTAGTGATTGGACATGGTCGGACCATTGAGGACTGGCAGGAGCGGCTTCACTCATGTGCTTGTGGCAGTCGACAAGTTCACCAAATGGATTGAAGCCAAGCCTATCAAAAATCTTGAAGCCAGTACTGTTGTGAGCTTCATCAGAGAATTAACATTCAGATATGGTGTTCTGCACAGCATCATCACCGACAATGGATCTAACTTCGATTTTGATGAGTTCCGAGCCTTCTGTGCTTCCCAAGGCACTCGAGTCGACTATGCTTCAGTCGCCCATCCCCAGTCGAATGGACAAGCAGAAAGAGCAAATGGATTGATTCTCAAAGGACTGAAACCCCGTTTGATGCGTGATCTCAAGCATGCAGCAGGCTCCTGGGTCGATGAACTTCCATCAGTGCTTTGCGGATCAAGGACAACTCCAAATCGGTCGACTCGCCGAACTCCATTCTTCTTGGTCTATGGAGCTGAAGCTGTTCTACCGAGTGACTTGCTTCACAGTGCACCCCGAGTCGAGCTTTTCTTTGAAGATGAAGCAGAGCAGGCTCGGCAAGACGCAGTTGATCTCCTGGAAGAGGAAAGAGAGATGTCCTTGATTCGGTCGACCATTTATCAGCAAGACATGCGTTGATTCCACGCCAGAAACGTGAGGGGTCGAGCATTTCAAGAGGGAGACTTGGTTCTTCGAGTGGATCAGCAAAAACCTCACAAGCTCGCTCCTGCTTGGGAAGGCCCCTTCATTGTCAGCAGAGTGCTCCACAACGGAGTGTACCATCTTTAGAATGTCGAGCACAAGAAAGACGAGCCACGCGCTTGGAATGCGGAGCTGCTCCGCCCCTTTTACACTTAAGAGCACTCAGACTGTTGAGATGTAATAAGAAATACCCTCTAGTTTGATTATCAAAGACACAATTTTACAGTCTCCTAAATGATTGTTGTTCCTTTTTTATATGTTCTAAATCCCCTAGTGAGTGCCTTAGATGCGAATCCGTTTCGCCTAAGTTTAAAAAAATCCTGTGGAGTGAAGAGCAACCCTCTCACTCAAAGGCTTAGCCGTGAATCCGTTTCGCCTAAGTTCGAAAAATACTGTCTAGTGAAGAGCAACCCTCTCACTCGGAGGCTTAGCTGCAAATCCGTTTCGCCTAAGTTTGAAAAGTCCTACCGAGTGGTGAGCAAGCCTCTCACTCGGGGGTTTAGCTGCAGTACAGTACTGCCCTAAGTTTGAAAAATCCTACCGAGTGGTGAGCAAGCCTCTCACTCGGGGGCTTAGCTGTAGTCCAGTACTCGCCTAAGTTTAAAAATCCTACCGAGTGATGAGCAAGCCTCTCACTCGGGGGCTTAGCTGCAGTCCAGTACTCGCCTAAGTTTAAAAAATCCTACCAAGTGGTGAGCAAGCCTCTGACTCGGGGGCTTAGCTGCAGTCCAGTACTCGCCAAAGTTTGAAAAATCCTACCAATTGGTGAGCAAGCCTCTCACTCGGGGGCTAAGCTGCAGTCCAATACTCGCCTGTGTTTGAAAAATCTTGTCGAGTGAAGACCAACCCTCTCACTCGGGGGATTAGCTGCAGTCTAGTACTCGCCTAAGTTTGAAAAATCCTACCGAGTGGTGAGCAAGCCTCTCACTCAGGGGCTTAGCTGCAGTCCAGTACACGCCTAAGTTTGAAAAATCCTACCGAGTGGTGAGGAAGCCTCTCACTCGGAGGTTTAGCTGCAGTCCAGTACTCACCTAAGTTTGAAAAATCCTACCGAGTGGTGAGAAATCCTCACACTCGGGGGCTTAGCTGCAGTCCAGTACTCGCTTAAGTTTAAAAAATCCTACCGAGTGTTGAGCAACCCTCACACTCGGGGGCTTAGATGCAGTCCAGTACTAGCCTAAGTTTAAAAAATCCTACCGAGTGGTGAGCAACCCTCACACTCGGGGGCTTAGCTGCAGTCCAGTACTCACCTAAGTTTGAAAAATCCTACCGAGTGGTGAACAACCCTCACACCCAGGGGCTTAGTTGCGGTCCAATACTCCCCTAAGTTTGAAAATCCTACCGAGTGGTGAGAAATCCTCTCACTCAGAGGCTTAGCTGCAGTCCAGCACTCGCCTAAGTTTGAAACACATCCCTATCCATAAGGACGACGAGGTGCATGTCGACTGCAACCTTCTCTTCGGAGCTATGCCACAAATACAACATGCGCTCCATCCTGATCCGCAAGGACGACGAGGTGCAGGTCAACTGCGACCCCCTCCTCAGAGCTGTGCCAGAAGTACAACATGCGCTCCATCCTGATCCGCAAGGACGACGAGGGGCAAGTCGACTGCGACCCTCTCCTCAGAGCTGTGCCACAAGTACAACGTGCGCTCCATCCTGATCCGGAAGGACGACGAGGCGCAGGTCGACTGCGATCTTCTCCTCAGAGCTGCGCCACAAGTACAACGTGCGCTCCATCCTGATCCGCAAGGACGATGAGGTGCAGTTCGACTGTGACCTTCCCCTCAGAGTTGCAACACAAGTTCAAAGACTACTCCGAGTGAAGGACAAGTTCCCTCAAAGGCAAACACAAGCATATTCAGAGATAAACCAAGTACAGATAAATCCTAAGGTTCCAGACCACGGATTAAAATACTCGGAAAACAAGCCTGAAGGAGTTTAACGATTACACGATCACTCGGCATTCCGAGGCAAATAAAGATAAAGCATAATGTTTTATGATCACTCATTAGGAGAAGGACTGGCTGGATCACAGAAACTGTCAAGGCCTATGTTGTCTGCGATGCGAGTGGCGGCATCAAGGAAAGTATCCATGAAGGACTGGAAAGTGTGCCTTTTGGTGTTGGCAACCTTGAGCCCCGCCAGCTTGTCTTCTTTGACATCCTTGCAGTGCACTCAGACCAGTGACAGGGCGACATCAGCGCCGCAGCGAGCAGATGACTTCATCCGTTCTTGCACTCGGTCAGGTATTTGATTCAGTCGAGCCATCAGAGACTCGAGGTCTTGAGACAGTTCCGCCTGAGGCCAGAGTTTAGCATCAACCCGAGTCATCGCCGCCTTCAGACGGGCAAGATAAGCAACTGCACTGTCCATGCGGGATTCCAACCGCAGCACATTCATCACGATGTCATCTTTGACTGGACAGTTTATGGGATCGAGATCCGTCTCAACCCGCCCAGTTTCTGCTTCAAAGTCCTGGCAAATTTCTGCGGAGTCGAGTAAATAGTGAGTCGACAATATAGTAAGATCTATCAATCGACAACAACAAGTCAGCCGAACAACAATACCTTCAAGCTTTAAGACCAGTTTTGCAGCAAGTTGGTCCATATAAGATTCTAACTCGCCCTTCTTGGCCTTGAGGTTTCCAATCTCGTCAGTCAGCTTGTCCTTGTCTTTCTTCAGTTGCGCGACCTCCCGATTGGCATCAGAGACAACAGTGTTTAGTTTGGAGTTCTCTTCTTCTAACTTGCTGACTGAAGCAAGCTCCTTGTCAGCAAGTGATGTTTTCTCTCACGCCTCCTTCTGGGCAGCAGCAAGATCCAGATCCTTCTTCTCCAAAGCCTGCTTCATTTTCTCTAAAGAAACAACATTCTTTAGACGAGCTTGGAGTTGACGGTTTTCACTATGCACATCTATTCGAGTGAAGTCACCCAGTTCAAAGTGACTAAAAAACACATGGAAAAGTGCTAGCCGTAAGATGGACAGTTGACGATTGGTTACCTCCCATGGCAGCTACTTCGTCACGAGCAGTCTTGAGATTCTTCTTGGCCAGTGCCAGATCAAGATTGAGGCTGATTTGCTGCTTGTTCAGTGTAGAAACTTGAGCCCCAAGATCACAAGATTTCTGCAGTCAACATATAAGACATATGAGTCGACAGAAACAAAAGAACATCACAGTGAAAGTTACTCTAAGACTACCACCGAATCAAACATTCAACGGTAGTCTCGGGGACTACACCCAGTGGGTGCACTTAGCGTGCCCCCACTAGTTTGATTCAACACTCGGCATGGTCTGCCCAGCTCGAGTCCTAAAAAAGGCGAAGAAAGTTGTTCTCAGACCATAGTCGACTGCTAGCAGTCGACCATGGTCTCGGGGACTACACCCAGTGGGTGCACTTAGCGTGCTCCCACTGGTTTAGGTTTCACTCGGCATGGTCCGCCCAGGCTGAGTGAGAAAATTCAGATTCTCAGACCGTAGTTGACTGCCCGCAGTCAACTATGGTCTCGGGGACTACACCCAGTGGGTGCACTCAGCGTGCTCCCACTGGTTCAAAAACTCAATCGACTCAATCCAAGTCGACTCAAGTGGAAGACCTATACAACTTTAAGGCAGACAAACCCTAGTGGGTGATCGGATGAGAAATAAGATTAGTCAGAAATAAACTAACCTGGACATTGGTTTTCAGAGCAGCGCCGGTGTTGTAGGCCACCTGACTGGCCTTGTGCACCACTTTCATCTGCCCCATCACAAGATTCAACCGAAGAAGAGCTAACTTGGCGGCACTCGGTGGGTCGTCTGGAGTTTGATACGTAGTGAAAAGCGATGATGGCAGGGCAGTCGAAGTAGCCATTGGGTCTGATGCGTGGAGTTGTATTGGAGCAGCAGGTGTCTGAGCAGCCGAACCTGATGGGCAATCAGTTGACAGCGGGATAGCGAAAGTGACGTTGGTGTGAGCCGGATCTGTGGATCGCTCGACTGCCGTCCCAGGCATCAGTGTCGACTGAGGAACCTGAACCTCAGGCGCTTTCCTGCTCGGTCCCTTGTCCCTCCTCCTCCTTTCCCTCAGAGGCACTTCTTCTTCATCGCCCGGAAGCACGACAATGTCTTGTGGAGCTACAACAAACAGAAGAAATCAGAGATGCAACTGATGAACAATCCAATCGACCGAATAAATTCGAGTCGAGTAGACTTACTAGCTTTGGAGGTAGCCGTGTCATCGGTTTCCTCATCATTTGGGACCTTGTCGATATCCACATCAGTCGCGGCAGAGGCTGGACTGGAAAAGTTCACCATCCACTCGGTCAGAACAGAAGAATCAATCGGAGCAAGAAAGCACGGAAAGAACATTTACCCAGAGGCAACAGGAACATCCATCTTAATCTTAGGCAAGGTCTTCCGAGCCTTTGAGAGGTTGATCTTGGGCTGCTTGTTGACTTTCTCCGCCAGCTCCGTAGTTGAAGACCGAGCGCGCTTCCGTGCTTGAGCGCTCGGGGCCACAGCCTTGCCGCGCCTCCCCGCTGGATCATGGTGCTCCTTGGAACGATTTTCTGAACAAGGCGGTGAGTCGACTACCTCCTCGTCGTCTGATTTGTCGCTCTCGTCTTCATCATGGTCGTCCGGCGACTCCCAATCACCACTCTCCACCGCGCTGTCCTCGCCCTCATGATCATGCTCAAGAGCTTGTTCACCATTGGACATCGAGTACATCTCTTTATAAATCTACAAGACAAGAAGTCGAGTGGAAATCAGCCAGATTCAAAAATAATCAGAAAAGGTACCCAAGTGTAATGGGTTGTAGCGGCCGAACCTTGTCTGGCTAATTACTGTTGCTGAAAGGACCGACTCTCCTGGCGCCCATGGGGTTGTCCTTGTTTCCTGTAATACTCCTCAACCATTGGGCCACTGTTTTGGCCGTCACCTCCTCTGGATGAACCCGAGCGGTATCGCCGGCTCGAGAATACATCCACATAGAGTGGTCACGAGCCTGGAGCGGTTGAATGCGCCGACCGAGGAATACTTCCAACAAATCCATGCCGGTGATGCCTTGGTTGATCAACTGGACCACCCTCTCGACCAGCTTGGCTGTCTCCGCCTTCTCCATGATGGTCACTTTCAACATGGGGGTGGGGGTGGGGGTGGGGGGAGTCTGAACATGATCGAAGGAGAAAGGGGGAAGTCCAGTCGACTAGCCTGGGGTCGCGATGTCCTGGCAGTAGAACCAGGTCGACTGCCAGCCTCTGACCGACTCAGGAAGAGTCATCGAAGGGAAAGAGCTCCTATTCCTCTTCTGGATACCCAGACCCCCACACATCTAGATAACGTGGGTTTTCTCGTTTGTCGAATTTTCTTTCTTCACCATTTGGGAGCGGATGGTGAAAATGTGTTTGAAAAGACCTTAGTGCGGTTGACACCCCAAGAAATTCTCGCACATGGACACGAACGCAGCAAGATATGTGATGGTGTTGGGAGAAAATGATGGAGTTGGGCCCCGAAGAAATTCAAGAAACCCCGGAAAAAAGGATGCGGGGAAGCGAGAACCCGCGGTCGACATGGGTGGCGAGCAGAACACACTCACCCGGTCGCGGCTGCGGCTCTGTCTCCCCCTCCGGCAACCGCACAGCTTTATGGATGATTTGCCAGGACTCAGCCAGCTCATCCAAATCTTCCTGCCAGATCGAGGATCGGATCCAATCGCCCTGGATCCAACCCGACGGCAGCCCCTACCACGACGATGACCCCCGATTCGTCTTCTTTCCTTTCGACGCCCCCGTCGCCTTCGCGCGTTCCAGCACTGTCGTCTTTTCCTTCCCCATGGTGACGGAGCGGTGGCGTCGAGAGCGGAGGAGCCGGGTGCGGTGAGCAGATTAGGGGAGAAGAAGGAGAATGGACGCGCATAGTGCAAGCGCCTCGGCCTCGTCACTTTTAAATGCCCACTTCCGAGTGGATGACGTGCGAGCCCGGGCGATCCTGTCAAATCCCTCAACAGTCGCGCGCGGGATACATGGCGAAAAGGGTGGCACAGAAATCGAAACGTTCCTGTTTTCCACCCCGCTTTCCATGGCGCGCTCCGCCCCGCGCGCTTCCCCGAAATTCGAATCCTGTAAAATCTGGGATACGCTGTAACCAATCGCGCCAAAGATCTCACGTCAAAAACAACACTCGATAGATGACATTACAAATCCAATCGGCTACTTCTGAATCGATCAAGGTGACTGAAACAAAGCCGAAGTTCCAACATAGACCTCCATTCAAACATGGATAGTTGTGAAGCGCAAGGGTCGAAGCAAGATCAACTTCAACCTTCTTTTCACTCGGACCTCAATCCATTCGGGGGCTAATGATGATGATATAGACCTAGGGTAGGGTCATAGGCCTAACCTATTCTCCTATCCAAGGTCACTGTCATAGAAGCAAAGAAGTGCAAGAGACCATAGGGAGGGCCCAACAAAGGTGTCGAGTGCAATCCACTCGACCGATCAACTACTCGGAGACCCCTCCTTCCTGAAGTTGCTCGAACAATCGACCACTCGACCATACAAGAATCCACTCGACCTATTGAAGACCAGGAGTCATCCGGAACAGCAACGGACGAGTGTTCACTCTGTAATCTTTAAGGCCATTAAGGCATTTAAGGCTGGCCTTACCAGTAACGCCTCATCTTTATGTACATTGAACCTTGTGTAACTGTAACACCCCGGATGTAACTTTCCCTATTTGTACTCCAACTCTTGCCGTTTCCGGCGTTAAGTTATATTTATTTCCTCGGGTTAGGGTCTTTGTCTCCGTGTGTTGTTATCGCTGTCATGCATCTCATATCATGTTATCATGTGCATTGCATTTGCATACGTGTTCGTCTCATGCATTCGAGCATTTTCCCCGTTGTCCGTTTTGCATTCCGGCTCTTCGTTCTCCTCCGGTGGTCATTTCTAACTTTCTTTCGTGTGTGGGGATTAAACAATTCCGGATTGGACCGAGACTTGTCATGCGGCCTTGGTTTACTACCGGTAGACCGCCTGTCAAGTTTCGTATCATTTGGACTTCGTTTGATACTCCTACGGTTAACCGTGGGACCGAAAAGGCCTCGTGTGTGTTGCAGCCCAACACCCCTCCAATTTGGCCCAAAACCCACCAAACTCTGCTCCATCTCCTAGAGCGTTCGATCACGATCGCGTGGCCAAAAACCGCACCTCATTTGGACTCTCCTAGCTCCACTTATGCCTATAAATTGTTGGGGAACGTAGCAGAAATTCAAAATTTTCCTACGTGTCACCAAGATCTATCTATGGAGAGACCAGCAACGAGGGGAAGGAGAGTGCATCTACATACCCTTGTATATCGCTAAGCGGAAGCGTTCAAGTGAACGGGGTTGATGGAGTCATACTCGTCGTGATTCAAATCACCGATGACCAAGTGCCGAACGCACGGCACCTCCGCGTTCAACACACGTGCAGCCCGGTGATGTCTCCCACGCCTTGATCCAGCAAGGAGAGAGGGAGAGGTTGAGGAAGACTCCATCCAGCAGCAGCACAACGGCGTGGTGGTGATGGAGGAGCGTGGCAATCCTGCGGGGCTTCGCCAAGCACCACAGAAGAGGAGGGAGAGAGAGATGCAGGGCTGCACCAACGAGAGATCGAATCGCGTGTGTTTTGGGGCAGCCCTAGGCCTTATATATATAGGGGAAGGGGAGGAGGCTGCACCCCCTCTAGGGTTCCCACCCCTAGAGGGGCGGAAGCCCCAAACCCATCTAAGGGTGGCGGCCACAAGGGGGAGGAGAGGGAGGCGCAGGGTATATGGGCCTTAGGGCCCATCTGCCCTTAGGGTTTGCCCCCTCTCCCTTCTAGGCGCATGGGCCTTAGTGGGGCTGGTGCCCTTGGCCCATGTAGGCCAAGTAAAACTCCCTACAGCCCATGTGCCCCCCCCGGACAGGTGGCCCCACTTGGTGGACCCCCGGGACCCTCCCGGTGGTCCCGGTACATTACCGATAAACCCCAAAACTCTTCCGGTGACCAAAACAGGACTTCCCATATATAAATCTTTACCTCCGGACCATTCCGGAACTCCTCGTGACGTCCGGGATCTCATCCGGGACTCCGAACAACATTCGGTAACCACATACAAACTTCCTTTACAACCCTAGCGTCATCGAACCTTAAGTGTGTAGACCCTACGGGTTCGGGAGACATGCAGACATGACCGAGACGTTCTCCGGTCAATAACCAACAGCGGGATCTAGATACCCATGTTGGCTCCCACATGTTCCACGATGATCTCATCGGATGAACCACGATGTCAAGGACTTAATCAATCCTGTATACAATTCCCTTTGTCTAGCGGTACGATACTTGCCCGAGATTCGATCGTCGGTATCCCAATACCTTGTTCAATCTCGTTACCGGCAAGTCTCTTTTACTCGTTCCGTAACACATCATCCCGTGATCAACTCCTTGATCACATTGTGCACATTATGATGATGTCCTACCGAGTGGGCCCAGAGATACCTCTCCGTTTACACGGAGTGACAAATCCCAGTCTCGATTCGTGCCAACCCAACAGACACTTTCGGAGATACCTGTAGTGCACCTTTATAGTCACCCAGTTATGTTGTGACGTTTGATACACCCAAAGCACTCCTACGGTATCCGGGAGTTGCACAATCTCATGGTCTAAGGAAATGATACTTGACATTAGAAAAGCTTTAGCATACGAACTACACGATCTAGTGCTATGCTTAGGATTGGGTCTTGTCCATCACATCATTCTCCTAATGATGTGATCCCATTATCAACGACATCCAATGTCCATGGTTAGGAAACCATAACCATCTATTGATCAACGAGCTAGTCAACTAGAGGCTCACTAGGGACATGGTGTTGTCTATGTATCCACACATGTATCTGAGTTTCCTATCAATACAATTATAGCATGGATAATAAACGATTATCATGAACAAGGAAATATAATAATAACTAATTTATTATTGCCTCTAGGGCATATTTCCAACATAAATAGCCCCCTTCGTTTTCCTTCTTCTTCTTCCCTGAAACCCTAGATCCGCCGCTCCTCTCGCGCGCCGGACAATTCCCCCACCGACGGACATGTCTGCCCGCAGTGTTCGGCCGCCACGTGGCAGCCCCGCACTCGCCGCGCCCGGCTCGCGCCGCTAGCCGCTGCCGGCCCGGGAGGCCCAGGAGGGGCCCCCGCGAGCCCGAAGTCCCCCGCGCCCCGCGCCTCGACTCCGCCACTGCCTCTCCCACCTCTGGCGACCGGCGCCGCCGCGGGCCGCCATCGCTGCCATGGCCGCCACCTCGCCTCGGGACCTCCGCCACCACGCCGACCTCGCCGACCTCCGCCACCACGCCGACCTCGCCGACCGCCGCCTCCACGCAACCTCCGCCGCCTCCTCGCGTCGCCGGCCGCCTACCTCACCGGAGCCCAAGTCCGGCCGGCCTCGCCCCGGCCTCTTCCTCCCTCCACGCCGGCGACCTCAACTCCGGCCGGTCAACCTCGACTTTTGCGCCCGATGAACAGTGCACCGGATCTCAGATCTGAGATCTGAGATATTTTGACACGGTTGACTTTTTCCCTCTCCCCCTTAATTTTTGTGCATACTTTGACCGGTGATATCTCCGCATCCGTAGCTCTGATTTGGACATATAGTATATCAAAATGTTCGTCTCGATGATTACATCATTTCATTCCATTGTATCATTTTCATTTGAGTGCATCTTGATGCCCGAAATGCTGTTAGAAGGAGGCTTCATGAGTTATTTATCAGATCTGCTAGTTCATCTTAGACTTTTGTCATTTTTGCCATGATTGTTGTGTGCATGATATGCCTGTGAGTCCTTCATATGTTTTGTTAAGCATTTTGTTATCTTTCCAGAGGTGCAACCCATGCATTTTTAGGATGTGTGTGGTAACTTGTGCAAGCTTGCAAAGTGAGGCACCCGGTAAATCTGTTTTCAGGGACTTAGTTTTCACTAAGTCTAAGATTATTTAGTTCATGATGCCATATGTTCATGTTGTTTCCTAGTGAGCCATGCCTCTTTTCAGGATGATCAGTAAGGGAGTTTTGTTAATATTGTTTTGCTCTATCCATCCATGTCTTTGTTTGCAATTATGGAGCACCCTAGCTTGAGTCAATCGAGCTCTACTTTTGCTTCGTTGCAAATCTGGGCAGATCATCAACTTGTTTGCGATTTTGCCAATGTTATTGTAGTTGATCCGTGCATGCTATGCCATTGTTCTTGCCATGTCTAGCTAGAATTTTGTGCCTTCTTTATGGGTGTATGCTTTCCTTGCCATGACTTGCACCGTAGTGAGTGCATCGAGCTCGTTTACATGCCTTCGTGAGTTAAATTTCAGCATGTCTCAGTTTTCACTAAGTCTGAAAACTGATTATGTTTTTGCTATGTTCGTGTGCTTGTTAGTATATTTTGTGATCCCTTTTGGCTCAAGGTCACTAAGGGACTTTTGTTAAGCTTGTTGAGTAGCTCCATTCCATGTCTTTCTTTGTCATGTTCAGGTCCTGTAGCATGTTGTTTTGCTGCTCCGAAGAGGGATTCATGATCTGAAATTTCAGACAAGTGTTAATTTCACAAAGTCTGAAATCTGTTTTGCATTTGCGTTTTTGCCATGCTTGTTTGAACCTCCTAATGGATGATTTGGCCATAGCTCAGTGCTAGTATTTTGTTAAGCATCTTGTGTGCATCCCTGCCATGTATTTTGATGCCATGTTTGGTGGCTGTAGCATGTTCATTTCGTTGCATTTAGATGCCTACTTGCTGTAAATCGCAGACCGGAGTCATTTTTGAATCGATTGCCATTTCCAAACCGTAACTCCGATTCCGATGATCTTTATATCGTTTTCAAGCGATTTCATCCCATCTTTCCAGTGGCACACTTGGTTTTCCAAGTTGAGACCAGGTTCATGCATTTCCTGTCATATCTTGCATTTTGCATCCCGCATCGCATCCCGCATAGCATGTCATCATTGCATCTTTTTGTTTGAGTTTGCACGTGGTTGATTTTATCCTTGTTGCTTGTTTGTCTTGTTTGTGTAGAGCCGGGAGACGAGTTTGCTAACGAGGAGCCCGTTGAGTTGGCTTGTGAGGATCCAGTCAACTCTGACAACTGTGCAGGCAAGATGATCATACCCTCGAAATCACTACTATCTTTGCTATGCTAGTTTGCTCGCTCTTTTGCTATGCCATTGCTACGATGCCTACCACTTGCTTGCAAGCCTCCAAAATTGCCATGTCAAACCTCTAACCCACCATTGTCCTAGCAAACCGTTGATTGGCTATGTTACCGCTTTGCTCAGCCCCTCTTATAGCGTTGCTAGTTGCAGGTGAAGATCGGAGGCCGTTCCTTGTTGGAAAATCTTTTATTTACTTGTTGGGATATCATTATATTATCTTGCTATCTTAATGCATCTATATACTTGGTAAAGGGTGGAAGGCTCGGCCTCTTGCCTAGTGTTTTGTTCCACTCTTGCCGCCCTAGTTTCCGTCATATCGGTGTTATGTTCCCGGATTTTGCGTTCCTTACGCGGTTGGGTTATAATGGGAACCCCTTGATAGTTCGCCTTGATTAAAGCTTTTCCAGCAATGCCCAACCTTGGTTTTACCATTCGCCACCTAGCCTCTTTTTCCCTTGGGTTACTGGAGCCCGAGGGTCATCTTATTTTAAACCCCCCCCGGGCCAGTGCTCCTCTGAGTGTTGGTCCAAATAGAGCCACTTGCAGCGCCACCTCGGGGCAACTTGAGGGTTGGTTTTAGTTGTACGTAGTGTTCGTCTGAGTGTGCCCTGAGAAAGAGATATGTGCAGCTCCTATCGGGATTTGTCGGCACAATCGGGCGGTGTTGCTGGATTTGTTTTAACCTGTCGAAGTGTCTTGAATTACCGAGATACCGAGTCTGATCAGAATGTCTTGGGAGGAGGTATGTTCGTTCGTTGACCGTGAGAGCTTGTCATGGGCTAAGTTGGGACTCCCCTGCAGGGATTGAACTTCCGAAAGCCGTGCCCGCGGTTATGGGCAGATGGGAATTTGTTAATGTCCAGTTGTAGATAACTTGAACCTTAATTAATTAAAATGAATCAACTGAGTGTGTTACCGTGATGGCCTCTTCTTGGCGGAGTCCGGGAAGTGGACACGGTGTTGGAGTAATGTTTGCGCAGGTTGTTCTCTAGCTTCTCGCTCGTGCTTTGCCTCCTCTTCTCGCTCTCTTTTGAGAATAAGTTAGCCACCATACTTGCTAGTCGCAGCTCCACTCATATTTTTACCTTGCCATACCTATAAGCTTGAATAGTCTTGATCGCGAGGATGCGAGATTGCTGAGTCCCTGTGGCTCACAGATTACTATTACACCAGATGCAGGGCCCGATGATTCCGCTCCAAGAGACGCGTATGAGCTCAAGTGGGAGTTCGACGAAGACTCTCAACGATACTACGTTTCCTTTCCCGATGATCAGTAGTGGTGCCCGGTTGGGGGTGATTGGGACCGTGTCGCATGTTGGGTTCTCTTTTATTTTGGCGCCATAGTCGGGCCATGAGTGTTTTGGATGATGTAATGTTATTTATGTACTTGATTGACGTGGCGAGTGTAAGCCAACTATGTTCTCCCCTTTATTATTCATATTACATGGGATGTTGTGAAGATTACCTAACTTGCGACATATGCCTTCAATGCGATTATGTCTCAAAGTCGTGCCTCGACACGTGGGAGCTATAGTCGCATCGAGGGTGTTACAGTAACGGAGGGGAGCTGGGGTCCTGGCGCACTCTATATAAGCCACCCCCTCCTCTGGGACAAGGGCTCGCACCCCCGGTAACACACACACATAATCCAGTCGACCGCCTCCGGGCACAGAGACGTAGGGCTGTTACTTCCTCTGCGAAGGGCCTGAACTCATAAAACTCATGTGTACAACTTCACCATAGCTAGGATCTTGCCTCCTCATACCTACCCCCCATTCTACTGTGAGTCTTAGATCTACGACAGCTGGTTTGGCCAGAGGAGTATTAAATCCTACATGGTTGGCAAATCTAGTAGTGGTCCGGAAAGCCAATGGGAAGTGGAGGCTGTGTATTGATTTCACAGATCTCAACAAAGCTTGCCGGAAGGACCCATTTCCCTTGCCGCGCATTGACCAGACCATGTATTCTACTTCGGGATGTTATTTTCTCTCCTTTCTGGATCCATACTCAGGATATCATCAGATCTTCATGTCTAAGGAAGATGAAGAGAAGACATCATTCATCACTCCATGTGGTACATACTAATTTGTCCGCATGCCGTTTGGATTAAAGAGTGTCGGGTCCACTTCTGCAAGGGTAGTCTACATTGGTTTGGAGCCACTGTTGCACAGAAATATAGAAGCTTATATGGACGATATTGTGGTCAAATCCAAGGATAAGGCCACCCTTATCCACGATTTGGAAGAGACAGTTGCTAATCTACGCAAGATCAACCTGAAACGTAATCCAGATAAATGTGTATTTGGTGTTCCCTCCGGCAAGCTACTTGGGTTCTTTCTGTCCCATCAGGGGATCGAAGCCAACCCCGACAAGATCAAGGCCATTGAGCAGATCCAAGCGCCAATGATAGTTAAGCATATGAGGCGCTTGACAGGATGCGTTGCCGCACTGAGCAGAATCATCTCCAAGTCTGCCGAGCGTGCCCTGCCGTTCTTCAAGGTTTTGAAGAAGGCGGGACCTATGAAGTGGACCCCGAAAGCAGATGCAACTCTGCAAGAGTTGAAATCCTACCTATCATCTGTGCCCACCTTGCTTGCACCCAAACCCCAAGAACCATTGTCGCTATACTTTGCGGCAACCAAACAAGTGGTCAGTGCGGCTTTGGTAGCGCAGCGAGAGGTGGATGATGCAGAAAGTGGCTAGATCATGGCAGAATCAGAAAAGGATCAGGACAGCAATGAGCACGACAATGAGAGCAACCCCAAGGACGCAGCACGGAAGAAAGTGGTGCAGCGCCTAGTGTACTTCGTCAGCTCCGTGTTGCAAGGGGCTAGGTTGAGGTACTATGGCGTGCAAAAGTTGACCTTTGGTCTCATTATGGCCTCAAGGAAACTGCGCCACTACTTCCAAGCCCATGAGATCACGGTTGTCACTTGTTTCCCGTTGCAAAGGATACTCCGGAACCCTGAGGCAACTGGCAGAATACTGGAATGGGCTTTGGAGTTATCCAGCTTTGGTTTGAAGTTCCAGAGCACTTCAACTATTCAGAACAGGGCATTGGAAGAGTTTATTGCAGAATGGACGCCAACCCCTAATGAGGAAAGGACAGAGACAGCTCTCCCCGGCAAGGAATCACCCTAAGAATGGATAATGTATTTTGATGGTGCTATTTCCCTATGAGGTGTAGGGGCTGGTGTGCTTCTTGTTGCCCCCTCCGGGGAGAACTTTAAGTACGTCGTCCAGATGTACTTTGCCCGGGAAGAAGCCACCAACAATATAGCAGGGTATGAAGGGCTCCTTGCCGAGCTCAGGATTGTAGCAGAATTGGGAATTAAGAAGCTGATCATTCGAGGAGATTCACAGTTCGTGGTGAGACAAGTCAAGAAGGATTACCAAAGCCCATTGATGGAAGCATCCATCGAGGAAGTAAGGAGATTGGAGGAGCACTTTGACGGGTTGCAAATAGAGCACGTACCCCGTGCGGAAAACACCATAGTTGATCACCTGTCAAAGTGTGATGCGCAGAAGCTTCCTGTGGAACCAGGAACTTTTGTTCTCCATCTCTCTCAACCCTTCATATCACCAGCCACAATGTCCCGGAAGAGGAGAAAGATGGACTACGGTAAGCCTCTCCAGGCGGAGCCATCCGCTCCCAACAGAGACCCTGCCGGAAACAACTCCTCCCAGCCTGCCGGACCACCCCCTCCAGCCAGGCCTATGGACCCCGTGAATGAGGCTGGTGCTCCCACAGCCGAAGAGGTGCCGCTAGTCCTTGTTGCCGAGCCTCAGGCTCCAACTAGGGCAAGGCACATTGTCCACTTCCTCCAAACCGGAGAACTCCCTGGCAATCATGATGACGCTGAAAGAGTAGCCCGAAGGGCCAATATGTATCAGTCTGTCGATGACACTCTGTACAGAAGGAGGCCCAACGGTGTGAAATTGAAGTGTGTTTGTCAGGACGATGGAAAGGAACTGCTAGCTGAGATTCACAAAGGAATGTGTGGCTCACACATTGGATCAAGGGCATTAGTTGGGAAAGCATTACCAACAAGGATTCTATTGGCCCACAACCCTCCGAGATGCAGTTGAGCTCGTCACGAAATGTGAAGCCTGTCAGTTCCATTCCAAGGGACTACACCTGCCTACCCAAGCCCTTCAAGCAATCCCTCTATCATGGCCATTTTTGGTCTGGGGGCTCGATATCCTTGGCCCCTTCCCCCGAGCGATCGATGGCTTTGAATTCTTGTTCATTGCCATCGACAAGTTTACAAAGTGGCCGGAAGTGACTGCTCAGTCAGCTATCAAATTCTTGAAAGAATTGGTGTGTTGTTTCAGAGTTCCGGCAAGGATCCTTATAGACAACGGCACCCAGTTCATGAGTGATACGTCTCCAATGTATCTACTTTTCCAAACACTTTTGCCCTTGTTTTGGACTCTAACATGCATGATTTGAATGGAACTAACCCGGATTGACGCTGTTTTCAGCAGAATTGCCATGGTGTTATTTTTGTGCAGAAAGAAAAGTTCTTGGAATGACCTGAAAATAAACAGAGATTATTTTTGGAGTATATAAAAAATACTGGCGAAAGAATCAAGGCTAGGGGGCCTACACCCTGTCCACGAGGGTGGGGGCGCGCCTACCCCCTGGGCGCGCCCCCTACCTCGTGGGCCCCCTGGTGCTCCTCCGACCTCAACTCCAACTCTATATATTCGTGTTCAGGGAGAAAAAAGTCAAAGAGAACGATTCATCGCGTTTTACGATACGGAGCTGCCACCAAGCCCTAATCTCTCTTGGGAGGGCTGATCTGGAGTCCGTTCAAATCTCCGGAGAGGGGAATCCGTCGCCATCGTCATCATCAACCTTCCTCCATCAATAATTTCATGATGCTCACCGCCGTGCGTGAGTAATCCCATCGTAGGCTTGCTGGACAGTGATGGGTTGGATGAGATTTATCATGTAATCAATTAGTTTAGTTAGGGTTTGATCCCTAGTATACACTATGTTCTGAGATTGATGTTGTTATGACTTTGCTATGCCTAATGCGTGTCACTAGGGCCCGAGTGCCATGATTTCAGATCTGAACCTATTATGTTTTCACGAATACATGTGAGTTCTTGATCCTATCTTGCAAGTCTATAGTCACCTATTATGTGTTATGATCCGTTAACCCCGAACTGACAATAATTGGGATACTTACCGGTGATGACCGTAGTTTGAGGAGTTCATGTATTCACTAAGTGTTAATGCTTTGGTCTAGTACTCTATTAAAAGGAGGCCTTAATATCCCTTAGTTTCCAATAGGACCCCACTGCCACGGGAGGGTAGGACAAAAGATGTCATGCAAGTTCTTTTCCATAAGCATGTATGACTATATTCGGAATACATGCCTACATTACATTGATGAACTGGAGCTAGTTCTGTGTCACCCTAGGTTATAACTATTGCATGAGGAATCGCATCTGACATAATTATCCATCACTGATCCATTGCCTACGAGCTTTTCATATATTGTTCTTTGCTTATTTACTTTTTCGTTGCTACTGTTACAATCACTATAAAACCAAAAATATTACTTTTGCTACCATTACCACTACTATCATATTACTTTGCTACTAAATACTTTGCTGCAGATATTAAGTTTCCATGTGTGGTTGAATTGACAACTCAGCTACTAATACTTGAGAATATTCTTTGGCTCCCCTTGTGTCGAATCAATAAATTTGGGTTGAATACTCCACCCTCGAAAACTGTTGCAATCCCCTATACTTGTGGGGTATCAAGACTATTTTTTGGCGCCGTTGCCGGGGAGCATAGCTCTATTCTTTGAGTCACTTGGGTTTTATATCTGCTTGTCACTATGAAGAACTTGAAAGGTCAAAGAACCAAGATTTTTCCCTCATATACGAGGGGAGGTAGGTAACTTCCATCTAGCTCAGCACTTGATTCACGTTCTATTTTGAATAAACTTGTGACACCTACACCTGCTATTCATTCTGATATGTCGCATGTTATTGATGATGCCACTTCTGCTTTGCATGATACTTATGATGAAACTACTTCTATGCTTAATAATACTGTGCCACTAGGTGAATTTATTTATGAAAAACTGGCTAGGTTTAGAGAGAATGAAATTATTGAAACTGATAATACTGATGAAAGTGATGATGAGGATTCTGCCTCTAGATATGAATTGCCTATTGTGCCTGAGGGTTATGTTATGGATGAAGAAACTTCTAGAGACTTTCTTGCTTGCAATGATAGATCTGATCTTAAGAAATTATTATCTAAGCTTAAAGGAAAGTCTTTGAATGCTAGAATGAAATATGACCCTGCTTTTGCTACTTCACCTATCTTTATTACTCATAACGATTATGATTTCTCTGTCGATCCTGAGTTGATTACTTTGGTTGAATCTGATCCTTTTTATGGCTATGAATCTGAAACTGTTGTGGCACATCTTACTAAATTAAATGATATAGCCACCCTATTTACTCATGATGAGAAAACTCGCTATTACATTATCCTTAAGTTGTTTTTGTTCTCATTAAAGGGTGATGCTAAAACATGGTTTAATTCTCTTGATCCTTGTTGTGTGCGTAGTCCCCAGGATATGATTTATTACTTCTCTGCTAAATATTTCCCTGCTCATAAGAAAGAAGCTGCCTTAAGGGAAATATATAATTTTATGCAAATTGAAGAAGAGAGTCTCCCACAAGCTTGGGGGAGGCTTCTCGAATTACTTAATGCTTTGCCTGATCATCCTCTCAAGAAAAATGAAATACTTGATATCTTTTATAATGGACTACCCGATGCTTCCAGAGACTACCTGGATAGTTGTGCTGGTTGTGTTTTCTGGGAAAGAACTGTTGATCAAGCTGAATTGCTATTGAATAATATGTTGAGTAATGAAAATCATTGGACACTTCCTGAACCAACTCCTAAGACAACTGCGAAGAAAAGAGGTATTCTATTTCCCAGTCCTAAAGATAGGCAAAGAAATCTATGAAAGAAAAAAGGTATTAAAGCTAAAGATGTTAAGATTCACCACCTATTGAAGAAATACATGGTCTTGATAACCTGACACAGGTAGTAAAGGTAAATTCTCTCTATATATTTGATAAATGTGAAATCCCATCTACTAAGTTTGCTAGCCAATGCTTAGATGAGTTTGATGACTTTATGGTTAGGTAAGAAGACTTCAATGCTTATGTTGGTAGACAATTGAAACGCAATGCTTATATGATTGAACACTTGAGTGATTATATGTCTAGAGTTAAAGGTGAACTGAAACTCATTAGTAAACATGCTTCTATTGTTACCACTCAAGTAGAACAAGTACTTAAGGCTCAGAATGATTTTCTCAATGAATTAAATAATAAGAAAAATGATAATGTTGTTAGA
Organism: Triticum urartu; assembly: GCF_056163025.1. Lineage (NCBI taxonomy): Eukaryota > Viridiplantae > Streptophyta > Magnoliopsida > Poales > Poaceae > Triticum > Triticum urartu. Next base: position 357,369,616 of record NC_141876.1, on the reverse strand, counting down.
GTTATGACTAGAGGGGGTAAAATGACTCAGGAACCTTTGTATCCTGAGGGCCACCCTAAGAGAATTAAGAAAGATTCTCAGAGAACTAATATTGATGCACCTAGTTCTTCTAAGAAGAAGAAAAAGAAAAATGATAGGACTTTGCATGCTTCTAGTGAACCTGTTGTTGACACACCTGAGAATCCCACTGATATTTCTATTTCTGATACTGAAACACAATCTAGTAATGAACATGAACCTAGTGATAATGTTAATGATGATGCTCAACCTAGCAATGACAATGATGTAGAGATTGAACCTGCTGTTGATCTTGATAACCCACAATCTAAGAATAAACGTTATGATAAGAGAGACTTCGTCGCTAGGAAGCACGGTAAGGAAAGAGAACCATGGGTTCAGAAACCCATGCCTTTTCCTCCTAAACCATCCAAGAAAAAGGATGATGAGGATTTTGAGCGCTTTGCTGAAATGATTAGACCTATCTTTTTGCGTATGCGTTTGACTGATATGCTTAAAATGAACCCTTATGCTAAATACATGAAGGATATTGTTACTAATAAAAGAAAGATACCAGAAGATGAAATTTCCACCATGCTTGCTAATTACACTTTTAAGGGTGGAACACCAAAGAAACTTGGAGATCCAGGAGTACCAACTATACCATGCTCCATTAAAAGAAACTATGTTAAAACTGCTTTATGTGATGTTGGAGCTGGTGTTAGTGTATGCCTCTCTCTTTATATCGTATACTCGATTTGAATAAGTTGACACCTACTGAAATATCTTTGCAAATGGCCGATAAATCAACTGCTATACATGTCGGTATTTGCGAGGATGTGCCTGTTGTGGTTGCAAATGTTACTATTTTAACGGATTTTGTTATTCTTGATATTCCCGAGGACGATAGTATGTCAATTATCCTTGGTAGACCCTTTCTAAATACTACAGGGGCTGTTATTGATTTCAACAAAGGCAATATCACTTTTCATGTTAATGGTAATGAGCATATGGTACACTTTCCGAGGAAACAACCTCAAGTCCATAGTATCAATTCTATTGGAAAAATTTCAACAATCACTATTGGAGGTTTTGAATTTTCTCTTCCTACTGTCAAGAAGAAATATAATATTCTTATTGTTTGGGGATGTCCATATCCCCGTTGAGGTAACTTAGTGTTATTCAAAATTTCTCCGGTTTCATGCGAATCGGAATGAGTTTGTTAACAAGACTTGATCAACCTTGTTAGTGGATTCATTTTGATGAGCATGAGATGTATGAAGTTAGAAAGCACAACCCTCTGTACCCTCCTTTTACTTTCTGTTATTTAGATTAAATAAAGCAAAAATAGTATTTTCTGTCTGTTTTCTGAATTATCCTTGCAATAAAAAACACCCTGAAAATAAAAGTTCTCCAAATGCCCTGAAAATGAAATATGACTTTTTCCAGAATATTTATGAATTTTTGGCACTGAGAACACACTAGGGGGGCCCACCATGTGCCCACGAGGGTGGAGGGCGCTCCCTTCCCCCCTGGGCGCGCCCCCTGCCTCATGGACCCCACGTGGGTCCCCTCCACTTACTCTTGCACCCATACACTTCGTCTTCCTCAAGAAAAAATCATCCACCAGCTCAAACCCGTGTTCTAGCTCATCTTGCTGCCATTTTCGATCTCCTTGCTTCAAGCACCATTCACAAAACTACTTTGGGGGATTGTTCTTCGGTATGTGACTCCTCCAATGGTCCAATTAGTTTTTGTTCTAATGCTTTATCTATTGCAAATTTTTGCTGCTTAGGTGACCCTGTTCTTGAGCTTGCATGTCAAATTTATGTGGTCAAAAGTAGTTTTAATGCATGATATAGCCTCTAGGCACTTGTAGGAGTAGTTGCTATCAATTCTGTTGAGTTTGGTTCACTTTTAATTTGAGTCACTAAAAAATTCAGAAATTTTTCAGAGGAAGAAATATGTTTAGGAAAATGTACCAAGGTGGTTCCTCAAGGAAGCAAGGCCCAAGGCCCGCAATACGTGAGCTGGACAATGAACTACCAAGGGAGGCTCAAGTGTGGCCTTGTGAATGGCCGTTAGAAGATTTCATGGTCCAGGCAGGCATCAAGGAAGAATTTGACGCATATGTGCGCAACGCTGATCTTGAGGGCTTCGTGTCAGATAAGTGCCGACAACACCTCGATTTAACTGATTCATTTGTGAGAAGGTTTAAATTTACATCTTCACGCAATTCTTACAATGTCCTATTTGATCTTTATGATAAATCTTATACCATGGACTTATAAGATTTTAATACTGCTTGTAAGCTCCCCAAGTGGGGTTGTGCTAGTGAACCTCGCAAATCCGAATTTAAAGAATTTCTTGCTAGTATCACTGTTGGGAATCTAGATAAATAACACAAGCTACCATAGGGAGCATTCATTTTCCTGCCATACATTATTTTCTCTCTTTGCGGGTAGATGCATTAACTGTAAGGATGAGGCATGTCACATGTGTGTTCCTGATCTTAGTGTTCTCAAGAGTGTTGTATTAGGAGATAAACAATGCAACTTGGGGACTATTGTTGCACGTAGGTTGCATCTTAATGGCTTAACTGGAGATTTGGTTGGTGGAATTTATGCAACTCGTGTAGCTAACTTTATTGATATACCCATACGTGGGGATGATATTGAGTTGCCTCCTGCTTATCTAGATTATTATGCTATGGTTCGCCATCAGTTTGTTGAGAGGAACGATCAGTTCCTCCGGTACGGACTAATCTTTGATAGACGGCGCACCGTCCAGGTTGCTCTCCCTGCTCCTGCTTTCTTTGATTTTCAGAAAGAAGGAAGATATGTTATAACCAGGGAGGAGGCGAACGAGTACGAGAGGAGGACGGAGGCAGCCCGCCTCCAAGATGCAGCTCATGAGGCAATTGCCGCTGCATCTCAGTACGACCCTAGCTACAACTTTGATCCGTGGGAATAGACCAACTTAGGCCAAAAACCTACTTTTGTGGGAGTACGTATTTCTCACCGACATTACATTTATGTTCACACACTCATGCTAGTTGCCGGTGCTCATACTTTTTCATTGTATCATCCATGCTAGTTTATTTTCTTTTAAGCTTTCTTCTTGTGTGTTTGAAAAACCTTAATAAAAAACCAAAAAAATTAGTTGTAGCTTTTAGCTAGTTTACTTTCCATACCTGTAGTAGTAGTAATTAAAAAGAAACCTGAAAATATTTCTCATTCTTCTTTTGCTTGTTGAGCTTTCCCGTGTAAACAATTTTGTTTCTTTTCTTTGGGGGTCGAGAGGAGAAGACCACGATGAAAATGTTGAGTGGCTCTCATATGCATTATTGTTGATCTAACAAAGATCCCATATTACCTTGTCTTCTCCCTTGTATTGAATGCTTGAAGATTCCAGCTTAGTCCAATGCACGTGCACTATTATTATTATCCACAATATTCGGTCGTGCAAGTGAAAGGCAATAATGACAATATATGATGAACTTATTGAGATAAAAAAGCTGGTATGAACTCGACCTCTCTTGTTTTTGTAAATATGATTAGTTCATCGTTCCTGATTCAGCCTATTATGAATGAAACATGTTTGCAATGATAATTAAAGATTATAGTTGCCCATGCCATGCTTAATTTGCTAGGAGTTTATAATGGTTTACCTTGCGTGCCAACATGCTATTAAAATGGTTGTGATGTGGTATGATAGGGTGGTATCCTCCTTTGAACAATTTGAGTGGCTTGACTTGGCACATGTTCACGCATGTAGTTCAAACAAAATCAACATAGCCTCCATGATATTTATGTTCATGGTGAATTATATCCTACTCATGCTTGCATTCAATGTTGATTAATTTTAATGCATGTTCATGACTGTTGTTGCTCTCTAGCTGGTCGGCTCCCAGTCTCTTTCTAGCCTTCACTTGTGCATCCAGCTCCATAAACCCCAAAGTTATTCCATATGAGTCCACCATACCTTCCTATATACGGTATCTACCTACCGTTCCATGTAAATTGGTATGTGCCCAACTCTAAACCTTCAAATAAACATTCTGTTTTGTATGCTCGAATAGCTCATGTTTCAACTAGGGCTATCTGTATCTTCCATCCTAGGTGGGTTATTCTCAAGAGGAGTGGACTCCGCTCCTCACTCACGAGAAAATGGCTAGTCACCGGGATGCCCAGTCCCATGCTCAAATCAAATCAAAATAATTTCAAACAAAACTCCCCTAGGATTGTTGTTAGTTGGAGGCACCTACTGTTTCGGGCAAGCCATGGATTGATGCTTGTTGGTGGTGGGGGAGTATAAACTTTACCATTATGCTTGGGAACCGCCTATAATGTGTGTAGCATGGAAGCTATCGATATATCTCGGTTGTTATGTTGACAATGGAAGTATACCGCTCAAAATATTATTCATCTCTATTTCAAAACCGAGCTCTGGCACCTCTACAAATCCCGGCTTCCCTCTGCGAAGGGCCTATCTATTTACTTTTATGTTGAGTCATCATCCTCTTATTAAAAAGAACCAGTTGGAGAGCACCGCTGTCATTTGCATGTGTTATTATTAGTTTACGGTATGACTTGACTGGATCTCTTTTTCCATGAATTAGAATTTCAAGTCAGCCCTTGATCTTTAGGGGTGCTCTGCATTTATGTTTTGCGGTCTCAGAAAGGGCTAGCGAGATACCATCTTGTTATATCATATTATGATTGTTTTGAGAAAGTGTTGTCATCCGAGATTTATTATTATTGCTCGCTAGTTGATTATGCCATTGATATGAGTAAACATGAGACAAAAACGTTATTGTGAATATGGTTAGTTCATAATTTTTGCTGAAAACTTGAGTGCTGGCTTTACATATTTACAGCAACAAGAGCAAACAGATTTTGTAAAAGTTTTTCTTTATCACTTTCAGTTTTTCAACTAAATTGCTTGAGGACAAGCAAAGGTTTAAGCTTGGGGGAGTTGATAAGTCTCCAACGTATCTACTTTTCCAAAAACTTTTGCCCTTGTTTTGGACTCTAACTTGCATGATTTGAATGGAACTAACCCGGACTGACGCTGTTTTCAACAGAATTGCCATGGTGTTATTTTTGTGAAGAAATAAAAGTTCTTGGAATGACCTGAAAATCAACTGGGATTATTTTTGGAATATATAAAAATGCTGGCGAAAGAATCAATGCCTGGGAGCCCACACCTTTTCCACGAGGGTGGGGGCGCACCTACCCCCCTGGCGCACCCCCTGCCTCGTGGTCCTCTTGGTGCTCCTCCGACCTCAACTCCAACTCTATATATTCATGTTCGGGGAGAAAAAAATCAGAGAGAAGGATTCATCGTGTTTTACGATACGGAGCCACAGCCAAGCCTTAATCTCTCTCAGGAGGGCTGATCTGAAGCCCGTTCTGGGCTCCGGAGAGGGGAATCCGTCGCCATCGTCATCATCAACCATACTCCATAACCAATTTCATGATGCTAACCACCGTGCCTAAGTAATTCGATCATAGGCTTGCTGGACGGTGATGAGTTGGATGAGATTTATCATGTAATCTAGTTATTTTTGTTAGAGTTTGATCCCTAGTATCCACTATGTTCTGAGGTTGATGTTGCTATGACTTTGCTATGCCTAATGCTTGTCACTAGGGCCCGAGTGCCATGATTTCAGATCTGAACCTATTATGTTTTCATGAATATGTGTGAGTTCTTGATCCTATCTTGCAAGTCAATAGTCACCTATTATGTGTTATTATCCGTTAACCCCGAACTGACAATAATCGGGATACTTACTGGTGATGACCGTAGTTTGACAAGTTCATGTATTCACTAAGTGTTAATGCTTTGGTCCGGTACTCTATTAAAAGAAGGCCTTAATATCCCTTAGTTTCCAATAGGACCCCGCTGCCACAGGAGGGTAGGACAAAAGATGTCATGCAAGTTCTTTTCCATAAGCACGTATGACTATATTCGGAATACATGCCTACATTACATTGATGAACTGGAGCTAGTTCTGTGTCACCCTAGGTTATAACTATTGCATGAGGAATCGCATCCGACATAATTATCCATCACTGATCCATTGCCTACGAGCTTTTCATATATTGTTCTTCGCTTATTTACTTTTCCGTTGCTACTGTTACAATCACTATAAAACCAAAAATATTACTTTTGCTACCGTTACCACTACTATCATATTACTTTGCTACGAAATACTTTGTTGCATATATTAAGTTTCCAGGTGTGGTTGAATTGACAACTCGGTTGCTAATACTTGAGAATATTCTTTGGCTCCCCTTGTGTCGAATCAATAAATTTGTGTTGAATACTCTACCCTCAAAAATTGTTGCGATCCCCTATACTTGTGGGTTATCAACGAGCCATGCCTTCATGCAATATGTTCACGCCCTCGGATGCAAAATCTCATTCACTTCTATGGCACACCCTCGGAGCAATGGACAAGCTGAGAGGGCGAACACTGAAGTGCTTTGTGGACTCAAGACAAGAACTTTCGGTACGCTGTAGAAGCATAGTAGGCGGTGGATCGAGGAGCTGCCGGTAGTTCTCTGGTCCCTCAAAACGACACCTAACCGAGCTACCGGGTAGACTCCCTTCCCCCTGGTCTACGGGGCAAAAGTAGTTATCCCCACGGAACTCATTTATGGGTCCCCTCGAGTCCTTGCCTACGATGAAGTAGCGCAAGATCAACACCGGCGTGACGACACTGTGCTACTCGAGGAGAACCGTCTCCGGGCTGCTACGCGTGCTGCATGCTACCAGCAAGCCCTGCGTCGCTATCATAGCCGCAGGGTTCATGCCTGGTGTTTTGAGGAAGGTGACCTTGTCCTTAGGTGCGTTTAGTCCGCCAAGGGTACAAATAAGCTATCACCAAAGTGGGAAGGCCCTAACCGGCTGGTACGAGTCACCAGACCTGGCGCAGTCCGTCTCTAGATCGGAGATGGCACACAACTGCACAACTCATGGAATATTGAGCATCTCCATAAGTACTACCCGTAAGGCATGAGGCTGCCGGGCACTACCCGACAGCTACCCTTTTGTACAGGCCTTGCCTCAGTTGCATGTAACCCCTTGTACAAAGCCGAGGCGATGACCCCGTGTAAGATAAAATAAAGAAGCGCTGTGGGGTGCGCCGATCGAGATCGCATGCTTGCACGAGCACACCTAGATCATTGCATAAGCATTTCATGAGCATTTGCATATGCATATAGATAGGACTGCATCCTGCATTCATTCTCATCTACATGGAGTTGCAAGTTCCTGTCATGAACTTGACTCCGACAAGGGACGAGAAGATTGCACGACGCAACGATCCCTGACAAGCCAAACAGATAAGTTTACCTCTTGTCCATTAGTGTTCTATAAACTTTAACTTGTGCATAGAGAAACCTCGCCGCTCTCTTGCAACTAGGGTGCTCCCATCTTTTGCTCGAACGCTGCTTGGCCTGGATGGTCACAATGGCCCTCGATGAAAAGGGAGTGGGCGGGAGGTTGGCGCCTCAGTCTGTTCCCCGGCAGACATGGTTCTCCGGCAGACGAAAAAGGTGCCGGCAGGATATCCTGTCGGGAAAACTCGTTCAACTATAGTAATGAGGCACTCCACCTCTACATGGACATATATATGCACGAGTTCTCGTCAAGGTTTATTTCTTTCATTGACATGAGAATACAAGTACAAGCATTACAGAGCACAAATATGGATTCGAGAGATTACATTATTTGAATTAAAATTTGGCAATTGCCTACAAGTTTAAGATTGAAAAAAGATAAGTGCCCCGTGATCCCCTCTTTTCGTTTCCCTCCTTCAGGCACTGCAGTAGAAGGAGGAAAAAACGAGAAAGGGAGTGCCCAAGCAGGAGCCCACCCCGGTCCCATAGGGGTTCGTCAGGCATGGCCTGACAAGCACTACTGCAGGATGCTGCTAACGCAACACTACGATCAGAGACCCTTCGAGGAAATTGTGTGCGATGCCATAATCACAAACGGTGGTGTAAAAGAACCGTCAAAAAGGTGCAAAATGTTTGTGATGGAGGATGCATCAAACACAGTTTAGATTTTAGTTGCGTATGCGATGTAGGGCATACGGTTCAGCCCAATTAAATGTTTGCGATGAGGAGGAACAAAAGAAACGGGCAGCCAGATGAAGGTGTGTGCGATATACAGCATACGGTTCACTCTGGTGAACTTTTTTTAATTAGGAAACACAATAGAAACGGGCAGCTAGATGAAGGTGTGTGCGATATACGGCATGCGGTTCACTCGGATGAACTGTTTGCGTTGATACAAGAGAACAGAAATGGTTCAATATAACAAGATGTGTGTGATACGCGGCAAACAGGTCTGTAATCAGAAATGTGTGCGAAGACCGATAATAACACAAGTGATTGCTTCTAATTCATCTGTTTGGGATTGATGAATTCATCACCGACGGGTTCCCTAGTGTGGTCCATGTTCATCTGATCATTATCTACTTCTTGTGCTAGCTCGATGTTCCTTCTATGCTAAGTTTCCATTAATTGATGGCGTTTTATGCACACGCCACCGTTTCCCGCCATTTCCTCACCTGTTTCCCACCACCCAGCGATATTGTGCATAGGCGGCACGCGACGCATGGAGGCGACAAGTGCAGCCTGTAGCACATCCACCTTTTCCAAGCATGCTAACCCACCAAAGCTCCGCCTCTGCCATCAACCTTGTCGACGAGGAAAACAAGCAGGCACCACGGCCCATCGAGGCCGAGGCGCTCCCCGGCAATGCGATGGATGACCCTGTGATGTGCATCATTGCCAGGGTTGAGCAGACCTTTGGCGCATGACTCTTGAGCGCCGCGGATCAAGATAGGCATGTCAGCGCCGATAGGCTGCAACTTGCCACACAACATGATCGATGGCGCACCGCAGAGCGAGCTAGGCGCGTCCGCGCCGATAGGCTGCGGCTCACCGCACGACTTAGAGGCATAGCCGCATGGTAGGCTTGTCGCAAGAGGCGTAATCTTTACACATCCCATGTACTGAATAAGAAAGGGATAAAGAGTCGGCTTACAATCTCCACTTCACACAATACATAAATAATCCATACATCATCCAAGGTACAATCAAAGGTCTGACTATGGAACCAAAATAAAGAAAGACAACCCCAAATGCTAGATCCCCGATCGTCCCAACTGGGCTCCACTACTGATCATTAGGAAAGGAAACATAATAGCGACCCAAGTATTCGTCGAACTCCCACTTGAGTTCGGTAGCGTCCCCTGCACTGGCATCACCGGCACCTGCATAAGTTTGGAAGTATCCGTGAGTCACAAGGACTCAGCAATCTCACACCCACGAGATCAAGACTATTTAAGCTTATGGGTAGGAAAGGTAGTGAGATGGAGCTGCACCAAGCACTAGCATATATGGTGGTTAACATACGCAAAAGAGAGCGAGAAGAGAAGCAATGCACGGTCGAGAAGCTATAAGTGATCAAGAAGTGATACTGAAGCTACTTACGTCCAAGCATAAGACAAGACCGTGGTCTCTCACGGACTCCGCCGAAAAGAGACCATCACGCCCACACACGCGGCTAATTCATTTTAATTAAGTTATGTGGCAAGTTCTCTACAACCGGATATTATCAAATTCCCATCTGCCACATAACCGCGGGCATGGATTTCGAATGTTCAAAACCCTGTAGGGGTGTCCCAACTTAGCCCATCACAAGCTCTCACGGCCAACGAGGGATATTCCTTCTCCCAGGAAGACCCGACCAGCCTCGGAATCCCGGTTACAAGACATTTCGACAATGGTAAAACAAGACTAGCAAAGCCACCCGATGTGCCGACAAATCCCGACAGCAGTCGCACGTATCTCGTTCTCAGGGTAGAACAGATGGGCAAGATGTCGGGTTGGCATAAACCCTGGTTGCCCAAGGGGCACCGGACATCGCCCAGTTTGGACCAACACTCAGAGGAGCACTGGCCCGGGGGATTAAAATAAAGATGACCCTTGAGTCCGTGGAACCCAAGGGAAAAAGGCTTAGGAAGTCAAGTGTTAAAACCAAGGTTGGGCCTTGCTGGAGGAGTTTTATTCAAAGCAAACTGTCAAGGGGTTCCCATAATCACCCAGCCGCGTAAGGAACACAAAATCAAGGAACATAACACCGGTATGACGGAAACTAGGGCAGCAAGAGTGGAAAAAACACCAGGAATAAGGCCGAGCCTTCCACCATTTACCAAGTATATAGATGCATTAAAGTAAATAAGAGATAATAATGATATCCCAACAATATCCATGTTCCAACAAGGAACAAACTTCATCTTCACCTGCAACTAGCAACGCTATAAGAGGGGTTGAGCAAAAGTGGTAACATAGCCAAACAACGGTTTGCTAGGAAAGGTGGGTTAGAGGCTTGACATGGCAATGTGGGAGGCATGATATAGCAAGTGGTAGGTAGCGCGACATAGAAATAGAGCGAGCAACTAGCAAGCAAAGATAGAAGTGATTTCGAGGGTATGGTCCTCTTGCTTGCCCGATTGGTCGAGGCGGCGGGGAAGCTGACGTGGTGGTCTCCGATTGGCCGGAGCGACGTGTCCAGCGGACACGTCCGGCGGCGCTATTTCGTCCGGCGGCGCGAGGGGATGAAAAATTAGGGTTTCATCTGAGATTTCCGGGAAGAGGGGTATATTTATAGGTAGAGGGAGTTTGGAGTGTCCAAATGAGGTGTAGTTTTTGCCCACACGATCGTGATCGGACGACGAAGGACATGGAAGTGGTTTAGATGGGTTGTTGGGCCGTTTTGTAGGGGTGTTGGGCTGCCACACACAAGAGGCCTTCGCGGTTACCCGATTAACCGTTGGAGCATCAAACGGACTCCAAATGGAACGAAATTTGACAGGCAGTCTACCAGTGGTGTACCAAGGCCACTTGGCAAATCTCGGTCCAGTCCGAGAATGTTTAACACCCGCTTACAAAAAGAGACAAGAGGGGTGCGCCGGAGCATGTAGGAGTGTTGGATTGCGAAACGGACAACGGGGAAAATGCTCGGATGGATGAGACGAACACGTATGCAAATGCGATGCACATGATGACATGACATGAAATGCATGACATGAACAAAATGCAAAACGAAGACAAAAACCCAACCATGAAGGGAAATTACATAACTTAAAGCCGAAAATGGCAAGAGTCGGAGTTACAAATATGGCAAGTTACATCCGGGGTGTTACAACACTCCACCACTACGAGAGGATCTCATCCCGAGATCTAGGACTGAAAGAACTTCAGATATTCGGAACGGAGGTTGTTGGGGATAGGACTACCAGGTATGACCCGCCCAAGAGGGCCGGGTCAACCACAACGGCAGGCTACGTGAATGAAGCCCGAAGAGTATACAAGGTGACAGTTTACAATAAGGCTTATAATAGGCCCAAGCCCATAGGTGTCTTAAGGCCCGTAAGTATAAACCGCCATGTATGAATAGACTTGTAGTGCAAGGCATGTAAGAGATGTCACCGAGCCGGACACATTGTATGAGTCAGCTGGGACTCTGTAGGCCGCAGGGCGTCAACCCATGTATATAAGGGGATGACCCGGCGGCGGCTTAGGGAAACAAACAACAGATCGAGAGCCAAGCTAGCGTATTCGCTCCTTGGTCATCCAAACCTAGCAATACCACATCAACTGGACTAGGCTTTACCTTCACCGCAAGGTGCCGAACCAGTATAAACCTCTCGTGTCCTTTGTCCCAATTAACCCCTTTAAGCTTACTAGTTGCGATGGCTCCATGACTAAGTCCTTTCACTAGGACATCTGCCGTGACAATTCCACGACAGTTGGCACCCACCGTGGGGCCAGCGCATGGTGGATTTGAGTTTTTGAAGGGCAGCTTCGAAGGGCTCAAAGGATACGCTGTGGGCCGGATGACCAAGAGTCGTCGCGGCAAGCTCTACATCGACGACATAGGCTGGGGCCCCAACGCTGGCTCAATTGAGTACAGGTACCGGGTCCCCTTTGGCGGAATCCATGTCTTCATCGGCCGGATCAGTGAGCCGGGCCCTGAGCCGGACATCTGCACCGACCTCATCGAGACGGCTCAGCGTGCAAGACCCGCTCGGACTCATCCCGCCGTGAGGCGTGCCTTCGTGGGTTGCATCCATGGAGGGGAACTTTCTGAAGGATCTATGGATGGCGGTGAGACGGCCATCTACTCTGACGGTGAGTCGTCCACAGGTGAGACAGATTCATTGTATCAACTACAAGATGGCGGACTTGGGGGTTGTTCCGATGGCAGCAGTATTCCGGACCCCTTTGAGCCGCCGAACAGAGCGGGGATCTTCATGACTGGCACGCAGCCTGCTCAAAAATCTACGGCTGCGGCAGCGATAACCACCGGGTCAGCAGCGACCGGGGCAGGAGGCCCCGCGCACCCGCCGGCTCAGGTGCTGATGGATCTCATGGACATGATGACGATCCTGTTGACTGTCGTGGTTGATCTGGCAGATCAGGCTCAGCATGATGCGGAGGTGGCACGATTACGTGAGGAGGTAGCACAAGCTAAGGAAAACTTAGCGGCAGAGGGCGTCAGGATGGCTGTGGAGCGGGCGGCTCTGGATGCTAGAGCTCAGCAGCTTCAATCAGAGGCTTTTCGGCTCATGATGGACCTGAACGCATTGAACGAGGTCATGAGGAGAAGGCACCAGAAGACTCAGTCATGTCTGCCTCTGACTTACAATCCTTGGAACCTCTTCCACACACCCAGGGCAGGTCCCAGTAACCCGCCAGAGGTGAACCGGATTGCAACACCCAGGGCTGGGGCGCCGTTTCATCCACGGACTATGGAACCGCCTCGTGTGAATACCGCTCCACCTCAGTATACACCAACACCACCGGGTCATTTTTCTAACCCCTTGGAGAATCTGATCACTGCATTAGCGCATTTGGAAGCTCTCCCGATGGAGGAAGACTCTCTGATGGCGATCGAAACATTGAGGGTCAGAGAACTTCTTTAGACGGCTCTGGCACAGCAGGAGGCATACTCTGATAGTTGAGACAGGATTCATTCAACCCCTCGCCCAAGCCGGATCTCGAGCTATAGCAGGCATATAGATTCAGCAGCCGTGTCAAGCAATGCCCAGCGCCGTAACCAGCCGCATAGGCATGACCTGGTGCACGATGGAGCTCTTAACTTGGTTGACCAGGACAGGATCCACCAAGAGGCTGAGCGGGCGGTTCAGCAGGCAGCTGAGCAGGCGGCTCACCAAGCTTTTCTGGTTTATCCGACGACCTCTGTTGAAGCAGGTGTGGCCACAAGGACAGGAGGTGTCCCTTGCTTGGTGTCGGCTCTGCGTAATGATCGTTTGCCAAAGGATTTCAAGGGGCCTCGGAAGGTGCCTAATTACACAGCCGACTTACAGCCCGGGGCATGGATTGAAACTTATGAGATGGCCATGGAATTGCTGGAGGTCAGTGACGCAGCAATGGCTAAATACTTCACTATGATGCTGGATGGAATGGCCCGCACTTGGTTAAAGGGACTGCCCCCTAATTCCATTGTTTCCTGGGCCAAGTTAAAATCCTGGTTTATTCAAAACTTCAAAGATACATGCAAGCAGCCCATGTCGATTGTGGACTTGACTAATTGCAAGCAAGAAGAAGGTGAGTCCACGACCCATTGGGTGTGCCAGGTGAAGGAAATAATACATACGTATGATAAAATGGATGCCGGCTCTGTGGTCTTAATGTTGGAGAAAAATTGCCGTTTTAAACCTCTGAAACAGAAGCTAGGATGGCTCAAGCGCGATTGTAATCACATGGGCCAGCTGATGGCGGCTCTGGTCAAATATGCCGATTCAGATAGTACCAAGGATCCTGCGTCTGGTGAAGAGAAGATAGGGAAGGGAAAGAAGAACAACAATGCTAAGGGTCTTCAATGTAACCCGGCAAATCAAGGAGGTAATAATAAACGTAAGGCTGACGATAGCTCGGAGTTTGTGGCGAATGCGCAAGGCAACAATCAATGACGTCAGGAGAGGCCACCTCCTCGGTTAGGCGGGTCAGGTCCCACCCTAGAGCAGTTGCTAAATGAACCCTGTCTAAGGCACGGCACCCGGGAGAAGCCGGCCACCCATCTATGGAAAGACTGTACGATCATGAAGGCTTTCAAGAATTCTAACATGTTCGATTGTAATCATGGACCTGGTGACGGCCCAGGCGGTGGCGGTTTTCATGGCCCGGGCGGCAATTCAGGCGGTGGCAGTTTTCATGTCCAGGGCCCTCAAGGTAATCAAGGTGGTTATAATCAGCAATCTGGCCAAGGAGGTCAGCAGCAGCAGCAATCCGGGTTTCAGAGTAACCCAAAGCAGCTAAGTAGTGGGCAGTATCATGCAAAAGGGACCAGAAGCTTCATAAGAGAGCGGCCAACGCTGTTGAGCCAGTGGTTCCTCGTTATTTAAGATGGTCTGAGTAGCCTATTCTATGGAGTAGGGAGGATCACCCTCCCCGGGTTGACAATCCGGGTCATCTGGCTTTGGTGGTGGTGCCTCAGGTTGGTGGATATAAATTCATTAAAGTACTGATGGACGGAGGCAGTAGCATCAACATCCTCTATTATGAGACGTTCCATCGCATGGGGTTGACTGACAAAAGTCTTAAGACGTCCAACACTGTTTTTCATGGAGTGGTGCTCGGTAAGTCGGCATACCCAGTGGGTAAGATTGAGATGGAGGTAGCTTTTGGAGATGAACATGATTCCAGGGCTGAGAAATTAACCTTTGAGGTGGTAAAAATCAAGAGCCCATATCACGCCCTGTTTGGACGACCGGCTTCTGCAAAATTCATGGCACGACCGTGTTATGTGTATCTACAGCTCAAGATGTCGGGTTATAAAGGTACTATGACAGTGCATGGAAGTCGGAAGATAACCTTAGAATGTGAAGGAGGTGATGCTGCTTACGCAGAATCTGTTTGCCTGACGGAGGAGTTAAAGTTCTACAAAGACAACATTGACCCGGCAGACATGACATCTTTGAAGAAGCTAACTATTGAACATGAGCCGGCGCTGAAGTTTAAGTCAGCTGACGATACCAAGATGATTGATTTTGTGCCTGGCGACTCATCCAAACAATTTATTATGAGTGCTAATTTGGATCCCAAATAGGAAGGCGCGCTCATTGAGTTCATCCATGAGAACTGGACATCTTTGCATGGAAGCCTTCTGACATGTGGGGTGTACTGAGAGAACTCGCTGAGCACACTCTCAATATTGATCCAAAGTTTAAGCCGGTCATGCAGTCTCTTCAGCGATTCAACAAGGAAAGGTGCAAGGCTATAGGAGAAGAGGTGGCCCGACTTTTGGCAGCCGGATTCATTATTGAAGTCTTTCATCCAGAGTGGTTGGCTAACCCGGTGCTCGTGCTTAAAAAGAAAGACACCTAGCATATGTGTGTGGATTACACAGACTTAAACAAAGCCTGTCCGGCTGATCCTTTTGCTCTCCCTCGTATTGAACAAATCATTGATGCTACGGCACGTTGTGAGTGTTTGAGCTTTTTTGATGCTTATTCTGGTTACCATCAGATCAAGATGGTGGTTAAGGACCAGGAGAAGACAGATTTCATTACTCCATTTGGAGCCTTTTGCTATGTGTCCATGCCTTTTGGGCTTAAGAGTGCCTAGGCGACTTATCAGCGGTGTGTGCAGAACTATCTTCACAACCAGATTGGGCGTAATGTTCATGCTTATGTGGACGATATAGTGGTGAAATCCAGAGAGAAGGAAACCTTGGTAGATGATCCGAAGGAAACTTTTGATAACCTCCGGGTCTACAAGATGATGGTTAACCCGGCCAAGTGCGTTTTTGGAGTACCAGCGGGCAAGCTTTTGGGTTTTTTGGTGTCTAACAGAGGCATTGAGGCAAACCCGGAGAAAATCAAGGCGATTACGTCTTTGGCTAAGTCGGCGTGCATTAATGACGTTCAGCGGCTGGCGGGTCGTGTTGCAGCTTTAAGCCGTTTCATAAGCCGGTTAGGTGAGAAGGCTATGCCGTTATATCAAATGATGAAGAAGACGGATCATTTTGTCTAGAGTGATGCTGCTAACTCTGCCTTTGAAGATCTGAAAAGACAGCTCGCTAAGCCACCGGTTCTTGCTCCTCCCGTTGATAAGGAGCCACTGTTGTTATATGTGGCTACTAACACACATGCTGTCAGTGTGGCCACTGTTGTAGAGCGCAAAGAGGCTACCAAGGAATATCTGGTTCAACAGCCAGTTTACTACGTCAGTGAGGTGCTCATTGAGTCCAAACTGAGATATCCACGTTGGCAAAAACTTGTTTATGGGGTGTTCATGGCGAGCCGGAAGCTTAAGCATTACTTTCAGGGTCATCCTATCACTATGGTTAGCTCTGCTCCTTTAGGAGATATTATTCAAAATAGAGATGCCACGGGACGAGTCGCCAAGTGGGCCATTAAACTTGGGTCTCATGGTTTAAAGTATGTGCCACGTACTTCCATCAAATCTCAAGCACTGGTGGATTTCATTAACGATTGGACAGAGTTGCAGATACCCGAAGAAAAGCTAGACAACACATATTGGACGATTCATTTTGATGGGTCCAGGCAATTGGAAGGCTCGGGGGCTGGAGTTTTTTTAACTTCCCCTCGAGGTGAAAAATTTTGTTATGTGTTGCAGTTGATGTTTCCTTGTACTAACAACGAAGCTGAGTATGAGGCCTTACTCCATGGTCTTCGAATGGCTAAAGAAATGAGTTTAAGCCGGGTAAGGTGCCTTGGCGATTCAGATTTGGTGGCTCAGCAAGTATCAGGCATGTGGGACTCCAAGGATGCTCTCATGGCGGCTTATCGCCGTGAGGTTGACGCTGTTGCTGGACACTTCAAGGGTTATCAAGTGCAGCACATTGACCGCAAAAAGTACGAAGCAGCTGATGCTTTAAGCCTGTTGGGATCTCAGCGTAAGCCGGTGCCGCCTAACACTTTTTTAGATGTTCTGCATAACCCTTCTATCAAGTTGCCTACAGAGGAAGACTTGGTTGTTCCAGACCCGAAAGCACAATTGGTGGAGGCTCTTCATGTAATTCCATATTGGACAGTGCCGTATTTCGCTTATATGACCCGGGGCGAGTTGCCGGAGGATGAGACCTTGGCTAGACAGATAACCCGGCGGTCTAAGTCAATGACAATTTCCAATGGTGAGTTGTATCATCGCAGTGTCACCGGAGCGTTTCAACGTTGTGTCTCTCCTGAAGAAGGTCAAGAAATTATTCGTGAGATCCATGAAGGAGATTGGGGCCATCATGCCGGTTCAAAGTCTCTTGTGGCCAAAGCTTTTCGTCTTGATTTTTACTGGCTAATGGCTCACGCCGATGTAGAGGATCTGGTCCGTAGGTGCGATGGGTGTCAAAAATTCGCACGACGGGCGCACGTTGAGGGAGTCCTGGATTAGGGGGTCCTCAGACAGCCGGACTATATACTTTGGCCGGACTATTGTACTATGAAGATACAAGATTGAAGACTTCGTCCCGTGTCTGGGTGGACTCTCCTTTGCGTGGAAGGCAAGCTTGGCAATTCACATATGTAGATCTCCTCCCTTGTAACCGACTTTGTGTAACCCTATCCCCCTCCGGTGTCTATATAAACCGGAGGGTTTAGTCCGTAGGACGACAACAATCATAATCATAGGCTAGCTTCTAGGGTTTAGCCTCTACGATCTCGTGGTAGATCAACTCTTGTAATACTCATATCATCAAGATCAATCAAGCAGGACGTAGGGTATTACCTCCATTGAGAGGGTATTACCTCCATCAAGATCAATCAAGCAGGAAGTAGGGTATCAATCAAGCCAAGTTATTTGGATGGTTAGGACTCCTCCCTCGCCGGTTCATCTTCATCTACCATTTGGAAACTGGGCTTGGACCAATCAAAGCCATGAAGAGCAACAAACTCAGCTTCATCATCAATTAGACCAGACGGGTCAATTTCTGGGGCAAAGGTATGTTGGCGAACCGACGGGAGTAGATCTATCACTTTATACAAAGGAGTCGCCGTCTTTTTATTCTCAGCGTCAAAACCCGGATGATACTTATCAACATTGGTCTCGTTGCCAAGGATGGTAGCATGAGGACGAATTCCCTCCACGCAAGCAGCGAAATCTTCTTGATCAAACGGAGTTCCATCTTCCTTAAAGCTGGGATACCCCTTGTCTACATCCGCCGGGTCTAGCTCTGGTACCCAGGCTTTGGAGCGGCTTAGAGCAGTTAGGGCTCCGGCTCTTGCACATGACCGCTTGACTTCTTGGAATTTGGCGGGTAAGATAGATAACTTCTTCAAGACATCACTCAAGAGGTTTGGTCCTTGGTTGGCTGGGGAAATAATGGCAAGCTCCCCTTGAGCTCCAGTGTATAGTTGCTCCACCAGGGTGTAAACCGCCTTGAGTTTTATCAAGCTGTTTTGGCTCAGCTTGCTGCTCCGTGGACCTATGTGTGTTCTAAAAGGTTAAGCAGGCGGCTTATATTTATGGCAAAAATAGAGTTTAAGTAAATAATACAATGACTCACCGAAGATTGCAGAGACCATCTGAGACACACCATTCTTTAAACCGGTGAGTTCAGTGGTAACCTCCTTGAGAGCCGCCTCAGCTGTCTGAGCACGCTGTATCAACAATGTCATCCTCATGCTCTTCTGGAGCACTGATAAGCTTGGCCCACTCAACAACTATGGACTGGTACCTTGTACCCTCAGTTATCCAAACAATCTTCCCATTTGGGTAAAAGTGAGTAGTAGAGTAAAACTGCATGATCAGCTCATCATTCCATTTGGTCAATTTCTGACCCACAATGGTGTCAACTCCATTGAGTCAGAAGCTCTCATGCACTCCAGGGAAACGATCTTCATTCTTGTCAATGTATTTCCAGTCCACCCATTTCATGTCACACACAATGGGCTTCTTATCCAAGAGGACTGTCTCATAGAAGTCTTGTTGTTCCTTAGTGTGAAATCTGTAATCCATAGCAGTCCTTCTTCTCACAGCGTAGGGGTCTGAATGTCTTCGCAATCTGAGACCTGTGTCCTTTCATTCCTTCATGTTATCAGCAACTGGGGGATTGTCATCATGTTCAGGAATTTTTGGCTTCAATTTCCTAAGCACTTGGGCTTCTTCCTCTTCTTCCACTTCAGGCACTGGCCTTGTTCTTTTAAGCAGCTGGTATGTTTCTGGTGCTTCTCTTTGGTGCAGACGGGTTAGAAGCTTGAGCAGCAGCAACAGCCTTGGGGGCAGTTTTGGGATTTGATGGAGCAGCCCCTGACTTGATGGAATCCGCCATCAGCTTCTATGTCTTGGGTGCTGGTGCAGCATCCTATTCATCCTCTTCCTCGTCTGATTGGATCATCATTGATGGCTTTCCAATAACTCTAGCTATAGTCTTTTTGACCCTTTCTTTCATTTTCTTTCCCTCACCAGCAGCCTCTTCTTCAGTTGATTTGGAGTGTTCAAGATTTGAGGCTCTGCCCTTAGACATTTGCACTCTTTTGGTAGGAGCTTTCTTGTGCAATCCAGGCTTTGTTGAAGCTGAAGTGCCAAACTCTTTCTTGACAACCTTTTTCTTTGAGGTGACTTCCTCCTCAACAGCAACATAGTCTTCATCTTTAGAAGCTGAGTTTTTCTTCTTCCTTGTCCTTGTTGCTGCTTTGGGCAAGTTGCTTGGGGTGCTTCTGCTACCCTCATCATAGCTGCCAGAGGGACTAGTTCCCTCACTCAAGTTAACCTATTCTTTAGATTTGTTCTGGCTATCACTCTGATCTAACATGGCTGACATTCCAGACTGAAAGCTGACCATGTGAATAGATACAGTTGTGATAGAGTGGATGAGCATCACAAAGTGCAGAGATTTTGCAAAACAATTGAGTCAAAAACTTAGTTTTAGTTTTCTACATACATCATTTCAGAGCTACCGATTTGTTAAACTCGTTAACACCGAAGCAATATTAGAGTCTAAACTAGTGGAATTGGTCAGACCGAGAAATAGTTCGGTAACTCCGAGATTGCTAGGGTTTCACTAGGAATCGAACTCAGTCACACCGATTTGTAAGTTTCGGTCAGACTGAAATTCACAAGTGCAATGGCCTAGGCCAAATCAGTGAGACCGGTTTCTACAATTCGGTCGGTCCGAGATGAGTTCGGCGAAAACCTAACCCTAAATTTTTGAATCAAAACTAATCTAGAGGAAGTTTTAGATGGATAGAACAATCTCATACGTGGTAAGAATCATGGCATTGACCTAAGTGCAGGAATCAGAGGTTAATATTGCACGTAGGGGTCGAGTTCATACCCTAACACAATGGTGAACTCGCTACGGCGACAACGACGGCGAAGATTCCTGTCGACGGTGGCGGAGACCAGTGGCGGGGGGTCGCTGGCGATGAGGAGATGATTCGGAGACCGAGTCAGCAGAGCTGGATACGCGCGGGCGAAAGGTTTCGGAGGAATTTCCAAAATTTGACCCATGGGTATTTATATCCAGACCCTGTCGGTGTGACCGAGTGGAACGACTGGGTGGCACCAAGATGCAGAATCGCAAGCGGTTACTGCAACTTGGTGTCACAGAATTTTTCAGATCGGTTGCACTGAGGTTGTAACTTAGATCAACTCAATGAACCCTCCATCAAGATCAATCAAGCAGGAAGTAGGGTATCAATCAAGCCAGGTTATTTGGATGGTGACGACTCCTCCCTCGCTAGTTCATCTTCCTCCGCCGTTTGGAAACTTGGCTTAGACCAATCAAAGCCATGATGAACAACGAACTTAGCTTCACCATCAATTAGACCAGTCGGGTCAATTTCTAGGGCAAAGGTATGCTGGCGAACCGGCGGGAGTAGATCTGTCACTTTATACGAAGGAGTCGCCGTCTTTTTATTCTCAGCGTCAAAACCCGGCTGATACTTATCAACATTGGTCTCGTCGCCAAGGATGGTAGCATGAGGACGAATTCCCACCACGCAAGCAGTGAAATCTTCTTGATCAAATGGAGTTTCGTCTTCCTTAAAGCTATATCTCCCACGTGTCGGGGCATGACTTAGAGGCTTAGCTGCATGGTAGGCTTGTCGCAAGAGGGGTAATCTTTACACATCCCATGTACTGAATAAGAAAGGGATAAAGAGTTGGCTTACAATTTCCACTTCACACAATACATAAAAAATCCATACATCATCCAAGGTACAATCAAAGGTCCGACTACGGAACCAAAATAAAGAAAGACAACCCCAAATGCTAGATCCCCGATCGTCCCAACCAGGCTCCACTACTGATCATCAGGAAAGGAAACATAATAGCGACCCAAGTCTTCGTTGAACTCCCACTTGAGTTCGGTAGCATCCCCTGCACTGGCATCATTAGCACCTGCATCTATTTGGAAGTATCCGTGAGTCACAAGGACTCAGCAATCACTAGCATATATGGTGGTTAACATATGCAAAAGAGAGCGAGAAGAGAAGAAACACACGGTCGAGAAGCTATAAGTGATCAAGAAGTGATCCTGAAGCTACTTACATCCAAGCATAACACAAGACCGTGTTCTCTTCCCGGACACCACCGAAAAGAGACCATCACGGCTACACACACGATCGATTCATTTTAATTAAGTTAAGTGTCAAGTTCTCTACAACCGGATATTAACAAATTCCCATCTGCCACATAACCGCGGGCATGGCTTTCGAAAGTTCAAAACCCTGAAGGGGTGTCCCAACTTAGCCAATCACAAGCTCTCACGGTCAACAAAGGATATTCCTTCTCCCAGGAAGACCTGATCAGCCTCGAAATCCCGGTTACAAGACATTTCGACAATGGTAAAAGAAGACCAGCAAAGCCACCCGATGTGCCGACAAATTCCGATAGGAGTCGCACGTATCTCGTTCTCAGGGCACAACGGATGGGCAAGACATCGGGTTGGCATAAACCTTGGTTGCCCAGGGGGCGCCGGACATCGCCCAGTTTGGACCAACACTCAGAGGAGCACTGGCCCGGGGGTTTAAAATAAAGATGACTTCTGAGTCCGTGGAACCCAAGGGAAAAAGGCTTAGGTAGTCAAATGGTAAAACCGATGTTGGGCCTTGGTGGAGGAGTTTTATGCAAAGCGAACTATCAAGGGGTTCCCATAATCACCCAACCTCGTAAGGAACGCAAAATCAAGGAACATAACACCGGTATGAAGGAAACTAGGGCGCCAAGAGTGGAACAAAACACCAGGAATAAGGCCGAGCCTTCCACCCTTAACCAAGTATATAGATGCATTAAAGTAAATAAGAGATAATAATGATATCCCAACAATATCCATGTTCCAACATGGAAGAAACTTCATCTTCACCTACAACTAGCAACGCTATAAGAGGGGCTGAGCAAAAGCGGTAACATAGCCAAATAACAGTTTGCTAGGAAAGGTGGGTTAGAGGCTTGACATGGCAATGTGGGAGGCATGATATAGCAAGTGGTAGCTAGCATGACATAGCAATAGAGCGAGCAACTAGCAAGCAAAGATAGAAGTGATTTCGAGGGTATGGTCATCCTGCTTGCAAAGTTCTCAGAGTTGTCGAAAGTTTGATCCTCGTTAGCGTACTCAACAGGTTCCTCGGTCGCGTACTCGTCTCCCAGCTCTAGCCAAAGCAAGAACACAAGCAAAGGACCAACAATCAATCACGTGGAAATGCGCAAGCAACATCATGCAATACATGGCATGATATGCAAGACATGATATGCAATGCATATGTGTGCTCCGGATGAGAAAGAATGATCAAGGAATAAACTTGCCAAACCAAGTATGCCGCTGGAAAGATGAGATGATTTCGGTTGAAATCGATATAAAGATCACCGAAAACGGATGCACGGCTTGCAAATGGCAAGCAAAACAAGGATGGTGCAAAACTGTAATTAACAGCACGATGCTACTTAGAATGCAACAAGAAACTAAGCTACTTCATTCCAACATAACAACAAAGCATATGGCCGAGATGTACACAAGATTCTTGACAAAACATGAACACTGAGCTACGGCTAAATCACAAAATAGCAGGTTCAAACAAGCATGGCAAAAGTGCAAAAGATATTAGCATCACAGACTTAGTGAAAATACTAACATGTCAAAAACAACATCAGGAATCACTATTTAGAGCAAGAAAACAGCATGCTCCAGGAACATATCATAGCAAACAATGGCATGGCATGATTCTACTAAATTCATAGATCAAAAGTCCCTTACTGAACATGAGCCAAAAAGGCACAGAAGATATGATGGAACCCATGTAAACATAGCAAGTTTTATTAACAGTTTCAGACATAGCAGAAAAACAAAGCATGGCATAAACACAATTATGAAGGCATCTTTGCGAGCTCAAACCACTTATCACAAAGCCTTGCATGAAAAAATAATCATACCAACAGAAAAATGACCCATTCATGAATCTAACCATGGCAAGAGAAAGTTCATAGCATGCATGGATCACTAGCAACAACCATGGCAAAATTGATTAACATGTAAACAATCTGCCAGGAACATTTTATAGCAAAAGTAGAGCAAGAACAAGACATGCTAGGGCACTCCATAATTTCAAACTGGGGCATGGATGGATAGAGCAGAACCATATGATCAAAACCTCCTTACTGAAGTATCTCAAAATAAGCATGGATATCACTGTAGCATCAAGTTTACATGGCATCAAAATAACAGCAGGAAAAGAACTTAGCAAAATCCTAAGTCCCTGAAAACAGCAACATTGCGGAGGCTACTTTGCATGCTTGTGCTAGTCACCACATAGATAACAAAAATACAAGACAAGAACATCTGTAAAGATGGCGTGATATAATTCAAAACACATGTAGACCTCAAAGTCATACGATGCGCACATCAAATGTGACAAAAATGACAAAACCTCATGATCTGATAAGTAGCAGCACCTAACATTTTATAGCACTCTTGCATCAATGATTAGGGCATCAAGATGAACTGAAACAAGCATGCCACAATAAAATGAAATGAAGAGCATCTCACAATGAACATTTTGATATGTCATATGCATGAAACAGAGCTACGGTCACGGAGATATGATGCAAAGAACATGGCATAATATATGTGCAGAGAAAGACTTAGTGAGAAATATACCCTCCGAACTGGATCTAGGGTTTCACATGGATTACGAGGTTTGCCAGGGTCTTCGCCGGAGTTGATGACATGGTGGCCGGAGCTTGAAGAGGAGGAAGGCCGGCGACGAGGGAGGAGCTCGCCGGAGAGGCGGGGTGGCCGGGGACGACGGGCGCGAGGTCGCGCGGAAGCCGAGGCGGGGCGATGGTGCGTGAGGCCCCAGGCGGCGGCCGGCGAAGAGCTGTGCGGCGGTGTGGCGGCCGGAGCAGATCTGTGGGCGGCGGGGCCGGCGAGGTGGGCGAAGGGCGGCGGCGTGGGGAGGCGCGTCGGTGGCGGCGGAGGAACGGGCCGGGAGGGCCGCGGTCGGGCCCCGCCGGGCCCGCGCGGGTGGCGGCAAAGTGGGGCGCGGCCCAGGCTGAGGTGGCGATGCCCGATTGGCTGAGGCGGCGGGGAAGCTGATGCAGCGGTCTCCGATTGGCCGGAGCGACATGTCCAGCGGACACGTCCGACGGCGCGAGGGGATGACAAAATAGGGTTTCATCTGAGATTTTGGGGAAGAGGGGTATATTTATAGGTAGAGGGAGTTTGGAGTGTCCAAATGAGGTGTAGTTTTCTCCCACACGATCGTGATCCAACAACGAGGACATGGAAGTGGTTTAGATGGGTTGTTGGGCCGTTTTGGAGGGGTGTTGGGCTGCCACACACAAGAGGCCTTCGCGGTTACTCCGTGAACCGTTGGAGCATCAAACGGACTCCAAATGGAACGAAATTTGACAGGCGGTCCACCGATGGTGTACCAAGGCCACTTGGAAAATCTTGGTCCATTCCGAGAACGTTTAACACCCGCTTATGAAAAGAGACAAGAGGGGTGCGCCGCAGCATGTAGGAGTGTCGGATTGCGAAAAGGACAACAGGGAAAATGCTCGGATGCATGAGACAAACACGTATGCAAATGCGATGCACATGATTACATGATATGAAATGCATAACATGAACAAAATGAAAAACAAAGAAAAAAACCCAACCACGAAGGGAAATAACATAACCTAAAGCTGAAAATGGCAAGAGTTAGAGTTACAAATATGGCAAGTTACATCCGGGGTGTTACACCGTTGGATCGCCGCAGAGCGAGAGGCGCGGTGCGACGCACAGCAAGAGCGGATCCATGGGCGCTTGCCTGCTGTCGATACGGCGTCCCGGCTGGGTACACGTCCCGTCAACACCCCCATTCCTTACCAGGAGTGGGCAGAGGCCCTCAGCGCCGTACTTGCACCAGAGTCCGGCTGCACCGTACTTGCACCGGACGCCCGCCGTGCCGTTCGCATGGGTGCCACCGTTCGCCTTGTCCGCGGCACGCTGGATGCCAACGCGCTAGTCCGTAGGCTCGACCGCCACCTTGGCCCAGGTGTCCACCTGGGCACAGTAGAGGAACATGGCCGTCGCATCCTCGAGCTGGTGATCTTCGATGAATTAGCCAACTTGGAGCTCGATATCATGCTCCAGATGTACCGCGAGCGTGTTGACCGCTTGGACGAACGCCTGCACGAGTTCAGGCAGAGCCAAGAGCTACCATAGGCAAAGGCTGCTGGCCATGGTCTCATGGACGCATTTTATTTTGAAAAGTCGTTTCGACGTGGATAGCTATGTATTCACAACAATCATAGTATTGCTTTGTTTATTGCTCTGTTTCAATGTGTGTACTCTGTTTTCCATTCTTATATGTTCTGTGTCAATGTGTGTGTATATGCTTTCCATTCTGTATATGTGGATGATGCCAGCCAGATTCAAATCAGCAAATCACTATACAAAAACAGATAGAAAATGGAATTCATAATATATATATATATATAAATTAATTGTTCACTAGTTCATCACAGAATATATATATAATATCATCACATATATGTGATGATACTTAACTACTAGGCACAATGCATAAAATTGAAACGAACAATACTAAAACTAATAATCCCTCCTGGGGCCAGTATTCCGGCAGCCCCTCGCCAGCAGCTCCCTGGTGCGCGGCGTCTTCCCAGTGCGGAGGCAGTACTCCGCCTCCTCCGCCTCACAGCGCTTGACGTACCCATCTGCCTCTTGGTGGCGGACGCGGGCGACCGATCTTGCCATTTTGTTGGGTGCCCACCGGAGCTCCTCGTCGGTGGCACGCTGGAGCTTATCGGCCCACCTCCACGCAGCGACAAGGCGCCCAATTCCGATGACCTTCCTCGCAAAGTACCCGTCTTCATAAACCTCCTCTGCACGACGACGCGCCCACCCCCAAAGCTCCGCCGCCTCCATTTTCTAGGCGGCATCACGGGCTTCACAGGCCGCCTGGTACCTGGCTTCCTCCTCCGCCATCTCCTTCTTGAACACCACTTGCCTGGCTTTCTCAGCTGGCGGCAGCGACTTCCATAGACAAAGATTGTACTGGCCCCAAAACCAATCCAAAGTTGGGGGGTCCAGTGCAACCTCGCGAGGCAGCGCGTAGGGGTCCTCGTCGCTGCTAATCGAGTGAGCACGTTAGACGTAGAAAAAAATTGAAAGCCGTAGGAGGAAGCTATCTCCCGTTCGTCATCAAACATGCATTGTTCCCTCTCAGAACCATGAACCTTCTAGTAAGTTGCTCCGGTTTTGTGAGGGGTGTGTGTCCAAACTTTCGTCAAACAGGCCAATTTATTTACCACATCATCTTGGTGGCATGACATTACATAAACCAAGGTTTCATGTGTTTCTGATTTTTTTGGAATTAAAATGCCTGGTCAATCCATGCTTAATTTTGTCATAGCCGTTAGACCAATACGTTTGAAAATTCCTTCCAATTTACTGCACATGGAATTAAATCACACACAAGTACACGAAATATGAGTTTTCAAACCATTATGGTTAGTTGTTGGATGTACATGTAGTTCAAATTTCAATTACGGTCATTAAATGGCTAGAAAATCACTTACATGTCTTAAAAGGTCAAATGACCCTTGAAATTTTCCAAAATTTGGCATGATAGTTGTATTAGTACTACAAAAAATTTCGTTCATTTGAAACACCTTCCGTTGCCACTTTACAGGAAATTCGTCTTTCATAGCTAATAAAAAATATCTACAACATCACACACAGTTATTTTCTAGGAACCATTTGCGATGAAAATATCTAGGTCTATTTAAGTCTCCCTCCTTAAGCTTCGCTGGCTTGTCTGCTCCAGTGCCAGCAACCCCCGAATCCACGAATCTCGATCCCCATTCCTGCACCCCCTTCTTGCAAAGATGACACCATGGAAACGCTTCATGAAGCCCCGTATGATGGTCGCGTCCCCCCTGAGCGCCGCCGACTGCGCCGAGAGCTCGGCCGCCTACGCCGAGAGTGCCGCCGCATCCACATTGAGCGCGGTCGCTTCCGCCGATAGGCCATCTGTGGCAGTCAACAGGGCAGCTGCAGCAGCCGAGACGGCTGCAGCTGCTGCTGCGACGGCGGCTGCAAACACCGAGAGCGCTCAAGCTGCCGTCCATGCCGCCGATGTCGCCCTGGCCTGGGTCGAGGCCATCCATGCCAAGATCGAGGATGCACACGCCAAGATATTCCACGCCAAGATCGAGGTTGCAACCCATTTCTGAAAAGGCGGTGGTGGCCATGGAGCACCTGCTTCATCATAAGGTCGTCGAGCGAGAGTTGGAGATGCAGGTGGCGACGGAGATCGAGGAGCACCGGCAGGAAGAGTTGCGCATGGCCAGGGTCGAGGTAGAGAAGAGTCTGACCGTCAAGGAATCGGCTGTGGAGTACCAATGCGAGCTCTGGCGCAGCCACTACTACGAGTACAACAACCTTAAGGGCGGCGCCGAGGATGAGGACGAGGAAGAGGACGAGGACGCAGTCAACTTCAGCAGGGGGGACGCGGAGTCCACCAACGGCGTCATGTCGACAGGACAAGGCATTGATGTCTCATCTTACACTGGCGATGCATAGGCTGGCGCGGCACCGGATTTGTTAAAATTATGCATACTTAGGCTTTGTTTTTAATGCTGGTCCTTTGTTAGAGCAATGTTTAGGTCAACTGGTTGTGTTTAATTACTAAAATTGCTCGATTCAGTAAGTGTGGTATGTCTGTTGTATGCTCTTTTGTGTGCCCAAATTAGCAGGCGATGTTAAATTATGCAATGGCGTACCCGGGGAAATTTCCACCAAAATTTGAATTATCAAATTCATCCCATGCGCGTAAAGTAGAAGAATCGTTTGCGATGCACACAATCGTTCAAAGTGAAAGGTCCGGCGGCACCGCGCGCAAAGTTTCCCTTCACATTTCCAAAATTTTGGCCTACTGCCAAAATATCTACCCCCGACCCCCTTCCCCCCTTCCCCACCCCCTTTTCTCCCCAACCACAAGTCACATTTCCCCTGTTTTCTCGTTCCTTCCTTCCTTCCTTGCTAAGCTAAAGCTGCTTCCTCGCTCTCGCCGTCTCGCATCCTACCGCCGGGGTCGCCATGGTCTTCTTCAAAGACCTCTCCAGCGGTTCCTCCTCCGGTGATGACTGCTTCACCACCCGGGTATGCCTCTCTTCTCTCTCTCGGGCTATGACTTGGAATGGAGGATTTTTACCCGGCAGTCGATTTGAGTCATTTCTTCCTCTTGTAGCTCCCTAGGACCATCAGTGGCAACAAATGGAGCGGGGTGGCAGAAGATCTATCTGCTCGTTGTCACCATCAATCTACATGGGTGAAGCTAGTTGTGTTTGATTCTGTGGACAGTGGGAGGAAGTTTCTGGCATGTGCAGAGAAGGTTAGACCCTCTTTCATTGTTACAAATCATTTGTTAGATGTGATTCAGACCCTGTCACAGTCCCAACCCATTCATACCACACCTTCAACCAAATGCATCCTAAGACAGTGTCACAGTTTGTACCTAGTATCTAAAATTGTTGCCATCTCATCAACGGTGCCATTAGAAAATTATTTGGCACCACTTTAGCAGTTTGTGCAGCCAACTTTGGTCCACACATC
Organism: Triticum urartu; assembly: GCF_056163025.1. Lineage (NCBI taxonomy): Eukaryota > Viridiplantae > Streptophyta > Magnoliopsida > Poales > Poaceae > Triticum > Triticum urartu. Next base: position 357,340,492 of record NC_141876.1, on the reverse strand, counting down.
CGAGAAGCCAAGTAGTAAAATACTAAATCTTTATGGCATGAAGGAACTGGGCATCGGAGCAACTACGTGCTCCGGAGTCCGGTTCCCTAATTTTTTTTCACTGCATCGGCTCGCCAGTGCAGGGCACCGGTGCGAGATGTAGCAACAATTGTCTTTACCCCAGTTTTGGCATACATAGTGGACGGCCTTAGTGCTATTTGTTCCATGTTACTAAATTTGTGCATGTACACACCTGTTAGTATCAATTTGCTGTCATCCAAACACTGTCGCTATGCTGTTGCAGTTATATTTACTTTCCTCATAAAATGTTCAATTTCTTATTTATTGTACATGAGTAAGAATTTGTAGTGTCGTTGTAGTTAATTATAGCATCTGATGTTCCAGAATTTGGTTGTTCTCTCAGTACCAATTATTTCATTTACACATTGATATTTTTGAGAAGATATGTCATAATTAACATGTTTCTTCAGTTTTTCAAAATAAGCATTGGTGATTTTCTATGTTGCTGTAAACCCATTTCCCCTACAATTGTTACTGATGTAGTGTTAAATATTATAGGATGAACGGAAGTGTTCTTACTTGGAGTGGGTTGATCAAGAGTGGCCACAGTCTTTGAAGATGTGCCTAGCGAAGCTCTGGAGCATATATGAGGAAGATAATAGACATAGGCTTAGAGAAACTGTTGTCAACGCTGAAGAATATTTGAAGATGCGGGATAAAAAGTTGAAGGTGGAGCATGAGCTCAGATTTTTTAAATCAGACTTTGCTAAGATGGTTTTGGCAAAGGAGGAAGCACTTTCCCAGTTGGCCCATGCAAAATAGGTTCTTACTGAACTAGAAGCAGAGGTGGATAAGACGAGCCTGGATGATCTCGATTAGGGAAATGAAATATATTGTTCTTATGAAGTTGAACTAGCTATATGTTGTACCGTGCTGTTTTCATGTAGCTACCGTACTGTGATGTTATAATATATTTATGTGCCTGATATGAAATTGGAAATAGTTGTTCGATATGAAATGTGAATTTGCGTAATACTGGAATTATTAATTGTAAACTAATAAACCTGCTAAATGTGTCATAGACCTTTGCAAACAGTTCTAGAAGTAAAAGTGACTGCGATGGATAACCTAATGCCACACAATTTCTTCATGAAATCGTGCGTGATATAGTTGATAAAAGTAAACCATTAACCAAGGCACACCGTGTGTGATAGTTGCACCTTTCACACATGAGCCTACAAATAAAACTGTGTGGGATGTACGTATGAACGGAAACGTTTTTCCTGGATTAACTGTGTGGGATGTATATAAGAACAGAAACATATTCCTTGGATTGACTGTGTGTGATATACATACGAATGAAAATGTTTTTTTGGGATTCAACATGTGGGATGTACATACCTACGTAAATGATTTTCTCGGATTACCATGTGGGATGTACATACCTACGGAAATGATTGGGCTTTGATGCCTCACCTGATCGCACATGGCCCCAGCCTATGTCCCCGGAGGGCCTATCCCCAACGATTTCTGGCTTGTGTGGTAAGGACCCCCCCTATCGCCCACACTCACTTGGCGACGGTTCCAAATGTCATCGCAGAAAGGGGTTAAAAACCGTTTGTTTCGCACCGACACGCACTAGTGAAGACCGGGAGTGGCAAGGCTGCGAAGGATAAGCACGGGGGACGGGACATCACCTTCTGGTCGCCACCTCTAGAGCCAGCAAGAAGCCCCAGCTTGAGCGCCGGTGGAGTCATCCACCAAAGCTCAGCCAGAAGACTGCTGGAGGTGAGGAGAAGGCACCAAGAGAACATCCCTCCCCGGCTATCACCTGAAGTGGCTGGTGATGATGCCGGGGAGCGAGGGGAAGAGCAAAAAGACTAGGCGGCAGGTCGACGGTCGGAGGCGAAGGCATCCACACCATCGTACTCCGACCTGACCCCCTGCCACCTGCCTTCTCCGTCTTCCCTCGCTTTCTCCTCACCACAGCTGCTCCCGGGAAGCGCCAAGACTCCGTCTCGGCGCCTCCAACAGAGAAACAACAAGCAGCTGGAACAGCCACGAGGCACGAGGCACGCCACGCCCCACCTTGGCGGGCAGGAAGGCGCGCCTCTCATCGACATCAGCCCCAAGTCCTCCGAGAGGAGTGATGCTAGGATTACCAATGATCTCCAGCCCCTCCTCCCGGACGTGCCTCGAAGATGCCAAAAGATTTGTCGTGCCAAAGACCAGGCTCAATCCCCAAGCATCAGCACCAGCATGAAGCGACGTATGCCCCAAGCCAGAGCCTGGGGGCTGGCCCCAGGCTTCCTACTCAAGCATGACTAGCAGAAACGGAAGATGAGGATAGGAGGACCACAGAAATGGATGACCCCACCCTCCTCCGCTCCTCCCTTTCATAGGCCGGACGGGGAGAGGCGGCGGCTCCATCCATGTTTGATCACCCCCTCCTCCGCCAATTCAAGACGGGCGGACCCTTCCCAAAGTACTCTCCCGTGACACATGCCTCCATTACCTACCCCGCGCGATGCATGCTGCATATGTGGCTAAGGTTAACGGCGCGCTGTGGGAAGAATAAATTGGCAGTTTTTACTCTGTGAGTTAAAGTCATTCACGGGCCATTACTGGAGCAACCCCACCATTATTGGCTTTATGCCGCACGCGGGAAAACCAGAAACTGGCCCTGAATCAAGGCTAATGAAGCAGCAACGGAAAAATTAAGGGGCCAACCCCTTCAGCAACCTTGCATGTGCACTTATTAGGCCCTACCCCGCCGACGCTCAGCAGCGCGTTCGGGGCAGGACCGGGGGCTTCTGTCGGTGCAACAAACCCTGGGTCAATTGACCAACTATTCACATGCCAAAATAAAGATTGAAGCACTAGCATAAATCAGAGATTGAAGAACCAAGAGATTTGAAGAACCAACATGCAGCCCAGAAGGACCAAGATTGAGCCTAGGGAGCAGGATAGCAGCAAGAGAAGGGCCTCTCTTACCGGGGCAGGTGAGCCTGGCAAGGGGCGAGGCCACCACCAGAAGCAAGCAACTGAGGCTCCCCGGCAGAGCCTGCTAGGGCTCACAGGGGCAGAACCGCCCCACCAACCACTCAATCACGACTCACGTCGTCAATCAGTGCGGTGTCAACCGCAAGATGATTAAGTGGAAGCTATTCACCACATGGCAGACATTTCCTACAGAGAAGCCTACAGATGACACCCGTCCTGCGACGTGTCAAGAGAGCAGGTGTGGAGCTGGCAAGATAGCCCGACAAGACTTGCTGGGCACCCGGAGATGTGACACTAAGCGGCGCATTTAATGCACCCTATCAGTCCACAGAGTTAGGTATGATGGCACTATTTGCTATCATATCAGTGGATAATGACCACTTTGCTACTGTGGTGACCCCTTAATCTATAAAAGGAGGCCCATGGCACTCGCAGGGGGGTTAGGAGGTTGAAAAGTTGACAACTCCAAGCAACCACACGCACGTAGTCGCTGCAGGCCAACCTTGCCGGGCAAGTGTACTACGCACCACCGCATCCATTCTTCCATCAATCCACTAAAGAAAGAGTAGGCTCTTTTGCATCACGGCGACCCGAACCTGGGCATATCGCTTGTGTTCTCTCTGCCGTCCTACCGTATGCTGGTCTGCTCTTTCTGCAACGCATCGTCCCCCTGCTGAACCAACAATCGGCCACCCGGTCCCATAGGTGGCCACGAAAATCCCGTGACAGTATTACTCACGAGTAATCTGCCCCATACAATCCTCAGCAGAATGGCGTTGTGGAGCGCAAGAACATGACTCTTGTTGAGATGGCTCGCACTATGCTTGATGAATGCAATACACCTCGTCACTTCTGGCTTGAGGCTATTGATACTGCGTGCCACATCATCAACAGAGTATATCTTCACAAATTCTTCAAGAAGACCTCATATGAACTCCTCACTGACAAGAAACCCAACGTGAGTTATTTCAAAGTCTTCGGTGCTAAATGCTGGATTAGAGATCCTCATCACAATTCTAAATTTGCACTGAAAGCACATGAAGGTTTTATGCTTGGTTACGGAAAGGACTCGCACACCTATGATACGTGTCCAATGTATCTATAATTTTTGATTGTTCCATGCTGTTATATTATCATTATTGGATGTTTTATAATCATTTTATAGTAATTTTATATCATTTTTGGGACTAACCTATTGACATAGTGCCAAGTGCCCTTTGCTGTTTTTTGCATGTTTTTTACATCACAGAAAATCAATATCAAACGGAGTCCAAACACCGCGGAACTTTTTGGAGAATTTTATGGACCAGAACACCGAGGATGGGCGTAGCACCTGGGGGTGCCCCGAGGGGGGCACAACCCACCAGGGCACGCCTGGGGGCCCAGGCGCGCCCCGGTGGGTTGTGCCCACCTAGGTGGCCTCCCATACCCCTCTTTACCCTATAAATTCCCAAAAATTCTAGAAACCCTCGGGGTTAACCTAGATCAGAAGTTCCGCGGCCGCAAGGCTCTGTAGCCACCGAAAACCAATTTGGACCCTTTTCGACACCCTGTCGGAGGGGGGAATCATCTCCGGTGGCCATCTTCATCATCCCGGTGGCCACCATGATTAGGAGGGGGTAGTCCACCCTTAGGATTGAGGGTTTGTACCAGTAGCTATGTATTTAATCTCTCATTCTCTCCCTCTCTCGTGTTCTTGTGATGTCATGATCTTGATGTATCACAGGCTTTGTTAATATAGTCGGGTCATATGGTGTTTTCCCCTCTCTATCTTGTTGTGATAAATTGAGTTTTTCCCTTTGAGATTTCGTTGTTATCGGATTGAATACTTTTATGGATTTGAGAACACTTGATATATGTCTTGCAATTGAATACTCGTGGTCACAATGGGGTATCATATTGATTCACTTGATATATGTTTTGGCACTCAACTTGTGGATTCCCGAGGTGACATTGGGGTAATCTATGCATAGGGGTTGATGCACGTTCTTATGTTTGTTTCTCTGATAGAAATCTCGGGGCACTCTTTGAAGTTCTTTGTGTTAGATTGAATATTATGAATCTGAATTTGATTGGTGTTATTTTAGTACGTACTCTTGGTTAGATCGATCGGAAAGAATACCTTCATGTTATTTTAGTATGAACTCTAGGATAGATTGATCGGAAAGAATAGCTTTGAGGTGGTTTCGTACCCTACAAACAATTTCGTCTTATGTTCTCCGCTAGGTAGGAACTTTGGAGTGATTCTTGGTTGCACATTGAGGGACGGTTATATGATCCAATTATATTAGCACTGTTGAGAGATTGCGCTAATGAAACTATAGACCCTAGGCCTTGTTTTTTAGCATTGCAATACCATTTTTGTGCCTGTTTACTATTTGCTACCTCGCTATTTTAATTTATTCAGGTTATAAAAATATATTTCTACCATCCATATTACACTTGTATCACCATCTCTTCTATGAAATAGTGCACCTATACAAATTGCCATTGTATTGGGTGTGTTGGGGACACAAGCGATATCTTGTATTTTATTGGAGGGTCGTTTGAGAGAGACCATCTTCATCCTACACCTCTCACGGATTGATAAACCTTAGGTCATCCACTTGAGGGAAAACTGCTACTGTCCTACAAAGCTCTGCGCTTGGAGGCCCAACACGTGTCTAGAAGAATAAAGTTGCATAGTAGACATCAAGCTCTTTTCTGGCGCCGTTGCCGGGGAGGTGAGTGCATGAAGGTATATCTTCAGATGTTCCAATTGAATCTTTTAGTTTCTTTTTTATCACTAGTTTGGTTTATAAAAGAAAACTATATAAAAAATGGAATTGAGGTTGCATCATATTATTGATCATCTTTGTAATATCTTTGTTGAAAATGATGGTTCGGAAAATTGTGCTCAATTGTTAGAAGAAGAAGTTAATAAAATGTTTGGCACAAAATATTTGAATGATGACATGATTGCAATATTGTTATTATGAATTTTTCAATATCCATGATGCTAATGATATGCAAATCTATAAGCTTGGGGATGCTATATTTGATGAATATGATATTTTTAGTCCCTCATGTTTTGATGAGATTTTTTTATGATGATTGGATGCCTCCTATTTATGATGATTATATTGATGAAAGTGGATTTGGAGAGGTCATGACTTTCATGGATCCACTATTTTGGAGGTTGCAATTGATTATGACAACAAAGTTCATATATATGATGATTTTGGTGATGACATGTATGCTATATTGAATAATTATAAACATGAAACTTGTCATCATGATTTTAATTTTCAATCCCATGGTAGTTATTTTCTTGAGTTTGCTCCTATTCATGAGAATAAATTTGCTTATGTGGAGAGTGAGAAAATTTCTATGCTTATGTGTCATGAAAAGAATGCTTTATGTGATGGTTATATTGTTGAATTTCTTCATGATCGTACTAAAAATTATTATGAGAGAGGAACATATGCTTGTAGGTATTGCAATAATATCAAGTTTCCTCTCTATGTGTTGAAAATCTTGAAGTTATGTTTGTTTTGCCTTCCTATGCTAGTTGATTCTTGTTCCCATGAATTGTTTGCTCACAAAATCCCTATGCATAGGAAGTGGGTTAGACTTAAATGTGCTAGTCATATGCTTTGTGGTGCTTTTGTTATGTTTCAATCCTTATCTTTTATGTGAGCATCATTGAAATCATCATGCCTAGCTAAAAGGCATTAAAGAAAAGCGCTTGTTGGGAGACAACCCAACACTTTTACCTACTGTTTTTGTGTTCTCACATAGTTAGTCTACTGTAGTAATCACTTTTTATTTCTTTTGTTTCAATAAAGAGCCAATTAAGACCTTTGGGATGGCTTACGGTGATAGTTGATTTGATCTTGCTGAAAAACAGAAACTTTTGCGCTCAGGAAAAAAATTCTCATGTTTAACAAAAGCGTGATAAAATGCTGATTATTTTTGCAGAAGATTAATAGACAAATTTCTCAGGTTTTCCAAATTTTTCAGAATTTGTGGAGTAGCAGAAGTATGGTTGGAGTACAGATTACTACAGACTGTTCTGTTTTGACAGATTTTGTTTTCTATGCATAGTTTCTTATTTTCTAGTTTCCATGGATTATATTGCTCAATATAAATTGTGGAAATGATATGCTATAGTGGGCATTGTGTGGAAAAAATTATGAATCTTATCTTTGACAGTACCAAAGTGAAATGGTTTGCTCTTTATCACACTAACCTATCTCACGAAGTTCCGTTATGTTTTGTGTGATTGAAGTTTTCAAGTTTTGGGTGAGATGTTGATATGAGGAGAATAAGGAGTGACAAGACCCTAAGATTGGGGATGCCCAAGGCACCCCAAGGTAATATTCAAGGAAGATCCAAGCAACTAAGCTTGGGGATGCCCCGGAAGGCATCCCCTCTTTCATCTCCAACATTATCGGTAACCTCACTTGGAGCTATGTTTTCATTCATCACACGATACGTGTTTTGCTTGGAGAATCATTTTATTTTGTTAGGATGTGCTTTATGTTATTTAAAATAATGTTTTGCATCTTTTATTTCAATAATATTGGCAAGGATAGCCCTCATCATGCATATTTTGCGAGCCTACATGTTGCTGTTTCAAAACAGAAAGTTTATCGATGTTGCAAAAATTCCCTAGAAAATTCAGAACGTGATAAAATGTTGAAACCTTTTGCAAAATAAGATCTGATAAATTTTATACAGTGTGGTAAATTTTAATAACTTTTGGAGTTAGGGAAGTATTGATACTCTTGCATTCTTTATAGACTGTACTGTTTTGGCAGATTGCTGTTATGTTTGCATTGTTTGCATATGTTTGCTTGTTTAATGATTCTATTTGAGGATAGGAGTATTAAATATGCAGAAGCATTTAGTGTGCAATGTTTAATAATAATTTTAGTGATTTTCTACAGTAGAGATTGATAAGTTTTTTTTGCATTGGTTTATACTAACTTATCTCACGAGTTCTTGTTGAGTTTTGTGTGGATGAAGTTTTTAAGATTTAGGGAAACCGTGATATAAAAGGAATTAAGGAGACACAAAAACTCAAGCTTGGGGATGCGCAAGGCATCCCAAGATAATATTTCATGAAGTCTCAAGCATCTAAGCTTGGGGATGCCCCGGCAGGCATCCCACCTTTTTTCTGCAACAATTATCGGTTAGTATCAGTTGAACCTAAGTTTTTGCTTCTTCACATGATGTGTGCTATCCTTGGATTGTCATTTTATTTTGTTTTGGTTGCTGTTTTAATAAAGTACTTAGATCTTAAAGTTTTTAAATAAAATAGAGTCCTCAAATAGTTGCCAGGGAGGCTAGGTAAGCGGCACGCACATCCCGTCAACGAAGCTAATTTCTATGGAATTGCTCTAGTGCTTCATTGATATATTTTTGGGAACGGTGTGTTTTAGTGCTTTTGAATAAATTTTCTCTTTCTTCACTTAAATTAATTTGAGAGAAAGAAATAGTATGCTCATGAACTTCACTTATATTTGTTTGAGCTTATCAAAAGAAACACATGAAAATTAGTCCCAAAGTGATAGATATCCAAGAAGGATATAATGAAAACTTTCATGAAGATCATTGGACAAAATAAAATTGATTCTTGTAATAGTTTTGAGATATGATGATGTGATATGTGAGTCATGTTGATGATTAATTATGCTTTAGTAAGAATATTGGTGTTAACGTTTGTGATTCCCCATGCAAACGCGAAAGTCAATAACTGTGCAATGAAATTACATCCTACTTGTGGTGCATTATTCGCTGTTAATTATGCTCAGTGCTTTCTTATGAGATTATGCATTTCTTGGTTGGTCGCTTCTCAATTTTTTGCTAGCCTTCATTTTGCACTAAGTATGATCACTACTTGTGCATCCAAAATCCTTTAAACCAGTTTTTCCACATGAGTCTACTATACCTACCTATATGCGGTATTCTTTTGCCGTTCTAAGAAAATTTCTACGTGCCATCTCTAATTTTCAAAATAAAATTTTCTTTTGTGTGCAAGTACCGCTCTCGAGGCGGTGAGGGGTGGCCAATATTTTCCATGCTAGATGTGTTATTCTCACGATGAGTGTTTATTCACTTGTCATTGCACGAGAGTAAGGCAATTGTATTAGGGATGCCTAGTCCCCAAATGAAAAATGAATTTACTTTATGTTGACAAATAATAAATTCCTTGGGAAGTGTTGGTATGGAGGGCACCCTTGGATACGGTTAGCCATGGAAAGTGAAAGTATGGTGGAAAAAGGAATAAACTTTATTTTCTGTTTGGAAACCGCCTATGATATATCTATCATGGAAAGTGTTGGGAGCAGTCATTTTTGTTGGTGGGAAAAGTATGCCTCTCAAAATGTTTTTACCTCTCAATTTTCTCTTTGAGCTTTAGCACCTCTACAAATGCCTACTTCCCTCTGCGAAGGGCCTTTATTTTACTTTCCGCAATTTTTAGTTTTAATTTGAGTCTCCATCTTCTCTTATAAAGCACCAACTAGGAGGCACTATGATTGTACTTGAGCATTGGGTGTAGCTAATATACGAGTGTGTTTCATGAATGGATCAATGATTGATCATGATGAGCTAGGGATAACTTATTTTAGCGTTGATATTTTGAAAGACATGGTTGCTTATTGATATGCTTGAGTATTTAAGTTATCATGTCAAAACTATACTATTGCTTTGAACAATATAAAAGTCCAAATGTGCATGCTATAAAGAAAAGAATATGAAATGACATGTTAAGAAGCATTCCACATCAAAAATTATATTTTTATCATTTACCTACTCGAGGACGAGCAGGAATTAAGCTTGGGGATGTTGATACGTTTCGAATGTATCTATAATGTTTGATTGTTCCATGCTATAATATTATCATTCTTGGATGTTTTATAATCATTTTATATCATTTTTTGGGCCTAACCTATTGACATAGTGCCAAGTGCCAGCTGCTGTTTTTTGCATGTTTTTTACATCGCAGAAAATCAATATCAAACGGAGTCCAAACACCGCGAAACTTTTTGGAGATTTTCTATGACCAAAACACCTAGGATGGGCTAGAGCAGCACCTGGGGGTGCCCACCTCGGTGGCCTCCCGCACCCCCTCTTTACACTATAAATTCCCAAAAATTCCAGAAACCCTCGGGGTTAACCTAGATCAGAAGTTCCACCGCCGCAAGGCTCTGTAGCCACCGAAAACCAATCTAGACCCTTTTCGGCACCCTGCCGGAGGGGGGTGAATAATCTCCGGTGGCCATCTCCATCATCCCGACGTCCACGATGATGGGGAGGTAGTAGTCCACACTCAGGGCTGAGGGTTTGTACCAGTAGCTATGTGATTAATCTCTCTCTCTCTCTCTCTTGTGTTCTTGAGATGTCACAATCTTTATGTATAGCAGGCTTTGTCAATATAGTCGGATCATATGGTGTTTTCCCCTCTCTATCTTGTTGTGATGAATTGAGTTTTTCCATTTGAGATTTCGTTGTTATCGGATTGAATACTTCTATGGATTTTAGAACACTTGATATATGTCTTGCAAATGAATACTCGTGGTGACAATGGGGTATCGTATTGATTCACTTGATATATGTTTTGGCACTCAACTTGTGGATTCCCGAGGTGACATTGGGGTAATCTATGCATAGGAGTTGATGTACGTTCTTGTCTTTGTTTCTCCGGTAGAAATCTCGGGGCACTGTTTGAAGTTCTTTGTGTTGGATTGAATATTATGAATCCGAAATTGCTTTGGTGTTATTTTAGTATGAACTCTTGGTTAGATCGATCAAAAAGAATAGCTTTGTGTTATTTCAATACGTACTTGATAACCCACAAGTATAAGGGATCGCAACAGCTTTTGAGGGTAGAGTATTCAACCCAAATTTATTGATTCGACACAAGGGGAGCCAAAGAATATTCTCAAGTATTAGCAGCTGAGTTGTCAATTCAACCACACCTGGAAACATAGTATCTGCAGCGAAGTGTTTAGTAGCAAAGTAATATGATAGTGATGGTAACGGTAACAAAAGAGTAATGAAAGCAAAGTAATATTTTTGGTATTATGTAGTGATTGTGACAATAGCAACGGGAAAGTAAATAAGCGTAAACCAGTATATAGAAAGCTTGTAGGCATCGGATCAGTGATGGATAATTATGCCGGATGTGGTTCATCATGTAACAGCCATAACATAGGGTGACACAGAATTAGCTCCAATTTGTCAATGTAATGTAGGCATGTATTCCGAATATAGTCATACGTGCTTATAGAAAAGAACTTGCATGCCATCTTTTGTCCTACCCTCCCGTGGCAGCGGGGTCCTAATGGAAACTAAGGGATATTAAGGCCTCCTTTTAATAGAGAACCAGAACAAAGCATTAGCACATAGTGAATACATGAACTCCTCAAACAACGGTCATCACCGGTAAGTATCCCGATTATTGTCACTTCGGGGTTAACGGATTATAACACAAAATAGGTGACTATAGACTTGCAAGATAGGATCAAGAACTCTCATATATTGATGAAAACATAATAGGTTCAGATCTGAAATCATGGCACTCGGGCCCTAGTGAAAAGCATTAAGCATAGCAAAGTCATAGCAACATCAATCTCAGAACATAGTAGATACTAGGGATCAAACCCTAACAAAACTAACTGGATTACATGGTGAATCTCATCCAACCCATCACCGTCCAGCAAGCATACGATGGAATTACTCATGCACGGCGGTGAGCATCATGAAATTGGTGATGGAGGATGGTTGATGATGACGACGGCGACGAATCTCCCTCTTCGGAGCCCCGAACGGACTCCATATCAGCCCTCCTGAGAGGTTTTAGGGCTTGGCGGCGGCTCCGCATCGAAAAACACGATGATTTCTTCTCTCCTATTTTTCTCCATGAAAGCAGTTATATAGAGTTGGAGTTGGAGTCGGGGGGTCTCCAGGGGGCCCACGAGGTAGGGGGGCTCGCCATTCAAGTTTTCAGCAAAGATTATAACTAACCATATTTGCAATAATTTTCAGGTCTCATGATTACCCATATAAATAGCATAATCAACTAGCAAGCCATAATAATAAATCTCGGATGACAACACTTTCTCAAAACAATCATAATATGATATAACAAGATGGTATCTCGCTAGCCCTTTCTGAGACAGCAAAACATAAATGCAGAGCAACTTTAAAGATCAAGGACTGACTAGACATTGTAATTCATGGTAAAAGAGATCCAACCATAGTCACACCCAATATAAATTAACAGTGATGAATGCAAATGACAGCTGCGCTCTCCAGCTAGTGCTTTTAATAAGAGGGTGATGACTCAGCATAAAAGTAAATAGATAGGCCCTTCGCAGAGGGAAGCAGGGATTTGTAGAGGTGCCAGAGCTCGGTTTCGAAATAGAGGTGAATAATATATTGAGCGGTATACTTTCATTGTCAACATAACAACCAAGAGATGGCGATATCTTCCATGCTACACACATTATAGGCGGTTCCCAAACAGAATGGTAAAGTTTATACTCCCCCTTCCACCAACAAACATCAATCCATGGCTTGCTCGAAAAAACGAGTGCCTCCAACATACATCAGGTCCCAGGGGGAGTTTTGTTTGCAATTATTTTGATTTAGTTTGCATAAAGCATGGGACTGGGCATCCCGGTGACCGGCCATTTATCTCGTGAGTGAGGAGCGGTGTCCACTCCTCTTGAGTATAACCCGCCTAACATGGAAGATACAGACAGCCCTAGTTGATACATGAGCTATTCGAGCATACAAAACATGATGATCATTTGAAGGTTTAGAGTTTGGCACATACAAATTTACTTGGAACGGCAGGTAGATACCGCATATAGGAAGGTATAGTGGACTCATCTGGAATAACTTTGGGGTTTAAGGAGTTTGGATGCACAAGAAGTATTCCCTCTTAATACAGGTGAAGGCTAGCAAAAGGCTGGGAAGCGACCAACTAGAGAGTGACAACAGCCATGTACATGCATTAAAATTAATAAACATTGGATGCAAGCATGAGTAGGATATAATCCACCATGAACATAAATATCGTGAAGGCTATGTTGATTTGCTTCAACTACATGCGTGAACATGTGCCAAGTCATGTCACTTAAATCATTCAAAGGAGGATACCACCCTATCATACCACATCATAACCATTTTAATAACATGTTGGCACGCAAGGTAAACCATTATAACTCATAGCTAATCAAGCATGGCACAAGCAACTATGATCTCTAATTGTCATTGCAAACATGTTTATTCATAACAAGCTGAATCAAGAACGATGAACTCATCATATTTACAAAAACAAAAGAGGTCTAGTTCGTACCAACTTTTCTCATCTCAGTCAGTCCATCATATATCATCATAATTGCCTTTCACTTGCACGACCGAACGATGTGAATAATAATAAGAGTGCACGTGCGTTGGACTAAGCTGGAATCCGCGAGCATTCAATAAACAGGAGAAGACAAAGCAATATGGGCTCTTGGTTAAATCAACAATAAAGCATATAAGAGCCACTTCAACAATTTAATCATGGTCTTCTCCTACTGACCCCCAAAGAAATGAAAAGAAATAAAACTATTTACACGGGAAAGCTCCCAACAAGCAAAAGAAGAACGGGAAATATTTTTGGGTTTTCTTTTTAATTACTACTACAAGCATGGAAAGTAAATTAACTAAAAGCTACAACTAATTTTTTTGGTTTTTCTTAAGGTTTATTAAACACACAAGAAGAAAGCATAAAAGGAAATAAACTAGCATGGATGATACAATGAAAAAGTATTAGCACTGACATCTAGCAATGAGTGTGTGTGAGCATAAATGTAATGTCGGTGAGAAATACGTACTCCCCCAACCTTAGGCTTTTGGCCTAAGTTGGTCTATGGCCACGGTTGGCCTGGCTGATATCCAGAATAATAGTTGTTGGGGCCGTACTGCGATGAGGAAGAAGAAGGCTCCGATTGCCACTGGCTGGCAATCATCTCCGGATCCCACTGATAGTTAGCCTGTCGTGAAGGATCAAATTGTGGTTCCAGTTCTGGCTCCTCGGCTGGTGCAGGGTTCCGGTAAGCGTGAATAGCCGTCAACGGAACAAGGTACGTGCCTACAGTCAAATCAAACAAAGAAGGAGCAGGCAAGGTAATAGTCTCAGGATGATGTTTATTAAAGAACAATTGATATTTAAGCTCTCCTGCCCTATTCTTAATAATAAAATCATGTGCCACCATACTTTTATAATCTAAATAAACACGAGGCAGCACTTTTTCTTCCTTCCTAGCATGCCTAATAGGTATGTTAAAATGTGCAGCTAGGCGTGTAGCATAGATGCCTCCAAAGATGGGACCCTTAGTACGGTTCATACTTAACCGTCTAGCCATAATGCCGCCCATACTAAAAGTGTTATCACTGTATAAACCATGGAGCAAAATAATAATATCAGGGATACTAAGGTTTCCACAATTTCCATGACCAATTAAGCAACAACTAGCAAATAAAGCAAAGTAACGTAAGACAGGAAAATGTATGCTAGTGATTCGTGCATCGGAAACCTTCCTAGTTTCCCCTACAGTGATAGTATTAATAAATCCCTCCACATAATCACGATGTGGTTATTCTGTCTTGCCCTCAAAAGGGACTAGACAAATCCGACAAAAATCATAAAGTGACATCTCCTTATGCTCATCATATAAATGAAACTCCACCGTAGGTGGTGAGTTCCTAGAATGAAAATGAAAGTTTTGCAGAAGGTATTTGTGAGTAAGAGATACTGATCGCATTGGTCGTGGAGGAAAGCGGTGAGGCCTGCATTATGAGCCAACTCCTGAAAATCTTCATAAATCCCGGCTGCTCTTAAGAAATCCTCAGAAGGCCATTCACACGCTCGAACCTCCGCGGTGCACGACAAATTATACTTAGGCTTCGGTGCCTTTTCCTTCGAGCTTTGGCTCGATGAGCCCCTCAATAATATCCTCATCATTTTCTGAAAAATTCTGAAATTTTTAGTAACTATGAAATAAAAGTAAACCAAACTCAATAATATTGATAGCAACTACTCCTACAAGTGCCTAGGGCCTATATCGTGCATCAAAACTACTTTTGACCATATAAATTTGACATGCAAGATCTAGAAAGGGTCACCTAAGCAGCAAAAATTTGCAATGAATAAAGCACTAGAACAAAAACTAATTGGACCAATGGAGGAGTCACATACCAAGGAACAATCTCCCCAAGCAGTTTTGTGAGAGGTGCTTTGAGCAAGGAGATCGAAAATGGCAGCAAAGAGGGCTGGAACTCATGCTTGATTCGGTTTTTCGTGTTTGTGGGAGGAAGAAGAAGAGGATGGGTGCAGGAATAAGTGGAGGAGGGCCACCATGAGCCCACGAGGTAGGGGGCGCGCTCTAGGGGGGTGGGCGCGCCCCCACCCTCGTGGCAAGGTGGTTGGCCCCCCTGGTGTGTTCTTTGTTCCATAATTCCTCAAATATTCTATAAAAAAATCATACTTAATTCTCAGGGGATTTGGAGAACTTTTATTTTCGAGGTATTTTTATATTGCACGGTTAATCAGATAACAGATAGAAAATTATTCATTTTTACTTTATTTCAACTAAATAACAGAAACTATAGAGAGGGTACAGAAGGTTATGCTTCTAGTTTCATCCATCTCATGCTCATCAAAAGGAATCCACTAACAAGGTTGATCAAGTCTTGTTAACAAACTCATTCCGATTAACATGAAACCGGAGAAATTTCGAATAACACTAGGTTACCTCAATGGGGATATGCACATCCCCAATAATAAGTATATCATATTTCATCTTGACAGTAGGAAGAGGAAATTCAAAACCTCCAAATATAATCGATGGAATTTTTCCAATAGAGTTGATACTATGAACTTGAGGTTGTTTCCTCGGAAAGTGTACCGTATGCTCACTACCATTAACATGAAAAGTGACATTGCCTTTAGTGCAATCAATAATAGCCCCTGCAGTATTCAAAAAAGGTCTTCCAAGAATAATAGATATACTATCGTCCTCGGGAATATCAAGAATAACAAAGTATGTTAAAATAGTAACGTTTGCAACTACAATAGGCACATCCTCACAAATACCGACAGGTAATGCAGTTGATTTATCAACCATTTGCAAATATATTTTAGTAGGTGTCAACTTATTCAAATCAAGTCTACGATATAAAGAGAGTGGCATAACACTAACACCGGCTCCAAGATCACATAAAGCAGTTTTAACATAGTTTCTTTTAATGGAGCTTGGTATAGTAGGTACCCCTGGATCTCCAAGTTTCTTTGGTATTCCACCCTTAAAAGTATAATTAGCAAGCATGGTGAAAATTTCAGCTTCTGGTATTTTTCTTCTATTTGTAATAATATCTTTCATGTACTTAGCGTAAGGATTTGTTTTGAGCATATCAGTTAATCGCATACGCAAAAAGATAGGTCTAATCATTTCAGCAAAGCGCTCAAAATCCTCATCATCCTTTTTCTTTGATGGTTTTGGAGGAAAAGGCATGGGTTTCTGAACCCAAGGCTCTCTTTCTTTACCATGTTTCCTAGCAACAAAGTCTTTCTTATCATAACGTTGTTTCTTTGATTGTGGGTTATCAAGATCAACAACAGGTTCAATTTCTACATCATTATCATTACTAGGTTGAGCATTATTACGAACATCATAATTAACATTTTCATTAGGTTCATGTTCATTGCCGGATTGTGTTTCAGCATCAGACATAGAGATATCATTTGGATTATCAGGTGGTTCAGCAATAGGTTCACTAGAAGTTTGCACAGTTCTATCATTTTTCTTTTTCTTCTTTTTAGAAGAACTAGGTGCATCAATTTTATTTCTCTGAGAATCTTGCTTAATTCTCTTAGGGTGGCCTTCAGGATACAAAGGTTCCTGAGTCATTCTACCAGTTCTAGTAGCCACTTTAACAGCATAATCATTTTTCTTACTATTCATCTCATTGAGCAATTCCTTTTGAGCTTTAAGTACTTGTTCTACTTGAGTAGTAACCATAGAAGCATGTTTGCTAACAAGTTTAAGTTCACCTCTAATATTAGCCATATAATCACCCAAATATTTAATCATATCAGCATCTTGTTTTAATTGTCTACCAAAATAAGCATTGAAGTCTTCTTGCTTAAACATAAAATTATCAAAATCATCCAAGCATTGACTAGCAATTTTAGTAGGAGGGATTTCAGCTTTATCATATCTATAGAGAGAATTTACCTTTACTACCTGTGTCAAGTTATCGAGGTCTGGAGGTTCTTCAATAAATAAAGGATTAATATCATATGTTTCTTCAATAGGCGGTAAATTAAGACCATGTATTTCTTCAATAGGAGGTAAATTCTTAACATCTTCAGCTTTAATACCTTTTTCTTTCATAGATTTCTTTGCCTCTTGCATATCTTTGGGACTGAGAAATAGAACACCTCTCTTCTTCGGAGTTGGTTTAAGAATAGGATCATTAATTGGAGCAGGAGCTGGCTCAGGAGGTGCCCAATTATTTTCATTTGTTAACATATTATTCAATAAGATTTTAGCTTCATCCGGTGTTCTTTCCCTGAAAAGAGAACCAGCACAACTATCCACGTAATCTCTGGAAGCATCGGTTAGTCCATTATAAAAGATATCAAGTGTTTCATTTTTCTTAAGAGGATGATCAAGCAAAGCATTAAGTAACTTGAGAAGCCTCCTCCAAGCTTGTGGGAGACTCTCTTCTTTAATTTGCACAAAGTTGTATATTTCCTTTAAAGCAGCTTGTTTCTTATGAGCAGGGAAATATTTAGCAGAGAAGTAGTAAATCATATCCCGGGGACTACACACACAACCAGGATCAAGAGAATTAAACCATATCTTAGCATCACCCTTTAATGAGAACGGAAATATTTTAAGGATATAAAAGTTGCGAGATCTCTCATCATTAGTGAACAGGGTGGCTATATCATTTAATTTAGTAAGATGTGCCACAACAGTTTCAGATTCATAGCCATGAAAAGGATCAGATTCAACCAAAGTAATTATATCAGGATCAACAGAGAATTCATAATCCTTATCAGTAACACAGATAGGTGAAGTAGCAAAAGCAGGGTCAGGTCTCATCCTAGCATTTAGAGATTGCTTATTCCATTTAGCTAATAAACTTTTGAGTTCATATCTATCTTTGCAAGCTAAAATAGCTAAATAAGCTTCTTGATCAAATAAATAACCCTCAGGAATAACAAGTGATTCTTCATCATCACTTTCATCATCATAATCAGATTCAATATTTTCAATTTCTCTAGCCCTAGCAAGTCGTTCCTCGATAAAATCACTAAGTGGCATAGTAGTATCTGGTATAGAGGTAGTTTCATCATAAGTATCATGCATAGCAGAAGTAGCATTATCAATAACATGCGACATATCAGAACGAATAGCAGAAGCAGGTTTAGGTGTCGCAAGCTTACTCATAACAGAAGGTGAATCAAGTGCAGAGCTAGATGGCAGTTCCTTACCTCCCCTTGTAGTTGAGGGATAAATTGTTGTCTTAGCGTCTTTCAAATTCTTCATAGTGTCCAGCAGATATAAATCCCAAGTGACTCAAAGAATAGAGCTATGCTCCCTGGCAACGGCGCCAGAAATTAGTCTTGATAACCCACAAGTATAGGGGATCGCAACAGTGTTGCTTTCGAGGGTAGAGTATTCAACCCAAATTTATGGATTCGACACAAGGGGAGCCAAAGAATATTCTCAAGTATTAGCATCTGAGTTGTCAATTCAACCACACCTGGAAACTTAGTATCTGCAACAAAGTGTTTAGTAGCAAAGTAATATGATAGTGATGGTAACGGTAACAAAAGAGTAATGAAAGCAAAGTAATATTTTTGGTATTATGTAGTGATTGTAACAATAGCAACGGGAAAGTAAATAAGCGTAAACCAGTATATGGAAAGCTCGTAGGCATCGGATCAGTGATGGATAATTATGCCGGATGTGGTTCATCATGTAACATTCATAACATAGGGTGACACGGAATTAGCTCCAATTCGTCAATGTAATGTAGGCATGTATTCTCAATATAGTCATACGTGCTTATAGAAAAGAACTTGCATGTCATCTTTTGTCCTACCCTCCCGTGGCAGCGGGGTCCTAATGGAAACTAAGGGATATTAAGGCCTCCTTTTAATAGAGAACCGGACCAAAGCATTAGCACATAGTGAATACATGAAATCCTCAAACTACGGGCATCACCGGTAAGTATCCCGATTATTGTCACTTCGGGGTTAATGGATCATAACACATAATAGGTGACTATAGACTTGCAAGATAGGATAAAGAACTCTCATATATTGATGAAAACATAATAGGTTCAGATCTGAAATCATGGCACTCAGGCCCTAGTGACAAGCATTAAGCATAGCAAAGTCATAGCAACATCAATCTCGGAACATAGTGGATACTAGGGATCAAACCCTAACAAAACTAACTCAATTACATGGTGAATCTCATCCAACCCATCACCGTCCAGCAAGCCTATGATGGAATTACTCACGCACGGCAGTGAGCATCACGAAATTGGTGATGGAGGATGGTTGATGATGACGATGGCGATGAATCACCCTCTCCGGAGCCCCGAACGAACTCCAAATCAGCCCTCCCGAGAGGTTTTAGGGCTTGGCGGCGGCTCCGTATCGTAAAACGCGATGATTTCTTCTCTCCTATTTTTTTCTCCCCGAAAGCAGTTATATAGAGTTGGAGTTGGAGTCGGGGGGTCTCCAGGGGGCCCACGAGGTAGGGGGGCTCGCCCTAGGGGGGGCGCCCCTCACCCTCATGGCAAGGGTGTGGGCCCCCTGGTCTTCATATTTGGTGAGGATTTTTTATTATTTATTGTAAGATATTCCGTGGAGTTTCAGGTCATTCCGAGAACTTTTGTTTTCTGCACATAAAACAACATCATGGCAATTCTGCTGAAAACAACATCAGTCCGGGTTAGTTCCATTCAAATCATACAAGTTAGAATCCAAAACAAGGGAAAAAGTGTTTGGAAAAGTAGATACGAGGGAGACGTATCAGTACTCTACGAGAGATTGATCAGAAAGAATAGCTTTGAGGTAGTTTCGCACCCTAGAAACAATTCCGTCTTATGTTGTCCGCTAGATAGGAACTTTTGAGTGATTCTTCGTTGCACGTTGAGGGACGGTTATATGATCCAATTATATTAGCACTGTTGAGAGATTGCACTAGTGAAAGTACGGACCCCAGGCCTTGTTTTTAAGCATTGCAATACCGTTTCTGTGCCCGTTTACTATTTGCAACCTTGTTGTTTTTATTTATTCAGATTATAAAAATATTTTTCTACCATCCATATTACACTTGTATCACCATCTCTTCGCCAGACTAGTGCACATATACAAATTGCCATTGTATTGGGTGTGTTGGGGACACAAGAGATTTCTTGTATTTGATTGCAGGGTCGTTGAGAGAGACCATCTTCATCCTTCATCTCTCATATATTGATAAGACTTAGGTCATCCACTTGAGGTAAAATTACTACTGTCCTACAAAACTCTACGCTTGGAGGCCCAACACGTGTCTACAAGAATAAAGTTGCGTAGTAGACATCCGGTTCGATGAAACTAACGGCTCGCAAAGAGAGAACCTACCTTCTGTTATAGATGAAATGTCTCCTGAGGAATCCATCAAGTTCAAGGCTACTGAGGATGTCATACCCACTAAAGAATCTGCTGAAGTAGTCATTCCAGAACATGAAGAAAATCATGCTGGTATATCTAAGGAAAATGGCTCTGAAGAAAATGTTGAGCCCAATCAACGTCGTCAACCAGCTCATCTTCGCGTTGCAAATGAAGTGCAGATTGAGAAAATCATCGACAACATCAATGCACCAGGTCCTCTGACACGCTCAAAAGCTTCACATTTGTCTAACTTTCATGGGCACTTTGCTTTCGTCTCAATTATAGAGCCCACCAAAGTTGATGAGGCATTTCTGGAGCCTGAGTGGATTCAAGAGATGCAAGAGGAATTACATCAATTCGAGGTCAACAATGTCTGGGAGCTTGTCAAGCGACCAGACCCACACAAGCACAATATCATCGATACCAAATGGATCTACCGCAACAAGCAAGACGAAAATGTCCTAGTGGTGAGGAACAAGGCTCGTCTTGTAGCTCAAGGCTACACACAGGTTGAAGGAATTGATTTTGATGAAACCTTTGCACCTATTGCTAGACTTGAGGCTATTCGCATATTGCTTGCTTATGCTAATCATCATAATATCATATTATATCAAATGGATGTGAAAAGTGTATTCCTCAATGGTAAGCTTGAGGAAGAAGTATATGTTGCTCAACCTCCAGGTTTTGAGGATCCTAAGCATCCTGACAAAGTCTTCAGACTCAATAAGGCCCTCTATGGCCTCAAGTAGGCCCCTCGGGCGTGGTATGATACATTGAAGGAATTCCTCATGAAGAAAGGCTTCAAACCCGGTTCACTTGACCCAACTCTTTTCACCAAAACCTATGATGAAGAATTATTCATGAGCCAAATACATGATGATATTATCTTTGGCTGTACTAACCAAATGATGAAAAGAGTGAGGAATATAAAATGTCTATGATGGGGGAATTGAAATTCTTCTTAGGTCTTCAAATTCGTCAACAACTCAATGACATCTTCATATCTCAAGAGAAATACCTCAAGGATGTGCTGAGGAAATTTGGCATGCAAGATTGCAAAGGTGTCAAAATCCCTATGCCCACAAATGCCATCTATGCACCGATGAAAATGGTAAAGACTTCGATCAAAAGGTATACCGCTCCATGATTGGATCTTTATTGTATCTATATGCATCTAGGCTAGATATTATGCTTAGTGTTTGCATGTGTGCCCGTTTTCAGGCTATACCGAAGGAATCACATCGTAAGGCTATGAAACATATTCTTTGATATCTATCTCACACTCCAACACTTGGATTATGGTATCCCAAGGGATTGGTTTTGATCTCATTGGATATTCTGACTCTGACTATGCTGGTGATCGAGTGGATGGTAAGTCAACATCAGGAACATGCCATTTCCTCGGACAATCCTTAGTATGTTGATCCTTGAAGAAGCAGAACTGCGTATCACTCTCTACTGCTGAAGTTGAGCACATTGCTGCTTGTTCTTGCTGTGCGCAATTGCTGTGGATGAAGCAAACCATCAAGGACTATGGCATAAACATGAAGAATGTGCCACTATACTGCGACAACGAGAGTGCCATCAATATTGCTCATAACCTAGTTCAGCACTCAAAGACTAAGCACATCCAGATTCGCTTCGAGATCATGTGTTGAAGGGTGACATCTCCATTGACCACGTGAAGACTGAAGAACATCTAGCGTATATCTTCACAAAGCCCTTGGATGTGAAGAGATTTAGCAAGTTGCGGTGTGAGCTAAATATCTTAGAATCTTTGAATGTTCTTTGAAAGGACACACATCCTAACACTAATGCAAAATTGATGACTTAGATGTGCAACACACGAAGTAAGGTTTTTCTTCAATCAATGAAGACTAACCCTCTAAGTGTGAAGAAATTAATGAAGAATTGGATTCTCAGAGCCCCACGACAATTGTACACGATGTCTAAAATCATCATTCTTATATGGTGGGTCACGCCACCAACAAAAGTTGAAAATCTTCAAATTTGAGTTTTTCTTCATTTTCAAATTCTTCAACCTTGCAATTTCTTCAACTTCTGACTGGTGTTCTTCATTGCCTATATATGTGTGTATTTGAGTTTTCATGTCCTCAACAACATTCACTTATTGCTAATTCTTCAAGTTGATTTTCATCTAAGTGAATGTGATTGGACTCGTTCCCCCTCTATGTTAAACTCAACCCACTCTGTTCACAAATTCTTCATGTGCATTCTATTTGAAACCCGTTCAAAATCTTCACTGTGTCCTTGTCAGCTGAAGAATTTGTGAACGAACCACAAAAATTTTCATATCTTAATTTTCGGCTTTTGCCGCTCAAACCGTTCCGCATCCCATGATGGATTAAACTACTCACCCACGATCCCCCATGATATCCAGCTCTCAGTACGTGGGTGACACATGTTGTTAGAAGAGTAAGGGTCAGGGGCACGTTCGTCCAAAATCTTTGGAGGGGCAGTTTTTCACTGTGGCTATAAATACCCCTCCCCTTCCTCAGACCTCATTTACTCCGCTCGACTACTACTCTCCTCGCTCGAGCTCTTAGACCTAGCATTGCAGCTACACTCCATCGTTGTCGGTGAGGAAGAGCTTCACTGCCTCGACCTCGTCGCCGTCGTACTCGCGCCGACCGCAGACATCTTCACTCCACCATCGTTGTAGTTGTCTCTCGCCGCCAAGTTAGGGCGTGGGAGATCTGAACTGATGAACTTCTCCAACTCCACTCCCAGTTCATCGTTGTAACTCCCCAAGACCGGTGCTCCAGATGCCTTCCATGTTTTCCGAGTTCCATCATGTGATTTGTTTGTTTGTTGCATTCATCATGACATCATTCATTGCATCCGCATTTATTTTTGAAAACTTGCATCCGTTCGTAATTGTCGCGTTCCCTCTTGTTGTCATTGACCGTTTTGAGACCAACCATGTTTTTGATTCCCTCTTTCAAACCATCTAAACTCTCTTTGCATAGTGCATCGATCCCTCGCCGGTGTCCGAAACTTCCCCGAACCTGAATTGCCCGGTCTTGATCGATGGGTCCGGATCATCCCCAAACAACCAAAAAATATCTTTGTTTTATTTATTGGACTCCCTATCCTATTTTTCCCGACCATCTGATCTTGATCAGGTGATCCAAATTTCCCTCCTTTTCTCTATTTATAGTGCAAGCTCATACCTAATCTAGACTAACCCTAAATCCTAGAACATTTGTCCCCCCTAGCCGCTGCCACCCACTCACGAAATCCCCCTCGAGATCTCGCCTACCCGATCCACCCAGCCAAGCCTCCAACTACCCTGATCCTACCAGCGCCTGCCTCCCTGCTCCCGCAAGCCGTGCTCGAGGCAGCTACCTCCTGGCGTGCCCGACGCATGAGCTCCACTCGCTCGACCCCGGCGCCTTCGTCCTCTCAACCAGAGCACCAGGTTATGCTATAGGTCCTCTGAAGCGCGTCTCCACTCCATTGTCATTTTCTTTTTCTCCTGTTGCTGCCGTTAACCTTGCGCCGCTGTGTTTCTTCTGCAAGGCCAGCACCACCGAGCTGAAGAATGTCGCCGGCTGCCTCAACTCTCCTCGCCTGCATCCGCCTCGCCGGAGCAAGCAAGCCGCCGCCTGGAGGAGCCCATGGCCATCCCGTTTCTCTGCATCGTCCTCAACCGGGTCCTCTGTCCCAAGACGCCGATTCTAGAGGAGCCACCGCTGGATCCCTTTGTCCTCGACTCTAGCAAGCCCCGCCGGAGTTCTTCCAATGACCACCACCACCAGCATCACCGCCGCATCAAGGCCACCATCGCTGGCCTCTGCTGCCGCTGCATCGGGCTACAGCAATTCGGGCAGAAATCGACGCCTCTGCCTCGAAAGCTCGCCCGCCCCCAGTCGCCGTCAAGTTCGCGTCTGGCCCCGATCTCCTCTGCTTCGCCCTCGTGGCCTTGGATCCGGCCGGTTCCGGTGCGCCCTCGCCCTGCCTCCTCTGCTTTGAACGCCTCCTTGCGTCGTCTTCCGCATCGCTAAGGACCTGCTGTTGTTCTTGTTCTTCAAAAACGAGAAGAGCAGCTCGCCCGCCCCCTCGCCCTTTGACCGATCCGGCTGCTCGTGGGCTGCGCCAGGCCCAGCGGCCTCCCCCAACTCCTGGGCCGAGCCCATGGGTGAGATCCCCCAACCCCTCTAGTTTTGGCCTGAATGTTTTTTTAGCTTCTATGAATTTTGCTAGTTAACCAGGGAATTTCATAGTTGCAGAAAATCCCCTAAGCTTCATGCCTTTAATAACTCATGAACCGTGCATCGGATTAAAATGATCTCTATATGTAAAATGCTTAGAATTTGGTGTAGGTTCATATTATGCTGCTTTCAACCATGTTTAAAATGTTGTTTGTGTTTATTTTGCATAATGCCATTTTAAAATGTTTTATTTCATAACTAATTAACCATAGCTCCAAATTTAATAAACTTTATATGTAAATGGGGTAGATAAATGCATAGATTAGCATGGTGGCAATACTTTGCATGTTTAACCACTCTAAAATATGGTTTAGGGCATAACAGTACCAAATCCATAAATTGCATATGGGGATTTACCGGAATTGTTGTTTGTTTTTCCGGCCTCATTCAAACTTTCCTAAAAATGTGTATTTTACTTAAGCCTAACCTCTTGCCATGTTAACCAACATTTAATATTGTTGAGTATCTACCGGGAGTGAACTAAATAATCGAATGCGGTGTTTCGTCAATATGCAACTCATTGCATATTGAGCTCCACTTAATTCGTAGTTTTGGTTGTTGCACTTTGCCATGCCATGCATATTTAAACCGGACATGCATCATACTTGATTGTGCATCATGCCATGTTTATGCTTGTGTGTTTACCATGTTGTTTGCTCCTTTTTGGTGTTGTTTCTTCTTGTTAGTTCCGGTAACGTTGCGTTTGTGAGGTCCCGTTCAACTACATCTGTTTGTCTTCTTCATGGACTCGTTCTTCTTCCTAGTGGGATCTCAGGCAAGATGACCATACCCTCGATATCACTTCTATCTTTGCTTGCTAGTTGTTCGCTCTATCGTTATGTCGTGCTACCTACTACTTGTTATATCATGCTTCCCACATTACCATGCCAAGCCTCTAACCCACCTTCCTAGCAAAGCGTTGTTTGGCTATGTTACCGCTTTTGCTCAGCCCCTCTTGTAGCGTTGCTAGTTGCAGGTGAAGTTGAAGTTTGTTCCATGTTGGAACATGGATATGTTAGGATATCACAATATCTCTTATTTAATTAATGCATCTATATACTTGGTAAAGGGTGGAAGGCTCGGTCTTATGCCTGGTGTTTTGTTCCACTCTTGCCGCCCTATTTTTTCGTCATACCGGTGTTATGTTCCTTGATTTTGCGTTCCTTACGCGGTTGGGTGTCATGGGAACCCCTTGATAGTTCACTTTGAATAAAACTCCTCCAGTAAGGCCCAACCTTGGTTTTACATTTGCCTAACAACCTATTACCCTTCCCTTGTGTCGGCCAACCCGAGGATCATCTTTATTTTAACCCCCCGGGCCAGTGCTTCTCTAAGTGTTGGTCCGAACTAGGGTCCTTTGCAGCGCCACCTCGGGGAAACTTGAGGGATGGTTTTAGTTGTACGGAGTGCTCATCCAGTGTGTCCTGAGAACGAGATATGTGCAGCTCCTATCGGGATTGTCAGCACATCGGGCGGCTTTGCTGGTCTTGTTATGCTATCGTCGAAATGTCTTGTAACCGGGATTCCGAGACTGATCGGGTCTTTCCGGGAGAAGGAATATCCTTCGTTGACCGTGAGAGCTTGTGATGGGCTAAGTTGGGACACCCCTGCAGGGTATAAACTTTCGAGAGTCATGCCCGCGGTTATGTGGCAGATGGAAATTTGTTAATGTTCGGTGTAGCGAACTTGACACTTGACTTAACTAAAATGCATCAACACGGTTCTTGTGTTATGGTTGTGCGTAAGTAGTTTCTGGATCACTTCTTGATCACTTCTAGGTTCACGACTGTTGCGTTGCTTCTCTTATCGCTCTTATTTGCGCATGTTAGCCACCATATTTTGCTTAGTGCTTGTTGTAGCTCCACCTCATTACCTTACCCTACCCATAAGCTTAAATAGTCTTGATTTCGCGGTTGTGAGATTGCTGAGTCCTTGTGACTCACGGATACTTCCAAACAGTTGCAGGTGCTGATGATGCCAGTGCAGGTGACGCAACCGAGCTTAAGTGGGAGCTCAATGAAGATCTTGGTCATTGTTTTGTGTCTTTTCCGGATGATCAGTAGTGGAGCCCAGTTGGGATGATCGGGGATCTAGCATTTGGGGTTGTCTTCCTTTATTTTGGTTCCATAGTCGGACCTTTGAGTGTATTTGGATGATGTATGAATTATTTATGTATTGTGTGAAGTGGCGAGCGTAAGCCAACTCTTTATCCCGTTCTCATTCAGTACATGGGATTGTGTGAAGATTACCCGACTTGGGACTAAAGCACCATGCGGTTATGCCTCTAAGTCGTGCCTCAACACGTGGGAGATATAGCCGCATCGTGGGTGTTACAAGTTGGTAATCAGAGCCATCCCCGACTTAGGAGCCCCCCGCTTGATCGAATCGTTGATGTTGTCCAGTCTAGAATAAAATGTTTTGAGTATTAGGATTATATATATCGGAGAGTAGGATTCTTTTTACTCCTCGGTCCCTTTGTCTCTCTGGTGAGGCCTCCCGACGTAGAAGTTTTGATTTTTCACTCCTCAAATTTCATGATTTTTTTAGGATCACGCGGGTATCTTGGAATCATTCCGATATTCTTATGACGAGAACATTGTTCTTGGTGCCTCCTAACATTTAGGGGTTGTGAAAGTGTCCCGAGGAGTTGAGCTCCGAGGTGTTGTCGTCACAATTTTATCGCTGCAGTTCTGGAATACATGAGTTCGCCAGCATCGAAAATCTCTTTTATGCATTTGTTGGTGAGATAACCTCAACGCCACCCAGTACTGGGCAGGAGTTCGGGAGTATTTCCATAACTCATATAACAGATGATTTTTGAAGGTTGAGGTACATGATTTCCAAAAGTTTCTTGGTTATGCGTTGACAGATGGATACATCTGGATGTAGGGATTGTTAGTTTGGATTAGATATTATGCTTCCCCTGTATTCCCAACACCTGGTTGCATAACCAGAAAGTTTCGAGAGTTTATAAGTGGGAATTCAAGTAGCTCCTAGGATATCTTTCCGAGAGATGCATGATATGGGATTGGGAAAATCTCTATCATATGAATTTGTTTCGACTTATTCTTTAAGCCAATCCTTTGTTTTGTTTTGGTTTGTGGTATTCGAGTTGCTTCAGTGTCAAGTGTTGATTCCATACCTTTTCTAAGCAGTGTTCTCATATTTCTATGTGAATACTAATCCTTCATGATAATCGAGATTGTCATGTCAATCCTTTTCAACCGACGTTTTTCTCTTCAAGTGGATCCGATCATTTTCAATATCCGCAAGATCAACTCAAAGTCTTCTCAACGTTATTTGTTTCATCCGTCCCAAGTCGCCTTTGTTTTTCCCGCCCTCCCACCGTTTTTTCTTTAAGGACTCATATTTCTTAATCAAGTATCCATCTTATGCATGTGATGTCTCTTCATTCTTTTCTTTCAAAGTTCTTACCTGGTGATTCTCATGAAGATGCTAAAGAAGCTTCAAGTTCACCGTTCTTCATTCTCATACTATTTTCCGGTGGATTCAATTCAAGTTATTTGTGTTGATCTTATCCCCTTCCTTGCTTCAAGTGCTTTCTTATGCCGGTGTATCTCTTAATCATTCACCTCTCGTTTTCCATTTGTTCCGTCGTGTTTTCATTCTTAAACCGTTCAAGCTATCTCGAGGTTGTTATCTCTTTTGAGCCATTTAATTCAACCGGTGCAATCTTTCTTTTAAATCGTTCAACAGTGTATCTTTTGAGTGGGCCCAAACCCACAGGTATTTTCCCAGGATCTTACCTGTATCTTCTAATTTATCCGGAGCGATTCCCAAATTCTTTGCAAAAATGTGACATAAGAATGAATTTTCATCAGTCATATGTCTTTCTCCAAGATGTTTCAAATTCTTTCATTGTTGATTCAACCTTTATATTCTTCATTATTCTGGAGTGCCTCAACAATTCATGGTGGTGTTTCTTATCGTCATTCTCGGGTTTGTGAAGACCGAAGAAGAGTTTCTCTTAAATCTTGCTCTATTCTCTTCAAGATTCATGGTTCCAGCTTGATGCCATCCTCTCATAATTGTTTTCGATTGCAAGAATTCTTTTCACCCATCTGGTCAATTCAGGAGTCTTTTTAGTTTGATTCTCCGAAGGCCATCATTTCAGCTTTATTCATTCTCAGCTTTCAGCTCTCATTCTCCAATCTTACTGGTGCATTGTTCAAGTATTCTCTAGTCCGCTCATGATATATTCGTTCTCATGGATCTAAATTCAGTCAAGCATCTTTGTCTCATTTTCTAATTCTTTCTGGTGAATTGTGCCTTGCTACTTTCATTTTCAATTCTTACGGTGGTTCGTTCAAGATTTCTATTCCTCCGGTATCATATCAATTCATTCGTTGTTTCGAAATCCCACCGGTGGTTCCATCAAGACCTCTCAAGTTTGTGCTATATCTCTCTTAATCCTTTCTATGAGAATAAGTAGTATGCCAAATCCGTTGCTTGTCCTCAATTTAAGTTGATAAAGGATAAACATACAGTAAATCTTATTCTTGTTTCCTTGAGGTGATTCAGTTCTTCTATTCCTAGAGTTCTTCATGGAGGCTCTACATGGTGGTCCGTCAAGGATTCCTTTCATTCTACATTTGTTCTTCAAGATCTCTCTCGAAGTTATGATCCTCCAAGCTATACTCTAAAATAAACATGGTGCTCAACACATGTTTTGTTTTGTGGAGGTCAAGCATTCTTCATCTTGCATTCCAAAGTGCAATTCTTTCAACCTTATCATTTGAGGTGGTGTTATGTTATTCTTGACAATTTGAGTTCGTGTTTCGTGATTCACATGTTGTCAAGAATGAGATATTCTAAATCCACCAATCTCTTCATTGGAGTTATCTTGTGTCATGTTTCACCTAAAGCCTTCCCTAAGGAATGTTGCTATTATGGTGCTTATCAATGATCCAAGTTTTCTCCTATCCTCTTGGTGAAAGAAGTTTTTCATCGCCTTGGTGCTCTCACTCAAATCAATGGCTTCCTTTAGTGGCCGTTTGTCACCTCATAATGTTGAGATGTTTCCATAAACCCACTACAAACTTACTCTTTTCGTTGTTGCTTTTCTGACAATTCCGTTCAATCCCTCTTGTCGGGATGCTTTCCTAGTTCATCGGTTGCAGAAGCTGATTTTTTTATTCTCCATTATGTGATTCCAATGATATATCTTCTATTCTTCCTTCCGGAGGCATTGTGATGTTGCTCTCTTCACTCATCATCTCGGATTGTGAGGACCGTGGTTTTTCGTTCTTACCCATTTCCAACTGGAGTGTCGTGCCCTCTTTTCAAGTTCTTCTCATCTTATCAAGTTTTGCCTCCCTTCTCAACCGGAGTGCTGTCTGAAATCTTTCTTACCCCTTGTGCCATTCTTTCAATAGTTCCGGAGGCAGTGGGTTTTTGATTTCATCAAGTATCCTCTCATCTTATCAAGTTCATGTTCAATTCCTTCCATTTACAGTCGGAGTGCTGTCCAAATTATATCATTCTTATTCCTTCTCTATCTTGTTTTAACCGGAGTGGTTTCAATATCTATCTTGTCACTTAACCTCTTGGTTCTCGTCATATCCCATGTTCCTCTTTTCTAACGGAGTCTTTTCAACTTTGTTCATCTTCGTTGTATTCTTTTATCAAAATGGTTTAACCTCTCAAGGTTCTTTGGTTTCACTCGTCGGTACAAGAGGCAACTTTGTTTTACCTCTTCCTCTTCCATTTCTCTCCGGTGCCATCCCTAGATCTCGGGACGAGATCCTCTTGTAGTGGTGGAGTGTTGTAATGCCCCAAGACCGGCGCTCCAGATGCCTTCCATGTTTTCCAAGTTTCGTCGTGTGATTTGTTTGTTTGTTGCATTCATCATGACATCATGCATTGCATCCGCATTTGTTTTCGCGAACTTGCCTCCGTTCATAGTTGTCACGTTCCCTCTTGTTGTCGTTGACCATTTTGAGACCAACCGTGTTTTTGATTCCCTCTTGTCAAACCATCTAACCTCTCTTTGCACAGTGCATCGACCCCTCGGCCGTGTCTGAAACTTCCCCGAACCTGTATTGCCCGGTCTTGACCGATGGGTCTGGATCATCCCCAAACATCCGAAAAATATCTTTGTTTTATTTATTGGACTCCCTAGCCTATTTTCTCGACAGTCCGATCTTGATTGGGTGAACCAAATTTCCCTCCTTTTCTCTATTTATAGTCCAAACTCATACCTAATCTAGAATAACCCTAAATCCTAGGACATTTGTCCCCTCTAGCCCCCGCCACCCACTCACCAAATCCCCCTCGGGATCTCCCCTACCTGATCCACCCAGCTGAGCCTCCACCTTCCCGATCCTACCAGCGCCCACCTCCCTGCTCCTGCAAGTCGTGCTCAAGGCAGCTGCCTCCTCGCATGCCCGACCCACAAGCTCCTCCTGCTCGACCCCGACACCTTCGTCCTCTCCGACCAGAGCACCAGGTTATGCTGCAGGTCCTCTGCAACGCGTCTCCTCTCTGTTTTCGTTTTCTTTTTCTCCTATTGCTGCTGTTAACTGCGCGCCGCCGTGATTCTTCTGCAAGGCCAACACCACCGAGTCAAAGAACGTCGCCGGCCGCCTCAACTCTCCTCGCCTGCATCCGCCTCGCCGGAGAAAGCAAGCCGTCGCTTGGAGGAGCCCATGGCTGTCCCGTTACACTTCATCGTCCTCAACCGGGTCCTCTGTCCCAAGCCGTCGTCTTCCTGCTTCCCGTGCCGCCCCATTCTAGAGGAGCCGCCGCTGGATCCCTTTCTCCTCGACTCCAGCAAGCCCCACAGGAGTTCTTCCAACGAGCACCACCACCAGCGCCGCCACCGCATCAAGTCTACCATTGCCGGCCTCTGCTTCCACTGCATCGGACAGCAGCAGTTCGGGCAGAAATCGACGCCTCTGCCTCGAACGCTCGCCCGCCCCCAGCCACCGTCAAGTTCGCGCCCGACCCCGATCTCCTCAGCTTTGAACGCCTCCTTGCATCGTCTTCTGCATCGCTAAGGACCTACTGTTATTCATGTTCTTCAGAAATGAGAAGAGCAGCTCGCCCGCCCCTCGCCGTTGACCGATCCAGCTGCTCGTGGGCCGCGCCAGGCCCAGCAGCCTCCCCCAACTCCTGGGCCGAGCCCATGGGTGAGCTCCCCAGCCCCTCCAGTTTTGGCTTGAATGTTTTTTTAGGTTCTGTGAATTTTGCTAATTAACCATGGAATTTCATAGTTGCTGAAAACCCCCTAAGCTTCATGCATTTAATAACTCATGAACCGTGCAACGGATTAAAATGATATCTATATGTAAAATGCATAGAATTTTGTGTAGGTTCATATTATGCTGCTTTTGTCCATGTTTAAAATGTTAAAAATGCTGTTTGTGTTTATTTTGCATAATGCCATGTTAAAATGTGTTATTTCATAACTAATTAACTGTAGCTCCAAATTTAATAAACTTTATATGTAAATGGGGTAGATAAATGCATAGATTAGCATGGTGGCAATACTTTGCATGTTTAACAACTCTAAAATATGGTATAGGGTAGAACAGTACCAAATCCATAAATTGCATATGGGGATTTACCGGAATTGTTGTTTGTTGTTCCGGCCTCATTTAAACTTGCCTAAAAATGTGTATTTTACTTATGCCTCACCTCTTGCCATGTTAACCAACATTTAATATTGTTGAGTACCTAACTGGGAGTGAACTAAATAATTGAATGTGGTGTTTCATCAATATGCAACTCGTTGCATATTGATCTCCACTTAATTTGTAGTTTTGGTTGTTGCACTTTTCCATGCCATGCATATTTAAACCGGACATGCATCATACTTCATTGTGCATCATGCCATGTTTATGCTTGTGTGTTTACCATGTTGTTTGCTCCTTTCCGGCGTTGTCTCTTCTTGTTTGTTCTGGTAACGTTGCGTTTGTGAGGATCCGTTCGACTACGTCTGTTTGTCTTCTTCATGGACTCGTTCTTCTTCCTAGCGGGATCTTAGGCAAGATGACCATACCTTCGATATCACTTCTATATTTGCTTGCTAGTTATTCGCTCTATCGTTATGTCGCGCTACCTACTACTTGTTGTATCATGCCTCCCATATTGCCATGTCAATCCTCTAACCCACTTCCTAGCAAACCATTGTTTGGCTATGTTACCGCTTTTGCTCAGCCCCTCTTATAGCGTTGCTACTTGGAGGTGAAGTTGAAGTTTGTTCCATGTTTGAACATGGATATGTTGGGATATCACAATATCTCTTATTTAATGAATGCATATATATACTTGGTAAAGGGTGGAAGGCTCGGCCTTATGCCTGGTGTTTTGTTCCACTCTTTTCATCCTAGTTTTCTGTCATACCGGTGTTATGTTCCTTGATTTTGCATTCCTTACGCGGTTGGGTGTTATGGGAACCCCTTGAGTACGCTAATAAGGATCAAGCTTTCGACAACTCTGAGAACTTTGCAGGCAAGATGACCATACCCTCGAAATCACTTCTATCTTTGCTTGCTAATTGCTCGCTCTATTGCTATGTCGCGCTACCTACCACTTGCTATATCATGCCTCCCACATTGCCATGTCAAGCCTCTAACCCACCTTTCCTAGCAAACCATTGTTTGGCTATGTTACCGCTTTTGCTCAGCCCCTCTTATAGCGTTGCTAGTTGCAGGTGAAGATGAATTTTGTTCCATGTTGGAACATGGATATTGTTGGGATATCATTATTATCTCTTATTTACTTTAATGCATCTATATACTTGGTAAAGGGTGGAAGGCCCGGCCTTATGCCTGGTGTTTTGTTCCACTCTTGCAGCCCTAGTTTCCGTCATACCGGTGTTATGTTCCTTGATTTTGCGTTCCTTACGTGGTTGGGTGATTATGGGAACCCCTTGACAGTTTGCTTTGAATAAAACTCCTCCAGCAAGGCCCAACCTTGGTTTTACATTTGGCAAACAACCTATTACCCTTCCCTTGGGTCAGCCAACCCAAGGGTAATCTTTATTTTAACCCCCCGAGCCAGTGCATCTCTAAGTGTTGGTCTGAACTAGAGTCCTTTGCAGCGCCACCTCGGGGAAACTTGAGGGCTGGTTTTAGTTGTATGGAGTGCTCATCCGGTGTGCCCTGAGAATGAGATACGTGCAACTCCTATCAGGATTGTCGGCATATCGGGCAGCTTTGCTGGTCTTGTTTTACCATTGTTGAAATGTCATATAACCCGGATTCCGAGACTGATCGGGTCTTTTCGGGAGAAGGAATATCCTTCGTTAACCGTGAGAGCTTGTGATGGGCTAAGTTGGGACACCCCTGGAGGGTCTAAACTTTCGAGAGCCGTGCCCGCGGTTATGTTTCAGCTGGGAATTTGTTAATGTCCGGTTGTAGAGGACTTGACACTTGACTTAACTAAAATGCATCAACCGCGTGGGTAGCCGTGATGGTCTCTTTTCGGCGGAGTCCGGGAAGTGAACATTGTTCTTGTGTTATGGTTTGTGCGTAAGTAGTTTCATGATCACTTCTTGATCACTTCTAGGTTCACGACCGTTGCGTTGCTTCTCTTCTCGCTCTTATTTGCGCATGTTAGCCACCATATTTTGCTTAGTGCTTGTTGCAGCTCCACCTCATTACCTTACCCTACCCATAAGCTTAAATAGTCTTGATCTCGCGGGTGTGAGATTGCTGAGTGCTCGTGACTGACGGATACTTCCAAATAGTTGCAGGTGCCGATGATGCCAGTGCAGGTGGCGCAACCGAGCTCAAGTGGGAGCTCGATGAAGATCTTGGTCGTTGTTTTGTGTCTTTTCTGGATGATCAGTAGTGGAGCCCAGTTGGGACGATCGGGGATCTAGCATTTGGGGTTGTCTTCCTTTATTTTGGTTTTGTAGTCGGACCTTTGAGTGTATTTGGATGATGTATGAATTATTTATGTATTATGTGAAGTGGAAAGTGTAAGCCAACTCTTTATCCCTTTCTTATTCAGTACACTACTAGGAAAAGGGCTATAGATGAAATTGACACTAATGGCGCACCAGAGAAGTGGTGCGCCACTACTATATACTAATGGCGCACCATGTGGTGATGCGCCATTAGTGTGGAAGACACTAATGGCGCACCAGGCACAAGGTGCGCCACTAGTAACAATTTTTTTTTCAATTTTCCAAACATACTAATGGCGCATCCAGGCAAAGTGTGCCATTAGTAGTTCTAACTAGTAATGGCGCACCAGCCGTAGAGTGCGCCACTACTGTATTTTTTTTATTCTTTTTTTACAAAACTACTAATGGCGCACCGTTGCAAAGTGCGCCATTACTAGTTTAAACTAGTAATGGCGCACTATGCCACGGTGCGCCATTAGTATATATATATATATTTACTTTTTTTTTGCAAAACTACTAATGGCGCACGGCCAGGAGGTGCGCCATTAGTATGTTGGGTTACTAATGGCGCATGGCTGTGTGGTGCGCCATTAGTAACCTGGGACCAGCTAGATATTTTGGACAGCCACACCTACACACTCACTTTCCCCACTTCATTCCCTCTACCTCCTTCTCCAAGCTTTCGGCTGCCTCCTCCTCACCTCACCTCATTTGCACCATTGATTCATCGAAATTAAGTGGTGAAATTACCTTTTTTGATAGGTAAGTAAGGGGAAAGCTATCTTCATGTTGTAGATCTACTTTTTTTCTCCCTAGCTCGCTCCAACAACATGCACATGCACTTTTTGTGGCCTAGCTAGATCTATGTATGTTTGTGGTGTTGCATATGTTTGTGGTGTTGCATATATGTTTGTGTTTGCAGGTACCGGTATTTGAAATGCGATAGTTGCCAAAATTTTGCCGGAATGTTGATTCGTTTCCGTTTCGGCGAGAATTTTGGCACTATGCATTCTTTTTTGTCCTATTTTTAGGGAACGTCATGCCAAAAATTTTCTTGGTTCTAAAATATCGTTTTGCTCTACCCCGCAGGCGACCATGGTCCGCACGATGACCGAAGGCATCGTGAATAGGTTTTTGAGCTCCGCGAAGGCCGAGATGCTTCAAAAGAACGAGACGGAGATAAGATGTCCGTGTCGAAGATGCAAGCTGAAGAGCCTTATTGCGGACCCGGATTTCGGGCAGGTGCGGGACCACCTGCTCTTGCGTGGTTTCATGGATGGCTATCGGTGGCAAGGTGATGAAGATGACTATGAAGTCGTCCATGGGGGCCGGGCAAGAAATGAGGAAGGGCAGCAAGACAACCACCGTGGCTCGGGCGGGCGAGAAGACGAAGAATCTCCAGGACATGATCACGACGGTGATGTTGTACACAGTCATCATGTAGAAGATGCCGGACATGATGATGAGGAAGATGCTGGAGCAGACGAAGGGCATGATCATGAAGATGAAGATGCCGGCGGAGCACACGACGATGGACCATCGATGGGCTGGGTGCAGGACCCACATATTCAAGAGCTGCTTCTCAAGCAGACGGATAACGCAAGAGCTGCCGCCCGAGAGAAAGCAAAGTTGGATCAACTGGAGATAGACGCGGTTACTCCATTGTATGAAGGATGTAGACCCGAGGATACCCGCCTGAAAGTAACGCTCATGGCTTTGGAGATGAAGGTAAAACACAAAATGACCGACGCATGCTTCGACGAGAACATGTCATTCTGGCACGAACGTCTTCCCAAGGGGAACAAGTGCCCGACCAGTTTCGAGGAGGCGAAGAAAGTCGTGTGTCCTCTGGATTTACCGCACGTGAAATACCATGTGTGCATGAACAATTGCATCATTTATCGGGGCGAGCACGCGGAGTCTACCATGTGTTCGGTGTGCGGCGTCACTCGATACAAGAAGAGGAAGAAAGCTCCTCGAAAAGTGGTGTGGTACTTTCCGATCACTCCTCGTCTGCAGCGGTATTTCGCGGACCCTAAGGTAGCAAAGCTCTTGCGTTGGCACATGGATAGGGAGGAGAAGAAGCGAGAAGACGACGCAAATGATCCGGAGATAAATAAAAAAGACAAGATGTTGAGTCACCCTAAGGATGGGAGCCAGTGGCAAGCGTTGAACTTCAAACACCCAGAATTTGGGAAGGATCCAAGGAACATCGTGCTGGGCGCGAGTACCGATGGAGTCAATCCGTTTGGCAGCCAGAGAAGCACACATAGCACCTGGCCTGTGTTTGTGTGGATGTACAACCTTCCCCCTGGATGTGCATGAAGAGGAAGTACATTCACATGAGTATGCTAATTGAAGGGCCGAAACAACCAGGGAACGACATCAATCTGTATCTGGGGCTGCTGAAAGAGGAGTTAGACACGCTGTGGAAAATGCCAGCCAATACGTGGGACGCCGCAGAGAAAGAATATTTCCCTATGAGAGCCGCACTGCTCACGACGGTGCACGACTATCTCGGTTACGAATATATCGCGGGGCAGGTGGTCCACGGATTTTCTGGATGCGTCAGGTGCATGGATGACACAACATATCGCCAACTAGATAGAGATCCCGGGTCTTCGAAAACCGTGTTCATGGGACATCGAAGGTGGCTTCGCGACGATGACCCATGGAGGAAACACAAGGATCTATTCGATGGTGAAACCGAACCCCGAAGACGCCCGCGTATGAGGAGCGGCAAGGAAATAGATGGGCTATTGAAAAATTAGAAAGATTGCCCACTGCAGGGAAAGAAGCAAAAGGCGCCAGAGCTGGGAAAGAAGCGAAAGGCGCCAGCGCCGCTGCTGAAGGTATGGAAAACGAGGTCTGTTTTCTGGGACTTGCTGTACTGGAAGATCCACTGTGTGCCTCACAGCCTTGATGCCATGCATATCACGAAGAACGTGTGCAAGAGTCTGCTTGGTACCCTGCTCAACATGCCAGAGAGGACCAAAGATGGGCCAAAAGCAAGGGCAGACTTGAAATCAATGGGCATCAGGCAGGAGCTTCACGCTAATGATGATGTTGATGATGATGATGAGGCGAAGCAGGACACAGAAA
The DNA here is from genome assembly GCF_056163025.1 of Triticum urartu. Taxonomy (NCBI): domain Eukaryota; kingdom Viridiplantae; phylum Streptophyta; class Magnoliopsida; order Poales; family Poaceae; genus Triticum; species Triticum urartu. The sequence goes on along the minus strand of NC_141876.1, from coordinate 357,302,550 downwards.
GTCGTCGCAAAGGCAAAAAGGCCAAGAAGACCGGAAATGACTACCCTCCCGCGTGCTTCACTCTAAGTCAGGAGGAGATCGAGCAGTTTTTCACCATCCTCGTAGGAGTAAAACTTCCTTACGGTTACGCGGGGAAGATAAGTAGATACCTAGACCCAGCGAAGTAGAAGTTCAGCGGGATGAAGTCTCACGACTGTCACGTGCTGATGACACAGATACTTCCAATTGCAATCTGTGGGATCATGGACGCGCATGTCCGTGAAACGCTATTTGGCCTATGCAACTTTTTCGACGTCATCTCGCGGAAGTCGGTTGGCGTGAGGCAACTCAGAAGGCTACAGGAAGAGATCATGGTGATACTATGCGAGCTTGAGATGTACTTCCCGCCCGCATTCTTCGACGTTATGGTGCATCTGCTGGTCCATATCATGGAGGATATCATCCAACTCGGGCCGACGTTCCTGCACAGCATGATGCCGTTCGAAAGGATGAATGGTGTCATCAAAGGATACGTTCGCAACATGTCACATCCAGAGGGAAGTATAGCCAGGGGCTTTCTGACCGAAGAGTGCATCTCCTACTGCACGAATTATCTAGGCATCGAGAACCCCGTTGGTCTGCCCGTCAACAGGCACCTCGGCAGGCTCGCTGGATGGAGTCGCCGCGAAATGCATGTCGACTTCGAGGGTCGACTCGCCGACTTTGAAAGAGCAAACCTAGTCGTGCTACAACACATAGATGTGGTCGATCCTTGGGTGGTAGAGCACAAAACCTTTATTGAGAAGACGTACAATGACCGAGGCCAACTGAGGACGGATGGAGATATAATCAAAGAGCACAACTCATGTTTCACGCGTTGGTTCAAGCAGAAGCTTCTGTCGTACCCTTTACATGAGGATTCTTCCGCGGAAGAACAACTCATATTCGCCTTGTCACAGGGCGCCGAGCACAACCTGATGACCTATGACGCGTACAATATCAACGGCTACAAATTCTACACCGAGGACAAGGACATGAAGAGCGATGGTTATCAGAACTCTGGGGTAACGATGGAATCCTACACCGGTAACGACAAGGACAGATACGACGGAAGGATCGAGGAGATCTGGGAGCTGAGCTACACTGGAGAGAAGGTCCCGATGTTCCATGTCAGATGGGCCAAGAGCGTCCTAAAAGAAGACCGGTATTTCACCACCATGGTTATACCCGAAACCAAATCCAAGACCGCGGGCGCAAACGTCACCGCGAAAAATGAGCCATGGGTATTGGCTTCCCAAGTGGACAAATGCATCTTCATTACCGACCCATTAAAGCCGAGTCGTGTTGTCGTGAGGAGAGGCAAAAGGAAGATCATCGGAATGGATGGAGTAGCCAATGAGCAAGACTTCGACAAGTACGGCGACCTGAAGATCGAACATGACGACGACGATGAAGTAGCAGCATACACCACAAGAAGAAGCAGGACCACCCTACCTAAAGGACGTCCGTTCCACAGAAGAACTCCATTTGCGAAAAAGAAGGGCAAAAGATTGTGAACAGATAGCTAGCTAAGATCGATTGTATTTAAATCGTAGTCTTCATTTCTCGATTGTATTTCATGGGCACTTTTTGATATCATGAATATTTTTAAATTTCATTGGCACTTTTTGAATTCATGAGGACACTCGATCTCGATCCCCCTCCATCTCGATCTCGATTCCACCCGCACCCTCCCCCGCTAGCTCCACCGCCGCCGACGACCCACCGCACCCTCCCCCGCTCCACCGTCGCCGACGAGCACCCCCCGCACCCTCCATCTCGATCTCGATTCCACCCGCACCCTCCCCCGCTAGCTCCACCGCCGCCGACGACCCACCGCACCCTCCCCCACTCCACCGCCGCCGACAAGCACCCCCCGCACCCTCCCCCGCTCCACCGCCGCCGACGAGCACCCCCCGCACCCTCCCCCGCTCCACCGCCGCCGCCGATGATATTTTCAAATAACAAATTTGATGATATTTTTTAAAAAATTATTACTGTTTTTATAAAAAATTATTACTGTTTCATATTCATATTCATTTTCTAAAAAATAATAAAAAACAATTGTAGACTACAATTGTTGTTAAACAACAATTATTACTGATTTTATAAAAAAAATATTACTGATTCATATTCATGTTCATTTATTAAAAAATAATAATAATAAAATATACTAATGGCGCACCGGCCTGGTGGTGCGCCATTGCTATCTAAAAAAAAGATTTCTAATGGCGCACCGGCGGTGGGTGCGCCATTGCTATCTAAAAAAATATTTCTAATGGCGCACCGACGGGTGGTGCGCCATTAGGAAGCTTCCCCCCTATAGCTAAGTCGTCCCTCTCCCTCACCAGATCCCCTTTCGTCCCTCTCTCCCTCGCCAGACCCACGACGCCGCTGCCCCGACCCATGACACCGCCGCCCCGACCCCCGCCGGACTCCACCCCCGCCGCCCCCGCGCCCCCACCCCCGCCGCCCCCGCGCCCCCACCCCCGCCGCCCCGACCCTCAACGTCTTTGCCTTCCTCCTCGCCGTCGGCGCCGAGCAGCGATGCAACACCGTACGCCCCCCCGACCCTCGTCCTCCCCTTCCCCCTCCTCCTCCCCTTGCCCCCCGCCTGCGCCGGGGCTGACGGCCCCTTCTCTGTCTCGCAGGGAAAGGTCTCCAGCGCCTCTACGACACCGACGCCTCCACCATCTATGGCGTCTGCGCCTTCTTCCACCTCTGGCCACCGCGGCCTCACCGTCAATCCACGTCACGTCGTCAACCCCGGCCCCACACGAGCTGGCCATCGTCTTCCTCTCGATGAGCTGCACCGGTTCCCCTTCCCCCCCCTTTCTGTTAACTGAACATTGTCAGGTTTAGGTTCTGTTAACTGAAAAAGTTTAGATTCAGAAACATTGTTGGACTGATAGGAAGTTTGTTGAACAGAGCAATCTACACATGTAATTTCTACTGTTATTCCTTTGTTACTCCAGTCAAAATTTCAGTCAAAATTTTCCTGTCAAAATTTTCAGTCAAGCACAACTGATCATGTAACTTGAGACCTTGCCCTGCGGCATTATAATGTTTGATGCCTGCATCAACACTTCTGTGTACTGCATGCGGTTGTTATAGTTGAGGGTTAAAAGTAGGGGTTAGCTTTAACATGATTCACTAGTGCTTTCATCACAGAACACATTCTTTGAAAAGGGGATATTCTGAAGTCGATGCTTTCTCGGGATGGGAATAATAGTCTGAAATACACCTGATGGAAACCTTTGTTGATTGTGATCTCTGCACATGTTTAATGTCTATGCTGTTGTGCAGCTGTTATGTGTGTCTATGTCGGTGAGCTTGTGTTATGCACTTCTGCGTTTTGATGTCCCCCCTTACCTTAGTTTTTTCATCTCACTGGTCCTTTTCATTGTATTGGTCCTTTTCATTTTCGTCAAAGAGGCCCCGAGTTCTCTCTTCACTTGTGTGGTGATTGTCTTGGTCCTTTTCATTTTTGTCATGGCATTCTTGAGGTGCTCATGTGTCTGAGGGCATGAACCATGGTCAGGTTGAGTTCAGATTTCATTAGATTAGATGGATTATCATGCCTTGTGTCCTGATAGTTGGATATTTGAGTAGTATTGTCAATAGTAATAACTTTTACATGTTTGCATTGCTTCCAAGAGTAACATCAGGTGCTTAGGACACCTTTAGGAGATCTACTCATCTCTAATCATGCTACTCAAGGATAGGAACCGTAGGCTTCTCTATATATTTTTTCAGTGTCCTTTATTGGTGGTTCTATGATGTAGTCTAGATGAAACCAATTGCATGCATTGAGAAATAGAGTATTAAAACAGAACTTGACGTGGTTTTCCACTTAGCTATCTGAATTGAGAAAAAACATAGCTTTTGCGGTCTCTGAGGCAAAACTTGCTACTCCATATACAACTAATACTACTACTAGACAAGATACTACTCCATATACTACTAATACTACTACTGTATTTCATTTCAAAGTTCAAAATGCTGGTACTGAGATTTTCATTTCCAATGAGTGATGTTTCTCCTAGTAGTAGAAAAAACATAGCAACTTCTCTGATTTTATAAAGTTGTTCTTATATGGGTGAAACTTCACTTGTTTTTAGGATAGTGCAGGGTGTTGCTTCTTCTGTATGGGCCAAATATGTCACAAATAAATTGTTCCTTCTTCTGTATTTTACAAGTAATGACTTGCAAAGATGATGATCATCTTGCTAGTTTGCTGGGTTTTGTCTCCGACCATTGTGTCGTGATGAATTTGCAGGTACCCCGAGAGGCCCTTGAGTTTGCCGGAATGTCGATTAACTTCCGTTCCGGCAAATTCGGGTACTCCATATGTCCTATTTTCAGCAAAGGTCATGCCGAAATTTTCCGTGAATTTTAGCATGACTTTGCTAAAAATAGGACATATGGGGTACTTGCGACTAATGCATGGGCCGGGGTATCTTAGTACTTAGTTAAGTAGGATCAACTGCCCCGCCATTCTTGCTGCATTAAACCATAGGTGGCAATAGAGCCAAGTGATTAGGCCCAACTTAGAATTCTCCTTAGCATCGATAAACCCTAGATGATAAACCCAACATAGGTGGCAATAGAGCCAAGTGATTAGTGCCAAGTGATTAGGCCCAACCTAGGGTGCCTCGGCATCGATAAACCCTAAATGATGAAAACTTAACTTGGCTTCTATAGGGTGCCTCGGTGTCGATGAGAACCTAAATGATGTACGCTTAGGCTTTTAGGGTGCCTCAGCGTCGACAAACCCTAAATGATAAAAGCTTAGCTTTTAGGATGCCTCGGTGTCGACAAACCCTAAATGATGAGACCATGATCTTGTTCCTTGACAATAACCAACTTTTTGACCAAACTTTTTTCCTATTTAGAGCGAAACATGGCCCACAACAATGAGGCCGGCGGTTCGGGCAGCAAGAAATTCTGGGAGCTGTCCCAGGAGTTGGAGGAAGAACCTCACCGCTATGAGGACGCCGCAGAAGACACCAATCCTGACTACACAACCCCTAGTGCCGTCGGGGATGACACCACTGATGATGGCGCCGCGGATGCCACCACCAATGATGGCGGCGCACGCACAGATGGCAGCCAACCAAAGAGGCAACGGAAGGACCGGCGCCCGAGCATGCTCGGCACCGTCAGGAAGGAATTTACTGAATTGAACTCCGACGGTCATCCGACGGCGCCCAAACACGTAGTCAAGGGGTACTCGGTTCAGCTCGGGTGCATTCTCCAGAGCACCGTCTTGATCAACACCGAGAACCTAAGGCATAAGGACCGAGGGAATTTACGCAGCCTCCTCTTCACGAAGCTGCACGAACGATACAAGTTCCCCGCTGAGTTTGCAAACACACGCCTCTCAGGGAATAAAGTGAACGGTGCCGCCCTCACGAGGATGAGCACGGCCCTGTCTACTTGGAAAAGCATGGTGAAGGCAATGATTGAAAAAGGTGATAGTTATGAGAAGATCAAGGCGAAATATCCTTTGATGAGCGAAGATGACTACAAGGAGTTCAAGATCAAGTGCGAGAGCCCCGCAACCTCCGAATCAAATCAGTGGGGGAAAGAAATGCGGCAGTTGAACTTAGGGTCCACCAACTCGGTCCCGGCGGTTACAGAGTGGCGGAGCCTATATGGGACAAGGAGGACGCGGAGCGTGCCGAGCAAGGCCTACCGCCCCGCTTCGAGAAATACCATGACAAGCAGACCAGGAACTTTCTCAGGGCCTGGTACAAGGAGGACCCGGTAACAAAGGAGCTTACCACGGATCCGAAGACCAAGGCGCTTGAGCTTGTTCTGGTAAGGAATACACCCCCGCGTAATTAGCTCCATATGGTTGCATTCTAATTAATCCCCAATATTTCTAAATGGTTCACATTCCTTCCGCAGGACAAACAAGGCAGTAGCGCGGGGTCGTCTCAGAGCTCCCCTTTCGACACCCCTTTGAATAGGGAGTTGAACGTAATGAAAAACAAGGATAAGCTCAATAAGCCGATGTCAGCTGGTCGTGTGGCTGGCAAAGGCTTGTCCACAAAATGGTCGTCATACTATACCACTGGTGGGCGAAAGGAGAAAAAGACCAGCTCGGAAAGCCAGTCGCGCGAGGTTGAAGCACTCAAGGCACAAGTGGCGCGGATTCCGGAGCTTGTCCAAGAGCAAGTGGAACAACAACTGGGAACGAAGCTCAACGACATGGTGCCTACGTTGATTCATGGGCTGACGACGTGGATTGCGGGCAGCCAACGGGGGCCTCCCCCAGTTCCCAGCTTCACGGCCAGCAACTCGCACAGCGCGCAGGCGGCGCCATTGGTGTCTCCGGCGGCGCCATTGGTGTCTCCGGCGGAGGCGGTATTCATGTCTCCGGCGCCGGCACGGGCATTGGAGCTTAATGCACCCGGGTGTACACCGGCCGGCACCTCACCAGCAAGCGGCCCCTCCATCAGTTGCACTCCCGCCGTTGGCGGTGCCTCGACATTAGCCGAGCTCGACGGCATCACGGTAACTAAGCCTCTCGGCCGATGACTTCATCTCCTTGCCTTTGACTGGGCATCTCTGACGCCCTACATGTTTTCGCAGGGCGCCTGCACTTCGTGGGCGGCGAGTTAGTCGATGTCGCTAAGGGAAGAATCGTTCAACCAGGCAACCCCGTGTTCCACGGTAATCCGATGCCACCCACAATGTATAGGGTTGAAGTGGTTCGGGTGCTGCCAGGCTGCGACGAGCTGTTACCTCCGATTCAACCTGCTGGGGCCGACGAAGAAGATGAGATGACCCTTAGCGCCTGCGTAAGCTGGCCCCTGCTTTGGCCGGAGAGCCAAATTCGTTTGGGGGCGGGGGACACCACCCCACAGACAAGACCGCCAGTCGTGCCGGCGCCAAGCCATGGCAAGAACGCCGCAACGCTACCGGACATGCCGGACATCCCTATGGCACAGTATCTGGACATGTATATGGCACAGGATCCGAACGACGACGACAATGACGACGGTACATTTACCAACGTCGATAAGTACTTTGCCGAACATGGGTATGGTGACGAGTTCTGCGGGCCTCCTTCTCAAGAACCCAACCAAGACGACCGCGATCTAGCTGGTACAGCGGAGAAACCCAGTTGCAACAGGCGTTGTCTGGCGTTCAGTTCTCAGGAGACGCCTCCAGCTGCCGCCTTCACCGAGCCTCAGATAGTTGAGGTGCGAAATATTACCAGCCCCAACACGCTCAAGAAGGCGGTCTGTGAGCAGAACTCGGCCCCATTACAGCAGATCAAGAAGAAGAGCCGGAAACGGAAGACTAAAAAGGGCGCCGGTGCGAGCCAGCCGGCACCGAGTACGATCCATGCTCAGGACGGGCCACCTTCACCTAAGGATATCTCGAGGAGGGTGCATGTGGCGGGTAGGGCGATGCTACCGACAAATATGCTCAATGCTGCAACCGGTGCTATGCGGAGTCTGCACGACAGTGTTCTTTCTTTGGAGAAGTGGCGTCTCAGAGAGAATGATGTGGCATACCCGGTTTTCGTGGCCAAGGTGCCAGAGGGCAAGGGCTTTGTGGATGGCGACATCGGGGGTACGATCGTCGTGCGGTTTGATGACATCTTTGCTATGTTTAACCTTCATCCGCTGCACTACACCTTCATTCGGCTATTTTCGCTGAGTATGGAGATGCGGATCATTAGAGACAAGACCCCGGACATCGTGATAGTCGACCCCTTCTACATGTGTGCCAACCTCTTGAGCAGCGCTGGGGACCGCCAAGTCACGAGTTCACACCTCGAAGGCATCATTCTGGCAAACCCAGATAAGGATAACTTCCTTGTGGATTACTTTCCCGAGTAAGTCATCCCTTAACCGCCCCGTAACATATGATTTCTTAGATTTCGATCGTTCTTTTTTATCTAACATTCCGTGTTCTGTGCAGTGACACACATTGCACACTCATCCTCTTAAGCCTGAAATATTCCATGGCCACGTATTTCGACCCGAACTGTGACTCCAAGATAGACTACACAAATATCAAGAAAGTTCTTGATGATGTTCTCCCCGGCTACGCCAAATCTGGAGGCACCTTCACCAGGGCAGTTCGTAAGTACGGCAAGCATGTGTTCGCCCACAATACGACGTTTTGCTGCGTCAAGCAGCCGCCTGGCGGTCAGAAGGATTCCTACTACGCCCTCCATCACATGCGGGCGATCGTAAGGGACTTTCATCACCTTCTGCTACCAGATAATCTCAAAGATTGGGCCGCGAGCTTGTCGGCAATCCAGGACGCGGACATTAGACAAGAATTCTTTTGCATCCAGTCGGAGTTTGCGGACATCATCCATCAAGATGTCCTTCATACCTCGGGGCAGTTCTTCCTCAAATATCAACCATCCAACAGTGAGATAGACGAAACGCTACAAATGCAGGCTGACAATGCCCGCGATTTCATGACCATCACGACAGACGGCGGCTTCATCCACGCTCCTGTCCCATGAGTCGAGTCGAAAGTAGTGATGTGTAGTTCTGAAACATTGATTGGCTCATGTTGTAATTAAACTTTAATGAATTGTATGTCTCTTTGGTTTGGACAGTCATTCAACTTAGATGTAATCGATGCTATTTATTAGTAGGACCCTGAATCGTGCTATTAATGTCTTACTTATCTCTTCTGATCCTTTTGTTGCATACTTATATATTGCTTATGTATGTATTGTCTGTTGTTTGGCTTGTGCATAGAGATGCCGTCGTATGTCGTGTACAAGGGTAAGGTTCCCGGAGTCTACAACGACTGGGAGGAGTGTCGGAGACAGGTTCACCGTTTCAGCGGTAACAGTTACGAAGGGTACACCACTAGGGCGGAGGCGGAATCTAGATACGCCCGCTATCTAGCGGGAGAGAGGAGGGAGCGTTGGAGGAACCGGATGAAGACCAGTTTCATTGCAATGATGCTCATCGTGATGACCGCAGCTCTCTTCTATGTGATGGTAGTTTAGATGATCAATATTGACTTGTAATGTGAAGACAAACTCGATACTCGCGGTCTCGAGACTTGTAATGTTTTATCTTTGTTCGGTCTTTTGAATTCGGAGACTAATATGATGAATTGTATTTGGAGACTAATCTTCTATTGTCCTCGATGAATCTCTTGTTGCTGTGTGCTGCTGTCTATATTCTGTCAAATAATATATTTTGTAACCTATGCAAAAATCAGAAAAGTAAAAAATATAAACTTAATATTCATACTAATGGCGCATCACTACAGAGTGCGCCATTAGTATGCCAAAGTATACTAATGGCGCATCACCCAACAGTGTGCCATTAGTATGCCAAAGCACATTGTTAAATATGGCCCCCTGGGAGGCATACTAATGGTGCATGGTGTTCTATACTAATGGCGCACTGTGTGGTGCGCCATTAGTATACCAGATACTAATGGCGCACCAGTGGTGCGCCATTAGTAAGAAATACTAGTGGCGTGATACTAATGGCGCACCAGTAGTGCGCTATTAGTAGGCAAAACTGGTGCGCCATTAGTAGGCCTTTTCCTAGTAGTGGTACATGGGATTGTGTGAAGATTACCCCACTTGCGACTAAACCACCATGTAGTTATGCCTCTAAGTCGTGCCTCGACACATGGGAGATATAGCCGCATCGTGGGTGTTACAATCGTGTTCTTCATCGAGCGTAATTAAAATCTGATTTTACTGCCCTACATTGATTCTTATGATTTCCACAAAATCTTCAAAAGGTGTTTATTCTTCAACTTCCCAATCCTTAAACACCCAGATGCATCAGTACCTTGATGTGTTTCTCTAAGCCATGTTTTTCTTCAAGATTCCTCAGTTGTATGGATTGTCAAATCTATACAACTCTGGAACCTAAGTCAAGAACGCTTAGTGAAATTCCTCAAGAAAACTATGGTCAAATTCCTCAAACTTGATTCTTTTGAAAAAAATAGAGAACACATATGACCTCTCCAAATTCTTTGCACCTATACTCTGTCCACAGGTACAAATGTCCGCTGCGGAATCACTAGGTTCTCATCAACTTAACTCATTTGCAGCGTTCCTCGAAGATAAGTTGCACACTTCCTCAGAAACATCCATTGTTCAAAATCCTCAAGTGAAGAAAATGGCTGATGGGAAGAGACCCCAGAAGGGAGGAAAGAGACCAGAGTCCAACACTGCTTTTGAAATGCCTCAAGATATCTATGTAGAATATTGCACACCAGATGAAGCTACTCATGGGAAAGAAACCAAGAATCAGCGCAAAGTGGGAATCCAAAGAATTGAGAGGAGATGGGCCAAGGAATGGAGGTATCGTTATGCTACTCCAAAGTACATGAAGAAATATGCTATCAACCCTCCATGTCCAAGAGCTCCGTTGGCCCCTGTCCAAAAAGGCTGATCCCTCAAGCATCAGACGCGGTGAGGAATTTTCCAAAGAATGGGCCAAGCGACAAGCCAAATTTGGCTAAAGTGGCAAAATAAGCAGTGAAGAAATTCAATGAAGATTCTGTTACTATTGCTGCTGCCGAGGACTCTGCAAGTAAGCCTAAGAACGCTTTGCCGAAGAAATCAGCTGTGAAGCCGAGTTCCTCAACAGCAATGCCCTCACGGCCAAGTTCAAAGCCCTCACGGCAAATTCCCCAGGCAACTTCTTCAAGGGCAACACCAATTCCCTTTGTTGCCACGAAATCCTCAACTGCTGCTCCAAAGTCCTAAACACCTATGCATCCTACCATGTGTCAAAGGACTGCATGCTTTTCAATTGCTTCTGGAGCATCTGCAAGTTCCTCAGCTCCACTACTATCCTCAACAGGTCCAACCTTGCTGAAGGTCAAAGCTGCTGCTGGACGTGGATGGAGGCCAAGTCCTCATGAGAAGCAAGTGGCATTCCAAGTTCCGTCTGATGATGATGAAGCTGATGATGAAGAACTCGCTGAAATCATCAGGGACAAGAAAGAAGGGGCCGCTAGAGCCAAAGGCAGTTATGTGCCTCTGATGCTGGATCCGAAGAAGATCCTTGATTTCATTGATCTCTGGCACAAAGATCCTAACACTCCACTGCCTGACCTGAACCTGACTCCTGGTCAAAGTCACATGTTAACCTCCTTCATAGGCGAAGAAAAGGGAAATATGAGAAGGACATGCAAGTCAAGAAGGCGCAGTACAAGAAGGAGCGATTTTTGAAGAAAAATGTTCTGAACATGTCTCCTGAAGAACTTGTAAACATCCAAAAGGAGGTAAAAGGCCTCAATGATGAATTTGGCATATATCATGCAGACTGGCTCGATGCCAAGGTCAGATTCATCAATATCTCAAAGAACCTCAGGCTCAGTGTTGCAACTCCATCACAACAAGAAATTCCTTAGGCTGAAGCATCTGCTCAGCCCACTGAAGAAAATGCAAGCACAGCTAATGATAATCATGCTACTGAAGAAACTAAAAGTACCAGGGCCGATGAAGAAATTGCAGCTCCTGAAGAAATTGCCAGGGCAACCACCAATGTTCCGCCTGAAGAAACCGGGCATGCCAGGGCGACTGCATCAGTCATGCCTAAAGAAACTACACCAACTTCATCTTCTCCCCCTACCAAATCTTCAGAGATGAAGAATATCAACCTTCCTTATGCAATAGAAGTGAAGAAAACCAAGGCTGCAGAGAAGGCAATTGTGAATAAGAGGAAAGCATTAACCTCTGTAGAGTCCTCAACTCCTAAGAAAGTGAGGACATTGACGAGATCTTTCATCAACCCAATTGATGTTGTTCCTATTTCAATAGTGCCATCAAAGGCAATTGTCCCATTTGGTGAAGAATATGTCATTCTAGATGACATTGATGAGTAAAATCCTTCCGCTGCCTCTTCAGAGCAGTTGGATGAAGAAATAGAAGTGGAAGATATCCCTTCAACACCACTGGTTTCATCGCCCATGCCTCAGTTCACAGCTAAAGAATCATGCATTGAAGAAATGAAGAAGAAGACGTGGATATTGGTTCAACAACTCTCGTGCTGAATGATGACTATTGGGAAAGACTTCACCGAAATTCACCATTTACCACACCTTTGCATCCAATTCCTTAGTCCCCTATACAAACTGAAGAAATTCAAACAGGATCTGAAGGACGTCAAACTTCTCTTCTTTCCATTCCTGAAGAAATTCCAGCTGCAAAAGCTGAAGAAATGGACAATCAAACCACTGCCGAAGAACCTGAAGCTTCAATTCCTCAGGCAGCAGCTCCAGAGATTTTGAAGCAAGATGTTGTGAAACCATCAACTGCTAATCTTCAGCCCAGGCAGCAAAATCCTCATGCTAAAAGGCCAAAGTTCAAGGCTGATGATTTCTTCGCTGAGCACCATTTCTTCATGGATTTCAATCCATATGACTCAGCAAGACATCGACGCAAGCGATTCTGGACTGCCAGTCAAATGAATTTCTATTCATCACTCCTGTTAGATAAAGACAAGGTATTTGAGCACCGTCAAATTCCTCATGTTGACATGGAGTCCATTGCTTGCTTCCAGCCGGTCTTGAATGTTCTTCATGAAGCTGGGCTACTGAATTTCTGCGCTGACATCTGCGATTGGAATGTAGAACTAATTTTTCAATTCTATGCCACTCTACACCTCACTGGAAACGTTGCTGATGTGAATTCATGGGTGCTTGACTGGATGACCGAGAATACTCATTACAAAGCCCTGACCTCTTAATTGCTTCATGCCGTACTAGTCAGTCCTCCTGTTGAAGGCGCAAGGCACATGTATGAGGAACCTGAACTTTCAAATCATCTTATGGAAGTGCTGATGAAGCATTTGAAGGCTGTCCAAGCTCCAAGAACCACCTTCCTAGTGAAGGATTTGCTTTATGTGCCTAGGACAGTCTACCGCATTCTGACCAAAACCCTCAGTCCGATCAAAGGCAACAACTCTGAAGAAGAGGAAGTTGTTGGTATCATGAAGAATATGTTGTTCAACATCATTCATGGGATTCCCATTAATTATCATGATTATTTCACGAGGACTTTGGCTAATGTTGCATTGTCGCCATTTGAGTTGAAACCTTATGCACCATGGATTATGAAATTCATCAGAACCAGGTCTTCAATTAACTACAAGGCAGACTGTCAGAATCGCCTCAGCTATTTGCCTCCTATTGAAGTCCTCAAATGGACCATTTCCTCAGTTGATGAAAAAGGCAAAGCTGCTAGTATTGATGAAGGCACTCGTCCATTGGATGGTCAGTTTCGCAAAGCTGCATCTTACTCCACCAATGATGACTCTGTAACTCAAGACTCTGCATCAAAAGCTTCAAAGCCAATTCCTCAAGCCACCGAACCACGCGTGATGACTAATCGTGAGCTTCTCCTAAGTCTTCATTAGAAGGTCGATCGCAATCACAAGTGGGTCAAGCGTCAGTTTGGCTCAATTGTTCAGAACATGATTGTCAGAAAAAAACACTGTGAAGAAGAACCACTACTGTGTGCATGAAATCTTCGATCACACTTGGGCCATATTGTCTCACCTCTATGGTGACAAAGACCTCAAGCAGACGGGATTTCAACAGGACTTTGACTGGTGTCAGCCTCCTTCGAAGAAATTCAATAAGGTCAAAGTTCCTCAGCTCGTCACAAGTTCATATTCTTCATCACGTGACACGGATGAAGCTGAAGATTTGAATGACACTGCGGTAGTCCCTACTTCAACTGACGACCCCAACAATGTTGGTGCTCCTCCATCGATTTCATGATGTTATTCTTCAGGGACGTTAGTCCTATTTTTTTGTCCCTTTTGGTCATTGAATGACAAAGGGGGAGAAATTTGAGTTAGTCTTCAAGCGGGTCTTATATATGGGCTGTTTTTTCTATTAAGTTACAACTCTTGCTCTTCTGAGGTGTTTGCTGTGATGAGTTGTAAACTTAAGTCCGATGGTGGTCTGACACTTTTGAACTTCTTTCTGCATGCTTATTTCCTCAAGTACCTTAATGCACGCATCCTCAATTTCGTCAGACACCTTTTACCATCATGCATTTCAAATTCTTCATATTATATGTTAAATGTATGTATGGATTACAAGATATAGGGGGAGATCTCCATGATATTACTCTACAATGTGCATTTGCAATCCAAAGAAAATTCCTCAGATATGCACATCTTTAGGGGGAGTTCTTCTATATCTTGCAATCAAATTCCTCAATATCAGTATTTACTCTTCATATGTTATCCCTGTTAAGAACACAACCTATTTGTCATCAATCACCAAAAAGGGGGAGATTGTAAGTGCATCTAGTGCACCTTAGTGATTTTTGTGTATTGAAGACTTATAGGTTAAGGGATTAATGTGTTTGTGAGTGTACACAGGTTCTATAAGTCTATGAGGACTTCGATATTTACGAAGAAATTCGACCCCTAAAAATGAATGTCTTCAGTTGAAGACTTTGGTTTTCTTGAAGACCTTGAAAATGAGGAAATTGGTGTGACCCTGAAGACTTTGATATTGATGCGAGGATTATGAAGCGTGAAGACTTTTTTTTGTAGTTTCATTTTCTATTTCTTGAGTCATAGGAAACACCGTATTGTTAAAGGGGGTCGAGGTAAAACTAAGGAAACACTTTCCAAGTAATGCTCATGTGAAATCCTACATCTACCCAATCCTTTCGAGTGAAGCCATTGGAAATCTCATACAATTCAGTCAATTTCTTCAGTGACAGAGACAAAGTTCTTCTGTTCTCTAAGGAATTTGTTCTGACTGATGAGTTAGGAATCCGCTAGTGCGGACTGCCTACAAGTGAGGAACATGATAGCCCTGAGGAATTTGAGAGCTCAATTTTCGATCGTTGCTGTGCTATGCGCCAGCTGTCCCAGAATATCTTATCCACCTAGCAATCATATCATTGAAGGGAATTTATGTCTTATCATGTCGGGCTGCTCCCCGGCTATAAATAGCCGCCCCCTACAACCACTAGCTGGTTGGCTGCTCCAGAGAAACAGATACCAGTCATTGAGAGCATCCCATCCTCCGAGGACTTTGAGCGAAAATCATCAGTGAGGAAAAACCAAACCCAAACCCAAACACCTACAACCCAAAGTGATTGAGCATCACTAAAGAGATTGTTACTATGTGGAACTGACGTTTGTTACCTTTGAAGACTGTGCATCTTCCAGACGGTTAGGCGTCATGGTCTAGAGCATCCAAGAGGAATTGTAGATTGTTGAGTGACCAAGTCTGGGAAGGTTTGGAAGTCACCTGAAGACTTACCACGAGTGATTGGGTGAGGTCTGTGTGACCTTAGCTCAAGGAGAATATGGTGAGGACTGTGTGTCCTCAGGTTTAAATACATAGCCGCTCCAACCAGACGTACAACTGTCACAACGGTTGGAACTGGTCTACCAAATCATTGTCTTCACCGAGCTACTGGTTCTATTTCCTCAACCCTTTCATTTCCTCATTTATGTGTTGATGAAATTGATTGTTATTGTTTGAAGACTTTGACTGAAGACTTTCTCAATTTCCTCAAACCTATTTCTTCAGTCACTTTGTCTTCTGCTTGCTTATCCTGTTGACACGCTACCTGTACTCTATGCTTGTTTCATATCATCATGATGACTATGTTACTACCACGTTATGCTTGCACCTTAGTAATTATTCCGCTGCTTGTAGTTCGCCGCTTAGCAAATTCCTCAAGTCGAATTTTCTCAGTGACGAATTCATAAAAATCGCCTATTCACCCCCCTCTAGTAGATATAACGCACTCCAATTATATTATCTATTTTGGATGTTATTATATGCATTAATATGCTATTTTATATAATTTTTGGGACTAACCTATTAACGTAGAGCCCAGTGCCAGTTTATGTTTTTCCTTCTTTTTGACTTCTACAGAACAGGAATATCAAACGGAGTCGAAACGGAATAAAACTTTACGATGATTTTTCTTGGACCAGAAGACACCTACGTGACTTGGAGAGAGGGCTAGGAGAGTATCGAGGAGGCCACAAGCCTACAGGGCCTACCCCAGGGGGGCTTGGCTTCTGGGCCCCACGGGAGTCCTCTAACCCTAGTTCCACCTCTATATATTCTCAATTATTTGCCCAACATCAGAAGTGTCCACCAAAATACTTCTCTGTCACCGCAAGCCTTTTTTCCCGTCAGATCCCATCTTGGGGCCTTTTCTGGCACCCTACCGGAAGGGAATTCAATCACGGAGGGCCTCTACATCAACCTTGCCGCCCTTCCGATGAAGCGTCAGTAGTTTACCACAGACCTAAGGTCCATAGCTAGTAGCTAGATGGCTTCTTCTCTCTCTTTGAGCTTCAATACAATGTTCTCCTTGATGTTCTTGGAGTTCTACCTGATGTAATCTTCTTTTGCAGTGTGTTTGTTGAGATCCGATGAATTATGGATTTATGATGAGATTATCTATGAATATTATTTGAGTCTTCTCTGAACTCTTTTATGCATGATTAAGATATCTTTGTATTTCTCTTCGACCTATCGGTTTGGTTTCGCCAACTAGTTTTGGGTTCAATCTTGTGGTGTCCTCACCCAGTGACAGAAGGGGTAGCGAGGCACGTATTCTATTGTTGCCATCAAGGATAAACAGATGTGGTTTATATCATATTTCTTGAGTTTATCCTTCTACATCATGTCATCTTATTTAAAGCGTTGCTCTTTTCTTATTAACTTAATACTCTAGATGCAGCTAGGAGTCGGTCGATGTGTGGACTAATAGTAGTAGATGTAGAATCATTTCAGTCTAATTGTCATGGACGTGATACCTATATTCATGATCATTGCCTTAGATATCATCATAACTATGCGCTTTTCTATCAATTGCTCAACAGTAATTTGTTTACCCACCGTATGTTTTCTTTCAAGAGAGAAGCTTCTAGTGAAACCTATGGCCCATGTGTCTATTTACCATCATATATTTTCAGATCTATAAACCCCAAAACCCAAAAATTCCTTGCTGTAATTTACTTATATTTACTTTAGTTTGCCCTTTTATTTATCTTTTATACCTATCTCTATTAGATCTCACTCTTGTTCGTGACCGTGAATGGTTTGACAACCCCTTTTTTCGCATTGTGTGAAAGTGTTTGTTAGTTTGTGCAGGTGCGTATATTGGGGACTTGCTTGTGCCTCCTACTAGATTTATACCTTGGTCCTTAACTGAGGAAAATACTTATCTCTACTTTGCTGCATCACCCTTTCCTCTTCAAGGGAAAACTCAACGCAAGCTCAAGAATTAGCACTACCTGGCACGCCAAATGTTGAAATCGGGGCTCCACGGACCCAAAATAAGGTTCAAACTCTGGGGTGTGCACGTAATACTCCGGATTTACTCTTGGTGTATCCGATGCGACGATCATCGTCCCGTGTGGGCGCACATGTTCGTGTCCCGTATATTGACCTTGCAATTTTTGCCTTGCTGTCCAATATCTCTCGCAGGTCCTCTATGTTGCCCCAGGCCTTAGTATCTTTGACTAAGTGGCTGGGGAGCGGGCTGAACTTTGGGCTGAAACGCCTCTCTGGCTCGGCTGCGTAGTGGCCGATCAGCCCCATTGTACATTGGTGAATGAGGTTTGAATGCTTCATCCTCGAGGTGAGGTAGCAACCTGCGTTTTGGGTAACTCTTGGACGGGCGCTCGAGTTCATGCTCGTTGGCCGCAAGGACTTCGGTCCACCTGTCTGCTAGCAAGTCTTGATTAGCTTGAAGTTGTTGCTGTTTCTTCTTTAGGATATTTGCCGTGGCCATAAGCCAGCGCTTGAAGTGCTCTTGCTCGATGGGGTCCTCAGGAACGATAAATTCGTCGTCGCCGAGGCTCGCCTCGTCTTCGGAGAGAGGCATGTAATTGTCCTCCTCTGGTTCTCCATCTGCTACCTACTCTGGGGGGCTAGCTTCTTTGTCCTCTAGATTTGCACCGTGCTGGAGGGAATTGTTGTTGTCTTCGGCGCTATCCGGAGTGTTATTATTTCCTGTGCCGGTATCACTACTCTTACTGTGGCGGGACTTAGAGCGGTGCCGCTGACGTCGGCGCTTGGGTTGCTTCTTGGAGGGGTCATCCTCTGCTTTCTCCTCGCCATTGGCTTCTTTGGGGGTGTCCACCATATATATATCATATGATGAGGTGGCGGTCCAGTGCCCAGAGGGCGCTCGATCCTGTTCGTCTCCGGCTTCGTCGTCCATACCGTCGAAGTCTTCAGAGCCGAAGTCGAGCATGTCGGTTAAGTCATCGACAGTGGCTACTAAGTGGGTGGTGGGTGTGCAGCAAATTTCTTTGTCGTCCGCATCCCATTCTGGCCGGACGTAGTTCGGCCAAGGTTCTCCTGACAGGGAGAGAGACCTTAATGAATTTATCACATCTCCAAAAGGTGAGTGCTGAAACATATCCGCAGAGGTGAACTCCATGATCGGCGCCTAGTCGGACTCGACGGGCACAGATACGAGTGGCTCGGAGTCCGTGGCCGAGGATGAATCCAATGGTTCGGGAACACGGCTCTCGTAAGGGGTGAAGTCAGTATCCGGCTCTATCGCCGCTGAGAGTGCGGCCTCCATGGCGGGGTCCATCCCTCCGCTCTCGGATGGCGCGACTTGCTCTGGACTAAAGGCCGGAGTAGGTGCGGATGCGATCTCCCGAACACCGTCCGATGGTAGAGTTACAGCTTGCTCGTCGTGACTGCGCGACGCGTCCGGCATGGGCTCGAATCCATCGAAGATCAAGTCTCCGCGGATATCGGCCGTGTAGTTCAAGTTTCCAAATCTGACCTGATGGCCAGGGGCGTAGCTCTCAATCTGCTCCAGATGGCCAAGCGAGTTGGCCCATGGTGCAAAGCCGCCGAATATGAAGATCTGTCCGGGGAGGAAAGCCTCACCCTGGACCGCATCGCTAGCGATGATCGAAGGAGCCATCGAGTCTTGTGGTGACCACACAGTGGAACTCTCAATGAAAGCACCAATGTCGGTGTCAAAACCGGTGGATCTCGGGTAGGGGGTCCCGAACTGTGTGTCTAAGGCGGATGGTAACAGGAGGCAGGGGACACGATGTTTTACCCAGGTTCGGGGCCTCTTGATAGAGGTAAAACCCTACGTCCTGCTTGATTGTTCTTGATGATATGAGTATTACAAGAGTAGATATACCACGAGACCAGAGAGGCTAAACCCTAGAAGCTAGCCTATGGTATGATTGTATGTTGTCCTACGGACTAAACCCTCCGGTTTATATAGACACCGGAGGGGGCTAGGGTTACACAGAGTCGGTTACAAGGGGGGAGATCTACATATTGGTATTGCCAAGCTTGCCTTCCACGCCAAGGAAAGTCCCATCCGGACACGGGACGAAGTCTTCAATCTTGTATCTTCATAGTCCAACAGCCCAGCCAAAGGATATAGTCCGGCTGTCCGGAGACCTCCTAATCCAGGACTCCCTCACTCAACATGGAGGCTGATTAGGGTGGCAGGCAACAAGGAGCTTGGGCACGCAGGCTGGAGGAGTACGACGATGTAGTCCATTAGCTTCTTCACAATGGTGAACTTGTTGATGGTGGCAACAATCATCTTGTCCAACTGAGAGTCGTAGCTAGCATCGAAGATGGCAATGAACCAGCCGGTTGCCAACACCCTCTGGAGACGATCCTCGGTGCCATACTGCAGGCCAGTGTCATGGATCATTTTAAACGCTGGCCGGTCGATTGCATCGCCACCATGGGTCTGAAGTGAGCACTGTTGTGCTTAGTGTAGGTGCGTACAATGTAGTGGATGCATTGGAATGGAGGGGAGCCTTTATATGAGTGTAAACTGCGTTGCATTCACATCTACTCCCTCAGCATGATACTAATTGAAGGAGGATGCATCATTGGCCGTTCAACATTTCGGGAACTGCTACCCTCACCCTCGTTTGCATTAAAGCCGTATGGGGAACTATCCTGGTTTACTAGTTTACCGTCCATTTCTCCATTTATTTTTACCATCCTGGTTTACTAGTAGTTGACAAATCGAATAGTACTGCACCGCCCGCCGCACGCCCGACTGAACATGCCTCCATGCCTCCATCAGAGCATGGTTAATAATATAGCCGGCTGCTGGTTATAACAAGTTGCCATGTCATCTATAGCCAATGTAATAACCAACACGTATAATAGTTGGCTATAAGAAAGTACTACTTGTCAACATATAGCCTAGCTTCCACTCTCACAAAGCTTCTTGGAGCTTGTGCTACAGCCGGCTGTAAGTCTACAGTCCGCTTCTCTTCTCTCTCCTCTTCTCTCTCTTCCAACTCAACAACAATATAATATTTAAATCCTTACAGCCCCCTTACATCACCTTATTATACTTGCTCTCAAACGCCTCAATTAATCCCGCATGCAAACCGAGAAACCTATTCTGGCCAAACGTCCGTTCAAGAGCAGGCCGGAATTAACCGCAATGCTGACCAAGGTCCTCCCATCCGCCCTCAGTTTAAATGAGGACAAACACCGACCAAACTCCTACCATTAAACGTCTATTTGAACGAGGCCAGACGGCAGGCAAGAATCGCACCCCTCCGCCGCTGCCCCATCTCCTCCTTCACCATTTTCTCCACTCTTCCGATGGCTTCCGTGGAGCCATTTTCTGGCATACTAGCCGGCTAGGTAGCCTGCCAAGCCATCCGGAAACGAGTGAGGCCACTTTGTGCTTCACCTACCTCCTAGCCTAGCGGAGCCACTTGCCGCCCCAAGCCGGTGCATGGTTCAGCAACTCGCTGCTCCTATTCAGCTCAACGAGGAGTGGTGAGTTGCTCCACTCTGGCACGGCGGCACGGGCATCGTCCCTGCTGCGTCGTACCGCGCCACCAGTGTCTGTAGCCGTGCCTCCCGTGCATGCAGCAGCGCCATGCAGGCATAGATAGAAGCCGTGTGCGCGGAGTGTGTCGAGTCGGTGGCCAGCTTATCTGTGTCCACCGCCATCATCAAGGAGAAGTAGAACACGGGAGCCGCCGCCACTTGGGTCCCATAAAGGCCACCGCCGAGGCGACTACTACATATACATGTGGTCTCTTGCATGGTTCATCTCTTGTGAGGACCTTCATCGATCCCGCAAGTGTCTGCCGGACATGAGGAAGACAAAGGGTCCACGTGCGACCATTTCGATTAGGAATTAATTATACCATAAGAGCCGGATTAGCACCGCTTAGTTCATGTAAATGTAATGAAATCCGTCATGTTTATATGAAGATCCAACTTTTTATATGAAATCCTTCATGGTTATATGAAACCAGTCCGTGTTTGCATGAATTTACTCTAGTTGGTTAGAGTTGTGAAAATGTATGCCACTGGCATTGGATGTCATCCTCCACGGACAGAAGCGTGTCGGCGTTTTGGGAACGGGGGTACCCAGACTTGCCTGCCTGTGGCCTACGGCATGGCTCCCTCGACAGTCCGGTATGGCCCGGCGGCAAGGTCTCCAGGACAAGACCCTAGCGAGGGCCCTGGCCTCGCAAGGCAGACGATGTCAAGACCTCAAGAGGAGGTGGCCTCCCAAGGTTGCCTCCCGAAGAGCGGAGATTTCTATGCAGGTACCCAGCCTCACGAGGCTGCGATGATGTGAGCCATGGCGACCATGGCCAGGCGGGTGCCAGTGGGCGCAGATGAGATAGTTTCCTCTTTGGTGCTGAGGAGGCAAGGACGAGCACAGGTTCCCTAGGAATCCCCCAAAGGTTTCCATTCCGATGCTACAAGACCAAGATCACGAGCTTGGTAGGACGGATGTCATCACCGAGCCCACAACTGCATCATGACCAGAAGCTTTGCAGGCGAAGACCACCTTTCGTCAGGATTAGATGTACTTCTTGTTCCCTTTCAAATTAGCCACTGTAGGATTGATACGTCTCCAACGTATCTATAATTTTTGATTGCTCCATGCTATATTATCTACTGTTTTGGACTATATTGGGCTTTATTTTCCACTTTTATATTATTTTTGGGAATAACCTATTAACCGGAGGCCCAGCCCAGAATTGCTATTTTTTTCCTATTTCACTGTTTCGGAGAAACAGAATATCAAACGGAGTCCAAACGGAATAAAACCTTCGGGAACGTGATTTTCTCACCGAACGTGATCCAGGAGACTTGGACCCTACTCCAAGGAGTCAACGAGGAGGTCACGAGGGTGGGGGGCGCCCCCCCAAGGCGCGCCCCCTGCCTCGTGGGCCCCTCGGTGCTCCACCGACGTACTTCTTCCTCCTATATAGACATACGTACCCCCAAACGATCAGAACAGGGAGCCAAAAACCTAATTCCACCGCCGCAACTTTCTGTATCCATGAGATCCCATCTTGGGGCCTATTCTGGAGCTCCGTCGGAGAGGGCCGTCATCACGGAGGGCTTCTACATCATCATAGCCTCTCTGATGAAGTGTGAGTAGTTTACCTCAGACCTTCGGGTCCATAGTTAGTAGCTAGATGGCTTGTTCTCTCTATTTGAATCTCAATACAAAGTTCTCCCCCTCTCTTGTGGAGATCTATTTGATGTAATCTTCTTTTTGCGATGTGTTTGTTGAGACCGATGAATTATGGGTTTATGATCAAGTCTATCTATGAATAATATTTGAATCTTCTCTGAATTCTTTTATGTATGATTGGTTATCTTTGCAAGTCTCTTTGAATTATCCGTTTGGTTTGGCCAACTAGATTGGTAGTTCTTGCCATGGGAGAAGTGCTTAGCTTTGGGTTCAATCTTGCGGGGTCCTTTCCCAGTGACAGAAGGGGCAGCCAGGCACGTATTGCATTGTTGCCATCGAGGATAACAAGATGGGTTTATTTCATATTGCATGAATTTATCTCTCTACATCATGTCATCTTGCGTAAGGCATTACTCTGTTTTTAACTTAATACTCTAGATGCATGTTGGATAGCGGTCGATGAGTGGAGTAATAGTAGTAGATGCAGAATCGTTTTGGTCTACTTGTCACGGATGTGATGCCTATATACATGATCATGCCTAGATATTCTCATAACTATGCTCAATTCTGTCAATTGCTCAACAGTAATTTGTTCACCCACCGTAGAATACTTATGCTCTTGAGAGAAGCCACTAGTGAAACCTATGGCCCCCGGGTCTATTCTCATCATATCAATCTCCATCACTTTAATCTTGCTTTGCTTTTTACTTTGCTTTTACTTTACACTTTGGATCTTTATACCAAAAATACAAAAAATATTATATCTATCGGATCTCACTCTCGTAAGTGACCGTGAAGGGATTGACAACCCCTAATCACGTTGGTTGCGAGTAGCTATCGTTTTGTGCAGGTACGAGGGACTTGAGCGTGGCCTCCTACTGGATTGATACCTTGGTTCTCAAAAACTGAGGGAAATACTTATGCTACTCTGCTGCATCATCCCTTCCTCTTCGAGGAAAACCAACGCAAGCTCAAGACGTAGCAAGAAGGATTTTTGGCGCCGTTGCCGGGGAGTCTACGCAAAAAGTCAACATACCAAGTACCCATCACAATCCCTATCTCTCGCATTACATTATTTGCCATTTTCCTCTCGTTTTCCTCTCCCCCACTTCACCCTTGCCATTTTATTCGCCCTCTCTCTCTCTATCCTCCCTCTCTATTTGCCTCTTTTGCCCGCTTGCCTTTTTGTTTGCTCGTGTGCTAGTTTGCTTGTCGTCATGGCTAGTCTCATATCTTCTCCGTTGTCTCCCGAGAGTGAAGTTTTAAATTTTAAACAAAGGGAGAGAGAAAATCTAAAAGATGCTTGGTATAGAATTTGCAATGCTCAAAATAGATCTACGAGGAAGCAATCTACCTTAGTTCTTCTCCGCAATTTTTATGTAGGTGTTAATCCTTGGTATAGATATATCCTCGATACCATTACCGGAGGGAACTTCTTGGGTAGCCATACTTTTGATTC
This sequence comes from Triticum urartu, assembly GCF_056163025.1. Lineage (NCBI taxonomy): Eukaryota > Viridiplantae > Streptophyta > Magnoliopsida > Poales > Poaceae > Triticum > Triticum urartu. Next base: position 357,278,632 of record NC_141876.1, on the reverse strand, counting down.
TTATAATGCTATGTTAGATTTATTTGGCTCACCACCTCTTTTGGTTAATGGAACCATGTTAACTTTGGAGCATGTTATGCAAAGACTTGAAATTATTTAAAATAAAGTTGCTACTATTGAATTAATTGAAAATCTAGATAAAAAGATCCACAATTAAATTAATCAATATGGATCTAAGGTAGGAATGACTTTGAAAAATATTATGGAAAAGGAACCCATAGTTAATGAGAAGATAAACTTAGATTCTACTAGAATTGATAAACTTGAGGGTATCATTACAAACTTGGGAACCGCTTTTTCTTCCATAAAGAATACTCCAAGTCCTCCTACTAAAATTTCCAAGCTTATGTATGTTCCTAAAAATAAGGGTGAATCATCTAGTAAGGAAACTGCGGATCTTAAATCTATAAGTATTCATCCCAATCTTTTTGCTATCATTAATGAACCAATTGCTACAAATGAATTTTTCGATCTTGTGCCTAAAAGTTTGATAATCACTAGAAATAAAGAAATTTCTAAGGTAAATAGATGCCTCATCGAAGAATTGCCTACCAAAGATGGCAATACCTAGATCTATCCTTGCTTTTATGCCTAGCTAGGGGCGTTAAACGATAGCGCTTGTTGGGAGGCAACCCAATTTTATTTTTATTCCTTGATTTTTGCTCCTGTTTTGGTTGTGTTTTTTTGTGTTTAATTAGTGTTTGTGCCAAGTAGAACCGTTGGGAAGACTTGGGGAAAGTCTTGTTGAACTTGCTGTAAAAAACAAAAAACTTTAGCGCTCACGAGAAGTGCTGTCATTTTTATTTGGAAAGTGCTATTTAGTTAATTCTTTTTTCAGATGATTAATAGATAAATTACGCACGTACAGAAATTTATTTTAGAATTTTTGGGGTTCCAGATCTTGTGCTAGCTATAGATTACTACAGACTGTTCTGTTTTTGACAGATTCTGTTTTTCGTGTGTTGTTTGCTTATTTTGATGAATGTATGGCTAGTAAAATAGTTTATAATCCATAGAGAAGTTGGAATACAGTAGGTTTAATACCAATATAAATAAATAATGAGTTCATTACAGTACCTTGAAGTGGTCTTTTGTTTTCTTTTGCTAACGGAGCTCACGAGTTTTCTACTTTAAGTTTTGTGTTGTGAAGTTTTCAAGTTTTGGGTGAATTCTTTTGATGGATTATGGAAAAAGGAGTGGAAAGAGCCTAAGCTTTGGGATTCCCATGGCACCCCCAAGATAATCCAAGGACACCAAAAAGTCAAAGCTTGGGGATGCCCCGGAAGGCATCCCCTCTTTCGTCCACTTCCATCGGTAATTTACTTGGAGCTATATTTTTATTCACCAACATGATATGTGTTTTGCTTGGAGCGTCTTGTATTATTTGTGTCTTAGTATGCCAAAATAATCCTTGTTGTACACACCTTTTTAGAGAGCCATACATGAATTAAAATTTGATATAATACTCTATGTGCTTCACTTATATCTTTTGAGCTATGTAGTTTTGCTCTATGTGCTTCACTTATATCTTTTGAGCATTATAATTTTGCTCTATGTGCTTCACTTAGATCTTTTAGAGCACGGTGGTGGATTTGTTTTAAAGAAACTATTGATCTATCATGCCTCCCTTAAATCATTTTTAGAGTCTCTTAATAGCATGGTAATTTGCTTAATAATAATATGCTTGGTATTCAAGATTTGTGAAACTTTCTTTCGAGTGCATTGAATACTAAGAAAAGATTGAAGCATGATAATTGTTTTGAGATATGGAGGTGATAATATTAAAGTCATGCTAGTTGAGTAGTTGTGAATTTAAAGAATACTTGTGTTAAAGTTTGTGATTCCCGTAGCATGCACGTATGGTGAACGGTTATGTGATGAAGTCGGAGCATGATTTATTTATTGATTGTCTTCCTTATGAGTGGAGGTCGGGGACGAGATATGGTCTTTTCCTACCAATCTATCCCCCTAGGAGCATGTGCGTAATATTTTGCTTTGATAACTTCTAGATTTTTGCAATAAGTATATGAGTTCTTTATGACTAATGTTGAGTCCATGGATTATACGCACTCTCACCCTTCCACCTTTGCTAGCCTCTCTAATACCGCGCACCTTTCGCTGGTATCATACACCTACCATATACCTTCCTCAAAACAGCCACCATACCTACCTATCATGGCATTTCCATAGGCATTCCGAGATATATTGCCATGCAACTTTCCACTGTTCCGTTTATTATGACACACTCCATCATTGTCATATTGCATATCCCGGTACACCGCCGGAGGCATTCACATAGAGTCATATTTTGTTCTAAGTATTGAGTTGTAATTGTTGAGTTGTAAGAAAAATAAAAGTGTGATGATCATCATTATTAGAGCATTGTCCCAGTGAGGAAAGAATGACGGAGACTATGATTCGCCCACAAGTCGGGATGAGACTCAGGACGAAAAATAAAAAAAATATATAAAAGAGAGGCCAAAGAAGCCCAAATAAAAAGAGGCCATATAAAAAAGAGAAAAGGCCCAAATAAAGAGAAAAGGGACAATGTTACTATCCTTTTACCACACTTGTGCTTCAAAGTAGCACCATGATCTTCATAGTAGAGGGTCTCTCATGTTAACACTTTCATATACTAGTGGGAATCATTCATTATAGAACTTGGATTGTATATTCCAATGACGGGCTTCCTCAAATTTCCCTAGGTCTTCATGAGCAAGCAAGTTGGATGCACACCCACTTAGTTTCTTTTTGAGCTTTCATATACTTATAGCTCTAGTGCATCCGTTGCTTGGCATCCCTACTCACTCACATTGATATCTATTGATGGGCATCTCCATAGCCCGTTGATACGCCTAGTTGATGTGAGACTATCTTCTCCTTTTTGTCTTCTCCACAACCACCACTCTATTCCACCTATAGTGCTATATCCATGGCTCACGCTCATGTATTGCGTGAAGATTGAAAAAGTTTTGAAAAAGTTAGAGTATGAAATAATTGCTTGGCTTGTCATCGGGGTTGTGCATGATTTAAATATTTTGTGTGGTGAAGATAGAGCATAGCCAGACTATATGATTTTGTAGGGATAACTTTCTTTGTCCATGTTATTTTGAGAAGACATAATTGCTTTGTTAGTATGCTTGAAGTATTATTATTTTTATGTCAATATAAACTTTTGTCTTGAATCTTTCTAATCTGAATATTCATACCACAATTAAGAAGATTTGCATTGAAATTATGCCAAGTAGCACTCCGCATCAAAAATTCTCTTTTTATCATTTACCTACTCGAGGACGGGTAGGAATTAAGCTTGGGGATGCCTGATACGTCTCCAACTTATCTATAATTTTTGATAGCTCCATGCTATATTATCTACTGTTTTGGACTATATTGGGCTTTATTTTCCACTTTTATATTATTTTTGGGACTAACCTATTAATCGGAGGCCCAGCCCAGAATTGATGTTTTTGCCTATTTCAGTGTTCTGGAGAAACAGAATATCAAACGGAGTCCAAACGAAATAAAACCTTCGGGAACGTGATTTTCTCACCGAACGTGATCCAGGAGACTTGGACCCTACTCCAAGGATTCAAACAGGAGGTCACGAGGGTGAGGGGCGCCCCCCCTAGGGCACGCCCCCTGCCTCGTGGGCCCCTCGGTGCTCCACCGACGTACTTCTTCCTCCTATATATACATACGTACCCCCATACGATCAGAAGAGGGAGCCAAAAACCTAATTCCACCGCCGCAACTTTCTGTATCCACGAGGTCCCATCTTGGGGCCTGTTCCGGAGCTCCGCCAGAGAGGGCCGTCATCACGGAGGGCTTCTACATCATCATAGCCTCTCCGATGAAGTGTGAGTAGTTTACCTCAGACCTTCGGGTCCATAGTTAGTAGCTAGATGGCTTCTTCTCTCTCTTTGAATCTCAATACAAAGTTCTCCCCCTCTCTTGTGGAGATCTATTCGATGTAATCTTCTTTTTGCGGTGTGTTTGTTGAGACGATGAATTGTGGGTTTATGATCAAGTCTATCTATGAATAACATTTGAATCTTCTCTGAATTCTTTTATGTATGATTGGTTATCTTTGCAAGTCTCTTCGAATTATCCGTTTGGTTTGGCCAACTAGATTCGTAGTTCTTGCCATGGGAGAAGTGCTTAGCTTTGGGTTCGATCTTGCGGTGTCCTTTCCCAGTGACAGAAGGGGCAGCAAGGCACGTATTGCATCGTTGCCATCGAGGATAACAAGATGGGGTTAATTTCATATTGCATGAATTTATCTCTCTACATCATGTCATCTTGCTTAAGGCGTTACTCTGTTTTCAACTTAATACTCTAGATGCATGCTGGATAGCGGTCGATGAGTGGAGTAATAGTAGTAGATGCAGAATCGTTTCGGTCTACTTGTCACGGACGTCATGCCTATATACATGATCATGCCTAGATATTCTCATAACTATGCTCAATTCTGTCAATTTCTCAACAGTAATTTGTTCACCCACCGTAGAATACATATGCTCTTGAGAGAAGCCACTAGTGAAACCTATGGCCCCCGGGTCTATTCTCATCATATCAATCTCCATCACTTTAATCTTGCTTTGCTTTTTTACTTTGCTTTTACTTTACACTTTGCATCTTTATACCAAAAATACCAAAAATATTATATCTATCAGATCTCACTCTCGTAAGTGACCGTGAAGGGATTGACACCCCCTAATCGCGTTGGTTGCGAGTAGCTATCGTTTTGTGCAGGTACGATGGACTTGAGCGTGGCCTCCTACTGGATTGATACCTTGGTTCTCAAAAACTAAGGGAAATACTTATGCTACTCTGCTGAATCATCCCTTCCTCTTCAGGGAAAACCAACGCATTCTCAAGACGTAGCAGGGATCCCTTCCCGCCTAAGTTTTGAGGGAAGAGGACTGATGCCTCTATAAATAGAGGTTAGCCACCACCGTAGAGAGGTGTCGGACCCAGATCAGATCCCTTCCATCCTCACCACCATAGCCCTCGCGAGGTTGTTCATTCACTATACTTGTTCATCATCAGCCCTCGTGAGGCCAATCCACCAGAAAGCAAGAGTAGGATTTTACACCGCAAGGTGGCCCGAACCTGGGTACACTGCCGTGTTCATCTTCTTCCCGCTCGTGCGCGTACCCGATGAGGCTAGGCTATAGGGCGATGAGCTTGACACTTGAGAGGTTGAGATATTCACACATGCCCCAGAGTTTGAACTTTCTTGGGTCTGCGGAGCCCTGAATCTGAGATTTGTCGCGTGATGTAGGGGCATGTCAAAGTCTTTCTTGTGCTCCTGCATCGTCCTCGCTTCTTCGCTCGCATGGCCGACACACGCCGGGTCCGCGCCGAGCGCCGGGCAACGAACGACGCTCGTGGGGAACGGCCCTCCTCGCCGCTCTGCCTCTCCTGTCGCTAACACCGCTACCGACCCTGCTGCTCATGAGCAACAGGACTCATTGCTGCCACACTCCGTTCGATGCGATGGCTGCACCACCACTCCATCACCCACTCTAGCCACCGCGTTGTCCTCCCACGCCCGCCGCGGGCCGGCAAACACGCAGGCTGCGCTGCTCATGGTGCGCGAGCTGCTGGGCTACTGTCCTGCCAGCGACCACTATGACGACTTGCTTGGCCGCATCGCCGAGTTCGTCAACGCCCGGCGAAGCCCCTGCACCATCCTGCTCGCTCCGTCCCCCGGCATCCCAGCCAATTGGCATGGCCCACGGCACTCCGCCTCCGTGCGGCGCCGACCACGAGCCCAGATGTGATGCTCCTCTACGTGACCCGCCGTATGGGGCGCCAGCGCGTGATGATGGAAGCTGCCAGGTGGTGCAACAGCCGCAAGGTGATGCACGCGTGCTTCCTACACCACCGCACCAAGACCGCGTGCCACTGGAAGCCGCGAAGCATGGGCGTCAAGACCAAGCTCCGCCCGTGCGGCCTGCACCTGTGAGTGTAGCGGGCTACTGCATCTTCACCCTGGAGCTGCGCCACGTCATTTGTCCCAGCAAGTTCAAGCCAGACCTGGCTCCATGCTACAGCTGCACCCTCGACCCTGTGGAGTTCCTCAGCTCTACTCGCTGAGCATCGAGGCGGTGAACGGTGAGGAAAAGGTCATGGCGAACTGGTTTCCCATGGCTCTCAAGGATGGTGTGCGCTCCTGGCTCCTGCACCTCCTGGAGGGGACGATCTTCTCCCGGGACGAGCTTAGTGAGCGCTTCATCGCCAACTTCCAGGGCACCCGTGACCGCGCTCCTATAGTAGGTGACCTGCGGCACGTGAAGCAGCAGCCAGGTGAAACCTTGCACAAGTACATACAGCGCTTTATGAACATTCGCCTCAAGATCCCGAAGGAGTTGGATGAGGCCATCATCTCGGCATTCATTGATGGCGTCCGGGATGTCAAGATGAAAGAGGATCTCGCCATCCACAAGGACTTATGCTCGGCCTGGAGATGTTCAACCTGGCAAACAAGTGCGCGAGGGCCCAAGAGGGCCGCCTCTCTCTTGTCGAGCTCCCAGAGGCTGACCTGAAGACAAGAACGCCAAGTCTAAGGTGGCAAAGCGCAAGGGCCTTGCCCTGCTCACTACTGAGCCCGAGATGAAGCATGGTCATGACCACGACGAGCCTCCAAGTGGCAACCACCCATTCTGCATCTTCCACAATGTAGACAGCCACAACACCAACAACTACCAGGAACTCAGGGCCCTCCACGTTGGACGCCTCGACCGCCGCCCCGAGCGTGGCGACCGTGGAGGAGGCCGCTGGGACAACCGTGACACTCATCAGGACTGGCGCGACCAACCTCATGAGGACCGCTGGCGTGATTTGCCTCGTGATGGGCCCTGGCGCGATCAGCCTCATGAGCCCCATCCTTAGGGCAATGCCGGCCTCCATCCACTACCGTCGTCGCCAAGGAGAAATGATGAAAACCGGCATGATGATGGGGCTGGGGCTTCCAACAATCTCATGCAATCGCCTGCATCCTTGGTGGTGCTCAGGCCCCAACCTCACATCGCATCTTCAAGCAGTTTGCTCATGAAGTAAACATGGCCCTCAAAAGGCTTGAGGGTGTGCGTCCGCTCAAGTGGTCGCGGTGCGCTATCACCCTCGACTCCAAGGACCACCTCAAGTGCTCAGGTGCCTCCGGTGCGCTCCCCATGCTCTGCATGCCCACTATCCATAACGTCCTTGTCACCAAGACCCTCATCGATGGTGGCGCAGGGCTCAATGTCCTCTCTATCAAGACGTTTGAGACGCTCCAAGTGCCTTATGATCAGCTTCTGCCCATCAAACCCTTCTCAGGAGTGACTAACGGCTCCACCATCCCCCTGGGGCAGATACGCCTTCCTGTCACCTTCGGCACGTGCGACAACTACCACACCGAGCTCATTGACTTCGATGTCGCGAACATCGGCCTCCCGTACAACGCCATCCTCGGGTACCCTACCCTCTCCAAGTTCATGGAAGCAATCCAACATGCTTACAATGTCTTCAAGATGTTGCGGTGTGGCGGCATCATCACGGTCGCCTACGATGAGAAAGATGCGGTGTGCTCCCTCGAGCGTGCCTACTAGGCTGCGACAGCCGAAAACTCTGATGATGACAGTGCCATTCTGCCTCACGAGGGTGCCCCCAAGAAGAGGAAGCAGCTTCTCCACAAGCATTGCCCGGAAGCTGGAGCACATGCCGATGGTGCCTCAGGCCCCGCTCCCACTGCTGGGGCACCCCTACCTCCCGCATAGGAAGGCATGCCTGGCACTTCCCTTAGGACGAGCTTGGGGGTTCCCGTCTGGAGGGCCTCTAACCTGACCAGTGCGACGAGGGTGGTGACCGGGCACCACTTGGAGGTGTGCTTCGATGCGTGTCCCCGTGATCAAGGCGCATGGCGCGAGGCGCCAAGTGCATGAGAGTTCATCACCAAGGAGACAGAGGAGCTTCAAGAGGCAAAGGCCATGTGCGGCTAGCGTCGCCCCGCACGGCCACCCAGAGCAGCTGCGGCCTCCGACGTGGGCAGTGGGTTGCGTGTCTATGTCAACATCCCGGACCTCAACAGGGCCGCTTCGCAGGGTCTCTTCTGGCCATCGCGCATTGGCCGGAGTGGAGGCTATCCCTGCAGCTACTTCTGCATGCCGTTTGGCCTACTAAACATGGCCGCCTCGTACCAGCCCTTCGTGTAGCATGCTATGGCGGCTCACGAGGACAGATGCCAGCCGGTCATGTCTGAGGAGGCCTCGAACTCATGTGAGCCCCCAAGCCTCAGGAGTCGCCTAGCCCATGAGGAGCGACCTCCGTGACACGCGTCTCCAGCTACCTCAACACGTCTACAACACTGGTGCTAGGTGACTTTTTGGTCTGTTTAGTTGAGGGCGCCCCTTGGGCTGCGTTATCCTCAAGCTGTCAGGGCCCGCCCCTGCAGTTGTATCATCTTGCACATGTATCAGAACTGGCTCTGCCTTTATGAATTTCATAAGTATTTCAACCTGCATGTCCGGTGCCTCGTCACCATGAATGTCGTTGTGCCCTCACGAACCTGCCCGCGACCGCCTCATGATTAAGAACCGGCATGCCGTCCGTGCTCGGGTCTATCCTTGCAGCATTGTCAAACCCAAGCAACCGAGCTCTGTCCCACGGGCCAACTATCGTGCGCGTCACCTCCCAGGGTCCTTGGTACCTTGTTCTCGCATGATCTAATCGAAGGTGGATGAGTAAGGGCGCGCGACCCGGTTTATACAACCACAATACGACGCCTCGCCGTCGAGGGGGCCGTGCGCCGGGTGTCTTTCAGTGGGACCATTGCATGAGAAGAGTGGGCATGGCTTATGTGCTTGGGTCCATCCCTACAGCATCGATAAAACCAATGGCTGAGCTTTGTCTAGCGGTCCGGCCCCGTTCACGTCACCTCTTGGGGTCATTGGTGTTCAGCCTTCTCATGCGATAATCTCTTGAGGTTCATTCGACGCATAAGCGCGCTCCGCAGCAGAAGATTCAGGCACAACCCACCTTGAGGTAGGGCCTCGTGAGTCCCGCGCTGGCTCATGGGTGCCTAGATACACCTCCTCCAGTTCTGCCATGCTAGCCATGTGTATGAATGAGGCTGTACATGCCTCGGAGTCTCCCCCCGCGAGAACTCCCACCCACGCCTAAGTAGAAGCCCCATGCTCTACGCGGGGGGACAACACGGGTGCACAACAGCTATGCCCATGCCCAAGTGGAAGCCCCATGCGCCGTGCTGGTGGATAAACAACTGAGGGCAATCTAGGGGCTGTACCAACCTCAGGATGGATCCATGGCCCTGTGACGCCACATTCCCCTGGAATGCGTGTGCGAGGGGGCTGGATACGGGGGCTACACTCAGGCTTAGCCTAGCGCACGCCACCTCACCATGTCCATTATACCTGGTCTTCTCGCGCCCCTCCTAGGCGAAAGCTGGCGGGAAAAGGTATGAAGGACTCCAGATTAACTTCGCTGTGGCCAATGTTTCCTTCATGAGGGATGCTCGTACGTCAAGGGGGACCCCTGATCATCACGACTCAGGGGCCTCACTAGTCACATACCCCTCGCCCCTTGGTGTCGTCCTGGTGATCCCAATGCCCCAACTGTAGTCAAGGTATGCGCGGGGCTGGGCCCATAGAGCGCAAAAGAAAAGAGGAAAGAAGCCAAGCACGAATAAGAAAATCGCGGAGTCCTAACAGCTATTACAAGCACCAAGTGTTCCACAAATCCAAACAGAAGTTTTACGCCTCCATGAGGCACGGTAAACGTTGCAAGATAAAAACTAGGAGGAAGCACCACCACCGCCTTGGCCATCGCCGCCGCTTGTCCCGATCGCTGGGAGCCCGTCGTTGACGTTGCTGCCGCCATCATCGCCGCTGCTGGCCCCCACCACCGTGGGCGTGGCGTCGGGGATGCAGAGGAACCTCTTCAGTAGCGTGTCCACGTGATCCTTCATAGCCTTCACGGCAGTAACGCGGGACTCAGGAGCAACCGGGCAGATCACCGCGTCGAAGTTGAAGCCCGGATCTTGGAGTAGTGCTGGCTTAAGACACGTGTCGCAGCTGCGGTGAAGAGCGAGCGACACTCCTCCTCCAAGATGGGGTCCACTTTAGCGGTACCACCCTCAAGTGCTCCAGCAAGCTTGGTGGAGATCCCTACAAGGTCGTCCTTAGGGGTCGCCAGTGGCTCCTCGTACCCTCCCCTACAGATGGAGCACAGCTCCTCACGAGACCTAAGCTCTAAGGAGAGGAAGGCTTCGCGTTCCATGGTTGCCTTGTTCTCCGTGATAGCAACGATCTTCTCCCTGGCCTCCAACTGGATTGTCGCGTTGGAGGCGTGCTAGGCGTTGGAGGCCTGGGCTTCGTGCACCTCCTCCTTCATCTTGGCCAGGCAATCATGCTCTGTGGCCTGGTCGGTGGTCACATGGGCCAGCTTGGAGTCGCGATCGACGAGCTTTGCTTTGTGGGCCTTGAAGTCCTCCTCCTGCTGCTAGAGCCGTTGGGTGTGCGTGACTTGCTCCTCCTGAAGGGTTTTCAGCTTGGCCTCTGCCCTGTTGCGGCGCTCCTCAGCGAACGCTGTGCTAGCCAACGCCATGTCGCGAGCCTCTCTGGCCTCGGCGGCCTCCTTCCTGCTCTCCGCGGTGGTGGCTTCGGCCCGGCCCCAGGCCACCTTTGTAGACATGTCGGCCTGGAGCCACCTTGAGACAAGCCCCAGGCGCTCCCTCGCGAGGCACCTGGCGGCGTCCTGGAGGTCGGCTCGGAGCCGGCCGAGTGCGATGTAGGCTTCGTCCAGGGCACCGCGCCTCATGAGGGGGCCACGGTCCGCTAGCGCGAGGGCCTGGGGAGGAGGCGGCACTGGCGCGTCAACCAGCGCCACCGCCAAGGAAGCGGAGGCATGGGCGGCCGAGGACACCGGAGGCTCCGAGCTCCCTTCAAGCACAACAAGGGCGGACGGCTTCACAACATAATGGCATGCCGGGGCTGGCTCCTCTTGAGGCTACATCACCACGTCCTCGGGGGTGCACACCGATGTGAGGGGGCAAGGGGTCGCCTGCTCCACCCGCGCAGGGGTCGTTGTGGCCGCCACAAGGGGTGACTCCACCCGAGCCCCAACACCCTCAATGGAATTTCCTCCAAGCGGCGCTGGTGAAGTTCCAGGAGCAGGCGGGGCACTCGGGCATGGTGCTGCCCGAGTGCCCAGGGGCAGCGCTGGGCCGACCTGATGCGCTCCTACACCCGCCGCGGCCACGACCAGAGGCTGACGGTGCCCTTAGTACTAGGGGCTCCTCCGGCCATGCGCTCTACTTGCTCTTCTTCGTTAGGGCGCTAAGCATGCTCATCAGGAGGGGAGTATTGTGGGCACAATGGCAAGTTATGCTTAACTAATGAGCAAGGTAACTCGTCAGGGTCGAACCACGTCCTCTTCTTCTCCTTCTTGGCCGGGGCTAGGGCGCCCCCGCTTTTCCTTGATGTGGCATTGGTCGCGCTTGGGGAACCAACGGGGGTGCTCTTCGGCCGGCACCGGTGCGGTGCTGCCACCTAGAGAGGTGGAAGGGTCGCCCTAAGGGGTCATGAATGGCATCTCCGCCACTCTGCCAGTGTGTGGGGTGCCCTTCGGAGGGGGTGCCACGACGCTTTTCCTCGGGGTCGCCTGGTCCAACCCTCACGGAGTCTGGGGAATGGATCCTGACCTCATGAGGACCCCAGTGGAGCGGGGGGAGTCCACGGCCGCGAGCTCATCAAGGTCATCGCCATCTGGAAGGTTGAGGAGGAGTTCACTATGTGGTGGGGGAGACACCTCCTCCAGGTCGTCGTCCTCAGTCTCATCTGAGTCCTCCTTGTCGCTGCTGCTATAGGACACCTACACGGGAGAGTTGGGGTGCTCGGGAGATGCGAGCCCCAGCTCCACCCTATCCCCTTGGCGGTACAATAGGACGTAGGCCTCGTGGAGGTTCCCAGGTCGCCATTGAGCGGGACGGCCATGGCCTTGTCCAGCTCCTCGCCCGTCGGGCTCTACAAGTGTATCCTGATGTCGTTTGATGCGCCTTGGAACTCCCAGGTGCTGCGTCAGAAAATCCTTCACAAGGACGCCCCCCTCAATACCTTGGCCTCCATGTCCGAGGTCATCCTCCTCAGGATGGGCTCCGCCCGGGGGTCAGAGAGCTTCTCATGGCTCCACCTCTCAAGCCGTTTGGGCAGCTTGGTCGGCAGCTCGAGCCGGTCATTGAAGCCCTTGGTGTCCCAGAAGACCCAACAGTGCAGGAAGCCTTCCACCTTCTTCCCGGACTTCATGAGCACATTTCCTTTGTGGACTACGACGAAGGACACGCATGTAGAGTGCTGTGTCACATCGTGCAGTCACAGGCAGAAGAAGTGGTGAAGGAGCGGCACTGAGGGCTTCATGCCCACAAAGGCCTCGCGGTAGAAGGCGAAGATGGATAGGAGGAGGGTGGAGTTGGGTTGAAGATGAATGACCTGGATCTGGTAGTGGTTGAGGATGGCGACAAAGAACTCCAAGAGGTGTGGGACGAGCCCCGCGAAGATATTGTGGAGGAAGAAGGGATAGACCATCCGTGCCAAGATCCTCTGCTCGGTGAAGCCAGCCCAGATCGCGGTGTCATTCCACTCATTGTCATCACTCCTTGTGTACGGGAGCATGGGGGCGAGGTGCACCTCCTCGGTGATGGAGGACGTGCCAAGTGCTGGCATAGGAGAGGAGGAGATTGCAGCTTGCACCGCGGGCTTCGGCTTTCCGGGTGCCATTCGCGTGGTCACCGGCACGGCAGGAGGAGGAGAAAGGGGGCGGAGTGCGATTGGATCTGGAGAAGCCTTCGACGGGGAGAAGGGGATCTGGAGCAAGGCAAGGGGAAGTAATGATAGCTTTGCAGCAAGCGCCAGACTTTTGTGAGCCTGGGCAGTTGCCGAGGCGACGTGCGGGAGTGGAGGCGTTCGCATCCCGTCAAGCGCCACACGTCAGCCCTAGCTTGCAGGCGGTTAGGGCCCGTGGCGCTTTGACCCTGTGCCTTGGGCCTGGGGGCTTCTGTTGACGTTCTGGGAAAGGACAGCTCGGGCACGCCTTGGGCCTGGGGGCTTCTGTCGGCGTTCTGGGAACGAGGATACCCAAACCTGCCTGCCCGCGGCGTGGCTCTCTCGATGGCCCGGTACGGCCCAGCGGCAAGGTCTTTAGGACAAGACCCTCGCGAGGGCCCTGCCCTCACGAGGCGAATGAAACCAAGACCTCCAGATGTGGCGGCCTCCCCAGGTTGCCTCCCAAGGAGAAGAGATCTCTATGCAGGTACAGAGCATCATGAGGCTGCAATGATATGAGCCATGACGACCATGGCTAGGCGGGCGCCAGCGGGCGCAGAGGAGACAGTTTGCTCTTTGGTGCTAAGGAGGCAAGGACAAGCGCTGGTTCTCGAGGAATCCCCCAAAGGTTTCCATTCCCGTGCTACAAGACCAAGACCACGAGCTCGACAGGACGGATGTCATCACCGAGCCCACCACTGCGTCATGACCAGAAGCTTTGCAGATGAAGACCACCTTTCATCAGGATTACATGTACTTCTTGTCCCCTTTCAAATTGGCCACTGTGGGATCCCTTCCCGCCTATGTTTTGAGGGAATAGGACCGAGGCCTCTATAAACATAGGTTAGCCACCACCGTAGAGAGGGGTCGGATCCATATTAGATCCCTTCCATCCTCACCACCGTAGCCCTCGTGAGGTTGTTCATCCACTGTACTTGTTCGTCCTCAGCCCCTCGTGAGGCCAATCCACCACAAATAGGAGTAGGTTTTTACACCGCAAGGTGGCCTGAACCTGGGTAAACTCCCGTGTTCATTTTTTCCCCCGCTCATGCACGTACCCAATGAGGCTAAGCTGTAGGGCAACAAGCTTGGGACTTGAGACGTTGAGATCTTCACACAGGCCCCAGAGTTTGAACCTTCTTGGGTCTACGGAGCCCTGAATCCGACAAAGCAGGAGGAAATTTGCTGGTTGCCATTGGAGATGCTCTTATGATGGAAATAACGGAGTTACATCCAATCCATTTGAGTTAACTACGTGTATGATTCTCAAAGATAAAAAGTTAATTGCATGTACGGTGTGCATGACTTGTAGGGTGGCTATTCGTATAGAAAGTTAAAGAGAAACAAATCCATCCTTAATCTTGTATTCTAAGTACTCCGTGGGTTCCACTGTCAGTATAACAGTGAAAGAAGTATATATTAAAAGATATAAAAAAATCTAATGTTAAAGACAAAATTCAAACTTAGGTCATCGTGTTGCGAGCATCTGGGGCTAACCAGTCCACCAGATGTTTGTTGTGGACGATGCAAGAGATATATTTCTTTTTGAATAGTTACTGAGATAATTGGTTTGAAGTGATATATTTTATGTCTGCCCTGAATGATCTCAAATTCACTAGTAAGAAAGAAAAGGCTGCCTTGTTAATTAACAGAAAACAGGGTGAAAACTATCACATGAGGCCGGTAAAAACAAGGCGCACTGGGTTCAACATCATCATCACTACAGCTGTGTGCACGTGAGAAGTCTACATATCGAGGGGAGATACGGAGAGAAAGACATAACAAGTGTGTGTGAGCGAAGGGTAGAGACACAACTAGTGTGTGTGTGTGTGTTTGAGAGAGAAGCCATGGATAGATAAAGATCAAGATCGAGGTGTCACCCTTCTGCAGTCATTGTTGGGGTAGGGGTGGGGAGTGGGGAGGCAGAGAAAGACGTATCAAGAGTGTGCGTGTGGTAGGTATAGAGGCACAACTAGCGAGGGTGTGTGTGTGTGTGTTTGAGAGAGAAGCCCGTAGATAGATTAGTATCAAGATCGATGAGTCACCCTACTCGTTCGGTGTCGGGAAGTGTGTGTGTGGGGGGGGGGGGGGGTGGGGGCATTGGCACTTATATATAGGGAGAAGGAGTTTGTGTGTTACATATCTATATTAAGCGATAGGTAGATATCATGTGTGCGAGGCATACTTAAAGCATCACAGAGATAAACAAGCGGTGTGCATGCAAGTGCTCGAAAAATATTGAAGAGAGAAACAATGTGTGCGTGTGTGTGAACGAAATCTCAAAACAACATGTGCTCTACCGGAATCCCATTGTATGTATTCATATGGTTCTGGGACTCGAGTTAACCTTACAGATATGTGTGCGACACATAGTTATACTTTGAGATATTAGTGGCGGTGGGTAGGCGAAATTAAAGGGGTGGGCATGTTCGACAGAGAGAGCGTGTGTGTTTTTGTGTGCGAGACTTGTAGGACGGGGTAGAAAAATGAATTCTAACCTTGACAGAGGGAGAGAAATACACAAACTGCGCGTGTGATTTCGATGCCCACGGAGAAACGAGATATCTATGTGTGTGAGTGAGATTGATTAATTCATTCACGTATCACTATCTAGCGATCATGGACGTGCATCGCTTGAATATAATCAATATCTACTTCACATCGTGACTCAACGCTATAAAGATTGGACACTCACATATTGCATTTTTTTCAAATAGTCTTTTACAACTGTGCATGCCAAAGTTATAGTGATGTTTCTTCAAACAACCACTTTAGTTATCATGTACTTGCACCATTGTTAGTTTCGCATTCAAATTCATTAGTATTGTATGATTTAAGGTTCTATTATGAAGTAATATATGTAATATTCATATATGAATTCAACGTGTATTGCAATTTATGAAATGGAGGCCATGTAATCAAATGAGGTAACACTCGTAAGTAGGGGACTACAATATCCATTTCTTTTGTTCATCTATATTATCCATTTTTACTGTGCAATATAACTAAAATTAAAACGTCAATGCATTGTGTTTAAAATAAATAACCAATGGCACTAAATTATATATTTACATGAGAAATACATAGGCTAAGAATTTGATCCATTTTTTTGTGAACGCGCATGTACACCCGTACGATTGGCCGTGCCCATGTGAATGTCCAAGTTATTGGTGCATCATCCTGAGTTATTGTCTTTTTTCTATGGTGGACTTCATACCAGCTATTAACTGCTGACATGTGCCCCATGTACACAGTCTCACATGACCTTCCCACTAGCACTGTCCAAAATTAGTTGAAACTGGATACAAACGATCCCGCGGGCGGCAAAATCTCCCGCCTCCTTCTAAAATTTACGCCACCTAGTCTTTAGCATGCCAAATTCCCCTTTTGTCCTTGGTGCATGGATAACAATAGTTACAATACGACCCTCATTTACATAATAAGTCGGGGTTGCTTTGGTAACTTTTGGTTCCCCCCACCACACGGCACCCCATTTCGTCTCCCCATCCCACAAAAACGACTACTCCACAGCATCAGAGCATCTTACATCACACTGTCCATACTTCATCAGCCATTCTACCCCTTCCCTCTCAAAACCCTAGACTGCTCACGCACTGGCATGCAAGAGCTCATTCACTGCTAGCGTCGTCCACCTCGTCGGATCTGCTTCTGCGGCCGCATCTACCCCTCCCACCTGCCCTAGAAATGAGTAAACTGCTCATCCAACACTTTACCACAGCCCATTCAGTGTCGGCCTTGTCCACGGCATCAGATCTACTTTGTTGGTACTCTTGTCAACCACAACGCATCTACAGTGTCTCATTCGTACTCCGCATAGGAGACGCTTCGTCCACACCCCCGGAGCCGCCCCACTGACGCCCCCGTCGACGACCTTTGATCCTCTTCGCCGACACCTTCCTCAACCCTACAGGAGCCGCTTCACCGACACTATCCACAACCCTACTGGAGTAGCTTCGCCTATACCATTCTCAACCCTACCTGGGCGCTTTGCCAACACACAAGTCCACGGCCTCAGATCCGGTTCGTTACACCTTCGTCCAACCTAATGGAGCAGCTTCTGACACCGTTGTCCATGGCCGTAGGTTGGCATCATCGACACCATTCTCAAGCCAACCATCGAAGTAGCTTCACTGACGCCCTCGTCCACGGCCTCAGATCCGCTTCGTCCACACTGTAGTCCACCCTACCGGAGCCACTTCACAAACACCCTACTCCATGATTCTAGATCTCCTTACCGAACCCTGACAGCCAGCGCAACATCATCACCCTTGACAATTTTAACCCGATTCTCACCGTCTGGGAAGATGCCAAGCACCTGCTACGGCCTAGGTACTTGTCACCTTTAAAACAGTCCAACATCACCTACCCGATGTACTTCAAATATACTAACATGTCGCTATTACATGTTATGCAGCTAGCAAGAACTATAAGGATGATGTTTCTTCTGGATCTAACACCTTGGCCAACCAAGATCCTGGACTGAGGCATTGCTATGATCTTGTAAGCGTGTCTCTATCTTATATTTTTGTGTGCCTGTCAGTGTGCTTTGCTAGGATTTTCGACCAGTAATCCCTTTGTGCAGACAATGATCTCCACTACTATCTACTAAATTCGAGATGTAGATGCCATACATGATACTCCCTCCATTCCTAAATATGAGTCTTTCCAGAGATTCCGCAATAGACTACATACACATCAAAATGAGTGGATCTACACTCTAAAATGCATCTGCAAAGATATATGTTTAGGAAAATAGGTAGTACATTATACAAAATCATAGGTGCCATGTAGGAATTCTAGTGCACTACATTAGGCTCCCTTAGAGTGCTTGCTAGTCCAGTACATAGAGTCACAGCTAGTTTATGCTACGCACACAATCGTTAATTGGTGGTTTAAATATGCGCAAGGGATATGCAATGTATTATCATGTAGACATATATCGAATTAGCCGTGTCAACTTGCAGATGGGTTGCCGCAATGAAAAAGTACAAGATTTCTTAATACAAGATGTATGTGGCATTTTCATGGAACATCGCAAAAAAAGGAGAGGCAGTGGTGAGCCTATACAGTGTGCTATGGTAGGTCACTCCATTGCAATCATCGTGACATGTTATTTATATGTCAGTGCTGTTGGCCAGGGTTCTTAGGGACAATTATTTCAAGTTATCCTAAGAAAATAAGCCATTTGAATATAAGCTCCAGACAATAAGCCAACCAGTGCTTTTCATTGCCTGCTTTTTCAGCTTACCTGTGGTAGGATCAGTGAAAAGTCTAGATTGCATTATATTTTGTCATTTTTCTGCCCATGTGAAAATTAATTTGACTTGCAAACATCATGAATTGAACCTAGTGCAGTAATTAATATGATAGGAAAACAGACCATCAATATTTGTTCAAAATGCAAATACAAAGATACCATCTACTTGGCACAATCTTCTTTGGTTAATGACTTCCATAGAGATCCCATTGCCTAATTTAAATGAAGAACTCATTGCCTAAATTTAAATGAAGAACCATTATTTATCAAAATTTGATGGTCCAAGTGGTTGGTTATTATCATATAGCAGCATCACCTGAAAGCCTCATATAGAAGCTGTAGCAGCTCATAGCAACTCATCATACATCAGTAGCAGCTCATAGCAACTCATCATACGGCAGTAGTAGCTCACAGCAACTCATCATATACCAGCAGCAACTCATAGAAATTCGTCATATAGCAGCAGCAGGATCAGTTTATAGCAATTCATCATATAGCAGCACTAGGAGCAGCTCATAGCAAACTCATCATATAGCAGCAGCAACATCTCATAACAATTCTCGTATAGAAGATCAGAATGAAAATTTTGCAAAAAATTAGAGGATATCCTCACCTTGTTGGATGAGCTCATCCTTCAACAACACCTTAAGGCCACAACCCGGGAGGAGGGGAGGGGGAACGAGGTGCCTTCTGCTGGAGTGGGGCATCTTCTATAGTTGTGCGGCACCGCTGGAGTAGAGCGTTGGACGGATCATAGCGGAGCAGCTGCTGCAGACCATGAGAGTGAGGGGCGGTGCCAAAGGGAGGAGAAACCGGGGAGAATGGGCCCTACTCACCGACCACGTAGCCTAGCTGGATAGAGCATCATCGAGGAGCAAGCCAGATGGGACTATGGCAGTGGCTTGCTGGAGAAACCCTAGTGCTGTAGGCAGGGGATCAAGGTAGAGGGAAAGGGAAGAGGAGATGCAAGCGGGCATGGCAATGAATGCTTGCATGTTCGTATTCACTTGAGGGTGTGACGCGGGTGTGAGCAGTGGCATTTTGAGTGTAATATAAGCAGACAACAGAGTCATTTCGCTATCCCCTCCCCTTCAATTTTTAGTGAGCTTCTACGTGAAGCACTCCCCCAAGCAAAATAAGTTAAGTGCAAGCCCATAACTCAAAAACGAGTTCTTTACATCTTTTATGGCTTATTTTGCAAATAAACTCTCAAAAGGCGGAATAGAACTGGCCCTTAACATGCAATTCAATTGTGCATGCAGTGATGAATCACTCCTGCCTCTTATAGTGTACATTTAGGCATCATACATGGCATAACCTAATACATGTGCATTTCGTTATAGAATCTGAAATATGCAATGTTTATGTTAGTTGATACGTTGGACATGATGTTTAAATGCCTTTTAAAATTGGTTAGTCAACTGATGGTCTTTAAGCCTCCTTCTATGCTTGTTTTCTTGATATGTAATTCGGTGTTGTGCAACATTTTCTCACACATCTATTCAATTGCTTGTTTGTATCAGCCAGCCACACTAGGACTGTTAGCTTTGTTTTCTTGTTTATGTTAGTTGATACGTTGGACATGATGTTTAAATGCCTTTTAAAATTGGTTAGTCAACTGATGGTCTTTAAGCCTCCTTCTATGCTTGTTTTCTTGATATGTAATTCGGTGTTGTGCAACATTTTCTCACACATCTATTCAATTGCTTGTTTGTATCAGCCAGCCACACTAGGACTGTTAGCTTTGATTACTCACTGGTACGCGTCGGTGCTATACAAATGGATTTTAACCCCTTTCGGCGATGGCATGTGGGACCGTCACCAAGTGAGTGTGGGCGATAGGGGGTCCTTCCCACACGACCCAGAAACTATCGGAGATATGGAGCAATAATCCAGAGGCCTTCCAAAATGTAATCGTCTGCGATGCAGCACACACTAAATTCTTTCACACATGTGGGATCGGTGATTAAACGTTTCTAATGACGCAGTGAAACCAAACGGTGTGTCGTGATGAACCGTTTGGGAAACAATATGTAAGGCACATGGGCCAAAATATGAACTGTGTACGATTCATGCCCCAATCGCACATGAGTTTTCTGCGTAACCCGTCTGCCATGCAAGACTCCATCGCACACGTTTCCTAACAATTACTATATGTGATAATGTTCTATCACAAACCGTTCAGGAGCCCCTTGCACACCTACAAGTGCCACACACCGTTTGTGAGTTGCTGTGTATCACCGACAGTTGCGGCAAGAGTGATGTGTGCTTTTCGTTTGGGATCCCACACGTTTCCTGAAAAAATTACAACTAGGATTCTAATTTACATTAGGCATGGTTTACTCCGAGTTCTGTGTCCGATAACGCGATATCACAAATAGTTCCGGAGACCCTATGCACATGTAGTAGTGCTGCAAATCGTTTGCGATCTGCTGTGTATCACCGACAGTTCCACTGCGATTGACATATAATTTCCGATGTGGATCACACACACTCATTTAGTTGAACCGTGTGCAGAGCAATTGCCAGGTTAAAACAAAAATATCCCATTTTGAATCGGCATGCAAAAAGCAAATTCGCCACAATATTCAATTAAACAAATAAACAAAAATATCCCATTTTGAATCGGCATGCAAAAAGCAAATCCGCCACAGTATTGAATTGAATAAATAAACAAAAATATCACATTTTGAATCGGCACGCAAAAAGCAATTTCGCCACAATATTCAATTGAACAAATAGCGTCCACAGGAAGAACATTCATCAGATTTCGCAACAATCGCAATTGAACATATGGTAGCTAAATTCTAATGATTTGTCTACACATATATGGATCACATAATTAATCATAGTGTACGAAATACGAAGACCTCATCAGATGGAAAACAATGGATCCATGCGTATATGTTTAGCGGCTAACTCTTACTCAATGTTTTAGGAGAACACATGCTGAAATCTTCATTATCACCAGTGGGATTGATGTAGTGATTCAGGAAGAAGTCATTGATAAATCTCCGAACCATCAGCAATTCAGCAGCCGGGAGCGGTTCAGGGGTCCTTGATTTTAAGATGAGTTGCAGTATTTTTTAAGATCAGAATATGTCATATGAGTGGAGTAGAAGATATTAATTAAGATAGACTTATTGGTACTAATTTGCGAGGATCGTCACAACTATCAGCAGATTTGCAGATGGAGATCATGTGTCTGCAAACATAGTATCCACAA
The DNA here is from genome assembly GCF_056163025.1 of Triticum urartu. NCBI lineage: Eukaryota > Viridiplantae > Streptophyta > Magnoliopsida > Poales > Poaceae > Triticum > Triticum urartu. The sequence continues at coordinate 357,257,307 of NC_141876.1, read as the reverse complement.
AGGTTGGTCCCTACTTCTTGCTGAGGACACTGAATTTTTTTGTACAGAATTAGTCATGTATTTGTCCTATTAGGAACAACCTAACCAGTGTTAGATGTACTATTTTTTCTTTGGATACAACAGAAAGAGGTTTATTTAGAAGCTTGGATATTTGACTATTGTAAGAAAAGGTATTGGCGGACTGTTTGATAAATTTTCCGAAAATAATGGATTTTGGTGTGTTACCGGAGAAACGATTGTGTGCTGGAGAGGTAGTTCCCTCTTGAACATGTTTCTTGGTTTAGTTTTCCACAATGCGAGCACACCGAAAATGAAGATGAATTTTGACAACATCAATTATTGAACCAGATAAGAATGCAAATTAATTTCAACATCATATAATTCAATACCTATCCACGAATTGCTGAAGATGCATCAGATCCTGAGCGTTTGATGACTCTCTAAGAGAATCAGTGTAGTAAACTGTGTTCTTGTTTGGAACAATGAATACTGATACGTCTCCAACGTATCTATAAATTTTGATTGCTCCATGCTATATTATCTACTGTTTTGGACATTATTGGGCTTTATTGTCCACATTTATATTATTTTTGGGACTAACCTATTAACCGGAGGCCCAGCCCAGAATTGCTGTTTTTTTGCCTATTTTAGGGTTTCGAAGAAAAGGAATATCAAACGGAGTCCAAACGGAATGAAACCTTTGGGAACGTGATTTTCTCATCAAACATGATCCAAGAGACTTGTACCCTACGTCAAGAAACAAAGGAGGAGGCCACGAGGTAGGGGGCGCGCCTACCCCCCAAGCGTGCCCTCAACCCTCGTGGGTCCCCTGTTGCTCCACCGACGTACTCCTTCTTCCTATATATACCTACGTACCCCCAAACGATCAGATACGGAGCCAAAACCCTAATTCCACCACCGCAACTTTCTGTATCCACGAGATCCCATCTTGGGGCCGGTTCCGGAGCTCCGTCGGAGGGGGCATCTATCACGGAGGGCTTCTACGTCAACACCATAGCCCTATGATGAAGTGTGAGTAGTTTACCTCAGACCTACGGGTCCATAGTTATTATCTAGATGGCTTCTTCTCTCTTTCTGGATCTCAATACAATGTTCTCCCCCTCTCTTGTGGAGATCTATTCGATGTAATCTTCCTTTTGCGGTGTGTTTGTTGAGATCGATGAATTGTGGGTTTATGATCAAGTCTATCTATGAACAATATTTGAATCTTCTCTGAATTCTTTTATGTATGATTGGTTATCTTTGCAAGTCTCGTTGAATTATCAGTTTGGTTTGGCCTACTAGATTGATCTTTCTTGCAATGGGAGAAGTGCTTAGCTTTGGGTTCAATCTTGCGGTGTCCTTTCCCAGTGATAGTAGGGGCAGCAAGGCATGTATTGTATTTTTGCCATCGAGGATAACAAGATTGGGTTTTCATCATATTGCACGAGTTTATCCCTCTACATCATGTCATCTTGCTTAAGGCGTTACTCTGTTTTCATGAACTTAATACTCTAGATGTATGCTGGATAGCGGTCGATGAGTGGAGCAATAGTAGTAGATGCAGGCAGGAGTTGGTCTACTTGTCTCGGACGTGATGCCTATATACATGATCATACCTAGATATTCTCATAACTATGCTCAATTCTGTCAATTGCTCAACAGTAATTTGTTCACCCATCGTAAAATACCTATGCTCTTGAGAGAAGCCACTAGTGAAACGTATGGCCCCCGGGTCTATCTTCATCATATTAATCTTCCAATACTTAGTTATTTCCTTTGCTTTTTTACTTTGCATCTTTATCATAAAAATACCAAAAATATTATCTTATCATGTCTATCAGATCTCACTCTCGTAAGTGGCCGTGTAGGGTTGACAACCCCTTATCGCGTTGGTTGCGAGGATTTATTTGTTTTGTGCAGGTGCGAGGGACTCGCGCGTAGCCTCCTACTGGATTGATACCTCGGTTGTCAAAAACTCAGGGCAATACTTACGCTACTTTGCTACATCATCCCTTCCTCTTCGGGGAAAACTAACGCAGTGCTCAAGAGGTAGCAAGAAGGATTTCTGGCGCCGTTGCCGGGGAGTCTACGCAAAAGTCAATATACCAAGTACCCATCACAATCCTTATCTCCTGCATTACATTATTTGCCATTTGCCTCTCGTTTTCCTCTCACCCACTTCACCCTTGCCATTTTATTCGCCGTCTCTCTCTCTATCCTCCCTCTCTTTCTCTATTTGCCTCTTTTTGCCCGCTTGCTTTTTGTTTGCTTGTGTGTTGGATTGCTTGCTTGTCACGATGGCTCAAGATAACACTAAATTGTGTGACTTTACCAATACCGACAACAATGATTTTATTAGCACTCCGATTGCTCCTCTTACCGATGCTGAATCTTGTGAAATTAATGCTGCCTTGCTGAATCTTGTCATGAAAGATCCGTTTTCCGGCCTTCCTAGTGAAGATGCCGCTACCCATCTAAATAGCTTCGTTGATTTGTGTGATATGCAAAAGAAGAAAGATGTGGATAACGATATTGTTAAATTGAAGCTATTTCCTTTTTCGCTCAGAGATCGTGCTAAAGCTTGGTTTTCGTCTTTGCCTAAAAATAGTATAGATTCATGGAATAAGTGCAAAGATGCTTTTATCTCTAAGTATTTTCCTCCCGCTAAGATCATCTCCCTTAGAAACGATATTATGAATTTGAAGCAACTTGATCATGAACATGTTGCACAAGCTTGGGAGAGGATGAAATTAATGATACGTAATTGCCCTACTGATGGTTTGAATTTGTGGATGATTATACAAAAATTTTATGCCGGATTGAATTTTGCTTCTAGAAATCTTTTAGATTCGGCCGCGGGAGGCACTTTTATGGAAATCAATTTAGGAGAAGCTACTAGACTCCTAGATAATATTATGGTTAATTATTCTCAATGGCATACTGAAAGATCTACTAATAAAAAGGTGCATGTGATAGAAGAAATTAATGTTTTGAGTGGAAAGATGGATGAACTTATGAAATTATTTGCTAGTAAAAGTGTTTCTTCTGATCCTAATGATATGACCTTTGTCTACTTTGATTGAGAATAATAATGAATCTATGGATGTGAATTTTGTTGGTAGGAACAATTTTGGTAACGACGCGTATAGAGGAAATTTTAATCCTAGGCCTTATCCTAGTAATCCCTCTAATAATTATGGTAATTCCTACAACAATTCTTATGGAAATTATAATAAGATGCCCTCTGATTTTGAATCTAATATTAAAGAATTTATTACTTCGCAAAAGAATTTCAATGCTTTGATTGAAGAAAAACTGCTTAAGATTGATGAGTTGGCTAGGAACGTTGATAGAATTTCTCTTGATGTTGATTCTTTGAAACTTAGATCTATTCCACCTAAGTATGATATCAATGAGTCTCTCAAATCCATGAGAATTTCCATTGATGAGTGCAAAGAAAGAACCGCTAGGATGCGTGCTAAGAAAGATGCCTTTATAAGAGCGTGTTCTTCTAGTTCCTATGAAAATAAAGATGAAGATCTAAAAGTTATTGATGTGTCCCCTATTAATTTGTTTTGCAATATGAATCTTAATAATGATGGGACTGAATATGATCCACATTTACCTAGAAGGTGTTCCAAGAATTCGGAGTTTTTAGATCTTGATGCTAAAATTGATAAAGGTGGGATCGAATAACTTAAAACCCTAGATGTTGCTAAACCCACTATTTTGGAATTCAAGGAATTTAATTATGAAAATTTCTCTTTGATTGATTTTATTTCCTAGTTGCAATCCATGCTAAATTCTCCTCACGCTTATAGTCAAAATAAAGCATTCACTAAACATATCGTTGATGACTTGATGCAATCTTATGAAGAAAAACTTGAATTGGAAGTTTCTATCCCTAGAAAAATTTATGATGATTGGGAACCAACTATTAAAATTAAGATTAAAGAACATGAGTTATATGCTTTATGTGATTTGGGTGCTAGTGTTTCCACGATTCCAAAGACTTTGTGTGATTTGTTAGGTTTCCGTGATTTTGATGATTGCTCTCTAAACTTGCACCTTGCGGATTCCACTATTAAGAAACCTATAGGAAGAATTAATGATGTTCTTATTGTTGCAAATAGGAATTATGTACCTATAGATTTTATTGTTCTTGACATAGATTGCAATCCTTCATGTCCTATTATTCTTGGTAGGCCTTTCCTTAGAATGATTGGTGCAATTATTGATATGAAGGAAGGAAATATTAGATTCCAATTTCCGTTAAGGAAAGGCATGGAACACTTTCCTAGAAAGAAAAATAAATTACCTTATGAATCTATTAGGAGAGCCACTTATGGATTGCCTACCAAAGATGGCAATACCTAGATCTATCCTTTCTTTTTATGCCTAGCTAGGGGCGTTAAACGATAGCGCTTGTTGGGAGGCAACCCAATTTTATTTTTATTCCTTGCTTTTTGCTCCTGTTTAGTAATAAATAATTTATCTAGCCTCTGTTTAGGTTGTGTTTTTTGTGTTCACTTAGTGTTTGTGCCAAGTAGAACCGTTGGGAAGACTTGGGGAAAGTCTTGATATCTTGCTGTAAAAAACAGAAACTTTAGCGCTCACGAGAATTGCTTCCATTTTTATTTGGAAAGTGGTATTTAGTTAATTCTTTTTGAAGATGATTAATAGATAAATTCCTCCCGTCAAGAAATTTATTTTAGAATTTTTGGGGTTCGAGATCTCGCGCTAGCTACAGATTACTACAGACTTCTGTTTTTGACAGATTCTGTTTTTCGTGTGTAGTTTGATTATTTTGATGAATCTATGGCTAGTAAAATAGTTTATAAACCATAGAGAAGTTGGAATACAGTAGGTTTAACACCAATATAAATAAATAATGAGTTCATTACAGTACCTTGAATTGGTCTTTTGTTTTCTTTCGCTAACGGAGCTCACGAGATTTTCTACTTTAAGTTTTGTGTTGTCAAGTTTTCATGTTTTGGGTAAAGATTTGATGGATTATGGAACAAGGAGTGGCAAGAGCCTAATCTTGGGGATTCCCATGGCACCCCCAAGATAATCTAAGGACACCTAAAAGCCAAAGCTTGGGGATGCCTCGGAAGGCATCCCCTCTTTTCGTCTACTTCTATCGGTAACTTTACTTGGACCTATATTTTTATTCACCACATGATATGTGTTTTGCTTGGAGCGTCTTGTATGATTTGAGTCTTTGATTTTTAGTTTACCACAATCATCCTTGTTGTACACACCTTTTGAGAGAGCCATACATGATTTGGAATTTGTTAGAATACTCTATGTGCTTCGCTTATATCATTTGAGTTATATAGTTTTGCTCTAGTACTTCACTTATATCTTTTAGAGCACGGTGGTGGATTTGTTTTATAGAAACTATTGATCTCTCATGCTTCACTTAGATTATTCAGAGAGTTTTAAATAGCATGGTAATTTTCTTAAATAATCCTAATATGCTTGGTATTTAAGAATAGTAAAAACTTTCTTATGAGTGTGTTGAATGTTATGAGAAGTTTGATGCTTGATAATTGTTTTGAGATATGAAGATGGTGATATTAAAGTTATGCTAGTTGAGTAGTTGTGAATTTGAGAAATACTTGTGTTAAGGTTTGTGATTCCCGTAGCATGCACGTATGGTGAACGGTTATGTGATGAAGTCGGAGCATGATTTATTTTTTGATTGTCTTCCTTATGAGTGGCGGTCGGGGACGAGCGATGGTCTTTTCCTACCAATCTATCCCCCTAGGAGCATGCGCGTAAGACTTTGCTTTGATAACTTGTAGATTTTCGCAATAAGTATATGAGTTCTGTATGACTAATGTTGAGTCCATGGATTATATGCACTTTTCTTCCTTCCACCATTGCTGGCCTCTCTAATACCGCGCACCTTTCGCAGGTATCATACACCCACCATATACCTTCCTCAAAACAGCCACCATACCTACCTATTATGGCATTTCCATAGCCATTCCGAGATATATTGCCATGCAACTTTCCACCGTTCCGTTTATTATGACACACTCCATCATTGTCATATTGCTTAGCATGATCATGTAGTTGACATCGTATTTGTGGCAAGGCCACCATTCATAACTCTTTCGTACATTTCACTCTTGATTCATTGCATATCCTGGTACACCGCCGGAGGCATTCATATAGAGTCATATTTTGTTCTAAGTATCGAGTTGTAATTGTTGAGTTGTAAGAAAATAAAAGTGTGATGATCATCATTATTAGAGCATTGTCCCAGTGAGGAAAGGATCATGGAGACTATGATTCCCCCACAAGTCGGGATGAGACTCCGGACGAAAAAAATAAGAAATAAAAGAGGCCATAAAAAAGAGAAAAGGCCCAAATAAAAAATAATGAGAGAAAAAGAGAGAAGGGACAATGTTACTATCCTTTTACCACACTTGTGCTTCAAAGTAGCACCATGATATTCATGGTAGAGAGTCTCCTATGTTATCACTTTCATATACTAGTGGGAATTTTTCATTATAGAACTTGGCTTGTATATTCCAATGATGGGCTTCCTCAAAATGCCCTAGGTCTTCATGATCAAGCAAGTTGGATGCACACCCACTTAGTTTCTTTTGTTGAGCTTTCATATACTTATAGCTCTAGTGCATCCGTTGCATGGCAATCCCTAATCACTCACATTGATATCTATTGATGGACATCTCCATAGCCCGTTGATACGCCTAGTTGATGTGAGACTATCTTCTCCCTTTTTGTCTTCTTCACAACCACCATTCTATTCCACTTATAGTGCTATATCCATGGCTCACGCTCATGTATTGCGTAAAGATTGAAAAAGTTTCAGAATGTCAAAAGTATGAAACAATTGTTTGGCTTGTCATCGGGGTTGTGCATGATTTAAATACTTTGTGTGATGAAGATAGAGCATAGCCAGACTATATGATTTTCTAGGGATAACTTTCTTTGGCGATGTTATTTTGAGAAGACATGATTGCATTGTTAGTATGCTTGAAGTATTATTATTTTTATGTCAATATTAAACTTTTATCTTGAATCTTTCGGATCTGAATATTCATACCACAATTAAGAAGAATTACATTAAAATTATGCCAAGTAGCACTCCGCATCAAAAATTCTGTTTTTATCATTTACCTACTCGAGGACGAGCAGGAATTAAGCTTGGGGATGCTTGGTACGTCTCCAACGTATCTTTAATTTTTGATTGCTTCATGCTATATTATCTACTGTTTTGGACATTATTGGGCGTTATTATCAACTTCTATATTATTTTTGGGACTAACCTATTAACCGGAGGCCCAGCCCAGAATTGCTGTTTTTTTTGCCTATTTTAGGGTTTCTAATAAAAGGAATATCAAAGGGAGTCCAAATGGAATGAAACCTTCGGGAATGTGATTTTCTCACCGAACATGATCCAGGAGACTTGGACCCTACGTCAAGAAACAAAGGAGGAGGCCACGAGGTAGGGGGCGCGCCCTCCACCCTCGTGGGCCACCTGTTGCTCCACCGACGTACTCCTTCCTCCTATATATACCTACGTACCCCCAAACGATCAGATACGGAGCCAAAACCCTAATTCCACCACCGCAACTTTCTGTATCCACGAGATCCCATCTTGGGGCCTGTTCCGAAGCTCCGCCGGAGCGGGCATCTATCACGGAGGGCTTCCACATCAACACCATAGCCCCTCTGGTGAAGTGTGAGTAGTTTACCTCAGACCTACGGGTCCATAGTTATTATCTAGATGGCTTCTTCTCTCTTTCTTGATCTCAATACAATGTTCTCCCCCACTCTTGTGGAGATCTATTTGATGTAATCTTGTTTTTGCGGTGTGTTTGTTGAGACCGATGAATTGTGGGTTTATGATCAAGTCTATCTATGAACAATATTTGAATCTTCTCTGAATTCTTTTATGTATGATTGGTTATGTTTGCAAGTCTCGTCGAATTATCAGTTTGGTTTGGCCTACTAGATTGATCTTTCTTGCAATGGGAGAAGTGCTTAGCTTTGGGTTCAATCTTGCGGTGTCCTTTCCCAGTGACAGTAGGGGCAGCAAGGCACGTATTGTATTGTTGCCATCGAGGATAACAAGATGGGGTTTTCATCATATTGCATGAGTTTATCCCTCTACATCATGTCATCTTGCTTAAGGCGTTACTATGTTTTCATGAACTTAATACACTAGATGCATGCTAGATAGCGGTCGATGAGTGGAGTAATAGTAGTAGATGCAGGAAGGAGTCGGTCTACTTGTCTCGGACGTGATGCCTATATACATGATCATAGCTAGATATTCTCATAACTATGCTCAATTCTGTCAATTTCTCAATAGTAATTTGTTCACCCACCATAAAATATGTATGCTCTTGAGAGAAGCCACTAGTGAAACCTATGGCCCCCGGGTCTATCTTCATCATATTAATCTTCCAATACTTAATTATTTCCTTTGTTTTTTACTTTGCTTTTATTTTACTTTGCATCTTTATCATAAAAATACCAAAAATATTATCTTATCATATCTATCAGATCTCTCTCGTAAGTGGTCGTGTAGGGATTGACAACCCCTGATCGCGTTGGTTGCGAGGATTTATTTGTTTTGTGCAGGTGCGAGGGACTCGCGCGTAGCCTCCTACTGGATTGATACCTTGGTTCTCAAAAACTGAGGGAAATACTTACGCTACTTTGCTGCATCATCCCTTCCTCTTCGGGGAAAACCAACGCAGTGCTCAAGAGGTAGAAAATACCAATATCCAGTGATTACTACATATTAAGAAAGCCATGAACTTACGAATTATGTCGAAATCTGTAAGACAATGAATGTATGCATGGTTGTTTACTTGACTTAGCGTTCATGATATGGCCAGAGAAATGATTCTGCATGGGACCTGTTTTTGAAGAGACGGACGACCATGTTAACGGCCCAGTCCCATAGGTCCTTACCATGTATTGTTGTGCCATTTGCTAATTCAGGATCTATGAAATAAACACTCTCCCTTTTTCTTCTTTGCATGTTCAATCCCATGAGAGGAATAAAATGCAGTTAGTTGTTTATCATTTACAGCCATGTATGGAGAAGTAGATCAGAGTTTGTTAAGTACTTACAAAATCAGGCATCTAACAAGAGTGGCATAGAGCTCATTGAAGTTGAAGAAGAGATCTAAATCCTCGAAACTCACATTGATGGAACCAGCGTCGTGTCGGAAATGATCTCTGTTGTAGTGGACTAGCAAACCATGATGACCTGCTGATGATCCATGCAATATTCATGTAACTCGTGGCAACTGGAGCAGCACTCATCAAAGTATTTGCCAACAAGAAATGGTTGTCCATGGATGTAATTGTGTGCTTGAAGTAAGTCTGCTTTACATTTAGCAAGCAAAAAATGTACTTCTTCATCATCCATGCCGTCAGAAATAATATTACTCCCCGATTCGAACAAGCTGTTGTTAATTTGGTTCTGGGCGATGAGTGCTTTAAGTAAGAGGCAATCGTTCTCTTTCCTCTTCACTCTCATGACGCGCTTCCTCGTGGGTGTAGCCTTTTCGACCACTTCCTTTTTGGTACTTGAAGCATTTCTAGCATAAAGTCTGGTTGGCTGCATGGTAGACTGCTGAGCAGACGGTGAAGCTTCGACGGACTACTTAGCAGACGGTTTATCTATGTCGGACCGCTAAGCTGGCGGTGCTGTTGTGACGGACTATTGGGCTATAGGAGCAGAGGTATCGGACTGCTAACCATGCGTTGAAGCTATGTCAGGTTTCTGCGCAGGTGGTGCCAACTTGACGGTGTGTTGAGGAGGCCGTGCTAATGCGTTGCTTTGCGGAGCAGGAAGTGCTGACGCATTGTTATGCTGATCATGCAACCGCGGATCGATGGACTGATGAGCAGTCGGTTCTGGACCTATAGACCTCTTAGCAGGCGGTTTCGGAGCATCAGACTCCTTAACAGTTTGTTCCACCAGGTTGGTCTACTGAGCATGTGTTGCAGCTGGGTCTCCCCCCGCTGCTTCAGTGGCCGGCATCTGAACCGGTGGTGTATCTTCAGCAGTTGTAGGCCTTGCCATTGGCTACTTTGGGGCGAAGATGACATGGCCTGTACGCCACAAAGTCGGGTCGGCTGATAATAGGTTGATGCATCAGCCGTCCGATTACGAGTATTAGGTTCTTTGGGGGAAGCACGCGAGAGCTGTTGTGGCAAGGAGAGCGTCACCGGTTGAGGGGCGACATTGGTTACTCTTGGAGGGGCTTCAGGGATCTCATCGATGAACTCTATTTCCTTTCATGGCCACTGGATGTGATGTAATAGTGTTTCTGCCAAGGTCCTTTGCTCATCGAAGTCTCCTAGGACATTCTTCAGGGAAAATTCATTGAGTCTAGGCTTTACTTCAGTCATTAAGCACTTCACACAGCCTGGCTTCAATGGCACATTTCCAACAAGAGGCCATCTTCCAAGAAGGGTGGGCAAACCCAGGCTATTGCACATTCTAATGTACCTTCATAATGTGTAAGAACGCCCTTCAGTTTGTCTTTCATTCTAGATAGATCAGATATAGCATCATCACGAGCAGCTGTAGTCTCAGTGTCGCTGGGGTCAGCTGATGCACATCTATTCTTGTGCACAAGCAGCATCGTCCATGCCCGCCTCCCCTCCCATCTGCTGGCTATCTGTCAGTGTTAGAGTCTTCTGCATCATCACTGACTCCTCAACATCCTTTCGAACAACCGAATACATCTCCTTCCTCAACCTTTCATACAATGCATTCGGCTTCATTTCACTCCTTGCTTTTTTCATGTTGAGCCTCTCTTCTTTGCTGAGTGTGAAAGCCCTCTTGTGCGGAACATTAACACCTATACCCCTTGCACGACCGGGAGGCTCTCTTGTTTCCAGAGCAATGGACAGAATGTCGCATGGCCCTGAGTTCCCGTAGAACCTTCCAGGGATCTTGGAGGCCTCTAACATCACATGATACAATTCTTCGTCATGTGAGTTTTGAAAGTAATAAGTTCCATCATCACGCCTCCTTGCACGGGCCTACAAGTAGTCTCTGGCGCGTTGGCCCCTGATCTCACTAAAGGCCTGATTCCCACCTGCCACTATTGTTTCTTTGTCCTCCTGGTCCCATACCAGTTTCATGTCGTAGTAAACTGCCACACCCATACGGTGGGGTTGTATTTTCTTCTTCTGAAGTTCCGATTGGTTGAAACTCTTCTCAGCAAACTCTTTAGTTGCCCTGACCCTTTTGAATTCTACACAGTCTGCCTTTGTAATTTGGGGGTATGCGGGGATTGGGTCCTTGCCTTCACTCAAGTACTTCTTGTACAACACGTGCTTCCAGTTTCTCCAAGCATCTCTAGCCTTCTTTAGTGCAGCGTGTTCCACCTGCATTCTCCACTGCTCTGGAACGTTGAAGTGATCCATGATCTCTCAGACTATCCTTTGTCGTGTTTCTATGTCAGCTCTCCAAAGCCCCGGCAGATTGATGTTGAGACTTGCCGTGCCAACAAATCCACACACACTCCTGAACCTCATGCGTGCTTTATCTGGTTTAGTCGGAGCCCAAGACTTTAAATCAATCTCGGTTACTTCATATACACCTTTAGGCTGGTGTCTGGGCTTCCTTGGAGCATTCCTCCGTGTCCTGATCGGAAGGGTAATTGCTGCAGCTCTATCCCGTTCAAGATTACTTGATCCCTCACAATCTGCTGAAGACCTAGGGTTGTCGGAAACAGATGAAGATACATTGCCTGAAGCATGAGTGTTGTCGCTGCTACTTGGCATCTACAGAGAACACATGCGAAACTCAGGAAAGGAGGATATGCATAAAACTAACAACTTGTTATGAAGCTTTCTAAACATGTCATGCAATAATTTAGAAAATGTACGGCTAATTTGTTAAGTTTGTGTGACTCGGGCACCCGCGATCTGTAAATAGGCAGTAACTTATTAGAACAAATACAACTTATATGTAGTTAGGAAGGTAGATAATGAACATATATATGCTCTGCATTATTTTATCGCCAATTTGGGAACATACGGAATGAAATAGGAAGAGGGATTGCGAGGAAATATGCTTCACCACGATGGGGAGTAGTAACAAATAGGCTTCTTAATGCAAACTTGGCCGGACCACAGGAGAGGCGAGGGTTACAACATCGATATGCTCGAGGGTGGCTGGCGAGCAAATGAAGACGGCGAGGCACGGGCAGCCGCGTGTTGGGAATGACAGTGGAGGTAGGCTTGACGCCGAAGAGCGGGCACATGGGCGGGGTAGGCACGATGGTGCCGGAGAGAGTTTTTCTGTGGATCTGGGGGAGGGGGGAGCTGGCGATGGAGATTGGGTGGACTAGTTGAGTGAAACACGGGTGGGCGGTGGGGGTGTTGGTGGCCTAGGTGAAAACGGTGAAAAATATCCCCGGTCGCCGCGCGGAAAGGCCTATGCAAATGGTTGCCTCTAAGCGCTCGTGTGCACAAAGAGAATAATTTCGTTTGAAATGAAGACATGAGTGCATCGTTTCGCCTCTAAAATTTTCCCACATTAAGCAATCACCATTATACCACGAGTTTGATTTGCTGGAGCATTTCAGGTCTCGTGTGCTATATGTAAGACATTTTTTGCCATTTACTGTGCATTTTGGCATATAAATCAATTTCTAGGCGGACTACATTTCATGTCGAAAGGGATGAGGATTGCCGTTTGATCTGGGAGCATCCAATGGTGCAGACGTATGATCCGTGGGGTTTCGATTCTGGCCAATCAGAATGCATGACTTAGAACGCGTGTGCAGCAAAGGGGGGTCATCGGCCACGGTTTGGTAGGCACACGGCTTTCGTGAGTGAACCGTGTGTTATTCGAAAACACTTTTTTGCAAGGGGCTATTTGAAAACATTTACATGAACTAACTTAGGTACTAGTAACATAGCACACTCCAAGAAAATTTTGCTTATGTGGCATGTAGTTAATGAGGAGAGAGATCTTTAGAGTAACATAGCAATACGTTACAGTATAAGTTACTCCCCACTATGACCAGCCTTGGCCTCTCCCAGTGCTCCACCATGTATAGCTGCTAAGCCTGCCACGTAGGCATAAAATATGATGTGGCAAGTTAATTAAGAAGAGAGAGACTAGTTTGGTGACCCAGGAAGAAACGATGGAAAGACAGTTTTGAGTCTATAGCTAATTAAATGAAGCAAGCTTAGCAACAACAAACTAAGCACCTATGCATTGGAGACTTGAGTTGCTAAGCCATTTAATGCACTTAGCACCTCATCAAAGCACATTTGCATTGGAAGAGGTCTTACCATACGGTATCACAATATGGTACTCAACTCTCTCTTTCTTCATTTAATTCTATGCCAGCTCATCAAATTTGCCTATTACTAGTTGGCATGCATGATACTACTTAAAATACTCCCATTACAACCAGCCTGGTAGAATTAAAATACCTAATCTAAATGGTCGCCGCCCGATCTCTTTGTCCTCCTCTAGCATCTGACAGAAGAAGAATCGTGCAAGACACCAGCGATATTCGCCCACATCGCCTCGGCAGTGGCCTTCATCCCGTCTTCTACTTCTCCTCGATGATGGCGGCGGGCGGGGACGTGCGGCCCGTCACCTCGTCGACATCTGTGTAGCCGCATCACCTCGTCGACATCCGTGGCGGCTTCTTGCTCTGCATGCATGTCACGGCTACGAGCGCGCTGATGGCAGATGGCACAGTCGCAGTCACTGGAGGCGATGTACGACGTAGTGGCATCGAGGGCAGCGACGATGCCCGTGCCGCCGTGCTCCCTGACAAGCCGACATGGAGCAAGTCGGCACTCTTCCTCGAGCTATATTGGAGAGGCCAGCTGCGGAACCACGCACTGGCTTAGTGCGGCAACTGCCTCCGACGGGCTAGGTGAGGTAGGTGCAGAAGCGAGCTGCCTCGCTCGTAACTGCCGGGCTCGGCGGGCCACCAAGACGGCTTTTATGCTGGAGAACTACTCTTCCTGCTCGTCGGATGCCGCCGAAAGAGTGGACAAATGGTGGAAGGAGGAGCTTGGTCGGTGTCCTGCTTCTGAACGGACGTGTGTGGCCGGAGTTGGTTTCTCACATTCCACGCGGTTTTAAATGTAGGTTTTCGAATGCGGCGAGGAGGAAGGTACAGCTGGGAGTGCAGCGGGCGGCGCCCTGGGCTGGCGCACCGCTTCAAATGGCGGATGCAGTGAGAGGTCGCGTGCGCCCTGACCTCCTTGACCATGGACCTTGACAGTGTACGTCACCTTGTGTCCAGATCTGAGATGCCACGTGTACTAGATGAATGACTCCAAGCTCGACCACCGTGATGCAAGAGGAGCGAGCTAAGGAACACTGTTGGAGACACCCCCTCAGACTAGCCACAATGGGTAGTAACATAGACTAGTAACATGCTCATGTTACTCATGTTACTAGTCTATATGTTAGTACTACCTCTATAGTAACAGTCTGAGGGGGTAACATATGTGTGGTAACATGCAACACTTCATTTATTAGGCTATAGACACATCTTGCCTTGATATGTGTGATGTTACTACTTTCCTCTCTTTCTTCATTTATTGCTTGCCACATCATCTACTTTATCTAGACATGTGTGATGTTGCTACCTATGTTACTCCCACTGTGGGTAGTCTCAGTGTGTGCTCCTCGTCGTTCTGCGAGTTGAAGGGACACATCAAAGTTAATACGTAGTACTAGTATTTAGTACTCTCTCCAAAAAAGGACCGACCATGTCCATGGGTACCATCCCGTGCTCGGTCATTGAGTACGTGCACTATTCACGTGCCATCGAGGAGGAAAAATATTACGTAGCACTAGGTGCCATCGTAGTGCACGACTCACTTATGCACTACTTATCTCCATTTTCTTGCATGACATGTGCACCTTGATGATAGATGTCCCGCGTGTTGGCAAAAGGATGAACAAAGCTCACGTCAAAAAAAGAGTGGAAGAACATAGAGCATGATTGGTTTGCTGCCAATATTTGGCTAGCCAAATGTTGGAATTTCAAAATATTGGAAATACCAAGACTTCCCAAATATTGGCAACTTTATGTGAGATAGGCAAGACAACTCGGTAACCAACTAATAAGTAGTAGTAGCGAATATTTGGCACAATGCCAAACATTGTCATGCCTATTTTTGGCACAAAACTAATCTATACCTACTATTAAAGGGAATATGTATTCTTGGTTTGGTCTAGTCCTTTTCGTTTGGTTTGAGTGCACGCTAAGCGATCTGGGCCAGGTACTTGTACGTTGATGGGCCTTTCATGAGCTTTTATAGAGACCGCGAATAATAATTAGGTCAAAATAAATCAATATTGTCAGAATTGATCACAGGAACTCCTATCTGGATGTTTTATGTAACAACCAACGACCTATACACCATTCACATTTACTAATCCTAACTCGTTCTAAATATATGAGTGGCAGCCCTCGTGTTTAGGGCGAGCTAATTAAAGGAAGGACTTGAGGTAAAAAATATAACATAATTTAAAAAAGATTTGTAGGCTTTAATGTGTTGGGCTACTAAATTAGAAAAGGAATAATTTGATTCCCGACTAAAATGGGTGAGGACGTCATGGTAACTAAAGGAAGAATTTTACTTAAATGGAATCGATGGAAGATTATGCCCGGCAAAGAAAATATAACACGGCTAAATTGCATCGTATTTTTTATGTTCATTTTATAGAAGGATGCTATGAGACATTATGCTTGAACAAAACATCATTTTTCCCGTTGCAACGCACGGGCATATGTGCTAGTTATGCTCATAGATTCCTGACGACCAAGAAGGAACAAGGAACCTCGTGGTGGAGCGTCTACACTCATAATATTTTATATTATTCAGCAATATAAAATCAACTAATCATCTCCACAGTAGACCGGAAGAGTACGAAACACGACGGCCCAGTGTAGTACTACATGGCTAACCTACACTATCACCATATTTCTTAGCCTCCGTGTGACACCTAGCTCTAGTAATCCAGCAGCCCGTATCGCTTCTCTCTCCTCGTCTCTCTCAAAGTGCGGCGGGCTGGCGTTTTTGCGGTCTATTGAGGTCGGTTAACTCATCACATGTTACTGACTCTTGGGTGGGATAGTTTTTTTGGTGGGTTTGGGGCAACTTGCTCCAATTTAACCCTCATGTTTGAATACTTTAGGGCTATTTGAGCCCCAACTAGCTCAATCTCACTTAGGGCATCCACAGTGCTTAGAGGTTGGCTTGCCTCTAAGCTAGGCCCCATGTCCTGTAGTAAAACTTGGCTCAAAACTACGTAGTGTGTAGCAAATATTATCAGCCTGTAAGGTTTCCCCACATGGAGTAAAAAAATTGATTCTTTAACCGATTGTGTCTCATCTCTTTGCATGGCCATCACTCTTTCTATGCATGACATGTGGGCTTAGCTGATTATTTTAGTCTAAAGCAAGAACTAGAGGCAGCCTCCAAGCTTGGCGTCGATGCCAAGGATTTTGGCTTAGAGGCGTATGCCCATAGTGTATAGTGCCTGCCTCTAAAGGCTTAGAGGCTGCCTTAGAGGCAACAAAACAAAACATCATGGATGCTCTAACCCATGGATCCAAACAGGGCCAGAGTTAGTCTCGGAAAACACATTAAGCCATATTTACATGGACAGATGGAGTACATGATATGTATACTAGCAAACGCTCACCAGTAGTAGTAGTTCATTGATTGGTTTCGATTTTTGATTCAATTGCTGTGCTGCTACCGTCCAATATTCACGTGTGGTTGTTTCTAGAATAAAAAAATGAGGTAGCCCTACTTATGTTACTCCCACTATGCCTAGCCTAAGGTTAGTAGGTGACCTTGCGCTTGGCTCTTAGCCTCTTTCGGAAGTCGAACAATAATGATGGTACTACAGTAGTACTTCTGGCAATCTGACTCCAAATGAACTGCTGCACGTCCACCGCTTGTAAGCAAAAGTTTCTCCTCATGCTGTGAGCCACCGTGCATGCGTTGGCGAGGGAGAAGGCGTAGTAAGTAAGCTTCTCATCGTTCTGCGAGTTGATGAGACACATCAAAGTTATTTAGTACGTACTCTCTCCAAAAAAGGTTGACCATGTCATGGCTACCATCCCCATCCCGTGCTCCGACATTGAGTACATGCACTATTCATGTGCCATCAAGGAGAAAAATATTGCGTAGTAGGTGCCATCGAAGTGCATGACTCACTTGCACACTTCTTTTCTGATTATCTCCATTTTCTTGCATGACACGTGCACCTTGATGCTAGATGTTTCACATGTTGGCAAAAGGATGAACAAAGCTCACGTAAAAAAGGGTTGAAGAACATAGATTCCTGACGACCGAGACGGAGCAAGGAACCTCACTGTGGAGCATCTGCAAGGAACCTTGCGCGTTTCCCCCTGTTTTTACCGCCTGCCCACCTATAAACAAATAAAAGAACATGAACTCTTCGCTAACCACTAGAGACGATACATCAAGATGCTAAGTTTAAGATGTTTTATAGTTTATATTGATAACCATGCAAGAAGCCACACACGTACAGGACGCATGCAGCCACGTATGTACACACACCAATACACTAACTCATGCCGATCCAACTCATGCACATACACGCACATCATGGAGCACACAACGCACATACACAACACATGCATGCACACACACTCGGCCGCAGAATACACGTGAATAACACATGCATGCGCACACACTCAGCTACATGGAGGCGTGCGCCATCTGTGACGACGTCCGATTTGTCATGCTACTGCGAAGCTCGTACACAACGGCGCCTACGCATCTCTTGCATCACCTCTTTGCCATCATTGCTCAACCACTAGTTGGAGATGAAGACAATGGCAGCCTCGGCCTTAGAGCTAGCACCGATGGAAAATCACGCACGCTGCACGCATATGAACACGTACGGAGTGCCCACGACATGGTGCGTCCCCAGTCGCCTCTACTCCTTCTACGCACATTGTCTATCAAGGCGGATGCATGGCTAATGATGATGTGGGTGAGATCTTCTAGGACTCAGATGATGATGAGGAAAATTATGGGGAGTGGGCTCTCATGCAAGAGCCTAGCTATATGCGGATTCCTAGACAAATAGAATAAATGTGAAGAAAGGGAAATAGAGAAGGTTGAAAAAAGTACTAAGTGATGTTATAGCCAACCTTGTAGCCCACACTACTATATGAGTTACTATGAATGATGGCTATACATGACATGGCAGTTTCTTATTGCCATCAGTTGGCTATACTATTAACCATGCTCTTAGGCTGGTCATAGTGCAGAGTATCTTAGACTAGTGTCATGAATATGACACTAGTCTAAGTTACTACCTCCATAATTCAAAGTAACATAGTAGTAGTGTCATACTAGTTGGCTTCATATTGTCTTGAGTAGCGCTATGTTATAGTAACATATTATGTTACCACTTCTCATTAACTCTTTGCCACATAAGAAAATTTTTCTTGTAGTGCGCTATGTTAGTAGCTAAGTTACTCCCACTATGACTAGCTAACATATTATGTTACTCTAAACACATCTCTCCTCATTAAATACATGCCACATAAGCAAACTTGTCTCGGACTGCGCTATGTTACTACCTAGGAGTATGTTACTCCCACTATGAACTGCTACACGTCCACCACAGCAAAAGTTTCTCCTCGTGCTGCGAGCCACCACGCACGCATTGGTGAGGGAGAAGGCATAGTAAACAAGCTTCTCGTCACTCTACGAGTTCCCGCGTGTTGGCAAAAGGACGAACAAAGCTCACATCAATAAAAAAGAGTGGAAGAACATAGATTCCTGATGATCGAGAAGGAGCAAGGAACCTCGTGGTGGAGCTTCTGCACTCATAATATGTTATATTATTCAGCGATATAAAATCAACCAATCATCTCCACAGTAGACCGGAAGAGTACGCAACACGGCAGCCCAGTGTAGTACTAAATTGCTAACCTACGCTATCACCATATTTCTTGTCCTCCATGCGACACCTAGCTCTAGTAATCCAGCAGCCCGTATCGCTTCTCGCTCCTCGTCTCTCTAAAAGTGCGGTGGGCTGGCATTTTTGCCGTCTATTGAGGTCGGTTAACTCATCACATGTTAGCGACATGCCAAGAGCATTCTAGAAAAAATACTATACTCTATTGTTATGCCAAGAAGAGGATGACCGACGGATCAAACGAGACAGGTGTGCCGTGCCGTGAGTGGGTCTAGTTTCTTGTTTTGAACACTTGGTTTTGACTATTGATAAGATTTTATATAGGTCCTAATGTATTCTTCGAGGATGCCTTTGACTATTGATAAGATTCTATATAATTTAAAAATTATATCATTTGAAGATCCTTTCACGTTCGGTTTAAAAAAAAGATCCTTTCACATATGAATTTGACTATATGCTTTGCGCAACTTGCATGTCCTATATTGATCCTGTTTGGATACTCTAACTTAGCTAGAGGTTAGGCTAACTCATGACTAACCCTGAACTAACTGTACCCAAATTGGTGTTTGGGTAACAGGGTTAGATTGACAATAAATGCACTTGATGAAGAGAGAAAAGTGATTTTCCAGTGGGCCCAATGAGAACTATCTCCAATAGCACCTCTTGGGTGGGATAGCTTTTTGGTGGGTTCAGTGCAACTTGCTCCAATTTAACCCTCATGCTTGGATACTTTAGGGATATTTGAGCCCCAACTAGCTAAAACTAACTCTAACCCATGGATCCAAACAGGGCCAAAGTTAGTCTGGGAAAACACATTAAGCCGTATATACATGGACAGACGGAGTACATGATACTAGTAAACTCTCACCATTAGTAGCAGTTCATTGGTTGGTTTCGATTTTTGATTCAGTTGCTGTGCTGCTACCGCCAATATTCGCGTGTGGTTGTTTCTAGAGTAAAAAAGGAGGTACTAGTACTTACCGTGGGAAAGGTGAAGTGATGGTTGCTTCGCCCAACCAACTTATTACTCTCGGAATATGGGAGTACCAGTGGATTCAAGGAACAGAGAAATGATGGTTGCTTCATCCGAGCAACTTACTGTGGCGAAGGTGGGGCTCTGTGATTTGACTGCTCACTAGTCATTACTACTGCGGTGCAGCGACCGGGGTGAATCTTTCCATGCAGTTGTGCACTCAATTTTTGCTCGATGGCAGGTGGAGCCGGATGAAGGATGTCCCACATGTCGGCGAAACAAAGTTGAATTGTTTCTGGCATTTCTATCAATCCTTCAGGATTTGTTTATATGTACGCATAATTTTAATGAAATTGTACTGTGATGCTATGAAGGTTTCAACTTTGGTTCCCGCAGGAAAAAAGGTTTCAACTTAGGATTCGTGTGTCCTCTTGCCTCAAGATTATCTCGTTACAACATTACATCAAATACAAAAGAAACTACCACGGCTGCTAATGCATCTCAATGCTTCACAGAGCAGCGCCAATATTCACATCACCTTCAGGATTTGTTTATATGTACGCATAATTTTAATGAAATTGTACTGTGATGCTATGAAGGTTTCAACTTTGGTTCCCGCAGGATAAAAGGTTTCAACTTAGGATTCGTGTGTCCTCTTGCCTCAAGATTATCTCGTTACAACATTACATCAAATACAAAAGAAACTACCACGGCTGCTAATGCATCTCAATGCTTCACAGAGCAGCGCCAATATTCACATCACACATGAAGACAAAGTTGTGAGAAGGTGTACAAATAAAGAAAAATATATAATTGATCGATGTTGTTTGTAGGCATGGCTCCATTTCCTGGGCACAGTGTTCATTGCTTAGCAGGTAGTTTCACCCAGCTCTATAGCCAAAAAAGAGGTGTATGGAGGACACCACAATCCGATCATTTTTTGCAACTCCACTAAAATCGAGCGGACCATCCCTATTTGCAAAGATATCTAGTCAGTGTGATTACAATAATAGTGGAACTAGATGAAACATAACACACACAAATAGAAGCCGATCACCTCTGCGATCTCTCTTTAGGACTAACTACTTGTTGGAGAAGATTAGGAACGAAGTTGGCCGAGGAGGACAGCAAAATCAATCACCCTTTCTGCAGTCCCACTGAAATGTAAAAATGTTTCCCGTGTAACATTTTGGCGGAACTGCACAAAACACTCTTAAGAAAAAAGTGATTTTTCCATTTCCCCACGGCAATTGTTTTAGATTATGTACGTGCCATTGAGGAATATATAACTTTATTTAATACTAACGTGTGAAGTCTAACATTGTTCCGTCTAGGCGTGTTACCCAACCCTCCTTTGAGTAAACAACCACTACATGCGTCAAATTATCACGTGGGCTACCTTTTCATACAGAAACGAACTCCACCGTGTACCCTCGCGGGTGTTGCTGGGAACGAGACGTGAGTATGTGCATCCTGCATGCACCACTTCTTTAGATGCAGGTACGTACGTGTGTGGGTGTGAGAGAGATGGTTTTTGAGAAACAGAGGCAATGTGTCGATGATATCTCAAACAAAAAATGTAACATATGCAATGTGTGTGAAACAGAGTCATGGACGTGAGATATCGATAGAATCAAAAATAGGGATGAAGTGTGTGGCTGCGTGATCGATAAAGAGTGCCATCGAATTTGTGTTTGCCCACGTCAAAGATATAGGGCGGCTGGCCTACTAGAATTTGAGAGGGCAGAGGTGCAGTTTTTCTCTATGGCATGGATGCCTGCCTACAACGTTCGACTATCGGTGTGGGGGGGCAGAGACCGATCGACTAGTATATGTGTGGGGAAGGAGAGGGACCTAGCTATGTATTGAGGGAGATCGATCGACATCCATGGGAGAAAGACAAAGGTAGAGCGTCGGAGGATTGGTGGTGGAGTGGCGTCTCACAAATGGTGGGAGAGGCCTTCTAGACAAACAGAGGGTACGAGTGTAATATCAATAAGAGAGGGCAGAGGATGTCTCTCTCTATGCACGTGCGTGTGAGAGACGGGTCAGGAGGTATGCAAGGATGATGAGGGGAAACAATATGGTTGTGGTAAGCATAAGTAACTACATAGGAAGATCAACCGTCGTGTGTTCGAGAAAGGGAGAGACATAACTAGTGAGGTAAGTCTATCTGTGCGTGGGGAAAACGAATTTGTGATGCCCAGATATTTAAGCTACAGTAATTCTCTACTAATGATGCCACATCACTTCAATTACTGTTTCTAATCTCACGTTAGTTTGAAACTGATTCAAATTCAAATTCGAGATCAAGCAAACAATAAAAGTTTTCAAACTTCAAAACTAAATTGTTCAGTTTGTGACAAATAAATCGCAAGTAGTTGTGATGAAGAAACCCCACTTTTATAAAATGTTTAAATACATCGAGGAGAATAAAACAGTAGCAAAACCCAATATTTAAATGCTTTGATAAATAATAAAATACTAAACTAAATGGTTTTGGGGTAAAACCTTTTGGTTGCACTGGGTTGGTTGTAACACCCCGGATATGACTTTCCCAATATGTACTCCAACTCTTGCCGTTTCCGGCCTTAAGTTATTTTATTTTCTCGGGTTCGGGTTTTTTTCTCCGTGTGTTGTTGTCGTTGTCATGCATCTCATATCATGTCATCATGTGCATTGCATTTGCATACGTGTTCATCTCATGCATTCGAGCATTTTCCCCGTTGTCCGTTTTGCATTCCGGCGCTTCATTCTCCTCCGGTGGTCATTTCTACCTTTCTTTCGTGTGTGCGGATTAAACATTTCCGGATTGGACCGAGACTTGCCAAGCGGCCTTGGTTTACTACCGGTAGACCGCCTGTCAAGTTTCGTACCATTTGGACTTCGTTTGATGCTCCAACGGTTAACCGAGGGACCGAAAAGGCCTCGTGTGTGTTGCAGCCCAACACCCCTCAAATTTGGCCCAAAACCTCTCTCATCATCTAGAGCGTTCGATCACGATCGCGTGGCCGAAAACCGCACCTCATTTGGACTCTCCTAGCTCCCTCTATGCCTATAAATACCCCCCCCATTCCAAATCTCGGATCCCCTCCTTCTAACCCTAAAGAAATCCCAGATCCACCGCGAACCGGACGTGTCCGGCCCGCGCCGGACAGTGTCCGCTCCGCCCGAGCCAGTCTCGCGCGCCCACTTCGCCGTCCCGCTTCGCCGACCCGCCGGGGCCCAGGCGGGGCCCTCCCGGCCCGCGCGCCCGAGCCGCCGCACCATCGCGCCCCCGCCGCCGTCCTCCTCCCGTCCGGGCCGCCTCCTCCTGCCACTCCCCACCGGACCTCGCCTTCCTTCGCCGCCTGCCGCCCGAGAGCTTCCTCGCCGCCGTCGCGCCATTGCCGGAGGAGCAAGCGCCGCCGCGGCCAGCTCCTCCCTACACCGGCCGCACCTCGCCGTCCCGCGCGCCCGCGGCCACCACCACCGGCCGGCGAGCCCCTCCTCCACGCCAAGTCCGATTCCGGCGGCCAACTTCATCTCCGGCGAGCTCGAGGACGAACCTCGGGAAGTGTGCAGATCTGAGATCCGATATCTCGGGTTGACTTTTGCCTGAAACCCTAATCATTTTGCATATTTCATCGTGCTATAACTCTGCATCCGTAGCTCCGTTTTGGGCATATAGCATATCAAAATGTTCATCTCAGAGAGTACATCATTTCATCTCATTGCATCATTTTCATTTGAGTTCATCTTGATGCCCGAAATGCGGTTAGAAGAGTGCTATTTGAGATAATTGTCAGATCTGCTGCTCCATTTAGATATTTGTCATTTTTGCCATGATTATTGTGTGCATGATATGCCCCTGAGCTCTACATATGTTTTGTTTAGGGTTTTGCCATCTTTCCAGAGGTGCAACCCATGTATTTTTGTGATGTGTGTGGTGACTAGCACAAGCTTGCAAAGTGAGGCACTTGGTAATGTTGATTTCAGGGACTTAGCATTTCCACTAAGTCCTTGAGCTGTTTATTTCATATGGTCATATGGTCATATGTTCATGTTGTTTCCTAGTGATCCGTGCCTCTTTTGAGGATGATCAGTAAGGATGTTTTGTTATTATTGTAGTGCTCTATCCATCCATGTCTTTGTTTGCAATTATGGAGTACCCTAGCTGGAGTCAATCGAGCACTACTTTTGTCATTTCGTGAATCTGGGCAGATTGTCTACTGGTTAGCAATTTTGCCGAGGATGTTGTAGTTGATCTGTGCATGCTATGTTATTGTTCTTGCCATGTCTAGCTTGAATTTTGTGTATTCTTGATGGGTGTATACTTAGTTTGTCATGACTTGCTCTGTAGTGAGTGCATCGAGCTCGTAAACATGCCTACTTGATATCTGTTTCAGCATGCTCCAGTTTTCACTAAGTCTGAGAACTGATTATGTTTTTGCCATGTTCACATGCTTGCAAATGTATTTTTTGATCCCTTTTGGCTCAAGGTCACTAAGGGACTTTTGTTAAGCTCTTTGAGTAGCTCCATTCCATGGTTTACTTTGCCATATTCAGGTCCTGTAGCATGTAGTTTTGTTGCTCCAAAGAGTGCTATCTGATCTGAAATTCCAGACAAGTGTTAATTTCACTAAGTCTGAGATCTGTTTGTCAAATGCATTTTTGCCATGCTTGTTTGAACCTGTTAATGGATGAATTGGCCGTAGCTCAGTGCTAGACTTTTGTTAAGCTTCATGAATGCATCCCTGCAATGTATTTTGTTGCCATGTTTGAGTGCTCTAGCATGTTCATCTTGTTGCATTTAGATGGCTACTTGCTGTAAATTGCAGAACGTGGTCATATTTGAATCGCTTGCCATTTCCAAACCGTAACTCCGATTCCGGCGTTCTTTATATCGTTTTTAAGCGGTTTCATCTCATCTTTCCAGTGGAACACTTGGATTTCCAAGTTGAGGCCAGGTTCATTCGTTCCTTATCAAATCTTGCATATCATCACATAATGCATCCCGCATAGCATACCATCTTTGCATCATATTGTTTGAGCGTTGCACGTGGTTGATTCCGTTCCGTTTGCTTGTTTGTCTTGTTTGGGTAGAGCCGGGAGACGAGTTCGCTAACGAGGAGCCCGTTGAGTTTGCTTTCGAGGATCCAGTCAACTTTGACAACTTTGCAGGCAAGATGATCATACCCTCGAAATCACTACTATCTTTGCTTTGCTAGATGCTCGCTCTTTTGCTATGCCTATGCTACGATGCCTACCACTTGCTTATCATGCCTCCCAAATTGCCATGTCAAACCTCTAACCCACCATGTCCTAGCAAACCGTTGATTGACTATGTTACCGCTTTGCTCAGCCCGTCTTATAGCGTTGCTAGTTGCAAGTGAAGATTGGAGGCCGTTCCTTGTTGGAACATTATTTACTTGTTGGGATATCATTATTATGCCATGTTATCTTAATGCATCTATATACTTGGTAAAGGGTGGAAGGCTCGGCCTCTCGCCTAGTGTTTTGTTCCACTCTTGCCGCCCTAGTTTCCTTCATATCGGTGTTATGTTCCTGGATTTTGTGTTCCTTACGCGGTTGGGTTATAATGGGAACCCCTTGACAGTCCGCCTTGAATAAAACTCCTCCAGCAATGCCCAACCTTGGTTTTACCATTTGCCACCTAGCCTTTTCCCTTGGGTTTCACGGACTCAAGGGTCATCTTATTTTAAACCCCTGGGCCAGTGCTCCTCTGAGCGTTGGTCCAACCTAGAGCACCGTGCGGGGCCGTCCCTTGGCAACTCGGGTTACGTTGACTCCCGTACACTTAGCTTATCCGGTGTGCCCTGAGAACGAGATATGTGCAGCTCCTATCGGGATTTGTCGGCACAGCGGGAGGTGTTGCTGGACTTGTTTTACCATTGTCGGAGTTGTCTTGAAGAACCGGGATACCGAGTCTGATCGGAACGTCTCGGGAGGAGGTCTATTCCTTCGTTGACCGTGAGAGCTTGTCATGGGCTAAGTTGGGACTCCCCTGTAGGGATTTGAACTTTCGAAAGTCATCCCCGCGGTTATGGGCAGATGGGAATTTTTTAATGTCCGGTTGTAGATAACTTGAACCTAAACTTAATTAAAATGAATCAACAGTGTGAGTTACCGTGATGGTCTCTTCTCGGCGGAGTCCGGGAAGTGAACACGGTGTTGGAGTAATGCTTGTCGCAGGTTGTCATCTAGTTATTTCGACCGTGCTTTGCCTTCTCTTCTCGCTCTCATTTGAGAATAGGTTAGCCACCATACATGCTAGTCGCTTGCTGCAGCTCCACATATTTACCTTGCCTTTCCTATAAGCTTAAATAGTCTTGATCGCGAGGGTGCGAGATTTTTGAGTCCCTGTGGTTCATAGATTACTTCCAAACCAGATGCAGGGTCTGATGATTCCGCTCCAGGTGATGCGCTTGAGCTCAAGTGGGAGTTCGACGAGGACTCTCAACGATACTACGTGTCTTTCCCTGATGATTGGTAGTGGTGCCCAGTTGGGGTGATCGGGACCGTGTCGCATGTTGGATTATCTTTTATTTTGGTGCCGTAGTCGGGCCATGTGTGTTTGGATGTTGTAATGCTTTTTATGTACTTTGTGTGACGTGGCGAGTGTAAACCAACTATGTTATCTCCCCTTTTATTATCTATATTACATGGGATGTTGTGAAGATTGCCTAACTTGCGACATTGCTTTCAATGCGGTTATGCCTCTAAGTCGTGCCTCGACACGTGGGAGATATAGCCGCATCGAGGGCGTTACATTAGTGTTATTACTAATTTAGGGATCATTTTAAATATTAAGTAAAGACTAAAAAGAAAAGAAAGTAAAATAAAAACAAACTAAAGAAATAAAACAAAGCAACAGAAAAAGGACCCCTCCCCCCCGCTGGGCGGAGAGGCCCAGCTGGCCAGACTGCCGGCCCACCCACTCCCCTGGCCATATGGCCTCCCCAACCCACCTAACCCTAGTCCCCCCACCACTCGCCCCCGATCCCCACCCCGCTCCCTCGTCTCCCTCCTGGCGCCGCCCCCTCCCGCGTGCACACGACACACACAATGCACCGCCGCCACCCTGGCTTCGAAGGACCCGCGCTTGAGCCCCGCACCACCCGGCGACCCAGCTACCGCGATGGGCCGCCTGCCGGCGACGACCTCCTCCTCCCCGCGTCGTTCTTCCACCCCGAGCAATCCCTTCTTGCATCCCTTCTTCCTTGCATCCTTGCATCCCTTCTTCCTCTGGTTGAGTATCCATGCTCACATCGGATCCCTTATGGCCACTAGACCCTTTGTTGGATTTTATCTGACAACGTCCTTCATGTTCAATAAGCCTGTGAGCCTGTCCTCGGATACATAATGCCTTTGGTAAATTGTATCCTCTCCTTTCTCAAGCATGCTCTACTATTGAACTTGTGTTATTTATTCTTGAAATTTGTGGTATATGCTCCTAAGATGCCCCGGCGGGTTGAACCTATGCCTTTCCCAAACCGTATGAACCCGAAAGTTTTCGTGAGTCATACTCCTCTGTTGTCTCACGAGATAAAATTTCTACACTGCAGTTTCATCAAAAGTGAGAAGTAAAATGAAAGGTTATACATTGAAGAAGTGGGAGTCGACCTTGAACTTGTGTTCATGCCCATGGACACGATGTAGATCTTATCATGGAAGCTACTCCTAAATTAATTATTCCCATGATATAAGTTCATCTTATATCTGGGATCTGGTCATTCGCAATCGTGGTTCCAACCATATTGTTCCCCTTCGATTCAATTTCTCAGACAAGTTAAACCACTTGTCCTCTACAGATCAATGCACCAGTCCAACCTTTACTTTGATCTACTGCCGAGTATTACACCCTGGTATCTTGAGAATATCATGGAACTGCATCACTTCTTATGGGTCCTTCATCAAATGTTATTGCTCACCGAATCCAATTTTTCTTGGGTTCTGGGTTGTCGTCAACCGATAACACCGAATAGTGAATCGATTCCATACTCCGATTCAACAACTCTTAAGTAATTTTTGTTGCTTATGAGTGTAATAACCCTTCAAGTCTTTCTTAGCCTGATCGGCTATATCATTATCGTGCTAAATTTTGACGGTGCTATCTGGTCCTTATTCCCATAGCACAACTTTTGACGAAGAGCTAAGCATACGTCGATCTTCCTCATCCTATCGTTCACCTTGAACAACAAGCTTGATTCCAAGTTGATATCGTACACATGGTTCCAACAATCTTCCATTGTATCAGTCCCTTTGCTTGATGTCGTTGATGACCGAATTATATCTTCACGAAACCTCTCAACAAATGTGTCATGATCATCATCAACATGCTGAGCTCTTTAAGGATAACGATTAAATTCTTGATGAGAAATACCTTCCTTGCCCCTCGATAATTTGTGTTATCATCGGCATCTTATTGTCCTCCGTCCAACACAAACTTGTTCATGTTTCGTGTAGTACCTTCGGTTCCTTGCTATCCAACATGTGTTATGTTCTACCTTGAAGTATTACTGTCTTTTATGTCAAGGATGTTGTGAGAATTGCTCCACCTCTTAAGAATTCTTGGTATAGTGATACTTTCCACCATCACCATTCTTTCTTGGTCCCCGTGTTGATTCTAACCAGGATACCAACAAGTGGATGATGCTTCTTGGATTCTATAGTTCTAGCAACCCTATTGCTTGTAAGTTAATGAACAATAGATTCATTCTTGGTGTATTGGTTATCGAATGACCATTCTAACATTGATCATGCTACCTAAGCCCATATTTCGGGTGCACCTTTCAACTGATGTTTAATTGTGTATGTTTTCCTTGAGCATACCTCATTATATCATTTGATCTAACAAATGTTATCTCCTTGTTCATTGAAGTGTGGAAATTCATCTTTTGAAAATCTCAATGAATTGTCACTGAGTCCATCAGCCACCCCCCTCATCATTCCCTTGGGTTAATGATGAACTCTTGTTTTGGAACTCGCTCCCATAGTTCATTTCCTAAGAATTTTACATGGTCATCTCGTCAATTTTGTTCCACCTTTTCTTCTCAGACATCCTGAGTCAGAGGTATCCTGACACCAATCAGATCTGAATCTCGGTCACATATGATGGTTGGGATATATTTCCAAGAGTTATAAAATTGGTCCTTATATACCGATAAGGTGATGTCATGCCTATCACACCTTTCCGGAGGACTTGTGGTTATAGATTCCTGTTTAGCAAGGTTAACCGTTCTTCCATGAGGAAATTGTAAGGCTTATTATATAAGTTGTTCCTGATGAATCCTTTGTGTATCCAAGTCTGACCCTTGCTTGAAGACCATGTTAACGCTATCTCGAAGCATGTCTGCGGTACTCCAATTTTCAAGAAAGAACATTTGAAGCCCAATGCTAAATGTTTCTTGCTCAATTATCCAAACACCGTTGTATACGTAATGTCATGGAATTTATCTCACCTTACCTAAAGAGTTTTCTACATTATATCCTGTCATGGATATCATGCTCTGCTTGTCCTTGGGAAGGATATACCCTTGAAATATGTGTTTAAACACATTTTCCTTTCCATTGTTCTGTTTAATCTGATAATCATATTTTCCTTTCCATTGTTTGGCTTAACCTTTCTTGTGATCTATATGATCTAAGCAGTAATATTATCCCGCTTATGTAAACACCTCGGTGTACAATTATGTCAGCAAGACCCTGTTACTATTGTTGATGACATTCCGGTAACCTCCAACGGACGAGAACTTTGCCTATTGGTCCGCCTCGTTTCGACGAGCAGGAAAATGGTTCTCTTCGTCCATCGCCCTTGGTACCGACATTGTTTCCGAGATAACTGACAGGCTATCCTCTAACATGTCTTGTTTACATGATCGTGCAAGACGTCACCGCCCTTCCTACCTTTAACCCACATGGTGGGCCCATAACCCACAGTTCCACATGATCAAAACCTAACTCTCATGTGCACACCCGGTTTACAAAGTTATTCCTCGCGCGTGGCCTCATATGTAATTCATGGGCCACCTTCCTAGTGATCTATTCTGGTAGCAGACGCAATACTCAATCTCGTTGCTTTGGACCCCTTCCGCATGTTGCTTCAGACATCAAACGATTGTCTATCCATTTGGAACTTCTCATGGTACCTTCTAACTTTGCTCTCGATATCTTCTTAAGATTCAATTTGAGAGATACTAGTGCTTCTACCCATGAGTTAACCGTTCGATGCTAAATCTTGTTAGAACCCGTCCTTATAGAGTTTTCCCCCTCTTAACCTTTCATAAGTTCGGTGAAGATCCTCAAGGCGGGACGACAATTTCATCATGATGCATTGATGCATAGGAATGAAGACATCAACGCGATGGATCGACCTCTTCGAGAAGAGCAACCTAGGCCGAGAAGATCCGTTAGAGTTTCGTAACCACAACTTACCCCCTTACACCACCCCTTAAATCTCGGGATGAGATTTCTTGTAGTGGAGGAGAATTGTGACGCCTGGATATTTAAACTACAGTAATTCTCTTCTAATGATGCTACGTCACTTCGATTACTGTTTCTAATCTCACGTTAGTTCGAAACCGATTCAAATTCAAATTCAAGATCAAGCAAACAATAAAAGTTTTGAAACTTTTAAACTAAATTGTTCGGTTTGTGACAAATAAATCGCAAGTAGTAGTGATGAAGAAACCCCACTTTTATAAAATGTTTAAATACTCTGAGGCGAATAAAACAGTAGCAAAAACCAATATTTAAATGCTTTTATAAATAATAAAATACTAAACTAAATGGTTTTGGGGTAAAACCTTTTGGTTGCACTGGGTTGGTGTTATTACTAATTTAGGGATCATTTTAAATATTAAGTAAAAACTAAACAGAAAAGAAAGTAAAATAAAAACAAACTAAAGAAATAAAACAAAGCAACAAAAAAAGGACCCCCCCCCCCGCTGGGCCGAGAGGCCCAGCTGGCCAGACTGCCAGCCCACCCACTCCCCTGGCCATATGGCCTCCCCAACCCACATAACCCTAGTCCCCCACCACTCGCCCTCGATCCCCACCCCGCTCCCTCGTCTCCCTCCTGGCGCTGCCCCCCTCCCGCACGCACATGACACACACAATGCACCGCCGCCACCCTGGCTTCGGAGGACCCGCGCTTGAGCCCCGCACCACCCGGCGACCTGGCTACCGCGGATGAGCCGCCTGCCGGCGACGACCTCCTCCTCCCCGCGTTGTTCTTCCACCCCGAGAAATCTCCCGAGAGCACCGCCGCCGCACCTCTGAAGGACTTGCGGCCACCGTACCCCGTGAGCCCCGCTAGCTTGACCAATGGCTCCATTTTCGTTCCCTCCTTCACCTACAACATCCATTGGAGTGTGACGCCGCTACCCACCTGCATCGCCCCCTTCATCAACCTCCGGCCACCACTCGTCTCCGCTTCGGTCCGAGACCATAGCTGCTTCCTCGCCTCCCCAAGCTCGCACACGGCCTCCCTTTGAGCTCCTCGCCCTCTCTACCCTTCTCCACTAACCTCTCGTGCTTGCGCCTAACGCCGATCCCGATCATGGCCAAACTCCGGCCGCTGCTCAGCTAGCTGCAACTGCTGCTTCAGACCATCCCGACACCACCCACAACTACTATCCGATGCGGCTTGTCGTTGGATCAAACACCGCGTCATTTGGTCACCAGAGCAGCGAGAACCATGGTCGCGGCTGCGCGCTGTGGTCGCCGACGTTAAGTCGCCGATGTGACTCGACCATTAACATGAACTAACCTGCTAATTAACCTCTCAGACCCACTAAAACTTGGGCCCCACCTAAATAACATATTGTTAGGATAAGTCACTGACTGGTGGGTCCATTAGTTAATTTAGTCAATGAAAAACGTTTAAAATCCTAGTAACTGCTTGTGTCACTAACTAGGACCCAATTGACCCAGTCAAATGCTGACTGGGATTGTCCCAGTCAATGACAGGTGGGTTCAACATAGCCTTTTGACTAGTCAACCTTGACTGGTTGACTGCTGACTCAGCACCCTCCTGACCCCACTTGTCATACTATGTGGCTAGCTGCTGCTGAGTATAAAAGGTATTTTAGTTTAATTTTAGAATTAATAATAATTACAGTAAATCTAGAAAATCATTTAAACTTTGAAAATTAATAGAAAATAAACCGTATATCAGATGCAAATAATTTATATATGAAAGTTGCTCAGAAAGACGAGACGAATCCGAATACACGGCCCGTTCGTCCACCACACATTTGTAGCATAGTGAACCTACAACCGTCCCCCTCCTGTCCGTCTGTCCGAAAATACCGAACACCGGGAATACTTTCTCGGATGTTTCCCCCTTCGCCGGTATCACCTATCCCTGCAATAGGTTACCCCTAGCACCGCGTATTGCCATGTTATGCTTTGTGTTGCTTTGATTGCTCTATTATTCATTTGTTTTCCCCCTCCGTTACATCTTTCCGGTAGACCTCGATACCGATGCCAATACCCCCGTGATCAACTGCATCGACGACGACCCCTCCTTCTTGCCAGAGCAACCAGGCAAGCCCCCCTTGATCACCCTCTATTATTTATTTGTGTTCCCCCTCCATTACTTCTTTCCAGTAGATCTCGAGACCGCCGCCGATACCCCCGTGATCGACGATGACCCCTCCTTCTTGCCAGAGCAACCAGGAAACCCCCCCTAGATCACCAGATATCGCATATTCTTCTCTCTACTGCTTGCATTAGAGTAGTGTAGCATGTTACTGCTTTCCGTTAATCCTATTCTGATGCATAGCATGTCCTTGCTACTACTATTGTTACCTTTACCTGCAATCCTAAATGATTATTATAGGATGCTAGTATTCCATTAGTGGCCCTACATTCTTGTCCGTCTGCCATGCTATACTATCGGTCCGTAATCACTAGGGAGGTGATCACGGGTATATACTTATATACATTATATGTGATACATGTGGAGACTAAAGTCGGGTCGGCTCGTAGAGCACCTGCAAGTGATTCCGATGTGGGGGCTGAAGGGGCAGGTGGTTCCATCCAGGTATTGGTGGGCCTAGGTTCCCGATGGCCCCCGTCTGTTACTTTGTGGAGGAGCGATAGGGCAGGTGGAGACCACCTAGGTGAGAGGTGGGCTTGGCCCTGACCAGTGTTCGCGGTTACTTCGAAATAACACGCTTAACAAGATTTTGGTATTTGATCTGAGTCTGGCCACTAGCCTATACGCACTAACAAACTACGCAGGAATAGTTATGGGCATTCGACATCGTGGTATCAGCCGAAGCCTTCATGACGTCAACGACTGAGCGGCGCGCGCTGGGTTGGACCGCATAGCGCGACTTCCTTTGTAATGGAGGTTTCTAGGTCTGCTCACCGGCCGCGTACGCAACATGTAGGTGTGCAATGGGTGATGGGCCTAGACCCTTGCGTGCTTAGGATTTAGACCGGCGTGCTGACCTCTCTGTAGTGCCTAGGTGGGGCTGCGACGTGTTGATCTTCTAAGGCCGGGCATGACCTAGGAAAGTTGTCTGTTCAAAGGGGATCGAGCGTGTTGGGAAATGTGGTGCACCCCTGCAGGGAAGTTAATCTATTTGAATAGCCATGTACCTCGGTAAATGGACGACTTGGAGTTGTACCTTGACCATATGACAACTAGAACCGGATACTTAATAAAATACACCCTTCCAAGTGTCAGATACAACCCGGTGATCGCTCTCTCACAGGGCAACGAGGAGAGGATCGCCGGGTAGGTTTATGCTATGCGATGATACTTGGTTAACTTACCATCTACTCTCTTCTTCTAGTGCAAGATGGAGGTTTCCAGAAGCATAGTCTTCGATAGGACTAGCTATCCCATCTTATTCCAGCATTCTGCAGTTCAGTCCATATATGCTACACTTTTCCATTTGATACCAAAGCATACATATGTAGTGTAGCTCCTTGCTTGCGAGTACTTTGGATGAGTACTCACGGTTGTTTTGCTCCCCTTTTTCCCCTTTCTATATCCGGTTGTTGCGACCAGACGTTGGAGTCCAGGAGCCTGACCCCACCATCGACGACGACTCCTACTACACTGGAGGTGCCTACTACTACGTGCAGGCCACTAACGACAACCAGGAGTAGTTTAGGAGGATCCCAGGCAGGAGGCATGCGCCTCTTTCGATCTGTATCCCAGTTTATGCTAGCCTTCTTAAGGCAAACTTGTTTAACTTATGTCTGTACTCAAATATAGTTGCTTCCGCTGACTCGTCTATGATCGAGCTCTTGTATTCGAGCCCTCGAGGCCCCTGGCTTGTAATATGATGCTTGTATGACTTATTTTATTTGTAGAGTTGTGTTGTGATACCTTCCCGTGAGTCCCTGATCTTGATCGTACACTTTTGCGTGTATGATTAGTGTATGATTGAATCAGGGGCGTCACAAGTTGGTATCAGAGCCGACTGCCTATAGGAATCCCCCTTCCACACTCCTTGGCCGAAGTCGAGTCTACACATTGCAAAACTTTTACTAACATGGTTGTCCGGCCCATGGGCCCATGTCGCCATTAGGTGGTATTAGGATCTTTTACTCCTCATCTATATTCTGGGACTCTGACCTCTCTTCTATTCGGGTTAAAATGAATTTACTAACTCTAACATTAGGATCACGGGATCACATCCACCCGGAGATCCCTTTATTACAGTTGATCTCCTGGTTCACCAAAACACTTCAAAGATATTCTCCGAGGTTCTCCCAAGAACATGTGCCCATCACTTTGAAAATTCCCGACCACCGATAAATTCTTATGGATAACTACTTACACTTGTCGTTCATACCTTCGATCCTAGTTGCCCTTGTTATTACTCGATACCCTGAAAAATTCTTCGATGTTCCGAGAATCCTTTGTTCCCACGGCTTTGTAGCCCTTTCCCGCATTAATACCCCTACGGATAATTCCTCGCACTTATCGAGTATCGGTTCTTCCCTCGTTGTTCATATGATTCACAAGATACGTTGGAATACTATCTGATCTCCCGAAAATCCTCTGCCCGATGTTGCTGTGCAAATACTTGCTTGCCTGCATTATGGTTAATTTCATATTCCTAGTAATCTCCGTTGACATCCTTTGTCATTATCATTTTGAGTCCATTAATACAATATGTTGCGAATGCTCGCAATCCTCAATCAGATCCTATAATTCATCCTTCCGGCTCAGACGTCATTTTAACATGGGCTGGATCTCGACCAATCACATTGTCATTGATTGTACCCCTAAGCCTGCTCAGCTTGTCCATCCTTAATCAGAGCGTTTGCTTTTGATCCCTTGATTTGGAAATCATAATTCTTCTGCATTTGAGTTTTGAGTTAGTCAATTGTTTCTATAATCCGATCTCCTTGCATCCCTTCTTCCTCTGGTTGAGTACCGATGCTCACATTGGATCCCTTGTGGACCACAAGATCCTTTGTTGGATTTTATCCGACGGCGTCCTTCATATTCAATAAGCCTGTGAGCCTGCCCTCGGATACAGAATTCCTTTGGTAAATTGTATCTTCTGCTTTCTCAAGCATGCTCTACTATTGAACTTGTGTTATTTATTCTTGAAATTTGTGGTATATGCTCCTAAGATGCCCCGATGGGTTGAACCTATGCCTTTCCCAAACCGTATGAACCCGAAAGTTTTCGTGATTCATACTCCTCTGTTGTTTCGCCAGATAAAATTTCTACACTACAGTTTCATCAAAAGCGAGAAGTAAAATGAAAGGTTATGCATTGAAGAAGTGGGAGTCGACCTTGAACTTGTGTTCATGCCCATGGACACGATGTAGATCTTATCATGGAAGCTACTCCTAAATTAATTATTCCCTTGATATAAGTTCATCTTATATCTGGGATGTGGTCTTTTGCAATCATGGTTCCAACCATATTGTTCCCCTTCGATGCAATTTCTCAGACAAGTTAAACCACTTGTCCTCTACAGATCAATGCACCAGTCCAACCTTTACTTTGATCTACCGTCGAGTATTACACCCTGGTATCTCGAGAATATCATGGAACTGCATCACTTCTTATGGGTCCTTCATCAAATGTTATTTCTCACCGAATCCAATTTTTCCTAGGTTCTGGGTTGTCGTCAACCTATAACACCGAATAGTGAATCGATTCCGTACTCCGATTCAATAACTCTTAAGTAATTTTTGTTGCTTACGAGTTTAATAACCCTTCAAGTCTTTCTCATCCTGATCGGCTATATCATTATCGTGCTAAATTTTAACGGTGCTATCTGGTCCTAATTCCCATAGCACAACTTTTGACGTAGAGCTAAGCATACGTCGATCTTCCTCGTCTTATCGTTCACCTTGAACAACAAGCTTGATTCCAAGTTGATATCATATCCATGGTTCCAACAATCTTACATTGTATCAGTCCCTTTGCTTGATGTCGTCGATGACCGAATTATATCTTCACGAAACCTCTCGACAAATGTGTCATGATCATCATCAACATGCTGAGCTCTTCAAGGATAATGACCGAATTCTTGATGAGAAATACCATCCTTGCCCCTCGATGATTTGTGTTATCATCGGCATCTTATTGTCCTCCCTCCAACACAAAGTTGTTCATGTTTCGTGTAGTACCTTGAGTTCCTTGCTATCCAATGTGTGTTATGTTCTACCTTGAAGTATTACTATATTTTATGTCAAGGATGTTGTGAGAATTGCTCCACCTCTTAAGAATTCTTGGTATAGTGATACTTTTCACCATCACCATTCTTTCTTGGTCCCCGTGTTGATTCTAACCGGGATACCAACAAGTGGACGATGTTGCTTGGATTCTATACTTCTAGCAATCCTATTGCTTGTAAGTTAATGAACGATAGATTCATTCTTGGTGTATTCGTTATCGAATCACCATTCTAACATTGATCATGCTACCTAAGCCCATATTTCGGGTGCACCTTTCAACCAATGTTTAATTGTGTATGTTTCCCTTGAGCATACCTCATTATATCATTTGATCTAACAAATGTTATCTCCTTGTTCACCGAAGTGTGGAAATTCATCTTTTGAAAATCTCAATGAATTGTCGCTGAGTCCATCAGCCACCCCCCTCATCATTCCCTTGGGTTAATGATGAACTCTTGTTTCGGAACTCGCTCCCATAGTTCATTTCCTAAGAATTTTACAAGGTCATCTCGTCAATTGTGTTGCACCTTTTCTTCTCAGGCATCCTGAGTCAGAGGTATCCTGACACCAATCAGATCTGAATCTTGGTCAGATATGATGGTTGGGATATATTTCCAAGAGTTATAAAATTGGTCCTTATATATCGGTAAGGTGATGTCATGCCTATCACACCTGGCCGGAGGACTTGTGGTTATAGTTTCCTGTTTAGCAAGGTTAACCATTCTTCCATGAGGAAATTGTAAGGCTTATTATACAAGTTGTTCCTGATGTATCCTTCTTGTATCCAAGTCTGACCTTGCTTGAAGACTATGTTAACGCTATCTCGAAGCATGTCTGTGGTACTCCAATTTTCAAGAAAGAACATTTGAAGCCCAATGCTAAATGTTTCTTGCTCAATTATCCAAACACCATTTTATGGGTAATGTCCTGGAATTTATCTCCCCTTACCTAAAGAGTTTTCTACATTATCCTGTCATGGATATCATGCTCTGCTTGTCCTTGGGAAGGATATACCCTTGAAATATGTGTTTAAACACATTTTCCTTTCCATTGTTCTGTTTAATCTAATAATCATATTTTCCTTTCCATTGTTTGGCTTAACCTTTCTTGTTATCTATATGATCTAACAAGTTATATTCTCCTGCTTATGTAAACACCTCGGTGTACAATTCTGTCAGCAAGACCCTGTTACTATTGTTGATGACATTCCGGTAACCACCGACGGACGAGAACTTTGCCTATTGGCCCTCCTCGTTTCGACGAGTAGGAAAATGGTTCTCTTCGTCCCCCGCCCTTGGTACCAACATTGTTGCCGACATAACTGACATGCTATCGTCTAACATGTCTTGCTTACATGATCGTGCAAGACGTCACCGCCCTTCCTACCTTTAACCCACATGGTGGGTCCATAACCCACAGTTCCACATCATCAAAACCTGACTCTCCTGTGCACGCTCGGTTTCCAAAGTTATTCCTCGTGTGTGGCCTCATATGTAATTCATGGGCCACCTTCCTAGTGATCTATTCTGGTAGCAGATGCAATACTCAATCTCGTTGCTTTGGACCCCTTTCGCACGTTGCTTCAGATATCGAACGATTGTCTATCCGTTTGGAACTTCTCATGGTACCTTCTAACTTTGCTCTTGATATCTTCTTAAGTTTCAATTCAAGAGATACTTATGCTTCTACCCATGAGTTAACCGTCTGATGCTAAATCTTGTTAGAACCCGTCCTTATAGAGTTTTCCCCCTCTTATCCTTTCATAAGTTCGGTGAAGATCCTGAAGGCGGGACGACAATTTCATCATGATGCATTGATGCATAGGAATGAAGACATCAATGCTATGGATCGACCTCTTCGAGAAGAGCAACCTAGGCTGAGAAGATCCGTTAGAGTTTCGTAACCACACTTTCCCCCTTACACCACCCCTTAAATCTCGGGGCGAGATTTCTTGTAGTGGAGGAGAATTGTGACGCCTGGATATTTAAGCTACAGTAATTATCTACTAATGATGCCACGTCACTTTGATTACTGTTTCTAATCTCGTGTTAGTTCGAAACCGATTCAAATTCAAATTCAAGATCAAGCAAACAATAAAAGTTTTCAAACTTTTAAACTAAATTGTTCGGTTTGTGACAAATAAATCGCAAGTAGTTGTGATGAAGAAACCCCACTTTTATAAAATGTTTAAATACTCTGTGGCGAATAAAACAGTAATCTCCCCCGATCCCCACCCCGCTCCCTCGTCACCCTCCTGGCACCGCCCCCTCCCGCATGCACACGACACACACAATGCACCGCCGCCACCCTGGCTTCGGAGGACCCGCGCTTGAGCCCGACACCACCCAGCGACCCGGCTACCGTGGATGAGCCACTTGCCAGAATGCCTTGCAGAGAGACAATCCTGGAGGTATATGGCTCTGCCAACTGAGCTGCTGTGAGAGCCACTTTAGTGAGTTTGTCGATGACAATGAAGATAGCATCATTGCCACGCTTGGACTTTGGAAATCCAGTCACGAAGTCCATCTCAATATGGTCAAACTTCCATTCTGGAATGGCAAGAGGTTGGAGGAGACCAGCTGGTCGTTGGTGTTCTGCTTTCACTCTTCTGCAGACATCACATTCATTCACGAACTGAGCAATCTCGCGCTTCATTCGAGTCCACCAATATGACTGCTTGAGGTCATGGTACATCTTTGTACTTCCAGGGTGGATAGAGAGGAGTGAATTGTGAGAATCGTTCATAATGACTTTACGAAGGTCACCTTTAGGAACAACAATGCGATCCTCAAAGAATAGAGTATCCTTGTCATCAAGACGATAGCACTTGTACTTGGGTTGACTCTTGGCAATCCCAATCTTCAACTTCTTCACAATAACATCAAGAAGTTGAGCCTCACGAATCTGATCTTCCAAAGTAGGAGAGACTTGGATGTTGGCGAGGAAACCTTGAGGAACAACTTGAAGGTTGAGTTTGTGGAAATCTTCACAACGCTCGGGTTGGTAAGGCTTGAGAATCAAACTGTTGCAGTAAGCCTTCCTGCTCAATGCGTCAGTAATTACATTGGCCTTGCCTGGAGTATACTCGATACTCGGATTGTACTCTTGAATCATTTCGACCCAACGAGTCTGCCTGAGGTTGAGATTTGGATGAGTGAAGATGTACTTGAGACTCTTATGATCAGTGAAGATGTCCACTTTTCGTCCTAATAAGAGATGCCTCCATGTTAAAAGAGCATGGACAACTGCCGCCAACTCGAGGTCATGAGTGGGGTAGTTCTTTTCGTTGGGCTTCAACTGGCGAGAGGTATAGGCCACAACTTTCTTCTCTTGCATCAACACTGCACCAAGACCTTGAAGGGAAGCATCGCAAAAGACCTCGAACGGTTTGGATTCATCAGGAGGAGTCAGAACTGGAGCAGTGACTAGCTTCTCTTTCAGGGTGTTGAAGGCGATGTCACATTCAGGCGACCAGACATACTTCACATGCTTCTGGAGAAGGTTGGAAAGAGCCTTCGCGATCTTAGAGAAGTTCTCGACGAACATTCGACAATAGCTTGCGAGCCCAAGGAAGCTGCAGAGTTGCTTCACGTTCTGAGGCGGTTCCCAATTCATAATTGCAGACACCTTCTCAGGATTAACAGCTATGCCCTTGGCGGATATGATATACCCAAGGTAGAGGACCTCATCGAGCCAAAACTCGCACTTTGAAAACTTCGCATAGAACTGATGTTCTCTGAGTTTATCCAGCACCAAACGCAAGTGTTTGGCATGATCCTCCTTGTTCTTGGAAAAGACCAAAATGTCATCAAGGTAGACCAAGACGAAGTCATTTGTGTAGGCGTTGAAGATGAAGTTCATCATGCGAGAGAATGTTGGAGGAGCATTGATGAGGCCGAAAGACATGACAGTGTATTCATATGAACCATAGCTTGTTCTGAATGCTGTCTTGGGGATATCTTGTTCACGAATGCTAATCTGATGATAGCCATACGGAGATCAAGCTTGGAGAATACTTGAGCTCCTTTGAGTTGTTCAAACAGCTCGTTGATGTTGGGAAGTGGGTACTTGTTCTTTATGGTCTTCTTGTTCAATGGACGGTAGTCGACACAAAGTCGGTCCGTTCCATCCTTCTTCTTCACAAAAATAACACCACAACCCCATGGAGAAGAACTAGGTCGGATGAGACCCATACGCTCTTGAATATCGAGTTGCTTCTTCAGCTCATTCAAATCTTCAGGTCCAAGCTTGTAAGGACGTTTGCAAACAGGTTCCGTGCCAGGCTCAAGATCGATGACGAATTCAACTGGCCGGTGAGGAGGCATTCCTGGAAGCTCTTCTGGAAAGGCGTCTTGATATTCGCAAATGACTGGAATCTGTGAGATGGCATCCAGCTCACCCTTCTCATTGAGAGAAAATAGACGAATGGTGTCATCGCGAGCGGCAAAGACGATTACATCCTCAGATGAATGTGTCAATTGAATCTGCCTGGCAGCACAATCAAGATGAGCCTTGTGCTTAGAAAGACAATCCATTCCAAGAATAAGATCAATATCCGAGTTACCAAGGACCATTGGAGAAGACAGA
Source organism: Triticum urartu (assembly GCF_056163025.1). Classification (NCBI taxonomy): domain Eukaryota; kingdom Viridiplantae; phylum Streptophyta; class Magnoliopsida; order Poales; family Poaceae; genus Triticum; species Triticum urartu. The sequence continues at coordinate 357,216,097 of NC_141876.1, read as the reverse complement.
AACTTATAGTCACCCAACGTGATAGAAACTTCCGGAACCACGTAGCTTGCGTGCAAGCACTTGCCCGGAGAGACAACTCCTAACGGTCTATGCATATCTTGGAAAGCCAACTCATGCTTAGATGCAAATGGTCTCGAGATGAAACAATGCGATGCACCAGTGTCAAAAAGAACTTTTGAAGGAACATCGTTAACAGGAATGTTACCCATAATCACATCTGATGAGTCCTCTGCCTGAGCTGCGTTCATCATGTTGACCTTTGCAAACTTGGGATTATGCTTGACCACTACGGTGGTGGCAGATCTCACAGGAGGAGGAGGAAGACGCCTCTGATTGAAGCATTTATTGGCATAGTGACCCTTCTGCTGACACTTGTTGCACGTGACCTCTGAAAGTGGATGGTGATACGGAGCACTTGATCTTGGAGCATGAGACGAAGTCTTGTTCTGAAAGCCTGGGTTGGGTGGGTGGGAAGATCCATTGCCACCTTTGCTCTTCTGCTGATAAGGCTAACGGAACGGAGGAGGAGAAGGCAACCAATACTTTTGCTGCTTAGAAGCCACTTGACTTGAGGAAGAAGGAGTTGCATCTCTGACTCGCTTCTTGGAAGCATCACACTTCAGCTGCGCAGTCTCTTGTTTCAGTGCCATGTTGTAAAACTCATCGTACTTCTGAGGCTCGAAAAGCACAAGAGGGAGTTGGAGATCTTCTCTGAGGCCACCTCTGAACTGGTGAATCATGCTCTTCTCGTCGGGGACGTCCTGCTTGGCGAAACGAGCGAGCTTCTGGAACATGATGTTATACTGGTAAATAGACAAGTTGCCTTGCTTCAGGTTGCAGAATTCCTCACGCTTTCTCTCAACAAAACTCTGAGGAATGTGGTGAGCTTTAAAGTCTTGACGGAATTCATCCCAGGTAATGACACGGCCTCCTCTGGAATCTTTGTACTGCTGAAACCATTCTGCAGCTTGGTCTTTGAGTTGGAACGAGGCAAACTTGACAAAGTCCTTAGGCCTGACGTTGCTGCACTCGAAATGCTTGCAGATATCCACGAGCCAATCATCAGCGTCTATTGCCTCGACACAGTTGCTGAAGGTCTTTGGCTGGTTTGTGAGGAACTGGTTGAGTGTAGCAAACTAATTCTGATTGTTGCCATGGCCATGATTCCCTTGGTTGCGCTCTTGCAAGAGCAGCATGATCAGCTGCGTGTTTGCATTGGTAGTGGCCATCACAGCTTTCCATGCCTCCGGAGGTGGAGGTGGTGGCGGCGGATCAGGATTCGGAGTCGTGCGCGTTGGAGGGGCCATCCTGAAGAGGGTGACATCCATTAGCATCTTGACAAATATATAATCAAGCTGAATCAAATGGATCGAAATTGCAACATATAGTCTCCACATCCGAACAAAATGAACGAACGAAATCCATTTGAAATGGTCACACTTCCATAAATCGAGAAGCCACTTAGATAGAGGTAGAAGAATAAAACAACAAGGTACAGACAAGAACAAATACTTGGTGAGGATTACCTAATCACAAACCAAATATCCGCAGAAGAAATGCTAGAGCTACAAGAATTCCCACCTACAAAACTTCCGAACCTTTCCGGTTATGCAATCAGGTGTTGGGGATACAGGGGAAGCATAATATCTCACCCAAAGCTAGCAAATCCTACATCCAGCTGTATCCATCCTTCAACACATAACCAAGAAACCTTCAGAAATCATTTACCTCAACCTTCAAAAAGCATCCGTTATACAAGTTATGGCAATACTCCCGAACTCCCGCCCCAGTACTTGGTGGCGTCGAGGTTATCTCACCAACAACTGCATAAAAGAGATTTTCGATGTCGGCGAAACTCAGGTATTCCAGAATTGCAATGATAAAATTGTGATGACAACACCTTGGAGCTCAACTCCCCGGGACACTGCCACAACCCCTATATGTCAGGAGGCACCAAGAACAATGTTCACGTCACAAAACCATCGGAGCGATTCCAAGATACCCACGTGATCCTAAATTTTTTTTAGTGAAATTTGAGAAGAGAAGAGTCAAAACTCTACATCAGGATGCCTCACCAGAGCGACGAAGGGACTGAGGAGTAAAAAAAATTTCTACTCTCTGATATATATATTCCTGATTGACTCAAAACATTTTTCTAGACTCAACAACAACAGCGATTCGATCAAGCAGGGGGCTCCTAAAGTTGGGGAAGGCTCGGATTACCAACTTGTAACGCCCTCGATGCAGCTATATCTCCCACGTGTCGAAGCACGACTTAGAGGCATAACCACATTGAAAGCAATGTCGCAAGTGAGGTAATCTTCACAACAACCCATGTAATACAATAAGGGAAAAAGATACATAGTTAGCTTACACTTGCCACATCACACAAATAGCATCAATAACATTACATTCATCTAGATACACTCAAGGTCCGACTACGGAACCAAAATAAAGATAAACCCCAAATGCAACATAGTCCCCAATCCCCCAACTAGGCACCACTACTGATTAGCTGGGAAAGACACGTAGTATCGTCCTGAGTCCTCATCAAACTCCCACTTGAGCTTAGTTGAATCTCCTGGAATGGAATCATCGATCCCTCCATCTGGTTTTTGAAGGAATCTATGAGTCACGGGGACTCAACAATCTCACACCCTCGTGATCAAGACTATTTAAGCTTATAGGAAGGGTAAAAGGTATGATGTGGAGCTGCATCAAGCGACTAGCATATATGGCAGCTAACATACACAAATGAGAGCGAGAAGAGAAGGCAAAGGCACGGTCGAACAACTATGATCAAGAAGTGATCCTAGAACAACCTACGTTCAGGCATAACTCCAACACAGTGTTCACTTCCCGGACCCCGCCGAGAAGAGACCATCACGGTTACATATGCGGTTGATGCATTTTAAATTAAGTTAAGTTTCAGGTTATCTACAACCGAACATTAACAAATTCCCATCTACCCATAACCGCGGGCACGGTTTTCGAAAGTTCAAATCCCTGCAAGGGTGTCCCAACTTAGCCCATCACAAGCTCTCACGGTCAACGAAGGATATTCCTTCTCCCAAGACAATCCGATCAGACTCGGCATCCCGGTTACAAGACATCTCGACAATGGTGAAACTAAACCAGCAAAGCCACCCGAATGTGCCAACAAATCCCGATAGGAGCTGCACATATCTCGTTCTCAGGGCACACCGGATTGTCCAAACTTCTGGTAGGCCAGCCCAGAGTTGCCCCTGGTGGCCACCGGCGGCTGACAGGTTGGACCAACACTCAGAGGAGCACTGGCCAGGGGGTTTAAATAAAGATGACCCTTGAGTCCGCGGAACCAAATGGAAAAAGAGGCTAGGTGGCGAATGGTAAAAACCAAGGTTGGGCCCTGCTGGAGGAGTTTTATTCAAGGCGAACTGTCAAGGGGTTCCCATTATAACCCAACCGTGTAAGGAACGCAAAATCAAGGAACATAACACCGGTATGACGGAAACTAGGGCGGCAAGAGTCAAACAAAACACCAGGCATAAGGCCGAGCCTTGAACCCTTTACCAAGTATATAGGTGCATTAAGGTAGACAAGATAATATAATGATATCCCAACAATAAACATGTCCCAACAAGGAACAAACTCCAATCTTCACCTGCAACTAGCAACACTATAAGAGGGGCTGAGCAAAGCGGTAACATAGCCAAACAACGGTTTGCTAGGACAAGGTGGGTTAGAGGTTTGACATGGCAATATGGGGGGCATGATAAGCAAGTGGTAGGTATCGTAGCATAGGCATAGCAAAAGAGCGAGCATCTAGCAAGCAAAGATATAAGTGATTTCGAGGGTATGGTCATCTTGCCTGCAAAGTTCTCCAAATTGACTTGATCCTCGTAAGCGTACTCAACGGGCTCCTCGATCACGTACTCGTCTCCCGGATCTACCCAAAGCAAGAAACACAAGAAAAGGGAGAACAATCAACCACGTGCAATGCACAAACAACATGATGCAAACATGGTATGATATGCGGGATGCGATATGTGATGCATATGCATGATTTGGAAAGGAATGATTGAACCTGGCCTCAACTTGGAAAAACCAAGAGTGCCACTGGAAATAGGAGTTGATTTCGGTTGAAATCGATATAAAGATCACCGGAATCGGATGCACGGTTTGGAAATGACAAGCAAAAGAAATATGGCACCGGTCTGCGATTAACAGCACGAGACCATCTAAATGCATCAAGAACAACATGCTACAACACTCCAACATGGCAAAAAAATAGATGGCAGGGATCCACTCATGATGCTTGACAAAAGATGAACACTGAGCTACGGGTAATTCACTCAATAGCTAGCTCAAACAAGCATGGCAAAAGAGCAAAAGATAACAGGTTTCAGACTGTGAAATTAACAGCAAGTCTGGAATTTAACATCAGGAAGCAATGTTTAGAGCACGATAACTACATGCTACATGAACATATCATGACAAAGAAAAGCATGGCATAAAGCTACTCAAAGCATACAACAAAAGTCCCTTACTGACCATAAGCCAAAAGGGATCAGAAAAAACAATTGCAACCACATGAACATAGCAATAATCGTTAACAGATTCAAACTTGGTGAAAAAACTGGAACATGGCAAAGCAGACATCAAGTAGGCATGTTTACGAGCTCGATGCACTCACTACGAGGCAAGACATGACAAACTAAGCATACACCCAGCAAGTAGACATGGCATAGAAGCTAGACATGGCAAGAACAACAACATAGCATGCACGGATCAACTACAACAAGCTCGGCAAAATTGCTAAACATGTTAACAATCTGCCAGGAATATTTTATAGCAAAAGTAGAGCTCGATTGACTCAAGCTAGGGTGCTCCATAATTGCAAACAAAGACATCCTTACTGATCATGCTCAAAAGAGGCACGGATCACTAGGAAACAACATGAACACATGACATAAAAAATAAGGACGGGGCAGAGACTTGGAATATTTCTAAGTCCCTGAAATCAGCAACATTTAGTGACCTATTTTGCATGCTTGTGCTAGTCACCACAGAGATCACAAAAATACATGGCATTCACCCCTGTAAAGATAACATGGCATACTTCAAAACTCATGTAGGGCTCAGGATCATAGCATGCACGCATTAATCATGGCAAAAATGACAAAAGTGCAGTTGTTGATAATAATCTGAAACTAACAACACATAGCCCTCTTCCAACAGCATTTCGGGCATCAAGATGAGCTCAAATGAAAATGATGCAATGAGATGAAATGAAGTACTCGTCGAGACGAATATTTCGATATGCTACACTCACGAATCAGAGCAACTGTTGATGAGTTATGCACTGATGAAGATAGCCAAACATGTTAGGGTTTCGGGGGGAAAGTCTACCGAGACTCGATCCAGATCTAGTGATGGCACTATAGCAGTTCGAGGCGCTCGAGGTCTCCGGCGAGCCGGTGAGCTTGTTCCGGCGAGGGAGGGGCGAGGGGACGCTGGAGGGTGCCGGATCTAAGGCCGGGGTGTCGCCGGCGAGCTCCTCGGCGAACGGCGGCGACTCCGGCGCGGTGGTGCGGCGGTCGGCGAAGAGGAGGCGAAGTCCGGTGATGGTGGCGGCGGCCGGAGCGGCAGAGCCGCGGCGGAGGCGGCGGAGCACGGCGCCGGCGTGGGAGGAGAAGCGGCGCGGGCGCGGGTGTCGGACGGCGGCGGCCTGGGCCACGGAGGGCCCGCGGCGGGCCTCATGGGCCGGCGCGGATCACGGCGAAGTGGAGCGCCGGGTGGCTGATGTGGCGTGATGTGGTTGGCTGCGGGGTTTTGTCCGGCGTGGTTTCGGACATGTCCGGCGGCGCGCGAGGTGGAATTTTAGGGTTAGGGTGGAAGGAGATCTGGAATTTCGGAGGAGGGGCTATTTATAAAGGTAGAGGGAGCTAGGAAGCTCCAAATGAGGTGCGGTTTGCGGCCACGCGATCGTGATCGAACGACCTAGGTGATGGAGGAGGTTTAGGTGGGTTTTGAGCCACTTTGGAAAGGTGTTGGGCTGCAACACACACAAGGCCTTTTCGGTCCCTCGGTTAGCCGTTGGAGTATCAAACGAAGTCCAAATGGTACGAAACTTGACAGGCGGTCTACCGGTAGTAAACCAAGGCCGCATGGCAAGTCTTGGTCCAATCCGAAAACGTTTAACACCCGTACACGAAAAGAGGTAGAAAGGGACACCGGATGACATAGGAGCGCCGGAATGCAAAACGGACAACGGGGAAAATGCTCGGATGCATGAGACGAACACGTATGCAAATGCAATGCACATGATGACATGATATGGGATGCATGACAAAGACAAAACAACACGAAGGCAAAAACCCGACAATGAAGAAATAACATAACTTAGTGCCGGAAACGGCAAGAGTTGGAATACAAATGTGGCAGGTTACATACGGGGTGTTACAAACTGCCCCCCTCCGGTCCGTGTGTCCGAAAACACCGAACACTGAGAATACTTTCCCGGATGTTTCCCCCCTTCACCGGTATCACCTATCCCTGCAATAGGTTACCCCTAGCACCGCGTATTGCCATATTATGCTTTGTGTTGCTTTGATTGCTCTATTATTTATTTGTGTTCCCCCTCCATTACTTCTTTCCAGTAGATCTCGAGACCGCCGCCGATACCCCCGTGATCGACGATGACCCCTCCTTCTTGCCAGAGCAACCAGGAAAGCCCCCATAGATCACCAGATATCGCCTATTCTTCTCTCTACTGCTTGCATTAGAGTAGTGTAGCATGTTACTGCTTTCCGTTAATCCTATTCTGATGCATAACCTGTCCTTGCTACTACTGTTGTTACCTTTACCTGCAATCCTAAATGCTTAGTATAGGATGCTAGTATTCCATCAGTGGCCCTGCATTCTTGTCCGTCTGCCATGCTATACTATCAGGTCGTAATCACTCGGGAGGTGATCCCGGGTATATACTTCCTGCAAGCGATTCCGATGTGGGGGCTGAAGGGGAAGATGGTTCCATCCAGGTAGTGGTGGGCCTGGGTTCCCGACGACCCCCGACTGTTACTTTGTGGCGGAGCGACAGGATAGGTGGAGACCACCTAGGTGAGAGGTGGGCCTGGCCCTGATCGGTGTTCAAGGTTACTTCTAAATAACACGCTTAACGAGATCTTGGTATTTGATCTGAGTCTGGACACTAGCCTATACACACTAACCAACTACACGGGAAAAGTTATGGGCACTCGACGTCGTGGTATCAGCCAAAGCCTTCGTCACGTTAGCGATTGAGCGGCACGCGCCGGGCTGGACCGCGCAGCGCAACTTCCTTTGTAATGGAGGTTGCTAGGTCTGCTCACCGGCCACGTACGCAACATGCAGGTGTGCAATGGGCGATGGGCCCAGACCCATGCGCGCTTAGGATTTAGACCGGCGTGCTGACCTCTCTGTTGTGCCTAGGTGGGGCTACGACGTGTTGATCTTCTGAGGCCGGGCATGACCCAGGAAAGTTATCCGGTCAAAGGGGATCGAGCGTGTTGGAAATGTGGTGCACCCCTGCAGGGAAGTTAATCTATTCGAATAGCCATGTCCCTCGATAAAAGGACGACCTAGAGTTGTACCTTGACCTTATGACAACTAGAACCAGATACTTAATAAAATACACCCTTCCAAGTGCCAGATACAACCCGGTGATTGCTCTCTCACAGGGCGACGAGGAGAGGATCGCCGGGTAGGTTTATGCTATGCAATGATACTTGGTTAACTTACCATCTACTCTCTTCTTCTGGTGCAAGATGGAGGTTGCCACAAGCGTAGTCTTTGATAGGACTAGCTATCCCCCTCTTATTTCGGCATTCTGCAGTTCAGTCCACATATGCTACCCTTTTCCATTTGATACCAATGCATACATATGTAGTGTAGCTCCTTGCTTGCGAGTACTTTGGATGAGTACTCACGGTTGCTTTGCTCCCCCTTTTCCCCTTTCTATACCCGGGTGTTGCGACCAGACGTTGGAGTCCAGGAGCCTGACGCCACCATCGACGATGACTCTGATACGTCTCCAACGTATCTACTTTTCCAAACACTTTTGCCCTTGTTTTGGACTCTAACTTGCATGATTTGAATGGAACTAACCTGGACTGACGTTGTTTTCAGCAGAATTACCATGGTGTTATTTATGTGCAGGAAACGTTCTCGGAATGACCTGAAACTTCACGGAGCCACTTTTCAGAAAATAAGAAAAATACCTGCCAAAGATGAAGGCCAGGGGGCCACCATCTCTTCACGAGGGTGGGGGCGCGCCTGCCCCCCTTGGGCGCACCCCCTACCTTGTGGGCCCCCTGTTGCCTCTCCGACTCCAACTCCACCTACATATATTGAGTTTCGGGGAGAAAAAAATCAGAGAGAAGAAATCATCGTGTTTTACGATACGGAGCCGCCACCAAGCCCTAAAACCTCTCGGGAGGGCTGATCTAGAGTCTGTTCGGGGCTCCAGAGAGGGGAATTCGTCGCCATCGTCATCATCAACCACCCCCATCACCAATTTCATGATGCTCACCGCCGTGCATGAGTAATTCCATCGTAGGCTTGCTGGACGGTGATGGGTTGGATGGGATCTACCATGTAATCGAGTTAGTTTTGTTAGGGTTTGATCCCTAGTGTCCACTATGTTCTGATATTGATGTTGCTATGACTTTGCTATGCTTAATGCTTGCCACTAGGGCCCGAGTGCCATGATTTCAGATCTAAACCTATTATGTTTTCATGAATATATGAGTGTTCTTGATCCTATCTTGCAAGTCTATAGTCACCTATTATTTGTTATGATCCGTTAACCCCGAAGTGACAATAATCGGGATACTTACCGGTGATGACCATAGTTTGAGGAGTTCATGTATTCACTATGTGTTAATGCTTTGTTCTGGTTCTCTATTAAAAGGAGGCCTTAATATCCCTTAGTTTCCGTAAGGATCCCGCTGCCACGGGAGGGTAGGACAAAAGATGTCATGCAAGTTCTTTTCCATAAGCACGTATGACTATATTCGGAATACATGCCTACATTATATCAATGAACCGGAGCTAGTTCTGTGTCACCCTAGGTTATGACTGTTACATGATGAACTGCATCCAGCATAATTCTCTATCACTGATCCATTGCCTACGAGCTTTTCATATATTGTTCTTTGCTTATTTACTTTTCCGTTACTATTGCTATCATCAGTACAAAATACCAAAACATTACTTTTACTACTGTTACCTTTTGCTACCATTATCATCACTATCATATTACTTTGCTACTAAATACTTTGCTACCGATATTAAGTTTCCAGGTGAGGTTGAATTGACAACTCAGCTGCTAATACTTGAGAATATTCTTTGGCTCCCCTTGTGTCAAATCAATAAATTTGGGTTGAATACTCTACCCTTGAAAACTGTTGCGATCCCCTATACTTGTGGGTTATCAAGACTATATTCTGGCACCGTTGTCGGGGAGCATAGATCTATTCTTTGAGTCACTTGGGATATATATCTGCTTATCATTATGAAGAACTTGAGAGATCCAAAAACCAAGATCTGTCCCTCAACTACGAGGGGAGGTAAGGAACTGCCATCTAGCTCTGCACTTGATTCACCTTTTGTTATGAGTAAGTTTGCGACACCTACACCAGCTTCTGCTATTCGATCTGATATGTCGCATGTTATTGATGATGCCACTTCTGCTATGCATGATACTTATGATGAAACTACCTATAAGCTTGATACTACTATGCCACTTAGTGATTTTCTTGATGAACAACTTGCTAGAGATAGAGAGATTGAAAATATTGAATCTGATGATACTGATGAAAGTGATGATGAAGAATCACTCGTTATTCCTAAGGGTTATGTCTTTGATCAAGAAGCTTCTTTTGCTATTTTAGCTTGCCAAAATAGAAATGAAATCAAAAGATTATTAGCTAAATGGAGTAAGCAATCTTTAAATGCTAGAATGAAACCTGACCCTGCTTTTGCTACTTCACCTATCTTTGTTACTGATAAGGATTATGAATTCTCTATTGATCTTGATATAATTACTTTGGTTGAATCTGATCCTTTTCATGGTTATGAATCTGAAACTGTTGTGGCACATCATACTAAATTGAATGATATAGCCACCCTGTTCACTAAAGATGAGTGAACTCGTTACTTTTACATCCTTAAAATATTTTTGTTCTCATTAAAGGGTGATGCTAAGATATGGTTTAATTCTCTTGATCCTGGTTGTGTGCATAGTCCCCATGATATGATTTATTACTTCTCTGCTAAATATTTCCCTGCTCATAAGAAACAAGCTGCTTTAAGGGATATATATAATTTTGTGCAAATTGAAGAAGAGAGTCTCCCACAAGCTTGGGGGAGGCTTCTCCAATTACTTAATGCTTTGCCTAATCATCCTCTTAAGAAAAATGAAATACTTGATATCTTTTATAATGGACTAACCGATGCCTCCAGAGATTACCTGGATAGTTGTGTTGGTTCTGTTTTCAGGGAAAGAACACCGGATGAAGCTGAAATTCTATTGAATAATATGTTGAAAAATGAAAATAATTGGACACCTCGGGAGCCAATTCCTGAGCCTATTCCTAAACCAACTCCGAAGAAGAGGGGTATTCTATTTCTCAGTCCTGAAGATATGCAAGAGGCAAACAAATCTATGAAAGAAAAAGGTATTAAAGTTGAAGATGTTAAGAATTTACCTCCTATTGAAGAAATACATCGTCTTAATTTATCACCTGTTGAAGAAACATATAATCTTAATCCTTTACATACTGAAGAAACTCATGGTCTTGATAACCCGACACAGGTAGTAAAGGAAAATTCCCTCTATAGATATGATAAAGTTGTAATCCCATTTACTAAATTTGCTAGCCCATGCTTAGATGAGTTTGATAAATTTATGGATAAGCAAGAAGATTTTGATGCTTATTTTGGTAGACAGTTGAAAAACAATTCAAATATGCTTGAACACTTAGGAGATTATATGGCCAATGTTAAAGGTGAACTTAAACTTATTAGTAAACATGCTTCTATGGTTACCACTCAAGTAGAACAAGTACCTAAAGCTCAAAATGATTTTCTCAATGAATTGAATAGTAAAAATAATGATAATGATGTGAGAGTGGCTACTAGAACTGGTAGAATGACTCAGGAACCTTTGTATCCTGAAGGCCACCCTAAGAGAATTGAGAAACATTCTCAGAGAAATAATATAGATGCCCCTAGTTCTTCTAAAAAGAAGAAAAAGAAAAATGATAGGACTTTGCATGCTTCTAGTGATCCTATTGTTGAAACACCTGAGAATCCAAATGATATTTCTATATCTGATGTTGAAACTCAATCTGGTAATGAACCTGAAACTAATGATAATTTTAATGATAATGTTCATGATGATGCTCAACCTAGTAATGATAATGATATAGAAATTGAACCTGCTATTGATCTTGATAACCCACAATCAAAGAATCAATGTTATGATAAGAAAGACTTTGTTGCTAGGAAACATGGTAAAGAAAGAGAGCCTTGGGTTCATAAACCCATGCCTTTTCCTCCCAAACCATCCAAGAAAAAGGATGATGAAGATTTTGAGCACTTTGCTGAAATGATTAGACCTATATTTTTGCGTATGCGATTAACTGATATGCTCAAAACCAATCCTTATGCTAAGTACATGAAAGATATTATTACAAATAAAATAAAGATACCAGAAACTGAAATTTCCACCATGCTTGCTAATTATACTTTTAACGGTGGAATACCAAAGAAACTTGGAGATCCCGGTGTACCCACTATACCATGCTCTATTAAAAGAAACTATGTTAAAACTGCTTTATGTGATCTTGGAGCCAGTTTTAGTGTTATGCCTCTCTCTTTATATCGTAGACTTGACTTGAATAAGTTGACACCTACTAAAATATCTTTGCAAATGGCTGATAAATCAACTGCTATACCTGTCGGTATTTGTGAGGATGTGCCTGTTGTAGTTGCAAATGTTACTATTTTAATGGACTTTGTTATTCTTGGTATTCCCGAGGACGATAGTATGTCTATTATTCTTGGAAGACCTTTTTCGAATACTGCAGGGGTTGTTATTGATTGCACTAAAGGCAATGTCACTTTTCATGTTAATGGTAATGAGCATAGGGTACACTTTCCGAGGAAACAACCTCAAGTTCATAGTATCAACTCTATTGGAAAAATTCCATCAATTATATTTGGAGGTTTTGAATTTCCTCTTCCTACTGTCAAGAAGAAAGATGATATTCTTATAATTGGGGATGTGCATATCCCCATTGAGGTAACATAGTGTTATTCGAAATTTCTCCGGTTCCATGTTATTCGGAATGAGTTCGTTAACAAGACTTGATCAACCTTGTTAGTGGATTCCTTTTGATGATCATGAGATGGATGAAACTAGAAGGCACAACCTTCTGTACCCCACTTTTAGTTTCTGTTATTTATATTAAATAAAATAAAAATAAATATTTTACTGTCTGTTATCTGATTATCCGTGCAATATAAAAATACCTCGAAAATAAAAGTTCTCCAAATGCCCTGAAATTTAAATATGATTTTATCTAGAATATTTGAGGATTTATGGAACTGAGAACACACCAGGGGGGTCAACCACCTGCCCACGAGGGTGGAGGGCGCGCTGTAACGCCCATGATGTGGCTATATCTCCCACGTGTTGAAGCACGACTTAGAGGCATAACCGCATTGTAAGCAATGTCGCAAGTGAGGTAATCTTCACAACAAACCATGTAATAATAAGGAAAAGAGATACATAGTTGGCTTACACTCGCCACGTCACACAAATAGCATAAATATCATTACATTCATCCAGATACACTCAAGGTCCGACTACGGAACCCAAAACAAAGAACAACCCCAAATGCGACAAAGTCCCCGATCGCCCCAACCGGGCACCACTACTGATCGTATGGAAAGGAAACGTAGTATCGTCCTGAGTCCTCATCGAACTCCCACTTGAGCTCAGTCGAATCACCAGGAGCGGTATCATCGGTCCCTGCATCTGGTTTTGGAAGGAATCTGTGAGTCAGGGGGACTCAGCAATCTCACACCATCGCGATCAAGACTATTTAAGCTTATAGGTAGGGTAAAGGTATGAGGTGGTGCTGCAGCAAGCGACTAGCATATTTGGTGGCTAACATACGCAAATGAGAGCGAGAAGAGAAGGCAAGGCCCGGTCGATAAACTTTGATCAAGAAGTGATCCTAGAACAACCTACGATCAAACATAACTCGAGACCGTGTTCTCCTCCCGGACTCCGCCGAAAAGAGACCATCATGGCCACACACTTTGTTGATTCATTTTAATTAAGTTAAGTTAAAGGTTATCTACAATCGAACATTACCAAATTCCCATCTGCCCATAACAGCGGACACGGATTTCGAAAGATCAAATCCCTGCAGGGGTATCCCAACTTAGCCCATCACAAGCTCTCACGGCCAATGAAGGATATTCCTTCTCCCAAGACAATCCGATCAGACTCGGAATCCCGGTTACAAGACATCTCGACAATGGTAAAACAGGTCCAGCAAGACCACCCGCTGTGCCGACAAATCCCGATAGGATCTACATATCTTGTTCTTAGGGCACACCGGATAAGCTAAGTGTACGGAAGCCAACGTAACCCAAGTTGCCAAGGGACGGCCCCGCATGGTGCTCTGGGTTGGACCAACACTTAGAGAAGCACTGGCCTGAGGGGTTTAAAATAAAGATGACCCTTGAGTCTGCGAAACCCAAGGGAAAAAGGCTAGGTGGCGCATGGTAAAACCAAGGTTGGGCCTTGCTGGAGGAGTTTTATTCAAGGCGAACTGTCAAGGGGTTCCCATTATAACCCAACCGTGTAAGGAACGCAAAATCAAGGAACATAACACCGGTATGACGGAAACTAAGGCGGCAAGAGTGGAACAAAACACCAGGCATAAGGCCAAGCCTTCCACCCTTTACCAAGTGTATAGGTGCATTAAGATAAACAAGATGTGATAATGATATCCCAACAATAAATATGTTCCAACAAGGAACAAACTCAAATCTTCACCTGCAACTAGCAACACTATAAGAGGGGCTGAGCAAAGCGGTAACATAGCCAAACAACGGTTTGCTAGGACAAGGTGGGTTAGAGGTTTGACATGGCAATATGGGTGGCATGATAAGCAGGTGGTAGATATCGTAGCATAGGCATAGCAAAAGAGCGAGCATCTAGCAAGCAAAGATAGAAGTGATTTCGAGGGTATGGTCGTCTTGCCTGCAAAGGTCTCCGAGTTGACTTGATCCTCGTAAGCGTACTCAACGGGATCCTCGATCACATACTCGTCTCCCGGCTCTACCCAAGTAAGAAAAACAAGCAAAGGGAGACACAATCAACCACGTGCAATGCACAAGCAACATGATGCAAAACATGTCATGATATGCGGGATGCGGTATGCGATGCATATGCATGATTTGGAAAGGAATGATTCAACCTGGCCTCAACTTGTAAAACCAAGAGTGCCACTGGAAAGGTGAGTTGATTTCGGTCGAAATCGATATAAAGATCACCAGAATCGGACGCACAGTTTGGAAATGACAAGCAAAACAAATATGGCACAAAGCTGTGATTAACAGCACGAGGCCATCTAAATGCATCAAGAACAATATGCTACAGCACTCTAACATAGCAACAAAGTACATGGCAGGGATCCACTCAAGATGCTTCACAAAAGATGAACACTGATCTATGGCTAATTCAGTCAATAGCAGGTTCAAACAAGCCTGGCAAAAGTGCAAAAGATATCAGGTTTCAGACTTTGTGAAATTAACATCAAGTCAGGAATTTAACATCAGGAAGCAATGTTTAGAGCAATGTAACCACATGCTACAGGAACATATCATGGCAAAGCAAGGCATGGCATGAAGCTACTCAAAGCATACAACAAAAGTCCCTTACTGACCATAAGCCAAAAGGGATCAGAAAATACAATGGAAACCATGTGAACATAACAATTATCGTTAACAGATTCAGACTTAGTGAAAAACTGGAACATGGCAAAACAGATATCAAGTAGGCATGTTTACGAGCTCTATGCACTCACCACAAGGCATTTCATGAGAAACTAAGCATACACCCAGCAATTAGACATGGCATAGAAGCTATACATGGCAAGAACAACAACATAGCATGCACGGAACAACTACAACAACCTCGGCAAAATTGCTAAACAAGTTAACAATCTGCCAGGAACATTTTATAGCAAAAATAGAGCTCGATTGACTCAAGCTAGGGTGCTCCATAATTGCAAACAGAGACAGGGATGGATAGAGCATCACAATATCTACAAAACATCCTTACTGATCATGCTCAAAAGAGGCATGGATCACTCGGTAGCAACATGAACACATGGCATAAAAAATATATACAGGGCAATGACTTAGAATATTTCTAAGTCCCTGAAATCAGCAACATTAAGTAAGCTACTTTGCATGCTTGTACTAGTCACCACAGAGATCACAAAAATACATGGCATACACCCCTGTAAAGATGGCATGGCATACTTCAAATCACATATAGAGCTCAAGATCATAGCATGCACACATTAATCATGGCAAAAATGACAAAAGTGCATTTGCTGATAATAATATGAAACTAACATCACATAGCCCTCTTCCAACAGTATTTCGGGCGTCAAGATGAGCTCAAATGAACATGATGCAATGACATGAAATGAAGTACTCGTCGAGACGAACATTTCGATATGCTACACGCATGAATCGGAGCCACGGATGCAGAGTTATGGCATGTCAAAGTATGCAAAAAATAACTAGGGTTAGGTCAAAAGTCAACCGAGGGATTCCAGATCTGGATCGGGCCGGATCACTGTAGCTGCACGCGGCCCGAGGTTCGCTCAGCCGGAGTTTCATCGAAACAGGGCTACCGGAGTGAGGAGAGGCCGGATCCGGGGTGTGGTCGCCGGAGTCGGACTTGGCGCGATCGACGAGGGGGCGGCGAGGCGGCGGTGGACGGTGAGCGGCGCCGGAGTGAGGACGCGGCTGCTGGAGCGGGGCGGCGCCGGTGATGGCGCACGGCGGCCGGAGCAGATGGCGGGCGGCGACACTAGAGAGCTCGGGTGGCGCCGGAGGAAGCAGGTGGCGGTGGGACGCGGGCGTTGCTATGGGCCGGGGAGGGCCGGCGATGGGCCCCGCGGGCCTTGGCAGCGCGGCGATGTGGGGCTCGGCTCCAGGCAACGTGGCGCGTCCAGATTGGACGAGGGCGGCGGCGGACGCGCCCGAACGCCCGGCAGACGTGTCCGGCTGCGGGAGGAGGGAGATGGACTAGGTTTTGCCCTAAAATTTCGGGGAGTGGCCTTTATATAGAGGTAGATGGAGCTAGGAGACTCCAAATGAGGTGCAGTTTTCGGCCACGCGGTCGTGATCGAACGATCTAGATGATGGAGTAGGTTTAGGTGGGTTTTGGGCCACTTTGGAGAGATGTTGGGCTGCAGCACACACGAGGCCTTTTTGGTCCCTCGGTTAACCGTTGGAGTATCAAACGAAGTCCAAATGGCACGAAACTTGATAGGCGGTCTACTAGTAGTAAGCCAAGGCTGCATGGCAAGTCTTGGTCCAATCCGAAAACATTTAACCCCCACACCCGAAAAGAGGTAGAAAGGGACACCGAGGACATAGGAGCGCCGGAATGCAAAACGGACAACGGGGAAAATGCTCGGATGCATAAGACGAACATGTATGCAAATGCGATGCACGTGATGATATGATATGAGATGCATGACAAAGACCAAAGCACACGGAGACAAAAACCTGACAACGAGGAAATAACATAACTTAGTGCCGGAAACGGCAAGAGTTGGAATACAAATATGGCAGGTTACATACGGGGTGTTACACGCGCCCACCCCTCTAGGGCGCGCCCCCTGCCTCGTGGGCCCACGGTGGCCCTCCTCCACTTATTCCTGCACCCACACACTTAATCTTCCTCTCACAAACACGAATAACCATCTCAAACCCGAGTACAAGCTCGTTTTGCTGCCATTTTCGATCTCCTTGCTCAAAGCACCTCTCACAAAACTGCTTGGGGAGATTGTTCCTTGGTATGTGACTCCTCCATTGGTCCAATTAGTTTTTGTTCTATTGCTTTATTCATTGCAAATTTTTGCTGCTTAGGTGACCCTGTTCTTGAGCTTGCATGTCAAATTTATATGGTCAAAAGTAGTTTTGATGCATGATATAGGCCCTAGGCACTTGTAGGAGTAGTTGCTATCAATATTATTGAGTTTGGTTTACTTTTATTTTGAAGTTACTAAAAATTTCAGAATTTTTCAGAAAATGATGAGGAGACTTTTGAGGGGCTCATCGAGCCAAAGCTCGAAGGAAAAGGCACCAAAGCCTAAGTATAATCTGCCTCGCACTGCAGAGGTTCGGGCGTGTGAATGGCCTTCCGAGGATTTCTTGAGAGCAACCGGGATTTATGAAGATTTTCATGAATTGGCTCATAATGCAGGCCTCACTGCTTTCCTCCACGACCAATGCGATCAGTATCTCTTACTCACAAATAGCTTTGTGCAAAACTTTGATTTTCATTCTAGGAACTCACCACCTATGGTGGAGTTTCATTTATATGATGAGCATAAGGAGATGTCACTTTATTATTTTTGTCGGATTTGTTTAGTCCCTTTCGAGGGCAAGACAGAAGAACCACATCGTGATGATGTGGAGGGGTTTATTGATAATATCACTGTAGGGGAAACAAGGAAGGTTTCCGATGCACGAATCACTAGCATACATTTTCCTGTTTTACGCTACTTTGCATTATTTGCTAGTCGTTGCTTAATTGGTCGCGAAAACTATGGAAACCTTAGTATCCCTGATATTATTATTTTGCTCCAAGGTTTATATGGTGATAACACTTTTAGTATGGGCGGCATTATTTCCAAATGGTTAAGTATGAACCATACAAAGGGCCCCATCTTTGGAGGCATCTATGCTTCACGCCTAGCTGCACATTTTAACATACCTATTAGGCATTCTGAGAAGGAAGAAAAAGTGCTGCCTCATGTTTATCTAGATTACAAAATTATGGTGGCACATGATTTTATTGTTAAGAATAGGGAAGGAGAGCTTAAATATCAATTGTTCTTTAACAAACATCATCCTTAGACTATTACCCTGCCTGCTCCTTCTTTGTTTGATTTATCTGTAGGCACGTACCTTGTTCCGTTGAATGCTATTCACGCCTACCGGAACCCTGCACCAGCTGAGGAGCCAGAGCCGGAACCACAATTTGATCCTTCACGACAGTCTAATTACCAGTGGGATCCGGAGATGATTGTCAGCCAGTGGCAATCGGAGTCTTCCCCTTCTACATCGCAGTACGACCCCAACTATTATTATGGATATCCGCCAGGCCAGCCGTGGCCATAGACCAACTTAGGCCAAAAGCCTAAGCTTGGGGGAGTACGTATTTCCCACCAACATTACATTTATACTCACACACTCATTGCTAGATATCGGTGCTCATACTTTTTCATTGTATCATCCATGCTAGTTTATTTTCCTTTTTATGCTTTCTTCTTGTGTGTTTAATAAACCTTAAGAAAAACCAAAAAAAATTATTAGTTGTAGCTTTTAATTAATTTACCTTCCATGCTTGTAGTAGTAATTAAAAAGAAAACCCAAAAATATTTCTTGTTCTTCTTTTGCTTGCTGGGAGCTTTCCCGTGTAAATAGTTTTATTTATTTTCTTTTCTTTGGGGGTCGATAGGAGAAGACCATAATTAAATTGTTGAAGTGGCTCTTATATGCATTATTGTTTATCTGACAAAAGAGCCCATATTGCCTTGTCTTCTCCTATTTATTGAATGCTTGCAGATTCCAGCTTAGTCCAATGCACGTGCACTATTATTATTATTATTCACATCGTTCGGTCATGCAAGTGAAAGGCAATTATGATGATATATGATGGACTGGCTGAGATGAGAAAAGCTGGTATGAACTCGACCTCTTCTGTTTTTGTAAATATGATTAGTTCATCATTCCTGATTCAGCCTATTATGAATAAACATGTTTGCAATGACAACTAGAGATCATAGTTTCTTGTGCCATGCTTGATTAGCTATGAGTTATAATGGTTTACCTTGCGTGCCAACATGCTATTAAAATGGTTATGATGTGGTATCATAGGGTGGTATCCTCCTCTGAATGATTTAAGTGACATGACTTGGCACATGTTCACGCATGTAGTTGAAACAAAATCGACATAGCCTTCACGATATTTATGTTCATGGTGGATTATATCCTACTCATGCTTGCATTCGGTGTTGATTAATTTTAATGCATGTTCATGACTGTTGTCGCTCTCTAGCTGGTCGCTTCCTAGTCTTTTGCTAGCCTTCACCTGTACTAAGCGGGAATACTGCTTGTGCATCCAAACTCCTTAAACCCCAAAGTTATTCCACATGAGTCCACGATACCTACCTATATACGGTATCTACCTGCCGTTCCAAGTAAATTTTTATGTGCCAAACTCTAAAGCTTCAAATAAATATCCTGTTTTGTATGCTCGAATAGCTCATGTATCAACTAGTCCTGTCCGTATCTTCCATGTTAGGCGGATTATTCTCAAGAGGAGTGGACTCCGCTCCTCACTCACGAGATAAATAGCGGGTCACCGGGATGCCCAGTCCCATGCTTTATGCAAACCAAATCAAAATAATTGAAAACAAAACTCCCCCTTGGACTCTTGTTAGTTAGAGGCACTCATTGTTTCGAGCAAGCTATGGATTGATGCTTGTTGGTGGAAGGGGGCGTATAAACTTTACCATTCTGTTTGGGAACCGCCTATAATGTGTGTAGCATGGAGATATCGCCATCTCTTGGTTGTTATGTTGACAATGAAAGTATACCGCTCAAAATATTATTCACCTCTATTTCAAAACCGAGCTCTGGCACCTCTACAAATCCCTGCTTCCCTCTGTGAAGGTCCTATCTATTTACTTTTATGCTGAGTCATCATCCTCTTATTAAAAAGCACCAGTTGGAGAGCACCACTGTCATTTGCATTCATTACTGTTAGTTTACATTGAGTATGACTTGACTGGATCTCTTTTACAATGAGTTACAATGTCTAGTCAGTCCTTGGTATTTAAAGGTGCTCTGCATTTATGTTTTGCGGTCTCAGAAAGGGCTAGCGAGATACCACCTTGTTATATCATATTATGATTGTTTTGAGAAAGTGTTGTCATCCTAGATTTATTATTATGGCTCGCTAGTTGATCATGCTATCGATATGAGTAAACTTGAGACCTATGCGTTATTGTGAATGTGGTTAGTTATAATCTTTGCTGAAAACTTGAATGTTGGCTTTACATATTTACAACAACAACAACAAACAGAGTTTGTAAAAGTTTTTCTTTATCACTTTCAGTTTCTCAACTGAATTTCTTCAGGACAAGCAAAGGTTTAAGCTTGGGGGAGTTGATACGTCTCCAACGTATCTACTTTTCCAAACACTTTTGCCCTTGTTTTGGACTCTAGCTTGCATGATTTGAATGAAACTAACCCAGGCTGACGTTGTTTTCAGCAGAATTACCATGGTGTTATTTATGTGCAGGGGAAAACGTTCTCGGAATGACCTGAAACTTCACGGAGCCACTTTTTAGAAAATAAGAAAAATACCTACCAAAGACGAAGGCCAGGGGGCCCACCGTCTCTCTACGAGGGTGGGGGGCGCGCCTGCCTCCCTAGGGCGCCCCCCCTACCTCGTGGGCCCCCTGTTGCCTCTCCGACTCCAACTCCACCTCCATATATTGAGTTTCGGGGAGAAAAAAATCAGAGAGAAGAAATCATTGTGTTTTACGATACAAAGCCGCCGCCAAGCCCTAAAACCTCTCGGGAGGGCTAATCTGGAGTCCATTCGGGGCTCCGGAGAGGGGAATCCATCGCCATCGTCATCATCAACCATCCTCCATCACCAATTTCATGATGCTCACTGCCGTGCGTGAGTAATTCCATCGTAGGCTTGCTGGACGGTGATGGGTTGGATGGGATCTATCATGTAATCGAGTTAGTTTTGTTAGGGTTTGATCCCTAGTGTCCACTATGTTTTGAGATTGATGTTGCTATGACTTTGCTATGCTTAATGCTTGTCAGTAGGGCCCGAGTACCATGATTTCAGATCTGAACCTATTATGTTTTCATCAATATATGAGTGTTCTTGATCCTATCTTGCAAGTCTATAGTCACCTATTATGTGTTATGATCTGTTAACCCTGAAGTGACAATAATCAGGATACTTACCGGTGATGACCGTAGTTTGAGGATTTCATGTATTCACTATGTGTTAATGCTTTGTTCCGGTTCT
Source organism: Triticum urartu (assembly GCF_056163025.1). Lineage (NCBI taxonomy): Eukaryota > Viridiplantae > Streptophyta > Magnoliopsida > Poales > Poaceae > Triticum > Triticum urartu. The sequence continues at coordinate 357,194,685 of NC_141876.1, read as the reverse complement.
CTATTAAAAGGAGGCTGTCGGTGTCAAAACCGGTGGATCTCGGGTAGGGGGTCCCAAACTGTGCATCTAAGGCAAATGGTAACAGGAGGCAGGGGACACGATGTTTTACCCAGGTTCGGGCCCTCTTGATGGAGGTAAAACCCTACATCCTACTTGATTAATATTGATGATATGGGTAGTACAAGAGTAGATCTACGACGAGATCAGAGAGGCTAGACCCTAGAAGCTAGCGTATGGTATGATTGTATGTTGTCCTACAGACTAAAACCCTCCGGTTTATATAGACACCGGAGAGGGTTAGGGTTACACAAGGTCGGTTACAAAGGAGGAGATATCCATATCCGTATTGCCTAGCTTGCCTTCCACGCCAAGGAGTGTCCCATCCGGACACGGGACAAAGTCTTCAATCTTGTATCTTCATAGTCCAACAGTCCGGCCAAAGGATATAGTCCGGCTGTCCGGAGACCCCCTAATCCAGGACTCCCTCAGTAGCCCCTAAACCAGGCTTCAATGACGATGAGTCCGGCGCGCGGTGTTGTCTTCGGCATTGCAAGGCGGGTTCCTCCTCCGAACACATCACAGAAGAGTTTGAATACCAGGATAACGTCCGACCCTGCAAAATAAATTCCACATACCACCGTAGAGAGAATAATATTTCCACAAATCTTGATCTGCTGACACGCTTTGGCACCATGACATCAGGCCATGGCTCGGTGATTATTCGAACCGTTTTTCTTCAACCAGCTCCACACATAACGCGTGGCGGTTTCTTGACACGTCTGGTCAAAGCAGAGATCGTGTTCCCCTAATTATGGGATTCTCATCAATACGGTTGTGGGTAACCCAACCGTGCCCAGGACTCTTAGATTTTAGGCAAGTCCCAAACGGCCACTAGGAGGACGCTTGATATTCACCCTCTTTATAAAGGGACAAGGCTTTTACTTTATCAATCATAGTCCAGATCTAGCCTTCAAGGCCAGTGGATGCCCTCCTCCGTTATGGAAGAGGATATCACAAAGTTGAGGTAGTCCAGATACCTGACCGCCGAGGTTTCGCATCGGCTGCCAGCCCGATGGAAAGTCGTCCCTACTCCTGAACCCAATGAGAATGTTGTGTTCATCTCCCACTTCCTCCGAGGTCTAGGCCTCACTCTGGATCCCTTCGTTAGGGGTTTGATGTTCTATTACGGGCTAGATTTCCATGACCTAGCCCTGGACTCCTTTCTCCACATCTTGGCATTTATTGTCGTATGTGAGGCCTTCCTCCGCATTAACCCTCACTTCGGCCTGTGGCTCAAGACCTTTGACGTGAAGCTGAAGATGGTCGAGGGGCAGCATGTAGCGTGTGGAGGCGCATTAATAAGCAAGATCGCTGGAGCTCCATGGCCAAAGTGTTCCTTTCCAGAGGTGTCCGGATTATGGCAACGAGAGTGGTTTTACATCACAGCTCCTAGAAGTGCCAAGTGGGTGGCTCCCCCTGCTTTCCGCTCGGGCCCTCCACCACAACTGATGTCATGGATTAGCAGAGGGCTGAGCTAGGGTCCAGCCAAGGACGTGCCTATACTGCAGAGCCGCATTCAAGATCTCTTCAAAGGAGATTCCAATCTGGTTATGGTGGTGCAAGTCATGCTGGTTCGTCGAGTCCAGCTTGCAAACACCGGCCCCTCCGCATGTGGGAGTTCAACCCAGAAGGACCGCGTACTATTCAGAATTTCCTCGGCCTGACGCTTGAGGAGATGTATAAATCATTCTTCGGACCCCAAATAGACTTTCTGAATACTACTTAGGATGTGGGCCTGAGCAGCAACCGCACCACCGACCAAGTAAGTAATCCTCTAGCCGAACACACCGTCTTTTATTTATCATGACGTCATTCTGAGAAATCGCTCTTTGACCAGGACTGGCTAACAAAGGCGAAGATGATTCGGTATTCGGCCCCCCTTCCTGAGGGTTTGGACAATCCGGTACTGGAAAAGATGCTCGAGCTAGCACCTTGCCCGGAGCCCTCAAAGGTAGATAAAGGGGGGGAATAATGAGGGCAAAAGTGGGCCCCCACCGCTACCAATTCCAACCGAGGGAATGAGCACCTCCGCGAGGGAGGATAACAAAAGGGAAGAATTCGACATTCTCTTGCCCCGTGGAAGGAAGAGGACCGCCTCTGAAGATCCCAAAGCCAAGGCTTCCAAACGGGAGAAGAAATCTCCACCAGAGGGTCCGGCCCCGGAGGGTGCTCTTGCCACACAAAGTCCGTGCAAAGATTAGCCCTCTAACGAGTTGTAAGTTATGGAAAAATACTTTATAGTAAAAATATTATACCTTTCTTCCAAGGAAGATAACCGAAGCATTTATCTTGCAGTTCGGATCTCAGCCCTTCTCAGCAAAGCTCCTCTTCGGGGGATCTTCTTCCAGAGATGATGGAGAGCGAAACGCCTCCCCCAAACTCCTACGCTCAAGAAGCGGGCGACCTTGAAGTGTCGTCTCGGAGAGCCTCCCCGGATCCGGTGAGGCCAGTAGATAATCCTATGGTCACCCGAATTCCCCAGTATCTGGCTCTTGAAGAGAGCAAACAGAAAAGTCCGGCATCGTCTGGTATGCGGTCGGACGTACTGAGGGAGCTGTTGGAGCGAGCGGACATCTCAGAAGAACACCGTATGTTGATGGGTACGGTGATGGAAAGAATTTCGTCCACCGAAAGCGGATTGCATGAGGCCTTTATGAGTCTACTGACCGGCTTTGAGGTACGTGAAATGATATACTTTTTGATAGTACCGCACATTTTTAGGCGTGCCCTGTGTAGATAGTAGCTCCTGAGACTCTGGTTGTCGTCGAGAACGGCGGCGAACAGAGGATCATAGTCCCAGGTAATAACCATACCGCTTTAATGTGCAGGTAGTGGAAGCTCCGGTGGCTAGCCGGACTCATGAGTTTGCCAAACTAAAGCGGCAACCGGATGCGTCAGACGCCGACATCGAGCTTGTTAACAAGCGGCTTGACAAGGCACAGGGTAAGTAATGTTTTCTGGTGAATGTCACATAGTAAGAGTAGCGTGATGCCAGTATCTTTAATATGTTGTGACTGCAAATGGAGCTGCCACCGTGGAAACCCTTCGGGCGGAACTTGCCTGAGCCAAAGAACAAGCAAGGATTAGTAATGTGGCTGCTTTAAAGGCGGCCGAAAGTTAAGAGACGAAAAGGCTGCACATTGCGAGAGCAAAGATAGAATGGCTGAGATGGCTGTAAAGTTAAAAGACACTGTCGACCATTGACAGTTCCTTGAAGAAGAAAACCGGGCAAGGGCGACGGACCTCGAGAAGGCCACAATGGCGACCAAGGACACCCGCTCTGCCATGAGAGTGAAGAAGGAGGAAGCGCGTGAAGCCGGGGATATTGCGGCTGGGAAGCCCTTTATGCTGCGGAGGAAGTTCGGAGATCCGCGGTATGCCCCTCTGGATCGGCTGTGGAGTTCGGCAGATGCATATATGGACTTGGCGGCGAGCGCTGTTGATGCGTCCGAATACTTCCGAGATCAAACAGATCGTGAAGTGGACAAGCTGTTCTGGTCGCAGTTTAACGTTCCAGAGCATCCGCTTCCACTAACTGATCAGCTTGCCGAATGGGCCGAACTCAATAGATTGTCCGGACTTGCCATGAGGTCCGTCGTAGATCATTTGTGGCCAGAAAAGCCAAAGCCGAACAGCTATTTCAGCTTAGTGCAGCAGTTCCTTGGTGCGGTGCCGCGCATCAATGCGATGAAAAGGTCGGCGTGTATAGAAGGCTTGCGGATGGCCTTTGCCCGTGTCAAAGCATACTGGGCGGAGATGGATGCTGCCACTGTTGCGGCGCAGGGTTCGGGCATAGGCCGACTGGCTACCAATCACTATTTCGAAGAAGTTCTCGAGGGTGCTCGCTTGATAGAGGCCCAGTGCTCGAAGAATATTATGTTTGAGTGACATGTATTCCCAATGTAAAAACAATGTTTATGAAATTTATTAAGGCTATATTTACACTTTTTCCTGAAAGTAATATGATGCCTCCTGTGCGGCCGTTTATGTATATATGTATATAACCTGAAAGATTGCAGTCGTCGGCTTCAACCCCCACGCATATAATGCGGAGGTGTTCGCAAAAGACGCGTGTTCACACTTAATCTAATGTCTTGGTCCTATTAAGGAGGTGATAGCGCAGCGAACGAGGCAACCGGACTATAATGCTTTAACACTTTCACTTAGCCATAGGAGTTTGACGGTGGGGCTACTATATAGCCCCTGGTGGCTCCGCACTCTCCCGAATTCGGGGTGCCTACATGCCTGGCCGGGAAATGGCCCTTCGTTAAGGTGGAGGAATTCTAACATTCTGATAGGTCATCGAGTGGCTGACCAGTCTCACGCTATATCATGACAGTCAGTTTTCGGCTTTCTCTACTGAGGTGCTCGTCCGGATGAACCGGGGCACAATCGCAGTAGTTCTCCTGGTGCCGCCTTAGCCGATAGAGCGGAACGTAAGGCAGCAAAACACAGGAGCCAGGCAAACCCAACATTTGACCAAAGACATGATTCGGAGCTGATGCATATAAGGCCAAACTCGCGACGCCGAACACTCCCTAAGGTATTCGGTGTTTATGGTATAAACCGGGCCTAGACAGTGCCCTTTGTAAGAAGCCCGTGGTGTCTAGGTACGTGCATTATTCTGACGTGGCCACATGCCAAGACGTCAGCATCCTTCTCAATAGTACTGAGAATCCGAGGGATGTGTATCAACAAAAGACAATTAGAAAGGTTTACGCAGGGTATTAATCTAAAAAGAATCCTTGGAACGGGCCCCAGGTGCACGTCTGCGCCTGTGTCTCCGTTGTGCCGTATCCTGGACGGGTGTAGCACGATGGTCATCTATAAAAGAGAGGAACTTAGGTGAAAAGTTGTCATGCAAAAAGGTAGGTTTTAAAGAAACCATGTACAATTCAAGATGAGTAAAAATTGCCACTTGTCTGCGTGCGTTGAGCCCCTTGTATTTGTAATAGGGGTGTGGCCATCAAACCTGTATGAAGTACATATAGCTGCGTCGGACTCGTCTAACCATGTCTGTAGTCTTGACGACCTATCGAATGCTTTAGTTGGTGGGGCCGTTTTAGTGTGCAGCTGCCAAGGCAGCCGCACTTTCTTCGGTGCACAGGGATCGCTCAATATTTCCATTTACTGTAATGATGCCACGTGGACCGGGCATCTTAAGCGTAAGGGAAGCGTAATGCAGTATTGCATTAAAGCGAGTGAAAGGTTCGCGTCCAAATAGTGCTTGATAGCCACTTTGGAACGGAGCAATGTGGAAGGTTAAATTTTCGCTACGGAAGTTATCGGGGAAGCCGAATATAACCTCTAGTAGCAGGGAGCCCGTGCAATGAGCCCCTGGGCCTGGCGTTACTCCTTTAAAGGTAGTATTGCCGTGGCAAATTTTCGTTGGGTCTATCCCCATTTTGCGGATTGTGTCCTGATATATCAGGTTTAGACTGCTGCCACCGTCCATCAGGACTCATGTGAAATGGTATCCGTCAATTATTGGATCTAATACCAAGGCAGCCCATCCTGCACGCCGGATACTTGCTGAGTAATCCTGATGGTCGAAAGTGATAGGTTGAGACGACCAGTGGCAGGACTCCGCGGTGATAGGCCCTTGGGCATATTTCTCTAGGAGTGTCGCTTTGTTTCTCCCCTTGATCACGTGTAACATGTTTACTGTATTGACTTCTGGTGGAAATTTCTTTTGTTCCCAGTGTCTTGCTTGAGAGGCTCATCCTCGTATTCCCTTGGTGTATCCTCCCCCTTGTGTACGGCATTGAGCTTGCCGGACTGCTCGAAGACCCAACATTCTCTGTGGGTATGATTAGCGGGTTTACCAGGGGTGCTATGGATCTGACATATTTGGTCCAAAATTTTGTTTAGGATGGACAGTTCGTCTCTGCTGCCTTTAGGGGGCGGCTTTTGCTGACCTGGCCGAGAGCTTCTAAATCCGGCGTTGACCGCCGTGCTCTTCGGGCTGTCTTCTTTATTTCGGCAATTATTATTTTTGCTACGTCGTGATTTCCTGTTTCCATCTCTAACTTCGGATGTACTTGGGTCGCTGGTGCCGCATCTGGCTAGCCAGCTGTGCTCACCCGCGCGAAAGCGGGTCATGAGGCTTGTTAATGCCGCCATTGTTCTCGGCTTTTCTTGGCCGAGGTGTCTAGCAAGCCATTCGTCACGAACGCTGTGTTTGAAAGCCGCTAAGGCTTCGGCGTCCGGACAGTCGACTATTTGGTTCTTTTTAGTAAGAAACCTGTCCCAAAGCTTTCGGGCTGACTCTCCGGGCTGTTGAGTTGTATGACTCAAATCATCCGCATCCGGAGGTCGGACATAAGTTCCTTGAAAATTTGCCCGAAAAGCGTCTTCGAGCTCTTCCCAGCTTCCAATGGAGCTTTCGGGGAGGCTTTTAAGCTAGTGCCAAGCCGGCCCTTTGAGCTTGAGGGGTAAGTACTTGATGGCGTGGAGATCATCTCCTCGAGCCATATGGATATGGAGGATATAGTCCTCAATCCAGACCCCAGGGTCTATTGTTCCGTCGTATGCCTCTATGTTTACGTGTTTGAATCCCTCTGGAAATTCATGGTCCAGCACCTCATCGGTGAAACATAGGGGGTGTGCAGCACCCCTGTATCTGGGTGTACCATGGTGTTCGGATGTTTGTTATGTTGCATCATATGCTGGAGCGCTCTTGCGTGGTCCATAAATGGATCTGGTTACGCCTTCCTTTAGATGTGAGCCCTCGCGTGGATCGCGTATTAGCTCATGTGCGGCGTTGTTCGCCGCTCTATATTCGCCATGAGGTCATATAACCGGCCAGATGGCCGTTTTAATATTTGGTTGCGGGCGATCTAAGGCCTCCTCATCGAATTCAGGTAGCAACTTCCGCTTCGGGTAGCTCTTGGTGTGGCGATTACCGCCGTACTTTGCTACTGTGTTGAGTACCTTACTCCATCTGATTCGGAGTGTGTCTTGTGCAGCTTTGAGCCTTTGCTTCTGCTTTTTTAGACTCCTCGCGGTGGCAACAAGCCTTTGATGGGCATTCTGTTGCCCCGGGTGTCTTTCCGGTGTGATGTCGTCCGAACTGTTATCTTTGACAGAGTCGGGTTGTTCGGTTTGATTCTCCGTGTTGCCGTGGTCCGGCGATTGTTCACCCTGCTCGAACGCTGGGTCTATATGATCGTTGTTTCTTCCGAGGCGGGATTTGGAGCGACGCTTACGCCGCCGCTTTGACTGCTTCTCAAGGGGACAACCCTTCGTTGTGTCCTTCCGTTCCTCGTCGTCGTTTTCTTTTGGTGTGTCCACCATGTATACGTCATGTGATGAAGTGGGCGTCCAGTGTCCTGTGGGCAGTGGTTCCTGTTCGTCTCCTGCATTGTCGTCCATACCGTCGATGTCTTCAAAGTCAAAGTCGAGCCTGTCGGTCAAGTCATCGACAGTGGCTACTAAGTGGGTGGTGGGTGGGCGGTGAATTTCTTCGTCATCCGCATCCCAATCCTGCCGGACATAGTTTGGCCCGGATCCTCCTGAAAAGGAGAGAGACCTTAATGAGTTCAGTATATCGCCGAAGGGCGAGTGCTGAAAAATATCCGCGGAGGCAAACTCCATGATCGGCGCCCAACCGGATTCGATAGGAACGGGCGCAGGCGGTTCGGAGTCCGTGGCCGGAGAAGAATCCGGCAGTTTAGCAACACGGCTCTCGTGAAGGGTAAGGTTGATATTCGGCTCGATCGCCGTTGGGGATACGACCTCTGTGGCGGGGTCTATCCACCCGTCCATGGGAGGCGCAACTCGCTCCGAATTAAGGGTCGGAGCGGCTGCCGGTGCGATCACCTGAACACTGTCTGATGGTAGAGCTAAATCGTACTCATCGTGACCGTGTGACGCATAAGGCAGAGGCTCGAATCCTTCGAAGATCAAGTCTCCGCGGATATCGGTCGTGTAGTTTAAGTTTCCAAGCCTGACCTGGTGGCCAGGGGCGTAACTTTCGATCTGCTCCAGATGGCCAAGCGAGTCGGCCCGCAGTGTGAAGCCCCCGAACACAAAGATCTGTCCGGGGAGAAAAGTCTCACCCTGGACTGCATCGCTATCGATGATCGTAGGAGCCATCAAGCCTAACGACGATGACACAGAGGAACTCTCAATGAAAGCACCAATGTGGTGTCAAAACCGGCGGATCTCGGGTAGGGGGTCCCGAACTGTGCGTCTAAGGCACATGGTAACAGGAGGCAGGGGACACGATGTTTTACCTAGGTTCGGTCCCTCTTGATGGAGGTAAAACCCTATGTCCTGCTTGATTAATATTGATGATATGGGTAGTACAAGAGTAGATCTACCACGAGATCAGACATGCTAAGCCCTAGAAGCTACCCTATGGTATGATTGTATGTTGTCCTACAGACTAAAACCCTCCAGTTTATATAGACACCGGAGAGGGTTAGGGTTACACAAGGTCGGTTACAAAGGAGGAGATATTCATATCCGTATTGCCTAGCTTGCCTTCCATGCCAAGGAGAGTCCCATCCGGACATGGGACGAAGTCTTCAATATTGTATCTTCATAGTCCAATAGTCCGACCAAAGGATATAGTCCGGTAGTCCGGAGACCCCCTAATCCAGGACTCCCTCAGAGGCCTTAATATCCCTTAGTTTCCGTAAGGACCCCGCTGCCACGGGAGGGTAGGACAAAAGATGCCATGCAAGTTCTTTTCCATAAGCACGTATGACTATATTCGGAATACATGCCTACATTATATCAATGAACTGGAGCTAGTTCTGTGTCACCCTAGGTTATGACTATTACATGATGAACCGCATCCGGCATAATTCTCTATCACCGATCCATTGCCTACGAGCTTTTCATATATTGTTCTTCGCTTATTTACTTTTCCGTTGCTATTGCTATCATCACTACAAAATACCAAAAACATTACTTTTACTACTATTACCTTTTTCTACCATTATCACCACTATCATATTACTTTGCTACTAAATACTTTGCCGTAGATATTAAGTTTCCAGGTGTGGTTGAATTGACAACTCAGCTGCAAATACTTGAGAATATTCTTTGGCTCCCCTTATGTCAAATCAATAAATTTGGGTTGAATACTCTACCCTCCAAAACTGTTGCGATCCCCTATACTTGTGGGTTATCATACTCCTACTACACTGGAGGTGCGTACTACTACGTGCAGGCCACTAACGACGACCAGGAGTAGTTTAGGAGGATCCCAGGCAGGAGGCCTGCGCCTCTTTCGATCTGTATCCCAGTTTGTGCTAGCCTTCTTAAGCCAAACTTGTTTAACTTATGTCTGTACTCAAATATAGTTGCTTCCGCTGACTCGTCTATGATCGAGCTCTTGTATTCGAGCCCTCGAGGCCCCTGGCTTGTAATATGATGCTTTTATGACTTATTTTATTTGTAGAGTTGTGTTGTGATATCTTCCCGTGAGTACCTGATCTTGATCGTAAAAGTTTGCGTGTATGATTAGTGTACGATTGAATCAGGGGCGTCACAAGTTGATATCAGAGCCGACTGCCTGTAGGAATCCCCCTTCCACACTCCTTAGCCGAAGTCGAGTCTACACATTGCAAAACTTTTACTAACATGGCTGTTCGGCCCATGGGCCCACGTCGCCATTGGGTGGTACTAGGATCTTTTACTCCTCATCTATATTCTGGGACTCTGACCTCTCTTCTATTCAGGTTAAAATGAATTTACTAACTCTAACATTAGGACCACGTGATCACATCCACCCAAAGAGCCCTTTATTACAGTTGATCGTCAGCTTCACTAGAACACTTCAAAGATATTCTGCGAGGTTCTCCCAAGAACATGTGCCCATCACTTTGAAAATTCCCGACCATCGATAAATCCTTATGGATAACTACTTACACTTGTCGTTCATACCTTCGATCCCATTTGCCCTTGTTATTACTAGATACCATGAAAAATTCTTTGATGTTCCGAAAATCCTTTGTTCCCACGGCTCTGTACCCCTTTCCCGCATTAATACCCCTACGGATAATTCCTCGCAGTTATCGAGTATCCATTCTTCCCTCGTTGTTCATATGATTCACAAGATACATTGGAATACTATCTGACCTCCCAGAAATCCTCTGCCCGATGTTGCTGTGCAAATACTTGTCTGCCTGCATCATGGTTAATTTCATATTCCTAGTAATATCCGTTGACATCCTTTGTCATTATCATTTTGAGTCCATTAATACAATATGTTGCGAATGCTCGCAATCCTCAATCAGATCCTATAATTCATCCTTCCGGCTCAGACATCATTTTAACATGGCTGGATCTCGACCAATCACATTGTCATTGATTGTACCCCTAAGCCTTCTCAGCTTATCCATCCTTAATCAGAGCGTTTGCTTTTGATGCCTTGATTTGGAAATCATAATTCTTCTGCATTTGAGTTTTGAGTTAGTCAGTTGTTTCTATAATCTGATCTCCTCGCATCCCTTCTTCCTCTGGTTGAGTACGATGCTCACATCGGATCCCTTATGGACCACCAGATCCTTTGTTGGATTTTATCCGACAGCGTCCTTCATATTCAATAAGCCTGTGAGCGTGCCCTCGGATACATAATGCCTTTGGTAAATTGTATCCTCTGCTTTCTCAAGCATGCTCTACTATTGAACTTGTGTTATTTATTCTTGAAATTTGTGGTATATGCTCCTAAGATGCCCCGATGGGTTGAACCTATGCCTTTCCCAAACCGTACGAGAAGTAAAATGAAAGGTTATGCATTGAAGAAGTGGGAGTCGACCTTGAACTTGTGTTCATGCCCATGGACACAATGTAGATCTTATCATGGAAGCTACTGCTAAATTAATTATTCCCTTGATATAAGTTCATCTTATATCTGGGATCTGGTCATTCGCAATCGTGGTTCCAACCATATTGTTCCCCTTCGATTCAATTTCTCAGACAAGTTAAACCACTTGTCCTCTACAGATCAATGCACCAGTCCAACCTTTACTTTGATCTACCGTCGAGTATTACACCCTGGTATCTCAAGAATATCATGGAACTGCATAACTTCTTATGGGTCCTTCATCAAATGTTATTTCTCACCGAATCCAATTTTTCTTGGGTTCTGGGTTGTCGTCAACCGATAACACCGAATAGTGAATCGATTCCGTACTCCGATTCAATAACTCTTAGGTAATTTTTGTTGCTTACGAGTTTAATAACCCTTCAAGTCTTTCTTAGCCTGATCGACTATATCATTATCGTGCTAAATTTTAACGGTGCTATCTGGTCCTTATTCCCATAGCACAACTTTTGACGAAGAGCTAAGCATACGTTGATCTTCCTCGTCTTATCGTTCTCCTTGAACAACAAGCTTCATTCCAAGTTGATATCGTATCCATGGTTCCAACAATCTTCCATTGTATCAGTCTCTTTGCTTGATGTCGTCGATGACCGAATTATATCTTCACGAAACCTCTCGACAAATGTGTCATGATCATCATCAACATGCTGAGCTCTTCAAGGATAATGATCGAATTCTTGATTAGAAATACCATCCTTGCCCCTCGATGATTTGTGTTATCATCGGCATCTTATTGTCCTCCCTCCAACACAAACTTGTTCATGTTTCGTGTAGTACCTTGAGTTCCTTGCTATCCAACGTGTGTTATCTTCTACCTTGAAGTATTACTCTCTTTTATGTCAAGGATGTTGTGAGAATTGCTCCACCTCTTAAGAATTCTTAGTATAGTGATACTTTTCACCATCACCATTCTTTCTTGGTCCCCGTGTTGATTCTAACCGGGATACCAACAAGTGGACAATGCTGCTTGGATTCTATACTTCTAGCAACCCTATTGCTTGTAAGTTAATGAACAATCGATTCATTCTTGGTGTATTGGTTATCGAATCACCATTCTAACATTGATCATGATACCTAAGCCCATATTTCGGGTGCACCTTTCAACCAATGTTTAATTGTGTATGTTTTCCTTGAGCATACCTCATTATATCATTTGATCTAACAAATGTTATCTCCTTGTTCACTGAACTGTGGAAATTCATCTTTTGAAAATCTCAATGAATTGTAGCTGCGTCCATCAGCCACCCCCTCATCATTCCCTTGGGTTAATGATGAACTCTTGTTTCGGAACTCGCTCCCATAGTTCATTTCCTAAGAATTTTACAAGGTCATCTCGTCAATTGTGTTGCACCTTTTCTTCTCAGGCATCCTGAGTCAGAGGTATCCTGACACCAATTAGATATGAATCTTGGTCAGATAGGATGGTTGGGATATATTTCCAAGAGTTATAAAATTGGTCCTTATATATCGGTAAGGTGATGTCATGCCTATCACACCTGGCCGGAGGACTTGTGGTTATAGTTTCCTGTTTAGCAAGGTTAACCATTCTTCCATGAGGAAATTGTAAGGCTTATTATATAAGTTGTTCCTGATGAATCCTTTGTGTATCCAAGTCTGACCCTTGCTTGAAGACCATGTTAACGCTATCTCGAAGCATGTCTGTGGTACTCCAATTTTCAAGAAAGAACATTTGAAGCCCAATGCTAAATGTTTCTTGCTCAATTATCCAAACACTGTTGTATACGTAATGTCATGGAATTTATCTCACCTTACCTAAAGAGTTTTCTACATTATATGCTGTCATGGGTATCATGCTCTGCTTGTCCTTGGGAAGGATATACCCTTGAAATATGTGTTTAATCACATTTTCTTTTCCATTGTTCTGTTTAATCTAATAATCATATTTTCCTTTCCATTGTTTGGCTTAACCTTTCTTGTGATCTATATGATCTAAGCAGTAATATTATCCTGCTTATGTAAAAACCTCGGTGTACAATTCTATCAGCAAGACCCTGTTACTATAGTTGATGACATTCTGGTAACCACCGACGGACGAGAACTTTGCCTATTGGCCCGCCTCGTTTCGACGAGTAGGAAAATGGTTCTCTTCGTCCCCCGCCCTTGGTACCGACATTGTTGCGGACATAACTGACAGGCTATCCTCTAACATGTCTTGCTTACATGATCGTGCAAGACGTCACCACCCTAGGGCCTTCCCACTTTGGCGTCAACTTGTTGGAATTCTTGGCCAACTGAACGTGCCGAAGAACAAGGTCTCCTTCCTCAAAGCTTCGGGCACGAACCTTGCGGCTATGATAGCGGCACAAGGCTTGCTGGTAGCGTGCAGCTCGCACAGCCGCCCGAAGACGATCTTCCTCAAGGAGCATTGCATCATCTTGCCGCAATTGCTCTTGCTCAAGCTCATCATAAGCGAGCACTCGAGGTGACCCGTGCATGAGTTCCGTGGGGAGAACTGCTTCTGCCCCGTAAACGAGGGAGAAAGGGGTCTGGCCGGTGGCTTAATTTGGTGTCGTTCTGATAGACCAAAGAACCGCTAGCAATTCATCAACCCAGCGCCGTCCGCATTTGTGCAGCCTGTCAAAAGTTCTTATCCGGAGGCCTCGAAACACTTCAGCATTTTCCCTCTTAGCCTGGTCATTGCTCCATGGATGTGCAACAGAAGCAAAACATACCTTGCTCCCGAGGTCCCGGATGTACTGCATGAAGGCGTGGCTCATGAACTGTGTGTCGTTGTTGGTGATGACTCTATTTGGCACACCAAAACGGTAGACTAGCCCCTTGAAGAATTTGATGGCTGATTGTGCTGTCACCTTTCTCACTGCCTCCACCTCTGGCCACTTTGTGAACTTGTCGATTGCAATGTACAAGTACGCAAAGCCCTCGACAGCACGGGGAAAAGGGCCCAGTATGTCAAGCCCCTAGACCGAGAATGACCAGGAAAGAGGGATTGTTTGGAGAGCTTGAGCTGGTTGATGAAGCTTCTTTGAATGGAACTGGCATGCTTCACACTTGGTCACAAGTGCCGTTGCATCCTGGAGGGCTGTGGGCCAGAAGAAACCTTGCCGGAATGCCTTGCCGGCAAGGGCCCTTGACCTTATGTGGGAGCCACATGTGCCTCCGTGTATCTCTGCTAACAGCTCCAGTCCTTCCTCCCGAGGAATGCACTTCAATTTGAGACCGTTTGGTCTTTTTCTATACAAAACATCGTCGACGAACTGATACATGGCGGACCGACAGGCTACTTCCTCCGCTTCTTCCTACCCCTCAGGGAGTTCCCCTGTTTGGAGGAACCGGACGGTAGGCCGTGCCCATGCCGGAGCCTGGGGCTCGATGGCAAGGACCAAAGGCATTTCCTCTGCCATGGGAGCGGTTATTGGTGTAAAAACTGGCGGATCTCGGGTAGGGGGTACTAAACTGTGCGTCTAGGATCGCTGGTAATAGGAGATGGGGGACACAATGTTTACCTAGGTTCAGGCCCTCTCTATGGACGTAATATCCTAATTCCTGCTTGATTGATCTTGATGAATATAAGTATTACAAGAGTTGATCTACCACGAGATCATAATGACTAAACCCTAAAAGTCTAGTCAGACTATGATTATTCGGGGGGTTTCTACGGTCCTAGCCCTCCGGTTTATATAGACACGGGAGGGATCTAGGGTTACACAAAGCTGGTTACAAAGAAAGGAATCTTCATAGTCGACGCCAAGCTTGCCTTCCACGCAAAGGAGAGTCCTATCTAGACACGGGTAATGTCTTCGGTCTTTGTGTCTTCACAGCCCAACAGTCCGGCCCATATTGATAGGTCGGACGTCGGAGGACCCCTTAGTCCAGGACTCCCTTAGTAGCCCCTGAGCCAGGCTTCAATGACGATGTGTCTGGCGCACAGATTGTCTTCGGCATTGCAAGGCGGGTTCCACTTTCCGAATACTCCAGGATAGTCTTCGGACAAAACGATGGTGTGCCGATCTGCAACACAAGTACCACACACGACAGCAGGGAATATAATATTTCACGAATCCTATCGGCTGACAACTTTTTAACAAGACGACATCACGTCTGTCCGGTTGTTATTTTGAACCGTTTCCTGTTCCACGTTTCGAGGCGCGGTTTTTATTGGCACGTTCTGTCGAAGCAGAGATCGTGTCCCCTTATTGTGAGATCCTCATTAATACGAGCGTGGGTAACCCAACCGTTCCACTGGAAAGATTCCTTGGGAATAGGCAGGTTTTTAGGCTTAGGAGGAGGCGTTCAATACTCGCTGCCTTTATAAAGGAACCAAGGGCTGTCCTTTTACGCCAAACCTCTCCTCAACCCTTCCAACCTTGAGTTTTAGCACCCAAGGTTCGACTTCATTACTCCAAGCTCCCCCATCATGTCCGGACCAAGCCCTCCAGGTCGATGGGTGGCTTCCTCCATCACAGAGGAGGATGTTGCAAAGCTTTGTGCGGCCAGATACCTGACCACGGAGATCCACCACAGGCTCCCTGCTCAAGGACAGGTTATTCTGACCCCTAGATCTGGCGAGAGGGTTGTATTTATCTCTCACCTCCTCCAAGGGCTAGGGTTCGCTCTCCACCCCTTTGTCCAGGGGCTAATGTTTTATTACGGACTAGATTTTCACGATCTAGCTCCAGATTCTTTCCTTCACGTCTCGGTGTTTACTGTCACGTGCGAAGCCTTCCTCCAAATCCCCCCACACTTCGGCTTACGGCTCAAGACCTTTGGTGTAAAGCCAAAGGTAATCGATGGGGAACAAGTGGAGTGCGGTGGTGCTGTAGTAAGCTAGCTTACCAACACTCCCTGGCCAAAAGGATCTTCCACTGAAGCTTCCAATCAATGGCAGCAAGAGTGGTTCTACATTACGGAACCTCGCAGCACCAAGTGGGTAGCTACACCTGCATTCCGTTCCGGCCCTCCATTACAGCTTGCATCATGGGTCAATAAGGGACTGGACTGGGGATCAGTTGATGAAGTGTGGACTCTACAAAGCCACATCCGAACCCTCCCTGAGAGGGACATCCATCTTGTCAACGTGGATCAAATGATGCTAATCCGCCGAATCCTGCCATGCCAGCGTAGGCCTCTCCGCATGTGGGAATTTAATCCGGAAGGGCCACCAACCCTCCAACACTTCTTTGGCGCTATGCACAAACGGACGTGGAAGATGTTTTTTGGGAAATAAAAACATTGGGCGGACACTTCGGAAGACGTCGGCCTTGACTGCAACCATTCGGACACCACAATAAGCCCTTGTCTTTCGAACACTTGTAGTTAAGTATATCGTGATATGTTACCGAACAAATTATCTTCTTTTAGGGCTGGTGTACCGACCTGACTCGGTAAGAGTCGAAGTCTCTGTGCTTAACGTGCTAGTCCCTGGATCGACTTGCTAGCACACACAGTACTCAATGAAATAACAGAAATAACACACATCTCTTTATTGCATCGATAGTCCAGGAGCAATACATTTATTACAAAATAGGGCATAAAGCCAATAAGCAAATACTGCGGAAGCAAAGAAGTAAATGAGTCCAACTCCACAAGCAAGGTTGAATGTAGAACATCGACCTATCGCACCTTAATCCTCGTCAGATATATCTGCAACGTGATAAGTTGCAGCCAAATGGGTCAGTACATTGAATGTACTGGCAAGTCACATCATAGTGTAATGAACCTACTTTTACATGCAGTTTGGCTGGTGGAAAGCTCCAAGTTTAGTTTTTTGCATAAAGCTAGTTTTTCCCTGTTAGAAAAGATTGTTATTCTACTACTACACATTTGCATAGGATGAGTTGGCAAATCCAACTCCATCCGTCCCCAAGTTTCATTTAAAACCCAACTGTTTAATTAAAGGCGAGGAGATCTCCCGGCATTTCCACTACTAGATGCTCAAGTTGTCCGTAACCGGGGACACGGCTAATCGATTAGGATGAAAACTCTACAGAGGTTGTGCACTTTTCCCCAGAAGACTCGACCACCTCCATGATCGGAAGATCGAGACATAGCCTTTAGAAAATGTTCCCCCTTAACCCACGGATAGGCCGGTACACCTACATCATTCTACATCTGCTAGCCCATCCCGGAAGGGGTCACACTAACTACTCAACTAAGCCAGAGCCCATATTGGCTTGTGGATGCACACGTAGGCTTCTAGACATGAGAATACGATTGATCTCTTTGAGCCTGAGCGGACGGTCCACTAGTGGTGCACCACCATGGATTTCCCATGCGTGCCCCACTGTACTTCGCCACCATTCCCACAAGTTTCTGCCCAGGTAGTTCATTATTTAACTTAGGTCTTATTTACTACATTGTCACTCATCTCTCACAATGATCACTCCCCAATCCACGTCTACTTAGCATAGCAACATAAAGTAAAACGATGGTGACAAAGTTATATGGTTTAGACCTACCTCAATGAACTACTGGGTGAAAAGTGAAGTCATGTGGCACTAGTTTCCTACCATGCAGTCCTACCGCAAAGAACTAAGTGCATAATAAAAACATAGGTAATGAAACATGATCAAGATGCAACTTGCCTTGGTACTGCTGGTTTCATCGAGTTTGGATCTACGATTAAAAAGTTATGGCTAATCTAAGATCAGGGACTAATCTGCTATTTACAGGGACTAAACGGTGAATAAAACTACTGCAAAAGGTCCCTGGCCACGTGGCGGCTCCTGGGCTGGCCGAGCAGCGTCCGCTGCGGAGACTATATGGCGAACGGCCGCCAAATAAGAAAAACAGCGGCGGCGGCTAACTAAATAAAAATCGACAATCGGTTTAAATAAAACTGCAAGGTCTAAAGGAAACCGACCGGTAGTTTTTAAAATAAAAACCGCGGTTAACCGCGTACCGGTTCAACTAAAAAAACAACTAACCTAATCTAATCTAGGCCATTGGTGTCCGATCTAACGGGAGAGGGTTGTGCGGCGGCTTACAGCGGTTGGTGGTGGCCGGCGACGAGCAGAGGACGGCGGCGCGACGTTAGGTGATGGCGGGGCAGCGGCTACGGCGGTCCTCGGCGTCGGGGAAGAAGACGGGGAGGTGCGGCGCGTCTTGGGCGTCCGGATGGTGGCGTTGGGGCTCCTCAGGGGCGTCGGGGTCGACGAGGCAAAGGCGGCGGCGCTCCGTGGGCTCCGGCGAGGTCGGGCGTCGTCGGGGTGTCGTCTCCGGCGGGACCTAGGCGAGAAAAAGATGTCAACAAGATGCGTGAATTCACGGTGGCAAGATTGACGAAGGAACAAGGGCTCGGGTGGTTTACTGGCAGCGGAATGCTCCGGTGAGGTCCGTTTGGCCGGCGAGATCCAAGCGGCGACTGCGGGCGGTAGGGGCGGCGTGGGAAGAAGCGGGACGGCGAGATCGACAGAGGGGAGCCCGGGGCATTTATAGGCGAGGGGAGGGCGTGCGGGTGCCGCGGATAAGCGTTATCCGCGAGGGCCTCGCCCGACGGTTGCGGGAGCGCGGCGGCGAGCTCATTCGAGCGGGGCAAGCGGGAGGTTGGGGGAGATGAGGTGGAGCGGGGCCCACCAGTCAGTGGCGGCGGCGGTAGCGAGCGAGGGCGAGCCCCGAAGCAGTCGACCGGTGCAGGAGGTTTCGGGCGCTGGGGGCGCTGGCCTTGGGCCAAATGGCCAACTGGGCCGGTTGGGGCGCTCCTGGGCCGAACCCAGTTTCGGTCCAGGCTGCGGTGAGCGCGTGCGTGCGTGTTTTTTTTAACTCGAGACTAAAGTGCTCATAACTAATTCAAAAGAATTTCTAAAAACACCAAATAAATTTCTAAAATAACTACGTAATATTTAGAGCCTAATGAACATTAACTTAAGCATAGAACATTTTGAAAATAATTTTCCTAATGCAACTAATGCACTTTTTGCAAATAAAATAAATACCAAACAACTCCAAAACTTAAGGTAATATTCAAAATAAAATTTCCCACTCTTTTTATATTTTGAGGAAGTCATCTTATCCCCTCTCATTTGTTTTTCTGAGGTGGAAAACTATTATTTGAATATTTCAAAAACTCCAAAATGCGAAGAAATATGATATGCATTGAATGATTCTATTAACATCCAAATTAATAAAAATTGGGATGTTACAAATCTACCCCCTTAAGATGAATCTCGTCCTCGAGATTCGGGTTGGCCAGCAAAAAGGTGCGGATGGTCCTGCCTAAGATCTTCCTCTCGTTCCCATGTGGCTTCCTCCTCGGTATGGTGACTCCACTGAACTTTGCAGAACTTGATGATCTTGGTACGAGTTATTCTCTCTGCAGTCTCAAGAATATTAATAGGCTTCTCCTCATAAGTCAGATCATTCTCCAACTGAATTGCCTCGAGTGGCACTGTATCTCTCAAAGTAATACCCGCCATCTCTGCATGACACTTCTTCAGCTGGGAAACATGAAACACATCATGAACTCCCGACAAAGCCTCTGGCAATTCCAACTGGTATGCAACCTCTCCTCCACGTTCGAGAACTTTGTATGGTCCCACAAATCGTGGTGCTAACTTCCCTTTAACTCCAAATCTTTTAATACCTCGAAGTGGAGACACTCGAAGATATGCTCTATCTCCCACTTCATAGATCACTTCCTTGCGTTTAGCATCGGCATAACTTTTCTGCCTTGACTGGGCTATCTTAAGTCTGTCACGAACCAATTTGACCTTCTCCTCAGAATCCCTGATCAAGTCAGGTCCAAACAACTTGCGATCTCCAACTCCATCCCACATCAAACGTGTCCCACATTTCCTTCCATACAATGCCTCGAAAGGGGCCATCAGCAAACTGGCTTGGTAGCTGTTGTTGTATGAGAACTCTGCGTAGGGTAAGTTATCATCCCAACTAGACCCATAGTCTAGCGCACACGCTCTCAACATGTCCTCTAGAATCTGATTAACTCTCTCTGTCTGCCCATCAGTCTGTGGGTGGAAGGCTGTACTGAACTCTAGCCTGGTACCCAAAGTTTCGTGTAACTGTTTCCAAAACTTTGAGGTAAACTGTGTTCCTCTATCCGATACAATGCTCCTTGGAACTCCATGCAGACATACGATCCTGGTCATATATATCTTTGCCAGCTTAGCACTTGTATAGGTGGTCTTTACTAGAATGAAGTGAGCAACCTTGGTCAAACGATCCACTATCACCCAAATGGAATCATAACCTGAATTGGTCCTGGGTAA
This sequence comes from Triticum urartu, assembly GCF_056163025.1. Classification (NCBI taxonomy): domain Eukaryota; kingdom Viridiplantae; phylum Streptophyta; class Magnoliopsida; order Poales; family Poaceae; genus Triticum; species Triticum urartu. Next base: position 357,174,582 of record NC_141876.1, on the reverse strand, counting down.
CCCCGTGATAAAGTCCATACCAAGTTTATACCATTTCCAATCAGGTATCGGCAATGGCTGAAGTAATCCTGCTGGTTTCTGATGTTCTGCCTTTACTCTCTGACATACATCACATATTGCCACATACTCGGCAATTTCTCGCTTCATACCGGCCCACCAAAAACTTTCCTTAAAGTCCAAATACATCTTGGTATTGCCTGGGTGTATCGAATATGGTGAGTCGTGAGCCTCCTGAAGAATCAACTTCTTGATCTTCGGGTCATTGGGTACACAAATCTGTTGCTCAAACCATATGGTTCCATGTTCATCCTCACAGAATCCTTCTGCTTTCCCTTTGCTCATCATTTCTTTGATCTCAGCAATACCTTGGTCCAACTTCTGGGCTTCTCTGATTCTTACCAACAAGGTGGACTGCACCTCGAGTGCGGCAACATAACCTCTTGGAACTATTTCCAATTGAAGGTCTCTAAGCTCATCACATAACTCCTAAGGTAAACCTCCTGCTGTAAGGGTATTAACATAACTCCTATGGCTCAAAGCATCTGCCACAACGTTGGCTTTTCCTGGATGATAATGCAGGCTCATGTCATAATCCTTTATAAATTCCAACCATCTCCTTTGCCTGAGATTCAACTCTTTCCGCGTGAAGATATACTTCAAACTCTTGTGATCCGTGTAAACATCACAATGATTCACAATAAGATAGTGTCTCCATGTCTTGAGTGCATGCACTACAGCTGCCAACTCCAAATCATGCGTGGCATAGTTCAACTCATGAGGTCGAAGCTGTCGTGAAGCATAAGCTACAACTTTCCCCTCTTCCATAAGAACACCGCCAAGTCCCTGACGTGAAGCATCACAGTACACCTGAAAGTCCTTGTGTACGTCAGGCAGGACTAACACTGGGGCTGTAACCAAACGCTTCTTCAACTCTTGAAAGCTGGCTTCACACTCTTCTGTCCAAATGAACTTGGTGTCCTTTTTCAACAATGATGTCATGGGTCTGGCAATCTTGGAGAAATTTTCAATAAATCTCTGGTAATATCCTGCAAGCCCAAGAAAACTACGAATCTCGCCAACTGTGGTGGGTGCATTCCATTCCGTGACTGACTCTACCTTGGTAGGGTCCACTGCAATCCCTTCACCTGACACTACATGTCCAAGGAATCCGACTTCCTTCAGCCAAAACTCACACTTGCTGAACTTTGCATAAGTTTGATGTTCTCTGAGCTTCTCCAAAACTAAGTGCAGATGTTCAGCGTGTTCCTCCTCATTCTTGGAGTAAACCAATATGTCATCAATGAATACCACAACAAACTTATCCAGGAACTCCATGAATACTTTGTTCATCATGTTCATAAAATAGGCAGGGGCATTAGTCAAACCAAAGGACATGACTGTATACTCATAAAGCCCATACCTTGTGGTAAAAGCTGTCGTGGGTATATCCTTCTCACGAATCTTCAACTGGTGATAACCCGATCGAAGATCGATCTTGGAGAAAACACTATCTCCTTCTAGCTGGTCAAACAAGTCATTGATCATTGGTAGGGGATACTTGTTCTTGATGGTCACCTCATTCAAAGAGCGGTAATCCACACACATTCTCAAGGTTCCATCCTTCTTCTCCACTAAAAGTACTGGGGCTCCCCAAGGTGATGAACTCGGGCGAATATACCCTTTCTCTAGTAACTCATTAATCTGTTTCTTGACTTCCTCCAAATCATTAGCAGGCATTCGATACGGCCTCTTGGAGATAGGCCCTATGCCTGGCAGCAACTCAATCAAAAACTCAATCTCCCGATCTGGTGGCATACCCGGTAACTCATCCGGAAATACATCGGGATAATCCTTCACCACTGGTACTTCTTCCTGGACAACTCCCGTAAGAGAGTTCACCTGAGTCCTCTTAGGCTTAAGCCTGGATACGTACTTGATCCTCTTCTTCTCCGGGGTGGTGAGAAAAATCGATCTACTAGCACAATAAATGTTTCCCTCATACTTGGACATCCAATCCATCCCTAGGATTACATCCAACCCTTGCGATTCTAGTATAATCATATCTGTGGGAAAAACATGTCCCCCTATGTTCAAAGGCAATTGGAAACATCCCTGACTAGCCATAGACTCGGCTCCTGGGGAACTCACTAGAATGGGCGCCTTAAGAGCTATGGTAGGCAACTTATGTTTATCCACAAATACCCTTGATATGAATGAATGCGATGCACCAGTGTCAAAAAGAATGAGTGCTGGAAATGAATTAACCAAGAACTTACCAATCACTCCGTCAGGCTACTCATAAACCTCTTCCACATTGATATGATTCACATGTCCCTTAGTGAAAGGATTGGGTTTCTTGCCTCCAGAATTCCCATTGCCATTTCCATTTCCATTCTGCGCCTCAGGGCACTCATTGGAGTAGTGACCTGTCTTCTTGCTCTTGAAGCAGGTTATGTGACTCAGGTCCTTCTTCATCGGTGTGGAAGAATTGAAATGATGTTGATTGCCATTTCCTCCATTACCATTGCCCTGCTTGTGACCATGGTGGTTGTGTCCATTCCCTCCATGATGAATGTGGCCCCCATGGTTATGGTGATTCCCTCCAAACTTGCTAGTGCCTGATCCAGAACTCCCTGAGTACGGGCTGTAGCGGGGTTTCTGTTGAACTCCCGAGTTATAATTCCCGTGATCGTACTTCCTCTTACGATTCTCCATCTGCTGGTGCTTTCCTTCAAGAATGATAGCCTTATCAACCAGCTCCTGATAGTCCGAAAATGTTGCCACAGTCAACTGAACTCCCAACTCATCGTTCAGTCCCTCCAGAAACTTCTCCTGCTTGGCTGCATCAGTGGCCACATCCTCTGGGGCGTAACGGGCCAACTTACCGAACTCATCAACATACTGAGATACCGTGCATCCTCCCTGGCGCAAGCTGCGGAACTCCTTCTTCTTCAGACTCATGGCTCCAGCTGAAACATGAGCAGTGCGGAACGCCCGCTGGAACTGATCCCAAGTCACATTCTCCATGGGGTATGTGGTGGTGTAGTTCTCCCACCAAGCAGCTGCCGGTCCATCCAGCTGGTGGGCAGCAAAATTCACCTTCTCCGCATCATTGCATCCTGCCGTGGCCAACTCCCTTCCTATCTTGCGGAGCCAGTCATCTGCGACGATCGGCTCCGTGCTGCTGGAGAACACGGGTGGGTTCAGCCTTAGAAAACGGGTAAGACTGTCAACCGGGGGTGGCGACGGTGGGTTGTTGTTGTTGTTGTTCTGGTTCTGGTTCTGGTTCTAAATGAGCACCTGCATCAGAGCATTCTGTTGTTGGATCAATTGCGTAAGCTCCGGCGGAAAGTTGAATCCGGGGTCACGTCTTGGAGTCATCTGATGGGTTTCAGAGTGGATGACGAGTTAGAATAGAACAAGGCCTAGCGAGTAAAATCACACTACCCATATGCACATGATAGCAATAAAACTTCAAATCACTCCAATTCAATTTCAAACAAAGAGGTTCACATGAATAATCAAACCTAAGGTAAGCCATGTCACAAGATTTGATAAGGTCTTACAAATGAAATAAAACTAATCGAATAACGAAATCGAATTTCTAAACTCTCATGGTGGTATAAAATCTCACTCTCATCAGATGAGGACCAGTCTACCATGTCGACATCGGGTGTCCTTGCATTGCTCTCCGTGTCGTCATCTCCGAGCTCATCATTTTGGTCTCTCTCCTGGCTGACATAGGCACCATACGAGTGATCCTCCTGGATGTTTTCTCCCTCATCCAGCTTCTCCTCGACCTCCTCGAGCTCAAGCTTCAGGTCGTCTATCTTCTCCAGTAGTGTGTCCAGCTCTCCCTCGTGCTCGATGCGAGCGTCCTGGAGCTCCTCCTCTAGCTCGGCCTTGCGGATCATGAGGTTCTTGATGACGACCATGTTGTCGGACAGCTCCAGCTCTATCATATGAATGTGCTCCTCCATGTCCTGGATATGGGATGCTATCGTCTCGTCCTGCAAGGTACGCACCACATCTCCATCTGCGTCGTGGCGTCCGTACATCACGAAGGAGGTCCTCTTGAGGTCTTTGTCATACACCTCCCGAATGCGTCCGAGAGCAATGTGAGCAGCGATACCCCTGCCCAAGCCCCATGTTACGGTATCCACATGGAAATCAATGGGCTTGGTGCGGTTTTCGAGGATGCATCCGGGGATATGAGCATCGATCCTCCAACGTGTCTCCTCGGGCAGGGTGGTTGTGAAGGTTCTAGTGAATGTGGGAAGCCCAATCTTCAGGTGCTTCGTGATCTTCACCAGCTACCTTCCAAAGGGCATGGTCTCATCGGGCTGCTCGAACTCAATAAGGGCGGACGACATCTACATTTTGAAAAAAGAGAAGAAATTAGTATTGAAGTAGAGAAGATACAAGACCAAAGGATATATATGGAAAATGAAAACTATAGTTTTTATCCTATGGCTTTTCTCCATTTCTAGGGGTCGCATCCTACAGTCAATGTGTGCTCTAATACCATCTTGTAGCGACCCGACTCGGTAAGAGTCGAAGTCCCTGTGCTTACCGTGCTAGTCCCTGGATCGACCTGCTAGCACACACAGTACTCGATGAAATAACAGAAATAACACACATCTCTTTATTACATTGATAGTCCAGGAGCAATACATTTATTACAAAATAGGGCATAAAGCCAATAAGCAAATACTGCGGAAGCAAAGAAGTAAATGATTCAAACTCCACAAGCAAGGTTGAATGTAGAAAATTGACCTATCGCACCTTAATCCTCGTCGGATATATTTGCAACGTGATAAGTTGCAGCCAAATGGGTCAGTACATTGAATGTACTGGCAAGTCACATCATAGTGTCATGAACCTACTTTTACATGCAGTTTGGCTGGTGGAAAGCTCTAAGTTTAGTTTTTGCATAAAGCTAGTTTTTCCCTATTAGAAAATATTGTTATTCTACTACTACACATTTGCATAGGACGAGATGGCAAATCCAACTCCATCCGCCCCCAAGTTTCATTTCAAATCCAACTGTTTAATTAAAGGTGAGGAGATCTCCCGGCATTTCCACTACTAGATGCTCAAGCTGTCCGTAACCGGGGACACGGCTAATCGATTAGGTTGAAAACTCTGTAGAGGTTGTGCACTTTTCCCCACAAGACTCGACCACCTCCATGATCGGAAGATCGAGACATAGCCTTTCGAAAATGTTCCCCCTTAACCCACGGATAGGCCGGTACACCTACATCATTCTACATCTGCTAGCCCATCCCGGAAGGGGTCACACTAACTACTCAACTAAGCCAGAGCCCATATTGGCTTGTGGCTGCACAGGTAAGCTTCTAGACATGAGAATACGATTGATCTCTTTGAGCCTGAGCGGACGGTCCACTAGTGGTGCACCACCATGGATTTCCCATGCGTGCCCCACTGTACTTCGCTACCATTCCCACAAGTTTCCACCCAGGTAGTTCATTATTTAAATTAGGTCTTATTTACTACATTGTCACTCATCTCTCACAATGATCACTCCCCAATCCACGTCTACTTAGCATAACAACATAAAGTAAAATGATGGTGACAAAGTTATATGGTTCAGACCTACCTCAATGAACTACTGGGTGAAAAGCAAAGTCATGTGGCACCAGTTTCCTACGATGCACTCCTACCACAAAGAACTAAGTGCATAATAAAAACATAGGTAATGAAACATGATCAAGATGCAACTTGCCTTGGTACTGCTGGTTGAATTCTAAAGACTGATAATATTCTGCTTCGCACTCCGGGCAATCTATCGCAAGGAAGATAAACAAACATAAGAAACAATCCAAAGACCAAAAGAACATGCATAGCAAAAAGTCTCAGAAAAACCAAATGAACATAAAACACACTAAGCTACTACAGAAATATTCTAAGTGCAAAACAACATAGTCCTATGGTTCAAGGAGTGATGTGAAGTATAGTGCATACTATGCATACTAGTAAAAATATTAAAGGGCTGAATCTAGCGTGTGAAAATTATTGTGACAAAGGTCCAGGTGATAGGGCTTTGCTACGGTGACAGCATGCAAAAGGAATCAACTTAATCGGAGCTACGGTTTGGGAGATATGGCTATTTGAAGTTTGAATTCGAATCCGAATAAATTCAAATTTGAATCTAACAAAAGTTTGCAAAAACTATGCTACTGGATAGATCTAAACAATATGAAGAATTTGCCGCTGGTTTCATCGAGTTTGGATCTACGATTAAAAAGTTATGGCTAATCTAAGATTAGGGACTAATCTGCTATTTACAGGGACTAAATGGTGAAGAAAACTACTGCAAACAGGTCCCTGGCAACGTGGCGGCTCCTGGGCTAGCCGAGCAGCGTCTGCTGCGAAGACTGTACGGCGAACAGCCGCCAAATAAGAAAAACAACTGCGGCGGCTAACTAAATAAAAACCGACGCTCGGTTTAAATAAAACCGCACGGTCTAAAGGAAACCGACCGATAGTTTTTAAAATAAAAACTGCGGTTAACCGCGTATCGGTTCAACTAAAAAAGCAACTAACCTAATCTAATCTAGGCCGTTGGTGTCCGATCTAACAGGCGAGGGTGGGGCGGCGACTTACAGCGGGTGGTGGTGGCCGGCGATGAGCAGAGGACGGCGGCGCGACGTTGGGTGATGGCGGGGCAGCGGCTATGGCGGTCCTCGGTGTCAGGGAAGAAGACAGGGAGGTGCGGCACGGCTTGGGCGTCCGGATGGTGGCGTCGGGGCTCCTCAGGGGCGTCGGGGTCGACGAGGCAAAGGCGGCGGCGCTCCGTGGGCTCCGGCGAGGTCGGGCGTCATCTCCGACGGGACCTAGGCGAGAAAAAGATGTCAACAAGATGCGCGAGTTCACGGTGGCAAGATTGACGAAGGAACAAGGGCTCGGGGTGGTTTACTGGTAGCAGAATGCTCTGGCGAGGTCCGTTCGGCCGGCGAGATCCAAGCGGCGACTGCGGGCGGTAGGGGCGGCGTGGGAAGAAGCGGGACGGCGAGATCGACAGAGGGGAGCCCGGGGCATTTATAGGCGAGGGGAGGGCGTGCGTGCGGGTGTTGCGGGAGCGCGGCAGCGAGCTCATCCGAGCGGGGAAAGCGGGAGGTTGGGGGAGATGAGGTGGAGCGGGGCCCACCAGTCAGTGGCGGCGGCGGTAGCGAGCGAGGGCGGGCGCGGAGCGGTCGACCGGTGCGGGAGGTTTCGGGCACTGGGGGCGCTGGCCTTGGGCCAAATGGCCAACTGGGCCGGTTGGGGCGCTCCTGGGCCGAACCCAGTTTTGGTCCAGGCTGCGGTGAGTGCGTGCGTGCGTGTTTTTTTTAACTGGAGACTAAAGTGCTCATAACTAATTCAAAAGAATTTCTAAAAACACCAAATAAATTTCTAAAATAACTACGTAATATTTAGAGCCTAATGAACATTAACTTAAGCACAGAACATTTTGAAAATAATTTTCCTAATGCAACTAATGCACTTTTTGCAAATAAAATAAATGCCGAACAACTCCAAAACTTAAAGTAATATTCAAAATAAAATTTTCCCACTCATTTTATATTTTGAGGAAGTCATCTTATCCCCTCTCATTTGTTTTTCTCGGGTGGAAAACTATTATTTGAATATTTCAAAAACTCCAAAATGCAAAGAAATATGATATGCATTGAATGATTCTATTAACATCCAAATTAATAAATATTGGGATGTTACAGCTGGATAAAGAAAGCGGAACTAATTAGGTGTTCGGCCCCCCTTCCCGAAGCCCCAGCAGATCCCGTATTAACAAGGATGCTGGCCCCGGCACCATACTAGATGCCTGCGAAGGAGGACAAGACAGGGAGCGGGAGGACCAAAGAGGGCCTCTGCCCCAAAGATATTTTAGACGCCGTGTCTGGGGAGATGAAAATCCCATCGCCCGAAGGCAAAAGTAAAGGGGAAGCCAACATTCATCCCCCCCATGGAAAGAAAAGGGCCGTCTCCGAAGATTGGGAAGAAAAGGCTGCCAAGCGAGGCAAGATGCCCCTGTCGGGCGGCTCGGGCTTGAAGGACGACATTATCGCGCAGTCCTCCAGTGAGGCCAAGCCTAAGTGGTAAGCAAACAAGGTCATTTTACGCATACCCCATTCCTCCCATGTGACCAGGGTAACATCTAAAATGTAGATTCTTTGCAGCTCGACACACAATCTTTCTCAGCAATCGTCTTCCTCAGGAGACCTTCTCCCAGAGATGATGGAAAGCGAGACGCCTCCACCAGTCTCCTCGCCCAATAAGATGGATGACCTCGAGGTGCCGTCCCAGAGGGTCTCTCCTGATCCGCAAGCGATGCAAAGGGTGATGGAAACACGAACCGAAGCTGATGCTTCGGTAGCCCAGTGTCTGGGGACCAACAATGAAGGCCCCGGACTGTCCGGCTTTCAGCCGGAGAAAACTCTAGGGGTGAATGAACGGATCCCTTTGAAGGGAGGCCGTGTTGCTACGGCTGCTTCCGCAGACCCAGAAACGCCGGATATATTGACGAACATGCTGTGACAGGCGTCCGTCTCCGAAGACCGTCGTAACTTGATGGGTACGGTGGTTAAAAAGGTACTGTCTGTGAAAAGCAGATTGAATGAAGCCTTCACAAGCCTGCTAAGAGGTTTCGAGGTTTGTGCTGTAATGCTTTCAATTGTGTTTATTCACAAAATAGTCCTATGTATAGATAGTAGCCCTTGAGAATCTGATACGTTCCCTGAGGGAGGCAATCAGAGGATCAAAAATATTTATCCAGGAAATAATATGACTACTTGTAACACAAGCTATTACTTCCCCTGCAACTGGCCGATCCGCGGAGGTTGCAGATCTGCAGCAGAAGATTGATGAGGTGGAAGATGACATCATCCTGATCAACAAGCATCTTGACGAGGCGCAAGGTATGTTTTGGGGTCAGCCAGTATATTTATGCATGATAACATGAGCGTGAAGCTGGAATTGTATACTGAGACATGCGTAACTACAGATGGTGCCGCTGCGGTGGAGGCCCTGCGGGCTGAGCTTGTCCTTGCCAAGGAACAAACCTGGATGAGTAATCTAGCTGCCCATAGGGCGACTGAAGAATTAAAAACCGAACAGGCTGTTCGGCGCCAATGTGAGGAAAGAATTACTACCATGGCGCGCAAACTTGAGGAGACCACCGTCTGGTGCGGATTCCTTGAGAAGGATAACAAGGCCAGAACGGCCGATCTCGACAAGGCCTTGCAAGCAGGGAAAGAAGCTTGGTGTGAGTCTAGAGCAGCTCGGGAAGAGATCCGGCAAGCTGGGGAGATAGCGGCTAGTAAGCCTTTCTTATTACAGACGAAGTTCGGCAATCCAAAGTATTCCCCGCTTAACCAAATGTGGAGTTCTCCGGACCCTTTTTTAGACCTGCCGAAGAGTGCCTCCGATGCGTCGCAATTTTACCAAGTGCAGGAAGGGTGTGCCACGGAGCAGCTTTTTTGGTCACAATTCGGCACGCCGAAGCGTCAGTTGTTATTAAATGAACAGATGGCCCAATGGGCCGAGCTCCACAGGATGTCTAGTTCCGCCATGAAGGATGTCATAGTCTGGTTGTGGCCTATGGAGCCCATTCCGAATAGTTACTTTGGTTTGGTGCAGCGGCTTGTGGATGTGGTGCCGCGTATCGACGCCGTGAAGCGTTCAATGTGCATTGAAGGTGCACGGATGGCCTTTTCCCGTGTCAAAAGATACTGGGCCAAGATGAAGGCCACTGACATTGCCACGAGGAGTCCCCCCAAGGGTAAGGACCATCACATACCCGAACATTATTTTGAGGATGTCTTAGAGGGTGCCCGCTTGATAGAGGGTCAGTGCTCGAAAGATATGATATTTGAATGAAATGTATTGAATTGTAAAAGATAGTATGATGATAATATTAAGATTTTTGCTTAAAAGTTTTAGGTTCCTCCTATGCGGCCATTGGCTGCATAATCTAAAAGTTTTCCAGTCGTCGGCTTCATCCCCCACGTAGAAAATATGGGGGTGTTCGGGAAAGCATACGATCACTCTTAACCCAACGTCTTGGTCCATGAATGGCGGTGTCAATGCGGTGAACGAGGCAACCGAATTATATAGGGCGTTAACACTTTCACTTAGCCATAGGAGTTTTATGGTGGGTTTACGATATAAACCCTGGTGTGTACGCTGTTATCACAATGTGGTGCGTTCACACGTATAGCCTAAATAAAGGTCCTTCGTAAATACAGAGGGAATCACTAAAGATTCCGATAAGTCATCGAGTGGTTGACCAGCTCTCGCTGCATCATGACAGTCAGTTTTCGGCTTTCTCTACTGAGGTGCTCGCCTAGGCAAACCAGGGCACAATCATAGTAGTTCTCCCTTTACTACCTTAGCAGATAGAGCGGAACGTAAGGTAGCAAGCACAGGAGCCGGGCAACCCAACTATTGACCCAAGACATGATTCGGAGCTGATGCATATAAGGCCAAACTCGCGACGGCAAAGTATGCTATAAAGCTATTCGGACTTATTGGCAATTTTAGTTTGTTCCCATATTGAGCACCTGGCGGGGCGTGTGAAATAACACAAGGAGCAAAATACAGTTTTTTTAGAGAAAAGTGAATACATGATATAAATTATATTCACTAGAAATTGAGTGACATGCCAATCATTGTTTTGTATATAATAATGCCATGACCCTGGCTATTTGACACACCAAGGGTCGATGGCTTAGGTAGAAGGCACTTTACATGCTCTCAAAATAGAGAGTATGGTCTAAAAAGTTGTTTTGGACCTCCTGGCGCACGTCTGTGCCGCCTTTCCTAGATGAAGGGGCTCCTTAAAGGGAGTAACTTTTGGAAGAATGTACAGACCGGAACTACGAAGGAGTCGGCGAGATGACCAACCTACGAGTCACCTATGATAAAAGGATAATGAAAAAAAATAAAAAGTCATCAGAAAAGAATTGAAAAGAACGAAGTGATAGAAGACTTGTAGGCCCATCCGTATTATGCCTCCGCCGATGCCCATGGTATTTTGAGTGCATAGTTATGTATGCGTGTTATGGATTTCGCAGGTGTATGAGGTGGACGGCGAAGGCCGTACTGCTAGTCCAACTCCATAATTGGCCTTTCCTTCTGAATGGTGACCGGCAGCTTCATGGCCAACAAGGTATGAGATTTAATATGGCTGACTTGTACTCCGGCTGGAGGGAACGTAGTGTGATCCTCAGTCCGGAGGGAATATGTCTCATGCTCCTCTATAGGGGCATGTGTTATGTATACGATGTTCACCGTTTTTACCTTGGGGGGAATTGCTTCTGACCCCCGGTATTTTTTTGGTGAATCTCTTCGTCATTGCTATCATTGGGCGGTCTTTTCCCCTTATGTTCGGTGTTGAGCCTACCGGCCTGTTTGAAGACCCAACAGCTTCTGTTGGTGTGAGTGGCTGGCTTATCGGGATTGCCATGAATCTGGCAGGGTCAATCCAATATCTTGTCTAAGGTGGATGGCTCGTCTCTATTTTCCTTGAATGGCTTTTTCCGTTGACCGGGTTTGGGGCTGCTGAATCCGGCGTTGACCGCTGTGTCTCACGTTCTCTCATTATCATTGTGGCGTTTGTGTTTGCTGCGCTGTGGTTTGCCATTGTTGTCTCGTACTTCGGAAGTACCCGGATCGCTGGCACTGTTGCTTCTACGAGCGAGCCAGTTGACTTCTCCCGCACAAAAGCGGGTCATCAGAGCGATAAGGGCTGACATGGATTTTGGTTTTTCTTGACCGATGTGGCGGGCGAGCCACTAGTCCCGTACGCTGTGTTTGAAGGCCGCTAGGGCTTTCGCGTCCGGACAGTCGACAATTTGGTTCCTTTTAACTAAGAACCTACTCCAGAGCTTCCTGGCTGACTCTCCGGGCTGTTGAACTATATGGCTTAAGTCATCGGCGTCTGGTGGCCGTACATATGTGCCTTGGAAGTTGTCGTGGAAGGCGTCTTCCAAATCCTCCCGTCTGCTAATAGAGTCTTTGGGCAGACTGCTCAACCAGTGCTGAGCTGGACCTTTGAGTTTTAACGAGAGGTATTTGATGGCATGAAGGTCATCTCTGCGAGCCATGTGGATATGGAGAAGGAAGTCCTCGATCCACACCACCGGATAAGTTGTTCCATTATATTATTCGATATTCACGGGTTTAAACCCTTCTGGGAATTCGTGCTCCATTACTTCGTCTGTGTAGCAAAGAGGGTGGGAGGCACCTCTATGTTGGGCCACCTTGCGACGTAGCTCTGATGGAGTCCGTCTGTGGTTTTCGGCCCGGGTGTGACTAGGCTTGTCACGTCCGAATAGATAGCCGGTGTCTCGTGTCGGGCACGTCCTCGCGATCTGTAGATCGATCTGGTATGTCCTGCTCTATTGTCCCGGTCCTGCTGAAGGTCATATGTCTGACCTCAAGCTGTGTTGTCTCTGCCTTTATGGTGAGGAGGGGCAGGCTGGTGTTCCAATTGAGTTGCCTCTTTGTCCCGACCACGTAGTGCTCGGTTAGCCGCATTGTGCGGCGATGGTATGGGCTCCGATGCCTCATCATCGAACTGAGGTAGCAATTTGCGCTTCGGGTAAATTTTCACTGGGCACTTGGGGCCGTATTCTTCGGCTGGTAAGACATCAGTCCATTTATTGTTGAGTAGATCTTGGTCAGCTTGAAGCTGCTGCTGCTTCTTTTTCAGGCACCTTGCAGTGCCTATTAGCCGACGCTTAAAGCGCTCCTACTCCTGTGGCTCCTCAGGCAAGATAAAATCCTCGCTGCCATGACTCACCTCATCCTCAGAGAGTGGAAGATAATTACTATCCTCCGAGTCATCGTTTATGTCCTATTCATCAGGGCTAACTTGCTTGTTTTCCCGATCATCCTATTCGGCAGTTCGTTCATCGGGATCTTCTCCATCTTCGGCACCGTCTGAAGTGTTGTCCTCTCCTGTCTCCGTATCGCCGTTTATTTCATGATGTGACTTAGAGCGGCGCTGCTGATGATGGTGTTTTGGTTGTATAAAAGGAGGCTTGTCCTCAACTGGATCTGCTTTCTCATTGTTGTTAGTCTTAGGTGTATCCACCATGTATACGTCATAGGAAGAGGTGGCTGTCCGGCGTTCGCTAAACGGCGGGTCTTGGTCCGGTTCCTTATTGGCATCGTCGTCCATACCGTAAATGTCTTCGGAGCCGTAGCTGAGCGAGTTAATTGAGTCTTCGACAGTGTGCATGAAGTGGGCGGTGGGTGGGAAGCAAAATTCTCCGTTATCAATCTCAAGTTCGAACAGGATGGAGTTTGGCTGTGAGCCCCCCGCTAAGGATAGTGCTCTTACTGAGTTTAGCACATCGCCCAGAGGCGAGTGCCAAAAAATGTCCGCGGCACTGAATCCGGTGATCTATGATTGATCATGACTGATATGCATGGACGCGCATAGTTCGGAGCCTATAGCCAGAGATGGGTGCGTAGTTTCGTTGACATAGATGTCTCTTGAAGTTACATCTGTGTGCGGCTCCAATGCCGCTGAGACCATAGATTCCGCGGCGGGGTTGAGCATCCCATCTTCACATGGCGCGATCTGCTCCGGATCTATGGCTGGAGCAGCCACCGGTACTACTTCCTGCGTGTGGACCGATGACAGATTTAGGTCATGTTCATTGTGGTGGCAGAGAGCAGCTGCCGTGGTCACTAATCCGTCGAAGATCAAGTCTCCACGGATATCTGCGACGTAGTTCAAGTTTCCTAATCTGACCTGGTGGCCAGCCTTTTCACCGGAATGGGCCTCTGTTGGGCTGTGCCACTTGTCGATGTATCATAGGCGCCTCCTGTCCAATGAGTGGATGACATATGTCCCAACGGTGAGCTAACACGTGTTTCCTCAGGCCAATGATAATTTTACACGTGGAAAATCCCTATTGGTCTAGGCCGTTAACGGGTTATCAGATCCAAAACCGGACCCGGTAGCTTAACGGCGACCCGTTACGATGGATGCCATGTGTTAGTCACCCTTGACGAAAGCACTTCTATGACGCGTGATTTATCGTCATGGAAGTGGACACTTTCGTGATGATAATTTTGGTAATGTCATGGAACACTTCTACGATAGCACAGGTATGACTATCTTGATTCTGTCATAAAATCATCATGGATGTACATGCATGACAGAAAATGTGACCTACTATGACAAACACGTATCATCACGGAAGTGTATTTTCTTTGTAGTGTCATGAAAGAATTAATAAGGGAAGAGAAGATTCACATATAAATATACTACACTAGAAATCTTTTGTGATTGTGAGCCCCCATCAATATATTATATGCCAAAATTGTTGACGTTGGACAAGGAAGACAACTTAATGATTTATGTTTGTTCAGATTCACATAGAAGTTATATTGTCATAGATCCTTCAACATGTGGTGCTCGCCCCCTATCTTTGCTAGCCAAAAACTCCGCACTAAGTAAAGATACTACTTATGCATCCAAAAACCCTTAAACCCAAACCTTATTTTCAAGAGTCCACCATACCTACCTAGGGATTGAGCAAGATCCCTCAAGTAAGTTGTCATCGGTGCAAAAAGGCAATAAAAATGCTTCTAAAAATGTGAGATCATTTAGTGTAAGAGAAAATTTAGCATTGTATGAACTTGTAATGGTGAAGAATAAAAGGACAGACTGCATAATAAAGGTTCCCATCACAAGGGGTAATACGGCGTGACATTTTTTGCACTAAGGGGTTGAGCGTACAAACAAATAAGTGCATGGAAACCTCTGCTTCCCTATGCGAAGGGCCTATCTTTTACTTTTATGTATTTACTTTTATGCAAAGAGTCAAAGTTTTTATCTCTATTACTTTTTATTTTTCTCCTTTGGCAAGCATCATGTGGTGAGGAAAGATCCGGGAACATATGTCCAGTTGAATATGGGTCACATGAGTTATTATTGTTGACATCACCCTCGAGGTGAATACGTTGGGAGGCGAAACTATATGCCCCTATCTTTCTATGTGTCCAGTTGAAATGTTTTGCTCAAGTGTATGCGGTGAGTGTTAGAAATCATAGAAGACTATATGATGGTTGAGTATGTGGACTTGCCTAAAGGCTCCGACACATGACCCTTCCTGAAAAGATGATGAATTGTAGTTGCAAAGTTGACTGAGAAGATAGTTTGTGGGTTTGCAATAGAGTTTTTGCTTTATACTTCGATTGTGTGATGAATTGTCACTTATTCATGATAAGTCTTTGATAAAAGGTCTATGATAGGAGTCTTATGTTTAAGTTTGTTGTTGTTATAATATTCAACTTGATGCTTCTATGTACGTATTTTGTTTTTATCGACACCTCTCTCTAAGCATGTGGACATGTTTTTCGATTTCGGTTTTCGCTTGAGTACAAGCGAGGTCTAAGCTTGGGGGAGTTGATACGTCCATTTTGCATCATGTTTTCCTACTGTTATTTATGATGTTTTTATGCATAATAATTCTTTCTAGAGTAATTCTAATGCCTTTTCTCTTATAATTTGTAAGGTACACACAAAGAGGGAGAATTCCGGCAGGTGGAAATCCGGACCTGGAAAAGCTACGTCAGGCTACCTATTCTGCACAACTCCAAACAAGCTGTAACTTCAGGGAGAATTTTTATGGAATTTATGGTGAATATTGGAGCAAATAAGTACCAGACGAGGCCCACCAGGTGGGCACAACCCACCTGGGCGCTCTAGGGAGCCCAGGCGCGCACTGGTGGGTTGTGCTCACCCAGGCCCACCTCCAGTGCCATCTTCTGGTATATAAGTCATTCTGACCTAGAAGAATAAGGAGAGGACTTTTAGGATGGAGCGCCACCGTCTCGAGGCAGAACTTGGGCAGGAGCACTTTTGCCCTCCGGCAGAGCGATTCTGCCAGGGGAACTTCCCTCCCGGAGGGGGAAATCATTGTCATCATCATCATCAACAACTCTCCCATCTTGGGGAGGGCTATCTCCATCAACATCTTCAACAACACCATCTCATCTCAAACCCTAGTTCATCTCTTGTATCCAATCTTGTTACCGGAACTATAGATTGGTGCTAGTGGGTGACTAGTTGTGTTGATTACATCTTGTAGTTGATTACTATATGGTTTATTTGGTGGAAGATTATATGTTCAGATCCATTATGCTATTTAATACCCCTCTGGTCTTGAGCATGTTTATCACTTGTGAGTAGTTACTTTTGTTCTAGAGGTCACGAGAGAAATTATGTTGCAAGTAATCATATGAAATTGATATGTGTTCGATATTTTGATAGTATGTATGTTGTGATTCCCTTAGTGGTGCCATGTGAACATCGACTACATGACACTTCACCATATTTGGTCCTAAGGGAATGCATTGTGGAGAAGCAATTAGATGATGGGTTGCGAGAGTGATAGAATCTTAAACCCTAGTTTATGTGCTATTCCATAAGGGACAGATTGGATCCAAAAGTTTAATGCTATGGTAACAATTTATTCTTAATACTTTTATCGTAGTTGTGGACGCTTGCGGGAGGGTTAATCATAAGTGAGAGGTTTTTTCAAGTAATAATAACACCTAAGCACCGGTCCACCCACATATCAAATTATCAAAGTAGCGAACACAAATCGAACCAACATGATGAAAGTGACTAGATGAAATTCCCGTGTACCCTCAAGAATGCTTTGCTTATTATAAGAGACCATTTTTTCCTGTCGTTTGCCGCAAAAGGGTTGGGCTTCCTTGCTGCACTTTTGCTACTATTATCGTTACTTGCTCGTTACAAATTAACTTGCTATCAAACTACCCCGCTACTTACAATTTCAGCACTTGCAGACATTACCTTGCTGAAAACCACTTGTCATTTCCTTCTGCTCCTCGTTGGGTTTGACACTCTTACTTATCTAAAAGAGCTACAATTGATCCCCTATACTTTTGGGTCATCAAGGCTATTTTCTGGTGCCGTTTTCGGGGAGTGAAGCACCTTTGGTAGGTGGAATTTGGTAAGGAAACATTTATATAGTGTGCTGAAATTTATTGTCACTTGCTACTATGGAAAACAATCCTTTGAGGGGTTTGTTTGGGGTATGTTCACCTCGACCAGAACCACAATTAGCTACCCCTCAACCTACTGCACCTACTAAAAATATTGAATATGAAATTCCTTTGGGTATGATAGAACAACTACTAGCTAATCCTTATGCAGGAGATGGAACCGAACATCCTGATATGCACTTGATATACGTGGAACAAATTTGTGGATTGTTTAAGCTTGCAGGTTTACCTGGAGATGATGTTAAGAAGAAGTTTTTTCCTTTATCATTGAAGGGAAAAGCATTGGCATGGTATAGGCTAAGTGATGATATTGGATCTTGGAATTGGAAAAATTTATCCTATGCACCTATTTCATCGTGATCGGAATTACATATATAATTTTTGGCCTCGTGAAGGAGAAAGTATCGCTCAAGCTTGGGGAGCCTGAAGTCAATGTTATATTCATGCCCCAATCATGATCTCCCAAGAGAAATTATTATCTAGAATATTTATGCTCAGCTTTCTCGTAATGATCAATCCATGCTTGATACTTCTTGTGCTCGTTCTTTTATGAAGAAGACTATTGAATTCTGGTGGGATCTTTTGTAAAGAATTAAATGCAACTATGAAGATTGGGAACTCGACAAAGGTAAAGAGTCAGCTATTAATCTTAAGTATGATTGTGTGAAATCTTTTATGAATACCAATGATTTTCAAAAGTTCAGCACTAAATATGGACTTGACTCTGAGATAGTAGCCTCCTTTTGTGAATCATTTGCTACTCATGTTGATCTCCCTAAAGAGAAGTGGTTTAAATATCACCCACCTATTAAAGAAGAAATCAAAGAACCTATATTAGCTAAAGAAAAACTATACTTTATTATGTTGATCTAGTTGTTCCTACTGCTTATATTGGGAAACCACCTTTCCCTGTTAGGATAAAGGAACATGCTAAGGTTTCAACTGTGGTTAACAAAAGTTATATTAGAACGCCCAAACCTGATGAACAAATCAAAGTAGAACCTAGTGTTGCTATGGTTAAATATCTCCTAGAAGAAAATATAGATGGGCATGTTATTTACTTCTACAATGAAGCTACAATAATTACCAAACCTAATAAAGAGGAAAAAACATAGACCCACTGTGGGCATGCCCGTTGTCTCAGTTAAAATAGGATATCAGTGTTACCATGGTTTATGTGACATAGGTGCTAGCGTGAGTGTTATTCCCTTTACTTTATATCAAGAAATTATGAATTATATAGCACCCACTAAAATAGAAGAAATAGATGCCACTATTAAACTTGCTAATAGAGACACCATCACACTTGGGATTGTTAGAGATGTTGAAGGCTTGTGTGGGGAAATAAAATACCCTACTGATTTTCTTGTTCTTGATTCCCCACAAGATGACTTTTGTCCCATTATCTTTGGTAGACCTTTCTTGAACACCGTTAATGCTAAGATAGATTGTGATAAACAAACTGTCGGTGTTAGTTTTGGTGATGAGTCTCATGAGTTTAATTTTTTCAAGTTTAGTAGAAAGCATCAAGAAAAAGAATTGCCTAGTAAGGATGAAATAATTGGTATTGCTTCTATTTGCTAGACCATGAAAATGTTTTACATATGCATGAAAGAAATGAAATAGATAAGATTTTCTTTGAACAACATCCTCTGGTTAAACACAATTTATCTATTGAAACTCTAGGAGGTCCTCCTCCACCTAAAGGTGATCCGGAGTTTGAATTAAAAAAATTGCCAAACACATTCAAATATGCTTATCTTGATGATTTAAAGGGCATTAGTCCCACTCTATGTCAGCACAAGATTAATATGTAACCTGATGCTAAACCCATTGTTGATCACCAACACCGGTTAAATCCAAAGATGAAACAAGTGGTAAGAACGGAAATATTAAAACTTATGCAAGCAGGTATAATCTATCCTATAGCTAATAGTAGATGGGTAAATCCTGTTCATTGTGTCCCTAAGAAAAGAGGTATTACTGTTGTTCCTAATGATAAGAATGAACTTATTCCGCAAAGAATTATTAAAGGCTATAGAATGGTAATTGATTTCAGAAAATTAAATAAAGCAACTAGAAAAGATCATTACCCTCCGCCTTTTATTGATAAAATGCTAGAAAGATTATCTAAGCACACACATTTTTTCTTTCTTGATGGATATTCTGGTTTTTCAAAAATACTTGTTTCTCAACCTAATCAAGAAAAGACCACTTTCACTTGTCCCTTTGGAACTTATGCTTATAGATGTATGCCTTTTGGTTTATGCAATGCACCTGCTACCTTTCAAAGATGTATGACTGCTATATTCTTCGAATTTTGTGAAAAGAGGTTTTCATGGATGACTTCTCTGTTTATGGGAAGTCTTTTGATAATTTTTTAAGCAATCTTGAAAGAATTTTGCAGATATGTGAACAAACAAATCTCGTCTTGAATTGGGAGAAGTGCCACTTTATGGTTAATGAAGGCATTGTCTTGGGTCATAAAATTTCTGAAAGAGGTATTGAAGTGGATAGAGCTAAGGTTGATGAAATTGAGAAAATGTGATGTCCTTAAGATATCAGAGGTATTCGTAGTTTCCTAGGTCATGCTGGTTTCTATAGGAGATTTATCAAAGACTTCTCTAAAATTTCTAGGCCTCTTACAAACCTTTTGCAAAAGTATGTCCCTTTTGTTTTTGATGATGATTGTTTAGAAGCCTTCGAAACACTCAAGAAAGCCTTAATTTCTACACCTATTGTTCAACCACCTGACTGGAACTTGCCTTTTGAAATCATGTGTGATGCTAGTGATTATGCTGTTGGTGCTGTTCTAGGACAAAGAGTTGATAAGAACTGAATTTTATTCATTATGCTAGTAAAACTATAGACAGTGCTCAACAAAATTAAGCTACTAAAAAAGAATTTCTAGCAGTGGTGCTTTCTTGTGATAGATTTAGATCCTACATTGTTTATTCAAAAGTAATTGTTCATACCGACCATGCTGCTATTAAATATCTTAAGGAAAAGAAAGATGCTAAACCTAGACTTATTCAATGGGTTCTCTTGCTACAAGAATTTGATTTACATATTACTGACAGGAAAGCAGCTGAGAACCCCGTAGCTGATAACTTGTCTAGGCTTGAAAATGTGCTTGATGACCCACTACCTATTGATGATAATTTTCCTGATGAGTAGTTAGCTGCAATAAATGTTGCTCGTAATACTCCTTGGTATGCTGACTATGCTAATTACGTTGTTGCTAAATATTTACCACCTAGTTTCACAAACCAACAAAAGAAAAAGTCTTCTATGATTTAAGACACTACTTTTGGGATGACCCACATCTTTATAAAGAATGAGTAGATGGTATTATTAGGCGTTGTGTACCTGAGCATGAACAGGGACAAATCCTGCAGAAATATCACTCCGAAGCATATGGAGGACATCATGCTGGAGATGGAACTGCTAACAAGGTATTGCAATCTGGATTTTATTGGCCTACTCTCTTCAAGGATGCCCGTAAGTTCTTCTTATCTTGTGATGAATGCCAAAGAATAGGTAATATTGGTAAGCGTCAAGAAATTCCTATGAATTATTCACCTTCTATCGAACCATTTGATGTTTGGGGATTTGATTACATGGGACCTTTTCCTTCGTCTAATGGGACATATTTTGGTTGCTGTTGATTATGTTACTAAAATGGTTAGAAGCTATTCCAACCAGTAGTGCTGATCACAACACCTCTATTAAATTGCTTAATGAAGTTATTTTCCCAAGGTTTGGAGTCCCTAGATATTTAATGACTGATGGTGGTTCACACTTTATTCATGGTGCTTTCCATAAAATGCTTGCCAAGTATGATGTTAACCATAGAATTGCATCACCTTATCATCCTCAAACTAGTGGTCAAGTTGAACTTAGCGATAGAGAAATAAAATTAATCTTGCAATAGGCTACCAATAGGTCCTCGAAGAATTGGTCTAAGAAATTAGATGATGCACTTTGGGCTTATAGAACAGCTTATAAAAATCCCATGGGTATGTCTCCTTATAAAATGGTTTATGGAAAAGCTTGTCATTTGCCTCTTGAGTTAGACCATAAAGCATATTGGGCAATCAAAGAACTCAACTATGATTTCAAACTTGCCAGTGAAAAGAGGCTATTTGATATTAGCTCCTTAGATGAATGGAGAACCCAAGCTTGTGAAAATGCCATGTTGTTTAAATAAAAAGTTAAAAGATGGCATGATAAAAGAATCAAAAAGCATGAGCTTAAAGTTGGAGAATATGTTCTTTTGTACAACTCTCGTTTCAGATTCTTTGTAGGAAAACTCCTCTCAAAATGGGAAGGACCCTGTGTTTTCGAGGAGGTTTATCAGTCTTGAGCCATCAAAATAAATAATGCCGAAGGTACTAACCCGAAGGTTATTAATGGGCCATGAATAAAACATTATATCTCAGGTACGCCCATTAATGTTGAAAGTAATATTATCCAAACTTTGACACCGGAAGAACACATAGAAGAGTCCTTCCGAAACACTCCAGAATCGTCAAAATAAGGAGGTACGTGATACGGTAAGTAAGCGGACTCCGAAAAATCTACAAAAATATTTTTTGTTAGTTTTGGAATATTTAGAAAATTAGGAAAATAAGAAACTTCCAGGAAGCGTACCTTGGTGGGCACAAGATGCCAGGGCGCGCGTGGCGCCAGGCGTGCCTAGGTGGGTTGTGCCCACCTCGGGTACCTTTCGGACTCCGTTTGTCTTCCGTTTGCTTGTCTCCTAAGATAAAAAATCTTTATATACCTGTCGGTGTCAAAACCGGCAGATCTCGGGTAGGGGGTCCCGAACTATGCGTCTAAGGATCGATGGTAACAGGAGAGAGGGGACATGATGATTACCCAGGTTCGGGCCCTCTTGATGGAGGTAATACCCTACTTCCTTCTTGATTAACATTGATGTGTATAGGGTCTACCAAGAGATCTTAATGTCTAAACCCTAGATGTCTAGCTTATATGATTATGATTGCCTCTACAGACTAAACCCTCCATTTTATATAGACAAAGGAAGGGGCTAGGGTTGTACAGAGTCGGTTTACAGAGAAAGGAATCTTCATATCCGCACTCTAAGCTTGCCTTCCACGCCAAGGAGAGTCCCATCCGGACACAGGGAAATTCTTCCGTATTGTATCTTCACGGCCCATTAGTCCGACCCATATCACATAGCCCAGACGCCCGTGGACCACATAATCCTGGACTCCCTCAGTAGCCCCTGAACCAGTCTTCAATGACGACATGTCCGACGCATAGATTGTCTTCAGCATTGGAAGGCGGGTTCCTCCCCCGAACACTTCAAAGCAGTTGATCGTCAGTAGTATATCCGGATCTGTACAATAGTCATACCTCGAAATCCCAAGGGCAGAATACAGATAAGTTATGTCTTCTGGAGCAAGGTTGTCAGAATCGCGATTTTGAATCAGATCGGAGCTCTGATGGTAGGATCGCAAATCGTAGAATCTTCACTATCAGGATCGTAAAAACATAGATTCTATGAACTAAAATCGTAGAATCAGATGTGTTAGTTTGGATCATAAAGCCGTAGAATCGTATAACAGAATCGTGATTCTGACAACCTTGCTCTGAAGATTTTACCGGTAAGACATCACGTCCGGCCATTTTATTATTTCAAACCATTTTTCAGCGTCCCGTTTCGTGTTTCGAGACACAATCACTGACGACACGTCTTGTCAAAGTAGAGATTGTGCCCCCTTATTACGGGATTCTCATCAATACGGGTTTGGGAAACCCAAACGTGTCGTTTCGCACGACCCCTTGGAAATAGGCGAGCTTTAAGGCTCGTGGGGGACGCATGATATTCACTGCCTTTATAAGGAGATAAGATTCCCCCTTTTTACGCCATGCCTTCCCCTTCCTCATCCCATCCGTCCTCATGCTGTAGCACCCAAGCTTCAATCCTCTCCGTTCCTAGAAAGTACTCCAGCCATGTCCGGATTCGGAGCGCAGGGCAAGTGGATGGCTTCCTCCGTCACAGAGAAAAACATCAAGGAACTCCGGGAAGCGGGGTACCTAGCCAAGAAGATCGCCCACCGGCTCCCAGCCAAAAAGTAGATCATCCCCACACCAAAGCCCGGCGAGAGGGTAGTGTTTATCCCTCATTTCCTTCACGGACTGGGGTTTCCCCTTTGTCATTTCGTTTGCGGCCTCATGTTTTACTACGGGCTAGATTTCCATGATCTAGCCCCAAATTATTTCCACAATATTTTGGCGTTTATCATTGTATGCGAGGCATTCCTCCGCATTACCCCCCCCCCCCACTTCGGCCTATGGCTCAAGGTCTTCAATGTGAAGCCGAAAGTGGTGGATGGCCAGCACGTGGATTGCAGTGGCGCTATGGTGAGCAAACTTCCCAACATCACTTTGCCCAAGGGCACCTTCATGGATACCATGAAGGGATGGAAGAAAGGGTGGTTCTATATCACACAGCCCCGTGACTCCACATGGTCTGCTCCTATGGAGTTCAAGTCCGGTCCCCCAATGCGGCTGGCATCCTGGCTCAACAAGGGCCTGGATTGGGCGTCGTCTGACAAGGTGATGATGCTGCAAAAGCATATCAAGAGCATGGTATATAAGAACACTCAGACTTAAATAGGTCAGCTCATTTACGCAGCTAGGGGTGTGAATGTAAAAACACTCAGACTTTTCATATTCGTTTGACAACGTGCGAAGCGGCCATTATTGGGCGTAGAAGCCAAGGAGCGCAACATCTACAAGAAA
The DNA here is from genome assembly GCF_056163025.1 of Triticum urartu. Lineage (NCBI taxonomy): Eukaryota > Viridiplantae > Streptophyta > Magnoliopsida > Poales > Poaceae > Triticum > Triticum urartu. Next base: position 357,150,735 of record NC_141876.1, on the reverse strand, counting down.
CCGGACTTTATTCAACAGGTACACGGAATTTGGAGGAGAACCCGCCTTGCAATGCCGAAGACAATATGCGTGCCGGACTCATCGTCATTGAAGCCTGGTTCGGGGGCTACTGAGGGAGTCCTGGATTAGGGGGTGTCCGGATGGCAGGACTATACCTTCAGCCGGACTCCTGGACTATGAAGATACAAGATTGAAGACTCCGTCCTGTGTCCGGAAGGGACTTTCCTTGGCGTGGAAGGCAAGCTTGGCGATACGGATATGCATATCTCCTACCATTGTAACCGACTTTGTGTAACCCTAACCCTCTCCGGTGTCTATATAAACCGGAGGGTTTTAGTCTGTAGGACAACATACATAACAACAATCATACCATAGGCTAGCTTCTAGGGTTTAGCCTCTCCGATCTCATGGTAGATCTACTCTTGTACTACCCATATCATCAATATTAATCAAGCAGGACGTAGGGTTTTACCTCCATCGAGAGGGCCCGAACCTTGGTAAAACTTCGTGTCCCTCACCTCCTGTTACCATCCGGCCTAGATGCACAGTTCGGGACCCCCTACCCGAGATCCGCCGGTTTTGACACCGACAGGTCCCTTCCAACAGCCTCCTCTCCCAAGTCTACGGACAACGCTGAGGTGTTGTCCCGAAGGACCCCCGGCTAGGGGGAGACACAAGAGGTTTTCAAGATGACACCAGAGTGCGAGACCTTGGCCACCGAACACATGGGGCAGCAGATCCCCATGGAGACCGGCGGTGGGGGCTATATCCAATTCGGCCCCCAGCCGAATGCGGTCCCGGAGACCTATACGGCTCCGGAATCCGGCCAGCAGCCCCCTTCATTGGAAGGAGGTGTGCCCATTCCATCGGTGACCTCTGTCCAACCGGAGGCGTCGGATAGTCTACTGGAGGTGCTATGGAGCACTTCCATTGTTGAGCAACACCGTACCCTCATGGGTGCAGTGATTGAGAAGATTCAGTCCATGAAGAGCGGACTGACCGAAGCCTGTGCGAGCGTTCTAACAGGTTTTGAGGTAAGCGATGTATTTATGTGAAAAGAAAGTTATAGTATAGACGGTATCCCCTGAGACTCTGTCCGGTGTTCGGAAAGAAAAGCCGAACAGAGGATCAAATAGCTATTCGCATGAAACTAGTCATACATGTCTTTGTGAATGAGTAGGCATCGCTACTGGCCGCAACTTCTCATGCTGCCGAAGTATCCGGACTGAAGCAGAAGCTGGAAGAACCGAGGAAGAGCTCGGCCGTGCGAAAAGCCAGCTGGAGAATACCCAAGGTATGTAATGATATTGTGTATGTCCAGAAGGGATGAATAATGTAAGATGATCACAGTGCCATGACATTTATTAGGCGTTGGCCGAGGCCAAGGAGAGAGCGGTAAATGAAAAGGCCGCCCGAGAAAAGCATGAGGCCAGGGTTGGTGAGGTCTAGTAGGAGCTCCAGGACGCAGTGAAGAAATGCGAGTCCTACGAGCGCCAGAATGCGGACCAAGAGTCCGAACTCGCTAAGGCCCGCCAAAGAGCACAAGAGGCCCGAGCTGTGGCACCCTAGCTCAGAGAAACCGGAATGCCCCGGATTCTAGCCCAGAGATCGAGGAGAAGTCTTTGGAATACGACACTGCTTGACATAGACCAAATCAGCTCTTATTACAAGAATAATAATACAAGGGTCTGATGTTACAAAGAAGCACATCAGCACAGCGACACTACGCCTGTGATACTACACTTGCTCTATGCTGGCAGCAAAACAACTCGTAGCAGCAGAATATACTTGTAGCAGCGGAACAACGATGAAGGTGGTGAACTCCACTCCGCAGGGACTCTGGCTGGGACACGATCTATCTCGCACGCCCAACAACCAACGACAAGCAATCAAGCAATCATGGCATCACCTGCAATCTGGCATGACACGCCAGGTCAGTACATTGAATGTACTTGCAAGCTCACAAGAACCATAAACATCAAGGCAAGACAATAACATAGCATTTAACAGGTTAATTAAATTAACAACTATTATGATGAAACAACTACTAAGCATGGTATGAAACTGATACAATACTAATAAATCACCATCTCAGATTTCCATAACCATATCACTCTTGGCTAACCGGCCAAGCAATAAACCATCTCGATCACCTCGTGATCAAAACCAAACGGTGATTATTCCGGCGATCACAACCACGACCAACACTTGGTCTCAAACGGTGATCCTTCTGGCGATCACTACCACGACCAACACTTGGTCTCCAACATCATCATCAACATCCTGCCACTCTGTACTGCTCAACATATCAACATATAAAGCACCTATAAGTCATTCCATCATGTGAGTGTTGATCGAATGGTGTGACCTAGTACGAACCTATGCCCATGACTGAGGACATGGCTATCTATAGATATAAATACACACACTCTGCAGAGGTAGCGCAATTTACCCACACCATGGAACCCATGGCCTAGCACTCCCATTCGGGTGGACCAATGGCATTCCAACAAAACCGATCTACTGCCATGACACTCTCCCGGCCACTCCGACTCACTCCCCACTGGGCTAGTACTAGGTGGACCGTGTCTACCAAAGACACAATGACCATCGTCGTGGCCAAAACGTCCCTGACGGGGACCGTCCCTCACGGGGACTAAGGGAGTCCTGGATTAGGCGGTATCCGGATAGCCGGATTATATCCTTTGGCTTGACTGTTCGACTATGAAGATACAAAATTGAAGACTTCGTCCCGTGTCCGGATGGGACTCTCCTTGGCATGGAAGGCAAGCTTGGCAATACGGATATGTAGATCTCCTTCCTTGTAACCGACTCTATGTAACCCTAGCCCCCTCCGGTGTCTATATAAACCGGAGGGTTTAGTCCGTAGGACCAACAACAAACAATCATACCATAGGCTAGCCTATAGGGTTTAGCCTCTTCGATCTCGTGGTAGATCAACTCTTGTAATACTCATATCATCAACATCAATCAATCAGGAGTAGGGCTTTACCTCCATCCAGAGGGCCCGAACCTGGGTAAAAACATCGTGTCCCCCGTCTCCTGTTACCATCCGCCTAGACGCACAGTTCGGGACCCCCTACCCGGGATCCGCCGGTTTTGACACCGACATTGGTGCTTTCATTGAGAGTTCCTCTGTGTCGTCATCGTTAGGCTGGATGGCTCCTTCAATCATCGATAGCAATGCAGTCCAGGGTGAGACTTTTCTCCCCGGACAGATCTTTGTATTCGGCGGCTTCGCACTGCAGGCAAACTTGCTTGGCCATCTGGAGCAGATCGAGAGTTACGCCCCTGGCCACCAGGTCAGGTTTGGAAGCTTAAACTACATGGCCGACATCCGCGAAGACTTGATCTTCGACGGATTCGAGCCCCTGCCGAGTGTGCCGCACGGTCATGATGAGCATGATTTAGCTCTACCATTGGACAATGTTCAGGAGACTGCACCGGCAATCGCTCCGACCCTCAATTCGGAGCCAATTGCGCCATCCATGGACGGGTGGATAGACCCCGCCATGGAGGTCGCATTCTCAGCGGCGATCGAGCCGAGTATCGACCTTACCCTTCACGAGAGCCGTGACGCCAAGCTGCCGGATTCTTCTCCGACCACGGACTCCGAACCGCCTGCACCCGTGCCTATCGAATTCGACTGGGCGCAGATGATGGAGTTCACCTCCGCGGATATCTTTCAGCACTCGCCCTTCGGCGACATACTGAACTCATTAAGGTCTCTCTCCTTGTTAGGAGAGTCCTAGCCGAACTATGTCCGGTAGGATTGGGATGCGGATGACGAAGAAATTCGCCACCCACCCACCACCCACTTAGTAGCCATTGTCGACAATTTGACCGACATGCTTGACTTCCACTCTGAAGACATCGACGGTATGGATGACGTTGCAGGAGACGAACAAGAACCACTGCCCACAGGGCACTGGATAGCCACCTCATCATATGATATATATATATATATATATATATATATATATGGTGGACACACCCAAAGAAGGCAATGGCGACGGGACAGCGGAGGATGACCCCTCCAAGAAGCAAAACAAGCGCCGACGTCAGTGGCGCTGCTCTAAGTCTCGCCATGGCAAAAGCGGTGATACCGGCATAGGAGATAATAGCACTCCGGACAGTGCTGAAGATAACGACAATCCCCTCCAGCAAGATTTAGAGTAGGAGGATGGAGAAGCTAGCCCTCCCGGGAGAGCGGCAGATGGAGAGGCGGAGGATGATAATTACATGCCTCCCTCCGAAGACGAGGCAAGCCTCGACGATGACGAATTTGTCGTGCCTGAGGATCCCGTCGAGCAAGAGCGCTTCAAGCGCCGGCTTATAGCCACAGCAAATAGCCTTAAGAAAAAGTAACAGCAGCTTCAAGCTGATCAAGATTTGCTAGCTGACAGATGGGCTAAAGTCCTTGCGGCCGAGGATTATGACCTCGAACGCCTCTCCAGGAGTTACCCAAAGCACAGGTTGCTACCCCGACTGGAGGAGGAAGCATTAAAACCTACATCTCCAGCGTATGACACGGCTGATCGGTCTACGGATCACCAAAGAAAAACATGCAAGATCGATCTATGGATCACGAGGGCGCGCCACTATGCGAGACGATAACCGTCACGCCAGATACAATAAAAGTAAATCCTACAGGGCCGATCACAGCAGACAAGACACATTTGAGCTGCATCGCGATATAGCCCAGTACAGAGGCGCCGCACACTCCCTATGCTTCACAGACGAAGTAATGGATCACCAAATCCCAGAGGGTTTCAAACCCGTAAATATCGAATCATACGACGGTACAACAGATCCTGCGGTATGGATCGAGGACTTCCTCCTGCACATCCACATGGCCCGCGGTGACGATCTACATGCCATCAAATACCTCCCACTCAAACTCAAAGGACCAACTTGGAATTGGCTCAACAGCCTGCCAGCCGAATCCATTGGCTATTGGGAAGATCTGGAAGCCGCATTCCTCGACAACTTCCATGGCACTTATGTGCGACCACCAGATGCTGATGACTTGATCCACATAATTCAGCAGCCAGAGTAATCGGCCAGGCAGTTCTGGACACGGTTCCTGAAAAGGAAAAATCAAATCGTCGACTGTCCGGATGCAGAGGCCCTAGCAGCTTTTAAGCACAACATCCGCAACGAGTGGATCGCCCGACACCTTGGCCAGGAAAAGACAAAATCTATGGCAGCCCTCACGACACTCATGACCCGCTTTTGCGCGGGAGAGGACAGCTGGCTGGCTCGAAGCAATAACATATCAAAGAACCATAGTACTTCGGATACCAAGGATAGCAATGGCAGGTCACGTCGCAACAAACACAAGCGCCGCATCAACAGCGACAATACCGAGGATACGGCAGTCAATGCCGGATTCAGAGGCTCTAAACCCGGTCAGCGGAAAAAGCCATTCAAAAGAAGCACTCCGGGCCTGTCCAGTTTGGACCGTATACCCGATCGCTCGTGTCAAATACACGGCACCCCCGACAAGCTAGCCAACCACATCAACAGGGAATGTTGGGTGTTCAAGCAGGCCAGCAAGTTAAATGCCGAAAACAAAGATAAGGGGTTACATAGCGATGATGAGGAGGCGCCCCGGTCGCGAACACCGGAGGACAGAAGAGGTTCCCGACACAAGTGCGGACAGTGGACATGATATACGCAACCCACATCCCCAAGAGGGAGCGGAAGCGTGCGCTAAAGGACGTATATGTGTTGGAGCCAGTCGCCCTAAAGTTAAACCCATGGTCCTCCTGTCCGATCACCTTCGATCGTAGGGACCACCCCACTAGTATCCGTCATGGAGGTTTCGCCGCACTGGTCCTATACCCAATCATCGACGGATTTCACCTCACTCGAGTCCTTATGGACGGCGGCAGCAGCCTAAACCTGCTTTATCAGGACATAGTGCGCAAAATGGGTATAGACCCCTCAAGGATCAAATCCACAAAAACGACCTTCAAAGGCGTCATACCAGGTGTAGAAGCCCATTGCACAGGCTCAGTCACACTAGAAGTGGTCTTCGGATCCCTGGATATCTTCCAAAGTGAGGAGTTAATCTTTGATTTAGTCCCGTTCCGTAGTGGCTATCATGCACTGCTAGGGCGAACCACATTTGCGAGATTCAATGCGGTACCGCATTATGCATACCTCAAGCTCAAGATGCCAGGACCTCGGGGGGTCATCACAATCAATGGAAACACAGAGCGCTCTCTCTGCACGGAGGAGCACACTGCGGCCCTCGCGCCAGAAGCACAAAGCAGCCTCTTCAGGCAATCCACCAGTTCAGTGATTAAACACCCGGACACCGTCAAGCGCGCCCGGAGTAATCTGCAACAAGACCGCTTGGCACGTTCCGAGCTCGCACAGCAATGCGGCCCCCACCCCAGTCTCAGCCAAACGGCGAAATCCGTGCCACGCGCACATAATTACGCATTGAAAATACCATGGGCATAGGTGGGGGCACGACTACGGCACGCCCCAAAACGTGGCTCAACCGCACTAGGGGCTTCCCGCTTTGTTATTTTTTTCTCTCTTTCAGGACTTTACTCTCTAGAAATCCCGTTCGGCAGTACGATTGCCGGACACATGATATAACAACCAAGGAGGCAGAAAGTTAAGTCGCACCATGAAACTCCCAGGTGGTCTCTCATAACGAGTGAAATACATGCTTTAAATACCATTCCTCGGCTTGCCCTTGGAGGGGACATGTCAAATAGTCCCACTTTTTTGCTTATCGCACTACTTGTATCATTCTGCTTCGACGCACCTTTTTGAATAAACAATGCATAGCACTAGACTATTACCGCATTCTCTATTCTTTTATATATATATATGTTCATTCATGACATTCAGCACCCGTACACTCTGGTACGGCCAATACGCCAGGGGCTTAAGCGTACCCCATAATACGGCGTGAAAAGTCCGAACACTTTCAATAGTGCGGCACCCTGAACTTATAGCATTACATGCATCAGCTCCGAATCATGTCTTGGGTCAATAGTTGGGTTTGCCCGGCTCCCATGTTTGGTACCTTACGATCCGCTATATCGGCTAAGGTAGCACTGGGAGAACTACTGCGATTGTGCCCCGGTTCATCTGGGAAAGCACCTCAGTAGAGAAAGCTAAAACTGACTGTCATGATAAGGCAAGAGCTGGTCGCTATTCGAGAGGTCTCTAGTCCCTAAAGACTTATGCCGCTTAGGGTGAGGAGTCGGCTTTGTCCGACTTAGGCGTGTATAGCGCCCCGAATTCGGCCTTCCGAATACTAGGGGCTTCCCCAAAATTTAAAATTGTAGACTTCTATGGCTAAGTGAGAGTGATAAAGCATTATAGTCCGATTGCCTTGTTCGTTGTGCTGAGCACCTCCCTCGAACGACCCAACAATGGGAAAAAGAGTGCTCAGATTTATCCCGAACACCCCAGCACTCGTGGCATGGGGGCAGAAGCCGATGACTGGCCATCTCTCAGATTTGATAAACAGCCGCACAGAAGGTAATATTTTAAATTCAAACAAGCGTTGCATAGCGCACATGAACAAGTTTTCATAATACAGGTTCATACGAGCAAGTGAATTCAAAAACTAAATCCTTCGCACACTCGTCCGCCACAAGACGGGCACCCTCCAGGACACCCTCATAATACATTTTAGGGTGGCGATGCTCCTTGCCCTGCGGCGGACCCTCCTTCACCAGCTTCTCGGCGTCCATCTTGGCCCAGTGCACCTTCGAAAGGGCAAAAGCCCGACATGCACCTTCGATGCAGACGGGCCGCTTTATGACTTCTAGCCGTGGGCAGGCATCCATAAGCCGCCTCACCAAGCCAAAGTAGCTGTTGGGAAGGGAGTCGCCAGGCCACATCCGGACTATAAGGGCCCTCATGGCCTATTCGGCCGCCTTGTGCAGCTCGACCAGTTGCTTCAGCTGGTCACTCACAGGCATCGGGTGTTCGGTCCTAGTATACTGAGACCAGAACAACTTCTCCGTCGAGCTTCCCTCCTCAGCCTGGTAGTACTTTGCGGCATCCGACACGCTGCGGGGAAAATCTGCAAATGCTCCTAGAGAGCTCCGGACTCGGGTAAGTAACAGGTAATTTACTTTCACATGCTTGCTTTGCATAATTAATGCCTTACCCGCCGCTATCTTCCTCATCGCCTCAATTTCTTGGAGGGCCTTTTGGGCTTCAGCCTTGACATGCTTTGTGCTCTCGAGGGCCGCGGCAAGCTCGAACTCTCGCGTCTTCGAGTCAAGCTCCAAAGTCTCGTGCTTCTTCATGAGAGCCTGGAGCTCTTGCTGCACCTCGCCCACCCGTGCCTCTTGTTTCTCCCGCTCGGTGCGCTCCTCGGCCGCTTTGTTTTCGGCCTCGGATAGCGCTCGCTTCAGGGTCGCCACTTCGGTCGTGGCCCCTGGCACATCCATGATGATCCTATCATTTTGCAACCACATCTTTTATATATATATAGACAAGGTATTACTTACCTTTGTTCTCCTCGAGCTGCCTCTTGGCAAGGTCGAGTTCTTTCTCGGACCGCTCGAGGTTCTGCTTCAGTGCGGCGACCTCTGCAGTCAGTGCGGCAGAGGTCAGCGGCGAAGCCTGCATACGCATATAGACATACTTGTATTAGACTCTTGCAGATATTATTTGATCCTCTATTTGGCTTTTCTTTGTGAACACCAAACAGAGCATCAGGGGCTACTGTCTATGCGGTAATATTTTCCTATATTTTAAATACTTACCTCAAAGCTTGTTAGAAGGCTGGCACAAGCTTAAGTCAGTCCGCTCTTGGCGGACTAAACCTTCTTGATCACCGCACTCATAATAGTGTGGTGCTCTTCATCGATGGAAGCGCCGCAAAGCGCTCCCAGCAGGTTGTCCGGTGCCTTTGGATAGACAGAGGTCGCCGGCACGGGCGGCTTGCCCCTATTTGCAGGGGGCCACCTGCCGGAGTCCGGAACCACTGGAGGTTCAGGCGCGGTGTTCGGCTGAGGGCCAAACTTGGAGCCCTTGGGATTCTTGCTCCCTTTGCGCCTGGAGTCAGGAAGGTCGCCTTAAGGCGCCTCTAGGACTACCTCCCCTCGGTTCGGTGCCCCTTGAGACAATACCTCGACATTGTCTGTAGGGCGAGGAGAGGAGGCGATTGGAAGTGACTCGCTATTCATATCCGACGAGTCCAAGGAACCGTCCGACGAGGATACGTCGATGCGGGATCGGGGCGGATAGCATGATCATATTCGACGTTAGGAGAAGCAGTGCAATAAAAGTATGCTATGAGCTACTCTGGTATCCGAATACTTACGACTTCCCCAGGGGCTTGGCCCTGAGTAACCACTCGTCTTCGCTATCGGCGGCGGCGGTGGAACAGTCCAGAAGGAGAGTCCTTCCCTTCTTGGACCCTCCGACCTCCCCGGTTGGGGCGGCTTTTCTTTTCCTGTCTCCCCCGGCTGGAGGGGGATAACCGTCATCTTCCTCCTCCTCGTTTTCACGGGAGGAGTGCGTCTCGAAGTTAACGGACGATGAGTCTGATACCACCTGGCGCCGGGAACTCTTTTGGGTTCCCATGGCCTTCTTCTTGATCTTCTTCTCCGGAACCTCATAAGGAGCCGGAGTCCGCATCTCTGTCAGGAGAGCGTCTGCAGTTTCTTCGGGCAGAGGGGCCGGACAATCAATCTGCTCCGATGTCTCCATCCAGTCCTGTCAAAGGCATGGGAGCTCAGACCCCGCACATGGTTAAACTATGGAAAATAAATACCCTATGAGGTGTACAAAACATATCGGATTCGCAGGGCGCATCGCGTTTAGCCCGCGGTCCTCGGTAAGGGGAGGGGGGACCTCGGCGCCCTTGAATAGCACCTTCCAGACGTCCTTATGCGTCATGTCGAAGAGCTCGCGTAGAGTCTGGTGCTGGGCCGGGTCGAACTCCCATAAGTTGAAAGCCCGTCGTTGACACGGGAGGATCCGGCGGAAGAGCATGACCTGGACTATGTTGACAAGCTTGAGATTCTTGCCAATCATGTTCCAGAAACACTTCTGGAGTCCGTCCAGCTCCACCGATGAGCCCCAGGCAGGCCCTTCTCCTTCCAGGAAGTGAGCCGCGTGGGGATTCCGGATTGAAACTCGGGGGCCGCCAACCAGTTGGTGTCGTGCGGCTCGGTGATGTAGAACCACCCCGATTGCCACCCCTTTATGGTCTCCATGTAGGAGCCCTCAAGCCATGTAACGTTGGGCATTTTGCCCACCATCGCTGTACCGCATTCCGCTTGTTGGCCGCCTAATACCTTCGGTTTGACATTGAAGTTCTTCAGCCATAGGCCGAAGTGGGGCCAGACGCGGAGGGAAGCCTCGCACACGATGATGAATGCCGAGATGTTGAGGATAAAATTCGAAGCTAGATCATGGAAGTCCAGCCCATAATAGAACATACGGCCATGGATGAATGGATGGAGGGGAAACCCTAGTCCGCGGACGAAGTGGGTTAGGAAAACCACCCTTTCGTAAGGTTCCGGGGTAGGGACGATCTGCCCCGCGGCTGGCAGCCGGTGCGCAATATCCGCGGCTAAGTATCCGGCCCCGCGCAGCCTTTTGATGTCTCCCTCCGTAACGGAGGAGACCATCCACTTGCCTCCCGCTCCGGACATGTTTGGAGAGGGTTGAGGAGAAGGATGTGGACTTGGGCGCTGGAGCTCGAGTGCGCGAGAATGGATGAGCAAGGAGGAAGAAGGCATGTGTAGAAAAAGGTGAACCCTTATCCCTTTATAAGGGCGGACGAAACTATGCGCCCCCACCAGCCTGGTAAAACTCGCTTATCCCCCAAGTGCCGTAATTGATGGCATGGTTGGGTTACCCACATCCGTATTGATGGGAATCCCGTAATAAGGGGACATGATATCTGCTTCAACAAGACGTGCCAAGGAAACCGCCTCGCGAAACACGCTGAGGTTGGTTGTGAAAAACGATTTGAATGGTGACCTGGCTGTGGTGTGATGTCACACTCCGAAATGCGTCGGCAGATTAGATTTGTGAAAATATTATTCTCTCTACGGTTGTATGTGGAACTTGTTTTGCAGAGCCTGGCACGATCCTTGTGTTCAAAATCTTCTATGAAGTATTTGGAGGAGGAACCCGCCTTGCAATGCCGAAGACAATCTGCATGCCAGACTCATCGTCATTGAAGCCTGGTTCAGGGGCTACTGAGGGAGTCCTGGATTAGGGGGTATCCGGACAGCCGGATTATATCCTTTGGCCAGAAAGTTGGACTATGAAGATACAAAATTGAAGACTTTGTCCCGTGTCCGGATGGGACTCTCTTTGGCGTGGAAGGCAAGCTTGGCAATACGGATATGTAGATCTTCTCTATGTAACCCTAGCCCCCTCCGGTGTCTATATAAACCGGAGGGTTTAGTCCGTCGGACCAACAACAAACAATCATACCATAGGCTAGCTTCTAGGTTTAGCCTCTTCGATCTCGTGGTAGATCAACTCTTGTAATACTCATATCATCAAGATCAATCAAGCAGGAGTAGGGTTTTACCTCCATCGAGAGGGTCCGAACCTGGGTAAAAACATCATGTCCCCCGTCTCCTGTTACCATCCGCCTAGACGCATAGTTCGGGACCCCCTACCCGAGATCCGCCGGTTTTGACACTGACAGGGACCGGATCCATAACAACAACAACAGGCACACAATGATATGTCTGCTTTCTGGTCCAGGGTACCGCACGCTCATAACCTTCCCTCGTTGGAGGCACCGGCGAGAGGCACGACAATAGACCGCATTAGGGCCTTCCCATAAAGGCAAACGTGGTTGCACTGGAAAAAGCCCGGTTCGGTGGCACCTGACCAACTTAATGACGGAATTTAAACCCAAAATATAATAGTAATGACTGATACTCCGATATCATCTATCAACCTATAATCCAAGTAATAGCAATATCCAACAAATAATCCAAAGCTGAATGTCGTCTCTCCAAAATACTCAGAGGACAACATAAAACTACTATAATGAATCCAAGAATGATAAGGCTACAACTCAAATATCAAGAACTAACTATCCAACTATGATCCACAACAAGCATCATCTCCAACATCATACTCCAAAACATAATATCGACTAGCTTCATGATGAAACTAACACTAGCCACTAATAATCCAAAGACAACATGATATCCAAAGTAATACTCCAAATCATAATACCATCATGACATAATCATAATAGCCACTAAGAATCCAAAGGCAACATGTCATCCAAAGTATTACTCCAAAGCACAATGCCACCATGAACATAATCAAAATAGCCACTAAGAATCCAAAGGTAACATGTCATCCACATAATTATCAAAATATAAGTCCTAGAATTCCAGGCAATATCATGGCAACATCTAGATCAAAACCATACTTCGAGAAATTCCATGAAAAAATCATACATAGATAATGCAATATTTTAAACAAGTTCAAATAACTTAAACCATGTCACTCCATTGCAATCATGCAAATGGAGGGTGTGGTTTGCCTGGGGTGGAAGAAATCATCGACAAGAAGTGCGAGAGGCTCACGGAAAGAATCGCCGAAAACGTTCTCTCCCGGAGGGGCTGATTAAGCGCAAAGGCAAAACGGTCATTTTCAGAATACCAAAACATTGTGAAAATGGTTCCATCGCAACGGGCTCAATGAAACGAAGAAGTGGGCTTTGGATTCACCTGATTTGGAGCTAGGAGTAGAAAGATATGAATGTTTTTCTACCAGGGACCTTTCTGCAATAAAATCCTCACAGACAGGCCCTTGACAGAAAAACTGAAACCGCCTTTTACTGGAATACGCCTTCTACAAGCATAAAACATATTCTTAACTGAAACAGGGGCAAAATATGCTTTGGAATCATGTAAACGTATTTCAGCTAATACGCTTTCAGAACTGAGGAAACGCATTTTAACCCGAAGAAGACGGAAATGCGCTTTCCTAAAAGGAAAAGGTATCCAAAGGAATACGTGTCCACTTACTCCACGTCAGCAGAGTGCGGGGCCGGCCTTTGGGTCGCTGATGGGTGGGGGCCACGGCATCTCTTCTCTCTCCTCCCGCCATCATCGTCCTCCTCGCGATGGTCGCGACAGAAAGGCGAGGCCGGGCGAGGCCGGCGCTGGCCCCGTCGCCTCGGGCCACCCCTGGTGGAGCTCGGACCACCAGTTGGCTCGGGATGATGCCGTGCACCCGCCCCGGTGGTGCACGGGCGACGAGGAAGCCCAGAGCAAGAAGGAAGAAGGCCATGGCGGACAGAGGCTTCGGCCATGGATGGACAGGGGACAAGAGGTCGCCGACAGTCGAGGGAAAGAGTTGAGAGGCTCCGCTAGAGTTCAACATCTCGCCGGGTGGTGGAGGGACGGAGTGAGGGAGTAAGCTTTGAGTGAATTTAGCCGGGGGCCGGTGATGGCCGAGGCGGCTATGGGAGGGCTCTGGACCATCTCGAGCTCGGAGGAGAGGTTGGGGAGGTTTCAGGGAATGAGGCGAGGCTGATGAGATTCCCGGGAGGCCGCGGGGTGGTCTTATATAGCCGCGGGGCGAGGAGGCCGAGCTGGCGTCGCCGTGGACGCATGGCCGGCGCCACGGACGCGTGCCAACGCGCATGAGCTCGGAGGTGGGCGATGAGGGAGGCATAGTGGAGGCTCTCACGGGGCAGAGGCGGCCATGGGAGCACGGGGGGGATGACGATGGCGACGAACCTAGCCAAGACGCCACTGTTCGTCCGTGGACGCGCGGTGTCTTGCGTCGGTGTGACGCCCGGATAATTAAACTATAGTAAACCCTCGTTAATGGTGCCATGTCATCACTTCACTTTTACTAATCCGCGGTTGATAAAAATCGCAATCCAAATTCAAGTTCAAACTAAAGTGCAAAATTCAAATTTCCCGAACATGCAAAATAAAATGTTCAAAGTGTTGCAAATATTCCATAATTATTTATGGTGGTGAGCCAACATTGTTTTAAATTCTTTAATTGCTCCTAAGTATATATATTAGTGGCTAAAAACAATAATTAAATGCCTTTTATAAATTATAAAATATTAAACTAAATTTTTTTAGGTGTCAAGCTTTTTGTGGCAGTCCTCAATATTTCCTAGTGTTTGTTTTGTCCAGCTCCACGTTTTTGCAAAGTCATTTGGTGGCTTATTTACGTGCAAATGGAGGCTGTTAAAAGAAAACAGAATAATAAAAAGAAAACTGAGAAGAAGAAAAGGAAGAGAGAGCACGTGCCCCCACTGGGCCTCACCCAAGTCAGCCCACCTAACCCCCAGTCGTCTTCTTCTGTTCACAACCGTGCCTGAACAGGATTGCGTCCCCGTCGAACCACCTCGCCGGCCATGCCGTGGGAGGATAAGGCCTCCAGCAAGGCGACACTCCCCTCAGATATTTTCTTCCCACTCGCCTCACTCCTCCTCGGCGCCCTCCCTCCTAGATCCATCTTCTCTCTGTCTCCCTCGTCGTCCTCTCGGCTCACCCGAGCACCTACGTCGCCGTCGTTGGCCACCACCGCGAAGACCGTCGCCCCCGTGCCTCTCCAACCTGTCCGTCTGCACCAACGTCGTCGACTGCGTCCTCCCCATCCACAAGATCAAGATCGGACCCCCTCGACCATCGGGATCGGGTTCTTCCCCGCACCTACGCCCGCCGACGAGCTCCATCCGCTGCGACCGTCCTTCTACTACTAATCCGTCGTCGGCCTTTCGTGTGCCACACCGTGAGCCTCTACTCCTTCTCCTTCTCTTCCCCGTTGGATTCGGTCCATTAGCGCATGTTCCGCTCGTTGTCGTATCCTACGACCGCTAGCACGACTCCCTCACCCGTGGTCCGTTGGCCTCTGGCCATGACCGGCTGCACCCGACCGCGTCCCCGTGCGTGCTCGCTCACGCGTGGCGGTGCCTCCGCCGAGCCCACCGTACTACTGCCGCTGCTCATCGTCGGCCGGCGTTTCGTATGGCATGGCCGGAGCTCCGCTCCCGCGCATGGTCATGCGCCCCTGCCGTGGCCCTCACACACACGTGAGCCCCACGTATCGCCGCTCCCTGCGTTGCCGCCCACCGCGCCCTGTCTCTGCTCGCGCCCGCCGTGGCCACGTCCTCGGACTGCACGCTGTAGCCGGGCTGCGCCTGCTTCGCGCGTCCTGGCTGCAACCGCCTGCGCCCAGCGCGCCCTTGCCCGAACGCCCGTGCGTGGCCTCGCCATCGCCTGCCGCTGCTCGCAGCGCTGCTGCCCGTGCTGCAACCTGCTGCTCTACTGAATCTTCTACTGGTAATAAGTGTAGCTATATGGCTAGCTTTAGGGATTTTACACTGACAAACCCCATAAACATCCAGTGGTTAAACAGTTGTTAGTATGTGCGAAAATAATATAAGTAGGCAGTACACTTGACAAGGCTCAAATGTGAGCATTGGACCAAATCCATTTGATGCCTGGATGAAATCATATAAAAATCACAAATTGCTATCTTCTATCAATAGGGAACATAATTAACACCTAGCATAGTGTGTTGCGTGTTGTGTGTGGTCTGTGCGTGTGTGCACAACCAGCCTCACGGTTGTGCCACTAGGTCGGCCCTTGTTTAGTTTAGTTGGTAATACTTTAGTGCTCAATTAGTATAACAACAAATGACAAGTGGTCCCCTCTGTTTATTAGCTTTAGTTAGTTGTTCTAAAAAGGCTAAGTCTATGACAAATGGGCCCCGCTGTTAATTAAGCAAGATTTCCTTAACTACTAAACTTAGAGTGAATGACATGCGGACCCACTTCTACTATTCACTGGTTGACTAGTCTCTGTTGACCTGGTTAACTGGGCCCTCTGGCCCCATCTGTCAGCCACATGTGCACAATGTTGGGTACACTTCTGTGTACCCGTAGCATTTACTGTCTATTTTCGAAATAATAATAATTTTAGAAAATAAATTAAAACTTTGAAATTCAATATAAAATTAACCGTAGCTCGGATGAAAATACTTTATACATGAAAGTTGCTCAGAATTTGGAGATGGATCCGGATACGCAGCCCGTTCGTCCGCCACGCATCCCTAGCATAGCAAACATGCAACTTTCCCTCTCTAGTTCATCTGTTCGAAAACGCAAAACACCGGGAATACTTTCACGGATGTTTCCCCCTTCACCGGTACCACCTGGTAACGCATTAGGGCACACCTAGCATCATGCGTTGTCATGTCATGCATCGTCATGCATTTGTTTGCATTATATTTAGTATTTCTCCCCCCTCTTCTCTCGCTAGACACCGAGACTGACGGCGCTGCTACCCAGTACGACTACGGTGTTGACGACCCCTCTCTCTTGCCAGAGCAACCAGGCAAGCCCCCCCCCTTGATCACCAGATATCGCCTACTATCCTCTATACTTCTTGCATTAGAGTAGTGTAGCATGTTACTGCTTTCCGTTAATCCTATTCTGATGCATAGCCTGTCATTGTTGCTACAACTGTTGATACCTTACCTGCAATCGTAAATGCTTAGTATAGGATGCTAGATTATCATCAGTGGCCCTACATTCTTGTCTGTCTACCATGCTATACTATCGGGCCGTGATCACCTGGGAGGTGGTCACGGGTATATACTTATACATAATATATGATACTTGTGGTGATTAAAGTCGGGTCGGCTCGTAGGAGTACCCGCGAGTGATTTCGATGTTGGGGGCTAAAGGGGCAGGTGGCTCCATCCCGATAGAGGTGGGCCTGAGTTCCCGAAGGCCCCCGACTATTACTTGTGGCGGAGCGACAGGGCAGGTAGAGACCACCTAGGAGAGAGGTGGGCCTGGCCCTGGTCGGCGTCTGTGGTTATTTCAAAATAACACGCTTAACGAATCTTGGTATTTGATCTGAGTCTGGCCACTGGCCTATATGCATTAACCATCTACGCGGGGATAGTTATGGGCACTCGACGTCGTGGAATCAGCCGAAGCCTTTGTGACGTCAGCGATTGAGCGGCGCGCGCCGGTTTGGACTGGAACGCCTCCTAGGCTAGGTCTGCTTCTGGCCGCCCTCGCAACATGCAGGTGTGCAATGGGCGATGGGCCCAAACCCCTGCGCCATAGGATGTAGACCGGCGTGCTGACCTCTCTGTTGTGCCTAGGTAGGGCTGCGACGTGTTGATCTTCCGAGGCCGGGCATGACCCAGAAAAGTGTGTCCGGACAAAGGGGATAGAGCGTGTTGGGAAATGTGGTGCACCCCTGCAGGGAAGTTAATCTATTCAAATAGCCGTGTCCCTCGGTAAAAGGACGACCCGGAGTTCTACCTTGACCTTATGACAACTAGAACCGGATAGTTAATAAAACACACCCTTCCAAGTGCCAGATACAACCGGTGATCGCTCTCTCACAGGGCGACGAGGGAAGGATCATCGGTTAGGATTATGCTACACGATGCTACTTGATGAAATTACCATCTACTCTCTTCTCCTGCTGCAAGATGGAGGTGGCCAGAAGCGTAGTCTACAATAGGACTAGCTATTCCCCTCTTATTCCGGCATTCTGCAGTTCAGTCCACATATGATACCCTCAATCTATTTGATACCAATGCATACATATGTAGTGTAGTTCCTTGCTTGCGAGTACTTTGGATGAGTACTCACGGTTGGTTTGCTCCCTCTTTCCCACCTTTCTATACCCGATTGCTGCGAACAGACGTTGGAGCCCAGGAGCCAGACGCCACCGTCGACGACGACTACTACTACTCGGGAGGTGCCTACTACTACGTGCAGCCCGCTGACAACGACCATGAGTAGTTTAGGAGGATCCCAGGCAGGAGGCATGCGCCTCTTTCGATCTGTATCCTAGTTTGTGCTAGCCTTCTTAAGGCAAACTTGTTTAACTTATGTCTGTACTCAGATATTGTTGTTTCCGCTGACTCGTCTATGATCGAGCTCTTGTATTCGAGCCTTCGAGGCCCCTGGCTTGTAATATGATGCTTGTATGACTTATTTTAGTTGTAGAGTAGTGTTGTGATATCTTCCCGTGAATCCCTGATCTTGATCGTACACGTTTGCGTGTATGATTAGTGTATGATTGAATCGGGGGCGTCACAAGTTAGTATCAGAGCCGACTGCTTGTAGGAATCCCCCTTCCACACTCCTTGGCAGAAGTCGAGTCTAGTCATTACAAAACTTTTACTAACATGGATGTGGGTCTCATGGGTGCACGTCGCCATTGGGTGGTATTAGGATCCTTTATTTCTCGTCTATTCTCTAGGACTCTAATCGCTCTTCTATTGCGGAGTCCAATCATACAAGAAGGTGACAAGGTTTCATGATATCACCTTGTCTGGTGTAGGAATAATGACCTTGATGACCATTGGCAACACTGTGGATTCTGTGATGTCATCCCCAGATCTTGTCGATCCTTGTAATTCATGAGATGTATCTCTGCTTACTTTCCTTTGCACGATTCATGAGGCTATGGGATCTGTACTTTCCTTTAAGTATATTTGTTGGATCCATACCTCGTATGAGTGACTGATATGATTGGGAGTGCATGTTCACCATATGTATAAGAACAATATGCCACCGGACACTCGATCCTTGCGGCAGGCATAAGTTTTAACTACATTGTATCTCTGACAAAATTATTGCAAATTTGATCCTTGCACTTCAGAGAAAAGCCATTCATGCAGCTTGCCGAGGAAGGCTCATTAGCTTCTGCTCGAAGCCTTTGTCTGGGTAGCGTGCAGAAGAAGCCTCGATAGCTTACACATGAAGTTTCACATGATTATTGTGTAGGAGAAGCCGGGTTTCCATACTTGAGAAGCTTCTCCCTGGTTTGCTTGTTGAGAAAAATTCATTTCCGTCTGTCAGAAGCTTATACTGAGGTATCTTGTTGTGTAAGACCGGTTATCGTGGGCTGGAAATTGTTCACAAATCATGCTGAGGAAAAATTGAGGAGCCTTGCCTCATAAATTTATTCCGATAGTGTGTGGAATAATTCTAGGTTTCTTATATCCAAAACTTCATACTGATATGCAGACTGAAATCTACACACACGCCCATAATATTTTGTGGCTGATTATTTGCATGAGAAAATTCGTTTGACCGTCTTCCTTGAACATATCAAATTTTGACTTTATTTCGGATGATAAAATACTTCAAGCATCACGCCTTGCTGAGCCAAAATTTTGTATATGCTCCATACCTTTGACTGAAAATATACCATAGATCTTGTACCTGACTTGTCTTGCTGCTGATCATTATTACTGTGAGGATTTTATACTGATACAGACTTGAGTTATCAATACTGTTGTGAGGAGTGCACACTAATGCAAAATTGATTATCAGACTCAAAATCAGATATTCCCCATTTCACTGCAGTTGGCTGAGAATTCCATTCTATTTAGCTGAGTTTCCAGATATTTGAACTCCTTGCTGATTCTTCAGGTCCGGTGTCGGTTGATGAGCAACTCTTTATAGGGGAAAATAATGTAACACCGGGGCACAAAAAGAAAGAAGCAAAAGAAAACTAAACTAAACTAAAGCACACAACAACAATCAATTCACATACAATCAGTGTCACATATTATTGCTAGTCACACAATATGCATGCCTACTTAAGCACACAAATCTCGCGGGATCCCCGGTTCTACGATCTAGCATGCTGTGGCGATGTGCACGAGGACGAATAAATTTGTGGAAGAATTGGTGTAACCAGCGCTACACCAAGTGCTAGCTTAGCCAGGTAGCAACCTGGACTAGCTCGGAGGCGAGGACGCACTCGGTAATCATGTAGCAGGACACAAATATCGTTGCCACATTATTATCAAGCGGACGGAAAATATCCGCACTCATCCAAGAAATAAGGATAGCGGGCAAACTGAGTCTGCTGGCATTGCCCTTTCTTGATGACTAAGACCATTAAGGGTTGCCAACACGACAAGAAAAAGGACGATCCGGGGTAGAAGCATGTCTACCACCGAAACAAAATGGGGCAGAAGGAAGGAATTCGGTGTAATACCGGAGCCCCATTTTTGCAAACAATGTCGGGATCACTTGGCATCACTCTGCTGGGACAGAAATGAGACCAAACACCGAAGAATAGGCAAGAATAGAAAATCTGGAGAAATGCAAAGGCTGAGCTATAGTGGTTCCGAACCGATGCCACCTAAACTCACCAGGTAATCCGTCAACAACAAATAAGGCTATATGCATGTTATGCACAAACAAATGCAACAACCAAATGCGATAAACAAGCCAGACTCTATACTACCGATTTCTACCGCTCGCGCTGACTAGGGCGTCCTACAGCCAGACCTGCTCTGATACCAAGCCTGTGGCACCCCAGCTCAGAGAAACCGGAACGCCCCGTTTTCCAGCCCAAAGATCGAGGAGAAGTCTCTGGAATACGGCACTGCTTGACATAGAACAAATCAACTCTTATTACAAGAATAATAATACAAGGGTCTAATGTTACAAAGAAGCACATCAGCACGACGACACTACGCCTGCGATACTACACTTGCTCTACGCTGGCAGCAAAACAACTCGTAGCAACGGAATACTTGTAGCAGCGGAACAACGATGAAGGTGGTGAACTCCACTTCGTAGGGACTCTGGTTGGGACACGATCTAGCTCGCACGCCCGACAACCAACGACAAGCAATCAAGCAATCATGGCATCACCTGCAATCTGGCATGACACGCCAGGTCAGTACATTGAATGTACTTGCAAGCTCACAACAACCATAAACATCTAGGCAAGATAATAACATAGCATTTAATAGGTTAATTAAATTAACAACTATTATGATGAAACAACTACTAAGCATGGTATGAAACTGATACAATATCTCAGATCTCCATAACCATATCACTCTTGGCTAACCGGCCAAGCAATAACCCATCTCGATCACCTCCTGATAAAAACCAAATGGTGATTATTCCGGCGATCACAACCACGACCAACACTTGGTCTCAAACGGTGATCCTTCCGAGGAATCACTACCACGACCAACACTTGGTCTCCAACATCATCATCAACATCCTGCCACTCTGTACTGCACAACATATCAACATATAAAGCACCTATAATTCATTCCGTCATGTGACTGTTGAGCGAACCGTGTGACCTAGTACGAAGCCATGCCCATGACCGAGGTCGTGGCTATCGATAGATTTAAATACACACACTCTGCAGAGGTAGCGCACTTTACCCACACCACGAAACCCATGGCCTCGCACTCCCATTCGGGTGGACCAACGGCGTTTCAAAAAAACTGATCTACTGCCATGACACTCTCCTGGCCACTCCGACTCACTCCCCACTGGGCTAGTCCTGGGTGGCCCCGTGTCTACCAAAGACACAACGACCACCGTCGTGGCCAAAACGTCCCTCACGGGGACTGGATCCATAACAACAAAAATGGGCACATAAGGTTATGTCTGCTTATCAGGCCAGGGTACCGCACGCCCATAACCTTCCCTCTTTGGAGGCACCGGCGAGAGGCACGACAATAGACGCATTAGGGCCTTCCATAAAGGCAAATGTGGTTGCACAGGAAAAATCCCGGTTCAGTGGCACCTGACCAACTTAATGCCGGAATTTTATCCCCAAAATATAATAGTAACGACTGATACTCTGATATCATCTATCAACCTATAATCCAAGTCATAGCAATATCCAACAAATAAACCAAATCTGAATATCGTCTCTCCAAAATACTCAGAGGACAGCATAACACTACTATAATGAATCCAAGAATGATAAGGCTACTACTCAAATATCAAGAACTAACTATCCAACTATGATCTACAACAAGAATCATCTCCAACATCATACTCCAAAACATAATATCAACTAGCTTCATGATGAAACTAACACCATCCACTAATAATCCAAAGGCAACATGATATCCAAAGTAACACTCCAAATCATAATACCATCATGACATAATCATAATAGCCACTAAGAATCCAAAGGCAACATGTCATCCAAAGTAATACTCCAAAGCATAATACCATCATGAACATAATCATAATATCCACTCAGAATTCAAAGACAACATGTCATCCACATAATCATCAAAATATAAGTCCTAGAACTCCAGGCAATATCATGGCAACATCTAGATGAAAACCATACTTCGAGAAATGCCATGAACGAATCATACATAGCTAATGCAATATTTTAAACAATTTCAAATAACTTAAACCATGTCACTTCATTGCAATCATGCAAATGGAGGGTGTGGCTTGCCTGGGGTGGAAGAAATCACCGAGAAGAAGTGCGAGAGGCTCGCTAAAAGAATCATCGTAAAACGTTCTCTCCCGCAGGGGCTGATTAAATGCAAGGGCGAAATGGTCATTTTAATAATGTCAAAACATGGTGAAAATGGTTCCATGAGAATGGGCTCGGCGAAACAAAGAAGTGGGCTTTGGATTCACCTGATTTGGAGCTAGGAGTAAAAAGATATGAATGTTTTTCTGCCAGGGTCCTTTCTGCAATAAAATCCTCACACACAGGCCCTTGAAAGAAAAACTGAAAGTGCCTTTTACTGGAATACGCCTTCTACAAGCAGAAAACGTATTCTTAGCCAAAACATAGGCAAAGTGCGCTTCCGAATCAGGTAAACGTATTTCAACGAATGCGCTTTCAGAACTGAGGAAACACATTTTAACCCGAAGAAGATGACAATGCGCTTTCCTAAAAGGAAAATGTATCCGAAGGAATACGTGTCCACTTACTCCACGTCAGCAGAGTGCAGGGCCGGCCTTTGGGTCGCTGACAGTGGGGGCCACGACATCTCTTCTCTCTCCTCCCGCCTTCATCGTCCTCCTCGTGACGGTCGCGACAGAAAGGCGAGACCGGGCGCGGCCGGCGCTGGCCCCGATGCCTCGGGCCATCCCTGGTGGAGCTCGGACCACCAGTGGGCTCGGGATGATGCCGCGCACCCGCCCCGGTGGTGCACGGGCGACGAGGAAGCCCTGAGCGAGAAGGAGCAAGGCCATGGCGGACAGAGGCTTTGGCCATGGATGGACAGGGGACAAGAGGTCGCCGGCACTCACATGGTGATGCCACTTGAGCTCAAATTTGGCAAGGCTTAATGATTTGGCCATACAAAGGTGCTGTAAAAATTTCATACCAATTGGTTTTACCAAAATGGTACTTCCTTTATAGATATTCCTTTGTCCAGAAACTTGCATAAATTCTAGAGGAATATTGGCTTTAATAATTGATGCCAAATTGGGTGAAGATAAGTTATTTGGGTAGAAGAATGCTCTGGTAAATTTTCAGGCAAAATGAAGCAATATAAAATATACTTGCTTCACAACCTGAAAATATTGACAGAATCAAAGATTTGATGTTGTACTCATATAGATCAAGGGATGGAGCTGAAATTTGTAGGAGTGAGATAATATGAGCACATGAAGGAGTGTGCAAAATTTCAACTCATTTGGATAACCCTAGCTAGCACTTCCTTCACAAAGGCTTCCCTCAGACAGGAACTTTGAAAATTACTGAGGAAGTTTGGCCAGGCAAATAAAGTTGAATTTTGGCACAATGCAATTATTTGGATGATATATCATGCCCAAAAAGTTTGGGGGAAAATGGGCAAATATAAATAGCACTTGCTTCACAATGTGCCATTTAGGACAGAATAGGAAATGAATTTATTGAGCATGATGAGAAATATGGACAATGAAATATTTTGCCATATTCGAGGAAGATATGACCCAAACAATTTATAAGAATTATTTGGGGATTTTTGGATGGACAGAAATATAGGTTGCTTCACAACCTAGGGCAGACTGGCTTATTCCTTTAATAGGAAAAGGAATATTCCCGAGGAAAAAAAATTAGGGTTTGGTCAAGCAGTGAAGTGACGTGATCTTGGAAAGGTTTTTAGGGTGATGAGCCACTTCGGAGAGGAAATGAAGATGATTTCCCAGGTGACAAGGCCACAGAACCACTCCAAAAAGAAAAACAGAGCAAAAACCAATAGATCAAAAAGAAAAAGAAAAGGGCCAAAATCCAGGCTGTTACACGAGCCGAAGCCCAATGCGCCCTCCGGGAGATCCTGGAGGCCAAGAAGATCATGGCGGGTAAGGCTTTCATTATGCAAAGCAAGTATGTGAGCCCGAGGTATCTCTTACTGACTCGGATTTGGAGTTCTCCAGGGGCGTTTGCGGATTTGCCATGCAATGTTTCTCACGCTGCGGAATTCTTCCAGGCCGAAGAGGAGCTCAACGGAGAAGCTGTTCTGGTCGCAATACCTTGCACCAGAACATCTGGTGCCCTTTAGCAACCAGCTAAAACAGTTGGTCGAGCTGCATAGGGTGGCCGAACTAGCCATGAAGGATTTAATAATCCGTTTGTGGCCTGCAGAAGCTATACCCGGCAGCTACTTCAGCCTCGTGAAGAGGCTGGTCAATGCCTGCCCGTGGCTTCATGCCATCAAGCGGTCGGTCTGCATAGAAGGTGCACGGATGGCCTTCGCCCGCGTCAAGATACAATGGGCGAAGATGGATGTCGTCAAGCTCGCGACCAAAGGACTGCCTACGGGCAAGGAGCACCGCACGCCCAAGCGGATTTTGAAGATGTTCTCAAGGGATCCCACATTGTGGCAGAGCAATGTGCTAAGGACATAATTTTCGAATGAATACAAGGGTTCATATGTAATATAATGCTTTGTTGTTTTGTTTAGTTAAAAAAGTTACCTCCTGTGCGTCCGTTTTTATCAAATCTGAGAGTTGGCCAGTCGTCGGCTTCAGCGCCCACGTAGGTAGTACGGGGGTGTTTGGGATGAATCTAAATACGCTTTATCCAAGAGTTTGGTCCTTAAAGGAGGTGTTTAGCGCAACGAACCACGCAATCGGACTATATGGCTTTATTACCCTTACTTAGCCATAGGAGTTTGACAATGAAAATATAGGCGCAGCCCCTAGTGTCCAGACTAGGGTGTTGTAAACACCTGATCGGATGAGAACCGATTCATCGCGTAATGCGGGAAAAATCGCTAAAGATTTGAAACCTCCGAAGAGCTGACCGGCTCACGCGGCATCATGACAGTCAGTTTTTGGCTTTCTCTACCGAGGTGCTCATCCGGATAAAATGGGACACAATTGCAGTAGTTCTCCCTTTACTACCCTAGCCGATATAGCGGAACATAAGGTAGTCAGCACAGGTGCCGGGCAACCCAACTATTGACCAAAGACATTATTCCGAGCCACTACATATAATGCTAAATTTGGGGTGCCGAACTATATTGTAAAAGTGTTCGGACTTGTTGCCATAGTGTGGGGCACAATAAAGCCCCTGGCAGATTACGGCATACCAAGGTGTACGGATGCAAATTAAATAGAAAAAAATAAAAATAAAGAAGAAGAAGATGCCATGTATGTTGGGCCTCAAACTGTTTCCATTATAATTTTACTTAATACGTCAAAGCGTACGTGAACAAAAAGTGCGAGAAGCAACAGTGGCTATTTGACATGCCAAGACCAAGGAGGATCTATGTACGGGTCCTGAAAATAGGTAGAGTGATCACCAAGAGGGACATCTAGGGATTCCCCCACACGTTTGTGCTACTTGCCACCTTGGTGCGTCCGTTCTTCGAAAGGACCGATTATGAGGCCGGTGAGAGGGACCTGCGGAAAGGAAACCTGAGGAGGGAAAAAAAAAAGTGAAAGTATGCGTGTCCAGGGGAGGTCGAGCCTTATTATGGATCACGATCTAGCTATGCCTCCATCTATGCCCACAGTATTTTGAGTGTGTAGTTATGTACGCGCGGCGCGAATGCCGCCACTTGGTGTGGTCTGGGACGGAGGCCAAATTGCTAGTTGAGCTCTTGACAAGCTGGGCTGTCCTCACGCATGGTAGTCCGGACTCGTTTGGCAGTGTCCGGGAGTATGGCCTCGTTTGACAGGTTCTGCTTGCGGAGGGTGCTCTGTACTTCTGCTGCCAGGGCAGTGGTGTGCTCCTCGGTACGGAGGGAGCACTCCGTATTTCCATTGACTATTATGACACGGCGTGGTCTGGGCATCTTGAGCTTGACATAAGCATAGTATGGCACCGCATTGAATCGGGCAAACGCAGTTCGTCCGAGCAGTGCGTGATAGCCACTGCGGAAGGGGACGATATCGAAGATTAACACCTCACTTCGGAAGTGTCTGGAGATCCGAAGACGACCTCCAATGTGATTGAGCCCGAGTAGCGGGCCTCTACACCTGGTATAACTCCTTTAAAGGTGGTGTTGGTGGGCTTGATCCTTGATGGGTCGATGCCCATTTTGTGCATTGTATCCTGGTAAAGCAGGTTGAGGCTGCTGCCATCGTCCATGAGGACTCGTGTGAGATGAAATCCATCCATTATTGGATCGAGGACCAGTGCGGCTGACCCACCATGACGGATACTGGTCCGATGATCCCTATGATCTAAAGTGATCAGGCATGACGACCATGGATTGAATTTTGGGGCAATTGGCTCTATCGCATAAACGTCCCTGAGCACGCGTTTGCGCTCCCTCTTGGGGATATGGGTGGCGTATATCATGTTCGCCATTTTGATTTGCGGAGGAAACATCTTCTGTCCCCCTGTGTTTGGTGAACGGGGCTCCTCGTCGTCATTCTCGCTTTGCGATCCCTTCTCTTTGTCTTTGGCATTTAACTTGCCACCTGTTTGAAGACCCAACAACTCATGTGGGTATGATTGGCTGGTTTATCAAGGGTGCCGTGGATCTGACATGGGCGATCGAGTATGCGGTCTAGGCTGGAAGGGCCCTGATTATTTCTTTTATATGGCTTCTTCCGCTGACCAGACTTGGAGCCACTGAATCCGGCGTTGACCGCCGTGTCCTCGGTATTATCACTGTTGCCTCGTCGTCTATGTCTGTTGCATCGGGGCTTGCCGTTGCTGTTTCTGGCTTCCGAAGTGCTAGGTTCGCTTGTATTGTTATTACTACGAGCTAGCCAGCTATCTTCGCCCGTGCAAAAGCGGGTCATGAGTGCTGTGAGGGCTGCCATGGACTTCGGCTTTTCTTGGCCGAGGTGTCGAGCGAGCCATTCGTCCCGTATGCTATGTTTAAATGCCGCCAGGGCTTCGCCATCCGGATAGTCGATAATCTAGTTCTTTTTGGTTAAGAATCTAGTCCAGAATTTCCTTGCCGACTCTCCGGGCTATTGGATTATGTGACTTAAGTCCTGGGCATCCGGAGGTCGAACATATGTACCTTGGAATTTGTCAAGGAAGGCTTCTTCCAAATCCTCCCAGCTGCCAATAGAGTTTCCAGGCAGGCTGTCCAGCCAGTGTCGGGCTGGCCCCTTGAGTTTTAGGGGTAGGTATTTGATGGCATGAAGATCATCGCCGCGCTCCATGTGAATATGGAGGATAAAGTCTTGAATCCATACCGCAGGATGTGTGGTTCCATGATATGATTCGATATTGACGGGTTTGAACCCTTTTGGGAATTCATGTTCCATTACTTCATCAGTGAAGCAGAGGGGGTGTGCGGCGCCTCTATGTCGGGCCATATTGCGACGTACTTCGGATGGAGTCCGTCTGCGATTTTCGGCTTGGACGTAACTATACTTTCCATGCTCGGCTTGATAGCCATCGTCGCATGTCGGGGCATGCCCCATGATACATAGATCGATCTGGCCGGACCTGCTTTATTCTTTAGGCCCCGCCGGAGATCATATGTGTATCTCCCAGAGGTTTTATCCTTATGGTGAGGTGGTACAGGCTGGTATTCGGCTTGGGTTGCCGCTTTGTCCCAACCACGTCGTGGTTGGTCAGCCACATTGTGCGCTAATGGAACGGGCTCCAACGCCTCGTCATCGAATTGAGGTAATAATTTGTGCTTCGGGTTACTTTTGAGTGGTCGCTTGAGGCCGTATTCCTCGGCTTCCAGGACGTTAGTCCATCTGTCATTGAGCAAGTTTTGATCAGCTTGAAGTTGTTGCTGCTTCTTTTTCAGGCTCCTTGTAGTGGCTATTACCTGGCGCCTGAAGCGCTCCTGCTCGAGAGGTTCCTCAGGCACGATAAAATCCTCAGCACCGAGGCTCGCCTCATGCTCAGAGAGCGGAAGATAATTACTGTCCTCCGAGTCTTTGTGTGTGGCCTGTTCACCAGGGCTAACTTGCCCGTCTTCCTATTCATTTTGTTCGACAGTTGCCTCAACGGGGTCTTCATTGTCTTCGGCACCGTCCGGAGTGTTATCTTCTCTTGTGCTGGTGTTGCTGTCTTTGCTGCGGCGTGACTTAGAGCGGCGCCACTAACGCCGGCGCTTTGGTTGTATCTTAGGAGTTTTATCCTCAACTGGATCTTCCATGTCATCGCCGATATTCTCTTTTTGTGCATCCATGATGTATACGTCGTACAAGGAAGTGGCCATCCAGCGTCTAGTAAATGGCGGGTTTTGGGCCTCTTCTTCTCCGGCATCATCGTCCATACCATCGATGTCATCGGAGCCATAATCGAGCATTTCAGTTAAGTCTTCGACAGTGGCTGTTAAGTGGGCAGGGGGTGGGAAGCGAAATTCATCATCAGCCTCCAGTTCGAACCGAATATAATTCGGTTGTCAGTCACCTGTGAAGGAGAGTGTTTTTAATGAGTTTAGCACACCGCCCAAAGGCGAGTACCGGAAGATGTCTGCGGAGCTGAATTCGATGATCGACGCCCGATCAAGCTCGTCGTGCACGGACGCACATGCTTCGAAACCTGTAGCTGGAAGCGTGTCCGATGTTCAGGCAACAGAGATCTTACTTGAGGTTGGGTCTGTGTGCGGCTCCAACGCCGCTGAATCTGCAGCCTCCGTGGTGGTGTTGAGCCCCCTGTCCTCGTATGGCGTGACCTGCTCCGGATCTAGAGCCGAAGCAGTTGCAGGTTCTATCTCCTAGGTGTAGTTTGATGACAAATTTAGGCCATGTTCATCGTGGTGACGGGGAGCCGCTACTGCCGCGGTCTCGAATTCGTCGAAGATCAAGTCTCTGTGGATGTCCGCGACGTAGTTCAAGCTTCCAAATCTGACCTGATGGCCAGGGGCGTAGCTATCGATCTGCTCTTGATGGCCAAGCGAGTTGGCCCGCAGTGCAAAGCCGCCGAACATGAAGACCTGTCCGGGGAGGAAGGTTTCTCCCTAGACAATGTTGTTGTGGATGATTGACGGGGCCATCGAACCTCTTGGCGACGGCACAACGGAACTCTCAATGAAAGCACCAATGTCAGTGTCAAAACCGGCGGATCTCGGGTAGGGGGTCCCGAACTGTGCGTCTGAGGTTGATGGTAACAGGAGACAGGGAACACGATGTTTACCCAGGTTCGGGCCCGCTCGATGGAGGTAAAACCCTATGTCCTGCTAGATTAATATTGATGAGTGTGGGGATTACAAGAGTTGATCTACCACGAGACCATAATGGTTAAAACCCTAGAAGTCTAGCCTATCTGATTATGATTGTGTAATCTCTCTACAGACTAACCCCTCTGGTTTATATGGACACCGGAGGGGACTAGGGTTGTACAAAGTCGGTTACATAGAAAGGAAATAATACATCCGGCCGCCTAGCTTGTCATCCACGCAAGGGAGAGTCCTATCCGGACACGGGAGAAATCCTTCTATATTGTATCCTGATGGCCCAATAGTCCGGCCCATGTCAACAGTCCGGACGCCCATGGACCCCCTTGTCCAGGACTCCCTCACTCTACACCGGGTATCACTCCTTTAATGGTAGTTTTAGTGGGCTTGATTCCTGACGGATCAATACCCATCTTGCGGATTGTGTCCTGATAGAGCAGGTTAAGGCTGCTACCGCCGTCCATGAGGACTCACGTAAGGTGGGATCCGTCGATGATTGGATCAAGGACTAATGCGGCCGAACCTCCATGACGGATACTAGTCAGATGGTCCCTGCGATCGAAGGTGATCAGACAGGCCAACCATGGGTTGAATTTTGAGGCGATTGGCCCTATCCCATAGACGTCCCTTAGCGCACGCTTGCGCTCCCTCTTGGGGATATGGGTGACATATATCATATTCACCATTTTGACTTCAGGGGGAAATTTCTTCTGGCCCCCTATTTTCGGTGCGCGAGGTTCCTCGTCGTCATCCTCGCTGGGCGACCCTTTCTACTTATGTTCGGCATTTAACTTGCTAGCCTGTTTGAAGACCCAACAGCTTCTGTTGGTGTGGTTGGCAGGCTTATCAGGAGTGTCGTGGAACTGGCAGGGTCAATCAAGTATTCGGTCCAGGCTTGATGAACCGTCTTTTGTTTCGTTTGAATGGCTTTTTTCGTTGACCAGGTTTGGAGCCACTGAATCCGGCATTGACTGACGTATTCACGTTGTCATCATTGTTGCTCCGACGCTTATGTTTGTTGCGTCGGGGCCTTCCGTTGCCGCTTCTGGCTTCGGAAGTGCCAGGGTCGCTGGAACTGTTACCGCTATGGGCTAGCCAGCTATCCTCGCCCGCGCAGAAGCGGGTCATTAGTAATGTAAGGGATGTCATGGACTTCGGCTTTTCTTGGTCGATTTGTCGGGCGAGCCACTCGTCGCGGATGCTATGTTTGAAGGCTGCTAGGGCTTCGGCGTCCGGACAGTCAGCAATCTGGGTCTTTTTAATTAGGAACCTGGTCCAAAATTTCCTAGACGACACTCCGGACTATTGTTTCTTTGCTTTTGCGGTGAGGTGGTGCAGGTTGGTGTTCGTCTTGAGTTGTCGTTCTATCCCGGCCACGTGGTGGTCTATCGGGTCCGTCAGCCGCATTACGCACGAGTGGTAGGCTCAAATGCCTCATCGTTGAATTGGGGTAGCAGCTTACGCTTCGTGTAACTCTTCTTTGGTCGCTCGAGGCCGTATTATTCGGCTGCCAGGACATTAGTCCATCTATTGTTGAGCAGGTCTTGGTCAGCTTGAAGCTTCTGTTGTTTCTTTTTTAGGCTTCTAGCCGTGGCTATTAGCCGGTGCTTGAAGAACTTTTGTTTGAGGGGTTCCTCCGGCACGATAAAATCTTCATCGCCGAGGCTTACGTTGTCTTCGGAGAGTGGCAGATAGTTGCTGTCCTCCGAGTGGTTGTTCCCTGTTTGTTCGTCAGGGTCACCTTGCCCGCCCTCCCGGTCATCCTGTTCGGATGTTGGTTCAATGGGGTCTTCTTGGTCTTCGGCGTTGTCCGGAGTATCCTTGTATCCGGTGCCGGTATTGCTATCCTTTCCATGACACGATTTAGAGCAGCGCCGCTGACATTGGCGCTTTGGTTGTATCTCAGGAGGTTCGTCCTCTACTGGATTTTTCTTATCGCCGTCACTTTCTTTAGGTGTGTCCACCATATATACATCGTACGAGGAAGTGGCCGTCCACCGTCTGGTGAACGGCGGGTTTTGGGTCTGTTCCTCTCCGGCATCATCGTCCAAACCGTCGATGTCTTCGGAGGCGTAGTCAAGCATGTCGGTTAGATCTTCGATAGTGGCTACAAAGTAGGGGGTGGGTGGGAAGTAAAATTCCCTATTTTCAGCCCCTAGTCTCGGCTGGGCGTAATTCGGGAGCGGTTCCTCTGTGATGACGAGGGATCACATTAAATCCAGAGCCCCGTTTAAGAGAGGGGTTTGGACGAGTCGCAAGTTTCCGGGCCGAGATCGCATGACTCGGGCCTCCAGGGTTCAGAATTAGTGTCTAGAGAAGAGTCCGGCTTTGTAATGATTGCCAGAGACGCTATTCTATCTGGTTTTCCGGTGTTGAGCTCTAAGGCCGTAGAGAGTCCGACGAGCTCTAGACTCCCGTCTTCGGACCTGATGACGCTCTCCGGATCTAAGGCCGGAGTGGTGGTTGTGGCCGCGAACCCTTGGAATATCAAGTCTCCTCGGGTATCAGCGACATAGTTTAGATTTCCAAAACTGATCTAGTGACCAGGAGCGTAGTTGTCGATCTGCTCCAGGTGGCCAACCGAGTTGGCACGCAGTGCAAAGCCACCGAATACAAAGATCTGGCCGGGGAGAAAAATCTCCTCGCAGCTGCATTGTTGTAGATTATTGATGGATCCATCGAGCCTTTCACGACGGCACAGTGCAAATCTCAATGAAAGCACCAATGTCGGTGTCAAAACCGGCAGATCTCGGGTAGGGGGTCCCGAATTGTGCATCTAAGGATCGATGGTAATAGGAGACAGGGACACGATGTTTACCCAGGTTCAGGCCCTCTTGATGGAGGTAATACCCTACTTCCTGCTTGATTGACTTTGATGAGTATAGGGGTTACAAGAGTTGATCTACCATGAGATCATAATGGCTAAACCCTAGATGTCTAGCCTCTATGATTATGATTTCCTCTACGGACTAAACCCTCTGGTTTATATAGACACTGGAGGGGGCTAGGGTTGTACAGAGTCAGTTTACAGAGAAAGGAATCTTCATATCCGCACGCTAAGCTTGCCTTCCACGCCAAGGAGAGTCCCATCCGGACACGGGGAAAGTCTTCCATCTTGTATCTGCACAGCCCATTAGTCCGGCCCATATCACATAACCCGGACGACCGAGGACCCCATAATCCTGGACTCCCACAATACCCCCCGAACCTATTGGCCACACCGTATCATGGAGAAATATTCTGTTTTCCTTCGTTGCTATTTTTTGTCAGATCCCATCTACCATGGCCCTTCAAGCTCCTCTAAGGACAATTTCTTCAAGAACGTCCTCAACTCATATTTGTGGGAGGTGGTGCAGTGATACGTCTCCAACGTATCTATAATTTTTGATTGCTCCATGCTATATTATCTACTGTTTTGGACTATATTGGGCTTTATTTTCCACTTTTATATTATTTTGGGACTAACCTATTAACCGGAGGCCCATCCCAGAATTGCTGTTTTTTGCCTATTTCAGTGTTTCGAAGAAACGGAATATCAAACAGAGTCCAAACGGAATAAACCTTTCTGGAACGTGATTTTCTTCCCGAATATGACCCAGGAGACTTGGACCCTATGCCAAAGAAGCTTCGAGGTGGGCACGAGGTAGGGGGCGTGCCCTATACCCCCAGGCGCGCCCCCACCCTCATGGGCCCACCGAAGCTCCACCGACATACTTCTTCCTCCTATATATACCTACGAACACCCAAACGAACAGGAGGGGAGCCAAAAACCTAATTCCATCGCCGCAACTTACTGTATCCACGAGATCCCATCTTGGGGCCTGTTCCGGAGCTCCGCCGGAGAGGGTGGTCATCACGGAGGGCTTCTACATCATCATAGCCTCTCCGATGAAGTGTGAGTAGTTTACCTCAGACCTTTGGGTCCATAGTTAGTAGCTAGATGGCTTCTTCTCTCTTTTTGGGTCTCAATACAAAGTTCTCCCCCTCTCTTGTGGAGATCTATTTGATGTAATCTTCTTCTTTTTGCGGTGTGTTTGTTGAGACCAATGAATTGTGGGTTTATGATCAAGTCTATCTATGAATAATATTTGAATCTTCTCTGAATTCTTTTATGTATGATTGGTTATCTTTGCAAGCTCTTCGAATTATCCGTTTGGTTTGGCCAACTAGATTGGTAGTTCTTGCCATGGGAGAAGTGCTTAGCTTTGGGTTCAGTCTTGCGGTGTCCTTTCCCAGTGACAGAAGGGGCAGCAAGGCACGTATTGCATCGTTGCCATCGAGGATAACAAGATGGGGTTTATTTCATATTGCATGAATTTATCTCTCTACTTCATGTCATCTTGCTTAAAGCGTTACTCTATTTTTAACTTAATACTCTAGATGCATGCTGGATAGCGGTCGATGAGTGGAGTAATAGTAGTAGATGCAGAATCGCTTCGTTCTACTTGTCACGGACGTGATGCCTATATACATGATCATGCCTAGATATTCTCATAACTATGCTCAATTCTGTCAATTGCTCAACAGTAATTTGTTCACCCACCGTAGAATACTTATGCTCTTGAGAGAAGCCACTAGTGAAACATATGGCCCCCGGGTCTATTCTCATCATATCAATCTCCATCACTTTAATCTTGCTTTGCTTTGTACTTTGCCTTTTAATTTTCACTTTGCATCTCTATACCAAAAATACCAAAAAATATTATATCTATCAGATCTCACTCTCATAAGTGACCGTGAAGGTATTGGCAACCCCTAATCGCGTTGGTTGTGAGTAGCTATTGTTTTGTGCAGGTACGAGGGACTTGAGCATGGCCTCCTACTGGATTGACACCTTGGTTCTCAAAAACTGAGGGAAATACTTATGCTACTCTGCTGCATCATCCTTTCCTCTTCGGGGAAATCCAACGCAAGCTCAAGAGGTAGCAAGAAGAATTTCTGGCGCCGTTGCCGGGGAGTCTATGCAAAAAGTCAACATACCAAGTACCCATCACAATCCCTATCTCTCGCATTACATTATTTGCCATTTTCCTCTCATTTTCCTCTCCCCCACTTCACCCTTGCCGTTTTATTCGCCCTCTCCTTCTCCCTCTCTCTCTATCCTCCCTCTCTATTTGCCTCTTTTGCCCGCTTGCTTTTTGTTTTCTTGTTTGTCGCGAGGGCTCAACGAAGATTTGGTGATCTTCACCTTAAAAGGTTAGAGGAGATCGAAAACAACGTTAGGAAGTTTATGGTTTTGCAATTTGAGCATAATAATTTCTTTAGAAACGAGCTTAAGGAACAAAACAGTTTTATGAGTCATATGAATAAAGAGCTTGATTATATGTCTAAAGAATTTGATGGTATAAGATCCCAAATTGCTCGTCTAGAAAAGATGACTGCTGAAATTTCGGATATGCAAGCCACCTTAGTCAATAAGACGGTCGCTAAACCGAATTCCTATGAAAATCAAGATGAAGATCTAAAAGTTATTGATGTGTCTCCTATTAAATCTTTGTTTTGCAATATGAATCTTGATGAAACTAAATATGATCTTCCTTTACCTAGAAGGCGTTCTAAAAATTTGGAGTATTTAGATCTTTATGATGAAATTGATGAAAGTGGGATTGAAAGAAATAAAAATCTAGATGTTGCTAAACCCACTATATTGGATTTCAAGGAATTTAATTATGAAAGTTGCTCTTTAATTGATTGTATTTCCTTGTTGCAATCCGTGCTAAATTCTCCACATGCTTATAGTCAAAAGAAAGCCTTCACCGAACATATTGTTGATGCCTTGATGCAATCTTATGAAGAAAAACTTGAGTTGAAATTTTATATCCCTAGAAAACTCTATGATGAGTGGGAACCAACTATTAAAATTAAAATTAAAGATCATGAGTTTTATGCTTTGTGTGATTTGGGTGCTAGTGTCTCTACTATTCCCAAGACTTTGTGTGATTTGCTAGATTTCCGTAATCTTGATGATTTCTCTCTATGCTTGCATCTTGCGGATTCCACTATTAAGAAACCTATGGTAAGAATTAATGATGTTCTTATTGTTGCAAATAGGAATTATGTGCCTGTAGATTTCATTGTTCTTGATATAGATTGCAATCCTTCTTGCCCTATTATTCTTGGTAGACCTTTCCTTATAACGGTTGGTGCGATTATTGATATGAAGGAAGGGAATATTAGATTTAAATTTCCATTAAAAAAGGCATGGAACACTTTCCAAGAAATAAAATAAAATTCCTATATGAAACTATCATGAGAGCCACTTATGGATTGCCTACCAAAGATCTATTCTCTCTTTTATGCCTAGCTAGGGGCGTATAGCGCTTGTTGGGAGGAAACCCAATTTTATTTTTATTCCTTGATTTTTGTTCCTGTTTAGTAATAAATAATTTATTTAGCCTCTGTTTTGGTTGTGTTTTTTGTGTTTAATTAGTGTTTGTGCCAAGTAGAACCGTTGGGAAGACTTGGGGAAAGCCTTGTTGAACTTGCTGTAAAAAAACAGAAACTTCAGCGCTCACGAGAACTGCTGTCATTTTTATTTAGAGAGTTCTATTTAGTTAATTCTTTTTGAAGATGATTAATAGATAAATTCCTCACGTCCAGAAATTTATTTTAGAATTTTTGGGGTTCCATAAGTTTGCGTTAGTTACAAATTA
The DNA here is from genome assembly GCF_056163025.1 of Triticum urartu. Lineage (NCBI taxonomy): Eukaryota > Viridiplantae > Streptophyta > Magnoliopsida > Poales > Poaceae > Triticum > Triticum urartu. The sequence goes on along the minus strand of NC_141876.1, from coordinate 357,114,730 downwards.
CTACAGACTGTTCTGTTTTTGACAGATTCTGTTTTTCGTGTGTTGTTTGCTTATTTTGATGAATCTATGGTTAGTAAAATAGTTTATAATCCATAGAGAAGTTGCAATACAGTAGTTTTAACACCAATATAAATAAATAATGAGTTCATTACGGTACCTTGAAGTGGTCTTTTGTTTTCTTTCTCTAACGGAGCTCACGAGATTTCTATTGAGTTTTGTGTTGTGAAGTTTTCAAGTTTTGGGTGAATTCTTTTGATGGATTATGGAATAAGGAGTGGCAAGAGCCTAAGCTTGGGGATGCCCATGGCACCCCCAAGATAATCCAAGGACATCAAAAATTCAAAGCTTGGGGATGCCCCGGAAGGCATCCCCTCTTTCGTCCACTTCCATCGGTAATTTACTTGGAGCTATATTTTTATTCACCAACATGATATGTGTTTTGCTTGGAGCATCTTGTATTATTTGTGTCTTTTTGTTTTTGTCTGCCACAATCATCCTTGCTGTACACACCTTTTGAGAGAGCCATACATGTCACTTATATCTTTTGAGCGTTATAATTTTGCTATATGTGCTTCACTTATATCTTTGGAGCTATGTAGTTTTGCTCTATGTGCTTCACTTATATCTTTTGAGCGTTATAATTTTGCTCTATGTGCTTCACTTAGATCTTTTAGAGCACGGTGGTGGATTTTTTTAAAGAAACTATTGATCTCTCATGCTTCACTTAAATTATTTTGAGAGTCTCTTAATAGCATGGTAATTTGCTTAATAATAATATGCTTGGTATTCAAGATTTGTGAAACTTTCTTTTGAGTGCATTGAATACTAAGAAAAGATTGAAGCATGATAATTGTTTTGAGATATGGAGGTGATAATATTAGAGTCATGCTAGTTGAAGTAGTTGTGAATTTAAAGAATACTTGTGTTAAAGTTTGTGATTCTCGTAGCATGCACGTATGGTGAACCGTTATGTGATGAAGTCGGAGCGTGATTTATTTATTGATTGTCTTCCTTATGAGTGGCGGCCGGGGACGAGCGATGGTTTTTTCCTACCAATCTCTCCCCCTAGGAGCATGCGCGTAATACTTTGCTTTGATAACTTCTAGATTTTTGCAATAAGTATATGAGTTCTTTATGACTAATGTTGAGTCCATGGATTATATGCACTTTTTCCCATCCTTCCACCATTGCTAGCCTCTCTAATACCGCGCACTTTTCTCCAGTATAATACACCAACCATATACCTTCCTCAAAACAGCCACCATACCTACCTATCATGGCATTTCCATAGCCATTCCAAGATATATTGCCATGCAACTTTCCACCGTTCCGTTTATTATGACACGCTCCATCATTGTCATATTGCTATCATGATCATGTAGTAGACATCATATTTGTGGCAAAGCCACCGTTCATAATTCTTTCATACATGTCACTCTTGATTCATTGCATATCCCCGTACACCGCCGGAGGCATTCATATAGAGTCATATTTTGTTCTAAGTATCGAGTTGTGAGTTGTAAGAAAAATAAAAGTGTGATGATCATCATTTTTAGAGCATTGTCCCAAGTGAGGAAAGAATGATGGAGACTATGATTCCCCCATAAGTCAGGATGAGACTCCGGACAAAAAAAAAGAGAAAAAAAGAGGCCATGAAAAAAGAGAGAAAAGGCCCAAATAAAAAAACGAGAGAAAAAGAGAGAAGGGATAATGTTACTATCCTTTTACCACACTTGTGCTTCAAAGTAGCACCATGATCTTAATGATAGAGAGTCTCTCGTTATGTCACTTTCATATACTAGTGGGAATTTTACATTATAGAACTTGGCTTGTATATTCCAATGACGGGCTTCCTCAAAATGCCCTAGGTCTTCGTGAGCAAGAAAGTTGGATGCACACCCACTTAGTTTCTTTTGATGAGCTTTCATATACATATAGCTCTAGTGCATCCGTTGCTTGGCAATCCCTACTCACTCACATTGATATCTATTGATGGGCATCTCCATAGCCCGTTGATACGCCTAGTTGATGTGATACTATCTTCCCTCTCTTTTTGTCTTCTCCACAACCACCATTCTATTCCCCATATAGTGCTATATCCATGGCTCACGCTCATGTATTGCGTGAAGATTGAAAAAGTTTTGAAAAAGTTAGAGTATGAAACAATTGCTTGGCTTCTCATCGGGGTTGTGCATGATTTAAATACTTTGTGTGGTGAAGATAGAGCATAGCCAGACTATATGATTTTGTAGGGATAACTTTCTTTGGCCATGTTATTTTGAGAAGACATGATTGCTTTGTTAGTATGCTTGAAGTATTATTATTTTTATGTCAATATAAACTTTTGTCTTGAATCTTTTGAATCTGAATATTCATATCACAATTAAGAAGATTCGCATTGAAATTATGCCAAGTAGCACTCCACATCAAAAATTCTCTTTTTATCATTTACCTACTCGAGGATGAGCAGGAATTAAGCTTGGGGATGCCTGATACGTCTCCAACGTATCTATAATTTTTGTTTGCTCAATGCTATATTATCTACTATTTTGGACTATATTGGGCTTTATTTTCCACTTTTATATTATTTTTGGGACTAACCTATTAACCGGAGGTCCAGCCCAGAATTGCTGTTTTTTTGCCTATTTCAGTGTTTCGAAGAAACGGAATATCAAACGGAGTCCAAACGGAATAAACCTTTCTGGAACGTGATATTCTTCCCGAATATGACCCAGGAGACTTGGACCCTACACCAAGGAAGCTTCGAGGTGGGCACGAGGTAGGGGGCGTGCCCTATACCCCCAGGCGCGCCCCCACCCTCGTGGGCCCACCGAAGCTCCACCGACGTACTTCTTCCTCCTATATATACCTAGTACCCCCAAACGGACAGGAGGGGAGCCAAAAATCTAATTCCACCGCCGCAACTTTCTGTATCCACGAGATCCCATCTTGGGGCCTGTTCCGGAGCTCCGCCGGAGAGGGCCGTCATCACGGAAGGCTTCTACATCATCATAGCCTCTCCGATGAAGTGTGAGTAGTTTACCTCAGACCTTCAGGTCCATACTTAGTAGCTAGATGGCTTCTTCTCTCTTTTTGGATCTCAATACAAAGTTCTCCCCCTCTCTTGTGGAGATCTATTCGATGTAATCTTCTTCTTTTTGCGGTCTGTTTGTTGAGACCGATGAATTGTGGGTTGATGATCAAGTCTATCTATGAATAATATTTGAATCTTCTCTGAATTCTTTTATGTATGATTGGTTATCTTCGCAAGTCTCTTCGAATTATCTGTTTGGTTTGGCCAACTAGATTGGTAGTTCTTGCCATGGGAGAAGTGCTTAGCTTTGGGTTCGATCTTGCGGTGTCCTTTCCCAGTGATAGAAGGGGCAACAAGGCACGTATTGCATCGTTGCCATCGAGGATAACAAGATGGGGTTTATTTCATATTGCATGAATTTATCTCTCTACTTCATGTCATCTTGCTTAAAGCATTACTCTGTTTTTAACTTAATACTCTAGATGCATGCTGGATAGCGGTCGATGAGTGGAGTAATAGTAGTAGATGCAGAATCGTTTCGGTCTACTTGTCACGGACGTGATGCCTATATACATGATCATGCCTAGATATTCTCATAACTATGCTCAATTCTGTCAATTGCTCAACAGTAATTTGTTCACCCACCGTAGAATACTTATGCTCTTAAGAGAAGCCACTAGTGAAACCTATGGCCCCAGGGTCTATTCTCATCATATCAATCTCCATCACTTTAATCTTGCTTTGTTGTTTTACTTTGCCTTTTACTTTTCACTTTGCATCTCTGTACCAAAAATACCAAAAATATTATATCTATCAGATCTCACTCTTGTAAGTGACCGTGAAGGGATTGACAACCCCTAATCGCGTTGGTTGCGAGTAGCTATCGTTTTGTGCAGGTACGAGGGACTTGAGCGTGGCCTCCTACTGGATTCATACCTTCGTTCTCATAAACTGTGGGAAATACTTACGCTACTCTGTTGCATCGTCCTTTCCTCTTCAGGGAAATCCAACGCACGCTCAAGAGGTAGCATGCAGCACCCTCGAGTCATCCAAATGCATGCGGTGGTGCTTCACCTTCGCGATGTGCCAGGTCGCAAGGGGACGGGAACCGTGGAGGCCAGGCTTGAAGCTATGGAGCAGGAGGTCTTCCGGTGCAAAGGGATGGTGGAGCGTGGTCTCAATGCCAATCGCCTCATGATCATGGACCTTTCCCGTGATCTCAAGGTGGATGGCAAGCCCATGAAGGACATCGTCTTCACCCTCAACGAGCAAATCAACTTCCCCCAAAGCCATATCTACGATCTCCAAAACCATGTCTTTGAATATGAATTGAGGTTTAAAGGTATGAGTTTGGCTGCCGGTTGCAGGACCCGTGAGACTCACTCCTCCTCTTATGATGGTGGACCTCTTCCATGGAAACCCGAGGACAAGATATCTTCCTCATCACCAAAAGAAAATTGAGTATCGGGTATGGGCACTCCCCTTGGCTTCCACCAAGCTTGGACGAGGTGCCCCGGTATCGTATCATCCCCACTATCTTTTGCCTTCACTTATTTTAGTTCAATATTTTGCTTTTGATGAATAAAAGTTTAGTTCGATCCTTTATTTTCGAGAGTTTGCTTATTGATCTATCATTGTAATCGTGTGTGAGATATATAATAAAGTTTTGTTTGATTATGGGTTCTGGCAAACCCTTGAGGTTCGAACACTGGGGTGCGCACGAAGATCTCTCCCTAGCTCGCTCTCGCAATGATCTCAACGCCTAGCTCGCCGATCCAAAGGAACAAGAGACACGAGAGTTTATACTGGTTCAAGCCACCGTTGTGGTGTAATACCCTACTCCAGTGTGGTGTGGTGGATTGCCTTGTGGGCTAAGGATGATCTAGTACAGTGGATGAACAGCCTCCTGAGGAGAGGTGTTCTTGAGCTTGATGAGCTGGTGTGTTTGAGGATGGTCCGAATGATCCGTCCCTTGCTATGGTGGTGGCTATCAATATTTATAGAGGCCCTGGTCCTCTTCCCAAATGTTAGGCGGGAAGGGATCCCACAACGGCCAGTTTTGAAGGGAGACAACTAGTATAAGTTATCCTGACAAAAGGTGGTCTTCGCCCGCCAAAGGTCTTGGTGCTGATGCCATCGTGGGCTCCGCGGTGACCTCCGTCCTGTCGTCCTGCTGGTCTTGGTCTTGTTGCACCGATATGGAAACCTTTGTCTGATGCCTCGGGACTCCTCGCCTGCGCCTACTTCCTTAGCACCAAAGAGGAAACAGGCACTCTCCCCCCGCTGGCGCCCGCCTGGCCTTGGTCGTCATGGCTCACATCACGCGGACCTCGCGAGGTGCCCCTTGCATAGATATCTCCGCTCCTCAGGAGTCAGTCTAGTGAAGTCGCCCCCAAGGAGGTCTCAGTGTCGTCCGCCTCGTGAGGCTTGGCCCCTCGGGAGGGTCTTGAGTGGTTGCTGATGAAGATGGGTCGTACCAGGCCGTTGGTGGAGCCATGCCTTGGGCCGCAGGAAGGAAGGTCTGGGTACCCCCGTTCCCAGGACACGGACAGTAGCCCCCGGGGCCCAAGGTGCGCTCGGACTTGGCTTCAAGGTGAAGCCAAAAGGGCAAGTATGGAGCATCGCGGGCCCCAACCACCTACGACCTTGATTGACGCATGGTGATTGATAGGTCATGAGCGTCTCCGCTTCCCCATGCTGCCTCGGCAACCGTCCTCGGCTGACAAAAGGCTGGCGTGCGCCGTAGAGCCTTCATTGCCTTCCTTCACCTTGCTCCAGATCCCCTTTCTCTTTCTCGCTCCAAGAGACTCCAGATCCACACGAACCTCTCTCCGAGCTTGCGGCTAATGGCGTCCAACAAGGCGAAGGCCGCGAACTCGCCTTCTTGGTACGAGCCGGCCTTGAGCGCGCGTAGCGTCTCGGAGAAGAACCTCGCCGCCATGCTCCTGACGACAGTGGACAGCACCAACAAGGGGGGAAAGACCATGCTTCGGGCTGGCTCTAACGAGGCGGAGCCCTCATGCAGTACTTTCTACCCCTTCTTCATGAATAGCGTTGTCGCGGGACTGGTCCCCCCTTCTCTGACTTCTTCTACGCCATCCTCAGCCACTATAAGCTGCATGCCCTTCATCTCCATCCCAACTCCGTCTCCTTCTGTCGATTTTTGACTTTTATTGTGAGGCATTTGTGGGGGAGACGGCATCCGTGGCGTTGCTTCGCCACTTCTTATACCTCCGGCTCAAGGAGGGCCATTGCTTAGGGTGTGCCAACTTTGTTGCGGCTAACGGGACCAACGCGATGTCGAAGGCCAGGAAGAAGGCCGAGGGATTCAGGAGCAAGTGGGTCATGATGCACGCCAAGTGCGTCCACCCTAGGTTGGTGCTGCTAATGGAGATGCCCTCTCCTCAAGACAGTTGGTTCCACGCAAAGCATACCAACCCCCGGGCAAAACAGGTGATAGAGAAGATGACCGCCGACCTGAAGACTGACAACCCGTAGGCAGAGAAGCTAATGGGGTTCATGCTTGTGAAGGAGTTCCTGGCGCAGCGCGTAGCCCCGCTCCAAGTGCACTTACGCCCCCTGTGGAAGCTTGGGGACGAGGGGGATGACCACCGTCTGCGCTCGGATGGCCTGTCCGAGGAGGAGCTGGGCGCGGCCATCCATCTCCTCGTCGGGGACGATTTGGGGTACCCGCCAGATTCCCATCTTCCTCTGTACCACCGCCCAGATGGGGCGAAGGTAGCTACCGCCATGCTTGTCTTCGATGGACGCAGGCTCGTGCCACCAGCGCCTTATGAGGCCACGGGGGAGGCGACCCCAGTACTGGTTTCTTCTGGTGATTCCCGCAAGGAGGAGAGGCCTGACTCGGAGGCAACCCTAGAGGGGGACGAGAAGACTTCTCCCCTTGCAGCGGACCTCCTCCTCGCCCTCCCCGACGACGATGAGGCCAGGGACCATCCGGTGAGGGAGTCCTAGGCCCCCGCTGGAGTCACTACGAGGTCGAGTGGCACCCGGCCCACCTCCCCTGAAGAAGCCGTCGGCCAGGGTCCCACGAAGAGCAGGTCGATGCTGGTCTACCAAGGTGGTGCCCCTGTTCTGATGTCGACCGGTGCTGCCGTGACCTCGTCTGCTCCTGTGACTCGCGGGCCGGTGCCCCGGGCTGCGAGGTCTCCGAGCTCCGTGCTTCTGAAGAGGCCGCGAGACTACGCCGCCGTGGACCAGTAAGCATCTTGTCCTGATCTTTTTCTTGCTCCTGCTCCTGTCGCTGCTTCCTGATGTTCTCCTCTTGCACCTCCAAGCCGACGCTGGCGGTGAAGAAGAAGAGGGAAGGAGCAGCCACTCCCTCGAGGACCCAGCGCCCTGGCCTAGCCGCACCTCCTTTGGCGTGGAAGGGCGGCAACAGCCCCCGCGCTTCTCCGGCCTTGTCATCCTCGCGAGCCCCAGAGGACCAAACCCAAGAGAAGGCGACCTTCATAGCCAAGCCGACTCCGATGGCACCCGCTGTCAGCTCGCCGACCAAGGTCCCACAGGCCCAGGGGTTCATGGACTCTTCTTCTGGTGCCATCAATTCATAGATCTTGGTGACGACGCTGTCTCCTCCTCCTGCCGCGCCGCTGGCTTGCGGTTCTTCTGGTTCGCCGACGGCGTGGAGGGGGCTCTTTCTGCGCTGACGTGGCTCCGGGATGACCTTCAGGGCGCTGACTATCGCCTGGTGGCAGGGTGCCTGGAGCTGATCTCAGGTTGGCTGCACTCTGACGAGTCTGTCAGGGCGGCGCTGGGCCAGGCCATGGAAGCTTCCGAGGAGGACAAGCGGGCCGCCGACCAGGCCGCGGGTCGCGTTGAAGGATGCCGAGGCCGCCAACGAGCGCCACCGGGCAGTGGAGGTCGAGCTAGAGAACCTGCACAAGGAACGGGCTGCCGCGGCTCACCAGATCGAGGCGCAGGAGGAGAGGCTGAAGGCTCAAGAAGAAGCGGTGGCTGGTCGTTACGCTGAGCTGGAGTAGCTGGCACAGGCGCAGGCCGCGGAACACGGCCGCCTGAAGAAGCTGGAGAAGGAGATGGAAGCGGGGAGAGCCCAGCTGGAAATTAAGGCGAAGGTGCTTGCCGAGGATCGCGAGGCCTTCAAGTATCTTGAGGAGAGGGTCGGTGTCAAAACCGACACATCTCTGGTAGGGGGTCCCGAACTGTGCGTCTAAGGATCGATGGTAATAGGAGACAAGGGACACGATGTATACCCAGGTTCGGGCCTTCTTGATGCGGGTAATACCCTACTTCCTGCTTGATTGACTTTTATGAGTATAGGGGTTACAAGAGTTGATCTACCTCGAGATCGTATGATGTGGTCTAAACCCTACAGGTATGATGAGTAATGTCATAATAATCTACCGACTATCCTGGCCTCGGCTTATATAGTGTACCAGAGGCCTACGATAACAAGAGTCCTAGTCGAATACGCCGGTGGAGAGGAGTCCTTGTCTTGATCACCAAGTCTTATGGAATCTTCCTCGTGTATTCATCGGCTGTCCAAACTAGCCCATGAGCATACGGCCATGGGGGTCCTCGGCCCAATCCAACTGATTGGGAGATGACGTGGTGAGTACCCCTAGTCCAGGACACCGTCAGTAGCCCCCTGAACCGGTCTTCAAGTTGGGGGAGCTCCTCGATTCTTCCGAACTGTTCTTCATCTTCGGTCGTCGGTCTTGAAAACTGGTTCAACAAATCTTCCCATCTTCGATCTTGAGGATCGCCGAAGTAAATCCGAAGAGTTTACACGTCGGGTATCCGAGGAGCACCTTTAAGTTCTCGGCCTTTATCAATTCCTTGTTATTTTTATGCCACACCTCGGGTTTGAAGTTGTTCCCGGGCGGCAGCGTCCTCTTGCGTCCGAGCTCCCACGCCGGACTGCATTCAAGGTATCTTTTGCAGCCGAGCACCAACGTCGGACCGCTTTCGAGCTCCAACGCCGGAATGTATCCGAGCTCCAATGTCGGACCATGTCCAAGCTCCAACGCCGGACTATATCAGAGCTCCAACGCCGGGCTATATCCGAGGTGTCATAAATCACCTTGTTTCAAAAAAGTTGAAGGAGTTTAGCCGAGCTTAATGCCGGAAATTCCCTCTATGCAACCCGCCACTAGCGCCCGAGCTTTTGCCGGAGTGCTTCCGAGGTGGTGCACCACCCCGACTGCGGGCCAATTTTTTCTCAATATTTTTGATTGGTGCAATTTATTCTCTGCTAAGATATATAGCCAATAGCCCTCAAGGTGTGTCTCGGTCTAAAACCCAAGATGCACTTGAAGGATGACATAAGACCGCTGATCCCAGTAGCCCCTGAGACTCAGGTTGATTCACAAAATCGGCCTGAGGATCAACTCCTAGCTCGGCGGAATACTTCAGGACACAAAAAGTGGTGTGCAAATTCCTTGAGACTTAGGTTGGGTGCGGCCGACCAACCTGAGGATCAGAATCTCCTTGAAAGCTATATTGCACTTTATATTTTTTTGCTTTGGATTGTGTACCTCAAACTTAATGTGGGCACGACCAGCCCGAAGCCCAGTAGCCCCCGAGCCTTAATGTGGGCATGGGTGGCCGAATTAAGGATCGATATCCAGAGTAAAACCACAAATTATGTGTAATGATTCTACGTATCCAAGTACTTTACATCATTAATGCTCGGATCTGCATTGTACAAAACTTTGTTGACCAACCATCGGCTTCAACCTCCTCGGCCAGAAGCTGGGGGAGTGTTTGTCCTACTTTTTAAATCCATTATAAGGGTAAAGATTTATGGAAAACAAGGCAATCTGGCCATACGGTTTTATAAACAAAGGTACGCAGAGAGATATGTTATATTACTTAATGTAAGAAACATCTTCCAAGGAAAATAGTCCCGCTATCGGTTCCATTGTTTGGGTCGTCATGCTTATCATGATCATGAAACCTCACCTCCGATCAATGTTGGAGGAAAATATTGAGGATTTAGTTCGGGGAAAGTTCTCAAACTCTATGGTATTAATGAACCAAAATTTTTACTTCCTTTGTTGCCAACCAATGTGATCCTTTAAGATCGCTAGCTTTCGGCTTCACCCAATTTGAGGTACTAACTCGGATGACCCGGTAATAACAATCACAGAGGTGCTCCCTTTACCGCCTAGCTGAACAATCGGGAACATAGGGGTAAGCACAGGAGCCAGGCAACCCAGCTTGGCAAAAATCTTAAGTCAAATTGATGCATATTTATGTCTTTATAACAATGATTATGGAAGGCAGCCCTTGTATATTAAATACAAATGACGATGGTAAGTTTATTTTGACTCCGTTGCAACCGTTTATCAGTTGAAAGTGGCCAATCGTCGGCTTCTACCCCTTTGTAGATACTACATAGGGTGTCTCCGCAATAACAAGACAACCCTTAGCCGACTTCTCGGTGCCCGAAGGCAGTTGTGTTAGCGGAAACGAGGCAATCAGATATGCGGGCTTTATAACTTTCACTTAGTCATAGGAGCTTTAAACTGGGGAAACTAGCTACGAGCCCCCGATTAGTGTTCGGCGACATCCGTGGTCAAGCCGTAAACACTTCGGCCAATGTTATGAACGGCCCGTCAATTAACACAGTCATCGGATCACTGAGCAGTTTACGCTTATTGTGACAGTCAATTTTTGGCTTTCTCCACTGAGGTGCCTAACTATGTGAGCTGGAAGCACAATCGCAGTGGTTCCCCCTTTGCACAGCTAGCCGAACAAAGCGGAACGTAGGAGGCAAGCGCAGGAGCCGGGCAACCCAACTATTGATCGAAGACACATTTCAAAACTGATGCATATTTAGCAATATCCGAGAATGTTTTTGACGAATCTCTAAAGGTGTCTGGGGTTGCACTGCGAGACTTGTGCTGAAAACACACAAATAGTTTAAAAGTGCCATAAGCTTGGAAAACCAAAAAAACGTCAGTAAAAACATGACGTCTGAACAAGATCAAGTGTTCGGTGCCAATCCAAAAATTGGAAAAAGATAAAATTGTGCTTCTGCCGTGCTATAACATGACACACCCGATCTCAATACTTCAAGCGGGCCAGCCTATGGCTTCGAGCTCCTTATCCCAAAGGCGGAGTACTTCTTCGAGGCCATTTTAGTGACTAAACTCGAGCGGATTTTTAGAGAGAAGACAGGCTATCCGGCTATTGACCATACATTCGAGTCGAAAAAGGAGCGGTAGAGAAAGACTTTGCAACGACCAAGAAGAAAACACATTTACTATAAAACAACTCATATAAATTTTAAGAGCCCCCAAGTGACTTGGGTAAAAGTATTTTATGTATAATGGTTGTATGTACCGATGTACTTATATCATATCTGTGTTCACCTGAACTTTAAACGCGTCTTAACCGACCGTCGGCTTCTCCCTCTTCGGTCAAGGACCGAAAAGTGTCATGTACTCCACCTGTCGAAAGCATCGACAGTGTTTCTGATAACCAGGCAATCAGGCCATAAGGCTGTAACAGAAAAAGCACGCTCAGGGAACTTATGCTATATTACTGACGAAGTGTAAGAAGCATCTTCGAAGAAAATAATACCTCCACCGATACCTTTCTTCGGTTGCTCATTGTTACTATGAGACTTGTGCAATAGATTTTTTGTACTCATGAGTGCCCAGCTCGATGAAGCGACGATCTGTCTAGCGCAGGTCGACAGACGTGGAGCAATGTTCCCGGACTGGTGTGACACCAGCACGATGGTGAAGAGTGCCTCAAAGAAGGCTTAAACTTTTATGGGCACATGTTAAAAACAATGCACAATAACATAGAAGAAAATTCCTTTAAAAAGTTTGTCAACTATCACATTCATAAAGAAACATGAATTCTGGTCGGATCCGTATTCGCGCAGAAAACAGGTCCGATAGGTGATGCACTAATCAGAAGGTTCCCGGAGTTTGGATGGTCGGATCGAGATGAATTTTTGATGGGTTGTAGATAAAGCAATTCCATAGCCGGTCAATGGTTGGATCTTCCAAAGGACGTCTGAGCTAGGTGCTGGAGACCACGCCCTAAACTCGTCCAGATTCCTGTCCAGATTTGATAGGGCTCCGGTATATCGTAGATTGCCGAAGATTGCTCCGTCGGAACGCGATGAAATTTTGCATGGTTGTTGTAGACTCAATTCCGCACAATTCCACCAAAGGAATCGTCAAAGCGATGCTCGAGGAGGTGGTGGCAGTTGATACAAGTTCACTGATCGGAAAAACAGCACGGCCGCCTGAGGGCAATGTTTACGTTGAGCCCCCAAGCTCCATGGATGATTCCTCCACGATCTTGATAGAGATCAGAGTTGATGTTGATGAAGGCCCCCATCCGAACATGATGATCGGAGATGAAGCGCTGTCCTCGGCCGAGCCAAGGTGACCAGTCGAGACGGCGACGAAGATGCCAACATCGCAGTTGATCTGCGTGCGAGCCATTGATCCTTTACCGATCACACAACAGAACTCTCAATGAAAGCACCATTGTTGGTGTCAAAACCGGCAGATCTCGGGTAGGGGGTCCTTAACTGTGCGTCTAAGTATCAATGGTAATAGGAGACAGGGGACACGATGTTTACCCAGGTCCGGGCCCTCTTGATGGAGGTAATACCCTACTTCCTGCTTGATTGGTTTTGATGAGTATAGGGGTTACAAGAGTTGATATACCTCGAGATCGTATGTTGTGGTCTAAACCCTATAGGTATGATGAGTAATGTCATAATAATCTACCGACTAGCCTGGCCTCGGCTTATATAATGTACTAGATGCCTAGGATAACAAGAGTCCTAGTCGAATACGCCAGTGGAGAGGAGTCCCTCTCTTGATCACCAAGTCTTGTGGAATCTTCCTCGTGTATACATCGGCTGTCCGAACTGGCCCATGAGCATACGGCCATGGGGGTCCTCGGCTCTATCCAACTGATTGGGAGATGACGTGGTGAGTACCCCCTAGTCCAGGACACCGTCAGAGAGGTCCTGCAAGGTGCTGTTGGGGCTCTACGAGAAGGGTTTGGAGAAGCCTTTGGTGACTAATGATGACGGCCCTGCCCAATTGCTTCCTCAGCTTGTCACGGCGCTCGAGGATGTTGTTGATGGAATCGGGCCCATGGTGGAGGGGGAAGTGTGCACGCTTTCCTCATCGGCCCTAACGCGCGTCCTCAGCCACCTTCACCTTCGCGACCCCAACGACGACCTTGGTGTCCTGCTCGAGCCCGTGGATGAGAAGGGCTGCGAAGCCCTACAGAAGCTGTGAAGGACCAAGTGGAGGCCTTGCTGAAGAAGTTCCTCGCCGTCGACCCCGCGCCTCCAGCTGATGGTGCCACCGATCCCTCGACCAAGGCCGATGGCACGGGTGACGGCAATGCTGCCGATGAGCGGGCGCTTCCAGACGATGGCATCCAAGGCTGAAGAGGAGGCTTGCTGATGGTGCTCCTTCCTGCTTTTACTTTCCTACGAACTTTCCCGCGACATGCGACGTGCCTCGTGGAGGTGTTAAAACTCTTGTTTGGTGTTTAAGGAACAACATGTTTAGTAATATCTTGTTATGATCCGTGACCTCCTTCCCATTTGCCTGATGTTCTACGTCAACAGGGCCTTGTCAGTGTTTTGAGAACTGGGGTCCCCATACTTGCCTGCCTGTGGCCCACAGAGTGGCTCCACCAGCAGCCCTGTATGGCCCATCTTCACCAACAAATACTCAAGGCCCTCGCCAGGGGCCAAGCCTCGTGAGGCGTACGACGCAAGGCCTCCTCAGGGGCGGCCTCACCAGGCTAGCTTGTGAGGGGCATAGAGATCAAGGCAAGGGACACCTCGCGAGGTTTGCATGGCGCAAGCCATGACGACTGGAGCCAGGCGGGCGCAAGCCCAGGTTCTAAAGGGGCAAGCCCAGGTGAGGAGTCCCGAGGCATCAGGAAAAGATTTCTATATGGGTGCAACGAGACCAAGACCAGCGGGACAGCAGGATGGAGGTCACCGTGGAGCCCGAGACGGCGTCACCACCAGAGCCTTTGGCAGGCGAAGACTACTTTTGTCAGGATAGCTCGTACTATCTATCTCCCTTCGAATTGGCCATTGTGGGATCCCTTCCCGCTCGATATTTGGGAAGAGGACCAGGGCCCCTATATATAGGACTAGCCACCAACATAGCAAGGGGAGGATCATCTAGAAGGAGAAAATCCTCAACCACAGAACCTCACCAAACACAAGAACACCTCTCCTCGGGAGGTTGTTCTTCCCTTGTAATTGTTCATCCTCAGCCCAAGAGGCAATCCACCACACCGCACTCGAGTAAGGTATTACACCACAACGGTGGCCCGAACCAGTATAAATCTTGTGTCTCATGTTCTTTGGGTTCGTCGAGATAGCCCGTGAGGTCGTGGAGTGTGCGAGCTAGAGAGGGGGGGGGAGATTTTTGTGCGCACCCCAGTGTTCGAACCTCAAGGGTTTTGCCGGATCTCGGAATCCAACATTTGGCGCGCCTGGTAGGGGTGTGTTGGAGCTTCTCTTCCGCCTGTTGATCCACCGACACTCCGCTGTTCTGATGTCCGGTGACCAGAGGACCAATGCCGACTGCTGGGCACCATCGCCGGCCCGGGCGGCGCCTTCCCCCAAGAAGCCCTCAACCCTGCGCCTAGGCAGCACGCGCGTCGCCAAACGCTATGGGGCACGGGCGACACGGTCAGACGTCGTCCACCCTTACTCCACGACAAGCGCGGGCAGCCGCAAGAGCCTTAAGCCACGCTGGGGCCACGACATCGCACGGTCGACAGGAACAAGCAAACATGAGGGCCGTGCTCACGGTGGCTCAGGAGTTGTTGCAGTGCCAGCTCATGGAGAGTGGTCGGGACGCGTTGCTGGAGCGTGTCCCCGAGCTATTGGACACCGGGGCCTCGGGAGCGCCGCCCTTCTGCTCCCTGCTCGCGCCCCAAGCCACGGCCGGATCGCATGGCGGGCCTTGCCGCCCCCGTGTGCCCCGAGGAGTGCCATGAGGCTTCATCGACACTGTCGCGATCAACAGCACCGGACACCCAATCGCAGCCGCACCACCTCCGATGATCGCGGGCACGAGCGCTGCCACCCGCGGCCCCAGCGGAGCACCGCCCTACCATCCTCGAGGAGGCGCGCTGGGCCTGGCAACATGGAGCGTGGGCACTTCATCGAGGTCTTCGGGGCGACGGCCCCGGAGGCCTACGTGCCCCGCATGATGGACCAGGAGTATGTGCTGGAAGACGACCCTAGCTCGTTCCTCGAGCCAGGCTGGGAGGAGAAGGCGCTATAAGCCGAGGCCTTCCAGGAGCCCCTTGGGAGCCTCGCCGATCATGCCGGTGACAACAGCTACATGGTAACACTAATCTCTCAGGAGCAAGCTTATGCTAACCATGGGTCGCAGGAGGATCAGGTCACAACGGCGGACGGCAGCCCTAGCTCAACGGCCTCCCTCCCACCAGGAGGAGCTCACTGGAGGCTGCAGGGGAGGGGCCGGGAGACAGGTCCCTCCCCGCATCGCGTGGAGCAAGGCGTCACCCGGAGGTAGGCCCTCTGTCGGGGAGGTGCTGGTGAGCCTTCCACCGGCAGAGGACCCATGGTCGCCGAGGGCGCCGCTGGCGTCCCCTTTACCCCTTGGCTCGTCCTGGTTTCCTGTCGCACCAACGGTGGTTAAGGGCAGTGCAAGGCGGGCCCCTCATATGGCGATATGAAGTAAGGCTCGCGCCTGTGAAGATCTCCGCTTGTGACACTCCCACGTAATAATGAGTGGGGCTGTACATGCCCTGGAGTCTCAAGAGTGCCACCCTCGTGATTCGGGGGCTCCCTCCCATGTCCAAGTGGCAGCACATAGCTTCGCGCTGGTGAGAAGACAAGAAGACTATACTAGGTGCCAGACGCGGCCATTTGCTCTTAACCTCTTTTCTGTAGCCCTATTTTTGGCTTTGGATTTAAGTTGAAGTTTAATTTTCATTGATATCCGCGGGGGTGACTTTTCTCATTCGTTTTATTTTTTGCCATCTGGTTTCTTGCCCCATCTCGGGGTTTGCACTTGCTGCCTCCCCCTCACGAGCGGGGCAGGGTGCGGCACGCGCGTGTTGCACGCACACCCTTCCATGGCTGGCGCTTGCTCCTCGCGAGGCCCTCTCAGATGGATCGGCAGGCCCATCAGGAGCTCACGACCTCACGAGCTGGTCGGGAACCGGTCCTGACTAAGGTAATTTCAGCAATAAGCTTGCGACGTGACTCGCGGGCCCATAAAAACACATCTTCAGCTTGGCCTAAGGAATAGAGGCAGTAATCTGTTTACATGAGGGGCTCCCCCCTCCCGAAATGCTCTTACAACATTCATGGCCATGCCCAAGTTTGCGTTTATAGGGTCAGCAATGAGGAAGCACGGGCTCAATCGGACATGTCGCTCACCGCGTCTCCCGGGTCGCCCTCAGAAGCGTCGCTGGCATCGTCGTCACCATCGCTGGCATCACCGTCCTCGTCGCCGGCATCACCGTCACCATTGTCAGTGTCACCCGCACCATCGTAGACCACGTCACCTTCGTCTGCAGCGACCACCACCACGTCATCCTCGGAGGTGAAGGCTCTGATTAGAGCATCCACATTGTCCTCCATCCAGCGTGCCAGGTTGCCCCGGATGGCCTCGGGCACAGGGGCAATGGCGGCATCAAAGTCGAAGTTGGGATAGGTGTTCTGGAGATGGCTGAAGACACGGGAGAATGCGCGCTTGAGCAGGCCGCGGCTCCTCTCCTCAACAAGCACGCGAGCCCTCTCGGATTGACTCTCCAGGCGTGTCACCACATCGGTGAAGAAAAGGAGGTGACTTGCGTAGTCGTTCGAGTGGGGATGAGGTGCATCTTCACTGCGAATGGCGCCCAACGCCATGTTGGCTCTGATCCTGAGGCTTTGGAGCATGGGGGTGTGCTCGTGCTCCAGCGTCTGCCACCGGAGCGCTTCCTCCCTGCTATTCTGCACGGAGGACTCGGCGCTGGCGACCCGCTGCTGAAGGGAAAACAGCTCGGCACGAGCGGAAGCCAGCTCAGCCTACACTGAGGTCAGGGCGGCTACGGCGGCCTCCTCGTGCTGCCCTGCCTCAGCCAACCCAGACTTGAGGGCAGTAGTCCTACTCAAGGCTTCGGATTCCACGAGCTTCAGCTTCAGGTTGTTCCTGCCCAGCAGATCCGTGCGAGCCTCGGCCACCTGGCGATCGACTTCCTCCTGGGCCTTGGCCTCGCGTGCGCCGACAGCATACTCAGCCTCGCGTTCTATCGACGGAAGCTCGGGATGCAGGCCAGGCCGCCATCCCTCACCATTCGTGGAAGCCGTGGCGAGCGCAAGGCGGACCTTGTCCGTGGCCTCTACATTTAGCACCCGCGATCAGCCGATGGCGGGCTCGCTGAGGACAAGGGTTTCTTCCCTTTCTCCTTCCGGTTCGGCGCCATGGTGATGGAGAGGACTGAGCTCAGGTCGGATGGAGAAGAGGCCGAGGTTCGAAGAAGTGGAGGAGTCGGGGAGTTCGTTGCCAGCAAGGGAGAAATAACTGTGTAGGACGCCGTGGCCACCTAGACAAGCGGATATCAAGGATGCCTGGGGAAGCAGGGCTGCCCACGTCCAATCAATCACCACACGTCAGCGGGGCCGCATGCTATTGGGGCCCGCGGCGCTCCGCGCTTGCCCTTTGGCTTCGCCTTGAAGCCAAGCCCGAGCGTTCCTAGGGCCCGGGGCTATTGTCGGCGTACCGGGAACGGGGGTCCCTAGACTTGCCTGCCTACGGCCCACGGCATGGCTCCACCAGCGGCCCTGTACAGCCCATCTTCACCAACAAATACTCAAGACCCTCGCGAGGGGCCAAGCCTCGCGAGGCGTACGACACAGGACCTCCTCAGGGGCGGCCTCACCAGGCCAGCTCATGAGGGGTGGAGAGATCAAGGCAAGGGACACCTCGCGAGGTTTACGTGACGCAAGCCATGACGACTGGAGCCAGGCGGGCGCCAGGGCACGCAGTGTCTTCGTTTCCTCTTTGGTGCTAAAGGGGTAAGCATAGGCAAGGATTCCCGAGGCATCAGGCAAAGGTTTCCATATCGGTGCAATGAGACCAAGACCAGCAGGACAGCTGGATGGAGGTCACCGTGGAGCCCAAGACAGCGTCACCACTAGAGCCTTTGACAGGTGAAGACTACTTTTGTCAGGATAGCTCGTACTAGTTGTCCCCCTTCGAATTGGCCATTGTGGGATCCCTTCCCGCTCGATATTTGGGAGGAGGGCCAGGGCCTCTATATATAGGACTAGCCACCACCATAGTAAGGGGAGGATCATCTAGAAGGAGAGAATCCTCAACCACACAAGCTCACCAAACACAAGAACACCTCTCCTCAGGAGGCTGTTCTTCCCTTGTAACTGTTCATCCTTAGCCCAAGAGGCAGTCCACCACACCGCACTGCAGTAGGGTATTACACCACAATGATGGCCCGAACCAATATAAATCTTGTGTCTCGTGTTCTTTGGGTTCATCAAGATAGCCCGTGAGGTGGTGGAGTGTGCGAGCTAGAGAAGGGGGGGGAGATCTTTGTGCGCACCCAAGTGTTCGAACCTTAAGGGTTTTGTCGGAACCCGAAATCCAACAGGCCCGACCACGTGAATACCTCAGACGCTGTTGGACCGTCCAGTAACTAGGATGGGACCAAGGGGTGAGGGGCTACGTGGCCAGTTAGGCTCCTAAGTCGTGATGCTCATGAGTCCCCCTTGACGCGCAAATAGCCTGCGAGGAGGAGATGCAAAAGTAGGGCTTAGTGTTCTACGTCGGCAGAGCCCGACCCCGCACATTCCTCAACCGCCTTTGGACCTTCCGGATCAGTAGGAAGGGACCAAGGGGTGAGGGGTTACGTGGCCAGTTAGGCTCCTGAGTCTCGATGCTCAGGAGTCCCCCTTGACGCGCAAATAGACCTTCATACCTGTCCTCGCCAAGGTCCCGCTCGGGAGGGGCGCGCGACGACCAGGTTCGAGGGACCTGGCAACACGGTGTACGCTAGGCGTGACCTGAGCATAGCCCCCATGCCCAGCCCCTTCGCGCGACTCTCCCGGGGGAAAGCATTGCGCTGAGGCTGGACATTGAGTCGGGTAGCTCCCTGAGGATGATGTGGCCACGGGGCCGCCCTTAGTTGTTTATCACCAGCACGAAGCATAGCGCTTCCGCACTTGCAAGGGCATAGCCGCTCCTCGACTGTGTCGACTGCCAGCATGGAGCATGGTGGTTCCACTGGTGCGTGGGTGAGGGATCCCTTTGAGTGGAGCCCCTGGCGCGTGTACAGCCCCGCCCTGACACATGGCTTGCATGGCAGGGCTAGACGAGGTGTGTCTGGGCACTCCTAAGCCAACGCGGGACTCACGAGGACCTACCTCAAGGAGGGTTGCGCTTGGTCTTGATTCTTGATGGCTGCGGTGGCCCTGCGAGATGGGTAGGCAACCTGCGCCGGACGAATCTCCTGAAGTGATCACACGAGAAGCCCATTCACCAACGACCCCAGGAGGTGACATGAACGGGACTGGTCCGCCAGAAAGAGCTCAGTCGTTGGGTTTATCGACGCTGCAGGGACGGCCCCGAGCACAGATGTCGTGCCTAGTCTTCTCATGCGAAGAATCCTAAAGAAAGACGACTGGCGCATGGCTCCCACGATGGCGAGGCACCGGGTCGTGCGCCCTGGCTTGTCCGTCTGCGATTAGCTCATGCAAGAACAAGGCACCAAGGGCCATGGGAGGTGGCGTACACGGGAGCGGGTCGGTGAGCGAGAG
Organism: Triticum urartu; assembly: GCF_056163025.1. NCBI lineage: Eukaryota > Viridiplantae > Streptophyta > Magnoliopsida > Poales > Poaceae > Triticum > Triticum urartu. The sequence continues at coordinate 357,094,901 of NC_141876.1, read as the reverse complement.
CTCGGCCTCTTGGGTTTGGCGATGTTGCAGGGACGGACCCAAGCGCAGGCGCCATGCCAGTCCTTAATCATGAGGCGGTCGTGGGCGGGCTTGCAAGGGCGTGCAACGTTCATGGTATGGAAGTACCAGACATGGAGGTGATAATCATAACGCAATTCATGCAAGAGGGCAAGCTGGTTCAGATAGATGCAAGAACGATACATGCCACTAGGACGGACCTGAGCGGCCTCGGGATGATGCAGCACATGAGACGCTCCCAATAGAGTAAGCTAGAGATGCAAAAGGATACACGCCGTAGGGACAGGCCCATGCGACTTGGGGATATTGCTGCCCAAAGGGCGCCCCTAACAGACTGAACTAGAAAGAGTCACATGATACCGTAGCTGGAGTGGTGTCGGGGTAGCTGAAGATGCGCACCGGAGAAGTTGCTCCTCATAAGCCGCCAGGGTCCTAAGCCTCAGGGGGCTCCGCAGGCCCAGGTGGCTCCTGGAGAACTATCATGATCTCCACCAGGACAGTGTGATGCCTGGCCTCCTGAGCTGCTAGAATGCTCCGTAGGTGGCGCTGGAATGTGACAGCCGCGTTCGGCAGGCCGAGAGGAATGCGAACTTAGCTGTTAGGGGGACCCTCGCACCATCCAACCCACGAAGGCCAGAAACGTCCCTGAGACGCGGCCCTGTTGAGCCCTAGAATGTCGACGCAGACGTGTAGCCCGCCGTCCTCGCCAGGACGAGGAGCTGCGCTGGGTGGTGGGCGGCGGTCGCTGCGTATGGTCCTTGCCTCTTAAAGCTCCTGGATCACCTTGGTGATGAACTCCTGAGCACAAGGCGCTCCATGCCTTGTGCCCCCTTGAGGGAAACGTGCGGCGAAGCACACCCCCACATGGTGCCCGAGCGCCTCCCTCGTGACGTTGGTTAGGTCTGAGGCCCTCCAGAAGAGAGCCCCCGACCCCAGCCTGAGGAGGGTGCCAGGCGCGCCTTCCTATGTGAGGGAGGGAGGCGCCCCATCTACAGGCACATGTCCTGAGATGGTGCCGCTGGAAACGCCCTCCTCCTGAGGCCCTTGATGGAGTAGCTGCTTCTTCTTCTTGGGGTTGGCCTCAGGAGGGTACAGGGTGCCTTTGTTGTCGGGGTCTTTGGTCGTTGCAGCTTGGTAAGCGCGCTCGAGGGAGCACACCGTATCTCTTTCTTCACAGGGGACCGTGATGATGCCACCGCTCCCTAGCATCTTGAGGACTTTATAGCCGTGGTGAGTCACTGCCATAAACCTGGCCAAGGCTGGATACCCAAGGATGGCGTTGTATGGCAGGAGGATGTGGGACGAAGTCAATGAGCTCGGTGCAGTAGTTGTCATGCTGGCCGAAGGTGCAGGAATGCGGATAAGGATGGCAATGGGTCGGGTTTGGATCGGGTTGAACAATATCAAATCCATATCCATATCCATGAAGACAGTTTTTGCCCACCCATGAAAAAATCCACGGGTGAAAAATTGTGTCCATGTCCAAACCCGATGGATATCCATACCCACTGGATATCCGTTGGGTCCTCTCGAGACATATAAATAAGACATAACACAATGTTAACATAAGCTCTTCCACTATTCACCTTGTGGTAGGCTAGGCTTCACTTATGGTATAAGGGAAGGGGCGTTGGAGTATTTTTTTTTCTAATAGATTAGAATGACGAGTCATTTAACAACGAGATAAAAATAAGGGAAGGGGCATTGGAGTATTCTACGGAGGGGATTGAATGTCAACTAATAAAACTTACGACGGGGATTGTGTAATTTCTTTTGCATCTTTTAGATAACAATGTGTAAAATTATAGTGGGACATGTGATTGTGGGGTAGGGATAGTAGATTTTTGCTCATTAAGTCATACCATCGGGTCGGGTTTGGGTATACCCACGGGTACAAGATTATATCCATGCCCTACCCGCAAACAATCAAGTCGTGTTTGGGCGCCACCCATGGACACAAAAGCATATCCAAACCCTATCCATTCGGGTCGGATATCCATGGATATCCATGTCCATGGGTAAAATTGCCATCCTTAGACGCGGACCTGCCCTATCGGGGTGGTGGAGCCATTGGTCACTCCTGAGAAAGGCTTGGTAGGCTGTAGCTAATCGTATGGCACCTGGAGGCTATCAAATGTCTCGACAGATAAGACATTGAGCCCTGTGCCGCCATCGATGAGAGTCTTGGTGACTTGAATGTTGCTGATGACGGGTGAGTAGAGCATCGGGAGGGTGCCGGCAGTCGCCGCGCACTTGAGCTGGTCTGACTAGCTGAAAGTGATGGCACACTTGGACCACCTGAGCGGGCACATGGCCTCAAGCCTGGGAAGGGCCGCGTTCACCTCATGAGAAAACTTCTTGAAGGCACGCTGAGAGGCTGGGGCTTCAGCACCACACAAGATACAGGCGATGGCGCATGGCTCTTCGAAGCCCACAGCCCCCTCGTCTTGATCGTGGTCGTCGTTCCATCTTGGTGGGGGCGGCAACGGAGGGAGGCCGGCGTTGCCATGCGGGCAATCCTCATGAGGCTGGTTTCTCCAGGCGCCCTCACGAGGTTGGTCCTGCCAGCGGTCTTCACGAGGCCGGTCATGCCACTCTTGGTAGGGTCCGCGATCATCCCAGCGTCCTCCACTTCGTCCTCCTCCTCAGCCGTAGCCTCGGTCATTGCGCTCGGGGCGTCGACCGAACCGCCCATCTTGGATGGCCCTGAGCTCCTGACAGTCGCTGGTGTTGTGGCTGTGAACATTGTGGAAGGCGCAGAATGGGCGGTTGGCCTTGGATGATTCGGGGTGGTCGCGGCCACGCTTCATCTCTGGCTCCGCAGCGAGCACGGCAGCCCCCTTGCGCTTCACGAACTTGATCTTTGCCTTCTTGTCCTCCTGGCCAGCAGCTGGGAGCTCGAGCAGGGAAAGGTGTCCTTCCTCAGCCCTTGCGCACTTGGTCGCCATATTGAACATCTCTAGGGCCATGCATAGCTCATCGTGGATGGCGAGCTCCTCCTTCATCTTGACGTCGCGGATGCCATCAAAGAAAGCAGAGATGATGGCCTCGTCCGTCACCTTGGGGATCTTGAGGCGAACGCTATTGAAGTGCTGGATGTACTTCTGCAGGGTTTCCCCTGGTTGCTGCTTGATGCGCCACAGGTCGCCTGCGGCCGGCGGGCGGTCGCGAGTGCCCTGGAAGTTGGCGACGAAACGCTCGCGCATCTCGCCCCAGGAGGAGATCGATTCCGCGGGCAAGTTCAGGAGCCACGAGCATGTGCCATCCTTGAGGGACATTGGAATCCAGTTAGCCATGACCTTCTCATCTCCGTTGGCTGCCTCGATGCTCAGCTCGTAGAGCTGCAAGAACTCCGCGGGGTTGGGGTGCCGTCGTAGCACGGAGGCAGTTCTGGCTTGAACTTGCCTGGCCAAACGACGCTGCACAGCTCAGGAGTAAAGGCACGGCAGCCTGATGTGGTCACTGGAGCCCGTCGCGGTGGCGGAGCCTGATCCTAGTATCCACGTGCCGTGCCACAAGCGGCGCGCGGTCTTGATGCAATGGTGCTGGGAGCGCAAGAGAGTTTTCTTGCGGCCACGGGACCTCGCGTCTCGATGCGAGGGCGTTGTCTTCATGCGGAGGTGGCGGAGGCGCTCCGTGAGCCGCGCGTCTTGGTGCGAAGGCGCCGTCTTGATGCGGAGGCGGAGGAGGTGCTCCATGGGCTACATCGCTCGTAGCTGGGGGTGGGCGAGGTAGTGAGAGAGACGGTGCGGGAGAGCCCCCGGAAGCGCTGACGAGCTCGGCGATGCAGTCCAGCCAGTCGTCGTAAAGGTCATCAACCGGGTGGTATCGCAGGAGCTCGCGTGCCATGAGCACCGCAGCCTGCGCGTCCGTGGGCACGCGACGAGCGTGGGACGACTAACCGGCCGGAGTCAGCGACGGGGTGGTGGTACGTCAGTCCCGCCGCATGGAGGGGTGCAGCGATGAAGCTTGTTGCTCATTTGCTTCCGGGCCGGTGGTAGCGTTGGTAGCGGGTGATGGAGAACGGCGAGGAGGTCCACCAACGGGCGCCTTCTGAGCGATGCGGGCGGCGAGGACGGCCTGGCGCTCAGCACGGGCTTGGTGAGCATCATCCATGGATGCAGTGGAGCAGTCGAGTGTGAATCAATGGAAGAAAGGCTTCAGCGCACCCCTACCTCGCGCACCAGATGTCGGACAATGGGTTTCGGCAAACCCTTGAGCTTCGAACAATGGGGTGCGCATGAAGATCTCTCCCTAGCTCGCTCTCACAACAATCTCAAGGCCTAGCTCGCTGAACCCAAGGAACAAGAGACACGAGAGTTTATACTGGTTCGAGCCACCATTGTGGTGTAATACCCTACTCCAGTATGGTGCGGTGGATTGCCTTGTGGGCTAAGGATGAACTAGTACAGTGGATGAACAGCCTCCTGAGGAGAGGTGTTCTTGAGCTTGATGAGCTGGTCTGTTTGAGGATGGTCCGGGTGATCCGTCCCTTGCTATGGTGGCGGCTAGCCCTGTTTATAGAGGCCCTGGTCCTCTTCCCAAATGTTAGGCGGGAAGGGATCCCACAACAGCCAGTTTTGAAGGGAGACAACTAGTACAAGTTATCCTGACAAAAGGTGGTCTTCGCCTGCCAAAGGTTCTGGTGGTGGCGCCGCCGTGGGCTCCGCGGTGACCTCCGTCCTGCCGTCCTACTGGTCATGGTCTTGTTGCACCGATATGGAAACCTTTGCCTGATGCCTCAGGACTCCACGCTTGCGCCTGCTTCCTTAGCACCAAAGACGAAACTAGCACTTTGCACCCACTGGCGCATGCCTGGCCTTGGTCGTCATGGCTCACGTCACGCGAACCTCATGAGGTGCCCCTTGCATAGATATCTCCACACCTCAGGAGCTAGCCTACTGAAGCCACCCCTAGGGAGCTCTTGGTGTCGTCCGCCTCGTGAGGCTTTGCCCCTCGCGAGGGTCTTGAGTGGGTGCTGATGAAGATGGGCCATACCAGGCTGTTGGTGGAGCCACGCCCTGGGCCGCAGGAAGGCAGGTCTAGGTACCCCCATTCCCAGGACACCGACAAGTTTAGTTTGAGTTTTAGCTTTCTATACTTTCATGTTGCAATCAAAAGAAAGGAAATATATCAAGAAGATCATATGCTAATGTTATGGTAGGTGATGACAAACATAGCATTAATCAATGATGCAACTCATGAAAGAATTAGTAAGGGAAGAGAAGATTCACATATAAATATACTATCCTAGAAATCTTTTGTGATTGTGAGCCCCCATCAAAAAATTATATGCCAAAATTGTTGATGTTGGACAAGGAAGACAACTTGATGATTTATGTTTGTTCAAATTCACATAGAAGTAATATTGTCACAGATCCTTCAACATGTGGTGCTTGCCACCTATCTTTGCTAGCCGAAAACTCTGCACTAACTAGAGATACTACTTGTGCATCCAAAAACCCTTAAACCCAAACCTTATTTTCAAGATTCCACCATACCTACCTAGGGATTGAGCAAGATCCCTCAAGTAAATTGTAATCGGTGCAAAAAGGAAATAAAAATGATTCTAAAAATGTGAGATCATTTAGTGTAAGAGAAAATTTAGCGTTGTACGAATTTGTGATGGTGAAGAATAAAAGCGACAGACTTCATAATAAAGGTTGCCATCACAAGGGGAAATACAACATGACGTTCTTTTTCACTTAGGTGTTGAGCGTACAGGCAAATAAGCACATGGCAACCTCTGCTTCCCTCTACGGACGGCATATCTTTTACTTTTATGTATTTACTTTTATGCAAAGAGTCAAAGTTTTTCTCTCTATTCCTTTTTATTTTTCTCCTTTGGCAAGCATCATGTGGTGAGGAAAGATCCAGGCACATATGTCCAGTTGAATATGGGTAGCATGAGTTATTATTGTTGACATCACCCTCAAGATGAATGCGTTGGGAGGCGAAACTATAAGCCCCTATCTTTCTATGTGTCCGATTAAAACGTTTTGCTCATGTGTATGCGGTGAGTGTTAGCAATCACAGAAGACTATATGATGGTTGATTATGTCGACTTGCCGAAAGGCCCTGACGCGTGACCCTTCCTGAAAAGATGATGAATTGTAGTTGCAAAGTTGACTGAGAAGATAGTTTGAGGGTTTCTAATAGAATTTTTTCTTTATACTTCGATTGTGTGATGAATTGTCACTTATTCATGAAAATTCTATGATAAAAGATCTATGGTAGGAGTCTTATGTTTAAGTTTGTTGTTGTTATAATATTCAACATGATGCTTCTATGTCCGTATTTTGTTTTTATCGACACCTCTCTTTCTAAGCATGTGGACATGTTTTTCGATTTTGGTTTTTGTCGGCGTTCTGGGAACGGGGGTCCGCAGACATGCCTGCCTGCGGCCTGTGGCGTGGCTCAAAGGGGGGCCCAGCATGGCCCATCTTCATCAACACAGACCCAAGACCCTCACGAGGGGCCAAGCCTCGCGGGGCGGATGACACGGAGCTTCCTCAGGCACGGCCTCATCAGGCTGGCCCGCGAGGAGGCGGAGAGATCAAGGCGGGGTACCTCACGAGGTGCCCGTGACGCAAGCCATGACGACCAAAGGCGCCAGGCGGGCGCCAGCCGCGCAGTGTCCTCCTTTCCTCTTTGGTGCAAAGGGAGCAAGCGCAGGCGAGATCATCAAGCAAGGGCACCCGTTTTGGTGAAACGAGACCAAGACCAGTCCAACGGCAGGGAGGAAGTCATTGTGGAGCCCCAGCCAGCGTCACCACCAGAGCCTTTGGCAGGCGAGGACCAACTTTAGTCAGGATAAGTGTACCAGATGTTCCCCTGCAAAGTGGCCAATTGTTGGCGCCCTTCCCGCTCAATATTTGGGAAGAGGCCCAGGGCCTTTGCCTATAAATAGGACTAGCCACCCACAGGGTAGAGGAGATCGGATCGCAATCGAGAAGAGAGAGAGAGAGAGAAGGGTGACTTAACTCCTCCTAGCAGTTCGTCGCCCCAGCCAAGAACAGACCCCCGCGAGGCTGTTCTTCCTTGTATTGCTCATCATCATCAGCCCAAGAGGCAATCCACCACACCACACACTGGAGTAGGGTATTACACCACAACGGTGGCCCGAACCAGTATAAACCATGTGTCTCTTGTGCTGTTCTTTCCATAGCTTAGATCTTAGCGAGGCGGAGGGGTGCAGGTAGGTAGAAGGCAAAATCTCCGCGCGCACCCCAGTGTTCGAACCTCAAGGGTCTACAGGTACCCGAAATCCGACATTTGGCGTGCTAGGTAGGGGTGCGCCGGAATTCGTCTTCCACCACCCCGTTCTCCTCTGACCATCGTGTCCATGTCTGACGCTCGTCGGGCCCGCGCCGAGCGCCGGGCCGCTCTCGCCTCCCGCGTCGCCCAGACGGATCCTGTCTTCGGGCGTCCTCGCTGTTCCCCGTCACCTGCCATCAACGCCGCCACCAGCCCGGCGGGGGACAAGCAGCAAGCATCGTCTCAGCATCCTTCTGTGCGGCAAGACGGCCGCACCGCTACTCCCTCGCTCACCCCAGCTGGTTCTTCGTCCAGCGCGCTCCGCGCACCCATGGAGGCTCAAGCTGCACTCATCGCGGCAAACGAGCTCCTGCGCTACCGTCTCGTCGACGACGTCTATGAAGAATGGCTCGACCGCGTCGCCGAGATCGTTCGCGCCGCAGGGGGCTCTCCTGCGCCGTCCGTTCCGCTGCACCGCACCCCGCTCCGCGCGGGTGACGAAGCTCCGGGGGCGCCCCAGCCGCCTCCTCCTCAAGAAGGCACCATGGCTCCAAGGCGCGTGGCCCCTGGGCGGAACCCGCTCCGTCAGGTGCCAGTGCGGCAAGAGCAGAGCTACCAAGAAGTCCCTCGCCCGCAAGAAGCTGCCCGGGCGCTCCCTGCTCCAGCACGCCGCGACCATGCTCCTGCTCCCGCATGTCAAGACCCCGCGCTGCTCCCAGCTGCAGCGCGTGGGGACATGCAAGACCAAGCTCTCCGTCACCCAAGGCCTCCCGTGGCCACAGCAGGCTGCCGTGCCTTCACCATCGAGCTACGCAGCGTCGCGTGGCCCGACAAGTTCAAGCCAGACCTGCCTCCTCGTTACGACGGCATGGCCGACCCTGCGGAGTTCCTCCAGCTCTATAAGCTAGGCATCGAAGCTGCCAACAGAGACGAGAAGGTCATGGCGAACTGGTTTCCCATGGCGCTCAAGGACGGGGCCCACACCTGGCTCCTGAACCTGGCTCCAGGCACGATCTCCTCCTAGGACGAGATGCGCACCCGCTTCATCGCCAACTTACAAGGTACTCGCGACCGGCCACCCGCCGTGAGCAACAACCTGGAGAGAGCCTGCAGAAGTACATCCAGCGCTTCAACAACGCACGCCTCAAGATTCCCAAGGTGACCGAGGAGGCCATCATCTCAGCCTTCTCCGACGGCGTGCGCGATGTCAAGATGAAGGAGGAGCTGGCGATGCATGAAGACCTGTGCACTTCCTTGGAGTTGTTCAACTTGGCAACCAAGTGCGCCAGGGCTGAAGAAGGGTGTCTCTCCCTCCTCGAGCTGCCTGCCGTAGACCCAGAAGAGAAGAAGCCCAAGGCCAAGGATGTGAAGCACAAGGGGGCTGCCGTGCTCGTGGCAGAACCAGACACCAAGCGGGGCAGAGATCAGCCCGAATCTTCCAAGGGAAGTCGGTACTGTGTGTACCACGACCTCCACACCCACAACACCAACGAATGTCAAGAGCTCCGAGCCGTGCGAGAAGGAAGGATCGGCCGTCGCCCCGACCGCGGTGACTGGGGCTACGGTCGAGGAGGAGGAAGGAACGCAGGACGCTGGGAAGACCGCTGCCCATGCCAAGGGTGGCACGATCGACCTCGCGAGGATTGCTGGCAAGACCCGCCTCGTGAGGGAGACTGGAGGGATCAGCCTCGCGAGGATCGCCCGCAAGGCAACGCAGGCCTCCCTCCGCTGCCGCCGCAGCCAAGGAGAAACAAGGACTACCATCAGGACGAGGGGGCTGGGGGCTTCCAGGAGCCACGCGCGATCGCCTGCATCCTGGGCGGGGCTCAAGCCCTAGCCTCTCAACGCATCTTCAAGCAGTTCGCCTGGGAAGTGAATGCAGTCCTCCCCAAGCTCGAAGCCACGCACCCTCTCAGGTGGTCGGCGTGCGCCATCACGTTCAGCTCAGCAGATCAGCTCAAGTGTGCGGCCATAGCCGGAGTCCTCCCGATGCTTTGTTCCCCAATCATCAGCAACGTGGTGGTCACCGGACCCTCATCGATGGAGAGGCAGGGCTCAACATCCTGTCCGTGGAAACATTCAACAATCTCCTAGTGCCCTACAACGAGCTTCAGCCAACCAAGCTTTTCTCCGGAGTCACCGACGGCTCCACGGTCCCGATTGGGCAGGTCCGCCTCCCTGTCACCTTCGGGGCACGCAACAACTACCGCACCGAGCTCACCGACTTCGATGTCGCCCACATTCGCCTGCCGTACAACGCCATCCTTGGGTACCCAGCGCTGGCCAAGTTCATGGCCGTAACTCACCACGCCTACAACGTCCTCAAGATGCCAGGAAGTGGCGGGGTCATCACGGTGCCCTGTGAAGAGAAGGACGCGGTGTGTTCCCTGGAACGAGCCTTTCAGGCCGCATCACTGGAAGACCCGGGTCGCGGAAGCAGGAGGCTTCCGGAGACTGCCCCCAAGAAGAAGAAGACATCGTCCGGCCTAGCCCCTCAGGAGGCAGGCCCCTCAGGGCCCGCGCCTGCCCAGGGGGAACCTCCTTCCATCGCATAGGAAAGCGCGCCCGGCGCCCTCCTCAGGCAGGGCTTGGGGGCTCTCCCCTGGAGGGCCACCGACCTGGCTAAGGTCACGAGGGAGGCGCTTGGGCACAACATGGAGGCGTGTTTCGAAGCATGTTTCCCTCAAGAAGGAGTAAGGCAAGGAGAGCCAGACCCTTAGGAGTTCGTCAGTAAGGCCATTCAGGAGCTACAGGAGTCAAGAGTCATGAAAGGCGGCCGCCGCCTACCAGCTGTGGCTCCCCATCCAGGCGAGGATGGTGGGCTGCGCGTCTGCATCGACATACCCGGGCTCAATCGAGTCGCCTCTCTGGAGCGCCTCTGGCCCTCGCGAGTGGGGCGCTGCGAAGGTCCACCCCACAGCTATGTTCGCATGCCTTTCGGCTTGCCGAACGCGGCTGCCATGTACCAGCGCCTCATGAGGGGTATCATGGAGGCTCAAGAGGCCAGGCGTTCCGCAGCCCTGGCGGAGATGGAGATGGTCCGCGAGGAGCCACCAGCGCCCCCGGAGCCTCCCGAGGCCCCTGGGCCTGGGGGCTCGTGAGGATCGGCTTCCGCATCCCCCGAGTCTGCTACACCAACACTCCTTCGTCCTCAACATCATCAGGTGACATCTTTCAAGTCTCATTTCTAGCTGGGAGTGCCCCCCAGGGCTGCATTATTCCTAGGCCGCGTGGGTCCGTCCCTGCGACATGTATCCCTTTTATTTCATGTTGTTAGCTTACCTTGTTGGGGGCGCCCCACGGGCTGCATCATCCCCAAGTCGCTCGGGCCTGACCCAGTGATGTCCGCCTTCCCAGCATCTATTTGAATGAATCCACTCCTTCGCGGCTAATGTGTTTGACCTAGTTGCCCGCTCAACTGACGCCAACTAACGGAGCTGCTCCCAAATGGCACGACGCTTGCGCATGGGTCCGTCCCTGCAACACCGACAAACCTGAATGGCTGAGCTCTGGCCGCAGCAGCCCCGCATGGCGCCACCTCGTCAAGCCTTCAGTGCCTCATCGCCCCTCGGAAGCAACCAACGGCTGACTGTCAATTGTCATGGCAACCCCTCGTTCTTTCTATGATGGGTCTACAGGATCTCCTAAAGGAGCTGCGTCAGGCGAGGCCCTTGCGGTGTCTCCTTCACTCTCATCCGCGCGAACCGCTTGCATGTTAAAGGGGGGGTGCCTGAGCATCGCGACTCAGGGCTCCTACTGGCTCTCCAGCCCTCACCCTCTGGCCTTGTCCACGGCATCGCGACCTGGCATACCAGCGACGGCTGAGACTCGCTCGAGGGCCGGGACCCGAGGACGTAGAGCAGAAAGGGGAGCAAAGGAGAGAGGGGAGGGACACGCGAGGACCTCGCCGAGCAACCTCACGCCTGCCGATGCACGGACCCGGCGACACACCAGAGAGCGGCCCCTGATTCTCGAGATAAGTCACCACCCGGAAGCACCAGCTACCGTGGCACCATCCCCGCACCTAATGCAATCCTGTGTTAGCGACGCCGCTCTCCTTTCTCACTGAACGACGGCTGCTTGAGCGCCAAAGGGGACCTCCTGAGCATCGCGACTCAGGGGCTCTTACCGGACCCCGGGTCGCTCACCTCCTGGCCTTGACCACGGCATCGTGACCTGGCATACCAGCGACGGCTGAAGCCGCCTTGGGACTGGGACCTGTCGGCGCAGAGCACCAAGCCCTCGTGAGGTTCGAAATGGAGAACTGAGCTAAGACGGAATGAGCAACTCGCACAATTCTACGACAAGGGTTATATTAACAAAACGGGATCACAGGCACCTTACAAGCCCCCACAGGACGCGTCTTTGATTCCTCGCAGGGAACAGATCCTAAAAGGATGCTAACTACACGCGCCCCTGCAAAAGACGCCATCATCAACAGTGGACCGTCAAGCACCGGCGCCAACCCCATCCAGATCAGAGTCGGCGACGGCCTGACGAGCCCGCCCCGCTCCAGGAGCGGCGCCGGCACGGGGGCTCGTAGCTGTCGTCGCTCGTCTCCGGAGTCACGAAGAGCTCGCCGGAGTCGCTGGAACCTCCGACGCCTCCGCCGCCTGAGGAGCCGCCAAGGGAGCAGTCGGCGGGCCCAGTCCTCGCCGTAGCAGGGTCCCGACCACCTCTCTCGGGGCAGCACACCAGCCGGCGCCCGTTCGCATTGAAGACCTTGAAGAACATCACCGAAGCACCGTCGTACTCCAAGTCGATCGCGAAGGTGCCTCTTGTCCTGCAGACCCGGGCAATTTCGCTCCAGCCTCGAGTCATGAAGACCTCGCCTGGGGCAACGACCGCGACCTCTGCCTCGGTCGCGAGGGTGCTGCAGCCGGCGTGCTGCAGCCATAGCTCCAGGAGTTCTCCCTGCGGGATGATAGAGGTGAAGAAGGGAGGAAGGCGAATCCAAGACCGAGGAGACATGGCGGCATGGAGCACGAACTCTCCGGAGGAGCCCTCGGTGTGGACCCCAGGGGGGACGACCCACACCTTCGTGACCCGTCGGGCCGACGGTGGCGCCGCCCGTGGCCATCGGCATCGACTCCTTCAGAGCCCTTGATGTGGGCGTACAAGGGAAGCGGGAACCCCGGCCGTGGCCGCTTGCACCAGGGCCTCGACACCACCTGATGGCCCCCTCGTCCCGGCCGTGGAGGGCAAGCCGTTTCTTCGGCGGGAGCGGGTCTGGTTCCTCTCGGGGAGCCTTTCCCTTCTCTGCCGTCGAGAACCGGCGGATCGGAGCCATCGCAGCAAGACGGAGCAAGGAATGGGAAGAAGGAGAAGTAAGAAGGGACGGACTGGAAGGGCGAGCGCCGTTCCGTACTTATGGCCGGCGAAGGCCAACCGCTGACCTCCACGATCGCAGGTAATCATGATCTGCTTTGCATGCAGGGACTTGTCCAATCCGTGCAGTTGCCGAGCCACCGTGGGGAAGTGGAGACGCCCACTTCCAATCAACCGCCACACGGCGCCCAAGGCCGCAGGCTGTTAGGGCCCGCGGCCCTTCGCTCTTGCCCTTTCGCCTCCCTGCACGGCCAAGTCCAGGCGCGCCTTAGGCCCGGGGGCTACTGTCGGCGTTCTGGGAATGGGGTCCCTAGACTTGCCTGCCTGCGGCCTGCGGCGTGGCTCAAAGGGGGGCCCAGCACGTCCCATCTTCATCAACACAGACCCAAGACCCTCGCGAGGGGCCAAGCCTCGCGGGGCGGACGACACGGTGCTTCCTCAGGCACGGCCTCATCAGGCTGGCCCGCGAGGAGGCGGAGAGATCAAGGCGGGGTACCTCACGAGGTGCCCGTGATGCAAGCCATGACGACCAAAGGCGCCAGGCGGGCGCCAGCCGCGCAGTGTCCTCCTTTCCTCTTTGAGCATCAAGCAAGGGCACCCGTTTCGGTGCAATGAGACCAAGACCAGTCCAACGGCAGGGAGGAAGTCATTGTGGAGCCCCAGCTAGCGTCACCACCAGAGCCTTTGGCAGGCGAGGACCAACTTTAGTCAGGATAAGTGTACCAGATGTTCCCCTTCAAAGTGGCCAATTGTTAGCGCCCTTCCCGTTCAATATTTGGGAAGAGGCCCAGGGCCTTTGCCTATAAATAGGACTAGCCACCCACAGGGTAGACGAGATCGGATCGCAATCGAGAAGAGAGAGAGAGAGAAGGGTGACTGAACTCCTCCTAGTAGTTCGTCGCCCCAGCCAAGAACAGACCCTCGCGAGGCTGTTCTTCCTTGTATTGCTCATCATCATCAGCCCAAGAGGCAATCCACCACACCACACACTGGAGTAGGGTATTACACCACAATGGTGGACCGAACCAGTATAAACCCTCTGTCTCTTGTGCTGTTCTTTCCATAGCTTAGATCTTAGCGAGGCGGAGGGGTGCAGGTAGGTAGAAGGCGAAATCTCCGCGCGCACTCCAGTGTTCGAACCTCAAGGGTCTGCCGGAACCCGAAATCCGACAGTTTTCGCTTCAGGACAAGCGAGGTCTAAGATTGGGGGAGTTGATACGTCCATTTTTCATCATATTTTCCTACTGTTATTTATGATGTTTTTACGCATAATAATGATTTTTTGAGTAATTCTAATGCCTTTTCTCTCATAATTTGCAAGGTACACACAAAGAGGGATAATTCCGGCAGCTGGAAATCTGGACCTGGAAAAGCCACAGGCTACCTATTCTGCACAACTCCAAACAAGTTGTAACTTCAGGGAGAATTTTTATGGAATATATTGTGAATATTGGAGCAAATAAGTACCAGAGAAGGCCCACCAAGTGGGCACAACCCACCAGGGCGCGCCAGGGAGCCCAGGCGCGCCCTGGTGGGTTGTGCTCACCCAGGCCCACCTCCGATGCCATCTTCTGGTATATAAGTCATTCTGACCTAGAAAAAATAAGGAGAGGACTTTCAGCATGGAGCGCCGCCATCTCAAGGCGGAACTTGGGCAGGAACACTTTTGCCCTCCGATGGAGCGATTCTGCCGGGGGAACTTCCCTCCCGGGGGGGGGGGGAATCATTGTTATCATCATCACCAACAACTCTCCCATCTTGGGGAGGGCTATCTCCATCAATATCTTCAATAACACCATCTCATCTCAAAACCTAGTTTATTTCATGTGTCCAATCTTGTTACCACAACTATAGATTGGTGCTTGTGGGTGACTAGTAGTGTTGATTACATCTTGTAGTTGATTACTATATGATTTATTTGGTGGAAGATTATATGTTCAGATCCATTATGTTATTTAATACGCCTCTTATCTTGAGCATGTTTATCACTTGTGATTAGTTACTTCTGTTCTTGAGGTCACGAGAGAAATCATGTTGCAAGTAATCATGTGAAATTGATATGTGTTCGATATTTTGATAGTATGTATATTGTGATTCCCTTAGTGGTGTCATGTGAACGTTGACTACATGACACTTCACCATATTTGGGCCTAAGGGAATGCATTGTAGAGTAGAAATTAGATGATAGGTTGCGAGAATGACAGAAGCTTAAACCCAGTTTATGCACTATTCCGTAAGGGACCGATTGGATCAAATAGTTTAATGCTATGGTTAGAATTTATTCTTAATACTTTTCTCGTAGTTGCGCATGCTTGCAGGAGGGTTAATCATAAGTGGGAGGTTTGTTCAAGTAAGAACAACACCTAAGCACCGGTCCACCCATATATCAAATTATCAAAGTAGCGAACGCAAATTGAACCAACATGATGAAAGTGACTAGATGAAATTCCCGTGTACCGTCAAGAATCCTTTGCTTATTATAAGAGACTGTTTTGGCATGTCCTTTGCCTCAAAAGGATTGGGCTACCTTGCTGCACTTTTGCAACTATTATCGTTACTTGCTCGTTAAAATTACCTTGCTATCAAACTACCCCGCTACTTACAATTTCAGCACTTGTAGACATTAACTTGTGGAAAACCACTTGTCATTTCCTTCTGCTCCTCGTTGGATTCGACACTCTTACTTATCGAAAAGAGTTACAATTTATCCCCTATACTTGTGGGTCATCATTGACCAATGCTACTGCTAACCTTTAGCTGTAGTGCCTTATCAGTAGCGCAGCCACCGGGCACATCTGCTATCCGAAAAACCAGTGCTACTGCTAGGCTTTTCCCTAGTAGTGAAAAGCGCCTACCAAACATCTTACGTATCGCTCTTCTAGCCAGCTCTTCTTCAACATGAGTTACGTTGCATCAATCCCGACATAGAGGGTACATGGTGACATGTTCGTATGCGAAAAGGTCAACATGAATCTCTACAAACCAATGGTGTGGATCCTTAACTGTTAGCACCTCTGACGAGCGGGATCCAGTGGGTAGCACAAACCGCGACACCACAGCTGCCCAACGACCCATTAGGACAAGGAAACCCAACCAACTCGTCCACGGGCTAGAATGGGTCAACTAAGCCCACGCAACGAGACTACTTCAATGGGTGCACACAGAGGCATCAACATCCAGTGGATCATGGCAATGATACCCGGCGGCTACCTACCTCCCCAATTCCCCTCGATCAAACCCTAGTTCATCAGCTCCCATTTCTGTAATCATTTACCATCTTGTAATCGAAAGATATATTGCTACAAATCAATAGAAATACTAGTGAGTCCCTATCATATTGTATCAGAGACACCAACCACCACTCCTTCCCGCTCTGCCCTAGCGCATATCATCGAGATGCGAGGCCTTCGGCTAGCACGCGAAGCCATGGATCCCAGCGTCTCCGCCTTCCTCACCCACTTCGAGACCAAGATCGAGGCCGCCATCAATGGCCTCACCAAGGCACAATACTCCATGATGGCGAAGATCGACGACCTGCTCGCGTGGCGCCCTGATCTCGAGACTCGCGTGGTAGATCCGGGCGACGCCGTCACAATGCTGCAGCTGGCGCAGGCGCCTCCACCAAAGAGGACAAACGTGGATCTGGTGCCTGAGGGCGCCGGCACATCGGTCAATCATCAAGGGTCCGATGGCCATGGCGAATTCGATATTCAATGGAGGCCACCGGCGATGTCCCTCGCGCCGCCGCCGCTGCCGCTCCAGGCAAACAGTACGACCATAGCTCCCATCACTCCTTTTTTGTTGTCCCCCTTCTCCCATGCTAGCTAGATGCTCACTTGTCTTGGCCAAGCACATCCATCCATTTCGTTTCCATAGTTCTTAGGCAAAAATCCTAATCTATGGAAAACTCTTTGTGAGCAGTATTTCACCATCTTTGAGATTGTAACTTCATTTTGGGTTCCTATGGCATCTCTTAATTTCTCAGGACCAACAGCAATTTGGCTACAGTCCATCTAGTGTCGCCCGAGTGAGTTCGGTTGGAACTCATTCACAGCGTTGCTCTGCACGCAGTTCGGCTGCGATCGCCATCAAACTCTGATATGGCAATTTTATGTTGTTCGTCTAACCACTACCGTGGCAAATTACATTGAGAAATTCGATTCCATTATCAATCATTTGAACTCATATTCAGAAACAGTTCACCCTTACTATTTCCTCACACATCCTCTTGAGGGCTTGAGGACCGACATCAGGGCGGTGGTCATGGTGCAGCGATCCCCAGATATGGACATAGCGTGCGCGCTCGCGCAACTTCAAGAGGAGGTGGCAGATGGAGCTCAGGGACATCCACCAATGCCACCCGATGTGCCTCCAAGGGCGGACGTGCCATTCCCAGTGCCTCCGCCACCAGTGCGCCACCCGATAGTAGCAATCGCCACCAATCAGCGCAGAACTGACGCAGCGCAAACTGACACGTCCAAACTCAAGGCGCTATGGGGTTACTGATGCACCCGCGGCCTCTGCTTCTGTGCGGCGAGAGGTGGGGGCACAATCATGTGTGCCCCACATCAGTGCAAATGCACGTTTGATGACCCGCAAGTATATGGGATCAATTGTAGCCTTTTCGATAAGTAAGAGTGTCGAACCCAACGAGGAGCAGAAGGAAATGACAAGTGGTTTCTAGCAAGGTAATGTATGCAAGCACTGAAATTGTAAGTGATAGAGTAGTTTGATAGAAAGATAATTCGTAACGAGCAAGTAATGATAGTAGTAACAAAAGTGCAGCAAGGTAGCCCAATCCTTGTGAGGCAAAGGACAGGCCAAAACGGTCTCTTATAACAAGCAAAGCGTTCTTGAGGATACACGTACACTTCATCTAGTCACTTTCATCATGTTGATTCAATTCGTGTTCGCTACTTTGATAATTTGATATGTGGGTGGACCGATGCTTAGGTGTTGTTCTTACTTGAACAAACCTCCTACTTATGATTAACCCCCTCGCAAGCATCTGCAACTATGAGAAAAGTATTAAGAATAAATTCTAACCATAGCATTAAGTGTTTGGATCAATCGGTCCCTTACGGAATAGCACATAAACTAGGGTTTAAGCTTCTGTCACTCTCGCAACCCATCATCTAATAACTACTACACAATGCATTCCCTTAGGCCCTAATATGGTGAAGTGTCATGTAGTCGACGTTCACATGACACCACTAAGGGAATCACAACATACATACTATGAAAATATCGAACATATATCAAGTTCACATGATTACTTGCAACATGATTTTCTCTCGTGACCTCAAGAACAAAAGTAACTACACACAAGTGATAAACATTCTCAAGATCAAAGGGGTATTAAATAGCATAATGGATCTGAACATATAATCTTCCACCAAATAAACCATATAGTAATCAACTACAATATGTAATCAACACTACCAGTCACCCACAAGCACCAATCTATAGTTCCGATACAAGATTGAACACAAGATATGAACTAGGGTTTGAGAGGAGATGGTGTTGTTGAAGATGTTGATGGAAATTGCCCTCCCCAAGATGGGAGAGTTGTTGGTGATGATGATGACGATGATTTCCCCCTCCTAGAGGGAAGCTCCACTCGCGGAATTGCTCCACCGGATGGCAAAAGTGCTCCTGCCCAAGTTTTCTGCCTCGAGATGGCGGCGCTCCGTCCCTAAAGTCCTCTCCTTATTTTTTCTTGGTCAGAATGACTTATAGACCAAAAGAGGGGCACCAGAGGTGGCCCGGGCTGAGCAAAACCCATCAGGGCGCGCCTAGACAGTGGCCCCCTCCGGTGGTTATTTTCTCCTGTATTTCTTACTTATTCCATAAAAAATCCTCGTGAAGTTCTAGCCCATTTGGAGTTGTCCAGAATAGGCAGCCTGACGTAGCTTTTGCAGGTCTAGATTTCCAGCTGCCGGAATTCTCCCTCTTTGTGTGTACCTTGCATATTATGATAGAAAAGGCGTTAGAATTACTCCAAAAAGCATTATTATGAATAAAAACATTATAAATAACATTAGGTAAACATGATGCAAATTGGACGTATCAACTCCCCCAAGCTTAGACCTTGCTTGTCCTCAAGCAAAAAGCAAAATCGAAAAACATGTCCACATGCTTAGAGAGAGAGGTGTCAATAAAGACAAAATACGGACATAGAAGCATCATGTGGATTATTATAACAACAACAAACTTCAACATAAAACCTTTATCATAGAACTTTTATCATAAACTTATTATGAATGAGTAACAATTCATCACACTATCGAAGTATAAAGCATAAACTCTATTAGAAACCAACAAACTCCGTTCTCAGTCAACTTTGCAACTACAATTCATCATCTTTACAGGAAGGGTCATGTATTGGAACCTTTAGGCAAGTCCACATACTCAACCATCATATAGTCTTCCATGATTGCTAACACTCACTGCATACACATGAGCGAAATGTTTCAACCGGACACATAGAAAGATAGGGGCTTATAGTTTCGCCTCCCAATGTATTAACCTCAAGGGTGATGTCAACAATAATAACTCATGCTACCCATATTCAACTAGACATATGTGTCTAGATCTTTCCTCACCACATGATGCTTGCCAAAGGAGCAAAATAAAAAGGAATAGAGAGAAAAACTTTGACTCTTGCATAAAAGTAAATACAGAAAAGTAAAAGAGAGGCCCTTCGCAGAGGGAACCAGAGGTTGCCATGCACTTATTTGTTTGTTGCTCAACCCCTTAGTGCAAAAGAACGTCACGTTATATTGCCCCTTCTAATAGCAACCTTTATTATGCAGTCTATTGCTTTTATTCTTTGCTATCACAAGTTCATACAACACTCAATTTTCTATTACACTAAATGATCTAACACTTTTAGAGGCAATTTTTATTGCGTTATTGCACCGATGACAACTTACTTGAATGATCTTACTCAATCCTTATGTAGGTATGGTGGACTCTGGAAAATAAGATTTGGGTTTAAGGGTTTTTGGATGCACAAGTAGTTTCTCTACTTAGTGCGTTGTTTTTGGCTAGAAAAGATAGGGGGCAAGCACCACATGTTGAAGGATCTATGACAATATAACTTATATGTGAATATGAACAAACATAAATCATTACGTTGTCTTCCTTTTCCAAAGTCAACAATTTTGGCATATACTAATTTGATGGGGGCTCACAATCACAAAAGATTTCCAGGATAGTGTATTTGCATGTGAATCTTCTCTTCCCTTATTAATTCTTTCATGAATTGCATCATTCACCAATGCTATGTTTGTCAATCTCCAATAAATTTTTCCACCAATATTTTTCCTTATGTGTTGTCATTACTTACCATAAGATTAGCATATGATCTTTTTCATTTATTTCATTTCCTTTTATTGAAACATGAAAGTAAAGAAAGCAAAACTCAAGCTAAACTTATATATCTCCCACATGATTACAAGGATCGATTACTAAGCAACCTCTCGAAGAGAAAGGATTGAACTAAACTTTTATTCATCTAAAGAAAAAGATAACTATGGATTGAACTAAGATATGTAAAGGAAAAAGATAGTGGGGGTGATATGATACCGGGGCACCTCCCCCAAGCTTGGCGGAAGCCAAGGGGAGTACCCATACCCGATACTCAATGTTCTTTCGGTGATGAGGAAGGTGGTGGTGGTGATGAAGTGGAGGGTTTGTCCTTCTTTTCCTCCAACTTATGTCGAAGGATAGAGTTATCTACCCTCAACTCATCATTCTCTGTCTCGAGCTTTATTATCCTCCTCCATAACGCCTCCATGCTTTCGTTCTTGAAACAAGGAGGGATTGGTTCATCTTCATCTTCCTCATCGGTGTATGACATATAGGGATAGGTATCCTTGAAGATATTCTTATCCAGAGGCTGATAAGTAACCGGAAAATCCTCCTCAGAAGTTTGAAACGACATATTTTCAGATCTGGCAGAAAACAAAAAGGAGAAGAAGACATGAGATTTCTCCGCGATGCAGTGGTCAATAGGTTCGGGGGGGTATATAAAGATTTTTTTTATCTTGGGAAAGAAGCAAACATAATAAAAATAGAGTCTCGAAGGTACCCAGGGTGGGCAAAACCTAGCTGGGCGCGCCTGGCAAGCCAGGTGTGCCTTGGTGTCTTGTGCCCACCAGGGTCACCTTCCTGGTAGTTTCTTATTTTCCTAATCTTTTAAATATTCCAAAACTGACAAAAAATATTTTTGTGGATTTTTCGGAGTCCGCTTACTTACTGTGTCACATACCTCCTCTTTTTAATGATTCTGGAGTTCCGGAAGGTTTCTTTTATGTGCTCTTCCGGTGTCATAGTTTGGATAATATTGTTTCAACATTGATGGGCATTCTTGAGATATAATTTTTTATTCATTGCCCATTAACAAGGTTCGGGTTAGTACCTTCGGCATCATTTATTCTGATACCTCTAGATCGATAAACCTCCTCGATAACATAGGGTCCTTCCCATTTGGAGGAGTTTTCCTGCAAAGAATCTGAAACAAGAGTTGTACAAAAGAACATATTCTCCAACTTTGAACTCACGCTTTTGGATTCTTTTATCATCCAATCTTTTAACTTTTTCTTTGAATAACTTGGCATTTTCATAAGCTTGGGTTCTCCATTCATCTAATGAGGTAATATCAAATAATCTCTTTTCACCGGTGAGTTTGAAATCATAGTTGAGTTCTTTAATTGTCCAATATTCTTTATGTTCTAACTCAAGAGGCAAATGACAAGATTTTCCAGAAACCATTTTATAAGGAGACATACACATAGGATTTTTTATATGTTGTTCTATAAGCCCAAAGTGCATAATCTAATTTCTTAGACAAATTCTTTGAGGACCTATTGATAGTTTTTTGCAAAATTAATTTTATTTCTCTATTTCTAAGTTCGACTTGACCACTAGACTGAGGATGATAAGGTGATGCAATTCTATGTTAACATCATACTTAGCAAGCATTTTACGGAAAGCACCGTGAATAAAGTGTGAACCACCATCTGTCATTAGATATCTAGGGACTCCAAACCTTGGGAAAATAACTTCCTTAAGCATTTTAATAGAGGTGTTGTGATCAGCACTACTAGTTGGAATAGCTTCTACCCACTTAGTAACATAATCAACGGCAACCAAAATATATGTATACCCGTTAGAGGAAGGAAAAGGTCCCATGTAATCAAAACCCCAAACGTCAAATGGTTCAACAGCAAGTCAATAATTCATAGGTATTTCTTGACGCTTATCGATATTACCTATTCTTTGACATTCATCACAAGATAAGACGAACTTACAAGCATCCTTGAAGAGAGTAGGCCAATAAAACCCATACTACAATACCCTTTGAGCAGTTCTGTCTCCCGCATGATGTCCCCCATAAGCTTTAGAGTGACATTTCCATAGGATTTGTCCTTGTTCATGCTCCGGTACACAATGTGGAATAATACCATCTACTCCTTCTTTATAAAGATGTGGGTCATCCTAAAAGTAATGTCTTAAATCATAGAAGAATTTTATCTTTTGTTTGTATGTGAAGCTAGGTGGTAAATATTTAGCAACAATATAATTAGCATAGTCAGCATACCAAGGTGTATTATGAGAAACATTTATTGCAGCTAATTGCTCATCAGGAAAACTATCATTAATAGGTGGTGGGTTATCAAGATTATTTTCAAGCCTAGACAAGTTATCAGCCATGGGGTTCTCTGCTCCTTTTCTATCAGTGATATGCAAATCAAATTCTTGTAGCAAGGGAACCCATCGAATAAGTCTAGATTTAGCATCTTTCTTTTCCATAAGGTATTTAATAGCAGCATGGTCGGTGTGAACAATTACTTTTGAATCAACAATGTAAGATCTACATTTATCACAAGCCAACACCATTGCTAGAAATTCTTTTTCAGTAATAGCATAATTTATTTGAGCATTGTCTACAGTTTTACTAGCATAATGAATAACATTTAGTTTCTTGTCAAGTCCTTTTCCCAGAACAACACCAACAACATAATCACTAGCATCACACATAATTTCAAAACGCAAGTACCAGTCAGGTGGTTGAACAATAGGTGTAGAAATTAAGGCTTTCTTGAGTGTTTCGAAGGCTTGTAAAAAATCATCATCAAAAAAAGGAACATCCTTTTGCAAAATATTTGTAAGGGGCCTAGAAATTTTAGAAAAGTCTTTGATAAATCTCCTACAGAAACCAGCATGACCTAAGAAACTACGAATACCTTTGATATCTTTAGGACATGGCATTTTCTCAATTGCATCAACCTTAGCTTTGTCCGCTTCAATACCTCTTTCAGAAATTTTATGGCCCAAAACAATACCTTCATTAACCATAAAGTGGCACTTCTCCCAATTCAAGACAAGATTTTTTTGCTCACATCTCTGCAAAACTCGATCAAGATTGCTTAAACAATCATCAAAAGACTTCCCATAAAAAGAGAAGTCATCCATGAAAACTTCAACAATCTTTTCACAGAGGTCAGAGAATATAGCAGTCATACATCTTTGAAAGGTAGCAGGTGCATTGCATAAACCAAAAGGCATACATCTATAAGCATAGGTTCCAAAGGGACAAGTGAAAGTGGTCTTTTCTTGATCAGGTTGAGAAACATGTATTTGTGAAAAACCAGAGTATCCGTCAAGTAAGCAAAAATGTGTGTGCTTAGAAAATCTTTCTACCATTTGATAATTAAAAGGCAGAGGGTAATGATCTTTTCTAGTTGCTTTGTTTAATTTTGTAAAATCAATTACCATTCTATAGCCTGTAACAATTCTCTGTGGAATAAGTTCATTCTTATCATTAGGAAAAACAGTAATACCTCCTTTCTTAGGGACACAATGAACATGACTTACCCATCTACTATTAGCTATAGGATAGATTATACCTGCTTCTAGAAGTTTAAATATTTCCGTTCTTACCACTTCCTTCATCTTCAGATTTAACCGACATTGGTGATCAACAACGGGTTTAGCATCGGGTTCCATATTAATCTTGTGCTGTAATGCCCTTTAAATCATCAAGAGTATATCCAATAGCAGCTCGGTGCTTCCTTAGAACTTTCAATAATCTTTCTTCTTCATGTTCTAAAAGTTAGCACTAATAATAACAGGATATATCTTCTTCTCATCAAGATAAGCATATTTCAAAGTGTCTGGCAATTATTTTAATTCAAACACAAGATCACCTTTAGGTGGAGGAGGACCTCCTAGAGTTTCAATAGGCAAATTGTGTTTAAGCAGAGGACGTTGTTCAAAGAAAATCTTGTCTATTTAATTTCTTTCATGCCTATGCATATCATTTTCTTGGTCTAGCAGATATTTTTCTAAAGGATCAGTAGGAGACACAACAATAGAAGCAAGACCAATAATTTCATCCTTACTAGGTAATTCTTTTTTATGAGGTTTTCTACTAAACATGGAAAAATTAAACTCATGAGACTCATCACCAAAGCTAACACCGACAGTTTGTTTCTCAGAATCTATTTTAGCATTAACGGTGTTCAGGAAAGGTCTACCAAAGATAATGGGAAAAAATCATCTTGTGGGGAACCAAGAACAAGAAAATCAGTAGGGTATTTTATTTTCTCACACAAGACTTCAACATCTCTAACAATCCCAATTGGTGATATAGTATCTCTATTAGCAAGTTTAATAGTAACATCTGTGTCTTCTATCTCTGCGGGTGCTATGTCATTCATAATTTCTTGATATAAGGTAAAGGGGATAGTAGTCACGCTTGCACCTATGTCGCATAAACCATGATAATAGTGATCTCCTATTTTAACTGAGACAACGGGCATGCCAACAACATGTCTATGTTTATCCTTTTTATCGAGTTTGGCAATTCTAGCGGCTTCTTCACAGAGGTAAATAACATGCCCATCTATATTTTCTTCCAGGAGATCCTTAAGCATAGCAACACTAGGTTCTACTTTGATTTGTTCATCAGGTTTAGTTGTTCTAATATAACTTTTGTTGACCATAGTTGAAACTTTAGCATGTTCCTTGATCCTAACAGGGAAAGGTGGTTTCTCAATATAAGCAGTAGGAACAACTGGATCTACATTATCAATAATAGTTTCCTCTTTAGCTAGTACCGGTCATTTGATTTCTTCTTTAATAGGTGGGTG
Source organism: Triticum urartu (assembly GCF_056163025.1). Classification (NCBI taxonomy): domain Eukaryota; kingdom Viridiplantae; phylum Streptophyta; class Magnoliopsida; order Poales; family Poaceae; genus Triticum; species Triticum urartu. Next base: position 357,070,137 of record NC_141876.1, on the reverse strand, counting down.
GTATTTAAACCACTTCTCCTTAGGGAGATCATCATCAGTAGCAAATGATTCACAGAAGGAGGCTACTATCTCAGAGTCAAGTCCATATTTAGTGCTAAACTTTTGAAAAGAATCGGTATTCATAAAATATTTAACACAGTCAAACTTGATCTTAATATGTGACTCTTTACCTTCGTCGAGTTCCCAATCTTCAGAGTTGAGTTTAATTCTTTCCAAAAGATCCCACCGGAATTCAATAGTCTTCTTCACAAAAGAACCAGCACAAGAAGAATCAAGCATGGATCGATCATTATGAGAAAGCCGAGCATAAAAATTCTGGATAATAATTTCTTTTGAGAGCTCATGACTGGGGCATGAATATGACATTGAATTAAGCCTCCCCAATATAGAGCTATACTTTCTCCATCATGATGCCACGAATTACATACGTAATTCCAATCACGGTGAACTAGATGCATAGGATATTTTTTTGGTGAAACTCCAATTTCAATCGATTCCAATTCCAAGATCCAATATCATCGCTTAGCCTATACCATGACAATGCTTTTCCCATCAAAGATAAAGGGAAAACCTCCTTCTTAATGTCATCTCCGGGTAAACCTTCAAGCTTAAAGAATCCACAAATTTCTTCGACATATATCAAGTGCATATCAGGATGTTTGGTTCCATCTCCTGCATAAGGATTAGCTAGCAGTTTTTCTATCATACCCAAAGGAATTTCATATTCAATATTTTCAGTAGGTGCAGTAGGTTGAGGGGTAACTGATTGTGGTTCCGATTGAGGTGAAGATACCCCGAACAAACCCCTAAAAGGATTGTCTTCCATTGTAACAAGTGACAATAAATTTCAGCACGTAGTAATAATTTTTCTGTCCCAATTTCCACTTACCAAGAGCGCTTCACTCCCATGTAACATCGCCAGAAAATAGTCTTGATGACCCACAAGTATATGGGATCAATTGTAGCCTTTTCGATAAGTAAGAGTGTCGAACACAACGAGGAGTAGAAGGAAATGTCAAGTGGTTTCCAGCAAGGTAATGTCTACAAGCACTAAAATTGTAAGTACCAGAGTAGTTTGATAGCAAGATACACTACTGCAGGATGCTGCTAACGTGACACTACGATCAGAGACCCTTCGACGAAACTGTGTGCGATGCCATAATCTCAAACGGTGGTGTAAAAGAACCGTCAAAAAGGTGCAAAACGTTTGCGATGGCGGAGCCATCAAACATGATTCAGATTTTAGTTGCGTGTGCGATGTAGGGCATACGGTTCAGTCCAATGAACTGTTTGCGATGAGGCAGAACAAAAGAAACGGGGAGCCTGTTGAAGGCGTGTGCGATATACAACATAAGGTTCACTCGGATGGTCTGTTTGTGGTTAGGCAACACAAAAGAAACGGTCAGCCAGATCAAGGTGTGTGTGATTGAGGGCATACGCTTCAGAAGGATTAACTGTTTGCGATTAGGCAACAGAATAGAAATGGGTCAGCCAGATCAAAGTGTCTGCGATTGATGGCATACACTTCACATGGATGAACTATTTGCAAATAGCCACAACAAACTGAAACACTTAGATAGATCAACGTGTGTGTGCTGGACGAGCACACATATTCTAATTAAAAGAAGCATGCACGATGGTAATAATGAGCGCACACGGTTGTTGGAACAAGACATGTGCTGACATTGCCTATGGCGGTGCACCCTATGGTGCAAACGCCACGTACGCGGCTGAGAAGGCGTATGTGCCCACGTTACGCCTTCCAGAAATAGTGCTACACTTATAACCCAGTAAATTATGAGCATGCGTCCCATCACATTCAAAATTGCAAACCTATTAACACTAATCAAAACCTAAACGGTTTCCCACTTAGGAGCGTATTACTACTCGGTTATAAATACTACTACTCCAAGATGACTGCACATTCTTCCTCAACTCCTCATCCACAAAAACAAAATCATTCATCATAATTCCCTTTGCATCTGCCATGGGATTGCCACCAGGGAGATGCGAGCATGGAAGCAGAAGCACGAGAGATGTCCCTCCTCGTTGCGAACGCAGCCGGCATGTCCGTCACGTAGCCGTAGCAGCACAGAGGTCCCGTCGCACCGCCGAAGCAGCACACAGGTCCCGTCGCGCCATTGATGCGGCAGACTAGTCCGGCCATGCTACGGAAGTAGAAGAGATGTCCTGCCGCGCCACGAATGTAGCAGAGATGACCTCCCGTGCCGCAGCAGCCTGGGTAAATGTCTCGCGAGGAGGCGAGGACTCTTACATAGCCAGATGGATCAGATCTCCGGCTAGGCGGGGTTGCAGGACGACATGAAGCCTCTTTTGCCAGTGTCATCCGGCAACTAAATGAGAGCAATGCGAAGCTCTAGGCCGAGCGCGACCTGCTGAGGGCGAAGATCATCGGAAGTGCGGACCAGCAGGAGGAGACCACTGCCTTGTTGAAGAGGATCGACGTCATTATCGAGAAACTTATGGGCGAGAATGCCATGCTGCGGATCGAGCGCAGAAGGCTGGTGGAGGAATCTATGGATGCTCTCAAGCAGCATCTTGAGGACAAAAATAGCTCATCGCCGCTCACCGCGGAGACTAGTTCCCACAGCCTGCAGCAACGTAGAGATCAGCGAGCCAGATTGTTGTCTTCCTTCTTCTGTTGCCCTTGTGTATTTCGGGCATTGCCGCATGTGGCTTTTTAAATTATGTTCCTAAATATGCAAGACAATTATTATCCACTGTTATCGTCCTTATATTCATCATGCTTGTAATAAGTCACAGTCGATGCTATATAGGTCCGTTTGATCTTACATCAAGATCCATGCAAAACTTTCTTGTCAGATTTTCATTTTTCGCTCTTAAATCTCAGTCCAGTGAGACATATAGCCACGCCGTAGAACAGGGGCTCGGGCGCCATAAATGGAGACGTTGGGAGGGAGGTGCACGGTGGGTAGCGGTCAAAGGGCTCTCGTCCCGATGAGCAGGCGCAGGGGTCTGATCGCACGCCTCCCATACTCAAATAGCTACCCCGCACGACACTCCTAACCAATAAAAAAAGGGGACGCATGGCGGCACGTAATTGGTAAGTAGAACGCCCACGGTTTCAATAATACTTGTGTTTCCAATTTGTAACATGACAACACTTGTTCCAAAATGACTTTGTTGATTGTTAATGTGTGAGCCTTCGCAAATCGGACAGAAAAATTACCACAACATGTTGCTGCCATGTCATGACACCATGCGAAGTTTCATGATTTTCAGGCATGTTTTCGATTTACAAGAATTAAAAAACAAAGTTTCTCAATCTTTCCGGCCGAGCCACGACGCCCAAATGTTTGAATTTCATTCCCATTTCTTGCATGGGACCTAGAATTTCACCCAAGGACACACATGTGATTTTTCAAACAACTTTGGTGCACTGGAGCCTGTGCTTGTAGTTCAAATTTGAATTATGCACATTAAATGCGCAGAAACTCAATTAATGTATAAAAAGGCCAAACGAACCCGGAATAATTCCAAAATTTAGCATGATACTTCTATTCGGTCTAATCTGCATGTGTAAAAAAATTAAGGCGGGAGAAGGCAGTGTACGTATCTCATTTCGCACACGAAGGTGACACATTCCCTCTCGGAACCATGAGCCTTCTTGAGGGAAGCTTCGGTTTGCATGAAGCTTACACCAAAGCTTGTCCCTATTCGGCCAAAAAATTACCGCAGCATGTTGGTGCCATGTCATGACACCATGCCAAGTTTCATGATTTCCAGGCATGTTTTGGATTTACAGGAATTAAAAAACCAAGTTTCTCAATCTTTCCGGCTGAGCCATGACGCCGAGATGTTTGAATTTCATTCCCATTTCTTGCGTGGGACCTAGAAATTCACCCAAGGACACACATGTGATTTTTCAACAACTTTGGTGCACTAGAGCATGTGCTTGTAGTTCAAATTTGAATTATGCACATTTAATGCGTAGAAACTCAATTAATGTATAAAAAGGCCAAACGAACCCGGAATAATTTCAAAATTTAGCACGATACTTCTATTTGGTCTAATCTGCATGTGTAAAAAAATTAAGGCGGGAGAAGGCAGTGTACGTATCTCATTTCGCACACGAAGGTGACACATTCCCTCTCGGAACCATGAGCCTTCTTGAAGGAAGCTTCGGTTTGCATTAAGATTACACCAAATCTTGTCCCAATTCGGCCACAAAATTTAACGCAGCATGTTGGTGCGATGTCATGACACCATGCCAAGTTTCATGATTTTCAGGCGTGTTTTGGATTTACAGGAATTAAAAAACCAAGTTTCTCAATCTTCTCGGCCAAGTCACGACGCCCAGATGTTTGAATTTCATTCCCATTTCTTGTATGGGACCTAGAAATTCACCCAAGGACACACATGTGATTTTTGAACCAACTTTGGTGCACTGGAGCAAGTGCTCGTAGTTCAAATTTGAATTATGCACATTAAATACGTAGAAACTCAATTAATGTATAAAAAGGCCAAATGAACCCGGAATAATTGCAAAATTTAGCATGATACTTCTATTTGGTCTAATCTGCCTATGTAAAAAAATTAAGGCGGCAGAAGGTAGTGTATGTATCTCGTTTCGCACACAGAGCTGACATGTTCCCTCTCGGAACCGTGAGCCTTCTGGAGGGAAGCTCTGGTTTGCAAGAAGCTTCCACCAAAGCTTCTCCCAATTCGGCCAAAAAATTTACCACAGCATGTTTGTGCCATGTCATGACACCATGCCATGTTTCATGATTTTCCGACGTGTTTTGGATTTACAGGAATTAGAAAACCAAGTTTCTTAATATTTTTGGCTGAGCCGCGACGCCCAGATGTTTGAATTTCATTCCCATTTCTTGCATGGGACCTAGAAATTCACCCAAGGACACACATGTGATTTTTCAACCAACTTTGGTGCACTGGAGCATGTGCTTGTAATTCAAATTTGAATTATGCACATTAAATGCGCAGAAACTCAATTAATATACAAAAAAGGCCAACCGAACCCAGAATAATTCCAATATTTAGCATGATACTTTTATTTGGTCTAGTCTGCCTGTGTAAAAAACATTAAGGCGGGAGAAGGTAGTGTATGTATCCCGTTTCGCACATGGAGGTGACACATTCCCTCTCGGAACCACGAGCCTTCTTGAGGGATGCTCCGGTTTACAAGAAGCTTACACCAATGCTTGTCCCAATTTGGCCAAAAAATTTACCATAGCATGTTGGTGCCAGGTCATAACACCATGCCAGTTTCATGATTTTCGGGCGTGTTTTGGATTTACAGGAATTAAAAAACCAAGTTTTCAATCTTTCCGGCCGAGCCACGACGCCCAGATGTTTGAATTTCATTCCCATTTCTTGCATGGGACCTATAAATTCACCCAAAGACACACATGAGATTTTTCAACAAACTTTGGTGCATTGGAGCATGTGCTTGTAGTTAAAATTTGAATTATGCACATTAAATGCCCAGAAACTCAATTAATGCATAAAAATGCCAAACAATCCCGTAATAATTCCAAATTTAAACACGACACTCATGTACTAGTTGCATGTTCATTGTACATAAATGTTCTAGAAATTCAAACACCATCCTTTCCATATGTAACACCATTTTGTCTCTCAAAACATAAACAAAAAATATGGTATACCAAAAACAGTTTACTAGAAAGAATCGTGTGGGATGCGATATAAAATATCTTGGCACACCGTCTTCTCTGGCTTACGTAGGAAGCTTCGTCGTCTATAGTCCACCGCCCCCGCTTGAACCACACTTGCGCGCCAGATTCTCGGGGCACCGAGCGAATTTTTTTGGCACCACGGAAATATCTATCTCCCCGCCCCGTCCCTCCTACCAAAAGCCACATTTCCACTGTTCCTCCTTGCTTTCCAAGTTCAAACCTTCACTGCTGCTTACTGGCAGCTCAGCCTCCTCGTCGGCGACCCTTCTTCTTGCAGCGTCGCCTCCTCGCCGGCGACCCTTCTTCTTACAGCACCGCCTCCTCGCCGCCGACCCTTCTTCTTGCTGTGCGGCCTCGTCGATATGCTCAGGTAGTCCACACCCCACCGACACCATCCTCCTCCTTTCCCGTCCCACATGCCCCGACCGACGGCGTGACACCTTCCACTGAAATCACTGCCCCCTCCTCCAATTAAGCGATGCCCACAGCCATTTTGCACACGGTATAATGTGGAGCTCAGTAGCATGCGGCCGCGTGTGCTCACGGGGTCGCTATGGCTGCCATGTGTATTGACCGCCAGATCTTGGAGGAGCACCTCATCTTCGAGGCCACCGTCCACACAGCCACGTGGTTGTCTACATTAAAATACAGTTCGTGTTGTTTTCTCGAGGCCACCGCCAGTGCCTTCTAGTGATTTGTCCTCTGTAATGTTAATATGCAATCTGATTTTCAGTTAACAGTTTGGTCCTCTGAAATGTAATGTTCAGTTAACACTTTGGTCCAACAATTGCTACATTTTGTAGTACTGTTCCCAAGCATTCTTTGTTTTGTTAACTGTCTTATCTTCTAGTACATGTTTCTATTCTGCAATGTCATGCTGAGTTAAGTATTTTGGTTCATTTGGTCTGCTATTCATTTAACTATTTGGTTCTGTTCTGCAATTTGATTTTCATTTGCCGTGGGTACAATTTTGTATTGTTACGCATGTGACACCAATCAAATTTGGCTGTACTCAATACATATTCTACTGATAGTATGGAAACTCTCAGTTAACCTGATCAAGATCTTCCTTATGTGTGTTGCAGGGAAACAATGGGAGACACTATGGTTTACCATAGAGGTTTGTTCAAGAAGGGTCCTTTGGCTAATAGTACATTATTGTGCAGTTGCAGGAATCATTCTAATATTTAGGTTTCTTACAATTTGGTCTTGCACATGTAGGTCCTGCTATCAGAGGCTTAGACCCACTATTTGACCCATTTTGCACATGAGGAAATGAGATGTCCATGAATATCAATCAAGTCAAGAAACTCAGAAAGATTGTTAGGATGAAGAAACTTGCGATGAATAACAGCAAGATCTTTGTTTGCACAATGAAGAAGACATCAGTCAACTATAGGATGGTACCAACTCATTTACCTTGTTTTCCCCGTGGGCCATTTCAAAACTTACAACAACGATTTATGCATAGCTTTGTTTTCAGTACTTTTCAAAGCAGTTCATCGATGATTACCTCTCAAACCACCTGCATGGTTAAGAGGTGAGGAAGGTATTCATTCAACACCCACAGTACAATATTGAAGTCTTGCTGAAGAGGACGAAGGTTGGGCGGGTAATTATCCATAGCCACTGGTCTAAAGTTTCAAGGACATTCAACATCACTGAAGGCTCAATATTTTCCTTTCGCTTCTGCAGTTTCCCAGATGAGATTCATCTGTCTATTTACCTTGTATGATGCTACTTTCCAAAGGTTTTTGATGTTGCATGTGAAACTTGGTGCTGTTGTGTAATGGCATAACTAAGTGCCGAAGCTATCTGATGTAACTCGATTATGAAATCCTGGTTGCTTTTATACGGATATGAAATATCTGGCATGTTTTATAAGAAATATCAGTTTGATTAGTACATGGATTATTAACAGTAGGCTAATTACCCTGCTTATTGGGGTTTTCTATTGCATACAGTTACTCAGACAACACCGTGGGCGATGAACTCAAAAAACCCGCACGGTTTCTAGAAAGTAGGCATGTTCGATCAACTAACAATCACACACGGCTTCCAGCAGTGAAATGTTTGCGTTAGGCCACCTTGCACAAACGTTTCAACACAAGGAACTATGTGTAATATACATACCTACGAAAATATTTTTCTAGGATTCACCATGTGGGATGTACATACCTACGGAAATGATTTTCTGGGATTCACCGTGTGGGATGTACATACCTACGAAAATGATTTTCTGGGATTCACCATGTGGGATGTACATACCTATGGAAATATTTTTCTCGGATTACCGTGTGGGATGTACATACCTATGGAAATGATTGGGTTTCGATGCCTTGCCCGATCGCACACGGCCCCAGCCTGTGTCCCAAGAGGGCCTATCCCCAACAATTTCTGGGTCATGTGGGAAGGAACCCCCTATCGCCCAAACTCACTTGGCGACAGTTCAAAATGATGTCATGGAAAGGGGTTAAAAACCGTTTGTATAGCACGTCGTTGTACTAGTTATAATTTGTAACAAGCAAGTAAAGATAGTAGTGACAAAAGTGCAGCAAGGTAGCCCAATCCTTTTGAGGCAAAGAACAGGCTAAAACGGTCTCTTATAATAAGCAAAGTGTTCTTGAGGGTACACGGGAATTTCATCTAGTCACTTTCATCATGTTGATTCGATTCGTGTTTGCTACTTTGACAATTTGATATGTGGGTGGACCGGTCCTTAGGTGCTGCTCTTACTTGAAAAAACCTCCTACTTATGATTAACACCCTCAAAAGCATCCGCAACTATGAGAAAGGTATTAAGAATACATTCTAACCATAGCATTAAACTTTTGGATCCAATCGGCCCCTTACGGAATAATGAATAAACCAGGATTTAAGCTTTTGTCACTCTCGCAACCCATCATCTAATAAATACTCCACAATGCATTCCCTTAGGCCCAAATATGGTGAAGTGTCATGTAGTCAAATTCACATGACACCACTAAGGGAATCACAACATACATACTATCAAAATACCGAACACATATTAAGTTCACATGATAACTTGCAACATGATTTCTCCCGTGACCTCAAGAACAAAAGTAACTACTTGCAAGTGATAAACATGCTCAATATCAGATGGGTATTAACTAGCATAATGGATCTGAACATATAATCTTTTACCAAATAAACCATATAGTAATCAACTACAAGAAGTAATCAACACTACTAGTCACCCACAGGCACCAATCTATAGTTCCAGTACAAAGTTTGAATACAAGAGATGAACTAGGCTTTGAAAGGAGATGGTGTTGTTTAAGATGTTGATGGAGATTGCCCTCCCCAAGATGGGGGTGTTGTTGGTGATGATTATGACGATGATTTCCCCCTCCGGGAGGGAAGTTCCCCCTGCAGAATCGCTCCGCTAGAGGGCAAAAGCGCTCATGCCCAAGTTCCGCCTTGAGACGGCGGCGCTCCATCCCGAAAGTCCTCTCCTTATTTTTTCTAGGTCATAATGAATTATATACCAGAAGATGGGCACCGGAGGTGGGCCGGGCTGAGCACAACCCACCAGGGCACGCCTAGGGAGCCAGGCGCACCCTGGTTTCTTGTGCTCACCAGGTGGCCCCCTCCGGTGGTTATTTTCTCCACTATTTCTTATTTATTACATAAAAAATCCTCGTGAAGTTTTAGACCATTTGGAGTTTTCCAAAATAGGTAGCCTGGTGTAGCTTTTTCAGGTCCAGATTTCCATCTGCCGGAATTCTCCCTCTTTGTGTGTACCTTGCATATTTTGAGAGAAAGGCATTAGAATTACTCCAAAAAGCATTACTATGATTAAAAACATTATAAATAACAGTAGGTAAACATGATGCAAAATGGACGTATCAACATCCTCGAAGAGCTACTCGACAAGATCAGCCTCGACAACTTCATTGACATCCAAGTTCAGCAAGGCGACGACCCGGACGACACGATCATGGCGATTTCTCTGTCGGTCGTGACCAGAGGGGTCTCCACCAAGGCGTTTCAGTTACATGCCTGGATTCAAGGGTGCAAGGTGCTTCTCCTCATCGACTCCGGCAGCTCCAATTCGTTCGTCGACGAACACTTGGCCGCTACACTCATGGGGGTCCAGTTGCTGGCCAAACCAGGCCGCGTTCGCATCGCAGATGGCGGTGAACTGATCTGCTCCGCCTACACACTGCTCATGGTACGTGCAAGGCCATGAATTCATCATAGATCTGAAAGTGCTTCCACTCGGTATGTACGATGCCATCTTGGGAATGGATTGGCTTGAGGAGCATAGCCCCATGATCATCAATTAGCGCGCCCGTTTCATTGAGACTCACACCCCAGCATGCCCCCTTTGGCTAGTTGGTCATGATGCTGCATCTGTCGCGTGCAAGTCGATCAACAACATCCAACTACAAGGTCTCTGCAGCAAAGGGGCAATCACCCACATCGTTCATCTTTGTGTGGTTGCTCCTGCCACAGATACATCAGCTCCTGTTCCAGAGTGCATTCGGAAGGTGGTCGACGAATTCCCCGATGTCTTTTCTGAACCAACAGGCCTCCCACCTCTGCGTGCCTGTGACCACCGGATACCTCTCATTCTTGGGGTGCAATCGGTCAACGTCAGGCCATACCGGCACAAACCAGAACACAAGATAGAGATCGAGAAACAAGTCAAAGAGTTGTTACGATCGGTTATGATACAATGGAGCATGAGCCCCTTCTCTTCACCGATCATTTTGGTCAAGAAAAAAAGATGGTATGTGGCGGCTGTGCATCGATTACCGCCACCTCAATGCTCTCACGGTGGTCTCCAAGTTCCCAATGCCGGTCATCAAGGAACTCTTGGATGAACTCCACAGGGCAGCCTAGTTTTCTAAGCTGGTACCGAGACGGCTATCACCAGATTCGGCTGGCGCCCGAAGAATAATACAAGGCGGTGTTTCATACACACCAAGGTCATTTCGAGTTCAGAGTGGTCTCATTTGGGCTTGAAGGCACTCCAGCCACCTTCCTCAGTGCCATCACTTCTACGCTCAAGCTTGTTAACTGTGTCTGCCTGCTATCATTCTTTGATGATATCCTGGTGTTAAGCATCACACTCCAAGAACATGTTGATCACCTATGGCAAGTACTTACTCTCCTCCGCAAGGACAGTTGGAAGGCCAAGCTCAGCAAGTGCGTCTTCGGGCAACAACAGATCTCCTACCTCGGCCATGTCATCAGCTTACAGGGCGTTGCCACTGAACCATCCAAGATTACAACAGTCAGCAACTTAGCAACACCATCAGATGTCAAAGGGGTTCGCAGTTTCCTTAGGCTCACTGGCTACTACCGAAGGTTTTTAAAAAACTTCAATTTAATTGCACGCCCCATGTTCAATCTTCTCAAGAAAGGGACTCCATTCCTTTGGACTTCTACCACAGAAACAACATTCCAAGTACTCAAACAACAACTGATCTTCGCCCTCGTGCTAGCTCTACCTAATTTCAAGAAAACCTTCACGATCGAGATGGATGCCAGTGACCGCAGCATAGGTGCCATCCTGCAATACCAAGGGCATCCAATCGTCTTCCTGAGCAAAGCACTCAGCCCCCGCTATCAAGGTGTATCCACATACGAGAAAGAGTACTTGGCTATCATCGTGCCTATGGATTAATGGCGCCCGTACCTACAACGTGCCAAGTTCGACACACTAACTAACCAGAAGAGCTTGATCCACCTGGAGCAACATAGTCTGACGAGACCATGGCAGCAGAATGCGTTCACTAAGCTCCTTGTCCTGTGTCACAACATCCGCTACAATAAAGGAGTTGAGAATGCTGGCGCGGATGCCTTGTCCCATGCCAACCCAAGCAACACACTCTTCTCCACCACGTCCCGCCGACTAGTGTGGCTTGAAGATGTCATCAACGGCTACCATAGCAACAACCAAGCCTCACAACTGATGTCTGATACGTCTCCAACGTATTTATAATTTATGAAGTACTCATGCTATTAAATCATCATTCTTGGATGTTCTACAATCATTTTATAGAAACTTCATATCATTTTTTGGGACTAACCTATTGACCCAGTGCCCAGTGCCAGTTGCTGTTTTTTGCTTGTGTTTTACATCACAGGAAATCAATATCAAACAGAGTCCAAATACCGTGAAACTTTTTGTGGATTTTTTATGGACCAGAAGATCACCAATGGGCCAGAGCAGCACCCAGGGGTGGCCCGAGAGGGGCACAACCCACCAGGGCGCGCCTGGGGGCCCAGGCGCACCTAGGTGGGTTGTGCCCACCTCGGTGGCCTCCCATACCCCTTCTTCTCCCTATAAATTGCCAAATATTCCAAAATTCTTGGGGGTTACCCTAGATGAGAAGTTCCTCCACCGCAAGCCTCTGTAGCCACCGAAAACCAATCTAGACCCCATTCTGACACCCTTCCGGAGGGGGAATCATCATCGGTGGCCATCTTCATCATCCCGGTGGCCACCACGATGAGGAGGGAGTAGTCCAACCTCAGGGCTGAGGGTTTGTACCAATAGCTATGTGTTTAATCTCTCTCTCTCTCTCGTGTTCTTGAGATGTCATGATCTTGATGTATCGCAATCTTTGTTAATATAGTCGTATCATATGGTGTTTTCCCCTCTCTATCTTGTTGTGACGAATTGATTTTTTCCCTTTGAGATTTCATTGTTATCAGATTGAGTAATTTTATGGATTTGAGAGCACTTGATATATGTCTTGCATATCAATACTCATGGTGACAAGTGGGTATCATATTGATTCACTTGATATGTGTTTTGGCACTCAACTCGCGGATTCCCGCGGTGACATTGGGGTAATCTATGCATAGGGGCTGATGCACGTTCTCGTCTTTTGTTTCTCCGATAGAAATCTTGGGGCACTCTTTAAGGTTCTTTGTGTTGGATGGAGTATTATGAATCTAAAATTATTTAGTGTTATTTTAGTACGAACTCTTGGATAGATCGATCAGAAAGAATAGCTTCGAGGTGGTTTCATACCCTACAAACGATTTCTTCTTATGTTCTCTGCTAGATAGGAACTTTGGAGTGATTCTTCGTTGCATCTTGAGGGATGGTTATATGAACCAATTATATTAGCATTGTTGAGAGATTGCACTAGCGAAATTACAGACCATAGGCCTCATTTTCAAGCATTGCAATACTGCTTTGTGCCCGCTTACTATTTGCTACATTGCTATTTTTATTATCCAGATTGTAAAAATATATATCTACCATCCGTATTACACTTTAATCACCATCTCTTCGTCAAACTAGTGCACCTATACAATTTTTCATTGTATTAGGTGTGTTGGGGACACAAGAGATTTCTTGTATTCAGTTGTAGGGTTGTTTGAGAGAGACCATCTTCATCCTATGCCTCCCATAGATTGATAAACTTTAGGTCATCCACTTGAGGGAAAATTGGTACTACCCGACAAAACTCTGCGCTTGGAGGCCCAACATGTGTCTACAGGAATAAAGTTGCATAGTAGACATCAAGCTCTTTTCTGGCGCTGTTGTCGGGGAGGCTAGGTAAGCGGCACCCACATCACGTCAAGGAAGCTCTTTTCTGGTGCCGTTGCCGGGGAGATGAGTGCTTGAAGGTATATCTTTAGATCATGCAATTAAATATTTTAGTTTCTTGTTTTATCACTAGTTTGATTTGTAAAAGAAAACTACACAAAAAATGGAATTGAGGTTTCATCATATTATTGATCATCTTTATAATATCTTTCTTGAAAAGTATGGTTCGGAAAATTGTGCTCAATTGTTAGAAAAAGAAGTCAATACAATGTTTGGCACAAAATATTTGAATGATAAGCATGATTGCAATGTTGTTAGTATGAATTCTTTGAATATCCAAAATGCTAATGAGATTGCACAAGTCATGACAAAAATGTTTCTTATAAGCATGTCAATTTTTTTGGAGTGCATAAAGTTTGTGAAGACGTGTCTTATAGGGAAGATAGATTTTACAACAAGCATAAACATGATAGAACCAATTCTTTGCTCAAAGTGATAGATGAATTTGCTACAAAATTATGTTCCCTTTGTCCTATTACTTGTGAACTTTGCAATAAGGTTGGTCATCTTAATTTCCAATGTATGTTTTTCATGATCGAATTGTGTCCAAATATTGCAATAACTTGATCACCCTTGAACTTTATAATGAGATTTGTCTATTTTTGGGGAGTGAAGAATTGACACATAGAATAGTTGGTTTGAAGTTTTGCATGGTAAATTGCAATGAGAAAGCTTATATTGCCAACTATAGAAAGATGGGAAAACCAATAGAATATAAAAGGAATACTAATGAAAGGGTAAAGATTTCCACTTTCCCTCCTATTGTCTCTCATGATGAAATAGGTAACAAGGAGGAGCTTCCTATCCAATCAATCTCTTCAACAATAAGCTTGAAAAAATTAATTAAACCCACACATGATGTGGTGAAGAAGAACAAAAGAACAAAGCATAGAGGTAAAAAGGTATCTCTCCCAAATAGTGTGGCTCCTATTATTGTTGTGTCTCATGAAAATGAATCAAAAATAATTGTGGAGGATGATGCACTTGATGATGATATTGCTTCTATGTCTTATGGCACAATGTCCGAGAGCACTACTGATGATGATTTTGTTATGCCCGTTGCTTGTTGTGATGATTATGATTGGGAAGATAATGATACTCCTTATAATCTTGGAAATATTTTTGGCACCAACTTCGGAAATTATGATGATGGCAATTACTATACCGTTGGTGCTATTCATACTATTAATGATGATAATGATTATGCTTATGATATTCCCTGCCACAAGCTTGGGGATGCTATGCTTAATGAGAGTGACATATTTGAGAATTTATTTGATGCAACTAATGTTTGTCACAATCTTGGGGGCGCTATGCTTAATGGAGAAGATATTTTAGTCCCCTTACTTTGAATGATCAAATTTGCTATGATGATTGCATGCCTCCTACTTATGATGATTATTGTGATGATACTTATGTTATAAAAAGTAGTGATAATTATTGTCATAATTTTGAATATCCTTTTATTGAGCATTACTCTCTTAATGTGGAACAATTTTTAGTATTCAAGTTTCATATGATACTCCCACTATTGTGAATGAGAATAAAATTGCTTCTATGGAGAGTAATAAATTTTCTATGCATTTGGATCATGAAAAGAATGCTTTTTGTGATGATTATATTGATGAATCCATTCATGATGCTACTGAAAATTATTATGAGAGAGGAACTTATGCTTCATGATGCTCTCTTTGTGTCTCAATTCTTATCTTTTATGTGAGCATCATTGAAATCATCATGCCTAGCTAAAAGGCATTAGAGAAAAGCACTTGTTGGGAGACAACCCAACACCTTTACCTACTATTTTTGTGTGTTCACATGATTAGGCTACTGTAGTAATCATGTTTTATTGCTTTCGTTTCAATAAAGTGCCAAGTAAGACCTTTGGGATGGCTTACCGTGATACTACATTTGATCTTGCTAAAAAACTGAAACTTTTGCGCTCGGGAAAACAATTCTCATTTTTAATAGAAGCGTGACAAAATGTTGATTCTTTATGCGGAATATTAACAGACAAATTACCCAGGTTTTCCTATTTATCATAATTTTTGGAGTAGCGGAAGTACGGTTGGAGTACAGATTACTACAGATTGTTCTGTTTTTGACAGATTTGGTTCTATAATTTCCATGGCTTATATTGCTCAATATAAATTGTGGGAATGATATGCTACAGTAGGCATTGTGTGAGAACAATTATGAATCTTGTCTTTGACAGTACGATAAGTGAAATGGTTTGCTCTGTATCATACTAAGTTATCTCACAAAGTTCCGTTAAGTTTTGTGTGATTGAAGTTTTCAAGTTTTGGGTGAGATGTCGATATGAGGAGAATAAAGAGTGACAAGACCCTAAGCTTGGTGATGCCCGAGGCACCCAAAGGTAATATTCAAGTAATATCTAAGCAACTAAGCTTGGGGATACCCCAGAAGGCATCCCCTCTTTCGTCTTCAACGTTATCGGTAACCTCACTTGGAGCTATGTCTTCTTTCGTCACATGATATGAGTTTTACTTTGAGCGTCATTTTATTTTGTTAGGATTTGCTTTCTGTTATTTAGAATAACGTTTTGCATCTTTTATTTCAATAAAATTGGCAATGATAGCCTTTGCCATGCTTATTTTGCAAGTATACAGGTTGTTGTTTCAAAACAGAAAGTTTACCGCTGTTGCAGAAATTCCCTAGAAAAGTAAGTATGTGATAAAATGTTGAAACTTTTTGAAAAATGATCTCTGATAAATTTCTATTGTGTGGAAAATTTTCATAACTTTTGGAGTTAGGGAAGTATTGATACTCTTGCATTCTTTACAGAGTATACTATTTTGGCAAATTGCTGTTATGTTTTTATTGTTTGCATATGTTTGCTTGTTTAATGATTCTATTTGAGGATAGGAGTATTAAATATGCAGAGGCATTTAGTGTGCAATGTTGAATAATAGTTTTCGTTATTTGCTACAGTAGAGAATGATAAGGTTTTTATTGGTTTATACTAACTTATCTCACGAGTCCTTGTTGAGTTTTGTGTGGACGAAGCTTTTGAGATTTAGGCAAACCATGATATGATAAGAAATAAGGAGACACAAAAGCTCAAGCTTGGGGATGCCCAAGGAATACCAAGATAATATTTTGAGAAGTCTCAACCATCTAAGCTTGGGGATGCCCCAGTAGGCATCCCACCTTTCTTCTTCAACAATTATCGGGTAGTATCGGTTGAGCCCAAGTTTTTGCTTCTTCACATGATGTGTGCTATTCTTGGAATGTTATTTTATTTTGTTTTGCTTGTTGTTTTAATAAAAAAATTAGATCTGAATGTTTTTGAATAAGAGAGAGTCCTCAAATAGCTACATATTTACTTAATTACTCGCTTGATCTTCACTTATATCTTTTTTGGAGTAGCTCGTCATTTACTCTTGTGCTTCACTTATATCCTATGAGTAAATCATTGAATGAATTGAATATCATGAAGTTGAAATTATATCATGCCTAGCGGTAGCTTCACATTGGGTTTAGAAAGTGAATCTTTAGAGGCTTGAAAATCACAATATTGGTCATACACGCAATTCACGAATAATTAGTATAAGGAAGAGAACTTTCACATGCAAATACACTTTCATGGAAATATTTTGTGATTGTGAGCCCACAATAAAATATTATATGCCAAAATTGTTGACATTGGACAAGGAAGAGAACGTAATGGTTTATGTTTATTCATATTCACACAGAAGTTATATTGTCATAGATCCTTCAACATGTAGTCCTTGCCCCCCATCTTTGCCAGCCAAAAATTTCGCACCAAGTAGAGATACTACTTGTGCATCCAAAAAATCTTAATCCCAAATATTATCTTCAAGAGTGCACCATACCTACCTAAGGATTGAGAAAGATCCTTCAAGTAAGTTGTCATCGGTGCAATAAGGCAATAAAAATTGCTTCTAAAAGTGTTAGATCATTTAGTGTAAGATAAAATTGAGCGTTGTACGAACTTATGATTGCAAGAATAAAAGCAACAGACTGCATAATAAAGGTTGCTATCATAAGGGGAAATATAACATGACGTTCTTTTGTACTAAGGGGTTGAGCATACAAAAAAAAGTGCATGGCAACCTCTGCTTCCCTCTACGAAGGACCTACCTTTTACTTTTATGTGTTTATTACTTTTATGCAAGAGTCAAAGTTTTTATCTCTATTCGTTTTTATTTTTCTCTTTTGGCAAGCATCATGTGGTGAGGAAAGATCTAGGCACATATATTTAGTTGGATATGGGTAGCATGAGTTATTATTGTTGTCAACACCCTTGAGGTGAATACGTTGGGAGGTGAAATTATAAGCCCCTATATATCTATGTGTTCGGTTGAAACGTTTTGCTCAGGTATATACGGTGAGTGTTAGCAATCATAAAAGACTATATGATGGTTGAGTATGTGGAGCTCTTACTTAAACTCGATTGAATAAGTTGAATTACAATTGCTTGGTGACTGAGCACATAGGTTGTTGGGTTTCAAGAGAATTCATTGTTTGAACCTTAACATGTGAATTTGTTGCTACTTTAACATGAGAAGTTTTATAAGAAAGAATTGTTGTTATGATGCTAGGAAAAGTGATTGAAATTGTCATTGATCAAACTTGTGCACTTTGCTAGCATGCACACTTCATAAATTATTTCTTTTATCATTTACCTACTCGAGGACAACTAGGAATTAAGCTTGGGGATGCTGATACGTCTCCAACGTATCTATAACTTAGGAAGTATTCATGCTGTTAAATCATCATTGTTGGATATTTTACAATCATTTTATAGCAACTTTATATCATTTTTTGTGACTAACCTATTGACCCAATGCCTAGTCCAAGTTGTTATTTTTTTCTTGTTTTTACATCACAGGAAATCAATATCAAACGGAGTCCAACACCGTGAAACTTTTTGTGGATTTTTTATGGACCAGAAGACCACCGGTGGGCCAGAGCAGCACCTGGGGGTGCCTCGAGGGGGGCACAACCCACCAGGGCACGCCTGGGGGCCCAGGCGCGCCTAGGTGGGTTGTGCCCACTTAGGTGGCCTCCCGTACCCCTTCTTCGCCCTATAAATTCCAATTATTCCAAAACCCTCAGGGGTAATACTAGATGAGAAGTTCCGCCGCCGCAAGCCTCTGTAACCACCGAAAACCAATCTAGACCCCGTTTCGGCACCCTCCTGGAGGGGGAATCATCATCGGTGGCCATCTTCATCATCCCAGTGGCCAACATGATGAGGAGGGAGTAGTCCAACCTCGGGGGTGAGGGTTTGTACCAGTAGCTACGTGTTTAATCTCTCTCTCTCTCTCTCTCTCTCTCTCTCGTGTTCTTGAGATGTCACAATTTTGATTTATCGTGGGCTTTGTTAATATATTAGGATCATATGGTGTTTTCCCCTCTCTATCTTGTTGTGATGAATTGAGTTTTTCCCTTTGAGATTTCATTGTTATTGGATTGAGTACTTTATGGATTGGAGAGCACTTGATATATGTCTTGCATATGAATACTCGTGGTGACAATGGGGTATCATATTGATTCACTTGATATGTGTTTTGGCATTCAACTCGCGGATTCCCGTGGTGACATTGGGGTAATCTATGCATAGGGATTGATGCATGTTCTCATCTTTTGTTTCTCCGGTAGAAATCTTGGGGAACTCTTTGAGGTTCTTTGTGTTGGATTGAGTACTATGAATCTGAAATTATTTGGTCTTATTTTAGTACAAACTCTTGGATAGATCGATCGGAAAGAATAGCTTCGAGGTGGTTTCATACCCTAGAAACGATTTCTTCTGATGTTCTCCGCTAGATAGGAACTTTGGAGTGATTCTTCGTTGCACGCTGAGGGATGGTTATATGATCCAATTATATTAGCTTTGTTGAGAGATGGCACTAGCGAAAGTATGGACCCTAGCCTCATTTTCAAGCATTGCAATACCGTCTTTGTGCCCGTTTACTATTTGCTACCTTGTTGTTTTTTATTCAGATTATAAAAATATATTTCTACCATCCATATTACACTTTTATCACCATCTCTTCGCCGAACTAGTGCGCCTATACAATTTGCCATTGTATTAGGTGTGTTGGGGACACAAGAGATTTCTTGTATTTGGTTGTAGGGTTGCTTGAGATAGACCATCTTCATCCTACGCCTCCCACGGATAAGTGCTACTGTCCTACAAACTCTGCGCTTGATGCCCAACACATGTCTAGAAGAATAAAGTTGCTTAGTAGACATCACTGTCCCAGCTCGCTATGAGAAAGGACCCAAAAGGCAGATTTTCCATTCAACAAGGAGTAATCTATTTCCACGGCAGGATTTGGGTGGGAGGGACCACTAAAATGCAATAGAAGATGATATCAGGTTTTCATGACAGCCCAACAGGGGGCCACATGGGCTTTCCATTCACATACTGTCGCATCAAGCACCTCTTTGCATGGCCAAAAATGAAGCTACTAATCCTGCAATACGTTCACTTTTGTCAGGTATGTTAGCAGGCCAAGCTCGACTGCGCCACATCTCCAGGATTTCTTCTGCCTCTTCCAATCCCGAACCAACCCTGGGATCTCATCTCCATAGATTTTGTTGACGGCCTGCCCCAGTCAAGCAAGTTCAACTTTCTGTTGCTGCTTGTTGACAAGCGTACCAAATTTGCCTACTTCCTACCATTGGCTCACCGATACACAACAGCCTCAGTCGCACAATTATACATGAGCTATATCTACATGACACATGGACTGCCTAAGGCAATCGTCTTTGACAGAGATCCGGTCTTTACCAGACATTTTTGGCAAGAGTTGTTTCGCAGCGCACGCACTGAAATCCGTCTAAGCACCGCAAATCACGCCCATACCGATGGGCAAATAGGACATGTTAAGCAGTGCGTCGAGACATTCCTTCGCTGTTTCACTCAAGCATGTCCGAGAATATGGAGCTTTTGGATTCCTCTTGCCCAATTTTGGTACAACAACACTCACCACTCCGTTATTGACACAACACCATTCAAGGCACTATTCGGATATGAACCTTGCCAACTGGGGACATCTGCGAACAGTGTTTGTTCAGTGTCAGCTCTCCAATCGTGGCTGGACAAGCGAGCAATAGTTCAAGATCTATTCCAGCAGCACCTGAACAGAGCAAGACAACTCATGAAAGACCAAGCTGACAAGAAAAGGACCTTCAAAGCATTCAAGGTGGGCGAGTACATATTCCTCAAACTACAACCGTGCATTTAGTCATCTGTGGCGCCAAGAGAAAATCACAAGTTAGCCTACTAGTTCTACGGGCTGTTTCTCATCGTCGACGGGATCAACGACGTGGCATACAAACTCCAACTTCGTCCTGAAGCAACGGTGCACCTGGTGTTTCATGTCTCACTACTTCGACACGCTCTGCTTCCCAGTATGTCATTGGAACCTCAACAACCTCAATGCTCTGACGACCTTGGTGTCCCGGCAGCAGTTCTGCAAACTCGTTGGCATAAGAAGAATGGCGTTGTACAAGAGCAAGTGAAGGTGTGATGGTCCAACTCTGACACCTTGGGCACCACCTGGGAGGACAAATCCAGCCTCATGGCGTGATTTCCGCATGCAGAGGCTTGCGGGCAAGCCTCATCCCAAGGAGAGGAGGATGTTAGTGCCTCTGATGAGCGGGACCCACTGGGCAGCACCCACTGCGACACCACAACTGCCCAGCGGCCCATCAGGACCAGGCAACCCAACCAACTCTCCCACTGGCCGGAATGGGTCAACTAAGCCCACCCAGAGAGACTACTTCAAGGGATGCGCACGGACATGGCCGGTTCTAAGATTTCAGGGGCCTGAGGCGAAAATACAACCAGGGGCCCTTTATATTTTCAAAATTATAATCATTATGTGCATGTTTAGACAAATTTTAAACACAAAGTGTTCTTAATTTTTTCGTATCATGGAGTGCAATACCAGCTGTTCGACCTAGTTCCAGGATCTAATTATATATTATTATACGAAAACACTAACGCCCACACGTGTGGGCATTAGCCAACTCACCCACATGCCTCCATCATCGTCCAGTCACTTCTGTACGAATCTTGGCATGAATTGGGTGATTTTGTGTGCCACGTAGGACAACTCGCGTGTGTGGTGTGTGAGAGAGTTCGCCCGCATGTCGGTTTCCTCTCCATGGTCAACGGTTGCCAGTCAAGGGCGTGCAATGGAACTGTCATGGCGCCCACATGCGCATGCCCGACTGCGGTTGCCATCAACCACGTCTCGCACTTCGCCCTCCCCTCCCCTCGCGGTTCCATTTACTCGCTCCACTTCATTACTCATCCAACCCACCATCTATAGCAGTTTAGTCGATTGGAGGAGAAGCCGAGAGGAGAAGGCGACGGCGGAGGCGGAAGAGTCCATGGCATTCGCGGCCGTCGATGGGTCTTGCCGGACCAGAGCGTCTTTGCCGGAGTGCCCGCAGATTGAAGGTAATGGTCCTCCCCACGCTTGCATTCCTTGCCTGCATTCCCTCTCCCATCTGTGTTCAATTTTCCGCTCGACATTCATTGAGATTCCGGCGAATTCGCGGTGCTCTGGCGTTCCTCTCGGCGGCGGAGTCCCGTGCTTGCCGTTTAGGGTGGCATTGCGTAGTTCCATGCCGGTGTGGCTTGGCCTGTCCGCAGCCACATCCGGATTTTGCCTTGTGATTGAGCCCGTGTTTTTCTAGTTGTTAGTTATGTATTGCCTCGAAATGCTATTGCCATGAGTGCAGGAAGTTTTTCGTTGTTCAATTTCAGGGTATGATAGTTGCCAACGAACCCTAGATCTAGGTAGTTGTATTTCAAAGTGTAGTATAAAGGCAGCCATGGCAGTTTCAAGAACTGTCTGCACTGGATGGCAACTAATTTCCTGATCAACCGTGTCAGTTGCCACAAATATGCTTTCCATGTGGCAACTAATTTTGTGAACAGACTATGGTTGTTGCCATGTTGTAGGCAGGATAATTGGCAAATTGACTGTACTATAGACTCATTTTGCGTTTTTCCATGATGACTTGTGATATCTGAGCATATTTGGCTGTATTACTGTCAGGACCCTGATTCCAAGTCACATCGATCTAGCCGGTAACACCTCATATCACTTTGCGGCCTCACGCACGGTATTCCCACGGGTGTCGCCTTACCATGGTCCGGGACCATTTGCGTCTTTTGGCTCACGTATATGATAGTGTTGCTAGCATCCATATGACAGAGAACCCGGGCCGACATGGCTAGTCGTGAACCCAAAGCGGCACTAACCTATGGGAACAGGCATACATGAATCACATCGAGCATGTCGGTCAGCAGCGTGTATATCCGGGCTGTAGCACTGGGCTAACAGGACTCCGGGAACCCGGGCTGTAGCAGGCTAGGCAGGACTCCGGATGTTACCGCATGACATTTCCCTGAAGGGACAGACACAGGAACAAAGTGAAACACATGCCGGCCAGTCAAGTGTCCTGAGCAGTAGTGCTGGGCTAACAGGACTCCGGTGAACCGGGCTATAGCGGACTACTATGGCTCATGGAAGCACAAGACTACATTTCCCCTTAAGAGAGGCTGCCAAGGATAAACAACTAGATTGTCGGATCCCACACATACCAAGCATTTCAATCATACACACAATATGCTCGACATGTGTAAATACAACATGGCATCACAACAAGACTCTACGACTCAAAGTATTTATTCATTAGGCTTCGAGGAGCGAGATATTACAAACATGGGTCTTACGACCCAACATACAGAGCATACAAGCAACAAGCACATGCGGAAGCTTAACTTGTTTGAGTATAGACAACTACAAATGAAGAAGGCTGAGAAGCCTGACTATCTACCAGATCCTGCCAAGGGCACAAGATCGTAGCTGAGGTATCAAGCTAAACGTCGAAGTCCACATGGAACTACTAGCGAGACTGACGTCTCTCTGCAAAAACATAGAATAGGCAAACGTGAGTACAAATGTACCCAGCAAGACTTATATCAGAACTAACTACATATGAACTGGTATCAACAAAGGGGGTGGTGGAGTTTAACTGCAGCAAGCCAGCTTTGACTCAGTGGCTAATCTGAACTACGACTGCAAGCAACTCTTTTGAGGTGGCGCACACGAGTCCACATGTTCACCATTCAATACACCACTATGGATCCGCTCTCGTCTCCCTACGAGAAGGCCATCCATAGCACTCACACTTATCTTGCGAGTTTTAGAGTATCCACTTTCACTTGTCTATGAACTATTATAGGCAACCCAGAAGTCCATTACCGCGGACACGGCTATTCGAATAGATGGTGTTAACCCTGCAGGGGTGTACTTCTTCACACACGCTCTCACCACTTACCGCCGTTTACACGACATGTACTCGGCAACCTTCAAGTGGAAGCCCAATGAGGGTGTCGGCCACAGCCTACCTAAACACTCAAGTCTCTAGTCCAGGTTTATCGCCTATCCAGGTTCCATCCACAGGGAGTCCGGCCGAGGTTTCCACATACGGCCCCGGACGATGTGTACAGGGTTCCGAGACACCAAACGGACGCCCGGCATGCCCGGCCATGGTGTATCTATCGCATCATAGCCCACCCCTAGGGTCAGCGCTACGCACGGCCGCCAACACATATCCTATAAACACCAGAAACTAGTTGTAACTCCTGGACAGAGGACAAGGGTGATCAAGAAGCCGAGAGGGTCCATTGGATTCGGGCCCAATGCGTGGTAGTAACTGTTTCATGGATCACAAACACAGAACTCAGTTCCTAAGGACGGTTTCAATGAGACAACCCACCATGTACTCCTACATGGCCTCTCACCGCTACCTTTACCAAATCGTGTTCACACACTTAGCTCACACACAGTAGGACATGTTCATCACTGTTCCAATTCATCCCCGATGAATCAGACCTGACTCAACTCTAAGAAGTAGCAGGCATGACAAATAAGCATGAATGAGTAGGCACATCAGGGCTCAAACAACTCCTACTCATGCTAGTGGGTTTCATCTATTTACTGTGGCAATGACAGGTCATGCAGAGGAAAGGGGTTCAACTACCGCAACATGTAATAGTTGAATCATTGTTGTCCTAATGCAGTAAAAGAGAGCAGGAGCAAGAGAATGGGATTGTATCGGAATGAACAAGGGTGTTTTGCTTGCCTGGCACTTCTGAAGATATTATAGCTCTTCATCGGTGTCATCGAACTCATCGTCGGAAGTACGTCTATCGAGAGGGGATGAATACCGGCAACAGAGAGGGAGAGAACAATCAATGCAATGCAACAATATGATGCATGATCATGACATGGCAATATGCTGTGTTTTCAGCTAATGCAACTAGCAACAAGTTAAATGGGGTTGGTTTGAACCCTAAGTTCAAATTCAAACTCCATATGTGATTTCTTAAATGCCATTTAATTGGATTGTCCTAAACAGCAACTTTAAGTTGTTCCAACATGCATGAAAATGCCATATTTAGATTCTTTGGATTTTTCTGATAATTTTTCATATATAAATCTTTTCAATCTGAGTTATAGCTTACTTTCTATGATTTTTCAAAGTTTTGGATATTTTCTAAAAATAAATAAATCATTTAGATTTATTTAAAATGCAGAAAAGGTTTTACTGCGTCAGCATGACGTAAGAGTGACATCATCAGGCCAACTGTGGCTGGTCAGGTCAAACCTGACCAGTGGGACCCGCATGTCAGCGTCCTAACTAATTAACAGTGTTAATTAGTGCTAACTAAAAAAACATAATCTAGGGTTAGTTAGGGGCTGGTCCCACATGTCACTGACTCAGGGGAGTCAAACCCCAGTCAAACAGGGGTCAAACCCTGCCGGCGTTGAGTCGCCGGCGAGGCTGAGACGGCGGAGGGGCTCGGATTTTGCCCTCCGGCGACCAAATTAGCGGCCGAGACCACCGGTGCGAAGCCAAGGCTCTCGCGCATCCAATGGAACACGCAGGAGACCGTGGGATGGCCGGAGGCGACGACGGCGTCAAGGTCAGCGGCGGCCGGAGCACGGGCTCGACGGATTCATCGCGACGGTGCATCAGTGAGCAAATGGAGAGGCTGGGCAGCACCGGCTAGACACGGGGAGCACTAAGAGCAGCACGGTGAGGCCAGGGGAGCACGGAGGCTATGCGTGCAGCAGCAATGGCGGACGGCGGCTCCGATGCTCATGGGGAATGGCGCTACGGCATGGGGGCGAGCTTGCTGAATTAGGGAAGAAGGTCAGTGGCTCACAGCGATGACGAGGGGACGCTCGGCGAGGTCAGGGACGGTCCGGAGCCGACGAATTCGACGGAGATGGCCGGCGGTCCCGAGGTTGAAGAAGGCATCGATGGCGGCGCTTCGAGGCGTCCGGCGTCGCATGAGTCGACGGAGAGGACGAGGTAGACGAGGCAGAGCTTCTGGACTCGGGTGGAGGGCGAGGAGGTGGCTCTGGGCATGGTGGCAACGAACGGCGGCGGCGGTTGCTCTCGGGTGAGCTCGGGGAAGGGCTAGAGGCGAGGGGGAGAGCAGAGAGTGAGGGGAGAGGCAGAGGGGATCGAGGGGAGGGGGTCACGTGGCAGCGCCCAGGGCGAGGGGGAGCAGCTGCATGGCTAGCAGGAGGTGGCCGCGGCACGGCTGTGCGTGCGCCACGCACAACGCCAGTAGGCGCGAGGAAGACGACGCGCGAGGGGCTGGGCTGGGCCTAGCAGGCCGGCTGTATACTGGGCCGCTAGTGGCCTGCTAGGTAAGTTGCACAGGTAACCTCTCTCTCTCCTTTGTTAATGTTTTTCTATTTCTCTGTAACTTCTGGGCTTTATTAAAAATACCAAAACATTTCCAAAAATCCTGAAAATAATTGTGGCCTCTGGTTGGAATATTCCCAACAGCCCTCACTTAAGTTCAGAATTAATTGAGCATTTAAAATATTATATAGCATTTAAATGCCCAATTGCAAATAACATATGATTTAATTCAAAAATCCAGGATGGCCTAAAAATATGTGCATCATTTTTGGCAGAGGTTTTCACCTTTATCAAAAATAATGAACTTTTCTAAAGGGCATTCTGGGTTCATTGAAAATATTTTTATTTTGATCCTAATTGCATTTCATTTGGTGCTAGGGCTTGTCATCCCCATTTCAAATTTTCTGAGTAAAGTAGACATGATGCAACACCATATGTTAGCACTAGGCATTACCAGAACTTGGGATGTGACAACTCACCCCCACTAAAACAAGAATCTCATCCCGAGATTCAAGAGGTGGAGTAAGAAGACAGAGGGGTCACAAAACTATCACAGTCTTCTTGATCGAACTGCCCTTCTTGAAGATACCGATATATTGCATCATGTTGCTCTTGACGTCTTTGTCTTCGAGATCTTCATCCAACACGATGAAGAGGGAAGGAAACTCTACAGGAAACGATCTTCTCAAAGATCGAGCAACTTAAGATCAACTCATGGAGTGAGACATTGGAACATCTCTTAAGCTGAGACACAAAACACACATCGAGAGAGATGGAAGGTAATAGATTACAAGGGTTCAAATTGGTAGGCAACAATTCCACGCTGGAGTAGGATGGTGCATGGTTTCAAAGTAGCGAGGGGGTAATTGCCATGATTCCATAACGGGACACCTTAGGGAAAGGTGACTCGTAGAAATATTCCCTTAAGTGGCAAAAAGAATTACTTTTGATTCAGAGATCATTGAAACTCTTCTCACCAGCCTGAGGCAATCACAAACGATCGCGTGAAGCAGCTTGAAGAAATGGCATACTCATACTAGAATGGATGATGTGGACTACCTTGTTGAAGAAAACATGATGGATGATTTGTTTATCATCGGAAATAGATGGAACCCGTGGTAGGACCACTTTGAAGATGATCCTGATCAGTAATTACTGAGAAGGGTAGTCCGTAGTAGGAGGACACAATGGAGGTGCAAGCTGGGAACAAAATGCAAATGCTAGGAATGATTCTAGTAACTGGGGAGGAACCCAACAGTAGAGAGATATTCCACTGTTTGAAAGGTTATGGCATAATCGAAGAAACTGAGAATGGATCCCAGTTAATGCCGGCGATAAATCCTAGTGCTTAAGCATGCTCTCAAGAACTTGAGCATTTCTGTATCAATCAAGGTTTTACCAATATCCGTGTCAAGGATCCTGGCAACACAACATGCTACCATGATGAATAATGGTGGAAGATGCAGATGCAAAGAAAGATAACACGTTCTCAGATTTCACCTTAGTGAGGCCAAGGAATCAAAATCTGGATGATCGACCGAGAGACATTTAGCACTCCGCTTCTAATGTTCCCCTTGATGTACTGGTTACCATGGTCATGCTTTAAAGCATCAACATAGCCATCAAGTAGTGGTAGGACTTCGGAATACAAAGGATCCATAAGGAACAACTTCTGGAGAAAATCCTACGAAATCCTTATAGAGAGGTGGCCAACTTCTTCAATCAAGATACTACAATAATAGATCTTCCGACTGGGTGTGTTGGCCACGACATCCACTTTACCGATTATCGAGAGACTGATATTATAGTTCTTGGAAAATGCTCCAACCATCATATCTGCCTGAGATTCAGATCTGGTTGGTGTCAGGATATTCCAGACTCATCGAGTCTAGAAAGGAAAATGAAGGTTTGCAACACAATTTGACGAGATGACGTTGCGAGATTCTCGGGGAATGAACTGCGATAGCAGGCTCCAAAACATGAGTTGGTTCTGCTACAAACGTGTGAACACGCTATCCGAGACAAGCGTGACCACGTGGTAGTCTTATAATAAAATACTACCAAGTTCAGGTTGGGGAACCGTCATCGAGGATAATGAAGTCCTGACATAAGTCATGATTCTTAAGAAGGAACTTCTTCTCCTTGAACAAATCAGTCAGTGGCTTGGTGTGCTAGGAAACACATATAGAATGGAGGTGGCCAACCTATCAAACCATAGAGTACTTCGCACCTATGCGTGACTAACTTGGGAAGATTCCAGAGGAAACAAAAATAATCTTCCTCGAATTCATGGCGGCAACTTGCATCGATTGCACGTGAACCAGAGGAAGTCACTTCTTTCATCCAGACAGATACTTCATGAACAGAGCATGAAGATATGCTTGCACAAGTTTCCAACACTAGCTTGATGTTCGACATGAGCCATGGAGAAAATAAGATGCTGCTGATGGGCTCAACAACAACTCATCGGAATTTCCATATCACTGGACTTCCACCATCATGTGAACACGGTGATAGCATTGGTTAGACCAAAAGATGTAATGGTGTATTCTCGAGGGATCAACCACGAGTAAGACAACACTACGAACATCGTTGGTTCTGATTCGACTTGACGATAACCCATACTCAAGTCAAAGTTTTGACAAGACAATAGATCCAACAACTGATCACGAGGACCAATTGGTGAAGATATCATCTTTCTTCAACACACACACAACACAAAAATATCCCTTCAGGAAGAACCAAATTCGGCAAAGACTTTTATCTTCCAACTCTCCAAGTTGTTGTTCAGCTTAACCAACTAGCTCAGGGATATCCAACACAGATTCTTGGAGAAGAGGTGATTTATAAGAAAACCCATTTAATCACGAACTCAACATACCGGTCAGGTGACAGCCAGGTAATACTTCCGAGAAGATCTTCGGAAATAATGAACCACCGATATGTTACTAAGCTCGAGACAATCTTGCTTCTCAGGGCAAGACGATATGATCAAATAAGCAAGGATAGACACAGTCCCAACTCTTGATCGAAGAGTGCACTAGGGAAAAGGATCAGGTACCATGATCAATCTTAGAATGATGATTCAATAACCAACACGCTAAGAATGAGAATATTGTCCATTAACTACCAAGCATCGAGGTTTCTAGGAGTATTGATTTCACACATCACAGTTCACTTGTCGGCATTCCGGTTATGGCAACACGGGACCGAGGAATGAACGATGATGGCGAGAGTATCACTGCATCAAGAATTCATAAGATAAGGTGCAATTCTCATGGCATTCCTGACATAAAAGTGGGTAATACTTCAGGGTAGAACAGAATCAAAGCTTGATTGCATTTGATCTGCGGAGTACAACTGCTTTGACCCAATCCTGGATATGGATGAGGTACTGGAGTTTGTTTCTCCTAGTCATTCTGAAATAGAACGGCTTGACGAACCACAAGAATACTATGCATCGATAACACGAATGCACGACATAAACTTGGCTATCAACTAATAGACAAGGATCGGAATACAATACAGAGGGACAACTCAAGGAACATATATCTTTCTGAGTTGTGGATGCATAGGTTAGTATGTCGAACAAGTTCAACATATTTCTTCCGGATGACCCATGCTGAGAGGTAGGACTGGCAGAGACACAATTATGAATGAAGAACTCCTCAGGAGTACTCTAATGGTGATCTTTTGGTTCAAAGAACTTCTGCCTTAATGGTTCATGGTATTTGGAAGAAGGAAATACCATGGATCTCGAGGACTATCGCAAAGGTTACTAGTATCTTAAAGGAACTAGCAACACTATCAACATGAGATAAGTAGGGTGAATCTCGGGTTCAAGAACCCATGAATAGAATACCTACCACTACATGGCATCACGGGATGCTTTCGAGAATGGTGGCCAGAATCATCACACCGGAACACAAAACATGGCTATATTACTAGGTGACTCCCTAAAACACCTAGGGTCATAATGATAGCTCCAACATATATGTCGAGACAACAGAGTACCTCAACTCACCGATTAGTGTGATTAATCTGGCCCAAAAGGATATCCGAAATGGAAAGAAAGGATTTGCAAATGCATCAGACTACTTAGAAACCCGGGATGACTCGGACATCATAACAGCTGTAAATGGTCAAAACGGTTTGAGACATCCTGCAAAATGGTGGCATAACCACTCAACAACACAATATCAAGGTTCTAAGGCCAGCTATGAGCATACGGAGGTAAAAGGAACTAAACTGAGACTTGAATCCAACAATCCTATAAGTCTACGGATTAGTAAAACGTCATCCTGATAGATAGATGAGAAGGCCTAGTTTCTTAACCCGCGTAGAATGAGAAGAGAATGACTCAGATCAGAAGGCATAAGGTATAAGGAGCAAAAATAGGCTTACGTTCCCTTCCACATTCAATTCCCGTATATAACTAAAGCATTTCTAGACTCAACTTCGAACGGTTTGGTTTGGTAATCCTACAGGCAGTCAGGCTCTGATACCAACGCTGTCAGCACCCCGATTCCAAGTCACATCGATCTAGCCGGTAACACCTCATATCACTTTCCGGCCTCACGCACGGTATTCCCACGGGTGTCGCCTTACCATGGCCCGGGACCGTTTGCGTCTTTTGGCTCACGTATATGATAGTGTTGCTAGCATCCATATGACAGAGAAGCCGGGCCGACATGGCTAGTCGTGAATCCAAAGCGGCACTAACCTATGGGAACATGCATACATGAATCACATCGAGCATGTCGGTCAGTAGCGTGTATATCCGAGCTGTAGCACTGGGCTAACAGGACTCCGGGAACCCGGGCTGTAGCAGGCTAGGCAGGACTCCGGATGTTACCGCGTGACATTTCCCTGAAGGGACAGACACAGGAACGAAGTGAAACACATGCTGGCCAGTCAAGTGTCCTGAGCAGTAGTGCTGGGCTAACAGGACTCCAGTGAACCGGGCTGTAGGGGACTACTATGGCTCATGGAAGCACAAGACTACATTTCCCCATAAGAGAGGCTGCCAAGGATGAACAACTAGATTGTCGGATCCCACACATACCAAGCATTTCAATCATACACACAATATGCTCGACATGTGTAAATACAAAATGGCATCACAACAAGACTCTACGACTCAAAGTATTTATTCATTAGGCTCCGAGGAGCGAGATATTACAAACATGGGTCTTTCGACCCAACATACAGAGCATACAAGCAACAAGCACATGCGGAAGCTTAACTTGTCTGAGTACAAACAACTACAAATGAAGAAGGCTGAGAAGCCTGACTATCTACCAGATCTTGCCAAGGGCACAAGATCGTAGCTGAGGTATCAAGCTAAACGTCGAAGTCCACACGGAACTACTAGCGAGACTGACGTCTCTCTGCAAAAATATAGAATAGGCAAACGTGAGTACAAATGTACCCAGCAAGACTTATATCAGAACTAACTACATACGCACCGGTATCAACAAAGGGGGTGGTGGAGTTTAACTGTAGCAAGCCAGCTTTGACTCAGTGGCTAATCTGAACTACGACTGCAAGCAACTCTTTTGAGGTGGCGCACACGAGTCCACATATTCACGATTCAATACACCACTATGGATCCGCTCTCGTCTCCCTACGAGAAGGCCATCCATAGAACTCACACTTATCTTGAAAGTTTTAGAGTATCCACTTTCACTTGTCTATGAACTATTATAGGCAACCCAGAAGTCCATTACCGCGGACACGGCTATTCGAATAGATGATGTTAACCCTGCAGGGGTGTACTTCTTCACACACGCTCTCACCACTTACCGCCGTTTACACGACATGTACTCGGCAACCTTCAAGTGGAAGCCCAACGAGGGTGTCGGCCACAGCCTACCTAAACACTCAAGTCTCTAGTCCAGGTTTATCGTCTATCCAGGTTCCATCCGCAGGGAGTCCGGCCGAGGTTTCCACATACGGCCCCGGACGATGTGTACAGGGTTCCGAGACACCAAACGGACACCCGGCATGCCCGGCCACGGTGTATCTACCGCATCATAGCCCACCCCTAGGGTCAGCGCTACGCACGGCCGCCAACACATATCCTATAAACACCAGAAACTAGTTGTAACTCCTGGACAGAGGACAAGGGTGATCAAGAAGCCGAGAGGGTCCATTGGTTTTGGGCCCAATGCGTGGTAGTAACTGTTTCATGGATCACAAACACAGAACTCAGTTCCTAAGGACGGTTTCAATGAGACAACCCACCATGTACTCCTACATGGCCTCTCACCGCTACCTTTACCAAATCGTGTTCAGACACTTAGCTCACACACAGTAGGACATGTTCATCACTGTTCCAATTCATCCCCGATGAATCAGACCTGACTCAACTCTAAGAAGTAGCAGGCATGACAAATAAGCATGAATGAGTAGGCACATCAGGGCTCAAACAACTACTACTCATGCTAGTGGGTTTCATCTATTTACTGTGGCAATGACAGGTCATGCAGAGGAAAGGGGTTCAACTACCGCAACATGTAACAGTTGAATCGTTGTTGTCCTAATGTATTAAAAGAGAGCAGGAGCGAGAGAGTGGGATTGTATCGGAATGAAGAAGGGTGTTTTGCTTGCCTGGCACTTCTGAAGATATTATAGCTCTTCATCGGTGTCATCGAACTCATCGTCGGAAGTACGTCTATCGAGAGGGGACGAATACCGACAACAGAGAGGGAGAGCACAATCAATGCAATGCAACAATATGATGCATGATCATGACATGGCAATATGCTGTGTTTTCAGCTAATGCAACTAGCAACAGGTTAAATGGGGTTGGTTTGAACCCTAAGTTCAAATTCAAACTCCATATGTGATTTCTTAAATGCCATTTAATTGGGTTGTCCTAAACAACAACTTTAAGTTGTTCCAACATGCATGAAAATGCCAGATTCAGATTCTTTGGATTTTTCTGATAATTTTTCATATATAAATCTTTTCAATCTGAGTTATAGCTTATTTTCTATGATTTTTCAAAGTTTTGGATATTTTCTGAAAATAAATAAATCATTAAATTTATTTAAAATGCAGAAAAGGTTTTACTGCGTCAGCATGACGTAAGAGTGACGTCATCAGGTCAACTGTGGCTGGTCAGGTCAAACCTGACCAGTGGGACCCGCATGTCAGCGTCCTAACTAATTAACAGTGTTAATTAGTGCTAACTAAAAAAACATAATCTAGGGTTAGTTAGGGGCTGGTCCCACATGTCACTGACTCAGGGGAGTCAAACCCTAGTCAAACAGGGGTCAAACCCTGCTGGCGTTGAGTCGCCGGCGAGGCCGAGACGGCGGAGGGGCTCGGATTTTGCCCTCCGGCAACCAAATTAGCGGCCGAGACCACCGGTGCGAAGCCCAGGCTCTCGCGCATCCAATGGAACACGCAGGAGACCGTGGGATGGCCAGAGGTGACGACGGCGTCAAGGTCAGTGGCGGCTGGAGCACTGGCTCGACGGACTCGTCGCTACGGTGCATCAGTGAGAAAATGGAGAGGCTGGGCAGCATCGGCTAGACACGGGGAGCACTAAGAGCAGCACGGTGAGGCCAGGGGAGCACGGAGGCTATGCGTGCAGCAGCAATGGCGGACGGCGGCTCCGGTGCTCGTGGGGAACGGTGCTACGGCATGGGGGCGAGCTTGCTGAATTAGGGGAGAAGGTCAGTGGCTCACAGCGATGACGAGGGGACGCTTGGCGAGGTCAGGGACGGTCCGGAGCCGACGAATTTGACGGAGATGGCCGGCGGTCCCGAGGTTGAAGAAGGCATCGATGGTGGCGCTTCGAGGCGTCCGGCGTCGCGTGAGTCGATGGAGAGGACGAGGTAGACGAGGCAGAGCTTCTGGACTCGGGTGGAGGGCGAGGAGGTGGCTCTGGGCTTGGTGGCAGCGAACGGCGGCGGCGGTTGCTCTCGGGCGAGCTCGGGGAAGGGCTAGAGGCGAGGGGGAGAGCAGAGAGTGAGGGGAGAGGCAGAGGGGATCGAGGGGAGGGGGTCGCGTGGCAGCGTCCAGGGCGAGGGGGAGCAGCTGCATGGCTAGCAGGAGGTGGCCGTGGCACGGCTGTGCGCGTGCCACGCACAACGCCAGTAGGCGAGAGGAAGACGGCGCGCGAGGGGCTGGGCTGGGCCTAGCAGGCCGGCTGTCTACTGGGCCGCTAGTGGCCTGCTAGGTAAGTTGCACAGGTAACCTCTCTCTCTCCTTTGTTAATGTTTTTCTATTTCTCTGTAACTTCTGGGATTTATTAAAAATACTAGAACGTTTCCAAAAATCCTGAAAATAATTGTGGCCTCTGGTTGGAATATTCCCAATAGCCCTCACTTAAGTCCAGAATTAATTGAGCATTTAAAATATTATATAGCATTTAAATGCCCAATTGCAAATAACATATGATTTAATTCAAAAATCCAGGATGGCCTAAAAATATGTGCATCATTTTTGGCAGAGGTTTTCACCTTTATCAAAAATAATGAACTTTTCTAAAGGGCATTCTGGGTTCATTGAAAATATTTTTATTTTGATCCTAATTGCATTTCATTTGGTACTAGGGCTTGTCATCCCCATTTCAAATTTTCTGAGTAAAGTAGACATGATGCAACACCATATGTTAGCACTAGGCATTACCAGAACTTGGGATGTGACAATTACATGGCAACTCATTTTTAATATAAGGCCAGGGTGTGAATTGCCACATTACAGGTTGTTTAGTAGATGTTTTCAGCACTTTTTGAACTATCTTGCATTTCAACATGCCAATTTCAACCTACTACATTTTGCCTGTGAACATATGACAACTCATTTTTATATGAGGACAGGGTGTGAGTTGCCACATTATATGTCTGTGCAGTGGAAGATGTGTGCCTTTCTTTTTGTATTGTCTTCTACTAACATGGCAACTTGAACATTTGTTTAAGTGCCTTATGATCTGTACATTTTAAAATGAAGCCAATATGTTTTAGTTGCCACATTTCTTGTTGGACAATCATAAGGGGTGTGGGTGTTCCTACGATCTTTGCCTCATCTTGCCACTTTCAATTGAGCCCATGTGGCAAGTACAATCTGTTAGGTGGCAACTGCTTCCTTCGTAAGTTCATATATGTCCAGTTCGCTATGCTTCTGCATTTGCTTTTCCATTTTGATTTATTTTTTCTGCCTTTTTTGTGTATGTTCATCACATGGCAATTACTGTCCTCTTTCAGATGCTTAAACATTGGGGCAACCATTAGAGTTTTGACTTTCTGTTTCATCGATGATATCAAGTGAATACTTACTTTATGCAGTTCTTTGTGTATCAGTCAGATGTGTTTTTATTTCACCCTGACATTTGTTTTGTTCTTACCTCAGCACAATGGCTCGCGGCGACCATCAAGACGATGATGATGACTTCATGCAGTTACCACAAGAGAATCGCGCAACTGGACGGACAAATGATGGCGATGACGTAATTTTCCAGCCCCATATGTTTTAATGTCACATTGAGTTTTGCAATCTTCTGCTAGGAAGTAAATTTTCATGACACTGAAACATGTCAACAAATGATCATTTGTCTGTTATGCAGAAGAAGAAACGTTATCGCAATAGGGCTTCACAAGAACGCCTGACTATATTGACCGAGGGATTTACTGACGAGCAGAAGGGAGCTGCTGGTGAGATGGGGATGCAGGCTCT
Source organism: Triticum urartu (assembly GCF_056163025.1). Taxonomy (NCBI): domain Eukaryota; kingdom Viridiplantae; phylum Streptophyta; class Magnoliopsida; order Poales; family Poaceae; genus Triticum; species Triticum urartu. The sequence goes on along the minus strand of NC_141876.1, from coordinate 357,034,413 downwards.
GATGGATATTCGGTGCAAGAACCTAGTGAACCCTGTTTGCAAATGGCTCAGTGAGATTTACGATCCCGCCTCCAGGGAATTTGTGATTCCGGGACATGGAAGACTGCCGCTGGACGAGGAATTTGTGTTCTGCACTTTGGGTGTGCCACGTGGAGAAATCAAAGTCCCGTATGAGGTCAATAATAAGATTGAGGAAACATTGTTTGCCCATTTGTTTCCTGGGATGGCATCCATGCCAAACACGACTGTGCTAGCAAATTCGCTGGAGAGCATGAAAACCCATGGCGAGGTTTTTAAGATGAAGTTACTCATGTACTTGATCTCAGCTGTCTTTGCGCCTACCACATCTCTTCGCCCAAGCAACAAGTGCTTCCCCATCCCGGTGAATGATCTATCTCTACTCCTTTCTTCCTCCAATCTTTTAACTCTGATGTCATCTGTAAGCTAGTCACTGCTAGTTTTTTGATGTTTTTCCATTTGAATGTTGATGTGGCAACTTCTTGTCTTGAAATTTGTGCAGTGCAAGCGAAGCTGAAAGACGTGAAGAACATGAATTGGTGTAAATTCATCGCGGACTTCCTGCGTGATGCATTCTCAAACAAGATGTACCATAAGGGTTGTCGACTCCATTTAATGGTATTTTTTCCCTACTCCTTTGCAAACACTCTTACCACGTTGAATGTTTTCCCAAATGAACATGTCAGTTGTTGATAAGTGTGAACCGTACAAGATCATGCATGGCGACCCGTTTGTTTTCATTGTTTGATGTGATTTTGTTTATGTGTGAAGGCAACTTCTATTTGATCCATGGCATCCGTGGTTGCTGCCTAAAAGGCAATAGCATTGTTCAACATCACACACACAAAAATGTTCATTTCATACATCCACTTTACGCTTATACAATATGCATGGCAAGCATGATGTTGACCTTGTGTCAACCATCATTATAACAAGATGGCAACTGCCATCACTGCATGATGGCAAGAAACACAGATAGATGGCAACTCTTTCTTTCTTCATCCCCTTCAACTTGATGACTAAAGGAATATACATTAGCTTCATTTTCAACATAGCATGATGGCAACTGACATATTTTCTTTTTTATCGTGTACACCAGCTCATGTACGACGATCGCCTTGATCTGTCCACCATTGACTTTACTGGGATAGGAGGCCCACCACCTCCACATAAGTTTGTTGTCTTTGCATGGACGTACGATGCTGTCAAGGCTGTGCTTGCCGCAGACAAGATAACTGATAAGAAATATGGGAAACTGCAGGTTAGTTCTACCTCCTTTCTTTGCACAACATTCTTCAATTTCGATGTTGCATAACATATGAAAAAAATCCCCATAAGGCAACCATATGTGGCTAACAAGAGATGAATACCTTGTTAGCCATGGCTGTCTGCGCTTGGCACCCATGTCTGACGCCACACCGCAACTCTGCCATCCGTGTTGAAACTTCTATGCTCTCCCTCTTTTTTTGCAATACATGAACCGTTAGTTAGTGTTCCTTATCTTCTCTCTTACATCTCTAGCTATTTTTTGATGATTTCCAGCTGATGGCCAAGCATGCTATAGACTACAACGTGTATGGTTGGCCTCAAAACTTTGGCAAGTGGATGGACGTGCACTCAGCTCCGTCTTCTCCTGCTGAGGTAATCAAGGATTTTTTTCAAATTGTTTTTGTCTTTTTTTTTGATATATCTCTATGGTCGTTTTGGTTTATTTTATCTTGTGCACGTGACTCTAATATGGTTGGTTATTGTTGCTTCTTGTTTCATGCACAGGCGAGGGCACCCATTGAGCATCTAATTGGGCAGTTTGCTTCTGGAATGACCAGCTTGCTTGGGAAGTTGGTTGAGGGTTGGACGTCCCTTAATGGCTTTGACAGCGACGCGGTTGCAAGGTAGTTCACTCCATTTGTTGCAGAACGGACACATCGGCCAACTTGTTGCCGTGGCCGGTACGACTACAACAGCTCCCGGGAGCTTCCTGACACGCAAGATGAAGTAGATGGAGATGCTGGTCTCGACAAGGACGATGATGATGACATGGAGAACGTGCAACATGAAACTGACGATGATGAACATGATGAAGTTTGTGTAGGTGGCAAGAAGTACAAGGCTGCACCAGATGTCCCCCCACTGGAGAAAGTCAAAGAATAGACAGTTGCGAGAGACAAGGGGATGTCGCCCTCAAAGAGGAGCAGGGATCCAGAGGATGTTGGGCAGGGTTCTTCTGGCAAGGTCTAGGACTGATCCCTTATCTGCTAGGAGGAGGTCCGACATCTATTTTGTGTTTTGTTTGTCTCTCCTTTTTGACATATCGACCCTTTTCATTTGTTTGCTAAGCGTGGCAATGATTTTCGTGTTTGACACTTGGTACCTTTTTTTCCATTTTTTTATACGTGCAGGGAGGCGACAGCTGGTGGACGAGAAGTTATGAAGAAACAAGCACCAACGCCCACCCGTGTTTCTGCCCGATTGAACAACGGTGCCCCCATTGCTGGTGACACCCCTTCCACTATATCGTCTCCTCGTACGTCGACGTCCAACATCGGGGATTATGTCGTGTTGGTAGCCTTGAGGAAGACAGTCAAGAAGTAGGTTATCCCTATTTTTTCATTTGTCATAGTGCTACATTTTTGCCTGATGCATTGTTGATCATATACACCCTTTTTAGATTATACATTTATGCGGCAACTACCCGTTTTGCATTTCAATGCAGCTATCAAGCTTGCCACATGGGCTACTGCCATCAGTCCCACATGATGCATCAACCGCGTGTGTAGCCGTGATGGTCCCTTTTCGACAGAGTCCGGGAAGTGAACACGGTTGGGCTATGTATGAGCGTAAGTAGTTCAGGATCACTTCTTGATCACTTCTAGCTTACGAACGTTGCGTAGTTTCTCATCTTACTCTTGTACTCGTATGTTAGCCACCATACGTGCTTAGCGCTTGCTGCAACTGCAAGTCATTATCACATTCTACCCATAAGCTTATATACTCTTGATCTCGTGGGTTTTGAGATTGCTGAGTCCTCATAACTCACAGATACTACCTAAACAGTTGCAGGTGCCGATGATACCAGTGCAGGTGATGCTACCGAACTCAAGTGGGAGTTCGACGAGGACCTTGGCCGTTACTACGTGTCTTTTCCTGATGATCAGTAGTGGTGCCTAGTTGGGACGATCGGGGATCTAGCATTTGGGGTTTCTTTTTATTTGGATTTGTCCGTAGTCGGACTATGAGTGTACTCTGAATGATGTATGAATTATTTGAACATTGTGTGAAATGGCGGTTGTAAGCCAACTATCTATTTATCCCTTTTTTGTTCATTACATGGGATTGTATGAAGATGACCTTTCTTGCGACCAAAACCACAATGCAGTTATGCCTCTAAGTCGTGCCTTAACATGTGGGAGATATAGCCGCATCATTGGTGTTACAAGTTGGTAATCAGAGCCATCCCCGACTTAGGATCCCCCTGCTTGATCTGTAACTTCCCAAAATTCTAAATTTTGGAATGATAATAAATAGATAGATTTGATTGATTGTTTGATTGATTGACTGAAATTAAGTGAATTTGAAACTTTTTGAAAGTTAAATGAGAGGGAATAAAAGGACTTTCCCAAACTTTCATTTTTCATTTTGATCTCCATGAATTCAAATTCTTTTCATCACAAAACCCTAGAGTGAAGATAATATGACTTCTTCCATTTAAATAAATGATAAAGGGTTTTGAAAAGATTTGAATTTAATTTGAAAATATTTCAAATTCAGAACTTTAAGGAACTCAATGATTTTCATGAGAGAAGATAAAATGACTTCTTCAAAACATATGAAATATGAGTTGGAAATTTAAAATGATTAAATTCAAAGTCTTTTTTGAAATTATTTTCAATTTGGAGTTATTTGAGTTTTATTCAAATTATTTTTCTCCAATATAAAAATATATGGAAAATAGGGTAAAATGATTCCCTATATCAGAAAATTGGAGAGAAATAATTTTGAAATAATTTTGGTATTTCTAAAATGATTTTTATTGGATTTTAGTAGAGTAGGAGAACTTTTTGAATTATTTGTAAATTTTGTTGAATTTATTTGACTTTAGAAAATTGTTCACGTTGTAGAAAATAATTTTCTGAAAAATTTGATATATTATATGCCTATATAGTATTTCTATTTATTTTGTTTTTTCTTTTCTTCTTATTTTTGTTTTTTTGGAAAAATGTTTAAGAAAACATCTTCTCTGGACCGGGCCAACTGGGCCGTAGCCCAGCCTGCGCGCCGCCGCCTTCCTCCTCGTGTTCCCCAGCGAGACTCGCCGGAGTCCGCCGCCCCGACGGCGCCTGTCGCCCTCCTCCACGCCAGCACCTCCCCTCCCCTTGCCCTGTTAAGGCTGACCCCGATGCCCCTCCCCTCTCTCTCTCCTCCCCGTAGTCCCGCCGCCGCCGTCCACATCTCGCCGCCGCCGCACCCTGCAGATCCGCTGCCGCTGCCGCAGCGCCTCGCCGCCGCGCTGCCGCTCGCTGCTGCCGCACCATCCTGCCGCCCGCGCCGCCGTAGCCGCCGCTCGCCGCTGCCCGCTGTGCCGGAGCACGCCGCTTTCACCGGAGCCGCCGCTTCGCCGATCAAAAACCACCGCCGCCGGTTTATTTCCTTGAACCGGTGCAAAACCGTTAACCCGGCCAGTTTTATTTATTAGGTTGGTTTTTACTTATTAGATCGGTTTATTTTTCTAGGTTAATTTAATTAGTGAACGTTTGCTGTTTTAGGTTCTGGAGCGAAAGGTTTTCGTTCTTTAGCTTCCCGTAGTGAGCGTTCATTCTTTAGGTTTTCTTTTTATTTTTATTTTCTGTCTGGGGACCTATTTGTAGTATTTCTTTTACAGATTAGTCCCTCTGTTTCAAACATCTACAACTTTTTACTTGTTTGTCTAGATCCAACGAAACCAATGCCCACTTCTTTGTTATGATCCCCTCTATCCAGTAAAACAACTTAAACATGTTTTTTGAAATTTTCAATATTTGAATTAGATCAGATTTGAATTCAAACTTCGTTTGTTCATAACTTGAGTTTAGTAGCTCTGATTTAGTTGATTCTTTTTGCAAACTGAAACTCTTGACCTAAACTTTCTGATAAGGCCAAATTCACATAATTTTGGTATTGTTAGAAATTGTTTTATGTTGCAAGAGTTATTTGCTTGGTTTTGATGTTTTCCGAACTGTCTTCTTCGTTCTTCCCGATCTTTTGAGTGATTTCTTATGTGTGGTTACTATTGTTTACTTACAATAGATTGACCAGAGTGTGATGAGTAGAACTATAAAGAGTTTTGAGTGTGAATCATCTTCATCAACATTATAGGCAAGTTCACACTTTGATCATATCCCTTTCATACCCAGTTTTGATGCATTAGTTTCACCCTCAAACATTGCATGGTTAGGATTTGATAACAGGTGGGTATTGGGAAGTAGTTGATGAGGTAGGAACCTATTGCCCTGCATTCAAACCTCGGGAGTTAGTTTTATGTTATGCTCATACTCCTATGCTATGCTCGTAGACGTAGATTGGTTGAGTGTACTTATGACAAATGTGAGAGTTATCTTTAATGGTTAACTTAAGGTGGCTACTTTAATACACATCTGGGTGGATTGGTTGGGGCACCCTGGAGCACCCAGTGGTTTGCCCGGGTACCTGAAGAACCCAGTGTTTTCCCAAGGGGATCCCGGAGGACCCATGTGATCACCCTATGGAATGCCACCCAGGCTCAAAGGGTTCATAAGATTATTCATGCTAGAAACTTCCGTGTGCAGCCACAAGCTATTATGGGCTCTAGCATAGTTGAGTAAGTTGCGTGAAGCTCTTGAAGAGATAGACTAGCAGGTAGTGGGTTGTAGGTGGTATAGTCTATCCGGAGTAGAGAGTTAATGCTTCTAAAAGACTGTGTCTTAGTCATCATTTTCTCACATATCATGTAGTGCGAGAAATCCAACGGAGGAGATTGAGTCTTGTGGGGAAAAGTGCGCAAACCTCTGCAGAGTGTATAAACTAATCATGAGTAGCCGTGTCCCCGGTTATGGACATCTTGAGTCTCTGGTACTTGGATTATCATATTGATCTCATCACGTTACTTAAATAATTTGTTGGATTATTGATGTTAATTTGGGATTGATTTGGAGGAACCTTCTCAATATTTTCAACCAACTTTGTAGTTAAATAAATTATATTCCTTTGCAGTAGGGAAAAATTGGCTTTTTGCAAAAACATTATAACCATAGATCTTTTCCACCGCCCAAATATGCATGTAGTGATATCCTTTATTCATCATTATCCTATGGTGTGAATTTGCCAGTACATTCAATGTACTGACCCTTTGTGGCTGCAACCTCTCATGTTGCAGGATATCTTATGACGAGTAAGTGATACGTTAGGGTTACAATTTCTACACTCAACTTTGCCGTTGGTGTTGATGGGAATCCACAACCTTTGTTACTTCCGCTATTTTTGGATTGAGGCAATAGTATTTACGTTACTTTATACATGTGATTTACCTCTGTTATAAATCCTCGAGTACTGTGTGTGTCAGCATACCGATCCAGGGATGACACTTACGCACAGAGACTTGACTGTCTGAGGTCGGGTCGCTACAAGGTGGTATCAGAGCACATGTTGACTGTAGGACGTGACCCCTAGAAATTGGCAAGCCCATAGGAAAGATTTTCTCTAAAACTTTATTTTCAAAAGGATCTTTTACCTCTCTTAGAGCTTATTCAAAAAATTTCTTTTAGTGAGACTATACCACCCCTTTTCCCCTTTTGACTATGCGAAGATTCAGCTGATGAGACCACTCTGAGAAGGACAAGATATCGGACAAGTAAGATCATTTCGGAATGAAGAGGATTTTACCGTGCATTATAATAATGGAAAATGCAACGGTTGAAGACTCCGAAGACTAGGAGAATTTGAAGGCCCCGTAGAATTTCTAGATTTGTATGACCAAGGAAGGCTACCCTATTGGAATTTTTCAAACTATGGAAGCCGTCAATACCGGAGATCAAGGTGTATCGGAGAAAGACCGGAACATGGAGCATGAGAACTCAAAGTTTTGTCAAGAAAACCCTAAGGCAGGAGATACCAACTATGGAAGATAGCTCATGGCAATGACAAGGGTAGAAACACGGTTATCCATGATGTCATCGCCACTGATACTATGGTCACCGAGCTGAGCTAAGCATGCATTTCTTTGGAAGGATTGGATGGTAGAAGGCTGATGGAGCATCTATCAGCAAAAGATGAAGTTTTAACCTTAGCCGGCGTATCACCAGGATCTGGAGTAGTACATCAAGAATTTTAAGATGGAGCTCCAGGAAGCCGTATTAGACAAGGAAGCATTTCGTGAAGAACTCAGGAACCAGAAGTTGAAAGTAGCCAAGCTGGAGGAGCTACAACCTCGAGATATCAAAGATTTTTCAGGAACTGAAGGACAGTAGGACCATGGCTCATGCCAAGGATGTTGAAACCCAGAAGTTTGGAACGCAACTCCAGAAATATTAAAGGATGTCACTAGAGACTTCGCATCAACAGAAATCTGGCGGAGGAACTTGAGAAGGACAAGCATGATCGGAAGAAGCCATCACATACATGAACAAGACCTGAAGAGTCTGGAGACGTTGAAGATTTATTTGTTGGGAAACGTAGTAATTTCAAAATTTTCCTACGCACACGCAAGATCATGGTGATGCATAGCAACGAGAGGGGGAGAGTGTGATCTATGTACCCTTGTAGATCGACAACGGAAGCGTTAAATTGGTTGATGTAGTCGTACGTCTCCACGGCCCGACCGATCAAGCACCAAAACTACGGCACCTCCGAGTTCTAGCACACGTTCAGCTCGATGATGATCCCCGGACTTCGATCTAGCAAAGTGTCGGGGAAGAGATCCGTAAGCACGACGGCGTGGTGACGATCTTGATGTACTACCGTCGCAGGGCTTCGCCTAAGCACCGCTACAATATTATCGAGGACTATGGTGGAAGGGGGCACCGCACACGGCTAAGAATATGATCACGTGGATCAACTTGTGTGTCTAGGGGTGCCCCTTGCCTCTGTATATAAAGTATGCAAGGGGGGGGGTGCGGCCGGCCCTAGTAGGAGGCGCGCAGGAGGAGTCCTACTCCTACCGGGAGTAGGACTCCCCTCCCTTTCCTTGTCCAAGTAAGAGAGGGGGAAGGAGAGAAGGAAAAGGGGGGCGCCGCCCCTCCCTCCTTGTCCAATTCGGACTAGGGGGAGAGGGGGCGCCGGCCTGCCCTGGCAGCCCCTCCTCTTCTCCACTTTAGGCCCATGAGGCCCATTAACCCCCCGGGGGGTTCCGGTAACCCTCCGGTGCTCCCGTTTTATCCGAAACTTCCCCGGAACACTTCCGGTGTCCGAATATAGATGTCCAATATATCAATCTTTATGTCTCGACCATTTCAAGACTCCTCGTCATGTCCGTGATCACATCCGGGACTCCGAACTAACTTCGGTACATCAAAACTCATAAACTCATAATATAACTGTCATCGAAACCTTAAGCGTGCGGACCCTACGGGTTCGAGAACAATGTAGACATGACCGAGACATGTCTCCGGTCAATAACCAATAGCGGAACCTGGATGCTCATATAGGCTCCTACATATTCTACGAAGATCTTTATCGGTCAGACCGCATAACAACATACGTTGTTCCCTTTGTCATCGGTATGTTACTTGACCGAGATTCGATCGTCGGTATCCCATACCTAGTTCAATCTCGTTACTGGCAAGTCTCTTTACTCATTCCGTAATACATCATCCCGCAACTAACTCATTAGTTGCAATGCTTGCAAGGCTTAAGTGATGTGCATTACCGAGAGGGCCCAGAGATACCTCTCCGACAATCGGAGTGACAAATCCTAATCTCGAAATATGCCAACCCAACATGTACCTTTGGAGACACCTGTAGAGCTCCTTTATAATCACCCAGTTACGTTGTGACATTTGGTAGCACACAAAGTGTTCCTCTGGAAAACGGGATTTGCATAATCTCATAGTCATAGGAACATGTATAAGTCATGAAGAAAGCAATAGCAACATACTAAACGATCGGGTGCTAAGCTAATGGAATGGGTCATGTCAATTAGATCATTCAACTAATGATGTGATCCCGTTAATCAAACAACAACTCTTTGTCCATGGTTAGGAAACATAACCATCTTTGATTAACGAGCTAGTCAAGTAGAGGCATACTAGTGACACTCTGTTTGTCTATGTATTCACACATGTATTATGTTTCCGGTTAATACAATTCTAGCATGAATAATAAACATTTATCATGATATAAGGAAATAAATAATAACTTTATTATTGCCTCTAGGGCATATTTCCTTCAGTCTCCCACTTGCACTAGAGTCAATAATCTAGTTCACATCACCATGTGATTCAACACTAATAGTTCACATCTTTAGGTGATTAGTTCACATCTTCATGTGACCAACACCCAAAGGGTTTACTAGATTCAGTAATCTAGTTCACATCGCTATGCGATTAACACCCAAAGAGTACTAAGGTGTGATCATGTTTTGCTTGTGAGAGAAGTTTAGTCAACGGGTCTGCCACATTCAGATCCGTATGTATTTTGCAAATTTCTATGTCAACAATGCTCTGCACAGAGCTACTCTAGCTAATTGCTCCCACTTTCAATATGTATCCTAATTGAGACTTAGAGTCATCTGGATTAGTGTCAAAACTTGCATCGACGTAACCCTTTACGATGAACCTTTTTGTCACCTCCATAATCGAGAAACATATCCTTATTCCACTAAGGATAATTTTGACCGTTGTCCAGTGATCTACTCCTAGATCACTATTGTACTACCTTGCCAAAATCAGTGTAGGGTATACAGTAGATCTGGTACATAGCATGGCATACTTTATAGAACCTATGGCTGAGGCATAGGGAATGACTTTCATTCTCTTTCTATCTTCTGTCGTGGTCGGGTTTTGAGTCTTACTCAATTTCACACCTTGTAACACAGACAAGAACTCTTTCTTTGACTGTTCTATTTTGAACTACTTCAAAATCTTGTCAAGGTATGTACTCATTGAAAAAAACTTATCAAGCGTCTTGGTCTATCTCTATAGATCTTGATGTTCAATATGTCAGCAGCTTCACCGAGGTCTTTCTTTGGAAAATTCCTTTCAAACACCCCTTTATGCTTTGCAGAATAATTCTACATTATTTCCGATCAACAATATCTCATTCACATATACTTCTCAGAAATGTTGTAGTGCTCCCACTCACTTTCTTGTAAATACAGGCTTCATCGCAAGTCTGTATAAAACTATATGCTTTGATCAACTTATCAAAGCGTATATTCCAACTCTGAGATGCTTGCACCAGTCCATAGATGGATCGCTGGAGCTTGCATATTTTGTCAGCACCTTTAGGATTGACAAAACCTTCTGGTTGTATCATATACAACTCTTCTTTAATAAATCTATTAAGGAATGCAGTTTTGTTTATCCATTTGCCAGATTTCATAAAATGCGGCAATTGCTAACATGATTCGGACAGACTTAAGCATAGATACGAGTGAGAAACTCTCATCGTAGTCAACACTTTGAACTTGTCGAAAACCTTTTGCGACAATTCTAGCTTTGTAGATAGCAACACTACTATCAGCGTCCGTCTTCCTCTTGAAGATCCATTTATTCTCAATTGCTTGTCGATCATCGGGCCAGTCAACCAAAGTCCATACTTTGTTCTCATACATGGATCCCATCTCAGATTTCATGGCCTCAAGCCATTTTGCGGAATCTGGGCTCACCATCGCTTCTTCATAGTTCGTAGGTTCGTCATGGTCAAGTAGCATGACCTCCAGAACAGGATTACCGTACAACTCTGGTGCGGATCTCACTCTGGTTTACCTACGAGATTCGGTAGTAACTTGATATGAAGTTACATGATCATCATCATTAGCTTCCTCACTAATTGGTGTAGTAGTCACAGGAACAGATTTCTGTGATGAACTACTTTCCAATAAGGGAGAAGGTACAATTACCTTATCAAGTTCTACTTTCCTCCCACTCACTTCTTTCGAGAGAACCTCCTTCTCTAGAAAGGATCCATTCTTAGCAACGAATGTCTTGCCTTTGGATCTGTGATAGAAGGTGTACCCAACAGTAACTTTTTGGGTATCCTATGAAGACACACTTTTCCGATTTGGGTTTGAGCTTATCAGGATGAAACTTTTTCACATAAGCATTGCAACCCCAAACTTTAAGAAACGACAACTTAGGTTTCTTGCCAAACCACAGTTCATACGGTGTCGTCTCAACAGATTTAGATGGTGCCCTTTTAACGTGAATGCAGTTGTCTCTAATGCATAACCCCAAAACGATAGTGGTAGATCGGTAAGAGACATCATAGATTGCACTATATCCAATAAAGTACGGTTATGACGTTCGGACACACCATTATGCTGTGGTGTTCCATGTGGCATGAGTTTGTGAAACTATTCCACATTGTTTTAATTGAAGACCAAACTCGTAACTCAAATATTTGTCTCCGCGATCAGATCGTAGAAACTTTATTTTCTTGTCACGATGATTTTCCACTTCACTCTGAAATTCTTTGAAATTTTCAAATGTTTCAGACTTATGTTTCATCAAGTAGATATACCCATATCTACTCAAATCATCTATGAAGTTCAGAAAATAACGATACTTGCCGTGAGCCTTAACACTCATCGGACCGCATACATCAGTATGTATTATTTCCAATAAGTCAGTTGCTCGCTCCGGAGAACGGAGTCTTAGTCATCTTGCCCATGAGGCATGGTTTGCAAGCATCAAGTGATTCATAATCAAGTGATTCCAAAATCCCATCAGCATGGAGTTTCTTCATGCGCTTTACACCAATATGACCTAAACAGCAGTGCTACAAATAAGTTGCACTATCATTATTAACTTTGCATCTTTTGGTTTCAATATTATGATTATGTGTATCACTACGATCGAGATCCAACGAACTATTTTCATTGGGTGTGTAACCATATAAGGTTTTATTCATGTAAATAGAACAACAATTTATTCTCTTACTTAAATGAATAACCGTATTACAATAAACATGATCAAATCATATTCATGCTTAACGCAAACACCAAATAACACTTATTCAGGTTCAACACTAATCCCGAAAGTATAGGGAGTGTGCGATGATGATCATATCAATCTTGGAACCACTTCCAACACACATCGTCACTTCACCCTTAACTAGTCTCCGTTTATTCTGCAACTCCCGTTTCGAGTTACTAATCTTAGCAACTGAGCTAGTATCAAATACTGAGGGGTTGCTATAAACACTAGTAAAGTACACATCAATAACATGTATATCAAATATACTTATGTTCACTTTGCCATCCTTCTCATCTGCCAATCACTTGGGGTAGTTCCGCTTCTAGTGACCAGTCCCTTTGCAGTAGAAACACTTATTCTCAGGCTTAGGACCAGACTTGGGCTTCTTCACTTGAGCAGCAACTTGCTTGCTGTTCTTCTTGAAGTTCCCCTTCTCCCCTCTGCCCTTTTCTTGAAACTAGTGGTCTTGTGTACCATCAACACTTGATGTTTTTCTTGATTTCTACCTTCGTTGATTTCAGCATCACGAAGAGCTTGGGAGTTGTTTCCGTTATCCCTTGCATATTATAGTTCATCACGAAGTTCTACTAACTTGGTGATGGTGACTAGAGAATTCTGTCAATCACTATCTTATCTGGAAGATTAACTCCCACTTGATTCAAGCGATTGTAGTACCCAGACAATCTGAGCACATGCTCACTAGTTGAGCGATTCTCCTCCATCTTTTAGCTATAGAACTTGTTGGAGACTTCATATCTCTCAACTCGGGTATTTGCTTGAAATATTAACTTCAACTCCTGGAACATCTCATATGGTCCATGACGTTCAAAACTTCTTTGAAGTCCCGATTCTAAGCCATTTAAGTATGGTGCACTAAACTATCAAGTAGTCATCATATTGAGCTAGCCAAACATTCATAACGTCTGCATCTGCTCCTGCAATAGGTCTGTCACCTAGTGGTGCATCAAGGACATAATTCTTCTGTGCAGCAATGAGGATAAACCTCAGATCACGAATCCAATCCGCATCATTGCTACTAACATCTTTCAACACAATTTTCTCTAGGAACATATCAAAATAAACACAGGGAAGCAACAACGCGAGCTATTGATCTATAACGTAATTTGCAAAATACTACCAGGACTAAGTTCATGATAAATTTAAGTTCAATTTAATCATATTACTTAAGAACTCCCACTTAGATAGACATCCCTCTAATCCTCTAAGTGATTACGTGATCCAAATCAACTAAACCATGTTCGATCATCACGTGAGATGGAGTAGTTTCATTGGTGGACATCGCTATGTTGATCATATCTACTATATGATTCATGCTCGACCTTTTGGTCTCCGTGTTCCGAGGTCATATCTGTATATGCTTGGCTCGTCAAGTATAACCTGACTATTCCGTGTGTGCAACTGTTTTGCACCCGTTGTATTTGAACGTAGAGCCTATCACACCCGATCATCACGTGGTGTCTCAGCACGAAGAACTTTCGCAATGGTGCATACTTAGGGAGAACACTTCTTGATAATTAGTGAGAGATCATCTTATAATGCTACCGTCAATCAAAGCAAGATAAGATGCATAAAAGATAAACATCACATGCAATCAATATAAGTGATATGATATGGCCATCATCATCTTGTGCTTGTGATCTCCATCCTCGAAGCACCGTCGTGATCACCATCGTTACCGGCGCGACACCTTGATCTCCATCGTAGCATCGTTGTCGTCTCGCCAATCTTATGCTTCCACGACTATCGCTACCGCTTAGAGATAAAGTAAAGCATTACAGCGTGATTGCATTGCATACAATAAAGCGACAACCATATGGCTCCTGCCAGTTGCCGATAACTCGGTTACAAAACATGATCATATCATACAATAAAATTTAGCATCATGTCTTGATCATATCACATCACAACATGCCCTGCAAAAACAAGTTAGACGTCCTCTACTTTGTTGTTGCAAGTTTTACGTGGCTGCAACGGGCTTAAGCAAGAACCAATCTTACCTATGCATCAAAACCATAATGATAGTTTGCCAAGTTGGTGATGTTTTAACCTTCGCAAGGACCGGGCGTAGCCACACTCGGTTCAACTAAAGTTGGAGAAACTGTCACCCTCCAGCCACCTATGTGCAAAGCACGTCGGGAGAACCGGTCTCGTGTAGGCGTACGCGTAATGTCGGTCCGGGCAGTTCGTCCAACAATACCGCTGAACCAAAGTATGACATGCTGGTAAGCAGTATGACTTATATTGCCCACAACTCACTTGTGTTCTACTCGTACATATAACATCAACATATAAAACCTAGGCTCGGATGCCACTGTTGGGGAATGTAGTAATTTCAAAATTTTCCTACGCACACGCAAGATCATGGTGATGCATAGCAAGGAGAGGGGGAGAGTGTGATCTACGTACCCTTGTAGATCGACAATGGAAGCGTTAACTTGGTTGATGTAGTCGTACGTCTCCACGGCCCGACCGATCAAGCACCAAAACTACGGCACCTCCGAGTTCTAGCACACGTTCAGCTCGATGACGATCCCCGGACTCCGATCCAGCAAAGTGTCGGGGAAGAGTTCCGTCAGCACGACGGCGTGGTGACGATCTTGATGTACTACCGTCGCAGGGCTTCGCCTAAGCACCGCTACAATATTATCGAGGACTATGGTGGAAGGGGGCACCGCACACGGCTAAGAATATGATCACGTGGATCAACTTGTGTGTCTAGGGGTGCCCCTTGCCTCCGTATATAAAGGATCCAAGGGGGGGGTGCGGACGGCCCTAGTAGGAGGCACGCAGGAGGAGTCCTACTCCTACCGGGAGTAGGACTCCCCTCCCTCTCCTTGTCCAAGTAGGAGAGGGGGAAGGAGAGAAGGAAAAGGGGGGGCGCCGCCCCTCCCTGCTAGTCCAATTCGGACTAGGGGGAGAGGGGGCGTGCGGCCTGCCCTGGCAGCCCCTCCTCTTCTCCACTTTAGGCCCATGAGGCCCATTAACCCCCCGGGGGGTTCCGGTAACCCTCTGTTGCTCCGGTTTTATCCGAAACTTCCCTGGAACACTTCCGGTGTCAGAATATAGCCGTCCAATATATCAATCTTTATGTCTCGACCATTTCGAGACACCTCGTCGTGTCCGTGATCACATCCGGGACTCCGAACTAACTTCGGTACATCAAAACTCATAAACTCATAATATAACTGTCATCGAAACCTTAAGCGTGCGGACCCTACGGGTTCGAGAACAATGTAGACATGACCGAGACATGTCTCCGGTCAACAACCAATAGCGGAACCTGGATGCTCATATTGGCTCCTACATATTCTACGAAGATCTTTATCGGTCAGACCACATAACAACATACGTTGTTCCCTTTGTCATCAGTATGTTACTTGCCCGAGATTCGATCGTCGGTATCCCATACCTAGTTCAGTCTCGTTACCGGCAAGTGTCTTTACTCGTTCCGTAATACATCATCCCGCAACTAACTCATTAGTTGCAATGCTTACAAGGCTTAAGTGATGTGCATTACCGAGAGGGCCCAGAGATACCTCTCCGACAATCGGAGTGACAAATCCTAATCTCGAAATATGCCAACCCAACATGTATCTTTGGAGACACCTGTAGAGCTCCTTTATAATCACCAAGTTACGTTGTGACATTTGGTAGCACACAAAGTGTTCCTCTGGAAAACGGGAGTTACATAATCTCATAGTCATAGGAACATGTATAAGTCATGAAGAAAGCAATAGCAACATACTAAACGATCGGGTGCTAAGCTAATGGAATGGGTCATGTCAATCAGATCATTCAACTAATGATGTGATCCCGTTAATCAAATAACAACTCTTTGTCCATGGTTAGGAAACATAACCATCTTTGATTAACGAGCTAGTCAAGTAGAGGCATACTAGTGACACTCTATTTGTCTATGTATTCACACATGTATTATGTTTCCGGTTAATACAATTCTAGCATGAATAATAAACATTTATCATGATATAAGGAAATAAATAATAACTTTATTATTGCCTCTAGGGCATATCTCCTTCATTATTGACCTTTAGAAGACCAAACCCCTGTTATATACTGACGTCAGATGCGACGTTTGTGAGCTGTCATTTGTTTGTTGTTTTTCCGACAGCCACAAAATAAAATTTGTCTTTTCAAAAATATTGTTTATATTGTGTGTATCCCTCCCTATCTCTCTCTCAACCCAAAAACCCTTGGACCCAATAGAGGGTGAATGGAGATGAACGCATATTTTCTGGACCGATAAGTCAATTCGAGACGGACTGATGGATTCAGAACATGGAAGATCGCATGAAGAATAACCCTATAGCCAGAAAGGATATGACCCAGCATGCTCTTCAGTGCTTTGAAAGGGGTGCTGCTACTTGGTGGAGGATGTACCAAACCATCAATGGATGGCAAGGAGTAACCACTTGGAAAGAAGTTAAGTTGACTTTGCCAAAGTCTCGGTTTGTGTCCCAGAAATTGAAGCCTTATGGAAATGATATGAAGAAAACTTGTGCATGCAAGCTCTGTGGAGAAATAGGACACAACCATAAAGAACACAAGGATGAATGCCCTAAATGTGAAGGAAGTCACCCTGCTAAAGAATGCCCAACTAGGTAGATCACTTGTTTCTTGTGTGAAGGGACTACCCACTACCCTACTTAGTGTCATATTTACCCCATGGTACAAAGAACTATCCAGCAAAAGAAAGAAGCAATGAAAGGAGCCCTTATAGAAATTGTAGAAGAGCCGATGATGAAGGAAGATGTCGAGGACACACACAGAGGAAACAGAATTGAACCCTGCACCAAGTCATGTTATTCATGTGGAGAAGAAGGACACATCTCCCAGAATTGTATGAATGGGGATCTAGTAGAATTCCCGACGGAGGAAGTAGAGTATGACCCACAAGAAATAGAAGCCATGATTAGCATGGAAAAGTCCAGGAAAAGAAGTAGATTGGATTCCAGGAAGGACCTGAGCCATATCACATGTTACAGGTGCAAGGAGTCAGGGCACTACCTCAGAAGTTTCCCAAAAAGGAAACCTCGAGACTTGTCAGAAGTAATATGTTTTCGTTGTAATGGAGCAGGGCATTTTGCTAGAGAATGCCCCAAGGAGAAGGAGACTTGTGATAATTAGTGGTGTCTGTGAGAAGTATAGTAGTAGTAGTGAGAACATTTTCCTTATATATTGAGGTGTTGAGTTGAGGCATGTAATGGAAGTGCGGGAGATTGTAAATACTTTGAGAATCAATAAAGTTAGTATCGTGGGTACTATTTGGATTTTATGAGTTGTTACTCTATGAAGAAGGAGTTTGACCATTTTCGAGGATATGAGAAATATGGTCTATGGATGAGTTTGTGCATTTCAAGGGTGGTAGCAACAGCGAGGACACTTGACCCATGGAAAGGAGAATGATATACCACGAAGTGGATTTTGGACAAAATAAGAAGGAGTCTTGTCACGATATGTGGGGTATCCCCAAGAGGATGAAAAGATGAAGTACTATTGGATATAGAGGAGGTATAATGTTGGTAATATGGAACAATTGTAACTCCAGGATGAGTCTGAGTAATCACGTTTTAGTTGGTGCCAATAGAAGGAAGGGAGACAGTACAATTGGATGGATATTAAGTATGCTAGGAAGCTGGATGTCGGAATAATGATCAGTTGCCCCGAGGATGAGATCAAGGTTTATAAGTGATGAGATGGGCCATAACCCATAGGCCCCAGGACCTGCCTAGAAGCAAGCACACTCTTGCTGAAGGAAAAAACCTAGAAGAAGTTACGTTTATCGGCAGACAATCTTATAGGAGTAACTCAAAACCTGAGAGTTGTGAAGGGACGATAGATGTTTGTTTGGCTTGCAGAATCCATGGAATTATCCGAACTTAGTTCGTCGACAAGAGAAATTCTGCAATGCTTGATGACCGAATGTTAGAACGCGAGATTCGCTAAACCATGTACAAGGTAATGATTTGGGTGCGGGATGGATTGATCACCATACCGACTTACTCTTATTATTCGCCTTGCTATATGGGATGGTAAATCTGAGTGACTTGCCTATAGTAGAGAGACGACGATATTAAGCCTTGTTTAAACCTTAGAATGGTATAATCATTTTCCCTTGTACAAGGCAGCTGTTGCCAATCGTAGGACATACGGTGAGAATGAAGCCCAGACCCATTCCCTGCAGGAGAAACCATAAATTGATGACCACCATGAGATATCGACAGTTGATTAGTATTGGCGCCAGACCCGTCAGCTAAGAAGACCCAATCTTGGAATAACCTTACCAAGATGAAAGGACATAAGAATTGAGGAAAAGGTTATGCCGCTACCGGAAGAGCCTAGAGAAGGAATTTTCCCAAAAATCTGAGAAGACCGACACTGTCAAGAATAAGGATGGCGTATATGAGTTTTGATGGAACCGTGACCATGTTTCTAAGGGTGGTAGCACCCCAAACCCCCTGCGATGATCCATGGATTTTGAGAAGACCTCCA
The DNA here is from genome assembly GCF_056163025.1 of Triticum urartu. Taxonomy (NCBI): domain Eukaryota; kingdom Viridiplantae; phylum Streptophyta; class Magnoliopsida; order Poales; family Poaceae; genus Triticum; species Triticum urartu. The sequence continues at coordinate 357,015,721 of NC_141876.1, read as the reverse complement.
AACCTAACCTAATTCTTTCTAGCCTCTCCGAATCTCGAGGACGAGATTCATTTTAAGGGTGGTAGGTTTGTAACATCCCAAAATTCTAAATTTTGGAATGTTATAGTAAATAGATAGATTTGATTGATTGTTTGATTGATTGACTGAAAGTGAGTGAATTTGAAACTTTTTGAAAGTTAAATGAGAGGGAATAAAAGGACTTTCCCAAACTTTCATTTTTCATTTTGATCTCCATGAATTCAAATTCTTTTCATCACAAAACCCTGGAGTGAAGATAATATGACTTCTTCCATTTAAATAAATGATAAAGGGTTTTGAAAAGATTTGAATTTCATTTGAAAATATTTCGAATTCAGAACTTTAAGCAACTCAATGATTTTCATGAGAGAAGATAAAATGACTGCTTCAAAACATATGAAATATGAGTTGGAAGTTTAAAAGGATCAAATTCAAAGTCTTTTTTGAAATTATTTTCAATTTGGAGTTATTTGAGTTTTATTCAAATTATTTTTCTCCAAAATAAATATATATGGAAAATAGGGTAAAATGATTCCCTACATCAGAAAATTGGAGAGAAATAATTTTGAAATCATCTTGGTATTTCTAAAATGATTTTTATTGGATTTTAGCAGAGCAGGAGGACTGTTTGAATTATTTGAAAATTTTGTGGAATTTATTTGACTTTAGAAAAATGTTCACATTGTAGAAAATAATTTTCTGAAAATTTTGATATATTATAACCTATATAGTATTTCTATTTATTTTGTTTTTTCTTTTCTTCTTATTTTTGTTTTTCTGGAAAAATGTTTAAAAAAAATCTTCTCTGGACCGGGCCAACTGGCCCGTAGCCCAGCCAGCGCGCCGCCGCCTTCCACGTCGCGTGCCCCAGCGGGACTCGCCGGAGTCCGTCGCCCCCACGGCGCCCGTCGCCCCTCCTCCACGCCACCACCTCCCCTCCCCTCGCCCTTTTAAGGCCAACCCCGACGCCCCTCGCCTCTCTGTCTCTCCTCCCCGCAGTCGCGCCGCCGCCGTCCACATCTTGCTTCCGCACCCCGCAGATTCGCCGCCGCCGCCGCCGCGCCTCGCTGCCGCACCGCAACGCCGCCCGTGCCGCCGCTGCCCGCCGCGCCAGAGCACGCCGCCCTCGCCGGAGCCGCCGCTGCGCCGATCCAAAACCGCCGCCACCGGTTTATTTCCTTCAACAGGTGCAAAACCATTAACCCGGCCGGTTTTATTTATTAGGTTGGTTTTTACTTATTAGATCGGTTTTTTTTCTAGGTTAATTTAATTAGTGAAGGTTTGTTGTTTTAGGTTCTGGAGCGAACAGTTTTCGTTCTTTAGCTTCCCGTAGTGAGCATTCGTTCTTTAGGTTTTCTTTTTATTTTTATTTTCTGTCCAGGGGCCTATTTGTAGTATTTCTTTTACAGATTAGTCCCTCTGTTTGTGAAGGTTTGCTGTTTTAGGTTCTGGAGCGAACTTTTTACTCGTTTGTCCAGATCCAACGAAACCAACGCCCACTTCTTCGTTATAATCCGCTCTATCCAGTAAAACAACTTAAACATGTTTTTTGAAAATTTTAAAATTTGAATTAGATCAGATTTGAATTCAAACTTCGTTTGATCATAACTTGAGTTTAGTAGCTCCGATTTAGTTGATTCTTTTTGCAAACCGAAGCTCTTGACCTAAACTTTCTTATAAGGCCAAATTCACATGATTTTGGTACTGTTAGAAAAACTTTTATGTTGCAAGAGTTATTTGCTTGGTTGTGATGTTTTTCGAACTGTCTTCTTCATTCTTCCCGATCTTCTGAGTGATTGCTTATGTGTGGCTACTATTACTTGCTTATGATAGATTGACCGGAGTGTGACGAGTAGAACTATCAAGAGTTTTGAGTGCGAATCATCATCATCAACATTGCAGGCAAGTTCACACTTTGATCATATCCCTTCCATACCCAGGTTTTATGCATTAGTTTCACCCTCAAACATTGAATGGTTAGGATTTGATAACATGTGGGTATTGGGAAGTAGTTGATGAGGTAGGAACCTATTGCCCTGCATTCAAACCTTGGGAGTTACTTTTATGTTATTCTTATACTGCTATGCTATGCTCGTAGACGTGGATTGGTTGAGTGTATTCATGACAGATGTGAGAGTTATCATTAATGGTTGACTTAAGGTGGCTACTTTAATACACATCTGGGTGGATTGGTTGGGGCACCCTGGAGCACCCAGTGGTTTGCTCGGGCACCTGGAGAACCCAGTGTTTGCCCAAGGGGATCCCGGAGGACCTGTGTGATCACCCTATGGAATGCCACCCAGGCTCAAAGGGATCATAAGATTATTCATGCTAGAAACTTCCGTGTGTAGCCACAAGCTATTATGGACTCTAGCATAGTTGAGTAAGTTGCGTGAAGCTCTTGAAGAGATAGACTAGCAGGTAGTGGGTTGTAGGTGGTATAGTCTATCCGGAGTACAGAGTTAATGCTTCTGAAATACTGTGTCTCGGTCATCCGTTTCTCAAACATCATGTAGTGCGAGAAATCCAACGGAGGAGATCGAGTCTTGTGGAGAAAAGTGTGCAAACCTCTGCAGAGTGTATAAACTAATGATGATTAGCCATGTCCCCGGTTATGGACATCTTGAGTCTCTGGTAGTTGGATTATCATATTGATCTCATCATGTTACTTAAATAATTTGTTGGGTTATTGATGTTAATTTGGGATTGAGTTGGAGGAACCTTCTCAATATTTTTCAACCAACTTTGTAGTTAAATAAATTATGTTCCTTTGCAGTAGGGAAAAATTGGCTTTTCGCAAAAATATTATAACCATAGAGCTTTTCCACCAGCCAAATATGCATGTAGTGATAGACTTTATTCATCATTATCCTATGGTGTGAATTTTCTAGTACATTAAATGTACTGACCCTTTGTGGCTGCAACGTCTCATGTTGCAGGATATCTTACGATGAGTAAGTGATACATTAGGGTTACGATTTCTACACTCAACTTTGCCATTGGTCTTGATGGGAATCGACAACCTTTGTTACTTCCGCTATTTTTGGATTTAGGTAATAGTATTTACGTTACTTTATACGTGTGATTTACCTCTATTATAAATCCTCGAGTACTGTGTGTGTCAGCATACCGATCCAGGGATGACACTTAACCACAGAGACTTGACCGTCTGAGGTCGGGTCGCTACATGATCAAATCACTGACGTTGTCGAGTCTAGAAGATAATATTTTGAGTCTTAGGATTATATATATCAAAGAGTAGGACTCTTTTTACTCCTCAGTCCCCTTCATCGCTCTGGTGAGGCCTCCTGGCGTAGATGTTTTGACTTTCCTCTTCTCAAATTTCACGAATTTTTTTAGGATCATGCGGGTATCTTGGAATTGTTCCGATATTCTTGTGATGAGAACATTGTTCTTGGTGCCTCCTGACATTTAGGGGTTGTGGCAGTGTCCCCGGGAGTTGATCTTCGATGTGTTGTCATCACAATTTTATCGTTGCAGTTCTGGAATACCTGAGTTTGCCAACATCGAAAATCTCTTTTATGCAGTTAGTGGTAAGATAACCTTGACGCCACCCAGTAATGGGGAGGGAGTTCGGGAGTATTGCCATAGCTCATATAACGGATGCTTTTCAAAGGTTGAGGTACACGATTTCTAGAGTTTTCTTGGTTATGTGTTGACAGATGGATACAGTTGGAACGTAGGGCTTGTTAGTTGTGTGATTTATATTGTGCCTCCCTGTATCCCCAACACCAGATTGCATAACCAGAATGTTTCGGGAGTTAATAGGTGGGAATTCAAGTAGCTCTCGTTATTCTTCCCGTAGATATTTGGTATGTGATTGGGTGATCCTTACCATTTTTTGTTCCAGTTGTACCTTGTTGTTTCTTTCATCAAACTTTATCCAAGTGGCTTTCTCACCTTAATGGTCGTGTAATGTTAACTTTGGAATTCAATCGTTCATTCTTGTTCAGATGTTTATTGTGAAGACTATATGTTGCAATTTCTATCCATTGATTCAGCTTGTGTTTCTGTCCATCATGTTTCTAACGGATGTCACCCTCTTCAGGATGGCTCCTCCAACGCGTCTGAATCCGCAATAGAACGATGGGGAACAGGTGAACCCTCCACCTCCGCCACCACCTCCGCCTCCGGAGGCATGGCAAGCTATCATGGCAGCCAATGCCAACACCCAGATGCTTTTGCACTCTTGCAATAGCGCAACCAAGGCCAAGGCAACCAAGTCAATCAAGGTCAAGGGCAATTCAACAATCAGCCTCAGTTTGCTACCCTCAACCAGTTCCTTGCAAATCAGCCAAAGTATTTGAGCAACTATGCCGAGGCCACAGACGCCACTGATTGGCTTGTGGACATCAGCAAGCATTTTGAATGTAGCAATTTCAGGATTGAGGACTACGTCAAGTTCGCTTCTTTTCATCTCAAGGACCAAGCAGTTGATTGGTATCAGCAATACAAAGATTCCAGAGGAGGTCGAGTGATTACCTGGGATGACTTCTGCCAAGAATTTAAAGCTCACCACATTCCAACAAGTGTTGCTGAGAGTAAGCGTGAGGAATTCCGCAATCTCAAGCAAGGAAGCATGTCCGTGTACCAATACAACATCCAGTTTCAGAAACTTGCTCGCTTTGCAAGGCAGGACGTTCCTGATGAAAAGAGCATCATCTATCACTTCAGAGGTGGCCTCAGAGAGGATCTGTAGTTGGCACTTGTTCTTGTTGAGCCTACTAAGTTTGATCAATTATATAATATGGCCCTCAAGCAAGAAGGTGCTCAGCTCAAGTGTGAGGCTTCAAAGAAGAGAATCAAGGATGCAGTTCAGTCTTCTTCTTCCTCATAAGTGGCAGCTAAGCAACAGAAGTTCTGGCTTCCTCCTCCTCCATTTCGTCAGCCCTACCAGCAGAATAATAAAGGTGGCCATGGATCTTTGCACCCACCCAACCCAGGCTATCAGAATAAGTCTCAGACTCAAGCTACAAAGACAAGGGGTCCTCCTTCTTATCACCATCCGCTCTCAGAGGTTACTTGCAACAAGTGTCAGCAGAAAGGCCACTCTGTGAACAAGTGCTTCAACCAAAGGTGCCTTCCGCCTCCTCCTTCTGTGAGGTCTTCAAGCAATGCAGTGGTCAAGCATAATCCCAAGTCTGCAAGGGTGAACATGATGAACGCAACTCAAGCAGAGGATTCTTTAGAAGTGATCATGGGTAATCTTCCAATGAATGATATTCCTGCAAAAGTCTTATTTGATACTGGTGCATCGCTTTCTTTCATGTCATATCCATTTGCATCGAAGCACAATTTTGACACAGAGGTCTTACCTCGAGCAGTGCAAGTTGTTTCTCCAGCTAAGCGTTTGAGCTCTAGCATGTTGGTTCCGAATGTCGGTATCAAGATTGGCAACTATAAATTTATGTCTTCTCCAATGGTTCTTGGTGACTCTGATATTGATCTAATTCTCGGGATGGACTGGCTTTCTATGCACAAGGCTCAACTTGATTGTGCTGCCAGGGAGATTCAATTGACACACTCTTCTGAGGATGTGATCATCTATGCCGCTCGCGACGAAACCATTCGGTTATTCTCTCTCAATGAGAAGGGCGAGTTAGACGCTATCTCTCAGATTCCAGTTGTTTGGGAGTACCAAGATTTCTTTCCAGAAGGGCTTCCGGGTATGCCTCCTCACCGGCCAGTTGAGTTCATTATCGATCTTGAGCCTGGTACTGAACCCGTTTGAAAGCACAAGTGTTCCCCGGGTGGTTTTGGTAATTAATGCCAACATATCTCTTGTTGGACTAATGTTTTATCTATTATATTTTAGAGAAGTTCAACAGATGGAGTGGTGTGGACAAGAGGACATGGAACCCTTTCAAGATGCTAATGACAAAGGATTGGCTCAAGCTCAAAAAGCTCAAGACTCTACATTCTTTACTTTTAGTGATCCAAGATCACATTGAGTCCATAGGAAAAGCCAATACTATTAAAAGGGGATGAGGTGTTGCTTAATGACTTGCTTGCCTAAAATGCATAGTGATATGCTCCAAAACCCTCAAGTACTTTCTCATATCCACATATGTCCCAAACCAAAAGTCAAACTCGGCCCCACAGAAATTTCCTACCCGGCGCCACCGAGTTCACCTGACATAGCCACTGCCACAAACCCTAGTCATTTCGGTCTCACTGATGGGATCTCGGTCTCACCGAGATGGGCTTGCAAACTCTCTGTTACCTATTGCAATAATTTAGTCCCACCGAGATATGTAATCGGTCCCACTGACCAACTCTCTGTTTTGCTTATCACCAAAATAGGTCTCACCGAGTTTGCATAATCGGTCAAACCGAGACGAGTTATTACCCTAACCCAAGCACATCGGTCCCACGGAGTTGATCATATCGGTCCCATCGAAAATCCTAACATTCACATTTTGAACTAAATCGGTCTGATCGAGTTGTCTGATTCGGTCCCACCGAGTTTCGTGATTTGTGTGTAATGGTTAGATTTTGTGTGGAGGCTATATATACCCCTCGACACACTCTTCATTCATGGATAGAGCCATCAGAACATGCCTACACTTCCAACATACATTTTCTGAGAGAGAACCACCTACACTTGTGTTGAAGTCAAGATATTCCATGCCAACCACTTAAATCTTGATCTCTAGCCTTCCCCAAGTTGCTTTCCACTCAAACCCTATTTCCACCAAATCCAATCCTATGAGAGAGAGCTGAGTGTTGGGGGACTATCATTTGAAGCACAAAAGCAAGGAGTTCATCATCAACACAACATCTATTACTTTTTGGAGAGTGGTTTCTCCTAGATTGGCTAGGTGTCACTTGGGAGCCTCTGTCAAGATTGTGGAGTTGAACCAAGGAGTTTGTACGGGCAAGGAGATCGCCTACTTTGTGAAGATCTACCCTAGTGAGGCAAATCCTTCGTGGGCGATGTCCATGGTGGGATAGACAAGGTTGCTTCTTCATGGACCCTTTGTGGGTGGAGCCCTCCGTGGAGTCGTGCAACCATTACCATTCGTGGGTTGAAGTCTCCATCAACGTGGATGTACGATAGCACCACCTATCAGAACCACGCCAAAAATCTCTGTGTCTCCAATTGCGTTTGCACACTCAAATCCCATCCCATTACATTCTTGCAACTTGCATGATTTACTTTCCGCTGCTCATATACTCTTGTCGTGCTTGCCTGATATGTATTGTGAATGTTTAAACTTGTGCTAAAACTCCACATCAACTTAGAGAAATTAAAAACTGCAACTTTTGTTACTAAGAGTCTATTCACCCCGCTCTAGACACCTCTTCTCGATCCTTTCAATTGGTATCAGAGCTTTGGTCTCCATTGCTTTGGTTTAAACACCTTTGGAGGAAGATGGATGACTCTACGTTGGGGAGTCTTAGACGTAGAGTGCCTATACTTGATGGAGAGTACTTCCATGAGTGGAAAAATGAGATGCTTGAGATTTTCAATGAATATCATTTGAACAAGTACATTACTAGCCCTTATGCACCTCATGTTGATCCTTTGCATCCTACCCTTAATGAGTCTATTGACATGATCCATAATCTTAGAATGGTCAATTTAATCACTAGAGGTATGCCCAAAAATTTGCTTGCTAGCTTGCCTGCTCTTGATTGTGCCTACACCATATGGAGATTCCTTGAGGAACTATTTCCAAACTATTCCTTGAAAAACTTAGATGAGATTCTTCATAAGTCTATTGCCTTGAGTAAGATGAGATCCAATGATCCCAAATTTGGTGATTGTTTATTTGAGCTTACTAATCTTACGAGTGCCAAAGGAGATGTTGGAATGATTAGCAATATCATTTCCGAAGTCATTAGAATTAATAGAGATGAACATTGTTATGGTCATAATTCTATTGAATCACTCTCTCTAGGAATTTATCCACCATATGACGATGTTGAACATGGATACTATGATGAGGATGATGATAGTGACTATGATCTTGATGATGCAATGAGACACTTTGGTCTTATTGCTAATCTTCGCGGCTACATGGCTGGAGGAAAGGAATGGGTTCTGGATAGTGGGTGTACCGATCATATGACTGGAGACAAAGATATGTTTCGTGAGCTTGATGAAAACAACGGTCCTCGAAAGTATGTCATTTTTGGTGATAACTCAAAGGGTAAGGTGGTTGGCCTTGTTAAGGTGGCCATCTCACATGATAGCTCCATACAAAATGTTATGCTCGTTGAATCTCTTGGCTAAAATTTACTTTCCGTATCTAGACTTGCTGACTTTGGTTTCAATGTCCTATTTACTGAAGTAGATTTCCAAGTGTTCCATAGAGATAATCATAAAATGTTCTTTACCGGTACACGTAGAGGTGATCTTTACATTGTTTATTTCACTAAAAAGGATCAACCTAGAACTTGCCTAATTGCTAAATCCTTGAAATCTTGGTTGTGGCATAGAAGGTTAGATCATGTGGGCATGCGAAATCTTGATAAGCTTACTAAAGGTGATCATATCCTTGGAGTAAACGATGTTATATTTGAAAAGGATAGACTTTGTAGTGCTTGTCAAGCAGGAAAACAAGTTGGAGGAAGTCACCCCGTGAAGAACATTATGACCACGAGAAGACCGCAAGAGCTACTTCATATGGATCTCTTTGGTCCCAATGCCTACAAGAGTCTCGGTGGTAACTCATTTGGTCTAGTCATAGTTGATGATTTTTCAAGATTTACATGGGTGTTCTTTCTTGATGATAAATCGCAGGTCCAAAAGATCTTCAAGAACTTCACTAGGAAGGCCCAAAATCAATTTGAAGTAAAGATCAAGAAGGTGCACAGCGACAATGGAATGGAGTTCAAGAACACAAAGGTGGATACCTTTCTTGATGAAGAAGGGATTTCACATGAGTTCTCGGCTATGTACACGCCTCAACAAAATGGAGTTGTTGAGAGGAAGAACCGAACTCTTATTGAGATGGCGAGAACGATGCTTGATGAGTAAAAGACTCCAAAACACTTTTGGGCGGAAGTAGTTGAGACAGCCTGTCATGCAACAAATCGCTTGTATCTTCACAAGCTGCTCGGCAAGATGGCATACGAGCTTCTCACCGGTAACAAACCCCAAGTTGGATACTTCCGAGTATTCGGCTCAAAGTGCTACATTCTTGATAAGCATCATCATTCTAAATTTGCTCCTAAATCTCATGAAGGTTTCCTACTTGGTTATGGATCAAACTCTCACACTTATCGTGTCTACAACAATTTCACCCGAAAGGTTGAAGAGACGATAGATGTGAACTTTGATGAATCTAACGGCTCGCAAGTAGAGCAATTTCCAATTGATGTAGGAGATAAGGATCCTTCGGAAGCAATTCAAGACTTGTCTATTGGCAAGATTCGTCCAATGAAGGTAAAGGAGAGTACCTCGTCCGTCCAAGTGGAAGCTTCTACCTCACGACAAGGTGAACCAAGAGTTCATACGAAAGCATCCACAAGTGGGACGCACCAAGGTGAACAAAATAAGGAAGTACACCAAGATGAACCTCATCAACCTCCTTCTCCACCAAGACAAGAGAACAACAACACCAATAATGAAGAAGGCCAAGAAGAAGGACAAGATGATGAAGAAGATGTTCCACCCTGACCTAAGCAAAAGCTTTCACAAGTTCTAGCAAGAGTCTCAAGAGACCATCCCGTTGAACAAATCTTCAATGATATTCAAACAGGGAGAATCACTCGCTCTAAAACTCGTTTGGCTAACTTTTGTGAACATTATTCATTCAACTCTAGCATTGAACCTATGAAGGTTGAAGAAGCATTGGAAGATCCGAATTGGATAAACGCCATGCATGAAGAGCTACACAACTTCAAGAGAAATCAAGTGTGGACATTGGTCGAGAAGCCCGACAACAACCACAACATCATTGGTACCAAATGGGTGTTTCGCAACAAGCAAGACGAAGATGGTCAAGTCGTCCGCAACAAAGCTCGTCTCGTCGCCCAAGGCTACACTCAAGTCGAAGGTATGGACTACGGTGAGACATATGCCCCCGTCGCTAGACTAGATTCCATCCGTATCTTACTTGCCTATTCTAATCACCATGATATCACTTTATACCAAATGGACATTAAAAGTGCTTTCCTAAATGGTGAAATTGAGGAGGAAGTTTATGTTAAACAACCTCCCGACTTTGATAATCCTAAGAAACCCGATCACGTTTACAAACTTCACCAAACTCTTTATGGTCTTAAACAAGCTCCTAGAGATTGGACAGATAGATTCTACTCTTTTCACTAAAAGGGTTAATGGTGAATTATTTGTATGCCAAATTTATGTTGATGATATCATATTTGGTTCGACTAACCCTCATTTTAGTGAAAAGTTTGGGAAGCCAATGTCGAAGAAGTTTGAGATGTCTATGATGAGTGAACTCAAGTTCTTTCTTGTTTGCAAATCAAGCAAACTAAGGAAGGCACCTTTGTTTCTCAAGCAAAGTACACCAAGGAATTATTCAAGAAGTTCAACATGCAAGAAAAGCAAAGGTATGAAAACTCCCATGACAACTAGTGGACATCTGGATTTGACCAAGGATGGAAAACCGGTTGACCAAAAGGTTTATCGCTCTATGATTGGTTCGTTATTATATCTATGTGCCTCTCGTCCCGATATTATGCTAAGTGTGTGCATGTGTGCTCGATATCAAGCAGCCCCCAAAGAATGTCATCTTAAGGCTATGAAAAGGATAGTGAGATACTTAATACATACACCAAATTTTGGCATTTGGTATCCTAAGAGGTCCTCTTTTGATCTTGTTGCCTATTCCGACTCGGACTGTGCCGGAGACAAGGTTCATAGAAAGTCCACTTGGGGTACTTGTTAATTTCTTGGTAGATAACTTGTGTATTGGTCCTCCAAGAAACAAAACTCGATATCCTTATCCACCACGGAAGCGGAATACATTGCCGCCGGTTCATGTTGTGCTCAATTACTTTGGATGACCCAAACTCTTAAAGATTATGGGATCAATGTGAAACATGTTCCATTGCTTTGTGACAATGAGAGTGCTATTAAGATTGCTCACAATCCCGTGCAACATTCTCGAACTAAGTATATTGAAGTTCGTCATCATTTCGTTCGAGATCATGTTGCTAAAGGGAACATTGATTTTAAGCATACTCATACCGATAAGCAATTGGCGGATATATTCACCAAACCGCTTGATGAGAAAGTCTTTTGTCGTTTCAGAGGTGAATTGAACATCATTGATGCGTCAAACTTGGAGTAGGAACTCCATTTGGATACATGCAAGGCATGAGCCTATGACTAATCCTTGATACTTCTCTTATGATGATGATCATATGTCTTGGATATTCTTGCACCCTTGCATGCTATCTAACCCTTGTAGGTACTTGGATGAATCTAAATCTATGATATTGTAACTCCCTTAGAACTTGAGCAATCTCTACATCACCAAGTCTCTACACAATGGTGGTTGAATACAAGGAAGCTTGGAACCCTTCAACATATCCTTTGACAAATTCTATATATCAAATTTAATTTGGTATCAAATTTCATGATTGTCATTTTGGATACACAAGTGCTCTTCCTTGCAAAACTAACCCACGTAGGTAGATGAACTCACTTCCAAGTGGTGCTCCCAACCCTTGATGAGCTACATCAACCTCGAGCAACCCACACAAGTTAAACTACATGACTAAGATCAACACCACCACTCAAGGTATGTCATTCCATCTTAGATAAGCTTTACCTCAAGTTATAGGTCAAAGCAACTCAACAATTTGTGAATACATCAAATGGTTAAACATAAAATGGTAACCCCATTTTCAGCTTAAACGTTGAGTATGACTTATGATCAAGTGTTCTCACTTGACTCCTTAGTAAATATAGTCTAACATAGGTGACTTTGTCACCGCCCAATTCTAGATGAAGTTCTCTAGTGTTTCCTTGAGTTTTTGCATTTGTCCTTTGCATATTTATTCCCTTTCCTTTTTCAAAAAAAACTTCATCTAGATTTTCTTTTATCTGGTTAGTTCTACATTTTTTGCATCCAATTCATTGCAAATCCTTCAGTTAATTCCTTGCAAATCTTTGTGAGATCTTATTTTCCTAGTGAGGTGAGGTGACAAATGTTCTCTCTGTCTGGAACTCGGTCATACCGATTCGTCTCTTTCGGTCAAGTCGAACCATTTCGGTGCAACCGAAAAATATAACTCGGTGTCACCGATTTCACTTCAGAGAAAATAATTTTCCACTTGTTCCTGCACTTTTGTTCTAGCTCCACTCGATGATTCTTGTCCTCTACCAGCAGCACAATCTATATGCTACATTGCTCTGTGACTCAAGGACCAAACCTATTTTTAGTCACACTCCATAAGATCCCTTCTTGGAAATTGATGACAAAGGGGGAGAGAGAGATCACATCAAAGCTTATTCTCTTCAAAGGGGGGAGAGAGAAAAAAGAGAGAGAGAGAGAGAGAGAGAAAGGGAGAGAGAAGGCCCTAGATGCTTGGTGTTCAAGAGGAGAGAAGTCACATGTCTTTAAGAGGGGAAAGACATGTCTATGTTATGTTTATGTTCATGATATGTTTTGCCCTGATTTTGTTTACCTATGTTGTCCCATTATCCAATACAAGATTCAGGGGGACAAAGACTGCTAGGGAAGGAAATCCTTGAATTCATTGCATATCTTTATCCTTTGGGGACGTGTCTATATCCAATAGAGTACCCAATACTCACACTCTACATGTCATCCTAATCTTGGTACTCTTGTGGATTCTTTTGTTTGCTCTGTCTACTAGATGCATCTATGTTATCTAACCTTGTTTACTCAGGTTCATCTCTTCCTAAGCCAGCTCAAGACCACAAGGTAAGTATATGCAGCACACTCATGTGCATGAAGATTTCTTGCTAATGTACATATTGTTTGCAAGGAGGAATCATGAACATGAAATTACAATTCCCATATTCACATCATTTGCTCTGATGCATATAGCCAAGATACATGTAACACATTGCTTTGCTCTGTCATGATTATGCATTCACATGCTCTTACATTCTATATTGACATGGATGCATACATGTAGGGGGAGCCCATGCATGTTACATGTCTTTCCAAAGCTTTACTTTTTATTCTGTATATCTTTATCTAAAGCTTTGATGTATGTTATCATCAATTACCAAAAAGGGGGAGATTGAAAGCACAAGTGCTCCCTGGGTGGTTTTGGTAATTAATGCCAACATATCTCTTGTTGGACTAATGTTTTCATCTAGTATATTTTAGACAAGTTCAACAGATGGAGTGGCGTGGACAAGAGGACATGGAACCCTTTCAAGATGCTAAGGACAAAGGATTGGCTCAAGCTCAAAAAGCTCAGGACTCTACATTTTTTACTTTTAGTGATGCAAGATCACATTGAGTCCATAGGAAAAGCCAATACTATTAAAAGGGGATGAGGTGTTGCTTAATGGCTTGCTTGCTCAAAATTCTTAGTGATATGCTCCAAAACCCTCAACTACTTTCTCATATCCACAAATGTCCCAAACCAAAAGTCAAACTCGGCCCCACCAAAATTTCCTACCCGGCGTCACCGAGTTCACTTCACATAGCCACTGCCACAAACCCTAGTCATTTCGGTCTCACCGATGGGATCTCGGTCTCACCGAGATGGGCTTGCAAACTCTCTGTTACCTATTGCAATAATTTTGGTCCCACCGAGATATGCAATCTGTCGGCGTTCTGGGAACGGGTGTCCCCAGACTTGCCTGCCTGCGGCCTGCAGCGTGGCTCAGGCAGGGGCCCAGCGCGGCCCATCTTCATCATCCCAAGCTCAAGACCCTCGCGAGGGGCCAAGCCTCGCGGGGCGGACGGCAGGAAGCTTCCTCAGAGGTAGCCTGGTCAGGTAGGCTCGCGAGGAGGCGGAGAGATCAATGCAAGGGTGTCTCGCGAGGAACCTGTGACGCAAGCCATGACAATCGAGACCAGGCGGGCGCCGGCCTGTGCAGTGTCCTTGTTTCCCCTTTGGTGCAAAGGGGGCAAACACAGGCCAAGGTATCAGGCAAAGATTACCATTCCGGTGCAATGAGACCAAGACCAGCAGGACGGCCGGATGGAGGTCACAGTGGAGCCCAAGATGGCGTCATCACTAGTGCTTTTGGCAGCCGAAGACCACCTTTGGTCAGGATAACTTGTACTAGATGTTCCCTTTAAAATGGCGCCCTTCCCGCTCAATTATTCGGGGAGAGGCCCAGGGCCTCTATAAATAGAGCTAGCCACCACAGAGTAGAGGGGAGAGAAAACCTAGAGACATCGAGAAGAGACATCTGGAAATCTGGTAGAACCCTAGCAGAGAGAGAGAGAGAGAGGCGACTGAACTCACCCTAGCAGTTCATCGCACCAGCTCGAGAACACCTCTCGCAAGGCTGTTCTTCCCTTGTACTGTCCATCATCAGCCCCAGAGGCAATCCACCACACCACACACTTGAGTAGGGTATTACACCACAACGGTGGCCCGAACCAGTATAAACCTCGTGTCTCTTGTGTTGTTCATCATTTTCATCTTAGTTCGCACGAGAGGATCAGACGCAGATCGATAGGGGAAAAATCTCTGTGCGCACACCAGTGTTCGAACCTCAAGGGTCCGTCGGAACCCGAAATCCGACATTTGGCGCGCCAGGTAGGGGTGCGCTGGAACCTTTCTTCCACGGTTCGCGTGTGGCCTTCCGTCGTGTCCATGGCTGACGCTCGTCGGGCTCGCGCCGAGCGCCGGGCTGCTCGTGCCACTCGCGTCGCCCAGACAGCCCTCGTCGGCTGCCCCCCTTGTCGTTCCCTGTCACCTGCCACCAACGCCGCCACCGGCCCGGCGGGGAACGAGCAGCAGGCCTCGTCCCAGCATCCTTCGGCGTGGTAGGATGCCCGCACCGCCACCCCGTCACTGACTCCAGCTGGCTCGTCGTCCCACGCCCGTCGCGCACCCATGGATACGCACACCTCACTGCTCTTGGCGCGGGAGCTCCTGCACTATCGCCCCGTCGACGACCTCTACGAGGAATGGCTCGCCCGCATCACCGAGCTCGTCAGTGCCGTAGGGGTCTCCCCCTTGCGGTCCCTCTCGCTGCCTCACCCTCCGTCCCATGCAGGGGGCGAGGATCAGGAGGCGCCTTCGCCGCCTCCTCCCCAAGAAGGTACCTTGGCTCCAAGGCACGCAGCCCCAGGGCGGGACCCTTCACGTCTGGCACCTGCGTAGCAAGAAGGGAGCTGCCAAGAGATCCCACGTCCCCGGGAAGGTGCTCGCGCGCTCCCAGCACCGGCGCGCCAAGATCGCGCCCCGGCGCCTCCACGACAAGACCCCACGCTGCTCCCAGTGGCGGCATGTGGTGACCCGCGAGAACAAGTCTAGCACCAGCAAAGGGCGCCAGTGACCCACGACGGGCTGCCTCGCCTTCACCCCCAAGCTGCGCGGCGTCATATGGCCAGGCTAGTTCAAGCCTAACCTCCCTCCCCGCTACGATGGCACATCGGACCCCGCGGAGTTCTTGCAGCTCTACGAGGTGGGCATCGTAGCCACCAACGGAGACGAAATGGTCATGGCGAATTGGTTCCCCATGGCGCTCAAGGACGGCGCCCGCACCTGGCTCCTGAACCTGGCTCCCGGCACGATCTCCTCCTGGAGCGAGATGCGCACCCGCTTCATCGCCAACTTCCAGGGCACTCGTGACCGGCCCCCGGCCATGAGCGACCTGTGCCGCATCAAGCAACAGCCAGGAGAAAACCTGTAGAAGTACATCCAGCACTTCAACTACGCTCGCCTCAAGATCCCCAAGGTAACTGAAGAAGCTATCATCTCAGCCTTCTCCGATGGCGTGCGCGACGTCAAGATGAAGGAAGAGCTAGCAATCCATGAAGACCTGTGCACATCCCTGGAGCTGTTCAACTTGGCGACCAAGTGCGCCAGGGCTGAGGAAGGGCATCTCTCCCTCCTCAAGCTCCCGGCTGCCGACCCGGAAGAAAAGAAGCTCAAGGCCAAGGACGTGAAGCGCAAGGGGGCTGCCGTGCTAGCAGCGGAACCGGACACCAAGCGAGGAAGGGATCAGCCTGAGTCATCCAAGGGTGGACGGTAATGCGTGTACCACGACCTCCACACCCACAACACCAACGAGTGTCAAGAACTCAGAGCCATGCGAGATGGGCGAATCAGCCGACGCCCAGAGCGCAACAACAGGGGCTATGGCCGAGGAGGAGGAAGAGGTGGCGGATGATGGGAAGACCGTGACCTTCGCCAGGGATGGCGTGACCGCCCTCGCGAGGATCACTGGAAGGATCAGCCTCACGAGGGAGGGTGGAGGGACCAGCCTCGTGAGGGCCACCCGCACGGCCACTCGGGCCTCCCTCCTCTACCGCCTCCACAAAGGAGGAATGAAGACCAACACCAAGACGATGGGGCTGGGGGCTTCCAAGAGCCGCGTGCAATTTCTTGCATCTTGGGCAGCGCCCAGGCCCCAGCCTCACAGCGCATCTTCAAGCAGTTTGCTCGCGAGGTGAATGCAGTCCTTCCCAAGCTTGAGGCCACGTGCCCTCTCAGGTGGTCTTCGTGCCGCGATCACATTCAGTTCCGCAGACCAGCTCAAGTGTACGGCAATGGCAGGAGTCCTCCCGATGCTTTGCTCCCCAGTCATCAGCAATGTGCAGGTCACCAGGACACTCATCGATGGCGGGGCAGGGCTCAACGTCCTGTCCGTCGAGATGTTCGACAATCTCCAAGTGCCGTACGACCAGCTTCAGCCGACCAAGCCTTTCTCTGGAGTCAGCGATGGTTCCACTGTTCCAATTGGGCAGGTTCGCCTTCCGGTCACCTTCGGGCAACGCAACAACTACCGCACCGAGCTCATCGACTTCGACGTTTCTCACATCCGCCTGCCGTACAACGCCATCCTCGGGTACCCAGCCCTAGCCAAGTTTATGGCAGTGACTCACCATGGTTACAATGTCCTCAAGATGCCAGGAAGCGGTGGAGTCATCACCGTACCCTGTGAAGAAAGGGACGCAGTGTGCTTGCTCGAGCGTGCGTTCCAAGCCGCAGCAATCGAAGACCCAGATCGCAGGAGCGGGAGGCATCCCGAGGCGACCCTCAAGAAGAAGAATACTTCATCTGGCCCGAGCCACAAGGAAGCAGGCACCTCCGGAGGTATTGCATCAGGATTCGCGCCTGATCAGGGAGCGCCGCCCTCTCGCGCATAGGAAGGCGCGCCCGACGCCCTCCTCAGGCAGGGCTCGGGGGCTCTCTCTTGGAGAGCCGCCGACCTTGACAAGGTCGCGGGGGAGGCGCTCGGGCACCACTTGGAGGGGTGCTTTCAAGCACGCTTCCCTCCGGAAGGTACAAGTCAAAGGAGACCCAACCCCCAGGAGTTCATCGCAAGGAACACCCATGAGCTACAAGAGTCCAAAGTCATGCGCGGCAGCCGCCGCTTACCTGCCGTGGCCCCACATCCGGGCGAGGATGGAAGACTGTGCGTTTGCGTCGATGTACCAGGGCTCAACCGAGCTGCGTCCCAGGAGTGCCTATGGCCTTCGGCCGTAGGGCGCTACGTGGGACCACCTCACAGCTACGTTCGCATGCCCTTTGGCCTGCGGAGCACGGTCGCCGCACATTGGTGCCTGTTGTGGAGCATTCTGGAGGCTCAGGAGGTCAGGCATCGTGCGGTCCTAGCGGAGGTGGCGATGGTCCCCGAAGACATAGCAACCCCAAGCTTATGGATTTGGATATCATTAGCATCATGGATATTCAAAGAATTCATACTGACAACATTGCAATCATGCTCATCATTCAAATATTTTGTGCCAAACATTTTATTAACTTCTTCTTCAAATAATTGAGCACAATTTTCCGATCCATTATTTTCAAGAAAGATATTATAAAGATGATCAATAATATGATGCAACCTCAATTCCATTTTTATGTAGTTTTCTTTTATAAACCAAACTAGTGATAAACAAGAAACTAAAATATTCAATTGCAAGATCTAAAGATATACCTCCAAGCACTCACCTCCCCGGCAACGGCGCCAGAAAAGAGCTTGATCTCTACTACACAACTTGTTCTTGCAGACTCGTGTTGGGACTCCAAGCGTAGAGTTTTGTAGGACAGTAGAAAATTTCCCTCAAGTGGATGACCTAAGGTTTATCAATCCGTGGGAGGTGTAGGATGAAGATGGTCTCTCTAAAACTACACTGCAATAAATTCAAGAAATATTTTGTCTCCCCAACACACCCAATACAATGGCAAATTGTATAGGTGCACTAGTTCGGCGAAGAGATGGTGATAAATCTGTAATATGGATGGTAGAAATATATTTTTATAATCTGCATAAACAAAAACAGCAAGGTAGAAAATAGAAAACGGGCACAAAACAGTATTGCAGTGCTTGAAAATTAGGCCTAGGGTCCGTACTTTCACTAGTGCAACCTCTCAACAATGCTAATATAATTGGATCATATAACCATCCCACAACGTGCAATGAAGAATCACTCCAAAGTTCCTACCTAGCGGAGAACATAAGACGAAATTGTTTGTAGGGTACAAAACCACCTCAAAGTTATTCTTTCCGATCAATCTATCCTAGAGTTCGTACTAAAATAACACGAAGCTATTCTTTGCGATCGATCTAACCAAGAATCCGTACCAGAATAACACCAAAGCAAATTCAGATTCATAATATTCAATCCAATACAAAGAACTTCAAAGAGTGCCCCAAGATTTCTACAATAGAAACAAAGACAAGAACATGCATCAACCCCTATGCATAGATTACCCCAATGTCACCTCGGGAATCAGCGAGTTGAGTGCCAAAACATATATCAAGTGAATCTATCTGATACCCCATTGTCACCACGAGTATTCATATGCAATATATATATAAAGTGCTCTCACATCCATAAAATTATTCAATGCGATAACAGCGAAATCTCAAAGGGAAAAACTCAATTCATCACAAGATAGAGAGGGGAAAACACCATATGATGCGACTATAATAACAAAGCCCGTGATACATCAAGATCGTGACATCTCAAGAACACGAGAGAGAGAAAGAGATTAAACACATAGCTACTAGAACAAACCCTCAGCCCCGAGGGTGGACTACTCCCTCCTCATCGTGGTGGCCGCCGGGATGATGAAGATGGCCACGGGTGATGATTCCACCCTCCGGCAGGATGCCCAAACGAGGTCTAGATTGGTTTTTCGGTGGCTACAGAGGCCTGCACTGGTGGAACTTCTGATCTAGGGTTATTTTTTATGGTTTCTGTATTTATAGGATTTTTTGGTGTCGGTTTCACGCGAAGATGGGCCTCGAGGTGAGCACAACCCACCTAGGCAAGCCAGGCCCACCAGGCGCGCCCTGGTGGGTTGTGCCCTCCACGTGGCTCTTCTGGCCCTCCCATGAAGCTTTAGGGGTCTCTTTTGCTCCAAAAAATCGTCAAAAAGTTTCAGCTCATTTGGAGAACTTTCATTTCTGCACAAAAAACAACACCATGGTAGTTCTGCTGAAAATAGCGTCAGTCCCGGTTAGTTCCATGCAAATCATACCAAAACCATATAAAATTGTTGTAAACATGGCATGAATACTTCATCAATTATAGATACATTGGAGATGTATCAACGACCGCGTGAAAGTTGCACCTTCTCACCTTCCCCGATGGAGAGGATCCGGCTGGATCTGTGACCAGCGGTGAGTAGAGAGAGAGTGAGAGAGAGTGTGGCCACCGCTATCGTGTTTAGCTCTAGAGAGGATGAGACAGTGTGAAGAGAGAAACACTAGCAAGCAAGCGCAAAGTCTCCTGCATATATAGTGGAGTACTTTTCTTTTGTCTACTGGAGCCGGCTTGACCTCGTCAATGACTGTCGAGAAGTCTTCATGCACGTGCCCTGGAGGTGCAGTTGTCATCCTTTTGCTCTGGAGCACCGGATTAACATATAACATGAGAAAATGCCACATGACAAGAAACCATAACCTCACTGCCCCAAGGAGACAACATGAATCCCGATGGACATACTAGACGAGGATCAAAGCTCAAATTAAAGATAAACTCGTATAAAAGGGGTCCATCGATAGATGTCCTAATTAACATAGCTAGCTTGACCTAGATGGCAGCCGAGTAGTCTTCGTGCATGTGCCCCCAATGACCAATGCCTTGGAGGAACTCAGTTGTCGCTGTTTAACCCTCGTAGTGATCCGAAGTACATGACACCTAATATTGTGAGATGACAAGAAACTCTTTTTGTAGACTAGCAAGATGGATGTGCGTTGCACATAACATCAAGATGCATTTGTATGAGTAGTTTATCTTTTGAGAGAAAAGGATGAACGAGAGAAGGCCTTATTTGCAAATGAGGAGAGGTGTGTGGGTACCTTTTTGCAAAATTGCCATAGTTTCCTTCCTATCCATCATATATAAATCGGATGGCCTATATTGCAGGATGGCAAGCACACCATCATCACCAACTCTGTTTTTTTGTCATGACCGGTTTTCCAATAAAAATATTTATTGAGAAACCAATCTTTTGAGTCCAGTATGAGAAAATTTCTCCTTACCGGTAGACAAATTCTTGATACAATAAGCCAGTAGCATAAAATGTATTACAGGGTCGAGCTACGGTTGCTCAACCAAATTATTACAAGCACGCCAATAATTATACATAAAGGCGGACATGACACAGCGGTGTGGAGGCATACTACTGACTCGAGGATAGGGCGGTGGTGGAAAAACACAGCGGGGAGTGAGATACATGACTCTAAAACTGGCCTCTCATCGAGCGTCAAGGCGAGGCTCAATGAATTTATTTGGTACCGGAGGCGGATATAATATAGTGACCAAATCCAGGGTCGCACGAGACTGACTGGGATTCCTCTAGGCATCGGACTCGCTATCGAACTCTTCATCCATGAGATCGCCTTCGTCAGCATCTGGCCAAATCAACAAGCCAGTGAGTACTTTGAAAGTACTCGCAAGACAGTTCGGACGTAAGATATAACAAATGCATGCATGAATGCGTCACGATTAATTCACAAATGTACATAAAAAAAATTGCATAACGAAGTAAGGAAAAGGGAAACGGCGGTAGTCCGCCTGAAATCCCAAAACATAAATGAAAGCCGATCGGGTGTCTGAAGCGACGCCTCGAAGGGTGGACAATTAAATATAAGAAAATGATGCCACAGTCGGGCGTCTTAGCGACACCACATAAAGGGCTCTAAAAGAAATGCCACAGTCGGACGTCTGAGCGACATCACAAAAAGGGCTTTAAAAGAAATGCCACAGTCGGACGTCTGAGCGACATCACAGAAAGGGCTTTAAAAGAAATGCCACAGTCGGACGTCTGAGCGACATCACAGAAAGGGCTTTAAAAGAAATGCCACAGTCAGACGTCTGAGCGACATCACAGAAAGGGCTTTAAAAGAAATGCCACAGTCGGACGTCTGAGCGACATCACAGAAAGGGCTTTAAAAGAAATGCCACAGTCGGGCGTCTGAGCGACACCACATAAAGGGCTTTAATTCACAAGTAAATAATACTCATAATCGCCATTCAATTCATGAAAATAAACGGGTTAGTCCATCCATAGGAAATATCTTTAACCGGAATTAGCACTCATACGATTCACCGGAGTCTCTGTCATCCAAACTGGCACTTGTCAGGATAAGATGGTACTGAACTTGGACATAGAATAGATGATTCAAGGAAATATATGACTCTGCAGAGTTTGTACAAAATTTTCCCACAGCCAACGGATTTCCGTAGTCACGAAGGACTAGTTCCGTTTACGGTATTTCGGAAGAAACACAGCTAACCAGTACACACCCATCATACCTCTCGATGCTAGGAATCACCCTAGACATCGTCCAAGAAAAACTTTTGAGACGGGGAGATCACAATCTCGAATAGCATGGGATCAAATTTATATACGCACGCTCTAAGGGGTGCCCCCCTCTCGGTCCCAACCGGAAACACCCATGCCCCCTGACCGGATGACTGGCTTTAATCCAGGGCCATGGAACCATCATCCCGGCCTCTCCTTTTGGTGTGTACCAGGAAAGCGGTTCGCAACTTACTAAACCATATTCCTTGCGGAAAACATGTGGTAGTACAGGGAAGGAAATGGGAGGAACTGGACCGATACGGCTTGACACTGCAGTCACTTAGCCTGGCATAAGACTGGCATGCTACAACACTGCCATCTTACCCATCCTTACGCCAACACATGGCCATTCATATTCGCATCCATCCACTTATGGTTCATCGAACTCACTTACCTCAACAATGCATGGAAATAACGTTCATCGGTATGCTCATCAACATGCCATGAGACAAACTAAATGCAAAAGATGCCAAGACACTCATCATATCAAAAGTTCAAACATGCTTGCCTGGTTCGGAGTAGTCGGAGCCTAGCTCGGTGAAGTTTGCGGTCCCGTCACCTCCTTCGGTATCTACGGTATAAAGAAAATATATGTGCTATCGTAAATACCGTGAGGTGCAAAAAAGTATTCCAAATTTTTTTCAAATAAATATGATAGAAACTAGACAAAAATCTGAAGAGAACAGAAAAAGAATCAATCAAAAATATTATTCTGTTTAAAAGTTATAAAGGTTTTTGTCCAGGGACTCATCTGTAATGAAACAGAAAGTTCCCAGGGGCTAGCTTATAAAAACACAAGACGTTCCAGTATTGAATACGCCAGCCCAGAGGGGAAAACGCATTTTGCCCGAAGGCGCTACCAGAAAACGTTTCCCATAGAGATGACAGAGAGGCTGACGGTGGGGTCCCACTCGTCAGGTTTAATTTTTCAAAAGGGAGGGACGAGGCTCGTCGGCGCCCGAGAGCCACGGTGGTCGCCGGCGGCGATCCACGGCGAGGCAGGGAGATCGGAGGGTACCTCCGTGATCAGGTCTCCTTCCCGCGTCGGTTGGTGGTGGTGGTGGTCGCCGGCGAGTACCACGTCGACGGCGAGCTTTGCTCCGGCGGACGGCGGCTCGGGTGGTCGAGGGACTCGTCGGAGAGGGCTGCAGAGATCAAATTGAGGAGGGGGTTAGGCTCCTAGTAGCTAGAGGGAGTAATAGACGGGGCTAGAGCGCCGGAGATGGCCTCACCGGAGCGAATCGTGGTGGAGGCCGAGGCGGATCGGGGCGGCCGGAGTTGGGGGAGGAGACCTCCTCGAGGTCCTCCTAGTGGCCTGGCGGGGCGTTGGTGAGGTGTAGTGATGATGCGTGCACGAGGGTGAGCTCGGGGGCCCTTTATATAGGTGGTCCGAGGCGGTGGCCGTGAATGGGGATCTCCGGTGACGATTACGGCGGCGCAGGGCTTGGTCGGGGTAATTAGGACGTTGTGCGTCATCGTGGAGGTCCACGGTTCCGTTTTGGTGCTAATCGAGCTGGAGTTTGGTGCTTTGGGGGTGAGTTCGACAGAACGGGGCGGCGCGGGCCCGTCGGCGGCAGGGAGCGCGTCCCGTGCTTGCCGGCCACGGTGGCGGCGCCACGGGCGTGCGCTGGCACGCATGAGGCCACGCGGAGAGCAGAGGGGCGATGGGCGGCGTGGAACGGCGTTGAGCCGCCGTTCTTGTCCCCTGTCGGCTGTAACGGGGTCTCGGCCGCCGCAAGACACGCCGGCGCAGGCGGCCAGGGGCGCCACCGATGCCGGGAAGACGCCAAGCGCGCGTGCGGGGGTGCTGGCCAGGGAGAAGAGGCCGCGCGCAACGCGCCAAGCGCACTGTCGACGCGTGAGTGAAGCTGACTGACGAAGAACAACACTGAAATCTGAATTTACTGAATTTGCAAAGGAACAGTGCAGCTCAAGTGTTCGACAGAATGCTTTTGGCCTCTGGGGATTTTTCCTTGAGCTAATTTTTGGTGGAGTGGCTTCTCATTGCTCAATTAGGCTGCCTGAATTTTGGTGGAATTTTTGGAGAAGTGTAGATATGAATTTCACCAAAGTTGGCAAATCTGGTCCAAACTTGCAGAGACTGAATTTTGAAAATTTTGAAAAGGGGAGGAGTGGATCAAGATGGTTCTGGGTTGTGGGTTCAAAGAACTATCTAGGAGAGTTGGTTTGAGGTAAAAACTCAAAAGCAAAAGGGTACTTGCTTTGAAAATCACTCAGGCTCCAAATAATTTTCAGAAATGATTTGAGGGGAAAAATAATTAGAATAAAATCCAAAACTTGCTTGGATGAGTTGGGACAGAGATCTTAGGTTCATTTCAAGGAGGAGGGGAGGTTTTGGAGGGGTTTTACCATATGGGCAAAATACAAAATCATGGGTGGTTTCTAGGATATGAAAATCCAAATTTTCATAGAGTTTCTTTTTAAAAGAAAAAGATCAAACTCCCAAAATAATTTGAGAGGGAACCAACAGAGGAGAAGTTTCAAAATATCAAACACCATAGTTTGAAGAAAAAAATAAAATCCTTGCCAAAGAAAAGGAAGTTTTTAAGAGGAAGGTTTTCTGAAAAAAAAAATTTAAAAGCCTTCAAAAAGGAATTCAACAAAGTTTTTGATGAAAACCAATTAAAATTTTGGGAGTGTCACAGCACCTACCCCGTTAGGAAAAATCTCGTCCCCGAGATTTCAGCTGATCCTTAAATAAGTGTGGATGCTCTGTCCGAAGAAAATCCTCCCTTTCCCAAGTTGCTTCACTTTCGGTGTGATTGCTCCACTGAACTCTGAAAAATTTGATGGTTTTCTGTCGGGTCCTCCTTTCAGACTCCTCTAATATTTTTACTGGGCGTTCCCGATAAGTGAGGTCTGGTTGCACGTCAATGTTCTCATGGGATACTTGCTTCTCTGGTTTGCTTACGCACTTCCACAATTGAGAGACGTGGAATACGTCGTGAATGTCGGACAAGTCTTTGGGTAAGTCTAGCTGGTAGGCTACAGTGCCTCTTCGTGCCACTATGCAGAATGGTCCAATGAATCTTGGTGCTAGCTTCCCTTTAATCTTAAACTGTTGCAGTCCCCTCATAGGTGATACTCGTAGGTACACAAATTCACCGGGTTCAAAATTGACCCCACGATGTTTCTGATCGTAATAATTTTTCTGTCGGCTTTGAGCGGTCTTGAGTCGGTCCTTGATTAGCTTGACTTTTTCCTCGGCTTCTTTGAGCATGTCTGGGCCGAAGATACGGCTGTCTCCGGTCTCTGACCAATTTAGCGGGGTACGACACCTCTGTCCGTATAGGGCTTCAAAAGGTGCCATTTGCAGGCTGGCCTGGTAGCTGTTGTTATATGCGAACTCGGCATATGGCAGACTTTCCTCCCAACTGGTTCCATAGGTGAGGACACATGCTCTCAGCATGTCTTCTAAAATTTGGTTAACGCATTCAGTCTGTCCATCAGTCTGGGGATGGTAGGCTATACAGAAGGCCAATTGAGTTCCCAGAGCCTGTTGTAAATGATCCCAGAATTTCGAGACAAATTGAGTGCCTCGGTCAGATATTATAGTCTTCGGGACTCCATGCAGACAAACTATACGGGAGAGATAAATCCTGGCAAGCTTCTGAGTGTTGTAGGTTGCCTTCACTAGAATAAAATGTGCCACCTTGGTTAATCTATCGGTGATGACCCATATGGCATCATTCCCGTGTCGTGACCGAGGTAGTCTGACAATAAAATCCATCCCTATTTCATCCCATTTCCACTCAGGTATTTTGTTTGGTTGCAGTAGTCCGGCTGGTCTCTGATGCTCAGCTTTTATGCGTTGACAAGAATCGCAACATGCAACGAATGTGGCTATGTCCCTCTTCATACCGTGCCACCAAAACCTTTCCTGAATATCCTTATACATTTTGGTTCCTCCAGGGTGGATTGAATATGGAGTGGTGTGTGCTTCAGCTAGGATCTGCTGTTTGAGGTCTTCTATGTTTGGCACACAGAGTCTGTTTTCGTACCGTAATATCCCATCATTGCCTATGATGAACTCCGAGGCCTTGCCCATACTCACCTTTCTTTTAATTCCTTCAATACTGGGGTGACCAGGCTGAGCTTCTTTAATCCTCTCCACAAGGTCGGGCTTTATCTCCAAGTTTGATATGGTGCCTTCTGCTACCATCATCAAGTTGAGCTTGGCAAATTCTTCTCGGAATTCGGGCCTCAAGCTGTGCGGTTTGTTTTCGTCGGAGTTGGGATTCCGACTAAGAGCATCGGCCACTACATTTTCCTTCCCTGGATGGTAATGGATACCAACATCATAATCCTTTACCAATTCCAACCAACGTCGTTGTCGTAAGTTTAGTTCTGGCTGAGTGAAAATATATTTGAGACTTTTATGGTCCGTGTAAATTTCACATCGATTTCCAAGCAAGAAATGCCTCCATTCCTTAAGTGCATGAATAACTGCTGCCATTTCTAAGTCATGAGTGGGATAATTTTCCTCATGCTTGCGGAGTTGTCGTGAAGCGTATGCAACAACCTTGCCTTCTTGCATCAACACGCATCCGAGACCCTTTCTGGACGCATCACAATACACTTCAAAATTCTTGTGTATGTCGGGTACAATTAATACCGGTGCTGTTGTTAATTTACGTTTTAACTCCTGGAAACTCTTCTCGCAGGCTTCTGTCCATTCAAATTTCTTGTCTTTCTTGAGTAACTGAGTTATTGGCTTGGCTAGGGTGGAGAATCCTTCAATAAATCTGCGATAATATCCTGCCATTCCCAAGAAACTTCGTACGTCAGTTACGCTGGCTGGTGCCTTCCAGTCAAGTATGGCTCTGACTTTCTCCGGGTCCACTGCGATACCGTCTTGGGTTAGCACGTGGCCTAGAAAGCCTACTTGTCTGAGCCAAAATTCGCACTTGCTGAACTTGGCATACAATTGGTGTTTTCTGAGTTCTCCTAGCACAATCCTGAGATGTTCCGCGTGCTCTTCTGGTGTCTTGGAGTATACTAGAATATCATCGATGAATACCACAACGAACTTGTCCATATACTTCATAAATACTTTGTTCATGAGGTGACCAAAATATGCAGGGGCATTAGTTAGCCCAAAAGGCATAACTGTGAACTCATATAGTCCATATCTGGAGGTGAAGGCTGTTTTGGGGATATCTTTTGTTCGTACCTTCAATTGATGATATCCTGACCTTAAGTCAATCTTTGAGAATACCTTGGCCTGAGCGAGCTGATCAAATAAATCATTTATTCGTGGCATCGGGTATTTGTTCTTGACTGTGACCATGTTAAGTGCTCGGTAGTCTATGCACAATCTCAGTGTTCCATCTTTCTTTTTGGCAAATAAAATTGGTGATCCCCAAGGTGAGGAGCTGGCTCGAATATATCCCTTGTCCAGTAATTCCTTTATTTGTTTCTTCAATTCTATCAACTCGGATGGTGCCATTCTGTATGGTTTCTTGTATATGGGGGTGGTTCCTGGTGCTAGCTCAATGCTGAATTCTATTTCTCGGTCTAGTGGCATGCCGGGTAGCTCTTCAGGGAATACGTCTGGAAATTCACACACTACTGGAACCTTGTTTAGCTCAGAAACGTCCACCTTATTCAATCTCGGTTGCCGGGGTATTTTTCCTTCCTTGGCTGATACTCTTATTGTCTTCCCTTGGTGGTGTGTGAGAATTACGGTCCTGTTGAAACAGTCGATAAAACCCTTGTTGGTGGTTAGCCAGTCCATCCCTAGGATGACATCCAGTCCTTTATTTTCCAACACAATAAGATTTGCGTGAAACTCCAATCCTTCGAACTCAATGACTACATTCTGACACTGTCATGTTCCTTTGTTTGAGGTCCTCGAACTCTTTCTTCTTGATTTTCATAATACTCTTGGGAATGTGTGCACCACGGAAACCTTCCTTGAAATCATCCCAGGTTATATCATTTTCGTTGGGGTGCATGTGCAGAAAATTCTCCCACCATGATGCAGCTGCTCCTGTGAGATAGTGCGGAGCATATAATACTTTCTCGAGATCTGAACATTTTGCAATAATTAATTTTCTCTCCATATCTCGAAGCCAATCCTCGGCTTCAAGAGGTTTGTCTGTATGAGAAAATGTTGGGGACGTGTCTTCTGCAGCTCAGATAACTTGGAGTGCTGCTGATACTGTCCATGGTGATTTCCCATGTTGATGACTTGGTTCATCATTTCCCGATGTTGTTGCTGACTCTGCTCATAAAGGCGGCACATTTGGGAGAGTGCCGTTTCACTGTTCTGCTGACTTGACTGCCCTTGTGAGAAATTGTTGCCTGGTTGAGTGTCATAATCTCCCTCTGGCGGAGTAGGCATGGAGCGAGTCCAAGGACGAGACATTTTTCACTGTGGGGATATATTTTGCAAAACTCATAAGAAAAAACGAAAATGGTCGCAAAACAAATCCAAGAAAATCGCACAAGGATGACAAATAATTAAAAAGACCAAGGTCGCTTAAGAAAACAAATTGATTTGCGCACGGAGAAGGACTGCTCATTACATATCTTACACGCGAGCGGTAATTATACAATACATCACTCAGGATATGTGTACATAATCCTGACATGTTATTTAGGCCAGTGCACTTCTCCAGTTCCTACATGATGCGCAAACAAGCTACTTCTCACAACCTATGTACATATAAACATATCATACAAAGCAGCACACCGCATGGCGGCTAAGCGTACTCAGGTGGAGATGTTGACGACCTCCTTGGCCCTGCCAAGGGTGAGGCATAGTGAGGCTGGGGACTCGACCTCCTCCTCACTAATAGGCTCCAGACGTGAAGAGCTACGTCGGGTAAATGGAGCGGGTGCCAGGGGCAGAGCAACACGAATAGGAGTAGGCACAACGGGTGGTGCAGTGCGTGCAGGAGTGGGCGTAATGGCCTGGTTGAACTCTTCGGTGGTAGGCAGGCGACGAGTAGGTGCATAAGATGCTGATGAAGAGACAAAAGTCAATGGCGGTGCGGCGGGCAGGAGCTCCCTCCTGTTGGCGGCACAGCCATGGATTGAGTCCATGCGGGCAGCTACGAAGTCGTCCACCAGGTTGTCGAAGGCTGCCTCCAGAGCCCGGAGATACTCAATAAGCATCTCAAAAGCCTCATCTCGTTCTTCTCTGGGGCAGGAGAATGCGTAGTGACAAGTGTAAGGCACATGGCATGGAAGATAGCGGTAGCGACGAGTCTTCATCGCGGGAAGGACATCCCTCAGGCGAGCTATCGCCTCACGGGCTGCCATCTGCATAGCATGCCTCTCCGTAGGCATGGCTCTTCCCACGAACCGGAAGCGGCGTAACTCACCACGCCCTCCCCTGAACTGCACTGTGGCCTGGTGCATGGTCAGACTGTCGTTGACCTTGTGCTGGTAGAGTGTGAAGACTGGGCGCACAGACGGCCCCATCGCGACCTGAACGATGAAGGAGAGAAGCTTGACGAACCCATCGGGCACGTTGGCGAAGGTCTGAGACTCGCAGCTGTTGTCGGCCATCTACAAAGGTAAGAAAAAATTTTGAATGGTCAGATCATATATTTATGCTGACAGTCAGAAAATGACTACAATAGCAAAAATATAAATTAGCTCTATCATGCTAATAACCAATTAGCGATCGCACCTAGTGGCTTCCTACAGTCAGCCTGGCTCTGGTACCAAGCCTGTCACGACCAGTTTTCCAATAAAAATATTTATTGAGAAACCAATCTTTTGAGTCCAGTATGAGAAAATTTCTCCTTACCGGTAGACAAATTCTTGATACAATAAGCCAGTAGCATAAAATGTATTACAGGGTCGAGCTACCGTTGCTCAACCAAATTATTACAAGCACGCCAATAATTATACATAAAGGCGGACATGACACAGCGGTGTGGAGGCATACTACTGACTCGAGGATAGGGCGGTGGTGGAAAAACACAGCGGGGAGTGAGATACATGACTCTAAAACAGGCCTCTCATCGAGCGTCAAGGCGAGGCTCAGTGAATTTATTTGGTAGCGGAAGCGGATATAATATAGTGACCAAATCCAGGGTCGCACGAGACTGACTGGGATTCCTCTAGGCGTCGGACTCGCTATCGAACTCTTCATCCATGAGATCGCCTTCGTCAGCATCTGGCCAAATCAACAAGCCAGTGAGTACTTTGAAAGTACTCGCAAGACAGTTCGGACGTAAGATATAACAAATGCATGCATGAATGCGTCACGATTAATTCACAAATGTACATAAAAAAAATTGCATAACGAAGTAAGGAAAAGGGAAACGGCGGTAGTCCGCCTGAAATCCCAAAACATAAATGAAAGCCGATCGGGTGTCTGAAGCGACGCCTCAAAGGGTGGACAATTAAATATAAGAAAATGATGCCACAGTCGGGCGTCTTAGCGACACCACATAAAGGGCTCTAAAAGAAATGCCACAGTCGGACGTCTGAGCGACATCACAAAAAGGGCTTTAAAAGAAATGCCACAGTCGGACGTCTGAGCGACATCACAGAAAGGGCTTTAAAAGAAATGCCACAGTCGGACGTCTGAGCGACATCACAGAAAGGGCTTTAAAAGAAATGCCACAGTCGGACGTCTGAGCGACATCACAGAAAGGGCTTTAAAAGAAATGCCACAGTCGGACGTCTGAGCGACATCACAGAAAGGGCTTTAAAAGAAATGCCACAGTCGGGCGTCTGAGCGACACCACATAAAGGGCTTTAATTCACAAGTAAATAATACTCATAATCGCCATTCAATTCATGAAAATAAATGGGTTAGTCCATCCATAGGAAATATCTTTAACCGGAATTAGCACTCATACGATTCACCGGAGTCTCTGTCATCAAAACTGGCACTTGTCAGGATAAGATGGTACTGAACTTGGACATAGAATAGATGATTCAAGGAAATATATGACTCTGCAGAGTTTGTACAAAATTTTCCCACAGCCAACGGATTTCCGTAGTCACGAAGGACTAGTTCCGTTTACGGTATTTCGGAAGAAACACAGCTAACCAGTACACACCCATCATACCTCTCGATGCTAGGAATCACCCTAGACATCGTCCAAGAAAAACTTTTGAGACGGGGAGATCACAATCTCGAATAGCATGGGATCAAATTTATATACGCACGCTCTAAGGGGTGCCCCCCTCTCGGTCCCAACCGGAAACACCCATGCCCCCTGACCGGATGACTGGCTTTAATCCAGGGCCATGGAACCATCATCCCGGCCTCTCCTTTTGGTGTGTACCAGGAAAGCGGTTCGCAACTTACTAAACCATATTCCTTGCGGAAAACATGTGGTAGTACAGGGAAGGAAATGGGAGGAACTGGACCGATACGGCTTGACACCGCAGTCACTTAGCCTGGCATAAGACTGGCATGCTACAACACTGCCATCTTACCCATCCTTACGCCAACACATGGCCATTCATATTCGCATCCATCCACTTATGGTTCATCGAACTCACTTACCTCAACAATGCATGGAAATAACGTTCATCGGTATGCTCATCAACATGCCATGAGACTAACTAAATGCAAAAGATGCCAAGACACTCATCATATCAAAAGTTCAAACATGCTTGCCTGGTTCGGAGTAGTCGGAGCCTAGCTCGGTGAAGTTTGCGGTCCCGTCACCTCCTTCGGTATCTACGGTATAAAGAAAATATATGTGCTATCGTAAATACCGTGAGGTGCAAAAAAGTATTCCAAATTTTTTTCAAATAAATATGATAAAAACTAGACAAAAATCTGAAGAGAACAGAAAAAGAATCAATCAAAAATATTATTCTGTTTAAAAGTTATAAAGGTTTTTGTCCAGGGACTCATCTGTAATGAAACAGAAAGTTCCCAGGGGCTAGCTTATAAAAACAGAAGACGTTCCAGTATTGAATACGCCAGCCCAGAGGGGAAATCGCATTTTACCCGAAGGCGCTACCAGAAAACGTTTCACATAGAGATGACAGAGAGGCTGACGGTGGGGTCCCACTCGTCAGGTTTAATTTTTCAAAAGGGAGGGACGAGGCTCGTCGGCGCCCGAGAGCCATGGTGGTCGCCGGCGGCGATCCACGGCGAGGCAGGGAGATCGGAGGGTACCTCCGTGATCAGGTCTCCTTCCCGCGTCGGTTGGTGGTGGTGGTGGTCGCCGGCGAGTACCACGTTGACGGCGAGCTTTGCTCCGGCGGACGGCAGCTCGGGTGGTCGAGGGACTCGTCGGAGAGGGCTGCAGAGATCAAATTGAGGAGGGGGTTAGGCTCCTGGTAGCTAGAGGGAGTAATAGACGGGGTTAGAGCGCCGGAGATGGCCTCACCGGAGCGAATCGTGGTGGAGGCCGAGGCGGATCGGGGCGGCCGGAGTTGGGGGAGGAGACCTCCTCGAGGTCCTCCTAGTGGCCTGGCGGGGCGTTGGTGAGGTGTAGTGATGATGCGTGCACGAGGTGAGCTCGGGGGCCCTTTATATAGGTGGTCCGAGGCGGTGGCCGTGAATGGGGATCTCCGGTGACGATTACGGCGGCGCAGGGCTTGGTCGGGGTAATTAGGATCTCCGGTGCGTCATCGTGGAGGTCCACGGTTCCGTTTTGGTGCTAATCGAGCTGGAGTTTGGTGCTTTGGGGGTGAGTTCGACAGAACGGGGCGGCGCGGGCCCGTCGGCGGCAGGGAGCGCGTCCCGTGCTTGCCGGCCACGGTGGCGGTGCCACGGGCGTGCGCTGGCACGCATGAGGCCACGCGGAGAGCAGAGGGGCGATGGGCGGCGTGGAACGACGTTGAGCCGCCGTTCTTGTCCCCTGTCGGCTGTAACGGGGTCTCGGCCGCCGCAAGACACGCCGGCGCGGGCGGCCAGGGGTGCCACCGATGCCGGGAAGACGCCAAGCGCGCGTGCGGGGGTGCTGGCCAGGGAGAAGAGGCCGCGCGCAACGCGCCAAGCGCACTGTCGACGCGTGAGTGAAGCTGACTGACGAAGAACAACACTGAAATCTGAATTTACTGAATTTGCAAAGGAACAGTGCAGCTCAGGTGTTCGACAGAATGCTTTTGGCCTCTGGGGATTTTTCCTTGAGCTAATTTTTGGTGGAGTGGCTTCTCATTGCTCAATTAGGCTGCCTGAATTTTGGTGGAATTTTTGGAGAAGTGTAGATATGAATTTCACCAAAGTTGGCAAATCTGGTCCAAACTTGCAGAGACTGAATTTTGAAAATTTTGAAAAGGGGAGGAGTGGATCAAGATGGTTCTGGGTTGTGGGTTCAAAGAACTATCTAGGAGAGTTGGTTTGAGGTAAAAACTCAAAAGCAAAAGGGTACTTGCTTTGAAAATCACTCAGGCTCCAAATAATTTTCAGAAATGATTTGAGGGGAAAAATAATTAGAATAAAATCCAAAACTTGCTTGGATGAGTTGGGACAGAGATCTTAGGTTCATTTCAAGGAGGAGGGGAGGTTTTGGAGGGGTTTTACCATATGGGCAAAATACAAAATCATGGGTGGTTTCTAGGATATGAAAATCCAAATTTTCATAGAGTTTCTTTTTAAAAGAAAAAGATCAAACTCCCAAAATAATTTGAGAGGGAACCAACAGAGGAGAAGTTTCAAAATATCAAACACCATAGTTTGAAGAAAAAAATAAAATCCTTGCCAAAGAAAAGGAAGTTTTTAAGAGGAAGGTTTTCTGAAAAAAAAAATTTAAAAGCCTTCAAAAAGGAATTCAACAAAGTTTTTGATGAAAACCAATTAAAATTTTGGGAGTGTCACAGCACCTACCCCCTTAGGAAAAATCTCCTCCCCGAGATTTCAGCTGATCCTTAAATAAGTGTGGATGCTCTGTCCGAAGAAAATCCTCCCTTTCCCAAGTTGCTTCACTTTCGGTGTGATTGCTCCACTGAACTCTGAAAAATTTGATGGTTTTCTGTCGGGTCCTCCTTTCAGACTGCTCTAATATTTTTACTGGGCGTTCCCGATAAGTGAGGTCTGGTTGCACGTCAATGTTCTCATGGGATACTTGCTTCTCTGGTTTGCTTACGCACTTCCACAATTGAGAGACGTGGAATACGTCGTGAATGTCGGACAAGTCTTTGGGTAAGTCTAGCTGGTAGGCTACAGTGCCTCTTCGTGCCACTATGCAGAATGGTCCAATGAATCTTGGTGCTAGCTTCCCTTTAATCTTAAACTGTTGCAGTCCCCTCATAGGTGATACTCGTAGGTACACAAATTCACCGGGTTCAAAATTGACCCCACGATGTTTCTGATCGTAATAATTTTTCTGTCGGCTTTGAGCGGTCTTGAGTCGGTCCTTGATTAGCTTGACTTTTTCCTCGGCTTCTTTGAGCATGTCTGGGCCGAAGATACGGCTGTCTCCGGTCTCTGACCAATTTAGCGGGGTACGACACCTCTGTCCGTATAGGGCTTCAAAAGGTGCCATTTGCAGGCTGGCCTGGTAGCTGTTGTTATATGCGAACTCGGCATATGGCAGACTTTCCTCCCAACTGGTTCCATAGGTGAGGACACATGCTCTCAGCATGTCTTCTAAAATTTGGTTAACGCATTCAGTCTGTCCATCAGTCTGGGGATGGTAGGCTATACAGAAGGCCAATTGAGTTCCCAGAGCCTGTTGTAAATGATCCCAGAATTTCGAGACAAATTGAGTGCCTCGGTCAGATATTATAGTCTTCGGGACTCCATGCAGACAAACTATACGGGAGAGATAAATCCTGGCAAGCTTCTGAGTGTTGTAGGTTGCCTTCACTAGAATAAAATGTGCCACCTTGGTTAATCTATCGGTGATGACCCATATGGCATCATTCCCGTGTCGTGACCGAGGTAGTCTGACAATAAAATCCATCCCTATTTCATCCCATTTCCACTCAGGTATTTTGTTTGGTTGCAGTAGTCCGGCTGGTCTCTGATGCTCAGCTTTTATGCGTTGACAAGAATCGCAACATGCAACGAATGTGGCTATGTCCCTCTTCATACCGTGCCACCAAAACCTTTCTTGAATATCCTTATACATTTTGGTTCCTCCAGGGTGGATTGAATATGGAGTGGTGTGTGCTTCAGCTAGGATCTGCTGTTTGAGGTCTTCTATGTTTGGCACACAGAGTCTGTTTTCGTACCGTAATATCCCATCATTGCCTATGATGAACTCCGAGGCCTTGCCCATACTCACCTTTCTTTTAATTCCTTCAATACTGGGGTGACCAGGCTGAGCTTCTTTAATCCTCTCCACAAGGTCGGGCTTTATCTCCAAGTTTGATATGGTGCCTTCTGCTACCATCATCAAGTTGAGCTTGGCAAATTCTTCTCGGAATTCGGGCCTCAAGCTGTGCGGTTTGTTTTCGTCGGAGTTGGGATTCCGACTAAGAGCATCGGCCACTACATTTTCCTTCCCTGGATGGTAATGGATACCAACATCATAATCCTTTACCAATTCCAACCAACGTCGTTGTCGTAAGTTTAGTTCTGGCTGAGTGAAAATATATTTGAGACTTTTATGGTCCGTGTAAATTTCACATCGATTTCCAAGCAAGAAATGCCTCCATTCCTTAAGTGCATGAATAACTGCTGCCATTTCTAAGTCATGAGTGGGATAATTTTCCTCATGCTTGCGGAGTTGTCGTGAAGCGTATGCAACAACCTTGCCTTCTTGCATCAACACGCATCCGAGACCCTTTCTGGACGCATCACAATACACTTCAAAATTCTTGTGTATGTCGGGTACAATTAATACCGGTGCTGTTGTTAATTTACGTTTTAACTCCTGGAAACTCTTCTCGCAGGCTTCTGTCCATTCAAATTTCTTGTCTTTCTTGAGTAACTGAGTTATTGGCTTGGCTAGGGTGGAGAATCCTTCAATAAATCTGCGATAATATCCTGCCATTCCCAAGAAACTTCGTACGTCAGTTACGCTGGCTGGTGCCTTCCAGTCAAGTATGGCTCTGACTTTCTCCGGGTCCACTTCGATACCGTCTTGGGTTAGCACGTGGCCTAGAAAGCCTACTTGTCTGAGCCAAAATTCGCACTTGCTGAACTTGGCATACAATTGGTGTTTTCTGAGTTCTCCTAGCACAATCCTGAGATGTTCCGCGTGCTCTTCTGGTGTCTTGGAGTATACTAGAATATCATCGATGAATACCACAACGAACTTGTCCATATACTTCATAAATACTTTGTTCATGAGGTGACCAAAATATGCAGGGGCATTAGTTAGCCCAAAAGGCATAACTGTGAACTCATATAGTCCATATCTGGAGGTGAAGGCTGTTTTGGGGATATCTTTTGTTCGTACCTTCAATTGATGATATCCTGACCTTAAGTCAATCTTTGAGAATACCTTGGCCTGAGCGAGCTGATCAAATAAATCATTTATTCGTGGCATCGGGTATTTGTTCTTGACTGTGACCATGTTAAGTGCTCGGTAGTCTATGCACAATCTCAGTGTTCCATCTTTCTTTTTGGCAAATAAAATTGGTGATCCCCAAGGTGAGGAGCTGGCTCGAATATATCCCTTGTCCAGTAATTCCTTTATTTGTTTCTTCAATTCTATCAACTCGGATGGTGCCATTCTGTATGGTTTCTTGTATATGGGGGTGGTTCCTGGTGCTAGCTCAATGCTGAATTCTATTTCTCGGTCTAGTGGCATGCCGGGTAGCTCTTCAGGGAATACGTCTGGAAATTCACACACTACTGGAACCTTGTTTAGCTCAGAAACGTCCACCTTATTCAATCTCGGTTGCCGGGGTATTTTTCCTTCCTTGGCTGATACTCTTATTGTCTTCCCTTGGTGGTGTGTGAGAATTACGGTCCTGTTGAAACAGTCGATAAAACCCTTGTTGGTGGTTAGCCAGTCCATCCCTAGGATGACATCCAGTCCTTTATTTTCCAACACAATAAGATTTGCGTGAAACTCCAATCCTTCGAACTCAATGACTACATTCTGACACTGTCATGTTCCTTTGTTTGAGGTCCTCGAACTCTTTCTTCTTGATTTTCATAATACTCTTGGGAATGTGTGCACCACGGAAACCTTCCTTGAAATCATCCCAGGTTATATCATTTTCGTTGGGGTGCATGTGCAGAAAATTCTCCCACCATGATGCAGCTGCTCCTGTGAGATAGTGCGGAGCATATAATACTTTCTCGAGATCTGAACATTTTGCAATAATTAATTTTCTCTCCATATCTCGAAGCCAATCCTCGGCTTCAAGAGGTTTGTCTGTATGAGAAAATGTTTGGGGACGTGTCTTCTGCAGCTCAGATAACTTGGAGTGCTGCTGATACTGTCCATGGTGATTTCCCATGTTGATGACTTGGTTCATCATTTCCCGATGTTGTTGCTGACTCTGCTCATAAAGGCGGCACATTTGGGAGAGTGCCGTTTCACTGTTCTGCTGACTTGACTGCCCTTGTGAGAAATTGTTGCCTGGTTGAGTGTCATAATCTCCCTCTGGCGGAGTAGGCATGGAGCGAGTCCAAGGACGAGACATTTTTCACTGTGGGGATATATTTTGCAAAACTCATAAGAAAAAACGAAAATGGTCGCAAAACAAATCCAAGAAAATCGCACAAGGATGACAAATAATTAAAAAGACCAAGGTCGCTTAAGAAAACAAATTGATTTGCGCACGGAGAAGGACTGCTCATTACATATCTTACACGCGAGCGGTAATTATACAATACATCACTCAGGATATGTGTACATAATCCTGACATGTTATTTAGGCCAGTGCACTTCTCCAGTTCCTACATGATGCGCAAACAAGCTACTTCTCACAACCTATGTACATATAAACATATCATACAAAGCAGCACACCGCATGGCGGCTAAGCGTACTCAGGCGGAGATGTTGACGACCTCCTTGGCCCTGCCAAGGGTGAGGCATAGTGAGGCTGGGGACTCGACCTCCTCCTCACTAATAGGCTCCAGACGTGAAGAGCTACGTCGGGTAAATGGAGCGGGTGCCAGGGGCGGAGCAACACGAATAGGAGTAGGCACAACGGGTGGTGCAGTGCGTGCAGGAGTGGGCGTAATGGCCTGGTTGAACTCTTCGGTGGTAGGCAGGCGACGAGTAGGTGCATAAGATGCTGATGAAGAGACAAAAGTCAATGGCGGTGCGGCGGGCAGGAGCTCCCTCCTGTTGGCGGCACAGCCATGGATTGAGTCCATGCGGGCAGCTACGAAGTCGTCCACCAGGTTGTCGAAGGCTGCCTCCAGAGCCCGGAGATACTCAATAAGCATCTCAAAAGCCTCATCTCGTTCTTCTCTGGGGCAGGAGAATGCGTAGTGACAAGTGTAAGGCACATGGCATGGAAGATAGCGGTAGCGACGAGTCTTCATCGCGGGAAGGACATCCCTCAGGCGAGCTATCGCCTCACGGGCTGCCATCTGCATAGCATGCCTCTCCGTAGGCATGGCTCTTCCCACGAACCGGAAGCGGCGTAACTCACCACGCCCTCCCCTGAACTGCACTGTGGCCTGGTGCATGGTCAGACTGTCGTTGACCTTGTGCTGGTAGAGTGTGAAGACTGGGCGCACAGACGGCCCCATCGCGACCTGAACGATGAAGGAGAGAAGCTTGACGAACCCATCGGGCACGTTGGCGAAGGTCTGAGACTCGCAGCTGTTGTCGGCCATCTACAAAGGTAAGCAAAAATTTTGAATGGTCAGATCATATATTTATGCTGACAGTCAGAAAATGACTACAATAGCAAAAATATAAATTAGCTCTATCATGCTAATAACCAATTAGCGATCGCACCTAGTGGCTTCCTACAGTCAGCCTGGCTCTGGTACCAAGCCTGTCACGACCAGTTTTCCAATAAAAATATTTATTGAGAAACCAATCTTTTGAGTCCAGTATGAGAAAATTTCTCCTTACCGGTAGACAAATTCTTGATACAATAAGCCAGTAGCATAAAATGTATTACAGGGTCGAGCTACCGTTGCTCAACCAAATTATTACAAGCACGCCAATAATTATACATAAAGGCGGACATGACACAGCGGTGTGGAGGCATACTACTGACTCGAGGATAGGGCGGTGGTGGAAAAACACAGCGGGGAGTGAGATACATGACTCTAAAACAGGCCTCTCATCGAGCGTCAAGGCGAGGCTCAGTGAATTTATTTGGTAGCGGAAGCGGATATAATATAGTGACCAAATCCAGGGTCGCACGAGACTGACTGGGATTCCTCTAGGCGTCGGACTCGCTATCGAACTCTTCATCCATGAGATCGCCTTCGTCAGCATCTGGCCAAATCAACAAGCCAGTGAGTACTTTGAAAGTACTCGCAAGACAGTTCGGACGTAAGATATAACAAATGCATGCATGAATGCGTCACGATTAATTCACAAATGTACATAAAAAAAATTGCATAACGAAGTAAGGAAAAGGGAAACGGCGGTAGTCCGCCTGAAATCCCAAAACATAAATGAAAGCCGATCGGGTGTCTGAAGCGACGCCTCAAAGGGTGGACAATTAAATATAAGAAAATGATGCCACAGTCGGGCGTCTTAGCGACACCACATAAAGGGCTCTAAAAGAAATGCCACAGTCGGACGTCTGAGCGACATCACAAAAAGGGCTTTAAAAGAAATGCCACAGTCGGACGTCTGAGCGACATCACAGAAAGGGCTTTAAAAGAAATGCCACAGTCGGACGTCTGAGCGACATCACAGAAAGGGCTTTAAAAGAAATGCCACAGTCGGACGTCTGAGCGACATCACAGAAAGGGCTTTAAAAGAAATGCCACAGTCGGACGTCTGAGCGACATCACAGAAAGGGCTTTAAAAGAAATGCCACAGTCGGGCGTCTGAGCGACACCACATAAAGGGCTTTAATTCACAAGTAAATAATACTCATAATCGCCATTCAATTCATGAAAATAAATGGGTTAGTCCATCCATAGGAAATATCTTTAACCGGAATTAGCACTCATATGATTCACCG
This sequence comes from Triticum urartu, assembly GCF_056163025.1. NCBI lineage: Eukaryota > Viridiplantae > Streptophyta > Magnoliopsida > Poales > Poaceae > Triticum > Triticum urartu. Next base: position 356,975,802 of record NC_141876.1, on the reverse strand, counting down.
GAGTCTCTGTCATCAAAACTGGCACTTGTCAGGATAAGATGGTACTGAACTTGGACATAGAATAGATGATTCAAGGAAATATATGACTCTGCAGAGTTTGTACAAAATTTTCCCACAGCCAACGGATTTCCGTAGTCACGAAGGACTAGTTCCGTTTACGGTATTTCGGAAGAAACACAGCTAACCAGTACACACCCATCATACCTCTCGATGCTAGGAATCACCCTAGACATCGTCCAAGAAAAACTTTTGAGACGGGGAGATCACAATCTCGAATAGCATGGGATCAAATTTATATACGCACGCTCTAAGGGGTGCCCCCCTCTCGGTCCATCCGGAAACACCCATGCCCCCTGACCGGATGACTGGCTTTAATCCAGGGCCATGGAACCATCATCCCGGCCTCTCCTTTTGGTGTGTACCAGGAAAGCGGTTCGCAACTTACTAAACCATATTCCTTGCGGAAAACATGTGGTAGTACAGGGAAGGAAATGGGAGGAACTGGACCGATACGGCTTGACACCGCAGTCACTTAGCCTGGCATAAGACTGGCATGCTACAACACTGCCATCTTACCCATCCTTACGCCAACACATGGCCATTCATATTCGCATCCATCCACTTATGGTTCATCGAACTCACTTACCTCAACAATGCATGGAAATAACGTTCATCGGTATGCTCATCAACATGCCATGAGACTAACTAAATGCAAAAGATGCCAAGACACTCATCATATCAAAAGTTCAAACATGCTTGCCTGGTTCGGAGTAGTCGGAGCCTAGCTCGGTGAAGTTTGCGGTCCCGTCACCTCCTTCGGTATCTACGGTATAAAGAAAATATATGTGCTATCGTAAATACCGTGAGGTGCAAAAAAGTATTCCAAATTTTTTTCAAATAAATATGATAAAAACTAGACAAAAATCTGAAGAGAACAGAAAAAGAATCAATCAAAAATATTATTCTGTTTAAAAGTTATAAAGGTTTTTGTCCAGGGACTCATCTGTAATGAAACAGAAAGTTCCCAGGGGCTAGCTTATAAAAACAGAAGACGTTCCAGTATTGAATACGCCAGCCCAGAGGGGAAAACGCATTTTACCCGAAGGCGCTACCAGAAAACGTTTCACATAGAGATGACAGAGAGGCTGACGGTGGGGTCCCACTCGTCAGGTTTAATTTTTCAAAAGGGAGGGACGAGGCTCGTCGGCGCCCGAGAGCCATGGTGGTCGCCGGCGGCGATCCACGGCGAGGCAGGGAGATCGGAGGGTACCTCCGTGATCAGGTCTCCTTCCCGCGTCGGTTGGTGGTGGTGGTGGTCGCCGGCGAGTACCACGTTGACGGCGAGCTTTGCTCCGGCGGACGGCGGCTCGGGTGGTCGAGGGACTCGTCGGAGAGGGCTGCAGAGATCAAATTGAGGAGGGGGTTAGGCTCCTGGTAGCTAGAGGGAGTAATAGACGGGGTTAGAGCGCCAGAGATGGCCTCACCGGAGCGAATCGTGGTGGAGGCCGAGGCGGATCGGGGCGGCCGGAGTTGGGGGAGGAGACCTCCTCGAGGTCCTCCTAGTGGCCTGGCGGGGCGTTGGTGAGGTGTAGTGATGATGCGTGCACGAGGTGAGCTCGGGGGCCCTTTATATAGGTGGTCCGAGGCGGTGGCCGTGAATGGGGATCTCCGGTGACGATTACGGCGGCGCAGGGCTTGGTCGGGGTAATTAGGATCTCCGGTGCGTCATCGTGGAGGTCCACGGTTCCGTTTTGGTGCTAATCGAGCTGGAGTTTGGTGCTTTGGGGGTGAGTTCGACAGAACGGGGCGGCGCGGGCCCGTCGGCGGCAGGGAGCGCGTCCCGTGCTTGCCGGCCACGGTGGCGGTGCCACGGGCGTGCGCTGGCATGCATGAGGCCACGCGGAGAGCAGAGGGGCGATGGGCGGCGTGGAACGACGTTGAGCCGCCGTTCTTGTCCCCTGTCGGCTGTAACGGGGTCTCGGCCGCCGCAAGACACGCCGACGCGGGCGGCCAGGGGCGCCACCGATGCCGGGAAGACGCCAAGCGCGCTTGCGGGGGTGCTGGCCAGGGAGAAGAGGCCGCGCGCAACGCGCCAAGCGCACTGTCGACGCGTGAGTGAAGCTGACTGACGAAGAACAACACTGAAATCTGAATTTACTGAATTTGCAAAGGAACAGTGCAGCTCAGGTGTTCGACAGAATGCTTTTGGCCTCTGGGGATTTTTCCTTGAGCTAATTTTTGGTGGAGTGGCTTCTCATTGCTCAATTAGGCTGCCTGAATTTTGGTGGAATTTTTGGAGAAGTGTAGATATGAATTTCACCAAAGTTGGCAAATCTGGTCCAAACTTGCAGAGACTGAATTTTGAAAATGTTGAAAAGGGGAGGAGTGGATCAAGATGGTTCTGGGTTGTGGGTTCAAAGAACTATCTAGGAGAGTTGGTTTGAGGTAAAAACTCAAAAGCAAAAGGGTACTTGCTTTGAAAATCACTCAGGCTCCAAATAATTTTCAGAAATGATTTGAGGGGAAAAATAATTAGAATAAAATCCAAAACTTGCTTGGATGAGTTGGGACAGAGATCTTAGGTTCATTTCAAGGAGGAGGGGAGGTTTTGGAGGGGTTTTACCATATGGGCAAAATACAAAATCATGGGTGGTTTCTAGGATATGAAAATCCAAATTTTCATAGAGTTTCTTTTTAAAAGAAAAAGATCAAACTCCCAAAATAATTTCAGAGGGAACCAACAGAGGAGAAGTTTCAAAATATCAAACACGAAGAAAAAAATAAAATCCTTGCCAAAGAAAAGGAAGTTTTTAAGAGGAAGGTTTTCTGAAAAAAAAAAATTTAAAAGCCTTCAAAAAGGAATTCAACAAAGTTTTTGATGAAAACCAATTAAAATTTTGGGAGTGTCACAGCACCTACCCCTTAGGAAAAATCTCGTCCCCGAGATTTCAGCTGATCCTTAAATAAGTGTGGATGCTCTGTCCGAAGAAAATCCTCCCTTTCCCAAGTTGCTTCACTTTCGGTGTGATTGCTCCACTGAACTCTGAAAAATTTGATGGTTTTCTGTCGGGTCCTCCTTTCAGACTCCTCTAATATTTTTACTGGGCGTTCCCGATAAGTGAGGTCTGGTTGCACGTCAATGTTCTCATGGGATACTTGCTTCTCTGGTTTGCTTACGCACTTCCTCAATTGAGAGACGTGGAATACGTCGCGAATGTCGGACAAGTCTTTGGGTAAGTCTAGCTGGTAGGCTACAGTGCCTCTTCGTGCCACTATGCAGAATGGTCCAATGAATCTTGGTGCTAGCTTCCCTTTAATCTTAAACCGTTGCAGTCCCCTCATAGGTGATACTCGTAGGTACACAAATTCACCGGGTTCAAAATTGACCCCACGATGTTTCTGATCGTAATAATTTTTCTGTCGGCTTTGAGCGGTCTTGAGTCGGTCCTTGATTAGCTTGACTTTTTCCTCAGCTTCTTTGAGCATGTCTGGGCCGAAGATACGGCTGTCTCCGGTCTCTGACCAATTTAGCGGGGTACGACACCTCCGTCCGTATAGGGCTTCAAAAGGTGCCATTTGCAGGCTGGCCTGGTAGCTGTTGTTATATGCGAACTCGGCATATGGCAGACTTTCCTCCCAACTGGTTTCATAGGTGAGGACACATGCTCTCAGCATGTCTTCTAAAATTTGGTTAACGCATTCAGTCTGTCCATCAGTCTGGGGATGGTAGGCTGTACAGAAGGCCAATTGAGTTCCCAGAGCCTGTTGTAAATGATCCCAGAATTTCGAGACAAATTGAGTGCCTCGGTCAGATATTATAGTCTTCGGGACTCCATGCAGACAAACTATACGGGAGAGATAAATCTTGGCAAGCTTCTGAGTGTTGTAGGTTGCCTTCACTGGAATAAAATGTGCCACCTTGGTTAATCTATCGGTGATGACCCATATGGCATCATTCCCGTGTCGTGACCGAGGTAGTCCGACAATAAAATCCATCCCTATTTCATCCCATTTCCACTCAGGTATTTTGTTTGGTTGCAGTAGTCCGGCTGGTCTCTGATGCTCAGCTTTTATGCGTTGACAAGAATCGCAACATGCAACGAATGTGGCTATGTCCCTCTTCATACCGTGCCACCAAAACCTTTCCTGAATATCCTTATACATTTTGGTTCCTCCAGGGTGGATTGAATATGGAGTGGTGTGTGCTTCAGCTAGGATCTGTTGTTTGAGGTCTTCTATGTTTGGCACACAGAGTCTGTTTTCGTACCGTAATATCCCATCATCGCCTATGATGAACTCCGAGGCCTTGCCCATACTCACCTTTCTTTTAATTCCTTCAATACTGGGGTGACCAGGCTGAGCTTCTTTAATCCTCTCCACAAGGTCGGGCTTTATTTCCAAGTTTGATCATCCAGGCACTGACATCTATACAACACTGCTCCAATACTATCGCTCGTCTCTCTCTTATATTAACTCATCCGACATGCGGGGCCGAGGAGTGTGCCTATGGTCGGTTCTCAATTACGGTCCCACATGTGTGTGCAAATGCAATATGACGCGTGTTCCATTTGGAGAGCGGTGTGCCAGACCGACCGACGGTCTGAGGTGCGACGCGAACGCGATGGGCATGTTGTATACTCCGTACATGTGTACCGCCATTTTCTTGAGGCTTTGCTCCATGGAGCAATCCATGGATACAAAATTATAGTACTATTTAAAATTCAAGGGCGGGGCTTTTCCCGCGCGGTAGGCAGGGTAGTTCCGCCTAGTCGGTTCGCCAGAGACACGAGAAGATGAAGGAGTAGGCTGCTGCAAACATAAGGCTGTGTGATTTGACAGTGAGTTACTGCTGGACAGGTGGGGCCCTGTGATTTGACTTGCCATTATCATTTTAACTATAGCGCTACGACGAGCGTGAGTCTCCCGATTCCTGACCACCTCCATGGTATACAGGTGCCTCTCCCAATGCTCCACCATGTAGAGCATGGTTAATAGGATAGCCAGCTGTTGGTGTTGCATGAGTATATAAACATGCCAGGTCATCAAAAGTTATTAGTATTATTTATTAGTCATACAATAGGGTTGGCTATAAGGTTTTTCTCACTTTCTCTCTATCTCTCTCCTTGTATTAAATGCTTTTGTCTAGGAGCACGTGTAGAGGCTGGCTCTTGTATCAGAGCCCACTCGTCCACTTTTTCCTTGCCTCTCTCCTCCACATATGCAAAAATGCCATGTAAGCGGGTTTATAGCCCACTATTGTACTTTCTCATACAGGTGCTAAGCCTGCCACATAGGCATAAAGTCTGATGTGGAAGTTAGTTAAGAAGAGAGAGACTAGTTTGGTGACCCCAGGAAGAGATGGTGTTAAGTGCATGTACCTAGGTGAAATGACAATGTAGAGTCTATAGCTAATTAAATGAAGAAAGCTTAGCAACAAAAAACTAAGAACCTATGCATTGGGGACTTGAGTTGCTAAGCCATTTAATGCCCTTAGCATCTGATCTAAGCACCATTTCATTGGAAGAGGTCACTCCTTGGCAAATGCAATAAATACTACGAAGAAAGAGATAGAGAAGTAAAAAAAGTACTCTTATAGCCAACCTTATAGCTAACCTGGTTGTATGAGTGACTAAGTGATGACTATGTATGACATGCCGACATCAGATAGACTAACGTACCATGTAAAATCTCCAAGGGCACGACCCCGTGAGCGAGGTGACAGTCATGGTAGGTGCGACCATGATATGGGCTGCTAGCAGCCTTCGGATCTAAGATTGAACGGTCACATGCTAAGTTGCTGAAAATTTGCAGAATAACCCTCCAGGATAGGATATTCACCCATGGGTCTAGAATCACGCCATGCAAGCGTTCGATCTCAGATCCAAGGGCTCTCGGAAGCCCGTATCTTGGGAGCATGGAAAGCTTCGTATCACCACTAATTTTCCCGACGCTTGACGTGCGAACACGCAGATGCATGAAGCCATTTAATTGGGCGTCTAGTAGACATGACATCTAATTGGGCCCCATAGTACTGTGCATGAACCCATTTATCCACTGGGCAAGCCCACTATCTTGCCGTTCGCATACCCCACTCTGCATTTTTACAATTGGAAAATTGCTAGTAGTTCGCTCTTACTCGTCCCCGCTCGTCCTTTAACATTACGGCAGTTCGCTCCTAGTCGTCCGGTCCTTTCACATTACGGCAGTTCCACTAATCCGAACCCTCCTCCCAAATCCATGGCGTCCCAAATCTCCATGATCGGCAGTGAGTACAAGGTTAGAACCATCACCGATGATGAGTTCAATGTCATCTACACATGTTCTTCCGCGACGGTGAAAGGATGCCTTGGTCGCTTCAAACGCATGTTCGAAAAGTCAAATGATGAGTGGGTCGCTGGGCTAGATGTTGAGTACACCACAGTCCTGGGAAAAGAGAAGAATCTAAAGGAGGAAGAGAGGAAGAAGCCCGCCGTGATCTAGGTTTGCGTGCATAACTTGTGCTTGGTCTACCACATATGCCATGCCAACGTTGAGTGCAAGGATTTTAAGAACTTCCTCGGGGGTGGCAAAGTAAAATTCATTTCTATAGACTTTATGAACGACAAAGAAGTCCTGCGTTGGATAGGCCTCATTGTAGGCGACCCGTTCGACCTCCACAGGAATGTGCTGGTGTCCTCCCGTCAGCCTTCAATGCTGACCCTAGCGGCACCCATGGTTGATCCTTCGTACGGTAAACTGACGAAACCTCTACCCAAGTTTCATGGTGAATGGCAGTGGAATGTACTAGATATACACCACATCAATTACGCCGCAATGGATTCCTACCTTTGTTTCAGTATCTAAAAGGGTTGGATGAAGAGCGAGAGCCAAGTGTGCGGTTCAAGCAAAGAAGTTTCGTCCAAGAGGAAGAGGGACAAGTATGAAGTCGAGCACGCGGGCGAGGAGTCCGAGTAAGGTGGCAGTGTCGTTGCTCATGGTGGTTGTAACGAAGTGTCTAGCGGATTAGTTGCTTAGTTTAATTTCAGGGTGCTTAGTTTTATTTGAGGGGTGTGTTGTGTTGAGCCCCTAGCAGAACTATGTTATGTTCCTTCTAATTACTTTAACTCTTCAGTACATACATACTAGTATTTCTTATAGTTCGTCTTGTAGTTGGTAGTACTACCACTCATTTCTTCACATTATATACGTACAATATATATGGCCAACATCATATAGCCAGCACTTTAGTTGTCAAAGAATTTCAGGGTGCTTAGTTTTATTTGAAGGGTGTGTTGTGCTGGACACCAATATTGTGACTCAAATCTCTTTTGCCATGTTATAATGACATAAATACCTATGGACCAACATGCTAGCTCTCCCTCTATCTCACTACAGTACAATAAAGTGTGGGGCCTACTTGATCCCAACAACATTCCTATTTTCCTATAAAATTATTAGCTTGGTTACTCGTGACAAGCGGGGCCACACTTATCATTGTGAGAATCGGCTTATTTTTGTCATATAACATGGTCAACGGATATGACGTGAAAATAACAATGTCTAATGGCATTTTGAGCAAAGATCTAATGGAACGGTGGCATTTTTGAGATATCTAATTGCATTTTTGAGCAAGCATGTCACGGATCGATGGTATTTTTGAGTAGACTTCTAATGGCAAAACTGAGTAGTGATACACAACTAGTGGCATAAATAATACGAACCCAAGAATTACATAGGTATGCTAATTTCTTTAATAGAATTTAGCACCCCATTAAAGCACGTGGTAGCTTTTTTAATAGTACTATATGCATAATTTGGTGTCGAGCGCTCTCTATATGTACCACCTTTTTTCTTGAATATCATCTTGCTAGTTTTGCTCCATGGTCCAATCCATCAATACTACTGTTGTACAAGTATACATTTTTAAAAGGCTAAAGGGCGGGGTAGTCTCGCTTGGTCGGTTTCACGAGAGGCGAGGGCCTTTGTGATTTGATGGCTCATTACTGCTGGAAGGCAGGGCCTTGTGATTTGACTGTTCGTATAAATGTTGACGACGACTTGAGGAGGAACAAAGAACCGTGCGGTATACTCAAGTTTTCCATTTGAGTACTAGTACGACTGAGGAGCACGAAACACGGCAGCCCAGTGCCATATGGCGATAAAAATGACCTAATTTGCTAGTCATCGATCCCATGGCGCCACTCATCATTAGCATTGTTTTATTTATGCCTCACAGAGAACGTGACATGTGCGACGAAACACCCAAAGCAAAAGAAGAAACACAGGAGCAAAAGAAGAAGGAAGATTATCAGCCCCAAAAAAGAAGGAAGACGCACACACAAGTCTGGGGCGCTGCTCTCTGCTACATGAAGGGTTGCTGGCCGCGGAGTCGTAACTGCTTCTTCATTGCCTCCACGCCCTCCATCTCCTAGCATATCTCCTCCATCATCTTCTTCATTCTGTCCATGACGCGGGATTTCTCGATGCAAGCCTTCATCATCTATTCCACAGCCGCATTACGTACCTCGACAGTAGCCGGGTGCTCGATGTGGAGCTTCGCCAACTCCTCCTTCTGTTCCATGATGAGGGCCTGCAGCATCTTCATCGAGGAACTACTCTTCTCCTGCAACTTCTCCTAGCCGACGTTCTCCTCCTTCAGCAGGTCGAGCTCCTGGCAGAGCTTCGCCTTGTCCTCCTGAAGTTGTAGGATTTCGCCGGTCGCCTTCTTATCCAAGGCAATGCTGTTCTTCAGCAGCATCACCAAGTCGGCGGTCAACTCCCCCTTGCTCGTTGAGCTCAGCGGGCATGTCGTCGAGGCTCTCCTTCAGCAGCTCCACCAAGCCGTCGATGAACTCCTCCTGCTTATTGAGCTGATCGGGCATATCGTCCAGGGATAACGACTCCGACGCAGCCATCTCGGCATGTTCGCCTCCGTGGCTAGGGCGCTCCTGGGAGCACTCGCCTCTGTGGATAGGGTGCTCCTGAGAGCCCTCGCCTTCCCGTGAGAGATCTTTCGAGGTCCCTGCGAGGCAGCGAGCCCTCTCTTTTTTTCTACGGCCTTGGTTGCCGCTCCCTTGTTACGAGTAGTTCTCGACCTAGAGCTCTGAACACCGACCATGGCAAGGACGGATGAGCAAGAAAGACTTATGATGAGGAAGAGGTAGAGTGATTTTGGCTAGGTACTAGTTCCCCTTTTTATTACCTAATACAAGCACTAGTACTAAAACCTGCATAGTGGGAACACGTTCAGGTTTGATACGTATCAGGTGTGAGTAGGTTTGCACTTAATTATACTATACACTTCAGAATGTGATGGGAACAAGCTAAAGATAAATTGATGGCTTTGGTTTCGAGGCCTGAAAATGCTCCCGATGAGTTTCCTTTAACACAAATTTCAAGTCCTACTGCTCAAATACGGTCGCACAAATCAGTGATGTAACTGGTCGTACATGTCAGACCAAGCCAATGCGTGTCGCGGGTCCGACTGACCATCTATTGGTGCGACCGACATAAGTATTACACGATGGAGACTTCTAATTATGGCTTCGGGTGATTGTCACGACCAAGCATTCAAAAACTAGTGATAAATCAATTACCATCTTTTTCCAAACGACCAAGTATTTTGATAGGAATACAATACATATAGATGGTGATGAGGACATCAATACCATTGTTATACCCACAACCCTTGCTGCTATACATACTGGACCAATTACTAGAGCTCGCGCACGCCAATTGAATTACCGGGTACTTTCGTTTTTGGTAACGATTCTAATGTTCATGAGAATATGATGTTGCCTAAATTGGATACATTTGTTTTGCTTACAAATGAAGGGCCTATCTTGGACAAGAAAGATGAACCTTGGAGCAAGTTCAACCATGGAGATGATGGCATGCGCAAGGGGAACAAGAACAGAGTTACAAGTGATGATTCCAGGACTTTGAAGCCACCATAATGAGTGCATGAAGCCTTGGACGAAATGTACAACATGCCACTTCATAAATTTCGTCCAGAGGCTATTCTAGGTGCCGCGTCACCTTATTTTTGGGCCAGGCCCATGTAATTTCGAAATACTTGATTATAGGATTTTTTAGAGTCCGTATGTGTGGGGAAAAAGAGTTAGGGTTGGTTTCGGACCCCTCCTCCAAGGGCCAGGAAATTCCCCCTATCTCCTCCATATATACAACCCTTAGGGCATCCATTAGACTTTGGGTTTTGTTTAGATTAAAAGTTCACCATAGCTGCAACTTCGTGTACTTCGTTTGTGTTCAACGACCAGACAAAGGCGTCACAGAACCCCACCTTCATTAATAAAGCTTTCCTCTTATATTCGCATTATCCAAATTGCAATCTCATTTTCTTGCTTGTTCTTTGTTTGCTCGCAAGAAACAGACCCTTGTGGGCAGGTTGATCGTGCTCCTGCATGGTCAATAACCCCTCGAGAGTTGGTTTAGCGATTGCTAAGGCGCGACGTCTCGCACGTTCATAGTCGGATCGTCAAAGTCGACTCCCACAGAAAAAATAGCCACCATCTCATCGAAACATCGGGACATTGTCGCCTCTATCAAGTGGAATCATATTTCTAGGTTGCTCGGTGAGATTTTATAATTTTCATAGTTTAGATCGAGTCTGTTCTTCATACCTATAGTCCACGAAAAACGCCAAAAAATTAGGGTTAGTTCATCATATCTGAACCAATCTGAGCCTTTGCATAATCTTTTTAGGGTTTTGCATTGTTCAATTTGCGGTTGCATCGTCGTGTCTAGTTGCTGGTCTTAGTGTCTAGTTCTTTAGAGTTTCGAGTTTTGTGCACAAGTTGTCATGCCGCCGCCGCATCATCATCATCACCGCTGCCATATACCACCATCATCGTCACCGCTGCCATATACCACCATCGTCATCACCGCTACCATATACCACCATCGTCATCGCCGCTGCCATATACCACATATCCACCGCCATCCCTATAATCCTAGTCGACCTCCATCACAGATTCGCCACTAGTCCGTGTTCCACCACCCTACATATATCCGCCACCAGTCTGAGTTTCCACCAGTTTCATCTCCGCACCAGTCCTAGTCTGAGTCTAGTATTTATGACTTTGTGTTCGATTTCTAGATCATGCCATACTCCGAGTCATGACAGAGTAGGACTCCCCAATTTCCGTGCCATCCGTAGTAGAGAAATAGTTTCCAGTTTAAAAAAACTATGTCTGGAAAATTCTGGCTAGGCAGTTTTTAGACCATTTGTAGACTTTTTCAAAAAAATTGTTTCGGAGCAAAAAAAGAGGAAAAAAGTGCACAAAAGTGAAAAAAGAGAAAAAAAATCAGAGTGTGCTCCTTCATTGTTTACGTGCAGCGCCATGATTTTGTTAGTGTTCTAAGCTCGCGTCTCTAGCACGGTCTAGCCTAGGACCAGCACAGTACTGTCGTTGAGCGTTTATTCAATTTTGTATCTCTGAATTGATTATTGCTGACCCTTTTTGCTACCATATTATAAGCCTTCCCAGCTCCACATACATCTACGTCATGTGTTTGACTCTCCCTGGTAATCGCTCTATCCAAGCTTTGAGACTTTTGACTACAACGGTTACCAATCACCACCTACCGCTTCGTAAGAACTGGTAAGAATTTGAGATTTGCTTGATGGATTTGTGACACACTGCCATTTTATAGTAGTCTGTAGGATCATATTCTTGTGTGTTTCTGTTGCTACTAACCATGGAAGGACCACAAGCCAACGAGATTGAATGGGAGAACATGACGAAGAAGGAGCTTCATGATACATTTCAGCCAATGTTGAGTCAATAGGTAGAAGACGTCATGGCCACCTTCTGAAAGGCACTAGAGAGGATTGAGGACGTTGAGAAGACAATTGACACCAAGTTGGACGCCAAGTTCGATGAAGTACTCGCGCATCTTCCACAACCACCGCCCGCTTCACCGGTCGCACCTCTGCATCAACAACAACACCAACAACAACATCGCCTTCCAAATAAAGTGGGACAAGCATTGCACGTTCCCCTTGAGCTTGGTCAAAATTCTAGTGCTGCTGTACCTACTATTGATCTTCTGTAGCTCTTGCTGCTACTGCAGAGGTAGAGGACCATTATGAGGATGAGGTTGATCAAAATCAAACTATGTGCAACCACCAGCACCACCACCACCAGGTCGTCCTCATGCATATCATCACAGCGGTAGGGCTACACCACCACCTGAGGTACGAGATCATGACCATCTTCCTAAACTGAAATTGAATATTACACCATTTGAGGGTAGATAGTTTCCTGATATATATCTTACTTGGGAGTTAGAAACTGAACAACATTTTACATGTTTACAATATCCCGAGGAGAGACGTGTTCCTGCTGCTGTTTGTGCTTTCACTAGTTTTGCATGTTTTTGGTGGTTTGAACATTGTAGATTATTGATGACCCACAAGTATAGGGGGTCTATCGTAGTCCTTTCAATAAGTAAGTGTGTCGAACCCAACGAGGAGTAGAAGGAAATGATAAGCGATTTCCAGCAAGGTATTCTCTGCAAGTACTGAAATAAGTGGTAACAGATAGTTTTGTGATAGGATAATTTGTAACGAGCAACAAGTAACAAAAGTAAATAAAGTGCAGCAAGGTGGCCCAATCCTTTTTGTATCAAAGGACAAGCCTGGACAAACTCTTATATAGAGAAAAGCGCTCCCGAGGACACATGGGAATATCATCAAGCTAGTTTTCATCACGCTCATATGATTCGCATTCGGTACTTTGATAATTTGGTATGTGGGTGGACCGGTTCTTGGGTGCTATCCCTACATGGAAAAGCATCCCACTTATGATTAACCTCTATTGCAAGCATCCGCAACTACAAAAAAAGTATTAAGGTAAACCTAACCATAGCATGAAACATATGGATCCAAATCAGCCCCTTACGAAGCAACGCATAAACTAGGGTTTAAGCTTCTGTCACTCGAGCAACCCATCATCTACTTATTACTTCCCAATGCCTTCCTCTAGGCCCAAATAATGGTTAAGTGTCATGTAGTTGACGTTCACATAACACCACTAGAGGAGAGACAACATACATCTCATCAAAATATCGAATGAATACCAAATTCACATGCCTACTAATAGCAAGATGTAACACCCTGGATGTAATTTACCTTATATGTATCCCAACTCTTGCCGTTTCCGGCATTAAGTTATTTTATTTCCTCGGGTTTGGGTTTTTGTCTTCGTGTGTTGTTGCCTTTGTCATGCATCTCATATCATGTCATCATGTGCATTGCATTTGCATACGTGTTCGTCTCGTGCATCCGAGCATTTACCCCGTTGTCCGTTTTGCATTCCGGCGCTCCTATCTCCTCCGGTGCCCCTTTCTACCTATTTTCGTGTGTGGGGGTTAAATATTTCCGGATTGGACCGAGACTTGCCAAGCGGCCTTGGTTTACTACCGATAGACCGCCTGTCAAGTTTCGTGCCATTTGGACTTCGTTTGATACTCCAACGGTTAACCGAGGGACGGAGAAGGCCTCGTTTGTGTTGCAGCCCAACACCCTTCCATTTTGGCCCGAAACCCACCTAAACCCTCTCCATCATCTAGAGCGTTCGATCACGATCGCGTGGCCGAAAACCGCACTCCATTTGGAGCTTCCTAGCTTCCTCTACGCCTATAAATAGACCCCCATTCCCAATCCCCAATCTTTTCCCACGAAACCCTAAAAATCCCCTCCTCCCGCCGTCGGACGAGATCCGGCCGGCCGGACATGTCCGCCCTCACCACCGTCCACTCTTGAAGCGCCACCTATCTCGGGGGACCGCTTCGCCGCCTCCCCACCGACGCAGGCACGCCAGGCCCAGCGGCGGCCCACCCGCGCGCCTCCCGGGCCGAGCCGCCCAACGCGCCCGCGCCTGCTTCTTCCTTCCGCCTGGCGCCGCTCCGGTCGCCGCGCCTCCGTCCGCCGGAATCGCTCCGCCCTGCCGCCGCCTTGTTCCACCTCGTCACTGGCAACCTCGGCGCCCGCGCCCCTTGCGCCCGAGGCCGGTCACCGCGCCACCGCCCACGCCATCCTCTGGCGAGCCCTCGAATCCCTCCGGCGAGCTCTGCCCAAGACCGGCAAGTCCCACTCCGACAAGCCACAGTAACTCCGGCGAACAGTTGAATGGCGGCGAACCTCGTAATCCGCACCGGCTGGATCTGGATCTGAGATCCACCTCGGTTGACTTTTTTCTCCCGAAACCCTAGTTTTTCTCCATTATTCATCATGCCGCAACTCCGTATCCGTAGCTCCGATTTGTGCGTGTAGCATATCAAAATGTTCGTCTCGATGAGTACATCATTTCATCTCATTGCATCATTTTTATTTGAGCTCATCTTGATTCCCGAAATTCTGTTGGAAGAGGACTATGTGATAAACTTGGCAGATCTATTTCATCAAATAGATATTTGTCATTTTTGCCATGATTAATGTGTGCATGATATGCTCCTGGGCTCTACATGAGTTTTGTTATATTCCATGCCATCTTTAGAGAGGTGCTTACCATGTATTTTTTTGATATGTGTGGTGACTAGCACAAGCTTGCAAAGTAGTACAATCGGTAATGCTGATTTCAGGGACTTAGAATTTCACCAAGTCCTTGAGCTGATTTTGTCATTATGCCATATGTTCATGTTATTTCCAAGTGATCCGTGCCTCTTTTGAGGATGATTAGTAAGGATGATTTGTTAACATTATGGTGCTCTATCCATCCATGTCTTTGTTTACAATTATGGAGCTGCCTAGCTTGAGTCAATCGAGCTCTACTTTTGCTATTTCGTGAATCCTGGCCGATTGTTGACTTGTTAGCGATTTTGCCGAGGATGTTGCTATTGATCCGTGGATGCTATGTTGTTGTTATTGCAATGTCTAGTGTCTATGACATGTATTCTTGATGGGTGTATGCTTAGTTTGTCATGCCATGCTCTGTAGTGAGTGCATCGAGCTCGTAAACATGCCTACTCGTTAAAAGATTTGCATGCTCCAGTTTTTCACTAAGTCTGTAATCTGATTATGTTTTTGCCATGTTCACATGCTTGCAATTTTATTTTATGATCCCTTTTGGCTCACGGTCACTAAGGGACTTTTGTTAAGTGTTGTGAGTAGCTTCATGCCATTCCTTGCTTTGCCATGTTAAGTTCCTATAGCATTTAGTTTTCATGCTCCAAAGTGTGCTTCCTGATGTTAAATTCCAGACTTGTGTTAATTTTACAAAGTCTGAAACCTGTTATCATTTGCACTTTTGCCATGCTTGTTTGAACCTGTTAATGGATGAATTAGCCGTAGCTCAGTGTTCATCTTTTGTCAAGCATCATGAGTGGATCCCTGCCATGTATTTTTTTGTCATGTGTGAGTGTTGTAGCATATTTATCTTGATGCATTTAGATGACTACTTGCTGATTATCGCAGATCGGTGCCATATTTGTTTTGCTTGCCATTTCCAAACCGTGCATCCGATTCTAGTGATCTTTATATCGATTTCATATGCATCCCAATTGCCAGTGGAACTCTTGGATTTCCAAGGTGAGGCCAGGTTCAATCATTCTTTGTCAAATCTTGCATATGCATCACATATCGCATACCGCATAGCATACCATGTTCACATCATGTTGTTTGAGCATTGCACGTGGTTGATTGTGTTCCTTTTGCTTGTTTGTCTTGTTTGGGTAGAGCTGGGAGACGAGTTCGCGAACGAGGAGCCCGTCGAGTTTGCTTACGAGGATCAAGTCAACTCTGACAACTTTGCAGGCAAGATGATCACACCCTCGAAATCACTTCTATCCTTGCTTGCTAGATGCTCGCTATTTTGCTATGCCTATGCTACGATGCCTACCACTTGATTATCATGCCTCCCAATTGCCATGTCAAACCTCTAACCCACCATGTCCTAGCAAACCATTGATTGTCTATGTTACCGCTTTGCTCAGCCCCTCTTATAGCGTTGCTAGTTGCAGGTGAAGATTGGAGATCGTTCCTTATTGGAACATTGTTTATTGTTGGGATATCACCATATTATCTTGTTTATCTTAATGCACCTATATACTTGGTAAAGGGTGGAAGGCTCGGCCTTTTGCCTAGTGTTTTGTTCCAATCTTGCCACCCTAGTTTCCGTCATATCGGTGTTATGTTCCCGGATTTTGCTTTCCTTATGCGGTTGGGTTATAATGGGAACCCCTTGACAATTCGCCTTGAATAAAACTCTTCCAGCAATGCCCAACTTTGGTTTTACCATTCGCCACCTAGCCTCTTTTTTCCCTTGGGTTCCGCGGACTCAAGGGTAATCTTTATTTAAACCCCCGGGCCAGTGCTCCTCTAAGTGTTCGTCCAACCTGTCAGCTGCCAGTGGCCACCAGGGGCAACTCTGGATGGGCTTCCGGAACCTTGGACAATTCAGTGTGCCCTGAGAACGAGATATGTGCACCTCCTATCGGGATTTGTCGGCACATTCGGGTGGTGTTGCTGGTTTAGTTTTACCATTGTCGAGGATGTCTTGTAACCGGGATTCCGAGCCTGATCGGGTCTTCCCGCTAGAAGGAATATCCTTCGTTGACCGTGAGAGCTTGTGATGGGCTAAGTTGGGACACCCCTGCAGGGATTTGAACTTTCAAAAGCCGTGCCCGTGGTTATGGGTAGATGGGAATTTGTTAATGTCCGGTTGTAGATAACATGAAACTTAACTTAATTAAAATGAATCAACCACATGTGTTACCGTGATGGTCTCTTCTCGGCGGAGTCCGGGAAGTGAACACGGTGTTGGAGTAATGCTTGACGTAGGTTGTTCTAGGATCACTTCTTGATCGTAGTTCTTCGTTTGTGCTTTGCCTTCTCTTCTCGCTCTCTTTTGCGAACAGGTTAGCCACCATATATGCTAGTCGCTTGCCGCAACTCCACATATTACCTTGCCTTACCTATAAGCTTAAATAGTCTTGATCGCGAGGGTGCGAGATTGCTGAGTCCCCGTGACTCATAGTTTACTTCCAAAAACCAGATGCAGGGACCGATGATACCATTCCAGACGACGCGCTTGAGCTCAAGTGGGAGTTCGATGAAGACTCTCGTCGTTACTATGTGTCTTTCCCAGATGATCAGTAGAGGTGCCCAGCTGGGGCGATCGGGGACCATGTCGCATGTTGGGGTTGATCTTTTGGTACTGTAGTCAGAGCATGAGTGTATTGGATGATTGTAATGTTATTCATGTATTTGTGTGGCGTGGCGAGTGTAAGCCAACTATGTACCTTCTCCCCTATTATATATTTACATGGGTTGTTGTGAAGATTACCTTACTTGCGACATTGCTTTCAATGCGGTTATGCCTCTAAGTCGTGCTTCGACACATAGGAGATATAGCCGCATCGAGGGCGTTACACAAGACTTCTCCCATGTCCTCAGGAACAAACATAACTACTCACAAAGCATAAACATGTTCATAATCAGAGAGGTATTAATATGCATATAGGATCTGAACATATGATCTTCCACCAAATAAACCAACTAGCATCAACTACGAGGAGTAATTAACACTACTAGCAACCTACTAGCACCAATCCCGGACTTGGAGACAATAATTGGATACAAGAGATGAACTAGGGTTTTGAGAGGAGATGGTGCTGATGAAGATGTTGATGGAGATTGGCCTCTCCCGATGAGAGAAGCGTTAGTGATGACGATGGCGATGATTTCCCCCTCCGGGAGGGAAGTTTCCCCGGCAGAACAGCTCCGCCAGAGCCCTAGATTGGTTCCTCCAAGGTTCCGCCTCATGGCGGCGGAGTTTCGTCCGAGAAGATGGCTTCTTATTTTTTCCATTGAAATACTTCATATAGCAGAAGATGGCCACCGGAGGGCCACCAGGGGGCCCATGAGGTAGGGGGTGCGCCCAGGGGGGTAGGGCGTGCCCCCACCCTCGTGGGGAGGGTGTGGCCCCCCTGGTGAACTTCTTCCGCTGAGAATTTTTTATATATTCTGAAAACGTCTTCCGCGAAGTTTCAGGACTTTTGGAGCTGTGCAGAATAGGTCTCTAATATTTGCTCCTTTTCCAGCCCAGAATCGCAGCTGCTTGCATTCTCCCTCCTTATGTAAACCTTGTAAAATAAGAGAGAATTGGCATAAGTATTGTGACATAATGTGTAATAATAGCCCATAATGCAATAAATATCGATATAAAATCATTATGCAAAATGGACGTATCAATTATATCCTATTCCAGCTACTTGGGCTGCTTTGAAAAATGCTACTCGTACTCGCTGGGTTACACCATATTATCAACGTGAATTGCTTCAAAAATTGTAGTGTTTGTGACAAGGAAAAAAATCTGTAGAAGAATATTATCAGGAATTACAAATTGGTATGATTAGATGTGGTATTGTTGAGGATAATGAAGCTATGCTTGCACGTTTTATGGGTGGATTAAATAAAGAGATTCAGACCATTCTAGAGTATAAGGAATATAATAATATCACTCATTTATTCCATCTTTCTTGCAAAGCTGAACGTGAAGTACAGGATCGACAGGCATTAGCGCAAACTAACTTTTCTGCAGGTCGACCTTCATCATGGACACCACGTGCATCCTCTACTTCCACATGTTCTGCTGCACCAGCGCCTCCGTCAGCTGCCACCGCCAACCATGATACAAGAAAGCAGGCACAACCACCACTATCTGCCAAGAGCACACCTTCTGGGCCTGCACAGAGCTCTTCTTCATCCATGGCATCAACAGGGCAAACACATGATATTATTTGTCATCGTTTCAAGGGTGGAGGTCATTATGTGACGGAATGCCCGTCTTAGTGTGTGATGATTGTTACTGTGGATGGTGGGTATGAGTCTGCTAGTGACTATGATGAGGAGACTTTGGCTCTTATTACAAGTGAAGAACACGGTGGAGATGATTTTGATCATGAGATGCAATACATGGCTGCTGAAGATGCTGACAGGTATGAATGTTTAGTTGCTCAATGTGTTTTGAGTGTGCAGGTTACACAAGCTAAGTATAATCAGAGGCATAATTTGTTACATACAAAGGGAGTTGTGAAGGAACGTTCTGTTCGTGTCATCATAGATGGAGGGAGCTGCAACAACTTGGCTAGGATGGAGATGGTGGAGAAGCTATCACTCACCACAAGACCACATCCACATCCTTAGTACATCCAATAGTTCAACAACAACGACAAGGTTAAGGTAACACATACTATTCGTGTGCATTTTAGTATCTCTACATATGCTGATTATGTTGATTGTGATGTCGTACCTATGCAAGCATGTTCCTTATTACTTGGTAGACCATGGCAATTTGATAAAAATTCTACACACCATGGTAGAAACAATCAGTATACTCTTGTTCATAAGGACAAAAATATTACTTTGCTTCCTATGACTCCTGATTCCATTTGAAAGATGATATTAATAGAGCTAATAAAGCAAAACAGGTGAAAAATAAGAGTGAAAATCAGATTGTGGCAAAAGAATTTGAGCAACAAATGAAGCCCAATAGTGAACTATCTAGTGTTGCTTCTGAAATTTAATTGAAAAGTGCATGTTTACTTGCCACCAAATCTGATATTGATGATCTAGATTTCAGCAAATCTGTTTGCTATGCTTTTGTGTGCAAAGTGGCATTATTTTCTTTCGAGGATATACCTTCCTCTTTGCCTCCTGCTCTCACTAACATTTTGCAGGAGTTCGCTGACGTCTTTCCACAAGACGTGCCACCGGGATTACCACCTATTCGAGGGATTGAGCGTCAGGTTGACTTAATTCCTGAGGCTTCGCTGCCTAACCATGCGCCATACCATACAAATCCAGAGGAGACGAAGGAGATTTTGCGTCAAGTACAGGAGTTGCTCGACATAGGTTATATACACAAATCTCTTAGTCCTTGTGCTGTTCCTATTATACTGGTGCCAAAAAAGGATGGTACGTTGCGTATGTGTATCGATTGTAGAGGCATTAATAATATTACTATTCATTATCGTCATCCTATTCCTAGGCTAGATGACATGCTTGATGAATTGAGTGGCTCTACAAAATTCTCCAAAGTTGATTTGCGTAGTGGATACCATCAAATTCGTATGAAATTGGGAGATGAATGGAAAATAGCATTTAAAACTAAGTTTGGATTATATGAGTGGTTAGTCATGCCTTTAGGGTTAACTAATGCACCTAGTACTTTCATGAGATTAATGAACAAAGGTTTACTTGCTTTCATTGGACAATTAGTGGTAGTATATTTTGATGATATACTGATTTATAGCAGATCTTTGGAGGAACATTTGAGACATTTACGTGTTATTTCTATTGCTCTATGATACGTCTCCAACGTATCTATAATTTTTGATTGTTCCATGCTATTATATTATCTGTTTTGGATGTTTAATGGGCTTTATATGCTCTTTTATATTATCTTTGGGACTAACCTATTAACCGGAGGCCGAGTGCCAGTTTCTATTTTTTGCCTATTTCAGTGTTTCGCGGAAAAGGAATATCAAACGGAATCCAAACGGAATGAAACCTTCGCGAGGATCTTTCTTGGAACAAACGCAATCCAGGAGACTTGGAGTGGAAGTCAGAGATGCAACGAGGCAGCCACGAGGCAGGAGGGCGCGCCCATGGGCCCCTCGTAGCTCCACCGACGTACTTCTTTCTCCTATAAATACTCCTATACCCTAAAAACATCCACGGGAGCCACGAAACCACTTTTCCACCGCCGCAACCTTCTGTACCAGTGAGATCCCATCTGGGGCCTTTTCCGGCAATCTGCTGAAGAGGATTCAATCACGGAGGGCTTCTACATCAACACCATAGCCTCTCCGATGATGTGTGAGTAGTTTACCACAGCCCATCGGGTCCATAGTTATTAGCTAGATGGCTTATTCTCTCTCTTTGGTTATCAATACAAAGTTCTCCTCGATGTTCTTGGAGATATATTCAATGTAATGTTCTTTTGCGGTGTGTTTGTCGAGATCTGATGAGTTGTGGATTTATGATCAAGTTTATCTATGAACAATATTTGGTTCTTCTCTGAATTCTTATATGCATGATTTGATATTTTGCAAGTCTCTTTGAATTATCGGTTTAGTTTGGACTACTAGATTGATCTTTCTTGCAAAGGGAGAAGTGCTTAGCTTTGGGTTCAATCTTGCGGTGTCCTTTCCCAGTGATAGTAGGGGCAGCAAGGCACGTATTGTATTGTTGCCATCGTGGATAAAAAGATGGGGTTTATATCATATTGCTTGAGTTTATCCCTCTACGTCATGTCACCTTGCCTAATGCGTTACTTTGTTCTTATGAACTTACTACTCTAGATGCATGCTGGATAGCAGTCAATGTGTGGAGTAATAGTAGTAGATGCAGAATCGTTTTGGTCTAATTGACACGGACGTGATGCCTATGTTCATGATCATGCCTAGATATTGTCATAACTATGCACTTTTCTATCAATTGCTCGGTAGTAATTTGTTCACCCACCGTAATACATGCTATCATGAGAGAAGCCAGCAGTGAAACCTATGGCCCCTGGGTCTCTTTCTTATCATATTGCATCTCTTTTATTATCACATCTCGTTTACTATTTTGCAATCTATACAACAAAAATACAAAAAATATTTATCTTATTATCTTTATCAGATCGCACTTTTGCAAGTGGCTGTGAAGGGATTGACAACCCCTTTATCATGTTGGTTGCAAGGTTCTTGATTGTGTGTGCAGGTACTAGGCGACTTGTGTGTAATCTCCTACAGGATTGATACCTTGGTTCTCAAAAACGGAGGGAAATACTTACGCTACTTTGTTGCATCACCCTTTCCTCTTCAAGGGAAAAACCAACGCATGCTCAATAGGTAGCAAGAAGGATTTCTGGCGCCGTTGCCAGGGAGATCTGTGCTCAAGTCAAGACATACCAAGTACCCATCACAAACTCTTCTCCCTCGCATTACATTATTTGGCATTTGCCTCTTGTTTTCCTCTCACCCACTTCACCTTTGCCATTTTATTCGCCCCTTTTTTCGTTCACCTCTTTTTCGCTCGCTTTTGTGTGCTTGTGTGTTATATCATTTATTTTCCTCATGGCTAGTTCTCCTATCATTGTTAACACTCCCGATAATGAAGTTCTTAATTTTAAACAAAGGGAGGGAGAAAACCTAAAAGATGCTTGGTATAGAATTTGCAATGCTCAAAATAGATCTATTAAAAAGCAATCTACTTCCGTTCTTCTTCGCAATTTTTACATAGGCATCACTCCTTGGTATGGATATGTTCTTGACACCATTACCGGAGGGAATTTCTTGGGAAGCCATACATTTGATTCTTATAATGCTATGATAGATTTGTTAGGCCCACCACCTCTTTTTGTCAATGGAACTATTTTAACTTTGAGACATGTGATGCAAAGGCTTGATATTATTGAAAATAAAATTGTCACTGTAGATTTAATTTAAAAATTGGATCAAAAGAGCCACAAATGTTGGCGTTCTTGGAACGGGGGTCCCCAGACTTGCCTGCCTGCGGCCCACAGCATGGCTCCACGAGCGGCCCTATACGGCCCATCTTCACCAGCAAACACTCAAGACCCTCGCGAGGGGCCAAGCCTCGTGAGGCGGACGACGCAAGACCTCCTCAGGGGCGTCCTCACTAGGCTGGCTCGCGAGGGGTGGAGAGATCAAGGCAAGGGACACCTCGCGAGGTTTCTGTGACACAAGCCATGATGACTGGAGCCAGGCGGGCACCAGGCGGTCGCCAGCGCAGTGTCCTTGCTTCCTATTTGGTACTAAAGGGACAAGCGCAGGCGAGGAGTCCCGAGGCATTAGGCAAAGGTTTCCATATCGGTGCAACAAGACCAAGACCAGTAGGACGACAGGACGAAGGTCACCGTGGAGCCCAAGACGGCGCCACTGCCAGAGCCTTTGGCAGGCGAAGACTACTTTTGTCAGGATAGCTTGTACTCGTTTTCTCCCTTCGAATTTGGCCATTGTGGGATCCCTTCTCACTCAATATTTGGGAAGAGGACAAGGGCCTCTATATATAAGACTAGCCACCACCATAGGGAGGCATCGGATTCTGATCCTCAACCACACAAGCATACCAAGCACAATAACACCTCACCTCGTGAGGTTGTTCTTCCCTTGTAACTGTTCATCCTCAGCCCAAGAGGCAATCCACCACACCACACTGGAGTAGGGTATTACACCACAACGATGGCACGAACCAGTATAAATCTTGTGTCTCATGTTCTTTGGGTTCGTCGAGCTAGGCCGTCAAATCATACGGAGTGCGAGCTAGAGAGGGGGAGAGATCTTAGTGCGCACCCCAGTGTTCGAACCTCAAGGGTTTTGCCGGAACCCCAAATCCGACATTTGGCGTGCCAGGTCGGGGTGTGCCAGAGCCTCTTCTCGCCCAGTTGATCCGCCGATGCTCCATGGTTCCGATGTCCGGCGACCCAAGGACCAACGCCGACCGCTGGGCAGCTTGGCCGGCCCGGGCGGCGCCTTCCGCCCAAGAAGACCTCGACCCAGCACCCTAGGAGGCGCGCGCAGCCAAGTGCCGCAGGGTGCGGGCGGCGCAATCAAACGTCGTCCACCCTCACTCCACAACAAGTGCGCGCGGCTGCAAAGGCCTCAAGACATGTTGCGGCCATGATGCCGCACACCCGACGGGAACAAGCAAACATGAGGGCCACACTCACGGTGGCTCGGGAGCTGCTGCGATGCCGGCTGATGGAGAGCGGCCGGGATGCATTGCTGGAGCGCGTCGTCGAGCTACTGGATGCCGCGGCCTCAGGAGTACCGCCCTTCTTCTCCCTACTTACGCCTCAGCACATGGCCAGATCAAATGGCGGGCTTCGCCACGCCCGCGCACCCCCAGGTGTGCTAGGAGGCTTCATCGACACCGGCGTGACCAGAAGCACCGGGCGCCCACTCGCGCCCGCGCCACCTCCAATGGGCGCGGGAACGAGCGTTGCCACCTGCGGCCGCGGCAGAGTACTGCCCTACCATCCTCAGGGCGGCGCAACGTGGAGCGTGGGGCACTTCGGCAAGGTCTTCGGGGCGGCAGCCTCGGAGGCCTATGTGCCCCGCATGATAGACCAGGAGTATGCGTTGGAAGACGACCTTGGCTCGTTGATAACCCACAAGTATAGGGGATCGCAACAGTTTTCGAGGGTAGAGTATTCAACCCAAATTTATTGATTCGACACAAGGGGAGCCAAAGAATATTCTCAAGTATTTGCAGCTGAGTTGTCAATTCAACCACACCTGGAAACTTAATATCTGCAGCAAAGTATTTAGTGGCAAAGTAATATGATAGTAGTGGTAACGATAGCAAAAGTAATGTTTTTGGTATTTTGTAGTAATGATAGCAATAGCAACGGAAAAGTAAATAAGCAAAGAACAATATATGGAAAGCTCGTAGGCAATGGATCCGTGATAGAGAATTATGCCGGATGTGGTTCATCATGTAACAGTCATAACCTAGGATGACGCAGAACTAGCTCCAATTCATCAATGTAATGTAGGCATGTATTCCGAATATAGTCATATGTGCTTATGGAAAAGAACTTGCATGACATCTTTTGTCCTACCCTCCCGTGGCAGCGGGGTCCTAATGGAGACTAAGGGATATTAAGGCCTCCTTTTAATAGAGTACTGGACCAAAGCATTAACACAGTGAATACATGAACTCCTCAAACTACGGTCATCACCGGGAGTGGTCCCGATTATTGTCACTTCAGGGTTGCCGGATCATAACACATAGTAGGTGACTATAGACTTGCAAGATAGGATCGAGAACACTCATATATTGATGAAAACATAATAGGTTCAGATCTGAAATCATGGCACTCGGGCCCTAGTGACAAGCATTATGCATAGCAAACTCATAGCAACATCAATCTCAGAACATAGTGGATACTAGGGATCAAACCCTAACAAAACTAACTCAATTACATGATAAATCTCATCCAACCCATCACCGTCCAGCAAGCCTACGATGGAATTACTCACGCACGGCGGTGAGCATCATGAAATTGGTGATGGACGAAGGTTGATAATGACGATGGCGACGGATTCCCCTCTCCGGAGCCCCAAACGGACTCCAGATCAGCCCTCCCGAGAGGTTTTAGGGCTTGGCGGCGGCTCCGTATCGTAAAACGCGATGAATCCTTCTCTCTGATTTTTTCTCCCCGAAAGCAAATATATAGAGTTGGGGTTGAGGTCGGAGGAGCTCCAAGGGGCCCACGAGGTAGGGGGCGCGCCCAGGGAGGGCAGGCGCGCCCCCCACCCTCGTGGCTAGGGTGTGGCCCCCTGGTCTTCATCTTTTGAAAGGATTTTTGATTATTTCCAAAAAGACATTCCGTGAAGTTTCAGGTCATTCCGAGAACTTTTGTTTCTGCAGATAAATAACACCTTGGCAATTCTGCTGAAAACTGCGTTAGTCCGGGTTAGTTCCATTCAAATCATGCAAGTTAGACTCCAAAACAAGGGCAAAAGTGTTTGGAAAAGTAGATACACCGGAGATGTATCAACTCCCCCAAGCTTAAAAACATTTGCTTGTCCTCAAGCAATTCAGTTGATAAACTGAAAGTGATAAAGAAAAACTTTTACAAACTTTGTTTGCTCTTGTTGTTGTAAATATGTAAAGCCAGCATTCAAGTTTTCAGCAAAGATCATAAACTAACTATATTCACAATAACGCATAGGTCTCATGTTTACTCATATCAATGGCATAATGAACTAGTGAGAAATAATGATAAATCTCGGATGACCACACTTTCTCAAAACAATCATAATATGATATAACAAGATGGTATCTCTCTAGCCCTTTCTGAGACCGCAAAACATAAATGCAGAGCACCTTTAAAGATCAAGGACTGACTAGACATTGTAATTCATGGTAAAAGAGATCCGGTCAAGTCATACTCAATGTAAACTAACAGTAATGAATGCAAATGACAGTGGTGCTCTCCAACTGGTGCTTTTTAATAAGAGGATGATGACTCAACATAAAAGTCAATAGATAGGCCCTTCGCAGAGGGAAGCATGGATTTGTAGAGGTGCCAGAGCTCGGTTTTGAAATAGAGGTGAATAATATTTTGAGCGGTATACTTTCATTGTCAACATAACAACCAAGAGATGGCGATATCTTCCATGCTACACACATTATAGGCGGTTCCCAAACAGAATGGTAAAATTTATGCATCCCCTCCACCAACAAGCATCAATATATGGCTTGCTCGAAACAACGAGTGCCTCCAACTAACAAGAGTCCCAGGGGGAGTTTTGTTTGCAATTATTTTGATTTGATTTGCATAAAGCATGACTGGGCATCCCGGTGACCAGCCATTTTCTCGTGAGTGAGGAGCGGAGTGCACTCCTCTTGAGAATAACCCGCCTAACATGGAAGATACGAATAGCCCTAGTTGATACATGAGCTATTCGAGCATACAAAACATGATATTTATTTGAAGGTTTAGAGTTTGGCACATACAAATTTACTTGGAACGGCAGGTAGATCCTGTATATAGGTAGGTATGGTGGACTCATATGTCATAACTTTGGGGTTTATGGAGTTAGATGCACAAGCAGTATTCCCGCTTAGTACAAGTGAAGGCTAGCAAAAGACTGGGAAGCGACCAGCTAGAGAGCGACAATTTCATGAACATGCATCAAAATTAATCAACACTGAATGCAAGCATGAGTAGGATATAATGCACCATGAACATAAATATCGTAGAGGCTATGTTGATTTTGTTTCAACTACATGCATGAACATGTGCCATGTCAAGCCACTCGAATCGTTCAAAAGAGGATACCACCCTATCATACCACATCACAACCATTTTAATAGCATGTTGCCACACAAGGTAAACCATTACAAGCTCCTAGCTAATCAAGCATGGCACAAGAAACTATGATCTCTAGTTGTCATTGCAAACATGTTTATTCATAATAGGCTGAATCAGGAATGATGAACTAATCATATTTACAAAAACAAGAGAGGTCGAGTTCGTACCAGCTTTTCTCATCTCAGTCAGTCCATCATATATCGTCATAATTGCCTTTCACTTGCACGGCCAAACGATGTGGATAATAATAATAGTGCGCGTGCATTGGACTAACCTGGAATCTGCAAGCATTCAATAAACAGGAGAAGACAACGCAATATGGGCTCTTTTGTCAGATCAACAATAATTTATATAAGAGCCACTTCAACAATTTAATCATGGTCTTCTCCTATCGACCCCCAAAGAAAAGAAATAAAACTATTTACACGGGAAATCTCCCAACAAGCAAAAGAAGAACAGGAAATCTTTTTGGGTTTTCTTTTTAATTACTAGTACAAGGATGGAAAATAAAACTAGCTAAAAGCTACAACTAATTTTTTTGGTTTTTCTTAAGGTTTATTAAACACACAAGAAGAAAGCATAAAAAGGAAATAAACTAGCATGGATGATACAATGAAAAAGTATGAGCACCGACATCTAGCAATGAGTGTGTGAACATGAATGTAATGTCGGTGGGAAATACGTACTCCCCCAAGCTTAGGGTTTTAGCCTAGGTTGGTCTATGACATGGCTGGCCTGGCGGATATCCATAGTAATAGTTGGGGTCGTACTGCAAAGAAAAAGACTCTGATTGCCACTGGTTGGCAATCATTTCCGGATCCCAATGGTAATTAGACTGTCGTGGAGGATCAAGTTGTAGTTCCAACTCTGGATCTGTGGCTGATGTAGGGTTCCGGTTGGCGTGAATAGCCTCTAACAGAACAAGGTACTTGCCTGCAGATAAATCAAACAAGGAAGGAGTAGGCAGGGTAATAGTCTCAGGATGATGTTTATCAAAGAACAATTTTTATTTAAGCTCCCCTTCCCTATTCTTAACAATAAAATTGTGTTCCACCATACTCTTATAATCTAAATAAACACGGGGCAGCAATTTTTCTTCCTTCTCATAATGCCTAATAGGTATGTTAAAATGTGCAGCTTGGCGTGAAGCATAGATGCCTCCAAAGATGGGGCCCTTTGTACGGTTCAGACTTAACCGTTTAGCAATAATACCGCCCATACTAACAGAGTTATCACAGAATAAACCTTGGAACAAAATAATAATATCAGGAACACTAAGGTTTCCACAGTTTCCGCGACGAATTAAGCAACAACTAGCAAATATTGCAAAGTAGCGTAAAACAGGAAAATGTATGCTATTGATTCGTGCATCGGAAACCTTCCTTGTTTCCCCTACGGTGATTGTATCTATAAACCCATCCACATCACCACGGTGTGGTTCCTCTATTGTGCCCTCGAAAGGGATCAAACAAACCAGATAAAAATCATAAAGTGACATCTCCTTATGCTCATCTTATAAATAAAACTCCACCGTAGGTGGTGAGCTCCTAGCATGGAAATGAAAGTTTTGCACAGAGATATTGGTCAGTAAGAGATATAGTTCGCGTTGGTCGTGGAGGAAGGCGGTGAGGCCTGCATTCTTAGCCAATTCATAAAAATCATCATAAATCCCGGCTGCTCTCAAGAAATCATCAGAAGGCCATTCACACGGCCGAACCTCCGTGGTGCGAGGCAGATTATATTTGGTCCTCTCTGCTTTTTCATTTTGCTTTTCCTTCGAGCTTCGGCTCGATGAGCCCCTCAAAAATCTCTTCAATATTTTCTAAAAATTCTGAATTTTTTTAGTAACTTCAAAATAAAAGTGAACAAAACTCGACAATATTGATAGCAACAACTCCTACAAGTGCCTAGAGCCTATATCATGCATTAGAACTACTAGGAACCATATAAATTTGACATGCCAGCTCAAGAACATGGTCACCTAGGCAGCACAAATTTGCAATGAATAAAGCACTAGAACAAAAACTAATTGGAGCAATGGAGGAGTCACATACCAAGGAACAATCTCCCCAAGCAGTTTTGTGAGAGGTGCTTTGAGCAAGGATATCGAAAATCGCAGCAAAATGAGCTAGAACTCATGCTTGAATCAGATAATCATGTTTGTGGGAGGAAGAAGGAGTGTGTGGGTGCAGGAGTAAGTGGAGGAGGGCCACCGTGGGCCCACGAGGCAGGGGGGCGCGGCCAGGGGGTAGGGCGTGCCCTCCACCCTCGTGGCCAGGTGGATGCCCCCCGTGATGTGTTCTCAGTGCCAAATATTCTCAAATATTTCATAAAAATCATATTTAAATTTTAGGGCATTTGGAGAACTTCTATTTTCAGGGTATTTATATATTGCATGAATAATCCAGATAATAGACAGAAAATACTATTTTTATTTTATTTAATATAAATAACAGAAAGTAAAAGGAGGGTACAGAGAGTTGTGTTTTCTAGTTTCATCCATCTCATGCTCATCAAAAGGAATCCACTAATAAGGTTAATCAAATCTTGTTAGCGAACTCATTCCGAATAACATGGAACCGAAGAAATTTTGAATAACACTATGTTACCTCAACGGGGATATGCACATCCCCAACAATAAGAATATCATATTTCTTCTTGACAGTAGGAAGAGCAAATTCAAAACCTACAAAAATAATCGATGGGATTTTTCCAATAGAATTGATACTGTGGACTTGAGGTTGTTTCCTTGGAAAGTGTACCGTATGCTCATTACCATTAACATGAAAAGTGACATTGCCTTTGTTGCAATCAATAACAGCCCCTGCAGTATTCAAAAAGGGTCTTCCAAGAATAATAGACATACTATCGTCCTCGGGAATATCAAGAACAACAAAGTCCATTAAAATAGTAACGTTTGCAACCACAACAGGCACATCCTCACAAATACCGACAAGTATAACAGTTGATTTATCAGCCATTTGCAAAGATATTTCAGTAGGTGTCAACTTATTCAAATCATGTCTACGATATAAAGAGAGAGGCATAACACTAACACCGGCTCCAAGATCACATAAAGCAGTTTTAACATAGTTTCTTTTAATGGAGCATGGTATAGTGGGTACTCCTGGATCCCCAAGTTTCTTTGGTATTCCACCCTTAAAAGTATAATTAGCAAGCATCGTGGAAATTTCATCTTCTGGTATCTTTCTTTTATTAGTAACAATATCTTTCATATACTTAGCATAAGGATTCATTTTAAGCATATCAGTTATCGCATACGCAAAAAGATAGGTCTAATCATTTCAGCAAAGCGCTCAAAATCCTCATCATCCTTTTTCTTGGATGGTTTGGGAGGAAAAGGCATGGGCTTTTGAACCCATGGTTCTCTTTCTTTACCATGTTTCCTAGCAACATAGTCTCTCTTATCATAACGTTCATTCTTTGATTGTGGGTTATCAAGATCAACAGTGGGTTCAATTTCTATATCATTATCATTGCTAGGTTGGGCATCAACATGAACATTATCATTAACATTATCACTAGTTTCAGGTTAATTACCAGATTGTGTTCCAGCATCAGAAATAGAAATATCGTTTGGATTTTCAGGTGTTTCAGTAATAGGTACACTAGAAGCATGCAAAGTCCTATCATTTTTCTTTTTCTTCCTTTTAGAAGGACTAGGTGCATCTATATTATTTCTCTGAGAATGTTGCTCAATTCTCTTAGGGTGGCCTTTAGGATACAAAGGTTCCTGAGTCATTTTACCAGTTCTAGTAGCCACTCTAACAGAAAAATCATTATTCTTACTATTCAGTTCATTGAGCAAATCATTTTGAGCTTTAAGTACTTGTTCTACTTGAGTGGTAACCATAGAAGCATGTTTACTAATAAGTTTAAGTTCACCTTTGACATTATCCATATAATCACCCAAGTGTTCAAGCATATTTGAATTGTATTTCAATTGTCTACCAAAATAAGCATTAAAATCTTCTTGCTTCACCATAAAATTATCAAACTCATCTAAGCATGGGCTAGCAAACTTAGTAAATGGGATTTCATCTTTATCATATCTATAGAGAGAATTTACCTTTACTACCTGTGTCGGGTTATTAAGACCATGTATTTATTCAATAAGTAATGGATTAAGATCATATGTTTCTTCAACAGGCGGTAAATTAAGACCGTGTATTTCTTCAATAGGAGGTAAATTCTTAACATCTTCAGCTTTAATACCTTTTTCTTTCATAGATTTCTTTGCCTCTTGCATATCTTCAGGACTGAGAAATAGAACACCTCTCTTCTTCGGAGTTGGTTTAGGAATAGGTTCAGGAGCTGGCTCAGTAAGTGTCCAATTATTTTCATTTGTCAACATATTATTCAATAGAATTTCAGCTTCATCCGGTGTTCTTTCCCTGAAAACAGAACCAGCACAACTATCCAGGTAATCTGTGGAAGCACCGATTAGTCCATTATAAAAGATATCAAGTATTTCATTTTTCTTAAGATGATGATCAGGCAAAGCATTAAGTAACTTGAGAAGCCTCCCCCAAGCTTGTGGGAGACTCTCTTCTTCAATTTGCACAAAATTATATATATCCCTTAAAGCAGCTTGTTTCTTATGAGTAGGGAAATATTTAGCAGAGAAGTAATAAATCATATCCTGAGGACTATGCACACAACCAGGATCAAGAGAATTAAACCATATCTTAGCATCACCCTTTAACAAGAACGGAAATATTTTAAGGATATAAAAGTAACGAGTTCTCTCATCATTAGTGAACAGGGTGGCTATATCATTTAATTTAGTAAGATGTGCCACAATAGTTTCAGATTCATAACCATGAAAAGGATCAAATTCAACCAAAGTAATTATATCAGGATCAACAGAGAATTCATAATCCTTATCAGTAACACAGATAGGTGAAGTAGCATAAGTAGGGTCAGGTTTCATTCTAGCATTAAGAGATTGCTGCTTCCATTTAGATAATAACCTATTGAGCTCGTATCTATCTTTGCAAGATAAAATAGCTAGAGCAGCTTGTTTTTCAAAAACATAACCCTCAGGAATAACAGGCGATTCATATTGATTAGGGGGAGAGTCTTCATCATCACTTTCGTCAATATTATCATTTCCAATAATTTCATTCTCTCTAACCCTAGAAAGTTGTTCATCAAGAAATTCACCAAGTGGCACAGTAGTATCAAGCATAGAAGTAGTTTCATCATAAGTATCATGCATAGCAGAAGTGGCATCATCAATAACATGCGACATATCAGAACGAATAGCAGAAGCAGGTTTAGGTGTCGGAAGCTTACTCAAAACAGAAGGTGAATCAAGTGCAGAGCTAGATGGCGGTTCCTTACCTCCCCTCGTAGTTGAGGGATAAATCTTGGTTTTTGGATCTCTCAAGTTCTTCATAATGATAGGCAGATAAAAATCCCAAGTGACTCAAAGAATAGAGCTATGCTCCCCGGCAACGGCGCCAGAAAATAGTCTTGATAACCCACAAGTATAGGGGATCGCAACAGTTTGCGAGGGTAGAGTATTCAACCCAAATTTTTTGATTCGACACAAGGGGAGCCAAACAATATTCTCAAGTATTAGCAGCTGAGTTGTCAATTCAACCACACCTAGAAACTTAATATCTGCAGCAAAGTATTTAGTAGCAAAGTAATGTTTTTGGTATTTTGTAGTAATGATAGCAATAGCAACGGAAAAGTAAATAAGCGAAGAACAATATATGGAAAGCTCGTAGGCAATGGATTGGTGATAGAGAATTATGCTGGATGTGGTTCATCATGTAATAGTCATAACCTAGGGTGTCACAGAACTATCTCCAATTCATCAATGTAATGTAGGCATGTATTCCGATTATAGTCATACGTGCTTATGGAAAAGAACTTGCATGACATCTTTGTCCTACCCTCCCGTGGCAACGGGGTCCTAATGGAAACTAGGGGATATTAAGGCCTCCTTTTAATAGAGTACCGGACCAAAGCATTAACACATAGTGAATACATGAACTCCTCAAACTACGGTCATCACCGGGAGTGGTCCCGATTATTGTCACTTCGGGGTTGCCGGATCATAACACATAGTAGGTGACTATAGACTTGCAAGATAGGATCAAGAACACTAATATATTGAAGAAAACATAATAGGTTCAGATCTGAAATCATGGCACTTGGGCCCTAGTGACAAGCATTAAGCATAGCAAAGTCATAGCAACATCAATCTCAGAACATAGTGGATACTAGGGATCAAACCCTAACAAAACTAACTCGATTACATGATAAATCTCATCCAACCCATCACCGTACAGCAAGCCTACAATGGAATTACTCACGCGCGGTGGTGAGCATCATGAAATTGGTGATGGAGGAAGGTTGATGATGACGATGGCGACAGATTCCCCTCTCCGGAGCCCCGAACGGACTCTAGATCAGCCCTCCCGGGAGGTTTTAGGGCTTGGCGGCAGCTCCGTATTGTAAAACGCGATGAATCCTTCTCTCTGATTTTTTCTCCCCGAAAGAAAATATATAGAGTTGGGGTTGAGGTCGGAGGAGCTCCAGGGAGCCCACGAGGTAGGGGGCGCGCCCAAGGGGGCATGCGCGCCCCCACCCTCGGGGCTAGGGTGTGGGCCCCCTGGTCTTCATCTTTTGCAAGGATTTTTTATTATTTCCAAAAAGACACTCCATGAAGTTTCAGGTCATTCCAAGAACTTTTGTTTCTGCACATAAATGACACCACGGTAATTCTGCTGAAAACAGCGTCAGTCCGGGTTAGTTCCATTCAAATCATGCAAGTTAGAGTCCAAAACAAGGGCAAAAGTGTTTGGAAAAGTAGATACGCCAGAGACGTATCACTCGTTCCTCAAGATAGGCTAGGAGCAGGAGGCGCTGGAAAATGAGGCCTTCCAGGAGCCCCCCGAGCACGCCGTCAGCCTCACCAACTATGTCGGCGATGACAGCTACAGGGTACCAGTAATCTCTCAGGAGCAAGCTTATGCTAACCATGGGTCGTAGAGGATCAGGTCACAACGGCGAACGGCGGACCCAGCTCAACGGCCTCCTTCCCACCAGGAGGAGGGCACTGGGGCTGTAGGGGAGAGGCTGGGAGCCAGGTCCCTCCCGGCATCACGCGGAGCAAGGCGCCCCCCGGATGTAGGCCCTCTGTCGGGGAGGTGCTGGTGAGCCTTCCGTCGACAGAGGACCCATGGTCGCCGAGGGCTCCACTGGCGTCCCCTTTGCCGCTTGGCTTCGTCCTGGTTTCTGGTCGAACCAACGGTGGCCGAGGGTGGTGCAAGGCGGGTCCCTCGTCTGGCGATATGAAGTAAGGCTCACGCCTATGAAGATCTCCGCTCGTGACACTCTCAAGTAATAATGAGTGGGGTTGTACACGCCCCGGAGTCTCAGGAGCGCCGCCCTCGGGCCTCGGGGGCTCCCTTCCACGCCTAGTGGCAACACTTAGCTCCCCGCTGGTGAGAAGACAAGAAGACTAGATTAGGTGCTGGACGCGGCCATTTGCTCTTAACCACTTTTCTATAGCCCTGTTTATGGCTTTGGATTTAAGTTGAAGTTGAATTTTCATTGCTATGCGCGCGGGGGGGGGGGGGGGTGACTTCTGTCGTTCGTTCGATTTCTAGCCATCTGATTCCTTGCCCTGACTCGGAGTTCGCACCTGCTACCTCCCCCCTCGCGAGCCCCTCACAAGCGGGGGCTGGGCGCGGCACGCGCGTGCTGCACGCACGCCCTTCCATGGCTGGCGCTCGCTCCTCACGAGGCCCTCTCTGACGGATCAGCATGCCCTTCAGGAGCTCATGACCTCATGAGCTGGTCGGGAACCGGTCCTAACTAAGGTAAATTTCAGTAGTAAGGTCGCGACATGACTCGCAGGCCCATAAAAACACATCTTCAGCTTGGCCTAAGGTATAGAGGCAGTAATCTGTTTACATGAGGGGCTCCCCCTCCCAAAATTCTCTTACAACTTTCAGGGCCATGCCCAAGTTTTCACTTACAGGGCCAGCAACGAGGAAGCTCGGGCTCAATCGGACATATCGCTCACCGCGTCCTCTGGGTTGCCCTCAGACGTGTTGCTGGCATCATCGTCATCATCGCGGGCGCCACCGTCATCGTCACCGGCATCACCGTCACCATTGCCGGCATCGCCTGCACCACCGTCGACCATGTCACCTTCATCCGCAGTGACCACCACCGCCTCATCCTCGTAGGTGAAGGCTCTGACTAGAGCATCCACATTGTCCTCTACCCAGCGCGCCAGGTCGCCCCGGATGGCCTTGGGCACAGGTGCAATGGCGGCATCGAAGTCGAAGTTGGGGTAGGTGTTCTGGAGGTGGCTGAAGGCAAGGGAGAATGCCTGCTTGAGCAGGTTGCGACTCCTATCCTCAACAAGCACGCGAGCCCTCTCGGATCGATTCTCCAGGCGTGTCACTACGTCGGTGAAGAAGAAGATGTGACTGGCGTAGTCGTTCGAGTGGGGATGAGGTGCATTTTCATCACAGACGGCGCCCAGCGCCGCATTGCCTCTGACCCTGAGGTTTTGGAGCATGGTGGCGTGCTCACACTCCCGCGTCCACCACCGGAGCGCTTTCTCCCTGCTCTGCTACACGGAGGATTCAGCGCCGGCGACCCACTTCTGAATGGAAAACAGCTCGACAAGAGCGGAAGCCATCTCGGCTTGCACTGAGGACAGGGCGGCTGCGGTGGCTTTTTCGCAATGTTCAGCCTCATCCAACCTTGACCTGAGGGCGTTAATCCTGCCCACAGC
The DNA here is from genome assembly GCF_056163025.1 of Triticum urartu. NCBI lineage: Eukaryota > Viridiplantae > Streptophyta > Magnoliopsida > Poales > Poaceae > Triticum > Triticum urartu. The sequence continues at coordinate 356,940,171 of NC_141876.1, read as the reverse complement.
CTCGGCTTCTACAAGCTTCAACTTCAGGTCGTACCTGCCGACAAGATCCACGTGAGCCTCAGCCACCCTGTGGTCGACTTACTCATGGGCCTTGGCCTTGCACGCGCCGACAACATCCTTATCTTGGGTAACCTTGTGCTCCGTCGTCTCCAACCACTCAAGCTCAAGGCTGCACTCCGTGGCTTCTAGCGCAGCGCTTCCTCGCGCCTCAGGATCTCTTCCTCCTCTGCAGGCGTCCCCTTCATCGATGCTTCGGCGGCCTTGCGCGCCTCCACTTGCTGCTCCAGGGAGGCACTCCAGGCTTGGAGCTCCCACGCGTGTTTCTCTGCGATCTCACGGCGTCGATCAGCTTCCCGGGCTTCTTCCAAGGCTCGGACGCAAGCTTCGCGCGAGGTCGCGAGAGACGCCTCGGCCTTCACGTTATCAAGCTCACGTTGGTGGTACCCGAGGTTGATGGCCACCTTCAGTTTATGCCACTCTTCCGCTAGTCGAGAACCCTCGGCCTCGAGGCGCGCGTCTACATCCGCGAGCTCCCCGCCAAGCCAGCTCATCGCGTCCATCGCCTCCCGGAAGAGCTCATGGCGGACGACGCTCCATTCGTGCGCAACCTTGAGCACGCGGCTGACTCCGTCCTCCACAGCGGGGGCCGTCGACGGGATCCGAAGCGGCTCGCCCCTCCGGTCGCCGACAGGGCTTCGGTAGGAGCACGGTCGGGTTGGTGCTTGCTGCCCGAAGAAGGAACCCAGACTGAAGCCATCCGGCCGCCATCTGTTACAAGAGGAGGAGCCCTTGGCACACTCGTCACACCCCCGACGAGGCCACGAAGAAGAGACGGCAAGAGCGTGGGCTCAAGGCGCCAAGCTAGCGTGTCTGCCTCTCCTGCCGACCTCGTGACGGGTGCATCTTGCTAGCCTGGGATGCTCAAGGCCAGCGGGAGATCTGAGGCAGGAGGAGGTTGCTTCCCGAGGAGCTTCACGGCCTTAGCAGATGGGATCCTGAAGAGCCACCGTCAGGAAGGGAAGCAGCACTCAAGGAATTACATAGATAAGGTACTTACTCATCTATGGCGATGTACTTCCTTTGTTTGAACGGCCGGAAAGCGCCGCTGCCGCAGCTTGGGGACCCCTTCCTCTTGCGAAGTGCATCGAAGACCTACACGGAGCCGACCGAAGTGTTGGGCGTGGCGACCAACGCAGGGCGCGACTGGTGAAGCTCCCGAGGAGGTGACCTCAGGAGCGCCAAGCTAGGGAGAGCCATCAAGTACCGCCTCGTGATGGCCTCTAGAGGCCTCGGGAGCTTCGGAATCGGGAGCAGCGGATTGCGTTGCCTCCTCAACTGCTTCCTCAGCGTGAGAGTTGTGGGCTCCCGAAGATGATGCCTCGGGAACTGTGGGCGTCTTTGACGCCTCGGCGCCCGCGCCTCCAGCCTCCGGTGGTGCTTGCCCCCCTGCGTCCACTCTTGGGGCAAGTTCGGTGCCGGCGACAAGGAGGGGGACCACGGTGACGGGGTTCTCGCAGGACCCCTCAAGGCCAAGCGGACGTAGCCCCCATTCGTCAAAGGGGGGCATCTGCCCCACGAACTCCACCCTGTTCGAGCAACAGTACAAGAGAAAGCCCGCCGGTGGCATATCGGCTGGCGAGGGCTTGCCCGCCAGGACCTCGAGCACCGTTCTTCATGCCTCGAGCGGATGCTCTGACTCCGGGAGCATCATGCGATATGGGCCGATAGATAGGGCCCACATCCGCTAGGAATGGCGCTGGAGTGGGGCGACGCGGCGTCGGAGGAATTCCTTTATCACCATGGGCGCAGTCAAGCCAAGGTCTTTCAACCTCCTCAGTCGGAGCTAGACGAAGGCAAGGTGGGGCTCGTAAGCTTCTCATGAGCCCGGCCAGAGCTGGGAATGGCGGGCGCAGATGGAAGCGAGAGCAAAGTGCTGAGTACTCCGACATCCACATACACCCACCACATGAACCCGCTCGCAGACGGCGGGAGCTCAAAGTCAATCCCCGAGCTGGCCGTCGCCGCCACAGCCTGGAAGCTCAGGCACCCTGAGCATTGCTGGGAATCAATCAGGTGCAGTGAGAAGAAATGGCGCAGAAGGGCCATGGAGGGGGCGATGCCCACCATGGCCTCATCGACAAAGGCGAATAGAGCAAGAAGAGCGACATATTGGGGATCAAAGTGCAGCAGATGAATATGATAATGGGAAAGCACGGCGTTGAAGAAAGCGGGGAAGGGGGATCAGACCGGCCCATAGGGCGTCGATGAAGAACTGGACCTCGGTGGCTGCTCTGTTGACAGAAGCTCGGGACACCGGCCAGGCCGCCATCTCCCCCCATTCGCTAAAGCTGGTGGCGAGCGCGAGGTGGACCTTGTCCATGGCTTCCTCATTGAGCACCCGCCATCGGCCGACGGCGGGCTCGATGGCAGGAGGAAGGTTGGCTAAGGACAGGGGCTACTTCCCTTTCTCCGTCCGGTTCTGCGCCATGACGATGGGGAGGACTGAGCTCAGGTTGGATTGGGAGAGGAAGCTGATGTTCGAGGAAGCGAAGGAGTCGGGGGTGCGTTGCCACGAAGGGGGAAATAACTGTGTGGGACACCGTGGCCACCTAGCCAGGAGGATATCAAGGCTACGTGGGGAAGCGGGGCCGCCCACGTCCAATCAATCGCCATGTGTCAAGCAGGGTGCAGGCTGTTGGGGCCCGCGGTGCTCTGCACTTGCCCTTTGGCTTCGCCTCCAAGCCAAGCCCGAGCGCGCCTTGGGCCCGGGGGCTACTGTCGGCGTTCTGGGAACGGGGTCCCCAGACTTGCCTACCTGTGGCCCGTAGCGTGGCTCCACCAACGGCCCTGTACGACCCATCTTCACCAGCAAACACTCAAGACCCTCACGAGGGGCCATGCCTGGCGAGGCAGACGACACAAGACCTCCTCAGGGGCGGCCTCACCAGGCTGGCTCGTGAGGGGCGGAGAGATCAAGGCAAGGGACACCTCGCGAGGTTTCTGTGACGCAAGACATGAGGACTAGAGCCAGGCGGGCGCCAGCACGCAGTGTCCTCACTTTCTCTTTGGTGCTAAAGGGGCAAGCGCAGGCGAGGAGTCCCGAGGCATCAGGCAAAGGATTCCATATCGGTGCAACAAGACCAAGACTAGCAGGACGGCAAGACGTAGGTCACCGTGGAACCCAAGATGGCGTCACCGCCAGAGCCTTTGGCAGGCGAAGACTACTTTTGTTAGGATAGCTTGTCTCCCTTCGAATTTGGCCATTAGGGATCCCTTCCCGCTCAATATTTGGGAAGAGGACCAGGGCCTCTATATATAAGACTAGCCACCACCATAGGGAGGCATCGGATTCCGATCCTCAACCACACAAGCACACCAAGCACAAGAACACCTCACCTCGCGAGGATGTTCTTCCCGTGTAACTTTTCATCCTCAGCCCAAGAGGAAATCCACCACACCACACTGGAGTAGGGTATTACACCACAACAGTGGCCTGAACCAGTATAAATCTTGTGTCTCGTGTTCTTTGGGCTCGTCGAGCTAGGCCGTGAAATCATACAGAGTGCAAGCTAGAGAGCGGGCGAGATCTTAGTGCGCACCCCATTGTTCGGACCTCAAGTGTTTTGCCGCAACCCGAAATCTGACAACAACCAAATTACTCAATATGGATCTAAGGTAGGAGTTACTCTAAAAAATCTAAAGGAAAAGGAACCCATAGTCAATGAAAAGATAGATCAAGATTCCACTAGAATTGATAAACTCAAAGATATTATTACGAATTTGGGGTCCGTTAAAAACACCTCAAATCCTCCTCCTACCAAAGTTTCCAAATTTATCTATGTTCCTAAGAATAAGGGTGAACCTTTTAGTAAGAAAAATGAAGATCTCAAATCAATAAGTGTTCACCCCAAGTTTTTAGATATCATTAAGGAACATTTTGCTACAAATGAATTTATTGATTTCTTACCTACAAGTTTGATCATTAGCAAAAACAAAGAAACTCCCAAGGGTTTTAAGTGTTCAATTGAATAATTTCATACCAAAGATGACAATACCTAGATCTATTCTTGCTTTTATGCGTAGCTAGGGGCGTTAAACGATAGCGCTTGTTGGGAGGCAACCAAATTTTATTTTTTTCCTTGCTTTTTGTTCATGTTTAGTAATAAATAAATCCTCTATCCTCTGTTATGATTGTGTTTTTTATGTTTTAATTATTGTTTGTGCCAAGTAAAGCCTTTAGGATCTTCTTGGGTGATTGTTGTTTGATCTTGCTGATAAAAACAGGAAGTATGCGCTCAATAAAATAATTTTCATTTTTTACTAGAGAGCGATAAAATACAAATTCCAACTTCAGTAGATCAATATACAAATTATTTAGGTTGCCCTAATGTTTTAGAATTTTTGGAGTTACAGAAGTATTCGATACGTCCAGATTTCTACAGACGGTTCTGTTTTTGACAGATTCTGTTTTTTGGTGTGTTGTTTGCTCATTTTGATGAATCTATGGCTAGTATCGGTGGGTATGAACCATAGATAATTTGGAATACAGTAGGTTTAACACCAATAAAATAAAGAATGAGTTCGTTACAGTACCTTAAAGTGGTGGTTTGTTTTCTTATACTAACGGAGCTCATGAGATTTTCTGTTGAGTTTTGTGTTGTGAAGTTTTCATGTTTATGGGTAAAGATTTGATTGATTTTGGAATAAGGAGTGGCAAGAGCCTAAGCTTGGGGATGCCCAAGCCATCCCAAGGTAAAATTCAAGGACAACTAAAAGCCTAAGCTTGGGGATGCCCCGGAAGGCATCCCCTCTTTCGTCTTCATCTATCGGTAACTTTACTTGAGGCTATATTTTTATTCACCACATGATATGTGTTTTGCTTGGAGCGTCTTGTATGATTTGATTCTTTTCTTTTTAGTTTACCACAATCATCCTTGCTGTACACACCTTTTGGGAGAGACACACATGAATCGGAATTTATTAGAATACTCTATGTGCTTCACTTATATCTTTTGAGCTATATAATTTTGTTCTAGTGCTTCACTTATATCTTTTTGGAGCACGGTGGTGGTTTTATTTTATAGAAATTATTGATCTCCCATGCTTCACTTATATTATTTTAAGAGTCTTTTAGAACAGCATGGTAATTTGCTTTGGTTATGAAATTAGTCCTAATATGATAGGCATCAAAGATGGGTATAATAAAAACTTTCATATAGAGTTCATTGAATACTATGAGAAGTTTGATACTTGATGATTGTTTTGAGATATGAAGATGGTGATATTAGAGTCATGCTAGTTGAGTATTTTTGAATTTGAGAAATACTTGTGTTGAGGTTTGCAAGTCCCGCAGCATGCACGTATGGTAACCGTTGTGTAACAAATTTTAAGCATAAGGTGTCTCTTTGAATGTCCTCCTTATGAGTGGCAGTCTGGGACGAGCCATGGTATTTTCCTACCAATCTATCCCCTAGGAGCATGCGCGTAGTGCTTGGTTTTGATGACTTGTAGATTTTTGCAATAAGTATGTGAGTTCTTTATGACTAATGTTGAGTCCATGGATTATACGCACTCTCACCCTTCCATCATTGCTAGCTCTTCGGTATGGTGCATTGCCCTTTTTCACCTCGAGAGTTGGTGCAAACTTCGCCGGTGCATCCAAACCCCGTGATATGTTACGCTCTATCACACATAAGCCTCCTTATATCTTCCTCTAAACAGCCACCATACCTACCTATTATGGCATTTCCATAGCCATTCCGAGATATATTGCCATGCAACTTTCCACCGTTCCGTTTATTATGACACACTTCATCATTGTCATATTGCCTTGCATCATCATGTAGTTGACATCGTATTTGTGGCAAAGCCACTGCTCATAATTTTTTATACATGTCACTCTTGAATCATTGCACATCCCGGTACACCGCTGGAGGCATTCATATAGTGTCATATTTTGCTCTAGTATCGAGTTGTAATTTTTGAGTTGTAAATAAATAAAAGTGTGGTGATCATCATTATTAGATCATTGTCCCGTGTGAGGAAATAAAAAAATAGATAAAGACCAAATAAAAAAATAGAAGGCCCAAAAAATGAGAGAAAAAGAGAGAAGGGACAATGTTACTATCCTTTTTCCACACTTGTGCTTCAAAGTAGCACCATGGTCTTCATGATAGAGAGTCTCTTATTTTGTCACTTTCATATACTAGTGGGAATTTTCATTATAGAACTTGGCTTGTATATTCCAACAATGGGATTCCCCAAAATGCCCTACTCCTTGGTGAGCAAGCAAGTTGGATGCACACCCACTTAGTTTCTTTTGTTGAGCTTTCATACATTTATAGCTCTACTGCATCCGTTATATGGCAATCCCTACTCCTTGCATTGACATCAATTGATGGGCATCTCCATAGCCTGTTGATTAGCCGCGTTGATGTGAGACTTTCTACATTTTTTGTCTTCTCCACACAACCTCCATCATCATATTCTCTTCCACCTATAGTGCTATGTCCATGGCTCGCGCTCATGTATTGCATGAATGTTGAAAAAGTTTGAGAATACTAAAGTATGAAACAATTGCTTGGTTTGTCATCGGGGTTGTGCATGATGGGAGCATTTTTGTGTGACGAAAATGAAGCATGGCCAAACTATATGATTTTGTAGGGATGAGCTTTCTTTGGCTATGTTATTTTGAGAAGACATAATTGATTGGTTAGTATGCTTGAAGTATTATTATTTTATGTCAATATTAAACTTTTGTCTTGAATCTTTCGGATCTGAATACACATGCCACAATAAAGAAAATTACATTGAAAATTATGCTAGGAAGCATTCCACATCAAAAATTTTGTTTTTATCATTTACCTACTCGAGGACGAGCAGGAATTAAGCTTGGGGATGCTTATACGTCTCCAACGTATCTATAATTTTTGATTGTTCCATGCTATTATATTATTTGTTTTGGATTTTTAATGGGCTTTAATATTCTCTTTTATATTATTTTTGGGACTAACCTATTAACCGAAGGCCTAGTGCTAGTTTCTGTTTTTTTTGCCTATTTTAGTGTTTCGCAGAAAAGGAATATCAAATGGAATCCAAACAGAACGAAACCTTCACGAGGATCTTTGTTGGAAGAAACGCATCTAGGAGACTTGGAGTGGAAGTCAGAGACGCAATGAGGTAGCCGAGGCAGGAGGGCGCGCCCAGGGGAGTAGGCGTGCCCCCACCCTCGTGGGGCCCTCGTAGCTCCACTGACGTACTACTTTCACCTATATATACTCTTATACCCTAAAAACATCCAGGGGAGCCACAAAACCACTTTTCCACCGCCGCAACCTTCTGTACCCGTGAGATCCCATCTGGGGCCTTTCCGGTGATCTGCCAAAGCCTCTTCGATGATGTGTGAGTAGTTTACCACAGACCTTCGGGTCCATAGTTATTAGCTAGATGGCTTCTTCTCTCTATTTGGTTCTCAGTACAAAGTTCTCCTCGATGTTCTTGGGGATCTATTCGACGTAATATTCTTTTGCGGTGTGTTTTCCGAGATCCGATGAATTGTGGATTTATGATCAAGTTTATCTATGAACAATATTTTGTTCATCTCTGAATTCTTATATGCATGATTTGATATCTTTGCAAGTCTCTTCGAATTATCAGTTTAGTTTGGCCTACTAGATTGATCTTTCTTGCAACGGGAGAAGTGCTTAGCTTTGGGTTCAATCTTGTAGTGTCCTTTCCCAGTGATAGTAGGGGAAGCAAGGCATGTATTGTATTGTTGCCATCAAGGATAAAAGGATGGAGGTTTATATCATATTTCTTGAGTTTATCCCTCTACATCATGTCATCTTGCCTAATGCGTTACTCTGTTCTTATGAACTTAATACTCTGGATGCATGCTGGATAGTAGTATATGAAGAATCGCTCTGATCTACTTGACACGGACGTGATGCCAATGTTCATGATCATGCCTAGATATTCTCATAACTATGCGCTTTTCTATCAATTGCTCGGTAGTAATTTGTTCACCCACCTTAATACATGCTATCATGAGAGAAGCCACTAGTGAAACATATGGCCCCCGGGTCTCTTCCTTATCATATTGCATCTCTTTTATTATCGCATCCGTTTACTATTTTTCAATCTATACAACAAAATACCAAAAATATTTATCTTATTATCTTTATCAGATCTCACTTTTGCAAGTGGCTGTGAAGGGATTGACAACCCCTTTATCGCGTTGGTTACAAGGTTCTTGATTGTGTGTGCAGGTACTAGGCGACTTGCATGTAATATCCTACTGGATTGATACCTTGGTTCTTAAAAACTTAGGGAAATACTTACGCTAATTTGCTGCATCACCCTGTCCTCTTCAAAGGAAAAACCAACGCATGCTCAAGAGGTAGCACTCTACGTGATGCATGTTTGTTTGGTAACCTTGGGAAGCGCACCTTCTGCACCGACCAGGTATCTTTTCTTGGCTATGTTGTTACTCCATAGGGAATTGAAGTTGATAAAGCCAAGATTGAAGCTATTGAGAGTTGGCCATAGCCCAAAACGGTCACACAAGTGAGGAGTTTTCTTGGCCTCGCTGGATTCTATAGGTGTTTTGTGAGAGATTTCATCACCATTACTGCACCTCTCAATGAGCTTACAAAGAAGGATGTACCTTTTGGGGTACCGCACAGGAAGAAGCCTTCACAGTATTGAAAGATAAGTTGACACATGCTCCTTTACTCCAACTTCCTGATTTTAATAAGACTTTTGAGCTTGAATGTGATGCTATGGAATTGGATTAGGAGGTGTGTTATTACAGGATGGCAAACCCATTGCATACTTTTCTGAAAAATTGAGTGGGCCTAGTCTGAATTATTCTACTTACGATAAAGAATTATATGATCTTGTTCGAACTTTAGAGACATGGCAACATTATTTTTGGCCCAAAGAATTTGTTATACATTCTGATCATGAATCGTCGAAACATATTAAAATTCAAGCTAAACTGAATCGTAGACGTGCTAAATGGGTTGAATTCATTGAGATTTTTCCTTATGTCATTAAACACAAGAAGGGTAAAGAAAATGTTATTGCTGATGCATTGTCTTGCCGCTATACTATGCTTTCACAACTTGACTTCAAAATATTTGGTTTGGAGACCACAAAGATCAATATGTGCATGGTGCTGATTTTAAAGATGTAATGCATAATTGTAAATAAGGAAGAATGAGGAACACGTTCGTCGTTAATGATGGATTTGTGTTCCATGCTAACAAGCTATGCGTTCCAGCTAGCTCTGTTCATCTTCTGTTGTTGTAGGAGGTGCATGGAGGAGGATTAATGGGACACTTTGGCATGAATAAGACGGAGGACGTACTTGCTACACATTTCTTTTGGCCAAAGATGAGTTGGGATGTTGAGCATTTTGTTGCTCGCTGCACTACATGTCAAAAAGCTAAGTCACGACTCAATCCTTATGGTTTATGTATGCGTTTGCCTATACCTAGTCTTCCTTGGGAGGATATATCTATGGACTTTGATTTAGGTTTACCTCGAACAAAGAAGGGGAGGGATAGCATATTTGTTGTCGTGGATAGATTCACGAAAATGGCACACTTTATACCATGTCATAAAAGCGATGATGTTGTTAATGTTGCTGATTTGTTCTTTCGTGAAATTATTCGCTTGCATGGTGTGCCAAATACTATTATTTCATATCGTGATACTAAATTTCTTAGCCACTTTTGGAGATGTTTATGGGCTAAGTTGAGGACTAAACGGCTTTTTAGTTCTAGTTGTCACCCCCAAACTGATGGAAAAATTGAAGTAGTCAATAGAACATTGTCTACTATGCTTAGGGCTGTTTTGAAGAATAATAAGAAAATGTGGGAAGAATGCTTGCCTCATATTGAATTTGCTTATAATCGTTCATTGCATTCTACTACTAAGATGTGCCCTTTTGAAATTGTGTATGGTTTCCTACCTCGTGCACCTATTGATTTTTTGCCTCTTCCATCTTCGGAGAAGGTTAATTTTGATGCTAAAGAACAGGCTGAATTGATTTTAAAAATGCATGAGTTAACTAAGGAAAACATTGAGCGTATGAATGCTAAATATAAATTGGCTGGAGATAAGGGTAGAAAACATGTTATGTTTGCACCTGGAGATCTTGTTTTGTTACATTTGCGTAAGGATAGATTTCCTAATTTGCGCAAATCAAAGCTAATGCCACGTGTTGATGGTCATTTTAAGGTGTTAGAGAAAATAAATGATAATGCATACAAACTTGAGCTGCCTGTGGATTTTGGGGTTAGTCCCACTTTTAACATTGAAGATTTGAAGCCTTATTTGGGTGAGGAAGATGAGCTTCCGTCGAGGACGACTTCATTTCAAGAAGGGGAGGATGATGAGGACATCAATATCATTGTTACACCCACAGCCCTGCTGCAATACATACTGGACCAATTACTAGAGCTCGCGCACGCCAATTGAATTACCAGGTACTTTCGTTTCTTGGTAACGATTCTAATGTTCGTGAGAATATGATGCTGCCTAAATTGGATACATTTATTTTGCTTACAAATGAAGGACCTAGCTTGGACAAGAAAGATGAACCTTGGAGCAAGTTCAAACATGGAGATGATGAAATGTGCAAGGGGAACAAGAACGGAGTTACAAGTGATGATTCGAGGACTTTGAAGCCACCATAATGAGTGCATGAAGCCTTGTACGAAATATACAAGATGCCACTTCATAAATTTCTTCCAGTGGCTATTCTAGGTGCTGCATCACCTTATTTTTGGGCAAGGCCCATGTAATTTCGAAATACTTGATTATAGGCTGTTTTTAGAGTCCGTATGTGTGGGGAAACAAGAGTTAGGGTTGGTTTCAGACCCCTCCTCCAAGGGCCACGAAATTCCCCCCTCTCTCACTACTAGGAAAAGGGCTATAGATGATATGGCCACTAATGGCGCACCATACATGTGGTGTGCCACTACTATATAGAAGTGGCGCACCATTAGTTGGTGCGCCATTAGTGTGATAGACACTAATGGCGCACCAGACACATGGTGCGCGACTAGTAACAATTTTTTTTCCAAAAATACTAATGGCGCACCAGGGCACAATGCGCTATTACTAGTTTAACTAGTAATGGCGCACCTGCCACACAGTCCACCACTACTATTTTTTTTGCAAAACTACTAATGGCGCACCTCAAGCTGGTGCGCCATTAGTAACCCTAGTAACCAGGGTTACTAATGGCACATATGTGGGTGGTGCGCCATTAGTAACCTGGGACCAGCTAGATATTTTGGGCAGCCACACCTACACACTCACTTTCCCCACTTCATTCTCTCCACCTCCTCCTCCAAGCTTGTGTCGGCTGCCTCCTCCTCCTCACCTCATTTGCACCATAGATTCATCCAAATTAAGTGGTTAAATTACCTTTTTTTTGATAGGTAAGTAAGGGGAAAGCTATCTTTATGTTGTAGATCTACTTTTTTCTCCCTCCAACAACGTGCACATGCACTTTTTATGGCCTAGCTAGATCTATGTATGTTTGTGGTGTTGCATGTGTTTGTGGTATTGCATATATGTTTGTGTTTGCAGGTACCGGTATTTGAAAATGTGATAGTTGCCAATATTTTGCCGGAATGTTGATTCATTTCCGTTTCGGCGAGAATTTTGGCACTATGCATTATTTTTGGTCCTATTTTTAGGGAAAGTCATGCCAAATTTTTTCTTGGTTCTAAAATATCGTTTTGCTCTACCCCGCAGGCGACCATGGTCCGCACGATGACCAATAGCATCGTGAATAGGTTTTTGAGCTCGGCAAAGGCCGAGATGCTTCAAAAGAACGAGACGGAGATAAGATGTCCATGTCGAAGATGCAAGCTGAAGAGCCTTATTGCGGACCCGGATTCTGGGCAGGTGCGGGACCACCTGCGCTTGCGTGGTTTCATGGATGGCTATTGGTGGCAAGGTGATGAAGATAACTATGAAGTCATCCATGGGGGTCGGGCAAGAAATGAGGAAGGGCAACAAGACAACCACCATGGCGAGGGCGGGCGAGAAGACGAAGAATCTCCAAGACATCATCACGACGGTGATGCTGTACACAGCCATCATGGAGAAGATGTCGGACATGATGATGAGGAAGATCAAGATGAAGGGCATGATCATGAAGATGAAGATGCCAGAGCAGACGACGATGGAGGCTGGGTGCAGGACCCTCATATTCAAGATCTGCTTCTCAAGCAGACGGATAACGCAAGAGTTGCCGCCCGAGAGAAACCCAAGCTGGATCAACTAGATATAGACGCGGTTACTACATTGTATGAAGGATGCAGGCCCGAGGATCCCCGCCTGAAAGTAACGCTCATGGCTCTAGAGATGAAGGTAAAACACAAAATGACCGATGCATGCTTCGACGAGAACATGTCATTCTGGCACGGACATCTTCCCAAGGGGAACAAGTGCCCGACCAGTTTTGAGGAGGCGAAGAAAATCATGTGTCCTCTGGATTTACCGCACATGAAATACCACGTGTGCATGAACAATTGCATCATTTATCGGGACGAGCACGCGGACTCTACCATATGTCCGGTGTGCGGCGTCACTCGATACAAGAAGAGGAAGAAAGCTCCTCGAAAAATTGTGTGGTACTTTCCGATCACTCCTCGTCTGCAGCGGTATTTCGCGGACCCTAAGCTAGCAAAGCTCCTGCGTTGGCACGCGGATAGGGAGGAGAAGAAGCGAGAATATGACGGAAATGATCTGGAGATAAATAAAAAAGACAAGATGCTGAGTCACCCTAAGGATGCGAGCTAGTGGCAAGCGTTGAACTTCGAACACCCAGAATTTGGGGACGATCCAAGGAACATCGTGCTGGGCGCGAGCACCGATGGAGTCAATCCGTTTGGCAGCCAGAGAAGCACACATAGCACCTGGCCTGTGTTTGTGTGGATGTACAACCTTCCCCCCTGGTTGTGCACGAAGAGGAAGTACATTCACATGAGTATGCTAATTGAAGGGACGAAACAACCAGGGAACGACATCAATCTGTATCTGGGGCTGCTGAAGGAGGAGCTAGACAAGCTGTGGAAAACGCTAGCCAATATGTGGGACGCCACAGAGAAAGAATATTTCCCTATGAGAGCCGCACTGCTCACGACTATCTCGGTTATGGATATCTCGCGGGGTAGGTGGTCCACATATTTTCTGGATGCGTCAGGTGCATGGATGACACAACGTATCGCCAGCTAGATAGAGATCCCGGGTCTTCGTAAATCGTGTTCATGGGACGTCGAAGGTGGCTTCGCAACGATGACCCATGGAGAAAACGCAAGGATCTATTCGATGGTGAAACCGAACCCCGAAGACGCCCGCATACGAGGAGCGGCGTGGAAATAGATGAGCTGTTGAAAAATTGGAAAGATTGCCCACTGCCGGGAAAGAAGCAAAAGGCGCCAGAGCCGGGAAAGAAGCGAAAGGCGCTAGAGCCGCTGCTAAAGGTATGGAAAACGAGGTCTGTTTTCTAGGACTTGCCGTACTGGAAGATCCACCGTGTGCCTCACAGCCTTGATGTCATGCATATCACGAAGAACGTGTGCGAGAGTCTGCTTGGTACCCTGCTCAACATGCCATAGAGGACCAAAGATGGGCCGAAAGCAAGGGCAGACTTGAAAGCAATGGGCATCAGGGAGGAGCTTCACGCTAACGATGATGATGATGATGAGGCGAAGCAGGACACGGAAAGTCGTCGCAAAGGGAAAAAGGCCAAGAAGATCAGAAATAACTACCCTCCTGTGTGCTTCACTCTAAGTCAGGAGGAGATCGAGCAGTTTTTCACCTGCCTCGTAGGAGTAAAACTTCCTTACGGTTACGCGGGGAAGATAAGAAGATACCTAGACCCGGCGAAGTAGAAGTTCAGCGTGATGAAGTATCACGACTGTCACGTGCTGATGACACAGATACTTCCAGTTGCAATCCGTGGGATCATGGACGCGCACGTCCGTGAAACGCTATTTGGCCTATGCAACTTTTTCGACGTCATCTCTCGGAAGTCGGTTGGCGTGAGGTAACTCAGAAGGCTACAGGAAGAGATCATGGTGATACTATGCGAGCTTGAGATGTACTTCCCGCCCGCATTCTTCGACGTTATGGTGCATCTGCTGGTCCATATTGTGGAGGATATCATCCAACTCGGGCCGACGTTCCTGCACAGCATGATGCCATTCGAAAGGATGAATGGTGTCATCAAAGGATATGTTCGCAACATGTCACATCTAGAGGGAAGCATAGCCAGGGGCTTTCTGACCGAAGAGTGCATCTCCTACTGCACGAATTATCTAGGCATCGAGAACCCCGTTGGTCTGCCCGTCAACAGGCACCTCGGCAGGCTCGCTGGATGGGGTCACCGTGAGGGTCGCCGCGAAATGCATGTCGACTTCGAGGGTCGACTAGCCGACTTTGAAAGAGCAAACCTAGTCGCGCTACAACACATAGACGTGGTTGATCCTTGGGTGGTAGAGCACAAAACCTTTATTGAGAAGACGTACAATGACCGAGGCCAACAGAGGACGGACAGAGATATAATCAAAGAGCAGAACTCATGTTTCACGTGTTGGTTCAAGCAGAAGCTTCTGTCGTACCCTTTACATGAGGATTCTTCCGCGGAAGAACAACTCATATTTGCCTTGTGACAGGACGCCGAGCACAACCTGATGACCTATGAGGCGTACGATATCAACGCCTACACATTCTACACCGAGGACAAGGACATGAAGAGCGATGGTTATCAGAACTCCAGGGTAATGATGGAATCCTACACCAGTAACGACAAGGACAGATATTACGGAAGGATCGAGGAGATCTAGGAGTTGAGCTAGCTGGAGAGAAGGTCCCGATATTCCGTGTCAGATGGGCCAAGAGCATCCTAAAAGAAGACCGGTATTTCACCACCATGGTTATACCCGAAGCCAAATCCAACACCGTGGGCGCAAACGTCACCGCGAAAAATGAGCCATGGGTACTGGCTTCCCAAGTGGACCAATGCTTCTTCATTACCGACCCATCAAAGCCGAGTCGTGTTGTCGTGAGGAGAGAAAAAAGGAAGATCATCGGAATGGATGGAGTCGCAAATGAGCAAGACTTCGACAAGTACGGCGACCCGAAGATGGAACATGACGATGACGATGAAGTAGCAGCATACACCACAAGAAGAAGCAGGACCACCCTACCTAAAGGACGTCCGTTCCACAGAAGAACTCCATTTGCGAAAAAGAAGGGCAAGAAGATTGTGAAAAGATAGCTAGCTAAGATCGATTGTATTTAATTGTAGCCTTCATTTCTTGATTGTATTTCATGGGCACTTTTTGAACTCATGAATATTTTTAAATTTCATGGGCACTTTTTGAATTCATGAATAGTTTTTCAAATTTGATGATATTTTTTCATATTCAATATGAAAAAATATTGAATATTCATGAGGACACTCGATCTTGATCCCCCTCCATCTCGATCGCTATCCCCCCTCGCCAGATCCACCTCGCCGCCGAGCACCCCCCGCACCCTGCCCCGCTCCACCGTCGCCGATGACCCCCAGCACCCTCCCCCGCTCCACCGTCACAAAATGAATGCAACTAAAAATCCAAAAAAACAAATTTAATTATATTTTCAAATAACAAATTTGATGATATTTTCAAATATTCATAAATATTTTCAAATAACAAATTTGATGATATATTTTAAAAAATTATTACTGTTTATATAAAATTATTACTGTTTCATATTCATATTCATTTTCTAAAAAAATATTAGATGCAACAAAAAAAATTACTTATGGCGCACCGCTGGCTGGTGCGCCATTGATATCTAAAAAAAGATTACTTATGGCGCACCGTCCCGGGGGTGCACCATTGCTATAAAAAACATTCTAATGGCGCACCGCCAGGGGGTGCGCCATTAGTAATCTTCCCCCCTATAGCGAGTCGTCCGATCCCTTCGTCCCTCCCTCGCCAGATCCACTCCCCCCTCGCCACACCCTCGCTGTAACATCCCAAATTTTCTATTTGGAATGTTATACAATAGATCATCATTGCATATCATATTTTATTGCATTTTGGTTGATCCTAGAAATTTCACGCAACTCAAGGACCCTCGGAGAGAGTTGGGGATTTCGTTATTTTCATATTTGAGTTTTCTCAAATTTTGAAAATAGGATCATTAGATTTTATTTATTTTATCTTCAATTATTTCTATTATAAAAATATGAGAGAGGGAATAAAATGAATTTCCCAAAATAAAGAAATATTGAGGATTTAAAAATAAAATCAAATAAGATTTTATTTTGGTTTTATTTGCTATTTTATTTGAATTGAGGAAAAATGCGCGTTTTTCAAAATTTCATTTAGGCCCCAAATAAATGTTCATCCTGTGCGGCTTGATTTTAGAAGCCGGCGAAAATTTATTTCAGGAATTTTGGAGTCCGTTTAGTATTCCTTTTCTTTTCTGAGCGTAATTATTTATTTAAAAAAACGCGAACCGACCTACGGGCAGTATCCGGCCAGGACTCCCTGGCCGGGGCTTTATACAGCGCGCCCCGGAGGGCCCGAGCAGCCCAAGCCGCTGCCCCAACCCTAACCCTAGGCCGCGCCGCCCGCTGCAGCCGCCCGCCGCCCGGCGCCCCACCGCCGCCGACGAGGTCAAACCGCCGCCGCCCGCCGTTTTTTTTCTTCAGAAAACCGTTGGTTTTCACCAGTTTTTTTAGTTTTTTTAGATTCGTTTATTAGATAGATTAGTTTTTTTCTTTGGTTTAGTTAACTAGCGAGCGTTCCCTCGTTCATTCGTTTTAACGAACGTGTTCTTCGTTTAGATCCAGATAACGAACGTTCGTTTGTTAATCTGTTCGTCCTTTTTTCTTTTTCTCGGATTTGTTCCGCGATTTTTCTGATCGCGATTCGTGATCCGATTTTCGTTCTGGTATAACTTTTCGCTCGTTTATCAGAATCAGGCGATCCAAGCGCCTGGAGTTTCGTCTCGAAACCCTCTTTCCGTTTAACCAACTCAAACAAGTTTTTTCCTCTGTAAAATTTGATCTAGATCCATAATAATAAACGAAGCTTGCTTCTTTTGCCGTTTGTCTCTCGTTGCTTCGTTCGGTTTGATTCTTTTTGCCAACCGGAGTTCTTAAGTTGAACTTTCTGGTTAGATCTCTTATTTGAGTTTTACCTGTGCATTAGTTGAGTACTTATTTTATGCTTGTTTGTTTGCGATAGAGTACCCGGAGTGCGCCGCTTGCTACTTCGAATCGCTAGGTTTTGCAGATCATCAGCAAGGCAAGTAACACTTTGATCATACTTCCTATTACCCAGTTTTTATTGCATTAGATCAATCCTCACACATTGCATGATTAGGATCTAATTAAATTGTGGGTTTGGGAAGTAGATGAGGTAGAACCTATTACTGTTATTATCAAACCTTTGGGAGTTACTTCTATGTTTTCTTATTATGCCATGCTATGCTAGTAGACGTGGATTGGGTGAGTGTATCGATGATAGATGTGAGTTTGTTAAATTAATGGTTTATCTAAGGTGGCAACTTAAATACACATCTGGGTGCATTGAGGCACGTGGGTATTCCATCGATTGCCTATTTTTCTTTTGGACCGCCACCCAGGCTCAAAGGGATCATCAGATTATTCATACTAGAAACTTCCGTGTGCAGCCACAAGCTATTATGGGCTCTAGCATAGTTGACTAAGTTATGCGAACTCTTTCAGTGGTAGACTAGCAGATGTAGGGGACAATAGGTGTAACGGTCTACCCGATCGTATGGTGCTAGCGCTTCTAAAAGACTATGTCTCGGTCATCCGTTTTGCAGTAGGGAAAACTTGGCTTTACGCAAAATTGTAACCATAGAGCTTTCCACCAGCCAAATATGCATCTAGTATAGCCTTATTCCTTCATTGCTCTCTATGTGTTACATTGCCAGCATATTCCATGTGCTGACCCGTTTCGGGCTGGAACGTTCATGTTGCAGACTTTTCATACGACGAGTAAGGTGCCTTTAGGTCGTGGTTCTATACTCAGTGATGCTGTTGGAGTTGATGGACTCACTTATCTTCCAAGCCTTCCGATGTTATCGTTATTAGATGGCCTTATGCCATGTTTATTTTAATAAGCTCTCTTTTGAGACACTCGATGTAATAAGTTTGTGATTGCTACTCTGTTATAAATCCTTCAAATACTGTGTGGTGTCAACATTACTGATCCAGGTATGACACCGGAGCACAGAGATTCGACCGTTTGAGGTCTGGTCGCTACAAGATGGTATTAGAGCACACGCTGACTGTAGGACACGACCACTAAGCTAAAGCCCTAGATCACTACTCACTCTTCTCATTTTGACTCCTCATCTTTTCTACTCTTTTAGGATGGCGGATGCAAGGAACAAGTTTGCGCAACCGGATGAAGATACACCCTTTGGACGTCACTTGAAGGAAGCCACTAGATATCTGAACATACGAGTACCAAGCTTCACCGGAACCTAAAACGCCACTTTACCTGAAGAGGAGCGCTGGATGATTCAAGTTCAAGTTCCAGGAAGGATGTTCATGCCAGTCACTGAGCCCATAGAGTTTTCGTTTGATGCACCAACCTGGAGTCTAGGAAAGAGCATGGCAGCTCACATCACCATGGGACGTATTGGAGAAGTTTACCGCAATGATCTCAAGGATACTATCTACCAGATTTGTGGGCGCCGAGATGAGCACTGGGAGATGATCAGCACCAGGAAGGATAGATCAATTGAAGCTTTTATCCAAGAGTTAAACCAGCACATTCAACGTCAGGAGAACCATATGTGCACCGACATGATAGATCTGAAGAAGGCGAGGACAAGAATCAAGGAACTGGAGGAAGAACTCAAGGCTACACGTGAAGATTATGAAGAGGAAATCGAAGTACTAGTGGATAAGAATGCAGACCTAACAATGAATCTAGCAATATTCATGGGAGGCCCTACACCAGTAGAAGAAGACGAAGAACCCAAGGAGATTCGCCCGGAAGACTACATCATCATCGACGACACCGAATCGGATCCAGATGATAGCGATGATGACTATGTTGATGAAGCTGGAACAAATATCATGGAGTCTGCAACCGAAGAATATTTCTAGTAGACCACCCCAACAGTAGTAGTTGTCCACCATGTAAATATAGTAGTCCGAGCACTTTTGCGATAGTTAGATTGATTGTATGCCTTTGTTTGATTGAATGAAGTGAATTGTTTGCTTTTGCCTCATGTGCATATGGGTAGTGTTTTCTCTCTAGACCCCTCTCTATTCTTAAATCTCATCCTTTCTAAACCCTCAGATGCCTCCGAGACTTGACCCCGGATTTACCTTCCCACCGGAGCTCACTCAGTTGATCCAGCAGTAGAACACGTTGATGCAGTTGCTAGTCCAGAATCAGAATCAGGGGAACAACAACAACCCACCACCACCACCACCTGTTGATCACTTAGCCCGTTTTCTTAGGCTGAATCCGCCGGTGTATTCCAGTAGCACCGAGCCTATAGTAGCAAATGATTGGCTCCGCAAGACAGCAAGGGAGTTGACCACGGCAGGATGCACAGATGCGGAAAAGGTGAAGTTTGCCGCACATCAGCTTGAAGGACCCGCATCACCATGGTGGGAGAATTTCACCGCCACTTTCCCTATCGACACTATCACATGGGACTAGTTCTAGCAGGCTTTCCGTACTGCCCATGTTTCAGCAGGAGCTATGTCCATGAAGAAGCGTGAGTTTCACAACTTACGCCAAGGAGGACGGACAGTTGGCCAGTATGTGGAGGACTTTAGTAAGCTAGAATGTTATGCTCCAGATGATGTTGCTACAGATGCAGCTAAGCAGGAGAAGTTTCTGGAAGGACTGAATGATGAGTTGAGCATGCAGTTTATGGTAGCAACCTTCACCAACTACCAGGAGTTGGTAGATCGTGCTCTCATGATTGAAGGGAAGCAGCAGCAGATGGAGAATCGCAAGAGGAAGTATGGCCAAGGAAAGTACAATTCAGGAGCTCAGCAAAAGCCACGTTTTACCCCTAGACCGGGAGGACATTTTTAGCATACCCATGGAGGAGGTAGCTCGCATAATCATAATGACACCAAGAATGGTAATGGGAATGGACGAAGCAACGGCCAGAACCGTACAAACCCATCAACCCCAGCCAAGAGAGACCTGAGCCAAGTCACTTGTTTTAAGTGTGAGAAGACCGGACATTTTGCCAATGAATGTCCTGAATCTCAGAATGGAAATGGAAATGGAAGCTCTAGGAAGAAGCCGAACCCTTTTAATAGGGGACAGGTGAACCACGTAAACGTGGAGGAGGTTGAAGCCCAGCCTGATGCAGTAATAGGTAAGTTTTTGGTTAAGTCATTTACTGCACTCGTTCTTTTCGATACTGCATCGCATTCATACATATCAAGGGGATTCGTGGATAAGTATAACCTGCCCACCAAAGTTCGTAGAACACCTATGTTAGTAAGCTCACCAGGAGAGGAGTATATGGCTAGTAAGGGATGTTTTCAAGTGCCATTGTGTATAGGTAGGCATGTGTTTCCCTCGGATTTGATCATATTGGAATCACAAGGTTTGGATATAATTCTGGGTATGGATTGGCTGTCGATGTATGGAGGAAACATCGATTGCGCCAATAAGTAAATTTTGCTTACCACCCCAGGAGGGAGAAGGATCAAGTATGTGTCCCGGCATGTGCCTAAATGGACTCAAGTAAATTCGTTAACAGGAGTTGTGCAGGAGGAAGTACCAGTAGTGAAGGATTTCCCTGATGTATTTCCAGAAGAGTTGCCAGGCATGCCACTGGATAGAGATATTGAGTTTTTGATTGAGCTTTTGCCAGGCACAGGGCCAATATCTAAGAGACCATATAGGATGTCCGCAAAGGATTAGGAAGAGATTAAGAAGTAGATTATGGAGTTACTGGATAAAGGATATATCCGCCCAAGTTCTTCGCCTTGGGGATCGCCGGTACTTCTAGTGGAGAAGAAGGGTGGATTGTTAAGGATGGTTGTTGATTATCGAGGATTGAATGAAGTAACCATCAAGAACAAGTACCCACTAACGATGATCAATGATCTGTTTGATCGATTGCAAGGAGCTAAGGTATTTTCCAAGATCGATCTGCGATTAGGATACCATCAGTTGAAGATTCGAGAATAGGATATACCTAAGACGGCTTTTACCACTAGGTATGGGTTGTACGAGTATACCGTTATGTCATTTGGTCTGACTAACGCACCTGCATATTTTATGAACATGATGAACACAGTGTTTATGGAGTTTTTGGATAAGTTCGTCGTAGTGTTCATTGATGATATCATGGTTTACTCGAAAAATGAAGAGGAGCATAAGGAGCATTTGTGTTTGGTACTTGGTAAGCTCAGAGAACATCAGTTATATGCCAAATTTAGCAAATGTGAGTTTTGGTTGAAGGAAGTTGGATTTCTCGGACACGTTATATCCGGAGAAGGTATAGCAGTAGATCCCACTAAGGTTGACACTGTGACAAATTGGGAAGCGCCAACAACAGTTGGAGAGATCCGGAGTTTTCTTGGACTCGCAGGATACTACCGGAGATTCATTGAAAATTTCTCGAAGATTGCGAAGCCTATGATGGAGTTGTTGAAGAAGGATACCAAGTTCATATGGACCGAGGAATGTGAGGCCAGTTTCCAGGAGTTGAAGAAACGTTTGGTTACATCACCATTGTTGATTTTGCCAGATCAGACCAAGGATTTTGAGGTGTATTGCGGCGCTTCACGTCGAGGACTTGGAGCAGTGCTTATGCAGGAAGGAAGAGTGGTTTCATATGCCTCTCGACAGCTTAAGCCTCATGAGTTAAATTATGACACGCATGATTTGGAGTTAGCAGCCGTAGTGCATGCATTGAAGACTTGGAGACACTTTCTCATTGGAAATCTTTGTGAGGTGTACACAGATCACAAGAGTTTGAAGTATATTTTCACGCAGATGTAGTTGAATCTTAGGCAAAGGAGATGGTTGGAGCTCATCAAGGATTATGATATGAGATTGCATTATCATCCCGGAAAGGCTAACGTAGTAGCTGACGCATTGAGCCGTAAAAGCCATGTCAACACTCTAATGACGGGAGATTTACCAAGGGAGTTAGCCGAAAATCTTCGTGAGCTATGTTTGGAGATAGTTCCGAGAGGCTATGTAGCAGCATTGGAGATTCAGTGTACTTTGATGGATAAGATCAGAGAAGCTCAGAAGACTGACAAGGAGATTGCCTCTATAAAGGAGCAGATGAGCAAAGGAAAAGTTAAAGGATTTCGTGAGGATGAGCATGATACCCTATGGTTTGAAGACCATGTTTTTGTGCCTAACGACTCAGAGATCAGGAAGTTAATTCTGCAGGAGGCCCATGATTCACCATATTTGATTCACCCAGGAAATACCAAGATGTATTTGGATTTTAAGGATACTTTCTGGTGGACCGGAATGAAGAAGGATATTGCGGAGTATGTAGCAGTTTGTGATGTATGTCAGAGAGTAAAGGCAGAGCATCAGAAGCCAGAGGGAACAGCCATTGCCAATACCCCAATGGAAGTGGGGTAAGTTAAGCATGGATTTTATCACAGGATTGCCCAGAGCGCGTTCAGGCTATGACTCGATTTGGGTTGTAGTCGATCGTTTGACAAAGGTAGCTCATTTCATCCCAGTGAAGACTACTTACACGAGTGCTAAGTTGGCAAAGATATACATGACCAGGATCGTATGTCTGCATGGAGTTCCAAGGAGTATTGTATCAGATAGAGGAACCCAGTTTACCTCAAAGTGTGGAATCAGTTGCACGAAACTTTGGGTACCAAGCTAGAGTTCAGTACATCTTTCCATACACAGACAGATGGACAGACCGAGAGAGTCAATCAGATTTTGGAGGATATGCTGAGAGCTTGTGCGCTAGATTATGGATCTAGTTGGGACGAGAATTTGCCATACACAGAGTTCTCTTACAACAATAGTTATCAATCTAGTTTGAAGATGGCCCCTTTCTAAGCCTTGTATGGAAGGAGGTGCAGGACCCCATTATCGCGGGATGAAGTTGGAGACCGTCAGTTGTTTGGACCGGATCTGATTAAGGAGTCTGAACAGAAAGTAAAGTTGATTCGCGATAGGCTCAAGGTAGCCCAGTCCAGGCAGAAGAGCTATGCAGATTCTAAATGCAAGGAAACCGTTTACGAAGTCGGAGGCCGAGTTTATCTTCGAGTATCTCCACTTCGAGGAGTTAAGCGCTTTGGAGTTAAGGGAAAGTTAGCGCCACGTTTTGTAGGACCATACAAGGTTTTCGAGCGTATGGGAGAAGTAGCCTATAAGTTGGAATTTCCCGAAGGATTGTCAATAGTTCATGACGTGTTCCACGTTTCCCAGTTAAAGAAGTGCCACGCGGAGATGGCTGATATACCGCTAAGAGATACAGTGCCGCTGGAAGCAATTCAGTTGGACAGTGATTTGACCTATGAGGAGAAACCAGTTAAGATTCTTGAGTATGCCAGCCGAGTCACCCGCAACAAGGTTATCAAGTTTTGCAAAGTTCAGTGGAGCCACCACACGCAGGATGAAGCCACCTGGGAGCGAGAGGAAGAATTGCTGAAGGACCACCCTCACCTATTTTCTAGCCAACCCGAATCTCGAGGGAGAGATTCATCTTAAGGGGGGTAGGTTTGTAACATCCCAAATTTTCAATTTGGAATGTTATACAATAGATCATCATTGCATATCATATTTTATTGCATTTTGGTTAATCCTAGAAATTTCACGCAACTCAAGGACCCTCGGAGAGAGTTGGGGATTTTGTTATTTTCATATTTGAGTTTTGTCAAATTTTGAAAATAGGATCATTTGATTTTATTTATTTTATCTTCAATTATTTCTATTATAAAAATATGAGAGAGGGAATAAAATGACTTTCACAAAATAAAGAAATATTGAGGATTTAAAAATAAAATCAAATAAGATTTTATTTTGGTTTTATTTGCTATTTTATTTGAATTTAGGAAAAATGCGCGTTTTTCAAAATTTCATTTAGGCCCCAAATAAATGTTCATCCTGTGCGGCTTGATTTTAGAAGCTGGGGAAAAATTATTTCGGGAATTTTGGAGTCCGTTTAGTATTCCTTTTGTTTTTTCTGAGCGTTATTATTTATTAAAAAAACACGAACCGACCTACGGGCCGTATCTGGCTAGGACTCCCTGGCCGAGGCTTTATATAGCGCGCCCCGGAGGGCCCGAGCAGCCCAAGCCGCCGCCCCAACCCTAACCCTAGGCTGCGCCGCCCGCTGCAGCCGCCCGCCGCCGCCGCCGCCGCTGGAGCTCGCCGCCGACGAGGTCGAACCGCCGCCGCCCGCCGGTTTTTTTCTTCAGAAAACCGTTGGTTTTCACTGATTTTTTTTGGTTTTTTTAGATTCATTTTTTTTCTTCGGTTTAGTTAATTAGCGAGTGTTCGCTCGTTCGTTCGTTTTAACGAACGTGTTCTTCGTTTAGATCCAGATAAGGAACGTTTGTTTGTTAATATGTTCATCGTTTTTCTTTTCTCGGATTTGTTCCGCGATTTTTCTGATCGCGATTCCTAATCCGATTTTCGTTCTAGTATAACTTTTCGCTCGTTTATCAGAATTAGGCAATTAAGCGTCTGGAGTTTCGTCTTGAAACCCTCTTTCCGTTTAACCAACTCAAACAAGTTTTTGCCTCTGTAAAATTTGATCTAGATCCATAATAATAAACGAAGCTTGCTTCTTTTGCCGTTTGTCTCTCGTTGCTTCGTTCGGTTTGATTCTTTTTGGCAATCGGAGTTCTTAAGTTGAACTTTCTAGTTAGATCTCTTATTTGAGTTTTACCTGTGCATTAGTTGAGTACTTATTGTATGCTTGTTTGTTTGCGATAGAGTACTCAGAGTGCGCCGCTTGCTACTTCGAATCGCTAGGTTTTGCGGATCATCAGCAAGGCAAGTAACACTTTGATCATACTTCCTATTACCCAGTTTTTATTGCATTAGATCAATCCTCACACATTGCATGATTAGGATCTAATTAAATTGTGGGTTTGGGAAGTAGATGAGGTAGAACCTATTACCTATTATTATCAAACCTTTGAGAGTTACTTCTACGTTTGCTTATTATGCCATGCTATGCTAGTAGACGTGGATTGGGTGAGTGTATCCATGACAGATGTGAGTTTGTTAAATTAATGGTTTATCTAAGGTGGCAACTTAAATACACATCTGGGTGGATTGAGGCACCTGGGTATTCCAGCGATTGCCTGTTTTTCTTTTGGACTGCCACCCAGGCTCAAAGGGATCATGAGATTATTCATACTAGAAACTTTCGTGTGCCGCCACAAGCTATTATGGGCTCTAGCATAGTTGACTAAGTTGTGCGAACTCTTTCAGTGGTATACTAGCAGATGTAGGGGACAATAGGTGTAACGGTCTACCCAATCGTATGGTGCTAGCTCTTCTAAAAGACTATGTCTCGGTTATCCGTTTCTCAAACACCATGTAGTGCGAGAATCGCAACGGAGGAGATCATGTCTTGTGGGGAAAAGTGTGCAAACCTCTGCAGGGTGTATAAACTAATAATGGTTAGCTGTGTCCCCGGTTATGGACATCTTGAGTATCTAGTACTTGGATTATCATGTGAATCTCATCATGTTACTCTAATTAATTTGTTGGGTTTTAATGATGATGTTTAATTAGGATTGAGAGGGTGTCTACACTCTCAATGTTTAACAACCACCATGATAGTTAAATAAAATGTATTCCTTTGCAGTAGGGAAAAATTGGCTTTACACAAAACTGTAACCATAGAGCTTTCCACCAGCCAAATATGCATGTAGTATAGCCTTATTCCTTCATTGCTCTCTATGTGTTATATTGTCAGCATATTCCATGTGCTGACCCGTTTCGGGCTGCAACGTTCATGTTGAAGACTTTTCAGACGACGAGTAAGGTGCCTTTAGGTCGTGGTTCTATACTCAGTGATGCCTTTGGAGTTGATGGACTCAGTTATCTTCCAAGCCTTCCGCTATTATCATTATTAGATGGCCTTATGCCATGTTTATTGTAATAAGCTCTCTTTTGAGACACTCGATGTAATAAGTGTGTGATTGCTACTCTGTTATAAATCCTTCAAGTACTGTGTGGTGTCGGCACTACTGATCCAGGGATGACACCGGAGCACAGAGATTGGACCGTTTGAGGTCTGGTTGCTACACTGACGCCCCCTCCTTCTGCCGCTCCGACGACCCCCGCGCCCCGCCTCGCCGTCTCGGTCCTCACCGCCGACGGCCTGCCCCGCTCCTTCCCTCCACTCTCAGTCGACCTCTCGGTCCTCGCCGCCGATGGCCTGCCCCGCTCCTACAGCCACCACCATGACACAGCCAGGCTACTCAAGGCCTTCAGCCGCACCGTCGAGCCGCGCAACTTCAGCATCGGCCTCGTTGCCGGCTTCCTCCTCGTCACCTGCGCATACTTCTCCACCGCCAAGTTCGACGCCATCCACATCGCACCCCTCGGTAAAGCCACACCCCTCTCCTCCTCCTCCCCTCCCTCCGCACATCTGCATTCGCCTCCCGATTCGTCCCTCTCCTTGTCGGCCGCAGCTCTTGAAAGTGCGTTATATCGACTAGAGGGGGGTGAATAGGCGATTTTTACGAAATTCTTCACTGAGGAATTTGCCGGTGAGGAAATTCCTTAGCGAAGAACTACCAGCAGCGGAATAAGTACTCAAAAGTAAACATAACAGAATACAAGCATAGTCAACATGATGAAACGAAGACAGGCACAGAGTACAGGAAGCGTAAGCACAGGATAACACAGGATGAAGACAAACAGACTGAAGAAATTGAACTGAGGAAATTGAGAAGGTCTTCAGTCAAAGTCTTCAAACACAGATATGAACAAACACACAACACAGTTATGAGGAAATGAAAGAGTTGAGGGAATAGAACCAGTAAGCTTGGTGAAGACAATGATTTGGTAGACCAGTTCCAACTGCTGTCTCAGTTGTACATCTGGTTGGAGCAGCTGAGTATTTAAACTCGAGTACACACAGTCCCGGACACCCAGTCCTGAACACGCAGCTCAGGACACCCAGTCCTCACCGTATTCTCCTTGAACTAAGGTCACACAGACCTCGTCCAATCACTTGTGGTAAGTCTACAGGTGACTTCCAAACCTTCACAAACATGGTCACTCGGCGATCCACAATTCCTGTTGGATGCTCTAGACCATGACGCCTAACCGTCTGGAAGAAGCACTGTCTTCAAAGGTAACAAGCATCGGATCCATGCAGGATCAATCTCTTCAGTGATGCTCAATCACTTGGGGTTTGTAGGTGTTTGGGTTTTGGGTTTTTCCTCACTTGATGATTTTCGCTCAAAGTCCTCAGAGGATGGGTTGCTCTCAAATGACAAGTGTCAGTTTCTCTCGGAGCAGCCAACCAGCTAGTGGTTGTAGGGGGCAGCTATTTATAGCCTAGGGAGCAGCCCGATATGATAAGACATAAATGCCCTTCAGTGATATGATCATTAGGTGGATAGATATTTTGGGACAGCTGGTGCATAACACAACAACGATCGGAATTTTGAGTAGCAAAATCCTCAGGGCTATCATGTTCCTCACTATGTAGGAAATCCGCACTGGCGAATTCCTAACTCCTCACTCAGAAAAATTCCTCAGAGACCAGAAGAACTTCGTATCTGTCACTAAAGAAATTGACTGAACTGTATGAGATTTCCAATGGCTTCACTCGAAGGGATTGGTAGGTGTAGGATTTTGAGTTGAGCATCACATGGAAATTTTTCCTTAGTATTTCCTCGACCCCCTTTAACAGTACGGTGTTTCCTATGACTCAAGAAAGAGAAAATGAAACTACAAAAATAAAAGTCTTCAAGCTTCATGTTCCTCGAATGAATACCAAGTCTTTAAGGTCACACCAATTTCTTCACTTTCAAAGTCTACAGAAAGTCTTCAGAAATCCAAAGTCTTCAGTCAAAGAACTTCATTTTTAGGGGTCGACTTTCTCTATAAATATCAAACTCCTCATAGACTTATAGACCTGTGTACACTCACAAACGCATTAGTCCCTTAACCTATAAGTCTTCAATACACCAAAATCACTAAGGGGCACTAGATGCACTTACAATCTCCCCCTTTTGGTGATCGATGACAATATAGGTTATGTTTTCAACAGGAATAAACATATGAAGTGTAAATACCAGTGTTGAGGAATTTGATTGCAAGATATAGAAGAACTCCCCCTGAAGCTATGCATAGTGAGGAATTTTCTTTTGAAGCAATGCACACTTGAAGAGTTGAATCATGGAGATCTCCCCCTATATCTTGTAATTCATACACGCATTTGACATATAACAATGAAGAATTTGAAATGCATGATGAAATATGGTGACTGATGTAGTTCAGCATGCGTGCAATAATATTTAACGAGGAATAAGCATGCAGAAAAACGCATCAAGAGTATTAGAGCACCATCGGTTTTAAGATTACAACTCGATCCAATAATGTCTCAGAAGAACGAGAGTTGTAACTTAACAAAAAAATGCCCATATAGAAAGACCCACTTGAAGACTAACTCAAAATTCTCCCCCTTTGTCATCAAATGACCAAAAGGATCAAATATGAGGACTAATGCCCCTGAAGAATATCAAGTTGATGAAGGAGCACCAGCGTTGTTGGGGTCGTTTGTTGTAGTAGGGCCTGCCGCAGTGTCGTCCAAGTCTTCATGTTCATTAGTGTTGCGCGATGAATAATATGAGCAGGCCACCAGAGAAGGAACCTTGACCTTCTTGAATTTCTTCGGTGGAGGTGCAGACCAGTCAAAATCTTATTTGAGACCCATTTTCTTCAGACCGTCTTCACCATACAGACGTGACAGGATTGCCCAGGTGCGACTGAAGACTTGATGGAGGTAGTAATGGTTTTTCTTCACTGCATTGTGTGTGGCAGTCATGTGGTGAAGAAGTGAACCAAACTGACGCTTAACCCATTTGTGATTTCGATCCACCTTCTGGTGAAGACTAAGTAGAAGTTCACGGTCAGTCATCACGCGCGGAGCAGTGGCTTGAGGAGTGGACTTGGGTGTATTGGCAGAGTCATGTGTGGCAGAGTCATCATTGGTGGAATAAGATGCAGCTTTGCGAAACTGACCATCCAATGGACGAATGCCTTCATCTATTATAGCTGGTGCCTTGCCCTTTCCATCAACTGGGAAATATGTCTGCTTGAGGACTTCAATTGGGGGCAAGTAGCTGAGGTGATTCTGGAAATCAGCTTTTTAGTTGAGTGAAGACCTTGTCCTGAGGAATCTCATAATACAAGGTGCATAAGGCTTCAGCTCAAACGGATATAGTGCAACATTTGCCAGAGTCCTCATGAAGAAAACGTGATAATCGACAGGAATGCCATGAACGATGTTGAATACCAGATTCTTCATGATGCCAACAATTTCCTAATCAGATGAGTTGTGGCCTTTGATAGGACTGATTGTCCTTGTAAGAATATGATAGACAGTTTTGGGCACGTACATCAATTCCTCCACGAGGAATTTGGTTCTTGGTGCTTGACCTGGCTTCAAAGGTTTCATCAGCACCTGCATGTAATGATGTGTGAGCTCAGGTTCACTGTAGATGCAGTGAGCTTCTTTAAGGGGAGGACTGAGTGGTAGAGCACGAAGCAATTCAGAGGCCGGTGCAGTGTAGTGAGTGTTTTCAGACATCCAGTCCAGCACCCATGAATTCACATCTTCAGCATCTCCGGTGATGTGCAGCGTTGCATAGAATTGAAGAATCAGTTCTTCATTCCAATCGTAGATGTCAGAGCAAAAGTTTAGCAGTCCAGCGTCATGAAGAACACTGAGGACTGGTGCGAAGCATGATAGAGATTCCATATCCACGTGAGGAATATGCTCATGGTAGAAGA
This sequence comes from Triticum urartu, assembly GCF_056163025.1. Taxonomy (NCBI): domain Eukaryota; kingdom Viridiplantae; phylum Streptophyta; class Magnoliopsida; order Poales; family Poaceae; genus Triticum; species Triticum urartu. Next base: position 356,910,136 of record NC_141876.1, on the reverse strand, counting down.
TTTTCTCCTTGTTGAACAACACTGAGGAATAGAAATTGGCTTGACTAGCAGTCCAGAAACGCCTCTTCCTAATGCGAGCAGAGTTATATGGGTTGTAATCTTCGAAGAATACGTGCTCACCGAAGAAATCATCAGCCTTGAACTTTTGCTTGCGTGAGAATGGATCCTTTGGCTTCGGCGGAGGAGTGTGAGTGAGTTGCATCACGACGTCAGGAATCTTAATCGCAGGTTCTTCAGGCTGAGGAATTTCTGGTTCCTCCTCAGTGGCAGTCTGCGTTGTTGGTTGTTCAGCAGCAGCAGTTTCTTCAGCACTAGTGGCTGGAATTTCCTCATGGACAGATGCAGTGGGATGAGTTTCTTTAGAGCCCATTTGAACAGTTGGTGCAGGCGACTGAGGTATTTGCTGCAGCGGTGTGAACATTGGAGAGTTTAGATGTTGACTGTCCCAGAATTCATCACTGATTACGGGTGTGGAGCAGCCAGTGTCCACATCTTCATCTTCCATTTCTTCAACGCCAGCCTCTTCAGCTGTGAACTGAGGCATGGGCGAGGAGATGACAGGTGTTGAAGGGATTGCATCCACTTCAATTTCTTCATCAATCTGCTCTAACGAAGCAGCAGAAGGAGTTTCTTCATCTGACCCGCTGGGGATCACATATTCTTCATCGAAAGGAACAAGGTCCTTTGATGGCCTGGTTGAGATGGGAACAGCATCAATGGGATTTGCAAATGAACTTGTCATAGGCTTCATTTTCTTCGGAGCTGAAGAATCTGAAGCAGCTGATGCTTTCCTTTTCTTCACTGCAGCACGCTCTGCAGCCTTGGTCTTCTTCACATCTGATGCAGATGGAAGGATTGGAGTTGAAGTTGGTGCAGGAGCAGCTGAGGAATCTGGTTGATTTTCTTGAGGCACAACTGATGCAGTTGCCCTGAATTCTTCAGTTTCTTCAGGCGCACCTCTAGTGGATGCCCTGGCAATTTCTTCAGCGGCTAGAATGCAGTCATCAGCCCTGGAACTCACATTTTCTTCAGCAGCCTGATTTTCATCAGCGGTGCTGGCATGTTCTTCAGTCGGCTGAGCGCAGCCTAAGGAACTTCCTGTTGCGTTGGGGGAGCAACATTGGAAGTGAAGTTATCCGCAAGTTTCACAAAACAAACCATGGCTCCAAGCCAATCAGCGCGATATGCGTCAAAGTCATCACTAAGTTTCTTGATCTCAGTCAAAGATAGTACTATTCCACTCCGTCCATATTTAAATACAAAGGGCACCAACAGTAGCCGTTGCAAAAATTGATCATGCTGCCTGCGTCCTAGTTTATTGGCCCCCTTTTTTTGTGGCACTTTTTATGACATGCATAAGTATTATGTTACTTAAAAATATGGTCAATTTTTTTTCACAAACTACAAAGGAGACCAATGAAAGTAGCAACCCATGATTTAACTACTCACATGCATGCAGTGGAGTATTAATGTATTTCTCAACTACTTCCTCCCTCACGTCCACTCAATTCGCATGCACTGTATTAATTGACAATGAATGAAGTGAAGGACTTTACACGCGTCAAATTATCACATGGGGTGGATCTTCCTATAAAAATGCATCCCACTATGTACCCGCATGTGCGTGCGAGGGAGTGAGTGCGTGCATGTACTGCCATTGTGCCTGAGAGAGGACGAGTACATTCTTCTGGAACCAGTAACACGTTGCTATGATCAATCCACAAAAGGAGGTCGCGACAACGCCTCCACATGTGCCATGTGGCTTCATGAACTAAAAGAGAGACACTGTGTAGCATGTGCCATTGGAATTCTAATTTACGTTTTTTGCACATACTCGAAGTGCTAGTAAGGTACACGTGCATTGCACGCATCAGATTTGGCAACCAAATTATGAATAAATACCACACTATAGCATGTAAGATTTGAGTCATATATGCATGATGTAAACGTTCGTTTAATTCTTATAGTTCATCTCATTTAGAATCAGTTGGTATTTATAAAAAAGTTAGGGCCTCTTTGATTTGTAGGATTTACAAAACGCGGGAATAGGAAAAACATGGGATTAGAGTGGAATGTCGTCTCGAATCCTACAGGATTGTACGAGTGTTTGATTATGCATAGAAAAACTTAGGATTCTTTCAAAGTTTCCTATGAAATCTAGTGCAAATGAATCCTATGGGAAAATTCATATGGTTTACAATCCTACGAATCAAACAACCAAGATAGGAAAAATTCCTAAGGATTAATCCTCCAAAATTCCTTTGAGAATCCGTTGGACCAAAGAAGACCTTAATCTATTTTATGATTCATGGAATTGTGCATTGTAAAGCATAAGGTAAAAAACAAATAACGGCAATTCAACTAGAAAAAAGTTTGGGCATTTATGATAATGAAGATTCTAGAACAAAGGAGAAGCACTTGTATTTTGAGGTTTGTGCATTATGTTTAAGTTCATCCATGGAGTCTGCTAGATTGTACATGTGGCAGAATCCGGTGGGGGGGTTAGAAGATGGTGTGAGGGGACAAGTGGAGGGAGACTATGCAGGGGTGCACAAGTGCGAGATTGATATTTAAAGAGAGGGGGCGAGAACGTGCACTGTTAATACTTTATGAGGAGGGCCAATTCATCAACTTAAACCATTTGACCAGCAATTGATCTAATGATCACATTCATATTAGCCTCCATATATAGTGATGTTAGGGGGGGCAGGTCCCTTTGCTGCCCGTGTCTTCGCCACTGTACGTGCGTCTGAGATATGAAGCGGAAGGCATGGATGATGAGAGGGGGGCGTTGGATATATAATTAATGTGGATGTATTAGCTATGTAATCCTATATAGCGAGGTATAGATTGATCGATGTGGACGTGGGAAAGAGGGTGAGACCTCACTAGATATATAGATTGATCAGTTTGTGTGGAAAACTAGGAAAGACCTAGCTATATACACACACACATAGAGGAACATCGATCGTTGCGCATGCACGCGAGAGATAAAGAATGCCCGATATGATGAAGAGGGGGAGGTGTGTGTGTGCATGCATGGGAGACCGACCTGAAGAAAAAGATTTCATGTGTGCGATGGATAATGTCAAGTGGTAGTGTGTGTGCATGCATGCATGAGAGAAGTTAGTGGTACAATTATAAAGAGAAGACGACTATGTGTGTGTAAAAGACTAGGTGAGGTCATAATCAATGTAAAGTTGAAGTCAAATATTTTAATAAGCGATCATACTGTATACACATTGAGCAAGGTCAAACTGTTCTGAATTTGAGATACCGATAGCAGACAACGTTTGGCCACATTGCATCCGCTCATGGACACACTATTCTAATTGGAGAAGATCGGTGGCTTTCGCATCACATATCTATATCTATACTCCTATATATATATTATTTTATTTTTTATATAGTGTGCGAATAACTTTAACTTTTGTCGGCGTTCTCGGAACGGCGGTCCCCAGACTTGCCTGCCTGCAGCCCACGGCGTGGCTCTACGAGTGGGCCCTTATGGCCCATCTTCACCAGCAAGCACTCAAGACCCTCGCGAGGGGCCAAGCCTCGCGAGGCAGACGACACGAGACCTCCTCAGGAGCGGCCTCACCAGGCCGGCTTGCGAGGGGCGGAGAGTGCAAGGCGAGGCAAACCTCGCGAGGTTCCAGTGACGTGAGCCATGACGACCAAGGCCAGGCGGGCGCCAACATGCACAGTGTCCTTGTTTCCCCTTTGGTGCTAAGGGATCAAGCGCAGGCGCGGAGTACCGAGGCATCAAGCAAAGGTTTCCATATTGGTGCAACGAGACCAAGACCAGCAGGACGGCAGGACGGAGGTCACCGTGGAGCCCAAGACGGCGTCACCATGAGAGCCTTTGGCAGGCGAAGACTGCTTTTGTCAGGATAGCTTGTACTAGTTGTCCCCCTTTGAATTGGCCGTTGTGGGATCGCTTCCCGCTCAATATTTGGGAAGAGGACCAAGGCCACTATAAATAGAACTAGCCACCACCATTGTCACAGCCCTAGAGTTTGATTGCAATTAGTTTCATAAGCATTCATGTCATCATGTTTAAATTTAATAAATTTGAAATGGGGATTAATAAACCCTAGCACAAATGCAATTCAAATAGGTTCAACCAAAATATTTTCAATGACCTCAAAATATCCTTTTAAAATGTTCATGATTTATGGAAAAAGGTGAAAGCCTCTACCAGAGATGATGCATATTTTTCCAGGACATTTTGGTCATTGAATTAAATCATTATGGTATTTGAGTTGGAGTTTAAAAGTTACCATTAAATATTGGTTGATCCAAATATTCTGAAATTTATTGTGTGGTTTGAAAATAATTCAAATATTCCTCACAAAAATTTACAGAATTAACCAAAGTGTTTCGGTTGGTATTTTATTTGCAAACATAAAGCAGAAAAATAGAAAACAGAATAAATTAGAAAAGGGGAGAGAGGCTTACCTGAGCCACTTACCTGGCCTGCACTATGTTGGCCCAACACTGTCGGTCCAGCCCATCTCTCTCCATTGTCTTCTTCCAGCTCACGCCAGAAGGACTGGAGCGCGCGTGGCCGATGCCCGCCGGCACACACCCGGCTACCTCCAGCCTGCCTGCTCGCTCTGGACGGTTCTGGACGATGCCACGCGACCCCCGACCATTCTCTCACTCTCCTCGCTCCTTTCCCCTTCTCTGCCTCTCTCCCTCGCACGCGCTGAGCGCAGCCGTCACCGCCGCTCATTGCCGCCGCGGCCACTGCCACTGCCTAGCGTCGCCACCGTGTTCCAGAGATCCGCCACCGTCTCCTATGCCTTCCCGACGACCCACGTGCCGCCGGACGCTCCTGAGTGCTCTCCCCGTCATCTTGTTCAACCCCGGACGCCGGAGATCCCATCGCTGCTCCGCTATCTTCGGTTCTTCCCCGACCTCACCGACGACGCCATCGAGTTTACCGTGAGCTCCTGCCCATTCTCCCCCTTTGTTTTGCTCATTCCCGTGCCGTAGCACCCTCGTCCGCGAGCTCCGAGCTTCGGCCGCCGCCATGGCCGATTAGCTCCATTCTCCTGCGCTCTCCCGCTCGTCCCAGCACCATCAACATGCTCACCACGTCCCCGGGAAGTTAACGCGCCGCGCCGTTTGCTCCAGCTCACGCTGAAACCCCGCACCCGCTCGAGGCCGAGCTCCACCGCTGCTAAACCTCGACGCCGGCGACACACCTGGCCACCCCAGGACAGCCCGACGCCACCAAGCTACGCGCCTTGTTGCACCAGTTCCAACAAGCCCAGCCGCACGACCCCTCGTCGCCGGAGTTGGTGCCCCGCTTACGCCGGCGATTAGCCGCTGGCTAATCCCTGTTTAAGCTGCTAATTAAACCTCCCCGTGCGATTGACATTTGGGCCCCACACCATAATTAAACCCCGGGTTAAAACAGTCAAGTTTAATTAACCCCTGTTAACTAGTGTGTCTATGACATGCGGGACCCACTTGTCCGTTTTGGCTCTGTTGACTTGCCGACGCAAGCCTGACGCGGTGCTGACGTCATAAACACATTACGCGGTGCTGACGTCATAAACACATTTCCTGGTATTTTCTTATTTAGAAACAAATCTGAAAATTCCAAAAAATGCCCAAAACTTCTAAAATTCATAGAAAATTATCTATAACTCCAAATAAGATAAATTATATATGAAAAATGATCAGAAAAATCCAAAGAATCTGTTTATGGCATTTGCATGCATGTTTGAACAAGTTAACCTCACTGAATAGGACAGTCATGATTATGGAATAAATGGTAATTAGTTTTGGAGTTGGAATTTGCTATAGGTTTGAATTCCACTTCAATGAATATGACTAACCGTTGCACTAGGTCAATTCAGTAATTTAATATGACATATCATTCATATGAATGTGCATTGCATTGATTGTGGTTCCTTTTGTGTTTCTCGGTGGTTGTTCCCTCTTAGTAGACGATGTTTCCGATGACGTGATCGATGACACCGATGAAGAGATATACTATCTTCAGAAGTGCCAGGCAAGCAAAACCCCCCTTGTTCATTCCAATATAATCCCACTCTCTCGCTCCTGCTCTCTTTTACTGCATTAAGACAACAGCGATTCAACTGTTACATGCTGCGGTAGCTGAACCCCTTTCCTCTGCATGACCTGTCATTGCCACAGTAAATAGATGAAACCCACTAGCATGAGTAGGAGTTGTTTGAGACCTGATGTGCCTACTCATTCATGTTTGTTTGTCACGCCTGCTACTGCTTAGAGTTGAGTCAGGTCTGATTCATCGGGGATGAATTGGAATGTGGCAAACATGTCCTACTGTTGAGAGCTAAGTGTGTGAACACGATTTGGTATAGGTAGCGGTGAGAGGCCATGTAGGAGTACATGGTGGGTTGTCTCATTGCAGCCGTCCTTAGGAACTAAGTTCTATGTTTGTGATCCATGAACAACTACTACCACGCATTGGAATGCTTAAGTGCCCCTCTCGACTTATTAATCAACCTGATCTTTGTCCAGGAGTTGCAACTAGTTTCTGGTGTTTGTAGGTAGTGTTAGTAGTCTACCAAGTGGCACCCGCTACAGGTGGGCTTGGGACAGACTAGGCACAGTGGCACGGTGTACCAAGTGGCACCCGGATGGTGGGCTTGGGAACCCTGCATACATCGTTTGGGGCCGTGAGTGACACCCCGGCCGGATCTCCTTGCGGATGGAACCTGAATAGGTGATAAACCTGGACTAGAGACTTGTTGGTTAGTCAGGTCATGGCCGACCCCCTCGCCCGGCTTCCGCTTGAAGGTTGCCGAGGTACATGACGTTTACAGGGCGATAAGTGGCGAGAGCGTGTGTGAAGAAGTACACCCCTGCAGGGTTATCATTATCTATTCGAATAGCCGGATTCCTCGGATATGGAAACTTGGACCCCTTGCATAGTTCATAGACAAGTGAAGTGGATATTCTAAAATGCACAAGATAAGAGTAAGTGCTATGGATGGCGTTCTCGTAGGGAGACGGGAGCGGATCCGTAGTGTTGTATTGATATGGTGAATATGTGGACTCGTGTGCGCCACCTCAAAAGAGTTACTTGCAGTCGTAGTTCAGGATAGCCACCGAGTCAAAGCTGGCTTGCTGCAGTTAAACTCCACCACCCCTTTGTTGATGCCGATGCATATGTAGATAGTTCTGATTTAAGTCTTGCTGGGTACATTTGTACTCACGTTTGCTTATTTTATGTTTTGCAGAGATACTTCAGTCTCGCTAGTAGTTCCGCATGGACTTCGACGTTTAGCTTGTTACCTCAGCTATGATCTTGTACCCTTGGGAGGGTCTTGTAGATAGTGAGGCTTCTGAGCCTTCTTCATTTGTAGTTGTCTGTACTCAGACAAGTTAAGCTTCCGCATGTGCTTGTTGCTTGTATGCTCTGTATGTTGGGTCATGAGACCCATGTTTGTAATATCTCGCTCCTCGGAGCCTAATGAATAAATACCTTGAGTTGTAGAGTTATGTTGTGATGCGATGTTGTATGTACACAAATCGAGCATATTGTGTGTATGATTGAAATGCTTGGTATGTGTGGGATCCGACAATCTAGTTGTTTATCCTTGGTAGCCTCTCTTATGGGGAAATGTAGTCTTGTGCTTCCATGAGCCATAGTAGTCCACTACAGCCCGGTTCACCGGAGTCCTGCTAGCCCAGCACTACTGCTCCGGAACACTTGACTGGTCGGCATGTGATTCACTTCGTTCCTGTGTCTGTCCCTTCGGGGAAATGTCACGCGGTGACATCTGGAGTCCTGCCTAGCCTGCTATAGCCCGGGTTCACGGAGTCCTGTTAGCCCAGTGCTACAGCCCGGATTCACACGCTGCTGACTGACATGCTCGATGTGATTCATGTATGCCTCTCCCCATAGGTTAGTGCCGCTTTGGGTTCACGACTAGCCATGTCGGCCCGGGTTCTCTGTCATATGGATGCTAGCGACACTATCATATACGTTAGCCAAAAGGCGCAAACGATCCCGGGCCATGGTAATGCGACACCCGTGGGAATACCGTGCGTGAGGCCGCAGAGTGATATGATGTGTTACCGGCTAGATCGATGTGACTTGGAATCGGGGTCCTGACAACCATAGCTAGGGGCGACATCATCTTAGACTAGAACTAGTTCATCTCCACAATCACATCCACCAAGCACCAGAACACCTCTCCTCTGGAGGTTGTTCTTCCCCTTGTACTAATCATCCTCAACCCAAGAGGCAATCCACCACACCACACTTGAGTAGGGTATTACACCACAACGGTGGCCCCAACCAGTATAAATCTTGTGTCCTTTGTGTTGCGAGTTCGTTGAGTTACTCCGTAAGATCTTAGCCGAGCTAGGACGTGGATCGGTAGGGGGGAGATCTTCGCATGCACCCCAGTGTTCGAACCTTGAGGGTTTTGCCAGAACCCGTGATCCGACATTTGGTGCGCCGGGTAGGGGTGGGCCGGAGTCTTTGTTCCGTCGATTCGCACTCCACCATCTCCACGTCCGCTCCCCATGGCAGGTGCCCCTCCAGCTGGATCTACCAGTGCCCACGGTGGCGCTCGGGAGGCTCCGAGCCCTTGCCCCCGCCTTGCGGCAGGTGCAGTGGCCACCCAAGTTCAAGCCGGAGATGCCGCCGCGCTACGACAGCTCGGCGGACCCGTTGGCTTTCCTACTGGCGTACGAGGCGGCCATTCTGGAAGCCGAGGGCAACGACAAGATCATGGCCAACTAGTTCCCAATGTCCCTCGTAGGCACGCCGCGTTCCTGGCTCCTCCATTTGCCAGAGTCTTCTGTCGCCACCTGGGAGGAGCTGCACAACCTCTTCATCACTCGCTTCAGGGAACCGGCGCCCCCATCATCGCAGCTCTTCTCGGTGGTTCGCAAGCACCACCCTCAAATCGGCATGTGATGCCGTACCTTCGCCAGATCGGTGCCACTTCCAAGCGCCCAGGGGCTCTGCCGGGCTGGGCCGCACCTGAGGCCGACCTCACCTTCGAATTAGAGGATCATCCCTCCTCCACCGTCGGTTCGGGTGCACTGCTGATGCTTTGCACGCCCACCATCTGCCACGTAACCTTCACCAAGACACTCGTTGACGGCGGCGCCGGCCTCAACGTGCTCTCCGTCGAGGCCGTTAGCCTCCTTCAAGTTGTCGGTGTCAAAACCGGCGGATCTCGGGTAGGGGGTCCCGAACTGTACGTCTAAGGCTGATGGTAATAGGAGGCGAGGGACACAATGTTTACCCAGGTTCGGGCCCTCTCGATGGAGGTAATACCCTACTTCCTGCTTGATTGATCTTGATGACATGAGTATTACAAGAGTTGATCTACCACGAGATCGTAGAGGCTAAACCCTAGAAGCTAGCCTATGATTATGATTGTTGTTGTCCTACGGACTAAACCCTCCGTTTTATATAGACACCGGAGGGGGCTAGAGTTACACAGAGTCGGTTACAGAGAAGGAGCTCTACATATCCGAATCGCCAAGCTCGCCTTCCACGCAAAGGAGAGTTCCACCCGGACATGGGACGAAGCCTTCAATCTTGTATCTTCATAGTCCAACAGTCCGGCAAAAGTATATAGTCCGGCTGTCCGAGGACCCCCTAATCCAGGACTCCCTCACACGTACCACTCGAGCGGCTCCGCCCTAGCAGGCTTTTCTCGGGGGTCGATGGAGGTTCTGCCCGCTCACTGGGGCAGATCCGCCTCCCCGTGACCTTCGGCACGCACGACAACTACCACACCGAGCTCATCGACTTTGACATCGCCCGCATCAGCCTCTCGTACAACGCCATCCTTGGGTACCCAGCTCTAGCCCGGTTCATGGCAGCGACCCATCCAGCTTACAACCTCATGAAGATGCTGGGGAGCGGAGGTGTCCTCACCATCAAAGGGGACGCCAAGGAAGCCTTGTTGACGCTCAAGCCCGCCCTCCAAACCACCGCAGCAGCGCCGCCCTCCGACTCGGACACCTCCAAGCCCAAGGGAGCCACACCAACCAAGAAGAAGCAGTTTTTCACTCAGGACAAGGCAGAAACCAAGCAAGTGCCGATCGAGGGGGATGGGTCCTCAAGGGTAACCTTTACCATAGGTGCCAACCTCGAGCCTGATCAGGAGGAGGCGTTGGTGAGGTTCTTGCACGCAAACAAGGAAGTATTCGCTTGGGAGCCCGATCAGCTAGTGGGGGTCCCGAGAGAGGTGATAGAGCATCACCTGAAGGTGTTCCCCAACGTACGCCCCGCGAAGCAGAAGGCGAGGAGGCATTCCACGAAGAAGCAAACTTTCATCATCCAAGAAACCCGCAAGCTGGATGCTGCGGGTGTCATTCGCCAGGTTAGGTACCCAGAGTGGCTGGCGAACCCCGTCGTCGTCCCCAAGAAAGGCAGGAAGGAGCGGATGTGCGTCGACTTCACCAACCTCAACAAGGCCTGCCCCCGAGATCCGTTCCCGCTTCCACGCATCAACCAGATCGTCGACTCCACTGCCGAGTGCGACTTGCTATGCTTCTTGGATGCATTCTCAGGATATCACCAGATCAAGATGGCGGTAGGAGATGTGGAGAAGACGGCCTTCCTGACCCCATGTGGGGTGTACTGCTACACTTGCATGCCGTTCGGGCTGCGCAACGTGGGCGCAACCTTCCAGTGGCTCATGCACATCGCCTTGGGTCGGTAGCTCGGAAGGAACGCTGAAGCCTATGTCGATGACATCGTGGTGAAGTCTCGGGAGGTGGGGACCTTGATCCAAGACCTAGAGGAGACCCTTGAAAGCCTCCGCTAGGTGGACTTGCGGCTCAACCTGGAGAAATGCGTGTTTGGCGTCCCTTCCGACAAGCTGCTGGGTTTCCTGGTGTCCCATAGGGGGATCGAGGCCAACCCAGAGAAGGTCAAGGCCATTGAAGGCATGAGTCCACCGCAAAACCTCAAGGAAATGCAGAAGTTGGCTGGTCGGGTGAGTGCATTGGGGCGCTTCATCTCCAAGCTGGGAGAGCGCACCCTACCCTTCTTCAAGCTAATGAAAAAGAAGGGCATGTTCGAGTGGACCCTAGAGGCCGACCAAGCTTTTGAATACCTCAAGAGATACCTGACTAGCCCTCCAGTGATGGTGGCGCCGCGATCTCGCGAGCCCCTAGTGCTCTATCTTGCCACCACCCCGTACTCAGCCAGCACGTGTCTGGTGGTGCTTCAGGAAGAATACCAAGCCAAGGGCGCATCGCGCCGTGCCACGCCTCCAACAGAGACGACGCAAGACCAGAAGGGCGCCACAAGGGCCGCAGTAGCAGTGGTAGAGGATCAAGCTCGGCAGGACGACGCCCTCAAACCCGCGAAGACCTTGGCAAGCGATCAAGCGTTGGGGGCTCCACCACCTCAGGAGGCACCCCGGCTTCCGGAAGACACAAGCCTCATCAGCACGCCTACCCTTGTTGAGCACCCAGTATACTTCATTAGCACAGTGTTACGGGATGCAAGAGCACGTTACCCCATGCCTCAAAAGCTCCTGCTCGTGCTCCTGGTGGCCTCATGAAAGCTGCGACACCACTTTCAAGGCCACCCCATCAAGGTTGTCTCAGCCTACCCAATGGAAAGAGTGCTCAGGAGCCCCAACTCTACTCGAAGGGTCGCTGAGTGGAACATCGAGTTGCAAGCATTCTAGTTGGGATTCAGTACTACAAGGGTCAACAAGGGAGCTGCACTCGTTGATTTCGTGGCAGAATGGACAGACGCCCTGACGCTTGAAGTAGGCGAAGACCGGTCCCTCTCTCCGGGAAGCGAGGCGCCCAACGGTTGGGTCATTTATTTCGATGGTTCCTTCGCACGCCAGGGCGCGGGGGCTGCAGCAGTGCTCATCTCACCCACTCAGGACAAGCTCTCCTATGCAGTGCAGCTCTGCTTCCAGCAGGGCGAGAAGGTCTCCAACAACATTGCAGAATACGAAGGCCTCATAGCCGGCCTGAAGGCTGTAGTGGCACTGGGGGTAAAGCGCCTCACCGTCAGGGGTGACTCGCAGTTCCTCGTCAACTTATCCAACAAGATATACGAGCCAAGGGACGAACACATGGAAGCACACCTCGTAGAGGTGCGCAAGATGGAGAAACAATTCTAGGGCCTGTTGTTGTAGCACGCGCCCCATGGAACCAACAATGAAGCTGACGACATCGCCAGAAGAGCATCCAAGCAGCAGCCCTAGGAGCATGGCGTCTTCGAGGAGTGGCTCTTGAAGCCATCAACAACACCACCGCTTTCAAGAACAGATCAGCCTCGGGAGGAACTCCTGTAGCCGCCTGCCACAGGAGCCCCGGCCTATGGCCCGACCTCGGGAGCGCGCCTACTCCTGGGGCTCGAGCCCCAGGAGGGATGCTGGACCAAGGAATTCAAGGAATACTTGATGCAAGGGACGTTGCCGGAGAAGGAGGAGGACGCGGAGTGCGTGGCCCGTCAGGCCACAGCATACTGCATCCAGGATGGTGTGTTATACAGAAAGCGGCCAAATGACGTTTTCACTGCGTTGTATCTCCAGGGAGCAGGGGAAAGAGCTGATAGCTGACATACACGGCGGGGACTGCGGGCACCATTCGTCATCCCGAACCCTCGTAGGCAAGGCATTCCACAGAGGGTTCTACTGGCCTACGACACTCAATGACGCAGCTGAGCTGGTGAAGTCCTGCGAAGCCTGCCAATTCCATGCCAAGCAGATCCATCAGCCAACATAGGGCCTCCACACCATTCCACTCTCGTGGCTTTTTGCAGTGTGGGGGCTAGACATCCTGGGCCCATTCCCTCGGGCGCCCAAGGGCTATCGATACCTCTACGTAGCCATCGACAAGTTCACTAACTGGGCGGAGGTTGAAGCCGTCCGCACCATCCTAACTGGCTCTGCGGTCAAGTTCATCAAGGGCAACGTGAGCCATTTTAGGGTCCCCAACCGCATCATCACTGATAATGGCTCGGAGTTCACTAGTAATCTCTTCAAGTCATATTGTGCTAACCTTGGAACGCAGATCTGCTACGCTTCTGTAGCGCACCCCAACAACAACGGCCAGGCCGAACGTGCCAACGCGGAGGTCCTAAGGAGGCTCAAGACCAGGACCATGAAGAAGAAGCTCGAGGCCCGTGGCAGGGGCTGGCACGATGATCTCTAGTCCATGTTGTGGTCCATCCGCACCACCGCCACCAAGCCGATGGGCGAGACCCTGTTCTTCCTCATCTATGGAGCGGAAGCAGTCCTCCCTCACGAGGTTAGGCATCCCTCCGCACGGGTCCCGGCGTTTGATGAAACGCAGCAGGACGCCAGGTGGGGGATGGACCTCGTGCTGGGGGAGGAACGTCGCCACGAAGCAGCACAATGGGCGAAAAAATACCAGCAGGCGCTGCGGCGGTACCACTGTTGCAGCATCTGCTCCAGGACGCTCGAGGTGGGTGACCTCGTCCTGAGGCGGGTCCTCTCCAGGGAAGGGTTGCATAAGCTCTCACCCCTGTGGGAGGGCCCATTGAAGGTCGTCCATGTCTCCAGGCCTGGCGCCGCGCGCCTGGAAACACAGGACGGGGTACCCATGCAGAACGCGTGGAACATTCAGCACCTCTGGAAGTTCTACCCCTGAAGAAAGGCCCAGCGCCTGTGAACAAGGCCCGGTGCCTGTGAAGAAAGGCCCAGCGCCTGTGAAGAAGGCACGGTGCCTATGAAGAAAGGCCCAGTGCCTATGAAGCAAGGCCCCGTGCCTATGAAGAATAGCCGCCCGTGACACTCTCACATAATAACGAGTGGGGTTGTACACACCCCGGAGTCTCAGGAGTGCCGCCCTTGGGCCTCGGGGGCGCCCCCATGCCGAGTGGCAGCACTTAGCTCCGCGCTGGTGAGAAGACGTCGAAGACTAGACAAGGTGCCGGACGCGGCTTCTCATTTGCTTTCCAAAGTTGGCTTGCCCCTCTTTTAATAGAAGTTTGCTTTCTGGTGTCTTTTGCTGGTCCCGTCTTATCGTTTTCTGCTTCTGTTTCTGCCTTCATCTCTTTGGTCGACCTGTACTCTCCCTCGCGTCCCTCGCGAGGGGGCTGAACAGGTACCTTCATGAGCTTCCTCCTTCTGTCTTTTCACGAGGCACCCTCGTTCCAGCCCACAAGCTGGCGCACCTCTCCTAATCCGTGCCCCATAGTTATCGCGACGCGAAGCGCCGGGTCAAGGCCAGCGGCGCCTATGACCAAGCCCTGGGTGAACGATAAACCTCTTGACTATTTTTTTGTAGTTCCTAAGCACATATCAGGTCAAGGAGGCCTCAACAGGTATCAGGAAGCAAGCACCTCGTGAGGAGGAGGCCACTCAAAACAAGTCGAGCTAAGTTATCCCTACATAAAACGACGATGTTGCGACATAGCATAGGAACGACAAACACAACATAACAATTGAGATCATAGTTCGATAGACGCCCCTTCGGGGCCCATTCTGGTTTCTTTCTGATGCAGGAAGGAAAAGAAGAACAAAACAAAAGCGGTGCCTACAACAGTCCATGGGGGCAGGCCCTAGCGCCTTCCTGAGCTCAGCCGGACCCCTCCTCGTGCTTCACGGAGGCGCGAGATGAGACGACCTGCCACCGTCTTCGAAGCGGGCACGACGGCGTGGCGGCTAGTCATAGCCACCACTACTGGAGCTGTCACTGGGGGAAGAGCTACCATAGCCGGACAAGATGCGGTCGACACCATGGGCTGGTTCGCCCTCATCCTCGTCGCGGCCGTCGCCAAGGCCGGGCACCTCCTCGCTGGCGTTCACCTCGGGGCAGCACCCGGCGTGGCGATCATCTTCCCCAAACACCCTCACATAAAGGGGCGCGTCGCCGTCGTACTTGAAGTGGAGGGTGCACCGCTTTCCCAGGCCACGCGCGCGGGCGAACGTCTGCCAACCGCAGTCCAGAGCTATATTGCCCATGGCGGAGACCTCGACCTAGGAAGCCCTACTGCAGTAGCCGTCTTCCTGTAGCCAAAGCCCGCCTGGACCTGAGGCCGGCAGCTCGTCGGCGAAGAAGCGCGGGAGCTGAAGCAAGTTGCCGGCCGGGTTCTCCGACCAGACGACGAACTCCGGCAGCATCTCCGCCGAGTGGAAGAGCGACCGAGGATGCTGCGCGACCACCGCACGTCTCCCTACATCAATGAGACCGCCACGACCGGAGCGACCCCTGCCCCGCGAAGCGGCACCACCACGGCTACGCGGGGCCGCGGCGGGGGTCGTGTTGTGCTTGCAGGGACGGCCGCGTCCACGCTTGGGCACCGGAGAGTCGGGCCCCTCGCGAGGGGCCTTCCCCTTCTCTCCGGTAGTGAACCTCCTCGACGACGCCATTGGTAGCAGGAGTGGAGCAAGTAAGGAGAAGAAGCGGAAGATGCAGAGGAAAGATGGGCGACGGGGGCTCCGCCCCCTCCTATTTATACGAGGAGAAGGCCAATCAACACCCCGTAGGATCATAGGTAATGATGGTTTTCCTTGCATGTCGCACGGACTTGTCAAGTCGGGCAGTTGGCGAGGGAGCATGGGGAAGCGGAGACGCCCATGTCCAATCAACCGTCATGCGTCGACCCAGGCCGCAGGCTATTGGGGCGCATGGCGCCTCGCCCTTGACCCTTGGCTTCGCCTCGAAGCCAAGCCCGAGTGCGCCTTGGGCCCAGGGGCTAATGTCGGCGTTCTGCGAACGGGGGTCCCCAGACTTGCCTACCTATGGCCCACGGCGTGGCTCTGCGAGCGGGCCCGTATGGCTCGTCTTCACTAGCAAGCAATCAAGACCCTCGCGAGGGGCCAAGCCTCGCAAGGCGGACGACACAAGACCTCCTCAGGAGCGGCCTCACCAGGACGGCTCTCGAGGGGCGGAGAGTTCAAGGCGAGGCAAACCTCGCGAGGTTCCAGTGACGTGAGCCATGACGACCAAGGCCAGGCGGGCGCCAGCATGCACAGTGTCCTTGTTTCCTCTTTGGTGCTAAGGGAGCAAGCGCAGGCGCGGAGTATCGAGGCGTCAAGCAAAGGTTTCCATATTGGTGCAACGAGACCAAAGCTAGCAGGATGGCAGGACGGAGGTCACCATGGAGCCCAAGACGGCGTCACCACCAGAGCATTTGGCAGGCGAAGACTGCTTTTGTCAGGATAGCTTGGACTAGCTGTCCCCCCTCGAATTGGCCGTTGTGGGATCGCTTCCCGCTCAATATTTGGGAAGAGGACCAAGGCCACTATAAATAGAACTAGCCACCACCGTAGCTAGGGGGCGACCTCATCTTAGGCTAGAACTAGTTCATCCCCACAATCACATCCACCATGCACAAGAACACCTCTCCTCAGGAGGTTGTTCTTCCCCTTGTACTAATCATCATCAGCCGAAGAGGCAATCCACCACACCACACTAGAGTAGGGTATTACACCACAACGGTGGCCCAAACCAGTATAAATCTTGTGTCCTCTGTGTTGCGAGTTCGTCGAGTTAGTCTGTAAGATCTTAGCCAAGCTAGGACGTGGATCGGTAGGGGGGAGATCTTCGCATGCACCCCAGTGTTCGAACCTTGAGGGTTTTGCCGGAACCCGTGATACGACAACTTTGAAAGATGGTCATTGGATGAAGCCAATCCGACGATGCAGAGATGGCAAATTCAAGCACTATTGGTTGTTGGATATCATCTACATTCTACCAGATTTTGCCACATGTACAATCTAGAAGACTGCATGGTTGAACTTAAACACAATGCACAAACCTGAAAACACAAGCACTTCTTCTTTGTTCTAGAATCTTCCGTATCATAATTGCCCAATTGTTTTTCTACATGATTTGACATTATTTGTTTTTACTTTATGCTTTACAACACACAATTCCATGAATCTTAAAATATGTTAGCTTTCTTATAAAAACTAGATGATTTTTAATGAAATGAACTATAAGAATTAAACGAACATCTAGATCATACATATATGACTCAAAGCTTACATGCTATAATGTGGTATTTATTCAAAATTTGGTTGCCAAATCTCATGCTTGCAATGCACGTGTACCTTACTAGTCTAAATGGTGTTTGTGTGTGTGTTGTGCATGTTAAACACATTGTACATAGTATCATACATGGTTTAGATTCCGAATATCTAGCTAGAGCATACATGTACTATGATTTGAATTGAACATAAAATGGATACATATATTTGAATTTGAGATCGTATGTACACGTAGTTCGTATTTATATAGGAATTTACTACTCCTATATTCATGTCATGTGTTGTGAAGATAATATTTAGATGGTTGTATAACTAACCCGAGTACAATCCCATTCAAACAGGGAAAATGTACTCAAATTTACTCCATATGCTAGACAACACGAATTGTCTTTTTATTGTTGAGGGAAGTGCAAATTGATTTGGTACTGTACACGTTATGTTTGTTGTCCCGATTTTTTTGTTTTTTTTGTTGTCGTATTTGAATGCATTTCTTCTAATATAGTAAAACAGTACATGGCTCTCTCTAGTGATGAGGTGCGAATTGTGTTTTTTTGTACACGTTAATATTGTTCTCCCGAAATTTCAAGTTGCACCTTGTTATGCCGAAATTTTAAGCTAGCATATCTGTCTATCGTGTTGCGAAACTCCCCCCTCTTTAACCCGCGCCTTGTTACCCCGAAATATTTAAGATATATCTTTGTCTCGTTGTGCTCATAAAACTCCCTCCATCTCAACACGCGCCTTGCAATCCCAAAATTACAATGTGTGCGAAAAATCACACCTCCTGCGAATCCTGACACACGAAATGCCCGTGATCCCCCTAAACCAAAAGAACCGCCTAGCTCAAATCGGTGGGGGTACTTTCATAACTTACCCCGCATTTTGGACAATCGCGTCCCTAAGCCATGGTTCCCCCTCCCATTCCATCCGCCCACCCATTCATACACTGAGGCCGCGAAATCCTGCGAAGCCCTACACTCACCTCCGTCTGCCACCCAGCCGGAGCCTCTTCCCCGACGATGTCATCCACAACAACACCTCGACGTCCCTCATCCACAGCATTGGATGAGGATCCGTCATCGATCTCGTCGTCCCGCCGGTTCAGCCACCCTGTCCTCCACCTCCAAGGAGCTGCCTCGATGTTCCCCTCATCTTTCGCGCCACCTCCATTCCCACACCACCGGAAGAGCATCATCATCACCATTTCCTCGGATGAAGCTGAGGCCTAATCGGCGCCACCTCAGATGTTCTACACTAATCGCCGAATTTTCTTCTTGATTCATTCTCACGGTGCTGCCCGCGCTCGGTCCCGAGCCGACATGGTGCGACTCCATCCACAGCGGCGTCGCCCGCCACTTCCTCCACGGCATCGCTCCCTCGGTGGCGACGTCCACATCAGTAGGACCTGCTGCTATTTTGGCTCTCGCTCGCGCTGCTGCTTTGCTCTTGCTCTCGGTCCCCTGCCTAGTCTGCTCTTGCTCTTCCTCTTGCTTTCATTGTAGCTCTCGCTCCTGCTCTTGCTTGCGCTGCTTCTCTGATTTAGCTAAAATTTTGTCGACTAAATCGACTTTTGGGTCAGTCAATTTTCAGGGGTGGGGGGGGGGGGCTCGCCGGAGTTAGGGAGGAACCAGCCGCAGCGGGGAGGGGGTCTCGCCGGAGAGGTACCCCACTATCTATCTTAGAGTTCAGGGTGGGGGTGGTGGTCGCCGGCAGTGGTGGGGCGGTGGCGTGGGGATCGCTGGAGAAAAATCTCGGTGCGGGGGAGGGGGCTAGAGGGATGGCCATGGCGGCGGCTCACCGGCGATGCTGAGTGGTTTCGAGGAGATGTATTTTATGCCATCTATTGGAGATGCTATTAGAATTCCACTCAGGTTAACGTTGTCTCTCTTGTCCTGCTTTAGCCTCGCCATCGTACAACTCACCGGAGCTGCTCCAATGACGAAACCCTCCATCACAGCGGAGCAGTACCCCGGGTTCCATCTCTAGACGCCTAAGGTCTTCTTCCCCTCCTCTGACAGCCAAATCATCCGGAGCATCCTCACCGAGCAACCCAATCACGCTGAGATCGACATGGCTTCGCCAAAGAGGTTGTATACTTGTTGTATCTCTTTTTTACTCTACATGTTATATATATTATGCACTGAGCACGCGTAGTAAAGTGAAATACGATTAGTTTCTCCTACTATATGACAAGCACTGAGGTACCAGGCAACTTAGCTATCCGTGATGGACTCTCTTGAAAGGCATCCGTATTTATCTCTACGCGTTTGAGGTGCGCATTTGTAAATGGGCATGGGAGTTGAGCTAGTAGGGTAGTGGCCTGGGTCCAAAGTAGTAGAAGTAGCACAAAAACATTTTTGAGTGTAGGCTTTTCCCTGCTCATGCCTGCCTGCTAGAATTGCCAGTGCTTGAAAGGAAAAGTGAAGGAAAAAGATAGGAATTGGCAAGTTTCCTATGGTACTACTATTATGCATTTGGTTCAAAGGAATGGAGCAATGGAAAACTGTAGAATTTGTTCCTTTAGTGTCTCCTTGAAAGAAAAATTGTAGGAATTTTAATATCCATGTGTACTCCTTTTAAAATTCCTATTCATGAAGCACAAGACTAAGAGATAGTAGCATAATAGCATTATAATCGTACATTTTCTTGTGTTTGACTTAATCTCACCATGCTTCTTTGCATCCTATGATCTTCCAATTCTTGTGAACCAAACACCCAGATTGGCAGAAATCCTGTGTTTTTAAATTCTCTGTATTGCACGTGCATTCCTATCCTATTCCTCTGTATTTCCTATCCCTGCATTGTTAGAATCCTCAAATTCAAACAAGCCCTTACACAATTACTTCTTTTACAGATATGTGTCAAAGAAAACCTTGTGTGGTTTGTCCCGCTCCTGCTGCGCTATGTTCCACCCCAGCTCAGCTACTCCAACGATGGAAGGGTTCGCCACAGCAGGGATCTGCTCTCCAGACTGTCTTTTTCCGCCTCAGATCTTCTTCCCCGCCACCGACAGCCACGACAACTGCATTGCCATCATCAACTGAGCAGATGACCTTGAGGACTACATGGGTCCGCAAGAGAGGTCGCACTCTTCCGTGTCTGCTTACGTTATGCATTGCTTAATATGATGACATGCTACTTTATCGCCATGTTCACCTATTAGACTCCGAGTCAGGTCCAAACTAATGTTGAAACTTGACTTTTTAAATGGTTGTGGGCTACATATTGGGGCAGCAATCAGTACTATCTGTCTACTATCTAGTTAATCTCGAGTGTCTACTATGAGTTTCATGTTAGGTGCAAACAAACATTACAGGAGCCATTATCTCTATTTTTTAACTAAAGCTATTATCTGCCTGCTATCATTGGTTTTGGTTCTATCCACAGTTTGCTACCATCACTCTGGATTTGTGCATGCACTCCCTACATAATCTCACTATGTTTTATTCCTATGCATGTCAGTTATTGTACACAATGGAACTAAACATGTAGAGCAAAAGAGACGAGCCTTGTGTGGCAATAAAATTTCATGAGACGTTGCTCCATGGTGGGTGCAAAGGCAGCCCACCTCCACCCATTTGGGATTGTAATCAAGAGGAAGATAACTGTTCTGAGGGGGATTCTGAAGGAGAAGACTGTCGGTGTCAAAACCGGTGGATCTCGAGTAGGGGGTCCCGAACTGTGCGTCTAAGGCGGATGGTAACAGGAGGCGGGGGACACAATGTTTACCCAGGTTTGGGCCCTCGCGATGGAGGTAATACCCTACTTCCTGCTTGATTGATCTTGATGATATGAGTATTACAAGAGTTGATCTACCACGAGATCGAAGAGGCTAAACCCTAGAAGCTAGCCTATGGTATGATTGTTGTTGTCCTACGGACTAAAACCCTCCAGTTTATATAGACACCGAAGGGGCTAGGGTTACACAGAGTCGGTTACAAGGGAGGAGATCTACATATCTGAATCGGCAAGCTTGCCTTCCACACAAAGGAGAGTCCCATCCGGACACGGGACGAAGTCTTCAATCTTGTATCTTCATAGTCCAACAGTTCGGCCAAAGTATATAGTCCGGCTGTCCGAGGACCCCCTAATCCAGGACTCCCTCGCTAGCCCCTAAACCAGGCTTCAATGATGATGAGTCTGGCGCGTAGATTTTCTTCAGCATTGCAAGGCGGGTTCCTCCTCTAAATACTCCATAGAAGATTTTGAGCACAATGATAGTGTCCGGCTCTGTAAAACAAATTCCACATACCACCGTAGAGAGTATAATATTTCCACAAATCTAATCTCCTGACAACTTTTCATAACGTGACATCACGCCATGGCCCTGGTTATTATTCGAACCGTTTTTCTCAACCAGCTACTGCACATATTTCGAGGCGGTTTTCTTGGCACATCTTGTCGAAGCAGAGATTGTGTCCCCTTATCACGCGATTCTCATCAATACGGGTGTGGGTAACCCAACCAAGCCATCAATCATGACGCTTGGTGAATAAGCGAGTTTTACTAGGCAAGTGGGGAGGCACACAGTTTCTACCGCCCTTATAAAGGGATAAGGACTCCTCTTTTTTACCCATGCCTTCTTCCTCCCTGCCCATCCATTCTCGCGCACTTGAGCTCCAGCGCCCAAGTTCGCATCTTTATCCGCAAAAAACACTCCGAACATGTCCGGAGCGGGAGGCAAGTGGATGGCCTCCTCCGTCATGGAGGAGAACATCACGAAGCTCTGGGAAGTCGGATACCTGGCCGCAGATATTGCGCACCGGCTCCCAGGCGCGGGGCAGATCGTTCCTACCGCCGAGCCCCATGAAAGGGTTGTATTCCTTACCCATTTCGTCCGCGGGCTAGGATTTCCCCTCCACCCATTCATTCGCGGGCTCATGTTCTCCTACGGGCTGGACTTCCATGATATGGACCCCAATTTCATCCTCAACATCTCGGCGTTTATCGTCGTGTGCGAGGCTTTCCTCCGCATCAAGCCCCACTTCGGCTTGTGGCTGAAGACCTTCAATGTTAAACCAAAGGTGGTGGTCGGCCAGCAAGCGGAGTGCGGAGGCGCCATGGTGGGAAAATGCCCAACGTCACCTGGCTCGAAGGCTCCTATGTGGAGACCATAAAGGGATGGCAATCGGGGTCCTACTACATCACCGATCCGCGCGACATCAACTAGGCGGTGCCCCCGAATTCTGTTTCGGCATCCCCATGCGGCTCACCTCCTGGAAAGAGAAGGTCTTAGGGTTCATCAGTGGAGCTGACCGGACTCCAGAATTGCGTTAAAAACATGATAAGCAGGAGAATCAAGCTTGTCAACGTGGTCCAGGTCATGCCCTTCCGCGCGGATCCTCCCATGTCAAAGACGGGCATTCAATATGTGGGAGTTCGACTCGGCAAAGCACCAGATGCTGCGAGAGATCTTCGACACAATGCACCAGGACGTCTGGAGGGTGCTGTTCAAGTCTGCTGAGGTACCTCCTCCCCTTACCAAGGACCGCGGACTCAGCGCAAAGTGCCCTGCTAATCCGGTAAGCTCCTTATATCGCATAAGGTGTTTCTTTCCCTAGTATAATTATGTGAGCGATCTGAGCCTCCACATTTTTTGATAGGAATGTGTCACGACAGCGGAGCGGATCGACTATCCGGCCCCGCTGCCGAAGATCCAGCAAGTACTCTCCTGATGGAGATGCTAGTTTCGGCGCCCCATGAGGCGCCGGAGAAGAAGGCCAAGAAGAAGGCCGCGGGGACCAGGAAAGGTCTCCGGTGCAAGGTTGTATCGGAATCGTCGTCCGATAACACCGAGTCGCCCTCCTCCCACAAAGACGAGGAGGAGGAAGAGGAAAATTCTCCCCATCCAGCCGGGGCGATGAGAAAAGGAAGGCCGCCCCATCCGTGGAGGCCGAAGGGTCCAAGAAGGGAGGAGCCCTCCTTCCGGACCGTTCCACCACGGCCGCGTACAACGACGAGGAGTGGTTGTCCAGGGACAAGCCCCTGGCCAATTCGTAAGTATCCGGATACCATAACAGTTCTGGTATATTTCGTTTTATTGTTTCTTATCATGTCGAACATGATCATGCAGCCCACCCAAGGATCGTCTCGACGTATCCTCTTCGGATGGGTCTCTGGGCCTGTTGGAGATGAACAGTGATTCGCTCCCGACCGCCTCCTCCCCCCGCCCTACGGACGACGCCGAGGTGTTGTCCCAAAGGGAACCAAGCCAAGGGAAGGTAGTTCTCGGGGCGCCCCAAGGCGACCTCCCAGACGCCGGACGCATGGGAGGCAAGTCTCCCGTGGGCCCTAAGTCCGGCCCCCGACCGAATACTGTGCCGGAACCTCCCGTGGTTCTGGACTCTGTTAGGCGACCCCTCACAAAGGGGGGCGAGCCGTCTGTGCCGATGGCCTCTATCCATCCAGAGGCACCGGACAACTTGCTGGAAGCGCTTCGTGGCGCTTCCATTGACGAAGAGCACCGCACTGTCATGAGTGCGGTGGTAGAGAAGGTTCAGTCTGCTAAAAGTGGACTGACAGAAGCCTGTGCCAGCCTCTTAACAGGCTTTTAGGTAAGTAACCAATTTATAAAAAAATGATATAGCATAGACAGTAGCCCCTGATGCTCTGTTTGGCGTTCGCAAAGAAAGGCCGAACAGAGGATCAAATAATAATCACAGGATTCTAATTAGAATGTTTCTTATGTGAATAAGCAGGCTTCGCTGCTGGCCGCTGCCACTCGCACTGTGGAGGTCTCCGCACTGAAGCGGGACCTTAAGCGGTCCGAAAAAGATCTCGGCCTTACCAAGAGGCATCTCTAAGAGAACAAAGGTAAGTAATACCCGTCCGTATATTGATAAGGAATAAAAAGGAATGTGGTTGTTAAGTCACAGGATCATCATGAATTTTGCTAGGGGCCACGAAGAGGCGCTGTCCGAGGCCAAATACAAAGCGGCCAAGGAGCGCACCGAGCGTGAGAAGCAAGAAGCTCGAGTCGGCGAGGTGCAGCAAGAGCTCCAGGATTTCATCAAAAAATACGAGTCCTTGGAGCGTGACTCTAAGACGCAAGGGTCTGATCTTGCGAAGGCCCTTGAGAACGCAAAAAATGCCAGGCTGAAGCCCACAAGGCCCTCCAGGAGCTTCAGGCGGTCCAGAAGATAGCGGCGGGTAAGGAATTCATTATGCAAAGCAAGCATGTGAAGGAAACTTTCCTTTTACTTACCCGAGTTTGGAGCTCTCCAGGAGCGTTCGCAGATCTTCCCCGTAGTGTGTCCGATGCCACGGAATTTTACCAGGCCGAGGAAGGGAGCTCGACGGAGAAGTTGTTCTGGTCTCAGTATACTGGAACCGAAAATCTGATGCCCTTGAGCGACCAGTTGAAGCAATTGGTCGAGCTCCACAAGGCAGCCGAACAGGCCATGAAGGGCCTCATAGTCTGGATGTGGCCTGGCGAGCCCCTGCCTGGCAGCTACTTCAGCCTGGTGAGGCGGCTTGTGAATGCCTGCCCACGGCTTGAAGTCATAAAGCGGTCCGTCTGCATTGAGGGTGCGCGCGGTGCTTTTGCCCGAGCGAAAGTGCACTAGGCGAAGATGGATGCCGAGGAGCTGGTGAAGGAGGGGCCGTCGGAGGGCAAGGAGCATCGCCGCCCTGAAAATTATTATGACAGCATCCTGAAGGGTGCCCGCCTTGTGGCGGAGGAATGTTCTAAGGACGTAATATTTGAATGAATGTACTCATGTGATCATGTAATATGAAAACGAGTTCGTCTGCGCTATATAACGCTTGTTGATTTAAAATATTACCTTCTGTGCGGCCGTTTATAAAATTTAGAAGCAAGCCTATGGTATGATTGTTGTTGTCCTATGGATTAAAACCCTTCGATTTATATAGACACCGGAGGGGCTATGGTTACACAGAGTCGGTTACAAGGGAGGAGATCTACATATCCGAATCGCCAAGCTTGCCTTCCACGCAAAGGAGAGTCCCATCCGGACACGGGACGAAGTCTTCAATCTTGTATCTTCATAGTCCAACAGTCCGGCCAAAGTATATAGTCCGGCTGTCCAAGGACCTCCTAATCCAGGACTCCCTCAAAGACTACTCCTATTTACTCCTTGAGGTCTTCGCTCTAACTTGGCATGCTGATGTTGGTAATATCATGCATATGGTGCCTTCCATTGCTTACTTTATACATCAAATGTGTCATCTGCTTAGTTTAGACATGCTTTGTGTGAATGTCATCTGTTTAGTTTCTTTATCGTATATGTGAATCATGCAATGCCATATGTTTTAGCCAGGCATCTTATATGTGAATTTTGCAATGCCACCCTAGTTAGCCACTCATCTTATATGTGAATTATATCATGCCATCATTTTTTTATTATGTATTAAATTTGCCAACAATTTTAGTACATTCAATTACTCTTCCTCTGCATCAGCCATTCGACACGGTCATGGAAAAAATCTGGAGTGGAAACAAGGTCTTCAGAGCAGACAATGCTATCTGATGAAGCGCATGTCTTGCTGGTTACGGATAGCTCCTCAGAGGAGGATTCAGAGACAGATGACCAGTCCTATCCCCCCTTCCCCCGAGGTGCATGCTCTAACTTGGTAGGGTTATGTTGCTCATATTGTGCGTATGGTGTCTTGCATTGCTATGTCATTTTCTTAGTTTAGACATGCTTTGTGTGAATGCCACATGTTCAGTGTCTAATTACCATATATGTAAATTATGCAATGCCATCTTGTCACAAGACATTATATATGTGAATTATGCAATGCTATCTTGTTGCAAGGCATTATATATGTGAATTATGCAACGCCATGCTATTTAGCCAAGCATCATATATGTGAATTATATCATGTCGTCCTTTTTTTGTATTTCTCATTGCATCTGTTGACAATGTTTGTATATTCAAGTGCTCTTCCTATGCATCAGCCACTTGAATTGGTGATGGACAAATCTGGAGTGAAAACAAGGTCTTCAGAGCAGACAATGCTACCTGCTGAAGCAGATATCTTACTGGTTACAGATAGCTCCTCAGAGGAGGATTCAAAGGCAGATGACCAGTCCTATTATCCCCCTGAGGTGTATGCTCAATTTTGGCAGGGTTATATTAATTACTCATATCATGCATATGTTGTATTGCAATGCTTAGTTTTTACATCATATACACTATATTGAATGCCATCTCCTTAGTTGACACATCATATATGCGATTGCCCTTTGCTCACTTGCGTAGTATATAAATCATATATTTTAATTATATCATACCATGATGTTTACATAGAGAGCATGTATCTTAATTATGGCTTGCCAACCCATTTTCTAAAGACATAATATAGTTATATCATCTCATCTTGTTTACCCAGTGATCATATTTTAAATTATGTCATTCTATCCATGAAGTATATCATGCCATCATGTTTGAAATGACGACATGTTTGTGAATTATGGCATGCCAACCACTTTAGTGGACACATCATATTATTATATCATGTCATCCTGTTTACATAGTCATGATATTTCGAAGTATGTCAGTCTATCTTGTTTAGTTAGCCATCATACATGTGAAATTGTGTCATGCTATCCTGTTTAATTAGCCATCATGTATGTGAAATTATGTTATGCTATTCTGTTTGGTTAGAAAACACAAATGCGAATTATTTCATGCCCTGTTTTCTTCCCTACTATCCATGGCACATGTCTATCTTACAATGTCTGTACATTCAATTACTTTCCATGTTTATCAGCCATTTGAATTGGAGGGGGTGATGGCAATATCTGTGGGAGTAAAAACACGGTCTTCATAAAAGATCGTGCTACCCGTCGATGTAGATAGAACCACGGTTGTACTTGCCTAAGAACCAGCGCCACCACACATAACCCAGACTCACGCAGATTGTACCCCTACCCAGTTGGAGAGAGAACCAACTACACCACTTCTAACCCCAACCCCAGCAGATAGTAACCCAGTTCGTGTGGACACAACACCGTATCCACCACGGAGCACCCAAACACGAGCAGTTAGTAAGAAGGCAACTACAGTGCCCAAAGCACGAGGACCACCACTCCAAACCCGAAGTCAACGCTTAAAGTAGAAGAAGAATTGTTCTCAGGTCAGGTTTTGTAGCTATGGTTCATACTACTTTGCTCTTGCATCACTGTATTTACTCATACCAACTAATTTCAAATTTGAAGGATGCAATTGAAACTCCAATGGCGCAATAGGTATGTTTTAAACCTGTTTCTTTAATGTGTTTGCTGTTGTAACTTGCACTGTGTTGATTTCAGTTTCAATTGAATAAAAAGTTATGTTCTCATGCCATGCACATTAGAATTGTTGTTATTGCCGTGTAGTTTCCCACACTTATATTCTGTCTATGTTGCTTTGTCTTGAATAGATATGATTTGCACTGTCTCTATCTTGATTTGGCAATATAAACTAGAATCATATAGAGCATATAGTTACCATACTACATAGATATATGTTTGTTTCATGTTGTTATCCTGTCCACCTTACTACTGAACTGGTTTACCAAAATGAGTTTCATATACAACATGGTAAACCTGTGATCTGTCTGTTTGTTTCTCTTTTAGAATGCAAATAAAATATTGGAGAAGAGTAACCCGTTATGCAATGGTAAAGGAAGTAATGCAGATAAGGTTCAAGATAGTGAGACACCCCTGTTGGTCTCGAAGAAACCTGATAAAGACTATATTGAAGACACTGAGACAACCACAAAGTCCCTATCTTGATGTAGTGTTCAAGTTACTGGCTACTACTGCTGGCACCAGCTCTTCGAACTTGCTGCCTGAATCAGTTCGGCTTATTGAGTCTCAACTTCAAGTTGAAATACATCGATCAGATGTTCTGCAATTGGAAGCCGAAGGAATGAGGAAGTTCCTGCAGAATTCAGATGCATACTTTCTGGTGCAACAGCAAGCACTGGAGGATTTAAGCGCCAAACAATAGAAAGTTAATAAGATTGCTAAGCATCTTGCCAGCATTATGAGTACCCGTGATATTGTTTCTTGAGCTCTTCTGAAGTGGTTTCAGCTCTGAACTTGTTTTGCTGCGGCGTTTATTTGCACTGGTCGCCAACTTTGACAACCGGTGTATGTGATATGCTGCTTTGTTCCCTGTATTTGCACTGGTGGCAAACTTTGATGCCCAGTGGATGTAATATGTGTAAAAATCGTGATAGCCTAGCATAAGTTGCTTGCTTATTTATTTCCTTGTTGTCTTATTTATTTGTTTGCTTGTAGTCAGTGCAGTTCTTTTTCCGCGGTTTGCTAGTGGCCGTTGTCGGTGTCAAAACCGGCGGATCTCGGGTAGGGGGTCCCAAACTATGCGTCTAGGCCGGATGGTAACAGGAGGCAAGGGACACGAAGTTTTACCCAGGTTCGGGCCCTCTTGATTAATATTGATGATATGGGTAGTACAAGAGTAGATCTACCACGAGATCGAAGAGGCTAAACCCTAGAAGCTATCCTATGGTGTGATTGTTGTTCTGCATGTTGTCCTACGGACTAAAACCCTCCGGTTTATATAGACACCGGAGAGTGTTAGGGTTACACAAAGTCGGTTACAATGGTAGGAGATCCACATATTCGTATCGCCAAGCTTGCCTTCCACGCCAAGGAAAGCCCCTCCCGGACACAGGACGAAGTCTTCAATCTTGTATCTTCATAGTCCAGGAGTCCGGCTGAAGGTATAGTCCGGCCATCCGGACACCCCCTAATGCAGGACTCCCTCAGTAGCCCCTGAACCAGGCTTCAATGATGACGAGTCCGGCGCGCAGATTGTCTTCAGCATTGCAAGGCTGGTTCCTCCTCCAAGTACTTCATAGAAGATTTTCAACACAAAGATAGTGTCCGGCTCTGCAAAATAAGTTTCCACATATTGCCATAGAGAGAATAATATTTACACAAATCTAATCTGCTGACGTATTCCGTAGTGTGACATCGCACCACGGCCAAGCCTTTATTCGAATCGTTTTATTGTCCCAACTCATTGTGTCATGCGAGGCAGTTTCCTTGGCACGTCTCGTCGAAGCAGAGATCGTGTCCCCTTATTCCGGGATTCTCATCAATACGGGCGTGGGTAACCCCACCACTTCTAGGACTCCTAGACTATAGGCAAGTCCAAACGGCCACGGAGAGGACGCTTGATATTCACCCTCTTTATAAAGGGACAAGGCTTTTATTTTTTTCCCTCCCGTGCTCAATCGAATCCTTCCCCCACCTCAAGCTCAAACACCCAAAGTTCAGGTCTGGTGCTCCGAACCTTCAATCATGGCCGGATCTAGCCTTCAAGGCCGATGGGTGCCTTCCTCCATCACGGAAGAAGACATCAAAAAGTTGAGGGAGGCCAGATATCTGACCGCCAAGGTTTTGCATCGGCTGCCTGCCCGAGGGCAGGCCGTCCCCTCCCCCGAACCCAATGAGAATGTCGTGTTCGTGTCCCACTTCCTCCGAGGTCTAGGCCTTTGTAACACCATCGATGCGACTATATCTCCCACGTGTCGAGGCACGACTTAGAGGCATAATCGCATTGAAGGCATATGTCGCAAGTAAGGTAATCTTTACAACATCCCATGTAATATAATTAATAAAAGGGGAGATAACATAGTTGGCTTACACTCGCCACGTCAATCAAGGTACATAAATAACATTACATCATCCAAACACTCATGGCCCGACTACGGCACCAAAATAAAAGATAACCCAACATGCGACACGGTCCCGATCACCCCCAACTGGGCTCCACTACTGATCATCAGGAAAAGAGACATAGTATCATTGAGAGTCCTCGTCGAACTCCCACTTGAGCTCGAGCGCGTCACCTGGAGCGGAATCATCAGGCGCTGCATCTGGTGTAATAGTAATCTGTGAGCCACAGGGACTCAGCAATCTCGCACCCTCGCGATCAAGACTATTTAAGCTTATAGGTAAGGCAAGGTAAATATAAGTGGAGCTGCAGCAAGCGACTAGCATATACGGTGGCTAACCTGTTCGCAAAAGAGAGCGAGAAGAGGAGGCAAAGCACGAGCGAGAAACCAGAGAGCAACCTGCGCGAACATTACTCCAACACCGTGTCCACTTCCCGGACTCCGCCAAGGAGAGGCCATCATGGTAACACACTCAGTTGATTCATTTTAATTAAGTTAAGGTTCAAGTTATCTACAACCGGACATTAACAAATTCCCATCTGCCCATAACCACGGGCACGGCTTTCGAAAGTTCAAATCCCTGCAGGGGAGTCCCAACTTAGCCCATGACAAGCTCTCACAGTCAATGAAGGAATATACCTCCTCCCGAGACGTTCTAATCAGACTCGGTACCTCGGTTCTTCAAGACACTTCGATAGGTTAAAACAAATCCAGCAACACCGCCCGAATGTGCCGACAAATCCCGATAGGAGCTGCACATATCTCTTTCTAAGGGCACACTCAGATTTTCTAAACTTCCGGTAGGCCAGCCCAGAGTTGCCCCTAGTAGCCACCGGCGGCTGACGAGTTGGACCAACACTCAGAGGAGCACTGGCCCGGGGGGTTTAAATAAGATGACCCTCGGGCTCCGGAAACCCAAGGGAAAAAGAGGCTAGGTGGAAAATGGTAAAACCAAGGTTGGGCATTGCTGGAAAAGCTTTAATCAAGGCGAACTGTCAAGGGGTTCCTATTATAACGCAACCGCGTATGGAACGCAAAATCCGGGAACATAACACCGATATGACGGAAACTAGGGCGGCAAGAGTGGAACAAAACACTAGGCGAGAGGCCAAGCCTTCCACCCTTTACCAAGTATATAGATGCATTAAGATAACATGGCAATATAATGATATCCCAACAAGTAAATAAATGTTCCAACAAGGAACAGCCTCCAATCTTCACCTGCAACTAGCAACGCTATAAGAGGGGCTGAGCAAAGCGGTAACATAGCCAATCAACGGTTTGCTAGGACATGGTGGGATAGAGGTTTGACATGGAAATTTGGGAGTCTTGAAGGAAAGTGGTAGGCATCGTAGCATTGGCATAGCAAAAGAGCGAGCATCTAGCATAGCAAAGATAGTAGTGATTTCGAGGGTATGATCATCTTGCCTGCAAAGTTGTCAGAGTTGACTGGATCCTCGAAAGAAAACTCAACGGGCTCCTCGTTAGCGAACTCGTCTCCTGGCTCTACCCAAACAAGACAAACAAGCAACAAGGGCACAATCAACCACGTGCAAGGATGAAACAATATGATGCAAGGATGGTATGCTATGCGGGATGCGATGCGGGATGAATATGCAAGATGTGACAAGGAATGCGTGACCCTGGCCTCAACATGGAAATCCAAGTGTGCCACTGGAAATATGAGATGAAATCGCTTGAAAACGATATAAAGAAAGCCGGAATCGGAGTTACGGTTTGGAAATGGCAAGCGATTCAAATATGGCCACGTTCTGTGATTTACAGCAAGTAGCCATCTAAATGCAATGAGATGAACAAGCTACAGCACCCAAACATGGCAACAAAATACATGGAAGGGATGCATTCAAGATTCTTAACAAAAGTCTAGCACTGAGCTATGGCCAATTCATCCATTAACAGGTTCAAACAAGCATGACAAAAATGCATATGGTAAACAGATTTCAGACTTAGTGAAATTAACACTTGTCTGGAATTTCAGATCAAGTAGCACTCTTCGGAGCAACAAAACTACAAGCTACAGGACCTGAACATGGCAAAGTAAAACATGGCATGGAGCTACTCAAAGATATTAACAAAAGTCCCTTAGTGACCTTCAGCCAAAAGGGATCAGAAAATACAATTGCAAGCATGTGAACATGGCAAAAACATAATCAGATCACAGACTTAGTGAAAACTGGAGCATGCTGAAAACAGATATCAAGTAGGCATGTTTACGAGCTCGATGCACTCACTATGGAGCAAGTCATGACTAGCTAAGCATACACCCATCAAGAATACACAAAATGCAATCTAGACATGGCAAGAACAATAGCATAGCATGCACGGATCAACTACAACATCATCGGCAAAATTGCTAACAAGTAGACAATCTGCCCAGATTCACGAAGTAGCAAAAGTAGAGCTCGATTGACTCCAGCTAGGGTGCTCCATAATTGCAAACAAAGACATGGATGGATATAGCACCACACGATTAACAAAACATCCTTACTGATCATCCTCAAAAGAGGCACGGATCATTAGTAACAACAAGAACATATGGTCATATGAGATAAACAGGTCAAGGACTTAGTGGAAATGCTAAGTCCCTGAAAACAGCGTTACCAAGTGCCTCACTTTGCAAGCTTGTGCTAGTCACCACACACATCACAAAAATACATGGGTTGCACCTCTGGAAAGATGGCAAAACCCTTAACAAAACATATGTAGAGCTCATGGACATATCATGTACACAAAAATCATGCCAAAAATAACAAATATCTAAATGGAGTAGCAGATCTGACAAATAACTCAAGTAGCCCTCTTCTAACAGCATTTCGGGCATCAAGATAAACCCAAATGAAAATGATGCAATGGAATTGAATGATGTACTCTCTGAGATGAACATTTTGATATGCTATATGCCCAAAACGGAGCTACAGATGCAAAGTTACGATGCGATGAACATGAGCATATGAGCTACGGTTTCGGGCAAAAAGTCAACCGAGATATTTTCAGATCTAAGATCTGCGCGGATTACGAGGTCCACCGGAATCACTGTAGCTCGCCGGAGATGTTGATGGGGATCGCCGGAGTAGGGCTTGCCAGAGAGGAGGAGGGAGTGACAGAGTTGGAGGAGGCCGGGGCGGCTCGTCCCGGGCGGCGGCGGAGGAGCTAGGCGGCGGGGCGGCGGGCGGCGACGGCGATGGCACGCGGCAACGCCGTGACGGCGGCGGTCGGCGACCGGGCGTCGCGGGGAAGAGGACGGCGGCGGCTCGGGCTCCCCAGGCGGCACGGGGTGAGAGGAGGCGGCGGCCCGGGCGCGCGGTGAGGACGGCCCGACACGGACTGGGCGGGCCGGCGGCGGTGGGAGGTGGCGGCTGCCACATGGCGGGGCGTGATAGGCCGGGTAGCGGTGGATGGACGAAACGGACACGTCCGGCCCGAGCGGACGCGTCCGGCGGCGAGAGGTGGAAGACGACTAGGGTTTTACCCGTGATTCCGAATGGGGGAGATATTTATAGGCATAGAGGGAGCTAGGAGTCCAAATGAGGTGCGGTTTTCGGCCACGCGATCATGATCGAACGCTCTAGATGATGGAGAAGGGTTAGGTGGGTTTTGGGCCAAATTGGAGGGGTGTTGGGATGCAACACACACGAGGCCTTTTCGGTCCCTCGGTCAACCGTTGGAGTATCAAACGAAGTCCAAATGATACGAAACTTGACAGGCGGTCTACCGGTAGTAAACCCAGGCTGCTTGGCAAGGCTCGGTCCAATACAGAAATGTTTAATCCCCACACACGAAAGAAAGCTAGAAATGACCACCGGAGGAGAACGAAGCGCCGGAATGCAAAACGGACAACGGGGAAAATGCTCGAATGCATGAGATGAACACATATGCAAATGCAATGCACATGATGACATGATATGAGATGCATGACAACGATAACAACACACGGAGACAAAGACCCGAACCCGAGAAAATAAAATAACTTAACGCCGGAAACGGCAAGAGTTGGAGTACAAATTGGGAAAGTTACATCCGAGGTGTTACAACACTCCACCACTACGAAAGGATCTCGTCCCGAGATCTAGGACTGAAAGAATGCCGGGTACTCAGAACGGAGGTGATCCTCGCGTTCCTAGGTAGCTTCACGGTCGGAATGGCGTGACCACTTGACTTTGAGGAATTTGATTGACTTATTGCGAGTCTTGCGTTCGGTCTCTTCAAGAATAGCAACGGGGTGCTCACGATAGGAAAGATCTTCTTGGAGCTCAATGTCCTCGAAGTTGACGGTGCGGTCAGGAGTCTTGAAGCACTTTCGGAGCTGAGAGACATGGAACACATCATGAACATTTGCAAAGTTTGAAGGAAACTCGAGTTGATAGGCGAGATCGCCTCTCTTGCTGACAATCTTGAAAGGTCCCACGTATCTAGGGGCAAGCTTCCCTTTGATACCGAAGCGACGAGTACCTTTCATAGGAGAGAAGCGGAGGTAAACATGATCTCCGATCTCGAAAGCCA
Source organism: Triticum urartu (assembly GCF_056163025.1). NCBI lineage: Eukaryota > Viridiplantae > Streptophyta > Magnoliopsida > Poales > Poaceae > Triticum > Triticum urartu. The sequence goes on along the minus strand of NC_141876.1, from coordinate 356,875,988 downwards.
AATCACGGTGCTTACTATCATAGTAGCTCTTCTGGCGGGATTGGGCTGCTTTGAGGTTATCACGAATGACTTTGCACATTTCCTCTGCCTCTGTGATTAAGTCATTTCCCAAAAGCTGACGTTCACCGGTTTCAGATCAGTTGAGAGGGGTACGACACTTCCTACCATACAGAATTTCAAATGGGGCCTTGCCCGAACTTGCTTGAAAACTGTTGTTGTAGGAGAGTTCAGCATAAGGAAGACAATCCTCCCACTTCATGCCGAAGGAGATCACACAAGCCCTAAGCATATCTTCAAGAATCTGATTGACACGCTCGACTTGACCGCTAGTTTGAGGATGGAAAGCTGTGCTGAAGCGGATGTTGGTACCCATGGCCTTCTGAAAAGAATCCTAAAACTTGGAGGTAAAGATGCTGCCACAGTCTGAAGATATCACTTGTGGAATACCGTGCAGAGAGACAATCTGAGAGGTATAGAGTTCCGCCAATTGAGCTGCAGTGATCGACTCTTTCATAGGCAGAAAGTGAGCCACTTTAGTGAGTTTGTCGATGACAACGAATATAGCATCATTGCCACGCTTGGACTTTGGAAACCTAGTCACGAAGTCCATTTCAATGTGGTTAAACTTCCATTTTGGAATGGCAAGAGGTTGGAGGAGACCAGCTGGCCTTTGGTGTTCTGCCTTCACTCTTCTGCAGACATCACATTCATTCACGAACTGAGCAATCTCGCGCTTCATTCGAGTCCACCAATAAGCCTGCTTGAGGTCCTGATACATCTTCGTGCTCCCAGGTTGGATGGAGAGGAGAGAATTATGAGCCTCGTTCATGATTACTTTACGGAGGTCACCTTTGGGTACCACAATACGATCCTCGAAGAAGAGAGTATCCTTGTCATCAAGGCGGTAGCACTTGTACTTGGGTTGACTCTTGGCAATCCCAATCTTCACCTTTTTCACCATAGCATCAAGAAGCTGGGCTTGGCGAATCTGGTCTTCCAAGGTAGGAGAGACTTGAAGGTTGGCGAGGAAACCTTGAGGAACAACTTGCAGATTAAGTTTGCGGAAAGCTTCACAAAGGTTGGGTTGATAAGGCTTGAGAATCAGACTATTGTAGTAAGCCTTTCTGCTCAATGCGTCAGCAATCACATTGGCCTTGCCCGGAGTATACTTGATACTCGGATTATACTCTTGAATCATTTCGACCCATCGAGTTTGCCTGAGGTTGAGATTAGGCTGAGTGAAAATGTACTTGAGACTCTTGTGATCAGTGAAAATGTCCACTTTTCTTCCCAATAAGAGATGTCTCCAAGTCAAAAGAGCATGCACAACTGCCGCCAACTCGAGATCATGAGTGGGGTAGTTCTTATCATTAGGCTTCAACTGGCGAGAGGTATAAGCAACAACTTTCTTCTCTTGCATCAATATTGCGCCAAGACCTTGGAGAGAGGCATCACAAAAGACCTCGTACGGTTTGGATTCATCAGGCGGAGTCAGAACTGGAGCAGTGATCAATTTCTCTTTCAAAGTGTTGAAAGAAATGTCAAACTCCGGAGACCAAACGTACTTGACGTGCTTCTGGAGAAGATTTGAGAGAGGCTTCGCGATCTTGGAGAAGTTTTCAACGAATCTTCGGCAATAGCTTGCGAGACCGAGGAAGCTACGGAGTTGCTTCACATTCTGAGGAGGTTCCCAATTCACAATTGCAGACACTTTCTCAGGATTCACGGCAATGCCCTTGGCAGAGATGATATGACCAAGATAAAGAACCTCATCGAGCCAAAATTCACACTTGGAGAACTTGGCGTAGAACTGATGTTCCCTCAGGTTATCAAGCACCAAACGCAAGTGCTTGGCATGATCTTCCTTGTTCTTCGAGAAAACCAGAATGTCGTCGAGATAGACCAAAACGAAGTCATTGGTGTAGGCGTTGAAGATTAAGTTCATCATGCGAGAGAACGTCGGAGGAGCGTTGACGAGGCCAAAAGACATGACAGTGTATTCATATGAACCATAGCTTGTCCTGAAAGCCGTCTTGGGAATATCTTGCTCACGGATTCGAATCCAATGATAACCCATACAGAGATCAAGCTTGGAGAATACTTGGGCACCTTTGAGTTGTTCGAACAGCTCATTGATGTTGGGAAGTGGGTATTTGTTCTTGATGGTCTTCTTGTTCAATGGACGGTAATCAACACAGAGTCGGTCCGTTCCATCCTTCTTCTTCATAAAAAGAACTCCACAACTCCACGGAGAAGAACTAGGCCGGATGAGACCCATTTTCTCTTGAATATCGAGTTGCTTCTTCAGCTCCTTCAACTCTTCAGGTCCTAGCTTGTAAGGACGCTTGCACACAGGTTCCGTGCCAGGCTCAAGATCAATGACGAATTCAACTGGCCGGTGCGGAGGCATTCCTAGAAGCTCTTCTGGAAAGACGTCTTGATATTCGCAAACGACTAGAATTTGCGAGATAGCATCCAGTTCACCCTTCTCATTGAGAGAAAACAGACGGATGGTATTATCCCGAGCAGCAAAGACAATTACATCCTCAGACGAATGAGTCAATTGAATCTGCCTGGCTGCACAATCAAGCTGAGCCTTGTGCTTAGAAAGCCAATCCATCCCGAGAATAAGATCAATATCCGAGTTACCAAGGATCATTGGAGAAGCCAGAAACTTTAAATCACCCATCGAGATAGAAATATCCGGAACCTCATAGTTAGCGAGCAAACATCTACTTGGAGAGACAGCTGCTAATGGCTTATGCATAACTTGCGAAAACCACCCATGCTTAGATGCAAAAGGTCTCGATATGAAACAATGTGATGCACCAGTGTCAAAAAGAACTTTTGCGGGAACATCGTTAACAGGAAGGTTACCCATGATGACATCTGATGAATCCTCTGCCTGAGCTGCATTCACCATATTGACCTTAGCGTACTTGGGGTTATGCTTGACCATAGCTGTACTTGCCGATCTTACAGGAGGAGGAGGAGGGAGACGCCTCTGATTGAAACACTTGTTGGCATAGTGACCCTTCTGTTGGCACTTGTTGCACGTGACCTCTGAAAGCGGACGGTGATACAGAGCACTCGATCTTGGAGGTTGAGACGAAGTCTTGTTCTGAAAGCCAGGGTTGGGTGGGTGGGAAGATCCACTGCCACCTTTGCTCTTCTGCTGATACGGCTGACGGAACGGAGGAGGAGGAAGCCAATACATCTGCTGCTTGGCCACTTGAGCAGAGGAAGAAGGAGTAACATCTCTGACTCGCTTCTCGGAAGCATCACACCTCAGTTGAGCGGCCTCTTGCTTCAATGCCATGTTGTAGAACTCATCGTACCTCAAGGGCTCAAAGAGAACAAGAGCTAGCTGGATTTCTTCTCTAAGACCACCCCTAAACTGGTATATCATGCTCTTCTCATCAGGGACGTCCTGCTTGGCAAAGCGGGCGAGCTTCTGAAACAACTTGTTGTAGTCATAGACAGACATAGAGCCTTGCTTCAGGTTGCCGAATTCCTCACGCTTGCTTTCAACCTTGCTCTGAGGGATATGGTGAGCTCTGAAATCTTGACGAAATTCATCACAAGTAATCGCATGTCCACCTCTGGAATCCTTGTACTGCTGAAACCATTCTGTAGCTTGATCTTTGAGTTGGAAGGAAGAGAACTTGACGAAGTCCTCAGCATCGGTTGCCTCAACACAATTGCTGAAAGTCTTTGGCCCGTTAGCAAGGAACTGGTTGAGTGTAGCAGAGTGATTCTGATTGTTGCCTTGGTTCCCTTGGTTGCCTTGATTGCGCTCTTGAAGAATTTGCATGATCAACTGTGTGTTTGCATTGGTTGCGGCCATCACAGCTTGCCATGCATCGGAGGAGGTGGAGGTGGTGGCGGATCAGGATTCGGAGTCATGCGCGTTGGAGGAGCCATCCTGAAGAGGTTGACATCCATTAGCACATTGATAGACAAATATTGAAGCTGAATCCAACGGAATGAAAATTGCAACATATAGTCTTCACATCCGAACAAAATGAACGAATGCATTCCTCTTGAAATGGTCACATATCCATAAATTGAGAAGCCACTTAGAATTTAGGTAGAGAAATAAATCAACAAGGTACGGATCAAGAACGAATAATCAGTAAGAAATCCCAATCTCAAACCAATATCCGTGGAAGAAGAACTAGAGCTACGAGAATTCCAACCTATGAAACTCCCGAACCTTTCCGGTTATGAAATCAGGTGTTGGGGATACAGGGGAAGCATAATATCTCACCCAAATCTAGCAAATCCTACATCCAGCTGTATCCATCCTTCAACACATAACCGAGAAAAACTTCGGAAACCATCCACCTCAACCTTCGAAAAACATCCGTTATACAAGTTATGGTGATACTCCCGAACTCCCGCCCCAGTACTGGGTGGCGTCGAGGTTATCTCACCAACGAACTGCATAAAAGAGATTTTCGATGTCGGCGTACTAAACTCAGGTATTCCAGAACTGCAACGATAAAATTATGACGACAACACCTCAGAGCTCAACTCCCCGGGACACTTCCACAAAACCCTTGACAGGAGGCACCAAGACAATGTTCTCATCATAAAACCATCGGAACGATTCCAAGATACCCGCGTGAACCTAAATTTTTTTTAGTGAAATTTGAGAAGAGAAGAGTCAAAACTCTACGTCAGGATGCCTTACCAAAGTGAAGAGGAGACTGGGAAGTAAAAAGAATTCCTAAACTCTCCGATATATAATTCCTAAATGACTCAAAACATTTTTCTAGACACAACTCGGCTGCTAAAAACGATCAAGCAATGGGGCTCCTAAGGTCGGGGAAGGCTCTAATTACCAACTTGTAACACCCTCGATGCGACTATATCTCCCACGTGTCGAGGCATGACTTAGAGGCATAATCGCATTGAAGGCATATGTCGCAAGTAAGGTAATCTTTACAACATCCCATGCAATATAATTAATAAAAGGGGAGATAACATAGTTGGCTTACACTCGCTACGTCAATCAAGGTACATAAATAACATTACATCATCCAAACACTCATGGCCCGACTACGGCGCCAAAATAAAAGATAACCCAACATGCGACACGGTCCCGATCACCCCCAACTGGGCTCCACTACTGATCATCAGGAAAAGAGACATAGTATCGTTGAGAGTCCTCGTCGAACTCCCACTTGAGCTCGAGCGCGTCACCTGGAGCGGAATCATCAGGCCCTGCATCTGGTGTAATAGTAATCTGTGAGCCACAGGGACTCAGCAATCTCGCACCCTCGCGATCAAGACTATTTAAGCTTATAGGTAAGGCAAGGTAAATATAAGTGGAGCTGCAGCAAGCGACTAGCATGTATGGTGGCTAACCTGTTCGCAAAAGAGAGCGAGAAGAGGAGGCAAAGCGCGAGCGAGAAACTGGAGAGAAACCTGCGCAAACATTACTCCAACACCGTGTCCACTTCCCGAACTCCACCGAGAAGAGGCCATCACGGTAGCACACTAAGTTGATTCATTTTAATTAAGTTAAGGTTCAAGTTATCTACAACAGGACATTAACAAATTCCCATCTGCCCATAACCGCGGCCACGGCTTTCGAAAGTTCAAATCCCTGCAGGGGAGTCCCAACTTAGCCCATGACAAGCTCTCACGGTCAACGAAGGAATAGACCTCCTCCCGAGACGTTCCGATCAGACTCGGTACCTCGGTTCTTCCAGACACTTCGACAGGTTAAAACAAATCCAGCAACACCGCCCGAATGTGCCGACAAATCCCGATAGGAGCTGCACATATCTCTTTCTCAGGGCACACTCAGATTGTCTAAACTTCCGGTAGGCCAGCCCAGAGTTGCCCCTGGTAGCCACCGGCGGCTGACGAGTTGGACCAACACTCAAAGGAGCACTGGCCCGGGGGGGTTTAAATAAGATGACCCTCGGGCTCCAGAAACCCAAGGGAAAAAGAGGCTAGGTGGCAAATGGTAAAACCAAGGTTGGGCATTGCTGGAAAAGCTTTAATCAAGGCGAACTATCAAGGGTTTCCCATTATAACCCAACCGCGTAAGGAACACAAAATCCGGGAACATAACACCGATATAACGAAAACTAGGGCAGCAAGAGTGGAACAAAACACTAGGCGAGAGGCCAAGCCTTCCACCCTTTACCAAGTATATAGATGCATTAAGATAACATGGCAATATAATGATATCCCAACAAGTAAATAAATGTTCCAACAAGGAACAGCCTCCAATCTTCACCTGCAACTAGCAACGCTATAAGAGGGGCTGAGCAAAGCGGTAACATAGCCAATCAACGGTTTGCTAGGACATGGTGGGTTAGAGGTTTGACATGGCAATTTGGGAGGCTTGAAGGAAAGTGGTAGGATTGTAGCATTGGCATAGCAAAAGAGCGAGCATCTAGCATAGCAAAGATAGTAGTGATTTCGAGGGTATGATCATCTTGCCTGCAAAGTTGTCAGAGTTGACTGGATCCTCGAAAGCAAACTCAACGGGCTCCTCGTTAGCGAACTCGTCTCACGGCTCTACCCAAACAAGACAAACAATCAACAAGGACACAATCAAACAATATGATGCAAGGATGGTATGCTATGCGGGATGCGATGCGGGATGCATATGCAAGCTGTGACAAGGAATGCGTGACCCTGGCCTCAACATGGAAATCCAAGTGTGCCACTGGAAATATGAGATGAAATCGCTTGAAAACGATATAAAGAACGCCAGAATCGGAGTTACGGTTTGGAAATGGCAAGCGATTCAAATATGGCCATGTTCTGTGATTTACAGCAAGTAGCCATCTAAATGCAATGAGATGAACAAGCTACAACACCCAAACATGGCAACAAAATACATGGCAGGGATGCATTCAATATGCTTAACAAAAGTCTAGCACTGAGCTACGGCCAATTCATCCATTAACAGGTTCAAACAAGCATGGCAAAAATGCATATGGTAAATAGATTTCAGACTTAGTGAAATTAACACTTGTCTGGAATTTCAGATCAGGTAGCACTCTTCGGAGGAACAAAACTACAAGCTACAGGACCTGTACATGGCAAAGTAAAACATTGCATGGAGCTACTCAAAGATCTTAACAAAAGTCCCTTAGTGACCTTGATCCAAAAGGGATCAGAAAATACAATTGCAAGCATGTGAACATGGCAAAAACATAATCAGATCACAGACTTAGTGAAAACTGGAGCATGCTGAAAACAGATATCAAGTAGGCATGTTTACGAGCTCGATGCACTCACTACGGAGCAAGTCATGACTAGCTAAGCATACACCCATCAAGAATACACAAAATGAAAGCTAGACATGGCAAGAACAATAGCATAGCATGCACGGATCAACTACAACATCATCAGTAAAATTGCTAACAAGTAGACAATCTGCCCAGATTCACGAAGTAGCAAAAGTAGAGCTCGATTGACTCCAGCTAGGGTGCTCCATAATTGCAAACAAAGACATGGATTGATATAGCACCACAAGATTAACAAAACATCCTTACTGATCATCCTCAAAAGAGGCACGGATCATTAGGAAACAACAAGAACATATGGTCATATGAGATAAACAGGTCAAGGACTTAGTGGAAATGCTAAGTCCCTGAAAAAAGCGTTACCAAATGCCTCACTTTGCAAGCTTGTGCTAGTCACCACACACATCACAAAAATACATGGGTTGCACCTCTGGAAATATGGCAAAACCCTTAACAAAACATATGTAGAGCTCATGGACATATCATGTACACAAAAATCATGCCAAAAATAACAAATATCTAAATGGAGTAGCAGATCTGACAAATAACTCAAGTAGCCCTCTTCTAACAGCATTTTGGGCATCAAGATGAACTCAAATGAAAATGATGCAATGGAATGAAATGATGTAATCTCTGAGGTGAACATTTTGATATGCTATATGCCCAAAACGGAGCTACGGATGCAAAGTTACGATGCGATGAACAGGAGCATATGAGCTAGGGTTTCGGGCAAAAAGTCAACCGAGATATTTTCAGAACTGAGATCTGCGCGGATTACGAGGTCCACCGGAATCACTGTAGCTCACCGGAGATGTCGACGGGGATCGCCGGAGTAGGGCTTGCCAGAAAGGAGGAGGGAGAGACGGAGTTGGAGGAGGCCAGGGCGGCTCGTCCCGGGAGGCCGCGGAGGAGCTAGGCGACGGGGCGGCGGGCGGCGTCGGCCGGCGACCGGGCACCGCGGGGAAGAGGATGGCGGCGGCTCGGGCTCCCCAGGCGGCGCGGGGTGAGAGGAGGCGGCAGCCCGGGCGCGCGGTGAGGAGGGCACGACGCGGGCTGGGCGGGCCGGCGGCGGTGGGAGGTGACGGCTGCCACGTGGCGGGGCGTTATAGGCCGGGCAGCGGTGGACGGACGAAACGGACACGTCTGGCGGCGAGAGGTGGAAGACGACTAGGGTTTTACCCGTGATTCCGAATGGGGGAGATATTTATAGGCATAGAGGGAGCTAGGAGAGTCCAAATGAGGTGCGGTTTTTGGCCACGCGATCGTGATCGAATGCTCTAGGTGATGGAGAAGGGTTAGGTGGGTTTTGGGCCAAATTGGAGTGGTGTTGGGCTGCAACACACATGAGGCCTTTTCGGTCCCTCGGTCAACCGTTGGAGTATCAAACGAAGTCCAAATGATACGAAACTTGACAGACGGTCTACCGGTAGTAAACCCAGGCCGCTTGGCAAGGCTCGGTCCAATCCGGAAATGTTTAATCCCCACACACGAAAGAAAGCTAGAAATGACCACCGGAGGAGAATGAAGCGCCGGAATGCAAAACGGACAACGGGGAAAATGCTCGAATGCATGAGATGAACACGTATGCAAATGCAATGCACATGATGACATGATATGACATGCATGACAACGATAACAACACACGGAGACAAAGACCCGAACCCGAGAAACTAAAATAACTTAACGCCGGAAACGGCAAGAGTTGGAGTACAAATTGGGAAAGTTACATCCGGGGTGTTACAGCCTTGCTCTGGATCCTTTCGTCAGGGGTTTGATGTTTTATTACGGGCTAGATTTCCATGATCTAGCTCCAGACTCCTTTCTTCATATCACGACATTTATTGTCGTGTGTGAGGCCTTCCTCTGGGTTACCCCTCACTTTGGCCTGTGGCTCAAGACCTTTGAAGTAAAGCCGAAGATGATCGAGGGGCAACATGCAGCGTGTGGAGGTGCCTCAATATGCAAGATGACGGGAGCTCCATGGCCCAAAGGTTCCATTCCAGAGGTGTCTGAATTGTGGCAACAGGAGTGGTTCAACATCACGGCTCCTAGAGGTGCCAAGTGGGCGGCCGCCCCTGTTTTCCGCTCGGGCCCTCCACCACAACTGATGTCATGGATCAGCAGAGGTCTGAGCTGGGGTCCAGCCAAGGACGTGCCTATACTGCAAAGCCGCATCCGAGATCTCTTCAATGGAGATTTTAGTTTGGTTGCGGTAATACAAGTTATGCTGGTTCGTCAAGTCCAGCCTTGCAAACGCCGGCCCCTTCGCTTGTGGGAGTTCAATCTCGAGGGACCGCGTGTCATTCAAAATTTCCTCGGCCTGACGCACGTGGAGATGTACAAGTCATTCTTCGGACCTCAGGTAGAGTGTCCGGAAATCACCGAGGACGTGGGCCTGAGCAGTAACCGCGCCACCGAAGAGGTAAGCAATCTTCTGGCCGAACATACTATCTCTCATTTGTTACGAAGTTATTTCTGAGAGTTTGCTTTTTGACTAGGACTGGCTAACAAAGGCGAAGTTGATTCGGTGTTCGGCCCCCCTCCCCGAGGGTTTGGACAATCCGGTATTGGAAAACATGCTCCAGGTCGCACCTTCCTCGGAGCCCTTGAAGGAAGATACTGGGGAGGATAAGACGGGCGGACGCGGGCCCCCAACGCTGCCCATTCTAACCGAGGGAGCGAGCGTCTCCACGAAGGAAGACGACCAGAGGAGGAAAAGGACTGCGCCTGGGGATTCGGAAGCCGAAGCTTCCAAACGGGAGAAGAAGTCTCCCACAGAGGGTCCTACCTTGGGGGGTGTTTTTGCCGCACAAAGTCCGTGGGGGATCAATTCTCCAGCGAGTCATAAGTGACCCGAAATACTTTAATAGTACAGGTATGCCATCTTTTTCTTCTGAGAAAATAACCACCACATATATCTTTGCAGTTCGGGCCTTAGCCCCTCTCAAATGAGCTCATCTTCGGGGATCTTCTTCCAGAGATGATGGAGAGCGAAACGCCCCCTCCGGACTCCTCTGCTCCGGAAGCGGGCAACCCCGAAGTGTCGTCGCGGAGGGCCTCTCCAAGTCCGGTGAGGCTAGAAGATAATCCCATTGACCCCCGAAGCTCCCAGTGTCCGGCTCCCGAAGAGAGCAGACAAAAGAGTCCGGCACCATCTGGTGTGCGATCGAATGTTCTGAGGGAGTTGGTGGGGCGAGCGGCCATCTCAGATGAACACCGGATGCTGATGAATACGGTGATGGAGAGAATCTCGTCCGCCGAAAGCGGATTGCATGAAGCTTTTATGAGTCTACTGACAGGCTTTGAGGTACGTAAAATAATGTATGATAGTCCTGCACATACTAGGTGTGCCCTGTGTAGATAGTAGCCCCTGAGACTCTGGTTGTCGTCGGAAACGACGACGAATAGAGGATCATATTCCCAAGTAATAACCATACTGCCTCTATGTTCAGGTGATGGAAGCTCCGGTGGCTAGCCGGACTAGCGAGTTTGCCCATTTAAAACGGCAGTTGGATGCGTAAGATGCCGACATCGAGCTTGTTAACAAAAGGCTTGACGAGGCACAAGGTAAGTGTTATTATCTGGTAAACGCCACATAGTAAGAGCAGCATGATGCCAGTATCTTTAATATGTTGTGACTGCAGATGGAGCTGCCACTATTGAAGCCTTGCGGGCAGAACTTGCCCGAGCCAAGGAACAAGCGAGGTTTGGTAATGCAGCTGCTTTGAAGGCGGCCGAAGAGTTGAAAACCGAGAAGGCCGCGCATGGTGAGAGCCGAGATAAGATGGCCAAGATGGCCATAGGATTAAAAGCCGCCGCCGACCGTTGCCGGGTTCTTGAAAAGGAAAACCTAGCGAAGGCATCGGACCTTGAGAAGGCTGCTGCGACGAGAAAAGACATCCGCTCTGCTATGAGGGCGAAGAAGGAGGAGCTGCGGCAAGCCGGGGATATTGTAGCTGGGAAATCCTTTATGTTGCGTTGGAAGTTTAGAGATCCACGGTATGCCCCTCTGGATCGGTTGTGGAGTTCGGAGGATGTGTATATGGATTTGGCGGCGTGCGCTACCAATGTGGCCAAGTACTTCCAGGGTCAGACGGACTGTGAAGTAGACCAGCTGTTTTGGAGACAATTCCATTCTCCCAAGCGTCCGCTTTCATTGACTGACCAATTAGCCAAATGGGACGAACTGAATAGGCTGTCCGGACTCGCCATGAGGTCTGTTGTGGATCAGCTATGGCCGGAAAGGCCAAGACCGAACAGCTATTTCAGCTTGGTGCAGCAGTTCCTTGACGTGGTGCCGCGCATTAATGCGATGAAGAGGTCGGCGTGCATAGAGGGCTCACGGATGGCCTTTGCCCGTGTTAAAGCATACTAGGCGGAGATGGATGTTACCACTGTTGCAGCGCGGGATTCGGCCATAGGCCGAATGGCTGCTGAGCATTACTTTGAAGAAGTTCTTGAGGGTGCTCGTTTGATAGAGACCCAGTGCTAAAAAATATTATGTTTGAGTGATATGTAATCTCATTGTAAGCGAAATGCTTTTATAAATTTTTATATGGCTATTTTTATACTTTTGCTTGAAAGTAATATGATGCCTCCTGGGCGGCCGTTTATGTATACATGTGTATAACCTGAAAGATTGCAGCCGTCGGATTCAACCCCCACGCATATAATGCGGAGGTGCTCGCAAAAAACACGCGTTCACACTTAACCCAACGTCTTGGTCCTATTAAGGAGGTGATAGCGGAGCGAGCGAGGCAACCAGACTATAATGCTTTAGCACTTTCACTTAGCCATAGGAGTTTGACAGTGGGGCTACTAGATAGCCCCTGGTGGCTCCGCACTCTCCCGATCCCGGGGTGCGTACATGCCTGGCCGGAAAACGGCGCTTCGTTAAGGCGGAGGAATTCTAACATTCCAACAGGTCATCGAGTGGTTGACCAGTCTCACGCTATATCATGACAGTCAGTTTTCGGCTTTCTCTACTAAGGTGCTCGTCCGGATGATCCAGGGCACAATCGCAGTAGTTCTCCTGGTGCTACCTTAGCCGGTAAAGCGGAACGTAAGGCACCAAAACACAGGAGCCAGGCAAACCCAACATTTGACCAAAGACAATGATTCGGAGCTGATGCATATAGGGCCAAACTCGCGACGCCGAACACTCCCTAAGGTATTCGGTCTTTGTGGTATAAACCTGGCCTAAATAATGGCCTTTGTAAGAAGCCCCTTGTGTCCAGGTACGTGCATTGTTCTGGCGTGGCCACATGCCAAGACGTCAGCATCCTTCTCAACGGTGGATATGTATCAACAAGAGACAGTAAAAAAGGTTTATGCAGGGTCTTAATCTAAAAAGAATCCCTTGAGCTGGTCCCTGCTGCACGTCTATGCCTGTGTCTCCGTTGTGCCGTATCCTGGACGGTTGTAGCACGATGATCGTCTGTAAAAGAGAGGAATTTAGGTGAAAAAGTTGTCGTGCAAAAAGATAGTTTTTAAAGAAACCATGTATAATTCAAGATGAGAAAAAATTGCCACTTGTCTGCGCGTGTTGAGCCCCTTGTATTGACAAATAGGGGTGTGACCATTTATTCGGTATAAATAGCGGCGCCAGAGTTGATTAGTTGTGTCTGAGGTCTTGACGACCTATTGGATGCTTTCGCTGGTCCGGGCGCCTTTAGTGTGCGGCTGCCAAGGCAGCCGCACTCTCTTCGGCGCGCAGAGATTGCTTGATATTTCCGATCACTGAAATGATGCCACGTGGACCGGGCATCTTGAGTGTGAGGGCGGCATAGTGTGGTATTGCATTAAAGCGAGCGAAAGCTTCGCGTCCGAGCAGTGCTTGATAGCCACTTTGGAACGGAGCGATGTGGAAGGTTAAATGCTCGCGACGGAAGTTATCGGGGGAGCCGAATATAACTTGTAGTAGGAGGGATCCCGTACAATGAGTCCCTGGGCCTGGCGTTACTCCTTTAAAGGTAGTATTGCTATGGCGAATTTTTGTTGGGTCTAACCCCATCCCGCGGATTGTATCCTGATATATTAGGTTTAGATTGCTGCCACCGTCCATCAAGACTCATGTGAAGTGATATCCGCCAATTACTGGGGTCTAATACCAGGGCAGCCCATCCTGCGCGTCGGATACTTGCTGAGTAATCGCGATGGTCAAAAGTGATCGGTTGAGACGACCAGTGGCAGGACTTCACGGTGACAGGCACTTGGGTATATTTTCCTGGAAGTGCCGCGTTGTTTTTTCCCTTGATCACGTGTAACACGTTTACTGTTTTGACTTCTGGTGCAAAATTTCTTTTGTTCCCCAGTGTCTTGCTTGGGAGGCTCGTCCTCGTCTTCACTTGGTGTATCCTCCCCCTTGTGTACGGCGTTGAGCTTGCCGGACTGCTTGAAGACCCAACATTCTTTGTGGGTATGATTAGCAGGTTTACTAGGGATACTATGGATCTGACATACTTGGTCCAGAATTTTGTTGAGGCTGGTCAGTTCATCCCTGGTGCCTTTAGGGGGCGGCTTTTGCTGACCTGGCCGAGAGCTTTTGAATCCGGCGTTTAGTGCCGTGCCCTTCATGTTGTCTTCTTTATTCCGGCGTTTGTTATTGCTGTTGCGCCGTGAATTCCCGTTTCCATCTCTAACTTGAGATGTACTATGGTCGCTGGTGCTGCATCTGGCTAGCCAGCTGTCCTCACCCGCACAAAAGCGGGTCATGAGGCTTGTTAATGCGGCCATCGTTCTCGGCTTATTTTGGCCGAGGTGTCTGGCGAGCCATTCATCACGGACGCTATGCTTAAAAGCTGCCAAAGCTTCGGCGTCTAGATAGTCGACAATCTGGTTCTTTTTAGTAAGAAACATGTTCCAGAGCTTTCGGGCTGACTCTCCGGGCTGTTGAGTTATATGACTCAAATCGTCCGCATCCGGAGGTTGGACGTAAGTCCCTTGAAAATTTGCCCGAAAGTCGTCTTCGAGCTCTTCCCAACTTCCAATGGAGCTTTCGGGGAGGCCTTTGAGCCAGTGACGAGCTGGCCCTTTGAGCTTGAGGGGTAAGTACTTGATGGCGTGGAGATCCTCTCCTCGAGCCATATGGATATGAAGGATGTAGTCCTCAATCCAGACCCCAGGGTCTGTTGTTCCGTCGTATGTCTCTATGTTTACGGGTTTGAATCCCTCTGGAAATTCATGGTCCAGCACCTCATCGGTGAAACATAGGGGGTGTGCGGCACCCCTGTAGCTGGGTGTACCGCGTTGTTCGGATGTTTGTTGTGTTGCATTGTATGCTGGGGCGCGCTTGCGTGGTCCATAGATGGATCTTGTTGCACCGTCCTTTGGGTGCGAGCCCTCGCATGGGTCGCGTGTTGTATTGTGAGTGGCATTGTATGCCGCTTTGTGTTGGTAGAGGGGTCGTCTATCCGGCCAGGTGGCTGCTTTGATATTTGGTTGTGGGGGGTTTGAGGCCTCCTCATCGAATTCAGGTAGCAGCTTCCGCTTTGGGTAGCTCTTGGAGGGGTGATTGTCGCCGTACCTCGCTGCTGTGTTGATTATTTTACTCCATCTGATTTGGAGTGTGTCTTGCGCAGCCTTGAGCCTTTGCTTCTGCTTTTTAAGACTCCTCGCGGTGGCAACAAGCCTTTTACGGGCATTCTGCTGCTCCGGGTGCCTGTCCGACATTATGTCGTCCGGACCATTATCCTTGATAGAATTTGTTTGTTCAGTTTGATTATCCGGATTTCCATTGTCCGGCAGCGGTTCGCCCTGCTCCAGCGCTGGGTCTATGTGATCGTTATTTCTGTCGAGGCGGGATTTGGGGCGGCACTTGCGTCGCCGCTTTGACTGCTTCTCGAGGGAACAAGCCTTCGGTGCGTCCTTCCGCTCCTCGTCGTCATCTTTTGGTGTGTTCACCATGTATACGTCATATGACGAGGTGGTTTTCCAGGGCCCAATAGGCGCTGGTTCTTCATCGTCTCCTGCATCGGCGTCCATACCGTCGATGTCTTCGGAGTCGAAGTCGAGCATGTCGGTTAAATCGTCGACAGTGGCTACAAAGTGGGTGGTGGGTGGGCTTTGAATTTCCTCATCGTCCTTATCCCAACCTTCCTGACCGTAGGCCGGCCAGGGCTCTCCTGATAAAGAGAGAGACTTTAGTGTCTTCAAAATATCGCCGAAAGGCGAGTGCTGAAAGATGTCCGCCGCAGTAAACTCCATGATCGGCACCCAATCGGATTCGATCGGCAGGGGCGCGGAGGGTTCGGAGTCCGGAGAGGAGTCCGGCTCCTTGAAGTCATGAGTCTCGCGGAGTGCGGGGCTGGTGTTGGGCTCGATCGCCATTGGGATCGCAGCCCCCGAGGCGGCGTCCAACCACCCATCCTCGATCGGCGCAGTTGGCTCCGAATTAAGGGTCGAAGCCGATGCGGGTGCGGCCTCCAGGGCACTGTTCGGCAGCAGAGCTAGATCATGCTCGTCGTGACAGTGCGGCGCGCTCGGCAGTGGCTCGAATCCGTCGAAGATCAAGTCCCCGCGGATGTCAGCCGTGTAGTTTAAACTTCCAAATCTGACCTGACGGCCAGGGGCATAGCTTTCGATCTGCTCCAGATGGCCAAGTGAATTGGCCCGCAGTGCGAAGCCGCCGAAGACGAAGATCTGTCTGGGGAGGAAGGTCTCACCCTGGACTGCATCGCTATTGATGATCGTAGGAGCCATCAAGCCTAACGGCGACGACATAGAGGAACTCTCAATGAAAGCACCAATGTCGGTATCAAAACTGGCAGATCTCCGGTAGGGGGTCCCGAACTGTGCGTCTAGGCCGGATGGTAACAGGAGGCAAGGGACACGAAGTTTTACCCAGGTTCGGGCCCTCTTGATGGAGGTAAAACCCTACGTCCTGCTTGATTAATATTGATGATATGGGTAGTACAAGAGTAGATCTACCAAGAGATCGGAGAGGCTAAACCCTAGAAGCTAGCCTATGGTGTTATTGTTGTTCTGCATGTTGTCCTACGGACTAAAACCCTCCGGTTTATATAGACACCAGAGAGGGTTAGGGTTACACAAAGTCGGTTACAATGGTAGGAGATCCACATATCCGTATCGCCAAGCATGCCTTCCACGCCAAGGAAAGCCCCTCCCGAACACGGGACGAAGTCTTCAATCTTGTATCTTCATAGTCCAGGAGTCCGGCTGAAGGTATAGTCCGGCCATCCGGACACCCCCTAATCCAGGACTCCCTCAGCTGTAATAACCTATTTTGTAAAACTAGGCCACAATAACCATGGGCTACATATTTACTGTAGTGACCCTGGGCCTCCTATGAGCCATAGAAACAATGGGCCTTCTACGGGCCGTAAAAATAATGGGCCTTCTACGGGGCATAGAAACAATGGGCCTTCTACGGGCCGTATCATCAATGGGCCTTCTACGGGCCATATGATCGATTGGCCAAACATGCGCCAATAATAGACCACATTATGGGCCATAAACGGGCCAGAGTTGGAATCGTCCGTTCATGGGCCGACCATAACGGGTCATCGTTAATCGGCTGTATTTGATGATGCTATGAAAATGGCCCAACAGATTAATCGACCACAAACGGGCCGAATGTAACCACAGGCTGAATTTGGCCCACAAGCAGAAAAGGACAGTAACGGGCCGTAAGTAACCGAATGCTGGAAATGAGCCCAAGAATAAATGGGCCTTGAGAAGGCCGAAAGATAACATAGGATGGAAACGGACCAACGGAATAATGGGTCGTTAATGGGTATAAAGTGATACACTGTTCATTACAGGCCAATTTCACCATGGGCCGTTAATGGGCCAAGAGTTACAAAGGGCCTCATATGGGCCGAAAGACATCATGGGGCATACATGGGCCGGAAGTTAAAATGGGTTAGAATCATATTGGACGGCCTAGATGACGCTACTAGGCCTAATTCGGATAGGCCGTAACGAGCCTTGGGTTAGCGGGCTGTAAATGGGCTCTATGTGAACATGTCGTTAACAGGCTTTCCGTGGGCCGGCCCGCTACCTTTTGACCAAGTCAAATGGGTGGGACTTTTCACAGGAATGGGTCTCTATTGGGCCGTGCCACGTGTCGACATATCATAGGGGCCTTTGGTCGAATGATTGGATGACATCTGTCCCAACGGTGAGCCGACACGTGTTTCCTATAGCCAATGATGATTTTACACATGGAAAATCCCCATTGGTCCGGACTATTAATGGGTTATCAGAACCAAACCATAACCCGATAGCTTAACGGCGACCCATTATGGTGGATGCCACGTGTCAGTTACCCTTGACGAAAGCACTTCCATGACGCGCCATTTATCGTCATGGAAGTGGACACTTCTATGATGATAATTTTGGTATTGTCATGGAACACTTCTACGACAACACAGGTATGACTATCTTGATTCTGTCATAAAATCATCATGGATGTACATGCATGAAAAAAGACGTGACCTACTATGACTAACACGTATCATCATGGAAGTGTATTTTTTTTGTAGTGTATGACTCAATAAAATGGAAGAATAACAACGAAATGAATACTACGTATTCACTTTGTGTTTGACTTTCGTCACTATTGTCAATTTCTTCGAACGAAGATACCGAATCAAAAGCTTTGTTTCAGCAATAAATTTTCGAGGGGTCTATTTTCTCCGCATCAATCTTCTCGACAATATGACTTCAGCAAATATTGCTCGCTCTTCTCTGCAATGCAGATATACTTTGGTGAAGTTCCTCGAACTCATCATCAGAGTCAGCATTCTCTTTGGTTGTGTATGGACTATTTATATCTACATGCACTAGCAAACAAATCAGTCCATACCTGTTTCTGTCAACTGTCTCCAAAACACAAGGTAGGCGGATATTGCACCAACAATCTCCCCCTTTTTGGACGATTGTTGACAAAAGAGATCACATCGAAGGATAGATAAATAATGTAATATAATGCGAAGAATAATAAGAGACAAGAGATAATAATGAAGATGAAGCACTCTCCCCCTAAAGATATGCATCAGAGCATGAATGGACCGGAGGGAGACAAGATTATTCTTTGTATAAGTGACATTGATTTATGATTTGATCCTTGACTTCTTTCAATGCACTCGACAGTGTCTGAGGTGATTCCTGTAACAAAATCTTCAAAAAGAATTATATTTAAGATGTGATTTTAAGGATTTATGACGAAGGATATAACATGAAGGTTTTCTCACAACACAATTTGAATCCACACGATGTGCAGGCTTCCTGCATGTTAGATATTCGATATGATCGAAGAAAGATAAAATAAGAATATGTTGCTAGGAGTCGATATGCTTCAGATGTGGTTTGATGACAAGTATAGGGGATCTATTGTAGTCCTTTCGATAAGTAAGAGTGTCAAACCCAACGAGAAGCAGAAGGAAATGATAAGCGGTTTTCAGCAAGGTATTCTCTGCAAGCACTGAAATTATAGGTAACAGATAGTTTTGTGATAAGATAATTGGTAACGAGCAACAAGTAACAAAAGTAAATAAAGTGCAGCAAGGTGGCCCAATCCTTTTGTAGCAAAGGACAAGCCTGGACAAATTCTTATATAGAGAAAAGCGCTCCCGAGGACACACGGGAATTATCGTCAAGCTAGGTTTCATCACGATCATATGATTCGCATTTGATACTTTGATAATTTGGTATGTGGGTGGACCGGTGCTTGGGTGCTGTCCTTACTTGGACAAGCATCCCACTTATGATTAACCTCTATTGCAAGCATCTGCAACTACAACAAAAGTATTAAGGTAAACCTAACCATAGCATGAAACATATGGATCCAAATCAGCCCCTTACGAAGCAACGCATAAACTAGGGTTTAAGATTCTGTCACTCTAGCAACCCATCATCTACTTATTACTTGCCAATGCCTTCCTCTAGGCCCAAATAATGGTGAAGTATAATGTAGTCGACGTTCACATAACACCACTAGAGGAGAGACAATATACATCTCATCAAAATATCGAACGAATACCATATTCACATGACTACTAATAGCAAGACTTCTCCCATGTCCTCAGGAACAAATGTAACTACTCACAAAGCATATTCATGTTCATAATCAGAGGGGTATTAATATGCATATAGGATCTAAACATATGATCTTCCAGCAAAAAACCAACTAGCATCAACTATAAGGAGTAATCAACACTACTAGCAACCCACATGTACCAATCCCAGACTTGGAGACAAGAATTCGATACAAGAGATGAACTAGGGTTTGAGAGGAGATGGTGCTGGTGAAGATGTTGATGGAGATTTACCCCCTCCCGATGAGAGGATCGTTGGTGATGACGATGGTGATGATTTCCCCCTCCTAGAGGGTAGTTTCCCCGGCAGAACAGCTCCGTCGGAGCCCTAGATTGGTTCTGCCAAGGTTCCGCCTCGTGGCGGCGGACTCTCGTCCCGAAAGCTGGCTTATGAATTTTTTTCTCATCGAAAGACTCCGTATAGCAGAAGATGGGCATCGGAGGGCCACCAGGGGGCCCACGAGGTAGGGGGGTGCGCCCAGGGGGGTAGGTCGCGCCCCCACCCTCGTGGGCAGGGTGTGGCCCCCCTGGTGAACTTCTTGCACTCAGTATTTTTTATATATTCTGAAAATGACTTCCGTGAAGTTTCAGGACTTTTGGAGCTGTGCGGAATAGGTCTCTAATATTTGCACCTTTTCCAGCCCAGAATCCCAACTACCGGCATTCTCCCTCTTTATGTAAACCTTGTAAAATAAGAGAGAATAGACATAAGTATTGTGACATAATGTGTAGTAATAGCCCATAATGCAATAAATATCGATATAAAAGCATGATGCAAAATGGACGTATCAACTCCCCGAAGCTTAGACCTCGCTTGTCCTCAAGCGAAAGCCGAAATTGAAAAGTATATCCACATGTTTAGAGATAGAGGTGTCGATAAAAATAAAATACGGACATGAGGGCATCATGATCATTCTTGGAACAACAACTTATATAATTTTTGTCATATGATCTCTTATGCCAAAGTAACAATTAAATCACAATTCAAGTATGAATCATAAACTTCATTGAAAAGTAACAAACTATAATATCGGTCATTGAAGCAATTGCAATTTATCATAACATAGGAAAGAGTCAATATAAGAGCTTTTCAGCAAGTCCACATACTCAACTATCATATAGTCTTCCACAATTGCTAACACTCACGCATGCACAAAAATCTTAATGCGAAAGAACGTCACTTTATATTGCCACTTGTGATATGGACCTTTATTATGCAGTCTGTTGCTTTTATTTCTTCCATATCACACGATCGTATAAAGCTTATTTTCTCCCACACTAATAAGTCATACATATTTAGAGAGCAATTTTTATTGCTTGCACCTGTGACAACTTACTTGGAGGATCTTACTCAATCCATAGATACGTATGGCAAAACTGCTTTAAGGGTGTTTGGAAGCACAAGTAGTATCTCTACTTGGTGCAAAGAGTTTGGCTAGCATGAGGGGGAAAGGCAAGCTCAATCATGTTGGATGATCCATGACAATATAATTTATCTCAGATGCCAGAAAACATAACCCATTAAGTTGTCTTCCTTGTCCAACGTCAACTCTTTAGCATGTCATATTTGAATGAGTGCTCACAATCATAAAAGATGTCCAAGATAGTATATTTATATGTGAAGACCTCTCTTTCTTTATTACTTCTTATTAATTGCAACGATGACCAAAACTATGTTTGACAACCCTCAACAACTTTTAATCATCATACTCTTTATATCTGAGCTCATTACTCTCCATAAGATCCATATGATCTCTTTTATTTATTTTTATCCTTTCTCTTTTATTTTATTCACTTAGAATCATGGCAAAATAATCAAGCCCTTGACTCAACACTAATCTTTATTATATATAGCTCACGGACTCGATTACATAGAAGGATCATAAAGCAAAACTCACAACTAGATCATACTAAGAACTTTTATTCTACTAGATCAAGATATTATCAAAAGGATCAAACTAAGAAAAGCGGTAAAGATAAAAGTGATGGTGATACGATACCGGGGCACTCCCCCAAGGTTGGCAGTGGCCAAGGGGAGTGCCCATACCCGATGCTCAGTTCTTATTTGTTGGTGAAGAAGATGATGGTTTTGTTGATGGCGTAGGCTTCTTCCTTAATTTGCACTTGAGGACAGAATTTTGGTCCCTTAGGTCATCGATCTCCTGCTCCAGGCTCAGTATCTTTTTGCATAGTTCCTGCTTGTTTTCCTGCAAGAGGCGGAAAGGGATAAACTCGATCTTAGGTTTCTTTACTCTATCCGGGAGGATTGACTTTTTGAACTCCACATGCATGTCCCCAGGTTGAGGTAATGGGAGCTCATCTTCTTCTGAGCTCGTATCCTCCCTTCCCTTGGGTTCATAGTCCTCTTCTTCTTCCGTAGTCCAACCATAATGCTCCACATCCCCATGGACCTTAGGATCTGCAAGGTAATCAGCCACATAGCTTTCTCCTTCCGAATCCTGGGATGACAGGTTGCTCTAATCTGCAGCAGGACAGCTTGAAACAAAGATAGGAGATATTTGTGTGATACGGGAGTCAAAACCTGTGAGAGATTATATAGTGAATTTTTACCGACCAAAATACGTAACGTGTAAGAAAACGGAGTCCGGAGAGCACACGAGGTGCCCACGAGGTAGGGGGCGCGCCCTCCACCCTCGTGGAGCCCTCGTGTCCTTCCCGGACTGCTTCTCATTTTTCTATTGTGCTAAATATTCCAAAACAGTAGAAAATTGCCATTAGAACTGTTTTGGAGTCGGTTTACTTACCGTACCGCATACCTATTCCTTTTTGGAGTCTGAAACATTCCGGAAAGTGTCCCTTATGTATTCCTCCAGGGTTACGGTTTCAATAACATTGGTTTCAACATTTAAAGGTTTACCTGAGATATAATGTTTAATTCTTTGACCGTTCACCACCCTCGGATTTGTGCCTTCGAAGTTGTTGATTTTTATGGCACCAGAACGATAGACCTCCTCGATAATGTAAGGACCTTCCCATTTAGAGAGAAGTTTTCCTGCAAAAAAATCTTAAACGAGAGTTGTATAGCAATACATAATAACCTACATTAAACTCACACTTTTGTATTCTTTTTTAATGCCATATTTTAACTTTTTCTTTAAATAATTTGGCATTCTCATAGGCTTGGGTCCTCCATTCATCAAGTGAGCTAATGTCAAATAACCTCTTCTCTCCGGCAAGTTTGAAATCATAATTGAGCTCTTTAATAGCCCAATAAGCCTTATGTTCTAGTTCCAGAGGTAAGTGACATGCTTTTCCATAGACCATTTTATGCAGAGACATACCCATAAGATTTTTATATGCAGTTCTATAGGCCCATAATGCATCATCAAGTTTCTTGGACCAATTCTTTTTAGATCTATTAACAGTCTTATGCAAAATTAATTTGAGTTCTCTATTTCTCAATTGTACTTGACCACTAGATTGTGGGTGATAAGGAGATGCAATTATATGATTAACATCATATTTAGCAAGCATTTTTACGGAAAGCACCATGAATAAAATGTGAACCACCATCAGTCATTAAATATCTAGAGACTCCAAACCTTGGAAAACTAACTTCTTTAAGCATCTTAATAGAGGTGTTATGATCAGCACTACTAGTTGGAATAGCTTCTACCCACTTAGTAACGTAATCAACAACAACTAAAATATGTGTATATCCATTAGAGGCAGGAAAAGGTCCCATATAATTAAAGCCCCAAACATCAAATGGTTCAATAACAAGTGAACAATTCATAGGAATTTCTTGACGTCTACTATTATTACCAATTCTTTGACATTCGTCACAAGACAAGACAAACTTACAGGCATCCTTGAAGAGAGTAGGCCAATAAAAACCGGATTGCAATAGCTTGTGTGCAGTTCTATCTCCATCATGGTGTCCTCCATAAGCCTCAGAGTGACACTTGCGTAGGATCTGTTCCTGTTCATGCTCAGGTACACAACGTCTAATAACACCATCTACTCCTTCTTTATAAAGATGTGGGTCATCCCAAAAGTAATGTCTCAAATCATAGAAGAACTTTTTCTTTTGATGGTATGTGAAACTAGGTGGTATAAATTTAGCAACAATATAATTAGCATAATCAGCATACCATGGAGCAGTACGAGAAGCATTTATGACATTTAATTATTCATCTGGAAAGCTATCATCAATAGGTAGTGGGTCATCAAGAACATTCTCTAGCCTAGACAAGTTGTCTACAACGGGGTTCTCAGCTCCCTTTCTATAAATAATATGCAAATCAAATTCTTGTAGCGAGAGAACCCATCTAATGAGTCTAGGTTTAGCATCTTTCGTTTCTTAATAGCAGCATGATCCGTGTGAATAGTTCCTTTAGAATCAACAATATAAAGTGTGAACTTATCACAAGAAAATAGAACTGCTAAGAATTCTTTTTAAGTAGTGGCATAATTTCTCTGAGCATTGTCTAGAGTTTTACTAGCATATTGAATGACATTTAATTTCTTATGAACTCTTTGCCCTAGAATAGCACCTACATCATAATCACTAGCATCACACATAATTTCAAAGGGTAAATTCCAATCAGGTGGCTGAACAATAGGTGCAGATATCAATGCTTTCCTAAGTATTTCAAATGCTTCTACGCAATCATCATCAAAAACAAATGGTATATATTTTTGTAATAAATTAGTCAGAGGCCGAGAAATTTTTGAGAAGTCCTTAATGAACCTTCTATAAAAACCGGCATGACCAATGAAACTTCTTATACCTTTGATCTCCTTGGGACATGGCATCTTTTCAATAGCATCAACCTTAGCTTTATCAACTCCAATACCTCTTTCAGGAACTTTATGCCCCAAGACAATACCTTCATTAACCATAAAGTGGCACTTCTCCCAATTCAAGACAAGGTTAGTTTCTTCACATCTCTGCAAAACTTGATCAAGGTTGCTTAAGCAATCATCAAAAGAGGATCCATAGACGGAGAAATCGTCCATGAAAACCTCACAAATCTTTTCACAAAAGTCAGAGAATATAGCCGTCATGCATATTTGGAGGGTAGCAGGTGCATTACATAAACCAAAAGGCATACATCTATAAGCAAAAGTACCAAACGGGCAAGTAAAAGTGGTCTTAGATTGATCATCAGCTGACACAGGTATTTGAGAGAAACCAGAATAACCATCTAGAAAGAAAAAATGCGTATGTTTGGATAGTCTTTCTATCATTTGATCAATAAAAGGTAAGGGGTAATGATCTTTTTTAGTAGCCTTATTTAATTTGCGGAAATCAATTACCATCCTATAACCTGTAATAATTCTTTGCGGAATCAATTCATCTTTATCATTAGGAACGACAGTAAAACCTCCCTTTTTAGGGACACAATGGACGGGACTTACCCACTGACTATCAGCAATGGGATAAATTATACCTGCCTCAAGGAGCTTTAGTATTTCCTTTCTTACCACTTCTTTCATCTTAGGATTCAGCCATCGTTGGTGATCATGAACTGGTTTGGCATCTTTCTCCAAATTTATTTTGTGTTGACATAGTGTGGGACTAATGCCCTTAAGATCATCAAGAGTATATCCAATAGCAGCACGGTGCTTCTTCAGAGTTTTCAATAATCTCTCTTCTTCATGCTCTAAAAGGTTAGCACTAATAATAACAGGATATATCTTTTTCTCATCAAGGTAAGCATATTTAAGAGTATCAGGTAGCGGTTTGAGCTCAAACACGGGATCACCCTTGGGTGGAGGAGGATCCCCTAGGATTTCAATAGGCAAATTGTGTTTCAGGATGGGTTCCTGTTTAAAGAATACTTCATCTATTTCCCTTCTTTCATTCATAAACATATCATTTTCATGGTCTAGCAAATATTGTTCTAAAGGATCACTAGGAGGCATGGAAATAGAAGCAAGACCAATAATTTCATCTTTACTAGGCAATTCCTCTTCACGGTGTTGTCTACGAAATTTAGAGAAATTAAATTCATGAGACATATCACCTAAACCAATAGTAACAACATCATTTTCGCAATCTATCTTAGCATTAACTGTGTTCAAGAAGGGTCTACCAAATATAATGGGACAAAAGCTATCTTGTGGGGAACCAAGAACAAGAAAATCAGTAGGATATTTAGTTTTCCCACACAAGACTTCAACATCTCTAACAATTCCCATTGGTGAAATAGTATCTCTATTGGCAAGTTTAATTGTGACATCAATATCTTCTAACTCAGCAGGTGCAATATCTTCTAAGTCAATATACATAGCACTAGCACCAGCACCCATATCACATAAGCCATGATAACAATGATCTCCTATTTTAACAGAAATAACAAGCATGCCTACCACAGGTTTATGTTTATCTTTAGCACAACGTTTAGCAATTCTAGCAGTCTCATCACAGAAATGAATAACATGCCCATCAATATTATCAGACAAGAGATCTTTAACAATAGAAATATTAGGTTCAACTTTAATTTGCTCAGGAGGTGTATAGGTTCTAATATTGCTTTTACGAACCATAGTTGAAGCTTTATCATGATCTTTTATCCTAACAGGAAAAGGTGGTTTCTCGACATAAGCAGTAGGAACAATAGGATCATTATAAGTGACAATCTTTTCTTCAACTTTAATTGGTGCAGCTACTTTTAATTCTATGGGAGGATGATATTTAAACCACTTCTCCCTAGGGAGATCAACATGAGTAGCAAAAGATTCACAGAAAGAAGCTACTATTTCAGAGTCAAGTCCATATTTAGTGCTAAATTTATGGAAAAAATCGGTATCCATAAAAGATTTAACACAATCAAACTTAGGTGTCATACCTGACTTCTTACCTTCATCGAGCTCCCAATCTTTAGAGTTGCATTTAATTCTTTCCAATAAATCCCATTTGAATTCAATAGTCTTCATCATAAAAGAGCCAACACAAGAAGTATCGAGCATGGTGCGGTTGTTATCAGAAAGTTGAGCATAAATTTTTTGAATAATCATTTCTCTTGAGAGCTCATGATTGGGGCAAGAATATAACATTGATTTAAGCCTCCACCAAGATTGAGCGATGCTTTCTCCTTCACAAGGCCAAAAAATATATATATATAATTGTGATCACGACGAACAAGATGCATAGGATAAAAAATCTAATGAAATTCAAATTTCAATCGTTTGTAGTTCCGTGATCCCATATCATCACATAGCATATACCATGTCAATATGTCTCCCTTCAAAGATAGAGGGAAGACCTTCTTCTTAATAACATCATCGGGCACACCTGCAAGCTTAAATAATCCACAAACTTCATCCACATATATTAGGTGCTCATCGGGATGCATTGTTCCGTCTCCTGCAAAAGGATTAGCTAGCAGTTTTTCTATCATACCCAAAGGAATCTCAAAGTAGACATTTTCATTTTCAGTAGGTTCAATAGGTTGAGGAGTAACTCTTTGCTCTTCGGGTCGGGGTGAAGATACCCCGAACAAGCCCCTCAGAGGATTACTTTCCATAGTAACAAGTGACAATAAATTTCAGCACACTATATAAAATTTTCCTTACCAAATTCCACCTACCAAAGGTGCTTCGCTCCCCGGCAACGATGCCAGAAAAGAGTATTGATGACCCACGAGTATAGGGGATCTATCGTAGTCCTTTCGATAAGTAAGAGTGTTGAACCCAACGAGGAGCAGAAGGAAATGATAAGCGGTTTTCAGCAAGGTATTCTCTGCAAGCACAGAAATTATAGGTAATAGATAGTTTTGTGATAAGATAATTGGTAACGAGCAACAAGTAACAAAAGTAAATAAAGTGCAGCAAGGTGTCCCAATCCTTTTTGTAGCAAAGGAAAAGCCTTTACAAATTCTTATATAGAGAAAAGCGCTCCCGAGGACACATGGGAATTATCCTCAAGCTAGGTTTCATCATGATCATATGATTCGCGTTCAGTACTTTGATAATTTGGTATGTGGGTGGACCGGTGCTTGGGTGCTATCCTTACTTGGACAAGCATCCCACTTATGATTAACCTCTATTGCAAGCATCCACAACTACAACAAAAGTATTAAGGTAAACCTAACCATAGCATGAAACATATGGATCCAAATCAGCTCCTTATGAAGCAACGCATAAACTGGGGTTTAAGCTTCTGTCACTCTAGCAATCCATCATCTACTTATTACTTCCCAATGCCTTCCTCTAGGCCCAAATAATGGTGAAGTGTCATGTAGTCGACGTTCACATAACACCACTAGAGGTGAGACAACATACATCTCATCAAAATATCGAACGAATACCAAATTCACATGACGACTAATAGCAAGACTTCTCCCATGTCCTCAGGAACAAACGTAACTACTCACAAAGCATATTCATGTTCATAATCAGAGGGGTATTAATATGCATATAGGATCTGAGCATATGATCTTCCACCAAATAAACCAACTAGCATCAACTACTAGGAGTAATCAACACTACTAGCAACCCATAGGTACCAATCCTAGACTTGGAGACAAGAATTGGATACAAGAGATGAACTAGGGTTTGAGAGGAGATGGTGCTGGTGAAGATGTTGATGGAGATTGACACCCTCCCGGTGAGAGGATCATTGGTGATGATGATGGCGATGATTTCCCCTCCCGGAAGCAAGTTTCCCCGGCAGAACAGCTCCGCCGGAGCCCTAGATTGGTTCCGCCTCGTGGCGGCGGAGTCTCGTCCCGAAAGCTGGCTTATGATTTTTTTCTCATCGGAAGACTCCATATAGCAAAAGATGGGCATCGGAGGGCCACCAGGGGGCCCACGAGGTAGGAGGCGCGCCCAGGGGGGTAGGTCGCGCCCCCACCCTCGTGGGCAGGGTGTGGCCCCCCTGGTGAACTTCTTGCACTCAGTATTTTTTATATATTCTGAAAATGACTTCCGTGAAGTTTCAGGACTTTTGGAGCTGTGCGGAATAGGTCTCTAATATTTGCACCTTTTCCAGCCCAGAATCCCAACTACCGGCATTCTCCCTCTTTATGTAAACCTTGTAAAATAAGAGAGAATAGACATAAGTATTGTGACATAATGTGTAGTAATAGCCCATAATGCAATAAATATCGATATAAAAGCATGATGCAAAATGGACGTACCATGGTTTTCCTACGAAACAGAAGATAATAAGAGAAATAATTGCGAGGAAAAACCCTTTGTTAGTGAGACATATAGCCATCACAACATAAGGCATAAGAACTTAGACTGACATTCTCTTCCTGTAAGGTTAGATAATGAAGGATAACAATCAGAACATATCCAACCACAATAGATATAATTCATTTAGTACTCGAAGTACTTCTCCCCCTTAGTATCATCACCTGATGATTTCCCGTTCCTCTTCGAGGAGAAAATATATTTCCCTGTAAGATAGTTATTGAGGACAATTATTGCAAGGGAAAATCACATTCGATGGTGCCTGCAAACAAATAGCACGAAGCAAATAACATAGCAGGAGGGGGTTATTAACCTTACATGGTGACTGACTATTTCAACACCACAGGCGGTGCGTTAAGTTCTTCAAGAAAATTGCTCGAGGGAAGCCAAATGTTCGACTACAAAAAGTAAAGTGCGAAAAAAACACCCTGCAAAAACCCCAATAATCTAACACTTGATGTAATTCTCCCCCTTTTCTTCAAGAAGTGTCATAACGTAAAGAGATAACATACGTGGAACTACTCTTCTGGCGTATCCTCCGAATATAATTAAAACCACTTGGCAAATCAGAATCCGCGGAGTGAGGAATGGTCAAGGCTGAAGCTGGAGTAGCAGCATGGGCCCTTGAGGAACTGGCAGGGCGAGCGTATGGCTTGTATATCAGTGTTCCTACGGTGTCTTCAATTTCATCATCATGTCCGACAAACAACAAGCCTATTAATGCAGAATGATTAGGGAGCACTGGAGTTTGTCGTTAGATGCGAGGAATAGAAAGCAAGTCTAGGTAGTCATAACCCTTCTTGATGCCCAAGGCAAATACTTGCTTGCAAGAATAGTGTTGTCTCAGCAGAGTCCAGGAGCGGTTCTTTGCTTCCTTCTCGTATAGAAGAATTGGCGAGTATGATTGTGAAGTAAATTTAGCTCAATCATCAACTCAAGCTTCTCCTTTCTGTTCAGTTCAATGTGGCTTTCTAGTGTATGCTATGTGCGAATGAAAATCTCATAAAGATATGGATTATCCTCACGAGGTATTTCAACCCTGGCTTTCTTGATCTTTGGTGCATTTTCAGATGCAGACGGAGTGGCAGCATCAACGGGTTCCTTCCCTTTTTTCAATATCCTTCACTATGCATAGAATGTAACAAACTGGTGGCATGAATAGCTTGGGAATATAAGCCGAGAAAAATTTTCATGAGTGAGTTGCTCGATTGCAAGCATGATCCATGGAGCATAAGGTTTCAATGACTGAGGGCTGCCAGCTGCACATGCGAGGTTTAGAATGAAAAGTTCAGGAATATCAAACTTAATTCCTCGAGACATGGCCAGAAGTGCATTTCCCACAATGCCTTTGATGGAATTATGTTTGTTCATTGGTGTGAGAGTATTGCATAGAATGTGAATTAACACTTTATTGTCATAGGCCAACTTCTTTGGATCTACATCAATGCATTCATCACCAACCATGGTGGGATCCATTAGAATGTGGAGTTGTGCTTCAGACACTTCCCAGAAATGCAACCCGTGTTCTCTATCATTCTCAAATTCACACCGAGGAAGATTTATCTTGGTCAAAAATTGATCTGCTGAGAACATGATCTTTTCTTTGCCTGTCATCCAATCGAGAATCCATGATGATGTGTTCCCAAACTCTCCTGGGATACACAATGTGGCATAAAACTGAAGGATAATTTCTTTGTTCCAGCCATGATTGAAGCACATGAATCCTTTCATGAGAGCTTGTTTAATATGCTCGATGGCATGGTGAAAACATGGCACTTCTTCGAGCTTAGTGAAGTTTAATATCTTGTGATTGAATATCCCATTCTTGTCAAACAAGATCCAAGCATAATAAACTGCTTGTTCTTCAGCCCAAAACTTCGTTGATAGTGAAGTTCTTTCTCCTTCATAGGGGCTTGTCGCAAAAAATGCTAGCTTCGAGAGATGAAGTTGTTCATTAAATGCAGGACCATTGGGGCCATACTCAGCAGGAAACAATGGAAATGATTCCTGGGATTTTTCCAAATCTCTTCATTGCTAATTTCCATCTGCTGAACATCATCAGAAGCTGGCACATTTTCATTAATTGGCTTTAGTGGACAAAGGGGCCTTTTCATTTTCTCGGTCGCAGATCACATGGGAGCACTGGTCTGACCTTCATTTATGTGCCCTAGAACTCCTTCAGCGGCTTTGTGGCTATCGGGCACTGGGATCTCTTCCTTCGATGAACATTCAACAGTGGGAGGTACGACAACTTCTTCAGACACTTGGGTCACAACTACTTCTCCTTCGGTTTGTTGAGGTAAAACAGGTGGTACTTCTTGTTCATGAGCCATTGTCTCTTCATCTTTCTTTTCTTCTTGTTCTAGGTGTGAAGCCAAAGAACTAGGAGTAGGGTCAACCTCCATCTGGGTGGGGGCACCAGATGGGGTGACCGGGGTGGTATTTCCTCGGGAAACAACTTGCTCCCCCTCAACCTTATCATCCTCCTTGATGGATCCAGAGGGCTCAAGTTGCATATCCTTCAGAGGCGATGAAACAACCTTTTCTACGTAATCTCTTCGTCAACTTTCTCCTCAGAGGCATGCTGCTCGGGCACGACATTATCTTTGTTAGGATTCTTCAGAAAGGTATCCATCACATCAGATTCTTGAGCAACTCAGGTAGGAATGATAACTATGGCAGGCACAACTTGTTGTATGGTTTCTTCCTTGTGAAGAGGGGTTGGTGGAATATGTTGTGGTGGAGCACTTGTGTCGACAGGAGCATCAGTTGCTACAGTTTGAATACGGTCATGTGAGATTTCCTTTGGCTTATTGACTCTTGCCTTAGCTTTTTGGCGCTTCTCTTCTTTTTCTCTTCATCGAGCAAGATCTTCTTGACACTTAATCTCATCATTTCTTCGATCACAAAGTTGAGAAACATCCATCTTCATCTTGGAGTGCCACTCAGTTTTGTTGTTCCTCATGACAGTGAGGGCTTTGGTAATCTCAAGAATCTCCTTGTTCATGTCCTTCCTTTCATAATCAGTACTGGCATCCTTTCTCATTTTCTCAAGGAGTTTCTTGTCCTTGATAGCTTGGTTCAATTCCTTGGTAATCTCTCCCAGCTCAACAAAGTGTTTTGCTACCATCTTGGTAACATCATCAGGAAGACCCAAACTGCTTAGATCAGCTGGTTTTGCATCATACGTAGCACCTTCAATGATATCAATGATAAGAGCAAAGTCATACTTTTGTTTCTCAGTGGAAGCAGGAACAATTGTCTTGTCCTTCTTAGCAGGAACAACAACTTCTTCATCAGGCAACAACTTTCTCTTGGTCGTAGGGGAAACAGAACCTGATGGTTTATCTGATGCCATGGTAGCAAGCCTTGGTAACGATCTCAATGGAGGTGAAACTTTTGCTGGAGAGGGTGTCTTATATAGCTTGTCCACAAGAGCTCGTTGATCATACATAAGAATCTCCTCGACAACATTATCATCGGAAGAATCATCAGATGAGGCAGATGCTGCCTTGTTTGATTTTCTTGCAACTGATTTCTTTCTTAAAGCTCGAGGGAAACAAACTTCCTCTTCTTCTTTTCTTTTCGGGCAAGAGGCCCGTTCCTTCTTATCTTGCATGTCTTGCTGGGTTAACTCAACATTTCTTTGTTCCACCTGATTTTTCTTTGAGGCCTTGGCTTCCCGCTTGGCCTTGGCCTTTGCTCTCTTTTCCACTTCCTCAGAAAAATCAGCAATTACCTTCAATGAATCAGCATGAGCATTAGTGGGAGGAGCTGGCCTAACCTTTTCATCATCTTCACCTAGGCAGCCCTCTGTGATGCAATCATTCCAGGGTGGAGTGAATGCGAACAAGATCAGATATTTCCTTCGGATATTTTGATAGTTGAACCACTTCTTCGTCCAATGACGTCAAATCTTCTACAACCTATTATTTCTTTTGGTGGCAGTTTCAACTCCAGGTGGACTTTTGTAAGTTTCAGGATCAAACATCTCTGTCGCGGTATTCCTCTCTCTACCGTGACCACCCTTCTTGGGATTTCCATCAGAGAACAGGGTCTTGGAATCGGTGATTTGCTCATCCTCAGGATGACAATGAGCTGAGGGAATATCTCAGATTTCTTCTTCGGCACCTTTGGCGGCTTAGATGTTTTTCTTTCAGCTAACTTTGCTCTTTCAGCCACAGGTGTCAATTGAGGTATTTCTTCCTCGGACCCAGACCGCTCTTTGGAACTATGAGCCATGACCACTCCTGAGAGAAAAACAACAATGCGAGGGAAAACAGGAAGGGGTCACAAACATGCACAGAAGCATTTTTTTACTGAAAATGACAAGTTTTCTGGAAGCAGCGAAGGAATCCATGGTATGCATATTTGAAAGATATCATCGATACAATTGTATAGCACCATAGGGCAGAGAAACAACTTATCTAATCTTTCGGAAGTATACACATAACTTAGAGAGCCCTAAAGATCTACCGCAATAAAATAAAACAGGAGGAATTGCGTCGGTAAGAATAGCCCTAGAACTGAGGAACGACAAGGCTACCTCCAGATCTAAGTTCCCTAACTTGGCAACAATGATCATCTATGGCAATGCGGGAGAGAAGATGTACCACACCAACATGACCAACGGTGGCGGGGCTTCACCGAAGTTGCACGACGAGGCACAAAGAGCGAGAGGAGGGGTTTGAGGTCGAAGAGAGAAAGAACAAAGAAGGAAGACGCCTGATGAGGGGTATATATCTCGAGGGAGAAACCGCTTCCTCCGATATCCATGGCCGAAAAGCATGGGATGTTCCACATTCAACGGATAAGATCACAATCATAAGATCGTGGGCACGTGTCCGTTGTTTCCTGCGAAAATATCGGTAGCTGAACAGAATGCCGAAGGGTTTGACGAAGGGCAAGCACCAAAACAGATGAAATTTAGAAGTTGATTTCATTCGCGACCAAGGACGTTGGATTGGAATCTTCTTCAGAGCAAGTTGCATGTTTATGATGAGGAAGAACAGAGGGAAAACATAGTGCAACCCAAAACACTAAGACAATCAAAAGGAAAACACAAAACACAAACACGTTGAACAAAGATACAAAAGAACATAGAAGAACCAGCACCAACAACAAATCTCAGGGTAAGAAATGAGAAATGAAGATTCCTAAGATATGACCTACAAGAGAGGGTTAGTTCTTCTTCGCAACCCACACTTGTGTGGGCAACGAGGATCTCATTTTCTTCTTCTGAGTAGGAGCATTTAGTTGGTTGGATCTGTAATACACTTGATAATTTCGTGAGTCATATGAGTAAGCATTGAAGTTATTTCCAGAGATGTGAATGTAATGATGTGAGGAGGTGCGTATGTACTCCTTCCATCGAAGGTTTGATCGATGCTCATTCGAGAATTTTCATGTGCCATTCTGTGTATTATAATTATTCTTCAAAGAAGATTACTCTACATGTTCAAGTTAGCAGTGACAGATAGATTTTCAATAATGCATGTCTTCACCCATAATTGCTTCTTGGGTGGGCCGGACCTACTTTTAGTCCCAATATATTGATTGAAAACCATACCATTCTGTTGTTGGAACAGTTTATAATTCGATTCATCAGACTCATCAGAAATGGCAAGAATGGAAGAATCATACCCGGATAGAGTTACATGTTCGAGTGTTTTGCTTTTAGCAAGAACCCAACTCGTCCGAGGATATTGCTTGGGAGTCTAGTAAGTTCCATCAACCTTGAGTTTCCTTTCGAAACCCAATTGTTCCTTTCGAGGATTTTTGTCCACTAAAGACTTCTTTAGCACATCACACAGGGTTTGATGCCCTTTTAGGCTTCTTAGCATTCTGTCTCAAGTAAGTGAATCAGCATTGCTACGTTCTAGACATTTTAAGCATGGAGAAACAAAATCATCATGAAAATGATTAGATTGCTCGGCGAAGAGAGAAGCTTTCTCTAAGACCATGTCGTTATGAGATTCTTTCAATGACACGAGTTCTTGATTCCTATTAAGGAGTTCATGTGATAAACTCTCCTAGTCAACTATAAGCGAATCATATCGATTGGTAAGATCGTCAATAGTTTATGAAAAAGCATCTTGCTCTTCGATCAACTTTTGATTGTTCTCCATCTCTTCCACCAGTAATCCTTTGGTTTTCCTAAGATTTTTCTCTAGCATTTCAAGCTCACATTGTTGAGATTTTGCTACTTTAACAAGTTTGGCATAAGCAACGTATTCAGGAGAATATCCAATCATGGATTTTTGGTGTTTTGATGATACCCGATCCTTTGATGATTTTGCCATGAGACGGAAAGCGGTCGGTTCATCAACGCTTGAAGCATCATCATTAGTGTATGACTCGAGTGGGTTCTCAGATGACTCATATGCAGTGAAGGCATTGATCCTTCCAATACTTTTGTAGAATTCTTCATCATCTGATTTAGTGTCAGTTGCTTCCTCTTCAGAGACCATGGTCACATCAATGCATGCTCTATCCAGCTATGATATTCTCTTCATATTCGATTCAGTGGTAGCTCTGGCTTTCATGTTAGTGACTAGTCTCGTCGAAGAAGATAAGGAAGAAGCAATTTCCTTCGAGAGGTTAGTATGACGATCCACTAGAGTAAAACCACTGTAGTGAAGATATTTCCATCTGTTGCTAGGTTTTCCTTCCCAGCTAGGGCAATAAGCGATGAGATTATCGAATAGTTTACATTTCAAGCACTTCATTTCTTTTGGAGGAACACTGCAAAAAAAAGACACATTTGTGACATTTTGGGTTGAACGAATTTTTTTTGTCATGCTTATGACACTTCTATGATGATAATTGTGAAAAAACCCGGTATCATCATAGATGTGGTGGGCTCCTACTTCTATGACAAAAAATCATGACAGAAAATGGGCTTTTCATCCTGGGTGGGTCGGAGACGCAACTGCATGACATGCTTTGGGCCATCCATGACGGAAAAACCATGGTAGAAGCGAGGGCGAGGAAAATATTGGGGAGTTCTCGGTTACGGTGGGTGGTCGGGGCCAAGCGATGCATGGAGGTTTGCGCATTTCTCTCGTGCACGTATGCGTGTGTTTGCAAGGCGTTGCGCTCTAACTGAACCTGAGCGAGGCATTGGGCTCTAAATGAACCTGAGCGATTGCACTAGCTACGTTACTGAACCCCTTGTTGTTAACTAAACCTGAGTGATTCCTTTGCTACTGCTGCTAACTGAAGCTGATCGATGCTGCCTCTTGATGAACAGTGATTGTTGTTGGGGGGGGGGGGTTGGATGAACAGTTCCTAGTGGTGGGGTGGATGAACAGGATCCCGTTGTAGTAGAGGCCATTGACGCTGGATGAACAGGACCCCAGTCGATCGAGCCTGTTGGGGGTGGATGAACATGACCCCGTGGAGGGCTGGATGAACAGGACCCCGTGGAGGGCTGATTGAATAGTAGCCGATGGAGGGCTGGATGAACAGTAGCCCATGGAGGGGTGGTTTAACAGGACCCCGTGGAGAGGGCTGGTTGAATAGTAGCTGGTGGAGGAGCAGTGGAGGCTGGATGAACAGGAGCCCGTGGATGAACAGTCGCAGGTGGAGGCTAGAGGAGGTCGACGGTCGATGAACAGTAGCCCGTGGAGGCTGGAGGTCGACGGTGGATATGAATAGTATCCCGTGGAGTCCCGTTTTGCGGTATGCCACACCCCTCCCTATGAACATGACCCCTATTTCGACCATAGCGCTCCAACACAAGTCCATTTCCTCCGTTTTGCGGTACGCCACACCCCTCCCAATCAACAGGAGCCAGTTTCGACCGTAGGAGGTCCAAGCGAAGTCCGTTTCCTTCGTTTTCCGGTACGCCAGACCCCTCCCAATGAACATGATCCCGTTTCGGCCGTGGCTGGTCTAACACAAGGTCATTTCCTCCATCCTGCGGTACGCCAGGCTTCGTTTCGATCGGCTGTTCAGTCCAAGCCGGTTGGCTCCCGATGAACATGATGACGCAGTTTCTCCATTTCGACTCAGCCATGTACACGAGCCCTGGCCGTACGTATGCCCGAGTAGGCGATCGAGACCCCACCCGTATGTACGTACGTGGCCATATTTACTTTCTTGCACCTTGGATGTACATACTTGTACATGCTACGTGCACGCCTCTACTACGACACGTGCGCGCCTATACTAGGACACGCGCCCTTCCTTACACGGCCACGGGTCATCGTTCCAGCCTGCAGATAGACCGATCGTATGTACATACACGCTTCGACCAGGTGGGTCCCCACTATTAGGAACTTCCCTGCGTGCGAAGATGTACCTGGTGGGTCCCAGAAATCAGGGGGGAAACGTTTTTTTCATGAAATACGGTGGCCCCGTATGGTGGGTCCCTGCTGTGAGGTGGAGGAATCATTATTTTCCACATAATAAGGAGGCACTTCCTTGCTGCGGCCATGGACCCAGCTGTTAGCCTCTCCACATACAGTACTCTTCTGATGGAAGTCGTTCCTTGACCACATTGACCATGCCGCACCGAAAGAACTAAGGCGGTGGACGACGACGAGGCCTAGGAAGGGGATGACGCGGAGCCGGGGAAGACCTGGCAGTGGGTGCCCACACGGATAGGAGTATGAGGGTTCACTAGTTCGGCTTCGGTGTGAGGCTGCTGTCGCCGCAGGGCCTGGCCAGCGATGGGAGTAGTAGGGGGCGGTGAGGCCTCAGCGGCAGCACAACCGGCCACTGAAGTTAGGAGCAGGCGGTCTCGCCGGTGTTGGTTTGGGCGGCTGGTGGAAGAAGAGCAGCGATTGAAGAAGCAGCAGGACCGTTTGATTCAAATCCAACGGTCACTGTTACTAGAATCATTTGTTGAGTAAGTTGACAAATCCATGCGTATGCGTCAACTTAGTAGGCCCATAGGTCAGCCTCCGAA
Source organism: Triticum urartu (assembly GCF_056163025.1). Taxonomy (NCBI): domain Eukaryota; kingdom Viridiplantae; phylum Streptophyta; class Magnoliopsida; order Poales; family Poaceae; genus Triticum; species Triticum urartu. The sequence goes on along the minus strand of NC_141876.1, from coordinate 356,838,570 downwards.
CCGGTGCGCCCCAGATGTCTGTGGGAGGAATCATTTTTTTGCGTAATAAGGAGGCAGTTGATTGCGTGCGGCCAGGGCAGCGGAGGGAGTAGGGTGGGCCGGTGAAGCCTGCACGCATCACGGCGGGCCATAAGAGGAGGAGCAGGCAGTCCCACCAGCGCTGGTTTAGGCGGCTAGAGAAAGAAGATCAGAGATTGAAGAAGCACGTCAGCCGTTGGATAGACATCCAACAGTCACTGCTGCTCGAATCATGTGTTGACTGAGAAAGCCTTGCGTAAACAAGTCAGCCTTGAAATATGTGGCGTGTACAGCCCATTTGCTATTATTTTTATAATTTTTACTCATTTTGCAATTCATATGGAATTTATTGCAGCCCATTTTTGTTTTTTAGAATTCCTGCCCATTTTTGGGTCAGTACCAGGGTTAAAAAGATGAAATAAAAATGTGTGAAATTTCGAAAATTCACAAATTTTTGCCGGGGAACAAAATAATCTTAATCCAAAAAGTTAGTAGCCATACTAAAACAAATTTAAAAATAAATTAGTACTATGTCATGTTAAAATCCAATGAAATATAAAATATCAATGAAGAACAAAAACAAAAAAAGAAACTAATTTCCCATTTGCTATAAATTTTTTGGAATTTTCAACCCCTTTGATATTACTTTTAACAGATACTGACCATACTCTTTGGCTAGCTGGAATGCATCCCTCCTCATCCTGAAAGATTTGCAGCCAAGTAAGTCAGAGAAAACGAATATGCCTAGCTTGGGTATTTTCAAAAATAAATAGTGGGCTACCTATTTTCCCGAAGGAAAAACTGCTGGGCTGGTCATATTGTTAGATGGGCCATAGAGATCGCACAACACAGTTTATAGCCTGCTCCTCCGAACAAATCCTCAAAAAAAAGTCGTGCAATTCTGTCGTTAATTAACTATACGTTGAAAATGATGTGGATCCCAGATATCAACAGGGTGGATTAGAGTCAAAAACGAGGGGTGCATCTGAGTATTAAGAGAGGCGCTTGCTTGTGTTTGAGTGTGGACCTGGTGGGTCCGTACTGTCATACTCAAAACTACAGTCCTCTCCCAATTCACTATGTTGATAGGGACGGACGGCGGCGCCGCGGCGAGCGCACCAAGGCGGAGGATAAAGTGTTTTCGCCAATGTGCTAGGCTAGGTTGCACATTCTTATAGAAAAATAAAAATGGACCGGAACTATTTACAACATTGACTACGATTTGCATGGGTTCGCTGGTTGCAGGAAGAAAATGGTGGGAGAAAGAATACTGGTCGCTATCTTTGCCTAAGAATAATATCGACTGAATGTAACGACACTATCATAGGAAATAATATCCTGCTGTTAAATCATGAATTTAAAGAACTGGTGCATGAGCATTTAGCTTTATTTATTTATTTACTTATTTATGTTTAGCGGACCATGAGCATGTACCGGGGCCCGATTCATGTGAGAGCCTCCCTTCCAGTTAATTATGGGCTCCTCTATTGGGCCTTCATCAGTGGGCTGCATGTTATCAACAAGTGGAAAACGTGTTCTGTACCAAAAATAGTACACGCTACATACGGCACGGGCTACTAAAGTATCGGACCGTGCAACAACATCCAAAACATTGTGTTTGTCGTTCTAACAACACATTTATTCAACCAACAGATGAAATATACTACTGATTGTACACTGAAAACAATAGCAGCAACAACCAGGGCTGGGGGGTGCAACAGAAGCAGTAAGCAGGACAGAAGAGTAAAGATGCAACTCTCTCTTCCAAATCGAATATCAGCCATCATTACAAAAGGGCTACCAAAAAAGAACAAGTGTATGCATCAAACTAAGTAAAGATCCTACTACATCCTGTGTACGCATCTAACTAACTGGCTCAGTTAGACGTTACTATTGATTAAGCTATGGAGATTGGCTGACGGCTTGAACCAGATGGGTGCCTGACGCGGGAAACTCTAGCCAGCAGGTCGAAGTCTGATACTTGCGACCCTCTTTCCTACTTTGGGATGCAGAGTGTGCCAACACATATTAGGGTATGGTGTATGCAGAGACGCATGGTACGCTGTGTACACACAGTTTTGCCTGATGAACAAAACCGCGCTGCCATCATGATCCTTGCCGTCCGTTATCTCCTGGTTAATCGGATAATTCAGTCCGAGAAATAGAGAGCGTGTACCAAAGATACTTACCAGCCTCCAGTAAAAAATTCCTGAAGGCCCAGAGAAGCTGGGATCGTGCTCAAAGACCTTGCAGTGACTCTGATTGTATTCCGTGAAACAACAAGTCCAGTACATGCGAACGATCATCAATCGTTCGCCATCGTCTAATTGAGCCAGGAACCACCTGCAACTCCCATGCCGCTTTTCTTTGAAAGGTTTTGGGATTAGGAATGGTAGGGACACCAGTCGGCCTACAACATCATATCAAGTTGGAGTCAAATAAACATAGGCTCTTAATGTAGTCAATCTTAAGAACAACATGTTATGAGCATGAATGTTTTTTCTGTAAATGTTGATAGTAATATAAGCAAGCCATCATGATATCATAGGAAAGTAACGTACTGTTGTAATAGCCGTTTGTAGTGATGACTAGAGTAGGCCAGCAATATGTCCAGCCATAGAAGGAGTCGACAGCGCAAATGAAGTCCTTGTGTTCCATGGCATCAGAAAACCATGGAGGATGTATGATCTAACGATGGACATGCAGATTTATCAACTTACCATAGTGACCTGTCGGATAGGAGAGACTGCGGTTGAAGAACACAATTAGCCTGAAGTCTTTATAATTCGCAGATCTTGTGGGCACTTGGCATATTACAACCTTGAGAAAATCAAACTTGGTATCATGTTGGCTACTCTAAGATTCCGAGTATTCTAGGCCGCGGTGCCAAAGCAGTGCAGTGTTAATTGAAGGAAAGGGGATCAATTGCCAGGTGTAGACCTCCACGAGCAAGCAGTTGCCACGATCATCGACGAGAACCATCCAAGACGTGTTCATGTCAACCCAGTACATACCGTTAATGTAGTTGAGGGTGACGGGGATCAGATCGTAGTCAAGGGGGTTGATGCTCGCCACCCTATGATCATTATGCTGCGTGACATGCCGTTTCTGAAGATCACACAGCATCAGCAAGTAAGGAGCTGGCTTAAAAAGCTCCGGCCTGAGGGCTTTGAGTAAATGGTACAGCCCCGACGAGCATGCGGCGAGCGGCATGGTACTGAGATTGTCCACACGCGAAACAATGATCTTGATTACCTCTGTAGGGAGCGAATTCCAGCCACTCTTTCGGCTGACGCTGCTCAGTTCTGCCCTTGTTAGTGCTTGGGTTTCGTAAGAGGGGGAGGTGACTTAGAGGGGATGGAAGGTTGGATCATTATGTGCGGACAAAGATGGATAAGCGAACATGTGCTGCGGGAAGTGGACAGGTGATGATGACTACAACACGCTGCTTGACTTACGAGACACATACCAGTAGTGTAGGGTCATATCAATGCCAGACAACTTGCTTGAGTGATTGCAGTACTGGTACTCCCTGCGGTACCTATACTACTATGACCTAACTTGCTTGAGTAGAGTAGTAGTGGAGTGTGACTGGTCTACTACTAGTAGCACCGGAGAAGTAGTACATTCGAATCTAAAATAGTTACAAACTTCAATGCCCGAGTGTGGAACGACTACGGACCGCCATCGGTGCTAACTCCAATCCCTAGCGAACGTTCGCTGGGAGACATGGCAGTTGCAAACGCCCGCGACGCAGTTACAATACGTGTGTAAGGGTGGTGGTTTTGTCAAATACTATGGCTTAAAAACAGGCCACCGTTGGATGGAAATCTGACAGTTACATGGGATTCACTAGGATTGAGCTCGTGGTGAACAATCGCCAGATATCATTACTAAAAAAAGGTTAAAACACCCGGGGCTATAACTTGCAGCAACTGACCACTAACAATGATACTAACATAGTTGTAAAATGGTCAAAGACCGTGTCTATGTGGTGTTTGGAATTATATGCAAAAAAACTAGCAATATGCCCGTGCATTGCATGGAACATCAAGATGCATTTTTTTACAAAACACCTGTTGTGATTGACCCATGCAGGAGTTATCCCATGTGTGAAAACTAATGATATCTCGAGAATTTTATCGGAAAAATGGTATCTCGAGAATTTCATCAAAAAATGAAAGATGTGAGATAAGGTGAGGAGGAGTAGGGCGTGGTGGTGACTGGTGGTCGGACTAGGCGGAGGCATGGGGATGGACGGCGCTGGCAGCAGCCACCATGCCAGATATTTCCAAAGACTTCCTTTTTTAATTGATCTACAATGAGGTTGTGGGAGATAAGGATACACAAGGAAAGGACTTATCTATAAATGTGGAGAGAGGTGCGGGTATATTTTGTAAAATTGTCATAGTTTGCTTTCTATCCGTCAGATATAGATTGGACGGTCTATATTATAAGATGGCAGGCACACCATCATCACCAACACTACTAAAATATACACTTTCGTGATGATACGTGTTTGTCACAGTAGGTCACATTTTCTGTCATGCATGTACATCCATGACGATTTTATGATAGAATCAAGATAGTTATACTTGTGCTGTCGTAGTAGTGTTCCACGACATTACCAAAATTATCATCATGGAAGTGTCCACTTCCATGACAATAAATCGCATGTCATAGAAGTGCTTTCGTCAAGGGTGACCGACACGTGGCATCCACCGTAACGGGTCACTGTTAAGCTATCGTGTCCGGTTTTGGATCCGATAACCCATTAATAGCCCAGACCAATGAGGATTTTCCACGTGTAAAATTGTCATTGGCCAGAGGAAACACGTGTTGGCTCACTGTTGGGACAGATGTAATCCATTCATTGGACATGGGGTACCTATGATACGTTGACACGTGACACGGCCCAACAGAGGCCCATTCCGGTGAAAAGGTCGGCCCATTTGACTTGGTCAAAAGGTAACGGGCCAGCCCACGGAAAGCCTATTAATGGCAAGTTCGTATATAGCCCATTTACGGCCCGCTAACTCACGGCCCATTACGGCCTATCGGAGTTAAGCCCAGTAGCTTCATCTGGGCCATCCAATATGATTCCAGCATGTTGTAACTTCCGACCCATGTATGGTCCATGATGTCTTTCGGCCCATACGAGCCCATCTGTAACACTTGGCCCATTAACGACCCGTGGTGAATCTAGCCTGCAATGGACAGTGTACCGCTTTATACCCATTAACGGCTCATTATTCCATTGGGTCGTTTCCAACCCGTGTTATCTTTCAGCCTTCTCAGGGCCCATTTATTCTTGGCCTTATTTCCAGCATTCGGTTACTTACGGCCCGTTACTGGCCTTTTCTACTTCTGGGACAAATTCAGCCCGTGGTTACAATCGGCCCATTTGCGGCCCGTTAATCTGTTGGGGCGTTTTCATTGTGTCATCAAATACAGCCGATTAATGACGGCCCGTTATGCTCGGCCCATGAACGGACGATTCCAAATCTAGCCCGTTTATGGCCCATAATGCGGTCTGTTATTGGTCCATGTTTGGCTGATCGATCATACGGCCCGTAGAAGGCCCATGGATGCTACGTCCAATAGAAGGCCCATTGTTTCTACGGTTCTTAGAAGGCCCGTTATTTATACGGCCCATAGGAGGCCCATGGTAATTACAGTAAATATGTAGCCCATGGTAATTGTGGCCTAGTTTTAAAAAATTGGTTATTGCGGCCATTAGCAAACCGCGGAAAAAGAACTGAACTGACTACAAGCAAACAAATAAACAATAAAACAAGGAAATAAATACGCAAGCAACTTATGCTAGGCTACTTCAGAAGAGCTCAAGAAACAATATCCTGGGTACCCATAATGCTGGCAAGATGCTTAGGAAGCTTATTAACTTTCTCTTGTTTGGCGCTTAAATCCTCTAGCGCTTGCTGTTGCACCAGAAAGTATGCATCTGAATTCTGTAGGGACTTCCTCAGTCCTTCAACTTCCTGTTGTAGCACATCTGTTCGATGTCTTTCAACTTGAAGTTGAGACTCAAGAAGACAAACTGATTCAGGCAGCGAGTTCGAAGAGCTTGTGCCAGCAGTAATGGCCAGTAACTCGAACTCTACATCAAGACATGACTTTTGGGTTCTCTCACTGTCGTCAACACTACAAGGAAACCCTCTATAAAGCAACACATATTCTACAACGTTTTGACTATATGTTGCAAAATTCATAATAGATACGCATAATAAGCATTGTAGCATATGCGTTGTAGATGTGTGCTCCGTAACTCCAAGTAAAGAGCCCAACGTACTAACCCAGCCTCTTGCCTAGCCCGGCCCAAGTTGGTTTTCACAATTAATCTAGGTCATTACCTTTCCCAGCCTCCCTATTCGTCCTCTCGATCCTATAGGCTCCCACGCCGCCCGCCGCCCCTCGACCTACCTCCATCCCAGAGTGCCGCCCCTCACCACTCCCCTGCGATCCTCCGCCGAGGAAGGCCGCCCCTCACCACTCCTCCTGCGATACTCCATCCGGGTGCGCCGTCCCTAGTCAACGCTCCCCTGCAACCCTGCTTCCCGGCGCGCCGCCCCTCGTCACCGCTTCCCTACGACCAACTACGTCTACTACCTTCGCACGACAGTCTGCAACTACGGGCAGAGTTACTGCTGCAACCACCCTCGCGATCGCGCTGCCATGGTGAGCCGGACCGCTTCTCTTCTCCCAATTTTATTCTCCCCATCTTGCTCTGTTTGACTTCAGTATTGTTGGGGATTGCTAGTTACGACTTGCCAGTCCCTGATAATGACAGACAAGTTGAATATAGATGGTTTGTGCGGAGGGGAGATTCTAGCTAGAGCCTCTTGTTGTGATTCAATTGATATCAGTTATGGCTTATAGGACCCTGTCACGAGCCCATGGAAGTAAAATTTGATTGTGCAATCGTTGGTTGCTTGATTATGTGGTTGACTGATTGTATAATAAGGCTGCTTGTGTTAGTCCCGTGGTTGATGATGACAATTCAAAGTTCCACTTTTTGCTTATGGTGCCACTTGCTTATGTTGTAGGCCTGATCAGTCACTCCGTCATATGGTCATATTTCTTTTCGAGACTTCATAGCAAGTTACAAATCAAATTTCTCTACTAAGTAATAATTATCTCCACTCAGTGCAGAGAAAGGCAATCGCACTCAAGCACTAAATATGTTGCAATGGACATGACCTCAAAAATTTCCCCCTCTTTTATTTGAGGCACAGTTCAGTAACTTTTTTATATATTTCATTCGCTTAAAAGGCCATTTAGATCTCTATGCTCTCTGCTACTACAAACTGAGGAGCAGGTTGACAGCTTTACGCAGCTTGGTCGACTAGGTTGCCGCAACGCTGTGGGAGAAGGATATCGGTGTAGAGCATGGCAAAGCCGAGTACTTGTTGGATCTGAGGGCTTCTGATCCATAGTTCTCCGCATTATCATCCATCAACATTTGGTGAAATTAGCACTCAGCTGCATAAGGCTTTCTCCCCACTACAGTTAGAGTTCAAGATCGAAAGGAAGGTAATCTGGTGATCAATCACTGTTGCTTGTTACAAAATTCTGAAAAATATTATTGAGTACATCTACCATGAGCTATGCTTGCCATTTAAAAAGATGTTTATGTGAGCTGAATGTCATATCAATTTTTTTATGCAAGCGAATCTTGCGATTTACTTATGATTTATGAACAGAAATTTGTTTACTGCGTAACCCCTAAATACAGTAGAAGGGAAACAAATCTTATAAAACTACGCTGAGACAATTAGTACTTATTTACTCAAGTGACATGTTAGATAAAATTCCACACCTATCACAACCTATCCGACTTCTGTATTTTTTAAAGATAACTGAACTAGATTGTGTTCCAGGAATACAAAACCATAGGTGTTTTCCATTTATTCACTTAGCTTTTGGAATTTGATTGATGTCCCCTTCTTCTATTATTAACAACGTATACATATACGGTTCTGTCTGCTAGTTTACCAAATTCTAGACACTTCTTTTGTGGTTCGTGCTTCCTCTTTATACTATGCTTGCCTACATCCATAGTGTCACTCCTTTATTCTCTTGATGTGTTTTTTATTACAACGAAGAATACACACCATGGGGAAAAGAGAAGTAAATTTGTAGCCTATGGCCACTTTATAAATACTAACATGTTTCTGATTCATCATGAGGTCATGTACTGATGGATTGCAAAAAGAAAAAGAAAAATAATGTCAATTGTTTCAATATCACTTTAATAGGCACCGTTCATCTGTAGTGTCCTTCAATTATTAGACCATATTCAATATTATTTTTTGGATGCCTGCAACTTCCATTTAAATATATCACCATATCTCTATCTGATTTGTATTTGTAGTCTACAAACAAGACATCCTAATTATTTGTTCGAACATACTACAGTCTTCTTTTCTCTGCTGTGTCTTCTCCTTTTCTTAATAGTATCACTGCCTTTGATTTATCTGCTTAGATGTGCTGGTTAGAGTTTGATCTGGATATTTACTAGCTATTTTATTAGGAGTTGGTGGTAAATATGAACTAATGCTTGATCCGCCCTGCTGTCCTCGCTGCAGAGCATGCAAAATCATTGGGTTGGTACTGGGAGTACCTCATTTATGATGGATCTTATGCTTCAAAGCTTCTTTTTATTGTCTAATATGTTTTATTTGTACTAATTTGGTAAATCTAATTTATCTTTTGGATTAATATGTCCCTATTGATATAGTAATATTTTGTTACTTGATTAATGGTCAAACACACTGCTTCTCTATCTTCCAGTAGGTGCCTCAGAATTTTGCAGTTTATCATACCATACTGCTACTCGAATAAAAATGTCTATCTTTGTGTTCTACATTAAAGGTATCATATGAAGTTTAATTATTTTAAGCGTTCATCACCAAAACTACTTTGTTTGTAGTGAAAGTATTCATAGAATTTCATAGATGTTGCACATCATGAGATTAACATGTAGAAGAATGTATTCATAACCATAAAGTAGAGGAAAAGATGCAAACACGACATGTCTTTGCCTCTCAACATTTTGTGTTATATATCATGTTTCTATTAATTATTTTGCTTGACATGATTCTTCCCATGGTAACTTTTATTTTCTCTAACAGACAGGAAAAAAAGTATTTTTAATGAGCCTAAAAAATCACAACAGAAATGTAGCTCTTGCTACAGTTGTAAGTTGTGATCCTAAATTTGAACTTGATGGTGCTGAAATTACTAATGAATTCTAGGTAGTGCATGTCGAGATGGCACTTGTGAAAACTGAAGATTAGGTACAGAGTCGCAAAAACTGCAACTCTTGGTAATGCAGATTTGGTTGTGCATGTCAACCTTTGTAAGTGACTAATATCCTGCCTATATCAATACTTGCATCATGTCAATGCATTGTGTGTTAATAGTTCATTTTTTTTGTAGATCCAAAAGATAAATGGACGATTCTATGGGTGTGTGTGGCAAGTATACTACAATGATGATGATGTTCCTGTTCATGATGATGAAGACGGATGGTTTCAGTTTTAGTTAAGCTGTAGGGATCATGTTCCTGTTGGATGATGTTTGTCGATTTTGTTTTAGTTAAGTTCTAGGGATGTTGATGGATGCTTTCAATTTAAGTCAAGAAAACATTTCGATTGTATATCCATTTGGATGATTTTCCTTGTGTAATATCCCCTATTATAATCCAACAATTTTATCTAATATATGATTCTTCCTCTCGCGAGTAATTCTCTTGTTTTTCTTTACTGGAGATTCATAGTTATCACCATTATGTGAAGCACTAATTTAATTCCTGGCAATATGTATAAAAAATAATATTATTGACATTATAAATGAACCAACACTTGAAGCGTTGCAAATCCTCCGTTGCCAAGCCGTGGGATTTTGTTCCCTATACAATAATCACCAACGCATAGAAGTGTTGCACGAGTCTGTTTTATGTGTTGTATTTTTGCAACGGTCCCTTTTACCAATGATAATATAAGCGTTGCATTATGCGCTAGCAACACCGGATAAGGCAACGCATCCTAAACCGTTGGTACAGACACTAACAACGGATATATGGACTTCTAGATACGGAAAAATGCGTTGCTATAGGGGGGTTCATGTTGTAGTGCAAGATAGTTTTTATCAGCTTTCTTGGAGACCAACAGGGATGTCTCACTTTCTTGAACCTTATCTGCATTACTTCCTTTACCATTGCATAACGTGGTACTGTTCTCCAATATTTGTTCCGCATTCTAAAAGAGAAACAAGCAGGCACATCACAGGCTTACCATGTTGTATATGAAACTCATTTTGGTAAATCAGTTCAGTAGTAAACTGGACAGGATAACAGCATGAAACAACATATATCTATGTACCATGGTCACTTTATGGTCTATATCATTCTAGTTTTTGTTGCCAAATCAAGATAGAGACACAGTTCAAATAATATTTGTTCAAGACAAAGAAGAATAAACATAATATAAGTGTGGGAAACTATAGAGAAATAACAACACTTGTAATGTGCATGACATGTGAACATAACTGTTTATTCAATTGAAACTGAAATAAACATAGAGCAACTTACAACAGCAAACCAGTTAAAGAAACAGGTTTAAAGCATACCTGTTGCGCCATTGGAGTTTCAATTCCATCCTTCAAATTTGAAAATAGTTGGTATGAGTAAGTACAGTGATGCAAGAGCAAAGGAGTATGAACCATAGCTATAGAACCTGACCTGAGAATAATTCTTCTTCACCTTTAAGAGTCGAGTTGGGATTTGGAGTGGTGGTCCTCGTGCTTTGGGCACTGCAGTTCCCTTACTAACTACTCGTGTTTGGGTGCTCGTTGGTGGAGATGGTGCTGTGTCAACTGGAACCGGGTTACTATCTGGTGGGGTTGGGGTTAGAAGGGGTGTAGCTGGTTCTCTGTCCAACTGGGTAGGGGTACAATCTGTGAGAGTCTGGGTTATGTTTGGTGGGGTTGGTTCTTGGGAAAGTATAACGGTGGTTCTATCTGCATCAACTGGTAGCACTATCTTTTCTGAAGACCGTGTTGTTACTCCCTTAGATACTGCCATCACCCTCTCCAATTCAAATGGCTGATAAATAAGAAAAGTAATTGAATGTACAGACATTGTATGATAGACAGGTGCAATGGATAGTGGGGAATAAAAGAGGGCATGAAATAATTCACATTTATGTTGTCTAACCAAACAGGATAGGATGACACAATTTCACATATAGGATGGCTAACTAAACATGATAGCATGACACAATTTCACATTATGATGGCTAACTAAAAAAGATGGAAATACATAGTTCAAAATATGATGACTATGTAAATAGGATGACATGATATAACTATATAATGTGTTTATTAAATAGGTTAGCATTCCATAGTTCACATACATGCCGCCTATGAAAACTTGATAGCATGATATAATTCATGGACAGAATGACATAATTCAAAATATGATGACTGTAAACACTAAACAGGATGAGATGATATAACTATATGACGTCTTTATTAAATGGGTTGCCATGCCATCTCTCCCTAATAATAAAGCACGGATTGAGTCTCCGGGCTCACCATCGCGACGCTTTTACAGAAAAGTCCTTGTGTTTTTTATAATTGAACACGCAGTTCTGATGATTAGGTCGACCCGAACCGGTACGAGCAAGAGAAACGACGAAAAAAACGTACACATGACCCAGCCTCCCGATCCCCTTGCAGCCGTCATCGCCGCCCGACCATGGAGTCCCGGCCGCCAGCTCCCTGGAGATTTCTGCCTCCCTAAAAGTCCAGGTCTCTAGTCCAGCGCGCCGCCACCTCCTGCCGCGCACGCCTCACCATGCGCCTCCGGTCCGCCCCCCATCGCCGCACCCCGTCAGTCCCCTGCCCCCCGTCACAGCGCGCCGCCGGACCGCCTACCGTCGCTGGCTCTCCCCAGCCCCGAGGTCACATCTCTTCCGGAGATCCTCTCCAACCCGTAGTTCCTCGCAGAGGGCACCCACTCACATCGGCATGTTAAGAGGAGGTACGTCGCCCCTCCTTGCGGACGCATGGACGAGGGTCTCACGCTGCCGCCGGCAGCGGCAACTACAGTGGACCACGTGCTCCAGCGTAGTCAGGGGAAAGCAGCGGCTCCGACTCCAATGTTGGCCTTGGCGGAAGCACGAAGGGGTCACACTGGGCGGCACTGTGGCAAGGGACAGGGTGTTGTGTTTCACGGTAAGATCGTCTATTGGTGGATTCCGTCTGGATTGGAGCAGTGCAACAGGAACAGTATCGGGGGTGGTGGTGGTCCAGGACGTGGGGACGGGGAGAGGAGAGATAGTTGTGAGCACGAGGTCCTTGCCGGCTGAATCGAATCAAAGCACTCCGTCCATCTCTATTGGCCTTGGACGAACAAGGTAATAAGGTACAGGACGAACATGAAGATATAAGGTTCATAGTTGTTGCACGTGATTTTTGTCTAATGGTGATATGAAATAATCCTATGAACATGTGGTAACCTGCTCCTTGTACGCTTCAGGATGGGAGATCAACATATTGTTGTTTTCTCTAGTTAATGTGAAGTTCCGGTCTATCTAAAAAGCAGGTAATGTCTAGCAATCTGCAGCAAGAACTCTATCCACTCATCTGGTCCAACTTACACCCATGGAATTCTCCATCCACATCTCTCTGTTCGTGAAAGCAACTGCTAAATTTGTATGGTAAGAGTGGTCGCGTACATGCATTCCATTGGCTACTAAATTAATTAATTTCCCGCGAATTACAATAGAATTTAATTAGGAGGGCAAGTAATTATTGGTGATAACTACTTGTTTTATTTTTGTAGGTGTGATTGTAGTCTTAGATCTTTGTAGAATTTTGTAATGTGGCTCAGATGTGTTGCGTGAATTTAGATAGCTTTGATATCTGAATATATACATTTTGCAGATCTCCTGTCCTTACTAAAATTAAAGTTCTGAAATAAATCTTCAGAAACAATGATGTTATGTCTGAAACTGATCTAAGTAGTGAGCCGAATTAACAATTATTTTCTCTGTTCTTAATCAGTACATAACACCTGTTTTCTTAGTTGTTAACTTAAGATTCGACCACTATGAGCAGCATTGCAGCAATCGGCCAGAGGCTTCCAATTTTTCATTTGAATGTGCTAGAGATATGTTTCTTTGCTTCATTTTCATTTGAATGTGCTGATGAAGAGTTGAAGCTAGAAGAAGCCCAACCGTCAAATAATCCTGAAGACCTATGGATTTGTCACCGAAGTGTTGAGCTTAGTAAGAGATGACATAAACTGTGAGCTTTCATCCGACAAATTTGTGCTGGTGTCTGGTTGGAAAACATGTTTCCTATTACCACCGCCCCTAGCAGCTCACATTTGTTTTGTAATATCTCTAGCAATTTCTCTAAATCCATTTTTATATGGCCTGATGATTCATCATCAAATGCCACGCATGTTGTGTGCCTTCAGAATGAGGTGTTTCATGTGGAAGGCCAAAGGATCCTTCAGTTTGCTTTCTCAATGTTTGACTAAATATTTCATTCATGTTCAACAGACCTTATGAGAAATCGACGGAGGCAGTGCGTGAGCTAGCTTCCTTGTGGCCGGATTGATACAGGCACTGCATGAGGAACCGAGCCACCGATGCAGGTCGGCGCTGGCTCCATTGCACATGGCAGCCGCCACCACACCTGCCGTCTCCGCATCTGAACAACCGCTGCTTTGTGAGCCGCCTCATCTAGCGAGGATGCTGCTGCTTCTGAGGACGCAGGAGCCGCCTCATCCGGTGAAGACTCGCCGCTGTTCCACAGTGAGGCCGCCGCTGGAGCGGTTTTTTCTGCACTAATAGCAGGTTTTTGCCGGCCCCTAAATTTTATCCTCTGCTTATCATGGTTATTACTTGTCCTTCCTCTGCAGAATTGAGCGCATGTTTTTTTATTATAGTATAGCCTTTGAGTTCCTTCTTGCATATTACTTGAAACATAGTTAAATTGTGTATATTTAGCAGCTTTTCTTCTTACAAGCAATTGTGCTTAACTCTGGTTACATTTCTGTATGGCCGCAAAATTCAAGCAATTGTATATATACATACTTTGGTCACAATATGATCATCGAATACAATATGACACTTCCTGCTAAATTTCTTCAGCTGTAAATTTGAGAATGTACTTCTCTTTATGTAATTAAGTTTGGATTACTAGATCTTATGCAAATGCCTTTTTTGTTCCTTAATCAGTCCGCCTGTAGAGCTCCACAGATAGAGTTGGATGTGTTCGATGATGGAGCTACCTGCGTTGGCTGTGTTGTCGGGTAGGCTGACTATTTTTGTTAGTTCTGAAATGCACTGATGCTAATATATAAGTATATATCGCTACTGCTGGGGGCTGCTATTTATTTATAGACAACTCCTGAATTTAGTATGTCAATATTTTTTGACCTATTTTTGTTCTTGTTACTCATTAAAAATATTAGTTTTCTTGCTCAAAATCATCTTACAATGTTTCATGTTACCACAGATCATGGCAAGGAATAAATTTTACAACCAAAATCATATTCTACCAACATATTTGGTGCATATTATCATTTAGCAGTATGCTGGCTGTGCCTTGCTATGATAAATGGAGATCTTAGATGTACTGTTGTTCCGTCAGGCATTGAACCTCTCAATGACTGACCATGAAAGATATGTGTAGCTCTAATTTTCTCGATATGTTTCTGTTTTCAAGGATAATTCTTACTCCTTTTGGAATTACCATCTGTAAACATGTTTGGAATTATCATCTATGTAGATCTGTGCAGATTCCAATCTCTTCATATTTACATCAAAGAGTTTGTTTTTCGAATGGTCGTCATGTATACTAAACTCCCTGCCCCCCTCTCCTATCACATGTGTTGTTCACTTGCCATCAGTGAGCTCCATAAAACACGACTACAGGGTGCAGAATGCTTGCCACTTAGTTAACGTTGTAGACATGTAACACTATAATGTTGGACAATAAATGAATTCGACTACATCCAAACGAACTTATCTTGCTTCCAAGAAGAGTAAAACCATCTTTAATAACTTCCTGTACTTTGCTTATATTCATGTTTCTCAACATGTTTGGAATGTAGTCCCCCCCCAAATGTAGTATTTACCTTCCATTTGGAGCATAGGGTGCAATTTTTATCAGTTGCTGTCTAAAACCCCACTTCTCTGGTAAAAACGCTATCCACCTTCAAATATACTCCCTCCGTAAAAAAATATAAGCTTTACGGAGGGAGTATACAAGTTCTCTGATATGGTAGTCGTGGGAAGACTATATTTTTGATTTACATTGTAAATGATTTGAGTGACCACAAATGTGACTTTCTTTTTTGTTTCTTTTTCAGTTTTCAGCTCCTAGATGAGAAGGAAAGGATGTACTTGAGCAATATGAGAAGACCCAGTTCCATTATCTCAGAAGCCAGAAGTCTCCCATTTACTGACTTTGGTACTATTTTTTAAAAGAATGGTCAATCTGCTATCAGCACCATGATTATGTGTCAATTGTAGATTCTTAATTGCTTAGAATTATTTTATTTGTTTAATTCCTTCTGTTGATATTTATTCAACAACAAAATATTTTCAAGATTGGTCCGTGTGAGGATCAAACATGTGAATGGATGTGGCATCAAGCTAAGTCTGTTGATACCTTGCTCACCTTTTTGTTTTGCTTTGAGTGGGTTATGACTTACTTTCTGATTGTTGTTTGTGAGAAAATACCACCTCTATTTGTCTCTCTGAATTATCATTGGTCATTGCGACAAGGGTGATTCAGAGTTGTAGGTTGTATGCTGGTCTAATATGGCAGGTCCCACAAAGAAAACATACAAGGTTAGTAGCTTCTACAACTGAAACATACTAAGGTTTTTCATGTAACTACATCGTTCCTATTATTTATCTATTATAATTAATGAAAAAATAATGTCAAGGTCCCTCAAGTTGTAGGGAGTTGTTTAGTTCAGATGTGCACGGGAATGGGCTCACTGGGATCTTGGTAGGAGGTGAATCTTGTGGTCATGAGCCTGGACATCACGCTGGTGCGCTTCCTAGGGAGGTGCGTCCATGCGCTGTGCTTGGATGGCGAATCGAGATGAGGCTTAGTGGCTGCTCGCCTCTCTGAATCACGGATACGAAACTTGGTGGCTGTTCACCTAATGGAGTTCGAAAATGGCGTCGAGTTATTTCATGGGCTAATTGTTGTGAGTGCCAACGATTTCATTTTGACCATATAGGACCAGCCTATGTCATTGCCGGTAGCAACGATATAACAACCTAAACGTCGCTGATACCAAATACTCATATGTTCCTAAATATACGTCTTTTTAGACATTTCTAATGAATTACGACATATCGGATGTATATAGACATATTTTAGAGTGTAGTTTCATTTATTTTGCTTCATATGTAGTCATTTGTTAGTCTTTAAAAAGACTTATATTTAGGAACCGAAGAAGTACAAAGTAATACTTCTAGAATTTTTGAACTGAAGGTTATATAATTAAGTTTTCTAAAGAAAGTGTTGATATTTATAAATTTCAATAGAAAACAACATCAGTCAGTTTCATCATGATTATATTTATAGAATCCAGCCGTGTCCCCCCCACACAAAAAAAATCCAGCCTTGTTCGACTCACCGACACCCGTCAGCGATGCACAAGGAGAGCTTGGAGTTTGGATCTTGCTCCATAGTGAAGGGCACAACTATACCTAAACCGATAGGGTGATTACATCAGCGGAAGCAATGCGTTCACAAATTACATGATCGTGTGTGTGGATCGTTTCTCCCGGTGCAAAATTACATTTGTGTGCGTGGATCGTTTCTCCCGGTGCAACGCACGGGCAGCTTTACTAGTAATTCAAATAGATGATGTGTATGTAAACATGATGGCATGATATAATTCAAATATATGATTTATATAGTAAGCAAGTAAGCAGATGGCAATCCATATATGATGTAAAAACTAAGCAATGCAAGACAACATGCATGACATGGGTAATGTAACCCTGCCAAGTTTGAGCATAGACCTCAGGGGGAAAATAGGACTGGTCATCAGTCTCTGGATCCTCCTCTGTGGAGCGCTCTGTAACCAGCAAGATGTCTACTTCAGCAGGTAGCATTGTCTGCTCTGAATACCTTGTTTTCACTCTAGATACTTCCATCACCGCTTCAAATGGCTGATGCATAGGAAGAGTAGTTGAATATACAAGCATTATCGACACATGGAACACGTAATACAGAAAAATGATAGCATGATATAATTCACATACATGATGATTGGCTAAACAGCATGGCATTGCGTAATTCACATATATAATGCCTATGCAACAAGATAGCATTGCATAATTCACATACATAATCTCTTGCAACAAGATGGCAATGCATAATTCACATATATGGTAATTATAAGCTAAACAGGTGGCATTCACACAAAGCATGTCTAAACCAATCAAATGACATAGCAATGCAAGACACCATACACATGATATGAGCAACATAACCCTGCCAAGTTAGAGCATACACCTCGGGAGGCAAATAGGACTGGTCATCTGTCTCTGAATCCTCCTCTAAGGAGCTATCCATAACCGGCGAGATATGCGCTTCGTCAGATAGGATAGTCTGCTATGAAGACCTTGTTTTCACTCCAGAATTTTCCATCACCGTGTCAAATGGCTGATACACACGAATAGTAGTTGAATGTACTAACATTGTTGATAAATGTAATACAAAAAAAAGGATGGCCTGATATAATTCACATATAAGATGACTTGCTAAGCAGGATGGCACTGCAAAATTCACATATATGATGCATGGCTAAACAAGATGGCGTTGCATAATTCACATAAACAATGAATAAACTAAACCGACGGCATTCACACAAAGCATGTCTAAACTAAGCAGATGACATATTTGATGTATAAAGTAAGCAATGCAAGGCACAATATGCATGATATAACCAACATCAGCATGCCAAGTTAGAGCGAAGACCTCAGGGGGTAAATAGGAGTGGTCTTCTTCTTCTGAATCCTCCTCAGAACAGATATCTTCCTCTCGATTACAATCCGTAATAGGTGGAGGGGGGCTGCCTTTGCGCCTACCATGGAGCGATGCCTGCATGAAATTTTATTGCCACGCATGGCTCGTCTCTTTTGCTCTACATGTTTAGTTCCATTGTGTACAGTAACTGGCATGCATAGGAATAAAACATAGTGAGATTATGTAAGGAGTGCATGCAGAGATCTAGAGTGATGGTAGCAACCTGTGGATAGACGCAAAACCAATGATAGCAGGCAGATAATGGCTTCAGTTAAAAAATACAGATAATGGCTTCTTTACTGTTTGTTTCCCACCCAACCTGAAACTCATAGTAGACACCAGAGATTAACCAGATAGTAGATAGATACTATTGATTGCGGCCCCGATATGTACCCCACAACCATTTAAAAACTCAAGTTCGACCATTATTTTGGAGCTGACTCAGAGTCTAATCCATCAACAGGACGATAAAGTATCGTGTAATATTAAGCGATGAATAATGTAAGCAGACACGAAAGAGTGCGGCCTCTCTTGCGGACCCGTGTAGTCCTCGAGGTCATCTGCTCGGTTGATCATGATAATGCAGTTATCATGGCTGCCGGTGGGGGGAAGAAGATCTGAGGCGGCGAAAGACAGTCTGGAGGCCGGATCCCTGCTATGTTGGACCCTTCTGTCATTGGAGAAGCTGAGCTGGGGTGGATGATGGAGCCGCGGGAGCGGGACAAACCACACAAGGTTTTCTTTGAAAATTATCTATAAGAGAAGTAATTCTGTAAGGGCTCGTTTGAATTGGAGGATTCTAACAACGCAGGTATAGGAAATACATAGTAATAGGATAGGAAAGCATGTGCAAAATAGAGAATTTAAAAAGACAGGATTTCTGCCAATCTGGGTGTTTGGTTCACAAGAATTGGCAGATCACGGGATGCAAAGAAGCATGGTCAGTTTACGTCAAACCACAAGAAAATGTACGGTTATAATGCTATTATGCTACTATCTCTGTCACAGCCGTTGATTGATTACTATAAATAGTAGCAATAGTGAGCATGCATCATGTTAAAACCAAAGAAATTTGAATTGAGGAAGATTCCCAAGCCTCATAAATCTTTTCAAAATGAGAAAGTTAAAAATTTCTTCAAATGAGCCCAAGGAAATGTTCATTTTACTCCCTGAAAATATTGGCAAGAGGTAATAATCCAAACCAATATCTTTAGAGCAATAAAAGTAATTAATTTAGGCATTTGAATCAAATCATAATGTATTTGAATTGTCTTTATTTCTGTTATAAAAGAAATATATGTCCAATAATTTTAGAAATTATTGTGGGGCTCTAGAGTAATATCTCTAGTCCATACCATAATTTACAAAAGCAAATAAATTGGTTTTGTGCTCCTACTAAATCAAAACCAGATAGCAGAAAAGAAAAACAGAAAAATGAATAAGAAACAAAACTTACCGGCCTTACCAGTAGAAGCCCAGCCAAGCCGCAGCTAAGCCCACTAGCGCCTCTAGGGTGTCGTGAACCTCAGGCAGCTGCGTCGCAGCAGCACAGCGATCGCGGACAGCTCTTGCTTGCCATGGAGCTGCTCCCCTCGTCCCATTTTCCTTGCTGCAGAGACATGCGCAAAACCCTGCACTTCTTCCCTCTCTCCCTGGATCTCCTCCCCCTCTCTTCCTCTCGTTCCCAAGCGAGGCTGAGAGCCGCCGACGCCGCTCGACACGTCCACCGTGGTCCCCTCGCCCCACGGACGTGTTCCCGAGCTCCGCAACGACGAACTCATCCTATGCATTGAGTCACGCAATGCAGGGTGCCCTGGAACACCATCAACATCATCGTCTTCAACCCACGGCCGTCGAGATCGCCGACGACCTCCTATCATCACCAACCCCTCCCCGAGCCCACTGAGTCCTCCATTGCAATCCCAGTGAGCTCCTCTGTCTTCCCCCTCACTCCCCGTGCTCTAATTTGCGAGCTAGCCACCACCCCGCGAGCACCCGACGTCGTCGTCCGCCATGGCTTGCGAGCTCCATGCTCTCGAGCCCCTCCGCTTAGACCAGTTGCTCAGGTGTGCTCCTACTGCCCCATAGGTGCTGCCTAGTACCCCTGTTGCTCCTGCGGTGCGCTTCAACATCAATTTTGCCGACGCCCGATTCCGGCCACCGCCAAACTGCTCACCGTCGTCGACTCCGGGCACCCCGCGAACTACTTCTGCCTCCGTTGGATGCGCGGGCGCATGGGCTACCTCGTGGTGCCTTCCTCCGCCGCTTTCGTGGCCTCCCGGTGCTCTTCCGCCATGGCCAGAGGTCACCGGTGGCTAACCGCCGGCGTAACCGGCCATTAGGGACTAAACACCTCGCTAATCACCCCCAAGAGCCACTACCAAGTGGGTCCTTGTGCCTGTTTAGGTTAGTCTAGTTTTCTGTTTAGATTAGTGCTAATCCCATTGAGCCCACGTGTCATCTTTGACTTGTCCTAATCAGCATTGACTAGTCCCATCTGTCAACGACACTCACCAGCCTAGGTCACTGACCATCGGGTCCCACAAGTCAGGTTTGACCTGGCCGACCCAGTTGACCTGCTGACATCACCCTTGTGTAGTGATGATGTAATAATATGATTTCTGGATTAAAAAAATAAACTAGGAAATTCTAGAAAATGTTTAAAACTTCTAAAATTCATAGAAAAAATTCTATAACTCCAAATGAAATAATTTATATATGAAAAATTATCATAAAAATCCAATCTATCCATCTGTACCATTTCCATGCATGTTAGAGAAACTTTTGGCTACTGTTTAGGGAAAATCAAATAAATGGCATTTGAATAACCACATGTGGAGTTTGAATTTGAACCTTTTGTTCAAACCGTCTTCATTTAATTGTGTTGCTTGTTGCCTTAGCTCAAACAACAGCATATTGCTGTGTCATGATCATGCATCATATTGTTGCATTGCATTGATTGTGTTTCCTCTCTGTTGCCGGTAATTGTTCCCCCTTAGTGGATGTTGTTCCGATGATGAGTTCGATGACACCGATGAAGAGCTATACTATCTTCAGAAGTGCCAAGCAAGCAAAACCCCCTTGTTCATTCCGATACAATCCCACTGTCTCACTCCTGCTCTCTTTTACTACATTAGGATAAGAACGATTCAATTGTTACATGTTGTGGTAGTTGAACCCCTTTCCTCTGCATGACCTGTCTTTGCCACAGTAAATAGTTGATACCCACTAGCATGAGTAGGATTTGTTGGAGCCCTGATGTGCCTACTCATTCATGCTTGTTTGTCATGCCTACTACTGCTGAGAGTTGAGTCAGGTCCGATTCATCGGGGATGAATTGGAATGGAGTGAACATGTCCTACTGTTGAGAGCTAAGAGTGTGAACACAATTTGGTAAAAGTATTGATGAGAGGCCATGTAGGAGTACATGGTGGGTTGTTTCATTGGAACCGTCCCTGAGAACTAAGATCTGTATGTGTGATTTAAGATCAGCTACTACCACACGTTGGGCCCG
Organism: Triticum urartu; assembly: GCF_056163025.1. Taxonomy (NCBI): domain Eukaryota; kingdom Viridiplantae; phylum Streptophyta; class Magnoliopsida; order Poales; family Poaceae; genus Triticum; species Triticum urartu. Next base: position 356,816,942 of record NC_141876.1, on the reverse strand, counting down.
AAACCAATGGACCCTCTTGACTTATTAACAGCCCTTGTCCTCTGTCCAGGAGTTGCAAGTAGTTTCTGGTGTTTGTAGTATACTGGAGGCCTTGCGTAGCGCTAACCCTAGGGGTGGGCTGTGATGCGGTAGGTATGTGGCCCAGTGTACCGAGACACCCGTTTGGTGCCTCGAGAACCCCGTACACATTGTTTAGGGACGTTGCGGACACCCCGATCAGATCTCCTTGCGGATGGAACCCGAATAGGCGATAAACCTCAACTAGGGACTTGTGTGGTTAGTCAGGTCGTGGCCGACACCCTCGCTAGGATTCCGCATGAAGGTTGCCGAGATACATGACGTGTACATGGTGGTAAGTGGCGAGAGCGTGTGTGAAGAAGTACACCCCTGCAGGGTAACAAAACTATTCGAATAGCCGCATCCGCGGTTAAGGACTACTTGGTTGCTTATACAGTTCATAGAAAAGTGAAAGTGGATACTCTAAAATGCGCAAGATAAGCGTGAGTGCTATGGATGGCCTTCTCGTAGGGGGACGGGAGCGGATCCATAGTGGTGTATTGATATGGTGAATATGTGGACTCGTGTGCGCCACCTCAAAAGAGTTACCAGCAGTCATAGTATAGGATAGCCACTGAGTCAAAGCTGGCTTGCTGCAGTTAAACTCCACCACCCTTTTTTGTTGATACTAATGCATATGTAGCTAGTTCTGATGTAAGTCTTGCTGGGTACATTTGTACTCACATTTGCTTAATTTATGTTTTGCGGAGAGACTTCAGTCTCACTAGTAGTTCTGCGTGCACTTCGACATTTAGCTTGTTACCTCAGCTATGATCTTGTACCCTTGGGAGGGTCTTGTAGATACTCAGGCTTCTCAGCCCTTTTCATTTGTAGTTGTCTGTACTTAGACATGTTAAGCTTTAGTTGCCTGTATGCTCTATATGTTGGGTCATGTGACCCATGATTGTAATTCTTACTATGTATGACTCTTCGAAGCCTTCTGAATAAATACTTTGAGTCGTAGAGTTTTGTTGTGATGCCATGTTGTATTTGCATATATCGAGAATATTGTGTGTACGATTTTGAAATGCTTGGTATGTGCGGGATCCGACAACCTAGTTGTTTATTCCTGGTAGCCTCTCTTATGGGGAGATGTCTCCTAGTGCTTCCATTGAGCCATGGTAGCTTGCTACTGCTCCAGAACACTTAGGCTGGCCGGCATGTGTCCTTCTTCGTTCCTGTGTCTGTCCCTTCGGGGAAATGTCACGCGTTGTTCCTTTAAGTCACTAGTAGAAAACAGGGCTATGGTCCAGGCCGGCTCAGCCCATTAGTCCCGGTTCAGTCTAGAACCGGGACTAATGTGAGCATTGGTCCCGGTTCGTGCGGCTAAGGCATTAGTCCCGGTTCATCTAGACCTTTTGGTCCCGGTTGGTGGGATGAACCGGGATCAATGGGCCTCGCTCCTGGCCCACAACCATTGGTCCCGGTTCGTGCCACAAACCGAGACTAAAGATTAGACCTTTAGTCCCGGTTTGAGGCACGAACCGGGACTAATGGGGATGAGACCTTTAGTCCCGGTTCGTGCCACGAACCGGTACTAAAGGTCCCATTTTCAAACTATACACCCCCCCGTGGATCGCCTTTTCAGTTTAAAAAAATAAAAGAAAATGATGGAAATGTCAAAAAAATAAAAGAAAATAAGTTTCACATGTGATATGTGGTCTAGTTGTTGGGAAAATTTACAAATATGAATTTCGACTTAATTTACAAAATCTCTCTGGAATTTGTAAAATGGGCATAACTTTTGCATACGAACTCGGATGAAAAAGTTTTTTATATGAAAAATCATCTACTCGAAAAGTTACATCCGATGGAGACCGCCTACGGCCTGTTTGCAAATTTCTAGAATCCTCAAATTCCAAAAGGAAAAAAAGTTATGCTCAAATTTCAGTTTTTTTAAATTTTCAGTAAATCTGGTCAAACTATGGTCAAACTACTTATTCAAGAAGTATTAGTGTTACTAAATAATTATTCAAGAATATTAGTGTTATTAAATAATTATTTCATCTTTTTTGAATTTTGGTCAAATCTGGTCAAACTATGGTCAAACTGTGGTCAAACAATGGTCAAACTACTTATTCAAAAATATTAGTGTTACTAAAAAATTGTTGTTTTTTAGAACAATAGTTTTAAACTCAAACAGTGAAATATGTGACTTCATGCTCAAGCTAAATTCCTGATGGTTAATAGGATTGACATCTTACTATTGTCAGGGAAACAACAAGTGCAGACTTGGAAACAAGGGAGAATAGAACCCGGAAGTTAAGCGTGCTCAGGCTGGAGTAGTGAGAGGATGGGTGACCGTTCGGGAAGTGAGATGATTTGGAATGATGAGGGGTGATTAGAGATTAAATTGAGCAGTGATGAGGGGTGATTAGAGATTAGAGGTTAAAATAATTCAGAAATTTGAAAAAAAAATTCAAAAAAAATTCAAATTTTTTTTTAAAAAAAATTCAAAAAAAAATCAGGAAATTTCCTTTAGTACCGGTTGGTGTTACCAACCGGGACTAAAGGTGGACCGGCCACGTGGAGGGCCTTTAGTCCCGGTTCTGGATTGAACCGGGACTAAAGGGTCAGGGCATTAGTACCGACACTTTAGTCCCGGTTCCAGAACCGGGACTAAAGGCCCTTTTTCTACCAGTGAGTCCTTGTAGCTTACTACGATTTGGGTTCATACGCCGATGACCGACACGTTCGTTGCTAGGTCATGTAGCCTGTTCCTGTAAGTTAGTGCCACCTTGGGTTTACGACTAGTCATGTCGGCTCGGGTTCTCTGTCATATGGATGCTAGAGACACTATCATATACGTGAGCCAAAAGGCGCAAACTGTCCCGTGCCAGGTAAGGTGGCACCAATGGGAATACCGTGCATGAGGCTGCAAAGTGATATGATGTGTTACATGCTAGATCGGTGTGACTTAGGACCGGGGTCCTGACAATCTCTTAGTCTTGTGCTTCATGAATAGGAATTTTAAAAGGACGACAAGTGGGTATTAAAATTCCTACGGTTTTCTTTCAAGGAGCCACTAAAGGAAAAAATCCTACAGTTTTCCTTTGCTCCATTCCTTTGAACCAGATGCATGAATAGTAGTACCATAGGAAACTTTCCAATTCCCATGTTTTTCCTTCACTTTTCCTTTCAAGCACTCACGATTCTAGTAGGCAGGCTTGAGCAAGGAAAATCCTACACTCAAAAAATGTTTTTGTGCTACTTCCACTACTTTGGACCTAGGCCACTGCCCTACTAGCTCAACTCCCAGGCCCATCGACAAATGCACAATTCAAACACGTAGAGATAAATAATGATGGCATTCAAGAGAATCCATCATAGATAGCTAAGTTGCTTGGTACCTCGCTGCTTGTCATATAGTAGGAGAAACTAATCGTATTTCACGTTACTATGTGTGCTTGATACGTCCATTTTGCATCATGCTTTTATATCGATATTTATTGCATTATGGGTTGTTATTACACATTATGTCACAATACTTATGCCTATTCTCTCTTATTTTACAAGGTTTACATGAAGAGGGAGAATGCCGGTGTCGGCGTTCTGGGAATGGGGGTCCCCAGACTTGCCTGCCTGTGGCCTGCGGCGTGGCTCAAAGGGGGGCCCAGCACGGCCCATCTTCATCAACACAGACCAAAGACCCTCGCGAGGGGCCAAGCCTCGTGGGGCGGACAACACGGAGCTTCCTCAGGCACGGCCTCATCAGGCTGGCTCGCGAGGAGGCGGAGAGATCAAGGCGGGGTACCTCACGAGGTGCCCATGACGCAAGCCATGACGACCAAAGGCGCCAGGAGGGTGCCAGCCCGCGCAGTGTCCTCCTTTCCTCTTTGGTGCAAAGGGGGCAAGCACAGCCGCGGAGTACCGAGGCATCAGGCAAAGGTTGCCATTTCGGTGCAACAAGACCAAGACCAGCATGACTGCAAGACGGAGGTCATTGTGGAGCCCAAGACGGCGTCACCACCAGAGCTTTGTGCAGGCGAAGACTACTTTTGTCAGGATAGCTAGTACTAGCTGTCCCCCTTCAAATTAGCCCGCCATTGTTGGCTCCCTTCCCGCTCGATATTTGGGAAGAGGACTAGGGACTCTATATATAGGACGAGCCACCCACAGGGCAAAGGGGCAGAGAAAGAGGGAGAGTTTTAGGGGGATCGAGATAAGCAATCGAGGAGAGAGAGAGAGAAGGGTGATTGAACTCCTCCCAGTAGTTCATCGCCCCAGCCAAGAACAGACCCTCGCGAGGCTGTTCTTCCTTGTATCGCTCATCATCATCAGCCCAAGAGGCAATCCACCACACCACACACTGGAGTAGGGTATTACACCACAACGGTGGCCCGAACCAGTATAAACCCTGTGTCTCTTGTGTTGTTCTTTCCATAGCTTAGATCTTAGCGAGGCGGAGGGGTGCAGGTAGGTAGGAGGCGAAATCTCCGCGCTCACCCCAGTGTTTGAACCTCAAGGGTCTGCCGGAACCCGAAATCCGACATTTGGTGCGCCAGGTAGGGTGCACCGGAGTTTTCTCTTCCGCCACCTCCACGGCCTGCCTCGCGATGAGTAGCGCGTCGCCCGCTCCGGCCGCCGGCGCCAGCACGGGGGCCAGGGGGCTCCGAGCCCTGGCCCCAGCCCTACAACGGGTACAGTGGCCAGAAAAGTTCAAGCCAACGATGCCGCTGCACTACGGCGGCGCGACAGATCCGCTAGCCTTCTTGCTGGCGAGCGAGGAGGCCCTCCTCGAAGCTGGAGGTGACGATGGGGTCATGGCCAACTGGCTCCCCGTGGCCCTCACTGGCGCTCCGCGCACATGGCTGCTCCACCTGCCGGCAGCCTCCGTGGCCTCTTGGGAAGAGCCCCGCAGCCTCTTCCCCGCCCATCGCGCTACACCAACACCCCCGGTCGTCGCGGCCATCCTGGGCGGCTCGCAGGCGCCGCCTACAAGTCACCACGTCAAGCCGCTCATCCGCCGGGTCAGTGTCGCTTCCACGCGGCAGGGGGCTCTCCCGGACCGGGTGGCGTCCAAGGCCGCCCTGACCTTCAGCTCGGAGGACCACCCCTCCAACTCGGCCTGCTCGAGTGCGCTCCCCATGCTGTGCACCCCCACCATCTGCCAGGTGGCCGTCACCAGAACTCTCATCGATGGCGGTGCGGGCCTTAGCATGCTCTCGGTCGAGGCCTTCAACCTCCTCTGCATACCCCTGGATCGGTTGCAACCCAGCCGACCCTCTCAGGCGTTGGGGGCGGATCATCCAGCTCCTTGGGACAGATCCGGCTCCCAGTAACCTTCCGACACCTACAACATCTTCCGCACGGAGCTGGTCGACTTCGACATCACCCCCATCGGCCTCCCCTACAACGCCATCCTCGGCTACCCAGCGCTGGCCCAGTTCATGGTCGCGACGCACCCGGCGTACAACCTCATGAAGATGCCCGGGAGCAGCGGTGTCCTCACCGTGCACGGGGACACCGGAGACGCGCTGCGGGTGCTCAAGCTCGCCTTCAAGACTGCGGCGTCGGCACAGCCCGCCGACTTGGAGACCCCCGAGCCCAAGGGGGCTGCACCCGCCAAGAAGAAATAGTTGTTCACCTAAGACAAGGTAGAAACCAAGCAGATACCCGTCGATGAGGACGGGTCCACCAACGCCACTTTCACCATAGGCGCCGACCTCGAACCCGAGCAGGAGGAGGCCCTGGTCGGGTTCCTGCGCGCAAATAAGAAGGTATTTGCTTGGGAGCCTGATCAGTTGGCAGGGATCCCTAGGAGTGTAATCGAGCATCACCTCAACGTGTGCCCCAACGTGCGCCCTGTGAAGCAGAAGGCCAGGCGGCAGCCCAAAGAAAAGTAGGCCTTCATTGTCCAAGAGACCCGCAAATTAGAAGCCGCTGGGGTCATTCGCGAGGTCCGATACCCGGATTGGTTGGCCAACCCTGTCGTTGTGGCAAAGAAGGGAGGGAAGGAGCGCATGTGTGTCGACTTCACGAACCTCAACAAAGCATGCCCGCAAGATCCGTTCCCGCTCCCCCGCATCGACCAGATCGTCGATTCCACCGCGGAATGCGACCTGCTATGCTTCTTGGATGCCTTCTCTGGGTATCACCAGATCAAGATGGCGGTAGAAGATGTCAAAAAGACAGCCTGCCTAACCCCGTGTGGGGTGTACTGCTACACATGCATGCCATTCAGGCTGCGTAACGCAGGGGCGACCTTTCAGCGGCTGATACACATCACCTTGGTCCCGCAGCTCGGGAAGAATGTTGAAGCTTACGTCGATGACATTGTGATAAAGTCTCAGGAGGCCAGGACCCTGATACAAGACCTGGAGGAAACCTTCGCGAGCCTCAACATAGTGAACCTACGGCTCAACCCAGAGAAGTGTGTGTTCTGAGTCCCCTCGGGCAAGCTCTTGGGTTTCCTCGTGTCCCACTGAGGCATCGAAGCTAACCCGGAAAAGGTCAAGGCGGTGGAAGACATGAGCCCGCCAAAGACCCTAGAGAAATGCAGAAGCTCACTGGGCGCGTGACCATGCTAGGGCGCTTCATCTCCAAGTTGGGGGAACGAGCGCTGCCCTTCTTCCAGCTCATGAAGAAAAAGGGGCCCTTTGAGTGGACTGAAGAGGCCGACAAGGCATTCCAGGATCTCAAGAGATACCTGACCAGCCCACCGGTCATGGTGGCTCCGTGCCCTCAAGAGCCCCTGGTGCTTTACCTCGCCGCCACTCCCTACTCCGCCAGCGCAGCCCTGGTAGCGGTTAGAGAGGAGCGTCGAATCAAAACTGCAGCAGCAGCCTGGGACAAGGCAAAACAGGAACAAGGAAGGCCCACAGAAACCGCCATCGCGGCTGAGGAGGATCAGTCGCCGCAAAGGAGGGCACCGGAGGTGGAAGAGGCCCCTCTCCCAGATGGCCAGCCTCAGGAGGCCTCATCGCCTCAGGAGGCGCCATGGTCTATGAAGGGAGCCGCCAGCACTGACGCACCCAACCTCGTTGAGCACCCAGTGTACTTCGTCAGCACGGTTTTGCGGGATGCGAGGGCGCGGTACCCCATGCCGCAGAAACTCCTCCTCGTGCTACTGGTGGCCTCGCGCAAGCTACGACACTATTTTCAGGGTCACCCCATCAAGGTCATCTTGTCATACCCCCTGGAGAGAGTGCTCAGGAGCCCTAACTCAGCTGGAAGGGTCGCTGAGTGGAACATAGAATTGCAAGCGTTTCAGCTCGAATTCAGCATGACCAGAGTCATCAAGGGAGCAGCGTTGGCGGATTTTGTGGCAGAATGGACGGAGGCACCAGGCCTCAAGGCCGACGAGGATCGGTCCCTCTCCCCGGGAAGCGAGGCGCCAAAAGGCTGGGTCATGTACTTCGATGGGGCGTTCTCCAGGCATGGCGCTGGGGCTGGGGCGGTGCTTATATCGCCCACTCAGGACAAGCTCTACTATGCTGTGCAGCTCTATTTCCGGCAAGGTGAAAAGGTCTCCAACAACATAGCGGAGTATGAAGGTTTAATAGCGGGCTTGAAGGCCACAGCTACCCTGGGGGTGAAACGCCTCACCATCAAGGGCGATTCGCAGCTCCTTGTCAATTTCTCCAACAAGGTGTATGAGCCGAAATATGAGCACATGGAAGCCTACCTTGCGGAGGTCCGCAGGATGGAGAAGCAGTTCTGGGGGTTGGAGTTGCAGCATGTGCCCCGTGGCACCAATTAGCAGGCCGACGACATAGCCAAACGGGCGTCCAGGCGGTTACCTCAGGAGCCTGGCGTTTTCGAGGAGCGGCTCTTCAAGCCCTCAGCCCTACCGTCATTGTCAAACACGGCTCAGCCTCGGGAGGAGCTCCCCCAGCCACCTGCCTCAGGAGCTCCGGCCTGTGGCCCGACCTCAGGATCACGCCTGCTCCTGACGATGGGACCTCAGGAGGGATGCTGGATCACGGAGCTCCGAAGTTACTTGACACAAGGGACCTTGCCGGAGAAGGAGGAGGAAGCGGAGCGAGTGGCACGCCAGGCCATGGCATACTGCATCAAGGATGGAGAGCTCTACCATAAGCGACCAAACGATGTGTCCCTGTGCTGCATCTCCAGGGAGAAAGGGAAGGAACTACTGGAAGATATACACGACAGAGACTGTGGACATCATTCATCATCATGGACCCTCGTCGGCAAGGCGTTCCGCAGTGGGTTTTATTGTCCCACCGCACTCAATGACGCCGTCGAACTAGTGAAAGCTTGTGAGGCCTGCCAGTTCCACGCCAAGAAGATCCATCAGCCAGCAGGAGGCCTGCAGACTATACCCCTTTCGTGGCCATTCGCAGTCTGGGGGCTGGACATCTTGGGCCCGTTTCCTCGGGCGCCAGGGGGCTACCGCTACCTCTACGTCGTCGTGGACAAGTTCACCAAGTGGGCTGAAGTAGAGGCTGTCTGCACCATTCCCGCGGGTTCCGCGGTCAAGTTCATCAAGGGCCTCATGAGCCGGTTCGGGGTGCCGAACCGCATCATCACAGACAACGGTTCGCAGTTCACCAGTAACCTCTTCAAAACATACTGTGCTAACCTTGGAACGCAGATATACTACGCTTCAGTGGCGCACCCCCGAAGCAACGGCCAGGCCGAGCGAGCCAACGCAGAGGTCCTGAGGGTTCTCAAGACCAGGACGTTCAAGAAGAAGCTGGAGGCCTGCGGCAGAGGTTGGTACGACGAGCTTCAGTCCGTGCTGTGGTCCATCCGCACAACCGTGACCAAGCCGACTGGAGAGACCCCGTTCTTCCTGGTCTACGGATCCGAAGCGGTCCTCCCTCATGAGGTCAGACGTCGCTCTGCGCGGGTCCTGGCATTCGACGAGGCGCAGCAGGACGCCATGCGGGGGATGGACCTCATGCTGGGGGAGGAACGTCGCCGAGAAGCCGCGCTGCGAGCGGCAAGGTACCAACAACCACTGCAGCGATATCACTGCCGCAACATCCGCCCCAGAACTCTCGAGGTAGGAGAGCTCGTGCTCAGGCGGGTTCTCTCTAGGGAGGGGCTGCACAAGCTCTCTCCCATGTGGGAGGGCCCGTTCAAAGTTGTTCATGTTTCCAGGCCCGGCTCCGCGCGCTTGGAGACTCAGGAGGGGATGCCGGTCCAGAACGCATGGAACATCCAGCACCTCCGGAGGTTCTACCCCTAAAAAGGCCCAGAGCTTGTGAAGAAGGCGAATGCCTGTGAAGCTGTCACGTTTAGGAAAAGGCCCAGAGCCTGTGAAGAAGGCGAATGCCTGTGAAGCTGTCGCGTTTTGGAAAAGGCCCAAAGCCTGTGAAGAAGGCGAATGCCTGTGAAGCTGTCGCATTTTGGAAAAAGGCCCAGAGCCTATGAAGAAGGCGAATGCCTGTGAAGCTATCGCGTTTTGGAAAAAGGCCCGGAGCCTGTGAAGAAGGCCAATGCCTGTGAAGCTCGCCGCTCGTGACACTCTCACGTAATAATGAGTTGGGGCTGTACACGCCCCAGAGTCTCAGGAGCGCCGGCCTCAGGCCCTGGGGCTCCCTCCCACGCCCAGTGGCAGCACTTAGCTCCGCGCTGGTGAGAAGACGTCGAAGACTAGATTAGGTGCCGGACGCGGCTTTTCATTTGCTTTCCGCAGTTGGCTTGTTCCTTCTCATTCGAAGTTTTATTGAAGTTGTTGCCGTCTTTGGCTTTGTGGTTCTTCTACTTTTCACTCTCCTTCCTCGATTTCTCTTGTGCAAGGCCTCACGAGGGGGGGGGGGGCAGCCGAGCGCCCTCACGAGTGTTCCTGTCCTATTCGTTCAAAGGGTTCGCGACTTGGGTCCATTACAGGAGCACCCCTCTAGTCCGTGCCCCACGGGCACCACGATACGAACACAGGGCCTGGGTCGGTCGCTCCCCCACGGCTGGGGCCGGGAACTATCCACGCGCATGCACGTAGCCGGAAGGCACGATAACGGAAGCAAAACGATGATTAAACAGCAATAACCCAAACACGCCCCCGCGGGGCTCCACACTACTATCTTTTTACGCAGGAAAAAGGAAAAGAAAGAACAAATCAGGCGTAGCTCACCTCACACCGGCCTGCAGGGAAGACTCGAGCTGCCTCCGGGGCTCAGGCAGACTCCCTCTCGCGCTTCACCGGGGCGCGACGGTGGGCGGACACGCTTCCACCCCCCAAGCAGATACGACGGCGTGGAGGCTGACCACGGCCACCGCTAGAAGAGTCGCCGCCTGAAGAAGAACCGGAGAAGCTTGGGGAACCCTGAGCGCCGCTAGTCACACGAGCGATGTCATCTCCATCATCGCCGGAGCTGGGTTCCTGGCCGCGGTCGTCGTCCTCGGGGCAGCACCCTGCGCGGCGACCATCTTCCCCAAACACCCTCATGTAGAGGGTGGCATCACCGTCAAACTTGAAGTGCAGGGTCCACTGACGGCTTAGGCCACGCGCACGGGCAAACGTCTGCCAACCGCGGGCCAGGGCCAAGCTCCCGGCTGCGGAGACCTCCAGTGAAGCCCATGAGGCCCGGCTGCAACAGCCGTCGGCCTGAAGCCAGAGGCCGCCCGGGGCGCCGGCTGGGAGCTCGCCGAGGAGGAAGCGAGGAAGTCGAAGCCGGGTGCTAGTCGGCTCCGCCGACCACATGACAAACTCCGGCAGCACCTCTGCAGCGCGAAAGCGCGGCCTAGGGGGACGCGCGACTAGAGCGCGCCCCCGGCCGCAGCCATCCGCCCGTCGCCGCGCTGGAAATCGTTGCCATGGCCGTGGGGAGCTGCCATGGTGGCCACAGGATGTTTGCGAGGGCGCCCTCGGCCGCGCATGGGCGGGGGAGAGGCAGGCTCAACCTGGCGAGCCTTCCCCTTCTCTGCGGCCGAGAACCTCCTCGACGGGGCCATGAAGAAGAGGGAGAAGCAAGGGGGGATGAATTGGAAGGACGCGCGCCATTCCGTACTTATGGTCGGTGAAGGCCAACCGCCGACCTCCACGATCGCAGGTAATCATGACCCACTTTGCATGCAGGGACTTGTCCAATCCGTGCAGTTGCCGAGGCACCATGGGGAAGTGGAGACGCCCACGTCCAATCAACCGCCGCACGGCGCTCAAGGCCGCAGGCTGTTAGGGCCCGCGGCGCTTCGCTCTTGCCCTTCCGCCTCCCTGCACGGCCAAGTCCGGGCGCGCCTTGGGCCCGGGGGCTACTGTCGGCGTTCTGGGAACGGGGGTCCCCAGACTTGCCTGCCTGCGGCCTGCGGCGTGGCTCAAAGGGGGGCCCAGCACGACCCATCTTCATCAACACAGACCCAAGACCCTCGCGAGGGGCCAAGCCTCGCGGGGCGGACGACACGGAGCTTCCTCAGGCATGGCCTCATCAGGCTGGCTCGCGAGGAGGCGGAGAGATCAAGGCGGGGTACCTCATGAGGTGCCCGTGATGCAAGCCATGACGACCAAAGGCGCCAGGCGGGTGCCAGCCCGCGCAGTGTCCTCCTTTCCTCTTTGGTGTAAAGGGGGCAAGCACAGCCGCTGAGTACCGAGGCATCAGGCAAAGGTTGCCATTTCGGTGCAACAAGACCAAGACCAGCATGACTGCAAGACGGAGGTCATTGTGGAGCCCAAGACGGCGTCACCACCAAAGCTTTGTGCAGGCGAAGACTACTTTTGTCAGGATAGCTAGTACTAGCTGTCCCCCTTCAAATTAGCCCGCCATTGTTGGCTCCCTTCCCTCTTGATATTTGGGAAGAGGACCAGGGCCTCTATATATAGGACCAGCCACCCACAGGGCAAAGGGGTAGAGAAAGAGGGAGAGTTTTAGGGGGATCGAGATAAGCAATCGAGGAGAGAGAGAGAGAGAGAGAGAAGGGTGACTGAACTCCTCCCAGCAGTTCATCGCCCCAACCAAGAACAGACCCTCGCGAGGATGTTCTTCCTTGTACCGCTCATCATCATCGGCCCAAGAGGCAATCCACCACACCACACACTGGAGTAGGGTATTACACCAAAACGGTGGCCTGAACTAGTATAAACCCTGTGTCTCTTGTGTTGTTCTTTCCATAGCTTAGATCTTAGCGAGGCGGAGGGGTGCAGGTAGGTAGGAGGTGAAATCTCCGCACGCACCCTAGTGTTCGAACCTCAAGGGTCTGCCGGAACCCGAAATCCGACAGCCGGCAGCTGGGATTCTGGGCTGGAAAAGGAGCAAATATTAGAGACCTATTCTGCACATCTCCAAAAGTCCTGAAACTTCATGGTAGCTATTTCAAGAATATATATAAAATACTGAGCGCAAGAAGTTCCAGAGGGGGCCACACCCTAGCCACGAGGGTGGGGGCGCGCCCTACCCCCTGTGCACGCCCCCTGCCTCGTGGGCCCCTTGGTGGCCCTCCGATGCCCGTCTTCTGCTAATGGAGTCTTTCGTTGAGGAAAAAATCGTAAGCAAGCTTTCGGGATGAGACTCCTCCGCCACAAGGCGGAACCTTGGCGGAACCAATCTAGGGCTCCTGCGGAGCTGTTCTGCCGGGGACACTTCCCTCCGGGAGGGGGAAATCATCACCATCATCATCACCAATGATCCTCTCATCGAGAGGGGTTCAATCTGCATCAACATCTTCACCAGCACCATCTCATCTCAAACCATAGTTCATATCTTGTATCCAATCTTTGTATCCAAACCTTAGATTGGTACCTGTGGGTTGCTAGTAGTGTTGATTACTCCTTGTAGTTGATGAGTTGGTTTACTTGGTGGAAGATCATATGTTCAGATCCATTTTGCATATTAATACCCCTCTGATTATGAACATGAATATGCTTTGGGAGTAGTTATGTTTGTTCCTGAGGAGATGGGAGAAGCCTTGCTATTAGTAGTCATGTGAATTTGGTATTCGTTTGATATTTTGATGATATGTGTGTTGTCATCCCTCTAGTGGTGTCATGTGAATGTCGACTACATGACACTTCACCATTATTTGGGCCTAGAGGGAGGCATTGGGAAGTAATAAGTAGATGATGGGTTGCTAGAGTGACAGAAGCTTAAACCCTAGTTTATGAGTTGCTTCATAAGGGGCTGGTTTGGATCCATATGTTTCATGCTATGGTTAGGTTTACCTTAATACTTCTGTTGTAGTTGCGGATGCTTGCAATAGGGGTTTATCATAAGTGGGATGCTTGTCCATGTAAGGACAGCACCCAAGCACCGGTCCACCCACATATCAAATTATCAAAGTACCGAACGTGAATCATATGATCGTGATGAAAAGTAGCTTGACGATAATTCCATGTGTCCTCGGGAGCACTTTCCTTCATATAAGAGTTTGTCCAGGCTTGTCCTTTGCTACAAAAAGGATTGGGACATCTTGTTGCACCTTATTTACTTTTATTACTTGCTACTCGTTACCAATTACCTTATCACAAAACTATCTTTTACCGATAATTTCAGTGCTTGCAGAGAATACCTTGCTGAAAACCGCTTATCACTTCCTTCTGCTCCTCATTGGGTTCGACACTCTTACTTATCGAAAGGACTATGATAGATCCCCTATACTTGTGGGTCATCAGTGCTCAGTGGACAATATATATAACATGTAGAGTAAAAAAGAGATGCAACAAGTGTTCAACCTCTTTGGCGAAGCCATGTCGATCTTAGCGTGATTGGGTTGGTCGGTGAGGATGACTCGGCAGACTTGGCTATTGGAGGAGGGGAAGAAGATCTTAGGCATCTTGAGATGGAGCTCGGGGCACTGCTCCACTGTGTTCAAGGGTTTCGTCGTTGGAGCAGCTCCGGTGAGTTGGACGACACCGAGGCTGACGCTGGACAAGAGAGACAATATTAACTTGAGTGGAATTATAATAGCATCTCCAATAGATGACGTAAAATGCATAACTACAAAGTGCTAGATGTAAAATACATCAGCCTCTCATCTCTGAACTTAACTGTCGAAAATGAATTTAATTGTTGAAACTGAACTTAACTGTCGAAGCTGAATTTTGTGTCGACACTGAATTTTACTATCGAAACTGAACGCACTAGTAGCAGAAAAGCAGCAGCAGCGCATGCAAGAGCCGGGGCAGCTAGTTGTGTAGTAGTTCATCTTCAACCTCCACCCCCCCTGAGCCGCCAGCCACCACCGGCCAAACCGCTGCCCCCCGCCGCCCGCGGTTGGCGTTGCGCCGCCCCGCCCGCCCCGAAACCACTCCCCACCGACGGTCTGTCGCCGCCCCGCCCATCCCTCTAGCCCCCCTCATGCCGAGAATTTTCTCCAGCGATCCCCACACCACCGCCCCGCCACCGCTGGTGACCACCGCCCCCACCGTGAAACCTAAGATAGATAGTGGGGTACCTCTCTGGTGAGCCCCCCTCCCAGCTACGGCTGGTTCTTCCTTAACTCCGGTGAGCTCCCCCCCACCCCTTGAAAATCGACTGACCCAAAAGTCGATACAGTCGACTGAAGTGTAGCTATATCGGAGCAGGATCGCAAGCAAGAGCAAGAGCGAGAGCATCAGTGCGAGAAAGAGCAAGAGCAAGAGAGGACCAGGTAGTGGACCGAGAACAAGTGCAGAGTAGTAGCGCGAGCGAGAGCTAAAGCAGCAAAAGGTCCTACTGGTGTGGACGTCTCCGCCGAGGGAGTGATGCTGTGGAGGTAGTGGGCCGGCGACGCTGCCATTGATGGAGCTGCGCCATATTGGCTCGGGACAGAGCACCGGCAGCACCATGAGATTAAATAGAGAAGAAAATGCGATGATTAGTGTACAACCTCTTTGGTGGCGTCGATTAGGCCTCATCTTCATCCGAGGAAATGGTGATGATGATGCTCATTCGGTGGTGCAGGTTAAGACAGCGGTGTGGGAATGGAGGTGGCGCGAAAGACGAGGGGAATGTCGGGGCAGCTCCTTGGAGGTGGAGGACGGGTTGGCTGAACCGGTGGGACAACGATATCGATGACGGATCCTCATTTGGTACGGTGGATGAGGGACATCGAGGTGTTGTTGTGGACGACATCGTCGAGGAAGAGGCTTCGGTTGGGTGACGGACGGAGGAGGGTGTGGCGCATTGCGGGTGTTCGTGGCCTCGGTGTAGGAATGGGTGGGCTGATGGGATGGGAGTGGGGAACCATGGCTTAGGGACACGCTTGTCTGAAATGTGGGGTAAGTTACAAAAGTACCCTCACCGATTTGAGCTAGGCTGTTCTTTTGGTTTAGGGGTATCACGGGGATTTCACGTGTCGGGATTTCGCAGGAGATGGGAGTTTTCGCGCGCGTTGTAATTTTGGGATAGAAAGGCGCATGTTGAGATGGAGGGAGTTTTCGGAGCATAACGAGACAAAGATATATCTTAAATATTTTAGGGTAACAAGGCGCGGGCTAAAATTTCCAGACAAGCCTAACATGTACTGTACCAAATCAATTCGCACTTCCGTCGACGAAAAAACAAAAAGAAATCAATTCCCATCACACAAGAGAGTCTAGTCCCATGTACTGTACCAAATCAATTCGCACTACAAATGCCATTCAAAACTTTGAATTCATGTTCTGTCCAATTAAAATATTTCGCCACGTGTATAATGCATGCAACCTGCTACTCAAATGAATGTTTTAGTGCATTCCAAACGTACATACTACCGCTTCAATATGAACTAAATTTGAATTCGTTTCTCTATTTGAATAAGATCTACAATAATGATTGTTGTGAAGTCAAACCATTTGAATTTGTTTCTCTATTTTAATAAGATCTGCAATTATCATTATTGTCAAGTTAAACCAACATTTGTGTATTATCTTCACAGCACACCACATGATTACTGTCGAGTTAGATATGAACTATGTCTACTATATGAACTCGAACTCGATTTTTAGAATCCACTTTATGTTGGTTTCAAATCATAGTGCATTTCGAGCTCTAGCTAGATCTTCATAATCTAAACCATGTCTATGTGTTTATCCCACAATGTATGGTGCCCCGCCCCCTACGCCTACAAGTATTTAGATGTGAGTTGCAAACGCCACACATTACCACAAATTCAAATAAAATGTGAGATTGTTAGATATATAGTATTGTTTAGATTGTTCGCTATTTAGTTGTAAGCTCCAAACGCCACACATTATCACAAATTCAAATAAAATGTGAGATTGTTCGATGTATAGTATGGTTTAGATTGTTCGACATTTAGCTGTGAGTTGCAAACGCCATGCATTATCACATTGTGGTAAACATGTGCAAAACCACAACCCGCATATCACCGCTATATTCATGCATGCATATGTTTATAACACTATGATCTCCTATTCAAATATATGAATCCACTTTCATATCAAATTATGATCTTCGTTAGTCTCTTACACCCACACAATCCTCTATCCTTTGTAGCTAGCACTAACTTTCTCTTGTGCATGCACACGCCCTTGATACGTCCATTTTGCATCTTGTTTTCTTACTGTTATTTATGATGTTCTTACCCATAATAATGCTTTTTGGAGTAATTCTAATGCCTTTCTCTCATAATTTGCAAGGTACACACCAAGGGGGGGGATTTTGGCTGCTGGAAATCTGGTCCGGGAAAAGCTACGTCAGGCCACCTAATCTGGAGAACTCCAAACAAGCTAAAACTTCATGGGGATTTTTTTATGGAATATATAAGAATTATTGGAACAAATAACTACCAGAGGGGTCCACCATGTGGGCACAACCCACCTGGGCACGCCAGGGGGCCCTGGCGTGCCCTGGGGGTTGTGGCCTCCTCGACCCACCTTCTGTGCCCATCTTTTGGTATATAAGTCATTTTGACCAAGAAAAAATGAGGGGAGGACTTCCGGGATGAAGCACCGCCACCTCGAGGTGGAACTTGGGCAGGAGCACTTTTGCCCTCCGACGGAGCGATTCCGTCAGGGGAACTTCCCTCCTAGAGGGGGAAATCATCGTCATCATCATCACCAACAACTCTTCCATCTCGGGGAGGGAAATCTCCATCAACATCTTCAACAACACCATCTCCTCTCAAATTCTAGTTCATCTCTTGTGTTCAACCTTGTTACCGGAACTATAGATTGGTACTTGTGGGTGACTAGTAGTGTTGATTACATCCTGTATTTGATTACTATATGGTTTATTTGGTGGAAGATTATATGTTCTGATCCAATATGAGATTTAATACCCCTATGATCATGAGCATGTTTATCATTTGTGAGTAGTTAACTCTGTTCTTGAGGTCACGAGAGAAATCATGTTGCAAGTAATCATGTGAATTTGATATGTGTTCGATATTTTGATAGTATGTATGTTGTGATTCCCTTAGTGGTGTCATGTGAACATCGACTACATGACACTTCACCATATTTGGGCCTAAGGGAATGCATTGTGGAGTAGCAATTAGATGATGGGTTGCGAGAGTGATAGAAGCTTAAACCCCAGTTTATGCGCTATTTCGTAAGGGACCGAGTGGATCCAAAAGTTTAATGCTATGGTTAGAATTTATTCTTAATACTTTTCTCGTCGTTGCGGATGCTTGCGGGAGGGTTAATAATAAGTAGGAGGTTTCTTCAAGTAAGAACAACACCTAAGCACCGGTCCACCCACATATCAAATTGTCAAAGTAGCGAACACGAATCGAACCGACATTATGAAAGTGACTAGATGAAATTCCCGAGTACCGTCAAGAAGGCTTTGTTTATTATAAGAGACCGTTTTGACCTGTCCTTTGCCTCAAAAGGATTGGGATACCTTTCTGCACTTTTTTACTACTATCGTTACTTGCTCGTTACAAATTATCTTGCTATCAAACTACTCTACTACTTACAATTTCAGCACTTGCAGACATCACCTTACTGGAAACTTCTTGTCATTTCCTTCTGCTCCTCGTTGGGTTCGACACTGTTACTTATCGAAAAGAGATATAATTGATGCCTATACTTGTGGTCATCAAGGCTATTTTCTGGCGCTGTTTCCGGGAAAGTGAAGCACCTTTGGTTAGTGGAATTTGGTAAGGAAACATTTATATAGCATGCTGAAATTTATTGTTACTTGTTACTATGGAAATGAATCCTTTGAGGGGTTTGTTCGGGGTATCTTCACCTCGTCCGGAACCAGAATTAACTACCCCTCAACCTACTACACCTACTGAAAATATTGAATATGAAATTCCTTCGGGTATGATAGAACAACTGCTAGCTAATGCTTATGTACGAGATGGGACCAAACATCCTGATATGCATTTGATATATGTGGAACAAATTTGTGGATTGTTTAAACTTGCAGGTTTACCCAGAGATAAAGTTATGAAGAAGGTTTTCCCTTTATCTTTGAATGGAAAAGCATTGGCATGGTATAGGCTATGCGATGATATTGGATCTTGGAATTGGAACCGTTTGAAATTAGAGTTCCACCAAAAAATTTATCCTATCCATCTAGTTCATCGTGATCGGAATTATATATCTAGCTTGGGGGAGGCTTAAGTCAATGCTATATTCATGCCCCAATCATGAGCTCTCAAGAGAAATTATTATCCAGAATTTTTATGCTCGACTTTCTCATAATGATCAAACGATGCTTGATACTTCTTGTGCTAGTTCCTTTATGAAGAAGACTATTGAATTCCGGTGGGATCTTTTGGAAAGAATTAAACGCAACTCTAAAGATTGGGAACTCGACAAAGGTAAAGAGTCAGGTATTAAACTTGAATATGATTGTGTTAAATATTTTATGGATACTAATGCTTTTCAAAAGTTTAGCACTAAACATGGACTTGACTCTGAGATAGTAGCCTCCTTTTGTGAATCTTTTGCTACTCATGTTGAACTCCCTAAGGAAAAGTGGTTTAAATATCACCCACCTATTAAAGAAGAAATTAAAGAACCGGTACTAGTTAAACAAGAAACTATACTTTATAATGTTGATCCAGTTGTTCCTTCTGCTTATATTGAGAAACCACCTTTCCCTGTTAGGACAAAGGAACATGCTAAAGTTTCAACTGTGGTTAACAAAAGGTATATTAGAACACCTAAACCTGATGAACAAATTAAAGCTGAACCTAGTATTGCTATGGTTAAAGATCTCTTGGAAGAAGATATGCATGGGCATGTTATTTACTTCTGTGAAGAAGCTGCTAGAATTGCTAAACCTGATAAGTAAGATAAACATAGACCCGTTATTGGCATGCGTGTCATCTTAGTTAAAATAGAAGATCACTGTTATCATGGTTTATGAGACATGGGTGCTAGTGTGCGTGATATTTCTTACACCTTATATCAAGAAATTATGAAAGACATAGCACCTGCAGAGTTAGAAGAAATATATGTTACTATTAAATTGGCTAACACAGACACCATATCACCATTTGGGATTGTTAAAGATGTTGAAGTCTTGTGTGGGAAAATAAAATACCCTACTGATTTTCTTGTTCTTGGTTCCCAACAAGATGACTTTTGTCCCATTATTTTTGATAGACCTTTCTTGAATACAGTTAATGCTAAGATAGACAGTAAGAAACAAAGTGTTGGTGTTAGCTTTGGTGATGAGTCTCATGAATTTAATTTTTCCAAGTTTAGTAGAAATCTTCATGAAAAAGAATTGCCTAGTAATGCTGAATTAATTGGTCTTGCTTCTATTGATGTACTACCTAATGATCCTTTAGAACAATATTTGCTAGACCATGAAAATGATTTACATATGCATGAAAGAAATGAAATAGATAAAAAAATTGAACAATTTCCTCTGCTTAAACACATTTTGCATATTGAAACTCTAGGATGTCCTCCTCCACCTAAAGGTGATCCTGTGTTTGAATTAAAACAATTGCCAGACACTTTGAAATATGCTTATCTTCATGAAAAGAAGATATATCCTGTTATTATTAGTGCTAACCTTTCAGAACATGAAGAAGAAAGATTATTGAAAGCTCTAAGGAAGCACTGAGCTGCTATTGGATATACTCTTGATGATTTAAAGGGCATTTGTCCCACTCTATGTCAGCACAACATTAATATGGAACCTGATGCTAAACCTATTATTGATCACCAACGTCGGTTAAATCCGAAGATGAAAGAAGTTGTAAGAATGGAAATATTAAAACTTCTAGAAGCAAGTATAATCTATCCCATAGCTGATAGTAGATGGGTAAGTCCTGTTCATTGTGTTCCTAAGAAAGGAGGTATAACTGTTGTTCCTGATGATAAGAATGAACTTATTCCACAAAGAATTGTCACGGGATATAGAATGGTAATTGATATTAGAAAATTAAACAAAGAAACTAGAAAAGATCATTACCCGCTGCCTTTTATTGATCAAATGCTTGAAAGATTATCTAAGCACACACAGTTTTGCTTCCTTGATGGATATTCTGGCTTTTCACAAATACCTGTTTCTCAACCTGATCAAGAAAGGACCAATTTTACTTGTCCCTTTGGAACTTATGCTTATAGACGTATGCCTTTCGGTTTATCTAATGCACCTGCTACCTTTCAAAGATGTATGACTGCTATATTCTCTAACTTTTGCAAAAAGATTTTTGAGGTTTTCATGGATGAATTTTATGTTTATGGGAAGTCTTTTGATGATTGTTTAAGCAATCTTGAGCGAGTTTTGTAGAGATGCGAACAAACAAATCTTGTCTTGAATTTGGAGAAGTGCCACTTTGTGGTTAATGAAGGCATTGTCTTGGGTCATAAAATTTCTGTAAGATGTATTAAAGTGGAAAAAGCTAAGGTTGATTCAATCAAGAAAATGCCATGTCCTAAAGATATAAAAGGTATTCGTAGTTTCTTAGGTCATGCTGGTTTCTATAGGAGATTTATCAAGCAGGGTCACCTAAGCAGCAAAAATTTGCAATGAATAAAGCACTAGAACAAAAACTAATTGGACCAATGGAGGAGTCACATACCAAGGAACAATCTCCCCAAGAAGTTTTGTGAGAGGTGCTTTGAGCAAGGAGATCGAAAATGGCAGCAAAACGAGCTAGGACTTGGGTTTGAGCTGGTTTTTCGTGTTTGGGGGAGGAAGAAGGAGTGTATGGGTGAAAAGATAAGTGGAGGAGGGCCACTATGGGCCCACGAGGCATGGGGCGCGCCCTAAGGGGGTGGGCGCGCCCTCCACCCTCGTGGGCAGGTGGTTGGCCCCCCTGGTGTGTTCTCAGTTCCATAAATCCTCAAATATTCTAGAAAAAATCATATTTAATTTTCAGGGCATTTGGAGAACTTTTATTTTTGAGGTATTTTTATATTGCACGGATAATCAGATAACAAAGAGAAAAATATTTATTTTTGTTTCATCTAATATAAATAACAGAAAGTAAAAGTGGGGTACAGAAGGTTGTGCCTTCTAGTTTCATCCATCTCATGATCATCAAAAGGAATCCACTAACAAGGTTGATCAAGTCTTGTTAACGAACTCATTCCGAATAACATGGAACCGGAGAAATTTCGAATAACACTATGTTACCTCAACGGGGATACGCACATCCCCAATAATAAGAATATCATACTTCTTCTTGACAGTAGGAAGAGGAAATTCAAAACCTCCAAATATAATCGATGGAATTTTTCCAATAGAGTTGATACTATGAACTTGAGGTTTTTCTTCGAAAAGTGTACCGTATGCTCATTACCGTTAAGATGAAAAGTGACATTGCCTTTAGTGGAATCAATAACAGCCCCTGCAGTATTCAAACAGGGTCTTCCAAGAATAATAGACATACTATCGTCCTCGGGAATATCAAGAATAACAAAGTTCGTTAAAATAGTAACATTTGCAACTACAACAGGCACATCCTCACAAATACCGACATGTATAGCAGTTGATTTATCAGCCATTTGCAAAGATATTTCAGTAGGTTTCAACTTATTCAAATCAAGTCTACAATATAAAGAGAGAGGCATAACACTAACACCGGCTCCAAGATCACATAAAGCAGTTTTAACATAGTTTCTTTTAATGGAGCATGGTATAGTGGGTACTCCTGGATCTCCAAGTTTCTTTGGTATTCCACCCTTAAAAGTATAATTAGAAAGCATGGTGGAAATTTCAGCTTCTGGTATCTTTCCTTTATTTGTAATAATATCTTTCATATACTTAGCATAAGGATTGGTTTTGAGCATATCAGTTAATCGCATACGTAAAAAGATAGGTCTAATCATTTCAACAAAGCGCTCAAAATCCCCATCATCCTTTTTCTAGGATGGTTTAGGAGGAAAGGGCATGGGTTTCTGAACCCATGGCTCTCCTTCTTGACCATGTTTTCTAGCAACGAAGTCTTTCTTATCATAACGTTGATTCTTTGATTGTGGGTTATCAAGATCAACAGCAGGGTCAATTTCTATATCATTGTCATTACTAGGTTGAGCATCATCATGAACATTATCATTAACATTATCACTAGTTTTAGGTTCATTACCATATTGAGTTTTAGCATCAGAAATAGAAATATCATTTGGATTCTCAGGTGTTTCAACAATAGGATCACTAGAAGCATGCAAAGTCCTATCATTTTTCTTTTTCTTCTTTTTAGAAGAGCTAGGTGCATCTATATTATTTCTCTGAGAATCTTGCTCAATTCTTTTAGGATGGACTTCAGGATACAAAGGTTCCCGAGTCATTCTACCACCTCTAGTCATAACTCTAACAGCATTATCATTATTCTTACTGTTCAATTCATTGAGCAAATCATTCTGAGCTTTAAGCACTTGTTCTACTTGAGTGCTAACCATAGAAGCATGTTTACTAATAAGTTTAAGTTCACTTTTAACATTAGCCATATAATCACCCAAGTGTCCAAGCATATTTGAATTGTATTTCAATTGTCTACCAAAATAAGCATTAAAATCTTCTTGCTTAGCCATAAATTTATCAAACTTATCTAAGCATGGGCTAGCAATTTTAGTAAATGGGATTACAGCTTTATCATATCTATAGAGAGAATTTACCTTTACTACCTATGTTGGGTTATCAAGACCATGAGTTTCTTCAATAGGTAAAGGATTAAGATTATATGTTTCTTCAACAGACGGTAAATTAAGACCATGTATTTCTTCAATAGGAGGTAGATTCTTAACATCTTCATCTTTAATACCCTTTTCTTTCATAGATTTCTTTGCCTCTTGCATATCTTCAGGACTGAGAAATAGAATACCCCTCTTCTTCGGAGTTGGTTTAGGAATAGGCTCAGGAATTGGCTCCTGAGGTGTCCAATTATTTTCATTTGTCAACATATTATTCAATAGAATTTCAGCTTCATTCGGTGTCCTTTCCCTGAAAACAAAACCAGCACAACTATTCAGGTAATCTCTGGAGGCATCAGTTAGTCCATTATAAAAGATATCAAGTATTTCATTTTTCTTAAGAGGATGATCAGGCAAAGCATTAAGTAATTGGAGAAGCCTCCCCCAAGCTTGTGCGAGACTCTCTTCTTTAATTTGCACAAAATTATATATATCCCTTAAAGCAGCTTGTTTCTTATGAGCAGGGAAATATTTAGCAGAGAAGTAATAAATCATATCCTGGGGATTACGCACACAACCAGGATCAAGAGAATTAAACCATATCTTATCATCACCCTTTAATGAGAATGGAAATATTTTAAGGATATAAAAGTAGCGATTTTTCTCATCTTTAGTGAACAGGGTAGCTATATCATTCAGTTTAGTAAGACGTGCCACAACAGTTTCAGATTCATAACCATGAAAAGGATCACATTCAACCAAAGTAATTATATCAGGATCAACAGAGAATTCATAATCCTTATCAGTAACAAAGATAGGTGAAGTAGCAAAAGCAGGGTCTGGTTTCGTTCTAGCATTTAGAGATTGCTTACTCCATTTAGCTAATAATCTTTTAAGTTCAGTTCAATTTCTGCAAGCTAAAATGGCTAAAGAACCATCTTGATCAAATACATAACCCTTAGGAATAGCAAGTGGTTCTTCATCATCACTTTCATCAGCATCATCAGATTCAATATTTTCAATTTCCCTAGCCCTAGCAAGTTGTTCATCAAGAAAATCACTAAGTGGCATAGTAGTATCAGGCATAGAGGTAGTTTCATCATAAGTATCATGCATAGCAGAAGTGGCATCATCAATAACATGCGACATATCAGAACGAATAGCAGAAGCAGGTGTAGGTGTCGCAAGCTTACTCAAAACATAAGGTGAATCAAGTGCAGAGCTAGATGGCAGTTCCTTACCTTCCCTCATAGTTGAGGGATAGATCTTGGTTTTTGGATCTCTCAAGTTCTTCATAATGATAAGCAGATATATATCCCAAGTGACTCAAAGAATAGAGCTATGCTCCCCGGCAAAGGCGCCAGAAAATGGTCTTGATAAACCACAAGTATAGGGGATCGCAACAGTTTTCGAGGGTGGAGTATTCAACCCAAATTTATTGATTCGACACAAGGGGAGCCAAAGAATATTCTCAAGTATTAGCAGCTGAGTTGTCAATTCAACCACACCTGGAAACTTAATATCTGGAGCAAAGTGTTCAGTAGCAAAGTAATATGATAGTGGTGATAACGGTAACAAAAGGTAATAGTAGTAAAAGCAATGTTTTTGGTATTTTGTAATGATGATAGCAATAGCAACGGAAAAGTAAATAAGCGAAGAACAATATATGGAAAGCTCGTAGGCAATGGATCAGTGATGGAGACTTATGTCGGATGCGGTTCATCATGTAACAGTCATAACCTAGGGTGGCACAAAACTAGCTCCAGTTCATTGATATAATGTAGGCATGTATTCCGAATATAGTCATACGTGCTTATGGAAAATAATTTGCATGACATCTTTTGTCCTACCCTCCCGTGGCAGTGGGGTCCTTATGGAAACTAAGGGATATTAAGGCCTCCTTTCAATAGAGAGCCGGAACAAAGCATTAACACATAGTGAATACATGAACTCCTCAAACTATGGTCATCACCGGTAAGTATCCCGATGATTGTCACTCCGGGGTTAATGGATCATAACACATAATAGGTGACTATAGACTTGCAAGATAGGATCAAGAACACTCATATATTGATGAAAACATAATAGGTTCAGATCTGAAATCATGGCACTCGGGCCCTAGTGACAAGCATTAAGCATAGCAAAGTCATAGCAACATCAATCTCAGAACATAGTGGACACTAGGGATCAAACCCTAACAAAACTAACTCGATTACATGATAGATCTCATCCAACCCATCACCGTCCAGCAAGCCTACGATGGAATTACTCACGCATGATGGTGAGCATCATGAAATTGGTGATGGAGGATGGTTGGTGATGACGATGGCGACGGATTCCCCTCTCCTGAGCCCCGAATAGACTCCAGATGAGACCTCCCGAGAGGCTTTAGGGCTTGGTGGTGGCTCCGAATCGTAAAACGTGATGATTTCTTCTCTCTGATTTTTTTTTCTTCCCGAAACTCAATATATGGAGGTGGAGTTGGAGTCGGAGAGGCAACAGCGGGCCCACGAGGTAGGGGGGCGTGCCCTAGGGGGGCAGGCGCGCCGCCCACCCTCGTGGCAAGGTGGTGAGTCCCCTGGCCTTCATCTTTGGCAGGTATTTTTCTTATTTTCTAAAAAGTGTCTCCGTGAAGTTTCAGGTCATTCCGAGAACGTTTGCTCCTACACATAAATAACACCATGGTAGTTCTGCTGAAAACAGCGTCAGTCCGGGTTCCATTCAAATCATGCAAGTGAGAGTACAAAACAAGGGCAAAAGTGTTTGGAAAAGTAGATACATTAGAGAGGTATCACGTACCGCCTGCTCTAGCCTCCCATGGCCATTTGTAATGCCGTGTAGGCGTCACTGCCCGACCATACTACTACTGGCCAGGCCTTCCCTCTACTCACCCACACGCCCTGTTATTCTCTGGTGACGGCATCCTTACTCCGCAGCCGAACCAGTGAACCCTCATACTCCCCTCCACTTGGGCATCCACTTGCCTTGTCTTCCCTGGCTCAACGTCATTCCCTTCCTAGGCCTCGCCATCATCCACCGCCTGGGTGTTGTTCGCATGGTGTGGTCAACGAACGACAGCCATCAGAAGAGTAGTGTATGCGGTGAGGCTGATAGATGGACCCACTAAAGGAAATGTTTATTATTCATGCTAGAATTGTATTGATCGAAACCTCAATCCATGTGTGAATACATAAACAAACACCTTGTCCCTAGTGAGAATCTACTTGACTAGCTCGTCGATCAAAGATGGTTAAGGTTTCCTAACCATAGACATGAGTTGTTATTTGTTAACGGGGCCACATCATTAAGAGAATGATGTGATGGACAAGACCCATCCGTTAGCTTAGCATAATGATCGTTCAATTTTATTGCTATTGCTTTCTTCATGTCAAATACATATTCCTTTGACTATGAGTTCATGCAACTCCCGGATACCGGAGGAGTGCCTTACGTGCTATCAAACGTCACAACATAACTGGGTGATTATAACGATGCTCTACATGTATCTCCGAAGGTGTTTTGTTGGGTTGGCATGAATCGATATTTGGATTTGTCACTCCGAGTATCGGAGAGGTATCCCTGGGGCCTCTCGGTAATCTACATCATAATAACCCTTGCAAGAAAATGAATAATGAGTTAGTAACGGGATGATGTATTACGGAACGAGTAAAGAGACTTTTCGGTAACGAGATTGAACTAGATATAGAGATACCGACGATCGAATCTCGGGTAAGTAACATACCGATGGACAAAGGGAATTGTGTATGTTGTCATAACAGTTCGACCGATAAAGATCTTCGTAGAATATGTAGGAGCCAATATGAGCATCCATGTTCCGCCATTGGTTATTTACTAGAGAGGTGTCTCGGTCATGTCTACATAGTTCTCAAACTCGTAGGGTCTTCACGCTTAACGTTTGATGACGATATAGTATTATATGAGTTATGTAATTCAATGACCGAATGTTGTTCGGAGTCCCGGATAAGATCATCGACATGACGAGGAGTCTCAAAATGGTCGAGAGGTAAAGATTGATATATAGAACGAAGGTATTCGGACACTGGAAGTGTTCCGGAGGGTATCGAGTACATATAGGGTCACCAGAAGTGGTTCCGGGCACCCCCGACAAAGATATGGGCTTAATGGGCCAAGGGAGGGACAGACCATCCCACAATGGGCTGGTGCACCCCTCCACTAGGCCGGCCAGCCCTCGGGAAAGGAAAGGGGGGAGGGAAAGTCCCTCCTTCCTTCCCCTCCTTAAGGGAGAAAGGAAAGGGGGGGGGCGCCACCTCCCCCTTCCTTCCCCTGGC
Source organism: Triticum urartu (assembly GCF_056163025.1). NCBI lineage: Eukaryota > Viridiplantae > Streptophyta > Magnoliopsida > Poales > Poaceae > Triticum > Triticum urartu. The sequence continues at coordinate 356,789,702 of NC_141876.1, read as the reverse complement.
GCCTATAGAAGGAAGGGGGCGAATTAGGGAAGGAGCCCAAGTGGGATTCGGCCCCACTTGGGGCACCCCTCGGCCTCTCCCCTCTCCCTCCCACCTATATATATGAGGAGGGGGCACCTAGAACAAACAACATCAATTGTTAGCCGTGTGCGGCACCCCCCTCCATAGTGTACACCCCCGGTGATATTCTCGCGGTGCTTAGGAAAAGCCCTGCACGGATCACTTCACCATCGCTGTCACCATGCCATCGTGCTGACGGAACTCATCTACTACCTAGACACCTTGCTGGATCAAGAAGGCGAGGGACATCACCAAGCAGGACGTGGGCAGAACTCGGAGGTGCCCTATGTTCGGTACTTGATCGGTCGGATCTAGATGAAGTTCGACTACATCAACCGCGTTGTCAAATGCTTCCGGCTATGGTCTATGAGGGTACGTAGACACACTCTCCCCCTCGTTGCTATGCATCTCCATGGACAGATCATTGCATGTGCATAGAATTTTTTTTGTTTTCCATGCAGCGATTCCCAACACCCACCAGCTACATCTTCACACGCAAGGAAGTGCCTCCATATTAGGCACAAAAAAAAGAATCCTCCCCCTGAAAGCTCAGACCCACCATCAATATCTTCGCACGCAAGGAAGTTCCTGCTTATCCTCCCTAACAGCTGGGACCCACCTGGTCAAACCGTGCGTAGAGTTGTAGCGAACGTGTACGTACATACTGGTTGATTGGTCTCCCTGTAACGACGAACCGTGGCTGAGCAAACAGCGACGCGTATAGTAGTATAGCCCCCGGCGTAGTAGTTCAAGCAGTCCCTTCTAAACCATGCACACGTATGTACAACCAGATGCCAAAAAATATGGCCACGTACGTACATACGGGCAGGGTCTCAAACGCGTACTTGCACATAAGTACGGCCAGGGATCATGTACATGGAGAGGCAACGGACGACAGCAACGACATCCTATTCATCGAGTAGCCAACCGGCTAGGTCCAAATGGAGAAACAGCGTCCCGTTCGTCGGGAGGCAACAGACTGGGTAGAAATCCACCATGTTCAACGGGAGCCAACCGGTTTGGACGAAACAGCCGAAACGGGGTCTGGCATACCATAGTATGGAGGAAACGGCTTCTGTTCCACCAGCTATGGTCGAAACAGCATCCTGTTCATTGGGAGGGGTGTGGCATACCGCAAAACAAAGGAATCGGCCTTCTGTTTGACCCACTATGGTCAAAATGGGGGTCCTGTTTCATTGGGAGGGGTGTGGCGTACCGCAAAACAGTGGAAACGGACTTGTATTGGAGCACTACGGTCGAAACGGGGGTCCTATTCATTGGAGGGGTGTGGCGTACCGCAAAACATGACTCCACGGGCTACTGTTCACCCACTGTCCACTTCCTTTAGCCTCCACCTTCAATCTTCATCCACCGCGTCTTCCTCTGCCTCCATAAAGTGCAACTATCCCTAGGTGGTTTTGGTAATTCATAACAACATATAGCTCATTGAGCTAATGCTATTCCAAGATAATTATTTTAGGAAAGCTCAATGATTGGCATGGCATGGATGTGAAAGTGGAACCCTCAAAGTGCTAAGGACAAAGGATTGGCTCAAGCTCAAAAGCTCAAGACTCTTCATTTTAGATTTTAGTGATCCAAGATCACATTCAGTCTTTAGGAAAAGCCAATACTATCAAGGAGGGATGAGGTGTTGCTTAATGAGCCTCTTGCTTCATGTGCTTAGTGATATGCTCCAAAACCCTCAACTACTTTCCCACTTCCACATATGACGTAAACCCTAAGCCAAACTCGGTCCTACCGATTCTTCCTATCCGGCGCCACCGAGTTTCACTTGTCATAAGCCACTGCCATACCCTAGCAATTCGGTTCTACCGATAGGGATCTCGGTCTCACCGAGATGGGATTGCAAACTCTCTGTTTCCCTTTCGTAACTTTTCGGTCTCACCGAAAGAGCGGATCGGTCCCATCAAGATTGCAATGTAAATTCAGTGTTTCCTTTTTGTAACTTCTCGGTCTCACCGAAAGAGCAAATCGGTCCCACCGAGTTTGCCTGGCCAACTCTCTGGTTAGCTAATTACCAAATTCGGTCTCACCGAGTTTGTGTAATCGGTCTCACCGAGATTACGTTATGCCCAAACCCTAACCATATCGGTCCCACCGAGTTGCATGTCAGTCCCACCGAAAATCTCTAACGGTCACTAGGTTTACATTTTCGGCCCGACCGAGTTTGTTGATTCGGTCCCACCGAGATTGGAAAACTGTGTGTAATGGTTGGATTTTGTGTGGAGGCTATATATACCCCTCCACCTCCTCTTCATTCGAGGAGAGAGCCATCAGAACACATACACAATTCCAACTCATATGTTCTGAGAGAGAACCACCTACTCATGTGTTGAGATCAAGACATTCCATTCCTACCATATGAATCTTGATCTCTAGCCTTCCCAAGTTGCTTTCCACTCAAATCTTCTTTCCACAAAATCCAAAACCTATGAGAGAGAGTTGAGTGTTGGGGAGACTGTCATTTGAAGCACAAGAGCAAGAAGTTCATTACCTACACACCATTTTGTTACTTCTTGGAGAGTGGTGTCTCCTAGATTGGCTAGGTGTCACTTGGGAGCCTCCGACAAGATTGTGGAGTTGAACCAAGGAGTTTGTAAGGGCAAGGAGATCGCCTACTTCGTGAAGATCTACCGCTAGTGAGGCAAGTCCTGTGTGGGCGATGGCCATGGTGGGATAGACAAGGTTGCTTCTTCATGGACCCTTTGTGGGTGGTTGCTTCTTCGTCGACCCTTTGTGGGTGGAGCCCTTTGTGGACTCGCGCAACCGTTGCCCTTTGTGGGTGGAGCCCTTTGTGGACTCGCGCAACCATTACCCTTTGTGGGTTGAAGTCTCCATCAACGTGGATGTAGGATAGCACCACCTATCCGAACCACGGGAAAAACATCCGTGTCTCCAATTGCGTTTGAATTCTCCAAACCCTTCCCTTTACATTCTTGCAAGTTACATGCTTTACTTTCCGCTGCCAATATACTCTTTGCATGCTTGCTTGAATTGTGTGATGATTCCTTGACTTGTCCCATAATAGCTAAAATCTGCCAAGAACTAAAATTGGGAAAAGGTTAAGTTTTTATTTGGTCAAGTAGTCTAATCACCCCCCCTCTAGACATACTTTCGATCCTACAAGTGGTATCAGAGCTTTGGTCTCCATTTGCTTTGATCTTCATAGCTTTTGGTGGTCATAGCCTTGGTTTCACAACCTAGGAGAGTATGGCGTCTAGCGAGGGAAATTATCACTGTAGAGGTCCTTACTTTGATGTTACTAACTTTGCTAGTTGGAAGCATAAAATGAAAATGCATATTCTTGGACATAACCCCGCCGTTTGGGCTATTGTGTGTGTTGGTTTGCAAGGTGACTTCTTTGATGGGAAAGAACCAAACCGTGAAGCTACCGCGGATGAGTTGAAGATGTTGCAATACAATGCTCAAGCTTGTGATATTCTCTTCAACGGATTGTGCCCCGAAGAATTCAACAAAATCAGCCGTCTTGAGAATGCAAAGGAAATTTGGGACACTTGGATTGATATGCACGAAGGTACCGACTCCGTCAAGGAATCCAAGTTGGATGTGCTTCAAAGTCAACTTGACAAGTTCAAGATGAGGGATGGTGAAGGTGTCGCTGAAATGTACTCTAGGCTTGCTCTCATCACAAATGAGATTGCCGGCTTAGGAAGTGAAGAGATGCCCGATAGATTCATCATCAAGAAGATTCTAAGAGCCTTGGATGGAAAATATGATACCGTGTGCACATTGATCCAAATGATGCCCAATTACAAAGATCTCAAGCCAACGGAGGTGATTGGAAGAATTTTTGCTCATGAGATGTCACTTAAGGATAAAGAGGAACTTCACAACAAATCAAGTGGTGCCTACAAAGCCTCGTGTGAAGCCCCTACATCATCAAGTGAGAAACAAAACTTCAATGAAGAATTGAGCTTAATGGTGAAGAACTTCAACAAGTTCTACAAGAGTAGAAGCAAAGATAGAAGCTTCAAGTCAAGGTCCTACAATGACAAAAGATCTTCTAGTCGAGAGCGAAACTGCTACAGTTGTGGAAGACCCGAACACTATTCCAATGAGTGTACGGCTCCCTACAAGAGAAGAGAAGATTCTCCAAAAAGAAGAAGCAAAGAATCACCACCAAGAGAGAGAAGGATTAGAGATGATCGTTATGAACGAAGATACTCACGGAGAAGCAAGGATTCAGAAAGGAAGGAAAAATCATCAAGGAGCTAAACAAAACGAAGACATCAAGCTCATTTTGGTGAATGGGTATCCGTCTCCGACTCCGACAGCCACTCCGAGAGAAGTTATCACTCCGACTCCGAAGATACTCAAGATGAAGGTGTTGCCGGTCTAGCACTTGTGTCAACCAACTCCTACGACATATTTGACTCACCAAATGAAGGAATTGGGAGATGCTTCATGGCCAAAGGTCCTAAGGTAACACACCCCGAGTATGTTGATTTCAATAGTGATGAAGATGACTTGTTAGGTGATGATTTGCTTGTTGGCAACTCTAGTGATGAATACTATGATGAAATGTCAATTAAACATGCTAATCAAGATAAAATGAATGACAATGATAAGGAGAAGATTGAGGCTCTAACTAAAGAACTAAACACTCTTAAGTTAGCTCATGAAACTATCTTCGAAGATCATCAAGAACTTTTAAGAGCTCATGAGAAATTACACTTTGAAAAGCTCAATCTTGAGCAAGAGCATGAGTTCTTAAAAGCAATCAATGATGATCTCCGCAAGAAAAGTTCTTCTTACATTGCCAAGCGTTTACTCTTATCCACTTACATGCCTCAAGTCAAGTCTAGTAACAAGAACAAGAAAGATTATTCCTCTAGCAGTAACAATGATCATGCTAAATCCAATATTGTTGCTTCTAGTAGTTCTCTTGATTCCACTAATGATTCGAGGAAAGTAGCCAAGTTACACTTGAGCAAGAAAATAGCTTATTGAAGGGAATTATAGAGAAAGGAGTGTACAAAAGCCTTGCCGGGAGTAAGCAATTCGAGGAAATTGTGCGCAAGCAAGGAATGCACCAGAAGAATCAAGGTGTTGGTTTTGAACGAAAGTTCAATGCCAATGGAGTTGAGTGGGAAGAAGATCAATACCCCAAGACAAAGTTTATTCCTCAACAAGAGAAGTATGATACTTCTTTCAAGGGGACACAAGCTCAAGATGATCTTCCATCACAAGACTACAAGCAAAAAGGCAAGGACAAGCTTCAAGAGGAAATTGATGCATTTGAAGAAGCTCCTAAGACCTTAGTCAAGTGGATTCCCAAGACTACTTCAAGTTCCACTTCATCAAGTACGACTACAACCCCAAGGATTCCCATCAAGATGGTGTGGATCCAAAAGAAGAAGAACTAGAGAGTTCTTGAGGGTGACTCCGCCAACATACTTCACTCTTATCATTTTGGCAAGAACAAGTGCAATCAACTTCCACATCTTGCACTAGTTCAAGGAGTCACAAACCCTCTTGTTGGTAAGACAAGGGACAAGGTAACCTAAAAGTTTTCATGGACATCATCTTGTATGTGCATCACTCTATGTCTATGGATATCCTTGTTTGTTCCTTGCGGGACTAACCCATGTAGGTATTGAAAGTGCAATTCACTCAAATGGATAGCTCCAAGTGATCTACATCAACATTGAGCATCCACATCTTCAACATCTACATGAAGTCATCATCGACAAAACCCGAGGTTAGTTCATCCCTCTAAGGGGGGATATCACATCTAGGGGGAGATTTACTCTAAGACTTGAGCTAAAGCAACTCTAAAGATGTGAACACAACAATGCTTTATGTAAAAGTGGTAACCCCACTTGAGCTTAAACGATGAGTATGACCTACGATCAAGTGTTCTCACTTGACTCCTAAGTCAATATACTCATATATAGATGACCTTGTCATCGCAAATTGCTTGATAGATGCTAGAATTGGTTGCGCATGCCTTGTCACATATTTCATTTGCCATCTTATTGTGTGAGCATGCTGGTTGCATATTTTACTCATTCGAGGACATCCACTTGTTGTTTTGATTGTTTGGTTTTACTTCCTTTTGCCAAATGGATGGACAAGAATGCCTAAGAACCTCCTCTAGCTATCTATGCTTTTCTCGTCTCAAACTCTATTCATGCTACATCACAAAATTTGATCAAGTCAGATTCGAACCACTCTGTGTGAGGAGCGCTCGGAGTCCCCGATTCGTCATAGACTTAAACTTCCAAAACCTCTTTATGATTCTCGGTCTGACCGATACCCCACTTTCGGTCCTACCGAGATCATTAAGTTGATCTAGGTTTTTGATCTCGGTGCAACTGATTTGAACTTTTCGGTCACACCGAGTTTCAGTAACTGCTTGCAGTTATGAATCTCAGTGCCACCAAGTTGTTCCACTCGGTCACACCGACAGGGTCGGGCTATAGATAGTCACGGGCAAAATTTTGGAAATTTCTCCGAACCCCTTCGCCCGCGCGATAGCCTGCTCTGCCAACGTGGTCTCCGGATCGTCTCCTCGCCGCCAGCCGCCTCCAGTCGCTGGTCTCCGTCGCTGTCAACGGGAATTCTACCCCACCGTTGCCGCCGTAGCGAGTCTCCGCCAAACTAGGGTATGGACTCGATCTTTGTGCTATTCTCCAATCTGATTCTTAGCACATTGTGATCATCATGATTCTTGCCACAATTGAAACACTCCTATCCAGTCAATGCGCTCGTAGATTAGGTTTGATTCGAAAATTTTAGGGTTAGGTTTCCGCCGAAACCATCTCAGACCCACCGAGTTGAAAAACTCGGTCCCACCGATTTGGCTTATGCCATTGCACAAGTGAGACTCGGTCTGACCGAGAATTACTTATCGGTGTGACCGATTTTGGAACTTTGTGAAGCCCTAGCAGTCTCGGTGCCACCGAACTGTGACTCGGTCTGACCGAGTTCACTAGTTTAGGTTCCAAAACTGCTTCGGTATCACCGAGTTTAAAAATCGGTAGATCCGAGATGATTTCAGTGGGAAACTAAAACTAAGTTTTTGGATCATTCTTTTGCAAAAATCTCTGCATTTTGTGATGCTCATCTATTCTACCTCATCTATAAACTGTTCACAGGGTCAGCAGTCAGCTTGTTCAACATGTCAGATCAGAGTGACAGCCAGAATGTGTCAGAACAGCAAGTGGTGATGAGTGAGGGCACTAGTCCCTCCAGCTCTTCAGATGATGGCAGCAGAAGTACCCCAAGCAATCTGCCAAAAGCTGCCACTAGACAAAGGAAGAAGAGAACTTCTGATTCTGAAGATGAAGATTATGTGGCAGAGGAAGAGGCCACATCAAAGAGAGTTGAGCCAGCTCAAGGCACAAAGCCAGGACTCAAGATCAAAAGGCCAGCAGGCAGGCAGCCTATGTCAAAGGCTAGAGCTTCAACTGAAAAGCCTGCACCCATAGAGCCAGTTGCTGCTGAAGGCAAGAAGAGGAAGGAAAGGGTCAAGAAGACCATGGCCAGAGTGCTTGGAAAGGCTTCCATCATGGAAGAGGAAGAGGAAGAAGAGGTTGCTGCACCAGCACCTAAGGCACCTAAGCTTATGGGTGATGCTATCAGGACAGGGGCTGCCACATCTAAGCCCAAAGAAGCACCCAAAGCTTCCTCCAAGCCCAAGTCTGCACCAAAGAGGCATACAAGGAGCATACCTGCTGCTGAGAAGAACAAGGCCCCAGTGCCTGAAGCTGCTGAAGAAGAGGATGAAGAGCATGTTCTGAGAAAGCTCAAGCCCAAGATCCCAGACCACAATGATGCTCATCCTGTGGCTGAGGATATGAAGCTCAGGAGAGACTCAGGGCTCAGGAAGTGGAGAGAAGCAGATCCGTATGCTTCAAGGAGAAGAACTGCTGTGGATTACAGATTTCACACCAAGGAACAGCAGGACTTCTATGAGACAGTGCTGCTTGATAAGAAGCCAATAGTCTGTGATATGAGATGGTTGACTAGCAATACAGCAAGGACAATGAAGAGCACTATCCTGGAGTGGAAGACAGCTTTAGTGCTTGTGGAGTTGCAGACTTTGTTGGGCAGAAGCTCACAAAGTGGAACGAGGAGCTAATCATGCAATTCTACTCCACAGCACACTTCTACCCAGATGGAAGGATCACATGGATGTCTGAAGGTACGAGGTACCAATCAACTGTTGAGGAATGGGCAAAGTTGATCAATGCCCCAGAGGAGCAAGCAGATGACTTGGACATTTATGCCAAGAAGAAGATGGACCACAACTCAATGTCCAATATGTACAAGGAAATTCCAAATGAAGCTCTTGATACTTTCAAGTTTGGGTCTGTGCATTATCTTCTGTCAGGGCTGCCAACTATAAATTGGATATTGAGGCACACTCTCTTGCCCAAATCTGGAGATCACAAGATGATCAGAGGCCATGCAATCAATTTGCTTCATGTATTTGATGTGCCACAGAAGTTCAAGGTGATGAGCCTTATAGTAGAGACTATCAAGAGGACTGCAGCAGATCAGAAGAGGAGCTGTGGATATGCCCCACAAATTCAGGAGCTCATCAACTCCAAGATGGGCACAGGCATATACTTATTGGACAAGGAACACCTGCCCATCCGTCCAGATTTTGAGGACAATCAAGTTGTGATGACTGAAAATGAACCATCGTCTGCACAAGCACAAGCAAAGAAGGAGAAGGCAAGGAAGGAAAAAGCTGCCAAGATGCCAACCCAAGAGGAGGCATCTGAGTATTTCCTGAAAACTAAACAAGAGCAGCTTGGTTACCTGATTGCATCCACCCTGCGGATTGAGAAAGGATTAGCAACCCTAACTCAGAACTAGGCAAGCCTAGAGAGAATCATGGAACAAAAGTTCTATGACTTGGATGTCAAGGTGACAGAGATTCAGACTGCAGTGGAGCAGCTCCAGGATGACATGCAGGAGAGGAGAGGCAGGACTACAACTGATGCCTTTGCCAGAGTGCCACGAGGTCCGAGGTCGTCTGCCGTGCCAGTTGCTGACACCAGAGCCACCACTTTAGCACCAGCTACAGCCTCAGTTCCACCAGCTCCAGCATCTACTTCAGCTCCAACTCCAGCGTCTACTTCAGCGTCTACGGAAGCCTTCGTCCTTGGAGTGATCCGGACTCCACCACTACCTGAAGATCAAGCCTGAGTGTCGATCTAGCACTATGCATTTTCTAGGAACTTTTTGGTAACTTGTTGCCAAAGGGGGAGAAAAATGTATAGATCATAGGCTTCGAGAGAGAGAGAGTGTTGCTTTTTTTTCTCTCTTGCCTTATTTGGTGGTTTTTCGAACTTTGTTTGCTTTTGAGTGAGACATTGATGATCATGTGTTTGATCATAAGCTACACTTAATGCTTGCTTAATGCTATTATCTTATCTATCCTATGTGATCATTCACTATTCTTGGTGATGAGTGCATGTATTTCATTCTTATCATTTTAAGCGCTCCACCAAGATGTATGTGATATGGAAGAGTAACCCATGACTCTAACTCTTTGTGCATTTGCAGTCCAAAGCAAATTTTAAATATGCACAAATTTAGGGGGAGCTCTTACTTATCACATACATCTCAAAGAGACGATATATTTCATGCTTATTATCATTTGTCGAAGCTTTGATCTATATGTTGTCATCAATTACCAAAAAGGGGGAGATTGAAAGTGCAACTATCCCTAGGTGGTTTTGGTAATTCATAACAACATATAGCTCATTGAGCTAATGCTATTCCAAGATAAATATTTCAGGAAAGCTCAATGATTGGCATGGCATGGATGTGAAAGTGGAACCCTCAAAGTGCTAAGGACAAAGGATTGGCTCAACCTCAAAAGCTCAAGACTCTTCATTTTATATTTTAGTGATCCAAGATCACATTGAGTCTTTAGGAAAAGCCAATACTATCAAGGAGGGATGAGGTGTTGCTTAATGAGCCTCTTGCTTCATGTGCTTAGTGATATGCTCCAAAACCCTCAACTACTTTCCCACTTCCACATATGACCTAAACCCTAAGCCAAACTCAGTCCTACCGATTCTTCCTATCCGGCGCCACCGAGTTTCACTTGTCATAAGCCACTGCCAAACCCTAGCAATTCGGTTCTACCGATAGGGATCTCGGTCTTACTGAGATGGGATTGCAAACTCTCTGTTTCCCTTTCGTAACTTTTCGGTCTCACCGAAAGAGCGGATCGGTCCCACCGAGATTGCAATGTAAATTCAGTGTTTCCTTTTTGTAACTTTTCGGTCTCACCGAAAGAGCAAATCGGTCCCACCGACTTTGCCTGACCAACTCTTTGGTTAGCTAATTACCAAATTCGGTCTCACCGAGTTTGTGTAATCGGTCTCACCGAGATTACGTTATGCCCAAACCCTAACCATATCGGTCCCACCGAGTTGCATGTCAGTCCCACCGAAAATCTCTAACGGTCACTAGGTTTACATTTTCGGCCCGACCAAGTTTGTTGATTCGGTCCCACCGAGATTGGAAAACTGTGTGTAATGGTTGGATTTTGTGTGGAGGCTATATATACCCCTCCACCTCCTCTTCATTCGAGGAGAGAGCCATCAGAACACATACACAATTCCAACTCATATGTTCTGAGAGAGAACCACCTACTCATGTGTTGAGATCAAGACATTCCATTCCTACCATATGAATCTTGATCTCTAGCCTTCCCAAGTTGCTTTCCACTCAAATCTTCTTTCCACAAAATCCAAATCCTATGAGAGAGAGTTGAGTGTTGGGGAGACTGTCATTTGAAGCACAAGAGCAAGGAGTTCATTACCTACACACCATTTGTTACTTCTTGGAGAGTGGTGTCTCCTAGATTGGCTAGGTGTCACTTGGGAGCCTCCGACAAGATTGTGGAGTTGAACCAAGGAGTTTGTAAGGGCAAGGAGATCGCCTACTTCGTGAAGATGTACCGCTAGTGAGGCAAGTCCTGTGTGGGCGATGGCCATGGTGGGATAGACAAGGTTGCTTCTTCGTGGACCCTTTGTGGGTGGTTGCTTCTTCGTGGACCCTATGTGGGTGGAGCCCTTTGTGGACTCGCGCAACCGTTACCCTTTGTGGGTGGAGCGCTTTGTGGACTCGCGCAACCGTTACCCTTTGTGGGTTGAAGTCTCCATCAACGTGGATGTAGGATAGCACCACCTATCCGAACCACGGGAAAAATATCCGTGTCTCCAATTGCATTTGAATTCTCCAAACCCTTCCCTTTACATTCTTGCAAGTTACATGCTTTACTTTCTGCTGCCAATATACTCTTTGCATGCTTGCTTGAATTGTGTGATGATTGCTTGACTTGTCCTATAATAGCTAAAATCTGCCAAGAACTAAAATTGGGAAAAGGTTAAGTTTTTATTTGGTCAAGTAGTCTAATCACCCCCCCTCTAGACATACTTTCGATCCTACACTCCACCAGCTACTATTCATCCACAAGCTACTGTTCATCCAGCCCTTCATCAGCTACTGTTCATCCAGCCCTCCATGAGGTCCTGTTCATCCACCCCCAACCAGCTCTACTGTGGTGGCCTCCACTCGGGGTCCTGTTCATCCAGCAGCAACGGCCTACTACTACTACTACTACTACTACCATGGGGTCTTGTTCATCCAACCCCCACCAAGAACTGTTCATCCAACCCCAACCATGTACGTCTCGACTCGTTCAACCAAACCCCACATTCACTATTCATGAAGAGGTGGCAGGTTTGATCGGCTTCAGTAAGCAGCAGCGGTTGATCGCTCGGGTTCAGTTAGCAGCAGTAGCGAAGGAATCGCTCAATCAGGTTCAGTTAACAGCCAAGGGATCAATCGCTAGCGTTCAGTGACACACTTAGCTAGTACAATCGCTTGGGTTTAGTAAGCAAATGCCTCACTTGGGTTCAGTTAGAGCCAATGCCTCGCACACACATGTGTGCGTATACAAGAGAAAACGCGCTAACCTCTATGCATCACTCGGCCCCTACCACCCAGAGTAACCGGGAACTCCCCGATATTTTCCTCGCCCGCGCTTCTACCACGATTTTTTCCATCATGGACGGCCCAAACTATGTCATGCAGCTGCGTCTCCGGCCAGCCCAGGACGAAAAGCCAATTTTCTATCATGATTTTTTGTCATAGAAGTAGGAGCCCACCACATCTATGGTGATACCGGGTTTTATCACAATTATCGTCATAGAAGTGTCACAAGCATGACATAATTTTTTTCATTCGGCCCAAAATGTCACGGATGTGTCTTTTCCTTATAGTGTAACTTTACCACTAATGATACTAAAAATTTAGTTGACTCTGGAAGAGCTGATGGAAGTAGAAAAAGATCCACATGTAGCCATGTGGGGAGCTGGGGCAGTAGAGCAAGGCCGTTTTCGAAGGATGTTATACCTAAGGGTCATCTGCATGTGGCTAGGAGGGGGGCGGGAGGGCAGATCTGGCTAAAATATGGCAGGGGGGAAATGGGGTCAGAGGACCTCCCGAGCCGGCGCTGTGTCGGAGAGAACGGCATGGGCAGCTGATCGGGATGTGCCGGCAGTTGTGGGTTTCCTCCCTCACTGTCAATTATGTCATGAAGGATGCACCTACTCCTCAACACCATGGCTGAGGGGATCCGGTCGGATGTGTGACCAGCGGTGGGCAGAGTGAGGATGTGTCCACCGCTATCTTGTTTAGATCTAGAGAGGGTAAGATAGTGAGGAGAGCAACCCTAATAAAGCAAGCGCTCAGGCTCTAGTCAATATATATAGTGGAGTGATTTTTCTTTTTCTCTGGACAACAATCATTTCAATTTTTATTCGCGACATTAAAGAAAAGAAACTCTCTATTTAACATGACTAACTGCACGCCGCACTTTGTACCTCACTTTATAGGTTCCATAACTAACCTATACGTATAAACGCATGCTCGGTTTACATTCCATATCTGTAGCTAGAGCTTGAAATGTATTTGTTTACATGTACCACCTTTTTCTTTTGGTTTTTTCTCCATGGAACAATTCATCGATACAAACTGAGAAAAGTACACCCTCCGTCCCAAAATAAGTGTCTCAAGTTGATACACTTATTTTGAGATGGAGGGAGTATAAAATAAACCTTAAACTCGTACTCCAGGTCTGAGTTGAACCCTAACCTTCAAATCCCCAAAATTGGCATGCCATCCTTACTTATCTTGGTCGATCCCGGTGATTTTTAGCTAAAAGCTCATTTGGTTTTCTGGGATTGGTTACATGGCAAGGGGAAACCTAGTGTGCTAGTTGTACTTGCTATTTCCTTGTGAATGATGAACCCTGGTAGCAAGCTAAGCTCGACGTTGCAGGCCTGTGTGTAGAAGGTCATGACGGACGACAGATGTTTCTTGTTAGTGCTCGACACTCTTGTACTATTGTTGGTGAGCATATCTGCGCAAGTTGACGAATGCCGAGGTAGAAGAAGAGTGCATGGAACGGGGTGGACGGGTACTCGGGTGTTGGCCCAGAGCACCCGCAGCCCCGTGTGTCCTACTAGAACACGGTGATTGCGCTCCCGTCATAGTGCATGTTGAGCTCCACCTCAACCAAGTAGGAATTTAAGGTTTTATTTAGAATTTTTCCATACAGAATTGTAGGATTATTTAAAGTCGAGGGTGGCACTTTTCTTGGGCGGTAGGCATGACAGTTTTGCCTAGCCGGTTTGATAGAGAGGCAAGGAGGGTGAGGGAGCAGCGGATTCAACTTACTGCTGGAAAGGTAAGGCTATGTGATTTGATGGTCGTTACTGCTGGAAAGGCGGTGTCTTGTGATTTGACTTCTCATTATAGTCATTATTACTACGATGCTAAGGCCGGGGTGAGGCTCCCCTTCCGTTCCCCAATCTAATCTGGTGCATGACACGTCGACCCGGATGTTGGCTGTCCCATATGTTGACGATGTAAGAAGGAGAAAAGAATCATGCATTATATATATACTAGTACTACATCAGAGAAGTGCGAAACACGACAGCCTAGTGAACCAGTAGGCGATATGCGAGTGAACCAGCTGGCATGGTTTGATGGCCCGCTCCCGTATCACTGTCAGTGGACTCATCCATACTGGTTGGCACTTAGCGTTGGAGATGTTTAGAGTCGTTCAGAACTTCGACCCAGATGCTCTATGTCCCACATGTCGGCTAATGGAAGCGAATAGTAATAGCCTAGGAGTACATATAAGAGGCAAAATGCATGAAAAATCATGTACTATGAATAGTAGCTGTGGTTCGAACATGAGTCCTAAAGTGATGATAGGTATAGGTCGCACGCACCCAACTAGTGGTAGTAGAGTAGTAGACATATGAGTACTCAGTACTCCTATTCTATCAATGACGTCCATCTGATCCTAAAAAAACAAATCCCATCTGACAACTACGTCCGTACTACAACTATCTCTTCTCCTCCTCGTTTCTGTTTTCTAATTCTAGCACAGCTGACGCGCAGTGGGCGGGGTGGGCATTTGCCGATAGTAGGTTTGCTCAACTATAGCCCCACCAAAGAGTGAAAATGCTAAGACAACAAGCGTTCCGTAGCTTGAGCGGCATGCTGGACCGACTTTGGAGTACTCCCGATCGTGTGGGGGTGTGACGCAAACGCGACAGTCTTTACCTTTTTAACTTGTAGATAGAAAATGCGAAGCCAATGCACACTTAGCAATGGGCCAGAACGATAGTGTGGAGTGCGACGCGAACGGGACATGCATGTTCTACTTGTTCCACTTTCTCATTTTGAACTCGTGACCTGTACGTAACGCTTAGTTTTAAATTTATAAGCTTGGTTGTCATGCTAATATATATAGTATAGTTTGGTAGGTTGTGTCTCGTACATAATTCTTAAATAAAAATTTGGGACAAAACACGATGCTGACCAGTAAATTAGGACGAAGACACTGATACTACATATAAATAACGCCAAATAAGACAAAGGGATCACTCATGTCATTTACGACTCGAATAACAACGGCATACACTAACACATTAAGGACACAAGGTGATGCACTGCCAGTTACCGGAGGCAAGAAGAAAGATGCATCCATCGATGACCTCCTCCTCCTCGACTCAGGGCATTGGCCCGCCAAACAGTGGCCGAGGAGCAACGACTTTCATGGCGAGGTCTACGTGCTTATGAACAATGGCGTCCAAAGTTTCCAGCTGGTCGAAGAAGGCCAACATCTTTGGGTCGTCCTTGGCCTTGTAGTGGCCTATCTAGACAATTTCCTCATCGATGAGGCTGCATAGGTTGACGGTTTCTTGCATGGCGAGGTGCTTCCCCGCGAGCACGGCCTCAAGGAGGACATTCTTTGTTGCGACATCCGGCAGCTTCAGGGCCACCGGTGCTTGAAAGAGGTCGTTACCATGGAGGACAATGGGGGTGGCAGGCACCGAGGAGCTTGGCATGCGGGCCGGACGAGTACGGCAAGGTCGTCTACACTCTTCTTCATGGCAGTGCACTTGCGAATGTAGCAGAATATCATCTCGTCAATGCAAAGAGGCGAAGCCGGCGTCTATGATGATGGCGGTCGCCAACATCATCTGGAAACGCTGCACGGTGTGCGGCCGCAAACCGGCATCTTAGATGATCTGGCACAGGCTACTGCCGCTCGCGTGCACCGGCTCGATGGGTGCTTGTGCCTTCTGGTCACATGGTCTTGGTCTTGGATTGGAGTGAGCAGTGGTGCGTATGCTTTCGTAGATGGATTGGAGTGGTGGGCAGCTTCATATAACAGTGGAAACGGTGTTGCATTCACATCGTGTTGGCTCCATTCTACTTATCCAATTAATTCCCTCTACATGCTAGTAACCAAGGATGCATCATTGATCATTCAACGTTTCAGGAGACGTTACCCTCTTCCTCGTTGACATTCAAGCCATATGAATGTAAATGTGTGTCAAAAAGATACTAGTCATTACTACATTGTGCACCGTGACCAAGGCGGAGGGGAATATGAGACAATTTAATATTTACTACCATTGCATGGAATGAACTGACCGTTGCATGCCATGCTAGGTAGTTTCAATGCATTAAAAAAATACACGACCCACGTCTCTTATTGGTTGATTCCTTTATTCATGTCAAGATACAAGAAACGAGGCCGAGTTAATCCACCACACGTAAGTATTTTGGGATTATTTGGTTTTCATAAGCGATCGCCACAACAACCATAAGATCTGCATCCGACGGTGGCACCTATTGGACGCAAACAACAATAGAAAAGAAATGCCACAAAACTGCCACACCACGCCCCTCCCCTACACATAAGACTTCCACGCGAGCGTTCTCAACTCACAAGTTTGGGTGGCTCTTGGCTCTTTGCCTCTTCGAGAAGTCGAACAATGATGTTACTACTAAAGTAGCAAATCAACTATTGCATGTCCACCACGTGGGGGAGGGAGGAGCTTATTGTAAGCAAAAGCTTCTCCACGTCCTGCAAGCCATCGCGTGCATGGGCGGTGGAGAGGGCACAGTACACAGCTTCTCCTTGTTGTACGAGTTGACGCGCCACATCAATGAAGTACACTCAATTTTCTTAGAAAGTTGAGTTTAGCTATGCATTAATTACAATGCATGCATGCATGATACGTCCATTTTGCATCATGTTTTCTTACTATTATTTATAATATTTTATCCATAATAATGCTTTTTGGAGTAATTCTTATGCCTTTTCTCTCATAATTTGCAAGGTAAACAACAAGAGGGAGAATTCTGGTAGCTGGAAATTTGGACCTAGAAAAGCTACGTCAGGAAACCAATTCTGCACAACTCCAACCAAGCTGAAACTTCATAGAGATTTTTTATGGATTATTTAAGAATTATTGGAGAAAATAACTACCAGAGGGGGCCCACCAGGTGGGCACAACCCACCTGGGCACACCAGGGAGCCCAGGCGCGCCCTGGTGGGTTGTGCCCTCCTCGGACCACCTCCGGTGCCCATCTTTTGGTATATAAGTCAATTTGACCTAGAAAAAATAAGGAGGAGACTTTAGGGACGGAGCTCCGCCGCTTTGATGCGGAACTTGGGCAGGAGCACTTTTGCCCTCCAGCCCTACGATTCCGCCGGGGGAACTTCCCTCCTGGAGGGGGAAATCATCGTCATCATCATCGCCAACAACTCTTCCATCTTGGGGAGGGTAATCTCCATCAACATCTTCAACAGCACCATCTCCTCTCAAACCCTAGTTCATCTCTTGTTGTCAATCTTGTTATCGAAACTATAGATTGGTACTTGTGGGTGACTAGTAGTGTTGATTACATCTTGTAGTTGATTACTATATGGTTTATTTGGTGGAAAATTATATATTCAGATCCATTATGCTATTTAATAACCCTCTGATCTTGAGCATGATTATTATTTGTGAGTAGTTACCTTTGTTCTTGAGGTCACGGGAGAAATCATGTTGCAAGTAACCATGTGAACTTGATATGTGTTCGATATGATGGTATGTATGTTGTTATTCCCTTAGTGGTGTCATGTGAACGTCGACTACATGACACTTCACCATATTTGTGCCTAAGGGAATGCATTGTGGAGTAGCAATTAGATGGTGGATTGCGAGAGTGACAGAAGCTTAAACCCCAGTTTATGCGTTATTTCATAAGGGTCCGATTGGATCCAAAAGTTTAATGCTATGGTTAGAATTTATTCTTAATACTTTTCTCGTAGTTATGGATGCTTGCGGGAGGGTTAATCATAAGTAGGAGGTTTGTTCAAGTAAGAACATCACCTATGCAACGGTCCACCCACATATCAAATTATCAAACTAGCGAACACAAATCGAACCAACATGATGAAAGTGACTAGATGAAATTCCCGTGTACCCTCAAGAAGGCTTTGCTTATCATAAGAGACCGTGTTGGCCTGTCCTTTGCCTCAAAAGGATTGGGCTACCTTGCTGAACTTTTGTTACTATTATCGTTACTTGCTCGTTACAAATTATCTTGCTATCAAACTACTCCACTACTTACAATTTCAGCACTTGCATACAATTCCTTACCGAAAACTACTTGTCATTTCCTTCTGCTCCTCGTTGGGTTCGACACTCTTACTTATCGAAAAGAGCTACAATTGATCCCCTATACTTGTGGTTCATCAAGGCTATTTTTTGGCGTTATTGCGGGAGAGTGAAGCACCTTTGGTAAGTGGAATTATGTAAGGAAACATTTAAATTATGTGCTGAAATTTATTGTCACTTGTTACTATGGAATACAATCCTTTGAGTGGTTTGTTCGGGGTATCTTCACCTCGCCCGGAACCACAATTAGCCACCCCTCAACCTATTGCACCTACTAAAAATATTGAATATGAAATTCCTTCGGGTATGGTAAACAACTGCTAGCTAATCCTTATGCAGGAGATGGAACCGAACATCCTGATATGCACTTGATATTTGTGGAACAAATTTGTGGATTGTTTAAGATTGCAGGTCTACCCAGGGATGAAGTGATGAAAAAGGTTTTCCCTTTATCTTTGAAGGTAAAAGCATTGGCATGGTACAGGCCATTTGATGATATTGGATCAAAAATTTGGAATCGTTTGAAATTGGAGTTCCACCAAAAAGATTATCCTATGCATCTAGTTCATCGTGATCGGAATTATATATATAATTTTTGGCGTCATGAAGGATAAAGTATCGCTCTAGCTTGGGGGAGGCTGAAGTCAATGTTATATTCATGCCCCAATCATGACCTCTCAAGATAAATTATTGTTCAGAATTTTTATGCTCGACTATCTCGTAAAGATCAAACCATGCTTGATACTTCTTGTGCTGGTGCATTTATGAAGAAGAATATTTAATTCCGGTGGGATCTTTTGGAAAGAATTAAAGGCAACTCTGAAGATTGGGAACTCGACGAAGGTAAAGATTCAGGTATTAAAATTAAATATGATTGTGTTAAATCTTTTATGGATACCGATGCTTTTCAAAAGTTTAGCACTAAATACGGACTTGACTCTGAGATACTAGCCTCCTTTTGTGAATCGTTTGCTACTCATGTTGAACTCCCTAAGGAGAAGTGGTTTAAATATCACCCACCTATTAAATAAGAAATTAAAAACCTAGTGCCAGTTAACGAAGAAACTATACTTTATAATGTTGATCCAGTTGTTCCCTCTGCTTATATTAAGAAACCACCTTTCCTTGTTGGGATAAAGGAACATGCTAAATTTTGAACTGTGGTTAACAAAAACTATATTAGAACACCTAAACCTGATGAAAAAATTAATGCTGAACCTAGTATTTCTATGGTTAAAGATCTCTTACAAGAAGATATGGATGGGCATGTTATTTACTTCTGTGAAGAAGCTGCTAGAATTGCTAAACCTGAGAAAAGTGATAAACATAGACTTGTGGTTGGCTTGCCTTTTATTTCAGTTAAAATAGGAGATCATTGTTATCATGGTTTATGTGAAATGGGTGCTAGTGTGAGTGTTATTCCGTACACCTTATATGAAAAAATCATGAAAGACATAGCACTTTTGAGATAGAAGAAATAGATGTTACTATTAAACTTGCCAATAGAGACACCATATCACCAATTGGGATTATTAGAGATGTTCAAGTCTTGTGTGGGAAAATTAAATACCCAACTTATTTTCTTATTCTTGGTTCCCCACAAGATGACTTTTCTCCCATTATATTTGGTACACCTTTCTTGAACACAGTTAATGCCAAAATAGATTGTAAGAAACAAACTGTTGGTGTTAGCTTTGGTGATGAGTCTCATGAGTTTAATATTTCCAAGTTTAGTAGAAATCATCATGAAAAATAATTGCCTAGTAAGGATGAATTAATTGGTCTTGCTTCTATTGTTGTTTCACCTACTGATCCTTTAGAACAATATTTGCTAGACCATGAGAATGATTCACATATGCATTAAAGAAATGAAATAGATAAGATTTTCTTTGAACAACATCCTCTACTTAAACACAATTTGCCTATTGAAACTCTAGGAGGTCCTCCTCCACCTAAAGGTGATCCTATGTTTGAATTAAAACAATTGCCAAACACTTTGAAATATGCTTATCTTGATGAAAAGAAAATATATCCTCATATTATTAGTGCTAACCTTTCAGAACATGAAGTAGAAAGATTATTGGAAGTTCTAAGGAAGCACCGTGCTGCTATTGGATATACTCTTGATGAATTAAAGGGCATTAGTCCCACTCTATGTCAGCACAAAATTAATATGCAACCTGATGCTAAACCCGTTGTTGATCACCAACGTCGGTTAAATCCGGAGATGAAAGAAGTGGTAAGAACGGAAATATTAAAACTTCTGGAAGCAGGTATAATCTATCCCATAGCTGATAGTAGATGGGTAAGTCCTGCTCAATGTGTCCCTAATAAAGGAGGTATAACTTTTGTTCCTAATGATAAGAATGAGCTCATTCCACAAAGAATGGTTATAGGCTATAGAATGGTAATTGATTATAGAAAATTAAATAAAGAAACTAGAAAAGATCATTATACTTTGACTTTTATTGATCAAATTCTTGAAAGATTATCTAAGCACACAAACTTTTGCTTCCTTGATGGATATTCTGGCTTTTCACGAATACTTGTTTCTCAACCTGATCAAGAAAAGACTACTTTTACTTGTCCCTTTAGAACTTATGCTTATAGACGTATGCCTTTTGGTTTATGTGATGCACCTGCTACCTTTCAAAGATGTATGACTACTATATTCTCTGATTTTTGTGAAAAGATTTTTGAGGTTTTCACGGATGACTTTTCTGTTTATGGGAAGTCTTTTGATGATTGTTTAAGAAATCTTGAGCGAGTTTTGCAGAGATGTGAACAAACAAATCTTGTCTTGAATTGGGAGAAGTGCGACTTTATGGTTAATGAAGGCATTGTCTTGGGTCATAAAATTTCTAAAAGAGGTATTGAAGTGGATCAAGCTAAGGTTGATGCAATTGAGAAAATGCCATGTCCTAAGGATATCAAAGGTATTCTTAGTTTCCTAGGTCATGCTGGTTTCTATAGGAGATTTATCAAAGACTTTTCTAAAATCTCTAGGCCCCTTACGAATCTCTTGCAGAAGGATATTCCTTTTGTTTTTGATGATGATTGTTTAGAAGCCTTTGAAACACTTAAGAAAGCTTTAATTTCTGCACCTATTGTTCAACCACCTGATTGGAACTTGCCTTTTGAAATATATGTGTGATGCTAGTGATTATGCTGTTTGTGCTGTTCTAGGACAAAGAGTTGATAAGAAACTTAATGTTATTCATTATGCTAGTAAAACTCTAGACATCGCTCAAAGAAATTATGCTACTATTGAAAAGGAATTCTTAGCAGTTGTGTTTGCTTGTGATAAATTTAGATCATATATTGTTGATTCTAAAGTAACTGTTCACACAGACCATGCTACTATTAAATATCTGATGGAAAATAAAGATGCTAAACCTAGACTTATTCGATGGGTTCTCTTGTTACAAGAATTTGATTTACATATCATTGATAGAAAAGGAGCTGAGAACCCAGTTGTTGATAATTTATCTAGGGTTGAAAATGTGCTTGATGACCCACTACCTATGGATGATAGTTTTCCTGATGAGATGTTAGCTGCAATAAATGTTTCTCATAGTACTCCTTGGTATGCTGATGATGCTAATTACATTGTTGCTAAATATTTACCACCTAGCTTTACATACCAACAAAAGAAAAAAATCTTCTATGATTGAAGACATTACTTTTGGGATGACCCACATCTTTATAAAGAAGGAGTAGATGGTATTATTAGATGTTGTGTACCTGAGCATGAACAGGGATAAATCCTATGGAACTGTCACTCTGAGGCTTATGGAGAGCGTCATGCTAGAGATAGAACTGCTCACCAGGTATTGCAATCTGGATTTTATTGGCCTACTCTCTTCAAAGATGCCCATAAGTTCGTCTTATCTTTTGATGAATGTCAAAGGATAGGTAATATTGGTAAGCATCAAGAAATGCCTATGAATTATTCGCTTGCTGCTGAACCATGTGATGTTTGGGGATTTGATTACATGGGACCTTTTCCTTCCTCTAATGGGTATACACATATTTTGGTTGCTGTTGATTATGTTACTAAAGGGGTAGAAGCTATTCCAACTAGTAGTGTTGATCACAACACCTCTATTAAAATGCTTAAGGAATTTATTTTCCCAAGGTTTGGAGTCCCTAGATATTTAATGATTGATGGTCGTTCATACTTTATTCATGGTGCTTTCGTAAAATGCTTGCCAAGTATGATGTTAACCATAGAATTGCATCACCTTATCATCCTCAGTCTAGTGGTCAAGTTGAACTTAGCAATAGAGAAATAAAAATAATATTGCAAAAGACCGTCAATAGGCCCAGGAAGAATTGGTCTAAGAAATTAGATGATGCACTTTGGGCTTATAGAACAGCATATAAAAATCGTATGGGTATGTCTCCTTATAAAATGGTTTATGTAAAAGCTTGTCATTTGCCTATTGAGTTAGAACATAAAGCATATTGCGCAATCAAAGAACTCAATTATGATTTCAAACTTGCTGGTTAAAAGAGGTTATTTGATATTAGCTCATTAGATGAATGGAGAACCCAAGCTTATGAAAATTTAAAATTATTTAAAGAAAAAGTAAAAAGATGGCATGACAAAAGAATTCAAAGCGTGAGTTTAAAGTCAGAGAATATGTTCTTTTGTACAACTATCATTTCAGATTCTTTGCAGGGAAACTCCTCTCAAAATGGGAAGGCCCATACGTCATCCAGGAGTTTTACCAGTCCAGAGCCATCAAAATAAATAATTCGGAAGGAACTAACCCGAAGGTTGTCAATGGGCAACGAATAAAGCATTATATCTCAGGTACGCCTATTAATATTGAAAGTAATGTTATCCAAACTATGACACTGGAAGAACACATAAAACAGTCCTTCCGAAGCACTCCAAAATCATGAAAATAAGGAGGTACGTGATACGGTAAGTAAATGGACTCCAAAAAATCCGCAAAAATATTTTTTATCAGTTTGGGAATATTTTAGAATTTTGGGAATAAAGAAACTTCCAGGAAGCATCCCCTGGTGGGCACAAGACACCAGGGCGCGCCAGGCTTGCCTGTGCGCCCATGTGGGTCGTGCCCACTTGGGACACCTTTCGTACTCCTTTTTCTACAATATACTTGTCCTCCAAGATAAAAAAAATCTTTATATACTTCCCGAACGTGTTGATCACCGTATCGCAGAGAAATCATCTGTTCTCTTTTCTTGTTGTTTTATGCTCAGAGCTGAAAATATGTCTTCCCAAGACTCAGAGGGTGAGAGCCACGTTGCTGATCTCATCACAAACCCCAAGTCCTATGGGGATGAGGGGCATTGTAGTTCGACCTCCGAAGAAGAAGAAGATGAATCGGTTCCTCCCTGGTTCAAAACTGAGAGGATGGAGGTGTTATGCAACGGGATAATAAAACTCGAGATAGATAATTGCGAATTGATGATGGAAAACTATATTCTCCATCAGAAGCTGGAGGATGCAAAGGGAAAACCTTCTACCTTGTCACCACCACAATTACCTTTTTTTTCACCACCACCTTCTTCACTGCCAAAGGAGAACTGATTATCGGGTATGGGCACTCCCCTTGGCTTCCGCCAAGCTTGGGGGAGGTGCCCCGGTATCATATCATCCCACTATCTTTTTTACTTTTACTTATTTTAGTTTGATCATTTTGCTTTAGATGAATAAAAGTTTAGTTCAATCCTTTCTTCTTTGAGAGTTTGCTTAGTGATCTATCCTTGTAATCGTGTGCAAGTTATATAATAAAGTTTAGTATGACTTTTTGCTTTCTTTACTTTCATGTTGCAAATAAAAGAAAAGAAATAAGAAAGTAAAGAAATAAAATAAAGGAATTAAATAAAGAAAAGATTATATATTAATCCTATGGTAGGTGATGGCACCACATAAGGAAAAGTATAAGTAGAAAATGTTATTAGAGATTGACAAACATAAGATTAGTCAATGGTGCAACTCATGAAAGAATTAATAAGGGAAGAGAAGATTCACATATAAATATACTATCCTAGATATCTTTTGTGATTGTGCGCCCTCATCAAAATATTATATGCCAAAATGTTGACGTTGGACAAGGAAGACAACTTAAAGATTTATGTTTGTTCATATTCACATAGAAGTCATATTGTCATAGATCACTTAACATGCGGTGCTTCCCCCTATCTTGGCTAGCCAAAAATTCTGCACTAAGTAGAGATACTTGTTGTGCATCCAAAAACCCTTAAAACCCAAATCTTATGTTCAAGTGTCCACTGTTGGTGTCAAAACCGGCGGATCTCGGGTAGGGGGTCCCGAACTTTACGTCTAGGCCGGATGGTAACAGGAGGCAAGGAACACGATGTTTTACCCAGGTTCGGGCCCTCTTGATGGAGGTAAAACCCTACGTCCTGCTTGATTAATATTGATGATATGGGTAGTACAAGAGTAGATCTACCACGAGATCAAGGAGGCTAAACCCTAAAAGCTAGCCTATGGTATGATTGTTGTATATGAAGTTGTCCTACGGACTAAAACCCTCCGGTTTATATAGACACCGGAGAGGGTTAGGGTTACACAAAGTCGGTTACAATGGTAGGAGATCTTGAATATCCGCATCGCCAAGCTTGCCTTCCACGCCAAGGAAAGTCCCATCCGGACACGGGACGAAGTCTTCAATTTTGTATCTTCATAGTCCTAGAGTCCGGCTGAAGGTATAGTCAGGCTACCCGAACACCCCCTAATCCAGGACTATCTCAGTAGCCCCTGAACCAGGCTTCAATGACGATGAGTCCAGCGCGTAGATTGTCTTCGGCATTGCAAGGCGGGTTCCTCCTCCAAATTCTTCATAAAAGTTTGTAAACACCAAGAGTAGTGTCCGGCTCTGCAAAATAAGTTTCCACGTATTGCCACATAGAGAATAATATTAACACAAATCCAATCTGCTGACGTATTCCGCAGCGTGACATCACACTACGGCCAAGCCTTTATTCAAATTGTTTTCACTTTTCCACCTCAGCATGTTTTGCGAGGCGGTTTCCTTGGCACGTCTTGTCAAAGCAGAGATCGTGTCCCCTTTATTTACAGGATTCTCATCAATACGGACGTGGGTAACCCATTCGAGCCTGTTAGCATGTCTTCTCGATTAAAGGCGAGTCCCAAACGGTTATGGGGAGGGCTCCTGGTATTCAACCTCTTATAAAGAGACCAAGGCCTTACTCCTTTTCTCCAATCTCAAAACAAGTTCGCCCATCGCCTCGAGTTCCAACACCCTAGGCTCTAGATTCCAGGCGCTTCGGACCTTCGACAATGTCCGGTTCTGACCTTCAAGGCCGATGGATGCCCTCCTCCGTCACGGAGGAGGACGTGCTAGAGTTGAGAGAGGCTAAGTTCTTGACCGCCGAAATTTTGCATAGGTTGCCTGCTCAAAGGCAGGCTATTCCCGGTCCCCAGCCCGGTGAGAGCGTAGTGTTCATGTCTCACTTCTTTGGGGGTTAGGCTTCCCGATGGATCCCTTCATGAGGGGGCTGATGTTCTATTATGGGCTGGAATTTCA
Source organism: Triticum urartu (assembly GCF_056163025.1). NCBI lineage: Eukaryota > Viridiplantae > Streptophyta > Magnoliopsida > Poales > Poaceae > Triticum > Triticum urartu. The sequence goes on along the minus strand of NC_141876.1, from coordinate 356,764,036 downwards.
TGACTTAGCTCCGGAGTCCATCCTCCACATTTCCTCATTCATCGTTGTGTGCGAAGCGTTCCTCCGTGTTACTCCTCACTTCGGATTATGGCTCAAGACTTTTGGAGTGGAACCGAAGATGATCGAGGGATGACACGCAGAGTGCGGAGGCGCTGTCATAAGTAAGAATGCTGATGCTCCATGGCCCGAGGGCTCCTTTCAAGAGGAGCTCGGCTTGTGGCAACGAGAGTGGTTCTATATCACCGCTCCCAGGAGCACCAAGTGGGTGGCGCCTCCTGCCTTTCGCTCGGGTCCCCCACCACGGCTAGCGTCATGGGTCAACAAAGGATTAGATTGGGGGTTATCCAAAGACGTGCCCTTGTTGCAGGGCCGCATTAGGGATCTCTTAGAAAGAGACCTCAACCTGGTCAAGGTGACACAGGTCGTGCTGATTCGCCGAACACTGCCCGTCAAACGTCACTCCCTTCGTCTGTGGGAGTTTAATCCGGAGGGACCACGAGCTCTCCAGCATTTTATGGGCGCAATGCCCGTGGAGATGTATAAAATGTTCTTCGGATCACAAGCAATGTGTCCGGATTTGACCGAGGACGCAGGTTTAAGCTGCAATCGCCTGGATACTCAAGTAAGTAACCTTGTGCCCGGACTCGCTATCTGTAAAATTTTCATAAATTCGCCCCTAAAAGAGCTGTCCTTTTAAACAGGAGTGGATAGCGAAGGCAAAGCTGATCAGGTGTCCGGCTCCCCTTCCTGAGACCAGGCCGGATCCCGTGCTAGTCAAGATGTTGAAGATTGTGCCTTTGGAGGGAAGTGAGGGGGGGGACAAGGAAACTATGGCCTCCTCGAAGGAGGCTGCTCCGAAGGGAAGAACCGACAATTCCTCCCCTAAGGGGAAGAAGAGGGCCGCCTCTGACGACCCGGAGACCATGGCCTCAAAGCGGGGGAAAAAGTCCTCGTCAGAGGGTCCGACGTCGGTGAGATCCTCGGCCGAACTACGCCCTCAAAGGGATCAGCCCTCCAGCGAGCCGTAAGTAGAGAAAGATTTTCCTTTAGAGGGATGAGAGAAATCCTTGCTTTTTATTTGAGAAGATTAACCGAAATTTTACCTTGTAGCTCGGACCTCAACCCTTCTCAGCAGAGCTCGTCTTCGCGGGATCTTCCTCCGGAGATGATGGAGAGTGGAACGCCTCCCCCTGCCGTACCGCCTGGTGAGGCCGGCGACCCTGAGGTGTCATCGCGGAGGGTTTCTCCGAATCCGGCAGGGGTGGAAGGTAGCCATATGTACCCCCAAGGTTCTCCGCGCCCGGCCTTCGATGGAGGTCATAGGACGAGTGCGGCACCGTCCGATGCGCGGTCGGAGGAGCTGATGATTCTGCTGGGGCGAGCTCCTATCTCAGAGGAGCACTGTGCATTGATGGGTACGGTGGTTGGAAGGATTTCGTCTGCGGAAAGCGGATTGCATGAGGCCGTCAGAAGTTTGCTGACAGGTTTTGAGGTACGTTTGATAATGTACTTCTTTGTCAGTTGCGCATAAACAAGATGCGCCCTATGTAGATAGTAGCCCCTGAGACTCTGTGTGTTGTCAAAATTGACGGCGCGCAAAGGATCATAATCCCAGTTCTAAAATGTCGCCTTTGTATACAGGTGGCGAAGTGTCCGGAATCGAGCCAAACTGATGATTTTGCCGAACTAAAGCGGCAACTTGATGTGGCAGATGCCGACATCGCACTCGTCAACGAGCGGCTTGATGAGGCTCAAGGTATGCAATTCCTCGGGTGGCATCTGGTAAGAGGAGCTTTATGCCAGTATCTTACAATGTGTGTGCTTGACGCAGATGGTGCGGCCGCCGTGGAGAGTCTTCGGGTGGAACTTGCCCAAGCTAAGGAAGAAGCCAGGAAAAGTGATGCGGCTGCCGAGAAGGCCCTTGAAGAGCTGAGAGCCGAACAGGCTGCTCACTGTCGAAGCAAGAAGGAGATGGCCGTGATGTCCGTGAAGTTGAAAAGTGCTACTGACCGTTGCAAGTTTCTTGCGAAAGAAGACCGGGCGAGACAGACGGACTTAGAGAAGGCCGTTGCTGATGCCAAGGACGCTCGCTCTGCGATGAGAGCTGCGAAGGAGGAGCTGCGTTAGGCCGGACAGATTGCGGCTGGAGAGCCCTTTATGTTGCGGAGGAAGTTCTGCGATCCGAAGTTTGCTCTGTTGGACCGGATGTGGAGTGCGGAGGACACCTATCTGGATTTGGCAGCGAGTGCTGCTGATGCGACCGAATACTTTCGAGATCAAGAAGATCGCGAAGTGGAAAGGCTTTTCTGGTCGCAGTTCCAGAATCCAGAGCGTCCACTGGCAGTGGACAATCGTCTGGCTCAATGGGCCGAACTGAATAGATTGTCCGGACTCGCCATGAAGTACGTCATGGGTCATCTGTGGCCGGGGAGATCGGAGCCGAAGAGTTATTTCAGCTTGGTGCAGCAATTCCTTCATGCGGTGCCACGTATCAATGCGATGAAGAGGTCAGCATGCATAGAGGGCGCACGGATGGCTCTTGCCCATGTCAAGACATACTGGGCAGAGATGGAGACCACCGTTGTTGCATCCCGAGATTCGGACAAAAGCCGAGTACCCTCCGAGCACTATTTTCAGGAAGTCCTTGAAGGCGCTCGTGTAATAGAGACGCAGAGCTCGAAGGATGCTATGTTCTGATTGCATATGTAATTATAAAGCAATATTTTGATGAATTGTAGTAGCCTTTTATACTTGTGCCTTCAAGTATTTGGAACACCTCCTGTGCGGCCGTTTTAAGATATATATATACAAAATCTGAAAGATTGCAGTCGTTGGCTTCAGGCCCAACGCACATAGTGCGGGGGTGCTCGCAGAAGGCGCATTTTCACACTTAATCCAACGTCTTGGTCCTACAAAGGAGGTGATAGCGCAGCGAGCTAGGCAACCGGACTATAATGCTTTAACACTTTAACTTAGCCATAGGAGCTTGACAATGGGACTATTTAGGTAGCCCCTGGTGGCGACTGTGCTCACCCGAATTCGGGGCACGTATGTGCCTGGCCGGGAAATGGCCCTTCGTTAATGCGGAGGAATCCTACAAATTCCGGAGAGTCATTGAGTGGTTGACCAGTCTCACGCCATATCATAACAGTCAGTTTTCGGCTTTCTCTACTGAGGTGCTCGCCTGGCCGAACCAGGGCACAATCGCAGTAGTTCTCCTGGTGCCGCCTTAGCCGATAGAGTGGAACGTAAGGCGGCCGAACACAGGAGCCGGGCAACCCAACATTTGACCAAAATCATGACTCGGAGCCGATGCATATAACGCCAAACTCGCGACGCCGAACACCCCCTAAGGTATTCGGTCTTTATGAGAGCGGGCAAGGTAACGCTTTGAGGTATAAGCCCCTAATGTCCAGGTACGCGCAAGAATTCTGACGTGGCCACATGCCAAGACGCCAGCCTCCTCCTTGGTCATAGAACCAGGGGATGTGTATCAACAAGAGACAGTAAAAAAGGTTTACGCAGGGTCTTAATCTGAAAAGAATCCTTGGAACGGGTCCCTACTGCACGTCTGCGCTTGTGTCTCCATTGTGCCGTATCCTGGACGGGCGCAGCACGACGTTCATCTGTAAAAAGAGAGCAACTAAGTTGAAAAAGGGGCGTGCCGAACAAAAGTTATATGAAATAAAGAAAGTGTAAAGTAAAATATGAAAAATTGAGCTTTATTGTCTCTTATTTTATACGTGTGAAGCCCCTAGTGCGGGGGTATATGGCCACTAAGCCTTTATCAATGATACTTTTGTGCCGGACTCGTCTATCCGTTTCGGTGGTCTTAATGACCTGTTCCGATGTTCTGGATGGTGAAGCCATTGTATTGTGGGGCTGTTAAAGCGGCCGCACAATCCTTCGCTTGGGGGAGGTGTTTTCACTGCTTCCCCTTTAAGGAGATGATGCCGCATGGACCGGGCATCTTAAGCGTAAGAGATGCATAATGCGGTATTGCGTTAAAGCGGACGAAAGCTTCGCGTCGCAGTAGTGCTTGATAGCGACTTGAGAATGGGATGATGTGGAAAGTCAGTTTTTCGCGATGGAAGTTATCGGCAAAGCCGAAAATAACCTCGATCCGGAGAAAACCCATGCAATGGGTGTCCGGACCTGGCGTTACTCCTTGAAAGGAGGTTTTGCTATGGCGAATTCTTTTTGGGTCGATCCCCATGTGGCGGATTGAGTCCTGATATATCAGGTTGAGTCCGCTGCCCCCGTCCATAAGGACATTTGAAAACTGGAGTCCGCCAATTATTGGATCGAGTACCAGGGCAGTCCAGCCTGGGTTCCTGACACTTCTAGAATAATCCAGATGATCGAAGATGATTGGTTTTGACAACCAGTGGCGGGATTCCTTTGGGATAGGCCGTGGGGCGCGTACCTTTATGGGCGCCGCACGTTTTGTTATGTGGAGTAAGTTTACTGTTTTTACTTCTTGCGGGAAATTCTTTTGTTTCCTGGTACTCTGCTTTTGGGGTTCGTCCTCGTCTTCGCTTGGTGTGTCGAGCCCCTTGTGTTCGGCGTTGAGTCTGCCAGATTGTTTGAAAACCCAACGATCTTTGTGGGTATGGTTAGCAGGCTTTCCGGGAGTGCTATGTATTTGACATATCCTATCCAAGATTTTGTTTAGGTTGGATAGGTCGTCCCTGTTATCTTGGAGGGGCGGCTTTTTCCTGATTCTGTCATGAGCTTTTGAATCCGGCGTTGACTGCCGTGCTCTTCGGACTTTTTTCCTTAGTCCGGCGATGGTCCTTATTGCGTCGCGGTTTTCCGTTTCCATCCCTAGTTTCAGATGTACTTGGGTCACTGGTGCTGCATCTTGCCAACCAGCTGTCCTCTCCTACGCAAAAGCGGGTCATGAGGCTTGTTAGTGCGGCCATTGTTCTTGGCTTTTCTTGGCCGAGGTGTCTGGTGAGCCATTCGTCTCGGACATTATGCCTGAATGCCGCTAAGGCTTTAGCGTCCGGACAGTCGACTATCTGATTCTTTTTAGTAAGAAATCTATTCTAGAATTGCCGAGCTGACTCTCCGGGTTGTTGAGTTATGTGACTAAGATCGTCTGCATCCGGAGGGCGGACATAGGTCCCTTGAAAATTTTCTCGGAAAGCGTCCTCGAGCTCTTCCCAACTTCCGATTGTGTTTTTAGGAAGGCTTTTGAGCCAATGCCGGGCTGGCCCTTTAAGCTTGAGGGGTAAGTATTTTATGGCATGGAGGTCATCTCCTCTAGCCATATGTATGTGGACGATATAATCCTCGATCCAGACTCCAGGGTCTGTTGTTCCATCATATGCCTCTATGTTTACGGGTTTGAATCCCGCTGGAAATTCATAATCCAGGACCTCATCGGTGAAACATAAGGGGTGTGCGGCACCCCTGTATTCGGGTGTGCCGAATTCTGATAATGGCTTTATTGCATTGTTTACGAGAGCTTGCTTTCTTGGCCCATAAATGGACCTGGCTGGGCCATGATGCGAATCCTTAAGTGGGTCGCATGCCGGCTTAAGTGCGGCGCTGCTTGCCGCTTTATGCTGGCCATGGGGTCGTCTATCCGACCGTGTGGCTTTCTCACTTTTGGAATGCGAGGGCTCTAAGGCCTCCTCGTCGAATTCAGGTAGGAGCTTTCTCTTCGGATAGCTTTTAGTGCGGCGACTGTCGCCGTATTTGTCTGCGGTATTGTTTACTTTACTCCATCTGATCCTGAGTGCATCTTCCACAGTTTTTAGCTTCTGCTTCTGCTTTTTCAGGCTGCGTGCGGTTGCAACGAGCCGTTTGTGGAGGTTCTTCTGCTTCGTGGGCTTGTCCGGCGTAGGGTCGTCCGGAATGCCATTTTCGCCGGGGAGGGATGTTCGGTTTCTCTATCCGGGTTGTCCAGTTGGGACGATTGCTCTAAGGCATGCTCGTTGTCTACCGGCTCATCCTGCTCTATGGCTGGGTCTTTATCGAGGCAGGGCTTGGGTCAGCGTTTACGCCGACGCTTTGATTGTTTTTCGAGAGATCGATCCCTCTTTCCATCCCCATTTTCCTCGTTGTTGCTTCCTTTAGGGGTATCCACCATGTACACATCGTGAGATGAGGTGGCTGTCCAATGCCCTATAGGCGTTGGTTTTTGGTTGTCTCCTGGATCGTCGTCCATACCGTCGATGTCTTCGGAGTCGAAGTCGAGCATGACGGTTAAGTCGTCGACAGTGGCTACGAAGTGGGTGGTGGGTGGGTTTTGAATTTCTTCATCATCCGAATCCCATCCTTGCTGACCGTAGTCCGGCCAGGGCTCTCCTGATAAAGAGAGAGACTTTAGCGAATTCAGGATGTCGCCGAAGGGCGAGTGCTAAAAGATGTCTGCGGCAGTGAACTCCATTATCGGCGCCCAATCGGATTCGATCGGCAGGGGCGCGGGGGCGCGGGGGGCTCGGAGTTCGGAAAGGAATCCGGCTCCTCGGAGTCATGGGCCATGCGGAGTGCGGGGCTGGAGTTCGGCTTGATCGCATCTGAGATCGCAGCCCCTGAGGCAGCGTCAAACCGTTGATCCTCGATCGGCGCAGTAGGCTCCGAATCAATGGTCGGAACCGATGTGTGTGCGGCCTCCAAGGCGCTGTTCGGCGGCAGAGCTGTAGCATGCCCATCGAGACAGTGCGGCGCGCTTGGCTGTGGCTCGAATCCGTCGAAGATCAAGTCCCCGCGGATGTCAGCCATGTAGTTTAGGCTTCCAAACCTGACCTGATGGCCAGGGGCGTAGCTTTCGATCTGCTCAAGGTGGCCAAGCGACTTGGCCCGTAGTGCGAAGCCGCCGAAGACGAAGATCTGTCCGGGGAGAAAAGTCTCACCCTGGACTGCATCGTTGTTGATGATCGAAGGAGCCATCGTGCCTAAAGGCGACGACACAGAGGAACTCTCAATGAAAGCACCAATGTCTGTGTCAAAACCGGCGGATCTCGGGTAGGGGGTCCCGAACTGTGCGTCTAGGCCGGATGGTAACAGGAGGCAAGGAACACGATGTTTTATCCAGGTTTGGGCCCTCTTGATGGAGGTAAAACCCTACGTCCTGCTTGATTAATATTGATGATATGGGTAGTACAAGAGTAGATCTACCACGAGATCAAGGAGGCTAAACCCTAAAAGCTAGCCTATGGTATGATTGTTGTATATGAAGTTGTCCTACGGACTAAAACCCTCCGGTTTATATAGACACCAGAGTGGGTTAGGGTTACACAAAGTCGGTTACAATGGTAGGAGATCTTGAATATCCGCATCGCCAAGCTTGCCTTCCACGCCAAGGAAAGTCCCATCCGGACACGGGACGAAGTCTTCAATCTTGTATCTTCATAGTCCTGGAGTCCGGCTGAAGGTATAGTCCGGCTACCCGAACACCCCCTAATCCAGGACTCCCTCATCCACCATACCTATCTAGGGATTGAGCAAGATCTGTCAAGTAAGTTGTCATCGGTGCAAAAAGGCAATAAAAATTGCTTCTAAAAGTGTGAGATCATTTAGTGTGACAGAAAATTGAGCGTTGCATGAACTTGTGATGGGGAAGAATAAAAGCGACATACTTCACAATAAAGGTCGCTATCACAAGGGGGAATTTAACGTGACATTCTTTTGCACTAAGGGAATTAGCATACAAACAAATAAGCGCATGGCAACCTCTGCTTCCCTCTGCGAAGGGCCTATCTTTTACTTTTTTGAAAAAGTCAAAGTTTTTCTCTCTATTCCTTTTTATTTTTCTCCTTTGGCAAGCATCACATGGTGAGGAAAGATCTACGCACATATGTCCAGTTGAATATAGGTGGCATGAGTTACTATTGTTGACATCACCCCTGAGGTGAGTATGTTGGGAGGCGAAACCATAAGCCCTTATCTTTCTGTGTGTCCGGTTGAAACATTTTGCTCATGGGTACGAGGTGAGTGTTAGCAATCATAGAAGACTATGTGATGGTTGAGTATGTGGACTTTCCCAAAGGCTCCGACACGTGACTCTTCCTGAATAGATGATGAATTGTAGTTGGAAAGTTGACTGAGAACGTAGTTTTCTGGTTTCTAATAGAGTTTCTACTTTATACTTCGATTGTGTGATGAACTATTACTTATTCATGGGAAGTATATGACGAAAGTTCAATGATAAAAGTCCTATCTTTAATTTTGCTGCTGTTATAATAATCAGCATGATGCTTCTATGTCCGTATTTTGTTTTTGTCCACACCTCCCTCTCAAAGCATGCAGACATGTTTTTCGATTTCGATTTTTTGCTTGAGGACAAGCGAGGTCTAAGCTTGGGGGAGTTGATACGTCCATTTTGCATCATGTTTTCCTCCAACTATTTATGATGTTTTTATCCATAATAATGCTTTTTTGAGTAATTCTAATGCCTTTTCTCTCATAATTTGCAAGGTACACACCAAGGGGGCTAGAAATCTGGACCTGGAAAAGCTATGTCAGGGCACCTATTCTGCACAACTCCAAACAAGCTGAAACTTCACGTGGATTTTTTATGGAATATATAAGAATTATTGGAGCAAATAACTACCAGAGGGGGGCCACCAGGTGGGCACAACCCACCTAGGCGCGCCAGGGGCCCTTGCGCGCCCTGGGGGGTTGTGGCCTCCTCGGCCCACCTTCGGTGCCTATATTTTGGTATATAAGTCATTTTGACGTAGAAAAAAATGAGGGGAGGACTTTCGGGACAAAGCGCCACTGCCTCGTGGCGGAACTTTGGCAGGAGCCCTTTTTCCCTCCTGCGGAGCGATTCCGTCGGGGGAACTTCCCTCCCGGAGGGGGAAATCATCATTATCATTATCACCAACAACTCTCCCATCTTGGGGAGGGCAATCTCCATCAACATCTTCAACAACACAATCTCCTCTCAAACCCTAGTTCATCTCTTGTGTTAAATCTTGTTACTAGAACTATGGATTGGTACTTGTGGGTGACTAGTAGTGTTGATTACATCTTGTAGTTGATTAATATATGCTTTATTTGGTGGAAGATTATATGTCAGATCCAATATTCTATTTAATACTCCTCTGATCATGAGCATGTTTATCATTTGTGAGTAGTTACCTTTGTTCTTGAGGTCACAGGAGAAATCATGTTGCAAGTAATCATGTGAATTTTATATGTGTTCGATATTTTGTTAGTATGTATGTTGTGATTTCCTTAGTGGTGTCATGTGAATGTCGACTACATGACACTTCACCATATTTGGGCCTAAGGGAATGCATTGTGGAGTAGCAATTAGATGATGGGTTGCGAGAGTGACAGAATCTTAAACCCAAGTTTATGCGCTATTCCATAAGGGACTGATTGGATCCAAAAGTTTAATGCGATGGTTAGAATTTATTCTTAATACTTTTTCTCGTAGTTGTGGATGCTTGCGGGAGAGTTATTCATAAGTAGGAGGTTTGTTCAGGTAAGAACAACACCTAAGCACCGGCCCACCCACATATCAAATTATCAAAGAAGCGAACACGAATCGAACCAACATAATGAAAGTGACTAGATGAAATTCCCATGTACCCTCAAGAACGCTTTGCTTATTATAAGAGACCATTTTGGCCTGTCCTTTGCCTCAAAAGGATTGGGATACGTTGCTGCACTTTTGTTACTACTATTGTTACTTGCTCATTACAAATTATCTTGCTATCAAACTACTCTGCTACTTACAATTTCAGCACTTGCGGACATCACCTTACTGGAAACTACTTGTCATTTCCTTCTGCTCCTCATTGGGTTCGACACTCTTACTTATCCAAAAGAGCTACAATTGATCCCCTATACTTGTGGGTCATAAGCCCTCCTTGCCCTCCCCCTCCCTCACCATTCTATCCATCGCGCACATTCATTTTTTTCTTTAGGTCGTTCTCCCACAGTCTCCACAACTCCTTTCCGACACACGCCGATCGATAAACCTCTCAGCGATGTCTGCCTACAACATACACATGCACCTTCCATCTCCTCCTTTCTCTGTACATGCCTCATGTCTCTCATACGGTCCCACCACTAGTACGTGTCAGTGCTATACGAACAGTTTTTAACCCTTTCCGCGATGGCATTTTGAATCGTCGCCTAGTAAGTGACGGCGATAGTGGGGGTCCTTCCCACACGACCCAGAAACCGTCGGGGATAGGGAGCCTTAATGCATATAGTTGTCCCTATATAATTGTTTCTGATATCTCCAATATCCCAAACACTTCATCCTTGCTACTCGTTTGTGCTCGCATTGCCATTGTAGTCGGAGTTTTGTGGTTTTACCTAAAACTAGGCAGATTCTAGGCACGGGAGCTTTCCAGGCAGATTCCAGGCACGGGAGTTTTACGATGCCTGGCACATCACAAACACTTCATGATTATAAACCGTGTACGATAGTTAGACAACCACACACATTTAGTTTTCTCGCACCGTATGTGATAATGTCTGACATCACACAGGCTTTGCAAATGGCAACTGTGTGCATGCTTTCCAACCATGTGTATCATAAACGTTTGTGTTTTACCAACTGTGTGTGCCGTAATGACCTGCACACCATAATTTCTCCCTAATTGAATTGCTGCTATTTAAAATTGTACCTAATTTAAACTTGAAAGTAGGCTATAGCTTTATTCATATCCATCAGGTTCAAACAAACAATGCATTATTCGATTCACAGGTACATATGTTTAAGAATTACATAAGCACCAAATAAAGAATGCTGAACCCGAGTTCTATACTTCTACTATTACAGACAGACATTCCGGTTGCTGAACAATGTGAAGCGCAATGGCCCTATTCTGCTCTCCTGGATGCAGAAGGTATGCAGGACTCTAGTCCAACACCTTGCGAGGGCTTGCCGCCAATCATGTAGTTTGAGAGGTAATCTTGAGTAATTGCTTCAAGATCCACTGTAAAATAAAAAAGATCCAGACATTGTCATCTAACACAACTCATTACGGGCAGTAAAAATAAGGCTACAGGGTTCTTACTTACCATCCAGCTGTTCACTGTTGTTATGCATAAAGTGTAAACAAATAGTTCGATTGACATCTTTTGACCCATTTTAATAACAATCTTTATCAGTTTCCTCACTTGATGCTGGTTCATGAATATCTCATTGCCCCATACGCAGAAAGGGTCGAAGTGTGGATCTTTAGCAACGATATATGTACCTAAAAGCACCAAGTTAATATTAGAAGCTAAACAACAATTAAAAGATGATGTAGTACAACACTCCCTCGATCCCATTATATAAAATTTTATTACATGTATATCTAGACATCATCAGAATATTAAGGTAACACTCTTCCTTGTTGCTATAGCCTGGGGTTGCATATTTAGTCATTCAGTACAATGCATGTTGCTATGTAGCCTCAGATGTATTAAATACGGCCCTAGTTAACCTACTGATAAATGGGTTACATATATATTCAGTGAAATGTCCGATTTGACAATTAATACCTTATCAGCCCCAGGCTATATGGTACCAGCTACCGATATCCTGAACAGTGAGTACATATAAGCAATGCGATGAAACTAACCGCGATGGAAAACAACATTGTTATCAATATTGTCCTACATGAGTACATATAAAGGCATGTTAAGCACAACAGGCTAAACATCAACCAAATATATCCATGGTCGACAACATAATCTAGAAATGTAAGCTTCAGTGTGCAGGCTTAAGCACGCTAGTTAAGAAAAACTAGAAGTGGAGAGGTGTGTTAACTGCATCAGGCATAACATTTAAAAAAGCAAATAGACATTCAAACCGGTTTGTGCAGGTCTACAACACACTAGTTATTACTAAAAGATGAAACGCATGTTAACTGCAATAACCTTAACAGCAACCAAATATCGTAATTCATAGTGGTATTGTTGAAACTTTATTGATGAAATTGAACTCCACGGCAAATAGTTGCACATATAGAACATCACATTGTGAATAACTGAAATAAAGAAGTCATAAGGCCATCTCTAGCTGATCCATAAAAATTTAAAGGACTAAAACCCTTAGTGGATATATATACTCCAACCATTTTTGGCCGTTTCTAGTGGATCCCCTAAACTTAAGGTTGTAATCTTCAATTTGATCAAGTTCAAAGTAGGTTCAACTGAAAGTAGCATGCATTCAAACATAAACATAGATAGTTTTGCATAATCGAACATGCAACATAAATTTAAACTAAGCTATACTACTTTCGTTCGAAGTAGAGGTCGAGCCAATCCTTCCTCGTCATGTATGGTGTGCCGCGAGCCGGGCCCGGGCCGGTACCATCATCGGGGCCATTGAGGAAGGCACTCCTCCACTTTTCAACGTCGATCTCCTCATCCTCGGGGTCCACCTCGACACCCTCCATGCCACCGTCGCTGCCGCCTTCGACCTCGTCATTTGAGGAGAGCACGATAACCTCGCCCTCCTCCGCGCCGCCATCCTCACCGCCTTCGACCTCGTCATCGGAGGAGAGCGCGATAACCTCGCCACCCTCTCTGCCGGCAAAGATCTCCCGCTCCGCCTCCATGAGCTTCGGGTGCTGCTGGCGGAGCTCTTGCATGTAGACCTCGTCGACGGCCTCAGCCTCGAGGCGCTCCCACGCCTCGCGGTCCTCCTGCACCATAGCCGAGCTCACCACCCTGGCTCCGGTGGAACTAGGTCGACCAGACATGTGCTGAAGGGGAAATTGAGCCTAGCCGCTGCGCCGTGGTAGCGGACCTGCCAGCGGTCGTACTCCACGGTCATGAGCTCGGCCATGTGGAAGGTACTGAGCCACCGGCTGGTGTGCATCTCCCGATCCGTAATCTCGGCGACCCACGTCCCCCACCGCTGCTACCGGACCCCAAGGTAGGACCTCGTCGGCTGTCGGGTCCGAGGAAGGACGGGGAAGTCCTCGAACCTGCGTAGGGGCACGGCGGTGGGTGGATCGGGGGACCGGCGATGGCGAATCGAGCCCGCGAAGGAGGACGGGGACACCTCAGCGGCCACCTCACCGACATTGGCCAAAAAGGCCGTGATAAACCTCTTTTTGGCCATTGGTTCCTCGAGCTCCCCGGCACATAGGCAGAGGTTGAGGATGGAGGCGCCGGCGATGGCGGCGACCTACCAATGGTTTCTAGGGTTTTGTGTGTCTGTGTGAGCGGAGGTTTTTGGGAGTGTGTGGTGTGTGTGGAGGGTAGGCGGGGGGGGGCAAGGTGGTGTTTGAGGAAATACTGCGGCAACTGAAAATTTTACTAGGCGGGAGTAACAAGGCGGGGCTACTGAAAATTTGGATCAAGGGCGAGCAGATATTTTTGAGATTGCGAGGGATGCAGAGGCGGGAGTAAAATGCCGGGGCTACTGAAAATTTGAATCAAGGGACTGAAGCAGAGCGGGAGTAAGATACATCGCACACGGTCTGCACATACTAATCATGTGCTATAAAAACATTAAAACCTTCCAGGTGGTAGATATTTTTGAGATTACGATGCAGTAATATTTTCAAGATTGCGAGGGATGCAGAGGCGGGAGTATTTGGGGAGAGAGCTAGTGTGCTTGACACACCGGCTGTGGACTGTAGCCGACGCACCTACTCGCTTAAGCCATAGGCGTACTATACACCGACGGTGTTTGAATTGCTATACCTTTTATCTGCAGTGAACATGCAACTATATATGTGTCGTAAAAGAATTGGAATTATTCAGGGTTCATTCGAACATTTTATACATTAAATTGGTTTTCTAGCCATTTCATGTGCACAATTCAAAATTAAACTACATGCACATGCTCCGGTCCACCAACATGGGTTGTAAAATCATATATGTGTCCATTGGTTTATGCTTATGTCCCATGCAAGAAATGGGGATGAAATTCAAACACCACAGCACCGTGGCTCTCCGTCAAACGTCGACGTACTTGATTTTGTAATTGTAGTAAATCCAAAATTCGTCCAAAAATCATGAAACTTGGCATGCTCTCATGGAGCGGCATCAACATGCCGTGGTAAATTTTTTGTCCCATTTGGGGCAGGTTTGGGTATATGCTTCTCAGAAACCAGAGCTTCTCACAACAAGCCTGATGGTTTCGGTAGGGAATGTTTCACCTTTCTCGACGAAACGATATCCATTGCCTCTTCTCGATTTCAAATTTTTTCCTAGTGTCATCATAGAACAACATGAGTGTTGTGTTAATTTTTGGGATTTTTCGGGGTTCGTTTGGACATTTTTATGCATTAATTGAGTTTTCAATGCATTTATGTGCATAATTCAAATTTGAACTACATGCACATGCTCTAATGCATATAAATTGGTTGAAAATTCAAATATGTGTTCTTGGTTGCATGCTTAGCTCCCATGCAAGAAATGGGAATGAATGTCAAGCACCCTGCCACTGTCACTCGGGCACAAACATTGAGATGCCTGGTTTTTAAATTCTAGTAAATCCAAAACTCATCTGAAATTCATGAAACTTGTTATGCTATCATGGAGCGGCATGAACATGCCGTGGTAAAAAAATTGTCCCATTTGGGGCAGGTTTGGGTATATGCTTCTCACAAACCAGAGCATCTCACAACAAGCATGATGGTTTCGGTAGGGAATGTCACACCTTTGGGGACGAAACGATATCCATTGCCTCTTATTGCTTTCAAAAAATTTCTCGTGTCAACATAGAACAACATGAGTGTTTTGTAAATTTTTGTGATTTTTTGGGGTTTGTTTGGACATTTTTGTGCATTAACTGAGTTTTCAATGCATTTCTATGAATAATTCAAATTTGAACTACATGCACATGCTCCAGTGCATATAAATTGGTTGAAAAATCAAATCTGTGTCCTTGGTGCATGCTTAGGTCCCATTCAAGAAATGGGAATGAATTTCAAACACCAGGGCACCGTTGGTTGTCGGCAAAACATTGAGATACCTGTTTTTTAAATTCTAGTAAATCCAAAACTCATCTGAAATTCATGAAACTTGGCATGCTATCATGGAGCGGCATGAACATGCATTGGTAAATTTTTTGTCCCATTAGGGGCAGGTTTGGGTATATGCTCCTCACAAACCAGAGCTTCTCACAACAAGCATGATGGTTTTGGTAGGGAACGTCCCACCTTGGGGGACGAAACAATATCCATTGCCTCTTATTGCTTTCAAAAATTTTCTCGTGTCAACATACAACAACAGGAGTGTTGTGTCTGATTTTTCGTGGTTAGTTTGGACATTTTTGTGCATTAGCGGATTTTCAATGCATTTATGTGCATAATTCAAATTTGAATTACATGCACATGCTCTAGTGCATATAAATTGGTTGAAAAATCAAATATGTGTCATTGGGTGCATGCTTTGGTCCCATGCAAGAAATGGGAATGAATTTCAAACACCAGGGCACCGTTGATTGCCGGCAAAATGTTGAGATACCTGTTTTTTAAATTCTAGTAAATCCAAAACTCGTCTGAAATTCATGAAATTTGGCATGCTATCATGGAGCAGAATGAACATGCCATGGTAAAAAATTTGTCCCATTTTGGGCAGGTTTGGATATATGCTTCTCACAAACCAGAGCTTCTCACGACAAGCATGATGGTTTCGGTACGGAACGTCCACCTTTGCGGACGAAATGATATCCATTGCCTCATATTGCTTTCAAAATTTTCTCGTGTCAACATAGAACAACAGGAATGTTGTGTCAATTTTTGTGATTTTTCGGGGTTCATTTGGACATTTTTATGCATTAACCGATTTTTCAATGCAATTATGTGCATAATTCAAATTTGAACTACATGCACATGCTCCAGTGCATATAAATTGGTTGAAAAATCAAATATGTGTGCTTGGATAAATGCTTAGGTCCCATGCAAGAAATGGGAATGAATTTCAAACACCAGGGCATTGTTGATTGCCCGCAAAACGTTGAGATACCTGGCTTTTAAATTCTAGAAAATCCAAAACTCCTCTAAAATTCATGAAACTTGGCATGCTATCATGGAATGGCACGCAACATGTCGTGGTAAAAAATTTGTCCCATTTGGGGCAGGTTTGGGTATAAGCTTATCACAAACCAGAGCTTCCCACAACAAGCCTGATGGTTTCAATACGGAACGTGCCACCTTTGGGGACGAAAAGAAATCAGTTGCCTCTTATCGCATTCAAAAAATTTCTAGTGCCAACATAGAAGAGCATGAGTGTTGTATTAAATTTTGGAATTTTTCGGGGTTCATTTGGACATTTCTATACATTAACTGGGTTTTCTAGGCATTTTATGTGCATAA
Source organism: Triticum urartu (assembly GCF_056163025.1). NCBI lineage: Eukaryota > Viridiplantae > Streptophyta > Magnoliopsida > Poales > Poaceae > Triticum > Triticum urartu. The sequence continues at coordinate 356,747,789 of NC_141876.1, read as the reverse complement.
TTCAAATTTGAAATACATGCACATGCCGAGTGCATATAAATTGGTTGAAAAAGCAAATATGTGTCCTTGGGTGCATGCTTAGGTCCCATGCAAGAAATGGGAATGAATTTCAAACACCAGGGCACTGTTGATTGCCGGCAAAACGTTGAGATACCTGGCTTTTAAATTCTAGTAAATCCAAAACTTGTCTGAAATCCATGAAACTTGGCATGCTATCATGGAATGGCACCCGACATGCCGTGGTAAAAAAATTGTCCCATTTGGGGCAGGTTTGGGTATAAGCTTCTCACAAACCAGAGATTCTCACAACAAGCCTGATGGTTTCGGTACGGAACGTGCCACCTTTGGAGAGAAGGCGCACTCGAATAACAGCCAACAAAGGCATTTTGAAAAAATAGCTACCACTTTAATATCTCAAAGGTTTATATAAGTCGAAGCGTATGCATTTTGTTAACCATTCATGTGACCCCACGTGTCTTGGTTTTAATGTCTATAGGAGGTGCCGTGCGGACAACTACTTGAATGAACAGGAGGCATGCGAGCGCAGTCCGGTGCGCAGGCTCATCGAGAAGCGTGCAAGTTGTTCAATGCCGGATCTGTTCATCTCTTCAACGCAAACGGTTTAGATTACGGTATGCAAATTAAAGCCAGACTTCGGCGCTAAGCCAAGAGACACTGCGATTTGTCAAAATATGCAGCTAAAAATCAATAGCACTATCTATTTTTTCCAACTAAAATTTAGTAATTAAGCATATATTTCATTCATAGAGATTAAGCAGTCGTTCTCACCGGGAAGCGAGACAGCCTTGGACCGCCACCCTCCTCGCTCCCACTGGTCTGTATTAATAGCACTGCCGAGCGGCCGCACCCAACCATCCTCGCCACACACACAATCCTCTCTCTACGCTTGCATCCTCAAGTAGGCCTAGACTTCATCAACAACCTCCCCGATGATATGTTGATAGTCATCATATCCCTCCTCCCAATCAAATAGCGGGCGAGGACAACCGCCCTTTCCCGACGGTGGCACCCCCTATGGCTCCTCACCCCTGTCGACCTCCTCGATGCCCATGAGCTCTGTCATGGCTATCGCCAAAGCTTGGATGCGTTCCCCCAGATCCTCGGCAGTCACCATGGACCAATCAAAGGCCTTATCACGGGCAAGTTCCGTTCCAATGGCAAGGACCGAGACAAGCTTGACGAGTGATTGCGATACCCCGCCATAGATCAGCTTGAGAAGCTCAGTTTTAACGATTGGCATATGTGCTTGCTTCCCACTTCTGTGCTCCGCTTCGCGCCCACGCTGCGCCTTGCCAAGTTCATGAACTGCCATTCCCCCTCCCCCTTAATGACGCACCCGCTCTTTTTCTACCACGACTGAAGCACCTAAAGCTCGTCGCCGTTTGCACCCCAAAGGATGACATGGAGCACCCGCGGCTGTACTGCACTCGAGTTCCTTCGTCTTCAGGCGATGAATTGGTCGAGTACCTTGCACATCACCTCCAGGACTCTCCGGACTATTTATGTGTGTTGCTGGTGCTGCAACAAGAGATCACAAAAGGTGGACCACAATATGGTCATTGAGGACACACCTTCACATGAGAGATTACTTGTAGTTGATCAACAAGGCCCAACGAGAATCAATGTCATTTTTGCGCCGAAATTGATAGTGGTGGGCTAATCGTCTGTCAAATACTACAACTTTTAGGTACAACAGTCGCCTTATACCTCTCCTTAGTGATATCAACGTTATTTCTAGTTTTGAAGATGTATGTTCGTCTGTCATCCAACAAAGCTTCACCCAGATTCTGGGCATAGTGAAGGTCTTGGCACTATAATCTGTCGGCCCCAACCTGGACCAAGTTGTTAGTTGCCTGAGATGCTTTCCGTGTCTGAAGAAGCTGTATATCGAGGTGATGTTCCTTTCCTGTTAAATGTTAACCATAAGTGAGTTCTATTTTTTGCACCTTTTCCCAAGTTTACAATGACAATGTACTATGATTTCTGAAGGAATTTTGGAGGATTTTAGGACATACACACCCACCCCATATTGGTTGCTTCATTCATATGGTTACAATCGTCCATAAGCATTTTTCCTTTTCATTCATGTGTACTAGTTTTCTTAGGGACTTTTTCATCCAATCCAACCTCTTCTGAAGAAGGCCACATGTTTCTAGATTGTAATCAAATGCCCATGTTAATCATGTCAGATCGAAGATGGCACATTGGTGCATTTTACAAATCCTGTAAGCCAAATGGGCATCTAGCGGTGTTCAAAACTGCATGTAGGCACTAACATGTTCTCTTCTTTTGCAGATAATAATAGGCTCGGAGGTGGATAATGTGTATAACGACGATTACATCGAATGCCTGGATCTGCATCTCCAAAATATTACTTTGAACTCCTACCGAGGGACCTTACAAGAGATTACACTCGCCAGGTTCTTCCTCACCAGAGCAAGGGTGCTGAGGGTACTGAGGTTGAACACACATTTAATTAGGAAAGACGAATGATATGATTATCAGAGCCGACAGGTACTGCAGAATGGAAGAGCCTCCAAAAAAGCTAAACTTCGTATTGGAAGAGCGTATGCCGGAGCAATTGGAAGTCATTGTGTCAAACGCAAACATGACTTGTCAGCGGATGATCCCTTTGCAGAAATGATGATGGTTGCAATGTTTGAATTTGGGCGTTGTAATATTTGAATTTGAACCTTGCAATATTTATGGCATTTGTTATATTGAACTGTTTCTGTTCTCTTATCTCAACGAAAACAGTTCATCCCAGTGAACCGCATGTCGTATATAGCACACACCTTGATCTAGCTGACCGTTTCTTTTGTGTTGCCTAATCACAAACAGTTCATCCGAGTGAACTGTATGTTGTACATCGCACACACCTTGATCTAGCTGACCGTTTCTATTGTGTTGCCTAATCACAAACAATTCATCTGACTGAACCGTATGTTGTACATCGCACACACCTTCATCCGTCCGCCTGTTTCTTTTGTTCCTCCTCATCAAAAATGGTTAATTGAACTGAACCGTATGCCTTGCATCGCACACGCAACTAAAATCTAAACCATGTTTCATGCATCCTCCATTGCAAACGTTTTGCACCTTTTTGATGGTTTTTTACACCATCGTTTGCGATTATTGCATCACACAAAGTTTTGTTGAAGGGTCTCTGATCGTAGTGTCGCATTAGGAGCATCCTGCAGAAGTGCACACACGTGTAAACTCTCGCCCCTCTTTTCAAAGATCTCACAATCGCACACTCCTCCCCCTATCTAGCTAGTAGCTCTCGGCCTCTCGCACCACCTCCTAGCTCCATTCTCTCTACCTATTCATCTCGCTGGGCCTTATTTTCCTCTAACAAATGGATGTACACCGACCGATCTCCCGCTATACATATAGCTAGCTAGGTCCATATAACTCGTTTTTCCCCATGCGTAGATTGATCTACCTCATTAGTTATGTGTCTCCCTTCCTCCGCAAACAACAATTGATCTACCGATCTAGTTAGGTTTGCTTACCAAACACATGGTTCCCCTTCATCATCCATGCGTGTATCCTGACACATCTATCACGCATAGGCACACATAGAAACACATCCCCACTCTTATTGATAATATTGCAGTTCTACCCTCGGTTTGTCTAGTAGGACTCTCCCACCATCTTAGAGAAGAAACTCCATGACCCACCCATCACTCTACCCCTCTCCATCCCTCTCTCTCCTCTCTCTCTCTCTCGCTATCCCACCTATTTCACGTCCTTTAGCTATGTATGGGTGTCGACCGATCTCCCTCAAGACATAGCTGGGTCTGTCCTTCTCAACACATATATTAGTCGTTCTACCTCTCTAGTTAGGCCTCTGCCTCCCCCCTCCCCCCCACACACACCGATACATCGAGCGCTCTAAATCATGTCTCCCTGCCACACACAAACTTGCCCTGTGCCCTCTGACGTTCCGGTAGGTCAGTCACCCTATATCTTTGACTTGCACACAACCAATTTCGATGGCTCTCTTCATCGATCTCGCACCCACCCACTTGATCCTCTCTTCGACTCTATCAATATCTATGACCCCTCCCTCTCTTCTCGTGGATCGCCCCCTCTATATACTATATAGATAGGCCTCTATTTCACACACATTGCATGTGTCAAATTGTTTGAGATGTCATAGACACATATTCCCACAAATACATTCACGAAATCACCCCCCCCCACACACACAAAAAACACTCACAAATGCACACACCATCTATCTATGTTTGTATCTCTCTCACGCACACCCACGTAGGTGGGGGACGTGCACGAAGAGAAGAGGTGCAGGCACGGTGCACGTACTCCCGTCTCTTTCCCAACCACACCCGCGCGGGTCCATGGTGGAGCTCATTTTTATAGGAAAAGGCATCCCACGTGGTAATTTCACATGTGTATTGGTTCTCCACTTGATGGAGGATCGTCTACCACAGGTGAACAAACAAATTTCCACTTGATGGAGGATCGTCTACCACAGGTGAACAAACAAATTTCCACTTGACGCGTTATGTTAAAAAAGAGGCAAACCATGTGGGGCCCACCTTAGAGGCTAGGCTCTATACAATCGAGATGCTCTGTACATATTACTTTTGATGTGACCCGTCAACTCGCAGAACAAGGAGAAGCTTGCTTAGTACACCGTCTCCCTGCCCACGGGCGCGGTGGCTCGTAGGACGAGGTGAAGCTTTCTTACTAGTACAACTTACGCCCGCTCCCTCACCCACGCGCGCGGTAGGTCGTAGGACGACGAGAAATTTTTACTACTCCCTCCGTTTACACCTCGTCCCTACCTTGGTTAGACAGATTATCATATTGTTTGGAATATATGTCCTTTAGTAGATTTCAATATGAACTACTCCACTAGTACATACTCCAAACACTGATGTATATAGAGTGTAGATTCACTCATTTTGCTCCGTATGTAGTCCATATTGAAACGAATGTAATAGTATGCACTCTCCCTCGCCCCTCAACCCTCGCCCATGTGGTGGACGTGCAGCAATTCATTCGGTCTCGTATAGCCAGAACAATATGTACTGCATTACCATTATTGCTTGACTTCCCGAAGAGGTGAAGAGCCAATCGCAAGGTTAATATTTTGGAGATGCCAAGCGCAAGGTTTATAGGAGGTTGAGTAGTAGTAGTACTGGTAGTATGTACTAGTGGTATGTACTATACGAGGAAGAAGCTAACAAGATGTATGTTTTTCCTAACAGTCTCTTCTTACATGACATGCTAGACCTAGTAGACCTCATTGTTGCAATGGGACTACTCCCTATCGTAGATGGCATGATTCAGAGTTGTTGGCAGTGGGCATAATTTGGAGCTGCATAGTCTTAAACCCGATGAAGAAGTCCCATCGAAAGGAATAGACATCCTCTACGCGTGCTCCTATGTAAAATGAGTAAAAGAGACAAAAAGAGAAAGAGACAAATTTAACACCCTGGATACAACTTTCCATATTTGTAACTCCAACTCTTGCCTTTTCCGGATATGTGATACGATTTTCCTTCGTGGTTGGGTTTTGTCTTCATTTTGCATTTTGTTCTTGACATGCATTTCATATCATGTCATCATATGCATCGCATTTGCATACGTGTTCGTCTCATGCGTCCGAGCATTTTCCCCATTGTCCGTTTTGCAATCCGACACTCCTACATCCTCCGGCGAGCCCTTTTGTCTCTTTTCGTGTTTGGGTGTTAAACTTTCTCGGAATGGACCGAGATTTGCCAAGTGGCCTTGGTACACCACCGGTGGACCGCCTGTCAAGTTTCGTGCCATTTGGAGTCCGTTTGATAATCCGACGGTTAACCGGGTAACCGTAAAGGCCTCTTGTGTGTTGCAGCCCAACACCCCTCCGAAATGGCCCAATAACCCTTCCAAACCATTCCCATGTCCTGCGCCGTTGGATCACGATCGCGTGGTCGAAAACTAAACCTCATTTGGACACTCCAAACTCCCTCTACCTATAAATATGTGTCTCCCTTCGAATTTTCACGGTCGAAACCCTAGCTTCTTCCTCCACCTGCCGACGGACATGTCCACCCCGCCGGCGGACATGTCCGCACCGCCCCCTCAGCGAATCCGGAGCTGCCACCAATCCTCCACCGCCGTCCCCGCGCTGCCGGTCTGCGGAGCCCATCGCGGGCCAGCATGGGCCCGAACCGACGCCGCTGAAGCCCGGATCGGCCCCTGCGCTCCACCGCCCGGATCTCCCCTGCGCCGCCGCCTCACGCCTCCGCCGCCGCGCTGTTCGCCGCCGCCGCCCCTGCGCCGTCGCTCGCCACCGGCCCCGCCTGACTGCGCATGCACGCCACTGCCCGCGCGTCGCCTTCCTCTCTGCCCGTGCGCTGCCGCATGCGCGCCGCCGCCACAGCGTCTCGCTGGCGCCCCTCTCCGCCGCCTCGCCTCACCTTCCCCGCCGCCCGTTCCTTGCCGGAGAGAGCGCCCCAGCCGGAACTTCCTCTACCGCCGTGCCCCGCCTCCACTCCAGCTCCACCACCGGATCCGGCCAGCCGCTCGACCCCGACCTTCTCCTCCGGCCATCTTCCTCTCCTCCGGCCATCTTCCTCATCGCCATTGACCGTATCCGTTGCCGCCTCGTAATCCGTGGCTTGGGTCAAACCCTAACTCAGAGGGTGAAATTTCACTAAGTCCTTTTATCCCTGTTATGTTTATGCATCCTTCATCATGTCGTATCTCCGTGCTCGGTGATCCAAATCATGCATATGATATATCAAAATGTTCATCATGATGTGCTCTTCATTGTGTTCCATTGTGCCATGCTTGTTTGAGTCCATCTTGATGCCCAAATCACTGATGCAAGAGTGCTATACAATGTTGACTCCTGTTACTTAGCAGATTATGTTGATTTGTCATTTTTGTCACATTTGTTGTGTGCATCATATGGGCATGAGCTCTACATGTATTTTGATCTATGCCATGCCATATTTACATGGGTGTATGCCATGTATTTTTGTGATCTTTGTGGTGACTAGCACAAGCATGCAAAGTAGCTCTCGTGATATTGCTGATTTCAGGGACTTAGAATTTCACTAAGTCTTTGCTCTGCTGTTATTTTTATGCCATGTATTCATGTTGCTACAGTGAGATCCATGCTTTGTTTGAGTATCTCCAGTAATGATGATTTGGCCTTATGTTTGTGCTCTATCCATACGTGACACTGTTTGCATTTATGGAGTGCCCTAGCATGACTTAATCTTGCTCTACTTTTGCTATAAAATGTTCCTGGCAGATTGTTTACATGTTAATCAATTTTTCCATGGATGTTGTAGTTGATCCATGCATGATATGAACTTTTTCTTGCCATGGTTAGCCTTAAGATCATGTCATGGATGTTGTAGTATGATTATCTTGTCATGCAATGCCTTGTGTTCACTGAATCGAGCTCGCAAAGATGCCTTCATAACTCTGTTTATGCCATGCTCAGTTTTCTGCTAAGTCTGAATCTGTTAACGAAACTTGCTATGTTTACATGGGTGCCATCATATCTTCTGTGCCTTTTTGGCTTATGGTCAGTAAGGGACTTTTGTTCTATGCTTTAAGTAGATTCATGCCATTCCTTGTCTTTCTATGATATTTTCCTGTAGCATGTCGTTAGCTTGCTCTAAACATGTCTTCCTAATGTTAATTCCTGGCATGTTAGTATTTTCACTAAGTCTGTGATGCTGATATCTTTTGCACTTTTTCCATGCTTGTTTCAAACTGCTCTTGTGTGATTTAGCTCAGTGTTCATATTTTGTCAAGCATCTTGAGTAGATCACTACTATGTGCCTTGTTGCTATGTTGGAGTGCAGTAGCTTAGATTCTTGTTGCATTCTAGATGGCATCGTGCTGTTAATCGCAGAATTGTGCCATTATTGTTTTGCTTGCCATTTGCAAACCGTGCATCCAATTCCGGTGATCTTTATATCAATTTCGACCGAAATCATCTCATCTTTCCACCGGTACACTTGGTTTGCCAAGTCGATGCCTTGATAAATCTTTCCCTTCCGAAGCATGCATATGCATTACATATCCCATCCAGCATGTCATGGCATGTTTTGCATCATGTTGCTTGCGCAATGAACCATGGTTGATTGTGGTTTCCTTTGCTTGTGTTCTTGCTTTGGGTAGAGCCGGGAGACGAGTACTTGATCGAGGAATCCGTTGAGTATGCTAACAAGGATCAAGCTTTCGTCAACTCTGAGAACTTTTCAGGCAAGATGACCATACCCTCGAAATCACTTCTATCTTTTCTTGGTAGTTGCTCGCTCTATTGCTATGCCGCGATACCTACCACTTGCTATATCATGCCTCCCATATTGCCATGTCAAGCCTCTAACCCACCTTTCCTAGCAAACCGTTGTTTATCTACGTTACCGCTTTGCTCAGCCCTCTTATAGGGTTGCTAGTTGCAGGTGAAGTTGGAGTTTGTTCCATGTTGGAACATGGATATTGTTGGGATATCATTATTATCTCTTATTTACTTTAATGCATCTATATACTTGGTAAAGGGTGGAAGGCTCGGCCTTATGCCTGGTGTTTTGTTCCACTCTTGCCGCCCTAGTTTCCGTCATACCGGTGTTATGTTCCTTGATTTTGCGTCCCTTACGCGGTTGGGTGTTATGGGAACCCCTTGACAGTTCGCTTTGAATAAAACTCCTCCAGCAAGGCCCAACCTTGGTTTTACATTTTCCTAACAACCTATCACCTTCCCTTGGGTTCTGCAGACTCAAGGGTCATCTTTATTTTAATTCCCCCGGGCCAGTGCTTCTATAAGTGTTGGTCCGAACTAGAGCCCCTTGCAGCGCCACCTCGGGGAAACTTGATGGCTGGTTTTAGTTGTACGGATTGCTCATCTGGTGGTGCCCTGAGAACAAGATATGTGCAGCTCCTATCGGGATGTCGGCGCATCGGGCTGTCTTGCTGGTCTTGTTTTACCATTGTTGAAATGTCTTGTAACCGGGATTCTGAGTCTAATCGGGTCTTCCTGGGAGAAGGAATATCCTTTGTTGACCATGAGAGCTTGTGATGGGCTAAGCTGGGACACCCCTGCAGGGTTTTGAACTTTTGAAAGCCGTGCCCGCAGTTATGGGCAGATGGGAATTTGTTAATGTACGGTTGTAGAGAACTTGACACTTAACTTAATTAAAATGCATCCACCGCGTGTGTAGCCGTGATGGTCTCTTTCCGGCGGAGTCCGGGAAGTGAACACGGTTCTTGTGTTATGCTTGAACGTAAGTAGTTTCAGGATCACTTCTTGATCACTTCAAGTTCACGACCGTGCATTCCTTCTCTTCTCGCTCTTATTTGCGTATGTTAGCCACCATATATGCTAGTGCTTGCTGCAGCTCCACCTCACTACCCTTTACTACCCATAAGCTTAAATAGTCTTGATCTCGTGGGTATGAGATTGCTGAGTCCTCGTGGCTCACAGATACTTCCAAACAGTTGCAGGTGCCAATGATACCAGTCCAGGTGACACAACTGAGCTCAAGTGGGAGCTCAATGAAGATCGTGTTCACTGTGTTGTTTCATTTCCTGTTGATTAGTAGTGGAGCCCAATTGGGACGATCAGGGATCTAGCATTTGGGGTTGTCTTATTTTATTTTGGTTCCGTAGATGGACCTTGATTGTATTCTGGATGATGTATGCTATTTTTATGAATTGTGTGAAGTGGCGATTGTAAGCCAACTCGTTATCCCTTTCTTATTCAGTACATGGGATGTGTGAAGATTGCCCCTCTTGCGACAAGCCTACCATGCGGCTATGCCTCGAAGTCGTGCCCCGACACGTGGGAGATATAGCCGCATTGTGGGTGTTACAACAAAGTAAAAAAAATCACTAGCCTTAGGTCCATCCCTATTGTATCAATGAATGATATTTCTACGTCTTGATTGACATGGCTATGTTATTAACCATGCTATTGAGGTAGAAGCGGATTTTTATTTATTCGCGGAGGTAGCATCGGATGGATATTCAACGAGGAGTGAAATGATGGATGCTTCCTCGGTCAAACATAGAGAAAGGTGGGCCTCGTGATTTCATGACTTATTAGTCATTATTACGGCCTATACTCTTTGCCTCTATAATAACCGTGTGGTAGTATAGTAGTGGGCCATACTTTTAATAACCATGCTCGAAGAGAAGAGGTGCACGCACCCACGCATGTAGTGTACTAGTAGCACTCTTTGCGTCTTTTGCGTCTTCCCTAACCATAGATGTGACATGGTGGAGCTCATTTCTGTAAGATGATGCAGCCCACGTGATAATTTGACACGTCTAGTAGTAGTTACTCACATATAAATAATGGAGGGTTGGGAACCACGCATCAACGATGTCGTGTCATTTATAAATAAAGTGTTTTTTTCTTTACTGGGACGTACGCAATATAAATAGGTTCATATGGAGAGAAAAGGAAACCGCTCCACTATATACATAGCCAGGACGAGCCTACACGGTTTCTTGTTGGGGTTGCTCTCTTCCCACTCTCTCACACAAAACGACTATGGCCACATCTCTGACATCCGGGTGGATCACGTCCGCCGAGGGAAGGGGTGGATGCTTAGTGTAGATGCGGTCGCCGACGCCGATGCCGAAACCCCACTGTCGGCACGTCCCGATCAGGGGTCGCCACCGTTCTCTCTCACAAAGCCAGTGAGGTTGCCTTCGTCCCTTGCTCACTGCCATGACGTTGGTAATTGCCGCCTCCCTCTTCCCTCCTCTAGGTTGAGCTACGTCCCGACATCCCTCAGGTACAACTTCCTTTACAGCCGGCTTGCACCACTACTACAGCTGCCCACATCACTCCATGTGGATATTTCTCTACTTCTTTGCCCTGCACATACCTCTACTGGCTTCTATGTAATGTATTTGTGATGAGTTTATGTCTCATCAACTAGTCCCAGTAATCTTATTCTAATCACACTTCTTCATTTTCTTTGCCACAGGGATGTTGTCGGTGTTCTGGGAACGGGGGTCCCCAGACATGCCTGCCTGCGGCCCACGGCGTGGGTCCACTAACGGCCTGGTACGACCCATCTTCATGAGCAAACACTCAAGACCCTCACGAGGGGCCAAGCCTCGCGAGGCGGACGACACAAGACCTCCTCAGGGGAAGCCTCACTAGGCTGGCTCACAAGGAGCGAAGAGATCAAGGCGAGGGGCACCTCGCGAGGTTCTCGTGACGTGAGCCGTGACGACCAAGGCCAGGGGCGCAAAGTACCAGTTGCCTCTCTGGTGCCAAAGAGGCAGGTGTAGGCGAGGAGTCCCGAGGCATCAGGCAAAGGTTTCCATATCGGTGCAACGAGACCAAGACCAGCTGGACTGTGATGGCCTGGCTTATTAGGGATGATAGACTACTCATATCAATAAGGAATTCCTTCTTTTCCGAGAGCCCATTCGGATAGAACTCCAAAGTTAAGCATGCTCAGCTTGGAGTAGTGTCAGGATGGGTGACCGACCGGGAAGTTGCTCCCGGGTGTGCATGAGTGAGGACAAAGTGCGCAGAAAAGACTAGTATTGATCTGTGGGGCCAGTCTAGATCCCGCCAGGAGTAACGACCACCAGCGGGTGTGTCCGGGCCGTTAAAGTTGGTATCAGAGCCGTCCCTCGGGGTTACATGGATGGTTGCGGACAGGTGCGTGGTCATGTTGTTCATGACGTTTGTGACCCGTCGTGGCACACGGCATGGCACATGTACTGGACTGGAAGCATAGACGTACATGCCAAGAGGGAACGTTCATGTGGCCCGATGAGGACGTCGGTTCCTCTAAATGGGGGTGTATGTGATGGCCTGGCTTATTAGGGATGATAGACTACTCATTTCAATAAGGAATTCCTTCTTTTCCGAGAGCCCATTCGGACAGAACTCCAAAGTTAAGCGTGCTCAGCTTGGAGTAGTGTCAGGATGGGTGACCGACCGGGAAGTTGCTCCCGGGTGCGCATGAGTGAGGACAAAGTGCGCAGAAAAGACTAGTATTGATCTGTGGGGCCAGTCTAGATCCCGCCAGGAGTAACGACCACTGGCGGGTGTGTCCGGGGCGTTACAAGGACAGAGGTCATAGCGGAGCCCATGACGGCGTCACCACTAGAGCCTTTGGCAGGGGAAGACCACCTTTTGTCAGGATAGCATGTACTAGCTGTCCCCCCTTAAAATTGGCCATTGTGGGATCCCATCCCGCCTAAACATTTGGGAAGAGGACAAGGGCCTCTATAAATAGGACTAGCCACTACCATAGGCAGGGATGAATCATCCAGATCATCCCCAACCACACAATCTCATCGAGCTCGAGAACGCATCTCCTTAGGAGGTTGTTCTTCCCTTGTACTTGCTCACTCCCATCCTACAAGGCAATCCACCACACCACACTGGAGTAGGGTATTGCACCACATCGGTGGCCCGAACTAATATAAACTCTTTTGTCCCTTGTTCCGTGGGTTAGGCAAGCTTGGCCTTGAGATCATGGTTAGAGTGTGAGCTAGGGGGAGAGAAATCTTCGTGCGCACCCAGAGTTCGAACCTCAAGGGTTTTGTCGGAACCCATAATCCGACATTTGGCACACTAGGTAGGGGTGCGATGAAGTTCCACTCCTCCGTCGGCTCCGCCTCTTCGTCCGGTCCCCATGGCCAGCGCTGCTCCTCCGACTGGATCGGTGAGCGACCACGGTGGCACCAAGGGGCTTAAGGCCTTCACCACCACCTTGCGGTGGGTGCAGTGGCCGCACAAGTTCAAGCCAGAGATGTCGCCTCGCTAGGACGGTGCGACGGATCCGTCGGGCTTCCTGCTGGCATATGAGGAGGCCGTCCTAGAACCTGCAGGCGACGACAAGGTCATGGCCAACTGGTTCCTCAGGGCCCTCACTGGCGCGCCACACGCCTAGCTGCTCAACCTGCCAGGATCCTCTGTTGCTTCTTGGGAGGAGCTACACGATCTTTTCATTGCACGCTTCGCGGCACTGGCGCCTGTCACCGTCGCGGCCCTCCTCGGCGGCTTGAAAGCTCCACCCTCAGACCGCCACACCAAGCAGTTCTTCCACCAGATCGGCGCCGCCTCTGTGCAGCGAGGAGCCCCTCCAGGATGGGCGGCGCCCAAGGATGACCTCACCTTCGAATCAGGGGATCACCCCGCTACCACTGCTGGCTCGGGTGCACTCCCAATGCTCTGCACACCCACCATCTGCAACATCGTCATGACCAAGACTCTCATCGACGGTGGAGCAGGCCTCAACGTCCTCTCCATGGAAGCTTTTGGCTTGCTTCACGTGCCATACGGCCGGCTCCGCCACACCATGCCTTTCTCCGGAGTCGGTAGCGGGTCCACCAGCCCGTTGGGGCAAATACGCCTCCCGGTCACCTTCGGTACCCAGGACAACTACCGCACCGAGCTCACCGACTTCGACATCGCCCACATCGGCCTCTCGTACAACGCCATTCTCACGTACAGTGCTTTGGCTCAGTTCATGGCAGCGACCCATCCGGCCTACAACCTCATGAAGATGCAGGGCAGCAGCCACGTCCTCACCATGGCCGGAGACACCAAGGAAGCTCTGGCGGCCCTCAAGCTTACCTTCAGGGCCGCAGTGGCAGCGTGCCCGGCCGGCAAAGCCACCCCAGGGGCTATGGAGGTCGCGTCGGTGAAGAAGAAGTAGTTGTTCACTCAAGACCGGGCCGAAATGAAGCAAGTGCCGGTCGAGGAAGGTGGACCCTCGGGAGCCACCTTCACCATAGGCACCAACCTCGACCGAGATCAAGAGGAGGCATTGGTGAAGTTCTTGCACGCGAACAAGGAGGTATTCGCTAGGGAACCCAAGCAGCTGGTTGGGGTCCTAAGGGGGTAATCGAGCATCACTTAAGGGTGCGCCACAATGTGCGCCCCGTGAAGTAGAAGGCGCGGCGAAAGTCCATGGAGAAGCAGTCCTTCATCGTCCAGGAAACTCGCCAGCTGGAGGTGGCAGGTGTCACTCGCAAGGTCCGATACACGGAGTAGCTGGCTAACCCCATCGTCGTGCCAAAGAAAGGCAGGAAAGAATGCATGTGTGTCGACTTCACCAACCTCAACAAGGCAGGTCCCAAGACCCGTTCCCACTTTCGCGCATCGACAAGATCGTCGACTCCACCGCCGAGTGCGACCTGCTATGTTTCCTAGACGCGTTCTCGGCTACCACCAGATCAAGATGGCAGTGGAGGATGTGGACAATACCGCCTTCTTGACCTCGTGCGTGGTGTACTGCTACACCTGCATGCCGTTCGAACTGCTCAATGCTGAGGCGACCATCCAATGGCTGATGCACATCGCCCTAGGTCAGCAGCTCGGGAGAAACGCTGAAGCCTACGTTGATGACATCGTCGGAAAATTTGGGAGACGAGAACCCTAATTCAGGACTGTCGGCGTCCTGGGAACGGGGGTCCCCAAACTTGCCTGCCTGCGGCCCGCGGCATGGCCAAGCAGCAGGCCGTACGGCCCATCTTCACCAACATGGCACGCAAGACCCTCGCGAGGGGCCAAGCCTCGTGAGGCGGACGATGCAAGACCTCCTCTGGAGTGGCCTAGCTAGGCAGGCTCACGAGGAGCGGAGATATCAAGGCAGGGCAAACCTCACGAGGCTCTCGTGACGTAAGCCATGACGATCGACACCAGGCGGGCGCCAGCGCGCGCAGCGTCCTTGTTTCCCCTTTGGTGCAAAGGAGGCAAGCGCAGCCGCGGAGTACCGAGGCCTCAGGCAAAGGTTGCCATTTCGGTGCAACAAGACCAATACTAGGCGGACGGCAAGGCGGAGCTCATCGTGGAGCCCAAGATGGCGTCACCCCAGAGCCTTTCACAGGCGCAGACTACCTTTTGTCAGGATAGCTTGTACTAGCTGTCCCCCTTCAAATTAGCCCGCCATTGTTGGCTCCCTTCCCTCTCAATATTTGGGAAGAGGACCGGGGCCTATATAAGTAGAGCTAGCCACCATAGTAGGGGGAGAGAGAGGATTTTGCCCAGAGATACACACAAGTCTGAAGGCATAAGAACACCTCAACCTCAGGAGGCTGTTCTTCCCTTGTACTGTTCATCATCAGCCCGTGAGGCAATCCACCACCACCATACTGGAGAAGGGTATTACACCACAACGGTGGCCCGAACCATTATAAACCCCGTGTCTTTCTGTGTTGTGAGTTCGTCGAGTTCGTCCGCAAGATCTTATCGAGCTAGAGCGTAGATCGGTAGCAGGGAAATACTTCGCATGCACCCAGTGCTCGAACCTTAAGGGTTTGCCAGAACCCCACATCCGACATTTGGTGTGCCAGGTAGGGGTGTGCCAGAGCTCCTCTCCACCAACCTGCACCCCGCGCCAACGCACTTCGCTCGCAGGGCAGGTGCCCCGCCACCCACCTCTGCGGTCGACACCAGCAACAGGGAGTCTGGGTACCGAACCCTGGCCCCCACCCTACGGCGAGTGCAGTGGCCAACCAAGTTCAAGCTGGAGATGCCGCTGCGTTACGACAGCGTGGTAGACCCGGCGCCATTCCTGCTGGCATACGAGGAGGTCGTACTCGAAGCCAGGGGCGACGACAAGATCATGGCCAACTGGTTCCCCATGGCCCTCGCCGGTGAGCCGCACGCCTGGCTGCTCAACCTCCCAGGATCCACGGTGGCATCCTGGGGGGAACTCCGCGACATCTTCACCACGCGCTATGTGGTGCCGGCACACCCCGTAGTCGCGACACTGCTGGGTGGCTCTCAAGCACCACCTTTAGATTGCCGCGTCAAACCATTCTTCTGTAAGATTGGTGCAGCCACCAGGGGCCCGGGGGCTCCACCGGGTTGGGCCGCGCTGGAGGCCGACCTCACCTTCGGCTCGGAAGACCAGCCCGACTCCACTGCCGGCTCCGGGGTGCTCCCGATGCTCTGCACGCCCACCATCTACAACGTGGCCATTACCAAGACCCTCGTCGACAGCGGCGCCGGCCTCAACTTGCTCTCCGTAGAAGCCTTCAACCTTCTTCATGTGCCGCTCGAGCGGCTCGGCCTCAGCAAGCCCTTCGTGGGCGTGGGTGGTGGAGCTACCCACTCTTTGGGGCAGATCCGCCTCCCTGTCACCTTTGGCACGCGAGACAACTATCGCACCGAGCCGGTGGACTTTGACATTGCCCGCATCGGTCTCCCATACAACGCCATCCTCGGGTACCCGGCTCTCGCTCAGTTCATAGCGGTGACTCACCCGACCTACAACCTCATGAAGATGCTAGGGAGCAAGGAAGTCCTCACCATCACGGGGGACACTAAGGAGGCCATGACTGCGCTCAGGCTCGCCTTCAAGACCGCGGCAGCGGCACAGCCAGCCGGCGCCGGTGCACCCGAGGCCAAGGAGACCACGCCCACCAAGAAGAAGTAGTTGTTCACCCAAGACAAGGAGGAGACCAAGTAGGTGCCGGTCAACGAGGACGGGTCTTCAGGAGCCACCTTCACCATAGGAACCGGCCTTGACCCGGGACAAGAAGAAGATTTGGTGAGGTTTTTGCGTGCGAACAAGGAGATATTCGCGTGGGAGCCCAATCAACTGGTAGGGGTCCCGAGAGAGGTAATCCAGCATCATCTAAGGGTTTGCCCCAACGTACGCCCCGTGAAGTAGCGAGCAAGACGGTAGTCCACTGAGAAGCAGGCCTTCATCGTCCAAGAGACACGCAAGCTGGAGGCGGCAGGTACCATCCGAGAAGTTCGATACCCCGAATGGCTGGTGAACCCCGTTGTAGTACCACGGAAAGGTGGGAAGGAACGGATGTGCGTCGACTTCACCAACCTCAACAAAGCCTGCCCCCAAGATCCGTTCCCCCTTCCGTGCATCGATCAAATCGTCGACTCCACCACCGAGTGCGATTTGTTGTGTTTCCTGGATGCGTTATCTGGATACCATCAGATCAAGATGGCGGTGGAGGATGTGGATAAGACGGCCTTCTTGACACCATGTGGGGTGTACTGCTACACCTGCATGCCTTGGGGCGGCAGCTCGGCAGGAACACAGAGGCCTACGTTGATGACATAGTGGTCAAATCTCGCGAGGCGAGGACGTTGATTCAAGACTTGGAGGAGACCTTTGAGAGTTTGCGCCGGGTGAACTTGAGGCTTAACCCGGAGAAGTGCGTGTTTGGCGTCCCCTATGGAAAGCTGCTAGGGTTTCTTGTATCCCACAAAGGGATCGAGGCGAACCCGGAGAAGATCAAGGCCATCGAAGACATGAGCCCACCACAGACCCTCAAGGAGATGCAAAAGCTGGCAGGACGGGTGACCGCGTTAGGGCGTTTCATCTCTAAGCTAGGCGAGCGCGCCTTACCCTTCTTTAAGCTCATGAAGAAGAAAGGCCCCTTCGAGTGGACCCCAGAGGCCGACCGGGCCTTCCAAGACCTCAAGAAATACCTCACCAGCCCCCGGGTGATGGTGGCGCCACGACCTCTCGAGCCTCTGGTACTCTACCTCGCCGCCACCCCGTACTCCGCCAGCCCGGCGCTGGTGGCGGTTCGGGAGGAGCGCAAAGACAAGGGTGTGCCGTGCCAAGCCAGAGCTGATGCAGCGCAGGGTCAGGAAGGCACACCGGAGCAACCATCGGTGGAAGATCAAGCTCGGTAGGGCAACGTCACGGAAACTCCTGAGGATGGCCAAGTCTCAGGAAACCCTCCACCTCAGGATACGCCACAATCTCCGCAAGACCCAAGCCTCAACAGTGTGCCAGCCCTCGCCGAGCACCCAGTGTACTTCGTCAGCACCATACTGCAGGACGCAAGGGCACACTACCCCATGCCGCAAAAGCTCCTGCTTGCACTCTTGCCTCACGCAAGCTGCGGCACTACTTCCAGGGGCCCCCCATCAAGGTCGTCTCATCTTACCCATTGGAGAGGGTACTCAGGAGCCCAAACTCAGCCGGAAGGGTCGCTGAATGGAACATCGAGCTGCAAGCATTCCAGCTAGAGTTCAGCACCACCAGGGTCATCAAGGGAGCCGCGCTTGCCGATTTTGTGGCAGAATGGGCAGATGCCCCGGCTCTTGAGGAAGGAGAAGACTGGTCCATCTCCCCAGGAAGTGAGGCACCAGACGGCTGGGTCATGTATTTTGATGGCGCCTTTGCGCACCAGGGCGCGGGGGCTGGAGCAGTGCTCATCTCGCCCACTCAGGACAAGCTATACTATGCCGTGAAACTCTGCTTCCGGCACGGCGAGAAGGTCTCCAACAATATTGCAGAATACGAAGGCCTCATAGTCGGCCTAAAGGCTGCGGCGGCTCTGGGGGTGAGGCGCCTTACCGTCAAGGGCGACTCGCGGCTCCTCGTCAACTTCTCCAACAAAGTGTACGAGCCAAAGGACGAGCACATGGAGGCCTACCTTGCGGAGGTGCGCAAAATGGAAAAGCTGTTCTCAGGCTTGTAGCTACAGCACGTGCTCCGGGGCACCAACAGGGAAGCCGATGACATCGCCAAGAGAGCATCCAAGCGGCAACCGCAAGAGCCCGGCGTCTTCGAAGAGTGGCTCTTCAAGCCGTCAGCTACGCCACCTCTTTCAAGCACGACTCAGCCTCGGGAGGAGCTCCCACCGCCCCCGGCCACGGGAGCCCCAGCTTGCGGCCCAACCTCAGGAGCTCAGCCACTCTTGGCGCTCGAGCCCCAGGAGGAGTGCTGGACCAAGGAGTTCAAGGACTACCTGATGCATGGGACACTGCCGGAGAACGAAGAAGACGCGGAGCGCGTGGCCCGAGAGGCCATGACATACTGCATTCAAGACGACAAGTTGTACAGGAAACGGCCGAACGATGTCACGTTGTGCTGCATCTCTAGCGATCAAGGGAGGGAGCTGCTGATTGACATACATGGCGGGGACTGTGGACATCACTCATTATCACGGACCCTCGTCGGCAAGGCCTTCCGCAGCGGATGCTATTGGCCCACATCACTCAACGATGCAGCCGAGATGGTGAAGTCCTGTGAAGCTTGCCAATTCCACGCCAAGCAAATCCATCAGCCTGCTCAGGGCCTCCAAACCATCCCGCTGACGTGGCTGTTCGCGGTCTGGGGGCTAGACATCCTAGGCCCGTTCCCACGAGCGCCAGGGGGCTACCATTATCTCTACGTCGCCATCGACAAGTTCACCAAGTGGGCGGAAGTGGAAGTCGTCCAAACCATTCCAACCGGCTCTGTTGTCAAGTTCATCAATGATCTCGTGAGCCGCTTTGGGGTCCCCAACCGCATCATCACAGATAAATGCTCGTATTTTACTAGTAACCTCTTTAAAACCTACTGTGCTAACCTTGGAACGCAAATCTGCTACGCTTCGGTGGCCCACCCCGGGAGCAATGGTCAGGCTGAGCGCGCCAACGCTGAGGTCCCGAGGGGCCTCAAGACCAGGACCTTCAAGAAGAAGCTGGAGGCCTGTGGCAGGGGCTAGCACGATGAGCTCCAGTCTGTGATGTGGTCCATCCGCACCACCGCTACCAAGCCAACAGGCGAGACTCCGTTCTTCCTCATCTATGGAGCTGAAGCAGTCCTCCCTCACGAGGTCAAGCATCACTCCGCGCGGGTTCTGACATTCGACGAAATGCAGCAGGACACCATGCGGGGGATGGATCTCGTGCTGGGGGAGGAACGTCATCGCGAAGCTACATTAAGGGCGGCAAGGTAATAGCAAGCGCTGCAGCGTTACCACTTCTGCAACATTTGCTCCAGGACGCTCGAGACGGGTGACCTGGTCTTGAGGCGGGTCCTCTCCAGGGAAGGGATGCACAAGCTTTCACCCATGTGGGAGGGTGCGTTCAGGGTCGTCCACATCTCCAGGCCTGGCGCCATGTGCCTGGAGACGCAAGAGGGGACACCTATCCAAAACACCTGGAACATCCAGCACCTCCGGAAGTTCTACCCATGAAGCAAGGCCCAGAGCCTGTGAAGCAAAGCCCAGAGCCTGTGAAGAAAGGCCCAGAGCCTGTGAAGCAAGGCCCAGAGCCTATGAAGAAAGGCCCAGAGCCTGTGAAGCAAGGCCCAGAGCCTGTGAAGAAAGGCCCAGAGCCTGTGAAGAAAGGCCCAGAGCCTGTGAAGAAGGCCTGGTGCCTATGAAGAATCGCCGCCCGTGACACTCTCACGTAATAATGAGTTGGGGCTGTAACGCCCCGGAGTCTCAGGAGCGCCGGCCTCAGGCCCTGGGGCTCCCTCCCACGCCTAGTGGACAACACTTAGCTCCGCGCTGGTGAGAAGACTTGAAGACTAGATTAGGTGCCGGACGCGGTTTTTCATTTGCTTTCGTCAATTGGCTCGCTTCTCCTTAATCAAGTTTGCCTTTGGCGTTCCTTGCTGATTTGGTTCCTTCGCCTTTTACCGCGTTTTTCAGCTCTAGTTTTCTCATGATCTCTCTCTCGCATACCTCACGAGGGGGCTAGGCAGGTGCCCTCGCGAGCATTTTTCTTCTCTCTGCCTTCTCGCGAGTCACCCTCATTTGAGCCTGAAAGCTGGCACATCTCTCCTAATCCATGCCCCTCGGGTACCACGATACAAAGCGCCAAGTCAAGGTTTGGGTGAACGGCAAATCCTCTAGTGCACCACCTAACAAATTTTTTGCAGTTTCTGAGCAAACGCAGACATCTCGAGAAGGAAAGGGTGTCCCAAACACGCCAGGTTAGGTTATCTTTGCGCAAAATAACAACACGGCATGGGAATAACACGCACTTTGCATTAACCAAGAACCACAATTCGATACACGCCCCTCTGTGCCCATACAGGTTTCATTTTCTGATGAAGAAAAAAAAGGAAAAAACTAAACAAAGCGGTGTTTCAGCAATCCGCGGAGGCAGGCCCTTAGCAACGCCCCGAGCCTATCCAGACCCCTCCTCGCGCTTCACGGGGCGCGGCAACGAGATGACCCGTTGCCTCCTTCGAAGCGGGCGCGGCGGCGCGGCGGCTGGTCGTAGCCACCGCTGCTGGAGCTGTCATTGGAGGAATAGCCACCATAGCTGGAAGAGACGCAGTCGCCGCCGAGGGCAGGCTCGCCCTCATCCTCGTCGTGACCGTCACCAAGGCCGAGCACCTCCTCACCGTCGTTCTTCTCGGGGCAGCACCCGGCGCGGCGACCATCTTCTCCGAACACCCTCAAATAGAGGGTCGACCCACCGTCATGCTTGAAGTGGAGCATGCACCGCCTGCACAGGCCACGCGCGCGGGCGAACGTCTGCCAGCCGCGGGCCAGGGCTATGTTGCCCGCGGCGGAAGTCTCGACCGCGACCAAGGAGGCCTTGCTGCATCAACCATCCGCCTGCAACCAGAGCCCGCCTGGACCAGGGGCCGGCAGTTCATCAACAAGGAAGCGCGGAAGCTGGAGCCAGTTGACGGCCGGGTTCTCCGACCAGACAACGAACTACGGCGACACCTCCGCTGAATGGAAGCGCGGGCGGGGAGGCCGCGCCACCATCGCGTGCCTCCCCTCGTCAGCTGGACCGCCATGGTTGGGACGGTCCCCTCCGCGTGCCGCGGCGCCGCCTCGACGGTGGGCCATGGCGGGGGTCGCAGCGTGCTTGCGCGGACGACCGCGACCGCGCTTGGGCACCGGGGAATCGGGGCCGTCGCGAGGGGCCTTCCCCTTCTCGGCAGTAGAGAACTTGCTTCGTGGCGCCATCGGAGGCACTGCAAGCAATGAAGCAAAGAAGAAGCGAGCAAGCAAGGAAGAGATGGGCAACGGGGGCTCCGCCCCCTCCCCATTTATAGCAAGAGAAGGCCAACCGGTGCCTCCCACGATCGTAGGTAATGATGGTTTCACTTTCATGTCGCAGGGACTTCTCAGGTTTGGCAGTCGTCGAGGCAGTGTGGGGAAGTGGAGACGCCCATGACCTACGGACCGCCACGCGTCAACCGAGGCTGCAGGCTTTGGGGCCCGCGGTGCTCCGAACTTGACCCTTGGCCTCGCCGCGAAGCCAAGCCCGAGCGCACCTTGGGCCCGGGGGCTACTGTCGGTGTTCTGGGAACGGGGGTCCCCAGATATGCCTGCCTGCGGCCAGCGGCATGGCCAAGCAGCAGGTTGTATGGCCCATCTTCACCAACAAGGCACCCAAGACCCTCGCGAGGCGGACGACACAAGACCTCCTCTGGAGTGGCCTAGCTAGGAAGGCTCACGAGGAGCGGAGATATCAAGGCAGGGCAAACCTCACGAGGCTCTTGTGACGTAAGCCATGACGATCGACACCAGGCGGGCGCCAGCGCGCAGCATCCTTGTTTCCCCTTTGGTGCAAAGGAGGCAAGCGCAGCCTTGGAGTGCTGAGGCCTCAGGCAAAGGTTGCCATTTCGGTGCAACCAGACAAAGACCAGGCGGACGGCAAGGCGGAGGTCATCGTGGAGCCCAAGATGGCGTCACCCCAGAGCCTTTCATAGGCGTAGACTACCTTTTGTCAGGATAGCTTGTACTAGCTGTCCCCCTTCAAATTAGCCCGCCATTGTTGGCTCCCTTCCCGCTCAATATTTGGGAAGAGGACCGGGGCCTATATAAGTAGAGCTAGCCACCATAGTAGGGGGAGAGAGAGGATTGGTCCCAGAGATACACACAAGTCCGAAAGCACAAGAACACCTCAACATCAGGAAGCTGTTCTTCCCTTGTACTGTTCATCATCAGCCCGTGAGGCAATCCAGCACCACCACACTGGAGTAGGGTATTACACCACAACGGTGGCCCGAACCAGTATAAACCCCATGCCTTTCTATGTTGTGAGTTCGTCGAGTTCGTCCGTAAGATCTTATCGAGATAGAGCGTAGATCGGTAGGAGGGAAAGACTTCGCACACACCTAGTGTTCGAACCTTAAGGGTTTGTCGGAACCCCCCATCCGACAAGGACCTGGAGGAGACCTTTGCTAGCCTGCGCCAGGTGGATTTGCGGCTCAACCCGGAGAATTGCGTGTTCGGTGTCCCCTCTGCAAGCTACTGGGTTTCCTCGTGTCTCATAGGGGGATCGAGGCTAACCCCGAGAAGGTCAAGGCAATAAAAGACATGAGCCCACTGCAAACTCTCAAGGAAATGCAGAAGCTTGTAGGCTGCGTGACCTCATTGGGGCACTTCATCTCCAAGCTGGGGGAGCGTGCCCTGCCGTTCTTCAGATTGATGATGAAGAAGGGCCCGTTTGAATGGACCCTAGAGGCAGATCTGGCGTTTCAAGACCTCAAGAAATACCTAACCAGCCCACCGGTGATGGTTTCACCTCACCCCCTCGAGCCTCTAGAGCTCTATCTGGCCGCTACGCCTCACTCCACTAGCGCGGCATTGGTGGAAGTTTGGGAGGAGCGCTGGGCCAAGAACCCGCAACGGAATGCCGCGCCCTCAGCTAGAATGGTTCGGTCACAAGACGACGCCGCTAAGGCCATGATGATACCCACAGACGATCACGCCCCACAAGACGGAATTCAAGGGCCGGTAGAGGTCCTGGAGGGTGACCAAGCTCCGGGGGTCACCCCACCTCCGGAGGTGTCACAACCTCCAATAGCTGCGGACTCCATCGACGCTCCTGCCTTCGTCGAGCACCCAGTGTACTTCGTCAGCGTGGTATTGCGGGATGCAAGGCCGCGGTACCCCATACCCCAGAAGCTTCTGCTCGCGCTCCTGGTGGCCTCACACAAGCTGCACCATTACTTCCAAGGCCACCTGATCAAGGTCGTCTCTGCTTACCCACTAGAGAGGGTGCTCCGGAGCCCTAATGCCGCGGGAAGGGTCGCCGAGTGGAACATCGAACTTCAGGCATTTCAGCTCGAGTTCAGAACAACCAGGGTCATCAAGGGAGCCGCCCTAGCCGGCTTCATTGCCGAATGGACTGACACCCCGAAACCTGAAGTTGGCGAGATCATATCTCTCTCGCTAGGAAGTGAAGCACCAGATGGTTTGGTCATGTACTTCGACGGCGCCTTCGCACACCAAGGTGCGGGGGCTGGAGCTGTGCTCATCTCGCCCACCCACGACAAGCTATACTACTCTGTGCAGCTCTGCTTCCAGCGGGGTGAGAAGGTCTCCAACAACATTGTGGAATACAAGGGGTTGATCGTCGGCCTCAAGGCAGTGGCGGCCTTGGGGTGAAGCGTCTCACCATCAAGGGCGACTCCCAGCTCCCCGTCAACTTCTCTAACAAGGTGTACGAACCAAGGGACGAGCATATGGAGGCCTACCTCACAGAGGTGCGCATGATGGAGAAGCAATTCTTCGTCCTAGAGCTACAGCAAGTGCCACGCGGCACCAATAAGGGGGCCAACAAGATCGCCAAGAGGGCATCAAGACGTCTACCCCAAGAACCTGGTGTTTTCGAAGAATGACTCTTCAGGCCTTCGGCGACCCTCGCGGCCATGGAGACTACATCACCTCGAGAGGAACTCCCCCAGCCACCAGCCTCGGGAGTCCCCGCTTGCGGTCCGACCTTAGGAGCACGTCTGCTCCTGGCGCTCGAGCCTCGAAGGGATGCTGGACCAAGGAATTCAAGGCGTACCTGATACGAGGGATACTGCCGGAGAAAGAGGAGGACGCGGAGCTCGTGGCCCGGCAGGCTACGGCATAATGCATACAGGATGGTGAGTTATACAAAAAGCGACCAAATGATGTTTCCTTGCGATGCATATCTAGGGAGCAGGGGAACGAGCTGCTAGCTGACATACACGGTGGAGAGTGCAGGCACCACTTGTTGTCACGCACCCTGGTCGGCAAGGTGTTCCACAGCGTGTTCTACTGGCCCACGGCACTCAACAACGCGACCGAGTTGGTGAGGTCCTACGAGGCCTGCCAATTCCATGCCAAGCAAATCCACCAGCCTTCCCAGGGCCTCTAGACTATCCCATTTCCGTGGCCATTCGTGGTCTGGGGGTTGGATATCCTGGGTCCGTTCGCGCGAGCGCCTGGGGGCTACCGCTACCTCTACGTCGCCATCGACAAGTTCACCAAATGGGCAGAGGTGGAAGCCGTCTGCACCATCCCAGCCGGGTCAGCAGTTAAGTTCATCAAGGGCCTCGTGAGCTGGTTCGAGATCTCTAACCGCGTCATCATCGACAACGGCTCGCAGTTCACTAGCAATCTCTTCAAGACCTATTGTGCTAACCAGGGAACGCAGATTTGCTATGCTTCGGTGGCACACCCTAGGAGCAATGGCCAAGCTGAGCGCGCCAAAGCCAAGGTCTTGAGAGCCCTCAAGACCCGGACCTTGAAGAAGAAGCTCGAAGCCTGTGGCAGAGGCTAGCACGACGAGCTCCAATCTATGCTGTGGTCCATCCGCACCACTATCACCAAGCCAACAGGCGAGACCCTATTCTTCCTCGTCTACAGAGTAGAAGCGGTTCTTCCTCACGAGGTCAGGCATCACTCCGCGCGGGTCCTGGCGTTTGATGAGACGCAGTAGGACGCCATATGGGGGATGGACGTTGTGCTGGGGTAGAAAAGCCGCTGTGAAGCCTCACACCGAGCGGTAAGATACCAGCAGGCGTTGTGATCGTACCACTGTCGCAGCGTCTGCTCCAGGACGCTCAAGGTGGGCGATCTCGTCCTGAGGTGGGTGCTCTCTAGGGAAGGGCTGCATAAGCTATCACCCACTTGGGAGGGCCCATTTAGGATTGCCCGCGTCTCCGGGCCTGGCGTCGCGTGCCTGGAGATGCGGGACGGGATCCCGTCCAGAACACCTGGAACATCCAGCACCTCCGGAAGTTTTACCCATAAAGCAAGGCCCAGTGCCTGTGAAGGTCTCCGCTCGTGACACTCTCACGTAATAATGAGTGGGGATGTACATGAACCGGAGTCTCCGGAGTTCCGCCCTCGGGCCTCGGGGCTCCCTCCCATGTCCTAGTGGAAGCACATAGCTCTACGCTGGTGAGAAGACAAGACTAGGTGCGGGACTCGGCTGTTCATTTGCTTTTTGTAGTTGGCTTGCCCCTTTTCCTTTAATGAAATTTGGAGTTCTGGCGTTTCTCGACGGTTTCGTTGAAACCCCTCTTCTTTCCGATTCTTCCCTTGATTCTTTGTTTTTCGCGAGGGAGGGCGGCAGTTGCTGACGCTCTCCCTCGCATGCCTCGCGAGGGGGGCTGGACAGGTAGTATGCGCGTGCGCACTCCCCTGGTCTCCGTGAGGCGTTCTCGTCTGAGCTTGTGATCGGTGCATCCCCTTTTAGTCCGTGCCCCATGGGTACCACGACGCAATGCGTTTGGCCATAACCAGCCCATACCTGAGGCCTCGCGCAAGAAGGGTAAGGATTTCTTAACAAATTTTTGCAGCTTCGTGATATCGCCCGGATCAACAGTGGGGAAGCCCCACCAGGTGCCCAGAGACATGCGCCCTCATGAGGTCAAAGGTACCCCGGATGCATCGAGCTAAGTTACCCCTCTACACCCGTATAGGGCATAGATCTCACAACACAACTAGGAGGCAATAAACACACCACCAAAGCAACGTAAACATCATGGTTCATGACACGCCCCCGCAGGGCTCCATACTCGTTTCTCACAATGCAGGAGGAAAGGGAAGGAGAGGACAAGCAAAAGCGGCTCCTGCGACGCGGCTGCTCACGAGCATCGGCCCCCGAGTTCAGGCGGATCCCTCCTCGCGCTTCACTGGGGTGCGACGAAGGGACGACTCACCACCGTCCTCAAAGCGTGCCCGACGACGTGGTGGCTGGTCGTAGGCGCCGCTGCTGGAGCTCTTGCCGGAGGAGGAGCTGCCATAGCTGGGCGAACCGCGGCCGCCACCGAGGGCGAGTTCACCCTCGTGCTTGTCACGACCATCGCCAAGGCCGAGCGCCTTGCCATCATGTCGTCTTTAGGGCAGCATCCGGTGCGGCGGCCGTCTTCCCTGAACACCCTCTGAACTTGAAGTGGAGGGTGCACCACCTACCCAGGCCACGTGCATGGGCGAACCTCTGCTAGCTGCGGGCCAGGGCTACGTCTCCCACATCAGAGATCTCCACCGTGACCCACGAAGCCTTGCTGCAGCAGCCGTCGGCCTGCAGCCAGAGGCCGCCGGGACCTGGGGCTGGCAGTTCGCCGAGAAAGGAGCGCGGAAGTTGAAGCCAAGTCCGACCGGGTTCTCCAACCACACGACAAATTCCGGCAGCACCTCCGCCGAGTGGAAGCACGTCCGGGGAGGCTGAGTGACCATGGCGCGCCTCCCCTCATTGATGGGGCTGCCCCGACCTAGGCGGCTCCTGCCGCACAAAGAAGCGCCGACACCGCAGCCAAGGACGGTATCGGACCCCGAGGGAGTTTGCCCACGCCCACAAGGAACCGCAGCGGGGGTTGCGGCATGCTTGCGCGGGCGACCGCACTCCCTCTTAGGCAGTGGCGAGCCAGGCCCCTCCTCGCGAGCTTTCCCCTTCTCGGTGGCCGAGAACCTCTTCACTAGCGCCATGGGTGTCTCGGCAAGGAAGAACAAGCGGGCGGAATGGAGGAAGAGATGAGCAATGGGGCCTTGCTCCTCCCCTCATGTATAGCTAAGGGGAGGCTAACCGCCGGCCTCCATGATCTAAGGTAATGATGACCTTTTTCTGCATGCAACAGTGACTCGTCAAGTCGGGCAGTTGCCGAAGTAGCACGGGGAAGCGGAGACGCCCACGTCCTGTCAATTGCCACACGTCAATCAAGGCCATAGGCTGCTGGGGCCCGCGGCGCTCCGCACTTGAGCCTTGGCTATGCCTCGAAGCCAAGTCCGAGTGTGCCTTGGGCCCGGGGGCTACTGTCGGCGTTCCGAGAACAGGGGTCCCCAGACATGCCTGCCTGCGGCCCACAGCAGGGCTCCACTAACAGCCTGGTATGGCCCATCTTCATGAGCAAACACTCAAGACCCTCGCGAGGCGGACGACACAAGACCTACTCAAAGGCAGCCTCACTAGGTTGGCTCGCGAGGAGCGGAGAGATCAAGGCGAGGGGCACCTCGCAAGGTTCCCGTGACGTGAGCCGTGATGACCAAGGCCAGGCAGGCGCCAGCGGGCGCAGAGTACTGGTTGCCTCTTCGGTGCTAAAGAGGAAGGTGCAGGCGAGGAGTCTCGAGGCATCAGGCAAAGGTTTCCATATCGGTGCAACGAGACCAAGACCAGCAGGACGGCAGGACGGAGGTCATCATGGAGCCCATGACGGCGTCACCACCAGAGCCTTTGGCAGGCTAAGACCACCTTTTGTCAGGATAGCTTGTACTAGTTGTCCCCCTTCAACTTGGCTGTTGTGGGATCCTTTCTCGCTTAAACATTTGGGAAGAGGACCAGGGCCTCTATAAATAGGACTACCACCACCATAGGCAGGGACGGATCATTCAGATCATCCCCAACCACACAAGCTCATCGAGCTCGAGAACGCATCTCCTCAGGAGGTTGTTCTTCGCTTGTACTTGTTCACTCCCAGCCTACAAAGCAATCCACCACACCACACTGGAGGAGGGTATTACGCCACATCGGTGGCCCGAACCAGTATAAACTGTTGTGTCCCTTGTTCCATGGGTTAGGCGAGCTAGCCCTTGTGATCGTGGTGAGAGTGTGAGCTAGGGGGAGAGAGGTCTTCATGCGCACCCCAGAGTTTGAACCTCAAGGGTTTTGCCGGAACCCGTAATCCGACAGATGCTCATCTCGATTTTGGTGAAACTGCACAAAATGATCCGTTGGTCAAAGGGTTGCAAACTTCATTTCTTCGGAAGCTCCAACGTTGGCAGCAAATTAAATCCTGGTTAGGGTTTACGGTTGCTGGGCTAGGGACTGCATCGATCGTTTCTATCTTTAGTAGTCTCTGTTCCAAAATAAGTGTCAACTTTAGTAGTAGTACAAATCTGTACTAAAGTTTGCATAAAGTTGAGACACTTATTTTGGAACGGAGGGAGTACATATTGGCTATGATTTGTAAATCATTGAGATACAATAGCATGCATGTTAGTCTCCTTTGTATTTGATGAAATGTTGCAACGGGCAACCTTGGACGCAAGATACATGACAGAAGCTGCAGCTTCATAGCATTGTACAAATTTATCTCGTTAAGAAATTACAGTATGTACTATACTAGTACTATGTAAAGAGCTAGCTGTCGCACGATGTCCAGAAAATATGGTGATAGTGTGAGGTGGGCCATATAATCACTGATCCTGCGTGTTTTCACTGCTTTCGCACTCCTTCACTGCAATAATGGAGAAAATTGTAATCTAATAGTACCTCCTTTCACCCAAAGCGTGGGGCATCCAGTACTCACACCACCTCAGTAATAATGACCAATGAGCCATCTAATCACATAGACCCAGCAGTAAGTAGGACGGACGAAGCAACCATCACTCTTGAATCTGCTTCTCCCTTCAACACAGGCGCCAGTGAGAGGTCACGTCCGCTCTGCCCGGTCATCAATGCGGCATCGATTCTTTGGAGCCGCGCTGACTGTTTCAGGCGGGAAGCGCGCGCGGGCGATGGAGGGCCTTTGGGTGGGCCAAGCTAGTCAGGAGCGGGCGTGGCCGCTGTCCGCCTGTCCCGACCGGACGCCCGGAACGAGAGGATGCACCGACTCTCCCGGCTAAATCGTACACTACACACCATCTCTCTGTAGGAGTAGGTCGATGTGTCGCTCTCTCTAACACACAGATGTTGTTAAACACACACACACACACAGACACACACATAGGTTCATAGAATAGGAATATCGTGCGAGTGCGAAGCCACATGGACTGAGTACAAATGGAGTATGTACAAGAAGAGAAGAGGTGACGAATATTCCATCAAACCTGGACGGAGGAGTAGTACTCCCTTTGTCTAGGTATTAAGTCATCTTACGAAGATCAGATATTCCCAAAATGTTTAGGCGTCGTCCATTAACTTCGCATCTCAATCCCCTACTGGCCTCATTGCTAGTGAGAGTTGTTACTTAGGGAGCATTTGGATCCTTAGCAAGAACAGTTTATAGCCTAGCCGGGCAAGGTTAGGCGCTTGGAACTGTTAAAATATGTTAGCTTTTGTGGGCCAGCTAGCTTGGGTGGGCTAGAAAAACCTTGCTAGCTCAGGAGAGCCAGATCGGCTCGCTTCCGACGGCAAACTTCACGCACAGAAAAGTTGGCGACCCACTCATGACAACGATTTTCACGGGGCAAGGCTAGTTAGAAAAAAAACTAAACTGTTTGACCTAGCAAGGTCGGGAAAGCAAAAGTTGGCTAGTTGGGCTAGCTGAGCAATTTCCTTACTAAGGCTAGCCATAGTGGGAGTAACTTAGGTAGCAACATCGCACATCCCAAGAAAAAATTGCTTATGTGGCATGGAGTTAATGAGGAAAGAGATGCTTGTGGTAACGTAATATGGCTAGTGTTCATGTTATAATAAGGATTCACTTAAAATAGTATGTGAGCGAACAGAGGGATCAATTGGACAGTGTTCACGAGCAGTAGCGAGATGTGTGAGGTAAGATAAACCGATGGCGCTTTTAATTTTACTTATAAATTTGTTTGTTTCACCCTCTGACTGGTGGGACCCAACGTACTACGTGGAGAGAGGTAAGGTGACTAAGGATGCATTATTTATGTACTACGAACACTGCTTTAAATCCCAAAAGACCTTACCACCAAAGCCACATGACACGATTATGATTTAAATCCCAATGGCTCCCACGCAAAAAACACGGCATGCTTGTCACACGAATGCAGGAATGTATAAAAGGTTATGTTCCTCTCCTTAAACATAATGTGAGGGTGCTATAGCTGGTTAGCCTGTTCTCTCAACAAACTTGACGTCTTGGGTTCGATAACCACAATTGAGCATAATTTTGTTTTTGTTCGACTTCTTTCTTCCACCCAATGACAGGTAGGCCCCGCATGACAGAGAGAGAATGTGATCTGGGGCGGTGCTAGGAGGATTCTTTGACTGGTCAAAATAGATGGATATGGATCTATACGATCTCGTAGTGACCATATAATCACCTCATCACGTATACGCTGCAGCCTCCGTGCTTGTTTTCTAGGGTTTGCACTCTTCACACTCTCTCTCTCCACTATATATATATACACACTGGAGCCTCAATGCTTGTCGTTGCTCTCTTCACACTCTCTCACCCTCTCCATATCTAAACAAGACTTCGTTGGCATATCTCTCTCTCTCCCCTCACTGCTGGTCAAAGAGCCGGCAGGATCTGTCCACCGGGAAGGGAGGGAGGCTTAACGCTATCATCGTCGGCGAGGGAGGGAATCCACTACCGGCGCATTTGTTCTCTTTCACCTAGTGATGGCGCAGGAGGGCCTCCGACCCCTTCTTCCTCGCCACCATACATAGTGTGGGCAGAATGGCCTCCGGTCGCCCACCGAACCACACCCCAAGAACCTTAAGGTATAATTTACTTATTCCACATGCATTACTCTAGCTGCATGTGGGCTTTTTCCATTTCTTGCACTCGAATCAAACAGGAAAGTAGTGGGGAAATTTGTATAGCATGAATCTAGGATGTGGTGCAAAGAGGAAAGGAATAGGATAAAGTTGTGGGGAAAGTTGTACAGCATGAATCTAGGACGTGGTTCAAAAAGGAAAGGAAGGGGGGAGTAGTGAGGAAAGTTGTATAGCATGAATCTAGGATGTGGTTCAAAGAGGAAAGGAATGGGGGAAAGTAGTGAGGAAAGTTGTATAGCATGAATCTAGGATGTGGTTCAAAGAGGAAAGGAAGGGGGAAACTACTAGTACAAACTGGCTATCCAGCACCTATGTTGGTCGAAAAGGGAAAACAATGACAAACGTAGTACGCACATCTGTAATGAACTAACCTTTTGTTTTGGGGGACAAGGCTGTAGAGTTTGAGCAGAAATAGATTTGATGCCCTCACATGGGAAAAGGTGTCTAAATATAACAAAACTGGGACCAACACAAATATGCTCCTTCGTTGTTTGTTCTTTGTTGCAACAGACTGTGCATCACCCCTTCATACAACAGTAGATGCACATGGTGCTGGTGCGTCCACTGTCCGATGCAACTCTTTAGCTGTTGTTAATCTAAGGCCTTGTTTGGTTAAAAAGTCCTAGGACTTTTTTTAGTCCCAACTAAAAAGTCCCTAGTCCCTACCTGCTTGGTTCCAAGGACTAAACATGGACTAGAGGTTATTAAATGACATGCTAAAAGACCATGTTACCCCTAGTAATGAACAAATAGAGATAAGGTGCGATGCGGGGCAGGGCAACTGTTGGAAAAAGTCCCAAAAAGACTCTCCCTCGAGGTATTTTTTCTTTAGTCCCAAATGGCCACGTTTAGTCCTAAAAGTCCCTCTTGTTTGGTTTAGATGGGACTAAAAGGAACTTTTTAGTCCATATACCAAAAATCCCTATAAACAAACACTCTCTAGTAATGCGGCTGGAAAATTGATGCAATGACACAGTTAAAAGCAAATTACATGTTTAACAAATTTTATTGTTAATATAATCTCTCTATTAATGTGAATCAATGACATCGTTTGAGAAATGCTACTGTTTTGCTTTCTTTCCCATTTAGATAAGTTAGATGCTTCTTTTTGTTGGCTTCTGTGTCATCCACCGTTATTGACCACTAGTTGTTTCCTCTACACCTCTGTGTAAACAGGGTTATCTACTTCACCTCGTTGCTATTGTGGCCTTTTGTTGCACTACACAAAACTATTTTGTTTTAAGAGTGTTTTGTGTAGTTCAACCAAAAAGTCACACCGGCAACATTGCTTGATTGCTTGATCTTAGTGGAACTGCACAAGACGAGATCTTACTTCCTATCCGTGTTGGCAAATTTGGTTCAGATCTTCTTCTTGTGAGTTATTTGAATTCCGCGTCATGAGAGGTCAGTACTAGCCTTCTTTCACATGATTGTGCAGTGTGCTTTCATATGTTGTGCTAATTGTATAGTAATGTTGCTTGATTTTAGTGAACTGCACAAATGGAGACAAGACTTCCAATCTGTATGTGCACCGTAATATCCCATTGACGTAAGATAAGGATATTTCACAATTGTCAGCCTGTATTTTGCCACTTTGATCAGAAAATTAATGTCATTGTTTAGTACTATACTTGTGCTCCCTAATTGACATGCCAAATCTTACATTGAAGGTGAAGCTTTTTTGTTATTGAACCAAGTGATGAAGGGAAGAACAAGCGGAAGAAAAACAAAAATCAACTCCCGGTGCTGTAATGAAGCACTGGAACTTTGATGACACAAGTAATGATATAGTTTTGCATCTTAATTTATTGCTATGGCTGGAACAAGCAATTGTTTTGCCACTGATTTGATGCCACTCTTAATGTAATATGTAATTATCTCTACGTGTGCAAACAGGGATCTTCTTTGAAGATACCATATATTTGAGTGGAACTGCACAAGAAGATGTTGGAAATATTAAACTAATCGAGGAGTATATAGTAAGCATGGCAACCACAGTAGATAACAACAGATGGTTCCGGAGAAGTGCTTGATCTGTATGCTCTACACAATAAGCCTCCTGACAAAGGTTGGTACTCGCCCACGGATGTCATCCATATGATTGAGCTTTGTCATCTCTATTGGTCTTGTGCTACTGTTTAGATAGTGTCATGGGAAAGTGGTATTGTCCTTGAGAAGTGCTTCATCTATGCTATTTTAAATATTTCCTTTCCTTTTTTCGAGCAAACAGGGATGCTAGCATTTAGTGCCCTCTTGTCTTTGCACAACATGATCATCCTCCTCTAAAGAAGAATATGGAGTACGTGAAGTGACTAGTTCCGATTATGCCAAGATGAAGAAGCCCCGTCTATCTACTCATTAGAGGGAGCAACTGAAGGATGGTTACATTACTCCCCACAAGACCAAACTAACTTCAGGTTAGAAGGACTGACATATCTCCATCTTTTTTGCTGTGATGCACAAGTACAATGTTGTTCTAGGATTCTTTCTGATGAGTTCCATTTTTTAAAAGTGTGCTCTACATGGACCATGTAGGTGCCTGTTTAAACTGTCAATTCATAGTACAGTTTGCTTTATACTAATCACTTTTTTTGTATTTGTGCAAACAGGGTGCTCAACTTGATTTCAATGGGAACTGCACAAAATGTTCATGAATACATTGAATCATTCATTTCCACCACAAGAAAGGAGGTGCCGATATGTTCAAGGCGTTGCAACATATAAAGGCAAAATCATACAAGCTATGCGTGAATTTGGTTGATTTTGGTGGAACTGCACAAAAAGAACAGCTGGTTTATTTAGCACGAGGTGCCATGCCAATGTCTGAACTAATGGCAAACCCTGCCCATTCCACAATCATAGGCATTTGATATTTTGGAATGGGAAAACCTTGTCAAAGTTCTCTCATTTATGTATGCAAAGCAACACGCATTTGAAATTTTTGAATGGGACAACCTTGTCAAATTTTGCTCATTGATGTTAGCAAGAAGACATGCGTTTGATATTTTCAAATGGGATGCCCTTAGCTGTCAGCAGCATCAGTCGATTTATCTTTATTCTTTAGTTGTGAAGTAAATCTTGGCTCTGACATGTGAATCGCTTAGATGCATAATAATTGATTGTTTTGAATGTTCTCTATGAATTGCCAGGCCTGTGTGTTTGATTGCAATGTACAGGAACGCTAAAAAGCTTCCCAAACTCTTTGCACTCCCTCTATTCCTTTTTACTTCACATATTAGATTTCTTTCAAGTCAGTTGATTTTACATTGTGAATGTTCATACTTTTTTCTATAAGATTGGACAAAGTAGAGATACTTTTACTGCAGACAAAGCTTGTATCTCTCCCTAATAATAAAGCACGAATGAGTCTCCGGGTTCACCGTCACGATGTTTTTGCAAAAAGATCCCTGTGGTTTTTGCTATTCAGCCTGCAGTCATTCTTTTAAGTGGGCATCTCAGAAAACGTTTGGTTCTCCTGTGCTTGTACGTTTCAATTGCTAACCTCCAGCTCCCGTGTACCAGGGAAAAGGGGATCCATGGAGATGAGGAACTAAGGTGGAGATACGGCGAGGCGGAGAAGGAGTGCGGAGGAAGGGCGGCTTCGGGCTCGTGGCGGACCGGATCCAGCGAGGGGGAGGCCGGATCCGTCGGCTAGCGACGCGAGGAGCTCACGGCGGAGCTCGAGCGCCATGGGAGTTAAGTAGGAAAAGGAGAGAGCGGCGGGGTCGCGGTTACATGCGCACACTCGCGAGAGCAGGCAAACGGCTCCGGCAGGAGACGTGGCGCATGACGGCGACAGCGGCTCTCCTCAGGAGGATCTTGGGCGTTGAGAGGTTGAGCTGTGCACTGCACCAAGGACAGAGCCCACCGACTGCTCGTCATGGGCCACCGCCACCACGCCTTCGACGGGATCGGACCTCCACCACTCCAGCAAGCAGGAGCATCGTGGTGGTTGCGGTCAATTGAAATCTTAGTTTCTTCATCTTCTTTGAGATTATGTTTTGTCTGCATCTGATAATTAGGATGACCTCCTTTCTTTCAGGTTTGTACTGTTAATTAAGATGAACTTGGGTGTCGAGGATGATTTGGAAGATTATATATCCTAACCAGATAAAATCAGTGCTGCCGATCTGAGTTGATTTTCTTTTGATAAAGGGAGCTTTAATATGTTAGTTGATTTGGAAGATTATTTCTCTAGACCGGATAAAATTAGTGCTGCTGATTTGAGTTGATTCGGAAGATTATGTCTTCAGACCAGATAAAATCAGTGTTGCTGATGTGAGTGCCTTTCCATTATGCTGAACATTCTTTGTCATTTGTTCTACTTAAGCAGAAGAAGTTTCATTACGTCATCTTAATTAGAAAATGATAATGATTCTTTAAATCCTTTACTCTTAAAAGTTTATCATAGTAAATGTACCTTCAGCTCACCATACATTTGTTTCATATATATTGACAACTATAATAGCAGTAGCAATGTGTGATTATGACATATGAAAAAGATTGTTTTACTGTCAATTTTTAGTATATTGTTAGTGACTAATTATTTCCTAATTTTGTTTAGTTTGGTTGGAGAGAATATGTAAGGCTAATGTTTGAGCAGGAGAGTGACAAGATGCAAGAGTGATACATCCAAGCACTTGATTTGAGTCAAACTTGGTTTGCTGTACAGAATTCCACCATATTTGTCCACACAAATAGTTCTTCATATTTAGTCAAGATTGTTTTTCTCCATAGTTCAGTGTCTACATCTTTATTCTCCGAATATAGTCATACTCTCCATTTTATAAAGTGCAGATGTACTTTGGCCAATTGATTTTAGGAGTCCTCCTGTTTGTACAGTATGGATGAAATTTGACCTACCAGTATACCTATAAAGATATTAAGATTGGATACTTAAAAATCCTATACGAACTTTTGTCTTCAACATGATTTCACAATATATAGTTTTATGATATTTCGGTAAATATATTCAAGTAAAATATTGGTGGTTAAAGCCGGATTATGGAGATCTTACCAAAACAAACAACTACTAGGAACTAGATCAATGTGTGTTTGCAAGTCAAGCTCAGCTTATAGTGATTGTGAAGTGAGATTGAATGCATTTTGGCGATGAAATCACGTAGGATCAAAGCGGAGGTGCTTACTTTCTACCAAGAAATTGCATCTTCATCAAATGTTTATGTCTTCCTTTCTTCCTTGACAATATGAATCTGAATACTACTTTCTTTTGCTGGATGTAGTTTCCACTATAGTATATAGCTACCTTCCATGTCTTTTGTGAACCCAGTTTGTAGTGTGACACTCTGAAGCTGAATTATTCTTGTGTACCCAGTTTGTAGTGTGCCACTCTGAAGCTGAATTCTTCCTGGGTGTATCATGCACCTGTTTCTTCTTGTTGTATATTCTCAAGTCTCAACTGCAGATTCTCAAAGCTTTGGACACCACTTTGACCTACAACAAAGATTTGGACTATTTAATTTAGTGACATTGATCATAGCCGCCTGCTGGTTTTCTTCACTCCCAGCTCTAGCTTTTGGCGTACACGGTACACCGTGACAATTCTATCTTGGTTCTAGACAAATAGGTTGCATGTTATTCTATTATCATGAGTATCATGTTCTCACTTGCAGTTCGGTTATTAAGTTAAAGCTAAAGTCCTAATTGTACTGTCTAGAGGTGGAATGACTAAGCTCTCTTTATGATCCTTTCTGCCGAATATCTTGCAAATGCCACACTAAAGTGCAGGAAATTATTAGGTGTGTGGGTATTAGTCCACTATGTTCTTATGTCGATGGATCCGGGAAATGTTGACACTTTTTGGTTTTGGTCACAAAAATGTTTGTATAGGATATCATCTTGAATATATGTATTTCTAAAGTAATACTACTTCCCAGTTAGTTAATTGAAGTATTGATACAATCAATTGGATGTTTTTCTACAGTTATGGATCTAGCGGAAAAATGGTTGTTTTCACATCATTGTTTTTCTCCATAGTTCATTGTCAGAATCTTTATTCTCCTAATACATTCATATTGTCCATATAAGTCCATCTTTTAGTTCGTAAAAGTACTTTGTACTTTGACCAATTAATTTCACTAGAACCCCTGTGTACAGTATGGATGAAGCACCTTGCAATTATTGGTACTCTTGTGCTAAATGTGGTTTATAAAGAAAAAGAATTCCATCTTTTTGTTTCTTCCATGGCGATAAAACTGAATATTTTCACACATGAGTGTCACACAAGGCATGACGAGCTAATGTCAAGCACCTAGAACAAAGTCGTCAACAAGTTGACAACATTGCATACTTGTTTTTTTTACTAATTGAAGTAACAAGCAGATACCATTCCACAGTTACACCATAAGGGAGCATCTTGGTGTTGCAGGGTGGGAGGCAGTGGTGGATCGGAATTGCTAGGAGTAGGTTTCGTCGTGTCAGGTGTGGGCTTGCGGCAAGCCTCTCCGGCCTCCTGCCGTGGCATTGGGGTCGGTACATCAAAGAAGGGTAACTGAAGTACTAAACAAAGAATATATGAAATAGTAAAATCAAGTGCTTTTTCCTTCCATTGCAAAATCATTTTGTACTTATTCATTTTGCGACGTTGTGGGGCGTGGAGCGTCAACGAGGGCGCTGATTTCTACTACCAAAGCCGACGTGTTACTTCTAAAAAAACAGCCCACGTGTTAGCTAGCGTGCACACGTGTTGAGTTTTCAACACTTATTAGATGTGTTAGCTAGCGAGGGTGTCACCAAATCTCTCCGAGACGTGTTAGCACACAGATGTGTTTATTCTCTTACCGAATTTGATTCTATGCTACATGTTTTTATTTTAAGGTTTAAATTAACTTTGTTTATGTCTTATTCGTGAAAAAAATATCCTGGTTTCTCCCTCACGGACTCATACCGACTATGTGGACGCGAAAACTAAGAAGGAAACAAACATCATATATACATGGATAAGGATTAGACAATGTTTGACAAAGGCTTAGAGGACACATGGCAAAGGCTTATATGCTTGCACTTTCAGTAAAGCTAGAAAAGAGGAAATTATGATTAGTCCTTAATTGAGGTACAATAGACTAAGTAAAACAAGAAGTTAGAATGTCCATACGACAGGACATCGCAGTTAACACACCATGCATGCCTGGACGTCGGACGAAGTATACTATATTTTTATTATCCGATGTATCTCAAAAGAAGCATTGCGTGTTTGGTATTTTTGTTACCATTACGGTAATCTAAAGATAAGGTTGTTCATCCCATTAGTTGACTAGGATCCACTTCCCAAGTTTCGAACTAGCGGCCCAAAGATTCCTATTGTTAATTGATTCATCATTTTTGTTATCATCAAACTTATCATCCATCTGTCTGGCCTGATTAATGATAATTGACATTTGCTTTACAGCGAAGCACATCAACCTTTTTTTCGACTGTTGCAACGCACGGGCATGTTTGCTAGTGTAGACTAAAAAGGACAAGAGGGAGTACATGTGAAACTGCTGCAAACGAGGTGATCACCGTGGGAATAATGCTAGTACGTATTGTTTTGCATGTTCATCCAATGCCAGTGATACAAGAATTCGCACTAATTGAACTAAATTCATTCATACACGGTAGGATTTCATATAAAAATGTCGGATTTCATTACATTTCATACATTCTTCAAATAAAAGGGGTGCGCTGGAGGTATAATTAATTAACCGAAGCTAACCACCTGTGTCCGGCTGAGCCAAACACAAGCTTCTTCTCCAGCGGACTGAGCTTCAGTGACTTAACTGCAGGTACAGTTGCGTAACTGACAGGTGGCCCAGATGCCTGTTGGGCCCACATGTGAGTGATCCTACTACACCTGCAGTTAGGTAACTGAAGCAGCGTCCTTCTCCAACATAGCTCTCCGACTCCACGTCACCGCCAAGAAGCTAATCGGCCATCAATGGTCAACCTTCCTAGCTTGGCTTCAGCCGTAGGTTAGCAGCGGTGGCCTTACTTGGACCCGAGCGACGGTGACCTACCGTGTTTTACTCTTCCTCATTTTCTGTGTGGCGCGGCCTCATTGGCAGCGGGGCGGGGCCTCAACGGAGCCGGCGATGTCCACTATCTCATCGCCGGTGGGGCAACGCCTCAGTGGAGCTGGGGAAATCCTCCCCCTCGTTGACAGAAGGGTGGGGCCTCGGCTGAGCCGGCGATGTCCTCTGTCTCGTTGTTGGCGTGGCCCTCATCGAAGCCGGCGAGGTCCTCCGCCTTGGTGCCGGCGAGGCGGGGCCTCGGCGGAGCCAGCGATGTCCTCTACCTCGTTGTTGGCGCGGCGGGTCTCGGCGGAGAAGGGCCTTCCGAAGCCGGCAAAACCCTTCTCCTCGGTGCTGGTGGGGCGGGGCATCGACGGAGCCGGCGGTGTCCTCTGCCTCATTGTTGGTGCCGCAGGGCCTCGATGGAGCAGGGCTTCATCGACGCCAGCGGAGCGGGGACTCGTCAGAGCTGACATTGTCCTCTGCCTCATCCTCTGTCTCGCCAAACAGTGCTTCGCCCGCTTCATCACCCTCTTTGTAGGCGGCCGCAGCCTCTGCGACCCACATGCGGTACCGCCAGTGCTCGAGGCGGCCCTCGCGGGCGGAGCGGTACGAGTCGATCAATGCCTACTGCTCCGCCCGCTCCATGATGATCTATCCTCCGCCTGCAGGTGCTCCTGGAGGAGATGGTGGTTGTAGGCGGCATCGGCCTGCGCCTCCCGGAACCGCTCCTGAAGATTCTGCCTCACCGTGTCCATGTATTGGCCACGGGCCTCACCGATGGTCATGGTGCAATGCACCAGCGAGGATGGAGCGGAGGAGGGTGTTGGCGCCGGATCATCGAACACCATGTTCTCCATTGGGACGTCGTCAACCCCTGGCTGCCTAACGGCTTGGTCCGTCATACGCCTGTCCCGAAGAGCGCCGGAGCACGAGGAAGCAATGGTGGGCAGTAGTGGTGTGGACAGGACAAAGAGAAGGGAGGCATATGACTGCGGCTATGGCCGGCGCAGCAGTTTATATAGCAATGATGGGCAGCGGAGGGACGGACGTGTGGCACCGAAGTAGCCGCCTCGACAACCACGCATCATTAATGTGGGTGGCAGACGGATGGACGACACTTGTGTTGTTTGAAGGCGGAGCAATCACCTGCACCGGGAAGCGGGGCGGGCGGCGCTGACCGTTTCGGGCGAAAAGCATGCGTGGGCAAGGGAGGTGGTCTGGGTGGGCTAGGGCAGTCAGACTCATGCTAGGCAACGGGTCAGTCTAGTAGCCGGACATGCTGGCTCGCCAGCGAGCTCACCGAGTTGAGCAACGACAATCAGACGATGGACGTAGCTTCCGACCAGGAGCCGGCACCACTGTCCATGGCGGTTCATGTCATGTTCAGCATAGAGTAGGTGCGATCGCACTTCGACGCCCTAATGGCGGAAGAGCTACTAGCGCAGCAGGACCTATGATGCAACCTCCGTCTCCTCAACGAGCACTAGCGAACAAGTGAACGACAATGCCATCGTGGACATGTGGCCCTATGATCCTGGCTTCCCAAATGAGCAGCGAGCGCTGTATCAGACCATCTGTAGGGCCCGCGAGGCCCCCTCCATCATCCTTCGAGTTGTTGCGCTCGTCGTGGCGCCGCCGTCTCGTGTTGTCAATATGGTCAACGGACATGAGGAATGAGGAGATGACTTTACTTGGAGAGGATGACAGTGGGGACCCACCAGGGCCATAGCCGCACATACGCAACTGCCTCCTTATTATATACAACTATATTTTTTTTGCTTCCTCCTGTTCTGATGGCACCACGGTCCCACACCATTGTCAACCTATGTAGTCAATAAACAAGAGAATTGCACAAGGAGCAGCTGACAGCTGGGACCAAGCAGCTTGAGCAGTATTTGTGTTTTTGAGGTGTGAGCACTGCAGAGTTTTTCTTAAGCGATGTTTTCGTTGTTGTTCAGAGGAGAGCAGGGTATTAACTGGGCGGGTTGTGGCCCGTCTAGGCCAGGCCAGATATCCAGCCTAGATATTAATTTTTTTCAAGACAAAAATGGCTAGCCCAGCTATCCCATTTTTCAGGAATACCCACGCAAGGTCAACTTGTTATTCTCCGCCCCGCTGGGCTGCAAATCTTTCCTAGGAGGGATGCATTTGGCTTAACCAAAAAATGGGCTTGAAGAAATAATAAATGAGATGTAATTATAAAAACTGGGCAGTAATTATAAAAAATTGCACCAAACACGTAATTAGTTCATAAAATATTATTTTTTGATTTTGATAATTTTAATTTCATTAATTGTTGTGCGCACAATATTTCGTTAGATTTTTACGTAATACAAATTTATATTGAAATTGTATTTAATCTGACTAGAAATTTCGGGATAAACATATTTCGGATCCCATCAAAATGTGTGAAATTTTATTGAATTCTATTTTGAGTGGTTGGTTGAAATTATTAATCATTTTCCTAGCTAGAAATGGGATGTACTTTTAACAAACTGTAAATGGCTGTAGTAAATTCCATTAGAATTCAAAAATGGGCTGCACATTCTTACAAATTGCAAATGGGCTATAAGTTCTCTACCACACACTTGTGGGCCTACTAAGTTGACGTGTCCTATCCCTAACAAAAGTATGTTGACGCGTATGCAAAGCTTTGTCAACTTATAGTCAACACACGGTTCTAGCAGCAGTGGCTGTTGGATGTCCATCCAACGGATGTCGTGCTTCTTCTTCAATCTCGGATATTCTAGCTTCAGCCGCCCAAAAAATGGTTCCTACCCCTGATATCTGGGGCGTACCGTTTCAGAGGCTGACCTGTGGGCTTACTAAGTTGAAGCGTACCAAGGGCTTTGTCAACTTAGTCAATATAAACGATTCTAGCTGTAGTGACCGTACGATGTCCATCCAACGACTGTCGTGCTTCTTCAACCTCTGGTCTTCTTGCTCCAGCCGCCCAAACCAGCTGTGCTGCTACGTTGGCCATGCCATCCCTCTATACTTACCCACACCTCCTGTTATTCTCCAGCGACGGCAGCCTCACACCGCGGCCGAAGCAGTTAACCCACGTATTCCCCTCCGCAAGGGCATCCACTCCAGTGTCTTCCCCGACTTCGTGTCGTTCCCTTCATGGGCCTCGTCGTCGTCCACCGCCTTGGTGCTCTCGGTG
Source organism: Triticum urartu (assembly GCF_056163025.1). Classification (NCBI taxonomy): domain Eukaryota; kingdom Viridiplantae; phylum Streptophyta; class Magnoliopsida; order Poales; family Poaceae; genus Triticum; species Triticum urartu. Next base: position 356,705,233 of record NC_141876.1, on the reverse strand, counting down.
CGGTGTGGTCAACGTGGTCAACGAAGTAGAGCCATCGGAAGAGGACTTTAGGCGGTGATGCTGACAACTAGACCCACCAGCTACATCTTCGAACACAAGGAAGTGCCTCCTTATTACTCGCAAAAAAATGATTCCTCCCCCTGACAGCTGGAACGAGCAGCTATATCTTCGCACGCAAGGAAGTGCGTCCTTATCCTCCCTGACCGCTGGGACCCACCCGGTTAAAGCATACGTAGCGTTGTCTGTCTGGTCACGAACGTGCACGTACATACTCGTCGATCGGTCTATCTTCAGGCTGCAACGATGAACCATGGCCGTGTAAGGATGGGCACGTGTTGTAGTAGAGGCGCGCACGTAGCATGTCACGCAGTCCCGTTAATATTGTGTACATGTGCGTACAGCGGCCACGGTGCAAGAAAGTAAATACGACCACGTACGTACATATGGGCGGGGTCTCAAACGCCTACTCGCGCATACGTACGGCCAGGGCTCATGTACATGGCTGGGTCGGAACGGAGAAACTGCATTGTCGTGGTCATCGGGAGGCAACAGAATGCATCGTGTTCATCGGGAGGCAACAGAATACGTCGTGTTCATCGGGAGCCAACCGGCTTGGACGGAACAACCAATCGAAACGAGGCCTGGCGTACGGCAAAACAGAGGAAACGGCCTTGTGTTTGACCAGCCATAGTCAAAACAGGATCATGTTCATTGGGAGGGGTCTGGCGTACCGCAAAACGGAGGAAACGGACTTCTCTTGGACCTCCTACGGTCGAAACGGGGTCCTGTTGATCGGGAGTGTGGCGTACCGCAAAACAGAGGAAACGGACTTGTGTTGGAGCGCTACAGTCGAAATGGGGGTCCTGTTCATCGGGAGGGGTGTGGCGTACCGCAAAACGGGACTCCACGGGATACTTTTCATCTCCACCGGCTACTTTTCATCCACCGTCAACCTCCTCCAGCCTCCACCTACGACTGTTCATGCAGGGGCTCTTGTTCATCCAACCTCCACCGCTTCCCCACCCGCTACTATTCAACCAGCCCTTTCCACGGGGTCCTGTTCCACCACCCCTCCACGGGCTACTGTTCATCCATCCCTCCACCGGCTACTGTTCAACCAGCCCTCCATGTGGTCCTGTTCATCCAACCTTCCATGGGGTCCTGTTCATCCACCCCCAACCGGCTCGATTGGGGTCCTGTTCATCCAACCCCCCACCGGGACTGTTCATCTGACCCCCCCCCAACAACGTTCACAGTTCATCCAGAGGTAGCATCGATCGGCTTCAGTTAGAAGCAGTAGCGAAGGAATCGCTCGATCGGGTTCAGTTAATAGCCATCGATCGATCGCTTTGGTTCAGTAACACATAGCCTGCAGTGCAATCGCTCGGGCTCAGTTAGGCGAACGCCTCGCTCGGGTTCAGTTAGAGCCCCACGCCTCGCACCCACGCGCGTACGTGTACGAGAGAAACGTGCATCGCTCGGCCCCCGACCACCCACCATAACCGTGAATTCCCTGATATTTTCCTCACCCTCGTTTCTACCACAGGTTTTTCCGTCATGGACGGCCCAAACAATGTCATGCAGCTGTGTCTCCGGCCTGCCCAGGATGAAAAGCCCATTTCCTGTCATGATTTTTTGTCATAGAAGTAGGAGCCCACCACATCTATGATGATACCGCGTTTTGTCACAATTATCATCATAGAAGTGTCATAACCATGCCAGAAAAAATCGTTCAGCCCAAAATGTCACGGATGTGTCTTCTTTTTGTAGTGCAACTCTGTTTTTTCTCTACTCCTATACTCCTATAAAAGACTCAGTTGGTGATGCTGGTGTGTCTGCCATCCGTAATTTCTGACCATTAGATCTGCATCTAACAGTTGTGATGTAAGTTGTGGCCTTTTGCAACAATTCCCACTTCTCTGCTCCAGTTTACACAAAACCCCTTTGTATCTTCAAACCAACCACATTCCTCCCTCACCTCATCAAAACAGTCCAAAGAATATATTTGGAGTGAAACATAAGATATTTTTAGTCATATGTATATCAAAACTAAACGGTTTTCTTTAAAATTTGTGAATATGTATTATTCTACATTGGATCTGTTGCAACGGACGGGCTCATTGCTATAAAGGTTTATCTCTTGCATCATCCGCAACGAACACCTGGTGTACTGGTCCGGGCCAGATGCTCGCAGCGCGATGACCTAAGTTCAAATTATGTCCTAAACTTTAGCTTTTTATATTTTTTATATATACTTCTTTCGCTACTGCACTGACAGTGAAACCCACAGATTAGTTAGAATACAAGATTAAGGAATCATACACGCAATTAACTCAAATGGATTGGACGTGACTCTATTATTCTCCAACGGCAACTCGCAAATTTCCTCCCACGGGTCAGAGTAGGTTTCTCGGTTTGCATGCGGGTTTAACAGAGGCATTTGATGGAGGCGAGGAGGCGTGTTCAGCCGGGCATGCAGCGGGCGGCGCAGTACTATTCGATTTGACAGCTACTAGTATCTATACCTACTAATAAAGCAAGGTGTGTTTCGCCAATTTTTTCATCCGTTCACCACCAAAAAAAATTCTATCTGATGTGGTACTAAATTCGTATGCATTCATCTGCTGGAAAAAGGCTTTACCAGATTTGTAAGTGTGCCGTGTGTTGTGGCCCAGATAAGCCAGCCTACTTATTTTTCTGCAGACCACCTGTAAAAGTTCTATTTTCAGCACGGGGCGATAAATAGTCGGTGCTTCGCACATGACAGCCAATAATGGGCTAGCCCAATTGTCTTTGTTTCTGTGTTTCATTTCTGTTTTTATTCTCCTTCCACTATCTCCATTTTCACTTCCAAGTTTATTTTTCTTATAGAATTTATTTCATAAATTCAAGTTCGCAAAAAAGTTTAGAATTTCAGAAAAATCAAATTGTAGAAAATGTTCGGAATTCCAAAATTTTGTTCCTGTTTTGAAAAATATCCGGAACTTGAAAAAAGTTTCCCATTTTTTTGAAAATATGTATTGTTTTTTGAATTGTTCGAGATTTCTAAAAAAAATGGCAATTTAAAAAAAGCTCCAAATTAGAAAAATGCCCTTGTTTTACTGAAATTTGCACAATTCAAAATAATGTTAAAATTTACACATTTTCAAAAAATGTTACGAATTTTTAACACATGTTCCCATTCTAAATTTATTTTAACAAATTAAAATAATGTTTGTGAATTTCAAAAGATGTTCCTACTTAAAATTTTGTTCACGTTTTGCTGAAAGTGTACGTAATTTTTGTTTCAAAAAAATCAGTATTAAAAAATGGTTCTTGTTTCCTACAATATGCAGAAACTTCATACCGGAAAATCTTATCGATTGAAAGGAAAAGTAGATTGAATAATTCATGGGCCTTCTCTAACGTACGATGACATAACAAATTTTTAATTGACCTTGATCAATGAATGGAAAAATAACGGATTGATTACTTCACACCCGGCTAAACCGAGAAGCTAAATGTTCCTTTTTCACATGCGCACAGGGTTTTGCTTGCACATATAATTCTCACTAACTTTAAATGCATACTAATTTTTCACCCATTGCAATGGACGGGCATATGTGCTCATATTATAAAAAAGAAAGAAGAGTAGTAGAGATAGAGATAAGAGTAGAGATAGAGACTTGGGAGGAGCACCATCTACTGCTTCGTGTGCTACTCCTGCGCTCCATTCGGTGGCCACAATGTCCCCTACATCCACTCCCTCCTGTGCTCCATTTGGCGGGCGTTGTTGAAATTTGGGGAGCGCACTCGCGTAACTGCTGGCAGCGACAACTTCACCGACAATGACTTCTTCCCTGACCTCGACAACCTCTTCCTCAACGACATGCGCGACAACCTCAACACCAACGGTGCTGCTCCCGTTGCACCGTATGCATTTCTGTCCTTCCTATTCCAAATCATGGTCGAATTCATGTTTCTAGTCTATGTCCTATATTCAATCTGTTTATCTACTATGCTAGTCCACATGATTAGTTTAATCTCTGTTATAGCCATCATGATTTATTTTGTGCTTATTTGACTAAATCTCGTAGTAACTTGCTCATTTATTCAACTGGCACAACGTCCCCTATAGCCACTCCCGTTTCATGGACGACCTGGTCGATGCCTCCAAGGATCCCTTCGTCTACTGCTATGACTGCCCGATGCCATTCTGGGGCTCACTGGCGGACCTTGTGCATCACCTCACGCAGGCATTCGTCTATCGCTACTGGCTTGCGGTGAAGAACATCAAGTATGAGACGTGCTACCCGTTCGCCGTGCTAGAGTCTCTGGAGGATCATTGCTGCCTACTAGTCTTGGAGGAGGACGGCACCGTCTTCCTCTTGATCATGGGCACCGGCGAGGCCCGCGCAGGCCGCCGCCCCGTCTCTGTAATATGCGTCAAGGGCGATGCCGCTGACGCTGACACTAACATGAGGATGATGTACGGGTGTGTGCTCACTATTACTGCCCCTCAGAGGTACGTCGGCGCTCACACCTGCTCCATGACACTGACTAGGACTGTGCCGAGCTGGGACCTTCTTGCCAATGTGGACATGGAAGACGCATGGTAGTATTTTCCCCCAACATGCTGCACAGGGACTCCAAGGAGGTTCACCTGGACATATGCATTACCAAGTTAAATGATGATCATTAGTCTTCGCTCAATGTAATCCGCTGTCTAAGCATGTGGAGATCTCTTATTTATATATTATAGAACCTTCCATGCATGATCTTGCTCTATTAGAGTATCGTGCTTGAATAAAAGTTTATCCATTTATGGTTTAGTCTAGAATCTTCCATGTATGTGTTTGCTCCATTAGAGTTCTCACTTGCCATTTATGAGATTAACTGAGAATTTTTACTATAGTACCAGTGAAAGACTTACGATGAACCATTTCTTACATCTACTCTGCCCCCTTCCAAGTAATCCCGATTTAATCCCTTCGTCTAGTTGTATAAGAGCATGGTTAATACTTAATAGTATAGCCAACTGTTGACTATAAGAAAGTGCCATGTCATATGTACCCAACATGTATAACAATCGATACTCAAAAACTAATTCTTAAAGATCACTTCTTGCAAAGCACAATATAAGTGTTATTTCTTCACAGGTTTTTGATGTAGGTTGAACAGTTGAACGCTTTTGTTTGCAGAAGATACTTTTTATCTATTTCACCCGGATGTTTGTGAGCTCTAGATATGAAATAATATCTGAAGAAACCTATCGATACCCATTACACATGAGATAACCCCCACATCCTTTGTCAAAATAAGCAATTCCCCGATCAATGCATTTCACTGTTCCGTGCAACGCACGAGCACCTTACCATAGATTTAACTAATATTATATATAGTACAATAAATTCTCATGCATGTCACCTAAAATTATATCATCAAAAACTATGTTCAAATACGAATTCAACGATATAGTTTTTGTTGACATGCACTAACATTTTGTCAGTTAAATATTCAGTCAAATTCAATGGGGGACTAATAAACCACGGCTGATGTAGTACTAGTGCAGAGGGCGGCGCTGCACGGGAGTCTCAACCTGCTCGTGGCACGGCAGTAAAGCCGTCATATCAAAAACCCCCACCACTCCCAGTAATAAGTGGCCTGGTAAAATAAACAAACAAGCAACCATCACATCCCTCCGTCTTTTTGCATTTCATCTCTTTGCATTTACTTTCTCTGGTTCATCTCGCACACTGGATCCCTAGCTACTACTCCTAGTATCCCTAGCTACTACTCCTAGGGCCAGTTCTTTTGGCGGCTTAAAAAATAAGCCATCTCTTCCCCATCTTTCCCCATAAGACTAGTCACAGTGGAGAGTAACATTAAGGCGCCTCACTCATTTATTTGGGCTTCTAAACTACTAGTACCTCCATCCTGGTTTATTCGTCACCATTGTAATTTGTGCTAGATTTTGACCAAAGATTTAAATGATAAAATGTTAGTGCATGTGACATGCACAAACATTTCATTAGTTAAATTTATGGTCAAAATTTGACACAGATTACAATGGGGATCAATAAACCAGGACGGAGGTACTAGTAGTGGGGAGTACTAATCTAGAAGCCTAAAAGAACTGGCCCCAGGTACTCCTAGTAGTAGTACTCAAGTTGGAATTCCAATTGCGTGGCACAACTTGTCAGGCAAAAAATTCAATACATGGTGTAGGAAGCGGTTTGGGAATTTGCATGCCTTCCCAACCAGTGAGATACTCCGTACAAAGTACGATAGAGAAATAACCACATAGAAGGAAGCTAAAAGTAAACAACCAAGCGAGCATTTTTGCATTTGTTTTGCATTGAATTGTTTCACAAGCTTGACTAGTGCTGTTTTTCTACTTTTACAAAAACCGCATCGTAATGTTAAAACATGCATTTGCACGTACATAAGTAATAGTAGTACTCCCTCTGTCTAGGTGTATAAGTATTCTCTCCTTCTTGTTCACGGTGCACAACCCAAGATGAGTTATTCACCTAGATGGAGGGAGTAGCACAGTCTGCAAGCATATATAGAGAGAGACGTGTAGTGTGATAGTATATAGTAAAGTTTGTGCTATATGCACATACTTACAAAATGCGTACGAATACACAAGGTTTCCAAACTTTTCCTTTTACATAATTAAGGATGGTAATAATTCATGAACGTTCGGGATTTATCATTTGCGTCCCAAAACTAATGAGATCACCTTATGAACCTAAATCATATTCCTAATAAAAGTCACGGCGCTCACAGGAGCGCTTGCGGCGCGCCACGAGTGCCCTGGTGCGCGGCCGTTTCCTAGCGCGGCGACACAACGCCTCTTCCTCAGCCTCGCAACACATGAGGTGCTGATTGGCGGGTTGTCAGCGGCCGAGCGCGATCTCACCGGTGTGGTGATCCGGCGCCAACAGGTACTCCTCCTCGCTGGAAGCGTGCACCCGGTCCATGTACCGCCAAGCGTAGATGAGGCGCTTGGGCCCGACTGCACTTAGGACTTTGGCATGGGCGTCCTCCGCCACCCTCACGGCCCTCGCACGAGCCTTCTGCCAAAGAGCCAATTGCCTGACTCTCTCGATCGCGACATAGGCCTACCAGGCAGCTTGCCCCGTGGCGCACTTCTCTTCCTCGGCCTTCTTCTCTGCCTCTATTTTGGTGCGCTCTGCCGGAGGCAAAGCCTCCCACAAGGCGACATCCATTTCTTTTCAAAGCTCCTCAAGGCTAGGGGGCTCGGCGGGCGGCGCGACGTTCTCCTTGTAACGGGGAGCCGACACATCCTCCTATGTGCGTGCTAGAGATATTGGGAACACCGACGCGTCCACCTCGATGCATCGTGGCAAGGAGCGGAACGCCGACACGTCCTCCTCGACTAGTGGCAGAGGGGAACGGAACATCGAGGCGTGACCGCCCGCGCGATGTAGCGAGGGGCGACGCCATGGTGGTCGACGTGAGAGGGAGTAGGAGGAGATAGCGATGAATGTGAGCGTTCTTTTGAATGTTGTGGGAGGCACAGTATTTATAGCGAGCAATGGCACATCTACGGAAGATATGGACTGAGCTTTACTGACTTAACTGCAGGTCCAGTTGCATCACTGACACGTGAGCCAGATGCCTGTTGGACCCACATGTCAGTGACCCAATGCACCTGCAGTTAAGTAACTGAAGTAGCTACGTGGGCATATTTGTTGGAGTAAATTACGGGTGAGGGAAGGGGTCAAAATATTCCTGGTCACAACGGATTGGAAGAGCGTGGGGGGAGGAGAGTCATGCATGCAGATTTTTTTTCCACACGGGGTGGAGTGGTGGGACTTCCGGAGGGAGAAGGAGAGTCAAGCAGGCGTTCAGATTTCAAGGTGCAGTAAATTATTGCATGCGATGATTAAGGCTCGCCATAGTGGTGGTAATGTGGTACTCCCTCCTTTCCGGTTTATAGGGCTTAATTTGAAAATCTCTTCAACCAAGGTAGATGATGAATGGTGGAATTAATTCCGTAGTTGGCAAAAGTACTTAATTAGTACTCTCATTTTTCTCAAAAAATTGTGTAAACAGATGCACTAATTACATCACATGCATGCATGACCAGTCCTATAAAAATCTCAGTTGGTGGTGATGGTGTGTTCTGGACAACATGAGTCGTTCGATCTACTTGGAACCAACGGCTGAGATGTGTGTGCATAGAGACATGGCCTTGCCACCGGAGGTAGCAGATCTATACCCACCTCCTGCCACTTTATAAAATATGGAACTACTAATTCCAACCTCATTTCCTTTCTGGTTCATCTCCTTGCATTCTTGCTGGCGGCGGCGAAGGTTCCTGAAGATGGAGTCCAGACTCTAGAAACCACTACAAAAACTATTCCACCGCCTCTATCTGGGCAAGAGTAGGTGAAATTTTTGCATCGAGCCCTTTAAACTAGAAGGGAGGTAGTATTACTCTAATAGCTAACCTTGTTGTGATGACTAGATAGGACATGGCATGCACCTGGACAGAGGAACCAGTCTGCATTGTGCATATAAGTTTTGTCTGAAGTCAATGTACCTCTACATTGACCAAACTTATAGAAAAATATATCAACATTCACAATGTCAAATCAATATTTTTATACTCATTATAAAACATAGTTTCATAAAATATATATTTGGTATTGTAGATATTGATATTTTTAGTACAAATTTGGTCAAAAACATTGCAAATTTTGACTTGACACAAATCTTACGCGGAGTAAAAAGGACCAGAGGGAGTATCATGCATGCGGATTGTCCTGGGTCGGATAGGCCTCGTTGTAGGCAAGCCCTCCGATCTTCAGAAGGAAAGCTTGGTGCCCTCCTCTCAGCCTTCAATGCTGATCTGGGCAACAGCCATGATTGATCCTTCGTATGCTCAAAAGAAGAAACCTCACCACGAGTATCATCATGCATGGGAGTCGAAGACAATAGATGAAGATCACATCCTATACACAGCAATAGATGCCTACCTTTGTTTAAATATCTACAAGGGTTGAATGAAGAAGTAGAGCCCAGTGTCCGGTTCAAGCAAAGAAGCGTCGGCAAAGAGGAAGAGGAAGATGGACGAGGACGAAGTCGAGGACGTCGACTCGGACTCCGAGTAAGGTGGAAGTGCTGTCGCTCGTGCTGGTTCTACTACAGTGTCAAGCGGACTATTGCTTAGTTCTATTTTAGGGGTGTGTTGTGTTGAGCCCCTAGCAGAACTATGTTTATGTTCTTTCTTGTTATTTAAACTCTTCAGTATGTACAATAGTACTAGTATGTCTTACTACTATTCTTCTTGTAGTTGGTACTACTGCTCGGATCTTCGTGTTCCTACTTCACTTAATACGTTCGTACTAGTAGTATAATTTGGGTCAGTCGATTTGTGAAAGAAGTTTGACGGAGTGAAGGAAGAAGACAGAAGAGAAGCTACCCCAGTATCTATATTAGGGCGGTAGGGTGCCCATGATCTATCTGATGAGTGTTGGGTGTGGAATGCAGTTCACCAGAAAAAATGGATCGTGCCCGGGGTTAAACGGATGGCAAGAGTGGGTGGAGCATGGCGGTGGTAGGTGGTTCAGGGGAGGGAGGGGCGGCGGCGGCAAGCGGTTAGCCATGTGGCGGGCTGGCGGCTCGATGCCTAAGAGAGAAGATGAACAGTGCATCAATTTTGGAGGTTGAAGAAGCCCTTCTGGCCATCCATGTTGCATCCAACTGCTCACAAGAGTCAACTGACCCAAATTGCTCCTTCAGATTGCAGGATCCACGTGGCATTCAAGGTTTCAAAGGTAGATTCTGCGTCTGCACCCGGTTTGCGTGCTCGGCGTGGGCGCGATCGGCATCCTCCGTGTCAGCCATCATGCGCGCCTCCTCTGCACGAGCAGAGACGACAATGACATGCTAGCTCCTCCTCACCGGCGTGCTGGAGCACGTGCTCATCCTCCTCTTCGTATGGTGCGTGCATAGATGCGTCTCCACCAGCTGCTCGCACTCTTGGTAGCACGATGGCATCGAGAGGAGGGACTGCAGACGACGTGAGCGGGTGAGCCTTCGGCTTCATGGCAAAGGGATGGCGGCGACACGGCGGTGATGGACGAGAAATGGTTGGCCGGAGCAGGCGGGCGCCGGCATGCACAATGGCGACAGCGGCATATTGATGAGTGCGCATATGGGAGCATAGTTTAGTTTTATATAGGGTTGGTCAAACTTAAAAGAAAACCGTACTAGTAGACGTAAACATTAGACTAAGGCAGTGCTTATATTAGTTACCACAGCCATAATACGAAATCCTATGCAAGCGCGTGAACGGCCGCTCGGTCGATCGAATGGTGTGTCACCGTGTCGTGCTCGAAGGACATCCACCGAACCTTTTTGTGTGTGTGAAAACAATCCGCGAATATTACTCAAATTTTTTTCTGGAGAAGTTCCTCATGCTACAATATTTCCTTATATTTGAATTTAGCTTCAGTTCGTGTTTACTTGGATTTGGACGTTTTAGGTGCGCCCTAGTTTTTTTAATACTGATTTTGTGCATGTGACTAAGAGAGAACGTGTGTATGTGTCCATATGTGTGTTGTGGCAGAAGGGCAATGTGGAGACGGTGTGCGTGTGATAGATACATAGAGTGGTGTGAATGTGCAAATGATCATGCATGAGTGAGACATAGAGACATGTCGATACGTTGTGTATACATGAGAGAACAGCCTTCTATTTGTACTTGTGTGTGCAAGAGAGAGAGAGAGGAGCATCCGTAACACAACAACCATATCTCTCGATTCGTCCGTCCCTTGCATGATCGCATGTAACACATGCATAAACGCACACATTTTGACACCCTCACCCGGCCCCTACTCACCTCAAGGCCCGCACATCGCTCTCTATCTCGCACGCACAATCTCTTCATCAAAACCCTATTTAGCATGTAGCTTTCCGTCACATACACACACATTTCTCTCAATATCTGACACACACACACACACAAACCGCACACACACTCCCCCTCCCCAGAGCAAACAATTCATCCCCATCCAAGGTTATATGGCGACCACTCTCGCTTGTGCTTCTCTGCACCCTAGCATGCACACCACCTCAATTTTCAAAGAGGGCATCGAGGAGATCGAAGATGGCGACCACACTGCACTAGAGAATGTGGGGCCATTCGGAAGCAGGATGATGTGACGACGGCTGACTGACTCCTATCCCCCTCTCTCCCCCGCACAAAATTACCAATCCCTCTCTCTCCCGCACAAAATTATCAATCCCTCAACCCACGAGATCCTTCCCCTCTCGTCCATGTTTTTCCAGCTCTCTCATCAGACCTGTTGTCTATTCTCCTTCCATGTGTACAGAATCTGGATGCACACGCATCTCACGTATATTACATGTCTCAATCTTTCTCACAGACCTAACTTCTTCCTCTCTCTTTCTCTCTCTATCTCTCTCTTGTTAGATTTCTCTCCTACTCCCTCGCCCACATACATACAATCTTTCCTGCCCTATCTGCTCCATCTTCGCAAGCTCTCTCTACACGTTTCATTCACACGTTGGGATGTGTTCAAAATGTTGCTTTTATAATGGATGATGTAGAGTTATGGTTGGTTTTGTTGCATCCTACAAAGTAATAACTAGGAAATGCATTTAGATTCTCATTTGACTGGGATTATGTGAGTTTGATCATATTATGAAGTACTATAGACCTCTTATACATCTCGGAATTCAACAATGATTGTAACTATTGAATTGTATAGACCATTACATTCAAAGTCAGTAGCCTAATATATTTATTTCACAATTACAACAAATGATTAATTCACTACAAACTAAGAAAACAAATGTGTACTCCCTCTTGTAAACTCTCAGAAATTTTATAACAAAAATATTAATATATACAATAACAAATAAATACCATTAGATTCATTATTGAACGTACTTTCACATCATACATATTTGTTATGGTAAATCTTTATATTTTCTATAAACTTGGTCAAACTTTAGGAAGTTTGACTTCGGTCAAACCTAATATGCAGAGTTAATAAAAACGGAGGGAGTACTAGTAGTTACTAGTACTAGTAACTACTAGTACTACTCCCTACTTGCTTAGCCCAATCACCAAACACGCCACACAGGGAGTTCAGCGTCACAAAATTTTGAGGTCGGCTGGAAAATCTCCCGCAACCCTGATTCGAGCAGTGCGAAGTTACCTCCATAGCCTTCAGAACAGACCTATGGATGACGATAGGTAGAGGGCTGTTTTGGTAACTTCAGGTTCACCCTACCCAGCCAACCCCACCCCGACACCCAGAGTAGTACACCTGAATACTCCCCATTTTCTATCCCCACGGCAAAATAGACTTCTCCACGACACCGCAGCCTTCGTGCTCCTCCCCTTCTACATCAGCGAACGTCAACCGCAGCACATATGCCTTATTGATGACCTCGTATGCCGCACTGGAGCCGGTCCACCGTCGTCGTCGTACACGGAGCCTCTTCCCTGGCGCTGTCTTCCACGGTCTCGGATCTGCTTCCTGGAAGTCAACGCCAAGCGTAGAAGCACCACCGTCATGGACAATGAACCGACTCCTGTTGCCAACCATGATGCACAAAGGCTGCCACAACCATCGTACTCCTCCTCTATTGGTAATGTGTGTATTGAATCTCTTAGCAGTACATGTGCAGTTCCAATTTTGTTCATACCTACCCTTCAAATTTCCTGGTTTCTATTGTTCCCGTCAAAGTAATTGGTTATAGCCTCCATTTTCCAACAGAATATCAGCTTGTAATTGTGTGTCGCTCCTGTATCGCACTGTGCTTGGGTAGGTTCTTAATCTGCAACCAGTAGTGTGGCAAATGATGGTAAGTTTTTCAGAACTAGCAAGATGCCCATGTGTTGCACGGAACATCAAGATGCATTTGTATGAGTAGTTTATCTTGTGGGAGAAAAGGATGAACGAGGAAAGGCCTTATTTGCAAATCTGGAGAGGGGTGTGGGTATCTTTCTGCAAAATTGCCATAGTTTCCTTCATATCCGTTGGATATAAATCAGACAACCTATATTGCAGGATGGCAGGCACACCATCATCACCAACTCTATTTTTTAAAAGAGTAGAGAAGTAGAGATAAATATTAAATATAAAGTAATATAACAGTAGAGAAGAGAGTAGAGATAGCATTGACATCGGGAAAGGATCGCGCACGGGGGGGATAAAGCGGTCGGGCACGCGCTAGTTTTGGCGCGCGGCGTTCGGCGCGCTTTATAAAATCCAACACCCTCCCACCGCTCTGTGCCTTGCCACCGCTCTCTCCCAGCTCTGTGCCTCACCACCGCTCTCTCCCTGCTCTCTGCCTTGCCACTGCTCTCTCCCTGCTCTGTGCTTCACCACCACTCTCTCCCTGCTCTGCGCATCACCACTGCTCTCTCCCCGCTCTTTCTTGCCTCGCTGCCGCCGCGTTGCCGGGAAACTTGGGGATACCGCGGCATTCGTGCGCGCCCCTCCATCAGCTTCTCCCCTGAGATCCCGTTCCGCGGGATGCACCTCAGCCTTGGCAATTTTGACACGACCCATGAGGCCGCCTGCGCGTATGATGCGGCGGCGTGACACCTTCGATGGCCTCATAGAATATTGAACTTCCCCAACATGCTGACGCGGGAGCGGGTGCAGGAGCTCGTGCCTCTGCCGTGACTTATCACTGACAAGGATCTTCGTGACAACCGAAGGCGGGAGCACCATCTCGGCATCACCGAGATAGACAATGAAGCCATGGCGCTATGGCACCAACGCTTCCTGCAGGATATCATCAACGAGCGCGAGTTCTACGCGCAAAGGAGGGCGGAGAGGGAGAAGAGGAGGGGGAGCGAGCCGCCTATCACAAGGACAAGCGTACGCGAAAAGCGGCCGCTCAATTCAACATGAGGCTAGGAGCAGCGTCGCCATGGGAATCTGACGACAATCGGTATCTTCACGCATACATTGAGACGTCGGTGGAGGACATCACCGAGGAGGAGTCGGACGACAAGGAGTAGTTGAACTATCTATTTTTTATCTATCTATGCTATATCTATGCTGAGAACTATCTATGTCTCTACTCTCTAGTCTCTACTCTCTATCTCTACTTCTCGATCTCAGCAGTCCGGGCCAGCAAAAACTGGCTATTCCGGCGCTGTAAATAATTTTTTAAAGCACCACACGTGCGCTTCTATTGGAGATGCTCTAACATGGCAGACGAGTGCTTTAATGTTGCCCACAAGATGCGTGAGTATTACTAGTATATTTTCTTGCCATGTTGAGATTTTAAAACCACGAGTGCGAACATGAAGAGGAGGAATGAAGACCAAACACAGGATATTGGGGACATCTTCAAGGAGCATGGCAAGTTAAAGAGGAGCTGCACCGAACCTGTAAAACGAGCTTTGGTTAGTAACACCCTTTCAATTACATTCGTTTAGCCTCATGTTCTTCGACGTGTATATGTTGTAGTTTTTGTTTCTCTTAGCCTCGTGTTCTTCGATGTGTAATAAGAAGAGCCTTAATCGTCCTAATGCTTTCGTTTTTAGCTTGACGTAGGTGAAAGTGCAACTATCCCTGGGTGGTTTTGGTAATTCCTAACAACATATAGCTCATTGAACTAATGCTATTTCAAGATGATCATTTCAGAAAGTTCAATGATTGGCATGGCATGGATTAGGAATGTGGACCCATCAAAATGCTAAGGACACAAATTGGCTCAAGCTCAAGACTCTACATTTTCATTTTAGTGATCCAAGATCACATTAAGTCCATAGGAAAAGCCAATACTATTAAAAGGGGATGAGGTGTTGCTTAATTGCTTGCTTGCTCAGAATGCTTAGTGATATGCTCCAAAAGCCCTCAATCACTTTCTCATATCCACATATGTCCCAAACCAAAAGTCAAACTTGGCCCCACCGAAACTATCTATCCGGTGCCACCGAGTTCATTTGACATAGCCACTGCCAGAAACCCTAGTCATTCCGGTCCCACCGATAGGGATATCGGTCTCACGGAGATGGGATTGCAAACTCTCTGTTTCCCTTCGCAACGTTTCGGTCCAATTGAGATGAGTGATCGGGCCCACCGAGTTCGCAATGCAAACCCTCTGTTTCCATTTTGTAACATTTCGGTCTCACTGAAATAAGCGAATCGGTCCCACCGAGTTTGCCTGACCAACTCTCTGTTTGCCTATTACACAAATCGGTCCTACCGAGTTTATGTGACCGGTCTCACTGAGAATACGTTATGCCCTAAACCTAATGAAATCGGTCTTACCGAGTTGACATGTCGGTCCCACCAAAAATCCTAACGTTCACATTTTGAACTAAATCGGTCTGACCGAGTTTCATGATTCGGTCTCACCGAGTTTGGTAAATTGTGTGTAATAGTTAGATTTTGTGTGGAAGCTATGTATACCCCTCCACCCACTCTTCATTCATGGAGAGAGCCATCAGAACATGCCTACACTTCTACCATTCATTTTCTAAGAGAGAACCACCTACTCATGTGTTGAGACCAAGATATTCCAATCCAACCATAAGAATCTTGATGTCTAGCCTTCCCCAAGTTGCTTTCCACTCAAATCATCTTTCCAACAAATCCAAATCCTTGAGAGAGAGTTGAGTGTTGGGGAGACTATCATTTGAATCACAAGAGCACGGAGTTCATCATCAACACACCATCTATTACCTTTTGGAGAGTGGTGTCTCCTAGATTGGTTAGGTGTCACTAGGGAGCCTTCGACAAGATTGTCGAGTTGAACCAAGGAGTTTGTACAGGCAAGGAGATCTCCTACTTCATGAAGATCTACCCTAGGGAGGCAAGTCCTTTGTGGGTGATGGCCACGATGTGATAGACAAGGTTGCTTCTTCGTGGACCCTTCATGGGTGGAGCCCTCCGTGGACTCACGCAACCGTTACCCTTCGTGGGTTGAAGTCTCCATCAACGTGGATGTACGATAGAACCACCTATCGGAACCATGCCGAAAATCTCCGTGTCTACATTGTGTTTGCTCCCTCCAAACTCCTCCCTTTACCTTCATATGAAAATGTTTTACTTTCCGCTGCATTACTCTTAGACTTGCATGTGTAGGTTGATTGCTTGACTTATCCTAAGCTGCTAAAATCTGCCAAGACATAAAATTGGGAAAAGGCTACATTTTTATTTGGTCAAGTAGTCTAATCACCCCCCCCCTCTAGACATACTTTCGATCCTACAAGTGGTATCAAAGCTTTGGTCTCCATTTGCCTTGATTTCCATAGCTTTTGGTGATCATAGCCTTGGTTTCACAACCTAGGAGTGTATGGCGTCTAGCGAGGGAAATTACCACCGTAGAGGTCCTTCCTTTGATGGTACTAATTTTTCTAGTCGGAAGCATAAGATGAAAATGCATATTCTTGGACATAACCCCGCCGTTTGGGCTATTGCGTGTATTGGCTTGCAAGGTGAATTCTTTGATGGTAGAGAACCGAACTGTGAAGCTAGCACGGAAGAGTTGAAGATGCTACAATACAATGCTCAAGCTTGCAATATCCTCTTCAACGGATTGTGCCCCGAAGAATTCAACAAAATCAGCCGTCTTGAGAATGCAGAGGAAATTTGGGATACTTTGATTGATATGCATGAGGGTACCAACTCCGTCAAGGAATCCAAATTGGATGTGCTTCAAAGTCAACCTGACAAGTTCAAAATGAAGGATCGTGAAGGTGTCGCTGAAATGTACTCTAGGATTGCTCCCATCACAAATGAGATTGCCGGCTTAGGAAGTGAAGAGACGATCGATAGACTCATCATCAAGAAGATCCTAGGAGCCTTGGATGAAAAATATGATACCGTGTGCACATTGATCCAAATGATGCCCAACTACAAAGATCTCAAACCAAAGGAAGTAATTGGAATAATTGTTGCTCATGAGATGTCACTCAAGGATAAGGAAGAGCTTCACAACAAGAAAAGTGGTGCTTACAAAGCCTCATGTGACGCTCCTACATCATCAAGTGAGAAACAGGCCTTCAATGAAGAATTGAGCATAATGGCGAAGAACTTCAACAAGCTCTACAAGAGTAGAAGCAAAGAAAGAAGTTCCAGGTCAAGGTCCGACAATGACAAAAGATCTTCGAGTCATGGGCGTAATTACTACAATTATGGAAGGCCCGGACACTACTCCAATGAGTGTATGGACCCCTACAAAAGAAGAGAAGATTCACCCAAAAGGAGAAGTAGAAGAAAAGAATCACCACCAAGAGAGAGGAGGAGGAGTAGAGATGATCGTTATGAACGAAGAACATCTCAGAGAAGCAAAGATTCGGAAAGGAAGGAGCAACACAAAACGAAGAAAAAGTCATCAAGGAGCTACACAAAATGAAGACATCAAGCTCATGTTGGTGAATGGGTATCCGGATCCGACTCCGACAATCACTCCGAGAGAAGTTATCACTCCGACTCTGAATATACTCAAGATGAAGGTGTTGCCGGTCTAGAACTCGTGACAACCAACTGCTACAACATATTTGACTCACCAAATGAAGGAATTAGAATATGCTTCATGGCTAAAGGCCCAAAGGTATCACACCCCGAGTATGTTGATTTCAATAGTGATGAAGATGATTTGCTAGGTGATGATGATTTACTTGTTGACAACTATAGTAATGAAAACTATGATGAAATTGCTATTAATCATGCTAATCAAGATAAAACGAATGATCATGATAAGAAGGAGATTGAGCGTCTAACTAAAGAACTAAACACTCTTAAGTTAGCTCATGAAACTACCTTGGAAGATTATAGAGAGCTTTTCTAGACTCATGAGAAGCTACGCCTTGAAAATCTCAACCTTGAGCAAGAGCATGGGTTCTTAAAAGCAATCAATGATGATCTTCGCAAGAAAAGTTCTTCTTACATTTCCAGGCGTTTACTCTTTTCTACTTACATGCCACAAGTAAAATCTAGCAACAAGAGTAAGAAAGATTCTTCTTCTAGTAGTAACAATAATCATGTTAAAACCAATGATGTTGCTTCTAGTAGTTCCCTTGATTCCACTAATGATTCTCTTAGCCAAGTTACACTTGAGCAAGAAAATAGCTTATTGAAGGGAGTCATAGAGAAAAGTGTTTACAAGAGCCTTGCCGGGAGTAAGCAATTTGAGGAAATTGTACGCAAGCAAGGAAGGCACTAGAAGAATAAAGGTGTTGGTTTCAAATGAAAGTTCAATGCCAATGGAGTTGAGTGGTATGAAGATCAATACCCCAAGACGAAGGTTGTTCCTCAACAAGAGATGTATGATCGTACTTCTTTCCAAGGGACACAAGCTCAAGATGATCTCCCACCAAAAGACCACAAGCACAAAGGCGGGGACAAGCTTCAAGAGGAGATTGGTGCATTTGAATAAGCTCCTAAGGCCTTGGTCAAGTGGGTTCCCAAGACTACATCAAGTTCTACTTCATCAAGTACGACTACAACTCCAAGGATTCCCATCAAGATGATGTGGATCCCGAAGAAGAAGAACTAGAAAGTTCTTGAGGGTGACTCCACCAACATACTTCACTCATATCATTTTGGCGAGGACAAGTGCAAACAACTTCCATATCTTGCACTAGTTCAAGGTGTCACAAACCCTCTTGTTAGTAAGACAAGGGACAAGGTAACCTAATGCTTTCGTGCACATCATCTTATGTGAACTTCACTCTATGTCTATGGATATCCTTGTTTGTTCCTTGTGGGACTAACACATGTAGGTATTGAAAGTGCAATTCACTCCAATGGATTTCTCCAAATGATCTACATCAACATTGAGCATCCACATCTTCAACATCTACATGAAGTCATCATCGACAAAACCCAGGGTTAGTTCATCCCTCTTAGGAGGGATATCACATCTAGGGGGAGCTTTACTCTAAAAATTGAGCTAAAGCAACTCTAATGGTGTGAACACAACAATGCTTTATGTAAAAGTGGTAACCCCACTTGTGCTTAAATGATGAGTATGACCTATGATCAAATGTTCTCATTTGACTCCTAAGTCAATATAGTCATATATAGATGACCTAGTCATCACCAATTACTTGATACATGCTAGAGTGATTGTGCATGCTTGGCCTCATATTTCATTTGCCATTTTATTATGTGAGCATGTTGCTTGCATATTTTTACTCATTCAAGGACATCCATTTGTTGCTTTGATTGTTTGGCTCTTCTCTTTAGCCAAATGGATGGACAAGAATGCCTAATAACTACCTCTAGCTATCTATGCTTTTCTCGTCTCAAACTCTATTCATGGTACATCACAAAGTTTGATCAAGTCAGGTTTGAACCACTCTGTGTGAGGAGCACTCGGAGTCCCGAATTCGTCATAGACTTAAACTTTCAAAACTTCTATATGCATTTTGGTCTGACCGATCCATCCACTTCGGTCACACCGAGTTCAGTGAGTTGATCTAGGTTTTCAATCTCAGTGCAACCCATTTGAACTTTTCGGTCACATCGAGTTGCAGTACCCACTTGCAATTCTGCATCTCGGTGCCATCGAGTTGTTCCACTCGGTCACACTGACAGGGTCAGGATATATGTACCGACGAGTGAGATTTTGGAAATTTCTTCAAAACCCCTCATCCCGCGCGTGTCTTGCTCTGCCGTCTCAGGTCTCCGGATCGTCTCCTCGTCGCCAGCGACCTCCCACCTCTGGTTTCCATCGCCGTCAACGGATTTCAACGCCGCTGTTGCCTCCATAGCAAACTCACCGCCAAAATAGGGTATGAGTTTGACATTGTGTGCTAATTCCTTACTCCGATTATTAGCACAATGCAATGCCATTTTGTTTACCAAGTATGAGATAAATCTACCCAGAGAAAACATCCATTAGATTAGGTTTGTTTCCAAAATTTAGGGTTAGGTTTCCGCCAAACCCATCTCGGACCGACCGAGTTGTGGAAATCAGTCTCATTGATTTGGCCTAGGCCATAGCACTTGCACTTTTCGGTCTGACGAAAAGTTACAAATCGGTGCGACCAAGTTCATCTCTGTGTGAAACCCTAGAAATCTTGGAGTCACCAAACTGTGACCCGGTCTGACCGAGTTCACTAGTTTAGACTCCAAAAGTTGCTTCGGTGTCACCGAGTTTAAAAAATCGGTAGCTCCGAGATGCTTTCTAGGGAAAACTAAAACTAAGTATTTGACTCATCTGTTTTGCAAAAACTTTGCACTTTGTGATGCTCATCCAATCTACTATTCTATATCTATTCACAGGGTCTGCTGTCAATTTGCCTTGCCAACATGTCTGACCAAAGTGATAGCCATAACAAATCAGAAGAGCAAGTGAACTTGAGTGAGGCACTAGTCCTTCTAGCGGCTATAATGATGGCAGCGGGAGCACTCCAAGCAATTTGCCCAAGGCAACTACTAGACAGAGGAAGAAGAGAACCTCAGACTCAGAGGATGAGGACTATGTTGCTACTAAGGAGGTAGTAAGTTCCAAGAAGAAAGTGCTGAAGAAAGAATATGGAACTGCTGCTACAACGAAACCTGGTATGCACAAGAAGGCCCTTGCCAAGAGGCTGCCAACCTTAAAGGCCAGGGTATCAACTGTTGAAACTTCTAAGCCAACTGAAGAGGCTGCTGGAGAGAGTAAGAAAAGGAAAGAGAGGGTCAAGAAGACCGTTGCCAAAGTCATTGGTAGATCCTCTATGATGAGAGATCTAGCTGAGGAAGAGGAAGAGGATGCTGCACCAGCACTCAAGTCCCAAAAGCTGATGGGGGTGCAATTAATTCTGGTGTTGCACCTTCTAAGCCCAAGACTGCCTCCAAAGCTTCTGCTCCAGCTCCAAAGCCCAAGAGGAGCATTAGGAACATTCCAGCTGCAGAAAACAACAAGGCCCAAGTGCCTGAAGTTGAGGAAGAAGATGTTGAAGCCCAAGTGCTCAGAAAGCTTAAGCCAAAGATTCCAGATCATAACGACATCCATCCAATGGCATAAGACATGAACATCAGGAAGGATAGCTCCCACCCCACCTCCACCCATGTTGATAGGCTCTCCGGCGGTCTCCTTCCCTAGCCACTAATCTCCCAAACCAATCCATTCATCCTCTCCGGCGTCTCCTCCTCTATACGAGGATCACCTTCTTCGATGGATTAGGGTTCTGGTTCTACCCTTGGCTTGGATTTCTCTAAGGGGCTGGCTTTTGCAAATGAGATATGTAGATATTGTGGCGTCTTGGTTCATCCTTCGGATGGCACGGATCCTTTCATCGTGTTGGTCTCGTTTAGTAGGCATGATTTCCGCCTTTCAGAGGATTCGGTGGCAGCAGCTCTTGAGGCCGCTATTGGTGGGTCGGCGATTGAGTTCATGGTTTCCAATATACGTGACAAGGTATTCTCCTTTCATGTTTCATGCAAAAAAGTTGGTCTCTACGTTCTTGCTCTTTGATCTTTCGCTTTCGAGCATTTTAAGTGTTTCTTCCACCTTTGGGGCCATGGTGGTCCTAATTGGAGACGTGAGGTCTTGATTTGGAGAAAAGAGTGTCATGTTGAATGGATTTTGTTGGTCCTACCAAACGTCGTGCCACAATGGGTATGATGTCCATGCATAAACCCCCTGTCAAATCTTCTTTGAAGTCTGCCCCTAGCTGCAGGAAGAAACTTTCTTTTGCCATGTTTCAGAACTATCCTGCTTGCAAAGGTTATCAATACCCTGGCACGCAAACATGCATTGACACTGTTCAGGATGCGGGTTATGTTCTTAATACGCGTGAGCGCGTCATTATTCATTCTCCTCCGGCGCCGGATCTCCGGTGGACGGTGGCTACTCCACCGATCTGTTTTGGTACGGTTCCTCCGCCACCCGCTCGATCTACATCAATCTCGCTTGAGCTGGTTCCTCAATCTTCGGAGCATCTGTTGGACGGGTCTGGGATTTTTCAAATCACCACCTTCCTGACTCACCTACAATTGATGGGCCCATTATGCCATCTAGGGCCGTACCTGTCCAGCCCAGCAGCCCACCTTCTGAGACACGCGCAATCTCTTCGAGCCCAGTCAATGCCGAATCTCCCAATGCATGGCAAGTCAATCAGAATCGTAACTTATCGCCCACCCGGATTTTGGGCCAGTCAATTGATGATTTGGATGGATTTTCGTCTGTGGTTGATGAAATTGTGTTTAATGTTTGGAAATGCCACAACTGCTTTTCTATGGCACATATCACCTCCAATTGCACCAATCGAACGCGTTGTTGCCGTTGTTTTTGGCCAGTCCACGGAACAAAATCTTGCACAGGATCTGCACTGGCAGGAGGTATTAGGTGGGTCCCGCACGTCATTGAGATTCCATCTGACAGCCCACCACCGGTTTTACGACTTGACGCCTCGGGTTCCCTCCAACCTATTGCTGTAGCCTACCCATTGATACATCTTGTCGACGAGTTACATCTAGCTTCGTCATCAGAGCATACTTCGCCTCCACCTCCGCCACCCTCATTACCACCATCCCCTGCAGCTCCGCCTCCGCCATCACCATTACCACCATTCCCCCAGCTCCTCTGTCCGCCCCGTGACCGGATACGCCACCACCTCCAATCACAACACCTCCATCATTGCCGCGCAAGCCATAAGCAACTTCGCCGGAGATGGCCAACTTTGAGCTGGACCCTGTGCCATATGTGCCGTCGGGCTTTGATATCATCGATGGAGGGCCGCTCCGTCTGCCTCGCACCTTCTTTGCTCCAGCTGCTGCGCCTGACAAAAGGCATGAGGAGTAAGCGATTGGAATCGTCGAGCCAGCGCCGCTGCCTGAGGAGATTCAACTCTACCGTAACAAGGTTAGTGACTTTGTTGTCAATCAGTTGGGGAGAGACGTTCTTGATGTGCAGCCATGGATTCAGGGAGTTGGATTGTTCCGATTCTGTAGTGCAGTCTCTAGGAAAGTTATGGTGGATCATCCACCCTTTGATTTGGGCAACGATCGCTTTGTTCGTTTTATTCCGCATGACGAGGGGACCAATTATAGAGCTGTTCAGAGTTTTCTCCGTAGTTGGGTTATGCTTTTGGGTGTTCCTCTAGATTATTGTAGGCCGCAATATATTGCTGATGTGATTAGCACTTCTGGGTGTTTTCACTCTTGGCATCAGGCTGATCCTCTGCTGGTGCGGACTCTGGCATATGTGTCTTTCCCTGCCCCCTCTATGGTTCCTCGAGGTGTGGTTTATCGGGAGTTCGGAGATTTTGGTGGTACTAGGGTTTCTTGGTCTGCTCCAGTTTATGTTCTGTCTGCCGATTTTGCGGATGTGTTGCCTGCAGATGAAGAACTAATGCCTTTCGATGGGAATCCGCATGCCCTTCCTGGCTAGATGCACGTCAACAACCACAACTGGGTAATGCCGAAGTTTCCTGAGCTAGGATGGAATGATGTGCCTCCTCCTGCTGTTGGCAATGACAATGTGCAGCATGATGCCGTCCGTGACAATATTACAGCACCTGAGGAACCTGTCCAACCTGTTTAGTCTCAGGAGTCGATGGTGCTGCAAGTTTCTGATGATTCGGTCAATAATGGCAATGGCCCTGCTGCTTTGCACAATGCTGATATTGTTCCCCTTCAACCTCATGAAGCTCAACTTCCAGCTCAACAGGTTCTCCATATTGGGCAGGTTCTAACTGTTTTTGGCCCAGTTCTGCCCCCACAGATGTAGTGGACTCGTTCCTTCTGTAAGTTCATGCAACAATTTGATTTGGCAGTCATCCTGCGGCCATTGCAGCTGCCTCTGTTTAACTTCATCAAGCAATCTTGGAGTCATAGCCTCTCTATTTGGAAGTCTGGATTTCAGTTTGTTGCCTCCTTCAACTGCTTCTGAAGTTGTCTGTCAGCTTTCACATGTCAAGCGCCCAGTTGCTCATGCACTCTGCTTCGATGATCCCCTTGAACTGTCTGAACCTATTTCTAAGAAGTTTCAGTTCTCCGCTATGCCTGTTATCAGCAACAAGAGAACTCGTAAATCTGCCTCAGCTAGGCCGGTACTTCTTGATTCCCAAGTGCGTCGCAGTGCTCGGCTTAGCGCCTTGTGAGATGGATTCCGTCAGGTGCCCCCAAGATCAATCAGCCCACAGTCAATCAAGTGCACTAAGATGTGTAAAACCAGTGCCAGGCCTGCCCAGACTACACCCTCTCCTGATGAACTAGTTGTGCCTCCACCAACTGTAATTTCTAATCTCCAACGCATTGGTGCATGCCTGCGTATTACCCCTGCGAAGATCACGGCGGAGAAGTGTAGCTGATCCTTCTGAAGCCAACCCTACCAAGAGTTTTGATGATGAGTGAAGTCTGCCACAACATGGGTCACTGGCGAACCTGTTTAATCACCACTTATCTTTGCTTTTCTTATCCTCTGTTGATCTTTATGATGTTGTTTGGTGGATGTTGTAGGTCATTGCGTGACCTAATTTTGCTTTTATCCTCTTTAGTTTGTAATGAATAAGACAATCTTTAAAGACTGGAAGATATTGTGTTGGAATGTGTGTGGTCTTAACTCTGAAGCGCGGCAACTTGCAGTTAAGTAGAAGATAGATGAAAGTGGGTGCTCAATCGTATATTTGCAACAAACTAAATGCATCCATATCGATCAGCGTTTTCTTAGGAAATTTTGTCCTCGACGCTTTGATAATTTTGTGTATATGCCATCGTCTGGTGCTTCTGGTGGTCTTTTGATTTTTTGGAATTCTGCTTTCTTCTATGGGAAATTAATTGAAGCTCATTCCTATGACATCATTGTGGATTTTACATCCGCGCACACTTCTGAAGTTTGGACTTTGGTATCAGTTTATGGCCCCTGTCAGAATCCTGCTAGCGATGACTTTGCTAAGTGGTTATATAACCTGAACATACAATTTGATGAGAAATGGCTACGTCTTGGTGATTTTAACTTCATGCGTTCTTTGGAAAACCGTAATCTACCAGGGGGTAATGTTAATGATATATTTCTCTTCAACGAAATTATTGGACACCTAGGATTGGTGGAATTACCAATAAAAGGAAGACAGTTTACCTGGTCCAACATGCAAACAAATCCTCTTCTTGAGCAGATTGATTGGTTCTTCACCACAGTATCTTGGACTTCAGATCACCCTAATACTATGGTCATGCCCCTTTGCATGGACAGCATCGGATCATGTACCCTGTGTGGTTTCTGTTGCCACATCTATTCCAAAAGCCAAAGTCTTCCATTTTGAAAAATATTGGGTCAATCTTCTAGGTTTTGCTGAATGTGTTTCTGAAGTTTGGAACATGCCTGTTCGGAAGTCTTCTGCTGCTGGTACAATTTCGGCCAAGTTTAAAGCTCTGCGTTATGCTCTTAAGAGGTGGCATGTAAGCCTTTCAAAAGTTAAAGCTGTAATTGCTGATTGCAACGAGGTGATTTTGCACTTTGATGGTTTGGAGGAACTTCGGGCGCTCACTTGGCCAGAGATAAATTTTCAAAAAATTGTTAAACTCCATCTTGAAGACATTCTTTGTTTGCAATTAATTTATTGGAAACAGCATTGTACCATTAGGTTCATCAAAGTGGACAAGGAAAACACCAAATTTTTCCATGCCATGGCTAGAGAACGATACCGAAGAAATACCATCACCTCCATTAAAAATGCTGCAGGTGATGTGGTGACTGATCACCATCAGTTAGCTTCCATGTTTTGGTCTGATTTCAAGCAGCGCATGGGCCAAGCCAGGGGCATTCACATGAATTTTGACCTTAATAGCCTCCTGACTAGAGTTGATGGGCTTGAGGCTTTATCCAGACCATTCACTGATGATGAAGTGGAGGAGGTCATTAAGCATTTGCTGTCAGATCATGCCCCTGGCCCGGATGGATTTACAGGCCTCTTTTTGAAGATATGTTAGAGTGTTCTCAAGGAAGATTTTCTGAAGTTGGTTGCAGAATTTTATGGAGGAAAATGCAGCCTCGAGTGTCTTAACACCTCTCTCATTACCCTCATACCTAAGAAGTTAAACCCTGAGTTTGTTGGTGACTTTCGGCCAATCTCATTAACCAATACATGCCTTAAGTTCTTAACCAAGCTTTTGGCGAATCGATTGCATAAATTAATTCTCCAATGCATCCACCGAAACCAATATGGCTTCCTCAAGTGTCGTTCTATCCAGGACTTCCTTGTGTGGTGTTTTGAATACATACACCAATGCAAAGCATCAAAGAGGCCCATTGTTTTATTGAAGCTAGATTTCACTAAAGCGTTTGACACGATTGAGCAAGATGCCATTCTTAGAATTCTTTAGTGTAAGGGCTTTGATGATCCTTGGAATGGTTGGGTCAGCAACCTTCTTTCATCAGGTTCTTCTGCGGTCCTGTTAAATGGAGTCCCTGGCCAACATTTTTAGTGCAAATGTGGAGTTTGTCAAGGTGATCCTTTATCACCTCTTCTCTTTGTCATTGCGGTGGATCTTCTACAATCTATGGTGAATGACATGTGTAGCCGTAATATCCTCCGCTTGCCAATCCCAACTAGGTCTAATGACTATCCCATTGTTCAGTATGCGGATGACACACTGATAGTTTTGCCTGCTGTTGACAGCCAATTGATTGCCCTCAAGGATATGTTACACAATTTTGCTGAGTCCATGGGTTTGCATGTCAACTTCAGTAAATCCTCCCTCATCCCAATGAACATGTCTGAGGAAGAAGGAATTCATATTGCTACTTTACTTGGATGCTCTGTTGGCTCAATGCCCTTCATGTATATTGGCTTACCCATGGGCACCTCTAGGCCGACCATTTATGATCTGTTGCCTCTTGTTGATTGCATTGAGAGAAGGTTATCAGCAACTTCTTGTCTCCTCAATCAAGGTAGTAGGCTTCAACTTCTACAGTCTGCCCTCACATCCATGCCCATTTACTTCCTCTGCTCCTTATCTATACCGCAAGGTATCCTCAAGCGGATTGAAAGGATTGAAAGACAGTGTCTTTGGAGAGGGAATACTGAAACTCCTAGACAATATCTAGCTGCATGGGATTTGGTTTGTAGGCCAAAGAAGTATGGCGGGCTGGGAGTAACTCATTTGGGACTACAAAATGAAGCTCTTATGATCAAGCTTCTGTTCAACTTCTTCAATAAGAAAGATGTTCCATGGGTTAGTCTTATTTGGGATTCCTATTATCACTCGTCAGCTCCACAAGTTACTCAGCTTTGTGGCTCTTTTTTGGTGGCGTGATGTGCTCAAGTTGTATGACAAGTTTTATTTGCTTGCCACGCCACAAGTGCATGCAGGGGACACTGTGGTATTCTGGCTTGATTGCTGGCAAATTGACAACAGAATGATTACTCTTAAGGATCGATTCCCTAGACTTCATTCATTTGCCATTGATGATATGATAACAGTCAAAGACTTTTTTCTTACCAGTCGGCTGTTGAAGGTTTTCATCTACCATTTTCTTCGGAGGCATATCTGGAACTATCTCAGCTTCAGACTTTGTTGCAACCCATCAGCTCGCATCCAGATGAGAAGGATGTTTGGAAATGGCCATCCAAATCTGGGGACTATCAATCTAAGCTCTACTATGAGTTCACCTTCTCTCATTTTGGGATTGACCCAATCTTCAAGTACATCTGGAAATGCTCTTGTACCCTCAAAATCAAGGTTTTTGGATGGCTTTTATTGGTGGATCGCCTTAACACACGGGACATGATGGAGAGGAGGCATTGGAATATCCAGTATGATACTTGTGTTCTTTGCTAGTCTTCCTTCCAAGAAGATAGAGTCCACCCCTTTTTCTCTTGTAATTTTAGTCAAAGAGTTTGGAATTATCTTGGGATTTCTTGGCCAGCCTCGGCAAACCAGTCTACTATCATGATGGCCTCGGCTTGTAGGAAGTATTTCAATAGGCCTTTCTATTCTGAGGTGGTTTTTATTGCAGCATGGAACATTTGGATGTAGAGGAATGGCAAGATTTTTAGAAATGAGACTCCTAGCTTTAGAGCTTGGAGGAGGAACTTTGTGCATGAACTTTCATTATTAGCACACAGAATCAAATGTAAATATAGGGACAGTCGGTTAGCTTGGATAGCTTCTCTCCCCTAGCTCACTTTGTAAGTATGGTAGCTCACTTTGTAAGTATTGTATTTTCTTTTCTTTTACCATTTGTTGTATAGAGAACCTTTTGCTTTTATTATTTGAATAAAGAGCTGTGAGCCTGTTGCCTTGCAGTATATAGTCAAAAACAACTTTGTGGGACAAGAGCTTACCAAATGCTATGATGAGCTCATTATGTAGTTTTAATCTACAACTCATTTTTATCCAGATGGTAGAATTGTATGGATGTTTGAGGGTACAAGGTACCAGTCAACTGTTGGTGAGTGGGCAACGTTGATAAATGCCCCTAAAGAGCATGAAGATGACTTTGATGTCTATGCCAAGAATAAGAAAGACCACAACTCTATGGCAAATATGTACAAGGAGATCCCAGATAAGGCATTGGAGACACATAAGCTTGGGTATGTACATTACTTGTTGTCTGGTCTAGCTACTATCAACAAAATCTGGAGGCATACATTTTTTCCCAAGTCTGGAGATCACAAGATGATCAGAGGCCATTCAATCTGTCGGTGTCCTGGGAACGGGGGTCCCCAGACTTGCCTGCCTATGGCCCGCTGCGTGGCTGAGCCAGCAGGCCGTATGGCCCATCTTCACCAACAAGGCACCCAAGACCATCGCGAGGGGCCAAGCCTCGCGAGGCAGACGACATGAGACCTCCTCTGGAATGGCCTAGTTAGGCAGGCTCACAAGGAGCGGAGATATCAAGGCGAGGTAAACCTCGCGAGGCTCTCGTGACGTGAGCCATGATGATCGACACCAGGCGGGCGCCAGCGCGCGCAGCGTCTTTATTTCCTCTTTCATGCAAAGGAAACTAGCGCCGGCGAGGAGTACCGAGGCATCAGGCAAAGGTTGCCATTTTGGTGAAACAAGACCAAGACCAGAAGGACGGCAAGACGGAGGTCATCGTGGAGCCCGAGACGGTGTCACCGCTAGAGCCTTTCGCAAGCGCAGACCACCTTTTGTTAGGATGGCTTGTACTAGATGTCCCCCTTCAAATTAGCCCGCCGTTGTTGGCTCCCTTCCTGCTCAATATTTGGGAAGAGGACCAGGGCCTCTATAAGTAGGGCTATCCACCACCATAGAAAAAGAGGCGAGGAGGCGAGGACAAGAGGACGGCATCTTAGATCACTCTCTCACCCACACAAGTTAGCCACGCACAAGAACACCTCAACCTCAGGAAGCTGTTCTTCCCCTTGTATTGTTCATCATCAGCCCAAGAGGCAATCCACCACCACCACACTGGAGTAGGGTGTTACACCACAACGGTGGCCCGAACCAGTATAAATCATGTGTCTTTCTATGTTGCGAGTTCGTTCAGTTCGTCCGCGAGGTCCTAGCGAGCTAGGGTGTAGATCGGCAGGAGGGAAAGACTTCGCGCGCACCCCAGTGTTCGAACCTTAAGGGTTTGCCCGAACCCCACATCCGACATTTCGCGCGCCAGGTAGGGGTGCACCGAAGCTTTCCTTCGTTAGTTCGTCGCTTCACCGCTCCATCATCTCCATGGCGGATGCTCGCCGTGCTTGAGCTGAGCGTCGGGCTGCTCTCACCGCCCGTGTTGCTCAAACAGCTCCCATTGGCGGGCCACCACGTCGTTTTCCGTCCCCCGCCGCCAATTCTGCCACTGGCCCGGTGGGGAACGAGCAGCAAGCATCTTTGCTGCATCCTTCGGTGTGGCAGGACGGCCGCACCGCCACTCCATCGCTGGCCCTAGCTGGTTCTTCGTCTCACGCACACCGCGCCCCCATGGAGGCGCGGGCCGCACTCCTCGCCGAAAATGAGCTCCTGCACTACCGCCCAGTCGACGACCTCCACGAGGAGTGGCTCGACCGCGTCGCCGAGCTCGTCCGCGCCGCAGGGGGCTCCTCGGCGCCATCCCTCTCTCGGCCTCACCCTCAGCCAGCCACAGGTGACGAGGCCCGAGGTGTGCCTCCACCACTCCAGCCCAAAGGCAGCGCCTTGGCACCATGGCGCGCGGTCTCGCGATGCGATCCGCCACGACCGGTGCCCGCGCGCAAAGAGAGAAGCTGCCAAGAAATCCCACGGCCGCGAGAAGCTGTACCCGCGCTTCCCGCACCGCCTCGTCAAGACCGTGCGCCGCTTGCGGCGGCGCCGCGCGGACCTCGACAAGACCAAGATCCACCTCCGAGGCGGGCCCCAGTAACCACGGCCAGATGCCGCGCCTTCACCCCCGAGCTCTGCAGCGTCGCCTAGCCAGAAAAGTTCAAGCCAGATCTGCCTCCTCGCTACGATGGCACCGCCGACCCCGCAGAGTTCCTGCAGCTCTACGGGTTGAGCATCGAAGCAGCCAACGGCGATGAGAAAGTCATGGCGAACTGGTTTCCCATGGCTCTCAAGGATGGGGCCCGCACCTGGCTCCCGAACTTGCAGCACGGCTCGATCTCCTCTTGGGACGAGATGCGCGACCACTTCGTCACCAACTTCCAAGGCACTCGCGACCGCCCGCCGGCCGCAACCTATCTGCGCCACATCAAGCAACAACCAAGGGAGACCCTCCAGAAGTACATCCAGCGCTTGAACAACACCCGCCTCAAGATCCCCAAGGCCACGGATGAGGCCATCATCTCCGCGTTCTCCGATGGCGTCCGTGATGTCAAGATGAAGGAAGAGCTCGCCATACACGAGGAGCTCTGCACGTCACAAGAGTTGTTCAACCTGGCGACCAAGTGTGCAAGAGCTGAGGAGGGGCGCCTTCCCCTCCTTGAGCTGCGAGCCGCAGGCACAGAGGAGAAGAAAGCCAAGGCCAAGGAAGTGAAGCGCAAGGAAGCGGTGGTGCTAGCTGCGGAGCCCGACACCAAACGGGGCAGAGATCAGCCCGAGTCATCCAAGAACAACCGACCGTTCTGCGCCTTCCACAACCTAAACACCCACAACACCAACGACTGCCAAGAGCTCCGAGCCCTACGCGAGGGACACTACGGTCGACGCCTCGAGCGCGGTGACCGAGGCTACAACTATGGAGGAGGACGAGGGGGCGGACGCTGGGACGACCACGGCCCGCGTCAGGAATGGTGCGACAGGCCTCGTGAGGACCGCTGGCAGGACCATCCTCACGAGGGGCCCTGGAGGTACCAACCTCGTGAGGATCGCCCCCAATGCAACACCGGTCTTCCCCCACTGCCACCGCCAAGAAGGAACGACGACCATCATCAGGACAAGGGGGCTGGGGGCTTCCAGGAGCCGTGTGCAATCGCCTGCATTTTAGGCAGCGCCCAGGCCCCGGCCTCTCAGCGCATCTTCAAACGATTCACTCGTGAGGTGAACGCAGCGCTTCCCAAGCTTGAGGTCGCGCACCCGCTCAAGTGGTCCCAGTGCACCATCACTTCCAACTTGGCAGATCATCTCAAGTGTGCGGCCACCGCCATTGTTCTCCCGATGTTGTGTTCCCCAGTCATCAGCAATGTGCAGGTTACTAAGACTCTCATTGACGGCGGTGCAGGACTCAACGTCCTGTCCGTCGACACTTTCGACAACCTCCAAGTGCCATATGAGCAGCTCCAACCTACCAAACCTTTCTCGGGAGTGACCGACGGCTCCACCACACCGATAGGGCAGGTCCGCCTGCCTGTCACTTTCGGCACACGCGACAACTACCGCACTAAGCTCATCGACTTCGACGTCGCGCACATCCACCTGTCATACAATGCCATCCTTGTGTATCCGGCCCTGGCGAAGTTCATGGCGGTCACCCACCACGGCTACAATGTCCTCAAGATGCCTGGAAGTGGAGGGGTCATCACGGTCCCGTGTGAAGAGAGCCATGCGGTGTGCTCCCTCGAGCGCTCCTTCAAGCTGCAGCAATCGACGACCCCGACAGCAGAAGTGAGGGTCCTCCGGAGGCCATCCCCATGAAGAAGCAGCCGCGCCACATAGGACCTCGGGAGGATGGTGTCGCGGCAGGAGCCTCGTCAGGATCAGCATCCATACCAGGGGCGCCTCCCTCCATCGCATAGGAAGGCGCGCCCGGCGCCCTCCTCGGACAGGGCTTGAGGGCTCTCTTCTGGAGGGCTTCAGACCTTGGGCACCACTTGGAAGCATGCTACGTGGCACGTTTTCCTCAGGAGAACATCGGGAAAGGGGTGCTTGCCACTCAGGAGTTCATCGCCAAGACCACACAGGAACTGCAAGACGCAAGAGCCATGCTCAGCAATAGATGCTCGCAGGGTGCGGCGCATCACCCAGGCGAGAGTGCCGAGCTGCGTGTCTGCGTCGACATTCTAGGGCTCAACAGGGCCGCGTCTCAGGAGCGCTTCTGGCCTTCACGTGTAGGCCGTTGCGGTGGCCCCCAGACAGCTACATTCGCATGCCCCTCGGCTTGCCGAGCGCGGCATCGGCCTATCAGCGCGCCATGCGGCATGACCTGGCGGCTTAAGAGGCCAGGTATTGCGTCGTCCTGCAGGAAATGCAGACGGTCTTCAGGGAGCCTCCTGAGCCCCTAGAGCCTCCCGAGGCTCAGGGCTCCGGTGGCTCATGAGGAGTCGTTTCTTCGACGCACGCCTTTAGCTTCACCAACTCTGCTTCGTCTACAGAACCAGGTGACATCTTCCGAGTTCATTAAGCTGGGAGCGCCCCTTGGGTTGCATCATTCCCAGGCCGTGTGAGTCCGTCCCTACGGCATGTATCCCATTTGCTTATGTCCTTAGCTTACCTTGCTGGGGGCGCCCCTCGGGCTGCATCATCCCCATGCCGCTCGGGACGGACCCAGTGGCATGTATCTTCCTGCATTTACTCAAGCTGATTTGCCTTCACTGCTTAACCTGCCTACGGCTATTGCCTGCTCGATTGCCACCCGCCGCGGATACATTCACCCCGTGCAGTTCGCTTGCGTGTTAAAAGGGGGGCTCCTAAGCATTGCGACTCAGGAGCTCTTACCGGCTCTCCAGCCCTCACCCCCTGGCCTTGACCATGGCATCGCGACCTGGCATACCAGCGGCGGCTGAGCTCGCTCGAGGGCCGGGACCTGAGGACGTAGAGTGCTTGCACCTGACCGCCTTACAGGAACACACAGTCACCAATACTCAAGACCAGGCGGAACCCGCCTTGAGGTAGGGCCTCGTGAGTCCCGTGCTGGCTCACGAGTGCCCAGATACACCTCGCAGCCCTGCCATGCAAGCCACGTGTCAGGGCGGGGATGTACACCCCCCGAGGGCTCCTCCTGGAGGGGGGCCCCCACCCCACGCACAAGTGGAAGCACCATGCTCCGCGCTGGCCGTCGACACTGCCGAGGAGCGGCTATGCCCGTGCACAAGCGGAAGCACTATGCTCCGCGCTGGTGATAAACAACTAAGGGCGGCTGAGGGAGTCCTGGATTAGGGGGTGTTCGGGTAGCCGGACTATACCTTCAGCCGGACTCCAGGACTATGAAGATACAAGATTGAAGACTTCGTCCCGTGTCCGGATAGGACTTTCCTTGGCGTGGAAGGCAAGCTTGGCGATGCGGATATTCAAGATCTCCTACCATTGTAACCGACTTTGTGTAAGCCTAACCCTCTCCGGTGTCTATATAAACCGGAGGGTTTTAGTCCGTAGGACAACTTCATCATACAACAATCATACCATAGGCTAGCTTTTAGGGTTTAGCCTCCTTGATCTCGTGGTAGATCTACTCTTGTACTACCCATATCATCAATATTAATCAAGCAGGACGTAGGGTTTTACCTCCATCAAGAGAGCCCGAACCTGGGTAAAACATCGTGTTCCTTGCCTCCTGTTACCATCCGGCCTAGACGCACAGTTTGGGACCCCCTACCCGAGATCCGCCGGTTTTGACACCGACATTGGTGCTTTCATTGAGAGTTCCTCTGTGTCGTTGCTTTTAGGCCCGATGGCTCCTTCGATCATCAATAACGATGCAGTCCAGGGTGAGACTTTTCTCCCCGGACAGATCTTCGTCTTCGGCGGCTTCGCACTGCGGGCCAATTCGCTTGGCCACCTTGAGCAGATCGAAAGCTACGCCCCTGGCCATCAGGTCAGGTTTGGAAGCCTAAACTACACGGCTGACATCCGCGGGGACTTGATCTTCGATGGATTCGAGCCACAGCCAAGCGCGCTGCACTATCTCGATGGGCATGATATAGCTCTGCCGCCGAACAGCGCCTTGGAGGCCGCACACGCATCAGTTCCGACCATTGATTCGGAGCCTACTGCGTCGATCGAGGATCAGCGGTTGGACGCTGCCTCAGGGGCTGCGATCTCAGAGGCGATCGAGCCGAACTCTAGCCCTGCACTCCGCATGGCCCGTGACTCCGAGGAGCCGGATTCCTCTCTGAACTCCGAGCCCCCGCGCCCCTGCCGATCGAATCCGATTGGGCGCTGATAATGGAGTTCACCGCCGCGGACATCTTTCAGCACTCCGCCTTCGGCGACATCCTGAATTCTCTAAAGTCTCTCTCTTTATCAGGAGAGCCCTGGCCGGACTACGGTCAGCAAGGTTGTGATACGAACGATGAAAAAATTCAAAACCCACCCACCACCCACTTCGTAGCCACTGTCGACGACTTAACCGACATGCTTGACTTCGACTCCGAAGACATCGACGGCATGGACGACGATGCAGGAGACGAACAAGAACCAGCACTTGTAGGGCGCTGGAAGGCCACCTTGTCATATGACATATATATGGTGGACACTCCAAATGATGGAGATGGCGATGGAACAGCGGGGGACGATACCTCTAAGAAACAGCCCAAGCGCCGGCGTCAGCGGCGCCGCTCTAAATCCTGCCAAAGCAAAAACGGTGATTCCGGCACGGGAGATAATACTACTCCGGATAGCGCCGAAGAACTCCCCCTCCAGCAAGATTCAGCACAGGAGGACAGAGAAGCCAGCCCTCATGAGAGGGCGGCGGACCAAGAGGTTGAGGACGATAATTATACGCCTCCCTCTGAAGATGAGGCAAGCCTCGACGACGACGAGTTCGTCGTGCCAGAGGATCTCGCCGAACAAGAGCGTTTTAAACGCAGGCTTATGGCCACGGCAAGCAGCCTCAAGAAAAAGCAGCAACAACTTAGACCTGATCAGGATTTGCTAGCTGACATATGGATTGAAGTCCTTGCGGCCGAAGAGTATGACCTCGAACGCCCCTCCAAGAGTTACCCAAAGCGCAGGCTGCTACCCCGACTAGAGGAGGAATCACCTACATCACCAGCGCATGACATGGCCGACCGGCCACCTCGTGGCCGCGACAGAGAGGCCTCTTGGCCCTCCACTCAAGCCATGCCCCGACACCGCGTCAAGCATACTAAGGCATGGGAAAATGCGCCCGACCTGCGCGACATACTGGAGGACAAGGCAAGGCAAACAATATCGATCTACGGATCGCGCAGGCGCCCCACGGCACGTGACGGTGATCGTCACTCCGGATGCAATAAATCCGGCCGGGCCGAACTCAATAGACAAAGCTCCTTCGAGCTGTGTCGTGATATAGCCCAATACAGAGGCGCCGCACACCCACTATGCTTCACAGATGAAGTAATGGATCATAAAATCCCTGAGGGCTTCAAACCCGTAAACATCGAATCGTACGATGGCACAACAGATCCTGCGGTATGGATCGAGGATTATCTCCTTCATATCCACATGGCCCGCGGTGATGATGTACACGCCATCAAATACCTCCCACTCAAACTTAAGGGACCGGCCCAGCATTGGCTTAACAGCTTGCTAGCAGACTCAATCGGTTCTTGGGAGGACCTGGAAGCCGCATTCCTTGACAACTTCCAGGGCACATATGTGCGACCACCGGACGCTGATGACCTAAGCCACATAATTCAGCAGCCAGAGGAATCGGCCAGGCAATTCTGGACACGGTTCCTAACAAAGAAAAACCAGATAGTCGACTGTCCGGACGCAGAGGCCTTAGCGGCCTTCAAGCATAATATCCGTGACGAGTGGCTTGCCCGGCACCTGGGACAGGAAAAGCCGAAATCTATGGCAGCCCTCACGACACTCATGACCCGCTTTTGCGCGGGAGAAGACAGCTGGCTAGCACGCAGCAACAATTTAACCAAGCACCCTGGTAATTCGAATACCAAGGACAAAAGCGACAGGTCGCGTCGGAACAAACAAAAGCGTCGCGTTAACAGCGACATCAACGAGGATACGGCAGTTAATGCCGGATTCCGAGGCTACAAATCCGGTCAACGGAAAAAGCCATTCAAAAGAAATACTCAGGGCCCGTCCAATTTGGACCGAATACTCGACCGCTTGTGCCAGATACATGGCACCTCCGAAAAGCCAGCCAATCACACCAACAGGGATTGTTGGGTGTTCAAGCAGGCAGGCAAGTTAAGAGCCGAAAACAAAGACAAGGGGTTGATAGCGACAACGAGGAGGAGCCCAGGCCGCCGAACAACGGTGGACAGAAGGGATTTCCCCCGCAAGTGCGGACGGTGAACATGATATACGTAACCCACATCCCCAAGAGGGAGCGGAAGCGTGCGTTACGAGACGTATATGCGATGGAGCCAGTCGCCCCAAAGTTCAACCCATGGTCCTCCTGCCCGATCACCTTTGATCGAAGGGACCACCCCACTAGCATCCGTCACGGCGGCTTCGCCGCATTGGTTCTAGACCCAATCATTGACGGATTTCATCTCAAAAGAGTCCTCATGGACAGTGGCAGCAGCCTGAACCTACTTTACCAGGATACAGTGCGAAAAATGGGCATAGATCCCTCGAGGATCAAGCCCACCAAAACGACCTTTAAAGGCGTCATACCAGGTATAGAAGCCAACTGTACAGGCTCAGTCACAATGGAAGTGGTCTTCGGATCTCCGGATAACTTCCGAAGCGAGGAGTTAATCTTCGACATAGTCCCGTTCCGTAGTGGCTATCACGCACTGCTCGGGCGAACCGCATTCGCAAAATTCAACGCGGTACCGCACTATGCATACCTCAAGCTCAAGATGCTAGGCCCTAGAGGAGTAATCACGGTCAATGGGAACACCGAACGCTCCCTCCGAACGGAGGAGCACACGGCAGCGCTCGCAGCAGAAGTACAAAGCAGCCTCTCTAGGCAGTTCTCCAGTTCGGCCTTCAAAACGCCGGACACTGTCAAGCGCGCCCGGAGTACCCTACAACAAGACCTCCTGGCACGTTCTGAGCTAGCGTAGCAATGCGGCCCCAACCCTAGCCCTCGCAATATAGCGAAACCAGTGCTTCGCGTACATAACTACGCTCTTGAAATACCATGGGCACAGGGGAAGGGGCACTATCACAGCACGCCCGAAATATGGCTTAAACCGCACCAGGGGCTGTCGGATTCGTTTTTTTCTTCTTTTTTTCTCTTACTCTCAGGACTCCATACTTCGGATGACCCGTTCGGCAATTCAACTACCGCACAAACGATGCAAGATCCAGGAAAGCAGACAAACCATGCCGCATTATGGAACTCCCAGGTGGTCTCTATTGCGAGCAGTATACCTGTTTTTTAATACAATTCCGCGGCCTGCCCCTGGCCCGGACATGTTAAATAGTCCAATTTCTTTTGCTTATCGCACTATTTGTATCGTTCCGCTTTCATAGCAGCCTTTCTATAAACAATGCATAGCTTTTTGTCTATTTTTTGCATTATCCTCTTTTTATATATATGTTTATCAATAACATGTTGCATCCGTACACTGTGGTACGGCAAAAATATGCCAGGGGCTTCAGTACCCATCAATATGGCGTGAGAAGTCCATACACTTTCACAAGTGTGGCACCCCGAACTTATAGCACTATATGCATCGGCTCCGAATCATGATTTGGGTCAATAGTTGGGTTTGCCCGGCTCCTATGTTTTGGTGCCTTACGTTCCGCTATATCGGCTAGGTAGCACTAGGAGAACTACTGCAATTGTGCCCCAGTTGAGCTGGGCTGAGCACCTCAGTAGAGAAAGCTAAAACTGACTGTCATGATGAGGCGAGAGAGCAGTCGCTGTTCGAGAGGTTTTTCGAGTCCTTAAAGACTTATGCCGCTTCGAGTGAGGAACCGGCTTTGTCCGGCCAAGGCGTGGATAGCGCCTCGAACTCGCTCTTCCGAATACTAGGGGCTTCACTGAAATTTAAAATTATAGAGTTCTATGGCTAAGTGAGAGTGTTCAAGCATTATAGTCCGATTGCCTTGTTCGTTGTGCTGAGCGCCTCCCTCGACGGACCCAATCATGGGAAAAAGAGCGCTCAGGTTTATCCCAAACACCCCAGCACTAGTGGCATGGGGGCAGAAGCCGACGACTGGCCATCTCTCAATTTTTTGATAAACGGCCGCACAGAAAGTAATATTTTAAATTCAAGCATTGCTTAGCGCATATGAACAAGTTTTCAGCGCACAGGATAACACGAGCGAGTTCATTCAAAAATTACATCCTTGGTGCATTCATCCGCCATAAGGCGGGCACCGGCCAGAACATCCTTATAATAGTTCTCGGGCTTGCGATGCTCCTTCCCCGGCGGCGGCCCGTCCCTCACAAGCTTCTCACCATCCAGCTTACCCCAGTGCACCTTTGCACGGGCAAGGGCCCTACGGGCACCTTCGATGCAGACGGAGCGCTTGATGACCTCAAGCCTTGGACAAGCCTCCACCAGCCGCCGCTCCAGTCCGAAGTAGCTCCCAGGCAGGGCCTCTCCAGGCCACAACCGAACTATGAAGCCCTTCAGGGCCTGTTCGGCCGCCTTGTGGAGCTCGACCAGCTGCTTCAGCTGGTCGCTCAAGGGCACAGGGTTTCCGGCCTCAGTGTACTGAGACCACAACACCTGCTCCGTCGAGCTGCCTTCCTCGGCTCGGTAGAATGCGGCGGCATCGGATACACTGCGAGGAAGATCTGCGAATGCCCCTGGAGAGCTCCGGATTCGGGTAAGTAACAAGTAGTTTACTTTTATATGTCTGCTTTGCATAGAGAATGCCTAACCCGCCACTATCTTTTTCACCGCATCCAATTCCTGGAGGGCCTTCTAGGCTTCAGCCTTGGCAGATTTGGCAGTTTTAAGGGCCGCAGCAAGCTCGGATGCTCGCGTCTTCGAGTCGAGCTCCAAACTCTCATGTTTTTTCATGAGAGCCTGAAGCTCTTGCTGCACCTCGCCGACCTGCGCCTCAAATTTCTCCCGCTCGGTGCGCTCGGTGGCCGCTTTCTTCTCGGCCTCGGACAGCGCCTGCTTGAGGGTCGCCACCTTAGTTGCGGCCCCTACAATAAGCAGTATACTCCTATCATTTTTTGCAATTGCATCTTCTTATAGGCATTTTTTCTATAAGGTATCTATTACCTTCTTTCTCCTCGAGCTGCCGTTTGGCAAGGCCGAGCTCTTTCTCGGTCCGCTCGAGGCCCTGATTCAGGGCACCCACCTCCGCAGTCAGTGCGGCGGTGGTCAGCAGCGAAGCCTGCATACGTATATTGACTCCTTTTTAGTTAGACTCCTGCCATATTTAATAGATCCTCTATTTGTCTTTTCTTTCCGAACGCCAAACAAAGTATCAGGGGCTACTGTCTATGCGCTAATATTTTTACATATTTCTACTTACCTCGAAGCCTGTTAGAAGGCTAGCACAAGCTTCAGTAAGTCCGCTTTTGGTGGACCGAACCTTCTGGACCACCGTACTCATGATGGTACGGTGCTCCTCGTCGATGGAGGCGCCCTTAAGCACCTCCAGCAGATTGTCCGGCGCCTCTGGTTGGACGGAGGACGCCGGCTCAATAGGCTTGCTCCTCTTGGCAGGAGTTCTCCTACCGCGGTCCAGAACCGTTGATGATTCCGGCGCGGTGTCTGGCTTAAAGCCGGACTTGGAGCCCTGGGGGGTCTTGTCCCCTTTACTCCTGGAGTCCGGGAGGTCGCCACGCGGCTCCTCCTGGACCACCTCCTCTTGCCCCGGAGCTTGTCGCGACGCCACTTCGGCGTCATCCGCAGCACAGGGGGAGGCAGCGGGCGGAACTGAATTCACGTCTGATGAATCCAGGGAGCCGCTCGACGACTCATCGAGCCCGTCCTTGGGCGGTCTGCATGATTATATTCGACATTAGGGAAAGTTGTGCAACAAAAGGAATATCATGAGTTACTCTGGTATCCGAACACTTACGATTTCGCCAGATGCCTGGCCCTGTCCGGCAACTCCTCTTCGTCCTCGTCGGCGTCGGGGGCATAGTCCGGCGGAGGGGTTTTCCTCTTCTTGGACCCTTCGGCCTCCCCTACTATGGCGGCCTTCCTCTTCTTTCCTCTCCCCACTGGAGGGGGAGAGGTCTCTTCTTCCTCCTCCTCGTCTTCACGGGAGGAGTGCGTCTCGGACTCATCGGACGACGAGTCCGACACCACCATATGCCAGGAACTCTTTCGAGTCCCCGTGGCCTTCTTCTTGGCCTTCTTCTCCGGCACCACATAAGGTGCCGGGACCAGCAGCTTCACTAGGAGAGCAGGGGCTGGGACTTCGGGCAAGGGAGCCGGACAGTTAATCAGTCCGGACTTCGCCTGCCAATCCTGTCAAAGGTGAGGGAGTTTAGATCCCGCATAGAGTCAAACTATAACATCCTATAAAAGATGAAAATATTTTACCTCGCCAGCAGGACGCTGCGAGCTGAATCCGCGGTCTTCGGAGGCGGATGTGGGAGCCTCGGCACCTTTGGTTAGCCCCTTCCAGACATCTTCGTACGTCGTGTCGAAGAGCCTGCTCAGAGTTCGGTGCTGCGCCGGGTTGAACTCCCACAAATTGAAGTCTCGTTCTTAACACGGAAGGATCCGGCGGACGAGCATGACCTGGACTACGTTGACAAGCTTGAGCTGCTTGTTCACCAGGGACTGGATGCATTTTTGCAGTCCGGTCACCTGTTCTTCGTCGCCGCATGACAAGCCCGTCTCCTTCCAGGACGTGAGCCGCGTAGGGGGTCCGGATCGGAATTCAGGGGCTGCGATCCACTTCGGATCGCGTGGCTCGGTGATGTAAAACCACCCTGACTGCCACCCCGTCAAGGTCTCCACAAAGAGCCCTCGAGCCATAGGACATTGGCTATTTTGCCTGCCATGGCACCTCCACACTCCGCCTGGTTGCCGCGCACCACCTTTGGCTTGACGTTGAAGGTCTTGAGCCAGAGGCCGAAATGGGGGCGGATGCAGAGGAAAGCCTCGCACACGACGATAAATGCCAAGATATTGAGGATTAAGTTCGGGGCCAGATCGTGGAAATCTAGGCCATAGTAGAACATGAGCCTGCGGATAAATGGGTGGAGAGGAAAACCCATTCCGCGGAGGAAGTGGGGAAGGAATACTACC
Source organism: Triticum urartu (assembly GCF_056163025.1). Taxonomy (NCBI): domain Eukaryota; kingdom Viridiplantae; phylum Streptophyta; class Magnoliopsida; order Poales; family Poaceae; genus Triticum; species Triticum urartu. The sequence goes on along the minus strand of NC_141876.1, from coordinate 356,663,892 downwards.
CTCTCATGGGGCCTTGGGGGGGAGAAGCTGCCCCTCCTCAGGAAGCTGGTGCGCGATGTCTTTGGACAGGTATCCGGCCTTCCTTAGCCTTTTGACATGGCCCTCCATGACGGAGGAAACCATCCACTTGCCTCCCGCTCCGGACATTGTTGGAGAAGGTTGAGGTAGGAAGTGCGGGCTTGGGCGCTGGAGCTCGGGTGCGCAGAAGATGGATAGGAAAAGGAGGAAGAAGGCGTAGGTAAAAAGGTGGATCCTTATCCCCTTATATGAGTGGATGCGACTATGCGTCCCCACCAGCCTAGTAAAACTCGCTTGCCTCCCAAGCGCCATGATAAATGGCGCGGTTCGGTTACCCATGTCCGTATTGATGAGAATCCCATAAATGGGGGACACGATCTCTGCTTTGACAAGACGTGCCAAGGAAACCGCCTCGCAAAACACGCTGAGGTGGAAAAGTGAAAACGATTCGAATAAAGGCTTGGCCGTAGTGTGATGTCACGCTGCAGAATACGTCAGCAGATTAGATTTGTGTTAATATTATTCTCTCTGTGGCAATACGTGGAAACTTATTTTGCAGAGCCGGACACTACTCTTGGTGTTTACAAACTTTTATGAAGAATTTGGAGGAGGAACCCGCCTTGCAATGCTGAAGACAATCTACGTGCCGGACTCATCGTCATTGAAGCCTGGTTCAGGGGCTACTGAGGGAGTCCTGGATTAGGGGGTGTTCGGGTAGCCGGACTATACCTTCAGCCGGACTCCAGGACTATGAAGATACAAGATTGAAGACTTCGTCCCGTGTTCGGATAGGACTTTCCTCGGCGTGGAAGGCAAGCTTGGCGATGCGGATATTCAAGATCTCCTACCATTGTAACCGACTTTGTGTAACCCTAACCCTCTCCGGTGTCTATATAAATCGGGGGGTTTTAGTCCGTAGGACAACTTCATCATACAACAATCATACCATAGGCTAGCTTTTAGGGTTTAGCCTCCTTGATCTCGTGGTAGATCTACTCTTGTACTACCCATATCATCAATATTAATCAAGCAGGACGTAGGGTTTTACCTCCATCAAGAGGGCCCGAACCTGGGTAAAACATCGTGTTCCTTGCCTCCTGTTACCATCCGGCCTAGACGCATAGTTTGGGACCCCCTACCCGAGATCCGGCGGTTTTGACACCAACAGCGGCCCTACAGTCATACCAACCTCAGGGAGCCTAGAGCTCAGCTTTCGGCCTCACCGCAATGCCTCCCCTCGGGAGAGCCGCGCGAGGGGGCTGGGCACGGGGGCTGCGCTCGGGCCACACCCAAGCACACGCCACCCAACCAGGTCTCCCGGACCTGGGCATCGCGCGCCCCTCCCGAGGCCTCGGCGAGGGCAGGTATGGAAATTGTTTGCACGTCAAGGGGGACTCCTGAGCATCGCGACTCAGGAGCCTAACTGATCACGTAGCACCTCACTCCTTGGTCTGTCCTGGTCTCCGGTCGGCCCAATGGCGGTTGAGGTATGCACGGGGCCGGGCCCTGCCGATGTAGAACATCAGACTATCCTCGCGAACTCTCCCTATAAGTTGTTTGCGCTTCAAGGGAGACTCCTAAGCATCGCGACTTAGGAGCCTAATTGGTCTTGTAGCCCCTCACTCCTTGGTCCGTCCTGGTCTCCAGTCGGCGAAATGGTGGTTGAGGTATGCGCGGGGCCGGGCCCTGCCAACGCAGAACGCAAAGCAAATAGGAAGGAAATCGCAAAATCTTGAAGCAAATATTACAAACATATTGTCCTCACACATCGTCCTCACGATACCAAATGAAAAGTATAAACGCCTCCCCGAGGCCTAACGCATGTTGCAGGAACGAAACAGGAGAGTAGCCGCAGGTCACCCTTGGACGCTGCCATCACCTGTGGATGGCGCTACCTCGTGAGCAACATCGTCTCCGCCTTCACCACCAGCTGCAGGATCGGCGACATCGCCGGACAGAGGAGCGGACACAAAGCCACGGAACTTCTCCAACAAGGCCTCCACCTAACCTTGCATGGCTGCGGCGGCGGCCTCGTATTGGTCTTCAGCCACAGGCTCCAGTAGCTCGTCAAGGCAAGCGTCGGGGTCGTGAAGGTGCAGGTGGCTGAAGATGCGAGTCAATGTAGCTGAAGACAGAACATGAGCCTCCGCCTCCGCCATAGGACCAACGCCGTCAACGACTTCCTCGAGCACCTGCACCAAGAGAGGAAGCAGCTAGGCGGGGCCGTCCTCATCGGTGGCCAGCGACCTCTCCAGGCCGTGCTCGTAAAGCGTCTTCAGTGCCTTGCAGGACCTCTTCTCGAGATCAGCAAAGGCCGCATGGTCTTTGGTAAGGACTCGTGCCTTGGCGTCGAGCTCAGCCTCCCTCGCCTTCACCTCCCGCTCCAGCTCCTCCAACCGGTCGCGCTCGGCGGCCTACGTCCGCCCCAACTCCGCCAGCTTAGCGTCACGGTTCTTGACAGCATCCTCCCGGGCGTTCATTTCCCCCTCCTTCGCTTGGTGGCGGCGTGATTCTTCGGCGAGCTTGGTGCGCAAGCCCTGCAATTCGTCCTCCAGCACCTGGCAGCGGTCGCGGGCGACCTCGGCATCTTTTAACGCCATCTCACGACAAGCTGCGGTGTTGGCGGCACCCTGCTTCTCCTTCTCAGAAGCCGCAGCGGCCTGGCCCGGTGTCGCGCGAACCGCCAAGTCGGAATGGAGCTAGCCTAAAGCCAGCTCCAGGCGCCCGGCCACAAGGCGTGGGTCTGCGCCCAGTAGATCCGCCTGCAGCTGGGTCATCGCTGAGAGAGCACGTTCCAGAGTAGCAGCGGGAGAAGAAGAACCTAGGAGTGGGGGTGCATCAGTGGGAGGAGGTGACATCATCACTAGGGCCTGGGGGATCGCAACCTCCGGAGCAGTTGGGACCTCATCAGCCGCGCCAGGCGCCGGCACCTCCGGAGCTAGCGGGGCCATGGGAGCTGGTTCCACGTGGCGATGCTCCTCTTGGCCCCGCGGGGACGATCGAGCTAGGGAGATGCGGGCGCTGCTCCCACCTTTCCTTGAGGAAGGAGGCACGGGCGCCACATCTTCCTTCACCTTCTTTGCAGAAGACGTCAGCCTGACCAACCAAGGGCTAGCATCAGGAAATGAAGAGTGCAAACAGGGACAAGGCGAAGCTCGAGACACTTACTGATCCACCGCGACGTACTTCCTCTTAGGAAGCCTGAAGCCCGACAGCATCGGGGCGGAGGCGGCATCGTGAGGCACCAACGATGACCTGCTCCTCGTCCGGACAGGGGGATGCTTCCTCTCCCCTTAGCGGGCGTTGGCCTCGGCATCGTCAGGAAGGGCGCGGAGGATCTCGACCTTGCTGAGAGGGGAAGTCTCCCCCACCTCTTCCAGAGTCTTCTTCGGGTCCACCTCCTCTTCCCCCTCCCCGCGGGGCTCGCCAAAAGACACCTCCACCGGTTTCGGTGCTGCGGGGGCTCCCAGGAGCGCCGGCGGCACCAGCCCACGCGCATCAAAGGACGGCCTGGAGGCGACGAATTCCTCCCAAACCTTGCGCTGGAACAGGGGGACAAAGGCGCTTGGTGGGTACTCTTGATTGTCCCCAACTATGAGGCGCAAGACAATAGCCAATTCATCGTCAGGCAGAGCCCCTGGCCTCAGGCGGGTCATGTTCCCCTCTTCTTCAAGCTCCCACGGGGGGCGTGCACGCGCCTGGAGTGGAGCTACTCGCAGGGTCAAGAACTCCCTCAGAAGCATGACCCCCATCACCTTTGCCGCCCTCGCGTTGCCTGGCTTCAGGTCGGTCACCATCTGCCCCAACACCAAAGACGCCCGCTCATCAGCAAGCTCCAGCCTGGGCCATTCCCCGTGGAAAGAGGGCGCCGCCGTGGGCAACGCCAGACGCGGATCGGCGCACTTGGCATCCATCATGACCCATTTGGATCGAATGTTATCGGCCCTCTTCCCGGTGCTCGAGATCGAGTTGGCCTTGCCGGATGCAACGAAGTTAGTGCATCCGGAGATTTTACCCTCACTGACACGGAGGAAGAAGAAATGGCGCATGAGCGCCAAGAACGGCACCACGCCCAGGTACGCCTCACAATAGTAGGCAAAGATGGAAAGGAGGAGGATAGAGTTGGGATGGAGATGCAGCGCCTGCAGCCCTTAGTGGTCAAGGACTTCGTAAAAGAAATCAGAGAAGGGAGGAACCAACCCGACGGCGACGCTGCTCGAGAAGAAGGGGAAGAAGGTGCTTTCCTCGGGCTCCGGCGCGTCGGAGGCAAGCTGGAGCTCGGTCTTCCCCCACTCATTGCTCTCGCCCGCCGTCAGCAGGTGCACGGAGGTGAGGCTCTTCTCCATGACGGTGGGCACCTCAAGGGTCGGCTCGTACCAAGCCGGCGCTGAGGAAGCCTTGTCCTTGCACGGCGCATGGATTGCAGCTGCGGAATGAGATCGGAGCGGATCTGGAGATAGTGGTGGTGGAGAGCAAGGAAGGGGATCTGGAGCAAGGCGAGGAAGAAGCAATGAAGGTAAGTGCTCCCTGCGCCAACCTTTTGTCAGGGCGAGTAGTTGCCGAGGCAGTGTGGGGAAGCGGAGACGCCCACGACCAATCAACCACCACGCGTCAACCAAGGCCGCGGGCTTTGGGGGCCCGCGGTGCTCCGTGCTTGACCCTTGGATTCACCGTGAAGCCAAGCCCGAGTGCACCATGGGCCCGGGGGCTACTGTCGGCGTCCTGGGAATGGGGGTCCCCAGACTTGCCTACCTGCGGCCCGCTGTGTGGCTAAGCTAGCAGGCCGTACGGCCCATCTTCACCAAAAAGGCACCCAAGACCCTCGCGAGGGGCCAAGCCTCGCGAGGCGGATGACACGAGACCTCCTCTGGAGCGGCCTAGTCAGGCAGGCTCATGAGGAGCGGAGATATCAAGGTGAGGCGAACCTCGCGAGGCTCTTGTGACGTGAGCCGTGACGATCGACACCAGGCGGGCGCCAGGCAGGCGCCAGCGTCCTTATTTCCTCTTTGATGCAAAGGAAACTAGGGCAGGCGAGGAGTACCGAGGCATCAGGCAAAGGTTGCCATTTTGATGCAACAACACCAAGACCAGAAGGACGGCAAGACGGAGGTCAACGTGGAGCCCAAGACGGCGTCACCGCCAGAGCCTTTCGCAGGCGCAGACCACCTTTTGTCAGGATGGCTTGTACTAGCTGTCCCCCTTCAAGTTAGCCCGCCGTTGTTGGCTCCCTTCCCGCTCAATATTTGGGAAGAGGACCAGGGCCTCTATAAGTAGGGCTAGCCACCACCATAGAAAAAGAGGCGAGGAGGCGAGGACGAGAGTACGGCATCTTAGATCACTCTCTCACCCGCACAAGTTAGCCATGCACAAGAACACCTCAACCTCAGGAGGCTGTTCTTCCCCTTGTATTATTCATCATCAGCCGAAGAGGCAATCCACCACCACCACACTGGAGTAGGGTGTTACACCACAACGGTGGCCCGAACCAGTATAACTCCTGTGTCTTTCTGTGTTGTGAGTTCGTCGAGTTCGTCCGCGAGGTCTTAGTGAGCTAGGGCGTAGATCGGCATGAGGGAAAGACTTCGCGCGCACCCCAGTGTTCGAACCTTAAGGGTTTTCCGGAACCCCAAATCTGACACAATCAACTTGCTGCAAATATTTGATGTGCCTCAGAAATTCAAGGTCATGAGCCTAATTGTTGAAACAATCAAAAGGACAGCTGCAGATCAGAAGAGATCTTGTGGGTATGCTCCACATATTCAGGTGCCCATCAACTCCAAGATGGTCACATGCACTAATTTGTTGGACAAGAAGCATTTACCTTTGAGACCAGAATTCGAGGACAACACTGTTGTGATGAATGAGGATGATCCTACATTTCTGCAAGCACAAGAAAAGAGAGAGAAGGCTGCAAAGATGCCAAGTGTTGAGGAGGCATCTCAAGTGTTCTTAAAGTCAAAGCAAGATCAGCTTGCTTATCTGATTCAAGCAACATTGAGGATTGAGAAGGGCTTGGCCACCCTGAACAAGAATCAAGAGAGCTTGGAGAGGATCATTGACCAAATTCTATGATCTTGATCTGAAAGTGACTAAGATGTAGACAGCTGTTGAGCAGCTCCAGCAGGAAGCAAATGAGAGGAAAGGGCAGGCTACCACAGATGCCTTTCAGAGAGTGCCCAGAGGTTAGAGGTCTGCTGAAGTGCCCATGGCTGACACTAGAGCTACTACTTCAGCACCAGCAGCAACAGCATCAGTGCCACCTCCAGTTGCCACTCCACCAGCTCCAACAACGTCTAGAGATGCTTTCGTCCTTGGAGTCCTTTCTACACCACCTCCCGAAGACCAAGCCCAGAGAGACGCATAGCACTATGCATTTTCAAACTTTTTGGTAACTTGTTGCCAAAGGGGGAGAAATTTATAGATCATAGGCTTCGAGAGAGAGTGTTTTTGCTTCTTTGTCTCTATTGCTATTTGCTTGATACTTCTTTGTGTGCTCATTTAATACTCTTTATGTTTGTGTGTGAGATACTTGTATGATCATGTGGTAGATCATATCCTACTTCAATGTTTGCTTGGATGATATTATCTCTTATATCTCATATATGATCATTCACTTTTATTGGTGATGAGTGCATGTTTTTACCTTATATCATTTTGAGCGCTCCACCAAGATGTATGTGACATGGAAGAGTAACCCATGATCCTAATTGATTGTGCATTCGCATTCAAAAGCAAATTTCAAATAATGCAAAAATTTAGGGGGAGCCCTTGCTTATCACACACTTCTCAAAGTGACGTTGTATTTCAATCTTATTATCATTTGTCGAAGGTTTGATCTATATGTTGTCATCAGTTACCAAAAGGGGGAGATTGAAAGTGCAACTATCTCCGTGTGGTTTTGATAATTCCAAACAACACATAGCTCATTGAACTAATGCTATTTCAAGATGATCATTTCAGAAAGTTCAATGATTGGTATCACATGGATTAGGAATGTGGACCCCTCAAAATGATATTACAAATGGGCTCAAGCTCAAGACTCTACATTTTCATTTTAGTGATCCAAGATCACATTGAGTCCATAGGAAACGCCAATACTATTAAAAGGGGATGAGGTGTTGCTTAATGGCTTGCTTGCTCAAAATGCTTAGTGATATGCTCCAAAATCCCTCAATCACTTTATCATATCCACATATGTCCCAAACCAAAAGTCAAACTCAGCCCCACCGAAATTATCTATCCAGCGCCACCGAGTTCACTTGACATAGCCACTGCCAGAAACCCTAGTCATTTCGGTCCCACCGATAGGGATCTCGGTCTCACCGAGATGGGATTGCAAACTCTATGTTTCCCTTCGTAACATTTCGGTCCAACCAAGATGATCGATCGGTCCCACTGATTTCGCAATGCAAACTCTCTATTTCCCTTTTGTAATGTTTTGGTCTCACCGAAATGAGTGAATCGTACCACCGAGTTTGCCTGACCAACTCTCTGTTTGCCTACTATAGAAATCGGTCCTACTGAGTTTATGTGATCGGTCTCACCAAGATTACGTTATGCCCTAACCCTAATGAAATTAGTCTCACCAAGTTGACATGTCGGTCCCATCGAAAATCCTAATGTTCAAATTTTGAACTAAATCGTTCTGACCAGGTTTCATGATTCGGTCTCACTGAGTTTGGTAAATTGTGTGTAATGGTTAGATTTTATCTGGAGGCTATTTATACCCCTCCACCCACTCTTCATTCGTGGAGAGAGCCATCAGAACATACCTACAATTCTACCATTCATTTTCTGAGAGAGAACCACCTACTCATGTGTTGAGACCAAGATATTCCAATCCAACCATAAGAATCTTGATCCTTAGCCTTCCCCAAGTTGCTTTCCATTCAAATCATCTTTCCACCAAATCCAAATCCTTGAGAGAGAGTTGAGTGTTGTGGAGACTACCATTTGAAACACAAGAGCAAGGAGTTCATCATCAACACACCATCCATTACCTTTTGGAGAGTGGTGTCTCCTAGATTGGTTAGGTGTCACTTGGGATCCTCCGAAAAGATTGTGGAGTTGAACCAAGGAGTTTGTACGGGCAAGGAGATCACCTACTTCGTGAAGATCTACCCTAGTGAGGCAAGTCCTTCGTGGGCGATGGCCATGGTGGGATAAAAAAGGTTGCTTCTTCGTGGACCATTCGTGGGTAGAGCCCTCCGTGGACTCGCGCAACCGTTACCCTTCGTGGGTTGAAGTCTCCATCAACGTGGATGTAAGATAGCACCACCTATTGGAACCACGCCAAAAATCTCCATGTCTACATTGCGTTTTCTCCCTCCAAACTCCTCCCTTTACCTTCATATGCAAATGTTTTACATTCCGCTACTATAATCTTAGACTTGCATGTGTAGGTTGATTGCTTGACTTGTTCTGAGCTGCTAAAATCTGCCAAGACTTAAAATTGGGAAAAGGCTAGATTTTTATTTCGTCAAGTAGTCTAATCACCCCCCTCTAGACATACTTTCGATCCTACAGTAGGAAGTGGGTGTTCTCACGTTGTAGTCTGTTTTTATATTTTTCCTTTTGAATTCACTTCTCCGAGTCCTGTTTATCTGGCTTCTACTAAATGGATCTGGGTTGCTCTGAGTATTGATATAAAAAAGAAGTATCTTGATGTCAGGATGCAGTTCCTGTGATGAAGGAAGTATGGTCAACCTCGAGATCATGTTTCCAAAATGAGGCTGGATTACACACAAGGTGCCCATTCCCTAATGATGTTGGATTAGACACAAGGTGCAAATTCCTAGATGATGCTGGATTACACACAAGCCAGATGGAGTAGTCAATTGTTCGTGTCCTCGTGGCTCTAGTAAAGGCTGAAAGAAAGTGTGCAGCAGCCCTTGAGAATGTAGTTGAGTTCCCGAAGAAGCGAAAACAACAATCATATGCTCTCTTCACCCAAGCCAAAGAAGATATGGAAGAAGCTAGAAAGAAGCTAGCAGAGGCAGAGCAGGCTAGCCGTCTCCTGCTATCTAAAACTGCAATCAATACAAATTTCCCTTCATAATAGCTAGGTTCGAATGTTTATCCAGTCAGCATGCCTGTTGTGATGTCTGTGCATCTACTGATGTGGCACAAAATAATTTTTTGGGGGGCATGTAATAACGAATATTACTTTCCGAACAATAACAGACGAAGCATGGGACATGGTATAGTTCACGTGCAAGCCCAACATTCCAAGTTCAACTTCCACATCAAACTCATGTTCACAGTTATCTACACATTCATAGATAATGTCCACAACCATGATTCACTTCAAAGCCAAAACATGTGAGGAGAGTTATAAATAAAGAAAAACCTCTAGTTCCTACTACCAGTGCGAGCACAACAAGTCAAGACCATGCATAATTAATTATATTTTGCTCATTTTTTGTGTTGTAAAATGTCGACCGGCTTGCGGAAGGATGTGTTGTCGACACACGCGCGGATTCAATGGAGGCAGGTGGGGCAGTCTGAAGCAGGTTGCATGCGGTGAGGAGGCGTATTCAGTCGGGCCTGCACCGAGTGGGGCCCTCTTGGCCGACACGCCGGTTCAATGCCTGTGCTATGAGATGTCGCGTCCATGTCAGAGCAATCACTCCCTCTAGTCCTTTTTTGTTTGGGTATAACAAAATCTCCTTTTCCATTCACATTTTACAAGTAAAATTCATGGACAAACTTTGAACCAAATATGATGGGGACTAGTAAACCAGGACAGAGGTAGTAATTTTTTTTATCAAAGAAGGGCTTCCCCTTCCGATTTTCATTACTGAAAACCAACATCGAAACCATAGTATTTTTCCTAGAACTACCAGGTTCAACATCTCGCAACATAAACCCATACAACTATATGCCAAGGAGGTAGTAGTTATGAATTCCATTTTTGCTCCATACCAATCGTTCTAAAAACTACTTAGTACTTATAATGCGCCATTAAAAATAGGAACTCTTACCCCCCCTAAAAAATGATATTTTAAGCGTGGCTACTCGATCAGTGGCAACTGGCGAGCCACCGCCTCCAGGTCGTTCACCTGTGGTCCCGACTATTCCTATGGATCAAATTATCACGCGAGCTGACTATACCTACAAAGTTGTGCTCCACCACGTACCCGGTACCCACGCATGCAGCAATCGTGCACCTAGGGTTTTAGGGTTTATTTGTCACGGTGCCTTTACATAATTCTCATGTGTGCGAGACAGCAAGTGACCGACTGCGTGCGTGCGCCTCTTCTCTTCCTATATGTACTCCACCATTCGTCTGGTGTCCAAAAAATTATACAGTAGTAATAACTACTAGCAATGTGCCAATGCGTTTCCACACGATTAAAGTAGATTAATACATACTCACCGATTTGATAGAAAAAAGTGTCTAGTTTTAAAATACGTATATCACTAAAAATATGTTATGTTTCACTCAAAATATATTCCTTTGGCGGTTTTGATGAGATAAGGGAGGAATGTGGTTGGTTTCAAGATTCGAGAAGTGGTATATCTCTAATTTCTACTCTTACTATCAAGATGCTCGTGCATTGCACGGAACATCAAGATCTTGTGGGAGAAAAGGATGAACGAGGGAAGGCCTTATCTGCAAATGTGGAGAGGAGTGCGGGTAAATTGTCATAGTTTCCTTCCTATCCGTTAGATATAGATCGAATGGCCTATATTGCAGGATCGCAGGCACACCATCATCGTCGACTATGCTTTTTATAAGAGTAGAGATAAAAAAACAGAGTTGGTGATGTTGGTGTGCCTGCCATCCTGCAATATAGGTCGTCTAATTTATATCTGATGGATAGGATGGAAACTATGGTAATTTTCCAAAAAGATACCCACACCCCTATCCACATTCGCAAATAAGGCCTTCCCTCGTTCATCCTTTTCTCCCACAAGATAAACTACTCATACAAATGCATCTTGATGTTTCGTGCGACACATGGGCATCTTGCTAGTTGTTGGAAAAAGCCCATGTGTGTGTGTGTTGAATGTGTGAGAGAGAGGGAGAGAGGAGGAGGACGGAGTGCATGTGTGACAAAGACATAAAGAGTGTGTGTGCGAGAGGTATCATCTTAAAATGAAGCGATACTGTGTGTGTGCACGATCGAGAGGGCGTGTCTTGTCGGTGTCCTGGGAATGGGGGTCCTTAGACTTGCCTGCCTGCGGCCTAGGGCGTGGCTCCACCCGTAGCCTGGTACGGCCCATCTTCGTCAACCAATGCTCAAGACCATCGCGAGGGGCCAAGCCCCGCAAGGCAGACGACAAAAGACCTCCTCAGGGGCGGTCTCACCAGGCTAGCTCACGAGGAGCGGAGAGATCAAGGCGAGGGGCACCTCGTGAGGTTCCCGTGATGTGAGCCATGACGACCAAGGCTAGGCGGGCGCCAGTGGGTGCAGAGTACTAGTTTCCTCTTTGGTGCTAAAGGAGCAGGCATAGGCGAGGAGTCCCAAGGCGTTAGGAAAAGGTTTCCATATCAGTGCAATGAGACTAAGACCAGCAGGACAGAGGTCATCACGGAGCCCACGATGGCGTCACCACCAGATCCTTTGGCAGGCGAAGACCACCTTTTGTCAGGATATCATGTAATAGTTTTCCCCCTTCAAATTGGTCGTTGTGGGATCCCTTCCCGCCTAATATTTGGGACGAGGACCCGGGCCTCTATAAATAGGACTAGCCACCACCATAGAAGGGGATCGGATCATTCAGACCATCCTAACCACACAAGCTCATCGAGCTCAAGAACACCTCTCCTTAGGAGGCTGTTCTTCCCTTGTACTTGTTCATACAAGCCTACAAGGCAATCCAGCACACCACACTGGAGTAGGGTATTACACCACATCGGTGGCCCGAACCAGTATAAACTCTTGTGACCCTTGTTCTTCAGGTTTGGCGAGCTAAGCTTTGAGATTGCGGTGAGAGCGTGAGCTAGGGGGAGGGAGATCTTCATGCGCACCCCAGTGTTCGAACCTCAAGGGTTTTTCCGGAACCCGTAATCGACATTTGGTGTGCCAGGTAGGGGTGCGCCGAAGCTTCGCCCCTCCACCAGCTCCACTTCTCCGTTTTGTCCCCATGGTCGGCGCCGCTCCTCCGACTAGATCAACGGCGACCGCGCCGGTGCCAGGGGGCTCAGGGCCTTCACCCCCGGCATGCGGCGGGTGAAGTGGCCACATAGGTTCAAACCAGTGATGCCGTCTTGATACGACGGCACGGCGGATCCATCGGCTTCCCTGTGGGCATATGAGGAGGCCGTCCTAGATGCTGGAGGCGATGACAAGGTCATGGCCAACTGGTTCCCCATGGCCCTCGTTGGCGCACTGCGCGCTTGGCTGCTGAACCTGCCAGAGTCCTTCGTGGCCTCTTGGGAGGAGTTGCGCAGCCTTCTCATCACACGCTTTGTCGCACCAGCACATGTCGCTGTCGCAGCCCTCCTCGGCGGCTCGGAGGCAACGCCCTCGGACCGCCACACCAAGCAATTCTTCTGTCGGATCGGCGATGCCTCTGTGCGGCGGGGAGCCCCTCCGGGATGGTCGGCGCCCAAGGCCAACCTCACCATCGACTCAAGGGATCACCCCGCCACCATCGCGAGCTTGTGTGTGCTCCCAATGCTTTGCACGCCCACTATCTGCAATGTCGCCATGACCAAGACCCTCATCGATGGCGGAGCGGGCCTCAACGTGCTCTCCGTGGAAGCTTTCGGCTTGCTTCATGTGCCGTATGGCCGGCTCCGCCCCACCAAGCCCTTTTCCGGAGTCGGGAGTGGATCCACCGGCCCTCTCGGACAAATATGCCTTCCGGTCACCTTCGGTACCCGGGACAACTACCGCACCGAGCTCATCGACTTCGACATCGCCCGCATCGGCCTCCCATACAACGCCATCCTCGGGTACCCTCCCTTGGCTCAGTTCATGGCAGCGACCCATCCGGCCTACAACCTCATGAAGATACTGGGCAGTAGCGGCGTCCTCACCATGGCCGGAGACACCAAGGAAGCTCTGGCCGCCCTCAAACTTGCCTTCAGGGCCGCGACGTCAACACACCCGGCCTGTGCCCTCGGGGGCTAAGGAGTCCGCGCCGGCGAGGAAGAAACATCTGTTCACTCAAGATCGGGCAAGATGAAGCAAGTGCTGGTCAAGGAGGATGGATCCTCAGGGGCCACCTTCACTATAGGCGCCAACCTCGACCCGTACCAGGAGGAGGATCTGGTGAAGTTCTTACATGCGAACAAGGAAGTGTTCGCATGGGAACCCAAGCAACTGGTCAGGGTCCCAAGGGGAGTGATCGAGCACCACTTGAGGGTGTGCCCTAATGTGCGCTCCGTGAAGCAGAAGGCGCGACGGCAGTCCACGGAGAAGCAATCCTTCATCATCCAGGAAAACTCGCAAGCTGGAAGCAGCATGCGTCATTCACGAAGTACGATACCCAGAGTGGCTGGCGAACCCCGTCGTTGTACCGAAGAAAGGTGGGAAGGAGCGCATGTGTGTCGACTTCACCAACCTCAACAAGGCCTGTCCCCAAGACCCATTCCCGCTTCCGCGTATTGACCAGATCATCGACTCCACCGCCGAGTGCGACCTGCTGTGTTTCCTTGATGCGTTCTCGGGCTACCACCAGATCAAAATGGCGGTCGAAGACGTGGAGAACACCGCTTTCTTAACCCCGTGTGGAGTGTACTGCTACACCTGCATGCCGTTTGGGCTGCGCAACGCTGGGTGACCTTCCAGCCACGGATGCACATTGCCCTAGGACGGCAGCTGGGAAGGAACGCCGAAGCCTACGTCGACGATATCGTGGTAAAATATCAGGAGGCAAGGACCCTCATTCAGGACCTAGAGGAAACCTTCGCCAGCCTGCGTTAGGTGGATCTGTGGCTCAACCCAGAGAAGTGTGTATTCAGCGTCCCCTCTGGTAAGTTGTTGGGCTTCCACATGTTGCACAGGGGGATCAGAGCGAACCCAGAGAAGGTCAAGGTGATAGACGACATGAGCCTGCTGCAAACTCTCAAGGAAATGCAGAAGCTCGCGGGCTGCATGACCTCATTGGGGCGCTTCATCTCCAAGCTAGGGGAGCGCGCCTTGCCATTCTTCAAGCTAATGAAGAAGAAGGGCCCGTTCAAGTGGACCCCAAAAGCCGACCTGGCATTTTAAGACCTCAAGAGATACTTGAACAACCCCCAGTAATGGTAGCATCGCGTCCCCTCGAGCCACTGGTGCTTTGCCTGGCCGCTACACCTCACTCCGCCAGTGCGGCCCTTGTGGCTGTCCGAGAGGAGCGCCAAGCCAAGAGCCCATCGGGCAACACCGCACTCTCGGCGGGGACGGTGCGGCACCAAGACAGCACCACCCAAGCCACAACAATGTCAGCTGACGGTCAAGCCTTACAAGACGGCGCCACCAAGCCTGCGGAGGCCCCACGGGCGACTGGGCTCCTGAGGTCCACCCGCCTCAGGAGGCACCACAACCTCCGAAGGACACAGGCTCAATAGACGCACCCGCCCTCGTCGAGTACCCCGTATACTTCGTCAGCACTGTGCTACGGGACGCGAGAGCATGGTACCCAATGCCTCAGAAGCTCTTGCTCGCACTCCTGGTGGCCTCACGCAAGCTATGCCATTATTTCCAAGGCCACACAATCAAGGTCGTCTCAGCCTACCCCCTGGAGAGGGTGCTCCGGAGCCCCAATGATGTGGGGAGAGTCGCTGAATGGAACATTGAACTGCAAGCATTTCAGTTGGAATTCAGCACGACCAGGGTTATCAAGGGATCCGCGCTAGCCGACCTCATTGCAGAATGGACCGATGCTCCGGAGCCCAAAGCAGGCGAGGACAAATCCCTCTCGCCGGGAAATGAAGCACCAGATGGCTAGGTCATGTATTTCGATGGCGCTTTCGTGCAACAAGGCGCGGGGGCTGGCACTATGCTCATCTCGCCCACCCAAGACAAGCTATATTATGCCGTGCAGCTCGGCTTCCAGCGGGGTGCGAAGGTCTCCAACAACATCGTGGAGTACGATGGGTTGATTGCTGGCCTCAAGGCCGCCACAGCCTTGGGGGTGAAGCGTCTCACCATCAAGGGTGACTCGCAGTTCCTCGTGAACTTCTCCAACAAGGTATATGAACCAAGGGACGAGCACATCGAGGAATACCTCGCGGAAGTGCGCAAGATGGAGAAGCGATTCCTGGGCATAGAGCTACAACATGTGCCATGCGACACCAATAAGGAGGCTGACGAAGTTGCCAAGAGGGCATCAAGGAAGCTACCCCAAGAACCTGGTGTCTTCGAAGAGCGACTCTTCAAGCCTTCGGCGACCCCTACGGCTGCGGAGACTACATCACCTCGAGAAGAACTCCCTCAGCCACCAGCCTCAAGAACCCCCGCTTGCGGCCCGGCCTCAGGAGCGCGTCTGCTCCTGGCACTCGAGCCTCAGGAGGGGTGCTGGACCGAGGAATTCAAGGCGTATCTGGTGCATGGGACGCTGCCAGAGAAATAGGAAGACGCAGAGCATGTAGCCCGGCAGGCTACGGCATACTGCATCCAGGACGGTGAGCTGTACAAAAAATGACCAAATGATGTTTCCTTGAGATGAATTTCCAGGGAGCAGGGGAACGAGCTGCTGGCTGACATACACGATGGAGACTGCAGGCATCACTCCTCGTCGCATAACCTGGTCGGCAAGGCATTCCTCAGCGGGTTCTACTGGCCCACGGCACTCAACGATGTGACCGAGCAGGTAAAGTCCTGCGAGGCCTGCCAGTTCCATGCCAAACAAATCCACCAGCAGGCCTAGGGCCTTTAGACTATCCCGTTGTCATGGCCATTTGCGGTCTAGGGGCTGGGCATCCTGGGTCTGTTCCCGTGGGCGCCAGGGGGCTACTGCTACCTTTACGTTGCCATCGACAAGTTCACCAAATGGGCGGAGGTGGAAGCCGTCCGCACCATCCCAGTCAGGTCAGCAGTTAAGTTCATCAAGGGCCTCGTGAGCTGGTTCGGGGTCCCTAACCGCATCATCACCGACAATGGCCCGTAGTTCAATAGCAATCTCTTCAAAACCTATTGTGCTAACCTTGGAACGCGGATTTGCTACGCTTCGGTGGCACATCCCAGGAGCAATGGCCAAGCCGAGCGCGCCAACGCAGAGGTCTTGCAAGGACTCAAGGCCCAGACCTTCAAGAAGAAGCTTGAAGCCTACGGCAGGTGTTGGCACGACGAGCTCCAATCTATGTTGTGATCCATCCGCACCACCGCCACCAAGCCAATGGGCGAGACCCCGTTCTTCCTCGTCTACGGAGCAGAAGCGGTTCTCCCTCACGAGGTCAGGCATCACTCCACGCAGGTCCTAGCATTTCATGACACGCAGTAGGATGCCATGTGGGGGATGGACCTCGTGCAGGGGTAGGAACTTCACCGTGAAGCCTCACTCCTGGAGGCAAGATACCAACAGGCATTGCGATGGTACCACTGTCGCAGTGTCCGCTCCAGGATGCTTGAGGTGGCGATCTTGTCCTGATGCGGGTGCTCTCCAAGGAAGGGTTGCATAAGCTCTCACCCATGTGGGAGGGCCCGTTTAGGATTGCCCGCATCTCCAGGCCTGGTGCCGCGCACCTAGAGACGCAGGATGGGGTCCCCATCCAGAACGCCTGGAACATCCAACACCTCCGGAAGTTCTACCCATCAAGCAAGGCCCAGTGCCTATGAAGTTCTCCAATCGTGACACTCTCACGTAATAATGAGTGGGGCTATACATGCCCCAGAGTCTCAGGAGTGCCGCCCTCGGGCCTCGGGGGCTCCCTCCCACGTCCTAGTGGCAGCACTTAGCTCTGCACTGGGGAGAAGAGTAAACTAGGTGCCGGACGCGGCTGTTCATTTGCTTTCTGTAGTTGGCTTGCCCCTTTTTCCTTTAATGAATTTTCGAGTTCTGGCATTTCTCATTGGTTTGCTTGAACTCCCTCTTTTTCTGATTCTTCCCTCGATCCTTTGTTTCTTCGCCAGGGAGGGCGGCAGTTGCCCGGCGCTCTCCCTCGCACACCCTGCGAGGGGGGCTAGACAGGTAGTATGCATGTGCGCACTTCCCTGGTCTCCGCGAGGCGTTGTCTTCTGAGCTTGTGACCGGTGCATCCCCTTTTAGTCCGTGCCCCACAGGTACCACGACGCGGTGCGTTTGGCCATAACCAGCCCATACCCGAGGCTTTGCCCAACAAAGGCTATGGATTTCTTAATGAATTTTTGCAGCTTCGCGATATCACCCAAATCAACAGCGGGGAAGCCCCACCAGGTTCCCAGAGACACACACCCTCATTAGGTCAAAGCTGCCCCGGACGCATCGAGCTAAGTTACCCCCTCTACACCCGTATAAGGCATAGATCTCACAACACAACCCGGAAAAAATAAACGCACCATAAAAGCAACATAAGCACCACGGTTCATTACACGCCCTCGCAGGGCCCCGAATTCATTTCTAACAATGCAGGGGAAAGGGAAAGAGAGGACAAGCAAAAGCGGCTCCTACGACGCGGCTGCTCACAAGGGTCGGACCTGGACTCCACCAGAGCCTTCCTCGCGCTTCACCGGGGCGCGACGGCGGGATCACCCGCCACCATCCTCGAAGCAGGCCCGACGGCGTGGAGGCT
This sequence comes from Triticum urartu, assembly GCF_056163025.1. Lineage (NCBI taxonomy): Eukaryota > Viridiplantae > Streptophyta > Magnoliopsida > Poales > Poaceae > Triticum > Triticum urartu. The sequence continues at coordinate 356,646,227 of NC_141876.1, read as the reverse complement.
GGTCGTAGCCGCTGCTACTGGAGCTTTCACCAGAGGAGGAGCTGCCATAGCTGGGCGAACCGCGGTCGCGCCGAGGGGAAGGTCACCCTCGTGCTCGTCGCGGCCATCGCCAAGGCTAAGCACCTCGCCACCGTCGCCGTCGTCTTCAGGTAGCATCCAGCACGCCGACTGTCTTCCTCGAACACCCTCACGAAGAGGGTCGCTACGCCATCGTACTTGAAGTGGAGGGTGCACCGCCTATATAGGCCGCGCGCGGGGGCAAACGTCTTCCAGCCGCGGGCCAGGGCTACGTTGCCCACAGCGAAGACATCCATCGCAACCCATGAAGCCTTGCTGCACCAACCGTCATCCTGCAGTCAAAGGCCGCCGGGACCTGGGGTTGGCAGTTCGCTGGCGAAGGAGCGCAGAAGTTGAAGCCAAGTGCCGTCCGAGTTCGCTGACCAGACGACAAACTCCGGTAGCACCTCCACTGAGTGGAAGCACGGCTGGGGAGGCTGGGCGACCATGGTGTGCCTCCCCTCATCGACGGGGCTGCCCCGACCAAGGCGGCCCCCGCCACGCGAAGGAGAGTTGTCGCGGCCACCGAGGACAACGTCGGACCCCGTGGGGGTCCGCCCACGCCCATGAGGGACCGCAGCGGGGGTCGCAGCATGCTTGCACGGGCGGCTGCGCCCCATCTTAGGCGGTGGCAAGCCGGGCCCCTCCTGGCGAGCCTTCCCCTTCTCGGCAGCCGAGAACTACTTCACTGGCACCATGGGTGTCGCGGCAAGGAAGAAGAAGAAGAAGCAGGAGGAGTGGAGGAAGATGGGTGACAGGGGCTCTGCCCCCCTCCCCATTTATAGCATGAGAAGGCCAACCGCCGACCTCCAACATCGTAGGTAATGACGACCTTTTTCTACATGCAACAGGGACTCGTCAAGTCGGGCAGGTGCCGAGGCAATGTTGGTAAGCGGATACGCCCATGTCCCATGAGTCGCCACGTGTCAATCAAGGTCGCTGGCTATTGGGGCCCGCGGCGCTCCGCACTTGCTCCTTGGCTTCGCCTCGAAGCCAAGTTCCAGCGCGCCTTGGGCCCGGGGGCTACTGTCGGCGTCCTAGGAACAGGGGTCCCCAGATTTGTGTGCATGCAGCCCAGGGCGTGGCTCCACCCGCAGCCTGGTACAGCCCATGTTCGTCAACCAACGCTCAAGACCCTCACGAGGGGCCAATTCTCGCAAGGCGGATGACACAAGACCTCCTCAGGGGCGGCCTCACCAGGCTGGCTCACGAGGAGCGGAGAGATCAAAGCGAGGGGCACCTCGTGAGGTTCTCGTGATGTGAGCCATGACAACCAAGGCCAGGCGGGCGCCAGCGGGTGCAGAGTACTAGTTTCCTCTTTGATGCTAAAGGAGCAGGCGCAAGCGATGAGTCCCGAGGCGTTAGGAAAAGGTTTCCGTATCGGTGCAATGAGACCAAGACCAGGAGGGCGGAGGTCATCACGGAGCCCACGACGGCGTCACCACCAGAGCCTTTGGCAGGCAAAGGCCACCTTTTGTCAGGATAGCATGTACTAGCTATCCCCCTTCAAATTGGCCGTTGTGGGATCCCTTCCCGCCTAATATTTGGGAAGAGGACCCGGGCCTCTATAAATAGGACTAGCCACCACCATAGAAGGGGATCGGATCATTCAGACCATCCTAACCACACAAGCTCATCGAGCTCAAGAACACCTCTCCTCAGGAGGCTGTTCTTCCCTTGTACTTGTTCATCCAAGCCTACAAGGCAATCCAGCACACCACACTAGAGTAGGGTATTACACCACATCTGTGGCCTGAACCAGTATAAACTCTTATGTCCCTTGTTCTTCGGGTTCAGCGAGTTGAGCTTTGACATTGCGGTTAGAGCGTGAGCTAGGGGGAGGGAGATCTTCGTGCGCACCCTAGTGTTCGAACCTCAAGGGTTTTGCCGGAACCCGTAATCCGACATGTCTCAAGAAGGGACGAAAAATCTACATAGATACAAGGAGCGCGAGAGAGACATGTACGCGATAGTGAAAGCACGAGTGTGCGGGTGTATAAACCTATCTGGAGGCTAGTCGGTCAATGTTTGTGAGAGAAGTACGAGTCGGGGTGCGAAAGCGACAGTTTTGTGTGTGTGTAAGAGAGAGAGAGAGAGAGATAGACGGTAGTCGGGAAGGGGAGTGGAAGCAGGAGTTGTGTGTGTGAGAGAGAGAGGGGGGAGTTTGACTGATCGGTAAACAAATGAATAATGTCAGTTTTATAACTGGGATGGAGATGGAAAAGAGATCGCAACAAATGTTGTGTTTGTGGGAGAGAGTAATTTTAGTGTTATGAGTCATATCTAGAGAGATATAGGGTGTGTGAGAGAAAGACAAAGTGAAAGACGAGTGAGACTATGTGTGTGGCGGTGAAAAAGAAAGCTTAGGTACCTAGTGATACCAGAGAACATTAGAGACGTGAGAGATAATGAAAACCGTGTAATGTATAATGATAGGGAGAGTGTGACACTTCTCAAGGGAGACGTCGGGAGACCATGTTTGCGAAAATAGGAGAAACATGAAGTGAGCGTGCGGGTGAGCTGGAGAAAAGAGAGTGATAGCTACGTGAAGGAGCATGCGAGAGAGATGGGCGTGAAAGGAGTCAACATAAAAGGGGGATTCAAATATTTCAATTCGAGATGATGATACATGTAATTCATACTCAAACCAAAATTGATCTACCAAACATGCATACTCATATGAATTCACGCGCATCTATGTTATTTAACATGTAGATATTACTGATCCATACATTTTAGTAGAACATGATTTGGTTTAAATTTTTTGAATTCAACCTTATGATTTTGAGATCATTGTATTTGTAAATCATATTATATATAAAGGATCAAAATTCTTTGTTGCGTTTTTGAAAGTATATATAAAAATGATGTATATAGAATTTTATTCCAATCGAAAATGGATCCGGCCTGAACAAAAATAGAATATAAACTGGATTCGAATTGGGTTGGCACGGTAAACGTGCACTCTTGCTCTGCAAAAATTTGAACAAAGCGGGGAAAGTCACAGCAACCACCCGAAACCAAAATCTGCGAGATGTAAATTACCGCCTATCCCTGACACGCAAAGCCTATTGGCTCAATTTCTATAGGTTTTGATAGGGGTAGGTTTGTATTTTCACTCAAACGTGACATAACCGCCTCTCACCCGGATTCATACACTGTGGGCGCCAAAACACAGTGTCTCCTCGGCCGAAATCGACTCCCTCCCCGATTCATACACGGTGGGCGCCAAAACAAACTATCGTCGGCAAATATTCGGTGTATGCGAGATTGCCGTCCTATCCCCAAACGACTAATATTGTTGTGATGTAGGAAATTGTAAACGGGGGCTAAGTTTGTAAATTTCCTTGCATTTGAGACAAGCGTGCCTTGATGACATGGTTCCCCCCTTCCTCTCTCCCTCCATTTCCTCATTCATACTCCGTTGGCGCCAAAACACCCTCTCCACCCCAGCCTCCTCCATCCGCCACCCCATCCACCGCCGTCCTCCTCCACCATGCCGGAGCTGATACCCCAACGTCATCGTCCATTACAAGAGATCGACCTCTCTCATCCATGGATTTGGTCCGGGATCCTTGCATCCTATCCTCTCGCTTCATCCCCGCCATCGTCCACCTTGTCGGTGCCGCTCCTACAACTGTCTCGTCCACCGTGCCCCGCCGCCATCGTCTACCCTCCTAGATCTGCTCTCACACTGCCGATAGCCACCACTACCGTAGCACCGTCAAATTCTCAGCAAATGCATACATGGCGCCGCACCAGAGGCGATACTCTTTCATATCTGCTCAACTTATTTATCGCAGCAAGAAACTAGATCGCCACTGCTTTACTCCGATTTCTTGTCCATCACTTACTTGTTAGTTGAAAGCAAACATTGGTTGCGAAGTTTCCTTTGTCTAGTTTGCACCTTGAGATCGCCATGCAACGCTCAACACTATACTTGCAATGCTTATGGTTTTCCCCTTTTATATTCCACACTAGTTAAATGACAGTAGACTAAATTTCAAAATTGGGTCAGGCGATTTTTGAGAGCTTGTCGGAGTTCGGCGGTGCGAAGGAAGGGGCTCGGGTGGGGATGGTAGTTGTGGGGGCGGTGGTGGGGCCTCGCTGGACGAAGAAAACTCGACGCTGGTGGGGGCGGGTGGGGGTGGCGGTGGAACACAGGCGGTGGGGGCGGTGGTGGGGCCTCGCCGAACGAAGAAAACTCGACACGGGTGGGGGCGGGGGTGGCGGAGAAACACAGGCGGTGGGGGCAGTTCAGGGGAGGGCGGGGGGTTGGGGCCAATGGTTCGGCCGGCGGCCCGTGCGGTGTTCTGTATGGGAAGAATCAGAGACGAGGAAGAAGAAGGGTTAGGAGTAGGATCTTCATCCAACCGCCTAAAATGGTCGACTGACCCAAATGAAAAAAGTCACACGACTTGCATGCAGACATGCCTTTATATTCAGTACCATCATCGTAGCTGCTTAGCACTGCTCCTGAATCCATCAAGCTAAACAATGTGCCACTCATAATTCCAAACTTGTTGCTCAAATACGAATCTGATATGATGATGATATTACTAGAACAGATAACGTTTAATTGGTCAGCTAATGTTCCTACATTACTTTCGAAAAGCACATGCACCACATATAGAGAGACAACAGGGAGTTGCATTCTTAATGCGCTCTAGTTCATCATGTGCGGAACAAACAATTTATTATCCAAAATCTGATTGCTCTTCTTTAGCATGTTCCTCTTTCGTTCTTCTTTAATAAGTACTCTCTCCTTTCCTAAATACAATTCTTTGTTTAGATTCCACCATGGACAACAAATGGAGCAAAATGAGTGAATCTACAATGTAAAATGTATCTCTATACATTTGTATGTGATCCATAGTGGAAATCTCTACAAAGACTTATATTTTGGAATGGAGGGAGTATGATAGTAGTTCAGTACGTTCCTTGTACGGTCAGTTGTGATGGACACTTTGAATTCTTCGGGCCTCTATGATTCATAGGATTTTGTAAACATAGGAATAGGAATTGTAGTGGCTTGCCCACTTGAATCCTATAAGATTAGCAAGGAAATGTGGGGAGCTGTGTCGCCTTTGAGAGTTACACTGATATTAACAGTACCGCACCTTCAGTTGAAGAGAGCTGGTATCCAAAGCCTTTCTAGATGTATCGGCAATACTAGCACATATATTCCAGCAAGTTCCACTTTGCTGATTTTACTCCTGATGCTTACAGTTTTCCCGTTATATCTACACTATGATCTGTGTAGCTGCTTTGTGTTGCAGTAACAGCAGTCCACTCTTGAAGCTAAACAACACACCAATCATAAGTACAAAGCTTACTTCTTCAAATACTAATTGTGATATGATACTGATATTAGTTAACAGACACACATTTAATTGGTCAAGTAATGCTCCCACTTGGTTTTCCAAATGCATGTGGCCACATATAGAGAGACAACATGGAATTGCATTTCTTTGGGCGCTGTGATTCATCGTGAGTGGGCAACCAACATTGTATGCAATGAAGTGGAACCTCAAGAATATGCTTCCTCTTCTGTTCTTTACTATGTTCCTCTTTTGTTATTCTGTATTTAGTACGTATAGTATGTTCCTTGTCAGGAAGGGGAGCAGGGACATCTGTAGTCAATAGGTGATAGAGCTGGCATGTATGTGATCAAAAGGCTTTCAATTAGTAGTGGCAATACAACACCGTATTTTCCTAATTTATATATCCTAGTTATGGTGTACCCCTTTTATGTACACTACGATCTGCCTAGTTGTTGTGTGCTCTTGTTATCATGGTTTGGCAATAAACTCTCCATACAGTATATTATGAACCTATCATCTGCCAACTATCCTTACTTCTAGAGCCTATTTTTGTGTACCTATGCCAGATTATATTAATGCACGCACCATATTACAACACACATGAGCTCTCTCATCAGAATCCAATGATAGCACACAAGGGTTTACAGGGTCGCCCCTATATTAGAATATCCTTTGCATTACAAAGATAATCTCACTACTATTTATGTTTTCGTGCTTCTCGAATATTATACGTAATCATAGTGAATATCAGAATCCGCACATCAGAAGAATATTGTGGAACATTGCAACGACTTACAAAATTGGCACCAAGGCATTGAGTGCCATTCTGGATGCAATGAAATTCATATGCTCCCCACCTATAGATTCTTGTTCAGAATATGATCCTAATGACTATTCTGACCTCGAGGAGTCAAAGGCAGATGGCATGTCATGTTCACCCATCAAGGTTCCTGTTCTAATTTGGCAAGGTTTTATTGATTGCGCATATCTTGCAAAAGTTGTCTTGCATTTATTCTACTTTGTTGCATCGCCATCTGCTTAGTTTACTCATCATGTATGTAAAGATGCCATGCCCATCCATTATCAATACATATTCCATCTGTCATCATACCATGTTTTTCCACTCAAATGCTGTTCTTGTGCATCAGACATCAAAAAGGAAGAGGGTGATTGCCGAACCTGAAGGAGCACCAGCAAAGTCCTTGAAAAACGTGGTTGTGCCGGAGAAATCAGACAACACCCCACTTATATTGGCTCTACAACCAGTGACACAAAATGTAGGACCGACTCCAGCAGACTATACCCATACTTCACTGGCCATACCACTAGCCCCACCACACAGGACCTGTACTCCAGCAAAAGGTATGCCGATTTCAGTTGCCATAGGACCAGTCGTACCACAGAAAAATCCCACTCCAGCAAAAAGTACAGCAAGTCCACCGGCCGAAGACCTATCCCAACTACAGAGACGACCAATTCCTGCAGATTGGAACCCCATTCCAGTTATTCCCAGTTTAAAAGACAATACTTTCAATGTTGTTAGGGACTACGTGCATATATTCCCATCATGGGAAGATTATAGTGAAGACAAACACCATTTTCACATCTTCCTATCCCACTTACGTGTAAGTGCTATTATTCATGGTGATTATTTTCCTGTTTTCTGCTGATTGAACACATCAATGGTTTACATTACATTGTTGTAAGTAGGCGAGGGTCAATCTGGATAGTCATGACGAGAAAAGCTTGCTTGCGCTTTTCAAGGAAGCATTGGAGTAGTATTAGTGTTACCTGAGGAAATCACACTTTGATGGCAAGTCTATAAATGAATTTCCGGTGAAGTCTCATGTGCTAAATTTAGAAGACACTGAATGGAAAAACCTTGTGTTGCACTGGTCTCGTTCCTAGGATGAGGTACTGTCTATGATATCACATGACAATTTGAACTTCTACTTTTCCACATGTGCCTTATGGATCTCTTTTGCAGGAAATCTACTCGAGGAAGAATTCCGGTTTGAAAAGGACAATAGGATATCGCAAATATGCTGCCCGCTGCTTTGCTCTTGTTAGTACCCGTTGTCCTATATAACTGTACTTGCATTCGTACCTGGTTCATTATGTGACAACAGTATGCATGATAGCTTGCTTATCAATTGTTCACTCCAAATTATCTGATCTGTATGAATGGTTACATTAGTGTAGAATATATCCAATGGTAATGAAATTTTTTAGCTCTGCATTGTTCTTGTAAGTACCTGTTGTCCTTTATTAGTGTAGTTATATTGACAGCTAGTTGTTCATGTACCATCACTCTACAGCTTATTTTCCTTTGCCCTCCATTTTCTACACATCATATCTATATTGACTCTTACCATAAGTTTGTATAACACCGATGGTACTAAAGAAGTTTAGCTCTGCATTGCTCTTGGCTATACCTTTTGTCTGTATCATTGTACTTACATTTATAGCTACTTGGTTATGTAGCATCACTCTTCATCTTATCTTAAATATTCTCCATTTTTTCTTATATTATCACATATATATTTACTCTTAACAAAATGTAGAATAAAGGCAATGCTTATGAAGAAGATTCTGTGGTAAACTTCTTTAATTGCCGCCCCATCAGCATGGACAAGGGCTTTATAGAGCCTGTCTTCACCAATAATGTAAGTTTATCCTTCTTAGGCCTTCAAAAATTGTTGTGTATATTTGGTTAGGCATGACTGCAACTGATGTTTATTTTTGGTGTTTGCATCAAATTGCATGTTTAATGTTTATTATGTAGTTCATAAACAAAAGTTTGTCCTTCTCAATGTAAGCTTTTAGTTGTACAACCAAGTTCCTTCTTGATACCATGTAAATTAAACTATACAAAGCAAGTGATATTCTGTTGCACTGCTTGTATGCTTCTGTTCTTGATCCGTAATCCAGTGTTGTGGTGAACCTACCCACTACAGCACAATGTCATATTCTGCAATGTCTTAACTATGAACAATGTCATATCATTCTACTATTATTTAAACCGTCTATTTATTTGCCAATCTGAAATGGCATAAATTGACAACACACTAACCATTGTTACTTATGAATTCTTGATCTGTAATCCAGTGGTGTCGTGAAGCTTCCAACTCCTTGGCAATGTCATTTCCTGCCATGTCTTAACCTAAACAATACCATATTGTGTTAATGCTATTTTAAACTGTGTCACTTTATTCGTCAGTAAGAAATGTGATGAATTGTCAACACTGATACTTATATGTGCAAAACCTGTCATCTGTTTGCTTGTTTATCTTTCAGAGTGAGGAGGATACAAGTGTCAAACAAGCGCAGTCTCATCAGCTTGCTCAGCTGCTTGCGCTGCAGCTCTATTGAAGTGATGTTAGTTTTGTATATTATTTTGTCGCGTGTTTATTTGCACTGGTGGCGATCTTTGATGCCCAGTGTATGTAGTCTGTTGTCTGCTTGTGCTTTATTATCATAGTGGCGAACTTTGATGCTCGGTGGATTTAATATTCCGTAATTTCTTTATTTTGTAGTCTAGGTTTTTTCTTATTCATGATGCTGCAGTTATTTTACTGTATATATATATCATGTCTTCGCAATAAACCGGCCAAACCATAAAATTACGGTACATAATCGGGCCGTTGTGCAAATCACTATGTATGATCTGCATCATGGGCCCAGTCATCTTGGTCCGTTAAAAGGCCTAAATGTAAACTGGCCCACTAGTAGATTCCGGCCTTTAATAGGCCGAGTAAACCGACGGCCATATTTTCGCAAGAAAACTCAATGGGCTTTTAAGAGGCTGAAAAGTTGGTTGGGCCTGAAACGTGCCGAACAGCTCGCGGGCCGACAGCACGCCAAAATAGACCCTCGCCCATGATTGTGCCAATCACATCGCGGGACGTTAACGGGCCAAAATTGTCTCGGTCCTTGTTTGGCCCAATCAGATTATCGGCAGTGAGCGGGCCGGAATCAAACTGGGCCGTAATTAGGCCAAACTATATGACAGGCTTTTAACATGCCGAATTAAATATGTGGCCGAAATGTTTACCGGACCTTTAACAGGCCGAAACTAATATCAGGCCGAATTACTAAATGGGCCTTTAGCAAGTGGGCCCGAAAGCATAGCGTCCAGTTGATGGGCCAAATCTGATATCAGCCGTAATTTAGCCCAAACCCTCTTAAAGGGCCGGATCTGATCTAGGACGTAATTTGGCCTAGAACGTGATAGGCTTTTAATGGGCCGGATCTCATGTGGGCCTTTATTAGGCCCGGAACGTGGCAGGCTGTTAATGGACCAGGTCAAATATGGGCCGGCATTTGGCCCAAAACAAGGAAGGCTGTTAATGGGCCGGCCCACTAGTGTCCTCAAAATCTTGTGGGCCTTTAGCTGGGCCGGCCTGTTATGGTCAGCGAAATCTCGTAGGCCTTTAGCTGGGCCGGCCCATTATGGTCCGCAAAATCTTGTGAGCCTTAAGTTGGGCTGGCCTATTTAATCTTTATGGGCCACTTTTGCGCCAGTCCACGTGTCAACATATCATAGGCGCATCTTGCCCACTGGATGAGTGACACCTGTGTCAACACGGAGCTGACACGTGGTCCAGTCGGCCAGTGAGAATTTTACACGTGGAAAATCGGCATTGGTCATGGCTATTAACGGGTTATCGGATCCAAAACCGGACCCGATAGCTTAATGGCGACCCGTTACGGTGGATGCCACGTGTCGGTCACCCTTGATGAAAGCACTTCCATAACATGGCATTTATCGGCATGGAAGTGAAAACTTTTGTGATGATAATTTTGGTAATGTCATGGAACAATTCTACGACAGCACAGGTATGACTATCTTGATTATGTCATAAAATCGTCATGGATGTACATGCATGACAGAAAATGTGACCTACTATGACAAACACGTATCATCACGGAAGTGTATTTTTTTGTAGTGGAAGCTATCTTGAAGATTCAGACATGTCATCTTCATCATCATTCACAAGGTATAAGTTCTGTCTTCTGAGTTCACTTAGCCTTCGTGTGAGCATTTAAAGTTCTCTAGTGATGGTATGTTGATTCTCAACATCTTCTTCTTCTTCTTCAGAACTTCCATAGTGTGAGAGAATTTCTCCTTCACTTTCTGAAGAAGATTCTTGATTGGCATTTTCCGGTTCCATCTTTTCTTCATGAATGGACAGCAGTGTCATGACCTCAACATAGTGATGCTCTTCATAGTCTAGACTTTGTTTGATTTTAGCTACAATAGGATCAAAGGATTCATCAAGAGCACTCAGAAGCTTGTTGAGCACATCTCTATTAGTGATATCAGTTACTCCTCGCTAATGGAGTCTTTCGACAATGTTTGTCAATCAATCAGTGAGTTCCATAGCACTTTCCTACGAAGACTCCTGAATCCACTGAACATAGCACGAAGCATTTGAATGTGAGGATTTGATCTGGCAAGAAATTCTTCATGAGCATTGTTGATGGCATCCCAAATTTGCTTTCCGGAATTCAGCCTTTGGAATCGAAAGAAAATGTCTTTTGATAGGCTGCTACAGATGATATCTTTTGCTTGAGCATCCAACTGCAGATTTGCTTTGTCATCGGTGTTGAGATTGTTTGGTTGTTGAATGGTGGAGCTTGAATTATGATTCTCATTCATTCCTTCCAGTATAGATAGTCATTTCCATCGAAGATAGGAAATCTTTCATAGTGCAAGGATCTACCTGCATACGACATACTCAAAACTCCAAGGATGTTAGACCTTTAACAAACGGAGACTGGGAGAACCTGCTCTGATACCAATTGTTAGGACCAAGAGTATATCGATAAGAGGCAGGGTGAATGGGAGATTCAAAAATTCTTTCGAATGTTTTGAAACTGATCCCAATCACAGCAGTGGAATAATGTAAAGAGGGAAATGAGATGAGTCAATCTTCTTCGTCAGAAGCATATTCTTCAATGAAAGCATTGATAATAGTACGAGCTTGGGAAATTACAGGTTTAACTACGATGGGAGTAATACAACATGCAAACAGGTGTAGTAGAATGATACCAAACATGATATGCACAGAGAAATAATACGATGGTACGATTTCATAGGTGAACCAAGGAATATGATGGTGACGAATAAATACATGTGATGAGAATGAAACAGGATGAACACGATGAGATACGAAGTTGACAACAGAATGAAATGACCAGATAAACTATCGGCACAGAGCACGAATAAAAACTGCTCAAGGAATTGCAGTGAGGTAGATTGAAGAAGTGGTGCTGGACGGCGACAATCAGATTTGGTAGACCAGTTCACCCTTCTGCCAAATGGCTACGTCTAGTTGGAGGGGCTATGACTTAACACGGAAGATAAACTCTCTTCACCCTATTCTCCTTCAATGTAGAGCTGGTCAGACTTAGGTTGATTTCACTCACGGTAGATCCATGTCGGCAATCTCAAAACCTTCGGTCGACCTTCGCAAACCACAATCACTCTTGGTTGCTGAAGATCTAGCTCGGTGAACACAACAACTCTTCAACACTCGAGCCGAAACCTATCCGTCTAGAGAGTGCATAGCTCTCAAGAGTAATAGGTACAAGAACTCTAACACAGAACTACTATGATGTTAAACCACTGTATAAGTTTGGGATCTTGATTTTTCTCTCGGTGGATCTTAAACTCAAATCACTCGGAGAGGGGTTACTCAAATCAATCTTCTCAGAAATCTCAACTGGAGCAGCCAACAAACAATGTTGGAGTGGAGTGACTATTTATAGTCGTAGCCTTCCCTGATGGGAAACGACCAAATTAGACATCAGGATCAGCCAATGTCCGAAAGACAAGAGTCCAACGGTCGGATTTGAGCACAATGGTAACATTGCTTGCGGAGCAAGTAATGCTAACTCCTCGCAGACAATTCTCTCATAGTGAAGATGATCACAGTCTCTTACTGCCAAGTATTTGCTCGGAACACAAAGATATTTCTCTCACAACTTTCATAGGTTTTGGCTAAGCATCACAGCGGATCTAAGCTTCGAGAACCTATACCCTTCTTAATAGTACGGAGGTCCTATGACTCAATAAAATGAAAGAAGAAGAACAAAGTCAATACTACATATTCACTTTGTCTTTGGCTTTCATCACTGCAATCAATTTCTTTGGATGACAATACTGAATCAAAAGCTTTGTTTCACTAGTAAATTTTCGAGGGGTCTATTTTCTTCACATCAATCTTCTCAACAATATGACTTCAACAAATATAGCTCGTTCATCTCTGCAACGCGGATATACTTCGATCAAGTTCCTTGAACTCATCATCGGAGTTAGCATTCTCTTCGGTTGTGTATGGACTATTTGTCTCTGTATGCACTAGCAAACAAATCAGTCCATACCTATTTTTGTCAACAATCTGCAAAACACAAGGTAGGCAGATATTGCACCAACAGTGATAGATAGATAAACAAAAATACAAAATAAAATAAGAGTAAATAAATTGCAACAAGGTATTTTTGGATTTTAGTATATGAGAAAAATAGACCTGGGGGCCTTAGTTTTCACTAGAGGCTTCTCTCTTGAACATAGCATATGGTGGGTAAACAAATTACTATTGGGAAATTGATAGAAAAGCGCATAGTTATGACAGTATTCAAGGCAATGATCATGTATATAGGCATCATGTCTGAGATAAGTGGACCGACCCCTGCCTGTATCTACTACTATTACTCCACACATCGAGAGCTATCCAGCATGCATCTAGAGTATTAAGTTCATAAAGAACGGAGTAATGCCTTAAGCAAGATGACATGATGCAGACAAAATAAACCCAATTAATATGAATAAACCCCATCATTTTATCCTTAATGGCAACGATACAAATACATGTCGTATCCCTTTCAGTCACTGGGATTGAGCAACGCAAGATCAAACCCATCAAAAAGCACCTCTCCCATTGCAAGATAAATAAATCTAGTTGGCCAAACCAAACGGATAGATCGGAGAGAAATACAAAGCTATAACAATCATGCATAAAATAGTTCAGAGAAGACTCACACAATATTCATGAATAATATGATCATAAACCCACAATTCATGGGATCCCAACAAAATCACCACAAAAAAGGATTACATCGAATAGATCTCCAAGAACATCAAGGAGAACAATGTATTGAAGATCAAGGAGACAGATGAAACCATCTAGCTACTAGCTATGAACCCGCGGGTCTGTGGTAAACTGCTCACACATCATCAGAAGGGCAGCAAGGTTGATGTAGAGGCCCTCTGTGATTGATTCCCCCTCTGGCAAAGTGCTGGAAAAGGTCTCCAGATGGGATCTCTGAAGAATAGAAACTTGCGGCGACGGAAAAAGTATTTTGGGTGGCTCTCTGATGTATTGGGAATATTTGGGAATTTATAGAAATGGAATTAGGTGAAGAAGTTCCACGAGGACCCCACAAGCCTGGGGGGTGCACCCCCCTGGTACGCACCTAGCAGGCTTGTCGCTCTCCCATGACTCTTTAGGTCTTCTCCCGAAGCTTATAGGGTCCCTTTTGGTCCAGAAAAAATCATCAAAAAGTTTCGTAGCGTTTGGACTCCGTTTGGTACTGGTTTTCTTAAAAGCCCAAAACAAGGGAAAAATAGCAACTGGCACTAGGCACTAGGTTAATAGGTTAGTACCAAAAAAGATATATAATTGCATAACAAACATCCAAGATTGATACTATAGTAGCATGGAACAATAAAAATTATAGATACGTTGCAGACGTATCACCATCCCCAAGCTTAATTCCTGCACGTCCTCGAGTAGGTAAATGATAAAATAGGTTTTTTTATGTGGAATGCCACCTATTGATGACCCACAAGTATAAAGGATCAATCGTAGTCCTTTCGATAAGTAAGAGTGTTGAACCCAACAAGGAGCAGAAAGAAATAACAAGTGGTTTTCAGCAATGTATTGTCTACAAGCACTAAAATTATCGGTAATAGATAGTTTGGTTGAAAGGTAATTTGTAACGAGAAACATGTAGCAATTGTAACAAAGGTGCATCAAGGTATCTCAATCCTTTTTGTAGCAAAGGATAGGCTAGAGCTGTCTATATAATAAGCAAAGCATTCTTGAGGACACACATGAACTTTATCTAGTCACTTTCATCATGTTCGTTTGATTTGCGTTCTCTACTTTGATAATTTGATATGTGGGTGGACTGGTGCTTTGGTGTGTTCTTACTTGAACAAGCCTCCCACCTATGATTACGCCCTCTCACAAGCATCTGCAACTACGAAATAAGAATTAAGATAAATCTAACCATAGCATGTAACATATGGATCCAAATCAGCCCATCACGAAATAGCGCATAAACTAGGGTTTAAACTTCTGTCACTAGCAACCCATCATCTTGTAACTACTCCACAATCCCTTCCCTTAGGCCCAAAGACGGTGAAGTGTCATATAGTCGACATTGACATAACACCACTAAGGGAATCACAACATAAATATCATCAAAATATCAAACGAATACCAAATTCACATGATTCCTTATGACAAGACTTCTCCCATGTCCACAAGAACAAAAGTAACTAATAACAAATCATATTCATGTTCAATATCAGAAGGGTATTGAATATCATTAAGGATCCAAACATATAATGTTCCACAAAATAAACCAACTAGCATTAACTACAAGATGTAATCAACACTACTAGTAACCCACATGTACCAATCTGAGGTTTTGAGACAAAAATTGTATACAAGAGAAGAACTAGGGTTCGAGATGAGATGGTGCTGGTGAAGATGTTGATGAAGATTTGTCCTCCCATGATGAGAGGATCGTTGGTGATGTCGATGGCTTCGATTTCCCCCTCCTGGAGGGAAGTTTCCCCGGCGGAATTGCTCTGCTGGAGAGCAAAAGTGCTCCTACCCAGGTTCCGCCTTGAGATGGAGGCACTTCATCCCCAAACCTTTCTTCTGATTTTTCTAGGTCAAATGGCATCATATAGCATAAGATGGGCTTCGGAGGCCTGCTAGGGTCCCCACAAGCTGTTTGTGTGGGGGGCGCCCAGGGGGGTAGGGCGCGCCCCCCATGCTTGTGGCTGCCTGGTGGGCCCCTCTGTTAATTCTTTCGCCAATAATTTTTATATATTCGAAAATAATTCTCTGTCAATTTTCAGCTCATTTGGAGTTGTGTAGAAAAGGTGTCTCCGATATAGCCCTTTCCGGTCCAGAATTCCAGCTGCCGGCAATCTCTCTCTTCATGTGAAAATTGCAAAATGAGAGAGAAAAGGCATAAGAATTGTATTATAAAGTGAAATAACAGTCCATAATGCAATAAATTAGGAAAACATGATGCAAAATGGAAGTATCAACTCCCCCAAGCTTAGACCTCGCTTGTCCTCCAGCTAAAGCCGACGTCGATAATGATGACTCATGTGGTCACCTATTACAGGTAGGGTCAAGGACCCATCAATTGGGATCCACATGGGGCCCATCACCATCGAAGGTTGATGGTAGCTCCAACTACGTCGGTAATTCCCTGTAGGGGGAGGGATGATGTAGTACAGCGATGGTAGGTATTTCCCTCAGTTATGAAAACAAGGTATCGAACCAGTAGGAGAACCAAGCAACACAACGTAAACAACACTTGCACACAAACAACAACACCTCGCAAACCGACGTGTTAAAGGGGTTGTCAATCCCTTCTGGGGTACGGCACCAGGAATTGTGTGTTGATGGGAGAAAGTTGTAATAGATTGAAATAATAGATGGCAACTAAAATAAACTGCAGCAAAGTATTTTTGGATTTTTGGTTTAATAGATCTGAATAAAAATGCAAAGGAAAAGTAGATCGCAAGGCAAATATATGAGAAAGAAGACCCGGGGGCCGTAGGTTGCACTAGTGGCTTCTCTCAAGAAAAATAGCAAATGGTGGGTAAACAAATTATTGTTGGGCAATTGATAGAACTTCAAATAATTATGATGATATACAGGCAATGATCATTACAAAGGTATCACGTCCAAGATTAGTAGACCGACTCCTGCCTGCATCTACTACTATTACTCCACACATCGACCGCTATCCAGCATGCATCTAGTGTATTAAGTTCTTGGAAAATAGAGTAATGCAATCAGAATGATGACATGATGTAGACAAGATCAGTTTATCTATATGGCGGTAGATATAGATCTCGTCTTTTTATTCTTAGTAGCAATGATACATGCGTGTCGGTTCCCTTTCTGTCACTGGGATCAAGCACCGTAAGATCGAACCAACTACCGGGCACCTCTTCCCATTGCAAGATAAATAGATCAAGTTGGCCAAACAAAACCCAAAAATTGGAGAAGAAATACGAGGCTATAAAAGATCATGCATATAAGAGATCAAAGAAACTCAAATAACTGTCATGGATATCAAAAGATATGACTGATCATAAACTCGAAGTTCATCAGATCCCAAGAAACACACCGCAAAAGAGTTACATCATATGGATCTCCAAGAGACCATTGTATTGAGAATTAAGCGAGAGAGAGAAAGCCATCTAGCTACTAACTACGGACCCGAAGGTCTACAAAGAGCTACTCACGCATCATCAAAGAGGCACCAATGGAGGTGGTGAACCCCATCCGAGATAGTGTCTAGATTGGATCTGGTTGTTCTCGACTCTGCGGCGGCTAGATGAATATTTCGTCGATGCCTTTAGGGTTTCTGGAATATTGTGGTATTTATAGAGCAAAGAAGCGGTCCGGGGGGCACCCGAGGTGGGCACAACCCACCAGGGCGCCCCTGGGCCTCCTGGCGCGCCCTGGTGGGTTGTGCCCCCCTCGGGGCACCCCAGGTGCAACCAGGGCCCATTGCCTTCCTTCTAGCCCATAAAAATCATCGTAGAGTTTCGTGGCATTTGGATTTCG
Source organism: Triticum urartu (assembly GCF_056163025.1). Lineage (NCBI taxonomy): Eukaryota > Viridiplantae > Streptophyta > Magnoliopsida > Poales > Poaceae > Triticum > Triticum urartu. Next base: position 356,628,949 of record NC_141876.1, on the reverse strand, counting down.
TTTGATATTGATTTTCTGCGATGTAAAAAACATGGAAAAAATAGCAACTGGCACTTGGCGCATTGTCAATAGGTTAGTACCAACAAATGATATAAAATGACTATAAAATGATTATAAAACATCCAAGATTGATAATAAAACATCATGGAACAATCAAAAATTATAGATATGTTGGAGACATATCAGCATCCCCACACTTAACTCCTACTCGTCCTTGAGTAGGTAAATGAGAAAAACAGAATTTTTGATGTGGAGTGTTGTTCATCAAGTCATATGATATTCTTTTCTTTATAGCATGGACATTTGGACTTTTATGTGATTTAAAGCAATTGTCTAGTTTTGACATAATAATTTAGATACTCAAGCATATTAATAAGCAACCATTTCTTTCAAAATATCAATGCTAAAATAAGTTATCCCTAGACCATCATGCTCAAACATTGATCCATTCATGAAACACACTCGAATATTAACTACACTCAATACTTGAGCACGATCATATTGCCTCCTTGTTGGTGCTTTTATGAGAGAATATGGAGACTCAAATTTAAAAGAATAAAAATTGCATAAAGTAAAAGAAAGGCCCTTCGTAGAGGGAAGTAGGGATTTGTAGAGGTGCCAGAGCTCAAAGCGAAAAATTAGCGATAAAAACATTTTGAGAGGTGTATCCATCCCACCAACGAAAACGACTTAGAGTTGCCAACACTTTCCATGCTAGATATGCCATAGGAGGTTCCCTAACAGAAAATAAAGTTTAGTCCTTTTTCCACCATAACTTTCACTTTCCATGGCTAACCGTATCCACGGGTGCCCTCCATACCAACACTTTCTAAGGAATTTATTATTTGAAAACATAAAGTAAATTCATTTTTTTTATTTCGGGACCGAGCATCCCTAATACCTTTGCCTTACTCTCATGCAATGACAAGTGAATAAACACTCATATTGAGAATAACACATCTATCATGGAAAATATTAGCCACCCCTCATTGCTCCGCGAGTGAAACGAACACACAAAAGAGAAGTTTATTTTCAAAATTAGAGATGGCACATGCAAATTTTCTTAGAATGGCAAAAGAATACCGCATATAGGTAGATATAGCGGACTCATGTGGCAAAACTGATTTAAAGGATTTTGGATGCACAAGTAGAGGTCATACTTAGTGCAAAATGAAGGCTAGCAAAAAGATTGAGAAGCGACCAACCAAGAAACAAATAATCTCATAAGCAAGCATTAAGCATAATTAACACCAAATAATGCACCACAAGTAGGATATAATTTTCATTGCATGATTATTGACTTCCGTGCATGCATAGGGAATCACAAACCTTAACACCAATATTCTTACAAGAGCACAATTACTCATCAACATAACTCACATATCACATCATCATATCTCAAAACTATTACTAAGAATCAAGTTTATTTTGTCCAGTGATCTTCATGACATTTTATTTTTCTTTACCCTTCTTGGATATATATCACTTTGGCACTAATTTTCATGTGTTGCTTTTTGTAAGCTCGAACAAATATAAGTGAAGATCATGAGCATAACAAAATTTCTTTCTCTCAAAATAATTTAAGTGAAACAAGAGAGAATTTCTTCACAATTTTACTAACTCTCAAACAAATCTGAGTGAAGCAAGAGAGCATTTCTTCAAAAATAACAAAGCACACCATGCTCAAAAAGATATAAGTGAAGCACTAGAGCAAGTCCTAGCCCATAAAGGATTGAAGTGAAGCATAGAGAGCAATTATAACAAGTCATGATATAATTTTAACTCTCTCAAATAGGTGTGTCCATCAAAGATTGATGACTTAAAACAAAAAATAAAACAAGCAAATACACATATCATACAATATGCTCCAAGCAAAACACATATCATGACGAATAAAAATATAGTCTCGAGTAAAATACCAATAGTTGTTCGAACAAAACGGGGATGCCACTCGGGGGCATCCCCAAGCTTAGTTGGTTGCTCATTCTTGGATAATAGCTTGGGATTCTGGGGCATCCCCAAGCTTAGGCTCTTACATCCTTCCTTCATCCATCGTAAGATAACCCAGAACTTGAAAACTTCAATCACACAAAACTCAACAAAAACCTTCGTGTGATCCGTTAGTATAAGAATAATAAACCACTACTATAAGTGTTGTATAAAACCAAATTATATTTAATTTTGTATTATATCTACTGTATTCCAACTTTTCTATGGCAAAAAATCATCAAAGAAAACCATAGAGCCATCAAAATAAGCACACAACACAAAGAAAACAGAATCTGTCAAAACAGAACAGTCTGTAGCAATCTGACTATTTCGAATACTTCCATAACCCCAAAAATTATGCCAAATTAGAAAGACCTGAGTAATTTGTATATTGATATACTGCAATTGGAATGGGTATTTTATCACTCTCTGGTAAAAAATGATAAATTTTTCGTGAGCGCAAAACTTTCTGTTTTTTTCAGGAAGATCAAACAACTATTGCCCAAGAAGATCCTGAAGGCTTTACTTGGCACAAACACTAATTAAAACATAAAAAACACAATCATAACAGTATCATAATTGTGCTAATACTCAAGAACATAAAGCAAAAAGCAATAATAAATTTTATTCATTGAGTTGCCTCCCAACAAGCGCTATAGTTTTACGCCCTTAGCTAGGCATAATGATTTTAATGATGCTCGCATGGAAGAAAAGAATTGAAGCACAAAGAGAGCATCATCTAGCATATGACAAAGGCATTTAAGTATAACATACTTCCTATGCATAGGAATTTTACAAGTAATCGAATTATCATGACAATTAATATCGAACATATGCAAAGGAAAGAGATAAAACATTGACAATCTCAACATAATGAGAGGAAATTTAATAACATGCCAATTTCTACAACTATATTTGCCTCTCTCATAATAATTACATGTGGGATCATATTCAAATTCAACAATATAACTATCACATAAAATATTCTCTTCATGGTCCACATGCATGCAAAGTTGACACTCTTCCAAAATAGTGGGATTATCATCAAATAAAGTCATGACCTCTCTGTCAGTGTCAAAACCGGCGGATCTCAGATAGGGGGGTCCCAAACTGTGCGTCTAAGGCGGATGGTAACAGGAGGCAGGGGACACGATGTTTTACCCAGGTTCGGGCCCTCTTGATGGAGGTAAAACCCTACGTCCTGCTTGATTATTCTTGATAATATGAGTACTACAAGAGTTGATCTACCACGAGATCGGAGAGGCTAAACCCTAAAAGCTAGCCTATGGTATGATTGTATGTTGTCCTACGGACTAAAACCCTTCGGTTTATATAGACACCGGAGGAGGCTAGGGTTACACAAGGTCGGTTAGAAAGGAGGAGATATACATATCTGTATTGCCTAGCTTGCCTTCCACACCAAGTAGAGTCCCATCCGGACACGGGATGAAGTCTTCAATCTTGCATCTTTAAAGTCCAACAGTCCGGCCAAAGGATATAGTCCGTCTGTCTGGAGATCCCCTAATCCAGGACTCCCTCAGTAGCCCCTGAACCAGGCTTCAATGACGATGAGTCCGGCGCGTAGTGTTGTCTTCGGCATTGCAAGGCGGGTTCCTCCTCCGAATACACCACAGAAGAGTTTGAATACAAAGATAGTGTCCGACCCTGCAAAATAAGTTCCGCATACCACCGTAGAGAGAATAATATTTCCACAAATCCAATCTGCTGACACGTTTTGGCAGCATGACATCATGCCATGGCCCGGTAATTATTCGAACCATTTTTCCTTAACCAGCCCCGCACATAACGTGAGGCGGTTTCTCGACACGTCTTGTCAAAGCAGAGATCGTGTTCCCCTTATTACGGGATTCTCATCAATACGGGCGTGGGTAACCCAACCGTGCCTAGGACTCCTAGATTTTAGGCAAGTCCCAAACGGCCACGAGGATGACGCTTGATATTCACCCTCTTTATAAAGGGACAAGGCTTTTACTTCTTCCCTCCCGTGCTCAATCGAATCCTTCCCCCGCCTCGAGTTCTAACACCCAAAGCCCAGGTCAGGTGCTTCGGACCTTCAATCATGTCCGGATCCAGCCTTCAAGGCCGGTGGATGCCTTCCTCCGTCACGGAGGAGGATATCAAGAAGTTGAGGGAGGCCAGATACCTGACCGCCGAAATTTTGCATAGGCTGCCCGCCCGAGGGCAGGTCATCCCTACTCCCGAACCCAACGAGAGTGTTGTGTTCATCTCCCACTTCCTCCGAGGACTAGGCCTCGCTCTGGATCCCTTTGTCAGGGGTCTTATGTTCTATTACAGGCTGGATTTTCACAACCTAGCCCCGGATTCCCACCTTCACATCTCGTCATTTATTGTCGTTTGTGAGGCCTTCCTCCGCATTACCCCTCACTTCGGCCTGTGGCTCAAGACCTTTGACGTGAAGCCGAAGATAGTCGAGGGGCAGTACGCAACATGCGGAGGTGCTCTAATAAGCAAAATTGCTGGCGCTCCATGGCCGAAGGGCTCCTTTCCAGAGGTGTCTGGATTGTGGCAACGGGAGTGGTTTTATGTCACAGCCCCCCGAAGTGCCAAGTGGGTGGCCACCCCCACTTTCCGCTCGGGCCCTCCACCACAACTGATGTCATGGATCAGCAGGGGGCTGAGCTGGGGCCCGCCCAAGGACGTGCCCATACTGCAGAGCCGCATCCGCGATCTCTTCGAGGGAGATTTCAGTCTGGTTATGGTAATGCAAGTCATGCTGGTTCGTCGAGTCCAGCCTTGCAAACACCGGCCCTCCGCATGTGGGAATTCAACCCGGAAGGACCGCGCACTATTCAGAATTTCCTCGGCCTGACGCACGAGGAGATGTACAAATCTTCTTAGGACCCCAAATAGAGTGCCCGGACACTACCGAGGATGTGGGCCTGAGTAGCAACCGCACCGTGGCCCAAGTAAGTAACCCCATGGCCGAACACACTGTTTTTTATCATGACATTATTCTGAAGAATCGCTCTTTGACCAGGACTGGATAACAAAGGCGAAGATGGTCCGGTGTTCGGTCCCCCTTCCTGAAGGCTTGGAAAATCCGGTGCTGGAAAAGATGCTCGAGCCAGCACCTTGCCCGGTGCCCTCAAAGGAAGATGAAGGGGGGAATAAAGAGGGCGAAAGCGGGCCTCCACCGCTACCTTTTCCAACCGAGGGAATGAGCATCTCCGTGAGGGAGGACAACCCAGGGGAAGAATCTGGCATTCTCTCACCCCGGGGAAGGAAGAGGACTACCTCTGAAGATCCGGAAACCAAGGTTTCCAAACGGGAGAAGAAATCTCCACCGGAGGGTCCTGCCTCGGAGGGTTCTCTTGCCGCTCAATGTCCGCGCGGGGATCAGCCCTCTAACGAGCTGTAAGTAATCAAAAAGTACTTAATAGTAAAGGTATCCTACCTTACTTCTGAGGAAAATAGCCGAAGCATTTATCTTGCAGTTTGGATCTTAGCCCTTCCCAGCAGAGCTCGTCTTCAGGGGATCTTCTTCCGGAGATGATGGAGAGCGAAATGCCTCCCCCGGACTCCCCATCTCAAGAAGCAGGCGACCTTGAAGTGTCGTCGCGGAGGGTCTCTCCGGATCCAGCGAGGCCAGAAGACAATCCTATGGACACCCGAAGTCCCCAGTATCCGGCTGTTGAAGAGAGCCACCAAAAGAGTCCGACACTGTCTGGTATGTGGTCGGTCGTACTGAGGGATCTGCTAGAGCGAGCGACTATCTCAGAAGAGCACCGTACGTTGATGGGTACGGTGATTGAAAGGATTTCGTCCGCCGAAAGCGGGTTGCATGAAGCCTTTATGAGTCTACTGACGGGTTTTGAGGTACGTGAAATGATGTACATTTTTGATAGTACCGCACATTTTAAGGCGTGCCCTGTGTAGATAGTAGCCCCTGAGACTCTGGTTGTCGTCGAGAACGGCGGCGAACAGAGGACCGTAGTCCCAGGTAATGACCAGACTGCCTTTATGTGTAGGTGGTTGAAGCTCCGGTGGCTAGCCGGACTAAAGCGGCAACTGGATGCGGCAGATGCCGACATTGTGCTTGTCAACAAGCGGCTTGACGAGGCACAGGGTAAGTGATTTTTCTGGTGATCGTCACATAATAAGAGCAGCATGATGCCAGTATCTTTAATATGTTGTGACTGCAGATGGAGCTGCCACCATGGAGGCCCTTCGGGCGGAGCTTGCCCGAGCCAAGGAGCAAGCAAGGAGTAGTAACGCGGCCGCTTTAAGGGCGGCCGAAGAGTTAAGAGCTGAAAAGGCTGCGCATTGCGAGAGCAAAGATAAAATGGCCAAGATGGTTGTAAAGTTAAAAGACACTGCCGACCGTTGCCAGCTTCTTGAAGAAGAAAACCGAGCGAAGGCAACGGACCTGGAAAAAGCCACGATGGCGACCAAAGACACCCGCTCTGCGATGAGAGCAAAGAAGGAGGAGCTGCATCAAGCCGGGGATATCGCGGCTGGGAAACCCTTCATGCTGCGGAGGAAGTTTGGAGATCCTCAGTATGCCCCTCTGGACCGGCTGTGGAGTTCGGCGGACGCATATCTGTCCTTGGCGGCGAGTGCTCTCGATTCGGCCGAATACTTCCGAGATCAAATAGATCATGAAGTGGACAAGCTATTCTAGTCATAGTTTAATGTTCCAGAGCGTCCGCTTCCATTGACTGATCGGCTTGCCGAATGGGCCGAGCTGAATATATTGTCCGGACTCGCCATGAGGTCTGTTGTGGATCATCTGTGGCCGAAAAGGCCAAAGCCGAATAGCTATTTTAGTTTGGTGCAGCAGTTCCTCGGTGCGGTGCCACGCATTAATGCGATGAAGAGGTCGGCGTGCATAGAAGGCTCGCGGATGGCCCTTTCTCGTGTCAAAACATACTGGGCGGAGATGGATGCCACCACTGTCACAGAGCAGGGCTCCGCGATAGGGCGAGTGGCTGCCGAGCACTATTTTGAAGAAGTTCTTGAAGGCGCTCGTTCGATAGAGGCCCAGTGCTCGAAGAATATTATGTTTAAATGACATGTATTCCTATTGTAAAAACAATGTTTTATTAAGTTTATCAAGGCTATATTTATACTCTTGCCCGAAAGTATTATGATGCCTCTTGTGCGGCCATTTATGTATATATGTATATAACCTGAAAGATTGCAGTCGTCAGCTTCAGCCCCCACGCATATAATGCGGGGGTGTTCGCAGAAGACACATGTTCACACTTGATCCAACGTCTTGGTCCATTAAGGAGGTGATAGCGCAGCGAAGTAGGCAACCGGACTATAATGCTTTAACACTTTCACTTAGCCAGAGGAGTTTGACAGTGGAGCTACTATATAGCCCCTGGTGGCTCCGCACTCATCCGAATTCGGGGTGCGTACATGCCTGGCCGGGAAACGGCCCTTCGTTAAGACGGAGGAATCCCGAAGATTCCGGTAGGTCATCGAGTGGTTGACCAGTCTCACGCTATATCATGACAGTCAGTTTTCGGCTTTCTCTACTGAGGTGCTCCTTCGGATGAACTAGGGCATAATCGCAGTAGTTCTCCTGGTGCCACCTTAGCCGATAGAGAGGAACGTAAGGCAGCAAAACACAAGAGCTGGGCAAACCCAACATTTGACCAAAGACATGATTCGGAGCTGATGCATACAAGGCCAAACTCGCGACGCCGAACACTCCCTAAGGTATTCGGTCTTTATGGTGTAAACCGGGCCTAAACAGCGCCCTTTGTAATAAGCCCCTGGTGTCCAGGTACGTGCAATTTTCTGACGTGGCCACATGCCAATACGCCAGCATCCTTCTCCATTGTACTGAGAATCCGGGGGATGTGTATCAACAAGAGACAGTAAAAAAGGTTTACGCAGGGTCTTAATCTAAAAAGAATCCTTGGAAGGGGTCCCTGCTGCACGTCTGCGCCTATGTCTCCGTTGTGCCGTATTCTTGACGGGTGTAGCATGATGGTCATCTGAAAAAGAGAGGAACTTAATTGAAAAGTTGTCGTGCAAAAGCTAAGTTATATCGAATAAACAATATATAGTTCAAAATGAGTGAAGTTGAGCCTGATTGACACTTGTGCGTGTGCGTTGAGCCCCTTGTATTGTAATAGGGGTATAGCCATCAAACCTGTACCAATTACATATAGCTGTACCGGACTCGTCCAACCGTGTCCATGGTCTTAACGACCTGTCAGATGCTTTAGTTGGTGAGGCTGTTTAGTGTGCGGCTGCCAAGGCAGCCGCACGGTCTTCCGCGCGCAAGGAGCACTCAATATTTCCATTTACTATAATGATGCAGCGTGGACCGGGCATCTTAAGCATGAGGGAAGCGTAATGCGGTATTGCGTTAAAGCGAACGAAAGCTTCGCGTCCGAGTAGTGCTTGATAGCCACTTTGGAACGGAGCAATGTGGAAGGTTAAATTTTCGCTGCGGAAGTTATCAGGGAAGCCGAATATAACCTCTAGTAGTAGGGAGCCCATGCAATGGGCTTCTGGGCCTGGCGTTACTCCTTTAAAGGTAGTGTTGCTATGGCTAACTTTTGCTGGGCCTATCCCCATGTTGCATACTGTGTCCTGATATATCAGGTTTAAACTGCTGCCACCGTCCATCAGAACTCGTGTGAACTGATATCCGTCAATTATTGGGTCTAATACCAAGGCAGCCCATCCTGCACACTGGACAATTGCTGAGTAATCCCGATGGTCAAAAGTTATCGGTTGGGACGACCAATGGCAGAATTCCGCGGTGATAGGCCCTGGGGCATGTGTCTCTGGGAGTGCCACTTTGTTTCTCCCCTTTATTACGTGTAACACGTTGACTATTTTGACTTTTGGTGGGAATTGCTTCTGTTTCCCAGTGCTTTGCTTGCGAGGCTCATCTCGTCTTCGCTTGGTGTATCCTGCCCCTTATGTTCGGCGTTGAGCTTGTCGGACTGCTTGAAGACCTAACATTCTCTATGGGTATGATTTGCAGGTTTGTCGGGGGTACTATGGATCTGACATATTTGGTCCAGAATCTTGTTTAGGTTGGACAGTTCGTCTCTGTTGCCTTTGGAGGGCGGCTTTTGCTGACCTGGCCGAGAGCTTCTGAATCCAACGTTTACCGCCGTGCTCTTCGGGCTATCTTCTTTATTCTGGCACTTGTTTTTGCTGCGTCGTGATTTCCCATTTCCGTCCCTGACTTCGGATGTACTTGGGTCACTGGTGCTGCATCGGGCTAACCAGCTGTCCTCGCCGCGCAAAAGCGGGTCATGAGGCTTGTTAATGCTGCCATTGTTCTCGGCTTTTCTTGGCCGAGGTGTCTGGCGAGCCATTCGTCTCAAACGCTGTGCTTGAAAGCTGCTAGGGCTTCAGCGTCCGGACAGTCGATTATTTGGTTCTTCTTAGTGAGGAACTTGTTCCAAAGCTTTCGAGCCGACTCTCCGGACTGTTGAGTTATGTGACTTAAATCGTCTGCATCCGGTGGTCGGACATAGGTCCCTTGAAAATTTGCCCGAAAGGCGTCTTCGAGCTCTTCCCAGCTTCCAATGGAGTTTTCCGGGAGGCTTTTAAGCTAGTGTCGAGCTGGCCCTTTGAGCTTGAGGGGTAAGTACTTGATAGCGTGGAGATCGTCTCCTCGAGCCATGTGTATATGGAGGATATAGTCTTTGTCGGCGTTCTGGGAACGGGGGTCCCCAGACTTGCCTGCCTGCGGCCTGAGGCGTGGCTCAAATGGGGGCCCAGCACGGCGCATCTTCATCAACACAGACCCAAGACCCTCGCGAGGGGCCAAACCTCGCGGGGCGGACGACACGGAGCTTCCTCAGGCACGGCCTCATCAGGCTGGCCTGCGAGGAGGCGGAGAGATCAAGGTGCGGTACCTCACGAGGTGCCCGTGACGCAAGCCATGACGACCAAAGGCGCCAGGCGGGCGCCAGCCGTGCAGTGTCCTCCTTTCCTCTTTGGTGCAAAGGGAGCAAGCGCAGGCGAGAGCATCAAGCAAAGGCACCCGTTTCGGTGCAACGAGACCAAGACCAGTCCAACGACAGGGAGGAAGTCATTGTGGAGCCCAAGCCAGCGTCACCACCAGAGCCTTTGGCAGGCGAGGACCAACTTTAGTCAGGATAAGTGTACCAGATGTTCCCCTTCAAAGTGGCCAATTGTTGGCGCCCTTCCCGCTCAATATTTGGGAAGAGGCCCAGGGCCTTTGCCTATAAATAGGACTAGCCACCCACAGGGTAGGAAAGATCGGATCACAATCGAGAAGAGAGAGAGAGAGAAGGGTGACTGAACTCCTCCTAGCAGTTCGTCGCCCCAGCCAAGAACAGACCCTCGCGAGGCTGTTCTTCCTTGTATTGCTCATCATCATCAGCCCAAGAGGCAATCCACCACACCACACACTGGAGTAGGGTATTACACCACAACGGTGGCCCGAACCAGTATAAACCCTGTGTCTCTTGTGCTGTTCTTTCCATAGCTTAGATCTTAGCGAGGCGGAGGGGTGTAGGTAGGTAGAAGGCGAAATCTCAACGCGCACCCCAGTGTTCGAACCTCAAGGGTCTGCCGGAACCCAAAATCCGACAGTCCTCAATCAAGACCCCAGGGTCTATTGTTCTGTCGTATGCCTCTATATTTACGGGTTTGAATCCCTTTGGAAATTCATGGTCCAACATCTCATCGGTGAAACATAGGGGGTGTGCGGCACCCCTGTATTTGGGTGTACCGTGGTGTTCGGATGTTTGTTGTGTTGTATTGCATACTGGAGCGCGCTTGCGTGCCCCATATATGGATCTGGTTGCGCCGTCCTTTTGATGCGAGCCCTCGCGTGGATCGCGTACTGGCTTATGTGCGGCGTTGTTTGCCGCTCTATATTGGTCGCAAGGTCGTCTATCCGACCGGATGGCCGTTTTGTTTTCTAATTGCGGGGTATCTAAGGCCTCCTCGTCGAATTCAGGTAGCAACTCTCGCTTCAGGTAGCTCTTGGTGTGGCGATTACCGCCGTACTTCGCTACAGTGTTGAGCACTTCACTCCATCTAATTCTGAGTGTGTCTTGCGCAGCCCTGAGCCTTTGCTTCTGCTTTTTCAGACTCCTCGCAGTGGAAACAAGCCTTTGATGGGCATTCTATTGCACCGGGCGCCTTTCCAGTGTGATATCGTCCGGACTGTTATCTTCGACGGAATCGGATTGTTTGGTTTGATCTCCGTGTTGCCCTGGTCGGGCGATGGTTCACCCTGCTCGATCGCTGGGTCTATGTGACCAATGTTTCTGCCGAGGCGGGATTTGGAGCGGCACTTATGCCGCCGCTTTGACTGCTTCCCGAGGGAACAACCCTTCGTTGCGTCCTTCTGTTCCTGATCGTCGTTTTCTTTGAGTGTGTCCACCATGCATACATCATATGACGAAGTGGGCGTCCAGTGCCCTATGGGCAGTGGTTCCTGTTCGTCTCCTGCATCGTCGTCCATACCGTCGATGTCTTTGGAGTCGAGGTCGAGCATGTCGGTCAAATCATCGACAGTGGCTACTAAATGGGTGGTGGGTGAGCGGCGAATTTCTTCGTCATCCGCACCCCAATCCTGTCGGACATAGTTCGGCCAGGACTCTCCTGACAAGGAGAGAGACCTTAATGAGTTCAGTATGTCGCCGAAGGGCGATTGCTGAAAGATATTCGCAGAGGTAAACTCCATGATCGGCGCCCAGTTGGATTCGATAGGCACGGGCGCGGGCTGTTCGGAGTCCGTGGCGGGGGAAGGATCCGGCAGTGTGGCATGACGGCTCTCGTGAAGGGTAAGGTCGATATTTGGCTCGATCGCCTTTGAGGATACGGCCTCCGTGGTGGGGTCTATCCACCCATCCATGGATGGCGCAACTGGTTCCGAATTGAGGGTCGGAGCGGTTGCTAGCGCGATCTCCTGGACACTGTCTAATGGCAGAGCTAAATCATGCTCATTGTGACCGTGTGGCGCACTAAGCAGGGGCTCGAATCCGTCGAAGAGCAAGTCTCCGCGGACATCGGCCGTGTAGTTTAAACTTCCAAACCTGACCTGATGGCCAGGGGCGTAACTCTCGATCTGCTCCAGATGGCCAAGCGAGTTGGCCCGCAGTGCGAAGCCGCCGAATACAAAGATCTGTCCGGGGAGAAAAGTCCCACCCTGGACTGCATCGCTATCAATGATCGAAGGAGCCATCAAGCCTAATGGCGACGACACAGAAGAACTCTCAATCAAAGAACCAATGTCGGTGTCAATACCGGCGGATCTCCGGTAGGGGGTCCCGAACTGTGCGTCTAAGGCGGATGGTAACAGGAGGCAGGGGACACGATGTTTTACCCAGGTTCAGGCCCTCCTGATGGAGGTAAAACCCTACGTCCTGCCTGATTATTCTTGATAATATGAGTAGTACAAGAGTTTATCTACCACGAGATCGGAGAGGCTAAACCCTAAAAGCTAGCCTATGGTATGATTGTATGTTGTCCTACGGACTAAAACCCTCCAGTTTATAGACACCGGAGGAGGCTAGGGTTACACAAGGTCGGTTACAAAGGAGGAGATATACATATCCGTATTGCCTAGCTTGCTTTCCACGCCAAGTAGAGTCCCATCCGGACACGGGACGAAGTCTTCTATCTTTATAGTCCAACAGTCCGGCCAAAGGATATAGTCCGGCTGTCCGGAGACCCCCTAATCCAGGACTCCCTCACTCTCCAAGCCCACTTTTATCAAAAATTTCATAAGATTGACCATACTCCAAAGTAGTGGGATCATTATTACCTATAGTTGACACTCTTCCAAACCCACTTTCAATATTATCGTAAATACATTGATCATGAGGCTTAAATAAAATTTCAAGATAAGAGTCACCCCAATCATGATCATTGCAATAAGTAGTGGACATATCAAAATTAGCACCTCCAAGCTTGGGGTTTTGCATCTTATTAGCACAATTGACAATAATAGAATTTATAGTAAAATTATTGCAATCATTCTTTCATTCAAGGAGCTATCAAGAATCACTTCATAAATTTCTTCATCACAATTTTCAGATTCTTGAATCTCAAGCAAAACTTCATAAAGATAATCTAGTGAACTCAATCTACTAGCAATTGGTTCATCATAGTTGGATATTTTGAAAAGATTAGCAAGTGGATGAGGATCCATATAAATAGATTTTAGCAAGCAAAGATGCAAGCAAATAGAAGGCACAAGCAAACATGAGATATGACGAGAAAAAGGTGAACGAAAGAGAGGGAGAATAAAATGGCAAATTTTTGTGAAGTGGGGGAGAGGAAAACGAGAGGCAAATGGCAAATAATGTAAATTGCAAGGAGATGAGATTTTTGATTAGGAACCTGGTTATGTTGAAGATCCTCCCAGGCAACGGCGCCAGAAATTCTCCTTGATGGTAGCTGCAACTACGTCGGTAATTCCCTGGAGAGGGAGGGATGATGTAGCACAGTGACGATAGGTATTTCCCTCAGTTATGAAACCAGGGTATCGAACCAGTAGGAGAACCAAGCAACACAACGTAAACAACACATGCACACAAACAATAACACCTCAGAACCCGATGTGTTATAGGGGTTGTCAATCCATTCTGGGATACGGCGCCAAAAATTGTGTGTTGATGGGAGAAATTTGTAATAGATTGAAATAAAAGATCACAAATAAAATAAAGTGCAGCAAAGTATTTTTGGATTTTTGGTTTAATAGATCTAAATAAAAATGCAAAGGAAAAGTAGATCGCAAGGCAAATATATGGGAAAGAAGACCCGGGGCCGTAGGTTTCACTAGTGGCTTCTCTCGAGAAAAATAGCAAACGGTGGGTAAACAAATTACTGTTGGGCAATTGATAGAACTTCAAATAATTATGACGATATCCAGGCAATGATCATTATATAGGCATCACATCCAAGATTAGTAGACCAACTCCTGCCTGCATCAACTACTATTACTCCACACGTCGACCGCTATCCAGCAAGCATCTAGTGTATTAAATTCATGGAAAAACGGAGTAATGCAATAAGAACGATGACATGATGTAGACAAGATCCGTTTGTCTATATGGAGGTAGATATAGATCTCGTCCTTTTATCCTTAGTAGCAACGATACATACGTGTCAGTTCCCTTTCTGTCACTCGGATCAAGCACCGTAAGATCAAACCCACTACCGGGAACCTCTTCCCATTGCAAGATAAATAGATCAAGTTGGCCAAACAAAACCCAAATATCGAAGAAGAAATACGAGGCTATAAGAGATCATGCATATAAGAGATCAAAGAAACTCTAATAACTTTCATGGATATAAAAAGATATGACTGATCATAAATTCAAAGTTCATCAGATCCCAACAAACACGCAGCAAAAGAGTTACATCATATGGATCTCCAAGATACCATTGTATTGAGAATTCAGCGAGAGAGAGAAAGCCATCTAGCAACTAACTACGGACCCGAAGGTCTAAAAAGAGCTACTCACGCATCATTGGAGAGGCACCAATGGAGGTGGTGAAACCCATTCCAAAATAGTGTCTAGATTGGATCTGGTTGTTCTCGACTCTGCGGCGGCTGGATGAATATTTCGTCGATGCCTTTAGGGTTTCTGGAATATTGTGGTATTTATAGAGCAAAGAGGCGGTCCGGGGGTACCCAAGGTGGGCACAACCCACCAGGGCGTGCCTGGGCCTCCTAGCGTGCCCTGGTGGGTTGTGCCCCCCTCGGGGCACCCCCAGGTGCAAGCAGGGCCCATTGCCTTCCTTCTAGCCCCATAAAAAATCATCGTGGAGTTTCATGGCATTTGGACTCCGTTTGATATTGACTTTCTGCGATGTAAAAAACATGAAAAAAACATCAACTAGCACTTGGCACTATGCCAATAGGTTAGTACCAAAAAAGATATAAAATGACTATAAAATGGTCTTAAAACATTCAAGATTGATAATAAAACAGCATGGAACAATCAAAAATTATTGATACGTTGCAGATGTATCAAAGGTAAGTCCGTGAACCATGCCAACATTTGGATGCATACATCAGGAAGTTCAGTCAGACAGCTCGACAGCCCTCGGACGACCACATGTCAATCGACTGATGGACCACCACTCGGACATAGAAGGTAGGAGGACGTCATGGGAGCTACAACGGTCGAGGAATCCTAAATCATCCCTTAACTAGAGTCATGGCTACAGTTACTTGTAACTGTAGTAGTAGAGGCTCATCTTACATTCTTAAGAAGTTGATCCCCACTACTACCAATTTTTTTAACATGCACACTATCCACATCATCATACTTGCCACATCAGCCTTCAGTTGCAAATACCAACCAATGATCAGCCGTCAGTCTCTTTCTCTCTCAGCGCTCAATTCACCTGCATACATTTACACACAGTGGCGAAAATAATCTTTTCTTAGGGAAAGGAAAACACCCCCGTACCACACCAAACTAGCCACACGACCGCGTGGTGATGCGAATCATCGCCTCGTCGCCCAACCATCCGTCCATCCCATATCTGACCCCTTCCCTCCCCAAACCGTCAAATCCCACCTCGCCGTCGCCTCCAATCTCCCCACCTCGCCATCGCCATGGGCAAGAAGCAGTAGCTCGAACCGCAATCCAACTTGGCAGCAAAGTCCGCTACCGCGAAGGCTTTAGCTGCCGCTAAGATCGTCGAGCCGGCAACCCCTCACCCTATCTCACGGCGACCCCCAACCAATATCGACGTCAAGCCGGCTCGCTCCTCCTGCATGGCCGCCGATCAGCGATCCCCACACTCAATCTCGGCGTGAAGCCCGCTCTTCGCGCACGGCTCTCGGTCTTCGTTGCCTGCGACGCGGCGCCTTCCTGGGTGCTGGGCCGTGAGCTGGGCCATGATCCCATTGTCGAACACCTAGGTCATCGAGGAGCCGCTCCTCCGGCACGGCTGCTATTCTTCATCACCTTCGATGTCTCCTGAGCGCTAGGATGCGGGTCGGGCGTGGTTCCATTGCAGTCCACCGTAGGTCGTCGAGGAGCAAGCCGTTCGTTCCTCTGCTCAGCTTCCATCCCACTTTTAGGTAAAGACTCAGATATTTTCATTGTAACATTCATATGCTGGTTGAGGAATTGGCAACGTATCATGTATTTAGATGCACAAATTCGAATGATAGTGTAATTCCTGATATTTTCCCCCTGATGTGACATCAAGATCAATCTGTATGTTGTACAGTTGTACTACCAAAACTGAACTTTCCATGCACTTCTCTTTGTCAGATGCACAGAGATTAACAAAGAGCATGTTTGAAGAGGTTTATTAGTAACGGAATTCCCTTTGTAAATTCACATCCAAGATTTAATAACCGATGGGGTATAGAGATGCTGACTGATTTTCCTGAGTAGGTATTGCCCCATATGATGGTAAGATACCCTCTATTTCATGATTGAGCTTTCTATATAATATTATCAACCAAACTACAATTTATCTACTTTTAGTTTTCCTTTTTTTAGCAAAAAATAGTCGGGAAGACCCCTACTTATTTTTTCCTTTATCTTAAAGTCAAATCTCTACTGTAATTTAGGCTTTTTGTTGCCCAAACAGCTCTGTTGACTAATTAAGAAAGTTAGCATTTGCTACTATTGTTCATACCATTCAACTAGCCTCCTTGCTATGGATGAGGATTAGTGGATGAAGCACAAAGAAAGATAAGTGGTGAATATTTGGAACATGCTAATTTAATTTTAGTATGAAGTATCCCTTACATTGTAGCTATCTGTCGCTGTCACAGATATATTATCTTCGTTGGACATAACATGGCTCACCTTGGTCCATTGTGAAGGCAATGAGGTTGGATATTCCTGATCGTTAGTTTTTTCTCTTCATTTTATAATTTACTATAATATATTTGCTTCATTTCCATTTTCACAGGACTCTTCTGAAGTTTACCATTCTGAAGGATGAATATTTCGTGTTAGGCATGAAACAAGAGGGATTTGTGCATCTTCAATGCAATCTTTAGATGAAAGGAACACTGAACACATATATGTTGCGCCAATGTTCATTCATATTGATGTATACAATTCAGGAAGAAGTCGCTGCTTGCATATTTAAGTTTCCTTAGTTAGTTGTCAGGTGAGTATAATTTACTGTCTCTAATACAGGAAGCGTCTTTTTTACACTTCCCTTGAATAGTTAAGCTCTATGATGTATCACAGATTCATGACACAGAATAGCTATACAGTTTTGTGGAACTTCACTACAATCAACAACAGTAGTCTGATAATCAAAATTTTGTATGTATCTTACATTCTTTTAGTTTTCCTATATCACGTGATTATGAATTCCCGCTGCAACGCGCGGGGTATCATTAGTTATACTAGTAGCTGGCCCATTCAGTGTCATTAAATGCCTCGGCGGCGTGGGAGATATGGGGCAGTAGCGCACTCTATATAAGTCGCACCCCACTCCACAGCCAGGCACGAGTAACCTTTGTAACCATACCCATCAAATCAAAGCAAGCCCCGGGCACGAGACGTAGGGCTTTTACCTCCACCCAGAGGGGCCTGAACTCGTTAAACACAGAGTGTTACACATGTGCCGTAGCTAGGTTCTGCCACTTATTCGTACCCCTAGTACTCATTGTCAGGATCGTAACCCTGACAATGACCACGTGTTCAGAGAGAGAGAGGTGTCGATAAAAATAAAATACGGACATGGAAGCATCATGGTCGTTATCATAACAGAAATATAGCATCATAAAACTCCGCATGCTAGAGTAACAATTCATTCACAAGCTAAAGTATGAAACATAAACTTTATTGGAAACTAACAAACTATGATTTTAGTCATTGAAACCATCACAATCCATCATATTTTCAGAAAGAGTCGATGTTACTGCTAAAGAATATATAGAGAGGGGTAGGGATGAACACATCAAAGTAAAAGATAGGCCCTTCGCAGAGGGAAGCAGAGGTTTTCACACGCTTTTTTTTGGATGTGCAAGCTCTTAATGCAAAGGAACGTCACTTTATATTGCCCCTTGTGATAGCAATCTTTATTATGCGGTATGTTGCTTTTATTTCTTCACCATCACAAGATTGTACAAAGCTTATTTTTCCCTTACAATAAAAGATCATACATATTTAGGAGCAATTTTATTGCTTTTCACCGATGACAACTTACTTGACGGATCTTATTCAATCCGTAGGTATATGCGGTGGACCCTCATGACATGAAACTGGGTTTAAAGGTGTTGGATGCACAAGTAGTATCTCTACTTAGTGCGAATTTTTGGCTAGCAAAAGATTCTAAACAAGCACCACATGTTAAAAGATCCATAACAATATAACTTCTATGTGAATGTAAACAACCATAACTCATTACGTTGTCTTCCTTGTCCGACATTGACTAATTGATATAAAATAATTGATGGGGGCTCCCAATCATAAAAGATGTCCGAGATAGTATATTTATATGTGAGACCTCACTTCCTTCACTCCTTTTTCATGTATTGCACCAATGACCAATGCTATGCTTGGCAACTTCCAACAAATTTTATCAACTATACTTCTTTTATGTGAAGTCATTACTCCCCATGTTTGTAGAATATGATCTTTTATTCTTTTATTTTCCATTGCTAAGATGGAAATAAGAAAGTAAAGCAGAACTCAAACTAATCTATATTTTATATCTCGCACACGATTACATAGACCTATATATCTCTAAGATGCACTCAAAAATAGATCATACTAAAGCTTTATTATTCTAACTCGCAAAATAAGTAAGGATCGAACTAAGGTAGATAATGATGATAAAATGTTGGGGAACGCAGTATTTCAAAAAAATTCCTACGATGAAGCAAGATCTATCTAGGACATGCATAGCAACGACATGGGAGACTGTGTCTATGTACCCTCGTAGACCGAAAGCGGAAGCGCTAAGTAACGCGGTTGATGTAGTCGAACGTCTTCGCGATCCAACCGATCAAGTACCGAATGCACGGCACCTCCACGATCTGCACACGTTAAGCTCGGTGACGTCCCTCGTACTGTTGATCCAGCTGAGGCCCAGGGTGAGTTCCTTCAGCACGATCCTACTCCAAGTAGGGGTAGGTTTCCCCCTTTCCTAGTCCAAGATGGAGAAGAAGGGAAAGATGAGAGAATAGAAGGAAGGGGGGGGGGCGCCCCCCTTCCCCTTGTCCAATTTGGACTAGGCAAGGGGGGGCGCTCCACCTCTGGCCGGCCCTCTCTCTTCTCCACTAAGGCCCATTGTGGCCCATTAATCCCTGGGGGGGGGGGGTTCCGGTAACCTCCCGGTACTCCGGAAAATACCCGATACACTTCGGAACCATTCTAGTGTCAGAATATAACCTTCCAATATACCAATCTTTATGTATCGACCATTTCGAGACTCCTAGTCATGTCCGTGATCTCATCCGGGACTCCAAACAACCTTCGGTACATCAAATCACATAACTCATAATACATATCGTCATCGAACATTAAGCGTGCAGATCCTACGGGTTCGAGAACTATGTTGACATGACCGAGACATATCTCTAGTTAATAACAAATAGCGGAACCTGGATGCTCATATTGGTTCCTACATATTCTAAGAAGATCTTTATCAGTCAAACCGCACAACAACATACGTTGTTCCCTTTGTCATCGGTATGTTACTTGCCTGAGATTCGATCATCGGTATCATCATACCTAGTTCAATCTCGTTACTGGCAAGTCTCTTTACTCGTTCCGTAATGTATCATCCCACAACTAACTCATTAGTCACATTGCTTGCAAGGCTTATAGTGATGTGCATACCGAGAGGGACCAGAGACACCTTTCCGACAATCTGAGCGACAAATCCTAATCTCGATCTATGCCAACTCAACAAACACCATCAGAGACACCTGTAGATCATCTTTATAATCACCCAGTTACGTTGTGACATTTTATAGCACACTAAGCGTTCCTCCGGTATTCGGGAGTTGCATAATCTCATAGTCATAGGAACATGTATAAGTCATGAAGAAAGCAATAGCAATAAACTAAACGATCATAGTGCTAAGCTAATGGATGGGTGTAGTCCATCAGATCACTCTCTAATGATGTGATCTCGTTCATCAAATGAAAACACATGTCCATGGCTAAGAAACTTTAACCATCTTTGATTAACGAGCTAGTCAACTAGAGGCATACTAGGGACACTCTGTTTGTCTATGTATTCACACATGTACTAAGTTTTCGGTTAGTACAATTCTAGCATGAATAATAAACATTTATCATGATATAAGGAAATATAAATAACAACTTTATTATTGCCTCTGGGGCATTTTCCTTCAGTCTCCCACTTGCACTAGAGTCAATAATCAAGTTCACATCGTCATGTGATTTCACACCAATAGTTCACATCTTCATGTGACTAATATCCAAAGGGTTTACTAGAGTCAATAATCTAGTTCACATCGCTATGTGATTAACACCCAAAGAGTGATCATGTTTTGCTTGTGAGAGAAGTTTAGTCCGCGGGTCTGCAAAATTTAGATCAATATGTATTTTGCAAATTTCTATGTCTACAATACTCTGCACGGAGCTACACTAGCTAATTGCTCCCACTTTCAATATGTATCTAGATCAAGACTTAGAGTCATCTAGGTAGGTGTCAAAAGCTTGCATCGACGTAACTCTTTACGACGAACTCTTTTATCACCTCCATAACCAAGAAATATTTCCTTAGTCCTTTAAGGATAATTTTGAACGCTCTCAAGTGATCTACTCCTAGATCACTATTGTACTCCCTTGCCAAAATCATGCTAAGGTATACAATAGGTTTGGTACACACCATAGTATACTTTATAGAACCTATGACTGAGGCATAGGGAATGAATTTTCATTCTCTTTCTATTTTCCGTCGTGGTCGGGTTTTGAGTCTTTACTCAACTTCACACCTTGCAACACAGACAAGAACTCCTTCTTTGACTCATCCATTTTGAACTCCTTCAAAATCTTGTCAAGGTATGTACTCATTAAAAAAACTTATCAAGCGTCTTGATCTATATCTATAGATCTTGATGCTCAATATGTAAGCAGCTTTATTAAGGTCTTTCTTGGAAAAAATCCTTTCAAACACTCCTTTATGCTTTCCAGAAAATTGTACATCATTTCCAATCAATAATATGTCATTCACATATACTTACCAGAAAGGTTGTAGTGCTCCCACTCACTTTCTTGTAAATATAGGCTTCACCGCAATTCTGTATAAAACCATATGCTTTGATCAACTCATCAAAGCATATATTCCAACTCCGAGATGCTTGCACCAGTCCATAGATGGTTCACTGGAGCTTGCGCACTTTGTTAGCATCTTTAGGATTGACAAAACCTTCTGATTGCATCATATACGACTCTTCTTTAATAAATCCATTAAGGAATGTAGTTTTGATATCCATTTGCCAGATTTCATAAAATTCGGCAACTGCTAACATGATTCGAACAGACTTTTAAGCATCGATAGAGTGAGAAAAACTCATCGTAGTCAACACCTTGAACTTGTCGAAAACCTTTTGCGACAATTCGAGCTTTGTAGATAGTAACACTACTATCAGCATCTGTCTTCCTCTTGAAGATCCATTTATTCTGAATGGCTCGCCGATCATCGGGCAAGTTTGCCAAAGTCCACACTTTGTTCTCATACATGGATTCTATCTCAGATTTCATGGCCTCAAGCCATCTGTCGGAATCTGGGCTCATCATCGCTTCCTCATAGTTCGTAGGTTCATCATGGTCTAGCAATATGACTTCCAGAATAGGATTACCGTACCACTCTGGTGCGGATGTACTTTGGTTGACCTGCGAGCTTCGGAAGTAACTTGATCTAAAGTTTCATGATCATCATCATTAACTTCCACACTAATTGGTGCAGGCATCACTGGAACTGATTTCAGTGATGAGCTACTTTCCAATTCGAGAGAAGGTACAATTACCTCATCAAGTTCTAATTTCCTCCCACTCACTTCTTTTGAGAGAAACTCCTTCTCTAGAAAGGATCCACTCTTAGCAACAAAGATCTTGCCGTCGGATCTGTGATAGAAGGTTTACCCAACAGTTTCTTTCGGGGTATTCTATGAAGACGCACTTCTCCGATTTGGGTTTGAGCTTATCAGGCTAAAACTTTTTCACATAAGCATCGCAACCCCAAAATTTAAGAAACGACAGCTTAGGTTTCTTGCTAAACCATAGTTCATACGGTGTCGTCTCAACGGATTTTTAGACGGTGCCCTATTTACCGTGAATGCAACTGTCTCTAATGCATAACCCCAAAATGATAGTGGTAAATCGGTAAGAGACATCATCGATCGCACCATATCTAATAAAGTACGGTTACGACGTTCGGATACATTATTACGATGTGGTGTTCCAGGTGGCGTGAGTTGCGAAACTATTCCACATTGTTTCCAATGAAGACCAAACTCATAACTCAAATATTCACCTCCATGATCAGATCGTAAAACTTTATTTTCTTGTTACGATGATTTTCCACTTCACTCTGAAATTCTTTGAACTTTTCAAATGTTTCAGACTTGTGTTTCATTAAGTAGATATACTCATATCTGCTCAAATCATCTATGAAGGTTAGAAAATAACGATACCCGTCCCGGGCCTCAACACTCATTGGATCGCATACATTAGTATGTATTATTTCTAACAAGTCTGTTGCTCGCTCCATTGTTCTGGAGAACGGAGTCTTAGTCATCTTGCCCATGAGGCATGGTTCGCAAGTATCAAGTGATTCCAAAATGCCATCAGCATGGAGTTTCTTCATGCGCTTTACACCAGTATGACCTAAACGGCAGTGCCATAAATAAATTGCACTATCATTATTAACCTTGCATCTTTTGGCTTCAATATTATGAATACATGTATCACTACAATTGAGATTCAATAAACCATTCACCTTGGGGGTATGACCACATAAGGTTTTATTCATGTAAACAGAATAACAATTATTCTTTGACTTAAATGAATAACCGTATTGCTATAAATATGATCCAATCATATTATGCTCAACCCAAACACCAAATAACATTTATTTTAGGTTCAACACTACTCCCAAAGGTAAAGGGGGTGTGCGATGGTGATCTTATCAACCCTGGAATTACGTCGAACACACATCGTCACCTCGCCCTCAGCTAGTCTCTGTTCATTTTGTAACTCCTGTTTCAAGTTACTAATCATAGCAACTGAACCAGTATCAAATACCCAGGGGCTACTATGAACACTAGTAAAGTACACATCAATAACATGTACATCATATATACTTTTGTTCACTTTGCCATCCTTCTTACCCGCCAAGTATTTGGGGCAGTTCCGCTTTCAATGACCATTTCCTTTGCAGTAGAAGCACTCAGTTTCAGGCTTAGGTCCAGACTTGGGCTTCTTCACTTGAGTAGCAACTTGCTTGTCGTTCTTCTTGAAGTTCCCCTTCTTCCCTTTGCCCTTCTTCTTGAAACTAGTGGTCTTGTTGACCATCAACACTTGATGCTCCTTCTTGATTTCTACCTCTGCAGCCTTTAGCATTGTGAAGAGCTCGGGAATTGTCATATCCATCCCTTTCATATTATAGTTCATCATGAAGCTTTTGTAGTTTGGTGGCAGTGATTGAAGAACTCTGTCAATGACACTGTCATCAGGAAGATTAACTCCCAGTTGAGTCAAGTGGTTGTGGTACCTAGACATTCTGAGTATATGTTCACTAACAGAACTATTCTCCTCCATCTTGCAGCTATAGAACTTATTGGAGACTTCATATCTCTCAATTCGGGCATTTGCTTAAAATATTAACCTCAGCTCCTGGAACATCTCATATGCTCCATGACATTCAAAACGTCTTTGAAGTCCCGATTCTAAGTCGTAAAGCATGGCACACTGAACTATCGAGTAGTCATCAACTTTGCTCTGCCAGACATTCATAACATCTTGTGTTGCTCCTGCAGCGGGCTTGGCACCTAGCGGTGCTTCCAGGACATAATTCTTTTGTGCAGCAATGAGGATAATGCTCAAGTTACGTACCCAGTTCGTGTAGTTGCTACCATCATCTTTAAACATAGTTTCTCTAGGAACATATCATAAATAAAACAGGGAAGCTATACGCGAGCAATTGATCTACAACATAGATATGCATATACTATCAGGACTAAGTTCATGATAAATTTAAGTTCAATTAATCATATTACTTAAGAACTCCCACTTAGATAGACATCCCTCTAATCATCTAAGTGATCATGTGATCCATATCAACTAAACCATGCCCGATCATCATGTGAGATGGAGTAGTTTTCAATGGTGAACATCATTATGTTGATCATATCTACTATATGATTCACGCTCAACCTTTCGGTCTCATGTTCCGAGGCCATATCTGCATATGCTAGGCTCGTCAAGTTTAACACGAGTATTCTTCTTGTGCAAAACTGGCTTGCACCCGTTGTATGTGAACGTAGAGCTTATCACACCCGATCATCACATGGTGTCTCGGCATGACGAACTGTAGCAACGGTGCATACTTAGGGCGAACATTTGTACCTAGAAATTTAATGAGAGATCATCTTATAATGCTACCGCCGTACTAAGCAAAATAAGCTGCATAAAAGATAAACATCACATGCAATCAATATAAGTGATATGATATGGCCATCATCATCTTGTGCCTTTGATCTCCATCTCCAAAGCACCATCATGATCACCATCGTCACCGGCTTGACACCTTGATCTCCATCGTAGCATCGTTGTCGTCTCGCCAACTATTGCTTGCATGACTATCGCTACCGCTTAGTGATAAAGTAAAGCAATTACATGGCGATTCCATTTCATACAATAAAGCGACAACCATATGGCTCCATGCTACCTCTTGAGGATGCGTTGGTTTTCCCTTGAAGAGGAAAGGGTGATGCCACAAAGTAGCGTAAGTATTTACCTCAGTTTTTGAGAACCAAGGTATCAATCCAGTAGGAGATTACACGCAAGTCCCACATACCTGCACAAACAAACAAGAACCTCGCAACCAACGCGATAAAAGGGGTTGTCAATCCCTTCACGGTCACTTACGAAAGTGAGATCTGATAGAGATATTAAGATAAATATTTTTGGTATTTTTGTTGTATAGATTGGAAAATAAATATTGTGAAATAAACGCCGATAGAAATAACAAGTTGATAGGAAAATAATATGATGGAAGATAGACCCGGGGGCCATAGGTTTCACTAGTGGCTTCTCCCAAGATAGCAAATTCTACGGTGGGTGAACAAATTACTATCGAGCAATTGATAGAACATTGCATAGTTATGAGAATATCTAGGCATGATCATGTATATAGGCATCACGCCCGCGACAAGTAGACCAAAACGATTCTGCATCTACTACTATTACTCCACACATCGACCGCTATCCAGCATTCATCTAGAGTATTAAGTTTGTAAGAACAGAGTAATGCATTAGGCAAGATGACATGATGTAGAGGGATAAACTAAAGCAATATGATATAAACCCCATCTTTTTATCCTCGATGGCAACAATACAATGCGTGCCTTGCTGCCCCTGCTGTCACTGGGAAAGGACACCGCAAGATTGAACCCAAAGCTAAGTACTTCTCCCATTGCAAGAAATATCAATCTAGTAGGCCAAACCAAACTGATAATTCAAAGAGACTTGCAAAGACATTAAATCATGCATAAAAGATTTCAGAGAAGAATCAAATATTGTTCATAGATAATATTGATCATAAACCCACAATTAATTGGATCTCAACAAACACACCGCAAAAAGAATTACATCGAATAGATCTCCAAGAGAATCGAGGAGAACTTTGTATTGAGATCCAAAGAGAGAGAAGAAATCATCTAGCTAATAACTATGGTCCTGAAGGTATGCAGTAAACTACTCACACATCATCGGAGAGGCTATGGTGTTGATGTAGATGCCCTCCGTGATTGATTCCCACTCTGGTGGAGCGCCGGAAAAGTCCCCAAGATGGGATCTCACTGATACAGAAGGTTGCGGCGGTGGAATTAGGGTTTCGTGGTGCTCCAGGATGTTTTCAGGGTATATGGGTATATATAGGAGGAAGAAGTATGTCGGTGGACCTGCGAGGGGCCCACGAGGGTGGGGGGCATGCCTGGCCCCCCTGGGCGCGCCCTCCTGCCTCGTGGCCTCCTCGCTTGTTTCTTGACGTCCACTCCAAGTCTCCTGCATCATGTTTGTTCCAAAAATAACTCTCCCGAAGGTTTCATTCCGTTTGATATTCCTTTTCTGCGAAACACTAAAATAGGCAAAAAAAACAGCAATTTGCAATGGGCCTTTGGTTAGTAGGTTAGTCCCTAAAATAATATAAAAAGGTATATTAAAGCCCATTAAACATCCAAAAAATATAATATAATAGCATGGAACAATCAAAAATTATAGATACGTTGGAGACGTATCAAGCATCACCAAGCTTAATTCCTGCTCGTCCTCGAGTAGGTAAATGATAAAAATAGAATTTTTTATGTGGAATGCTACCTAGCATAATTCTCAATGTAATTTTATTTATTGTGGCATGAATGTTCAAATCCGAAAGATTCAAGACAAAAGTTTAATATTGACATAAAAATAATAATACTTCAAGCATACTAACAAAGCAATCATGTCTTCTCAAAATAACTTGGCCAAAGAAAGTTATCCCTACAAAATCATATAGTCTGGCTATGCTCTATCTTCATCACACCAAGTATTTAATCATGCACAACCCCGATGACAAGACAAGAAATTTTTTCATACTTTTGATGTTCTCAAACTTTTTTAATCTTCACACAATACATGAGCGTGAGCCATGGATATAGCACTATAGGTGGAATAGAGTGGTGGTTGTGGAGAAGACAAAAAGGAGAAGATAGTCTCACATCAACTAGGCGTATCAATGGGCTATGGAGATGCCCATCAATAGATATTAATGTGAGTGAGTAGGGATTGCTATGCAACGGATGCACTAGAGCTATAAGTGTATGAAAGGTCAACAAAAGAAACTAAGTGGGTGTGCATCCAACTCGCTTGCTCACGAAGACCTAGGGCATTTTGAGGAAGCCCATCATTGGAATATACAAGCCAAGTTCTATAATGTAAAATTCCCATTAGTATATGAAAGTTACAACATAGGGGACTCTCTATCATGAAGATCCTGGTGCTACTTTGAAGCACAAGTGTGGTAACAGGATAGTAACATTGTCCCTTCTCTCTCTTTTTCTCTCATTTTTTATTTTGGTCCTTTTCTCTTTTTTTATGGCCTCTTTTTTTTAGTCCAGAGTCTCATCCCGACTTGTGGGGGAATCATAGTCTCCATCATCCTTTCCTCACTTGGGACAATTATCTAATAATGATGACCATCACACTTTTATTTACTTACAACTCAAAAATTACAACTCGATACTAGAACAAAATATGACTCTATGTGAATGCCTCCGGCGGTGTACCGGGATGTGCATTGAATCAAGAGTGGCATGTATTAAATAATTATAAAGGTGGCTTTGCCACAAATACGATGTCAACTACATGATCATGCAAAGCAATATGACAATGATGTAATGTGTCATAACAAATGGAATGGTGGTAACTTGCATGGCAATATATCTCAGAATGGCTATGGAAATGCCATAATAGGTAGGTATGGTGGCTGTTTTGAGGAAGGTATATGGTGGGTGTATGGTACCGGCGAAAGTTGTGCGGTACTAGAGAGGCTAGCAATGGTGGAAGGGTGAGAGTGCATATAATCCATGGACTCAACATTAGTCATAAAGAACTCACATACTTATTGAAAAAATCTATTAGTTATCAAAACAAAGTACTACGCGCATGCTCCTAGGGGATAGATTGGTAGGAAAAGACCATCTCTCGTCCCCGACCGCCACTTATAAGGAAGACAATCAATAAATAAATCATGCTCCAACTGCATCACATAACGGTTCACCATACGTGCATGCTACGGGAATCACAAACTTTAACACAAGTATTTCTCAAATCCATAACTACTCAACTAGCATGACTCTAATATCACCATATTCATACCTCAAAACAATTATTAAGTATCAAACTTCTCATAGTATTCAATGCACTTTTTATGAAAGTTTTTATTATACCCATCTTGGATGCCTATCATATTAGGACTAGTTTTATAACCAAAGCAAATTACCATGCTGTTCTAAAAGACTCTCAAAATAATATAAGTGAATCATGAAAGATCAATAATTTCTATAAAATAAAACCACCACCGTGCTCTTAAAGATATAAGTGAAGCACTAGAGCAAAATTATCTAGCTCAAAAGATATAAGTGAAGCACATAGAGTATTCTAATAAATTCCGATTCATGTGCGTCTCTCCAAAATGTGTGTACATCAAGGATTATTGTGGTAAACTAAAAAGCAAAGACTCAAATCATACAAGACGCTCCAAGCAAAACACATATCATGTGGTGAATAAAAATATAGCCTCAAGTAAAGTTACCGATAGACAAAGACGAAAGAGGGGATGCTTTCCAGGGCATCCCCAAGCTTAGTCTTTTGATTGTCCTTGAATTTTACCTTGGTAAGGCTTGGGAATCCCCAAGCTTAGGCTCTTGCCACTCCTTATTCCAAAATCCATCAAATCTTTACCCAAAACTTGAAAACTTCACAACACAAAACTCAACAGAAAATCTCATGAGCTTTGTTAGTATAAGAAAACAAACCACCAATTCAAGGTACTGTAATTAACTCATTATTTATTTATATTGGTGTTAAACCTAATGTATTCCAACTTCTCTATGGTTCATACACCCCGATACTAGCCATAGATTCATCAAAATAAGCAAACAACACACGAAAAACAGAATCTGTCAAAAACAGAACAATCTGTAGTAATCTGTAGGTTTCGAATACTTATGTAACCCCAAAAATTCTGAAATAAATTGTTGGACGTGAGGAATTTGTCTATTAATCATCCGCAAAAAGAATGAACCTAATCTCACTCTCCAGTAAACAATGGCAGCAAATCTTGTGAGCGCTGAAGTTTCTGTTTTTTACAGCAAGATCGCAAAGACTTCCCCCAAGTCTTCCCAAAGGTTCTACTTGGGAAAAACACTAATTAAAAACATAAAACCAAATATAAACAGAACCTAGATGAATTATTTATTATTAAACATTAACAAAAAGTAAAGAACAAAAATAAAATTGGGTTGCCTCCCAACAAGCTCTATCATTTAACACTCCTAGCTAGGCATTAAGATTTCAATGATGCTCACATGAAAGACAAGAATTGAAGCACAAAGAGAGAATCATAAAATATATGACAAACAAGTTTAAGTCTAACATGCTTCCTATGCATAGGTATTTCATTAGCAAACAAATCAAGGCAAGAAAAAACCACCATATGCAAGGAAGAAGAAAGAAACAATGGCAATCTCAACCTAATGAGAGGAAATTTAGCAACATGAAAATTTCTACAACCATATTTTCCTCCCTAATAATAATTACATGTAGGATCATAATCAAATTCAACAATATAGCTATCACATAAAATATTCTCAACACGATCCACATGCATGCAAAGTTGACACTCTTCCAAAATAGTGGGGTAAACATTAACTGAAGTCATGACCTCTCCAAACCCACTTTTATCAAAAAATTCATAAGATTGAACATTCTCCAAATATGTGGGATCTAAAGTTGACACTCTTCCAAACCCACCTTCAATATTATTGCAAAAATTATTAGCAATCACATATTCATCATGGGGCTTAAATAAATTTTCAAGATCATAAGAAGAATCACCCCAATCATGATCGTTGCAACAAGTAGAGGACATAGCAAAACTAGCATCCCCAAGCTTAGGGTTTTGCATATTGTTAGCACAATTTACATCAATATAATTTATAATAAAATCATTGCAATCATGCTTTTTATTCAAATATCTTTCATGAAGTAATTCATCACACTTTTTGGATTCACGAATTTCAACCAAAACCTCATAAAGATAATCTAGTGCACTCAACTCACTAGCAATAGGTTCATCATAATTGGATCTCTTAAAGAGATTCGCAAGTTGATGAGGATCCATAACAATAGATATTTAGCAAGTGAAGATGCAAGCTAATAGAAGGCACATGGTAACACGAGCAAATAGAAGGACGGCCGGAGGAGGGCGAATGAAACGGCAAAGGTGAAGTGGGGGAGAGGAAAACGAGAGGCAAATGGCAAATAATGTAATGTGAGGGATAAGAGTTTGTGATGGATACATGGTATGTCTTGAGTTGTGCGTAGATCTCCCTGGCAAAGGCGCCAGAAATGGCTAGTTCTCGGGAGATCAAATCTTGACTTGACTTGGTGCAACCTCCCCGGCAACGGCGCTAGAAATCTTTCTTGCTACCTCTTGAGCATGCGTTGGTTTTCCCTTGAAGTGGAAAGGCTGATGCAGCAATGTAGCTTAAGTATTTCCCTCAATTTTTGAGAACCAAGGTATCAATCCAGTAGGAGATTACACGCAAGTCCCATGTACCTGCTTAAACAAACAAGAACCTCGCAACCGACATGATAAAGGGGTTGTCAATCCCTTCATGGTCACTTACGAAAGTGAGATCTGATAGAGTTAATAAGATAAATATTTTTGGTATTTTTGTTGTGTAGATTGGAAAATAAAGATTGCAAAATAAACGGCGATAGAAATAACAAGTTGATAGGAAGATAATATGATGGAAGATAGACCCGGGGGCCATAGCTTTCACTAGTGGCTTCTCTCAAGATAGCAAATTATACGGTGGGAGAACAAATTACTAGCGAGCAATTGATAGAAAAGCGCATAGTTATGAGAATATTTAGGCATGATCATGTATATAGGCATCATGTCCGCGACAAGTAGACCGAAATGATTCTGCATCTACTATTATTACTCCACACATCGACCGCTATCCAGTATGCATCTAGAGTATTAAGTTCATAAGAACAAAGTAACGCATTAGGCAAGATGACATGATGTAGAGGGATAAACTCAAGCAATATGATATAAACGACATCTTTTTATCCTCGATAGCAACAATACAATATGTGCCTTGCTACCCCTTCTATCACTGGGAAAGGACACCGCAAGATTGAACCCAAAGCTAAGCACTTCTCCTATTGCAAGAAAGATCAATCTAGTAGGCCAAGCCAAACTGATAATTCGAAGAGACTTGCAAAGATATTAAATCATGCATAAAAGATTTTAGAGAAGAATCAAATATTGTTCATAGATAATCTTGATCATAAACCCACAATTCACCGGATCTCAACAAACACACCGCAAAAAGAATTACATCGAATAGATCTCCAAGAGAATCGAGGAGAACTTTGTATTGAGATCCAAAGAGAGAGAAGAAGCCGTCTAGCTAATAACTATGGTCCTGAAGGTATGCAGTAAACTACTCACACATCATCGGAGAGGCTATGGTGTTGATGTAGAAGCCCTCCGTGATTGATTCTCCCTCCGGCGGAGCGCCGGGAAAGGCCCCAAGATGGGATCTCACGGGTACAGAAGGTTGCGGCGATGGAATTAGGGTTTCATGGTGCTCCTGGATGTTTTCAGGGTATATGGGTATATATAGGAGGAAGAAGTAGGTCGGTGGAGCTGCGAGGGGCCCACGAGGGTGGGGGGCGCTTGCCCCCTAGGCAAACCCCTCCTGTCTCGTGGCCTCCTTGCTTCTTTCTTGACGTCCACTCCAAGTATCCTGGATCACGTTTGTTCTAAAAATAACTCTCCCGAAGGTTTCATTCCGTTTGGATTCCGTTTGATATTCATTTTTTGCAAAACACTGAAATAGGCAAAAAAATAGCAATTTGCACTAGGCCTTTGGTTAGTAGTCTAGTCCCAAAAATAATATAAAAAGGTATATTAAAGCCCATTAAACGTCCAAAATAGATAATATAATAGCATGGAACAATCAAAAATTATTGATACTTGGAGACGTATCACTCCTGCCAGTTGTCGGTAACTTTGTTGCAAAACATGATCATCTCGTACAACAATTTATATAATCACGTCTTGACCATATCACATCACAACATGCCCTACAAAAACAAGTTAGACGTCCTCTACTTTGTTGTGGAAATTTTTCCGTGGCTGCTACGGGCTTAGCAAGAACCGTCCTTACCTACGCATCAAAACCACAATGATTTTTTCGTCAAGTGTGTTGTTTTAACCTTCAACAAGGACTGGGCATAGTAACACTCGATTCAACTAAAGCTGGAGAAACAGACACCCAATAGCCACCTGTGTGCGAAGCACGTCGGTAGAACCAGTCTCATGAACGCGGTCATGTAATGTTGGTCTGGGCCGCTTCATGTTGGTAAGCAGTATGACTATTATCGCCCACAACTCTTTGTGTTCTACTCGTTCCTATAACATCTACGGATAGACCTGGCTCCGATGCCACTGTTGGGGAATGCGGTATTTAAAAAAAATCCTACGATCACGCAAGATCTATCCAGGAGATGCGTAGCAACGAGAGGGGAGAGTGTGTCTTGCGTACCCTCATAGACCGAAAGGGGAAGTGTTATGTAACGCGGTTGATGTAGTCAAACGTCTTCGCGATCTGCACACGTTCAGCTCAGTGACGCCCCTTGTACTCTTGATCCAGCTAAGGCCGAGGGTGAGTTCCATCAACATGACGGCATGTTGACGGTGATGATGAAGTTACCGACGTAGGGCTTTGCCTAAGCACTACGACAATATGCCGAGGTGGAAAACTGTGGAGGGGGGCACTGCACACGGCTAAAGATCAACTTGTGTGTCTATGGGGTGCCCCCCTCCCCCATATATAAAGGAGGGGGAGGAGGCCGGACGGCCACAAGGGGCGCGCCAAGGGGGGAGGAATCCTACTCCTAATAGGAGTAGGTTTCCCCCTTTCCTAGTCCGAGAAGGAGAATAAAGGGAAGAGGAGAGAACAGAAGGAAGGAGGGGAGCGCCCCCTACCCCTTGTCCAATCCAGACTGGGCAAGGGGGGGGGAGCCACCTCTGGCCGGCCCTCTCTCTTCTCCACTAAGGTCCATTGTGGCCCATTAATCCCCTCGGGGGTTCCGGTAACCTCCCGGTACTCCGGAAAAATACCTGATACACTTCGGAACCATTCCGGTGTCCGAATATAACCTTCCAATATATCAATATTTATGTCTTGACCATTTTGAGACTCCTCTCCATGTCCGTGATCTCATCCGGGACTCCGAACAACCTTCAGTACATCAAATCACATAACCCATAGTACATATCGTCATCGAACGTTAAGCGTGCGGACCCTACGGGTTCGAGAACTATGTAGACATGACCGAGACATATCTCCAGTCAATAACCAATAGCAGAACCTGGATGCTCATATTGGTTCCTACATATTCTACGAAGATCTTTATCGGTCAAACCACACAACAACATACGTTGTTCCCTTTGTCATCGGTATGTTACTTGCCCGAGATTCGATCATTAGTATCATTATAACTAGTTCAATCTCGTTACTAGCAAGTCTCTTTACTCATTCCGTAATTCATCATCCTTCAACTAACTCATTAGTTACATTTCTTGCAAGTCTTATAGTGATGTGCATTACTGAGAGGGCCCAGAGATACCTCTTTGACAATTGGAGTGACAAATCCTAATCCCGATCTATGCCAACTCAACAAACACCATCAGAGACACCTATAGAGCATCTTTATAATCACCTAGTTACATTGTGATGTTTGATAGCACACTAAGTGTTCCTCCGATAATCGTGAGTTTCATAATCTCATAGTCATAGGAACATGCATGTATAAGTCATGAAGAACGCAATAGCGATAAACTAAACGATCATAGTGCTAAGATAACGGATGGGTCTAGTCCATCACATCGTTCTGTAATGATGTGATCCCATTCATCAAATGACAACACATGCCCATGGCTAGGAAACTTTAACCATCTTTGATTAACGAGCTAGTCAAGTAGAGGCATACTAGGGACACTCTGTTTGTCTATGTATTCACACATGTACTAAGTTTCGGTTAATAAATTCTAGCATGAATAATGAACATTTATCATGATATAAGGAAATATAAATAACAACTTTATTATTGCCTCTAGGGTATATTTCCTTCATAAAAGTGGTGGTGATATGGTACTAGGGCACCTCCCCCAAGCTTGGCACAAGCTAAGGGGAGAGCCCATACCCGTGCACTCAATTCTCCTTCTTTGGTGACGGTGGTGATGAAGAAGTAGGCTTGTCCTCTGGATTCCAAGACATAGACTCCCCATCATAAAAAGATGAACGTGTCTCCGGGTCCTGAAATTTGTAGCAAAACTCATACCTTTAAACCTGGCTTCATACTAAGAGTTCAGATTTTGCAAATCATAGATTTGGGCTTGATGGAAATCGATCCTATCATTGAGCTTGAAGATGGCGTATTTGATCTCCTTGTTGTCCAGCTTGTGCTCACGGGTGAATTCTGTGATCATGGAGTGGTCAACGCTGAGTCCACGCTCCACCATCCCCTCACACTTCAACATCTACTGCGCCACTGCTTCTAGCCTGGCCTTCTCGCTTCTGGTCTTCTTAGGCCCTTGGAAGTCCCTGATGTGAAGCACCAACTCATGCATCTCGATCTCCTGGGGGTGTTTCATCACCTCCGGAAGGTAAGGGTTGATGACCTTCTCAAAGAGCTTGTCCTTGGATCAGCTTGGAGGTGCCATGGCGATCTAGGTCTGTCAGAAAAAAGCACGAAACAAGAATAGAACACTACTGCAGGATGCTACTAACGTGACAATACGATCAGAGACCCTTTGACGAAACTATGTGCGATGCATTAATCACAAACGGGGATGTAAAAAAATTGTCAAAAGGTGCAAAACGTTTGCGATGGCGGAGCCATCAAACACGGTTCAGATTTTAGTTGCGTGCGCGATTCAGGGCACACGGTTAACCCGTTCGAACTGTTTGCGATGAGGCAGAACAACAGAAACAGGCAGTCATACCAATGTATGTGCGATATACAGCATACAGTTCGCTCCGATGAACTATTTGCTATTAGGGAATGCAAATAGTTATCCAGATCAAGGTGTGTGTGTGTGTGATATAGGACCTACGGTTCACTCAGACGAACTGTTTTCGATTAGCGAACACAACAGGAACGGTTCAACTTAACAAGATGTGTGTGATACGTGGCAAACAGCCGACTCGGATGAACTGTTTGTGATGAGAAATTTCAACACACACGGTTAATACAGTTAGTTCGTTTGTGATTCTGTGTGTACGAAAAACTTTGAAAATGCAAACTAGTTGCTTGCGGTGGCTAGGAGTATCGCACACGATGCATCTGCGAGTACTCGTGTGCGATGATTAGTAAGTTACACATACGGCCGGAAGGGTGCCATGCTGATCATGGAGTCCGAGAAGACCACCGTCGGAAGGCTGCTAGCTCAGCCTTTTAGCTTATATTTTATTATAATTGTATGCATATGTAGGTCGTGAGTGTATTGGGCCTTGCAACATGTAGCATTTTAAATTATCCTGAATATGTAAGACAATTACTAAGAATTATTAACCGTTGCCATTGTAAATTTGCCTCAATGGCGAGAAGAGCGCGCGTAGGGACGCCAGAGCGGAGCACGCTGCGGCCGCCTCAATGGAGAGCAAAACACGTGGATTGACGTGAGCAGAGCGCGCCACGGCCGCCTCAATGGCAAGCAACCACGTGGTCAACCTTGTGCCATTAATAAATTTTGACCTTATTTCTCATCACATTGCAGATTACAGCACAATAAGTAATTGCAAATATGTTCAGACCTATCAAACTAACATATGTTCACACTTAGCACCGGGCTGTAAAAACTACCCACTCGAAAAGTACTTCACAGTTCCTCTCCTCACCACCCACAAAACTGGTCTTTCCTATCAAGTCATTCCACCATGACCGGTAGGAGGAGTTTAGGGTGGACATATAACCAGACAGCAAAGACCAAGGCCGCGGAAGCACTATAGAGGTCCCGCCGCGAAGCCGCAGCAACAGCAAAGATGTCCCGGCACGCCGCGGAGCCCTCGAACAAGCTCTCACGGGCACGCGAGGGCTCTCACAAGCGCATTCGCGACATCGGCCATCGCGATGAGCCAGCATTTCTGAAGTCCTTCGCTGGCGACGACGACATTCTCGCTGGCGTCACTAGGCAGCAGGAGCTGGTCGACGGCTTGATGAAGCTGCTCAAGATCAGTGATGCCTCTGTTGACAAGGCGACCAACCTCGTCGAGCAACTCATGAGTGACGATGCGAAGCTCTGCAAGGCGCTCGCCGAGAAAGAGGAGGAGGCCGCCGGCTAGAAGATGCTGCATGAGTAGAGCAGTGCCTCGGGGATGATGCTGATAGCGGTCAGCGAGGAACTGATGGGTGACTTGAGGAAGCTCTGGATCGAGCGTGACCAGGAGGTGGAGGAATCCGTGGCTACTTTCAAGCAAAGTCATGAGGAATTGAAGAAGGAGCTGGAGGATGTCGTCGCCCATTGATCCATCGATGAGTAGAGACAGTAGCGACCTAGATCATTGTCTGCAATTTCCTTCTTCTCTTGCCCCCGTGTCTTCTAGGCTTTGCCACATGTGGCATTTTAAATTATCCGGAATATGTAAGACAATTATTATCTGCGCCATTATAAATTTGTCATTGTATTATCCATTGTCATTTTATTTGTGGTCGTATTATCCATTGCCCTATGTGGCAATTTAAATTAGGGCGAAATACGAGTTGAAAACATGAACAAAGCAAATGTTGTCATGGGATCACAAGCAAACACCCTCCATCCAGGTGCTTTAATTAACCCATTAATGGAGAAGTTGTGAGTGAGGCAGGCGGTGGCTGGTGCATGGAGGTCAAAGAGCTCGCTTCCTGGTGAGCATGGGCGGCCTTGCTGCTCGCACATGTCCCGTCGAGCCTACGAGGTGGACAGGATGCAAGTGTCCCATCGAGCCTGCACGGCGGACTGCTCGCACACGTCCCGTTGAGCCTGCATGGCGGACTTCTCGCGCTCGTCCCATCTAATCAAACAGCTACACGCGCGCCACCGAGTATGGTCAAATTTCGACACGGTTAATGTAATACAACCATTTGCGATATTAACGTGTTAGCTTTTTGTTTCAAAAAGGACTTCGTTGGCTACTAATGTGTGCGCCTCTTCTCAAACTGGATGATTTTTTTACCACGGCATATGTGTGCCATGTCATAAAACCATGGCAAGTTTCATGTTTTTTGGGTGAGTTTTTGATTTACTGGGATTTAAAAACCAAGATTCTCATTGTTTCAGGACGACGACAAGTTTGTAACTCATGCACCCAATGACACATGTACGATTTTCCACCTATTTTTGCTTCATTGGAGCATCTGCTTGTAGTTAAAATTCGAATTATGGACTACATTAAATGCATAGAAAACTTAGTAATTAGTAATATATACAATGGCCAAACGAACCCTGGACAGTTTCAAATTTCAGCCTGACAATCCTGTTATTCTATGTTTCCTATAGAAAACAAAGTTCAAGGCAAGAAGAGGCGGCGATTATTGTTTCGCCCACAAGAGGGGCATGTTTCCCGACCGGAACCACGAGGGTTGCGACACTACGGTTTGTAAGAGGCTTGTAATATAGCTTCACCCAAATTGGACAATTATATGTACCATGTAGTGACACCATGCCAAGTTTCATGATTTCCTGGTGAATTTTGGATTTACAGAGATTTAAAAACCGAGATTCGCAATGTTTGTGGCCAAGCCAGGACGGCAAGACGGTTGAATTCGTTCCCATTTGTTCCATGGGACCTAAACATGCACCCAAAGGAAACATGTACATTTTTTCTAGCCATTTTGGTGCACTGGACTATGTATTTCTAGTTACGATTTGAATTATGGATATTAAATGCCTAGAAAACTCAATTAATGAATAAAAAGTCAAACGAACCCTGAATAATTTCAAAGTTCAGCAAGAAACTCCCATTATTCCATGTCATGTGTAGAAGAAAATACAAGGCTAGAAGAGGGAGTGATTATCGTTTGGCCCACAAGGGTGCATGTTTCCATATCTAAGCCATGAGGGTTCTTGCGACAGGTTCCGATTTGTAAGAGGTTTGTAATAAAGCTTGGCCCAAATTGGCAATGTTTTTACCACACCATATATGTGCCATGACATGACACCATGCCACCTTTGATGACTTTCTGGTGAGTTTTTTATTTATGGGGATTTAAAACCCGAGATTCGAAATGTTTGTGGACGAGCCAGGACACCGGTACGATTGTATTTCATTCCCATTCCTGGCATGGGACCTAAACATGCACCCAAGGACAAATGTATAATTTTTCTAGCCATTTTGGTGAACTGGAGCATGTATTTGATGTTTATATTTGAATTATGGACATTAAATTCCTAGGAAACTCAATTAGTGTATAAAAAGGCCAAACGAACCCTGATTAAGTTGAAATATCAGCACGGATGTCATGTCGTTACATGTTGCCCGTGGAAGAAAATAGAAGGCGAGAAGAGGCAGTGATTACATTTCGCCCACAAGGGGAACACGTTTTCCTATTGGAACCATGAGGCTTATTTGAGAGAAGCTCCGGCTTGTAAGAGGTTTGTAATAAAGCTTGGCCCAAATTGGACAATGTTTTTACCACGACATATATGTGCCATGATGTGACACCATGCCACCTATGATGACTTTCTGGTGAGTTTAGGATTTACAGGGATTTAAAAACTGTGATTCCAAATGTTTGAGGATGAGCCAAGACGTGGGTATGGTTGCAATTCGTTCCCATTCCTGGCATGGGACCTAAACATGCACCCAAGGACACATGTATAAATTTTCTAGCCATTTTGTGAATTGGAGCATGTATTTGAAGTTCATATTTGAACTATGGACATTAAATTCCTAGGAAACTCAATTAGTGTATAAAAAGGCCAAATGAACCCTGAATAAGTTTAAGTTTCAGCACGGATATCCTGTCGTTCCATGTTGCCCGTAGATGAAAATACAAGGCGAAAAGAGGCACTAATTACGTTTCTCCCACAAGGGGGACACGTTTCCCTATCGGAACCACGAGGCTTCTTTGGGAGAATCTCCGGTTTGTGAGAGGCTTGTAATAAAACTTGCGACAAAATGGACGAAAAAATTCCTCGACATATATGTGCCATGTCGTGACACCATGACAGGATTCACGATTTTCGGGTTAGTTTTGGATTTACGGGGATTTAAAAACCAAGATTCTTCTCATGAAATGTTTTCAAATAGCACACGGTTCACTCATGAAAGCCGTGTGCCTACCAAACCGTGGCCAATGCCCCCTCCCCCTGCTGCATGCGTGATCTGAGTCCTGCGTTCTGATTGGCCAGAACCCAAACACCACTGATCGTGCATGTGCACCGTTGGATGCTCCCAGATCGAACGACAACCCTGAGGCCTTTCGACGGCACATGCAGTACATGGGTAAGCACTGTGCGCATGTGTCATGCTAGCTCACGCTTCCTTCTCTACTAGGTTTTCTAAATAGGCTACCATTTCTCACTACTCCTCTCATCAGTTTCTCGCCTCTTCTCCCATCATTTTCCCGCTACCAGTGTCAGTGCTCATTGAAGGCTAGCGGCGACACAGCGGCCATGTAAATATCCCACACAGTTTCTAAAAGCACAAATGTGTGTGATAGGAGGGAGCAGGGCCCATGCGGTGACCAGCGTGAAACGCCTTAATGGCAAGGAGACTATTCTTACCAGCAAGGGCCGGCTTCCCATCCGCTAGCCTAGTCGAATAGAACGCATA
Organism: Triticum urartu; assembly: GCF_056163025.1. Lineage (NCBI taxonomy): Eukaryota > Viridiplantae > Streptophyta > Magnoliopsida > Poales > Poaceae > Triticum > Triticum urartu. The sequence goes on along the minus strand of NC_141876.1, from coordinate 356,589,159 downwards.
AGTTAAGCTTGCTCGGGCTGGAGTAGTCCAAGGATGGGTGACCCGATGGGAAGTTGCATATCTCAAGCTTCATATAAATGCTATGACACAGTCATTATAGAGATATATTATATCTCTATTGTGACCTATCAGGGCATTTAATAAACCTTGGGATCCTTGTTTTGCAAATTTGTAGACTATGTTTTTATGGGTTATTTTTTGCTCTAAAAAATTAAAGAATGATTGACTTGACCTGTCATGGCGATTATATAAACCTACTATGTTTTTATGGGTTACTTTTTCCTCTAAAAAAATAAAGAATGACTGACTTCACCTGTCATGGCGATATATATAAACCTTTTTCATGTTGCATGCAGGGTATAGGGGGCAAGGTGTTCTTCTCGAGCATGTCTCCCTTGTGCAGCTTATAGACACGGCACATATCTCTAGGCTCCCGAGGTATATATACTATCCTTTACTGACAATCAGGGGGCCCATGCAATCTATCCCTTTGACCCAACAATGAGAAGTGTTTGACCATGATGGTTTCCTATTGATACTAGTAAGGTACACATGCATTGCACGCATGAGATTTGGTAACCAAATTATGAATAAATACCACGCTATAGCATGTAAGATTTGAGTCATATATGCATGCTGTATATGTTCATTTAATTCTTATAGTTCATCTCATCCAAAATCAATTAATTTTATAAAAAAAATCTATTTTAAGATTCATGGAATTGTGCATGTAAAGCATAAAGTAAATACAAAAGTGACAATTCATTTAGAAAAAAAGTTTGGGCAATTAAGATATGGAAGATTCTAGAGAACAAAGGAGAAGTGCATGTGTGCTGAGGTTTGTGCATTATGCTTAAGTTCAACCATGGAGTCTTCTAGATTGTACATGTGGCAGAATCTGGTGGAATGTAGATGATATCCAACGGCCAGTAGTGCTCAGATTTGACATCTCTGTACCATCGGATTGGCTTCATCCAACGACCAACTTTCAAAGTTATTCACACACTATATAGGGGTATATATATAGATGTGTCCCATGCTAGACCAAATAAAGTTTGAGAACATGCATGGGACGACCCCCCCCCCCCTTACATAACTTCCGGAGGGGGAATGAAGGAGGAGGGAAGGAAGGGGGAGGCCGAATCCCTCCCCTTACTTTATCTCTTCTCACTACAAAAAATACACTTCCGTGATGATACGTGTTTGTCACAGTAGGTCGCGTTTTTTTTCATGCATGTACATCCATGACGATTTTATGACAGAATCAAGATAGTCATACCTGTGCTGTCGTAGAAGTGTTCCATGACATTACCAAAATTATCATCACGGAAGTGTCCACTTCCATCATGATAAATCGCGCGTCACAGAAGTGCTTTCGTCAAGGGTGACCGACATGTGGCATCCACCGTAACGGAACGCCGTTAAGCTATCGGGTTGGGTTTTGGATCCGATAACCCGTTAACAGCCCCGACCAATGGGGATTTTCCACGTGTAAAATCATCATTGGCTGGAGGAGACATGTGTCAGGTCTGCGTTGGCACAGGTGTCACTCATCCAATGGGCGAGACGCGCCTATGATATGTTGACACGTGGACCGGCCCATCAAGTTTAAATGGGCCGACCCAACTGAAGGCCCACAAGATTTTGCGGACCATAATGGGCCGGCCCAGCTAAAGGCCCACGAGATTTTGCGGACCATAATGGGCTGGCCCAGCTAAAGGCCCATAAGATTTTTGTGTGCCATAATGGGCCGGCCCAGGTAAAGGCCCACAAGATTTTTGTGTGCCATAATGGGCTAGCCCAGGTAAAGGCCCACAAGATTCTTGTGGATCATAATGGGCTGGCCTAGCTAAAAGCCCACGAGATTGCGCCGACATTAATGGGCCGGCCCAGCTATAGGCCCACAAGATTTTGAGGATCCTAGTAGGCCGGCCCATTAACTGGCTGCCATGTTTTGGGCCAAATGCCAGCCCATATTTGATCCGGTCCATTAATGGCCTGCCACGCTCCAGGCCTAATAGTGGCCCATATGAGATCCGACCCGTTAAAAGCCTACCACGTTCTGGGCCAAATTACGGCACAGATCATGTCCGACCCTTTAAGAGGCTATGGGCTCAATTATGGCCCATATCAGATTCGTCCCGTCAACGGGACACTATGCTTTTGGGCCCACTTGCTAAAGGCCCACTTAGTAATTCGGCCTCATATTAGTTTTGGCCTGTTAAGGGCCCGTTTAAAATTTCGGCCCTATATTAATTTCGGCCTGTCAAAAGCTCGTCATATAGTTGGGCCTAACTACGGCCCGGTTTACATCCGGCCTGCTCGCAGCCGATATCTCATTGGGCCAAACAAGGACCGAGACAATTTGGGCCTGTTAAAAGCCCGTGATTTGATTCGCACAATCATGGGCCGGGGTTCATTTCGGGCTGCTGCCGGCCCGTGAGCTGTTCGGCATGTTTTAGGCCCAACCTACATCATGATTGCATGACGGACCGATTATGTACCGTAATTTTACGGTTTGGCCGGTTTACTGCGAAGACAGGATATATATACAGTAAAATAACTGCAGCATCGTGAATAAGAAGAAACCTAGACCATACAATAAAGAAATTACGGCATATTACATCCACTGGGCATCAAAGTTCGCCACTATGATAATAAATCACAAGCAGACAACAGATTACATACACTGGGCATCAAAGATCGCCACCAGTGCAAATAAACACGATGACAAAATAATATACAAAACCGACATCACTTCAATAGAGTTCAAGAAAGGTTAGCCCTGCTGGGGAGCTACAGCGCAAGCAGCTGAGCAAGATGATGAGACTGCGCTTGTTCAACACTTATATCTTCCTCACTCTGAAAGATAAACAAGCAGACAGATGACATGTTTTGCACATAAAAGTATCAGTGCTGACAATTCATCACATTTCTTACTGACGAATAAAGTGAGACAGTTTAAAATTGCATTAACACAATATGGTATTGTTCAGGTCAAGACATGGCAGGAAATGACATTGTGAAGGAGTTGGCAGCTTCACGGCACCACTGGATTACAGATCAAGAACTCATAAGTATCAATGGTTAGTGTGCTGTCAATTATACCATTTCAGATTGGCAAATAAAGAGACGGTTTAAATAATAGTAGAATGATATGACATTGTTCATAGTTAAGACATTGCAGAATATGACATTGTGATGTAGTGGGTAGGTTCACCAGACCACTGGATTACGGATGAAGAACAGAAGCATACATGCAGTGCAAAAGAAGATCACTTGCTCTGTATATTTTAATTTACATGGTATGAAGAAGGAACTTGGTTGTACAACTGAAAACTTAAATTGAGAAAGGACAAACTTTTGTTTATGAACTACATAATAAACTTTAAACAAGCAATTTGATGCAAACACCAAAAATAAACAGCTGTTGCAGTCATGCCTAACCAAATATATACAACAAAGTTTGAAGGCTTGAGATGGACAAACTTGTATTATTGGTGAAGACAGGCTCTATAAAGGCCTTGTCCATGCTGATGGGGGGCAATTCAAGAAGTTTACGACCGAATCTTTTTCAAAAGCATTGCCTTTATTCTACATTTTGTTAAGAGTAAATATAGATGTGATAATATACGAAAAAATGGAGACTATTTAAGATAAGATGAAGAGTGATGCTACATAACCAAGTAGCTATAAATGTAAGTGCAGCAATACAGGCAAAAGGTACAGCCAAGAGCAATGCGCAGCTAAACTTCTTCAGTACCATCCTTATGGTAATAGTAAATATAGATCTGATGTGTAGAAAATGGAGGGCAAAGGAAAATAAGCTGCAGAGTGATGGTACATGAACAACTACCTGTCATTATAAGTACACTGATAAAGGACTGCATGTACTTACAAGAACAATGCAGAGCTAAAAAAACATTGGCATTGGATATATTCTACACTAATGTAACCATTCATACAGATCAGATAATTTGGAGCGAACAATTGATAAGCAAGCTATCATGCATACTGCTGTCACATAATGAACCAGGTATGTATGCAAGTACAGTGATACATGACAATAGGTACTAACAAGAGCAAAGCAGCGGGCAGCATATTTGCGATATCCTGTCGTTCTTGTCAAACCGGAATTCTTCTTCGAGTAGATTTCCTGCAAAAAAGATTCGTAAGGAACATGCGGAAAAGTAGAAGTTCAAATTGTCATGTGATTTCATAGACAGTACCTCATCCTAGGAACAAGACAAGTGCATAACAAGGTTTTTCCATTCAATGTCTTCTAAATTTAGCACAGGAGACTTCACCAGAAATTCGTTTATAGACTTGCCATCAAAATATGATTTCCTCAGGTAACACCGATACTGCTGCAATGCTTCCTTGAAAAGCACAAGCAAGCTTTGCTTGTCATGACTATCTAGATTGACCCTCGCCTAGTTACAACAATGTAATGTAAATCATTGATGTGTCCAATCAGCAGAAAACAGGAAAATAATAACCATGAATAACAGCACTTACACATAAGTTGGACAGGAAGATGTGAAAATGGTGTTTGTCTTCACAATAATCTTCCCATGATGGGAATATATGCATGTAGTCCCTAACAACATTGAAAGCATTGTCTTTAAACTGGAAATAAATGGAATGGGGTTCCAATCTGCAGGAATTGGCCGTCTCTGCAGTTGGGATAGGTCTTTGGCCGGTGGATTTGCTGTACTTTTTGCTGGAGTGGGATTTTTCTGTGGTATAGCTAGGGCTATGGCAAATGAAATCGGTATACCTTTTTCTGGAGTGCAGGTCCTGTGTGGTGGGGCTAGTGGTGTGGCCAGTGAAGTATGGGTACAGTCTACTGGAGTCGGTCCTACGTTTTGTGTCACTGGTTGTACAACCAATATAAGTGGGGCACTGTCTGATTTCTCCGGCACCACCATGTTTTTCAAGGACTTTGCTGGTGCTCCTTCAGGTTCGGCAATCACCCTCTTCCTTTTTGATGTCTAATGCACAAGAAAAGCATTTGAGTGGAAAAACATGGTATGATGACAGATTAATATGTATTGATAATGGATGGGCATGGCATCTCGACATATATGATGAGTAAACTAAGCAGATGGCGGTGCAACAAAGTAGAAGAAATGCAAGACAACATATGCAAGATACCCGCAATAAATAAAACATTGCCAAATTAGAACAGGCACCTTGATGGGTGAATAGGATAGGCCATCTGCCTTTGACTCCTCGAGGTTAGAATAGTCATTAGGATCATATTCTGAACAAGAATCAACAGGTGGGGAGCGTATGAGTTTCATTGCATCCAGAATGGCACTCAATGCCTTAGTGCCAATTTTGTAAGTCATTGCAGTGTTTAGCTTCAAGAGTGGACTGCTGCTAGTGCGACACAAAGCAGCTACACAGATCATAATGTAGATATAACAGGAAAACCTTAAGCATCAAAGTAAAATCAGCAAAGTGGAACTTGCTGGAATATATGTGCTAGTATTGCCGGTACGGCTAGAAAGGCTTCGGATACGAGCTCTCTTCAAGTGAAGGTGCGGTACTGTTAATATCAGTGTAACTCTCAAAGGTGACACAGCTCCCTGCATTTCCTTGCTATTCTTATAGGATTCAAGTGGGCAGGCCACTACAAATCCTATTCCTATGTTTACAAGATCCTACGAATCAAAGAGGCTCAAAGTGTCCATCACAACCGACCGTATAGACCTCTACACTGCAAATGTCCCTGCTCATCTTCAGTACAAGGAACATACTGTACTACTATCATACTCCCTCCATTCCAAAATATAAGTCTTGGTAGAGATTTCCACTATGGATCACATACAGATGTATCCAGATACATTTTAGAGTGTAGATTCACTCATTTTGCTCCATATGTAGTCAATGGTGGAATCTATAAAAAGACTTGTATTTAGGAACGGAGAGAGTACATATTAAAGAAGAACGGAAGAGGAACATGGTAAAGAAGAGCAAGCAGATTTTGGATAATAAAATGTTGGTTGCGCAGTGCCCACACATGATGAACCAGAGCGCATTAAGAATGCAACTCCCAGCTGTCTCTCGACCATTTCAGGTAGCTGGATGAAGATCCTACGTCTCCTAACCCTTCTTCCTCATCTCTGATTCTTCCCATACAGAACACCGCACGGGCCGCCGGCCGGACCACCGGCCCCCACCGCCTGTGTTCCTCCGCCACCCCCACCCCCGCCCCAACCCCCACCCGCGTCGAGTTTTCTTCGTTCGGCGAGGCCCCACAACCACCTGAGCCCCTTCGATCGCACCGGCGAACTCCGGCGAGCTCTGAAAAATCGAATGACCCAATTTTGAAATTTAGTCTACTGTGATTTAACTAGTGTGGAATATAAAAGGGGAAAACCATAAGCATTGGGAGTATAGTGTTGAGCGTGCCATGGCGGATCTGAAGGTGTAAACCGGACAAAGGCAACTTCGCAACCAAGACAAGAAATCAGAGTAAAGAAGTGGCGATCTATTTTCTTGCTGCGATAAATAAGTTGAGCAGATACGAAAGAGTACCGCCTCTGGTGCGGCGCCATGTACGCATCTGCTGAGAATTTGTTGGTGTTATGGTAGTGATGGCTGTCGGCAGTGTGGAAGCAGATCTAGGAGGGTAGACGGTGGAGGCGGGGCGCGGTGGACGAGACGGTCGTAGGAGCAGCGCCGGCAAGGTGGACGACGGCGGGGATGAAGCGAGAGGATGGGATGCAAGGATCCCGGTCCGAAGCCGTGGATGAGAGAGGTCGATCTCTTGTAATGGACGGCGGCGTCGGGGTATCAGCTCCGACATGGTAGAGGAGGACGGCGGTGGATGGGGTGGCGGACGGCGGCGGACGGAGGAGGGTGGGGTGGAGAGGGTGTTTTGGCGCCCATGGAGTACGAATGGGGAAAAGGGAGGTAGAGAGGAAGGGGGGAACCATGTATTCAGGGCGTGCTTGTCTCAAATGCAAGGAAATTTACAAACTTAGCCCCCGTTTCAAATTTCTACTACATCACAGCAACATTAGTCGGTTGGGGATAGGACGGTAATCTCGCATACACCGAATATTTGCCGACGAGAGTTTATTTTTGGCGCCCACCGTGTATGAATATGAATCGGGGAGGGAGTCGATTTCGGCCGAGGACACACTATGTTTTGGCGCCCACCGTGTATGAATCCGGGTGAGAGGCGGTTACATCACGTTTGGGTGAAATTACAAACCTACCCCTATCGAAACCTATAGAAATCCAGCAGATAGGCTTTGCGTGGCAGGGATAGGCAGTAGTGATTTCCATCTTGCAGATTTTGGTTTCGGGCGGTTACTGCGACTTTCCCTGCTTCGTTCTAATTTTGCAGAGTGCACGTTTACCGTGCCAACTCAATTCGAATCCCGTTTGTATTCTATTTTTTTTCCGGGCGGGATCCATTTTCAATTGGAATTACATTCTATATACATCATTTTTTATATATACTTTCAAAAGCACAACACCATTTATACATAAATATGGTTTACAAATGGCATGATCTCAGATTCATAAGGTTGTATCCATCAATAGGGATTTTCAAATATTTGAAACCACTTTATGTTGAAATCCAATATATGCATTCCTCGCTAACTGTCTCCAATTAATGTGTGTTTCATGCGGGTTTTTTGTTTACTTCTCAAACATGTATAATGTGTTTCACACACGCAACATATAGTGTAATCCCGTTTAGACATTAATTGCATATAAACCATGCATTGTTTGTAATTGAAGAATCTATGCATCACCAATATTGATAAACTATATAACATTACACGTGTGCCCAAATTCAAATGAATATGCATGTTTGATACACCAATTTGCGTTATGATATTATTGATGTCGTGATCTCCAGTTTAAATATTTGAATCCCCTTTAATCCAGATATTCGTCTCATATAGCTATCACTCATGCTTATATAGGACTATCTCTATGGACCTATACGCGTTCATCGTCTCTCAGGTATCTCTCGTGCTACCTGTATGTCGACAATGATCTTTTATCTTCGTAACACACTGACGGTACTCTCTCCCTCGACCTTCATCACTCTATCTCTCTCTAAGTATATCTCGCTCCCTACTATGTGTCTCTAACTATGATTCTCCATGTGGAATCTCTTTCTCTCACACAAACACAAAAGTTTGTCTCCCGAGGTCTCATTTCTCTCTACTATTCCCATGTGTGCCACTCGCACACCCCTCAAACAGAGATGTCTTTCGCTCCTTAGATATGAGAACCTATGACTCTTCCTCTTCAGTATCTCTTTCTCACACACAAACACAAACTCTGTCTCCCAAGGTCTCATATTTCTCCATTGTTCTCTTGTATGTCGCTCACACACACCCTCTGTCCCTAGAGATATCTTGCGTTCCCTCGTATGTCTCTCTAGCTATCACTCTCGTTGTGAAATATCTTTCTCTCTCGCAGACACAAAACCCCGTCTCTCTGGATCCCATTTCTCCCTGATATCTGTTTGTATGTGACTCACATGCACCCTCTCTCTATCTCTCTCACACCCACACACATAACCCAGCCTTCTCATCCACTCGACTCCTATATCTAACGCACACTAGCTAGCATCTTTATCTTTCTATTTATCTATTTCTCCATCAACCTTCTTTCTCGCCCTCACTCTTGATTCCTATCATACACTACATATGTTTCTCTCTACATGCAGTCAAGTGCCCTCTCACACACATATATAACTTCACCCTTTGAACCACCCGACGGTCATCTCCAACACCCAAACTAGCGGATGTCCCTCTAGCTAGCATCTCCATCTCTGTATCTATCTGTAGTTTCTCCGTCAACATTTCTTTCTCACACGGAGTCTTGCTTCCTATCACCCATACTATATATGTCTCTCCATACATATGCATTTATAGGTTGGTCTCTTTTGCACAATCGTTGTGCCTCACTCCCTCTGCTCGCCATAGATGCATGCTCCAGCCCATGACACTATCTCTTAAAGACAAAAACACATGATCAATTGTCGGGCCTTCTTCCCTGCATTCTCACATGCATGCTATTGTCATACCGATCCGTATCTCCCATGTCGTTGATCTTATGACTTATGTCTTCTTTCTTTTATCTCGATCATGCGCGCGCGCGCACACACATCATACATATACATGTATACCTCTCACACATGCACGTTCAAGGTCTCTATGTCTCCATACGTTGTTAATTACCCTCAATCCTAACGCCACATCGAATCGTTCTCCTCTTTTTTGCACATAACTTCCGCCTGGATGGGTAAAACACACACTCACACTTAACAATCTCCTTCTAGCTACGCCCCCCGCCTCTCACTCTTCCCCTATATCCCCGAAACCAATAAGACCATCCCTTTGTTTAATTCCCGCCTACATGCACCATAGATATATAGTAGTCTTCCTCGGTGTCTCTCGAACAAACACGTTCTCTTGATGTCGACTCCTCTCACGCGCACACACCTTCTCTTCCCTCTCTACGGGCATTTTCTCTCTCGCACCGCATCGTTGGTGGCCTATGCCATACACATCACCTCTCTATGATGAAGCCATGCACACTTAAATTACATCCGCCACAGAGGACCCCGCGACACACACACACGCACACACACACACACACGCACGCACCCCCCCACACACACACTAAGACTCCATCTCTCTCCCACACACACACACATACACACACACACGCACACGCACCCCCCCCACACACACTAATACTCCATCTCTCTCTCTCACACACACACAAACTAAGACTCCATCTCTCTCTCACACACACACAAACTAAGACTCCATCTCTCTCTCCTCTCTCTCTCACACACACATGCTCTAGGCGGAGCATTTGTTCCTACCACCCTTCATCCAACCTTACACGTATGATAAACAATCACCTTTATTTACTTGCATAACATGGACAAATTCCACTTTACTTTAGTAGTCAGCAAACTTATCATCTGTACCCTTATAAAAAACGAGTTGGCGGTGATGGTATGCCTGCCATCTTGTAATACAGAACGTATGATCTATATCTGAGGATAGAAAGCAAACTATGATAATTTTACAAAAGATACCCGCACCTCTCTCCACATCATTATCTTCCGCAACCTCATTGCTCAGCAATTAAAAAGGAATAAGTCTCTGGAACAATCTAGCATGCATGGTGTCCGTTGCCGCCTGCCGGCGCCATCCATCCCCATGCCTCTGCCCATTCTGACCACCAGTCACCACCATGCTCCACTCCTCCTCACCTTATCTCTCATCTTTCATTTTTTTCGATGACATTCTCGAGATACCAGTTTTCCGATAAAATTATCGAGATATCATTAGTTTTTACACATGGGATTACTCCTGCATGGGTCAATCACAACAGGTGGTTTGTAAAAAAAATGCATATTGATGTTCCCTACAATGCACGAGGATCTTGCTTGTAATTATATAACGCAAATCATGAGCAGGAAGTGACATTTTTTGACACAACCACGTTAGCATGGCCACGTAAATCACTAGCTAAAGTAAATACCATTATACTTATATCCCGATGCAAAAGGTTGAGTACATGTCCGAAGAGTAGAGTCGCACACACGCACTCTGTCTCTCAGAATCTCTCTCTCACACACACACACCAGCTACGTGACGCCCACTTAACCAGACACGTATGTTACAATTTGTGCACCCGTGGGTACACGTGATGCTGCGCATTTATTTAAGCTGGAAGGCGAACCCAAACGGTAGGTGCATTCATTCCCCTCCCGCCGCCTCTTCTCTGGTCACCGTCGCCCGGTAGCCATGGGCCGGCCGAAGGTAACAACATACGCCATACTCCCGCCGGAGCGGTGCTTTACTATGGAAATTTTAGTGGTCATGCATGCATCTTTTTGTGCTAGCACTCCTATATAATGGTTGATCGATCGCTTCCCGCGGACGTGCGCGGGCGGTGGAAGATGAAGGAGAAGGGAAGCAGGCTATGGAGTAATGTTTTTTACCACAATTTCTTAGGAAACTGAGTGCAATAATTGAGTAGTTTTGGAAACTACCAGTACTACACCTAAAACGGTTCAAAACCTATACTCCCTTGCCAGCGCGCGCTTCCTGCGTGAAACGGTCAGCGTCGCCCTAGAGCGTCAGTGACGCATTAATGCCCGGCCAGAGCGGAGGCGACCTCTCACTGACGCCGGCTTTGAAGTGGCGCAACGGCCGAGAGAGCGCCGCTTCCCAGTGCACGCGACTGCTCCGTGTCGAGACTAGCCATAGGCCCTGTTTGGATCCATGGGTTAGAGTTAGTTTGAGCTAGTTGTGGCTCAAATAGCCCTAAAGTATCCAAGCATGAGGGTTTAAATTGGAGCAAGTTGCACCGAACCCACCAAAAAAAAACTATCCCACCCAAGAGGTGCTAACTAGAGATAGTTCTCATTGGGACCACTGAAAAATCACTTTTCTCTCTCCATGATGTGCATTTATTGTCAATCTAACCCTGTCACCCAAACACCTCTTTGGCTACAGTTAGTTTAGGGTTAGTCATGAGTTAGTCTAACCTCTAGCTAAGTTAGAGTATCAAACATGAGCAGTATAGGACATGCAAGTTGCTCAAAGCATACAGGCAAATTCGTACGTGAAAGGATTTTTTTCTTTTTGAAAACAGAACGTGAAAGGAATTTTTTTTAGAATTCTCTTGGCATGTCACTAATATGTGATAGTTAACCGACCTCAATAGATGGCAGAAACGCCAGCCCGCCGCACTTTGATAGAGACGAGGAGGGAGAAGCGATACAGGCTGCTGGATTACTAGAGATAGGTGTCGCACGGAAGCCAAGAAATATGGTGATAGCGTGGGTTAGCCATGTACTAGTATGATGTAACTACACTGGGCTGCCGTGTTTCATACTCTTCCAGTCCACTATGGAGATGATTGTTTAATTTTATATCGCTGAATAATATTAAATATTATGAGTGCAGACGCTCCACCACGAGGTTCCTTGCTCCTTCTCGGTCATCCGGAATCTATGTTCTTCCACTCTATTTTTTTTACATGAGATTTGTTCATCCTTTTGCCAACACGCGAGACATCTAGCATCAAGGTGCACGTGTTATGCAAGGATCGTTCCATCTATATGAAGAACACGTGGGACTGGAACTACGAGACGGACATGTACCCAGGAGTGGACATACGAACCTGAGTAATGTAGCGCAATAAGTGAAGTAGAAAGGCACAAATGGTATGAACATGTGTGGCATATTGGGTGTGTTTGGTTGCGTTCTCGTCTCAGCATAGTTGTTCCCTCTTCATGCATGCTCAACTCAACACCCCTCTTCATGCATGCTCTCTTCATGCATGCTTCTAGTGTATTTGTGCTAAACTAGTGTAGACTGATGCACCCTCCATACACTCTACCAAACACCCAAAAGTAGGTCGAGAAGGGAACTCTTGGGCGGCATTTGTCTCTTACTACATACTACCACTAAATGTTGTACGTGCAATGCAGGTGATGTTATGGAGTATGTGCCTAAGTACTCTACTACTAGTATATTAGTTGGAGGCACATATTAACTTTTATATTTGTTTACGTGTATGCCCCGAGACCTTCCAACTAGACGTGTCTTTCTATCCAGGTCGCACTTTGTATCGTTCATACCACTAAGTACTACTATGTGTGGTCTCCGACCCAGAAGTGGAAGAAGTGGAGACGCTCTACCACACTGTTTTTATGCTGGGCTCTACCACGTTGTTCATGTCCCACTCCTTTCGCTGACGTGTGGGACATCCAGCATGTGCCGTGTTTGGCACCCTTCATCATAAGAGTTGAAACTCTAGCATTCATCAGAAATAAAAAATAATTATAAATCGGCAGTAATACTATTTTTTAGTGAACCAATCAGCAGTGATACTATACCATGCGGTTTCCTTGCTCCTCGATATTGGAAAGAATACTTCCGTTCGCCAACATGTGGGACGTCGACCATCCTGGTCCACTTGCCATGCACGCAGAACTCCAAGGGAGAGTCACCCAGGTCGTCGTGCCGCAGTAACAATGACTAATGAGCTGTCAAATCACAGGCCCACTTCCCACTTTGAAGTTGCTCGGACGAAGGAACCATCATGACTTCGTTGAATTCCGCTTCTTGAAGAAAACTACTGTACCAGTAGTACTGCTAGCTACAGTAGTTACTCCAACAGAGGCCTCCTTTCGTTCATAAATAGGAATATGAAAATCATAGGAAGTGAGATGACATGCATCTCAATTCCTATAGAGAAAGAGATGCCATTTGATGCTTAGGATCAGAATTTTTCCATTTAGTCTAGGCTAATGTACTGGTAATTTACTGTAAAAACTACAGTAGTAAATAGTAGTATTGGTACATGCTCGTACTCAGACACAGACACACACACACACACACATTAACTACTAGTACTACTACTTCTCACATGCTGGCCAGACGCCGTCGTTCTCCTTCCCGGCTTTGTCGGCGACACCCCACCGTGCTTGGATCTCCGCCGACCTCTCCGCAGCAGCGCATGCGTCATTTTATTTCTTGCGGCGGCAGGCCTCTCTTTTCTTGAGTGCTTTCTGACTTTTCCACTCCCTCTGTGCGGCTTTGGCCGCCTCTTGCTCTACCGCCCATTCGGCCTTGGCATCTTCAAATTCCTCCCACATAGTTGTGAGGTCGCGAGCGGTGATGAACTCGGCACGGCGGGATGCCATCGCTTCCCTACCATTTTGTGTGTGGTCGTGGGCAGCAAGGAACTCGGTGCGGCGGGATGCCATCGCTGCCTTACCGGTTAGTGTGCGGCGCGATGGCATGAACGACGCTTGGTGAGAGCTCTGGGGTGGAGTGGCCGGACAATCGTATAGTGCATTGGTTTGTCAAGAGCTCAAGGATAGAAGACGAAGGAAATTTGGATTCCCCTTCAATCCTGGTCATTTATTACCGAGTAAAATGCATTGGCGGTCATTGAACTTGTCTTGATAGCTCACTTTGATCATTGTATACGAGATACGGTGATTATACGGTCACTGGCTCAGCGTATAGCTCCATATTTGTCTGGTTGACCAGTCAAATAGTCCACATGCGCCTCATCAGCTCGTGTTCTTTATCTATCTGCGCGGGCCTACCTGTCAATGGAGAAAGAAATACTGTAAAAACCAAAATTATGCGTATGTGGGGAATCAAACCACGGACTCGTCGCTGCAACGGACCCTCGTCAGCCAAATGAAAATGAAATACTTCGTGTCAGACACTCACGCTCACGCTGTCAAAGCATGCTAATGCATGCACGTTGCCCTCTAAATCAAAGTCCTGCTCATGGTGTGACGCAAACGGTGAGCCCATCACTTGCGCGCCCCGGTGGTGCCTGACATTACTGTTTAGACGTTTGATGGAGGCCTATGCGAACGCCGAGCATGTATTCACCTAGCTGAACACCAACGGTCATACTTGGACCGCCTTGCTCATGTATATCGTCTATCACAACGACAATCTATAAAACAGCCTAAGCTAGAGAGGGTACTATGGTAGTATGGTACGGAGTATGTACTATCATGAGCGACCGATCTTAGTGCCACTGCACACACCAAAACCCCTTGCATCGCTAGCGCGCGCTTCCCGCCTGAAACGATCACCGTCTCTCCAGAATGTCAATGCCGCATTCACCGGACTTAACTGCAGGTGCAATTGGTGTGTCACTGACATGCGGGCCAGATGCCCGTTGGGCCCACATGTCAGTAACCCAAACGCATCTGCAGTTAATTCACTAAAGCAGCGTCCGCATTCACGCCCGATGAACCTACTCCGGCGCTAGTTGTCCATCCATCTGCCGCGGCTCATTGCCATTTGCTCGCTATATTAACTTGAGCCCCAGCTCCCAGCCATAGCCAAAGACCCACACTTATTCTCCTCCAGTCCCTTCCTTCTGTCGGCATCACTTCAACCATGGCCTCCTGGCGCTCCGAAGCTCTCTTGGACGTACTGTCGCAGGAGCAGACGAGGGACATCGGTGGGTCCGCTCCGGGCGTGCTCCACAGCTCTCTTCGACGTACTGTCGCAGGAGCAAAGGAAGGAGATCACCGCCACCCCCCCGGCCGCCCTCCGCCGCCATGACCACGAAGCCAGCGCGCGTGCGCGGGCGCAACTGGCAGCGAGGAAGAGTAGTACACGGTAGGTCGCCGCCGCTCTGGTCCCGGGAAGGCCACCGCTACTCCACTCAGTCGACGCCAAGCTTGGTGGGGTAAACATCGGCGGCCGATTAGCCGCTTGACGGCGACGTGGAGGTGGAAATCTTCATAACCTTGTGCTCTGGAGGAGGAGGTTATCGAGGCGGATGAGGAGGAGGCAAAGGCAATGGCCGACTTTCTCGGGTTCATGGCCAGACATGGTGGTCGGGCGCCGGCGATCGTTTCGATTAGGTTTACAGTAGGTTTTTGTACGGTTTGTGCAAAATATGTAATGAATTTTGTCCAATTTGTAGGAAAAGTTTTCTAAATGTATTGAATTTCATCTGGTTAATTTGAAATTTGCTTTGTTTGCATGAATTTCGTCTGGTTAGTTCATATAGTTGTCGAAAGGTATGCGGGCAGCATCGGATGGCATCCATCAGTGTCCTCGGACGAATGCCGGTGTAAATTTGTGGGCCAGCGCTGGAGATGCCCTAACTATCATGCTATAATCGCTAACAATCCTCCATTATTTGGCAGGGAACAGTTATCCCTCGATCAAAATCAGATCCGCAGTGTTTCGCACTCCTCCCACGAAAGAGTGTAAACTCTTGCTTACATAAAAATGGAGCAAGTGGACGGCACTGTGGCACGTCATATCACTCGAACTAGCCCGCCTAACGAGTGGGAAAGCACCGTCCTCGTCATTTTGTTCTGGATTTCTATCGATCGATCGCGCGAAAATGTTACACTTCGCAAGTTCTAAAGGAAAAGGCGGCACACTTACGACTCGTACGCGTCGCAACCCCGACAGTCCGGCTCGCACGTCGCTCACCAGAGGGGACACGCGTTGTCTTGCAATTTCACTGACATGTGGGACCGTAATTGAATAAACCGTCGATAGCCGAAATCTAATCGCTCGCCGGCCGTCTGCTGAGAAGAGAGAAACGAGGGAGGGAGAAGAGATCGCCCACCCGCCGCGCACGGACTCCAAGAAATATGTGGTGATAATGTGAGGTGGGCCATGCTGGAGTCCGGACCGCTTTCGGAGCCCGCTCTCACCGCCCTGGCCCCTCAAGACGCCAGCTGCCCGCCGCATGCATGCATAGCAAGTAGTACTCCTTATGTGGAGGAGAGAGAGACATTGACAAAGTCAAGGAGTGGGCTCTGCAAGAGCCCGTCTCTACACGTGCTCCTAGGTATAAAAAAATAATTCTAAAAAAGGCAAAAAAACAATTGTGTCTTTAAAAAAGAAAGGTAAAAAACATTTGAGAGGAAATAGATAGAGAAAGTGAGAAAAAGTTGTAACCTGGGCATTACATGAGGAAGTAGGGAGTGGTGCACATGCCAAGTTCATTGGGCTGCCGTGTTTCACACTCCTCCGTCGTAACAGTGGAGACAATAGCTTTCATAAAAAATAAACAATGAATACTTGTTGCTCATCCTCTATATCGGAAAGAATACTTTCATTCGCCGACATGTGGGATGTCGATCATCCTGGTCCACCTGCCAAGCACAAAATTATCCTGGTCTACCCAAGTCATATCGCAGGCCCAACCTTTCCCACTGTAAGTTGTTCGGACGAAGGAACCATCATGACTTCATTGAATTCCGCTTCTTCAAGAAAACTTACTGTACCCGTAATACTGCTACCACACACGAAGACTAGACGGCACTGTACCATGTCATATCACTAAAACCCACTAGGCCAAACTAGCCCAGCCAGGTCATCTATTTTGGAACGGAGGGAGTACATCTCTGCACTGCTATGATTTTGTGTTGCACGTTCTCTGTACTTTTGCTATGATTTTCCTACCCTATGAACCAAATGAGGCCTGAATGTATGTCGACTATTGTCTGATCGATCGCTAAGCCTACAATTTTAGGAGGGCTATTGGTCGATCGACGAGGGATAAGTATAAGCATACCACGAGCTCATCAGCCCCAACGTTTCTCTTCGGTGAGTGTTTTGCAAGTACTATAGCTCGCACAGTAGCTAGCCTACTAACACCAAGAATCATCCAACAAGCCCTGCTGATATGATAAACAGTTCAAACTTACATCTAAGCATGCCATATATTACATCAAAAGCTGGTGAGGATACATCCGTTTCCATAACTCGGAGAGGGTTCACATGATTCATCACATGATTCACTATCAAACAAAAGTAGCAAGATCCGCCCACACAAGACAGTGCACTAGCCCTAAGATGGTTTGATAACACACATCGTTCTGGTAAATAAACACAGGGCAATGCAAACTACCCTAAGGATTAGCACGATCAACTATTTCTTGTCACCTATCTCTCGGGCAATGACCACAGCACGGACAGCGGCATGGGAATCGATTTCTGGGGCAATGTCCACAGGACTGACCACGACATAGGAATTGATCTATTGGGTGATGTCCACAGGATGGACAACGGCATCGGAATCGATCTCCGGGGCGATGCCAACAGGACGGGCCACGACATCGGAATCATCAAGGACGTCCACCGGCACCTGCACAACCCTAACATATTAGCAAGCACATTGCAAATAATCAAAAACCACAACTATGGTAATAAGCCATTATTTTTTACCTTGTGCAGCTCACCGGGGGATCTCATCCCTCCGGGGGCCATCTCCTCGTCCTCGATGGGGGCCATCACCTTGCCAGGGGAATACTGCTTCTCAACGGTGACTATCTCCTCAAACTCGGTCTTGAGCCTCACATAGGTGGCAATAAGAGTTCCTGGGGTAGGCACGGTGGGGCCCTTGCTATTCTTCCAACTTCCTTTGAGGAGTTCGTTCGCCAACGTCCTCAACTCTTTGGCCAGTGCTTGTTTCATGGAGTTCTTCATCTCCATGGGTTGGCCTGCCAACATGGTCAACTCGTTGGTCGGTGCTCGCTTCCTGGAGATCGCTGCCTCCAGTGGGTTGTCCGCCGGCAACTCTTTATCTAGTGCTCCAGGATCCATCAATGAACTGTCAAACAAAAAGCATTCGAAAGGAAACCACAATTGCAATGAAAACGGGAAAATAATAGGATGTGAGAATCGGTCGGTGCTTTGCAAAAAGAAGATTCTTGGAATGAAAATATAGCAGCATAACTCATTCGCCCACCTTTCCTTCGTCGGTACAGAAGAAAAATGGCAGAAGTGAGTATCCTGGAGTGAGGTTTTCTTCAAGAAAGGGAAGAAAGGGCTTGAACGAGCGTTCCAGTGAAATGATGGTTGCTTCGTCCAGTCTAACTTGGAGGCCACCTTACCACTGCTGGTAAAGGTGTGGGTTTTGTGATATCACGGGTCATGAAGGCCACACCAGGGTGACAGGTGAGTCCCGACTGTAGCTCCTCGCTGTGATTTGGTGGATGGCACGTGGGCCGGGATGCTTTGAAATGTCCCGCATGTAGATAGAGTGGCTAGTCATATAGGAGTGCTCAATATTGTGCACCGCGACCAAGGCGGAGAGGAAAACGAGAGAACTACATAATTAATGCATGAGTTTAATTAGGGTAGTTTTGTAAAGTACGAGAAACATTCCTCCAATCGCAAAATGCCTTGGTTCATGAGATTTGAGATTTGAGCCCTATAAACCAAAAGGGAGGGAGTACCGCACATGGTGTAGTCTAGTCACTTGTTGAAATCTCTAGAAAGGCAAATACTGCTTTCCGGTTTACAGGGATATACTACTGCCTCCGTCTAGGTGTGTAAGTCATCTTACGAAACCAAATAGTCCCAAAACACTTAGGCGCGCTGCATTAACGTCTACCTTGTTTGTTGTTTCTTGACATATCAACCAATAAGAGATGAGAGGTGTGCATGCTTTTAATGACTTGCAATGGCTAGTTCATTGCATGCAATGCTATTAATTAGCAAATAAACATTGGTGACCCCAGGAGGAAACGGTGCTAAGCGTGTGGACCTATGAAGAATGAGTATCAACCAATGGATAATGGAGTTTAATTGTTAAACAATAGCAATTTTGTCTCATGCAAGAGCCTGGCTAGTACTCCAAGGAACCGCACCACGCGAGCGCTCGCAACTGCCACGTTTGGGTTGCGCTTAGCTCTTCGCCTCTTCGAGAAGATGAACAATGATGTTACTCCTACTTCTACAGTATCGAGTCCACTTCTGCATGTCCGTCCACCTCATGCGGGAGGGATAGCGTGTAGCGAAAGCTTCTACTTACTGCTCCTGCCTTTGTGTCTATGACAGGTGGGCCCAACAGTTGGTTGGCCCTCCTGTCATGCAGCCAAAGGCAGGTGTAGTTAAGGCACCGAAGCTCAGTCCGTGAGGGAGAGGGCATTGTAGTAATCAAATTTCTAGGTCTTGTACGAGTTGATGCGACACATCAAAGCACTGCACTCAATATAAGTCTTTTTACACATTTCAAATGGGCTACTTCGTATGTAGGAGTAGACATATTCTACTTCGTATGTAGTCACTTGTTGCAATCTCTAAAAAGACTTATATTTGGAAACGGATGGAGTACAATGCATGCATGCATGCCATGACTTTCCTTTTGATACTTGCATGTGTTGATTTGATGCACCTTGCCAAATTTTGACTATAAATTTAACTAACCAAATTTTCATGCATGTCACAAAAAATTACGGGGCTGTTTGGATTGTGACTATGTTTGTCTTATGTTGCCACATTATTTTCCCACACTTGCCACACTTGCCTAACCTGAGTTGCTCAAATTGTTAGACACACTTTGGCTTGCCTAAGGGAATCTAGCCACAATTTTTGTGTCTATGACATGTGGGGTTCACTGCTAATAAAAAACCTTATCTTAGGTGTGGCTAATAAAAAAGACTTATATTTAGGAACAAAGGGAGTAGAAAATATAGATAATAATGCATGTTGGGGCAACCCACATTTCCGCTAATTTTAGCCGTGGGCTTGTTCACAATTTTTACGAGGGGTGGTTGTTCATTTAATGGAGGGACTTGTAGTACCAGACTTGAACGATACAAAGTGCGACCTGGCACACCGTAACACCACTTGGAATAAGCGGGTAGCTATCTCAAAAAACAATCAACAACAAAAAACCCGCTACCTGGCATGTAGTAGTACACAATTTTAAACGATTGTTTTGATGGAGTGAAAAAGGAAAACTACCCCACTATGTATATATAGGCCGGAGCCTCCGCGCTTGCTTGCTAGGGTTGCTCTATTCACACACTCTCATCCTCTTTAGATCTAAACAAGATAGGGGTAGTAACACTGTCTTTCTCCCTTCAAAAAGCACTGGCTTTCTATCCTCACCGCTGGTTACAGATCCGGATGTATCCCCCTCCACCGGTGAAGGGGAGGAGGGGCAGCGTTTAGGCCATCGTCGACAGCGAGGGAGGAGACCCACTGCCGGCCGCACCGTTATCTCTGGCCAAGCACCGGCGCGGGAGGTCCTCCGATCCTTTCGTCATTGACTATGGGCGGATCCGGCCTCCCGCCGCTCACCTATCCACATCCCAACGACCTTTAGGCATATCTTCGTTCGAAACCGCCTTAGCTCTACTTTCCCAGCTCGCTACGTCGCTGCATGTGCATCATTTTCTACCTCTCATCCCCTCTTGATCGGATGGTCCAACATCACATATTTTTTTCTTCTATTGTTAGAGGTAAAGCTACTTCATGGAGTCGAATCTTGTACTCCCTCCGTCCGAAAATACTTGTCATTGAAATGGATGTATCTAGATGTATTTTAGTTCTAGACACATCCATTTTGATGGAAAGTAATTTCGGACGGAGGGAGTACTTGGTTCAAACAAGAAATAAAGTGTGTGTGGGGGAATTTAGTATGTACATCGGACTTGGTACAAACAGGAAGGAAAGGGTGTGAAAGTAGTACAGACTGGTCATCCAACCGGTCTCTTGGTCGAAAAGGGAAATATATGGGTAACGCTGTACACAGTGGTATGACCAGGACTAGATTTGCTATCCACACATAGGAGTAGGTGGCTAGAGTGAACAAAAATGGGACCAACCCAGATATGTTTCTTGGATGTTTGTTTCTCGGGGCAAGAAACTATGAATCACCACTTTATGCCCCTGTTTACGTACATGGTGCTGGACTGCTGGTGCACCCACTGTTCTTAATCTAATGTCCCTGGTAAAAATGAAGCCATGCCACGGTTATAAGCCATGAAAAGTTTAGCCAAATGTTTTTGCCTATAATTGTTTGAGATTCTGACTGTTTCCTCTGTGCCTTTTTGTGCAAACAGGGATATCCAATTCACCTGGTTGCTGTTGTGACCTTTTGGTGCACTGCACAAAACTCTTCTTAAAAGAAGTGACTTTTGTGCTGTTTAACTGGAATGTCAGAATGGAACAGTTGGTTCATTTTGGTGGAACTGCACAAAGGGAGATCTGTGTTCCAATCCTCATCATCCATATTTGCGCCATAACCTTCCTTTAGGTAAGAATGATATTTAATGCATGTGTTCATCTCTATTTTCCGACTGCCATGAGAAAATAGTATTGTTTTTTACTAGTACACTTGTACTCCCTTCACTGACAAAACCAATTCTGAATTAGAAGGCCAATCATGTACTTGGTTTCACCAACTGGTGAGGAGAAAGAGAAACAGAGCAGAAAGAGGAAGAAGAAGAAGAATAAACAGTGCCAAGGCGATCTTGCTAAAGCCAGAGGCCTCAGTCGAGGACATTCAAGGGCTCTAGTAATGACTACCTTACATGTGAGACGATCCTCCAGGGAGCCCTTCCACTTCTGCTGTCTCACTTAATTAATTAGGAGTACTTAAGTACCACTAATTTATTACTGCCTAATTTTCCTGTTGGAGTTAAACAAATCTTTAGTAGGACCCTATGCTGAATCATGTATGTGTGTATGTTTGTCTATGGAGGTGAATCATGTGGTGGAGCAGGGAGGGAATATTATTAGTGTCATGACATAATAGTGCTATTGTTTTGCATGTCAATTTATTGCCATTGGTTCAATGAGGCAATGTTTTGTGTATTGTCCATCATGAATTTGATGCTACTGTTTGAGTAATATGCTAATGTCTTCCTATCCTTTCTCACTAAGTTAATGAAGGTTTCACCTTGTTCCTACTTGTGCAAACAGGGATCATGTTGTGCCAATCATACATTTCAGTTGAACTACACAAGACAATACAATGAACTATATCCCAGCCAGTGCTTTAACTCTGTTGGAAGTTCTTGATAATCTTTCGATATAATCTCAGCACTGGTAAACAAGGGTGATTTCAACCATACATTTGAAGTGCACAAAATATATACTATTGTGTGATTCCAGTGAGTGCTTTATCATGTCTTATGGGACTACATGAATAAGCTTTTTTCTCAGGTTGGTACGGGCCTAAGGAATTCATCCATATTTGTTTGTTGTCTTCTCTATTTGTATCGTGCTACTGTCATGAGAAACTCCTTTATCTTTGCACATTAAAGTTTTGCAACCTATGATAAATGGCAATGCTTTGAGTGTTGAGTTGAGCTAATTGGCACTGATTAAATAAACTAATACCTCTCTTTAAGCAACACTACTATGTTGCTAACTTTACCCATTAAGATAATGAGGGTGCTTCTATTTGTTAGTGTATGTTTCATCAACTAGTCCCACTATTACAGTAATCTCACTCTCTCAATATATGTGCCAACAAGGATGCTCGATTTTGGTGGAACTGCACAAAAACTTTGGGTGCTTCATTGCCTCGACAACTTCTGTCCTTTCCTGTCAGTTGCTAATCTCCGCTTGCTTTCTTCCTTTGCTATCAGTCGCTTGGCTTATCTCGGCTTCTAGTCAAAGGAAATAGTAATTGATTTGCTACGTCACACAGGTTCTGGTCTTTATCCTGATTATTGTGCCTGTCATATGTATTGGTAATTTGGTATTGTGCTAATGTTTGCCGATTTCATAAAGGAGTAATTTGGAGCCTGAACTCGCAGGCAAATCATTACATCTGGTGATTTGAGTAGAACTGCACAAAATGATCAGATGGACAGGTACTTATGCTGCTGCTATGTACTCCAAAGTTCACTCAGACAAGCATCGATGTTGAAACTAAGTGCCTATATTCATTCGAGTATCAACCGACGTCAACCAATTGTCAAACTCTAAGTATTAGTAGAGTGAACGCAAAAAATATTGCTTGGTGCATAGCCCAGAAAAATGCAGTCCAGTCTTTGGTCCCAACTTGTGCGTTTTGGTTATCGGCACATATGCTAGCGAACTATATGGCATGGAGTCTAAAGATTCCAGACAAGTTGGTTGACGCGTATATTCATCTGGCACTTATCAGTCTGCACGCCAAGGATGCTCCATTTCAGTTGAACTGCACAAAAAATTTGGGTGGTTCATTTTCTCAACCGCCTCCTTTATCGTCTGCAATGTAAAATTTTGGCGAGATACAGGACCAAGATGAGCCAGTAAACTAGTTGGATGAAAGTAGTGGCCAAGTTGCTCAAACCTCCCTCGGCACGAGGCCACTATTTGAGGATAAACCTACAAGCAAAGTTCAGATTGTCTGTGCTGCCTCTTATGTACTCGAAAGTTTACTTGTACAAGAACTAATTTTAGCAAGAAGTACCTCCGATTGAACACCATTTACCAGTCTATACCCTAGGTAACTAAAGTTCGTCCATGGATCATATTGCTTGTGATCTCAATCATTTGGATGCATAGACATACTGAACATGTGTATATCTGAATCTTCTTGTGAATTATGTATGAATATTGTCGTGTGATCTATCAAGCATTTGGATGCATAAATATGCTGAACTTGTGTATATATGAATCTTTTGAGTTGTTGATAGTGAATGTTGGCTATGAATATGAATGTGTCCTGTGAACCTGAGTTTGATATGAATGTTTACCTTTTCTGTTGTATTTGTGTGTGAACTTGTTAGTATGCCTATTGTGGGGTATAAAACGGAGGTCTCTTATAAAAGTAATGATGTGTCCAATTTATGTTTTCCCTTCTAACCACATTATATATACTAGCAAAAGGGCCCATATGTTGCAACGGGAAAAAATATGGCGCACACTTACGTTCTATTCTTGTTTACCGGGTCTGTCATTACATGTGCTCCGGTGTAATAACATCATAAATTACCAAACTGCCTTAGGAGTTTTTGTCTCGGGCACCACAGTGAGAATGATTGACAATATGCGCATCACCAGCCTGAAGAAAGTTGTTGCTGTTATGACCGACATGGCCAAGAGGATATATGATGCGCACTGACATCCAACAACAACATTTCTCATGGTTTATGGTTTTTTCTGAACCAGTGCTATATTTGATTATTTGGCACAAAAAAGTTGTAATTCTTTCACTCCAACTACGGCCAACATGGCTCGTCAGAAAAAAGGAGTGCATTATCTCCTTGCTGTTGTCTAACTGAAGGAAACTGAATGTGAAAATTTAAGTGTATATAGACTGACCCACTCGGAGTGCATACAAAAATATTTTTATCCAAGTCGTCAATGCCTACACTGTACCTCCAATGTCCATCTGCATCTACATGGCTAGGTCTAATCTTAAGAAAGAATGAAACTACCAAGCAAACTGAGAAACAACATGTAGCCGACCCCGGGCAGCAGGTGGTCAGGGATCATCAGCAGAGAAACACAAAGTCGGCTGACGACCGCCGAGCATGGCTAGGCCCATCTCGCTCTCGTGGCTGCTGTGGTGGCTCCCGGGCCTCTCCGTGGCTCCTCCACTCCGAGTCCACAGCCCGACCTCAGCATTCCGCCTCCATCCTCCTCCGCCCTCTGTCCCGCATGCTCCTCCACACCTCCCTCTCCAAGCCGACGGATCCGACCTTCCCCTTGCTGGATCCGATCCACCACGAGCCTCAAGCCACCCTGCCGCCGTGCTCGTGTCCATGTCATGCGTGGTGTAGAGGTGGCCAGCGTGTGGAACAGGCTGCGTCACAGGCATCTGCGCGCTGCGCCTCCGCTTCCTCACCCTGACGAGCGCCGGACTGAACAGCTTCGCGTCGGACTGCCGTTTTGTTGTACAATTTCCCTTCGTTCTCATTCTGTGTTTGTTGATTCAAGAGGCTTGTTATTGATATGCAATTTTCCTAGGTATACAAACTGGTAGACTTTCATGTAAGCAATCGAGTTGGGAATACTCCGAGTACATGTGTGAAAATCAGGTAAGGTACAGATACAGAAGCGTGCATGCAGGCCGAAACATGCGTGCAGGCCCGATAAGAGAATGTGGATGTGGACCAATTGGATGGACAAAGTTTTTAGTACCACCTTGCAGCAATTGGACGGACTGTCGATCAAAACTAATGGAAAAAAACTGAAAGCGTAAATTCACGGAAAGAAGCGTATTGTGACGGTGAACCTAAAGAGTCAATCCGTGCTTTATTATTAGGGAAAGATTTATATTATTACTATTATCGTATATTTTATAGAGACTTATATATACATTATAAAAACATCCCACATGTTATTAACTTATAAAAGTAAATGTTAACGGAAGTTGGCAAGGAAAGTCCTGGTTGTTTTTGACTCACAGGCAAGGAAAATCCTGGTGATTGCGTACAAAAGCTTGCGAAGATTTTAAGGACCAATTTAATAATAACGCGCTCATTTTTATTTTGAGCTATAACTCGCTAATTTCTTATTTTTATATATAAAAAAAATGTGCCTCTCCGGTTTATTCTTTGATATTAATTGCTCCTTCTAACATAACATTATATATATAATGAGCCCACCTAATACGTGTATTTCAAGGAAGTGCAAATGGGCTGGGATTTCTTAGAAAATATTAATGGGCCTGATCGACGCGAAATTATTTGTTCACCCAGCCCAGCAAATGGACTGTACATTCTAGAAAACATGGGTTAAATATATGCCACATTTTTGCAGGCTGACATGTGGGCCAATAGGTCGAAGCCTATGCAGGGCGCTGTCAACTTGGTCAACAAATGATTGTGTCATCCACAACCATTGGATTTATATCCAATGGCCGACATGCACCTTCAATCTTTCGTCTTCTTCCTCCAGCGTCACCGGGACCGCCAGGTCCGGCCTCCGGCGGCTAGCGGCTCTTCTTAGCACGCATCGCTGCGAAGCGCTACCCCACCGCCGGCCAGGATATCCCTCCACCCCTCGACACCTCCTGTTATTCTCCACAGACTAAAACCCCATGCCGCAATAGAACCAGTTATGACCCTTCTCCTCCTCTCAATCTGCGACTCCACTGCCGCGTTTTCCCATCTCCGAGTTGTTCCCATCCGGGGCCTCGCTGTCGTCTACCACCTCGCTGCGTTCGGTGCGGCATGGTCAACAAACAAGAGTCATCAGAAGAGGACTGTTAGTGGAGAGCCTGACGGCTGGGACCCACGAGGTCCATGGTTGCACGCAAGGAAAGTTCCTCCTTATTAAGATGAAAAAAAATGTTTCCTCCACCTGCAGCTGGGACCCACCGGCTATAACTTCGCACGGAAGGAAGTGCCTCCTTGTTTTGCAAAAAAATTATTCATCCCGTTGATAGCCGGGACCCGTCAAATTTGGTGAATGACTTGTGGGCCTACTAAGCGGATGTGTACGCACAGCTTTGTCAACTTAATCAACAAATGATTCTAGTAGCTGGACCGTTGGATGTTAATCCAACAGCCGTGCTCCTTCTTCAACCTCTGTTCTTGCTCCTGTCTCCCGTGGGCGGCACCGCGGCTGTGCTGCCGCGCACCCGAACCAATGAAGTTTCCCAGTCCTCTCCATCTGCGACTCCACTGCCGTCTTCCCCATCTCCGGGTCATTCCAGTCTGGGTGCGCTCGGCAAGGTGTGGTCAACGTGGTCAACAACTGAGAGTCATCGGAAGATGACTATACGTGAGAGGCTGACAGTGGGGACGCACCACGCCCATGGACGCATGCATGCAACGGAACGCGACGAGGTCAACGTGGTCAAGGAACGACTTCCATCGGAAGTATACTGTATGTGGAGAGTCTTAGCTGGGTCCACGGCCGCAGCAAGTAAGTGCCTCCTTATTACGCGGAAAATAATGATTCCTCCAACTGATAGCAGGGACCCACTAGACGGGCCACCGTATTTTGCGAAAAAAACATTTGCCCCCTCACTACTGGGACCCACCTGACGGGCCACCGTATTTCATGAAAAAAATGTTCCCCTCGCTGTCAGCTCGGACCCACCGGAAGTGCCTCCTTATTACGCACAAAAAAATGAATACTCCCCCGGCTAGCTGGGACCCACCTTGGTGGGAGGCTGACTTGTGGGTCTACTAAGTTGACGGGGACAAAGGGCTTTGTGACCTTAGTCAATATGAATGATTCTAGCTCCAGTGACCATACGATGTCCATCCAACGACCTTAGTGCTTCTTCAACCTCTGGTCTTCTTGCTCCAGCCGCCCAAAGCAGCGCCGGTCGTGCCGCATGCTCCTGCCTCCCGTGGCCGGCTGTACTGCCGCGGAGGCCTCACCGCCCCCTACTATTCCCACCGCTGGCCAGGCCCTGCAGCGACGGCAGCCTCACACCGCAGCCGAACCAGTGAACCCTCGTACTCCTCTCCGTGCGGGCTTCCATTGCCGCGTCTTCCCCGGCTCTGTGTCATCCCCTTCCTAGGCCTCGTCGTCGTCCACCGCCGTGGTGCTCTCCACACGGCGTGCTCAACATGGTCAAGGAACGACTTCCATCGGAAGAGTACTGTACATGGAGAGGCTGACGGCTGGGTCCACAACGACAGCCTAGTTTTTTTGTGATTTGCCAAGTAAGTTGCTTTGTCAGGCCTGTTGGGCTGCAAATCTTTCAAGACAAGGAGAGCTTTCATTCGGCTGGCCGAGAAAATGGCCCATCAGTAATGAGAAATGGGCTGTACATTTTTAAAACACATCAAACCGGCAATTAGTTTCAAATATCTTTTTTCATTTCGAGATTTTAAATTACATTAATTTTTATGCGTGGATAATTTGTTGGATTTTATATTGATATACATTTATTTTAAAATCAGTTTGAATGTGATTCGAAATTTTGAGATTAAAAATAGTTCGGACCACAACGAAATATGCAAAATTTCGTATAATTTTTTAACCGTGGCCACAATATGGGCTGTAATGCTAACAAAAAGAATATGGGCTCCAAAAAAAACCCTTAAGAATTGGCAAATGGGTTGTAAATTATTAGAAATAATGGCAGATGGGCTGTATGCTGTTTTCCACAGATTTGAGGCTTTCCTAAAAAAAGGTTGACGCACAAGCAGTGACTGTTGGATGTCCATCGAATGGCCGTCGTGCTTCTTCAATCTCTGCTCTTCCTGCTCTAGCCGCTCAAACAAGCGCCGTCGGGACTGCCTGCTCCCTCCTCCCCGTGGTCGGCTGTGCTGCCGCGCAGGCCTCACCGCCCCACCGTACTCCCATCGCTGGCCTAGCCATCCCTCTACTCACCCACACTTGTTTTTATTCTCCGGCGACGGCAGACGAACCAGTAAACCCTCGTACAGTCGTACTCCCCTCCGCATGGGAAACAACTGCCGAGTCTTCCCTGCCTCCGTGTCATTCCCTTCCTAGGCCTCACCGCCGTCCACCGCCATGGTGCTCTCGGCGCGGCCTGGTCAACGTGGTCAACGACCGACACCCCCTGTTATTCTGCGGCGACGGCAGCCTCACACCGCAGCGAACCACAGAACCCTCGAACTACTCTACGCGTGGGCATCCACTACCGTGTCTTCCCCGGCTCCGCGTCGTCCCCTTCCTAGGCCTCACCGTCGTCCACCGCCCTGGTGCTCTTGGAGTGGCGTGGTCAACGTGGTCAAGGAACGGCTTCCATCGGACGTGCACTGTACGTGGAAAGGCTGACAGCTGGGTCCACGGCCGCAACAAGGAAGTGCCTCCTTATTACGTGCAAAATAATTATTCCTCCACCTGACAGCAGGGACCCATCGGACGGGCCACCGTATTTCGCAAAAAAAACATTTGCCCCTGACTCCTGGGACCCACCAGCTACATCTTCGCATGCAAGGAAGTGCGTCCGGGCAAAAAAAAACGATTCACCCCCCTGACTGCTGGGACCCACCAGCTACATCTTCACAAGCAAGGAAGTGCCTGACAGTCGGGACCCACCTGGTTGAAGCGTACGTAGCATTGTCATTCTGGTCGTGAACGTGAGTATATACTGGTGGAAGTAGAGGCGCGCACGTGTCGTAGTAGAGGCGCGTACGTGTCGTAGTAGAGGCGCGCACGTGTCGTAGTAGAGGTGCGCACGTAGCATGTACACGTACGTACAGCGGCCAGGGTGCAAGAAAGAAAATACGGCCACGTATGTGTACATACGGGCGGGGTCTCGAACGCCTACTCACACATACATACGGCCAGGGCTCGTGTACATGGCTGGGTCGGAACAGAGAAACAGCATCGTGGTCGTGTTCATGGGGAGGCAACTGAATGTGTCGTGTTCATGGGGAGGCAACGGAATGCGTCGTGTTCATCGGGAGGCAACGGAACGCGTGGGAGCCAACCGGATGGGTCCGAACAGAATGCGTGGTCGTGTTCATCGGGAGGGCTTGGACGGAACATGCAATGGAAACGAGGCCTGGTGTACCGCACAATGGAGGAAACGGACCTCCTACATTTGGAACGGGGCCCTGTTGATCGGGAGGGGTCTGGTGTACCGCAAAACGGAGGAAACGGACCTCCTACGGTCGAAATAGGGGTCCTGTTGATCGGTAGGGGTGTGGCACACCGCAAAACGGACAAAACGGACCTCCTACGGTCGAAACAGGGGTCCTGTTGATCGGGAGGGGTGTGGCGTACCGCAAAACGGACGAAACACACCTCCTACGGTCGAAACGGGGGTCCTGTTCATCGGGAGGGGTGTGGCGTACCACAAAGCGGGACTCCACGGGATAATGTTCATCTCCACCATCGACCTCCTCCAGCCTTCACGGGCTACCGTCGACCTCCTCCAGCCTCCACGGGCTCATGTTCATCCAGCCTCCACCGCGAGCTACTCCACCGGCTACTGTTCAACCACCCCTCCATGGGCACCCCTCCACCGTCTACTGTTCATCCAGCCCTCCACACCACGGGGTCCTGTTCAATCACCCCTCCACGGGCACTCCTCCACCGTCTACTGTTCATCCAGCCCTCCACCACACCACGGGGTCCTGTTCATCCAGAGGCTACGCCACCGCTCACTGTTCATCCAAATCCCCCTGCAACACTCACTATTCATCCCAGTGGCAGCATCGATCGGCTTCAGTTAGCAGCAGTTGCGAAGGAATCCCTCGATCGGGTTCAGTTAACAGCCATCAATCGATCGCTCGGGTTCAGTAACGCGTAGCCTGCAGTGCAATCGCTCGGGTTCAGTTAGATCCCAACGCCTCGCTCGGGTTCAGTTAGAGCCAACGCCTCGCACACGTGCGCGTACGTGTACGAAAGAAACGTGCATCGCTCGGCCCCCGACCTCCCACCGTAACCGGGAACTCCTCGAAATTTTCCTCCCCTCGCTTCTACCACGGTTTTTCCGTCATGGACGGCCCAAAGAATGTCATGCAGCTGCGTCTCCGGCCCGCCCAGGACGAAAAGCCCATTTTCTGTCATGATTTTTTGTCATAGAAGTAGGAGCCCACCACATCTATGATGATACCGGGTTTTGTCACAATTATCGTCGTAGAAGTGTCATATGTATGACAGAAAAAAATTTCGTTCGGCCCAAAATGTCACGGATCTGTATTTTTTTGTAGTGTCTCCTCTTTCCTTCCCCTCCTATTTCGGCCTACATGGGGTGCACCAGCCCCTTAGGGGCTATTCTGTCCCCCTCTTGGCCCATTAGGCCCATGTAGTTGCCGGGGGGATGCTTGGAACCCCTTCCGGTGACCCGGTATGTACCCGGTACCCCCAGAACACTACCGGTGTCTGAATACCATCGTCCTATATATCAATCTTTACCTCTCGATCATTTCAAGACTCCTTGTCATGTCCGTAATCTCATCCAGGACTCCGAACAACATTCGTTCACCAAATCACATAATTCATATAATACAAAATCGTCATCAAACGTTAAGCGTGCGGACGCTACGGGTTCGAGAACTATGTATACATGACCGAGACACCTCCCCGGTCAATAACGAATAGCGGAACCTGGATGCTCATATTAGTTCCTACATATTCTACGAAGATCTTTAGCGGTCGTACCGTAATGACAACATACGTTATTCCCTTTGTCATCGGTATGTTACTTGCCCGAGATTCGATCGTCGGTATGTACCTACCTAGTTCAATCTCGTTACCAGCAAGTCTATTTACTCGTTCCTTAATACATCATCCTGCAACTAACTCATTAGTCACATTGCTTGCAAGGCTTATTATGATGCGCATTACCGAGAGGGCCTAGAGATACCTCTCCGATACTCGGAGTGACAAATCCCAATCTCGATCTATGCAAACCCAACAAACACATTCGCAGATACCTGTAAAACATCTTTATAATCATCCAGTTATGTTGTGACGTTTGATAGCACACAAGGTATTCCTCTGGTATCCAGGAGTTGCATAATCTTATAGTCGAAGGAATATGTATTTGACATGAAGAAAGCCATTGCATTAAAACTGAACGATCAACATGCTAAGCTAACGGATGGTCTTGTCCATCACATCATTCTCCTAGTGATGTGATCCCGTTCATCAAATCACAACACATGTCTATGGTTAGGAAACTTAACCATCTTTGATTAACAAGCTAGTTTAGTAGACGCTTACGAGGGACACGGTGTTTTTGTCTATGTATCCACACATGTATCAAGTTTCCGGTTCATACAATTCTAGCATGAATAATAAACATTTATCATGATATAAGGAAATATAAAATAACAACTTTAGTATTGCCTCTTGGGCATATTTCCTTCATCAACTATGTAGATCTGACTTTATCACGTGCAAACACAACTCCTAAAAATTCTTGCTCATTAGTAGCATAATTTCTTTGAGCACTGTCTAGAGTTTTACTAGCATAATGGATAACATTTAATTTATTATCAACTCTTTGTCCTAGAATAGCACCAACAACATAATCACTAGCATCACACATAATTTCAAAAGGCAAGTTCCAGTCAGGTGGTTGAACAATAGGTGCAGAGGTTAAGGCTTTCTTAAGTGTTTCAAAGGCATCTACACAATCATCATCAAAAACAAATGGAACATACTTCTGCAAGAGATTAGTAAGAGACCTAGAAATTTTAGAGAAGTGTTTAATAAACCTTCTATAGAAACCAACATGACCAAGTAAACTTATACCTTAAATATCTTTAGGACATGGCATTTTCTCAATTGCATCAACTTTAGCATTGTCTACTTCAATACCGTTTTTAGATATTTTATGACCCAAGAGAATACCTTCATTCACCATAAAGTGGCACTTCTCCCAATTCAAAAAAGGATTAGTTGGATCACATCTCTGCAAAACTCGATCAGGTTGCTTAAGCAATCATCAAAAGAAGTCCCATGAATGGAGAAATCATCCATGAAAACTTCAACAATATTTTCACAAAATTAGAGAATATAGAAGTCATACATCATTGAAAGGTAGAAGGTGCATTACATAAACCAAAAGGCATTCGTCTATAAGCATAAGTTCCAAAAGGGTAGTGAAAGTAGTTTTCTCTTGATCTTCTTATGACACATGTATTTGAGAGAAACCAAAATATCCATCAAGAAAGCAAAACTATGTGCTTAGATAGTCTTTCTAACATTTGGTCTATAAAAGGCAAGGGGTAATGATCTTTTCTAGTAGCTTTGTTTAATTTTGTAAAATCAATTACCATCCTATAACCAGTTACAATTCTTTGTGGAATGAGTTCATTTATCATTAGGAACATGATAATGCCTCCTTTCTTAGGAACATAATGAATGGGACTTACCCATCTACTACCAGCTATGGTATAAATTAAACCTGCTTCCAGAAGCTTTAATATTTCAGTGCTTACCACATCCTTCATCTTAGGATTTAATCGTCGTTGGTGATCAATAACTGGTTTAG
The DNA here is from genome assembly GCF_056163025.1 of Triticum urartu. Lineage (NCBI taxonomy): Eukaryota > Viridiplantae > Streptophyta > Magnoliopsida > Poales > Poaceae > Triticum > Triticum urartu. The sequence goes on along the minus strand of NC_141876.1, from coordinate 356,556,015 downwards.
CATCAGGTTCCATGTTAATCTTGTGCTAACATAGAATTGTACTAATGACCTTAAGATCACCAAGATTATATCCAATAGCAGCATGGTGTTTCCTCAAAGTTTTCAGTAATCTCTTTTCTTCATGCTCTAAAAGGTTAGCACAAATAATAACAGGATATATCTTCTTTTCATCAAGATAAGCATACTTCAATGTATCAGGTAATTGTTTCAATTCAAACACATGATCACCTTTGGGTGGAGGAGGACCTCCAAGAGTTTCAACTGGCAAATTATGTTTAAGGATAGGTGGATGATCAAAGAACATCTTATCTATTTCATTTCTTTCATTCATATGCATATCATTTTCATGGTCTAGCAAATATTGTTCTAACGGACCAGTAGGAGGTACAAAAATAGAAGAAAGACCAATAATTTCATGTTTACTGGGAAATTCTATATCATGAGGTTGTCTACTGTATTAAGACAAATTAAACTCATTAGACACACCACTAAAGTTAACACTGGCAGTTTCTTTAGTGCAATCAATCTCAGCATTAATGGTGTTGAAGAAAGGTCTACCAAATATAATGGGACAAAAATCATCTTGTGCAGAACCAAGAACTAGAAAATCAGAAGGGTATCTTATTTTTTCCATGCAGGAGCTCAACATCACTAACAATCCCAACCGGTGAAATAGTATCTCTATTTGCAAGCTTAATAGTAACATCAATATCTTCTATCTCAATAGGTGCAATATCATTCATAATCTGTTGATATAACATAAACGAAATAGCACTCACACTAGCACCCAAGTCACATAAACCATGATAACAATGATCTCCTATTTTAATTAAGACAACAGTAATGCCTACGACAGGTTTATTCTTCTCTTTAGGATCAGGCTTAGCAATTGTAGCGGCTTCACCACAAAAGTAAATAACATGCCCATCTATATTAACGACCAAGAGATCTTTAACCAATGCAACATTAGGTTCAACTTTAATTTGTTTAGAGGGCCTAGGTGTTCTAATATTACTTTCGTTAACCATGGTTGAAACTTTAGCATGTTCCTTTATCCTAATAGGAAAGGGTGGTTTCTCAATATAAGCGGTAGGCACAACTGGATCAACATTGTAAATGATAGTTTCCTGTTTAACTATAATGGGTTCCTCAATTTTTTCTTTAATAGGGGGGTGATATTTAAACCACTTCTCCTTAGGGAGATCAACGTGAGTAGCAAATTATTCACAAAAGGAGGTTACTATCTCAGAGTCGAGTCCATATTTAGTGCTAAACTGATGAAAAGCATCGGTATCCATAAAAGATTTAACACAATCAAACTTAAGCATTATACATGACTCTTTACCTTTGTCGAGTTCCCAATATTTAGAGTTGTGTTTAATCCTTTCCAGAAGATCCCATATGAATTCAATAGTTTTCTTCATAAAGGAACTAGATGAAGAAGAATCGAGTATGGTTGATCAATATGAGAAAGTCGAGCATAAAAATTATGTAAGATAATTTCTCTTGAGAGCTCATGGTTGGGGCATGTGTACACCATGTACTTAAGCCTCCCCCAAGCTCGAGCAATACTTTCTCCTTCATGAGGCAACAAATTATTATATACATATATATATATATATATATACAGCCGGTCAATTCTGCTAATATTAGCAGAATAACTATTCTGATAACACTTCCGTCCTACATGCTCAACACAAGTGCACTGCTGGAATTGGCACCTCTGTTAGTCTCCTACATGTCTGGACCTGTACTGCTTTGATTTTATTATTGTAGTTCTGGCATATGTTTGTAGTGTGCTGCATTTTTTTAAGTAGTGGACTTCAATGTAACTGTATTATAGTGGGCATGAAAGCTTATGAGATAATTCTTTTTCTTAGCCTGCATTCTGTATTTCAGAGAACTGCATAGTATGCACTTTTGTAATGCATTAGTAGAATAGTTATGCTGCTATTTTTGGTATTTATGTCAATTCTTTTGAACTCCATACCATGAGAATTCTGTTGAACAACATATGTTAACTACAAAGTTTTCGACCATCGGCATGGCATTGTTATTGTTCAGAGTACTATATTTTTTTATATAAGGACCATACTATGTGTATTAGAGAACTGCATTTCGGCCACCAGCAACTTGTCTATAAAGGGTGATAGAGATGCAGATGAGGTTGCATAATTTAAATAGGCACCGTTCAAGCCTTCTGGTGGACATAATTTTAAAAGCATACAACATAAGCAAAGAATTAGAATATGCCACTGGTGGTTTTAGCTTTTATCCTAGACAACCTACAGTGCAAATATTGTAAACTTGAGGGAGTCTTTTTCTTTGTAGAAAAACACCATGGCCACTTCTCCAGCCTCAAAGCCATTCTGGGAGACAAAATCATTCCAGCTAGTAGTTATGTTGATGCAGTCTTCCAAGTCAATTTGGCAGTCAGCTTGCATGTCTCCATACCCATTCTTGTGTTGTGTCTCCAAAGTAACCTTCCCTGAACTCGGAGCAGGAAATTTTATTGTGGATGGCAGTTTCTGCATTTTGGCATGGATGGAAAAAGAATTTTTATAAGTAAACAACAAATGTTTTTCTTTATATTTAGGATGATCTGTTTATGTTGACTTAAATATGTACATATATATGACTACTATTTAATAAAGTAGTTGCAATGTACGAACAAACTTATATACGAAATTGACCTGTAGTTTTAGTAGGATATATATATTATACTGTAACATGTTTGTTCTGCATGGTCATTTGGAGTGTACTTCGCTAGCATGTCAAGAGAACTGCAATGCTGATCTATTGAACCTCTTCTTTGTTTGTGTGTTGGGGTTCTGATCTAACTAGTGTCGATACCTAGTGTGGCACTGAAGAAAAATAGGTGGAACTATCTAGTCTTAATAGCTACCAAATCTGAACAACAATACAAATTAAGTTTGTATTTGTTGATACTATTGAACACATTGATGGAAATATACATTTAGATGTGGATTTGTAGCCTAGATTGTGTCAAAATTGTGAGGGGAAAAACATACCCAACTTTCCTGCAGGTCTGCGGGTGTGAGGCGATGAAGAAATGGTGCCCGAAACCCCATGTTGGGTATCATCAGGCACCTGAGCATGCTGCACCAATCGGTGTTAGTGAGCTCTAGACCCTCTGCGTACATGCATGTGTCCGCTACCGGCGCCATCCTTGCCAAACACCCGCACGAACAGTACATGGCGGGTTCAGTGGAATTTTAGAGAACAGCTGGGAATGGGAGGAACCCTCGATCTATGATTTGAAGAAAAATAGGAATGGGGGAGGAGTTGTGTCAGTCTGGAGCACAAATGGATATGTTTTTATGCAACCAATTGAGGAACGGAAGTAATAAATGTTGTGGTTGGTGTTAGGTGGTGGATTGATTCTGATTCAGTGTACGTGAATGCATTTGAGAAGCAACACACTACTTACTTGAATCTAGCGAAATGCATTGTCGTATTACAACGAACTAAGGAATGCGTGGATTGTGCTTTTTTAGTTTTCTAGTTATTGTTTATATTTTTATTGGGCCGTGGTTTTTTGTGGTATGTGGGATTTTTTTTAAAATTTTCAGCGGCCTCTCTTTTGCATGTTGGGCCTGTGTTTGGGGAGTGAAGAGGCATTCGGCCCAAGTTGGCCTGTCAGCATGGTTGGTTCCCGATGCGCTGTGTGTGCGCCCTAATGTTTAGTCCCACCTTGCCCGCAGAGAGGGCGCTCGAAGTGTTTATAAGCCCTGACGAGGAATCCGTATCGAACTCCTCTGTTACTTATTTGGGCGCTTATACACGGCACTCACTTCTCTATCCACTCTGACCTCTGGGCCCATGTGTGCCCGGCCCTTGCATTGTGGCTCAGAACGGACTCACCGACTATGGGCGTAGACTTACTACGAGACTGGCTGGGGCCTGGTTCCACCAGGGTGGTCAATTTTTTTCTTTCTATTTATTTGTCTTACATATTTTTCTAATATGGGGCATGCACTGCTTAGTAAATCATTTATGCACTGCATTCATCATGTCTCTGTACTGCATGTTCACACATTCCTCACTACATATACAGGCGCATTTTTGTGCACTACATGCTGGTCGCATTTTCTTTTCGTGTTTTTCCTCTTACGTATTCTTTTTCTAGTGTATGGTGTGCACTGCTTTATTGGGTATATGTGCACTGCATTCGTCAGAGTGCCGTACTGCAGGTGTAGTTTTCCACTTACATATTTTTCTAATATGGGGCGTGCACTACTTAGTAAATCATTTATGCACTGCATTCATCATGTCTGTGTGTTGCATGTGCACACATTCCGCACTACATATGCAGGTGCATTTTTGTGCACTACATGCTGGTCGCATTTTATTTTCGTGTTTTTGTGCTTATGTATTCTTTTTTGTAGTGTACGGTGTGCACTGCTTTGTTGGGTATGTGTGCACTGCATTCGTCAGATTATTGTACTGCAGTTGTACACATTTTGCAATGCATGCATCCTATTTGTGCACTGCATCTTCATCCGTTTTGTGCACTGCTCGAATCACATACTTTATGTGCACTACATTATGTTCTAATGTTGAACTCTAGTTTTCTAATTCAAATAAAGTCTTCATAACATAAGCAAAGTTCATCATTACAAGCCATTCTGTATGACAAGCAAACTAAGTTCAGCAAAAGCAAATGATTACAAGCAAACTTATGATACATAAGCAAACAACAAAAAGAAAATTTTATGACAAATCTAAAACGACGCGAGCAATGTTGGCTCTTGGCCGGCACCATCTACTTCTTCACCAGGTAGCGTCTCCCCAATTGCTCCTGGCGCGCTTCTTGGGGGCTCCTTCCTTCTCCAGCTTTTCATGGCGAAGCCTGTCCTGGGTGAGGGTGATGCGGCTCCATATCTCGTATGCTGCGTATGCGTCCTTTTGTCGCATACTCGATGTGCCTCATGGTCAGAGGCGGGGTGGCCTAGCGCTTGCGTTCATCGTCGGTGATCTTCTTCTTCATGTTGTTGTAGTAGTCGTCAATGAGCATGTCGGCGATGTCTTCAAAGGAGTCCAACTCCTTTGTGGCCTCAGGCACCCTCCATTCCTTTTGGATGTCGACGAAGTTGGCAACCTCCAGATTGGCGCGCTCTAGCCTGGTTTTGTCGCCGCTGATGGAGCAACCAGCAAAGGCGTACCTAGGGTCAGCGAGGAAGTTGTCAAAGACGATGCACCTTTCAGCGGCGCTCAGTTGGAAGAGCGGCACCGGCTGAGTCTTGCCGACGGGGAGTTGGACTAGGGCGGGTTTCTGCGTCGTGTCAGGCTCGGTGTTGTACTCAAGATCAATCCCGACGATCTTGTGGCGCTAGAGCCTGAGGTTGCGCTCGTACTGCTCGAGGGAGCTCGTCATCTGCTTCTTGTCGTTGGTGTGGATGATGTGCAACTTGGTGTTGCCATGCACCTCCACGTTCCAGTATTCGTCAACGAACCCCATCGCCGACAGTAGGGCTTGGTGTCTTTTGTGGAGATTGGTGTAATTGAGCGATTTGGTGGCAGCGCAATTGATGCTTGTGTTGTTGTGGATGAGAAAGCGTTGGCAGGGGTCTAAATTTAAAGGGGGGATGGTCGCAGCGGATGAGCTGCACGATCTCACTGATGATGTGGTTGTGCAGATCGTGGGTTGGGGTTGCGTCTGTGATCATAGGTTTGTGGCGATGGAACCGCTCGGATTGGGCGGTTGTCCCCGAACGTGGTTTTTAGCGTGGTCTTATTTTATTTTTCATCAGTACAATTTGTTAACCACCACATTCGCGAACGGGCATTTTTCATGTTTATATGTATCGTATGTGTTCCCGAAACTACATTGCATATGATACCGCACTTCTTTGTTTAACCAAAAGCACTGCATTTGTCTATAGGTTTGTACTGCACCTGTATTTGGTGTACTTGCTACTGCCCCTGTATTCATGTATGTATTCTGAAACTGCATTGCTTATGATACTACACTGCTTCATCTAACCAAATGCACTTCATTGTCTAGAATTGCGTCATGCATCTGCTTTTTGCATGTAGTTGATGCAGTCCCTGTCACGGGAGGGGGGTTGGGGGGCCCCTCCATTTTTTTATTTGTGGCACTTATTTGGAGGTAGAGTTATTTTTCGGACGTGTTATCTTAACACATGCGTAGTTTTTCCGAATTTATCTTTTTTGAACTGCATTTATTTATTTGTTTAACTGCGTGGCCTTCATCGTTCTTCACAGCAAACTGCGTTGGTATTAACTTATTTGTTTTGTTCTAGTCCGTCCTATTTAGCCGGGCCGGCCCGTTTTGGGCTAGCCTGTTTTACGTAACTCTTTCCCACACGGGCCTCAGACGTGGCCCTCCCAGGCGATCCGACCGCTCCGCTCATAGGGAGAGACCGAGAAGAAACCTCTATCCTCTCTTGCAGCTGCTCCCGAAGCATCTCTCCCTCAAGCAAAATGGTCGTGGCCCATGGAAATGCAGTCCTCAAGAGGTCCTTATTGCTGCATTTTGCGTCCCTGTCCGCTCCGCCAGCCCTTCCCGCTGCACTCCAGCAGCCCTGTTCCTTCCGTTCCCGCTCCCGACCCCCACCACCGCCATTCATCCCCTTTTTTGTGGTATGTTCCCGTGCCCTCGGTATTGATCGTCCCCTCATCTAGTTTTGTGATTCTCGTAGTGGCTGCTGCATTTTTTGCTTTTGTATTTTTCTATAGCACGCGATTTTGATCTCGATTTGAAATCTGTACTCGTGTGTGCTCTGTAAGAAGAGAAAGGTGCATCTAGGGTGTCATCAGATTTCATCAATTTTGTTGCTGATATCTGTCACTTCATCCTAGTGCTGTAGGCAAACGCCATGTCTTTGCCAAGCAGAGCAGAAGGAGGAGTTCAAGGTATGTGGATTGCTTACATTGGCCTTGTTTATTTTCTGTGATGTTTATCTAGTTTACTAATTCATCCTGCAGATTTGTTTATGTTGTGTTAGTTGTCAGCGTTGCTTTGCATTTTTTATCATGTAATGTTTTGTATTTTTTGACTCTGGTTTTTATTGAATCTAGTAGGTGATTTCAATGGTCATAATGATACACCAATTCGCTCTCATTGTCCTGGTGGTAAGGATCATGGTGGTGATACAGGACATCAATTGAAATCACCAATTGAATCTTCTCCCATAAATGTGGCCCCTCCTTCTGGTATGTGTTTGTTTTATTTTTCTTATTTTTAATTTGCCAATTTGGTTGTATCCCTATTTCTGTTGTTAATTTGATATGTGTCTTGTGAGTTTTGACATGGATTGTTCTTATAAATATTTGCTACTTTTTATGTTTATATGCTTTGTTTATTTTGTGTATGGTGCTTACTTGATGTTGTACAAATTGGTGTTGCCTTGCTGTATCTAGTCCGGCATTTTTTTGGAAACAAACTATGAAGTTAGTGTATGCAGCACTACATTTATATGTATATGTGAACTCCACTTTTATGAATGTGTGAACTGGATTATTGTTTTTCAGGGTTTTTGTACGTATGTGTGTACTCCATTACATTGGTATATGAATTGTATTAATTTTTATTTGGCTTATTGTTGCAGCACTGCATTTATATGTATAAGTGTACTGCATTTGTCCTTTTGTGCACTTTTTAATGACCATACTTAAACTTCATTTTGACGCAATGTCTATTTTTCATTCTGGGGCACCTAGGTTCGAGGAGGTTACTCAATTGATTGACCATTATTTTGCTGAGGGTAACGTTGGTGTGAGCTTTGACCAGAGATGTCTCGTCTTGTCTGAAACACAATCACAGTCTGTTGATGGTACAGAGGAAGTTACAAACGAGTGAATGGTCTCAAAACAGCTTCGTGCATATGAATTGAAGCAAAGCAAGAATAAGTTGAGGTTTGAAAATGACTCAAAAGAGTATGCGGAGAAGGAGAAGTAGAGGAGAGTTGCAGATGGTGCGAACAATGGTGCCAGATTTGTCAAAGTCAAACAGCCTGCTTTGCAGAAGAGAGACTGAGTTATGTTGCTGAGGAATGTGGTACTCCTCGGCGGAGTCCATGTGTTGCTTGCATGAACATAATCTTGGAAAGAGAACTGCTGAAGCTGGTGCAAATGATCCTCGGCGCAAGCGACCACATGTGAGTGAAGGTCCCAACCCTGACGATGATGACTTTGTGCTTGATGATTTTGTGAGGGGTGCTCAGACTGGTAGACACAAAGACTGTGGTTCATCTAAGAGATAACCCAAGTTTCCCCGTGATGATGGTGATGAAGGTGTTGGTGCTAACTCTGGTAGGGAGGCGGATGTTGTTCCCAAGGTTTGTTGAAGTGAACTGCATCTATTTCATTCATTATTATTCTATGTGTGTTTTTTCGTCTCTTTTCATGGCTAATCTTCTAATGTGTACTGCATTTCCCTTTACACAGAGGAAGAAGTCTAGTAAGAGCAATGCAACTGAAAATGATGCGGAGGGAGATGATGCTCAATTTAACAAAACCGTATGTTTATCGCTCCGCACTGTTTGCAAGGCTGCTCCTTTATTGAAAGAAGCACACTCTAGTCGTGTTCGGGATGCTGGATTCGGTGTTGTCTTTGAACTGATAGTAAAGAAAAATGTGTCGTGCATTCTTATGTGCTATCTGATGGGAGTGACTGACCCTGCCACGATGATAATGGACTTTGGGAATGGCAGGGTTCTTCAAATGAATCGTGATGCAGTTCATCACATTTTTTATTTACCTATGGGAAGTCACACTGCACCAATGCCTGCAACCAGTGGCCATGATGACTCATTGACTGCCCACAAGGATGAGCTTGGCTTTGACCGTTCAAAAAGTATAGGTGTCAAGGACTTGCTTCAGAAGCTGGAGGTGTTGGTGCAGGAAGATGATCATGTGATGGTCGATCTTGATATCAAGGTGTTCTTCCTGATACTTTATCAGAATTTGTTGTGCCATGGGCCTATGGTTTGTTTCGGCAGGGTTGCTGCCATGGTTGAGAACATGGATTATGTTGGGTTCTACGGTAGGGTGCGTTGACTGCAAATTAAAATTTTCCTACGCGCAGAACAATAGGAACATGCTATGGGAGATGGATCACAGATCGTTACCACTAGACGCGTAGTGCTATGCAGCAGCAGAAGAGTTGGGGTAGCACGTCCGCGTGGATCGTCTCCTCCTCGTACGATCTCCCTCGAACAGACGGTCGTCGGTTCCCTCGTACAGGTTCGCCGGAGCGACGCAAATGCACCGCCTCTAAAAGTATCCACGCGTGCAGAAGGAACACCGTGCGGCGGACTCCTAGCACTGGTGCGCATTGGTCCTAAACAAACGGTTTTTAACCCTTTTCTGCGATGGCATTTGGAACCATTGCCAAGTGAGTGTGGGCGATAGGGCGGTCCTTCCCACACGAACCAGAAACCGTCGGGGATATGCCCTCCTGGCACACACATTCGGCAAAATGAGGTCGTGTGCGACCGGCGAGAACTCAAATACGGAAATACGTATAGTAGAGCTAAAAAATACAATTATACGGAGAAATTGTTTCTGGTCGCAAGTACATCCCACACAGTCAGTCCCCTATAAATGTTTCCGTTCGTATGCACATACCACACAGTCACTCCAAGGAAAAAGTTTCCGTTCACAAGTACATCACACACAATTTTTCCCGTTAAATGGTTTGTGTTATTGGATGTGTCACACATGGTCCGTAGAAGAAACTGTGTGGCAAAGGATGTCCATCACACACAGTTTTTATGTGGTAAACGTTTGCGCAAGGTGGCCTAATGCAAACAGTTTTTAACAGAAAGACATGTGTGATTGTTCATTGATCCAACACGGTTTATTCCTAGAAACTCTGCGTTGCCTCAGGTCATCGCCCACCGTATTTTTTTCAATAACCATTTGCAATAGCAAAACACAATTAGCAGGCTAATTCACCATTAGCAGGCTAATTATCCGATTATTCATAACCCATTTATTAATCTAATTAACATTTCATATTGAGCACACAATATATTTCATTTCCATATTAAGGAAGCAGAATTTCATAATTGAAATACATCAGAGTACAGCATGATATAGCTTCAGCACTCAGCTACCCCATTACACAACTGCACCAGTAGCAAGTTCCACATGCAACATGTAGAACCTTTCGAAATTAGCATCATAGAATGTATATAGACAGATGCATCTCATTTAGAAAACTGCTGAAGCGGAAGGCAAATATTGAGCCTTCATTCATGTTGAAGGTCTTTGCAACTTTAGGCCAGTGCCGGTGGATGATTGACCGTCCGTCCTTTGTCCTCTTCGGGAACACTTCAATATTGAACCCAGGGTGTTGTATGGAAACCTTCCTCGCCTCCTGACCATAGAGGTGGTTTGAGAGGTAATCATCGGTGAACTGGTTTGGAAAGGTCTGAAAACAAGGATGCGCATAAATATCTTCTCTATATGGAAAATGAGGCAAAGGAATAAAAAAAAGGCAAGGTATAATAGTTAGTACCATCTTGTAGTGAACTGATGTATTCTCCATTGTGCAGACAAAGATCTTATTGTTTTTTGTCGCTAATTTCATTATCCTAACAATCTTTCTAAGTTTCTTGATTTGATTGATATTCATGGACAACTCATTTCCCCATATGCAAAAAGGGTCGAAAAGTGGGTCAAAACCTCTAACAGGAGGACCTACATGAGCAAGACCAAATTGTTAAAAACCAAAATATTACAATGGTTCCTGCAATTGCACAATAATGTGCTATTAGACAACGTACCATGCACGTGCTAACCTCGATTGTAAACCATAGTGCTTCCCATTGTTTCCCTGGAACCCATATAAGGTAGTTAGTCATCAGGTTAAGTAAGGGTTCGCATGCTATAAGTAAAATATGTTGATGAAAAATAAGCACATTGCAGATTCATCAGATTAATTGAAGCCACATGGAAAACCCATTTACCCAAACCAAGCATGATTAAGAACTAGGAAATATAGCACTTGTATATGTTTCTCATGTATTAACTGCATGCAAATTTGATTTATTCCTCACATGCACGACAATGCAAAATTCTACCCACGACAACTGGACATCACATTGCAGAATTGAACCAAGCAATTAACTAAACACCATAACAAATGAACCAAACATTAACTGAGCACCACATTGCACAATATAACATACTCCTAATAGAAGATCAGAGAGTTAACCAAACAGTTAACTACAACCAATTGTAGCAATTGTATTTGTTTCTCAAGTATTTACTACAGCCAAATTCAATTTATTCCTCACATGGTATACAATAACAGAATGCACCTACAATTTTGTAAAGATAAATTCGATTTATTTCTCACATGGAAGACAATACAAAATTGCAGCCTGAAGAATTGAACATCACATTTGCAGAATTGAACCAAATAGTTAACTAAAGACGACAACTAATAAACAAAACAGTTAATAAGTGAGCACCACATTGCACAACATATAGAACATATACACTAGAGCAACAGATTGCATGGTGAAATTAGATAGCACAATTCACTAGAATTTTTGAAGGAAAGGTAGGAGCAGCACACGCAACGGGTAAACCGAGCATGCTTAACCGGCGTAGCTAGCGATTGGCAAGGTGCTCCTTCAAGATCTGGGGGTCGGCACGAATGGCAGCCATCGCGACCTCATCCGCGCATGCGGCCGCGATTTGCCTATCCGCTGCCAAATGCTCCTTGAGGTCCTGGCTACACTGCGTGCACCATGGCTTAGGCCGGCGCTTTTTTGGTGGAGGGTCAGTAATTTGGGTGGAAGGTGTCGTGTTCGCGCTGGCGGTAAGGGCATGTGGGATGTGGAAGGAGGAGGAGGATGGGGGTCGGGTGTGGATTACCTGCCTGGATACAGGAGGTTGAGCAGCATGAAGGAGGGTCGCCGGCGAGGAGGCGGCAGCGCTGCAAGCAAGGATTGAAGGTTTCAACTTAGAAAGGAAGGCGGGAAGAGGGGAAATGTGGCCTTTGGTAAGGGGGCGGGGAGGTAGATATTTCCGCGGAAGCTGAAAATTTGGAATCGCTTCAGCCAAAAAACTGGCGCGCAAAGTGTCATCAGACACAGTCCCTTATTCAGAACTGTCTATGATATGTGGACATCACGAACGATTTAGATAGCTTAACCCGTGTGTGATGAGTTTGAACATCAAAAGTTTTGGTTCGAATTTCCATGGTTACAGTGGTCATCCACGTCATTGCATAATTTTGGTACACAAAGGAGACTACAACACACCCACACTTCTGAATTGAGCAAGTTCAACAATTAAACAAAGCTAGCTGACCTAAACATTACTATAACAAATTGAATACCGGCGCTCTTAATTAAACAAAACAAAGAGTACTACTATGGCTGGTGCTCGTCGATCTCCGCCGCCGCCTCCATGTCCAACTCGTGCCCGAGGATCTCCCGGGGAAGGTTCTCCATGGCATCCATCACACCATACTCAGCAAGCATCTCGCCATCCACATCCGCCATCTCTTTGGAAAAGGCCGCCATGAGCTAGGCATGGGCGGACACGATCTGGGCTTGGACAGGCTCCGTCGTAGCAAGGTATGCGGCGGAGGAACGGACGACTGCTCGAACGCTCTCGGTGATTGCCAGCTCTTCGGCCATGGGTTGCCGACCGTTGTCGGAGAAGCTTCGTTCGATTTGTGCGGTGACCGCCAGGAGCTAGGCGTGGGCGGCCTCTACATGGTCGAGGGCGTCCTCCATCAGGGCTAAGGCCGCCGCTGCCGAGCAGAAAACTGTTGTGCCGCTCTCGCCAGTTGCTATTGTTGGGGAATGTAGTAATTTCAAAAAAATCCTACGCTCACGCAAGATCATGGTGATGCATAGAAATGAGAGGGGAGAGTATCGTCCATGTACCCTCGTAGACCGTAAGCGGAAGCATTATGAGAACGCGGTTGATGTAGTCGTACGTCTTCACGATCCGACCGATCCAAGTACCGAACACACGACACCTCCGAGTTTAGCACACGTTCAGCTCAATGACGTCCCATGAACTCCGATCCAGCAGAGCTTCACGAGAGAGTTCCATCAGCACGACGGCATGATGACGGTGATGATGTTGCTACCGACGCAGGGCTTCGCCTAAGCACCGCTACGATATGATCGAGGTGGATTATGGTGGAGGGGGCACCGCACACGGCTTGGAACAATCAACTTGTGTGTCTTTGGGTGCCCCCCGCCCCCATATATAAAGGAGCAAGGGGGGAGGCTGGCCGGCCTTGGTGTGCCCCAAGGAGAGGAGGAATCCTCCTCCTAGTAGGAGTAGGATTCATCCTTTCCTAGTCCTACTAGGAAGTGGGAAGGGGGAGCAAAGAGAGGGAGAGGGAGAGGGAAAGAGGGGCTGCGCCCCCTTCCCCTAGTCTAATTCGGACTCCTCATGGAAGGGGCCGCGCCACCTCTTGGGTTGCAGCTCTCTCTCTCCCCTCAGGCCCACTAAGGCCCAATACTTCCCCAGGGGGTTCCGGTAACCCCTCCGGCACACCGGTTTTCTCTGAAATCATCTGGAACACTTCCAGTGTCTGAATATAGCTGTCCAATATATCAATCTTTACGTCTCAACCATTTAGAGAGTCCTCATCATGTCCGTGATCACATCCGGGACACCGAACTACCTTCGGTACATCAAAACACATAAACTCATAATACCGATCGACACCAAACTTTAAGCGTGCGGACCCTACGGGTTCGAGAACTATGTAGACACGACCGAGACTCGTTTCCGATCAATAACCAATTGCAGAACCTGGATGCTCATATTTGTTCCTACATATTCTACGAAGATCTTTATCGGTCAAACCGCATAACAACATACATTGTTCGCTCTGTCATCGGTATGTTACTTGCCCGAGATTCGATCATTGGTATCCTCATACCTAGTTCAATCTCATTACCGGCAAGTCTCTTTACTCCTTCTGTAATACGTCATCCCGCAACTAACTCATTAGTCACAATGCTTGCAAGTCTTATAGTGATGTGTATTCCCGAGAGGGCCTGGAGATACCTCTCCGACAATCAGAGTGACAAATCCTAATCTCGATCTATGCCAACTCAACAAGTACCACCAGAGACACCTGTAGAGCACCTTTATAATCACCCAGTTACATTGTGACATTTGGTAGCACACAAAGTGTTCCTTTGGTACTCGGAAGTTGCATAATCTCATAGTCATAGGAACATGTATAAGTCATGAAGAAAGCAATAGCAAAAAACTAAATGATCATCGTGCTAAGCTAACGGAATGGGTCAAGTCAATCACATCATTCTATAATGAGGTGATCCCGTTAATCAAATGACAACTCATGTCTATGGTTAGGAAACATAACCATCATTGATTCAACGAGCTAGTCAAGTAGAGGCAAACTAGTGACACTCTGTTTGTCTATGTATTCACACATGTAATAAGTTTTCGGTTAATACAATTCTAGCATGAATAATAAACATTTATCATGATATAAGGGAATATAAATAACAACTTTATTATTGCCTCTAGGGCATATTTCCTTCAGCTATCCCCGAGGCAAATGTTGCTGTCGCCACCTGAGAAGCAACAACGGCCGTTTGGGCCGCCTTTGCCGCCCGATCGCAAATTTCAGGTATTTCGGGATGTTCTTGACCGCTGTCCAGTGATCCACTCCTGGATTACTTTGGTACCTCCCTGCTAAACTAATAGCAAGGCACACATCAGGTCTGGTACACAACATTTCATACATGATAGAGCCTATGGCTGAAGCATAGGGAACATCTTTCATTTTCTCTCTATCTTCTACAATGGTCGGGCATTGAGTCTGACTCAACTTCACACCTTGTAACACAGGCAAGAACCCTTTCTTTGCTTGATCCATTTTGAACTTCTTCAAAACTTTATCAAGGTTTGTGCTTTGTGAAAGTCCAACTAAGCGTCTTAATCTATCTCTATAGATTTTGATGCCCAATATATAAGCAGCTTCACCGAGGTCTTTCATTGAAAAGCTCTTATTCAAGTATCCTTTTATGCTATCCAAAAATTCTATATCATTTCCAATCAGCAATATGTCATCCACATATAATATTAGAAATGCTACAGAGTTCCCACTCACTTTCTTGTAAATACAGGCTTCTCCAAAAGTATGTATAAAACCATATGCTTTGATCACACTATCAAACCGTTTATTCCAACTCCGAGATGCTTGCACCAGTCCATAGATGGATCGTTGGAGCTTGCATACTTTGTAAGCGCCCTTTGGATCGATAAAACCTTCAGGTTGCATCATATACAACTCTTCTTCCAGAAATCCATTCAGGAATGCAGTCTTTACATCCATTTGCCAAATTTCATAATCATAAAATGCGGCAATTTCTAACATGATTCGGACAGACTTAAGCATCTCTAAGGGTGAGAAGGTCTCAACGTAGTCAACTCCTTGAACTTGTCGAAAACCTTTAGCAACAAGTCGAGCTTTGTAGACAGTAACATTACCGTCAGCGTCAATCTTCTTCTTGAAGATCCATTTATTCTCGATGGCTTGCCGATCATCGGGCAAGTCAAGCAAAGTCCATACTTTGCTCTCATACATGGATCCCATCTCAGATTTCATGGCCTCAAGCCATTTTGTGGAATCTGGGCTCATCATCACTTCCTCATAGTTCGTAGGTTCGTCATGGTCAAGTATCATGACCTCCAGAACAGAATTACCATACCACTCTGGTGCGGATCTTACTCTGGTTGACCTACGAGGTTCGGTAGTAACTTGATGTGAAGTTACATGATCTTCATCATTAGCTTCCTCACTAATTGGTGTAGGAGTCACAGGAACAGATTTCTGTGATAAACTACTTTCCAATAAGGGAGCAGGTACAGTTACCTCATCAAGTTCTACCTTCCTCCCACTCACTTCTTTTGAGAGAAACTCCTTCTCTAGAAATGATCCATTGTTAGCAATGAATGTATTGCCTTCGGATCTATGATAGAAGGTGTACCCAACAGTCTCCTTTGGGTATCCTATGAAGACACATTTCTCCGATTTGGGTTCGAGCTTATCAGGTTGAAGCTTTTTCACATAAGCATCGCAGCCCCAAACTTTAAGAAACGACAACTTTGGTTCCTTGCCAAACCACAGTTCATAAGGCATCGTCTCAACGGATTTAGATGGTGCCCTATTTAACATGAATGCAGCCGTCTCTAAAGCATAACCCCAAAATGATAGCGGTAAATCAGTAAGAGACATCATAGATTGTACCATATCTAGTAAAGTACGATTACAACGTTCGGACACACCATTACGTTGTGGTGTTCCGGGTGGCATGAGTTGCGAAACTATTCCGCATTGTTTCAAATGAAGACCAAACTCGTAACTCAAATATTCTCCTCCATGATCAGATCGTAGAAACTTTATTTTCTTATTACGATGATTTTTCACTTCACTCTAAAATTCTTTGAACTTTTCAAAAGTTTCAGACTTATGTTTCATCAAGTAGATATACCCATATCTGCTCAAATCATCTATGAAGGTGAGAAAATAAAGATACCCGGAGCGAGCCTCAATATTCATCGGACCACACACATCAGTATGTATGATTTCCAACAAATCTATTGCTCGCTCCATAGTTCCGGAGAATGGCGTTTTAGTCATCTTGCCCATGAGGCACGGTTCACAAGTACCAAGTGTTTCATAATCAAGTGATTCCAAAAGTCCATCAGAATGGAGTTTCTTCATGCGCTTTACACCAATATGACCTAAACGGCAATGCCACAAAAAAGTTGCACTATCATTATCAACTCTGCATCTTTTAGCTTCAATATTATGAATATGTGTATCACTACTATCGAGATTCATCAAAAATAGACCACTCTTCAAGGGTGCATGACCATAAAACATATTACTCATATAAATAGAACAACCATTATTCTCAGATTTAAATGAATAACCGTATCACATTAAACAAGATCCAGATATAATGTTCAGCTCAACGCTGGCACCAAATAACAATTATTCAGGTCTAAAACTAATCCCAAAGGTAGATGTAGAGGTAGCGTGCCGATCGCGATCACATCGACTTTGGAACCATTTCCTACGTGCATCGTCACCTTGTCCTTAGCCAATCTTCGCTTAATCCGTAGCCCCTATTTCGAGTTGCAAATATTAGCAACAGAACCAGTATCAAATACCCAAGTGATACTGATATGTCCATTTTGCATCATGCTTTTATATCGATATTTATTGCATTATGGACTGTTATTTCACTTTATGTCACAATACTTATGGCTATTCTCTCTTATTTTACAAGGTTTACATAAAGAGGGTGAATGCCGGCAACTGGAATTCTGGTCTAGATAAGGAGCAAATATTAGAGAACTATTCTGCACAACTCCAAAAGTCCTGAAACTCCACGGAATGTCTTAAAAGAAATAAAGAAAAATCCACGCCAAAGATGAAGGCCAGGGGGCCCACACCCTTCTCACAAGGGTGGGGGGCGCCCCCCTAGGGCGCGCCCCCTACCTCGTGGGCCCCCTGGTGGCTCTCCGATCCCCATCTTCTCCTATATGAGGTCTTTCGATGAGAAAAAAATAAAGAAGAACTTTTCGGGATGAGACTCCGCCGCCACGAGGCGGAACCTTGGCGGATCCAATCTAGAGCTCTGGCAGAGCTGTTCTGCCGGGGATACTTCCCTCCCGGAGGGGGAAATCATCACCATCGTCATCACCAACGCTCCTCTCACCGGGAGAGGGCAATCTCCATCAACATCTTCACCAGCACCATCTCATCTCCAAACCCTAGTTCATCTATTGTATCCAATTCTTGTCTCAAAGTCCGGGATTGGTGCTAGTAGGTTGCTAGTAGTGTTGATTACTCCTTGTAGTTGATGCTAGTTTGTTTAATTGGTGGAAGATCATATGTTCAGATCCTATATGCATATTATTACCCCTCTGATTATGAACATGAATATGCTTTGTGAGTAATTACGTTCATTCCTGAGGACAAGGGAGAAGTCGTGCTATGAGTAGTCATGTGAATTTGGTATTCGTTTGATATTTTGATAAGATGTATGTTGTCTAGCCTCTAGTGGTGTTGTGTGAACGTCGACTACATAACACTTCACCATTATTTGGGCCTAGAGGAAGGCATTGGGAAGTAATAAGTAGATGATGGGTTGCTAGAGTGACAGAAGCTTAAACCCTAGTTTATGCGTTGCTTCGCAAGGGGCTGATTTGGACCCATATGTTTCATGCTATGGTTAGGTTTACCTTAATACTTTTGTTGTAGTTGCGGATGCTTGCAATAGAGGTTAATCATAAGTGGGATGCTTGTTCAAGTAAGAACAACACCCAAGCACCGGTCCACCCACATATCAAATTATCAAAGTATCAAACGCGAATCATATGAACGTGATGAAAACTAGCTTGACGATATTGCCATGTGTCCTCGGGAGCGCTTTTCCTTTTATAAGAGTTTATTCCAGCTTGTCCTTTGCTACAAAAGGATTGGGCCACCTTGCTGCACTTTATTTACTTTTGCCACTTGTTGCTCGTTACAATTTATCCTATCACAAAACTATCTGTTACCACTTATTTTAGTACTTGCAGAGAATACCTTGTTGAAAACCGCTTATCATTTCCTTCTGCTCCTTGTTGGGTTCGACACTCTTACATATCGAAAGGACTATGATAGATCCCCTATACTTGTGGGTCATCAAGACACTTTTCTGGCGCCGTTTCCGGGGAGTGTAGCGCCTTTGGTAGGTGGAATTTGGTAAGGAAAAATTTATATAGTGTGCTGAAATTTACTGTCACTTGTTACTATGGAAAGTAATACTCTGAGGGGCTTGTTCGGGATATCTTCACCCCGTCCAGTAGAGGAAAGAGTAGCTCCTCAACCTACTGAACCTATTGAAAATGAAATTCTTTATGAGTATCCTTCGGGTATGATAGAAAGACTGCTAGCTGACCCTTTTACAGGAGATGGAACAAAGCATCCTGATGAGCACTTAATATATGTGGATGAAGTTTGTGGATTATTTAAGCTTGCAGGTATACCCGATGATGTTGCTAAGAAGAAGGTCTTCCCTTTATCTTTGAAGGGAGACACATTGGTATGGTATAGGCAATGTGATGATATGAGATCATGGGACTATAAAAGATTGAAGTTGGAATTTCATCAAAAGTATTACCCTATGCATCTTGTTCATCGTGATCGCAATTATATATATAATTTCTGGCCTCGCGAAGGAGAAAGCATCGCTCAAGCTTGGGGGAGGCTTAAATCAATGTTATATTCATTCCCCAATCATGAGCTCTAGAGAGAAATAATTATGCAAAGTTTTTATGCTCGGCTTTCTGAAAACAATCGCAACATGCTCGATACTTCTTGTGCTGGCTCGTTTATGATGAAGACTATTGAATTCAGATGGAATTTATTGGATAGAATTAAATGCAACTCTGAAGATTGGGACCTCGATGAAGGTAAGGAGTCAGGTATGACACCTAAGTTTTATTGTGTTAAATCTTTTATGGACACCGATATTTTCCGTAAGTATAGCACTAAATATGGACTTGACTCTGAGATAGTAGCTTCTTTCTGTGAATCTTTTGCTACTTATGTTGATCTCCCTAAGGAGAAGTGGTTTAAATATCATCCTCCCATAGAAGTAAAAGTAGCTGCACCTATTAAAGTTGAAGAAAAGACTGTCACATATAATGATCCTATTGTTCCTACTTCTTATATTAAGAAACCACCTTTCCCTGTTAGAGTAAAGGATCATGCTAAAGCTTCAACTGTTGTTCGTAAAAGCAATATTAGAACATATACACCTCCTGAGCAAGTTAAAGTAGAACCTAATATTGCTATTGTTAAAGATCTCTTGTCTGATAATATTGAAGGGCATGTTATTTAGTTCGAAGGTGAAACTGCTAGAATTGCTAAACCTTGTGCTAAAGATAAACATAGACCTGTGATAGGCGTGCCTGTTATTTCCGTTAAAATAGGAGATCATTGTTATCATGGCTTATGTGATATGGGTGCTAGTGCTAGTGTTATACCTCATGACTTATACAAAGAAATTATGCATGATATTGCACCTGTTGCGTTAGAAGATATTGATGTCACAATTAAACTTGCTAATAGAGATACTATTTCACCAATTGGAATTGTTAGAGATGTTGAAATCTTGTGTGGGAAAACTAAATATCCTACTGATTTTCTTGTTCCTACTTCCCCACAAGATAGCTTTTGTCCTATTATATTTGGTAGACCCTTCTTGAACACTGTTAATGCTAAGATAGATTGTGAAAAGAATGTTGTTACTGTTGGCTTGGATGATATGGTTCATGAGTTTAATTTCTCTAAATTTAGTAAACAACATCGTTTGGAAGAATTGCCTAGTAAGGATGAAATTATTGGTCTTGCTTCTATTGCCGTACCTCCTAGTGATCCTTTTGAACACTATTTGCTAGACCATGAAAATGGTATTTTCATGAATGAAAGAAGGGAAATAGATGAAGTATTCTTTAAACAGGAACCTATTTTGCAACATAATTTGCCATGTTTGAGCTTAAACCTTTGCCTGATAATCTTAAATATGCTTATCTTGATGAAAAGAAGATATATCCTGTTATTATTAGTGCTAACCTTTCAGAGCATGAAGAAGAAAGATTATTGTAAACTCTGAAGAAGCATCATGCTGCTATTGGATATACTCTTGATGATCTTAAGGGCATTAGTTCCACTCTATGTCAAAATTAAATAAATTTGGAAGTAGATGCCAAACCAGTTCGTGACCCTCAACGACGTCTGAATCCTAAAATGAAAGAAGTGGTAAGAAAAGAAATACTCAAGCTTCTGGAGGCAGGTATAATTTATCCCGTTGCTGATAGTGAGTGGGTAAGTCATGTCCATTGTTTCCCTAAGAAGGGAGGTATTACTGTTGTTCCTAATGATAAAGATGAATTGATTCCACAAAGAATTATCACAGGTTATAGGATGGTAATTTATTTCCGCAAATTAAATAAAGCTACTAAGAAAGATCATTACCCCTTACCTTTTATTGATCAAATGCTAGAAAGATTATGCAAACATACACACTATTACTTTCTAGATGGTTATTCTGGTTTCTCTCAAATACCTGTGTTGGCTAAAGATCAATCAATGACTACTTTTACATGCCCTTTTGGTACTTTTGCTTATAGACGTATGCCTTTTCGTTTACGTAATGCACCTGCTACCTTTCAAAGATGCATGATGGCTATATTCTCTGACTTTTGTGAAAAGATTTGTGAGGTTTTCATGGACAATTTTTCCGTCTATGGTTCCTCTTTTGATGATTGCTTGAGCAATCTTGATCGAGTTTTGCAGAGATGTGAAGAAACTAATCTTGTCTTGAATTGGGAAAAGTGCCACTTTATGGTTAATGAAGGTATTGTCTTGGGGCACAAAGTTTCTGAAAGAGGTATTGAAGTTGATAAAGCCAAGGTTGATGCTATTGAAAAGATGCCATGTCCCAAGGACATCAAAGGTATAAGAAGTTTCCTTGGTCATGCCGGATTTTATAGGAGGTTCATTAAGGACTTCTCAAAAATTTCTCGACCTCTGACTAATTTATTGCAAAAAGATATACCATTTGTCTTTTATGATGATTGTGTAGAAGCATTTGAATACTTAAGAAAGCATTAGTCTCTGCACCTATTGTTCAGCCACCTGATTGGAATTTACCCTTTGAAATTATGTGTGATGCTAGTGATTATGCTGTAGGTGCTGTCCTAGGGCAAAGAGCTGATAAGAAATTAAATGTTATTCATTATGCTAGTAAGACTCTAGACAATGCTCAAAGAAATTATGCTACTACTGAAAAAGAGCTTTTAGCAGTTGTATTTGCTTGTGATAAGTTTAGATCTTATATTGTTGATTCTAAAGTAACTATTCACACTGATCATGATGCTATTAAATATCTTATGGAAAAGAAAGATGCTAAACCTAGACTTATTAGATGGGTTCTCTTGCTAAAAGAATTTGATTTGAATATTGTTGATAGAAAGGGAGCTGAGAACCCCGTTGCAGACAACTTGTCTAGGTTAGAGAATGTTCTTGATGACCCACTACCTATTAATGATGACTTTCCTGATGAACAATTAAATGTTATAAGTACTTCTCGTAGTACTCCATGGTATGCTGATTATGCTAATTATATTGTTGCTAAGATTATACCACCTAGCTTCACATACCAACAAAAGAAAAAGTTTTTCTATGATTTAAGACATTACTTTTGGAATGACCCACATCTTTATAAAGAAGGAGTAGATGGTGTTATTAGACGTTGTGTACCTGAGCATGAACAGGAACAGATCCTACGCAAGTGTCATTCTGAGTCTTATGGAGGACACCACGCTGGAGATAGAACTGCACATAAGGTATTGCAATCCCGTAAGTTTGTCTTGTCATGTGATGAATGTCAAAGAATTGGTAGTATTAGTAGACGTCAAGAAATGCCTATGAATTATTCACTTGTTATTGAACCTTTGATGTTTGGGGCTTTGATTATATGGGACCTTTTCCTGCCTCTAATGGATACACACATATTTTAGTTGCTGTTGATTACGTTACTAAGTGGGTAGAAGCTATTCCAACTAGTAGTGCTTATCATAACACTTCTATTAAAATGCTTAAAGAAGTTATTTTTCTGAGGTTTGGAGTCCCTAGATATTTAATGACTGATGGTGGTTCACACTTTATTCATGGTGCCTTCCGTAAAATGCTTGCTAAATATGATGTTAATCATAGAATTGCATCTCCTTATCACCCACAGTCTAGTGGTTAAGTATAGTTGAGCAATAGAGAGCTCAAATTAATTTTTCAAAAGACTGTTAATAGGTCTAGAAAGAATTGGTCTCAGAAACTTGATGATGCATTATGGGCATATAGGACTGCATATAAAAATCCCATGGGTATGTCTCTGTATAAAATGGTTTATGGAAAAGCATGTCACTTACCTCTCGAACTAGAACATAAGGCATATTGGGCTATTAAAGAGCTTAACTATGATTTTAAACTTGCTGGTGAGAAGAGGTTATTTGATATTAGCTCACTTGATGAATGGAGAACCCAAGCTTATGAAAATGCCAAGTTGTTTAAAGAAAAAGTTAAAAGATGGCATGACAAAAGGATACAAAAGTGTGAGTTTAATGTAGGTGATTATTTATTGCTATACAACTCTCGTTTAAGATTTTTTGCAGGAAAACTTCTCTCTAAATGGGAAGGCCCCTATGTTATCGAGGAGGTCTATCGTTCCGGTGCCATAAAAATCAACAACTTCGAGGGCACAAATCCGAAGGTGGTAAACGGTCAAAGAATTAAACATTATATCTCAGGTAATCCCATAAATGTTGAAACCAATATTATTGAAACCGTAACCCCGGAGGAATACATAGGGGACACTTTCCGGAACGTTTCAGACTCCGAAAAGGAATAGGTATGTGGTACGGTAAGTAAACCGACTCCAAAACAATTTTTAAGGCAATATTT
Source organism: Triticum urartu (assembly GCF_056163025.1). Taxonomy (NCBI): domain Eukaryota; kingdom Viridiplantae; phylum Streptophyta; class Magnoliopsida; order Poales; family Poaceae; genus Triticum; species Triticum urartu. The sequence continues at coordinate 356,532,485 of NC_141876.1, read as the reverse complement.
CTCCGTTTTGGAATACTTAGAAAAATAGAAAAATAAGTAGCAGTCCGGGAAGGACACGAGGGCCCCACGAGGGTGGTGGGCGCGCCCCCCTACCTCGTGAGCGCCTCGTGTGTCCTCCGGACTCCGTTTTCTTGCACGATACGTATTTCGGTCGGTAAAAATTCATTATATATTCTCCCGAAGGATTTGACTCCCGTAACACGCAAACCTCCTCTGTTCTTGTTTCGAGCTGTTTTCTGTCAGGGTTTTCCAGGCTAGGCATCATGTCGTCTCCCTCCTCCAACAATGGTGACAATGATGCTTGGCTAATGAAGATAGATCTGAATAGGGAAGAACTCATGAGGGTCAACAAGGATGAAAGGATCAAGAAGGCCACGGAGGATCAAGCTCCGGCAGCAAAAGACATCCTTCAACTTGATCATAACCTTCTTACCACAACTGAGATCGAAGATTTCAATATGATTGAGTTAGCTCGTATACAAAACAAGTATCTCACACAAGAAAATATTTTGTTGAAGGAGCATATTGTCGCACTCAAGGGCATTATTCGCAAGCTGGAGGACCTCTTACACTCGATGTGCGATTATCCATCACCACCACCATCTCCTCCAACAAAGAAGAATTGAGTATCTGGGTATGGGCACTCCCCTTGGCAACTGCCAAGCTTGGGGGAGGTGCCTCGGTATCGTATCACAATCACAACTCCTATCTTTACCGTTTTTCTTAGTTCAATCCTATTAGTAGTATCTTGATCTAGTAGAATAAAGTTTATGGCATGATCTAGTTTTGAGTTTTGCTTTATGATCCCTCTATGTATTCGAGTCCGTGAGTTATATATAATAAAGATTAGTGTTGAGTCAAGGGCTTGATTATTTTGCCATGATATTGGGTGAATAAAAGAAAAGAATAAAAAGAAACAAAAATAAAAATTTCATATTGATCTTATTGAGAGTAATGACTTCACATAGAAAGAGTATGATGATTAAAAGTTGTTGGGAGTTAGCAGACATAGCTTTGGTCATTGTTGCAATTAATAGGAAGTAATAAGGAAAGAGAAGTTTTCACATATAGATATATTGTCATTGACATCTTTTATGATTGGGAGCACTCATTAAAATATGACATGCTAAAGAGTTGATGTTGGACAAGGAAGACAACGTAATGAGTTATGTCTTTCTTATATCTGAGATAAAGTATGTTGTCATGGTTCCTCTAACTTGTTGAGCTTGCCTTTCCCCCTCATGCTAGCCAAATTCTCGGCACCAAGTAGAAATACTACTTGTGCTTCAAAAATCCCTAAACCAGTTTTGCCATGAGAGTCCACCATATCTACCTATGGATTGAGTAAGATCCTTCAAGTAAGTTGTCATCGGTGCAAAGCAATAAAAATTGCTCTAAATATGTATGATTGATTGGTGTGGGAGAAATAAGCTTTATACGATCTTGTGATATGGAAGTAATAAAAGCGATGGACTGCATAATAAAGGTTCATATCACAAGGGGCAATATAAAGTGACGTTCTTTCGCATTGAGATTTTATATATCCAACCATAAAAGCGCATGGTAACCTCTACTTCCCTCTGCGAAGGGCCTATCCTTCATTATTATCTTCTACCTTATGCAAGAGTCCTGGTGATCTTCATCTTTTCTTTTTCATTTTATCCTTTGGCAAGCTCAGCATGTTGGAAAGAACATGATATATATATATATATATCTAATTGGATGTAGGGGAGCATGAACCATTATTGTTGACATTACCCTTGAGGTAAAAGGTTGTGGGGAAAACTATAAAGCCCCTATCTTTCTCTGTGTCCGATTAAAACTCTGTAACCACAAGTATCGCGTGAGTGTTAGCAATTATGGAGGACTAAATGATAGTTGAGTATGTGGACTTGCTTTTTAGCTCTGACATAGACTCTTTCCGATGTTATGATAAATTGCAATTGCTTCAATGACTGAGATTATAGTTTGTTGGAGCCCAATAAGGTTTATGATTTATACTTTTGCATTGCGAATAGATCATCACTCGAACATAAGTAATCATATGACAAAATCTATATAAGTTGCTATTATGAGAATAATCATGATGCCTTCATGTCCGTATTTTATTTTTATCGACGCCTTTACCGCTACATGAGGACATATTTATTCTTATGGGCTTTTCGCTTGAGGACAAGCGAGGTCTAAGCTTGGGGGAGTTGATACGTCCATTTTGCATCATGCTTTTATATCGATATTTATTGCATTATGGAGTGTTATTTCACTTTATGTCACAATACTTATGGCTATTCTCTCTTATTTTACAAGGTTTACATAAAGAGGGAGAATGCCGGCAGCTGGAATTCTCATCTGGATAAGGAGAAAATATTAGAGACCTATTCTGCGCAACTCCAAAAGTCCTGAAACTCCACGGAATGTCTTAAAAGAAACCAAGAAAAATCCATGCCAAAGAAGAAGGCCAGGGGGCCCACACCCTACTCACGAGGGTGGGGGGCGCCCCCCCTAGGGCGCGCCCCCTACCTCATGGGCCCCCTGGTGGCTCTCCGATGCCCATCTTCTCCTATATGAGGTCTTTCAATGAGAAAAAAATAAAGAAGAACTTTTCGGGATGAGACTCCGCCGCCACGAGGCGGAACCTTGGCGGATCCAATCTAGTGCTCTGGCAGAGCTGTTCTGCCGGGGATACTTCCCTCCCGGAGGGGGAAATCATCACCATCGTCATCACCAACGCTCCTCTCATCGGGAGAGGGCAATCTCCATCAACATCTTCACCAGCACCATCTCATCTCCAAACCCTATTTCATCTCTTGTATCCAATTCTTGTCTCAAAGTCCGGGATTAGTGCTAGTAGGTTGGTAGTAGTGTTGATTACTCCTTGTAGTTGATGCTAGTTGGTTTAATTGATGGAAGTTCATATGTTCAGATCTTATATGCATATTATTACCCCTCTGATTATGAACATGAATATGCTTTGTGAGTAATTATGTTCATTCCTGAGGACAAGGGAGAAGTCTTGCTATGAGTAGTCATGTGAATTTGGTATTCGTTTGATATTTTGATAAGATGTATGTTGTCTAGCCTCTAGTGGTGTTATGTGAATGTCGACTACATAACACTTCACCATTATTTGGGCCTAGAGGAAGGCATTGGGAAGTAATAAGTAGATTATGGGTTGCTAGAGTGAAAGAAGATTCAACCCTAGTTTATGTGTTGCTTCGTAAGGGGCTGATTTGGACCCATATGTTTCATGCTATGGTTAGGTTTACCTTAATACTTTTGTTGTAGCTGCGGATGCTTGCAATAGAGGTTAATCATAAGTGGGATGCTTGTTCAAGTAAGAACAGCACCCAAGCACCGGTCCACCCACATATCAAATTATCAAAGTATCGAACGTGAATCATATGAACGTGATGAAAACTAGCTTGACGATATTCCCATGTGTCCTCGGGAGCGCTTTTCCATTTATAAGAGTTTGTTCTAGCTTGTCCTTTGCTACAAAAGGATTGGGCCACCTTGCTGAACTTTATTTACTTTTGCCACTTGTTGCTCGTTACAATTTATCCTATCACAAAACTATCTGTTACCACTTATTTCAGTACTTGCAGAGAATACCTTGCTGAAAACCGCTTATCATTTCCTTCTGCTCCTCGTTGGGTTCGACACTCTTACTTATCGAAAGGACTATGATAGATCCCCCATACTTGTGGGTCATCAGATACTACAAGCATTAGTAAGGTACACATCAATAACATGTATATCACATATACCTTTGTTCACCTTGCCATCCTTCTTATCCCCCAAATACTTGGGGCAGTACCGCTTCGAGTGACCAGTCCCTTTGCAGTAGAAGCACTCAGTCTCAGGTTTAGGTCCATACTTGGGCTTCTTCACTTGAGAAGCAACTTGCTTGCCATTCTTCATGAAGTTCCCCTTCTTCCCTTTACCCTTTTTCTTGAAACTGGTGGTCTTGTTGACCATCAACACTTGATGCTCCTTCTTGATTTCTACCTCTGCATCCTTTAGCATTGCGAAGAGCTCGGGAATCGTCTTATCCATCCCTTGCATATTATAGTTCATCACGAAGTTCTTGTAGCTTGGCAGGAGTGATTTAAGAACTCTGTCAATGACACTATCAACAGGAAGATTAACTCCCAGTTGAGTCAAGTGGTTATGGTACCCAGACATTCTGAGTATATGTTCACTGACAGAACTATTCTCCTCCATCTTGTAGAAGTAGAAGTTATTGGAGACTTCATATCTCTCAGTCCGTGCATTTGCTTGAAATATTAACTTCAACTCCTGGAACCTGTCATAAGCTCCATGACGTTCAAAACGTCGTTGAAGTCCCGGTTCTAAGCCATAAAGCATGGCACACTGAACTATTGAGTAGTCATCAGCTTTGCTCTGCCAGAAGTTCATAACATCTGGGGTTGCTCCTGCAGTAGGTTTGGCACCTAGTGGTGCTTCCAGGACGTAATTCTTCTATGCAGAAATGAGGATAATCCTCAAGTTACGGACCCAGCCCGTGTAATTGCTACCATCATATTTCAACTTTGCTTTCTCAAGGAGCGCATTAAAATTCAACGGAACAACAACACGGGCCATCTATCTACAACAACATAGACATGCAAAATACCATCAGGTACTAAGTTCACGATAAATTAAAGTTCAATTAATCATATTACTTCAGAACTCCCACTTAGACAGACATCCCTCTAATCATCTAAGTGATCATGTGATTCATATCAACTAAACCATGTCCAATCATCACGTGAGATGGAGTAGATTTCAATGGTGAACATCACTATGTTGATCATATCTACTATATGATTCACGTTCGACCTTTCAGTCTCAGTGTTCCGAGGCCATATTTGCATATGCTAGGCTCGTCAAGTTTAACCCGAGTATTATGCATGTGGAAAACTGGCTTGCACCCGTTGTATGTGAACGTAGAACTTATCACACCCGATCATCACGTGGTGTCTCGGCACGAAGAACTTTTGCAACGATGCATACTCAAGGAGAACACTTATACCCTGAAACTTAGTGAGAGATCATCTTATAATGCTACCGTCGATCTAAGCAAAATAAGATGCATAAAGATAAACATCACATGCAATCAATATAAGTGATGTGATATGGCCATCATCATCTTGTGCCTATGATCTTCATCTCCAAAGCACCGTCATGATCACCATCGTCACCAGCTTGACACCTTGATCTCCATCGAAGCATCGTTGTCGTCACGCCAACTATTGCTTCCACGACTATCGTTACCGCTTAGTGATAAATTAAAGCAATTACATGGCGATTGCATTTCATACAATAAAGTGACAACCATATGGCTCCTGCCAGTTGCTGATAACTCTGTTACAAAACATGATCATCTCATACAATAAAATTTAGCATCATGTCTTGACCATATCACATCACAACATGCCCTGCAAAAACAAGTTAGACGTCCTCTACTTTGTTGTTGCAAGTTTTACGTGGCTGCTATGGGCTGAGCAAGAACCATTCTTACCTACGCATCAAAAACCATAATGCGGTATAGTGATTTCTTTTTGATCTTCAGAAAGAACCCTGTTCATTGACTCTGATTCAACTAAAGCTGGAGAAACAGACACCCACTAGCCACTTGTGTGCAAAGCACGTCGGTAGAACCAGTCTCGCGTAAGCGTACGCGTAATGTCGGTCTGGGCCGCTTCATCCAACAATGCCGCTGAATCAAGAATCAACTAGTGACGGCAAGCAATATGTATATACCCACGCCCACAACTCCTTTGTGTTCTACTCATGCATATAACATCTATGCATAAACCTAGCTCGGATGCCACTGTTGGGGAACATAGTAATTTCAAAAAAAATCCTACGCACACGCAAGATCATGGTCATGCATAGCAATGAGAGGGGAGAGTATCATCCATGTACCCTCATAGACCGTAAGCGGAAGTGTTATGAGAACGTGGTTGATGTAGTCGTACGTCTTCACGATCCAACCGATCCAAGTACCGAACACACGGCACCTCCGAGTCCAGCACACGTTCAGCTCAATGTCGTCCCACAAACTCCGATCCAGCAGAGCTTCACAGGAGAGTTCCGTCAGCACGACTGCGTGATGACGGTGATGATGTTGCTACCGACGCAGGGCTTCGCCTAAGCACCGCTACGATATGATCGAGGAGGATTATGGTGGAAGGGGGCACTGCACACGGCTTGGAACAATCAACTTGTGTGTCTTTGGGTGCCCCCCTACCCCCGTATATAAAGGAGCAAGGGGGGAGGCCGGATGGCCTTGTTGCGCCCAAAGGAGAGGAGAAATCCTCCTCCTAGTAGGAGTAGGATTCATCCTTTCCTAGTCCTACTAGGAAGGGGGAAGGGGGAAGGACAGAGAGGGAGAGGGAGAGGGAAAGAGGGGCCGCTCCCCATTCCCCTAGTCCAATTCAGACTCCTCATGGGAGGGGGCGTTCCACGTCCTGGGCTACAGCCCTCACTCTCCCCTCAGGACCACTAAGGCCCAATACTTCCCCGGGGGTTCCGGTAACCCCTCCAGCACTCTGATTTTCTCCGAAATGATCCGAAACAGTTCCGGTGTCCGAATATAGCCGTCCAATACATCAATAATTATGTCTCGACCATTTCGAGACTCCTCGTCATGTCCGTGATCACATCCGGGACTCTGAACTACCTTCGGTACATAAAAACACATAAAATGTAGCGACCAGACCTCAAACAGTCTGATCTCTGTGCTCTGGTGTCATCCACCATCCTAAAAGAGTAGAAAAGATGAGAAGTTGGTGAATCAAAAGAAAACTCTATGGGCTCAGTGACTGGCATGAACGTCCTTCCTAGAACTTGAACTTGAATCATCCAGCGCTCTTCTTATGGTAGAGTGGCGTTGTAGGTTCTGGTGAAGCTTGGTACTCCTATGTTCAGGTATCTAGTGACTTCCTTCAAGTGACGTCCAAAGGGTGTATCTTCATCCGGTTGCGTGAACTTGTTCCTTGCATCCGCCATCCTAAAAGAGTAGAAAAGATGAGAAGTCAGAAGAGGAGAGAGTGAAAAGTGATCTAGGTCTTTTAGCTTAGTGGTCGTGTCCTACAGTCAGCGTGTGCTCTGATACCATCTATGTAGCGACCAGACCTCAAATAGTCTGACTCTATGTGCTCCGGTGTCATCCCTGGATCAGTAATGCTGACACCACACAGAACTCGGAGGATTTATAGCAGAGTAGCAATCACACACTTATTACATCGAGTGTCTCCATAGAGAACTTATTACAATAAATATGGCTTAAGGCCATCTAATAACTGAAAGTGCGTTATATCGACTAGAGGGGGGGGGGGTGAATAGGCGATTTTTATGAAAGTCTTCAAAACATGGAAATTATGAAGACAAACGATAGAAATAAACCTATTACCCTGCGGCGGAAGGTAGACTACACTAGGCAAGCCATAGTCAAATATTCAATGGAGTGAAAGCACAATGACTAATAGCAGCAATGTAGTAAGGATCAGGTAGGAAGATATTATGAAGCCAAACAGAACACACAGTCACTCAGTGAAGATGAAAGATAGTGCAATCATACAATGACTTCACAACGAGTAACAGTAAGTAAAGAGAAGGGAAGGATGAAACTAGTGACTCATTGAAGATAATGTTTTGTTGGACCAGTTCCAGTTGCTGTGACAACTATACATCTGGTTAGGGCGGCTAGGTATTTAAACCTAAGGACACACAGTCCCGGACACCCAGTCCTGAACACGCAGCTCAGGACACCCAGTCCTCACCGTATTCCCCTTGAGCTAAGGTCACACAGACCTCGCCCAATCACTCTGGTAAGTCTTCAAGGTAGACTCCCAAACCTTCACGGACTTCGTTCACCGGCGATCCACAATGTCTCTTGGATGCTCAGAATGCGACGCCTAACCGGCTGGAGGATTCATAGTCCTCAAGTGTAATAAGTCTTCAGATCACAGAGACAAGAAGACTTAAGTGATGCCTAATTCTCTTTGGCTCTGGGTGGTTAGGGCTTTATCCTTGCAAGGAATTCTCTCCCAAAGGCTTCGAGGTGGGTTGCTCTCAAATGACAAAAGCCGTATACTAACTCTGAGCAGCCAACCATTTATGGTTGTAGGGGGGTGGGCTATTTATAGCCACTAGGCAACCCGACCTGATTTGTCCGAAATGACCCTGGGTCACTAAGGAACTGACACGTGTTCCAACGGTCAGATTTCAAACTCACACGACAACTTTACTTGGGCTACAAGCAAAGCTGACTTGTCCGACTCTGGACAAGATTCGCTCTCATAGTCTTCACTCGAAGACATAGGTTTTGGTTAAGCATCACGTCAGTCATTCTGACTGGTTCTCTTGGACCCCACTTAACAGTACGGTGGTTCCTATCACTCAACAAAGAAGAAAAAGAACTATGAAAGATCTAAGTCTTCGAGCTCCATAGGCTTCATGCGATGTCTTCTCTTGTCATAGTCATCAATTTGAATATCTTCATATACCACCTTTGACATCAATGTCTTCATACATTTTTAGGGGTCATCTCTGGTAGGAAAACCGAACCAATGAGGGACTTCTTCCTGTGTTATCCTGCAATTCTCACAAACACATTAGTCCCTCAACTAGGTTTGTCGTCAATACTCCAAAACCAACTAGGGGTGGCACTAGATGCACTTACAATCTCCCCCTTTTTGGTGATTGATGAAAAACTAGTTGAAGTTTTCAACAGGGAATATAATATGTGAAATTGTAAAGGATAAGGAATTGTCTTCATAAGTTGCAAGGGCTCCCCCTGAAGATGTGCATATAAGTAATTTGCTTTTGGAATGCAAATGCACATGGCAGGTTGTGCTTGTGGAAATCCTCTTCAACTTATGATGACAATCCACTATGCATGTGAAGGTATGTGAAGATAATGACATGCATAATGGAAAATGGACGTATGCAAAATGATCTAAGTGCGGAATTTTTCGTCGCACATGCGGAATTTATCATCGCATCACAAAGTGGCAAATAAGTAGCAGACAACCATCGAGTTTAAGTGTTACAACTCAAAGAACCAAATGTATCAAAATGAGAGTTGTAAACACGAAGCAAAATATGAAGCACCCGCCCATATGGACCCGCTTGAAGACTATCAAACTCATATGCTTCTCCCCCTTTTGTCAGTAAGGACCAAAAAGGTTTGAAGACATAGAGCATCTACTCGTTCCCATGAAGAGTAGGTGAAGCAGCAGGGTCGTCGGTGGTGTTCGGTGGTGCAGAAGAGCTTGGAGCAGTGTCGAAGCGTGCTGAAGGAGGTGGCGGTGAAGTAGCATCGTCTTCATCCTCGATCACTCTGGCATTCACAGTTGTAGCAGAGGAAGAGAACTCAGAGTCTTCAAGAGAGGGAGTTCATCGCAGCACTGCCCTTCGAGGAGGTGTGGAGTCAAACTTGAAGCGCTCAGAGAAGCCATCCTCTTGAAGATCATCTTCAGAACACATCAGCGTCAGCCCTTTCCATGTGCGTCGAGAGGTTTCATGGGCAACAAAGGCATTCTTGGTGGCAAGATTGCGAATGCGATTAACATCCACCAAGAGGCTTTGCATTTGACGCTTCAGCCAGTCATGATGCCTATCATGTTTCTGATGAAGAGCCACAAGAAGCTCTCGGTCATTGAGAACACGAGTGCGCTTCTTGGGTCGTGGGGCAGTTGTACTATCAGTGGCTTCAGTGAGAGCAGGATGCGGTGCACGTGTAGTGCCAGCCAAAGGATACACACAAGTGACTGCTTCAACTCCTTCAATGTTCTGAGAAAAACTTTGATGCTCTACATTCTGAAGACTTAGAGGTTCCTTGGCAGGCTCAGGATAGATGGCTTCAATAGACATATCCACATCAGGCAGAAAGATCCGATAATTGCGTGCAGATGGCTGATATGAGAGAGCGGAGTGAATTTTGATCAGCCGCATTACCCATGGGGCGTAGAACTTCAAGCCAAACAGATCAGAGCCTGATGCAGCAAGTTGGCGAATGAAGAAGTCCTGCGCATTCAAAAATTTGCCATGAAGAATATAGAAGACCAAAGTCTTCATTGCACCTTCCAGCTTGGCATGTGGAGAGTGTCCTTTGATGGGCCAGAGAGTTCGCCTTATGATGTGATAAATAATTCTTGGCAGATACTCTAGGTCTTCAACAAAGAACTCTTTGGGATATTCAGCATCTTGGGGCAATGGCTTCATCATACTGAGCATCTAACTCATGTTAGGTTTAGGCTTCTAAAAGATGCTCTCCACAGCTTCACTGTGAAGTTGACAGCCAGATTCGTAGAGATCGCCAGGAGTGGCTAGACCAGTGAGCTCAATGATGTCAAAGGCTTTGGCTTCGTGATGAACATTTCCTGTCATTCACTCCAGGACCCAAGTCTTCGGATCTCTGACTTACCCGCGGATGTGAAGTGTGGCATAGAATTGGAGCAACAACTCTTCATTCCAATGCTCTTCGTCAGTGACGAACGGCAGCAACCCAACCTCTTTGAAGCAATCCAGAGCTTCTTCCAGACAGGGCAGACCAGCTATTGCTTCAATGTCAAGACGCTTGTGTGGGAAGATGCGACCTTGATTGTAAAGAATGCAGGAGTAATAGCTTCGCTGCGGATAGCTCCAGAACCGATCAGATGATATTCTTTCCCTTGAGTAGGGGTTCCTGGAGCTATTGAAGAATGTGTTGTCTGCTCTGAAGCCATTGATATTGAAGGATCCAGGTGCTGATACAGGACCTGGGAACCTGGGCAATCTTGGGATTGCCTTCTGTACCTGAGGCCTGTGCTCAACATGATAGTCGAATTGAGGACCGGCAGTAGGCGCAGGGATAGAAGCAGTGGGATTAGTGGCTTCGCTGACTTCTGGTGCTTGGGTTGGTGAAGGCTCCATATTAGCTTCAGCCATGACAACGTCAGTGGCTTCATTGGTGTTGGTGGTGGCAGCATCAAGATTTTAAACCTCCACTTGACGAGCTGGAGGGTCGGTCACAGTCACGTTCTCCTTGAGAACCGCTTCTTGGTGGGACAGGGGATTAGCAGCTTGTGGGACTTCTTCATTGGCTGATGCAGCCGGAATGTCTTCAGCAGCTTCAGCTTCAGACGTAGAGACTGGAGGCCTTGGTCCTTTGCGAAGCCTGCGCAACGCAGGCGACGCCTGTGTAGTTGGAGTTGGCTGGGCCTCAAAGTTTTCTTCCTCTTGTGGGCCATCAGCCCATGAAGCATCCTGAGCAATTGGCGTCAGAGGACGACCAATGCTGATGAGTTCGCGGTGTGGTCGAGCTGAGGAAGGACTGCACCATCTTCTACATGGTCATGGTGACCAATGTCTTTAGCAGCGATGGGATCAGCTGCTGGAAAGTCTTCAGCTTCATGAGCCTCGGTGAAAGCAGGCTCATGGATTGTCAGTTGGCGTTCAGCGTCAGGACGAACCATGGAAATGGGTTCAACAATCAAAGGCTCTGTGGGAGCAGCCCGTTCTTTCTTGGTCTTCCTCTTATTCTTGGAGGGGGCAGTAGGAGAGGCTTTAGGATGTTTCCTCTTCCTGGCTTCAGCCTCAGCAGTCCTCGTCTTCTTCAGCTCTGAAGCAGTTGACCGGGCCTTTGGCTTCGAGCCAGTCATGCGAGTTGGGAAGACAATGGGATCTGCTTCCTGCCTTGGTGCGAGAGGTTCGGTCACAATGGGCTTCTTCTTCTGCTTAGCAGCCATCCTAGGATCAATGCCCGGACGCCCAAGGGCCTTGCGCTTCTCAGCTTCGTTGTAGCCTTGCACACACTTGTCAGCCAGGCTCTTCATGCGCTCCCGAGAACCCTGAGCTTCTGCGCGTTTCTTGAGAAAGGCTTCTTTGAGCTCGTGCCGCATAATCTTGAAGTTTTTCACCTCTTGCACGATGAGCTTGGCCATATGCTTCTTGAACTGAGCCTTTTCATAGTCAATCTTTTGCTTTAGTTCGACGATGCGCGGAGCAAGAGCTAGCTCTGAAGCAATGGCGCCATGGAAGGCGACACTGAGGCCAATGGGTAGTTGTAGATCTTCGAAGCTGATGTTTGGTGTGTCAAACCACTCATCAATGAAGTTGTGGATGATTGTCACGTCAAAGAGAGGCAGATCATTGAAGATTTTTGCTTCTTCTTTGCTCTTGATGAGTTGCTCAAGAGCGTCATCTGCAAGATCTTCATCACTTGATAGATCAATGGCATTGTTGTGCAGAATGGCAGCAGCTATCAGCTCTTGGCCGGTGTGTGGCAGAGGCACCTTGACCTTCTAGGGCTTGGAGATGCATGACAAATCTTCAGACTGCACACTGTCTTCAGGAGGTGCAGTTGCCAGTGGCTCCGCCCGTGAGATTTTTGGTGCAGAGGCCGGCTTTGAAGCTTTTGGCTGCTTCAGCTTCTTTGGCTTCGGCGCTGCAGGCGCTTCATCTGATTCAGCGTCATCGGCAGGCTCATTCATGGCTTTATTTACCACACGAAGAACTGCTAGATGGAGTGGAAGAGGAGGCCGAGCAGTTCGATCATCCGTGCCCTAACTTGGCGACGGATGATACCTACGGCGACGGCGGAGAAGACAATGTCCGCGGTCGGCGTGAAGACGGCATCGGAGAGGTTGCGGCAGCGAAGCGCTTTGTCGCCGGCGTCGTCGAGGGCTAGCGGTGGCGCTAGGGTTCGTGCGGGAGTGGAAGAAGAGATAATGACTGATGTGAGGTGTGTATTTATAGGTACAGGGGCGGTACTGCGTTATTACACAGGTGCCCCTGGCGATTCACATCTGAGGAACACGTGGCCATCATGCAGCATATCGGGGGTTGTTCCACGTCCCATGCACGCCTGGATTATCGGGTGGTCGCTCCCACTTCTCCGGGTTTCAGGTGAAGGAATGAGCATTGAAAATGGACTTAATGGTTGTCTCTGTATCTTCTGCTGACAAGGACGCAGAGAAGACATTCGACAGTTTCAATAGAATGCATATGATTTGGAGAGATAGAGTTTGAGATAGAAAGCATAGAGAGGTTAGGGTCCGATCACATTCACTTAGGTCAAAAGATTCAACAAGAAGACATAGCTATAAGTGAATGCTGTAGAGGACAGAACACTAGTATATATATATATAATCAACATATTGAAGATAATCATGAAGACATGTTGAAATTGACGCCAAACCAAATGTGAAGACATAGCAAATGTAACGCCATGAGTGAAACACTTCAAACAGAACATTTTGGTGGTGGCGTTACCCACCGTATAGGAAGTATTAGACCCAGACACGGCGCACAAATATCGTGGCGCTCCGAACTCAAATTCCATATTAATGTATTCACACTTAGAATGTATGTCTTCATTGATTGAAGATATACTTTACTTCGTGTGTTGCACATCTAAGTCATCAATATGCATAAGTGTTAGGATGTGTGCCTGATCATAGGACATTTGAGGATTCCAGGATATTTAGCTCACACCGTAACTTGCAAAATCTCTTCTCATCCAAGGGCTTGGTGAAAATATCTGCCAATTGCTCTTCAGTGTTGACGTGTATGATATCAATATCTTCCTTCACAACATGATCTCTAAGAAAGTGATGATGAATCTCAATGTGCTTTGTCTTCGAGTGCTGAACTAGGTTGTTGGCAATCTTGATGGCGCTTTCGTTGTCGTAGTATAGTGGCACTTGCTTCAGATGAATGCCATAGTCCTTGAGTGTTTGCTTCATCCATAGAAGCTGAGCGCAGCAAGATCTAGCAGCAATGTATTCAGATTCAGCAGTGGAGAGAGATACACAGTTCTGCTTCTTTGAAGACCAACATACAAGTGATCGTCCTAGAAAGTGACATGTGCCTGATGTAGACTTGCGATCCACATTGTCACCAGCATAATCAGCATCCAAGAATCCAACCAAATCAAACTCTGAGCCCTTTGGATACCATAATCCTAGAGTTGGGGTGTGAGCCAAATATCGAAGAATTCGCTTCACAGCTAAGTGATGCGACTCCTTTGGTGCCGCTTGGAATCGAGCACACATGCAAACACTAAGCAAAATATCTGGCCTAGATGCACATAGATAAAGCAAAGAACCAATCATGGAGCGGTATACCTTTTGATCGAACTCTTTACCATTGTCGTCAGGACCCAGATGATGCTTGGCTGGCATTGGCGTCGTGAAGCCTTTGCAGTCTTGCATACCGAACTTCTTCAGGAAATCTTTGAGATACTTCTCTTGAGATATGAAGATGCCGCTGCGTTGCTGTCATCTTTGGAGACCGAGGAAGAACTTCAGCTCTCCCATCATGGACATCTGATATTGCTCTTGCATCATATATCCAAACTCTTCACTGTACTTCTGATTGGTGCAGCCGAAGATAATGTCATCCACATATATTTGGCACACAAATAGTTCACCATCATATGTCTTCGTGAAGAGAGTGGGGTCTAGGGAACCAGGTATGAAGCCTTTGCTCTTCAGGAAGTACTTGAGTGTGTCATACCAGGCCCGAGGGGCTTGTTTGAGGCCATACAGTGCCTTGTTGAGCTTGTATACCATGTCAGGATGTTTCGGATCTTCAAAGCCAGGTGGTTGTGCAATATACACTTCTTCTTCAATCTTGCCATTGAGAAAGGCGCTCTTCACATCCATTTGACATAGAAGTATGTTATGATGATTTGCATAGGCCAGCAGTATGTGTATGGCTTCAAGTCGAGCCACAGGAGCAAATGTTTCATCGAAGTCAATGCCTTCCACTTGAGTATATCCTTGAGCAACAAGACGAGCTTTGTTTTTGACAACTTGACCATGCTCGTCTTGCTTTTTTCGGTATATCCATTTGGTGCCTATTATATTGTGCTTCCGAGGATCAGGACGCTTAACCAGTTCCCATACATTATTCAGCTCAAACTGTTGAAGCTCTTCTTGCATAGCTTGAATCCATTCAGGTTCCATGAAGGCTTCTTCAACTTTCTTGGGTTCTGTTATTGAGACGAATGCGAAGTGCCCACAGAAATTTGCCAGCTAAGTTGCCCTTGAATGAGTGAGTGGAACGGGTGCATTGATGCTATCAATTATTCTCTCAATCTGCACTTCATTGGTAACACGAGGATGTACAGGGCGAATGTTTTGCTTTTGCTGATCATTGTCATTGTTAGTGGAATTGTCTTCAGGCTGAGCATTGTCTTCAGGTTGATCAGGTGCGGAGAGGATAAGTTCCTCTTCAGGTTGAGCTTCAGAGGGTATGATTTCTCCGGTTCCCATAAGCTTGATTGATTCGCTGGATGGAACTTCATCTAGCACATTTGGGAGGTGCTCTCTTTGTGAACCATTAGTCACATCAAACCGCACATCCACTGTTTCAACCACTTTATAATGAAAGAGATTGAAGACTCTGTAGGAGTGCGAATCCTTTCCATATCCAAGCATAAAACCCTCATGTGCTTTTGGTGCAAATTTTGAAGTGTGATGTGGATCCTTGATCCAGCACCTGGTGCCAAATACTCTGAACTAACTGACATTTGGCTTCTTGCCAGTAAGGAGCTCATAAGATGTCTTGTTCAGAAGCTTGTGAAGATAAACACGATTGATTGTATGGCATGCAGTATCAATGGCTTCAGGCCAGAATTTTCTTGGAGTCTTGTATTCATCAAGCATCGTTCGGGCCATCTCAATGAGTGTTCTGTTCTTGTGTTCGACGATGCCATTCTGCTGTGGCATGTACGGGGCTGAGAATTCATGTGTGATGCCCAAGGTATCAAGATATGTATCAAGGCCTGTGTTCTTGAATTCAGTGCCATTGTCACTTCTGATGTGCTTTATCTTGGCGCCATAGTTGTTCATTGCTCGATTGGCGAAGCGTCTGAAGACATCCTGCACTTCAGTCTTGTAGAGGATTATGTGCACTCAAGTATATCTAGAATAATCATCAACAATTACAAAGCCATAGAGGCAAGCAGTAGTAGTAAGAGTTGAGTAATGAGTGGGACCGAAAAGATCCATGTGGAGCAGTTCGAAGGGTCGAGTGGTTGTCATGATTGTCTTCGAGGGATGTTTGGCCCTCGTCATCTTCCCTGCTTCACAGGCACCACATAAGTGATCTTTCTTGAACTTGATGCCCTCGATGCCTATGACATGCTTCTTCTTTGCAAGGGTGTGGAGGTTCCTAATGCCAGCATGCCCTAGCCTCCGATGCCAGAGCCAGCATTCTGAAGCCTTTGCTAGAAGACATACGGCAAGCTGTGGTCCTGTCGAGAAATCTACTACGTACAAATAATCTTTCCGATACCCTTCAAACACTAGAGACATGTCAGATTCTATTAGTACAAGGCAGCGATATTTTCCAAATATTACGATCATGTTCAAATCGCAAAGCATTGAGAAAGACATTAAGTTGAAGCCAAGGGATTCAACAAGCATGACTTTATCCATGTGTTGATCCTTTGAGATTGCAACTCTACCTAGACCCAATACCTTACTTTTACCAGTGTCAGCAAATGTGATGTGACTCTTGTCGGATGGACGTAAGGTTGAGTCCATAAGAAGGCTTCTTTTGCCAGTCATGTGATTGGTACACCCACTATCAATAGTCCATTCTGAAGACGCTGGTGTCGTACCCTACAGTGCAGTTAGGGGGATAGGCTTCACGAAGAGAATTGTGAAGCAAAAACATTTGACGAACCAGTGGGTTATGAAAACTTAGATCCAGATTAGGACTAATAGGGAGAGTAGCAAGCGATTCAGGAACGAAGTACATAGTAAGACCATTCGGGCATTTGATCTTGCACCCTACAAGATGTTTAAGGTCCCCAGCAATAGCGTCAGACGATTTTGGTTTTCTGCTGGAGACCTTTCCCTACAAAACAGAGTTATGCTTTCTTAGCCACCCACATCTTCAAGGGTGGCTTAGAAGCAATAAGTCTAAGTGCAGCGTCTAAGAACTTTGGCTTTGGATCCCTAGCAAAAAGTCTTGCAGGCGTACAATAGTACTCATAAGAATAAGCAGAATAGTTCTTGGTCTTATGAACATGGTGGTTTGATGAACCGCGCTCATATTCATAGGCCTGAGTATGGTTTCCCTGCAAAACATTTGCGTTAGTGCGACTCAGGTGAGTCCTCTGTCTGTATGATGCCTTTGGACCGTATGAAGCCTGTGGTCTGAGGTTTGTCTTCTTCACGTGTGGTGTCATGATGACATTCACAGGAAGATTCTCCAGACACTTTTTCGGAACCCAGATCTTCTTCATAGGCGGTCCATTCCTACAGTTAGTACCAATGTACCTGGCAAACACTTCACCATTCTGATTCTTAAACAGTTTATAGTTTGCATCAAAGGATTCATCAATGACATTGGGTTTGCACAAGTGAAGCCAGATAGAGTGGATAGATCTGCTGAAGATTCCTTTGCAGCAACCCATGTGGTTTTGGGGTACTGCTCAGGTTTCCAGTAAGAGCCATCAGCATTCATTTTCCTTACGAACCCAACACCCTCTTTCCTCGGGTTTCGGTTCAAGATCTGCTTTTTGAGGACATCACATAGTGTCTGATGCCCTTTAAGACTTTTGTACATCCCTGTTTCAAGCAATGTCTTCAACCTAGCATTCTCATCAGCAATGGCAGTGGAATCCTCAGCAGAGGGGTTAGTTCCCACATCAACACTTGAAGATGTTGCAACAATAGCAGCAGTAGAACATTCAGCAACAGTAGTAGCATTATCACACTCAATGCACTTAAGACATGGTGGTTCAAATCCTTCTTGAGCGGAACTGATCTGTTTGGAGCGAAGTGACTCATTTTCCTTTTGAAGATCTTCATGAGCCGCTCTCAATTTCTCAAGATCTTGCTTCCTTTGAAGGTAATCATAGGAAAGCTTTTCATGAGTTGTTGAGAGCGTTTCATGACGACTTTCAAGTCCCTCATACATAACGTGAAGATTTTTTATGTCTTCAATTAAGGACTCAGATCGAGTCATTTCAGCGCCTAACAGATCATCGCTTTTGTCTAACAGTTTTTGAATATGTTCCATGGCTTTCTGTTGTTCAGTTGCAATTTTAGCAAGTGTTTTGTAGCTGGGTTTTGAACCACAATCAGAGTCATCGTCACTGGATGTTTGATAGTGAGTAGTGCGTGTGTTTACCTTGGCACCACGTGCCATGAAGCAGTAGGTAGGAGCGGAGTAGTCCTTGTCATTTGCATCAGTGTCGGTGATGAGGTCATTGTCTTCAGTGTTGAAGATGGACTTGGCAACGTATGCTGTAGCCAGACTTGCGACGCCAGAATCGGACTCCTCCTCAGACTCCACCTCCGCCTCCTCAGAAGCGGACTCCTCCTCTGAATCCATTTCCTTGCCAACAAATGCACGTGCCTTGCCAGATGAGCTCTTCTTGTGTGATGAAGACTTTGAAGAAGACTTGGAAGAAGACTTTGAGTATTTCTTCTTCTTCTTGTCGTCGGAGTCATATTCCTTGCTCTTCTTCTTCTTTTTGTTCTCATTGTCCCACTGAGGACACTCAGAGATAAAGTGGCCAGGTTTCTTGCACTTGTGACATGGTTTCTTCTTGTAGTCATGAGCAGAAGCTTCATCATTCCTTGAGCTTGATCGTGAAGACTTTCTGAAACCTTTCTTCTTGGTGAATTTTTGGAACTTCTTCACAAGCATAGCAAGTTCCCTTCCAATGTCTTCAGGATCATCAGAACTGCTGTCAGATTCTTCTTCAGATGAGGAGACAGCTTTTGCCTTCAAGGCACGAGTTCGCCCATAGTTAGGACCGTAGATATCTCTTTTCTCAGAAAGCTGAAACTCATGTGTGTTGAGCCTCTCAAGTATGTCAGATGGATCGAGTGTCTTGAAATCAGGACGTTCTTGAATCATCAGGGCTAGGGTGTCAAACGAACTGTCAAGTGATCTCAGTAGTGTCTTGATGGCTTCATGCTTGGTGATCTCAGTAGCGCCAAGGGCTTGAAGCTCATTCGTGATGTCAGTGAGTCGATCAAATGTGAGCTGGACGTTCTCATTGTCATTTCTCTTGAAGCGGTTAAAGAGGTTGCGAAGTACACTAATTCGTTGACCTTGGAGAGCCAGTCGCAGACTAGCTTAGATGTTTCCAAAGCACTCACGCGGCCATACAGTCCTTTGGTCAGATGACCACAGATGATATTCTTGGCAGTAGAGTCCAGTTGAACGAACTTCTTGACGTCAGCAGCAGTGACACCTTCTCCAGCCTTGGGAACGCCGTTCTTGACGACATACCATAGGTTGACGTCAATGGCTTCAAGATGCATGCGCATCTTATTCTTCCAGTAGGGATATTCAGTTCCATCAAAGACAGGGCACGCAGCGGAGACCTTAATTATCCCTGCAGTCGACATAGCTAAAACTCCAGGTGGATAAACCGAATCATACAGAACAAGGGAGTACCTTGCTCTGATACCAATTGAAAGTGCGTTATATCGACTAGAGGGGGGGTGAATAGGCGATTTTTATGGAAGTCTTCAAAACGTGGAAGTTATGAAGACAAACGATAGAAATAAACCTATTACCATGCAGCAGAAGGTAGACTACACTAGGCAAACCATAGTCAAGTATTCAATGGAGTGAAAGCACAATGACTAATAGCAGCAATGTAGTAAGGACCAGGTAGGAAGATATTATGAAGCCAAATAGAACACGCAATCACTCAGTGAAGATAAAAGATAGTGCAATCATACAATGACTTCACAAGGACCAACAGTAACTAAAGGGAAGGAAAGGATGAAACCAGTGACACGTTGAAGACAATGATTTGTTGGACCAGTTCCAGTTGCTGTGACAACTGTACGTCTGGTTAGGGCGGCAAGGTATTTAAACCTGAGGACACACAGTCCCGGACACCCAGTCCTGAACACGCAGCTCAGGACACCCAGTCCTCACCGTATTCCCCTTGAGCTAAGGTCACACAGACCTCGCCCAATCACTCTGGTAAGTCTTCAAGGTAGACTCCCAAACCTTCACAAACTTCGTTCACCGGCGATCCACAATGTCTCTTGGATGCTCAGAACGCGACGCCTAACGGCTGCAGGATTCACAGTCCTCAAGTGTAATAAGTGTTCAGATCACACAGACAAGAAGACTTAAGTGATGCCTAATTCTCTTTGGCTTTGGGTGGTTAGGGCTTTATCGTCGCAAGGAATTCTCTCTCAAAGGCTTCGAGGTGGGTTGCTCTCAAATGACAGAAGCCGTACACTAAGTCTGAGCAGCCAACCGTTTATGGTTGTAGGGGGTGGGCTATTTATAGCCACTAGGCAACCCGACCTGATTTGTCCGAAATGACCCTGGGTCACTAAGGAACTGACACATGTTCCAATGGTCAGATTTCAAACCCACACGGCAACTTTACTTGGGCTACAAGCAAAGCTGACTTGTCTGACTCTGGACAAGATTCGCTCTCATAGTCTTCACTCGAAGACATTGGTTTTGGTTAAGCATCACTTCAGTCATTGTGACTGGTTCTCTTGGACCCCACTTAACAGTACGGTGGTTCCTATGACTCAATAAAGAAGAAAAAGAACCACGAATGATCTAAGTTTTCGAGCTCCATTAGCTTCATGCGATGTCTTCTCTTGTCATAGTCTTCAATGTGAATATCTTCATATACCACCTTTGACATCAATGTCTTCATACATTTTTAGGGTTCATCTCTGGTAGGAAAACCGAATCAATATGGGACTTCTACCTGTGTTATCCTACAATTCTCACAAACACATTAGTCCCTCAACTAGGTTTGTCATCAATACTCCAAAACCAACTAGGGGTGGCACTAGATGCACTTACAGTACTTCTGATTAGTGCAGCTGAAGATGATGTCATCCACATATATTTCGCACACGAACAGTTCACCATCATATGTCTTTGTGAAGAGAGTGGGGTCTAGGGAACCAGGTATGAAGCCTTTGCTCTTCAGGAAGTATTTGAGTGTGTCATACCAGGCCCGAGGGGCTTTTTTGAGGCCATACAGTGCCTTGTTGAGTTTGTATACCATGTCAGGATGTTTCGGATCTTCAAAGCCAGGCGGTTGTGCAACATACACTTCTTCTTCTTCAATCTTGCCAGTGAGAAAGGCGCTCTTCACATCCATTTGATATAGAAGTATGTTATGATGATTTGCATAGGCCAGCAGTATGCGTATGGCTTCAAGTCGAGCCACAGGAGCAAATGTTTCATGGAAGTCAATGCCTTCCACTTGAGTATATCCTTGAGCAACGAGACGAGCTTTGTTTTTGACAACTTGACCATGCCCGTCTTGCTTGTTGCGGTATATCCATTTGGTGCCTACTATATTGTGCTTCTGAGGATTAGGACACTTAACCAGTACCCATACATTATTCAGCTCAAACTGTTGAAGCTCTTCTTGCATAGCTTGAATCCATTCAGGTTCCATGAAGGCTTCTTCAACTTTCTTGGGTTCTGTAATTGAGACGAATGCTTAGTGCCCACAGAAATTTGCTAGCTGAGTTGCCCTTGAACGAGTGAGTGGACCGGGTGCATTGATGCTATCAATTATTCTCTCAATCTGCACTTCATTGGCAACACGAGGATGTACAGGGCGATGGTTTTGCTTTTGCTGATCATTGTCATTGTTAGTGGGATTGTCTTCAGGCTGAGCATTGTCTTCAGGTTGATCAAGTGCGGAGATGATAAGTTCCTCTTCAGGTTGAGCTTCAGAGGGTATGATTTCTCCGGTTCCCATAAGCATGATTGATTCGCTGGATGGAACTTCATCTAGCACATTTGGGAGGTGCTCTCTTTGTGAACCGTTAGTCTCATCAAACCGCACATCCACTGTTTCAACCACTTTATAATGAAAGAGATTGAAGACTCTTTAGGAGTGCGAATCCTTTCCAATTCCAAGCATAAAACCCTCATGTGCTTTTGGTGCAAATTTTGAAGTGTGATGTGGATCCTTGATCTAGCACCTGGCGCCAAATACTCTGAAGTAACTGACATTTGGCTTCTTGCCAGTAAGGAGCTCATAAGATGTCTTGTTCAGAAGCTTGTGAAGATAAACATGATTGATTGTATGGCATGCAGTATCAATGGCTTCAGGCCAGAATTTTCTTGGAGTCTTGTATTCATCAAGCATCGTTCGGGCCATCTCAATGAGTGTTCTATTCTTGCGTTCGACGACGCCATTCTGTTGTGGCGTGTATGGGGCTGAGAATTCATGTGTGATGCCCAAGGTATCAAGATATGTATCAAGGCCAGTGTTCTTGAATTCAGTGCCATTGTCACTTCTGATATGCTTTATCTTCGCGCCATAGTTGTTCATTGCTCGATTGGCGAAGCGTCTGAAGACATCCTGCACTTCAGTCTTGTAGAGGATTATGTGCACCCAAGTATATCTAGAATAATCATCAACAATGACAAAGCCATAGAGACAAGCAGTAGTAGTAAGAGTTGAGTAATGAGTGGGACCGAAAAGATCCATGTGGAGCAGTTCGAAGGGTCGAGTGGTTGTCATGATTGTCTTCGAGGGATGTTTGGCCCTCGTCATCTTTCCTGCTTCACAGGCACCGCATAAGTGATCTTTCTTGAACTTGACGCCCTCGATGCCTATGACATGCTTCTTCTTTGCAAGGGTGTGGAGGTTCCTCATGCCTGCATGCCCTAGCCTCCGATGCCAGAGCCAGCATTCTGAAGCTTTTGCTAGAAGACATACGGCAAGCTATGGTCCTGCCGAGAAATCTACTACATACAAATCATCTTTCCGATACCCTTCAAACACTTACTTTTACCAGTGTCAGCAAATGTGATGTGACTCTTGTCAGATGGATGTAAGGTTGAGTCCATAAGAAGGCTTCTTTTGCCAGTCATGTGATTGGTACACCCACTATCAATAATCTATTCTGAAGACGCTGGTGTCGTACCCTATAGTGCAGTTAGGGGGATAGGCTTCATGAAGACAATTGTGAAGCAAAAACATTTGCCGAACCAGTGGGTTATGAAAGCTTAGATCCAGATTAGGACTGATAGGGAGAGTAGCAAGCGATTCAGGAACGAAGTACATAATAAGACCATTTGGGCATTTGATCTTGCGGCCTAGAAGATGTTAAAGGTCCCCAGCAATAGCGTCAGACGATTTTGGTTTTCTGCTGGAGACCTCTCCCTTGGCACCGCGTGCCATGAAGCAGTAGGTAGGAGCGGAGTAGTCCATGTCATTTGCATCGGTGTCGGCGATGAACTCATTGTCTTCAGTGTTGAAGATGGACTTGGCAACGTATGTTGTAGCCAGACTTGCAACGCCAGAATCAGACTCTTCCTTAGACTCCACCTCCGCCTCCTCAGAAGCGGACTCCTCCTCTGAATCCATTTCCTTGCCAACAAACGCACGTGCCTTGCCAGATGAGCTCTTCTTGTGTGATGAAGACTTTGAAGAAGACTTGGAAGAAGACTTTGAGTATTTCTTCTTCTTCTTGTCGTTGGAGTCATATTCCTTGCTCTTCTTCTTCTTTTTGTTCTCATTGTCCCACTGAGGACACTCAGAGATAAAGTGGCCAGGTTTCTTGCACTTGTGACATGGTTTCTTCTTGTAGTCATGAGCAGAAGCTTCATCATTCCTTGAGCTTGATCGTGAAGACTTTCTGAAACCTTTCTTCTTGGTGAATTTTTGGAACTTCTTCACAAGCATAGCAAGTTCCCTTCCAATGTCTTCAGGATCATCAGAACTGCTGTCAGATTCTTCTTCAGATGAGGAGACAGCTTTTGCCTTCAAGGCACGAGTTCGCCCATAGTTAGGACCGTAGATATCTCTTTTCTCAGAAAGCTGAAACTCATGTGTGTTGAGCCTCTCAAGTATGTCAGATGGATCGAGTGTCTTGAAATCAGGACGTTCTTGAATCATCAGGGCTAGGGTGTCAAACGAACTGTCAAGTGATCTCAGTAGTGTCTTGACGACTTCATGCTTGGTGATCTCAGTAGCGCCAAGGGCTTGAAGCTCATTCGTGATGTCAGTGAGTCGATCAAATGTGAGCTGGACATTCTCATTGTCATTTCCCTTGAAGCGGTTGAAGAGGTTGCGAAGGACACTGATTCTCTGATCTCTCTGGGTTAACACGCCTTCATTGACTTTGGAGAGCCAGTCCTAGACTAGCTTAGATGTTTCCAAAGCTCTCACGCGGCCATATTGTCCTTTGGTCAGATGACCACAGATGATATTCTTGGCAGTAGAGTCCAGTTGAATGAACTTCTTGACATCAGCAGCAGTGACACCTTCTCCAGCCTTGGGAACGCCGTTCTTGACAACATACCATAGGTCGGCGTCAATGGCTTCAAGATGCATGCGCATCTTATTCTTCCAGTAGGGATATTCAGTTCCATCGAAGACGGGGCATGCAGCGGAGACTTTAATTATCCCTGCAGTCGACATAGCTAAAACTCCAGCTGGTTAAACCGAATCAGACAGAACAAGGGAGTACCTTGCTCTGATACCAATTGAAAGTGCGTTATATCGACTAGAGGGGGGTGAATAGGCGATTTTTATGAAAGTCTTCAAAACGTCGAAGTTATGAAGACAAAAGATAGAAATAAACCTATTACCCTGCAGCGGAAGGTAGACTACACTAGGAAAGCCATAGTCAAATATTCAATGGAGTGAAAGCACAATGACTAATAGCAGCAATGTAGTAAGGATCAGGTAGGAAGATATTATGAAGCCAAACAGAACACATAGTCACTCAGTGAAGATAAAAGATAGTGCAATCATACAATGACTTCACAAGGAGTAACTGTAAGTAAAGAGAAGGGAAGGATGAAACCAGTGACTCGTTGAAGACAATGATTTGTTGGATCAGTTCCAGTTGCTGTGACAACTGTACGTCTGGTTAGGGCGGCTAGGTATTTAAACCTGAGGACACACAGTCCTGAACACGCAGCTCAGGACACCCAGTCCTCACCGTATTCCCCTTGAGCTAAGGTCACACAGACCTCGCCCAATCACTCTGGTAAGTCTTCAAGGTAGACTCCCAAACCTTCACAGACTTCATTCACCGGTGATCCACAATTTCTCTTGGATGCTCAGAACGCGAGGCCTAACCGGCTGGAGGATTCACAGTCCTCAAGTGTAATAAGTCTTCAGATCACACAGACAAGAAGACTTAAGTGATGCCTAATTCTCTTTGGCTCTGGGTGGTTAGGGCTTTATCCTCGCAAGGAATTCTCTCTCAAAGGCTTCGAGGTGGGTTGCTCTCAAACGACAAAAGCCGTATACTAACTCTGAGTAGCCAACCATTTATGGTTGTAGGGGGGTGGGCTATTTATAGCCACTAGGCAACCCGACCTGATTTGTCCGAAATGACCCTGGGTCACTAAGGAACTGACACGTGTTCCAACGGTCAGATTTCAAACTCACACGGCAACTTTACTTGGGCTACAAGCAAAGCTGACTTGTCCGACTCTGGACAAGATTCGCTCTCATAGTCTTCACTCGAAGACATAGGTTTTGGTTAAGCATCACTTCAGTCATTCTGACTGGTTCTCTTGGACCCCACTTAACAGTACAGTGGTTCCTATGACTCAACAAAGAAGAAAAAGAACTACGAAAGATCTAAGTCTTCGAGCTGCATAGGCTTCATGCGATGTCTTCTCTTGTCATAGTCTTCAATGTGAATATCTTCATATACCACCTTTGACATCAATGTCTTCATACATTTTTAGGGGTAATCTCTGGTAGGAAAACCGAATCAATGAGGGACTTCTTCCCATGTTATCCTGCAATTCTCACAAACACATTAGTCCCTCAACTAGGTTTATCGTCAATACTCCAAAACCAACTAGGGGTGGCACTAGATGCACTTACAATAACGATAACAGCGGAAGGCTTAGAAGATAAGTGAGTCCATCAACTCCAACGGCATCACTAAGTATAGAACCACGACCTAAAAACTCCTTAATCGTCGTCTGAAAAGTCTGCAACATTAACGTTGCAGCCCGAAACGGGTCAGCACATGGAATATGCTGGCAATGTAACACATAGAGAGTAATGGGATGAAACAACTGTACTATATGCATATTTGGCTGGTGGATAACTCTATGGTTACAGGTTTGCGTAAAGCCAATTTTTCCCTACTTCAAAGGAATAGATTTATTTAACTATCATGGTAGTTGTTAAACATTGAGAATGGTTGACAGCATTCTCAATCCCAATTAAGCATCATCATTAAACAAAACCCGACAAAATTAATTTAGAGTAACATGTTGAGATTCACATGATAATCCAGGTACTAGATACTCAAGATTGACATGAATTCGATGCACCAGTATCAAAAAGAATGAGTGCAGTAAATGACTTAACCAAAAACTTACCTATTACTGCATCGGGCTGAGCTTCAACCTCCTCCACGCTAACGTGGTTCACCTGTCCCCTATTGAAAGGGTTCAGCTTCTTCCCAGAACTTCCATTGCCATTTTGGCCTTCAGGACATTCATTGGCATAATGTCCGGTCTTCTGACACTTAAAGCAAGTGACTTGGCTCAGGTCCTTCTTGGCTGGGGTTCATGGGTTGGTGCGGTTTTGGTCGTTGCTTCCTCCATTGCCATTACCATTCTTGGTGCCATTGTGATTGTGCGAGCTACCTCCTCCACGGGAATGCTGAAAATGTCCTCCCGGTCTAGGGGTAAAACGTGGCTTCTGCTGAGCTCCTGAATTGTACTTTCCTTGTCCATACTTCCTCTTGCGGTTCTCAATTTTCTGCTGCTTCCCTTCAATCATAAGAGCATGATCTACCAACTCCTGGTAGTTGTTGAAGGTTGCTACCATCAACTGCATGCTCAACTCATCATTCAGTCCTTCTAGAAACTTCTCCTGCTTATCTGCATCCGTAGCGACGTCATCTGGTGCATAACGTGCTAACTTACTAAAATCCTCCACATACTGGCCAATTGTCCGTTCCCCTTGGCGCAAGTTGCGAAACTCACGCTTCTTCATGGCCATAGCTCCTGCTGAAACATGTGCAGTTCGAAAAGCCTGCTGAAACTGGTCCCATGTGACAGTGTCGACTGGGAAAGTGGTTGTGAAATTCTCCCACCATGATGATGCGGGTCCTTCTAGCTGATGCGCGGCAAACTTCATCTTCTCTGCATCTATGCATCCTGCTGTGGTCAATTCCCTAGCTGTCTTGCGGAGCCAATCATCTGCTACTATCGGCTCGGTGCTACTGGAAAACACCAGCGGATTCAGCCTAAGAAAACGGGCTAAGTGGTCAACTGGTGGTGGTGGTGGTGGGTTGTTGTTGTTGTTCCCCTGGTTTTGATTCTAGACTAGCAACTGCATCAATGTGTTCTGCTGCTAGATCAACTGGGTGAGCTCCGGTGGAAAGGCAAATCCGGGGTCACGTCTCGGAGGCATCTGAGGGGTTTAGAAAAGATGAGATGTAAGAATAGAGGGGGTCTAAAGAGAAAACACTACCTATATGCACATGAGGCAAAAGCAAACAATTCACTTCATTTAATCAAACAAGGGCATACAATCGATCTATCTATCGCAACAAGTGCTCGGACTACTATATTTACATGGTGGACTACTACTACTGATGAGGTGGTCTACTAGAAATATTCTTCGGTTGCAGACTCCATGATATCTGCTCCAGCTTCATCAACATAGTCATCATCGCTACTATCTGGATCCGAATCGGTGCCGTCGATGATGATGTAGTCTTCCGGGCTAATCTCCTTGGGTTCTTCGTCTTCCTCTACTGGCGTAGGGCCTCCCATAAATATTCCAATCTTCTTGATCAAGTCTTCATTCTTCTCCACCAATACTTCAATTTCCTCTTCATAATCTTCACGTGTAGCCTTGAGTTCTTCCTCCAGTTCCTTGATTCTTGTCTTAGCCTTCTTCAGATCTATCATGTCGGCGCACATCTGGTTCTCCTGTCGTCGAATGTGCTGGTCTAAATCCTGGATAAAAGTTGCGATTGATCTATTCTTCCTGGTGCTGATCATCTCCCAGTGTTCATCTCGGCGCCCACAAATCTGGTAGATAGTATCCTTGAGATCCTTGCGGTAGACTTCTCCAATGCGTCCCATGGCGATGTGAGCTGCCATGCTATTTCCTAGACTCCAAGTTGGTGCGTCAAAAGAAAACTCTATGGGCTCAATGACTAGCATGAACATCCTTCCTGGAACTTGAACTTGAATCATCCAGCGCTCTTCTTCAGGTAGAGTGGCGTTGTAGGTTCCGGTGAAGCTTGGTACTCCTATGCTCAGGTATCTAGTGACTTCCTTCAAGTGACGTCCAAAGGGTGTATCTTCATCCGGTTGCGTGAACTTGTTTCTTGCATCCGCCATCCTAAAAGAGTAGAAAAGATGAGAAGTCAGAAGAGGAGAGAGTGAAAAGTGATCTAGGTCTTTTAGCTTAGTGGTCGTGTCCTACAGTCAGCGTGTGCTCTGATACCATCTCTATAGCGACCAGACCTCAAATAGTCTGATCTCTGTGCTCCGGTGTCATCCCTGGATCAGTAATGCTGACACCACACAGTACTCGGAGGATTTATAGCAGAGTAGCAATCACACACTTATTACATCGAGTGTCTCCATAGAGAACTTATTACAATAAATATGGCTTAAGGCCATCTAATAACGATAACAGCGGAAGGCTTAGAAGATAAGTGAGTCCATCAACTCCAACGGCATCACTGAGTATAGAACCACGACCTAAAAATTGCTTAATCGTCATCTGAAAAGTCTGCAACATTAATGTTGCAGCCCGAAACGGGTCAGCACATGGAATATGCTAGCAATGTAACACATAGAGAGTAATGGAATGAAACAGCTATACTATATGCATATTTGGCTGGTGGAAAACTCTATGCTTATAGTTTTGCGTAAAGCCAAATTTTCCCTACTTCAAAGGAATAGATTTATTTAACTATCATGGTAGTTGTTAAACATTGAGAATGGTTGACAGCATTCTCAATCCCAATTAAGCATCATCATTAAACAAAACCCAACAAAATTAATTTAGAGTAACATGTTGAGATTCACATGATAATCCAGGTACTAAATACTCAAGATGTCCATAACCGGGGACACGGCTAATCATGATTAGTTTATTACACTCTGTAGAGGTTTGCGCACTTTTCCCCACAAGACTCGATCGCCTCCGTTTGGTTTCTCGCACTACATGGTGTTTGAGAAGACGGATGACCGAGACATAGTCTTTCAGAAGCGCTAACACCTTACGACCGGGTAGACCGTACCACCTACATCCCCTACATTTGCTAGTCTACCACTGTAAGAGTTCGCACAACTTAGTCAACTATGCTAGAGCCCATAATAGCTTGTGGCTGCACACGGAACTTTCTAGTATGAATAGTCTCATGATCCCTTTGAGCCTGGGTGGCGGTCCAAAAGAAAACAGGCAAGTCCTGGAATACCCATGTGCCTCAATCCACCCAGATGTGTGTTTAAGTTGCCACCTTAGATAAACCATTAATTAACAAAACTCACATCTGTCATGGATATCACTCACCCAATCCACGTCTACTAGCATAGCATGGCATAATAAGCAAACGTAGAAGTAACTCCCAAAGGTTTGATAATAAACAGGTAATAGGTACTACCTCATCTACTTCCCATCCCACAATTTAATTAGATCCTAACCATGCAAGGTGTGAGGATTGATCTAATGCAATAAAACTGGGTAGTAGGAAAGGTATGATCAAAGTGTTACTTGCCTTGCGGATGATCCGCGAAACCTAGAGATTCGAAGTAACAGGCGGCGCACTCCGGGTATTCTATCGCAGACAAACAAACAAGCATACAATAAGTACATATCTAATGCACGGGTAAAACTCAAATAAGAGATATAACCAGAAGGTTCAACTTAAGAACTCCGATTGGCAAAAAGAATCAAATCGAACGAAGCAACGAAAGTCAAACGGCGAAAGAAAACAACTTCGTTCTACTAATCTGGATCTAGGGCAAATTTTACAGTAGCAAAATCTTGTTTAAGTTGGTTAAACGGATAGAGGGTTTCGAGATGAAACTCTAGGCGCTTGAATCGCCTGATTCTGATAAACGAGCGAAAAGTTATACTAAAATGAAAATCGGATCAGGAATCGCGATCAGAAAAATCGCGGATTTAATCCGAGAAAAAGAAAAATGACGAATATTCGCTAGAACGAACGAACGGGCGAACGCTCACTATTTAAATAAACCGGAAAAACGGTCTTTCGAAAGAAAAAAAATAAAATAAAAAAAACCGAGCACGGATTTCAAGGCGGCGGCGAACCTCGGGCGGCGTGCGGCGGCGGCGGCGATCGGCGAGGCGGCGGGCAGCGGCGGCGGCGGGGCGGCGGCGTCGCGGCGGCGGAGGCTTGGGGCTGGGGCGGCTAGGGTTTGCCCGGGTGGGCTGCCCCGGCTTATAAAGCCTGCTCGGTGCGCGTTTTTTTTTCGCGCAGAAGAAAAAAAACCAGGCACGGATTTTGAGGCGGCGACGAACCTCGGGCGGCATGCGGCGGCGGCGGCGGCGTCCGGCGGTGGCGGCGGGCAGCGAGGCGGTGCGGCGGCGGGCGACGGCGGCTGTGGCGGGGGCGGTGGCGGCTTGGGGATGGGGCGGCTAGGGTTTGCCCGGGTGGGCTGCCCCGGCTTATAAAGCCTGCCCGGGCCGGTGTCCCGGTCGGACACGGCCCGTAGGTCGGTGTGCGTTTTTTCACGCACAGAAGAAAAATAAAAAGAAATACTAAGCGGACTCCAAAAATTTTGAAATAAATTTTCACGGGCTTCTAAAATCAAGCCGCACAAGGTGAACATTTATTTGGGACATAAATGCAATTTTGAAAAACACACTGTCGGTGTACTAGAGTAGGGGTACCCTTAGTACCCCGAACTTGTGCACGGTCAGTCGCAGCGTCCCGCCGCAAGGCCTGCCAGGTCACCGCCAAGAACCTCCATGGTCCCTTTGAAGACCATTCAAGAACAAAGTACTCAAGACAAGACCCCGGCAAGAGGAGCTTGCCGGGAAGAAGGCAAGACCCCGGCAAGAGGAGCTTGCCGGGAAGGCCATCAGAAGCATCCCAAGGCCCCGGCAAGAGGCGCTTGCCGGGAAGGCTGTCCGAGGCATTCCAAGGAACTTGCCGCGGCGCGCTACGCGCGCCGACAAGGCCCGGTGAGCGGCAAGCTCCCGGAAGCGACAAGACGACGGCCGCGGCAAGGCGCTTGCCGCGGCAAGCCCCCACTCCACGCCCGCGCTCCAGCACATCCACCCACGTGTCGCTCCGGGGCCCCTCCCGAGCGCACGTGGCAGGAGGCTGTGCAGCTAGGGGTGTGCGGTGGCACGCAGGCGCTGACAAGACAACCATCGTGGCAAAACGGTGGCGTCCCTAGCGGTCCCTTTCGGTGCTGTCTAGGCGACACACACGGGCATTTAATGCCCTTGTCCCCTGCCGTCAGGGTTAGGTATGATAGCACTGTAGCAGCTAGCTGTGCCTACTACAGCACCTAGCTGTGCCTATCCACGTCACCTTTTCCACTTTTGCCCTCCGTTGCCCTATGTCGGTAACCCCTTGAGCATATGAAAGGAGGCCCGGGGCAACGTAGATGGGGGTCGGCCACCTCGAGAGCTCTCGCGAGGTTCAGCAATTCCACACACTCACGCTCGCCCTCGAGCTAGGAATCAATACCAATCCACAAAGCAGGAGTAGGGTTTTACGCATCCGTGCGGCCCGAACCTGGGTAAATCGCTCGCGTGCTTCGCCTCGATTTACTCCTCGCACGACCAACCGCCCGCTTGCTTCGCCTCGATCTGCTCTTTGCGCAACCTCCGCCCCCCGCCGAACCAAAAGGGACCCAGTCCGCCGGTCCCATAGGTGCCCGTGGATCAGAAACCCCGGCATCTCTGGCGCGCCAGGTAGAGGGTCACGTTCGACGTTGCCGATATCCCGTTGCCTTATAATGGGATACTTGGCCGTCCAGCGCTCGCCAAATTCATGGCGGCCTCTCACTATGCGTATAACGTGCTGAAGATGCCAGGCCCGATAAGCGTCATTTCTGTCCCTGGCGACAAGAAGGACGCTCTTATCTGTGCCGACAAGATCTACCGGGAAGCAGCAGCCACGGCAGACCGTGATCCACTTGCCGCTGAAGCTCCTGGGACCAAGAAGACCAAGTCCGGCAAGAGTTCTGGTGCCTACTCCGGCGCGCGCACCTCTTCGGAGTGTTGCGCTGCCGTCGAGGACGCGCCATCGATCTCCACCGGCAAGAAGACCAAGTCCGGCAGGGACTCTGGTGCCCACTCCGGCAAGCGCACCTCTTCAGAGTGCTGCGCTGCCGTCGAGGACGCACCATCGAGCTCCACCGGCAAGAAGACCGAGTCCGGCAAAAGCTCTGGTGCCCACTCCGGCAAGCGCGCCTCTTCGGAGTGCTGCGCTGCCGTCGAGGACGCACCATCGAGCTCCGCCGGCGAGCACAAGAAGATGATGGCGGCTCCGCCAGAGACGAAGAAGGTGTCCGCCAAGGAGGATGGCGCTGGTGGTACCTTCACCATCAGTGCCACGCTTAACCCTAAATAGGAAAGCGCGCTCGTTGCTTTCCTGCGGGCGAACGTCGACGTGTTTGCATGGCAACCGTCAGACATCCCCGGTGTTCCCAGGAAAGTGATTGAGCACCACCTTGCCGTCTGTCCTCATGCGCGGCCCGTCAAACAGAAAGTCCGGAAGCAGGCGGTGGAGCACCAAGAATTCATTGCGGAGGAAATCAAGAAACTGGAAGCAGCAGGCCTCGTCAGAGGAGTGCTTCATCCCACGTGGTTGGCCAATCCTGTAGTCGTGCGCAAGGCAAACGGGAAATGGAGACTTTGCATCGATTTCACCGATGTTAACAAAGCTTGTCCCAAAGACCCATTTCCTTTGCCGCGCATTGACCAGATTGTTGACTCCACAGCTGGGTGTGATTTGCTTTCATTTCTTGATGCATACTCCGGGTATCATCAGATCTTCATGGCAGAGGAGGATGAAGAGAAGACCGCATTTATTACTCCATGTGGCACGTACTGTTTCGTACGGATGCCTTTCGGATTAAAGAATGCTGGTTCAACATTTGCAAGAGTAGTCCATATTGCTCTTGAGCCACAAATACACAGAAATGTGGAAGCCTACATGGATGATATAGTGGTCAAGAGC
This sequence comes from Triticum urartu, assembly GCF_056163025.1. Taxonomy (NCBI): domain Eukaryota; kingdom Viridiplantae; phylum Streptophyta; class Magnoliopsida; order Poales; family Poaceae; genus Triticum; species Triticum urartu. The sequence continues at coordinate 356,499,327 of NC_141876.1, read as the reverse complement.
AAGGACGGAGCAACCCTGATCCAAGACTTGGACGAGACTTTTGCAAATCTGCGCAAGATCAGCCTCAAGCTCAACCCAGAGAAGTGCGTGTTCGGAGTTCCCTTCGGCAAGCTTCTCGGGTTCTTCGTGTCTCAGCGGGGAATTGAAGCCAACCCCGACAAGATCAGGGCCGTTGAGCAGATTGAAGCCCCGAAGCGCGTCAAAGATGTTCAGAAACTTGCCGGTTGCGTGGCTGCTCTCAGCAGGTTTATCTCTCAGTCTGCTGAGCGCGCCCTGCCGTTTTTCAAACTATTGAAAAAGGCAGGTCCAATGAAATGGACTCCGGACGCGGAGGCTGCGCTGCAAGACCTGAAGAGATACCTGTCCTCCCCTCCAATACTTGTTGCGCCTAAACCACAAGAGAAGTTGCTTTTGTACATAGCGGCAACCAATCAAGTGGTTAGTGCTGCGTTAGTGGCAGAGAGGGAGGCGGATGACGAGCCAACAACCGCGGCAAGCGCATCCAGCGACAAGCAGGGGGCTTCCCCGACAAGCTCTGGTCCCGACAAAGATGAACCCGCGCTGATACACGAGGAGATACGGAAGAAAATGGTGCAGCGCCCAGTTTACTTTGTCAGTTCCCTCTTGCAGGGGGCTAGGTCAAGGTACTCTGGTGTGCAGAAACTGCTTTTCGGCCTTCTCATGGCTTCGAGAAAGCTGCGCCATTACTTCCAAGCACATGAGATCACAGTGGTCACTCGCTTTCCGCTGAAGAGGATACTGCAGAATCCAGAAGCGACCGGCAGGATTGTTGAGTGGGCACTGGAACTGTCGAGCTTTGGTCTCAAGTTTGAAAGCACTTCAACTATCCAGAGCAGAGCATTGGCAGAATTCATAGCGGAATGGACGCCAACTCCGGATGAAGAAATTCCAGAGACGAGCATCCCCGACAAAGAAGCGAGCAAAGAGTGGCTGATGTACTTTGATGGTGCCTTCTCGCTGCAGGGCGCCGGCGCTGGTGTGCTGCTTATCGCGCCCACCGGAGAGCACCTCAAGTACATAGTCCAGATGCACTTTCCCAAGGAGCAAGCAACAAACAATACTGCAGAGTATGAGGGATTGCTTGCCGGTCTCAGGATCGCGGCAGACCTTGGGATTAAGAAGCTCATTGTCAGGGGTGACTCACAGCTTGTCGTCCGCCAAGTAAACAAGAATTATCAGAGTCCGTTGATGGAAGCTTACGTCGACGAAGTGAGAAAGCTAGAAGAGCGCTTTGACGGCCTGCAAATGGAGCACGTTCCGAGAACTCAGAACACCATTGCTGATGGCCTGTCAAAGTGCGCCGCACTTAAGATACCTGTGGAACCAGGGACCTTTGTGCTCAAGCTGACTCAACCGTCCGTAACACCATCAACTGGACAAAGCAAGAAGAGGAAGTTGATTCCTGGTGACTACCTGCCGGCAGAGCTTCCCGAAGCCGCCGCCAAGAAGGTCCCCAAGATCAACACCGAAGGCGCTGAGGAGCGAGATGCTCCGGCAAACCCCAGGGTTTGTTCCGTTGAAGCAGAAGCTCCCGGCAAGTTTGTCGCGAGATGTCACGCTCCGGCAGAGACACAGCTTCTCGCCGTAGAAGCAGATATTCCCGCAGCAACCTCCAAGATCAACGCCAAGAGCGCCGGTGAGCCAGATGCTCCGGTAAGCCCTAGGGTTTGTTCCGTTGAAGCTGAAGCTCCCGGCAAGCTTGTCGCGGAACGTCAAGCTCCGGCAGAGACACAGCTTCTTGCCGTAGAAGCGGACGTTCCCGCAGCAACAGAGTTGCCTTTAGTCCTTGTTGTCGAGCCACAGGTTCCAACATGGGCGCAGCAGATTGTCCATTTCCTTCAGACAGGAGAACTTCCCGAAGAGCAAGAAGAAGCCGAAAGAGTAGCCCGGCAGTCAAGTATGTACCAGTTCGTCGACAAGACGCTGTACAGAAGAAGACTCAACGGTGTGAAATTGAGGTGCATTCCCCGGGAAGACGGACAGAAGCTGTTGGCAGAGATACACGGAGGCATATGTGGTCACCACATTGGCGCAAGAGCACTCGTCGGCAAAGCATTCCGGCAAGGTTTCTTCTGGCCAACAGCCCTCCAGGATGCAACTGCACAAGTAACCAAGTGTGAAGCGTGCCAGTTCCATTCCAGGCAGATACACCAGCCAGATCAAGCTCTCCAGACGATCCCTTTATCCTGGCCCTTTTCGGTCTGGGGGCTCGACATCCTCGGCCCCTTCCCCCGAGCTGTCGGGGGCTTTGAGTACTTGTACGTCGCAATCGACAAGTTCACAAAGTGGCCGGAAGTGGAACCAGTGAGGAAGGTGACCGCACAGTCAGCCGTCAAGTTCTTCACGTCGATTGTTTGCCGCTTCGGGATCCCTAACCGGATAATCACCGACAACGGCACACAATTTACGAGCCACACCTTCATGCAGTACATCCAAGATCTCGGCGCCAAAGTCTGCTTCGCTTCTGTTGCTCACCCAAGGAGCAACGGTCAAGCGGAGAGGGCAAATGCTGAGGTGCTGCGCGGGCTCAAGACCAGAACTTTCGACAGGCTGCGCAAGTGCGGAAGAAACTGGATCGAGGAGCTACCGGTGGTTCTTTGGTCGATCAGAACGACGCCAAATCGAGCCACTGGACGGACACCCTTTGCTCTAGTCTATGGAGCAGAGGCAGTTACCCCCACGGAACTCGTATACGGGTCACCTCGAGTGCTCGCTTATGATGAGCTTGAGCAAGAGCGGCTGCGGCAAGAGGACGCGCTGCTCCTTGAGGAAGATCGTCTCCAGGCTGCTGTGCGAGCTGCTCGCTACCAGCAAGCTCTGCGCCGCTACCACAGCCGCAGAGTCAATGCCAGGAGTGTCGAGGAAGGCGACCTTGTTCTTCGGCGCGCTCAGTCCGCCAAGAATTCCAACAAGTTGACGTCGAAGTGGGAAGGGCCTTACCGGGTGAGACGAGTCACCAGGCCTGGCGCTGTCCGCCTGGAGACCGAAGACGGTATTCCAGTGAGCAACTCCTGGAACATCGAGCATCTTCGCAAGTTTTACCCGTAAGGCGCGGTTGTCGGACCCCGTCCGGCAACCACCTCTCTGTGCAAGTCTTGCCGCTGCTGCATGTAATCCTTTGTACAGAGCCAGGCGCAGACCCTGGCGCAGAAACAGATATCCTCACGGAACTCGTATACGGGTCACCTCGAGTGCTCGCTCATGATGAGCTTGAGCAAGAGCGGCTGCGGCAAGATGACGCGCTGCTCCTTGAGGAAGATCGTCTTCAGGCCGCTGTGCGAGCCGTCGCTCCCAGCCCGTGCCAGAAGCTTCGAGGAAGGCGACCTTGTTCTTCGGCGCGTTCAGTCGGCCAAGATCCAAACAAGTTGACGCCGAAGTGGGAAGGCCCTTACCGGGTGAAACGAGTCACAAGGCCTGGCGCTGTCCGCCTTGAGACCGAAGATGGCATCCCAGTGAGCAACTCCTGGAACATCGAGCATCTTCGTAAGTTTTACCCGTAAGGCGCGGTTGTCGGACCCCGTCCGGCAACCACCTTTCTGTACGAGTCTTGCCGCTGTTGCATGTGATCCTCTGTACAGAGCCAGGCGCAGACCCTGAGCACCAGTAAATGAAGCGCTGCATACCCCGGGGGCTATAGCATGCATGCTAGATTGAGTCTGAGTCTCGTCCTTGGTTAGGGTCGATAGTCCCTAACAGCGGCTAACCCCTAGCTTAGAGGTCGAGTGTCCGTCCCTTTGCTTTTCCTTCGTTCGCAGGGCTCGCATGTCCTGGCCAGGTTACCTGGAGACGAAAAGGAGAAGAAGGGCGCGCCGGCACCTGGGCCCCGGCAAGAACACCGGGGGCTGCGGATGCCAAAATGTCACCCCCGGCAAGCCAGAGTTACCGGAGGCTGCAATATCAGATAAGTCTTTCATCCCTCTTCATGCATCCTCTTATGGACTGGGGAATGTGAAACCGCGTTTCTCCCCAGAAACTGCCGTGCTCCCCCGACTCTAGGCCCTGGAGCACGTTCCCGGGGCCAAGTTTGGTCATAGCCGCGGCAGCAAAGGGATGAAACGAGGAGGCCGCACCCACCTCGTTCCCGCCTCCGTCAAAGGCGTGAGAGCGGTCGAAGCGACGTGGGAAGGCGGCAGGGCCTGTTGCCGGGAACGTCTGTCCGAGAGACACCAAGGATCTGTTCCTTAGCGTGGGTTCAACCCGCGAGGCAAATAACCCGGCAAACTTCCCCTTTTCATTAAAAAACATCCCATACAGGTACAGTCCATAGAGGATGAAAAACATGAAAGAGAGGATTACAAGTTTTAGATACAGCTAAGGCCCGAAGGCTTACAATTAAAAAGATAAGGTGCCCGTAATCCTTTTCCTGTCCCTCTCTTCAGGAGGTAGAACAAGCAGGCGAAAAGGGGAAAGGGGCGCCAAGGCGAGCTACAGGTGCCAGAAGACACCAAGAGAACATCCGGGGGCCGGACGGTGATGGCGACGCCGGGAGAAGGGTGCGAAGGAGGGGCGGCAGGACGTCAGCATGCTGTCGAGGGCACCACGCCCTCGTACTCCGACCTGACGGCCTTGTCGCCAGCCCTCTTCCCCTTCCGCGACCTCCCTACGCCAGCCGCCCAAGGAGACGCCCCCGGGGAGTTCAAGAAGCCGGCGCCGCAGATGATAGGGTCGCCGGTGCTGCACGAGACGGCGCCCGACACCTAGTCGGAGCCGCCGTCCTGCCGCCCGCCACCCTCACCATCACTGCCGCTCTCCTCCTCGTCACTCTCGCTCGAGGAGGAGCCTTCGCTATCGGAGGAGCTGTCCACGCAGCACTTCGCCCGGGTGCCGAAGCACCCGAAGACCTTGACGGAAAGGAGATCGCCCTCCACCAGCTTAAAATGGAGGGTGAGTCCCCCCGTCAAGATGTGGATGCGGGCGAACGTCTTCCACCCTCGATCGAGATACATCACACCAGGGGCTGGGAACGCCACGCGGACTCGCGTGCCGCTGATCCCACAGCCCCTCATGTGTAATCTCAGAGTCTCGGGCGGGTCCGACTCCATCGCGCCCGCGAACGGAGCCGGAAGCCGGAGGCGACGACGAGGCGCCCGGTGCAGCTTGACGAAGAACTCGCAAGGGTTGTCCCCTATATGGACCGCCGCGGGGGGAGGAGCCGCCGGCGGGGGCGAAGCTGGCGCGTCGCCCCGTCCGCCTCTTCCCCGAGCGCCTCGACCTCGTCCTCGACCTCGTCCACGACCTCGCCCCCTCCCTCTTCCCCTTATGGCTGGCTCTGCCACCACGAGCAAGGAAAAGGGGAGGGTGCGCTGTCTGGCGGCGACCCTCGCCGCCACCGATGAAGGCCCAGGATTCCCTTTCTCCATGGCGAATGAGAGAAAGGGGAGCAGAAGCTGAAGAAAGGAGGAGACGGGAGAGTGCAGGCTTCGGTGCTCCCTTCCCGCTCCTTATAAAGGAGCGAAGTTGGAGCCCAGCCGCCCCGCTCAGCGAATCAAGGCACAGGAAGAGCAGGGAGGCGGGCCGACCCGTCCCCTCTGCTCGCAACGGCCCAGGTTCCCGCTCCCACCGTCCGCGATCCCAAATGCATGGGAGCCGCGTGGCGGAGATGCAGAACTGAGGCGACAGATGGGGCGGCCTCGCCCTACCCCGTGATCTCGGGGAGTGGGCGCTTCGGAAACCGCGCACCGGCCCCGTCAAGTAAATGCGCCACGCCCCAATGCCAACCTCCGTTTGGAGAAGAGGGCGTGGGCCGTTCCCCTTCATCATGGCTTGACGCATGCTCGCGGGGCTTAGCCCCACGCGCGCGCGCCGCCCGCGTCACCCACGACGCCGCGTTCAACGCGCGCCGTTCCGGGCGTGCGCGATGGAAGCGGAGAGATATGCGGCGTGACCTAGGCCGCACGTGCCCGTGCACTGTTTTGGGCCTGGCCCAACAGCGCTCGGCACCGTGTCTGGCCCAGGCCCGGGGGCTCCTGTCGGTGTACTAGAGTAGGGGTACCCTTAGTACCCCGAACTTGTGCACGGGCAGTCGCAGCGTCCCGCGGCAAGGCCTGCCAGGTCACCGCCAAGAACCTCCGTGGTCCCTTTGAAGACCATTCAAGAACAAAGTACTCAAGACAAGACCCCGGCAAGAGGAGCTTGCCGGGAAGGCAATCAGAAGCGTCCCAAGGCCCCGGCAAGAGGCGCTTGCCAGGAAGGCCGTCCGAGGAATTCCAAGGAACTTGCCGCGGCGCGCTACGCGCCCCGACAAGGCCCGGTGAGCGGCAAGCTCCCGGAAGCGACAAGACGACGGCCGCGGCAAGGCGCTTGCCGCGGCAAGCCCCCACTGCACGCCCGCGCTCCAGCACATCCACCCACGTGTCGCTCCGGGGCCCCTCTCGAGCGCACGTGGCAGGAGGCTGTGCAGCTAGGGGCGTGCGGTGGCACGCAGGCGCTGACAAGACAACCATCGTGGCAAAACGGTGGCGTCCCTAGCGGTCCCTTTCGGTGCTGTCTAGGCGACACAGACGGGCATTTAATGCCCTTGTCCCCTGCCGTCAGGGTTAGGTATGATAGCACTGTAGCAGCTAGCTGTGCCTACTACAGCACCTAGCTGTGCCTATCCACGGCACCTTTTCCACTTTTGCCCTCCGTTGCCCTATGTCGGTAACCCCTTGAGCATATAAAAGGAGGCCCGGGGCAACGTAGATGGGGGTCGGCCACCTCGAGAGCTCTCGCGAGGTTCAGCAATTCCACACACTCACGCTCGGCCTCGAGCTAGGAATCAATACCAATCCACAAAGCAGGAGTAGGGTTTTACGCATCCGTGCGGCCCGAACCTGGGTAAATCGCTCGCGTGCTTCGCCTCGATTTACTCCTCGCACGACCAACCGCCCGCTTGCTTCGCCTCGATCTGCTCTTTGCGCAACCTCCGCCCCCCGCCGAACCAAAAGGGACCCGGTCCGCCGGTCCCATAGGTGCCCGTGGATCAGAAACCCCGGCATCTCACACATTTTTCCTAAATTCAAATAAAACACCAAAAAACTCCGAAAAAACTTATTTGATTTTATTATTAAATCCACAATATTTCTCTATTTTGGGAAAGTCATTTTATTCCCTCTCTCATATTTTTGTAATAGAAATAATTGATGATAAAATAAATAAAATCAAATGATCCTATTCTCAAAATTTGAGAAAACTCAAATATGAAAATAACGAAATCCCCAACTCTCTCCGTGGATCATTGAGTTGCGTAGAATTTCTAGGATCAACCAAAATGCAAAATAAAATATGATATGCAATGATGATCTAATGTATAACATTCCAACTTGAAAATTTGGGATGTTACATAAACTCATAATACCGATCGTGACCGAACTTTAAGCGTGCGGACCCTACAAGTTCGAGAACTATGTAGACATAACCGAGACTCGTTTCCGATCAATAACCAATAGCAGAACCTGGATGCTCATATTGGTTCCTACATATTATACGAAGATCTTTGTCGGTCAAACCGCATAACAACATACGTTGTTCCCTTTGTCATCGGTATGTTACTTGCCCGAGATTCGATCGTTGGTATCTTCATACCTAGTTCAATCTCGTTACCGGCAAGTCTCTTTACTCGTTCTGTAATACATCATCCCGCAACTAACTCATTATTCACAATGCTTGCAAGGCTAATAGTGATGTGTATTACCGAGAGGGCCCAGAGATACCTCTCCGACAATCGGAGTGACAAATCCTAATCTCGATCTATGCCAACTCAACAATTACCATTGGAGACACCTGTAGAGCACCTTTATAATAACCCAGTTACATTGTGACGTTTGGTAGCACATAAAGTGTTCCTCCGGTACTCAGGAGTTGCATAATCTCATAGTCATAGGAACATGTATAAGTCATGAAGAAAGCAATAGCAACAAACTAAACGATCATCGTGCTAAGCTAACGGAATGGGTCAAGTCAATCACATCATTCTCTAATGATGTGATCCCGTTAATAAAATGAAAACTCATGTCTATGGTTAGGAAACATAACCATCATTGATTCAGCGAGCTAGTCAAGTAGAGGCAAACTAGTGAGACTCTGTTTGTCTATGTATTCACACATGTACTAAGTTTCCGGTTAATACAATTCTAGCATGAATAATAAACATTTATCATGATATAAGGAAATATAAATAACAACTTTATTATTGCCTCTAGGGCATATTTCCTTCAGCTATCCCCGAGGCAGATGTTGTTGCCGCCACTTGAGAAGCAACAGCGGCAGTTTGGCTGTCATTGCCGCCCGATAGCAAATTGCGGCCGTGCTCATGCACCTTGTTAGCATGCGCATGGCGGCTGTGACCGCGCTCTCACCGGAGTGGGCCACTGAATTTTCCCTAATGACGCGGGTCCACGTGCCCATCTTTCACCGGCGACGATTGAACAGTGAAATGATATTTGTGGACTGAGCTAGTGTGCTGGAGACACCGGCTGTGGACAGTAGCCGACGCACCTTCTTGCGTAAGCCATAGGCGCACTATACACCAATGGTGCTCCAAGATATTTTGTACTACATCTCACACGGTTGCTGATAATAAACTATGTGCGATCTACTTGATTTTTCATCTTGATTAGAATTACATAATGGGGTCACACCGGCAATGGACGGTGTTAGAACTACTAGACCTTTTATCTAGAGTGAACACGCAACTATATGTGTGTCGTAAAATAATTGGAATTATTCAGGGTTCATTTGAACATTTTATACATTAAATTGGTTTTCTAGCCATTTTCAGGTGAACAATTCAAATATGTGTCCTTGGGTGCATGCTTAGGTCCCATGCAAGAAATGGGAATGAATTTCAAACACCAGGGCACCATTGATTGCTGGCAAAACATTGAGATGCCTGGTTTTAAATTCTAGTAAATCAAAAACTCGTGTGAAATTCATGAAACTTGGCATGCTATCATGGAGCGGCATCAACATGTCGTGGTAAATATTTTGTCCTCTTTGGGGTAGGTTTGGGATTATGCTTCTCACAAACCAAAGCTTCTCACAACAAGCATGATGGTTTTCGGTAGGGAATGTCCCACCTTTGGGGACGAAATGATATCCATTGCCTCTTATTGCTTTCAAAAAAAATTATCGTGTCAACACAGAACAACAAGAGTGTTGTGTGAATTTTTGTGATTTTTCGGGGTTCGTTCGGACATTTTTATACATTAACTAAGTTTTCAATGCATTTTATGTGCATAATTCAAATTTGAACTACATGCACATGCTCTAGTGCATATAAATTGGTTGAAAATACAAATCTTTGTCCTTGGGTGCATGCTTAGGTCCCATGCAAGAAATGGGAATGAATTTCAAACACCGGGGCACCGTTGATCAAAAAACTCGTCTGAAATTCATGAAACTTGGGATGCTATCATGGAGCGGCATCAACATGTCGTGGTACAAATTTTGTCACATTTGTGGCAGGTTTGGGTATATGCTTCTCACAAACCGGAGCTTCTCACAACAAGCATAATGGTTTTGGTAGGGAACGTCTCACCTTTGGGGACGAAACGATATCCATTGCCTCTTATTGCTTTCAAAAAATTTCTCGTGTCAACAGAGAATAGCAGGAGTGTTGTGTCAATTCTTGTAAATCAAAAACTCGTCTGAAATTCATGAAACTTGGCATGCTATCATGGAGCGGCATCAACATGTCGTGGTACAAATTTTGTCACATTTGGGGCAGGTTTGGGTATATGCTTCTCACAAAAGTATGATGGTTTTCGATAGGGAACGTCCCACCTTTGGGGACAAAACGACATCCATTGCCTCTTATTGCTTTCAAAAAATTTCTCGTGTCAACATAGAACAGCAGGAGTGTTCCGTCAATTTTTGTGATTTTCGGGGTTCGTTTAGACATTTTCATGCATTAACTGAGTTTTCAATGCATTTATGTGCATAATTCAAATTTGAACTACATGCACATGCTCCAGTGCATATAAATTGGTTGAAAAATCAAATATGTCTCCTTGTGTGCATGCTTATGTCCCATGCAAGAAATGGGAATGAATTTCAAACACCAGGGCACCGTTGGTTGCCGGCAAAACATTGAGATGCCTGGTTTTTAAATTCTTGTAAATCCAAAACTCGTCGGAAATTCATCAAACTTGGCATGCTATCATGGAGCGGCATGGACATGTCGTGGTACAAATTTTGTCCCATTTGGGGCAGGTTTCAGTATATGCTTCTCACAAACCGTAGCTTCTCACAACAAGCATGATGGTTTTCGGAAGGGAACGTCCCACCTTTGGGGATGATACGATATCCATTGCCTCTTATTGCTTTCTAATTTTTTCTGGTCTCAACATAGAACAACAGGAGTGTTGTGTGAATTTTTGTGATTTTTCGGGGTTCTTTTGGACATTTTGATGCATTAACTGAGATTTCAATGCATTTATATGCATAATTCAGATTTGAACTACATGCACATGCTGAAGTAAATATAAATCGGTTGAAAAATCAAATATGTGTCCTTGGGTGCATGCTTAGGTCCCATGCAAGAGTGGGAATGAATTTCAAACACCAGGGCACCATTGATTGCCGGCAAAACATTGAGATGCCTGGTTTTTAAATTCTAACGAATCCAAAACTCGTCTGAAATTCATGAAACTTGGCATGCTATCATGGAGCGGCAACAACATGTCGTGGTACAAATTTTGTCCCATTTGGGCCAGGTTTGGGTATATGCTTCTCACAAACCAGAGCTTCTCACAACAAGCATGATGGTTTTCGGTTGGGAACGTCCCACCTTTGGGGGTGAAATGATATCCATTGCCTCTTATTGCTTTCAAAAAGTTTCTCATGTCAACGGAGAACAGCAGGAGTGTTGTGTCAATTCTTGTAAATCAAAAACTCGTCTGAAATTCATGAAACTTGGCATGCTATCATGGAGCGGCATCAACATGTCGTGGTACAAATTTTGTCACATTTCGGGCAGGTTTGGGTATATGCTTCTCACAAACCGGAACTTCTCACAACAAGCATGATGGTTTTCGGTAGGGAACGTCCCACCTTTGGGGACGAAACGATATCCATTGCCTCTGATTGCTTTCAAAAAATTTCTCATGTCAACAGAGAACAGCAGGAGTGTTGTATCAATTCCTGTAAATCAAAAACTCGTCTGAAATACATGAAACTTGGCATGCTATCATGGAGCTGCATCAACATGTCGTGGTACAAATTTTGTCACATTAGGGGCAGGTTTGGGTATATGCTTCTCACAAACCGGAGCTTCTCACAACAAGCATGATGGTTTTCGGTAGGGAACATCCCACCTTTGGGGACGAAACGATATCCATTGCCTCTTATTGCTTTCAAAAAATTTCTCGTGTCAACAGAGAACAGCAGGAGTGTTGTGTCAATTTTTGTGATTTTTCGGATTTCGTTTAGACATTTTTATGCATTAACTGAGTTTTCAATGCATTTATGTGCATAATTCAAATTTGAACTACATGCACATGCTCCAGTGCATATAAATTGGTTGAAAAATCAAATATGTCTCCTTAGGTGCACGCTTAGGTCCCATGCAAGAAATGGGAATGAATTTCAAACACCAGGGCACCGTTGGTTGCCGGCAAAACATTGAGATGCTTGGTTTTTAAATTCTAGTAAATCCAAAACTCGTCGGAAATTCATCAAACTTGGCATGCTATCATGGAGCGGCATGGACATGTCGTGGTACAAATTTTGTCCCATTTGGGGCAGGTTTCAGTATATGCTTCTCACAAACCGTAGCTTCTCACAACAAGCATGATGGTTTTCAGAAGGGAACGTCCCACCTTTGGGGATGAAACGATATCCATTGCCTCTTATTGCTTTCTAATTTTTTCTGGTCTCAACATAGAACAACAGGAGTGTTGTGTGAATTTTTGTGATTTTTCGGGGTTCTTTTGGACATTTTTATGCATTAACTGAGATTTCAATGCAATTATATGCATAATTCAAATTTGAACTACATGCACATGCTAAAGTAAATATAAATCGGTTGAAAAATCAAATATGTGTCCTTGGGTGCATGCTTAGGTCCCAATGAAGAGTGGGAATGAATTTCAAACACCAGGGCACCATTGATTGCCGGCAAAACATTGAGATGCCTGGTTTTTAAATTCTAGCGAATCCAAAACTCGTCTGAAATTCATGAAACTTGGCATGCTATCATGGAGCGGCAACAACATGTCGTGGTACAAATTTTGTCCCATTTGGGCCAGGTTTGGGTATATGCTTCTCACAAACCAGAGCTTCTCACAACAAGCATGATGGTTTTTGGTTGGGAACGTCCCACCTTTGGGGGTGAAATGATACCCATTGCCTCTTATTGCTTTGAAAAAATTTCTCGTGTCAACGGAGAACAGCAGGAGTGTTGTGTCAATTCTTGTAAATCAAAAACTCATCTGAAATTCATGAAACTTGGCATGCTATCATGGAGCGGCATCAACATGTTGTGGTACAAATTTTGTCACATTTCGGGCAGGTTTGGGTATATGCTTCTCACAAACCGGAACTTCTCACAACAAGCATGATGATTTTCGGTAGGGAACGTCCCACCTTTGGGGACGAAACGATATCCATTGCCTCTGATTGCTTTCAAAAAATTTCTCATGTCAAAGAGAACAGCAGGAGTGTTGTATCAATTCCTGTAAATCAAAAACTCGCCTGAAATACATGAAACTTGGCATGCTATCATGGAGCTGCATCAACATGTCGTGGTACAAATTTTGTCACATTAGGGGCAGGTTTGGGTATATGCCTCTCACAAACCGGAGCTTCTCACAACAAGCATGATGGTTTTCGGTAGGGAACATCCCACCTTTGGGGATGAAACGATATCCATTGCCTCTTATTGCTTTCAAAAAATTTCTCGTGTCAACAGAGAACAGCAGGAGTGTTGTGTCAATTTTTGTGATTTTTCGGATTTTGTTTAGACATTTTTATGCATTAACTGAGTTTTCAATGCATTTATGTGCATAATTCAAATTTGAACTACATGCACATGCTCCAGTGCATATAAATTGGTTGAAAAATCAAATATGTCTCCTTAGGTGCATGCTTAGGTCCCATGCAAGAAATGGGAATGAATTTCAAACACCAGGGCACCGTTGGTTGCCGGCAAAACATTGAGATGCCTGGTTTTTAAATTCTAGTAAATCCAAAACTCGTCGAAAATTCATGAAACTTGGCATGCTATCATGGAGCGGCATGGACATGTCGTGGTACAATTTTTTTCCCATTTGGGGCAGGTTTGAGTATATGCTTCTCACAAACTGTAGCTTCTCACAACAAGCATGATGGTTTTCAGAAGGGAACGTCCCACCTTTGGGGATGAAACGATATCCATTGCCTCTTATTGCTTTCTAATTTTTTCTGGTCTCAACATAGAACAACAGGAGTGTTGTGTGAATTTTTGTGATTTTTCGGGGTTTTCTTGGACATTTTTATGCATTAACTGAGATTTCAATGCATTTATATGCATAATTCAAATTTGAACTACATGAACATGCTGCAGTAAATATAAATTGGTTGAAAAATCAAATATGTATCCTTGGGTGCATGCTTAGGTCCCATGCAAGAGTGGGAATGAATTTCAAACACCAGGGCACCATTGATTGCCGGCAAAACATTGAGATGCCTGGTTTTTAAATTCTAGCCAATCCAAAACTCGTCTGAAATTCATGAAACTTGGCATGCTATCATGGAGCGGCAACAACATGTCATGGTACAAATTTTGTCCCATTTGGGCCAGGTTTGGGTATATGCTTCTCACAAACCAGAGCTTCTCACAACAAGCATGATGGTTTTCGGCTGGGAACGTCCCACCTTTGGGGATGAAATGATATCCATTACCTCTTATTGCTTTCAAATTTAATGCTCGTGTCAAAATAGAACAACAGGAGTGTTGTGTGAATTTTTGTGATTTTTCGGGGTTTGTTTGGATATTTTTATGCATTAACTGAGTTTTCAATGCATTTATGTGCATAATTCAAATTTGAACTACATGCACATGCTCCAGTGCATATAAATTGGTTGAAAACCAAATTTGTGTCCTAGGGTGCATGCTTAGGTCCCATGCAAGAAATGGGAATGAATTGCAAACACCAGGGCACCGTTGATTGCCGGCAAAACATTGAGATGCCTGGTTTTTTAATTCTAGTAAATCCAAAACTCGTCTGAAATTCATGAAACTTGGCACGCTATCATGGAGCGGCATCAGCATGCCGTTGTACAAATTTTGTCCCATTTGGGGCAGGTTTGGGTATATGCTTCTCACAAACCAGAGGTTCTCACAACAAGCATGATGGTTATCGGTTGGGAACGTCCCACCTTTGGGGATGAAGCAATATCCATTGCCTCTTATTGCTTTCAAATTCTATTCTCGTGTCAAAATAGAACAACAGGAGTGTTGTGTGAATTTTTGTGATTTTTCGGCGTTCGTTTGGACATTTTTATGCATTAACTCAGTTTTCAATGCATTTATGTGCATAATTCAAATTTGAACTACATGCACATGCTCCAGTGCATATAAATTGATGGAAAAATCAAATATGTGTCCTTGTGTGCATGCTTATGTCCCATGCAAGAAATGGGAATGAATTTCAAACACCAGGGCACCGTTGGTTGCCGGCAAAACATTGAGATGCCTGGTTTTTAAATTCTAGTAAATCCAAAACTCGTCGGAAATTCATCAAACTTGGCATGCTATCATGGAGCGGCATGGACATGTCGTGGTACAAATTTTGTCCCATTTGGGGCAGGTTTCAGTATATGCTTCTCACAAACCGTAGCTTCTCACAACAAGCATGATGGTTTTCGGAAGGGAACGTCCCACCTTTGGGGATGATACGATATCCATTGCCTCTTATTGCTTTCTAATTTTTTCTGGTCTCAACATAGAACAACAGGAGTGTTGTGTGAATTTTTGTGATTTTTCGGGGTTCTTTTGGACATTTTTATGCATTAACTGAGATTTCAATGCATTTATATGCATAATTCAGATTTGAACTACATGCACATGCTGAAGTAAATATAAATCGGTTGAAAAATCAAATATGTGTCCTTGGGTGCATGCTTAGGTCCCATGCAAGAGTGGGAATGAATTTCAAACACCAGGGCACCATTGATTGCCGGCAAAACATTGAGATGCCTGGTTTTTAAATTCTAGCGAATCCAAAACTCGTCTGAAATTCATGAAACTTGGCATGCTATCATGGAGCGGCAACAACATGTCGTGGTACAAATTTTGTCCCATTTGGGCCAGGTTTGGGTATATGCTTCTCACAAACCAGAGCTTCTCACAACAAGCATGATGGTTTTCGGTTGGGAACGTCCCACCTTTGGGGGTGAAATGATACCCATTGCCTCTTATTGCTTTCAAAAAATTTCTCGTGTCAACGGAGAACAGCAGGAGTGTTGTGTCAATTCTTGTAAATCAAAAACTCGTCTGAAATTCATGAAACTTGGCATGCTATCATGGAGCGGCATCAACATGTTGTGGTACAAATTTTGTCACATTTCGGGCAGGTTTGGGTATATGCTTCTCACAAACCGGAACTTCTCACAACAAGCATGATGATTTTCAGTAGGGAACGTCCCACCTTTGGGGACGAAACGATATCCATTGCCTCTGATTGCTTTCAAAAAATTTCTCATGTCAAAGAGAACAGCAGGAGTGTTGTATCAATTCCTGTAAATCAAAAACTCGTCTGAAATACATGAAACTTGGCATGCTATCATGGAGCTGCATCAACATGTCGTGGTACAAATTTTGTCACAGTAGGGGCAGGTTTGGGTATATGCTTCTCACAAACCGGAGCTTCTCACAACAAGCATGATGGTTTTCGGTAGGGAACATCCCACCTTTGGGGACGAAACGATATCCATTGCCTCTTATTGCTTTCAAAAAATTTCTCGTGTCAACAGAGAACAGCAGGAGTGTTGTGTCAATTTTTGTGATTTTTCGGATTTCGTTTAGACATTTTTATGCATTAACTGAGTTTTCAATGCATTTATGTGCATAATTCAAATTTGAACTACATGCACATGCTCCAGTGCATATAAATTGGTTGAAAAATCACATATGTCTCCTTAGGTGCATGCTTAGGTCCCATGCAAGAAATGGGAATGAATTTCAAACACCAGGGCACCGTTGGTTGCCGGCAAAACATTGAGATGCTTGGTTTTTAAATTCTAGTAAATCCAAAACTCGTCGGAAATTCATCAAACTTGGCATGCTATCATGGAGCGGCATGGACATGTCGTGGTACAAATTTTGTCCCATTTGGGGCAGGTTTCAGTATATGTTTCTCACAAACCGTAGCTTCTCACAACAAGCATGATGGTTTTCAGAAGGGAACGTCCCACCTTTGGGGATGAAACGATATCCATTGCCTCTTATTGCTTTCTAATTTTTTCTGGTCTCAACATAGAACAACAGGAGTGTTGTGTGAATTTTTGTGATTTTTCGGGGTTCTTTTGGACATTTTTATGCATTAACTGAGATTTCAATGCATTTATATGCATAATTCAAATTTGAACTACATGCACATGCTAAAGTAAATATAAATCGGTTGAAAAATCAAATATGTGTCCTTGGGTGCATGCTTAGGTCCCAATGAAGAGTGGGAATGAATTTCAAACACCAGGGCACCATTGATTGCCGGCAAAACATTGAGATGCCTGGTTTTTAAATTCTAGCGAATCCAAAACTCGTCTGAAATTCATGAAACTTGGCATGCTATCATGGAGCGGCAACAACATGTCGTGGTACAAATTTTGTCCCATTTGGGCCAGGTTTGGGTATATGCTTCTCACAAACCAGAGCTTCTCACAACAAGCATGATGGTTTTCGGTTGGGAACGTCCCACCTTTGGGGGTGAAATGATACCCATTGCCTCTTATTGCTTTCAAAAAATTTCTCGTGTCAACGGAGAACAGCAGGAGTGTTGTGTCAATTCTTGTAAATCAAAAACTCGTCTGAAATTCATGAAACTTGGCATGCTATCATGGAGCGGCATCAACATGTTGTGGTACAAATTTTGTCACATTTCGGGCAGGTTTGGGTATATGCTTCTCACAAACCGGAACTTCTCACAACAAGCATGATGATTTTCGGTAGGGAACGTCCCACCTTTGGGGACGAAACGATATCCATTGCCTCTGATTGCTTTCAAAAAATTTCTCATGTCAAAGAGAACAGCAGGAGTGTTGTATCAATTCCTGTAAATCAAAAACTCGTCTGAAATACATGAAACTTGGCATGCTATCATGGAGCTGCATCAACATGTCGTGGTACAAATTTTGTCACATTAGGGGCAGGTTTGGGTATATGCCTCTCACAAACCGGAGCTTCTCACAACAAGCATGATGGTTTTCGGTAGGGAACATCCCACCTTTGGGGATGAAACGATATCCATTGCCTCTTATTGCTTTCAAAAAATTTCTCGTGTCAACAGAGAACAGCAGGAGTGTTGTGTCAATTTTTGTGATTTTTCGGATTTCGTTTAGACATTTTTATGCATTAACTGAGTTTTCAATGCATTTATGTGCATAATTCAAATTTGAACTACATGCACATGCTCCAGTGCATATAAATTGGTTGAAAAATCAAATATGTCTCCTTAGGTGCATGCTTAGGTCCCATGCAAGAAATGGGAATGAATTTCAAACACCAGGGCACCGTTGGTTGCCGGCAAAACATTGAGATGCCTGGTTTTTAAATTCTAGTAAATCCAAAACTCGTCGAAAATTCATGAAACTTGGCATGCTATCATGGAGCGGCATGGACATGTCGTGGTACAATTTTTTTCCCATTTGGGGCAGGTTTGAGTATATGCTTCTCACAAACTGTAGCTTCTCACAACAAGCATGATGGTTTTCAGAAGGGAACGTCCCACCTTTGGGGATGAAACGATATCCATTGCCTCTTATTGCTTTCTAATTTTTTCTGGTCTCAACATAGAACAACAGGAGTGTTGTGTGAATTTTTGTGATTTTTCGGGGTTTTCTTGGACATTTTTATGGATTAACTGAGATTTCAATGCATTTATATGCATAATTCAAATTTGAACTACATGAACATGCTGCAGTAAATATAAATTGGTTGAAAAATCAAATATGTATCCTTGGGTGCATGCTTAGGTCCCATGCAAGAGTGGGAATGAATTTCAAACACCAGGGCACCATTGATTGCCGGCAAAACATTGAGATGCCTGGTTTTTAAATTCTAGCCAATCCAAAACTCGTCTGAAATTCATGAAACTTGGCATGCTATCATGGAGCGGCAACAACATGTCATGGTACAAATTTTGTCCCATTTGGGCCAGGTTTGGGTATATGCTTCTCACAAACCAGAGCTTCTCACAACAAGCATGATGGTTTTCGGCTGGGAACGTCCCACCCTTGGGGATGAAATGATATCCATTACCTCTTATTGCTTTCAAATTTAATGCTCGTGTCAAAATAGAACAACAGGAGTGTTGTGTGAATTTTTGTGATTTTTCGGGGTTTGTTTGGATATTTTTATGCATTAACTGAGTTTTCAATGCATTTATGTGCATAATTCAAATTTGAACTACATGCACATGCTCCAGTGCATATAAATTGGTTGAAAAATTAAATAGGTGTCCTTGTGTCCTTGCTTAGGTCCCATGCAAGAAATGGGAATGAAGTTCAAACACCAAGGCACCGTTGATTGCCGGCAAAACATTGAGATTTCTGGTTTTTAAATTCTAGTAAATCCAAAACTCGTCTGAAATTCATGAAACTAGGTATGCTATCATGTAGCGGCATCAACATGCCGTGGTACAAATTTTCCCATTTGGGGCAGGTTCGGGTATATGCTTCTCACAAACTGGAGCTTCTCACAACAAGGATGATGGTTTTCGGTAGGGAACATCCCACCTTTGGAGAGGAAATGATATCCATTGCCTCTTATTGCTTTCCAATTGTTTTCTCGTGTCAAAATAGAACAACAGGAGTGTTGTGTGAATTTTTGTGATTTTTTGGGGTTCATTTGGACATCTTTTATGCATTAAATTGGTTTTCTAGCCATTTTCAGGTGAACAATTCAAATCTGTGTCCTTGGGTGCATGCTTAGGTCCCATGCAAGAAATGGGAATGAATTTCAAACACCAGGGCACCATTGATTGCTGGCAAAACATTGAGATGCCTGGTTTTAAAATCTAGTAAATCAAAAACTCGTGTGAAATTCATGAAACTTGGCATGCTATCATGGAGCGGCATCAACATGTCGTGGTAAATATTTTGTCCTATTTGGGGTAGGTATGGGATTATGCTTCTCACAAACCAAAGCTTCTCACAACAAGCATGATGGTTTTCGGTAGGGAATGTCCCACCTTTGGGGACGAAATGATATCCATTGCCTCTTATTGCTTTCAAAAAAAATTATCGTGTCAACACAGAACAACAGGAGTGTTGTGTGAATTTTTGTGATTTTTCGGGGTTCGTTCGGACATTTTTATACATTAACTAAGTTTTCAATGCATTTTATGTGCATAATTCAAATTTGAACTACATGCACATGATCCAGTGCATATAAATTGGTTGAAAATACAAATCTTTGTCCTTGGGTGCATGCTTAGGTCCCATGCAAGAAATGGGAATGAATTTCAAACACCGGGGCACCGTTGATCAAAAAACTCGTCTGAAATTCATGAAACTTGGGATACTATCATGGAGCGGCATCAACATGTCGTGGAACAAATTTTGTCACATTTGGGGCAGGTTTGGGTATATGCTTCTCACAAACTGGAGCTTCTCACAACAAGCATGATGGTTTTCGGTAGGGAACGTCCCACCTTTGGGGACGAAACGATATCCATTGCCTCTTATTGTTTTCAAAAAATTTCTCGTGTCAACAGAGAACAGCAGGAGTGTTGTGTCAATTCTTGTAAATCAAAAACTCATCTGAAATTCATGAAACTTGGCATGCTATCATGGAGCGGCATCAACATGTCGTGGTACAAATTTTGTCACATTTGGGGCAGGTTTGGGTATAGGCTTCTCAAAAAAGCATGATGGTTTTCGGTAGGGAACGTCCCACCTTTGGGGACGAAACGATATCCATTGCCTCTTATTGCTTTCAAAAAATTTCTCGTGTCAACAGAGAACAGCAGGAGTGTTGTGTCAATTTTTGTGATTTTCGGGGTTCGTTTAGACATTTTTATGCATTAACTGAGTTTTCAATGCATTTATGTGCATAATTCAAATTTGAACTACATGCACATGCTCCAGTGCATATAAATTGGTTGAAAAATCAAATATGTCTCCTTGTGTGCATGCTTAGGTCCCATGCAAGAAATGGGAATGAATTTCAAACACCAGGGCACCGTTGGTTGCCGGCAAAACATTGAGATGCCTGGTTTTTTAAATTCTAGTAAATCCAAAACTCGTCGGAAATTCATCAAACTTGGCATGCTATCATGGAGCGGCATGGACATGTCGTGGTACAAATTTTGTCCCATTTGGGGCAGGTTTCAGTATATGCTTCTCACAAACCGTAGCTTCTCACAACAAGCATGATGGTTTTCGGAAGGGAACGTCCCACCTTTGGGGACGAAACGATATCCATTGCCTCTTATTGCTTTCTAATTTTTTCTGGTCCCAATATAGAACAACAGGAGTGTTGTGTGAATTTTTGTGATTTTTTGGGGTTCTTTTGGACATTTTTATGCATTAACTGAGATTTCAATGCATTTATATGCATAATTCAAATTTGAACTACATGCACATGCTGAAGTAAATATAAATCGGTTGAAAAATCAAATATGTGTCCTTGGGTGCATGGTTAGGTCCCATGCAAGAGTGGGAATGAATTTCAAACACCAGGGCACCATTGATTGCCGGCAAAACATTGAGATGCCTGGTTTTTAAATTCTAGCGAATCCAAAACTCGTCTGAAATTCATGAAACTTGCCATGCTATCATGGAGCGGCAACAACATGTCGTGGTACAAATTTTGTCCCATTTGGGCCAGGTTTGGGTATATGCTTCTCACAAACTAGAGCTTCTCACAACAAGCATGATGGTTTTCGGTTGGGAACGTCCCACCTTTGGGGGTGAAATGATATCCATTGCCTCTTATTGCTTTCAAAAAATTTCTCGTGTCAACAGAGAACAGCAGGAGTGTTGTGTCAATTCTTGTAAATCAAAAACTCGTCTGAAATTCATGAAACTTGGCATGCTATCATGGAGCCGCATCAACATGTCGTTATACAAATTTTGTCACATTTGGGGCAGGTTTGGGTATATGCTTCTCACAAACCGGAGCTTCTCACAACAAGCATGATGGTTTTCGGTAGGGAACGTCCCACCTTTGGGGACGAAACGATATCCATTGCCTCTGATTGCTTTCAAAAAATTTCTCATGTCAACAGAGAACAGCAGGAGTGTTGTGTCAATTCTGGTAAATCAAAAACTCGTCTGAAATACATGAAACTTGGCATGCTATCATGGAGCTGCATCAACATGTCGTGGTACAAATTTTGTCACATTAGGGGCAGGTTTGGGTATATGCTTCTCACAAACCGAAGCTTCTCACAACCAGCATGATGGTTTTCGGTAGGGAACGTCCCAC
This sequence comes from Triticum urartu, assembly GCF_056163025.1. Lineage (NCBI taxonomy): Eukaryota > Viridiplantae > Streptophyta > Magnoliopsida > Poales > Poaceae > Triticum > Triticum urartu. The sequence goes on along the minus strand of NC_141876.1, from coordinate 356,477,699 downwards.
CTTTGGGGATGAAACGATATCCATTGCCTCTTATTGCTTTCAAAAAATTTCTCGTGTCAATAGAGAACAGCAGGAGTGTTGTGTCAATTTTTGTGATTTTTCGGATTTCGTTTAGACATTTTTATGCATTAACTGAGTTTTCAATGCATTTATGTGCATAATTCAAATTTGAACTACATGCACATGCTCAAGTGCATATAAATTGGTTGAAAAATCAAATATGTCTTCTTAGGTGCATGCTTAGGTCCGATGCAAGAAATGGGAATGAATTTCAAACACCAGGGCACCGTTGGTTGCCGGCAAAACATTGAGATGCCTGGTTTTTAAATTCTACTAAATCCAAAACTCGTCGAAAATTCATGAAACTTGGCATGCTATCATGGAGCGGCATGGACATGTCGTGGTACAAATTTTGTCCCATTTGGGGCAGGTTTCAGTATATGCTTCTCACAAACTGTAGCTTCTCACAACAAGCATGATGGTTTTCGGAAGGGAACGTCCCACCTTTGGGGATGAAACGATATCCATTGCCTCTTATTGCTTTCTAATTTTTTCTGGTCTCAACATAGAACAATAGGAGTGTTGTGTGAATTTTTGTGATTTTTCGGGGTTTTCTTGGACATTTTTATGCATTAACTGAGATTTCAATGCATTTATATGCATAATTCAAATTTGAACTACATGAACATGCTGCAGTAAATATAAATTGGTTGAAAAATCAAATGTGTATCCTTGGGTGCATGCTTAGGTCCCATGCAAGAGTGGGAATGAATTTCAAACACCAGGGCACCATTGATTGCCCGCAAAACATTGAGATGCCTGGTTTTTAAATTCTAGCGAATCCAAAACTCGTCTGAAATTCATGAAACTTGGCATGCTATCATGGAGCGGCAACAACATGTCATGGTACAAATTTTGTCCCATTTGGGCCAGGTTTGGGTATATGCTTCTCACAAACCAGAGCTTCTCACAACAAGCATGATGGTTTTCGGTTGGGAACGTCCCACCTTTGGGGATGAAATGATATCCATTTCCTCTTATTGCTTTCAATTTTTTTGCTCGTGTAAAAATAGAACAACAGGAGTGTTGTGTGAATTTTTGTGATTTTTCGGGGTTCGTTTGGATATTTTTATGCATTAACTGAGTTTTCAATGCATTTATGTGCATAATTCAAATTTGAACTACACGCACATGCTCCAATGCATATAAATTGGTTGAAAAATTAAATAGGTGTCCTTGTGTGCTTGCTTAGGTCCCATGCAAGAAATGGGAATGAAGTTCAAACACCAAGGCACCGTTGATTGCCGGCAAAACATTGAGATTTCTGGTTTTTAAATTCCAGTAAATCCAAAACTCGTCTGAAATTCATGAAACTAGGCATGCTATCATGTAGCGGCATCAACATGCCGTGGTACAAATTTTCCCATTTGGGGCAGGTTCGGGTATATGCTTCTCACAAACTGGAGCTTCTCACAACAAGGATGATGGTTTTCGGTAGGGAACATCCCACCTTTGGAGAGGAAACGATATCCATTGCCTCTTATTGCTTTCCAATTGTTTTCTCCTGTCAAAATAGAACAACAGGAGTGTTGTGTGAATTTTTGTGATTTTTTGGGGTTCATTTGGACATCTTTTATGCATTAACTGAGTTTTCAATGCATTTATGTGCATAATTCAAATTTGAACTACAATCACATGCTCCAGCGCATATAAATTAGTTGAAAAATCAAATATGTGTCCTTGGGTGCATGCTTAGTTCCCATGCAATAAATGGGAATGAATTTCAAACACCAGGGCAACGTTGATTGCCAGCAAAACATTGAGATGCCTGGTTTTTAAATTCTAGTAAATCCAAAACTCGTCTGAAGTTCAAGAAACTTGGCATGCTATCATGGAGCGGCATAAACATGCTGTGGTACAAATTTTGTCCCATTTGGAGCAGGTTTGAGTATATGCTTCTCAAAAACCGGAGCTTCTCACAACAAGCATGATGGTTTCGGTAGGGAACGTCCCACCTTTGGGGACGAAATGATATCCATTGCCTCTTATTGCTTTCAAATTTTTTCTCGTGTCAACATAGAACAACAGGAGTGTTGTGGGAATTTTTGTGTTTTTCGGGGTGCGTTTGGACATTTTTTTGCATTAATAGAGTTTTCAATGCATTTATGTGCACAATTCAAATTTGAACTATAGTCACATGCTCCAGTGCATATAAATTGGTTGATAAATCAAATATGTGTCCTTGGGTGCAAGCTTAGGTCCCATGCAAGAAATGGTAATGAATTTCAAACACTAGGGCACCGTTGATTGCCGACAAAACATTGATATGCCTAGTTTTTAAATTCTTGTAAATCCAAAACTCGTATGAAATTCATGAAACTTGGCATGCTATCATGGAGCGGCATCAACATGTCATGGTATAAATTTTGTCCCATTTGGGGCAGGTTTGGGTATATGCTTCTCAAAAACCAGAGCTTCTCACAACAAGCATGATGGTTATCGGTTGGGAACGTCCCACCTTTGGGGATGAAACAATATCCATTGCATCTTATTGCTTTCAAAAAATTTCTCGTGTCAACAGAGAACAGCAGGAGTGTTGTGTCAATTTTTGTGATTTTTCGGGGTTCGTTTAGACATTTTTATGCATTAACTGAGTTTTCAATGCATTTATGTGCATAATTCAAATTTGAAGTACATGCACATGCTCCAGTGCATATAAATTGGTCGAAAAATCAAATATGTCTCCTTGTGTGCATGCTTAGGTCCCATGCAAGAAATGGGAATAAATTTCAAACACCAGGGCATCGTTGGTTGTCGGAAAAACATTGAGATGCCTGGTTTTTAAATTCTAGTAAATCCAAAACTCGTCGAAAATTCATGAAACTTGGCATGCTATAATGGAGCGGCATGGACATGTCGTGGTACAAATTTTGTCCCATTTGGGGCAGGTTTCGGTATATGCTTCTCACAAACCGGAGCTTCTCACAACAAGCATGATGGTTTTCGGAAGGGAACGTCCCACCTTTGGGGATGAAACGATATCCATTGCCGCTTATTGCTTTGTAATTTTTTCTGGTCTCAACATAGAACAACAGGAGTGTTGTGTGAATTTTTGTGATTTTTCGGGGTTCGTTTGGACATTTTTATGCATTAACTGAGATTTCAATGCATTTATATGCATAATTCAAATTTGAACTACATGCACATGCTGCAGTAAATATAAATTGGTTGAAAAAATCAAATATGTGTCCTTGGGTGCATGCTTAGGTCCCATGCAAGAAATGGGAATGAATTTCAAACACGAGGGCACCGTTGATTGCCGACAAAACATTGATATGCCTGGTTTTTAAATTCTTGTAAATGCAAAACTCGTATGAAATTCATGAAACTTGGCATGCTGTCATGGAGCGGCATCAACATGTCATGGTATAAATTTTGTCCCATTTGGGGCAGGTTTGGGTATATGCTTCTCACAAGCCAGAGCTTCTCACAACAAGCATGATGGTTATCGGTTGGGAACGTCCCACCTTTGGGGATGAAGCAATATCCATTGCCTCTTATTGCTTTCAAATTCTATTCTCGTGTCAAAATAGAACAACAGGAGTGTTGTGTGAATTTTTGTGATTTTTCGGCGTTCATCTGGACATTTTTATGCATTAACTGAGTTTTCAATGCATTTATGTGCATAATTCAAATTTGAACTACATGCACATGCTCCAGTGCAAATAAATTGCTGGAAAAATCAAATATGTGTCCTTGGGTGCATGCTTAGGTCCCATGCAAGAAATGGGAATGAATTTCAAACACCAAGGCACCGTTGATTGCCGGCAAAACATTGATATGCCTGGTTTTTAACTTCTTGTAAATGCAAAACTCATATGAAATTCATGAAAGTTGGCATGCTATCATGGAGCGGCATCAACATGTCATGGTATAAATTTTGTCCCATTTGGGGTAGGTTTGGGTATATGCTTCTCACAAACCTGAGCTTCTCACATCAAGCATGATGGTTATCGGTTGGGAACGTCCCACCTTTGGGGACAAAACGATATCCATTGCCTCTTATTGCTTTCTAATTTTTTTTCTCATGTCAACATAGAACAACAGGAGTGTTGTGTGAATTTTTGTGATTTTTCGAGGTTCGTTTGGACATTTTTATGCATTAACTGAGTTTTCAATGCATTTACATGCAAAATTCAAATTTGAACTACATGCACATGCTCCAGTAAATATAAATTGGTTGAAAAATCAAATTTGTGTCCCTGGGTGCATGCTTAGGTGCCATGCAAGAAATGGGAATGAATTTCAAACACCAGGGCACCGTTGATTGCCGACAAAACATTGAGATGCCTGGTTTTTAAATTCTAGTAAATCCAAAACTCGTCTGAAATTCATGAAACTTAGCATGCTATCATGGAGCAGCATCAACATACCGTGGTACAAATTTTGTCCCATTTGGGGCAGGTTTGGGTATATGCTTCTCACAATTCGGAGCTTCTCACAACAAGGATGATGGTTTTTGGTAGGGAACGTCCCACCTTTGTGGACAAAACGATATCCATTGCCTCTTATTGCTGTCTAATTTTTTTTCTCGTGTCAACATAGAAAAACAGGAGTGTTGTGTGAATTTTTGTGGCTTTTCGGGGTTCGTTTGGACATTTTTCTGCATTAACTGCATTTTCAATGCATTTATGTGCATAATTTAAATTCGAACTGCATCCACATGCTCTAGTGCATATAAATTGGTTGAAAAATCAAATATGTGTCCTTGGGTGCATGCTTAGGTCCCATGCAAGAAATGCGAATGAATTTCAAACACCAGGGCACCGTTGATTGCCAGCAAAACATTGAGATGCCTGCTTTTTAAATTCTAGTAAATCCGAAACTCGTCTGAAATTCATTATACTTGGCATGCTATCATGGAGCGGCATCAACATGTCGTGGTACAAATTTTGTTCCATTTGGGGCAGGTTTGGGTATATGCTTCTCACAAACCGGAGCTTCTCACAACAAGCATGATGGTTTTCGGTAGGGAACGTCCCACCTTTGGGGATGAAATGATATCAAATGCCTCTGATTGCTTTCAATTTTTTTTATTCTGTCAACATAGAACAACAGGAGTGTTGTGTGAATTTTTGTGACTTTTTGGGGTTTGTTTGGACATTTTTATGCATTAACTGAGTTTACAATGCATTTATGTGCATTATTCAAATTTGAACTACATGCACATGCTCGAGTGCATATAAATTAGTTGAAAAATCAAATGAGTGTCCTTGGGTGCATGCTTAAGTCCCATGCAAGAAATGGGAAGTAATTTCAAACACCAGGGCACCGTTGATTGCCAGCAAAACATTGAGATGCCTGGTTTTTAAAATCTAGTAAATCCAAAACTCGTCTGAAATTCATGAAACTTGGCATGCTATCATGGAGAAGCATCAACATGTCGTGGTACAAATTTTGTCCCATTTGGGGCAGGTTTGGGTATATGCTTCTAACGAACCAGAGCTTCTCAAAACAAGCATGATGGTTTTCGGTAGGGAATGTCCCACCTTTGGGGATCAAACGATATCCATTCCCTCTAATTGCTTTCAAATTTTTTTCTCGTGTCAAAAAAGAACAACAGGAGTGTTGTGTGAATTTTTGTGATTTTTCAGGGTTCGTTTGGACATGTTTATGCATTAACTGGGTTTTTAATGCATTTATGTTCAGAATTCAAATTTGAACTACATGCACATGCTGCAGTAAATATAAATTGGTTGACAAATCAAATTTGTGTCATTGGGTGCATGCTTAGGTCCCATGCAATAAATGGGAATGAATTTCAAACACCAGGGCACCGTTGATTGCCGGCAAAACATTGGGACGCCTGGTTTTTAAACTCTAGTAAATCCAAAACTCGTCTGAAATTCATGAAACTTGGAATGCTCTCATGGAGCGGCATCAACATGCCGTGGTATAAATTTTGTCCCATTTGGGGCAGGTTTGGGTCTATGCTGCTCACAAACCGGAGCTTCTCGCAACAAGCATGATGGGTTTTGGTAGGGAACATCCCACCTTTGGGGACAAAACGATATCCATTGCCTCTTATTGCTTTCTAATTTTTTTCTCGTGTCAACATAGAACAACAGGAGTGTTGTTTGATTTATTGTGATTTTTCGAGGTTCGTTGAGACATTTTTATGCATTTACTGAGTTCACTGCATTTACATGGAATATTCAAATTTGAACTACATGCACATGCTCTAGTAAATATAAATTGGTTGAAAAATCAAATATGTGTCCTTGGGTGCATGCTTAGGTCCCAATGAAGAGTGGGAATGAATTTCAAACACCAGGGCACCATTGATTGCCGGCAAAACATTGAGGTGCCTGGTGTTTAAATTCTAGTAAATCCAAAACTCATCTGAAATTCATGAAACTTGGCATGCTATCATGGAGCGGCATTAGCATGTCATGGTACAAATTTTGTCCCATTTGGGGCAGGTTTGGGTATATGCTTCTCACAAACCAGAGCTTCTCACAACAAGCATGATGGGTTTTAGTATGGAACGTCCCACCTTTGGGGACAAAACGATATCCATTGCCTCTTATCGCTTTCTAATTTTTTCTCGTGTCAACATAGAACAACAGGAATGTTGTGTGAATTTTTGTGATTTTTCGGGGTTTGTTTGGACATTTTTATGTATTAACTGAGTTGTCAATGCATTTATGTGCATAATTCAAATTTGAACTACATGCACATGCTCTAGTGCATATAAATTGGTTGAAAAATCAAATCTGTGTCCTTGGGTGCATGCTTAGGTCCCATGCTAGAAATGGGAATGAATTTCAAACACCAAGGGACCGTTGATTGCCGGCAAAACATTGAGATGCGTGGTTTTTAAATTCTAGTAAATCCAAAACTCGTCTGAAATTCATGAAACTTGGCATGCTATCATGGAGAAGCATCAACATGTCGTACATATTTTCTCCCATTTGGGGCAGGTTTGGGCATATGCTTCTCACAACAAGCATGATTGTTTTCGGTAGGGAACGACCCACCTTTGGGGACGAAACGATATCCATTGCCTCTTGTTGCTTTCAAATTTTTTTCTCCTGTCAACATAGAACAAAAGGAGTGTTGTGTGACGTTTGGACATTTTTATGCATTAACTGAGTTTTCAATGCATTTATCTGCATAATTCAAATTTGAACTACATGCACATGCTCCAGTGCATATAAATTGGTTGAAAAATCAAATATGTGCCCTTGGGTGCATGCTTAGGTCCCATGCAAGAAATGAGAATGAATTTCAAACACCAGGGCACCGTTGATTGCCGGCAAAACATTGAGATGCCTGATTCTTAAATTCTGTTAAATCCAAAACTCGTTTGAAATTCATGAACCTTGGCATGCTATCATGGAGAGGCATCAACATGCCGTGGTACAAATTTTGTCTCATTTGGGGTAGGTTTGGGTATATGCTTCTCAAAAACCGGAGCTTCTCAAAACAAGCATGATGGTTTTCGGTAGGGAACGTCCCACCTTTGGGGACAAAACGATATCCATTGCCTGTTATTGCTTTCATTTTTTTTTCTTATGTCAACATAGAACAACAGGAGTGTTGTGTGAATATTTGTGACTTTTCGGGGTTCATATGGACATTTTTATGCAGTAACTGAGTTTTTAAGGCATTTATGTGCGTTATTCAAATTTGAACTACATGCACATGCCGCAGTAAATATAAATTGGTTGAAAAATTAAATATGTGTCCTTGGGTGCATGCTTAAGTCCCATGCAAGAAATGGGAATGAATTTCAAACACCAGGGCACCATTGATTGCCGGCAAAACATTGAGATGCCTGGTTTTTTTAATTCTAGTAAATCCAAAACTTGTCTGAAATTTATGAAACTTCGCATGCTATCATGGAGCGGCATCAGCATGCCGTGGTACAAATTTTGTCCCATTTGGGGCAGGTTTGGGTATATGCTTCTCACGAACCAGAGCTTCTCACAACATGCATGATGGTTTTCGGTAGGGAACATCCCACCTTTCGGGATGAAACGATATCCATTGCCTCTAATTGCTTTCAAATTTATTTCTCATGTCCAAAAAGAACAACAGTAGTGTTGTGTGAATTTTTGTGATTTTTCGGGGTATGTTTGGACATGTTTATGCATTAACTGGGTTTTCAATGCATTTATGTGCACAATTCAAATTTGAACTACATGCACATGCTGCAGTAAATATAAATTGGTTGAAAAAAATCAAATTTGTGTCCTTGGGTGCATGCTTAGGTCCCATGCAAGAAATGGGAATGAATTTCAAACACCAGGGCACCGTTGATTGCCGGCAAAACATTGATATGCCTGGTTTTTAAATTCTACTAAATCTAAAACTCGTCTGATATTCATGAAACTTGGCATGCTATCATGGAGCGGCATCAGCATCTCATTGTACAAATTTTGTCCCATTTGGGGCAGGTTTGGGTCTATGCTTCTCACGAACCGGAGCTTCTCACAACAAGCAAGATGGTTTTCGGTAGGGAACGTCCCACCTTTGGGGACAAAACGATATCCATTGCCTCTTATTGCTTCCTAATTATTTTTCTCGTGCCAATTTAGAACAACAGGAGTGTTGTGTGTATTTTTTTTTTTGATTTTTCGGGTTTCGTTTGGACATTTTTATGCATTAACTGAGTTTTCCATGCATTTACATGCAAAATTCAAATTTGAACTACATGCACATGCTCCAGTGCATATAAATTGGTTGAAAACCAAATTTGTGTCCTAGGGTGCATGCTTAGGTCCCATGCAAGAAATGGGAATGAATTGCAAACACCAGGGCACCGTTGATTGCCGGCAAAACATTGAGATGCCTGGTTTTTTAATTCTAGTAAATCCAAAACTCGTCTGAAATTCATGAAACTTGGCACGCTATCATGGAGCGGCATGAGCATGCCGTTGTACAAATTTTGTCCCATTTGGGGCAGGTTTGGGTATATGCTTCTCACAAACCAGAGCTTCTCACAACAAGCATGATGGTTATCGGTTGGGAACGTCCCACCTTTGGGGATGAAGCAATATCCATTGCCTCTTATTGCTTTCAAATTCTATTCTCGTGTCAAAATAGAACAACAGGAGTGTTGTGTGAATTTTTGTGATTTTTCGGCGTTCGTTTGGACATTTTTATGCATTAACTCAGTTTTCAATGCATTTATGTGCATAATTCAAATTTGAACTACATGCACATGCTCCAGTGCATATAAATTGATGGAAAAATCAAATATGTGTCCTTGGGTGCATGCTTAGGTCCCATGCAAGAAATGGGAATGAATTTCAAACACCAAGGCACCGTTGATTGCCGGCAAAACATTGATATGCCTGGTTTTTAACTTCTTGTAAATGCAAAACTCATATGAAATTCATGAAAGTTGGCATGCTATCATGGAGCGGCATCAACATGTCATGGTATAAATTTTGTCCCATTTGGGGTAGGTTTGGGTATATGCTTCTCACAAACCTGAGCTTCTCACATCAAGCATGATGGTTATCGGTTGGGAACGTCCCACCTTTGGGGACAAAACGATATCCATTGCCTCTTATTGCTTTCTAATTTTTTTTCTCATGTCAATATAGAACAACAGGAGTGTTTGTTGAATTTTTGTGATTTTTCGAGGTTCGTTTGGACATTTTTATGCATTAACTGAGTTTTCAATGCATTTACATGCAAAATTCAAATTTGAACTACATGCACATGCTCCAGTAAATATAAATTGGTTGAAAAATCAAATTTGTGTCCCTAGGTGCATGCTTAGGTGCCATGCAAGAAATGGGAAGGAATTTCAAACACCAGGGCACCGTTGATTGCCGACAAAACATTGAGATGCCTGTTTTTTAAATTCTAGTAAATCCAAAACTCGTCTGAAATTCATGAAACTTAGCATGCTATCATGGAGCAGCATCAACATACCGTGGTACAAATTTTGTCCCATTTGGGGAAGGTTTGGGTATATGCTTCTCACAATCCGGAGCTTCTCACAACAAGTATGATGGTTTTTGGTAGGGAACGTCCCACCTTTGTGGACAAAACGATATCCATTGCCTCTTATTGCTTTCTAATATTTTTTCTCGTGTCAACATAGAAAAACAGGAGTGTTGTGTGAATTTTTGTGACTTTTCGGGGTTCGTTTGGACATTTTTATGCATTAACTGCGTTTTCAATGCATTTATGTGCATAATTCAAATTTGAACTACATGCACATGCTCCAGTGCATATAAATTCGTTGAAAAATCAAATATGTGTCCTTGGGTGCATGCTTAGGTCCCATGCAAGAAATGCGAATGAATTTCAAACACCAGGGCACCGTTGATTGCCAGCAAATCATTGAGATGCCTGCTTTTTAAATTCCAGTAAATCCGAAAATCGTCTGAAATTCATTATACTTGGCATGCTATCATGGAGCGGCATCAACATGCCGTGGTACAAATTTTGTTCCATTTGGGGCAGGTTTGGGTATATGCTTCTCACAAACCGGAGCTTCTCACAACAAGCATGATGGTTTTCGGTAGGGAACGTCCCACCTTTGGGGACGAAATGATATCAAATGCCTCTGATTGCTTTAAATTTTTTTATTCTGTCAACATAGAACAACAGGAGTGTTGTGTGAATTTTTGTGACTTTTTGGGGTTTGTTTGGACATTTTTATGCATTAACTGAGTTTACAATCCATTTATGTGCATTATTCAAATTTGAACTACATGCACATGCTCCAGTGCATATAAATTGGTTGAAAAATCAAATGAGTGTCCTTGGGTGCATGCTTAAGTCCCATGCAAGAAATGGGAATGAACTTCAAACACCAGGGCACCGTTGTTTGCCAGCAAAACATTGAGATGCCTGGTTTTTAAATTCTAGGAAATCCAAAACTCGTCTGAAATTCATGAAACTTGGCATGCTATCATGGAGAAGCATCAACATGTCGTGGTACAAATTTTGTCCCATTTGGGGCAGGTTTGGGTATATGCTTCTAACGAACCAGAGCTTCTCAAAACAAGAATGATGGTTTTCGGTAGGGAATGTCCCACCTTTGGGGATCAAACGATATCCATTCCCTCTAATTGCTTTCAAATTTTTTTCTCGTGTCAAAAAAGAACAACAGGAGTGTTTTGTGAATTTTTGTGATTTTTCAGGGTTCGTTTGGACATGTTTATGCATTAACTGGGTTTTCAATGCATTTATGTTCAGAATTCAAATTTGAACTACATGCACATGCTGCAGTAAATATAAATTGGTTGACAAATCAAATTTGTGTCCTTGGGTGCATGCTTAGGTCCCATGCAATAAATGGGAATGAATTTCAAACACCAGGGCACCGTTGATTGCCGGCAAAACATTGGGACGCCTGGTTTTTAAACTCTAGTAAATCCAAAACTCGTCTGAAATTCATGAAACTTGGCATGCTCTCATGGAGCGGCATCAACATGCCGTGGTACAAATTTTGTCCCATTTGGGGCAGGTTTGGGTCTATGCTGCTCACAAACCGGAGCTTCTCGCAACAAGCATGATGGGTTTTGGTAGGGAACATCCCACCTTTGGGGACAAAACGATATCCATTGCCTCTTATTGCTTTCTAATTTTTTTCTCGTGTCAACATAGAACAACAGGAGTGTTGTTTGATTTATTGTGATTTTTCGAGGTTCGTTGGGACATTTTTATGCATTTACTGAGTTCAATGCATTTACATGGAAAATTCAAATTTGAACTACATGCACATGCTCCAGTAAATATAAATTGGTTGAAAAATCAAATTTGTGTCCTTGGGTGCATGCTTAGGTCCCATACAAGAAATGGGAATGAATTTCAAACACCAGGGCACCATTGATTGCCGGCAAAACATTGAGGTGCCTGGTGTTTAAATTCTAGTAAATCCAGAACTCATCTGAAATTCATGAAACTTGGCATGCTAGCATGGAGCGGCATTAGCATGTCATGGTACAAATTTTGTCCTATTTGGGGCAGGTTTGGGTATATGCTTCTCACAAACCAGAGCTTCTCACAACAAGCATGATGGGTTTTAGTAGGGAACGTCCCACCTTTGGGGACAAAACGATATCCATTGCCTCTTATTGCTTTCTAATTTTTTTCTCGTGTCAACATAGAACAACAGGAGTGTTGTGTGATTTTTTGTGATTTTTCGAGGTTTGTTGGGACATATTTATGCATTTACTGAGTTTTCAATGCATTTACATGCAAAATTCAAATTTGAACTACATGAACATGTTCCAGTAAATATAAATTGGTTGAAAAATCAAATTTGTGTCTTTGTGTGCTTGCTTAGGTCACATGCAAGAAATGGGAATGAAGTTCAAACACCAGGGCACCGTTGATTGCCGGCAAAACATTGAGATTTCTGGTTTTGAAATTCTAGTAAATCCAAAACTCGTCTGAAATTCATGAAACTAGGCATGCTATCATGGAGCGGCATCAACATGCTGTGGTATAAATTTTGTCCCATTTGGGGCAGGTTCGGGTATATGCTTCTCACAAACCGGAGCTTCTCACAACAAGCAAGATGGTTTTCGGTAGGGAACGTCCCACCTTTTGGGACGAAACGATATCCATTGGCTCTTATTGCTTTCAAATTTTTTCTCGTGTCAACATAGAACAACAGGAGTGTTGTGGGAATTTTTGTGATTTTTCGGGGTTCGTTTTGACATTTTAATGCATTAACAGAGTTTTCAATGCATTTATGTGCACAATTCAAATTTGAACTACATGCACATGCTCCAGTGCATATAAGTTGGTTGATAAATCAAATATGTGTCCTTGGGTGCAAGCTTGGGTCCCATGCAAGAAATGGTAATGAATTTCAAACACCAGGGCACCGTTGATTGCCGGCAAAACATTGATATGCCTGGTTTTTAAATTCTTGCAAATGCAGAACTCGTATGAAATTCATGAAACTTGGCATGCTATCATGGAGCGGCATCAACATGTCATGGTATAAATTTTGTCCCATTTGGGGTAGGTTTGGGTATATGCTTCTCACAAACTAGAGCTTCTCACAACAAGCAAGATGGTTATCGGTTGGGAACATCCCACCTTTGGGGATGAAACAATATCCATTGCCTCTTATTGCTTTCAAATTCTTTTCTCGTGTCAAAATAGAACAACAGGAGTGTTGTGTGAATTTTTGTGATTTTTCGGCGTTTATTTGGACAATTTTATGCATTAACTGCGTTTTTAATGCATTTATGTGCATAATTCAAATTTGAACTACATGCACAAGCTCCAGTGCATATAAATTCGTTGAAAAATCAAATATGTGTTCTTGGGTGCATGCTTAGGTCCCATGCGAGAAATGGGAATGAATTTCAAACACCAGGGCACCGTTGATTGCCGGCAAAACATTGAGATGCCTAGTTTTTAAATTCTAGTAAACTCATAACTAGTCTGAAATTCATGAAACTGGGCATGCTATCATGGAGCGGCATCAAAATGCCATGGTACAAATTTTGTCCCATTTGGGGCAGGTTTGGGTATATGTTTCTCACAACCCGGAGCTTCTCGCAACAAGCATGATGGTTTTTGGTAGGGAACATCCCACCTTTGGGGACAAAACGATATCCATTGCCTCTTATTGCTCTCTAATTTTTTTCTCATGTCAACACAGAACAACAGGAGTGTTGTGTGAATTTTTGTGATTTTTTGAGGTTCGTTTGGACATTTTTATGCATTAACTGAGTTTTCAATGCATTTACATGCAAAATTTGTGTCCTTGGGTGCATGCTTAGGTGCCATGCAAAAAATGGGAATGAATTTCAAACACTAGGACACCGTTGATTGCCGACAAAACATTGAGATGCCTGGTTTTAAATTCTAGTAAATCCAAAACTCGTCTGAAATTAATGAAACTTGGCATGCTATCATGGAGCGGCATCAACGTACCGTGGTACAAATTTGACCCATTTGGGGCAGGTTTGGGTATATGCTTCTCACAATCCGGAGCTTCTCACAACAAGCATGATGGTTTTTGGTAGGGAACGTCCCACCTTTGGGGAGAAAACGATATCCATTGCCTCTTATTGCTTTCTAATATTTTTTCTCATGTCAACATAGAAAAACAGGAGTGTTGTGTGAATTTTTGTGATTTTTCAGTGTTCGTTTGGACATTTTTATGCATTGACTGCATTTTCAATGCATTTATGTGCATAATTCAAATTTGAACTACATGCACATGCTCCAGTGCATATAAATTGGTTGAAAAATCTAATATGTGTCCTTGGGTGCATGCTTAGGTCCCATGCAAGAAATGAGAATGAATTTCAAACACCAGGGCACCGTTGATTGCCGGCAAAACATTGAGATGCCCGGTTCTTAAATTCTATTAAATCCAAAACTCATCTGAAATTCATGAACCTTGGCATGCTATCATGGGGAGGCATCAACATGCCGTGGTACAAATTTTGTCTCATTTGGGGTAGGTTTGGGTATATGCTTCTCACAAACCAGAGCTTCTCAAAACAAGCATGATGGTTTTCGGTAGGGAACGTCCCACCTTTGGGGACAAAACGATATCCATTGCTTAGGTCCCATGCAATAAATGGGAATGAATTTCAAACACCAGGGCACCGTTGATTGCCAGCAAAACATTGAGATGCCTGGTTTTTAAATTCTAGTAAATCCAAAACTCGTCTGAAATTCATGAAACTGGGCATGCTATCATGGAGCAGTATCAACATGCCGTCGTACATATTTTCTCCCATTTGGGTATATGCTTCTCAAAACAAGCATTATTGTTTTCGGCAGGGAACGTCCCACCTTTGGGGACGAAACGATATCCATTGCCTCTTATTGCTTTCAATTTTTTTTCTTGTGTCAACATAGAACAACAGGAATGTTGTGTGAATTTTTGTGACTTTTCGGGGTTCGTTTGGACATTTTTATGCATTAACTGAGTTTTTAATGCATTTATGTGCCTTATTCAAATTTGAACTACATGCACATGCTCCACTGCATATAAATTGGTTGAAAAATTAAATATGTGTCCTTGGGTGCATGCTTAAGTCCCATGCAAGAAATGGGAATGAATTTCAAACACCAGGGCACCATTGATTGCCGGCAAAACATTGAGATGCCTAGTTTTTAAATTCTAGTAAATCCAAAACTTGTCTGAAATTTATGAAACTTCGCATGCTATCATGGAGCAGCATCAACATACCGTGGTACAAATTTTGTCCCATTTGCGGCAGGTTTGGGTATATGCTTCTCATAATACGGAGCTTCTCACAACAAGTATGATGGTTTTTGGTAGGGAACGTCCCACCTTTGGGGACAAAATGATATCCATTGCTTAGGTCCCATGCAATAAATGGGAATGAATTTCAAACACCAGGGCACCGTTGATTGCCAGCAAAACATTGAGATGCCTAGTTTTTAAATTCTAGTAAATCCAAAACTTGTCTGAAATTTATGAAACTTCGCATGCTATCATGGAGCGGCATCAAGATACCGTGGTACAAATTTTGTCCCATTTGGGGCAGGTTTGGGTATATGCTTCTCATAATACGGAGCTTCTCACAACAAGTATGATGGTTTTTGGTAGGGAACGTCCCACCTTTGGGGACAAAATGATATCCATTGCCTCTTATTGCTTTCTAATATTTTTTCTCATGTCAACATAGAAAAACAGGAGTGTTGTGTGAATTTTCGTGACTTTTCGGGGTTCGTTTGGACATTTTTATGCATTAACTGCGTTTTCAATGCATTTATGTGCATAATTCAAATTTGAACTACATGCACAAGCTCCAGTGCATATAAATTCGTTGAAAAATCAAATATGTGTCCTTGGGTGCATGCTTAGGTCCCATGCAAGAAATGCGATTGAATTTCAAACACCAGGGCACCGTTGATTGCCAGCAAAACATTGAGATGCCTGGTTTTTAAATTCCAGTAAATCCGAACTCGTCTGAAATTCATTATATTTGGCATGCTATCATGGAGCGGCATCAACATGCCGTGGTACAAATTTTGTTCCATTTGGGGCAGGTTTGGGTATATGCTTCTCACAAACCGGAGCTTCTCACAACAAGCATGATGGTTTTTGGTAGGGAACATCCCACCTTTGGGGACAAAACGATATCGATTGCCTCTTATTGCTTTCAAATTTGTTTCTCGTGTAAACATAGAACAACAGGAGTGTTGTGTGATTTTTTGTGATTTTGGGGGGTTCGTTTGGACATTTTTATGCATTAACTGAGTTTTCAATGTATTTATGTGCATAATTCAAATTTGAACTACATGCACATGCTCCAGTGCATATAAATTGGATGAAAAATCAAATATGTGTCCTTGGGTGCATGCTTAGGTCCCATGCAAGAAATGAGAATGAATTTCAAACACCGGGGCACCATTGATTGCCGGCAAAACATTGAGATGCTTGATTTTTAAATTCTAGTAAATCCAAAACTCGTCTGAAATTCATGAAACTTGGCATGCTATCATGGAGCGGCATCAACATACCGTGGTACAAATTTTGTCCCATTTGGGGTAGGTTTGGGTATATGCTTCTCACAAACCGGAGCTTCTCACAACAAGCAAGATGGTTTTCGGTAGGGAACGTCCCACCTTTGGGGACAAAATGATATCCATTGCCTCTTATTGCTTTCTAAATATTTTTCTCGTGTCAACATAGAACGACAGGAGTGTTGTGTGATTTTTTTTCTGATTTTTCAGGGTTCGTTTGGACACTTTTATGCATTAACTGAGTTTTCAATGCATTTACATGCATAATTCAAATTTGAACTACATGCACATGCCCCAGTGCATATAAATTGGTTGAAAATCAAATTTGTGTCCTAGGTGCATGCTTAGGTCCCATGCAAGAAATGGGAATGAATTGCAAACACCAGGCACCGTTGATTGCCGGCAAAACATTGAGATGCCTGGTTTTTTAATTCTAGTAAATCCAAAACTCGTCTGAAATTCAGGAAACTTGGCACGCTATCATGGAGAAGCATCAACATGCCATGGTACAAATTTTGTCCCACTTGGGGCAGGTTTGGGTCTATGCTTCTCACAAACCGGAGCTTCTCGCAACAAGCATGATGGGTTTTGGTAGGGAACATCCCACCTTTGGGGACAAAACGATATCCATTGCCTCTTATTGCTTTCTAATTTTTTTCTCGTGTCAACATAGAACAACAGGAGTGTTGTTTGATTTTTTGTGATTTTTCGAGGTTCGTTGGGACATTTTTATGCATTTACTGAGTTTTCAATGCATTTACATGCAAAATTCAAATTTGAACTACATGCACATGCTCCAGTAAATATAAATTGGTTGAAAAATCAAATTTGTGTCCTTGGGTGCATGCTTAGGTTCCATGCAAGAAATGGGAATGAATTTCAAACACCAGGGCACCATTGATTGCCGGCAAAACATTGAGATGCCTGGTGTTTAAATTCTAGCAAATCCAAAACTCATCTGAAATTCATGAAACTTGGCATGCTATCATGGAGCGGCATTAGCATGTCATGGTACAAATTTTGTCCCATTTGGGGCAGGTTTGGGTCTATGCTTCTCACAAACCGGAGCTTCTCACAACATGCAAGATGGTTTTCGGTAGGGAACGTCCCACCTTTGGGGACAAAACGATATCCATTGCCTCTTATTGCTTTCTAATTATTTTTCTCGTGTCAACATAGAACGACAGGAGTGTTGTGTGAATTTTTTTCTGATTTTTCAGGGTTCGTTTGGACACTTTTATGCATTAACTGAGTTTTCAATGCATTTACATGCATAATTCAAATTTGAACTACATGCACATGCTCCAGTGCATATAAATTGGTTGAAAATCAAATTTGTGTCCTAGGTGCATGCTTAGGTCCCATGCAAGAAATGGGAATGAATTGCAAACACCAGGGCACCGTTGATTGCCGGCAAAACATTGAGATGCCTGGTTTTTTAATTCTAGTAAATCCAAAACTCGTCTGAAATTCATGAAACTTGGCACGCTATCATGGAGCGGCATCAGCATGCCGTTGTACAAATTTTTCCCATTTGGGGCAGGTTTGGGTATATGCTTCTCACAAACGGGAGCTTCTCACAACAAGCATGATGGTTTTTGGTAGGGAACATCCCACCTTTGGGGACAAAACGATATCCATTGCCTCTTGTTGCTTTCTTATTTTTTTTCTCGTGTCAACATAGAACAACAGGAGTGTTGTGTGAATTTTTGTGATTTTTCGGGGTTCGTTTGGACATGTTTATGCATTTACTGAGTTTTCAATGCATTTACATGCAAAATTCAAATTTGAACTACATGCACATGCTGCAGTAAATATAAATTGGTTGACAAATCAAATTTGTGTCCTTGGGTGCATGCTTAGCTCCCATGCAATAAATGTGAATGAATTTCAAACACCAGGGCACCGTTGATTGCCAGCAAAACATTGAGATGCCTGGTTTTTAAATTCTAGTAAATCCAAAACTCGTCTGAAATTCATGAAACTTGGAATGCTATCATGGAGAAGCATCAACATGCCATGGTACAAAAATTTGTCCCATTTGGGGCAGGTTTGGGTATATGTTTCTCACAACCCGGAGCTTCTCGAAACAAGCATGATGGTTTTTGGTAGGGAACGTCCCACCTTTGGGGACAAAATGATATCCATTGCCTCTAATTGCTCTCTAATTTTTTTTCTCATGTCAACACAGAACAACAGGAGTGTTGTGTGAATTTTTGTGATTTTTTGAGGTTCGTTTGGACATTTTTATGCATTAACTGAGTTTTCAATGCATTTACATGCAAAATTCAAATTTGAACTACATGCACATGCTCCAGTAAATATAAATTGGTTGAAAAATCAAATTTGTGTCCTTGGGTGCATGCTTAGGTGCCATGCAAGAAATGGGAATGAATTTCAAACACTAGGACACCGTTGATTGCCAACAAAACATTGAGATGCCTGGTTTTAAATTCTAGTAAATCCAGAACTCGTCTGAAATTCATGAAACTTGGCATGCTATCATGGAGTGGCATCAACGTACCGTGGTACAAATTTTGTCCCATTTGGGGCAGGTTTGGGTATATGCTTCTCACAATCCGGAGCTTCTCAAAACAAAAATGATGGTTTTTGGTAGGGAACGTCCCACCTTTGGGGACAAAACGATATCCATTGCCTCTTATTGCTTTCTAATATTTTTTCTCGTGTCAACATAGAAAAACAGGAGTGTTGTGTGAATTTTTGTGACTTTTCGGTGTTCGTTTGGACATTTTTATGCATTGACTGTGTTTTCAATGCATTTATGTGCATAATTCAAATTTGAACTACATGCACATGCTCCAGTGCATATAAATTGGTTGAAAAATCTAATATGTGTCCTTGGGTGCATGCTTAGGTCCCATGCAAGAAATGAGAATGAATTTCAAACACCAGGGCACCGTTGATTGCCGGCAAAACATTGAGATGCCTGGTTCTTAAATTCTATTAAATCCAAAACTCGTCTGAAATTCATGAACCTTGGCAAGCTTTCATGGAGAGGCATCAACATGACGTGGTACAAATTTTGTCTCATTTGGGGTTGGTTTGGGTATATTCTTCTCACAAACCGGAGCTTCTCAAAACAAGCATGATGGTTTTCGGTAGGGAACGTCCCACCTTTGGGGACAAAACGATATCCATTGCCTCTTATTGCTTTCAATTTTTTTTCTTATGTCAACATAGAACAACAGGAGTGTTGTGTGAATTTTTGTGACTTTTCGGGGTTCGTTTGGACATTTTTATGCATTAACTGAGTTTTTAATGCATTTATGTGCCTTATTCAAATTTGAACTACATGGACATGCTCCACTACATATAAATTGGTTGAAAAATTAAATATGTGTCCTTGGGTGCATGCTTAAGTCCCATGCAAGAAATGGGAATGAATTTCAAACCCCAGGGCACCATTGATTGCCGGCAAAACATTGAGATGCCTAGTTTTCAAATTCTAGTAAATCCAAAACTTGTCTGAAATTTATGAAACTTCGCATGCTATCATGGAGCGTCATCAACATACCGTGGTACATCTTTTGTCCCATTTGGGGCAGGTTTGGGTATATGCTTCTCATAATACGGAGCTTTTCACAACAAGTATGATGGTTTTTGGTAGGGAACGTCCCACCTTTGGGGACAAAACGATATCCATTGCCTCTTATTGGTTTCTAATATTTTTTCTCGTGTGAACATAGAAAAACAGGAGTGTTGTGTGAATTTTTGTGACTTTTCGGGGTTCGTTTGGACATTTTTATGCATTAACTGCGTTTTCAATGCATTTATGTGCATAATTCAAATTTGAACTACATGCACAAGCTCCGGTGAATATAAATTCGTTGAAAAATCAAATATGTGTCCTTGGGTGCATGCTTAGGTCCCATGCAAGAAATGCGAATGAATTTCAAACACCAGGGCACCGTTGACTGCCGGCAAAACATTGAGATGCTTGATTTTTAAATTCTAGTAAATCCAAAACTTGTCTGAAATTCATGAAACTTGGCATGCTATCATGGAGCGGCATCAACATGCCGTGGTACAAATTTTGTCCCATTTGGGGCTGGTTTGGGTATATGCTTCCCACAAACCGGAGCTTCTCACAACAAGCATGATGGTTTTTGGTAGGGAACGTCCCACCTTTGGGGACAAAACGATATCCATTGCCTCCTATTGCTTTCTTATTTTTTTCTCGTGTCAACATAGAACAACAGGAGTGTTGTGTGATTTTTTGTGATTTTTTCGGGTTTGTTTGGACATTTTTATGCATTAACTACGTTTTCAATGCATTTATGTGCATAATTCAAATTTGAATTGGTTGAAGAATCAAATGAGTGTCCTTGGGTGCATGCTTAAGTCCCATGCAAGAAATGGGAATGAATTTCAAACACCAGGGCACCGTTGATTGCGAGAAAAACATTGAGATGCCTGGTTTTTAAATTCTAGTAAATCCAAAACTCGTCTGAAATTCATGAAACTTGGCATGCTATCATGGAGCGGCATCAACATATCATGGTACAAATTTTGTCCCATTTGGGGCAGGTTTGGGTATATGCTTCTCACAAACCGGAGCTTCTCACAACAAGCATGGTGGTTTTCGGTAGGGAACGTCCCACCTTTGGGGACGAAACGATATCCAATGCCTCCGATTGCTTTCAATTTTTTTTATTATGTCAACATAGAACAATAGGAGTGTTGTGTGAATTTTTGTGACTTTTCGGGGTTTGTTTGGACATTTTTATGCATTAACTGAGTTTTCAATGCATTTATGTGCATTATTCAAATTTGAACTACATGCACATGCTCCAGTCCATATAAATTGGTTGAAAATCAAATCTGTGTCCTTGGGTGCACGCTTAGGTCCCAAGCAAGAAATGGGAATGAATTTCAAACACCAGGGCACCGTTGATTGCTGGCAAAACATTGAGATGCCTGGTTTTTAAATTGTAGTAAATCCAAAACTCGTCTGAAATTCATGAAACTTGGCATGCTATCATGGAGCGGCATCAACATGCCGTGGTACTAATTTTGTCCCATTTGTGGCTGGTTTGGCTGTATGGTTCTCACAAACCGGAGCTTCTCACAACAAGCATGATGGTTTCGGTAGGGAACGTCCCACATTTGGGGAAGAAACGATATCCATTGCCTCTTATTGCTTTCATATTTTTTCTCGTGTCAACATAGAACAACAGGAGTGTTGTGGGAATTTTTGTGATTTTTCGGGGTTCGTTTGGACATTTTTATGCATTAATAGAGTTTTCAATGCATTTATGTGCACAATTCAAATTTGAACTACATGCACATGCTCCAGTGCATATAAATTGGTTGATAAATCAAATATGTGTCCTTGGGTACAAGCTTAGGTCCCATGCAAGAAATGGTAATGAATTTCAAACACTAGGGCACCGTTGATTGCCGGCAAAACATTGATATGCCTGGATTTTAAATTCTTGTAAATCCAAAACTCGTATGAAATTCATGAAACTTGGCATGCTATCATGGAGCGGCATCAACATGTAATGGTATAAATTTTGTCCCATTTAGGGCAGGTTTGGGTATATGCATCTCACAAACCAGAGCTTCTCACAACAAGCATGATGGTTATCGGTTGGGAACGTCCCACCTTGGAGGATGAAACAATATCCATTGCCTCTTATTGCTTTCAAAAAATTTCTCGTGTCAACAAAGAATATCAGGAGTGTTGTGTGAATTTTTGTGATTTTTCGGGGTTTGTTTAGACATTTTTATGCATTAACTGAGTTTTCAATGCATTTATGTGCATAATTCAAATTTGAACTACATGCACATGCTCTAGTGCATATAAATTGGTTGAAAAATCAAATATGTGTCCTTGGGTGCATGCTTAGGTCCCATGCAAGAAATGGGAATGAATTTCAAACACCAGGGCACCGTTGGTTGCCGGCAAAAGATTGAGATGCCTGGTTTTTAATTCTAGTAAATCCAAAACTCGTTGGAAATTCATGAAACTTGGCATGCTATCATGGAGCGGCATGGACATGTCGTGGTACAAATTTTGTCCCATTTGGGGCAGGTTTCGGTATAGGCTTCTCACAAACCAGAGCATCTCACAACAAGCATGATGGTTTTCGGAAGGGAACATCCCACCTTTGGGGATGAAACAATATCCATTGCCTCTTATTGCTTTCTAATTTTTTCTGGTCTCAACATAGAACAACAGGAGTGTTGTGTGAATTTTTGTGATTTTTTGAGGTTCGTTTGGATATTTTTATGCATTAACTGAGTTTTCAATGCATTTATGTGCATAATTCAAATTTGAACTACATGCACATGCTCCAGTGCATATAAATTGGTTGAAAAATTAAATAGGTGTCCTTGTGTGCTTGCTTAGGTCCCATGCAAGAAATGGGAATGAATTTCAAACACTAGGGCACTGTTGATTGTCGGCAAAACATTGAGGTTTCTGGTTTTTAAATTCTAGTAAATCCAAAACTCGTCTGAAATTCATGAAACTAGGCATGCTATCATGGAGCGGCATCAACATGCCATGGTACAAATTTTCCCATTTGAGGCAGGTTCGGGTATATGCTTCTCACAAACCAGAGCTTCTCACAACAAGCATGATGGTTTTCGGCTGGGAACGTCCCACCTTTGGGGATGAAACGATATCCATTGCCTCTTGTTGCTTTCCAATTGTTTTCTCGTGTCAAAATAGAACAACAGGAGTGTTGTGTGAATTTTTGTGATTTTTTGGGGTTCATTTGGACATCTTTTATGCATTAACTGAGTTTTCAATGCATTTATGTGCATAATTCAAATTTGAACTACATGCACATGCTCCAGTGCATATAAATTGGTTGAAAAATCAAATATGTGTCCTTGGGTGCATGCTTAGTTACCATGCTATAAATAGGAATGAATTTATAACACCAGGGCACCGTTGATTGCCGGCAAAACATTGAGATGCCTGGTTTTTAAATTCTAGTAAACCAAAAACTCGTCTTAAATTCGAGAAACTTGGCATGCTATCATGGAGCGGCATAAACATGTTGTGGTACAAATTTTGTCCCATTTAGGGCAGGTTTGAGTATATGCTTCTCACAAACGGGAGCTTCTCAGAACAAGCATGATGGTTTTCGGTAGGGAACGTCCCACCTTTGGGGACGAAACAATATCCATTGCCTCTTATTGCTTTCAAATTTTTTCTCGTGTCAACATAGAACAACAGGAGTGTTGTGGGAATTTTTGTGATTTTTCGGGGTTCGTTTGGACATTTTTATGCATTAACAGAGTTTTCAATGCATTTATGTGCACAATTCAAATTTGAACTACATGCACATGCTCCAGTGCATAAAAATTGGTTGATAAATCAAATATGTGTCCTTGGGTGCAAGCTTAGGTCCCATGCAAGAAATGGTAATGATTTTCAAACACCAGGGCACCGTTGATTGCCGGCAAAACATTGATATGCCTGGTTTTTAAATTCTTGTAAATGCAAAACTCGTATGAAATTCATGAAACTTGGCATCCTATCATGGAGCGGCATCAACATGTCATGGTAGAAATTTTGTCCCATTTGGGGCAGGTTTGGGTATATGTTTCTCACAAACCAGAGCTTCTCACAACAAGCATGATGATTATCGGTTGGGAACGTCCCACCTTTGGGGATGAAACGATATCCATTGCCTCTTATTGCTTTCTAATTTTTTCCTGGTCTCTACATAGAACAACAGGAGTGTTGTTTGAATTTTTGTGATTTTTCGGGGTTCGTTTGGACATTTTTATGCATTAACTGAGATTTCAATGCATTTATATGCATAATTCAAATTTGAATTACATGCACATGCTGCAGTAAATATAAATTGGTTGAAAAAATCAAATATGTGTCCTTGGGTGCATGCTTAGGTCCCATGCAAGAAATGGCAATGAATTTCAAACACCAGGGCACCATTGATTGCCGGCAAAACATTGAGATGCCTGGTGTTTAAATTCTAGCAAATCCAAAACTCATGTGAATTTCATGAAACTTGGCATGCTATCCTGGAGCGGCAACAACATGTCGTGGTACAAATTTTTTCCCATTTGGGCCAGGTTTGGGTATATGCTTCTCACAAACCAGAGCTTCTCACAACAAGCATGATGGTTTTCGGTTGGGAACGTCCCACCTTTGGGGATGAAACGATATCCATTGCCTTTTATTTCTTTCAATTTTTTTTCTCGTGTCAAAATAGAACAACAGGAGTGTTGTGTGAATTTTTGTGATTTTTCGGGGTTTGTTTGGATATTTTTATGCATTAACTGAGTTTTCAATGCATTTATGTGCATAATTAAAATTTGAACTACATGCACATGCTCCAGTGCATATAAATTGGTTGAAAAATTAAATAGGTGTCTTGTGTGCTTGCTTAGGTCCCATGCAAGAAATGGGAATGAAGTTCAAACACCAGGGCACCGTTCATTGCCGGAAAAACATTGAGATGCCTGGTTTTTAAATTCTAGTAAATCCAAAACTCGTCTGAAATTCATGAAACTCGGCATGCTATCATGGAGCGGCATCAACATGCCGTGGTACAAATTTTGTCCCATTTGGGGCAGGTTTGGGTATATGCTTCTCACAATCCGGAGCTTCTCACAACAAGTATGATGGTTTTCGGTTGGGAACGTCCCACCTTTGGGGATGAAACGATATCCATTGCCTCTAATTGCTTTCAAATTTTTTTCTCGTGTCAAAAAAGAACAACATGAGTGTTGTATGAATTTTTTTTTTGATTTTTCGGGGTTCGTTTGGACATGTTTATGCATTAACAGGGTTTTCAATGCATTTATGTTCATAATTCAGATTTGAACTACATGCACATGCTGCAGTAAATATAAGTTGGTTGAGAAATCAAATATGTGTCCTTGGGTGCATGCTTAGGTCCCATGCAAGAAATGGGAATGAAGTTCAAACACCTGGGCACCGTTGATTGCCGGCAAAACATTGAGATGCTTGGTTTTTAAATTCTAGTAAATCCAAAACTCTTCTGAAATTCATGAAACTTGGCATGCTACCATGGAGCGGCATCAACATACCGTGTTACAAATTTTGTCCCATTTGGGGTAGGTTTGGGTATATGCTTCTCACAAACCGGAGCTTCTCACAACAAGCATGATGGTTTCAAGTAGGGAACGTCCCACCTTTGGGGATGAAACGATATCCAATGCCTCTGATTGCTTTCAATTTTTTTTTCTTATGTCAACATAGAACAACAGGAGTGTTGTGTGAATTTTTGTGACTTTTTGGGGTTTGTTTGGACTTTTTTATGCATTACATGAATTTTCAATGCATTTATGTGCATAATACAAATTTGAACTACATGCACATGCTGCAGTGCATATAAATTCGTTGAAAAATCAAATATGTGTCCTTGGGTGCATGCTTAGGTCCCATGCAAGAAATGGGAATGAATTTCAAACACCAGGGCACCATTGATTGCCAGCAAAACATTGAGATGCCTGGTGTTTAAATTCTAGTAAATCCAAAACTCGTCTGAAATTCAGGAAACTTGGCATGCTATCATGCAGCGGCATCAACATGCCGTGGTACAAATTTTGTCCCATTTGGGGTAGGTTTGGGTATATGCTTCTCACAAACCAGAGCTTCTCACAACAAGCATGATGGGTTTTGGTAGGGAACATCCCACCTTTGGGGACAAAACGATATCCATTGCCTCTTATTGCTTTCAATTTTTTTCTCATGTCAACATAGAACAACAGGAGTGTTGTGTGAATTTTTGTGATTTTTCGGGGTTCATTTGGACATTTTTATGCATTTACAGAGTTTTCAATGCATTTATGTGCATAATTCAAATTTGAACTACATGCACATGCTCCAGTGCATATAAATTGGTTGAAAAGTCAAATCTGTGTCCTTGGGTTCATGCTTAGGTCCCACGCAAGAAATGGGAATGAATTTGAAACACCAGGGCACCGTTGATTTGCCGGCAAAACATTGAGATGCGTGGTTTTTAAATTCTAGTAAATCCAAAACTCGTCTGAAGGCATGCTATCATGGAGCGGCATCAACATGCCGTCGTACATATTTTCTCCCATTTGGGGCAGGTTTGGGTATATTCTTCTCACAACAAGCATGATTGTTTTCGGTAGGGAACGTCCGACCTTTGGGGACGAAACGATATCCATTGCCTCTTATTGCTTTCAAATTTTTTTCTCGTGTCAACATAGAACAACAGGAGTGTTGTGTGAAGTTTGGACATTTTTATGCATTAACTGAGTTTTCAATGCATTTATCTGCATAATTCAAATTTGAACTACATGCACATGCTCCAGTGCATATAAAATGGTTGAAAAATCAAATATGTGTCCTTGGGTGCATGCTTAGGTCCCATGCAAGAAATGAGAATGAATTTCAAACACCAGGGCACCGTTGATTGCCGGCAAAACATTGAGATGCCTGGTTCTTAAATTCTATTAAATCGAAAACTCGTCTAGAATTCATGAAACTTGGCATGCTATCATGGAGAGGCATCAACATGTTGTGGTACAAATTTTATCTCATTTGGGGTAGGTTTGGGTATATGCTTCTCACAAACCGGAGCTTCTTAAAACAAGCATGATGGTTTTCGGTACGGAACGTCCCACCTTTGGGGACAAAACGATATCCATTGCCTCTTATTGCTTTCAATTTTTTTTCTTATGTCAACATAGAACAACCGGAGTGTTGTGTGAATTTTTGTGCCTTTTCGGGGTTCGTTTGGACATTTTTACGCATTAACTGAGTTTTTAATGCATTTATGTGCGTTATTCAAATTTGAACTACATGCACAAGCTCCAGTGCATATAAATTGATTGAAAAATTAAATATGTGTCCTTGGGTGCATGCTTAAGTCCCATGCAAGAAATGGGAAATAATTTCAAACACCAGGGCACCGTTGATTGTCGGCAAAACATTGAGATGCCTGGATTTTAAATTCTAGTAAATCCAAAACTTGTCTGAAATTCATGAAACTTCGCATGCTATCATGGAGCGGCAACACCATGCCGTGGTACAAATTTTGTCCCATTTGGGGCAGGTTTGGGTATATGCTTCTCACGAACCAGAGCTTCTCACAACAAGCATGATGGTTTTCGGTAGGGAACATCCCACCTTTCGGGATGAAACGATATCCATTGCCTCTAATTGCTTTCAATTTTTTTTTCTTGTGTCAAAAAAGAACAACAGGAGTGTTGTGTGAATTTTTGTGATTTTTCGGGGTTTGTTTGGACATGTTTATGCATTAACTGGGTTTTCAATGCATTTATGTTCATAATTCAAATTTGAACTACATGCACATGCTGCAGTAAATATAAATTGGTTGAAAAAAAATCAAATTTGTGTCCTTGGGTGCATTCTTAGGTCCCATGCAAGAAATGGGAATGAATTTCAAACACCAGGGCACCGTTGATTGCCGGCAAAACATTGAGATGCCTGGTTTTTAAATTCTAGTAAATCCAAAACTCGTCTGAAATTCATGAAACTCGGCATGCTATCATGGAGCGGCATCAACATGCCGTGGTACAAATTTTGTCCCATTTGGGGCTGGTTTGGCTATATGCTTCTCTCAAACCGGAGCTTCTCACACCAAGCATGATGGTTTTCGGTAGGGAACGTCCCTCCTTTGGGGACGAAATGATATCCATTGCCTGTTATTGATTTGAATTTTTTTCTCATGTCCACATTGAACAACAGGAGTGTTGTGTGAATTTTTGTGATTTTTCGGGGTTCGTTTGGACATTCTTATGCTTTTACTGAGTTTTCAATGCATTTATGTGCATAATCCAAATTTGAACTACATGCACATGCTCCAGTGCATATAAATTGGGTTCATGCTTAGGTCCCATGCAAGAAATGGGAATGAATTTCAAACACCAGGGCACCGTTGATTGCCGGCAAATCATTGAGATGCCTGGTTTTTAAATTCTAGTAAATCCAAAACTCGTCTGAAATTCATGAAACTGGGCATGCTATCATGGAGCGGTATCAACATGCTGTCGTACATATTTTCTCCCATTTGGGTATATGCTTCTCACAACAAGCATTATTGTTTTCGGCAGGGAACGTCCCACCTTTGGGGACGAAACGATATCCATTGCCTCTTATTGCTTTCAATTTTTTTTCTTGTGTCAACATAGAAAAACAGGAGTGTTGTGTGAATTTTTGTGATTTTGGTGGGATCGTTTGGACATTTTTATGCACTAACTGAGTTTTCAATGCATTTATCTGCATAATTCAAATTGGAACTACATGCACATGCTCAAGTGCATATAAATTGGTTGAAAAATCAAATTTGTGTCCTAGGGTGCATGCTTAGGTCCCATGCAAGAAATGGGAATGAATTGCAAACACCAGGTAACTGTTGATTGCCGACAAAACATTGAGATGCCTGGTTTTTAAATTCTAGTAAATCCAAAACTCGTCTGAAATTCATGAAACTTGGCATGCTATCATGGAGCAGCATCAACATGCCGTGGTACAAATTTTGTCCCATTTGGGGCAGGTTTGGGTATATGCTTCTGACAAACTGGAGCTTCTCACAACAAGCATGATGGTTTTCGGTAGGGAACGTCCCACCTTTGGGGACAGAACGATATCCATTGCCTCTTATTGCTTTCAAATTTTTTTCTCGTGTCAAACAAGAACAACAGGAGTGTTGTGTGATTTTTTGTGATTTTTCGAGGTTCGTTTGGACATTTTTATGCATTAACTGAGTTTTCAATGCATTTACATGCAAAATTCAAATTTGAACTACATGCACATGCTGCAGTAAATATAAATTGGTTGAAAAAAAATTTGTGTCCTTGGGTGCATGCTTAGGTCCCATGCATGAAATGGGAATGAATTTCAAACACCAGGGCACCGTTGATTGCCGGCAAAACATTGAGATGCCTGGTTTTTAAATTCTAGCGAATCCAAAACTCGTCTGAAATTCATGAAACTTGGCATGCTATCATGGAGCGGCAACAACATGTCGTGGTACAAATTTTGTCCCATTTGGGCCAGGTTTGGGTATATGCTTCTCACAAACTGGAGCTTCTCACAACAAGCATGATGGTTTTTGGTAGGGAACGTCCCACCTTTGGGGACAAAACGATATCCATTGCCTCTTATTGCTTTCTAATTACTTTTCTTGTGTCAACATAGAACAACAGGAGTGTTGTGTGTATTTTTTTTGATTTTTGGGGTTCGTTTGGACATTTTTATGCATTAACTGAGTTTTCAATGCATTTACATGCAAAATTCAAATTTGAACTACATGCACATGCTCCAGTGCATATAAATTGGTTGAAAATCAAATTTGTGTCCTAGGGTGCATGGTTAGGTCCCATGCAAGAAATGGGAATGAATTTCAAACACCAGGGCACCGTTGATTGCCGGAAAAACATTCAGATGCCTGGTTTTTAAATTCTAGTAAATCCAAAACTCGTTTGAAATTCATGAAACTTGGCATGCTATCATGGAGCGACATCAACATGCCGTGGTACAAATTTTTTCCCATTTGGGGCAGGTTTGGGTATATGCTTCTGACAAACTGGAGCTTCTCACAACAAGCATGATGGTTTTTGGTAGGGAACGTCCCATCTTTGGGGACAAAACGATATCCATTGCCTCTTATTGCTTTTAATTTTTTTCTCGTGTCAACATAGAACAACAGGAGTGTTGTGTGAATTTTTTTTGATTTTTTGGGGTTCGTTTGGACATTTTTATGCATTAACTGAGTTTTTAATGCATTTATGTGCATAATTCAAATTTGAACTACATGCACATGCTCCAGTGCATATAAATTGGATGAAAATCAAATCTGTGTCCTTGGGTGCATGCTTAGGTCCCAAGCAAGCAATGGGAATGAGTTTCAAACACCAGGGCACCGTTGATTGCCGGCAAAACATTGAGATGCCTGGTTTTTAAATTCTAGTAAATCCAAAACTCGTCTGAAATTCATGAAACTCGGCATGCTATCATGGAGCGGCATCAACATGCCGTGGTACAAATTTTGTCCCATTTGGGGCTGGTTTGGCTATATGCTTCTCACAAACCGGAGCTTCTCACACCAAGCATGATGGTTTTCGGTAGGGAACGTCCCTCCTTTGGGGACGAAACGATATCCATTGCCTCTTATTGATTTCAATTTTTTCTCATGTCCACATAGAACAACAGGAGTGTTGTGTGAATTTTTGTGATTTTTCGGGGTTTGTTTGGACATTTTTATGCTTTTAGTGAGTTTTCAATGCATTTATGTGCATAATCCAAATTTGAACTACATGCACATGCTCCAGTGCATATAAATTGGGTTCATGCTTAGGTCCCATGCAAGAAATGCAAATGAATTTCAAACACCAGGGCACCGTTGATTGCCGGCAAATCATTGAGATGCCTGGTTTTTAAATTCTAGTAAATCCAAAACTCGTCTGAAATTCATGAAACTGGGCATGCTATCATGGAGCGGTATCAACATGCCGTCGTACATATTTTCTCCCATTTGGGTATATGCTTCTCAAAACAAGCATTATTGTTTTCGGCAGGGAACGTCCCACCTTTGGGGATGAAACGATATCCATTGCCTCTTATTGCTTTCAATTTTTTTTCTTGTGTCAACATAGAACAACAGGAGTGTTATGTGAATTTTTGTGATTTTGGTGGGTTTGGTAGGACATTTTTATGCATTAAATGAGTTTTCAATGCATTTATCTGCATAATTCAAATTTGAACTACATGCACATGCTCAAGTGCATATAAATTGGTTGAAAAATCAAATATGTGTCCTGGGTGCATGCTTAGGTCTCATACAAGAAATGAGAATGAATTTCAAACACGAGGGCACCATTGATTGCCGGCAAAACATTGAAATGCCTAGTTTTTAAATTCTAGTAAATCCAAAACTCGTCTGAAATTAATGAAACTTGGCATGCTATCATGGAGCGGCATCAACATGCCGTGGTACAAATTTGGTCCCATTTGGGGTAGGTTTGGGTATATCCTTCTCACAAACCTGAGCTTCTCAGAACAAGCATGATGGTTTTCGGTAGGGAACGTCCCACCTTTGGGGACGAAAGGATATCCATTGCCTCTTATTGCTTTCAATTTTTTTTCTTATGTCAACATAGAACAATAGGAGTGTTGTGTGAATTTTTGTGATTCTGGTGGGTTCGTTTGGACTTGTTTATGCATTAACTGAATTTTCAATGCATTTATGTGCATAATTCAAATTTGAACTACATGCACATGCTCAAGTGCATATAAATTGGTTGAAAAATCAAATATGTGTCCTTGGGTGCATGCTTAGGTCCCATGCAAGAAATGGGAATGAATTTCAAACACCAGGGCACCATTGATTGCCGGCAAAACATTGAGATGACTGGTTCTTAAATTCTATTAAATCCAAAACTCGTATGAAATTCATGAAACTTGGCATGCTATCATGGAGCGGCATCAACATGCCGTGGTACAAATTTTGTCCCATTTGGGGTAGGTTTGGGTATATGCTTCTCACAAACCGGAGCTTCTCAGAACAAGCATGGTGGTTTTCGGTAGGGAACGTCCCACCTTTGGGGATGAAACGATATCCATTGCCTCTTATTGCTTTCAATTTTTTTCTTATGTCAACATAGAACAACAGGAGTGTTGTGTGAATTTTTGTGACTTTTCGGGGATCGTTTCGACATTTTTATGCACTAACTGAGTTTTTAATTCATTTATGTGCATTATTCAAATTTGAACTACATGCAAATGCTCCAGTTCATATAAATTGGTTGAAAAATCAAATATGTGTCCTTGGGTGCATGCTTAGGTCCCATGCAAGAAATGGGAATGAATTTCAAACACCACGGCACCGTTGATTGCCGGCAAAACATTGAGATGCCTGGTTTTTAAATTCTAGTGAATCCAAAACTAGTCTGAAATTCATGAAACTGGGCATGCTATCATGGAGCGGTATCAACATGCCGTGGTAAAATTTTGTACCATTTGGGGCAGGTTTGGGTATATGCTTTTCACAACCCGGAGCTTCTCGCAACAAGCATGATGGTTTTTGGTAGGGAACGTCCCACCTTTGGGGACAAAACAATATCCATTGCCTCTTGTTGCTTTCTAATATTTTTTTCTTGTGTCAACATAGAAAAACAGGAGTGTTGTGTGAATTTTTGTGACTTTTCGGGGTTTGTTTTGACATTTTTATGCATTAATTGCGTTTTCAATGCTTTTATGTGCATAATTCAAATTTGAAATACATGCACATGCTCCAGTGCATATAAATTGGTTGAAAAATCAAATATGTGTCCTTGGGTGTATGCTTAGGTCCCATGCAAGAAATGCAAATGAATTTCGATCAACAGGGCACCGTTGATTCCCAGCAAAACATTGAGATGCCTGGTTTTTAAATTCTAGTAAATCCTAAACTCGTCTGAAATTCATTAAACTCGGCATGCTATCATGGAGCGGCATCAACATGCCGTGGTACTAATTTTGTCCCATTTGGGGCAGGTTTGGGTATATGCTACTCACAATCCGGACCTTCTCACAACAAGTATGATGGTTTTTGGTAGGGAACGTCCCACCTTTGGGGACAAAACGATATCCATTGCCTCTTATTGATTTCTAATATTTTTTCCCGTGTCAACATAGAAAAACAGGAGTGCTGTGTGAATTTTTGTGACTTTTCGGGGTTCGTTTGGACATTTTTATGCATTAATTGTGTTTTCAATGCATTTATGTGCATAATTCAAATTTGAACTACATGCACATGCTCCAGTGCATATAAATTGGTTGAAAAATCAAATATGTGTCCTTGGGTGCATGCTTAGGGCCCATGCAAGAAATGAGAATGAATTTCAAACACCAGTGCACCGTTAATTGCTGGCAAAACATTGAGTTGCTTGGTTTTTAAATTCTAGTAAATCCAAAACTCGTCTGAAATTCATGAAACTTGGCATGCTATCATGGAGCGGCATCAGCATGCCGTTGTACAAATTTTGTCCCATTTGGGGCAGGTTTGGGTATATGCTTCTCACAAAGCGGAGCTTCTCACAACAAGCATGATGGTTTTTGGTAGGGAACGTCCCACCTTTGGGGACAAAATGATATCCATTGCCTTTTATTGATTTCAAATTTGTTTCTTGTGTAAACATGGAACAACAGGAGTGTTGTGTGAAATTTTGTGATTTTGGGGTGTTCGTTTGGACATTTTTATGCATTAACTGAGTTTTCAATGCATTTATGTGCATTATTCAAATTTGAACTACATGCACATGCTCCAGTGCATATAAATTGGTTGAAAAATCAAATATGTGTCCTTGGGTGCATGCTTAGGTCCCATGCAACAAATGAGAATGAATTTCAAATACCGGGGCACCGTTGATTGCCGGCAAAACATTGAGATGCTTGGTTTTTAAATTCTAGTAAATCCAAAACTCGTCTTAAATTCATGAAACTTGGCATGCTATCATGGAGCGGCATCAACATGCCTTGGTACAAATTATGTCCCATTTGGGGCAGGCTTGGGTATATGCTTCTCACAATCCGGAGCTTCTCACAACAAGTATGATGGTTTTTGGTAGGGAACGTCCCACCTTTGGGGACAAAACGATATCCATTGCCTCTTATTGCTTTCTAATATTTTTTCTCATGTCAACATAGAAAAACAGGAGTGTTGTGTGAATTTTTGTCACTTTTCGGTGTTCGTTTGGACATTTTCATGCATTAACTGCGTTTCAATGCATTTATGTGCATAATTCAAATTTGAACTACATGCACATGCTCTAGTGCATATAAATTTGTTGAAAAATCAAATATGTGTCCTTGGGTGCATGCTTAGGTCCCATGCAAGAAATGAGAATGAATTTCAAACACCAGGGCACCGTTGATTGCCGGCAAAACATTGAGATGCCTGGTTTTTAAATTCCAGTAAATCCGAAACTCGTCTGAAATTCATTAAACTTGGCATGCTATCATGGAGCGGCATCAACATGTCGTGCTACAAATTTTGTCCCATTTGGGGCAGGTTTGGGTATATGCTTCTCACAAACCGGAGCTTCTCACAACAAGCATGATGGTTTTTGGTAGGGAACGTCCCACCTTTGGGGACAAAACGATATCCATTGCCTCTTATTGCTTTCTAATTTGTTTCACGTGTAAACATAGAAAAACAGGAGTGTTGTGTGATTTTTTGTGATTTTGGGGGTTCGTTTGGACATTTTTATGCATTAACTGAGTTTTTAATGCATTTATGTGCATAATTCAAATTTGAACTACATGCACATGTTCCAGTGCATATAAATTGGTTGAAAAATCAAATATGTGTCCTTGGGTGCATGCTTATGTCCCATGCAAGAAATGAGAATGAATTTCAAACACCGGGGCACCGTTGATTGCCGGCAAAACATTGAGATGCTTGGTTTTTAAATTCTAGTAAATCCAAAACTCGTCTGAAATTCATAAAACTTAGCATGCTACCATGGAGCGGCATCAACATACCGTGTTACAAATTTTGTCCCATTTGGGGTAGGTTTGGGTATATGCTTCTCACAAACCGGAGCTTCTCACAACAAGCATGATGGTTTTCGGTAGGGAACGTCCCACCTTTGGGGATGAAACGATATCCAATGCCTCTGATTGCTTTCAATTTTTTTTCTTATGTCAACATAGAACAACAGGAGTGTTGTTTGAATTTTTGTGAGTTTTTGGGGTTTATTTGGACTTTTTTATGCATTACATGAATTTTCAATGCATTTATGTGCATAATACAAATTTGAACTACATGCACATGCTCCAGTGCATATAAAATGGTTGAAAAATCAAATATGTGTCCTTGGGTGCATGCTTAGGTCCCATGCAAGAAATGAGAATGAATTTCAAACACCGGTGCACCATTAATTGCCGGCAAAACATTGAGCTGCTTGGTTTTTAAATTCTAGTAAATCCAAAACTCGTCCAAAAATCATGAAACTTGGCATGCTATCATGGAGGAGCATCAACATGCCGTGGTACAAATTTTGTCCCATTTGGGGCATGTTTGGGTATATGCTTCTCACGAACCAGAGCTTCTCAAAACAAGCATGATGGTTTTCGGTAGGGAACGTCCCACCTTTGGGGACAGAACAATATCCATTGCCTCTTATTGCTTTCAAATTTTTTTCTCATGTCAAAAAAGAACAACAGGAGTGTTGTGTGATTTTTTGTGATTTTTCGAGGTTCGTTTGGACATTTTTATGCATTAACTGAGTTTTCAATGCATTTACATGCAAAATTCAAATTTGAACTACATGCACATGCTGCAGTAAATATAAATTGGTTGAAAAAACAAATTTGTGTCCTTGGGTGCATGCTTAGGTCCCATGCAAAAAATGGGAATGAATTTCAAACACCAGGGCACCGTTGATTGCCGGCAAAACATTGAGATGCCTGGTTTTTTAAATTCTAGTAAATCCAAAACTCTTCTGAAATTCATGCAACTTGGCATGCTATCATGGAGCCGCATCAACATGCCGTGGTACAAATTTTGTCCCATTTGGGGCAGGTTTCGGTCTATGATTCTAACAAACCGGAGCTTCTCACAACAAGCATGATGGTTTTCGGTAGGGAACGTCCCACCTTTGGGGACGAAACGATATCCAATGCCTCTGATTACTTTCAATTTTTTTTCTTATGTCAACATAGAACAACAGGAGTGTTGGGTGAATTTTTGTGACTTTTCAGGGTTCGTTTGGACATTTTTATGCATTAACTGAGTTTTCAATGCATTTATGTGCATTATTCAAACTTGAACAACATGCACATGCTCCAGTGCATATAAATTGGTTGAAAAATCAAATGTGTGTCCTTCGGTGCATGCTTAAGTCCCATGCAAGAAATGGGAATGAATTTCAAACACCAGGGCACCGTTGATTGCCGGCAAAACATTGAGATGCCAGGTTTTTAAATTCTAGTAAATCCAAAACTCGTCTGAAATTCATGAAACTTGGCATGCTATCATGGAGCAGCATCAACATGCCGTGGTACAAATTTTGTCCCATTTGGGGCAGGTTTGGGTATATGCTTCTCACGAACCAGAGCTTCTCACAACAAGCATGATGGTTTTCGGTGGGGAACGTCCCTCCTTTGGGGACAAAACCATATCCATTACCTCTTATTGCTTTCTAATATTTTTTCTCGTGTCAAAAATGTACAACATGAGTGTTGTGTGTATTTTTGTGATTTTTCGGGGTTCGCTTGGACATGTTTATGCGTTAACTGGGTTTTCAATGCATTTATGTTCATAATTCAAATTAGAACTACATGCACATGCTGCAGTAAATATAAATTGGTTGAAAAATCAAATTTGTGTCCTTGGGTGCATGCTTAGGTCCCATGCAAGAAATGGTAATGAATTTCAAACACCAGGGCACCGTTGATTGCTGGCAAAACATTGAGATGCCTGGTTTTTAAATTCTAGTAAATCCAAAACTCGTCTGAAATTCATGAAACTTGGCATGTTATCATGGAGTGGCATCAACATGCCGTGGAACAAATTTTGTCCCATTTGGGGCAGGTTTGGCTCTATGCTTCTCACAAACCAGAGCTTCTTGCAACAAGCATGATGGTTTTTGGTAGGGAACGTGCCACCTTTGGGGACCAAAAGATATCCATTGCCTCTTATTGATTTCTAATTTTTTTCTCATGTCAACATAGAACAACAGGAGTGTTGTGTGAATTTTTGTGATTTTTTGAGGTTCGTTTGGAAATTTTTATGCATTAACTGAGTTTTCAATGCATTTACATGCAAAATTCAAATTTGAACTACATGCACATGCTACAGTAAATATAAATTGGTTGAAAAATCAAATTTGTGTCCTAGGATGCATGCTTAGGTCCCATGCAAGAAATGGGAATGAATTTCAAACACCAGGGCACCGTTGATTGCCGGCAAAACATTGAGATGCCTGGTTTTTAAATTCTAGCAAATCCCAAACTTGTCTGAAATTCATGAAACATGGTATGCTATCATGGTGCGGCATCAGCATGCCGTTGTACAAATTTTGTCCCATTTGCGGAAGGTTTGGGTATATGCTTCTCACAAACCGGAGCTTCTCACAATAATCATGATGGTTTTTTGTAGGGAACATCCCACCTTTGTGGATAAAACGATATCCATTGCCTGTTATTGCTTTCTAATTTTTTTTCTCGTGTCAACATAGAACAACAGGAGTGTTGTATGATTTTTTTTATTTTTCGGGGTTCGTTTGGACATTTTTATGCATTAACTGAGTTTTCAATGCATTTATGTGCATAATTCAAATGTGAACTACATGCAAATGCTCCAGTGCATATAAATTGGTTGAAAATCAAATCTGTGTCCTGGGGTGCATGCTTAGGTCCCAAGCAAGAAATGGGAATGAATTTCAAACACCAGGGCACCGTTGATTGCCGGCAAAACATTGAGATGCCTGGTTTATAAATTCTAGTTAATCCATAACTCGTCTGAAATTCATGAAACTTGGCATGCTATCATGGAGCGGCATCGACATGCCGTCGTACATATTTTCTCCCATTTGGGGCAGGTTTGGGTATATGCTTCTCACAACAAGCATGTTTGTTTTCGGTAGGGAACGTCCCACCTTTGGGGACGAAACGATATCCATTGCCTCTTATTGCTTTAAAAAAAAATCTCGTGTCAACATAGAACAACAGGAGTGTTGTGTGAATTTTTGTGATTTTGGGGGGTTCGTTTGGACATTTTTATGCATTAACTGAGTTTTCAATGCATTTATCTGTATAATTCAAATTTGAACGACATGCACATGCTCCAGTGCATATAAAATTGGTTGAAAAATCAAATATGTGTCCTTGGGTGCATGTTGAGGTCCCATGCAAGAAATGAGAATGAATTTCAAACACCAGGGCACCGTTGATTGCCGGCAAAACATTGAGATGCCTGTTTCCTAAATTCTATTAAATCCAAAACTCGTCTGAAATTCATGAAACTTGGAATGCTATCATGGAGAGGCATCAACATGCCGTGGTACAAATTTTGTCCCATTTGGGGTACGTTTGGGTATATGCTTCTCACAAACCGGAGCTTCTCAAAACAAGCATGATGGTTTTTGGTAGGGAACGTCCCACCTTTGGGGACGAAACGCTATCCATTGCCTCTTATTGCTTTCAATTTTTTTCTTATGTCAACATAGAACAACAGGAGTGTTGTGTGAATTTTTCTGACTTTTCGGGGTTCGTTTGGACATTTTTATGCATTAACTGAGTTTTCAATGCAATTATGTGCATTATACAAATTTGAACTACATGGACATGCTCCAGTGCATATAAATTGGTTGAAAAATCAAATGTGTGTCCTTGGGTGCATGATTAAGTCCCATGCAAGAATGGGAATGAATTTCAAACACCAGGGCACCGTTGATTGCCAGCAAAACGTTGAGATGCCTGGTTTTTAAATTCTAGTAAATCCAAAACTCGTATGAAATTCATGAAACTTGGCATGCTATCATGGAGCAGCATCAACATGCCGTGGTACAAATTTTGTCCCATTTGGGGCAGGTTTGGAGAGCTTCTCAGAACAAGCATGATGGTTTTCGGTAGGGAACGTCCCACCTTTGGGGACAGAACGATATCCATTGCCTCTTATTGCTTTCAAATTTTTTTCTCGTGTCAAAAAAGAACAACAGGAGTGTTGTGTGCTTTTTTGTGATTTTTCGAGGTTCGTTTGGACATTTTTATGAATTAACTGAGTTTTGAATGCATTTACATGCAAAATTCAAATTTGAACTACATGCACATGCTGCAGTAAATATAAATTGGTAGAAAAAACAAATTTGTGTCCTTGGGTGCATGCTTAGGTCCCATGCAAAAAATGGGAATAAATTGCAAACACCAGGGCGCAGTTGATTGCCAGCAAAACATTGAGATGCCTATTTTTTAA
This sequence comes from Triticum urartu, assembly GCF_056163025.1. NCBI lineage: Eukaryota > Viridiplantae > Streptophyta > Magnoliopsida > Poales > Poaceae > Triticum > Triticum urartu. Next base: position 356,438,268 of record NC_141876.1, on the reverse strand, counting down.
ATTCTAGTAAATCCAAAACTCATCTGAAATTCTCGAAACTTGCCATGCTGTCATGGAGCGGCATCAACATGCCGTGGTACAAATTTTGTCCCATTTGGGGCAGGTTTGGGTCTATGCTTCTCACAAACCGGAGCTTCTCACGACAAGCATGATGGTTTTCGGTAGGGAACGTCCCACCTTTGGGGACGAAACGATATCCAATGCCTCTGATTGCTTTCAATTTTTTTTCTTATGTCAACATAGAAGAATAGGAGTGTTGGGTGAATTTTTGTGACTTTTCGGGGTTCGTTTGGACATTTTATGCATTAACTGAGTTTTCAATGCATTTCTGTGCATTATTCAAATCTGAACTACATGCACATGCTCCAGTGCATATAAATTGGTTGAAAAATCAAATGTGTGTCCTTCGGTGCATGCTTAAGTCCCATGCAAGAAATGGGAATGAATTTCAAATACCAGGGCACCGTTGATTGCCGGCAAAACATTGAGATGCCTGGTTTTTAAATTCTAGTAAATCCAAAACTCGTCTGAAATTCATGAAACTTGGCATGCTATCATGGAGCAGCATCAACATGCGGTGGTACAAATTTTGTCCCATTTGGGGCAGGTTTGGGTATATGCTTCTCACGAACCAGAGCTTCTCAGAACAAGCATGATGGTTTTCGGTAGGGAACGTCCCTCCTTTGGGGACAAAACCATATCCATTACCTCTTATTGACTTCCAATATTTTTTCTCGTGTCAAAAAAGTACAACATGAGTGTTGTGTGAATTTTTGTAATTTTTCGGGGTTCGCTTGGACATGTTTACGCATTAACTGGGTTTTCAATGCATTTATGTTCATAATTCAAATTAGAACTACATGCACATGCTGCAGTAAATATAAATTGGTTGAAAAATCAAATAGTGTCCTTGGGTTCATGCTTAGGTCCCATGCAAGAAATGGGAATGAATTTCAAACACCAGGGCACCATTGATTGCCGGCAAAACATTGAGATGCCTGGTTTTTAAATTCTAGTAAATCCAAAACTCGTCTGAAATTCATGAAACTTGGCATGCTATCATGGAGTGGCATCAACATGCCGTGGTACAAATTTTGTCCCATTTGGGGCAGGTTTGGGTCTATGCTTCTCACAAACTAGAGCTTCTTGCAACAAGCATGATGGTTTTTGGTAGGGAACGTGCCACCTTTGGGGACAAAACGATATCCATTGCCTCTTATTGCTTTCTAATTTTTTCTCATGTCAACATAGAACAACAGGAGTGTTGTGTGAATTTTTGTGATTTTTCGAGGTTCGTTTGGACATTTTTATGGATTAACTGAGTTTTCAATGGATTTACATGCAAAATTCAAATTTGAATTACATGCACATGCTGCAGTAAATATAAATTGGTTGAAAAATCAAATTTGTGTCCTAGGGTGCATGATTAGGTCCCATGCAAGAAATGGGAATGAATTTCAAACACCAGGGCACCGTTGATTGCCGGCAAAACATTGAGATGCCTGGTTTTTAATTCTTGTAAATCCCAAACTCGTCTGAAATTCATGAAACATCGCATGCTATCATGGTGCGGCATCAGCATGCCGTAGTAGAAATTTTGTCCCATTTGGGGAAGGTTTGGGTATATGTTTCTCACAAACCGGAGATTCTCACAACAATTATGATGGTCTTCGGTAGGGAACGTCCCACCTTTCGGGACCAAACGATATACATTGCCTCTTGTTGCTTTCAATTTTTTTATCGTGTCAACATAGAACAACAGGAGTGTTGTGTGAATTTTTGTGATTTTTCGGGGTTCGTTTGGACATTTTTATGCATTAACTAAGTTTCCAATGCATCTATGTGCATAATTCAAATTTGAACTACATGCACATGCTCCAGTGCATATAAATTGGTTGAAAAATCAAATTTGTTTACTTGGGTGCATGCTTAAGTCCCATGCAAGAAATGGGAATGAATTTAAACACCAGGGCACCGTTGATTGCCGGCAAAACATTGAGATGCCTGGTTTTTAAATTCTAGTTAATCCAAAACTCGTCTGAAATTCATGAAACTTGGCATGCTATCATGGAGCGGCATCAACATGCCGTGGTACAAATTTTGTCCCAATTGGGGCAGGTTTGCGTATATGCTTCTCACAAACCGGAGCTTCTCACACCAAGCATGATGGTTTTCGGTAGGGAACGTCCCTCCTTTGGGGACGAAACGATATCCATTGCATCTTATTGATTTTAATTTTTTTCTCATGTGAACATAGAACAACATGAGTGTTGTGTGAATTTTTGTGATTTTTCGGGATTCGTTTGGACATTTTTATGCATTTACTGAGTTTTCAATGCATTTATGTGCATTATTCAATTTGGAACTACATGCACATGCTCCAGTGCATATAAATTGGTTGAAAAATCAAATATGTGTCCTTGGGTGCATGCTTAGGTCCCATGCAAGAAATGGGAATGAATTTCAAACACCAGGGCACCGTTGATTGCCGGCAAAACATTGAGATGCCTGGTTTTTAAATTCTAGTAAATCCAAAACTCGTCTGAAATTCATGAAACTTGGCATGCTATCATGGAGCGGCATCAGTATGCCGTGGTACAAATTTTCTCCCATTTGGGGGTAGGTTTGGGTATATGGTTCTCATAAACCGGAGCTTCTCACACCAAGCATGATGGTTTTCGGTAGGGAACGTCCCACCTTTGGGGACGAAATGATATCCATTGCCTCTTATTGCTTTCAAATTTTTTTATCGTGTCAACATAGAACAACAGGAGTGTTGCGTGAATTTTTTGATTTTTTGGGGTTTGTTTGGACATTTTTATGCTTTAATTGAGTTTCCAATGCATCTATGTGCATAATTCAAATTTGAACTACATGCACATGCTCCAGTGCATATAAATTGGTTGAAAAATCAAATTTATGTCCTTGGGTGCATGCTTAAGTCCCATGCAAGAAATGGGAATGGATTTAAACACCAGGGCACCGTTGATTGCCGGCAAAACATTGAGATGCCTGGTTTTTAAATTCTAGTAAATCCAAAACTCGTCTGAAATTCATGAAACTTGCATGCTATCATGGAGCGGCATCAACATGCCGTGGTACAAATTTGGTCCCATTTGGGGCGGGTTTGGGTATATGCTTCTCACAAACCGGAGCTTCTCACAACAAGCATGATGGTTTTCGGTAGGGAACGTCCCACCTTTGGGGACGAAACGATATCCATTGCCTCTTAATGCTTTCATTTTTTTCTCATGTCAACATAGAACAACAGGAGTCTTGTGTAAATTTTTGTGATTCTGGTGGGTTCGTTTGGACTTGTTTATGCATTAACTGGGTTTTCAATGCATTTATGTTCATAATTCAAATTTGAACTACATGCACATCCTCCAGTGCATATAAATTGGTTGAAAAAAATCAAATTTGTGTCCTTGGGTGCATGCTTAGGTCCCATGCAAGAAATGGGAATGAATTTCAAACACCAGGGCACCGTTGATTGCCGGCAAAACATTCAGATGCCTGGTTTTTAAATTCTAGTAAATCCAAAACTCGTCTGAAATTCATGAAACTTGGCATGCTACCATGGAGTGACATCAACATGCTGTGGTACAAATTTTGTCCCATTTGGGGCAGGTTTGGGTATATGCTTCTCACAAACCGGAGCTTCTCACAACAAGCATGATGGTTTTTGGTAGGGAGCGTCCCACCATTGGGGACAAAATGATATCCACTGTCTCTTATTGCTTTCTAATTTTTTTCTCGTGTCAACATAGAACAACAGGAGTGTGGCGTGAATTTTTGTGATTTTTCAGGGTTTGTTTGGACATTTTTATGCATTAACTGAGTTTTCAATGCATTTATGTGAATAATTCAAATTCGAACTACATCCACATGCTCCGGTGCATATAAATTGGTTGCAAAATCGAATATGTGTCCTTGGGTGCATGCTTAGGTCCCATGCAATAAATGGGAATGAATTTCGAACACCAGGGCACCATTGATTGCCGGAAAAACATTGAGATGCTTGGTTTTTAAATTCTAGTAAATCCAAAACTCGTCTAAAATTCATGAAACTTGGCATGCTATCATGGAGCGGCATCAACATGCCGTAGTAGAAATTTTGTCCCATTTGGGGAAGGTTTGGGTATATGTTTCTCACAAACCGGAGATTCTCACAACAATTATGATGGTCTTCGGTAGGGAACGTCCCACCTTTGGGGACCAAACGATATACATTGCCTCTTGTTGCTTTCAATTTTTTTATCGTGTCAACATAGAACAACAGGAGTGTTGTGTGAATTTTTGTGATTTTTCGGGGTTCGTTTGGACATTTTTATGCATTAACTAAGTTTCCAATGCATCTATGTGCATAATTCAAATTTGAACTACATGCACATGCTCCAGTGCATATAAATTGGTTGAAAAATCAAATTTGTGTACTTGGGTGCATGCTTAAGTCCCATGCAAGAAATGGGAATGAATTTAAACACCAGGGCACCGTTGATTGCCGGCAAAACATTGAGATGCCTGGTTTTTAAATTCTAGTAAATCCAAAACTCGTCTGAAATTCATGAAACTTGGCATGCTATCATGGAGCGGCATCAACATGCCGTGGTACAAATTTTGTCCCAATTGGGGCAGGTTTGGGTATATGCTTCTCACAAACGGGAGCTTCTCACACCAAGCATGATGGTTTTCGGTAGGGAACGTCCCTCCTTTGGGGACGAAACGATATCCATTGCATCTTATTGATTTTAATTTTTTTTCTCATGTGAACATAGAACAACATGAGTGTTGTGTGAATTTTTGTGATTTTTCGGGATTCGTTTGGACATTTTTATGCATTTACTGAGTTTTCAATGCATTTATGTGCATTATTCAATTTCGAACTACATGCACATGCTCCAGTGCATATAAATTGGTTGAAAAATCAAATATGTGTCCTTGGGTGCATGCTTAGGTCCCATGCAAGAAATGGGAATGAATTTCAAACACCAGGGCACCGTTGATTGCCGGCAAAACATTGAGATGCCTGGTTTTTAAATTCTAGTAAATCCAAAACTCGTCTGAAATTCATGAAACTTGGCATGCTATCATGGAGCGGCATCAGTATGCCGTGGTACAAATTTTCTCCCATTTGGGGGTAGGTTTGGGTATATGGTTCTCATAAACCGGAGCTTCTCACACCAAGCATGATGGTTTTCGGTAGGGAACGTCCCACCTTTGGGGACGAAATGATATCAATTGCCTCTTATTGCTTTCAAATTTTTTTATCGTGTCAACATAGAACAACAGGAGTGTTGCGTGAATTTTTTGATTTTTTGGGGTTTGTTTGGACATTTTTATGCTTTAATTGAGTTTCCAATGCATCCATGTGCATAATTCAAATTTGAACTACATGCACATGCTCCAGTGCATATAAATTGGTTGAAAAATCAAATTTATGTCCTTGGGTGCATGCTTAAGTCCCATTAAAGAAATGGGAATGAATTTCAAACACCAGGGCACCGTTGATTGCTGGCAAAACATTGAGATGCCTGGTATTTAAATTCTAGTAAATCCAAAACTCATCTGAAATTCATGAAACTTGGCATGCTATCATGGAGCGGCATCAACAGGCCTTGGTACAAATTTTGTCCCATTTGGGGCAGGTTTGGGTATATGCTTCTCATGAACCAGAGCTTCTCACAACAAGCATTATGGTCTTTGCTAGGGAACGTCCCACCTTTGGGGATGAAACGATATCCATTGCCTCTTATTGCTTTCAAATTTTTTTCGTGTCAAAAAAGAACAACAGGAGTGTTGTGTGAATTTTCGTGATTTTTCGGTGTTCGTTTGGACATGTTTATGCATTAACTGGGTTTTCAATGCATTTATGTTCATAATTCAAATTTGAACCACATGCACATGCTCCAGTGAATATAAAATGGTTGAAACATCAAATTTGTGTCCTTCGGTGCTTGTTTAGGTCCCATGCAAGAAATGGGAATGAATTTCAAACACCAGGCCACCGTTGATTGCTAGCAAAACATTCAGATGCCTTGTTTTCAAATTCTAGTAAATCCAAAACTCGTCTGAAATTCATGAAACTTGGCATGCTATCATGGAGCGGCATCAACATGCCGTGGTACAAATTTGGTCCCATTTGGGGCAGGTTTGGGTATATGCTTCTCACAAACCGGAGCTTCTCACAACAAGCATGATGGTTTTCGGTAGGGAACGTCCCACCTTTGGGGACGAAACGATATCCATTACCTCTTAATGCTTTCATTTTTTTCTCATGTCAACATAGAACAACAGGAGTGTTGTGTAAATTTTTGTGATTCTGGTGGGTTCGTTTGGACATTTTTATGCATTAACTGAGTTTTCAATGCATTTATGTGAATAATTCAAATTCGAACTACATCCACATGCTCCGGTGCATATAAATTGGTTGAAAAATCGAATATGTGTCCTTGGGTGCATGCTTAGGTCCCATGCAATAAATGGGAATGAATTTCGAACACCAGGGCACCATTGATTGCCGGAAAAACATTGAGATGCTTGGTTTTTAAATTCTAGTAAATCCAAAACTCGTCTAAAATTCATGAAACTTGGCATGCTATCATGGAGCGGCATCAACATGCCGTAGTAGAAATTTTGTCCCATTTGGGGAAGGTTTGGGTATATGTTTCTCACAAACCGGAGATTCTCACAACAATTATGATGGTCTTCGGTAGGGAACGTCCCACCTTTGGGGACCAAACGATATACATTGCCTCTTGTTGCTTTCAATTTTTTTATCGTGTCAACATAGAACAACAGGAGTGTTGTGTGAATTTTTGTGATTTTTCGGGGTTCGTTTGGACATTTTTATGCATTAACTAAGTTTCCAATGCATCTATGTGCATAATTCAAATTTGAACTACATGCACATGCTCCAGTGCATATAAATTGGTTGAAAAATCAAATTTGTGTACTTGGGTTCATGCTTAAGTCCCATGCAAGAAATGGGAATGAATTTAAACACCAGGGCACCGTTGATTGCCGGCAAAACATTGAGATGCCCGGTTTTTAAATTCTAGTAAATCCAAAACTCGTCTGAAATTCATGAAACTTGGCATGCTATCATGGAGCGGCATCAACATGCCGTGGTACAAATTTTGTCCCAATTGGGGCAGGTTTGGGTATATGCTTCTCACAAACGGGAGCTTCTCACACCAAGCATGATGGTTTTCGGTAGGGAACGTCCCTCCTTTGGGGACGAAACGATATCCATTGCATCTTATTGATTTTAATTTTTTTTCTCATGTGAACATAGAACAACATGAGTGTTGTGTGAATTTTTGTGATTTTTCGGGATTCGTTTGGACATTTTTATGCATTTACTGAGTTTTCAATGCATTTATGTGCATTATTCAATTTCGAACTACATGCACATGCTCCAGTGCATATAAATTGGTTGAAAAATCAAATATGTGTCCTTGGGTGCATGCTTAGGTCCCATGCAAGAAATGGGAATGAATTTCAAACACCAGGGCACCGTTGATTGCCGGCAAAACATTGAGATGCCTGGTTTTTAAATTCTAGTAAATCCAAAACTCGTCTGAAATTCATGAAACTTGGCATGCTATCATGGAGCGGCATCAGTATGCCGTGGTACAAATTTTCTCCCATTTGGGGGTAGGTTTGGGTATATGGTTCTCATAAACCGGAGCTTCTCACACCAAGCATGATGGTTTTCGGTAGGGAACGTCCCACCTTTGGGGACGAAATGATATCAATTGCCTCTTATTGCTTTCAAATTTTTTTATCGTGTCAACATAGAACAACAGGAGTGTTGCGTGAATTTTTTGATTTTTTGGGGTTTGTTTGGACATTTTTATGCTTTAATTGAGTTTCCAATGCATCCATGTGCATAATTCAAATTTGAACTACATGCACATGCTCCAGTGCATATAAATTGGTTGAAAAATCAAATTTATGTCCTTGGGTGCATGCTTAAGTCCCATTAAAGAAATGGGAATGAATTTCAAACACCAGGGCACCGTTGATTGCTGGCAAAACATTGAGATGCCTGGTATTTAAATTCTAGTAAATCCAAAACTCATCTGAAATTCATGAAACTTGGCATGCTATCATGGAGCGGCATCAACAGGCCTTGGTACAAATTTTGTCCCATTTGGGGCAGGTTTGGGTATATGCTTCTCATGAACCAGAGCTTCTCACAACAAGCATTATGGTCTTTGCTAGGGAACGTCCCACCTTTGGGGATGAAACGATATCCATTGCCTCTTATTGCTTTCAAATTTTTTTCGTGTCAAAAAAGAACAACAGGAGTGTTGTGTGAATTTTCGTGATTTTTCGGTGTTCGTTTGGACATGTTTATGCATTAACTGGGGTTTCAATGCATTTATGTTCATAATTCAAATTTGAACTACATGCACATGCTCCAGTGAATATAAAATGGTTGAAACATCAAATTTGTGTCCTTCGGTGCTTGTTTAGGTCCCATGCAAGAAATGGGAATGAATTTCAAACACCAGGCCACCGTTGATTGCTAGCAAAACATTCAGATGCCTTGTTTTCAAATTCTAGTAAATCCAAAACTCGTCTGAAATTCATGAAACTTGGCATGCTATCATGGAGCGGCATCAACATGCCGTGGTACAAATTTGGTCCCATTTGGGGCAGGTTTGGGTATATGCTTCTCACAAACCGGAGCTTCTCACAACAAGCATGATGGTTTTCGGTAGGGAACGTCCCACCTTTGGGGACGAAACGATATCCATTACCTCTTAATGCTTTCATTTTTTTCTCATGTCAACATAGAACAACAGGAGTGTTGTGTAAATTTTTGTGATTCTGGTGGGTTCGTTTGGACATTTTTATGCATTAACTGAGTTTTCAATGCATTTATGTGAATAATTCAAATTCGAACTACATCCACATGCTCCGGTGCATATAAATTGGTTGAAAAATCGAATATGTGTCCTTGGGTGCATGCTTAGGTCCCATGCAATAAATGGGAATGAATTTCGAACACCAGGGCACCATTGATTGCCGGAAAAACATTGAGATGCTTGGTTTTTAAATTCTAGTAAATCCAAAACTCGTCTAAAATTCATGAAACTTGGCATGCTATCATGGAGCGGCATCAACATGCCGTAGTAGAAATTTTGTCCCATTTGGGGAAGGTTTGGGTATATGCTTCTCACAATCCGGAGCTTCTCACAACAAGTATGATGGTTTTCGGTTGGGAACGTCCCACCTTTGGGGATGAAACGATATCCATTGCCTCTAATTGCTTTCAAATTTTTTTCTCGTGTCAAAAAAGAACAACATGAGTGTTGTATGAATTTTTTTTTTGATTTTTCGGGGTTCGTTTGGACATGTTTATGCATTAACAGGGTTTTCAATGCATTTATGTTCATAATTCAGATTTGAACTACATGCACATGCTGCAGTAAATATAAGTTGGTTGAGAAATCAAATATGTGTCCTTGGGTGCATGCTTAGGTCCCATGCAAGAAATGGGAATGAAGTTCAAACACCTGGGCACCGTTGATTGCCGGCAAAACATTGAGATGCTTGGTTTTTAAATTCTAGTAAATCCAAAACTCTTCTGAAATTCATGAAACTTGGCATGCTACCATGGAGCGGCATCAACATACCGTGTTACAAATTTTGTCCCATTTGGGGTAGGTTTGGGTATATGCTTCTCACAAACCGGAGCTTCTCACAACAAGCATGATGGTTTCAAGTAGGGAACGTCCCACCTTTGGGGATGAAACGATATCCAATGCCTCTGATTGCTTTCAATTTTTTTTTCTTATGTCAACATAGAACAACAGGAGTGTTGTGTGAATTTTTGTGACTTTTTGGGGTTTGTTTGGACTTTTTTATGCATTACATGAATTTTCAATGCATTTATGTGCATAATACAAATTTGAACTACATGCACATGCTGCAGTGCATATAAATTCGTTGAAAAATCAAATATGTGTCCTTGGGTGCATGCTTAGGTCCCATGCAAGAAATGGGAATGAATTTCAAACACCAGGGCACCATTGATTGCCAGCAAAACATTGAGATGCCTGGTGTTTAAATTCTAGTAAATCCAAAACTCGTCTGAAATTCAGGAAACTTGGCATGCTATCATGCAGCGGCATCAACATGCCGTGGTACAAATTTTGTCCCATTTGGGGTAGGTTTGGGTATATGCTTCTCACAAACCAGAGCTTCTCACAACAAGCATGATGGGTTTTGGTAGGGAACATCCCACCTTTGGGGACAAAACGATATCCATTGCCTCTTATTGCTTTCAATTTTTTTCTCATGTCAACATAGAACAACAGGAGTGTTGTGTGAATTTTTGTGATTTTTCGGGGTTCATTTGGACATTTTTATGCATTTACAGAGTTTTCAATGCATTTATGTGCATAATTCAAATTTGAACTACATGCACATGCTCCAGTGCATATAAATTGGTTGAAAAGTCAAATCTGTGTCCTTGGGTTCATGCTTAGGTCCCACGCAAGAAATGGGAATGAATTTGAAACACCAGGGCACCGTTGATTTGCCGGCAAAACATTGAGATGCGTGGTTTTTAAATTCTAGTAAATCCAAAACTCGTCTGAAGGCATGCTATCATGGAGCGGCATCAACATGCCGTCGTACATATTTTCTCCCATTTGGGGCAGGTTTGGGTATATTCTTCTCACAACAAGCATGATTGTTTTCGGTAGGGAACGTCCGACCTTTGGGGACGAAACGATATCCATTGCCTCTTATTGCTTTCAAATTTTTTTCTCGTGTCAACATAGAACAACAGGAGTGTTGTGTGAAGTTTGGACATTTTTATGCATTAACTGAGTTTTCAATGCATTTATCTGCATAATTCAAATTTGAACTACATGCACATGCTCCAGTGCATATAAAATGGTTGAAAAATCAAATATGTGTCCTTGGGTGCATGCTTAGGTCCCATGCAAGAAATGAGAATGAATTTCAAACACCAGGGCACCGTTGATTGCCGGCAAAACATTGAGATGCCTGGTTCTTAAATTCTATTAAATCGAAAACTCGTCTAGAATTCATGAAACTTGGCATGCTATCATGGAGAGGCATCAACATGTTGTGGTACAAATTTTATCTCATTTGGGGTAGGTTTGGGTATATGCTTCTCACAAACCGGAGCTTCTTAAAACAAGCATGATGGTTTTCGGTACGGAACGTCCCACCTTTGGGGACAAAACGATATCCATTGCCTCTTATTGCTTTCAATTTTTTTTCTTATGTCAACATAGAACAACCGGAGTGTTGTGTGAATTTTTGTGCCTTTTCGGGGTTCGTTTGGACATTTTTACGCATTAACTGAGTTTTTAATGCATTTATGTGCGTTATTCAAATTTGAACTACATGCACAAGCTCCAGTGCATATAAATTGATTGAAAAATTAAATATGTGTCCTTGGGTGCATGCTTAAGTCCCATGCAAGAAATGGGAAATAATTTCAAACACCAGGGCACCGTTGATTGTCGGCAAAACATTGAGATGCCTGGATTTTAAATTCTAGTAAATCCAAAACTTGTCTGAAATTCATGAAACTTCGCATGCTATCATGGAGCGGCAACACCATGCCGTGGTACAAATTTTGTCCCATTTGGGGCAGGTTTGGGTATATGCTTCTCACGAACCAGAGCTTCTCACAACAAGCATGATGGTTTTCGGTAGGGAACATCCCACCTTTCGGGATGAAACGATATCCATTGCCTCTAATTGCTTTCAATTTTTTTTTCTTGTGTCAAAAAAGAACAACAGGAGTGTTGTGTGAATTTTTGTGATTTTTCGGGGTTTGTTTGGACATGTTTATGCATTAACTGGGTTTTCAATGCATTTATGTTCATAATTCAAATTTGAACTACATGCACATGCTGCAGTAAATATAAATTGGTTGAAAAAAAATCAAATTTGTGTCCTTGGGTGCATTCTTAGGTCCCATGCAAGAAATGGGAATGAATTTCAAACACCAGGGCACCGTTGATTGCCGGCAAAACATTGAGATGCCTGGTTTTTAAATTCTAGTAAATCCAAAACTCGTCTGAAATTCATGAAACTCGGCATGCTATCATGGAGCGGCATCAACATGCCGTGGTACAAATTTTGTCCCATTTGGGGCTGGTTTGGCTATATGCTTCTCTCAAACCGGAGCTTCTCACACCAAGCATGATGGTTTTCGGTAGGGAACGTCCCTCCTTTGGGGACGAAATGATATCCATTGCCTGTTATTGATTTGAATTTTTTTCTCATGTCCACATTGAACAACAGGAGTGTTGTGTGAATTTTTGTGATTTTTCGGGGTTCGTTTGGACATTCTTATGCTTTTACTGAGTTTTCAATGCATTTATGTGCATAATCCAAATTTGAACTACATGCACATGCTCCAGTGCATATAAATTGGGTTCATGCTTAGGTCCCATGCAAGAAATGGGAATGAATTTCAAACACCAGGGCACCGTTGATTGCCGGCAAATCATTGAGATGCCTGGTTTTTAAATTCTAGTAAATCCAAAACTCGTCTGAAATTCATGAAACTGGGCATGCTATCATGGAGCGGTATCAACATGCTGTCGTACATATTTTCTCCCATTTGGGTATATGCTTCTCACAACAAGCATTATTGTTTTCGGCAGGGAACGTCCCACCTTTGGGGACGAAACGATATCCATTGCCTCTTATTGCTTTCAATTTTTTTTCTTGTGTCAACATAGAAAAACAGGAGTGTTGTGTGAATTTTTGTGATTTTGGTGGGATCGTTTGGACATTTTTATGCACTAACTGAGTTTTCAATGCATTTATCTGCATAATTCAAATTGGAACTACATGCACATGCTCAAGTGCATATAAATTGGTTGAAAAATCAAATTTGTGTCCTAGGGTGCATGCTTAGGTCCCATGCAAGAAATGGGAATGAATTGCAAACACCAGGTAACTGTTGATTGCCGACAAAACATTGAGATGCCTGGTTTTTAAATTCTAGTAAATCCAAAACTCGTCTGAAATTCATGAAACTTGGCATGCTATCATGGAGCAGCATCAACATGCCGTGGTACAAATTTTGTCCCATTTGGGGCAGGTTTGGGTATATGCTTCTGACAAACTGGAGCTTCTCACAACAAGCATGATGGTTTTCGGTAGGGAACGTCCCACCTTTGGGGACAGAACGATATCCATTGCCTCTTATTGCTTTCAAATTTTTTTCTCGTGTCAAACAAGAACAACAGGAGTGTTGTGTGATTTTTTGTGATTTTTCGAGGTTCGTTTGGACATTTTTATGCATTAACTGAGTTTTCAATGCATTTACATGCAAAATTCAAATTTGAACTACATGCACATGCTGCAGTAAATATAAATTGGTTGAAAAAAAATTTGTGTCCTTGGGTGCATGCTTAGGTCCCATGCATGAAATGGGAATGAATTTCAAACACCAGGGCACCGTTGATTGCCGGCAAAACATTGAGATGCCTGGTTTTTAAATTCTAGCGAATCCAAAACTCGTCTGAAATTCATGAAACTTGGCATGCTATCATGGAGCGGCAACAACATGTCGTGGTACAAATTTTGTCCCATTTGGGCCAGGTTTGGGTATATGCTTCTCACAAACTGGAGCTTCTCACAACAAGCATGATGGTTTTTGGTAGGGAACGTCCCACCTTTGGGGACAAAACGATATCCATTGCCTCTTATTGCTTTCTAATTACTTTTCTTGTGTCAACATAGAACAACAGGAGTGTTGTGTGTATTTTTTTTGATTTTTGGGGTTCGTTTGGACATTTTTATGCATTAACTGAGTTTTCAATGCATTTACATGCAAAATTCAAATTTGAACTACATGCACATGCTCCAGTGCATATAAATTGGTTGAAAATCAAATTTGTGTCCTAGGGTGCATGGTTAGGTCCCATGCAAGAAATGGGAATGAATTTCAAACACCAGGGCACCGTTGATTGCCGGAAAAACATTCAGATGCCTGGTTTTTAAATTCTAGTAAATCCAAAACTCGTTTGAAATTCATGAAACTTGGCATGCTATCATGGAGCGACATCAACATGCCGTGGTACAAATTTTTTCCCATTTGGGGCAGGTTTGGGTATATGCTTCTGACAAACTGGAGCTTCTCACAACAAGCATGATGGTTTTTGGTAGGGAACGTCCCATCTTTGGGGACAAAACGATATCCATTGCCTCTTATTGCTTTTAATTTTTTTCTCGTGTCAACATAGAACAACAGGAGTGTTGTGTGAATTTTTTTTGATTTTTTGGGGTTCGTTTGGACATTTTTATGCATTAACTGAGTTTTTAATGCATTTATGTGCATAATTCAAATTTGAACTACATGCACATGCTCCAGTGCATATAAATTGGATGAAAATCAAATCTGTGTCCTTGGGTGCATGCTTAGGTCCCAAGCAAGCAATGGGAATGAGTTTCAAACACCAGGGCACCGTTGATTGCCGGCAAAACATTGAGATGCCTGGTTTTTAAATTCTAGTAAATCCAAAACTCGTCTGAAATTCATGAAACTCGGCATGCTATCATGGAGCGGCATCAACATGCCGTGGTACAAATTTTGTCCCATTTGGGGCTGGTTTGGCTATATGCTTCTCACAAACCGGAGCTTCTCACACCAAGCATGATGGTTTTCGGTAGGGAACGTCCCTCCTTTGGGGACGAAACGATATCCATTGCCTCTTATTGATTTCAATTTTTTCTCATGTCCACATAGAACAACAGGAGTGTTGTGTGAATTTTTGTGATTTTTCGGGGTTTGTTTGGACATTTTTATGCTTTTAGTGAGTTTTCAATGCATTTATGTGCATAATCCAAATTTGAACTACATGCACATGCTCCAGTGCATATAAATTGGGTTCATGCTTAGGTCCCATGCAAGAAATGCAAATGAATTTCAAACACCAGGGCACCGTTGATTGCCGGCAAATCATTGAGATGCCTGGTTTTTAAATTCTAGTAAATCCAAAACTCGTCTGAAATTCATGAAACTGGGCATGCTATCATGGAGCGGTATCAACATGCCGTCGTACATATTTTCTCCCATTTGGGTATATGCTTCTCAAAACAAGCATTATTGTTTTCGGCAGGGAACGTCCCACCTTTGGGGATGAAACGATATCCATTGCCTCTTATTGCTTTCAATTTTTTTTCTTGTGTCAACATAGAACAACAGGAGTGTTATGTGAATTTTTGTGATTTTGGTGGGTTTGGTAGGACATTTTTATGCATTAAATGAGTTTTCAATGCATTTATCTGCATAATTCAAATTTGAACTACATGCACATGCTCAAGTGCATATAAATTGGTTGAAAAATCAAATATGTGTCCTGGGTGCATGCTTAGGTCTCATACAAGAAATGAGAATGAATTTCAAACACGAGGGCACCATTGATTGCCGGCAAAACATTGAAATGCCTAGTTTTTAAATTCTAGTAAATCCAAAACTCGTCTGAAATTAATGAAACTTGGCATGCTATCATGGAGCGGCATCAACATGCCGTGGTACAAATTTGGTCCCATTTGGGGTAGGTTTGGGTATATCCTTCTCACAAACCTGAGCTTCTCAGAACAAGCATGATGGTTTTCGGTAGGGAACGTCCCACCTTTGGGGACGAAAGGATATCCATTGCCTCTTATTGCTTTCAATTTTTTTTCTTATGTCAACATAGAACAACAGGAGTGTTGTGTGAATTTTTGTGATTCTGGTGGGTTCGTTTGGACTTGTTTATGCATTAACTGAATTTTCAATGCATTTATGTGCATAATTCAAATTTGAACTACATGCACATGCTCAAGTGCATATAAATTGGTTGAAAAATCAAATATGTGTCCTTGGGTGCATGCTTAGGTCCCATGCAAGAAATGGGAATGAATTTCAAACACCAGGGCACCATTGATTGCCGGCAAAACATTGAGATGACTGGTTCTTAAATTCTATTAAATCCAAAACTCGTATGAAATTCATGAAACTTGGCATGCTATCATGGAGCGGCATCAACATGCCGTGGTACAAATTTTGTCCCATTTGGGGTAGGTTTGGGTATATGCTTCTCACAAACCGGAGCTTCTCAGAACAAGCATGGTGGTTTTCGGTAGGGAACGTCCCACCTTTGGGGATGAAACGATATCCATTGCCTCTTATTGCTTTCAATTTTTTTCTTATGTCAACATAGAACAACAGGAGTGTTGTGTGAATTTTTGTGACTTTTCGGGGATCGTTTCGACATTTTTATGCACTAACTGAGTTTTTAATTCATTTATGTGCATTATTCAAATTTGAACTACATGCAAATGCTCCAGTTCATATAAATTGGTTGAAAAATCAAATATGTGTCCTTGGGTGCATGCTTAGGTCCCATGCAAGAAATGGGAATGAATTTCAAACACCACGGCACCGTTGATTGCCGGCAAAACATTGAGATGCCTGGTTTTTAAATTCTAGTGAATCCAAAACTAGTCTGAAATTCATGAAACTGGGCATGCTATCATGGAGCGGTATCAACATGCCGTGGTAAAATTTTGTACCATTTGGGGCAGGTTTGGGTATATGCTTTTCACAACCCGGAGCTTCTCGCAACAAGCATGATGGTTTTTGGTAGGGAACGTCCCACCTTTGGGGACAAAACAATATCCATTGCCTCTTGTTGCTTTCTAATATTTTTTTCTTGTGTCAACATAGAAAAACAGGAGTGTTGTGTGAATTTTTGTGACTTTTCGGGGTTTGTTTTGACATTTTTATGCATTAATTGCGTTTTCAATGCTTTTATGTGCATAATTCAAATTTGAAATACATGCACATGCTCCAGTGCATATAAATTGGTTGAAAAATCAAATATGTGTCCTTGGGTGTATGCTTAGGTCCCATGCAAGAAATGCAAATGAATTTCGATCAACAGGGCACCGTTGATTCCCAGCAAAACATTGAGATGCCTGGTTTTTAAATTCTAGTAAATCCTAAACTCGTCTGAAATTCATTAAACTCGGCATGCTATCATGGAGCGGCATCAACATGCCGTGGTACTAATTTTGTCCCATTTGGGGCAGGTTTGGGTATATGCTACTCACAATCCGGACCTTCTCACAACAAGTATGATGGTTTTTGGTAGGGAACGTCCCACCTTTGGGGACAAAACGATATCCATTGCCTCTTATTGATTTCTAATATTTTTTCCCGTGTCAACATAGAAAAACAGGAGTGCTGTGTGAATTTTTGTGACTTTTCGGGGTTCGTTTGGACATTTTTATGCATTAATTGTGTTTTCAATGCATTTATGTGCATAATTCAAATTTGAACTACATGCACATGCTCCAGTGCATATAAATTGGTTGAAAAATCAAATATGTGTCCTTGGGTGCATGCTTAGGGCCCATGCAAGAAATGAGAATGAATTTCAAACACCAGTGCACCGTTAATTGCTGGCAAAACATTGAGTTGCTTGGTTTTTAAATTCTAGTAAATCCAAAACTCGTCTGAAATTCATGAAACTTGGCATGCTATCATGGAGCGGCATCAGCATGCCGTTGTACAAATTTTGTCCCATTTGGGGCAGGTTTGGGTATATGCTTCTCACAAAGCGGAGCTTCTCACAACAAGCATGATGGTTTTTGGTAGGGAACGTCCCACCTTTGGGGACAAAATGATATCCATTGCCTTTTATTGATTTCAAATTTGTTTCTTGTGTAAACATGGAACAACAGGAGTGTTGTGTGAAATTTTGTGATTTTGGGGTGTTCGTTTGGACATTTTTATGCATTAACTGAGTTTTCAATGCATTTATGTGCATTATTCAAATTTGAACTACATGCACATGCTCCAGTGCATATAAATTGGTTGAAAAATCAAATATGTGTCCTTGGGTGCATGCTTAGGTCCCATGCAACAAATGAGAATGAATTTCAAATACCGGGGCACCGTTGATTGCCGGCAAAACATTGAGATGCTTGGTTTTTAAATTCTAGTAAATCCAAAACTCGTCTTAAATTCATGAAACTTGGCATGCTATCATGGAGCGGCATCAACATGCCTTGGTACAAATTATGTCCCATTTGGGGCAGGCTTGGGTATATGCTTCTCACAATCCGGAGCTTCTCACAACAAGTATGATGGTTTTTGGTAGGGAACGTCCCACCTTTGGGGACAAAACGATATCCATTGCCTCTTATTGCTTTCTAATATTTTTTCTCATGTCAACATAGAAAAACAGGAGTGTTGTGTGAATTTTTGTCACTTTTCGGTGTTCGTTTGGACATTTTCATGCATTAACTGCGTTTCAATGCATTTATGTGCATAATTCAAATTTGAACTACATGCACATGCTCTAGTGCATATAAATTTGTTGAAAAATCAAATATGTGTCCTTGGGTGCATGCTTAGGTCCCATGCAAGAAATGAGAATGAATTTCAAACACCAGGGCACCGTTGATTGCCGGCAAAACATTGAGATGCCTGGTTTTTAAATTCCAGTAAATCCGAAACTCGTCTGAAATTCATTAAACTTGGCATGCTATCATGGAGCGGCATCAACATGTCGTGCTACAAATTTTGTCCCATTTGGGGCAGGTTTGGGTATATGCTTCTCACAAACCGGAGCTTCTCACAACAAGCATGATGGTTTTTGGTAGGGAACGTCCCACCTTTGGGGACAAAACGATATCCATTGCCTCTTATTGCTTTCTAATTTGTTTCACGTGTAAACATAGAAAAACAGGAGTGTTGTGTGATTTTTTGTGATTTTGGGGGTTCGTTTGGACATTTTTATGCATTAACTGAGTTTTTAATGCATTTATGTGCATAATTCAAATTTGAACTACATGCACATGTTCCAGTGCATATAAATTGGTTGAAAAATCAAATATGTGTCCTTGGGTGCATGCTTATGTCCCATGCAAGAAATGAGAATGAATTTCAAACACCGGGGCACCGTTGATTGCCGGCAAAACATTGAGATGCTTGGTTTTTAAATTCTAGTAAATCCAAAACTCGTCTGAAATTCATAAAACTTAGCATGCTACCATGGAGCGGCATCAACATACCGTGTTACAAATTTTGTCCCATTTGGGGTAGGTTTGGGTATATGCTTCTCACAAACCGGAGCTTCTCACAACAAGCATGATGGTTTTCGGTAGGGAACGTCCCACCTTTGGGGATGAAACGATATCCAATGCCTCTGATTGCTTTCAATTTTTTTTCTTATGTCAACATAGAACAACAGGAGTGTTGTTTGAATTTTTGTGAGTTTTTGGGGTTTATTTGGACTTTTTTATGCATTACATGAATTTTCAATGCATTTATGTGCATAATACAAATTTGAACTACATGCACATGCTCCAGTGCATATAAAATGGTTGAAAAATCAAATATGTGTCCTTGGGTGCATGCTTAGGTCCCATGCAAGAAATGAGAATGAATTTCAAACACCGGTGCACCATTAATTGCCGGCAAAACATTGAGCTGCTTGGTTTTTAAATTCTAGTAAATCCAAAACTCGTCCAAAAATCATGAAACTTGGCATGCTATCATGGAGGAGCATCAACATGCCGTGGTACAAATTTTGTCCCATTTGGGGCATGTTTGGGTATATGCTTCTCACGAACCAGAGCTTCTCAAAACAAGCATGATGGTTTTCGGTAGGGAACGTCCCACCTTTGGGGACAGAACAATATCCATTGCCTCTTATTGCTTTCAAATTTTTTTCTCATGTCAAAAAAGAACAACAGGAGTGTTGTGTGATTTTTTGTGATTTTTCGAGGTTCGTTTGGACATTTTTATGCATTAACTGAGTTTTCAATGCATTTACATGCAAAATTCAAATTTGAACTACATGCACATGCTGCAGTAAATATAAATTGGTTGAAAAAACAAATTTGTGTCCTTGGGTGCATGCTTAGGTCCCATGCAAAAAATGGGAATGAATTTCAAACACCAGGGCACCGTTGATTGCCGGCAAAACATTGAGATGCCTGGTTTTTTAAATTCTAGTAAATCCAAAACTCTTCTGAAATTCATGCAACTTGGCATGCTATCATGGAGCCGCATCAACATGCCGTGGTACAAATTTTGTCCCATTTGGGGCAGGTTTCGGTCTATGATTCTAACAAACCGGAGCTTCTCACAACAAGCATGATGGTTTTCGGTAGGGAACGTCCCACCTTTGGGGACGAAACGATATCCAATGCCTCTGATTACTTTCAATTTTTTTTCTTATGTCAACATAGAACAACAGGAGTGTTGGGTGAATTTTTGTGACTTTTCAGGGTTCGTTTGGACATTTTTATGCATTAACTGAGTTTTCAATGCATTTATGTGCATTATTCAAACTTGAACAACATGCACATGCTCCAGTGCATATAAATTGGTTGAAAAATCAAATGTGTGTCCTTCGGTGCATGCTTAAGTCCCATGCAAGAAATGGGAATGAATTTCAAACACCAGGGCACCGTTGATTGCCGGCAAAACATTGAGATGCCAGGTTTTTAAATTCTAGTAAATCCAAAACTCGTCTGAAATTCATGAAACTTGGCATGCTATCATGGAGCAGCATCAACATGCCGTGGTACAAATTTTGTCCCATTTGGGGCAGGTTTGGGTATATGCTTCTCACGAACCAGAGCTTCTCACAACAAGCATGATGGTTTTCGGTGGGGAACGTCCCTCCTTTGGGGACAAAACCATATCCATTACCTCTTATTGCTTTCTAATATTTTTTCTCGTGTCAAAAATGTACAACATGAGTGTTGTGTGTATTTTTGTGATTTTTCGGGGTTCGCTTGGACATGTTTATGCGTTAACTGGGTTTTCAATGCATTTATGTTCATAATTCAAATTAGAACTACATGCACATGCTGCAGTAAATATAAATTGGTTGAAAAATCAAATTTGTGTCCTTGGGTGCATGCTTAGGTCCCATGCAAGAAATGGTAATGAATTTCAAACACCAGGGCACCGTTGATTGCTGGCAAAACATTGAGATGCCTGGTTTTTAAATTCTAGTAAATCCAAAACTCGTCTGAAATTCATGAAACTTGGCATGTTATCATGGAGTGGCATCAACATGCCGTGGAACAAATTTTGTCCCATTTGGGGCAGGTTTGGCTCTATGCTTCTCACAAACCAGAGCTTCTTGCAACAAGCATGATGGTTTTTGGTAGGGAACGTGCCACCTTTGGGGACCAAAAGATATCCATTGCCTCTTATTGATTTCTAATTTTTTTCTCATGTCAACATAGAACAACAGGAGTGTTGTGTGAATTTTTGTGATTTTTTGAGGTTCGTTTGGAAATTTTTATGCATTAACTGAGTTTTCAATGCATTTACATGCAAAATTCAAATTTGAACTACATGCACATGCTACAGTAAATATAAATTGGTTGAAAAATCAAATTTGTGTCCTAGGATGCATGCTTAGGTCCCATGCAAGAAATGGGAATGAATTTCAAACACCAGGGCACCGTTGATTGCCGGCAAAACATTGAGATGCCTGGTTTTTAAATTCTAGCAAATCCCAAACTTGTCTGAAATTCATGAAACATGGTATGCTATCATGGTGCGGCATCAGCATGCCGTTGTACAAATTTTGTCCCATTTGCGGAAGGTTTGGGTATATGCTTCTCACAAACCGGAGCTTCTCACAATAATCATGATGGTTTTTTGTAGGGAACATCCCACCTTTGTGGATAAAACGATATCCATTGCCTGTTATTGCTTTCTAATTTTTTTTCTCGTGTCAACATAGAACAACAGGAGTGTTGTATGATTTTTTTTATTTTTCGGGGTTCGTTTGGACATTTTTATGCATTAACTGAGTTTTCAATGCATTTATGTGCATAATTCAAATGTGAACTACATGCAAATGCTCCAGTGCATATAAATTGGTTGAAAATCAAATCTGTGTCCTGGGGTGCATGCTTAGGTCCCAAGCAAGAAATGGGAATGAATTTCAAACACCAGGGCACCGTTGATTGCCGGCAAAACATTGAGATGCCTGGTTTATAAATTCTAGTTAATCCATAACTCGTCTGAAATTCATGAAACTTGGCATGCTATCATGGAGCGGCATCGACATGCCGTCGTACATATTTTCTCCCATTTGGGGCAGGTTTGGGTATATGCTTCTCACAACAAGCATGTTTGTTTTCGGTAGGGAACGTCCCACCTTTGGGGACGAAACGATATCCATTGCCTCTTATTGCTTTAAAAAAAAATCTCGTGTCAACATAGAACAACAGGAGTGTTGTGTGAATTTTTGTGATTTTGGGGGGTTCGTTTGGACATTTTTATGCATTAACTGAGTTTTCAATGCATTTATCTGTATAATTCAAATTTGAACGACATGCACATGCTCCAGTGCATATAAAATTGGTTGAAAAATCAAATATGTGTCCTTGGGTGCATGTTGAGGTCCCATGCAAGAAATGAGAATGAATTTCAAACACCAGGGCACCGTTGATTGCCGGCAAAACATTGAGATGCCTGTTTCCTAAATTCTATTAAATCCAAAACTCGTCTGAAATTCATGAAACTTGGAATGCTATCATGGAGAGGCATCAACATGCCGTGGTACAAATTTTGTCCCATTTGGGGTACGTTTGGGTATATGCTTCTCACAAACCGGAGCTTCTCAAAACAAGCATGATGGTTTTTGGTAGGGAACGTCCCACCTTTGGGGACGAAACGCTATCCATTGCCTCTTATTGCTTTCAATTTTTTTCTTATGTCAACATAGAACAACAGGAGTGTTGTGTGAATTTTTCTGACTTTTCGGGGTTCGTTTGGACATTTTTATGCATTAACTGAGTTTTCAATGCAATTATGTGCATTATACAAATTTGAACTACATGGACATGCTCCAGTGCATATAAATTGGTTGAAAAATCAAATGTGTGTCCTTGGGTGCATGATTAAGTCCCATGCAAGAATGGGAATGAATTTCAAACACCAGGGCACCGTTGATTGCCAGCAAAACGTTGAGATGCCTGGTTTTTAAATTCTAGTAAATCCAAAACTCGTATGAAATTCATGAAACTTGGCATGCTATCATGGAGCAGCATCAACATGCCGTGGTACAAATTTTGTCCCATTTGGGGCAGGTTTGGAGAGCTTCTCAGAACAAGCATGATGGTTTTCGGTAGGGAACGTCCCACCTTTGGGGACAGAACGATATCCATTGCCTCTTATTGCTTTCAAATTTTTTTCTCGTGTCAAAAAAGAACAACAGGAGTGTTGTGTGCTTTTTTGTGATTTTTCGAGGTTCGTTTGGACATTTTTATGAATTAACTGAGTTTTGAATGCATTTACATGCAAAATTCAAATTTGAACTACATGCACATGCTGCAGTAAATATAAATTGGTAGAAAAAACAAATTTGTGTCCTTGGGTGCATGCTTAGGTCCCATGCAAAAAATGGGAATAAATTGCAAACACCAGGGCGCAGTTGATTGCCAGCAAAACATTGAGATGCCTATTTTTTAAATTCTAGTAAATCCAAAACTCATCTGAAATTCTCGAAACTTGCCATGCTGTCATGGAGCGGCATCAACATGCCGTGGTACAAATTTTGTCCCATTTGGGGCAGGTTTGGGTCTATGCTTCTCACAAACCGGAGCTTCTCACGACAAGCATGATGGTTTTCGGTAGGGAACGTCCCACCTTTGGGGACGAAACGATATCCAATGCCTCTGATTGCTTTCAATTTTTTTTCTTATGTCAACATAGAAGAATAGGAGTGTTGGGTGAATTTTTGTGACTTTTCGGGGTTCGTTTGGACATTTTATGCATTAACTGAGTTTTCAATGCATTTCTGTGCATTATTCAAATCTGAACTACATGCACATGCTCCAGTGCATATAAATTGGTTGAAAAATCAAATGTGTGTCCTTCGGTGCATGCTTAAGTCCCATGCAAGAAATGGGAATGAATTTCAAATACCAGGGCACCGTTGATTGCCGGCAAAACATTGAGATGCCTGGTTTTTAAATTCTAGTAAATCCAAAACTCGTCTGAAATTCATGAAACTTGGCATGCTATCATGGAGCAGCATCAACATGCGGTGGTACAAATTTTGTCCCATTTGGGGCAGGTTTGGGTATATGCTTCTCACGAACCAGAGCTTCTCAGAACAAGCATGATGGTTTTCGGTAGGGAACGTCCCTCCTTTGGGGACAAAACCATATCCATTACCTCTTATTGACTTCCAATATTTTTTCTCGTGTCAAAAAAGTACAACATGAGTGTTGTGTGAATTTTTGTAATTTTTCGGGGTTCGCTTGGACATGTTTACGCATTAACTGGGTTTTCAATGCATTTATGTTCATAATTCAAATTAGAACTACATGCACATGCTGCAGTAAATATAAATTGGTTGAAAAATCAAATAGTGTCCTTGGGTTCATGCTTAGGTCCCATGCAAGAAATGGGAATGAATTTCAAACACCAGGGCACCATTGATTGCCGGCAAAACATTGAGATGCCTGGTTTTTAAATTCTAGTAAATCCAAAACTCGTCTGAAATTCATGAAACTTGGCATGCTATCATGGAGTGGCATCAACATGCCGTGGTACAAATTTTGTCCCATTTGGGGCAGGTTTGGGTCTATGCTTCTCACAAACTAGAGCTTCTTGCAACAAGCATGATGGTTTTTGGTAGGGAACGTGCCACCTTTGGGGACAAAACGATATCCATTGCCTCTTATTGCTTTCTAATTTTTTCTCATGTCAACATAGAACAACAGGAGTGTTGTGTGAATTTTTGTGATTTTTCGAGGTTCGTTTGGACATTTTTATGGATTAACTGAGTTTTCAATGGATTTACATGCAAAATTCAAATTTGAATTACATGCACATGCTGCAGTAAATATAAATTGGTTGAAAAATCAAATTTGTGTCCTAGGGTGCATGATTAGGTCCCATGCAAGAAATGGGAATGAATTTCAAACACCAGGGCACCGTTGATTGCCGGCAAAACATTGAGATGCCTGGTTTTTAATTCTTGTAAATCCCAAACTCGTCTGAAATTCATGAAACATCGCAT
The DNA here is from genome assembly GCF_056163025.1 of Triticum urartu. Lineage (NCBI taxonomy): Eukaryota > Viridiplantae > Streptophyta > Magnoliopsida > Poales > Poaceae > Triticum > Triticum urartu. Next base: position 356,413,192 of record NC_141876.1, on the reverse strand, counting down.
GCTATCATGGTGCGGCATCAGCATGCCGTAGTAGAAATTTTGTCCCATTTGGGGAAGGTTTGGGTATATGTTTCTCACAAACCGGAGATTCTCACAACAATTATGATGGTCTTCGGTAGGGAACGTCCCACCTTTCGGGACCAAACGATATACATTGCCTCTTGTTGCTTTCAATTTTTTTATCGTGTCAACATAGAACAACAGGAGTGTTGTGTGAATTTTTGTGATTTTTCGGGGTTCGTTTGGACATTTTTATGCATTAACTAAGTTTCCAATGCATCTATGTGCATAATTCAAATTTGAACTACATGCACATGCTCCAGTGCATATAAATTGGTTGAAAAATCAAATTTGTTTACTTGGGTGCATGCTTAAGTCCCATGCAAGAAATGGGAATGAATTTAAACACCAGGGCACCGTTGATTGCCGGCAAAACATTGAGATGCCTGGTTTTTAAATTCTAGTTAATCCAAAACTCGTCTGAAATTCATGAAACTTGGCATGCTATCATGGAGCGGCATCAACATGCCGTGGTACAAATTTTGTCCCAATTGGGGCAGGTTTGCGTATATGCTTCTCACAAACCGGAGCTTCTCACACCAAGCATGATGGTTTTCGGTAGGGAACGTCCCTCCTTTGGGGACGAAACGATATCCATTGCATCTTATTGATTTTAATTTTTTTCTCATGTGAACATAGAACAACATGAGTGTTGTGTGAATTTTTGTGATTTTTCGGGATTCGTTTGGACATTTTTATGCATTTACTGAGTTTTCAATGCATTTATGTGCATTATTCAATTTGGAACTACATGCACATGCTCCAGTGCATATAAATTGGTTGAAAAATCAAATATGTGTCCTTGGGTGCATGCTTAGGTCCCATGCAAGAAATGGGAATGAATTTCAAACACCAGGGCACCGTTGATTGCCGGCAAAACATTGAGATGCCTGGTTTTTAAATTCTAGTAAATCCAAAACTCGTCTGAAATTCATGAAACTTGGCATGCTATCATGGAGCGGCATCAGTATGCCGTGGTACAAATTTTCTCCCATTTGGGGGTAGGTTTGGGTATATGGTTCTCATAAACCGGAGCTTCTCACACCAAGCATGATGGTTTTCGGTAGGGAACGTCCCACCTTTGGGGACGAAATGATATCCATTGCCTCTTATTGCTTTCAAATTTTTTTATCGTGTCAACATAGAACAACAGGAGTGTTGCGTGAATTTTTTGATTTTTTGGGGTTTGTTTGGACATTTTTATGCTTTAATTGAGTTTCCAATGCATCTATGTGCATAATTCAAATTTGAACTACATGCACATGCTCCAGTGCATATAAATTGGTTGAAAAATCAAATTTATGTCCTTGGGTGCATGCTTAAGTCCCATGCAAGAAATGGGAATGGATTTAAACACCAGGGCACCGTTGATTGCCGGCAAAACATTGAGATGCCTGGTTTTTAAATTCTAGTAAATCCAAAACTCGTCTGAAATTCATGAAACTTGCATGCTATCATGGAGCGGCATCAACATGCCGTGGTACAAATTTGGTCCCATTTGGGGCGGGTTTGGGTATATGCTTCTCACAAACCGGAGCTTCTCACAACAAGCATGATGGTTTTCGGTAGGGAACGTCCCACCTTTGGGGACGAAACGATATCCATTGCCTCTTAATGCTTTCATTTTTTTCTCATGTCAACATAGAACAACAGGAGTCTTGTGTAAATTTTTGTGATTCTGGTGGGTTCGTTTGGACTTGTTTATGCATTAACTGGGTTTTCAATGCATTTATGTTCATAATTCAAATTTGAACTACATGCACATCCTCCAGTGCATATAAATTGGTTGAAAAAAATCAAATTTGTGTCCTTGGGTGCATGCTTAGGTCCCATGCAAGAAATGGGAATGAATTTCAAACACCAGGGCACCGTTGATTGCCGGCAAAACATTCAGATGCCTGGTTTTTAAATTCTAGTAAATCCAAAACTCGTCTGAAATTCATGAAACTTGGCATGCTACCATGGAGTGACATCAACATGCTGTGGTACAAATTTTGTCCCATTTGGGGCAGGTTTGGGTATATGCTTCTCACAAACCGGAGCTTCTCACAACAAGCATGATGGTTTTTGGTAGGGAGCGTCCCACCATTGGGGACAAAATGATATCCACTGTCTCTTATTGCTTTCTAATTTTTTTCTCGTGTCAACATAGAACAACAGGAGTGTGGCGTGAATTTTTGTGATTTTTCAGGGTTTGTTTGGACATTTTTATGCATTAACTGAGTTTTCAATGCATTTATGTGAATAATTCAAATTCGAACTACATCCACATGCTCCGGTGCATATAAATTGGTTGCAAAATCGAATATGTGTCCTTGGGTGCATGCTTAGGTCCCATGCAATAAATGGGAATGAATTTCGAACACCAGGGCACCATTGATTGCCGGAAAAACATTGAGATGCTTGGTTTTTAAATTCTAGTAAATCCAAAACTCGTCTAAAATTCATGAAACTTGGCATGCTATCATGGAGCGGCATCAACATGCCGTAGTAGAAATTTTGTCCCATTTGGGGAAGGTTTGGGTATATGTTTCTCACAAACCGGAGATTCTCACAACAATTATGATGGTCTTCGGTAGGGAACGTCCCACCTTTGGGGACCAAACGATATACATTGCCTCTTGTTGCTTTCAATTTTTTTATCGTGTCAACATAGAACAACAGGAGTGTTGTGTGAATTTTTGTGATTTTTCGGGGTTCGTTTGGACATTTTTATGCATTAACTAAGTTTCCAATGCATCTATGTGCATAATTCAAATTTGAACTACATGCACATGCTCCAGTGCATATAAATTGGTTGAAAAATCAAATTTGTGTACTTGGGTGCATGCTTAAGTCCCATGCAAGAAATGGGAATGAATTTAAACACCAGGGCACCGTTGATTGCCGGCAAAACATTGAGATGCCTGGTTTTTAAATTCTAGTAAATCCAAAACTCGTCTGAAATTCATGAAACTTGGCATGCTATCATGGAGCGGCATCAACATGCCGTGGTACAAATTTTGTCCCAATTGGGGCAGGTTTGGGTATATGCTTCTCACAAACGGGAGCTTCTCACACCAAGCATGATGGTTTTCGGTAGGGAACGTCCCTCCTTTGGGGACGAAACGATATCCATTGCATCTTATTGATTTTAATTTTTTTTCTCATGTGAACATAGAACAACATGAGTGTTGTGTGAATTTTTGTGATTTTTCGGGATTCGTTTGGACATTTTTATGCATTTACTGAGTTTTCAATGCATTTATGTGCATTATTCAATTTCGAACTACATGCACATGCTCCAGTGCATATAAATTGGTTGAAAAATCAAATATGTGTCCTTGGGTGCATGCTTAGGTCCCATGCAAGAAATGGGAATGAATTTCAAACACCAGGGCACCGTTGATTGCCGGCAAAACATTGAGATGCCTGGTTTTTAAATTCTAGTAAATCCAAAACTCGTCTGAAATTCATGAAACTTGGCATGCTATCATGGAGCGGCATCAGTATGCCGTGGTACAAATTTTCTCCCATTTGGGGGTAGGTTTGGGTATATGGTTCTCATAAACCGGAGCTTCTCACACCAAGCATGATGGTTTTCGGTAGGGAACGTCCCACCTTTGGGGACGAAATGATATCAATTGCCTCTTATTGCTTTCAAATTTTTTTATCGTGTCAACATAGAACAACAGGAGTGTTGCGTGAATTTTTTGATTTTTTGGGGTTTGTTTGGACATTTTTATGCTTTAATTGAGTTTCCAATGCATCCATGTGCATAATTCAAATTTGAACTACATGCACATGCTCCAGTGCATATAAATTGGTTGAAAAATCAAATTTATGTCCTTGGGTGCATGCTTAAGTCCCATTAAAGAAATGGGAATGAATTTCAAACACCAGGGCACCGTTGATTGCTGGCAAAACATTGAGATGCCTGGTATTTAAATTCTAGTAAATCCAAAACTCATCTGAAATTCATGAAACTTGGCATGCTATCATGGAGCGGCATCAACAGGCCTTGGTACAAATTTTGTCCCATTTGGGGCAGGTTTGGGTATATGCTTCTCATGAACCAGAGCTTCTCACAACAAGCATTATGGTCTTTGCTAGGGAACGTCCCACCTTTGGGGATGAAACGATATCCATTGCCTCTTATTGCTTTCAAATTTTTTTCGTGTCAAAAAAGAACAACAGGAGTGTTGTGTGAATTTTCGTGATTTTTCGGTGTTCGTTTGGACATGTTTATGCATTAACTGGGTTTTCAATGCATTTATGTTCATAATTCAAATTTGAACCACATGCACATGCTCCAGTGAATATAAAATGGTTGAAACATCAAATTTGTGTCCTTCGGTGCTTGTTTAGGTCCCATGCAAGAAATGGGAATGAATTTCAAACACCAGGCCACCGTTGATTGCTAGCAAAACATTCAGATGCCTTGTTTTCAAATTCTAGTAAATCCAAAACTCGTCTGAAATTCATGAAACTTGGCATGCTATCATGGAGCGGCATCAACATGCCGTGGTACAAATTTGGTCCCATTTGGGGCAGGTTTGGGTATATGCTTCTCACAAACCGGAGCTTCTCACAACAAGCATGATGGTTTTCGGTAGGGAACGTCCCACCTTTGGGGACGAAACGATATCCATTACCTCTTAATGCTTTCATTTTTTTCTCATGTCAACATAGAACAACAGGAGTGTTGTGTAAATTTTTGTGATTCTGGTGGGTTCGTTTGGACATTTTTATGCATTAACTGAGTTTTCAATGCATTTATGTGAATAATTCAAATTCGAACTACATCCACATGCTCCGGTGCATATAAATTGGTTGAAAAATCGAATATGTGTCCTTGGGTGCATGCTTAGGTCCCATGCAATAAATGGGAATGAATTTCGAACACCAGGGCACCATTGATTGCCGGAAAAACATTGAGATGCTTGGTTTTTAAATTCTAGTAAATCCAAAACTCGTCTAAAATTCATGAAACTTGGCATGCTATCATGGAGCGGCATCAACATGCCGTAGTAGAAATTTTGTCCCATTTGGGGAAGGTTTGGGTATATGTTTCTCACAAACCGGAGATTCTCACAACAATTATGATGGTCTTCGGTAGGGAACGTCCCACCTTTGGGGACCAAACGATATACATTGCCTCTTGTTGCTTTCAATTTTTTTATCGTGTCAACATAGAACAACAGGAGTGTTGTGTGAATTTTTGTGATTTTTCGGGGTTCGTTTGGACATTTTTATGCATTAACTAAGTTTCCAATGCATCTATGTGCATAATTCAAATTTGAACTACATGCACATGCTCCAGTGCATATAAATTGGTTGAAAAATCAAATTTGTGTACTTGGGTTCATGCTTAAGTCCCATGCAAGAAATGGGAATGAATTTAAACACCAGGGCACCGTTGATTGCCGGCAAAACATTGAGATGCCCGGTTTTTAAATTCTAGTAAATCCAAAACTCGTCTGAAATTCATGAAACTTGGCATGCTATCATGGAGCGGCATCAACATGCCGTGGTACAAATTTTGTCCCAATTGGGGCAGGTTTGGGTATATGCTTCTCACAAACGGGAGCTTCTCACACCAAGCATGATGGTTTTCGGTAGGGAACGTCCCTCCTTTGGGGACGAAACGATATCCATTGCATCTTATTGATTTTAATTTTTTTTCTCATGTGAACATAGAACAACATGAGTGTTGTGTGAATTTTTGTGATTTTTCGGGATTCGTTTGGACATTTTTATGCATTTACTGAGTTTTCAATGCATTTATGTGCATTATTCAATTTCGAACTACATGCACATGCTCCAGTGCATATAAATTGGTTGAAAAATCAAATATGTGTCCTTGGGTGCATGCTTAGGTCCCATGCAAGAAATGGGAATGAATTTCAAACACCAGGGCACCGTTGATTGCCGGCAAAACATTGAGATGCCTGGTTTTTAAATTCTAGTAAATCCAAAACTCGTCTGAAATTCATGAAACTTGGCATGCTATCATGGAGCGGCATCAGTATGCCGTGGTACAAATTTTCTCCCATTTGGGGGTAGGTTTGGGTATATGGTTCTCATAAACCGGAGCTTCTCACACCAAGCATGATGGTTTTCGGTAGGGAACGTCCCACCTTTGGGGACGAAATGATATCAATTGCCTCTTATTGCTTTCAAATTTTTTTATCGTGTCAACATAGAACAACAGGAGTGTTGCGTGAATTTTTTGATTTTTTGGGGTTTGTTTGGACATTTTTATGCTTTAATTGAGTTTCCAATGCATCCATGTGCATAATTCAAATTTGAACTACATGCACATGCTCCAGTGCATATAAATTGGTTGAAAAATCAAATTTATGTCCTTGGGTGCATGCTTAAGTCCCATTAAAGAAATGGGAATGAATTTCAAACACCAGGGCACCGTTGATTGCTGGCAAAACATTGAGATGCCTGGTATTTAAATTCTAGTAAATCCAAAACTCATCTGAAATTCATGAAACTTGGCATGCTATCATGGAGCGGCATCAACAGGCCTTGGTACAAATTTTGTCCCATTTGGGGCAGGTTTGGGTATATGCTTCTCATGAACCAGAGCTTCTCACAACAAGCATTATGGTCTTTGCTAGGGAACGTCCCACCTTTGGGGATGAAACGATATCCATTGCCTCTTATTGCTTTCAAATTTTTTTCGTGTCAAAAAAGAACAACAGGAGTGTTGTGTGAATTTTCGTGATTTTTCGGTGTTCGTTTGGACATGTTTATGCATTAACTGGGGTTTCAATGCATTTATGTTCATAATTCAAATTTGAACTACATGCACATGCTCCAGTGAATATAAAATGGTTGAAACATCAAATTTGTGTCCTTCGGTGCTTGTTTAGGTCCCATGCAAGAAATGGGAATGAATTTCAAACACCAGGCCACCGTTGATTGCTAGCAAAACATTCAGATGCCTTGTTTTCAAATTCTAGTAAATCCAAAACTCGTCTGAAATTCATGAAACTTGGCATGCTATCATGGAGCGGCATCAACATGCCGTGGTACAAATTTGGTCCCATTTGGGGCAGGTTTGGGTATATGCTTCTCACAAACCGGAGCTTCTCACAACAAGCATGATGGTTTTCGGTAGGGAACGTCCCACCTTTGGGGACGAAACGATATCCATTACCTCTTAATGCTTTCATTTTTTTCTCATGTCAACATAGAACAACAGGAGTGTTGTGTAAATTTTTGTGATTCTGGTGGGTTCGTTTGGACATTTTTATGCATTAACTGAGTTTTCAATGCATTTATGTGAATAATTCAAATTCGAACTACATCCACATGCTCCGGTGCATATAAATTGGTTGAAAAATCGAATATGTGTCCTTGGGTGCATGCTTAGGTCCCATGCAATAAATGGGAATGAATTTCGAACACCAGGGCACCATTGATTGCCGGAAAAACATTGAGATGCTTGGTTTTTAAATTCTAGTAAATCCAAAACTCGTCTAAAATTCATGAAACTTGGCATGCTATCATGGAGCGGCATCAACATGCCGTAGTAGAAATTTTGTCCCATTTGGGGAAGGTTTGGGTATATGTTTCTCACAAACCGGAGATTCTCACAACAATTATGATGGTCTTCGGTAGGGAACGTCCCACCTTTGGGGACCAAACGATATACATTGCCTCTTGTTGCTTTCAATTTTTTTATCGTGTCAACATAGAACAACAGGAGTGTTGTGTGAATTTTTGTGATTTTTCGGGGTTCGTTTGGACATTTTTATGCATTAACTAAGTTTCCAATGCATCTATGTGCATAATTCAAATTTGAACTACATGCACATGCTCCAGTGCATATAAATTGGTTGAAAAATCAAATTTGTGTACTTGGGTTCATGCTTAAGTCCCATGCAAGAAATGGGAATGAATTTAAACACCAGGGCACCGTTGATTGCCGGCAAAACATTGAGATGCCTGGTTTTTAAATTCTAGTAAATCCAAAACTCGTCTGAAATTCATGAAACTTGGCATGCTATCATGGAGCGGCATCAACATGCCGTGGTACAAATTTTGTCCCAATTGGGGCAGGTTTGGGTATATGCTTCTCACAAACGGGAGCTTCTCACACCAAGCATGATGGTTTTCGGTAGGGAACGTCCCTCCTTTGGGGACGAAACGATATCCATTGCATCTTATTGATTTTAATTTTTTTTCTCATGTGAACATAGAACAACATGAGTGTTGTGTGAATTTTTGTGATTTTTCGGGATTCGTTTGGACATTTTTATGCATTTACTGAGTTTTCAATGCATTTATGTGCATTATTCAATTTCGAACTACATGCACATGCTCCAGTGCATATAAATTGGTTGAAAAATCAAATATGTGTCCTTGGGTGCATGCTTAGGTCCCATGCAAGAAATGGGAATGAATTTCAAACACCAGGGCACCGTTGATTGCCGGCAAAACATTGAGATGCCTGGTTTTTAAATTCTAGTAAATCCAAAACTCGTCTGAAATTCATGAAACTTGGCATGCTATCATGGAGCGGCATCAGTATGCCGTGGTACAAATTTTCTCCCATTTGGGGGTAGGTTTGGGTATATGGTTCTCATAAACCGGAGCTTCTCACACCAAGCATGATGGTTTTCGGTAGGGAACGTCCCACCTTTGGGGACGAAATGATATCAATTGCCTCTTATTGCTTTCAAATTTTTTTATCGTGTCAACATAGAACAACAGGAGTGTTGCGTGAATTTTTTGATTTTTTGGGGTTTGTTTGGACATTTTTATGCTTTAATTGAGTTTCCAATGCATCCATGTGCATAATTCAAATTTGAACTACATGCACATGCTCCAGTGCATATAAATTGGTTGAAAAATCAAATTTATGTCCTTGGGTGCATGCTTAAGTCCCATTAAAGAAATGGGAATGAATTTCAAACACCAGGGCACCGTTGATTGCTGGCAAAACATTGAGATGCCTGGTATTTAAATTCTAGTAAATCCAAAACTCATCTGAAATTCATGAAACTTGGCATGCTATCATGGAGCGGCATCAACAGGCCTTGGTACAAATTTTGTCCCATTTGGGGCAGGTTTGGGTATATGCTTCTCATGAACCAGAGCTTCTCACAACAAGCATTATGGTCTTTGCTAGGGAACGTCCCACCTTTGGGGATGAAACGATATCCATTGCCTCTTATTGCTTTCAAATTTTTTTCGTGTCAAAAAAGAACAACAGGAGTGTTGTGTGAATTTTCGTGATTTTTCGGTGTTCGTTTGGACATGTTTATGCATTAACTGGGTTTTCAATGCATTTATGTTCATAATTCAAATTTGAACTACATGCACATGCTCCAGTGAATATAAAATGGTTGAAACATCAAATTTGTGTCCTTCGGTGCTTGTTTAGGTCCCATGCAAGAAATGGGAATGAATTTCAAACACCAGGCCACCGTTGATTGCTAGCAAAACATTCAGATGCCTTGTTTTCAAATTCTAGTAAATCCAAAACTCGTCTGAAATTCATGAAACTTGGCATGCTATCATGGAGCGGCATCAACATGCCGTGGTACAAATTTGGTCCCATTTGGGGCAGGTTTGGGTATATGCTTCTCACAAACCGGAGCTTCTCACAACAAGCATGATGGTTTTCGGTAGGGAACGTCCCACCTTTGGGGACGAAACGATATCCATTACCTCTTAATGCTTTCATTTTTTTCTCATGTCAACATAGAACAACAGGAGTGTTGTGTAAATTTTTGTGATTCTGGTGGGTTCGTTTGGACATTTTTATGCATTAACTGAGTTTTCAATGCATTTATGTGAATAATTCAAATTCGAACTACATCCACATGCTCCGGTGCATATAAATTGGTTGAAAAATCGAATATGTGTCCTTGGGTGCATGCTTAGGTCCCATGCAATAAATGGGAATGAATTTCGAACACCAGGGCACCATTGATTGCCGGAAAAACATTGAGATGCTTGGTTTTTAAATTCTAGTAAATCCAAAACTCGTCTAAAATTCATGAAACTTGGCATGCTATCATGGAGCGGCATCAACATGCCGTAGTAGAAATTTTGTCCCATTTGGGGAAGGTTTGGGTATATGTTTCTCACAAACCGGAGATTCTCACAACAATTATGATGGTCTTCGGTAGGGAACGTCCCACCTTTGGCGACCAAACGATATACATTGCCTCTTGTTGCTTTCAATTTTTTTATCGTGTCAACATAGAACAACAGGAGTGTTGTGTGAATTTTTGTGATTTTTCGGGGTTCGTTTGGACATTTTTATGCATTAACTAAGTTTCCAATGCATCTATGTGCATAATTCAAATTTGAACTACATGCACATGCTCCAGTGCATATAAATTGGTTGAAAAATCAAATTTGTGTACTTGGGTGCATGCTTAAGTCCCATGCAAGAAATGGGAATGAATTTAAACACCAGGGCACCGTTGATTGCCGGCAAAACATTGAGATGCCTGGTTTTTAAATTCTAGTAAATCCAAAACTCGTCTGAAATTCATGAAACTTGGCATGCTATCATGGAGCGGCATCAACATGCCGTGGTACAAATTTTGTCCCAATTGGGGCAGGTTTGGGTATATGCTTCTCACAAACGGGAGCTTCTCACACCAAGCATGATGGTTTTCGGTAGGGAACGTCCCTCCTTTGGGGACGAAACGATATCCATTGCATCTTATTGATTTTAATTTTTTTTCTCATGTGAACATAGAACAACATGAGTGTTGTGTGAATTTTTGTGATTTTTCGGGATTCGTTTGGACATTTTTATGCATTTACTGAGTTTTCAATGCATTTATGTGCATTATTCAATTTCGAACTACATGCACATGCTCCAGTGCATATAAATTGGTTGAAAAATCAAATATGTGTCCTTGGGTGCATGCTTAGGTCCCATGCAAGAAATGGGAATGAATTTCAAACACCAGGGCACCGTTGATTGCCGGCAAAACATTGAGATGCCTGGTTTTTAAATTCTAGTAAATCCAAAACTCGTCTGAAATTCATGAAACTTGGCATGCTATCATGGAGCGGCATCAGTATGCCGTGGTACAAATTTTGTCCCATTTGGGGGTAGTTTTGGGTATATGGTTCTCATAAACCGGAGCTTCTCACACCAAGCATGATGGTTTTCGGTAGGGAACGTCCCACCTTTGGGGACGAAATGATATCAATTGCCTCTTATTGCTTTCAAATTTTTTTATCGTGTCAACATAGAACAACAGGAGTGTTGCGTGAATTTTTTGATTTTTTGGGGTTTGTTTGGACATTTTTATGCTTTAATTGAGTTTCCAATGCATCCATGTGCATAATTCAAATTTGAACTACATGCACATGCTCCAGTGCATATAAATTGGTTGAAAAATCAAATTTATGTCCTTGGGTGCATGCTTAAGTCCCATTAAAGAAATGGGAATGAATTTCAAACACCAGGGCACCGTTGATTGCTGGCAAAACATTGAGATGCCTGGTATTTAAATTCTAGTAAATCCAAAACTCATCTGAAATTCATGAAACTTGGCATGCTATCATGGAGCGGCATCAACAGGCCTTGGTACAAATTTTGTCCCATTTGGGGCAGGTTTGGGTATATGCTTCTCATGAACCAGAGCTTCTCACAACAAGCATTATGGTCTTTGCTAGGGAACGTCCCACCTTTGGGGATGAAACGATATCCATTGCCTCTTATTGCTTTCAAATTTTTTTCGTGTCAAAAAAGAACAACAGGAGTGTTGTGTGAATTTTCGTGATTTTTCGGTGTTCGTTTGGACATGTTTATGCATTAACTGGGTTTTCAATGCATTTATGTTCATAATTCAAATTTGAACTACATGCACATGCTCCAGTGAATATAAAATGGTTGAAACATCAAATTTGTGTCCTTCGGTGCTTGTTTAGGTCCCATGCAAGAAATGGGAATGAATTTCAAACACCAGGCCACCGTTGATTGCTAGCAAAACATTCAGATGCCTTGTTTTCAAATTCTAGTAAATCCAAAACTCGTCTGAAATTCATGAAACTTGGCATGCTATCATGGAGCGGCATCAACATGCCGTGGTACAAATTTGGTCCCATTTGGGGCAGGTTTGGGTATATGCTTCTCACAAACCGGAGCTTCTCACAACAAGCATGATGGTTTTCGGTAGGGAACGTCCCACCTTTGGGGACGAAACGATATCCATTACCTCTTAATGCTTTCATTTTTTTCTCATGTCAACATAGAACAACAGGAGTGTTGTGTAAATTTTTGTGATTCTGGTGGGTTCGTTTGGACATTTTTATGCATTAACTGAGTTTTCAATGCATTTATGTGAATAATTCAAATTCGAACTACATCCACATGCTCCGGTGCATATAAATTGGTTGAAAAATCGAATATGTGTCCTTGGGTGCATGCTTAGGTCCCATGCAATAAATGGGAATGAATTTCGAACACCAGGGCACCATTGATTGCCGGAAAAACATTGAGATGCTTGGTTTTTAAATTCTAGTAAATCCAAAACTCGTCTAAAATTCATGAAACTTGGCATGCTATCATGGAGCGGCATCAACATGCCGTAGTAGAAATTTTGTCCCATTTGGGGAAGGTTTGGGTATATGTTTCTCACAAACCGGAGATTCTCACAACAATTATGATGGTCTTCGGTAGGGAACGTCCCACCTTTGGCGACCAAACGATATACATTGCCTCTTGTTGCTTTCAATTTTTTTATCGTGTCAACATAGAACAACAGGAGTGTTGTGTGAATTTTTGTGATTTTTCGGGGTTCGTTTGGACATTTTTATGCATTAACTAAGTTTCCAATGCATCTATGTGCATAATTCAAATTTGAACTACATGCACATGCTCCAGTGCATATAAATTGGTTGAAAAATCAAATTTGTGTACTTGGGTGCATGCTTAAGTCCCATGCAAGAAATGGGAATGAATTTAAACACCAGGGCACCGTTGATTGCCGGCAAAACATTGAGATGCCTGGTTTTTAAATTCTAGTAAATCCAAAACTCGTCTGAAATTCATGAAACTTGGCATGCTATCATGGAGCGGCATCAACATGCCGTGGTACAAATTTTGTCCCAATTGGGGCAGGTTTGGGTATATGCTTCTCACAAACGGGAGCTTCTCACACCAAGCATGATGGTTTTCGGTAGGGAACGTCCCTCCTTTGGGGACGAAACGATATCCATTGCATCTTATTGATTTTAATTTTTTTTTCTCATGTGAACATAGAACAACATGAGTGTTGTGTGAATTTTTGTGATTTTTCGGGATTCGTTTGGACATTTTTATGCATTTACTGAGTTTTCAATGCATTTATGTGCATTATTCAATTTTGAACTACATGCACATGCTCCAGTGCATATAAATTGGTTGAAAAATCAAATATGTGTCCTTGGGTGCATGCTTAGGTCCCATGCAAGAAATGGGAATGAATTTCAAACACCAGGGCACCGTTGATTGCCGGCAAAACATTGAGATGCCTGGTTTTTAAATTCTATTAAATCCAAAACTCGTCTGAAATTCATGAAACTTGGCATGCTATCATGGAGCGGCATCAGTATGCCGTGGTACAAATTTTCTCCCACTTGGGGGTAGGTTTGGGTATATGGTTCTCATAAACCGGAGCTTCTCACACCAAGCATGATGGTTTTCGGTAGGGAACGTCCCACCTTTGGGGACGAAATGATATCCATTGCCTCTTATTGCTTTCAAATTTTTTTATCGTGTCAACATAGAACAACAGGAGTGTTGCGTGAATTTTTTGATTTTTTGGGGTTTGTTTGGACATTTTTATGCTTTAATTGAGTTTCCAATGCATCTATGTGCATAATTCAAATTTGAACTACATGCACATGCTCCAGTGCATATAAATTGGTTGAAAAATCAAATTTATGTCCTTTGGTGCATGCTTAAGTCCCATTAAAGAAATGGGAATGAATTTCAAACACCAGGGCACCGTTGATTGCTGGCAAAACATTGAGATGCCTGGTATTTAAATTCTAGTAAATCCAAAACTCATCTGAAATTCATGAAACTTGGCATGCTATCATGGAGCGGCATCAACAGGCCTTGGTACAAATTTTGTCCCATTTGGGGCAGGTTTGGGTATATGCTTCTCATGAACCAGAGCTTCTCACAACAAGCATTATGGTCTTTGCTAGGGAACGTCCCACCTTTGGGGATGAAACGATATCCATTGCCTCTTATTGCTTTCAAATTTTTTTCGTGTCAAAAAAGAACAACAGGAGTGTTGTGTGAATTTTCGTGATTTTTCGGTGTTCGTTTGGACATGTTTATGCATTAACTGGGTTTTCAATGCATTTATGTTCATAATTCAAATTTGAACTACATGCACATGCTCCAGTGAATATAAAATGGTTGAAACATCAAATTTGTGTCCTTCGGTGCTTGTTTAGGTCCCATGCAAGAAATGGGAATGAATTTCAAACACCAGGCCACCGTTGATTGCTGGCAAAACATTCAGATGCCTTGTTTTCAAATTCTAGTAAATCCAAAACTCGTCTGAAATTCATGAAACTTGGCATGCTATCATGGAGCGGCATCAACATGCCGTGGTACAAATTTGGTCCCATTTGGGGCAGGTTTGGGTATATGCTTCTCACAAACCGGAGCTTCTCACAACAAGCATGATGGTTTTCGGTAGGGAACGTCCCACCTTTGGGGACGAAGCGATATCCATTACCTCTTAATGCTTTCATTTTTTTCTCATGTCAACATAGAACAACAGGAGTGTTGTGTAAATTTTTGTGATTCTGGTGGGTTCGTTTGGACTTGTTTGTGCATTAACTGGGTTTTCAATGCATTTATGTTCATAATTCAAATTTGAACTACATGCACATCCTCCAGTGCATATAAATTGGTTGAAAAAAATCAAATTTGTGTCCTTGGGTGCATGCTTAGGTCCCATGCAAGAAATGGGAATGAATTTCAAACACCAGGGCACCGTTGATTGCCGGCAAAACATTCAGATGCCTGGTTTTTAAATTATAGTAAATCCAGAACTCATCTGAAATTCATGAAACTTGGCATGCTACCATGGAGTGACATCAACATGCTGTGGTACAAATTTTTCTCATTTGGGGCAGGTTTGGGTATATGCTTCTCACAAACCGGAGCTTCTCACAACAAGCATGATGGTTTTTGGTAGGGAGCGTCCCACCATTGGGGACAAAATGATATCCACTGTCTCTTATTGCTTTCTAATTTCTTTCTCGTGTCAACATAGAACAACAGGAGTGTGGCGTGAATTTTTGTGATTTTTCAGGGTTTGTTTGGACATTTTTATGCATTAACTAAGTTTTCAATGCATTTATGTTCATAATTCAAATCTGAACTACATGCACATGCTCCGCTGCATATAAATTGGTTGAAAAATCGAATATGTGTCCTTGGGTGCATGCTTAGGTCCCATGCAATAAATGGGAATGAATTTCGAACACCAGGGCACCATTGATTGCCGGAAAAACATTGAGATGCCTGGTTTTAAATTCTAGTAAATCCAAAACTCGTCTAAAATACATGAAACTTGGCATGCTATCATGGAGCGGCATCAACATGCCGTAGTAGAAATTTTGTCCCATTTGGGGAAGGTTTGGGTATATGTTTCTCACAAACCGGAGATTCTCACAACAATTATGATGGTCTTCGGTAGGGAACGTCCCACCTTTGGGGACCAAACGATATACATTGCCTCTTGTTGCTTTCAATTTTTTTATCGTGTCAACATAGAACAACAGGAGTGTTGTGTGAATTTTTCTGATTTTTCAGGGTTCGTTTGGACATTTTTATGCATTAACTAAGTTTCCAATGCATCTATGTGCATAATTCAAATTTGAACTACATGCACATGCTCCAGTGCATATAAATTGGTTGAAAAAAATCAAATTTGTGTCCTTGGGTGCATGCTTAGGTCCCATGCAAGAAATGGGAATGAATTTCAAACACCAGGGCACCGTTGATTGCCGGCAAAACATTCAGATGCCTGGTTTTTAAATTATAGTAAATCCAGAACTCATCTGAAATTCATGAAACTTGGCATGCTACCATGGAGTGACATCAACATGCTGTGGTACAAATTTTTCTCATTTGGGGCAGGTTTGGGTATATGCTTCTCACAAACCGGAGCTTCTCACAACAAGCATGATGGTTTTTGGTAGGGAGCGTCCCACCATTGGGGACAAAATGATATCCACTGTCTCTTATTGCTTTCTAATTTCTTTCTCGTGTCAACATAGAACAACAGGAGTGTGGCGTGAATTTTTGTGATTTTTCAGGGTTTGTTTGGACATTTTTATGCATTAACTAAGTTTTCAATGCATTTATGTTCATAATTCAAATCTGAACTACATCCACATGCTCCGGTGCATATAAATTGGTTGAAAAATCGAATATGTGTCCTTGGGTGCATGCTTAGGTCCCATGCAATAAATGGGAACGAATTTCGAACACCAGGGCACCATTGATTGCCGGAAAAACATTGAGATGCCTGGTTTTTAAATTCTAGTAAATCCAAAACTCGTCTAAAATACATGAAACTTGGCATGCTATCATGGAGCGGCATCAACATGCCGTAGTAGAAATTTTGTCCCATTTGGGGAAGGTTTGGGTATATGTTTCTCACAAACCGGAGATTCTCACAACAATTATGATGGTCTTCGGTAGGGAACGTCCCACCTTTGGGGACCAAACGATATACATTGCCTCTTGTTGCTTTCAATTTTTTTATCGTGTCAACATAGAACAACAGGAGTGTTGTGTGAATTTTTGTGATTTTTCGGGGTTCGTTTGGACATTTTTATGCATTAACTAAGTTTCCAATGCATCTATGTGCATAATTCAAATTTGAACTACATGCACATGCTCCAGTGCATATAAATTGGTTGAAAAATCAAATTTGTGTACTTGGGTGCATGCTTAAGTCCCATGCAAGAAATGGGAATGAATTTAAACACCAGGGCACCGTTGATTGCCGGCAAAACATTGAGATGCCTGGTTTTTAAATTCTAGTAAATCCAAAACTCGTCTGAAATTCATGAAACTTGGCATGCTATCATGGAGCGGCATCAACATGCCTTGGTACAAATTTTGTCCCATTTGGGGCAGGTTTGGGTATATGCTTCTCACAAACCAGAGCTTCTCACAACAAGCATGATGGTTTTGGATAGGGAACGTCCCACCTTTGGGGATGAAATGATATCCATTGCCTGTTATTGCTTTTAAATTTTTTTCTTGTCCAAAAAGAACAACAGGATTGTTGTGTGAATTTTTGTGATTTTTCAGTGTTCGTTTGGACATGTTTATGCATTAACTGGGTTTTCAATGCATTTATGTTCATAATTCAAATCTAAACTACATGCACATGCTCCAGTGCATATAAATTGGTTGAAAAATCAAATTTGTGTCTTGGGTGCATGCATAGGTCCCATGCAAGAAATGGGAATGAATTTCAAACACCAGGCACCGTTGATTGCAGACAAAACATTGAGGTGCCTGGTTTTAAAATTCTAGTAAATCCAAAACTCGTCTAAAATTCATGAAACATGGCATGCTATCATGGAGCGGCATCAACATGCTGTGGTACAAATTTGGTCCCATTTGGGGAAGGTTTGGGTATATGCTTCTCACAAACCGGAGCTTCTCACAACAAGCATGATGGTTTTCGGTAGGGAACGTCCCACCTTTGGGGACGAAACGATATCCATTGCCTCTTATTGCTTTCATTTTTTTTCTCATGTCAACATAGAACAATAGGAGTGTTGTGTGAATTTTTGTGATTCTGGTGGGTTCGTTTGGACTTGTTTATGCATTAACTGGGTTTTCAATGCATTTATGTTCATAATACAAATTTGAACTACATGCACATGCTCCAGTGCATATAAATTGGTTGAAAAATCAAATATGTGTACTTGGGTGCATGCTTAGGTCTCATGCAAGAAATGAGAATGAATTTCAAACACCAGGGCACCGTTGATTGCCGGCAAAACATTGAGATGCCTAGTTCTTAAATTCTATTAAATCCAAAACTTGTCTGAAATTCATGAAACTTGGCATGCTATCGTGGAGCTGCATCAACATGCCGTGGTACAAATTTTGTCCCATTTGGGGTAGGTTTGGTTATATGCTTCTCACAAACCGGAGCTTCTCAAAAAAAGCATGATGGTTTTCGGTAGGGAACGTCCCACCTTTGGGGACGAAATGATATCCATTGCCTCTTATTGCTTTCAAATTTTTTTATTGTGTCAACATAGAACAACAGGAGTGTTGCGTGAATTTTTGTGATTTTTCGGGGTTCGTTTGGACATTTTTATGCATTAATTGAGTTTCCAATTCATCTATGTGCATAATTCAAATTTGAAATACATGCACATGCTCCAGTGCATATAAATTGGTTGAAAAATCAAATTTGTGTCCTTGGGTGCATGCTTAAGTCCCATGCAAGAAATGGGAATGAATTACAAACACCAAGACACCGTTGATTGCCGGCAAAACATTGAGGTGCCTGGTTTTTAAATCCTAGTAAATCCAAAACTCGTCTGAAATTCATGAAACTTGGCATGCTATCATGGAGCGGCATCAACATGCCATGGTACAAATTTTGTCCCATTTTTGGCAGGTTTGGGTATTTATTTCTCACAAACCGGAGATTCTCACAACAAGCATGATGGTTTTTGGTAGGGAACGTCCCACCTTTTGGGGCCAAAACGATATACATTGCCTCTTATAGCTTTCTAATTTGTTTCTCGTGTCAACATAGAACAACAGGAGTGTTGTGTGAAGTTTTGTGATTTTTCGGGGTTCGTTTGGACATTTTTATGCATTAACTGAGTTTTCAATGCATTTATGTGAATAATTCAAATTCGAACTGCATCCACATGCTCCAGTGCATATAAATTGGTTCAAAAAACAAATATGTGTCCTTGGGTGCATGCTTAGGTCCCATGCAAGAAATGGGAATGAATTTCGAACACTAGGGCACCATTGATTGCCGGCAAAACATTGAGATGCTTGGTTTTTAAATTCTAGTAAATCCAAAACTCGTCTAAAATTCATGAAACTTGGCACGCTATCATGGAGCGGCATCAACATGCCGTGGTACAAATTTGGTCCCATTTGGTGCAGGTTTGGCTATATGTTTCTCACAAACCGGAGATTCTCACAACAAGCATGATGGTCTTCGGTAGGGAACGTCCCACCTTTGGGAACCAAACGATATACATTGCCTCTTGTTGCTTTCAATTTTTTTATCGTGTCAACATAGAACAACAGGAGTGTGGCGTGAATTTTTGTGATTTTTCAGGGTTTGTTTGGACATTTTTATGCATTAACTAAGTTTTCAATGCATTTATGTTCATAATTCAAATCTGAACTACATGCACATGCTCCGCTGCATATAAATTGGTTGAAAAATCGAATATGTGTCCTTGGGTGCATGCTTAGGTCCCATGCAATAAATGGGAATGAATTTCGAACACCAGGGCACCATTGATTGCCGGAAAAACATTGAGATGCCTGGTTTTTAAATTCTAGTAAATCCAAAACTCGTCTAAAATACATGAAACTTGGCATGCTATCATGGAGCGGCATCAACATGCCGTAGTAGAAATTTTGTCCCATTTGGGGAAGGTTTGGGTATATGTTTCTCACAAACCGGAGATTCTCACAACAATTATGATGGTCTTCGGTAGGGAACGTCCCACCTTTGGGGACCAAACGATATACATTGCCTCTTGTTGCTTTCAATTTTTTTATCGTGTCAACATAGAACAACAGGAGTGTTGTGTGAATTTTTCTGATTTTTCAGGGTTCGTTTGGACATTTTTATGCATTAACTAAGTTTCCAATGCATCTATGTGCATAATTCAAATTTGAACTACATGCACATGCTCCAGTGCATATAAATTGGTTGAAAAAAATCAAATTTGTGTCCTTGGGTGCATGCTTAGGTCCCATGCAAGAAATGGGAATGAATTTCAAACACCAGGGCACCGTTGATTGCCGGCAAAACATTCAGATGCCTGGTTTTTAAATTATAGTAAATCCAGAACTCATCTGAAATTCATGAAACTTGGCATGCTACCATGGAGTGACATCAACATGCTGTGGTACAAATTTTTCTCATTTGGGGCAGGTTTGGGTATATGCTTCTCACAAACCGGAGCTTCTCACAACAAGCATGATGGTTTTTGGTAGGGAGCGTCCCACCATTGGGGACAAAATGATATCCACTGTCTCTTATTGCTTTCTAATTTCTTTCTCGTGTCAACATAGAACAACAGGAGTGTGGCGTGAATTTTTGTGATTTTTCAGGGTTTGTTTGGACATTTTTATGCATTAACTAAGTTTTCAATGCATTTATGTTCATAATTCAAATCTGAACTACATCCACATGCTCCGGTGCATATAAATTGGTTGAAAAATCGAATATGTGTCCTTGGGTGCATGCTTAGGTCCCATGCAATAAATGGGAACGAATTTCGAACACCAGGGCACCATTGATTGCCGGAAAAACATTGAGATGCCTGGTTTTTAAATTCTAGTAAATCCAAAACTCGTCTAAAATACATGAAACTTGGCATGCTATCATGGAGCGGCATCAACATGCCGTAGTAGAAATTTTGTCCCATTTGGGGAAGGTTTGGGTATATGTTTCTCACAAACCGGAGATTCTCACAACAATTATGATGGTCTTCGGTAGGGAACGTCCCACCTTTGGGGACCAAACGATATACATTGCCTCTTGTTGCTTTCAATTTTTTTATCGTGTCAACATAGAACAACAGGAGTGTTGTGTGAATTTTTGTGATTTTTCGGGGTTCGTTTGGACATTTTTATGCATTAACTAAGTTTCCAATGCATCTATGTGCATAATTCAAATTTGAACTACATGCACATGCTCCAGTGCATATAAATTGGTTGAAAAATCAAATTTGTGTACTTGGGTGCATGCTTAAGTCCCATGCAAGAAATGGGAATGAATTTAAACACCAGGGCACCGTTGATTGCCGGCAAAACATTGAGATGCCTGGTTTTTAAATTCTAGTAAATCCAAAACTCGTCTGAAATTCATGAAACTTGGCATGCTATCATGGAGCGGCATCAACATGCCTTGGTACAAATTTTGTCCCATTTGGGGCAGGTTTGGGTATATGCTTCTCACAAACCAGAGCTTCTCACAACAAGCATGATGGTTTTGGATAGGGAACGTCCCACCTTTGGGGATGAAATGATATCCATTGCCTGTTATTGCTTTTAAATTTTTTTCTTGTCCAAAAAGAACAACAGGATTGTTGTGTGAATTTTTGTGATTTTTCAGTGTTCGTTTGGACATGTTTATGCATTAACTGGGTTTTCAATGCATTTATGTTCATAATTCAAATCTAAACTACATGCACATGCTCCAGTGCATATAAATTGGTTGAAAAATCAAATTTGTGTCTTGGGTGCATGCATAGGTCCCATGCAAGAAATGGGAATGAATTTCAAACACCAGGCACCGTTGATTGCAGACAAAACATTGAGGTGCCTGGTTTTAAAATTCTAGTAAATCCAAAACTCGTCTAAAATTCATGAAACATGGCATGCTATCATGGAGCGGCATCAACATGCTGTGGTACAAATTTGGTCCCATTTGGGGAAGGTTTGGGTATATGCTTCTCACAAACCGGAGCTTCTCACAACAAGCATGATGGTTTTCGGTAGGGAACGTCCCACCTTTGGGGACGAAACGATATCCATTGCCTCTTATTGCTTTCATTTTTTTTCTCATGTCAACATAGAACAATAGGAGTGTTGTGTGAATTTTTGTGATTCTGGTGGGTTCGTTTGGACTTGTTTATGCATTAACTGGGTTTTCAATGCATTTATGTTCATAATACAAATTTGAACTACATGCACATGCTCCAGTGCATATAAATTGGTTGAAAAATCAAATATGTGTACTTGGGTGCATGCTTAGGTCTCATGCAAGAAATGAGAATGAATTTCAAACACCAGGGCACCGTTGATTGCCGGCAAAACATTGAGATGCCTAGTTCTTAAATTCTATTAAATCCAAAACTTGTCTGAAATTCATGAAACTTGGCATGCTATCGTGGAGCTGCATCAACATGCCGTGGTACAAATTTTGTCCCATTTGGGGTAGGTTTGGTTATATGCTTCTCACAAACCGGAGCTTCTCAAAAAAAGCATGATGGTTTTCGGTAGGGAACGTCCCACCTTTGGGGACGAAATGATATCCATTGCCTCTTATTGCTTTCAAATTTTTTTATTGTGTCAACATAGAACAACAGGAGTGTTGCGTGAATTTTTGTGATTTTTCGGGGTTCGTTTGGACATTTTTATGCATTAATTGAGTTTCCAATTCATCTATGTGCATAATTCAAATTTGAAATACATGCACATGCTCCAGTGCATATAAATTGGTTGAAAAATCAAATTTGTGTCCTTGGGTGCATGCTTAAGTCCCATGCAAGAAATGGGAATGAATTACAAACACCAAGACACCGTTGATTGCCGGCAAAACATTGAGGTGCCTGGTTTTTAAATCCTAGTAAATCCAAAACTCGTCTGAAATTCATGAAACTTGGCATGCTATCATGGAGCGGCATCAACATGCCATGGTACAAATTTTGTCCCATTTTTGGCACGTTTGGGTATTTATTTCTCACAAACCGGAGATTCTCACAACAAGCATGATGGTTTTTGGTAGGGAACGTCCCACCTTTGGGGCCAAAACGATATACATTGCCTCTTATAGCTTTCTAATTTGTTTCTCGTGTCAACATAGAACAACAGGAGTGTTGTGTGAAGTTTTGTGATTTTTCGGGGTTCGTTTGGACATTTTTATGCATTAACTGAGTTTTCAATGCATTTATGTGAATAATTCAAATTCGAACTGCATCCACATGCTCCGGTGCATATAAATTGGTTCAAAAAACAAATATGTGTCCTTGGGTGCATGCTTAGGTCCCATGCAAGAAATGGGAATGAATTTCGAACACTAGGGCACCATTGATTGCCGGCAAAACATTGAGATGCTTGGTTTTTAAATTCTAGTAAATCCAAAACTCGTCTAAAATTCATGAAACTTGGCACGCTATCATGGAGCGGCATCAACATGCCGTGGTACAAATTTGGTCCCATTTGGTGCAGGTTTGGCTATATGTTTCTCACAAACCGGAGATTCTCACAACAAGCATGATGGTCTTCGGTAGGGAACGTCCCACCTTTGGGAACCAAACGATATACATTGCCTCTTGTTGCTTTCAATTTTTTTATCGTGTCAACATAGAACAACAGGAGTGTTGTGTGAATTTTTGTGATTTTTCGGGGTTCGTTTGGACATTTTTATGCATTAACTAAGTTTCCAATGCATCTATGTGCATAATTCAAATTTGAACTACATGCACATGCTCCAGTGCATATAAATTGGTTGAAAAATCAAATTTGTGTACTTGGGTGCATGCTTAAGTCCCATGCAAGAAATGGGAATGGATTTAAACACCAGGGCACCGTTGATTGCCGGCAAAACATTGAGATGCCTGGTTTTTAAATTCTAGTAAATCCAAAACTCGTCTGAAATTCATGAAACTTGGCATGCTATCATGGAGCGGCATCAACATGCCTTGGTACAAATTTTGTCCCATTTGGGGCAGGTTTGGGTATATGCTTCTCATGAACCAGAGCTTCTCACAACAAGCATGATGGTTTTCGATAGGGAACGTCCCACCTTTGGGGATGAAACGATATCCATTGCCTCTTATTGCTTTCAAATTTTTTTCTTGTTAAAAAAGAACAACAAGATTGTTGTGTGAATTTTTGTGATTTTACGGTGTTCGTTTGGACATGTTTATGCATTAACTGGGTTTTCAATGCATTTATGTTCATAATTCAAATCTAAACTACATGCACATGCTCCAGTGCATATAATTTGGTTGAAAAATCAAATTTGTGTCTTGGGTGCATGCATAGGTCCCATGCAAGAAATGGGAATGAATTTCAAACACCAGGGCACCGTTGATTGCAGACAAAACATTGAGGTGCCTGGTTTTAAAATTCTAGTAAATCCAAAACTCGTCTAAAATTCATGAAACTTGGCATGCTATCATGGAGCGGCATCAACATGCTGTGGTACAAATTTGGTCCCATTTGGGGAAGGTTTGGGTATATGCTTCTCACAAACCGGAGCTTCTCACAACAAGCATGATGGTTTTCGGTAGGGAACGTCCCACCTTTGGGGACGAAACGATATCCATTGCCTCTTATTGCTTTCATTTTTTTTCTCATGTCAACATAGAACAATAGGAGTGTTGTGTGAATTTTTGTGATTCTGGTGGGTTCGTTTGGACTTGTTTATGCATTAACTGGGTTTTCAATGCATTTATGTTCATAATTCAAATTTGAACTACATGCACATGCTCCAGTGCATATAAATTGGTTGAAAAATCAAATATGTGTACTTGGGTGCATGCTTAGGTCTCATGCAAGAAATGAGAATGAATTTCAAACACCAGGGCACCGTTGATTGCCGGCAAAACATTGAGATGCCTGGTTCTTAAATTCTATTAAATCCAAAACTTGTCTGAAATTCATGAAACTTGGCATGCTATCGTGGAGCTGCATCAACATGCCGTGGTACAAATTTTGTCCTATTTGGGGTAGGTTTGGTTATATGCTTCTCACAAACCGGAGCTTCTCAAAACAAGCATGATGGTTTTCGGTAGGGAACGTCCCACCTTTGGGGACGAAATGATATCCATTGCCTCTTATTGCTTTCAAATTTTTTTATCGTGTCAACATAGAACAACAGGAGTGTTGCATGAATTTTTGTGATTTTTCGGGGTTCGTTTGGACATTTTTATGCATTAATTGAGTTTCCAATTCATCTATGTGCATAATTCAAATTTGAAATACATGCACATGCTCCAGTGCATATAAATTGGTTGAAAAATCAAATTTGTGTCCTTGGGTGCATGCTTAAGTCCCATGCAAGAAATGGGAATGAATTACAAACACCAAGACACCGTTGATTGCCGGCAAAACATTGAGATGCCTGGTTCTGAAATTCTAGTAAATCCAACACTCGTCTAAAATTCATGAAACTTGGCACGCTGTCATGGAGCGGCATCAACATGTCGTGGTACAAATATCATCCCATTTGGGGCAGGTTTGGGTATATGCTTCTCACGAACCAGAGCTTCTCACAACAAGCATGATGGTTTTCGGTAGGGAACATCCCACCTTTGGGGATGAAACGATATCCATTGCCTGTAATTCCTTTCAATTTTTTTCTCGTGTCAAAAAAGAACAACAGGAGTGTTGTGTGAATTTTTGTGATTTTTCGGTGTTCGTTTGGACATGTTTATGCATTAACAGGGTTTCCAATGCATTTATGTTCATAATTCAAATTTGAACTACATGCACATGCTGCAGTAAATATAAATTGGTTGAAAAATCAAATTTGTGTCCTTGGGTGCATGCTTAGGTCCCATGCAAGAAATGGGAATGAATTTCAAACACCAGGGCACCGTTGATTGCCGGCAAAACATTCAGATGCCTGGTTTTTAAATTCTAGTAAATCCAAAACTCGTTTGAAATTCATGAAACTTGGCATGCTATCATGGAGCGGCATCAGCATGCCGTGGTACAAATTTTGTCCCATTTGGGGCAGGTTTGGGTATATGCTTCTCACAAACCGGAGCTTCTCACACCAAGCATGATGGTTTTCGGTAGGGAACGTCCCACCTTTGGGGACGAAACGATATCCATTGCCTCTTATTGCTTTCAAATTTTTTTATCGTGTCAACATAGAACAACAGGAGTGTTGCGTGAATTTTTGTGATTTTTCGGGGTTCGTTTGGACATTTTATGCTTTAATTGAGTTTCCAATGCATCTATGTGCATAATTCAAATTTGAAATACATGCACATGCTCCAGTGCATATAAAGTGGTTGAAAAATCAAATTTGTGTCCTTGGGTGCATGCTTAAGTCCCATCCAAGAAATGGGAATGAATTTCAAACACCAGGGCACCATTGACTGCTGGCAAAACATTGAGATGCCTCGTTTTTAAATTCTAGTAAATCCAAAACTCATCTGAAATTCATGCAACTTGGCATGCTATCATGGAGCGGCATCAACATGCCGTGGTACAAATTTTGTCCCATTTGGGGCAGGTTTGGGTATATGCTTCTCACGAACCAGAGCTTCTCACAACAAGCATTATGGTTTTCGGTAGGGAACGTCCCACCTTTGGGGATGAAACGATATCCATTGCCTTTTATTGCTTTCAAATTTTCTTCGTGTCAAAAAAGAACAATAGGAGTGTTGTGTGAATTTTCGTGATTTTTCGGTGTTCGTTTGGACATGTTTATGCATTAATTGGGTTTTCAATGCATTTATGTTCAGAATTCAAATTTGAACTACATGCACATGCTCCAGTGCATATAAAATGGTTGAAACATCAAATTTGTGTCCTTGGGTGCATGTTTAGGTCCCATGCAAGAAATGGGAATGAATTTCAAACACCAGGCCACCGTTGATTGCCGGCAAAACATTCAGATGCCTAGTTTTTAAATTCTAGTAAATCCAAAACTCATCTGAAATTCATAAAACTTGGCATGCTATCATGGAGCGGCATCAACATGCCGTGGTACAAATTTTGTCCCATTTGGGGCAGGTTTGGGTATATGCTTCTCACAAACCGGAGCTTCTCACACCAAGCATGATGGTTTTCGGTAGGGAACGTCCCTTCTTTGGGGTCGAAACAATATCCATTGCCTCTTATTGATTTCAATTTTTTTCTCGTGTCAACATAGAACAACAGGAGTGTTGTGTGAATTTTTGTGATTTTTCGGGGTTCGTTTGGACATTTTTATGCATTTACTGAGTTTTCAATGCATTTATGTGCATAATTCAAATTTGAACTACATGCACATGCTGCAGTGCATATAAATTGGTTGAAAAAACAAATATGTGTCCTTGGGTGCATGCTTAGGTCCCATGCAAGAAATGGGAATGAATTTCAAACACCAGGGCCCCGTTGATTGCCGGCAAAACATTGAGATGCCTGGTTTTTAAATTCTATTAAATCCAAAACTCGTCTGAAATTCATGAAACTTGGCATGCTATCATGGAGCGGCATCAACATGCCGTCGTACATATTTTTTCCCATTTGGGAGCATGTTTGGGTATATGCTTCTCACAACAAGCATGATTGTTTTCGGCAGGGAACGTCCCACCTTTGGGGACGAAACGATATCCATTGCCTCTTATTGCTTTCAAATTTTTTTCTCGTGTCAACATAGAACAATAGGAGTGTTGTGTGAATTTTTGTGATTTTGGGGGATTTGTTTGGACATTTTTATGCATTAACTGAGTTTTCAATGCATTTATCTACATAATTCAATTTTGAACTACCTGCACATGCTCCAATGCATATAAATTGGTACAAAAATCAAATATGTGTCCTTGGGTGCATGGTTAGGTCTCATGCAAGAAATGAGAATGAATTTCAAACACCAGGGCACCGTTGATTGCCGGCAAAACATTGAGATGCCTGGTTCTTAAATTCGATTAAATCCAAAACTCGTCTGAAATTCATGAAACTTGGCATGCTATCTGTAACGCCCTCAATGCGGCTATATCTCCCATGTGTCAAGGCACGACTTAGAGGCATTACCGCATTAAAAGCAATGTCGCAAGTTAGGCAATCATCACAACATCCCATGTAATATATAGATAATAAAACGGGAGATAACATAGTTGGCTTACACTCGCCACGTCAATCAAGTACATAAATAACATTACATCATTCAAACACTCATGGCCCGACTACGGCGCCAAAATAAAAGATAACCCAACATGCGACACGGTCCCGATCACCCCCAACTGGGCACCACTACTGATCATCAAGAAAGGAAACATAGTATCGTTGAGAGTCCTTGTCGAACTCCCACTTGAGCTCAAGCGCATCACCTAGAGCGGAATCATCAGGCCCTGCATCTGGTGTAATAGTAATCTGTGAGCCACAGGGACTCAGCAATCTTGTACCCTCGCGATCAAGACTATTTAAGCTTATAGGTAAGGCAAGGTAAATATGTGGAGCTGCAGCAAGCGACTAGCAAATATGGTGGCTATCCTGTTCGCAAAAGAGAGCGAGAAGAGGAGGCAAAGCGTGAGCGAGAGACTAGAGGGCAACCTACGCAAGCATTACTCCAACACCGTGTTCACTTCCCGGACTCCGCCGAGAAGAGACCATCACGGTAACTCACGCTGTTGATTCATTTTAATTAAGTTAAGGTTCAAGTTATCTACAATCGGACATTAACAAATTCCCATCTGCCCATAACCGCGGGCACGGCTTTCGAAAGTTCAAATCCCTGCAGGGGAGTCCCAACTTAGCCCATGACAAGCTCTCACGGTCAATGAAGGAATAGACCTCCTCCCGAGACGTTCCGATCAGGCTCGGTATCTCGGTTCTTCAAGACACTTCGACAGGTTAAAACAAGACCAGCAACACCGCCCGAATGTGCCGACAAATCCCGATAAGAGCTGCACATATCTCGTTCTCAGGGCACACTCAGATGAGCCAGACATCAGGTAGGCCAGCCCAGAGTTGCCCCTGGTAGCCCGGGACATCGCTCGATTGGACCAACACTCAAAGGAGCACTGGCCCGGGGGGGTTTAAAATAAGATGACCCTCGGGCTCCGGAAACCCAAGGGAAAAAGAGGCTAGGTGGCAAATGGTAAGACCAAGGTTGGGCATTGCTGGAAAAGCTTTAATCAAGGCGAACTATCAAGGGGTTCCCATTATAACCGAACCGCGTAAGGAACGCAAAATCCGGGAACATAACACCGATATGACGGAAACTAGGGTGACAAGAGTGGAACAAAACACTAGGCGAGAGGCCGAGCCTTCCAATCTTTACCAAGTATATAGATGCATTAAGATAACATGGCAATATAATGATATCCCAACAAGTAAATAATGTTCCAACAAGGAACGGTCTCCAATCTTCACCAGCAACTAGCAACGCTAGAAGAGGGGCTGAGCAAAGCGGTAACATAGCCAATCAACGGTTTTCTAGGACATGGTGGGTTAGAGGTTTGACATGGCAATTTGGGAGGCATGAAAGCAAGTGGTAGGCATCGTAGCATTGGCATAGCAAAAGAGTGAGCATCTAGCAAAGCAAAGATAGTAGTGATTTCGAGGGTATGATCATCTTGCCTGCAAAGTTGTCACAGTTGACTGGATCCTCGAAAGCAAACTCAACGGGCTCCTCGTTAGTGAACTCGTCTCCCGGCTCTACCCAAACAAGACAAACAAGCAAACGAAACACAATCAACCACGTGCAAAGCTCAAACAATATGATGCAAAGATGATATGCTATGCGGGATGCATATGCAAGATTTGACAAGGAACGCATGAACCTGGCCTCAAATTGGGAATCCAAGTGTGCCACTGGAAAGATGAGATGAAATCGCTTGAAAATGATATAAAGAACGCCGGAATCGGAGTTACGGTTTGGAAATGGCAAGCGATTCAAATATGACCACGTTCTGTGATTTACAGCAAGTAGCCATCTAAATGCAACGAGATGAATATGCTACAGCACTCAAACATGGCATAAAAATACATGGAAGGGATGCATTCATGATGCTTAACAAAAGTCTAGCACTGAGATACGGCCAATTCATCCATTAACAGGTTCAAACAAGCATGGCAAAAATGCATATGGCAAACAGATTTCAGACTTGGTGAAATTAACACTTGTCTGGAATTTCAGATCAGATAGCACTCTTCGGAGCAACAAAACTACATGCTACAGGACCTGAACATAGTAAAGTAATGCATGGCATGGAGCTACTCAAAGAGCTTAACAAAACTCCCTTAGTGACCTTGAGCCAAAAAGGATCAGAAAATACAATTGCAAGCATGTGAACATGGAAAAAACATAATCAGTTCACAGACTTAGGAAAACTGGAGCATGCTGAAAACAGATATCAAGTAGGCATGTTTACGAGCTCGATGCACTCACTACAGAGCAAGTCATGACAATATAAGCATACACCCATCAAGAATACACAAAATTCAAGCTAGACATGTCAAGAACAATAGCATAGCATGCACGGATCAACTACAACATCACCGGCAAAATCGCTAACAAGTAGACAATCTGCCTAGATTCATGAAGTAGCAAAAGTAGAGCTTGATTGACTCAAGTTAGGATGCTCCATAATTTCAAACAAAGACATGGATGGATAGAGCACTACAAGATTAACAAAACATCCTTACTGATCATCCTCGAAAGAGGCACGGATCACTAGGAAACAACATGAACATATGGCCATATGAGATAAACAGCTCAAGGACTTAGTGGAAATGCTAAGTCCCTGAAATCAGCATTACCAAGTGCCTCACTTTGCAAGCTTGTACTAGTCACCACACACATCACAAAAATACATGGGTTGCACCTCTGGAAAGATGGCAAAACCCTTAACAAAACATATGTAGAGCTCATGGGCATATCATGCACACAATAATCATGGCAAAAATGACAAATATCTAAATGGAGCAGTAGATCTGACAATTATCTCAAGTAGCCATCTTCTAACAGCATTTCGGGAATCAAGATGAACTGAAATAAAAATGATGCAATGGAATGAAATGATGCGCTCTTTGAGACGAACATTTTGATATGCTATATGCGCAAAACGGAGTTACGGATGTAAAGTTACGGCACGATGAACAGGGCAACATGACCTAGGGTTTCGGGCAAAAAGTCAACCGTGAGAATAACCAGATCCAGATCCAGCGTGGGTTACGAGGTTCGCCGGAGACCTGTTCGCCGGAGCTTCGTCGGGGAGGAGGACGACGCCGGAGGGGGGAGGCGAGGCGGTGGCCGGAGGAGGCGGGTCCGGCCGCGGGGAAGTGCGGCGGCGCGGCTTCCGCCGGAGGGAGGTGCGGCATCACGGCCTTGGGGCGGCGGTGGTTGAGGTCACCGGGCGTCGGAGCTCGCCGGAGACGGCGCCGGGCGGCGGAGTGGCGGCCGGGCGCGGGGAACACGCGTCGGCGGCGGCGGTCGACAGCCGGGCGGCGGGGCGCGGCGTTCGGGCCTCGGGGGCCCCTCCTGGGCCTCCCGGGCCGGCGGCGGACGGGGAAGTGGGGGGGCTGCGCGGCCAACCAGTGGGCGACACGTGGTGGTGGCGGGGCTAGCCGGACATGTCCGTCGGCGCGGGAGGAATTGTCCGGCGCGCGAGGGAGAGAGATCTAGGGTTTGCCCGAAATTTTCGGGGAGTGGTCTTTAAATAGGCATAGGAGGAGCTAGGAGAGGCCAAATGAGGTGCGGTTTTCGGCCACGCGATCGTGATCGAACGCTCTAGATGATGGAGCAGGTTTTGGTGGGTTTTGGGCCAAATTGGAGGGGTGTTGGGCTGCAACACACACGAGGCCTTTTCGGTCCCTCGGTTGACCGTTGGAGTATCAAACGAAGTCCAAATGGTACGAAACTTGACAGGCGGTCTACCGGTAGTAAACCAAGGCCGCTTGGCAAGTCTCGGTCCAATCCGGAAATGTTTAATCCCCACACACGAAAGAAAGGTAGAAATGACCACCGGAGGAGAACGAAGCGCCGGAATGCAAAACGGACAACGGGGAAAAAGCTCGGATGCATGAGATGAACACGTATGCAAAAGCAATGCACATGATGACATGATATGAGATGCATGACAACGACAACAACACATGGAGACAAAACCCGAACCCGAGAAAATAAAATAACTTAACGCCGGAAACGGCAAGAGTTGGAGTACAAATTGGGAAAGTTACATCCGGGGTGTTACAACACTCCACCACTATGAAAGGATCTTGTCCCGAGATCTAGGACTGAAAGAACGCCGGGTACTCAGAACGGAGGTGATCCTCGTGTTCCCAGGTAGCTTCACGGTCGGAATGGTGTGACCACTTGACTTTGAGGAATTTGATTGACTTGTTGCGAGTCTTGCATTCAGTCTCTTCAAGAATAGCAACGGGGTGCTCACGATAGGAGAGATCTTCTTGGAGCTCAATGTCCTCGAAGTTGACGGTGCGGTCAGGAGTCTTGAAGCACTTTCGGAGCTGAGAGACATGGAACACGTCATGAACATTTGCAAAGTTTGGAGGAAGCCCGAGTTGATAGGCGAGGTCGCCTCTCTTGCTGACGATCTTGAAAGGTCCCACGTATCTGGGGGCAAGCTTCCCTTTGATACCGAAGCGACGAGTACCTTTCATAGGAGAGACGCGGAGGTAAACATGATCTCCGATCTCGAAAGCCAAATCATGGTGCTTACTATAATAGTAGCTCTTCTGGCGGGATTGGGCTGCTTTGAGGTTATCTCGAATGACTTTGCACATTTCCTCTGCCTCTGTGATTAAGTCATTACCCAAAAGCTGACGTTCACCGGTTTCAGACCAGCTGAGAGGGGTACGGCACTTCCTGCCATACAGAATTTCAAATGGGGCCTTGCCCAAACTTGCTTGGAAACTATTGTTGTAGGAGAATTCAGCATAAGGAAGACAATACTCCCACTTCATGCCGAAGGAGATCACACAAGCCCTGAGCATATCTTCAAGAATCTGATTGACACGCTCGACTTGACCGCTAGTTTGAGGATGGAAAGCTGTGCTGAAGCGGATGTTGGTGCCCATGGCCTTCTGAAAAGAATCCCAAAACTTGGAGGTAAAGATGCTGCCACGGTCTGAAGAGATCACTTGAGGAATACCGTGCAGAGAGACAATCCGAGAGGTATAGAGTTCCGCCAATTGAGCTACAGTGATTGACTCTTTGATAGGCAGAAAGTGAGCCACTTTGGTGAGTTTGTCGATGACAACGAATATAGTATCATTGCCACGCTTGGATTTTGGAAACCCAGTCACAAAGTCCATCTCAATGTGGTCAAACTTCCATTCTGGAATGGCAAGAGGTTGGAGGAGACCAGCTGGCCTTTGGTGTTCTGCCTTCACTCTTCTGCAAACATCACACTCATCCACGAATTGAGCAATCTCTCGCTTCATTCGAGTCCACCAATAAGTCTGCTTGAGGTCCTGATACATCTTCGTGCTCCCAGGGTGGATGGAGAGGGGAGAATTGTGAGCCTCGTTCATGGTCACTTTACGAAGTTCACCTTTGGGCACAACAATACGATCCTCGAAGAAGAGAGTATCCTTGTCATCAAGGCGGTAGCACTTGTACTTGGGTTGACTCTTGGCAATCCCAATCTTCACCTTTTTCACCATAGCATCAAGAAGCTGGGCTTGGCGAATCTGGTCTTCCAAGGTAGGAGAGACTTGAAGGTTGGCGAGGAAACCTTGAGGAACAACTTGCAGATTAAGTTTGCGGAAAGCTTCACAAAGCTCGGGTTGGTAAGGCTTAAGAATCAGGCTGTTGCAATAAGCTTTCCTGCTCAATGCATCAGCAATCACATTGGCCTTGTCTGGAGTATACTCGATACTCGGATTATATTCTTGAATCATTTCGACCCATCGAGTTTGCCTGAGGTTGAGATTAGGCTGAGTGAAGATGTACTTGAGACTCTTGTGATTAGTGAAAATGTCCACTTTTCTTCCCAATAAGAGATGTCTCCAAGTCAAAAGAGCATGCACAACTGCCGCCAACTCGAGATCATGAGTGGGGTAGTTCTTCTCATTGGGCTTCAACTGGCGAGAGCTATAAGCAACAACTTTCTTCTCTTGCATCAACACTGTGCCAAGACCTTGGAGAGAGGCATCACAAAAGACCTTGTACGGCTTGGATTCATCAGGCGGAGTCAGAACTGGAGCAGTGACCAATTTCTCTTTCAAAGTGTTGAAAGCAATGTCACACTCCGGAGACCAAACGTACTTGACATGCTTCTGAAGAAGATTTGAGAGAGGCTTCGCGATCTTAGAAAAGTTTTCAACGAATCTTCGGCAATAGCTTGCGAGACCGAGGAAGCTACGGAGTTGCTTCACGTTCTGAGGAGGTTCCCAATTCACAATTGCAGACACCTTCTCAGGATTCACGGCAATGCCCTTGGCAGAGATGATATGACCAAGATAAATAACCTCATCGAGCCCAAATTCGCACTTGGAGAACTTGGCGTAGAACTGGTGTTCCCTCAACTTATCGAGTACCAAACGCAAGTGCTTGGCATGATCTTCCTTGTTCTTCGAGAAAACCAGAATGTCGTCGAGATAGACCAAAACGAAGTCATTGGTGTAGGCGTTGAAGATGAAGTTCATCATGCGAGAGAAAGTCGGAGGAGCGTTGATGAGGCCAAAAGACATGATAGTGTACTCATATGAACCATAGCTTGTCCTGAAGGCCGTCTTGGGAATATCTTGCTCACGGATTCGAATCTGATGATAACCCATACGGAGATCAAGCTTGGAGAATACTTGGGCACCTTTGAGTTGTTCGAACAGCTCGTTGATGTTGGGAAGTGGGTATTTGTTCTTGATGGTCTTATTGTTCAATGGACGGTAATCAACACAAAGTCGGTCCGTTCCATCCTTCTTCTTCACAAAAAGAACACCACAACCCCACGGAGAAGAACTAGGCCGGATGAGACCCATTCTCTCTTGAATATCGAGTTGCTTCTTCAGGTCCTTCAACTCTTCAGGTCCGAGCTTGTAAGGACGCTTGCACACTAGTTCCGTGCCAGGCTCAAGATCAATAACGAATTCAACTGGCCGGTACGGAGGCATTCCTGGAAGCTCTTCTGGAAAGACGTCATGATATTTGCAAATGACTGGAATTTGCGAGATAGCATCCAGTTCACCCTTCTCATTGAGAGAAAACAGACGGATGGTATCATCACGAGCGGCAAAGACAATTACATCCTCACACGAATGAGTCAATTGAATCTGCCTGGCTGCACAGTCAAGATGTGCCTTGTGCTTAGAAAGCCAATCCATTCCGAGAATAAGATCAATATCCGAGTTACCAAGAACCACCGGAGAAGAGAGAAACTTGTAATCGCCCAACGTGATAGTAACATCCGGGGCCATAGCGCTTGCATTCATGAATTTACCCGGAGAAACAATAGATAACTGTCTAGGCAAATCTTGTAAAGGCAACTCATGCTTAGAAACAAATGGTCTCGAGATGAAACAATGCGATGCACCAGTGTCAAAAAGAACTTTGGCAAGAATATCGCTAACAGGAAGGTTACCCATGATGACATCTGACGAGTCCTCTGCCTGAGCTGCATTCATCAAGTTGACCTTGGAGGGCTTGGTGTTATGCTTGACCACAGCTGTACTTGCCGATCTCACAGGAGGAGGAGGAGGAAGACGCCTCGGGTTGAGACACTTGTTGGCATAGTGACCCTTCTGTTGGCACTTGTTGCACGTGACCTCTGAAAGCGGACGGTGATACGGAGCACTCGATCTTGGAGCTTGAGACAAAGTCTTGTTCTGAAAGCCAGGGTTGGGTGGGTGGGAAGATCCACTGCCACATTTTCTCTTCTGCTGATACGGCTGACGGAACGGAGGAGGAGGAAGCCAATACTTCTGCTGCTTGGCCACTTGAGTGGAGGAAGAAGGGGTAGCATCTCTGACTCGCTTCTTGGAAGCATCACACCTCAGTTGAGCGGCCTCTTGCTTCAATGCCATGTTGTAGAACTCATCGTACCTCAAGGGCTCAAAGAGAATAAGAGCTAGCTGAATTTCTTCTCTGAGACCATCCCTGAACTGGTATATCATGCTCTTCTCATCAGGGACGTCCTGCTTGGAAAAGCGGGCGAGCTTCTGGAACAACTTGTTGTAGTCATAGACAGACAAAGAGCCTTGCTTCAGGTTGCGGAATTCCTCACGCTTGCTTTCAACCACGCTCTGAGGGATATGGTGAGCGCTGAAATCTTGACGAAATTCATCACAGGTAATAACACGCCCACCTCTGGAATCCTTGTACTGTTGGAACCATTTTGCAGCTTGATCATTGAGTTGGAAGGAAGCGAACTTGACGAAGTCCTCCGGCCTGACGTTACTGCACTCGAAATGCTTGCACAGATCCACGAGCCACTCGTCAGCATCAGTTGCCTCAACACAATTGCTGAAAGTCTTTGGCCCGTTAGCAAGGAACTGGTTGAGTGTAGCAAAGTGATTCTGATTGTTGCCTTGGTTCCCTTGGTTGCCTTGATTGCGCTCTTGGAGAATTTTCATGATCAACTGTGTGTTTGCATTGGTTGCGGCCATCACAGCTTGCCATGCCTCCGGAGGAGGTGGAGGTGGTGGCGGATCTTGATTCTGATTCTGATTGGTGCTCTTAGCGGGAGCCATCCTGAAGAGGTTGACCACCGTTAGCACATTTACAGATAAAATGAAGCTGAATCCAACGGAATGAAAATTGCAACATAAAGTCTTCACATCCGAACAAAATGAATGAATGCATTCCTCTTGAAATGGTCACATATCCATAAATTGAGAAGCCACTTAGAATTTAGGTAGAGAATAAATCAATAAGGTACGGATCAAGAACGAATACTCGGTAAGAAATCCCAATCTCAAACCAAATATCCGTGGAAGAAGAACTAGAGCTACAAGAATTCCACCTATGAAACTCCCGAACCTTTCCGGTTATGCAATCGGGTGTTGGGGATACAGGGGAAGCATAATATCTCACCCAAATCTAGCAAATCCTACATCCAGCT
This sequence comes from Triticum urartu, assembly GCF_056163025.1. NCBI lineage: Eukaryota > Viridiplantae > Streptophyta > Magnoliopsida > Poales > Poaceae > Triticum > Triticum urartu. Next base: position 356,376,436 of record NC_141876.1, on the reverse strand, counting down.
GTATCCATCCTTCAACACATAACCGAGAAAAACTTCGGAAACCATCTACCTCAACCTTCAAAAAGCACCCGTTATACAAGTTATGGAGATACTCCCGAACTCCCGCCCCAGTACTGGGTGGCGTCGAGGTTATCTCACCAACGAACTGAATAAAAGAGATTTTCGATCTCGGCGTACTAAACTCAGGTATTCCAAAACTGCAACGATAAAATTATGACGGCAACACCTCAGAGCTCAACTCCCCGGGACACTTCCACAAAACCCCTGACAGGAGGCACCAAGACAATGTTCTCTTCATAAAACCATCGGAACGATTCCAAGATACCCGCGTGATCCTAAAAAAAAATTAGTGAAATTTGAGAAGAGAAGAGTCAAAACTCTACGTCAGGATGCCTTACCAGAGCGATGAGGAGACTGGGAAGTAAAAAGAATTCCTAAACTCTCCGATATATAATTCCTAAATGACTCAAAACATTTTTTCTAGACACAACTTGGCTGCTAAAACGATCAATCAGTGGGGGCTCCTAAGGTCGGGGAAGGCTCTGATTACCAACTTGTAACGCCCTCGATGCAGCTATATCTCCCACGTGTCGAGGCACGACTTAGAGGCATAACCGCATTGAAAGCAATGTCGCAAGTTAGGCAATCATCACAACATCCCATGTAATATATAGATAATAAAAGGGGAGATAACATAGTTGGCTTACACTCGCCACGTCAATCAAGTACATAAATAACATTACATCATTCAAACACTCATGGCCCGACTATGGCACCAAAATAAAAGATAACCCAACATGCGACACGGTCCCGATCACCCCCAACTGGGCGCCACTACTGATCATCAGGAAAGGAAACATAGTATCGTTGAGAGTCCTCGTCGAACTCCCACTTGAGCTCAAGCGCGTCACCTGGAGCGGAACCATCAGGCCCTGCATCTGGTGTAATAGTAATATGTGAGCCACAGGGACTCAGCAATCTCGTACCCTCGCGATCAAGACTATTTAAGCTTATAGGTAAGGCAAGGTAAATATGTGGAGCTGCAGCAAGCGACTAGCAAATATGGTGGCTATCCTGTTCGCAAAAGAGAGCAAGAAGAGGAGGCAAAGCGCGAGCGAGAGACTAGAGGGCAACCCGCGCAAGCATTACTCCAACACCGTGTTCACTTCCCGGACTCCGCCGAGAAGAGCCCATCACGGTAACTCACACTATTGATTCATTTTAATTAAGTTAAGGTTCAAGTTATCTACAACCGGACATTAACAAATTCCCATCTGCCCATAACCGCGGGCACGGCTTTTGAAAGTTCAAATCCCTGCAGGGGAGTCCCAACTTAGCCCATGATAAGCTCTCACGGTCAACGAAGGAATAGAACTCCTCTCGAGACGTTCCAATCAGGCTCGGTATCTCGGTTCTTCAAGACACTTCAACAGGTTAAAACAAGACCAGCAACACCGCCCGAATGTGCCGACAAATCCCGATAGGAGCTGCACATATCTCATTCTCAGGGCACACTCAGTTGAGCCAGACGTCGGGTAGGCCAGCCCAGAGTTGCCCCTGGTAGCCCCGGACATCGCTCGGTTGGACCAACACTCAGAGGAGCACTAGCCCGGGGGGGTTTAAAATAAGATGACCCTCGGGCTCCGGAAACCCAAGGGAAAAAGAGGCTAGGTGGAAAATGGTAAGACCAAGGTTGGGCATTGCTGGAAAAGCTTTAATCAAGGCGAACTATCAAGGGGTTCCCATTATAACCCAACCGCGTAAGGAACGCAAAATCCGGGAACATAACACCGATATGATGGAAACTAGGGCGGCAAGAGTGGAACAAAACACTAGGCGAGAGGCTGAGCCTTCCACCCTTTACCAAGTATATCGATGCATTAAGATAACATGGCAGTATAATGATATCCCGAAAGTAAATAATGTTCCAACAAGGAACGGTCTCCAATCTTCACCTGCAACTAGCAACGCTATAAGAGGGGCTGAGCAAAGCGGTAACACAGCCAATAAACGGTTTGCTAGGACATGGAGGGTTAGAGGTTTGACATGGCAATTTGGGAGGCTTGAAAGCAAGTGGTAGGCATCGTAGCATTGGCATAGCAAAAGAGCAAGCATCTAGCAAAGCAAAGATAGTAGTGATTTCGAGGGTATGATCATCTTGCCTGCAAAGTTGTCAGAGTTGACTGGATCCTCGAAAGCAAACTCAACAGGCTCCTTGTTAGCGAACTCGTCTCCCGGCTCTACCCAAAAAAGACAAACAAGCAAACGGAACACAATCAACCACGTGCAAAGCTCAAACAATATGATGCAAAGATGATATGCTATGCGGGATGCGATGCGGGATGCATATGCAAGATTTGACAAGGAACACATGAACCTGGCCTCAACTTGGGAATCCAAGTGTGCCACTGGAAAGATGAGATGAAATCTCTTGAAAACGATATAAAGAACGCCGGAATCGGAGTTACGGTTTGGAAATGGCAAGCGATTCAAATATGACCACGTTCTGCGATTTACAGCAAGTAGCCATCTAAATGCAACAAGATGAACATGCTACAGCACTCAAACATGGCATAAAAATATATGGCAGGGATGCATTCATGATGCTTAACAAAAGTCTAGCACTGAGATACGGCCAATTCATCCATTAACAGGTTCAAACAAGCATGGCAAAAATGCATATGGCAAACATATTTCAGACTTGGTGAAATTAACACTTGTCTGGAATTTCAGATCAGATAGCACTCTTCGGAGCAACAAAACTACATGCTACATGACCTGAACATGGCAACGTAAAGCATGGCATGGAGCTACTCAAAGAGCTTAACAAAAGTCCCTTAGTGACCTTGAGCTAAAAGGGATCAGAAAATACAATTGCAAGCATGTGAACATGGCAAAAACATAATCAGTTCACAGACTTAGGAAAACTGGAGCATGCTGAAAACAGATATCAAGTAGGCATGTTTACGAGCTCGATGCACTCACTACAGAGCAAGTCATGACAATATAAGCATACACCCACCAAGAATACACAAAATTCAAGCTATACATGTCAAGAACAATAGCATAGCATGCACGGATCAACTACAACATCATCGGCAAAATCGCTAACAAGTAGACAATCTGCCCAGATTCACGAAGTAGCAAAAGTAGAGCTCGATTGACTCAAGTTAGGGTGCTCCATAATTGCAAAAAAAGACATGGATTGATAGAGCACTACAAGATTAACAAAACATCCTTACTAATCATCCTCGAAAGAGGCACGGATCACTAGGAAACAACATGAACATATGGCCATATGAGATAAACAGCTCAAGGAATTGGTGGAAATGCTAAGTCCCTGAAATCAGCATTACCAAGTGCCTCACTTTGCAAGCTTGTACTAGTCACCACACACATCAAAAAATACATGGGTTGCACCTCTGGAAAGATGGCAAAACCCTTAACAAAACATATGTAGAGCTCATGGGCATATCATGCACACAATAATCATGGCAAAAATGACAAATATCTAAATGGAGCAGCAGATCTGACAATTATCTCAAGTAGCCCTCTTCTAACAGCATTTCGGGCATCAAGATGAACTCAAATGAAAATGATGCAATGGAATCAAATGTTGTGCTCTCTGAGACGAACATTTTGATATGCTATATGTGCAAAACGGAGTTACGGATGTAAAGCTACGGCACGATGAACAGGGCAACATGAGCTAGGGTTTCGGGTAAAAAGTCAACCGTGAGAATAACCAGATCCAGATCCAGCGCGGGTTACGAGGTTCGCCGGAGACCTGTTCGCCAGAGCTTCGCCGGGGAGGAGGACGACGCTGGAGGGGGGAGGCGAGGCGGTGGCCGGAGGAGGCGGGTCCGCCCGCGGGGAAGTGCGGTGGCGCGGCGTCCACCGGAGGGAGGTGCGGCGTCACGGCCTTGGGGTGGCGGTGGTTGAGGTCGCCGGGCGTCGGAGCTCGCCAGAGACGGCGCCGGGCGGCGGAGTGGCGGCCAGGGGCGGGGAAGACGCGTGAGCGGCGGCGGTCGACAACCGGGCGGCGGGGCGCGGCATTCGGGCCTCAGGGGCCCCTCCTGGGCCTCCCGGGCCGGCGGCGGACGAGGAAATGGGGCGGCTGCGCGGCCAACCGGCGGGCGACACGTGGCGGCGGCGGGGCTAGCCGGACTTGTCCGTTGGCGCAGGAGGAATTGTCCGGCGCGCAAGGAGAGAGAGATCTAGGGTTTGCCTGAAATTTTCGGGGAGTGGTCTTTAAATTGGCATAGGAGGAGCTAGGAGAGTCCAAATGAGGTGCGGTTTTCGGACACGCGATCGTGATCGAACGCTCTAGATGATGGAGCAGGTTTTGGTGGGTTTTGGGCCAAATTGGAGGGGTGTTGGGCTGCAACACACACGAGGCCTTTTCGGTCCCTCGGTTGACCGTTGGAGTATCAAACGAAGTCCTAATGGTACGAAACTTGACAGGCGGTCTACCGGTAGTAAACCAAGGCCGCTTGGCAAGTCTCGGTCCAATCCGGAAATGTTTAATCCCCACACACGAAACAAAGGTAGAAATGACCACCGGAGGAGAACGAAGCGCCGGAATGCAAAACGGACAACGGGGAAAAAGCTCGGATACATGAGATGAACACGTATGCAAAAGCAATGCACATGATGACATGATATGAGATGCATGACAACGACAACAACACACGGAGACAAAACCCGAACCCAAGAAAATAAAATAACTTAACGCCGGAAACGGCAAGAGTTGGAGTACAAATTGGGAAAGTTACATCCAGGGTGTTACACTATCATGGAGCGGCATCAACATGCCGTGGTACAAATTTTGTCCCATTTGGGGTAGGTTTGGGTATATGCTTCTCACAAACCGGAGCTTCTCAAAACAAGCATGATGGTTTTCGGTAGGGAACGTCCCAACTTTGGGGACGAAACGATATCCATTGCCTCTTATTGCTTTCAATTTTTTTCTTATGTCAACATAGAACAATAGGAGTGTTGTGTGAATTTTTGTGACTTTTCGGGGATCATTTGGACATTTTTATGCACTAACTGAGTTTTCAATGCATTTATGTGCATTATTCAAATTTGAGCTACAAGCACATGCTCCAATGCATATAAATTGGTTGAAAAATCAAATATGTGTCCTTGGGTGCATGATTAAGTCCCATGCAAGAAATGGGAATGAATTACAAACACCAAGGCACCGTTGATTGCCAGCAAAACATTGAGATGCCTGGTTCTTAAATTTTAGTAAATCCAACACTCGTTTAAAATTCATGAAACTTGGCATGCTATCATGGAGCGGCATTAACATGCCCTGGTACAAATTTTGTCCCATTTGGGGCAGGTTTGGGTATATGCTTCTCACGAACCAGAGCTTCTCACAACAAGCATGATGGTTTTCGGTAGGGAACATCCCACCTTTGGGGATGAAACGATATCCATTGCCTCTAATTGCTTTCAATCTTTTTTCGCGTGTCAAAAAAGAACAACAGGAGTGTTGTGTGAATTTTTGTGATTTTTCGGGGTTCGTTTGGACATGTTTATGCATTAACTGGGTTTTCAATGCATTTATGTTCTTAATTCAAATTTGAACTACATGCACATGCTGCAGTAAATATAAATTGGGCGAAAAATCAAATTTCTGTCCTTCGGTGCATGCTTAGGTCCCGTGCAAGAAATGGGAATGAATTTCAAACACCAGGGCACCGTTGATTGCCGGCAAAACATTGAGATGCCTGGTTTTAAATTCTAGTAAATCCAAAACTCGTCTGAAATTCATGAAACTTGGCATGCTATCATGGAGCTGCATCAGCATGCCGTGGTACAAATTTTGTCACATTTGGGGCAGGCTTGGGTATATGCTTCTCACAAACAGGAGCTTCTCACAACAAGCATGATGGTTTTCGGTAGGGAACGTCCCACCTTTGGGGACGAAATGATATCCATTGCCTCTTATTACTTTCAAATTTGTTTATTGTGTCAACATAGAACAATAAGAGTGTTGCGTGAATTTTTGTGATTTTTCGGGGTTCGTTTGGACATTTTTATGAGTTAACTTAGTTTCCAATGCATCTATGTGCATAATTCAAATTTGAACTACATGCACATGCTCTAGTGCATATAAATTGGTTGAAAAATCAAATTTGTGTCCTTGGGTGCATGCTTAAGTCCCATGCAAGAAATGGGAATGAATTTCAAACACCAGGGCACCGTTGATTGCTGGCAAAACATTGAGATGCCTGGTATTTAAATTCTAGTAAATCCAAAACTCTTCTGAAAATCATGAAACTTGGCATGCTATCATGGAGCGGCATCAACATGCCTTGGTATAAATTTTGTCCCATTTGGGGCAGGTTTGGGTATATGCTTCTCACGAACCAGAGCTTCTCACAACAAGCATTATGGTTTTCGGTAGGGAACGTCCCACCTTTGGGAATGAAACATTATCCATTGCCTCTTATTGCTTTTAAATTTTTTTCGTGTCAAAAAAGAACAACAGGAGTGTTGTGTGAATTTTCGTGATTTTTCGGTGTTCGTTTGGACATGTTTATGCATTAACTGGGTTTTCAATGCATTTATGTTCATAATTCAAATTTGAACTACATGCACATGCTCCAGTGAATATAAATTGGTTGAAAAATCAAATTTGTGTCCTTGGGTGCATGCTTAAGTCCCATGCAAGAAATGGGTATGAATTTCAAGCACCGGGGCACCGTTGATTGCCGGCAAAACATTCAGATGCCTGGTTTTTAAATTCTAGTAAATCCAAAACTCGTCTGAAATTCATGAAACTTGGCATGCTATCATGGAGCGGCATCAACATGCCGTGGTACAAATTTTGTCCCATTTAGGGTAGGTTTGGGTATATGCCTCTCACAAACCGGAGCTTGTCACAACAAGCATGATGGTTTTCGGTAGGGAACATCCCACCTTTGCGGACGAAACGATATCCATTGCCTCTTATTGCTTTCATTTTTTTCTCATGTCAATATAGAACAACAGGAGTGTTGTGTGAATTTTTGTGATTCTGGTGGGTTTGTTTGGACTTGTTTATGCATTAACTAGGTTTTCAATGCATTTATGTTCATAATTCAAATTTGAACTACATGCACATCCTCCAGTGCGTATAAATTGGTTGAAAAATAAAATTTGTGTCCTTGGGTGCATGCTTAGGTCCCATGCAAGAAATGGGAATGAATTTCAAACACCAGGGCACCGTTGATTGCAGGCAAAACATTCAGATGCCTGGTTTTTAAATTCTAGTAAATCCAAAACTCATCTGAAATTCATGAAACTTGGCATGCTATCATGGAGCGACATCAACATGCCATGGTAAAAAATTTTGTCCCATTGGGGGCAGGTTTGGGTATATGCTTCTCACAAACCGGAGCTTCTCACAACAAGCATGATGGTTTTTGGTAGGGAGCGTCCCACCTTTGGGGACAAAATAATATCCATTGTCTCTTATTGCTTTCTAATTTTTTTCTCGTGTCAACATAGAACAACAGGAGTGTGGCGTGAATTTTTGTGATTTTTCGGGGTTCGTTTGGACATTTTTATGCATTAACTGAGTTTTCAATGCATTTATGTGAATAATTCAAATTCGAACTGCATCCACATGCTCCAGTGCATATAAATTGGTTGAAAAAACAAATATGTGTCCTTGGGTGCATGCTTAGGTCCCATGCAAGAAATGGGAATGAATTTCGAACACTAGGGCACCATTGATTGCCGGCAAAACATTGAGATGCTTGGTTTTTAAATTCTAGTAAATCCAAAACTCGTCTAAAATTCATGAAACTTGGCATGCTATCATGGAGCGGCATCAACATGCCGTGGTAGAAATTTTGTCCCATTTGGGGGAGGTTTGGGTATATGTTTCTCACAAACCGGAGATTCTCACAACAAGCATGATGGTCTTCGGCAGGGAACGTCCCACCTTTGGGGACCAAACGATATACATTGCCTCTTGTTGCTTTCAATATTTTTATCGTGTCAACATAGAACAACAGGAGTGTTGTGTGAAGTTTTGTGATTTTTCGGGGTTCGTTTGGACATTTTTATGCATTAACTAAGTTTCCAATGCATCTATGTGCATAATTCAAATTTGAACTACATGCACATGCTCCAGTGCATATAAATTGGTTGAAAAATCAAATTTGTGTACTTGGGTGCATGCTTAGGTCCCGTGCAAGAAATGGGAATGAATTTCAAACACCAGGGCACCGTTGATTGCCGGCAAAACATTGAGATGCCTGGTTTTAAATTCTAGTAAATCCAAAACTCGTCTGAAATTCATGAAACTTGGCATGCTATCATGGAGCTACATCAGCATACCGTGGTACAAATTTTGTCCCATTCGGGGCAGGCTTGGGTATATGCTTCTCACAAACCGGAGCTTCTCACAACAAGCATGATGGTTTTCGGTAGGGAACGTCCCACCTTTTGGGACGAAATGATATCCATTGCCTCTTATTGCTTTCAAATTTGTTTATTGTGTCAACATAGAACAACAGGAGTGTTGCGTGAATTTTTGTGATTTTTCGGGGTTCGTTTGGCCATTTTTATGCATTACCTGGGTTTTCAATGCATTTATGTTCATAATTCAAATCTGAACTACATGCACATGCTCTAGTGCATATAAATTGGTTGAAAAATCAAATTTGTGTCTTGGGTGCATGCATAGGTCCCATGCAAGAAATGGGAATGAATTTCAAACACCAGGGCACCGTTGATTGCCGACAAAACATTGAGGTGCCTGGTTTCTAAATTCTAGTAAATCCAAAACTCGTCTAAAATTCATGAAACATGGCATGCTATCATGGAGCGGCATCAACATGTCGTGGTACAAATTTGGTCCCATTTGGGGCAGGTTTGGGTATATGCTTCTCACCTTTGGGGACGAAACGATATCCATTGCCTCTTATTGCTTTCATTTTTTTTCTCATGTCAACATTGAACAACAGGAGTGTTGTGTGAATTTTTGTGATTCTGGTGGGTTCGTTTGGACTTGTTTATGAATTAACTGGGTTTTCAATGCATTTTTGTTCATAATTCAAATTTGAACTACATGCACATGCTCCAGTGCATATAAATTGATTGAAAAATCAAATTTGTTTCCTTGGGTGCATGCTTAGGTCCCATGCAAGAAATGGGAATGAATTTCAAACACCAGGGCACCGTTGATTGCCGGCAAAACATTCAGATGCCTGGTTTTTAAATTCTAGTAAATCCAAAACTCGTCTAAAATTCATGAAACTTGGCATGCTATCATGGAGCGGCATCAACATGCCGTGGTACAAATTTTGTCCCATTTGGGGCAGGTTTGGGTATATGCTTCTCACAAACCGGAGCTTCTCACAACAACCATGATGGTTTTTGGTAGGGAACATCCCACCTCTGGGGATTAAACGATATCCATTGCCTCTAATTGCTTTCAATCTTTTTTCTCGTGTCAAAAAAGAACAACAGGAGTGCTGTGTGAATTTTTGTGATTTTTCTGGGTTCGTTTGGACATGTTTATGCATTAACGGGTTTTCAATGCATTTATGTTCATAATTCAAATTTGAACTACATGCACATGCTGCAGTAAATATAAATTGGGTGAAAAATCAAATTTGTGTCCTTGGGTGCATGCTTAGGTCCCGTGCAAGAAATGGGAATGAATTTCAAACACCAGGGCACCGTTGATTGCCGGCAAAACATTGAGATGCCTGGTTTTAAATTCTAGTAAATCCAAAACTCGTCTGAAATTCATGAAACTTGGCATGCTATCATGGAGCTACATCAGCATGCCGTCGTACAAATTTTGTCCCATTTGGGGCAGGCTTGGGTATATGCTTCTCACAAACCGGAGCTTCTCACAACAAGCATGATGGTTTTCGGTAGGGAACGTCCCACCTTTTGGGACGAAATGATATCCATTGCCTCTTATTGCTTTCAAATTTGTTTATTGTGTCAACATAGAACAACAGGAGTGTTGCATGAATTTTTGTGATTTTTCAGGGTTCGTTTGGACATTTTTATGCGTTAACTTAGTTTCCAATGCATCTATGTGCATAATTCAAATTTGAACTACATGCACATGCTCTAGTGCATATAAATTGGTTGAAAAATCAAATTTGTGTCCTTGGGTGCATGCTTAAGTCCCATGCAAGAAATGGGAATGAATTTCAAACACCAGGGCACCGTTGATTGCTGGCAAAACATTGAGATGCCTAGTATTTAAATTCTAGTGAATCCAAAACTCTTCTGAAAATCATGAAACTTGGCATGCTATCATGGAGCGGCATCAACATGCCTTGGTACAAATTTTGTCCCATTTGGGGCAGGTTTCGGTATATGCTTCTCACGAACCAGAGCTTCTCACAACAAGCATTATGGTTTTCGGTAGGGAACGTCCCACCTTTGGGAATGAAACATTATCCATTGCCTCTTATTGCTTTCAAATTTTTTTCGTGTCAAAAAAGAACAACAGGAGTGTTGTGTGAATTTTCGTGATTTTTCGGTGTTCGTTTGGACATGTTTATGCATTAACTTGGTTTTCAATGCATTTATGTTCATAATTCAAATCTGATCTACATGAACATGCTCTAGTGCATATAAATTGGTTGAAAAATCAAATTTGTGTCTTGGGTGCATGCATAGGTCCCATGCAAGAAATGGGAATGAATTTCAAACACCAGGGCACCGTTGATTGCCGACAAAACATTGAGGTGCCTGGTTTTTAAATTCTAGTAAATCCAAAACTCGTCTGAAATTCATGAAACTTGGCATGCTCTCATGGAGCGGCATCAGCATGCCGTGGTACAAATTTTGTCCCATTTGGGGCAGGTTTGGGTATATGCTTCTCACAAACCGGAGCTTCTCACAACAAGCATGATGGTTTTCGGTAGGGAACGTCCCACCTTTGGGGACGAAACGATATCCATTGCCTCTTATTGCTTTCATATTTTTCTCATGTCAACGTAGAACAACAGGAGTGTTGTGTGAATTTTTGTGATTCTGGTGGGTTCGTTTGGACTTGTTTATGCATTAACTAGGTTTTCAATGCATTTATGTTCATAATTCAAATTTGAACTACATGCACATGCTCCAGTGCATATAAATTGGTTGAAAAATCAAATTTGTGTCCTTGGGTGCATGCTTAGGTCCCATGTAAGAAATGGGAATGAATTTCAAACACCAGGGCACTGTTGTTTGCCGGCAAAACATTCAGATGCCTGGTTTTTAAATTCTAGTAAATCCAAAACTCATCTGAAATTCATGAAACTTGGCATGCTATCATGGAGCGGCATCAACATGCCGTGGTACAAATTTTGTCCCATTTGGGGCAGGTTTGGGTATATGCTTCTAACAAACCAGAGCTTCTCACAACAAGCATGATGGTTTTTGGTAGGGAGCGTCCCACCTTTGGGGACAAAATGATATCCATTGTCTCTTATTGCTTTCTAATTTTTCTCTCGTGTCAACATAGAACAACAGGAGTGTGGTGTGAATTTTTGTGATTTTTCGGGGTTCGTTTGGACATTTTTATGCTTTAACTGAGTTTTCAATGCATTTATGTGAATAATTCAAATTCGAACTGCATCCACATGCTCTAGTGCATATAAATTGGTTGAAAAATCAAATATGTGTCCTTGGGTGCATGCTTAGGTCCCATGCAAGAAATGAGAATGAATTTCAAACACCAGGGCACTGTTATTTGCCGGCAAAACATTCAGATGCCTGGTTTTTAAATTCTAGTAAATCCAAAACTCATCTGAAATTCATGAAACTTGGCATGCTATCATGGAGCGGCATCAACATGCCGTGGTACAAATTTTGTCCCATTTGGGGCAGGTTTGGGTATATGTTTCTCACAAACCGGAGATTCTCACAACAAGCATGATGGTCTTCGGTAGGGAACGTCCCACCTTTGGGGACCAAACAATATACATTGCCTCTTGTTGCTTTCAATTTTTTCATCATGTCAACATAGAACAACAGGAGTGTTGTGTGAATTTTTGTGATTTTTCGGGGTTCATTTGGACATTTTTATGCATTAACTAAGTTTCCAATGCATCTATGTGCATAATTCAAATTTGAACTACATGCACATGCTCCAGTGCATATAAATTGGTTGAAAAATCAAATTTGTGTACTTGGGTGCATGCTTAAGTCCCATGTAAGAAATCGGAATGAATTAAAACACCAGAGCACCGTTGATTGCCGGCAAAACATTGAGATGCCTAGTTTTTAAATTCTAGTAAATCCAAAACTCGTCTGAAATTCATGAAACTGGGCATGCTATCACGGAGCAGCATCAACATGTCTTGGTACAAATTTTGTCCCATTTGGGGAAGGTTTGGGTATATGCTTCTCACGAACCAGAGCTTCTCACAACAAGCGTGATGGTTTTCGGTAGAGAACGTCCCACCTTCGGGGATGAAACGATATCCATTACCTCTTATTGCTTTCAATTTTTTTTCTTGTCAAAAAAGAACAACAGGATTGTTGTGTGAATTTTTGTGATTTTTCGGTGTTCGTTTGGACATGTTTATGCATTAACTGGGTTTTCAATGCATTTATGTTCATAATTCAAATATGATCTACATGCACATGCTCCAGTGCATATAAATTGGTTGAAAAATCAAATTTGTGTCTTGGGTGCATGCATAGGTCCCATGCAAGAAATGAAAATGAATTTCAAACACCAGGGCACCGTTGATTGCCGACAAAACATTGAGGTGCCTGGTTTTTAAATCCTAGTAAATCCAAAACTCGTCTGAAATTCATGAAACTTGGCATGCTATCATGGAGCGGCATCAACATGCCATGGTACAAATTTTGTCCCATTTTTGGCAGGTTTGGGTATTTATTTCTCACAAACCGGAGATTCTCACAACAAGCATGATGGTTTTTGGTAGGGAACGTCCCACCTTTGGGGCCAAAACGATATACATTGCCTCTTATAGCTTTCTAATTTGTTTCTCGTGTCAACATAGAACAACAGGAGTGTTGTGTGAAGTTTTGTGATTTTTCGGGGTTCGTTTGGACATTTTTATGCATTAACTAAGTTTTCGATGCATTTATGTGAATAATTCAAATTTGAACTACATGCACATGCTCCACTGCATATAAATTGGTTGAAAAATCAAATATGTGTCCTTGGGTGCATGCTTAAGTCCCATGTAAGAAATGGGAATGAATTTCAAACACCTAGGCACCGTTGATTGCTGGCAAAACATGGAGATGCCTGGTTTTTAAATTATAGTAAATCCAAAACTCATCTGAAATTCATGAAACTTGGCATGCTATCATGGAGCGGCATCAACATGCCGTGGTACAAATTTTGTCCCATTTGGGGCAGGTTTGGGTATATGCTTCTCACCAACCGGAGCTTCTCACAACAAGCATGATGGTTTTCGGTAGGGAATGTCCCACCTTAGGGGATGAAACAATATCCATTACCTCTTATTGCTTTCAAATGTTTTTCTTGTCAAAAAAGAACAACAGGAGTGTTGCGTGATTTTTTGTGACTTTTCGGTGTTTGTTTGGACATGTTTATGCATTAACTGGGTTTTCAATGCATTTATGTTCATAATTCAAATCTGAACTACATGCACATGCTCCAGTGCATATAAATTGGTTGAATAATCAAATTTGTGTCCTTGGGTGCATGCATAGGTCCCTTGCAAGAAATGGCAATGAATTTCAAACACCAGGGCACTGTTGATTACCGGCAAAACATTGAGGTGCCTGGTTTTTAAATTCTAGTAAATCCAAAACTCATCTGAAATTCATGAACTTGGCATGCTATCATGGAGCAGCATCAACAAGCCGTGGTACAAATTTTGTCCCATTTTTGGCAGGTTTGGGTATATGCTTCTAACAACAAGCATGACGGTTTTTGGTAGGGAACGTCCCACCTTTGGGGACAAAACGATATACATTGCCTCTTATTGCTTTCTAATTTTTTCTCGTGTCAACATAGAACAACAGGAGTGTTGTGGGAATTTTTGTGATTTTTCGGGGTTCGTTTGGACATTTTTATGCATTAACAGAGTTTTCAATGCATTTATGTGCACAATTCAAATTTGAACTACATGCACATGCTCCAGTGCATATAAATTGGTTGATAAATCAAATATGTGTCCTTGGGTGCATGCTTAAGTCCCATGCAAGAAATGGGAATGAATTTCAAACACCTGGGCACCGTTGATTGCCGACAAAACATTGAGGTGCCTGGTTTTTAAATTCTAGTAAATCCAAAACTCGTTTGAAATTCATGAAACTTGGCATGCTATCGTGGAGCGGCATCAACATGCCGTGGTACAAATTTTGTCCCATTTTTGGCAGGTTTGGGTATATGCTTCTCACAACAAGCATGATGGTTTTTGGTAGGGAATGTCCCACCTTTGGGAACAAAACAATATCCATTGCCTCTTATAGCTTTCTAATTTGTTTCTCGTGTCAACATAGAACAACAGGAGTGTTGTGTGAAGTTTTGTGATTTTTGGGGGTTCGTTTGGACATTTTTATGCATTAACTGAGTTTTCGATGTATTTATGTGAATAATTCAAATTTGAACTACATGCAGATGCTCCAGTGCATATAAATTGGTTGAAAAATCAAATATGTGCCCTTGGGTGCATGCTTAAGTCCCATGCAAGAAATGGGAATGAATTTCAAACACCTAGGCACCGTTGATTGCTGGCAAAACATTGAGATGCCTGGTTTTTAAATTCTAGTAAATCCAAAACTCATCTGAAATTCATGCAACTTGGCATGCTATCATGGAGCGGCATCAACATGCCGTGGTACAAATTTTGTCCCATTTGGGGCAGGTTTGGGTATATGCTTCTCACAAATCGGAGCTTCTCACAACAAGCATGATGATTTTCGATAGGGAACGTCCCACCTTTCTGGACGAAACATTATACATTGCCTCTTATTGCTTTCAATTTTTTTTATCGTGTTAACATAGAACAATAGGAGTGTTGTGTGAATTTTTGTGATTTTTCGGGGTTCGTTTGGACATTTTTATGCATTAACTGAGTTTTCGATGCATTTATGTGAATAATTCAAATTTGAACTACATGCACATGCTCCAGTGCATATAAATTGGTTGAAAAATCAAATATGTGTCCTTGGGTGCATGCTTAAGTCCCATGCAAGCTATGGGAATGAATTTCAAACACCTGGGCAACGTTGATTGCTGGCAAACCATTGAGATGCCTGGTTTTTAAATTCTAGTAAATCCAAAACTCATCTGAAATTCATGCAACTTGGCATGCTATCATGGAGCGGCATCAACATGCCGTGGTACAAATTTTGTCCCATTTGGGGCAGGTTTGGGTATATGCTTTTCACAAACCGGAACTTCTCACAACAAGGATGATGGTTTCCGGTAGGGAACGTCCCGCCTTTGGGGATGAAACAATATCCATTGCCTCTTATTGCTTTCAATTTTTTTTCTTTTCAAAAAAGAACAACACGAGTGTTGTGTGAATTTTTGTGATTTTTCGGTGTTCGTTTGGACATGTTTATGCATTAACTGGGTTTTCAATGCATTTATGTTCATAATTCAAATCTGAACAACATGCACATGCTCCAGTGCATATAAATTTGTTGAAAAATAAAATTTTTGTCCTTGCGTGCATGCATAGGTCCCATGCAAGAAATGGGAATGAATTTCAAACACCAGGGCACCGTTGATTGCCGACAAAACATTGAGGTGCCTCGTTTTTAAATTCTAGTAAATCCATAACTCATCTGAAATTCATGAAACTTGGCATGCTATCGTGGAGCGGCATCAACAAGCCGTGGTACAAATTTTATCCCATTTGGGGCAGGTTTGGGTATATGCTTCTCACAAACCGGAGCTTCTCACAACAAGCATGATGGTTTTTGGTAGGGAGCGTCCCACCATTGGGGACAAAATTATACCCATTGTCTCTTATTTCTATCTAATTTTTTTCTCGTGTCAACATAGAACAACAGGAGTGTTGTGTGAATTTTTGTGATTTTTCGGGGTTCGTTTGGACATTTTTATGCATTAACTGAGTTTTCAATGCATTTATGTGAATAATTCAAATGCAAACTACATGCGCATGCTCCAGTGCATATAAATTGGTTGAAAAATCAAATATGTGTCCTTGGGTGCATGCTTATATCCCATGCAAGAAATGGGAATGAATTTTAAACACCAGGGCACCATTGATTGCCGGCAAAACATTGAGATGCTTTTGTTTTTAAATTCTAGTAAATCCAAAACTCGTCTAAAATTCATGAAACTTGGCATGCTACCATGGAGCGGCATCAACATGCCGTGGTACAAATTTTGTCCCATTTGGGGCAGGTTTGGGTATATGCTTGTCACAAATCAGAGCTTCTCACAACAAGCATGATGATTTTCGGTAGGGAACGTCCCACCTTTCTGGACAAAATGATATACATTGCCTCTTATTGCTTTCAATTTTTTTATCGTGTCAACATAGAACAATAGGAGTGTTGTGTGAATTTTTGTGATTTTTCGGGGTTCGTTTGGACATTTTTATGCATTAACTGAGTTCCAATACATCTATGTGCATTATTCAAATTTGAACTACATGCACATGCTCCAGTGCATATAAATTGGTTGAAAAATCAAATTAGTGTCCTTTGGTGCATGCTTAAGTCCCATGCAAGAAATGGGAATGAATTTAAACACCGGGGCACCGTTGATTGCCCGCAAAACATAGAGATGCCTGGTTTTTAAAATCTAGTAAATCCAAAACTCGTCTGAAATTCATGAAACTTGGCATGCTATCGTGGAGCGGCATCAACATGCCGTGTTACAAATTTTGTCCCATTTTTGGCAGGATTGGGTATATGCTTCTCACAACAAGCATGATGGTTTTTGGTAGGGAATGTCCCACCTTTGGGGACAAAATGATATCCATTGCCTCTTATAGCTTTCTAATTTGTTTCTCGTGTCAACATAGAACAACAGGAGTGTGGTGTGAAGTTTTGTGATTTTTCGGGGTTCGTTTGGATATTTTTACGCATTAACTGAGTTTTCAATGCATTGATGTGAATAATTCAAATTTGAACTACATGCACATGCTCCAGTGCATATAAATTGATTGAAAAATCAAATATGTGTCCTTGGGTGCATGCTTAAGTCCCATGCAAGAAATGGGAATGAATTTCAAACACCTGGGCACCGTTCATTGCTGGCAAAACATTGAGATGCGTGGTTTTTAAATTCTAGTAAATCCAAAACTCATCTGAAATTCATGCAACTTGGCATGCTATCATGGCGTGGCATCAACATGCCGTGCTACAAATTTTGTCCTGTTTGGGGCAGGTTTGGGTATATGCTTCTCACAAACCGAAGCTTCTCACAACAAGCATGATGGTTTGCCGTAGGGAACGTCCCACCTTTGGGGATGAAACGATATCCATTGCCTCTTATTGCTTTCAATTTTTTTTCTTGTCAAAAAAGAACAACATGAGTGTTGTGTGAATTTTTGTGATTTTTCGGTGTTCGTTTGGACATGTTTATGCATTAACTGGGTTTTCAATGCATTTATGTTCATAATTCAAATCTGAACTACATGCACATGCTCCAGTGCATATAAATTGGTTGAAAAATAAAATATTTGTCCTTGGGTGCATGCATAGGTCCCATGCAAGAAATGGGAATGAATTTCAAACACCAGGGCATTGTTGATTGCCAACAAAACATCGAGGTGCCTGGTTTTAAATTCTAGTAAATCCGAAACTCGTCTGAAATTCATGAAACTTGGCATGCTATCATGGAGCAGCATGAACAAGCCGTGGTACAAATTTTGTCCCATTTGGGGCAGGTTTGGGTATATGCTTCTCACAAACCGGAGCTTCTCACCTCTTATTGCTTTCTAATTTTTTTTCTCTTATTGCTTTCTAATTGCTTTCTAATTTTTTTCTCGTGTCAACATAGAACAACAGGAGTGTTGTGTGGAATTTTGTGATTTTTCGGGGTTCGTTTGGACATTTTTATGCATTAACTGAGTTTTCCATGCATTTATGTGAATAATTCAAATTCGAACTACATGCATATTCTCCACTGCATATGAATTGGTTGAAAAATCAAATATGTGTCCTTGGGTGCATGCTTAGGTCCCATGCAAGAAATGGGAATGAATTTCAAACACCAGGGCACCATTGATTGCCTGCAAAACATTGAGATGCTTTTGTTTTTAAATTCTAGTAAATCCAAAACTCGTCTAAAATTCATGAAACTTGGCATGCTATCATGGAGCGGCATCAACATGCCGTGGTACAAATTTTGTCCCATTTGGTGCAGGTTTGGGTATATGATTCTCACAAATCAGAGCTTCTCACAATAAGCATGATGATTTTCGGTAGGGAACGTCCCACCTTTCTGGACGAAACGATATACATTGCCTCTTATTGCTTTCAATTTCTTTTATCGTGTCAACATAGAACAAATCTGAACTACATCTTATTGCTTCTTATTGCTTTCAATTTCTCACAATAAGAGGCATTTATGTTCATAATTCAAATCTGAACTACATGCACATGCTCTAGTGCATATAAATTGGTTGAAAAATCAAATTTGTGTCCTTGGGTGCATGCATAGGTGCCGTGCAAGAAATGTGAATGAATTTCAAACACCAGGGCACCGTTGATTGCCGACAAAACATTGAGTTACCTAGTTTTTAAATTCTAGTAAATCCAAAACTCGTCTGAAATTCATGAAACTTGGCATGCTATCATGGAGCGGCATCAACATGCCGTGGTACAAATTTTGTCCCATTTTTGGCAGGTTTGGGTGTATGCTTCTCACAAACCGGAGCTTCTCACAACAAGCATGATGGTTTTTGGTAGGGAACGTCCCACATTTGGGGACAAAACAATATCCATTGCCTCTTATAGCTTTCTAATTTGTTTCTCGTGTCAACATAGAACAACAGGAGTGTTGTGTGAAGTTTTGTGATTTTTCGGGGATCGTTTGGACATTTTATGCATTAACTGAGTTTTCGATGCATTTATGTGAATAATTCAAATTTGAACTACGTGCACATGCTCTAGTGCATATAAATTGGTTGAAAAATCAAATATGTGTCCTTAGGTGCATGCTTAAGTCCCATGCAAGAAATGGGAATGAATTTCAAACACCTGGGCACCGTTGATTGCTGGCAAAACATTGAGATGCCTGGTTTTTAAATTCTAGTAAATCCAAAACTCATCTGAAATTCATGAAACTTGGCATTCTATCATGGAGCGGCATCAACATGCCGTGTTACAAATTTTGTCCCATTTTTGGCAGGTTTGGGTATATGCTTCTCACAAACCAGAGCTTCTCACAACAAGGATGATGGTTTTCGGTAGGGAACGTCCCACCTTTGGGGATGAGACTATATCCATTGCCTCTTATTGCTTTCAAATTTTTTTCTTGTCAAAAAAGAACAACGGGAGTGTTGTGTGAATCTTTGTGATTTTTCAGTGTTCGTTTGGACATGTTTATGCATTAACTGGGTTCTCAATGCATTTATGTTCATAATTCAAATCTAAACTACATGCACATGCTCCAGTGCATATAAATTGGTTGAAAAATCAAATTTGTGTCCTTGGGTGCATGCATAGGTCCCATGCAAGAAACGGGAATGAATTTCAAACACCAGGGCACCGTTGATTGCCGACAAAACATAGAGGTGCCTGGTTTTTAAATTCTAGTAAATCCAAAACTCGCCTGAAATTCATGAAACTTGGCATGCTATCATGGTGCAGCATCAACATGCCGTGGTACAAATTTTGTCCCATTTGGGGCAGGTTAAGGTATATGCTTCTGACAAACTGGAGCTTCTCACAACAAGCATGATGGTTTTTGGTAGGGAACGTCCCATCTTTGGGGACAAAACGATATCCATTGCCTCTTATAGCTTTCTAATTTGTTTCTCGTGTCAACATAGAACAACAGGAGTGTTGTGTGAAGTTTTGTGATTTTTTGGGGTTCGTTTGGACATTTTTATGCATTAACTGAGTTTTCGATGCATTTATGTGAATAATTCAAATTTGAACTACATGCACATGCTCCAGTGCATATAAATTGGTTGAAAAATCAAATATGTGTCCTTGGGTGCATGCTTAAGTCCCATGCAAGAAATGGGAATGAATTTCAAACACCTAGGCACCGTTGATTGCTGGAAAAACATTGAGATGCCTGGTTTTTAAATTCTAGTAAATCCAAAACTCATCTGAAATTCATGAAACTTGGCATTCTATCATGGAGCGGCGTCAACATGCCGTAGTACAATTTTTTCCCATTTGGGGCAGGTTTGGGTATATGCTTCTGACAAACCGGAGCTTCTCACAACTAGCATGATGGTTTTTGGTAGGGAACGTCCCACATTTGGGGATGAAACGATATCCATTGCCTCTTATAGCTTTCAATTTTTTTCTTGTCAAAAAAGAACAACAGGAGTGTTGTGTGAATTTTTGTGATTTTTCGGTGTTCGTTTGGACATGTTTATGCATTAACTGGGTTTTCAATGCATTTATGTTCATAATTCAAATCTGAACTACATGCACATGCTCCAGTGCATATAAATTGGTTGAAAAATCAAATTTGTGTCCTTGGGTGCATGCTTAAGTCCCATGCAAGAAATGGGAATGAATTTCAAACACCAGGGCACCGTTGATTGCTGGAAAAACATTGAGATGCCTGGTTTTTAAATTCTAGTAAATCCAAAACTCGTCTGAAATTCATGAAACTTGGCATTCTATCATGGAGCAACGTCAACATGCCGTAGTACAATTTTTTCCCATTTGGGGCAGGTTTGGGTATATGCTGCTCACAAACCTGAGCTTCTCACAACAAGCATGATGGTCTTCGTTAGGGAACGTCCCACATTTGGGGATGAAACAATATCCATTGCCTCTTATTGCTTTCAATTTTTTATCGTGTCAACATAGAAAAACAGGAGTGTTGTGTGAATTTTTGTGATTTTTCGGGGTTCGTTTGGACATTTTTATGCATTAACTGAGTTTCCAATGCATCGATGTGCATAATTCAAATATGAACTACATGCACATGCTCCAGTGCAAATAAATTGGTTGAAAAATCAAATTTGTGTCCTTGGGTGCATGCTTAGGTCCCATGCAAGAATTGGGAATGAATTTCAAACACCAGGGCACCATTGATTGCCAGCAAAACATTGAGAAGCTTGGTTTTTAAATTCTAGTAAATCCAAAACTCGTCTGAAATTCATGAAACTTGGCATGCTATCATGGAGCGGCATCAACATGCCCTGGTACAAATTTTGTCCAATTTGGGGCAGCTTTGGGTATATGCTGCTCACAAACCTGAGCTTCTCACAACAAGCATGACGGTCTTCGTTAGGGAACGTCCCACCTTTGGGGATGAAATGATATCCATTACCTCTTATTTCTTTAAAAAAAATTCTTGTCAAAAAAGAATAACAAGATTGTTGTGTGATTTTTTGGTGTTTGTTTGGACATGTTTAGGCATTAACTGTGTTTTCAATGCATTTATGTTCATAATTCAAATCTGAACTACATGCACATGCTCCAGTGCATATAAATTGGTTGAAAAATCAAATTTGTGTCTTGGGTGCATGCATAGGTCCCATGCAAGAAATGGGAATGAATTTCAAACACCAGGGCACCGTTGATTGCCGACAAAACATTGAGGTGCCTGGTTTTTAAATTCTAGTAAATCCAATACTCGTCTGAAATTCATGAAACTTGGCATGCTATCATGGAGCGGCATCAACATCCCGTGGTACAAATTTTGTCCCATTTGGGGCAGGTTTGGGTATATGCTTCTCACAAACCGGAGCTTCTCACAAAAAGCATGATGGTTTTTGGTAGGGAACGTCCAACCTTTGGGGACAAAACGATATCCATTGCCTCTTATAGCTTTCTAATTTGTTTCTCGTGTCAACATATAACAACAGGAGTGTTATGTGAAGTTTTGTGATTTTTCGGGGGTCGTTTGGACATTTTTATGCATTTATGTGAATAATTCAAATTTAACTACATGCACATGCTCCAGTGCATATAAATTGGTTGAAAAAATCAAATATGTGTCCTTGGGTGCATGCTTAAGTCCCATGCAAGAAATGGGAATGAATTTCAAACACCAGGGCACCATTGATTGCTGGCAAAACATTGAGATGCCTGGTTTTTAAATTCTAGTAAATCCAAAACTCGTCTGAAATTCATGAAACTTGGCATGCTATCATGGAGCGGCATCAACATGTCATGGTACAAATTTTGTCCCATTTGCGGCAGGTTTGGGTATATGCTTCTCACAAACCGGAGCTTCTCACAACAAGCATGATGGTTTTCGGTAGGGAACGTCCCACCTTTGGGGATGAAATGATATCCATTGCCTCTTATTGCTTTTAAATTTTTTTCTTGTCAAAAAAGAACAACAGGAGTGTTGTGTGAATTTTTTGTGATTTTTCTCTGTTTGTTTGGACATGTTTATGCATTAACTGGATTTTCAATGCATTTATGTGAATAATTCAAATTTGAACTACATGCACATGCTCTAGTGCATATAAATTGGTTGAAAAATCAAATTTGTGTCCTTGGGTGCATCCATAGGTGCCATGCAAGAAAAGTGAATGAATTTCAAACACCAGGGCACCGTTGATTGCCGACAAAACATTGAGTTACCTGGTTTTTAAATTCTAGTAAATCCAAAACTCGTCTGAAATTCATGAAACTTGGCATGCTATCATGGAGCGGCATCAACATGCCATGGTACAAATTTTGTCCCATTTTTGGCAGGTTTGGGTGTATGCTTCTCACAAACCGGACCTTCTCACAACAAGCATTATGGTTTTTGGTAGGGAATGTCCCACCTTTGGGGACAAAACAATATCCATTGCCTCTTATAGCTTTCTAATTTGTTTCTCGTGTCAACATAGAACAACAGGAGTGTTGTGTGAAGTTTTGTGATTTTTCGGGGATCGTTTTGACATTTTATGCATTAACTGAGTTTTCGATGCATTTATGTGAATAATTCAAATTTGAACTACATGCACATGCTCTAGTGCATATAAATTGGTTGAAAAATCAAATATGTGTCCTTAGGTGCATGCTTAAGTCCCATGCAAGAAATGGGAATGAATTTCAAACACCTGGGCACCGTTGATTGCTGGCAAAACATTGAGATGCCTGGTTTTTAAATTCTAGCAAATCCAAAACTCATCTGAAATTCATGAAACTTGGCATTCTATCATGGAGCGGCATCAACATGCCGTGGTACAAATTTTGTCCCATTTTTGGCAGGTTTGGGTATATGCTTCTCACAAACCGGAGCTTCTCACAACAAGGATGATGGTTTTCGGTAGGGAACGTCCCACCTTTGGGGATGAAATGATATCCATTGCCTCTTATTGCTTTCAAATTTTTTTCTTGTCAAAAAAGAACAACGGGAGTGTTGTGTGAATCTTTGTGATTTTTCAGTGTTCGTTTGGACATGTTTATGCATTAACTGGGTTTTCAATGCATTTATGTTCATAATTCAAATCTGAACTACATGCACACGCTCTAGTGCATATAAATTGGTTGAAAAATCAAATTTGTGTCCTTGGGTGCATGCATAGGTCCCATGCAAGAAATGGGAATGAATTTCGAACACCAGGGCACCGTTGATTGCCGACAAAACATTGAGGTGCCTGGTTTTTAAATTCTAGTAAATCCAAAACTCGCCTGAAATTCATGAAACTTGGCATGCTATCATGGTGCAGCATCAACATGTCGTGGTACAAATTTTGTCCCATTTGGGGCAGGTTAAGGTATATGCTTCTGACAAACTGGAGCTTCTCACAACAAGCATGATGGTTTTTGGTAGGGAACGTCTCACCTTTGGGGACAAAACGATATCCATTGCCTCTTATAGCTTTCTAATTTGTTTCTCGTGTCAACATAGAACAACAGGAGTGTTGTGTGAAGTTTTGTGATTTTTTGGGGTTCGTTTGGTCATTTTTATGCATTAACTGAGTTTTCGATGCATTTATGTGAATAATTCAAATTTGAACTACATGCACATGCTCCAGTGCATATAAATTGGTTGAAAAATCAAATATGTGTCCTTAGGTGCATGCTTAAGTCCCATGCAAGAAATGGGAATGAATTTCAAACACCTGGGCACCATTGATTGCTGGAAAAACATTGAGATGCCTGGTTTTTAAATTCTAGTAAATCCAAAACTCATCTGAAATTCATGAAACTTGGCATGCTATCATGGAGCGGCATCAACATGCCGTGGTACAAATTTTTTCCCATTTGGGGCAGGTTTGGGTATATGCTGCTCACAAACCTGAGCTTCTCACAACAAGCATGATGGTCTTCGGTAGGGAACGTCCCACCTTTGGGGACAAAATGATATACATTGCCTCTTGTTGCTTTTAATTTTTTATCGTGTCAACATAGAACAACAGGAGTGTTGTGTGAATTTTTGTGATTTTTCGGTGTTCGTTTGGACATGTTTATGCATTAACTGAGTTTCCAATGCATCGATGTGCATAATTCAAATTTGAACTACATGCACATGCTCCAGTGCAAATAAATTGGTTGAAAATCAAATTTGTGTCCTTGGGTGCATGCTTAAGTCCCATGCAAGAAATGGGAATGAATTTAAACACCAGGGCACCGTTGATTGCCGGCAAAACATTGAGATGCCTGGTTTTTGAATTCTAGTAAATCCAAAACTCGTCTGAAATTCATGAAACTTGGCATTCTATCATGGAGCGGCATCAACATGCCCTGGTACAAATTTTGCCCCATTTGGGGCATGTTTGGGTATATGCTTCTCACGAACCAGAGCTTGTCACAACAAGCATGATGGTTTTCGGTAGGGAACGTCCCACCTTTGGGGATGAAACGATATCCATTGCCTCTTATTGCTTTCAAAAAAATTTCTTGTCAAAAAAGAACAACAGGATTGTTGTGTGAATTTTTGTGATTTTTCGGTGTTCGTTTGGACATGTTTATGCATTAACTGGGTTTTCAATGCATTTATGTTCATAATTAATATCTGAACTACATGCACATGCTCCAGTGCATATAAATTGGTTGAAAAATCGAATTTGTGTCTTGGGTGCATGCATAGGTCCCATGCAAGAAATGGGAATGAATTTCAAACACCAGGGCATCGTTGATTGCCGACAAAACATTGAGGTGCCTGATTTTTAAATTCTAGTAAATCCAAAACTCGTCTGAAATTCATGAAACTTGGCATGCTATCATGGAGCGTGTCGGTGTACTAGAGTAGGGGTACCCTAGTATCCCGAACTTGTGCACGGGCAGTCGCAGCATCCCGCGGCAAGGCTTGCCAGGTGACCGCCAAGGTCCTCCATGGTTCCTTTGGAGCCATTCAAGGACAAAGTATCCAAGCCAAGGAGACAAGACCCCGGCAAGAGGAGCTTCCGGGAAGGCCAACCAAGGCATCTCAAGACCCCGGCAAGAGGAGTTTGCCGGGAAGGCCAACCAAGGCATCTCAAGGAACTTGCCGCGACGCGCCACGCGTCCCGGCAAGGCCCGGTGAGCGACAAGCTCCCGGACGCGACAAGACAACGACCGCGGCAAGGCGCTTGCCGTGGCAAGCCACCACTCTGTGCCCGCGCTCCAGCACATCCACCAACGTGTCGCTCTGGGACCCTTCCAGGCGTACGTGGCTGGAGGCTGTGCAGCCAGCGGTGCGTGGTGGCAAGCGGCGCTGACAAGATTGCCATCGTGGCGAGCGGTGGCGTCCCTGGCGGTCCCTTTTGCACTATTTAGGCGACGCAGAAGGGCATTTAATGCCCTTGTCCCCTGCCGTCAGTGTTAGGTATGATACACTGTAGCAGGTAGCGGTACCAACCGCAGCACCTTTTCCGTTTTTACCCTTGTCTACGTTGCCACCTGTCGGTGACCCCTTGAGCATATAAAAGGAGGCCCATGCGCAACGTAGAGGGGGTTCGGTTCAGAGGAGGAGAACACTCACGCTCGGTCTCGTTAGCTGCTGGGGTGTACTGTAGCACTCCGCGCTCCCGAGCAAGAACTCAATACAAACCACAAAGCAGGAGTAGGGTTTTACGCATCCGTGCGGCCCGAACCTGGGTAAACTGCTCGTGTGTTTCGCCTCGATCCGCTCTTCGTGCGACCCTCGCCCCCGCCGAACCGAAAGGGACTCGGTCCGCCGGTCCCATAGGTGTTCGTGGATCAGCCCCCCGACATCTTTGGCGTGCCAGGTAGGGGGCGTCGAGGTTGTGTGAACCAGATCCGGCGTTCAGACGAGCTAGATCTTCATCATCTTCATCGACATGCCGCCGAAGAAGAAGGCTTCAGAGGCGGCTGCTCCGTCCGCGCCGAACCCACCACCGCCGGAGCAAACGGCTAATGAGGCAGACGCCGGCGGAAGAACGGGCGTCGACGAGGGAGCTCACGGTGCTGCCAGGTCCAAGGACAAGGCTGCGCTGCCCATCGGCGACGTAGCCGGCTCCCACAACGACCGGGCGCACTCCAAGACCTCGGCGTCCGTACATGCAGCGCGCCCATCTCAGGAGGCACGGGACCGGCAGCGTCATGGTACTCACGGTACCATGCGTTTGCTGGACCAAGATCGAGCTGGTGGATCTCGGAGTGCTCAAGACCAGCATGCACGCCAACATGCTGGCACGAGCGAGGCACGGTCGCCTGGACGGGACACTGCTCCTTCTAACATAGTTAGAAGTCCGAGCATATCCCGCTCCTCGCACCGTTCGCCACCGCCACCCGCCACTACAGCAGAAGCTTTGGCGCGAGCTCAACTGCTCCTGGACTACCCTCCAACGGCAGACAAGATCGACGACTGGAGGGCCACCATTCAGAGTCTCATCGGCTTCGCCAACGGCGACACTCAACAGCAGCCGAGCACGTCGCAGTCGCGGCAAGTCAACCAGGCACGAGCCGGTGGCGACAAGACCGGTGGGGGTGCAACCACTTTGCACTCTCCGCCCCGAAGGCCAAGATCGCCGACTCGCCGGATCTACCTCGACAGCGACTCCACCGCGTCATCAGATCCACGAGTTCGTCGCGATCAGCGCCAAGTTCTTCACGAACGACAGCAAGAAGACGCTCGTACTCGCATTGAGCGCCAAAGAGAAGCGCGACGTCAATCGGACCAGCACGCTGGGCCCTCTGTCGACATGCATGCGCTAGGGGAACCAGGCGACTTGCCGTACGCGGTAGGTTGCCCTGCGTTTACTCGTGAGCTGCGGCAAGTCCAGTGGCCCAGCACGAAGAATTTCAAGCCAGACGTACCAGAGAAGTACGAGGGCAAGTCGCATCCGTCGGAGTTCCTCACCATCTACACCATCGCGGTGCAGGCTGCCGGGGGGCGGGACGATAAGATCCTTGCCAACTACTTCCCGCTGGTGCTCAAGCCCAACGTCAGGTCCTGGCTCATGCACTTGCCGGACAACTCCATATCCTCCTGGGCAGACCTATGCCATCAGTTTGTCGGCGCCTTTACAGGCGGCCACAAACCTCATGGCCAAGAGAGTGACCTTCATCTGCTCGCCCAGAAGGAAGGAGAGCCCCTGCACAAGTACATTCAGAGATTTAGCCGTGTACAGCACAACATCCCAAATGTCCACCCTGCCGCGGTCATCAGCGTGTTCCATCAGAACGTGCGTAACTGCAGGATGCGGGAGGAGATGGCGATGTGCAAGATCACAGACGTCAGTGAGCTGTATGCCCTGGCCGACAATTGTGCACGTGCTGAGGAAGGGAGGAAACTCCCCGGAGAGAATACAGGAGCAGGAGGATCTGACAGCGAGGATGTTGCCCCGGCAAAGAAAAACCGGCGGCGGAACAACAGGAAGAAGAAAGGCAAAGATGTGCTAGTCATTGAGCAGTCCGGCAACGAAGGTGGCGCCAAGAAAGCCAAAGTTGGTAGCTCCGGCAAGGAGATTGCCGCATGCACCAACTGCCAGGCTGTGGCGGTCGCCGACAAGCAGGACGGCACCGACAAGCAGTACTGCAAGATCCACCGCACCAAGGGCCATGACCTCCAGAGCTGCAAGAAGGTCGAGCAGCTTGTCCAGCAGCAAAAGGCACGAGCGACGCGACAAGGAGAGGGCCCAAGGAGGCACTGGAGAATCCGGTAAGAAGCGCGCCGGCCGAGGAGGACGCCGCGGCAAGGCCAAGCAGCGGCAAGGAGACAGACCTCCCCGCGGCCGCGACAAGGATGAAGATG
The DNA here is from genome assembly GCF_056163025.1 of Triticum urartu. Taxonomy (NCBI): domain Eukaryota; kingdom Viridiplantae; phylum Streptophyta; class Magnoliopsida; order Poales; family Poaceae; genus Triticum; species Triticum urartu. The sequence continues at coordinate 356,348,202 of NC_141876.1, read as the reverse complement.
ACGACGACGACGAAGACATGGATGATGTCAAGACCAGTGAGGAGGAGTTCTAGAAAGCCAAAGAGGTCTTGTGCGTTGACGGCGGTGCTTCCCTGCATACTTTGCACCGCCAACTCAAGCAGTGGGTGCGGGAAGTCAATGCGGCGGAACCACCTGTCGAGTCACGCAAGCTTCTGAAATGGTCCAGCACGCCTATCATCTTTGATATTGAGGACCACCCTGATCGCACAACTGCGGTCGGGTGCTTGCCGATGTTGGTTTCACCAACTATCCGGAACCTCAAGGTCACTAAGATGCTAGTTGACGGCGGGGCCGGCTTGAACCTGATCTCCTCCGCTGTACTCCAGAAACTCCAAATCCCTGACAGCGAGCTTGAAGAGACCGGCACATTCCAAGGAATCAACCCGGGAAGGAGCAAGCCGAAGGGGAAGGTCACGTTGCCAGTAACATTTGGAAGTGAGGTGAACATCAGGACTGAGAGGGTCACTTTTGACGTTGCCGATTTTCCATTGCCTTACAATGGGATACTCGGTCGTCCAGCACTTGCCAAGTTCATGGCAGCCTCTCACTACGCATACAACATGCTGAAGATGCCAGGCCCGATAAGCGTTATCTCTGTCCCTGGCGACAAGAAGGATGCTCTTATCTGCGCCGACAAGATCTACCGGGAAGCGGCAGCCGCAACAGATCGCAAGTTACCTGCCGTTGAAGCTCCCGGGGGGAAAAAGAAGACCAAGTCCGGCAAGAGTTCTGATGCCCACTCCGGCAAGCGCACCTCTTCGGAGTGCTGCGCTGCCGTCGAGGACGCACCATCGAGCTCCACCGGCAAGTGTAAGAAGACAATGGCAGCTCCGCCAGAGTCCAAGAACGTGTCCGCCAAGGAGGACGGCACTGGTGGTACCTTCACCATCAGTGCCACTCTCGACCCTAAATAGGAAAGCGCGCTCATTGCTTTCCTGCGGGCGAATGTCGACGTGTTTCCGTGGCAACCGTCTGACATCCCCGGTGTTCCCAGGAAAGTAATTGAGCACCATCTTGCCGTTTGTCCTCATGCGCGGCCCGTCAAGCAGAAGGTCAGGAAGCAAGCAGTGGAGCACCAAGAATTCATCGCAAAAGAGATCAAGAAGTTGGAAGCAGCAGGCCTTGTCAGAGGAGTGCTCCATCCTATGTGGTTTTCCAATCCTGTAGTCGTGCGCAAGGCAAACGGGAAATGGAGACTTTGTATCGACTTTACTGATGTTAACAAAGCTTGTCCCAAAGACCCATTTCCTTTCCCGCGCATTGACCAGATTGTTGACTCCACGGCCGGATGTGACTTGCTTTCATTTCTTGACGCATACTCGGGATACCATCAGATCTTCATGGCAGAAGAGGATGAGGAGAAGACCGCATTCATCACTCCATGTGGCACGTACTGTTTCATACGGATGCCTTTCGGTTTGAAAAATGCTGGTTCAACATTTGCAAGGGTAGTCCATGTCGCTCTTGAGCCGCAAATACACAGAAATGTGGAAGCCTACATGGATGACATAGTGGTCAAGAGCAAGGACAAGGCAACTCTGATTCAAGATTTAGACGAGACCTTTGCAAATCTGCGCAAGATCAACCTCAAGCTCAACCCCGAGAAGTGTGTGTTTGGAGTCCCCTCTGGCAAGCTTCTCGGGTTCTTCGTGTCTCAGCGGGGAATCGAAGCCAATCCTGACAAGATCAAGGCCATTGAGCAGATTGAAGCACCAAAGCGCGTCAAGGATGTACGAAGACTTGCCGGTTGCATGGCTGCTCTCAGCAGGTTTATCTCTAGGTCTGCTGAGCGCGCCCTGCCGTTTTTCAAAATATTGAAAAAGGCAGGTCCAATGAAATGGACTCCGGAAGCGGAGGCTGCGCTGCAAATCTTGAAGAGATACCTGTCCTCCGCTCCAATACTTGTCGCACCTAAGCCACAAGAGAAGTTGCTGCTGTATATAGCGGCAACCAATCAAGTGGTTAGTGCTGCGTTAGTAGCAGAGAGGGAGGCAGATGACGAGCCAGCAACCACGGTAGGCGCATCCAGCGACAAGCAGGGGGCTTCCCCGACAAGCTCTGGTCCCGACAAGGATGGATCTGCGCAGATGCGCGAGGAGATACAGAAGAGAATGGTACAGTGCCCAGTTTACTTTGTTAGTTCCCTTCTGCAGGGGGCTAGGTCAAGGTACTCTGGCGTGCAGAAATTGCTTTTCGGCCTTCTCATGGCCTCGAGAAAGCTGTGCCATTACTTCCAAGCACATGAGATCACAGTTGTCACTCGTTTTCCGCTGAAGAGGATACTACAGAATCCAGAAGCAACAGGCAGGATTGTTGAGTGGGCACTGGAACTATCAAGTTTTGGCCTCAAGTTTGAGAGTACTTCAACTATCCAAAGCAGAGCATTGGCAGAATTCATAGCAGAATGGACGCCAACACCAGATGAAGAAATTCCAGAAACGAGCATCCCCGTCGAGGAAGCAAGCAAAGAGTGGCTGATGTACTTTGATGGTGCCTTTTCGCTGCAAGGCGCCGGCGCTGGCGTGCTGCTTGTCGCACCCACCGGAGAGCACCTCAAGTACGTAGTCCAAATGCACTTTCCCAAGGAGCAAGCAACAAACAATACTGCAGAGTATGAAGGCTTGCTTGCCGGTCTCAGGATCGCGGCAGACCTTGGGATCAAGAAGCTCATTGTCAGGGGTGACTCGCAGCTTGTCGTCCGCCAAGTGAACAAGAGCTATCAGAGTCCGTTGATGGAAGCCTACGCCGATGAAGTGAGAAAGCTAGAAGAGCACTTTGACGGCCTACAGATGGAGCATGTTCCAAGAGCTCAAAACGCCATTGCCGATGGCCTATCAAAGTGCGCCGCACTTAAGTTACCTGTGGAACCAGGGATCTTTGTGCTCAAGCTAACTCAACCGTCTGTAACGCCATCAACTGGACAGAGCAAGAAGAGGAATTTGATTTCTGGTGACTATTTTCAGGCAGAGCTTCCCGAAGCTGCCGCCAAGAAGGTCCCCAAGATCAACGCCAAGAGCGCTGAGGAGCAGTCTGCTCCGGCAAGCCCTAGGGTTTGTTCCGTTCAAGCAGAAGCTCCCGACAAGTTTTGCTCCGGCAAGCTTGCCGGGGACCGTCAAGCTCCGGCAGAGCCGCAGGTTCTCGTCGTAGAAGCGGGTGTTCCCGCAGCAGTAGATTTGCCTTTAGTCCTTGTTGTCGAGCCACAAGCTCTAGCATGGGCACAGCAGATTGTCCGTTTCCTTCAGACAGGAGAACTTCCCGAAGAGCTAGAAGAAGCGGAAAGAGTAGCCCGGCAGTCAAGTATGTACCAGTTTGTCGACAACACACTGTACAGAAGAAGACTCAACAGTGTGAAATTGAAGTGTATTCACCGGGAAGACGGACAAAAGCTATTGGCAGAGATACATGGAGGCATATGTGGTCACCACATTGGCGCAAGAGCACTTGCCGGCAAAGCATTCCGGCAAGGTTTCTATTGGCCGACAGCCCTCCAGGATGCAACTGCACAAGTAACCAAGTGTGAAGCGTGCCAGTTCCATTCCAAGCAGATACACCAACCAGCTCAATCTCTCCAGACGATCCCTTTATCCTGGCCATTTTCGGTCTGGGGGCTCGACATCCTCGGCCCCTTTCCCCGAGCAGTCGGAGGCTTTGAGTACTTATACGTTGCAATAGACAAGTTCACAAAGTGGCCGGAAGTGGAACCAGTGAGGAAGGTGACAGCACAGTCAGCAGTCAAGTTCTTCAGGTCGATTGTTTGCCGCTTCGGGATCCCTAACAGGATAATCACCGACAACGGTACGCAATTCACGAGCCGCACCTTCATGCAGTACGTCCAAGATGTTGGCTCCAAGGTCTGCTTCGCTTCTGTTGCTCACCCAAGAAGCAACGGTCAAGCGGAGAGGGAAAATGCTGAAGTGCTGCGTGGGCTCAAGACCAGGACTTTCGACAGGCTGCACAAGTATGGAAGAAACTGGATCGAGGAGCTACGGGTGGTTCTTTGGTCGATCAGGACGACGCCAAATTGAGCCACTGGCCAGACACCTTTCGCTCTAGTCTATGGATCAGAGGCAGTTCTCCCCACGGAACTCGTATACGGGTCACCTTGTCGGTGTACTAGAGTAGGGGAACCCTAGTATCCCGAACTTGTGCACGGGCAGTCGCAGCACCCCACGGCAAGGCTTGCCGGGCGACCGCCAAGATCCTCCGTGGTTCCTTTGGAGCCATTCAAGAACAAAGTACTCAAACCAAGACCCCGGCAAGAGGAGCTTGCCGGGAAGAAGACAAGAACCCGGCAAGAGGAGCTTGCCGGGAAGGCCAACCAAGGCGTACCAAGAAAACTCGCCGCGACGCGCCACGCGTCCCGGCAAGGCCCGGTGAGCGACAAGCTCCCGAGCACGACCAGACGACAACCGCGGCAAGGCGCTTGCCGCGGGAAACCCCCACTTCGTGCCCGCGCTCCAGCACACCCGCCACGTGCCGCTCTGGGACCTTCCCAAGCACACGTGGCAGGAGGCCGTGCAGCTAGGGGTGCGAGGTGGCAAGCAGGCGCTGACAAGATAACCATCGTGGCAAACGGTGGCGTCCCTAGCGGTCCCTTTCGGTACTGTTTAGGTGACACAGACGGGCATTTAATGCCCTTGTCCCCTGCCGTCAGGGTTAGGTATGATAACACTGTAGCAGGTAGCTGTGCCTACCACAGCGCCTTTCCATTTTTGCCCTTTATCTCCGTTGCTATGTCGGTAACCCCTTGAGCATATAAAAGGAGGCCCGTGTGCAACGGGGAAAGGGGGGAGCCAGTTCAGACACTCACGCTCGGTCTTGCTAGCCGCCGGTGTGTACTGTAGCACTCCGCGCTCCCGAGCTAGAAATCAATACCAAACCACAAAGCAGGAGTAGGGTTTTACGCATCCGTGCGGCCCGAACCTGGGTAAATCGCTCGCGTGCTTCGCCTCGATCTGCTCTTTGCGCGACCTCCGCCCCCGCCGAACCGAAAGGGACCCGGTCCGCCGGTCCCATAGGTGCCCGTGGATTAGCAACCCCGGCATCTCTGGCGCGCCAGGTAGGGGGTAAGGGCATTAATTTTGAGTTACTTCCCTTGAACGACCGAACTTTGTATGGAAAACCTGTGCGCGGAGGAACCAGCTCATAGCTAGCTGCGCCCTTGCGTTGTTTCGAGCTCGCTCAACAACATTAAGTGAGCTGCGGCTAGTTGCGTAACTAGCTGCGCCCTTGCATTGTGTCGAGCCTGCTCAACAACGTAAGTGAGCCGCGACTAGTTGCTTAACTAGCCGCGCCCTTACTTTGCTTCGAGCCCGCTCAGCAACTTAAGTGAGCTGCAGCTAGTTGCGACAAGGTTTCTTGTCGGCAGCGGCACCGCCAGCAGGCTGCTGACGTCCCGCACTCAGCGCTCGCGGCTCGGGTGCCTGCACCGACAAGTTCCCTAAAAGCGTAGGGTAAAAGCATACAAGGCAAGGAATCAAGTAAAGGGAGTAATGTTGCAATCATCAGGAGGCCCTTATCGGGTGAAACGAGTCACAAGGCTTGGTGCTGTCCGCCTTGAGACCGAAGATGGCATTCCGGTGAGCAACTCCTGGAACATCGAGCATCTTCGCAAGTTTTACCCGTAAGGCGCGGTTGTCGGACCCTGTCCGGCAACCACCCTTTTGTACAAGTCTTGCCGCTATTGCATGTAATCCTTTGTACAAAGCCGGGCGCAGATCCCGTGCACAAGTAAAGCTCATGTGCTCCACACATTTTGTCAATTTTATGCTTTCTATTTTTTGGCATATATGATCTGACACTTTGTGCAGCACCTAATCCCCGGTAAGCAATAACGAGCCATAAGGCTCCGTATCTGTATTTTCTCTTCTTTCTTTTTCACAAGGAAAGGAAGGCTCCCTCGCGCACAAGTTTGCTGGGGGGGAAAGGAGAAGAAAAAGGTATGGACCAGGCGTCGTTCAAGAACTTCGCCTTGCCGGGAAGCCAACAACAGAAAAGCTAAGTTGCCAAAGTTTGAGCAATCAAATTTTTAATTTTTTAAGTTATCTCCCCTGAACGGCCGCCCTTTGTATGGAAAACCTGTGCGCGGAGGAGCCAACTCGTGGCTAGCTGCGCCCTTGCGTTGTTTCGAGCTCGCTCAACAACATTAAGTGAGCTGCGGCTAGTTGCTTAACTAGCCGCGCCCTTGCATTGTTGCGAGCCTGCTCAACAACGTAAGTGAGCTGCGACTAGTTGCTTAACTAGCCGCGCCCTTACCTTGCTTCGAGCCCGCTCAGCAACTTAAGTGAGCTGCAGCTAGTTGCGACGAGGTTTCTTGCCGGTAGCGGCACCGCCAGCAGGCTGCTAACGTTCCGCACTCAGCGCTCGCGGCTCAGGTGCCTGCACCGGCAAGTTCCCTAGAAGCGTAGGGCAAAAAGATACAAAAGGAGGAGTCGAGTAAAGGGAATAACACTGCAATGGCTGCCCAAAATAAAGATATATTACAAAATAGCTTGTCGCAGCTCTAACAGATCGTTTTCATAACTTGATCGACAGCGACAAGAAAAAAGAAGAAATGAGCGGCCTAATCTACGCGATCGCCTTCGACCCGCTTGATCCCGCTCACTTTGTCCACAATGGGTGCGACAAGGGCCTTGAGCTCCTCCAGATCAGCCTCTGGCGGCAAGGACCTGAGGATGTTGGTGAGGCGGAGGCCCGGATTGCGGAAGGCCACCTTCATCAACACTTTCTCGAGGGCTCCTGCGCAGATCTCGCGCGACTCGTCAGGTAGTTGCTTGGGGATCCTCTCCCGGAGTCGCTGAAGGGCTGTCGCCACGCCCTTGAAGAACAGGAAGAGCTTGGCGCTGGGCTGGAGGTTGTCGTCGGAGGGATACCCAAGATCCACCATTCCCAGCTGCGCCAGCTCCTTATCGATATCTGTGGCGACGTTCACCAGACTCTCCGTCCAGTGCGTCCCAGTCTCACTGAAGGCGTTCTGGGCGGCGGCAGCGCTCTCCAACGGCGCCTTGTCGGCCTTGATCTCCTCCTTCAAGGCCGCCTCCCGCTTCTTGGCGTTGTCCAGAGTCTTGGTCAAAGTGGTTAGCTTCAACTCAAGATCCACGTTGGAGACCTTGGCGGCGCTGAGCTCCCTGCCCTTCTCGGAGAGATCGGCCTCCAACCGCGCCACCTTCGTCTTCAACTCCTCCTTGGCGGCCTCGGCGGTGGCAGCGTCCTTCGCTTGCTTGAGGGCTCCGCCAAGCTTCTCCTCGCGCGCAGCAAGCTCTTCCTCGTGAGCGTCGAGGTTGACCTTCCGCTGCGCCAGCTCGCCCTCCTCCGCGGCTAGCTTCGCAGCGGCCAGTCGCTGCAGCTCTTCGGCTTATGCCCTCTCGAGGAGAAAGGCCTTCCGCGCTTCAGCGAGCTGCTCCCGCTCCTCCGCCAGGGATCAGAGGGCTTCCCGGTGGAAACCCCCGAGCTCTTCTGCACGCTTTTCAATGTCTACTCCCGCCTTCGCGATGAGCGCCTCGCGGGACTCCAGCTTGGCTTGTCGCGCACGGTAGAGCGACATCAACCTGCACAGCAGCCGCTCTTCTTCGGGCTCGTTGCTGCTGCTGCTTGGCGCGTCGACCAGCGTCAACCCCGCGGAGGCAAGCACTTCTCCGTCAAAAATCTCCCCTCGACTGGCGCTCTGGAGCTTGGTGCCCAGCGAAGATTGATGAAGACGTCGTCGCCGGCCTTCAGGTAGACGCCTGGCTAGGGCTCTCCGGAGCCTGGCGCTGCGGCGGCGGCGGACGGATCGGCGGTCGGTGTAGCGCCTGGCGCTCCTGCGGCCTCAGCACCGTCAGTGCGATCGCCGGACCCTTCGCCAGTTGCCGCAGCGTCTGCCTTGGCGGCCTCTGCGCCGGCGGCGTCGCCACCACCGGTTGCCTCGTCAGCGGCGAGCTCGGTTTCCATCTGCTCCGCAGCGGGTGGATCTGACGACCGGGAAAGGGGGAAGAGTCAAGAAAAATCCAGCAAAAACTCAAGAAGATCAAGAGAAGAACCCAAGGGAAGTTTTGAAGCAAGAGGAGTACCTGCACTAGGTCCCGCAGTCGTGGTCTCCGCCGTCGGGGGGCCACTGGCGTTGTCCCTCGCCGGAGAACCCTCCCTTGCCGGAGACTTCTCCCTTGCCGGAGATCCCTCCCTTGCCGGAGAGTTCTCCCTTGTCGGGGGATTTTCCCTTGGCTCCTGGTGAGGCTGCTCGGTTCCTACACAAGTCAACAAGCAGATATCAGCAAAGACAAGTACCCGAACGTGCCTCGCAGTAGAAAGTAAACCGTACACTTACGCTGGGGGCTGCCATGGAGGAAAGTCGCCAGGTCCGGCAAGCTTGTCTCGGGCGCGCCACCCGCTGTCACGGTGGGCTCGTCCTCGACGACGATCACCGGGGCCTTGGCTCTCTTTGCTGCTCTCTGAGCCAGAGTCCTAAGAAGGAACAAATTGAAAGCAAAGCAAATGAGATACAAGACCAACAGCAAGAGTTGAAGAAATGCAAGTACAACAAGAGAAGCTTACTCTTCTTCTTCTTCCTCGTCGGAGCTTAACGCGGAGAAGTCGAAGCCCGGCGCGCGCCCGGCGCGAGGAGGCGGAGGAGAAGCTTCCCTTGGCCGCTTGGCGGGAGCAGTGGCGGCGGTCTGAGACGACCCTGCTCCGGCTGTCGGCGCGGCGTGAGTAGCGGCAGGGACTGAAGCGGTGGTCCGACTAGGCTCCGCTCTAGTTGCCGTCGTAGCATGAGGCACTCCCGCGGCAATGGTGTTTGCCGTGGTCGAGCGTGTCACACGGCGTGGCGACTGTTGACCCGCTTGCCGCTCCGCCGCATCACCAACCTTGTGGAGGCGCCTTCTCGGTGGGGATGGAGGCTCTGCTTCTGATGGGCTGTCCGAAGACGAGGTGGAAGAAGAGTCGATTTGCAACGAGCCGCTCGCGTCCTTGGCGGGCTCGCTCGGCTCGGGGGCTTGCCCAGCAAGCCCCTTCTTGCCGGCAGGCTCCCCTCGCTCGGCACGGCTGGCCGCTTCTGCTGCATCGGCCTCCTCCGCAGTGAACCCGAACTCGCCCGCGGCTGCGGCTGCCGCTGCCTCCTCCAGCCTAGTGGCGATGAGCACCATCTCCGCATCCGTGGTGTCGCGGGTGAGGCCGTCCTTCTCGTCAAGACGGACTGGCACCTCCACCAAATCGTCGAAGAATTGCTGCACGACCTCATCTGCAGGCTCCTGCCAAGTTGGCACAATTCCGTGCGAGTCGCACTCCGGCATCATTGCGCGGATGCGATCGAGCGAGGAATTGTTGCACAACGGCACAACGCCCCCCGGCAACATGAACACCTCGGGATGCTGGGGGTCATATTTGAACAGCTCCTGCAGCATCGCGTCGAGCTCCAGGACTGTGAAGTTGTAATTGAGGCCTGGCCGCAGCCTCATGATCTCTGCCGCGTTCTTGAACTCCCAAGTGGGCCTCCCACATTCCTGCAAGGGGGCGATGCGGCAGCAAAGGAAGTCTGCGCCCACAGCGCCTACAGTAAGCCCGGCACGCCTGAGGCGCAGGATCCTGGTGACGGCAATCCTCAGCCTGTCGTCCTCCGGGGCCACGTCGCTCCAGTCACTACCGCGCGCCACTGGGGTTTAGCGCCGGGTGGTGAAAGGCTGCGGGCTCTCCTCGACGATCCAGCACCAATCAGCCCTCCACTCCTCCCACTTGCCACGGAACTCTCCCTCCAGGTAGGTCTCCTTCTTGCCGGCCCTCGAGATCCAGGCGATTCCGCCGGATAGAGCCTCTCCTCTCTCTACTCGGGGAATGAAGAAGTGGCGGAAGAGGGCTACGTTGGGAAGGACTCCGACAAAGTTTTCGCAGAGGTGTGCGAAAACTGCCATTGTCAGAACGGCGTTGGGGGTGAAGTCGAGGAGGTGGAATCCATAGGTGTTCATAATGTCGCAGAAGAAATCCGAGAAGGGCGGGCAGAGCCCGCAATAAAAGAACAACGCGAAGAAGGGGTACCCATTTGGAGCCTCCTTCCAAGCGGCGGCGGGGAGAACCTTTGTGCGCGGATGCGCGCGCGTCTCCGCCGACCAGAACAGGTAGTAGTTCTCCCTCAGCTCCTTCGCGCCGAGCTTGGGGGGGAAAACGGACCGCTCCTTCCACAGCGCCACGAGCCGCTGCGCCTCGGTCGACTTCACGGCCTTCCCCTTGTCGGCTTTCGGAGCCATGGCGGAAGCAATGGAGGAGGCCGACGGCGTTGGTGATGCTGGCGGCAATGGGGCGCGGGGCGCTGCTCTCTCTCTCTCTGCTCTGGGAAGGCGAGGGAGCGGCGGAGGTTTCTGAGATTGGGAACGACAACGGGCGAGTGAGCCGACTGCCCCTGTTTCCCCTGCTTATAAAAGGGGAGGGGGCGGACGTTCCGCATTTCCGAATAAAATAACCACCCACGATCTCGCCCACGACGCCGCGTTTGACGCGTGCCGTTCCGGGCGTGCGTGGTGGAAGCGGAGAGATATGCGGCGTGACCTAGGCCGCGCGTGCCCGTGCACTGTTTTGGGCCTGGCCCAACAGCGCTCGGCAACGTGTATGGCCCAGGCCCGGGGGCTCCTGTCGGTGTACTAGAGTAGGGGTACCCTAGTATCCCGAACTTGTGCACGGGCAGTCGCAGCACCCCGCGGCAAGGCTTGCCGGGCGACCGCCAAGATCCTCCGTGGTTCCTTTGGAGCCATTCAAGAACAAAGTACTCAAACCAAGACCCCGGCAAGAGGAGCTTGCCGGGAAGAAGACAAGACCCCGGCAAGAGGAGCTTGCCGGGAAGGCCAACCAAGGCGTACCAAGAAAACTCGCCGCGACGCGCCACGCGTCCCGGCAAGGCCCGGTGAGCGACAAGCTCCCGAGCACGACCAGACGACAACCGCGGCAAGGCGCTTGCCGCGGGAAACCCCCACTTCGTGCCCGCGCTCCAGCACACCCGCCACGTGCCGCTCTGGGACCTTCCCAAGCACACGTGGCAGGAGGCCGTGCAGCTAGGGGTGCGAGGTGGCAAGCAGGCGTTGACAAGATAACCATCGTGGCAAACGGTGGCGTCCCTAGCGGTCCCTTTCGGTACTGTTTAGGTGACCCAGACGGGCATTTAATGCCCTTGTCCCCTGCCATCAGGGTTAGGTATGATAACACTGTAGCAGGTAGCTGTGCCTACCACAGCGCCTTTCCATTTTTGCCCTTTATCTCCGTTGCTATGTCGGTAACCCCTTGAGCATATAAAAGGAGGCCCGTGTGCAACGGGGAAAGGGGGGAGCCAGTTCAGACACTCACGCTCGGTCTTGCTAGCCGCCGGTGTGTACTGTAGCACTCCGCGCTCCCGAGCTAGAAATCAATACCAAACCACAAAGCAGGAGTAGGGTTTTACGCATCCGTGCGGCCCGAACCTGGGTAAATTGCTCGCGTGCTTCCCCTCGATCTGCTCTTTGCGTGACCTCCGCCCCCGCCGAACCGAAAGGGACCCGGTTCGCCGGTCCCATAGGTGCCCGTGGATCAGCAACCCCGGCACACCTCGAGTGCTCGCTTATGATGAGCTTGAGCAAGAGCAGCTGCGACAAGATGATGCGCTACTCCTTGAGGAAGACCGTCTTCAGGCTGCTGTGCAAGCTGCTCGCTACCAGCAAGCTTTGCGCCGATACCATAGCCGCAAAGTTAACACCAGAAGTCTCGAGGAAGGCGACCTTGTTCTTCGGCGTGTTCAGTCCGCCAAGAATTCCAACAAGTTGACGCCGAAGTGGGAAGGCCCTTACCGGGTGAAACGAGTCACTAGGCCTAGCGCTGTCCGCCTTGAGACCGAAGATAGCATTCCGGTGAGCAATTCCTGGAACATTGAGCATCTTCGTAAGTTTTACCCGTAAGGCGCGGTTGCCGGAACCTGTTCCGGCAACCACCTTTTGTACAAGTCTTGCCGCTGTTGCATGTAATCCTTTGTACAAAGCCGGGCGCAGACCCCGTGCATAAGTAAAGCTCACGTGCCCCGCACATCTTGTCAATTTCATGCTTTATATATTTTGCATATGTGATCTGACACTTTGTGCAGCACCTACTCCCCGGTAAGCAATAACGAGCCGTAAGGCTCCATATCTTTATTTTCTCTTCTTTCTTTTTTCTCAAGGAAAGGAAGGTTCCCTCGCCCACAAGTTTGCCGGGGGGGAAAGGAGAAGATAATGGTATGGACCAGGCGTCATTCAAGAAAGTTTCGCCTTATCAGGAAGCAAACAACAGAAAAGATAAGTTGCCAAAGTTTGAGCAATCAGATTTTTTAATTTTTAAGTTATCTCCCTTGAACGACCGCACTTTGTATGGAAAACCTATGCGCGGAGGAACCAACTCGTAGCTAGTTGCGCCCTTACTTTGTTTTGAGTCCGCTCAACAACTTAAGTGAGCTGCGACTAGTTGCGACAAGGTTTCTTGTCGGTAACGGCACCGCCAGTAGGCTGCTGACGTCCCGCACTCAGCGCTCGCGGCTAAGGTGCCTACACCGGCAAGTTCCCTAAAAGCGTAGGGCAAAAACATACAAAGGGAGGAATCAAGTAAAAGGAATAACATTGCAATCATTACTCGGAATAGAGTTATATTACAAGGTAGCTTGTCGCAGCCCTAACAGATTGTTCTCGTAACATGACCAGCAGCGACAAGAAAAGAAGAAAACGGGCGGCCTAGTCTACGCGATCGCCCTCAATCCTCTTGATCCCGCTCACCTTGTCCACGATGGGTGCGACAAGGGTCTTGAGCGCCTCCAGATCAGCATCCGGCGGCAGGGTCTTAAGGACGTTGGTGAGGTTGAGGCCTGGGTTGCGGAAGGCCACCTTCACCAACACCTTTTGAAGAGCTCCCACGCAGATCTTGCGCGACTCGTCGGCCATCTGCTTTGGGATCCTCTCCCGAAGTCGCTGGAGGGCCGTCGCCACGCCTTTGAAGAACAAGATGAGCTTGGCGCTGGGTTGGATGTTCTCGTCGGAGGGATACCCGAGATCCTCCATCCCCAGCTGCGCCAGCTCCCTGTCAATGTTTGTGGCAACATTCACGAGACCCTCCGTCCAGTGCTCCACATTCTCCCTGAAAGCAGTCTGGGCGGCGGCAGCACTCGCCAGCAGCGCCTTGTCGGCCTTGATCTCCTCCTTCAAGGCCATCTCCTGCTCCCTGGCGCCGTCCAGCGTCTTGGTCAAAGTGGTCAGCTTCAACTCAAGATCTGCGTTGGAGTCCTTGGCGGCGCTAAGCTCTTCGCCACTCGCCTTGAGATCGGCCTCCAGCTGCGCCACCTTCGTCTCCAGCTCCTTCTTGGCAGCCTCGGCAACTGCGGCAGCGTCCTCTGCTTGCTTAAGGGCTCCGCCGAATTTTTGCTCACGCGTGGCAAGCTCCTGCTCGTGGCTGTCGAGGTTGACTTTCCGCTGTGCCAGCTCGCCCTCCTGCGCAGACAGCTTCTCAGCGGCAAGCCACTGTTGCTCTTCAACTTCGGCCTTCTCGAGGAAGAAGGCCTTCTGCTCCTCGGCGAGTTGCTCCCGCTCCTCGGCCAGGGACCGGCGAGCTTCCTGGTTGAGACCCCAGAGCTCCTCCGCACGCTTCTCGATGTCCGCTCCCGCCTTCACGACAAGCGCCTCGCGGGATTCCAGCTTGGCTTGCCGCGCGCGATAGAGCGACCACAGCTTCCGCAGCAGCCGCTCCTCCTCAGGCTCGCCGTCGCTGCTGCTCGGCGCGTCAACCAGCGTCAGCCCAGTGGAGGCAAGCACCTCTCCGTCGAAGCTCTCTCCCTCGACCGGCACCCTGGAGCTTGACGCCCAGGGGAGGTTGATGAAGACGCCATCGCTGGCCTTCAAGTAGACGCCTGGCTGGGGCTCTTCGGATCCTGACGCTGCGGCAGCGGCGGACGGGTCGGCGGTCGACGTAGCGCCTGGCGCTCCTGTGGCCTTAGGGCCATCAGTGCGATCGCCAGACCCCCCGCCTGCTTCTGCGGCGGCAGCTTTGGCGGCCTCTGCGCCAGCGGGATCGTCAGCACCGGCTGCTTCTTCGGTGGCAGCGGCGTCATCGGCGACAACCTCGGTCTCCATCGGCTCCGCAGCAGATGGGTCTGACGGCCGGAAAAGGGAGAAGAGTCAAGCAAATACCCAAGAAGATCAAAAGAAGAAGAACCCAAGGGAAGTTTTGAAGCGAGAGGATTACCTGTACCGGGTTCTGCAGTCGTGGTCTCCGCCGCCGAAGGGCCGCTAGTGCTGTCCCTTGCCGGAGAACTCTCCCTTGCCGGAGACCTCCCCCTTACCGGAGGACTCTCCCTTGGCATTTCGGGGGCGGCCTCCGGGCGCTCCTGGTGGGGCTGCCCTGCTCCTACACAAACCAACAGTCAGATGTCAGCAAAGAAAGAGTATCCATGCACGCCTAACAGCGGAAAGTGAACCATATACTTACGCTGGGGGCTGCTCTGGAGAACAGTTGCCGGGTCCGGCAAGGTTGTCTCAGGCGCACCCCCTGCTGTCGCGGTGGGTTCGTCCTCGATGATAATCACCGGGACCTTGGCCCTCTTCGCTGCTCTCTAGGCCAGAGTCCTAAAAAGGAACAAGTTCAGAGTAAAGCAAATGAGATACAAGACAAAACAGCAAGGATTGAAGAACTACAAGTACAACAAGAGAATCTTACTCTTCTTCTTCCTCGTCGGAGCTGAACGCGGAGAAGTCGAAGTCCGGCTCACGTCCGGCGCGAGGAGGCGGAGGAGTAGCTTCCCTTGGCCGCTTGGCAGGAATAGTGGCGATGGTCTAAGACGACCCCGCTCCGGCTGCCGCCGCGGCGTGAGGAGCAGCAGGAGCAGAAGCGGTGGTCCGCGTGGACCCCGCTCTAGTTGCCGCCGCAGCGTGAGGTGCTCCCGCGGCAACAGTGCTTGCCGCGGTGGAGCGTGTCACACGGCGCGGTGACTGTTGACTCGCCTGCCGCCCCGCTACGTCCCCGGCCTTGCGGAGACGCCTTCTTGGCGGAGATGGAGGCTCTGCTTGCGGCGAGCTGCCTGAAGATGAGGAGGAAGAGGAGTTGATCTCCAGCAAGCCGCTCGTATCTTCGGCGGGCTTGCTCGACTCGACGTCATGCCCGGCAAGCTCTTTCACACCGGCGAGCTCCTCTCGCTCGGCGCGGCTTCCCGCCTCTGCTGCCTCTGCCTCCCCAACGGTGAATCCAAATTCGCCTGCGGCTGCGGCTGCCGCCGCCTCTTCCAGCCTAGTGGCGATACGTGTCATCTCCGCATCGATGGTGTCGCGGGTGAGGCTTTTCTTCTCGTCGGAGCGGACTGGCACTTCTACCAAGCCATCAAACAACTGCTGCACGACGTCGTCTGCAGGCTCTTGCCAAGTTGGGACAATTCCATGCGAATCGCACAGCGGCATCATTGCACGGATGCGGTCGAGCGCAGAATTGTTGCACAGCGGAACGACACCCCTCGGCAACCTGATCACTTCGGGATGTTGAGGGTCGTACTTGAACAGCTCCTGGAGCATCGCGTTAAGCTCCAGAACAGTGAAGTTGAAGTTGAGGCCCGGCCGCAGCCTCATGATATCCGCCGAATTCTTGAATTCCCAGGCGGGTCTCCCCCGTTCCTGCAGGGGGGCGAGGCGGCGGCGAAGAAAATCTGCGCCAACAGCGCCTACAGTGATCCTGGCAAGCCTGAGGCGTTGGATCCGGGTGACGGCAATCTTCAGCCTATCGTCTTCCGGGGCCACGTCACTCCAATCGCTGCCGCGTGCTACTGGGGCTTGGCGCCGGGCGGTAAACGGCTGCGGGTTCTCCTCGGCAATCCAGCACCAGTCTGCTCTCCATTCCTCCCACTTGCCATGGAACTCTCCCTCCAGATAAGTGTCCTTCTTGCCGGCCCTCGAGATCCAGGCGATTCCGCCGGATAAAGGCTCTCCTCTCTCTACTCGGGGCATAAAGAAGTGGCAAAAAAGGGCTACATTGGGATGGGCTCCGACAAAGTTTTCACAGAGATGTGCGAAAACTGCAATGGTCAGAACAACATTGGGGGTGAAGTCAAGGAGGTGGAACCCGTAGGTGTTCATGATATCGCAGAAAAACACAGAGAAGGGCGGGCAGAGCCCGCAGTAGAAGAACAAGGCGAAGAAAGGGTATCCGTTCGGAGCCATTTTCCAAGCGGCGGCTGGAAGTACCTTCGTGCGCAGGTGCGCTCGCGTCTCCGTCGACCAGAAGAGGTAGAAGTTCTCCCTCAGCTCCCTCGCGGCGAGCTTGGGAGGGAAGATTGCCCGCTCCTTTCGCAGCGCCACAAACCGCTGCGCCTCGTTCGACTTCACAGCCTTCCCCTTGTCGGCCCTCGGAGCCATGGCGGAAGTGGTGGAGCGGCGTTGGTGGTGCTGGTGGCGATGGGGGGCGGGGCACTGCTCTCTTTCAGCTTTGGGAAGATGAGGGAGCGGCGGAGATTTCCGAGATTGGAGTAGCAACCGGCGAATGGGCGAACTACCCCTGTTTCCCCTTCTTATGAAGAGGGAGGAGGCGGACGTTCTGCCTTTCCGAATAAAGAAACCACCCACGATCTCTCCCACGATGCCGCATTCAACGCGTGCCGTTCGGGGAGGGCGTGGTGGATATGGAGAGAGATACAGCGTAACCCAGGCCGCGTGTGCCCGTGCCCTGCTTTGGGCCTGGACCAACAGCGCTCGGCACCGTGTATGGACCAGGCCCGGGGGCTCCTGTCGGTGTACTAGAGTAGGGGTACCCTAGTATCCCGAACTTGTGCACGGCCAGTCGCAGCATCCCGTGGCAAGGCTTGCCGGGTGACCGCCAAGGTCCTCCGTGGTTCCTTTGGAGCCATTCAAGGACAAAGTATCCAAGCCAAGGAGACAAGACCACGGCAAGAGGAGCTTGCCAGGAAGGCCAACCAAGGCATCTCTAGACCCCGGCAAGAGGAGCTTGCCGGGAAGGCCAACCAAGGCATCTCAAGGAACTTGCCGCGACGCGCCACGCGTCCCGGCAAGGCCCGGTGAGCGACAAGGTCCCGGACACGACAAGACAACGACCGCGGCAAGGCGCTTGCCGCGGCAAGCCACCACTCTGTGCCCGCGCTCTAGCACATCCACCAACGTGTCACTCTGGGACCCTTCCAGGCGTACGTGGCTGGAGGCTGTGCAGCCAGCGGTGCGTGGTGGCAAGCGGCGCTGACAAGATTGCCATCGTGGCGAGCGGTGGCGTCCCTGGCGGTCCCTTTTGCACTATTTAGGCGACGCAGACGGGCATTTAATGCCCTTGTCCCCTGCCGTCAGGGTTAGGTGTGATACACTGTAGCAGGTAGCTGTACCAACCGCAGCACCTTTTCCGTTTTTACCCTTGTCTACGTTGCCACCTGTCGATGACCCCTTGAGCATATAAAAGGAGGCCCATGCGCAACGTAGAGGGGGTTCGGTTCAGAGGAGGAGAACACTCACGCTCAGTCTCGTTAGCTGCTGGGGTGTACTGTAGCACTCCGCGCTCCCGAGCAAGAACTGAATACAAACCACAAAGCAGGAGTAGGGTTTTACGCATCCGTGTGGCCCGAACCTGGGTAAACTGCTTGTGTGTTTCGCCTCGATCCGCTCTTCGTGCGACCCTTGCCCCTGCCGAACCGAAAGGGACTCGGTCCGCCGGTCCCATAGGTGTTCGTGGATCAGCCCCCGACAGAGCGGCATCAACATGCCGTGGTACAAATTTTGTCCCATGTGGGGCAGGTTTGGGTATATGCTTCTCACAAACCGAAGCTTCTCACAAAAATCATGATGGTTTTTGGTAGGGAACGTCCCACCTTTGGGGACAAAACGATATCCATTGCCTCTTATTAGTTTCTAATTTGTTTCTTGTGTCAACATAGAACAACAGGAGTGTTATGTGAAGTTTTGTGATTTTTCGGGGTTCATTTGGACATTTTTACGCATTAACAGAGTTTTCGATGCATCTATGTGCATAATTCAAATTTGAACTACATGCACATGCTCCAGTGCATTTAAATTGGTTGAAAAATCAAATTTGTGTCCTTGGGTGCATGCATAGGTCCCATGCAAGAAATGGGAATGAATTTCAAACACCAGGGCAC
This sequence comes from Triticum urartu, assembly GCF_056163025.1. Classification (NCBI taxonomy): domain Eukaryota; kingdom Viridiplantae; phylum Streptophyta; class Magnoliopsida; order Poales; family Poaceae; genus Triticum; species Triticum urartu. The sequence goes on along the minus strand of NC_141876.1, from coordinate 356,330,102 downwards.
CATTGATTGCCGACAAAACATTTAGGTGCCTGGTTTTTAAATTCTAGTAAAGTCAAAACTCGTCTGAAATTCATGAAACTTGGCATGCTATCGTGGAGCGGCATCAACAAGCCGTGGTACAAATTTTGTCCCATTTGGGGCAGGTTTGGGTATATGCTTCTCACAAACCGGAGCTTCTCACAAAAAGCATGATGGTTTTTGGTAGGGAACGTCCCACCTTTGGGGAGAAAATGATATCCATTGCCTCTTATAGCTTTCTAATTTGTTTCTCGTGTCAACATAGAACAACAGGAGTGTTATGTGAATTTTTGTGATTTTTCGGGGTTCGTTTGGACATTTTTATGCATTAACTGAGTTTTCAATGCATGTGTGTGAATAATTCAAATTTGAACTACATGCACATGCTCCAGTGCATATAAATTGGTTGAAAAAAAATCAAATATGTGTCCTTGGGTGCATGCTTAAGTCCCATGCAAGAAATGGGAATGAATTTCAAACACCAGGGCATCGTTGATTGCTGGCAAAACATTGAGATGCCTGGTTTTTAAATTCTAGTAAATCCAAAACTCGTCTGAAATTCATGAAACTTGGCATGCTATCATGGAGCGGCATCAACATGCCGTGGTACAAATTTTGTCCCATTTGGGGCAGGTTGGGTATATGCTTCTCACAAACTGGAGCTTCTCACAACAAGCATGATGGTTTTCGGTAGGGAACGTCCCACCTTTGGGGATGGAATGATATCCATTGCCTCTTATGGCTTTCATTTTATTATCATGTCAACATAGAACAACAATAGTGTCGTGTGATTTTTTGTGATTCTATGGGGGTCGTTTGGACTTGTTTATGCATTAACTGAGTTTTTAATGCATTTATGAGCAGAATTCAAATTTGAACTACATGCACATGCTCTAGTGCATATAAATTGGTTGAAAAATCAAATTTGTGTCCTTGGGTGCATGCTTAGGTCCCATGCAAGAAATGGGAATGAATTTCAAACACTAGGGCACCGTTGATTGCCGGCAAAACATTGAGATGCATGGTTTTTAAATTCTAGTAAATCCAAAACTCGTCTGAAATTCATGACACTTGGCATGCTATCATGGAGCGGCATCAACATGTGGTGGTAGAAATTTTGTCCCATTTGGGGCAGGTTTGGGTATATGCTTCTCACAAACCGGAGCTTCTCACAACAAGCATGATGGTTTTCGGTAGGGAACGTCCCACCTTTGGGGACAAAACAATATCCATTGCCTCTTATTGCTTTGAATTTTTTTTCTTATGTCAACATAGAACAACATGAGTGTTGTGTGAATTTTTGTGATTCTGGGGGTTCGTTTGGACTTGTTTATGCATTAACTGAGTTTTCAATGCATTTATGTGCATAATTCCAATTTAAACTACATGCACATGCTCCAGTGCATATAAATTGGTTGAAAAATCAAATATGTGTCCTTGGGTGCATTCTTAGGTCCCATGCAAGAAATGGGAATGAATTTCAAACACCAGGGCACCTTTGATTGCCGGCAAAACATTGAGATGCCTGGTTTTTAAATTCTAGTAAATCCAAAACTCGTCTGAAATTCATCAAACTAGGCATGCTATCATGGAGCGGCATCAACATGCCGTGGTACAAATTTTGTCCCATTTGGGGCAGGTTTGGGTATATGCTTCTCACAGACCGGAGCTTCTCACAACTAGCATGCTGGTTTTCGGTAGGGAACGTCCCACCTTTGGGGACGAAACTATATCCATTGCCTCTTATTGCTTTTATTTTTTTTCTCATGTCAACATAGAACAATAGGAGTGTTGTGTGAATTTTTGTGATTCTGGGGGGTTCGTTTGGACTTGTTTATGCATTAACTGAGTTTTCAATGCATTTATGTGCACAATTCAAATTCGAACTACACGCACATGCCCCACTGCATATAAATTGGTTGAAAAATCAAATATGTGTCCTTGGGTGCATGTTTAGGTCCCATGCAAGAAATGGGAATGAATTTCATACACCAGGGCACCGTTGATTGCCGGCAAAACATTGAGATGCCTGGTTTTTAAATTCTAGTAAATCCAAAACTCGTCTGAAATTCATGAAAGTAGGCATGCTATCGTGGAGCAGCATGAACATGCCGTGGTACATATTTTGTCCCATTTGGGGCAGTTTTGGGTATATGCTTCTCACAAACCGGAGCTTCTCACAACAAGCATGATGGTTTTCGGTAGGGAACGTCCCACCTTTGGGGATGGAATGATATCCATTGCCTCTTATTGCTTTCATTTTATTATCGTGTCAACATAGAACAACAAGAGTGTCGTGTGAATTTTTCTGATTCTATGGGGGTCGTTTGGACTTGTTTATGCATTAACTGAGTTTTCAATGCATTTAAGTGCATAATTCAAATTTGAACTACATTCACATGCTCCAGTGCATATAAATTGGTTGAAAAATCAAATATGTGTCGTTGGGTGCATGCTTAAGTCCCATGCAAGAAATGGGAATGAAATTCGAACACCAGGGCACCGTTGATTGCCATCAAAACATTGAGATGCCTAGTTTTTAAATTCTAGTAAATCCGAAACTCGTCTGAAATTCATGAAACTTGGCATGCTATCATGGAGTGGCATCAACATGTCATGGTACAAATTTTGTACCATTTGGGGCTTGTTTGGGTATATGCTTCTCACAAACCGGAGCTTCTCACAACAAGCATGATGGTTTTCGGTAGGGAACGTTCCACCTTTGGGGACGAAACGATATCCATTGCCTCTTATTGCATTCAATTTTTTTTCTCGTGTCAACATAGAACAACAAGAGTGTTGTGTGAATTTTTGTGATTCTGTGGGGGTCATTTGGACTTGTTTATGCGTTAACTAATTTTTCAACCAATTGAGATGCCTGGTTTTTAAATTCTAGTAAATCCAAAACTCGTCTGAAATTCGTCAAACTTGGCATGCTATCATGGAGCGGCATCAACATGTCGTCGTACAAATTTTGTTCCATTTGGGGTAGGTTTGAGTATATGCTTCTCACAAACCGGAGGTTCTCACCACAAGCATGATGGTTTTCGGTAGGGAACGTCCCACCTTTGGGGACGAAACGATATCGAATGCCTCTTATTGCTTTCAATTTTTTTCTGATGTCAACATTGAACTACAGGTGAGTTGTGTGAATTTTTGTGATTCTCGGGGGTTCGTTTGGACTTGTTTATGCATTAATTGAGTTTTCGATGCCTTTATGTGCATAATTCAAATTTGAACTACATGCACATGCTCGATTGCATATAAATTGGTTGAAAAATCAAATATTTGTCCTTGGGTGCATGCTTAGGTCCCATGCAAGAAATGGGAATGAATTTCAAACACCAGGGCACCGTTGATTGCCGGCAAAACATTGAGATGCCTGGTTTTTAAATTCTAGTAAATCGAAAACTCGTCTGAAATTCGTGAAACTTGGCATGCTATCATGGAGCGGCATCAACATGCCGTGGTACTAATTTTGTCCCATTTGGGGCAGGTTTGGGTATATGCTTCTCACAAACCGGAGCTTCTCACAACAAGCATGATGGTTTTCGGTAGGGAACGTCCCACCTTTGTGGACGGAATGATATCCATTGCCTCTTATTGCTTTCATTTTTTTCTCATGTCAACATAGAACAACAAGAGGGTCATGTGAATTTTTCTGATTCTAGGGGGTTCGTTTGGACTTGTTTATGCATTAACTGAGTTTTCAATAAATTTATGTGGATAATTCCAATTTGAACTACATGCACATGCTCCAGTGCATATAAATTGGTTGAAAAATGAAATATGTGTCCTTGGGTGCATGCTTAAGTCCCATGCAAGAAATGGGAATGGATTTCAAACACCAGGGCACCGTTGATTGCTGGCAAAACATTGAGATGCCTGGTTTTTAAATTCTAGTAGATCGAAAACTCGTCCGAAATTCATGAAACTTGGCATGCTATCATGGAGCAGCAACAATATGCCGTGGTGCAAATTTTGTCCCATTTGGGGCAGGTTTGGGTATATGCTTCTCACAAACCGGAGCTTCTCACAACAAGCATGATGGTTTTCGGTAGGGAACGTCCCTCCTTCGGGGACGAAACAATATCCATTGCCTCTTATTGTTTTCATTTTTTCTCATGTCAACATAGAACAACAGGAGTGTTGTGTGAATTTTTGTGATTCTGGGGGGTTCGTTTGGACTTATTTATGCATTAAATGAGTTTTCAATAAATTTATGTGGATAATTCAAATTTGAACTACATGCACATGCTCCAGTGCATATAAATTGGTTGAAAAATCAAATATGTGTCCTTGGGTGCATGCTTAGGTCCCATGCAAGAAATGGGAATGAATTTCAAACACCAAGGCACCGTTGATTGCCGACAAAACATTGAGATGCTTGGTTTTTGAATTCTAGTAAATCCAAAACTTGTCTAAAATTCATGAAACTTGGCATGCTATCATGGAGCGGAATCAACATGCCGTGGTGCAAATTTTGTCCCATTTGGGGCAGGTTTGGGTAGATGCTTCTCACGAACCAGAGCTTCTCACAACAAGCGTGATGGTTTTCGGTAGGGAACGTCCCACCTTTGGGGATGAAACGATATCCATTGCCTCTTATTGCTTTCAATTTTTTTTCTCGTGTCAAAATAGAACAACAGGAGTGTTGTGTGAATTTTTGTGTTTTTTCGGGGTTCGTTTGGACATGTTTATGCATTAACTGAGTTATCAATGCATTTATGTGCATAATTCAGATTTGAACTACATGCACATGCTCCAGTGCATATAAATTGGTTGAAAAATCAAATATGTGTCCTTGGGTGCATGCTTAGGTCCCATGCAAGAAATGGGAATGAATTTCAAACACGAGGGCACTGTTGATTGCCAGCAAAACATTGAGATGCCTGGTTTTTAAATTCTAGTAAATCCAAAAGTCGTCTCAAATTTATTAAACTTGGCATGCTATCATGGAGCGGCGTCAACATGCTGTGGTAGAAATTTTGTCCCATTTGGGGCAGGTTTGGGTATATGCTTCTCACAAACCGGAGCTTCTCACAACAAGCATGATGGTTTTTGGTAGGGAACGTCCCACCTTTAGGGACGAAACAATATACATTGCCTCTTATTGCTTTCAAATTTTTCTCTCGTGTCCACATAGAACAACAGGAGTGTTGTGTGAATTTTTGTGATTTTTCGGGGTTCGTTTGGACATTTTTATGCATTAACTGAGTTTTCAATGCATTTATGTGCATACTTCAAATTTGAACTACATGCACATGCTCCAGTGCATATAAATTGGTTGAAAAATCAAATATGTGTCCTTGGGTGCATGCTTAAGTCCCATGCAAGAAATGGGAATGAATTTCAAACACCAGGGCACCATTGATTGCTGGCAAAACATTGAGATGCCTGGTTTTTAAATTCTAGAAAATCCAGAACTCGTCTGAAATTCATGAAACTTGGCATGCTATCATGGAGCGGCTTCAACATGTCATGGTACAAATTTTGTCCCATTTGGGGCAGGTTTGGGTATATGCTTCTCACAAACCGGAGCTTCTCACTACAAGCATGATGGTTTTCGGTAGGGAACGTCCCACCTTTGGGGACAAAACGATATCCATTGCCTCTTATAGCTTTCTAATTTGTTTCTCGTGTCAACATAAAACAATAGGAGTGTTATGTGAATTTTTGTGATTTTTCGGGGTTCGTTTGGACATTTTTATGCATTAACTGAGTTTTCAATGCATGTGTGTGAATAATTCAAATTTGAACTACATGCACATGCTCCAGTGCATATAAATTGGTTGAAAAAATCAAATATGTGTCCTTGGGTGCATGCTTAAGTCCCATGCAAGAAATGGGAATGAATTTCAAACACCAGGGCACCGTTGATTGCCGGCAAAACATTGAGATGCCTGGTTTTTAAATTCTAGTAAATCCGAAACTCGTCTGAAATTCATGAAACTTGGCATGCTATCATGGAGCGGCATCAACATGCCATGGTACAAATTTTGTCCCATTTGGGCAGGTTTGGGTATATGCTTCTCACAAACCGGAGCTTCTCACAACAAGCATGATGGTTTTTGGTAGGGAACGTCCCACCTTTGGGGATGAAACGATATACATTGCCTCTTATTGCTTTCAAATTTTTCTCTCGTGTCAACATAGAACAACAGGAGTGTTGTGTGAATTTTTGTGATTTTTCGGGGTTCGTCTGGACATTTTTATGCATTAACTGAGTTTTCAATGCATTTATGTGTATACTTCAAATTTGAACTGCATGCACATGCTCAAGTGCATATAAATTGGTTGAAAAATCAAATATGTGTCCTTGGGTGCATGCTTAAGTCCCATGCAAGAAATGGGAATGAATTTCAAACACCAGGGCACCGTTGATTGCCGGCAAAACATTGAGATGCCTGGTTTTTAAATTCTAGCAAATCCAAAACTCGTCTGAAATTCATGAAACTTGGCATGCTATCAAGGAGCGGCATCAACATGCCGTGTTACAAATTTTGTCCCATTTGGGGCAGGTTTGGGTATATGCTTCTCACAAACCGGAGCTTCTCACAACAAGCATGATGGTTTTCGGTAGGGAACGTCCCACCTTTGGGGATGGAACGATATACGTTGCCTCTTATTGCTTTCATTTCATTATTGTGTCAACATAGAACAACAAGAGTGTCGTGTGAATTTTTGTGATTCTATGGGGGTCGTTTGGACTTGTTTATGCATTAACTGAGTTTTCAATGCATTTAAGTGCATAATTCAAATTTGAACTACATTCACATGCTCCATGCATATAAATTGGTTGAAAAATCAAATATGTGTCGTTGGGTGCATGCTTAAGTCCCATGCAAGAAATGGGAATGAAATTCAAACACCAGGGCACCGTTGATTGCCATCAAAACATTGAGATGCCTAGTTTTTAAATTCTAGTAAATCCAAAACTTGTCTAAAATTCATAAAACTTGGCATGCTATCATGGAGCGTCATCAACATGCCGTGGTACAAAATTTGTACCATTTGGGGCAGGTTTGGGTATATGCTTCTCACAAACCGGAGCTTCTCACAACAAGCATGATGATTTTTGGTAGGGAACGTCCCACCTTTGGGGACGAAACGATATCCATTGCCTCTTATGGCATTCAATTTTTTTCTCGTGTCAACATAGAACAACCGGAGTGTTCTGTGAATTTTTTGTGATTCTGTGGGGGTCGTTTGGACTTATTTATGCATTAACTGAGTTTTCAATGCATTTAAGTGCATAATTCAAATTTGAACTACATGCACATGCTCCAGTGCATATAAATTGGTTGAAAAATCAAATATGTGTCCTTGGGTGCATGCTTAAGTCCCATGCAAGAAATGGGAATGAATTTCAAACACCAGGGCACCGTTGATTGCCGGCAAAACATTGAGATGCCTGGTTTTTAAATTCTAGTAAATCCGAAACTCGTCTGAAATTCATGAAAATGGGCATGCTATCATGGAGCGGCATCAACATGCCATGGTACAAAGTTTTTCCCATTTGGGCAGGTTTGGGTATATGCTTCTCACAAACCGGAGCTTCTCACAACAAGCATGATGGTTTTTGGTAGGGAACGTCCCGCCTTTGGGGATGAAACGATATACATTGCCTCTTATTGCTTTCAAATTTTTCTCTCGGGTCAACATAGAACAACAGGAGTGTTGTGTGAATTTTTGTGATTTTTCGGGGTTCGTCTGGACATTTTTATGCATTAACTGAGTTTTCAATGCATTTATGTGCATACTTCAAATTTGAACTACATGCACATGCTCCAGTGCATATAAATTGGTTGAAAAATCAAATATGTGTCCTTGGGTGCATGCTTAAGTCCCATGCAAGAAATGGGAATGAATTTCAAACACCAGGGCACCGTTGATTGCCGGCAAAACATTGAGATGCCTGGTTTTTAAATTCTAGCAAATCCAAAACTCGTCTGAAACTCATCAAACTTGGCATGCTATCAAGGAGCGGCATCAACATGCCGTGGTACAAATTTTGTCCCATTTGGGGCAGGTTTGGGTATATGCTTCTCACAAAGCGGAGCTTCTCACAACAAGCATGATGGTTTTCGGTAGGGAACGTCCCACCTTTGGGGATGGAACGATATACGTTGCCTCTTATTGCTTTCATTTTATTATTGTGTCAACATAGAACAACAAGAGTGTCGTGTGAATTTTTGTGATTCTATGGGGGTCGTTTGGACTTGTTTATGCATTAACTGAGTTTTCAATGCATTTAAGTGCATAATTCAAATTTGAACTACATTCACATGCTCCATGCATATAAATTGGTTGAAAAATCAAATATGTGTCGTTGGGTGCATGCAAAAGTCCCATGCAAGAAATGGGAATGAAATTCAAACACCAGGGCACCGTTGATTGCCATCAAAACATTGAGATGCCTAGTTTTTAAATTCTAGTAAATCCAAAACTCGTCTAAAATTCATAAAACTTGGCATGCTATCATGGAGCGTCATCAACATGCCATGGTACAAAATTTGTACCATTTGGGGCAGGTTTGGGTATATGCTTCTCACAAACCGGAGCTTCTCACAACAAGCATGATGGTTTTTGGTAGGGAACGTCCCACCTTTGGGGACGAAACGATATCCATTGCCTCTTATGGCATTCAATTTTTTTCTCGTGTCAACATAGAACAACCGGAGTGTTCTGTGAATTTTTTGTGATTCTGTGGGGGTCGTTTGGACTTGTTTATGCATTAACTGAGTTTTCAATGCATTTAAGTGCATAATTCAAATTTGAACTACATGCACATGCTCCAGTGCATATAAATTGGTTGAAAAATCAAGTATGTGTCCTTGGGTGCATGCTTAAGTCCCATGCAAGAAATGGGAATGAATTTCAAACACCAGGGCACCGTTGATTGCCGGCAAAACATTGAGATGCCTGGTTTTTAAGTTCTAGTAAATCCGAAACTCGTCTGAAATTCATGAAAATGGGCATGCTATCATGGAGCGGCATCAACATGCCATGGTACAAAGTTTTTCCCATTTGGGCAGGTTTGGGTATATGCTTCTCACAAACCGGAGCTTCTCACAACAAGCATGATGGTTTTTGGTAGGGAACGTCCCACCTTTGGGGATGAAACGATATACATTGCCTCTTATTGCTTTCAAATTTTTCTCTCGGGTCAACATAGAACAACAGGAGTGTTGTGTGAATTTTTGTGATTTTTCGGGGTTCGTCTGGACATTTTTATGCATTAACTGAGTTTTCAATGCATTTATGTGCATACTTCAAATTTGAACTACATGCACATGCTCCAGTGCATATAAATTGGTTGAAAAATCAAATATGTGTCCTTGGGTGCATGCTTAAGTCCCATGCAAGAAATGGGAATGAATTTCAAACACCAGGGCACCGTTGATTGCCGGCAAAACATTGAGATGCCTGGTTTTTAAATTCTAGTAAATCCAAAACTCGTCTGAAATTCATCAAACTTGGCATGCTATCATGGAGCGGCATCAACATGTCGTCTTACAAATTTTGTCCCATTTGGGGCAGTTTAGAGTATATGCTTCTCACAAACCGCAGCTTCTCACCACAAGCATGATGGTTTTCAGTAGGGAACGTCCCACCTTTGGGGATGAAACGATATCCAGTGCCTCTTATTGCTTTCAATTTTTTCTCATGTCAACATAGAACTACAGGTGTGTTGTGTGAATTTTTGTGATTCTCGGGGGTTCGTTCGGACTTGTTTATGCATTAACTGAGTTTTCGATGCCTTTATTTGCATAATTCAAATTTGAACTACATGCACATGCTCGAGTGCATATAAATTGGTTGAAAAATCAAATATTTGTCCTTGGGTGCATGCTTAGGTCCCATGCAAGAAATGGGAATGAATTTCAAACACCAGGGCACCGTTGATTGCCGGCAAAACATTGAGTGCCTGGTTTTTAAATTCTAGTAAATCCAAAACTCGTCTGAAATTCGTGAAACTTGGCATGCTATCATGGAGCGGCATCAACATGCCGTGGTACAAATTTTGTCCCATTTGGGGCAGGTTTGGGTATATGCTTCTCACAAACCGGAGCTTCTCACAACAAGCATGATGGTTTTCGGTAGGGAACGTCCCACCTTTGGGGACGGAATGATATCCATTGCCTCTTATTGCTTTCATTTTTTTCTCATGTCAACGTAGAAAAACAGGAGTGTTGTGTGAATTTTTGTGATTCTAGCGGGTTTGTTTGGACTTGTTTATGCATTAACTGAGTTTTCAATAAATTTATGTGGATAATTCCAATTTGAACTACATGCACATGCTCCAGTGCATATAAATTGGTTGAAAAATCAAATATGTGTCCTTGGGTGCACGCTTAGGTCCCATGCAAGAAATGGGAATGAATTTCAAACACCAGGGCACCGTTGATTGCCGGCAAAAGATTGAGATGTCTGGTTTTAAAATTCTTGTAAATCCAAAACTCGTCTGAAATTCATGAAACTTGGCATGCTATCATGGAGCGGCATCAACATGCCTTGGTACAAATTTTGTCCCATTTGGGGCAGGTTTGGGTATATGCTTCTCACGAACCAAAGCTTCTCACAGGAAGCATGATGGTTTTTGGTAGGGAACGACCCACCTTTGGGGACAAAACGATATCCATTGCCTCTTATTACTTTCTAATTTTTTCTCGTGTCAACATAGAATGACAGGAGTGTTGTGTGAATTTTTGTGATTTTTCGGGGTTCGTTGGGACATTTTTATGCATTAACTGAGTTTTCAATGCATTTATGTGAATAATTCAAATTTGAACTACATGCACATGCTCCAGTGCATATAAATTGGTTGAAAAATGAAATATGTGTCCTTGGGTGCATGCTTAAGTCCCATGCAAGAAATGGGAATGGATTTCAAACACCAGGGCACCGTTGATTGCTGGCAAAGCATTGAGATGCCTGGTTTTTAAATTCTAGTAGATCGAAAACTCGTCCGAAATTCATGAAACTTGGCATGCTATCATGGAGCAGCAACAATATGCCGTGGTACAAATTTTGTCCCATTTGGGGCAGGTTTGGGTATATGCTTCTCACAAACCGGAGCTTCTCACAACAAGCATGATGGTTTTCGGTAGGGAACGTCCCACCTTTGGGGACGAAACGATATCCATTGCCTCTTATTGCTTTCAAATTTTTCTCTCGTGTCCACATAGAACAACAGGAGTGTTGTGTGAATTTTTGCGATTTTTCGCGGTTCGTTTGGACATTTTTATGCATTAACTGAGTTTTCAATACATTTATGTGCATAATTCAAATTTGAACTACATGCACATGCTCCACTGCATATAAATTGGTTGAAAAATCAAATATGTGTCCTTGGGTGCATGCTTAAGTCCCATGCAAGAAATGGGAATGAATTTCAAACACCAGGGCACCATTGATTGCTGGCAAAACATTGAGATGCCTGGTTTTTAAATTCTAGTAAATACAGAACTCTTCTGAAATTCATGAAACTTGGCATGCTATCATGGAGCGGCATCAACATGCCGTGGTACAAATTTTGTCCCATTTGGGGCAGGTTTGGGTATATGCTTCTCACAAACCGGAGCTTTTCACAAAAAGCATGATGATTTTCGGTAGGGAACGTCCCACCTTTGGGGACGAAATGATATCCATTGCCTCTTATTGCTTTCATTTTTTTCTCATGTAAACATAGAACAACAGGAGTGTTGTGTGAATTTTTGTGATTCTGGGGGTTTGTTTGGACTTGTTTATGCATTAACTGAGTTTTCAATGCATTTATGTGGATAATTCAAATTTGAACTACATGCACATGCTCCAGTGCATATAAATTGGTTGAAAAATGAAATATGTGTCCTTGGGTGCATGCTTAAGTCCCATGCAAGAAATGGGAATGGATTTCAAACACCAGGGCACCGTTGATTGCTGGCAAAACATTGAGATGCCTGGTTTTTAAATTCTAGTAGATCGAAAACTCGTCCGAAATTCATGAAACTTGGCATGCTATCATGGAGCAGCAACAATATGCCGTGGTACAAATTTTGTCCCATTTGGGGCAGGTTTGGGTATATGCTTCTCACAAACCGGAGCTTCTCACAACAAGCATGATGGTTTTCGGTAGGGAACGTCCCACCTTTGGGGACGAAACGATATCCATTGCCTCTTATTGCTTTCAAATTTTTCTCTCGTGTCCACATAGAACAACAGGAGTGTTGTGTGAATTTTTGCGATTTTTCGCGGTTCGTTTGGACATCTTTATGCATTAACTGAGTTTTCAATACATTTATGTGCATAATTCAAATTTGAACTACATGCACATGCTCCACTGCATATAAATTGGTTGAAAAATCAAATATGTGTCCTTGGGTGCATGCTTAAGTCCCATGCAAGAAATGGGAATGAATTTCAAACACCAGGGCACCGTTGATTGCCGGCAAAACATTGAGATGCCTGGTTTTTAAATTCTAGTAAATCCAAAACTCGTCTGAAATTCATGAAACTTGGCATGCTATCATGGAGCGGCATCAACATGCCATGGTACAAATTTTGTCCCATTTGGGGCAGGTTTGGGTATATGCTTCTCACAAACCGGAGCTTCTCACAACAAGCATGATGGTTTTCGTTGGGAACGTCCCACCTTTGGGGACGGAATGATATCCATTGCCTCTTATTGCTTTCATTTTTTTCTCATGTCAACGTAGAAAAACAGGAGTGTTGTGTGAATTTTTGTGATTCTAGGGGGTTTGTTTGGACTTGTTTATGCATTAACTGACTTTTCAATAAATTTATGTGGATAATTCCAATTTGAACTACATGCACATGCTCCAGTGCATATAAATTGGTTGAAAAATCAAATATGTGTCCTTGGGTGCATGCTTAGGTCCCATGCAAGAAATGGGAATGAATTTCAAACACCAGGGCACCGTTGATTGCCGGCAAAACATTGAGATGTCTGGTTTTAAAATTCTTGTAAATCCAAAACTCGTCTGAAATTCATGAAACTTGGCATGCTATCATGGAGCGGCATCAACATGCCTTGGTACAAATTTTGTCCCATTTGGGGCAGGTTTGGGTATATGCTTCCCACGAGCCAAAGCTTCTCACAAGAAGCATGATGGTTTTTGGTAGGGGACGACCCACCTTTGGGGACAAAACGATATCCATTGCCTCTTATTACTTTCTAATTTTTTCTCGTGTCAACATAGAATGACAGGAGTGTTGTGTGAATTTTTGTGATTTTTCGGGGTTCGTTGGGAAATTTTTATGCACTAACTGAGTTTTCAATGCATTTATGTGAATAATTCAAATTTGAACTACATGCACATGCTCCAGTGCATATAAATTGGTTGAAAAATGAAATATGTGTCCTTGGGTGCATGCTTAAGTCCCATGCAAGAAATGGGAATGGATTTCAAACACCAGGGCACCGTTGATTGCTGGCAAAACATTGAGATGCCTGGTTTTTAAATTCTAGTAGATCGAAAACTCGTCCCAAATTCATGAAACTTGGCATGCTATCATGGAGCAGCAACAATATGACGTGGTACAAATTTTGTCCCATTTGGGGCAAGTTTGGGTATATGCTTCTCACAAACCGGAGCTTCTCACAACAAGCATGATGGTTTTCGGTAGGGAACGTCCCACCTTTGGGGATGAAACGATATACATTGCCTCTTATTGCTTTCAAATTTTTCTCTCGTGTCAACATAGAACAACAGGAGTGTTGTGTGAATTTTTGTGATTTTTCGGGGTTCGTCTGGACATTTTTATGCATTAACTGAGTTTTCAATGCATTTATGTGTATACTTCAAATTTGAACTACATGCACATGCTCAAGTGCATATAAATTGGTTGAAAAATCAAATATGTGCCCTTGGGTGCATGCTTAAGTCCCATGCAAGAAATGGGAATGAATTTCAAACACCAGGGCACCGTTGATTGCCGGCAAAACATTGAGATGCCTGGTTTTTAAATTCTAGCAAATCCAAAACTCGTCTGAAATTCATGAAACTTGGCATGCTATCAAGGAGCGGCATCAACATGCCGTGTTACAAATTTTGTCCCATTTGGGGCAGGTTTGGGTATATGCTTCTCACAAACCAGAGCTTCTCACAACAAGCATGATGGTTTTCGGTAGGGAACGTCCCACCTTTGGGGATGGAACGATATACGTTGCCTCTTATTGCTTTCATTTCATTATTGTGTCAACATAGAACAACAAGAGTGTCGTGTGAATTTTTGTGATTCTATGGGGGTCGTTTGGACTTGTTTATGCATTAACTGAGTTTTCAATGCATTTAAGTGCATAATTCAAATTTGAACTACATTCACATGCTCCATGCATATAAATTGGTTGAAAAATCAAATATGTGTCGTTGGGTGCATGCTTAAGTCCCATGCAAGAAATGGGAATGAAATTCAAACACCAGGGCACCGTTGATTGCCATCAAAACATTGAGATGCCTAGTTTTCAAATTCAAGTAAATCCAAAACTTTTCTAAAATTCATAAAACTTGGCATGCTATCATGGAGCGTCATCAACATGCCGTGGTACAAAATTTGTACCATTTGGGGCAGGTCTGGGTATATGCTTCTAACAAACCGGAGCTTCTCACAACAAGCATGATGATTTTTGGTAGGGAACGTCCCACCTTTGGGGACGAAACGATATCCATTGCCTCTTATGGCATTCAATTTTTTTCTCGTGTCAACATAGAACAACCGGAGTGTTCTGTGAATTTTTTGTGATTCTGTGGGGGTCGTTTGGACTTGTTTATGCATTAACTGAGTTTTCAATGCATTTAAGTGCATAATTCAAATTTGAACTACATGCACATGCTCCAGTGCATATAAATTGGTTGAAAAATCAAATATGTGTCCTTGGGTGCATGCTTAAGTCCCATGCAAGAAATGGGAATGAATTTCAAACACCAGGGCACCGTTGATTGCCGGCAAAACATTGAGATGCCTGGTTTTTAAATTCTAGTAAATCCGAAACTCGTCTGAAATTCATGAAAATGGGCATGCTATCATGGAGCGGCATCAACATGCCATGGTACAAAGTTTTTCCCATTTGGGCAGGTTTGGGTATATGCTTCTCACAAACCGGAGCTTCTCACAACAAGCATGATGGTTTTTGGTAGGGAACGTCCCACCTTTGGGGATGAAACGATATACATTGCCTCTTATTGCTTTCAAATTTTTCTCTCGGGTCAACATAGAACAACAGGAGTGTTGTGTGAATTTTTGTGATTTTTCGGGGTTCGTCTGGACATTTTGGTGCATTAACTGAGTTTTCAATGCATTTATGTGCATACTTCAAATTTGAACTACATGCACATGCTCCAGTGCATATAAATTGGTTGAAAAATCAAATATGTGTCCTTGGGTGCATGCTTAAGTCCCATGCAAGAAATGGGAATGAATTTCAAACACCAGGGCACCGTTGATTGCCGGCAAAACATTGAGATGCCTGGTTTTTAAATTCTAGCAAATCCAAAACTCGTCTGAAATTCATCAAACTTGGCATGCTATCAAGGAGCGGCATCAACATGCCGTGGTACAAATTTTGTCCCATTTGGGGCAGGTTTGGGTATATGCTTCTCACAAAGCGGAGCTTCTCACAACAAGCATGATGGTTTTCGGTAGGGAACGTCCCACCTTTGGGGATGGAACGATATACGTTGCCTCTTATTGCTTTCATTTTATTATTGTGTCAACATAGAACAACAAGAGTGTCGTGTGAATTTTTGTGATTCTATGGGGGTCGTTTGGACTTGTTTATGCATTAACTGAGTTTTCAATGCATTTAAGTGCATAATTCAAATTTGAACTACATTCACATGCTCCAGTGCATATAAATTGGTTGAAAAATCAAATATGTGTCGTTGGGTGCATGCTTAAGTCCCATGCAAGAAATGGGAATGAAATTCAAACACCAGGGCACCGTTGATTGCCATCAAAACATTGAGATGCCTAGTTTTTAAATTCTAGTAAATCCAAAACTCGTCTAAAATTCATAAAACTTGGCATGCTATCATGGAGCGTCATCAACATGCCGTGGTACAAAATTTGTACCATTTGGGGCAGGTTTGGGTATATGCTTCTCACAAACCGGAGCTTCTCACAACAAGCATGATGGTTTTTGGTAGGGAACGTCCCACCTTTGGGGACGAAACGATATCCATTGCCTCTTATGGCATTCAATTTTTTTCTCGTGTCAACATAGAACAACCGGAGTGTTCTGTGAATTTTTTGTGATTCTGTGGGGGTCGTTTGGACTTGTTTATGCGTTAACTGAGTTTTCAATGCATTTAAGTGCATAATTCAAATTTGAACTACATGCACATGCTCCAGTGCATATAAATTGGTTGAAAAATCAAATATGTGTCCTTGGTTGCATGCTTAAGTTCCATGCAAGAAATGGGAATGAATTTCAAACACCAGGGCACCATTGATTGCCGGCAAAACATTGAGATGCCTGGTTTTTAAATTCTAGTAAATCCAAAACTCGTCTGAAATTCATCAAACTTGGCATGCTATCATGGAGCGGCATCAACATGTCGTGGTACAAATTTTGTCCCATTTGGGGCAGGTTTGAGTATATGCTTCTCACAAACCGGAGCTTGTCACCACAAGCATGATGGTTTTCGGTAGGGAATGTCCCACCTTTGGGGACGAAACGATATCCAGTGCCTCTTATTGCTTTCAATTTTTTTCTCATGTCAACATAGAACTACAGGTGTGTTGTGTGAATTTTTGTGATTCTCGGTGGTTCGTTTGGACTTGTTTATGCATTAACTGAGTTTTCGATGCCTTTAAGTGCATAATTCAAATTTGAACTACATGCACATGCTCCAGTGCATATAAATTGGTTGAAAAATCAAATATGTGTCCTTGGGTGCATGCTTAAGTCCCATGCAAGAAATGGGAATGAATTACAAACAACAGGGCACCGTTGATTGCCGGCAAAACATTGAGATGCCTGGTTTTTAAATTCTAGTAAATCCAAAACTCGTCTGAAATTCATCAAACTTGGCATGCTATCATGGAGCGGCATCAACATGTCGTCTTACAAATTTTGTCCCATTTGGGGCAGTTTAGAGTATATGCTTCTCACAAACCGCAGCTTCTCACCACAAGCATGATGGTTTTCAGTAGGGAACGTCCCACCTTTGGGGACGAAACGATATCCAGTGCCTCTTATTGCTTTCAATTTTTTCTCATGTCAACATAGAACTACAGGTGTGTTGTGTGAATTTTTGTGATTCTCGGGGGTTCGTTCGGACTTGTTTATGCATTAACTGAGTTTTCGATGCCTTTATTTGCATAATTCAAATTTGAACTACATGCACATGCTCGAGTGCATATAAATTGGTTGAAAAATCAAATATTTGTCCTTGGGTGCATGCTTAGGTCCCATGCAAGAAATGGGAATGAATTTCAAACACCAGGGCACCGTTGATTGCCGGCAAAACATTGAGTGCCTGGTTTTTAAATTCTAGTAAATCCAAAACTCGTCTGAAATTCGTGAAACTTGGCATGCTATCATGGAGCGGCATCAACATGCCGTGGTACAAATTTTGTCCCATTTGGGGCAGGTTTGGGTATATGCTTCTCACAAACCGGAGCTTCTCACAACAAGCATGATGGTTTTCGGTAGGGAACGTCCCACCTTTGGGGACGGAATGATATCCATTGCCTCTTATTGCTTTCATTTTTTTCTCATGTCAACGTAGAAAAACAGGAGTGTTGTGTGAATTTTTGTGATTCTAGGGGGTTTGTTTGGACTTGTTTATGCATTAACTGAGTTTTCAATAAATTTATGTGGATAATTCCAATTTGAACTACATGCACATGCTCCAGTGCATATAAATTGGTTGAAAAATCAAATATGTGTCCTTGGGTGCATGCTTAGGTCCCATGCAAGAAATGGGAATGAATTTCAAACACCAGGGCACCGTTGATTGCCGGCAAAACATTGAGATGTCTGGTTTTAAAATTCTAGTAAATCCAAAACTCGTCTGAAATTCATGAAACTTGGCATGCTATCATGGAGCGGCATCAACATGCCTTGGTACAAATTTTGTCCCATTTGGGGCAGGTTTGGGTATATGCTTCTCACGAACCAAAGCTTCTCACAAGAAGCATGATGGTTTTTGGTAGGGAACGACCCACCTTTGGGGACAAAACGATATCCATTGCCTCTTATTACTTTCTAATTTTTTCTCGTGTCAACATAGAATGACAGGAGTGTTGTGTGAATTTTTGTGATTTTTCGGGGTTCGTTGGGACATTTTTATGCATTAACTGAGTTTTCAATGCATTTATGTGAATAATTCAAATTTGAACTACATGCACATGCTCCAGTGCATATAAATTGGTTGAAAAATGAAATATGTGTCCTTGGGTGCATGCTTAAGTCCCATGCAAGAAATGGGAATGGATTTCAAACACCAGGGCACCGTTGATTGCTGGCAAAACATTGAGATGCCTGGTTTTTAAATTCTAGTAGATCGAAAACTCGTCCGAAATTCATGAAACTTGGCATGCTATCATGGAGCAGCAACAATATGCCGTGGTACAAATTTTGTCCCATTTGGGGCAGGTTTGGGTATATGCTTCTCACAAACCGGAGCTTCTCACAACAAGCATGATGGTTTTCGGTAGGGAACGTCCCACCTTGGGGGACGAAACGATATCCATTGCCTCTTATTGCTTTCAAATTTTTCTCTCGTGTCCACATAGAACAACAGGAGTGTTGTGTGAATTTTTGCGATTTTTCGCGGTTCGTTTGGACATTTTTATGCATTAACTGAGTTTTCAATACATTTATGTGCATAATTCAAATTTGAACTACATGCACATGCTCCACTGCATATAAATTGGTTGAAAAATCAAATATGTGTCCTTGGGTGCATGCTTAAGTCCCATGCAAGAAATGGGAATGAATTTCAAACACCAGGGCACCATTGATTGCTGGCAAAACATTGAGATGCCTGGTTTTTAAATTCTAGTAAATCCAGAACTCTTCTGAAATTCATGAAACTTGGCATGCTATCATGGAGCGGCATCAACATGCCGTGGTACAAATTTTGTCCCATTTGGGGCAGGTTTGGGTATATGCTTCTCACAAACCGGAGCTTTTCACAAAAAGCATGATGATTTTCGGTAGGGAACGTCCCAGCTTTGGGGACGAAATGATATCCATTGCCTCTTATTGCTTTCATTTTTTTCTCATGTAAACATAGAACAACAGGAGTGTTGTGTGAATTTTTGTGATTCTGGGGGTTTGTTTGGACTTGTTTATGCATTAACTGAGTTTTCAATAAATTTATGTGGATAATTCAAATTTGAACTACATGCACATGCTCCAGTGCATATAAATTGGTTGAAAAATCAAATATGTGTCCTTGGGTGCACGCTTAGGTCCCATGCAAGAAATGGGAATGAATTTCAAACACCAGGGCACCGTTGATTGCCGGCAAAACATTGAGATGCCTGGTTTTTAAATTCTAGTAAATCCAAAACTCGTCTGAAATTCATGAAACTTGGCATGCTATCATGGAGCGGCATCAACATGCCATGGTACAAATTTTGTCCCATTTGGGGCAGGTTTGGGTATATGCTTCTCACAAACCGGAGCTTCTCACAACAAGCATGATGGTTTTCGTTGGGAACGTCCTACCTTTGGGGACGGAATGATATCCATTGCCTCTTATTGCTTTCATTTTTTTCTCATGTCAACGTAGAAAAACAGGAGTGTTGTGTGAATTTTTGTGATTCTAGGGGGTTTGTTTGGACTTGTTTATGCATTAACTGACTTTTCAATAAATTTATGTGGATAATTCCAATTTGAACTACATGCACATGCTCCAGTGCATATAAATTGGTTGAAAAATCAAATATGTGTCCTTGGGTGCATGCTTAGGTCCCATGCAAGAAATGGGAATGAATTTCAAACACCAGGGCACCGTTGATTGCCGGCAAAACATTGAGATGTCTGGTTTTAAAATTCTTGTAAATCCAAAACTCGTCTGAAATTCATGAAACTTGGCATGCTATCATGGAGCGGCATCAGCATGCCTTGGTACAAATTTTGTCCCATTTGGGGCAGGTTTGGGTATATGCTTCTCACGAACCAAAGCTTCTCACAAGAAGCATGATGGTTTTTGGTAGGGAACGACCCACCTTTGGGGACAAAACGATATCCATTGCCTCTTATTACTTTCTAATTTTTTCTCGTGTCAACATAGAATGACAGGAGTGTTGTGTGAATTTTTGTGATTTTTCGGGGTTCGTTGGGAAATTTTTATGCACTAACTGAGTTTTCAATGCATTTATGTGAATAATTCAAATTTGAACTACATGCACATGCTCCAGTGCATATAAATTGGTTGAAAAATGAAATATGTGTCCTTGGGTGCATGCTTAAGTCCCATGCAAGAAATGGGAATGGATTTCAAACACCAGGGCACCGTTGATTGCTGGCAAAACATTGAGATGCCTGGTTTTTAAATTCTAGTAGATCGAAAACTCGTCCGAAATTCATGAAACTTGGCATGCTATCATGGAGCAGCAACAATATGACGTGGTACAAATTTTGTCCCATTTGGGGCAGATTTGGGTATATGCTTCTCACGAACCAAAGCTTCTCACAACAAGCATGATGGTTTTCGGTAGGGAACGTCCCACCTTTCGGGACGAAACGATATCCACTGCCTCTTATTGCTTTCATTTTTTTCTCTTGTCAACATAGAACAACAGGAGTGTTGTGTGAATTTTTGTGATTCTGGGGGGTTCGTGTGGACTTATTTATGCATTAACTTAGATTTCAAAAAATTTATGTGGATAATTCAAATTTGAACTACATGCACATGCTCCAGTGCATATAAATTGGTTGAAAAATCAAATATGTGTCCTTGGGTGCATGCTTAGGTCCCATGCAAGAAATGGGAATGAATTTCAAACACCAAGGCACCGTTGATTGCCGACAAAACATTGAGATGCCTGGTTTTTAAATTCTAGTAAATCCAAAACTTGTCTGAAATTGATGAAACTTGGCATGCTAACATGGAGCGGCATCAACATGGCATGGTACACATTTTGTCCCATTTAGGGCAGGTTTGCGTATATGCTTCTCACAAACCGGAGCTTCTCGCAACAAGCATGATGGTTTTCGGTAGGGAACGTCCCACCTTTGGGGACAAAACAATATACATTGCCTCTTATTGCTTTCAAATTTTTCTCTCGTGTCCACATAGAACAATAGGAGTGTTGTGTGAATTTTTGCGATTTTTCGCGGTTCGTTTGGACATTTTTATGCATTAACTGAGTTTTCAATACATTTATGTGCATAATTCAAATTTGAACTACATGCACATGCTCCACTTCATATAAATTGGTTGAAAAATCAAATATGTGTCCTTGGGTGCATGCTTAAGTCCCATGCAAGAAATGGGAATGAATTTCAAACACCAGGGCACCATTGATTGCTGGCAAAACATTGAGATGCCTGGTTTTTAAATTCTAGTAAATCCAGAACTCTTCTGAAATTCATGAAACTTGGCATGCTATCGTGGAGCGGCATCAACATGCCGTGGTACAAATTTTGTCCCATTTGGGGCAGGTTTGGGTATATGCTTCTCACAAACCGGAGCTTCTCACAAAAAGCATGATGATTTTCGGTAGGGAACGTCCCACCTTTGGGGACGGAATGATATCCATTGCCTCTTATTGCTTTCATTTTTTTCTCATGTAAACATAGAACAACAGGAGTGTTGTGTGAATTTTTGTGATTCTGGGGGTTTGTTTGGACGTGTTTATGCATTAACTGAGTTTTCAATAAATTTATGTGGATAATTCAAATTTTTCGGGGTTCGTTTGGACATTTTGATGCATTAACTCAATTTTCAATGCATTTATGTGCATAATTCAAATTTGAATTGCATGCACATGCTCCAGTGCATATAAATTGGTTGAAAAATCAAATATGTGTCCTTGGGTGCACGCTTAGGTCCCATGCAAGAAATGGGAATGAATTTCAAACACTAGGGCACCGTTGATTGCCGGCAAAACATTGAGATGCCTGGTTTTTAAATTCTAGTAAATCCAAAACTCGTCTTAAATTCATGAAACTTGGCATCCTATCATGGAGCGGCATGAACATGCCATGGTACAAATTTTGTCCCATTTGGGGCAGGTTTGGGTATATGCTTCTCACAAACCGGAGCTTCTCACAACAAGCATGATGGTTTTCGTTGGGAATGTCCCACCTTTGGGGATGAAACGATATACATTGCCTCTTATTGCTTTCAAATTTTTCTCTAGAACAACAGGAGTGTTGTGTGAATTTTTGTGATTTTTCGGGGTTCGTCTGGACATTTTTATGCATTAACTGAGTTTTCAATGCATTTATGTGCATACTTGAAATTTGGACTACATGCACATGCTCCAGTGCATATAAATTGGTTGAAAAATCAAATATGTGTCCTTGGATGCATGCTTAAGTCCCATGCAAGAAATGGGAATGAATTTCAAACACCAGGGCACCGTTGATTGCCGGCAGAACATTGAGATGCCTGGTTTTTAAATTCTAGCAAATCCAAAACTCGTCTGAAATTCATGAAACTTGGCATGCTATCAAGGAGCGGCATCAACATGCCGTGGTACAAATTTTGTCCCATTTGGAGCAGGTTTGCGTATATGCTTCTCACAAACTGGAGCTTCTCACAACAAGCATGATGGTTTTCGGTAGGGAACGTCCCACCATTGGGGATGGAATGATATCCATTGCCTCTTATTACTTTCATTTTATTATCGTGTCAACATAGAACAAGAAGAGTGTCGTGTGAATTTTTGTGATTCTATGGGGGTCGTTTGGACTTGTTTATGCATTAACTGAGTTTTCAATGCATTTAAGTGCATAATTCAAATTTGAACTACATTCACATGCTCCATGCATATAAATTGGTTGAAAAATCAAATATGTGTCGTTGGGTGCATGCTTAAGTCCCATGCAAGAAATGGGAATGAAA
Organism: Triticum urartu; assembly: GCF_056163025.1. NCBI lineage: Eukaryota > Viridiplantae > Streptophyta > Magnoliopsida > Poales > Poaceae > Triticum > Triticum urartu. The sequence goes on along the minus strand of NC_141876.1, from coordinate 356,307,048 downwards.
TTCAAACACCAGGGCACCGTTGATTGCCATCAAAACATTGAGATGCCTAGTTTTTAAATTCTAGTAAATCCAAAACTCGTCTAAAATTCATGAAACTTGGCATGCTATCATGGAGCGTCATCAACATGCCGTGGTACAAAATTTGTACCATTTGGGGCAGGTTTGGGTATATGCTTCTCACAAACCGGAGCTTCTCACAACAAGCATCATGATTTTTGGTAGGGAACGTCCCACCTTTGGGGACGAAACGATATCCATTGCCTCTTATTGCTTTCATTTTTTTCTCATGTCAACATAGAACAACAGGAGTGTTGTGTGAATTTTTGTGATTCTGGGGGGTTCGTTTGGACTTATTTATGCATTAACTTAGTTTTCGAAAAATTTATGTGGATAATTAAAATTTGAACTACATGCACATGCTCCAGTGCATATAAATTGGTTGAAAAATCAAATATGTGTCCTTGGGTGCAAGCTTAGGTCCCATGCAAGAAATGGGAATGAATTTCAAACACCAAGGCACCGTTGATTGCCGGCAAAACATTGAAATGCCTGGTTTTTAAATTCTAGTAAATCCAAAACTTCTCTGAAATTCATGAAACTTGGCATGCTATCATGGAGCGGCATCAACATGCCATGGTACAAATTTTGTCCCATTTAGGGGAGGTTTGGGTATATGCATCTCACAAACCGGAGCTTCTCGCAACAAGCATGATGGTTTTCGGTAGGGAACGTCCCACCTTTGGGTACGAAACAATATACATTGCCTCTTATTGCTTTCAAATTTTTCTCTCGTGTCCACATAGAACAACAGGAGTGTTGTGTGAATTTTTGTGATTTTTCGGGGTTCGTTTGGACATTTTTATGCATTAACTGAGTTTTCAATACATTTATGTGCATAATTTAAATTCGAACTACATGCACATGCTGCAGTGCATATAACATAGTTGAAAAATGAAATATATGTCCTTGGGTGCATGCTTAAGTCCCATGCAAGAAATGGGAATGAATTTCAAACACCAGGGCACCATTGATTGCCGGCAAAACATTGAGATGCCTGGTTTTTAAATTCTAGTAAATCCAGAACTCTTCTGAAATTCATGAAACTTGGCATGCTATCATGGAGCGGCAACAATATGCCGTGGTACAAATTTTGTCCCATTTGGGGCAGGTTTGGGTATATGCTTCTCACGAACCGGAGCTTCTCACAACAAGCATGATGGTTTTCGGTAGGGAACGTCCCACCTTTGGGGACGAAACGATATCCATTGCCTCTTATTGCTTTCATTTTTCTCTCATGTCAACATAGAACAACAAGAGTGTTGTGTGAATTTTTGTGATTCTGGGGGGTTCGTTTGGACTTATTTATGCATTAACTTAGTTTTCAAAAAATTTATGTGGATAATTCAAATTTGAACTACATGCACATGCTCCAGTGCATATAGATTGGTTGAAAAATCAAATATGTGTCCTTGGGTGCAAGCTTAGGTCCCATGCAAGAAATGGGAATGAATTTCAAACACCAAGGCACCGTTGATTGCCGGCAAAACATTGAAATGCCTGGTTTTTAAATTCTAGTAAATCCAAAACTTGTCTGAAATTCATGAAACTTGGCATGCTATCATGGAGCGGCATCAACATGCCATGGTACAAATTTTGTCCCATTTAGGGGAGGTTTGGGTATATGCTTCTCACAAACCGGAGCTTCTCGCAACAAGCATGATGGTTTTCGGTGGGGAACGTCCCACCTTTGGGGACAAAACAATATACATTGCCTCTTATTGCTTTCAAATTTTTCTCTCATGTCCACATAGAACAACAGGAGTGTTGTGTGAATTTTTGTGATTTTTCGGGGTTCGTTTGGACCTTTTTATGCATTAACTGAGTTTTCAATACATTTATGTGCATAATTTAAATTTGAACTACATGCACATGCTACAGTGCATATAACATAGTTGAAAAATGAAATATATGTCCTTGGGTGCATGCTTAAGTCCCATGCAAGAAATGGGAATGAATTTCAAACACCAGGGCACCATTGATTGCCGGCAAAACATTGAGATGCCTGGTTTTTAAATTCTAGTAAATCCAGAACTCTTCTGAAATTCGTGAAACTTGGCATGCTATCATGGAGCGGCAACAATATGCCGTGGTACAAATTTTGTCCCATTTGGGGCAGGTTTGGGTATATGCTTCTCACAAACCGGAGCTTCTCACAACAAGCATGATGGTTTTCGGTAGGGAATGTCCCACCTTTGGGGACGAAACGATATCCATTGCCTCTTATTGCTTTCATTTTTTTCTCATGTCAACATAGAACAACAAGAGTGTTGTGTGAATTTTTGTGATTCTGGGGGTTCGTTTGGACTTATTTATGCATTAACTTAGTTTTCAAAAAATTTATGTGGATAATTCAAATTTGAACTACATGCACATGCTCCAGTGCATATAAATTGGTTGAAAAATCAAATATGTGTCCTTGGGTGCATGCCTAGGTCCGATGCAAGAAATGGGAATGAATTTCAAACACCAGGGCACCGTTGATTGCCGGCAAAACATTGAGATGCCTGGTTTTTAAATTCTAGTAAATCCAAAACTCGTCTGAATTTCATGAAACTTGGCATGCTATCATGGAGCAGCATCAACATGCCATGGTACAAATTTTGTCCCATTTGGGGCAGGTTTGGGTATATGCTTCTCACAAACCGGAGCTTCTCACAACAAGCATGATGGTTTTTGGTAGGGAACGTCCCACCTTTGGGGATGAAACGATATACATTGCCTCTTATTGTCCCATTTGGGGCATGCTTGGGTATATGCTTCTCACAAACCGGAGTTTCTCACGACAAGCATGATGGTTTTCGGTAGGGAACGTCCCACATTTGGGGACGAAACGATATCCATTGCCTCTTGTTGCTTTCAATTTTTTTCTCGTGTCAACATAGAACAACAGGAGTGTTGTGTGAATTTTTGTGATTCTGTGGGGGTCGTTTCGACTTGTTTATGCATTAACTGAGTTTTCAATTCATTTAAGTGCATAATTCAAATTTGAACTACATTCACATGCTCCAGTGCATATAAATTGGTTGAAAAATCAAATATGTGTCCTTGGGTGCATGCTTAAGTCCCATGCAAGAAATGGGAATGAATTTCAAACGCCGGGGCACCGTTGATTGATACGTCCATTTTTGCATCATGCTTTTATATCGATATTTATTGCATTATGGACTGTTATTTCACTTTATGTAACAATACTTATGGCTATTTTCTCTTATTTTACAAGGTTTACATAAAGAGGGAGAATGCCGGCAGCTGGAATTCTGGGCTGGAAAAGGAGTAAATATTAGAGACCTATTCTGCGCAACTCCAAAAGTCCTGAAACTCCACGTAACGTCTTAAAATAAATAAAGAAAAATCCTAGCAAAAGATGAAGGCCAGGGGGCCCACACCCTTCTCACGAGGGTGGGGGCGCCCCCCCCTAGGGCGCGCCCCCTACCTCGTGGGCCCCCTGGTGGCTCTCCGACATCCATCTTCTCCTATATGAGGTCTTTCGATGAGAAAAAAATAAGAAGGAACTTTTCAAGACGAAACTCCGCCGCCACGAGGCGGATCCAATCTAGAGCTCCGGCAGAGCTGTTCTGCCGGGGATACTTCCCTCCCGGAGGGGGAAATCATCACCATCATCATCACCAATGCTCCTCTCATCGGGAGAGGGCAATCTCCATCAACATGTTCACCCGCACCATCTCATCTCCAAACCCTAGTTCATCTCTCGTATCCAATTCTTGTCTCAAAGTCCGGGATTGGTGCTAGTAGGTTGCTAGTAGTGTTAATTACTCCTTGTAGTTGATGCTAATTGGTTTATTTGGTGGAAGATCATATGTTCAGATCCTATATGCATATTATTACCCCTCTGATTATGAACATGAATATGCTTTGTGAGTAATTACGTTTGTTCCCGGGGACAAGGGAGAAGTCTTGCTAAGAGTAGTCATGTGAATTTGGTATTCGTTTGATATTTTGATAAGATGTATGTTGTCTAGCCTCTAGTGGTGTTATGTGAACATCGACTACGTAACACTTCACCATTATTTGGGCCTAGAGGAAGGCATTGGGAAGTAATAAGTAGATGATGGGTTGCTAGAGTGACAGAAGCTTAAACCCTAGTTTATGCGTTGCTTCGTAAGGGGCTGATTTGGACCCATATGTTTCATGCTATGGTTAGGTTTACCTTAATACTTTTGTTGTAGTTGCGGATGCTTGCAATAGAGGTTAATCATAAGTGGGATTCTTGTTCAAGTAAGAACAACACCCAAGCACCGGTCCACCCACATATCAAATTATCAAAGTATCGAACGCGAATCATATGAACGTGATGAAAACTAGCTTGACGATATTCCCATGTGTCCTGGGGAGTTCTTTTCCTATTATAAGAGTTTGTTCTGGCTTGTCCTTTGCTACAAAAGGATTGGGCCACTTTGCTGCACTTTATTTACTTTTGTTACTTGTTGCTCGTTACAATCTATCTTATCACAAAACTATCTGTTACCACTTATTTCAGTACTTGCAGAGAATACCTTGCTGAAAACCGCTTATCATTTCCTTCTGCTCCTCGTTGGGTTCGACACTCTTACTTATCGAAAGGACTACGATAGATACCCTATACTTGTGGGTCATCAAGACTCTTTTCTGGGACGTTGCCGGGGAGTGTAGCGCCTTTGGTAGGTGGAATTTGGTAATGAAAAATTTATATAGTGTGCTGAAATTTACTGTCACTTGTTACTATGGAAAGTAATTCTCTGAGGGGCTTGTTCGGGGTATCTTCACCCCGTCCAGTAGAGCAAAGAGTTGCTCCTCAACCTACTGATCCTATTGAAAATGAAACTCCTTTTGAATTTCCTTCGGGTATGATGGAAAAACTGCTAGCTAACCCTTTTACAGGAGATGGAACAAAGCATCCTGATGAGCACTTAATATATGTGGATGAAGTTTGTGGATTATTTAAGCTTGCAGGTATACCCGATGATGTTTCTAAGAAGAAGGTCTTCCCTTTATCTTTGAAGGGAGACGCATTGATATGGTATAGGCTATGTGATGATATGAGATCATGGGACTATAAAAGATTGAAGTTGGAATTTCATCAAAAGTATTACCTATGCATCTTGTTCATCGTGATCGCAATTATATATATAATTTCTGGCCTCGCGAAGGAGAAAGCATCGCTCAATCTTGGGGGATGCTTAAATCAATGTTATATTCAAGCCCCAATCATGAGCTCTCGAGAGAAATAATTATGCAATGTTTTTATGCTCGGCTTCCTGAAAACAATCGCACCATGCTCGATACTTCTTGTGCTGGCTCTTTTATGATGAAGACTATTGAATTCAGATGGAATTTATTGGATAGAATTAAATGCAACTCTGAAGATTGGGACCTCGACGAAGGTAAGGAGTCAGGTATGACACCTAAGTTTGATTGTGTTAAATATTTTATGGATATCGATATTTTCCGTAAGTTTAGCACTAAATATGGTCTTGACTCTGAGATAGTAGCTTCTTTTTGTGAATCTTTTGCTACTTATGTTGATCTCCCTAAGGAGAAGTGGTTTAAATATCATCCTCCCATAGAAGTAAAAGTAGCTGCACCTATTAAAGTTGAAGAAAAGACTGTCACTTATAATGATCCTATTGTTCCTACTTCTTATGTTGAGAAACCACCTTTCCCTGTTAGAATGAAGGATCATGCTAAAGCTTCAACTGTTGTTTGTAAAAGCAATATTAGAACTTATACACCTCCTGATCAAGTTAAAGTAGAACCTAATATTGCTATTGTTAAAGATCTCTTGTCTAATAATATTGATGGGCATGTTATCCAGCTCGAAGGTGAAACTGCTAGAATTGCTAAACCTTGTGATAAAGATAAACATAGACCTGTGGTAGGCGTGCCTGTTATTTCTGTTAAAATAGGAGATCATTGTTATCATGGCTTATGTGATATGGGTGCTAGTGCTAGTGTTATACCGCATACTTTATATGAATAAATTAAGAATGAAATCGCATCTGCTGAATTAGAAGATATTGATGTCACAATTAGACTTGCCAATAGAGATACTATTTCAGCAATGGGAATTGTTAGAGATGTTGAAGTCTTGTGTGGGAAAACTAAATATCCTGCTGATTTTCTTGTTCTTGGTTCCCCACAAGATAGCTTTTGTCCCATTATATTTGGTAGACCCTTCTTAATACTGTCAATGCTACCATAGATTGCATAAAGAATGTTGTTACTGTTGGCTTGGATGATATGGTTCATGAGTTTAATTTCTCTAAATTTAGTAAACAACATCATGAGGAAGAATTACCTAGTAAGGATGAAATTATTGGTCTTGCTTCTATTACCGTACCTCCTAGTGATCCTTTAGAACACTATTTTCTAGACCATGAAAATGATATGTTCATGAATGAAAGAAGGGAAATAGATGAAGTATTCTTTAAAGAAGAACCTATGCTATAACACAATTTTCCTGTTGAAATCCTAGGGGATCCTCCTCCACCTAAGGGTGATCCCGTGTTTGAGCTTAAATCTCTACCTGATAATCTTAAATATGCTTATCTTGATGAAAAGAAGATATATCCTGTTATTATTAGTGCTAAACTTTCAGAGCATGAAGAAGAAAGATTATTGAAAACTCTGAAGAAGCATCGTGCTGCTATTGGATATACTCTTGATGATCTTAAGGGCATTAGTCCCACTCTATGTGAGCATAAAATAAATTTGGAAGCAGATGCCAAACCAGTTCGAAGTGGTAAGAAAAGAAATACTCAAACTTCTGGAGGCAGGTATAATCTATCCTGTTGCTCATAGTGAGTGGGTAAGTCCTGTCCATTGTGTCCCTAAGAAGGGAGGTATTACTGTTGTTCCTAATGATAAAGATGAATTGATTCCACAAAGAATTATCACAGGTTATAGGATGGTAATTGATTTCCACAAATTAAATAAAGCTACTAAGAAAGATCATTACCCCTTACCTTTTATTGATCAAATGCTAGAAAGATTATGCAAACATACACACTATTGCTTTCTAGATGGTTATTCTGGTTTCTCTCAAATACCTGTGTCACCTAGAGATCAATCAAAGACTACTTTTACATGCCCTTTTGGTACTTTTGCTTATAGACGTATGCCTTTTGGTTTAGGTAATGCACCTGCTACCTTTCAAAGACGCATGATGGCTATATTCTCTGACTTCTGTGAAAAGATTTGTGAGGTTTTCATGGACGACTTTTCCGTCTATGGTTCCTCTTTTGATGATTGCTTGAGCAATCTTGATCGAGTTTTGCAGAGATGTGAAGAAACTAATCTTGTCTTGAATTGGGAAAAGTGCCACTTTATGGTTAATGAAGGTATTGTCTTGGGGCACAAAGTTTCTGAAAGAGGTATTGAAGTTGATAAAGCCAAGGTTGGTGCTATTGAAAAGATGCCATGTCCCAAGGACATCAAAGGTATAAGAAGTTTCCTTGGTCACGCCGGATTTTATAGGAGGTTCATTAATGACTTCTCAAAAATTTCTCGGCCTCTGACTAATTTATTGCAAAAAGATATACCCATTTGTCTTTGATGATGATTGTGTAGAAGCATTTGAAATACTTAAGAAAGCATTAGTCTCTGCACCTGTTGTTCAGCCACCTGATTGGAATTTACCCTTTAAAATTATGTGTGATGCTAGTGATTATGTTGTAGGTGTTGTTCTAGGGCAAAGAGTTGGTAAGAAATTAAATGTTATTCATTATGCTAGTAAGACTCTAGACAATGCTCAAAGAAATTATGCTACTACTGAAAAAGAGCTTTTAGCAGTTGTATTTGCTTGTGATAAGTTCATATCTTATATTGTTGATTCTAAAGTAACTATTCACACTGATCATGCTGCTATTAAATATCTTATGGAAAAGAAAGATGCCAAACCTAGACTTATTAGATGGGTTCTCTTGCTACAAGAATTTGATTTGAATATTGTTGATAGAAAGGGAACAGAGAACCCCATTGCAGACAACTTGTCTAGGTTAGAGAATGTTCTTGATGACCCACTACCTATTAATGATGACTTTCCTGATGAACATTTAAATGTTATAAGTACTTCTCGTAGTACTCCATGGTATGCTGATTATGCTAATTATATTGTTGCTAAGTTTATACCACCTAGTTTCACATACCAGCAAAAGAAAAAGTTTTTCTATGACTTGAGACATTACTTTTGGGATGACCCACATCTTTATAAAGAAGGAGTAGATGGTGTTATTAGACGTTGTGTACCTGAGCATGAACAGGAACAGATCCTATGCAAGTGTCATTCCGAGTCTTATGGAGGACACCACGCTGGAGATAGAACTGCACATAAGGTATTGCAATCTAGTTTTTATTGGACTACTCTCTTCAAGGATGCCCGTAAGTTTGTCTTGTCTTGTGATGAATTTCAAAGAATTGGTAATATTAGTAGATGTCAAGAAATGCCTATGAATTATTCTCTTGTTATTGAACCGTTTGATGTTTGGGGTTTTGATTATATGGGACCTTTTCCTGCCTCTAATGGATACACACATATTTTAGTTGCTTTTGATTACGTTACTAAGTGGGTAGAAGCTATTCCAACTAGTAGTGCTGATCATAACACTTCTATTAAAATGCTTAAAGAAGTTATTTTCCCGAGGTTTAGAGTCCCTAGATATTTAAAGACTGATGTTGGTTCACACTTTATTCATAGTGCCTTCCGTAAAATGCTTGCTAAATATGATGTTAATCATAGAATTGCATCCCCTTGTCACCCACAGTCTAGTGGTCAAGTAGAGTTGAGCAATAGAGAGCTCAAATTAATTTTGCAAAAGACTGTTAATAGGTCTAGAAAGAATTGGTCTAAGAAACTTGATGATGCATTATGGGCTTATAGAACTGCATATAAAAATCCTATGGGTATGTCTCCATATAAAATGGTTTACGGAAAAGCATGTCACTTACCTCTCGAACTAGAATACAAGGCATATTGGGCTATTAAAGAGCTTAACTATGATTTTAAACTTGCCGGTGAGAAGAGGTTATTTGATATTAGCTCACTTGATGAATGGAGAACCCAAGCTTATGAAAATGCCAAGTTGTTTAAAGAAAAAGTTAAAAGTTGGCATGACAAAAGGATACAAAAGCGTGAGTTTAATGTAGGTGATTATGTATTGCTATACAACTCTCGTTTAAGATTTATTGCAGGAAAACTTCTCTCTAAATGGGAAGGCCCCTACGTTATCGAGGAGGTCTATCGTTCCGGTGCCATAAAAATCAACAACTTCGACGACACAAATCCGAAGGTGGTAAACGGTCAAAGAATTAAACATTATATCTCAGGTAATCCCATAAATGTTGAAACCAATATTATTGAAACCGTAACCCCGGAGGAATACATAAGGGACACTTTCCGGAACGTTTCAGACTCCGAAAAGGTATAGGTATGTGGTACGGTAAGTAAACCGACTCCAAAACAGTTTTTAAGGCAATATTTCTCCGTTTTGAAATATTTAGAAAAATAGGAAAATAAGTAGAAGTCCGGGAAGGACACAAGGGCCCCACGAGGGTGGTGGGCGCGCCCCCTACCTCGTGAGCACCTCGTGTGCCTTCCGGACTCCGTTTTCTTGCATGTTACGTATTTTGTTCAGTAAAAATTCATTATATATTCTCCCGAAGGTTTTAACTCCCGTATCACACAAACCTCCTCTGTTTTTCGTTTCGAGCTATCCTGTTGCAGATTAAATCAACATGTCTTCCCAGGATTCGGAAGGAGAAAGCTATGTGGATGATTACTTAGCAAATCCCAAGGTCTATGGAGATGTGGAACACGATGGATGGACCACAGAGGAAGAAGAGGACTATGAACCCAAGAGGAAGGAGGAGACGAGCTTAGATGAAGATGAAGCACCATTACCTCAACCTGGGGACATGCACGTGGAGTTCAAAAAGTCAAGTCTCCCTGATAGGGTGAAGAAACCCAAGTTCGAGTTTATCCCTTTTCGTATCTTGTAGGAAAATAAGCAGGACCTATGCAAAAAGATATTAACCCTGGAGTGGGAAATTGATGATCTGAGGGATCAAAATGCCGTCCTCAAGCGCAAATTAAGGGAGAAGCCTAAGCCATCAACTAAGCCAACATCACCACCACCTTCTTCACCGACAAAGGAGATATAATCACATGGGTATGGGCACTCCCCTTGGCAACTGCCAAGCTTGGGGGAGGTGCCCCGGTATCGTATCACAATCACAACTCCTACCTTTACCGTTTTTCTTCGTTCGATCCTATTAGTAGTATCTTGATCTAGTAGAATAAAGTTTATGTCATGATCTAGTTTTGAGTTTTGCTTTATGATCTCTCTATGTAATCGAGTCCGTGAGCTATATATAATAAAGATTAGTGTTGAGTCAAGGGCTTGATTATTTTGCCATGATCTTGGGTGAATAAAAGAAAATAAGAAAAGAATAAAAAGAAACAAAAAGTTCATATTGATCTTATTGAGAGTAATGACTTCACATAGAAAGAGTATGATGATTAAAAGTTTTTGGGAGTTGGCAGACATAGCTTTGGTCATTGTTGCAATTAATAGGAAGTAATAAGGAAAGATAGGTTTTCACATATAGATATATTATCATTGACATCTTTTATGATAGTGAGCACTCATTAAAATATGACATGCTAAAGAGTTGATGTTGGACAAGGAAGACAACGTAATGAGTTATGTCTTTCTTATATCTGAGATAAAGTATGTTGTCATGGATCCTCTAACTTGTTGAGCTTGCCTTTCCCCCTCATGCTAACCAAATTCTCAGCACCAAGTAGAAATACTACTTGTGCTTCCAAATATCCCTAAACCAGTTTTGCCATGAGAGTCCACCATATCTACCTATGGATTGAGTAAGATCCTTCAAGTAAGTTGTCATCGGTGCAAAGCAATAAAATTGCTCTAAATATGTATGATTGATTGGTGTGGGAGAAATAAGCTTTATACGATCTTGTGATGTGGAAGTAATAAAAGCGACAGACTGCATAATAAAGGTTCATATCACAAGTGGCAATATAAAGTGACGTTCTTTCACATTGAGATTTTATATATCCAACCATAAAAGCGCATGGCAACCTCTGCTTCCCTCTGCGAAGGGCCTATCCTTTATTATTATCTTCTACCTTATGCAAGAGTCATGGTGATCTTAACCTTTTCTTTTTCATTTTATCCTTTGACAAGCTCAACATGTTGGAAAGAACATGCTATATATATGTAATTGGATGTAGGGGAGCATGACCATTATTGTTGACATTACCCTTGAAGTAAAAGGTTGTGGGGCAAAACTATAAGCCCCTATCTTTCTTTGTGTCCGATTAAACCTCCGTAACCACAAGTATTGCATGAGTGTTAGTAGTTATGAAGGACTAAATGATAGTTGAGTATGTGGACTTGCTTTTTAGCTCTGACATAGACTCTTTCCGATGTTATGATAAATTGCAATTGCTTCAATGACTGAGATTATAGTTTGTCGGAGCCCAATAAGGTTTATGATTTATACTTTTGCATTGTGAATACATCATCACTTGAACATAAGTAATCATATGACAAAATCTATATATGTTGCTGTTATGAGAATAATCATGATGGCTTCATGTCCGTATTTTATTTTTATCGACGCCTCTACCTCTAAACATGAGGACATATTTATTGTTATCGGCTTTTCGCTTGAGGACAAGCAAGGTCTAAGCTTGGGGGAGTTGATACATCCATTTTGCATCATGCTGTTATATCGATATTTATTGCATTATGGACTGTTATTTCACTTTATGTCACAATACTTATGGCTATTTTCTCTTATTTTACAAGGTTTAGATAAAGAGGGAGAATGCCGGCAGCTGGAATTCTGGGCTGGAAAAGGAGAAAATATTAGAGACCTATTCTGCGCAACTCCAAAAGTCCTGAAACTCCACGGAACGTCTTAAAACAAATAAAGAAAAATCCTCGCAAAAGATGAAGGCCAGGGGGCCCACACCCTTCTCACGAGGGTGGGGGCGCCCCCCCTAGGGCGCGCCCCCCTACCTCATGGCCCCCCTGGTGGCTCTCCGACGTCCATCTTCTCCTATATGAGGTCTATCGATGAGAAAAAAATAAGAAGGAACTTTTCGGGACAAAACTCCACCGCCATGAGGCGGAACCTTGGCGGATCTAATCTAGAGCTCCGGCAGAGCTATTCTGCCGGGGATACTTCCCTCCCGGAGGGGGAAATCATCACCATCGTCATCACCAACGCTCCTCTCATCGGGAGAGGGCAATCTCCATCAACACCTTCACCAGCACCATCTCATCTCCAAACCCTAGTTCATCTCTTGTATCCAATTCTTGTCTCAAGTCCGGGATTGGTGCTAGTAGGTTGCTAGTAGTGTTGATTACTCCTTGTAGTTGATGCTAATTGGTTTATTTGGTGGAAGATCATATGTTCAGATCCTATATGCATATTATTACCCCTCTGATTATGAACATGAATATGCTTTGTGAGTAATTACATTTGTTCCTGAGGACAAGGGAGAAGTCTTGCTATGAGTTGTCATGTGAATTTGGTATTCGTTTGATATTTTGATAAGATGTATGTTGTCTAGCCTCTAGTGGTGTTATGTGAACGTAGACTACATAACAGTTCACCATTATTTGGGCCTAGAGGTAGGCATTGGGAAGTAATAAGTAGATGATGGGTTGCTAGAGTGACAGAAGCTTAAACCCTAGTTTATGCGTTGCTTTGTAAGGGGCTGATTTGGATCCACATGTTTCATGCTATGGTTAGGTTTACCTTAAAACTTTTGTTGTAGTTGCGGATGCTTGCAATAGAGGTTAATCATAAGTGGGATGCTTGTTCAAGTAAGAACAACACCCAAGCACCGGTCCACCCACATATCAAATTATCAAAGTATCGAACGCAAATCATATGAACGTGATGAAAACTAGCTTGACGATATTCCCATGTGTCCTCGGGAGTTCTTTTCCTATTATAAGAGTTTGTTCCGGATTGTCCTTTGCTACAAAAGGATTGGGCCACTTTGCTGCACTTTATTTACTTTTGTTACTTGTTGCTCGTTACAATCTATCTTATCACAAAACTATCTGTTACCACTTATTTCAGTACTTGCAGAGAATACCTTGCTGAAAACCGCTTATCATTTCCTTCTGCTCCTTGTTGGGTTCGACACTCTTACTTATCAAAAGGACTATGATAGATCCCCTATACTTGTGGGTCATCATTGGTTTCCATCAAAACAATGAGATGCCTGGTTTTTAAATTCGAGTAAATATGAAACTCGTCTGAAATTCATGAAACTTGGCATGCAATCATGGAGCGGCATCAACATGCCGTGGTACAAATTTTGTCCCATTTGGGGCAGGTTTGGGTATATGCTTCTCACAAACCGGAGCTTCTGACAACAAGCATGATGGTTTTCGGTAGGGAACGTCCCACCTTTGCGGACGAAATGATATCCATTGCCTCTTATTGCTTTCAATTTTTTTTCTCGTGTCAACATAGAACAACAGGAGTTTTCTGTGAATTTTTGTGATTCTGTGGGGGTCGTTTGGACTTGTTTATGCGTTAACTGAGTTTTCAATGCATTTAAGTGCATAATTCAAATTCGAACTACATGCACATGCTCCAGTGCATATAAACTGGTTGAAAAATCAAATATGTGTCCTTGGGTGCATGCTTAAGTCCCATGCAAGAAATGGAATGAATTTCAAACACCAGGGCACCGTTGATTGCCGGCAAAACATTGAGATGCCTGGTTTTTAAATTCTAGTAAATCCAAAACTCGTCTGAAACTCATGAAACTTGGCATGCTATCATGGAGTGGCATCAACATGCCGTGGTACAAATTTTGTCCCATTTGGGGCAGGTTTGGGTGTATGCTTCTCACAAACCGGAGCTTCTCACCACAAGCATGATGGTTTTCGGTAGGGAACGTCCCACCTTTGGGGATGAAACGATATCCATTGCCTCTTATTGCTTTCAATTTTTTTTCTCATGTCAACACAGAACAACAGGAGTCTTGTGTGAATTTTTGTGATTCTGGTGGGTTCGTTTGGACTTGTTTATGCATTACTGAGTTTTCAATGCATTTATGTGCATAATTCAAATTTGAACTACATGCACATGCTCGAGTGCATATAAATTGGTTGAAAAATCAAATATGTGTCCTTGGGTGCATGCTTTGGTCCCATGCAAGAAATGAGAATGAATTTCAAATACCAGGGCACCGTTGATTGCCGGCAAAACATTGAGATGCCTGGTTTTTAAATTCTAGTAAATCCAAAACTCGTCTGAAATTCATGAAACTTGGCATGCTATCATGGATCGGCATCAACATGCCGTGGTACAAATTTTGTCCCATTTGGGGTAGGTTTGGGTATATGCTTCTCACAAACCGAAGCTTCTCACAACAATTATGATGGTTTTCGGTAGGGAACGTCCCACCTTTGGGGATGAAACGATATCCATTGCCTCTTATTGCTTTCAATTTTTTTGACATGTCAACATAGAACAACAGGATTGTTGTGTGAATTTTTGTGATTCTGGTGGGTTCGTTTCGACTTGTTTATGCATTAACTGAGTTTTCAATGCATTTATGTGCATAATTCAAATTTGAACTACATGCACATGCTCTAGTTCATATAAATTGGTTGAAAAATCAAATATGTGTCCTTGGGTGCATGCTTAAGTCCCATGCAAGAAATGGGAATGAATTTCAAACACCAGGGCACCGTTGACTGCCGGCAATACATTGACATGGCTGGTTTTTAAATTCTAGTAAATCCAAAACTCATCTTAAATTCATGAAACTTGGCATGCTATCCTGGAGCAGCATCAACATGCCGTGGTACAAATTTTGTCCCATTTGGGGCTGGTTTGGGTATATGCCTCTCACAAACCAGAGCTTCTCACAACAAGCATGATGGTTTTTGGTAGGGAAGTCCAACATTTGGGGACAAAACTATATCCATTGCCTCTTATTGCTTTCTAAATTTTTCCTCGTGTCAACATAGAACAACAAGAGTGTTCTGTGAATTTTTGTGATTTTTCGGGGTTCGTTTGGATATTTTGATGCATTAACTAAGTTTTCAATGCATTTGTGTGTATAACTCAAATTTGAACTACATGCACATGCTCCAGTGCATATAAATTAGTTGAAAAATCAAATATGTGTCCTTGGGTGCATGCTTAAGTCCCATGCAAGAAATGGGAATGAATTTCAAACACCAGGGCACCGTTGATTACCGGCAAAACATTGAGATGCCTGGTTTTTAAATTCTAGTAAATCCAAAACTTGTCTGAAATTCATGAAACTTGGCATGCTATCATGGAGCGGCATCAACATGCTGTGGTACAAATTTTTTCCCATTTGGGGCAGGTTTGGGTATATGCTTCTAACAAATCGGAGCTTCTCACAACAAGCATGATGGTTTTCGGTAGGGAACGTCCCACCTTTGGGGACGAAACGATATCCATTGCCTCTTATTGCTTTCAATTTTTTTCTCATGTCAACATAGAACAACAGTAGTGTTGTGTGAATTTTTGTGATTCTAGGGGGTTCATTCGGACTTGTTTATGCATTAACTGAGTTTTTGAATGCATTTATGTGCATAATTAAAATTTGAACTACATGCACATGCTCCAGTGCATATAAATTGGTTGAAAAATCAAATATGTGTCCTTGGGTGCATGCTTAGGTCCCATGCAAGAAATGGGAATGAATTTCAAACACCAGGGCACCGTTGATTGCCGGCAAAACATTAAGATGCCTGGTTTTTGAATTCTAGTAAATCCAAAACTCGTCTGAAATTCATGAAACTTGGCATGCTATCATGGAGCGGCATCAACATGCCATGGTACAATTTTTTTTCCTATTTGGGGCAGGTTTGGGTATATGCTTCAAACGAACCGGAGCTTCTCAAATCAAGCGTGATGGTTTTCGGTAGGTAACGTCCCACCTTTGGGGATGAAACGATATCCATTGCCTCTTATTGCCTTCAATTTTTTTTCTCGTGACAAAATAGAACAACAGGAGTGTTGTGTGAATTTTTGTGATTTTTCGGGGTTCGTTTGGACATGTTTATGCATTAACTGAGTTATCAATGCATTTATGTGCATAATTCAAATTTGAACTACATGCACATGCTCCAGTGCATATAAATTGGTTGAAAAATCAAATATGTGTCCTTGGGTGCATGCTTAAGTACCATGCAAGAAATGGGAATGAATTTCAAACACCAGGGCACCGTTGATTGCGAGCAAAACATTGAGATGTGTATTTTTCAAATTCTAGTGAATCCGAAACTCGTCTGATATTCATGAAACTTGGCATGCTATCATAGAGCGGTATCAACATGTCATGGTATAAATTTTGTCTCATTTGGGGCAGGTTTGGGTATATGCTTCTCACAAACCGGAACTTCTCACAACAAGCATGATGGTTTTTGGTAGGGAACGTCCCACCTTTGGGGACGAAACGATATCCATTGCCTCTTATTGCTTTCAATTTTTTTCTCGTGTCAACATAGAACAACAGGAGTGTTGTGTGAATTTTTGTGATTCTCTGGGGGTCGTTTGGACTTGTTTATGCATTAACTGAGTTTTCAATGCATTTAAGTGCATAATTAAAATTTGAACTACATGCACATGCTCCAGTGCATATAAATTGGTTGAAAAATCAAATATGTGTCCATGGGTGCATGCTTAGGTCCCATGCAAGAAATGGGAATGAATTTCAAACACTAGGGCACCGTTGATTGCCAGCAAAACATTGAGATGCCTGGTTCTTAAATTCTAGTAAATCCAAAAGTCGTCTGAAATTCATTAAACTTGGCATGCTATCATGGAGCGGCATCAACATGCTGTGGTAGAAATTTTGTCCCATTTGGGGCAGGTTTGGGTATATGCTTCTCACAAACCGGAGCTTCTCACAACAAGCATGATGGTTTTCGGTAGGGAACGTTCCACCTTTGGGGATGAAAAGATATCCATTGCCTCTTATTTCTTTCAAATATATTTTGTGTCAAAAAAGAACAACAGGAGTGTTCTGTGAATTTTTGTGATTTTTCGGTGTTCGTTTGGACATGTTTATGCATTAACCGGGTTTTCAATGCATTTATCTACATAATTCAAATTTGAACTACATGCACATGCTGTAGTAAATATAAATTGGTTGAAAAATCAAATTTGTGTCCTTGGGTGCATGCTTAAGTCCCATGCAAGAAATGGGAATGAATTTCAAACACCAGGGCATTGTTGATTGCCAGCAAAACAATGAGATGCCTGGTTTTTGAATTCTAGTAAATCCAAAACTCGTCTGAAATTCATGAAACTTGGCATGCTATCATGGAGCGACATCAACATGTCGTGCTACAAATTTTGTCCCATTTGGGTATATGGTTCTCACAAACCGGAGCTTCTCACAACAAGCATGATGGTTTTCTGTAGGGAACGTCCCACCTTTGGGTACGAAATGATATACATTGCCTCTTATTGCTTTCAATTTATTTTCTCATGTCAACATAGAACAACAGGAGTGTTGTGTGAATTTTTGTGATTTTGGGGGGTTCGTTTGGACTTGTTTATGCATTAACTGAGTTTTCAATGCATTTATGTGTATAATTCTAATTTGAACTACATGCACATGCTCCAGTGCATATAAATTATTTGAAAAATCAAATATGTGTCATTGGGTGCATGCTTAAGTCCCATGCAAGAAATGGGAATGAATTTCAAACACCAGGGCACTGTTGATTGCCATCAAAACATTGAGATGCCTGGTTTTTAAATTCTAGTAAATCCGAAACTCGTCTAAAATTCATGAAACCTAGCATGCTATCATGGAGCGGCATCAACATGCCGTGGTACAAATTTTGTCCCATTTGGGGCAGGTTTGGGTATATACTTCTCACAAACCGGAGCTTCTCACCACAAGCATGATGGTTTTCGGTAGGGAACGTCCCACCTTTGGGGACGAAACAATATCCGTTGCCTCTTATTGCTTTCAATTTTTATCTCATGTCAACATAGAACAACAAGAGTGTTCTGTGAATTTTTGTGATTCTGTGGCGGTCGTTTGGACTTGTTTATGCATTAACTGAGTTTTCAATGCATTTAAGTGCACAATTCAAATTTGAACTACATGCACATGCTCTAGTGCATATAAATTTGTTGAAAAATCAAATATGTGTCCTTGGGTGCATGCTTAGGTCCCATGCAAGAAATGGGAATGAATTTCAAACACCAGGGCATCGTTGATGGCCGGCAAAACATTGAGATGCCTAGTTTTTAAATTCTAGTAAATCCAAAACTCGTCTGAAATTCATGAAACTTGGCATGCTATCATGGAGCGGC
This sequence comes from Triticum urartu, assembly GCF_056163025.1. Taxonomy (NCBI): domain Eukaryota; kingdom Viridiplantae; phylum Streptophyta; class Magnoliopsida; order Poales; family Poaceae; genus Triticum; species Triticum urartu. The sequence continues at coordinate 356,288,619 of NC_141876.1, read as the reverse complement.
ATCAACATGCCATGGTACAAAAAATTTTCCCATTTGGGGCACGTTTGGGTATATGCTTCTCACGAACCCGAGCTTCTCACAACAAGCGTGATGGTTTTCGGTAGGGAACGTCCCACCTTTGGGGATGAAACGATATCCATTGCCTCTTATTGCTTTCAATTTTTTTTCTCGTGTCAAAATAGAACAACAGGAGTTTTGTGTGAATTTTTGTGTTTTTCGGGGTTCGTTTGGACATGTCTATGCATTAACTGAGTTATCAATGCATTTATGTGCATAATTCAGATTTGAACTACATGCACATGCTCCAGTGCATATAAATTGGTTGAAAAATGAAATATGTGTCCTTGGGTGCATGCTTAAGTCCCATGCAAGAAATGAGAATTAATTTCAAACACCAGGGCATCGTTGATTGCCATCAAAACATTGAGATGCCTGGTTTTTAAATTCTAGTAAATTTGAAACTCGTCTAAAATTCATGAAACCTGGGATGCTATCATGGAGCGGCATCAACATGCCGTGGTACAAATTTTGTCCCATTTGGGGCAGGTTTGGGTATATACTTCTCACAAACCGGAGCTTCTCACAACAAGCATGATGGTTTTCGGTAGGGAACGTCCCTCCTTTGGGGACGAAACGATATCCAAGCCTCTTATTGCTTTCAATTTTTTTCTCATGTCAACATAGAACAACAGGAGTGTTCTGTGAATTTTTCTGATTCTGTGGCGGTCGTTTGGACTTGTTTATGGATTAACTGAGTTTTCAATGCATTTAAGTGCACAATTCAAATTTGAACTACATGCACATGCTCTAGTGCATATAAATTTGTTGAAAAATCAAATATGTGTCCTTGGGTGCATGCTTAGGTCCCATGCAAGAAATGGGAATGAATTTCAAACACCAGGGCATCGTTGATGGCCGGCAAAACGTTGAGATGCCTAGTTTTTAAATTCTAGTAAATCCAAAACTCGTCTGAAATTCATGAAACTTGGCATGCTATCATGGAGCGGCATCAACGTGCCATGGTACAAATTTTTTCCCATTTGGGGCAGGTTTGGGTATATGCTTCTCACGAACCAGAGCTTCTCACAACAAGCGTGATGGTTTTCAGTAGGGAACGTCCCACCTTTGGGGATGAAACGATATCCATTGCCTCTTATTGCTTTCAATTTTTTTTCTCGTGTCAAAATAGAACAACAGGAGTGTTGTGTGAATTTTTGTGTTTTTCCGGGTTCGTTTGGACATGTTTATGAATTAACTGAGTTATCAATGCATTTATGTGCATAATTCAGATTTGAACTACATGCACATGCTCCAGTGCATATAAATTGGTTGAAAAATCAAATATGTGTCCTTGGGTGCATGCTTAAGTCCCATGCAAGAAATGGGAATTAATTTCAAACACCAGGGCATCGTTGATTGCCATCAAAACATTGAGATGCCTGGTTTTTAAATTCTAGTAAATTCGAAACTCGTCTAAAATTCATGAAACCTGGCATGCTATCATGGAGCGGCATCAACATGCCGTGGTACAAATTTTGTCCCATTTGGGGCAGGTTTGATTATATACTTCTCACAAACCGGAGCTTCCCACAACAAGCATGATGGTTTTCGGTAGGGAACGTCCCACCTTTGGGGACGAAACGATATCCATTGCTTCTTATTGCTTTCAATTTTTTTCTCATGTCAACATAGAACAACAGGAGTGTTCTATGAATTTTTGTGATTCTGTGGCGGTCGTTTGGACTTGTTTATGCATTAACTGAGTTTTCAATGCATTTAAGTGCATAATTCAAATTTGAACTGCATGCACATGCTCCAGTGCATATAAATTGGTTGAAAAATCAAATATGTGTCCTTGGGTGCATGCTTAGGTCCCATGCAAGAAATGGGAATGAATTTCAAACACTAGGGCACTGTTGATTGCCAGCAAAACATTGAGATGCTTGGTTTTTAAATTCTAGTAAATCCAAAAGTCGTCTGAAATTCATTAAACTTGGCATGCTATCATGGAGCAGCATCAACATGCTGTGGTAGAAATTTTGTCCCATTTGGGCCAGGTTTGGGTATATGCTTCTCACAAACCGGAGCTTCTCACAACAAGCATGATGGTTTTCGGTAGGGAACGTTCCACCTTTGGGGATGAAACGATATCCATTGCCTCTTATTACTTTCAAATATTTTTTGTGTCAAAAAAGAACAACAGGAGTGTTGTGTGAATTTTTGTGATTTTTCGGTGTTCGTTTGGACATGTTTATGCATTAACCGGGTTTTCAATGCATTTATGTACATAATTCAAATTTGAACTACATGCACATGCTGTAGTAAATATAAATTGTTTGAAAAATCAAATTTGTGTCCTTGGGTGCATGCTTAAGTCCCATGCAAGAAATGGGAATGAATTTCAAACACCAGGGCATCGTTGATTGCCGGCAAAACAATGAGATGCCTGGTTTTTGAATTCTGGTAAATCCGAAACTCGTCTGAAATTCATGAAACTTGGCATGCTATCATGGAGCGGCATCAACATGTCGTGCTACAAATTTTGTCCCATTTGGGGCAGGTTTGGGTATATTCTTCTCACAAACCGGAGCTTCTCACAACAAGCATGATGGTTTTCTGTAGGGAACGTCCCACCTTTGGGGACGAAATGATATACATTGCCTCTTATTGCTTTCAATTTTTTTTCTCATGTCAACATAGAACAACAGGAGTGTTGTGTGAATTTTTGTGATTTTGGGGGGTTCGTTTGGACTTGTTTATGCATTAACTTAGTTTTCAATGCATTTATGTGTATAATTCTAATTTGAACTACATGCACATGCTCCAGTGCATATAAATTGGTTGAAAAATCAAATATGTGTCATTGGGTGCATGCTTAGGTCCCATGATAGAAATGAGAATGAATTTCAAACACTAGTGCATCGTTGATTGCCGGCAAAACATTGAGATGCCTGGTTTTAAAATTCTAGTAAATCCAAAACTCGTGTGAAATTCATGAAACTTGGCATGCTATCATGGAGCGGTATCAACATGCCGTGGTGCAAATTTTGTCCCATTTGGGGCAGGTTTGGGTAGATGCTTCTCACGAACCAGAGTTTCTCACAACAAGCGTGATGGTTTTTGGTAGGGAACGTCCCACCTTTGGGGATGAAACGATATCCATTGCCTCTTATTGCTTTCAATTTTTTTCTCATGTCAACATAGAACAACAGGAGTGTTCTGTGAATTTTTGTGATTCTGTGGCGGTCGTTTGGACTTGTTTATGCATTATCTGAGTTTTCAATGCATTTAAGTGCACAATTCAAATTTGAACTACATGCACATGCTCCAGTGCATATAAATTTGTTGAAAAATCAAATATGTGTCCTTGGGTGCATGCTTAGGTCCCATGCAAGAAATGGGAATGAATTTCAAACACCAGGGCACCATTGATTGCCGGCAAAACATTGAGATGCCTAGTTTTTAAATTCTAGTAAATCCAAAATTCGTCTGAAATTCATGAATCTTGGCATGCTATCATGGAGTGGCATCAACATGCCCTGTTACAAATTTTGTCCCATTTGGGGCAGGTTTGGGTATATGCTTCTCACGAACCAGAGCTTCTCACAGCAAGCATGATGGTTTTCGATAGGGAACGTCCCACCTTTGGGGACAAAACGATATACATTGCCTCTTATTGCTTTAAATTTTTTTCTTGTGTCAACATAGAACAACAGGAGTGTTGTGTGAATTTTTGAGATTTTGGGGGGTTCGTTTGGACATTTTTATGCATTAACTGAGTTTTCAATGCATTTATGTGCATAATTCAAATTTGAACTACATGCACATGCTCCAGTGCATATAAATTGGTTGAAAAATCAAATATGTGTCCTTGGGTGCATGCTTAGGTCCCATGCAAGAAATGGGAATGAATTTCAAACACCAGGGCATCGTTGATGGCCGGCAAAACGTTGAGATGCCTAGTTTTTAAATTCTAGTAAATCCAAAACTCGTCTGAAATTCATGAAACTTGGCATGCTATCATGGAGCGGCATCAACGTGCCATGGTACAAATTTTTTCCCATTTGGGGCAGGTTTGGGTATATGCTTCTCACGAACCAGAGCTTCTCACAACAAGCGTGATGGTTTTCAGTAGGGAACGTCCCACCTTTGGGGATGAAACGATATCCATTGCCTCTTATTGCTTTCAATTTTTTTTCTCGTGTCAAAATAGAACAACAGGAGTGTTGTGTGAATTTTTGTGTTTTTCCGGGTTCGTTTGGACATGTTTATGAATTAACTGAGTTATCAATGCATTTGTGTGCATAATTCAGATTTGAACTACATGCACATGCTCCAGTGCATATAAATTGGTTGAAAAATCAAATATGTGTCCTTGGGTGCATGCTTAAGTCCCATGCAAGAAATGGGAATTAATTTCAAACACCAGGGCATCGTTGATTGCCATCAAAACATTGAGATGCCTGGTTTTTAAATTCTAGTAAATTCGAAACTCGTCTAAAATTCATGAAACCTGGCATGCTATCATGGAGCGGCATCAACATGCCGTGGTACAAATTTTGTCCCATTTGGGGCAGGTTTGATTATATACTTCTCACAAACCGGAGCTTCCCACAACAAGCATGATGGTTTTCGGTAGGGAACGTCCCACCTTTGGGGACGAAACGATATCCATTGCTTCTTATTGCTTTCAATTTTTTTCTCATGGCAACATAGAACAACAGGAGTGTTCTATGAATTTTTGTGATTCTGTGGCGGTCGTTTGGACTTGTTTATGCATTAACTGAGTTTTCAATGCATTTAAGTGCATAATTCAAATTTGAACTGCATGCACATGCTCCAGTGCATATAAATTGGTTGAAAAATCAAATATGTGTCCTTGGGTGCATGCTTAGGTCCCATGCAAGAAATGGGAATGAATTTCAAACACTAGGGCACTGTTGATTGCCAGCAAAACATTGAGATGCTTGGTTTTTAAATTCTAGTAAATCCAAAAGTCGTCTGAAATTCATTAAACTTGGCATGCTATCATGGAGCAGCATCAACATGCTGTGGTAGAAATTTTGTCCCATTTGGGCCAGGTTTGGGTATATGCTTCTCACAAACCGGAGCTTCTCATAACAAGCATGATGGTTTTCGGTAGGGAACGTTCCACCTTTGGGGATGAAACGATATCCATTGCCTCTTATTACTTTCAAATATTTTTTGTGTCAAAAAAGAACAACAGGAGTGTTGTGTGAATTTTTGTGATTTTTCGGTGTTCGTTTGGACATGTTTATGCATTAACCGGGTTTTCAATGCATTTATGTACATAATTCAAATTTGAACTACATGCACATGCTGTAGTAAATATAAATTGTTTGAAAAATCAAATTTGTGTCCTTGGGTGCATGCTTAAGTCCCATGCAAGAAATGGGAATGAATTTCAAACACCAGGGCATCGTTGATTGCCGGCAAAACAATGAGATGCCTGGTTTTTGAATTCTGGTAAATCCGAAACTCGTCTGAAATTCATGAAACTTGGCATGCTATCATGGAGCGGCATCAACATGTCGTGCTACAAATTTTGTCCCATTTGGGGCAGGTTTGGGTATATTCTTCTCACAAACCGGAGCTTCTCACAACAAGCATGATGGTTTTCTGTAGGGAACGTCCCACCTTTGGGGACGAAATGATATACATTGCCTCTTATTGCTTTCAATTTTTTTTCTCATGTCAACATAGAACAACAGGAGTGTTGTGTGAATTTTTGTGATTTTGGGGGGTTCGTTTGGACTTGTTTATGCATTAACTTAGTTTTCAATGCATTTATGTGTATAATTCTAATTTGAACTACATGCACATGCTCCAGTGCATATAAATTGGTTGAAAAATCAAATATGTGTCATTGGGTGCATGCTTAGGTCCCATGATAGAAATGAGAATGAATTTCAAACACTAGTGCATCGTTGATTGCCGGCAAAACATTGAGATGCCTGGTTTTAAAATTCTAGTAAATCCAAAACTCGTGTGAAATTCATGAAACTTGGCATGCTATCATGGAGCGGTATCAACATGCCGTGGTGCAAATTTTGTCCCATTTGGGGCAGGTTTGGGTAGATGCTTCTCACGAACCAGAGTTTCTCACAACAAGCGTGATGGTTTTTGGTAGGGAACGTCCCACCTTTGGGGATGAAACGATATCCATTGCCTCTTATTGCTTTCAATTTTTTTCTCATGTCAACATAGAACAACAGGAGTGTTCTGTGAATTTTTGTGATTCTGTGGCGGTCGTTTGGACTTGTTTATGCATTATCTGAGTTTTCAATGCATTTAAGTGCACAATTCAAATTTGAACTACATGCACATGCTCCAGTGCATATAAATTTGTTGAAAAATCAAATATGTGTCCTTGGGTGCATGCTTAGGTCCCATGCAAGAAATGGGAATGAATTTCAAACACCAGGGCACCATTGATTGCCGGCAAAACATTGAGATGCCTAGTTTTTAAATTCTAGTAAATCCAAAATTCGTCTGAAATTCATGAATCTTGGCATGCTATCATGGAGTGGCATCAACATGCCCTGTTACAAATTTTGTCCCATTTGGGGCAGGTTTGGGTATATGCTTCTCACGAACCAGAGCTTCTCACAGCAAGCATGATGGTTTTCGATAGGGAACGTCCCACCTTTGGGGACAAAACGATATACATTGCCTCTTATTGCTTTAAATTTTTTTCTTGTGTCAACATAGAACAACAGGAGTGTTGTGTGAATTTTTGAGATTTTGGGGGGTTCGTTTGGACATTTTTATGCATTAACTGAGTTTTCAATGCATTTATGTGCATAATTCAAATTTGAACTACATGCACATGCTCCAGTGCATATAAATTGGTTGAAAAATCAAATATGTGTCCTTGGGTGCATGCTTAGGTCCCATGCAAGAAATGAGAATGAATTTCAAACACCAATGCACCGTTGATTGCCGGCAAAACATTGAGATGCCTGGTTTTTAAATTCTTGTAAATCCAAAACTCGTTCGAAATTCATGAAACTTGGCATGCTATCATGGAGCGGTATGAACATGCCCTGTTACAATTTTTGCCCCATTTGGGGCAGGTTTGGGTATATGCTTCTCACGAACCAGAGCTTCTCACAACAAGCATGACGGTTTTCGGTAGGGAACATCCCACCTTTGGGGACAAAACGATATCCATTGCCTCTTATTGCTTTCAATTTTTTTCTCGTGTCAATATAGAACAACAGGAGTGTTGTGTGAATTTTTGTGATTTTTCGGGGTTCGTTTGACATGTTTATGCATTAACTGAGTTTTTAATGCATTTAAGTGCATAATTCAAATTTGAATTACAAGCAAATGCTCCAGTGCATATAAATTGGTTGAAAAGTCAAATATGTGTCCTTGGGTGCACACTTAGGTCCCATGCAAGAAATGGCAATGAATTTCAAACACCAGGGCACCGTTGATTGCTAGTAAAACATTGAGATGCCTCGTTTTTAAATTCTACTAAATCCAAAACTCGTCTGAAATTCATGAATCTTGGCATGCTATCATGGAGCGGCATCAACATGCCCTGGTACAAATTTTGTCCCATTTGAGGAAGGCTTGGGTATATGCTTCTCACAAACCGGAGCTTCTCACAACAAGCATGATGGTTTTCGGTAGGGAACGTCCCACCTTTGGGGACGAAATGATATACATTGCCTCTTATTGCTTTAAATTTTTTTTCTTGTGTCAACATAGAACAACAGGAGTGTTGTGTGAATTTTTGTGATTTTGGGGGGTTCGTTTGGACATTTTTATGCATTAACTGAATTTTCAATGCATTTATGTGCATAATTCAAATTTGAACTACATGCACATGCTCCAGTGCATATAAATTGGTTGAAAAATCAAATATGTGTCCTTGGGTTCATGCTTAGGTCCCATGCAAGAAGTGGGAATGAATTTCAAACACCATGGCACCGTTGATTGCCAGCAAAACATTGAGATGCCTGGTTTTTAAATTCTAGTAAATCTGAAACTCGTCTGAAATTCATTAAACTTGGCATGCTATCATGGAGCGGCATGAACATGCTGTGGTACAAATTTTGTCCCATTTGGGGCAGGTTTGGGTATATGCTTCTCACAAACCGTAGCTTCTCACAATAAGCATGATGGTTTTCGGTAGGGAGCGTCCCTCCTTTGGGGATGAAACGATATTCATTGCCTCTTATTGCTTTCACATTTTTTTCACGGGTCAAAAAAGAACAACATGAGTGTTGTGTGAATTTTTGTGATTTTTCGGGGTTCGTTTGGACATGTTTATGCATTGACTGGGTTTTCAATACATTTATGTTCATAATTCAAATTTGAACTACATGCACATGCTCCAGTGCATATAAATTGGTTGAAAAATCAAATATGTGACCTTGCGTGCATGCTTAGGTCCCATGCAAGAAATGAGAATGAATTTCAAACACCAGTGCACCATTGATTGCCGGCAAAACATTGAGATGCCTGGTTTTTAAATTCTAGTAAATCCAAAACTCGTCTGAAATTCAAGAATCTTGGCATGCTATCATGGAGCGGCATCAACATGCCCTGTTATAAATTTTGTCCCATTTGGGGCAAGTTTGGGTATATGCATCTCACAAACCAGAGCTTCTCACAACAAGCATGATGGTTTTCGGTACTGAACGTCCCACCTTTGGGGATGAAGCGATATCCATTGCCTCTTATTACTTTCAATTTTTTTGTCGTGTCAAAATAGAACAACAGGAGTTTTGTGTGAATTTTTGGGTTCGTTTGGAAGTGTTTATGCATTAACTGAGCTTTCGATGCATTAATGTGTATAATTCAAATTGAACTACATGCACATGCTCTAGTGCATATAAATTGGTTGAAAAATCAAATATGTGTCCTTGGGTGCATGCTTAGGTCCCTTGCAAGAAGTGGGAATGAATTTCAAACACCATGACACCGTTGATTGCCAGCAAAACATTGAGATGCCTGGTTTTTAAATTCTAGTAAATCTGAAACTCGTCTGAAATTCATTAAACTTGGCATGCTATCATGGAGCGGCATCAACATGTTGTGGTACAAATTTTGTCCCATTTGGGGCAGGTTTGGGTATATGCTTCTCACAAACCAGAGCTTCTCACAACGAGCATGATGGTTTTCAGTAGGGAACGTCCCTCCTTTGGGGATGAAACGATATCCATTGCCTCTTATTGCTTTCAAATTATTTTCACGTGTCAAAAAAGAACAACAGGAGTGTTGTGTGAATTTTTGTGATTTCTCGGGGATCGTTTAGACATGTTTATGCATTAACTGGGTTTTCAATGCATTTATGTTCATGATTAAAATTTGAACTACATGCAGATGCTCCAGTAAATATAAATTGGTTGAAAAATCAAATTTGTGTCCTGGGGTGCATGCTTAGGTCCCATACAAGAAATGGGAATGAATTTCAAACACTAGTGCACCGTTGATTGCCGGCAAAACATGGGGATGCGTGGTTTTTAAATTCTAGTAAATACAAAACTCGTCGGAAATTCTTGAAACTTGGCATGCTATCATGGAGCGGCATCAACATGCCGTGGTACAAATTTTGTCCCATTTGGGGCATGTTTGGGTATATGCTTCTCAAAAACCGGAGCTTCTCACAACAAGCATGATAGTTTTTGGTACAGAACGTCCTACCTTTGGGGACAAAACGATATACATTGCCTCTTATTGCTTTCTAATTTTTTTCTCGTGTCAACATAGAACAACAGGAGTGTTGTGTGAATTTTTGTGATTTTTCGGGGTTCATTTGGACATGTTTATGCATTAACTGAGTTTTCAATGCATTTATGTTCATAATTCAAATTTGAACTACATGCACATGCTCCAGTGCATATAAATTTGTTGAAAAATCAAATATGTGTCCTTGGGTGCATGCTTAGGTCCCATGCAAGAAATGAGAATGAATTTCAAACACCAATGCACCGTTAATTGCCGGCAAAACATTGAGATGCCTGGTTTTTAAATTCTAGTAAATCAAAAACTCCTTTGAAATTCATGAAACTTGGCATGCTATCATGGAGCGGTATCAACATGCCCTGTTACAATTTTGCCCCATTTGGGGCAGGTTTGGGTATATGCTTCTCATGAACTAGAGCTTCTCACAAAAAGCATGACGGTTTTCGGTAGGGAACGTCCCACCTTTGGGGAAAAAACGATATCCATTGCCTCTTATTGCTTTCAATTTTTTCTCGTGTCAATATAGAACAACAGGAGTGTTGTGTGAATTTTTGTGATTTTTCGTGGTTCGTTGGACATGTTTATGCATTAACTGAGCTTTCAATGCATTTATGTGCATAATTCAAATTTGAACTACATGCACATGCTCCAGTGCATATAAATTGGTTGAAAAATCAAATATGTGTCCTTGGGTGCATGCTTAAGTCCCATGCAAGATATGGTAATGAATTTCATACACGAGCGCACCATTGATTTCCAGCAAAACATTGAGATGCCTCGTTTTTAAATTCTACTAAATCCGAAACTCGTCTAAAATTCATGAAACATGGCATGCTATCATGGAGCGGGATCAACATGCCGTGGTACAAATTTTGTCCTATTTGGGGCAGGTTTGGGTATATGCTTCTCACGAACCGGAGCTTCTCACAACAAGCATGATGGTTTTCGGTACGGAACATCCCACCTTTGGGGACGAGACGATATCCATTGCCTCTTATTGCTTTCAATTTTTTTCTCGTGTCAACATATAACAACAGGAGTGTTGTGTGAATTTTTGTGATTCTGTGGGGGTCGTTTGGACTTGTTTATGCATTAATTGAGTTTTTAATGCATTTAAGTGCATAATTCAAATTTGAACTACAAGCAAATGCTCCATTGCATATAAATTGGTTGAAAAGTCAAATATGTGTCCTTGGGTGCATACTTAGGTCCCATGGAAGAAATGGAAATGAATTTCAAACACCAGGGCACCGTTGATTGCCAGTAAAACATTGAGATGCCTCGTTTTTAAATTCTACTAAATCCAAAACTCGTCTAAAATTCATGAATCTTGGCAGGCTATCATGGAGCGGCATCAACATGCCGTGGTACAAATTTTGTCCCATTTGGGGAAGGTTTGGGTATATGCTTCTCACAAACCGGAGCTTCTCACAACAAGCATGATGGTTTTCGGTAGGGAACGTCCCACCTTTGGGGACAAAATGATATACATTGCCTCTTATTGCTTTCAATTTTTTTTCTTGTGTCAACATAGAACAACAGGAGTGTTGTGTGAATTTTTGTGATTTTGGGGGGTTCGTTTGGACATTTTTATGCATTAACTGAGTTTTCAAAGCATTTATGTGCATAATTCAAATTTCAACTACATGCACATGCTCCAGTGCATATAAATTGGTTGAAAAATCAAATATGTGTCCTTGGGTGCATGCTTAGGTCCCATGCAAGAAATGAGAATGAATTTCAAACGCCAATGCACCATTGATTGCCGGCAAAACATTGAGATGCCTGGTTTTTAAATTCTAGTAAATCCAAAACTCGTTTGAAATTCATGAAACTTGGCATGCTATCATGGAGCGGCATCAACATGCCCTGTTACAAATTTTGTCCCATTTGGGGCAGGTTTGGGTATATGCTTCTCACGAACCAGAGCTTCTCACAACAAGCATGATGGTTTTTGGTAGGGAACGTCCCATCTTTGGGGATGAAACGATATCCATTGCCTCTTATTTCTTTCAATTTTTTTCTCGTGTCAAAATAGAACAACAGGAGTTTTGTGTGAATGTTTGTGATTTTTTGGGATTCGTTTGGACATGTTTATGCATTAACTACGTTTTCAATGCATTTATGTGCATAATTCAAATTTGAACTACATGCGCATGCTCCAGTGCATATAAATTGGTTGAAAAATCAAATATGTGTCCTTGGGTTCATGCTTAGGTCCCATGCAATAAGTGGGAATGAATTTCAAACACCATGGCACCGTGGATTGCCGGCAAAACATTGAGATGCCTGGTTTTTAAATTCTACTAAATCCAAAACTCGTCTGAAATTCAAGAATCTTGGCATGCTATCATGGAGCGGCATCAACATGCCGTAGTACAAATTTTGTCCCTTGGGGAAGTTTTGGGTATATGCTTCTCATAGACCGCAGCTGCTCACAACAAGCATGATGGTTTTTGGTAGGGAACGTCCCACCTTTGGGGACAAAACGATATCCATTGCCTCTTATTGCTTTCAATTTTTTTTCTCGTGTTTACATAGAACAACAGGACTGTTGTGTGAATTTTTGTCATACTGTGCGGGTCATTTGGACTTGTTTATGCATTAACTGAGTTTTCAATGCATTTAAGTGCATAATTCAAATTTGAACTACATGCACATGCTACAATGCGTATAAATTGGTTGAAAAATCAAATATGTGTCCTTGGGTGCTTGCTTAGGTCCCATGCAAGAAATGGGAATGAATTTCAGACACCAGGGCACCGTTGATTGCCGGCAAAACATTGAGATGCCTGGTTTTTAAATTCTACTAAATCCAAAACTCGTCTGAAATTCAAGAATCTTGGCATGCTATCATGGAGCGGCATCAACATGCCGTAGTACAAATTTTGTCCCATTTGGGGCAGGTTTGGTTATATGCTTCTCATAGACCGCAGCTTCTCACAACAAGCCTGATGGTTTTCGGTAGGGAACGTCCCACCTTTGGGGACGAAACGATATACATTGCCTCTTATTGCTTTCAATTTTTTTTCTTGTGTCGACATAGAACAACAGGAGTGTTGTGTGAATTTTTGTGATTTTGGGGGGTTCGTTTGGACATTTTTATGCATTTACTGAGTTTTCAATGCGTTTATGCGCATAATTCAAATTTGAACTACATGCACATGCTCTAGTGCATATAAATTGGTTGAAAAATCAAATATGTGTCCTTGGGTGCATGCTTAGGTCCCATGCAAGAAGTGGGAATGAATTTCAAACACCATGGCACCGTTGATTGCCAGAAAAACATTGAGATGCCTGGTTTTTAAATTCTAGTAAATCCGAAACTCGTCTGATATTCATTAAACATGGCATGCTATCATGGAGCGGCATCAACATGTTGTGGTACAAATTTGGTCCCATTTGGGGCAGGTTTGGGTATATGCTTCTCACAAACCAGAGCTTCTCACAACGAGCATGATGGTTTTCGGTAGGGAACGTCCCTCCTTTGGGGATGAAACGATATCCATTGCCTCTGATTGCTTTCAAATTTTTTCATGGGTCAAAAAAGAACAACAGGAGTGTTGTGTGAATTTTTGTGATTTTTCGGGGTTCGTTTGGACTTGTTTATGCATTAACTGAGTTTTCAATGTATTTATGTTCATAATTCAAATTTGAACTACATGCACATGCTCCAGTGCATATAAATTCGTTGAAAAATCAAATATGTGTCCTTGGGTGCATGCTTAGGTCCCATGCAAGAAATGAGAATGAATTTCAAACACCAGTGCACCGTTGATTGCCGGCAAAACATTGAAATGCCTGGTTTTTAAATTATAGTAAATCCAAAACTCGTTTGAAATTCATGAAACTTGGCATGCTATCATGGAGCGGCATGAACATGCCCTGTTACAAATTTTGTCCCATTTGGGGCAGGTTTGGGTATATGCTTCTCACGAACCAGAGCTTCACACAACAAGCATGATGGTTTTCGGTAGGGAACGTCCCACCTTTGGGGATGAAACGATATCCATTGCCTCTTATTGCTTTCAACTTTTTTCTCGTGTCAAAACAGAACAACGGGAGTTTTGTGTGAATGTTTGTGATTTTTTGGGGTTCGTTTGGACATGTTTATGCATTAACTGAGTTTTCAATGCATTAATGTGCATAATTCAAATTGAACTACATGCACATGCTCTAGTGCATATAAATTGGTTGAAAAATCAAATATGTGTCCTTGGGTGCATGCTTAGGTCCCTTGCAAGAAGTGGGAATGAATTTCAGACACCATGACACCATTGATTGCCAGCAAAACATTGAGATGCCTGGTTTTTAAATTCTAGTAAATCTGAAACTCGTCTGAAATTCATTAAACTTGGCATGATATCATGGAGCGGCATCAACATGTTGTGGTACAAATTTTGTCCCATTTGGCGCAGGTTTGGGTATATGCTTCTCACAAACTGGAGCTTCTCACAACAAGCATGATGGTTTTCGGTAGGGAACGTCCCTACTTTGGGGATGAAACGATATCCATTGCCTCTTATTGCTTTCAAAAAATTTTCACGTGTCAAAAAAGAACAACAGGAGTGTTGTGTGAATTTTTGTGATTTTTCGGGGATCGTTTGGACATGTTTATGCATTGACTGGGTTTTCAATGCATTTATGTTCATAATTCAAATTTGAACTACATGCGTATGCTCCAGTAAATATAAATTGGTTGAAAAATCAAATTTGTGTCCTGGGGTGCATGCTTAGGTCCCATACAAGAAATGGGAATGAATTTCAAACACTAGTGCACCGTTGATTGCCGGCAAAACATGGGGATGCGTGGTTTTTAAATTCTAGTAAATACAAAACTCGTCGGAAATTCTTGAAACATGGCATGCTATCATGGAGCGGCATCAACATGCCGTGGTACAAATTTTGTCCCATTTGGGGCAGGTTTGGGTATATGCTTCTCAAAAACCGGAGCTCCTCACAACAAGCATGATAGTTTTTGGTACAGAATGTCCTACCTTTGGGGACAAAACGATATACATTGCCTCTTATTGCTTTCAAATTTTTTTTCTCGTGTCAACATAGAACAACAGGAGTGTTGTGTGAATTTTTGTGATTTTTCGGGGTTCGTTTGGACATTTTTATGCATTAACTGAGTTTTCAATGCATTTACATGCAAAATTCAAATTTGAACTATATGCACATGCTCCAGTGCATATAAATTGGTTGAAAAATCAAATTGGTGACCTTGTGTGCATGCTTAGGTCCAATGCAAGAAATGGGAATGAATTTCAAACACGAGGGCACCGTTGATTGCCGGCGAAACATTGAGATGCCTGGTATTTAAATTCTAGTAAATCTAAAAGTCGTCTGAAATTCATGAAACATGGCATGCTATCATGGAGCGGCATCAACATGCCATGGTACAAATTTTGTCCCATTTGGGGCAGGTTTGGATATATGCTTCTCACAAACTGGAGCTTCTCACAACAAGCATGATGGTTTTCGGTAGGGAACGCTCCACCTTTGGGGACGAAACGATATCCATTGCCTCTTATTGATTTCATTTTTTTCTCGTGTCAACATAGAACAACAGGAGTGTTGTGTGAACTTTTGTGATTTTTTGTGGTTTGTTTGGACATTTTTATGCATTAACTGAGTTTTCAATGCATTTATGTGCATAATTCAAATTTGAACTACATGCATGTGCTTAGGTCCCATGCAAGAAATGGGAATGAATTTTAAACACCATGCACTTTTGATTGCCGGCAAAACATTGAGATGCCTGGTTTTTAAATTCTAGTAAATCCAAAATTCTGTTAACCATTCACGTGACGCCACGTGTCTTGGTTTTAATAGTTGTAGGAGGTGTCGTGCGGACAGCTGCTTGACCTTGACTGGACGGGATGTGTGCGAGTGCCGTCTGGTGCGCAGGCTAACCGAGAGGCGTGCAAGCTGTCCTCGAGTGCGGGAAGCGTGCGAGCTGTACGTTGCGTAGGCTCACTAGGAAGCGAGCCCTTTGACTTCCATGGCCGCCCGCCTTGCTCGCATCCTCTCCATTAATGGCGCCCAAGCTGCAGTTTAATTTGCTTTTTAAATATAAAACACTCATCGCAAATATTTTAGTTAGAACACCCGTATGCAAACCGACAGCTTCTCCAGGAAGCCAAGAGAAAATGTGCTGAGCCGGATTTCTGTAGCTCTTTATCGCAAACGTTTTAGATAGAACACCCGTATGCAAAGTGAGAGCAACATAGGATTTGTGTATCCCTTCAACACAAATGGTTGTTTTGGATGACCCGTGTGCAACCACGTACAAACAATTTGGTAAGATTTGTCAATCCTTGTAACACAGCCATTTGTCAAAATATGAAGCTAAAAATCACTAGCAGTATCTAATTTTTGCAACTAAAATTCAGTAATTAAGCATAGATTTCATTCATAGATTAAGCAGTCATTCTTAATTTATACAAATAATTCTACTCGATAGCTGAACCGACCAAACTTTTCCACAATTGTTGCCAACCACGTACTAAAATAGCTAGTTCAACTATATATACTAGCTAATTTTAAGTACGTTGTACAGTTCCACCACATCTATAGTCGGATGAACTGAACAAAATAGCCCCTAAATAATACTACTACTGCGGAGGGGCTTTGTACTACTTCCGGATGCCTCTCCTCTGCCAAGCGCGCTCAGTAAGAGGCGGAGGAGGAGGAGCCTACCGACGAGCTGGGCAACCGCAAAGCGGTGCCTGCCGCTAATGCAGCTTCGGCGACGCTCACCTCGAACGCCCTCTACCGCTCCAGATGACCCCTCTCGAAGTGGTGGTTCTCCTCATAGATCTTCTGATTCCTCGCCTCTGAGGTGGCGTGTGCCGCGGCCACTGCAGCCGTAAGGCTCTATGCATGCTCGACGAGGCGCTCCTCCTCCTCCCGCAGGAACTCGGTGTAGCACGCAAGGTCACTGTCGCACGTGCGGGCATCGACCTCCGCCTCTCGCCTTCGGGCGACGGTGGCGGAGCGGGTGATGACCCTGGCGGTCGATGGTGGGCTGGCGGCCATGGTGGCTGACGACGGGGTGGCGGCCACGACCACCACCTCCAGCCTTCGGGCCGCGGTGGCGGAGCGGGTGATGGCCACAGTGGCTAGCAGTGGGATTGCGGCCACGACGGCCATCTCCCGCCTTCGGGCCGCGGCGGCGGAGCAGGCGACGGCCCTGGCTTTCGACGGTGGAGTGTCGGCAATGGCAGCCGGCAACAGCTGCCGACGGGCACTGGTGGCGGAGTGTGTGGTGGGTGTTCCATGCACACCCAACAGGGACGCCATGCGCACTACACTACGCCGGGGACTGCGCCGCCACCGCGGTGTAGCCTCCCACCCGGAGCTGTCCTCTGATGATGGCAGAGTGGCTGAGCGACGACGGCGGACCAGTGCCATTGGCGAATGTGGGAGAAGCAGACGAGATAAGCTACAGGGATGGAGGGGAAAATGCGACGCATGACTCGCCAGCCGTGAGGGTTTTTATAGCAGGCCGGTAAGCATTGGGATTTTGGGGGATTTCACCGAGTCAGGCGGAAAGCTTGCGCGAGAACTTGCGAGGTTGCGCGAGAACGGGCTCACCGACGATTCATTGGCGCCTCCTTTTGGCAAAAAGAACACCTCTGCGCGCTGCGCAAGCTTGCGCTGTAAGCCATCTGCGGCAGCGGGGTGACAAGACATGCAAGAGGAGGACAAAAGGTCATGTACACATACGGTTAATAAAAAAACATTTGCGATTTTTACCAACTATACCACTGTCCTGGTTTATAAGTATGACTTAACTAATAAAATACAAATGCATGTTGCCAAAGATTATATAGTTGGATTTCTATTTGAACATAGTTTCCAATTATATAATTTTTAAAACATGCATTAACATTTTGTTGGTTAAATTTGAGGGCAAAGTATGGCACGGAATATAAAGGAGACTATAGACTAGACGGAGGAGGTACCCCACGGCCGCTCTCTATGCAGTGACGCAACTGTCGGTCGGCTTATAGGTGACCATTTCCTGCGTGTTCAACTGCTCTATGCGGGTGGTTGCTTGCCGTTCAAGCAGCTGCGGCACGCTCTGCTCGCGTCCAGCCGCGCACGCTCTGCTCTCGCGTCCCTCCGGGTGCTCTGCCCTTGTCCATCCACGCGTGCTGCCAGTGTTTTGGGCCGGCGCACAATCATGCACGTTCATGTGCAAGCGGTTGCGCCGAGAGCGGCGCCACGATGCAACTACCCGCTGCAAAAACTGCCATGCGGACGCGCCGAGAATCCACGCCGCCTGTCCCCCTTTTATTCCCGCGGCCATTTACCTTCATCTCTTGTCTCACACGACACAATAAGCACACCCGCGAGGACACATACAGAGAGGACATCCAGCGGTTCCAATGGCGCTCCCCGTGGCTCCAATGGCCCTCCCAGTGGCCGACGACGACAACGGCGGGCAGTTCACCACGCATCACGTAGTGGACACCCACGTGAAGGGGAAGTCCCTCCCGGTGGTGTACACGAACGATCCGGTATCAGTGGAGAGATCCATCCAAACTATGGAGCCACTACAGCAGGATACTGCTAACGCGACACTACGATCAGAGACCCTTCGAGAAACTGTGTGCGATGCAATAATCACAAACAGTGATGTATGTAAACCGTCAGAAATGATGCAAAACATTTGCGATGAATGATACATCAAACACGGTTTAGATTATAGTTGCGTGTGCGATGAGGGGCATATGGTTGATTTGTACGAACTGTTTGCGATGAGACAAAACAACAGAAACAGGCAGCCAGATCAAGGTGTGTGTAATATACGGCATACAATTCGATCTGATGAACCGCTCCTGATGAGTGAGGTGAACACGAACCATTTGGCGTAACAACATGTGTGTGATACCCGGCAAACAGGTCAGTAATCAGAATTGTGTGCGATCATTATAGACAGCCCATACGGTCTTTTTTGTGAATTGTGTGCTCGTCAGGGCACACAGTTCAACAAACCAACCTCTTCGCGATAATGTAGAAGGTCTCTGTCGAATACATATTACTAACCGTTTGCGATAACATTGACAGGATAAACAGAGATATATATAGTCTGCTTAATTTAGTCCTTCTTGTTGTTCTTGATGGATGGCCCCGCGGCATCATCTTGGCGAGGACACTTCTTGCCGCTGACCGTTAGCTTTTCATCGCCGCCTCCGTCGTCATCTTCGTTGCTATAGTCGTCGTCCTCATCCTCGTTCGACCATTCCTCCTCATCATCATCGTTGTCCTCTTCTTCGTCCTCCGACGGCTCCTCGTCCGTCTGGTTGTTGTTTGACGACTCCAAAGGAGGCATCCCTTCCATGAACCGGATATAATCGAGGTCTGGATTCGACGCCGGACTCATGGAAGACGAGCGGGATGATTCCGATGTTGACCTATCATCGGGCGCCAGACTGCTGGCCGAACTGTCGTCCTCGCTATCGCTCGACATGGCTGCAGAGTGTGTGCCAGTGTGTAGCGCGTCCTGCCGAGGACAATGAAGATGGTGGACACTTAAGTGGGGTATGCAGAGAAGAGGAACTACCAATTGAAGCGGGGATTGAAGTGGGGGTTGACGTATTATCTAACTATTGATATAATCAACCACAATTATTTGTACCCAGTTGCTCCAAATTCCCGGGGTTGCGCAGGACTCCTTTTTTAGGGTTTGTGGCGCATGACTCCTATTGGCTATTTGGCTGGTTTCCTTTTTCAGGGCAAAAACAAGGAATGAGTTTTGGGATTATGCACAGGTACCGGTATGAATGGAGTAGGACAGTTTGCAAGCAATACATTGAGCTCTTCTTATTGATAAAGCCAGTAATAATCAAACTAGAAAGACAAAGAAAAATATCTGCATGAATCTTCGCGTAACATCAATGGCATAGGACCTAGATCTGCATTACTTAGAGCACATCTAGATGTGCTTTAGCAATACTGTCAGACAAAACCCCTAATCATCATTACAGACAACGCATATAACATGGCTAATGCGAAAACCACAACTACACATGCTAGTTGCTTCTTGTCTCTTGCTTTCATCTGTTGCCTGTGATTGATTATTTCTTGCTTCATCGTACTGATTGTACATTCCAGATCAGCCAGTTTCTTCTACAGCTTACGTTATCTTCTTTCAGCTTGGTGATAACACTCGGAGCCCTGCCATGTCATTCTTCATCCAGCCAGTTAACAAAGGCACAAGCCTCATATCCTTGCCAATGTTAAATAGTATTCTGGATGAGCGGTGGCATTAACTGAAGTGAAATGATGAACTTAATTAGCACTAACCTCTAAGGGGCAACTAAGAAACCGCCTGCCAATGTCGAATCCCTCCATGCATACACATCGAGCGGGAGTGTGCCCGTGCACACAACTCAACTTTTGGTACTTCTCCGTGGCGCAAAAATCGGAGTCGAATTCGTGTTGCAGGAGTCTGGAGTCAAGCTCCAGATCTGGCGGCAGATCGCTTTCCGGGGGGGTCATTCAGGATGGATTTAGCAAGGATCTATACTTTGGACATGCTAAAAAAGATCGGGATAGATTGGAACCTGACAGGACGATTCAGATCCATAGTACACCTGCCTTCTGATGACCTTAGGCAAGTGCTCGGCGGCGACGCCGTCGTGGCGGCGATACGAGCAGGAGATGTCGCACCGAAACCATCAGCACCACTCATCCACATTCCCCCAATGTCAGCGCCACGCGAGGGAATTTGGAGGCTATGTAGGGATTTGGGGCAAATGGGGAAACTGTGGAGATAAGCTAACGGTCGGGAACTAATAATGGCACTATATATATGTTGTATATGGCACACTATTTGTACATGCCGTTTGTGTTGGGTATTACAACATCACACACGATTTCCGCACCAAACCGTGTGAGAAGACAATGTAGGTTAGACACGGTTGACGTTACATAACTGTATGTGATGTACTACTCTGTCCATATAATTGAGTTACGGTGAGATACCGTGTGAACAGCTGCTTCACACATATCCGTAAAAAAGCAGCAGCTCTGCATATAGAGATGGCAGCGGCGGCCTAGGCAGCGGCTACCGGAGAAGAGGTCAATCCTCAGTCGGTGGGCGGTGGCGGCGTCATAGGAGGTCAAACCTCGGTCTGCGGCGGGAGATAGGAGGAGCTCAACCATCGAGGTCGGCAGTTGTGTGATTCAAGCACATCCATCGCGGTCGATGGAAGGATAGTGGAGGTCAAACTTCAAGCGGCAGCCGCACTAAGCTTTGCTCCTCGACCCTGCTGTCTCGGCATGCCACCGCATCGCGCTTGTTTGTCTGCTGGGTGGAGGTCGTCGCGCAGCTAATTAATTAAGGTATTCTTTTCGTGAGTGGCTTAATTAAGGTATTCAATTCCTAAGTGTAGTGTTGTACTAGTACTCTGCGTGTAAATTGACTAGCCATTAATTTTTGTCATTGCACATCTGGATATCAACATGGAGCACCCTCAGTAATTATTAAAATAAAACCTTGTGATTTATGCATGCATCTCTGGGCAGCAGTTAATCCGTGTATTAATGTTGTTGTTTTGTTTTTAATTACCATTCATTTGCTGCATATGGAACGATCTCGATGGGTGAAGAATCGGAAAACCGCAAATTTTATCAGTGGCGTGACAGAGTTCATGAATTTAGCTGAAAGTAGAAAGAGGAGAATTGGTGATGCAGATTACATCATGTGTGCATGTACTGATTGTGCCAATACAGAGTCACATGAAGTTGTAGATGTCCAGATGCACTTAGTCTCTACAGGATTCATGGATGGATATACACGTTGGACCAGACACGGTGAAGAGGAGGTCATGGATGAAGATACCCAGGGCAGCGAGATGCCAAACCCCGATCAGTGTCACATGTATGTTGAATCTAACATCGGGGCAGAGGCGTCAAGCTACCAATTGAACACCGGGAAGCCGAAACGCCCACTGGAAAACTAAGACATCCACGCAGATGACAACGATCTTGATATGCCAGATTCTGCTGCTATGATTGCAGATTTAGAGGGCCCAGAAAAGGATATGATTGGGTACAAGGATCTGCCAACCATTGATGCGGACTCCAAGAAAGAATTGTATCCAGGTTGCAAAAAGAAATATTCCAGGTTGAGTGCCACCCTGGCGCTTCTCAGATTTAAAGCAGCAAACAGTGTATCAAACAAGGGCTTCACAGAGATGTTAGGTCTTTTGAAAGAAATTCTCCCGGAAGATAATGTGCTCCCCAGAAGCACGAATGAAGCAAAGAAAATTGTTTGCCCATTGGAAGTTGAAGTACAGAAGATACACGCTTGTGTGAATGATTGTATATTGTACCGTGGTGAGTACAAAGATTATCGTGCATGTCCCACATGCAAGCATGCACGATACAAGCGCATGAGAGCAAAGGACAAGTACAAATTGGACGACAAGATCAAGACAAGAATCCCGTTCAAGGTTGTTTGGTACTTGCCTTTAATTCCAAGGTTGAGGCGTTTGTTTGCAAACCCTAGAGAGGCAGAGAGGTTGCGGTGGCATCATGATGAGCGAATTGTGGATAGGTTTATGAGGCACCCAAAAGATGGGGCTCAGTGGGAATTAATCGACAACAAGTTTGAAAAATTTGCCAAGGATCCTAGAAGTATAAGGCTCGGGGAGTGTACTGACGGGATGAATCCTTTTGCAATATGAGCACCAATCACAACACATGGTCGGTGCTTCTGTGCATATATAACCTAGCTCCTTGGTTGTGTATGAAGAAAAAATACATTATGATGTCAATGATTATCCAAGGACCGAAGCAACATGGAAATGACATCGACATTTACTTTCAGCTACTAGTAGAAGAACTGCTGACAGTGTGGATAGATGTGCCTACTGTAAAATGTTATGATGCTTATAGAAAGGAGATTTTTGATCTACATGCGATGCTGGTGCACACCATTCAAGATATGTCGGCATTAGGCAACACATCGGGGCAGAAAACAAGGGGAGATGTAGGGTGCGTCACATGTATGGATAGGACAGTTAGCAGAAGACTTCCCAACTCACGTAAAACGGTGTATTTGCGTCATCGTAGGTTCTTGCAGATGAATCACCCATACCGAAAGATGAAAGCTAAATTTGATGGCATGGCAGAGGCGGGTGTGGCCCTAAGACCCTATGACGGGGAGGTGGTACACAACATGGCTAAAAAAAATTTAATGTTGTGCTTGGCAAGAACCACCCTTTGACGGTGAAACTAACACCCAAGGATCAAGTGTTTAAGAAGAAATTGGTGTTCTGGAAATTACCTTACTGGAAGATTCTACGTGTATGTCACTGCATCGGTGCCATGCACGTAGAGAAGAACGTATGTGAAAGCATCGTTGGTACTCTGCTCAAGATTAAAGGTAAAAGAAAGGATGGTGATGGTTCACGGCTCGATATGCCTACTGATAAATCACAACGCAAGAGTGAAGCAGAAGATGATGACAAATTCATCAAAGCTCGCCAGAGTTACAATTTCAGTACAAAAGAAGCAACACAGTTCTTCACCTATTTGTTGTCATTTAAAACACCCTCTTCCTACTGCGCAAACATCAGAAGTCTTGTGGATGTGAGCTCAAGTAAAATGAAGTTGGGACACACGAAGTCACATGATTGCCACGTAATGTTGACACAAATCCTCCCGGTGGCCATCAGGAATCTGAAGTACAAAGATATAAGAAACACACTTGTAGGCGTACTAGGAACGGGTCTCCCCAGACTTGCCAGCCTGAGGCCCACAGCGCGACTCGGTCAGCGGCCCTGTACGGACCATTTCACCAGCGAGCACTCAAGACCCTCGCGAGGGACCAAGCCTCGCGAGGCGGATGATGCAAGACCTCCTCAGGGACGGCCTCACCAGGCCGGCTCGTGAGGGGCAGGGAGATCAAGGCAAGGGACACCTCGCAAGGTTTGCGTGACGCAAGCCATGACGACTGGAGCCAGGAGGGCGCCGGGGCACGCAGTGTCCTCGTTTCCTCTTTGGTGCTAAAGGGGCAAGCGTAGGCGAGGAGTCCCGAGGCATCAGGCAAAGGTTTCCATATTGGTGCAACAAGACCAAGATGAGCAGGACGGCAGGATGGAGGTCACCATGGAGCCCAAGACGGCGTCACTGATGTCTACTACACGACCTTCTTCTTGTAGACGTTGTTGGGCCTCCAAGTGCAAAGGTTTGTAGGACAGTAGCAAATTTCACTCAAGTGGATGACCTAAGGTTTATCAATCCGTAGGAGGTGTAGGATGAAGATGATCTCTCTCAAGCAACCCTGCAACCAAATAACAAAGAGTCTCTTGTGTCCCCAACACACCCAATACAATGGTAAATTATATAGGTGCACTAGTTCGGCGAAGAGATGGTGATACAAGTGCAATATGGATAGTAGATAAAGGTATTTGTAATCTGAAAATATAAAAACAGCAAGGTAACGAATGATAAAAGTGAGCGTAAACGGTATTGCAATGATAGGAAATAAGGCCTAGGGTTCATACTTTCACTAGTGTAAGTCCTCTCAACAATACTAACATAATTGGATCATAAAACTATCCCTCAACATGCAACAAAGAGTCACTCCAAAGTCACTAATAGCGGAGAACGAACGAAGAGATTATGGTAGGGTACGAAACCACCTCAAAGTTATTCTTTCCAATCAATCTGTTGGGCTATTCCTGTAAGTGTCACAAACAGCCCTAGAGTTTGTACTAGAATGACACCTTAAGATACAAATCAACCAAAACCCTAATGTCACCTAGATACTCCAATGTCACCTCAAGTATCCGTGGGTATGATTATACGATATGCATCACACAATCTCAGATTCATCTATTCAACTAACACAAAGGACCTCAAAGAGTGCCCCAAAGTTCTACCGGAGAATCACGACGAAAACGTGTGCCAACCCCTATGCATAGGTTCATGGGCGGAACCCGCAAGTTGGTCACCAAAACATACATCAAGTGAATCACGTGATATCCAGTGTCACCACAGATATCCACAGCAAGACATACATCAAGTGTTCTCAAATCTTTAAAGACTCAATCCGATAAGATAACTTCAAAGGGGAAACTCAATTCATTACAAGAGAGTAGAGGGGGGAGAAACATCATAGGATCCAAATATAATAGCAAAGCTCGCGATACATCAAGATCGTACCATCTCAAGAACACGAGAGAGAGAGAGAGAGATCAAACACATAGCTACTGGTACATACCCTCAGCCCCGGGGGAGAACTACTCCCTCCTCGTCATGGAGAGCACCGGGATGATAAAGATGGCCACCGGAGAAGGATTGCCCCCTCTGGCAGGGTGCCGGAATGGGTCTAGATTGGTTTTTGGTGGCTACGGAGGCTTCTGGCGGCGGAACTCCCGATCTAATCTCTGTTATGGAAGTTTTAGGGTATATGGAGTTATATAGGCAGAAGAAGCATGTCAGGGGAGCCATGAGGGCCCCATGAGGCAGGGGGCGCGCCCTAGGGGGTGGGTGTGCCCTACCCTCGTGAGCTCCTCCTTCCTTCCTTGACGTGGGGTCCAAGTCCATCCGGTGGCTTTCATTCCAAAAATAACTTCTCTAGTTGATTTCGTTCCGTTTCGACTCCGTCTGATATTCCTTTTCTTCAAAACACTGAAATAGGCATAAAACAGCAAATCTGACCTGGGCCTCCGGTTAATAGGTTAGTCCCAAAAATAATATAAAAGTGGAAAATAAAGCCCAATATTGCCCAAAATAGTAGATAATATAGCATGGAGACGTATCAAGCATCCCCAAGCTTAATTCCTGCTCGTCCTCGAGTAGGTAAATGATAAAAAGATAATTTTTGATGTGGAATGCTAGTTGACATAATTTCAATGTAATTCTTCTTACTTGTGATATGAATATTCAGATCCATAAGATTCAAGACAAAAGTTTAATATTGACATAAAAATAATAATACTTCAAGCATACTGACTAAGCAATCATGTATTCTCAAAATAACATGGCCAAAGAGAGCTATCCCTACAAAATCATATTGTCTGGCTATGCTCCATCTTCACCACACAAAATATTTAAATCATGCACAACCCCGGTGACAAGCCAAGCAATTGTTTCATACTTTTGATGTTCTCAAACTTTTTCAATCTTCACGCAATACATGAGCGTGAGCCATGGACATAGCACTATAGGTGGAATAGAATGGTGGTTGTGGAGAAGACAAAAAGGGAGAAGATAGTCTCACATCAACTAGGCATATCAACGGGCTATGGAGATGCCCATCAATAGATATCAATGTGAGTGAGTAGGGATTGCCATGCAACGGATGCACTAGAGCTATAAGTGTATGAAAGCTCAAAAAGAAACTAAGTGGGTGTGCATCCAACTTGCTTGCTCATGAAGACCTAGGGCAATTTGAGGAAGCCCATCATTGGAATATACAAGCCAAGTTCTATAATGAAAGATTCCCACTAGTATATGAAAGTGACAACATAGGATACTCTCTATCATGAAGATCATGGTGCTACTTTGAAGCACAAGTGTGGTAAAAAAGATAGTAGCATTGCCCCTTTTTATTTATTTTTTATTTTTATTTGGCCTCTCTTTTTTTATTTGGCCTTTCTTTTTTTATTTGGCCTTCCCTTTTTTATTTGGCCTTTCTCTTTTTTTTGGGACAATGCTCTATTGAATGATGATCATCACACTTCTATTTATTTACAACTCAATGATTACAACTCGATACTAGAACAAGATATGACTCTATATGAATGCCTCCGACGGTGTACCGGGATGTGCAATGATGCATGAGTGACATGTATGAAAGAATTATGAACGGTGGCTTTGCCACAAATACAATGTCAACTACATGATCATGCTAATCAATATGACAATGATGGAGCGTGTCATAATAAACGGAATGGTGGAGAGTTGCATGGCAATATATCTTGGAATGGCTATGGAAATGCCATAATAGGTAGGTATGGTGGCTGCTTTGAGGAAGGGTGGATGATACCGGCGAAAGGTGCACGGTATTAGAGAGGCTAGCAATGGTGGAAGGGTGAGTGTGCGTATAATCCATGGACTCAACATTATTCATAAAGAACTCACATACTTATTGCAAAAATCTATTAGTTATCGAAGAAAAGTACTACGCGCATGCTCCTAGGGGGATAGATTGGTAGGAAAAGACCATCGCTCGTCCCCGACCACCACTCATAAGGAAGACAATCAATAAATAAATCATGCTCCGACTTCATCACATAATGGTTCACCATACGTGCATGCTACGGGAATCACAAACTTTAACACAAGTATTTCTCAAATTGTCACACCCTAGTTAGTTCAAGCATTAGAGTGTGCATCATGTTTAAATTTCTTTTAAATTTGAAATGGGGAAGGCAGAACCCCCAACACCACCCCTAGAAACAACTAGGGTTTACTAAAATTATTTTCAATGAACCTGAAAATGCCCTTCTAAAAAGTTCACCTTTTTGTCTTGGGTTAAAACCTCTGGCAAAATTGGTGCACAATTTTCTAGGTCAACAGAAGGTCATTGAATTAAATCATAAGTATTTGAATTTGGGCATTTAAATGCTATAAAATAATCTAAATGCTCAAATAATTCTGGGAATAAATGTTTCCTGTTGGAAATAATCTAAACAGAGGCCACATTTATTTTCAGGATTTTTGGAAACGTTTTAGTATTTTATTTAAAGCCCAACAGTTGCAGTTAAATAGAAAACAGAAACTAAATAAAAAAAGAGGAGAAAGGAGCCACCTGGGCCTTACCTGTGCTGGCCCAGCCACCTGGCTCGGCCCAGCCTGCTGGCGCTGCCAGTCGTCGTCCTCCTCGCGCCAGAAGGACGCGGAGCGCGTGCTCGCTCGCGCCGGCCACGCGCCGGCCACCTCCTGCTTCCGCCGACGCCCCGGAGACGCCCTGAAGCGCCACGCGACCCCCCACGTCTCCCTCTCATCCTCCCGCACTCTCCCCCTCGTCTCTCTCATTCTTCCCCGCGACGGCCGAACGCGTCCTTCGCCGCCGATCGCCGTAGTTGCCACTACAGCCACTCCCTCGCCTCCCCGACGAGCCCATCAGCTCCGCCACGACTCCCTCGTCCTCCCCACCGAGCCACGCTTCGCCGGAAGCCCTGCTTCGCCGCCCTCGTCCTCGTCTTCAACCTCGGGCACCCGAGCCATCTCCGGTCAATTCGCCGTCGCCAGGACCTCCCCGAGCCCGTTGACCCCCTCTCCGACTCCGCTGTGAGCTCCTCTTCCTTTCCCCTCTTCTCTCGTGCTCGCGCTCGTTCCCTAGCTCCATTTTCCACCACGGCTGAGAGCTTCTCGCCGCCGGCCATGGCGCAGCCGTGGCCACAGCCGTGCAAGCCCACAACGGAGCTCCTCACCGTGCTCAGTGCAGCACCAGGAACCCGTAGCCACCCCAGTTCTCCCTCCCGTGCACCGTAGCATCGAATCCGACCTCGCCCGAACTCCGGCCACCGCCACGAGCTCGATTCCGGCGAGCTCGCTCCACCCCAGCTCCTCCCACTTGCCCCACTAGATGCGCACGAGCCCCAGCTACACGTAGCACGTCTTCGCCGTCGATTTGGTCGCCTGAGGGCGTTTTCCGAAGCCCTCCGCCGTCTCGGCCTCGCCGGTGACTCAACGCCGGCGGGATTAGCCCTATTGACCGGCGGATTTGACCACTGACGTGGACTGGGTGGGCCCAGTTGACTCCCCTGAGTCAATGACAAGTGCCCCCCCCCTCTGCTAATTATCCAGATTAGTTTCTAACTAAAATTAGTTAGTTTAATTAGTATAGTCACTGACTAGTGGGCCCTGCCCTGTAATTAGGCTAACTAAACGTAGTTAGTGCACTGAGAGGCTGACAGAAGGGGCCCACCAGTCAGGTTTGAGCTGGGCTGGCGCCTTTGACCTGCTGACGTCACCCTGATGCAATGCCTGACGCAGTAGTTGATTTTCTGGATTTATTCTTATTCAGGAAATTCCAGAAAATAGTTCAAACTTCAAAGATTCATAGAAATTCAACCATAGCTCCAAATGAGATAAATTATATATGAAAAATTATCAGAAAAATTCAATCTATCCATCTGTAATGGTTTCATGCATGACAAAACAAGTTTACCTTGCTGTTTAAGAAGAATAAGGAAATGCACTATTAAGGCCATGTTTAATGAGCTAATATTTGAATCTTTGATTCAAATGAGTTCATTCCTTTCTATTATAACTTGCATTAGGCCAAGACACATTCATATTGCCATGTCATAGCATGCATCATATTGTTGCATATCATCATGTATTGATTGTGTTCCGATGTGTTCTTCGTGGTAGGTTCTGCCTCTGAGGATATTCACGAGTATCCAACTGAAGGGCAGTATCCCACTACCACTCCATCAGGCAAGAAACCATTGATCATTCCGATACAAACCCATGTTCTCGCTTCTGCTCTTGTTTACTGCATTAAGACAACGCGATTCAAACTGCTGTGTGCTACGGTAGTTGAACCCTTATCCTCTGCATGACCTGTCATTGCCACAGTAACTAGATGAAACCCACTAGCATGTGTAGGAGTTGATTGAGCCATGTATGTGATTCCTACCTTGCTATGCCTGCTATGCTTAGAGTTGTGTCAGGTCTGGTTCATCTGGGTGATGGGCTAGAGTGAAATGCTTATGTCCGTAATGTGAGGGATGCGTTGAACATGTTTTGGTAAAGGTATCGATGAGAGGCCATGTAGGAGTACATGGTGGGTTGTTTCATTGAGGCCGTCCCTAAGAACTGAGATCTGTATGTGTGATTTAAGATGCAGTTACTACCGTACATTGTGCCCGAAACCAATGGACCCTCTCAGCTTCTTAACCACCCTAGTACTCTATCCAGGAGTTGCAAATAGTTTTTGGTGCTTGTAGGTTATGTGTTGGCGGCCGTGCGTAGCGCTAACCCAAGGGGTGGGCTATGTTGCGGTAGATACACCGTGGCACGGTGTACTGAGTCACCCGTTTGGTGTCTCGGGAACCCTGTTCACATCGTTCGGGGCCGTATGTGGAAACCTCGGCCGGACTCCCTGCGGATGGAACCTGGATAGGCGATAAACCTGGACTAGAGACTTAAGTGTTTAGGTAGGCCGTGGCCGACACCCTCGTTGGGCTTCCGCTTGAAGGTTGCCGAGTACATGTCGTGTAAACGGCGGTAAGTGGTGAAAGCGTGTATGAAGAAGTACACCCCTGCAGGGTATAAACTATTCGAATAGCCGCGTCCGCAGTAAAGGGCTACTTGGTTGCCTATACAGTTCATAGACAAGTTAATGGATACTACTAAAAGACTCAAGATAAGTGTGGGTATCGAGGTTGGCCCTCTCGTAGGATGACGAGGGAGGATCCCCGGTGGAGTATTGTGTTGGTGAGTAGTGGACTCATGTGCGAAAACCATTTTACTGGTGGAGTTCTGTAGGATAGCTTAGCCAAGAGTCAAAGCTGGCTTGCTGCACCAACCCCACCGCCTTCTTGAGAATAAGCATGTATAGTAGGTTCTGATGTAAGACTTCCTGAGTACCTTTGTGCTCATGTTTGCTTATTTATTGTTTTCAGACGACAACACTGCCCCCTCCGACGGGTTTTATGTAGACCTTGACGTCGACGAGTGACTAGCCACCCAGGTGGTGATCCTGGCCATGGAGGGCCCTATGTAGTTAGACAGGCTTCGAGAAGCCTTCTTTCTTTCTATAGTCTGTACTCAGACTAGTTGCTTCCGCATGTGCTTGTATGTTTGTATGACTTGAGTGTCGGGTCATGTGACCCCTATCTGTATGAACATGTTATGTATGGTTCTCTGGAGCCTTTAAATAAAGTACTTGAGTTGTAGAGTTTTGTTGTGATGCCATGTTGTATGTACTCATATCGGGCATATTGTGTGTATGTTTGAAATGCTTGGTATGAGTGGGATCCGACAATCTAGTTGTTTATCCTTGGTAGCCTTTCATATGGGGAAATGTAGTCTAGTGCTCCTCAAGCCATAGTAGTCCGCTACAGCCTGGTTCACCGGAGTCCTGCTAGCCCAGCACTACTGTTTAGGACACTTGACTGGCCGACATGTGTTTCACTTCGTCCCTATGTCTGTCCCTTCGGGGAAATGTCACACGGTGACTTCCGGAGTCCTGCCTAGCCTGCTGCAGCCCGGGGTTCCCCGGAGTCCTGTTAGCCCAGTGCTATAGCCCGGAATCACTCGTTGATGACCGACATGTTCGATGTGATTCATGTATGCCTGTCTCCATAGGTCTGTGCCGCTTTGGGTTCACGACTAGCCATGTCGGCCCGGGTTCTCTGTCATATGGATGCTAGCGACACTATCATATACATGAGCCAAAAGGCGCAAACGGTCCCGGGCCATGGTAAGGCGACACCCGTGGGATACCGTGCGTGAGGCCGCAAAGTGATATGAGGTGTTACCGGCTAGATCGATGTGACTTGGAATCGGGGTCCTGACAGCGTTGGCATCAGAGCCGGACTGCCTGTAGGTTCGTTGAGCCAAACTGGTCGATGTCAAGTCTAGAAATGCTCTAGTTATATGTAGGGGAATTGATTGTGGGAGGGAACGTAAGGTTCTTTTACTCCTTTACCTATGCCTCTGATCTGAGTCATTCTCTCCTCATTCAACGTGGGTTAAGGACTAGGCTCTCTTCTTCTATCAGGTTCACATGTTACTAATCCGTAGTAGCTTATAGGATTGTTGTTACAAGTCCCAGTTCAGTTTCTACTATTCTTAGTATGTTGCTAATTGAATCAGAACCTTGATATGATGTTGTTGAGTGGTATTGTGAACTGTTGTGGATGTCTCAAATCTTTTTCTGAGCATTTACAGCCGTTATGCTGTCCAATTTTCCCTAGAAATTTTGATGTCTTTGCATTGTGGTTGTGCTTTCAGATGGCCAACCATGTTCAAAACCAAGTGGTTCGCCTGACCCGGTGCCTCGACGTGCCCGGTCATACTGCTATGCTAGTCCGGGTAATGATCGAGACGGGCTACCGTTGGTATCCCGAATACACTGTCGAAGAGCAGTTCCGCGACTTTAATCAAAGCCAATATCTCTGCACCGTCAGGATATTTCCTTCTTATCCTGGATCTACCGAGCCCCTTCACTGTTCCTATGCACTCGGGGTTACTGTTGAGATGGCTGTGCAGGATGCTGCCTATTCCATGATGACCATCTTGCGAGTCCGGACTGGCCTGCTTCGGAACACCGACTTCCGTTACATGCCAGCTTCACTTCCGGGAGCGCAAGGGTATCTTCAGGCTATCTATGCTGACTCCACTCAGGAGGATTCATTAACTCGTACCACTGCCGAGATGCTCGAAGATAAGGACCGAGAGAATCGGGCCTTGAGGTTGGAGCTTTTCAATACCCGTGCTGATCATTGGACCACATTGACTCGGTTTGCACCTGCGGTGCAAGCTGGATGTATGGATACAAGGGATCTATATCCTGTGAGATCAGCTCTGCCAGACATGGTGGATTGGCGCGATGTGGGAGGCATCACCCCACCCCGTGGTCCCCGCAGGCCACCGTTTGTTGGTCCAAGACCTCATCCTAGCCCCTATGGTCCACATGCTCCTCAGGACCGTCTGTTTCTGGATGGTCACGTTGAACTTCCAGGCTATGGGGGTGACTTCTATGTGAACTACTACGGAGCTGTCTGAGTTAGTAGTAGTACCACTAGTATTGTAGTAGTTGTATCTCCACTGTCCTGCGTGACTTGTGGAATATGACTTTGTGTGTAATCAATTCCAGAGGTGTAGACAAATAATGTATAGGATCTTGGAATGCCTCCGATGAGATGTAATGTCTTTCATCATAGTTGTACTGTAGCCTGGGCTTGTACTAAACTATGTATGATGTGTATGACCGTTGGTATATATATGGCAGTTTTATATTACCATGACATACGGATGGACATCTCTGCATTCCGTGTTATCCATTACATTCTGCACTTCCTTGCTAAGTTTGAGCCATCCTTATCTAAACCATTGTCTTGTTTTCTCCTAGGATGGTCAACACCCGCAGCAACCCTGCTGCCTCGGAGCAGGGGGAAGCCAGTGCAGCTAGGGGTGAGAATCTGCCTCACCCGCCTTCTCTAGCCGAAGTGATGCTGGAGGCGGAAAGAAACAAGCGTGAGACTAACCACCTGCTAGAGCGGATTGAGGAGAACACTGCACGCCACCCACGAAATGACCTTGTGTCAATCAATGAATTTATCAAGTTGTACCCACCAAAGTTCAACCATTCCGTCGAGCCCCTCGACGCGGATGACTGGCTTCGCAGCATCACTCATAAGCTACGTTCTGCCAACGTAGCCGAAGCCGACAAGGTTACCTATGCTGCCTATCACCTCGAAGGCCCTGCTAGCCTCTGGTGGGAAAACTTCGAAGCTATGCGCCCGGTCGGTCAAATCACTACTTGGGCTGAATTCAGTGAGGCTTTCCATGAGCATCACATTCCGGAAGGTCTCATGGATCGCAAGAGGGAGGAGTTCTGCAACTTCACCCAAGGAAGACTGACTGTGGATGCTTACAGTCTTGAATTTGGGAATCTGGCACGTTATGCTCCTGAAGAGGTATCTACTGACGCTAAGAAGCAAGCAAGGTTCCGCAAGGGACTTAGCCCTGAGCTTCGCCGCGATCTCCGTCTGCACGAGTGCACATCCTTTCAGAAGTTGGTCAATAAAGCCATCAGTGCTGAGACGGGCCAGACTGATTATGACGCTTCACGCAAGCACTCCCGTGATTTTGACTCCTCATCCGGCTCTGGAACTCAGAAGCGCCGGGTGTGGATTCCAAGCACGGCACTGCCACCCAGGTTCATTCCGAGGCCATCCTTTGAGGCGCCTCGTCCCAACCATCAATTTGCACCGCCCAAGCCCTATGGTGGCCCCGCTGCTAATGCTGCTCCACGCCCCAATGTGGTGACATGCTTTAAGTGTGGAGAGCCGGGTCACTATAGCCGAGAGTGTCCCCAGAACAACAACCCCATCCAAACTGGAAAGTCTGTTGGCCGTGGTAAGTCCGCGGGAAAGACATTCTACGCCAAGCCGGCCACTACTGCCCGTGGCCATGTCAATTATCTTTCAGCCGAGGAGGCTCATGAGGATCCCAACGTCGTCCTTGGTACGCTCCTTGTTAACTGCCATCCGGCATCTGTTCTTTTCAATACTGGAGCATCTCATTCATTCATATCCGAGAACTATGCTCGACTGCATAACACGACATTCTGCGACATGCCCACTTCCATGGTAATTCAAACACCGGGTTCCAAATGGCAAACCTCTAGAGTAAGCCATGGGAACGAAATTCTTGTCGACAAACTTGTCTTCCTTGCATCCTTAATAGCTCTCAAGTCCTCCGACATAAACATCATCTTGGGTATGGACTGGATGTCAGCTCATTATGCTAAGATCGATTGTGCCACTAGAACCGTTCAACTTACTCACCCATCGGGCAAGACAGTTAATGTCTTAACTCGAGTGGCCAAGCGCCAGCTTTACTCCCTAAATGCCAACCCCCTTCCAGACCTTGAGGATGTTCCGGTAGTCCAAGACTTCCCGGATGTATTTCCAGAAGAACTGCCAGGTGTTCCACCTGACAGGGATGTCGAGTTTGTGATAGACCTTGTTCCAAGAACCGTTCCAATTTCTAGAAGACCCTACAAGATGGCACCCTTAGAACTAGCTGAGCTTAAGAATCAACTTGATGAGTCCTTGAAAAAGGGTTTCATCCATCCTAGTTCCTCTCCTTGGGCTTGCCCCGTCCTCTTCGTTAAGAAGAAGGATGGAACGGATCGAATGGTTGTGGATTACCGACCTGTCAACTTGGTCACCATCAAGAACAAATATCCGCTTCCCAGGATCAATGATCTGCATGATCAGCTCGCTGGATCCTTAGTCTTCTCCAAGATGGATTTGAGGTTGGGTTACCATCAAATCAAAATCAGAAACGGGGACATTCCCAAAACGGCCTTTGTTACTCGTTATGGCCAATACGAGTACACCGTGATGTCCTTCGGTTTAACCAATGCCCCAGCCACCTTTTCCCGGTTAATGAACTCGGTTTTCATGGAGTACTTGGATAAATTTGTCATAGTATACCTCGATGACATACTCATCTACTCCAAGAATGAAGAGGAACATGCCGAACATCTAAGGATGGTATTGATGAAACTTTGAGAGCATCGCCTTTATGCCAAATTCTCCAAGTGTGAATTTTGGTTGCCAGAAGTGACCTATCTAGGCCATGTAATCTCTGGCAAGGGTATTGCTGTCAATCCCGAGCGAGTTCAAGCCATCCTTGATTGGACTCCACCTGAGACGGTTAACCAAGTTCGGAGCTTCCTTGGCTTAGCGAGCTATTGCCGCCGCTTCGTCGAGAATTTCTCCAAGGTTGCTAAACCTCTAACTGAACTCCTCAAGAAGGATAAAAAGTTTGAGTGGACTCCACAATGCGAGTTCAGTTTTCAGGAACTGAAAAGACGCCTGACATCTGCTCCCGTTCTGGTACCACCAGATTTCTCCAAGGACTTTATTATCTATTGTGACGCCTCGCGACAAGGACTAGGTTGCATACTCATGCAAGATCGCCAGGTAATTGCCTATGCTTCACGGCAATTACACCCACATGAGGAAAATTATCCCACACATGATCTAGAGCTTGCAGCTGTAGTCCATGCACTTAAAACTTGGCGACATTACCTTCTCGGTAATCGTTGCGATATCTTCACCGATCACCAAAGTTTGAAATATATCTTCACCCAACCAGATTTGAATCTCAGGCAAAGACGTTGGGTTGAGTTAATCTCAAATTACGACTTAGGAATAACTTACACTCCGGGCAAAGCCAATGTCATGGCTGATGCGCTAAGCCGTAAGTCCTATTGTAACAACCTGATGTTACAACAAAGTCAACAATTTCTCCATGAGGAATTTCGCAAGCTAAACCTTCACATTGTTCCTCGAGGATTCCTATCCACCCTGGTGGCGAAACCTACCCTTATGGATCAGATCATTAAGGCACAGAAGGTAGATCCGGGAATCTCCCGTATTAAGAGAAACATTAAGAAAGGAGTCGCGAATTGTTTCTCCATTGATGATCAAGGTGTCGTATACTTTGGGAATCGCCTAGTGGTTCCAAAGGCACGAAACCTGAGGCGGCTGATCCTTAAGGAAGCTCATGAATCCCCTCTCACCATTCATCCCGGTAGTACTAAAATGTATCAAGACCTACGCCAGAGGTTTTGGTGGACAAGGATGAAGAGAGAAATCGCTCAATACATTGCTAGCTGCGACGTTTGTCGCCGTGTTAAAGCAGAGCATCAACGGCCTGCTGGCACTCTTCAACCTTTGGCTATTCCCGAATGGAAATGGGATAAAATCCGTATGGATTTCATCACTGGGTTTCCCAGGACCAAGAGAGGGAATAATGCCATCTTCGTCGTGATCGACCGACTTTCCAAAGTAGCCCACTTTCTACCTGTTCGTGAGAGTATCACCGCTAGCCAGCTAGCCGATTTATACATCTCCCGAATAGTGTCTCTTCATGGTGTTCCATTGGAAATTAACTCAGACCGTGGGAGACTCTTCACCTCTCGATTTTGGGAAAGTTTCCAAAATGCTATGGGAACTCGTCTCTCCTTTAGCACCACCTTCCATCCTCAATCAAGTGGTCAAGTGGAACGAGTCAATCAAATTCTGGAAGATATGCTCCGAGCCTCTGTCATCTCGTTCGGAATGAGTTGGGAGAAATGCCTTCCATTCGCGGAGTTTGCTTATAACAATATCAAGCCAGCCTAGGCAAGGCTCCTTTCGAAGTTCTCTATGGACAAAGATGTCGAACGCCTCTTAACTGGTCAGAAACCGGGGAAAGACAACTCTTTGGCCCGGATATAATTCAGGAAGCAGAAGAGCAGGTTCGCGTTATTCGTGAGAAATTGAAAACAGCCCAATCTCGTCAAAAGAGTCAATATGATCGTAAACATAAGCCTATGACTTATGAAGTCGACGAGAAGGCTTACCTCCGGGTTACTCCGTTAAAGGGAACCCATCGTTTCGGTATCAAAGGCAAATTGGCTCCTCGTTACATTGGACCCTTTCGTATTCTTGCCAAACGAGGAGAAGTTGCCTAACAATTGGAACTACCCCCGCATCTTTCCAGAGTTCACGATGTCTTCCACGTTTCACAACTCAGGCGTTGCTTCGCGGATCCTATCCGTGGAGTGGACCACGAAATGCTTGATCTACAAGATAATCTCTCCTATCGGGAATATCCCGTTCGAATCCTTGATCAGGCCGAGCGTACCACTAGACGTCAGAATATCAAATTTCTCAAGGTTCAATGGTCACACCATTCCGAGAAAGAAGCCACTTGGGAAAGGGAGGATCGTCTTCGACTCGAGTACCCCACCTTCTTCCAAAGGATCCTAAATCTCGGGACGAGATTCTTTTGAGTGGGGGTGAGTTGTCACACCCTAGTTAGTTCAAGCATTAGAGTGTGCATCATGTTTAAATTTCTTTTAAATTTGAAATGGGGAAGGCAGAACCCCCAACACCCCCTGGAAACAACTAGGGTTTACTAAAATTATTGTCAATGAACCTGAAATGCCCTTCTAAAAAGTTCACCTTTTTGTCTTAGGTTAAAACCTCTGGCAAAATTGGTGCACAATTTTCTAGGTCAACAGAAGGTCATTGAATTAAATCATAAGTATTTGAATTTGGGCATTTAAATGCTATAAAATAATCTAAATGCTCAAATAATTCTGGGAATAAATGTTTCCTGTTGGAAATAATCTAAACAGAGGCCACATTTATTTTCAGGATTTTTGGAAACATTTTAGTATTTTATTTAAAGCCCAACAGTTGCAGTTAAATAGAAAACAGAAACTAAATAAAAAAGAGGAGAAAGGAGCCACCTGGGCCTTACCTGTGCTGGCCCAGCCACCTGGCTCGGCCCAGCCTGCTGGCGCTGCCAGTTGTCGTCCTCCTCGCGCCAGAAGGACGCGGAGCGCGTGCTCACTCGCGCCGGCCACGCGCCGGCCACCTCCTGCTTCCGCCGACGCCCCGGAGACGCCCTGAAGCGCCACGCGACCCCCCACGTCTCCCTCTCATCCTCCCGCACTCTCCCCCTCGTCTCTCTCATTCTTCCCCGCGACGGCCGAACGCGTCCTTCGCCGCCGATCGCCGTAGTTGCCAGTACAGCCACTCCCTCGCCTCCCCGACGAGCCCATCAGCTCCTCCACGACTCCCTCGTCCTCCCCACCGAGCCACGCTTCGCCGGAAGCCCTGCTTCGCCGCCCTCGTCCTCGTCTTCAACCTTAGGCACCTGAGCCATCTCCAGTCAATTCGCCGTCGCCAGGACCTCCCCGAGCCCGTTGACCCCCTCTCCGACTCCGCTGTGAGCTCCTCTTCCTTTCCCCTCTTCTCTCGTGCTCACGCTCGTTCCCTAGCTCCATTTTCCACCACGGCCAAGAGCTTCTCGCCACCGGCCATGGCGCAGCCGTGGCCACAGCCGTGCAAGCCCACAACGGAGCGCCTCACCGTGCTCAGTGCAGCACCAGGAACCCGTAGCCACCCCCAGTTCTCCCTCCCGTGCACCGTAGCATCGAATCCGACCTCGCCCGAACTCCGGCCGCCGCCACGAGCTTGATTCCGGCGAGCTCGCTCCACCCCAGCTCCTCCCACTTGCCCCACTAGATGCGCACGAGCCCCAGCTACACGTAGCACGTCTTCGCCGTCGATTTGGTCGCCTGAGGGCGTTTTCCGAAGCCCTCCGCCGTCTCGGCCTCGCCGGCGACTCAACGCCGGCGGGATTAGCCCTGTTGACCGGCGGATTTGACCACTGACATGGACTGGGTGGGCCCAGTTGACTCCCCTGAGACAAGTGGCCCCCCCCCTCTACTAATTATCCAGATTAGTTTCTAACTAAAATTAGTTAGTTTAATTAGTATAGTCACTGACTAGTGGGCCCTTCCCAGTAATTAGGCTAACTAAACGTTGTTAGTGCACTGAGAGGCTGACAGAAGGGGCCCACCAGTCAGGTTTGAGCTGGGCTGGCGCCTTTGACCTGCTGACGTCACCCTGACGCAATGCCTGACGCAGTAATTGATTTTCTGGATTTATTCTTATTCAGGAAATTCCAGAAAATAGTTCAAACTTCAAAGATTCATAGAAATTCAACCATAGCTCCAAATGAGATAAATTATATATGAAAAATTATCAGAAAAATTCAATCTATCCATCTGTAATGGTTTCATGCATGACAAAACAAGTTTACCTTGCTGTTTAAGCAGAATAAGGAAATGCACTATTAAGGCCATGTTTAATGAGCTAATATTTGAATCTTTGATTCAAATGAGTTCATTCCTTTCTATTATAACTTGCATTAGGCCAAGACACATTCATATTGCCATGTCATAGCATGCATCATATTGTTGCATATCGTCATGTATTGATTGTGTTCCGATGTGTTCTTCGTGGTAGGTTCTGCCTCTGAGGATATTCACGAGTATCCAACTGAAGGGCAGTATCCCACTACCACTCCATCAGGCAAGCAACCATTGATCATTCTGATACAAACCCATGTTCTTGCTTCCGCTCTTGTTTACTACATTAAGACAACGCGATTCAAACTGCTGTGTGCTACGGTAGTTGAACCCTTATCCTCTTCATGACCTGTCATTGCCACAGTAACTAGATGAAACCCACTAGCATGTGTAGGAGTTGATTGAGCCATGTATGTGATTCCTACCTTGCTATGCCTGCTATGCTTAGAGTTGTGTCAGGTCTGGTTCATCTGGGTGATGGGCTAGAGTGAAATGCTTATGTCGGTAATGTGAGGGATGCGTTGAACATGTTTTGGTAAAGGTATCGATGAGAGGCCATGTAGGAGTACATGGTGGGTTGTTTCATTGAGGCCGTCCCTAAGAACTGAGATCTGTATGTGTGATTTAAGATGCAGTTACTACCGTACATTGTGCCCGAAACCAATGGACCCTCTCAGCTTCTTAACCACCCTAGTACTCTATCCAGGAGTTGCAAATAGTTTTTGGTGCTTGTAGGTTATGTGTTGGCGGCCGTGCGTAGCGCTAACCCAAGGGGTGGGCTATGTTGCGGTAGATACACCATGGCACGGTGTACTGAGTCACCCGTTTGGTGTCTCGGGAACCCTGTTCACATCGTTCGGGGCCGTATGTGGAAACCTCGGCCGGACTCCCTGCGGATGGAACCTGGATAGGCGATAAACCTGGACTAGAGACTTAAGTGTTTAGGTAGGCCGTGGCCGACACCCTCGTTGGGCTTCCGCTTGAAGGTTGCCGAGTACATGTCGTGTAAACGGCGGTAAGTGGTGAAAGCGTGTATGAAGAAGTACACCCCTGCAGGGTATAAACTATTCGAATAGCCGCGTCCGCGGTAAAGGGCTACTTGGTTGCCTATACAGTTCATAGACAAGTTAATGGATACTACTAAAAGACTCAAGATAAGTGTGAGTACCGAGGTTGGCCCTCTCGTAGGATGACGAGGGAGGATCCCCGGTGGAGTATTGTGTTGGTGAGTAGTGGACTCATTTGCGAAAACCATTTTACTGGTGGAGTTCTGTAGGATAGCTTAGCCAAGAGTCAAAGCTGGCTTGCTGCACCAACCCCACCGCCTTCTTGAGAATAAGCATGTATAGTAGGTTCTGATGTAAGACTTCCTGAGTACCTTTGTACTCATGTTTGCTTATTTATTGTTTTCAGACAACAACACTGCCCCCTCCGACGGGTTTTATGTAGACCTTGACGTCGACGAGTGACTAGCCACCCAGGTGGTGATCCTGGCCATGGAGGGCCCTATGTAGTTAGACAGGCTTCGAGAAGCCTTCTTTCTTTCTAGAGTCTGTACTCAGACTAGTTGCTTCCGCATGTGCTTGTATGTTTGTATGACTTGAGTGTCGGGTCATGTGACCCCTATCTATATGAACATGTTATGTATGGCTCTCTAGAGCCTTTAAATAAAGTACTTGATTTGTAGAGTTTTGTTGTGATGCCATGTTGTATGTACTCATATCGGGCATATTGTGTGTATGTTTGAAATGCTTGCTATGAGTGGGATCCGACAATCTAGTTGTTTATCCTTGGCAGCCTTTCATATGGGGAAATGTAGTCTAGTGCTCCTCGAGCCATAGTAGTCCGCTACAGCCCGGTTCACCGGAGTCCTGCTAGCCCAGCACTACTGTTTAGGACACTTGACTGGCCGACATGTGTTTCACTTCGTCCCTATGTCTGTCCCTTCGGGGAAATGTCACACGGTGACTTCCGGAGTCCTGCCTAGCCTGCTGCAGCCCGGGGTTCCCCGGAGTCCTGTTAGCCCAGTGCTACAGCCCGGAATCACTCGTTGATGACCGACATGTTCGATGTGATTCATGTATGCCTGTCTCCATAGGTCTTTGCCGCTTTGGGTTCACGACTAGCCATGTCGGCCCGGGTTCTCTGTCATATGGATGCTAGCGACACTATCATATACGTGAGCCAAAAGGCGCAAACGGTCCCGGGCCATGGTAAGGCGACACCCGTGGGATACCGTGCGTGAGGCCGCAAAGTGATATGAGGTGTTACCGGCTAGATCGATGTGACTTGGAATCGGGGTCCTGACAGCGTTGGCATCAGAGCCGGACTGCCTGTAGGTTCGTTGAGCCAAACTGGTCGATGTCGAGTCTAGAAATGCTCTAGTTATATGTAGGGGAATTGATTGTGGGAGGGAACGTAAGGTTCTTTTACTCCTTTACCTATGCCTCTGATCTGAGTCATTCTCTCCTCATTCAACGTGGGTTAAGGACTAGGCTCTCTTCTTCTATCAGGTTCACGTGTTACTAATCCGTAGTAGCTTATAGGATTGTTGTTACAAGTTCCAGTTCAGTTTCTACTATTCTTAGTATGTTGCTAATTGAATCAGAACCTTGATATGATGTTGTTGAGTGGTATTGTGAACTGTTGTGGATGTCTCAAATCTTTTTCTGAGCATTTACAGCCGTTATGCTGTCCAATTTTCCCTAGAAATTTTGATGTCTTTGCATTGTGGTTGTGCTTTCAGATGGCCAACCATGTTCAAAACCAAGTGGTTCGCCTGACCCGGTGCCTCGACGTGCCCGGTCATACTGCTATGCTAGTCCGGGTAATGATCGAGACGGGCTACCGTTGGTATCCCGAATACACTGTCGAAGAGCAGTTCCGCGACTTTAATCAAAGCCAATATCTCTGCACCGTCAGGATATTTCCTTCTTATCCTGGATCTACCGAGCCCCTTCACTGTTCCTATGCACTCGGGGTTACTGTTGAGATGGCTGTGCAGGATGCTGCCTATTCCATGATGACCATCTTGCGAGTCCGGACTGGCCTGCTTCGGAACACCGTACATGCCAGCTTCACTTCCGGGAGCGCAAGGGTATCTTCAGGCTATCTATGCTGACTCCACTCAGGAGGATTCATTAACTCGTACCACTGCCGAGATGCTCGAAGATAAGGACCGAGAGAATCGGGCCTTGAGGTTGGAGCTTTTCAATACCCGTGCTGATCAGTGGACCACATTGACTCGGTTTGCACCTGTGGTGCAAGCTGGATGTATGGATACAAGGGATCTGTATCCTGTGACATCAGCTCTGCCAGACATGATGGATTGGCGCGATGTGGGAGGCATCACCCCACCCCGTGGTCCCCGCAGGCCACCGTTTGTTGGTCCAAGACCTCATCCTAGCCCCTATGGTCCACAGGCTCCTCAGGACCGTCTATTTCTGGATGGTCACGTTGAACTTCCAGGCTATGGGGGTGACTTCTATGTGAACTACTACGGAGCTGTCTGAGTTAGTAGTAGTACCACTAGTATTGTAGTAGTTGTATCTCCACTGTCCTGCGTGACTTGTGGAATATGACTTTGTGTGTAATCAATTCCAGAGGTGTAGACAAATAATGTATAGGATCTTGGAATGCCTCCGATGAGATGTAATGTCTTTCATCATAGTTGTACTGTAGCCTGGGCTTGTACTAAACTATGTATGATGTGTATGACCGTTGGTATATATATGGCAGTTTTATATTACCATGACATACGGATGGACATCTCTGCATTCCGTGTTATCCATTACATTCTGCACTTCCTTGCTAAGTTTGAGCCATCATTATCTAAACCATTGTCTTGTTTTCTCCTAGGATGGTCAACACCCGCAGCAACCCTGCTGCCTCGGAGCAGGGGGAAGCCAGTGCAGCTAGGGGTGAGAATCTGCCTCACCCGCCTTCTCTAGCCGAAGTGATGCTGGAGGCGGAAAGACACAAGTGTGAGACTAACCACCTGCTAGAGCGGATTGAGGAGAACACTGCACGCCACCCACGAAATGACCTTGTGTCAATCAATGACTTTATCAAGTTGTACCCACCAAAGTTCAACCATTTCGTCGAGCCCCTCGACGCGGATGACTGGCTTCGCAGCATCACTCATAAGCTACGTTCTGCCAACGTAGCCGAAGCCGACAAGGTTACCTATGCTGCCTATCACCTCGAAGGCCCTGCTAGCCTCTGGTGGGAAAACTTCGAAGCTATGCGCCCGGTCGGTCAAATCACTACTTGGGATGAATTCAGTGAGGCTTTCCATGAGCATCACATTCCGGAAGGTCTCATGGATCGCAAGAGGGAGGAGTTCTGCAACTTCACCCAAGGAAGACTGACTGTGGATGCTTACAGTCTTGAATTTGGGAATCTGGCACGTTATGCTCCTGAAGAGGTATCTACTGACGCTAAGAAGCAAGCAAGGTTCCGCAAGGGACTTAGCCCTGAGCTTCGCCGCGATCTCCGTCTGCACGAGTGCACATCCTTTCAGAAGTTGGTCAATAAAGCCATCAGTGCTGAGACGGGCCAGACTGATTATGACGCTTCACGCAAGCACTCCCGTGATTTTGGCTCCTCATCCGGCTCTGGAACTCAGAAGCGCCGGGTGTGGATTCCAAGCACGGCACTGCCACCCAGGTTCATTCCGAGGCCATCCTTTGAGGCGCCTCGTCCCAACCAGCAATTTGCACCGCCCAAGCCCAATGGTGGCCCCGCTGCTAATGCTGCTCCACGCCCCAATGTGGTGACATGCTTTAAGTGTGGAGAGCCGGGTCACTATAGCCGAGAGTGTCCCCAGAACAACAACCCCATCCAAACTGGAAAGTCTGTTGGCCGTGGTAAGTCCGCGGGAAAGACATTCTACGCCAAGCCGGCCACTACTGCCCGTGGCCATGTCAATTATCTTTCAGCCGAGGAGGCTCATGAGGATCCCAACGTCGTCCTTGGTACGCTCCTTGTTAACTGCCATCCGGCATCTGTTCTTTTCAATACTGGAGCATCTCATTCATTCATATCCGAGAACTATGCTCGACTGCATAACACGACATTCTGCGACATGCCCACTTCCATGGTAATTCAAACACCGGGTTCCAAATGGCAAACCTCTAGAGTAAGGCATGGGAACAAAATTCTTCTCGACAAACTTGTCTTCCTTGCATCCTTAATAGCTCTCAAGTCCTCCGACATAAACATCATCTTGGGTATGGACTGGATGTCAGCTCATTATGCTAAGATCGATTGTGCCACTAGAACCGTTCAACTTACTCACCCATCGGGCAAGACAGTTAATGTCTTAACTAGAGTGGCCAAGCGCCAGCTTTACTCCCTAAATGCCAACCGCCTTCCAGACCTTAAGGATGTTCCGGTAGTCCAAGACTTCCCGGATGTATTTCCAGAAGAACTGCCAGGTGTTCCACCTGACAGGGATGTCGAGTTTGTGATAGACCTTGTTCCAAGAACCGTTCCAATTTCTAGAAGACCCTACAAGATGGCACCCTTAGAACTAGCCGAGCTTAAGAATCAACTCGATGAGTCCTTGAAAAAGGGTTTCATCCGT
Organism: Triticum urartu; assembly: GCF_056163025.1. Taxonomy (NCBI): domain Eukaryota; kingdom Viridiplantae; phylum Streptophyta; class Magnoliopsida; order Poales; family Poaceae; genus Triticum; species Triticum urartu. Next base: position 356,243,926 of record NC_141876.1, on the reverse strand, counting down.
CCTAGTTCCTCTCCTTGGGCTTGCCCCGTCCTCTTCGTTAAGAAGAAGGATGGAACGGATCGAATGGTTGTGGATTACCGACCTGTCAACTTGGTCACCATCAAGAACAAATATCCGCTTCCCAGGATAAATGATCTACATGATCAGCTCGCTGGATCCTCAGTCTTCTCCAAGATGGATTTGAGGTTGGGTTACCATCAAATCAAAATCAGAAACGGGGACATTCCCAAAACGGCCTTTGTTACTCGTTATGGCCAATACGAGTACACCGTGATGTCCTTCGGTTTAACCAATGCCCCAGCCACCTTTTCCCGGTTAATGAACTCGGTTTTCATGGAGTACTTGGATAAATTTGTCATAGTATACCTCGATGACATACTCATCTACTCCAAGAATGAAGAGGAACATGCGGAACATCTAAGGCTGGTATTGATGAAACTTCGAGAGCATCGCCTTTATGCCAAATTCTCCAAGTGTGAATTTTGGTTGCCAGAAGTGACCTATCTAGGCCATGTAATCTCTGGCAAGGGTATTGCTGTCAATCCCGAGCGAGTTCAAGCCGTCCTTGATTGGACTCCACCTGAGACGGTTAAGCAAGTTCGGAGCTTCCTTGGCTTAGCGAGCTATTGCCGCCGCTTCGTCGAGAATTTCTCCAAGGTTTCTAAACCTCTAACTGAACTCCTCAAGAAGGATAAAAAGTTTGAGTGGACTCCACAATGCGAGTTCAGTTTTCAGGAACTGAAAAGACGCCTGACATCTGCTCCCGTTCTGGTACCACCAGATTTCTCCAAGGACTTTATTATCTATTGCGACGCCTCGCGACAAGGACTAGGTTGCATACTCATGCAAGATCGCCAGGTAATTGCCTATGCTTCACGGCAATTACACCCACATGAGGAAAATTATCCCACACATGATCTAGAGCTTGCAGCTGTAGTCCATGCACTTAAAACTTGGCGACATTACCTTCTCGGTAATCGTTGCGATATCTTCACCGATCACCAAAGTTTGAAATATATCTTCACCCAACCAGATGTGAATCTCAGGCAAAGACGTTGGGTTGAGTTGATCTCGGATTACGACTTAGGAATAACTTACACTCCGGGCAAAGCCAATGTCATGGCTGATGCGCTAAGCCGTAAGTCCTATTGTAACAACCTGATGTTACAACAAAGTCAACCATTTCTCCATGAGGAATTTCGCAAGCTAAACCTTCACATTGTTCCTCGAGGATTCCTATCCACCCTGGTGGCGAAACCTACCCTTATGGATCAGATCATTAAGGCACAGAAGGTAGATCCGGGAATCTCCCGTATTAAGAGAAACATTAAGAAAGGAGTCGCGAATTGTTTCTCCATTGATGATCAAGGTGTCGTATACTTTGGGAATCGCCTAGTGGTTCCAAAGGCACGAAACCTGAGGCGGCTGATCCTTAAGGAAGCTCATGAATCCCCTCTCACCATTCATCCCGGTAGTACTAAAATGTATCAAGACCTACGCTAGAGGTTTTGGTGGACAAGGATGAAGAGAGAAATCGCTCAATACATTGCTAGCTGCGACGTTTGTCGCCGTGTTAAAGCAGAGCATCAACGGCCTGCTGGCACTCTTCAACCTTTGGCTATTCCCGAATGGAAATGGGATAAAATCAGTATGGATTTCATCACTGGGTTTCCCAGGACCAAGAGAGGGAATAATGCCATCTTCGTCGTGATCGACCGACTTTCCAAAGTAGCCCACTTTCTACCTGTTCGTGAGAGTATCACCGCTAGCCAGCTAGCCGATTTATACATCTCCCGAATAGTGTCTCTTCATGGTGTTCCATTGGAAATTAACTCAGACCGTGGGAGACTCTTCACCTCTCGATTTTGGGAAAGTTTCCAAAATGCTATGGGAACTCGTCTCTCCTTTAGCACCACCTTCCATCCTCAATCAAGTGGTCAAGTGGAACGAGTCAATCAAATTCTGGAAGATATGCTCCGAGCCTCTGTCATCTCGTTCGGAATGAGTTGGGAGAAATGCCTTCCATTCGCGGAGTTTGCTTATAACAATATCAAGCCAGCCTAGGCAAGGCTCCTTTCGAAGTTCTCTATGGACAAAGATGTCGAACGCCTCTTAACTGGTCAGAAACCGGGGAAAGACAACTCTTTGGCCCGGATATAATTCAGGAAGCAGAAGAGCAGGTTCGCGTTATTCGTGAGAAATTGAAAACAGCCCAATCTCGTCAAAAGAGTCAATATGATCGTAAACATAAGCCTATGACTTATGAAGTCGACGAGAAGGCTTACCTCCGGGTTACTCCGTTAAAGGGAACCCATCGTTTCGGTATCAAAGGCAAATTGGCTCCTCGTTACATTGGACCCTTTCGTATTCTTGCCAAACGAGGAGAAGTTGCCTAACAATTGGAACTACCCCCGCATCTTTCCAGAGTTCACGATGTCTTCCACGTTTCACAACTCAGGCATTGCTTCGCGGATCCTATCCGTGGAGTGGACCACGAAATGCTTGATCTACAAGATAATCTCTCCTATCGGGAATATCCCGTTCGAATCCTTGATCAGGCCGAGCGTACCACTAGACGTCAAAATATCAAATTTCTCAAGGTTCAATGGTCACACCATTCCGAGAAAGAAGCCACTTGGGAAAGGGAGGATCGTCTTCGACTCGAGTACCCCACCTTCTTCCAAAGGATCCTAAATCTCGGGACGAGATTCTTTTGAGTGGGGTGAGTTGTCACACCCTAGTTAGTTCAAGCATTAGAGTGTGCATCATGTTTAAATTTCTTTTAAATTTGAAATGGGGAAGGCAGAACCCCCAACACCCCCCTGGAAACAACTAGGGTTTACTAAAATTATTGTCAATGAACCTGAAATGCCCTTCTAAAAAGTTCACCTTTTTGTCTTGGGTTAAAACCTCTGGCAAAATTGGTGCACAATTTTCTAGGTCAACAGAAGGTCATTGAATTAAATCATAAGTATTTGAATTTGGGCATTTAAATGCTATAAAATAATCTAAATGCTCAAATAATTCTGGGAATAAATGTTTCCTGTTGGAAATAATCTAAACAGAGGCCACATTTATTTTCAGGATTTTTGGAAACATTTTAGTATTTTATTTAAAGCCCAACAGTTGCAGTTAAATAGAAAATAGAAACTAAATAAAAAAAAGAGGAGAAAGGAGCCACCTGGGCCTTACCTGTGCTGGCCCAGCCTCCTGGCTCGGCCCAGCCTGCTGGCGCTGCCAGTCGTCGTCCTCCTCGCGCCAGAAGGACGCGGAGCGCGTGCTCGCTCGAGCCGGCCACGCGCCGGCCACCTCCTGCTTCCGCCGACGCCCCGGAGACGCCCTGAAGCGCCACGCGACCCCCCACGTCTCCCTCTCATCCTCCCGCACTCTCCCCCTCGTCTCTCTCATTCTTCCCCGCGACGGCCGAACGCGTCCTTCGCCCCGACCGCCGTAGTTGCCACTACAGCCACTCCCTCGCCTCCCCGACGAGCCCATCAGCTCTGCCACGACTCCCGCGTCCTCCCCACCGAGCCACGCTTCGCCGGAACCCTGCTTCGCCGCCCTCGTCCTCGTCTTCAACCTCGGGCACCCGAGCCATCTCCAGTCAATTCGCCGTCGCCAGGACGTCCCCGAGCCCGCTGACCCCCTCTCCGACTCCGCTGTGAGCTCCTCTTTCTTTCCCCTCTTCTCTCGTGCTCGCGCTCGTTCCCTAGCTCCATTTTCCACCACGGCCGAGAGCTTCTCGCCGCCGGCCATGGCGCAGCCGTGGCCACAGCCGTGCAAGCCCACAACGGAGCGCCTCACCGTGCTCAGTGCAGCACCAGGAACCCGTAGCCACCCCCAGTTCTCCCTCCCGTGCACCGTAGCATCGAATCCGACCTCGCCCGAACTCCGGCCGCCGCCACGAGCTCGATTCCGGCGAGCTCGCTCCACCCCAGCTCCTCCCACTTGCCCCACTAGATGCGCACGAGCCCCAGCTACACGTAGCACGTCTTCGCCGTCGATTTGGTCGCCTGAGGGAGTTTTCCGAAGCCCTCCGCCGTCTCGGCCTCGCCGGCGACTCAACGCCGGCGGGATTAGCCCTGTTGACCGGCGGATTTGACCACTGACGTGGACTGGGTGGGCCCAGTTGACTCCCCTGAGACAAGTGCCCCACCCCTCTACTAATTATCCAGATTAGTTTCTAACTAAAATTAGTTAGTTTAATTAGTATAGTCACTGACTAGTGGGCCCTGCCCAGTAATTAGGCTAACTAAACGTAGTTAGTGCACTGAGAGGCTGACAGAAGGGGCCCACCAGTCAGGTTTGAGCTGGGCTGGCGCCTTTGACCTGCTGATGTCACCCTGACGCAATGCCTGACGCAGTAATTGATTTTCTGGATTTATTCTTATTCAGGAAATTCCAGAAAATAGTTCAAACTTCAACGATTCATAGAAATTCAACCATAGCTCCAAATGAGATAAATTATATATGAAAAATTATCAGAAAAATTCAATCTATCCATCTGTAATGGTTTCATGCATGACAAAACAAGTTTACCTTGCTGTTTAAGCAGAATAAGGAAATGCACTATTAAGGCCATGTTTAATGAGCTAATATTTGAATCTTTGATTCAAATGAGCTCATTCCTTTCTATTATAACTTGCATTAGGCCAAGACACATTCATATTGCCATGTCATAGCATGCATCATATTGTTGCATATCGTCATGTATTGATTGTGTTCCGATGTGTTCTTCGTGGTAGGTTTTGCCTCTGAGGATATTCACGAGTATCCAACTGAAGGGCAGTATCCCACTACCACTCCATCAGGCAAGCAACCATTGATCATTCCGATACAAACCCATGTTCTCGCTTGGTGTCTCGGGAACCCTGTTCACATCGTTCGGGGCCGTATGTGGAAACCTCGGCCGGACTCCCTGCGGATGGAACCTGGATAGGAGATAAACCTGGACTAGAGACTTAAGTGTTTAGGTAGGCCGTGGCCGACACCCTCGTTGGGCTTCCGCTTGAAGGTTGCCGAGTACATGTCGTGTAAACGGCGGTAAGTGGTGAAAGCGTGTATGAAGAAGTACACCCCTGCAGGGTATAAACTATTCGAATAGCCGCGTCCGCGGTAAAGGGCTACTTGGTTGCCTATACAGTTCATAGACAAGTTAATGGATACTACTAAAAGACTCAAGATAAGTGTGAGTACCGAGGTTGGCCCTCTCGTAGGATGACGAGGGAGGATCCCCGGTGGAGTATTGTGTTGGTGAGTAGTGGACTCATGTGCGAAAACCATTTTACTGGTGGAGTTCTGTAGGATAGCTTAGCCAAGAGTCAAAGCTGGCTTGCTGCACCAACCCCACCGCCTTCTTGAGAATAAGCATGTATAGTAGGTTCTGATGTAAGACTTCCTGAGTACCTTTGTACTCATGTTTGCTTATTTATTGTTTTCAGACGACAACACTGCCCCTCCGACGGGTTTTATGTAGACCTTGACGTCGACGAGTGACTAGCCACCCAGGTGGTGATCCTGGCCATGGAGGGCCCTATGTAGTTAGACAGTCTTCGAGAAGCCTTCTTTCTTTCTAGAGTCTGTACTCAGACTAGTTGCTTCCGCATGTGCTTGTATGTTTGTATGACTTGAGTGTCGGGTCATGTGACCCCTATCTGTATGAACATGTTATGTATGGCTCTCTGGAGCCTTTAAATAAAGTACTTGAGTTGTAGACTTTTGTTGTGATGCCATGTTGTATGTACTCATATCGGGCATATTGTGTGTATGTTTGAAATGCTTGGTATGAGTGGGATCCGACAATCTAGTTGTTTATCCTTGGCAGCCTTTCATATGGGGAAATGTAGTCTAGTGCTCCTCAAGCCATAGTAGTCCGCTACAGCCTGGTTCACCGGAGTCCTGCTAGCCCAGCACTACTGTTTAGGACACTTGACTGGCCGACATGTGTTTCACTTCGTCCCTATGTCTGTCCCTTCGGGGAAATGTCACACGGTGACTTCCGGAGTCCTGCCTAGCCTGCTGCAGCCCGGGATTCCCCGGAGTCCTATTAGCCCAGTGCTACAGCCCGGAATCACTCGTTGATGACCGACATGTTCGATGTGATTCATGTATGCCTGTCTCCATAGGTCTGTGCCGCTTTGGGTTCACGACTAGCCATGTCGGCCCGGGTTCTCTGTCATATGGATGCTAGCGACACTATCATATACGTGAGCCAAAAGGCGCAAACGGTCCCGGGCCATGGTAAGGCGACACCCGTGGGATACCGTGCGTGAGGCCGCAAAGTGATATGAGGTGTTACCGGCTAGATCGATGTGACTTGGAATCGGGGTCCTGACAGCGTTGGCATCAGAGCCGGACTGCCTGTAGGTTCGTTGAGCCAAACTGGTCGATGTTGAGTCTAGAAATGCTCTAGTTATATGTAGGGGAATTGATTGTGGGAGGGAACGTAAGGTTCTTTTACTCCTTTACCTATGCCTCTGATCTGAGTCATTCTCTCCTCATTCAACGTGGGTTAAGGACTAGGTTCTCTTCTTCTATCAGGTTCACATGTTACTAATCCGTAGTAGCTTATAGGATTGTTGTTACAAGTCCCAGTTCAGTTTCTACTATTCTTAGTATGTTGCTAATTGAATCAGAACCTTGATATGATGTTGGTGAGTGGTATTGTGAACTGTTGTGGATGTCTCAAATCTTTTTCTGAGCATTTACAGCCGTTATGCTGTCCAATTTTCCCTAGAAATTTTGATGTCTTTGCATTGTGGTTGTGCTTTCAGATGGCCAACCATGTTCAAAACCAAGTGGTTCGCCTGACCCGGTGCCTCGACGTGCCCGGTCATACTGCTATGCTAGTCCGGGTAATGATCGAGACGGGCTACCGTTGGTATCCCGAATACACTGTCGAAGAGCAGTTCCGCGACTTTAATCAAAGCCAATATCTCTGCACCGTCAGGATATTTCCTTCTTATCCTGGATCTACCGAGCCCCTTCACTGTTCCTATGCACTCGGGGTTACTGTTGAGATGGCTGTGCAGGATGCTGCCTATTCCATGATGACCATCTTGCGAGTCCGGACTGGCCTGCTTCGGAACACCGACTTCCGTTACATGCCAGCTTCACTTCCGGGAGCGCAAGGGTATCTTCAGGCTATCTATGCTGATTCCACTCAGGAGGATTCATTAACTCGTACCACTGCCGAGATGCTCGAAGATAAGGACCGAGAGAATCGGGCCTTGAGGTTGGAGCTTTTCAATACCCGTGCTGATCATTGGACCACATTGACTCGGTTTGCACCTGCGGTGCAAGCTGGATGTATGGATACAAGGGATCTATATCCTGTGAGATCAGCTCTGCCAGACATGGTGGATTGGCGCGATGTGGGAGGCATCACCCCACCCCGTGGTCCCCGCAGGCCACCGTTTGTTGGTCCAAGACCTCATCCTAGCCCCTATGGTCCACAGGCTCCTCAGGACCGTCTGTTTCTGGATGGTCACGTTGAACTTCCAGGCTATGGGGGTGACTTCTATGTGAACTACTACGGAGCTGTCTAAGTTAGTAGTAGTACCACTAGTATTGTAGTAGTTGTATCTCCACTGTCCTGCGTGACTTGTGGAATATGACTTTGTGTGTAATCAATTCTAGAGGTGTAGACAAATAATGTATAGGATCTTGGAATGCCTCCGATGAGATGTAATGTCTTTCATCATAGTTGTACTGTAGCCTGGGCTTGTACTAAACTATGTATGATGTGTATGACCGTTGGTATATATATGGCAGTTTTATATTACCATGACATACGGATGGACATCTCTGCATTCCGTGTTATCCATTACATTCTGCACTTCCTTGCTAAGTTTGAGCCATCCTTATCTAAACCATTGTCTTGTTTTCTCCTAGGATGGTCAACACCCGCAGCAACCCTGCTGCCTCGGAGCAGGGGGAAGCCAGTGCAGCTAGGGGTGAGAATCTGCCTCACCCGCCTTCTCTAGCCGAAGTGATGCTGGAGGCGGAAAGAAACAAGCGTGAGACTAACCACCTGCTAGAGCGGATTGAGGAGAACACTGCACGCCACCCACGAAATGACCTTGTGTCAATCAATGACTTTATCAAGTTGTACCCACCAAAGTTCAACCATTCCGTCGAGCCCCTCGACGCGGATGACTGGCTTCGCAGCATCACTCATAAGCTACGTTCTGCCAACGTAGCCAAAGCCGACAAGGTTACCTATGCTGCCTATCACCTCGAAGGCCCTGCTAGCCTCTGGTGGGAAAACTTCGAAGCTATGCGCCCGGTCGGTCAAATCACTACTTGGGCTGAATTCAGTGAGGCTTTCCATGAGCATCACATTCCGGAAGGTCTCATGGATCGCAAGAGGGAGGAGTTCTGCAACTTCACCCAAGGAAGACTGACTGTGGATGCTTACATTCTTGAATTTGGGAATCTAGCACGTTATGCTCCTGAAGAGGTATCTACTGACGCTAAGAAGCAAGCAAGGTTCCGCAAGGGACTTAGCCCTGAGCTTCGCCGCGATCTCTGTCTGCACGAGTGCACATCCTTTCAGAAGTTGGTCAATAAAGCCATCAGTGCTGAGACGGGCCAGACTGATTATGACGCTTCACGCAAGCACTCCCGTGATTTTGGCTCCTCATCCGGCTCTGGAACTCAGAAGCGCCGGGTGTGGATTCCAAGCACGGCACTGCCACCCAGGTTCATTCCGAGGCCATCCTTTGAGGCGCCTCGTCCCAACTAGCAATTTGCACCGCCCAAGCCCTATGGTGGCCCCGCTGCTAATGCTGCTCCACGCCCCAATGTGGTGACATGCTTTAAGTGTGGAGAGCCGGGTCACTATAGCCGAGAGTGTCCCCAGAACAACAACCCCATCCAAACTAGAAAGTCTGTTGGCCGTGGTAAGTCCGCGGGAAAGACATTCTACGCCAAGCCGGCCACTACTGCCCGTGGCCATGTCAATTATCTTTCAGCCGAGGAGGCTCATGAGGATCCCAACGTCATCCTTGGTACGCTCCTTGTTAACTGCCATCCGGCATCTGTTCTTTTCAATACTGGAGCATCTCATTCATTCATATCCGAGAACTATGCTCGACTGCATAACACGACATTCTGCGACATGCCCACTTCCATGGTAATTCAAACACCGGGTTCCAAATGGCAAACCTCTAGAGTAAGCCATGGGAACAAAATTCTTCTCGACAAACTTGTCTTCCTTGCATCCTTAATAGCTCTCAAGTCCTCCGACATAAACATCATCTTGGGTATGGACTGGATGTCAGCTCATTATGCTAAGATCGATTGTGCCACTAGAACCGTTCAACTTACTCACCCATCGGGCAAGACAGTTAATGTCTTAACTCGAGTGGCCTAGCGCCAGATTTACTCCCTAAATGCCAACCCCCTTCCAGACCTTGAGGATGTTCCGGTAGTCCAAGACTTCCCGGATGTATTTCCAGAAGAACTGCCAGGTGTTCCACCTGACAGGGATGTCGAGTTTGTGATAGACCTTGTTCCAAGAACCGTTCCAATTTCTAGAAGACCCTACAAGATGGCACCCTTAGAACTAGCCGAGCTTAAGAATCAACTCGATGAGTCCTTGAAAAAGGGTTTCATCCGTCCTAGTTCCTCTCCTTGGGCTTGCCCCGTCCTCTTCGTTAAGAAGAAGGATGGAACGGATCGAATGGTTGTGGATTACCGACCTGTCAACTTGGTCACCATCAAGAACAAATATCCGCTTCCCAGGATCAATGATCTGCATGATCAGCTCGCTGGATCCTCAGTCTTCTCCAAGATGGATTTGAGGTTGGGTTACCATCAAATCAAAATCAGAAACGGGGACATTCCCAAAACGGCCTTTGTTACTCGTTATGGCCAATACGAGTACACCGTGATGTCCTTCGGTTTAACCAATGCCCCAGCCACCTTTTCCCGGTTAATGAACTCGGTTTTCATGGAGTACTTGGATAAATTTGTCATAGTATACCTCGATGACATACTCATCTACTCCAAGAATGAAGAGGAACATGCCGAACATCTAAGGCTGGTATTGATGAAACTTCGAGAGCATCGCCTTTATGCCAAATTCTCCAAGTGTGAATTTTGGTTGCCAGAAGTGACCTATCTAGGCCATGTAATCTCTGGCAAGGGTATTGCTGTCAATCCCGAGCGAGTTCAAGCCGTCCTTGATTGGACTCCACCTGAGACGGTTAAGCAAGTTCGGAGCTTCCTTGGCTTAGTGAGCTATTGCCGCCGCTTCGTCGAGAATTTCTCCAAGGTTGCTAAACCTCTAACTGAACTCCTCAAGAAGGATAAAAAGTTTGAGTGGACTCCACAATGCGAGTTCAGTTTTCAGGAACTGAAAAGACGCCTGACATCTGCTCCCGTTCTGGTACCACCAGATTTCTCCAAGGACTTTATTATCTATTGCGACGCCTCGCGACAAGGACTAGGTTGCATACTCATGCAAGATCGCCAGGTAATTGCCTATGCTTCACGGCAATTACACCCACATGAGGAAAATTATCCCACACATGATCTAGAGCTTGCAGCTGTAGTCCATGCACTTAAAACTTGGCGACATTACCTTCTCGGTAATCGTTGCGATATCTTCACCGATCACCAAAGTTTGAAATATATCTTCACCCAACCAGATTTGAATCTTAGGCAAAGACGTTGGGTTGAGTTGATCTCGGATTACGACTTAGGAATAACTTACACTCCGGGCAAAGCCAATGTCATGGCTGATGCGCTAAGCCGTAAGTCCTATTGTAACAACCTGATGTTACAACAAAGTCAACCATTTCTCCATGAGGAATTTCGCAAGCTAAACCTTCACATTGTTCCTCGAGGATTCCTATCCACCCTGGTGGCGAAACCTACCCTTATGGATCAGATCATTAAGGCACAGAAGGTAGATCCGGGAATCTCCCGTATTAAGAGAAACATTAAGAAAGGAGTCGCGAATTGTTTCTCCATTGATGATCAAGGTGTCGTATACTTTGGGAATCGCCTAGTGGTTCCAAAGGCACGAAACCTGAGGCGGCTGATCCTTAAGGAAGCTCATGAATCCCCTCTCACCATTCATCCCGGTAGTACTAAAATGTATCAAGACCTACGCCAGAGGTTTTGGTGGACAAGGATGAAGAGAGAAATCGCTCAATACATTGCTAGCTGCGACGTTTGTCGCCGTGTTAAAGCAGAGCATCAACGGCCTACTGGCACTCTTCAACCTTTGGCTATTCCCGAATGGAAATGGGATAAAATCAGTATGGATTTCATCACTGGGTTTCCCAGGACCAAGAGAGGGAAAAATGCCATCTTCGTCGTGATCGACCGACTTTCCAAAGTAGCCCACTTTCTACCTGTTCGTGAGAGTATCACCGCTAGCCAGCTAGCCGATTTATACATCTCCCGAATAGTGTCTCTTCATGGTGTTCCATTGGAAATTAACTCAGACCGTGGGAGTCTCTTCACCTCTCGATTTTGGGAAAGTTTCCAAAATGCTATGGGAACTCGTCTCTCCTTTAGCACCACCTTCCATCCTCAATCAAGTGGTCAAGTGGAACGAGTCAATCAAATTCTGGAAGGTATGCTCCGAGCCTCTGTCATCTCGTTCGGAATGAGTTGGGAGAAATGCCTTCCATTCGCGGAGTTTGCTTATAACAATATCAAGCCAGCCTAGGCAAGGCTTCTTTCGAAGTTCTCTATGGACAAAGATGTCGAACGCCTCTTAACTGGTCAGAAACCGGGGAAAGACAACTCTTTGGCCCGGATATAATTCAGGAAGCAGAAGAGCAGGTTCGCGTTATTCGTGAGAAATTGAAAACAGCCCAATCTCGTCAAAAGAGTCAATATGATCGTAAACATAAGCCTATGACTTATGAAGTCGACGAGAAGGCTTACCTCCGGGTTACTCCGTTAAAGGGAACCCATCGTTTTGGTATCAAAGGCAAATTGGCTCCTCGTTACATTGGACCCTTTCGTATTCTTGCCAAACGAGGATAAGTTGCCTAACAATTGGAACTACCCCCGCATCTTTCCAGAGTTCACGATGTCTTCCACGTTTCACAACTCAGGCGTTGCTTCGCGGATCCTATCCGTGGAGTGGACCACGAAATGCTTGATCTACAAGATAATCTCTCCTATCGGGAATATCTCGTTCGAATCCTTGATCAGGCCGAGCGTACCACTAGACGTCAGAATATCAAATTTCTCAAGGTTCAATGGTCACACCATTCCGAGAAAGAAGCCACTTGGGAAAGGGAGGATCGTCTTCGACTCGAGTACCCCACCTTCTTCCAAAGGATCCTAAATCTCGGGACGAGATTCTTTTGAGTGGGGGTGAGTTGTCACACCCTAGTTAGTTCAAGCATTAGAGTGTGCATCATGTTTAAATTTCTTTTAAATTTGAAATGGGGAAGGCAGAACCCCCAACACCCCCCTGGAAACAACTAGGGTTTACTAAAATTATTGTCAATGAACCTGAAATGCCCTTCTAAAAAGTTCACCTTTTTGTCTTGGGTTAAAACCTTTGGCAAAATTGGTGCACAATTTTCTAGGTCAACAGAAGGTCATTGAATTAAATCATAAGTATTTGAATTTGGGCATTTAAATGCTATAAAATAATCTAAATGCTCAAATAATTCTGGGAATAAATGTTTCCTGTTGGAAATAATCTAAACAGAGGCCACATTTATTTTCAGGATTTTTGGAAACATTTTAGTATTTTATTTAAAGCCCAACAGTTGCAGTTAAATAGAAAACAGAAACTAAATAAAAAAAGAGGAGAAAGGAGCCACCTGGGCCTTACCTGTGCTGGCCCAGCCTGCTGGCACTGCCAGTCGTCGTCCTCCTCGCGCCAGAAGGACGCGGAGCGCGTGCTCGCTCGCGCCGGCCACGCGCCGGCCACCTGCTGCTTCCGCCGACGCCCCGGAGACGCCCTAAAGCGCCACGCGACCCCCCACATCTCCCTCTCATCCTCCCGCACTCTACCCCTCGTCTCTCTCATTCTTCCCCGTGACGGCCAAACGCGTCCTTCGCCGCCGATCGCCATAGTTGCCACTACAGCCACTCCCTCGCCTCCCCGACGAGCCCATCAGCTCCGCCACGACTCCCTCGTCCTCCCCACCGAGCCACGCTTCGCCGGAAGCCCTGCTTCGCCGCCCTCGTCCTCGTCTTCAACCTGGGGCACCCGAGCCATCTCCGGTCAATTCGCCGCCGCCAGGACCTCCCCGAGCCCGCTGACCCCCTCTCCGACTCCGCTATGAGCTCCTCTTCCTTTCCCCTCTTCTCTCGTGCTCGCGCTCGTTCCCTAGCTCCATTTTCCACCACGGCCGAGAGCTTCTCGCCACCGGCCATGGCGCAGCCGTGGCCACAGCCGTGCAAGCCCACAACGGAGCGCCTCACCGTGCTCAGTGCAGCACCAGGAACCCGTAGCCACCCCCAGTTCTCCCTCCCGTGCACCGTAGCATCGAATCCGACCTCGCCCGAACTCCGGCCGCCGCCACGAGCTCGATTCCGGCGAGCTCGCTCCACCCCAGCTCCTCCCACTTGCCCCACTAGATGCGCACAAGCCCCAGCTACACGTAGCACGTCTTCACCGTCGATTTGGTCGCCTGAGGGCGTTTTCCGAAGCCCTCCGCCGTCTCGGCCTCGCCAGCGACTCAACGCCGGCGGGATTAGCCCTGTTGACCGGCGGATTTGACCACTGACGTGGACTGGGTGGGCCCAGTTGACTCCCTAGAGACAAGTGGGCCCCCCCTCTACTAATTATCCAGATTAGTTTCTAACTAAAATTAGTTAGTTTAATTAGTATAGTCACTGACTAGTGGGCCCTGCCCAGTAATTAGGCTAACTAAACGTAGTTAGTGCACTGAGAGGCTGACAGAAGGGGCCCACCAGTCAGGTTTGAGCTGGGCTGGCGCCTTTGACCTGCTAACGTCACCCTGACGCAATGCCTGACGCAGTAATTGATTTTCTGGGTTTATTCTTATTCAGGAAATTCCAGAAAATAGTTCAAACTTCAAAGATTCATAGAAATTCAACCATAGCTCCAAATGAGATAAATTATATATGAAAAATTATCAAAAAAATTCAATCTATCCATCTGTAATGGTTTCATGCAATACAAAACAAGTTTACCTTGCTGTTTAAGCAGAATAAGGAAATGCACTATTAAGGCCATGTTTAATGAGCTAATATTTGAATCTTTGATTCAAATGAGTTCATTCCTTTCTATTATAACTTGCATTAGGCCAAGACACATTCATATTGCCATGTCATAGCATGCATCATATTGTTGCATATCGTCATGTATTGATTGTGTTCCGATGTGTTCTTCGTGGTAGGTTCTGCCTCTGAGGATATTCACGAGTATCCAACTGAAGGGCAGTATCCCACTACCACTCCATCAGGCAAGCAACCATTGATCATTCCGATACAAACCCATGTTCTCGCTTCTGCTCTTGTTTACTGCATTAAGACAACGCGATTCAAACTGCTGTGTGCTACGGTAGTTGAACCCTTATCCTCTGCATGACCTGTCATTGCCACAGTAACTAGATGAAACCCACTAGCATGTGTAGGAGTTGATTGAGCCATGTATGTGATTCCTACCTTGCTATGCATGCTATGCTTAGAGTTGTGTCAGGTCTGGTTCATCTGGGTGATGGGCTAGAGTGAAATGCTTATGTCGGTAATGTGAGGGATGCGTTGAACATGTTTTGGTAAAGGTATCGATGAGAGGCCATGTAGGAGTACATGGTGGGTTGTTTCATTGAGGCCGTCCCTAAGAACTGAGATCTGTATGTGTGATTTAAGATGCAGTTACTACCGTACATTGGGCCCGAAACCAATGGACCCTCGCGGCTTCTTAACCACCCTAGTACTCTGTCCAGGAGTTGCAAATAGTTTCTGGTGCTTGTAGGTTATGTGTTGGCGGTCGTGCGTAGCGCTGACCCAAGGGGTGTGCTATGTTGCGGTAGATACACCATGGCATGGTGTACCGAGTCACCCGTTTGGTGTCTCGGGAACCCTGTTCACATCGTTCGGGGCCGTATGTGGAAACCTCGGCCGGACTCCCTGCGGATGGAACCTGGATAGGCGATAAACCTGGACTAGAGACTGAAGTGTTTAGGTAGGCCGTGGCCGACACCCTCGTTGGGCTTCCGCTTGAAGGTTGCCGAGTACATGTCGTGTAAACGGCGGTAAGTGGTGAAAGCGTGTATGAAGAAGTACACCCCTGCAGGGTATAAACTATTCGAATAGCCGCGTCCGCGGTAAAGGACTACTTGGTTGCCTATACAGTTCATAGACAAGTTAATGGATACTACTAAAAGACTCAAGATAAGTGTGAGTACCGAGGATGGCCCTCTCGTAGGATGACGAGGGAGGATCCCCGGTGGAGTATTGTGTTGGTGAGTAGTGGGCTCGTGTGCGAAAACCATTTTACTGGTGGAGTTCCGTAGGATAGCTTAGCCAAGAGTCAAAGCTGGCTTGCTGCACCAACCCCACCCCCTTCTTGAGAATAAGCATGTATAGTAGGTTCTGATGTAAGACTTGCTGAGTACCTTTGTACTCATGTTTGCTTATTTATTGTTTTCAGACGACAACACTGCCCCCTCCGACGGGTTTTATGTAGACCTTGACGTCGACGAGTGACTAGCCACCCAGGTGGTGATCCTGGCCATGGAGGGCCCTATGTAGTTAGACAGGCTTCGAGAAGCCTTCTTTCTTTCTAGAGTCTGTACTCAGACTAGTTGCTTCCGCATGTGCTTGTATGTTTGTATGACTTGAGTGTCGGGTCATGTGACCCCTATCTGTATGAACATGTTATGTATGGCTCTCTAGAGCCTTTAAATAAAGTACTTGATTTGTAGAGTTTTGTTGTGATGCCATGTTGTATGTACTCATATCGGGCATATTGTGTGTATGTTTGAAATGCTTGCTATGAGTGGGATCCGACAATCTAGTTGTTTATCCTTGGCAGCCTTTCATATGGGGAAATGTAGTCTAGTGCTCCTCGAGCCATAGTAGTCCGCTACAGCCCGGTTCACCGGAGTCCTGCTAGCCCAGCACTACTGTTCAGGACACTTGACTGGACGGCATGTGTTTCACTTCGTCCCTATGTCTGTCCCTTCGGGGAAATGTCACACGGTGACTTCCGGAGTCCTGCCTAGCCTGCTGCAGCCCGGGGTTCCCCGGAGTCCTGTTAGCCCAGTGCTACAGCCCGGAATCACTCGTTGATGACCGACATGTTCGATGTGATTCATGTATGCCTGTCTCCATAGGTCTGTGCCGCTTTGGGTTCACGACTAGCCATGTTGGCCCGGGTTCTCTGTCATATGGATGCTAGCGACACTATCATATACGTGAGCCAAAAGACGCAAACGGTCCCGGGCCATGGTAAGGCGACACCCGTGGGATACCGTGCGTGAGGCCGCAAAGTGATATGAGGTGTTACCGGCTAGATCGATGTGACCTGGAATCAGGGTCCTGACACAAATTCACAACTACTCAACTAGCACGACTCTAATATCACCATCTCCATATCTCAAAACAATTATCAAGTATCAAACTTCTCATAGTATTCAACACACTCATAAGAGAATTTTATTATTCTTGAATACCTAGCATATTAGGATTTTAAGCAAATTACCATGCTATTTAAGACTCTCAAAATAATCTAAGTGAAGCATGAGAGTTCATCTATTTCTTAAAAATAAAACTACCACCATGCTCTAAAAGGATATAAGTGAAGCACTAGAGCAACAACAAACTACTCCGAAAGATATAAGTGAAGATCAATGAGTAGTCGAATAATTATGCAACTATGTGAAGACTCTCTAACATTTAAGAATTTCAGATCTTGGTATTTTATTCAAAAAGCAAGCAAATCCTAACAAAATAGATTGACTCTCCAAGCAAAACACATATCATGTGGCGAATAAAAATATAGCTCCAAATAAAGTTACCGATGAACGAAGACGAAAGAGGGGATGCCTTCCGGGGCATCCCCAAGCTTAGGCTTTTGGTTGTCCATGAATTTTACCTTGGGGTGCCATGGGCATCCCCAATCTTAGGTTCTTGCCACTCCTTGTTCCATAGACCATCGAATCCTTACCCAAAACTTGAAAACTTCACAACACAAAACTTAACAGAAAACTCGTAAGCTCCGTTAGTATAAGAAGGTAAAACACCACTTCAAGGTACTGTAATGAACTCATTCTTTATTTATATTGGTGTTAAACCTACTGTATTCCAACTTATCTATGGTTCATACCCTCCAATACTACTCATAGATTCATCAAAATAAGCAAACAACACATCGAAAACAGAATCTGTCAAAAACAGAACAGTCTGTAGTAATCTGGATCAAACATATACTTATGGAACTCATAAAATTCTCAAATAAATTTCTGGACCTGAGGGATTTATCTATTAATCATATGCAAAAATAATTAACTAAATATCACTCTACAAATAAAAATGGCAGCAATTCTCGTGAGCGCTAAAGTTCCTGTTTTTTACAGCATGATCAAGAATACTTTCCCCAAGTCTTCCCAAAGGTTCTACTTGGAACAAACACTAATTAAAATCATAAAACCACATCTAAGAAGAGGCTAGATGAATTATTTATTACTAAAAAGTAACAAAAAGCAAGGAACAAAAATAAAATTGGGTTGCCTCCCAACAAGCGCTATCATTTAACGCCCCTAGCTAGGCACGATGATTTCAATGATGCTCACATAAAGGATAAGAATTGTAACATAAAGAGAGCATCATGAAGAATATGACTAGAACATTTAAGTCTAACATACTTCCTATGCATAGGGATTTTGTGAGCAAACAACTTGTGGGAACAATAATCAACTTGCATAGGATGGTAAAACAAGCATAACTTCAAAACTTTAAGCACATAGAGAGGAAACTTGATATTATTGTGATTCCTACAAGCATATATTCCTCCCTCATAATAATTTTCAGTAGCATCATGAATGAATTCAACCATATAACCGGCACCTAAAGCATTCTTTTCATGATCTACAAACATAGAAATTTTACTACTCTCCACATAAGAAAAATCCTTCTCATGAATAATAGTGGGAGCAAACTCAACAAATAATTATCATGTGAGGCATAATCCAATTGAAAACTAGAATCATGATGATAAGTTTCATGGTTATCATTATTCTTAATAGCATACAAGTCATCACAATAATCATCATAGATAGCAACTTTGTTCTCATAATCAATTGGAACCTCTTCCGGAATAGTGGATTCATCACAAAATAAAGTCATGACCTCTCTGAATCCACTTTCATAAATATAATCATCATAAATAGGAGGCATGCTTTCATCATAATAAATTTGCTCATCAAAGCTTGGGGAACAAAAAATATCATCTTCATCAAACATAGCTTCCCCAAGCTTGTGGCTTTGCATATCATTAGCATCATGGATATTCAAGGAATTCATACTAACAACATTGAAATCATGCTCATCATTCAAATATTTAGTGCCAAACATTTTATAGATTTCTTCTTCTAGCACTTGAGCACAATTTTCCTTTCCATCATACTCACGAAAGATATTAAAAAGGTGAAGCGTATGAGACAAACTCAATTCCATTTTTTTATAGTTTTCTTTTATAAACTAAACTAGTGATAAAACAAGAAACTAAAAGACTCGATTGCAAGATCTAAAGATATACCTTCAAGCGCTAACCTCCCCGGCAACGGTGCCAGAAAAGAGCTTGATGTCTACTACACGACCTTCTTCTTGTAGACGTTGTTGGGCCTCCAAGTGCATAGGTTTGTAGGACAATAGCAATTTCCCTCAAGTGGATGACCTAAGGTTTATCAATCCGTAGGAGGTGTAGGATGGAGATGGTCTCTCTCAAGCAACCCTGCAACCAAATAACAAAGAGTCTCTTGTGTCCCCAACACACCCAATACAATGGTAAATTATATAGGTGCACTAGTTAGGCGAAGAGATGGTGATACAAGTGCAATATGGATAGTAGATAAAGGTATTTGTAATATGAAAATATAAAAACAGCAAGGTAACGAATGATAAAAGTGAGCGTAAACGGTATTGCAATGATAGGAAATAAGGCCTAGGGTTCATACTTTCACTAGTGTAAGTCCTCTCAACAATACTAACATAATTGGATCATAAAACTATCCCTCAACATGCAACAAAGAGTCACTCCAAAGTCACTAATAGCGGAGAACGAACGAAGAGATTATGGTAGGGTACGAAACCACCTCAAAGTTATTCTTTCCAATCAATCAGTTGGGCTATTCCTATAATTGTCACAAACAGCCCTAGAGTTCGTACTAGAATAACACCTTAAGATACAAATCAACCAAAATCCTAATGTCACCTAGATACTCCAATATCACCTCAAGTATCCATGGGTATGATTATACGATATGCATCACACAATCTCAGATTCATCTATTCAACCAACACAAAGGACCTCAAAGAGTGCCCCAAAGTTCTACCGGAGAATCACGACGAAAACGTGTGCCAACCCCTATGCATAGGTTCATGGGCGGAACCCTCAAGCTGGTCACCAAAACATACATCAAGTGAATCACGTGATATCCCATTGTCACCACAGATATCCATGGCAAGACATACATCAAGTGTTCTCACATCTTTAAAGACTCAATCCGATAAGATAACTTCAAAGGGGAAACTCAATTCATTACAAGAGAGTAGAGGGGGGGAGAAACATCAAAGGATCCAAATATAATAGCAAAGCTCGCGATACATCAAGATCGTACCATCTCAAGAACACAAGAGAGAGAGATCAAACACATAGCTACTGGTACATACCCTCAGCCCCGAGGGAGAACTACTCCCTCCTCGTCATGGAGAGCACCGGGATGATAAAGATGGCCACCGGAGAAGGATTGCCCCCTCCGGCAGGGTGCCGGAACGGGTCTAGATTGGTTTGTGGTGGCTACGGAGGCTTCTGGCGGCGGAACTCCCGATCTAATCTCCGTTCTGGAAGTTTTAGGGTATGTGGAGTTATATAGGCAGAAGAAGCACGTCAGGGGAGCCACGAGGGCCCCACGAGGCAGGGGGCACGCCCCAGGGGGTGGGCGCGCCCCCTACCCTTGTGAGCTCCTCCTTCCTTCTTTGACGTGGGGTCCAAGTCCATCTGGTTGCTTTCGTTCCAAAAATAACTTCTCTAGTTGATTTCGTTCCGTTTCGACTCCGTCTGATATCCCTTTTCTTCAAAACACTGAAATAGGCATAAAACAGCAAATCTGGGTTGGGCCTCTGGTTAATAGGTTAGTCCCAAAAATAATATAAAAGTGGAAAATAAAGCCCAATATTGCCCAAAACAGTAGATAATATAGCATGGAGCAATCAAAAATTATAGATACGTTGGAGACGTATCAGTCACCACCAGAGCCTTTGGCACGCGAAGACTACTTTTGTCAGATAGCTTGTACTAGATGTCCCCCTTCAAATTGGCCATTGTGGGATCCCTTCCCGCCTAATATTTGGGAAGAGGACCCGGGCCTCTATATATAGGACTAGCCACCACCATATGGAGGGATCGAATTCTGATCCGAGAGAGAATCCTCGACCACACACACCAAGCACAAGAACACCTTGTCTCAGGAGGCTGTTCTTCCCTTGTAATTGTTCATCCTCAGCCCCAGAGGCAATCCACCACACCACACCGGAGTAGGTTATTACACCACATCGGTGGCACGAACCAGTATAAATCTTGTGTCTTGCGTTCTTTAGGTCCGTCGAGCTAGGCCATGAAATCATGATGCATGCGAGCTAGAGAGGGGGAGAGATCTTTGAGCGCACCCCGGTGTTCGAACCTCAAGGGTTGTGCCGGAACCCGAAATCCGACATTTGGCGCGCCAGGTAGGGGTGCGCCGAAGCTCTGCCCCCCCCCCCCCCCCCCCCGATGGCCTCGCCGCTCCGACCGACTCTCATGGACGCCGCCGCTTCTCCGACTGGATCGACGGGCACCCGGCCCTCAACAGTGTCGTGGGGCTCCGGGCCTTCACCCCCACCTTGCGGTGGGTACAATGGCCGCACAAGTTCAAGCCGGAGATGCCGCCCCATTACAATGGTGCGGCGGATCCGGCAGCCTTCCTACTAGCATACGAGGAGGCCGTCTTGGAGGCCGGAAGCTACGGTAAAGTCGTGGCCAACTGGCTCCCAATGGCCCTGGCTGGCATGCCGTGCGCTTGGCTCCTCCATCTGCCGGAATCTCATGTGGCCTCCTGGGAGGATCTGCGCGACCTCTTCATCGCGCGCTTCGGGGGACCAGCAGCCCTCGTCGACGCAGCTCTCCTCAGTGGCTCGCAGGCGCTGCCCTCGAATCATCACGCCAAGCCATTCTTTCTCCAGATCAGCGCCATGTCCACACGGCAGGGGGCTCCCCGGGTTGGGCGGCGCCCAAGGCCGACCTGACCTTCAACTCGGGGGATCACCTAGTCACCACCGTCGTCTCGAGTGTGCTTCTGATGCTTTGCACGCCCACCATCTGCAGCGTAGCCGTAACCAAGACAATCATCGACGGCGGCGCCGGCCTCAACGTGCTCTCCGTGGAGGCTTCCAGCCTCCTTCACGTACCACTTGAGCGGCTCCGCTCCAGCAAGCCTTTCTTCGGGGTCGGCGGCGGCTCCTCTGACCCCCTGGGGCGGATCCGTCTCCCCATAACTTTCGGCACATGCCACAACTACCGCACCGAGCTAATCGACTTCAACATCACCCACATTGGCTTGCCGTACAATGCCATCTTTGGGTACCCGGCACTGGCCCAATTCATGGCAACTACCTATCCTGCCTACAACCTCATGAAGATGCCAGGAATCGAGGGCATCCTCACCGTGGCCGGAGACACCAAGGAAGCCGTGGCGGCCCTCAAGCTCGCCTTCAGGGCCACGGCGGCAGCTTGCCCGGCCGACAAGGCAGTTTCCAGAACCAAGGGGGCTGCGCCGACCAAGAAGAAGCAGCTATTCACTCAAGGTCAAGCCAAGACGAAGCAAATACCGGTTGATGCGGACGGGGCCTCTCACGCTACATTTACCATAGGTGCCGACCTCGCCCCGGATCAAGGAAAGGAGTTGGTGGACTTCTTGCGAGCAAGCAAGGAAGTATTCGCCTGGGAGCCTAAGCAGCTAGTTGGGGTCCCAAGAGGAGTGATTGAGCATCATCTGAGGGTGTGTCCCAATGTGCGCCCTGTGAAGCAGAAGACGAGGCAACAATCCACGGAGAAGCAGTCTTTCATCGTTCAGGAAACTCGCAAGCTGGAAGCAGCAGGTGTCATTCGCGAGGTACGGTACCCAGAGTGGCTGGCAAACCCGGTCGTCGTGCCGATGAAAGGAGGGAAGGAACGCATATGTGTCGACTTCACCAACCTCAATAAGGCTTGCCCTCAGGACCCATTCCCGCTTGCCGCACATCGACCAGATTGTCGACTCCACCACGGTGTGTGATTTGCTATGTTTCCTGGATGTGTTCTCAGGCTACCACCAGATCAAGATGGCGGTGGAAGATGTGGAGAAAATGGCTTTCTTGACCCCATGCGGGATATACTGCTACACTTGCATGCCATTCGGACTGCGCAATGCAGGAGCGACCTTCCAGTGGCTGATGCCCATCGCCTTGGGGCGGCATCTTGGAAGAAACACTGAGGCCTACGTCGATGACATTGTGGTAAAGTCTCGGGAGGCGAGAACTTTGATTCAGGACCTAGAGGAGACCTTCGCGAGCCTGCGCCAGGTGGACTTGCGGCTCAACCCAGAGAAGTGCGTATTTGGTGTCCCTTTCGGCAAGCTGCTGGGCTTCCTCGTGTCCAATAGAGGGATCGAGGCCAACCTGGAGAAGGTCAAGGCAATCGAAGACATGATCCCACCGCAAAACCTAAGGAGATGCAGAAGCTCGCAGGCTGCGTGACTTCGTTGGGGCGCTTCATCTCCAAGTTAGGCGAGTGTGCCTTGTCGTTCTTCAAGCTGATGAAGAAGAAGGGTCCATTCGAGTGGACCCCCGAGGCCGACCTGGCATTTCAAGACCTCAAGAGATACCTGACTAGCCCGCCGGTGATGGTGGCACCTCATCCCCGCGAGCCCTTGGTACTCTTCCTGTCTGCCACACCCCACTCCGCCAGCGCGGTGCTAGTGGCCCTCAGAGAGGATCCCCAAGTCAAGGGCCCACAAGATGGAGCCGCCCAGCCGGATGAAGCTGCACAACACCAAGGCGATGCTCCTGAGATAGCAGCTGCCCCGACCAGTCATCAGGCCCCAGGAGTTGGAGACCCACAGGAAGCACCTCAGTCTCCGGGAGCCAGAAACTCCGTCAACTCTCCCACCCTTGTCGAGCACCCAGTATACTTCGCCACCATAGTGCTGCGAGATGCGAGGGCATGATACCCCATGCCTCAGAAGCTCTTGCTCGCGCTCCTGGTGGTCTCGCGCAAGCTACGCCACTACTTCAAAGGTCACCCCATCAAGGTCGTTTCAGCTTACCCATTGGAGAGAATGCTCAGAAGTCCCAATGCTGCAGGAAGGGTCGCTGAATGGAACATCAAGCTGCAAGCGTTTGACTTGGAGTTCAGCACAACCAGGGTCATCAAGGGGGCTGCGCTCGCCGACTTTGTGGCAGAATGGACCGATACCCCGGAGCTCAAAGCGGGCGAGAACCGATCCCTCTTGCCAGGGAGTGAAGCGTCGGATGGCTGGGTCATGTACTTCGACAGCATGTACGCGCGCCAGGGCGCGGGGGCTAGAGCCGTGCTCATCTTGCCCACTCAGGACAAGCTTTACTACGCCATGCAGCTCTGCTTCCAGCGGGGCGAGAAGGTCTCCAACAACATCGCAGAGTACGAGAGTCTCATCACCGGTCTCAAATTTGTGGCGGCCCTGGGGGTGAAACTCACCATCAAGGGAGACTCACAGCTCCTCGTCAACTTCTCCAACAAGGTGTACGAGCCAAAGGATGAGCACATGGAGGCATACCTCGCAGAGGTGCGCAAAATAGAGAAGCAGTTCCTGGGACTAGAGCTACAGCATGTGCCTCGTGGCACCAACAAAGAGGCCGACGACATCGCCAAAAGGGCATCCAAGCGGCTGCCCCAAGAGCCTGGCGTCTTCGAGGAGTGGCTCTTCAAGCCTTCGGCAGCACCTCCGCCTGTGTAGCCGACGCCACCTTAGGAGGAACTCCCCCAGCCACCAGCCTCGGGAGCCCCCGTCTACGGCCCGGCCTCAGGAGCGCGGCTCCTCTCACTACAAAAAAATACACTTCCGTGATGATACGTGTTTGTCACAGTAGGTCACGTTTTCTATCATGCATGTACATCCATGACAAATTCATGACAGAATCAAGATAGTCATACATGTGATGTCGTAGAAGTGTTCCATGACATTGCCAAAATTATCATCACGGAAGTGTCCACTTCCATGATGATATATCGCGCGTCACAGAAGTGCTTTCATCAAGGGTGACCGACACGTGGCATCCACCGTAACGGAACGCCGTTAAGCTATCGGGTCCGGTTTTGGATCTGATAACCCGTTAACAGCCCCGGCCATTGGGGATTTTCCATGTGTAAAATCATCATTGGCTGGAGGAAACACATGTCGGCTCACCGTTGGGACAGATGTCATCCACTCATTGGACCCAAGGCGCCTATGATACGTCGACACATGGCATGGCCCAACAGAGACCCATATAGGTTAAAAAGGCCGGCCCAGTCAAAGGCCCATAGTACTTACTCAGGTACTAGTGGGCCAGCCCAATAACGGTCTGCTTAATAAAGGCCCATTTACGGCCTGAAGCCAGATCTGGCCCATTAATTTTTGCCGAATATTTGGGCCCATTTATGGCCCGAAGCCAAATCTGGCCCGTTAATTGTTCACCGAATATTTGTGCCCAATTACAGCCCAGTGACTTTCGGTGTGTTAGAGGCCTGATGTAGACATGGGCCCATTTCAGCCCGGTGTGACTTTCGCCTGGGAATGGCCCATGGTGCCGATGGGCCATATATGGTCCGAGGGACATCGGGCCCACTAACGGCCCGTGATAAAGGTGGCAACAGTTAAGCCCAACGTGAATTTGGCCTTGTTAAAGGCCTATCGCATAATTCGGCTCGTTGACGTCTGTACTAAGCTTTCAGCCTCTTAAAGGCCCATGATATCAGTGGGCCAACTAAGGCCCGAGATATGTTTCGGCCTGGTAACTGCCCGTGATATAACTGGGCCCAAAGAAGCCCGGTCTACATTTCAGCCTGCTGAAGGCCCGTCGACGACTAGTGAAAATTGAGGCCCAATATGCATTGCGGCCTGCTAAAGGCCCATGGTTTCATCTAGGCCGTAGCAGGCCAGTACAATATTCAGCCTGTTAATGGCCCAATGCTACCTGGGCCAAACTAAGTGATGGGTCCACACAAGGCCCAACTAAAATATAGGCCAGTGTAAGTTGTGGGCCTCGCGCAAAGTGTGAAGGCCCCAATCATTTGGGCCCAAGAAAGATGCAGGCTGGCCCAATTGTGGCCCGCTAAACACCATGCCCGTTAGAGGCGAATGTTTCGGCCCGGTCCACTACATCTGATTTTTTTTCAAATAGCGAATGATGGCAGTAACTAGTAGGAATTAAGAACAAACCTACTCTATGCAATAAAGAAATTGCGGCATAGTAACTAAGAATAAGCCTACACTATACAATGAAGGATTTATGGTATATTACATCCACTGGGCATTGAAGTTCGCCACCAGTGATCATAAAGCGCAATGAATAATTTGATTAAAAAAACTAGGCACCATTGTAGCGTAACAAAATAATACTGAACCAAGACCACTTCCAAGACAATTCAATAAAGGTTAGCCTTGCGCGGGAACTGTTGCGCAAGCTGCTGAGCAAGGCTGTGAGACCGGCCTAGCAAGTCGGTCATAGCTTCCAGGTGTAGCTGCTTAGCGATGAGGTTCTCATTGGTGTTCTCCGCAATCTTTCTTAGAGATAGGACTTCAAGTCAAAGTTGAGTTGCAGAATGCCTTTCTGCTAGAACTTGGGACTGAAGAAGTCGAACTAATTCAGACAATGAATTCTGTGAGCTTGTTTGACTGCTAGTCTCAAGTAACTTGAACAATGCATCAAGACAAGACTTTGGGTCTGTCTCGCTATCTTCAAGATGTTTTGCCTTCTTTGCTGCAATATATGTTGGGTTTGTTGCACAGCCTTCAGCAGACTTGTGCATGCCATCAGGCATATCACCCTGAAACAAAGCAAAGAGATGACAGGTTTTGCACGTGTATAAACAAACATGATAACTGTGCTGTCAATTCCATCCAATTTCTAATTAGAAAATAAAGAGTAAGTTCAAAATATCAATAGCATAATTTGGCATTGTTCATAATGCGGGGAGCTTCACCACACTACTGGATTACCATGTCAACATAACAATCATAGATGAAGAGCAAATAAAATCATTGTATCTATTTTGGTTAATGTGCATGGCATGTTGTTCATATCATCAGCCACATCAGTAAGATAAAACAGGAGATGACAAGGTGCAAACGTGGGCTGCTTCACCACACACTGGATTATAGATCCACAAAAAAAAGCATACATATAGGCAGTATTGAGTAATGTGCATGGTTTGAATAAGGAATTTGGTTTTACAAGTAAAACTTAGAACTTACGGTTCTTGCGAACATGCATTTTGGTAGAAACAACAAACTAAACAGCAGTAAACGATAGGGAGTATGAGCAAATTAAACAGTAGTTGAGGATAAAGGCTTTAGAAGGACTGGCTTACATTAACAGTTAACACCGGCTTTATAATGCCCTTCTCCATGTCAAGGGAAGGATAACTCAAGAATTTCAGCACAGAATCTTCTTCATAAGCATTGCCCGTAGTCTACATTTTGTAGAGACTAATTATAGATATGATAATACTGGAAGGGATAGAGGATAATGAAGATAAGATGCAGATTGATGCTACATAATCAACTACCAATCCCTGGAAGTACAAGCATTACAGGACAAAATGTACTTACAAGAGCAATGGGCTACACTTCTGCACTCGCATTGTCTGCGTATTCTACTTTTTGGTAAGATTAAATATAGATCTGATATTTTTTAGTAAATGGTGGGCGAGCGAGATAAGATGCAGAATGCTACACAATGAACCAATGCCTCTTCCCATAATAAAAGAGTGTTTTGAACACTGGTGTACTATACAAAACGTTCTTATATTGTGGGACGGAGGGAGTAGTTGTTAATGTAAGAACAGTAATATACGATGTTCAGTCCTTACAAGAGGACTGCAGAGCTAAACCTCTTCAAAAGCATTGGGTTGATTCTAAATTTATTTAAGAGTCCATATAGATCTTATAATGTCCACCAAATGGACGATAACGAGGCTAACATGTGCAGTGATGCTACATAATCAAACAACTATGAAAGTAAGTATGGTCATACAGGGCAAGAGGTACTCACAAGAGCAATGCAGTGTGCAGTATAGTTGCAAGATTTTGTGGTCCCTTGAGAACGAATGTTCTTCTACTAATAGTTTTCGTACAAGTGAGACGTTAAGGCAAATGCAGAAATGTAGTTCAAATTGTTATGTGATATCATAGATAGTACCTTACGCTGTAGCCGAGACCAATGTCTAACAATATTATTCCAGTCACTGTCGGATAAATGTAGGACCGGAGACTTTACAGCAATTTTGTTTAGAGGCTTGCCATCAAAGTGCGCTTGCCTCAGGTAGGAACGATACTTCACCAATGAGTTCTTGAAAAGCGCAACCAACCCTTGCTTGTCTTCACAATACAGTTTGGTCCTCGCCTATTTAAAAGAATGAAATCTTGTGTCTTCTGTCAGCAGAAACATATGCAATAATGACCATGAATAACATTAGTACATTACTTACGTGTAAGTTCCGGAGGAATACTGGAAATTGTTCTGTGCCTGCGGTATAATCTTTACATGAAGGAAAGATGCGCACAAAGTTCCTGACAACAATATAAGCTTTGTCTTCTAAACTGGGAAGAAATGGAACAGGGGTCCTATTTGCTGCAATTGGGGCTCTCTCTGGTTCGAAAAGGTATTTGGCAACTGGATTTGGTGTACTCTTTGCTGGAATGGTGGTTTTGCGTCGTAGAGCTGGTGCTATGTCAACTGGCATAATCATAATGTTTGCTGCAGTTGGGGTCTGCTGAGTTGGGGCATCAGAAATGACCAGTGTATTAGGGCTAGAGTGTGCTACAGTTGGGGTGTTTTGTGGGTCAGGTGATATTGCAACTACACCTAATGGGTTATTTGATTTATCAGGTGCCACAACCTTTTCCAAATACTTTGCTTGTGCTCCTCCACGATCAGCAATCACCCACTTCCTTTTGAACGTTTGATACACAAGAACAGCATTTGAATGGATAAATATGGTATGATGATAGATGGAATATGTAATGAAAATGGATAGGCAGGCTGTATTCACATACACGATGTGTAAACTAAGCTAATGGCAGTTCAACAAAGTAGAAGCAATGCAAAGCATCAGTTGCAAGATAGGTGCGACAAATATAACCTTGGAAAGTTAGAGCAAGCACCTTGATGGGTGAATAAGATAGGGCATCTTCCTCTGTCTCCTCCACTAGGGAGCTACATTGACTTAGGTCTCCCTCTAGCTCAGAATCACTGTTAGGATCATATTCTGAGCATGAATGTGTAGGTGGAGAGCGTTTGCATTACATTGCATCCAGACTTGATTTCAGTCCCTTAATGCCAAGTTTGACAGCCATGGCATTGTTCCGCTTTATTCTTTTCATGCGCGCAAGCTCATAATCATTATGATGCTGTTCAGAATCTGAGATTCATGAAAACATAAAAAGTAGTCAGATTGTCTATGGAATGCATTGCGGATTCAACTCGAAGAGTGTCTCCCTATAAACCCCTGCATATGCAAAGTTCACCCCCCCCCCAACCGTGCCGACCAGACCACACATAGAAATACAAACCCCTTATGTCTCTATAACAGGCAGACACACATTTCAAAACTAAAGTAGTAACATTAGAATTATATGAAATTTGTATTTGAACAAATAAACTAAGGAATTATGAGTGGCATGATGTTTAGCTTCAAGGGTGGAGTGTCGGTAGTGCGACACAAAGCAAGTAGGCAGATTGTATTCCATGTAGAAGATCAAAGCCTATGTAAAAGCTGGAAATGACACTTTCTTTCTATACAATGCAGTGTTCGTTGCCCACACATGATGGAAGAGATCACATAGAGAAATACTATTCACTCATGTCTACGGTTGCAGTATTTAGAAATAGGGTGGTCCACCCTAAAAGAATATTGAAAACAAATATGACAAGACAAGCATAGATGTAGTGAATCAATCATTTACTTGTGAGCTCACTAGGACAAGTATGCAGAATTGTAACTGCAGTAAGAGACACGTCCAAAATCTGAATCAAGAAGTTTGTCTAGCACTTATTGTTTGCAACTAATCAACGTGAATAATTGGATATTATATCAAATGAGTAAGAAAGACGAGTAAAATTTTCAACAAACCTGGCTTGCAGTAGTAATCTGGGTCAATGTCACTATGACCAACAATCCAAAATGACTAGTGTCTGTTCCTTGGGCCGGAATTTTGATAACCCTGTGAACTTTACAGGTACTAAAGATTACCGAAATACATCTGAACCATTAAGTGTAGGTAGCACTGAGCACACAACAAACCCTAATGACAGTCCTGCATAATGAGTAATGAATCAATTAGAAAATGGGTGATGAGGAGTGGCTGCTGAGTGTTGAGGACTTATCTCAGGATAAATTGGGTTGGCTTAGTGGGTGCTGCACGCCGGAGCCCTAAACGGACTGGGAAGGTAGGCACTGCGGCGTGTCCGGGTAGCAGTGACGCTGTTCGGCGAGCGGCTCCTGACCTCCTATTAGTCTGGCATCTCCTCCTAGAGTCATGTCGTCCGGGGACGGCAAGTCGCCGGCGAGGCAGGCGGCTGGGGGCGAGTAGAGATCGGAAGCGCGCAGCAGAACAGAGGGGAATCGGGGCCTGGGACGACCCAAAATCCTAGGGTGGGCCGGGCCACCGTGGGCACCCTGTAGAGACACACACCCGAGCGGCGAACATGCATTTTCGAAACTAATTTAGGAACATTTAGCTAACCAATTAAACGAATCTGTTTTTAATAATATCAGATTCATATTTGAACAACTAAGCTTGTTTAGCTTGATGGGTCAAGAAGTGCTATTATGACACGAAGCATGTATTCTGATCGTATAGTGAGCATAAAAGGGGGAACCGGAGAAATGATATTTAGCAACCATTGTTTGCTTCGGACTAAGAACTAAATTCTAAGAGCTGAAAAGAAAGTAGAGTAACCAAGTTAAGATCTATTTTCTGGTTGAGATCAAAAAGTTGAGGAGATATGAAGTACCACCTCTCTTGCGGCGCCATGTAGGCATCAGGGGTGCGATGGTTGTCGGTGGCATTAAAGCAGATCTGCAACGGTAGACAGGTGCATCAGGGGGAAAGTCCCATTGCGGTGGAACAGAAGGTCGTGTGAGCGGCCCCGACAAAGAGGACGACGGCGCCGATGAAGCGAGAGGACATGATGCAAGGCTCTTGGTCCGTCGTCGTGGATGAGAAACGTCCATCTCTAGCAGTGGACGACGCGATCTTGGTAGGCACTCCGGCAATGGAGGAGGATGGTGGCGATGGACGTGGTGGAGGATGGCGGCGATGGATGTGGTGGAGGACGGCAGCGATGGATGGGGTGGCGGACGGAGGCTGGTGTGGGGATGGTGTTCTAGCGCGGATGGTGTATGAATGGGAAAATGGAGGGAGAAGTACGGGGAACCAGGTTTTTGGGACACGCCTATCTGAAATATGGGAAAGTTACGAACTTAGCCCCCGTTTAAAATTTGGATGTCTAGTCGGTTGGGGATACGAGGGTAATCTTGCATCTCGCCAATATCTTATCAGAGCGATTTCGGGCGAGGAGAGGGTGCTTGACGCCCATGGTTGGCGCCCACAGTGTATGAACGGGGCTGACAGGTAGGGCAGTTGTGCCATGTCTGAGTGAAGTTACAAACCTGACCCTATTGAAAATATTTGCCTACATCAATTTCGGCCGAGTCGAGTTTGTTTTGCCACCCACCGTGTATGAATGGGGAAATGGAGGGAGAAACCGAGGTCTTTCGGACGAGCTTGAATCAAATGTGTTTTGCCGCCCATGTTTGGCGCCCACCGTGTCAGAATGGGCTCAGAGGCGGTCGTGTCACGTCTTATTGAAGTTACGATCCTACCCCTATTTAGAGCAGTGGAAATCGGGCCGGTGGATTGTCCGTGTAATGGGTAGACAGTAATTTCCATCTCCCAAACACTTGGCTTCGGGCAGCCGACGTGGGAGTGGACATTTTGCCACTTCTTTCGAATTTTGGGAGAATAAGCATCCACGTTTACCCTGGCAACTAAATTCGAATCCATTTTGTATTCCTATACAAATATTTATAAATCATTCTATGTGTTTTTATATATCTTCAAAAGGACGACAAAGATGTATTCCACTGTCATATATGAATATGGTTTACAAATGCCGATACTCAAATTCAGAAGCTAGAATCCAGTTTAAGGTGAACTTGAATATTTGGAACACTTCATGTCCAACTCAAATGTCACACGCAACATAATTTGTACTCCCATTTAGATATGTACACAAGCGATGTATCAAGATTCAAATACCGAGTGAATCAACCAAGAATGTACAGAACTAACAAACATATAAACACTTATAGAGTATATGGATCAATAATATCAACTGACATACATAAGCCAGGCCGCTGTACTTTTCTTTGCTACAACAACATCCTTTTTTTAGCCAAGCTACTACAGCATCTTGGCCCTTTTCAATGCATGCCACTTATGGTCCATCTATACTACTATTATTGCTAAATGCACATTTAGCCCGATTGGCATATTTGTAGGTCTGGCACAGCAATCAAAATGAAATGTCTCCAAGTCTTATCAATTAATACAGACTTGTGCTCAAGTAAAATTACAAACCAAAAAACAAAAAACAATTATTACATGATCTTAAAACAAATGGTTTGATTGATTACATGAACAAACAACACAAAGGTTATTCAATGATGGAAAGAACATTTCACCTATGATTTAGCAAGTTGGAATTTAATTTCCTTTTTCCCTTCAGGACCTTAACAATGTGGTCAGTCTCAGCTTGCTTCATTTTGAAATCCACCAAATATTTAATGGTTGTCTTGAGTACTACTACTGACTGTGTTGTTTGCTTCCTCAACATGTCAACTTCATCTCTAAGTGCAGAAGCAGAATCTCTTTCTACCACTAGTTTAGCCTCTAGAGCATCAACAGTTGGCAATTCATAATGCATGATTGGGCCGGTGCCACTGTTGTGGGATGATACAACATCCATGGGGACCTCGCTCTTTGATCTTGGGCTAACCTATTTTGCCAATAAAGTTCCGATTGGATTCAGAAAAGTTGAAGTTAGCAAAACATCTCAACTGGGAGTTATAACAGCAAATGAGTTAAACAAACAAGGAATTAAAGAGTTTCAATTCAATGCTGAAAAGTGGTTATTAACATCATTGTAACCCGTTGTTGCAGCAGCAAAGCAGTTAAACAAACAAGTAGCTATTTAAGTTCAGGCAAACATGTAATTCTTAACAGTATAAGTATCAAACACATAGATAGGTGCAGTCTATAATAGGATTAACAGGCTGTGGCATTATGTAATCAGTAGAAAACTAAATTAAGCCAAGCAACGTAATTGAACAATTTTGCAATATGTGGCTAACTAAAATTCCGAGAAGCAGGTAACTGAACTTACGCTAGTTCTTTGTACAGGCACACTGCAACTTCTTTTTCGCTTACAAGGTTTTACGAAGGAGTCCGTGGCATCAATTGCTTGGATACGCATTCCCAATACTTCTTTCTTCCCACACTGCATTGCTAAGTCGAATTGTTAATATGGTAAGATGGTGCATCCTTGATATGTTATATGAGGACGTGTAGTCAGACTAGTTGTAGCCACACACATCACACTGGCTTTTACTGTATATTTCATGCGATTACTTTTGGCATATCGAGATCTAAGCAATCTACGATATGACGAAAAGATTTGCATCCTTCACATTATTGGCAAACTCAGTTCATAGAAACAAGCAATTCGACCATTCTGTGGGTAAATCAAAAGCCCCACTAGAATATTTTTCACTACCCCTATCATACATGCAAAAAGGGGCGATGCCACCATAGGGGCTGGTATGGGCGGCCGCCTCGGGTGGCTCGAAAGTGTGCACCTAGTTTGAGTCATCCAGGTTGGCCCAGGCTAGTTTTGTTCGTCCCAACGCACAAGCAGGCAATGTAAAAAATGAAGAATTTTTTCAATTTGGATAGGACAATAACATAAGTGCAAGGCAGGCCCTATAACAGGCTCGCGGCCCAAACGAGCGCCTCCCATATCGATCGACAACAGGAGAAATCCCAATTCATCCACTCCAGCCTCCAGTCTGGTTTGCTCCTAACCTAGCCACCGCTGGACAGACTGACACAGCACTTCCTCGCGCCCTCGTTTGAGGGCGGTCGCCGGGCTTCAAGCGAACGGAAGGACAAGAAGATGAAGATCCAACCCTGGGTGTAGCCTGCGTGGGAGGCAGCAGCGGCAACACGGGCATGGCATCGAGCTTGCGCAAACGGACAGTCGCAGCTTGCAAGAGTAGCATGCGCAATGAGCAGGTACATCACATCCCTGATTATATCTAATTCAACTCTTCAATTTCTGGCCAATAGTTAAACCTGACGGTGTTGTAGAACTACTTGTATGTAGGAAATCTGTGAGAAAATGAAACCAATTTCTACTTATTTTATAACTCCCCCAATCAATACTTAACTGACTGAATCTGATGTATCTAATCAATTTTCCGGTGCAAACATCCAAGCTCGTGTTGTTCTTGAGCCTGAAGTGTCTAATGAACAGACTGCTAATGAAGGATTTGATGCAAACATTTTACATGCTCCTGGTGATGAACATATAGTGTCTAATGAGGAATCTAATGCAAGCATTTTGCAAGCTCCCATTGAAGGATTTAGTGTCTAATTATGATCTGCTATGTTGAGAGAGACATAGAGATTTGCAGGCATTGATGACAAGCAAATTATAGTGCATTTTCATGGCTTGAGGAAACGTCGAGGCCATCTACCAGAAAGTCCCCGTATCATGACAACGTATCATAAATACTTTTCTAATCTGTTGTTTGAAACTATTGGCATACTTGTGCAGGATAGATATATTGATATACAGTTTGCGCACTGGTTATAGGTGCAATTACACTTCGATATTTTCAGCCAGAGAACGAATAATTCAAGAAGGTACAGACCATGTTTGTAGTCCTTTTACACGATGTTGCATTTTGTGTTTTTTGGTGCTTGCATCATTTAGTGTTTATAATCTAAACTACTTTGGATCATTAGCTGGTTTTCAAAGTGCATGTAGCTTCACATTTCTCAAGTTATGTTGATTTTCAGAGTGCAAGTGCCTTCGTATTTTTTACGTTAAATGTTCGCCCCTGGTAACTTGAATTCGTGGATCCGCCACTGCACACAAATCATACACGAATGCCAGTACGAATTAAATGAAATGCAGGGACTTACGCTAGCTCGTTGTACACGCTCACTCCAGCTCTGCTTGTGCTTGGGATGTTCCATGTACAAGTCCATGTTACCACTTGCTTGGATGTGCAGGCCTTGTGCTCCTTGCATCCCCCTCTGCATTTTTGACACGGCGAATGGCTGATCAAATAAGAGGAATCGACCTTGCTGTTGTACCGGAGGACAGATACTTACAAGGTTATACGGGTGTGCATGATGTGTACCAGATCCCATAGCGCCGTCATGCTTTGCTAAAAAATGGATTTGCTTGTTTCAGATGATATCTCTAGAAGAAATAAGAGTTAAAGTCAAAGTTGGATAGGCATGTAAGGTAAGAGAGCAGTGAAAGGATATCCAAACATCGTCAGAACAGTGCACAAGGGAGTGATGTGTGGATACCTAGTTTGGGCTGGCATTTGGGCATGCTCGCCTAGCTAGAGTGCGGGTCACTTCAGAGCCGTTGAGGGTGATGCGCTGGCTGGCCGCGCACGGATGCAGATTTTGAGTGGCAGCGGAGCACTATGATGCGGTGGACGAGACCGTTGGTGAATCCCCAGGGGCCTCGGGGGGCGGAGGCGCGATGATGTGCTCGGTGAAGTAGCCCCGGTGAGCTAGGAGACGGCGTCGGTGAAGCGCACCAGATGCGGAAGTCGGTGTCTGTGAGGCATGTCGGTTGCGGCGGCCGACGTTGTCGATGGACCACCCGGTGCAGTGGACGAGGGCGTAGATGAGGTAGCTCCGGTGCGGTGGTGAAGCGCGGCCATCGTCTTCATCGTCGTCATCCGGCACAGAGGTGAGGAAAGAGACGAGATGAGGGGCGATTCAAACTTTGCTTGGGTTGGCAGCGAATTAGGGATTTGAGCAATTTAGGCGCGGAAGGGGACCGTGGAGAAGGGAGATTTTTTAGGGCTGGAATTGGGGCCGCCAGATATTTTGATCCCAAACGTGGAAGCGCGAACTTATTTTTTTGCCGTCCTTTTTTTGGGGGGGTGCGTGGCTGGGTGCTACAGGTCCGTCCGACATACGCGACCACCATGACACGACCCTAGTGCACCTACATTTGAGAATGCAAACGAATATGGTTTCATTAGCAAACGAATCTGTATGTATTACCATGCCTGTGTTTTCTTTGCAATAATTAGTCATTCGAAACGAGATACTATAAATTAATTAATGAGGAGTTATTTGAAAAAAAATCGAAACGGTATCCACGCTAACGTGGATTAGAGTGTGTGTCACATAATTAGTTATTTGAATTAGAGTGTGTGTCACATAGCGACCTCCAATTCTAATGTGGATTTCGCATTTCACTGTATCCACGCTACTTTTTTAATACTTTTGGATATGATGAACACCATGGTAGTGAGAAAACTTTTGGATGGATTCAAACATATGACCTACAAAATAGCACAACAAATAGAGTTAATGTCAACTTTTCGAAACCTAGTATGGCACGAATTCGAAATAATTACCCATATGCATGGTCCTCAGTTCAAATCTTACAATGTACACCGAATTAAAACATCGATATTAAGTCTCGTACTATCTACATTCAAATGTTGTTTTTAGCCCCCCCCCCCCACACACACGCTACATACTTCCTGTATCAGTCAATCTTCCTCTCCTAACCACCTTAGGAAGCAATCGGTTTCCAACACACATCCATTCTTTCTCTCCATGTTTTGATCTCTAACTCTCTCAACTACACAACCCCCTTTTTCCACTCTGTTACGAAATGTATTTACCTCACACACCCGCCATTGCACCCCATGTCGAGCTCTCTCTCTCTCCCTCTCACCCTCTCGCGCAAAATACATGCATTGCCTATCTAGCCCCCCAACCTCTCGTGCGCACGCACGCACGTTGTCTATCTAGGTCACTCCCTCGAGACTGTCTCACTCTTTCTTCCGCACGGCAGGCCACACTCGCTCAATCTCCCTCTCTTTATCTGAGTCTCATTTAACCTCGTTTTCTTTCACACACAAATGATATATCTCCCTGTTCAGGCCTTGATCGACACACTCTATACTCTCTCACACAGATTGTCTATCTAGGTCAGTCCATCGAAGCCGCCCCCACTCTTTCGGCCTCATGGCGGGCCACGCTCGCTCTCTCTCTCTCTCTCTCTCTCTTTGTATGTCTCAATTGACCTCGCTCTTTCTCGAACAAAAACGATATATCACCATGTTTGAGCCCAATTCGACTTATTCACATTGTATACTCTCTCACGCACATTGTCTATCTAGGTCACTCTCTCCAACCCGTCTCACTCTCTCGATCGCACGACGACCCTATGTGATCGATCGACCTTGCTTCCTCCCACGCACAAAATATATCTACACGTCTGTGACTGGATCATCTCTCAAGCTCTATCTTACAACCCTCACCCTTGCCAAAAGCCCAATCGGACAATATCTCTCTAGAGCATATATATTTGTTCCATGAATGTCGGACCACACTCACTTTGTCTCTCTATCTATATGTCTCTCGATTGACCTCACTTTCTCACGCCGTATCTTCCACATATTGAATCTACCTCTCCATCCCTCGCAAAGCCGGAGCTATTTACATTTCGAGGGGCACTCCAACAATGGATTAATTTGTGTACGCATTTATTCCGGTCGGTTTAGATTATTTTCGTAGCATTCGGCCCACAACTACTTGAAACACCGTTGCAACCCCCGCAACTCCCCTAGTTGATTTCCCTCTGGCTCGGTCATCTCTCTCCCGCATCTCCTTTCTCACCTTCAACGTCGCACCATGGTATTATTGCAAAAAACTTTGTTGTTCTCTTTAATTATTATAAATAAGCTACAAAACTACACACCGATAGTCCACTTGGAATGGAACAAATTTGGACCCACAAATTAAAGTGCTACAAACTACACACCGAGGGGCCCACATGTCATGAAAAAATTTTGGACCCATATACAAATTAAAAAATAAAGGACGAGGATCGAACATGTGACCAGGGCCTTCAAGCCGCACGTCAATAGGCAACATACGTAGAACAACAATGTTTGTTGTACCTCCCTTTGTTCACATAATGTTTTTATATTACCCTAGCCTATTTAATTGATAACATGTAATATTATTTTTACTACTATTCACCTTCACTTACTGGTGGGTTCCATGTGTGCTCTCTCTCTCTCTCCTCCCCTTCTGCGTTTAAACGCATGGGCAAACACGAAGAACTCGCTGGCGATGTTGCCGTTGACCACATCTGGACGCATTCATAAGTTACGGCACCAGTTTCACGTGCTAGCAGCACTAGTCAGTGTGTATGTGCAATGCACGTTAATTTGGAAGTATATTCAGTGCATGCTGATATTAAGTTGGATATTATTTGCGTGTTATTATGTGATTAGTACTATTTTTGGCATGAAATTAACTGCACGCTAAACGTGTTGAGCGCTCGACATTGAAGCAGTCTAGGTCATTGGATGAGAAGGAATACACGTGGCTTGATGACGTTTTATATTTAATTTGATACGGCTCTAGCAGAACATTCAATCGATCAAACCATAGATTTCGTTTAGTCTGACTCCAACTTTAAATTATACGACGATCAATCTAAAATAAACAGAAATGATAAACGTTCGGATTTTAAGCTTGGCAATCCGAACATTTTTCATGGAAAATTTAGATTATGCGGCGGCGGGGGCGTCTTGCGGTGGGAAGCGGCTCCTCTGCCGTGCTCTGTGTGTCGTCGGGCCACTGACCGACGGCGATGGCAGCGTCTTGTGCCGTTGTTGGCGTACTCCTGGACGTTGGCCCTAGCTTCAAGGAAGGCCACAATGTTTTGGACTTCGGTCTCCAGGAGCGAGTCAACTGGCGGGAGGAGGCGACTAGCGTTGGTGCAAGGAAGCTGTCGACGGGGGCCATCCATGCCGCTGAGGGGGGCACTGGCACCTGCGGGGGGACAGTCGCTGTCAACGGCGTGGCAGAGACATTTGTGTGCACGGGCACCGGCACGGGCACGCACGTCAGTGCATGCACAGGCGCATGCGCTGGCACGGGCGTGCGCGTTAGTGCACACGCAGGCGCATGGGCTGGCAGGTGCACGGGCGCGTGAAAGTCGGCAGGGACCTCGTGGAACCCCGTGGCATCAAGCTCGGCGACAATGTGCGGCTCCCAGCCCATCAATGCCACGGGGATGGGCGCTTCGCGCAGTTGGGGCGAGGGGAGCGGGGACAGGCGCGGCGTCTTCCCACAAGGCCAGTTCAAGCTTGTCCCAAAGCGCCTTATGTTCTTGAGACTCCGGCTGGGTGTCTTCCTCATGAATCTGGAAGACTAAGGGCAGACCATCGTCATGCGGCATGGCGTACGTTTAGGTCAGGCTGGTTGGAGGTAGACGACGGGAGAATCGGAGAGGAAGAGAGAAGATTGTAGCAATATCGGGTAGTGCGGGGTTGATTTTAAACTACGGCGTCGGCGACATTAAAAGTGGGAGCAGTTGGGACGAAGGTGGGCGGCGGAGCCTGGTCAATGGGCTTGCCTCCCGGTGAGCCTGCATAGCAGTCTGCTCGCATGCCTCCCTGTCAGCCGGCGTAGCAGTCTGCTCGCACGCCTCCCATCGACTCACATGCTTTCTCGGACGGCACCTGCCGATGAGAAGCGGGACTCGTGGCGGCACATAAACGCCCACGGTTTCAATAGTGAAAGCGTTCGCCTTAATGTGACAGGTCTTTGTTCCAAAATACCTTGGCTCTTCATTTGTGCAACTTGTCATAAGCAGCTTGTTTCAAATTGAAGAAAAAATTACGAAGTAATATTTGTGCCATATCACATGACCATGCTCAGTTTCAAGAATTTATGGTCACTTTTGGATTTTCTGAAATTAAAGATCCAGGATTCGAAACAATATCATAACCTGCAGCATGCAATAAATTTTCAAGCCATACATCTGTCCTGTTGTATTTCTTAAGAAAGGATTTGGTCAAACATTTTTCTTAGTTAGACTTCAGACAAGTTATATATCCAGAGCAAAAGGATAATCCCTCCGTACAAGTGCATTGCCTGGTATATTAACTCAAGTACTAGGCACGAAAAAACGGGGAAAAAACGGGCTCAACTCTGGGCTCATCCTGGTGTAGTAGTAGTAGTACTAGGCAATGCAGTTGACGGGTGACCTTGGCGAGCGGCGACCGAGGGAATTGAACTGTGCTCGACACGGTAGGTAACATTGTCTAGTTACTTTTTTTTAACACAATGTTGTCTAGTTACTAAAGCATCCCTCCGTTGTTCATCGGTAGTCATTATGGACTGGGGACATGAGGGGAATTTCCTAGGGCTAGAATTCTGGCCGCCAGATATTTTGACTCGAAACGTGGAGGCTCGACTGGTTGGGGTTGCCTAATGTGCGTACCACACACGCCACCAGAAGGACACGAGCCCGGTTTTTTTTATTTTTTTAGGATCAACATGAGCCAAGGTCTGGCTGGTACGCCGTTGGGTCCTACCATTCAAGAATACGAAAGGAACCTTTTAAGTTGCCGAACGAATCTATGTGTATTACAATGCCCATATTTTCCTTGCAAATACTAATCTCAACGTGGTAATTGATTTATGACGAGTTGTTGAATTAGAGTGAGTTTGTGATATAGTGATCTCAACGTGGATTTCACATTTCATGGTATCCCTACTAAGTTTTTCAATGCAAATTCAAATTTAAAAGATGAACAATATGGAGGTGAGAAAACTTTGTATGTATCAAGCATATGACCACACACACACACACATAGACACACACACACAGACACCCACACACGAACACAACAACAATCCAATAAGTATAGTGCATCTATTTTTCCAAACCATGCATGTATGACACGAATTAAAAAATACTCCTTCTGTTCCTAAATATTAGTATTTTAGAGATTTCAACAAGCGACTACATACAGAGAAAATGAGTGAATCTACACACTAAAATATGTCTATATACATCCGTATGTGCCAGTCCACTTGAAATCTCTAAAAAGACTAATATTTAGGAACGAAGGGAGTAAAATGTAAGAGATGCATGGTCCTCAATTCAATATTTAAAACAAACATGAAACTGAAACATGAATATTAAGTCTAGTACTGCAGTACATGCAAATGTTGTGCTTAATTAGGCGGAGCTATGATTGTCGGGGGTCACCCCCTCAACCTTAGATAAAATTGTGAAGCTCTGTTTAGGGTTTTTTAGATTATATTTGTCCCCACCCTCCCAACCACCGATTGGTTGTGCACCCCCCAACCCTCCTCCCCGGGAGAATATCATGTGCCCCCATACCTTCTATGATATATGCCCATACGAGTTGCTTGGAGCTTGTAGATCTGAGATATAGCAGCTCACATGATGTCTTAATATTTTTACAGGAAACCTTGATGAGTTTGAGAATTGCACACAATTTGTACAAAAACTACTCAGATGCCCTTGGATCCCATATCCAATGACCTCGAAGCTCGTATCACCGTAGCATCTAAGATGAAGGAGGACATCATATTCTCCTGTATGTAAAAATCATGTGCTACAAAACCTTAGATGCTTTGGTGATACAAGCTCTTCGGAGCCGTTGGATTTGTGACCCAACGCCTCCTCGGTGGTTCGAATGGTTTTTTGTAGAAAGCCCCCAAAGAGTTCGGCCACTGCTTACAAGCACAAAGACTGCTCAGATGCCATTGGATCTCAGATCAAATGACCTCGAAGCGCGTATCATCGTAGCATCCAAGCTACGAGAGCACCTTATGTTTTTTAGATTCTATGGTGATACGAGTTCACGGAGATCTAACGGCCCATAGTAGGAGGTTTGAGTGTTTTTGCAATATATGGCTGAGAGAGTTTGGGAATTGTGCAAAAAGTACAAGTACTATGCATGTGCCATCTGATCACTGATCATACGACCTAGATGCTCATATCACCGTAGCGGGTAATTAAGTTATGGGGAGCACCTAATATGAGCAACGGGGAGCCGTCGGATCCAAGATGCAGCGGCACACACGAGGCCTAAATGTTTTATTTGCAAAAAAACCTTTGGAGAGTTTGGGAATTGCGCATAATTACAAAGACTCATATCACCATAGCATCTAAGCTGCGGGGTGGATGTGATATTCTATACAAGTACTACCGCGCATTTTCGCCGAAGCAAGTAAATAAATGAGTCATCAAATCATGAAAGACCACTTTTCCCGCCGAGTACATCAGTGAAGCACGGTGGCTAGCTAGTTGGGCTAGTTCAGCCGATTAGCTAGGCCGCCGCCAAATTTGTTTTTTCACCCCTTTTTTATATACTTGCCGGCAGGTAAATTTAAACATCCACCGCGGCGTTGCTCTGGTGTTTGAGTGTAGCAGGATTTTCAATTTTTTGATTGACGGGAGCAGGCATGGCAGGATTTTTAATTTTTTGATTGACGGGAGCAGGCGCGGCAGCAATTAGTCACGATGACTCCGCCTGCAAAACCCACTGCTCCCTGATGCGAGAAGTCGTCGACTGGTGTTTTACCATGGTAAAAACCAAAATATTCCCTACTCCTCGGCTGGCTCCCTCCGCCTTCCCGTAGATTGCATTGCCTTTCTGCCGTTTCGCCCCCTGCATCACCAACGTCGTGCGCCTCTAGAAGCAGAAGGACTTCGGTGGTGTTTAGGCGCCCTCTGCATGGGCATGTCCATGTCTCGGTGCAGCATGACCATTGGATCAAACTCAGACGGTGCGGATCAGTCACTGTAGCACAAAGCGTGTGGGTGTGTTTGGTTGCATTCTCATCTCAATATAGTGTGTAAGTCACCTTACGAAAACCAAATAATCCCAAAACACTTAGGAACGGTACATTAACTCCCTCCCCATTTCTTGTTTTGTGACATATCAACCAATAAGAGATGTGGGCCGTGCATGCTTTCAATGACTTGAGACTAATAAACATGACATGAAGTGGTTAGTTCATTGCATGCAATGCTATAAATTAGCAAAATGACATTAAGTTTTCTCGTTTTTCCTCTCCCCCTTGGTCGCAGTGCACAACGTAAGATGGCTTACACACCTAGACGGAGTAGTTGTTTCCTCTTCGTGTATTTGTGTTAACCTACTATTGTGGACTCATGCACCCTTCATGCACTCTGCCAAACACCCAAAAGTGGGTCGAGAAGGGAACTTTTGCTCCCATATCGTGCACCCTTCATACACCCCGCCTAACACTATTCGTGCTTCATATGGTTCATGTTTCGTGGAGTACTGTAGCACCATACTCTCCGTGCGCTGTAGACCTAGTTCTGTTAACATTGATCTCACCGTTCATTCTTGACCGGACTGTCGAGAAAGCGGCACTATGTTACTACATTACTATTCATATAGTTGACATGCGCACAACATCATTTGTTGTCGTCATATCTTACTACACTAGCAACAAGATTATGTAGTACTGACGTATGAACCACTGCACATGGCTAGTAGTAGGAGCACTGTGTATGTTCAAGTGGCTGCCGTGTTTCGCACTCCTCTGTCGTAAGAGTGGAAACGCTTGCTGTAATCATTTTTTTTCTTCAGAAAAACTATGGACACGCTCTACGGTGCAGATCCTCCTCCAGCCATGCACTAAATTACTCACTTTTGCCGACATGTGGGACAGCCAGCACCGGGGTCCACCAGCCATGCACTAAATTGCTTCGTAGTAGAGTGACGGTAGACTACCCCGATCGAAGTGTCGTAGTAATGCCGAATGAGCCGTCAAATCACAAAACCCCCTCCTTTCCAACAGTAAGTTGGACGGACAAAGCAACCATCACTTCACTCTTCTCTCTCAGCTTCCTGTATACCCAACCCTCGCTTCTCCCTCATCTTGTTCCTCATTTCTTCAAGAAAACCCAGACCTGCTTCTGCCATTGTTCTTCTCTCCCAAAGAAGGAAAGGTGAGCGCATCAATGTTGTTGATTCTGGCCAAGGCACGGTCTTGCAACCCTGAGACTGATCCTATAACTCCCTCTCTTTTCTTCTTTTGGGTTTGTGATTACGGTTTCTTTTCTTTTATCTCTATTTGACAGTTTCTTGATGGATGCTGGAGCACCGGCCGAAGTGATGTCTATGGATCTGGCCAAAACCGTCGAGGCTCATGGTACTAAGAAGTGCAAGCACCCCGTCGAGACTACCGCAGAGAAGCTCAAAGCCATCGCCCTGTCCAAGCCTCCCTATCCGGTATCCCTCATTAAGCAAGTCCAGGTAATATCTCTTCTTGATGATCTTTTTCTCGATCTTGATCGTGTTTTTTCATCTAACACGCAGTACTAGTACTAGTAGTACAACTTTCTTGGTGATCTTGCATATGATTTTTGTGTGCCAAATGATGGTTCTAAATTCCTCTTTTGACCAAAACATGCGAGAGGTTGACACTGATTTCTTATAGATTACCTTCAACTACTCCCTCTGTCCCAAATTTCTTGTCTTAGATTTGTCTAGATATGGATGTATCTAATACAAAAATGTGACTTGATACATCCGTATCTAGACAAATCTAAGACAGGAATTTTGGGACGGAGGGAGTACTTTATGAACATCAATGCTACCTTTGAAGAGGGTATATTGGCCTCAGTAACTTGTGTTATGGATATTGCAAGTAATCCCTCTGCTCTCATGCCTTTGAAGACAAGTTCTAGTGTCTTTGTTCACTCATTTTTGTGCGTATATGTAGTCATATATGGAGTATAATATCAAAAATCATCTTATATTTCTGAACGGACGTAGTAATAAAATATGGTTTCTGTTTGAATTAGAACTAGGTCCACGGTGGAGATGAAGTTCTCAAAGTCATGCCGTGTGAACTGGAAGACCTGAGGATGAGTTCTACTACTAAACTATCCAGTTGTTGTGTCCTTGTCGCCACGTGTCCTGAACTAGTGTTTTCCTGTAGCATTGTTGTCAGGCGTGTTCTCGAGGCTGTACTTAACCAAAACAATTTACTGGTTGTTCCTTCGATTACGAGGGGTGTGGTTCTTGTAAAGCTTCCCAACAAATCTGATGTGGCCTATCTTCATGATCATGTTTATGAGTGGAAAGACCACTCTGTTAAGTTCTCCAAGGTTGACAAGATGGTGATGGTGCATGTAGACATCTCTCATGAAGTCACTGGCCTAGTCAGTTATGTGGGTTTCATCCCATAGGTCGGTGGCAAGAAATACTTTGCAGAGTTTAATT
The DNA here is from genome assembly GCF_056163025.1 of Triticum urartu. NCBI lineage: Eukaryota > Viridiplantae > Streptophyta > Magnoliopsida > Poales > Poaceae > Triticum > Triticum urartu. The sequence goes on along the minus strand of NC_141876.1, from coordinate 356,199,060 downwards.
AGTGCAACTTTTCTTGTCTGTAGTCAGTACTATTGTTCAGTACTTGATTTGTGTTTGTGAACCCTGTATTGTTTGTTAGTACTGCCGCTTTTGGTGTGCGTTCAGTCCTGAGAACGGTCTATGTTAATGTCTATCCACTCATTTCAGTCTATATATTTTGAAGTATCCAGATCATATTTTTTGTGAGGACGGTTTATCAATTATGGTTACACTCCAATATATGTATGCATTGCAGGGTTTATCGCACCCACCAGGATTTCCAGTCCCATGGATGTTCGGTCCATACAATTTGTCACGACCTTTGGACTATCCTGCTTGTGGGAGTAGGCGGGGCCCCTACATGCCACCCGTAGTTGGATGATCAATCTTCTATTTAGCACTTCAACATAGTGATTTCCTGGTAAGTATTCACTCGTGTCACATCAAGTAAATCTTATTGATTTACTGTCTAAATCTTATTGATTTAATGTCATGTTTTATTTATTTTCTTGCAATTTTACGATGCAGGTTTTGCCATGTGACATTCATCACATAATAAACCATTTGGTTTGCTCTATGATGGCTAGTTTTGCAAGTTTCACTTCTTATGTCGTGTCAGTAATGAAGGCACTGTCCATCAATTATATTACTGGAAAAAATTGGATCAGTCTGTTGTCTGAGTATAAGCTGAATCCCTATGATGAATTGCAGTTTGGTTTAACAAAAACGCCACAATTAGTCCTTCTCGCGTTTAAATGAAATGAAGAAAAAAACTGGGTACAAATCACGAAGCCTAGTCAAGTTAGAAAGCTGATCATAGCAGACCAGACACGATCTCCGCCGTCTCGCACATCGGTACCACCTTCAGCAACGGATCGAGCACAGGCAGTTTCTCTAGCACTGACAGCGGCAATAGCTCAGTCTGATCCAGCTGAGGATTGGGCACCGACCACGTCAGCGGATCAGGCTGATCTACCGGAGGATCGGGCATCGACACCGGCACCTGCTCCGACACCGGCACCAGCTCTACAAGGAGCACCATCTCCGGCAGCAGCAGCAGCAGCTTCGGCACCTGCACCAACACTTGCACTTGCATCTGCTCCGGCCCGTGCAGCGGCAACCAAACGAGTAGTTGCACTGACAACAGACTGGGCTGCAGTTCGCACTTCATATACCTAAGTCCTTAAAAAACCGACATGTCCACCTTCTTGGTAAGCATTGGCCGCCCAAGTGTTTCGTTCTTTTTTATTTCCATGTTGTTTCGCATGATTCACTGTGTTGATCTAACTGTTTGGGTATGTCTTCTTGTTTGCAAACAGAGAATTCCTAGAGCAACGAGGGAGTCGTTCAACAATCCGGGCGACAACGGCCAAGTTTCTATTACCATGCGCAGCCTTGGTGTGAATGAACCTGCTCAATATACCGTAAGTACAAAGGATGGTCGCATGATGATTGATGCTAAAGGATGGTCAAGGTTCAAATCTAAATCATATATTGCGGTAGGGGATGATGTCAAAATCAAACTTTCTCGGCAAGGAGAGCTGGTCCAAATCAACTTTGAAATTCTACAGTAATGCCGAACTGATCTATCCGCCGAGAGATTTTTATGTAATACTCCGGCATGGTGAAACAAGTGTCCTGTGTGTATAAGTAGTATGATAGTATCATTGATAGAATTGCAACTCTGATTGCTGGTTAGGAACTGTCGTTTGATTTCATTCCAACAAATGGTGTGCTTTATTCAATTTTGTGTATTCGCCTTGCGACAACATCTAAAACCAGCGCTGTACCGACCGCTTGCAATATGAAAAGCGCTGAGGTAGAACACATGGGCCCCCAAACATGCAGGCCCACCAGCCTGTGGCCCAAAGTGCAGAACCGTGAGCCTGTCTGAGTATTTCTCAGCTGAACCCCCATAATGCTCGTGTGTTGCACGTAACATCAAGATGCATTTGTATGAGTATTTTGTCTTGTGAGAGAAAAGGACGAACAAGGGAAGGCCTTATTTGCCAATGCCGAGAGGTGTGTGGGTACCTTTTTGCAAAATTGCCATAGTTTCCTTCCTATCCCTCAGATATAAATCAGACGGCCTATATTGCAGGATGACAGGCACACCATCATCACCAACTCGTCTATACCGTGTTAAAAATCTCTGTTTTTTATAATTATATATGTTATATATATTCCCCTTGATTTTTATTATGTATAAAGTTGTGATATAAAAGATCTTTATATTTCTTTACAAAGGGAATATCTCTCTGTCAAAAATATATTTATGTGTAATAACTAGTTACTCCTGTCTTTCTACTTCCTTGCGCTGATATGTGGGGCATCCGGCAACGGGGTCCACATGCCATATGTTCCAAATTAGAGTGCACAACTACACGGTAGACACACCCCGGTCGTAGCGCCGCATTAATGCCCAATGAGCCGTCAAATCACAAAAAACCCCACCTTTCCAGCTTTAGCAGTAAGCTGGACGGACGAAGCGGCAATATTTCACTCGGCCTGGATCACTTCTCCCTTGTCTGCTTGTTCAGAGAAAAACCCTGCTCGGCAATTGCATATGGTTTTCTCATGGAGAACTTGGTACGAATTCTTCATCCATCCCCGATAAATCCAAGTCCCTTGGTCGCGGGTACTCCTAGGATGGCAGCCGCCGCCGTTGATGCATTTTTCTTCCTACTGAATCTAGTGTGTTTCATTTGCAGTGCCCATGCGAGGACCCTACAGGTTTCTGCGCCCTCGGTGAGACGCCACACTTGTTCCTTCTCATCCTAACACAGGATTTTAAAACGCGCACAGTATGTTCCTAGAATCGTCTTTTCTATCCAGAAGGGTGGGGTTTTTTGAACATGACGTCGACTAATTTGGAAATTTGGATTGCTATATTTGGATAAAAGGTACTAGTACCATGGTCAACACTGACGTGAAGGAGGAAAGTATTGCTAGATTTGGATATAGGGAATACATTGTGTTCTCATATTATTTTTCCTGCAATGCATTCCTTGCTGTGCCAGAACACATGTACTCAAGATGATCGCCCTTGCCATAACCGAATACACTAGTTTAATGGTAACAGTGAAGACAAGCCATAGATATAAGTTTCGAGTTGGGTTCATGAACCAAGAAGATAGCTGCTTTTTTTATGTCTGAACTTGGATAAACTTTCTCAAGTGTTACAGACTGAAAGTTGGCACACGAATGTTGATGGAAATAACAGAACCTGGTCTCATCTTCGCTGCGATCTTCCACCCCGACGTTGTTCCAATTGTTCATCCATGTTAGTTTTGTATCCGATTCTTGCTTGTTGCCTCGATTACTTCTTAATCCACCTATTCTGTCTAACTGATCATAATTTAACTTTAGAAGTAGCAACAAAACTCTCACGAAGATGCTACTTCTAACTAATATTTTCTTATAATTGGTGGCACGTGTAGGTTTTTTCAGAGTTAAGCAGGCTGCTCGTTTGTTATTCTGTAACAACTCAGTTGTTACTAATGGCACTGAAGTTGACTGGGACGACATCCACAAGTTCCTACACTTTATTGATCGTCTTGAGGTCCTTGTGGGGTGTTTCAATGGTGGAAGGCCACGTGGGATATGTGTGCCACTGCTGCACTCGCTGAACAAGTCCAACTGTGTCGAGAAACTTATGGTACGAGCTATTTTCTGTTATATATGTTGTTCATAAACTATTGCTTATACACAGTTTTACAGTTGTGATCTTCTTGAAACAGAAACTGCCCAGTTATATTGTTCCTATACATATGCCTGACCATGGTCAGGTCAGACTTGCGCTTGGTCACAACATGATGTTTATGTCGACCTAGTCCATTCCCCTTGGAGGTGAAAAGATACTTATTCATGGGGTCTCAAATAATGAAGGCCCGTCCATCTTGGAGAATAGGACAGAAGATTATGTTCCTGCTTTTCCATGGATCTAAAGTGAATATCCTGTTTATTGACCACATTGCGAGATGAAGCCACTTTCAGAAGGTTGTGGATGCGTGGGGTGGCGCCTGGGCCTTGTCCTGGGGCTTGGCGGCCTCACCCTTGGTTAACTGTAGGCTTGGCATGCTTTGTATGGTTGAACCTATATAAGTACTCCTACTGCTTTTGGCTATGGTTGTTAAGTGCCCCTCCTAGTTTCAGTTAAGGTTGTTAAGTACTCCTGCTGCTTTTACAGTATGTCATGTTTCTTCAGTCCTGTCTTCCTCTAGCCACCAAAACCAAACCAGCATCGGCGGGGCCGCCTGCTTCTGCCTCCCATGGCTGGCTGCGCCTCAGCGCACGCATCGCCGCCCCACCATCTCCTAAATTGTTAACGCCGACGTCTGAGGCCTCGCCGTCGTCCTCCGTGTGCTTTGGTGCACTCGCCACGGCGCCGCCCTCTCACGTTGTCAACATGGTCAACAAACAACAGGAATCGGCAGAAGTACGTGGAGAGGATGACATTAGGGCCCACCATGTCAGCGTATGGAAAAATAAAATTCTTCCTCCTAGTGTTTTCCTGACATCTGGAACCCACGACATTGTGACCGTATATAGTCAATAGACAAGAGAACAACACAAGATCGGCTGACACCTCAGACGTAGCAGCTCGAGCAGTATTTTTTGTTATTGTTGAGACGGAGCAGGGTTTGAACTGGGTTGTGGCCCGTCTAGCCCAGGTTTATATTTTATGTTCACCATGTGACCAGCCTAGCTATTTTTTCTTTGTGAAAATGAGCCTAGTTTATTTTTTCTGAAGAATACTCAATCCAGGCCTACTTATTTTTCTACGCCCTGACGGGCTGCAACTCTTTCAAGATGCCTGCAAATCTTGAAATTAATATGAAATGGGTTGTAAATATAAAAACAGATGACAAATTGGCAATTACTTTATAATTTCTGAATTTTTTTTCACATTTACAGATACCAATTTCACTGGGCATTAACCTAATTTAAATATATCTTCAAAGTACTTTAAATATGGCTCGACATTTCGGTATTAAAAATAGTTTGGAACCCACAGAAATATGCAAAATTGACCCTGGCCAACCAAAAAAATGGACTGCAATAAATTGCATAAGAAGTCGCACTGAGCTATATATAAATTATTAAAAAAGAGGGAATGGTCTGACTTATGGGCCTATTAAGTTGACGCGTATGCAAGATTTTTTTAGTTATTATATACGTCAACAAATGATTCTAGCAGACATAACCGTTGGATGTCAATCCAACGGCCATCGTGTTTCTTCAATCTCTGATCTTCTTGCTCAAGCCGCCAAATCCAGCGCCGGCGGGACCGCCTGCTCCCGCCTCCTGTGCAGGCCTCACCACCCTCTACTACTCCCACCGCTGGCCAGGGCATCCCTCTACTCACCCACACCCCCTGTTATTCTGCGGCGACAGCAGCCTCACACCGCAGCCGAACCAGTGAACCCTCGTACTCCTCTCCGTGTGGGCATCCACTGCCGCGTCTTCCCTGGCTCTACGTCGTCCCCTTCCTAGGCCTCGACGTCGTCCACCACCATGGTGCTCTCAGTGCAGCATGGTCAATGTGGTCAAGGAACAACTTCCATCGGAAGAGTACTATCGTGGAGAGGCTGATAGTTGGGTCCACGACAGCCGCAAGGAAGTGCCTCCTTATTACGCGGAAAATAATTGTTCCTCCACCTGATAGCAGGGACCCACCGGACGGGCCACCGTATTTGGCAGAAAAAAATGTTTCCCCCCTGACTGCTGGGACCCACCGGACGGGCCACTGTATTTCGCGAAAAAACGTTCCCCCGCTGTCAGCTCGGACCCACCGGAAGTGCCTCCTTATTATGCACAAAAGAAATGAATACTCCCCCTGCTAGTTGGGACCCACCTTGGTGGGAGGCTAACTTGTGGGCCTACTAAGTTGATGGGGATGGAGTGCTTTGTCAACTTAGTCAATATGAACGATTCTAGCTCCAGTGACCGTACGATGTCAATCCAACAGCCATAGTGCTTCTTCAACCTCTGGTCTTCTTGCTCCAGCTGCCCAAACCAGCGCCGATCGTGCCTCGTGCTCCTACCTCCCGTGGCCGGTTGCGATGCGGCGGAGGCCTCACCGCCCGCTACTACTCCCACCGCTGGCCAGGCCATCCCTCTACTCACCATCACCCCCTGTTATTCTACGGTGATGGCAGCCTCACACCGCAGCGAACCAGTGAACCCTAGTACTCCTCTATGCATGGGCATCCACTGCCGCGTCTTCCCTGGCTCCGCGTCGGCCCCTTCCTAGGCCTCGCTGTCATCCACCGCCCTGGTGCTCTCGACGCGGCGTGGTCAACGTGGTCAAGGAACGGCTTCCATCGGACGTGGACTATACATGGAGAGGCTAATAGCTGGGTCCACGGCCGCGGCAAGGAAGTGCCTCCTTATTACGCGCAAAATAATTATTCCTCCACTTGACAACAGGGACCCACCGGACGGGCCACCGTATTTCACGAAAAAACCGTTTCCCCCTGACTGCTGGGACCCACCAGCTACATCTTCGCACGCAAGGAAGTGCGTCTGAGCAAAAAAACGATTCGCCCCCTGAGTGTTGGGACCCACCAGCTACATCTTCGCAGGCAAGGAAGTGCCTGACTGTCGGGACCCACCTGGTCGAAGCATACGTAGCGTTGTCATTCTGGTCGCCAACGTGTACGTACATACTGGTCGATGTAGAGGCGCACACGTGTCGTAGTAGAGGCGCGCACGTAGCATGCACACGTACGTACATCGGCCAGTGTGCAAGAAAGAAAATACGGCCACGATCGTACGTACGGGCAGGGTCTCGAACGGCTACTCGCGCATACGTACGGCCAGGGCTCGTGTACATGGCTGGGTCAGAACGGAGAAACAACGTAGTCGTCGTGTTCATGGGGAGCCAACCGGCTGGGTCGGAACAGAATGCGTCGTCGTGTTCATCGAGAGGGCTTGGACGGAACAGCCGATGGAAACAAGGCCTGGCGTACCGCAGAACGGAGGAAACGGCCTTGTGTTCGACCGGCCACGTTTGAAACGGGATCCTATTCATTGGGAGGGGCCTGGCATACCGCAAAACGGAGGAAACGAGCCTCCTACGGTCGAAACGGGGGTCCTGTTGATCGGGAGGGGTGTGGCGTACCGCAAAACGGAGGAAATTGACTTGTGTTGGAGCGCTATGGTCGAAACGGGGGTCCTGTTCATTGGGAGGGGTGTGGCGTACCGCAAAACGGGACTCCACGGGATACTGTTCATCTCCACCGTCGACCCCCTCCAGCCTCCACGGGCTACTGTTCATCCACCGTCGACCTCCTCCAGCCTCCACCTGCGACTGCTCATCCACGGGATCCTGTTCATCCAGCCTCAACCGCGCGCTACTCCACTGGCTACTGTTCAACCAGCCCTCTCCACGGGCTCCTGTTCAACCACCCCTCCACGGGCTACTGTTCATCCTGCCCTCCACCGTTTACTATTCATCCTGCCCTCCACGGGATGGTCCTGTTCATCCTGCCCTCCACAGGGTCTTGTTCATCTAGCCCCAACCGGCTTGATCGATCGTAGTCCTGTTCATCCAGATGCAACACCACGGGGTCCTGTTCATCCACGCCCACCGGGAACTGTTCATCCAGACCCCCCCCTCCCCGCGCAACGCTCACTGTTCATCCAGAGGGAGCACCGATCGGCTTCAGTTAGCAGCAGTAGCGAAGGAATCGCTCGGTTGGGTTCAGTTAACAGCCATCGATCGATCGCTCGGGTTCAGTAACGCATAGCCTGCAGTGCAATCGCTCGGGTTCAGTTAGAGCCCAACGCCTCGCTCGGGTTTAGTTAGAGCCCAACGCCTCGCACACACGCACGTACGAACGAGAGAAACGCGCATCACTCGGCCCCCGACCACCCACCGTAACCGGGGACTCCCCGATATTTTTCGTGCCCTCGCTTCTACCACGGTTTTTTCCGTCATAGACGGCCCAAAGACTGTCATGCAGCTGCGTCCCCGGCCCGCCCAGGAGAAAAAGCCCATTTGCTGTCATGATTTTTTGTCATAGAAGTAAGAGCCCACCACATCTATGATGATACTGTGTTTTGTCATAATTATTGCCATAGAAGTGTCATAAGTATGACAGAAAAAAATTGTTCGGCCCAAAATGTCACGGATGTGTCTTCTTTTTGTCGTGTCTTAGCGCTCGAGCCTCAGGAGGGGTGCTGGATCGAGGAGCTCAAGGCGTACCTGACGCAAGGCACGGAAGAAGATGCGGAGCGTGTGGTCCGGCAGGCTACGGCGTACTGCATTTAGGACGGTGAGCTATACAGGAAGCGACCAAATGATGTTTCTCTACGGTGCATTTCTAGGGAACAGGGGAATGGGTTGTTGGCCGACATACATGGCGGAGACTGCGGGCACCACTCGTCATCGCGCACCCTAGTTGGCAAGGCTTTCCGCAGCGGGTTCTATTGGCCCACGGCACTCAACGACATGGCCGAGCTGGTGAAATCCTGCGAGGCCTGCCAATTCCACGCCAAGCAGATCCACCAGACGGCTCAGGGCCTCCAGACTATCCCGCTCTCATGGCCGTTCGCAGTCTGGGGGCTGGACATCCTAGGCCCATTTCCTCGAGCGCCCGGAGGTTACCGCTACCTCTACATCGCCATCAACAAATTCACCAAGTGGGCGGAAGTGGAAGCCGTCCGCACCATCCCAGCTGGGTCAACAGTCAAATTCAGCAAGGGCCTCGTAAGCCGATTTGGGGTCCCTAATCGCATCATCACCGACAACAGCTCCCAGTTCACTAGCAATCTCTTTAAAACATATTGTGCTAACCTTAGAACACAGATCTGCTACGCCTCCGTGGCGAACCCTAGGAGCAATGGCCAGGCCGAACGCGCCAACGCGGAGGTCCTGAGGGTTCTCAAGATTAGGACCTTCAAGAAGAAGCTCGAGGCTTGCGTCAGGGGCTGGCATGACGAGCTCCAGTCCGTGTTGTGGTCCATCCGCACCACCGCCACCAGGCCGACAGGCGAGACCCCGTTCTTCCTCGTCTACGGAGCAGAAGCGGTTCTCCCACACGAGGTCAGGCATCGCTCCGCGTGGGTCCTGGCGTTCGATGAAACGCAGCAGGACGCCATGCGGGGGATGGACCTTGTGCTGGGGGAGGAACGCCACCGTGAAGCCTCACTCCGAGCTGCGAGGTACCAGCAGGCGCTGCGGCGGTACCACTACCGCAGCGTCCGCTCTAGGACGCTCGAGGTGGGTGATCTTGTCCTAAGGCGGGTGCTCTCCGAGGAAGGGATGCACAAGCTCTCACCCACGTGGGAGGGCCCGTTTCGGGTTGCCCACATCACCAGGCCTGGCGCCGCGCGCTTGGAGACGCAGGACGGGATCCCCTTCCAGAAAGCCTGTAATATCCAGCACCTCCAGAAGTTCTACCCATGAAGCAAGGCTCGGTGCCTGTGAAGCAAGGCCCAGTGCCTCTGAAGAATCTCCGCTCGTGACACTCTCACGTAATAATGAGTGGGGATGTACACGCCCCGGAGTCTCAGGAGTGCCACCCTCGGGCCTCGGGGGCTCCCTCCCATGTCTAGTGGCAGGACTTAGCTCCACGCTGGTGAGAAGACAAGAAGACAAGACTAGGTGTCGGACGCGGCTTTTCATTTGCCTTCCGTAGTTGGTTCGCCCCTCTTTAGTAAGAATTTGCTTTCTGGTGTTCCTTGCTGGCCTGGTTCCATTGCCTTTTTTCCTCCTTCCTACTCTCAGTTCCTCATTTTTGGCGTGTACTCTCCCTCGTGTGCCACGCGAGGGGGATGGACAGGCACCCTCGTGAGCGTTTTCATTTTCCTGCCTTTCGCAAGGCACCCTTGCTCGAGCTCGCAAGCTGGCGCACCCCTCTCAATCTGTGCCCCCCGGGTACCGCGATGTGAAGCACTGGGTCATGGCCGGTAGTGCCTACGACCAGGATTCAGAAGAATAAGGATTCCCTAACAAATATTTGCAGTTCTTAGGCGCCTTCCGAGCACAGGAGGCCTCGTCAGGCATTGAGGAACGCGCGTCTCGCGAGGCGGAACCAACATCAGGCGCATCAAGCTGAGTTATTCCTACGCGCATACATAAAACATGACGCTGCAACACAACACAGGAATGATAAACATAGCACATCCACTTAGAAATCATAATTGTTCCACGCCCAGTAGGGCCACAACTTGTCTCTCTCTTAATGCAGGAAGGAAAGGAAGAACGAAACAAAAGCGGAACGTGCTCCCGTGGCAGGTCGCGAGGATGAGCCTGTGGCGCTCTCCTGAGCTCAGCCAGACCCCTCCTCACGCTTCACCGGAGCGCGGCGACGAGACGTCCGCTGCCACCTTTGAAGCGGGCGTGGCAGCGTGGCGGCTGGTCGTAGCCACCGCTGCTGGAGCTGACGCCGGAAGAAGAGTCGCGTAGCTGGACGAGACATGGTCGGTGCCAAGGGCGGTCCCGCCGTCACTCCCGTTGCGGCCATCGCCAAGGCCGAGCACCTCGTCATCGTTGTTGTCCTCGGGGAAGCACCCAACGCAGCGACCATCTTCCCCAAATACCCTCACGAAGAGGGTCGCGTCGCCGTCGTACTTGAAGTGGAGGGCACACCGCTTGCCCACTCCGCGCGCGTGGGCAAACATCTACCAGGACCGCGACCGCGACCCACGACCTGTGGCGGAGACCTGTGGCGGAGACCTGGACCGCGACCTGTGGCGGAGACCTGGACCGCGACCCACGAAGCCTTGCTGCAGTAGCCATCCGCTTGCAGCCAAAGACCGCTTGCACCAGTGGCTGGCAGCTCGCCAACAAAGAAGCATGGGAGCTAAAGCCAAGTGCCGGCCGGGTTCTCCGACCACACGATGAACTGCGGCAGCACTTTCTCCGAGTGGAAGCGTGGCCTGGGCAGTCACGCGACCATGGCGCGCCTCCCTTCGTCGACAGGGCTAGCACGACTCGGTCGACCACCACCATGCGAAGAGGAGCCACCGCGGCCGCGAGGGGCCGCAGCAGGGGTCACAGCGTGCTTGCAGGGACGACCGCGCCCCCTCTTGGGCAGCGGTGAGCCGGGCCCCTCCTGGCGAGCCTTCCCTTTCTCCACAACCCAGAGCCTCTTCGCAGGCGCCATGGGTGTCGCTGCCGGCAAAGAAGCAAGGAAGAAGAAGAAGTGGGGGAAGAAAAGGAAGAGATGGGTGACGGGGGCTCCGGCCCCCTTCCCATTTATAGCCAAGGGGAGGCCACCCACTGGCCTCCACGATCTAAGGTAATAATGATCTTTTTCTGCATGGAGCAAGGACCCGTCCAGTCGGGCAGTTGCCGAGGAGGCGTGGGGAAGCAGAGACGCCCACGTCCAATCAATCGTCGCGCATAAAGCGGGGCCACAGGCTGTTGGGGCTCGTGACGCTCCGCACTTGCCCTTTGGCTTCGCCTGAAAGCCATGTCCGAGCGCGCCTTGGGCCAGGGGGCTACTGTCGGTGTCCTGGGAACGGGTGTCCCCAGACTTGCCTGCCTGCGGCCCACATCGTGGCTCGGTCAGTGGCCCTCTACGGCCCATCTTCACCAGCGAGAACTCAAGACCCTCGCGAGGGGCCAAGCCTCGCGAGGCGGACGATGCAAGACCTCCTCAGGGGCGGCCTCACCAGGCCGCCTCGTGAGGGGCGGAGAGATCAAGGCAAGGGACACCTCACGAGGTTTGCATGACGCAAGCAATGACGACTGGAGCCAGGCGGGTGCCGGGGCTCGCAGTGTCCTTGTTTCCTCTTTGGTGCTAAAGGGGCAAGCGCAGGCGAGGAGTCCCAAGGCATCAGGAAAAGGTTTCCATATCGGTGCAACAATACCAAGACCAGCAGGACAGCAGGAAGGAGGTCACTGTGGAGCCCAAGATGGCGTCACCACCAGAGCCTTTGGCAGGCGAAGACTACTTTTGTCAGATAGCTTGTACTAGCTGCCCCCCTTAAAATTGGCTGTTGTGGGATCCCTTCCCGCCTAATATTTGGGAAGAGGACCCGAGCCTCTATATAGGAGTAGACTCCACCGTAGGGAGAGATCAAATTCTAATCCGAGAGAGAATCCTCGACCACACACACCAAGCACAAGAACACCTCATCTCAGGAGGCTGTTGTTCCCATGTAACTGTTCATCCTCAGCCCCAGACGCAATCCACCACACCGCACTGGAGTAGGGTATTACACCACATCGGTGGCCCGAACCAGTATAAATCTTGTGTCTCGCGTTCTTTAGGTCCGTCGAGCTAGGCCGTGAGATCATGATGCGTGCGAGCTAGAGAGGGGGAGAGATCTTTGAGCGCACCCCAGTGTTCGAATCTCAAGGGTTTTTCTGGAACCCGAAATCCGACAAGACTCATTGACCTCGGTGATTTCTTCAACAAACTATGGCAGAAAGTTGTAGATCCTGAAGAGTTGGATACTATGCAAGATGATATTGCAAGAATATTGTCCAACCTAGAGATGTTTTTCCCACCGTCATTCTTTGATGTCATGGTCCATCTCACTGTGCACCTTGTCGACGAGATAAAGTATTGTGGTCATGTGTTTCTTCGCAACATGTATCCCTTCGAGCGGTTCATGGGAATACTGAAGCGCTTTTGTCGGAACCGAAACCATCCAGAGGCAAGCATCCTACAAGATTATACAACCGAGGAGGTGGTTGAGTTTTGCACCGAATACATGAAACAAAGACCTATAGGTTTGCCCCTCTCTCTCCATGAGGGAAGGTTGAAAGGTAAGCTAGTCCTTGTTGGCACGCAAATGGCTGCACCCGGAGAATTGGCAGAGAAAGCCCATTTGACGGTACTGCTTAACAGCCCACTTCTCATCGCTTATGCCGAAGAACACTTGGCGGAGATACGCCAAAGCTTCTTACCAATGGTGCCTTCATCAGAAGTGGAGATGAAGGATCACACTTAGAAGTACGCCGAATGGCTGAAGAATCGTTTGGCACAAGGATCCATCCATGACATTGCTACATGGTTGGCACAAAAGCCATCACCTACGGTGTTGACGTACCAAGCATATGACATAAATGGATACATGTTCTACACTGAGGAACGTGATAAGAAGACCCCGTATCAGAACAGCTCTGTTCGAATAGAATGCATGACTGTAAATGAACCTATAAAAGGGTATACTATGAAACCATCAAAGAGAATTGGGAGCTTGACTATGTGAAAGTTAAGGTGGCATTTTTCAGGTGCACATGGATCCCTCTTGGTCAGGTAAGGATTGATGAGTACAGGAAGACATGTGTTTACAGGACCACGATGGCATATCATGCGGGCCCATTCATTCTTGCCAGCGATGCTACCCAGATTTTCTTTGTGGAAGACCCCTTGCATAAGAACGACCATTTAGTGATGCATGGGAAGATAAGGGTAATGGGTGTCGACGATGTTGCCGATCAGGATGAGTGCGATGAATTTGATGAGTTGCCAGCCAAGGGATCACGCACCAGTGCAACAGAGAAGCATAAAATCATCAAAAACCCCAAGTTCATTCGAGGTCAACTTAATGATCCTTGTTCCCCCATGTACATGGGAATTAAGCCATAAGACTAGTCTTTATGCCTACCCCACAACTTAATTCATTCAATTTAGAACTGTCGCATGTACTCAATTTGTGAGTTATGCTCGGTTTTCTGTTGATGTAAGAACCGTTAATATGTTGACCTTGATATGCTGTCAGCTCAGGCAATGAATATGAACTGTTTATTATTATTATTACTAGTACAAATGCCCGTGCGTTGCACTGGGCGAAAAATTAAATATAACATGTTCTACCTGTCATTATGTAACACTTTTTAATCTAATTTTTCGCAAACGTCAAAATAAGGTTACACTGAGTATTTCTTTTTGGACAATGAAATTTGGACGTATCCTAACAATGCTCGTCCTGACCTATTTTAGCTCCGCACTTTCATTTCATCCGATGATAGAGTGCTTGTGTATGGAATAGTCTTTCGAGCCATTTTTATTTTTTGTTGTCCAGAAAAACATGAATTACTTTTTTTGTTTGAGAAGGTGTTTTTTAATTTTAATTCTGTCTATTCGATCCAAAACATCAACTTTGCTACGGGACAAAAATATATTATTTTCATATCCTTAGCTCAAAGCACTCATATGTGCATGGATCATATAGTCAAGTGATATTATCAAGATTTGTCATAGCTAAAAATTTCATTAAGCTTAATCCACTTTTTGTTAAAGCATCATACATGCATCCATGTTTCGCTATGAAGCCGACATTCCTGAAAAAGGATGACACTTTAGGCGAAGTATTTTTTTCTAATTTTTATTTGCGAATGCAGGCCAAGTAATTTAGCTGATGTTCCATTGAAAGGTTAAAACATGCATGAATCACATGGTTCCAGGATAATAAAAACATACGCATACCCTTTTTAAAGTGTTGTATTATTAGAAGAAAAGCAGGTAGATGGATCTCACTACCTAAAAGTCATTTTTTTGCAGCCAGGCCGGCCCAACTCTCCGTCTTTCTCTTTTTTTCCACAACAGCCTCCAGGCCCAATAGCCTGCCCACCTCCACTGAGCAGCCCGAGAAAAAATCCTCCCCTAACCCTAACCGGTCGAGCAACTCCAATCGACCCCTCGTCTCGTCTCTCCCTTCCCATGCTCAATCCCCTCTCACCGCCGCCTCTCTCACACGCACACACGCGCCACCAGAGAGGCCCTAGATCCCCTGGACGCCTCCCCGTCGCCTGCTCTCTCCGTTCGGCCATGTCCTCGCGTGGGTGCCTTCCATGGAGGCGCTGGAAACACGGCACAGAGAGCACGTGCTGATGGCATTCGCGTTCAGAGATAGCAACAATGCAGTGACGCTGTGTGACACTCCAAAATTTTCTTTTGGTTTTTGAAGAGAGGCCATTTAAATTTTTATTTCAGAAAACCTCTCTCTTAAAAACTTTCACCTTTGGCAAGAATTTTCATTTACATCCTTTTCAAATTGGGTGTTTGAATTATGGAAACTTTTCTTCTGAATTCTTCTCCTCTCAAATGTATTTTTTTGAATTCGATTATTTTCATTTAAAAGGAAAACCCTAGGAGTTTTTGGGGCTTCTCTCATTTTGGAACCACCCATGATTTTATTTTGCCTCATGTGGAGAGACCTCCCAAAACCGCTCCCTCCACTTTGGAACAATCTAAATTCTCTGTCCCATCAAGTCCAAACCATTTTTGAATTTTATTTCATTTATTTTATCTCCCAAAACAATTCTGTCTTTCATTATGGGCCTAAGTAATTTTCAAAGCAAGTACCTCATTGCCTTTGAGTTTTTATCTCAAACCAACTCCTCTGAATTGTCCTTAGCATCCACAACCCAGAACCATCTTGATCCACTCTCCCTCTTTTCAAATTTTTCAAATTTCAGTCTCTGCAAGTTTGGACCAGATTTGCCAAATTTGGTGAAATTCATATCTCCTCTTCTCCAAAAATTCTACCAAAATTCAGGCAGCCTCCTGGTGCAATGAGAGGCCACCCCACCAAGTTTCAGCTCAAGGAGAAACCCCTACATACCAAAATCATTCTGTCGAACACCTGGCCGGCACTGTTTCCCTGCATTTTCAGAAAAGTTCAGAGTTTCAGAGTTCAGTGTCGTTTTTCCTACGTCAGAGTTCAGTCACGCGTCGACAGTGCGCCTGGCGTGTTGCGCACAGCCCCTCCTCCCTGTCCGGAGCACCGCACGCACGCTTGGCCGGTTCCTGGCATCGGTGGCACGCTGGCCCGCCCTCGCCGGCGTCTTCTGCGGCGTCGGGACCTCCCGTGGCGGCCGACAGAAGGCACCCTACGGCACAACGCCGTTCTGCACCGCCCAAGCCACCTGTGAGCTCCGCGTGGCTGTCTCCCTTTCCAGCGCACGCATGTAGCACCGTCGCCGTGGCCTGGCACGCGCAGGGCGCGCTCCCTGCCGCCGAAGTGCCGCACGGCCGTTCTGTTGGGACAGGCCGTAACCTCCTCCCCCCTTGCTGAGTTACACACCGGGATGGGCTCGTTACTTCATCTAGTCGATGCCCAAGCCCCTAATCCAACTGCCCAACCACAGCGCCGTCGTAATCACTCGCCGGACTTATCCCGTTCACGGCAACCGCCTCGGGCAGGCTATATATAGCGCCCCCAAGCTCACTCTCGCCCCCGCACACCTCCACCACCACACTGGACCCCGCCCAGCAACTGGAAGAGCCTCGAGGGGCCCTTCTTCCTCGACTCCGACCGCCTCGTTCCGCCTTGGCCTCCGTCTTGATTCACTCCGGTGAGACCATCCCTGGCGCCCAAACTTCGTCAGTAACCTCCTCGAGCAACCAGAGAGCTAACCCCCACTTCGATTCGATCCTTGCAGCCCTCCTCGGCGAGCTCCATCAACGCCCGAACCACCGTCCGCCGGAGCAAGGGCCGCCATCGACGTGGTGCTCGCCGGCGACCACCACCACCACCCACCGACGCGGAAGGACACGGTGAACACGTTGGTAACCTCCAATCCCCCTGCCTCGCCGTGGATCGCCGCCCGCGACCACCACGGCTCTCAGGCACCGTCGAGCTCCGCCGCCACTTTTGAAATTTCAAACCTGACGGGCGGGACCCGCCTGTCAGCCTCTCTGATCTTTTAAACGAACCGTTTTCTGAAAACGTCTTCTGCCAAAATGCGTCTCCCCTCTGGGCCGGCGTATTCTCAATCGAAGCGTTTTCTGTTTTTATAAGTTAGCCCCTGGGAACTTTCTGTTTCATTACAGATGAGTCCCTGGACTAAAACCCTTATAACTTTTAAACAAAAAAAGTATTTTTGATTGATTCTTTTTTTGTCCTCCTTAGAATTTTGTCTAGTTTTTTATCAGATTTATTTGAAAAATATTTGGAATAATTGTGTGCACCTCACGGTATTTATGTTAGCGCATATGTTTCTTTATACCGAAGATACCGAAGGAGGTGACGGGACCGCGAACTTCACCGAGCTAGGCTCCGACTACTCTGAACCAGGCAAGCATGTTTGAACTTTTGATATGATGATTGTTTTGCATGTTTGCATTAAGTAGTTTCATGGCATGTTGATGAGCATACCGACGAATGTCATGTTACATGCAACATTGAGGCAAGTGAGTTTCGAAAATCCATAAGTGGATGGATGTGAGTATGCATGGCCATGTGTTGGCATGAGGATGGGTAAGATGGCAGTGTTGTAGCATGCCAGTCTTATGCCACACTATATGACTTCAGTGTCAACCCGTATCGGTCCAGTTCCTTCCATTTTTTGTTCACTGTACTACCACATGTTTTCCGCAAGGAATATGGCTTAGTAAGTTGCAAACCGCTTTCTTGGTACACACCAAAAGGAGAGGTCGTGATGATGGTTCCATGGCCCTGGATTAAAGCCAGTCATCCGGTCAGGGGGCATGGGTGTTTCCGGTTGGGACCGAGAGGGGGGCACCCCTTAGAGCGCGCGTATATAAATTTGATCCCATGCTATTCGAGATTGTGATCTCCCCGTCTCAAAAGTTTTTCTTGGACGATGTCTAGGGTGATTCCTAGCATCGAGAGGTAGGATGGGTGTGTACTGGCTAGCTGTGTTTTCTTCCGAAAGACCGTAAACGGAACTAGTCCTTCGTGACTACGGAAATCCGTTGGCTGTGGGAAAAAATTTCGTACAAACTCTGCAGAGTCATATATTCCTTTGAATCATCTATTCCATGTCCAAGTTCGGTATTATCTTATCCTGACAAATGTCAGTTTTGATGACAGAGACTCCGGTGAATCACATGAGTGCTAAATCCGGTTAAATGTTTATTCCTGTGGATGGACTAACCCGTTTATTATCATGAATTGAATATTTATTAGGAGTATTATTTACTTGTGAATAAAAGCCCTTTCTGCGATGTCGCTCAGACGTCCGACTGTGGCATTGTTATTATTTACTTTCAATAAAAGCCCTTTCTGCGATGTCACTCAGACGTCCGACTGTGGCATTGTTATTATTTACTTTCAATAAAAGCCCTTTCTGCGATGTCGCTCAGACGTCCGACTGCGGCATTGTTATTATTTACTTTCAATAAAAGCCCTTTCTGCGATGTCGCTCAGACGTCCGACTGCGGCAGTACTGTTATTTACTTTCAATATAAGCCCTTTCTGTGATGTCGCCCCGACGTCCGATTGTGGCACGCATGTCTTTTATTTTCAGTTTAAGCCCTTTACGTGGTGTCGCTTAGACGCCCGACTGCGGCATGATCTTTATTTATTTGTTCACCCTTCGAGGCGTCGCTTCAGACACCCGATCGGTTTCCTATTATTTCTTTTTGTTGGGTTTTCAGGCGGACTACCGCCGATTCCCTTTTTACTTACCTTGCTTGCTAAATTTTGAATGTGCATTGGTAAATTAATCATGACGCATCCATGCATGCATTGGTTATATCTTACGTCCGAACTGTCTTGCGAGTACTTTCAAAGTACTCACCTGGCTTGTTGATTTGGCTAGATGCTGATGAAGGCGATCTCATGGATGAAGAATTTGATAGCGAGTCCGACGCCTAGAGGAATCCCAGTCAGTCTCGTACGACCCTGGATTTGGTCACTGTATTATATCCGCTTCCGCTACCAAATAAATTCATCGAGCCTCACCTCGACGCTCGATGAGATGCCAGTTTTAGAGTCATGTATCTCACTCCCCGCTGTGATTTTCCACCACCACCCTATCCTCGAGTCAGTAGTATGCCTCCACACCACTGTGTCATATCCGCCATTATGTATAATTATTGGCGGGCTTGTAATAATTTGGTTGAGCAACCGTAGCTCGACCCTGTAATATATTTTATGCTACTGGCTTATTGTATCAAGAATTTGTCTACCAGTAAGGAGGATTTTTCTCATACTGGACTCAAAAGATTGGTTTCTCAATAAACATTTTTATTGGAAAACCGATCGTGACAGGCTTGGTACCAGAGCCAGGCTGACTGTAGGAAGCCACTAGGTGCGATCGCTAATTGGTTATTAGCATGCTAGAGCTAAATCATATTTTTGCAATTGTAGTCATTTTCTGACAGTCAGCATAAATTTATGATCTGACCATTCAGAATTTTTGCCTACTTTTGTAGATGGCAGACAACAGCTGCGAGTCTCAGACCTTCGCCAACATGCCCGATGGGTTCGTCAAGCTTCTCTCCTTCATCGTTCTGGTCGCGATGGGGCCATCTATGCGCCCAGTCTTCACACTCTGCCAGCACCGAGTCAATGACAGTCTGACCATGCACCAGGCCGCGGTACAGTTCAAGGGAGGGCATGGTGAGTTACACCGCTTCTAGTTCTTTGGAAGAGCCATGCCTACGGAGAGGCATGCTATGCAGATGGCAGCCCGCGAGGCGATAGCTCGTCTCAGGGATGTCCTTCCCGTGATGAAGGCTCGTCGTTACCGTTATCTTCCATGCCATGTGCTTTACACCTGTCACTACGCATTCTCCTACCCCAGAGGAGAACGAGACGAGGCTTTTGAGATGCTTATTGAGTATCTCCGGGCCCTGGAGGCAGCCTTCGACAACCTGGTGGACGACTTTGTGGCTGCCCGCATGGACTCAGTCCATTGCTGTGCCGCCAACAGGAGGGAGCTCCTGCCCACCGCACCGCCACTGACTTTTGTCTCGTCCTCAGCATCTTATGCACCTACTCGCCGCCTGCCTACCACCGAAGAGTTTAACCAAGTCATTGCGCCCACTCCAGCGCGCACTGCACCACCCTTCGCACCCACTCCTATTCGTGTTGTTCCGCCCCTGGCGCCCGCTCCGTCCACCCGGCGCAGCACTACACGTATGGAGCCTATCAGTGAGGAGGAAGTCCAGTCCCCAGCCTCGCTACGCCTCACCCTCGGCAGGGCAAAGGAGATCGTCAACATCTCCGACTGAGTACGCTTAGCCGCCATGCAATGTACCGCTTTGTACGATATGTTTATATGTACATAGGTTGTGAGGAGTAGCTTGTTTGTGCATCATGTAGGAACTGGGAGAAGTGCACTAGCCTAAATAACATGTCAGGATTATGTGCGCATATCCTGAGTGATGTATTGTATAATTACCGCCCGCGTGTAAGATATGTAATGAACAGTCCTTCTCCGTGCGCAAATCGATTTGTTTTTCTTAAGTAAGCTTGGTTATTTAATTTATTTGCCAGCTTTGTGCATTTATGGAATTGTTTTTGCGACCCTTTTCGCTTTTCTTATGGGTTTTAAAAAATATATCCCTAGAGTGAAAAATGTCTCGTCCTTGGACTCGCTCCATGCCAACTCCACCAGAGGAAAATTATGGCACTCGACCGGGCAACAATTTCACACAAGGGCAGTCAAGTCAAAATTATGACACTCAACCAGGCAACAATTTTGCACAAGAGCAATCGAGTCAACCGGTCAGTGAAATGGCACTTTCCCAAATGTGCCGCCTTCATGAGCAGAGTCAGCAACAACATCGGGAAATGATGAACCAAGTCATCAACATGGGAAATCACCATGGACAGTATCAGCAGCATTCCAAGTTATCTGAGGTACAGAAGACATGTCCCCAAACATTTTCTCATACTGACAAGCCTCTTGAAGCCGAGGATTGGCTTCGAGATATGGAGAGAAAATTAATTATTGCAAAATGTTCAGACCCCGAGAAGGTACTATATGCCCCGCACTATCTCACAGGAGCAGCTGCATCATGGTGGGAGAATTTTCTACACATGCACCCCAACGAAAGTGATATAACCTGGGATGATTTCAAGGAAGGTTTCCGTGGTGCACACATTCCTAAGAGTATTATGAAAATCAAGAAGAGAGAGTTCGATGACCTCAAACAAAGGAACATGATAGTGTCAGATTACAATGGTCAATTTACTCTATTGTCTCGCTACGCCAATGAAGAGCGTATGACTGAAAGCAAGAAGATGGAGAAATTCCTTGACGGTCTGGTGCCCGCGCTTAAATGCCAACTGGTCGTGCACACTTTTCCAGATTTTAAGACACTAGTGGACAAAGCCATTACTCTGGAAAATGAGAGACGTAGCTTGGAGGATTTCCGCAAGCGAAAAAGAGACCAGACTACTCTTGCGCGCAACCACCGAAGCAAGACAGATTTTCAGAAAGGTGGGACACACAAACCTACGACAAATGTCTCACGCCCAACCAAGAATTTCCATGCAAGGGACAAGGAGTTCACATATCGCCCAGGCGTTACTTGCTACGCTTGTGGAGAGGAAGGGCACTATGCCAAGCAGTGCCCCAAGCCAAGGAACTCGACCCCAAAGCCGAACAACGGTGGCAATAATTCAGCACCCAAGCGAAACAATTTCAACCCCAACAACAACCACAGGAAGGGTCATCTGAACCACGTGACCAAAGAAGAAGCACAGAACGCCCCGGATATCGTACTCGGTACGTTTCCTGTCAACACAATACCTGCCATGGTTTTGTTTGATTCTGGAGCTTCTCACTCATTCATCTCGAAAAGTTTTGCTTTGCAAAATAATTTTTCGATGTTTCCCTTGGAAAAATCCATGATCATCAAGTCCCCTGGGATTGAGCAAGTTACTCAGAGTTACTGTCAAGATGTGGTTATTGAGTTCGAAGGATTTAAGTTTCACGCCAATCTTATTGTATTGGAAAATAAAGGACTGGATGTCATCCTAGGGATGGACTGGTTAACCACCAACAAAGGTTTTATTGACTGTTTCAACCGAACCGTAATTCTCACACACCACCACGGGAAGACAATAAGAGTGTCAGCCAAAGAAAGAAAAATACCCCGGCAACCGAGATTGAATAAGGTGGACGTTTCTGAGCTAAACAAGGTTCCAGTAGTGTGTGTGAATTTCCAGACGTATTCCCCGAAGAACTACCAGGCATGCCACCAGATCGAGAGATAGAATTCAGCATTGAGCTAGCACCAGGAACCACCTCCATATACAAGAAACCATACAGAATGGCACCATCCGAGTTGATTGAGTTGAAGAAACAAATAAAGGAATTGCTGGACAAGGGATACATTCGAGCCAGCTCCTCACCTTGGGGATCACCAATTTTATTTGCCAAAAAGAAGGATGGAACACTGAGATTGTGCAAAGACTACCGAGCACTTAACACGGTCACAGTCAAGAACAAATACCCGATGCCCCGGATAAACGATTTGTTTGATCAACTCGCTCATGCCAAGGTATTCTCAAAAATTGACTTAAGGTCAGGATACCATCAATTAAAAGTGCGAACAGAAGATATCGCCAAAACAGCCTTCACCTCCAGATATGGACTATATGAGTTCACAGTAATGCCATTTGGATTAACGAATGCCCCCGCATATTTTGTTCACCTCATGAACAAAGTATTTATGAAGTTTATGGACAAGTTCATTGTGGTATTCATCGACGATATTCTGGTATACTCCAAGACACCAGAAGAGCATGCGGAACATCTCAGGATTGTGCTAGGAGAACTCAGGAAACATCAATTGTATGCCAAGTTCAGCAAGTGTGAATTTTGGCTAAGACAAGTAGGTTTTCTAGGCCCCGTACTGACCCAAGACGGTATCGCAGTGGACCCGGAGAAAGTCAGGGCCGTACTTGGCTGGAAGTCACCAGCCAGCGTAACGGACATACGAAGCTTCTTGGGAATGGCAGGATATTACCGCAGATTTATTGAAGGATTCTCCACCATAGCCAAGCCAATGACGCAGTTACTCAAGAAGGACAAGAAGTTTGAATGGACAGAAGCCTGCGAGAAAAGTTTCCAAGAGCTAAAACGGAAATTAATGACAGCACCGGTATTAATTGTGCCAGACATACACAAGAATTTTGAAGTGTATTGTGACGCATCCCGAAAGGGCCTCGGGTGCGTGTTGATGCAAGAAGGCAAGGTTGTCACATACGCTTCAAGGCAACTTCGCAAGCATGAGGAAAATTATCCCACTCATGACTTAGAAATGGCAGCAGTCATTCATGCACTCAAGGAATGGAGGCATTTCTTACTTGGAAATCGATGTGAAATATACACGGACCATAAAAGTCTCAAATATATTTTCACACAGCCAGAACTAAACTTACGGCAACGACGCTGGTTGGAATTGGTAAAGGATTATGATGTTGGTATCCACTATCATCCAGGAAAAGCAAATGTAGTGGCCGATGCTCTTAGTCGGAACCCCAGCTCCGACGAAAACAGTCTGCAAAGCTTGAGACCTGAATTCCAACAAGAATTTGCCAAACTCAACTTGTTAATGATCGCGGAAGGCACCATATCAAACTTGGAAATACAGCCCGACCTTGTGGAGAGAATTAAAGAAGCTCAGCCTGGTCACCCCAGCATCGAAGGAATTAGAAGAAAGGTGAGTATGGTCCAGGCCTCGGAGTTCGTCATAGACGATGGAGGAATATTATGGTACGGAGACAGACTCTGCGTGCCAAATATAGAGGACCTCAAACAGCAAATTCTAGCTGAAGCCCACACCGCCCCATATTCGATCCACCCTGGAGGAACCAAAATGTATAAGGATATTCAGGAAAGATTTTGGTGGCACGGTATGAAGAGGGACATATCCACATTCGTTGCATGTTGCGATTCTTGTCAACGCATAAAAGTTGAGCATCAAAGACCAGCCGGACTACTGTAACCAAACAAAATACCTGAGTGGAAATGGGATGAAATAGGGATGGATTTCATTGTCGGACTACCTCGGTCACGACACGGGAATGATGCCATATGGGTCATCACCAATAGATTAACCAAGGTGGCACATTTCATTCCAGTGAAGACAACCTACAACACTCAGAGGCTTGCCAGGATTTATCTCTCCCGTATAGTTTGTCTGCATGGAGTCCCGAAGACTATAATATCCGACAGAGGCACTCAGTTCGTCTCGAGATTCTGGGATCATTTACAATAGGCTCTGGGAACTCAACTGGCCTTCAGTACAGCCTACCATCCCCAGACTGATGGACAGGCTGAACGCGTAAACCAAATTCTAGAAGACATGCTGAGAGCATGTGTCCTCACCTATGGGACCAGTTGGGAAGAAAGCCTGCCATATGCCGAGTTCGCATACAACAACATTTACCAGGCCAGCCTGCAAATGGCACCTTTTGAAGCCCTATACGGACGGAGATGTCGTACCCCGCTAAATTGGTCAGAAACCGGAGACAGCCGTATCTTCAGCCCAGACATGCTCAAAGAAGCCGAGGAAAAGGTCAAGCTAATCAGGGACCGACTCAAGACCGCTCAAAGCCGACAGAAGAGTTATTACGATCGGAAACATCGTGAGGTCAGATTCGAACCCGGTGAATTTGTATACCTACGAGTATCACCTATGAGGGGCCTGCAATGATTCAAGATTAAGGGAAAGCTAGCACCAAGATTCATCGGACCATTCTGTATAGTGGCACGAAGGGGCACTGTAGCCTACCAGCTAGACTTACCCGAAGAATTATCCGATGTCCACGACGTGTTCCACGTCTCGCAATTGAGGAAGTGCGTAAGCAACCCAGAGAAACAAGTATCCCATGAGAACATTGACGTGCAGCCAGACCTCACCTATCGGTAACGTCCAGTAAAATTATTAGAGGAGTCTGAAAGGAGGACCCGACAGAAAACCATCAAGTTTTTCAAAATTCAGTGGAGCAATCACACTGAAAGTGAAGCAACTTGGGAAAGAGAGGATTTTCTTCGGGCAGAGCATCCACACTTATTTAAGGATCAGCTGAAATCTCGGGGACAAGATTTTTCCTAAGGGGGTAGGTGTTGTGACACTCCAAAATTTTCTTTTGGTTTTTACCAAAAACCTTGTTGGTTTTTGAAGAGAGGCCATTTAAATATATTTTTTTCAGAAAACCTCTCTCTTAAAAACTTTCACCTTTGGCAAGGATTTTCATTTACATCCTTTTCAAATTGGGTGTTTGAATTATGGAAACTTTTCTTCTGAATTCTTCTCCTCTCAAATGTATTTTTTTAATTTGATTATTTTCATTTAAAAGGAAAACCCTAGGAGTTTTTGGGGCTTCTCTCATTTTGGAACCACCCATGATTTTATTTTGCCTCATCTGGAGAGACCTCCCAAAACCCCTCCCTCCACTTTGGAACAATCTAAATTCTCTGTCCCATCAAGTCCAAACCATTTTTAAATTTTATTTCATTTATTTTATCTCCCAAAACAATTCTGTCTTTCATTATGAGCCTAAGTAATTTTCAAAGCAAGTACCTCATTGCCTTTGAGTTTTATCTCAAACCAACTCCTCTGGATTGTCCTTAGCATCCACAACCCAGAACCATCTTGATCCACTCTCCCTCTTTTCAAATTTTTCAAATTTCAGTCTCTACAAGTTTGGACCAGATTTGCCAAATTTGGTGAAATTCATATCTCCTCTTCTCCAAAAATTCTACCAAAATTCAGGCAGCCTCCTGGTGCAATGAGAGGCCACCCCACCAAGTTTCAGCTCAAGGAGAAACCCCTACATACCAAAATCATTTTGTCGAACACCTGGCCGGCACTGTTTCCCTGCATTTTCAGAAAAGTTCAGAGTTTCAGAGTTCAGTGTCATTTTTCCTTCGTCAGAGTTCAGTCACGCGTCGACAGTGAGCCTGGCGCGTTGCGCACAGCCCCTCGTCCCTGTCCGGAGCACCGCACGCATGCTTGGCCGGTTCCTGGCGTTGGTGGCACGCTGGCCCGCCCTCGCCGGCGTCTTCTGCGGCGTCGGGACCTCCTGTGGCGGCCGACAGAAGGCACCCTACGGCACAACACCGTTCTGCACCGCCCAAGCCACCTGGGAGCTCCGCGTGGCCGTCTCCCTTGCCAGCGCACGCATGCAGCACCGTCGCCGTGGCCTGGCACGCGCAGGGCGCGCTCCCTGCCGCCAACGTGCCGCACGGTCGTTCTATTGGGACAGGCCGTAACCTCCTCCCCCCTTGCTGAGTTACGCACCGGGATGGGCTCGTTACTTCATCTAGTCGATGCCCAAGCCCCTAATCCAACTGCCCAACCACAGCGTTGCCGTAATCACTCACCGGACTTATCCCGTTCACGGCAACCGCCTCGGGCCGGCTATATATAGCGCCCCCAAGCTCACTCTCGCCCCCGCACACCTCCACCACCAAACTGGACCCCGCCCAGCAACTGGAAGAGCCTCGAGGGGCCCTTCTTACTCGACTCCGGCCGCCTCGTTCCGCCTCGGCCTACGTCTTGATTCACTCCGGTGAGACCATCCCCGGCGCCCAAACTTCGTCAGTAACCTCCTAGAGCAACCAGAGAGCTAACCCCCATTTCGATTCGATCCTTGCAGCCCTCCTCGGCGAGCTCCATCAACGCCCGAACCACCGTCCGCCGGAGCAAGGGCCGCCGTCGACGTGGTGCTCGCCGGCGACCACCACCACCACCCACCGACGCGGAAGGACATAGTGAACACGTTGGTAACCTCCGATCCCCCTGCCTTGCCGTGGATCGCCGCCGGCGACCACCGTGGCTCTCGGGCACCGTCGAGCTCTGCCGCCTCTTTTGAAATTTCAAGCCTGACGGGTGGGACCCGCCTGTCAGCCTCTCTGATCTTTTAAACGAACCGTTTTCTGAAAACGTCTTCTGCCAAAATGCGTCTCCCCTCTGGGCCGGCGTATTCTCAATCGAAGCGTTTTCTATTTTTATAAGTTAGCCCCTGGGAACTTTCTGTTTCATTACAGATGAGTCCCTGGACTAAAACCCTTATAACTTTTAAACAAAAAAAGTATTTTTGATTGATTCTTTTTTTGTCCTCCTTAGAATTTTGTCTAGTTTTTTATCAGATTTATTTGAAAAATATTTGGAATAATTGTGTGCACCTCACGGTATTTACGTTAGCGCGTATGTTTCTTTATACCGTAGATACCGAAGGAGGTGACGGGACCGCGAACTTCACCGAGCTAGGCTTCGACTACTCTGAACCAGGCAAGCATGTTTGAACTTTTGATATGATGATTGTTTTGACATGTTTGCATTAAGTAGTTTCATGGCATGTTGATGAGCATACCGACGAATGTCATGTTACATGCAACATTGAGGCAAGTGAGTTTCGAAAATCCATAAGTGGATGGATGTGAGTATGCATGGCCATGTGTTGGCATGAGGATGGGTAAGATGGCAGTGTTGTAGCATGCCAGTCTTATGCCAGACTATATGACTTCAGTGTCAGCCCGTATCGGTCCAGTTCCTTCCATTTTTCCTTCCCTGTACTACCACATGTTTTCCGCAAGGAATATGGCTTAGCAAGTTGCAAACCGCTTTCTTGGTACACACTAAAAGGAGAGGCCGTGATGATGGTTCCATGGCCCTGGATTAAAGCCAGTCATCCGGTCAGGGGGCATGGGTGTTTCCGGTTGGGACCGAGAGGGGGGCACCCCTTAGAGCGCGCGTATATAAATTTGATCCCATGCTATTCGAGATTGTGATCTCCCCGTCTCAAAAGTTTTTCTTGGACGATGTCTAGGGTGATTCCTGGCATCGAGAGGTAGGATGGGTGTGTACTGGCTAGCTGTGTTTTCTTCCGAAAGACCGTAAACGGAACTAGTCCTTCGTGACTACGGAAATCTGTTGGCGGTGGGGAAAAAATTTGTACAAACTCTGCAGAGTCATATATTCCTTTGAATCATCTATTCCATGTCCAAGTTCGGTATTATCTTATCCTGACAAATGTCAATTTTGATGACAGAGACTCCGGTGAATCACATGAGTGCTAAGTCCGGTTAAATGTTTATTCCTGTGGATGGACTAACCCGTTTATTATCATGAATTGAATATTTATTAGGAGTATTATTTACTTGTGAATAAAAGCCCTTTCTGCGATGTCGCTCAGACGTCCGACTGTGGCATTGTTATTATTTACTTTCAATAAAAGCCCTTTCTGCGATGTCGCTCAGACGTCCGACTGTGGCATTGTTATTATTTACTTTCAATAAAAGCCCTTTCTGCGATGTCACTCAGACGTCCGACTGTGGCATTGTTATTATTTACTTTCAATAAAAGCCCTTTCTGCGATGTCGCTCAGACGTCCGACTGTGGTAGTACTGTTATTTACTTTCAATATAAGCCCTTTCTGTGATGTCGCCCCGACGTCCAACTGTGGCACGCATGTCTTTTATTTTCAGTTTAAGCCCTTTACGTGGTGTCTCTTAGACGCCCGACTGCGGCATGATCTTTATTTATTTGTTCACCCTTCGAGGCGTCACTTCAGACACCCGATCGGTTTCCTATTATTTCTTTTTGTTGGGTTTTCAGGCGGACTACCGCCGATTCCCTTTTTACTTACCTTGCTTGCTAAATTTTGAATGTGCATTGGTAAATTAATCATGAAACATCCATGCATGCATTTGTTATATCTTACGTCTGAACTGTCTTGCGTGTACTTTCAAAGTACTCAGCTGGCTTGTTGATTTGGCCAGATGCTGACGAAGGCGATCTCATGGATGAAGAATTTGATAGGGAGTCCGACGCCTAGAGGAATCCCAGTCAGTCTCGTACGACCCTGGATTTGGTCACTGTATTATATCCGCTTCCGCTACCAAATAAATTCATCGAGCCTCACCTCGACGCTCGATGAGATGCCAGTTTTATAGTCATGTATCTCACTCCCCGCTGTGATTTTCCACCACCACCCTATCCTCGAGTCAGTAGTATGCCTCCACACCACTGTGTCATATCCGCCATTATGTATAATTATTTGCGTGCTTGTAATAATTTGGTTGAGCAACCGTAGCTCGACCCTGTAATATATTTTATGCTACTGGCTTATTGTATCAAGAATTTGTCTACCAGTAAGGAGGATTTTTCTCATACTGGACTCAAAAGATTGGTTTCTCAATAAACATTTTTATTGGAAAACCGGTCGTGACACGCTGGCAGCAGTTCTGACCGCCATCGAGAAGCGTGCGACATCCTCCCTCCGAGGTTGGCATCGATGTCTTGTGCCCCTGCACGACCTGTAGCTGTCATTCTCGACACCGGGGCAGTGCACCCGTGTTATAGAGGCGTCCATGAAGTTCAAGTTTTGGCTCTGGCTAGTTTGGTGCTGTGTAGTGAATTTGTGAGACGTGTCTTGTTTGTTGACTGAACTTGGACGCGAGCTGCTGAATGTGTAGTGAGCTTCATTGCTGAGTGAGCTTGTGGGTGTTGAAATTATGTGTAATTTGAAATTTTCTATCTAAGTTGGTGTGTACTAAACTTCAGTACAATTGAAGTGCAATGTGCTATCAAAGTTGTTGTGGAATCACATGATGAAAGGTGGTTGAATGAACAATATTTTTACAATAGATTGAATTCTCAGAGAGGAACATATAAACTGCTATTCTAACTAAATCTGGCCACACATCTGACAAAATTTGGGCATATATTGACAACATTTTGATAGAGAGGAACATATAGCTGCAACTCCGGCACACATCTGACTAAATATGGGCACATTTTGACAGCACTTCTCTGAATTCTCAGAACTGAGACAACATATAATTGAAAAATGCTTGAAAGATGTCACTGTTTAATAGAAGATAACAGAAAACACATCTAACTGAATTTTGTTTGACTGAACAACATATATGTATGACTGCATCTGCATGAAACACAACACATACCAACTGACAATTCATGAAACACATCATATATCAACAAAACTACATATTGTACGTTGGTGCAGCCACTTCATCCAGCCGTCGTATCGGGGCACCCATCCGCACCACAAACCGCCACGCGCGGTTGCATCTGAAGCCGATTCCTTACTTCGCCATCCCCGAGGCACCCGACAACCTCGCCTGCCGGTGATGATCACACCACCGCCTCCATAGTGTAGTGGCTCTGCTCCAAGAACGCACACAAAAACTCCACGAACAGTGGGGCGGAGGGCGCATGAGATAGCTCTTTAGAAACGCCAGGGAGGCGAACGAAAAAAGACAATCCAGTTGCACGATCCACACCAGTTGCCCTCGAATCTTTTGTTTCTTCCTCTGCTGGCGTGGTGGTCCTGGTGTATGCAATTTGTACACGGAGACGTATCCCAGGACCTATTGCCCAAGTTTGAGGATCGTATTGCCGTTCTATTTCCAACTTATTGTCAGGACTATATTGACGCCATTCGCGATTTCTAGGATGGTTGTGGACATTGCCACCAACTTGCAGGACCATAAGTGATTGTGTTTTAACGCACGCATAAAATATTATTATGATTCCATTGGTTGGGTTTCTAGAGAAATAACATTGCACTAATTAAATTCTGGTACAACAGTATGTGGTTATGCTTTGAAATTCTATGGATAACATTTTGGAATGACCATATTGATCAATTCAAGAAACTAGTCTATAAACACTAAAGCCGAAGTCATTCAGATGTAAATCAAGCTATAAGCTTGCAAAGAGAAGCATGACCATTCTACAATGTTTATAGATTATTATCATCCTTAAAAAAGTCTAATGGAAAAATGAGATAAAAATAGAGAAAGAGGTCAGCACTGAGTAATGAAATGAAAGACAAATCTGTCCAACTAAGAACCTCTCCCTCATGTAGTCAGTGGCCTTGAAGGGGATCTGCATATCATAGGATCAACTGGGGATTTGTTAAAACAGAGCTATGTGTATCCAAATAAAGAGAGTGCTGGAATAAGTAGGTTACAGTTTGGTTTAACCTAATAGGCTTGCATAAACACTGCATATAATTTCAAATGAATAAAATATTTTTTGTAGGATCAAGGAGAACATAGTTGGTTAATCTTCAGAGTAAGTTTCAGCTATAGTAATCTGAAGGACCATTAAAAACTAATTGTTGTGGTAAGTAACTAAAGAGGTGCAACTATAGTTAAATTCATAAGATAATAATGGCATTCATGATAGCATAATTTTCAGCTGTAATTAAATTCAGCTCGTGCTTCCCGCTGTCATAGTTGGTAATTAAATTCTAGCTACTTACCATGCCCATAGCTCATGCCTCTCGATGTCTTCATCTTTTTCGCAGCACTACTCCTCTAAAATTGGGTTCTCCCAGCCGGCCAAATGTCAGTCTACTATTGTAGCTCGTACAGCCGCGCAGCTGCCCCTCCGCCTCTGGCACCATCTGTAAGACCAGAGTCATTGCCACACTAGTCATTAACGCATACCATATGGAGACGTCCGCTCGACGATGGAGAACACGGAGGCTATGTAGAGATTCATACAGTCGGAGGTTTAAATGGTAGATAACTGATACTTCGTGACCTTTCCAAAACCTACTAACTAAAGTTGTGTCGTCAAGAAAATGTTGTGTTAGAAAATCAATATCAGTCACCCGTGAGATAATTTGATTGCACAGGAAACAGAGCATCGTTTTTGTAGACGGAAGGAGGAAATACCAAATCCAGTCTTTACTAAAATTGGGCATGCACTTTCAGTATGAAAAAACTAAAGCAAAATATGAAAGCTAGCGAATCTCAGTTCCTAACACAAACATCCATCGGTAAAATATGTAAAAAAACACAGAAGTAATACGACATAACCAACAGTGCGCAAAGAGATATACTACAGATATGATGTTCGTCAGTCAAGTAGGAATAGTACTTGCCTGGATATAAGAGGATTCTCATTGTGGTTGTTTCCTTCTGTGAGCAACTGATGGGCTATCTCATCTGTATCATCCCAAACAAAAGAAACTGAGCAAGAAACTTCCTGTTGATGTTGTTCAATCCATCAAAAAAGAACCGATGTTGTTCAACCTTTACGGTTGTAACTTGTAAGTTCATATATGATCAAAACTAAAATGCAACCCCAGCCCATGAGTGCAAGGAAAGTGGCGGACGCAGGAGCTGTAATCTGTCAGGTGATTATAAGCGTTTTCCATGTCTTGTTGGTTTCCTGCTCCATCAGAAAATACAGTTACAATTACTGCAAAAATGAGGAAAATGCAGAAGCATGTAGTCGATACACATGCAAGTGTAGCATGTGAAATACCACTACAGCTTACCTCGCCGGACTGAACTATGATCTAGAGACCTTGACAGAAGTGCTCGGATTCTAATTAAGATCTCCAGCTATTGACTAATTCAATCAATTCAAGTTGTGGGTATTGTACAAATTGCAGGTAAATATGTGAGCAAAGGTTGTCACAGTCCAAGTCCGTGTCCTTATGTAAACAAATCCTTGTAAATGTGTGAACAAACTGATGGGAGGTAAAATGGAACGGTGTCTTAAAAAATTGGAAACCAAGTTCTTAGCCCCATTTCCCTTTCTCTTGTTTTTACCTTGCTTCTGCTAATAAAAAGATTGTTTTCACGTAAACAGTTCAAATGCACACTCTGATCTTTTCCTAAACCATCTCGTAATGACAAAAGAATTGCATTCAGAGAAATCACATTTACCTCAGCACAACACCCTGATCAAATAGTCATCTCCATCAATGTAGACCAACCATCGTGCAAGGCACCTATAATTTACTTTGTTATCATCACAGCATGGAAAATCTGACGTGCAAAGAACATTATACTTGCATAATCTAATCACCGTAAGTAGAACAATATTCTTCCGCGATCTCAACATAAATTCAATTGCAACAGAATCAGAACCGACGCATCACAGGATAGATCAAACAATTCCATGGTAAAGTTATTTGGAGCGAGTGTTTTTTCAGTGGGATAAGTGTTCCATTTGGAGTGGAATTTTGAGATGCCTGCATGTTGTACTATTTTATGATGTATTATATCATATTCTTAGAAGCTAAATGCAGTTTGAATATAAGACAAACACCATGAAGCTACCTATCATTATGCTTTGCTTTCTCTACCTGCAGCTTTGTTTTCACCTCAGATCCG
Source organism: Triticum urartu (assembly GCF_056163025.1). Lineage (NCBI taxonomy): Eukaryota > Viridiplantae > Streptophyta > Magnoliopsida > Poales > Poaceae > Triticum > Triticum urartu. The sequence goes on along the minus strand of NC_141876.1, from coordinate 356,166,293 downwards.
TAAGGAGGAGTGCAGACAGAGAATTGTACAGAGGGAAAATATTTTCAGACACACTTGGCTTATCACCAGACAATCCATCGAAGTATTAGCACAGAATGTGGAACTACAAATCACCATCTCCACTCCACCAGTAGTTCAAAATCTCTCGGGACTTTTAACCTAACACAACATATGCTAATATACCTATACATGTATCAGTTGTAATTTTAGATAGCTAGGAGCAGAGGTAATTAGGAAGCAAAGCTTTTTATTGTTGTACCTAGAACTAAGGCCAGATGAGAAGCACCGCAGCAGCTGTTCCAATTTTGTTTTCTCTGTTCAGAGAACAACACTATCTGAAGGAATTGCTGACAGTTCCAGCGCTTCGTTCAACAGACCAACCACACAACATGGGTGTCTACAATCACAAGAAGGCAACAATATCTAAACTGACGTACTTCGCAACAATTAGAAGGTACACAGAGAAACAGGGGATGGAAAAATAACTCAAAACAGGGGTCAAGGGGATACACATCTCTGCTGTAGCCGAAGCAGGCGACATTGGACAGCTCGACGGCTGTTCTTCTACCTTCGGCGAACTCGGCGCTTCTTGTACGTCCGGCGAACTCGGCGCTTCTTCCTGTGGCGAACCCGGTGTCGACATTGGATGCTTCATCCAAAATTAACCTGATGGAGATTCAAGCTGAGGACCCTCCCTTCTTATAGAAGCCAACAACAATCCGGGCTGACAGCTCCAATGATTTGCCTTGGACAAGGACACGGACTGGAATCCATCCAAATCGATTTGTGTTGGATAAGGAGACTGCAATTCCATCCAAATCATACACGGGAGCAGATGCAGAGGTTGAGAAGGTTACGTCGGGGGAGACGGGAGAGGACTGGCTATGGCGGACAGGTCACAGTGGAGCGTGCTCGCCGCCGGCGCTGGCCGACGGCGTACCCAACCTGAGCTGTGCCCCCTTCGCAGCGCCAACAAGGTCTAGCGCCCTTCTCGCGCGCAAGCACGGCAGCCGCCTTCTTCGCCAAATTCCTGAGCACGGCACCGCACAGCGGCACAGGGACAGGTGCCGGCACCGGAGCAGCAGAACGCAAGCGACCCACTGTGACGACGTAGGGGGGCTGCAACAGCTGGTCCAGCGTAGCCACAAGCTCATCACCAAAACTGTTCTTTGCCCGCCGTGCCGCGCCTGAACATCTTCTCGGCCATCTTCTCCTGCTCCGTTGCGGCTCCCCTTCTGCTCCGTCGTGCCGCCTCTTCTGCCACAGCTCCGCCCTTCACTTGTCCGCTGAGCGTTTGGATAAAACATATTTTTTTTAACGAAACGTAGAGACGTAGCGGTCAGAATAGAGAGACGGACCAAGGCCCAACTGGATCACAGCCCAGCTTAAGGAGAACGTACCGGTCAATCGAGTTGCAGAGACAAAATTTAGTACCACCTCGAATATGTTTTTAAAATTCAAAATGAAAACGTAAAATCATGGGAAAAGGCGCGTTGTGACGGTGAACCCATGGAGTCAATTTGTGCTTTATTATTAGGGAGAGATTATTATTATTATTATTATTATTATTATTATATCATAGAGGTAGCACACTCAATCGATCTCACTACAGTATGTGTGAACAAAAATATGCAATCAGGTTTGCGAATAACACACGGTTCGTTGATGAAAGTCGTGTGCCGACCAAACCCCGTCACCCCGCCCACGATCAGAGTCATGCTTTTTGATTGGCCAGACCAAACCCCACGGATCGTACGTCTGCACATTGGATGTTCCCAGATCGAACGGCGATCCTCATCCCTTTCGACAACACATGCAGTTCCAGTTGTAATTTTATTTTTATGCACAAAATGCACGTTAATCTCAAAAAATGTCTTAAATATAGCTAACGATGCCTAATATGCGCCAGAAAATCAAACCCGTGGTATAATGGTGTGTGGGGACCCCGGCTCATAAGTCATGATCACCGAATGCACGTGTACAGTGATCCCAGAGATCAATGCTCACTGAACACACAGAAGCTGAATAACAAGAGTCTTACATCCATACATACCGTATTACACAAGTAGGACCATTATGGTCGAGTCTTGATTATAACATCGCAGCGGAAATCTTCGTCGATAACTTGGACCCATGCCATCTGCCTTAACCCTACAGGCATTCTGACTGGGAAGCGTCCTAGCTCGCATGTTCGTCACCGAAGTATTCTTCATCATATCATGTTCTTTCATGCCTGGCCAATAAAATAACCAGTGGCAAGCCAATGAGTACTTTGAATGTACTCGCAAGCAACCCAAGGGTGATAACAGAATAATTATGCAAGGCACTACTGCTCATTTGGCATTTTGGCGGAAAGCTAGTTTTTCTCATGCAAGTATGATCAACATTTATCAAGGATATGAATGTGCCTGCAACAAGTATCAGGAGGTTACAGACATCAACATCGAGAGAGTTATGAACATCTCATGCTCAAGCTCATCGTGACTTCCTCACGAATCACGTGAATAGATTTACCAAACCGTGTTGTTTGTCAGAAACATATGGATGTAGTCTAAGCAGCACCACCCAACTGTCCTTGACCATGGACACGGCTATTCGAATAGTTCTACACTCTGCAGAGGTTGCACACTTTACCCACAAGATCCGGGGAACTTCCGTGTCATCCACGACCCGCGGTACCTCAAGTACCCGGGGTAAGCACCCGATCACTATCTTTCCCTAGACGACACTAACATAGAGTCCACTCGATTGGCAGTAACCCCCGTGCCCAACATTTCACATCTTAAAATTGTGGAGCCTCGCTCTCATTTTCATCACATACCACAAGCACGAGGTACCAACGGTGTGTCCGGTGCCCTGTGAAGACAGTCATGGCCGTCCTACCTGGCATGACCCCGTCCCGAGAGAGCGCAACAACAACTCTCCCGTCACGAGTAATGCGGGCTCCAAGCTAGTATCGGCCTATGTAATCAATAATGCCCTTTCCCATATAAGGGTAGAGTGGTTGCGCATGTAAGGTTGGGACAGTCGACAAATCTTAAATCTAATCCGTCTCTGTAAACAACACTTTTATCGAGCCTCGGTACACTACCTCTCCACCAAGTAGTGACCTAGGTCATCATCATCTCCCAAGGGCATTACTGGCACCCACTGGGCTGTTTGCAAGTATGTCAAACCACACTTGTTTCTTTCCATGCATAACCCTGACCCACTTTGCGTAGCCATCTACTATAGCATATTTCTACAACCCACCAACACAACTCTAAGCAAGGGTAGAGTCATGATCAATGCAAGTATCAATGGAGTATGCAACGGATGCAAGCCTAGCAAGGTTGTCATTCAAGATATATATATCATGCACTTGATGAAACAACGAAAATGCTATTATGATGAAACATGGTTCATCATGGTCAAAGGGCTGCTTGCCTGGTTCATCAGAGTCTTGAGATCTTCTGGTCCTTCTCCAAGTACTCCATCTACTTCGGCAACTAACGTCAGAAACAATCACAATAAGCAACACAACAAGGTAAGAATAAATGTGCTCTAAAAATATGAAGTTGACTTTTATTGGATACCTCTAGTCATATGAGGAATGACCAAAGTGATTTCATTGGAAGTGGATCAATGGATATTTCTAAACATTTTGATATGATGGAATCAAGGGGTTTATGGAATTGCAAGAAGTGTACAGAAACATATTTTTGAAAAATGAGCAAAGGAACCCATTTAACAAAGGATGATTTTAGAAGCATCTAGGAATTGGTTTCACTGGATTTGGAGTTGAAATGATTTTCCTATGAATTTGCAAAGTTGACAAATATGAAGAAATAGACCATTATTTGAGGTGATACAGAAAGTATTAGTAAAAATGTTCAAAAACTAAGTTTTGAACTTATAGACACCTAGGATTTTGAATAATGGAATTTGGATCAAAAATGGGCTCTCTATGATTTTCTAAAGTTTACCAAAGGAATGGAAAAATAGGATTTGCTAATTATTTGTGAAAGAAATATTTCTGTAAAAATGTGCAAGTAGTAGCGTGTGATAGGGAATGAATTTAGAAACTACTAGACATTTGAATCATCAAATTTGGAGATAATTTGAATTGTTTATGGATTTTACAAGTTTACAGAAAAAAGAAAAAGAAAAGGGAAAGTGTTTTACCCTTATCCTACGCACAGGGCGGGAAATAGCAGTGGGCCAGCCCAGCGGCTCGGCTGCACGCGTGTAGGGGCCACGTCGGAGGTGTACTCGCGCCAGGGCGTTTTCGCTGCAGGGAGGTGCACACAGGAGAAGCCGCCTCCACTTATGCGCGGGCCCGGCTGCCCGGTGGCTTACAGGCGGGCCCCGCCTGTCGGGTTCATCCCCAACCTCCCGCTCGACAGAGCAGAGGCAGGCGCGGTGTCGACGGCGTCTTGCCAGCGCTGTAGGGCATCTCTGGCGATGCTCCGTCCACCGGCGTGCTCAGGGGACCCAGACGCGTCCAACCGTGGGTGGCACGGTCGCCCAGGGGCACCGGGTCGAGCAGGGCGTCGACCGCGGCGGACGAGGCTGACAGTGGTGATGGAACTCCACGGAACAGCCATGGGGAGGAGAGGGAGAAGCACGGGAGGGGCTCGCGGTGATGGTGGTGGTGCTCTAGTGCGGTCCAGAGGGGAGGAGGAGGAGAGGTGGGCGTGAATTTAGGCGGAGTCCGGCTGCTCGGCTCTGGCCATGGGGAGCGATGGAGGGCTCGAGGAGTGGAGTGGGTTGGCCCAGGGAGTGCGCGGGAGGGAGAGAGAGCCAAAGGAGTAGAGAGGGGGCTCGGGGTGGCCTCAAATAGGAGGGGGCGAGGTGCACAGCGGGTCCGTGCGCCGGCGAGGTCGTAGCCATCGCTGGAGGCCACGGGAGTGCTTGGCTTTGAGTCGGGGGTCTTCCTGGGCGTGGTCTACGTCTAGGGGAAGGGAGAGAAGGAGCGGGGGAGCGTCAGGGCAGCGCGCGTGTGAGCATGCCCATTGGAGCTCTCGGGCGGCCATGGTGCGCGTGCGAGCAGGGGCAGGAGAGAGAGAGGAAGAAGGGGGCCGACAGCGTGCCGTGTATTGGACGTCGAGGCGACCTCGGGGGACATGAGGGGGAGGCCCTAGGTGGTCCGGTGGCTCGGGCAGAGAGCGGCTACAGTGCTAGGGCGCACTGTAGCGCGCTCCAGAGCGTGTCTTTGGCCGGCATGGCCATTGTTTTGGCAAAGTGGGCGCGGCCACTAATGTCTGGTAGTGCTAGGGGGTAGTAAAGAAGTGTGGAGAGTTATTGGATGCCCTGGAGAGCCAGTAGGAGAGGAGAGAGGTTGTGGGAGAGAGAGAAAATGGCTGTCCAGAGAGAGGAAGTGGGGTTTTATCCCCCCAATAATTGATCTGAGAACTTTCCCTTGTTACTGGAGGTATAAGGGGGCTAGGATCAGCTGTGGTACAAAGTTGAGCCCATGGAGATTATTGGAAGAGGTCAAAATTGAATTTTTGGTAAGGTAGCAGAAGGTGTTTGATGTTTTTTTGGGTAAGCAAATGAACTCCATTTGGTATGAGACTTAATAGGACAAAATGGACAATAGAAATAGGGTGTTTCATAAAGTTTGAGCTCATTTGGGCAAAGTTGCCAATGTAACTTTCGTAAACCCTAGAAATCAGCAGAAATGGCTTTACCAAGATTTAGTCATGCAAATCTATTCTCCTTGATGCACCACTTGGTGCAGTGTCATCATTTGAGGATTTTAACATGTCCACAAAAATTCAGATCAAAAGGACACACTTGGCAATGTAGAGTTGTTCAAATTTGGTTCTGGACAGAAAGGGTTTTGGGGTACTTTGATCAAGATAACATTCTCTCCAACTTGTGCCATTTGTTCTAGATGCATTATTATACCATTTGAGCATGTGCACCAAGTTTGAGATCATTTGGACATGTTTGACAGTGCAAAAATGTTCAAACTTGAAAAAGGACAGAAGTGGTTTTGAGAGGGTTTCATGGGGTTATACTATTCTCCATGACATGGTACTTGGCAAGATCATCAAAAATGTCATGTGTGACATGCTAGAATTTTCTTGGATTTTTATGGAAATATTTCCTGTAGAAATATTTCAAATCCTTGAAATGGGCAGAAATGGTTTTGGGAGGTTTTGTCCAATATTTTGATCATGACCATATGTTGAAACTCATATATATGGAAACTATACGTCCATTGAGTCTCCCTAATTTTTCTCAAATATTTTTAAAGCTTCAAAATAATTTTAACCTATTAAAGACCATTTCTGGCCTTAAGAAAAATCCTTTAAAAAAAGTAGGAAAATAACTTTTAAAATTATATTTTTGTGGTTTCTGGGTATCCTATATCTAGTAGGAGTCAAACATATTTTTGGAAAATTTTTACTGCCCTTAATCAAGTACTTGCATTGCAAACCTCAATTCAGGGGGTTTTGGAAAACTAATTTTTGAAAATACGTTTTGGCCAAATTATTTTTGTAAGAAATTATTTTTATGTCCTATACACATGGAATGATCATTGGGAAAGGTTTTTGGATCAAGGAGAAGGAGTATAATAGTTGGATAATTTATTTGATTTTTAGAGCACTAGCAAACAATAGTCAAACATTCAATCAAAGCAAAGACAAAATACTCAAAGGTTTTTGTCAAACCACATTTTATCATGATTTATTAGCTTAAGTGTTGTGGCATGAAAATCAGGGTGTGACAGACCTATCCCCCTTACAAGAATCTCGTCCCCGAGATTCCCAGACTAGGTGGGGAAAGGGATAGAGAAACTTGGATCTGGGGTAGTCTTAAAGTCCTCATGTTGCTTCTGCTTCCGTGTGGTGCTCCATTGAACTTGAAGTGCTTGATGGTGTGGCTTCGTGTATGACGTTCTTCTTGATCCAGGTTGCTAATGGGTAGCTCGCGGTAGGTTAGATTGGGCTAGGGGTCGATGGCTCGGTGGTCGCTACCCTTGTAGAGGACGGGCTAGTTAGGAAGTTGGAAACACTCCCGAGGTTGTGTTGTGTGGAAAAACGTTGTGCACAGTGGGTGACTCAGGTGATAACTCTAGCTGGTAGCCGTCTATTCTTCGTCTTGTGGTGATCTTGGAGAGGGCCGATAAATCTTGGTGTGAGCTTCCCTTTGACATGGAAATGCTTGGTTCCTTCGAGAGAAGTGGTTTGCAGATATGCCTGGTCTTTGATGCGGAGGTATACTTCTTGAAGATGGTGGTTGGTGTAGTTCTTCCTCTTAGACATGAAGATCTTCAGATGTTCCTTGACCAGCTCAACGATTTTTTTCCGTCTTCGGGTAGACAAGTATGTCATCAAAGAAAGATGACAACTAACTTGTCCAAGCACTCCATGAAGTCTATGGGGTACGTAAAGTGGGTTGAGGCATTGGTGATGGTCACGGTTGAGCATTGGCCAAGGTCTTATCGATCTAGAGCCAAAGCCCAAGGTCAGGATCCGACCATATTGTGGCTCGGTAGGGCGTAAGGGTTTCAAGGATTCTAGTGTGCGAGTGAATGTTTATCATCCCATCCTTGAGCACATTTTCTGAGATGCCAATCGTTCTATCTAGTCTTCCAAACAATCACATCATGTTACCGAAAGAATCATCCCGTATAGGTCAACTCCAATCATTAGTCATGTTATTCATATCCTCATGACTCCCAAGAGGAGGTCTAACAAAATCATATATGTCTACGATCCCCAAACTCATATGTATGGCTACCCCTAAAAATCCATGGGTAGAGCATATAAGCTGCTAAGCTTGAATTTAATCACCACAATCCAAGTGCTCAGTCTATTGATCCAAGGTCCATGATAAAGCATCTCTATCCTAAGGAAACACGTCGTAAGCCACTCCAAGATCTTGTTTCCTTCCTATGAATCAACTCCAATAGCCCTTTAACTTCCATTAATCGCTACATAATCCATTAATTCTACAAATCCAATGTCTATGGTGTCTCACACGAGTCTTCTAACGTCCTATAGTCCCCAAATACTTGAAAGGGTTGTCTCTACCATAGTAAGTCCACCAATTTCCATTATCATGGTCAAGTAAACTCCAAGGTCAAGCTTATATCAACTCCGACAATTAATCCAATCTCTCAAGAAACATGGTATCATGATCGAGATCATCAGTCTAAATCAAATTTACTCCGAACCATGTAGATTTACTCACCACCTATACTCAACTAGGATCACCTATTTAAATCCAAATCTCATGTCCAACGAGAATTCCTACATGCTTCCCCATAGTCATTATCATAATGTTAACTATCTCCTATCAATATCCCCTGGCTCAGTCAAATCCTTATACTTCTGAGAATTTCATCATGCGATTATAATTGTCCTACAAAATCCAATTTACTCCAGGGGTAATGAAAGTTATGCTACCCTATCAACATGATCCCACCAAGCTCATCTACCAACATGAAAAGCCTCATGATCCACCAAAGTCTCAGATAATTCCTCAAGGTCTCTGATATAAACTCATCAAGTCATTTGTCCTCTATTCCTATATCCTCAAACTTGTCTTCCCTATGGCATCGTCAGTTCTGGTGCTATTTTAGGATGATGATGTGTTCGTTCACTATGTCCACTAGTTCCATAATGAACCCAGTGTTGTGCAAGGTTTATAGAGGCTTGACTGGTTTTCTTGCAATTCTATGGGTTAAGCATAGGGTTAAGGACTCGAGCTAGGGTATCTCGTGAAGTCTCGAAGGGTCTAGGAATGGGTTTCTAGTCTGGAGGGTTAAACATAATTCTACGGGGTTGCACTTGGTCGTGGACATTGTAGCAGAAGTCTTCATTGCTAGTTGGTTGCCGAGGCAGAATCCTTGGTGTAGCTTGTCTTGCCGGTCTTCAGTTGAGGCGAGAGATGAGAGGGAGAAGTAGCATAGAGGAGGGGAATGCCTAAAGGGGGTTCTATAGTGCAAGTCAAACAAACAAGTGCCAAAAAGGGCCAAACACAAACAACAAAATAAGGCAGGTGATATGGTTGCGTACTTGTTGCCTAGGGAAAAAAGGGCGACTGATATCAAAACACAAACAAATAAAAACAAGCAACACATAATCATGGTTCTATTCGAACCTTCATACGGACTCGACTCCGCATAGGGGGTACACGACTCATCCTACCCTAGGGGTTCTCGGACTAAGTAGTCGTGCTTTACTTCGTGCCACATGAAGTCTTCTGGATTTTTCCTCGGGTGTCGCTACGTCTTTTGTAGTTGTTTGATGAAATGATCCGGGTTGGCCTGAAGAATCTTCAACACTTCTCGCCTGATGAGATGATGGGGTGAAGGTGGCTCCTCGTAGCTGGCATTGACTTGGTCTTCTCTTGTCCTCCTAATCATGATGATCGCTTTTGCCTTTTTAAGGTGTCGGCGGTTCCAGGTGGCCATCCTTTATGCAATGACATTAACAAGGCATAATAGAGGTCCAATCCGTCGGACACATTGTTGACAATATCGTCACCGAGAGCGGGGGATGAAGAGAACCGTTTTCCTGCTCACTATAGTGAGGCGGACCAAATGGCTAGGTCCTCATCCACCGGTGGTCGCCGATACAACAACGGTAGTGACAGGGTTACCCTATTAGCGATGTATATCATGATCTTGCATATCCTATGCCCTGATCGTCGTAGGCTAAGGTTGCATCATCTTGGGGCAGTGTCAAGGGTGTCACCATCTCTTGGGCCTTCAGGTCCTCATCCCTCGAGGATGTATCTTCTGTTGGTATCGTCTTGTTGTGATGTCGCAAATCTTGTGTTCAGGAGATGTGGGTGAATGCCTGACAAGGCATCTTCCTTCTACATTATCCACGAGGATTACAAGGAATCTAGTGGTCAGGGGCATAAGGGTTCTAGCGACCAAAGGTTTTGAAGGGGAAGAGATCAATAAGGAAAGTATACCTTAGTTTTCGAAAAAAAGAGAAGGGAAGAGAAGTATAGATAGTTTTGAAAACTAGTAGTAGTTTTGGAAATAGTTTTACCCTAACTAACGACCATGCTAACTAAGGCTCCCTACAGTCAGGATGGCTCTGATACCAGCTCTGTGGGGACCCCGACTCATAAGTCGTGATCACCGAATGCATGTGTACAGTGATCCCAGAGATCAATGCTCACTGAACACACAGAAGCTGAATAACAAGAGTCTTACATCCATACATACCGTATTACACAAGTAGGACCATTATGGTCGAGTCTTGATTATAACATCGCAGCGGAAATCTTCGTCGATAACTTGGACCCATGCCATCTGCCTTAACCCTACAGGCATTCTGACTGGGAAGCGTCCTAGCTCGCATGTTCATCACCAAAGTATTCTTCATCATATCCTGTTCTTTCATGCCTGGCCAATAAAATAACCAGTGGCAAGCCAATGAGTACTTTGAATGTACTCGCAAGCAACCCAAGGGTCATAACAGAATAATTATGCAAGGCACTACTGCTCATTTGGCATTTTGGCGGAAAGCTAGTTTTTCTCATGCAAGTATGATCAACATTTATCAAGGATATGAATGCGCCTGCAAAAAGTATCAGGAGGTTACAGACATCAACATCGAGAGAGAGTTATGAACATCTCATGCTCAAGCTCATCGTGACATCCTCATGAATCATGTGAATAGATTTACCAAACCGTGTTGTTTGTCAGAAACATATGGACGTAGTCTAAGCAGCACCACCCAACTGTCCTTGACCGTGGACACGGCTATTCAAATAGTTTTACACTCTGCAGAGGTTGCACACTTTACCCACAAGATCCGGGGAACTTCCGTGTCATCCACGACCCGCGGTACCTCAAGTGCCCTGGGTAAGCACCCGATCACTATCTTTCCCTAGACGACACTAACATAGAGTCCACTCGATTGGAAGTAACCCCCGTGCCCAACATTTCACATCTTAAAATTGTGGAGCCTCGCTCCCATTTTCATCACATACCACAAGCACGAGGTACCAACGGTGTGTCCGGTGCCCTGTGAAGACAGTCATGGCCGTCCTACCTGGCACGACCCCGTCCCGAGAGAGTGCAACAACAACTCTCCCGTCACTAGTAATGCGGGCTCCAAGCTAGTATCGGCCTAGGTAATCAATAATGCCCTTTCCCATATAAGGGTAGAGTGGTTGCGCATGTAAGGTTGGGACAGTCGACAAATCTTAAATCTAATCCGTCTCTGTAAACAACACTTTTATCGAGCCTCGGTACACTACCTCTCCACCAAGTAGTGACCTAGTTCATCATCATCTCCCAGGGGCATTAGTGGCACCCACTGGGCTGTTTGCAAGTATGTCAAACCACACTTGTTTCTTTCCATGCATAACCCTGACCCACTTTGCGTAGCCATCTACTATAGCATATTTCTACAACCCACCAACACAATTCTAAGCAAGGGTAGAGTCATGATCAATGCAAATATCAATGGAGTATGCAACGGAGGCAAGCCTAGCAAGGTTGCCATTCAAGATATATATCATGCACTTGATGAAACAACGAAAATGCTATTATGATGAAACATGGTTCACCATGGTCAAAGGGCTGCTTGCCTGGTTCATCAGAGTCTTGAGATCTTCTGGTCCTTCTCTAAGTACTCCGTCAACTTCGGCAACTAACGTCGGAAACAATCACAATAAGCAACAAAACAAGGCAAGAATAAATGTGCTCTAAAAATATGAAGTTGACTTTTATTGGATACCTCTGGTCATATGAGGAATGACCAAAGTGATTTCATTGGAAGTGGATCAATGGATATTTCTAAACATTTTGATATGATGGAATCAAGGGGTTTATGGAATTGCAAGAAGTGTACAGAAATATATTTTTGAAAAATGAGCAAAGGCACCCATTTAACAAAGGATGATTTTAGAAGCATCTAGGAATTGGTTTCACTGGATTTGGAGTTGAAATGATTTTCCTATGAATTTGCAAAGTTGACAAATATGAAGAAATAGACCATTATTTGAGGTGATACAGAAAGTATTAGTAAAAAATGTTCAAAAACTAAGTTTTAAACTTATAGACACCTAGGATTTTGAATCATGGAATTTGGATCAAAAATGGGCTCTCTGTGATTTTCTAAAGTTTACCAAAGGAATGGAAAAATAGGATTTGCTAATTATTTGTGAAAGAAATATTTCTTTAAAAATGTGCAAGTAGCACCATGTGATAGGGAATGAATTTAGAAACTACTAGACATTTGAATCATCAAATTTGGAGATAATTTGAATTGTTTATGGATTTTACAAGTTTACAGAAAAAAAGAAAAAGAAAAGGGAAAGTGTTTTACCCTTATCCTACGCACAAGGCGGGAAATAGCAGTGGGCCGGCCCAGCGGCTCGGCTGCACGCACGTAGGGGCCACGTCGGAGGCATACTCGCGCCAGGGCATTTTCGCTGCAGGGAGGTGCGCACAGGAGAAGCCGCCTCCACTTATGCGTGGGCCCGGCTGCCCGGTGGCTTACAGGCGGGCCCCGCCTGTCGGGTTCATCCCCAACCTCCCGCTCGACAGAGCAGAGGCAGGGGCGGTGTCGATGGCGTCTTACCAGCGCTGTAGGGCATCTCTGGCGATGCTCCGCCCACCGGCGTGCTCAGGGGACCCAGACGCGTCCAACCGTGGGTGGCACGGTCGCCCAGGGGCACCGGGTCGAGCAGGGCGTCGACCGCGGCGGACGAGGCTGACGGTGGTGATGGAACTCCACGGAACAGCCACAGGGAGGAGAGGGAGAAGCACGGGAGGGGCTCGCAGTGATGGTGGTGGTGCTCTAGTGCGGTCCAGAGGGAAGGAGGAGGAGAGGTGGGCGCGAATTTAGGCGGAGTCTGGCTGCTCGGCTCCGGCCATGGGGAGCGATGGAGGGCTCGAGGAGTGGAGTGGGTTGGCCCAGGGAGTGCGCGGGAGGGAGGGAGAGCCAAAGGAGTAGAGAGGGGGCTCGGGGTGGCCTCAAATAGGAGGGGGTGAGGTGCACAGCGGGGCCATGCGCCGGCGAGGTCGTAGCCATCGCTGGAGGCCACGGGAGTGCTTGGCCTCGAGTCGGGGGTCTTCCTGGGCGTGGTCTACGTCCAGGGGAAGGGAGAGAAGGAGCGGGGGAGCGTCAGGGCAGCGCGCGTGTGAGCATGCCCATTGGAGATCTCGGGTGGCCATGGTGCGCGTGCGAGCAGGGGCAGGAGAGAGAGAGGAAGAAGGGGGCCGACAGCATGCCGTGTATTGGACGTCGAGGCGACCTCGGGGGACACGAGGGGGAGGCCCTAGGTGGTCCGGTGGCTCGGGCAAAGAGCGGCTACAGTGCTAGGGCGCACTGTAGCGCGCTCCAGAGCGCGTCTTTGGCCGGCATGGCCATTGTTTTGGCAAAGTGGGCGCGGCCACTAATGTCTGGTAGTGCTAGGGGGTAGTAAAGAAGTGTGGAGAGGCATTGGATGCCCTGGAGAGCCAGTAGGAGAGGAGAGAGGTTGTGGGAGAGAGAGAAAATGGCTGTCCAGAGAGAGGAAGTGGGGTTTTATCCCCCCAATAATTGATCTGAGGACTTTCCCTTGTTACTGGAGGTATAAGGGGGCTAGGATCAGCTGTGGTACAAAGTTGAGCCCATGGAGATTAGTGGAAGAGGTCAAAATTGAATTTTTGGTAAGGTAGCAGAAGGTGTTTGATGTTTGTTTGGGTAAGCAAATGAACTCCATTTGGCATGAGACTTAATAGGACAAAATGGACAATAGAAATAGGGTGTTTCATAAAGTTTGAGCTCATTTGGGCAAAGTTGCCAATGTAACTTTCGTAAACCCTAGAAATCAGCAGAAATGGCTTTACCAAGATTTAGTCATGCAAATCTATTCTCCTTGATGCACCACTTGGTGCAGTGTCATCATTTAAGGATTTTAACATGTCCAAAAAAATTCAGATCAAAAGGACACACTTGGCAATGTAGAGTTGTTCAAATTTGGTTCTGGACAGAAAGGGTTTTGGGGTACTTTGATCAAGATAACATTCTCTCCAACTTGTGCCATTTGGTGTAGATGCATTATTACACCATTTGAGCATGTGCACAAAGTTTGAGATCATTTGGACATGTTTGACAGTGCAAAAATGTTCAAACTTGAAAAAGGACAGAAGTGGTTTTGAGAGGGTTTCATGGGGTTATACTATTCTCCATGACATGGTACTTGGCAAGATCATCAAAAATGTCATGTGTGACATGCTAGAATTTTCTTGGATTTTTATGGAAATATTTCCTGTATAAATATTTCAAATCCTTGAAATGGGCAGAAATGGTTTTGGGAGGTTTTGTCCAATATTTTGATCATGACCATATGTTGAAACTCATATATATGGAAACTATACGTCCATTGAGTCTCCCTAATTTTTCTCAAATATTTTTAAAGCTTCAAAATAATTTTAACCTATTAAAGACCATTTCTGGCCTTAAGAAAAATCCTTTAAAAAAAGTAGGAAAATAACTTTTAAAATTATATTTTTGTGGTTTCTGGGTATCCTATATCTAGTAGGAGTCAAACATATTTTTGGAAAGATTTTTACTGCCCTTAATTAAGTACTTGCAGTGCAAACCTCAATTCAGGGGTTTTTGGAAAACTAATTTTTGAAAATACTTTTTGGCCAAATTATTTTTGTAAGAAATTATTTTTGTGTCCTATACACATGGCATGATCATTGGGAAAGGTTTTTGGATCAAGGAGAAGGAGTATAAGAGTTGGATAATTTATTTGATTTTTAGAGCACTAGCAAACAATAGCCAAACATTCAATCAAAGCAAAGACAAAATACTCAAAGGTTTTTGTCAAACCACATTTTATCATGATTTATTGGCTTAAGTGTTGTGGCATGAAAATCAGGGTGTGACATGGTGATTGCGTACCATGGAAATTTTTATGAGGCCAAACGATGAAGTCACCGACCATAGGAGTTTGAGTTGACACGTCTCCTTTTGGAAAACCATGATCCTTCATGTGAGATGCTCCGGTTTGGAAGGAGCGGTCATCAAAACTTGTGCCAAACTTTACCAATTTTTTCCACAGGGTCATGAGAGCACGCCACAGGCACACATCAATTTTGATGATGTCCGAATCCATCTGAATTTTCTGTAATTAAAATACCAACTAGGCCTACGCAAGTGGCCGCACCTCGCAGACGAAATGTTTGAAACTTCTCCCCGCTTCTCGAACAAACGGATGTAAACTCACAAAGCGACGCACAAATGATATGTACACCTTTGCTAGGCTGATAGTAAGGGGGTATCATAGCTAGTATATATCATGCATGCCAACTAGGCAATTTTGATGAGCTGTCATAGAATTAATTAAATGGAGAAAGAGAGGGTTAAGTATCATATCATGAAAAAGTATCATAATAAATGTTATGCTACTATGTGTCATGCATGACAATATAAATAAAGTACTACATATGATACTAGCTAGCTACTCTATGATACTATGCATTAGAGCAAGTAAGTACACAATAGAGTGACATAAGACTAGCGACAATGGGTAGTAACATAGAATGTTACTAGTCTATGTTACTACCTCTATAGTGGGGAGTAACATATGTGTAGTAACATGCAACACTTCATTTATTAGGCTATAGACTCATCTTGCCTTGAGATGTACGATGTTACTCAGACTAGCCACAATGGGTAGTAACATAGACAAGTAACATGCCCGTGTTACTAGTCTATGTTACTACCTCTATAGTGGGGAGTAACATATATGTGTGGTAACATGCAACACTTCATTTATTAGGCTATAGACACATCTTGCCTTGATATGTACATGTGATGTTACTCATACTACTAGTAACTAGCTATGTTACTACTTTCCTCTCTTTCTTCATTTATTGCTTACCACATCATCTACTTAATTTATCTAGATATGTGTGATGTTACTATACCTATGTTACTCCCATTGTGGGTAGTCTCATACTATAGTAAGACTAGTCACAGTGGGGAGTAACTTAGAGTAGTAACATGCATATGTTACCGGTCTATGTTACTTCCTCCATAGTGGGTAGTAACATATGTGTTGTGTCATGCATCACTTCATTTATTAGGTTGTAGACTCATCTTTTCTTGATATGTGTGATGTTACAGTAACTAGCTATGTTACCACATGCCTCTCTTTCTTCATTAATTACATGCCACATCATCTATTTTGCCTAGATAAGTGTGTATGTTACCACCTATATATGTTACTCCCACTGTGGGTAGTCTAATTAAGACTATACCCACATTGGTAGTAACATAGGTAGTAACATTACACATATCCACTTTCCTCCATTTCTTCATTTATTGCTTGCCACATCGTATATTATATCTAGATATGTGTGATGTTACTACCTATGTTACTCCCATTGTGGGTAGTCTGGCTATAAGGAATAGAATAATATACATGTGCTTATTAGATGGAGGAAAGAGAAGAGAAGCAGGCTCTTGGTTAGTAGAGCCAGCTGCAACACGAGATCCAAGACACTTTGTGAGGATGTAAGGTTGGCCAACTATTGATAAACTAGTACGTATATAAAACTTACTATTGTACATGCCCGCTAAGAGGTTGGCTGTATATGACATGGCAACTTATTATAGCCGACCCTTGGCTGTATTATTAACCATGCTCTTAGTGAGGTAGCTAGTATATCATAGACGACTAGCTAGTATCAGACTAGCTATAGTGGGAGTAACTCAGCAGTAACACCGACTCCAACTCAGCAAACTTGCTTATGTGGCAATAAGTTAATGAGGAGAGAGATAGTTTCAGTAACTTAGCTACTTACTGTAGCATCACATGCATGTTCCAATGCAATATGAGTCTGTAACCTAAGAAATGAAGCTTTGCATGACACTACACTTATGTTACTACCCACTATGAAGGTAGTAACATATATAGACTAAGGATACGTGTAGGTTACTAGTGTACTACTCTCCATTGTGGCTAGTCTCATACTCCCCCTCCTTTTCGGTTTAGGCTGGTTGTAATGGTATTATCATAAGCGGTATCATGCATCCCAACTAGACTTTCTGGATGATGTGGCACACAAGAGAGGATGTGGTATCATATCATGATACCGTGTCATATTAAATGTTGTACTACTACTTTGTGTGATGCATGACAATTAGTAATGCAACCTAAGATGTTAACTTATGATACTATGCATTACGGAAGTAGTATCCTAGCTACACTATCATATATATGCATGCATGATACTACTAGTATATATATATATAATACTCTCCATCAGCCTTATAGGGCTCAATTCATAAATACGGTCATCTATGATATATACTCCCTCCGTAAACTAATATAAGAGCGTTTAGGTCACTATTTAGTAATCTAAACGCTCTTATATTAGTTACAGAAGGAGCTAGTACTACTCTATGATACTATATATGCACTACGTACGTAGTATCATACACTAGTATCATATGCATGATACTATATATATATATATAGTATGTATGATACTCCCCACTATATAAGGCTGGCCATAGTGGTGGTATCATAGCCGATGATGTCATGCACTCGGAAATAGCAAGTATGCTGATGTGGCAAAGAATTAAATATATATAAAGAGGGTTAGAGTAACATATAGTAGGTAGATACCGTATCATGTTAAATGTGATGCTAATTTGTGTCATGCATGCCAATAAATATGATCTATATATGATACTATACTCTATGTATTATACTATGCGCTATAATTAATTAAAGGTAGTATCATATGTACTGTATATTCATGATACTAGTACATGACACTCTCCACTATACTCATGATTTCTTACCGTGGAAAAAAATTGGAGGCGAAACGATGAACTCATGTTTTCATTCGAACAAAAATATGATGTTAGGTAATGTAGATGTTTTCAAAGAGCACACGTTTCACTCATGAAAGCCGTGTGTCCACTAAACCATGGACGATGCACCCCCCACCCCTCTGCCACGCGCGCAATCTGAGTCGTGCATTCTGATTGGCCAGAACCCAAACCCCACGGATCGTACGTCTGCACCGTTGGATGCTCCAGATCGAACGGCAATCCTCATCCCTTTTGACAGGAAATGCAGTCCGGCTAAGAATTGATTTATATGCCAACATGCATGGTAAATGCCAAAAAATGTCTTACATATAGCACATGAGACCTGAAATGCGCCAGCAAATCAAACTCGTGGTAAAATTGTGATTGGTTTACGTGTGAAAATTTTAGAGACAAAACGATGAACTCACGTCTTCATTTCAAAATTAGTATGTCTTCATTTCAAACGAAATTATTCCGTTTGTGCACACGAGCGCTTAGAGGCAACCGTTTGCATAGGTCTTTCCGCGCGCGCGGTGACCGGGGATATTTTTCACCCTTTTCACCTAGGCCGCCAACACCCCCCCCCACCGTCTGCCCGTGTTCCACTCAACTAGTCCACCCAATCTCCTTCGCCAGCTCCCCCTCCCCTAGATCCACAGCAGAACCCTCTCCAGCCACACCGTGCTCACCCCGGCCGTGTGCCCGCTCTTCGGCGTCAAGCCTACCTCCACTGCCATTCCCAACACGCAGCAGCCTGCGCCTCGCCATCTTCGTTTGCTCGCCAGTCGCCCTCGATCATATTGATGCAGTAACCCTTGCCTCTCCTGTGGTCCGGCCGGGTTTGCATTAAGAAGCCCGTTAGTTACTGCTCTCCATCGCGGTGAGGCATATTTCCTCGCAATCCCTCTTCCAATTTCATTCCATATGTTCCCATATTGGCTATAAAATAATGGAGATCGTATATATGTTCATTATCTACCTTCCTTACTACATATAGGCTGTATTTGTTCCAATAAGTTACTGCCTATTTACAGATCGTGGGTGTGCGAGTCACACAAACTTAACAAATTAGCCGTACATTTTCTAAATTATTGCATGGCATGTTTAGAAAGCTTGATACCAAGTTGTTAGTTTTATGCTTATCCTCCTTTCCTGAGTTCCGCATGTGTTCTCTGTAGATGCCGAGTAGATGCGACAGCACTCATTCAGGCCATGTATCTTCATCTGATTCAGACAGCCCTAGGGCTTCAGCAGATTGTGAGGGATCAAGTAGTCTTGAATGGGATAGAGCTACAGCAATTACCCTTCCGGTCAGGACACGGATGAACTCTCCAAGGAAGCCCACACACCAGCCTAAAGGTGTATATGAAGTAACCGAGATTGATTTAAAGTCCTGGCTCCAACTAAACCAGATAAAGCACGCACGAGGTTCACGACTGTGTGTGGATTTGTTGGCAGGGCAAGGCTCAACATTAATCTGCCGAGGTTTCGGAAGGCTGACACAGAAACAGGGCGAAGGATAGTCCGGGAGATCATGGATCACTTCAACATTCCAGAGCAATGGAGAATGTAGGTGGAACACGCTGCACTAAAGAAGTCTAGGGATGCTTGGAGAAACTGGATGCACATGTTGTACAAGAAGTACTTGAGTGAAGGCAAGGACCCAATCCTCGCATACCCCCAAATTACAAAGGTAGACTGGGCAGAATTCAAAAGGGTCAGGGCAACTCCAGAGTTTGCTGCGAAGAGTTTCAAGCAATCAGAACATCAGAAGAAGAACATCCACCCCCACCATATGGGTGTGGCAGGATACTACGGCATGAAACTCATATGGGAACAGGAGGACAAAGAAGAAGTAGCGGTGGGTGGGAATCCGGCCTTTAGTGAAATCAAGGGCGAACGCACCAGAGACTACTTGCGGGCACGTGCAAAGAGGCGTGATGACGGAACTTATTACTTCGAAAACGCATGTGATGCCAAACTGTATGAAGTGATGGTAGAGGCTTCCAAGATCCCTGGAAGGTTCTACAGGAACTCAGGGCCATGTGACATTCTGTCCATTGCTCTGGACAATGTGACATTCTGTCCATTGCTCTGGACACAAAAGAGCCCCCTGGTCGTGCAAGGGGTATAGGTGTTAATGTCCCGCACAAGAGGGCTTTCACACTCAGCAAAGAAGAGAGGCTCAGCATGGAAAAAAGCGAGGAGTGAAATGAAGCCGAATACATTGTTTGAAAAGTTGAAGAAGGAGATTTATCTATCTATTCGAAAGGATGTTGAGGAGTCAATGATGATGCAGATGACTCTAACACTAACAGATAGCCAGCAGATGGGAGGGGAGGAGGGCATGGATGATGCTGCTTATTGCGCGACGACAACACTGCACAAGAGTAGCTGTGCATCAGCTGACCCCAGTGACACTGAGACTGCAGCTGCTCGTGATGATGCTATATCTGATCTATCTGGAATGAAAGACAAACTGAAGGGCGTGCTTACACATTATGAAGGTACATTAAAATGTGCAACAGCCTGGGTTTACCCACCCTTCTTGGAAGATGGCCTCTTCTTGGACAATGTGCCATTGAAGCCGGGTTGTGTGAAGTGCTACGTGACTGAAGTAAAGCCTGGATTCAATGAATTTGCCCTGAAGAATGTCCTATGAGACTTCGATGAGCAAAGGACCTTGGGAGAAACACTGTTACATCACATCTAGTGGCCACGAAAGGAAATAGAGTTCATCGATGAGATTCCTGAAGCCCCGCCAAGAGCAACCACTGTCACCCCTCAACTGGTGACGCTCTCCTTGCCAAAGCAGCTCTTGCAGGCTGATGCATCAACTTGTGATCAGCCGGACCGACTTTGTGGCGTACAGGCCATGTCATCCTCCGCCCAAAGCAGTGAGTGGCAAGGCCTACAACTGCTGATGACGCACTTATGACCCACAAGTGTAGGGGATCTATCGTAGCCTTTTCGATAAGTAAGAGTGTCGAACCCAACGAGGAGCAGAAGGAAATGATAAGCGGTTTTCAGCAAGGTATTCTCTGCAAGCACTGAAATTATCAGTAATAGATAGTTTTGTGATAAGGTAATTTGTAACGAGTAACAAGTAATGCAAGTAAAATAAGGTGCAACAAGATGGCCCAATCCTTTTTGTAGCAAAGGACAAGCCTGGGCAAACTCTTATATAAAGGAAAGCGCTCCCCAGGACACATGGGAATTATCGTCAAGCTAGCTTTCATCATGTTCATATGATTCACGTTCGGTACTTTGATAATTTGATATGTGGGTGGACTGGTGCTTGGGTACTGCCCTTACTTGGACAAGCATCCCACTTATGATTAACCCCTATTGCAAGCATCCGCAACTACAATAGATGTATTAAGGTAAACCTAACCATAGCATGAAACATATGGATCCAAATCAGCCCCTTACAAAGCAACGCATAAACTAGGGTTTAAGCTTTTGTTACTCTAGCAACCCATGATCTACTTATTACTTCACAATGCCTCCATCTAGGCCCAAACAATGGTGAAGTGTCATGTAGTCGACGTTCACATAACACCACTAGAGGGATGACAACATACATCTCATCAAAATATTGAACGAATACCAAATTCACATGACTACTTATAGCAAGACTTCTCCCATGTCCCCAGGAACAAACGTAACTACTCACAAAGCATATTCATGTTCATAATCAGAGGGGTATTAATATGCATAATGGATCTAAACATATGATCTTCCACCAAGTAAACCAACTAGCATCAACTACAAGGAGTAATCAACACTACTAGCAACCCATCTGTACCAATCTGAGGTTTGGATACAAATATTCGATACAAGAGATGAACTAGGGTTTGAGAGGAGATGGTGTTGGTGAAGATGTTGATGGATATTGACCCCCTCCCGACGAGAGGATCGTTGGTGATGACGATGGTGATGATTTCCCCCTCCCGGAGTGAAGTTTCCCCGGCAGAACAGCTCTGCCGGAGCCCTAGATTGGTTCCACCAAGGTTCCGCCTCGTGGCAGCGGAGTTTCGTCCCGTGAGCTTTCTTATGATTTTTTTCTCGATGAAAGACTCCATATAGCCAAAGATGGGCATCAGAGGGCCACCAGGGGGGCCACGAGGCAGGGGGCGCGCCCTCCACCCTCATGGACGGTGGGTGGCCCCCCTCTGGTACTTCTTTCACCCAATATTTTTTATATATTCTGAAATAATTCCCGTGGAGTTTCAGGACTTTTGGAGATGTGCAAAATAGTTATCTAATATTTGCTCCTTTTCCAGCCCAGAATTCCAGCTCTCGGCATTCCCCCTCTTCATGTCAACCTTGTAAATAAGAGAGAATAGGCATAAGTATTGTGACATAATGTGTAATAACAGCCCATAATGCAATAAATATCGATATAAAAGCATGGTTCAAAATGGACGTATCAACTCCCCCAAGCTTAGACCTCGCTTGTCCTCAAGCGAAAGGCGAAATTGAAAAATATGTCCACATGTTTAGAGATAGAGGTGTCAATAAAATAAAATACGGACATGAGGGCATCATGATCATTCTTAGAACAGCAACATATATATATTGTCATATGATCCCTTATGCTAAAGTAACAATTCATTCACATACTCAAGTATGAATCAGAAACTTCATTGAAAACTGACAAACTATAGTCCCAGTCATTGAAGCAATTGCAATTTATCATAACATAGGAAAGAGCCAATATAAGAGCTCCTTAGGATGTCCACATACTCAACCATCTTTTAGTATTTCACAATTGCTAACACTCACGTGATATTTGTGGTTATGAGGTTTTAATCGGAGACAGAGAAAGATAGGGGCTTATAGTTTTGCCTCCCAAGTTTTTACCTCAAGGGTAATGTCAACAGTAATAGTTCATGCAAACCCACATCCACTTAGCCATATATATCAGGATCTTTCCAACACACTGTGCTTTCCAAAGGATAGAATGTAAAAAGGAAAGGTGAAGATCACTGTGACTCTTATATGAAGTAATAGACAAGAATAAAAGATAGGCCCTTCGTGGAGGGAAGCAGAGGTTGTGATGTGTTTTTATGGTTGGATGCAGAAAATCTTAATGCGAAAGAACGTCACTTTATATTGCCACTTGTGATATGGACCTTTATTATGCAGTCTGTCGCTTTTATTTCTTCCGCATCACAAGATCGTATAAAGCTTATTTTCTCTGCACTAATAAATCATACATATTTAGAGAGCAATTTTTATTGCTTGCAACGATGACAACTTACTTGAAGGATCTTACTCAATCCATAGGTAGATATGATGGACTCTCATGGCAAAACTGGGTTTAAGGATAATTGGAAGCACAAGTAGTATCTCTACTTGGTGCAAAGAAATTGGCTAGCAAGAGAGGGAAAGGCAAGCTCAACATGTTGGATGATCCATGACAATATAATTTATCTCAGATGTAAGAAAACATAACCCATTACGTTGTCTTCCTTGTCCAACGTCAACTCTTTAGCAAGTCATATTTTAATGAGTGCTCACAATTATAAAAGATGTCCAAGATAGTATATTTATATGTGAAAACCTCTCTTTCTTTATTACTTCCTATTAATTGCAACGATGACCAAAACTATGTTTGTCAACTCTCAACAATTTTTATTCATCATACTCTTATATGTGAGCTCATTACTCTCCATAAGATCCACATGATCCCTTTATTTCTTTTTATTTATTCTCTTTTATTTTATTCTATTCCCTCAAGATCATAGCAAAATAGTGAAGCCCTTGACTCAACACTAATCTTTATTATATATAGCTCACTGACTCGATTACATAGAAGGATCATAAAGCAAAACTCACAACTAGATCATACTAAAACTTTATTCTACTAGATCAAGATATTATCAAAAGGATCAAACTAACAAAAACTGTAAAGATAAAAGTGTGATGGTGATACGATACCGGGGCACTCCCCCAAGCTTGGCAATTGCCAAGGGGAGTGCCCATACGTGATACTCAGTTCTTCTTTGTTGGTGAAGAAGGTATTGTTGATGATGGGTAGTCGCACATTGAGCGTAGGAGATCCTCCAATTTGCGGATAATGCCCTTGATTGCGATGATATGCACCTTCAACATAATATTTTCACTTGTGAGATACTTGTTTTGAATACGAGCCAACTCAATCATCTTGAAAGCCTCAATCTCCGTTTGGGTAAAGAGATTGTGGTGAGGTTGAAGGATGTCTTCTTCTGCTACTGCCGGAACTTAGTTCCCCATGGCCTTCTTGATCCCATCATCCTTGTTGATCTCTTCGGGCTCTTCTCTCTTCAGCTCTATCTTCATTAGCCAAGCATCGTTCCCCTCATTGTTGGAGGAGGAGGGAGACGACATGATGCTTGGCCTTGATAACCTTGGCAAAAAACAGCTCAAAACAAAAACAGGAGATATTTGCGTGATATGGTGGTCAAAACCTTCGGGAGATTATATAGTGAATTTTTACCGACCAAAAGAAGTATCGTGCAAGAAAACGGAGTACGGAGAGCACACGAGGTGCCCACGAGGCAGGGGGTGCGCCCAGCGGGTAGGGCGTGCCCTCCACCCTCATGGAAGCCTCGGGTCCTTTCCAGTCTGCTTCTTATTTTCCTATTTTCTTTAATATTCCAAAATAGACGAAAATTGCCATTAGAACAGTTTTGGAGTCGGTTTGCTTACCGTACCATGTACCTATTGCTTTTCGGAGTCTGAAATGTTCTGGAAAGTGTCCCTTATGTATTCCTATGGGGTTATGGTTTCAATAACATTAGTTTCAACATTTATAGGATTGCCTGAGATATAATGTTTGATTCTTTGACCGTTCACCACCCCCAGATTTGTGCCTTCGAAGTTGTTGATTTTTATGGCACCGGAACGGTAGACCTCCTCGATGATGTAAGGACCTTCCCATTTAGAGAGGACTTTGCCTGCAAAAAATCTTAAACGAGAGTTGTATAAGAATACATAATCACCTACATTAAACTCATGTTTTTGTACCTTTTATCATGCCATCTTTTAACCTTTTCTTTAAACAGTTTGGCATTCTCATAGGCATGGGTTCTCCATTCATCAAGTGAGCTAATGCCAAAAAGCATCTTCTCACCAGCAAGTTTAAAGTCATAGTTGAGCTCTTTAATAGCCCAATATGCCTTATGTTCTAATTCAAGAGGTAAGTGACATGCTTTACCATAAACCATTTTATATGGAGACATACCCATAGGATTTTTATATGCAGTTCTATAAGCCCATAATGCATCATCAAGTTTCTTGGACCAATTCTTTCTAGATCTATTAAGAGTCTTAATTTAAGCTCTCTATTGCTAAGTTCTACTTGACCACTAGACTGTGGATGATATGGGGATGCAATTCTATGATTAACACCGTACTTAGCAAGCATTTTACGAAAAGCACCATGAATAAAATGTGAACCACCATCAGTCATTAGGTATCTACGGACTCCAAACCTCGGAAAAATAACTTCTTTAAGCATCTTAATAGAGGTGTTATGATCAACACTACTAGTTGGAATAGCTTCTACCCACTTAGTAATGTAATCAACAGCAACTAAACTATGAGTATACCCATTAGAGGAAGGAAAAGGTCCCATATAATCAAAGCCCCAAACATCAAATGGTTCAATAACAAGTGAATAGTTCATAGGCATTTCTTGACGTCTACTAATATTACCAATTCTTTGACATTCATCACAAGACAAGACAAACTTACGACATCCTTGAAGAGAGTAGGCCAATAAAAACCGGATTGCAATACCTTGTGTGCAGTTCTATCTCCGGCATGGTGTCCTCCATAAGCCTCGGAGTGGCACTTGCGTAGAATCTGTTCCTGTTCATGCTCGGGTACACAACGTCTAATAACACCATCTACTCCTTCTTTATAAAGATGTGGGTCATCCCAGAAGTAATGTCTTAAATCATAGAAGAACTTTTTCTTTTGTTGGTATGTGAAACTAGGTGGTATAAATTTAGCAACATTATAATTAGCATAATCAGCATACCATGGAGCAGTACGAGAAGCATTTATGACAGCTAGTTGTTCATCAGGAAAGCTATCATCAATAGGTAGTGGGTCATCAAGAACATTCTCTAACCCAGATAAGTTGTCTGCAACGGGGTTCTCAGCTCCCTTTCTATCAATAATATGCAAATCAAATTCTTGCAGCAAGAGAACCCATCTAATAACTTGTAACGCCCTTGATGCGGCTATAGCTCCCACGTGTCGAGGCACGACTTAGAGACATAACCGCATTGAAAGCAATGTCGCAAGTTAGGCAATCTTCACAACATCCCATGTAATATAGATAATAAAAGGGGAGATACATAGTTGGCTTACACTCTCCACATCAATCAAAGTACATAAATAGCATTACAACATTCAAACACTCATGGCCCGACTACGGCGCCAAAATAAAAGATAACCCAACAGGCGACACGGTCCCGATCACCCCCAACTGGGCACCACTACTGATCATCAGGGAAAGACACGTAATATCGGCGTGAGTCCTCGTCGAACTCCCACTTGAGCTCAAGCGCGTCATCTGGAACGGAATCATCAGGCCCTGCATCTGGTTTGGAAGTAATCTGTGAGCCACAGGGACTCATCAATCTCGCACCCTCGCGATCAAGACTATTTAAGCTTATAGGTAAGGCAAGGTAATTAAGTGGATCTACAGCAAGCGACTAGCATATATGGTGGCTATCCTGTTCGCAAAAGAGAGCGAGAAGAGGAGGCAAAGCGCGAGCGAGTAACTAAAGAACATCTTGCGGCAAGCATTAGTCCAACACCGTGTTCACTTCCCGGACTCCGCCGAGAAGAGACCATCACGGTAACTCACACCGTTCATTCATTTTAATTAAATTAAGGTTCAAGTTATCTACAACCGGACATTAACAAATTCCCATCTGCCCATAATCGCGGGCACGGCTTTCGAAAGTTCAAATCCCTGCAGGGGAGTCCCAACTTAGCCCATGACAAGCTCTCTTGGTCAACGAAGGAATAGACCTTCTCCCGAGACACTCCGATCAGACTCGGTATCCCGGTTCTACAAGACACTTCGACAAGTTAAAACAAATCCACCAACACCGCCCGAATGTGCCGACAAATCCCGATAGGAGCTGCACATATCTCGTTCTCAGGGCACACTCAGATTGTCTTAACTTCCGGTAGGCCAGCCCAGAGTTGCCCCTGGTGGCCACCGGCGGCTGACGAGTTGGACCAACACTCAGAGGAGCACTAGCCCGGGGGGGTTTAAAAATAAGATGACCCTCGGGCTCCGGAAACCCAAGGGAAAAAGGGGCTAGGTGGCAAATGGTAAAACCAAGGTTGGGCATTGCTGGAAAAGCTTTAATAAAGGCGAACTATCAAGGGGTTCCCATTATTACCCAACCGCGTACAGAACGCAAAAATCCGGGAACATAACACCGATATGACGGAAACTAGGGCGGCAAGAGTGGAACAAAACACTAGGCGAGAGGCCGAGCCTTCCACCCTATACCAAGTATATAGATGCATTAAGATAACATGGCAATATAATGATATCCCAACAAGTAAATAATGTTCCAACAAGGAACGGTCTCCAAACTTCACCTGCAACTAGCAACGCTATAAGAGGGGCTGAGCAAAGCGGTAACATAGCCAATCGACGGTTTGCTAGGACATGGTGGGTTAGAGGTTTGACATGGCAATTTGGGAGGCATGATAAGAAAGTGGTAGGCATCGTAGCATAGGCATAGCTAAAGAGCGAGCATCTAGCAAAGCAAAGATAGTAGTGATTTCGAGGGTATGATCATCTCGCCTGCAAAGTTGTCAGAGTTGACTGGATCCTTGAAAGCAAACTCAACGGGCTCCTCGTTAGCGAACTCGTCTCCCGGCTCTACCCAAACAAGACAAACAAGCAAACGGAACGCAATCAACCACGTGCAAAGCTCAAACAATATGATGCAAAGATGGTATGCTATGCGGGATGCAATATGCGATGTGTGTGCAAGATTTTACAAGGGATGCATGAATCTGGCCTCAAATTGTAAATCCAAGTGTGCCACTAGAAATATGAGATGAAATCGCTTGAAAACGATATAAAGAACGCCGGAATCGGAGTTACGGTTTGGAAATGGCAAGCAATTCAAATATGACCACGTTCCGCGATTTACAGCAAGTAGCCATCTAAATGCAACAAGATGAACATGCTACAGCACCCAAACAAGGCATCAAAATACATGGCAGGGATCCTTTCATGATGCTTAACAAAAGACTAGCACTGATCTACGGCCAATTCATCCATTAACAGGTTCAAACAAGCATGGCAAAAATGCATTTGGTAAACAGATTTCAGACTTTGAAATTAACACTTGTCTGGAATTTCAGATCAGGTAGCACTCTCTGGAGCATGAAAACAATATGCTACATGATCTGAACATGGCAAAGTAAAGCATGGCATGGAGCTACTCAAAGAGCTTAACAAAAGTCCCTTAGTGACCTTGAGCCAAAAGGGATCAGAAAATACATTTGCAAGCATGTGAACATGGCAAAAACATAATCAGTTCTCAGACTTTGTGAAAACTGGAGCATGCTGAAACAGATATCAAGTAGGCATGTTTACGAGCTCGATGCACTCACTATAGAGCAAGTCATGACAATCTAAGCATGCACCCATCAAGAATACACAAAATACAAGCTAGACATGGCAAGAACAATAACATAGCATGCACGAATCAACTACAACATCCTCGGCAAAATTGCTAACAAGTAGACAATCTACCCAGATTCACGAAATGACAAAAGTAGAGCTCGATTGACTCAATCTAGGGTGCTCCATAATTGCAAACAACGACATGTATGGAT
This sequence comes from Triticum urartu, assembly GCF_056163025.1. NCBI lineage: Eukaryota > Viridiplantae > Streptophyta > Magnoliopsida > Poales > Poaceae > Triticum > Triticum urartu. Next base: position 356,137,629 of record NC_141876.1, on the reverse strand, counting down.
ATAGCACTACAAGATCAACAAAACATCCTTACTGATCATCCTCAAAAGAGGCACGGATCACTAGGAAAACACATGAACATATGGCATATTGAGATAAACAGCTCCAGGACTTGGTGGAAATGCTAAGTCCCTGAAATCAGCATTAACGAATGCTCCACTTTGCAAGCTTGTGCTAGTCACCACACACATCACAAAAATACATGGATTGCACCTCTGGATAGATGGCAAAACACTTAACAAAACTCATGAAGAGCTCAGGGCCATATCGTGCACACAATAATCATGGCAAAAATGACAAATATCTAAATGGAGCAGCAGATCTGACAATTATCTAAATAGCATTCTTCTAACAGAATTTCGGGCATCAAGATGAACTCCAACGAAAATGATGCAATGAGATGAAATGATGTGCTCTCTGAGACGAACATTTTGATATGCTATATGCCCAAAACGGAGCTACGGATGAGGAGATACAACATGATGAACATAGCCAAAATAACTAGGGACATAGGGAAAAAAGAGAGGTCAACCCCTAGGGTTTACTGTAGCGGGTCAGATCTGGATCGCGGCGTGGAAACCGAGGTTCGCCAGAAACGGAGGTCGCCGGAGCGGGGATGACGGCGGCGAGGCGCTCCTGGGCCGGATCTCGCCGGATCCGGCCGGCGGGGAGCCGGAGTGGCAGCGGGGAAGGTGCGGCCGGCCGGTGGGGAGCACGGCGAGGCGCCGGCGACGAAGAGTCAGCGAGGAAGGTGACGGGCGGTGGCGTGCGGCGGCCGGCGGCGTCCGGTCGCCGGAGACGGCGAAGGAGGCGGCGGGCGCTCGGGTGCGCGGGCGCGGGCGGCGGCTCGGTGCACCGGGCCGCGGGGGCCTCGCCTGGGCTTCCCGGGCCGGCGCGGTGAGAGAAGGCGGCGGCGAGTGGCGGCGGCGGCGCGGGTCAGACAATGTCCGGCCCGGCGATTTTCTGTCTGGCGGCGGCGGATGGAATGGATCTAGGGTGAGGAGAGAGTGAAACCGCGAATTTCGGAGGGGGTGTATATATAGGCATAGAGGGAGCTAGGAGTGTCCAAATGAGGTGCGGTTTTCGGCCACGCGATCATGATCGAACGCTCTAGATGATGTAGAGGGTTTTGGTGGGGTTTGGGCCAAATTGGAGGGGTGTTGGGCTGCAACACACACGAGGCCTTTTCGGTCCCTCGGTTAACCGTTGGAGCATCAAACGAAGTCCAAATGGTACGAAACTTGACAGGCGGTCTACCGGTAGTAAACCAAGGCCGCTTGGCAAGTCTCGGTCCAATCCGGAAATGTTTAATCCCCACACATAAAAGAAAGGTAGAAATGACCACCGGAGGAGAACAGAGCGCCGGAATGCAAAACGGACAACGGGGAAAATGCTCGAATGCATGAGATGAACACGTATGCAAATGCAATGCACATGATGACATGGTATGAGATGCATGACAACGACAACAACACACAGAGAAAAAACCCGAACCCGAGAAAATAAAATAACTTAAGGCCGGAAACGGCAAGAGTTGGAGTACATATTGGGTAAATCACATCTGGGGTGTTACAACACTCCACCACTATGAAAGGATCTCGTCCCGAGATCTAGGACTGAAAGAACGCCGGGTATTCAGAACGGACGTGATCCTCGCGTTCCCAGGTCGCTTCACGGTCGGAATGGTGTGACCACTTGACTTTGAGGAATTTGATTGACTTGTTGCGAGTCTTGTGTTCAGTCTCTTCAAGAATAGCAACGGGGTGCTCACGATAAGAGAGATCTTCTTGGATCTCAATGTCCTCGAAGTTGACGGTGCGGTCAGGAGTCTTGAAGAACTTTTGGAGCTGAGAGACATGGAACACATCATGAACATTTGCAAAGTTTGAAGGAAGCTCGAGTTGATAGGCGAGATCGCCTCTCTTGCTGACGATCTTGAAAGGTTCCACATATCTACGGGCAAGCTTCCCTTTGATACCGAAGCGACGAGTACCTTTCATAGGAGAGACGCGGAGGTAAACATGATCTCCGATCTCGAAAGCCAAATCACGGTGCTTACTATCATAGTAGCTCTTCTGGCGGGATTGGGCTGCTTTGAGGTTATCTCGAATGACTTTACACATTTCCTCTGCCTCTGTGATTAAGTCATTACCCAAAAGCTGACGTTCGCCGGTTTCAGACCAGTTGAGAGGGGTACGACACTTCCTGCCATACAGAATTTCAAATGGGGCCTTCCCGAACTTGCTTGAAAATTGTTGTTGTAGGAGAATTCAGCATATGGAAGACAATCCTCCCACTTCATGCCGAAGGAGATCACACAAGCCTTGAGCATATCTTCAAGAATCTGGTTGACACGCTCGACTTGACCGCTAGTTTGAGGATGGAAAGCTGTGCTGAAGCGGATGTTGGTGCCCATGGCCTTCTGGAAAGATTCCCAAAACTTGGAGGTAAAGATGCTGCCACGGTCTGAAGAGATCACTTGTAGAATACCATGCAGAGAGACAATTCGAGAGGTATAGAGTTCCGCCAATTGAGCTGCAGTGATTGACTCTTTGATAGGCAGAAAGTGAGCCACTTTAGTGAGTTTGTCGATGACAATGAATATAGCATCATTGCCACGCTTGGACTTTGGAAACCCAGTCACGAAGTCCATCTCAATGTGGTCAAACTTCCATTCTGGAATGGCAAGAGGTTGGAGGAGACCAGCTGGCCTTTGGTGTTCTGCCTTCACTCTTCTGCACACATCACACTCATTCACGAATTGAGCAATCTCGCGCTTCATTCAAGTCCACCAATAAGCCTGCTTGAGGTCCTGATACATCTTCGTGCTCCCAGGGTGGATGGAGGGGAGAGAATTGTGAGCCTCGTTCATGATCACTTTACGAAGGTCACCTTTGGGCACAACAATATGATCCTCGAAGAAGAGAGTGTCCTTGTCATCAAGGAGGTAGCACTTGTACTTGGGTTGACTCTTGGCAATCCCAATCTTCACCTTTTTCACCATAGAATCAAGAAATTGAGCTTGGCGAATCTGGTCTTCCAAGGTAGGAGAGACTTGAAGGTTGGCGAGGAAACCTTGAGGAACAACTTGCAGATTAAGCTTGTGGAAAGCTTCACAAAGCTCGGGTTGATAAGGCTTGAGAATCAGACTGTTGCAATAAGCCTTTCTGCTCAATGCGTCAGCAATCACATTGGCCTTGCCTGGAGTATACTCGATACTCGGATTATACTCTTGAATCATTTCGACCCATCGAGTTTGCCTGAGGTTGAGATTAGGCTGAGTGAAGATGTACTTGAGACTCTTGTGGTCAGTGAAGATGTCCACTTTTCTTCCCAATAAGAGATGTCTCCAAGTCAAAAGAGCATGCACAACTGTCGCCAACTCGAGATCATGAGTGGGGTAGTTCTTCTCGTTGGGCTTCAACTGGCGAGAGGTATAAGCAACAACTTTCTTCTCTTGCATCAACACTGTGCCAAGACCTTGGAGAGAGGCATCACAAAAGACCTTGTACGGTTTGGATTCATCAAGCGGAGTCAGAACTGGAGCAGTGACCAATTTCTCTTTCAAAGTGTTGAAAGCAATGTCACACTCCGGAGACCAAACGTACTTGACGTGCTTCTGGAGAAGATTTGAGAGAGGCTTCGCGATCTTAGAAAAGTTTTCAACAAATCTTCGACAGTAGCTTGCGAGACCGAGGAAGCTACGGAGTTGCTTCACGTTCTGAGGAGGTTCCCAATTCACAATTGCAGACACCTTCTCAGGATTCACCGCAATGCCCTTGGCAGAGATGATATGACCAAGATAAAGAACCTCATCGAGCCAAAATTCGCACTTGGAGAACTTGGCGTAGAACTTGTGTTCCCTCAGCTTATCGAGTACCAAACGCAAGTGCTTGGCATGATCTTCCTTGTTCTTCGAGAAAACCAAAATGTCGTCGAGATAGACCAAAACGAAGTCATTGGTGTAGGCGTTGAAGATGAAGTTCATCATGCGAGAGAAAGTCAGAGGAGCGTTGACGAGGCCAAAAGACATGACAGTGTATTCATATGAACCAAAACTTGTCCTGAAAGTCGTCTTGGGAATATCTTGCTCACGGATTCGAATCTGATGATAACCCATACGGAGATCAAGCTTGGAGAATACTTGGGCACCTTTGAGTTGTTCGAACAGCTTGTTGATGTTGGGAAGTGGGTATTTGTTCTTGATGGTCTTCTTGTTCAATGGACGGTAATCAACACAAAGTCGGTCCGTTCCATCCTTCTTCTTCACAAAAAGAACACCACAACCCCACGGAGAAGAACTAGGCCGGATGAGGCCCATTCTCTATTGAACATTGAGTTGCTTCTTCAGCTCCTTCAACTCTTCAGGTCCGAGCTTGTAAGGACGCTTGCACACAGGTTCCATGCCGGGCTCAAGATCAATGACGAATTCAACTGGCCGGTGTGGAGGCATTCCTGGAAGCTCTTCTGGAAAGACGTCTTGATATTCGCAAACGACTGGAATTTGCGAGATGGCATACAATTCACCCTTGTCATTGAGAGAAAACAGACGGATAGTATTATCCCGAGTGCCAAAGACAATTACATCCTCAGACGAATGAGTCAATTGAATCTGCCTGGCTGCACAATCAAGCAGAGCCTTGTGCTTAGATAGCCAATCCATCCTGAGAATAAGATCAATATCCGAGTTACCAAGGATCATTGGAGAAGCCAGAAACTTGAAATCACCCAACGAAATAGAAATATCCGAAACCTCGTAGTTAGCGAGCAAACATCTACCCGGAGAGACAACTGCTAACGGTGTATGCATAACTTGAGAAAACCACCCATGCTTAGATGCAAAAGGTCTTGAGATAAAACAATGCGATGCACCAGTGTCAAAAAGAACTTTTGCAGGAACATCGTTAACAGGAAGGTTACCCATGATGACATCTGACGAGTCCTCTGCCTGAGCTGCGTTCATCAAGTTGACCTTGGCGTGCTTGGGGTTATGCTTGACCAAAGCTGTACTTGCCGATCCCACAGGAGGAGGAGGAGGAAGATGCCTCTGATTGAAGCATTTGTTGGCATAGTGACCCTTCTGTTGGCACTTGTTTCACGTGACCTCTGAAAGCGGACGGTGATACGGAGCACTCGATCTTGGAGCTTGAGACGAAGTCTTGTTCTGAAAGCCAGGGTTGGATGGGTGGGAAGATCCACTGCCACCTTTGCTCTTCTGATACGGCTGACGGAACGGAGGAGGAGGAAGCCAATACTTCTGCTGCTTGGCCACTTGAGTAGAGGAAGAAGGAGTAGTGTCTCTAACTCGCTTCTTGGAAGCATCATACCTCAGTTGAGCGGCCTCTTGCTTCAATGCCATGTTGTAGAACTCATCGTACCTCAAGGGCTCAAAGAGAACAAGTGCTAGCTGAATTTCTTCCCTGAGACCACCCCTGAACTGGTATATCATGCTCTTCTCATCAGGGACGTCCTGCTTAGCAAAGCGGGTGAGCTTCTGAAACAACTTGTTGTAGTCATAGACAGACAAAGAGCCTTGCTTCAGGTTGCGGAATTCCTCATGCTTGCTTTCAACCACGCTCTGAGGAATATGATGAGCTTTGAAGTCTTGACGGAATTCATCCCAGGTAATCGCACGGCCTCCTCTGGAATCCTTGTACTGCTGGAACCATTCTGCAGCTTGATCTTTGTGTTGGAAGGATGCGAACTTGACGAAGTCCTCAGGCCTGACATTACTGCACTCGAAATGCTTGCACAGATCCACGAGCCAATCGTCAGCATCAGTTGCCTCAACAAAATTGCTGAAAGTCTTTGGCCCGTTAGCAAGGAACTGGTTGAGTGTAGCAAAGTGATTCTGATTGTTGCCTTGGTTGCCTTGGTTCGCTTGATTGCGCTCTTGAAGAATTTGCATGATCAACTGTGTGTTTGCATTGGTTGCGGCCATCACAGCTTGCCATGCCTCCGGAGGAGGTGGAGGTTGTGGCGGATCCTGATTCTGATTCTGATTGGTGCTCTTAGCGGGAGCCATCCTGAAGAGGGTGACAACTGTTAGCACATTGACAGATAAATATTGAAGCTGAATCCAACGGAATGAAAATTTCAACATATAGTCTTCACATCCGAACATAAGAACGAATGCATTCCTCTTGAAATGGTCACATATCCATAAATTGAGAAGCCACTTACAATTTAGGTAGAGGAATAAATCAACAAGGTACGGATCAAGAACGAATACTCAGTAAGAAATCTCAATCTCAAACCAAATATCCATGGAAGAAGAACTAGAGCTACAAGAATTCCCACCTATGAAACTCCCGAACCTTTCTGGTTATGCAATCAGGTGTTGGGGATACAGGGGAAGCATAATATCTCACCCAAATCTAGCAATTCCTACATCCAGCTGTATCCATCCTTCAACACATAACCAAGAAAACTTCGGAAACCATCTACCTCAACCTTCAAAAAGCATCCGTTATACAAGTTATGGCAATACTCCCGAACTCCTGCCCCAGTACTGGGTGGCGTCGAGGTTATCTCACCAATGAACTGCATAAAAGAGATTTTCGATGTCGGCGTACTAAACTCAGGTATTCCAGAACTGCAACGATAAAATTGTGACGACAACACCTCGGAGCTCAACTCCCCGGGACACTGCCACAACCCCTAAAGACAGGAGGCACCAAGAACAATGTTCTCGTCACAAAACCATCGGAACGATTCCAAGATACCCGCGTGATCCTAAAATTTTTTAGTGAAATTTGAGAAGAGAAGAGTCAAAACTCTACGTCAGTATGCCTTACCAGAGCGATGAGGAGACTGGGGAGTAAAAAGAATTCCTAAACTCTCCGATATATAATTCCTAAATGACTCAAAACATTTTTCTAGACACAACTCGGCCACTAAAAATGATCAAGCAATGGGGCTCCTAAGGTCGGGGAAGGCTCTGATTACCAACTTGTAATGCCCTCGATGCGGCTATAGCTCCCATGTGTCGAGGCGCGACTTAGAGACATAACCGCATTGAAAGCAATGTCACAAGTTAGGCAATCTTCACAATATCCCATGTAATATAGATAATAAAAGGGGAGATACATAGTTGGCTTACACTTGCCACGTCAATCAAAGTACATAAATAGCATTACAACATTCAAACACTCATGGCCCGACTACGGCGCCAAAATAAAAGATAACCCAACAGGCGGCACGGTCCCAATCACCCCCAACTGGGCACCACTACTGATCATCAGGGAAAGACATGTAATATCGGCGTGAGTCCTCGTCGAACTCCCACTTGAGCTCAAGCGCGTCATCTGGAACGGAATCATCAGGCCCTGCATCTAGTTTGGAAGTAATCTGTGAGCCACAGGGACTCGGCAATCTCGCACCCTCGCGATCAAGACTATTTAAGCTTATAGGTAAGGCAAGGTAATTAAGTGGAGCTGCAGCAAGCGACTAGCATATATGGTGGCTATCCTGTTCGCAAAAGAGAGTGAGAAGAGGAGGCAAAGTGCGAGCGAGTAACTAAAGAACATCCTGTGACAAGCATTACTCCAACACCCTGTTCACTTCCCGGACTCCGCCGAGAAGAGACCATCACGGTAACTCACACCGTTGATTCATTTTAATTAAATTAAGGTTCAAGTTATCTACAACCGGACATTAACAAATTCCCATCTGCCCATAACCGTGGGAACGACTTTCGAAAGTTCAAATCCCTGCAGGGGAGTCCCAACTTAGCCCATGACAAGCTCTCACGGTCAACGAAGGAATAGACCTTCTCCCGAGACACTCCGATCAGACTCGGTATCCCGGTTCTACAAGACACTTCGACAAGTAAAAACAAATCCAGCAACACCGCCCGAATGTGCCGACAAATCCCGATAGGAGCTACACATATCTCATTCTCAAGGCACACTCAGATTGTCTTAACTTCCGGTAGGCCAGCCCAGAGTTGCCCCTAGTGGCCACCGGCGGCTGACGAGTTGGACCAACACTCAGAGGAGCACTGGCCCGGGGGGTTTAAAAATAAGATGACCCTCGGGCTCCGGAAACCCAAGGGAAAAAGGGGCTAGGTGGCAAATGGTAAAACCAAGGTTGGGCATTGCTGGAAAAGCTTTAATAAAGGCGAACTATCAAGGGGTTCCCATTATTACCCAACCGCGTACAGAACGCAAAAATCCGGGAACATAACACCGATATGACGGAAACTAGGGCGGCAAGAGTGGAACAAAACACTAGGCGAGAGGCCGAGCCTTCCACCCTATACCAAGTATATAGATGCATTAAGATAACATGGCAATATAATGATATCCCAACAAGTAAATAATGTTCCAACAAGGAACGGTCTCCAAACTTCACCTGCAACTAGCAACGCTATAAGAGGGGCTAAGCAAAGCGGTAACATAGCCAATCAATGGTTGGTAGGACATGGTGGGTTAGAGTTTTGACATGGCAATTTGGGAGGCATGATAAGCAAGTGGTAGGCATCGTAGCATAGGCATAGCAAAAGAGCGAGCATCTAGCAAAGCCAAGATAGTAGTGATTTCGAGGGTATGATCATCTTGCCTGCAAAGTTGTCAGAGTTGACTGGATGCTCGAAAGCAAACTCAACGGGCTCCTCGTTAGCGAACTCGTCTCCTGGCTCTACCGAAACAAGACAAACAAGCAAACGGAATGCAATCAACCACGTGCAAAGCTCAAACAATATGATGCAAAGATGGTATGCAATGCGGTATGCAATATGCGATGCATATGCAAGATTTGACAAGGGATGCATGACTGTGGCCTCAACATGGAAATCCAAGTGTGCCACTGGAAAGATGAGATGAAATCGCTTGAAAACGATATAAAGAACGCCGGAATCGGAGTTACGGTTTGGAAATGGCGAGCAATTCAAATATGACCACATTCTGCGATTTACAGCAAGTAGCCACCTAAATGCAACAAGATGAACATGCTACAACACCCAAACAAGGCATCAAAATACATGGCAGGGATCCATTCATGATGCTTACCAAAAGACTAGCACTGAGCTACGGCCAATTCATCCATTAACAGGTTCAAACAAGCATGGCAAAAATGCATTTGGTAAACAGATTTCAGACTTCGTGAAATTAACACTTGTCTGGAATTTCAGATCAGATAGCACTCTTTGGAGCATGAAAACAGTATGCTGCAGGATTTGAACATGGCAAAGTAAAGCATGGCATGGAGCTACTCAAAGAGATTAACAAAAGTCCCTTAGTGACCTTGAGCCAAAAGGGATCGGAAAATACATTTGCAAGCATGTGAACATGGCGAAAACATAATCAGTTCTCAGACTTAGTGAAAACTGGAGCATGCTGAAACAGATATCAATTAGGCATGTTTACAAGCTTGATGCACTCACTACAGAGAAAGTCATGACAATATAAGCATGCACCCATCAAGAATACACAAAATACAAGCTAGACATGGCAAGAACAATAACATAGCATGCACGGATCAACTACAACATCCTCGGCAAAATTGCTAACAAGTAGACAATCTGCCCAGATTCACGAAATGACAAAAGTAGAGCTCGATTGACTCAATCTAGGGTGCTCCATAATTGCAAACAAAGACATGGATGGATATAGCACTACAAGATCAACAAAACATCCTTACTGATCATCCTCAAAAGAGGGCACGGATCACTAGGAAAACACATGAACATATGGCATATTGAGATAAACAGCTCAAGGACTTAGTGGAAATGCTAAGTCCCTGAAATCAGCATTAACGAATACTCCACTTTGCAAGCTTGTGCTAGTCACCACACACATCACACAAATACATGAATTGCACCTCTGGATAGATGGAAAAACACTTAACAAAACTCATGAAGAGCTCAGGGCCATATCATGCACACAATAATCATGGCAAAAATGACAAATATCTAAATGGAGCAGCAGATCTGACAATTATCTCAAATAGCATTCTTCTAACAGCATTTTGGGCATCAAGATAAACTCAAACGAAATGATGCAATAAGATGAAATGATGTGCTCTCTGAGATGAACATTTTGATATGCTATATGCCCAAAACGGAGCTACGGATGAGGAGATACAACATGATGAACATAGCCAAAATAACTAGGGACTTAGGGAAAAAAAGAGGTCAACCCCTAGGGTTTACTGTAGCGGGTCAGAACTGGATCGCGGCGCGGAAACCGAGGTTTGCCAGAAACGGAGGTCGCCGGAGCGGGGATGACGGCGGCGAGGCGCTCCCGGGCCAGATCTCGCCGGATCCGGCCGGCGGTGAGCCGGAGTGGCGGCGGGGAAGGTGCAGCCGGCCGGTGGGGAGCGCGGCGAGGCGCCGGCGACGAAGAGGTGGCGAGGAAGGTGACGGGCGGCGGCGTGCGGCGGCCGGCGGCGTCCGGTCGCCGGAGACGGCGAAGGAGGCGGCGGGCGCTCGGGTGCGCGGGCGCGGGCGGCGGCTCGGTGCACCGGGCCGCGGGGGCCTCGCCTGGGCTTCCCGGGCCGGCGCGGTGAGCGAAGGCGGCGGTGAGTGGCGGCTTGCCACGTGGCGGCGGCGGCGCGGGTCGGACAATGTCCGGCCCGGCGATTTTCTATCCGGCGGCGCCGGATGGAATGGATCTAGGGTTAGGAGAGAGTGAAACCGCGAATTTCGGAGGGGTGTATATATAGGCATAGAGGGAGCTAGGAGTGTCCAAATGAGGTGCGGTTTTTGGCCACGCGATCATGATCGAACGCTCTAGATGATGGAGAGGGTTTTGGTGGGGTTTGGGCCAAATTGGAGGGGTGTTGGGCTGCAACACACACAAGGCCTTTTCGGTCCCTCGGTTAACCGTTGGAGCATCAAACGAAGTCCAAATGGTACGAAACTTGACAGGCGGTCTATCGGTAGTAAACCAAGGCTGCTTGGCAAGTCTCGGTCTAATCCGGAAATGTTTAGTCCCCACACACGAAAGAAAGGTAGAAATGACCACCGGAGGAGAACGGAGCACCGGAATGCAAAACGGACAACGGAGAAAATGCTCGAATGCATGAGATGAACACGTATGCAAATGCAATGCACATGATGACATGATATGAGATGCATGACAATGACAACAACACACAGAGACAAAAACCCGAACCCGAGAAAATAAAATAACTTAAGGCCGGAAACGGCAATAGTTGGAGTACATATTGGGTAAATCACATCCGGGGTGTTACATAAGTCTAGGTTTAGCATCTTTCTTTCCCATAAGATATTTAAGAGCAGCATGATCAGTGTGAACAGTTACTTTAGAATCAACAATATAAGGTCTGAACTTATCACAAGCAAATACAACTGCTAAAAATTCTTTTTCAGTAGTAGCATAATTTCTTTGAGCACTGCCTAGAGTTTTACTAGCATACTGAATAACATTTAATTTCTTATCAACCCTTTGTCCTAGGACAGCCCCTACAGCATAATCACTAGCATCACACATAATTTCAAAGGGTAAATTCCAATCAGGAGGTTGAACAATAGGTGCAGAAACCAAAGCTTTCTTTAGTATTTCAAATGCTTCTACACAATCATCATCAAAGACAAAAGCAACATCTTTTTGTAAGAGATTAGTCAGAGGCCGAGAAATTCTAGAAAAGTCCTTAATGAACCTCCTATAAAAACCGGCATGACCAAGGAAACTTCTTATACCTTTAATGTCCTTGGGACACGGCATCTTTTCAATAGCATAAACCTTAGCTTTATCAACTTCAATACCTCTTTCAGAAATTTTATGCCCCAAGACAATACCTTCATTAACCATAAAGTGGCACTTCTCCCAATTCAAGACAAGATTAGTTTCTTCACATCTCTGCAAAACTCGATCAAGGTTGCTTAAGCAATCATCAAAAGAAGTCCCATAAACAGAGAAATCATCCATGAATACCTGAACAATCTTTTCACAAAAGTCAGAGAATATAGCAGTCATACATCTTTGAAAGGTAGCAGGTGCATTACATAAACCAAAAGGCATACGTCTATAAGCAAAGGTACCGAAAGGGCAAGTAAAAGTTGTATTTTCTTGATCCTCTTTTGACACAGGTATTTGAGAGAAACCAGAATAACCATCTAGGAAGCAAAAATGTATATGTTTAGATAATCTTTTTAGCATTTTATCAATAAAAGGTAAAGGGTAATGATCCTTTTTAGTAGCTTTATTTAATTTGCGGAAATCAATTACCATTCTATAACCTGTAACAATTCTTTGTGGGATCAATTCATCTTTATCATTAGGAACAACAGTAATACCTCCCTTCTTAGGGACACAATGAACAGGACTTACGCACTGACTATCAGCAACGGGATAAATTATACCCGCCTCCATAAGCTTTAGTATTTCTTTTCTTACCACTTCTTTCATCTTAGGATTTAACCATCGTTGGTGATCAACAGCTGGTTTAGCATCTTTCTCCAATTTTATTTTGTGCTGACATAGAGTGGGACTAATGCCCTTAAGATCATCAAGAGTATATCCAATAGCGGCACGGTGCTTCTTCAGAGTTTTCAATAATTTCTTTTCTTCATGCTCTGAAAGGTTAGCACTAATAATAACAGGATATATCTCTTTCTCATCAAGATAAGCATATTTAAGAGTATCAGGCAAAGGTTTAAGCTCAAACACGGGATCACCCTTAGGTGGAGGAGGATCCCCTAGGATTTCAACAGGCAAGTTGTGTTTCAAAATAGGTCCCTGTTTAAAGAATACTTCATCTATTTCCCTTCTTTCATTCATAAACATATCATTTTCATGGTCTAGCAAATATTGTTCTAAAGGATCAGTAGGAGGCAAAGCAATAGAAGCAAGACCAATAATTTCATCTTTACTAGGCAATTCTTTATCATGGGGTTGTCTACGAAGTTTAGCAAAATTAAACTTATGAGACATATCCCCTAAACCAACAGAAACAATATCCTTGTTGCAATATATCTTAGCATTAACAGTATTCAAGAAGGGTCTACCAAATATAATGGGACAAAAGTCATCTTGTGGGGAACCAAGAACAAGAAAATCAGCAGGATATTTGACTTTCCCACAAAAGACTTTAACATCTCTAACAATCCCAACTGGTGAAATAGTATCTCTATTAGCAAGCTTAATTGTAACATCAATCTCTTCTATATCAGCAGTTGCAATATCATGCATAATTTCTTTGTATAAGGAATGAGGTATTGCACTTGCACTAGCACCCATATCACATAAGCCATGATAGCAATGATCTTCTATTTTAATAGAAATAACAGGCATGCCTACAACAGGTCTATGTTTATTTTTAGTATCAAGTCTAGCAATTCTAGCAGATTCATTGCAGAAGTAAATAACATGCCCATCAATATTATCGGCCAAGAGATCTTTAACCATAGCAACACTAGGTTCAATTCTAATTTGCGCAGGGGGTTTAGGTGTCTTAATATTACTTTTATTAACCACAGTTGAAGCTTTAGCGTGATTCCTTATTCTAACAGGGAAAGGTGGTTTCTCAATATAAGCAGTAGGAACAACAGGACCATTATAAGTGATAGTCTTTTCTTCAACTTTAATAGGTGCAACTACTTTTACTTCAATGGGTGGATTATATTTAAACCACTTCTCCTTAGGGAGATCAACATGAGTAGCAAAGGATTCACAAAAAGAAGCTACTATCTCAAAGTCAAGTCCATATTTAGTGCTAAATTCACGAAAAGCATCGGTATCCATAAAAGATTTAACACAATCAAACTTAGGTGTTATACCTGACTCCTTACCTTTGTCGAGGTCCCAATCTTCAGAGTTGTGTTTAATTCTTTCCAATAAATCCCATTTGAATTCAATAGTGTTCATCATAAAAGATCCATTACAAGAAGTATCAAGCATGGAGCTATTACTGAGAGAAAGCCGAGCATAAATTTTTTGAATAATCATTTCTTTTGAGAGCTCATGATTGGAGCATGAATATAACATTGACTTAAGCCTCACCCAAGCTTGAGCAATGCTTTCTCCTTCGCGAGGCCAAAAATTATATATATAATTACGATCACGATGAACAAGATGCATAGGATAAAACTTCTGATGAAATTCCAATTTCAATCGTTGGTAGTTCCATGATCCAGTATCATCACATAGCCTCAACCATGTCAATGCATCTCCCTTCCAAGATAAAGGGAATACCTCCTTATTCATAACATCCTCGGGCATACCTGCAAGCTTAAATAATCCACAAACTTCATCCACATAGATTAGGTGCAAATCGGGATGTAATGTTCCATCACCTGTGAAAGGATTAGCTAACAGTTTCTCTATCATACCTGAAGGAATTTCAAAGTAAACATTTTCAGTAGGTTCGGTAGGTTGAGGAGCAACTCTTTTCTCTACTGGTTAGGGTGAAGATACACCGAACAAGCCCCTCAAAGGATTATGTTCCATAGTAACAAGTGACAGTAAATTTCAGCACACTATATAAATTTTTCCTTACCAAATTCCACCTACCAAAGGCAATTCACTCCCTAGCAACGACACCAGAAAAGAGCCTTGATGACCCACAAGTGTAGGGGATCTATTATAGCCTTTTTGATAAGTAAGAGTGTCAAACCCAACGAGGAGCAGAAGGAAATGATAGGCGGTTTTTCAGCAAGGTATTCTCTGCAAGCACTGAAATTATCGGTAATAGATAGTTTTGTGATAAGGTAATTTGTAATGAGTAACAAGTAATGCAAGTAAATAAGGTGCAGCAAGATGGCCCAATCCTTTTTGTAGCAAAGGACAAGCCTGGACAAACTCTTATATAAAGGAAAGCGCTCCCAAGGTGTAACACCCACAATGCGGCTATATCTCCCACGTGTCGGGGCATAACTTAGAGGCATAGCCGCATGGTAGGTTTGTCGCAAGAGGGGTAATCTTCACACAATCCCATGTACTGAATAAGAAAAGGGATAAGGAGTTGTCTTACAATCGCCACTTCACACAAATACAAGTTAAACATACATCATCTAGATTACAATCAAGGTCCGACTAGAGAACCAAAAATAAAAGAAGAAAACCCCAAATGCTAGATCCCCGATCATCCCAACTGGGCTCCACTACTGATCAACTGGAAAAGACATAAAAACATCAATCAAGATCTTCATCGAGCTCCCACTTGAGCTCAGTTGCGTCACCTGCACTGGTATCATCGGCACCTGCAACTGTTTTGGAAGTATCTGTGCGTCACGATGACTCAGCAATCTCACACCCGCGAGATCAAGACTATTTAAGCTTATGGGTAGGATAGGGTAGTGAGGTGGAGCTGCAGCAAACACTAAGCATATATGGTGGCTAACATACGCAAATAAGGGTGAGAAGAGAAGCAACTCGGCGGTCGTGAAGTAGAAGTGATCAAGAAGTGATCCTGAAACTACTTACGTTCAAGCATAACACAAGAACCGTGTTCACTTCCCGGACTCCGCCGGAAAGAGACCATCATGGCTACATACGCGGTTGATGCATTTTAATTAAGTTAAGTGTCAAGTTCTCTACAACTGGACGTTAACAAATTCCCATCTTCCCATAACCGCCGGCATGGCTTTCGAAAGTTCAAAACCCTGCAGGGGTGTCCCAGCTTAGTCATCACAAGCTCCCATGGTCAACGAAGGATATTCCTTCTCCCGAGAAGACCCGATCAGTCTCGGAATCCTGGTTACAAGACATTTTGACAATGGTAAAACAAGACCAGCAAAGCCGCCCGATGTGCCGACAAATCCCGATAGGAGTCGCACGTATCTCGTTCTCAGGGCACACCGGATGGGCAATATTCTGGGTTGGCATAGACCCTGGTTGCCTAGGGGGCACCAGACATCGCCCAATTTGGACCAACACTCGGAGGAGCACTGGCCCGGGGGTTTAAAATAAAGATGACCCTTGAGTCTGCAGAACCCAAGGGAAAAGGGCTTAGGTGGCAAATGGTAAAACCAAGGTTGGGCCTTGCTGGAGGAGTTTTATTCAAAGCAAACTGTCAAGGGGGTCCCACTCCCCCAACCGCGTAAGGAACGCAAAATCAAGGAACATAACACAGGTATGACGGAAACTAGGGTGGCAAGAGTGGAACAAAACACCAGGCATAAGGCCGAGCCTTCCACCATTTACCGAGTATATAGATGCATTAAAGTAAAAAAGATATAATAATGATAACCCAACAATATCCATGTTCCAGCAAGGAACAAACTTCATCTTCACCTGCAACTAGCAACACTATAAGAGGGGCTGAGCAAAAGCGGTAACATAGCCAAACAACGGTTTGCTAGGAAAGGTGGGTTAGAGACTTGACATGGCAATATGGGAGGCATGATATAGCAAGTTGTAGGTAGCGCAGCATAGCAATAGAGCGAACAACTAGCAAGCAAAGATAGAAGTGATTTCGAGGGTATGGTCATCTTGCCTGAGATCCCACAAGGAAGAAGAACGAGTCCATGAAGAAGACAAACGGACGTAGTCGAACGAATCCTCACAACTCCGGAACGAAACCAAAGCTAACGAGGGAAGCAACCCGGAAAGAAGCAAGCAACATAGTAAACAACCATCACATAGACATGCCATGATGCGCAAGCAAGTATGATGCATGTCCGGTTTAATGAAACATGGCATGGCAAAGTGCACAAACAAAACTACAAGTTAAGTGGAGCTCAATATGCAACGAGTTACATGTTGACGGAACACCACATCAATTATTTAGTTCACTCCCGGTTAGGTACTCAACAATATTAAATGTTGATTAACATGGCAAGAGGCGAAGCATAATAAAACTACCTAACTAGGCAAGTTTAAATGAGGCCGGAACAACAAGCAACAATTTCGGTAAATCCCCATATGCATATTATGGATTTGGTACTGTTCTTCCCTAAAGCATAGTTTAGAGTTGTTAAACATGCAAAGTAATGCTACCATGTTAATCTATGCATTTTTCTGCCCCATTTAGATATAAATTTTATTAAATTTGGAGCTACAGTTATTTAGTTTTGAAATAAATCATTTTAGCATGGCATTTAAGTAAATTAATGCAAACAGTAGTTTAAACATTTCAAACATGCATGAAAGTTGGATATTGTGAAACTACACAAAATTCTAAGCATTTTACATATATAA
This sequence comes from Triticum urartu, assembly GCF_056163025.1. Taxonomy (NCBI): domain Eukaryota; kingdom Viridiplantae; phylum Streptophyta; class Magnoliopsida; order Poales; family Poaceae; genus Triticum; species Triticum urartu. The sequence goes on along the minus strand of NC_141876.1, from coordinate 356,120,526 downwards.
GTTGTTTTAAACCGATGCACGGTTGTGGAGATATTAAATGCATGATCATGGAGGTCTTTTCTGCAGAAACTATAAACTGCGGATTATTAGCTAAATTCGCAGAGAGGAAAAAAAGGAGATGGGCCGAAACTGCTGGAACTGGGCTGGACTGGAGCTATAGGAAATCTAGATGCTCACCATGGGCCCTTAGACCGGCTGGTGGAGAGGCTGGGCCGCGGCGCTGGAGGTTGGGCCTCCATGAGGCCCACGCGATGGGCAACAAGCACAGTTCTCGCCCTCCCGTCATGCTCACGCCCGAGCAGGGGAAGGGGCGCCGGCGCCGGCGGCTTGCAGGCAGCGGGCCGTGCGGACAAGGTGCAAGCGTATGACGGGGCGGATCCGGCCGGATCCGGCCAGATCCGGACGGTGGGGCGGCGAAATGGGGCCGGCGGCGAGCTCAGAGCTCCTACTCCTGTTCATGGCGCGAAGAGAGAGAGGGAGCTTAGAGAGGGAGGCGAAGGGGAAGGAGAAGGAAGCAGAGAGGCGGGGCGACGAGGCTGGCCTGAGAGGGCGCCGGCGGCGGCTCCGGCCTGCTGCGCGGGAGCAGCGAGGCTCCGGCGAGCGGATCGGCAGGAGGAGGCGGCGAGGAGCGGGAGCCTCGGGCAACGGCGTGCGGGCTCGAGGACGGGCCCTGATGGACTTGGCGGGCCTCGCCCGGGCCTGGGCGGGCCCGCGGTGGTGGAGGCTGGGCAGGGGCGCATGGCGGCCTCTGAGTGGGCAGGAGCAACGCTGGGTGGCGGCGCGACCACTCAGACGGCGCCAAGTGGCGGGGACGCGGTGGCCGGCGCGGAAACGGAGGGGAGCGGCGGTGCTGATGATTGGGCCAGCGCGGAAAACGAGGAGGGGGTTAGGAGTCTGCCAAAAATGGAAGGGAAGCGGGTTTAAATAGGAAAGGAGGCTAGGATTAGGGTTTCTGGAGCGTTTCAGAGCACCCGATCGCGATCTGACGGTTCCGATCGAGAGGATGGGTTTAGCTGGATTAGGTGGGCTGTGGAGAGTGGGTTGGGCTGAGAGGAGAGAGACGGAAAAGCAGCCCGGCAAGGTTTCCGAAGACCGAAAACGTCCGACGATAGACCGGTTATACTGCCGCTATAAGTTTAACGGTTGGGCTATCAAACGAACTCCGAATGCGATGAAATTTGGTAGGCGGCCTACTGACAACATAACAACACCACATGCCAACTTTGATCCAATTCCGATAACATTTTTTGGCCACTTATAAAATAATATTTCGGAGGTGCCGCGGGCGAGTGCAAGTGTGTCTGGGCTCAGAACGGACAACGAGAGAACTGGGGAAACCCGGACGAAAGCAAGTTTTGAAAACGTGATGATGCAATGCACATGATGACATGACAAGATGCAACACGCAAGCGAATGACATGGCAACGACGGCGAATAACTGGAAGACACCTGGCACATCGGTCCAACACTCCACCACTACAAGAGGATCTCGTCCCGAGATCTATGATGGCACCGAAGGGAAACGGAGGGGAAGAGAAAAGGTAAAACAAAGTTGCTTCTTTGACAAATGAGTGAAACCAAAGAACCTTGCAAGGTTGAACGAATTGAAAGAAAGAATACAACAAAGATGAACAAAGTTGAAAACACTCCGTTAGAAAAGAGGAACAAGGAACATTACGAGAACCTTGTAGGTTGAAAAAACGTAAGAAAAAGGGTTGCAATGGACAAGAAGTCCATGCAAGCACTTCGGTTGAAACGAGATGCAAGACTTGATAAGATGAAAAAGAACTTGAAGAGATGACACAACACTCCGGTTAAAACCAAATAGACAAATAGTTAAAGCGAAAGAATTTGGGCATCACACCAGTTGAAAATGGATAGAAATAGCATGAATTTGACAAGATGGAAAGAACTTGAATAGAAAAATGCCCATGTTAAATGGACAAGCAAGGAAAAGAACGTGATCTCGACAAAACGAGACGATTTGTCAAAGAGAGCAGCATCACCATGCCCCCGGAAGAAATGAAAACAATGAAGTGAAAAGAGTAACAACTTCCACCTCAAATGAATTTGAAAGAGCATCCTTCCAAAGAAGGATTGAACGGAGTTGTTGGAAAACCAACAATGAAAAGAGTAAGCTTGTAGTGGGCTTATGGAAAACTTCTCAAAACTATGAGGTGAAATTCTGCCACTAACGGAGACAATAGATTGGATTGATATCAACAAGGAGACGACAAACTTATTTCACCGGGAGGATAAATGAAGAACTTGGGTCATTTATGAGCACCATAAATAGCAACAATCCTTAGGGAAAGATTTAGGTGAAATATAACCCAATATAACTCCAATGAAGAGATTGATGGACTGGAAAGATGTCTTGAGCGAAGAGAAAATGATGGATTTAGATATGTCACTCTTGAAAACGTGTGAATCATGAAACACGAAGGGAAATTATCAACAATGACATAACACCACCTCAAAAGATGAGATATGAAAGAATTGCACTTTTGAATGCAAGATGAAGAATACTTTAACTCCTCAAAACAAACATGTGTTGAGCACCATGTTTATCTTTGAGTATAGTTTGTCGGATATTAGCTTCGAGAGAAAACTTGAAGAACAATTGAAGAATGAAAGGAATCCTTGATGAACCACTGCTACCTCTTAAGCACTGCGTTGGTTTTCCCCGAAGAGGAAGGGATGATGCAGCAAAGTAGCGTAAGTATTTCCCTCGATTTTTGAGAACCAAGGTATCAATCCAGTAGGAGGCTACGCGCGAGTCCCTCGTACCTGCACAAAACAAATAAATCCTCGCAACCAACGCGATAAGGGGTTGTCAATCCCTACACGGCCACTTACGAGAGTGAGATCTGATAGATATGATAAGATAATAGTTTTGGTATTTTTATGATAAATATGCAAAGTAAAATAAAAGCAAAGTAAAAAAACAAAGGAAATTACTAAGTATTGGAAGATTAATATGATGAATATAGACCCGGGGGCCATAGCTTTCACTAGTGGCTCCTCTCAAGAGCATAGGTATTCTACGGTGGGTGAACGAATTACTGTTGAGCAATTGACAGAATTGAGCATAGTTATGAGAATACCTAGGTATGATCATGTATATAGGCATCACATCCGAGACAAGTAGACCGACTCCTGCCTGCATCTACTACTATTACTCCACTCATCGACCGCTATCCATCATGCATCTAGAGTATTAAGTTAATGAAAACAGAGTAACGCCTTAAGCAAGATGACATGATGTAGAGGGATAAACTCATGCAATATGATGAAAACCCCATCTTGTTATCCTCGATGGCAACAATACAATACGTGCCTTGCTGCCCCTACTGTCACTGGGAAAGGACACCGCAAGATTGAACCCAAAGCTAAGCACTTCTCCCATTGCAAGAAAGATCAATCTAGTAGGCCAAACCAAACTGATAATTCGAAGAGACTTGCAAAGATAACCAATCATACATAAAAGAATTCAGAGAAGATTCAAATATTGTTCATAGATAGACTTGATCATAAACCCACAATTCATCGGTCTCAACAAACACACCGCAAAAAGAAGATTACATCGAATAGATCTCCACAAGAGAGGGGGAGAACATTGTATTGAGATCCAAAAAGAGAGAAGAGGCCATCTAGCTAATAACTATGGACCCGTAGGTCTGAGGTGAACTACTCACACTTCATCGGAAGGGCTATGGTATTGATGTAGAAGCCCTCCGTGATGGATACCCCCTCCGGCGGAGCTCTGGAACAGGCCCCAAGATGGGATCTCGTGGATATAGAAAGTTGCGGCAGTGGAATTAGGGTTTTTGCTCCGTATCTGATCGTTTGGGGGTACGTAGGTATATATAGGAGGAAGGAGTACGTCGGTGGAGCAACAGGGGGCCCACGAGGGTGGAGGGCGCGCCTGGTAGGGGGTAGGCGTGCCCCCCTACCTCGTGGCCTCCTCCTTTGTTTCTTGACGTAGGGTCCAAGTCTCCTGGGTCTTGTTCGTTGAGAAAATCACGTTCCCGAAGGTTTCATTCCGTTTGGACTCCGGTTGATATTCCTTTTCTTCAAAACCCTAAAATAGGCAAAAAAAAACAACAATTATGCGCTGGGCCTCTGGTTAAAAGGTTAGTCCCAAAAATAATATAAAAGTGGATAATAAAGCCCAATAATGTCCAAAATAGTAGATAAAATATAGCATTGAGCAATAAAAAATTATAGATACGTTGGAGACGTATCAAGCATCCCCAAGCTTAATTCATGCTCGTCCTCGAGTAGGTAAATGATAAAAACAGAATTTTTGATGCGGAGTGCTACTTGTCATAATTTTAATGTAATTATTCTTAATTGTGGTATGAATATTCAGATCCGAAAGATTCGAGACAAAAGTTCATATTGACATAAAAATAATAATACTTCAAGCATACTAACTAAGCAACTATGTCTTCTCAAAATAACATGGCCAAAGAAAGTTCATCCCTACAAAATCATATAGTTTAGTCATGCTCCAGTTTAGTCACACAAGAATGCTCTCATCATGCACAACCCCGATGACAAGCCAAGCAATTGTTTCATACCTTAGCAATCTCAAACCTATAAACTTTCACGCAATATATGAGCGCGAGCCATCGATATAGCACTATGGGTGGAGTAGAATATGATGATGGGGGTTATGTGGAGAAGACAAAAAAAAGAAAATCTCACATCAATGAGGCTAATCAATGGGCTATGGAGATGCCCATCGATTGATGTTAATGCAAGGAGTAGGGATTGCCATGCAACGGATGCACTAGAGCTATAAATGTATGAAAACTCCACAAAAGAAACTAAGTGGGGTGCATCGAACTTGCTTGCTCACGAAGACCTAGGGCACTTGAGGAGGCCCATTGTTGGAATATACAAGCCAAGTTCTATAATGAAAATTTCCCACTAGTACATGAAAGTGACAAAACAGGAGACTCTCTATCATGAAGATCATGGTGCTACTTTGAAGCACAAGTGTGGTAAAGGATAGTAACATTGTCCCTTCTCTCTTTTTTCTCATTTTTTGGGGGCCTTTCTCTTTTTTTATATGGCCTTTCTCTTCTCTCTTTTTTTATTTCCTCACTTGGGACAATGCTCTAGAAAATGATGATCATCACACTTCTATTTATTTACAACTCGATGCTAGAACAAAAGATGACTCTATATGAATGCCTCCGGCGGTGTACCGGGATATGCAATGAACCAAGAGTGACATGTATGAAAGAATTATGAATGGTGGCTTTGCCACAAATACTATGTCAACTACATGATCATGCTAAGCAATATGACAATGATGAATGTGTCATGATAAACGGAATGGTGGAAAGTTGCATGGCAATATATCTCGGAATGGCTATGGGAATGCCATAATAGGTAGGTATGGTGGCTGTTTTGAGGAAGATATAAGGAGGTTTATGTGTGATAGAGCGTATCATATCACGGGGTTTGGATGCACCGGCGAAGTTTGCACCAACTCTCAATGTGAGAAAGGGCAATGCACAGTACCGAAGAGGCTAGCAATGATGGAAGGGTGAGAGTGCCTATAATACATGGACTCAACATTAGTCATAAAGAACTCACATACTTATTGCAAAAATCTACAAGTCATCAAAAACCTCGGCACTACGCGCATGCTCCTAGGGGGATAGATTGGTAGGAAAAGACCATCGCTCGTCCCCGACCACCACTCATAAGGAAGACAATCAAAAAAGACCTCATGTTTCAAATTTGTTACATAATGTTTACCATACGTGCATGCTACGGGACTTGCAAACTTCAACACAAGCACTTCTCAAATTCACAACTACTCAACTAGCACGACTTTGATATTATAACCTCCATATCTCAAAACAATCATCAAGCATCAAACTTCTCTTAGTATTCAAAACACTCATAGGAAAAAAATTACTCATCTTGAATACATAGCATATGTCGGATTTCGGGTTCCGGCAAACCCTTGAGGTTCGAACACCTGGGGTGCGCGCGGAGATCTCTCCCCTATCGATCTACGTCCAATCTCCTCGTGTGATCTAAGGTGGAAACAACGAACAACACAAGGGACACAAGGTTTATACTGGTTCGGGCCACCGTTGTGGTGTAATACCCTGCTCCAGTGTGTGGTGTGGTGGATTGCCTCAGGGGGCTGATGATGAACATTACAAGGGAAGAACAGCCTCGCGAGAGGTGTTCTTGAGCTGGTGCGATGAACTGCTAGGGTGAGTTCGGTCGCCTCTCTCTCTCTCTCTGCTAGGGCTCTACCAGATTTTTGGATCTCCCTCTACTCTGTGTGGCTAGTTCTACTTATAGAGGCCCTGGGCCTCTCCCCAAATAATGAGCGGGAAGTCCGCCAACAATTGGCCATTGTGAAGGGGAACATATAGTACAAGTTATCCTGACAAAGGTGGTCTTCGGCTGCCAAAAGCACTGGTGATGACGCCGTCTTGGGATCCACGGTGACCTCCATCTTGTCGCTCTGCTGGTCTTGGTCTCGTTGCACCGGAATGGTAACCTTTGCCCGATGCCTTGGCCTGTGCTTCCCCCCTTTGCACCAAAGGGGAAACAAGGACACTGCGCAGGCCGGCGCCCGCCTGGCGCCCGCCTGGTCTCGATCGTCATGGCTTGCGTCACGGGTTCCTCGCGAGGTACCCCTGCCTTGATCTCTCCGCCTCCTCGTGAGCCTGCCGGATGAGGCCACCTCTGAGGAAGCTTCCTGTCGTCCGCCCCGCGAGGCTTGGACCCTCGCAAGGGTCTTGAGCTTGAGCTGATGAAGATGGGTCGTGCTGGGCCCCCACTTGAGCCACGCCGCGGGCCGCAGGTAGGCAAGTCTGGGGACCCCCATTCCCAGAACGCCGACAGTAGCCCCCGGGCCCAAGGCGCGCCCGGGCTTGGCCTAGCAGGAAAGCGAAGGGGTAAGCGCGAAGCGCCGCGGGCCCCAACAGCCTGCGGCCTTGGGCGTCGCATGGCGGTTGACTGGACGTGGGCATATGCACTTCCCCACGATGCCTCGACGACCGCATGACTTGACAAGTCCCTGCATGCAGAGAAACCGGTCATGATTACCTGCGATCGTGGTGCTCGGCGGTTGGCCTCCTCCGGCTATAAGTACGGGGCTGGGCGAGCCCCTTCAGTCCATCCCTTCTCGCTGCTCCTTTTCTTCTTCTTGGCTACTCGCTGTCCCCATGGCCCCAAAGAGATTCTCGGCCGCTGTCGGATTTCGGGTTCCGGCAGACCCTTGAGGTTCGAGCACTGGGGTGCGCGCGGAGATCTCTCCCCTACCGATCTACGTCTGATCCTCTCATGCGAACTAAGATGAAAATGATGAACAACACAAGAGACACGAGGTTTATACTGGTTCGGGCCACCGTTGTGGTGTAATACCCTACTCCAGTGTGTGGTGTGGTGGATTGCCTCTGGGGCTGATGATGAACAGTACAAGGGAAGAACAGCCTCGCGAGAGGTGTTCTTGAGCTGGTGCGATGAACTGCTAGGGTGAGTTCTGTCGCCTCTTTCTCTCTCTCTCTGCTAGGGTTCTCCTAGATCTCCCCCCTACTCTGTGGTGGCTAGCTCTATTTATAGAGGCCCTGGGCCTCTCCCCAAATAATGAGCGGGAAGGGCACCAACACTTGGCCATTTTGAAGGGGAACATACAGTACAAGTTATCCTGACCAAAGGTGGTCTTCGGCTGCCAAAAGCACTCGTGATGACGCCGTCTTGGGCTCCACGGTGACCTCCGTCCTGCCGCTCTGCTGGTCTTGGTCTTGTTGCACCGGCATGGAAACCTTTGCCTGATGCCTTGGCCTGTGCTTGCCCCCTTTGCACCAAAGGGGAAACAACGACACTGCGCAGGCCGGCGCCCGCCTGGTCTCGATCGTCATGGCTTGCGTAACGGGTTCCTCGCGAGGTACCCCTGCCTTGATATCTCCGCCTCCTCGCGAGCCTTCCTGATGAGGCTGCCTCTGAGGAAGCTTCCTGTCGTCCGCCCCGTGAGGCTTGCCCCTCGCGAGGGTCTTGAGCTTGAGCTGATAAAGATGGGCCGCGCTGGGCCCCCGCTTGAGCCACGCCGCAGGCAGGCAAGTCTGGGGACCCCGTTCCCAGAACGCTGACAGTAGCCACCGGGCCCAAGGCGCGCCCGGGCTTGGCCTAGCAGGAAAGCGAAAGGGCAAGCACGAAGCGCCGCGGGCCCTAACGGCCTGCGGCCTTGGGTGCCGCGTGGCGATTGATTGGACGTGGGCGACTGCGCTTCCCCACGACGCCTTGGTGACCGCACGACTTGATAAGTCCCTGCATGCAGAGAAACCGGTCATGATTACCTGCGATCGTGGTGCTCGGCAGTTGGCCTTCTCTGGCTATAAGTACGGGGCTGGGCGACCTCCTTTCGTTCTTCTCGATTACTCGCCGCTCCCATGGCTCCAAAGAGATTCTCGGCCGCGAAGAAAGGAAAGGCCCCTTAGGCTGGGCCTGACTCCCCCCCCCCCCCGGCCAAGCGCGGCCGAGGCCGCCCTCGCAAGTATACCATGGTCCCCGTGGTGGCCTCCCGCGGCCATGGAGGCGGTTCCCGACGCGGTGGTGAGCGCCCGGTTGCCAACGGGGGGCACGCCGTGGGTGTGCGCCCCCCTAGACCACGCTTCCGCTCTGCGGAGGTGCTGCCGGAGTTCGTCGTGTGGTCGGCGGACCCATCCAGCACCCGGCTCCAGCTCCCATGCTTCTTCGTAGATGAACTGCCGACCAGCGCTCGGTGTGGCTTCTGGCTCCAGGCAAACGGCTACTGCAGCAGGGCCTCCTGGGCTTCGCTGGAGGTCTCCTTCTCTGGGAACGGGGCCCTGACGCGCGGCTGGCAAACGTTTGCCCGCGCGCATGGCCTGGGCCGGTGGTGTACCATGTACTTCAAGTTTGATGGCGACGCCACCCTCTACGTGAGGGTGTTTGGGGAAGATGGTCGCCGTGCCGGGTGCTGCCCTGAAGACGACGACCGCGGCCGCCTGCCCAGCCCCGGCACTGACCAGGATGAAGATGGCGACTGGCATACAGGTTGCGGTGCTCGTGGTTCGCCAAGTTTCGGCGACTCTCCCTCAGGTAGCAGCTCCTCCAGCGGTGGCCGCGACCAGCCCCCGCGCCGTTGCGCCCTCTTGGGTGAAGGCAGCGGGTCCACCCGCCGCCGCGCCTTGGTGAAGCGAGAGGAGGCGTCCGCCTGAACCCCAGGAGCAGCTCGAGCTTTTGTTGTAGGTTGGTGTTGGACAGGTCGTTTCCATTTTGTTTCCTTCCTTTCCTGCGTAAGAAGAAGGTAGTACAGGGCCCCGTGGGGGCGTGTTAGAACTGTTGCTGTCAAGTGTCGCGTTGCTTTTGCCATTTCTACGCTATGTTTTCGTGCTACGTGTCCATGTGCGGGAGTCATTTGAGCTTGGTGGAGCTTGACGCGGCCCTCGCCTCCGGAGGCTGAGGCATCGTCGTGCGCTTCATGCCCTGCAAGGATTAGTTAGAGGGGTAGCTTACGGTCTTAGTTGTGGGGGCGATTAGCCTAGGTCCTGCGCTCGTGTCGCGATGCCCGTGGGGCACGGACTGGGAGGGGTGCTCCCGCAGAGGACTCGGACAGGAAAGCTCCGGACGATCGGGGCAGGAAACACTCGCGAGGGCGCCCGCGACTCCCTCGCGACACTTGTGTGAGAGAAAACGAGGCAAGCGAGCGAGAAAGACAAAGAGTCACAAGCCAGGAACGTCGGCAACTCCAATAAAACTTCAAACGGGAATAAACAAGCCAACTGCAGAAAGCAAATGAGAAAGCCGCGTCCGGCACCTATTCTAGTCTTTGATGTCTTCTCACCAGCGCGGAGCTAAGTGCTGCCACTAGGCGTGGTCGGGAGCCCCCGAGGTCCGAGGGCGGCGCTCCGGAGACTCCGGGGCGTGTTCAGCCCCACTCATTATTACGTGAGAGTGCCACGGGCGGCTAGCTTCACAAGCGTTTGCCTTCTTCACAGGCACCGGGCCTTTTCCAAAACGCGATAGCTTCACAGGCATTGGCCTTCTTCACAAGAACCGGGCCTTTCCCAAAACGCGATAGCTTCACAGGCATTGGCCTTCTTCACAGGCATCGGGCCTTTTCCAAAATGCAGCGGCTTCACAGGCATTCGCCTTCTTCACAGGCACCGGGCCTTTTCCAAAACACAGCGGCTTCACAGGCACCGGGCCTTTTCCAAAACGCAGCGGCTTCACAGGCATTCGCCTTCTTCATAGGCACCGGGCCTTTCCCAGGCGCTAGGCCTCGCTCAGGGGTAGAACCTCCGGAGATGTTGAATGTTCCATGCGTTCTGGATGGGTACTCCCTCCGGAGTCTCCAAGCGCGTGGAGCCAGGCCTGGAAACATGAACAACCTTGAGCGGGGCCTCCCACATGGGAGAGAGCTTGTGCAGCCCCTCCCTGGAGAGAACCCTTCTGAGCACGAGATCCCCTACCTCAAGGGTCCTGGGGCGGATGTTGCGGCTGTGGTACCGTCGTAGCGCCTATTGATACCTTGCCGCTCGCAGTGCGGCTTCCCAATGGCGTTCCTCCCCCAGCACGAGGTCCGTCCCCCGCATGGCGTCCTACTGAGCCTCGTCGAATGCCAGGACCCATGCGGAGCGAAGTCTGACCTCGTGAGGAAGGACATCCTCCGCTCCGTAGACGAGGAAGAACGGGGTCTCGCCAGTCGGCTTGGTCGCTGTCATGCGGATTGATCATAGCACGGACTGGAGCTCGTCGTGCCAGCCCCTGCCACAGGCCTCCAGCTTCTTCTTGAAGGTCCTGGCCTTGAGGCCCCTCTGGACCTCCGCGTTGGCTCGTTTAGCCTGGCCCTTGCTCCGGGGGTGTGCTACCGAAGCGTAGCATATCTGCGTTCCAAGGTTAGCACAGTACGTTTTGAAGAGATTACTGGTGAATTGCGAACCATTGTCAGTGATGACGCGGTTAGGCACCCCAAACCGGTTCACGAGGCCCTTGATGAACTTGACTGCCGAGCCTGCCGGGATTGTGCGGACAGCTTCCACCTCGGCCCACTTGGTGAACTTGTCCACAGCGACGTAGAGGTAGCGATAGCCCCTTGGCGCCCGAGGGAACGGGCCCAGAATGTCCAACCCCCACACTGCGAACGGCCATGAGAGGGGTATGGTCTGAAGACCCCCCGTAGGCTGATGGATCTGTTTAGCGTGAAACTGGCAGGCCTCGCAAGCCTTCACCGGCTCAACGGCGTCATTGAGTGTTGTGGGCCAGTAGAACCCTCTGCGGAACGCCTTGCCGACGAGGGTTCGTGACGACGAGTGGTGCCTGCAATCTCCGCTGTGTATCTCCGCTAGCAGTTCCTTTCCTTGCTCCCTGGAAATGCAACGTAGGGACACGTCATTTGGCCGCTTCCTGTAGAGCTCGCCATCCTGGATGCAATAAGCCGTGGCCTGCCGTGCCACACGCTCCGCCTCCTCCTCGTTCTCCGGCAGAATCCCTCGCATCAGGTAGTCCTTGAGCTCTGGGATCCAACATCCCTCCTGAGGCTCCAACACCAGGAGTAGGCGTGCCCCTGAGGCCGGGCCGCAGACCGGAGCTCCCGAGGCAGGCGGCTGAGGAGGCTCCTCCCTTGGTTGCGCCGTGCCCGACAGCGACGGCACCGCCGAGGGCTTGAAGAGCCGCTCCTCGAAGACGCCAGGTTCCTGTGGCAGCCACCTAGACGCCCTCTTGGCAATGTCGTCAGCCTCCTGATTGGTGCCGCGAGGCACATGCTGCAGCTCCAGCCCCCAGAACTGTTTCTCCATCATGCGGACTTCAGCGAGGTAAGCTTCCATGTGCTCGTCCTTCGGCTCGTATATCTTGTTGGAGAAGTTGACGAGGACCTGTGAATCGCCCTTGATGGTGAGGCGCTTTAGCCCTAAGGCGATCGCGGTTGTCAAGCCTGCTATCAGGCCTTCGTACTCTGCTATGTTGTTGGAGACCTTCTCTCCGTGCTGGAAGCAGTGTTGCACGACGTAATAGAGTTTGTCCTGGGTAGGGGACACAAGCAATGCGCCAGCTCCTACACCGTGTCGGGAGAACTCCCCATCGAAGTACATGACTCAGCCGTCCGATGCTTCACTTCCCAGGGAAAGTGATCGGTCTTCGCCTGCCTCGAGACCCGGCGCTTCTGCCCATTCTGCCATGAAATCTGCAAGTGCGGCTCCCTTGATAACTCTGGTTGTGCTGAATTCTAGTTGAAATGCCTGTAGCTCAATGTTCCATTCGGCGACCCTTCTAGCTGAGTTGGGGCTCCTGAGCACTCTTTCCAAGGGGTATGCTGAGACGACCTTGATGGGATGTCCTTGGAAGTAGTGGCGCAGCTTGCGCGAGGCCACTAGTAGCGCGAGGAGGAGCTTTTGAGGCATGGGGTACCGTGCCCTCGCGTCCCGTAGCACTATGCTGACGAAATACACGGGGTGCTCGATGAGGTTGAGCGTGCTGGCACTGCTTGCGTCCTCCAGAGGTCGAGGCGTCTCTTGAGACGATGGAGCTCATAGTGCATGGTCGCCTGAAGGGGCCTCTCCTGCTCCGGGTGCGTTCTCCTACTGCGGCTGTTCCTACCGGGCTGTGGTTGCGGCCTTCGCGAGGCCCTCCTGGCTCTGCTTTGCTTCAGTTCATACGGGCGATGCAGCCTTGGCACAGCGCTCCTCCCTGACCGCCACCAGGGCTGCGCTGGCGGAGTAGGGGGTGGCCGCAAGGTAGAGCACCAGGGGCTCCCGAGGACGCGGAGCTACCATCACTGGCGGACTGGTAAGGTACCTCTTGAGGTCTTGGAATGCCTTGTCGGCCTCTTCAGTCCATTCGAAGGGGCCCTTTTTCTTCATTAGCTTGAAGAAGGGCAGGGCTCATTCCCCCAGCTTGGAGATGAAGCGCCCCAACGCAGTCACGCGCCCGGTGAACTTCTGCATTTCTCTGAGGGTCCTCGGCGGGCTCATATCTTCGACTGCCTTGACCTTCTCCGGGTTGGCCTCGATGCCCCTATGGGATACGAGGAAACCCAGGAGCTTGCCCGAGGGGACTCCAAATATGCACTTCTCCGGGTTGAGCCATAGGTCCACTTCATTGAGGCTGGCAAAGGTTTCTCCCAGGTCCTGTATCAGGGTTCTTGCCTCACGAGACTTCACCACAATGTCATCGACGTAAGCTTCAGCGTTCCTCCCAAGTTGCTGGCCTAAGGCGATGTGCATCAGCCGCTGAAAGGTCGCGCCCGCGTTGCGCAGCCCAAACGGCATGCATGTATAGCAGTACACTCCACACGGGGTCAGGAAAGCCGTCTTCTCCATGTCTTCTACCACCATCTTGATCTGGTGATAGCCCAAGAAGGCATCCAGGAAGCACAATAGGTCACACTCTGCGGTGGAGTCGACTATCTGGTCGATGCGGGGGAGCGGAAATGGATTCTGCGGGCAGGCCTTGTTGAAGTTGGTGAAGTCGACGCACATGCGCTCTTTCCCCCCTTCTTGGACACGACAACAGGATTAGCCAGCCAATCGGGGTAGCGGACCTGGCGGATAACCCCTACCGCCTCTAGCTTCCGGGTCTCTTGAACGATGAAAGCCTGTTTCTCAGTAGACTGCCGCCTTGCCTTCTGCTTCACGGGGCGTACATTGGGGCACACGTTGAGGTGATGCTCTATCACTTCCCTTGGGACCCCCACTAACTAATCTGGTTCCCATGTGAACACCTTCTTGTTCGCACACAGGAACGTGATCAGGGCCTTCTCCTGCTCGGGCTCGAGGTTGGCCCCTATGGTGAAGGTGGCGCCAGTGCACCCGTCCTCGTCGACTGGTACCTGCTTGGTTTCCGCCTTGTCTTCGGTGAACATCTGCTTCTTTTTAGCCGGCGCAGCCGCCTTGGGCTCAAGGGCGTCGGTGCCAGTGGGCTGCGCCACCGCGGCCACCCTGAAAACAAGACGGAGCACCTGCAGCGCATCCCTTGTGTCTCCTGACATGGTGAGGACGCCGCTGCTCCCGGGCATCTTCATGAGGTTGTACGCCGGGTGAGTTGCTGCCATGAACCGAGCCAAGGCCGGATAGCCGAGGATGGCGTTGTAGGGGAGGCCGATGGGGGCGATGTCGAAGTCGATCAGCTCCGTGCGGAAGTTGTCGCAGGTGCCAAAGGTCACTGGGAGGCGGATCTGTCCCAAGGAGGTGGTGGAACCAGCTCCGACGCCCGAGAAAGGCCTGCTGGGTTGGAGCCGCTCCAGCGGCACGTGGAGTAGGCTGAAGGCCTCCACCGAGAGCACATTGAGGCCGGCACCACCGTCGATGAGGGTCCTGGTGACGGCCACCTGGCAGATGGTGGGGGTGCAGAGCATCGGGAGCGCGCCCGAACCAATGGGGTTGAAGGGGTGGTCCTCGGAGTTGAAGGTTAGATCGGCCTCGGGCGCCACCCAGCCCGGGGGGGCTTCTTGGCGCTTGGAGGCGGTGCTGATCCGGCGAGCGAACGGCTTGACATGATGAGTCAAGGGTGGTGCCTGGGAGCCACCCAGGAGAGCTGCGACAACGGGCGGCGCTGGCGCAGCGAAACGGGCGAGGAAGAGGTCGCGCAGCTCCTCCCAGGAGGTGACAGAGGCCGTCGGCAGGTGGAGGAGCCACGCGCGCAGGATGCCGGTGAGGGCCATGGGTAACCAGTTGGCCATCACCCGATCGTCGCCCCCGGCTCTGAGGACGGCATCCTCGTACGCCAGCAGGAAAATCATCGGGTCCATCGCGCCGTCGTAGCGTGGCGGCATCTCGGGCCTGAACTTGCGCAGCCACTGCACTTGCCGCAAGCCGGGGGCCAAGGCCCAGAGCCCCCTGGCCCCAGTGTCGGCATCCGTTGCTGGAGCGGTCGGCACGTTGTCGGCCATGAGGGCGGGATGTGATGTCGGGGGAGAGCAGGTCGTCAGGAGGCAGGACTCTGGCGCACCCCTACATGGCGCGCACAAAGGCGGATTTCGGGTTCCGGCAGACCCTTGAGGTTCGAACACTGGGGTGCGTGCGGAGATCTCTCCCCTACCGATCTACGTCTGATCCTCTCGTGCGAACTAAGATGAAAATGATGAACAACACAAGAGACACGAGGTTTATACTGGTTCGGGCCATCGTTGTGGTGTAATACCCTACTCCAGTGTGTGATGTGGTGGATTGCCTCTAGGGCTGATGATGAACAGTACAAGGGAAGAACATCCTCACGAGAGGTGTTCTTGAGCTGGTGCGATGAACTGCTAGGGTGAGTTCCGTCGCCTCTTTCTCTCTCTCTGCTAGGGTTCTCCCAGGTCTTCCCCCTACTCTGTGGTGGCTAGCTCTATTTATAGAGGACCTGGGCCTCTCCCAAAATAATGAGCGGGAAGGGCGCCAACACTTGGCCATTTTGAAGGGGAACATATAGTACAAGTTATCCTGACCAAAGGTGGTCTTCGGCTGCCAAAAGCACTCGTGATGACGCCGTCTTGGGCTCCACGGTGACCTCCGTCCTGCCGCTCTGCTGGTCTTGGTCTTGTTGCACCGGAATGGCGACCTTTGCCTGATGCCTTGGCCTGTGCTTGCCCCCTTTGCACCAAAGGGGAAACAAGGACACTGCGCAGGCCGGCGCCCGCCTGGTCCCGATCGTCATGGCTTGCGTCACGGGTTCCTCACGAGGTACCCCTGCCTTGATCTCTCCGCCTCCTCGCGAGCTTGCCTGATGAGGCTGCCTCTGAGGAAGCTTCATGTCGTCCGCCCCACGAGGCTTGGCCCCTCGCGAGGGTCTTGAGCTTGAGCTGATGAAGATGGGCCGCGCTGGGCCCCCGCTTGAGCCACGCCGCAGGCAGGCAAGTCTGGGGACCCCCGTTCCCAGAACACCGACAGCCGTGAAGAAAGGAAAGGGCCCCCGGGCAGGGCCTGACCCCCCCCCCTGACCAAGCGCTGCCGAGGCCGCCCTCGCAAGTATACCACGGTCCTCATGGTAGCCTCCCGTGGCCATGGAGGCGGTTCCTTGCGCGGTGGTGAGCGCCCGGTTGCCGACGGGGGGCACGCCGTGGGTGTGCGCCCCCCTCGGCCACGCTTTCACTCTGCGGAGGTGCTGCCGGAGTTCGTCGTGTGGTCGGCGGACCCATCCAGCACCCGGCTCCAGCTCCCCCGTTTCTTCGTAGATGAACTGCCGGCCAGCGCTCGATGCGGCTTCTGGCTCCAGGCAGACGGCTGCTGTAGCAGGGCCTCCTGGGCTTCGCTGGAGGTCTCTGTCTCTCGGAACGGGGCTCTGACATGCGGCTGGCAAACGTTTGCCCATGCGTGCGGCCTGGGCCGGTGGTGTACCTTGTACTTCAAGTTCGATGGCGACGCCACCCTCTACGTGAGGGTGTTTGGGGAAGATGGTCGCTGTGCCGGGTGCTGCCCTGAAGACGACGACCGCGGCCTCCTGCGCAGCCCCGGCACTGACCAGGATGAAGATGGCGACTGGCATACAGGCGGCGGTGCTCGGGGTTCGCTGAGCTTCGGCAACCCCCTCTCAGGTAGCAGCTCCTCCAGCGGTGGCCGCGAACAGCCCCCGCGCTGTCGCGCCCGCCTGGGTGAAGGTAGCAGGTCAGCCCGCCGTCGCGCCCCTGTGAAGTGAGAGGAGGGATCCGCCTGAGCCCCAGGAGCAGCTCGAGCCTTCGCTGTGGGTTGGCGCAGGACGAATCGCGCTCGTTTTGTTTTCTTTCTTATCCTGCGTAGAAATAGAAAGTAATGTAGGGCCCCGCGGGGGCATGTTAGAACTGCTGCTGTTTAACCATCGTGTTGTTTCCGCTATTTCTGTGTTGTGTTTCCGCGCCGCGCACCCATGTGCGGGAACTATTTTAGCTCGGTGGGGCTTGGCGCGGTCCTCGCCTCCCGAGGCCGTGGCCTCGTCGTGCGCTACGTGCCCTGCAAGGATCAGTAGGAGGGGTAGCTTACGGTCTTTGTTGTGGGGTCAATCGGCCTAGGTCCTGCGCTCGTGTCGCGATGCCCGTGGGGCACGGACCGGGAGGGGTGCTCCCGCAGAGGACTCGGACAGGAAAGCTCCAAACGATCGGGGCAGAAAACACTCGCGAGGGCGCCCGCAACTCCCTCGCGAGACTTGTGCGAGAGAAAACAAGGCAAGCGAGCGAGAAAGACAAAGAGTCACAAGCCAGGAACATCAGCAACTCCAATAAAACTTCAAATGGGAATAAACAAGCCAACTGCAGAAAGCAAATGGGAAAGCCGCGTCTAGCACCTATTCTAGTCTTCGACGTCTTCTCACCAGCGCGGAGCTAAGTGCTGCCACTGGGCGTGGGCGGGAGCCCCCGAGGCCCGAGGGCGGCACTCCGGAGACTCCGGGGCGTGTACAGCCCCACTCATTATTACGTGAGAGTATCACGGGTGGCGAGCTTCACAGGCATTTGCCTTCTTCACAGGCACCGGGCCTTTCCCAAAACGCAGCAGCTTCACAGGCATTCGCCTTCTTCACAGGCATCGGGCCTTTCCCAAAACGCAGCAGCTTCACAAGCATTCGCCTTCTTCACAGGCACCGGGCCTTTCCCAAAACGCAACAGCTTCACAGGCATTCGCCTTCTTCACAGGCACCGGGCCTTTCCTAGGCGCTAGGCCTCGCTCAGGGATAGAACCTCCGGAGATGTTGAATGTTCCACGCGTTCTGGATGGGTACCCCCTCCGTGGTCTCCAAGCGCGCGGAGCCAGGCCTGGAAACATGAACAACCTTGAATGGGCCCTCCCACATGGGAGAGAGCTTGTGCAGCCCCTCCCTAGAGAGAACCCGTCTGAGCACGAGATCCCCTACCTCAAGAGTTCTGGGGCGGATGTTGCGGCAGTGGTATCATCGCAGCGCCTATTGATACCTTGTCGCTTGCAGCGCGGCTTCTCGACGGCGTTCCTCCCCCAGCACGAGATCCGTCCCCCGCATGGCGTCCTGCTGCGTCTCGTCGAACGCCAAGACCCGTGCGGAGCGACGCCTGACCTCGCGAGGGAGAATAGCCTCTGCTCCGTAGACGAGGAAGAACGGGGTCTCGCCAGTCGGCTTGGTCGCAATTGTGCGGATTGACCACAGCACGGACTGGAGCTCGTCGTACCAGCCCCTGCCGCAGGCTTCCAGCTTCTTCTTGAAGGTCCTGGCATTGAGGCCCCTCGGGTCCTCCGCGTTGGCCCGCTCGGCCTGGCCGTTGCTCCGGGGGTGTGCTACCGAAGCATAGCATATCTGCGTTCCAAGGTTAGGACAGTACGTTTTGAAGAGATTACTGGTGAATTGCGAACCATTGTCGGTGATGATGCAGTTGGGCACCCCAAATCGGCTCACGAGGCCCTTGATGAATTTGACTGTTGAGCCTGCCAGGATTGTGCGGACGGCTTCCACCTCAGCCCACTTGGTGAATTTGTCCACGGCAACGTAGAGGTAGCGATAGCCCCCTGGTGCCCGAGGAAACGGGCCCAGAATGTCCAGCCCCCAAACTGCGAACGGCCGTGAGAGGGGTATAGTCTGTAGACCCCCCGCAGGCTGATGGATCTGCTTAGCGTGAAACTGGCAGCCTCGCAAGCCATCACAAGCTCAACGGCATTGTTGAGCGCTGTGGGGCAATAGAATCCACTACGGAACGCCTTGCCGACGAGGGTCCGTGACGATGAGTGGTGCCCGCGGTCTCCGCCGTGTATGTCCGCCAGTAGCTCCTTCCCTTGCTCTCGGGAGATGCAACGTAGGGACACGTCATTTGGTCGCTTCCTGTAGAGCTCTCCATCCCTGATACAATAAGCCGTGGCCTGCCGCGCCACACGCTCCGCTTCCTCCTCATTCTCCGGCAGAGTCCCCTGCATCAGGTAGTTCTTGAGCTCCGGGATCCAACACCCTTCCTGAGGCTCTAACACCAGGAGCAGGCGTGCCCCTGAGGCTGGGCCGCACACCGGGGCTCCTGAGGCAGGCGGCTGAGGGAGCTCCTCCCTTGGTTGCGCCGCGCTCGACAGTGATGGCACCGCCGAGGGTTTGAAGGGCCGCTCCTCAAAGACGCCAGGCTCCTGAGGCAGCCGCCTAGATGCCCTCTTGGCAATGTCATCAGCCTCCTGATTGGTGCCGTGAGGCACATGCTACAACTCCAGCCCCCAAAACCGTTTCTCCATTTTGCGAGCCTCAGCGAGATAGGCTTCCATGTGCTCGTCCTTTGGCTCGTATATATTATTGGAGAAGTTGACGAGGAGCTGTGAATTGCCCTTGATGATGAGGCGCTTCACCCCCTAAGGCAGTTGCAGCCTTCAAGCCTGCTATTAGGCCTTCGTACTCCGCTATGTTGTTGGAGACCTTTTCTCCGTGCTGGAAGCAAAGTTGTACGGCGTGGTAGAGTTTGTCCTGGGTAGGGGATACGAGCACTGCGCCAGCTCCCGCACCGTGTCGGGAGAACGCCCAATCAAAGTAAATGACCCAGCCATCCGGTGCTTCACTTCCCAGGGAAAGTGATCGGTCTTCGCCTGCCTCGAGACCCGGCGCTTCTGCCCATTCTGCCACGAAATCCGCAAGTGCGGCTCCCTTGACGACTCTGGTCGTACTGAATTCTAGCTGAAATGCCGGTAGCTCGATGTTCCATTCAGCAACCCTTCCAGCTGAGTTGGGGCTCCTCAGCACTCTTTCCAAGGGGTATGAGGAGACGACTTTGATGGGATGTCCTTGGAAGTAGTGGCGCAGTTTGCGTGAGGCCACTAGTAGCGCGAGGAGGAGTTTTTGAGGCATGGGATACCGTGCCCTTGCGTCCCGTAGCACCGTGCTGACGAAGTACACGGGATGCTCGACGAGGTTGAGGGTGCTGGCGCTGCTTGCGTCCTCCAGAGGTCGAGGCGTCTCTTGAGACGACGGAGCTCCCAGTGCTTGGTCGCCTGAAGAGGCCTCTCCTGCTCTGGGTGCGTCCTCCTACTGCGGCTGTTCCTTTCCGGCTGCGGTTGCGGCCTTCGCGAGGCCCTCCTGGCACTGCTTTGCTTCAGTTCGGACGGTCGATGCGGCCTTGGCACAGCGCTCCTCCCTGACCGCTACCAGGGGTGCGCTAGCGGAGTAGGGGGTGGCCGCAAGGTAGAGCACCAGGGGCTCCCGAGGACGCGGGGCTACCATCACTGGTGGACTGGTAAGGTACCTCTTGAGGTCTTGGAATGCCTTGCCGGCCTCTTCAGACCATTTGAAGGGACCCTTTTTCTTCATCAGCTTGAAGAAGGGCAGCGCTCGTTCCCCCAGCTTGGAAATGAAACGCCCCAGCGCAGTTACACGCCCGGTGAGCTTCTGCATTTCTCTGAGGGTCCTTGGCGGGCTCATGTCTTCGACTGCCTTGACCTTCTCCGGGTTGGCCTTGATGCCCCTGTGGGATACGAGGAAACCCGGGAGATTGCCCGAGGGGACTCCAAACACGCACTTCTCTGGGTTGAGCCGTCGATCCACTTCGTTGAGGCTCGCGAAGGTTTCTTCCAGGTCCTGTATCAGGGTTCTTGCCTCATGAGACTTCACCACAATGTCATCGACGTAAGCTTCAGCGTTCCTCCCGAGCTGCCAGCCTAAGGCGATGTGCATCAGCCGCTGAAAGGTCGCGCCTACGTTGCGCAACCCAAACGGCATGCACGTATACCAGTGCACTCCACACGGGGTCAGGAAAAGCCGTCTTCTCCACGTCTTACACCGCCATCTTGATCTGGTGATAGCCCGAGAAGGCATCTAGGAAGCACAATAGGTCACACTCTGTGATGGAGTCGACTATCTGGTCAATGCGGGGGAGCGGAAATGGATCCTGCGGGCAGGCCTTGTTGAGGTTGGTGAAGTCGACGCACATGCGCTCCTTTCCTCCCTTTTTCGGCACAACGACCGGATTAGCCAGCTAATCAGGGTAGCGGACCTCGCGGATAACTCCTGCCGCCTCTAGCTTCCGGGTCTCTTGAACGATGAAAGCATGTTTCTCAGTAGACTGCCGCCTTGCGTTCTGCTTCACGGGGCGCACATTGGGGCACACGTTGACGTGATGCTCAATCACTTCCTTTGGGACCCCTGCTAACTGATCAGGTTCCCACGCGAACACCTTCTTGTTCGCACGCAGGAACCTGATCAGGGCTTTCTCCTGCTTAGGCTCGAGGTTGGCCCCTATCGTGAAGGTGGCGCTAGCGGACCCGTCCTCATCGACTGGTACCTGCTTGGTTTCCGCCTTGTCTTGGGTGAACAACTGCTTCTTTTTAGTTGGTGCAGCCCCCTTGGGCTCAAGGGCGTCGGTGCTAGTGGGTTGCGCCACTGCGGCCGCCCTGAAAACAAGCTGGAGCACCCGCAGCACATCCCTTGTGTCTCCTGACATGGTGAGGACGCCGCTGCTCCCAGGCATCTTCATGAGGTTGTATGCCGGGTGAGTTGCTGCCATGAACCGAGCCAAGGCCGGATAGCCAAGGATGGCGTTGTAGGGGAGGCCAATGCGGGCGATGTCGAAGTTGATCAGCTCCGTGCAGAAGTTGTCGCAAGTGTCGAAGGTCACTGGGAGGCGGATCTGTCCCAAGGAGGCGGTGGAACCGGCTCCGATACCCGAGAAAGGCCTGCTGGGTTGGAGCCGCTCCAGCGGCATGTGGAGGAGGCTGAAGGCCTCCACCGAGAGCACGTTGAGGATGGCACCACTGTCGATGAGGGTCCTGGTGACGGCCACTTGGCAGATGGTGGGGGTGCACAGCATCGGGAGCGCGCCCGAACCAATGGGGATGAAGGGGTGGTCCTCCGAGTCGAAGGTTAGATCGGCCTCGGGCGCCACCCAGCACGGGGGGGCTTCTCGGCGCTTGGAGGCGGTGCTGATCCGGCGGGTGAACGGCTTGACGTGATGGCTCGAGGGTGGTGCCTGGGAGCCACCCAGGAGAGCTGCGACGACGGGCGGCGCTAGTGCGGCGAAACAGGCGAGGAAGAGGTCGCGCAGCTCCTCCTAGGAGGTGACAGAGGCCGTCGGCAGGTGGAGGAGCCACGCGCGCGGGATGCCGGTGAGGGCCATGGGTAACCATTTGGCCATCACCCGGTCGTCGCCCCGGCTCTGAGGACGGCCTCCTCGTACGCCAGTAGGAAAATCATCGGGTCCGTCGCGCCGTGGTAGCGCGGCGGCGTCTCGGGCCTGAACTTGCGCGGCCACTGCACCTGTCGCATGGCGGGGGCCAAGGCCCGGAGCCCCCTGGCCCCAGTGTCGACATCCGTTGCTGGAGCGGGCGGCGCGTTGTCCGCCATGAGGGCGGGATGCGATGTTGGGGGAGAGCGGGTCGTCAGGAGGGAGGACTCCGGCGCACCCCTACCTGGCGCGCCAAATGTCGAATTTCGGGTTCCGGCAGACCCTTGAGGTTCGAACACTGGGGTGCACGCGGAGATCTCTCCCCTACCGATCTACGTCCAATCTCCTCGCGTGATCTAAGCTGGAAACAACGAACAACACAAGGGACACAAGGTTTATACTGGTTCGGGCCACCGTTGTGGTGTAATACCCTACTCCAGTGTGTGGTGTGGTGGATTGCCTCAGGGGGCTGATGATGAACAGTACAAGGGAAGAACAGCCTCGCGAGAGGTGTTCTTGAGCTGGGGCGATGAACTGCTAGGGTGAGTTCGGTCGCCTCTCTCTCTGCTAGGGCTCTACCAGATTTCTGGATCTCCCTCTACTCTGTGTGGCTAGTTCTACTTATAGAGGCCCTGGGCCTCTCCCCAAATAATGAGCGGGAAGGGCACCAACAATTGGCCATTTTGAAGGGGAACATATAGTACAAGTTATCCTGACCAAAGGTGGTCTTTGGCTACCAAAAGCACTGGTGATGACGCCGTCTTGGGCTCCACGGTGACCTCCGTCCTGTCGCTCTGCTGGTCTTGGTCTCGTTGCACCGAAATGGTAACCTTTGCCCGATGCCTTGTCCTGTGCTTGCCCCTTTTGCACCAAAGGGGAAACAAGGACACTGCGCAGGCCGGCGCCCGCCTGTCATGGCTTGCGTCACGGGTTCCTCGCGAGGTACCCCTTCCTTGATCTCTCCGCCTCCTCGCGAGCCTGCCGGATGAGGCCGCCTCTGAGGAAGCTTCCTATCGTCCGCCCCGCGAGGCTTGGCCCCTCGCGAGGGTCTTGAGCTTGAGCTGATGAAGATGGGCCGCGCTGGGCCCCCACTTGAGCCACGCCGCGGGCCGCAGGCAGGAAAGTCTGGGGACCCCCGTTCCCAGAACGCCGACAGCATATTAGGATTATTTAAGCAAATTACCATGCTATTTAAGACTCTCAAAATAATCTAAGTGAAGCATGAGAGATCAATAGTTTCTATAAAACAAATCCACCACCGTGCTCTAAAAGATATAAGTGAAGTACTAGAGCAAAACTATATAACTCAAAAGATATAAACGAAGCACATAGAGTATTCTAACAAATTCCAAATCATGTATGGCTCTCTCAAAAGGTGTGTACATCAAGGATGATTGTGGTAAACTAAAAAGCAAAGACTCAAATCATACAAGACGCTCCAAGCAAAACACATATCATGTGGTGAATAAAAATATAGCTCCAAGTAAAGTTACCGATAAAAGTAGACGAAAAGAGGGGATGCCTTCCGGGGCATCCCCAAGCTTTGGATTTTAGGTGTCCTTCGATTATATTGGGGGTGCCATGGGCATCCCCAAGCTTAGGCTCTTGCCACACCTTGTTCCATAATCCATCAAATCTTTACCCAAAACATGAAAACTTCACAACACAAAACTCAAAGTAGAAAATCTCATGAGCTCCGTTAGCGAAAGAAAACAAAAGACCACTTCAAGGTACTATAATGAACTCATTCTTTATTTATATTGGTGTTAAAACTACTGTATTT
Organism: Triticum urartu; assembly: GCF_056163025.1. Lineage (NCBI taxonomy): Eukaryota > Viridiplantae > Streptophyta > Magnoliopsida > Poales > Poaceae > Triticum > Triticum urartu. Next base: position 356,096,704 of record NC_141876.1, on the reverse strand, counting down.
CAACTTCTCTATGGTTTATAAACTATTTTACTAGCCATAGATTCATCAAAATAAGCAAACAACACACGAAAAACAGAATCTGTCAAAAACAGAACAGTCTATAGTAATCTGAAGCTAGCGCAAGAGCTTGAACCACAAAAATTCTAAAATAAATTGCTGGACGTGAGGAATTTATCTATTAATCATCTAAAAAAGAATTAACTAAATATCACTTTCCCCAAGTCTTCCCAACGGTTCTACTTGGCACAAACACTAATTAAACACAAAAACACAACCTAAACAGAGGCTAGATAAATTATTTATTACTAAACAGGAGCAAAAAGCAAGGAATAAAAATAAAATTGGGTTGCCTCCCAACAAGCGCTATCGTTTAATGCCCCTAGCTAGGCATAAAAAGCAAGGATAGATCTAGGTATTGCCATCTTTGGTAGGCCATCCATAAGTGGCTCTCATAATAGATTCATAAGGTAATTTAATTTTCTTTCTAGGAAAGTGTTCCATGCCTTTCCTTAACGTAAATTGGAATCTAATATTTCCTTCCTTCTGTGACGCCCTCGATTCAATCATACACTAATCATACACGCAAATGTGTACGATCAAGATCAAGGACTCACGGGAAGATATCACAACACAACTCTAGACACAAATTAAAATAATACAAGCTTTATATTACAAGCCAGGGGCCTCGATGGCTCGAATACATAAGCTCGAAAACACAAGAGTCAGCGGAAGCAACAATATCTGAGTACAGACATAAGTTAGACAAGTTTGCCTTAAGAAGGCTAGCACAAAAGCAACATCGATCGAAAAGGCAAGGCCTCCTGCCTGGGAGCCTCCTAACTACTCCAAGTCGTCAGCGGTCGTCACATAGTAGTAGGCACCCTTGGGGTAGCAGTAGTCATCAGTGGAGTCGCCTGGCTCCTGGGATCCGTCATCTGGTCGTAACAAACGGGTATGGGGGAAAAAGAAGTAGCAAAGCAACCGTGAGTACTCATCCAAAGTACTCGCAAGACTTACATCAGATCTAAACTAAGTATGCATCTGTATCAAAGGAATGGGTTGTATATGTGGACTAGGCTGCAGAAAAGCCAGAATAGGGAGAAGGCTTAGTCCTATCGAAGACTAGCATCTTCTGGAAACCACCATCTTGCAGCAACAGGAGGGAGTAGAGTAGCATAAAGTAAAGTAGTAGAAGTGTTATCAACCTCAGCCAGAGATCCTTTCTCGACTCCCTGCGAGAAAGCAATCCCAGAGCCATACTATCTAGTTATCATCTCATATCCAAGTCTCATCTCCAGGTCTCATCTCAAGTATCCAGTTTTAGTTGTATCGATCGGGATACAACTCCAAGTGTCTGTTACCATAGGACAGGCTATCGATAGATGTTTTCTTCCCTGCAGGGGTGCACCAACTTACCCACCATGCTCGATTAACTCCGGCCGGACACACTTCCCTGGGTCATGCCCGGCCTCGGCCAAACAATACGCCGCAACCCTACCTAGGCTTAATAGAGAGGCCAGCACGCCAGACTAAACCTATGCCCCCAGGGGTCATGGGCCATCTCCCCGGGAACTCATGCACGTTGCGTGGGCGGCCGGTGAGCAGACCTAGCTACCTCCTTCAACAAGGCAGGAGCTTACGCAGTCCAACCCGGCGCGCGCCGTTCAGTCGCTGACGTCTATTAAGCTTCGGCTGATGTATACAACGTAGAACTCCCATACAATGCCCACGTGATGGTTAGTGCTATCAGGCCAGAGGCCCCTCGGATCAAATATCCAAACCGTAGTGGATTAGGAGCATGCGGTAACAAGCAGAGACTCATGAAAGATGTGACCCCATTGCCCCATCTCGAGTACTTGCGGCAAGGGCTAAGAATGCCCGGCCACGCCTCGTAAGTATCTCGCGGGCACCTTCCAGGTCAACCCGACCACATCACTCGCTATTAAGCTCGCGCGGGTACCCCTTAGGGTCGACCCGTCGTTAGTAACATGGTTCAGTGTAAAGTCATAGTAACCATAGTAACTGTGTGTCTAACACCAAGGGGGAAACCCGAGGAATCACCCCCGGTGAATCCCACTCGATGTTATCATCAAGGTGAACGTAAGAGGATCCACCCTCGAGGTTCACACTTGAGGGGTTGCACCACAGAGCGGTAACGGAAGTGGTTAAGGAGGAAATCACCCTCGATGACCTCGACCGTATAGCTACACTACAGAGATCTTATCAGGAGTGATGTAAGAGGTTCCACCCTTGGCACTCGATGGTAACTCTGCAGAGTCGTACAACTAGGGGGGTGATGTGCGGTGTCGGGGCCTGGACGTCGATCACGTTGATCGAGTCATCGAACATAAAGCGAGGCAACTGGGACAAGGTGGGGGTCACTGATGGATCTCTAACAAACCTATACTAAGCAGTTTAGGATAAGTAGGTAAGGTATAAAAGCAGGTAACAACAACAGGCTATGCATCAGAGTAGGATCATACAGAAAGCAGTAGCAGTTCTAATGCAAGCATGAGAGGAAAAGAAATAGGCGATATCGGAATGCTCAAGGGGGGTTTGCTTGCCTGGTTGCTCTGGCAAGGAGGGGGTCGTCGTCGACGTAGTCGATCACCGGGGCATCACCGGTCTCGGGGTCTACCGGAGAGAAGAGGGAGAAGAAACAGTAAATACAGAGCAAACAATGCATCACAAGGCACAACATGACGACAGGCAGAGCTAGGGTTGCCCTAACGTAGTACTACACGTTGTAGACGGAGGGGATAAACATCCGAGGATGAATTCCCGGCGTTAGGCGGATTCCGGACAAATGAAAGAGAGGGGACGGTTCCATGTTCAGCATGCTAGGGGTATGTGACAGATGAACGGACCGCGTATTCGGATTCGTTTGATTTTTCTGAGCAACTTTCATATATAAAGTTTTTCGATCCGAGCTACGGATTATTTTATATGATTTTTCAAAATTTAAACCACTTTGGAAATACTGGATTTATTTTAATTCGAAAATAATAAATAGATAAATTGCTTTGGGTACACAGGAGTGTACCCAGCAATGTGTATAAGTGTATGACATGTGGGTCGTGCTGACTGCCCAGTCACCAGTCAACAGTCAAAGTTGACTGGTCCAACTGACATATGGGGCCCACATGTCATAGAGGGGCTCTATTTGATCTTATCCACACAAATAGTAAGGGGGTCCCACCTGTCATAGGAACACTTTTATTTTTAACAGACTGATTTAAAGGGGGAGTTAGTAGATGGGACCCATGTGTCATACACTAATTAGGAGGGGGGTTAGCACCAATGGGGATTAGTTCCTAAACTAAACGAGGCCGGTCAGTACAGAGGCATAGGCGCCGGCGCTCGGGGACTGCGGCCAGGAGCAGCAGGACGGGGCGCTGGGGAGGCGCGCGAAGGTGGCGACGACGGCTGTAGGCGGGCGCGGCACAGGGGGCCGCCGGCAGTGGCGGGCGAAGGCGGGGGCGGCCGGAAGCAGCGAGCAGAGGCGGGCGGCATGCACGAGCAACGAGGGGAGCAGGGGAAGGGAGGAGCAGCGGCGGCCGCCGTAGCGAGCAAGGGCAGCGCAGGCGAGCGGGCCCGCAGGTCGGGTGTGGCGGCTGCAGCCGCAGCACGAAGCAGCGGGAGGCGGCGGTGGCGGCGAGCGGGGACGGGGCCCAGGCGCGGCGCGAGCGGCTGCCTCGCACGGGTGTGCGCGCGCTGAAGGGTGGGCATGGGAGCAGAGCGGCGGCAGGCCGGGCGGAGCTAGCGGCGCGGGCAGCAGCGAGGCAGCGCGGGCGGGGCGGGCGCGCGCGTGCGTGTGCGGCAAGGCGCAGGGGCGCGGCCAGGGCAGGGAGGCGCAGCAGCGGGCACGGTGTCTGCATAGCGACGGGGCGGTGAGCGTGGCCTCCGGTGGCTCCGGGCGCAGCGATGATGGTGGCCTAAGGCACCGGATCCGAAGGGAAAGGGGGAAACAGGGGAGGACGAAGCTGCTGCTCACATCGGTGACGAGGAGCGACTCGGGGCAGCCGGAGGAGGTCGAGGGAGTGGTGAGGCTCGGTCGACGGCGGATTCCGGCAGGGGAAACGGGCGTGGGCGCCGTTGCTGCAGCTCCTCCGCCCCGATCGGGTGGTGTAGTCGACAAAGATGGCGACGGCACTTCTCTTGGCGTCTTCCTGGTCGGCAAGGAGGCCTTTGGCCACGACGGCGACGAAGCAGTGGTGGCGATGGCGTTCGGGGTCGAGCGAATCGAGTGGAGCGGCTCAAGGAGGAAGCAAAAGAGGGGACTAGGGTTCAGGGGGGAGAGAGAGGGGCGCGGGGTTGGTCTTATCCCCACGGCGAGGCCGGCGAGTTGGTCGGGGTCGTCCTCGCCCCTGTAGCGACACGGAGCAGAGGAACAGGAAGGGAGGGAGCGACCGGTGGGGGGGTGTTAGGTGGGCTAGGGGATAAGGAGGCAACGGGGTGGGCCGGCCTGTGGGGGTGGCCAAGTGGACCGGCGGGGTTGAGGCCCGGTGGGGAAAAAGGGGGGGGGGGGGGGGGGGGGGGGGTCCTTTTCTGTAATTTTATTTGTTTTATTTTCTATCGAAAGGAAAGCTACTGTTTTGGATAGAAACAAGGCATCAAAAGATTTTTGTCGAGTGTGAAAATTAGCAAATAGTTCAGGCACAATATTGTAGTGTTGCCTAAAAAGTTTCAGGGCCCAAGGAATTGTTCAAGGATTTTTAGAGATAGAAAAGGTCATTTAATATGATGTTGGAACAGCAAATAAGTTCCAGGGGCACTTTCGGAATCCAAAAGAGGTTGGTTCCAGCATGAAAAATACCCAGGGATTATTTTCCACACTCTGAACATTTTAGTTTTCATGTTTGGAAAATTCTAATTTTGACTTTAAATTTGAGTTTGAAAATGAACAGCGATTTGGATCAAGTGAGGATTAGCAACAGTAATGTGATGACGTGGCACCATTAACGGAGGATCACTGTATCTTAATTATCCGGGCATCACAATTCTCCTCCACTACAAGAAATCTCGTCCCGAGATTTAAGTGCGGAAGTAAAGAGTAACTTTGGGAGAACTGACCCTTATAGGGTTAACTATCTGGTGAACAATTCAGGGAATGTTGCAGAAGTATCTCTCGAGTTGAAACTTAAGAAAACATTGAGAGAAAAATATGAAGGTACAATAGGAAGTTTCAAGCGAATGGGCAAACGATCGATACCTGAACAGAGTGTGAGAAGGGGGGTTCCGAGCATCGGGAAGAGATCATCTCTCAGACGGTGGCTCGTGACAACACACAAAGCCAAGAGCAAATGATACTTCGGAATAAAGGATAAACAGGAGAGTCAGGTTCCGATCCTGTGGAACTGTGGGTTATGGGCCCACCATGTGGGTTAAAAGTAGGGGGAGCGGTGACATCTTGCATGGTCATGATAGCAAGGCATGTCAGAGGGTAACCTGTCAGTTATGTCGGCAACAACGTCGGTACCAAGGGCGAGGGACGAAGAGAACCATTATCCTGCTCGTTGAACAAGGCGGGCCATTAGGCAAAGTTCTCGTCCATCGGTAGTTACCGGAATGTCAACGGCAATAATAACAGGGTCTTTACTGATAGAGGTGTACATTGAGGTGCTTACCTAAGCAAGAAATTATCCCTGCTGAGATAAGTTAGTTTACCGGAAAGGTTAAACAAAAGAATGGAAAGGAAAATATGATTAGTATATTAATCAGAATAATGGAAAGGAAAATGTGTTCAAACACAATTATTAGGAGTATATCCTTCCCAAGGAGAAGCAGAGGATGATATCCATGACAGGATAGTAAGTAGATAACCAATTAGGTAAAGGGAAAGAAATTTCATGACATTACCCATACAATGGTGTTTGGATAATTGATAAAGAAAATTTAGTATCGTGCTTCAAATGTTCTTATTGGAGATCGGATTACCACAGACATGCTTCAAGATAGCATTGACATGGTTTCAAGCAAAGGTCAGACTTCGGATACACAAAGGATCCATCAGAAACAACTTAGAAAATAAGTCATACAATTTCAGCAAGGGAAAGATGAGGGTGTGGCCGACGGGCTCAGCAACAATCCATCGACATGTCAACAAGGATGTATTCCCGAAATTAATATGATCAAGTTTGTGTTGGGGGGAAGATAAGAATGTTGTTGATGCTGACACAAACCATCGAGAGGCAAGGATGGTATTTCTCATCATCAATTCAATTGATATCCTGAAACAGGTCAGTATATTGATGGGGATCACGACAGATTTTGTCGAGGTACTATGAAGAGGCCATCGAACAGCGACGACATCAAGTAAAAGGAATGATGCAGCAAAAGGTTATTGGAACCACGGATGCAACACAAGCTCAAAATCAAGCTTGTTGTTAGAGGTGAAATGATAAGATGAGGAAGATCGACGTAAGCTTAGCCCGTCGTCCGAAGTTGTGCTCCGGGAAGAAGGACCGGGTAGCACAGTTAAAATTAGCTCGATAAGATATAGCCGATCAGTCTAGGAATGATGTGATGGAGTATCGTTCCAATGAGAATTCACAAGAGGTAGTGCAATGACACAATATCCTCGAGATAATACGGGGCAATACTCGAGGTAGATCAAAATAGAGGTTTGGACAGATGAAATGATCTGCAGAAGACAAGTATTTTAACTTGTCCGGGAAATGGAATCAAGGAGAAAATATGGTCAGAACCACGATTGCAAAGAATCAATTTACAGATGCAAGTTGAGCTTATAGCAAGGGAACATTTGATTATAAGAGGAGCTTCCATGATAAGATCTACATCGTGTCTATGGGCATGAACACAAGGTTCAAGGTCGACTCCCACTTCTTCAATGCATAACCTCTCATTTACTTCTCGCTTTTGAAGAAGTTGTAATGTAGAAATTTTTATCCGGCGTAACACCAGTAGAGTATGACCCATAGAAATTTCCGGGTTCACACAAATTAGGGAAAGCATTAGTTCAACCCGTCGGGGCATCTTAGGAACCTTTGCAGAAACTTCAGAGGTAATTAACTCAAGCTCGGAAGCAGAGCATGGTTGACAAAGCAGAGAATACAATTTACGAAAGGCAATATGTGTTGGGGAAAAAGCGCACAAAATTTTGAATAAGAAGGAAACTGTCGGACGATAATCCAACAAAGGATTCAGCGGTCCTTAATGGATCTGATGTGAGTATCAGTACTTAATCAGAAGAAGGAAAGAATGCAAAGGCATTGGATTATAGAAACATCTGAATAATTCGATGCTTGAGTATAAAGGAGTTATGATTTCAAGTCGAAGGGTCAGAAGCAGAGGCTCTGATCAAAAGATGAGTAAGTTGAATAGACTTAGAGGTGCACCCGATCAAATCTTGATTGGGCAAAAACCAGCTCATAACCGGAGCGATGTCGGAGCCGGAAAGAAAATTTCCAAGGATTAATTGATGATTGCGTGTATTCGCTCACACGTTGAATCCATAGGAACAGAATAACAACCACAAAGAATTTTAAAGAATATTGCTAGACATATGGAATTAATCCTAATGCAAGCAGGCATGAATTTCAAGAGCAACAAGGGGTGCAGAGAAATTTCGGAAGATCGATTAACAATGGGAATGATATTGCGAAGCACATGATCAACTAGGGATGAACGAATCCCTGATAAGTGTGAGGAATTATCCGCAGTGTGAAAGAAGCTGCAAAGCAGAAGCACAAGGATTCTCGGAACAAAGAATAGTATTGGGGTAACTTGTAATCATCAAGAGCAATTGGGAATGATTGTATGAACGACACGCGTAAGTCGTTATCCATATGAATATAACGGTGGTAGGGAATTGCAAAGGCGGAGGTCACAAGGGTCTCGGGAAAACATCGGAGAGTAACTGCAGAATCTTCTGGTGCAGTAAGCGGTCATCGGTAATGTCGGGGCTCTCCGGAAGGAAGTGGTTACGAGATCCTAGAGTCAGGGTTAGTAAAAAGTTTAACCGAATAGACGAGAGATCAGAGTCCCAGAGTATAGACGAGGAATAAAAGATCCTAATACCACCAAATGGCAACATGGGTCCGTAAGACACACAACCAAGTTAGTAAAAGTTTTGTAAAGACTAGACTCGACTTCAGCCAAGGAGTTGGAAGGGGGCTACCTACAGGCAGTCGGCTCTGATACCAACTTGTGACGCCCTCGATTCAATAGTACACTAATCATACACGCAAATGTGTACGATCAAGATCAAGGACTCACGGGAAGATATCACAACACAACTCTAGACACAAATTAAAATAATACAAGCTTTATATTACAAGCCAGGGGCCTCGATGGCTCGAATACATAAGCTCGAAAACACAAGAGTCAGCGGAAGCAACAATATCTGAGTACAGACATAAGTTAGACAAGTTTGGCTTAAGAAGGCTAGCACAAAAGCAACATCGATCGAAAAGGCAAGGCCTCCTGCCTGGGAGCCTCCTAACTACTCCAAGTCGTCAGCGGTCGTCACATAGTAGTAGGCACCCTCGGGGTAGCAGTAGTCATCACTGGAGTCGCCTGGCTCCTGGGATCCGTCATCTGGTCGCAACAAACGGGTATGGGGGAAAAAGAAGTAGCAAAGCAACCGTGAGTACTCATCCAAAGTACTCGCAAGAGTTACATCAGATCTAAACTAAGTATGCATCTGTATCAAAGGAATGGGTTGTATATGTGGACTGGGCTGCAGAAAAGCCAGAATAGGGAGAAGGCTTAGTCCTATCGAAGACTAGCATCTTCTGGAAACCACCATCTTGCAGCAACAGGAGGGAGTAGAGTAGCATAAAGTAAAGCAGTAGAAGTGTTATCAACCTCGGCCAGAGATCCTTTCTCGACTCCCTGCGAGAAAGCGATCCCAGAGCCATACTATCCAGTTATCATCTCATATCCAAGTCTCATCTCCAGGTCTCATCTCAAGTATCCAGTTCTAGTTGTATCGATCGGGATACAACTCCAAGTGTCCGTTACCGTAGGACAGGCTATCGATAGATGTTTTCTTCCCTGCAGGGGTGCACCAACTTACCCACCACGCTCGATTAACTCCGGCCGGACACACTTTCCTGGGTCATGCCCGGCCTCGGCCAAACAATACGCCGCAACCCGATCTAGGCTTAATAGAGAGGCCAGCACGCCGGACTAAACCTATGCCCCCAGGGGTCATGGGCCATCTCCCCGGGAACTCCTGCACGTTGCGTGGGCGGCCGGTGAGTAGACCTAGCTACCTCCTTCAACAAGGCAGGAGCTTACGCAGTCCAACCCGGCGCGCGCCGCACGGTCGCTCACGTCTATTAAGCTTCGGTTGATGTATACGACGCAGAACGCCCATACAATGCCCACGTGATGGTTAGTGCTATCAGGCCAGAGGCCCTTCGGATCAAATATCCAAACCGTAGTGGATTAGGAGCACGCGGTAACAAGCAGAGACTCATGAAAGATGTGACCCCGTTGCCCTGTCTCGAGTACTTGCGGCAAGGGCTAAGAATGCCCGGCCACGCCTCGTAAGTATCTCACGGGCACCTTCCAGGTCAACCCGACTCCACATCACTCGCTATTAAGCTCGCGCGGGTACCCCTTAGGGTCGACCCGTCGTTAGTAACATGGTTCAGTGTAAAGTCATAGTAACCATAGTAACTGTGTGTCTAACACCAAGGGGGAAACCCAAGGAATCACCCCCGGTGAATCCCACTCGATGTTATCATCAAGGTGAACGTAAGAGGATCCACCCTCGAGGTTCACACTTGAGGGGTTGCACCACAGAGCGGTAACGGAAGTGGTTAAGGAGGAAATCACCCTCGATGACCTCGACCGTATAGCTACACTACAGAGATCTTATCAGGAGTGATGTAAGAGGTTCCACCCTCGGCACTCGATGGTAACTCTGCAGAGTCGTACAACTAGGGGGGTGATGTGCGGTGTCGGGGCCTAGACGTCGATCACGTTGATCGAGTCATCGAACATAAAGCGAGGCAACTGGGACAAGGTGGGGGTCACTGATGGATCTCTAACAAACCTATACTAAGCAGTTTAGGATAAGTAGGTAAGGTATAAAAGCAGGTAACAACAACAGGCTATGCATCAGAGTAGGATCATACAGAAAGCAGTAGCAGTTCTAATGCAAGAATGAGAGGAAAAGAAATAGGCGATATCGGAATGCTCAAGGGGGGTTTGCTTGCCTGGTTGCTCTGGCAAGGAGGGGGTCGTCGTCGACGTAGTCGATCACCGGGGCATCACCGGTCTCGAGGTCTACCGGAGAGAAGAGGGGGAAGAAACAGTAAATACAGAGCAAACAATGCATCACAAGGCACAACATGACGACGGGCAGAGCTAGGGTTGCCCTAACATAGTACTACACGTTGCAGACGGAGGGGATAAACATCCGAGGATGAATTCCCGGCGTTAGGCGGATTCTGGACAGATGAAAGAGAGGGGACGGTTCCATGTTCAGCATGCTAGGGGCATGTGACAGATGAACATACCACGTATTCGGATTCGTTGGATTTTTCTGAGCAACTTTCATATATAAAGTTTTTCGATCCGAGCTACGGATTATTTTATATGATTTTTCAAAGATTTAAACCACTTTGGAAATACTGGATTTATTTTAATTCGAAAATAATAAATAGATAAATTGCTTTGGGTACACAGGAGTGTACCCAGCAATGTGTGTAAGTGTATGACATGTGGGTCGTCCTGACTTCCCAGTCACCAGTCAACAGTCAAAGTTGACTGGTCCAACTGACATATGGGGCCCACATGTCATAGAGGGGCTCTATTTGATCTTATCCACACAAATAGTAAGAGGGTCCCACCTGTCATAGGAACACTTTTATTTTTAACAGATTGATTGAAAGGGGGAGTTAGTAGATGGGACCCATGTGTCATACACTAATTAGGAGGGGGGTTAGCACCAATGGGGATTAGTTCCTAAACTAAACGAGGCCGGTCAGTACAGAGGCATAGGCGCTGGCGCTCGAGGACTGCGGCCAGGTGCAGTAGCTCGGGGCGCTGGGGAGGCGCGCGAAGGTGGTGACGACGGCTGTAGGCGGGCACGGCACAGGGGGCCACCGGCAGTGGCGGGCGAAGGCGGGGGCGGCCGGAAGCAGCGAGCAGAGGCGGGCGGCATGCACAAGCAGCGAGGGGAGCAGGGGAATGGAGGAGCAGCGGCGGCTGCCGTAGCGAGCAGGGGCAGCGCAGGCGAGCGGGCGCGCAGGTCGGGTGTGGCGGCTGCAGCCGCAGCGGGAGGCGGCGGTGGCGTCGAGCGGGGACGGGGCCCAGGCGCGCGCGGGCGGCTGCCTCGCGCGGGTGTGCTCGCGCTGAAGGGTCGGCATGGGAGCAGAGCGGCAGCAGGCCGGGCAGAGCTAGCAGCGCGAGCAGCAGCGAGGCAGCGCGGGCGGGGCGAGCGCGCGCGTGCGTGTGCGGCAAGGCGCAGGGGCGCGGCCAGGGCAGGGAGGCGCAGCAGCGGGCGCGGCATCTGCATAGCGACGGGGCAGTGAGCGCGGCCTCCGGTGGCTCCGGGCGCCGCGATGATGGCGGCCTAAGGCGCCGGATCCGAAGGGGAAAGGGGGAAACAGGGGAAGACGAAGCTGCTGCTCACATCGGTGATGAGGAGCGACTCGGGGCAGCCGGAGGAGGTCGAGGGAGTGGTGAGGCTCGGTCGACGGCGGATTCCGGCAGGGGAAACGGGCGTGGGCGTCGTTGCTGCAGCTCCTCCGCCCCGATCGGGTGGTGTAGTCAACAAAGACGGCGACGGCACTTCTCTTGGCGTCTTCCTGGTCGGCAAGGAGGCCTTTGGCCACGACGGCGACGAAGCAGCGGTGGCGATGGCGTTCGGGATCGAGCGAATCGAGTGGAGCGGCTCAAGGAGGAAGCAAAAGAGGGGACTAGGGTTCAGGGGGGAGAGAGAGGGGCACGGGGTTGGTCTTATCCCCATGGCGAGGCCGGCGAGTTGGTCGGGGTCATCCTCGCCCCTGTAGCGACACGGAGCAGAGGAAAAGGAAGGGAGGGAGCGACTGGTGGGGGGGTGTTAGGTGGGTTAGGGGATAAGGAGGCAACGGGGTGGGCCGGCCTGTGGGGGTGGCCAAGTGGGCCGGCAGGGTTGAGGCCCGGTGGGGAAAAGGGGGGGTCCTTTTCTGTAATTTTATTTCTTTTATTTTCTATCAAAAGGAAAGCTACTGTTTTGGATAGAAACAAGGCATCAAAAGATTTTTGTCGAGTGTGAAAATTAGCAAATAGTTCAGGCACAATATTGTAGTGTTGCCTAAAAAGTTTCAGGGCCCAAGGAATTGTTCAAGGATTTTTTGAGATAGAAAAGGTCATTTAATATGATGTTGGAACACCAAATAATTTCCAGGGGCACTTTCGGAATCCAAAAGAGGTTGGTTCCAACATGAAAAATACCGAGGGATTATTTGCCACACTTTGAACATTTTAGTTTTCATGTTTGGCAAATTCTAATTTTGACTTTAAATTTGAGTTTGAAAATGAACAGTGATTTGATCAAGTGAGGATTAGCAACAGTAATGTGATGATGTGGCACCATTAACGGAGGATCGCTGTAGCTTAATTATCCGGGCGTGACACCTTCATATCAATAATTGCACCAATCGTTATAAGGAAAGGTCTACCAAGAATAATAGGACATGAAGGATTGCAATCTATGTCAAGAACAATAAAATCTACGGGTACATAATTCCTATTTGCAACAATAAGAACATCATTAATTCTTCCCATAGGTTTCTTAATAGTGGAATCTGCAAGGTGCAAGTTTAGAGAGCAATCATCAAAATCACGGAAACCTAACAAATCACACAAAGTCTTTGGAATCGTGGAAACACTAGCACCCAAATCACACAAAGCATAGCATTCATGATCTTTAATTTTAATTTTAATAGTTGGTTCCCACTCATCATAAAGTTTTCTAGGGATAGAAACTTCTAACTCAAGTGTTTCTTCATAAGATTGCATCAAGGCATCAACGATATGTTTAGTGAACGCTTTATTTTGACTATAAGCGTGAGGAGAATTTAGCACGGATTGCAACAAGGAAATACAATCAATCAAAGAGTAATTTTCATAATTAAATTCCTTGAAATCCAAAATAGTGGGTTTAGCAACATCTAGGGTTTTAATTTCTTCAATTCCACTTTTATCGATTTTAGCAGCAAGATCTAAAAACTCTGAATTCTTGGAACGCCTTCTAGGTAAAGGTGGATCATATTCATTCCCATCATTATTAAGATTCATATTGCAAAACAAATATTTAATAGGGGACACATCAATAACTTTTAGATCTTCATCTTTATTTTCATAGGAACTAGAAGTACACGCTCTTATAAAGGCATCTTTCTTAGCACGCATCCTAGCGGTTCTTTCTTCGCACTCATCAATGGAAATTCTCATGGCTTTGAGAGACTCGTTGATATCATGCTTAGGTGGAATAGATCTAAGTTTCAAAGAATCAACATCAAGAGAAATTCTATCAACGTTCCTAGCCAACTCATCAATCTTAAGCAATTTTTCTTCAATCAAAGCATTAAAATTCTTTTGCAAAGTAATAAATTCTTTAATATTAGATTCAAAATCAGAGGGCATCTTATTATAATTTCCATAAGAATTTTTGTAGGAATTACCATAATTATTAGAGGGATTACTAGGATAAGGCCTAGGATTAAAATTTCCTTTATACGCGTTGTTACCAAAATTGTTCCTACCAACAAAATTCACATCCATAGATTCATTATTATTCTCAATCAAAGTAGACAAGGGCATATCATTAGGATCAGAAGAAACACTCTTACTAGCAAATAATTTCATAAGTTCATCCATCTTTCCACTCAAAACATTAATTTCTTCTATCGCATGCACTTTTTTAGTAGATCTTTCAGTATGCCATTGAGAATAATTAACCATAATATTATCTAGGAGTTTAATAGCTTCTCCTAAAGTGATTTCCATAAAAGTGCCTCCGCGGCGAAATCTAAAAGATTTCTAGAAGCAAAATTCAATCCGGCATAAATTTTTTGTATAACCATCCACAAATTCAAACCATGAGTAGGGCAATTACGTATAATTAATTCCATCCTCTCCCAAGCTGTTCATGATCAAGTTGCTTAAAATTCATAATATCGTTTCTAAGGGAGATGATCTTAGCGGGAGGAAAATACTTAGAGATAAAAGCATCTTTGCACTTATTCCATGAATCAATACTATTTTTAGGCAAATACGAAAACCAAGCTTTAGCACGATCTCTAAGCGAAAAAGGAAATAGCTTCAATTTAACAATATCGTTATCCACATCTTTCTTCTTTTGCATATCACACAAATCAACGAAGCTATTTATATGGGTAGCAGCATCTTCACTAGGAAGGCCGGAAAACGGATCTTTCATGACAAGATTCAGCAAAGCAGTATTAATTTCACAAGATTCAGCGTCGGTAAGAGGAGCAATCGGAGTGCTAATAAAATCATTGTTGTTGGTATTGGTAAAGTCACACAATTTAGTGTTATCTTGAGCCATCGTGACAAGCAAGCAAACTAACACACAAGGGAACAAGGAGGGGGTAAGGAGGCTGCCAAAATGGAAGGGAAGGGGGTTTAAATAGGAAAGGAGGCTAGGATTAGGGTTTGGAGGGGTTTCTGGAGCGTTTCGGATCACCCGATCGCGATCCGACGGTTCCGATCGAGAGGAGCGGTTTAGCTGGGTTAGGTGGGCTATGGAGAGTGGGTTGGGCCGAGAGGAGAGAGACGGAAAAGCAGCCCGGCAAGGTTTCCGGAGACCGAAAACGTCCGACGATAGACCAGTTATACTGCCGCTATAAGTTTAACGGTTGGGCTATCAAACGAACTCCGAATGCGATGAAATTTGGCAGGCGGCCTACTGACAACATAACAACACCGCATGCCAACTTTCATCCCATTCTGAGTACATTTTCGGCCACTTATAAAATAATATTTCGGAGGTGCCGCGGGCGCATGCAAGTGTGTCTGGGCTGGGGAAACCCGGACGAAAGCAAGCTTTGAAAATATGATGATGCAATGCACATGATGACATGGCAAGATGCAACACGCAAGCGAATGACATGGCGACGACGGCGAATAACTGGAAGACACCTGGCACATCGGTCTTGGGGCGTCACACGAGGACACATGGGAATTATCGTGAAGCTAGTTTTCATCACGTTCATATGATTCGCGTTCAGTACATTGATAATATGATATGTGGGTGGACTGGTGCTTGGGTACTACCCTTACTTGGACAAGCATCCCACTTATGATTAACCCCTATTGCAAGCATCCTCAACTACAACAGAAGTATTAAGGTAAACCTAACCATAGCATGAAACATATGGATCCAAATCTGCCCCTTACGAAGCAACACATAAACTAGGGTTTAAGCTTCTGTCACTCTAGCAACCCATCATCTACTTATTACTTCCCAATGCCTCCCTCTAGGCCCAAACATGGTGTGAAGTGTCATGTAGTCGACGTTCACATAACACCACTAGAGGGATGACAACATATATCTCATCAAAATATCGAACGGATACCAAATTCACATGACTACTTATAGCAAGACTTCTCCCATGTCCTCAGGAACAAACATAACTACTCACAAAGCATATTCATGTTCATAATCAGAGGGGTGTTAATATGCATAATGGATCTGAACATATGATCTTCCACCAAGTAAACCAACTAGCATCAACCACAGGTACCAATCTGAGGTTTGGATACAAACATTGGATACAAGAGATGAACTAGGGTTTGAGAGGAGATGGTGCTGGTGAAGATGTTGATGGAGATTGACCCCCTCCCGATGAGAGGATCGTTGGTGATGACGATGGTGATGATTTCCCCTCCCGGAGGAAAGTTTCCCCGGCAGAACAGCTTCGCCGGAGCCCTAGATTGGTTCCGCCAAGGTTCCGCCTCGTGGCAGCGGAGTTTCATCACGTGAGCTTTCTTATGATTTTTTTTCTCGACAAAAGACTCCATATAGCCAAAGATGGGCATCAGAGGGCCACCAGGGGGCCCACGAGGCAGGGGGCGCGCCCAGGGGGTAGGGCGCGCCCCCCACCCTCGTGGACGGTGGGTGGCCCCCCTCTGGTACTTCTTTCGCCCAATATTTTTTATATATTCTGAAAATAATTCCCGTGGAGTTTCAGGACTTTTGGAGATGTGCAGAATAGGTCTCTAATATTTGCTCCTTTTCCAGCCCAGAATTCCAGCTGCCGACATTCCCCCTCTTCAAGTAAACCTTGTAAAATTAGAGAGAACAGGCATAAGTATTGTGACATAGTGTGTAATAACAGCCCATGATGCAATAACTATCGATATAAAAGCATGATGCAAAATGGACGTATCACACACCACCGGTTTAGATGCCGACAGCTGAAGTAGTGGGGGGAGACCCATCTGCAGCACATGCTCA
This sequence comes from Triticum urartu, assembly GCF_056163025.1. NCBI lineage: Eukaryota > Viridiplantae > Streptophyta > Magnoliopsida > Poales > Poaceae > Triticum > Triticum urartu. The sequence goes on along the minus strand of NC_141876.1, from coordinate 356,080,260 downwards.
GCAGACCAACCTGGTGGAACAGACTGCTAAGCAGTCTGATGCTTTAGAACTGCCTGCTAAGCAGTCTGTAGGTCCAGAACTGACTGCTCATCAGTCCGTCGGTTGGCAGGAGCGTGATCAGCATACCAATGCGTCAACACTTCCTGCTCAGCAAACCAACGCGTTGGCACGACCTCCTCGGCACACCGACAAGTTGGCACCACCTTCGCAGAAACCCGACATAGCTTCAACGCATGGTCAGTAGTTCGATGCCACTGCTCCTATAGCCCAGCAGCACCGCCAGCTCAGCGGTCTGGCATAGATAAACCGTCTGCTAAGCAGTCCGTCCAAGCTTCACCGTCTGCTCGGCAGTCTACCATGCAGGCAACCAGACGTTCTACCAAAAGCTTCAAGTACCAAGAAGGAAGTAGCCAAAAAGGCTACACCCATGACCACGAGGAAGTGCAGCGGGAGAGTGAAGAGGAAAGAGAATGATTGCCTCTTACTTAAAGCACTCATTGCCCAGAACCAAATTAACAGCAGCTTGTTTGAATCGGGGAGTAATATTATTTCTGGCGCCATGGGTGATGAAGAAGTACGTTTGTTGCTTGCTAAAAATAAAGCAGGCGTACTAGAAGCACGCAATTACATCCATGGCCAGCCATTTCTTGTTGGCGAATACTTTGATGAATGCAGCTCCAGTTGTCGCGAGTTACATGAATATTGCATGGATCAAATGTCAGAAGGTCATCACCATTTGCTAGTCCACTACAACAGAGATCATTTCTGACACGATGTTGGTTCCATCATTGTGTGTTTCGAGGACTTACATCTCCTCTTGAACTTCAACATGCTCGATACCACTCTTGTTAGATGTGTTTGTAAGTACTTAACAAACTCTGTTCAACTTCTCCATACAAGGTTGTAAATGATAAATAGCTAACTGCATTTTATTCCTCTCAGGGGATTGAACGCGCAGAGAAGAAAAAGTGAAAGTGTGTATTTCATAGATCCTGCATTAGCAAATGGCACAACATTACATGAAAATGACCGACGGGACTGGGCTGTTAACATGGTCGTCCGTATCTTCGAAAACACGTCCCATGCAGAATCATTTCTCTGCCCATATCATGAATGGTAAGTCAAGTAAACAACCACACATACACTGATTGTCTTTCAGATTTCGACATCATTCGTAAGTTCATGGCTTTCTTAATATGTAGCAATCACTGTATATTGGTATTCATTGTTCCAAACAAGAACACATTTTACTACATCGATTCTCTCAAAGAGTCAACAAACGCTCAGGATCTGACGCATCTTTAGCAATTCTTGGATAGGTATTGAATTCTATGATGTTGAAATTAATTTGCATTCATATCTGGTTCAATAATTGATGTTGTCAAAATTCATCATCATTTGCAGTGTGCTCGCATTGTGGGAAACGAAAATAGGGAACCTATTCAAGAGGACACTACCTCTGCAGCACGAGATCGTTTCTCCGGTAACACACCGAAATCCATTATTTTCGGAAAATTTATCCAATAGTCTGCAAATACCTTTCCTTACGCTAGTCAAATGTTCAAGCTTCTAAATAAACCTCTTTCTATTTTTTCCAAAGAAAAAATAATGCATCTAACACCGGTTAGGTTGTTCCTAATAGGACAAATACATGACTAATTTTGTACAAAAAATTTCAGTGTCCTCAGCAAGAAGCAGGAACCAACCTTTGTGGATACTATGTTTGCAGACACATGATCTCCATCTGCAAATCTGCTGATAGTTGTGACGATCCTCATGAATTAGTACCAGTAAGTCTATCTTAATTAATATATTCTACTCCACTCATATGGAACATTCTGATCTTAAAAATATTGCGCCTCATCTTAAAACCGAGGACCCCTAAACTGCTACCGGCTGGTGAATTGCTGATGGTTCAGAGATTTATCAGCGACTTCTTCCTGGATCACTACATCAATCCCACTGGTGATAATGAAGATTTCAGCATGCGTTCTCCTGAAACATTGAGTGAGAGTTAGCCGCTAAACATATAACGCATGGATCCATTGTTTTCCATCTGATGAGCTATTCGTATTTCGTACACTATGATTAATTATGTAATGCATATATGTGTGGACAAATCATTGGAATTTAGCTACCATATGTTCAATTGCAATCGTTGCGAAATCTGATGAATGTTCTTCCTGTGGACACTATTTGTTCAACTGAATATTGTGGCGAATTTGCTTTTTCCATGCCGATTCAAAATGGGATATTTTTGTTTATTTGTTCAATTGAATATTGTTGTGAATTTGCTTTTTGCGTGCCGATTGAAAATGGGATATTTTTGTTTTAACCTGGCAATTGCTCCGCACACGGTTCAACTAAATGAGTGTGTGCGATCCACATCGTAAAGCATACGTCAATCATAGCAGAACTGTCGGTGATACACAGCAGATTGCAAACGATTTGCAGAGCTACCACGTGTGTGTAGGTTCTCCGGAACCGTTTGTGGTATCGCGTTATCGCACACGAGAACTAGGAGTAAACCATGCCCAATGCAAAATACAATCCCAGTCGTATTTTTTTCAGGAAACATGTGGGATCCCAAACGAAAAGCACACGTCACTCTTGTGGCAACCGTGGGTGATACCTAACAAATCACAAACGGTTTGCAGAACTTCTATGTGTGCGAAGGGGCTCCTGAAACGTTTGTGATAGAACATTATCGCAGATGGTAATTGCTGGAAAACATGTGCGATGGAGTCTAGCATGGCAGACGGGTTACGCAGAAAACTCGTGTGCGATAGGGCACAAATCGCACACAGTTCATATGTTGGCCCGTGTGCCTTACATACTGTTTCCCAAACGGTTCGTTACGACAGACCGTATGGTTTCACTTCGTCATTAGAAACGCTTAATCACCGATACCACACGTGCGAAAGAATTTAGTGTGTGATGCATCGCACACGATTACATTTTGGAAGGCCTCTGGATCACTGTTCCATATCCCCGACGGTTTTTGGGTCGTGTGAGAAGGACCCCCTATCGCACACACTCACTTGGTGACGGTTCCGAAGGCCGTCGTGGAAAGGGGTTAAAACCGTTTGTTTAGGACCGATGCGCACCAGTGAGCAGTTCCTTGCCGAGGACAAGTACCGAGTGGTCGGCTTCGACCTCGAGTACACCATCGGTTGTGCCGGGCACGATCAGAAGGTTGTCATCGCCCAGTTGTGCGTGTGACATGACGTCCTCGTCTACCAATTCCACCTTGCCACAAGGCCTTGCGAGCGTTTCTCTAGGTTTATCAACAGCTCCGACTACAGTTTCGCTACGGTGGACACCATCAACGATCTAAAAGCACTCAAGGTTTCGCACTTGAAATGCCCAAATCTTGTCAACATCCAGCACCACTACAAGGTCTGGGGCAGCGACAAAAGCAAATGGAACTCCCTGGTTGACCTTGCCTCGGCCATCATCTACCCCTACTACGCGAAGATGAAGCAAGAACACCAAGCACAGTGTGTGGCATAAGGACTGGATGAACAACATGGCAAGTACGCGGCCATGGACGCGTACACAAGCTACGAGATGTACAGGCGGATCGTTGACATGAGGAACTTTCTTCTTCCTGACCCAGACGAGGGATCGAGCCACATAGCAGTGGCGGGAGCATCACAAGAAGTAGATGACTAGATGATCGTTTCTCCTACTTTAGAATGCATGCAATTGTTTATTGAGGTGTGTGTGAATGATCTGTATAGTCACTTATGTAATTGGATGTTTATTTCAGTTATATATATACATGTTATTCTATTATAGACAGAGCAATTCACACGGCTTATTAGCAGCAATCGTCTGTGTAATTATTGATCTTCGCACACATTTCAAATTACGAACCTGTTTGCCGCGTATCACACACATCTTGTTCAGTTGAACCGTTTCCATTGTGTTGCCTAATCACACACAGTTCATCCTAGTGAACCGTATGTTGTATATCGCACACACCTTCATCTGGATGCCCGTTTCTTTTGTGCCTCCTCATCCCAAACAGTTAATTGAGCTGAACCGTATGCCCTGCATCGCACACGCAACTAAATTCTGAACCATGTTTGATGCATCTCTCATCGCAAACGTTTTACACCTTTTTTACGGTTTTTACACCACTGTTTGCGATTATGGCATCGCACACAGTTTCGTCGAAGGGTCTCTGATCGTAGTGTCGCGTTTGGACCATCCTGTAGTAGTGTAGGTCCGATCACATAGTCGGCGGTCGAGTGGAGGTGGCTATTCGCAACACATGAGTGTGCCGCACCCCACTTTATATAGGCGTCCGTCACGGGCTTAACACTTGGGCCTCGCACGGACCCTAAAGCCCATAAGTCTACTCGGCCACAATCCGAATACAGCCCGGATCACATCCATCCAGTGTCCCTGGATCCGACCTCGTAGGTTCCTTCCCTTAAGCGCGCGACCCCCTAGGTTCAAGCCGGCTTGGTCCCAGTTCGGATCACCTCCGAACTGCACAGTTGGTAGCGGCCCCTAGCAAGGCATGCCGAACACCAAGCAAACTATGAAGCTGGTTAGGCGAACCTGTACATCATACTTGTAACACCCACAATGCAGCTATATCTCCCATGTGTCGGGGCACGACTTAGAGGCGTAGCCGCATGGTAGGCTTGTCGCAAGAGGGGTAATCTTCACACGTCCCATGTACTGAATAAGAAAGGGATAAAGAGTTGGCTTACAATCACCACTTCACACAATACATAAATAATTCATACATCATCCAAATACACTCAAAGACCGACTACTGTCAAATCCGAATAAAAAGGAAGATACACCCCAATTGCTAGATCCCCGATCGTCCCAACTGGGCTCCACTACTGATCAACTAGAAAAGACACAAAATAACGATCAAGATCTTCATCAAGCTCCCACTTGAGCTCGGTTGCGTCACCTGCACTGGTATCAACGGCACCTGCAACTGTTTGGAAGTATCTGTGAATCACGAGGACTCAGCAATCTCAAACCCGCAAGATCAAGACTATTTAAGCTTATGGGTTGGATGGGGTAATGAGGTGGAGCTGCAGCAAGCACTAAGAAAATATGGTGGCTAACATACGCAAATGAGAGCGAGAAGAGAAGCAACGCAACGGTCGAGAAGCTAGAAGTGATCAAGAAGTGATCCTCAAACTACTTACATTCAAGCATAACACAATACCGTGTTCACTTCCCGGACTCGGCCGAGAAGAGACCATCACGGTTACACACACGGTAGATGTATTTTAATTAAGTCAAGTGTCAAGTTCTCTACAACCGGACATCAACAAATTCCCATCTGCCACATAACCGCGGGCACGACTCTCGAAAGTTTATACCCTGCAGGGGTGTCCCAACTTAGCCCATCACAAGCTCTCACAGTCAATGAAGGATATTCCTTCTCCTGGAAAGACCCGATCAGTCTCGGAATCCCGGTTACAAGACATTTCGACAATGGTAAAACAAGACCAGCAAATCCACCCGATGTGCCAATAATCCCGATAGGAGTCGCACGTATCTCGTTCTCAGGGCAACACCGGATGAGACTAGCTATGAGTAAAACCAACCCTCAAGGTTCCCCGAGGTGGCCCCGCAGACAGCTCGGCTCGGACCAACACTTAGAGAAGCACTGGCCCGGGGGGGTTAAAATAAAGATGACCCTCGGGTTGGCCGACCCAAGGGAAAGGTATAGGTTGTTAGGCAAATGTAAAACCAAGGTTGGGCCTTGCTGGAGGAGTTTTATTCAAAGCGAGTCCATGAAGGAATAAGAACGCAAACCAAGGTTGAGATCCCGCAAGGAAGAAGAACGAGTCCATGAAGAAGACAAACAGACGTAGTCGAACGAATCCTCACAACTATGAAACCGAAGCTAACGAGAGAAGAAACCCGGAAAGAAGCAAACAACATAGTAAAAAACCATCACATAAGCATGGCATGATGCACAACCAAGTATGATGCACGTCCGGTTTAATGAGGCGTAAACAATACTACAAATTAAGTGGAGCTCAATATGCAACGAGTTGCATATTGATGAAACACCACATGACTTATTTAGTTCTCTCTCGATTATGTACCCAACAAGGTTAAATGTTAGTAAACATGGCAAGAGGTGAAGCATATGAAAACTACTTATCTAGGCAAGTTTAAATGAGGCTGGAACAACAAACAACAATTCCGGAAAATCCCCATGTGCATATTATGAATTTGGTACTGTTGTGCCCTAAACACAATTTTAGAGTTGTTAAACATGCAATAAGAGTGCACCATGTTAAACTAGGCATTTTTCTACCCCATTTACATATAAAGTTTATAAAATTCGGAGCTACGGTTATTTAGTTATGAATTAAAGCATTTTAACATGGCAATATGACAAATTATAAGCAAACATCATTTTAAACATTTTAAAACATGCATGAAAGTTGGATATAATGAAACTAGACAAGATTCTAAGCATTTTTCATATAAGGTTTGTTTAATTCTGATGCATGGTTTGTGAAATATTGATGCATGAACATTAAGGAGTTTTCTGTAAAACTGCAGTCTCTGGATAATTAGGAAAATTCCCTGGACAAAGAAAAAACAAATGGGTCGAATCTGATGGATCAGGGCTGGTGGGAGCTGCTCACATTGGGCCTCGGCCCGATTCGGTGAGGAAATGGCTGGGCCGGCAGGGAAAGCAGCGCGGCCGGCCCACGTGCGCAGGCGATCCAGCCCTCTCGCACGACTTGGTCAACGAGAGTAGCTCTCGTGGGGACGAGCCTGCGTCTTGTTCGCCTGCTTGAAACAGAGGAGGCAGGGTGCGATGGCGGGGCTTGGTGAAGGCGCAGCAGCACGACATCGAAGCGGCGGCGGCTCCAGGGACTGGGCGGGGCTCCATGAAGAAGATGGTGGCGGAGGCCGATCTGGATGAGGGTAGATGGATCCGGCGAGTTGCGGCAGAATGGGGCAAAACTTGGAGCTCCACGAGCGGCCCCCATGACGGCGATGAAAAAGGACTTGACGTCCGGGGCTTAAAGCTTGAGATGGTGGCGCCATGGCAGGGCGTCCTTGGCGTCAGACCTCGTCGGCAGGGTCAAGGGGTCATGCTCGCGCATCAAGCACGCGAGGAGGCAGCTGCCTCGGGCTTGGCTTGCGGGGGCACGGACCCAGGCATGGGGAGGAAAAGCAGGGGTCCAACCGCTCAAATCGGAGGCAACGAAGAGAGCTGCGGAGGCCGGCGTCATTCCTATAAAAGAGCAGGGGAAAGGGGGGGTGAGGAACAGCAGTGAAGAAGAAGAATCAAGAGAGCATGGAAGGAGGCAGAGGAATTGCGGCTTGGTCCAGCCGGGCTCCTGCGGCTGTCCACAGTGGCGTTTGGCGTCTTGGGCTCCGGCGCTCGTGGCTGTAGGAGCTCTTGCTCCTGTGGTCGCGGACGAAGGCGGCTACAGGGCCGAAGGACGACGGGGATGCAGGAGGCGCAGGGTGGCGGGGAGGTGGCTGATACGTCTCCAACGTATCTATAATTTTTGATTGTTCCATGCTATTATATTATCTGTTTTGGATGTTTATGGGCTTTATTATACACTTTTATATTATTTTTGGGACTAACCTATTAACCCAGAGCCCAGTGCCAGTTTCTGTTTTTTCCTTGTTTTAGAGTATCGCATAAAAGGAAAATCAAACGTAGTCCAATTGACCTGAAACTTCATGGAACTTATTTCTGGACCAGAAGAAGCCCACGGAGTATCGAAAATGGACCAGGAGAGTCCCGGGCTGCCCACGAGGGTGGGGGGCGCGCCCACCCCCTGGGCGCGCCCCCTGCCTCGTGGACAGCCCGGAGGTCCATCGACGTACTTCTTCCTCCCATATATACCCATATACCCTAAAAACTTCGGGGAGCACAATAGATCGGAGTTCCGCTGCCAGAAGCCTCCGTAGCCACCGAAAACCAATCTAGACCCATTCTGGCACCCTGCCGGAGGGGGGAGCCCCTCACCGGTGGCCATCTTCATCATCCTGGCGCTCTCCATGACGAGGAGGGAGTAGTCCACCCTCGGGGCTGAGGGTATGTACCATTAGCTATGTGTTTGATCTCTCTCTCTCTCTCATGTTCTTGAGGTGGTACAAGCTTGATGTATCACGAGCTTTGCTATTATAGTTGGATCTTATGATGTTTCTCCCCCCTCTACTCTCTTGTAATAGATTGAGTTTTCCCTTTGAAGTTATCTTATTGGATTGAGTCTTTAAGGATTTGAGAACACTTGATGTATGTCTTGCGTGGGATAACCGTGGTGACAATGGGTTATTCTATTGATTCACTTGATGTGTGTTTTGGTGATCAACTTTCGGGTTCCGCCCATGAACCTATGCATAGGGGTTGGCACACGTTTTCATCTTGACTCTCCGGTAGAAACTTTGGGACACTCTTTGAGGTCCTATGTGTTGGTTGAATAGATGAATCTGAGATTGTGTGATGCATATGTATAATCATACCCATGGATACTTGAGGTGACATTGGAGTATCTAGGTGACATTAGGGTTTTGGTTGATTTGTGTCTTAAGGTGTTATTCTAGTACGAACTCTAGGGCTGTTTGCGACGCTTATAGGAATAGCCCAATGGATTGATTGGAAAGAATAACTTTGAGGTGGTTTCGTACCCTACCATAATCTCTTCGTTTGTTCTCCGCTATTAGTGACTTTGGAGTGACTCTTTGTTGCATGTTGAGGGATAGTTATGTGATCCAATTATGTTATTATTGTTGAGGGAACTTGCACTAGTGAAAGTATGCACCCTAGGCCTTGTTTCAACGCATTGCAATACCGTTTACGCTCACTTTTATCATTAGTTACCTTGATGTTTTTATATTTTCAGATTACAAAAACCTTTATCTACCATCCATATACCACTTGTATCACCATCTCTTCGCCGAAGTAGTGCACCTATACAATTTACCATTGTATTGGGTGTGTTGGGGACACAAGAGACTCTTTGTTATTTGGTTGCAGGGTTGCTTGAGAGAGACCATCTTCATCCTACGCCTCTGTAACGCCCCGAGACTGTTGCGCCAGGTGTCTTCCAGTTATTCACCACCGTTGCCATGTCTTTCTCTTGCGTGTTGCATCTTGTCATGTTCATCATCCGCATTGCATCATCATGTTTTCAAAACTTGCATCTGTCCCGGTCTCCTCGTTCCATCCGTTGTCCGTTCTGAGCCCACACACACTTGCACGCGCCCACGGCACGTCCGAAATATTATTTTATAAGTGGCCAGAAAAATGTTCTCGGAATGGGTTGAAAGTTGGCGTGCGATGTTGTTATGTTGTAGGTAGGCCGCCTGCCAAGTTTCATCGCATTTGGAGTCCGTTTGACGCCCCAACGGATAACTATAGCGGCAATATAGCCGGTCTATCGTCGGACGTTTTCGGTCTCCAGAAATTGCTGCCGGGCCCTCTCTCTCTCTTCTCTCCTCTCAGCCTTGCCACAACCTACCTAGTCCATCCCCTACCCCTCTTCGCATCCGGAGCCGTCCAATGCGATCGCACGGTCCAAAAACCCCTCTTTGCATTAGTGCATCGAACCCTCGTGCACGTCCGAAACTTCCCCGGATCCGACCCAGGCAGTCGTCACCATTGTGTCCGGATCATCCCCAAACATCTACAAAACATCACTGTTTTCTTATTTGGCCTCCCTAGCCTGTTTTTCCTGATCGCCCGATTTTGATCGGAGGGACAAGATAGCCCCTAACCTAACCTACTCGCTATATATATTAGTCTAACCCGAGACCAAATCCCTAGTTTCTAGGGATCCCCCTAGCTGCCGCCGCCACTCTTCCTGTCTCCTCCTCATTGGGATCCTCCCCGATCCAAAATCCCTTCCTCATTTTCAGATCCACCCAATCCCTCCATCGATCCAACCAGCAGCTCCCCTCAAGCTCCACCTACAGCCCATCCTTCCCTGCTTCGTTCCCGGAGCCATTGGCACCGAGCTCCCCTTGCCTCGCTCGCCTCTCGTGCCGGAGACCTCTGCTCCCGCGCATCTCCGACCCTCCCCGAGCCTCCTCGCCGAAGTAGCAGCAGCCGGCAACCACCAGGTCGCCACGCCATGCCTTCTCTTCATTTACTCCCCCTGCTTCTCTCCCTCTCAACCTCTCTAATCTCTCTCGCCTCTCCCTTCTCTAGCAGGGACCCGACGCCAGGGACACTTGCGTCCCTAATCTTGTTGCGCCACCGCCTGGAGCTTCCCCGCCGGAGGCCTTCACCTCATCTGCGTCGCCGGTGTCCATCCCCGCCTGAACCTCGCGACCTCTCTGAACCCTGCGACCGCTGCATTGTCTCTACTTTGAACACGTCTCTGTCAGCAATCACAAGAGGTCGACGTGGCCCCGGAGCTCCTCTGTTGCCGTCCCCGACCTGCCTCGGTCCACCGGGAATCCATTCCCGTCCTCCTCCGTGCCGGATACGGCAAGCACCAGCCGGATCTTAAGCTGCCGCAAGCCCCGCTACCGGCCACCAAGTCCCCCGCGCCTCCTCTGCATCCAGCACCGCTCGCCTCCTCGGGCGCCCGCGCCTACCGCCGGTCGGCCATGGCCAGGTTGCCTCGCCTCCTCTCGCTCTCACTCCGGCCCTCTCTCTGTCCCTGCCTCTTGTCTGAGTTCTCCCTGCCATGGCCCTGCAGTTCCTCCCCGCCTCCAGGGCTCCGCGCTGCGCCACCGGAGACCAGCTACCGCCGCACCTGTCCCCTGCCTGGCTGCCTCGACCTACTTCTGTTCGTTTTCTTTAGAAACGCGCGGAGCGCACGCAGTCAGCGCCTCCGCTGCGCCCGTGTTGACCCGAGCCGCTGCGTCGGCGTGCCTCCCATCCACCACCTGAGGCCCAGCGGATCGGACTCCAGCCCAGCCTGCCTCTCCCACCGACCTGGGCCATAGCCCATGGTGAGCAGTCACCCAGAAACTTTGCACTGTTGGGCCGGCCTTTGTTTCGACCCATTCCTATTTTTTTCAGTTATGCGTTTTGTCTATTTTTCCAGGGAATTGCAGTTTTGCAGTTTAGCCCCTAAACTTCATGCATATCATAACTCACCAACCGTGCATCGGATGTAATTAATTTATATATGTAAAATGACTAGAATTTCATCTAGTTTCATAATATGTCTTTTTCATCCATGTTAAAAATGTTTAAAATGATGTTTGCATATATTTTCCCATATTGCCATGTAAAATGCTTTAATTCATAACTTAATAACCGTAGCTCGGTTTCTAATAAACTTTATATGTAAATGGGGTAGAATAATGTCTAGTTTAACATGGTGGCTTTACTTTGCATGTTTAATAACTCTAAAATATGGTTTAGGGAAGAACAGTACCAAATCCATAATTATGCTTATGAGGATTTTCCGGACTTGTTGCTTGTTGTTCCGGCCTCATTTAAACTTGCCTAGATAGGTAGTTTTACTTTGCTTCACCTCTTGCCATGCTTAACAACATTTAATATTGTTGGGTACATAAATGAGAGAGACCTAAATAAGTCACGTGGTGTTTCGTCATTATGCAACGGAGTTGCATATTGGGCTCCACTTAATTTGTAGTATTGTTTGTTGCACTTTGCCATGCCATGCATATTTAAACCGGACATGCATCATACTTGGTTGTGCATCATGCCATGTTTATGTGATGTTTGTTTACTATGTTGTTTGCTTCTTTCCAGTGTTTCTTCTTCGGGTTAGTTCCGATAACGTTGTGTTTGTGAAGATCCATTCGACTACGTCCGTTTGTCTTCTACATGGACTCGTTCTTCTTCCTTGCGGGATCTTAGGCAAGATGACCATACCCTCGAAATCACTTCTATCTTTGCTTGCTAGTTGCTCGCTCTATTGCTATGCCTATGCTGCGATACCTACCACTTGCTATATCATGCCTCCCATATTGCCATGTCAAGCCTCTAACCCACCTTGTCCTAGAAAATCGTTGTTTGTCTATGTTACCGCTTTGCTCAACCCCTCTTATAGCGTTGCTAGTTGCAGGTGAAGATGGAGTTTGTTCCATGTTGGGATATCACAATATCTCTTATTTTTAACTAATGCATCTATATACTTGGTAAAGGGTGGAAGGCTCGGCCTTATGCCTGGTGTTTTGTTCCACTCTTGCCGCCCTAGTTTCCGTCATACCGGTGTTATGTTCCTTGATTTTGCGTTCCTTACGCGGTTGGGTTATAATGGGAACCCCTTGACAGTTCGCCTTGAATAAAACTCCTCCAGCAAGGCCCAACCTTGGTTTAACCATTTGCCACCTAGCCTTTTTTTCTTCCCTTGGGTTTCCGGAGCACGAGGGTCATCTTTATTTTAACCCCCTCGGGCCAGTGCTCCTCTGAGTGTTGGTCCAACTTGTCAGCCACCAGTGGCCACCAGGGGCAACTCTGGGTTGGCCTACCGGAAGTTTGGACAATCCGGTGTGCCCTGAGAACGAGATATGTGCAGCTCCTATCGGGATTTGTCGGCACATTCGGGTGGCTTTGCTGGTCTTGTTTTACCATTGTCGAAATGTCTTGTAACCGGGATTCCGAGTCTGATCGTGTCTTCCTGGGAGAAGGAATATCCTTCGTTGACCGTGAGAGCTTGTGATGGGCTAAGTTGGGACACCCCTGCAGGGTTTTGAACTTTCGAAAGCCGTGCCCGCGGTTATGGGAAGATGGGAATTTGTTAATATCCGGTTGTAGAGAACTTGACACTTTACTTAATTAAAATGCATCAACCGCGTGTGTGGCCGTGATGGTCTCTTTCCGGCGGAGTTCGGGAAGTGAACACGGTGTTGGAGTTATGCTTGAATGTAAGTAGTTTCAGGATCACTTCTTGATCACTTTTAGTTCACGAACGTGCTTTGCCTTCTCTTCTCGCTCTCATTTGCGTAAGATAGCCACCATGCATGCTAGTGCTTGCTGCAGCTCCACCTCATAACTTTTCCCTACCCGTAAACTTAAATAGTATTGATCGCGAGGGTGTGAGATTGCTGAGACCCCGTGACTCACAGTTTACTTCCAAAACCAGTTGCGGGTGCCGATGATACCAGTGCAGGTGACACAACCGAGCTCAAGGAGGATCTCGATGAAGATCGTGTTCGTTGTGTTGTTTCATTTCCAGTTGATTAGTAGTGGAGCCCAGTCGGGGCGATCGGGGATCTATTGCATTGGGGTTGTCTTTCTTATTTTGGTTCCGTAGTTGGACCTTGATTGTATTCTAGATGATGTAATGCTATATTTATGTATTGTGTGAAGTGGCAATATAAGCCAACTCTGTACCTCTTTCTTATTCAGTACATGGGATGTGTAAAGATTACCCCTCTTGCGACATGCCTACAATGCGGTTATGCCTCTAAGTCGTGCTCCGATACGTGGGAGATATAGCCGCATCGTGGGTGTTACAGCCTCCTATGGATTGATAAACCTTAGCTCATCCACTTGAGGGAAATTTGCTACTGTCCTACAAACCTCTGCACTTGGAGGCCCAACAACGTCTACAAGAAGAAGGTTGTGTAGTCGACATCAAGCTCTTTTCTGGCGTCGTTGCCGGGGAGGTTAGTGCTTGAAGGTATATCTTTAGATCTTGCAATCAAATCTTTTTGTTTCTTGTTTTAGCACTAGTCTAGTTTATAAAAGGAAACTACAAAAAATATGGAATTGAGTTTGCCTCATACGCTTCATCTTTTTAATATCTTTCGTGAGTATGATGGAAAGGAAAATTGTGCGGAAGTGTTAGAAGAAGAATGCATTAAAATGTTTGGCACTAAATCTTTGAATGATGAGCATGATTGCAATGTTGTTAGTATGAACTCCTTGAATATCCATAGTACTAATGATGATTGCACTAGTTATGATGAAAATGTCTCCTATAAACATGTCAATTTTTGTGGAGTGCATTGGGTTTGCAAGTACACACCAATTAGGGAAGATAGATTTTGCAAGAAGCATAAGTACTTAGAAACTAAATTGTTGCAAGAAAGGATAGATGTTTGTGCTGAAAATTTAAATTTTCTTGGCCATACTTGTGAGCTTTGCAATGAACGTGGTCATTTAACCATCCGATGCAAATTGTTTCATGATCTAATCGTTTCCAAAAATTGTGATGATTTGATTTCTCTTGCACATCATAATGAACTTAGTTTGCTTATGGGTTACAAAGAAATGAAACGTATAACTAACTATCTTCGAGCATTTGCCCGTGATAAACTTCTTGGCTTTGATCTAGAGGAAATTTATATGTATTGTGCGGTGAATTGTATTCAAAATCCTTATATTGCCAACTACATAAAGAAAAGAAAACAAATAGAAGATGAATAGAATACTAATGAAAGGGAAGAGACTTCCCAATACCCTGCTATTATTTCTTATGATGAATCCGGTAACGAGGAGGAGCCTCCTATTCAACCAATCTCATTAATAAGGAGCTCCGAAAAGAGGATTGAACCCACACATGATGTGGTGAAGAAGAAGAAAAGAAAAAGCAAGAGAGGTAAAAAGATATCTCTCCCAAATAATGTTTCTCCTATTACCATTGTGCCTCATGAAAATATAATTGTGGAAGATAATGATACTTCTTATGATCTTGAAAATCTTTTTGGCACTTGCTTGGAAGAATATGATAATTTCTATACTATTGGTGCTATCCATACTATTAATGATGAAAGTGATTATGCTTATGATATGAAAAGGCCCAAGCTTGGGATGCTATGTTTGATGAAGATGATGTTTTTGAGAATATATTTGCTGCAATTAATGTCAGTCCCAAGCTTGGGGAGGCTATGTTTAATGAATATGATATTTGTAGTCTCCCAAGTTTTGATATGCAAATTTATTATGATGATAGCATGCCTCCTACTTATTATGATAATTATGAATGTGGATTTGGAGAGGTCATGACTTTATTTAGTGATGATTCCACTATCTTGGAAGAGGTTTCAATTGATTATGATGAGAACAAAGTTGCTACTTATGATAATTATTGTGATGATACATATGCTATAAAAAGTAGTGATGATTATATTTATAAAACTTGTCATGATTATGATTACTCTTTTTCTGAACATTAATCTTTTAATGTGGAAACAATTTATAGTATTCGAGTTTCTTATGATACTTCCACTATTCCGAATGACAAGAATCTTGCTTATGTGGAGAGTAGTAAATTTTCTATGCTTGTAGATCATGAAAAGAATGCTTTAGGTGCTGGTTATATTGTTGAATTAATTCATGATGATACTGAAAATTATTATGAGGGAGGAACTTATGCTTGTAGGAATTGCAATAATATCAAGTTTCCTCTCTATGTGCTTAAAGTTTTGAAGCTATGCTTGTTTTACCTTCCTATGCAAGTTGATTCTTGTTCCCACAAGTTGTTTTCTCACAAAATACCTATGCATAGGAAGTGGGTTAGGCCTAAATGTGACAGTCATATTCTTCATGATGCTCTCTTTATGTTTCAATTCTTATCCTTTATGTGAGCATCGTTGAAATCATCATCCCTAGCTAGGGGCGTTAAACGTTAGCGCTTGTTGGGAGGCAACCCAATTTTTATTTTAGTTCCCTTCTTTTTGTTCCTGTTTAGTAATAAATAATTCATATAGCCTCTGTTTATATGTAGTTTTTATATTTTAATTAGTGTTTGTGCCAAGTAGAACCGTTGGGAAGACTTGGGGAATGTCTTGTTGATCTTGCTGTAAAAAAATAGAAACTTTAGCGCTCACGAGAATTGCTGCCATATTTTATTGGAGAGTGATATTTGGTTAATTCTTTTTGAATATGATTAATAGATAAATTACTCACGTCCAGAAATTTATTTTTGAATTTTTGGGGTTCCAGAAGTTTGCGTTAGCTACAGATTACTATAGACTATTCTGTTTTTGACAGACTCTGTTTTTCGTGTGTTGTTTGCTTATTTTGATGAATCTCTGGCTAGTAAAAGAGTTTATAAACCATAGAGAAGTTGGAATACAGTAGTTTTAACACCAATATAAATAAATAATGAGTTCATTACAGTACCTTGAAGTTGTGTTTTGTTTTGTTTCGCTAACGGAGCTCACGAGATTTTCTACTTTAAGTTTTGTGTTGTGAAGTTTTCAAGTTTTGAGTAAAAGATTTGATGGATTATGGAAAAAGGAGTGTAAAGAGCCTAATCTTGGGGATGCCCATGGCACCCCAAGATAATCTAAGGACACCTAAAAGCCAAAGCTTGGGGATGCCCCAGAAGGCATCCCCTCTTTCGTCTTCGTTCATCGGTAACTTTACTTGGAGCTATATTTTTATTTACCACATGATATGTGTTTTGCTTGGAGCGTCAACTTATTTTGTTAGGATTTGCTTGCTGTTTGAATAAAATACAAAGATCTGAAATTATTAAATGTTAGAGAGTCTTCATATAGTTGCATAATCGTTCGACTACTCATTGATCTTCACTTATATCTTTCGGAGTAGTTTGTCATTTGCTCTAGTGCTTCACTTATATCCTTTTAGAGCTCGGTGGTGGTTTTATTTTATAGAAATAGATGAATTCTCATGCTTCATTTATATTATTTTGAGAGTCTTTTAGAACAGCATGGTAATGTGCTTTGGTTATGAATTAAGTCCTAATATGATGGGCATCCAAGAGGGATATAATAAAAACTATCATATAAAGTGCATTTAATACTATGAGAAGTTTGATACTTTATAATTGTTTTGTGATATGAAGATGGTGATATTAGAGTCATGCTAGTTGAGTAGTTGTGAATTTGAGAGATACTTGTGTTGAACTTTGTGATTCCCGTAGCATGCATGTATGGTGAACCGTTATGTGATGAAGTCGGAGCATGATTTATTTATTGATTGTCTTCCTTATGAGTGGCGGTCGGGGACGAGCGATGGTATTTTCCTACCAATCAATCCCCCTAGGAGCGTGCGCGTAGTACTTTGTTTCGGTAACTAATAGATTTTTGCAATAAGTATGTGAGTTCTTTATGACTAATGTTGAGTCCATGGATTATACGCACTCTCACCCTTCCACCATTGCTAGCCTCTCTAGTACCGCGCAACTTTCGCCGGTTCCATCAACCCACCATATATCTTCCTCAAAACAACCACCATACCTACCTATTATGGCATTTCCATAGCCATTCTGAGATATATTGCCATGCAACTTTCCACCGTTCCGTTTACTATGACACGCTCCATCATTGTCATATTGCTTTGCATGACCATGTAGTCGACATTGTATTTGTGGCAAAGCCACCGTTCATAATTCTTTCATACATGTCACTCATGAATCATTGCACATCTCGGTACACTGCCGGAGGCATTCATATAGAGTCATATTTTGTTCTAAGTATCGAGTTGTCATTCTTGAGTTGTAAGTAAATAAAAGTGTGATGATCATCATTATTAGAGCATTGTCGCAGTGAGGAAAGGATGATGGAGACTATGATTCCCCCATAAGTCGGGATGAGGCTCCAGACAAAAAAAAGGAGAGAAAAAAGAGACCATAAAAAAAGAAAAGGCCCAAATAAAAAAAATAAAAAAATTAAAAAAATTAAAAAAAATAAAAAAAATAAAAAATGAGAGAAAAAGAGAGAAGGGGCAATGCTACTATCCTTTTACCACACTTGTGCTTCAAAGTAGCACCATGATCTTCATGATAGAGATTCTCATATGTTGTCACTTTCATATACTAGTGGGAATCTTTCATTATAGAACTTGGCTTGTATATTCCAATGACGGGTTTCTTCAAAATGCCATAGGTCTTCGTGAGCAAGCGAGTTGGATGCACACCCACTAGTTTCTTTTGTTGAGCTTTCATACATTTATAGATCTAGTGCATCCGTTGCATGGCAATCCCTACTCACTCACATTGATATCTATTAATGGGAATCTCCATAGCCCGTTGATACGCCTAGTTGATGTGAGACTATCTTCTCCCTTTTTGTCTTCTCCACAACCACCATTCTATTCCACCTATAGTGCTATATCCATGGCTCACGCTCATATATTGCGTGAAGATTGAAAATGTTTGAGAACATCAAAAGTATGAAACAATTGCTTGGCTTGTCATTGGGGTTGTGCATGATTTAAATACTTTGTGTGGTGAAGATGGAGCATAGCCAGACTATATGATTTTGTAGGGATAGCTTTCTTTGGCCATGTTATTTTGAGAAGACATGATTGCTTTGTTAGTATGCTTGAAGTATTATTATTTTTATGTCAATATTAAACTTTTGTCTTGAATCTTATGGATCTAAATATTCTTGCCACAATAAAGAGAATTACATGGATAAATATGTTAGGTAGCATTCCACATCAAAAATTCTATTTTTATAATTTACGTACTCGAGGACGAGAAGGAATTAAGCTTGGGGATGCTGATACGTCTCCAACGTATCTATAATTTTTGTTTTTTACATGCTATTATATTATCTATTTTGGATGTTTATGGGCTTTATTATACACTTTTATATTATTTTTGGGACTAACCTATTAACCCAGAGCCTAGTGCTAGTTTCTATTTTTTCCTTGTTTTAGAGTATCGCAGAAAAGGAAAATCAAACGGAGTCCAATTGACCTGAAACTTCACGGAACTTATTTTTGGACCAGAAGAAGCCCACAGAGTATCGAAGATGGACCAGGAGAGTCCTGGGCTGCCCACGAGGGTGGGGGCGCGCCCACCCCCCTGGGCACGCCCCCTGCCTCGTGGACAGCCCGGAGGTCCACCGACGTACTTCTTCCTCCCATATATACCCATATACCCTAAAAACTTCGGGGATCACAATAGATCGGGAGTTCCGCCGCCAGAAGCCTCCGTAGCCACCGAAAACCAATCTAGACCCGTTCTGGCACCCTGCCGGAGGGGGGAACCCCTCACCGGTGGCCATCTTCATCATCCCGGCGCTCTCCATGACGAGGAGGGAGTAGTCCACCCTCGGGGCTGAGGGTATGTACCATTAGCTATGTGTTTGATCTCTCTCTCTCTCTCATGTTCTTGAGGTGGTACAAGCTTGATGTATCGCGAGCTTTGCTATTATAGTTGGATCTTATGATGTTTCTCCCCCCTCTACTCTCTTGTAATAGATTGAGTTTTCCCTTTGAAGTTATCTTATTGGATTGAGTCTTTAAGGATTTGAGAACACTTGATGTATGTCTTGCGTGGGATAACCGTGGTGACAATGGGTTATTCTATTATTCTCCTACGAACTCTAGGGCTGTTTGTGATGCTTATAGGAATAGCCCAACGGATTGATTGGAAAGAATAACTTTGAGGTGGTTTCGTACCCTACCATAATCTCTTCGTTTGTTCTCCGCTATTAGTGACTTTGGAGTGACTCTTTGTTGCATGTTGAGGGATAGTTATGTGATCCAATTATGTTATTATTGTTGAAGGAACTTGCACTAGTGAAAGTATGAACCCTAGGCCTTGTTTCAATGCATTGCAATACTGTTTATGCTCACTTTTATCAATAGTTACCTTGCTGTTTTTATATTTTCAGATTACAAAAACCTTTATCTACCATCCATATACCACTTGTATCACCATCTCTTCGCCGAACTAGTGCACCTATACAATTTACCATTGTATTGGGTGTGTTGGGGACACAAGAGACTCTTTGTTATTTGGTTGCAGGGTTGCTTGAGAGAGACCATCTTCATCCTACGCCTCCTAGGGATTGATAAACCTTAGTTCATCCACTTGAGGGAAATTTGCTACTGTCCTACAAACCTCTGCACTTGGAGGCCCAACAACGTCTACAAGAAGAAGGTTGTGTAGTAGACATCAGTGGCTCGGGGCTCCGATGGTGTGAGCTGCCGGAGTGGAGGCAAGGCGGCGACTGCCTTGATCCCATCCGGATCGAGTACCTGGGGCGTCGGCTGTAATTGAGGAGAAGGTGGGCGGCGGCGCTGGTTGGCCGAATCGAGGGAATCGGGAGGGATCCCGAGGGAGAAAGTAGTGGCGCTGGTTGGGTGGAACTGGCAGGGGAGATCCCGAGGGGGGATTTGGTGAAGTGGCGGCGGCGATGGGTGGATGTGACAGGAGGCCTAAAATTTAGTGTTAGGGGGCTATATATAGCATGTAGGTAAAAGGAGGGGGATTTGGATCATTGGATCGGGATCGGACGATCGATAATAAAAGGTTAGGAGAGTACAATAGAGAAACGCACATATTTTAGGGATGTTTGGGGATGATCTGAGTCCAACGGTGACAACTGCCCAGGTCGGGTTCGGGACAGCTTTCGCATGCATGCGAGGGGTTCAATGCACTGTACAAGGAAGGGTTTCGGGGCCTGGCGGTTGGTAGCTGACTGTGTAGATGGTCTAGGGAGGAAAGAGAGGGAAAGCCCGGCAACAGTTTTCGGAGACCGAAAACGTCCGACGTATGACCGGTTATACTGCCGCTATAGTTATCCGTTGGGGTGTCAAACGGACTCCGAATGCGACGAAACTTGCCAGGCGGCCTACCGAAAATATAACAACACCGCATGCCAACATTCAACCCATTCCGAGAACATTTTTCGTCCACTTATTGCTATTTCGGAGGTGCCGCGGGCGCGTGCAAGTTTGTTGATACGTCTCCAATGTATCTATAATTTTTGATTGTTCCATGCTATATTATATTCTGTTTTGGAAATTATTGGGCTTTATTATACACTTTTATATTATTTTTGGGACTAACCTATTAACCGGAGGCCCAGCCCAGAATTACCGTTTTTTGCCTATTTTAGGGTTACGCAGAAAAAGAATATCAAACGGAGTCCAAATGGAACGAAACCTTCGGGAACGTGATTTTCGGAACGAACATGATCTAGAGGACTTGGACCCTACGTCAAGCAATCAACAAGGAAATCATGAGGTAGGGGGCGCGACTACCCCGCCCAGGCGCGCCCTCCACCCTCGTGGGCCCCCTGTTGCTCCACCGACGTACTCCTTCCTCCTATATATACCTACGTACCCCCAAACTACCAGATACGGAGCCAAAACCCTAATTCCACTGCCGTAACTTTCTGTATCCACGAGAACCCATCTTGGGGCCTTTTCCGAAGCTCCGCCGGAGGGGGCATCGATCACGGAGGGCTTCTACATCAACACCATAGCCCTTCGGATGAACTGTGAGTAGTTTACTTTGGACCTATGGGTCCATAGTTATTAGCTAGATGGCTTCTTCTCTCTTTTTGGATCTCAATACAAAGTTCTCCCCCTCTCTTGTGGAGATCTATTCGATGTAATCTTCTTTTGCGGTGTGTTCGTTGAGACCGATGAATTCTGGGTTTACGATCAAGTTTATCTATGAACAATATTTGAGTCTTCTCTGAATTCTTTTATGTATGATTGGTTATCTTTGCAAGTCTCTTCGAAATATCAGTTTGGTTTGGCCTACTAGATTGATCTTTCTTGCAATGGGGTAAGTGCTTAACTTTGGGTTCAATCTTGCGGTGTCCTTTCCCAGTGACAGTAGGGGCAGCAAGGCACGTATTGTATTGTTGCCATTGAGGATAACAAGATGGGGTTTATATCATATTGCATGAGTTTATCCCTCTAGATCATGTCATCTTGCTTAAAGCGTTACTCTGTTCTCTTGAACTTAATACTCTAGATGCATGCTGGATAGCGGTCGATGTGTGGAGTAATAGTAGTAGATGCAGGCAGGAGTCGGTCTACTTGTCTCGGACGTGATGCCTATATACATGATCATACCTAGATATTCTCATAACTATGCTCAATTCTGTCAATTGCTCAAAAGTAATTTGTTCACCCACCGTAAATACCTATGCTCTTGAGAGAAGCCACTAGTGAAACCTATGTCCCCCGGGTCTATCTTCCATCATATTAATCTTCCAATCCTTAGTTATTCCCTTTGCCATTTATTTTACTTTGCATCTTTCATTTCTCTTTACCATAAAAATACCAAAAACATTATCTTATCATATCTATCATATCTCACTCTCGTAAGTGACCGTGTAGGGATTGACAACCCCTTATCGCGTTGGTTGTGAGGATTTATTTGTTTGTGTAGGTGCGATGGACTTGTGCGCGGCCTCCTACTGGATTGATACCTTGGTTCTCAAAAACTGAGGGAAATACTTACGCTACTTTGCTGCATCACGTTTTCCTCTTCAAGGGAAAACCAACGTAGTGCTCAAGAGGTAGCAAGAAGGATTTCTGGCATCGTTGCCGGGGAGGTTTGCGCAAGACAAGTCAAGATTTGACTCCCGACAACGAGTCACTTGTGGCGTCGTTGAAAGTCAAGACATACCAAGTACCCATCACAAACCCTTATCTCCCGCATTACATTATTTGCCATTTGCCTCTCGTTTTCCTCTCCCCCACTTCACCCTTGCCGTTTTATTCGCCCTCTCTCTCTCCGTCCTCCCTCTCTTTCTCTATTTGCCTCTTTTTGCCCGTTTCTTGTTTGCTTGTGTGTTGGATTGCTTGCTTGTCACAATGGCTCAAGATAATACTAAATTGTGTGACTTAACCAATACCAACAACAATGATTTCCTTAGCACTCTGATTGCTCCTCTTACCGATACTGAATCTTGTGGAATCAATGTTGATTTGTTGAATCTTGTCATGAAAGATCAATTCGACGGCCTTCCTAGTGAAGATGCCACTACCCATATGAATAGCTTCGTTGATTTATGTGATATGCAAAAGAAGAAAGATGTGGATAATGATATTGTTAAATTGAAACTATTTCCTTTTTCACTTAGAGATCGTGCTAAAGCTTGGTTTTCGTCTTTGACTAAAAATAGTATTGATTCATGGAATAAGTGCAAAGATGCTTTTATCTCTAAGTATTTTCCTCCCGCTAAGATCATCTCTCTTAGAAATGATATTATGAATTTTAAGCAACTTGGTCATGAACATGTTGCACAAGCTTGGGAGAGGATGGAATTAATGATACGTAATTGCCCTACACATGGTTTGAATTTGTGGATGATTATACAAAAATTTTATGCCGGATTGAATTTTGCTTCTAGAAGTCTTTTAGATTCGGCCGCAGGAGGCACTTTTATGGAAATCACTTTAGGAGAAGCTACTAAACTCCTAGATAATATTATGGTTAATTATTCTCAATGGCACACTGAAAGATCTACTAATAAGAAAGTGCGTGCGATAGAAGAAATTAATGTTTTGAGTGGAAAGATAGATGAACTTATGAAATTATTTGCTAATAAAATTGTTTCTTCTGATCCTAATGATATGCCTTTGTATACTTTGATTGAGAATAATAATGAATCTTTGGATGTGAATTTTGTTGGTATGAATAATTTTGGTAACAACGCGTATAGAGGAAACTTTAATCCTAGGCCGTATCCTAGTAATTCCTCTAATAATTATGGTAATTCCTACAACAATTCTTATGGAAATTATAATAAGATGCCCTCTGATTTTCAATCTAATATTAAAGAATTTATTACTTCGCAAAAGAATTTCAATGCTTTGATTGAAGAAAAATTGCTTAAGATTGATGAGTTGGCTAGGAACGTTGATAGAATTTCTCTTGATGTTGATTCTTTGAAACTTAGATCTATTCCACCTAAGCATGATATCAATGAGTCTCTCAAAGCCATGAGAATTTCCATTGATGAGTGCAAAGAAAGAACCGCTAGGATGCGTGCTAAGAAAGATTGCTTTATAAAAGCGTGTTCTTCTAGTTTCCATGATAATAAAGATGAAGATCTAAAAGTTATTGATGTGTCCCCTATTAAATCTTTGTTTTGCAATATGAATCTTGATAATGATGGGAATTAATATGATCCACCTTTACTTAGAAGACATTTCAAAAATTCGAAGTCTATAGATCTTGATGCTAAAATTGTTAAAAGTGGGATTGAATAAGTCAAAACTTTAAATATTAATGAACCCACTATTTTGGATTTCAAGGAATTTAATTATGATAATTGCTCTTTGATAGATTTTATTTCCTTGTTGCAATCCATGCTAAATTCTCCTCATGCTTATAGTCAAAATAAAGCTTTTACTGAACATATCGTTGACGCTTTGATGCAATCTTATGAAGAAAAACTTGAGTTGGAAGTTTCTATCCCTAGAAAACTTTATGATGAGCGGGAACATACTATTAAAATTAAAATTAAAGATCATGAATGCTATGCTTTGTGTGATTTGGGTGCTAGTGTTTCCACGATTCCAAAGACTTTGTGTGATTTGCTAGGTTTCCGCGATTTTGATGATTGCTCTTTAAACTTGCACCTTGCGGATTCCACTATTAAGAAACCTATGGGAAGAATTAATGATGTTCTTATTGTTTCAAATAGGAATTATGTGCCCGTGGATTTTATTGTTCTTGACATATATTGCAATCCTTCATGTCCTATTATTCTTGGTAGACCTTCCCTTAGAACGATTGGTGCAATTATTGATATGAAGGAAGGGAATATTAGATTCCAATTTCCGTTAAGGAAAGGAACACTTCCCTAGAAAGAAAATTAAATTACCTTATGAATCTATTATGAGAGCCACTTATGGATTGCCTTCCAAAGATGGCAATACCTAGATCTATCCTTGCTTTTATGCCTAGCTAGGGGCGTTAAACGATAGCGCTTGTTGGGAGGCAACCCAATTTTATTTTTATTCCTTTCTTTTTGCTCCTGTTTAGTAATAAATAATTTATCTAGCCTCTGTTTTGGTTGTGTTTTTTTGTTTAATTAGTGTTTGTGCCAAGTAGAACTGTTGGGAAGACTTGGGGAAAGTCTTTTTAATCTTGCTGTAAAAAACAGAAACTTTAGCGCTCACGAGAATTGTTGCCATTTTGATTTGGAAAGTGATATTTAGTTAATGCTTTTTTCAGATTATTAATAGATAAATTCCTCACGTTCAGCAATTTATTTTAGAATTTTTGGGGTTCCAGATCTTGCGTTAGCTACAGGTTACTACAGACTGTTCTGTTTTTGAAAGATTCTGTTTTCCGTGTGTTGTTTGCTTATTTTGATGAATCTATGGCTAGTAAAATAGTTTATAAACCATAGAAAACTTGGAATACAGTAAGTTTAACACCAATATAAATAAAGAATGATTTCAGTACAGTACCTTGAAGTGGTCTTTTGTTTTCTTTCGCTAACGGAGCTCATGAGATTTTCTACTTTGAGTTTTGTGTTGTGAAGTTTTCAAGTTTTGGGTAAAGATTTGATGGATTATGGAACAAGGAGTGGCAAGAGCCTAAGATTGGGATGCCCATGGCACCCCCAAGATAATCTAAGGACACCTAAAAGCCAAAGCTTGGGGATGCCCCGGAAGGCATCCCCTCTTTTCGTCTACTTCTATCGGTAACTTTACTTGGAGCTATATTTTTATTCACCACATGATATGTGTTTTGCTTGGAGCATCTTGTATGATTTGAGTCTTTGCTTTTTAGTTTACCACAATCATCCTTGCTGTACAAACCTTTTAAGAGAGCCATACATGATTTGGAATTTGTTAGAATACTCTATGTGCTCCGCTTATATCTTTTGAGTTATATAGTTTTGCTCTAGTACTTCACTTATATCTTTTAGAGCACGTCGGTGGATTTGTTTTATAGAAACTATTGTTCTCTCATGCTTCAGTTAGATTATTTTGAGAGTCCTACATAACAGCATGGTAATTTGCTTTAATTATGTTGGGCATTCAAGATTAATAAAAAAATTATTATGAGTGTGTTGAATATTATGAGAAGTTTGATACTTGATAATTGTTTTGAGATATGGAGATGGTAATATTAAAGTCATGCTAGTTGAGTAGTTGTGAATTTGAGAAATACTTGTGTTAAAGTTTGTGATTCCCATAGCATGCACGTATGGTGAACCGTTATGTGATGAAGTCGGAGCATGATTTATTTATTTATTGTCTTCCTTATGAGTGGCGGTCGGGGACGAGCGATGGTCTTTTCCTACCAAACTATCCCCCTAGGAGCATGCGCGTAATACTTTGCTTTGATAACTTGTAGATTTTTGCAATAAGTATATGAGTTCTTTATGACTAAGGTTGAGTCCATGGATCATACGCACTTTTCTTCCTTCCACCATTGCTAGCCCCTCTAATACCACGCTCCTTTCGCCGGTATCATACACCCACCATATACCTTCCTCAAAACAGCCTCCATACCTACCTATCATGGCATTTCCATAGGCATTCCGAGATATATTGCCATGCAACTTTCCACCGTTCCGTTTACTATGACACGCTCCATCATTGTCATATTGCTTTGCCTGATCATGTAGTTGACATTGTATTTGTGGGAAAGCCACCATTCATAATTCTTTCATACATGTCACTCTTGATTCATTGCATATCCCGGTACACCGTCGGAGGCATTCACATAGATTCATATTTTGTTCTAAGTATTGACTTGTAATTGTTGAGTTGTAAGTAAATAAAAGTGTGATGATCATCATTTTTAGAGCATTGTCCCAAGTGAGGAAAGGATGATGGAGACTATGATCCCCCCACAAGTCGGGATGAGACTCCGGACGAAAAAAAAGAGGCCATAAAAAAGGCCCAAATATATATATATATGAGAGAGAGAGAGAAAGAAAGGGACAATGCTACTGTCCTTTTACCACACTTGTGCTTCAAAGTAGCACCATGATCTTCATAATAGAGAGTCTCCTATGTTAACACTTTCATATACTAGTGGGAATTTTTCATTATAGAACTTGGCTTGTATATTCCAAGGATGGGTGTCGGTGTCAAAACCGGCGGATCTCGGGTAGGGGGTCCCGAACTGTGTGTCTAAGGCGGATGGTAATAGGAGGCAGGGGACACGATGTTTTACCCAGGTTCGGGACCTCTTGATGGAGGTAAAACCCTACGTCCTACTTGATTTATTCTTGATGATATGAGTATTACAAGAGTTGATCTACCATGAGATCGGAGAGGCTAAACCCTAGAAGCTAGCATATGGTATGATTGTATGTTGTCCTACGAACTAAAACCCTCTGGTTTATATAAACACCGGAGGGGCTAGGGTTACACAAGGTCGGTTACAAACGAGGAGATATACATATCCATATTGCCTAGCTTGCCTTCCACGCCAAGTAGAGTCCCATCCAGACACGAGACGAAGTCTTCAATCTTGTATCTTCATAGTCCAACAGTCCGGCCAAAGGATATAATCCGGCTGTCCGGATACCCCCTAATCCAGGACTCCCTCAATGGGCTTCCTCAAAATGCCCTAGGTCTTCGTGAGCAAGCGAGTTGGATGCACACCCACTTAGTTCCTTTTCTTGAGCTTTCATATACTTATAGCTCTAGTGCATCCGTTGCATGGCAATCCCTGCTCACTCACATTGATATCTATTGATGGGCATCTCCATGGCCCGTTGATATGCCTAGTTGATGTGAGACTATCTTCCCCCTTTTTTTGTCTCCTCCACAACCACCATTCTATTCCACCTAAAGTGCTATGTCCATGGCTCACGCTCATGTATTGCGTGAAGATTGAAAAAGTTTGAGAACACCAAAAGTATGAAACAATTGCTTGGCTTGTCATCGGGGTTGTGCATGATTTAAATACTTTGTGTGGTGAAGATAGAGCATAGCCAGACTATATGATTTTGTAGGGATAACTTTCTTTGGCCATGTTATTTTGAAGAGACATAATTGCTTAGTTAGTATGCTTGAAGTATTATTATTTGTATGTCAATATTGAACTTTTGTCTTGAATCTTTCGGATCTGAATATTCATACCACAATTAAGAAGAATTACATTGAAATTATGCCAAGTAGCATTCCACATCAACAATTCTGTTTTTATCATTTACCTACTCGAGGACGAGAAGGAATTAAGCTTGGGGATGCTTGATACATCTCCAACGTATCTATAATTTTTGATTGTTCCATGCTATATTATATTATGTTTTGGACATTATTGGGCTTTATTATACACTTTTATAGTATTTTTTGGGACTAACCTATTAACCGGAGGCCCAGCCCAGAATTGTTTTTTTTTGCCTATTTAGGGTTTCGCAGAAAAAGAATAACAAACGAAGTCCAAACGGAATGAAACCTTCGGGAACGTGATTTTAGGAACGAACATGATCCAGAGGACTTGGACCCTACGTCAAGCAATCAACGAGGAAGGCATGAGGTAGGGGGCGCGCCTACCCCCCCAAGCGCGCCCTCCACCCTCGTGGGCCTCCTGTTGCTCCACCGACGTACTCCTTCCTCCTATATATACCTACGTACCCCCAAACTACTAGATACGGAGCCAAAACCCTAATTCCACCGCCATAACTTTTTGTATCCATGAGATCCCATCTTGGGGCCTTTTCCGGAGCTCCGCCGGAGGGGGCATCGATCACGGAGGGCTTCTACATCAACACCATAGCCCTTCCGATGAAGTGTGAGTAGTTTACTTCAGACCTACGGGTCCATAGTTATTAGCTAGATGGCTTCTTCTCTCTTTTTGGATCTCAATACAAAGTTCTCCCCCTCTCTTGTGGAGATCTATTCGATGTAATCATCTTTTGCGGTGTGTTTGTTGAGACCAATGAATTGTGGGTTTATGATCAAGTTTATCTATGAATAATATTTGAATCTTCTCTGAATTCTTTTCTGTATGATTGGTCATCTTTGCAAGTCTCTTCGAATTATCAGTTTGGTTTGGCCTACTAGATTGATGTTTCTTGCAATGGGAGAAGGGCTTAGCTTTGGTTTCAATCTTGCGGTGTCCTTTCCCAGTGACAGTAGGGGCAGCAAGGCACGTATTGTATTGTTGCCATCAAGGATAACAAGATGGGGTTTATATCATATTGAATGAGTTTATCCCTCTACATCATGTCATCTTGCTTAAAGCGTTACTCTGTTCTCTTGAACTTAATACTCTAGATGCATGCTGGATAGCGGTCGATGTGTGGAGTAATAGTAGTAGATGCAAGCAGGAGTCGGTTGTCACATCCCTAGTTCTGGTAATGCCTAGTGCTAGCATCTGGTGTTGCATCATGTTTAAATTTTATCTAAATTTGAAATAGGGGTGATCAATCCCTAGCACCAAAAGAACTCAACCTAGGGTTTATTGAAAATGTTTTTAAGTTGAACCTAGTTGAGTTCTTTTGGTGCTAGGGATTGATCACCCCTATTTCAAATTTAGATAGGGGTTTATTGAAAATGTTTTTAAGTTGAACCTAGTTGAGTTCTTTTGGTGCTAGGGATTGATCACCCCTATTTAAAATTTAGATAAAATTTAAACATGATGCAACAAAAGATGCTAGCACTAGGCATTACCAGAACTAGGGATGTGACAACTCACCCCCACTAAACAAGAATCTCACCCCGAGATTCAATACGTGAGGTAAGAAGACAGGGAGGCACAAAGCTAACACAAACTTCACGATCCAGGTTGCACTTCATAAGAACGTTGATTCGATCGTCATCCTTGTCTTGACATCTTGTTCTGAGAACTCCATCCAGCATGACAATGAGAAGAAAGGGAAAACTCTAGAAGAATCAATCTTCATGAAGATCGAGCAACTGACGATCAACTTACGGAATGAGATGTTCAACATCTCTCGAGCTAAGACACAAAACATACATCCAAAGGGATGGAGTGAAACAGAGAACGAAGATTCAAGTTGATAAGCACAATTCCACGCTGAATAAGATGGTGCATGGTTTCAAGATAACGAGGAGTTATCTTCCATGATTCGGTAATAGCACCTTAGGGAAGGTGACTTGCAGAAATATTCCCCTAAGTGGCAAAAAGAATTACTTTTGATACAACGACCAATGAAACTCTCTGTACCAGCCTAGGGCAATTCACAACCGATCGTTTGAAGAAGTCGGAAAGGATGGCATACTCAGACTAGAACAGATGATGTGGACTACCTTGTTGAAGACAACGCAACGGATGATTTTTCTTATCATCGGAAATGGATGGGATCCATGGTAGGACCACTTTTGAAGATGATCCGGAACAAAAATTACCTAGAGGGCAACCCATGGGAAATTGGTACAACGGCGATGCAAGCTAGGAACAAAATGCAAATGCCAGGAATGATCCAACCATCATATCTGCCTGAGATTCAGATCTGGTTGGTAACGGAATATTTCATACAGCATGTCTGGAAAAGGAAAGGTAGCAACACAAATCGACGAGATGACGCTGCGAGATTCTCAGGAGATGAACTACGATAGCAAGCTTCAAAACACGAGTTGGTTATGCTACATACATGTGAACACGATGTCCCAGACAAGCATGACCACATAGTAGTCTTACAATGAAACACTACCGAGTTCAGGTGGGAACCATCAATGAGGATACCGAAGTCCTTTCATAAGTCCGGATTATCTCTTATGAAGGAACTCTTTCTCCTTGAACAAACCAGTCAGTGGCTTGGTGTACTAGGAGATGCACATGGAATGGAGGTAGCGAGCCTGTCAAACCATAGCATACTTCGCATGTGTATGACTGACTTAGGATGATTCTAGAGGAAGCAACATTGACTTTCTCGAATTCACGGCGGCAACTTGCATCAAATGCACATGTATTCGGGGAAGTCACTTCTTTCATCCGAACATATGCTTCATGAATGGGACATGAGGGCAATGCTTATAAAGTTTCCAACACTACTTAGATGTTCGACATGAATCATGGACAAGATAAGGATGTTGTTGATGGGCTCAACAACAATTCATCTAGGTTCCCATGAAGATGGAATTCCACGACTATGTGAACAAGGTGATAGCATTGGTCAGACCAAAGGATGTAATGGTGTATGCCCGAGGAATCAACCTCAAGTAAGACAACATTACGAACATCGTTGGTTCTGATTTGATTTGAGGATAGCCCACACTCAAATCAAAGTTTGGACAAGACAATAGATCCAACAACTGATCACGAGGACCAATTGATGAAGATATCATCTTTCTTCAACACACACACACACAAAAGATATCCCTTGACACAAACTAAGTCAGACAAGCTTTTATCTTACAACTCTCCAAGTTGTTGTTTAGCTTAACCAACTAGCTCAGGGGTATCCAACACAGATTCTTGGAGAAGGGGTGGTTAGAAGAAACCAACTTGATCACGAACTCAACATAGCGGTCAGGTGACAACCTGGTAACACTTCCGAGAAGACATTCGGAAAATCATGAACCACTGAAATGTTATTAAGCTCGGGAGCAATCTTGCTTTCGAGGCAAGATGATATGATCAAATAAGCAAGGGATTGAATAATCCTAACTCATTGATCGAAGAGTGCACCAGAAATAAGGACTAGGTAGCACGATCAATCTTAGGATGATGATTTAATAACCAACACGCTAAGAATGGGATTATTGTCTATTAACTACCAAGCAACGAAGTTGTTAGGAGTATTGATTTCACACATCATGACTCACTTGCCGGCATTCCGGTTACAATAACACGGGAACCGAGGAATGAACAATGATGGCAAGAAGTATCACTGCATCAAAATTCATAAGAGATGGTGCAATTCCTATGATATTCTTGACATAAATAGGGTAATACTCCAAGGTAGAACAGAACAAAAGCTGGTTTGGCATTTGATCTACGGAATACAACTACTTTGACCAAATCCTAGAAATGGATAAGGTACTGGAGTTTGTTTCTCCTAGTCATTCCGGAATAGAATGGCTTGATGGACCAGAAGAATAATAGGCATCGATAACACGAATGCACAACTAGTCCTGATTATCAATTGATAGCCGAGGGCCAGAAAACAACTAAAGAGGGGCAACTCAAAAGAACATCCGATTTTCTGAGTTGTGGATGCATAGAGTAGTATGTCGAGCAAAGCTCAACATTTCTCCCGGATAACCCATGCAAAAGGTAGAACTGGCAGATTCACAATGTAGAACGAAGAACTCATCAAGAGCACTCTTATTATGATCTTTTGGTTCAGAAGAACTTCAGCCATAAGCAGTTCATGGTACTTGGAAGAAGGAAATACCACGGACCTCGAGGACTATCGCAAAGGTTACTAATATCCTAAAGGAACTAGCAAACACTATCAACACAAGATAAGTAGAGTGAATCTCGGGCTCAAAAACCCAGAAATAGAATACCTACTAACTAAATGGCATCACGGGATGCTTTCTAGAATGACGTCCAGAATTATCACACTGGGGATATAAAGCATTGCTAGATTAGTGGGTGGTTCGCTAGAATGCCTAGGGTCATAATACTAGCTCCAACATATATGTCAAGGCAATGGAGTACCTCAACAGACCGATTAGTGTGCTTAATCTGGCCCAAAAGGACATCAGAAACGGGATGAAGGGATTTGCAAATGCGTCATACTATTTAGAAATCTGGGATAACTCGGACAGCATAACGACTATAAATGCTCAAAATTATTTGAGACATCATGCAAAATGGTGGCATAACCACTCAACATCACAGTAACAAGGTTCTGAGATCAACTAACAACACACAGAAGTAGTAAGAACTAAACTGGGGCTTGAATCCATCAATCCTATAAGTCTACGGATTAGTAACACGTGATCCTGATAGAAAGATGAGAAGCCTAGTTCCTTAACCCCGTAGAAAAGAAGAGGTTGACTCAGATCATAAGGGCATAAGGTAAAGGAGTAAAAAAATCCTTACGTTCCCTTCCACAATCAATTCCCTTATATAACTAAAGCATTCCTAGACTCAACTTCGACCAGCTTCGCTTGGTAATCCTACACGTAGTCAGGCTCTGATACCAAAGCTGTCAGGACCCCGATTCCAAGTCACATCGATCTAGCCGGTAACACCTCATATCACTTTGCGGCCTCACACACGGTATTCCCACGGGTGTCGCCTTACCATGGCCTAGGACCGTTTGCGCCTTTTGGCTCACGTATATGATAGTGTCGCTAGCATCCATATGACAGAGAACCCGAGTCGACATGACTAGTCATGAACCCAAAGTGGCACTAACTTACGGGGACAGGCATACATGAATCAACATCGAGCATGTCGGTCATCAGCGTGCGAATCCGGGCTATAGCACTGGGCTAACAGGACTCCGGTGAACCGGGCTGTAGCAGGCTAGGCAGGACTCCGGATGTCACCGCGTGACATTTCCCCGAAGGGACAGACACAGGAACAAAGTGAATCACATGCCGACCAGTCAAGTGTTCCGGAGAAGTAGTGCTGGGCTAGCAGGACTTTATTGAAAATGTTTTTAAGTTGAACCTAGTTGAGTTCTTTTGGTGCTAGGGATTGATCACCCCTATTTCAAATTTAGATAAAATTTAAACATGATGCAACGCCAGATGCTAGCACTAGGCATTACCAGAACTAGGGATGTGACATCGGTCTACTTGTCTAGGATGTGATGCCTATATACATGATCATACCTAGATATTCTAATAACTATGCTCAATTCTGTCAATTGCTCAACAGTAATTTGTTCACCCACCGTAAATACTTATGCTCTTGAGAGAAGCCACTAGTGAAACCTATGGCTCCCGGGTCTATCTTCCATCATATTAATCTTCCAATCCTTAGTTATTTCCTTTGCCATTTATTTTACTTTGCATCTTTTATTTCTCTTTATCATAAAAATACCAAAAATATTATCTTATCATATATATCAGATCTCACTCTCGTAAGTGACCATGTAGGGATTGACAACCCCTTATCGCGTTGGTTGCGAGGATTTATTTGTTTGTGTAGGTGTGAGGGACTTGTGGGTGGCCTCCTACTGGATTGATACCTTGGTTCTCAAAAACTGAGGGAAATACTTACGCTACTTTGCTGCATCACCCTTTCCTCTTCAAGGGAAAACCAACGCAGTGCTCAAGAGGTAGCATGTGTTTGGGCCCAAAACAAACAACGGGAAGAACGGGAAGACTGGGACAAATGCAAGTTTTGAAAACATGATGATGCAATGCACATGATGACATGGCAAGATGCAACACGCAAGCAAATGACATGGCAACAACGGCGCATAACTGAAAGACACCTGGCGCAACGGTCTCGGAGCATTACAACACTCCACCACTACAAGAGGATCTCGTCCCGAGATCTGAGATGGCGCCGGAGAGAAACAGAAGAGGAAGAGAAGAGGTAAAACTAAGTTGCTTCTTTGACCAATGAGTGAAACCAAAGAACCTTGCGAGGTTGAACAAATTGAAAGAAAGAATACAACGAAGATGAACAAAGTTGAAAACACTCCGTTAGAAAAGAGGAAGAAGGAACATCACGAGAACCCTGTAGGTTGAAAGACATGAGAAAAGGGTTGCAATGGACAAAAAGTACATGCAAGCACTCTGGTTGAAACGAGATGTACAAGGGATGATAAAGATCGATCACGAGAACACTCCGGTTGGAAAATGGAAGACATAGAATATGAAGTTTGCAAGATGAGAGGATACTTGATGAAATCTACAACACACTGCCTCCGGAACTATTGAAAGAATGGCACAAGGGGTAAGAAAGATTTCAGACGACACTCCAGTTGAGAAGGGAGGTAAAACTTGATAGAATGGGAAGAACTTGAAAAGAGGGCACTACACTCCGGTTAAATGGATAGGCAAAGGAAAGAGCATGATTTTGGCAAAACGAGATGATGGGACGAAGAGAGCAACATCACCATGCCTCCGGAACAAATAAATGGAAAACTAGATGGTTGGAAAGAAAAGAACGAAGAACATGAATTACAACTCTCACAAATAAAATTGAAAGAGCATGCTTATGAAGAAAAGGTTGAACAGAGTTGTTGGAAAATCAACGACGAAAAGAACAAGCTTGTAGTGGGATTATGGAGAACATCTCAAAACTATGACGTGAAATTCTGCCACTAATGAAAATAATAGATTGGATTGATATCAACAAGGAGACGAGAAACTTATTTCACCGGGAGGATAAATGAAGAACTTGGGTCATTTATGAGCACCATAAATAGTAACAATCTTTAGGGAAAGCTTTAGGTGAAACATAACCCAATATAACTCCAATGAAGAGATTGATGGATTGAAAAGATGTCTTGAATGAAGAGAAAATGATGGATTTAGATATGTCACTCTTGAAAACTTGTGAATCATGAAACACGAAGGGAAATTATCAACAATGACATCAGACCACCTCAAAAGATAAGGTAGGTAGAATTGCACTTCAGAATGAAAGATGAAGAATGCTTGAACTCCTCAAAACAAGACATGTGTTGAACACCATGTTTATTTTAGGGTATAGCTTGGCGGATCTTAACTGTGAGAGAAATCTTGAAGAACAATTGAAGAATGAAAAGAATCCTTGATGAACCACCATGTTGGGCCTCCATGAAGAACTCAGGTAATAAAAGAATGATCAAAATGAAGTGAAGGATGAAAGGAATAAGATTGAAGCCTTGCCATGATTGGATGGAGCTTTGCGATGAGATAAAGCGGAAAACTTGGAACTCCGAAAAGAAAAGATGAAGCATCTCGAACCGAGAATGTGATATGATGAACAACTCCGGAAATAAGAAATTAGATCACTTGGATGAAAAAATAATAAGAATTACGTTATGTGTATCCTTCACCAATTTAAATTGATGACAAGCAACGGATTTGGCATACTACTTATTCTCATAGAAAGGATTAAGATAGATATAACGCAAACTTAGGAAGGTCTTCAACGAATCCGCCGGTAGGATTGGAAGGAACAAATGAATTGATATGAGAACATAGGCAGAGGAATCTTGGACGAACCACCGTTAGGATTAAAAGAACGAGCGAAGAAAACGAATGCATCGCCAGGAGGAATTGGAAAATGAATGAAGATACTTGAGAAAATTTAGATACAAGTGAAACAAAGAGATCATGAACTGACTAGAGAATACTTGAATGATGTACCGGCCGGTAGAATTGGGGAATGAGATCTGAATATTGAGAATGAATAAATCTTTCTGAAATGATGGCCTCCGAAGAATCAAACTGAAAAGACTCCTAAAATGCTCCAGATGGTTAAAAAGAATTCTCACAATCAAAAACAATTATGAGAGGATGGCAGCAAGCTTGAACTTCGCGTCTCTGAGAGAACGGATGAGAGTGATGAGAAACACCACCATGAATTGTTGAGACACTCCGAAATAATGAAGAATATAAAGGTTGAATCAACAATGAAAAGAATTTGAAAGATCTTGGGGAAAGACATATGACTGATGATAATTCATTATTACGTCAGACTTTGAAATGAATTTGAGAATAACTCCGGAAAAGAAGAGTCGGGTAAGATCCTGGGAAAAGACCTATGGGTTAGGGTCCACTCAAAAGAAACACCGTTGAAAAATATTGCTGGAAAAGAGATATTGCACCGGTTGAATTAAATGGCTTGAATGAGATAACATCCTCGAAAGAGCTTGAACGAATGTAGAGTGGAAACACGAATCTTCGAGATATCTTCAGCACTCCGGAACAATTGAATAGCGAGAAGTGGATGATTAAGGGGTG
This sequence comes from Triticum urartu, assembly GCF_056163025.1. Lineage (NCBI taxonomy): Eukaryota > Viridiplantae > Streptophyta > Magnoliopsida > Poales > Poaceae > Triticum > Triticum urartu. The sequence goes on along the minus strand of NC_141876.1, from coordinate 356,043,872 downwards.
CACCGGCATGAGAAAACATTTGGAACGAGGAAAAGGATATGATCAACAAAGCTTGAATTGAATCCACCATAGAAGAAACGAGAACGAAGAATAATAAACTTGAAGCTCCGTTAGTATCTTCTTGAGAATCACCGGATAAGAACATTGAAAGAAAGGAATGAAAAGACTTCACATCCATAAGATGGATACTTGATTAAGAAATCCGAGTCCTTGAAGAAAAAGGGTGGGAGGGCGGGAAAAAACAAAGGAATCTTGGGGACAGATGAAACGGACAACATTGGGAAAACCGAGAGGTGATCTTGCGGATGTTGAAATGATCGGATCCACTTGAAGAGAAACACGCCGGTTGAAAAGGATTGACATGACAATCTCGATTATCATGAAGGATTAGTATTCAAATAGGAATATGAGAACACCGCTTAGGAAAGGTATGGAATCCACACTTGATATTGAAGCAACTCGAATACCACAAACCAAAACAAAACAAAGGATTGGCTTGCAGAATAAGCCGGAAACAAACGTATGATAGACCCCATATCATATCATGTGTCTGTTGGAAAGATATCCTACGATATACTTGAATTCCCACTTATAAACTCCCGAAACTTTCTGGTTATGCAATCAGGTGTTGGGGATACATGGGAAGCATAATATCTCACCCAAACTAACAATACCTACATCCAGCTGTATCCATCCTTCAACACATAACCAAGAAACCTTCGGAAATCGTGTACCTCAACCTTTGAAAAGCATCCGCTATACGAGTTATGGCAATACTCCTGAACTCCCGCCCTAGTACTGGGTGGCATCGAGGTTATCTCACCAACAACTGCATAAAAGAGATTTTCGATGTCGGCGAAACTCAGGTATTCCAGAACTACAACGATAAAATTGTGACGACAACACCTCGGAGCTCAACTCCCTGGGACACTGCCATAACCACTAAATGTCAGGAGGCACCAAGAATAATGTTCTTGTCACAAGACTATCGAAATGATTCCAAGATACCCGCGTGATCCTAAAAAATCATGAAATTTGAGGAGAGAAAAGACAAAAGTTCTATGTCAGGAGGCCTCACCAGAGCGACGAAGGGACTGAGGAGTAAAAAGAATCCTACTCTCCGATATATATAATCCTAAGACTCAAAACATTTTGTTCTAGACTCAACAACATCAGCGATTCGATCAAGCAGGGGGGCTCCTAAGTCGGGGATGGCTCTGATTACCAACTTGTAACACCCACAATGCGGCTATATCTCCCACGTGTGGTGACACGACTTAGAAGCATAGCCGCATGGTAGGCTTGTCGCAAGAGGGGTAATCTTCACACGTCCCATGTACTGAATAAGAAAGGGATAAAGAGTTGGCTTACAATCACCACTTCTCACAATACATAAATAATTCATACATCATCCAAATACACTCAAAGACCGACTATAGTCAAATCCGAACAAAAAGGAAGATACACCCCAATTGCTAGATCCCCGATCGTCCAAACTGGGCTCCACTACTGATCAACCAGAAAAGACACAAAATAACGATCACGATCTTCATCGAGCTCCCATTTGAGCTCGGTTGCGTCACCTACACTGGTATCAACGGCACCTGCAACTATTTGGAAGTATCTGTGAGTCACGAGGACTCATCAATCTCGCACCCGCGAGATCAAGACTATTTAAGCTTATTGGTAGGATGGGGTAATGAGGTGGAGCTGCAGCAAGCACTAAGCAAATATGGTGGCTAACATACGCAAATGAGAGCGAGAAGAGAAGCAACGCAACGGTCGAGAAGCTAGAAGTGATCAAGAAGTGATCCTGAAACTACTTATGTTCAAGCATAATACAAGACCATGTTCATTTCCCGGACTCGGCCGAGAAGAGACCATCACGGTTACACACACGGTTGATGCATTTTAATTAAGTCAAGTGTCAAGTTCTCTACAATCGGACATTAACAAATTCCCATCTGCCACATAACTGCAGGCACGACTCTCAAAAGTTTATACCCTGTAGGGGTGTCCCAACTTAGCCCATGACAAGCTCTCACGGTCAACGAAGGATACTCCTTCTCCCGGAAAGACCCGATCAGTGTCGGAATCCCGGTTACAAGACATTTCGACAATGGTAAAACAAGACCAGCAAAGCCACCCGATGTGCCGACAATCCCGATAGGAGTCACATGTATCTCGTTCTTAGGGAAACACCGGATGAGACTAGCTACAAGTGAAACCAACCCTCAAGTTTCCCCGAGGTGGCCCCGCAGGCAGCTCGGTTCGGACCAACACTTAGAGAAGCACTGGCCCGGGGGGTTAAAATAAAGATGACCCTCGAGTTGGCCGACCCAAGGGAAAGGTATAGGTTGTTAGGCAAATGTAAAACCAAGGTTGGGCCTTGTTGGAGGAGTTTTATTCAAAGGGGACTGTCAAGGGGTTCCCATAACACCCAACCGCGTAAGGAACACAAAACCAAGGAACATAACACAGGTATGACGGAAACTAGGGCGGCAAGAGTGGAAGAGAACACCAGGCATAAGGCCGAGCCTTTCATCCTTTACCAAGTATATAGATGCATTAATTAAAATAAGAGATATTGTGATATCCCAACATATCCATGTTCCAACATGAAACAAACTTCATCTTCACCTGCAACTAACAACGCTATAAGAGGGGCTGAGCAAATCGGTAACTTAGCCAAACAACGATTTGCTAGGAAAGGTGGGTTAGGGGCTTGACATGGCAATATGGGAGGCATGATATAACAAGTGGTAGGTAGCGTGACATAGCGATAGAACGAACAACTATCAAGCAAAGATAGAAGTGATTTCGAGAGTATGGTCATCTTGCCTGAGATCCTGCAAGGAAGAACAACGAGTCCATGAAGAAGACAAACGGACATAGTCGAACGAATCCTCACAACTCTGAAATCGAAGCTAACGAGAGAGGCAACTTGGAAAGAAGCAAACAACATAGTAAACAACCATCAGATAAGCATGGCATGATGCACAACCAAGTATGATGCATGTCCGGTTTAATGAGGCATGGCATGGCAAAGTGCACAAACAATACTACAAATTAAGTGGAGCTCAATATGCAACGAGTTACATATTGATGAAACACCACATGACTTATTTAGTTATCTCTCGATTATGTACCCAACAAGGTTAAGTGTTATTAAACATGCCAAGAGGTGAAGCATATGAAAACTACTTATCTAGGCAAGTTTAAATGAGGCCGGAACAACAAACAACAATTCCAGAAAATCCCCATGTGCATATTATGAATTTGGTACTGTTCTGCCCTAAACACAATTTTAGAGCTGTTAAACATGCAAGAAGAGTGCACCATGTTAAACTAGGCATTTTTCTACCCCATTTACATATGAAGTTTATAAAATTCGGAGCTACGATTATTTAGTTATGAATTAAAGCATTTTAACATGGCAATATGGCAAATTATAAGCATACATCATTTTAAACATTTTAAACATGCATGAAAGTAGGATATAATGAAACGAGACAAGATTCTAAGCATTTTTCATATAAGGTTTGTTTAATTCTAATGCATGGTTTGTGAAATATTGATGCATGAACATTAAGGTTTTTTTTTTGTAAAACTGCAGTCTCCAGATAATTAGGCAAATTCCCTAGACAAAGAAAAAAACAGGCCGAATCTGATGGATCTGGGCTGGTGGGAGCTGCTCACATTGGGCCTCGGCCTGGTTCGGTGAGGAAGCGGCTAGGCCGGCAGGGAAAGGAGCGCGGCCGGCCCACATGCGCAGGCGATCCAGCCCTCTCGCACGACTTGGTCAACGGGAGGGGCTCTCATGGAGACGAGCCTGCGTCTTGTATGCCTGCTCGAAACAGAGAAAGCAGGGCGTGATGGCGGGGCTTGGCGAAGGCGCAGCGGCGCGACATCGAAGTGGCAGCGGCTCCAGGGACCGGGCAGGGCTCCATGAAGAAGATGGTGGCGGAGGCCGATCTGGATGAGGGTAGATGTATCCCGGCAAGTTGTAGCAGAACGAGGCGGAACTTGGAGCTCCACGAGCGGCCCCCATGACGGCGATGAAAAAGGACTTGACGTTCGGGGCTTGAAGCTTGAAATGGAGGCGCCATGGCAGGGCGTCCTTGGTGGCAGACCTCGTCGGCAGGGTCAAGGGTCCGTGCTCGCACATCAGGCACGCGAGGAGGCAACTACCTTGGGCGTGGCTTGCGGGGGCACGGACCCAGGCATGGGGAGGCAAAGCAGGGGTCCGACCGCTCGAATCGGAGGCAACGAAGAGAGCTGGGAAGGCTGGCGTCGTTCCTATAAAAGAGCGGGGGAAAAGGGGGTGAGGAACAGCAGTGAAGAAGAAGAAGAAAGAGAGCACAGAAGGAGGCAGAGGAGTTGCGGCTTGGTCCAGCCGGGCTCCTGCGGCTGTCCACGGTGGCGTTTGGCGACGGGGGCTCGGGCGCTCGTGGCTGTAGGAGCTCTTGCTCCTGTGGCCGCGGACGAAGGCGGCTGCAGGGCCGAAGGACGACGGGGATGCAAGAGGCGGGGAGGTGGCTCGGGGCTCCGATGGTGTGAGCTGCCGGAGTGGAGGCAAGGCGGCGACTGCCTCGATCCCATCCGGATCGAGTACCTGGGGCGTCGGCTGTAATTGAGGAGAAGGTGGGTGGCGGCGCTGGTTGGCCGAATCGAGGGAATCAGGAGGGATCCCGAGGGAGAAAGTGGTGGCGCTGGTTGGGTGGAACTGGCAGGGGAGATCCCGAGGGGGGATTTGGTGAAGTGGCAGCGGCGGCGATGGGTGAATGGGACAGGAGGCCTAAAATTAAGGGTTAGGGGGCTATATATAGCATGTAGGTAAAAGGAGGGGGATTTGGATCATCGGATCAGGATCAGACGATCAAGAATAAAAGGTTAGGAGAATCCAATGGAGAAACGCATATATTTTAGTGGTGTTTGGGGATGATCCGAGTCCAACGGTGACAACTGCCCAGGTCGGGTTCGGGACAGCTTTCAGACACGCGCGAGGGGTTCGATGCACTGTACAAGGAGGGGTTTCGAGGCCTGGCGGTTGGTAGCAGACTGTGTAGATGGTCTAGGGAGGAAAGAGAGGGAAAGCCCGGCAACAGTTTTCGGAGACCGAAAACGTCCGACGTACGACCGGCTATGCTGCCGCTATAGTTATCCGTTGGGGCGTCAAACGGACTCCGAATGCGATGAAACTTGGCAGGAGGCCTACCGACAACATAACAACACCGCATGCCAACATTCAACCCATTCCGAGAACATTTTCCGGCCACTTGTAAAATACTATTTCTGAGGTGCCGCGGGCGCGTGCAAGTGTGTCTGGGCCCTGAACGGACAACGGGAAGACCAGGACGGATGCAAGTTTTGAACACATGATGATGCAATGCACATGATGACATGGCAAGATGTAACACGCAAGCAAATGACATGGCAACAACGGCGCATAACTGAAAGACACCTGGCGTAACGGTCTCGGGGCGTTACACATACTTCCATTCCTTTTGCCACACGATATATGTTGTTGGGCTCAAGGTGAGTCTGTCATCCTTGTGCTAGCCCGACCTCTTTCTCGTTCCAGTGATGCCGACCACAAACCAGATTATCTCTTAATCCTTGTTGCATGGCCATGCTTATCCTGGTCGGATCACACGAGGGGCCTAGGGTATATCTCTCCTGATCAGAGGGGCAAATCCCATCTTGCTCGACCATGTCCCGCAGCATGGGTCTGGACAAGCCCGAAACCTACCTTTGTAACTACCCAATCATGGAGTAGTGTTTGGTTAGCCCAAAGCAAGTATGTCACCATCCCGAGTACATGCGCCAGCTCAGGTCTTAGGACATAGAACGTATGTTGTACTAGAGACTCACAGATGACATATCATTGCGTCTCATAGTTGGGTCTGTCTGACTCGGACCTTATCTCAACTCGGATATGACTACGTCAAATCCGACCAGATCCTTCCGAGTCCATATTATCCGGTTAGCATCCAATGCTCCATGGCTAGTGAGACCGAGCCATCGACCGTGTCATATGCTAGTCTAGTTGGCTACGTGTCCACATAGCGCTTTCGACTAGGGACCTTTTAGGACAGTCATCATACAATGCATAATCCCACAAAAAAGTCACATACTTGCTGATACACATCATTGATAATGTCCAAGGACTATCTTTATTCATAAACACATAGGAAATATCATCATACATGATTGCCTCTAGGGCATATCTCCAACAGATTATGCGGCTATGGCGCAGATGGACTTTTGTCAGCTTGTTGTTGATGAGCTGCAGGCAGCTGTGGTGAGGTGGTACACAGAAGGCAGCAAGCAGAATTGTGTAGAGGGTTGTGCCATTGTCCCCTTGATTATGTATCTTGATTGCTTGAAGCTTCGCAAATTTTCAATTATGCACACGTTGACGCCATGCGCGTCATACCTGACAACCAAGGACATGATGAAGTTACACAACGAGGATATGCTTGTCAAGGGAAAGATTTATTTGGAATATTACAAATTTGGGAAGCTGCCAGTTAGTGCATCTGAGTTTTTAAGATCAGATTTTTAGAAAAAAGTGCAGTCATTATAAATTTGAACTTTCTAGTATTCACATGTGTACTTATCTTCCCTTTTTGTCTTTTTTTGCAGTGGAAGGCTTCATGTGATATTGTGTACAACCATCCTGCTGCAGTGCTATGTGGCGGCTCTAATGCGGGGCCTAGCACTCATGCCTGTCTGTAGCCAGCTTCCTGCCTGTGATGATGAGGCGTCACCTACTCATGGTTGCACGGCTCGTCGGATGTTTGATAATAGAAGCTCTCTTAAACAGACATTTGTTGGCGGCAAAAAACATGGGGAGATTGATGAGCTTCTTCTGAAGGTTTTGAAGTTAACTGAAGATTTGCCAACCTCTGGTTATAGGTTGAGGACAGTTGCTGATTAATTTGATATTGTTGCTGCTCACAAATTTTGATTGTGGCGTGGTTCAAAGTTTGAAGATTGTAGTGACGAATATTCGGTCTTCGTATGCTCAGATGAAACATTCACATGAAGAAAAATGCGCTCGGTATGAGAAGGATGCTAAGCACATTTTGGATGAAATTAACCATCAGGATGCTGGCGCCGATGCTGATAATGTACTTTCTAGGTTTTGTGTGCTATTGAGCATCTTTCGTGTATTATGTGGACTGCTCCTGACTATTTGTTTTTTGTCGTAGGCTGGAGTGGAATCTTCTGGTGTCCATGCATCTAGGGACGATGGAATTGGTCAGGTACAAGTACTTCTGCCATGCCTATTCTGCCATGTGCCTCTCTTCTTGAACTTGCATTTTTTGCTTTCCATTTTACTGTATTTTTTGTGTACCTCACGATTGTAAAATGTTTAGAGTGATGCTAGAACTACTTTGCAAGAACAAAACTAGAAGTACTTTGCGAGATAATAAAAGTTAGGTGTTTAGTAAAAGGGTTTGTGTCAACAAGAAAGTTATTTGTCCCTAGGCAATCGATAACAAGTACTGGTAATCATTCTTGCAACTTTATATGAGGGAGAGGCATGAGCTAACATACTTTCTCTATTTGGATCATATGCAGTTATGATTGGAACTCTAGCAAGCATCTGCAAATACTAAAGATCATTATGGTCGTGAAACCCAACCATAGCATTAAGTATCAAGTCCTCTTTACTCCCATACGCCATAGCCCACCTACTCGGGTTTAAGTTTCTGTCACTCTCGCAACCCACCATAAGTGAACCATGAACATATTGCAACACCCTACAGCGGGGGGCCCTCAGGTTTGCGCGAGATGGAGGGCACCGTAGGACAACACCATAAATAAAATATACAATCATACCAACCAAGATCACGATTAACCCGTAGGACAAAACAGATCTACTCAAACATCATAGGATAACCATAGATCATTGGGAAATAATATATGGATTTGAGCACCATGTTTAAGTAGAGATTGCAGCAGGGAGAAGAGGTGTGACACCGCTGCATAGAGGGGGAGAGAGTTGGTGTTGACGGTAGCAAGATTGTTGATATAGATCACCGTCCCGATTGTTGCCCCGCTGGCACTCCGGAGCCACCGGAAGCGAGGGGGAGAGAGCCCCCCCTCTGGTCCTTGGTCTCCATGGTGTCAGAGGGGCGGGGGGGGGGGCATCCATGATTGGATCTCCCTCTCTGTTCTCTTCTGTTTCGCGTTCCCCAGATCTGGCCGAAAATCATTCCTTATATTCCCGGAGATCCGTAACTCCGATTGCGCTGAGATTTTAACATGATTTTTCCGAATATAAGCTTCCTTGCGAACGAAGTAGAGCTCCAATCGACGTACGAGGTGGGCGCAACCCACCACGGGACTCCGTTTGTGGTGATTCCAACTCCCCAAAATCACATATATTCTAAAATAATTCTCCGTAAAATTTTATTGCATTTGGACTTCGTTTGATATGGATATTCTGCGATACAAAAAACATGAAAAAAATAGGAACTGGCACTGGGCACTGGATCAATAGGTTAGTCCAATAAATCATATATAAGGTTGCCAAAAGTATGTAAAAGTTGTATAATATTGGCATGAAACAATCAAAAATTATAGATACGACGGAGACATATCAATCTACTTAATGAAACACAAGTATGAAACATTTGAAAAGTTCAAAGAATTTCAGAGTGAAGTGGAGAATCATCGTAACAAGAAAATAAAGTTTCTACGACATGATCGCGGAGGCGAATATTTGTCTTATGAGTTTGGCCTTCATTTAAAACAATGTGGAATAATTTCACAACTCACGTCACCTGGAACACCACAGCGTAATGGTGTGTCCGAACGTCGTGACTATACTTTATTAGATATGGTGCGATCTATGATGTCTCTTACCGATTTACCACTATCATTTTGGGGTTATGCATTAGAGACAGATGTATTCACTTTAAATAGGGCACTATCTAAATCCGTTGAGATGACATCGTATAAACTATGGTTTGGCAAGAAACCTAAGCTGTCATTTCTTAAAATTAGGGGTTGCAATGCTTATGTGAAAAAGCTTCAGCTTGATAAGCTCAAACCCAAATCGGAGAAGTGCGTCTTCATAGGATACCCAAAAGGAAACTGTTGGGTACACCTTCTATCACAGATCTGAAGGCAATATCTTTGTTGCTAAGAATGGATCCTTTCTAGAGAAGGAGTTTCTCTCGAAAGAAGTGAGTGGGAGGAAAGTAGAACTTGATGAGGTAATTGTACCTTCTCTCGAATTGGAAAGTAACTCATCAGAGAAATATGTTCTCGTGATGCGTACACCAATAGAGAGGAAGCTAATGATGATGATCATGAAACTTCACATCAAGTTAATACCGAACCTCATAGGTCAACCAGAGCACGTTCCGCACCAGAGTGGTACGATATCCTGTTTTGGAAGTCATGTTACTAGACCATGACGAACCTACGAACTACGAAGAAGCAATGATGAGCCCAGATTCCGATAAATGGCTTGGGGCCATGAAACCTGAGATAGGATCCATGTATGAGAATAAAGTGTGGACTTTGGTGGACTTGCCCGATGATCGGCAAGCCATTGAGAATAAATGGATCTTCAAGGGGAAGACGAACGCTGATCGTAGTGTTACTATCTACAAAGCTCGACTTGTCGCAAAAGGTTTTCGACAAGTTCAAGGTGTTGAGTACGATGAGATTTTCTCACTCATAGCGGTGCTTAAGTATGTCTGAATCATGTTAGCGATTGCCACATTTTATGAAATCTGGCAAACGGATGTCAAAAACTGCATTCCTTAATGGATTTCTTAAACAAGAGTTGTATATGATGCAACCAGAAAGTTTTGTCGGTCCTAAAGGTGCTAACAAAGTGTGCAAACTCCAGCGATCCATCTATGGACTGGTGCAAGCATCTCAGAGTTGGAATATACGATTTGATGAGGTGATCAAAGCATATGGTGTTTTATACAGACTTATGGTGAAGCCTGTATTTACAAGAAAGTGAGTGGGAGCCCTATAGCACTTTTGATATTATATGTGGATGACATACTGTTGATCGGGAATGATATAGAATTTCTGGATAGCATAAAAAGGATACTCGAATAAAAAAAATTCAATGAAAGACCTCAGTGAAGCTGCTTATATATTGGGCATCAAGATCTATAGATATAGATCAAGACGCTTGATAGGACTTTCACAAAACACATACCTTGATAAAGTTTTGAAGTAATTCAAAATGGATCAGTTAAAGAAAGGTTCCTGCCTGTGTTACAAGGTATGAAGTTGAGTAAGACTCAAAACCCGACCACGGAAGTATATAGAGAGAATGAAAGTCACTCCCTATGCCTCAGTCATAGGTTCAATAAAGTATGCCATGCTGTGTACCAGACATGTTGTGTGCCTTTCCATGAGTTTGGCAAGGGGGTACAATAGTGATCCAGGAGTAGATCACTGGACAGCAGTCAAAATTATCCTTAGGTACCTAAAGAGGAATAAGGAAATTTTCTCGGTTATGGAGGTGATAAAGAATTCGTCGTAAAGAGTTATGTCGATGCAAGCTTTGACACCGATCTGGATGACTCTGAGTCTTGATCTGGATACATATTGAAAGTGAGAGCAATTAGCTAGCACTACTGCAGGATGCTGCTAACGCGGCACTACGATCAGAGACCCTTCGACGAAACTATGTGCGATGCAATAATCACAAACGGTGGTGTAAAAAAACCGTCAAAAAAGGTGCAAAACATTTGCGATGATGGATGCATCAAACACGGTTCAGATTTTAGTTGCTTGTGCGATTCAGGGCATACGGTTCAGTTCAGTTAACCGTTTTCGATGAGGAGGAACAAAGAAACGAGCAGCCAGATGAAGGTGTGTGCGATGTACAGCATACGGTTCACTCGAATGAACTGTTTGTGATTAGGCAACACAGAAGAAATGGTCAGCCAGATCAAGGTGTGTGCGATGTACAGCATACAGTTCACTCGGATGAACTGTTTGTGATTAGGCAACACAAAAGAAACGGTCAGCCAGGTCAAGCTGTGTGCGATGTACGACATGCGGTTCACCCGGATGAAGTGTTTGCGTTAAGACAAGAGAACAGAAACGGTTTAATATAACAAATACCATAAATATTGCAAGGTTCAAATTCAAAGATTACAACGCCCAAATTCAAACATTGCAAGCTACGTCATTTCTGAAAAGGGATCAGCCGCTGAGAAGTCATGTATGGGTTTGACATAATAACTTCCAATTGCTTTGCCATATGCTCTTCCAATACGAAGTTTGTCATTTTTGGAGGCACTTCCATTCCGCAGTACCTGCCGGCTCTGATAATCATACCATTGATCTTTCCTAATAAAATGCGTGTTCAACCTCAGTACCCTCAACACCTTTGCTCTGGCAAGAAAGAACCTGGCAAGTGTAATCTTCAGTGCGGTCCCTCGGTAGGAGTTCAAAGTAATATTTGAGAGATGCAGATCCAGGCGTTCGATGTGATTGTCGTTATAAACATCTTCCACAGGACCTAACATGCATTGCAAAAGAAGAGAACATGTTAGTGCCTACATGCAGTTTTGAACACTACTACATGCCCATTTGGTTTGCAGGATTTGTAAAATGCACCAACGTGCCATCTTCGAGCTGGCATGATTAACATGGGCATTTGATTACAATCTAGAAACATGTAGCCTTCTTCACAAGAGGTTGGATTGGATGAAAAATTCCCTAAGAAAACTAGTACAGATGAATCCAAAGGAGAAATTCTTATGGACGATTATAACCATATGAATGAAGCAACCAATATGGGGTGGGGTGTATGTCCTAAAATCCTCCAAAATTCCTTCAGAAATCGTAGTACATTGTCATTGTAAACTTGGGAAAAGGTGCAAAAAGTTGAACTCCCTTATGGTTAACATTTAACAAGAAAAGAACATCACCTTGATATACAGCTTCTTCAGGCAGTGAAAGCGTCTCAGGCAACTGAAAACTTGGTCCAGGTTGGGGACGACAGATTCTAGTGCCAAGACCTTCACTGTGCCCAGAGTCTGGGTGAAGCTTCACTGGATGACAGACAAGCATACATCTTCAAAACTAGAAATAACATTGATATCAAGAAGGTGAGGTATATAAGGAGACTATTGTACCTGAAAGTTGTAGTATTTGACATACGAGTAGCCCACCACTTTCAATTTCGGCACAAAAATGACATTGATTCTTGTTGGACCTTGTTGATCAACTACAAGTAATCTCTCAAGTGAAGGTGTGTCCTGGATGACCATATTGTGGTCCACCATTTGTGATCTCTCGTTGTAGCCACCAGCAACACACATAAACAGTCCGGAGAGTCCTGGAGGTGATGTGCAAGGTACTCGACCAATTCATCGCCTGAAGACGAAGGAACTCGAGTGTAGTACAGCCGCGGAGCAGGTGCTCCATGTCATCCTTTGGGACGCGGATGGCGACGAGCTCGAGGTGCTTCAGTCGTGGTAGAAAAAGAGCGGACGCGTCATTAAGGAGGATGGCAGTTCATGAACTTGGCGAGGCGCAGCATGGGCGTGAAGCGGAGCACGGATGTTGGCAGCAAGCGCATATCCCATCATTATAACTTAGCTTCTCAAGCTGGTCTATGGCGCGGCATCGGAACCACTCGTCAAGCTTGGCTCGTTCCTTGCCATTGGAATGGAACTTGCCCACGATAAGGCCTTTGATTGGGCCATCGTGACTGCCGAGGATCTGGGAGAATGCATCCAAGCTTTGGCGATAGCCATGGCAGAGCTTGTGGGCATCGAGGAGGTTGACAAGGGTGTAGAGCCATAGGGTGTGCCACTGCTGGGAAAGGGCGGCTGTCCTCGCCCGATATTTGATTGGGAGGAGGGATATGATGACTATCAACATATCATCGGGGGGGGTTGTTGATGAAGTCTAGGCCTGCTGGAGTCGCTTGCGGTTCTTTCTCGACCCGCCTTCGCTTGTTGGCAGCCTTGTTCTCCACCTCGTCGGCGGGGACGGAAACCTCTGTCACCATATTCACACTGTGCTCCAGTGCTTCAGCAGCCCCGATGTTGCCACTCCCTCCGATGGGGTGCTTTGGCGGAATCCTCGTACACTGACGACTTTGAGGACTCAGAGCGGCGTCGAGGATGCGGGCGGAGAGAGAGGAATTCTATGTGTGTGTGTGTGTGGCGAGGATGGGGGGTGCGGCCTCTCAGCGGCACCATTAATATAGACCAGTGGGAGCAAGGCGGGCGGCGGTCCAAGGCTGTCTCGCTTCCCGGTGAGAACGACTGCTTAATCTCTAGTATGAATGAAATCTATGCTTAATCCCAGTGAGAATTATTAATTTTTAGCTGCATATTTTGACAAATCATAGTGTCTCTTGGTTTAGCGCCGAAGTCTGGCTTTAATTTGCATACCGTAATCGGAACCGTTTGCGTTGAAGAGATGCACAGATCCTGCGTTGAATAGCTTGTACGCTTCATGGTGAGCCTGTGCACCAGACTACGCTCGCACGCCTCCCGTTTAGTGAAGCAACTATCCACACGGCACCTCCTATAGCCATTAAAACCAACAAACATGGTGTCATGTGAATAGTTAACCGAACGCACATGGTTTGAATTATACAAACATTTGAGATATTTAAAGTGGCAGCTATTTTTTTCAAAATGCCTTTGTTGGCTGTCATTATTCGAGTGCGCCTTCTCTCAAAATGGACACGAAAAATACCATAGCATATCGGGTGCCCTTCCATGATAGCATGCCAAGTTTCATGAGTTTCAGGTGAGTTTTAGATTCACCAGAATTTCAAAACAAAGTATCTTAATGTTTTGCCGGCAATCAATGGTGCCCTGGAGTTTGAAATTCATTCTCATTTCTTGCATGCACCCAAGGACACAGATTTGATTTTTCAACCAATTTATATGCACTGGAGCATGCGCATGTAGTCAAATTTGAATTATGCACATAAATGCATTGAAAACTCAGATAATGCATAAAAATGTCCAAACGAACCCAGAAAAATCACAAAAAATCACACAACAGTCATGTTGTTCTATGTTGACATGAGAAAAAAATTGAAAGCAATAAGAGGCCATGGATATCGTTTCGTCCTCAAAGGTGGGGCGTTCCCTACCGAAAACCATCATGCTTGTTGTGAGAAGCTTCGGTTTGTGAGAAGGATATACCCAAACCAGCCCCAAATGGGACAAAAAATTTACCATGGCATTTTGATGACGGTCCATGATAGCATGCCAAGTTTCATGAATTTCAGACGAGTTTTGGATTAACTAGAATTTAAAAACCAGACATCTCAATGTTTTGCGGCAATCAACGGTGCCCTGGTGTTTGAAATTCATTCCCATTTCTTGCATGGGTCCTAAGCATGCACCCAAGGACACAGATTTGATTTTTCAACCAATTTATATGCACTGGAGCCTGCGCATGTAGTTCAAATTTGAATTATGCGCATAAATGCATTGAAAACTCAGATAATGCATAAAAATGTCCAAACGAACCCCGAAAAATCACAAAAATTCACACAACACTCCTGTTGTTCTATGTTGACACGAGAAATTTTTTTGAAAGCAATAAGAGGTAATGGATATCGTTCTGTCCCCAAAGGTGGGGCGTTCCCTACCGAAAACCATCATGCTTGTTGTGAGAAGCTTCGGTTTGTGAGAAGCATATACCCAAACCTACCCCAAATGGGACAAATTTTTTACCATGGCATGTTGCCGCACCATGATAGCATGCCAAGTTTCATGAATTTTGGACGAGTTTTGGATTTACTAGAATTTAAAAACTAGGCATCTCAATGTTTTGCCGGCAATCAACGGTGCCCTGGTGTTTGAAATTCATTTCCATTTCTTGCATGGGACCTAAGCATGCACCGAAGGACACAGATTTGATTTTTCAACCAATTTATATGCTCTTGAGCATGCGCATGTAGTTCAAATTTGAATTATGCACAAAAATGCATTGAAAACTCAGATAATGCATAAAAATGTCCAAACGGACCCCGAAAAATCACAAAAATTCACACAACACTCCTGTTGTTCTATGTTGACATGAGAAAAAAATTGAAAGCAATAAGAGGCAATGGATATCGTTTCGTCCCCAAAGATGGGTCGTTCCCTACCAAAAACCATCATGCTTGTTGTGAGAGGATCCGGTTTGTGAGAAGCATATACCCAAACCAGCCCCAAATGGGACAAAAATTTTACCACTGCATGTTGATGCCGCTCCATGATAGCATGCCAAGTTTCATAATTTCGGACGAGTTTTGGATTTACTAGAATTTAAAAACAAGGCATCTCAATGTTTTGCTGGCAATCAACGGTGCCCTGGTGTTTGAAATTCATTCCCATTTCTTGCATGGGACCTAAGCATGCACCCAAGGACACAGTTGATTTTTCAACCAATTTATATGCACTTGAGCATGCACATGTAGTTCAAATTTGAATTATGCACAAAAATGCATTGAAAACTCATATAATGCATAAAAATGTCCAAACGAACCCCGAAAAAACACAAAAAATCACACAACACTCCTGTTGTTCAATGTTGACACGAGAAAAAAATTTGAAAGCAATAAGAGGCAATAGATATCATTTCGTCCCCAAAGGTGGGGCGTTCCCTACCGAAAACCATCATGCTTGTTGTGAGAAGCTCCGGTTTGTGAGAAGCATATACCCAAACCTGCCCCAAATGGGACAAAAAATTTACCGCGGCATGTTGATGTCGCTCCATGACAGCATGCCAAGTTTCATGAGTTTCAGACAAGTTATGGATTTATTAGAATTTAAAAACCAGGCATCTCAATGGTTTGCCGGCAATCAACGGTGCCCTGGTGTTTGAAATTCATTCCCATTTCTTGCATACACCCAAGGACACATATTTGATTTTCCAACAATTTATATGCACTGGAACATGCACATGTAGTTGAAATTTGAATTATGCACATAAATGCATTGAAAACTCAGATAATGCATAAAAATGTCCAAACGAACCCAGAAAAATCACAAAAAATCACACAACAGTCATGTTGTTCTATGTTGACATGAGAAAAAAATTGAAAGCAATAAGAGGCCATGGATATCGTTTCGTCCCCAAAGGTGGGGCGTTCCCTACCGAAAACCATCATGCGTGTTGTGAGAAGCTTCGGTTTGTGAGAAGGATATACCCAAACCAGCCCCAAATGGGACAAAAAATTTACCATGGCATTTTGATGACGGTCCATGATAGCATGCCAAGTTTCATGAATTTCAGACGAGTTTTGGATTTACTAGAATTTAAAAACCAGACATCTCAATGTTTTGCGGCAATCAACGGTGCCCTGGTGTTTGAAATTCATTCCCATTTCTTGCATGGGTCCTAAGCATGCACCCAAGGACACAGATTTGATTTTTCAACCAATTTATATGCACTGGAGCCTGCGCATGTAGTTCAAATTTGAATTATGCGCATAAATGCATTGAAAACTCAGATAATGCATAAAAATGTCCAAACGAACCCCGAAAAATCACAAAAATTCACACAACACTCCTGTTGTTCTATGTTGACACGAGAAATTTTTTTGAAAGCAATAAGAGGTAATGGATATCGTTCTGTCCCCAAAGGTGGGGCGTTCCCTACCGAAAACCATCATGCTTGTTGTGAGAAGCTTCGGTTTGTGAGAAGCATATACCCAAACCTGCCCCAAATGGGACAAAATTTTTACCATGGCATGTTGCCGCACCATGATAGCATGCCAAGTTTCATGAATTTTAGACGAGTTTTGGATTTACTAGAATTTAAAAACTAGGCATCTCAATGTTTTGCCGGCAATCAACGGTGCCCTAGTGTTTGAAATTCATTTCCATTTCTTGCATGGGACCTAAGCATGCACCGAAGGACACAGATTTGATTTTTCAACCAATTTATATGCTCTTGAGCATGCGCATGTAGTTCAAATTTGAATTATGCACAAAAAATGCATTGAAAACTCAGATAATGCATAAAAATGTCCAAACGGACCCCGAAAAATCACAAAAATTCACACAACACTCCTGTTGTTCTATGTTGACATGAGAAAAAAATTGAAAGCAATAAGAGGCAATGGATATCGTTTCGTCCCCAAAGATGGGTCGTTCCCTACCAAAAACCATCATGCTTGTTGTGAGAGGATCCAGTTTGTGAGAAGCATATACCCAAACCTGCCCCAAATGGGACAAAAATTTTACCACTGCATGTTGATGCCGCTCCATGATAGCATGCCAAGTTTCATAATTTCGGACGAGTTTTGGATTTACTAGAATTTAAAAACAAGGCATCTCAATGTTTTGCTGGCAATCAACGGTGCCCTGGTGTTTGAAATTCATTCCCATTTCTTGCATGGGACCTAAGCATGCACCCAAGGACACAGTTGATTTTTCAACCAATTTATATGCACTTGAGCATGCACATGTAGTTCAAATTTGAATTATGCACAAAAATGCATTGAAAACTCATATAATGCATAAAAATGTCCAAACGAACCCCGAAAAAACACAAAAAATCACACAACACTCCTGTTGTTCAATGTTGACACGAGAAAAAAATTTGAAAGCAATAAGAGGCAATAGATATCATTTCGTCCCCAAAGGTGGGGCGTTCCCTACCGAAAACCATCATGCTTGTTGTGAGAAGCTCCGGTTTGTGAGAAGCATATACCCAAACCTGCCCCAAATGGGACAAAAAATTTACCGCGGCATGTTGATGTCGCTCCATGACAGCATGCCAAGTTTCATGAGTTTCAGACAAGTTATGGATTTATTAGAATTTAAAAACCAGGCATCTCAATGGTTTGCCGGCAATCAACGGTGCCCTGGTGTTTGAAATTCATTCCCATTTCTTGCATACACCCAAGGACACATATTTGATTTTCCAACAATTTATATGCACTGGAACATGCACATGTAGTTGAAATTTGAATTATGCACATAAATGCATTGAAAACTCAGATAATGCATAAAAATGTCGAAACGAACTCCAAAAAATCACAAAAAATCACACAACACTCCTGTTGTTCTATGTTGACACGAGAAAAAAATTGAAAGCAATAAGAGGCCATGGATATCATTTCGTCCCCAAAGGTGGGGCGTTCCCTACCGAAAACCATCATGCTTGTTGTGAGAAGCTCCGGTTTGTGAGAAGCATATACCCAAACCGGCCCAAAATGGGACAAAAAATTTACCATGGCATGTTGATCCGGTCCATGATAGCATGCCAAGTTTCATGAATTTCAGACGAGTTTTGGATTTACTAGAATTTAAAAACCAGGCATCTCAATGTTTTGCCGGCAATCAACGGTGCCCTGCTGTTTGGAATTCATTCCCATTTCTTGCATGGGACCTAAGCATGCACCCAAGGACACATATTTGATTTTTCAACCAATTTATATGCACTGGAGCCTGCGCATGTAGTTCAAATTCGAATTATGCACATAAATGCATTGAAAACTCTCATAATGGATAAAAATGTCCAAACGAACCCCGAAAAATCACAAAAATTCACACAACACTCCTGTTGTTCTATGTTGACACGAGAAAAAAATTTGAAAGCAATAAGAGGCAATGGATATCGTTCCGTCCCCAAAGGTGGGGCGTTCCCTACCAAAAACAATCATGCTTGTTGTGAGAAGCTCCGGTTTGTGAGAAGCATATACCCAAACCTGCCCCAAATGGGAAAAAAATTACCATGGCATGTTGATGCCGCTCCATGATAGCATGCCAAGTTTCATGAATTTTAGACGAGTTTTGGATTTACTAGAATTTAAAAACCAGGCATCTCAATGTTTTGCCAGCAATCAACGGTGCCCTGGTGTTTGAAATTCATTCCCATTTCTTGCATGGGACCTAAGCATGCACCGAAGGACACAGATTTGATTTTTCAACCAATTTTATATGCACTTGAGCATGCGCATGTAGTTCAAATTTGAATTATGCACAAAAATGCACTGAAAACTCATATAATGCATAAAAATGTCCAAACGGACCCCGAAAAGTCACAAAAAGTCACACAACACTCCTGTTGTTCTATGTTGTCACGAGAAAAAAAAATTGAAAGCAATAAGAGGCAATGGATATCGTTTCGTCCCCAAAGATGGGGCCTTCCCTACCAAAAACCATCATGCTTGTTGTGAGAGGCTCCGGTTTGTGAGAAGCATATACCCAAACCTGCCCCAAATGTGACAAAAAATTTACCACGGCATGTTGATGCCGCTCCATGATAACATGCCAAGTTTCATAATTTTAGACGAGTTTTGGATTTACTAGAATTTAAAAACCAGGCATCTCATTGTTTTGCTGGTAATCAACGGTGCCCTGGTGTTAAAATTCATTCCCATTTCTTGCATGGGACCTAAGCATGCAGCCAAGGACACAGTTGATTTTTCAACCAATTTATATGCACTGGAGCATGCGCGTGTAGTTCAAATTTGAATTATGCAAAAAAATTCATTGAAAACTCATATAATGCATAAAAATGTCGAAATGAACCCCGAAAAATCACAAAAAAATCACACAACACTCCTGTTGTTCTATGTTGACATGAGAAAAAAATTGAAAGCAATAAGAGGCAATGGATATCGTTCCGTCGCCAAAGGTGGGGAGTTCCCTACAGAAAACCATCCTGCTTATTGTGAGAAGCTCCGGTTTGTGAGAAGCACATACCCAAACCTGCCCCAAATGGGACAAAAAATTTACCGTGGCATGTTGATGTCGCTCCATGATAGCATGCCAAGTTTGATGAATTTCAGACGAGTTTTGCATTTACTAGAATTTAAAAACCAGGCATCTCAATGGTTTGCCGGCAATCAGCGATGCCCTAGTGTTTGAGATTCATTCCCATTTCTTGCATACACCCAAGGACACGGATTTGATTTTTGAACCAATTTATATGCACTGCAGCATGCACATGTAGTTCAAATTTGAATTATGCACATAAATGCACTGAAAACACAGATAATGCATAAAAATGTCCGAACGAACTCCGAAAAATCACAAAAAATCACACAACACTCCTATTGTTCTACGTTGACACGAGAAAAAATTGAAAGCAATAAGAGGTCATGGATATCGTTTCGTCCCCAAAGGTGGGGCGTTCCCTATCGAAAAACATCATGCTTGTTGTGAGAAGCTCCGGTTTGTGAGAATCATATACCCAAACCGGCCCCAAATGGGACAAAAAATTTACCATGGCATGTTGATGCCGGTCCATGATAGCATGCCAAGTTTTATGAATTTTAGACGAGTTTTTGATTTACTAGAATTTAAAAACCAGGCATCTCAATGTTTTGCCGGCAATCAACGGTGCCCTGGTGTTTGAAATTCATTCCCATTTCTTGCATGGGACCTAAGCATGCACCCAAGGACACAAATTTGATTTTTCAACCAATTTATATGCACTAGAGCCAGCACATGTAGTTCAAATTTGAATTATGCACATAAATGCATTGAAAACTCAGATAATGCATAAAAATGTCCAAAAGAACCCCGAAAAATCACAAAAATTCAGACAACACTCCTGTTGTTCTATGTTGACACGAGAAAAAAATTTGAAAGCAATAAGAGGCAATGGATATCATTCCATCCCCAAAGGTGGGGCGTTCCCTACCAAAAACCATCATGCTTGTTGTGAGAACCTCTGGTTTGTGAGAAGCATATACCCAAACTTGCCCCAAATGGGACAAAAATTTTACCATGGCATGTTGATGCCGCTCCATGACAGCATGCCAAGTTTCATGAATTTTAGATGAGTTTTGGATTTACTAGAATTTAAAAACCAGGCATCTCAATGTTTTGCCGGCAATCAACGGTGCCCTGGTGTTTGAAATTCATTCCCATTTCTTGCATGGGACTTAAGCATGCACTGAAGGACACAGATTTGATTTTTCAACCAATTTATATGCACTTGAGCATGCGCATGTAGTTCAAATTTGAATTATGCACAAAAATGCATTGAAAACTCAGATAATGCATAAAAATGTCCAAACGGACCCCGAAAAATCACAAAAAATCACACAACACTCCTGTTGTTCTATGTTGACACGAGAAAAAAAATTGAAAGCAATAAGAGGCAATGGATATCGTTTCGTCCCCAAAGATGGGGCGTTCCCTACCAAAAACCATCATGCTTGTTGTGAGAGGCTCCGGTTTGTGAGAAGCATATACCCAAACCTGCCCCAAATGGGACAAAAAATTTACCACAGCATGTTCATGCCGCTCCATGATAGCATGCGAAGTTTCATAATTTTGGACGAGTTTTGGATTTACTAGAATATAAAAACTAGGCATCTCAATGTTTTGCTGGCAATCAACGGTGCCCTCATGTTCGAAATTTGTTCCCATTTCTTGCATGGGACCTAAGCATGCACCCAAGGACACGATTGATTTTTCAACCAATTTATATGCACTGGAGCATGCACATGTAGTTCAAATTTGAATTGTGCACAAAAATGCATTGAAAACTCATATAATGCATAAAAATGTCCAAACGAACCCCAAAAAATCACAAAAAATCACAAAACACTCCTGTTGTTCTATGTTGACAAGAGAAAAAAATTTGAAAGCAATAAGAGGCAATGGATATCATTTCGTCCCCAAAGGTGGGGCGTTCCCTACCGAAAACCATCATGCGTGTTGTGAGAAGCTCCGGTTTGTGAGAAGCATATACCGAAACCTGCCCCAAATGGAATTTTTTTTTACCGCGGCATGTTGATGTCGCTCCATGATAGCATGCCAAGTTTCATGAATTTCAGACAAGATTTGGATTTACTAGAATTTAAAAGCCAGGCATCCTAATGGTTTGCCGGCAATCAATGATGCCCTAGTGTTTGAAATTCATTCCCATTTTTTGCATACACCCAACGACACAGATTTGATTTTTCAACCAATTTATATGCACTTTAGCATGCACATGTAGTTCAAATTTGAATTATGCGCATAAATGCATTGAAAACTCAGATAATGCATAAAAGTGTCCAAATGAACTCTGAAAAATCACAAAAAATCACAAAACACCCCTGTTGTTCTATGTTGACATGAGAAAAAAATTGAAAGCAGTAAGAGGCCATGGATATCGTTTCGTCCCCAAAGGTGCGGCGTTCGCTACCGAAAACCATCATGCTTGTTGTGAGAAGCTCCGGTTTGTGAGAAGCATATACCCAAACCGGCCCCAAATGGGAGAAAAAAATTCACCATGGCATGTTGATGCCGGTCCATGATAGCATGCCAAGTTTCATGAATTTCAGACGAGTTGTGGATTTACTAGAATTTTAAAACCAGGAATCTCTATGTTTTGCCGGCAATCAACGGTGCCCTGGTGTTTGAAATTCATTCCCATTTCTTGCATGGGACCTAAGCATGCACCCAAGGACACATATTTGATTTTTCAATGAATTTATATGCACTGGAGCCTGCACATGTAGTTCAAATTTGAATTATGCACATAAATGCATTGAAAACTCAGATAATGCATAAAAATGTCCAAACGAACCCTGAAAAATCACAAAAATTCACACAACACTCCTGTTGTTCTATGTTGACACGAGAAAAAAATTTGAAAGCAATAAGAGGCAATGGATATTCTTCCGTCCCCAAAGGTGGGGCGTTCCCTACCGAAAACCATCATGCTTGTTGTGAGAAGCTCCGGTTTGTGAGAAGCATATACCCAAACCGGCCCAAAATGGGACAAAAAATTTACCATGGCATGTTGATGCCGGTCCATGATAGCATGCCAAGTTTCACGAATTTCAGATGAGTATTGGATTTACTAGAATTTAAAAACCAGGCATCTCAATGTTTTGCCGGCAATCAACAGTGCCCTGGTGTTTGAAATTCATTCCCATTTCTTGCATGGGAGCTAAGCATGCACCCAAGGACACATATTTGATTTTTCAACCAATTTATATGCACTGGAGCCTGCGCATGTAGTTCAAATTTGAATTATGCACGTAAATGCATTGAAAACTCAGATAATGCATAAAAATGTCCAAACGAACCCCGAAAAATCACAAAAATTCACACAACACTCCTGTTGTTCTATGTTGACACGAGAAAAATATTTGAAAGCAATAAGAGGCAATGGATATTCTTCCGTCCCCAAAGGTGGGGCATTCCCTACCGAAAACCATCATACTTGTTGTGAGAAGCTCCGGTTTGTGAGAAGCATATACCCAAACCTGCCCCAAATGGGACAAAAAGTTTACGATGGCATGTTGATGCCGCTCCATGATAGCATGCCAAGTTTCATGAATTTTAGACGAGTTTTGGATTTACTAGAATTTAAAAACCAGTCATCTCAATGTTTTGCCGGCAATCAACGGTGCGCTGGTGTTTGAAATTCATTCCCATTTCTTGCATGGGACCTAAGCATGCACCGAAGGACAGAGATTTGATTTTTCAACCAATTTATATGCACTTGAGCATGCGCATGTCGTTCAAATTTGAATTATGCACATAAATGCATTGGAAACTCAGATAATGCATAAAAATGTCCAAACGGACCCCGAAAAATCACAAAAATTCACACAACACTCCTGTTGTTCTATGTTGCATGAGAAAAAAATTGAAAGCAATAAGAGGCAATGGATATCGTTTCGTCCCCAAAGATGGGACGTTCCCAACCAAAAACCATCATGCTTGTTGTGAGAGGCTCCGGTTTGTGAGAAGCATATACCCAAACCTGCCCCAAATGGTACAAAAAATTTACCACGGCATGTTGATGTCGCTCCATGATAGCATGCCAAGTTTCATAATTTCGTACGTGTTTTGGATTTACTAGAATATAAAAACCAGGCATTTCAATGTTTTGCTGGCAATCAACGGTGCCCTGGTGTTTGAAATTCATTCCCATTTCTTGCATGGGACCTAAGCATGCACCCAAGGACACAGATTTGATTTTTCAACCAATTTATGTGCACTGGAGCATGCGCATGTAGTTCAAATTTGAATTATGCACAAAAATGCATTGAAAACTAATATAATGCATAAAAATGTCCAAACAAACCCTGAAAAATCACAAAAAATCACACAACACTCCTGTTGTTCTATGTTGACATGAGAAAAAAATTTGAAAGCAATAAGAGGCAACGGATATCATTCCGTCCCCAAAGGTGGCGCGTTCCCCACTGAAAACAATCATGCTTGTCGTGAGAAGCTCCGGTTTGTTAGAAGCATATACCCAAACCTGCCCCAAATGGGAAGAAAATTAACATGGCATGTTGATGCCGCTCCATGATAGCATGCCAAGTTTCATGAATTTTAGACGAGTTTTGGATTTACTAGAATTTAAAAACCAGGCATCTCAATGTTTTGCCGGAGTTCAACGGTGCCCTTGTGTTTGAAATTCATTCCCATTTCTTGCATGGGACTTAAGCATGCACTGAAGGACACAGATTTGATTTTTCAACCAATTTATATGCACTTGAGCATGCGCATGTAGTTCAAATTTGAATTATGCACAAAAATGCATTGAAAACTCAGATAATGCATAAAAATGTCCAAATGGACCCCGAAAAATCACAAAAAATCACACAACACTCCTGTTGTTCTATGTTGACACGAGAAAAAAAATTGAAAGCAATAAGAGGCAATGGATATCGTTTCGTCCCCAAAGATGGGGCGTTCCCTACCAAAAACCATCATGCTTGTTGTGAGAGGCTCCGGTTTGTGAGAAGCATATACCCAAACCTGCCCCAAATGGGACAAAAAATTTACCACAGCATGTTGATGCCGCTCCATGATAGCATGCGAAGTTTCATAATTTTGGACGAGTTTTGGATTTACTAGAATATAAAAACTAGGCATCTCAATGTTTTGCTGGCAATCAACGGTGCCCTCGTGTTCGAAATTTGTTCCCATTTCTTGCATGGGACCTAAGCATGCACCCAAGGACACGGTTGATTTTTCAACCAATTTATATGCACTGGAGCATGCACATGTAGTTCCAATTTGAATTGTGCACAAAAATGCATTGAAAACTCATATAATGCATAAAAATGTCCAAACGAACCCCAAAAAATCACAAAAAATCACAAAACACTCCTGTTGTTCTATGTTGACAAGAGAAAAAAATTTGAAAGCAATAAGAGGCAATGGATATCATTTCGTCCCCAAAGGTGGGGCATTCCCTACCGAAAACCATCATGCTTGTTGTGAGAAGCTCCGGTTTGTGAGAAGCATATACCGAAACCTGCCCCAAATGGAATTTTTTTTACCGCGGCATGTTGATGTCGCTCCATGATAGCATGCCAAGTTTCATGAATTTCAGACAAGATTTGGATTTACTAGAATTTAAAAGCCAGGCATCCCAATGGTTTGCCGGCAATCAATGATGCCCTAGTGTTTGAAATTCATTCCCATTTTTTGCATACACCCAAGGACACAGATTTGATTTTTCAACCAATTTATATGCACTTTAGCATGCACATGTAGTTCAAATTTGAATTATGCGCATAAATGCATTGAAAACTCAGATAATGCATAAAAGTGTCCAAATGAACTCTGAAAAATCACAAAAAATCACAAAACACCCCTGTTGTTCTATGTTGACATGAGAAAAAAAATTGAAAGCAGTAAGAGGCCATGGATATCGTTTCGTCCCCAAAGGTGCGGCGTTCCCTACCGAAAACCATCATGCTTGTTGTGAGAAGCTCCGGTTTGTGAGAAGCATATACCCAAACCGGCCCCAAATGGGAGAAAAAAATTCACCATGGCATGTTGATGCCGGTCCATGATAGCATGCCAAGTTTCATGAATTTCAGACGAGTTGTGGATTTACTAGAATTTTAAAACCAGGAATCTCTATGTTTTGCCGGCAATCAACGGTGCACTGGTGTTTGAAATTCATTCCCATTTCTTGCATGGGACCTAAGCATGCACCCAAGGACACATATTTGATTTTTCAATGAATTTATATGCACTGGAGCCTGCACATGTAGTTCAAATTTGAATTATGCACATAAATGCATTGAAAACTCAGATAATGCATAAAAATGTCCAAACGAACCCCGAAAAATCACAAAAATTCACACAACATTCCTATTGTTCTATGTTGACACGAGAAAAAAATTTGAAAGCAATAAGAGGCAATGGATATTCTTCCGTCCCCAAAGGTGGGGCGTTCCCTACCGAAAACCATCATGCTTGTTGTGAGAAGCTCCGGTTTGTGAGAAGCATATACCCAAACCGGCCCAAAATGGGACAAAAAATTTACCATGGCATGTTGATGCCGGTCCATGATAGCATGCCAAGTTTCATGAATTTCAGATGAGTATTGGATTTACTAGAATTTAAAAACCAGGCATCTCAATGTTTTGCCGGTAATCAACAGTGCCCTGGTGTTTGAAATTCATTCCCATTTCTTGCATGGGAGCTAAGCATGCACCCAAGGACACAGATTTGATTTTTCAACCAATTTATATGCACTGGAGCCTGCGCATGTAGTTCAAATTTGAATTATGCACGTAAATGCTTTGAAAACTCAGATAATGCATAAAAATGTCCAAACGAACCCCAAAAAATCACAAAAATTCACACAACACTCCTGTTGTTCTATGTTGACACGAGAAAAAAATTTGAAAGCAATAAGAGGCAATGGATATTCTTCCGTCCCCAAAGGTGGGGCGTTCCCTACCGAAAACCATCATACTTGTTGTGAGAAGCTCCGGTTTGTGAGAAGCATATACCCAAACCTGCCCCAAATGGGACAAAAAATTTACGATGGCATGTTGATGCCGCTCCATGATAGCATGCCAAGTTTCATGAATTTTAGACGAGTTTTGGATTTACTAGAATTTAAAAACCAGTCATCTCAATGTTTTGCCGGCAATCAACGGTGCCCTGGTGTTTGAAATTCATTCCCATTTCTTGCATGGGACCTAAGCATGCACCGAAGGAATGAGATTTGATTTTTCAACCAATTTATATGCACTTGAGCATGCGCATGTAGTTCAAATTTGAATTATGCACATAAATGCATTGAAAACTCAGATAATGCATAAAAATGTCCAAACGGACCCCGAAAAATCACAAAAATTCACACAACACTCCTGTTGTTCTATGTTGACATGATAAAAAAATTGAAAGCAATAAGAGGCAATGGATATCGTTTCGTCCCCAAAGATGGGACGTTCCCAACCAAAAACCATCATGCTTGTTGTGAGAGGCTCCGGTTTGTGAGAAGCATATACCCAAACCTGCCCCAAATGGTACAAAAATTTTACCACGGCATGTTGATGTCGCTCCATGATAGCATGCCAAGTTTCATAATTTCGGACGTGTTTTGGATTTACTAGAATATAAAAACCAGGCATCTCAATGTTTTGCTGGCAATCAACGGTGCCCTGGTGTTTGAAATTCATTCCCATTTCTTGCATGGGACCTAAGCATGCACCCAAGGACACAGATTTGATTTTTCAACCAATTTATGTGCACTGGAGCATGCGCATGTAGTTCAAATTTGAATTATGCACAAAAATGCATTGAAAACTAATATAATGCATAAAAATGTCCAAACAAACCCTAAAAAATCACAAAAAATCACACAAAACTCCTGTTGTTCTATGTTGACATGAGAAAAAAATTTGAAAGCAATAAGAGGCAATGGATATCATTCCGTCCCCAAAGGTGGCGCGTTCCCCACTGAAAACAATCATGCTTGTCGTGAGAAGCTCCGGTTTGTTAGAAGCATATACCCAAACCTGCCCCAAATGGGAAGAAAATTAACATGGCATGTTGATGCCGCTCCATGATAGCATGCCAAGTTTCATGAATTTTAGACGAGTTTTGGATTTACTAGAATTTAAAAACCAGGCATCTCAATGTTTTGCCGGAGTTCAACGGTGCCCTGGTGTTTGAAATTCATTCCCATTTCTTGCATGGGACCTAAGCATGCACCGAAGGACACAGATTTGATTTTTCAACCAATTTATATGCACTTGAGCATGCGCATGTAGTTCAAATTTGAATTATGCACAAAAATGCATTGAAAACTCAGATAATGCATAAAAATGTCCAAACGGACCCCGAAAAATCACAAAAAATCACAAAACACTCCTGTTGTTCTATGTTGTCACGAGAAAAAAAATTGAAAGCAATAAGAGGCAATGGAAATCGTTTCGTCCCCAAAGATGGGGCCTTCCCTACCAAAAACCATCATGCTTGTTGTGAGAGGCTCCGGTTTGTGAGAAGCATATACCCAAACCTGCCCCAAATGGGACAAAAAATTTACCACAGCATGTTGATGCCGCTCCATGATAGCATGCAAGTTTCATAATTTTTGACGAGTTTTGGATGTACTAGAATTTAAAGACAAGGCATCTCAATGTTTTGCTGGCAATCAACGGTGCCCTCGTGTTGAAATTCATTCCCATTTCTTGCATGGGACCTAAGCATGCACCCAAGGACACAGTTGATTTTTCAACCAATTTATATGCACTGGAGCATGCGCATGTAGTTCAAATTTGAATTATGCATAAAAATTCATTGAACACTCATATAATGCATAAAAATGTCGAAATGAACCCTGCAAAATCACAAAAAAAATCACACAACACTCCTGTTGTTCCATGTTGACACGAGAAAAAAAATTGAAAGCAATAAGAGGCAATGGATATCGTTCCGTCCCCAAAGGTGGGGCGTTCCCTACCGAAAACCATCATGCTTATTGTGAGAAGCTCCGGTTTGTGAGAAGCATATACCCAAACCTGCCCCAAATGGGACAAAAAATTTACCGTGGCATGTTGATGTCGCTCCATGATAGCACGCCAAGTTTCATGAATTTCAGACGAGTTCTGTATTTAGTAGAATTTAAAAACCGGGCATCTCAATGGTTTGCCGGCAATCAACGATGCCCTAGTGTTTGAGATTCATTCCCATTTCTTGCATACACCCAAGGTCACGGATTTGATTTTTGAACCAATTTATATGCACTGCAGCATGCACATGTAGTTCAAATTTGAATTATGCACATAAATGCATTGAAAACTCAGATAATGCACAAAAATGTCCGAACGAACTCCGAAAAATCACAAAAAATCACACAACACTCCTGTTGTTCTATGTTGACACGAGAAAAAATTGAAAGCAATAAGAGGCAATGGATATCGTTTCGTCCCCAAAGGTGGGGCGTTCCGTACCGAAAACCATCATGCTTGTTGTGAGAAGCTCCGGTTTCTGAGAAGCATATACCCAAACCGGCCCCAAATGGGACAAAAAATTTACCATGGCATGTTGATGCCGGTCCATGATAGCATGCCAAGTTTCATGAATTTCAGACGAGTTTTGGATTTACTAGAATTTAAAAACCAGGCATCTCAATGTTTTGCCGGCAATCAACGGTGCCCTGGTGTTTGAAATTCATTCCCATTTCTTGCATGGGACCTAAGCATGCACCCAAGGACACAAATTTGATTTTTCAACCAATTTATATGCACTGGAGCCAGTGCATGTAGTTCAAATTTGAATTATGCACATAAATGCATTGAAAACTCAGATAATGCATAAAAATGTCCAAAAGAACCCCGAAAAATCACAAAAATTCACACAACACTCCTGTTGTTCTATGTTGACATGACAAAAAAAATTGAAAGCAATAAGAGGCAATGGATATCGTTTCGTCCCCAAAGATGGGGCGTTCCCTACCAAAACCATCATGCTTGTTGTGAGAGGCTCCGGTTTGCGAGAAGCATATACCCAAACCTGCCCCAAATTGGACAAAAAATTTACCTCGGCATGTTGATGCCGCTCCATAATAGCATGCCAAGTTTCATAATTTTGGACGAGTTTTGGATTTACTAGAATATAAAAACCAGGCATCTCAATGTTTTGCTGGCAATCAACGGTGCCCTCGTGTTCGAAATTTGTTCCCATTTCTTGCATGGGACCTAAGCATGCACCCAAGGACACGGTTGATTTTTCAACCAATTTATATGCACTGGAGCATGCACATGTAGTTCAAATTTGAATTCTTCACAAAAATGCATTGAAAACTCATATAATGCATAAAAATGTCCAAACGAACCCCGAAAAATCACACAACACTCCTGTTGTTTATATGTTGACACGAGAAAAAAAATTGAAAGCAATAAGAGGCAATGGATATCATTTCGTCCCCAAAGGTGGGGTGTTCCCTACCGAAAACCATCATGCTTGTTGTGAGAAGCTCCGGTTTGTGAGAAGCATATACCCAAACCTGCCCCAAATGGGAAAAAAATTACCGCGGCATGTTGATGTTGCTCCATGATAGCATGCCATGTTTCATGAATTTCAGACGAGATTTGGATTTACTAGAATTTAAAAGCCAGGCATCACAATGGTTTGCCTGCAATCAATGATGCCCTAGTGTTTGAAATTAATTCCCATTTTTTGCATACACCCAAGGACACAGATTTGATTTTTAAACCAATTTGTATGCACAGGAGCATGCACATGTAGTTCAAATTTGAATTATGCGCATAAATGCATTGAAAACTCAGATAATGCATAAAAATGTCCAAACGAACTCTGAAAAATCACAAAAAAATCACAAAACACCCCTGTTGTTCTATGTTGATACGAGAAAAAAATTGAAAGCAATAAGAGGCCATGGATATAGTTTCGTCCCCAAAGGTGCGGCGTTCCCTACCGAAAACCATCATGCTTGTTGTGCGAAGCTCCAGTTTGTGAGAAGCATATACCCAAACCGGCCCCAAATGGGAGAAAGAATTCACCATGGCATGTTGATGCCGGTCCATGATGGCATGCCAAGTTTCATGAGTTTCAGACGAGTTGTGGATTTATTAGAATTTTAAAACCAAGCATCTCAATGTTTTGCCGGCAATCAACGGTGCCCTGGTGTTTGAAATTCATTCCCATTTCTTGCATGGGACCTAATCATGCACCCAAGGACACAGATTTGATTTTTCAACCAATTTATATGCACTTGAGCCAGCGCATGTAGTTCAAATTTGAATTATGCACATAAATGCACTGAAAACTCAGATAATGCATAAAAATGTCCAAAAGAACCCCGAAAAATCACAAAAATTCACACAACACTCCTGTTGTTCTATGTTGACTCGAGAAAAAAATTGAAAGCAATAAGAGGCAATGGATATCATTCCATCCCCAAAGGTGGGGCGTTCACTACCAAAAACCATCATGCTTGTTGTGAGAAGCTCCGGTTTGTGAGAAGCATATACCCAAACCTTCCCCAAATGGGACAAAATTTTTACCATGGCATGTTGATTCCGCTCCATGACAGCATGCCAAGTTTCATGAATTTTAGACGAGTTTTGGATTTACTAGAATTTAAAAACCAGGCATCTCAATGTTTTGCCGGCAATCAACGGTACCCTGGTGTTTGAAATTCATTCCCATTTCTTGCATGGGACCTAAGCATGCACTGAAGGACACAGATTTGATTTTTCAACCAATTTATATGCACTTGAGCATGCGTATGTAGTTCAAATTTGAATTATGCACAAAAATGCATTGAAAACTTAGATAATGCATAAAAATGTCCAAACGGACCCCGAAAAATCACAAAAAATCACACAACACTCCTGTTGTTCTATGTTGACACGAGAAAAAAAATTGAAAGCAATAAGAGGCAATGGATATCGTTTCGTCCCCAAAGATGGGGCGTTCCCTACCAAAAACCATCATGCTTGTTGTGAGAGGCTCCGGTTTGTGAGAAGCATATACCCAAACCTGCCCCAAATGGGACAAAAAATTTACCACGGCATGTTGATGCCGCTCCATGATAGCATGCGAAGTTTCATAATTTTGGACGAGTTTTGGATTTACTAGAATATAAAAACCAGGCATCTCAATGTTTTGCTGGCAACCAACGGTGCCCTCGTGTTCGAAATTTGTTCCCATTTCTTGCATGGGACCTAAGCATGCACCCAAGGACACGGTTGATTTTTCATCCAATTTATATGCACTGGAGCATGCACATGTAGTTCAAATTTGAATTGTGCACAAAAATGCATTGAAAATTCATATAATGGATAAAAATGTCCAAACGAACCCCGAAAAATCACAAAAAAAATCACACAACACTCTTGTTGTTCTATGTTGACACGAGAAAAAAAATTGAAAGCAATAAGTGGCAATGGATATCATTTCGTCCCCAAAAGTGGGGCGTTCCCTACCGAAAACCATCATGCTTGTTGTGAGAAGCTCCGGTTTGTGAGAAGCATATACCCAAACCTGCCCCAAATGGGAAAAAAATTACCGCGGCATGTTGATGTCGCTCCATGATAGCATGCCAAGTTTCATGAATTTCAGACGAGATTTGGATTTACTAGAATTTAAAAGACAGGCATCCCAATGGTTTGCCTGCAATCAACGATGCCCTAGTGTTTGAAATTCATTCCCATTTTTTGCATACACCCAAGGACACAGATTTGATTTTTTAACTGATTTATATGCACTGGAGCATGCACATGTAGTTCAAATTTTAATTATGCGCATAAATGCATTGAAAACTCAGATAATGCATAAAAATGTCCAAACGAACTCTGAAAAATCACAAAAAACACAAAACACCCCTGTTTTTCTATGTTGACACGAGAAAAAAATTGAAAGCAATAAGAGGCCATGGATATCATTTCGTTCCCAAAGGAGGGGCGTTCCCTACCGAAAACCATCATGCTTGTTGTGAGAAGCTCCGGTTTGTGAGAAGCATATACCCAAACCGGCCCCAAATGGGAGAAAAAATTCACCATGGCATGTTGATGTCGGTCCATGATGGCATGCCAAGTTTCATGAGTTTCAGACGAGTTGTGGATTTACTAGAATTTAAAAACCAGGCATCTCAATGTTTTGCCGGCAATCAACGGTGCCCTGGTGTTTGAAATTCATTCCCATTTGTTGCATGGGACCTAAGCATGCACCCAAGGACACAGATTTGATTTTCAACCAATTTATATGCACTGGAGCCAGCGCATGTAGTTCAAATTTGAATTATGCACATAAATGCATTAAAAACGATAATGCATAAAAATGTCCAAAAGAACCCCGAAAAATCACAAAAATTCACACAACACTCCTGTTGTTCTATGCTGACACGAGAAAAAAATTTGAAAGCAATAAGAGGCAATGGATATCATTCCATCCCCAAAGGTGGGGCGTTCCCTACCAAAAACCATCATGCTTGTTGTGAGAAGCTCTGGTTTGTGAGAAGCATACACCCAAACCTACCCCAAATGGGACAAAATTTTTACCATGGCATGTTGATTCCTCTCCATGACAGCATGCCAAGTTTCATGAATTTTAGACGACTTTTGGATTTACTAGAATTTAAAAACCAGGCATCTCAATGTTTTACCGGCAATCAATGGTGCCCTGGTGTTTGAAATTCATTCCCATTTCTTGCATGGGACCTAAGCATGCATGTAACACCCTCGATTCGACTATAGCTCCCACGTGTCGAGGCACGACTTAGTGACATAATCGCATTGAAGGCATATGTCGCAAGTTAGGCAATCTTCACAACATCCCATGTAATATGATAATAAAAAGGGAGATAACATAGTTGGCTTACACTCGCCACGTCAATCAAGTACATAAATAACATTACATCATCCAAACACTCATGGCCCGGCTACGGCGCCAAAATAAAAGAGAACCCAACATGCGACACGGTCCCAATCACCCCCAACTGGGCACCACTACTGATCATCAGGAAAGGAAACATAGTATCGTTGAGAGTCTTCGTCGAATTGCCACTTGAGCTCATACGCGTCTCCTGGAGCGGAATCATCAGGCCCTGCATCTGGTGTAATAGTAATCTGTGAGCCACAAGGACTCAGCAATCTCGCACCCTCGCGATCAAGACTATTCAAGCTTGTAGGTAAGGCAAGGTAAAATATGAGTGGAGCTGCAGCAAGCGACTAGCAAATATGGTGGCTAACTTATCTGCAAAAGAGAGCGAGAAGAGGAGGCAAAGCACGAGCGAGAAGCTAGAGAACAACCTGCGCAAACATTACTCCAACACCGTGTCCACTTCCCGGACTCCGCCGAGAAGAGGCCATCACGGTAACACACTCAGTTGATTCATTTTAATTAAATTAAGGTTCAAGTTGTCTACAACCGGACATTAACAAATTCCCATCTGCCCATAACCGCGGGCACGGCTTTCGAAAGTTCAATCCCTGCAGGGGAGTCCCAACTTAGCCCATGACAAGCTCTCACGGTCAACGAAGGAATAGACCTCCTCCCAAGACATTCCGATCAGACTCGGTATCTCGGTAACTCAAGACACTTCAACAGGTTAAAACAAGACCAGCAACACCGCCCGAATATGCCAACAAATCCCGATAGGAGCTGCACATATCTCTTTCTTAGGGCACACTCAGATGAGCAAGACGTCAGGTAGGCCATCCCAGAGTTGCCCCTGGTAGCCCCGGACATCGCTCGGTTGGACCAACACTCAGAGGAGCACTGGCCCGGGGGGTTAAAATAAGATGACCCTAGAGTCTGCAGAACCCAAGGGAAAGAAAAGGCCAGGTGGCGAATGGTAAGACCAATGTTGGGCATTGCTGGAAAAGCTTTAATCAAGGCGAACTATCAAGGGGTTCCCATTATAACCCAACCGCGTAAGGAACGCAAAACCCGGGAACATAACACCGATATGACGGAAACTAGGGCGGCAAGAGTGGAACAAAACACTAGGCGAGAGGCCGAACCTTCCACCCTTTACCAAGTATATAGATGCATTAAGATAACAAGGCAATATAATGATATCCCCAACAAGTAAATAAATGTTCCAACAAGGAACGACCTCCAATCTTCACCTGCAACTAGCAACGCTATAAGAGGGGCTGAGCAAAGCGGTAACATAGCCAATCAACAGTTTGCTAGGACAAAGGTGGGTTAGAGGTTTGACATGGCAATTTGGGAGGCTTGCAAGCAAGTGGTAGGCATCGTAGCAATTGCACAGCAAAAGAGCGAGCAACTAGCATAGCAAAGATAGTAGTGATTTCGAGGGTAGGATCATCTTGCCTGCACAGTTGTCAGAGTTGACTGGATCCTCAAAAGCAAACTCAACGGGCTCCTCGTTAGCGAACTCCTCCCGGCTCTACCCAAACAAGACAAACAAGCAACAAGGACACAATCAACCACGTGCAAACTCAAACAACACGATGCAAAGATGATATGCTATGCGGGATGCGATGCGGGATGCAAAATGCAAGATATGACAGGAAATGCATGAATCTGGCCTCAACTTTGAATTACAAGGGTGCCACTGGAAAGATGAGATGAAATTGCTTGAAAATGATATAAAGAACGCCAGAATCGGAGTTACGGTTTGGAAATGGCAAGCGTTTCAAAAATGACACCGGTCTGCGATTTACAGCAAGTAGGCATCTAAATGCAACGAGATGAACATGCTACAGCACCCAAACATGACAACAAAATACATGGCAGGGATGCACACAAGATGCTTAATAAAAGTCTAGCACTGGGCTACGGCCAATTCATCCATTAACAGGTTCAAAAAAGCATGGCAAAAACGCAAATGGTAAACAGATCTCAGACTTAGTGAAATTAACACTTGTCTGGAATTTCAGATCATATAGCCCTCTTCGGAGCAACAAAACAACATGCTACAGGACCTGAACATGACAAAGAAAGACATGGCATGGAGCTACTCAACAAGCTTAACAAAAGTCCCTTAGTGACCTTGAGCCAAAAGGGATCACAAAATATACTAACAAGCACACGAACATAGCAAAAACATAATCAGTTTTCAGACTTAGTGAGAACTGGGTCATGCTGAAACATAACTCACGAAGGCATCTTTACGAGCTCGATGCACTCACCACAGTGCAAGTCATGGCAAGACAAGCATACATACCTTAACAAGGCACAAAATGCAAGCTAGACATGGCAAGAACAATGGCATAGCATGCACGGATCAACTACAATAACATCGGCAAAATCACAAACAAGTTGACGATCTGCCCAGATTCGCAACGAAGCAAAAGTAGAGCTCGATTGACTCAAGCTAGGGTGCTCCATAATTGCAAACAAAGACATGGATGGATAGAGAACTACAATATTAACAAAACTCCCTTACTGATCATCCTCAAAAGAGGCACGGATCACTAGGAAACAACATGAACATATGGCATCATGAGATAAACAATCCCAGGACTTAGTGAAAATACGAAGTCCCTGAAAACAGAATTAGCAAGTGCACCACTTTGCAAGCTTGCACAAGTCACCACACACATCCTAAAAATACATGGGTTGCACCTCTGGAAAGATGACAAAACCCTTAACAAAACATATGAAGAACTCACGGGCATATCATGCACACATTAATCATGGCAAAAATGACAAAAGTGCTAAACGGAGTAACAGATCTGACAATTAACTCAAGTAGCCCTCTTCTAACATCATTTCAGGCATCAAGATGAGCTCAAATGAAAATGATGCAATGGAATGAAATGATGCACTCTCTGAGATGAACATTTTGATATGCTATATGCATGAATCGGAGCTACGGATGCAAAGTTATGGAGCCGCGAACAAGAGCATATGGACTAAAAATTCTGGGACTTGGAGAAAAAAATTAGGTCAACCCTGAAAACAGATCTGGATCGGGGCGGCGCGCGAACCGAGGTGGCCGGGCTCTCGCCGGAGCTCCTCGCCGGAGGAGGAGGGAGGGCCGGCCGAGGCTTGCCGGAGATGGGGAGAGGAGGCCGGACGGAGTCGGGGCGTCGCCGACGACCTCCTGTGGCGGCGGCGGCGGCGGCGAGGGCCCGCGGTGGCACGCGGAGGCAGCGGGGGCGGGGGCCTGCGGTGGCGCGCGGCGGCCGGCGCGGTGGCTGCGGGCGGCGGGGCGCGGAGCCAGGCGGCGGACTGAGGAGGCAGGTGGCGGGGCGCGCGTGGGTCTCGGGGGCCCGGCTCGGGCCTCCCGGGCCGGCGGTGGGAGGCGGCGACGAGCTGACAGGTGGCGGGCGTGGAGTGGCTGGCGGTGGCGGCGGACGTTGTCCGGCTCCGCCCGGACATGTCCGGAGCGGCGGATCTAGGATTTTTTTAGGGTTAGGAGGGAGAGGATCCGCGAATTTAGAATGGGGGGTGTATATATAGGCCTAGAGGGAGCTAGGAGAGTCCAAATGAGGTGCGGTTTTTGGCCACGCAATCGTGATCGAATGCTCTAGGACATGGAGCAGAGTTTGGTGGCTTTTGGGCCAAATTGGAGGGGTGTTGGGGTGCAACACACACGAGGCCTTTTCGGTCTCTCGGATAACCGTTGGAGTATCAAACGAAGTCCAAATGGTACGAAACTTGACAGGCGGTCTACCGGTAGTAAACCAAGGCCGCTTGGCAAGTATCAGTCCAATCCGGAAATGTTTAATCCCCACACACGAAAGAAAGCTAGAAAAGACCACCAGAGGAGAACGAAGCGCCGGAATGCAAAACAGACAACGGGGAAAATGCTCGAATGCATGAGATGAACACGTATGTAAATGCAATGCACATGATGACATGATATGAGATGCATGACAACGACAACAACACACGGAGACAAAGACCCGAACCCGAGAAAATAAATTAACTTAACGCCGGAAACGGCAAGAGTTGGAGTACAAATAGGGAAAGTTACATCCGGGGTGTTACAATGCACTGAAGGACACAGATTTGATTTTTCAACCAATTTATATGCACTTGAGCATGCGCATGTAGTTCAAATTTGAATTATGCACAAAAATGCATTGAAAACTCAGATAATGCATAAAAATGTCCAAACGGAGCCTGAAAAATCACAAAAAATCACACAACACTCCTGTTGTTCTATGTTGACACGAGAAAAAAATTGAAAGCAACAAGAGGCAATGGATATCGTTTCGTCCCCAAAGATGGGACGTTCCCTACCAAAAACCATCATGCTTGTTGTGAGAGGCTCCGTTTGTGAGAAGCATATACCCAAACCTGCCCCAAATGGGACAAAAATTTTACCACGGCATGTTGATGTCGCTCCATGATAGCATGCCAAGTTTCATAATTTCGGACGAGTTTTGGATTTACTAGAATTTAAAAACCAGGCATCTCAATGTTTTGCTGGCAATCAATGGTGCCCTAGTGTTTGAAATTCATTCCCATTTCTTGCATGGGACCTAAGCATGCACCCAAGGACACAGATTTAATTTTTCACCCAATTTATGTGCACTGGAGCATGCGCATGTAGTTCAAATTTGAATTATGCACAAAAATGCATTGAAAACTCATATAATGCATAAAAATGTCCAAACGAACCCTGAAAAATCACAAAAAATCACACAACACTCCTGTTGTTCTATGTTGACACGAGAAAATTTTTTGAAAGCAATAAGAGGCAATGGATATCGTTTCGTCCCCAAAGGTGGGGTGTTCCCTACTGAAAAACCATCATGCTTGTTGTGAGAAGCTCCGGTTTGTGAGAAGCATATACACAAACCTGCCCCAAATGGGACAAAAAATTTACTGCGGCATGTTGATGTCGCTCCATGATAGCATGCCAAGTTTCATGAATTTCAGACGAGTTTTGGATTTACTAGAATTTAAAAACCAGGCATCTCAATGGTTTGCCGGCAATCAACGATGCCCGAGTGTTTGAAATTCATTCCCATTTCTTGCATACACCCAAGGACACAGATTTGATTCTTGAACCAATTTATATGCACTAGAGCATGCACATGTAGTTCAAATTTGAATTATGCACATAAATGCATTGAAAACTCAGATAATGCATAAAAATGTCCAAACGAACTCCAAAAAATCACAAAAAATCACACAACACTCCTGTTGTTCTATGTTGACATGAGAAAAAAATTGAAAGCAATAAGAGGCCATGGATATCGTTTCCTCCCCAAAGGTGGGGCGTTCCCTACCGAAAACCATCATGCTTGTTGTGAGAAGCTCCGGTTTGTGAGAAGCATATACCCAAACCGGCCCCAAATGGGACAAAAATTTTACCGTGGCATGTTGATGCCGGTCCATGATAGCATGCCAAGTTTCATGAATTTCAGATGAGTATTGGACTTACTAGAATTTAAAAACCAGGCATCTCAATGTTTTGCCGGCAATCAACAGTGCCCTGGTGTATGAAATTCATTCCCATTTCTTGCATGGGAGCTAAGCATGCACCCAAGGACACAGATTTGATTTTTCAACCAATTTATATGCACTGGAGCCTGCGCATGTAGTTCAAATTTGAATTATGCACGTAAATGCATTGAAAACTCAGATAATGCATAAAAATGTCCAAACGAACCCCGAAAAATCACAAAAATTCACACAACACTCCTGTTGTTCTATGTTGACACGAGAAAAAAATTTGAAAGCAATAAGAGGCAATGGATATTCTTCCGTCCCCAAAGGTGGGGCGTTCCCTACCGAAAACCATCATACTTGTTGTGAGAAGCTCCGGTTTGTGAGAAGCATATACCCAAACCTGCCCCAAATGGGACAAAAAATTTACGATGGCATGTTGATGCCACTCGATGATAGCATGCCAAGTTTCATGAATTTTAGATGAGTTTTGGATTTACTAGAATTTAAAAACTAGTCATCTCAATGTTTTGCCGGCAATCAACGGTGCCCTAGTGTTGGAAATTCATTCCCATTTCTTGCATGGGACCTAAGCATGCACCCAAGGACACATATTTGATTTTTCAACCAATTTATATGCACTTGAGCATGCGCATGTAGTTCAAATTTGAATTATACACAAAAACGCATTGAAAACTCAGATAATGCATAAAAATGTCCAAACGGACCACGAAAAATCACAAAAATTCACACAACACTCCTATTGTTCTATGTTGACACGAGAAAAAAAATTGAAAGCAATAAGAGGCAATGGATATCGTTTCGTCCCCGAAGATGGGATGTTCCCTACCAAAAACCATCATGCTTGTTGTGAGAGGCTCCGGTTTGTGAGAAGCATATAGCCAAACCTGCCCCAAATGGGACAAAAAATTTACCACGGCATGTTGATGCCGCTCCATGATAGCATGCCAAGTTTCATAATTTTGGACGAGTTTTAGATTTACTAGAATTTAAAAACCAGGCATCTCAATGTTTTGCCGGCAATCAACGGTGCCCTGGTGTTTGAAATTCATTCCCATTTCTTGCATGGGAACTAAGTATGCACCCCAAGGATACAGATTTGATTTTTCAACCAATTTATATGCACTGGAGCCTGCGCATGTAGTTCAAATTTGAATTATGCACATAAATGCATTAAAAACTCTGATAATGCATAAAAATGTCCAAACGAACCCCGAAAAATCACAAAAATTCACACAACACTCCTGTTGTTCTATGTTGACACGAGAAAAAAATTTGAAAGCACTAAGACGCAATGGATATCGTTCCATCGCCAAAGGTGGGGCGTTCCCTATCGAAAACCATCATGCTTGTTGTGAGAAGCCCTGGTTTGTGAGAAGCATATACCCAAACTTGCCCCAAATGGGACATAAAATTTACCGCGGCATGTTGATGTCTCTCCATGATAGCATGCCAAGTTTCATGAATTTCAGACGAGTTTTGGATTTACTAGAATTTAAAAACCAGGCATCTCAATGGTTTACCGGCAATCAACGATGCACTAGTGTTTGAAATTCATTCCCATTTCTTGCATACACCCAAGGACACAGATTTGATTTTTCAACCAATTTATATGCACTAGAGCATGCACATGTAGTTCAAATTTGAATTATGCACATAAATGCATTGAAAACTGAGATGATGCATAAAAATTTCCAAACGAACTCCAAAAAATCACAAACACACAACACTCCTGTTGTTCTATGTTGACACGAGAAAAAAATTGAAAGCAATAAGAGGCCATGGATATCATTTCGTCCCCAAAGGTGGGGCGTTCCCTACCGAAAACCATCATGCTTGTTGTGAGAAGCTCCGGTTTGTGAGAAGCATATACCCAAACCGGCCCCAAATGGGACAAAAATATTACCATGGCATGTTGATGCCGGTCCATGATAGCATGCCAAGTTTCATGAATTTCAGGCGAGTTTTGGATTTACTAGAATTTAAAAACCAGGCATCTCAATGTTTTGCCGGCAATCAACGGTGCCCTGGTGTTTGAAATTCCTTCCCATTTCTTGCATGGGACCTAAGCATGCACCCAAGGACACATATTTGATTTTTCAACCAATTTATATGCACTGGAGCCTGCGCATGTAGTTCAAATTTGAATTATGCACATAAATGCATTAAAAACTCTGATAATGCATAAAAATGTCCAAACGAACCCCGAAAAATCACAAAAATTCACACAACACTCCTGTTGTTCTATGTTGACACGAGAAAAATATTTGAAAGCACTAAGACGCAATGGATATCGTTCCATCGCCAAAGGTGGGGTTTTCCCTACCGAAAACCATCATGCTTGTTGTGAGAAGCCCCGGTTTGTGAGAAGCATATACCCAAACCTGCCCCAAATGGGACATAAAATTTACCGCGACATGTTGATGTCTCTCCATGATAGCATGCCAAGTTTCATGAATTTCAGACGAGTTTTGGATTTACTAGAATTTAAAAACCAGGCATCTCAATGGTTTACCGGCAATCAACGATGCACTAGTGTTTGAAATTCATTCCCATTTCTTGCATACACCCAAGGACACAGATTTGATTTTTCAACCAATTTATATGCACTAGAGCATGCACATGTAGTTCAAATTTGAATTATGCACATAAATGCATTGAAAACTGAGATGATGCATAAAAATTTCCAAACGAACTCCAAAAAATCACAAACACACAACACTCCTGTTGTTCTATGTTGACACGAGAAAAAAATTGAAAGCAATAAGAGGCCATGGATATCATTTCGTCCCCAAAGGTGGGGCGTTCCCTACCGAAAACCATCATGCTTGTTGTGAGAAGCTCCGGTTTGTGAGAAGCATATACCCAAACCGGCCCCAAATGAGACAAAAAAATTACCATGGCATGTTGATGCCGGTCCATGATAGCATGCCAAGTTTCATGAATTTCAGGCGAGTTTTGGATTTACTAGAATTTAAAAACCAGGCATCTCAATGTTTTGCCGGCAATCAACGGTGCCCTGGTGTTTGAAATTCCTTCCCATTTCTTGCATGGGACCTAAGCATGCACCCAAGGACACAGATTTGATTTTTCAACCAATTTATATGCATTGGAGCCTGCGCATGTAGTTCAAATTTGAATTATGCACATAAATGCATTAAAAACTCTGATAATGCATAAAAATGTCCAAACGAACCCCGAAAAATCACAAAAATTCACACAACACTCCTGTTGTTCTATGTTGACACGAGAAAAAAATTTGAAAGCACTAAGACGCAATGGATATCGTTCCATCGCCAAAGGTGGGGCGTTCCCTACCGAAAACCATCATGCTTGTTGTGAGAAGCCCCGGTTTGTGAGAAGCATATACCCAAACCTGCCCCAAATGGGACATAAAATTTACCGCGACATGTTGATGTCTCTCCATGATAGCATGCCAAGTTTCATGAATTTCAGACGAGTTTTGGATTTACTAGAATTTAAAAACCAGGCATCTCAATGGTTTACCGGCAATCAACGATGCACTAGTGTTTGAAATTCATTCCCATTTCTTGCATACACCCAAGGACACAGATTTGATTTTTCAACCAATTTATATGCACTAGAGCATGCACATGTAGTTCAAATTTGAATTATGCACATAAATGCATTGAAAACTGAGATGATGCATAAAAATTTCCAAACGAACTCCAAAAAATCACAAACACACAACACTCCTGTTGTTCTATGTTGACACGAGAAAAAAATTGAAAGCAATAAG
This sequence comes from Triticum urartu, assembly GCF_056163025.1. Taxonomy (NCBI): domain Eukaryota; kingdom Viridiplantae; phylum Streptophyta; class Magnoliopsida; order Poales; family Poaceae; genus Triticum; species Triticum urartu. The sequence continues at coordinate 356,001,053 of NC_141876.1, read as the reverse complement.
AGGCCATGGATATCATTTCGTCCCCAAAGGTGGGGCGTTCCCTACCGAAAACCATCATGCTTGTTGTGAGAAGCTCCGGTTTGTGAGAAGCATATACCCAAACCGGCCCCAAATGAGACAAAAAAATTACCATGGCATGTTGATGCCGGTCCATGATAGCATGCCAAGTTTCATGAATTTCAGGCGAGTTTTGGATTTACTAGAATTTAAAAACCAGGCATCTCAATGTTTTGCCGGCAATCAACGGTGCCCTGGTGTTTGAAATTCCTTCCCATTTCTTGCATGGGACCTAAGCATGCACCCAAGGACACAGATTTGATTTTTCAACCAATTTATATGCATTGGAGCCTGCGCATGTAGTTCAAATTTGAATTATGCACATAAATGCATTAAAAACTCTGATAATGCATAAAAATGTCCAAACGAACCCCGAAAAATCACAAAAATTCACACAACACTCCTGTTGTTCTATGTTGACACGAGAAAAAAATTTGAAAGCACTAAGATGCAATGGATATCGTTCCATCGCCAAAGGTGGGGCGTTCCCTACCGAAAACCATCATGCTTGTTGTGAGAAGCCCCGGTTTGTGAGAAGCATATACCCAAACCTGCCCCAAATGGGACATAAAATTTACCGCGACATGTTGATGTCTCTCCATGATAGCATGCCAAGTTTCATGAATTTCAGACGAGTTTTGGATTTACTAGAATTTAAAAACCAGGCATCTCAATGGTTTACCGGCAATCAACGATGCACTAGTGTTTGAAATTCATTCCCATTTCTTGCATACACCCAAGGACACAGATTTGATTTTTCAACCAATTTATATGCACTAGAGCATGCACATGTAGTTCAAATTTGAATTATGCACATAAATGCATTGAAAACTGAGATGATGCATAAAAATTTCCAAACGAACTCCAAAAAATCACAAACACACAACACTCCTGTTGTTCTATGTTGACACGAGAAAAAAATTGAAAGCAATAAGAGGCCATGGATATCATTTCGTCCCCAAAGGTGGGGCGTTCCCTACCGAAAACCATCATGCTTGTTGTGAGAAGCTCCGGTTTGTGAGAAGCATATACCCAAACCGGCCCCAAATGGGACAAAAAAATTACCATGGCATGTTGATGCCGGTCCACGATAGCATGCCAAGTTTCATGAATTTCAGGCGAGTTTTGGATTTACTAGAATTTAAAAACCAGGCATCTCAATGTTTTGCCGGCAATCAACGGTGCCCTGGTGTTTGAAATTCCTTCCCATTTCTTGCATGGGACCTAAGCATGCACCCAAGGACACAGATTTGATTTTTCAACCAATTTATATGCACTGGAGCCTGCGCATGTAGTTCAAATTTGAATTATGCACATAAATGCATTGAAAACTCAGATAATGCATAAAAATGTCCAAACAAACCCCAAAAAATCACAAAAATTCACACAACACTCATGTTGTTCTATGTTTACACGAGAAAAAAATTTGAAAGCACTAAGAGGCAATGGATATCGTTCCCTCCCCAAAGCTGGGGCATTCCCTATCGAAAACCATCATGCTTCTTGTGAGAAGCTCCGGTTTGTGAGAAGCATATACCCAAACCTGCCCCAGATGGGACAAAAATTTTACAATGGCATGTTGATGCCGCTCCATGATAGCATGCCAAGTTTCATGAATTTTAGACGAGTTTTGGATTTACTTGAATTTAAAAACCAGGCATCTCAATGTTTTGCCGGCAATCAATGGTGCCCTGGTGTTTGAAATTCATTCCCATTTCTTGCATGGGACCTAAGCATGCACCGAAGGACACATATTTGATTTTTCAACCAATTTATATGCACTTGAGTATGCGCATGTAGTTCAAATTTGAATTATGCACAAAAATGCATTGAAAACTCATATAATGCATAAAAATGTCCAAACGAACCCCGAAAAATCACAAAAGATCACACAACACTCCTGTTGTTCTATGTTGACACGAGAAAAAAAATTGAAAGCAATAAGAGGCAATGGATATCGTTTCGTCCCCAAAGGTGGGGCGTTCCCTACCGAAAACCATCATGCTTGTTGTGAGAAGCTCCAGTTTGTGAGAAGCATATACCCAAACCGGCCCCAAATGGGACAAAAAATTTACCGTGGCATGTTGCTGTCGCTCCATGATAGCATGCCAAGTTTCATGAATTTCAAACGAGTTTTGGATTTACTAGAATTTAAAAACCAGGCATCTCAATGGTTTGCCGGCAATCAACGATGCCCTAGTGTTTGAAATTCATTCCCACTTCTTGCATACACCCAAGGACACTGATTTAATTTTTCAACCAATTTATATGCACTGGAGCATGCAAATGTACTTCAAATTTGAATTATGCACATAAATGCATTGAAAACTGAGATGATGCATAAAAATGTCCAAACGAACTCCGAAAAATCACAAAAAATCACACAACACTCCTGTTGTTCTATGCTGACACGAGAAAAAAAATTGAAAGAAATAAGAGGCCATGGATATTGTTTCATCCCCAAAGGTGGGGCGTTCCCTACCGAAAACCATCATGCTTGCTGTGAGAACCACCGGTTTGTGAGAAGCATATACCCAAACCGGCCCCAAATGGGACAAAAAATTTACCATGGCATGTTAATGCCGGTCCATGATAGCATGCCAAGTTTCATGAATTTCAGACGAATTTTGGATTTACTAGAATTTAAAAACCAGGCATCTCAATGGTTTGCCAGCAATCAATGGTGCCCTGGTGTTTGAAATTCATTTCCATTTCTTGCATGGGACCTAAGGATGCACGCAAGGACATAGATTTGATTTTTCAACCAATTTATATGCACTGGAGCGTGCGCATGTAGTTCAAATTTTAATTATGCACATAAATGCATTGAAAACTCAGATAATGCATAAAAATGTCCAAACGAACCCCGAAAAATCACAAAAAATCACACAACACTCCTGTTGTTCTATGTTGACACGAGAAAAAATTTGAAAGAACTAAGAGGCAATGGATATCGTTCCGTCCCCAAAGCTGGGGCGTTCCCTACCGAAAAGCATCATGCTTGTTGTGAGAAGCTCCGGTTTGTGAGAAGCATATACCCAAACCTGCCCCAAATGGGACAAAAATTTTACAATGGCATGTTGATGCCGCTCCATGATAGCATGCCAAGTTTCATGAATTTTAGACGAGTTTTGGATTCACTAGAATTTAAAAACCAGGCATCTCAATGTTTTGCCGGCAATCAACGGTGCCCTGGTGTTTGAAATTCATTCCCATTTCTTGCATGGGTCCTAAGCATGCACCGAAGGACACAGATTTGATTTTTCAACCAATTTATATGCACTTGAGCATGAGCATGTAGTTCAAATTTGAATTATGCACAAAAATGCATTGAAAACTCAGATGATGCATAAAAATGTCCAAACGGACCCCGAAAAATCACAAAAAATCACACAACACTCCTGTTGTTCTATGTTGACACGAGAAAAAAAATTGAAGGAAATAAGAGGCAATGGATATCGTTTCGTCCCCAAAGGTGGGGTGTTCCCTACCGAAAACCATCATGCTTGTTGTGAGAGGCTCCGGTTTGTGAGAAGCATATACCCAAACCTACCCTAAATGGGACAAAAAATTTACCACGGCATGTTGATGCCGCTCCATGATAGCATGCCAAGTTTCATAATTTCGAACGAGTTTTAGATTTACTAGAATTTAAAAACCAGGCATCTCAATGTTGTGCTGGCAATCAACGGTGCCCTGGTGTTGAAATTCATTCCCATTTCTTGCATGGGACCTAAGCATGCACCCAAGGACACAGTTAATTTTTCAACCAATTTATATGCACTGGAGCATGCGCATGTAGTTCAAATTTGAACTATGCACAAAAATGCATTGAAATTTCATATAATGCATAAAAATGTCCAAACGAACCCCGAAAAATCACAAAAAATCACACAACACTCCTTTTGTTCTATGTTGACACGAGAGAAAAAATTGAAAGCAATAAGAGGCAATGAATATCGTTTCGTCCCCAAAGGTGGGGTGTTCCCTACCAAAAACCATCATGCTTGTTGTGAGAAGCTCTGGTTTGTGAGAAGCATATACCCAAACCTGCCCCAAATGGGACAAAAAATTTACCGCGGCATGTTGATGTTGCTCCATGATAGCATGCCAACTTTCATGAATTTCAGACGAGTTTTGGATTTACTAGAATTTAAAAACCAGGCATCTCAATGGTTTGCCGGCAATCGACGATGTCCTAGTGTTTGAAATTCATTCCCATTTCTTACATACACCCAAGGACATAGATTTGATTTTTGAACCAATTTATATGCACTGGAGCATGCACATGTAGTTCAAATCTGAATTATGCACATAAATGCATTGAAAACTCAGATAATGCATGAAATGTCAAAATGAACCCCAAAAAAATCACAAAAAATCACACAACACACTTGTTGTTCTACGTTGATATGAGAAAAAAATTTGAAAGTAATAAGAGGCAATGGATATCGTTTCATCCCCAAAGGTGGGGCGTTCCCTACCGAAAACCATCATGCTTGTTGTGAGAAGCTCCGAAGCATATACCCAAACCTGCCCCAAATGGACAAAATATTTACCATGGCTTGTTGATGCCGCTCCATGATAGCGTGCCAAGTTTCATGAATTTCAGACGAGTTTTGGATTTACTAGAATTTAAAAACCAGGCATCTCAATGTTTGCGGCCGACTTACGGCGGCAGGGTGTTTGACATTCATTCCCATTTCTTGCATGGGACCTAAGCATGCACCCGAAGTCAAAGATTTGATTTTCAACCAATTTATCTGCACTGGAGCATGTGCATGTAGTTCAAATTTGAATTATGGACATAAATGCATTGAAAAGTCACTTAATGCATAAAAATGTCCAAACGAACCTTGAATAATTGCAAAAAAATTTGACGACACACCTATAGTTGCATGTTCACTGCAGATAAAAGTTCTAGCAATTCAAACATTGTCCATGGCCGATGTGACCCCATTATGTAATTCAAATCAAGGCGAAAAATCAAGTAGATCCCACACAGTTTATTATATCCAATCGTGTGAGATGCGGCACAAAATATCTTTGGACCGTGTCTGAATAAGGGACCGAGTTTGATGACACTTTGCGCTCCAGTTTTTTGGCTGAAGCGATTCCAAATTTTTGGCTTCCGCAAAAATATCTACCTCCCCGCTGCCTCCCCCTTACGAAAAGCCACATTTCCCCTGTTTCTGCCTTCCTTTCCAAGTTGGAACCTTCACTCCTTGCTTGCAGCGCCACCGTCTCCTCGCCGGCGACGCTCCTTCAAGCTGCTCGGCCTCGCCTATCCAGCCAGGTAATCCACACCTGACCCCCATCCCCCTCCTCCTTCCACATCCCACCTGCCCCACACCGGCGTGAGCGTGACACCTTCCACCCAAATCACCAACCCCTCCACCAAATAAGCGCCGACCTAAGCCATGGTGCATGTAGTATAGCCAGGACCTCAAGCAACATTTGGCAGTGGAGAAGCAAATCGCGGCCGCACGCGCGGATTAGGTCGCGATGGCTGCCATTCATGCCGACCCCCAGATCTTGGAGGAGCACCTCACCATCGAGGCCACCGTTGACGCCTCGCATGCCGATGCCGCGACGTGGTTGGCTGCTTTAAACGACAGTCCATGGCGTTTTCTCAAGGCCACCGTCGATGCCTTCGACGAAGACTACAAGGTGTTTTCTCAGCGTGCACGTGCTTACCTCATCTCGAGAGCCAGCAGGTTGGTGCCCGAAGCGGCTCAGGCAACTCACCACTACAACGAGGGCACCCATGATGCGGAGGCCTCGCCCTCTTCCATGTCCAAGGAGCCAATCGTCATTGATATCTCCGACAATGAGGAGTAGCTTGTCTTATTAGCTCACTATAAGGACCCATGTTCAGTTTGCTGGCTACTGCCTTTCCTTAACAAATTCTAGTGAATTGTGCTATCTACTTTTACCATGCAATCTTCTGCTACAGTGTATATGTTCTATATGTTGTGCAATGTGGTGTTCAATTAACTGCTTGGTTCAATTCTGCAAATGTGATGTTCAATTCTTTATGGTGCAATATTTCCAAGTTGTTAAGCATGCTTGGTTTGGTTAACTATTTGATCTTCTATTAGGAGTATGTTATATTGTTCAATTGGTGTTTAGTTAACTGCTTGGTTCATTTGTTGTGGCTTGGTTCACTTGTTGTGGTGTTTAGTTAACTGATTGGTTCAATTCTGCAATGCGATGTTCAATTGTTGTGGCTGCATTCTGTTATTGTATACCATGTGAGGAATAAATCAAATTTGTTTGTACTAAATACATGAGAAACAAATACAATTTATATATTTCCAAGTTGTTAAGCATGCTTGGTTTGGTTAATTGTCTGATCTTCTATTAGGAGTATGTTATATTGTGCAATGTGGTGCTCAGTTAACGTTTGGTTCATTTGTTGTGGTGTTTAGTTAACTGCTTGGTTCAATTCTGCAATGCGATGTTCAATTGATGTGGCTCCATTCTCTTACTGTATACCATGTGAGGAATAAATCGAATTTGGCTGTACTAAATACATGAGAAACAAATACAATTGTTATATTTCCAAGTTGTTAAGCATGCTTGGTGTGGTTAACTGTCTGATCTTCTATTAGGAGTATGTTATATTGTGCAATGTGGTGCTCAGTTAACATTTGGTTCAATTGTTGTGGTGTTTAGTTAACTACTTGGTTCAATTCTGCAATGCGATGTTCAAATGTTGTGGCTACATTCTGTTATTGTATACCATGTGAGGAATAAATCAAATTCGGTTGCACTTAATACATAAGAAACATATACAGGTGCTATGTTTCCTAGTTCTTAATCATGCTAGGTTTGGATAAATGGGTTTTCCATGTGGCTTAAATCAAATTCTGCAATGTGCTTATTTATCATCAACATATTTTACTGATAGCATGCGAACCCTTACTTAACCTGATTACTAACTACCTTATATGTGTTGCAGGGAAACAATAGGAAGCACTGAGGTTTACAAGATGGTACGAACTATTATACCTTGCCTTTTTGTACTCCTTTGCCCCATTTTCAATATAGAGAATATATTTATGCACATCCTTGTTTTCAGGCTTCACTAATGATTACCTCTCCAACCACCTATGTGGTCAGGAGGCGAGGGAAGTTTTCACACCCACAGTTCAATATTGAAGTGTTCCTGAAGAGGTCGAAGGATGGACGGTCAATCATCCACAGGCACTGGCCTAAAGTTGCAAAGACCTTCAACATGAATGAAGGCTCAATATTCACCTTCCGCTTCAGCAGTTTTCCAGATGAGATGCATCTCTCTATGTACCGTCTATGATACTAATTTCGAAAGGTTCTAGATGTTGCATGTGAAACTTGTTGCCGGTGCAGTTGTGTAATGGGGTAGCTGAGTGCTGAAGCTATATCATGTTGTACTCTGATGTATTTCAATCAATGTTCAGGATATCGCTTATCGTTATCGTCTCGGTCAGCTAGGGATTACAGATTAATCAGAAATCGGCCAATTAATCTATTTTATCGGTCGACTATTAATCGAATATTTTTTTGCAAATCATCGGTTTCCAACACTAAAATACACTATATTCAACACCAAAACAATATTGGACAGAAGTGTTACCTTGATTCCTAGCCTTTGAATCCTCGTATAATGACAAAAAAGTAGGACAACAGTATATATTGTGTAACAAGGCACACAACACATAAATAAACATAGTTTTTGCAAACATAGTGCTATGAATAGGCCCGATTTATCGGTAGATTCCCGATAAATCTCTTGTCAGAGCGATAAATCGGTCCAAAAGATAAACGGTGAAGATAAGGCACAATCTTATCGGTTACTCGCCGATTAGCGATAAATCAGAAGATTAATCGCTGAATCGGAAGATTTTTTGAACAGTGGTTTCAATTATGAAATCCTGCTTCCTTGATATGGAAATGGAATATATTATGTGCTTAATATGAATGTCAATTAGATTATTAAATGGATTATTAATAATAGGGCAATTAGCCCGCTAATTGGCCAATTAGCTTGCTAATTGGGTTTTCCTATTGCAAACGGTTAATGAGAAACCACCGTGGGCGATGATCTCAGGCAACGCACATAGTTTCTAGGAATAAACCGTGTTGGATCAATGAACAATCACACATGACATTCTCTTCAATACTGTTTGCGTTACGCCACCTTGCACAAACGTTTTCCTAGTAGTGACTGTGTGGGATGTATATACAAACGGAAAGATTTAGGGTGAGTGATTGTGTGGGATGTACTTACGACTGAAAATGATTTCGCCTATATAATTGTATTTTTTTAGCACTACTGTATGTATTTCTGTATTTGAGTGCTCACCGGTCGCACACGACCTCATTTTGCCGAGCGTGTGTGTCAGGAGGGCATATCCCCAACGGTTTCTGGGTCGTGTGGGAAGGACCCCCCTATCGCCCACTCTCACTTGGCGATAGTTCTGAACGCCATCGCAGAAAGGGGTTACAAAACGTTTGTTTAGGACCGACGCGTACCAATGTAGAGTAGCTCCATGCAGAGAATTGTAGAAATAGAAATTTGCAAAATACATACGGATCTGAATGTGGCAGACCCGTTGACTAAACTTCTCTCACAAGCAAAACATGATCACACCTTAGTGCTCTTTGGCTGTTAATCACATAGCGATCTGAACTAGATCATTGACTCTAGTAACCCCTTTGGGTGTTGGTCACATGGCTATGTGAACTATGGGTGTTAATCACATAAAGATGTGAACCATTGGTGTTAAATCACATGGCGATGTGAACTATATTATTGACTCTAGTGCAAGTTATTTTATATGCCCTAGAGGCAATAATAAAGTAGTTATTTTATATTTCCTTATATCATGATAAATGTTTATTATTCATGCTAGAATTGTATTAACCGGAAACTTGATATATGTGTGGACACATAGACAAAACACCGTGTCCCTAGTAAGCCTCTACTAGACTAGCTCGCTAATCAAAGATGGTTAAGTTTCCTAACCAAAGACATGTGTTGTCATTTGATAAACGGGATCACATCATTAGGAGATTGATGTGATGGACAAGACCCATCTGTTAGTTTAGCATTATGATCGTTCAGTTTTATTGCTATTGCTTTCTTCATGACTTATACATATTCCTTTGACTATGAGATTATGCAACTCCCAGATACCGGAGGAATACCTTGTGTGCTATCAAACGTCACAACGCAACTAGGTGATTATAAATGTGCTCTACAGGTATCTCCGAAGGTGTTTGTTGGGCTGGCATAGATCGAGATTAGGATTTGTCACTCCGAGTATCAGAGAGGTATCTCTGGGCCCTCTCAGTAATGCACATCATGATAAGCCTTGCAAGCAATGTGAGTAATGAGTTAGTTGTGGGATGATGCATTATGGAACGAGTAAAGAGACTCGCCGGTAACGAGATTGAACTAGGTATGAAGATACCGGCGATCGAATCTCGGGCAAGTAACATACCGATGACAAGGGAATAACGTATGTTGTAATTACGGTTTGACCGATAAAGATCTTCGTAGAATATGTAGGAACCAATATGAGCATCCAGGCTCCGTGTAGCGACCAGACCTCAAATGGTCTGATCTCTGTGCTTCAGTGTCATCCCTGGATCAGTAATGCTGACACACACAGTACTTGAAGGATTTATAACAGAGTAGCAATCACACACTTATTACAACGAGTGTCCCAAAAGATAACTTATTACAAGAAATATGGCTTAATGCCATCTAATTACGATAACAGCGGAAGACTTGGAAGATAAGTGAGTCCATCAACTCCAACGGCATCACTAAGTATAGAACCACGACCTAAAGCTCTTTACTCGTCGTCTGAAAAGTCTGCAACATGAACGATGCAGCCCGAAAACAGGTCAACACATGGAATATGCTGGCAAAGTAACACATATAGAGTAATGAATAGAAATAGGCTATACTACATGCATATATGGCTGGTGGAAAGCTCTATGGTTACAGTTTTGCGTAAAGCCAATTTTTCCCTACTGCAAAGGAATAAATTTTATTTAACTATCATGGTAGTTGTTAAACATTGAGAGCGTAGACACCCTCTCAATCCCAATTAAACATCATCATTAAAACCCAACAAAATTAATTAAAGTCACATGATGATATTCACATGATAATCCAGGTACTAGATACTCAAAACATCCATAACCGTGGACACGGCTAATCATGATTAGTTTATACACTCTGCAGAGGTTTGTGCACTTTTCCCCACAAGACTCGATCTCCTCCGTTGGGATTTCTCTCACTACATGGTGTTTGAGAAACGGATGACCGAGACATAGTCTTTCAGAAGTGCTAGCACCTTACGATCGGGTAGACCGTTACACCTACTTTCCCCTACATCTGCTAGTCTACCACTGTAAGAGTTCGCACGACTTAATCAACTATGCTAGAGCCCATAGTAGCTTGTGGCTGCACACGGAAGTTTCTAGCATCAATAATCTCATGATCCCTTTGAGCCTGGGTGGCGGTCCATAAAGAAAAACAGGCAATCGCTGGAATACCTAGTTGCCTCAATCCACCCAGATGTGTGTTAAAGTTGCCACCTTAAATAAACCGTTAATTAAAAATCTCACATCTGTCATGGATACACTCACCCAATCCACGTCTACTAGCATACACTACTAGGGAAAACCTTATACACAGAAATTTAGCAGTAGCGCGTGTCAAAAAACGGCGCTAGTGCTAAATAGCAGTAGCGCGTGTCCGTAAACCATGCTACAGATACAATAGTAGCAGTAGTGCATGCGCATGAAAATGCGCTACCACTAATATCCCCTTTGCTAAACCGATAGGCTACGCATAGCAGTAGCGGTCTTGAGGAAAGCGCGCTACCGCTAGCACATAAGTAGCATCGCATTTCATGCGGAGAGCGCTACTGCTAATGGAAATAAAATAAAATAAAATAAAAAACAAATGGAAAAGTAAATGAAAAAGAAGAAATAGAAAAAGGAGAAAGGAAAAAATAAAATGAAGAGCAAAATAAATGAGAAAGTGGAAAAAAGGAGAAAGACGTTGAAGTAGCGTTTGTTCGTAAGAGGCGCTATAGCTAACATAGCTGCAGCGCGTTTCCTAGACCCCCGCTGTAGAAATAGAAAAGGAAATAAGAAAGATGAAGGAAATTACATAGCTATAGCAGTAGCGCGTTTTGAGAAAATCGCTATAGCTAACTTAGCTATAGCGCGTTTCGCAAAAAGCGCTACCGCTAAGTCTGACTTAACCAAAAAACCGTTTCCCCCCGGCCACCACTTCTCCCCCAAATCCCTCGACCCACCCTGCCGCCGTCTGCCCGATTCACCATCGCCCCACTTCGCCACCGTCTCCTGCCGACGTCGACTCCCCCGGAGCCACCAGAGCCGCGCGCCATCGACACCACCGGAGCCGCCCCCAACGCCACCGGAGTTGTGCGGCCTCAGCAACGCCACCGGAGCCACAGTCGACGCCACCGGATCCACCCTCGCCACAACTGCCTCCCTCGCCATCAGCGGAGACGCCCCCACCTCCCTCGCCACCACTGCCTCCCGCGCCACCACCGGAGCCATCCTCTGTAAGCCCCCACCCCTCCTCTCTCTCTATCTATAAATTAGTTAGGTTAATTTAGTTAGGTTAATTTGACAGAGATGCCCCTGCCTCCCTCACCATAGGAAAAAATTGTATATGCTTAACTAGGGCAGTAGGGTTAGGGTTGTAGTGTTTAATTACAAATGTTAGGAAAGTAAGGTTTAACTAGATGTTAACTAGGGTGGTAGGATTTAGTTTAGAGAAAAAATCAATATAAAAATATAAATTTCTATTAGTGTTGCAAGTCTAGTAGGTTCTTAATTTTTAGTGAATTTTTATTAGGACAAAAATTTAGGACATAATTTGAGTTCTAGGTTCATAATTTGAGTTCTAGGGTTCATCCATCTATATTTGGTTTTTGAATTGAGTTTCAGAGAGCATGATATTTGTGTAGATTTTCTTGAAGTGTCAAACACTAGGAGATGCAAATTTGAAGTGGTCATGATATATGAAAAATCCTCAATTGTGTTTGCTCATTGATCATAATCGACATTGAAGTGGTTCGATTGTGCCCAAGTGGCCTTTTGTTGTTTCCAGGGAATGAAGCCGAGTGGCCTATGTTTTGCCTGAATGTTGATTCATTTCTGTTCCGGCAAAATTCAGGTTCTCGATTTGTCTACTTTTTAGCAAAGGTCATGCCAAAAATTTTCATGAATTTTGGCATGACTTGTGCTACAAACTAGGACATATCGAGTGCCCGGGATTTGCCGCACCGGGAAGGAGTCAACGTTCCTGCAAAACAATAGGCCTTTTTTATGTCATTATTCATTTTATTAGGTCTAGAATTAATTGACTAGATTTAATCATACGAAACATGGCTAGCAACGATGAAGGCCAGGGTTCTGGTGATTGCGACGACGTCTACCGGGCGGCAGACGAATTTTTTAGCCTTGCCGACATCGAGACTGGCGTTGAGACTCAGACCAGCATCGAGACTGAGACTGAGACCGGTGCTGATACTCAGACCGGCATCGAGACCGGCGCTGAGACTGAGACCGGCGCTGAGACTCAGACCGGCATCGAGACCGGCGCTGAGACTGAGACCGGTGCTGAGACTCAGACCGGCATCGAGACCGGCGCTGAGACTGAGATCGGCGCTGCCTCGGGGAGCGGAGCCGGTGTAGAACCGAAAGCAAAGAGGCAACGACCTCCTAACAAACTCAGGACTACTAGACTGGTGGTTACAAAGGTGGACGACGGCAATTTTGAGCCAAAGGCGCCCGAGGTAGCGCGTCGATGCTACGGCAATCAGATAGGCTGCATCGTACGGACAACCGCCACCATCAACGATGAGAAACTACAGAAGATAGGAAATATGAGGAGCTCCCTCCTAAAGAAGTTTCACCAGATATTCTTGTTCCCGGGCCAGAATGAGAAGGATTATAAAGATCCAGATAAGGACTCGGCAATGAAGAAGATAAACAAACACGCCATGACCAAGTTTAGCGACGCGTTGGCCACCTGGAAAAATCGAGTGAAAGCAAAGATCATCGACAAGAAGGAACCCTACTCCAAGATTGTAAAGGATAATCCGACAATCACGGAAGAGCAGTTTCAAATATTCAAGGAGGCTTGCGAGGCCGAAGCTGCCAAAGAAAGTCTAAGTACATGAAGGGGCTTCAAGAGAGGAACATTGGGAGCCACCACCTCGGAAGCCGTGGTTACGGCGGAAAGAGGTCCAAATGGGCCAAGGAGGACGCGGAAGCCGCGAGTCTGGGCATCCCAGACCCCTTGGAGGATTTCACCATTCCACAGGAGCGTGATGTCCTCAGGGCCCGGCACCGTTGGGACCCAGTGAAGAAGGTTTACGAGACAAAACCGGTCATTACGGAGTTCATGAGACTGGTGGTAATTTTAGTTTCTGATCAATTCGACTGCACACGTTAGTCATATTTGTAGACGATCCTTGTGCCTTTTGCAGAGAGAGCAGCACCAGATTGCGGCCTAAAGTGACTCGCCGTCTGAGGCATTGGCGAGGCCCAAGTGGGGCACTCCATTCAACCGGGCGTTGAACATATTGAAACGACAACCGGTGGATACTCGACCGTCGTATGGACGCGTGCACGGTGTCGGAGACGGCGCCACATGGAAGAAGTACTATCGTGAGACCATGAAGGAGAGAAAGGAAAGACAGAGGTTAACTGAAGAAAACATCGACAAGAAGGCTGAGATTGCGGTTGAGAAGAAATCATCTCAGATAGTCGCAACAGCGGTAGCTGCCGCAAAACGGGTGGTTGCAGATTTGTCTACTTCCTTGGTGACGGGTGTTTTCACTTGGACAAGGCAACATCTAGAAAAAAATGCAGAGGACTTTCCCCTTGCTGACTTCTTGGGGAGCAGCTCGACTAGCGTTGCACCAGCACCTGCTCCCGCACCGGCTCCCGCACCTGCTCCTGCACCGGTTCCCGCACCGGACTTGCTCGGTGGTGCTTCATCTTTGGCTGAGCTCGACGCCCTCACGGCATCTGTCACACCGGCCCCCTTCAATATAAATGTATAATCTCCCGTTTTCGTTTACTTTCGGATGTCTCATGTCGCAGACTTTTCTTTGCAGGCCAACTAAACCCAGTGCACCATATTGTACACCATCGGCGACCAGAAGGTGGACGTGGGGAAGGCGACGATAATGAAGCCGAACGAACCATTGTTCCACAGTCGGCCGATCCCCCCGAACGTCTTCAAGGTTTCTGTGGCCAGTGTCAAACCGGGCCACGAGAATTTGCCTCCTCCAATACTAGCGGGGGATGACGACGAGACATCGCGGTGGCTTGGTGATTGTTGCAATGGGTTGGTCCTGTTGTGGCCAAAGAGTCTGCTTCGTCTGGAGGCGGCCGAGAGCACACCCACGAGCATGCAGCCTCAGCAAGGTATGAACATCAACACCCCACCTACCCAATTAGCGTCGGGTGTCGGGTTAGGTGATAGCGGACGGGGTAAGGAGGAGGCTCCATTAGTTGCTGATGACGTCGCCATGGATGAGGATGAGGACGACGATGGTGCTAAAAAGTATGTCTATACTGGCGCCTCCTCGGGGTTTGAGCGTCATGAGTCGGTGCCTGAATTGTCGTCTCAACGTATTATGGATGACCTTCCGGTAGTAAAGAAGTCTAGGAAGAGAGCGAGGAAAGGCAAAAAAAGCTGATTCTATGATCCAGCCACCTCAGCAGCCTCGGCTTCAGGACCGTATAGATATCCCCGATGCAGATAAATGGCATATCCCCGATCAACCAATCCTACCTGCAACAGCGCTATGGGCCAGATTCGGCGATCTAAGGAGACTTCATGACGATGTGCTGCGGGTAGAGAAAGGCCTTATCGCCTCGAAAGATCCAGGATACCCACTCTACGTGGTTAACGTTCCTAGGCAAATGTCGTACGTCGACAGCTTCCCCGCGGATAAGTTCTTCCTCCGATTCGATTACAAATTCGACATGTTTCACGTGAAGAAGCTGGATTTTACATTTGTCCGCCTTTATGCCTTGCACATGAACTACATCATCGGGGTTGAGCAGATATCTCATATCTGTGTCGCTGACCCGTACTACATGCATGAGGGCTTCTTGGGAGTCTGCGCAAAGCACCGTGAATACGCGAGGGATTACATCGTCAGTTTCATGCTCGCCAATAAGGACAAGGAGGCGATTCTCGTGCCTTATCATCCCGTGTAAGTCATCTGCGCTGCTATCCTTCCTTCAATTTCAATCATTCATTTGCATAGTGGAGGCTAATTAATTTGAGGTGTACTTATTTTGCGCAGCGGCGGGCGCGCCATCCTCATCATCCTCTACCCCCGATTCTCCCACGCTCTTTACATGGACTCGTTGAAAAACATTGACAAAAAGGATTACACCCACATCAAGGATGTTCTCGACAGTGCTATGTTTTACTACCAAGCAGGGGGTGGAGAGGTCAGGGACAAGAAGAGAAGGGGCGGCAGGGTCGCCTTCGGCCATAAGACCGACTTCTGCTGCATCCAGCAACCGAACGATTCTCTGAATGATGGATTCTATGTCCTACACCACATGCTGGACTACAAACGGGATCACCAGAACCTTCGCAAGTCACCTAGATTCAGCAGTGCCCATATTCTGTAATGGGCAAAGGACATAGGAGATATCGAGGATCATCGACTTCGAGCTGAGTTCTATAACATCCGGCGCGAACTTGCCCAAATCATCATGAAGGAGGTCGTCGGAAAAACAGGGATGTTCTACGGAGAAGAACAAATGTCGTGGGAAGACGTCCGAACATGGATAGCCTTGCAGCGTCTCGACATGAAGCCTTTCACTAAGCTCGAGGACTATCTCCCTTACTTGGATGGATGGAACGACATGTTGGAGTGATTGTCGATATATGACAATGTGTCCGTTTAGTCCATACTTTCTGTATGACAAAACTTTGAGTTATGCACGGTGAAACTTTATTTGTGATGTAATTAAACCGTCCTCCTCCTCGACTAGCGAAAATCACTCTAGTTAGGGCATTTTGGGGTACGATGAACTTTGTTATTTATGCTTATGATATGTTGTTTCTATTTTTGCCAAGTCTGTCTCTTTCTGTTGCTCAACTATATATGTTGCATATCATCGACTCATGTGACGATGCAGGTGCATAGATCATAGATGGCGAAGAAGTGCTATGTCAGGAGTATATATACGACAAGTGGCCGGAGTGTCAGGCCCCGGTGTACCGGTTTCCGGTTTCTGAGCGACAGGCAATAGTTAGTTTAGGTTCGCGCTAATGCGAGAGAGGTATATGAACTCATGTACTCAAAGTGATAGCTCTTCTCGTGTATATCATTGTTTAGATGGATGACGATGTATTTGCAAGTAATCGAGACTTGTATCGCTATTTTCGAGATGATGACGAGAGACCACTTTGTGTTGGATGATGATTATGATGATGACATGATTTGATGAGACTAATTGTATGTATATGCTATGATTACATTTTATGTTTATGATATGCTAAAGATTATTGTATAAAGCCTATTCAAATACAAAACAAATATGCAGGGAAAAAACTAATAAAACTAGTAGTAGCGAGGGGGGAATTTAGCAATAGCGCCGCCTTACCAGTAGCGCTTCCCAGTAAACAGCGCTGCAGATAATATCAGCAGCGCCCTTTTCTAAAGAGCGCTACAGCTATTCAAGTATAGCAGTAGCGTGGGACAACAGGCACTACTTCTATACATTAGCTGTAGTGCCTTATTAGTAGTGCCGGTCGCCGCGCTACTAATAGGCCCAAAACCCGCGCTGCTGCTAGGCTTTTCCCTAGTAGTGATAGCATGGCAATATAAGCAAACGTAGAAGTAACTCCCAAGGGTTTGATAATAAAACAGGTAATAGGTACTACCTCATCTACTTCCCCAAACCCAAAATTTAAATAGATCCTAATCATGCAATGTTTGAGGATTGATCTAATGCAATAAAACTGGGTAGTAAGAGGTATGATCAAAGTGTTACTTGCCTTGTTGATGATCCGCGAAACCTAGAGATTCGAAGTAGCAAACGGTGCACTCCAGGTACTCTAACGCAAACAAACAAACAAGCATACAATAAGTACTCATCTAATGCACAGGTAAAACTCAAATAAGAGATCTAACCAGAAAGCTCAACTTAAGAACTCCGATTTGCAAAAAAAACAAATCAAACGAAGCGACGAAAGACAAACGGCGAAAGAAACAAGCTTCGTTTACTAATCTGGATCTAAGTCAAATTTTACAGAAGCAAAAACTTGTTTGAGTTGGTTAAACAGAAAGAGGGTTTCGAGACGAAACTCTAGGCACTTGAATCGCCTGATTCCGATAAACGGGCGAAAAGTTAAACTAAAACGAAAATCGGATTAGAAATCGCGATCAGAAATAATCGCGGAAAATCCGAGAAAAAGAAAAATGACTAACAGGCTAACGAACGAAGGTTCACTGTCTGCGGCTAAACGACGAAAACCGTTCATAAAAACGAACGTAAAAGTGGCCGTTCACTAAATAACTAAACCGAAGAATAAACCGAACCGAATCTAGAAAAAAACGAATCTAGGGTTTACGAAATAAAACCGATCGGTTTTTAAAAAAACGGCGCCTACCTTGAACTCCGGCGGGATCCGGCGAGTCGACGGCGGTGGGAGGTTCGGCGGGCGGCGGCGGCGGCGGGCTCCGGCGTGGGTGGCGCGGGTGGCGGGCAGCGGCTAGGGTTAGGGTTTCGGATGGGGCGGCGGTAACGGGCCTCGGGGCGCGGCTTCTAAAGGACTGGCCCGAGAAGTCCTGGCCGAGTACGGCCCTAAGTCGGTCGACTCTTTTTTTTTAAATAATATGACGTGTAGAAAAAGAAAGAAAAGAAAAACTAAACAGACTCCAAAAATCCCGAAATAAATTTTTCCCGACTTCTAAAATCAAGCCGGACAAAGTGAACATTTATTTGGGGCCTAAATGCAATTTTGAAAAACACGCATTTTTCCTAAATTCAAATAAAACAGCGAAAAACTCCAAAACAAAAACCTTATTTGATTTTAATATTAAATCTCTGATATTTCTTTATTTTGAGGAAGACATTTTATCCTCTCTCTTTCATTTTTAATAAAAGAAATAATTTAGAGAAAGATAATTAAAATCAAACGATCCTCTTTTAATAATTCGAGAAAACCTCAAATATGAAAATAACGAGAACCCCAACTCTCTCCGTAGGTCCTTGAGTTGCGTAGGTTTTCTAGGATCAACCAAAAAGCAAATAAAATATGATATGCAATGATGATCTAATGTATAGCATTCCAAATTGAAAATTTGGGATGTTACAAACCTACCCTCCTTAAGATGAATCTCGCCCTCGAGATTCAGGTTGGCTAGAAAATAGGTGAGGGTGGTCCTTCATCAGATCTTCCTCTCGCTCCCAGGTGGCTTCATCCTCGGTGTGGTGACTCCACTGAACTTTACAAAACCTGATAACCTTGTTGCAGGTAACTCGGCTGGCAAACTCGAGTATCTTGACTGGTTTCTCCTCGTAGGTCAAATCATTATCCAACTGAATTCCTTCCAGCGGCACTGTATCTCTCAACGGTATATCCGCCATCTCTGTGTGGCACTTCTTCAGCTGGGAAACGTGGAACACGTCATGAACTCCCAACAATCCTTCGGGAAACTCCAACTTGTAAGCAATTTCACCCATACGCTCCAAAACTTTGTATGGTCCCACAAAATGTGGCGCTAATTTTCCCTTAACTCCAAAACGCTTAACTCCTCGAAGTGGGGATCCACGAAGATAAACTCTGTCTCCGGCTTCGTAAACTGTCTCCTTGCGTTTAGAATCTGCATAGCTCTTCTGCCTGGACTGGGCTATCTTGAGCCTATTGCGAATCAACTTCACTTTCTGTTCAGACTCCTTAATCAAATCTGGTCCAAGCAGCTGGCGGTCTCCAACTTCGTCCCACGACAATGGTGTTCTGCACCTCCTTCCGTACAAGGCTTCAAAAGGGGCCATCTTCAAACTAGATTAATAACTATTGTTGTAAGAGAACTCCACATATGGCAAATTGTCATCCCAACTAGATCCATAATCTAGCGCACAAGCTCTCAGCATATCCTCCAAAATCTGATTGACTCTCTCGGTCAGTCCATCGGTTTGCGGATGAAAAGCTGTACTGAACTCTAGCCTTGTACCCAAAGTTTCGTGCAACTGATTTTAGAACTTTGAGGTAAACTGAGTTCCTCTATCTGATACAATGCTCCTCGGAACTCCATGCAGACATACGATCATGGTCATGTATATCTTTGCCAACTTAGTACTGGTGTAAGTGGTCTTTATTGGGATGAAATGAACTACCTTCGTCAAGAGATCGACTACAACCCATATCGATTCATAGCCTGAGCGGGTCCTGGGTAATCCCATGATAAAATCCATGCCTAGCTTATCCCACTTCCATTCGGGTATCGGCAATGGCTGTAACAATCCTGCTGGCTTCTGATGCTCTGCCTTTACTCTCTAACATACATCACAAACGGCTACATACTCTGCAGTATCCTTCTTCATTCTAGTCCACCAGAAAGTATCCTTCAAATCCAAATACATCTTGGTATTTCCTGGGTGAATCAAGTACGGCGAATCATGGGCCTCTTATAGAATTAGCTTCCTGATCTCCGGGTCATTAGGCACATAAACGCGGTCCTCAAACCATAAGGTATCGTGTTCATCCTCATGAAAACCTTTAACTTTTCCCTTGCTCATCTTCTCCTTTATGGTGGCAATCTCCTTGTCAGTCTTCTGAGCTTCTCTGATGTTATCCATCAGAGTAGACTGAATCTCCAATGCTGCTACATAGCCTCTCGGAACTATCTCCAAACATAGCTTGCAAAGATCCTCGACTAACTCCTTTGGTAAATCTCCGGTCATTAGTGTGTTGACATGGCTCTTGCGGCTCAATGCGTCAGCTACTACGTTAGCCTTTCTGGGGTGATAATGCAATCTCATGTCATAATCCTTGATGAGCTCCAACCATCTTCTTTGCCTGAGATTCAACTCCTTCTGCGTGAAGATGTACTTCAAACTCTTGTGATCCGTGTACACCTCACAATGGTTTCCAATGAGAAAATGTCTCCAAGTCTTCAATGCATGCACTACGGCGGCTAACTCCAAATCATGTGTAGCATAATTCAACTCATGGGGCTTAAGATGTCATGAAGCATAAGAAACAACTCTTCCCTCCTGCATAAGCACTGCTCCAAGTCCTCGACGTGAAGCGTCGCAATACACCTCATAATCCTTGTGCTGATCTGGCAGAATCAACACTAGCGAGGTAACCAAACGTTTCTTCAACTCCTGGAAACTGGCCTCACATTCCTTAGTCCAATTGAACTTGGTATCCTTCTTCAACAACTCCGTCATAGGTTTTGCAATCTTTGAGAAATTTTCAATGAATCTCCGGTAGTATCCTGCTAGTCCAAGAAAACTCTGGATCTCTCCAACTATTGTTGGGGCTTCCCAATTTGTCACAGTGACAACCTTGGTGGGATCTACAGCTATTCCTTCTCCGGATATAACATGTCCGAGGAATCCAACTTCCTTCAACCCAAACTCACATTTGCTGAACTTGGCGTATAACTAATGTTCTCTGAGCTTACCAAGTACCAAACGCAAATGTTCTTTATGTTCTTCTTCATTCTTCGAGTAAATCAGTATATCATCAATGAACACTACGGTGAACTTATCCAAAAACTCCATAAACACTTTGTTCATCATGTTCATAAAATAAGCAGGTGCATTAGTCAGACCAAATGACATAACGGTATACTCATACAGCCCGTACCTCGTAGTAAAAGCTGTCTTAGGTATGTCCTACTCTCGAATCTTCAACTGGTGGTATCCTGATCGCAAATCGATCTTGGAAAATACCTTTGCTCCTTGCAATTGATCAAACAGATCATTGATCATCGGCAGTGGGTACTTATTCTTGATCGTCACTTCGTTCAATCCTCGATAATCAACAACCATCCTTAACGATCCATCCTTCTTTTCCACTAGAAGTACTGGTGATCCCCAAGGTGATGAACTTGGGCGAATATATCCCTTATCCAGTAACTCCTTAATCTGCTTCTTAATCTCCTCCAAATCCTTTGCAGGCATTCTATACGGTCTCTTAGATATTGGTCCTGTGCCTGGCAAAAGCTCAATCAAAAACTCAATGTCCCTATCCAGTGGCATGCCTAGCAACTCTTCTGGAAATACATCCGAAAAATCCTTTACCACCGATACTTCCTTCTGTACAACTCCTGTTAGGGAATTTACTTGTGTCCTAATCGGCACATGTCGTGATATATACTTGATCCTTCTCCCTTCTGGGGTGGTAAGCAAAATCAACTTACTAGCGCAATCGATGTTTCCTCCATACATCGATAGCCAATCGATACCCAGAATTACATCCAAACCTTGCGATTCCAAAATGATTAAATTTGAGGGAAACACATGCCTACCTATACTCAATGGCACTTGAAAACATCCTTTACTGGCCATATACTCCGCTCCTGGTGAGCTTACTAACATAGGTGTTCTAAGAACCTTGGTGGGTAGTTTATACTTATCCACGAATCCCCTTGATATGTATGAATGCGATGCAGCAGTATCGAAAAGAACGATTGCAGTAAAAGACTTAACCAAAAACTTACCGATTACTGCATCTGGCTGGGTTTCAACCTCCTCCACATTAACGTGGTTCACCTGTCCCCTATTGAAAGGGTTTGGCTTCTTCCCAGAGCTTCCATTGCCATTTCCATTCTAGGTTTCAGGACATTCATTGGCATAATGCCCGGTCTTCTAACACTTATAACAAGTGACTTGGCTCAGGTCTCTCTTGGATGTGGTTGATGGGTTGGTACGGTTTTGACCGTTGCTTCCCCCATTCCCATTACCGTTCTTGGGGCCATTATGATTATGCGAACTCCCTCCTCCATGGGTATGCTGAAAATGTCCTCCCGTTTTCGGGGTAAAATGTGGCTTCTGCTGAGCTCCTGAATTGTACTTCCCTTGTCCATACTTCCTCTTGCGGTTCTCAATCTGTTGCTGCTTCCCTTCAATCATAAGAGCACGATCTACCAGTTCCTAGTAGTTGTTGAAGGTTTCTACCATCAACTGCATGCTCAACTCATCATTCAGTCCTTCCAGAAACTTCTCCTGCTTAGCTGCATCCGTAGCAACGTGATCCTGGGCATAACGTGCTAACTTACTAAAGTCATCCACGTATTGGCCAACTGTTCGTCCTCCTTGGCGCAAGTTGCGAAACTCACGCTTCTTCATGGCCATAGCTCCTGCTGAAACATGGGCAGTACGGAAAGCCTGCTGAAATTGGTCGCATGTCACCGTGGCTATAGGGTAGGTGACAGTGTAATTCTCCCATCATGATGCTGCTGGTCCATCCAACTGATGTGCGGCAAAGTGCACCTTCTCAGCATCAATACATCCTATAGTGGTTAACTCCCTTCCAATCTTGCGGAGCCAATCATCTGCTACTATAGAACACCGGCGGATTGAGTCTAAGGAAACGGGTTAAGTGATCAACAGGTGGTGGTGGTGGTGGTGGGTTGTTGTTGTTGTTCCCCTGATTCTGATTCTGGACTAGCAACTGCATCAACGCATTTTGCTGCTGGATCAACTGAGTGAGCTCCGGTGGAAATGCAAATACATTGTCACGTCTCGGAGGCATCTGATGGGTTTAGAGGGGAGAGATTGGAATAGAATGAGGTCTAATGAGAAAGCACTACCCATATGCACATGAGACAAACACAAACATTTTCACTCAATCAATCAAGGGCATACAATCGATCTAGAACTATCGCGAAAGTGCTCGGACTACTCTATTTACATGGTGGAATACTACTACAAATGTGGTGGTCTACTACAAATATTCCTCGGTTGCAGACTCCATGATATCTGCTCCAGCTTCGTCCACATAGTCATCATTGCTCAGGTCAGAGTCGGTGTCGTCGATGATGATGTAGTCTTCCGAGCGAATCTCCTTGGGTTCTTCGTCTTCTTCTACTGGTGTAGGGTCTCCCATGAATATTCCGATCTAATTAATCAGGTCGTCATTCTTCTCCACTAGTACGACAATTTCCTCCCCATAATCCTCACGTGTAGCCTTGAGTTCTTCCTCCAGCTCCATGATTCTTGTCATCGCCTTCTTCAGATCTATCATGTCTACGCACATCTGGTTCTCTTGACGTCGAATGTGTTGGTTTAACTCCTGGATAAAAGATGCGATTGATCTATCCTTCTTGGTGCTGATCATTTCCCAGTGTTCATCTCGGCGCCCACAAATCTGGTAGATAGTATCCTTGAGATCATTGCGGTAAACTTCTCCAATACGTCCCATGGCGATGTGGGCTGCCATGCTCTTTCCTAGACTCTGGGTTGGTGCATCAAAGGAAAACTCTATGGGCTCGGTGACAGGCATGAACGTCCTTCCTGGAACTTGAACTTGAATCATCCAGCGCTCCTCCTCGGGTAAAGTGGCGTTGTAGGTCCCGGTGAAGCTTGGTACTCCGATGTTCAGGTACTTAGTGACTTCCTTCAGGTGGCGTCCAAAGGGTGTATCTTCATATGGTTGTGTGAACTTGTTCCTTGCATCTGCCATCCTAAAAGAGTAGAAAAGTTGAGGAGTCAGAAATGAGAAGAGTGAGTAGTGATCTAGGTCTTTATCTTAGTGGTCGTGTCCTACAGTCAGCGTGTGCTCTGATACCATCTTGTAGCGACCATACCTCAAACGGTCCGATCTCTGTGCTTCAGTGTCATCCCTGGATCAGTAATGCTGACACGCACAGTACTTGAAGAATTTATAACAGAGTAGCAATCACACACTTATTACAATGAGTGTCTCAAAAGATAACTTATTACAAGAAATATGGCTTAAGGCCATCTAATTACGATAACAGCGGAAGGCTTGGAAGATAAGTGAGTCCATCAACTCCAACGGCATCACTGAGTATAGAACCACGACCTAAAGCTCTTTACTCGTCGTTTGAAAGGTCTGCAACATGAACGTTGCAGCCCGAAAACAGGTCAGCACATGGAAGGGTGCTTTCGGGTTTGCGAAGCAGGTGCCACCAAAGTTATGCATTGTGTATTTAAAGTTTTAAACATCACACCCAATATTCCTACATATATTTGGCCACTTCCAGGTGGTTCTTGACTTCTTGCCCCTCTCATCGATCTTCGACGACGCGCCCAACCGTGGGCCCGTGCGGCCAAAGTTGTGCATTGGAATTTTGAACATCATAGACCACCCTTTTCACTCATATATATTTGGGACACA
This sequence comes from Triticum urartu, assembly GCF_056163025.1. NCBI lineage: Eukaryota > Viridiplantae > Streptophyta > Magnoliopsida > Poales > Poaceae > Triticum > Triticum urartu. Next base: position 355,976,593 of record NC_141876.1, on the reverse strand, counting down.
TGCTGGTGTGGCTGTCTTCTGACCCTCTCTAACGTTTTTTTCTGCAAAGAATCTGATGACGCTCAACGGACACGGGTATAATATCTTAACCGTGTGCGATGCAAGTGCGCTATGAATCACGACGACTGCTTAAGCGCGAGCGAAGTTGGATGTACTGGCTCAACCGTGTGCGGTGCAAGTGCGATGTAAAATCACCATGACTGCACAAGCGCGAGCAAAGGGTGGAGGTACTAGCTTAACCGTTTGTGATGCAAGTGTGTTGTAAAATCACCACCTGCGCAAGCTAAAGGCGTTTAAGTTTATTTGGAAATTAGGATGAACCGTGTGCGATAGACAAGATAGCCACAAATATAAAAGCAAACTACCCGCCTTGAGCGTTGCAAAAATTGGCGGTTCCGCCACTTTCCCTAATTATCATACATGCATATTCTTATTGGACCGTCCATGATCTTGGGCACTCCCGCCCCGCATCAATTCCTTTACCCAAATTTTAGTAGCCGCCGTACTTCAACCGTCGCCCACACTCCTCCATCACTGACCTTATAGTAAAATTGCAGTAGCCAAGGCATTTGAACCATTGCCCTCCCTCGTCCACCATCATCTCCACCCACCATTACTAAAATTTTCAGTAGCCGCGGCATATCCTCAAACATCCCCCCTCCACAGTCCCCCCACCCGTACCCATCCATCCCTCGAACCCTAGCTCGCGGCTGCCACCGGCGTCGCCGCCAACCCCTGCCAGTCTGCCCGTTCCTCCTTTCAGGTTACCCAGCAATTCCCATACTGTCCCCCACTCCCCTGAGTTTTTAGATGAGGCCTGCGGTGTCCCTCCCCGCCAGATCCACATCCCCAGCTCCAGAATGTTGCAGCCTAAGCTCGACCACGTATCCCGGGGAGCCCAACAAGCGTTCGACCAAGAAGAGGTTTATCATGGCCTCTCCGGCAGACGTTGGCGAGGTGGCCGTCGTTCGCCCCGACCTGTCGATCCCGGAGCAACACGTCGCCGGGGAAGCCGGTGAAGACATTGACTACGTTGCCATGCTGAAGGCTTCATGTCAGTGGGCCAGCGTATTACTCTATCTCGGGAAAGCTGACTAAGACATCAAGCTCGTCGACAGCGACGGCTTCACGTGGGCCATGTCATAAGTTAAGTGGTCCATCCCCAGCCCCTCTGGTTCAACCGCCATCGATCTCTTCGACGGCCCTGCCGCTGATCTCCTGCGCCAAGCGGTCAAGGATTTGTGATCCTTATACACCATTGAGCCCATTTTGTCATTTTTGAAGGATACATTCTATGACGGCGGCTTGGGATCCTCAATTTCCAAGTCAGATCTCATCGACCACGACCACGAGGAGGGCACCCACGAAGGTTCTTCCAAGGTGAAACAACCCATCTGTGACATCAGAGAGCGCACCATGGGTCTGTGCTCTTCCAACTAGAAGGATCCCATCCATGAAATGTGAGGCAACATCCTATCAGCAAATCTTACCTTTTCTAGCTTGCCAACCCGTACCCTTTGTTGTAGTAGCATTTTCCGTGCGATGCTTAACTTTGTCGTGTTTAATTATTTCAGTTACGCAAAAATGTATTGTTCAATAGGGCTATGTGATGTTTAAGTATGAATTGTCCACTTCAGTTTTGACGAATGGCTATATTTGGTTGTTTATAGTGAGTAGATGCCCTGTTTATCTGTATTTGGTTATTAGGTTGGTTGAAGTGAGCATTTTTCCAGTTATCGAGCAGATGCCTTGTTTATATGTATTTGGTTCTTAGTTTGGTTGCAGTGAGCATTTGTCCAATTATTAAGCAGATGCCTAGTTTATCTGCCTTTGGTTGTTAGGTTGCTTTTTTAGCATTTGTCCAGTTCTCAAGCAGATGCCTTGTTTATCTGTATCTACTTGTTAGGTTGGCAGCAGTGAGCATTTGTCCAGTTTTCAAGCATATGCCATGTTTATCTATATTTGCTTGTTAGGTTGGTTGCAGTGAGACTCTGTCCAGTTTTCAATGGCTATATTTGGTTGTTATACTAATCATTTATGCCTTGTTTATTTCAGTCATTCACAATGTGTTGTTCATTATGTGCAAATCGGAACTATGCCGCTCGACTGCATCAATACCAGTTTGAACGGCCATATTTGGTTCCAGTTATGCCTGGTGTAGTTAACACATGCCCTTTATTTCACTTTTACACATTTATCCAGTGTGATGTTTAAGCATTACCTACATTCTATTCATTTTCGACAATACCAGTTTGAATTGCAATATTTGATGGCTGTTAAGCCTGCTCTTGGTAACATTGTCTTCCATTTTATATGTACTTTAACAGCATGCTAAAACCAACACATTCAAGCTATCATTTGAAGATGATGTTGTTTACCTTTGCTATATTTGTTTGATGTTAAAGTTGTTGTACTTATCATGCCTTTCCACTACTTATGCAGGACAACAATGGGAGTGGCCACCATTTTCTGCCGAGGTTAGCTTCATCCCTCGGCTTGTACTCCCCCCATCGTTCCATAATGTAGTGCATATAGATCCAGGCCTAGACACTTGTTAGCTTCTAATATTGACTTGTTGCATGTAGGTACATATGCCCTTGGCAAGGAACCACACATCGACCCTTTTTGCGTATGGGGCAATGAGATATTCATGAACAAGCATCAAGTGAGGAAACTGATAAGGATTATTAGCAAAAAGATACGAATGATGGCAAGCAAATTATTTTTTTATGCTCTATCTAACACAACAGTGAGCTATAGGATGGTAACTACAAACTCTGCAGCCTTCTCTTTTTATTGCCCATAATGAGTTATTAGATAATAATGTCTGAATCTTTTTTGTTCGCAGTGGTTTCCGAAGCAGTTCACTCAAGATTACTTCACAAATTACATGATTGTTGGACACGCGATGAAGGTTAAAGTATTTCATCCAGACTACATTGAGCATCGAGAAGTCGTAATGAAGACGGTGAAGGATGGACGGGCAGCCATCACAAGGGGTTGTCCTAGAGTCATGCGCGCATTATGCATGGAGGAGGGCACAATATGGGCATTCTGCTTCACCTCCTCCAGCAACAAGAATGTCTTCCGCCTCTCTCTTTACAGTCTTTAGTACAACTGTGGTTCATCATTCTTTATTCGGTGCTTCTGTAGTACTTCAGTATATGTACCTGTGCAATGAATTATGCATTCGTGGTTGAACCTATATTTGTAATAAACATGGTTGGATATGAAATAAGTGATTGCCTACTTTCAAATTCAAAACATGTGATTTTTAAATTACGGGTTACACCGAACATGGTTTGTGAAAGCGAAACATCTGCGATAGACGTGGCGATCAAACACGTTTCTAGGATCCACTACGTGTGCGATCCATCTCCAATTCACACACGATCAGCCAAGAAAAAACATGTGCGATTAACAACAGCATCTGTAACATCCCAAATTTTCAATTTGGAATGTTATACATTAGGTCATCACTGCATAACATAATTTTTATTTGCTTTTGGCCTGATCTAGAAATTCAACGCAACTCAAGGACCCACGGAGAGAGTTGGGGATTTTGTTATTTTCATATTTGGGTTTTTCTCAAATTTTGAAAATAGGATCATTGATTTTATTTATTTTATCTTCAATTATTTCTATAATAAAAATATGAGAGAGGGAATAAAATGACTTTCCCAAAATAGAGAAATATTGAAGGTTTAATAAAAAAATCAAGTAAGATTTTATTTTCGGAGTTTTCTCGCTATTTTATTTGAATTTAGGAAAAATTGCACGTTTTTCAAAACTGCATTCTTGGGCCAAGAAAATGTTCATCTTGTTCTAAATATTTTTTTAGACGGTGAAAATTTGTTTTGGCATTTTTAGATTTTTATTTATTTTTCTAGGATTTTTCTTAGTTCGGCGGAATTATTTTAAAAAAAGTCTCCGCGCCCGACTGGGCCGAAGGCCCAGCCGAGCCAGGCCGGCCCGCGCCGCCGCCACCTTCCCCGCGCTGCGCCGCCGCCGACCCGGACTCCTCCTCCGCGCCGCCGCCGCCTTGCCCCTTCCCCAAGCCGCAGCCCCCCTCTTAAATAGCCGCCGCTTCCCTTCCCACCCTGCCACCCGCCCCGCCCCACCGCCGTTAGCAGCAACAGCAGCCGCCGCCGCCAAGATGTTGCCGCCAGTGCGCCGCCGCCGCCGAGTCGCCGCCGTCGCCCTTGCGCTGCCGCCACCTCCCGCCGTCGTCGCCCTTGCACTGCCGCCGCCTCCCGCCGCCGCCGCCACAGCCCCGCCACCCCACGTCGCCCCGGCGCCGCACCGGAACCCCGCCGGAGCCCCGCCAGAGTCAAGCCAAGGTAGCCGCCCGCCGCCCCGGTTTTTTTAGAAACCCCTAGATTTCGTTTTTTTATAAATAGATCGGTTTTATTTTTTCCGGTTTATTTATTTAGCGAGCGTTCGCTCGTTCGTTCGTTCTAACGAACGCGTTCGTCATTTAGTTTTAGATAATGAACATTCATTCGTTAATCTGTTCATCAGTTTTTCTTTTTCTCGGATTTTCCGCGATTATTTCTGATCACGATTTCTGATCCGATTTTCGTTTTAGTTTATCTTTTCGCTCGTTTATTGGAATCAGGCGATTCAAGCGCCTGGAGTTTCGTCTCGAAGCCCTCTTTCCGTTTAACCAACTCAAACAAGTTTTTGCATCTATATAATTTGACTTAGATCCAGATTAGTAAATGAAATTTGTTTCTTTCGCTGTTTGACTTTCGTTGTTTCGTTCGATTTGATTCTTTTTGCAAACCGGAGTTCTTAAGTTGAACTTTCTGGTTAGATTTCTTATTTGAGTTTTACCCGTGCATTAGATGAGTACTTCTTGTATGCTTGTTTGTTTGCAATAGAGTACCCGGAGTGCGCCGCTTGCTACTTTGAATCTCTAGGTTTCACGGATCATCAGCAAGGCAATTAACACTTTGATCATACCTCTTTACGACCCAGTTTTATTGCATTAGATAAATCCCCAAACATTGCATGATTAGGATCTAATTAAATTGTGGGTTTTGGGAAAGTAGATGAGGTAGAACCTATTACCTGTTTTATTATCAAACCCTTGGGAGTTACTTCTACGTTTGCTTATCATGCCATGCTATTCTAGTAGACGTGGATCGGGTGAGTGTATCCATGACAGATGTGAGATTGTTAATTAATGGTTTATTTAAGGTGGCAACTTTAATACACATCTAGGTGGATTGAGGCACCTGGGTATTCCAGCGATTGCCTGTTTTTCTTTATGGACCGCCACCCAGGCCCAAAGGGATCATGAGATTATTCATACTAGAAACTTCCGTGTGCGGCCACAAGCTACTATGGGCTCTAGCATAGTTGACTAAGTCGTGCGAACTCTTACACTGGTAGACTAGCAGATGTAGGGGATGTAGGTTGGTACTATCTACGCAATCGTAATGTGCTAGCACTGCTGAAAGACTATGTCTCGGTCATCCGTTTCTCAAACACCATGTAGTGCGAGAATCCCAACAGAGGAGATCGAGTCTTGTGCGGAAAAGTGCGCAAACCTTTGCAGAGTGTATAAATTAATCATGGTTAGTCGTGTCCCCGGTTATGGACGTTTTGAGTATCTAGTACTTGGATTATCATGTGAATCTCATCATGTTACTATAATTAATATTGTTGGGTTTTAAAGATGATGCTTAATTGGGATTGAGAGGATGTCTATCTTCTCAATGTTTATGTCACGGCCCTAGATTGATGCTTGTAATTAGTTGCATTGGTGAGCTTCATGTCATCATTTTTAATCTTAGTGAAAATGGAAATGAGGAAATTTCAAGCCTATAAATTTTAATAAAAGGGCAAGAACCGAAAATTTTCACTCAGTGAATCCAAAATGCCATAGAAATATTTCTGACAATTTTGGCAAGAGTTATAAATCAAACCAAAATTTTGGAACATTTCTAAGGAATTATTTGGGCTTTGATTTTAAATCAATACTATATTTGAATTTGGAGATATACTCATATTATGTAAAGTTTATATCTCCAAATAATCTGAAACATTTTAAGTGCATTTGGATTTTCCCATTGTACAATATAAAAATATTCAGAGGAATGTTGCCACTGTTTTCAATTTGTTTGGAGTTTAAAACAGTGGCAAAATGAATTAATAAAAGAAAAATAGAACAGAAATAAAACAGAGCACAGAAAACCTACCTGGCACTTTTGGCCCAGCTCCTGTGCGGCCCAACAGGCCCAGCCCACTGGCCCCTGCCAGTCACCTGCTACCTCCCGCAAGGAGGACAGGAGCGCGTGGCCGCGGCGCGCTGGCACACGCCTCGCCAGCTCCTGCTTGCCGTCGAGGGCCTGGACGCCTCCATGAGTGCCATGCCACCTCCCCGACCCCCCCCCCCTCTCACTTCTCCCTCGCTCTCTGGACCTCCCTCCCCCTCGCTCCTCTGATTCCCCCCCATGGCCGAGCATGCCCGCCGCCGCTCACCGTTGCCGCACCCAGAGCCTCCCCCTCGACCCCTTGATGTGCCCAGTAGCTCCGCTACCTCATTCTCGACCTCCTCGTCAAGCCAAGCGACGCCGGACACCGCCGGACGCCCTCACCACCGTCTTCTTCAACCTCGGGCCACCAAGATCGCTGGCGACCGTGCGCCCGCTCTGACGCTTCCCCGAGCTTGCTGAGGCCACCGAACGAACCGCTATGAGCTCCTGCGTGGATCCCTCCTTCCTCCCCTTCGATTTCGAGCCGTAGACATCGCCCCCTTGACGACCGTAGCCGCCGCCGCTTGAGCTCGTCGTCGGCGCAGCTCCAGCGACCAAATGGTCACCCCGGCGAGTCCAACTTGCTCCCCGCATCGCGTAGTGCCCCGCTAGACCTTCGCCTTGCTCGTTAGCACACCGCAGCGCTAACCCGCACCAGCCCCGAACTCCGGCAGCCGCCGCGGGTTCCACTTCGGCGAACTCCGGCCACCCCCGCACCTCCCGTTGGTCTCCCTAGATGCGCGCGGGCATGGGCTATCCTCTGGTGCCCCTGGCGCGTCGATCCGTCGCCTCTGGTGAGTTCCGAGCAAACTCCGCCGCGGTTCGAGGTCACCGCCGGCGAGACTCCGGCGACTGTCGACGTGGCCACTTAGTTAGCACTAATCACTCACTAATTGACCTCCTGACCCACTTACATGTGGGCCCAGTGCCTAAACTATTTAGTTTAACTTTCTATTAGATTAGCACTAATTTCAGTGGGCCCCGCTTGTCAACTTTGACTTGGCCACGTCAGCTGGGGCCTCTGTAGCTGACTATGTGTCACTGACTAGTGGGCCACACCTGTTAGGTTTGACATGGACGGTCTTGTTGACCAGCTGACATCAGCATGACCTAATGCTGACGCAACATTTCCTTTCTGGAATTTAAATAAATCTTAAATGATTTATTATTTTCAGAAAATGGCCAAAACTTCTAAAAATCATAGAAATTCAACCATAACTCCAAATGAAATAAATTATATATGAAAAATTATCAGAAAAATTCAAGGAATCCATCTGTACCATTTTCATGCATGTTAGAACAACTTAAGGCCACTGTTTAGGACAAATCAAATGAATGGTATTTAAATAACCACATGTGGAGTTTGAATTTGAACTTTGCGTTCAAACCAACTTCATTTAATTGTGTTGCTAGTTGCATTAGCTCAATCAACAACATATTGCCATGTCATTATCATGCATCATGTTGTGCATTGCATTGATTGTGTTCCTTCTTTGTTGCCGGTGGTTGTCCCCTCTCGATAGACGTTGTACCGATGTTGTGATCATTGACACTTATGAAGACCCAATGATATCTTCAGAAGTGCCAGGCAAGCAAAACCCCTTGTTCATTCCGAAACAATCCCACTCTCTCACTCCTGCTCTCTTTTACTGCATTAGGACAACATGATTCCTCTGTTACTTGCTGCGGTAGTTGAACCCCTTATCCTCTGCATGACCTGTCATTGCCACAGTAAATAGATGAAACCCACTAGCATGGGTAGGAGTTGTTTGAGCCTTGATGTGCCTACTCATTCATGGTTGTTTGTCATGCCTGCTACTGCTTAGAGTTGAGTCAAGTCTGACTTATTAGCGATGAATCGGAGGTGTGTAAACATGTCCTACTGTTGGGAGCTAAGTGTGTGAACATGATTTGGTAAAGGTAGTGGTGAGAGGCCATGTAGGAGTACATGGTGGGTTGTCTCATTGCAGCCGTTCCTAGGAACTGAGTTCTGTGTCTATGATCCATGAACAGCTACTACCACTCATTGGGATCCTTAATTGACCCTCTCGGCTTCTTAATCACCCTAGTCCTCTGTCCAGGAGTTGCAACTATTTTCTGGTGTTTGTAGGATATGTGTTGGCGGCCGTGCGTAGCGCTGACCCCAGGGTGCGCTATGTTGCGGTAGGTACACCGTGGCCGGGCATGCCAGGCGCCCGTTTGGTGTCTTGGAACCTTGTACACATCGTTCGGGGCCGTATGTGGAAACCTTGGCCGGACTCCCTGCGGATGGAACCTGGATAGGCGATAAACCTGGACTAGAGACTTGAGTGTTTAGGTAGGTCGTGGCCAACACCCTCGTTGGGCATCCGCTTGAAGGTTGCCGAGTACATGTCGTGTAAACGGCAGTAAGTGGTGAGAGCGTGTGTGAAGAAGTACACCCCTGCAGGGTTAACATCATCTATTCGAATAGCCGTGTCGGCGGTAATGGACTTCTGGGTTGCCTATAACAGTTCATAGACAAGTGAAAGTGGATACTCTAAAACTCGCAAGATAAGTGTGAGTGCTATGGATGGCCTTCTCGTAGGGAGACGGGGCGGATCCATAGTGGTGTATTGATATGGTGAATATGTGGACTCGTGTGCGCCACCTCAAAAGAGTTGCTTGCAGTCGTAGTTCAGGTTAGCCACTGAGTCAAAGCTGGCTTGCTGTAGTTAAACTCCACCACCCCCCCTTGTTGATACCGATCCATATGTAGCTAGTTCTGATGTAAGTCTTGCTGAGTACCTTTGTACTCACGTTTGCTTAATTTATGTTTTGCAGAGAGACTTCAGTCTCGCTAGTAGTTCCGTCTGGACTTCGACGTTTAGCTTGATACCTCAGCTACGATCTTGTGCCCTCGGCAGGATCTGGTAGATAGTCAGGCTTCTTAGCCTTTTTCATTTGTAGATGTCTGTTCTCAGACATGTTAAGCTTCCGCATATGCTTTGACTTGTATGCTATGATTGTTGGGTCATGAGACCCATGTTTGTAATATCTCGCTCCTCGGAGCCTAATGAATAAATACTTGAGTTATAGAGTTATGTTGTGATTCCATGTTGTATTTACACATATTGAGCATATTGTTTATATGATTGAAATGCTTGGTATGTGTGGGATCCGACAATCTAGTTTTTTATCCTTGGTAGCCTCTTATGGGAAATGTAGTCTAGTGCTTCCATGAGCCATAGTAGTCCGCTACAGCCCGGTTCACCGGAGTCCTGTTAGCCCAGCACTACTGCTCAGGACACTTGACTGGCCAGCATGTGTTTCACTTCGTTCCTGTGTCTCTCCCTTCGGGGAAATGTCACGCGGTGACATCCGGAGTCCTGCCTAGCCTGCTACAGCACGGGTTCCCGGAGTCCTGTTAGCCCAGTGCTACAGCCCGGATTCACACGCTGCTGACCGACATGCTCGATGTAATTCATGTATGCCTGTCCCCATAGGTTAGTGCCGCTTTGGGTTCACGACAAGCCATGTCGGCCCGGGTTCTCTGTCATATGGATGCTAGCGACACTATCATATACGTGAGCCAAAAGGCGCAAACGGTCCCAGGCCATGGTAAGGCGACACCCGTGGGAATACCGTGCGTGAGGCCGCAAAGTGATATGAGGTGTTACCGGCTAGATCGATGTGACTTGGAATCAGGGTCCTGACAGCTTTGGTATCAGAGCCTGACTGCCTGTAGGATTACCAAGCCAACCGATCGAAGTTGAGTCTAGAAATGCCTTAGTTATGTAAGGGAATTGATTGTGAAAGGGAACGTAAGGCTCTTTTTACTCCTTATCCTCATGACCTTCTGATCTGAGTCATCTTATCTTTTCTACGGGGTTAAGAACTAGGTTTCTCTTCTATCTCTCAGGATGACGTGTTACTAAATCGTAGTTACCTAGGATTGTTGAGTTCAAGCCTCAGTTCAGTTCCTACTACTTCCATATGTTCATAGCTGGCACCGGAACCTTGATATGATGTTGTTAAGTGGTTATGCCACCATTTTTGCAGGTTGTCTCAAATCTTTTTGAGCAATTACAGCCGTTATGATGTCCGAGTCATCCCAGGTCTCTAAATAGTCTGATGCATTTGCAAATCCTTTCTTTCCATTTCTGATATCCTTTTGGGCCATATTAACCACACTAATCGGTGAGTTGAGGCACTCTGTTGCCTCGACATATAGGTTGGAGCTAGTATTATGACCCTAGGTGTCTTAGAGGATCACCTAGTAATCTAGCCATGTCTTGTGTTCCCAGTGTGATGATTCTGGCCATCATTCTCGAAAGCATCCCGTGATGCCATTTAGTTAGTAGGTATTCTATTCCTGGGTTTTTGAACCCGAGATTCACCCTACTTCATGTTGTTAGTATTTGCTAGTTCCCTTAAGATATTAGTAACCTTTGCGATAGTCCTCGGGGTCCATGGTATTTCCTTCTTCCAAATACCATGAACCATTAAGGCAGAAGTTCTTTGAACCAAAAGATCACAAAAATTCACACAACACAGATTTACTAGAATTTAAAAACCAGGCATCTCAATGTTTTGCCGGCAATCAACGGTGCCCTGGTGTTTGAAATTCCTTCCCATTTCTTGCATGGGACCTAAGCATGCACCCAAGGACACAGATTTGATTTTTCAACCAATTTATATGCATTGGAGCCTGCGCATGTAGTTCAAATTTGAATTATGCACATAAATGCATTAAAAACTCTGATAATGCATAAAAATGTCCAAACGAACCCCGAAAAATCACAAAAATTCACACAACACTCCTGTTGTTCTATGTTGACATGAGAAAAAAATTTGAAAGCACTAAGATGCAATGGATATCGTTCCATCGCCAAAGGTGGGGCGTTCCCTACCGAAAACCATCATGCTTGTTGTGAGAAGCCCCGGTTTGTGAGAAGCATATACCCAAACCTGCCCCAAATGGGACATAAAATTTACCGCGACATGTTGATGTCTCTCCATGATAGCATGCCAAGTTTCATGAATTTCAGACGAGTTTTGGATTTACTAGAATTTAAAAACCAGGCATCTCAATGGTTTACCGGCAATCAACGATGCACTAGTGTTTGAAATTCATTCCCATTTCTTGCATACACCCAAGGACACAGATTTGATTTTTCAACCAATTTATATGCACTAGAGCATGCACATGTAGTTCAAATTTGAATTATGCACATAAATGCATTGAAAACTGAGATGATGCATAAAAATTTCCAAACGAACTCCAAAAAATCACAAACACACAACACTCCTGTTGTTCTATGTTGACACGAGAAAAAAATTGAAAGCAATAAGAGGCCATGGATATCATTTCGTCCCCAAAGGTGGGGCGTTCCCTACCGAAAACCATCATGCTTGTTGTGAGAAGCTCCGGTTTGTGAGAAGCATATACCCAAACCGGCCCCAAATGGGACAAAAAAATTACCATGGCATGTTGATGCCGGTCCACGATAGCATGCCAAGTTTCATGAATTTCAGGCGAGTTTTGGATTTACTAGAATTTAAAAACCAGGCATCTCAATGTTTTGCCGGCAATCAACGGTGCCCTGGTGTTTGAAATTCCTTCCCATTTCTTGCATGGGACCTAAGCATGCACCCAAGGACACAGATTTGATTTTTCAACCAATTTATATGCACTGGAGCCTGCGCATGTAGTTCAAATTTGAATTATGCACATAAATGCATTGAAAACTCAGATAATGCATAAAAATGTCCAAACAAACCCCAAAAAATCACAAAAATTCACACAACACTCATGTTGTTCTATGTTTACACGAGAAAAAAATTTGAAAGCACTAAGAGGCAATGGATATCGTTCCCTCCCCAAAGCTGGGGCATTCCCTATCGAAAACCATCATGCTTCTTGTGAGAAGCTCCGGTTTGTGAGAAGCATATACCCAAACCTGCCCCAGATGGGACAAAAATTTTACAATGGCATGTTGATGCCGCTCCATGATAGCATGCCAAGTTTCATGAATTTTAGACGAGTTTTGGATTTACTTGAATTTAAAAACCAGGCATCTCAATGTTTTGCCGGCAATCAATGGTGCCCTGGTGTTTGAAATTCATTCCCATTTCTTGCATGGGACCTAAGCATGCACCGAAGGACACATATTTGATTTTTCAACCAATTTATATGCACTTGAGTATGCGCATGTAGTTCAAATTTGAATTATGCACAAAAATGCATTGAAAACTCATATAATGCATAAAAATGTCCAAACGAACCCCGAAAAATCACAAAAGATCACACAACACTCCTGTTGTTCTATGTTGACACGAGAAAAAAAATTGAAAGCAATAAGAGGCAATGGATATCGTTTCGTCCCCAAAGGTGGGGCGTTCCCTACCGAAAACCATCATGCTTGTTGTGAGAAGCTCCGGTTTGTGAGAAGCATATACCCAAACCGGCCCCAAATGGGACAAAAAATTTACCGTGGCATGTTGCTGTCGCTCCATGATAGCATGCCAAGTTTCATGAATTTCAAACGAGTTTTGGATTTACTAGAATTTAAAAACCAGGCATCTCAATGGTTTGCCGGCAATCAACGATGCCCTAGTGTTTGAAATTCATTCCCACTTCTTGCATACACCCAAGGACACTGATTTAATTTTTCAACCAATTTATATGCACTGGAGCATGCAAATGTACTTCAAATTTGAATTATGCACATAAATGCATTGAAAACTGAGATGATGCATAAAAATGTCCAAACGAACTCCGAAAAATCACAAAAAATCACACAACACTCCTGTTGTTCTATGCTGACACGAGAAAAAAAATTGAAAGAAATAAGAGGCCATGGATATTGTTTCATCCCCAAAGGTGGGGCGTTCCCTACCGAAAACCATCATGCTTGCTGTGAGAACCACCGGTTTGTGAGAAGCATATACCCAAACCGGCCCCAAATGGGACAAAAAATTTACCATGGCATGTTAATGCCGGTCCATGATAGCATGCCAAGTTTCATGAATTTCAGACGAATTTTGGATTTACTAGAATTTAAAAACCAGGCATCTCAATGGTTTGCCAGCAATCAATGGTGCCCTGGTGTTTGAAATTCATTTCCATTTCTTGCATGGGACCTAAGGATGCACGCAAGGACATAGATTTGATTTTTCAACCAATTTATATGCACTGGAGCGTGCGCATGTAGTTCAAATTTTAATTATGCACATAAATGCATTGAAAACTCAGATAATGCATAAAAATGTCCAAACGAACCCCGAAAAATCACAAAAAATCACACAACACTCCTGTTGTTCTATGTTGACACGAGAAAAAATTTGAAAGAACTAAGAGGCAATGGATATCGTTCCGTCCCCAAAGCTGGGGCGTTCCCTACCGAAAAGCATCATGCTTGTTGTGAGAAGCTCCGGTTTGTGAGAAGCATATACCCAAACCTGCCCCAAATGGGACAAAAATTTTACAATGGCATGTTGATGCCGCTCCATGATAGCATGCCAAGTTTCATGAATTTTAGACGAGTTTTGGATTCACTAGAATTTAAAAACCAGGCATCTCAATGTTTTGCCGGCAATCAACGGTGCCCTGGTGTTTGAAATTCATTCCCATTTCTTGCATGGGTCCTAAGCATGCACCGAAGGACACAGATTTGATTTTTCAACCAATTTATATGCACTTGAGCATGAGCATGTAGTTCAAATTTGAATTATGCACAAAAATGCATTGAAAACTCAGATGATGCATAAAAATGTCCAAACGGACCCCGAAAAATCACAAAAAATCACACAACACTCCTGTTGTTCTATGTTGACACGAGAAAAAAAATTGAAGGAAATAAGAGGCAATGGATATCGTTTCGTCCCCAAAGGTGGGGTGTTCCCTACCGAAAACCATCATGCTTGTTGTGAGAGGCTCCGGTTTGTGAGAAGCATATACCCAAACCTACCCTAAATGGGACAAAAAATTTACCACGGCATGTTGATGCCGCTCCATGATAGCATGCCAAGTTTCATAATTTCGAACGAGTTTTAGATTTACTAGAATTTAAAAACCAGGCATCTCAATGTTGTGCTGGCAATCAACGGTGCCCTGGTGTTGAAATTCATTCCCATTTCTTGCATGGGACCTAAGCATGCACCCAAGGACACAGTTAATTTTTCAACCAATTTATATGCACTGGAGCATGCGCATGTAGTTCAAATTTGAACTATGCACAAAAATGCATTGAAATTTCATATAATGCATAAAAATGTCCAAACGAACCCCGAAAAATCACAAAAAATCACACAACACTCCTTTTGTTCTATGTTGACACGAGAGAAAAAATTGAAAGCAATAAGAGGCAATGAATATCGTTTCGTCCCCAAAGGTGGGGTGTTCCCTACCAAAAACCATCATGCTTGTTGTGAGAAGCTCTGGTTTGTGAGAAGCATATACCCAAACCTGCCCCAAATGGGACAAAAAATTTACCGCGGCATGTTGATGTTGCTCCATGATAGCATGCCAACTTTCATGAATTTCAGACGAGTTTTGGATTTACTAGAATTTAAAAACCAGGCATCTCAATGGTTTGCCGGCAATCGACGATGTCCTAGTGTTTGAAATTCATTCCCATTTCTTACATACACCCAAGGACATAGATTTGATTTTTGAACCAATTTATATGCACTGGAGCATGCACATGTAGTTCAAATCTGAATTATGCACATAAATGCATTGAAAACTCAGATAATGCATGAAATGTCAAAATGAACCCCAAAAAAATCACAAAAAATCACACAACACACTTGTTGTTCTACGTTGATATGAGAAAAAAATTTGAAAGTAATAAGAGGCAATGGATATCGTTTCATCCCCAAAGGTGGGGCGTTCCCTACCGAAAACCATCATGCTTGTTGTGAGAAGCTCCGAAGCATATACCCAAACCTGCCCCAAATGGACAAAATATTTACCATGGCTTGTTGATGCCGCTCCATGATAGCGTGCCAAGTTTCATGAATTTCAGACGAGTTTTGGATTTACTAGAATTTAAAAACCAGGCATCTCAATGTTTGCGGCCGACTTACGGCGGCAGGGTGTTTGACATTCATTCCCATTTCTTGCATGGGACCTAAGCATGCACCCGAAGTCAAAGATTTGATTTTCAACCAATTTATCTGCACTGGAGCATGTGCATGTAGTTCAAATTTGAATTATGGACATAAATGCATTGAAAAGTCACTTAATGCATAAAAATGTCCAAACGAACCTTGAATAATTGCAAAAAAATTTGACGACACACCTATAGTTGCATGTTCACTGCAGATAAAAGTTCTAGCAATTCAAACATTGTCCATGGCCGATGTGACCCCATTATGTAATTCAAATCAAGGCGAAAAATCAAGTAGATCCCACACAGTTTATTATATCCAATCGTGTGAGATGCGGCACAAAATATCTTTGGACCGTGTCTGAATAAGGGACCGAGTTTGATGACACTTTGCGCTCCAGTTTTTTGGCTGAAGCGATTCCAAATTTTTGGCTTCCGCAAAAATATCTACCTCCCCGCTGCCTCCCCCTTACGAAAAGCCACATTTCCCCTGTTTCTGCCTTCCTTTCCAAGTTGGAACCTTCACTCCTTGCTTGCAGCGCCACCGTCTCCTCGCCGGCGACGCTCCTTCAAGCTGCTCGGCCTCGCCTATCCAGCCAGGTAATCCACACCTGACCCCCATCCCCCTCCTCCTTCCACATCCCACCTGCCCCACACCGGCGTGAGCGTGACACCTTCCACCCAAATCACCAACCCCTCCACCAAATAAGCGCCGACCTAAGCCATGGTGCATGTAGTATAGCCAGGACCTCAAGCAACATTTGGCAGTGGAGAAGCAAATCGCGGCCGCACGCGCGGATTAGGTCGCGATGGCTGCCATTCATGCCGACCCCCAGATCTTGGAGGAGCACCTCACCATCGAGGCCACCGTTGACGCCTCGCATGCCGATGCCGCGACGTGGTTGGCTGCTTTAAACGACAGTCCATGGCGTTTTCTCAAGGCCACCGTCGATGCCTTCGACGAAGACTACAAGGTGTTTTCTCAGCGTGCACGTGCTTACCTCATCTCGAGAGCCAGCAGGTTGGTGCCCGAAGCGGCTCAGGCAACTCACCACTACAACGAGGGCACCCATGATGCGGAGGCCTCGCCCTCTTCCATGTCCAAGGAGCCAATCGTCATTGATATCTCCGACAATGAGGAGTAGCTTGTCTTATTAGCTCACTATAAGGACCCATGTTCAGTTTGCTGGCTACTGCCTTTCCTTAACAAATTCTAGTGAATTGTGCTATCTACTTTTACCATGCAATCTTCTGCTACAGTGTATATGTTCTATATGTTGTGCAATGTGGTGTTCAATTAACTGCTTGGTTCAATTCTGCAAATGTGATGTTCAATTCTTTATGGTGCAATATTTCCAAGTTGTTAAGCATGCTTGGTTTGGTTAACTATTTGATCTTCTATTAGGAGTATGTTATATTGTTCAATTGGTGTTTAGTTAACTGCTTGGTTCATTTGTTGTGGCTTGGTTCACTTGTTGTGGTGTTTAGTTAACTGATTGGTTCAATTCTGCAATGCGATGTTCAATTGTTGTGGCTGCATTCTGTTATTGTATACCATGTGAGGAATAAATCAAATTTGTTTGTACTAAATACATGAGAAACAAATACAATTTATATATTTCCAAGTTGTTAAGCATGCTTGGTTTGGTTAATTGTCTGATCTTCTATTAGGAGTATGTTATATTGTGCAATGTGGTGCTCAGTTAACGTTTGGTTCATTTGTTGTGGTGTTTAGTTAACTGCTTGGTTCAATTCTGCAATGCGATGTTCAATTGATGTGGCTCCATTCTCTTACTGTATACCATGTGAGGAATAAATCGAATTTGGCTGTACTAAATACATGAGAAACAAATACAATTGTTATATTTCCAAGTTGTTAAGCATGC
Source organism: Triticum urartu (assembly GCF_056163025.1). Taxonomy (NCBI): domain Eukaryota; kingdom Viridiplantae; phylum Streptophyta; class Magnoliopsida; order Poales; family Poaceae; genus Triticum; species Triticum urartu. The sequence goes on along the minus strand of NC_141876.1, from coordinate 355,959,370 downwards.
TTGGTGTGGTTAACTGTCTGATCTTCTATTAGGAGTATGTTATATTGTGCAATGTGGTGCTCAGTTAACATTTGGTTCAATTGTTGTGGTGTTTAGTTAACTACTTGGTTCAATTCTGCAATGCGATGTTCAAATGTTGTGGCTACATTCTGTTATTGTATACCATGTGAGGAATAAATCAAATTCGGTTGCACTTAATACATAAGAAACATATACAGGTGCTATGTTTCCTAGTTCTTAATCATGCTAGGTTTGGATAAATGGGTTTTCCATGTGGCTTAAATCAAATTCTGCAATGTGCTTATTTATCATCAACATATTTTACTGATAGCATGCGAACCCTTACTTAACCTGATTACTAACTACCTTATATGTGTTGCAGGGAAACAATAGGAAGCACTGAGGTTTACAAGATGGTACGAACTATTATACCTTGCCTTTTTGTACTCCTTTGCCCCATTTTCAATATAGAGAATATATTTATGCACATCCTTGTTTTCAGGCTTCACTAATGATTACCTCTCCAACCACCTATGTGGTCAGGAGGCGAGGGAAGTTTTCACACCCACAGTTCAATATTGAAGTGTTCCTGAAGAGGTCGAAGGATGGACGGTCAATCATCCACAGGCACTGGCCTAAAGTTGCAAAGACCTTCAACATGAATGAAGGCTCAATATTCACCTTCCGCTTCAGCAGTTTTCCAGATGAGATGCATCTCTCTATGTACCGTCTATGATACTAATTTCGAAAGGTTCTAGATGTTGCATGTGAAACTTGTTGCCGGTGCAGTTGTGTAATGGGGTAGCTGAGTGCTGAAGCTATATCATGTTGTACTCTGATGTATTTCAATCAATGTTCAGGATATCGCTTATCGTTATCGTCTCGGTCAGCTAGGGATTACAGATTAATCAGAAATCGGCCAATTAATCTATTTTATCGGTCGACTATTAATCGAATATTTTTTTGCAAATCATCGGTTTCCAACACTAAAATACACTATATTCAACACCAAAACAATATTGGACAGAAGTGTTACCTTGATTCCTAGCCTTTGAATCCTCGTATAATGACAAAAAAGTAGGACAACAGTATATATTGTGTAACAAGGCACACAACACATAAATAAACATAGTTTTTGCAAACATAGTGCTATGAATAGGCCCGATTTATCGGTAGATTCCCGATAAATCTCTTGTCAGAGCGATAAATCGGTCCAAAAGATAAACGGTGAAGATAAGGCACAATCTTATCGGTTACTCGCCGATTAGCGATAAATCAGAAGATTAATCGCTGAATCGGAAGATTTTTTGAACAGTGGTTTCAATTATGAAATCCTGCTTCCTTGATATGGAAATGGAATATATTATGTGCTTAATATGAATGTCAATTAGATTATTAAATGGATTATTAATAATAGGGCAATTAGCCCGCTAATTGGCCAATTAGCTTGCTAATTGGGTTTTCCTATTGCAAACGGTTAATGAGAAACCACCGTGGGCGATGATCTCAGGCAACGCACATAGTTTCTAGGAATAAACCGTGTTGGATCAATGAACAATCACACATGACATTCTCTTCAATACTGTTTGCGTTACGCCACCTTGCACAAACGTTTTCCTAGTAGTGACTGTGTGGGATGTATATACAAACGGAAAGATTTAGGGTGAGTGATTGTGTGGGATGTACTTACGACTGAAAATGATTTCGCCTATATAATTGTATTTTTTTAGCACTACTGTATGTATTTCTGTATTTGAGTGCTCACCGGTCGCACACGACCTCATTTTGCCGAGCGTGTGTGTCAGGAGGGCATATCCCCAACGGTTTCTGGGTCGTGTGGGAAGGACCCCCCTATCGCCCACTCTCACTTGGCGATAGTTCTGAACGCCATCGCAGAAAGGGGTTACAAAACGTTTGTTTAGGACCGACGCGTACCAATGTAGAGTAGCTCCATGCAGAGAATTGTAGAAATAGAAATTTGCAAAATACATACGGATCTGAATGTGGCAGACCCGTTGACTAAACTTCTCTCACAAGCAAAACATGATCACACCTTAGTGCTCTTTGGCTGTTAATCACATAGCGATCTGAACTAGATCATTGACTCTAGTAACCCCTTTGGGTGTTGGTCACATGGCTATGTGAACTATGGGTGTTAATCACATAAAGATGTGAACCATTGGTGTTAAATCACATGGCGATGTGAACTATATTATTGACTCTAGTGCAAGTTATTTTATATGCCCTAGAGGCAATAATAAAGTAGTTATTTTATATTTCCTTATATCATGATAAATGTTTATTATTCATGCTAGAATTGTATTAACCGGAAACTTGATATATGTGTGGACACATAGACAAAACACCGTGTCCCTAGTAAGCCTCTACTAGACTAGCTCGCTAATCAAAGATGGTTAAGTTTCCTAACCAAAGACATGTGTTGTCATTTGATAAACGGGATCACATCATTAGGAGATTGATGTGATGGACAAGACCCATCTGTTAGTTTAGCATTATGATCGTTCAGTTTTATTGCTATTGCTTTCTTCATGACTTATACATATTCCTTTGACTATGAGATTATGCAACTCCCAGATACCGGAGGAATACCTTGTGTGCTATCAAACGTCACAACGCAACTAGGTGATTATAAATGTGCTCTACAGGTATCTCCGAAGGTGTTTGTTGGGCTGGCATAGATCGAGATTAGGATTTGTCACTCCGAGTATCAGAGAGGTATCTCTGGGCCCTCTCAGTAATGCACATCATGATAAGCCTTGCAAGCAATGTGAGTAATGAGTTAGTTGTGGGATGATGCATTATGGAACGAGTAAAGAGACTCGCCGGTAACGAGATTGAACTAGGTATGAAGATACCGGCGATCGAATCTCGGGCAAGTAACATACCGATGACAAGGGAATAACGTATGTTGTAATTACGGTTTGACCGATAAAGATCTTCGTAGAATATGTAGGAACCAATATGAGCATCCAGGCTCCGTGTAGCGACCAGACCTCAAATGGTCTGATCTCTGTGCTTCAGTGTCATCCCTGGATCAGTAATGCTGACACACACAGTACTTGAAGGATTTATAACAGAGTAGCAATCACACACTTATTACAACGAGTGTCCCAAAAGATAACTTATTACAAGAAATATGGCTTAATGCCATCTAATTACGATAACAGCGGAAGACTTGGAAGATAAGTGAGTCCATCAACTCCAACGGCATCACTAAGTATAGAACCACGACCTAAAGCTCTTTACTCGTCGTCTGAAAAGTCTGCAACATGAACGATGCAGCCCGAAAACAGGTCAACACATGGAATATGCTGGCAAAGTAACACATATAGAGTAATGAATAGAAATAGGCTATACTACATGCATATATGGCTGGTGGAAAGCTCTATGGTTACAGTTTTGCGTAAAGCCAATTTTTCCCTACTGCAAAGGAATAAATTTTATTTAACTATCATGGTAGTTGTTAAACATTGAGAGCGTAGACACCCTCTCAATCCCAATTAAACATCATCATTAAAACCCAACAAAATTAATTAAAGTCACATGATGATATTCACATGATAATCCAGGTACTAGATACTCAAAACATCCATAACCGTGGACACGGCTAATCATGATTAGTTTATACACTCTGCAGAGGTTTGTGCACTTTTCCCCACAAGACTCGATCTCCTCCGTTGGGATTTCTCTCACTACATGGTGTTTGAGAAACGGATGACCGAGACATAGTCTTTCAGAAGTGCTAGCACCTTACGATCGGGTAGACCGTTACACCTACTTTCCCCTACATCTGCTAGTCTACCACTGTAAGAGTTCGCACGACTTAATCAACTATGCTAGAGCCCATAGTAGCTTGTGGCTGCACACGGAAGTTTCTAGCATCAATAATCTCATGATCCCTTTGAGCCTGGGTGGCGGTCCATAAAGAAAAACAGGCAATCGCTGGAATACCTAGTTGCCTCAATCCACCCAGATGTGTGTTAAAGTTGCCACCTTAAATAAACCGTTAATTAAAAATCTCACATCTGTCATGGATACACTCACCCAATCCACGTCTACTAGCATACACTACTAGGGAAAACCTTATACACAGAAATTTAGCAGTAGCGCGTGTCAAAAAACGGCGCTAGTGCTAAATAGCAGTAGCGCGTGTCCGTAAACCATGCTACAGATACAATAGTAGCAGTAGTGCATGCGCATGAAAATGCGCTACCACTAATATCCCCTTTGCTAAACCGATAGGCTACGCATAGCAGTAGCGGTCTTGAGGAAAGCGCGCTACCGCTAGCACATAAGTAGCATCGCATTTCATGCGGAGAGCGCTACTGCTAATGGAAATAAAATAAAATAAAATAAAAAACAAATGGAAAAGTAAATGAAAAAGAAGAAATAGAAAAAGGAGAAAGGAAAAAATAAAATGAAGAGCAAAATAAATGAGAAAGTGGAAAAAAGGAGAAAGACGTTGAAGTAGCGTTTGTTCGTAAGAGGCGCTATAGCTAACATAGCTGCAGCGCGTTTCCTAGACCCCCGCTGTAGAAATAGAAAAGGAAATAAGAAAGATGAAGGAAATTACATAGCTATAGCAGTAGCGCGTTTTGAGAAAATCGCTATAGCTAACTTAGCTATAGCGCGTTTCGCAAAAAGCGCTACCGCTAAGTCTGACTTAACCAAAAAACCGTTTCCCCCCGGCCACCACTTCTCCCCCAAATCCCTCGACCCACCCTGCCGCCGTCTGCCCGATTCACCATCGCCCCACTTCGCCACCGTCTCCTGCCGACGTCGACTCCCCCGGAGCCACCAGAGCCGCGCGCCATCGACACCACCGGAGCCGCCCCCAACGCCACCGGAGTTGTGCGGCCTCAGCAACGCCACCGGAGCCACAGTCGACGCCACCGGATCCACCCTCGCCACAACTGCCTCCCTCGCCATCAGCGGAGACGCCCCCACCTCCCTCGCCACCACTGCCTCCCGCGCCACCACCGGAGCCATCCTCTGTAAGCCCCCACCCCTCCTCTCTCTCTATCTATAAATTAGTTAGGTTAATTTAGTTAGGTTAATTTGACAGAGATGCCCCTGCCTCCCTCACCATAGGAAAAAATTGTATATGCTTAACTAGGGCAGTAGGGTTAGGGTTGTAGTGTTTAATTACAAATGTTAGGAAAGTAAGGTTTAACTAGATGTTAACTAGGGTGGTAGGATTTAGTTTAGAGAAAAAATCAATATAAAAATATAAATTTCTATTAGTGTTGCAAGTCTAGTAGGTTCTTAATTTTTAGTGAATTTTTATTAGGACAAAAATTTAGGACATAATTTGAGTTCTAGGTTCATAATTTGAGTTCTAGGGTTCATCCATCTATATTTGGTTTTTGAATTGAGTTTCAGAGAGCATGATATTTGTGTAGATTTTCTTGAAGTGTCAAACACTAGGAGATGCAAATTTGAAGTGGTCATGATATATGAAAAATCCTCAATTGTGTTTGCTCATTGATCATAATCGACATTGAAGTGGTTCGATTGTGCCCAAGTGGCCTTTTGTTGTTTCCAGGGAATGAAGCCGAGTGGCCTATGTTTTGCCTGAATGTTGATTCATTTCTGTTCCGGCAAAATTCAGGTTCTCGATTTGTCTACTTTTTAGCAAAGGTCATGCCAAAAATTTTCATGAATTTTGGCATGACTTGTGCTACAAACTAGGACATATCGAGTGCCCGGGATTTGCCGCACCGGGAAGGAGTCAACGTTCCTGCAAAACAATAGGCCTTTTTTATGTCATTATTCATTTTATTAGGTCTAGAATTAATTGACTAGATTTAATCATACGAAACATGGCTAGCAACGATGAAGGCCAGGGTTCTGGTGATTGCGACGACGTCTACCGGGCGGCAGACGAATTTTTTAGCCTTGCCGACATCGAGACTGGCGTTGAGACTCAGACCAGCATCGAGACTGAGACTGAGACCGGTGCTGATACTCAGACCGGCATCGAGACCGGCGCTGAGACTGAGACCGGCGCTGAGACTCAGACCGGCATCGAGACCGGCGCTGAGACTGAGACCGGTGCTGAGACTCAGACCGGCATCGAGACCGGCGCTGAGACTGAGATCGGCGCTGCCTCGGGGAGCGGAGCCGGTGTAGAACCGAAAGCAAAGAGGCAACGACCTCCTAACAAACTCAGGACTACTAGACTGGTGGTTACAAAGGTGGACGACGGCAATTTTGAGCCAAAGGCGCCCGAGGTAGCGCGTCGATGCTACGGCAATCAGATAGGCTGCATCGTACGGACAACCGCCACCATCAACGATGAGAAACTACAGAAGATAGGAAATATGAGGAGCTCCCTCCTAAAGAAGTTTCACCAGATATTCTTGTTCCCGGGCCAGAATGAGAAGGATTATAAAGATCCAGATAAGGACTCGGCAATGAAGAAGATAAACAAACACGCCATGACCAAGTTTAGCGACGCGTTGGCCACCTGGAAAAATCGAGTGAAAGCAAAGATCATCGACAAGAAGGAACCCTACTCCAAGATTGTAAAGGATAATCCGACAATCACGGAAGAGCAGTTTCAAATATTCAAGGAGGCTTGCGAGGCCGAAGCTGCCAAAGAAAGTCTAAGTACATGAAGGGGCTTCAAGAGAGGAACATTGGGAGCCACCACCTCGGAAGCCGTGGTTACGGCGGAAAGAGGTCCAAATGGGCCAAGGAGGACGCGGAAGCCGCGAGTCTGGGCATCCCAGACCCCTTGGAGGATTTCACCATTCCACAGGAGCGTGATGTCCTCAGGGCCCGGCACCGTTGGGACCCAGTGAAGAAGGTTTACGAGACAAAACCGGTCATTACGGAGTTCATGAGACTGGTGGTAATTTTAGTTTCTGATCAATTCGACTGCACACGTTAGTCATATTTGTAGACGATCCTTGTGCCTTTTGCAGAGAGAGCAGCACCAGATTGCGGCCTAAAGTGACTCGCCGTCTGAGGCATTGGCGAGGCCCAAGTGGGGCACTCCATTCAACCGGGCGTTGAACATATTGAAACGACAACCGGTGGATACTCGACCGTCGTATGGACGCGTGCACGGTGTCGGAGACGGCGCCACATGGAAGAAGTACTATCGTGAGACCATGAAGGAGAGAAAGGAAAGACAGAGGTTAACTGAAGAAAACATCGACAAGAAGGCTGAGATTGCGGTTGAGAAGAAATCATCTCAGATAGTCGCAACAGCGGTAGCTGCCGCAAAACGGGTGGTTGCAGATTTGTCTACTTCCTTGGTGACGGGTGTTTTCACTTGGACAAGGCAACATCTAGAAAAAAATGCAGAGGACTTTCCCCTTGCTGACTTCTTGGGGAGCAGCTCGACTAGCGTTGCACCAGCACCTGCTCCCGCACCGGCTCCCGCACCTGCTCCTGCACCGGTTCCCGCACCGGACTTGCTCGGTGGTGCTTCATCTTTGGCTGAGCTCGACGCCCTCACGGCATCTGTCACACCGGCCCCCTTCAATATAAATGTATAATCTCCCGTTTTCGTTTACTTTCGGATGTCTCATGTCGCAGACTTTTCTTTGCAGGCCAACTAAACCCAGTGCACCATATTGTACACCATCGGCGACCAGAAGGTGGACGTGGGGAAGGCGACGATAATGAAGCCGAACGAACCATTGTTCCACAGTCGGCCGATCCCCCCGAACGTCTTCAAGGTTTCTGTGGCCAGTGTCAAACCGGGCCACGAGAATTTGCCTCCTCCAATACTAGCGGGGGATGACGACGAGACATCGCGGTGGCTTGGTGATTGTTGCAATGGGTTGGTCCTGTTGTGGCCAAAGAGTCTGCTTCGTCTGGAGGCGGCCGAGAGCACACCCACGAGCATGCAGCCTCAGCAAGGTATGAACATCAACACCCCACCTACCCAATTAGCGTCGGGTGTCGGGTTAGGTGATAGCGGACGGGGTAAGGAGGAGGCTCCATTAGTTGCTGATGACGTCGCCATGGATGAGGATGAGGACGACGATGGTGCTAAAAAGTATGTCTATACTGGCGCCTCCTCGGGGTTTGAGCGTCATGAGTCGGTGCCTGAATTGTCGTCTCAACGTATTATGGATGACCTTCCGGTAGTAAAGAAGTCTAGGAAGAGAGCGAGGAAAGGCAAAAAAAGCTGATTCTATGATCCAGCCACCTCAGCAGCCTCGGCTTCAGGACCGTATAGATATCCCCGATGCAGATAAATGGCATATCCCCGATCAACCAATCCTACCTGCAACAGCGCTATGGGCCAGATTCGGCGATCTAAGGAGACTTCATGACGATGTGCTGCGGGTAGAGAAAGGCCTTATCGCCTCGAAAGATCCAGGATACCCACTCTACGTGGTTAACGTTCCTAGGCAAATGTCGTACGTCGACAGCTTCCCCGCGGATAAGTTCTTCCTCCGATTCGATTACAAATTCGACATGTTTCACGTGAAGAAGCTGGATTTTACATTTGTCCGCCTTTATGCCTTGCACATGAACTACATCATCGGGGTTGAGCAGATATCTCATATCTGTGTCGCTGACCCGTACTACATGCATGAGGGCTTCTTGGGAGTCTGCGCAAAGCACCGTGAATACGCGAGGGATTACATCGTCAGTTTCATGCTCGCCAATAAGGACAAGGAGGCGATTCTCGTGCCTTATCATCCCGTGTAAGTCATCTGCGCTGCTATCCTTCCTTCAATTTCAATCATTCATTTGCATAGTGGAGGCTAATTAATTTGAGGTGTACTTATTTTGCGCAGCGGCGGGCGCGCCATCCTCATCATCCTCTACCCCCGATTCTCCCACGCTCTTTACATGGACTCGTTGAAAAACATTGACAAAAAGGATTACACCCACATCAAGGATGTTCTCGACAGTGCTATGTTTTACTACCAAGCAGGGGGTGGAGAGGTCAGGGACAAGAAGAGAAGGGGCGGCAGGGTCGCCTTCGGCCATAAGACCGACTTCTGCTGCATCCAGCAACCGAACGATTCTCTGAATGATGGATTCTATGTCCTACACCACATGCTGGACTACAAACGGGATCACCAGAACCTTCGCAAGTCACCTAGATTCAGCAGTGCCCATATTCTGTAATGGGCAAAGGACATAGGAGATATCGAGGATCATCGACTTCGAGCTGAGTTCTATAACATCCGGCGCGAACTTGCCCAAATCATCATGAAGGAGGTCGTCGGAAAAACAGGGATGTTCTACGGAGAAGAACAAATGTCGTGGGAAGACGTCCGAACATGGATAGCCTTGCAGCGTCTCGACATGAAGCCTTTCACTAAGCTCGAGGACTATCTCCCTTACTTGGATGGATGGAACGACATGTTGGAGTGATTGTCGATATATGACAATGTGTCCGTTTAGTCCATACTTTCTGTATGACAAAACTTTGAGTTATGCACGGTGAAACTTTATTTGTGATGTAATTAAACCGTCCTCCTCCTCGACTAGCGAAAATCACTCTAGTTAGGGCATTTTGGGGTACGATGAACTTTGTTATTTATGCTTATGATATGTTGTTTCTATTTTTGCCAAGTCTGTCTCTTTCTGTTGCTCAACTATATATGTTGCATATCATCGACTCATGTGACGATGCAGGTGCATAGATCATAGATGGCGAAGAAGTGCTATGTCAGGAGTATATATACGACAAGTGGCCGGAGTGTCAGGCCCCGGTGTACCGGTTTCCGGTTTCTGAGCGACAGGCAATAGTTAGTTTAGGTTCGCGCTAATGCGAGAGAGGTATATGAACTCATGTACTCAAAGTGATAGCTCTTCTCGTGTATATCATTGTTTAGATGGATGACGATGTATTTGCAAGTAATCGAGACTTGTATCGCTATTTTCGAGATGATGACGAGAGACCACTTTGTGTTGGATGATGATTATGATGATGACATGATTTGATGAGACTAATTGTATGTATATGCTATGATTACATTTTATGTTTATGATATGCTAAAGATTATTGTATAAAGCCTATTCAAATACAAAACAAATATGCAGGGAAAAAACTAATAAAACTAGTAGTAGCGAGGGGGGAATTTAGCAATAGCGCCGCCTTACCAGTAGCGCTTCCCAGTAAACAGCGCTGCAGATAATATCAGCAGCGCCCTTTTCTAAAGAGCGCTACAGCTATTCAAGTATAGCAGTAGCGTGGGACAACAGGCACTACTTCTATACATTAGCTGTAGTGCCTTATTAGTAGTGCCGGTCGCCGCGCTACTAATAGGCCCAAAACCCGCGCTGCTGCTAGGCTTTTCCCTAGTAGTGATAGCATGGCAATATAAGCAAACGTAGAAGTAACTCCCAAGGGTTTGATAATAAAACAGGTAATAGGTACTACCTCATCTACTTCCCCAAACCCAAAATTTAAATAGATCCTAATCATGCAATGTTTGAGGATTGATCTAATGCAATAAAACTGGGTAGTAAGAGGTATGATCAAAGTGTTACTTGCCTTGTTGATGATCCGCGAAACCTAGAGATTCGAAGTAGCAAACGGTGCACTCCAGGTACTCTAACGCAAACAAACAAACAAGCATACAATAAGTACTCATCTAATGCACAGGTAAAACTCAAATAAGAGATCTAACCAGAAAGCTCAACTTAAGAACTCCGATTTGCAAAAAAAACAAATCAAACGAAGCGACGAAAGACAAACGGCGAAAGAAACAAGCTTCGTTTACTAATCTGGATCTAAGTCAAATTTTACAGAAGCAAAAACTTGTTTGAGTTGGTTAAACAGAAAGAGGGTTTCGAGACGAAACTCTAGGCACTTGAATCGCCTGATTCCGATAAACGGGCGAAAAGTTAAACTAAAACGAAAATCGGATTAGAAATCGCGATCAGAAATAATCGCGGAAAATCCGAGAAAAAGAAAAATGACTAACAGGCTAACGAACGAAGGTTCACTGTCTGCGGCTAAACGACGAAAACCGTTCATAAAAACGAACGTAAAAGTGGCCGTTCACTAAATAACTAAACCGAAGAATAAACCGAACCGAATCTAGAAAAAAACGAATCTAGGGTTTACGAAATAAAACCGATCGGTTTTTAAAAAAACGGCGCCTACCTTGAACTCCGGCGGGATCCGGCGAGTCGACGGCGGTGGGAGGTTCGGCGGGCGGCGGCGGCGGCGGGCTCCGGCGTGGGTGGCGCGGGTGGCGGGCAGCGGCTAGGGTTAGGGTTTCGGATGGGGCGGCGGTAACGGGCCTCGGGGCGCGGCTTCTAAAGGACTGGCCCGAGAAGTCCTGGCCGAGTACGGCCCTAAGTCGGTCGACTCTTTTTTTTTAAATAATATGACGTGTAGAAAAAGAAAGAAAAGAAAAACTAAACAGACTCCAAAAATCCCGAAATAAATTTTTCCCGACTTCTAAAATCAAGCCGGACAAAGTGAACATTTATTTGGGGCCTAAATGCAATTTTGAAAAACACGCATTTTTCCTAAATTCAAATAAAACAGCGAAAAACTCCAAAACAAAAACCTTATTTGATTTTAATATTAAATCTCTGATATTTCTTTATTTTGAGGAAGACATTTTATCCTCTCTCTTTCATTTTTAATAAAAGAAATAATTTAGAGAAAGATAATTAAAATCAAACGATCCTCTTTTAATAATTCGAGAAAACCTCAAATATGAAAATAACGAGAACCCCAACTCTCTCCGTAGGTCCTTGAGTTGCGTAGGTTTTCTAGGATCAACCAAAAAGCAAATAAAATATGATATGCAATGATGATCTAATGTATAGCATTCCAAATTGAAAATTTGGGATGTTACAAACCTACCCTCCTTAAGATGAATCTCGCCCTCGAGATTCAGGTTGGCTAGAAAATAGGTGAGGGTGGTCCTTCATCAGATCTTCCTCTCGCTCCCAGGTGGCTTCATCCTCGGTGTGGTGACTCCACTGAACTTTACAAAACCTGATAACCTTGTTGCAGGTAACTCGGCTGGCAAACTCGAGTATCTTGACTGGTTTCTCCTCGTAGGTCAAATCATTATCCAACTGAATTCCTTCCAGCGGCACTGTATCTCTCAACGGTATATCCGCCATCTCTGTGTGGCACTTCTTCAGCTGGGAAACGTGGAACACGTCATGAACTCCCAACAATCCTTCGGGAAACTCCAACTTGTAAGCAATTTCACCCATACGCTCCAAAACTTTGTATGGTCCCACAAAATGTGGCGCTAATTTTCCCTTAACTCCAAAACGCTTAACTCCTCGAAGTGGGGATCCACGAAGATAAACTCTGTCTCCGGCTTCGTAAACTGTCTCCTTGCGTTTAGAATCTGCATAGCTCTTCTGCCTGGACTGGGCTATCTTGAGCCTATTGCGAATCAACTTCACTTTCTGTTCAGACTCCTTAATCAAATCTGGTCCAAGCAGCTGGCGGTCTCCAACTTCGTCCCACGACAATGGTGTTCTGCACCTCCTTCCGTACAAGGCTTCAAAAGGGGCCATCTTCAAACTAGATTAATAACTATTGTTGTAAGAGAACTCCACATATGGCAAATTGTCATCCCAACTAGATCCATAATCTAGCGCACAAGCTCTCAGCATATCCTCCAAAATCTGATTGACTCTCTCGGTCAGTCCATCGGTTTGCGGATGAAAAGCTGTACTGAACTCTAGCCTTGTACCCAAAGTTTCGTGCAACTGATTTTAGAACTTTGAGGTAAACTGAGTTCCTCTATCTGATACAATGCTCCTCGGAACTCCATGCAGACATACGATCATGGTCATGTATATCTTTGCCAACTTAGTACTGGTGTAAGTGGTCTTTATTGGGATGAAATGAACTACCTTCGTCAAGAGATCGACTACAACCCATATCGATTCATAGCCTGAGCGGGTCCTGGGTAATCCCATGATAAAATCCATGCCTAGCTTATCCCACTTCCATTCGGGTATCGGCAATGGCTGTAACAATCCTGCTGGCTTCTGATGCTCTGCCTTTACTCTCTAACATACATCACAAACGGCTACATACTCTGCAGTATCCTTCTTCATTCTAGTCCACCAGAAAGTATCCTTCAAATCCAAATACATCTTGGTATTTCCTGGGTGAATCAAGTACGGCGAATCATGGGCCTCTTATAGAATTAGCTTCCTGATCTCCGGGTCATTAGGCACATAAACGCGGTCCTCAAACCATAAGGTATCGTGTTCATCCTCATGAAAACCTTTAACTTTTCCCTTGCTCATCTTCTCCTTTATGGTGGCAATCTCCTTGTCAGTCTTCTGAGCTTCTCTGATGTTATCCATCAGAGTAGACTGAATCTCCAATGCTGCTACATAGCCTCTCGGAACTATCTCCAAACATAGCTTGCAAAGATCCTCGACTAACTCCTTTGGTAAATCTCCGGTCATTAGTGTGTTGACATGGCTCTTGCGGCTCAATGCGTCAGCTACTACGTTAGCCTTTCTGGGGTGATAATGCAATCTCATGTCATAATCCTTGATGAGCTCCAACCATCTTCTTTGCCTGAGATTCAACTCCTTCTGCGTGAAGATGTACTTCAAACTCTTGTGATCCGTGTACACCTCACAATGGTTTCCAATGAGAAAATGTCTCCAAGTCTTCAATGCATGCACTACGGCGGCTAACTCCAAATCATGTGTAGCATAATTCAACTCATGGGGCTTAAGATGTCATGAAGCATAAGAAACAACTCTTCCCTCCTGCATAAGCACTGCTCCAAGTCCTCGACGTGAAGCGTCGCAATACACCTCATAATCCTTGTGCTGATCTGGCAGAATCAACACTAGCGAGGTAACCAAACGTTTCTTCAACTCCTGGAAACTGGCCTCACATTCCTTAGTCCAATTGAACTTGGTATCCTTCTTCAACAACTCCGTCATAGGTTTTGCAATCTTTGAGAAATTTTCAATGAATCTCCGGTAGTATCCTGCTAGTCCAAGAAAACTCTGGATCTCTCCAACTATTGTTGGGGCTTCCCAATTTGTCACAGTGACAACCTTGGTGGGATCTACAGCTATTCCTTCTCCGGATATAACATGTCCGAGGAATCCAACTTCCTTCAACCCAAACTCACATTTGCTGAACTTGGCGTATAACTAATGTTCTCTGAGCTTACCAAGTACCAAACGCAAATGTTCTTTATGTTCTTCTTCATTCTTCGAGTAAATCAGTATATCATCAATGAACACTACGGTGAACTTATCCAAAAACTCCATAAACACTTTGTTCATCATGTTCATAAAATAAGCAGGTGCATTAGTCAGACCAAATGACATAACGGTATACTCATACAGCCCGTACCTCGTAGTAAAAGCTGTCTTAGGTATGTCCTACTCTCGAATCTTCAACTGGTGGTATCCTGATCGCAAATCGATCTTGGAAAATACCTTTGCTCCTTGCAATTGATCAAACAGATCATTGATCATCGGCAGTGGGTACTTATTCTTGATCGTCACTTCGTTCAATCCTCGATAATCAACAACCATCCTTAACGATCCATCCTTCTTTTCCACTAGAAGTACTGGTGATCCCCAAGGTGATGAACTTGGGCGAATATATCCCTTATCCAGTAACTCCTTAATCTGCTTCTTAATCTCCTCCAAATCCTTTGCAGGCATTCTATACGGTCTCTTAGATATTGGTCCTGTGCCTGGCAAAAGCTCAATCAAAAACTCAATGTCCCTATCCAGTGGCATGCCTAGCAACTCTTCTGGAAATACATCCGAAAAATCCTTTACCACCGATACTTCCTTCTGTACAACTCCTGTTAGGGAATTTACTTGTGTCCTAATCGGCACATGTCGTGATATATACTTGATCCTTCTCCCTTCTGGGGTGGTAAGCAAAATCAACTTACTAGCGCAATCGATGTTTCCTCCATACATCGATAGCCAATCGATACCCAGAATTACATCCAAACCTTGCGATTCCAAAATGATTAAATTTGAGGGAAACACATGCCTACCTATACTCAATGGCACTTGAAAACATCCTTTACTGGCCATATACTCCGCTCCTGGTGAGCTTACTAACATAGGTGTTCTAAGAACCTTGGTGGGTAGTTTATACTTATCCACGAATCCCCTTGATATGTATGAATGCGATGCAGCAGTATCGAAAAGAACGATTGCAGTAAAAGACTTAACCAAAAACTTACCGATTACTGCATCTGGCTGGGTTTCAACCTCCTCCACATTAACGTGGTTCACCTGTCCCCTATTGAAAGGGTTTGGCTTCTTCCCAGAGCTTCCATTGCCATTTCCATTCTAGGTTTCAGGACATTCATTGGCATAATGCCCGGTCTTCTAACACTTATAACAAGTGACTTGGCTCAGGTCTCTCTTGGATGTGGTTGATGGGTTGGTACGGTTTTGACCGTTGCTTCCCCCATTCCCATTACCGTTCTTGGGGCCATTATGATTATGCGAACTCCCTCCTCCATGGGTATGCTGAAAATGTCCTCCCGTTTTCGGGGTAAAATGTGGCTTCTGCTGAGCTCCTGAATTGTACTTCCCTTGTCCATACTTCCTCTTGCGGTTCTCAATCTGTTGCTGCTTCCCTTCAATCATAAGAGCACGATCTACCAGTTCCTAGTAGTTGTTGAAGGTTTCTACCATCAACTGCATGCTCAACTCATCATTCAGTCCTTCCAGAAACTTCTCCTGCTTAGCTGCATCCGTAGCAACGTGATCCTGGGCATAACGTGCTAACTTACTAAAGTCATCCACGTATTGGCCAACTGTTCGTCCTCCTTGGCGCAAGTTGCGAAACTCACGCTTCTTCATGGCCATAGCTCCTGCTGAAACATGGGCAGTACGGAAAGCCTGCTGAAATTGGTCGCATGTCACCGTGGCTATAGGGTAGGTGACAGTGTAATTCTCCCATCATGATGCTGCTGGTCCATCCAACTGATGTGCGGCAAAGTGCACCTTCTCAGCATCAATACATCCTATAGTGGTTAACTCCCTTCCAATCTTGCGGAGCCAATCATCTGCTACTATAGAACACCGGCGGATTGAGTCTAAGGAAACGGGTTAAGTGATCAACAGGTGGTGGTGGTGGTGGTGGGTTGTTGTTGTTGTTCCCCTGATTCTGATTCTGGACTAGCAACTGCATCAACGCATTTTGCTGCTGGATCAACTGAGTGAGCTCCGGTGGAAATGCAAATACATTGTCACGTCTCGGAGGCATCTGATGGGTTTAGAGGGGAGAGATTGGAATAGAATGAGGTCTAATGAGAAAGCACTACCCATATGCACATGAGACAAACACAAACATTTTCACTCAATCAATCAAGGGCATACAATCGATCTAGAACTATCGCGAAAGTGCTCGGACTACTCTATTTACATGGTGGAATACTACTACAAATGTGGTGGTCTACTACAAATATTCCTCGGTTGCAGACTCCATGATATCTGCTCCAGCTTCGTCCACATAGTCATCATTGCTCAGGTCAGAGTCGGTGTCGTCGATGATGATGTAGTCTTCCGAGCGAATCTCCTTGGGTTCTTCGTCTTCTTCTACTGGTGTAGGGTCTCCCATGAATATTCCGATCTAATTAATCAGGTCGTCATTCTTCTCCACTAGTACGACAATTTCCTCCCCATAATCCTCACGTGTAGCCTTGAGTTCTTCCTCCAGCTCCATGATTCTTGTCATCGCCTTCTTCAGATCTATCATGTCTACGCACATCTGGTTCTCTTGACGTCGAATGTGTTGGTTTAACTCCTGGATAAAAGATGCGATTGATCTATCCTTCTTGGTGCTGATCATTTCCCAGTGTTCATCTCGGCGCCCACAAATCTGGTAGATAGTATCCTTGAGATCATTGCGGTAAACTTCTCCAATACGTCCCATGGCGATGTGGGCTGCCATGCTCTTTCCTAGACTCTGGGTTGGTGCATCAAAGGAAAACTCTATGGGCTCGGTGACAGGCATGAACGTCCTTCCTGGAACTTGAACTTGAATCATCCAGCGCTCCTCCTCGGGTAAAGTGGCGTTGTAGGTCCCGGTGAAGCTTGGTACTCCGATGTTCAGGTACTTAGTGACTTCCTTCAGGTGGCGTCCAAAGGGTGTATCTTCATATGGTTGTGTGAACTTGTTCCTTGCATCTGCCATCCTAAAAGAGTAGAAAAGTTGAGGAGTCAGAAATGAGAAGAGTGAGTAGTGATCTAGGTCTTTATCTTAGTGGTCGTGTCCTACAGTCAGCGTGTGCTCTGATACCATCTTGTAGCGACCATACCTCAAACGGTCCGATCTCTGTGCTTCAGTGTCATCCCTGGATCAGTAATGCTGACACGCACAGTACTTGAAGAATTTATAACAGAGTAGCAATCACACACTTATTACAATGAGTGTCTCAAAAGATAACTTATTACAAGAAATATGGCTTAAGGCCATCTAATTACGATAACAGCGGAAGGCTTGGAAGATAAGTGAGTCCATCAACTCCAACGGCATCACTGAGTATAGAACCACGACCTAAAGCTCTTTACTCGTCGTTTGAAAGGTCTGCAACATGAACGTTGCAGCCCGAAAACAGGTCAGCACATGGAAGGGTGCTTTCGGGTTTGCGAAGCAGGTGCCACCAAAGTTATGCATTGTGTATTTAAAGTTTTAAACATCACACCCAATATTCCTACATATATTTGGCCACTTCCAGGTGGTTCTTGACTTCTTGCCCCTCTCATCGATCTTCGACGACGCGCCCAACCGTGGGCCCGTGCGGCCAAAGTTGTGCATTGGAATTTTGAACATCATAGACCACCCTTTTCACTCATATATATTTGGGACACATGCTGGTGTGGCTGTCTTCTGACCCTCTCTAACGTTTTTTTCTGCAAAGAATCTGATGACGCTCAACGGACACGGGTATAATATCTTAACCGTGTGCGATGCAAGTGCGCTATGAATCACGACGACTGCTTAAGCGCGAGCGAAGTTGGATGTACTGGCTCAACCGTGTGCGGTGCAAGTGCGATGTAAAATCACCATGACTGCACAAGCGCGAGCAAAGGGTGGAGGTACTAGCTTAACCGTTTGTGATGCAAGTGTGTTGTAAAATCACCACCTGCGCAAGCTAAAGGCGTTTAAGTTTATTTGGAAATTAGGATGAACCGTGTGCGATAGACAAGATAGCCACAAATATAAAAGCAAACTACCCGCCTTGAGCGTTGCAAAAATTGGCGGTTCCGCCACTTTCCCTAATTATCATACATGCATATTCTTATTGGACCGTCCATGATCTTGGGCACTCCCGCCCCGCATCAATTCCTTTACCCAAATTTTAGTAGCCGCCGTACTTCAACCGTCGCCCACACTCCTCCATCACTGACCTTATAGTAAAATTGCAGTAGCCAAGGCATTTGAACCATTGCCCTCCCTCGTCCACCATCATCTCCACCCACCATTACTAAAATTTTCAGTAGCCGCGGCATATCCTCAAACATCCCCCCTCCACAGTCCCCCCACCCGTACCCATCCATCCCTCGAACCCTAGCTCGCGGCTGCCACCGGCGTCGCCGCCAACCCCTGCCAGTCTGCCCGTTCCTCCTTTCAGGTTACCCAGCAATTCCCATACTGTCCCCCACTCCCCTGAGTTTTTAGATGAGGCCTGCGGTGTCCCTCCCCGCCAGATCCACATCCCCAGCTCCAGAATGTTGCAGCCTAAGCTCGACCACGTATCCCGGGGAGCCCAACAAGCGTTCGACCAAGAAGAGGTTTATCATGGCCTCTCCGGCAGACGTTGGCGAGGTGGCCGTCGTTCGCCCCGACCTGTCGATCCCGGAGCAACACGTCGCCGGGGAAGCCGGTGAAGACATTGACTACGTTGCCATGCTGAAGGCTTCATGTCAGTGGGCCAGCGTATTACTCTATCTCGGGAAAGCTGACTAAGACATCAAGCTCGTCGACAGCGACGGCTTCACGTGGGCCATGTCATAAGTTAAGTGGTCCATCCCCAGCCCCTCTGGTTCAACCGCCATCGATCTCTTCGACGGCCCTGCCGCTGATCTCCTGCGCCAAGCGGTCAAGGATTTGTGATCCTTATACACCATTGAGCCCATTTTGTCATTTTTGAAGGATACATTCTATGACGGCGGCTTGGGATCCTCAATTTCCAAGTCAGATCTCATCGACCACGACCACGAGGAGGGCACCCACGAAGGTTCTTCCAAGGTGAAACAACCCATCTGTGACATCAGAGAGCGCACCATGGGTCTGTGCTCTTCCAACTAGAAGGATCCCATCCATGAAATGTGAGGCAACATCCTATCAGCAAATCTTACCTTTTCTAGCTTGCCAACCCGTACCCTTTGTTGTAGTAGCATTTTCCGTGCGATGCTTAACTTTGTCGTGTTTAATTATTTCAGTTACGCAAAAATGTATTGTTCAATAGGGCTATGTGATGTTTAAGTATGAATTGTCCACTTCAGTTTTGACGAATGGCTATATTTGGTTGTTTATAGTGAGTAGATGCCCTGTTTATCTGTATTTGGTTATTAGGTTGGTTGAAGTGAGCATTTTTCCAGTTATCGAGCAGATGCCTTGTTTATATGTATTTGGTTCTTAGTTTGGTTGCAGTGAGCATTTGTCCAATTATTAAGCAGATGCCTAGTTTATCTGCCTTTGGTTGTTAGGTTGCTTTTTTAGCATTTGTCCAGTTCTCAAGCAGATGCCTTGTTTATCTGTATCTACTTGTTAGGTTGGCAGCAGTGAGCATTTGTCCAGTTTTCAAGCATATGCCATGTTTATCTATATTTGCTTGTTAGGTTGGTTGCAGTGAGACTCTGTCCAGTTTTCAATGGCTATATTTGGTTGTTATACTAATCATTTATGCCTTGTTTATTTCAGTCATTCACAATGTGTTGTTCATTATGTGCAAATCGGAACTATGCCGCTCGACTGCATCAATACCAGTTTGAACGGCCATATTTGGTTCCAGTTATGCCTGGTGTAGTTAACACATGCCCTTTATTTCACTTTTACACATTTATCCAGTGTGATGTTTAAGCATTACCTACATTCTATTCATTTTCGACAATACCAGTTTGAATTGCAATATTTGATGGCTGTTAAGCCTGCTCTTGGTAACATTGTCTTCCATTTTATATGTACTTTAACAGCATGCTAAAACCAACACATTCAAGCTATCATTTGAAGATGATGTTGTTTACCTTTGCTATATTTGTTTGATGTTAAAGTTGTTGTACTTATCATGCCTTTCCACTACTTATGCAGGACAACAATGGGAGTGGCCACCATTTTCTGCCGAGGTTAGCTTCATCCCTCGGCTTGTACTCCCCCCATCGTTCCATAATGTAGTGCATATAGATCCAGGCCTAGACACTTGTTAGCTTCTAATATTGACTTGTTGCATGTAGGTACATATGCCCTTGGCAAGGAACCACACATCGACCCTTTTTGCGTATGGGGCAATGAGATATTCATGAACAAGCATCAAGTGAGGAAACTGATAAGGATTATTAGCAAAAAGATACGAATGATGGCAAGCAAATTATTTTTTTATGCTCTATCTAACACAACAGTGAGCTATAGGATGGTAACTACAAACTCTGCAGCCTTCTCTTTTTATTGCCCATAATGAGTTATTAGATAATAATGTCTGAATCTTTTTTGTTCGCAGTGGTTTCCGAAGCAGTTCACTCAAGATTACTTCACAAATTACATGATTGTTGGACACGCGATGAAGGTTAAAGTATTTCATCCAGACTACATTGAGCATCGAGAAGTCGTAATGAAGACGGTGAAGGATGGACGGGCAGCCATCACAAGGGGTTGTCCTAGAGTCATGCGCGCATTATGCATGGAGGAGGGCACAATATGGGCATTCTGCTTCACCTCCTCCAGCAACAAGAATGTCTTCCGCCTCTCTCTTTACAGTCTTTAGTACAACTGTGGTTCATCATTCTTTATTCGGTGCTTCTGTAGTACTTCAGTATATGTACCTGTGCAATGAATTATGCATTCGTGGTTGAACCTATATTTGTAATAAACATGGTTGGATATGAAATAAGTGATTGCCTACTTTCAAATTCAAAACATGTGATTTTTAAATTACGGGTTACACCGAACATGGTTTGTGAAAGCGAAACATCTGCGATAGACGTGGCGATCAAACACGTTTCTAGGATCCACTACGTGTGCGATCCATCTCCAATTCACACACGATCAGCCAAGAAAAAACATGTGCGATTAACAACAGCATCTGTAACATCCCAAATTTTCAATTTGGAATGTTATACATTAGGTCATCACTGCATAACATAATTTTTATTTGCTTTTGGCCTGATCTAGAAATTCAACGCAACTCAAGGACCCACGGAGAGAGTTGGGGATTTTGTTATTTTCATATTTGGGTTTTTCTCAAATTTTGAAAATAGGATCATTGATTTTATTTATTTTATCTTCAATTATTTCTATAATAAAAATATGAGAGAGGGAATAAAATGACTTTCCCAAAATAGAGAAATATTGAAGGTTTAATAAAAAAATCAAGTAAGATTTTATTTTCGGAGTTTTCTCGCTATTTTATTTGAATTTAGGAAAAATTGCACGTTTTTCAAAACTGCATTCTTGGGCCAAGAAAATGTTCATCTTGTTCTAAATATTTTTTTAGACGGTGAAAATTTGTTTTGGCATTTTTAGATTTTTATTTATTTTTCTAGGATTTTTCTTAGTTCGGCGGAATTATTTTAAAAAAAGTCTCCGCGCCCGACTGGGCCGAAGGCCCAGCCGAGCCAGGCCGGCCCGCGCCGCCGCCACCTTCCCCGCGCTGCGCCGCCGCCGACCCGGACTCCTCCTCCGCGCCGCCGCCGCCTTGCCCCTTCCCCAAGCCGCAGCCCCCCTCTTAAATAGCCGCCGCTTCCCTTCCCACCCTGCCACCCGCCCCGCCCCACCGCCGTTAGCAGCAACAGCAGCCGCCGCCGCCAAGATGTTGCCGCCAGTGCGCCGCCGCCGCCGAGTCGCCGCCGTCGCCCTTGCGCTGCCGCCACCTCCCGCCGTCGTCGCCCTTGCACTGCCGCCGCCTCCCGCCGCCGCCGCCACAGCCCCGCCACCCCACGTCGCCCCGGCGCCGCACCGGAACCCCGCCGGAGCCCCGCCAGAGTCAAGCCAAGGTAGCCGCCCGCCGCCCCGGTTTTTTTAGAAACCCCTAGATTTCGTTTTTTTATAAATAGATCGGTTTTATTTTTTCCGGTTTATTTATTTAGCGAGCGTTCGCTCGTTCGTTCGTTCTAACGAACGCGTTCGTCATTTAGTTTTAGATAATGAACATTCATTCGTTAATCTGTTCATCAGTTTTTCTTTTTCTCGGATTTTCCGCGATTATTTCTGATCACGATTTCTGATCCGATTTTCGTTTTAGTTTATCTTTTCGCTCGTTTATTGGAATCAGGCGATTCAAGCGCCTGGAGTTTCGTCTCGAAGCCCTCTTTCCGTTTAACCAACTCAAACAAGTTTTTGCATCTATATAATTTGACTTAGATCCAGATTAGTAAATGAAATTTGTTTCTTTCGCTGTTTGACTTTCGTTGTTTCGTTCGATTTGATTCTTTTTGCAAACCGGAGTTCTTAAGTTGAACTTTCTGGTTAGATTTCTTATTTGAGTTTTACCCGTGCATTAGATGAGTACTTCTTGTATGCTTGTTTGTTTGCAATAGAGTACCCGGAGTGCGCCGCTTGCTACTTTGAATCTCTAGGTTTCACGGATCATCAGCAAGGCAATTAACACTTTGATCATACCTCTTTACGACCCAGTTTTATTGCATTAGATAAATCCCCAAACATTGCATGATTAGGATCTAATTAAATTGTGGGTTTTGGGAAAGTAGATGAGGTAGAACCTATTACCTGTTTTATTATCAAACCCTTGGGAGTTACTTCTACGTTTGCTTATCATGCCATGCTATTCTAGTAGACGTGGATCGGGTGAGTGTATCCATGACAGATGTGAGATTGTTAATTAATGGTTTATTTAAGGTGGCAACTTTAATACACATCTGGGTGGATTGAGGCACCTGGGTATTCCAGCGATTGCCTGTTTTTCTTTATGGACCGCCACCCAGGCCCAAAGGGATCATGAGATTATTCATACTAGAAACTTCCGTGTGCGGCCACAAGCTACTATGGGCTCTAGCATAGTTGACTAAGTCGTGCGAACTCTTACACTGGTAGACTAGCAGATGTAGGGGATGTAGGTTGGTACTATCTACGCAATCGTAATGTGCTAGCACTGCTGAAAGACTATGTCTCGGTCATCCGTTTCTCAAACACCATGTAGTGCGAGAATCCCAACAGAGGAGATCGAGTCTTGTGCGGAAAAGTGCGCAAACCTTTGCAGAGTGTATAAATTAATCATGGTTAGTCGTGTCCCCGGTTATGGACGTTTTGAGTATCTAGTACTTGGATTATCATGTGAATCTCATCATGTTACTATAATTAATATTGTTGGGTTTTAAAGATGATGCTTAATTGGGATTGAGAGGATGTCTATCTTCTCAATGTTTATGTCACGGCCCTAGATTGATGCTTGTAATTAGTTGCATTGGTGAGCTTCATGTCATCATTTTTAATCTTAGTGAAAATGGAAATGAGGAAATTTCAAGCCTATAAATTTTAATAAAAGGGCAAGAACCGAAAATTTTCACTCAGTGAATCCAAAATGCCATAGAAATATTTCTGACAATTTTGGCAAGAGTTATAAATCAAACCAAAATTTTGGAACATTTCTAAGGAATTATTTGGGCTTTGATTTTAAATCAATACTATATTTGAATTTGGAGATATACTCATATTATGTAAAGTTTATATCTCCAAATAATCTGAAACATTTTAAGTGCATTTGGATTTTCCCATTGTACAATATAAAAATATTCAGAGGAATGTTGCCACTGTTTTCAATTTGTTTGGAGTTTAAAACAGTGGCAAAATGAATTAATAAAAGAAAAATAGAACAGAAATAAAACAGAGCACAGAAAACCTACCTGGCACTTTTGGCCCAGCTCCTGTGCGGCCCAACAGGCCCAGCCCACTGGCCCCTGCCAGTCACCTGCTACCTCCCGCAAGGAGGACAGGAGCGCGTGGCCGCGGCGCGCTGGCACACGCCTCGCCAGCTCCTGCTTGCCGTCGAGGGCCTGGACGCCTCCATGAGTGCCATGCCACCTCCCCGACCCCCCCCCCCTCTCACTTCTCCCTCGCTCTCTGGACCTCCCTCCCCCTCGCTCCTCTGATTCCCCCCCATGGCCGAGCATGCCCGCCGCCGCTCACCGTTGCCGCACCCAGAGCCTCCCCCTCGACCCCTTGATGTGCCCAGTAGCTCCGCTACCTCATTCTCGACCTCCTCGTCAAGCCAAGCGACGCCGGACACCGCCGGACGCCCTCACCACCGTCTTCTTCAACCTCGGGCCACCAAGATCGCTGGCGACCGTGCGCCCGCTCTGACGCTTCCCCGAGCTTGCTGAGGCCACCGAACGAACCGCTATGAGCTCCTGCGTGGATCCCTCCTTCCTCCCCTTCGATTTCGAGCCGTAGACATCGCCCCCTTGACGACCGTAGCCGCCGCCGCTTGAGCTCGTCGTCGGCGCAGCTCCAGCGACCAAATGGTCACCCCGGCGAGTCCAACTTGCTCCCCGCATCGCGTAGTGCCCCGCTAGACCTTCGCCTTGCTCGTTAGCACACCGCAGCGCTAACCCGCACCAGCCCCGAACTCCGGCAGCCGCCGCGGGTTCCACTTCGGCGAACTCCGGCCACCCCCGCACCTCCCGTTGGTCTCCCTAGATGCGCGCGGGCATGGGCTATCCTCTGGTGCCCCTGGCGCGTCGATCCGTCGCCTCTGGTGAGTTCCGAGCAAACTCCGCCGCGGTTCGAGGTCACCGCCGGCGAGACTCCGGCGACTGTCGACGTGGCCACTTAGTTAGCACTAATCACTCACTAATTGACCTCCTGACCCACTTACATGTGGGCCCAGTGCCTAAACTATTTAGTTTAACTTTCTATTAGATTAGCACTAATTTCAGTGGGCCCCGCTTGTCAACTTTGACTTGGCCACGTCAGCTGGGGCCTCTGTAGCTGACTATGTGTCACTGACTAGTGGGCCACACCTGTTAGGTTTGACATGGACGGTCTTGTTGACCAGCTGACATCAGCATGACCTAATGCTGACGCAACATTTCCTTTCTGGAATTTAAATAAATCTTAAATGATTTATTATTTTCAGAAAATGGCCAAAACTTCTAAAAATCATAGAAATTCAACCATAACTCCAAATGAAATAAATTATATATGAAAAATTATCAGAAAAATTCAAGGAATCCATCTGTACCATTTTCATGCATGTTAGAACAACTTAAGGCCACTGTTTAGGACAAATCAAATGAATGGTATTTAAATAACCACATGTGGAGTTTGAATTTGAACTTTGCGTTCAAACCAACTTCATTTAATTGTGTTGCTAGTTGCATTAGCTCAATCAACAACATATTGCCATGTCATTATCATGCATCATGTTGTGCATTGCATTGATTGTGTTCCTTCTTTGTTGCCGGTGGTTGTCCCCTCTCGATAGACGTTGTACCGATGTTGTGATCATTGACACTTATGAAGACCCAATGATATCTTCAGAAGTGCCAGGCAAGCAAAACCCCTTGTTCATTCCGAAACAATCCCACTCTCTCACTCCTGCTCTCTTTTACTGCATTAGGACAACATGATTCCTCTGTTACTTGCTGCGGTAGTTGAACCCCTTATCCTCTGCATGACCTGTCATTGCCACAGTAAATAGATGAAACCCACTAGCATGGGTAGGAGTTGTTTGAGCCTTGATGTGCCTACTCATTCATGGTTGTTTGTCATGCCTGCTACTGCTTAGAGTTGAGTCAAGTCTGACTTATTAGCGATGAATCGGAGGTGTGTAAACATGTCCTACTGTTGGGAGCTAAGTGTGTGAACATGATTTGGTAAAGGTAGTGGTGAGAGGCCATGTAGGAGTACATGGTGGGTTGTCTCATTGCAGCCGTTCCTAGGAACTGAGTTCTGTGTCTATGATCCATGAACAGCTACTACC
The DNA here is from genome assembly GCF_056163025.1 of Triticum urartu. Classification (NCBI taxonomy): domain Eukaryota; kingdom Viridiplantae; phylum Streptophyta; class Magnoliopsida; order Poales; family Poaceae; genus Triticum; species Triticum urartu. The sequence goes on along the minus strand of NC_141876.1, from coordinate 355,933,265 downwards.
ACTCATTGGGATCCTTAATTGACCCTCTCGGCTTCTTAATCACCCTAGTCCTCTGTCCAGGAGTTGCAACTATTTTCTGGTGTTTGTAGGATATGTGTTGGCGGCCGTGCGTAGCGCTGACCCCAGGGTGCGCTATGTTGCGGTAGGTACACCGTGGCCGGGCATGCCAGGCGCCCGTTTGGTGTCTTGGAACCTTGTACACATCGTTCGGGGCCGTATGTGGAAACCTTGGCCGGACTCCCTGCGGATGGAACCTGGATAGGCGATAAACCTGGACTAGAGACTTGAGTGTTTAGGTAGGTCGTGGCCAACACCCTCGTTGGGCATCCGCTTGAAGGTTGCCGAGTACATGTCGTGTAAACGGCAGTAAGTGGTGAGAGCGTGTGTGAAGAAGTACACCCCTGCAGGGTTAACATCATCTATTCGAATAGCCGTGTCGGCGGTAATGGACTTCTGGGTTGCCTATAACAGTTCATAGACAAGTGAAAGTGGATACTCTAAAACTCGCAAGATAAGTGTGAGTGCTATGGATGGCCTTCTCGTAGGGAGACGGGGCGGATCCATAGTGGTGTATTGATATGGTGAATATGTGGACTCGTGTGCGCCACCTCAAAAGAGTTGCTTGCAGTCGTAGTTCAGGTTAGCCACTGAGTCAAAGCTGGCTTGCTGTAGTTAAACTCCACCACCCCCCCTTGTTGATACCGATCCATATGTAGCTAGTTCTGATGTAAGTCTTGCTGAGTACCTTTGTACTCACGTTTGCTTAATTTATGTTTTGCAGAGAGACTTCAGTCTCGCTAGTAGTTCCGTCTGGACTTCGACGTTTAGCTTGATACCTCAGCTACGATCTTGTGCCCTCGGCAGGATCTGGTAGATAGTCAGGCTTCTTAGCCTTTTTCATTTGTAGATGTCTGTTCTCAGACATGTTAAGCTTCCGCATATGCTTTGACTTGTATGCTATGATTGTTGGGTCATGAGACCCATGTTTGTAATATCTCGCTCCTCGGAGCCTAATGAATAAATACTTGAGTTATAGAGTTATGTTGTGATTCCATGTTGTATTTACACATATTGAGCATATTGTTTATATGATTGAAATGCTTGGTATGTGTGGGATCCGACAATCTAGTTTTTTATCCTTGGTAGCCTCTTATGGGAAATGTAGTCTAGTGCTTCCATGAGCCATAGTAGTCCGCTACAGCCCGGTTCACCGGAGTCCTGTTAGCCCAGCACTACTGCTCAGGACACTTGACTGGCCAGCATGTGTTTCACTTCGTTCCTGTGTCTCTCCCTTCGGGGAAATGTCACGCGGTGACATCCGGAGTCCTGCCTAGCCTGCTACAGCACGGGTTCCCGGAGTCCTGTTAGCCCAGTGCTACAGCCCGGATTCACACGCTGCTGACCGACATGCTCGATGTAATTCATGTATGCCTGTCCCCATAGGTTAGTGCCGCTTTGGGTTCACGACAAGCCATGTCGGCCCGGGTTCTCTGTCATATGGATGCTAGCGACACTATCATATACGTGAGCCAAAAGGCGCAAACGGTCCCAGGCCATGGTAAGGCGACACCCGTGGGAATACCGTGCGTGAGGCCGCAAAGTGATATGAGGTGTTACCGGCTAGATCGATGTGACTTGGAATCAGGGTCCTGACAGCTTTGGTATCAGAGCCTGACTGCCTGTAGGATTACCAAGCCAACCGATCGAAGTTGAGTCTAGAAATGCCTTAGTTATGTAAGGGAATTGATTGTGAAAGGGAACGTAAGGCTCTTTTTACTCCTTATCCTCATGACCTTCTGATCTGAGTCATCTTATCTTTTCTACGGGGTTAAGAACTAGGTTTCTCTTCTATCTCTCAGGATGACGTGTTACTAAATCGTAGTTACCTAGGATTGTTGAGTTCAAGCCTCAGTTCAGTTCCTACTACTTCCATATGTTCATAGCTGGCACCGGAACCTTGATATGATGTTGTTAAGTGGTTATGCCACCATTTTTGCAGGTTGTCTCAAATCTTTTTGAGCAATTACAGCCGTTATGATGTCCGAGTCATCCCAGGTCTCTAAATAGTCTGATGCATTTGCAAATCCTTTCTTTCCATTTCTGATATCCTTTTGGGCCATATTAACCACACTAATCGGTGAGTTGAGGCACTCTGTTGCCTCGACATATAGGTTGGAGCTAGTATTATGACCCTAGGTGTCTTAGAGGATCACCTAGTAATCTAGCCATGTCTTGTGTTCCCAGTGTGATGATTCTGGCCATCATTCTCGAAAGCATCCCGTGATGCCATTTAGTTAGTAGGTATTCTATTCCTGGGTTTTTGAACCCGAGATTCACCCTACTTCATGTTGTTAGTATTTGCTAGTTCCCTTAAGATATTAGTAACCTTTGCGATAGTCCTCGGGGTCCATGGTATTTCCTTCTTCCAAATACCATGAACCATTAAGGCAGAAGTTCTTTGAACCAAAAGATCACCATTAGAGTACTCCTGAGGAGTTCTTCATTCATAATTGTGATTCTGCCAGTTCCACCTTTCTGCATGAGTTATCCAGAAGAAATGTTTAGCTTGCTCGACATACTAATCTATGCATCCACAACTCAGAAAGATATATGTTCCTTTGAGTCGTTCCTCTTTAGTTGTTTTCTGACCTTTGTCTATCAATTGATAGTCAAGAGTATGTGTGCATTTGTGCTCATCGATGCCTATTATTCTTGTGGTCCGTCAAGCCATTCTATTCCGGAATGACTAGGAGAAACAAACTCCAGTACCTCATCCATCTCTGGGATTGGGTCAAAGAAGTTGTATTCCACAGATCAGAATGCCAATCCAGCTTTTGTTCTGTTCTACCTTGGAGTGTTGCCTCCTTATGTCAGGATTGTCATGAGAATTGCACCACCTCTTATGAACTCTAGATACAGTGATACTTCTCACCATCATTATTCATTCCTCGGTTCCGTGTTATTGTAACCGGAACGCCGACAAGTGAGTCGTGATGTGTGAAATCAATACTCCTAGCAACTCCGTTGCTTGGTAGTTAATGGACAATATTCTCATTCTTAGCGTATTGGTTATTAAATCATCATTCTAAGATTGATCGTGCTACCTAGTCCATTTCCCTGGTGCACTCTTCGATCAAGAGTTGGGATTGTGTCTATCCTTGCTTATTTGATCATATCGTCTTGCCCTAAAAAGCAAGATTTTTCTCGAGCTTAGTAACATATCAGTGGTTCGTGATTTCCGAAGATCTTCTCGGATGTATTACCTGGTTGTCACCTGACCGGTATGTTGAGTTCGTGATTAAATGGGTTTTATTATAAATCACCCCTTCTCCAAGAATCTGTGTTGGATATCCCTGAGCTAGTTGGTTGAGCTAAACAACAACTTGGAGAGTTGGAAGATAAAGCTTGTCTGACTTAATTCATGTTAAGGGATATCTTTTCGTGTGTGTGCGTGTTGAAGAAAGATGATATCTCCATCGATTGGTCCTCGTGATCAGTTGTTGGATCTATTGCCTTGTCAAAACCTTGACTTGAGTATGGGCTATCGTCAAGCCAAATTAGAACCAACGATGTTCGTAATGTTGTCTTACTCATGGTTGATCCCTCGAGCATACACCATTACATCTTTTGGTCTGACCAATGCTATCACCGTGTTCACATGATGGTGGAAGTCCAGTGATATGGAAATTCCGATGAGTTGTTGTTGAGTCCATCAGCAGCATTTTGTCTCCTCCATGATTCATGTTGAACATCCAGCTAGCATTGGAAACTTGTGTAAGCATTTTTCTTCATGCTCTGTTCATGAAGTATCTGTCTGGATGAAAGAAGTGACTTCCTCTGGTTCACGTGCAATCGATGCAAGTTGCCGCCGTGAATTCGAGAAAGATTGTTTTTGTTTCCTCTGGAATCTTCACAAATTAGTCGCGCATATGTGTGAAGTACTCTATGGTTTGATAGGTTGGCCGCCTCCATTCTATATGTGTTTCCTAGCACACCAAGCCACTGATTGATTTGTTCAAGGAGAAGAAGTTCCTTCTTAAGAATCATGACTTATGTCAGGACTTTGTTATCCTCGATGACGGTTCCCCAACCTAAACTTGGTAGTATTTTATTATAAGACTACCACGTGGTCATGCTTGTCTCGGACAACGTGTTCACCTGTTTGTAGCAAAACCAGCTCATATTTTGGAGCTTGGTATCGTAGCTCATTCCCCAAGAATCTCGCAACGTCATCTCGTCGAATTGCGTTGTAGACTTTCATTTTTCTTCCTAGACTTGATGAGTCTGGAATATCCTAACACCAACCAGATCTGAATCTCAGGCAGATATGATGGTTGGAACGTACTCCAAGAACTATAATATTGGTCACTGTGTAACCCGGTAAAGTGGATGTCGTGGCTGACACACCCAGTTAGAAGATCTAATATTGTAGTATCTTGATTGAAGAAGTTGGCCACCTCTCCATAAGGATTTCGTAGGATTTACTCCAGAAGTTGTTCCTTATGGATCCTTTGTATTCTGAAGTCGGACCACTACTTGATGGCTATGTTGATGCTTTAAAGCATGACCATGGTAACCAGTACATCAAGGAGAACATTAGAAGCGGGGTGCTAAATGTCTCTCGGTCGATCATCCAGATTTTGTTCCCTTGGCCTCGCTAATGTGAAATCTGAGAAAGGGTTGTCCTTTCTATGCATCTGCATTGTCCATCACTATTCGTCAAGGTAGTAAGATGTGTTGCCAGGATCCTCGACTCGGATGTTGGTAGAACCTTGATGAATATGGAAATGCTCAAGTTCTTGAGAGCATGCGCAAGCAAAATCATCCCTTGCGTTGTCTTCAACAAGGTAGTCCACATCATCCAATCTAGTCGATATATGACATTCTTTCGAACCTCCTCGAATGATCGGTTGTGATTGCCTTAGGCTGGCATAAAGAGTTTCAATGATCATTATATCAAAAGTAATTCTTTTTGCCACTTAAGGGAATAATTCTACGAGTCACCCCTCTAAGATGTCCCGTTATGGAATCATGGCAATTATCTCCTCACTACCTTGAAAACCATGCACCATCCTACTCCAGCATGGAATTATTGCCTACCAATTTGAACCTTTGTCATATGTTTCTCTTCCATCATATCTGATGCATGTCTTGCCTCTTAGCTCCAGAGATGTTTCCATGTCTCATTCCATGAGTTGATCTTGTGATCATTAAGATGTTGCTCGAACCTCAGGAAGATCGTTTCTTCTTAAATTCTCCCTTTCTACTCGTTGTCATGTTGGATGTAGTTCCCAAAGCAAGACATCGAGATCAAGGTGATGCAATAAATCAACATCCTCGAGAAGACATCTGGATCGTGAAGATTGTGTTAGCTTGTGTCCCTCTGTCTTCTTACCTCATGACTTGAATCTCGGGACGAGATTCTTGTTTAGTAGGGGTGAGTTGTCACAGCCCTAGATTGATGCTTGTAATTAGTTGCATTGGTGAGTTTCATGTCATCATTTTTAATCTTAGTGAAAATGGAAATGAGGAAATTTCAAACCTCTAAATTTTAATAAAAGGGCAAGAACCGAAAATTTTCAATCAGTGAATCCAAAATGCCCTAGAAATATTTCTGACAATTTTGGCAAGAGTTATAAATCAAACCAAAATTTTGGAACATTTCTAAGGAATTATTTGGGCTCTGATTTTAAATCAATACTATATTTGAATTTGGAGATATACTCATATTATGTAAAGTTTATATCTCCAAATAATCTGAAACATTTTAAGTGCATTTGGATTTTCCCATTGTACAATATAAAAATATTCAGAGGAATGTTGCCACTGTTTTCAATTTGTTTGGAGTTTAAAACAGTGGCAAAATGAATTAATAAAAGAAAAACAGAACAGAAATAAAACAGAGCAGAGAAAACCTAACTGGCACTCTTGGCCCAGCTCCTGTGCGGCCCAACAGGCCCAGCCCACTGGCCCCTGCCAGTCACCTGCTACCTCTCGCAAGGAGGACAGGAGCGCGTGGCCGCGGCGCGCTGGCACGCGCCTCACCAGCTCCTGCTTGCCGTCGAGGGCCTGGACGCCTCCACGAGTGCCACGCCACCTCCCTGACCCCCCTCTCACTTCTCCCTCACTCTCTGGACCTCCCTCCCCCTCGCTCCTCTGATTCCCCCCCCCCCATGGCCGAGCATGCCCGCCGCAGCCGCTCACCGTTGCTGCACCCAGAGCCTCCCCCTTGACCCCTTAACGTGCCTAGTAGCTCCGCTACCTCGTTCTCGACCTCCTCGCCAAGCCAAGCGACGTCAGACGCCGCCGGACGCCCTCACTTCCATCTTCTTCAACCTCGGGCCACTGAGATCGCTGGCGACCGTGCGCCCGCTCTGACGCTTCCTCGAGCTTGCTGAGGCCACCGAACGAACCGCTATGAGCTCCTATGTGGATCCCCTCCTTCCTTCCCTTCGATTTTGAGCCGTAGACGTCGCCCCCTTGACGACCGTAGCCGCCGCTGCTTGAGCTCGTTGTCGGCGCTGCTCCGGTGACCAAATGGTCACCCCGGCGAGTCCAACTTGCTCCCCGCATCGCGTAGTGCCCCGCTAGACCTTCGCCTCGCTCGTTAGCACACCGCAGTGCTAACCCGCACCAGCCCCGAACTCTGGCAGCCGCCGCGGGTTCCACTCCGGCGAACTCTGGCCACCCCCGCACCTCCTGTTGGTCTCCCTAGATGCGCACGGGCATGGGCTATCCTCTGGTGCCCATGGCGCGTCGATCCGTCGCCTCTGGTGAGTTCCGAGCAAACTCCGCCACGGTTCGAGGTCACCGCCGGCGAGACTCCGGCGACTGTCGACGTGGCCACTTAGTTAGCACTAATCACTCACTAATTGACCTCCTGACCCACTTACATGTGGGCCCAGTGCCTAAACTATTTAGTTTAACTTTCTGTTAGATTAGCACTAATTTCAGTGGGCCCCGCTTGTCAACTTTGACTTGGCCACGTCAGCTTTGACCGGGTCCCACATGTCAGCCTCTGTAGCTGACTATGTGTCACTGACTAGTGGGCCACACCTGTTAGGTTTTACATGGATGGTCTTGTTGACCAGCTGACATCAGCATGACCTAATGCTGACGCAACATTTCCTTTCTGGAATTTAAATAAATCTTAAATGATTTATTATATTCAAAAAATTCCCAAAACATCTAAAAATCATAGAAATTCAACCGTAACTCCAAACGAAATAAATTATATATGAAAAATTATCAGAAAAATTCAAGGAATCCATCTGTACCATTTTAATGCATGTTAGAACAACTTAAGGCCACTGTTTAGGACAAATCAAATGAACGGTATTTAAATAACCACATGTGGAGTTTTAATTTGAACTTTGGGTTCAAACCAACTTCATTTAATTGTGTTGCTATTGCATTAGCTCAATCAACAACATATTGCCATGTCATTATCATGCATCATGTTGTGCATTGCATTGATTCTGTTCCTTCTCTGTTGTCGGTGGTTGTCCCCTCTCGATAGACGTTGTACCGACGCTGTGATCGTTGACACTTGAAGACCCAATGATATCTTCAGAACTGCCAGGCAAGCAAAAACCCCTTGTTCATTCCGATACAATCCCACTCTCTCGCTCCAGCTCTCTTTTACTGCATTAGGACAACACGATTCCTTTGTTACTTGTTGTGGTAGTTGAACCCCTTATCCTCTTCATGACCTGTCATTGCCACAGTAAATAGATGAAACCCACTAGCATGGGTAGGAGTTGTTTGAGCCCTGATGTGCCTACTCATTCATGCTTGTTTGTCATGCCTGCTACTGCTTAGAGTTGAGTCAGGTCTGACTTATCAGGGATGAATCGGAGGTGTGTAAACATGTCCTACTGTTGGGAGCTAAGTGTGTGAACACGATTTGGTAAAGGTAGTGGTGAGAGGCCATGTAGGAGTACATGGTGGGTTGTCTCATTTCAGCCGTTCCTAGGAACTGAGTTCTGTGTCTGTGATCCATGAACAGCTACTACCACTCATTGGGATCCTTAATTGACCCTCTCGGCTTCTTAATCACCCTAGTCCTCTGTCCAGGAGTTGCAACTAGTTTCTAGTGTTTGTAGGATATGTGTTGGCGGCCGTGCGTAGCGCTGACCCCAGGGGTGGGTTATGTTGCGGTAGATACACCGTGGCCGGGCATGCCGGGCGCCCGTTTGGTGTCTCGGAACCCTGTACACATCGTTCGGGGTCGTATGTGGAAACCTCGGCCGGACTCCCTGCGGATGGAACCTGGATAGGCGATAAACCTGGACTAGAGACTTGAGTGTTTAGGTAGGTCGTGGCCAACACCCTCGTTGGGCTTCCGCTTGAAGGTTGCCGAGTACATGTCGTGTAAACGGCGGTAAGTGGTGAGAGCGTGTGTGAAGAAGTACACCCCTGCAGGGTTAACATCATCTATTCGAATAGCCATGTCGGCGGTAATGGACTTCTGGGTTGCCTATAACAGTTCATAGACAAGTGAAAATGGATACTCTAAAACTCGCAAGATAAGTGTGAGTGCTATGGATGGCCTTCTCGTAGGGAGACGGGGCGGATCCATAGTGGTGTATTGATATGGTGAATATGTGGACTTGTGTGCGCCACCTCAAAAGAGTTGCTTGCAGTTGTAGTTCAGGTTAGCCACTGAGTCAAAGCTGGCTTGCTGAAGTTAAACTCCACCACCCCCCCTTGCTGATACCGATCCATATGTAGCTAGTTCTTATGTAAGTCTTGCTGAGTACCTTTGTACTCACGTTTGCTTAATTTATGTTTTGTAGAGAGACTTCAGTCTCGCTAGTAGTTCCGCTTGGACTTCGACGTTTAGCTTGATACCTCAGCTACAATCTTGTGCCCTCGGCAGGATCTAGTAGATAGTCAGGCTTCTTAGCCTTTTTCATTTGTAGATGTCTGTTCTCAGACTTGTTAAGCTTCCGCATGTGCTTTGACTTGTATGCTATGATTGTTGGGTCATGAGACCCATGTTTGTAATATCTCGCTCCTCGGAGCCTAATGAATAAATACTTGAGTTGTAGAGTTATGTTGTGATGCCATGTTGTATTTACACATATTGAGCATATTGTGTGTATGATTGAAATGCTTGGTATGTGTGGGATCCGACATTCTAGTTGTTTATCCTTGGCAGCCTCTCTTATGGGGAAATGTAGTCTAGTGCTTCCATGAGCCATAGTAGTCCGCTACAGCCCGGTTCACCGGAGTCTTGTTAGCCCAGCACTACTGCTCAGGACACTTGACTGGCCGGCATGTGTTTCACTTCGTTCTGTTGTCTCTCCCTTCGGGGAAATGTCACACGGTGACGTCCGGAGTCCTGCCTAGCCTGCTATAGCCTGGGTTCCCGGAGTCATGTTAGCCCAGTGCTACAGCCCGGATTCACACGCTGCTGACCGACATGCTCGATGTGATTCATGTATGCCTGTCCCCATAGGTTAGTGCCGCTTTGGGTTCACGACTAGCCATGTCGGCCCGGGTTCTCTGTCATATGGATGCTAGCGACACTATCATATACGTGAGCCAAAAGGCGCAAACGGTCCCGGGCCATGGTAAGGCGACACCCGTGGGAATACCGTGGGTGAGGCCGCAAAGTGACATGAGGTGTTACCGGCTAGATCATTGTGACTTGGAATCGGGGTCCTGACAGTTTAACAACTACCATGATACTTAAATAAAATTTATTCCTTTGCAGTAGGGAAAAATTGGCTTTATGCAAAAACTGTAACCATAGAGCTTACCACTAGCCATATATGCATGTAGTATAGCTTTATTCTTCCATTACTCTCTATGTGTTACATTACCAGCATATTCCATGTGCTGACCCGTTTTCGGGCTGCAACATTCATGTTGCAGACTTTTCAGACGACGAGTAAGGTGCCTTTAGGTCGTGGTTCTATAATCAGTGATGCTGTTGGAGTTGATGGACTCACTTATTTTCCAAGCCTTCCGCTATTATCGTTATTAGATGGCCTTAAGCCATATTTACTGTAATAAGTTCTCTTTTGAGACATTCGATGTAATAAGTGTGTGATTGCTACTCTGTTATAAATCCTTCAAGTACTGTGCGTGTCAGCATTACTGATCCAGGGATGACACTAAAGCACAGAGATCGGACTGTTTGAGGTCCGGTCGCTACAAGATGGTATCAGAGCACACGCTGACTGTCGGACATGACCACTAAGATAAAGCCCTGGATCAATACTCCCTCTTCTCATTTCTGACTCCATCTTTTCTACTCTTTTAGGATGGCGGATGCAAGGAACAAGTTCACGCAACCGGATGAAGATACACCCTTTGGACGTCACTTGAAGAAAGTCACTAGATATCTGAACATCGGAGTACCAAGCTTCACCGGAACCTACAACGCCACTTTACCTAAAGAGGAGCGCTGGATGATTCAAGGTCAAGTTCCAGGAAGGACGTTCATGCCCATCACTGAGCCCATAGAGTTTTCCTTTGATGCACCAACCTAGAGTCTAGGAAAGAGCATGGCAGCCCACATCACTATGGGACACATTGGAGAGGTCTACCACAAGGATCTCAAGGATACTATCTACCAGATTTGTGGGCGCCGAGATGAGCAATGGGAGATGATCAGCACCAGGAAGGATAGATCCATTGCAGCTTTCATCCAGGAGTTAAACCAGCACATTCGACACTAGGAGAACCAGATGTGCACAGGCATGATAGACCTGAAGAAGGCCCTAACCAAGATCACGGAGCTGGAAGAAGAACTCAAGTCTACACGCGATGGATATGAGGAGGAAATATCAACACTTGTGGAGAAGAATGATGATCTGAAAAAGAAGCTAAAAGTATTCATGGGACTCCTGCAACTTGAGGAGAAGACGAAGATTGCACTTGTCCAGAGAACTACATCATCATCGACGACACCGACTCGGACCCAGACGATAGCGATGATGAGTATGTTGATGAAGCTAGAGCAGATATCATGGAGTCTTCATCGGAGCAGTTTTTCTAGTCGACCACCATAACAGTAGTAGTATTCTCCCATGTATCTAGTATAGCCCGAGCACTTTGTAATGATAGATAGACCGTTGTATGCCCTTGTTTGAATTGAATGAAGTGATTTTGTTTGCATTTGCCTCATGTGCATATGGGTAGTGTTTTCCCTCTAGACCTCATTCTATTATATATTCTCATCTTTTCTGAACCCCAGATGCCTCCGAGACATGATAATGGATTTGATTTCCCACCGGAGCTCACTCAGTTGATCCAGCAGCAGAATACGTTGATGCAGTTGCTAGTCCAGAATCAGAATCAGGGGAACAACAACTACAACCCACCACCGCCACCACCTGTGGATCACTTAACCCGTTTTCTTAGGCTGAATCCGACGGTGTTCTCTAGTAGCACCGAGCCTATAGTAGAAGATGACTGGCTCCGCAAGATTGGAAGGGAGTTAACCACTACAGGATGTACTGATGCTGAGAAGGTGCGTTTTGCCGAACATCAGTTGGATGGACCAGCAGCATCATGGTGGGAGAATTACACTGTCACCTACCCTATAGCCACGGTGACATGGGACCAATTTCAGCGGGCTTTCCGTACTGCCCATGTGTCAGCAGGAGCTATGGCCATGAAGAAGCGTGAGTTTCGCAACTTGCGCCAAGGAGGACGGACAGTTGGCCAGTATGTGGATGACTTTAGTAAGCTAGCACGTTATGCCCCAGATGACGTTGCTACGGATGCAGCTAAGAAGGAGAAGTTTTTGGAAGGACTGAATGATGAGTTGAGCATGCAGTTGATGGTAGCAAGCTTCAACAACTACCAGGAGTTGGTAGATCGCGCTCTTATGATTGAAGGGAAGCAGCAGCAGATTGAAAACCGCAAGAGGAAGTATGGACAAGGAAAGTACAATTCTGGAGCTCAGCAAAAGCCACGTTTTACCCATAAACCGGGAGGACATTTTCAGCATACCCATGGAGGAGGTAGCTCGCACAATCATATGGCCCCAAGAATGGTAATGGGAATGGAGGAAGTAACGGCCAGAACCGTACCAACCCATCAACACCAGCCAAGAGAGATCTGAGCCAAGTCACTTGCTATAAGTGCCAGAAGACTGGAAATTACGCCAATGAATGTCCTGAAGCCCAGAGTGGAAATGGAAATGTAAGCTCTGTGAAGAAGCCGAACCCTTTCAATAGGGGACAGGTGAACCACGTTAACGTGGAGGAGGTTGAAGCTCAGCCAGATGCAGTAATAGGTAAGTTTTTGGTTAAGTCATTTACTGCACTCGTTCTTTTTGATACTGGTGCATCACATTCATACATCTCAAGGGGATTTGTGGATAAGTATAAACTGCCAACCCAAGCCCTTAGGTCACCCATGTTAGTAACCTCGCCTGGAGCAGAGTATACAGCTAGTCTATGGTGTGATCGGTTACCATTAAGGATTGGTAACTATGTATTTCCCTCGGACCTAATAGTATTGTAATCTCAAGGATTGGATGTGATATTAGGCATGGATTGGTTATCGAAGTATGGAGGGAACATTGAATGCGCCAGTAAGTCAATTTTGCTTACGACGCCAGAAGGAAGAAGGATCAAGTATGTATCCTGGCATGTGCCGAAGAGGACTCAAGTAAATTCCTTATCAGGAGTTGTGCAGGAGGAAGTACCAGTGGTGAAGGATTTCCCTGACGTATTTCCGGAGGAGTTGCCAGGCATGCCACTGGATAGAGATATGGAGTTTTTGATTGAGCTTTTGCCAGGCACAGGGCCCATATCTAAGAGATCATACAGGATGCCCGCAAAAGATTTGGAGGAGATTAAGAAGCAGATTAAGGATTTACTGGATAAAGGTTATATACGCCCAAGTTCTTCACCTTGGGGATCGCCAGTACTTCTAGTGGAGAAGAAGGATGGATTGTTAAGGATGGTTGTTGATTATCGAGGATTGAACAAAGTAACAATCAAGAACAAGTACCCACTGCCGATGATCAATGATCTGCTTGATCGATTGCAAGGAGCTAAGGTATTTTCCAAGATCGATCTGCGATCAGGATACCATCAGTTGAAGATTCGAGAGCAGGATATACCTAAGACGGCTTTTACCACCAGGTATGGGTTGTACGAGTATACCGTTATGTCATTTGGTCTGACTAACGCACCTGCATATTTCATGAACATGGTGAACAAGGTGTTTATGGAGTTTTTGGATAAGTTCGTCGTGGTGTTCATTGATGATATTTTGGTCTACTCAAAGAACGGAGAGGAGCATAAGGAGCATTTGCGTTTGGTACTTGGGAAGCTCAGAGAACATCAGCTATATGCCAAGTTTAGCAAATGTGAGTTTTGGTTGAAGGAAGTTGGATTCCTCGGACATGTTATATCCGGAGAAGGTATAGCAGTAGATCCCACCAAGGTTGTCACTGTGACAAATTGGGAAGCACCAACAACAGTTGGAGAGATCCAGAGTTTTCTTGGACTTGCAGGATACTACCAGAGATTCATTGAGAATTTCTCAAAAATTGCGAAGCCTATGACGGAGTTGTTGAAGAAGGATACCAAGTTCAAATGGACTGAGGAATGTGAGGCCAGTTTCCAGGAGTTGAAGAAACGTTTGGTTACCTCACCAGTATTGATTCTGCCAGATCAGAGCAAGGATTATGAGGTGTATTGCGACGCTTCACGTCAAGGACTTGGAGCAGTGCTTATGCAGGAGGGAAGAGTTGTTTTGTATGCTTCACGACAGTTGAAACCTCATGAGTTGAATTATGCCACGCATGATTTGGAGTTAGCAGCCGTAGTGCATGCATTGAAGACTTGGAGACATTTTCTCATTGGAAACCATTGTGAAGTATACACGGATCACAAGAGTTTGAAGTATATTTTCACGCAGAAGGAGCTAAATCTCAGGCAAAGGAGATGGTTGGAGCTCATCAAGGATTATGATATGAGATTGCATTATCATCCCGGAAAGGCTAACGTAGTAGCCGATGCGCTGAGCCGTAAGATCCATGTCAACACACTAATGACGAGACATTTAACGAAGAATTAGCCGAAGACCTTCGTGAGCTATGTTCGGAGATAGTTCCGAGAAGCTACGTTGCAGCATTGGAGATCCAATCTACTTTGATGGATAAGATCAGAGAAGATCAGAAGACTGACAAGGAGGTTGCCTCTATAAAGGAGAAGATGAGCAAAGGAAAAGTTAAAGGATTTCGTGAGGATGAGCACGATACCCTATGGTTTGAAGACCGTGTTTATGTGCCTAACGACCTGGAGATCAGGAAGTTGATTCTGCAGGAGGCCCATGATTCACCATATTCGATTCACCCAGGAAATACCAAGATGTATTTGGATTTGAAGGATACTTTCTGGTGGACTGGAATGAAGAAGGATATTGCGGAGTATGTAGCGGTTTGTGATGTATGTTAGAGAGTAAAGGCAGAGCATCAGAAGCCGACAGGATTGCTACAGCCATTGCCGATACCCGAATGGAAGTGGGATAAGCTAGGCATGGATTTTATCACGGGATTACCCAGGACCCGCTCAGGCTATGACTCGATATGGGTAGTAGTCGATCGCTTGACGAAGGTAGCTCATTTCATCCCAGTGAAGACCACTTAGACCAGTGCTAAGTTGGCAAAGATATACATGACCAGGATCGAATGTCTGCATGGAGTTCCAAGGACCATTGTATCAGATAGAGAAACCCGGTTTACCTCAAAGTTTTGGAATCAATTGCACGAAACTTTGGGTACCAGGCTAGAATTCAGTACAGCTTTTCATCCGCAGACAGATGGACAGACCGAGAGAGTCAATTAGATTTTGGAGGATATGCTGAGAGCTTGTGCGCTAGATTATGGATCTAGTTGGGACGATAATTTGCCATATGCAGAGTTCTCCTACAACAACAGTTATCAATCCAGTTTGAAGATGGCCCCTTTCGAAGCCTTGTACGGGAGAAGGTGCAGAGCACCATTGTCATGGGACAAAGTAGGAGACCGCCAGTTGTTTGGACCGGATTTGATTAAGGAATCTAAACAAAAAGTGAAATTAATTCGTGATAGGCTCAAGGTAGCCCAGTCCGGGCAGAAGAGCTACGCATATTCTAAATGCAAGGAGACAGTTTACGACGTCGGAGACCAAGTTTATCTTCGAGTATCTCCACTTCGGGGAGTTAAGCGCTTTGGAGTTAAGGGAAAGTTAACGCCACGTTTTGTTGGACCATACAAAGTTTTGGAACGTATGGGAGAAGTTGCCTACAAGTTGGAATTGCCTGAAGGATTGTCAGGACTTCACAACGTGTTCCACGTCTCCCAGTTGAAGAAGTGCCACACAGATATGGCGGACATACCGCTGAGAGATACAGTGCCGCTGGAAGCAATTCAGTTGGATAGTGATTTGACCTATGAGGAGAAACCAGTCAAGATTCTCGAGTATGCCAGCCGAGACACCCGCAGCAAGGTTATCAAGTTTTGCAAAGTCCAGTGGAACCACCACACCGAGGACGAAGCCACCTGGGTGCGAGAGGAAGAACTGCTGAAGGACCACCCTCACCTATTTTCTAGCCAACCTGAATCTCGAGGGCGAGATTCATCTTAAGGGGGGTAGATTTGTAACATCCCAAATTTTCAATTTGGAATGTTATACATTAGGTCATCACTGCATATCATAATTTTTATTTGCTTTTGGCATGATCCAGAAATTCTACGCAACTCAAGGACCCACGGAGAGAGTTGGGGATTTCGTTATTTTCATATTTGGGTTTTCCTCAAATTTTGAAAATAGGATCATTGATTTTATTTATTATATCTTCAATTATTTCTATAATAAAAATATGAGAGAGGGAATAAAATGACTTTCCAAAAATAGAGAAATATTGAAGGGTTAAAAAAATCAAGTAAGATTTTATTTTCAGAGTTTTCTCGCTATTTTATTTGAATTTAGGAAAAATTGCACGTTTTTCAAAACTGCATTCTAGGGCCAAGAAAATGTTCATCTTGTTCTAAATATTTTATTTAGACGATGAAAATTTGTTTTCGCATTTTTAGATTTTTATTTATTTTTCTAGGATTTTTCTTAGTTCGGCGGAATTATTTAAAAAAAAGTCTCTGCGCCCGACTAGGCCGAAGGCCCAGCCGAGCCAGGCCGGCCCGCGCCGCCGCCACCGACCCGGACTCCAAGTCCGAGCCGGACTCCTCCTCCGCGCCGCCGCCGCCTTGCCCCTTCCCCAAGCCACAGCCCCCCCCCCTCTTAAATAGCCGCCGCCGCCCTTCCCACCCCGCCACCCGACCCGCCCCACCGCCGTTAGCAGCAACAGCCGCCGCCGCCGCCGAGTCGCCGTCGCCGCCCTTGCGCCGCCGTCGCCTCCCGCCATCGCCGCCGCAGCCCCGCCACCCCACGCCGCCCTGCCGCCGCACCGGAACCCTGCCGAAGTCGAGCCGAGGTAGCCGCCCGCCGCCCCGGTTTTTCTAAAGAAACCGATCCGGGTTTTTTAGAAACCCCTAGATTTTGTTTTTTTATAAATAGATCAATTTTATTTTTTCCGGTTTATTTATTTAGCGAGCGTTCGCTCGTTTGTTCATTCTAACGAACGCGTTCATCGTTTAGTTTCAGATAACGAACATTCATTCGTTAATCTGTTCGTCAGTTTTTCTTTTTCTCGGATTTTCCGTGATTATTTCTGATCGCGATTTCTGATCCGATTTTCGTTTTAGTTTATCTTTTCGCTCGTTTATCGGAATCAAGCGATTCAAGCGCCTGGAGTATCGTCTCGAAACACTCTTTCCGTTTAACCAACTCAAACAAGTTTTTGCATCTGTAAAATTTGACTTAGATCCAGATTAGTAAACGAAGTTTGTTTTCTTTCGCTCTTTGACTTTCGTTGTTTCGTTCGATTTGATTCTTTTTGCAAACCGGAGTTCTTAAGTTGAACTTTCTGGTTAGATTTCTTATTTGAGTTTTACCCGTGCATTAGATGAGTACTTGTTGTATGCTTGTTTGTTTGCGATAGAGTACCCGGAGTGCACCGCTTGCTACTTTGAATCTCTAGGTTTCATGGATCATCAGCAAGGCAAGTAACACTTTGATCATACCTCTTTACTACCCAGTTTTATTGCATTAGATAAATCCTCAAACATTGCAAGATTAGGATCTAATTAAATTGTGGGTTTTGGGAAAGTAGATGAGGTAGAACCTATTACCTGTTTTATTATCAAACCCTTGGGAGTTACTTCTACGTTTGCTTATCATGCCATGCTATGCTAGTAGACATGGATTGGGTGAGTGTATCCATGACATATGTGAGATTGTTAATTAATGGTTTATTTAAGGTGGCAACTTTAATACACATATGGGTGGATTGAGGCACCTGGGTATTCCAGCGATTGCTTGTTTTTCTTTATGGACCGCCATCCAGGCCCAAAGGATCATGAGATTATCCATACTAGAAACTTCCGTGTGCGGCCACAAGCTACTATGGGCTGTAGCATAGTTGACTAGGTCATGCGAACTCTTACAGTGGTAGACTAGCAGATGTAGGGGATGTAGGTTGGTACTGTTTACCCGATCGTAATGTGCTAGCGCTGCTGAAAGACTATGTCTCGGTCATCCGTTTCTCAAACACCATGTAGTGTGAGAATCCCAACGGAGGAGATCGAGTCTTGTGGGGAAAAGTGCGCAAACCTCTGCAGAGTGTATAAATTAATCACGGTTAGCCCTGTACCCGGTTATGGACGTTTTGAGTATCTAGTACTTGGATTATCATGTGAATCTCATCATGTTACTTTAATTAATATTGTTGGGTTTTAAAGATGATGCTTAATTGGGACTGGGACGATGTCTATCTTCTCAATGTTTAACAACTACCATGATAGTTAAATAAAATTTATTCCTTTGCAGTGGGGAAAAATTGGCTTTACGCAAAAACTGTAACCATAGAGCTTACCACCAGCCATATATGCATGTAGTATAGCTTTATTCTTCCATTACTCTCTATGTGTTACATTGCCAGCATATTCCATGTGCTGACCCGTTTTTGGGCTGCAACGTTCATGTTGCAGACTTTTCAGACGACGAGTAAGGTGCCTTTAGGTCGTGGTTCTATACTCAGTGATGCCGTTGGAGTTGATGGACTCACTTATCTTCCAAGCATTTCGCTGTTATCGTTATTAGATGGCCTTAAGCCATATTTACTGTAATAAGTTCTCTTTTGAGACATTCGATGTAATAAGTGTGTGATTGCTACTCTGTTATAAATCCTTCAAGTACTGTGCGTGTCAGCATTACTGATCCAGGGATGACACTAAAGCACAGAGATCGGACTGTTTGAGGTCTGGTCGCTACAGCATCGCACACAGTTCTTTCTTATTAAATGTATGCGATAGTACCTTATCACACACGCTTTGCAATTATGGATTGTTTGTGATGTTGTGTGCACCGCAAATGTTTGGGCATAGAAGAACGCGTGTGATGTACATACTAAAGGAAACGTATTCCTTGGATTGACTGTGTGGAATGTAAATACGAACAGAAACATTTAGCAGGGACTGACTGTGTGGGATGTATATAACACCCTCGATGCGACTATAGCTCCCACGTGTCGAGGCACGACTTAGAGATATAATCGCATTGAAGGCATATGTCGCAAGTTAGGTAATCTTCACAAACATCCCATGTAATATAATAATAAAAGGGGAGATAACATAGTTGGCTTACACTCTCCACGTCAATCAGGTACATAAATAACATTACATCATCCAAACACTCATGGCCCGACTACGGCGCCAAAATAAAGAGAACCCAACATGCGACAACGGTCCCGTTCACCCCCGACTGGGCACTACTACTGACCGTCGGGAAAGGAAACATAGTATCGTTGAGAGTCTTCGTCGAACTCCCACTTGAGCTCATACGCGTCTCCTGGAGCGGAATCATCAGGCCCTGCATCTGGTGTAATAGTAATCTGTGAGCCACAGGGACTCAGCAATCTCGCACCCTCGCAATCAAGACTATTCAAGCTTATAGGTAAGGCAAGGTAAAATATGAGTGGAGCTGCAGCAAGCTACTAGCAAGTATGGTGGCTAACTTATTCGCAAAAGAGAGCGAGAAGAGGAGGCAAAGCACGAGCGAGAAGCTAGAGAACAACCTGCGCAAACATTACTCCAACACCGTGTCCACTTCCCGGACTCCGCCGAGAAGAGGCCATCACGGTAACACACTCAGTTGATTCATTTTAATTAAATTAAGGTTCAAGTTATCTACAACCGGACATTAACAAATTCCCATCTTCCCATAACCGCGGGCACGGCTTTCGAAAGTTCAATCCCTGCAGGGGAGTCCCAACTTAGCCCATGACAAGCTCTCACGGTCAACGAAGGAATAGACCTCCTCCCAAGATGTTCCGATCAGACTCGGTATCTTGGTAATTCAAGACACTTCGACAGGTTAAAACAAGACCAGCAACACCGCCCGAATGTGCCGACAAATCCCGATAGGAGCTGCACATATCTCTTTCTCAGGGCACACTCAGATGAACACTACGTACAACTAAAACCAACCCTCAAGTTGCCCCGAGGTGGCGCTGCAAGTGGCTCTATTTGGACCAACACTCAGAGGAGCACTGGCCCGGGGGGGTTTAAAATAAGATGACCCTCGGGCTCCGGAAACCCAAGGGAAAAAGAGGCTAGGTGGCAAATGGTAAGACCAATGTTGGGCATTGCTGGAAAAGCTTTAATCAAGGCGAAATATCAAGGGGTTCCCATTATAACCCAACCGCGTAAGGAACGCAAAAATCCGGGAACATAACACCGATATGACGGAAACTAGGGCGGCAAGAGTGGAACAAAACACTAGGCGAGAGGCCGAGCCTTCCACCCTTTACCAAGTATATAGATGCATTAAGATAACAAGGCAATATAATGATATCCCAACAAGTAAATAAAAGATGTTCCAACAAGGAACGGCCTCCAATCTTCACCTGCAACTAGCAACGCTATAAGAGGGGCTGAGCAAAGCGGTAACATAGCCAATCAACGGTTTGCTAGGACAATGGTGGGTTAGAGGTTTGACATGGAAATTTGGGAGGCTTGCAAGCAAGTGGTAGGCATCGAAGCAATGGCAAAGCAAAAGAGCGAGCAAACTAGCATAGCAAAGATAGTAGTGATTTCGAGGGTATGATCATCTTGCCTGCACAGTTGTCAGAGTTGACTGGATCCTCGAAAGCAAACTCAACGGGCTCCTCGTTAGAGAACTCATCTCCCGGCTCTACCCAAACAAGACAAACAAGCAACAAGGATACAATCAACCACGTGCAAACTCAAACAACACGATGCAAAGATGATATGCTATGCGGGATGCGATGCGGGATGCAAAATGCAAGATATGACAGGAAATGCATGAACCTGGCCTCAACTTGGAATTCCAAGTGTGCCACTGGAAAGATAAGATGAAATCGCTTGAAAACGATATAAAGAACGCCGGAATCGGAGTTACGGTTTGGAAATGGCAAGCGATTCAACAATGACACCGGTCTGTAATTTACAGCAAGTAGGCATCTAAATGCAATGAGATGAACATGCTACAGCACCCAAACATGACAAAAAAATACATGGCAGGGATGCACACAAGATGCTTAACAAAAGTCTAGCACTGAGCTACGGCCAATTCATCCATTAACAGGTTCAAACAAGCATGGCAAAAATGCAAATGACAAACAGATCTCAGACTTGGTGAAATTAACACTTGTCTGGAATTTCAGATCATATAGCCCTCTTCGGAGCAACAAAACAACATGCTACAGGACCTGAACATGACAAAGAAAGACATAGCATGGAGCTACTCAACAAGCTTAAAAAAGTCCCTTAGTGACCTTGAGTCAAAAGGGATCACAAAATATACTAACAAGCACACGAACATAGCAAAAACATAATCAGTTTTCAGACTTGGAGAAAAACTGGGACATGCTGAAACATAACTCACGAAGGCATGTTTACGAGCTCGATGCACTCACCACGGTGCAAGTCATGGCAAGACAAGCATACATCCCTTAAGAAGGCACAAAATGCAAGCTAGACATGGCAAGAACAATGGCATAGCATGCACGGATCAACTACAATAACATCGGCAAAATCGCAAACAAGTTGACGATCTGCCCAGATTCACAACGAAGCAAAAGTAGAGCTCGATTGACTCAAGCTAGGGTGCTCCATAATTGCAAACAAAGACACGGATGGATAGAGCACTACAATATTAACAAAACTCCCTTACTGATCATCCTTAAAAGAGGCACGGATCACTAGGAAACAACATGAACATATGGCATCATGAGATAAACAAACCCAGGACTTAGTGAAATCACCAAGTCCCTGAAAACAGAATTAGCAAGTGCACCACTTTGCAAGCTTGCACAAGTCACCACACACATCCTAAAAATACATGGGTTGCACCTCTAGAAATATGACAAAACCCTTAACAAAACATATGAAGAACTCACGGGCATATCATGCACACATTAATCATGGCAAAAATAACAAAAATGCTAAACGGAGTAACAGATCTGACAATTAACTCAAGTAGCCCTCTTCTAACAGCATTTCGGGCATCAAGATGAGCTCAAATGAAAATGATGCAATGGAATGAAATGATGTACTCTCTGAGATGAACATTTTGATATGCTATATGCCCAAATCGGAGCTAAGGATGCAAAGTTACGGGGCCCCGAACAGAGGCACTTGGATCTGCAATTTTGGGAGTTAGCAAAAAAAACACCTCCTAGGGTTACTGTAGCTGCCTCGGATCTGGATCGGGGCGCGCCTCCCGAGGATCACCGGATCCTCACCAGAGCTCGTCGGCGGGCTGGTCGGCGACGACGGCGGCTGGGCGGCGCGGCAGGGCAGCGGGGCGGCGCGGTGGCGGCGCGGGGCGGCGGAGCGGCGCGGTGGCGGTGCGGGGCGCGGCGGCTTGCTCCGGCGGCCGGCAATGGCGCTCACGGTGGCGCAGCGAGGCAAAGGCGGCCGGCGGCGGCTCGGGAGCTCCTCTCCCTGGAGCCTGGCGCGGGGGGGCGGAGGGGAACGGGCCAGAAGCGGGCCCCGCAGGCCGGCGGCGGCGGGAGGCGACGAAGTGGGCGCGGCGCCACGTGGCTTCGCGAGATTGGCCCGGGCGGATCGGGCGGACACGTCCGGCCGTCCGGATTTTTGTCCGGCGGCTGGAGGAGGAGGGGGACTAGGGTTTGATCCGGAATTTTCGAGGAAGACCTATATATAGGCATAGAGGGAGCTAGGAGAGTCCAAATGAGGTGCGGTTTTCGGCCACGCGATCGTGATCGAACGCTCTAGGACATGGAGCAGAGTTTGGTGGTTTTTGGGCCAAATTGGAGGGGTGTTGGGCTGCAACACACACGAGGCCTTTTCGGTCCCTCGGTTAACCATTGGACTATCAAACGAAGTCCAAATGGTACGAAACTTGACAGGCGGTCTACCGGTAGTAAACCAAGGCCGCTTGGCAAGTCTCGGTCCAACCCAGAAATGTTTAATCCCCACACACGAAAGAAAGCTAGAAATGACCACCGGAGGGGAACGAAGCGCCGGAATGCAAAACGGACAACGGGGAAAATGCTCGAATGCATGAGACGAACACGTATGCAAATGCAATGCACATGATGACATGATATGAGATGCATGACAACGACAACAACACACGGAGCCAATACCCGAACCCGAGAAAATAAAATAACTTAACGCCGGAAACGGCAAGAGTTGGAGTACAAATAGGGAAAGTTACATCCGGGGTGTTACAACACTCCACCACTACGAAAGGATCTCGTCCCGAGATCTAGGACTGAAAGAACGCCGGGTACTCAGAACGGAGGTGATCCTCGCGTTCCCAGGTAGCTTCACGGTCGGAATGGTGTAACCACTTGACTTTGAGGAATTTGATTGACTTGTTGCGAGTCTTGCGTTCAGTCTCTTCAAGAATAGCAACTGGGTGCTCACGATAAGAGAGATCTTCTTGGAGCTTAATGTCCTCGAAGTTGACGGTGTGGTCAGGAGTCTTGAAGCACTTTCGAAGCTGAGAGACATGGAACACGTCATGAACATTTGCAAAGTTTGAAGGAAGCTCGAGTTGATAGGCGAGGTCGCCTCTCTTGCTAACGATCTTGAAAGGTCCCACGTATCTGGGGGCAAGCTTCCCTTTGATACCGAAGCGACGAGTACCTTTCATAGGAGAGACACGGAGGTAAACATGATCTCCAATCTCGAAAGCCAAATCACGGTGCTTACTATCATAGTAGCTCTTCTGGCGGGATTGGGCTGCTTTGAGGTTATCACGAATGACTTTGCACATTTCTTCTGCTTCTGTGATTAAGTCATTACCCAAAAGCTGACGTTCACCGGTTTCAGGCCAGTTGAGAGGGGTACGACACTTCCTGCCATACAGAATTTTAAATGGGGCTTTGCCCGAACTTGCTTGAAAACTGTTGTTGTAGGAGAATTCAGCATAAGGAAGACAATCCTCCCACTTCATGCCGAAGGAGATCACACAAGCCCTGAGCATATCTTCAAGAATCTGGTTAACACGCTCGGCTTAACCGCTGGTTTGACGATGGAAAGCTGTGCTGAAGCGGATGTTAGTGCCCATGGCCTTCTGGAAAGAATCCCAAAACTTCGAGGTAAAGATTCTGCCACGGTCTGAAGAGATCACTTGAGGAATACCGTGCAGAGAGACAATGCGAGAGGTATAGAGTTCCGCCAATTGAGCTGCAGTGATCGACTCTTTGATAGGCAGAAAGTGAGCCACTTTGGTGAGTTTGTCGATGACAACAAATATAGCATCATTGCCACGCTTGGACTTTGGAAACCCAGTCACGAAGTCCATTTCAATGTGGTCAAACTTCCATTCTGGAATGGCAAGAGGTTGGAGGAGACCAGCCGTCCTTTGGTGTTCTGCCTTCACTCTTCTGCAGACATCACATTCATTCACGAATTGAGCGATCTCGCGCTTCATTCGAGTCCACCAATAAGCTTGCTTGAGGTCCTGATACATCTTCGTGCTCCCAGGGTGGATGGAGAGGAGAGAATTGTGGGCCTCGTTCATGATCACTTTACGGAGGTCACCTTTGGGTACCATAATTCGATCCTCGAAGAAGAGAGTGTCCTTGTCATCAAGGCGGTAGCACTTGTACTTGGACTGACTCTTGGCAATCCCAATCTTCACCTTTTTCACCATAGCATCAAGAAGCTGGGCTTGGCGAATCTGGTCTTCTAAGGTAGGAGAGACTTGAAGGTTGGCGAGGAAACCTTGAGGAACAACTTGCAGATTAAGCTTGCGGAAAGCTTCACAAAGCTCGGGTTGATAAGGCTTGAGAATAAGACTGTTGCAGTAAGCCTTCCTGCTCAAAGCGTCAGCAATCACATTGGCCTTGCCTGGAGTATACTCAATACTCGGATTATACTCTTGAATCATTTCGACCCATCGAGTTTGCCTGAGGTTGAGATTAGGCTGAGTGAAGATGTACTTGAGACTCTTGTGATCAGTGAAAATGTCCACTTTTCTTCCCAATAGAAGATGTCTCCAAGTCAAAAGAGCATGCACAACTGCCGCCAACTCGAGATCATGAGTGGGGTAGTTCTTCTCATTAGGCTTCAACTGGCGAGATGTATAAGCAACAATTTTCTTCTCTTGCATCAATACTGCGCCAAGACCTTGGAGAGAGGCATCACAAAAGACCTCGTACGGCTTGGATTCATCAGGTGGAGTCAGAACTGGAGCAGTGATCAACTTCTCTTTCAAAGTGTTGAAAGCAATATCGCACTCCGGAGACCAAACGTACTTGACGTGCTTTTGAAGAAGATTAGAGAGAGGCTTCGCGATCTTAGAAAAGTTTTCAACAAATCTTCGGCAATAGCTTGCGAGACCGAGGAAGCTACGGAGTTGCTTCACGTTCTGAGGAGGTTCCCAATTCACAATTGCAGACACCTTCTCAGGATTCACGGCAATGCCCTTGGCAGAGATGATATGACCAAGATAAAGAACCTCATCGAGCCAAAATTCACACTTGGAGAACTTGGTGTAGAACTGATGTTCCCTGAGCTTATCAAGAACCAAACGCAAGTGCTTGGCATGATCTTCCTTATTGTTGGAGAAAACCAGAATGTCGTCGAGATAGACCAAAACGAAGTCATTGGTGTAGGCGTTGAAGATGAAGTTCATCATGCGAGAGAACGTCGGAGGAGCATTGGCAAGGCCAAAAGACATGACAGTGTATTCATATGAACCAAAGCTTGTTCTGAATGCTGTCTTGGGAATATCTTCTTCACGAATGCGAATCTGGTGATAACCCATACGGAGATCAAGCTTGGAGAATACTTGGGCACCTTTGAGTTGTTCAAACAGCTCATTGATGTTGGGAAGTGGGTATTTGTTCTTGATGGTCTTCTTGTTCACTGGACGGTAATCAACACAAAGTCGGTCCGTTCCATCCTTCTTCTTCACAAAAAGAACACCACAACCCCATGGAGAAGAACTAGGCCGGATGAGACCCATTTTCTCTTGCATATCGAGTTGCTTCTTCAGCTCCTTCAACTCTTCAGGTCCGAGCTTGTAAGGACGCTTGCACACAGGTTCCGTGCCGGGCTCAAGATCAATAACGAATTCAACTGGCCGGTGCGGAGGCATTCCTGGAGGCTCTTCTGGAAAGACGTCTTGATATTCGCAAACGGCTGGAATTTGAGAGATAGCATCCAATTCACCCTTCTCATTGAGAGAAAACAGACGGATAGTATCATCACGAGCGGCAAAGACAATTACATCCTCAGACGAATGAGTCAATTGAATCTGCCTGGCTGCACAATCAAGATGTGCCTTGTGCTTAGAAAGCCAATCCATTCCGAGAATAAGATCAATATCCGAGTTACCAAGAACCACCGGAGAAGAGAGAAACTTGTAATCGCCCAACGTGATAGAGACATCCGGGACGTAATTGTTAGAAGTCATTTGCTTGCCCGGAGACACAATCTTCAATGGAACAGGAATCCTTTTGGTCACAAAATCATGCTTGGCCACAAATGGAGTTGAAATAAAAGAAAGCGATGCACCAGTGTCAAAAAGAACTTTTGCAGGAACATCGTTAACAGGAAGGTTACCCATGATCACATCTGGTGAGTCCTCTGCCTGAGCTGCATTCAGCAAATTGACCTTGGCGTGCTTGGGTTTATGCTTGACCACAGCTGTACTTGTCGATCTGACAGGAGGAGGAGGAGGAAGACGCCTCTGGTTGAGACACTTGTTGGCATAGTGACCCTTATGTTGGCACTTGTTGCACGTGACCTCTGAAAGCGGACGGTGATATGGAGCACTCGATCTTGGATCTTGAGACGAAGTCTTGTTCTGAAAGCCAGGGTTGGGTGGGTGGGAAGAACCACTGCCACCTTTGCTCTTCTGCTGATACGGCTGATGGAACGGAGGAGGAGGAAGCCAAAACTTCTGCTGCTTGGCCACTTGAGTAGAGGAAGAAGGAGTAACATCTCTGACTCACTTCTTGGAAGCATCACACCTCAACTGAGTAGCCTCTTGCTTCAGTGGCATGTTGTAGAACTCATCGTATCTCAAGGGCTCAAAGAGAACAAGAGCTAGCTGAATTTCTTCTCTAAGACCACCCCTGAACTGGTATATCATGCTCTTCTCATCAGGGACGTCCTGCTTGGCAAAGCGGGCGAGCTTCTGGAACAACTTGTTGTAGTCATAGACAGACAAAGAGCCTTGCTTCAGATTGCGGAATTCCTCACGCTTGCTTTCAACCACGCTCTGCGGAATATGATGAGCTCGGAAATCTCGACGGAAATCATCCCAAGTGATAACACGTCCACCTCTAGAGTCCTTGTACTGCTGGAACCATTCTACAGCTTGATCTTTGAGTTGGAAGGAAGCGAACTTAACAAAGTCCTCAGGCCTGACGTTACTGCACTCGAAATGCTTGCACAGATCCACAAGCCAATCGTCAGCATCGGTTGCCTCAACACAATTGCTGAAAGTCTTTGGCCCGTTAGCAAGGAACTGGTTGAGTGTAGCAAAGTGAATCTAATTGCTGCCTTGATTCCCTTGACTACCTTGATTGCGCTCTTGAAGAATTTGCATGATCAGCTGTGTGTTTGCATTGGCTGCGGCCATCACAGCTTGCCATGCCTCCGGAGGAGGTGGAGGTGGTGGCGGATCAGGATTCGGAGTCGTGCCCGTTGGAGGAGCCATCCTGAAGAGGTTGACCACCATTAGCACATTGACAGATAAATATTGAAGCTGAATCCAACGGAATGAAAATTGCAACATATAGTCTTCACATCCGAACAAAATGAATGAATGCATTCCTCTTGAAATGGTCACATATCCATAAATTGAGAAGCCACGTAGAATTAAGGTAGAGAAATAAATCTACAAGGTACGGATCAAGAACGAATAATAGGTAAGAAATCCCAATCTGAAACCAATATCCGTGGAAGAAAAACTAGAGCTACTAGAATTCCCACCTATGAAACTCCCGAACCTTTCCGGTTATGCAATTAGGTGTTGGGGATATAGGGGAAGCATAATATCTCACCCAAACTAGCAATTCCTACATCCAGTTGTATCCATCCTTCAACACATAACCAAGAAACCTTCGGAAACCATCTACCTCAACCTTCGAAAAGCATCCGTTATACAAGTTATGGCGATACTCCCGAACTCCCGCCCCAGTACTGGGTGGCGTCGAGGTTATCTCACCAACGAACTGCATAAAAGAGATTTTCGATGTCGGCGTACTAAACTCAGGTATTCCAGAACTGCAACGATAAAATTATGATGAAAACACCTCAGAGCTCAACTCCCCGGGACACTTCCACTAAACCCCTGACAGGAGGCACCAAGACAATGTTCTCATCATAAAACTATCGGAACGATTCCAAGATACCCGCGTGATCCTAAAAAAAATTTAGTGAAATTTGAGAAGAGAAGAGAAAAAACTCTACGTCAGGATGCCTTACCAGAGCGATGAGGAGACTGGGAAGTAAAAAGAATCCCTAAACTCTCCGATATATAATTCCTAAAAGACTCAAAACATTTTTCTAGACACAACTCGGCCGCTAAAAACGATCAAGCAATGGGGCTCCTAAGGTCGGGGAAGGCTCTGATTACCAACTTATAACACCCTCGATGCGACTATAGCTCCCACGTGTCGAGGCACGACTTAGAGATATAATCGCATTGAAGGCATATGTCGCAAGTTAGTCAATCTTCACAAACATCCCATGTAATATAATA
This sequence comes from Triticum urartu, assembly GCF_056163025.1. Taxonomy (NCBI): domain Eukaryota; kingdom Viridiplantae; phylum Streptophyta; class Magnoliopsida; order Poales; family Poaceae; genus Triticum; species Triticum urartu. The sequence goes on along the minus strand of NC_141876.1, from coordinate 355,904,976 downwards.
ATAAAAGGGGAGATAACATAGTTGGCTTACACTCGCCACGTCAATCAGCTACGGCCAATTCATCCATTAACAGGTTCAAACAAGCATGGAAAAAATCCAAATGACAAACAGATCTCAGACTTGGTGAAATTAACACTTGTCTGGAATTTCAGATCATATAGCCCTCTTCGGAGCAACAAAACAACATGCTACAGGACCTGAACATGACAAAGAAAGACATAGCATGGAGCTACTCAACAAGCTTAACAAAGTCCCTTAGTGACCTTGAGTCAAAAGGGATCACAAAATATACTAACAAGCACACGAACATAGCAAAAACATAATCAGTTTTCAGACTTAGAGAAAAACTGGGACATGCTGAAACATAACTCACGAAGGCATGTTTACGAGCTCGATGCACTCACCACGGTGCAAGTCATGGCAAGACAAGCATACATCCCTTAAGAAGGCACAAAATGCAAGCTAGACATGGCAAGAACAATGGCATAGCATGCACGGATCAACTACAATAACATCGGCAAAATCGCAAACAAGTTGACGATCTGCCCAGATTCACAACGAAGCAAAAGTAGAGCTCGATTGACTCAAGCTAGGGTGCTCCATAATTGCAAACAAAGACACGGATGGATAGAGCACTACAATATTAACAAAACTCCCTTACTGATCATCCTTAAAAGAGGCACGGATCACTAGGAAACAACATGAACATATGGCATCATGAGATAAACAAACCCAGGACTTAGTGAAATCACCAAGTCCCTGAAAACAGAATTAGCAAGTGCACCACTTTGCAAGCTTGCACAAGTCACCACACACATCCTAAAAATACATGGGTTGCACCTCTAGAAATATGACAAAACCCTTAACAAAACATATGAAGAACTCACGGGCATATCATGCACACATTAATCATGGCAAAAATAACAAAAATGCTAAACGGAGTAATAGATCTGACAATTAACTCAAGTAGCCCTCTTCTAACAGCATTTCGGGCATCAAGATGAGCTCAAATGAAAATGATGCAATGGAATGAAATGATGTACCCTCTGAGATGAACATTTTGATATGCTATATGCCCAAATCGGAGCTAAGGATGCAAAGTTACAGGGCCCCGAACAGAGGCACTTGGATCTGCAATTTTGGGAGTTAGCAAAAAAAACACCTCCTAGGGTTACTGTAGCTGCCTAGGATCTGGATCGGGGCGCGCCTCCCGAGGATCACCGGATCCTCACCAGAGCTCGTCGGCGGGCTGGTCGGCGACGACGGCGGCTGGGCGGCGCGGCAGGGCAGCGGGGCGGCGCGGTGGCGGCGCGGGGCGGCGGAGCGGCGCGGTGGCGGTGCGGGGCGCGGCGGCTTGCTCCGGCGGCCGGCAATGGCGCTCACGGTGGCGCAGCGAGGCAAAGGCGGCCGGCGGCGGCTCGGGAGCTCCTCTCCCTGGAGCCTGGCGCGGGGGGGCGGAGGGGAACGGGCCAGAAGCGGGCCCCGCAGGCCGGCGGCGGCGGGAGGCGACGAAGTGGGCGCGGCGCCACATGGCTTCGCGAGATTGGCCCGGGCGGATCGGGCGGACACGTCCGGCCGTCCGGATTTTTGTCCGGCGGCTGGAGGAGGAGGGGGACTAGGGTTTGATCCGAAATTTTCGAGGAGGACCTATATATTGGCATAGAGGGAGCTAGGAGAGTCCAAATGAGGTGCGGTTTTCGGCCACGCGATCGTGATCGAACGCTCTAGGACATGGAGCAGAGTTTGGTGGGTTTTGGGCCAAATTGGAGGGGTGTTGGGCTGCAACACACACGAGGCCTTTTCGGTCCCTTGGCTAACCGTTGGAGTATCAAACGAAGTCCAAATTGTACGAAACTTGACAGGCGGTCTACCGGTAGTAAACCAAGGCTGCTTGGTAAGTCTCGGTCCAACCCGGAAATGTTTAATCCCCACACACGAAAGAAAGCTAGAAATGACCACCGGAGGGGAACGAAGCGCCGGAATGCAAAACGGACAACGGGGAAAATGCTTGAATGCATGAGACGAACACGTATGCAAATGCAATGCACGTGATGACATGATATGAGATGCATGACAACGACAACAACACACGGAGGCAAAACCCGAACCCGAGAAAATAAAATAACTTAACGCCGGAAACGGCAAGAGTTGGAGTACAAATAGAGAAAGTTACATCCGGGGTGTTACAATGTACTTACGACCGGAAACAATTTCATTTGTATAATTGTATTTTTTAGCACTACCACTACAAAAAAATACACTTCTGTGATGATACGTGTTTGTCACAGTAGGTCGCTCTTTTTGTCATGCATGTACATCCATGACAAATTTATGAAAGAATCAAGATAGTCATACCTGTGCTGTCGTAGAAGTGTTCCATGACATTACCAAAATTATCATCACGGAAGTGTCCACTTCCATGACGATAAATCGCGCGTCACAGGAGTGCTTTCGTCAAGGGTGACCGACACGTGGCATCCACGGTAACGGAACGCCGTTAAGCTACCGGGTTGGGTTTTGAATCCGATAACCCATTAACAGCCCCGACCAATGGGGATTTTCCACGTGTAAAATCATCATTGGCTAGAGGAAACACGTGTTGGCTCATCATCGGGACAGATGTCATCCACTCACTGGACAGAAGGCGCCTATGATACGTCGACACGTGGCACGGCCCAACAAGTTTAAATGGGTCGGCCCAGCTAAAGGCCCACAAGATTTTGCGGACCATAATGGGCCGGCCCAGCTAAAGGCCCACGAGATTTTGCGGACCATAATGGGCTGGCCCAGCTAAAGGCCCACAAGATTTTGCAGGCCATAATGGGCTGGCCCAGGTAAAGGCCCACAAGATTTTTGTGTGCCATAATGGGTCGGCCCAGGTAAAGGCCCACAAGATTCTTGCAGGTCATAATGGGCCGGCCCAGGTAAAGGCCCACGAGATTTCGCCGACATTAATGGGCCGGCCCAGCTATAGGCCCACAAGATTTTGAGGACCCTAGTAGGCCGGCCCATTAACTGGCTGCCATGTTTTGGGCCAAATGCCGGCCCATATTTGATCCGGTCCATTAATAGCCTGCCACGCTCCGGGCCTAATAGTGGCCCATATGAGATCTGGCCCGTTAAAAGCCTACCACGTTCTGGGCCAAATTACGGCCCAGATCAGGTCCGGCCCTTTAAGAGGCTTTGGGCACAATTATGGCCCATATGAGATTCGGCCCGTCAACTGGACACTATGCTTTTGGGCCCACTTGCTAAAGGCCCACTTAGTAATTCGGCCTGATATTAGTTTTGGCCTGCTAAGGGCCCATTTAACATTTTGGCCCTGTATTAATTTCGTCCTGTTAAAAGCCCGTCATATAGTTGGGCCTAACTACGGCCCGGTTTGCATCCGGCCTGCTCGCAGCCGATAACTGATTGGGCCAAACAAGGACCCAGACAATTTTGGCCTATTAAAAGCCCGTGATTTGATTCGCACAATCATGGGTCGGGGTTCATTTCAGGCTGCTGCGTAACTAGTAGGAATTAAGAACAAACCTACTCTATACAATAAAGAAATTACGGCATAGTAACCAAGAATAAACATACACTACACAATAAAGGATTTAAGGTATATTACATCCACTGGGCATCAAAGTTCGCCACCAGTGATCATAAAGCGCAACGAAGACTGGGCACCATTGCAGCGTAACAAAATAATACTGAACCTAGACCACTTCCAAGATAGTTCAAGAAAGGTTAGCCTTGCGGGGGAACTGCTGCGCAAGCTGCTGAGCAAGGTTGTGAGACCGGCCTAGCATGTCGGTCATAGCTTCCAGGTGTAGTTGTTTAGCGATGAGGTTCTCATTGGTGTTCTCCGTGATCTTTCTTAGAGATAGGACTTCAAGTCGAAGTTGAGTTGCAGAATGCCTTTCTGCTAGAACTTGGGACTGAAGAAGTCGAACTGATTCAGACAACGAATTCTGTGAGCTTGTCTGACTGTTAGTCTCAAGTAACTTGAACACTGCATCAAGACAAGACTTTGGGGTTGTCTCGCTATCTTCAAGATGTTTTTCCTTCTTTGCTGCAATATATGTTGGGTTTGTCTCACAGCCTTCAGCAGACTTGTGCATGCCATCAGGCATATCACCCTGAAACAAAGCAGAGAGATGACAGGTTTTGCACGTGTATAAACAAAGATGATAACTGTTCTATCAATTCTATCCAATTTCAAATTATAAAATAAAGAGTATGTTCAAAATATCAATATCATAATTTGGCATTGTTCATAATGCGGGGAGCTTCACCACACTACTGGATTACCATGTCAACATAACAAGCATAGATGAAGGGCAAAGAAAATCATTGTATCTATTTTGGATAATGTGCATGGCATGTTGTTCATATCATCAGCCACATCAGTAAGATAAAACAGGAGATGACAAGGTGCAAACGTGGGCTGCTTCACCACACATTGGATTATTGATCGACAAAAACAAGCATACATATAGGGAGTATTAAGTAATGTGCATGGTATGAATAAGGAATTTGGTTTTACAAGTAAAACTTAGAACTTACGGTTCTTACGAACATGCATTTTGGTAGAAATAGCAAACTAAACAGCAGTAAACGATAGGGAGTATGAGCAAATTAAACAGCAGTTGAGGATAAAGGCTTTAGAAGGACTGACTTACATTAACAGTTAACACCGGCTTTATAATGCCCTTCTCCATGGCAAGGGAAGGATAACTCAAGAATTCCAGCACAGAATCTTCTTCATAAGCATTGCCTGTACTCTACATTTTGTAGAGAGTAATTACAGATATGATAATACTGGAAGGGGTAGAGGATAATGAAGATAAGATGCAGATTGATGCTACATAATCAACTACCAATCCCTGGAAGTACAAGCGTTACAGGACAAAATGTACTGACAAGAGCAATGGGCTACACTTCTGCACTGGCATTGTCTGTGTATTCTACTTGTTGGTAAGATTAATATAGATCTGATCTTTTTTAGTAAATGGTGGGCGAGGGAGATAAGATGCAGAATGCTACAAAACGAACCAATCCCTCTTCCCATAATACAAGAGTGTTTTGAACACTAGTGTACTATACAAAACGTTCTTATATTATGGGACGGAGGGAGTAGCTGTTAATGTAAGTACAATGATAGACCACGTTCAGTCCTTACAAGAGGACTGCAGAGCTAAACCTCTTCAAAAGCATTGGGTTGATTCTAAATTTATGTAAGAGTCCATACGGATCTTATAATGTCCACCAAATGGACGATTACGAGGCTAACATGTGCAGTGATGCTACATAATCAAACAGCTATGAAAGTAAGTATGGTCATACAGGGCAAGAGGTACTCACAAGAGCAATGCAGTGTGCAGTATAGTTGCGAGATTCTGTGGTCCCTTGAGAATGAATGTTCTTCTGCTAACAGTTTTCGTACAAGTGAGACATTAAGGCAAATGCAGAAATGTAGTTCAAATTGTGGTCTGATATCATAGACAGTACCTTACGCTCCAGCCGAGACCAATGTGTAACAAGATTATTCCAGTCATCGTAGGATAAATGTAGCGCCGGAGACTTTACAGAAAATTCATTCAGAGGCTTGCCATCGAAGTGCGCTTGCCTTAGGTAGGAACGATACTTTATCAACGAGTGCTTGAAAAGCGCAACCAACCCTTGCTCGTCATCACAATCCAGTTTGCACCTCGCCTATTTAAAAGAATGAAATCTTTTGTCTTCTGTCAGCAGAAACATATGTAGTAATGACCATGAATAACATTAGTACATTACTTACGCGTCAGTTGCGGAGGAAGACTGGAAATTGTTCTGTGTCTGCGGTATAATCTTTCCATGAAGGAAAGATGCGCACAAAGTTCCTGACAACAACATAAGCTTCGTCTTCTAAACTGGGAAGAAATGGAACAGGGGTCCTATTTGCTGCAATTGGGGCTCTCTCTGGTTCGAAAAGGGATTTGGCAACTGGGTTTGGTGTACTCTTTGCTGGAATGGGGGTTTTGCGTCGTACAGCTGGTGCTATGTCAACTGGCATAATCATACTGTTTGTTGCAATTGGGGTCTGCTGAGTTGGGGCATCAGAAATGACCAGTGTAGTAGGGCTAGAGTCTGCTAGAGTTGGGGTATTTTGTGGGTCAGGTGATATTGCAACTACACCTAATGGGCTATTTGATTTATCAGGTGCCACTACCCCAAATACTTTGCTTGTGCTCCTCCACGATCAGCAATCACCCTCTTCCTTTTGAACGTCTAATACACAAGAACAGCATTTGAATGGATAAATATGTTGGGGATCGTAGCAGAAATTCAAAATTTTCCTACGTGTCACCAAGATCTATCTATGGAGAAACCAGCAACGAGGGAAGGGGAGTGCATCTACATACCCTTGTAGATCGCTAAGCGGAAGCGCTCAAGAGAACGGGGTTGAAGGAGTCGTACTCGTCGTGATCCAAATCACCAGAGATCCTAGTGCCGAACGGACGGCACCTCCGCGTTCAAAACACGTACAGCCCGACGACGTCTCCCATGCCTTGATCCAGCAAGGAGAGAGGAAGAGGTTGAGGAAGACTCCATCCAGCAGCAGCACAACGGCGTGGTGGTGGTGGAGGAGCGTGGTACTCCAGCAGGGCTTCGCCAAGCACCGCAAGAGACGAGGAGGGAGAGGGGTAGGGCTGCGCCAAGAAGGAGAGAAACTCGTGTGTCTTGGGCAGCCCAAACCTCAAGTATATATAGGGGGAGGGGAGGGGCTGCGCCCCCACCTAGGGTTCCCTCCCTAGGGGTGGCGGCAGCCCCTAGATCCCATCTGGGTGGCGGCTAGGTGGAGGGGGAGAGGGAGGCGCACCAGGCATGGGCCCTAAGGCCCATCTGCCCTTAGGGTTTGCCCCCCCCCTCCTCCCCTTAGGCGCCTTGGGCCCTTATGGAGGGCGCACCAGCCCACCTGGGGCTGGTCCCCTCCCACACTTGGCCCATGCAGCCCTCCGGGGCTTGTGGCCCCACTAGGTGGACCCCCAGGACCCTCCCGGTGGTCCCGATACATTACCGGTAAACCCCGAAACTTTTCCGGTGACCAAAACAGGACTTCCCATATATAAATCTTTACCTCCGGACCATTCCGGAACTCCTCGTGACATCCGGGATCTCATCCGGGACTCCGAACAACATTCGATAACCACATACAAACTTCCTTTATAACCCTAGCGTCATCGAACCTTAAGTGTGTAGACCCTACGGGTTCGGGAACCATGCAGACATGACCGAGACGTTCTCCGGTCAATAAACAATAGCGGGATCTGGATACCCATGTTGGTTCCCACATGTTCCACGATGATCTCATCGGATGAACCACGATGTCGAGGATTCGATCAATCCCGTATACAATTCCCTTTGTCTAGCGGTACGATACTTGCCCGAGATTCGATCGTCGGTATCCCGATACCTTGTTCAATCTTGTTACTGGCAAGTCTCTTTACTCGTTCCGTAACACATCATCCCATGATCAACTCCTTGATCACATTGTGCACATTATGATGATGTCCTACCGAGTGGGCCCAGAGATACCTCTTCGTCACACGGAGTGACAAATCCCAGTCTCGATTCGTGCCAACCCAACAGACACTTTCGGAGATAACCGTAGGGCACCTTTATAGCCACCCAGTTACGTTGTGACGTTTGGCACACCCAAAGCACTCCTATGGTATCCAGGAGTTGCACAATCTCATGGTCTAAGGAAATGATACTTGACATTAGAAAAGCTTTAGCAAACGAACTACACGATCTTGTGCTAGGCTTAGGATTGGGTCTTGTCCATCACATCATTCTCCTAATGATGTGATCCCGTTATCAACGACATCCAATGTCCATGGTCAGGAAACCGCAACCATCTATTGATCAACGAGCTAGTCAACTAGAGGCTTACTAGGGACATGGTGTTGTCTATGTATCCACACATGTATCTGAGTTTCCTATCAATACAATTCTAGCATGGATAATAAACGATTATCATGAACAAGGAAATATAATAATAACCAATTTATTATTGCCTCTAGGGCATATTTCCAACAGTCTCCCACTTGCACTAGAGTCAATAATCCAGTTCACATCGATATGTGATTAACACTCAAGGTCACATCCCCATGTGACCAACACCCAAAGAGTTCTGGGTTTGATCATGTTATGCTTGTGAGAGAGGTTTCAGTCAACGGGTCTGCAACATTCAGATCCATATGTACTTCGCAAATTTCTATGTCATCTTGTAGATGCAACTACTATGCTACATTTGGAGCCATTTCAAATAACTGTTCTACTTGGAGCTATTCCATTATACGTATCCGGTATCTCTACTCAGAGCTATCCGGATAGGTGTTAAGCTTGCATCGACGTAACTCTTTACGTCGAACTCTTTATCACCTCCATAACCGAGAAACATATCCTTATTCCCCTAAGGATAATCTAGACCGCTATCTGGTGATCTACTCCTAGATTACCTTTGTACCCTCTTGCCAGATATGTGGCAAGGCACACATCAGGTGCGGTACTCAGCATGGCATACCGTGTAGAGCCTATGACAAAAGCATAGGGGACGACCTTCGTCCTTCCTCTTTCTTCTGCCGCGGTCGAGCTTTAAGTCTTAACTTCATACCTTACAACTCAGGCAAGAACTCCTTCTTTGACTGATCCATCTTGAACACCTTCAAGATCATGTCAAGGTATGTGCTCATTTGAAAGTACCACTAAGCGTTTTGATCTATCCTTATAGATCTTGATGCTCAATGTTCAAGTAGCTTAATCCAGGCTTTCCATTGAAAAACACATTCCAAATAACCCTATATGCTTTCCAGAAATTCTACGTCATTTCTGATCAACAATATGTCAACAACATATACTCATCAGAAATTCTATAGTGCTTCCACTCACTTCTTTGGAAATACAAGTTTCTCATAAACTTTGTATACACCAAAAATCTTTGATCATCTCATCAAAGCATACATTCCAACTCCAAGATGTTTACTCCAGTCCTTAGAAGGATTGCTGGAGCTTTGCATACTTATTAGCATCTTTCAGGATTGACAAAACCTTCCGGTTGTATCACATACAACCTTTCTTCAAGAAAAACGTCGAGGAAACAATGTTTTGACATCCTATCTGCAAGATTTCATAAATAATGCAGTAATCGCTAATACAATTCCAACAGACTCTTAGCATCGCTACGAGTGAGAAAGTCTCATCGTAGTCAACTCCTTGAACTTGTCGGAAAACATCTTAACGATAAGTCGAGCTTTCTTAATGGTGATACTTACCATCATTGTCCGTCTTCCTTTTTAAAATCCATATGTACCTAACAGCCTTACAACCATCAAGTAGTTCTTCCAAAGTCTACACTTTGTTTTCATATATGGATCCTCTCTCGGATTATATGGCCTCGAGCCATTTTGGAATCCAGGCCCACCATCGCTTCTCCATAGCTCGTAGGTTCATTGTTGTCTAGCAACATGACTTCCAAGACAGGATTACGTACCACTCTGAAGTAGTACGCATCCTTGTCATCCCACGAGGTTTGGTAGTGACTTGATCTGAAGTTTCATGATCACTATCATAAGCTTCCACTTCAATTGGTGTAGGTGACATAGGAACAACTCCCTGTGCCCTGCCACACACTAGTTGAAGAGGCGGTTCAATAACCTCATCAAGTCTCCACCATCCTCCCACTCAATTCTTTCGAGAGAAACTTTTCCTCGAGAAAGGACCCGATTCTAGAAACAATCCCTTATTGCTTTCGGATCTGAGACAGGAGGTATACCCAACTGTTTTGGGTGTCCTATGAAGATGCATTTATCCGCTTTGGGTTCGAGCTTATCAGCCTGAAACTTTTTCACATGAGCGTCGCAGCCCCAAACTTTTAAGAAAGGACATCTTAGGTTTCTCTAAACCATAGTTCATACGGTGTCATCTCATCAGAATTACGTGGTGCCCTATTTAAAGTGAATGTGGTTGTCTCTAATGCCTAACCCATAAACTATCGTGGTAATTCGATAAGAGACATCATGGTATGCATCATATCCAATAGGGTGCAGTTATGATGTTTGGACACACCATCACACTATGGTGTTCCAGGCTGTATTAGTTGTGAAACAATTTCCACAATGTCTTAATTCTGTGCCAAACTCATAATTCAGATATTCATCTCTATGATCATATCATAGATCTTTTATCCTCTTGTCACGACGATCTTTCAACTTCACCCTGAAATTACTTGAACCTTTCAATAATTCAGACTCGTGATTCATCAAGTAAATATACTCAACATCTACTCAAATCATCTGTGAAGTAAGAACATAACGATATCCACTACACGCCTCAGCACTCATTGGACTGCACACATCAAAATGTATTACTTCCAACGAGTTGCTTTCTTGTTCCATCTTATTGAAAACGAGGCTTTTCAGTCATCTTGCCCATGTGGTATGATTCGCATGTCTCAAGTGATTCAAAAACAAGTGAGTCCAAACGATCCATCTGTATAGAGTTTCTTCATGCATATCTACCAACAAACATGGTTCGCATGTCTCAATCCTTTCAAAAATGAGTGAGTCCAAAGATCCATCAACATGGAGCTTCTTCATGCGTTTTATACCAATATGACTCAAATTGCAGTGCCACATTTGTGTGGTACTATTATTACTATCTTATACCTTTGGCATGAAAATGTGTATCACTACGATCGGGATGGTATTATTCAAATAAACAGAGTAACCATTATTCTCCTTAAATGAATAACCATATCGCGATAGACATAATCCAATCATGTCTATGCTCAACGCAAACACCAAATAACAATTATTTAGGTTTTAATACCAATCTCGATGGTAGAGGGAGCGTACGATATTTGATCAACCTTGGAAATACTTCCAACACATATCGTCATCTCACCTTTTAGCTAGTCTCCGTTTATTCCATAGCTTTTTATTTCGAGTTTACTATCATTTAGCAACCGAACCGGTATCTAATACCATGGTGCTACTAGGAGTACTAGTAAAGTACACATTAACACAATGTATATCCAATATACTTCTATTGACTTTGCCAGCCTTCTCATCTACCAAGTATCTAGGGTAATTCTGCTCAAGTGGCTGTTCCCCTTATTACAGAAGCACTTAGTCTCGGGTTTGGGTTCAACCTTGGGTTTCTTCACTAGAGCAGCAGCTGATTTGCCATTTCATGAAGCATCCCTTTTTGCCCTTGACCTTCTTGAAACTAGTGGTTTCACCAACCATCAACAATTGATGCTCCTTCTTGATTTCTACTTTTGTGGTGTCAAACATCACGAATATCTCAAGGATCATCATATATGTCCCTGATATATTATAGTTCATCACGAAGCTCTAGCAGCTTGGTGGTAATGACTTCGGAGAAATATCACTATCTCATCTCGATTCAAAAGATTGTTGTACTCAGACAATCTGAGCACAAGCTCAACAATTGAGCTTTTCTCCCTTAGTTTGCAGGCTAAGAAAATCGTCGGAGGTCTTATACCTCTTGACGTGGGCACGAGCCTGAAATCCCAATTTCAGCCCTCGAAACATCTCATATGTTTCGCGACGTTTCGAAACGTCTTTGGTGCCTCAACTCTAAACCGTTTAACTAAACTATCACATAGTTATCAAAATGTGTATGTCAGATGTTCGCAACATCCACAGATGACGTTCGAGGTTTAGCACACTGAGCGGTGCATTAAGGACATAAGCCTTCTATGAAGCAATGAGGACAATCCTCAGTTTACGGACCTAGTCCGCATAATTGCTACTATCAACTTTCACCTAAATTTTCTCTAGGAACATATCTAAACAGTAGAACTAAAGCGCGAGCCACGACATAATTTGCGAAGACCTTTTGACTATGTTCAGGATAATTAAGTTCATCTTATGAACTCCCACTCAGATAGACATCCCTCTAGTCATCTAAGTGATTACATGATCCGAGTCAACTAGGCCGTGTCCGATCATCACGTGAGACGGACTAGTCATCATTGGTGAACATCTTCATGTTGATCGTATCTACCATACGACTCATGCTCGACCTTTTGGTCCTCCGTGTTCCGAGGCCATGTCTGTACATGCTAGGCTCGTCAAGTCAACCTAAGTGTTTCACATGTGTCCCGAGGCCATGTCTGTACATGCTAGGCTCGTCAACACCCGTTGTATTCGAACGTTAGAATCTATCACACCCGATCATCATGTGGTGCTTCGAAACAACGAACCTTTGCAATGGTGCACAGTTAGGGGGAACACTTTCTTGAAATTTTAATGAGGGATCATCTTATTTACTACCGTTGTTCTAAGCAAATAAGATGCATAAACATGATAAACATCACATGCAATCAAATAGTGACATGATATGGCCATCATCACTTTGCTCCTCTTGATCTCCATCTTCGGGGCTCCATGATCATCATCATCATCGGCATGACACCATGATCTCCATCATCATGATCTTTATCATCGTGTCTTCATGAAGTTGTCTCACCAACTATTACTTCTACTACTACAGCTAACGGTTAGCAATAAAGTAAAGTAATTACATGAAGTTTATGTTGACACGCAGGTCATAAATAAATTAAGACAACTCCTATGGCTCCTGCCGGTTGTCATACTCATCGACATGCAAGTCGTGATTCCTATTACAAGAACATGATCAATCTCATACATCACATATATCATTCATCACATCCCTTTGGCCATATCACATCACATGGCATACCCTGCAAAAACAAGTTAGACGTCCTCTAATTGTTGGTTGCTTGTTTTACGTGGCTGCTATGGGTTTCTAGCAAGAATGTTTCTTACCTACGCAAAACCACAACGTGATATGCCAATTGCTATTTACCCTTCATAAGGACCCTTTTCATCGAATCCGTTCCGACTAAAGTGGGAGAGACTGGCACCCGCTAGCCACCTTATGCAACTAGTGCATGTCAGTCGGTGGAACCTGTCTCACGTAAGAGTACGTGTAAGGTCGGTCCGGGCCGCTTCATCCCACAATACCGTCGAAACAAGATTGGACTAGTAACGGTAAGCATATTGAACAAAATCAACGCCCACAACTACTTTGTGTTCTACTCGTGCATAGAATCTACGCAATAGACCTAGCTCTGATACCACTGTTGGGGATCGTAGCAGAAATTCAAAATTTTCCTATGTGTCACCAAGATCTATCTATGGAGAAACCAGCAATGAGGGAAGGGGAGTGCATCTACATACCCTTGTAGATCGCTAAGTGGAAGCGTTCAAGAGAACGGGGTTGAAGGAGTCGTACTCGTCGTGATCCAAATCACCGGAGATCCTAGTGCCGAACGGACGGCACCTCCGCGTTCAACACACGTACAGCCCGACGACGTCTCCCATGGCTTGATCCAGCAAGGAGAGAGGGAGAGGTTGAGGAAGACTCCATCCAGCAGCAGCACAACGGTGTGGTGGTGGTGGAGGAGCGTGGTACTCCAGCAGGGCTTCGCCAAGCACCGCAAGCGACGAGGAGGGAGAGGGGTAGGGCTGTGCCAAGAAGGAGAGGAACTCGTGTGTCTTGGGCAGCCCAAACCTCAAGTATATATAGGGGGGAGGGGAGGGGCTGCGCCCCCACCTAGGGTTCCCTCCCTAGGGGTGGAGGCAGCCCCCAGATCCCATCTGGGTGGCGGCCAGGTGGAGGGGGAGAGGGAGGCGCACCAGGCATGGGCCCTAAGGCCCATCTGCCCTTAGGGTTTGCCCCCCCTCCTCCCCTTAGGCGCCTTGGGCCCTTGTGGGGGGCGCACCAGCCCACCTGGGGCTGGTCCCCTCCCACACTTGGCCCATGCAGCCCTCCGGGGCTTGTGGCCCCACTTGGTGGACCCCCGGGACCCTCCCGGTGGTCCCGGTACGTTACCGATAAACCCCGAAACTTTTCCGGTGACCAAAACAGGACTTCCCATATATAAATCTTTACCTCCGGACCATTCCGGAACTCCTCGTGACGTCTGGGATCTCATCCGGGACTCCGAACAACATTCGGTAACCACATACAAACTTCCTTTATAACCCTAGCGTCATCGAACCTTAATTGTGTAGACCCTACGAGTTCGGGAACCATGCAGACATGACCGAGACGTTCTCCGGTCAATAACCAATAGCGGGATCTGGATACCCATGTTGGTTCCCACATGTTCCACGATGATCTCATCGGATGAACCACGATGTCGAGGATTCGATCAATCCCGTATACAATTCCCTTTGTCTAGCGGTACGATACTTGCCCGAGATTCGATCGTTGGTATCCCGATACCTTGTTCAATCTCGTTACCGGCAAGTCTCTTTACTCGTTCCGTAACACATCATCCCGTGATCAACTCCTTGATCACATTATGCACATTATGATGATGTCCTACCGAGTGGGCCCAGAGATACCTCTCCGTCACACAGAGTGACAAATCCCAGTCTCGATTCGTGCCAACCCAACAGACACTTTCGGAGATACCCGTAGTGCACCTTTATAGCCACCCAGTTACGTTGTGACGTTTGGCACACCCAAAGCACTCCTATGGTATCCGGGAGTTGCACAATCTCATGGTCTAAGGAAATGATACTTGACATTAGAAAAGCTTTAGCAAACGAACTACACGATCTTGTGGTAGGCTTAGGATTGGGTCTTGTCCATCACATCATTCTCCTAATGATGTGATCCCGTTATCAACGACATCCAATGTCCATGGTCAGGAAACCGCAACCATCTATTGATCAACGAGCTAGTCAACTAGAGGCTTACTAGGGACATGGTGTTGTCTATGTATCCACACATGTATCTGAGTTTCCTATCAATACAATTCTAGCATGGATAATAAACGATTATCATGAACAAGGAAATATAATAATAACCAATTTATTATTGCCTCTAGGGCATATTTCCAACAAGATATGGTATGATGACAGATGGATATGTACTGAAAATGGATAGGCGGGGCGTATTCACATACACGATGTGTAAACTAAGCTAATGGCAGTTCAACAAAGTGGAAGCAATGCAAAGCATCAGTTGCAAGATATGTGCGAGCAATGTAACCTTGGAAAGTTAGAGCAAGTACCTTGATGGGTGAATAAGATATGGCATCTTCCTCTAACTCCTCCACTAGGGAGCTACATTGACTTAGGTCTCCCTCTATCTTAGAATCACTGTTAGGATCATATTCTGAGCATGAATATGTAGGTGGAGAGTGTTTGCATTGCATTGCATCCAGACTTGATTTCAGTCCCTTAATGCCAAGTTTGACAGCCATGGCATTGTTCTGCTTTATTCTTTTCATGCGCGCAAGCTCATAATCATTATGATGTTGTTCAGAATCTGAGATTCATGAAAACATAAAAAGTAGTCAGATTATCTATGGAATGCATCACGGTTTCAACTCGGAGAGTGTCTCCCTATAAACCCCTGCATATGCAAAGTTCACCTCCCCAACCGTGCTGACCAGACCACACACAGAGATACACACCCGAGCGGCGAACATGCATTTTCAAAACTAATTTAGGAACATTTAGCTGACCAATTAAACAACTTTGTTTTAATAATATCATATTCGTATTTGAACAACTAAGCTTGTTTAGCTTGATGGGTGGAGCAGTGTTATTATGACACGAAGCATGTATTCTGATCGTATAGTGATCATAAAAGGGGGAAACTCTAAGCATATATTTTTTAGCAAAAGAGGGTTTCCCCTCTTATTTCTATTAAAGAAACCACCACGGAACCAACATGATCAATTAAACCCTAAGCATGATCAATTAAACCGTATTATGGCTGTGCCATGGCAGATTTGAAGCTGCAAACCGGAGAAATGATATTTAGCATCCATTGTTTGCTTCGAACTAAGAACTAAATTCTAAGAGCTGAAAAGAAAGTAGAGTAACCAAGTTAAGATCTATTTTCTGGTTGAGATCAAAAAGTTGAGGAGATATGAAGTACCACCTCTCTTGCGGTGCCGTGTAGGCATCAGGGGTGCGATGGTTGTCGGTGGCATTGAAGTAGATATGCGATGGTAGACGGGTGCATCGGGGGATAAGCCCCGTTGCGGTGGAAGAGAAGGTCGTGTGAGCGGCCCCGGCAAAGAGGACGACGGCACCGATGAAGCGAGAGGACACGATGCAAGGCTATTGGTCCGTCGCCGTGGATGAGAAACGTCCATCTCTAGCAGTGGACGTCCCGGTCTTGGTAGGCGCTCTGACATGGTGGAGGACGGTGGCGATGGATGTGGTGGAGGACGGCGGCGATGGATGGGGTGGCGGACGGAGGCTGGTGTGGGAATGGGGTGTTCTAGCGCAGACGGTGTATGAATGGGAAAATGGAGGGAGAGGTACGGGGAACCATGTTTTTGGGGCGCGCCTGTCTGAAATATGGGAAAGTTACGAACTTATCCCCCGTTTCAAATTTGGACGTCTCGTCGGTTGGGGATAGGATGATAATCTCGCATCTCCCAAATATTTGCCGGTAACTATTTCGGGCGAGGAGAGGGTGTTTTGCCGCCCACGGTTGGCGCCCACGGTGTATGAATGGAGCTGACGGGTAGGGCGGTTGTGTCACGTCTGATGGAAGTTACACATATGCCCCTATTTAAAATATTAGCCTACATCTATTTCGGACGAGGAGAGGGTGTTTTTTGCCGCCCACCGTGTATGAATGGGGAATGGAGGGAGAAATAGAGGTCTTTCGAACGAGCTTGAATCAAATGAGTTTTGCCGCCCATGTTCAACGCCCACCATGTCGGAATGGGCTCAGAGGCGGTCGTGTCACGTCTAATTGAAGTTACTAACCTACCTATTTAGAGCTGTGGAAATCGGGCCGATGGATTGTCTGTGTAATGAGTAGACAGTAATTTCCATCTCCCAAACACTTGGCTTCGGGTATCCGATGTGGGAGTGGACATTTTGCTGTTTCTTTCGAATTTTGGGACAATAAGCATCCACATTTACCCTGGCAACTAAATTCGTATCCATTTTGTATTCCTATATGAATCTTTATAAATCATTCTATGTGTTTTTATATATCTTCAAAAGGACGAAAAGGATGTATTCCACTGTCATATATGAATACGGTTTACAAATGCTGATACTCAAATTCAGAAACTAGAATCCAGTTTAAGGTGAATTCGAATATTTGGAACACTTCATGTCCAACTCAAATGTCACACGCAGCATAATGTGTACTCCCATTTAGATATGTACACAAGCGATGTATCAAGATTCAAATACCGAGTCAATCAACCAAGAATGTACGGAACTAACAGACATATAAACACTTATAGAGTATATGGATCAATAATATCAACTAACATACATAAGCCAGGCCGATGTACTTTTTTTTGGCTACAACAGCATCCTTTTTTTAGCCAGCATCTTGGCCCTTTCCGATGCATGCCACTTATGGTCCATCTATACTACTATTGTTGAATGCACATTCAGCCCGATTGGCATATTTGTAGGTCTGGCACAACAATCCAAATGAAATGTCTCTGAGTCTTATCAATTAATACAGACTTGTGCTCAAATAAAATTACAAATAAAAAAATAAAAAAACAATTATTACATGATCTCTAAAACAAATGGTTTGATTGATTACATGAACAGACAACACAAAGGTTATTCAACTATGGAAAGAACATTTCACCTATGATTTACCAAGTAGGAATTTAATTTCCTTTTTTCCTTCAGGACCTTAACAATCTGGCCAGTCTCAGCTTGCTTCGTTTTGAAATCCACCAAATATTTAATGGTTGTCTTGAGTACTGCTTGTGATTGTGTTGTTTGCTTCCTCAACATGTCAACTTCATCTCTAAGTGCAGAAGCAGAATCTCTTTCTACCACTAGTTTAGCCTTTAGAGCATCAGCAGTTGGCAATTCATAATGCACAATTGGGCCGGTGCCATTGCTGTGGGATGATGCAACGTCCATGGAGACCTCGCTCTTTGATCTTGGGCTAACCTGTTTTGCCATTAAAGTTCCGATTGGATTCAGAAAAGTTGAAGTTAGCAAAACATCTCAACTGGGAGTTATAACAGCAAACCAGTTAAACAAACAAGGAATTAAAGAGTTTCAATTGGATGCTAAAAGTAGTTATTAACATCATTGTAACCCGTTGTTGCAGTAGCAAAGCAGTTAAACAAACAAGTAGATATTTAAGTTAAGGCAAACAAGTAATTCTTAACAGTAAGTATCAAACACATAGATAGGCGCAGTCTACAATATGATTAACAGGCTGTGCCATTATGTAATCAGTAGCAAACTAAATTAAGCCAAGCAACGTAATTGAACAATTTTGCAATATGTGGCTAACTAAAATTCCGAGAAGCAGGTAATTGAACTTACGCTAGTTCTTTGTACAGGCACACTGCAACTTCTTTTTCGCTTACAAGGTTGTACGAAGGAGTCCATGGCATCAATTGCTTGGATACGCAGTCCCAATACTTCTTTCTTCCCACACTGCATGGGTAAGTCGAATGGTTAATCTGGTAAGATGGTGCGTCCTTGATATGTTATATGAGGACGTGTAGTCAGACTAGTTGTAGCCAAACACATCACACTGGCTTTTACTGTGTATTTCATGCGATTACTTTTGGCATATCGAGATCTAAGCAATCTACAATAGGATGAAAAGACTGGCATCCTTCACATTATTGGCGAACTCAGTTCATAGAAACAAGCAATTCAACCATTCTGTGGGTAAATCAAAAGCGCCACTAGAATATTTTTCACAATCCAATCATACACGCAAAAAGGGGCGATGCCACCATAGGGGCTGGTATGGGCGGCCGCCTCAGGTGGCTGGAAAGTGTGCACCTAGTTTGAGTGGTCCAGGTTGGCCCATGCTAGTTTTGTTCATCCCAACGCACGAGCAGGCAATCTAAAAAATGAAGAAAAATGTTTCAATTTGGATGGGCCAATAACATAAGTGCAAGGCAGGCCCTATAGCAGGCTCGCGGCCCAAACGAGCGCCTCCCATATCGATCGACACAGGAAAAATCCCAATTCATTCGCTCCAGCCTCCAGTCTGGTTCGCTCCTAACCTAGCCGCCGCTGGACAGACCGACACAGCACTTCCTCGCGCCCTCGTTGGAGTGCGGTCGCTGGGCTTCAAGCGAACGGAAGGACAAGAAGATGAAGATCCAATCCTGGGTGTAGCCTGCGTGGGAGGCAGCGGCGGCAGCACGGGCATGGCATCGAGCTTGCGCAAATGGACAGTCGTAGCTTGCAAGAGTAGCATGCGCAACGAGCAGGTACATCACATCCCTGATTATATCTAATTCAACTCTTCAATTTCTGGCCAATAGTTAAACCTGACGGTGTTGTCAAACTGCTTGTATGTAGGGAATCTATGAGAAAATGAAACCAATTTCTACTTATTTTATAACTCCCCCAATCAATACTGAACTGATTGAATCTGATGTATCTAATCAAGTTTCTGGTGCAAACATACAAGCTCATGTTGTTCTTGAGCCTGAAGTGTCTAATGAACAGACTGCTAATGAAGGATTTGATGCAAACATTTTACATGCTCCTGGTGATGAACATATAGTGTCTAATGAGGGATCTAATGCAAGCATTTTGCAAGCTCATTGAAGGATTTAGTGTCTAATGATGATCTACTATGTTGAGAGAGATAGAGATTTGCACGCATTGATGACAAGCAAATTATAGTGCATTTTCATAGCTTGAGGAAACGTCGAGGCCATCTACCAGAAAGTCCCCGTATCATGATAACATAGCATAAATACTTTTCTAATCTGTTGTTTCAAACTATTGGCATACTTGTGCAGGATAGATATATTGATATGCAGTTTGCGCACTGGCTATACGTGCAATTACACTTTGATATTTTCAGCCAGAGAACGAATAATTCAAGCAGGTATAGACCATGTTTGTAGTCCTTGTACACCATGTTGCATTTTGTGTTTTTTGGTGCTTGCATCATTTAGTGTTTATAATCTGAACTACTTTGGATCATTAGCTGGTTTTCAAAGTGCATGTAGCTTCACATTTCTCAAGTTATGTTGATTTCCGGAGTGCAAGTGCCTTCGTATTTTTTAAGTTAAATGTTCGCCGCTGGTAACTTGAATTCGTGGATCAGCCACTGCACACAAATCATACACGAATGCCAGTACGAATTAAATGAAATGCAGGGACTTTACGCTAGCTCGTTGTACAGGCTCACTGCAGCTCTGCTTGCGCTTGGGATGTTCCATGTACAAGTCCATGTTACCACTTGCTTGGATGTGCAGGCCTTGTGCTCCTTGCATCCCCATCTGCATTTTTGACACGGCGAATGGTTGATCAAATAAGAGGAATCGACCTTGATGTTGTACCGGAGGACAGATACTTACAAGGTTATACGGGTGTGCAGGATGTGTACCAGATCCCGTAGCGCCATCATGCTTCGCTAAAATATGGATTTGCTTGTTTCAGATGATATCTCCATAAGAAATAAGAGTTAAGGCCAGAGTTGCATAGGCGTGTAAGCTAAGAGAGCAGTGAAAGGATATCCAAACATCGTCGGAATAGTGCACAAGGGAGTGATGTGTGGATACCTATTTCGGGCCGGCGTTTGGGCATGCTCGCCTAGCTAGAGTGCGGGTCACTTAAGAGCCGTTGAGGGTGATGCGCTGGCATTGGCTGGCCGCGCACGGATGCAGATCTTGAGTGGCAGTGGAGCGCTACGATGCAGTGGACGAGACCTTTGGTGAAGCCCCAACGGCCTTGCGGGGCAGAGGTGCGACGATGTGCTCGGTGAAGTAGCCCCGGTGAGCTGGGAGACGGCGTCGGTGAAGCGCACCTGATACGGTGGAACTCGGTGTCTGTGAGGCACGTCGGTTGCGGCGGCCGACGTTGTTGGTGGACCACCCGGTGTGGTGGACGAGGGCGTAGATGAGGTAGCTCCGGTGCGGTGGTGAAGCGCGACCGTCGTCTTCGTCGTCGTCGTCCGGCACAGAGGTGGGGAACGATGGGGAAAGAGACGAGACGAGGGGTGATTCAAGGATTGGCGGCGAATTAGGGATTTGAGCAATCTGGGGCGGAAGCGGACGGTGGAGAAGAGAGATTTTGCAGGGCTGGAATTGGGGCCGCCAGATATTTCAATCCGAAATGTGGAAGCGCGAACTTATATTGTCGTCGTCCTTTTTTTAGGGGGGGTGGGTGGCTGGGTGCTACGCGTCCGTCCGACACACGCGACCACCCCGACAGGACTATGCTTCGGTGCCTTAAGGCACCTGCCTTTGTGTCCAGACATATGGGCCCAACAGGTGGCTGGCCCACATGTCAGTGACCCAAAGGCAGTTGCCTTTAAGGCACCGAAGCAGCGTCCACCCCGACACGACCCTGGTTTGCCTGGTGTGCCTACATTTGAGAATGCAAACGAATCTTCTTTCATTTGCAAACGAATCTGTATGTATTACCATGCCCGTGTGTTTCCTTGCAATAATTAGTCATTCGAAACGAGATACTCCATCCGTTCACTTTTGTAAGTCATTTTAGACAACTTAAAATGAACTATTTTGCACATTGTCTGAAATGTCTTCAAGGTCTTATAAAAGTGAACAGAGGGAGTACTATAAATTAATTAATGAGGAGTTATTTGAAAAAAAAATTGAAACGGTACCCACGCTAACGTGGATTAGAGTGTGTGTCACATAATTAGTTATTTGAATTAGAGTGTGTGTCACGTAGTTAGTTATTTGAATTAGAGTGTGTGTCACGTAGCGATCTCCAATTCTAACGTGGATTTCGCATTTCACTGTATCCACGCTACTTTTTTAATACAAATTCATATGTATATGATGAACACCATGATAGTGAGAAAACTTTTGGATGGATTCAAACATATGACCTACAAAATAGCACAACAAACTGAGTCAATGTCAACTTTTCGAAACTTAGTATGGCACGAATTCGAAATAATTACCTGTTTGCCTGGTCCTCGGTTCAAATCTTACAATGTACATCGAATTGAAACATCGATATTAAGTCTCGTACTATGTACATTCAAATGTTATTTTTAGCCCCCCCCCCCCCCCCCGCACAAACGCTACATACTTCCTGTATCGTTCAATCTTCCTCTCCTAACCACCTTAGGAAGCTATCGGTTTCCAACACACGTTCATTCTTTCTCTCCATGTTTCGATATCTAAGTCTCTCAACTACACAACCCCTTCTTCCACTCTGTTACCAAATGTATTTACCTCACACACCCGCCATTGCACCCCATGCCGAGCTCTCCCCCCCCCCCCTCTCCCTCTCACCCTCTCGCGCTAAATACATGCATTGCCTATCTAGCCCCCCAACCTCTCATGCATGCGCACGCATGCATGTTGTATATCTAGGTCACTCCCTCGAGACTGTCTCACTCTTTCTTCCGCATGGCGGGCCACACTCGCTCAATCTCGCTCTCTTTATCTGAGTCTCGTTTAACCTCGTTTCTTTCAAACACAAATGATATATCTCCCTGTTCGGGCCTCGATCGACACACTCTATACTCTCTCACGCAGATGGTCTATCTAGGTCAGTCCATCCAAGCCGCCACCACTCTTTCCACCTCATGGTGGGCCAGGCTCACTCAATCTCTCTCTCTCTCCGTATGTCTCAATTGACCTTGCTCTTTCTCGGACAAAAACGATATATCACCATGTTTGAGCCCAATTCGACCTATTCACATTGTATACTCTCTCACGCACATCGTCTATCTAGGTCACTCTCTCCAACCCGTCTCACTCTTTCGATCGCACGGCGACCCTATGTGATCGGTTGACCTTGCTTCCTCCCACACACAAAATATATCTACACGTCTGTGACTGGATCATCTCTCAAGCTCTATCTTACAGCCCTCACCCTTGCCAAAAAGCTCAATCGTACAATATCTCTCCAGAGCATATATATTGGTTCAATGAATGTCGGACCACACTCACTTTGTCTCTCTATCTATATGTCTCTCGATTGACCTCGCTTTCTCACACCGTATCTTCCACGCGTTGAAGCTACTACCTCTCCATCCCTCGCAAAGCCAGAGCTATTTACATTGTGAGGGGCACTCCAACCTTGGATTAATTTGTGTAGGCATTTATTCCAGTCGGTTTAGATTATATTTTCGTAGCATTCGGCCCACAACTACTCCAATCACCGTAGCTGGTAATTAAGCTACGGGGAGCACCTAATATGAGCACCGGGGAGCCGTTGGATCGAAGATGCAGCGGCACACACGAGGCCTGAATGTTTTATTTGCAAAAAAACCTTTGGAGAGTTTGGAAATTGCGCATAATTACAAAGACTACTCCCAAGCAATTGGATCTCACTTCTAACGGTGTAAAAACTCGTATCACCGTAGTATCTAAGCTGCGGGGTGGATGTGATATTCTATGTCGCTGTCATTTTTGTTCGTAAACTTGCAAAAAACGTGTAACTCGTGCCGTTACTTGTCTAACCGCGCAAAGTGTTTGTTCAAAAAAACCATCCTACACTGAAATATCGGAACAACACACTGGGGTCCCACTTGTCATTAATCAAATTTGGACCTAAAACTAACAAAACTGAAAGACGAGATTCGAACTAGCAACCTGGACTACAAAGCGTAAGTCGATAGCCTGAAAAAACGAACGGTTGTTGGCTTTGTCCCATAACTTGATTTTATACAGTACTTGCGTTGAGTAGAGTAGAGGGAGTGCCTCGTCAACACGTGCATGACCGTTATCTCACTTACTGGTGGGTCCCATCGTCTAACCTTTGCACGGGCACACACGAAGAGAGGCGGTAGCTTGCCGTGGTGTTATTACAACTAAAAAAACTTGGAAAATAGAAGAATCGCCTAGAACAAGAGACGTTGTGGCTGGTCGAGACGGAGCTAACCACATCTATCCTCCGTGCCACGTTTGCATGATGAAGTTGTGTGGCTAGTGGGCTATTTTCAACCGACTAGCTGGGTCCCGAGGTCGAACCATAGGTACTACGTCTGATACAGTATATTTTTACACGCACATTTTTCCTCCGTGCCGAGACGTGGCACACCCTACCGCGCGGTTTCGGGGTCCTCCCGGGTGGTGTATGCATATATTCTTCCTAACGTGGGACGCCCTACCACGCGTTTTCTAGGTCCTCCTCGGTCGTAGCGCCGAAGCAAGTAAATGAGTCGTCAAATCATGAAAGACCACCTTTCCCGCCGAGTACATCAGTGAAGCAGGGTGGCTAGCTAGTTGGGCTAGTTCGACCGATTAGCTAGGCCACCGCCACATTTGTTTTTTCACCCCTTTTTTATCTACTTGCCGGCAGGTAAATTTAAATATCCACCACGGCGTTGCTCTGGTGTTTGGGTGCGGCAGGATTTTTAATTTTTTTGATTGACGGGAGCAGGTGCGGCAGGATTTTTAATTTTTTGATTGACGGGAGCAGGCGCGGCAGCAATTAGTGACGATGACTCCGCATGTACCCACTGCTCCCTGATGTGAGAAGTCGTCGACTGGTGTTTTACCGTGGTGAAAACCAAAAGATTCCCCGCTCCCTCCGCCTTCCCATAGATTGCATTGCCTTTCAGCCGTTTCGCCCCCTTTGCTTCCACTCCCCATTGCTTCTACCTGGTGCCATGGCAGCGTAGCAGATCACGGAGTCCGAGGTGAGGCTCCTGACACAGGAGCTCCATGCCAAGGATGCGGAGCTCAGGGCCAAGGACGTGGAGCTTCATGAGCTCAAGGAGGAGAGGAGTGCCATGCTCCTCCATTATGTGCGGGGGTTCACAGAGCTTCAAAAGTGGCAGGCATCCACCACAAAGATGCTCGAGGCGTCAGCGGCATTGCTGCAGAAAGCGGGAGATACGATAGGCCGTCAGGGGATCCGGCTGGAGCGTGAGCGGGCCGATCGTGACGAGGTCCAGGATCGCCTCAGCCACTTGGTGAACCAAGTTGCCACGCACGTGTTGCGGCGGCGCGATGCCTACCGTCGTGCCAGCGCGACGATGCCGGCCGTCGGGCTAAACCCGTTCGACCACCCGGTCGACTTTAACGAGTTGCGGCTTCCTGACCTGGTCTCCTTCTTCACCTATATCTCCGAGGAGCTGAGTCGTCTTCGCACGATGGTGGGGGCTGAGCTGGACAAGGAGGGGTTGCGGGCTGCCGTCGCAGTTGCTGGGCGAATCCTTTCAGGGCTCCGTCACCGAAATCCATTCGTGCCATTGGACGCCGTCTTTGACGAGCTGGCTCCCGTCGACCGGGAGCGGGCTCTGGCCGTTGCACCCTGCATCACCAACTTGTGCGCCTCGAGAAGCAGAGGGGCTTCGGTGGTGTTTAGGTGCCCTCTGCATGGGCATGTCCATGTCTCAACGCAACATGACCGTTGTATCAAACTCAGACGGTGCAGATCAGTCACTGTAGCACAAAGTGTGTGTGTGTGTGTGTGTGTTTTGTTGCATTCTCATCTCAATATAGTTGTTTCCTCTTCGTGTATTTTTGTCAACCTACTAGTGTGGACTCATGCACCCTTCATGCACTCTGCCAAACACCCAAAAGTGGGCTGAGAAGGGAACTTTTGCTCCCATACCGTGCACCCTTCATACACCCTGCCTAACACTATTCGTGCTTCATATGGTTCATGTTTCATGGAGTACTGTAGCACCGTACTCTCCATGCATTGTGGACCTAGTTCTGTTAACATTGATCTCACCGTCCATTCTCGACTGGACAGTCAAAAACGTGGTACTATGTTACATATAGGAGTAGTTGACATGCGCACAACATCAGTTGTTATCGTCATATCTTACTACACTAGCAACAAGATTGTGTAGTACTGACGTATGAACCACTGCACCTGCCTAGTAGTAGGAGCACTGTGTATGTTCAAGTGGCGGCCGTGTTTCGCACTCCTCCATCGTAAGAGTGGAAACGCTTGCTGTAATCATTTTTTTTCTTCTGAAAAACAGTGGACACGCTCTACCGTGCAGATCCTCCTCCAGCAATGCACTAAATTACTCACTTTCGCCGACGTGTGGGACAGCCAGCATCGGGGTCCACCAGCCATGCACTAAATTACTCCGTAGTAGAGTGAAGGTAGACTACCCCGATCGAAGCGCCGCAGTAATGCCCAATGAGCCGTCAAATCACAAAAACCCCTCCTTTCCAGCAGTAAGTTGGACAGACGAAGCAACCATCATTTCACTCTTCTCTCTCAGCTTCCTCTCTACCCAACCCTCGCTTCTGCCTCATCTTGTTCCTCATTTCTTCAAGAAAACCCCGACCTGCTTCTGCCATTGTTCTTCTCTCCCAAAGAAGGAAAGGTGAGTGCATCAATGGTGTTGATTCTGGCCAAGGCCTGGTCTTGCAACCCCGAGACTGATCCTATAACTCCCTCTCTTTTCTTCTTTTTGGTTTGTGATTATGGTTTCTTTTCTTTTATTTCTATTTGACAGTTTCTTGATGGACGCTGGAGCACCGGCCGAAGTGATGTCTATGGCTCCAGCCAAAACCGTCGAGGCTCATGGTACGAAGAAGCACAAGCACCCCGCCGAGACTACCGCAGACAAGCTCAAAGCCATCGCCCTGTCCAAGCCCCCCTCTCCGGGATCCCTCATTAAGCAAGTCCAGGTAATATCTCTTCTTGACGATCTTTTTCTCGATCTTGATCGTGTTTTTTCATCTAACACGCAGTACTAGTACTAGTAGTACAACTTTCTGGGTGATCTTGCATGTGATTTTTGTGTGCCAAATGACGGTTCTAAATTCCTCTTTTGACCAAAACATGCGAGAGGTTAACACTGATTTCTTATAGATTACTTTCAACTACTCCCTCTGTCCCAAATTTCTTGTCTTAGATTTGTCTAGATACAGATGTATCTAATACTAAAATGTGACTTGATACATCCGTATCTAGACAAATCTAAGACAAGAATTTTGGGACGGAGGGAGTACTTTATGAACATCAATGCTACCTTTTAAGAGGGTATATTTGCCTCAGTAACTTGTGTTATGGATATTGCATGTAATCCCTCTGCTCTCATGCCTTTGAAGACATATTCTACTGTCTTTGTTCACTCATTTCTGTGCGTATATGTAGTCATATATGGAGTATAATATCGAAAATCATCTTATATTTCTGAATGGAGGTAGTAATAAAATATGGTTTCTGTTTGAATTAGAACCAGGTCCGCGGTGGAGATGAAGTTATCAAAGTCATGCCGTGTGAACTGGAAGACCTGATGATGAGTTCTACTGCTGAACTATCCAGCTGATGTGTCCTTGTCGCCACGTGTCCTGAACTAGTGTTTTCATGCAGCATTGTTGCCATGCGTGTTCTCGAGGCTGTACTTGACCACAACAATTTCCTGGTTGTGCCTTCGATTACGAAGGGTGTGGTTCTAGTAAAGCTTCCCAACAAATCTGATGCGGCATGTCTTCATCATCATGTTTATGAGTGGAAAGACCACTCTCTTAGGTTCTCCAAGGTTGACAAGATGGTGACGGTGCATGTAGACATCTCACACGAAGTCCATGGCCTAGTCAGTTATGTGGGGTTCATCCCATAGGTAGGTGGCAAAAAATAGTCTGCAGAGTTTAGTTAGTGCAACTTTGCTTATCTGTAGTAAGTACTATTGTTCAGTACTTGATTTGTGTTTGTGAACCCTGTATTGTTTATTAGTACTGCCGCTTTTGGTGTGTGGTCAGTCCTGAGAATGGTCTATGTTAATGTCTGTCCACTCAATTCAGTATGTATATTTTGAAGTATCCATATCATATTTTTTGTGAGGACGGTCTATCAATTATGGTTACACTCCAATATCTGTATGCATTGCAGGGATTATCGCACCCACAGGATTTTCAGCCCCATGGATGTTCGGTCCATACGATTTGTCACGGCCTTTGGACTGTCCTGCTTGTGGGAGTAGGCGGGGACCCTGCATGCCACGCGTAGTTGGACGATCAATCTTCTGTTTAGTACTTCAACATAGTGATTTCCTGGTAAGGATTCACTCATGTCACATCAAGTAAATCTTATTGATTTACTGTCTAAATCTTATTGATTTAATGTCATGTTTTCTTTCTTTTCCTGCAATTTTACGATGTAGGTTTTACCATGTGACATTCATCACAGAATAAACCGTTTGGTTTGCTCTACGATGGCTATTTTTCCAGGTTTCACTTCTTATGTCGTGTCAGTAACGAAGGCACTGTCCATCACTTATATTACTGGAAAAAATTGGATCAGTCTGTTGTCTGAGTACAAGCTGAATCCATATGATGAACTGCAGTTTGGTTTAACAAAAACGCCACAATTAGTCCTTCTCGCGTTTAAAAGAAATGAAGAAAAAAACTGGATCATGGTCATGGACCCTAGTCAAGTTAGAAAGCTGATCATAGAAGACCAGACATGATCGCCGTTGTCTCGCATAGATCGAGCACCAACAGTTGCTCTAGCACTGACAGCGGCAGCAGCTCAGTCTGATCCAGCTGAGGATTGGGCACCAACCGCGTCAGCGAATCAGTCTGATCTACCGGAGGATCGGGCATCGACACTGGAACTGGCACCTGCTCCGACACCGGCACCAGCTCTACAAGGAGCACCATCTCCGGCAACAGCAGTGGCTTCAGCACCTGCACCAACACTTGCACTTGCATCTGCTCCGGCCCGTGCAGTTTCACCGGCAACAGACTGGGCTGTAGTTCGCACTTCATATACCAGAGTCCTTACAAAAACCGACGTTTCCACCTTGGTAAGCATTGGCTGCCCAAGTGCTTCGTTCTTTTTTTCTTTCCATGTTGTTTCACATGATTCACTGTGTTGATCTAACTGTTTGGGTATGTCTTCTTGTTTGCAAACAGAGAATTCCTAGAGCAACGAGGGAGTCGTTCAACAATCCGGGCGACCGCGGCCAAGTTTCTCTTACCATGCGCAGCCTTGGTGTGAATGAACCTGCTCAATATATCGTAAGTACAAAGGATGGTCGCATGATGATTGATGCTAAAGGATGGTCAAGGTTCAAATCTAAATCATATCTTGCGGCAGGGGATGATGTCAAAATCGAACTTTCTCGGCAAGGAGAGCTGGTCCAAACCAACTTTGAAATTCTTCAGTAGCAGCACGCAACTGTCTAACTGATCTATCCTCCGAGAGATTTTGATGTAATAATCTGGCATGGTGAAACAAGTGTCCTGTGTGTATAAGTAGTACGATAGTATTATTTATCACATGGTATATCGTTGATAGAATTGCAACTCTGATTGCTGGTTAGGAATTGTCTTTCGATTTCATTCCAACAGCTGACGTGCTTTATTAAATTTTGTGTATTCGCCTTGCGACAGCATCTAAAACCAGCGCCGTATCGATCGCTTGCAATATGAAAAGCGCTGAGGTAGAACACATGGGCCCCAAACATGCAGGGTCGGCCTGCGGCCCAAAGTCCAGAACTTGGTTTCGAGAAGCACTAGCTCAGTGCAGAAGTGGCGTCCTCCTCCTGCTGTGGGTTGGGAGAAGATGAATGTTGATCCTGCGTTATCTCGCAATGGTGAAAGGGAAGCCCTGGCAGTTGTGAGCCGGGATCATACAGGATTATTCCTTGGAGCATCAGCACTGGTGTGCGAAAGTGTTACTGATCCAGAGATCCTAGAGGCAATGGCATGTTGCGAGGGGCTATCTCTGGCTCTTGACTTAAACCTGCAACAAGTTCAGATTAGCACCGATTGTTCAGCAACAGTCAAGCATATCGGAGAGGCATACTTGGGGCCCAGCAAAGTTATTATGGACGAGATCAAGATGAAGAAGAATATGTTCCAAACCATGGAGATCATACATGAAAAACGCGAGTGTAATGTTGAAGCGCATGTGCTTGCAAAAGTGCTACTTCTTTGCCCTGTGGACGCCATCTTTGGCTCACAGGAACCCCCGAAATTATTTGTATACCTATGACTGTTAATCTTCCATAAAGCATCTTTTATCCCTCAAAAAATCTGAGTATTATATCTTAGCTGAACCCCCATAATGCCCGTGCATTGCAGAGGGAGTATATTTCTCGGCAAGGTGAGCCTGTGATATGAAAGATTTGTATATTTCTTTACAGAGGGAGTATCTCTCTGTTAAAAAATATATTTATGTGTAACTAGTTACTCCTGTCTTTCTACTTCCTTTCGCTGATCTGTGGGGCAACCGGCAACGGGGTCCACGTGCCCAATGCACAAATTAGAGTGCACAACTTCACGGTAGACACACCCCGGTCGTAGCGCCACAGTAATGCCCAATGAGCCGTCAAATCACAACCCCCCCTTTCCATCTTTAGCAGTAAGCTGGACGGACGAAGCGGCAATATTTCACTGGGCCTCAATCCCCTTCTCCCTCATCTGCTTGTTCAAAGAAAACCCCCTCTCGGCGATTGCATAGGGTTTTCTCATGGAGAACCAGGTACGAATTCTTCATCCATCCCCGATAAACCCAAGTCCCTTGGTCGCAGGTAATCCTAGGATGGCAGCCACCGCCGTTGATGCATTTTTCTTCCTATTGAATCTAGTGTGTTTCATTTGCAGTGCCCGAAGTGCGAGTACCCTACAGGTTTCTGCGCCCTCGGCGAGACGCCACACTTGTTCCTTCTCATCCTAACACGGCATTTTGAAACGCGCACAGTATGTTCCTAGAATCCTCTTTTCTATCCGGGAGGGTGGGGTTTTTTTGAACATGCTGTGTTCTCATATTATTTTTCCTGCAGTGTATTATTTGCTCTACCAGAACACATGTACTCAAGATGCTCGGCCTTGCCATAACTAAATACACTAGTTTAATGGTCACAGTGAAGACAAGCCATGGATATAAGTTCCAAATTGGGTTCATGAACCAAGAAGATCGCTGCTTTTTTTATGGACGAATTTGGATAAACTTTCTCAAGTGTTACAGACTGAAAGTTGGCGCACAAATGTTGATGGAAATAGCAGAACCTGGTCTCATCTTCACTGCGATCTTCCACCCCGACGTCGTTCCAATTGTTCATCCATGTTAGTTTTGTATCTGGTTCTTGCTTGTTGCCTCGATTACTTCTTAATCCACCTATTATGCCTAACTAGTCACAATTTAACTTTAGAAGTAGCAACGAATCTCTCACGAAGATGCTACTTCTAACTAATATTTTCTTATAATTGGTGGCACGTGTAGGTTTTTTCAGAGTTAAGCAGTCTGCTCGTTTGTTACCCTGTAATAACTCAGCTGTTACTAATGGCACTAAAGTTGACTGGATTGACATCCACAAGTTCCTACACTTTATTGATCATCTTGAGGTCCTTGTGGGGCGTTTCAATGGTGGAAGGCCACGTGGGATATGTGTGCCACTGCTGCACTCGTTGAACAGGTCCAACTGTGTCGAGAAACTTATGGTACGAGTTGTTTTCTGTTATATATGTTGTTCATAAACTATTGCTTATACACAGTTTTACAGCTGTGATCTTCTTGAAACAGGAACTGCCGAGTTCTATTGTTCCTATACAGATGCCTGACCATGGTCGGGTCAGACTTGCGCTTGGTCACAACATGATGTTTATGTCGACCTACTCAATTCCCCTTGGAGGTGAAAAGATACTTATTCATGGGTGGTCTCAAATAATGAAGGCCCATCCATCTTGGAGAATAGGACAGAAGATTATGTTCATGCTTTTCCATGGCTCTAAAGCGAATATCCTGTTTATTGACCACGTTGCGAGATGAAGCCGCTTTCAGAAGGTTGTGGATGCGCGGGGTGGCGCCTGGGCCTTGTCCTGGGGCTTGGCGGCCTCACCCTTGGTTAACTGTAGGCAAAGTAGCACTGTTCGAGGCGTGCTTTGTACGGTTGAACCTGTATAAGTACTCATACCGCTTTCAGCTTTGGTTGTTAAGTTCCCCTGCTGGTTTCAGTTAAGGTTGTTAAGTACTCCTGCTGCTTTTACAGTCTATCGTGTTTCTTCAGTCCTATCTTCCTCCAGCCGCCAAAACCAAACCAGCGCTGGCGGGGCCGCCTGCTTCCGCCTCCCACGGCTGGCTGCGCCTCAGCGCACGCATCGCCGCCCCACCGACTCCTAAATCGTTAACGCCGACGTCCTTCGCACGCTTTGGTGCGCTCGCCACGGCGCCGCCCTCTCGCGTTGTCAACATGGTCAACAAAAAACAGGAATCGGCAGAAGTACGTGGAGAGGATCACAGTAGGGGCCCACCACGTCAACGTATGGAAAAATAAAATGCTTCCTCCTAGTGTTTTCCTGACATCTGGGACCCACGACATTGTGAGCGTATATAGTCAATAGACAAGAGAACAGCACAAGATCGGCTGACACCTGGGACGTAGCTACTCGAGCAGTATTTTTTTTGTTTGGTATTGTTGAGACGGAGCAGGGTTTGAACTGGGCTGTGGCCCGTCTAGCCCAGGCTTATTTTATGTTCACCATGTGACCAGCCCAGCTATTTTTTCTTTGTGAAAATGATCCTAGTTTATTTTTTCCGAAGAATACCCAATCCAGGCCTACTTATTTTTCTACGCCCTGATGGGCTGCAACTCTTTCAAGATGCCTGCAAATCTTGAAAGTAATATGAAATGGGTTGTAAATATAAAAACAGATGACAAATTGGCAATTACTTTATAATTTCTGAATTTTATTACATTTTCATATTCCTATTTCACTGGGCATTAACCTAATTTAAATATATCTTCAAAGTACTTTAAATCTGGCTGGACATTTCGGTATTAAAAATAGTTTGGAACCCACAGAAATATGCGAAATTGGCCCTGGCCAACCAAAAAACGACTGCAATAAATTGCATAAGAAGTTGCCATAAGCTATATATAAATTATTAAAAAAAAGAGGGAGTGGTCTGACTTGTGGGCCTGTTTAGTTGACGCGTATGCAAGATTTTTTTTAGTTATTATATACGTCAACAAACGATTCTAGCAGACGTAACCGTTGGATGTCAATCCAACGGCCGTCGTGTTTCTTCAATCTTTGATCTTCTTGCTCCAGCCACCAAAGCAGCGCTGGCGGGACCGCCTACTCCCGCCTCTCGTGGCCGGCTGTGCTGCCGCGCAGACCTCAGCGCCCCCTACTACTCCCACCACTGGCCAGGGCATCCCTCTACTCACCCACACCCCTTGTTATTCTGCAGCGACGGCAGCCTCACACCACAGCTGAACCGGTGAACGCTCGTACTCCTCTCCGCGTGGGCATCCACTGCCGCGTCTTCCCCAGCTCTGCATCGTCCCCTTCCTATGCCTCGCCGTCGTCCACCGCCGAGGTGCTCTTGGTGCGGCGTGGTCAATGTGGTCAACGACCGACTTCCATCAGAAGAGTACTGTACGTGGAGAGGCTGACAGCTGGGTCCACGGCAGCCGCAAGGAAGTGCCTCCTTATTACGCGGAAAATAATTATTCCTCCACCTGATAGCGGGGACCCACCGGACGGGCCACCAGTATTTTGCGAAAAAAATTGTTTCCCCCTGACTACTGGAACCCACCGGACGGGCCACCGTATTTCGCAAAAAAGACGTTCCACCCGCTGTCAGCTCGGACCCACCGGAAGTGCCTCCTTATTACACACAAAAAATGAATACTCCCCCGGCTAGCTGGGACCCACCTTGGTGGTAGGCTGACTTGTGGGCCTACTAAGTTGACGGGGACGAAGGGCTTTGTCAACTTAGTCAATATGAACGATTCTAGCTCCAGTGACCATACGATGTCCATCCAACGGCCGTAGTGCTTCTTCAACCTTTGGTCTTCTTGCTCTAGCCGCCCAAAGCAGCGCCAGTCGTGCCGCATGCTCCTGCCTCCCGTGGCCGGCTGTGCTGCCGCGGAGGCCTCACCGCAGCCGAACCAGTGAACCCTCATACTCCTCTCTGCGCGGGCTTCCACAGCCGCGTCTTCCCCGGCTCCGCGTCATCCCCTTCCTAGGCCTCGCCGTCGTAGTAGAGGCGCGCACGTGTCGTAGTAGAGGCGCGCACGTAGCATGTACACGTACGTACAGCGGCCAGGGTGCAAGAAAGAAAATACGGCCACATATGTGTACATACGGGCGGGGTCTCGAACGCCTACTCGCGCATACGTACGGCCAGGGCTCGTGTACATGGCTGGGTCAGAACGGAGAAACAACGTCGTCATCGTGTTCATGGGGAGGCAACGGAATGCGTCGTGTTCATGGGGAGGCAACGGAATGCGTCGTGTTCATCGGGAGGGCTTGGACGAAACAGGCGATGGAAACGAGGCCTGGCGTACCGCAGAACGGAGGAAACGGCCTTGTGTTCGACCAACCACGTTCGAAATGGGATCCTGTTCATCGGGAGGGGTCTGGCGTACCGCAAAACGGAGGAAACGGACCTCCTACGGTCGAAACGGGGGTCCTGTTGATCGGGAGGGGTGTGGCATACCGCAAAACGGATGAAACGGACTTGTGTTGGAGCGCTACGGTCGAAACGGGGGTCCTGTTCATCGGGAGGGGTGTGGCGTACCACAAAATGGGACTCCACGGGATACTGTTCATCGCCACCGTCGACCCCCTCCAGCCTCCACGAGCTACTGTTCATCCACCGTCGACCTCCTCCAGCCTCCACCGGCAACTGTTCATCCACGGGCTCCTGTTCATCCAGCCTCCACCGCGCGCTACTCCACCGGCTGCTGTTCAACCAGCCCTCTCCATGGGCTCCTGTTCAACCACACCTCCACGGGCTACTGTTCATCCTGCCCTCCACCGTCTACTGTTCATCCTGCCCTCCACGGGGTGGTCCTGTTCATCTAGCCCTCCACAGGGTCCTGTTCATCCAGCCCCAACCGGCTCGATCGACCGGGGTCCTGTTCATACAGAGGCAACACCAAGGGGTCCTGTTCATCCACCCCCACCGGGAACTGTTCATTCACCCCCCCCCCCCCCCCCCCGCAACGCTCACTGTTCATCCAGAGGGAGCATCGATCGGCTTCAGTTAGTAGCAGTAGCGAAGGAATCGCTCGATCGGTTTCAGTTCACAGCCATCGATCGATCGCTCGGGTTCAGTAACGCGTAGCCTGCAGTGCAATCGCTCGGGTTCAGTTAGAGCCCAACGCCTCGCTCGGGTTCAGTTAGAGCCAACGCCTCGCACACACGCGCGTACGTGTACGAGAGAAGCGTGCATCGCTCGGCCCCCAACCTCCCACCGTAACCGGGAACTCCCCGAAATTTTCCTCCCCCTCGCTTCTACCATGGTTTTTTCCGTCATGGACGGACCAAAGAATGTCATGCAGCTGCGTCTCCGGCCCGCCC
This sequence comes from Triticum urartu, assembly GCF_056163025.1. Classification (NCBI taxonomy): domain Eukaryota; kingdom Viridiplantae; phylum Streptophyta; class Magnoliopsida; order Poales; family Poaceae; genus Triticum; species Triticum urartu. Next base: position 355,869,719 of record NC_141876.1, on the reverse strand, counting down.
AGGACGAAAAGCCCATTTTCTGTCATGATTTTTTGTCATAGAAGTAGGACCCCACCACATCTATGATGATACCGGGTTTTGTCACAATTATCGTCATAGAAGTGTCATATGTATGACAGAAAAAAATTGTTTGACCCAAAATGTCACGGATGTGTCTTTTTTTGTAGTGTACGGTATGTATAATAGTATTTGTGCGCTCGCCGGTCGCACACGACCTCATTTTGTCGAGCGTGTGTGCCAGGAGGGCATATCCCCGATGGTTTCTGGGTCGTGTGGGAAGGACCCCCTATCGCCGTCACTCACTTGGCAACGGTTCTGAACATCATCGCGGAAAGGGGTTAAAACTGTTTGTATAGCACCGACGCGTACCGGTGGATGCAAAATGAGCCCTGGTGTCCGTCGCTCTATTTTCAAGGGAAGAGGAACCCAAAATGGCAGGGGCGAAACCACATGAGGCGCAATAAATTTTGGCTAAAAAGATGCCTCGATTTTCATGATTAACAAGACCTGACATATCCGCCCAAAGATCTGTTATGATGTCAGATGTGGATATCGAAATTAAGTGGAGTGATGTCATGATGTGGAATAACTAAGAAGCACTAAGTGTGGAAAAGCTGCGTGACCCGACAAATAGCTTGACCCGGACAAATAGTTTGAACGGAAGAAATGACGAGGACTAGAAGGATGAAAAGATGCCGGCTCAGAAAGAAATTTAGACCTAGAGCTTAATCCTTCACATTTTTCCTTATCTTATTTTCAGGATGGAGTTTAACATGGATAAATCCAAGCTAAACTGGGGGCTAATGTTGGGGATGTTCCCCATGACTGAGACCCGGCCAGGAGCATGGAGGCTACATAGGTCACCTCATTTTCCGAGTCATAATAGGGCGACAAGGGCTCAAAATCCCAGTATGAGACCCGGCAGGAGGCCAACTCATGAAGGTACCACTACGAGCCGGCTCGACTAAGAAGGCCGAGAAGGGAATTTGTCATAACTTGGAGGGCACGCCTAATAAGAGTTAGAGTAGGATACGGGTTAACAGTGTGACCCAAAATCTTCTTAAACCTAGGGACTCAACCTATTATATAAAGGGGAGCCCCTAGGATGAAAAGACTAAGTTGTAATCTCTCGGAAGCTAGGTCAGCGAATCCGCATCCTTGTAATCGAGATCATCATCAATATCAATCAAGAAGGAGTAGGCTTTTACCTCCACCGAGAGGGGCCGAACCTAGGTAAACTTGTGTCCTTCGTTCCCAATCAACTCTGTTCAAGCAAACCACCTAGTTGCGATGGCCTTAAGACTTAGACCTTTCACGAGGACATCTGCGTGACAAAACCACGACATCTCCCCTCCCACATTCTGATCCAATCTGGTGCAATGTTGAGCTCCAACAACCACTCTGGCTCCGACCTCAACTCTGATGAGGAGTTGGCCCATCGCATTGCCTTGGAGAGGTCCAAGAAGGAGACTGGGGCCAGCTCCGGATCTGCAGCGTCACTGCACTTCCCACGTCGGCGCAGCGCGAACATCGGAGCTGTAACATCCCAAAATTGTAAATTTTGGAATGTTATAATAAATAGATAGATTTGATTGATTGATTGATTGTTTGATTGATTGTGTGAAATTGAGTGGAATTCAAAACTTTTTGAAATTTAAATGAGAGGGAATAAAAGGACTTTCCCAAACTTTCATTTTTGCTTTTATGATCTCCATGAATTCAAATTCTTTTCAAACACAAAACCCTGGAGAGAAGATGACATGCTTCTTCCATTTATTTAAATGACAAGGGGTGTTGAAAATATTTGAATTTCATTTGAAAATATTTCCGATTCTGGAACTTTATCCAACTCAATGATTTTCATGAGAGAAGATAAAATGACTTCTTCAAATTATATGAAATATGAGTTGGGAGTTTCAAAGAATTAAATTCAAAGTTCTTTTGAATTTATTTTCAATTTGGAGTTATTTGAGTTTTATTCAAATAATTTTTCTCCAAAAATAAAATATATGGAAATTAGGGTAACATGATTCCCTACATTAGAAAATTGGAGAAAAATTAATTTGAAATCATTTTGGTATTTTTTTTAAATGATTTTGTTGGATTTTATTAGACCAGTAGCACTCTTTGAATTATCTGATTTTGTGTGTATTTTATTTAATGCTAGAAAAATGTCCATGTTGTTGGAAATCTTTTTTTGAAAATCTTGATATATTATATGCCTATATAATATTTTTAGTTATTTCGTTTTTATTATTTTAATTATCTGAAAAATGTTTATTAAAAAAAACTCTTCGGACCGACTGGGCCGAAGCCCAGCCGGCCCAGCGCCACGCCGGCCCACCTCGGGTCGTCCCTGATCTCCAGCGGGAGACCGAGCCCTGCACGACAGCGCCGCCGCGCCGCCATGGGACGGCCGTGCCGCCTCCGGCCTCCTCTGCCCCCTTCCCCAAGAAGCTTATCCCCTCCCCTATAAAGCCACCACCGCCCCGTTCCTCTCCTCCTCGCCGCTCGCGCCGCCTCGCCTCGCCCGCATCTTGTTGCCGCCGCCGCAGCGCCTCGCCGCGCCGCCGCCTACTACTGCTGCACAGCGCGCCGCCCCGCGCCGCCGCACCCCTTACCGCACTGCTCGCCCACGTCGCATCGCCGCCGCACTTCCCGCGCAGAGCCGCGGCCCGCTGCTCGCCGCCTCGACGCCGAGCCGCCGTCATTCGCCGGCGTTGACCGGAAAGGTAAAACCGCCCCGGTCCGGTTTTATTTAGGCTACGGTTTATTTTCGGTTCTTAAAAAAAACCCGATCAGTTGGTTATCCAGCGGGCGTTCGCTATTTAGGGTTCAGAAGCGAACGGTTTTCGTCTTATAGGCCTCCGCAGTTAACGTTCGCCATTTAGTATTTTCTTTTATTTCAGTTTTTAGCCAGGGACCCGTTTGTGAATAAATTATTTGCAGAATAGCCCCTGATCTTCAAAACACTATAACTTTTTGCTCGTTAGTCGGAATTAGACGAAACCAACGCCCACGTCTTCGTTATGATCTCCTATATCCAGTAATCCAACTCAAACATGTTTTTGAAAAGTTTAAAATTTGAATTAGATCAGATTTGGATTCAAACTTCGTTTGATCATAACTTGAGTTTCGTAGCTCCGTTTGAGTTGATTCTTTTTGCAAATCGAAGCTCTTGACCTAAACATTCTAATAAGGCCAAATTCACATAATTTTGGTACTGTTAGAAAATGTTTTATGTTGCAAGAGTTATTTGCTTGGTTTTGAAGTTTTCCGAATCGTCTTCTTCGTTCTTCCTGATCTTTTGAGTGATTGCTTATGTGTGGTTACTATTGCTTGCTTACGATAGATTGACCGGAGTGTGACGAGTAGAACTATCAAGAGTTTTGAGTGCGAATCATCTTCATCAACATTGCAGGCAAGTTCACACTTTGATCATATCCCTTTTCATACCCAGTTGTATTGCATTAGATCAATCCTCAAACATTGCATGATTAGGATCTAATTAAATTGTGGGTATTGGGAAGTAGTTGATGAGGTAGGAACCTATTACCCTGCATTCAAACCTTGGGAGTTACTATTACGTTATGCTTATAGTGCCATGCTATACTCGTAGACGTGGATTGGGTTTTGAGAGTATTCATGACAGATGTGAGATTGTAATTAATGGTTTACTTAAGGTGGCAACTTAAACACACATCTGGGTGGATTGAGGCACCGGGTTATTCCAGGATTGCCTGTCTAGGCACCTGGGTAGATCAGGATTGCCTGTTTTTTTTGGACCGCCACCCAGGCTCAAAGGGGTCATGAGTTATTCATACTAGAAACTTCCATGTGCAGCCAAAAGCTATTATGGGCTCTAGCATGGTTGACTAAGTCGTGCGAACTCTTACAGTGGTAGCCTAGCAGATGTAGGGGATGTAGGTGGTACGGTCTACCCATCGTAAGGTGCTAGCGCTTCAAAAAGACTATGTCTCGGTCATCCGTTTCTCAAACACCATGTAGTGCGAGAAATCCAACGGAGGAGATCGAGTCTTGTGGGGAAAAGTGCGCAAACCTCTGCAGAGTGTATAAACTAATCATGATTAGCCGTGTCCCCGGTTATGGACGTTTTGAGTATCTAGTACTTGGATTATCATGTGAATCTCATCATGTTACTCTAAATTAATTTTTTTGGGTTTATTGATGCTACTTAATTGGGATTGAGAATGCTGTCAACCATTCTCAATGTTCAACAACCACCATGATAGTTAACTAAAATATATTCCTTTGCAGTAGGGAAAAATTGGCTTTTCGCAAAAACTATAAGCATAGAGCTTTTCCACCAGCCAAATATGCATGTAGTGATAGCCTTTGTTCATCATTCTCTATGGTGTGAATTTGCCAGTACATTCAATGTACTGACCCTTTGTGGCTGCAACGTCTCATGTTGCAGGATTTCTTACGACGAGTAAGTGATACGTTAGGGTTACGATTTCTACACTCAACTTTGCCGTTGGTGTTGATGGGAATCCACAACCTTGTTACTTCCGCTATTTTGGATTGAGGTAATAGTATTTTACGTTACTTATACATGTGATTTACCTCTGTTATAAATCCTCGAGTACTGTGTGTGTCAGCATACCGATCCAGGGATGACACTTAAGCACAGAGACTTGATCCATTCGGGTCGGGTCGCTACAAGATGGTATCAGAGCACATGTTGACTGTAGGACGTGACCCTAGAAACTGGCAAGCCCATAGCAAAGATTTTTCTCTACAACTTTCCCTTTTCAAAAGATCTTTTACTTCTCTTCTCTTCTGAGCTTATCAAAAATTCCCTTTTAGTGAGACTATACCCCTTTCCCCTATTGACCACACGAAGATTCAACTAATGAGACCACTCCAAGATGTACAAGATATTGGACAACTAAGACCGCTTCAGAATGAAGAGGATTTTACTGTGCATCTGAATAATGGAAACTACAACGGTTGAAGACTCCGAAGACTAGGAGAATTTGAAGGCTCTGAAGAATTCCCAGATTTGTATGACCTAGGAAGGCTACCCTTATGGAACTTGACAGATTATGGAAGTTGTCAATGCCCGAGATCAAGGTGTATCGGAGAAAGACTGAAACAAGGAGCATGAGAACTCGAAGTTTTGTCAAAGAAAACCCTAAGGCAGGAGATATCAACTATGGAATGATAGCTCATGGGAATGACAAGAGCAGAAACACGGTTATCCGTGATGTCATCGCCCGCTGATGCTATTGTCACCGTGCTGAGTTAAGGATGCATTTCTTCAGAATGGATTTGATGGAAGAAGGCTGATGGAGCATCTATCAGCAAAGGATGCAGTTTTAACCTTAGCTGGTGTATCACCGGGATTTGGAGAATTACATCAGGAATTTTAAGATGGACCCGCAGGAAGCCGTATTTTGACAAGGAGCATTTCGTGAAGAACTCAGGACCCAAAAGTTGAAAGTAGCCAAGCTAGAGGAGCAAAACCTCGAGATACCGGAGATTCGTCAGGAACTGAAGGACAGTAGGACCATGGTTCATGCGAAGGATGTTGAAACTAGAAGTTTGGAATGCAACTCCAGAATATTAAAGGACGTCACGAGAGACTTCGCGTCAACAGAGTTGATCTGGCAAAAGAACTTGAGAAAGACAAGCATGATCGGAAGAAGCCATTGGAGGCATGAACAAGGCTTGAAGAGTTTGGAGACGTTGAAGATTTATTGACCTTTAGAAGACCAAACCCCTATTATATACCTACGTTAGATGCGACATTTGTGAGCTGTCATTTGTTTGATGCTTTTCCCGACAGCCACAAATAAAATCTGTCTTTTCAAAACTTTTGTTTGTATTGTGTGTATCCCTCTCTATCTCTCTTATCTCACCCCAAACCCATGGACCCAATAGAGGATGAATGGAGACGAACTCATGTTTTCCTGGACCGATAAGTCAATTGGAGACGGACCGATGGATTCAGAACATGGAGGATCACATGGAGAATAACCCTATAGTTGGAAATGATATGACCCAGCATGCTCTTTAGTGCTTTGAAAGAGGTGCTGGTACTTGGTGGAGGATATACCAAACCATGAATGGATGGCAAGGAGTAACCACTTGGAGAGAATTTAAGTTGACTATGCCAAAGCCTCGGTTTGTGTCCCAGAAGTTGAAGCCTTATGGAAAGGATATGAAGAAACCTTGTGCATGCAAGATTTGTGGAGAAATCGGACACACCCATAAAGAACGCAAGTATGAGTGCCCTAATTGTGAAGGAAGTCACCCAGTTGAAGAATGCCCAACTAGGCAGATTACTTGTTTCTTGTGTGAAGGGATTTCCCACTATCTTACTCAGTGTCACATTTACCCCATGGTACGAAGGACCATACAACAGAAGAAAGAAGTAAAGAAAGGAGCCCTTATGGAAATTTTAGAAGAACCCGTGATGAAGGAAGATGTGGAGGACACACCTAAAGAATACCCGAGTAAACCCTGCACTAAGTCTTGCTATTCATGTGGAGAAGAAGGACACATCTCCCAAAATTGTTTGAATGGGGATCTAGTAGAATTCCCGACAGAGGAAGTAGAGTATGACCCACAAGAAATAGAAGCCATGATTGGCATGGAAAGGTCTAGGAAGAGAAGCAGATTGGATTCTAGGAAGGACCTGAGTCATATCACCTGTTACAGGTGCAAGGAGTCAGGGCACTACCTCAATAGTTGCCCAAAAAGGAAACCTCGAGACTTGTCAGAAGTAATATGTTTTAATGGAGCAGGGCACTTTGCCAGAGAATGCCCTAAGGGGAAGGAAACTTGTGCTAGATAGTCGAGTTTGCAACAAAAGAAATGGAGTAGTAGAAGTGAAAACATTTTTCTTCTATATTGAGGTGTTAAGTTGAGACATGTAATGGAGAAGCGAGAGATTGTAATCATTTGAGAATGAATAAAGTAGCATAGTTGGTACTGATATGGATTTTATGAGTTGTTACTCTATGAAGAAGGATTTTGACCATTTTGAGGATAAGAGAAATATGGTCTATGGAAGATTTGTGCATTTTAAGGGTGGTAGTACCCTATAAGAACCGTTGACCCCTGGAAAAGATAAGGATACTCCACTGAGTGGATTTTGGACAAAATGAATACGAGTTTTGTCTCGATATGTGTAATGCCCCAAGAGTATGTGGGATGAAGTTGGAGACCGTTAGTTGTTTGGACCAAATGTGATCAAGGAGTCAGAAGAGAATGTTAAGTTGATTCGAGATAGACTGAAGGTAGCTCAGTCCAGGTAGAAGAGTTATGCAGACTTAAAAACGCAAGGAGGTAGTCTATGACATTGGAGACAGAGCATGTCTTCGCGTGTTCCCTCTGCGAGGAGTTAAACAATTTAGAGTTAAGGGACAGTTAGCCCCGAGATTTGTAGGACCATACCGAGTTTTGGAGCGTAAGGGAGAAGTGGCCAATAAGTTGGAGTCACCCGAAGGACTGTCAGGAGTTCATGATGTGTTTCACATTTCCCATTTGAAGAAGTGCCTTGCAGAGATGGCCAATATTCCCCTGTAAGAACGCTTGACTCTGGAAAGGATAATGATGTTCCATGAAGTGGAATATGGACTCCATAAGTATAAGTTTTTATCTCGGTATGTGGGATACCCCACGAGGATGAAGAGATGAATTACTATTGGATATAAAGGAGGTATGATGTTGGAAATATGGATCAATGGAAACTCCATGATGAGTCTGAGTAATCATGTCCTAGTTTGGTGCCAATAGAAGGAAGGAAGACAATACAATTGGAAGGATTTATGAATACTAGGAAGTTGGAAGTTGGAATAATGATCAGTTGCCCGATGATAAGTTCAAGGACTACAAGTGATGGGCCATAACCCACAGGCCCCAGGACCTGCCAAGAAGCAAGCACATTCTTGCTCAAGGAAAAAAACCCTGGAGGAAGATACGACGTTTTATCGGCAGACAATTTTATAGGAGTAATGCAAAACCTGAGAGTTGTGAAGGAACGATAGATGTTTGTTTGGCTTGCAGAATCCATGGAATTATCCGAACTTAGTCGTCGACAAGAGAAATTCTGCAATGCTTGTGAGGATGACTGAGTGTTAGTATGCGAGATTCGCTAAACTGTATACATGGTAATGATTTGGGTGCGGGATGGATTGATCACCATACCGACTTACTCTTATTGTTCGCCTTGATATATGGGATGGTAAATCTGAGTGACTTACCTATAGTAGAGAGACAACGATCAAAACCTTGTTTAAACCTTAGAATGGTATAAGTATTTTTTTCCCTTGTACACGGCAGCTGTTGCCAATCGTAGGACATACGGTGAGAAAAAAAGCCTAGACCCATTTCCTGCAGGAGAAACCATAAATGGTTGACCACCATGAGATATCGATAGTTGTTTAGTATTAGCGCCAGACCCGTCAGCTAAGAAGACCCAGTCTTGGAAGAACCTTACCTAGATGAAAGACAGAAGAATTGAGGAAAAGTTATGCCACTACCGGAAGAGCTCAGAGAAGGAATTTTCTCGAGGATCTGAGAAGACCGACACTGTCAAGAATAAGGATGGAGTATATGAGTTTTGATGGAACAGTAACCATGCTTCTAAGGGTGGTAGCACCCCAGACCCCGTGTGACGATCGATGGATTTTGAGAAGACCCTGAACCTAACCTATTTCTTTCTAGCCTCTCCGAATCTCGAGGACGAGATTCATTTTAAGGGTGGTAGGTTTGTAACATCCCAAAATTCTAAATTTTGGAATGTTATAATAAATAGATAGATTTGATTGATTGTTTGATTGATTGTGTGAAATTGAGTGGAATTCAAAACTTTTTGAAAGTTAAATGAGAGGGAATAAAAGGACTTTCCCAAACTTTCATTTTTGCTTTTATGATCTCCATGAATTCAAATTCTTTTCAAACACAAAACCCTGGAGAGAAGATGACATGACTTCTTCCATTTATTTAAATGACAAGGGGTGTTGAAGATATTTGAATTTCATTTGAAAATATTTCCGATTCTGGAACTTTATGCAACTCAATGATTTTCATGAGAGAAGATAAAATGACTTCTTCAAATTATATGAAATATGAGTTGGGAGTTTCAAAGAATTAAATTCAAAGTTCTTTTGAATTTATTTTCAATTTGGAGTTATTTGAGTTTTATTCAAATAATTTTTCTCCAAAAATAAAATATATGGAAATTAGGGTAACATGATTCCCTACATTAGAAAATTGGAGAAAAATTAATTTGAAATCATTTTGGTATTTTTTTAAATGATTTTGTTAGATTTTATTAGACCAGTAGCACTCTTTGAATTATCTGATTTTGTGTGTATTTTATTTAATGCTAGAAAAATGTCCATGTTGTTGGAAATCTTTTTCTAAAAATTTTGATATATTATATGCCTATATAATATTTTTAGTTATTTCGTTTTTATTATTTTAATTATCTAAAAATGTTTATTAAAAAAAACTCTTCGGACCGACTGGGCCGAAGCCCAGCCGGCCCAGCGCCACGCCGGCCCACCCCGGTTCGTCCCCGATCTCCAGCGGGAGACCGAGCCCCGCATGACAGCGTCGCCGCGCCGCCATGGGACGGTCGTGCCGCCTCCGGCCTCCTCTGCCCCCTTCCCCAAGAAGCTTCTCCCCTCCCCTATAAAGCCGTCGCCGCCCCGTTCCTCTCCTCCTCGCCGCTCGCGCTGCCTCGCCTCGCCCGCATCTCGCCGCCGCCGCAGCGCCTCGTCGAGCCGCCGCCCGCTGCTGCTGCACAGCGCGCCGCCCCGCGCCGCCGCACCCCTTGCCGCGCCGCATCGCCGCCGCACTTCCCGCGCAGAGCCGCCGCCCGCTGCTCGCCGCCTCGACGCCGAGTCACCGTCGTTCGCCGGCGTTGACCGGAAAGGTAAAACCGCCCCGGTCCGGTTTTATTTAGGCTACGGTTTATTTTCGGTTCTTAAAAAAAACCGATCAGTTGGTCATCCAGCGGGCGTTCGCTATTTAGGGTTCAGTAGCAAACGGTTTTCATCTTATAGGCTTCCGCAGTGAATGTTCGCTATTTAGTATTTTCTTTTATTTCAGTTTTCGGCTAGGGACCCGTTTGTGAATAAATTATTTGCAGAATAGCCCCTGATCTTCAAAACACTAACTTTTTGCTCGTTAGTCGGAATTAGACGAAACCAACGCCCACGTTTTCGTTATGATCCCCTCTATCCAGTAATCCAACTCAAACATGTTTTTGAAAAGTTTAAAATTTGAATTATATCAGATTTGAATTCAAACTTCGTTTGATCATAACTTGAGTTTTGTAGCTCCGTTTGAGTTGATTCTTTTTGCAAATCGAAGCTCTTGACCTAAACATTCTAATAAGGCCAAATTCACATAATTTTGGTACTGTTAGAAAAAAATTTATGTTGCAAGAGTTATTTGCTTGGTTTTGAAGTTTTCCGAATTGTCTTCTTCGTTCTTTCTGATCTTTTGAGTGATTGCTTATGTGTGGTTACTATTGCTTGCTTACGATAGATTGACCGGAGTGTGAGGAGTAGAACTATCAAGAGTTTTGAGTGCGAATCATCTTCATCAACATTGCAGGCAAGTTCACACTTTGATCATATCCCTTTTCATACCCAGTTGTATTGCATTAGATCAATCCTCAAACATTGCATGATTAGGATCTAATTAAATTGTGGGTATTGGGAAGTAGTTGATGAGGTAGGAACCTATTACCCTGCATTCAAACCTTGGGAGTTACTATTACGTTATGCTTATAGTGCCATGCTATACTCGTAGACGTGGATTGGGTTTTGAGAGTATTCATGACAGATGTGAGATTGTAATTAATGGTTTACTTAAGGTGGCAACTTAAACACACATCTGGGTGGATTGAGGCACCGGGTTATTCCAGGATTGCCTGTCTAGGCACCTGGGTAGATCAGGATTGCCTGTTTTTTTGGACCGCCACCCAGGCTCAAAGGGGTCATGAGATTATTCATACTAGAAACTTCCATGTGCAGCCACAAGCTATTATGGGCTCTAGCATGGTTGACTAAGTCGTGCGAACTCTTACAGTGGTAGCCTAGCAGATGTAGGGGATGTAGGTGGTACGGTCTACCCATCGTAAGGTGCTAGCGCTTCAAAAAGACTATGTCTCGGTCATCCGTTTCTCAAACACCATGTAGTGCGAGAAATCCAACGGAGGAGATCGAGTCTTGTGGGGAAAAGTGCGCAAACCTCTGCAGAGTGTATAAACTAATCATGATTAGCCGTGTCCCCGGTTATGGATGTTTTGAGTATCTAGTACTTGGATTATCATGTGAATCTCATCATGTTACTCTAAATTAATTTTGTTGGGTTTATTGATGCTACTTAATTGGGATTGAGAATGCTGTCAACCATTCTCAATGTTCAACAACCACCATGATAGTTAAATAAAATATATTCCTTTGCAGTAGGGAAAAATTGGCTTTTCGCAAAAACTATAACCATAGAGCTTTTCCACTAGCCAAATATGCATGTAGTGATAGCCTTTGTTCATCATTCTCTATGGTGTGAATTTGCCAGTACATTCAATGTACTGACCCTTTGTGGCTGCAACGTCTCATGTTGCAGGATTTCTTACGGCGAGTAAGTGATACGTTAGGGTTACGATTTCTACACTCAACTTTGCCGTTGGTGTTGATGGGAATCCACAACCTTGTTACTTCCGCTATTTTGGATTGAGGTAATAGTATTTTACGTTACTTATACATGTGATTTACCTCTGTTATAAATCCTCGAGTATTGTGTGTGTCAGCATACCGATCCAGGGATGACACTTAAGCACAGAGACTTGATCCATTCGGGTCGGGTCGCTACAGGAGCTGGATCATCCCGGCCCATGCTCAGCTCCAGCTGGAAAACACAGTCCTCACCGTCCCCTTCCCCGCCGGTCTCTCCTTTGCACATGTGATAACCCACAAGTATAGGGGATCGCAACAGTTTTCGATAAGTAAGAGTGTCGAACCCAACGAGGAGCTAAAGGTAGAACAAATATTCCCTCAAGTTCTATCGACCACCGATACAACTCTACGCACGCTTGATGTTCGCTTTACCTAGAACAAGTATGAAACTAGAAGTACTTTGTAGGTGTTGTTGGATAGGTTTGCAAGATAATAAAGAGCACGTAAATAAAAAGGTAGGGGCTGTTTAGATTAATAAACAATAAAGTAATTATAGCGAGTGTGGAAAAGTGGTGGTAGGATTTGCGAAATTGTCCCTAAGCAATTGACTGCTTTACTAGACCGATAGCAAGTATTATGTGGGAGAGGCCACTGCTAGCATGTCATCCCTGACTTGGAATTCTATGCACTTATGATTGGAACTATTAGCAAGTGTCCGCAACTGCTAACGTTCATTAAGGTAAAACCCAACCATAGCATTAAGATATATTGGTCCCCCTTCAATCCCGTATGCATCAATTTCTATGCTAGGCTGAAGCTTCTGTCACCCTTGCCCTCCAATACATAGTCCTATCAACATACAACTAACCCTATGGTGTGATCCACGCACGCTCTCATATGATGGGCACCAAAGGACAGCAACATAACCACAAGCAAATTAAATCAATCATAGCAATTCATCAACCACCGATAGGACAACGAAAATCTACTCAGACATCATAAGATGGCAACACATCATTGGATAATAATATGAAGCATAAAGCACCATGTTCAAGTAGAGGGTACAGCGGGTTGCGGGAGAGTGGACCGCTGTAGATAGAGGGGGGAAGGTGATGGAGATGTTGGTGAAGATGGCGGAGGTGTTGGTGTAGATCGCGGTGATGATGATGGCCCCCGGCGGCATTCCGGCGCCACCGGAAGCGAGGGGGAGAGAGCCCCCCTCCTTCTTCTTCTTCCTTGACCCTCTACCTAGATGGGAGAAGGGTTTCCCCTCTGGTCCATGGTCTCCATGGCGTGGGAGGGGCGAGAGCCCCTCCGAGATTGGATCTGTCTCTCTGTCTCTCTCTATTTCTGCGTTCTCAGATTCTACCCTTTCACCGTTTCTTATATTTCCGGAGATCCGTAACTCCGATTGGGCTGAAATTTTAACACGATCTCTATCCGGATATTAGATTTCTTGCGGCGAAAGAAGGGCAACAACCGCCTTACGGGGTGGCCACGAGGGTCAGGGGCGCGCCCCCTGGCCTCGTGGCCATCTCGGGCATCGTCTCGCGTGGATTTTTCTTCCCAAAAATCATATATATTCCAAAAAAATTCTCTGTCGGTTTTTATCCCGTTTGGACTCCGTTTGATATGGATATTCTGCGAAACAAAAAACATGCAACAAACAGGAACTGGCACTGGGCACTGGATCAATATGTTAGTCCCAAAAATAGTATAAAAAGTTGCCAAAAGTATATGAAAGTTGTAGAATATTGGCATGGAACAATCAAAAATTATAGATACGACGGAGACGTATCAGCATCCCCAAGCTTAATTCCTGCTCGTCCTCGAGTAGGTAAATGATAAAAAAGATAATTTTTGATGTGGAATGCTACCTAGCATAATCTTGATCACATATCTAATCATGGCATGAATATTAACACGAGTGATTCAAAGCAATAGTCTATCATTTGACATAAAAACAATAATACTTCAAGCCTACTAATAAAGCAACCATGTCTTTTCAAAATAACAAGGCCAAAGAAAGTTATGCCTAAAAAATCATATAGTCTGGCTATGCTCCATCTTCACCACACAAAATATTCACATCATGCACAACCCCGATGACAAGCCAAGCAATTGTTTCATACTTTTGACGTTCTCAAACCTTTTCAACTTTCACGCAATACATGAGCGTGAGCCATGGACATAGCACTATAGGTGGAATAGAATGGTGGTTGTGGAGAAGACAAAAAGGAGAAGATAGTCTCACATCAACTAGGTGTATCAACGGGCTATGGAGATTCCCATCAATAGATATCAATGTGAGTGAGTAGGGATTGCCATGCAACGGATGCACTAGAGCTATAAGTGTATGAAAGCTCAAACTGAAACTAAGTGGGTGTGCATCCAACTTGCTTGCTCATGAAGACCTCGGGCATTTGAGGAATCCCATCATCGGAATATACAAGCCAAGTTCTATAATGAAAATTCCCACTAGTATATGAAAGTGATAACTCAAGAGACTCTCTATATGAAGAACATGGTGCTACTTTGAAGCACAAGTGTGGTAAAAGGATAGTAACATTGCCCCTTCTCTCTTTTTCTCTCTTTTTTTTGGGCCTTCTCTTTTTTTGGCCTTTCTCTTTTTTTTAATAAAAATTTTTTCATCCGGAGTCTCATCCCGACTTGTGGGGGAATCATAGTCTCCATCATCCTTTCCTCACTGGGGCAATGCTATAATAATGATGATCATCACACTTCTATTTACTTACAACTCGATATTACAACTCGATACTAGAACAAAGATATGACTCTATATGAATGCCTACGGTAGTGTACCGGGATGTGCAATGATCTAGCGTAGCAATGACATCAAAAAACGGACAAGCCATGAAAACATCATGCTAGCTATCTTACGATCATGCAAAACAATATGACAATGAATGCTCAAGTCATGTATATGACGATGATGGAAGTTGCATGGCAATATATCTCGGAATGGCTATGGAAATGCCATGATAGGTAGGTACGGTGGCTGTTTTGAGGAAGGTATATGGTGGGTTTATGGTACCGGCGAAAGTTGCGCGATACTAGAGAGGCTAGCAACGGTGGAAGGGTGAGAGTGCGTATAATCCATGGACTCAACATTAGTCATAAAGAACTCACATACTTATTGCAAAAATCTATTAGTCATCGAAACAAAGTACTACGCGCATGCTCCTAGGGGGATAGATTGGTAGGAAAAGACCATCGCTCGTCCCCGACCGCCACTCATAAGGAATACAAACAATAAATAAATCATGATCCAACTTCGTTACATAACGGTTCACCATACGTGCATGCTACGGGAATCACAAACCTCAACACAAGTATTTCTACTAATCCACAACTACTCACTAGCATGACTCTAATATCACCATCTTTATATCACAAAACTATTGCAAGGAATCAAACATATCATATTCAGTGATCTACAGGTTTTATGTAGGATTTTATGACTAACCATGTGAATGACCAGTTCCTGCCATCTCTCTAAATAGATATAAGTGAAGCAAGAGAGTTTAGTTATTTCTACAAAAGATATTCATGTGCTCTAACAAATATAAGTGAAGCAAAAGAGCATTCTACAAATGGCGGTTTTCTATGTAAAGAGAAACAGGCAATCCAAACATCAAATGATATAAGTGAAGTACATGAAGCATTCTATAGAGCCATACTCAAAATATATAAGTGAAGTGCATAGAGCATTCTATAAATCAACCAAGGACTATCTCATACCAGCATGGTGCATAAAATAAAAATGAAAACTAAATGCAAAAGACGCTCAAAGATTGCACATATCGCATGAACGAAACGAATTCAAAAACATACCGATACTTGTTGAAGGAAGAGGGGATGCCTTCCGGGGCATCCCCAAGCTTAGATGCTTGAGTCTCCTTGGATATTTACTTGGGGTGCCTCTGGCATCCCCAAGCTTGCGCTCTTGCCTCTCTTCCTTCTTCTCACATCGAGACTTCTCGATCATCGAACACTTCATCCACACAAAACTTCAACAGAAAACTCGGTAAGATTCGTTAGTATAATAAAGCAAATCACTACTCTAAGTACTGTTGCAAACCAATTCATATTTTGTTTTTGCATTGTAGCTACTGTAATATAACTTTTCCATGGCTTAATCCACTGATATAAATTGATAGTTTCATCAAAACAAGCAAACTATGCATCAAAAACACAATCTGTCTAAAACAGAACAGTCTGGAACAATCTGAAAATTCACCATACTTCTGATACTTGAAAAATTATTCCAAAATTAGGAAAAATTAAAAATTTGTATAGAAAGACATTGCAAAAAGAATCAGAACCATTTGACATTCCAGTAAAAAATGTAAAATCGCTCACTACAGCCAAAGTTTCTGTCCTGCACCATACAAACCAACAAGCATTGTAAACATCCTAAAGGCAAACCATGGCACATTATTTTTATAATACAATGGAATTGTACAAGGGGATAATTATTTTTGTTGAAAATTTTATGTAATCAAGATTCACAAAGTTTTAGTGAGCATGAACAAAGTTCAAGGAGCTCTCCCACTTCAACAATGCTTGTCTTTCTCACTTTCACTTTCCTTTTTGAAAAAGTTTTGGGTTCCCCTCTTTATTTTTGTTGTTTTTAAACTATATGAAAGCACTCAACAGAAATAAATGACTCTCTACAACTTCTGGGTTGTCTCCCTGGCAGTGTTTTCTTTAAAGTTATTAAGCTAGGCATACAGTGCTCAAGTAATGGATCCACCCGGATCCCAAGGTATATCAAAGCCAATTTTAATTAACAATGATTTATAATTCAGTAGTGAGCACAAGGTAACATATATCATGCAACAACAAAGTCTAACTCTCTTCCTATGCATCGGCACGTCATAAAAGAACAATTCGTGTACACAATGTAAAGGCCAATGCATAGTATGAACAGTTTCTTGCAATTTTGTTGTATTGGAAACATAAAGAGGCGGAGATGTAGTTCCTCTCTCATAATAATTGCAAGTAGGAGCAGCAAGCACATGCATATTATATCTATCAAAATCATCATGTGTAGTAGTAAGATGCAACCCATCAATGTAATCCTTAATAAGGGCAAACTTCTCCGATATAGTGTAGTCGGGAGAATTCAAAAAGATAATAGGACTATCATGCGTGGGTGCAATAGCAACAATTTCATGTTTAACATAAGGAACTATAGCAAGTTCATCTCCATAAGCATAATTCATATTGGCATCTTGGCCACAAGCATAGCAAGCATCATCAAAAAGGGATATTTCAAAAGAATCAACGGGATCATAGCAATTATCATAGCATTCATCCTTCGGTAAGCATGAAGGGGAATTAAACAATGTATGAGTTGAAGATTTACTCTCATTAGAAGGTGGGCACGGGTGATCAATCCGCTCTTCCTCTTTTGTTCTTCACTCTCCTCCTCATCTTTTTCATCCAATGAGCTCACAGTTTCATCAATTTCTTCTTCCATAGACTCCTGCAAAATATTAATCTCTTCTTGGACAGCAGAGACTTTCTTAATAAGCGCATTAATATAGGAATTATATTCATAATTATCATAGCAATATTTTAGAATAGCTAAATTTTCAGGCCTATAAACATCATCATCAAAAGCTTCATACTTTTCAAACAAAGATTCAATTTCATAAGCACCCTTAAAAGCAACAAATTCTTCTATTTGTTCCACATCATAATAATCATATATACCATTAGCATAAGAAGCTAAGGTTTCATTATCATTAAATTCACATGAAAAGGGAAGGTGTGGAGCCTTCATCCTAGAGCAACAAGTATAATCATATCTCAAGCATAGTTGCCTAGCATACCAATACAATATATAAATTCGATCCCATAATAGTTTCCCTTTTTGTGTCAAGCGATAATCCCTAAAGTATTCACGTTGATCCAACGTTACTCCCATTACCAGATTGAATGAGGTTTTCTCAGGATTATCAAAGTGGTACATAATACTTTTCACATATTGAGCATCGAGGGTTTTAGGAGGTTCCCCATCTCCATGAGTAGCAGGCACACCTAATTTTTTTGGTATTTCATGTTCCATATCCATAATTAAAGATAGAGAACAACTAAGAAAAGCAAATAAAAATTACTTAGTGATAAAGCAAACAAGCACACATGAGAATATTCACCCCACGCTATTGCTCCCCGGCAACGGCGCCAGAAAAAGGTCTTAATAACCCACAAGTATAGGGGATCGCAACAGTTTTCGATAAGTAAGAGTGTCGAACCCAACGAGGAGCTAAAGGTAGAACAAATATTCCCTCAAGTTCTATCGACCACCGATACAACTCTACGCATGCTTGACGTTCGCTTTACCTAGAACAAGTATGAAACTAGAAGTACTTTGTAGGTGTTGTTGGATAGGTTTGCAAGATAATAAAGAGCATGTAAATAAAAAAGGTAGGGGCTGTTTAGATTAAGAAACAATAAAGTAATTATAGCGAGTGTGGAAAAGTGGTGGTAGGAGTTGCGAAATTGTCCCTAAGCAATTGACTGCTTTACTAGACCGATAGCAAGTATTATGTGGGAGAGGCCACTGCTAGCATGTCATCCCTGACTTGGAATTCTATGCACTTATGATTGGAACTATTAGCAAGCGTCCGCAACTACTAACGTTCATTAAGGTAAAACCCAACCATAGCATTAAGATATATTGGTCCCCCTTCAATCCCGTATGCATCAATTTCTATGCTAGGCTGAAGCTTCTGTCAGCCTTGCCCTCCAATACATAGTCCTATCAACATACAACTAACCCTATGGTGTGATCCACACACACTCTCATATGATGGGCACCAAAGGACAGCAACATAACCACAAGCAAATTAAATCAACCCTAGTA
Source organism: Triticum urartu (assembly GCF_056163025.1). Classification (NCBI taxonomy): domain Eukaryota; kingdom Viridiplantae; phylum Streptophyta; class Magnoliopsida; order Poales; family Poaceae; genus Triticum; species Triticum urartu. The sequence goes on along the minus strand of NC_141876.1, from coordinate 355,851,158 downwards.
ATTCATCAACCACCGATAGGACAACGAAAATCTACTCAGACATCATAAGATGGCAACACATCATTGGATAATAATATGAAGCATAAAGCACCATGTTCAAGTAGAGGGTACAGCGGGTTGCGGGAGAGTGGACCGCTGTAGATAAAGGGGGGAAGGTGATGGAGATGTTGGTGAAGATGGCGGAGGTGTTGGTGTAGATCACGGTGATGATGATGGCCCCTGGCGGCGTTCCGGCGCCACCGGAAGCGAGGGGGAGAGAGGCCCCCTCCTTTTTCTTCCTTGAACTTCTCCCTAGATGGGAGAAGGGTTTCCCCTCTGGTCCATGGTCTCCATGGCATGGGAGGGGCGAGAGCCCCTCCGAGATTGGATCTGTCTCTCTGTCTCTCTCTGTTTCTGCGTTCTCAGATTCTACCCTTTCACCGTTTCTTATATTTCCGGAGATCTGTAACTCCGATTGGGCTGAAATTTTAACACGATCTCTATCCGGATATTAGCTTTCTTGCAGCGAAAGAAGGGCATCAATCGCATTACAGGGTGGCCACAAGGGTCAGGGGCGCGCCTGCCCCCCTGGGGCGCGCCCCCCTGCCTCGTGGCCCCCTCGGGCATCGTCTCGCGTGGAGTTTTCTTCCCAAAAATCATATATATTCCAAAAAAATCTCCGTCAGTTTTTATCCCGTTTGGACTCCGTTTGATATGGATATTCTGCGAAACAAAAAACATGCAACAAACAGGAACTGGCACTGGGCACTGGATCAATATGTTAGTCCCAAAAATAGAATAAAAAGTTGCCAAAAGTATATGAAAGTTGTAGAATATTGGCATGGAACAATCAAAGTTTATAGATACGACGGAGACGTATCAACATGCAGCGATGGGTGCTAGTCCCCGCCCCTCTGCCGCGCATGTGCATTCCGGAATCGAAGGCGCGCGCCGCGAGAGGCAGCGGACAAGGGAGAGGGAAGCGGCAGAGCGGTTGGTGCGCTGGCCACTGGGTGCCGGCGGAGCCCAACGAGGACGAGTGGCTCCTTGCATGGGTCTGCCGTTGGTCGCTCACGACAGCAGAGATGGACGCTCGCCGCCTGAGGCCAAAGAACGCATGGTGCTCCAGCTAGCCATAGAGAAGTCGGAGGGTGAGGCAAAGGAGGCAGCAGTGGATGCGGCTCGGTTTGCCAAGATGAAGCGGCAATAGGACAAGGCCATCTGCCAAATGAAGGGCCTGATCGTCCTGTACTCCTCCGATTCCGACCTCATTCAGCGACGACAACTCCACCTCCTTCGACGACGACCAAAATCCTCCAATAGCCGCAGACGCGTATGATATGTCTCCAACGTATCTATAATTTTTGATTGTTCCATGCTGTTATATTATCTATTTTGGATGTTTCATGGGCTTTAGTATGCTCTTTTATATTATTTTTGAGACTAACCTATTAACCGGAGGCCCAGTGCCAGTTTCTATTTTTTTTGCGTATTTCAGTGTTTTGCAGAAAAGGAATACCAAACGGAATCCAAACGGAATGAAACCTTCACGGTGATCTTTCTTGGACCGAAAGCAAACCAGGAGACTTGGAGTGGAAGTATGGAACTCCATGAGGTGTCCACGAGATAGGAGGGCGCGCCCAGGGGGTAGGCGCACCCCCACCCTCGTGGGCCCCATGAAGCTCCACCGACGTACTTCTTTCGCCTATATATACTCTTATGCCCTAAAAACATCAGGGGAGCCACGTAACCACTTTTCCACCGCCGCAACCTTCTATACCCGTGAGATCCCATCTTGGGGCCTTTTCCGGCGATCTGCCGGAGGGGGAATCGATCACAGAGGGCTTGTACATCAACACCATAGCCTCTCCGATGAAGCGTGAGGAGTTTACCACAGACATTCGGGTCCATACTTATTAGCTAGATGGCTTCTTCTCTCTCTTTGATCTTCAATACAAAGTTCTCCTCGATGTTCTTGGAGATCTATTCGATGTAATACTCTTTTGCGATGTGTTTGCCGAGACGCGATGAATTGTGGGTTTATGAAATTGATTATCTATGAATATTATTTGGTTCTTCTCTGAATTCTTATATGCATGATTTGATATCTTTGCAAGTTTCTTAGAATTATCGGTTTAGTTTGGCCTACTGATTGATCTTTCTTGCAATGGGAGAAGTGCTTAGCTTTGGGTTCAATCTTGCGGTGTCCTTTCCCAGTGACAGTAGGGGCAGCAAGGCACGTATTGTATTTTTGCCATCGAGGATTAAAATATGGGGTTTATATCATATTGCTTGAGTTTATCCCTCTACATCATGTCATCTTGATTAAAGCATTACTCTGTTCTTATGAACTTAATACTCTAGATGCATGCTGGATAGCGGTCGATGTGTGGAGTAATAGTAGTAGATGCAGAATCGTTTTGATCTACTTGAAACGGACGTGATGCCTATGTTCATGATCATTGCCTTAGATATCTTCATAGATATGCACTTTTCTATCAATTGCTCAGCAGTAATTTGTTCACCCACTGTAATACATGCTATCATGAGAGAAGCCACTAGTGAAACCTATGGCCCCCGTGTCTCTTTCTTATTATATTGCATATCTTTTATTATTGCATCTCGTTTACTATTTCGCAATCTTTACTTTCTCGTCTATACAACAAAATACCAAAAATATTTATCTTATTATCTCTATCAGATCTCACTTTCGCAAGTGACTGTGAAGGGATTGACAACCCCTTTATCACGTTGGTTGAGAGGTTCTTGATTGTTTGTGCAGATACTAGGTGACTTGTGTGTTGTCTCCTACTAGATTGATACCTTGGTTCCCAAAAACTGAGGGAAATACTTACGCTACTTTGCTGTGTCACCCTTTCCTCTTCAAGGGAAAACCAACGCATGCTCAAGAGGTAGCAAGAAGGATTTCCGGCGCCGTTGGCCGGGAGATCTATGCCAAGTCAAGACATACCAATTACCCATCATAAACTCTTCTCCCTCGCATTACATTATTTACCATTTGCCTCTCGTTTTCCTCTCCCCCACTTCACCTTTGTCGTTTTATTCGCCCTCTTCCATTCATCTCTTTTCGCTTACCTCTTGTGTGTTCGTTCTTAGTGCGGTTTGTTGCCATCATGTCTAAAACTGGGGAGGTTATCATTGGAAAGGATAGTAGTAACGATGAGGGAAACTTTGATGCTTTTAATAATCCTCATGAAGAACCTACTATTTTACACACTAAAAAGTTTTGAATTGGTAGTGGTAATATTATTGGAAAAGGAGTTATTCAAGTTTTCTTTACTTGCGCCGGTGCTTTGCCCACTATGGACGGGTCTATTCTCCATAAAACTAGTAGTCTTGCGGATGCTATATCCTTGCTCGTGGTTGAACTTGAAAGACAATTTATCCACATGCATCCTTGCATACAAAGGATTTTTCTAGAATTTTCCAATATTGAGCATTCTTCTGTTAAGCGATCAGCTACCATATTTTTAGCTCATGTGTTCAGATTTATAATAAAAGAGGCCAACGAAATTTTTGCGCATTATAGGGTGGATGCCGGCCGTCCCCCCATAGAAGCAATCTTTTTTTATCAAGAAGACATAATGCGTTTGCGATCTTTAGATCATGTTGATTTTAATGAAAACCTTAGAAAAAAGGTTCCCACCGATGTTCTAGTTGATAGGATTTCTGAACTTAATGATAATTTTTCTATCCAAAACAATGGGTTAGGTTTTTCTCTTGAACAAAGCCTCATGACTTCTTGTCAAAAGAATGCTTATAATGATCAATTGGTTGTGCAATATGAGGTGCCAAAGGAGGAACCAATACCTCCCGAGCTTGATCTTGGGGACTTTTGTCCCATTAAATTTAGTCCTTTTGATTACTTTTGCCTACCACAAATAAAACTTGTTGCTGAACGTAGGGAGTATGAAATGAGTTTTCGCGATTTGCCCTATCATTATCATGGCAATACCTAGATCTATTCTTGCATTTATGCCTAGCTAGGGGCATTAACGATAGCGCTTGTTGGGAGGCAACCCAATTTTATTTTTGTTCTTTACTTTTTGTTCCTGTTTAGTAATAAATAATTTATCAAGCCTCTGTTATGATTGTGTTTTTTATGTTTTAATTAGTGTTTGTGCCAAGTAAAGCCGTTAAGATCTTCTTGGGTGATTGTTGTTTGATCTTGCTAATAAAAACAGAAAGTATGCGCTCACGAAAATAATTTCTATTTTTTAACAGAGAGAGATAAAATACCAATTCCAACTGAAGTAGATCAATATACAAATTTTCCTGGTCTTCCTAATTTTTCAGAATTTTTGGAGTTACAGAAGTATTCGAAACCTACAGATTGCTACAGACCGTTCTGTTTTTGACAAATTCTGTTTTTCGCGTGTTGTTTGCTTATTTTGATGCATCTATGGCTAGTATCAGGGGGTATGAACCATAGACAAGTTGGAATACAGTAGGTTTAACACCAATATAAATAAAGAATGAGATAATTACAGTACCTTAAAGTGGTGGTTTATTTTCTTATACTAACGGATCTCACGAGATTTTCTGTTGAGTTTTGTGTTGTAAAGTTTTCAAGTTTTTGGGTAAAGATTTGATGGATTTTGGAACAAGTAGTGACAGGAGCCTAAGATTGGGGATGCCCAAGGCACCCCAAGAAAATTCAAGGACAACCAAAAGCCTAAGCTTGGGGGTGCCCCAGAAGGCATCCCCTCTTTCGTCTTCGTCTATCGGTAACTTTACTTGAGGCTGTATTTTTATTCACCACATGATATGTGTTTTGCTTGGAGCATCTTGTATGATTTGATTCTTTTCTTTTTAGTTTAACACAATCATCCTTGTTGTACACACCTTTTGGGAGAGGCACGCATGAATCGGAATTTATTAGAATACTCGATGTGCTTCACTTATATCTTTTGAGCTATACAATTTTGCTCTAGTGCTTCACTTGTATCTTTTTAGAGCATGGCGGTGATTTTATTTTATAGAAATTATTGATATCTCATGCTTCACTTATATTATTTTGAGAGTCTTTTAGAACAGCATGGTAATCTGCTTTGGTTAAAAAACTAGTCCTAATATGATGGGCATCCAAGTTGGGTATAATAAAAACTTGCATATATATAAAGCGTGTTGAATAGTAGAAGTTTGATACTTGATGATTGTTTTGAGACATGAAGATGGTGATATTAGAGTCATGCTAGTGGGGTAATTGTGAATTTGAGAAATACTTGTGTTGAGGTTTGCAAGTCTCGTACCATGCACGTATGGTAACCGTTGTGTAACAAATTTGAAGCATGAGGTATTTTCTGATTGTCTTCCTTATGAGTGGCGGTCGGGGATGAGCGATGGTCTTTTCCTACCAATCTATCCCCCTAGGAGCATGCGCGTAGTGCTTAGTATTTGATGACTTGTAGATTTTTTTTCCAATAAGTATGTGAGTTCTTTATGACTAATGTTGAGTTCATGGATTATACGCACTCTCACCCTTCCACCATTGCTAGCCTCTCTAGTACCGCGCAACTTTCGCCGGTACCATAAACCCACCGTTTACCTTCCTCAAAATAGCCACCATACCTACCTATTATGGCATTTCCATAGCCATTCCGAGATATATTTCCATGCAACTTTCCATCATTCCATTTATTATGACACGATCCATCATTGTCATATTGCCTTGCATGATCATGTAGTTGACATCATATTTGTGGCAAAGCCACCATCATAATTTTTCATACATGTCACTTTTGATTCATTACACATTCCGGTACACCGCCAGAGGCACACATATAGAGTCATATTTTTGTTCTAAGTATCGAGTTGTAATCTTTGAGTTGTAAATAAATATAAGTGTGATGATCATCATTATTAGAGCATTGTCCCATGCGAGGAAATAAATAAATAAAGAGAGAGAAAGGACAAATAAAAAAGGGAAGTCCCAAAAAAAGAAAAAAAGAGAGAAAGAGAGAAGGGACAATGCTACTATCCTTTTTCCACACTTGTGCTTCAAAGTAGCACCATGATCTTCATGATAGAGAGTCTCTTATTTTGTCACTTTCATATACTAGTGGGAAATTTTCATTATAGAACTTGGCTTGTATATTCCAACGATGGGCTTCCTCAAATGCCCTAGGTCTTCGTGAGCAAGCAAGTTGGATGCACACCCACTTAGTTTCTTTTGTTGAGCTTTCATACATTTATAGCTCTAGTGCATCTGTTGCATGGCAATCCCTACTCACTCACATTGACATCTATTGATGGGCATCTCCATAGCCCATTGATACGCCTAGTTGACACTACTAGGGAAAACCTTATACACATAATATTAGCAGCAGTGCGGCACAAAAAGAAGCGCGCGGTCAAGGAAAACGCGCTACTGATGCAAATTTAGCAGTAGCGCTTGGGGACTAAATCGCGCAGCTACAAAAATCCACCGTCAGTAACCAACACCCTAAGTTTAGCAGCAGCACGGTGTCACGGGGCGCGCTACTGCTACAGAAATAGAAGTAGCGCGCTTTTTGCTTAGGTCGTTGCTGCTAATTTTGAAATTGTCCACACGGTTGGCCCCATTTAGTAGTAGCGCGTGCAAGAAACACACGCTGCTGCTACGCTATTAGCAGTAGCGCGTTTTCGCTCCCACGCTACTGCTAAGTCGCATGACCCCACCACCTTTTTCCACCCACCCATCCTCCCCTCCCCCATCCTCCCTTTCCCCTACCTACCATCCTCCCTCTCTCACTCTTCTTCTTCCTCAATACTTCTCCCCCATTACTCTCCCTCTTCTACCTACCTTTATCTCTCTTCATTACTCCTAGTTAACTACACACCACCTCCATTAATGCATCTCACTTCTCTTTTTCCTTCCCCCTCCACTAGTTGAAGTTGTCTCCTCCCAAATTAGCTAGTTAGGTAGATGTAGCATTTAGTTAAGTGGCCTATTTGCCCCCTATCTAGATCTATCTTTGTCAAGAAGAGCTTTGTGCACTTTTGATCTCCCTACATCATCATTTCCACCGTGTGCTCGATCTCGAGATAGAGGTGATTAAAATTTCATGCTTTTGCAAAATTGAAATATGTGTATGTGTGTGTGATATGATAATTGGGCAATATGATGGAAATTGTGTGTGTGACATGAGTTGACGCCAAATTGTGCTTTTGAGTTGCCTATGTTTTTCCGAAATGTCGGTTTATTTATGTTTCGGCGAATTCCGGGCAAATTCTAGATCTATATGTCCTATTTTTAGGGAAGGTCATGCCGAATTTTTGTATGACTTTGATGCATGCACGCATTTTTATAATCAATTTGTTTATTATTACCTTGCAGACGTTCATGATGGTTAGTGGAACGATGGTGGACAGGTGGTTGCGGTCGGCGGTGTAGGACATGAAAGAAAATAACCAGACAGAGGTTTTATGTCCGTGTCGAAAATGCAAAGGAATAGTTTGGCTCGACCCCTATGACGATGGTCGTGTCGAAGCGCACCTGCTCATGACTAGTTTCATGGATGGCTATACTCGGTGGATAATTGAAGATGAGGATGATGATGTTGAGGACGCCGATGGGGCAGGCAATGACGACACGGGGCAAGATGAAGAGATGATCGATAATGGCGGCGGGGAAGAGGCCGGACATGGCAGCGGAGAAGGGGCCGGACATGGCGGCGGAGAGAACATGGACTCCACGCAGCAGAGTTTGTCGGTACTAAGTTCAATCGTGCGGGACCCTCATGTTCAAGCACTGCTTCGCAAGGAGACGAGTACTGAGAGAGCTGCTTCTAGAGAGGAGGCTAAGCTGGAGCAACTGGTGGTAGACTCGAACACCCCATTGTATGATGGTTGCATTTCTGAGGTGACCTGCTTGAGTTTCACGCTCCAAGTCCTGAAGACGAAGGCTAAAAACAAATGGACCGACACTAGCCTCGATGAGCATCTCAAGTACCTAAAGGATGTTCTTCCCGCGGGGAATCTATGTCCTACTAGTGTTGATGAGGCCAAGAAGATCGTGTGCCCTCTTGATCTGCGGCACGTTAGATACCATGCATGCATCAACGATTGCATAATTTATCGAAAGGAGCACGCGGAAAAAACAAGTTGTCCGGTGTGCAATGCTTCTCGATACAAGAAGGCCGGGAAGAAATGTCCGCAGAAAGTTGTATGGTACTTACCGATCACTCCCCGTCTCCACCGGTATTTCGTAGATCCGAAGGAAGCAAAGCTAATGCGCTGGCACGAGGAGAGGAAGAAGCCCGACGATGGAGATGATCCGAAGCTGAGACAAGTCAAGGATGGAAGCCAGTGGAGAGTGTCGGGGATATACCCCGCGGTATGACCCGGCTGGAGTTGTAAACCGGCTGGGACTTGGTAAACCGGCAGATGGTAAACCGGTGGAGAGTTAAGACAGAGAGTCAAGACAGATGGCTAAGACAGACGGTAAACCGGCTGGTGTTAAACCGGCAGATAATGTTAAACTGGCAGACAATGTTAAACCGGCAGATAATGTTAAACCGGCAGACAATGTTAAACCAGCAGACGTTAACAAGCCCAGAAAGGGAAGTCAAAATAGTTTAAGTTAAAGTCCGAGTTGGACTCCACATGTAACCCGCCCCTTCAACATATATAAGGAGGGGCAGGGCTCCCCAAAAGGGAGAAGGGGGACAAGTTCCACAAGTTGGACAAGTTAGGTTTAGACAATAGCTCTCGAGATAGAGCATATTTGTAACCGTGATCATCATCATCAATATCAATGAAGCAGGATGTAGGCTTTTACCTCCACCGTGAGGGGCCGAACCTGGGTAAAACATCGCGTCTCTTGTCCCGCTCAGCCCCTCTCAAGCTACCACATAGATGCGTTGGCCTCGCGACTAAGTCCTCACACTAGGACATCTGCCGTGACAATTTCACGATAGTTGGCGCCCCACCGTGGGGCCTGCGCACGGTGGTGTTAAGTTCTTGGAGAGATCTCTTTAAGGATCGAGAAGCTCACGATATATCAGATGGAGAAACGCCAGCACGGAAAACGCGCAGGGTAACCCGGCGTGAGATAGCCTTGGACAGAGCCGGCACGATCATCAATTTTATGTTCAGAAGCATGATTAATTTGAGGTTCGCAGATACAAGATTTGAGTTGAAGAAAATTTAGGGTTGCATGACGCGCGTCGATGTGATCAGACGATCCGTCGAAACCGGATCAATTTTCAGTGTATTGCCAAGACGGACAAAAGTTCTCCGCTGCAATACCTCGTACGCGGCCACCGAGTCGCTTCAGGACAGATTATTATTTTTTATTCTCTGAAAGGAAACTATGCACAAAGTAAATCGCATCCAGGGCAGCTGATCATGATGGCAACAAAAGGACTAGAGTAACAGCCCTCGATTTGGATTTACACGGAAAGTTAAAAAAGAAAAGGGGGTGGAGCCACGATGGGAAGTTGATAACGCCACAGAGTCGGTCTCCGCCACGGAATCGCTTCGAGTGCCTGCTGCCTCTGCGGCTGAGACGAGCAGCGGCACTTCCAACCCGCCGGTCCGCGACCTGCCTCGCCTCCGCTACCGCAGTTCTGCTTGAGCCGTCTTTCTCGCTGTTCTTAAGCCGCCGCTTCGCTGAGAGCCGACGCCTCCGAGTTGCCATTTCCGTCGCCGCGACCTCAAGCCGGCCATGGCCCGTGGTTAGTCTGGACCCCACCTCCCGTCCGAGTTGCCGTTGCAGGCCTCACGCCTCCACCGCAGACTCACCTCATGGGGAGCAAAGGAAAAGCTGCAGCCCGATGCAGTGTGCCAGTACGAGGCAAATCAGGAATCTGCTGCTAATAAACAATTCAATCATGGAGCATCAATCAAGTAGAAGGTGCTACATATACGTACATCTAGGATGAGATTAGTAGTATTCCTTGGCAGTTTGGAGTAACAGTACGTACCACCACTTGGATAAATAAAAAAGCTGTTATAACAACAGAGCTCGCACCAATATCGGTGCCATACACCGCCAGGTCTAGACAGCATAAAGCCATAAACAGACCAGAGGCCATGTCATCACCTGTCCGCAGAACGCTGTCTGGCGAACATATGTGTCAGCGTGTAAGGATATACATCAACTTCAGTCACATGATGAAGATACAGGAATAAATTTCCGGTGCTTTGCGTAAGTCAATCGGACTATATTGATTCAAAGGAAAGTGCTAATTGGTCGGAAAACAAATGACCCGGAGGGTCGTGCTGAGCCGCCTGGTTTCAAGCTCCGCTATGGTCGCGCTTCAAGTCGCCGTCTTCACCGTTGCCATTGCGACCTCGTGCTGAGCTACTACAGTCGGCCTCATTCCGAGCTGCCGCGGTCTTGAGAGTGGCTAAATTACCGTTGAAATTACTAGAGGTGATTCATAGACGCTATATATGACTTATCTATCGTCCAAACAAATCAGGTGATATCAATCCAAATTTGATTTATTAGCACATGTTGTTTTTGTTAAAAAAACAAGTTTATCTTTGCCTTGTTCTGCAATATTGTTTATGCAGAGCGACAAAAAGTGATATTATACCGGGGAGATGAAGGCACGCCAACATCTTTCGGCCCAGGTGGTCGTCGTTATTCAACGAACAACCGCATCGGCTTACAGCGTCGTGGCCGTCTCTCACGACCGCACCGGTTTACAACGCCACGGCTGACTCTCCGGTCCACACCGGTTTAAAACGCCGCGGCCGAAAAATCTGTCAACACCCGCGGCCGACTCGGCCGCGATTGTTTTCAGTTTCACCACGGTGATCATCAACTTCGCGGTGATAATTGCTGACCTGACGCATTAGGTGAAATCCATCCAGCATATTTTTATAAATTATATATTGCTTTCTTAAAAGAGCAATTACTCCGGTTTGCCAGTTGTCCCATGCAGGATTCAAACCGGTCTATATCACGGTTAATTATGAAGAATCTCAAGCCAACTCCTCAAGTCGCCTTGAGACTCGGAGGCTACAATGATATGACTGAGCAAAGGTTGTCGGCTTTTCAGTGAAGTCAAGAACTCCAGGATGCTGGAGGGAAAGATAACCCGGTCCCGGAGGCTACTACCATATGGATGAAAATTTAAGGGCCGTCAGAAAATTTCCGGTTCAAAATGAAGAATGCCGGTTTAAAATCCGGTTCAATGGAAATTTGTTCTCCTACGAAGCTCTGAAGCTCTCAAATCCGGTTTAAGAATTTTCGGTTCAAAAGGAATTAACTTCTCGCAAGTTCGAGTTGAAAGGCCGTCAGAAAATTTCCGGTTGAAAATGAAGATTCCGGTTTACAATCCGGTTCAAGAAGAATTTATCTCTTGCAAAAAGTTAAAGGTGGCCAAAGAGGACCTGCTGCCATGATGCGCGGTTCAAACATGGGTATCCTGCCTTATTGGCTTATCATATTATTGATCACTTGGGGGCTTGGTTGTATCTGAACCATAGCTACACCTCTTGATCGGCGCAATGCCACAGCATCACTTGGGGGCTTGGTCGTATCCGAACCATAGTCACACCTCTTGATCAGCTCAAAGCCAAATCAATCCGGGGCCAAAGAGAGTGTTGTAAAACAACAACTCAAACATAGGCACCCACTGAGCACAGCTCAAAACGTTACTTGGGGATTCTTTGCTATCGAAATGAACTTAGAATCTACACTTGTAATGGGCTATCAAGCCATGGCTTGGAAGCCTGGTGTATACACCTAAAACCCTGGGTTATCCTGCCTCTTTAAGTAAGTCACTCCGTCCAGGTAAACCTGGTATGACCCATCGAACGTTTCACAAGTCAATCCCATGGACCCTGAACTTGTTAAAGTTAAATCGGTGATTGGTTAAAGATTGAGGTCCATCTTAAAAAGGCTTTGCAAAATGGTTTAACTTAGCGGCCTGGCAGGCCATGAAAAGCCTCGATTTAGGGCCTGGCAGCCCATGAAAAGCCTTGCATATTTCTGTTGTTTTTGTTGTTTTCATGATAAGGGATTTATAAACATTTTTCTGACAAACCGGTGTTCATTATAAACCGGCATGACTTTCAGCGCTTCGTTGTTAGTACATGATCAGATTCTAAACTAGTAGTGCATTGCTCCGGAATGGTCTTGACTAGATGTCACCAACCTTATACGAACAAATCAATGGCTTTTTAGCCCAATATGATTTCTACATGAACCGACAAGAGGGCCAGGAGTTATCAGCACTCCGGATTGATGTTTTACCTCTACCATACAATCAGTTGGTCAGCCAACGAGGATGCTTTTTAGTTTTCATATGCAGGAACATAAAGGATTATGCATACATGAATTCCATAAGTGGAGCAAGTTGTCAGTACACTATCAAATCATAATCCGGAGACTATCAGCCCGGTCTGGTTTCGACTATAAGTCGCCAGAATTGAATATGGATAAACCGGTGTTTATCACAATCCGGTACGGTTTTATCATAAACCGGCACAATATGGAAGGAGTTATCAGTACTCAAGATTTGGGTTATCACCTTTACTACAAAAAGTTGGTAAAACCAACAATGTGATTCAATGTCACAGGTATGATATATTTCATATTTGATTATTCTTAAGTGCAACCTTGGTTATAAACCCGGGTTATATGTTGGGCATTATGACCCGTCCGGCGGTAAACCGCTAGGACACTTTAAACTTGTTGTATGCAGAAACAGGTTTGTTAAACCGGCCTGGCTTTGGACTATAAGTCGCCAGTATATATATTTGGATTATGCCATTGGAATTATGCGCTTATAAATCATTGGGTTATATTATTCAAATAGCCAAACTTGGCTGAATTTTCATTATGATATTGAATGAATAAGGTTTTCATACCGGATTATATTATTTTGAATAGCCAACATGGCTGGATTTTTATGGTTATTAATAACCGGTATTATTGAGTTTTCAAAGTCGCTTTAGCGGAATGGCTATTATTTTATCAAAGGAACATCGTGCTCGGCGCGTGTACCGATGGCATGAATCCGTTTGGCAACCAGAACACCAACCATAGCACATGGCCCGTGTTTGTATGGATGTACAACCTCCCCCTGGTTGTGCATGAAATCGAAGTACATTCACATGAGCATGCTTATTCAAGGGCCGAAACAACAAGGAAATAATATTAATTTGTATCGGGGGCTACTTCAAGAGGAGTTAGACACATTATGGAAAACACCGGCCAAGACATGGGACGCCAGCAAAGGCGAGCATTTCTACATGAGAGCCGCGCTGATCACGACGGTGCACGACTATCTCGGTTACGGATATATCGTAGGCCAGGTGTGCCATGGATATTGCGGATGCACGAGGTGCATGGATGATATGACGTCTCAGCAGCTAACATCAAGGAAAGATGGCGGGTCTGAGAAAATTGTGTACATGGGGCATCGAAGATGGCTCAAACAGGACACCCCGTGGAGAAACCATGGAGATTTATTCAATGGTCACGCTGAGCATCGAGGACCTCCACGTAAGCAGAGCGGCGCCGAAATCGATGAGCTGTTGAAAAGCTGGAAGGAGTGCCCCGCGCCGAGAAAGACGACGAAAAAGGCGTCGGAGCCGCTGCTGAAGGTATGGAAGATGAGGTATGTGTTCTGGGACTTGGAGTACTGGCACAAACTCGATACACCTCATTGCCTTGATCAAATGCATATCTGTAAGAATGTCCTTGAGAGCTTGCTCGCGACACTGATGAACATGTCGGATAAGACCAAGGATGGGGCGAAGGTAAGAAAAGACTTGCAAGATTTGAATATCAGGGAAGATCTGCACATGCCGCCCCGTAAAAAGTCAGACGAGACAGAGATGGAGATAGAGGCGCGGGAGAAGAAGGGCAATAAAATAAAGAAAGAGGATTATTGCCCCCCTTCTTGCTTCACCTTAAGTCAGGCTGAGATCGATCAATTCTTTAAGTGCCTTACCGGAGTCAAAGTTAGTTCCGGTTACTGTGGCAAGATAAGCAGATATCTAGACACGGACAAGAAAAGGTTCAGCGGGATGAACTCCCATGACTGTCATGTGATGATGACGCGGATACTACCTGTTGCCCTTAGAGGGATAATGGACAAGCATGTCCGTGGCACGCTTATTGGTCTCTGCAACTTTTTTGACGTCATCTCTCGAAAGTCGATCAGTGTGAAGCAGCTCCGAAGGCTACAGGAAGAGATCGTTGTGATACTGAATGAGCTTGAGATGTACTTCCCGCCCGCGTTCTTTGACGTGATGGTGCATCTGTGTGTCCATATTCTGGACGACATAATAGACACGGGGTCGTCATTTCTGCACAACATGATGCCATTTGAGAGGATGAATGGGATCATCAAAGGATTCATTCGTAACATGTCCCATCCGGATGGAAGCATCGTACAGGGCTATCTGACACAAGAGTGCATCTCTTTCTGCGAGAATTTTCTATATGGCGCAGACCAGCCGCCTGGTGTTAGTGTTGGTTTGCCCATTAACAAGCACGATGGGAGGCTCGAAGGAGAAGGTCACTCCAACGGTCGCAGGGAACTGCACGTGGCATACTCAGATCAACGCAGCGACTTTGACAGAGCAAACTTGGTAGTGCTACAACACCTAGACGAGGTAGATCATTTCATGGCACTTCACAAAGAAGTTCTCGCAAAGAAGTATCATGACCGGGGGGTATGCAGGACGGATGCCGAAGTTACTAGAGAGCACAACTCCACTTTCTTGCATTGGTTCAAAGAGCATATTATTGCTAATCCCCCGGAGGAGGGCACTAAGGACGGATTGCTCATATACACCTTAGCACATGGCCCCTGCCCAACCTCGGAACCTATCAGGCATATGATATCAACTGATACACGTTCTACACGGAGGCCAAAGATATGGACAGTGATGATCAGAACTCAGAGGTGACGATGGAATGCATGACCAGCAGCGACAACGGCGCAACTGAAAGATTTTACGGAAGGGTCGAGGAGATCTGGGCGCTTGACTACTCTGGACTGCACAACACGACGATGTTTGATGACCCACAAGTGTAGGGGATCTATCATAGCCTTTTCGATAAGTAAGAGTGTCGAACCCAACGAGGAGCAGAAGGAAATGATAAGCAGTTTTTAGTAAGGTATTCTCTGCAAGCACTGAAATTGTCGGTAACAGAATGTTTTGTGATAAGGTAATTTGTAATGAGTAGCAAGTAATAAAAGTAAATAAGGTGTAGCAAGATGTCCCAATCCTTTTTGTAGCGAAGGACAAGCCTGTACAAACTCTTATATGAAGGAAAGCGCTCCCGAGGACACATGGGAATTATCGTCAAGCTAGTTTTCATCACGTTCATATGATTCGCGTTCGGTACTTTGATAATTTGATATGTGGGTGGACCAGTGCTTGGGTACTGCCCTTACTTGGACAAGCATCCCACTTATGATTAACCCCTATTGCAAGCACCCACAACTACAATAGAAGTATTAAGGTAAACCTAACCATAGCATGAAACATATGGATCCAAATCAGCCCCTTACGAAGCAACGCATAAACTATGGTTTAAGCTTCTGTCACTCTAGCAACCCATCATCTACTTATTACTTCCCAATGCCTCCCTCTAGGCCCAAACAATGGTGAAGTGTCATGTAGTCGACGTTCACATGACACCACTAGAGGGATGACAACATACATCTCATCAAAATATCGAACGAATACCAAATTCACATGACTACTTATAGCAAGACTTCTCCCATGTCCTCAGGAACAAACGTAACTACTCACAAAGCATATTCATGTTCATAATTAGAGGGGTATTGATGTGCATAATGGATCTGAACATATGATCTTCCACCAAGTAAACCAACTAGCATCAACTACAAGGAGTAATCAACACTACTAGCAACCCACAGGTACCAATCTGAGGTTTGGATACAAAGATTGGATACAAGAGATGAACTAGGGTTTGAGATGAGATGGTGCTGGTGAAGATGTTGATGGCTATTGACTCCCTCCCAACGAGAGGATCGTTGGTGATGACGATGGCGATGATTTCCCCCTCCCGGAGGGAAGTTTCCCCGGCAAAACAGCTCTGCCGGAGCCCTAGATTGGTTCCGCCAGGGTTCCGCCTCGTGGCGGTGGAGTTTCTTCCCGAAATCTTGCTTATGATTTTTTTCCTCGGTGAAAGACTCCATATAGCCAAAGATGGGCATCAGAGGGCCACCAGGGGGCCCACGAGGCAGGGGGCGCGCCCAGGGGGGTAGGGCGCGCCCCCACCCTCGTGGCTAGAGTATGGGCCCCCTCTGGTACTTTTTTCGCTCAGTATTTTTTATTAATTCCAAAAATGACTTCCGTGAAGTTTCGGGACTTTTGGAGTTGTGCAGAATAGGTCTCTAATATCTGCTCCTTTTTCAGCCCAGAATTCCAGCTGCCGGCATTCTCCGTCTTCATGTAAACCTTGTAAAATAAGAGAGAATAAGCATAAGTATTGTGATATAATGTGTAATGACAGCCCATAATGCAATAAATATCGATATAAAAGCATGATGCAAAATGGACGTATCAACTCCCCCAAGCTTATACCTCGCTTGTCCTCAAGCGAAAGCCGAAATCAAAAAATATGTCCCCATGTTTGGAGATAGAGGTGTCGATAAAAATAAAATACGGACATGAGGACATCATGATCATTCTTAGAACAGCAACATATATATATATATATATTGTCATATGATCTCGTATGCTAAAGTAACAATTCTATCACAATTTCAAGTATGAATCATAAACTTCATTGAGAACCAACAAACTCTAATCTCAGTCATTGAGGCAATTGCAATTTATCATAACATAGGAAAGAGTCAATATAAGATCTTTTTAGCAAGTCCACATACTCAACTATCATTTAGTCTTTCACAATTGCTAACACTCGCGCAATATTTATGGGTATGAAGTTTTAATCAGACACAGAGAAAGATAGGGGCTTATAGTTTTGCCTCCTAACTTTTTACCTCAAGGGTAATGTCAACAATAATAGTTCATGAAAACTCACAACCAATTAGCTATATATATCAGGATCTTTCCAACACATTGTGCTTGCCAAAGGATAAAATGTAAAAAGGAAAGGTGAATATCACCATGACACTTTGCATGAAGTATAAGACAAGAATAAAAGATAGGCCCTTCGCAGAGGGAAGCAAAGGTTGTCATGTGCTTTTATGGTTGGATGCACAAAATCTTAATGCAAAAGAACGCCACTTTATATTGCCACTTGTGATATGGACCTTTATTATGCAGTCTATCGCTTTTATTTCTTCCACATCACAAGATCGTATAAAGCTTATTTTCTCCACATTAATAGATCATACATATTTAGAGAGCAATTTTTATTGCGTGCACCGATGACAACATACTTGAAGGATCTTACTCAATCCATAGGTAGGTATGGTGGACTCTCATGGAAAAACTAGGTTTAGGGATACTTGGAAGCACAAGTAGTATCTCTACTTGGTGCAAAGAAATTGGCTAGCAAGAGAGGGAAGGGCAAGCTCAACATGTTGGATGATCCATGACAATATAATTTATCTCAGATGTAAGAAAACATAACCCATTACGTTGTCTTCCTGGTCCAACGTCAACTCTTTAGCATATCATACTTTAATGAGTGCTCACAATTATAAAAGATGTCCAAGATAGTATATTTATATGTGAAAATCTCTCTTTCTTTATTATTTCCTATTAATTGCAATGATGACTAAAACTATGTTTGTCAACTCTCAACAACTTTTATTCATCATACTATTATATGTGAAGTCATTACTCTCCATAAGATCCTTATGATCTCTTTATTTCTTTCTATTTCTTTTTATTTTATTTTATTCCCTCAAGATCATAGCAAAATAATCAAGCCCTTGAGTCAACACTAATCTTTATTATATATAGCTTACGGACTCGATTACATAGGAAGATCATAAAGCAAAACTCACAATTAAATCATACTAAAACTTTATTCTACTAGATCAAGATATTATCAAAAGGATCGAACTAAGAAAAACGGTAAAGATAAAAGTGATGGTGATATGATACCGGGGCACTCCCCCAAGCTTGGCAGTTGCCAAGGGGAGTGCCCATACCCATGTGTTTATGTTTCCTTCCTCGGAGGTGGTGATGAACGAGTTGTTGATGATGTGCGCATCTTCCTTATTTTGCGCTTGAGGACAGAATTCTGCTCCTTTAGGTCCTCGATCTCCCGCTCAAGGCTTGGTACCTTTTTGCATAGTTCTTGTTTGTTATCCTGCAAGAGACGAAAAGGGATAAACTTGATCTTAGGTTTCTTTGCTCTATTGGGGAGGCTTGACATTTTGAACTCCACATGCATGTCCTCAGGTTGAGGTAATGGGACTTCATATTCATCCGAGCTTGTCTCCTCCTTTCCTTTAGGCTCATAGTCTTCTTCTTCCTCCGTGGTCCAACCACAATGCTCCAAGTCCCTGTAGACCTTATGATCTGCAAGGTAATCAGCCACATAGCTTTCTCCCTCCGAATTTTGGGATGACATATTGCTCTAATCTGCAGCAGAAACAACTCGAAACAAAAACAGAGGATATTTGCGTGATACGGTGGTCAAAACCTTTGGGAGATTATATAATGAATTTTTACCGACTAAAAGAAGTATCGTGCAAGAAAACGGAGTCCGGAGAGCACACGAGGTGACCACGAGGCAGTGGGGCGCGCCCTCCGCCCTCGTGGAAGCCTCGTGTCCTTTCCGGACTTCTCCTTATTTTTCCTATTTTCTTAAATATTCCAAAACGGAGAAAAATTGCCATTAGCACTGTTTTGGAGTCAGTTTACTTACCGTACCACGTACCTATTCCTTTTCGGAGTCTAAAACATTCCGGAAAGTGTCTCTCATGTATTCCTCTGGGGTTACGGTGTCACATCCCTAGTTCTGGTATGACCTAGACCAGCTAGTCATTTGTGCATCATGTTTAAATTCCATTTAAAATTGAAATGGGGATTTGTGAAACCCTCAGAATCATTCTCGAAATGACCCAAATAAAAAATTGCTCTAAAATGGTCCAAGAAAATGCTCATGTTGCTCCCTGAAAATCTTGGACAGAGATAAAATTCAAACCAACATTTTCAGGAGCTCATAAGTATTTATTTTGGACTTTTGGAATTAATTCAATAATTATTTGCATTGGAATTTATATTTGATATATTTCAAATATGATCCAATAACTCTGAAAGTTTGCAAGTGGCCTTGAATACTTTTAAACATGCCACATAATAATTTTCAGAAGTTTATGAAATGATTTGGTATAAAAATCAAATCAAAACAAATTACAGAAATAGAAAAGAATAACAAAAAGGGAAAAACCTCACCTGGCTTACCTGGCCCAGGAGAAGCCGGCCCAGCTGGTTGGCCAGCCCGGCCCATCCCCACCTCCCCTGTCGTCTTCCTCCTCTTGCCAGGAGGACGAAGGGCGCGTGGTCGCCGCGCGCGAGAACACGCCGGCCACCTACTGCTTCCCTGCTTGCCACTGGAGGCACCCGACGACGCCACGCCCCCCGGACCCTCTCACTCTCCCCAGTCCTCTCCTCTCCTCTCCCTCGCTTTCTCGCTCGCGACCGAGCGTGTTCGTCGCTGACGTTCGCCGTTGCCGTAGCCACCGCCTCCCCCTCGCCCTCTCCCCGTGCTCAGAACCTCCGCCACGTCGCCGGCTACCTCCTCGTCGAGCCACGCACCTCCGAACGGCCTGCATCGCCGCCATCACCATCGTCTTCCTCCTCGGGCTCCGCCATCCGCCGTCGTCAATTCGTCGCCGTTGGACCTCCCTCGAGCTCTCTGACGCCTCCACCGGATCCGCGATGAGCCCCGCCACCGTTTCCCCCTCTCCGTTTAGTCCCTCGCGCGTCGTAGCATCATTCCCCGCCATGGCCGTAGCGCTTCGCCGCCGTCCATGTCGCCGTCCTCGTCTCGGCCAGCCTCCGCCCAAACCGAGCACCCCATCGTGCTCCTGGTGCCACGGGGGTGCCGCAGAGCCCCTCGGGTGGCCTCCCCGTGCCCCGCAGCCCGCTCCCGCCCGTAGCCGTGCTCCGGCCGCTGCAGATGACCTCGCCGCGGTCCTCTCTGGCCACCCCACGGCCTCCCGCATGTCCCACTGGATGCGCGCGGGCCTGGGCATCGCGTAGGTGGCCTCCGCCACCCAAATGGTCACCGGAGGACCAAATCCGAGGCCCTCCGCCGTGTTCTGCCTCGCCGGCGGCTAAACGCCGGCGGGTTGACCGTGTCTGACCCCCAGTTGACCAGTTTAACCCGTATGGGTCTTTGACATGTGGGCTCGGGCCCTGTTAATTTTTAGTTAGGATTAGTTTAACAACTAATTAAACCCTGATTAACTAATTGGGTCACTGACGCGTGGGCCCAAACCCATTAACTAAATCAGTTTAGGTTTAATTTAATTTAGGATTAGCCACGGACACTGACGTGTGGACCCCACACGTCAGGTTTGACCTGGTCAGCCGCCTTTGACCTGCTGACGCAATGCTGCTGTCATGCTGACGCAATATATCTTTTCTGGTTTTAAATTAAATCAGGAAATTCCAGAAAATGCTATAAAGTTCAAAATTTCATATAAATTCAACCGTAGCTCAGATTGACATAATTTATATATGAAAAATTATTAGAAAAATTCAATCAATCCATCTGTGCCATTTTCATGCATGTCAAACCAACTTATACCTACTGTATAAGTGAAACACTAAAATGGCTTATATAAAGAGCTTATTTTGGAGATGCATTTGAATCTTTGGTTCAAATGGATTTCATCCAAATAAAAGCTAGTTGCATTAGCTCAATCAACATCACATATTCATGCCATGATCATGCATCATATTGTTGCATATGGTTGTGTATTGATTATCGACACCGTTCCTTCTCGATAGGTCCTGCTCCGAAGACCGATCCAGAGTACCTGTCAAAGGAGCAGTGCCCCCCTGTTGATCTACCAGGAAAGCAAACCCCCTTGTTCATTCTGATACAATCCTACTCTCTCGCTCCTGCTCTCATTATTGCATTAGGACAACAATGATTCAACTGCTACTTTATGTTGTGGTAGTTGAACCCATTCCTCTGCATGACATGTCATTGCCACAATAAATAGTTAAAACCCACTAGCATGTGTAGGAGTTGATTGAGCCATGTTGTGTTCTTGCCATGCCATGCCTGCTATTGCTTAGAGTTGTGTCAGGTCTGATTCATCGGGAATGAATTGGAGTGGTACGATATGTTCTGGTGCTGAGAGTTAAGCGTGTGAACACAATTTGGTAAAGGTAGCGGTGAGAGGCCATGTAGGAGTACATGGTGGGTTGTCTCACTGGAACCGTCCTTAAGCACTGAGTTTCGTGTATGTTGTCCAATGACTAGCTACTACCACACATTGGAATGCTTAAGTGCCCCTCTCGACTTATTAGCCAACTTGATCTCTGTCTAGGAGTTGCAACTAGTTTTTGGTGTTTGTAGGTAGTGTTAGTAGTCTACCAAGTGGCACCCGGCCAGGTGGGCTTGGGACAGACTAGGCACAGTGGCACGGTGTACCAAGTGGCACCCAGATGGTGGGCTTGGGAACCTTGCTCACATCATTTGGCGTCGTGAGCAACACCCCGGCCGGATCTCCTTGCGGATGGAACCCGAATAGGCGATAAACCTGGATGAGAGACTTGTGTGGTTAGTCAGGTCATGGCTGACACCCTTGCCAGGCTTCCGCTTGAAGGTTGCCAAGGTACATGACGTGTACATGGTGATGAGTGGTGAGAGCGTGTGTGAAGAAGTACACCCCTGCAGGGTTATCATGATCTATTCGAATAGCCGTGTCCTCGGTTATGGACTTCTTGGATGCTTACGTGGTACATAGACAACTTAAAGTGGATACTCTAAAATGTTCAAGACAAGTGTGAGTGCTATGGATAGCCTTCTCATCAGGAGACGAGGATGAATCCATAGTAGTGTATTGATGTGGTGATTAGTGGACTCGTGTGCGCTGCCTCACCTCAAAGAAGTTTCTCGTTGTCGTAGAACAGGATAGCCACTGAGTCAAAGCTCGCTTGCTGCAACTAAACCCCACATTACCTTCTTGATAAAAATGCATGTATGATAGGATCTTATGTAAGTCTTGTTGAGTACCTTTGTACTCACGTTGCTTTATTTATGTTTTTGCAGCGGAGACTTCGGTCTTACTAGTTTACTTGGACTTCGACGAGTAGCTTGCACCTCAGCTACGATCTTGTGCCCTTGGGAGGGACTTGTAGATAGTCAGGACTCTTAGCCTTTTTCTTTTGTAGTTGTCTGTACTCAGACATGTAATGCTTCCGTTGCTTGTATGCTCCGAATGATGGGTCATGTGACCCCTGTTTGTATTTAATGCTATGTGGCTCTTCTGGGCCTTTATCTATATGAGTTTGCGTTATGTTGTGATGCCATGTTGTACAACACATACTTGCATGTTATGCATACGTGTGACGTGTATTGCTATGTGTGGGATCCGACAATCTAGTTGTTTATCCTTGGCAGCCTCTCTTTTGGGGAAATATAGTCTAGTGCTTCTTTGAGCCATAGTAGTCCGCTACAGCCCGGTTCACCGGAGTCCTGCTAGCCCAGCACTACTGCTCAGGACACTTGACTGGCCGGCATGTGTTTCACTTCGTTCCTGTGTCTGTCCCTTCGGGGAAATGTCACGCGGTGACATCCGGAGTCCTGCCTAGCCTGCTACAGCCCGGGTTCCCCGGAGTCCTGTTAGCCCAGTGCTACAGCCCAGATTCACACGGTGCTAACCGACATGCTCGATGTGAATCATGTATGCCTGTCCCCATAGGTTAGTGCCGCTTTGGGTTCATGACTAGCCATGTCGGCCCGGGTTCTCTATCATATGGATGCTAGCGACACTATCATATACGTGAGCCAAAAGGCGCAAACGGTCCTGGGCCATGGTAAGGCGACACCCGTGGGAATACCGTGCGTGAGGCCGCAAAGTGATATGAGGTGTTACAGGCTAGATCGGTGTGACTTAGAATCGGGGTCCCGACAACGGTTTCAATAATATTAGTTTCAACATTTATAGGATTACCTGAGATATAATGTTTGATTCTTTAACCGTTCACCACCTTTGGATTTGTGCCTTCAAAGTTGTTGATTTTTATGGCACCGGAACGATAGACCTCCTTGATAACGTAAGGACCTTCCCATTTAGAGGTAAGTTTGCCTGCAAAAAATCTTAAACGAGAGTTGAATAGCAACACATAATCACCTACATTAAACTCACGCTTTTGTATCCTTTTGTCATGCCATCTTTTAACTTTTTCTTTAAATAGTTTGGAATTCTCATAGGCCTGGGTTCTCCATTCATCAAGTGAGCTAATGTCAAATAACCTCTTCTCACCGGCAAGTTTGAAATCATAATTGAGCTCTTTGATGGCCCAATATGCCTTATGTTCTAATTCAAGAGGTAAGTGACATGCTTTTCCATAAACCATTTTATACGGAGACATACCCATAGGATTTTTATATGCAGTTCTATAAGCCCATAATGCATCATCAAGTTTCTTGGACCAATTCTTTCTAGATCTATTAACAGTCTTTTGCAAAATTAATTTGAGCTCTCTGTTACTCAATTCTACTTGACCACTAGACTGCGGGTGATATGGAGATGCAATTCTATGATTAACATCATACTTAGCAAGCATTTTACGAAAGGCACCATGAATAAAATGTGAACCACCATCAGTCATTAAATATCTAGGGACTCCAAACCTCGGAAAAACAACTTCTTTAAGCATCTTAATAGAGGTGTTATGATCAGCACTACTAGTTGGAATAGCTTCTACCCACTTAGTAACGTAATCAACTGCAACTAAAATATGTGTATACCCATTAGAGGAAGGAAAAGGTCCCATATAATCGAAGCCCCAAACATCAAATGGTTCAATAGCGAGTGAATAATTCATAGGCATTTCTTGACGTCTACTAATATTACCAATTCTTTGACATTCATCATAAGATAAGACAAACTTACGGGCATCCTTGAAGAGAGTAGGCCAATAAAAACCGGATTGCAATACCTTATGTGTAGTTCTATCTCCAGCATGGTGTCCTCCATAAGCCTCAGAGTGACACTTGCGTAGGATCTGTTCCTGTTCATGCTCAGGTATACAACGTCTAATAACACCATCTACTCCTTTATAAAGGTGTGGGTCATCCCAGAAGTAATGTCTTAAATCATAGAAAAACTTTTTCTTTTGCTGGTATGTGAAACTAGGTGGTATAAATTTAGCAACAATGTAATTGGCATAATCAACATACCATGGAGCAGTACGAGAAGCATTTGTGACAGCTAATTGTTCATCAGGAAAGCTATCATCAATAGGTAATGGGTCATCAAGAACATTCTCTAACCTAGATAAGTTGCGTGCAACGGGATTCTCAGCTCCGTTTCTATCAATAATATGAAAATCAAATTCTTGTAGCAGGAGAACCCATCTAATAAGTCTAGGTTTAGCATCTTTCTTTTCCATAAGATATTTAATAGCAGCATGATCAGTGTGAATAGTTATTTAGAATCAACAATATAAGGTCTGAACTTATCACAAGCAAATACAACTGCTAAGAATTCCTTTTCAGTAGTAGCATAATTTCTCTGGGCATTGTCTGGAGTTTTACTAGCATATTGAATAACATTTAATTTTTTATCAACTCTTTGTCCTAGAACAGCACCTACAACATAGTCACTAGCATCACACATGATTTCAAAGGGTAAATTCCAATCAGGTGGCTGAACAATAGGTGCTGAAATCAAGGCTTTCTTAAGTATTTCAAACGCTTCTACACAATCATCATCAAAGACAAAAGGAATATCTTTTTGTAATAGGTTAGTTAGAGGCGGGGAAATTTTTGAGAAGTCCTTAATGAACCTCCTATAAAAACCGGCATGACCAAGGAAACTGCTTATACCTTTGATGTCCTTGGGACTCGGCATCTTTTCAATAGCATCAACTTTAGCTTTGTCAACTTTAATACCTCTTTCAGAAATTTTATGCCCCAAGACAATACCTTCATTATAAAGTGGCACTTCTCCCAATTCAAGACGAGGTTAGTTTCTTCACATCACTGCAAAACTCGATCAAGGTTGCTCAAGCAATCATCAAAAGAGGATCCATAAACAGAGAAATCATCCATGAAAACTTCACAAATCTTTTCACAAAAGTCAGAGAATATAGCCATCATGCATCTTCGAAAGGTAGCAGGTGCATTACATAAACCAAAAGGCATATGTCTATAAGGAAAGGTATCGAAAGGGCAAGTAAAAGTAGTCTTTTCTTGATCATCAGCTGACACAGGTATTTGAGAGAAACCAGAGTAACCATCTAGAAAGCAAAAATGTGTATGTTTGGATAATCTTTCTCGCATTTGATCAATGAAAGGCAAAGGGTAATGATCTTTTTTAGTAGCTTTATTTAATTTGCGGAAATCAATCACCATCCTATAACCTATAATAACTCTTTGTGGAATCAATTCATCTTTATCATTAGGAACGACAGTAATACCTCCCTTCTTAGAGACACAATGGACAGGGCTTACCCACTGTCTATCAGCAACGGGATAAATTATACCTACTTCAAGGAGCTTTAATATTTCCTTTCTTACCACTTCTTTCATCTTAGGATTTAGCTGTCGTTGGTGATCAATAACTGGTTTGGCGTATTTCTCCAAACTTATTTTGTGTTGACATAGAGTGGGACTAATGCCCTTAAGATCATCAAGAGTATATCCAATAGCAGCACGACGCTTCTTCAGAGTTTTCAATAATTTCTCTTCTTCATGCTCTGAAAGGTTAGCACTAATAATAACATGATATATCTTCTTTTCATCAAGATAAGCATATTTAAGAGTATCAGGCATTGGTTTAAGCTCAAACACGGGATCACCCTTAGGTGGAGGAGGATCCCCTAGGATTTCAACAGGCAAGTTGTGTTTCAAAATAGGTCCCTGTTTAAAGAATACTTCATTTATTTCCCTTCTTTCATTCATATACATATCATTTTCATGGTCTAGCAAATATTGTTCTAAAGGATCATTAGGTGGCACGGCAATAGAAGCAATACCAATAATTTCATCTTTACTAGGCAATTTCTCATCACAGGGTTGTCTACTAAATTTAGCAAAATTAAACTCATGCAACATATCCCCTAAACCAACAGAAACAATATCCTTATTGCAGTCTATCTTAGCATTAACAGTATTCAAGAAGGGTCTACCAAATATAATGGGACAAAAGTCATCTTGTGGGGAACCAAGAACAAGAAAATCAGCAGGATATTTAACTTTCCCACACAAGACTTCAACATCTCTAACAATCCCAACTGGTGAAATAGTATCTCTATTGGCAAGCTTAATTGTAACATTTATCACTTCTATCTCAGCAGGCGCAATATCATGCATAATTTCTTTGTATAAGGAATGAGGTATTGCGCTTGCACTAGCACCCATATCACATAAGACATGATAACAATGATCTCCTATTTTAACAGAAATAACAGGCATGCCTACAACAGGTCTATGTTTATTTTTAGCATCAGGTCTAGCAATTCTAGTAGCTTCATTGCAGAAGTAAATAACATGTCCATCAATATTATCGGCCAAGAGATCTTTAACCATAGCAATTTTAGGTTTAACTTTAACTTGCTCAAGGGGTTTGTCTATCCTAATATTACTTTTGTTCACTACAGTTGAAGCTTTAGCATGATCCTTTATTCTAACAGGGAAAGGTGGTTTCTCAATATAAGCAGTAGGAACAACATGATCATTTTAAGTGATAGTCTTTTATTCAACTTTAATAGGTGCAACTACTTTTACTTTAGTGGGAGGATTATATTTAAACCACTTCTCCTTTGGGAGATCAACATGAGTAGCAAAGGATTCACAGAAAGAAGCTACTATCTCAGAGTCAAGTCCATATTTAGTGCTAAATTCACGGAAAGCATCGGTATCCATAAAAGATTTAACACAATCAAACTTAGATGTTATACCTGACTCCTTACCTTCGTCGAGGTCCCAATCTTCAGAGATGCGTTTAATTCTTTCCAATAAATCCCATTTTAATTCAATAGTCTTCATCATAAAAGATCCAGTACAAGAAGTATCGAGCATGGAGCGATTACTAAGAGAAAGCCGAGCATAAAATTTTTGAATAATCATTTCTCTTGAGAGCTCATGATTGGGGCATGAATATAATATTGACTTAAGCCTCCCCCAAGCTTGAGCGATGCTTTCTCCTTCGCGAGGCGAAAAATTATATATATATATATATATATATGTATATAATTACGATCACGATGAACAAGATGCATAGGATAAAACTTCTGATGAAATTCCAATTCCAATCGTTGGTAGTTCCATGATCCAATATCATCACATAGCCTCAAGCATGTCAATGCATCTCCCTTCAAAGATAAAGGGAAGACCTTCTTCTTGATAACATCATTGGGCATACCTGCAAGCTTAAATAATCCACAAACTTCATCCACATAGATTAAGTGTAAATCGGGATGCAATGTTCCATCACCTGTGAAAGGATTAGTTAGCAGTTTCTCTATCATACCCGAAGGAATTTCAAAGTAAACATTTTCAGTAGGTTGAGGAGCAACTCTTTGCTCTACTAATTGGGGTGAAGATACCCTGAACAAGCCCCTCAAAGGATTATGTTCCATAGTAACAAGTGACAGTAAATTTCAGCACACTATATAAATTTTTCCTTACCAAATTCCACCTACCAAAGGCGCTTCACTCCCCGGCAACGGCGCCAGAAAAGAGTCTTGATGACCCACAAGTGTAGGGGATCTATCGTAGCCTTTTCGATAAGTAAGAGTGTCGAAATCAACGAGGAGCATAAGGAAATGATAAGCAGTTTTCAGTAAGGTATTCTCTGCAAGCATTGAAATTATCGGTAACAGATAGTTTTGTGATAAGGTAATTTGTAACGAGTAGCAAGTAATAAAAGTAAATAAGGTGCAGCAAGATGGCCCAATCCTTTTTGTAGCAAAGGACAAGCCTGGACAAACTCTTATATGAAGGAAAGCGCTCCCGAGGACACATGGAAATTATCGTCAAGCTAGTTTTCATCACGTTCATATGATTCGCGTTCGGTACTTTGATAATTTGATATGTGGGTGGACCGGCGCTTGGGTACTACCCTTACTTGGACAACCATCCCACTTATGATTAACCCCTATTGCAAGCATCCACAACTACAATAGAAGTATTAAGGTAAACCTAACCATAGCATGAAACATATGGATCCAAATCAGCCCCTTACGAAGCAACGCAT
Source organism: Triticum urartu (assembly GCF_056163025.1). Classification (NCBI taxonomy): domain Eukaryota; kingdom Viridiplantae; phylum Streptophyta; class Magnoliopsida; order Poales; family Poaceae; genus Triticum; species Triticum urartu. Next base: position 355,822,857 of record NC_141876.1, on the reverse strand, counting down.
AAACTAGGGTTTAAGCTTTTGTCACTCTAGCAACCCATCATCTACTTATTACTTCCCAATGCCCCCCTCTAGGCCCAAACAATGGTGAAGTGTCATGTAGTCGACATTCACATAACACCACTAGAGGGATGACAACATACATCTCATCAAAATATCGAACAAATACCAAATTCACATGACTACTTATAGCAAGACTTCTCCCATGTCCTCAGGAACAAACATAACTACTCACAAAGCATATTCATGTTCATAACCAGAGGGGTATTGATGTGCATAATGGATCTGAACATATGATCTTCCACCAAGTAAACCAACTAGCATCAACTACAAGGAGTAATCAACACTACTAGCAACCCACAGGTACCAATCTGAGGTTTGGATATGAAGATTGGATACAAGAGATGAACTAGGGTTTGAGATGAGATGGTGCTGGTGAAGATGTTGATGGAGATTGACCCCCTCCCGATGAGAGGATCATTGGTGATGACGATGGCGATGATTTTCCCCTCCCGGAGGGAAGTTTCCCCGGCAGAACAGCTCCACCGGAGCCCTAGATTGGTTCCACCAAGGTTCCACCTTGTGGCGGCGGAGTTTCTTCCTGAAAGCTTGCTTATGATTTTTCTCCTCGATGAAAGACTCGATATAGCCAAAGATGGGCATCAGAGGGCCACCAGGGGGCCCACGAGGCAGGGGGCGCGCCCCCACCCTCGTGGCCAGGGTGTGGGCCCCTCCGGTACTTTCTTCGCTCAGTATTTTTTATTAATTCCAAAAATGACTTCCGTGAAGTTTCAGGACTTTTGGAGCTGTGCAGAACAGGTCTCTAGTATTTGCTCCTTTTTTCAACCCAGAATTCTAGCTGCCGGTATTCTCCCTCTTCATGTAAACCTTGTAAAATAAGAGAGAATAAGCATAAGTATTGTGATATAATGTATAATAACGGCCCATAATAAATATCGATATAAAAGCATGATGCAAAATGGACATATCAATGTTCCGTGTCAGATGGGCTAAGAATGTCGAAAGAGAAAACCGGAATTTCACTACCATGACTATAGCCGACGCCAAGAGCGCTACCGTGAACGCTATCGCAAAAAACGAGCCATGGGCACACGCTAAGCACGTGACACAATGCTTCTTCATAACCAACCCGCGCAATCCCAGCCGTGTTGTCGTCAGGAGAGGCAAAAAGGAACATCATTGGAATGGATGGAGTCGCCAACGAGGAAGACTACGATCAGTACGGCAATCCAATGAGGGAAGATGATGATGATGATGATGTAGTATACGTCAAAAGAAGAATCGGTACTACATTACCTAAGAAAAATCATACTCCATGGAAAAGGCAAAGTCATAATGAGGGGCTCAATTATTCTTCAACAAACAAGAAGGGAAAGAAGCTGACTCAAAAACGAAAACATCAAAGCTGAGGAACCGTATGTTATCGGTCAAATGATGTAATATATATGTTCCTATTTTGTATACACACTTAGCCATTATTATGCATCGAATGATGTAATATATATGTACCTATTTAGTATACATATTTAACCGTCAAATGATGCAATATATATCGCCTTCCCTTCGTTCACTGCTCTCAGAAAAAAAAAGTGAGAGAAGATAAAGGAAAAGAAAATAGAAGAAAACAAACAGGAAAACTGTTATATATAGGTACTGGTTATAGCAGTAGCGCTTTTGTGAGAAAAGAGCTACAACTAGTCAAGATAGCAGTAGCGATTTCTACACGAAAGCGCTATAGCTACCTGAAGTAGCTATAGCGCGTTTTGCCTAAACGCGATATTGCTATGCCCACTTAACCCCCAAAATCCCCGCTCCTCCCTTCATCCCGGCTCTTTTCCCCCAAATCCCCACGCTCTCCTCCCCGTCGCGCCGCCGGAGCCCTGCCCTCGGTGCGCCTCTGCGCTCGCCCCCGACCGACCCCGGCGCCGGCTCCGGCCCCGGCCCCCGACCCCGACCGACGCCGACCCCGACCCCGACCCCGGCCCCGACCCTGACCGACCCCGACCCCGGCCCCGGCGCTAGACCCTGACCCCTCCCAACCTCGGCCGTCGTCGGGCCTGCACCCTCTGTAAGCCCCCCATCGCTCCTCCTCTCTCTGGTAGCTAGGTTTTTTTTGTTAATTTACTTAGGTTTTAGTTAGGGCAGATGGTTAATTAGGTTATATATTTAGTTAGGGCAGATGCGATATGTGGACATGTGATGTTTTGGACATGTCATATTTGGAATTTAGACATGTCATTTGGACATGATGATTATGTGTAGGGTAAATGATCCGAGTGGCCTATGTTACGCCGGAATATTGATTCATTTCCGTTCCGGTGAATTTCTTCAGGCGCTTGATATGTCCATTTTTAAGAAAATGTCATGCCGAAATTTTCTGTGCATTTTGGCATGATTTGTGCTAGATAGATTTATTTTTTTATGTCATTTCTCATTTTTTTTCATAGTTTCACAATTAAACGAGGAGACTTAATCATAGGAAACATGTCGAACACCGAAGAAACTGGGTCGTCTGACCAAGATGCAGACGAGATGGATTATGAGGGTGAACAAGAGTACCTCGACTATTTGACTACTAAGACGAGATTGTTGCAAAGTCAAGGTTTGCAGGTCGGCCTCGATGATGGTACTGACGCCGACATTGACACCGATGGCGCCGGCGCTGATGGCGGCGTCGAGACCGACGGGGAAGGTACCGGCGCTGATGCCGCTACCGAAAAGAAGAAGCAGAGGATACGAAAACCTAACAAACTAGGGATTGGACGACTGGTGATCACAAAGATGGCACCTGGCAAGTTTGAGCCATTAGAGCCGGAAGAACCTCGCAAGTGCTGTGGGAACCAAGTAGGATGCATCCTACGGGAATGCGCCAGCATCAACGATGATGACTTAAGGAGTAAAGAACATTTGACGCAATTGCTCCTGACGAAGTTGCACAAGAGATTCAAGTTCCCCAACCGGGATGATAACATAGAACAACCGTGGGATGATCCGAAGATGAAAAAGATTAACAATCACGCCATGGGCATGTTCAGCAATGATTTGGCCTCCTGGAGAGGGAGGGTGAACGAGCTATTGAGGCTGTGGAACCCTGTCCAAGATTCTGGAGGAAAATCCGACACTTACGGAAGAGGAGTTCGAAAAGTTCAAGGACACTTGCGCTACCGAGGCAGCCAAGGCTAAGGCTATGAAATTCAAGAGCCTTCAGCAAAGGAACACGGGGAAGCATCACCTCGGAAGCCGTGGCTACCTCGGTAAAAGGCCCATATGGGATAAGGAGGACGCGGAACATGAAGCCGCGGGTATCCCAGACCCCTTCGCGAAGTTCACCAATCCCTTGGAGCATGACTTCATCAGGGCCCGCTACAAGTGGGACAAGGAAAAGAAGGTTTTTTACATGGACTAGATCATGAGGAAATTGATTAGACTACTGGTAATTATTCTTTTACCACCTTACATTTAGCTACAGATCTAGTCGACTACACATTCCTAAATGGTTCATGCTCCTTCTGCAGGAGAAGCAACACCAGCTTGCAGCCGAAAGCCCTACTTCTCCGATGAGGCCCAAGTGGGACACCCCTCTCAACCGAGCCTTGAACGAACTTAAGGGACTCCCTTTGAGCCAGCGGCCGCAATATGGTCGTGTGCACGGCACTGGAGGCGGCGCCACATGGAAGGTGTTTTACAATGAGGGCTCGGAGGCCAAGAAGCAGAAAAAGAAGTTTAGTCAAGAGGACATGACGAGAGGTGAAGCTTGCCGTCGAGAAAAAAGCAGCTAAGGACGCAAAAAAAACAGCCGAGGAGAAAAATGAGTTGCTACAACATGCAGTCAATGCAGCTTTAACTGCATGCAGAAATGATTTCACTGCTAACTTGGTTCCAGCTATCATCAACTGGACGAAGGAAAATCCAGACAAGACGGTACATGATTTCCCGTTGCCCAGTTTCGTCGGGAGCAACTCCGTGAACAACAACACCACCGCACCATCACTTGCTCACGCAACCGGGCCTCCTCTCGCAGTCGCTCCCGCTCATAGCAGCACGTCCTCAGTCTCAGGCGTGCTAGGTGGGCCTTCGTCTTTGGCTAAGCTCGACGCCCTCACAGTAATTACATGTCGCACCAACATATATATATATATATAGAATATTCCATTTTTGTTGCCTTTTGGATGTTTTACGCCACATACATGTGTTTGCAGGCCGAAGAAACCTCGTGCACCATACTCTACTTGATCAAAGGCCAGAAGGTGGACGTGGGGAAGGGGATGATAATGAACCCCTTGCAACCCATGTTCCACAACCAGCCGATCCCCGCTGGGCACTTCAATGTTAACTTGTCTAGTGTGAAATAGGGGCACGAGGATTTGCCTCCTCCAGTACAGCATGTAGGAGAGGACGACGAGACCCCGCCGCGGATTGGAAGCTGCAAGGGTTGGGTGCTGCTATGGCCGAAGAATCTTATTCGTCTGGAGCCAGCCGAGAGCACACCAATAACCACACATCAACAAGCATGTGTGGAGACCATCACCCCGCCTACGCAATTACTAGCTCCTGTACTGCCGGGTGAGAGCGGCATACGACGTGATGAAGGGGGTGCAATAGTACTGGCTGATGTAATCGGCCATGTAGAACAGAGAATGGATGATGAGACGGAGGTCGACCCAATGGGTTTCCTCAATACAAACGCGTATGAGTGTGACTTAGATATGATGAGTCAACCATATGACGAATCGGGCTATCAGCATGCTAATGAGGACATGGATGATCTGCCCGGGCAAGAAGGTCATAGCAGGGATTGCAAAAAGTCTCTCTTCATGAAATCCTCACAGAACATGCCTGAATATGCCGCCTCAACACAGGCTCAACTAGCCGGGGGTCGTACAGTGCTTAGCCCGGGAACACTGGGGCAGGGGTTAAGGAAGGGTCTGGAAGGTGTGCCCAAGAAAAAGGACAGGAAGAGATCGGGGAAGATAGCTGCCTCCAAACAAGCCAAAGCACATAGCAGCTAGACGATGGATTCTGAAGAGCGTGTACCCGTGAAAGGTGCGGCCATGTTCCATCTCACGGGCGAGCCGATGCTACCACCGAAACCGCTAGAGGCACTATCAGGGGATCTCAGAAGGCTGCACGATCATGTGCTGTCAACTGAGAAAAGCCTACTAGCCTCAAAGGATCTAGGATATCCGACATACACGGCTCGTGTGCCTGAGGGGAAGTGCTACACTGACACACGGCCCGCGGAGGTGTTCTTCCTGTGGTTTGACCATATCTTTGACATGTTTCTGACAAGGCGGCTTGATTTTACAATCGTCCGCCTTTTTGCGCTACATATGAGCTCCGTCATGAAGAGACAAGAAGTCTCGCATATCTGTGTGGCCGATCCGTACTACATGCACGAGTCTTTCTTGAGTCTCGGCGACTTTGAGCGTGAAACTGCTAGGGACTACCTCCAAAACTTCATGGTACAGAATAAGGACCAGGAAATTGTCCTCCTGCCTTATCATCCAAAGTAAGTCAGTTCCGGACAACCCTTTCGTACATTTCAATCATTCCTTCTCGCTCATATGGAGAATAATTTGAGGTGTCTTTTCCCTGCAGCAACGGGCGTGCCGTCCTTATCGTTCTTTACCCGCGAGTCTCCCACGCTGTGTATTTCGACCCTTCCAGAGACTACGAGAAGAAGGACTACACCCACATAATTAATATTCTAGATGATGATCTCCAAGGCTTCAGCATTAGAGGTGGCCATGTGCAGATCAGGAAACAAAGGAACAAGAAGATGGGTTTCGCGCATAAAACTAACTTCTGCTGCATCCATGTCCCAAAACCAAGCAAGAAAGATGAATTCTACATCCTCCATCTCATGATTGAGTTCAACACAGATCACCAAAAGCTTCGTATGACAACCAAAAACGATGATCATATCCGCAAGTGGGTAGAATCTCATGGAGAAGCGGATTATAAACTTAGAGATGACTTCTTTCGCATCCAAAGGGACATTGCAACGATCATCATGAAAGAAGTTGTCGATGAGAAGGGGATGTTCCACCACGTCCCTATATCGCGAGTTGACGTCTGAACTCGCATAGGCATGCAACGTTAGGACCTCACGCCGTTCAAGAAGTTAGGGTCCATCCTCGATGATATGGAAGGATGGAACTTCTAGTGATTTACGATGCCGATGATGATGATATGTGTCGGTTGAACTTGTATACTTTCTGTAGCGATGAAACTTTGTGATGTCCACGGTCCCTGCCGAACTTGCGTAATGCTACTTTGTTAGTTTGGGTCCGATGACCTGCATACCTCTAGTTATTAATTAGTTTGCATACCGTATGTTGCATCTAGTTGCTAACCCTTTCTTTTTCGTGTTGATCTAGTATATTTTGTTGCATATGATTGTACATCCTCTTGATGAAGTTGCATCTCTAACAGGTACCTAGTTTCTTGATGGCGAGATGGCAGTGCTATGTCGTGTACAAAGGGAAGGTTCCGGGGATGTACAACGAGTGGCATGAGTGTCAGGCACAAGTGAATGGGGTCTCGGGCGCCAGCCATAAAGGCTTCAAAACCAGACAAGAAGCCGAAGCTAGTTACTTGAGGTTCACGCTAGCGCAAGACAGGACTCGTAACCACCGCCTCATGTACTGCATAGTTCCGCTCTCACTCATAGTGATAGCTTTTCTCGTGTATACCATTGTTTAGATGGATGATGTTGTAGTTGCAAATATGCAGAAAAAAAACAAAAAACTAATAAAATTAGCAGTAGCGACTGAAAAAAGTTAGCAGCAGCGTGCCACTAGCAGTAGCGCGGCCTAATAAAGTGCGCTAGAGCTATTAGCAGTAGCGCGCTTGCTTGCTACCTGCTGTAGCTACGCTTGTATAGCAGTAGCGCGGGTGCACACGCGCTGCTGCTACAGGTTAGTTGTAGCGCCGTATCAGTAGCGCGGTACCCCGCGCTATTGCTATACCTAAAACCCGCGTTGCTGCTAGGGTTTTCCCTAGTAGTGTGATGTGATACATCTTCCTCTTTTTTGTCCTCTCCACAACCACCACTCTATTCTACCTATAGTGCTATGTCCATGGCTCGCGCTCTTGTATTACGTGAAAGTTGAAAAGGTTTGAGATTAGTAAAATATGAAACAATTGCTTGGCTTGTCATCGGGGTTGTGCATGATTTGAGTATTTTGTGTGACAACGATGGAGCATGACCAAACTATATGATTTTGTAGGGATGAGCTTTCGTTGGCCATGTTATTTTAAGAGGACATAATTACTTTATTAGTATGCTTGAAGTATTATTATTATTATGCCAATAAACTTTTTTCTTGAATCTTTCGGATCTGAACATTCATGCCACAATAAAGCTAATTTCATTGATAAATATATTAGGTAGCATTTCACATCAAAAATTCTGTTTTTATCATTTACCTACTCGAGGACGAGCAGGAATTAAGCTTGGGAATGCTTGATACGTCTTCAACGTATCTATAATTTTTGATTGTTCCATGCTATTATATTATCTATTTTGGATGTTTAATGAGCTTTAGTATGCTCTTTTATATTATTTTTGGGACTAACCTATTAACCGGAGACCCAGTGCCAGTTTCTGTTTTTTTGCCTATTTTAGTGTTTCGCAGAAAAGGAATACCAAACGGAATGAAACCTTTGCGATGATTTTTCGTGGACCGAAAGCAAACTAGGAGACTTGGAGTGGAAGTCTGAAACTCCGTGAGGCGTCCACGAGATAGGAGAGCGTGCCCAGGGGGTAGGCGCGCCCCCACCCTTGTGGGCCCCATGGAGCTCCACCGACGTACTTCTTTCGCCTATATATACTCTTATACCCTAAAAACATCAGGGGAGCCACGTAACCACTTTTCCACCGCCGCAACCTTCTGTACCCGTGAGATCCCATCTTGGAGCCTTTTCCGGCGATCTGCCGAAGGGGGGATCGATCACGGAGGGCTTCTACATCAACACCATAGCCTCTCCGATGAAGCGTGAGTAGTTTACCACAGACCTTCGGGTCCATACTTATTATCTAGATGCCTTCTTCTCTCTCTTTGATCTTCAATACAAAGTTCTCCTCGATGTTCTTGGAGATCTATTCGATGTAATACTCTTTTGCGGTGTGTTTGCCGAGATCCGATGAATTGTGGGTTTATGAACTTGATTATCTATGAATATTATTTGGTGTTCTCTAAATTCTTATATGCATGATTTGATATCTTTACAAGTCTCTTCGAATTATCGGTTTAGTTTGGCCTATTAGATTGATCTTTCTTGCAATGGGAGAAGTGCTTAGTTTTGGGTTCAATCTTGCGGTGTCCTTTCCCAGTGACAGTAAGGGCAGCAAGGCACATATTGTATTATTGCCATCGAGGATAAAAATATGGGGTTTATATCATATTGCTTGATTTTATCCCTCTACATCATGTCATCTTGATTAAAACGTTACTCTGTTCTTATGAACTTAATACTCTAGATGCATGCTGGATAGCGGTCGATGTGTGGAGTAATAGTAGTAGATGTAGAATCATTTCGATCTACTTGACACGGACGTAATGCCTATGTTCATGATCATTGCCTTAGATATCTTCATAACTATGCACTTTTCTATCAATTGCTTGGCAGTAATTTGTTCACCCACCGTAATACATGCTATCATTTGAGAAGCCATAGTGAAACGTATGGCCACCGGATCTCTTTCTTATTATATTGCATCTCTTTTATTATCGCGTCTCGTTTACTATTTTGCAATCTTTACTTTTCAATCCATACAACAAAATACCAAAAATATTTATCTTATTATCTTTGTCAGATCTCATTTTCGCAAGTGACCGTGAAGGGATTCACAACCCCTTTATCGCATTGGTTGCGAGGTTCTTAATTGTTTGTGCAGGTACTAGGTGACTTGTGCGTTGTCTCCTACTAGATTGATACCTTGATTCTACAAAACTGAGGGAAATAGTTACGCTACTTTGCGGCATCACACTTTTCTCTTCAAGGGAAAACCAACGCATGCTCAAGAGGTAACAGCAGCGTATAGTTGCGCCAGTGACCGGAAGGACAAAGGCCCGGTACGGAAGTGGCGATCCCGCTCCTCCTCATGCTTATAATATCGTTTTTAGTTGTTGATGTTTAAGAACTTATCTAGCGACGAACTCAGATGATCTTTTGAATGATAGCAAGCTCTCTTAATATCCGTTTGTAGTCGTTTTTCCGTTGTTTGGTCACGTAGAGTATCTCATGTTGTATGTATAGTATGGATATAGGATGCCCGGTCAGTATCCGAGAACATTTGAGGGACCTAATTAGCCCATCATAGCTGTAGATGCTCTTATCCCCGTGATCAGAGAGCTCGTTGCCATTACGACAACATTAAAAAGTTTGGTGTTGATAGCCATCATCCATCCAACCTATAGAGTTTTTCGCATTTATCTATCTATTATCTACTGCTCCCTTTGTTCCGAATTATTTGTCGCAGGTATGAATGTATCTAGATGTATTTTAGTTCTATATACATCCATTTCTGCGACGAGTAATTTGAAACGGAGGGAGTACCATTATAGAAAAAAGAGAGATGACAGATCCAAACAATCAGAACCATTCATTAGCAACATCTAATGGTTCTTAATCCTTCGATGTTTAACGCTGCAAACCACGCATTAAGAGCAACTCCAACGGACCGACCCAAAAGGACGACGTTTTTGTCCGTTTTTGTCCGTTTGGGTCGGCCGCTCGCCCCCCGTCCGCCCTCTTTAGTTTTGGGTCGGCAATGCGTCCAATGGGCCGACCCTTTTTCATGACCGCGCGCGTTTAACATCGTGTCGTCGCCCTGATTTTGACGCTCCAGCACGCGGGAAAGGTTCGCGCGCGCTGGTTTTGGCGCTCCAGCGCACGGGAAAGGTTCGCGCGTGCGCCGCGGCCGGCGCTCGCTATAAAAGAAGGCGCTCTCTCCACACTCTGTCGGCCGCCCACTCTCGCCACCTTTGCGCCACCATGTCGATCCGCCGCCTACGCGCTTCGGATTTTTGCGGAGTCCGCGAGCGCCGCTCCGGCGCCTTCTCCGACGAGATCTGGTTTCGCGAGAAACGTCTCGCCCTCGGCACCTTCGACACCGCAGAGGAGGCGGCCCGCGCGCACGACGCGGCGGCGTGGCGCCTCCTGAGGCCTCGTCGGGATATGAATTTTTCCAACGTGTCGAGCCAGCGGGCGCAAGATCTGGCGGCTCTCCCGCGGCTTTTCACCGACGAGGATCGTCGTGTCCACCGGAGGCGGCAGCGTCGCCTCGCCATCGCAGAGAAGGACGTGGAAGCCTTGGTGCTGTGGCGTGGAGGCTACCCGCAGGACATCGTTGACGAGCGCTAGTTCTACAAGCAATTGAGATCAGAGAGGGACGCGAGGAGGAGGGAGCGAGCCGCCTATCGGGAGGACAAGCGTTCGCGGAAGCAGGCAGCTCAATTGAAATTGAAGCTACGAGAAACGGCGGGTTGGGACTTTGAAGACGAGGCGTATGCTGACACCTACATTCAGACATCGTAGGAGGACATTACCGAGTCGGAGTCAGAAATCGACGAGTAGTGGTCTTTTCTTTTTATCTGTGTACGCTAGAATTATCTATGTATCCATTTTTATCTGAAAAAATGGCCGGCGGCGTCGGCGGCGTGGCAGGCGGGCGGGGATGTGAATCCAATGTGCCACCGACCAGCGGGTCCGGTGAGGAAAGAGGGCGAGCGCGCGCGCGTCCGTCTCGTGTCCGCACCGACGCAAATCCGGTTCAAAAATAAGCCTAGAATAGATCGCCCGCGGACGAAAAACGGACGCGCGTCCGTTTGAATCGGCGCGTTGGGTCTCTACTTTTGTCCGCGCCGACTCAAACCTCTAAGGCTACGAACCATCTATCGCTAACCCAGCCCCCGCCGCCGTTAAAAAAAAACCGCCCGCACGACCTCTCGCTCTTGACCTGTCGCCCCTCGTCCTTCTCCTGCGCCGTTCGCCGCCTCGCCCCGCGCCCTTCGCCGCAGGTCGCTGCCGGAGCCGCCCTGCCCCGCCCCGCCCCGCGCCTTCGCCGAGACGCCGGAGCCGCCCCGCCCTGCGCCCTTCGCCGAGCCGCCGCAGGTCGCGCCGGAGCCGCCCGCTGTTGGAGCCGCCGCAGGTCGCGTCGGAGCCGCCGCGGGTCGCCAGCGCCCTTCGCCGTAGTTCGCCGTTAGCGTCAGATCAATCTCTGTTTTGGTAGGAATGTGCTTGGTATTTATGCAACATTTTTTAACTGTGGGGGTTTCTCCAACATTATGAACAATACTATCAGTTTGTATAATTTTTTTGTCAGTGCTTGCCAGGTGCTTGTGGAAATGCCTTAACGTTCTCACTATTGAATTTTTGATGTAGGGGATGATGAAGCACATTAAGGAATAAGAGGCATATGAGGTTCTGATGTAGCCGGGTTCGCCGTTACCGCCGAATTGGTACGTCGGATAAGTTCTCCTTCACATATGACCTATCGTCTCAACAATTGTGTTGCAATTTAAATCAGCCTCTTGCAACAGAAAATAGAAGGCCTTATTCTGGTTGTTTAATCAAGTCAACTAATTGAATGGTTTGAATCCGCATTACTGTAAAAAAAATCGCTTCATAATTCTGCCGGAGAGATTCACACTGTCATTCATATTATGAATATAGTTCATAACCAGTATTCTCTTTTATCTAATTATATCAACAGAAAGGAGTAATCTGAATTGAATTGATGCTATGTTAACAGTCTAACAGACATCTTGGATGTGTGAATGCTTTCTTCGGTCTGATAAGTAACCAATAATTCATGGTATACTGGGATTTTTTCCATACTTTTAGCACTTCAGCACTGAGAATAAAGCAAATACTTTCACAACAAAGGTTGTTACCTCCAGGGTTTCTTTTCACCTATAAACCTTCTTGCTTTAGGGACTGCTCAATTGGTTCTGGACAATACAACAAAAGAAATGTGCATATTGTCCACATCTGCAGGTATGTATGGGCAAGAGAGCTTTATGCCCACAAATAATATCTCAGGCTGCTCCTTTTAAATGACAGAGATTTACACTGCCATTCATAGAATGAATATAGTTCCTAAGCAGTATTCTCTTTTATCAAATTATATGTACATCAATTGATAAGCAGTGTCGGAATAGATGGATGCTAGCCACAACCTTGCAAGGACACCACCGTGGCTCGGCAACACACTTTCAGGCTTGCCTCTCACTCCCTACGCAGCCACTCTCCAGTGGATGTTATTATTGTGGTTACTCCATGGAGTGGACTGCTAGAACCTTATTGTTGTTGTTACTCCATGAACTAATACTAGATCATTGATGGCGCGCGTTGCTGCGCCCATCCATTTTGGCATTGTAATGTTAGTCGTGGATACAAATATATTAAGGGTTTTACATTATTTTTAAATTGGCATGAACTAATATCCATGTGTCGTTGCTGCGACAGTCTATTAGTTCAATAAAATAATAGTATTTTTTTCTAAATATATGAAACATGGGTAAGATACTGTAGCCCATGATAGGCTGCTATTTCGACAAATGCTGATACTGGAAAGAAATGGATTTTTTTTGATACATTGACATTGCTGTAACTTCATATGTCATCTAAACTAAAAGTACATAATATTTGCCACAAGCTGGTACAAACATGGAGTGACAGTACACAGGGTGAACTAATAAAACTCAATGTCATAGAACGTTCATAGCGCCTGACAAGTCATTGCTGACATGAAGCAGCAAGGCGCATTCAAAGTTATACACATGTGCCATGTAGCTTCCTGCAAGATGATATGTTAGATATAGTCCAAAAAAGGTTATTTAATCATAGCTAAAAGAGGTTATTTAATCAAGGAAGACGTATGACGGAAATGATTAGTTTATCGACAACTAAGCTTTTGGTCAAGAAACTTGCAAGTGACTTAAGAAGACCAGACTCGTCGCTCTCTATCTTCCTTACAAGTCATAAAAGCACAAACATGGTTTGGTACCAAATGTATGGTCGAATCTGGAATTGACTGCTCCCAGGGACCAAACCTCCCCTATGAAGGTCCTCTGTTTCCATGATCCATATCCCCTGCATCAAGATCAGTACATTTTAATAAAGCAATGGGGTGGAAGATCATATGCCAATAAAAAATGCTTCAGGAGACATATATGAGTGTAAACACATAATTTTGTGTTTTGCAAGATAGAAAATTCATTATAATCTTGCTGACTACTGAGTAGATTCAATGGCTTTTCCACCTAAGTAGTTGTGTAATCTTTGGCATTGCTTCAGCTCAATTAAATTAGATAAGTGTTCAGTTTTATGCCTTCCAAAAAGAATGTGGAAATCAATTGTTGAAAACATTAGCTATTTCAAATCTAGACAGTAACTCCATTGGAAAGCATAGAAGGAAACTTCAGAGAGCAATTGTCTGGCTAGTGACTGAAATAACTGATTTGCTCAACCTCACATTGGAAAGCATAGAAGAATTGTTATTATGTAAAGTTATCTCTACCCCTCTATCCCAAGGGAGGCTTACATTGGTAAAAATTAAAAGCAACAAATAATCTTCTATCAAATGTATGTTTATAATCTCAAAATTTCGTGAACATTATTTGCATGAATTTTTGCGTCGACTTCGTATGTTTCACTGTTCCTAAGCGTGCAATGGGGCCGAAGTAGGATAAAATTATCGTGGAGCAATACACCTTCGATGAAAGCATTGTAGTACCAGCAGAAAACCCAAGAAATGCGCCTAGGAATTGAATTTGTTGACAGAAATCATCCCTACTATTGTGCACTTTTGCGCTCAAGTGGCATATAACATTATATATAAAGCCTAATCCAAAAGGAAGGTATATATTAAAAGCTTAACTTAAAGGCCTCTCATATCATTCTTCCTATGTACCAGAAGTAGCCTGGATGACATGATTACTGAAGGTAATTATTAACTGGACAAGGTGTTGCACTGCTGCATTAAAATTGGACATTTTCCATTTGTCCACATGTGATGGAACGGTCTAGCCCTACCTAAATTCAGTTTGTCGAACCTCATGTAAAATATATCTGTCTACACTCATGCGCGAAGAAAGTTATTACCATCATATTGAATTCAAATCTGCTAATTATCCCAGTTGCTCCAGAAGGCCCTCAACCAAAGCATACTCTAGAAGCTGGAGACATTCAGCAACAATGTTTTCATTGTAGGATCTGTACAAGTAATAGGTATGTCATTTGATTAGATAGAAAACGGATTAAGAGTGTGTTGGAACAACCACATAATTTCCTTATGTTTGCCCATATGGATCTACCGTCCAAAATTAACCTGATGCATATACATTTAGGACAACATACATGTATCATTACGACCACTTCAACATATGAATAAATACTTGGATATTGGATTGGATATGTCACTTCATGTGAACTAACCTGGCCAGCAGCCATTTGGATCCTCGGCTGAAGAACTCTGGAGCCAAAAATCCCATCAATCAAGGGCTTGGACAACAGTACCTACAAATTAGGAGTGGAAAGCAGCTTCAGCAGGAGCCCAAACTGAGTGCAAACACTCAGTCATGAAGGGATTGCAGTGAGAAGGAAAATTTACAGCAAATTTTCAAGATGAAGGAGCAACCTAATGGAGACGCATAACTCCAGGGATGTTTATTGCCGGAGGAAGAATGGGGAAATAACTTGGGTGACTGGACAGAGCATATGTAGGCGGAGCAGCCAAGTTGTACCTGACCTCCACTCTTTAATGGCCTGTAGGATTAGGAACGGCTGGTCTACTCCTTGCGTTAACAACGGCGGGTGAATTCCAATCGCGCACAACATAGAAACTGACAATTCAACTCCATTAACTGCTCTTAATGGCCAATTAATTTATTAATCAATCTTTGGCGATAGAACTTCGATCCCTCCGCGCCTTGCAACAGATCGGTCCGGTCGCCCGCGTCGGCTCTATCGAGCGATTCCTGCGTCGCCTGTATCACCTGCGTCGCCTGGATCTGATCACCGCATCACCATTTAGATGCACTAACAATTATACTCTTGATAGAACAATAATGATATCTCTTGATAGATATATAATTATAGAATACATATAGCAGGTAGATAATTCTAATTCTTCATGCATCTGCTCTAGAGTGTGAACCATTGGCAGCAATCCCGTACAAGACACCTTGTACCATCAATTATGACATTGGAGCAATCACAGACTCACATGCAATCAGGAACAGCAGGATGATGCCAGTTCGATATGGATGGATCTGCACAAGATGGAGGTCAAAATTGATCGGACCTGCTACGAGATGGCGACATGGGTAGTGGGGAAGCCCCTCGCGCGGGAGCATCCGCCGCCGCCGCCGCCATCGGCTGAGCCCCACTGTCGTCGTCGCCTCTCGTCAACTCCACCGGGCAAGTCACCACCACCACTATCGCTGCGGCCTCACTTCCACCATGGTCGCTGCTTCTCCACAGATCCATCAAGAAGATGAGCTTGAATCCATCACAACTCAGACCATCTGCATCCAGAGAGTAGAAAGAACAGGATCAGTAAAGATGGGTTTCAGATTTGAGGCAGAAAAGAACTGGGAGAGGAAGGAGCGGAGAAGATGAAGTAGTGGCATGCCGAAGTGACGGGCAGGGAAGGGAACTGGGCGGAGGGAAACGGGGAAACTATATGGACACGCATGGATTTAGAAAGAGCACAATCACAGGGTAAATGCATGTAAATGACCTGCAATCACCCACCATTAAAATCTGTCAACATTGATTTTCTTCCTCAATGGATTTCAATTGACAGTGATGGTTCTCTGCTATCCTCGCTGCATGCTGGCATGCGCACGGTCGCACACAACCCTTTGCCCTGCCACGAGGTGTCTGTGGATGATTGCGTTTTTTTATTCTTGTGAGAAGCTGCCGAGATTGGAACTGGCCCACCTGGCCCAAATAACAACGGATTGCTGATTTTGTTACCGGAGCATCCGCCCCTCCGTGTAGCGCTCCCAGAAGCCATGAAGGTGCATCCAACGGCCAAGAACATATTTAGAAACTAATCCAAGGGTTGAGAATGCTAATGTTCTGAGAGGGCTGGATTAGTGCTCGGTTGTAATGTTTCTAAATGACCTTTGCATCGAACCTTTTCTCCTAAAAACACCACACCGTCCTTTTGTTGTGTACTCTCATTTGGTTTCTTTGTGCAACATTGCCTGTTCAAGCATTAGCAAGTGCAGTCAATGAGGAAAATTTAGCGGATCTGAAGGACCAATTCGATATAATTGATGATAAAAGTGGACCAATTACTGTATTGAAGAAATGTAGCATGTAAGATTTAGAGTACTTTCACATGATAATGTTTTGCGCCAGTACTAGATGGCGCTGATGATCTTTGTATGTTTCGGTGGGCCCTTGTGAAGGATCTTCACACTGAAGGCTCCTCATGTTCTCAAGATTATTCAGGCAGTAAGCTGTGAGATGGATTTCTTTTTGGTTTCCCTTTTGTTTCAGAGAAAGCAACTGACTCTATGCTATATGGTTTCCCTTTTGTTGTTGAGCAAGCAACTAACTGTATCTCTCAAGCAATTTATTCATACATTTTGATTGGAAAGAGACAACAACCATTTGTTCTGCGACACTACTATCTGACAAGTACTCAATATTATACTAATCGTCAATGCTATAGAAGTGTTCATCCATGAATAATGAGACTGAAGCCCATTTTAGGTTATGAGACTTTGTCCTGATTCCAGAGATGTACTAAATTCTGAAGTTTGTTGTATGACACTACTATCTGAGAAGCAGATTTTTTTGACACTTACTTGAGTGTATTGGATTGGGTAAACTAATTAGCCCTATGTATCAGTTTGTGGTGTGCGGTTCTAATGTGTGCTTTTTCTGTTGTTGTCATTATCCTCAATAGATCATTCAAATGTTGGATTCATGGCTTGCTAGAATAGATGATTTGTGAATCCAATGCGTTCTTTTGCTGTTGTTGTTAGGTTGTTAATTCATCAAAGGCGGCTACTGAGTATACATACCGTGTTCATCTCGCCTGCCTTCTTAGGAAAAATCCTATACTCAAGGTAAGTTATTCTTTATTTACATTTAATTTGTTTCTTCCTGCTACTTGTACAATTTGCTACATAAATATTTTGACTCCTTTCCTGAATTTTAGATCCTATTTGCACCGTTACCTGCATTTTGTATTCAGAACCATCTGCTAATTAAGTGTAGAAAAAATGCTTGCGAGTTCTGTTTGTTGACTGTGTCGTGGTAGCTTCACGCATTTAGCTGTACATAACTGCCAAAGTAGGCAAACAAATGTAGGTCTGATTAAGTGATCAGCATGCATGCATGAGCTACTTACTGTTATTTAGAGATGCAGTCTGACAATAGTAACTTCATTTGCTCAGATGCTCACCGAATTGCGGAGAATGGCTCATTTTTCAGCCCAATTCTGACACATACCGTACCAGGCCAAAGTATTTTCCTTTTAGATTATTATTCCACAGCTCCATAATGCCCATCATCAGTAAGTTAATCAAGATAAGTTTGACATGCATGTACTGAACAAACAAATCTTCGAGAGCAACCAATTCTGTGAAACTTGCTGCTCTTTTCTGTGTCGTCTAAATGTATCTTGTATATGTGATTATCGAGTTTTTTCCCCTATACCAGGTATCATCTGAAGGGGCGACATACCCAATTCTCGGATTCCTCAAGCAACAGATGTAGTGTTGTCAATCTCTGAAGATGCGAATCCGTCTGCTCGTAGACAACGACAGAGGGATGATTGGGATACTAAAAGCCACAATGTATCGAGGCTTAGTGGAGTCAGTCACCAGCCTCTCCGTTGTTTGAACAACTGAACAACAACATCAAGCGGCGCCAAAACATGTGAGTTACTTTCATTTTGGGCATAGCCAACCTTATTGGTGGACTGACTCTCATTTTTCAGAATGTAACAAACTTCTCTCCTGTCTGAATTTTCAAAATATGTTACTGAACATTACAAAAAACACACACCCAAAACTCCAAAAACTAACATATCATTTTCTTGTGGATACCAGATTGCTGATCTAAGAGACATCCGAGACATGAATGAGGAAAAAATGAGAAGGCCGGCCATTGTTGGCTCAAGCTCAGGAGGTGGTCGAAAGCCTGGCTCCACATGGTCCTAGCACTACTGTCCCACATGGTGTTCGGGCCACTTCCACCAGTGCTCTGCGGGTTGTCGTTCCGCGAGAGCAATGACGGGGAGAACAAGATGATGCGGTGCTTTGCTCGCCTGCATTGCGCTGCTTGCGCTCGGGACGTGCATGTCTACAGAAGAGCCATGACATACTTCAAGACTCTAATTTACTATCTGACCATCGCCGCGAGCTTGTCCGGGATATCGTACGTTGCCGATGTGCTGATCACGAGGCTTCTCAAACACTTTGGCACCATCGATCTAGGTGGTGCATTGGCTCCTCATGCTTCTCTAGGCCTGTTGTTCTCTCATTTAGGTCATGCACATACGTCTGCCTAGGCCTCACTCTGAATGCTTAAGAGGCTGTTTGGTTTATGACTAACTTTGCCAAAGATTGCCACACCTAAGGTTAGGCAAGTTTGACCAACTTAGGTGAGTGTTTGGTTCAAGCCACACCTTAGGCAAGCCACACTTGTGCCCCACATGGCATACACACAAAAAGTGTGACAAGATTCCTTTAGGCTTTCCAACTTGTGGCTCTCATTTTGATGAATTAACCTTAGGCAAGTTTGGCAAAAATGTGTGGCAAAGTATGGCAATGCTAGTCCTATAACCAAACAGCCCCTAAGTTCCTCGGAGCACTGATTGTATAAAAAGAGAAGACATGTGTGAATTCAAGAGAAAGTGCACGAAGAAACATCTGAATCTTTTTGAGTTGCTACATGTTGTTTTGTTGAAATTCTGGTGTACATACTATCATCAAAATGTGTGATCTTGGTCAGTCGAGTTCATCTGTATCGTGGAATATTACTATCAGTGGCGGAGCCAGGATTCGAGTATAGGAGAGGCCGAGTACGTATATTAATCTAATCTCGTTGGTAATTACTCTTGTCGATCGATTACTCTTGTCGATCGTTGGGGGGTGGGGGGGGGGGGGGGGGGTGGGTGGGGGGCAGGCCCCTGCTCGTCCCCCTGGCTCCGCCCCTGATTACTATCAGTTATTTTAGAGCAGGAAAAATAACAAGGTCAGTCTTTCCTTCCTATTTATGAGGAAAAAGATGCCATTCTTTGGCAGATTATGAAGAAAGCAGCCTGTTTGCCTCCTATCAAATTATGATCAATACCTAATGTTATGTTTTGTTTAAAAAACACATTAATTTGTAGACACCCGAAGTTTCTGTATCCTGAGATATAACATTTTGCACCAAATACTTATATTAACTATTGTTCATTTGTACTTCCTCCATTCCACGGTTTTCCTTTTTCCTCAACCGAAGAAAAGTAAGTCCTGAAAGCTCCTGGCGAAGTTTCCCAGCCTAACGCTAAAAAATATGGGAGGAAACTAGTGCTTTTGAGCATCTTTCAATAAAAAAAATTCACCTCAGATTAGACAAAATCCTTTTGCATCCTAAACAACTGTACGCTTCACCGTCGACTCAGCTCACGAAGCGATAAAAAAGAGACCAACATAGCTTGCCTGGCCTAGCTTCGCGGGGCTTTGATCAAGAGAACCAGGATAGTTTTTTTAATATCTCTCAAACAGAGTCAGTCTACTCATGATTGATACAAAGTGATAACAAAATATGTTCATTGCATTTTATTAGATTTTTGTTTATTTTACTGATATGTTTTTATTCTAGAGTGACCTACAATTTTTTTCACATAATTACTATATTTTTAAATAGCGGGCTACGTCAAATAGCGATGGTCTTTAAAATTAGCCACGCCAAGGCCATAATCGACTATTTCATAACTTTAGTTGATATATGTGCATGAATGTCATCCTTTTCAAACCGCTATAGCGGGACTATATCGGTGGTATAGCCGGGTATCTAGAACTTTAATTATCTAAAAAAAATCAAAAACTTTGATAATAATGTGTGCGTTGCACGTGCAAGCTTAAGGATCTAGGGTATCCATGAGTTATTGAACATGATAGAGTCTTACTATGAGAAGCTTCTTGGTCCATGATTCTTGTTACTGTGAGATTGATTGTTTGCCCCATTTATTAATTCCTTGTGATTTATGATCTCACTAAAGTTGCACTAAGTCGCTAAATGTCGTGTTTCCTAATGAACTATAAAAAGATATATTGATTCTTTTCCTTTGTGTCTATCATTAAGTAGCTTGTAATGTGTTTTGTATTTATATTAGTTAAGACACCCATTGCATGCATAATTTTATTATCTTGATAATTAATTGATGATAATGTGTACGTGCATTTGCACATGTAAGCTTACTTTTTTAAGGAAAGGCTATCATGACTAGATTTATTGAATTAAACAAGGATTACATTGTCCAACAGTTTTGAGACTAACAAGCCAGGAGGCTCGTTCGTCCAACTACTAGTAATCTTATTACAATAAGAATAGTTAGCTAGTACATGCACCGCTTCGTTACATTTACGATAACAATGTTTAAAGACGATCTTTTCAATAAAAGAGGAAATATCCACACATTCCACGAAGATTGCCGAATTTGCATCCCGTCATGTTGTGTGTCCCGCACACACATCAACGACAATCGTAGAGTCCGATTCCGCTTCCACCCGCGGCAGCGCCAGTCCATCTCACATTGCCATTGCCTCCACATTAACCACATCTGCTGCATATGAAATAAATTTGCATTGTGCAGCTAGAAAATTTTCTTTAGCATTCCGAATCACCGCAAGCTTACTAGTTGCAATGTAAGGGTATCTTTTCTTTTCAGGGCAACAATGCATCAGTTTTCCCCCACCTTTTTAGCCGTCCCATAAATGCAATTGAGGGCCCACGTGACAAAAGAGCAATTCACATTTGCTTGCCGGACCGGTTGGGAACTTCGACGGAGACAGCCGGCCAGCCTGTCCCGGCACACCGCCGCTATTAATAAGTTGGCGCATCAAAGACACGGAAATCCTCTCTCTATTCTCTCCCCTAAAGAAACACGATAAAATTCGACAGAGGATTCGGGAGGACTTCCGCCGTCCGGGAGGCGAAGAGAGGGCGAGATGGGGGCGTCCGAATCTGTGCCGGAGACCTCCGTACACGAATTCACCGTTAAGGTGATTCATCTCCTCGCGGAATCACGCGACCCTGCATCATTTTTCTTCTTCTCCAATTTATTTGGGGGAAATTTTGGGAGCAGGATTGCAACGGCAAGGAGGTGTGCCTGGACACGTACAAGGGGAAGGTCCTCCTCATCGTCAACGTCGCCTCCAAATGGTTGGTATTTGTCTCGTCTCCGTGGCAGTTTCCTAGGATCTTTTTGCTTCATTCATGTTGGCGTGTGGAGGACTGAATATTCTTCTTTGTCATCCCATCAGCGGGTTCACGGAGACTAATTACACGCAGCTGACGGAGCTTTATCAGAAGTACAGGGAGAAAGGTCAGCTTCCCTTCTTGGTTTATTTTGTGTATCGTCTAGATTATATGCTCAAACGGCCAGGGGAAGATTGCGTACTTATGTTTGTCGAAATCATTGGATGTCATTTTTCTGGATTAAGTGGTGCTGGAATTGGTTGATTCTGTAGAGGAACAACCGGCTTCTTTAGTTTCTCATCGGTGTGAAGTGTGACTTTAGCTTTACCTTCGTGTCACACAAACATCACACCACGGTGTAAGTAGTGTTGATGTGTACATGTTCATTCCCATAAAAAAATGTGTACATGTTCATCTTTGTAACTGATCTTGTGTCTTTAGTTTTCTGGAGTACCAATAGTCTCAGAATATTCTGTGTCCAGCAATATGTGGAAGAACTGAACATCTGTTTGTTCCTATTTGCTTAAAAGGAGAATATTATTTGGCAGTTTCAGTGATTCAATGTAAACAAATTTAAGGACTTCTTTTTGAATAAATTAGGAAATAAGAGTTTGAAAAACTCAAGGGGAAATTCATTTTCACAGTATGTTGGACTACTGGCTTAATTCCACCCTAAATACCCTATAGATTTGCTTCCTTGATGTTTTTTCCTCCAAAAAACCACATAAAAGCATTGCGTCTCGATGCATTGATGTTAGAATAAATCTGAGGCGCACAGTTGATCTATCGAGGACCACTCAATCACACAAGCATGCCACCGAGATTTGTTGACGAGGTTCACCGATATGGCTACATCCCCGGGGCCTGACTATGGGTGCTCCTCCCCATGACACCGCTACAATTCCGCACCTTGGCCGCTCGGGCGCCGGCACACGCCACCGGTTCCCCGCGTGCCTGTGCTATTATGTTGTATGTTGGCATAGGTTACATCGTGTGTCTACCCCCTCATTATATAAGAGGCCTAGGATACAAGTGTCCTACTAGGACACGACTTGGTGATCCTATCAACACACCATATGACTCAGAGTCCAACTATAACCTACCTAAAACAAAATATTCGACACAATTCTAACAAACTCCACCTTGGTGAATATTCCTCACCACCTTGGATTCTCCATGCGTCGAAACTCCATGTACATTGGACTTGAGATACACCATGAGCACCGCTGCTACTCCCAGACTCCATGTGGCTCCACCTGCAACTGTAGTCCCTTCTCGTCTTCTTCAAACTCAACACTCGGGCAAAATTAACTTCCTTATCACTCTACTTTGTGCTCCCAACTTCCGGAGTACCATTCAACGTCATCACACACTGATAACTGATCTACATGAAAGTGAACAACTCACATATTGGACGCCGCATATAAGAGTTACCTGAACTCAACATCACCGCTCTTTCTTGACCGTCTCTCTGAAACTTGAAGGAATTTCCCCGTCGCCCTGTGTCACCCTGAGTCAAATTCACAGTTGTCTCACTCTTTCTCCGGATAGTCTCTGACATGTCCCATAGCTATAGCACTCCGCCTCCTTTTGTACTTGTTATCCGCACTTTGCCATGTGCATTGAACACCACAAAATATACGGCCATGTGCTCTCTCAGCTTTTGACATTAAGACTTTCCGCCACATGAGACCGAGGAGGCACATGACATGTGGGCCCTATGACACCACACGCAGCAGCAAGACCTCCCTGAGCGTTGTGGGGTGCACACCCTGATCGTCCTTCGTAAAAAATATCATGAATGCTAAATCAGGTATCCAAGCTGGGCAACCCTAGACATTGTAATACTATGATTGATGCAACAAAATTTCAGTAAGTTTCTCTGCTCTGGCCAAAGCCGCATGCTTCCTACTTCCTACGCCAGCTAAAGAAACAGCGTCCAATCAATTCTACCTTGTTATTCCCAACATAAGTGTGAAACCCAATATTCGATTGTCTTATGTGCTAGCTTTTCAAGAGAATCTTTATTGTCACTTGTGTAGGAAGTAGAAACATTACATGTTATTCAAAATACCGTGCAGCAATATAGCCTGATTCTAGTACTGCTATGCTACTACAGTACTACATACTACCTCATAGTCAGAAAAAGAAAACATAATAGGAACTGATGACTTGAACATTGGTTTCATTATTTAATATACCACTTCACGAGTAGGGAATCGAATGGCATATTGCTTGATTAAGCTGAATACACCAGGATAATGCTGTAAAATTCACTACCACGTGATGTCAACATATTCAAGACAACTCCATGTCATATGCAATAGAGACAACCTTAAATAACATACAACTATGCAATTTTGGCATTGTTATACAAGAAGACAGTTTGGCACCACCCAAACATATAAGAATTATCTGTAAAAACCTAAGTAGTGGAACAGTGATATGATTTTTGGATATATTT
Source organism: Triticum urartu (assembly GCF_056163025.1). Lineage (NCBI taxonomy): Eukaryota > Viridiplantae > Streptophyta > Magnoliopsida > Poales > Poaceae > Triticum > Triticum urartu. The sequence goes on along the minus strand of NC_141876.1, from coordinate 355,798,928 downwards.
CAGAGACGATACGTTCAGTCAGATCACCGAAAAAATTGCACAATGCTCATAAACGTTCTGCTAGTTCTAGATCAGTCTTCACTTAAGATTGCTCCATGACTAATTTCTCTACAAATAGACAGAGAGAAATCAGTGTGACTTCCCTAAAACAAACTATAGCCACCTAGCTCGTCGGGACCCCCATCTATCTTGAAATCTTCAAGAAATATCAAAATCAAAATCAGAGATAAGGACGGGATTATCTGGCAAAATATGGACCTAATTGAACATGAAGTAAGCTTGGAAAGATCCAGCACACATATACTGCTCGTCTTCTATTGGCAGTTTGGCATCGGTGTTGTCGTGAACGAGTAGCTAGCCACCGGCAGAAAACTTCCGGTCTTGAAACGCCGGGCCTAACTCACGGCGATCCTGCCGCTGGTAGCCTCCTTGGGTAGCACGGAAGAAAGGGCAGCATGTGGAGGTTGAGAACCAGAGCCAGCGCAAAACTGTATCAACCTCAACAACGAAGGGAAGAAGAAGTAACTTAGAACGAACTTGGACATGTAGCAACCGCTGCTATCATCTCCATCTCCGATGGCCCGCACAGCCAGATCTAAAAGGAGAGATACCGGCAAAATCTCGAAGGCAAATCTGATTGATTAGGACCCTTACTACACTACATCTATAGGGGGCACCCTTGCCCAACTTAACTACGGGGTCGCCGTGGAAGAGAAGAGAGGTGCCGTCAGCGATGGGAGGGATTCTCGAAGACTCGATCTCTTTCGTGAGAGAACGGGAAACAAGAACCTCGTGTGGGGTGGTGTGTTTGTATGTCTACCTCAAAATTTTGTCTGATGCGTGGGGTGTTTTTGCAGAGTTGCAAGTAGATCGGGGACAACCTGTATCAGCCTTTCGTTCTAGATTGAACGGTTCAGATGGCACGGAGGCAGGCACACCATCATCACCAACTGCCATTTTTATAAGAGTGTATATAATGTACAAATGAAATAAAAGCCAAATTCCACCACAGCCTTCCCGTGTGCACTTTCAGTGTGAAGACCAATGAAAAATATCCAGAACTCCACCACGTGCTCCTGTAGGTTTAGGTCAATTAGCTTTCCTTATCTTTGGCTCCCGATGGATAGCACTAGTCTTTTGTATAACTTTTTTTCTCAAACGAATCTCGTACACACGCGTCCTGGTCTCGTGTCTCAGCCTCCGATCGCATGCGGCAACCTGCTCCTGCTTTGCCTGGACGAAGTGATGCACCAGGCCCGTGTCCACCAGCGGGCCTCGTCAATCGAGGCAAGCAGCCCACAGGGCCTCACCTCAGCCACTTGGACTGGCCGTTGCTCGAGTCACACGCGCGTCCGCGCAACTGCAGCGCCTGACCTAGCACTCCAGCACTGCCCGATCGACTGGATCGATCTCTGCCGCCGACGCCTTCTGCTGCACACGCTTTCGGACTCGCCGAAACGACGGATTGATCTGGTACCGATTTGACCCGCCAACACGAAGATCTCCCACGAACAACACCCGATGCTCCACATTGCTTTTGATTCTCGCCATCGTTGCTATACTGGCTGAGACTTTTCGATCGAGCCCAACAGATATCCAGTCCGATCCATCCGCGACATCGAACTGCCAGCAACCTCCACCGCCGCCTAATCACGCTGTTGTCGTTGATCTTCTCCACAACCATGACCTCCTCCAGATCGATGATCAGCAACCTCCAGACCTTGCAACCTTGCTCTGATACCACTTGTTAGAATAAATCCAAGGCCACCATTGATCATCCGAGGACCAAGCAATCCCACGAGACAGGATGACGACACCAAGATTTGTTAACGAGGTTCGGCGAACTCGCCTACTCCCCGGGGCAATGACTACGGGCGCTCCTCCCCATGACACCGCTACAATATTGCACCCTGGCCGCCCGGGCCGACACACGCTGCTGGTTCCCCGTGTGGTATGCTATTATGTTCACATAGGTTACATCGTGTGTCTACCCGCCATTATATAAGAGGCCTAGGATACAAGTGTCCTACTAGGACACGACTCCGTGATCCTATCAACACACCGTATGACTTAAGAGTCCAACTGTAACCTACCCTGTACAAAATATTCGACACAATTCTAACAATTGACATAAAGGAGTAATAGCTACGAGCCTAGAAGAAGGCTAACAACCCCTTAAGGATAGGAAAAGAATACGAAATTAAGTCGGTAAAACAAAATTGAGACCTTCGCCCCCCACTAGACCAATAGGCACGGGACTTGCCAGTTGGGTGCCTTCTTCCATATTCACCATGTTGTGAGCTGCATCAAAGGAAAGACAACTTTCATCGACGGCCTAGTGGCTTCCCCCAAATTTCTTGAACAAGGCCCAAAATTTAAGGAAGGCATCCTAGTTAGCTACAGACCACGTGATATATGATTTTGGTTGACCGCGGGATCCTTTCGGGGTAGGCCCATGAAAAGGATGTGCTGAGTCTTCATCAGGAGGATCACTTAGTTGGGCCGGCATCGATAAAGCCTATCCGACGTCACGTCGCGAAGCCCATCCGGCTAAGAGACCGCAACGTCCATCCGACTGGACCAAGACATGGTCAATCAAGACGAATGTTACCGCGGCGCCATCAAGACGGTTCTTGTGCGACATGGTAATTCCATCAGTAAGTACCACCATTAGGTCGTTATTACATTATGGCTCTTAACAGCCCTTGTAACTCCACCTTCTCGTCGTAGTATATAAAGGTGAGAAGGGTGCAAGACATAGCTAGGTTCACTCAAGTCTACATGCTAAACAAATCCTCTGTAATCACTTGGATCATAAAAGAGAGGAAACATCCAAGCAGGAGGAGGGTGTTACCCCTGGAATAGGAGTCGAACCCAGGTAAAACCTCCATTGTGTGAAATACCATACCTAGATCCTCCATGTGTGCCTTGCCTCTACAAAATCCCCAAATCATGAATAATGCCACAAAATCCCCGCGAGAGTAGGCGCCCACCATGGGACACTCGTGTTGTGGAGCTATGGTCCAGGCAGGATCATCTCCGGACATTGGTTGAGGGCTTGGGCCCCGGCAGGTTGTGCATTCTGGCACACTGCATTTTGATGCCAACGATGCAGCCTGGTATTCTGTCTTCGCCGCACTCCCCATGATCATTGTACCATGCATCGGTAGCATGCACTTCTTTGTAGATCGCTCCGGAGTCATATGCTTGCCGTTTTCCACTCGATGTGGGCGAGTGAAGATTGTCTAGGGCATCCCGTGGGATCCGTATCTTCAAAAGTGAGCAATGCTACTCCACAACTTGTGGGGATAATCAACTCTGATTCTATTCTGCCCACATTGGATTCTGAGTCCGTCGGGTATGAAAGTTTGTACAACTCTGCTTCTGTGACATGTGTACATGGCTAACAATGGTGCAGCCGCTACTGATGCGCCCACACGAATGGAGGATGACACACTTCTGCACAAGTCTGTGGAGGGGAACGCCCCTGAGGCCGTCGCCTTCGAGGCCTCTCTGGTGGCCATCCTGAAGGAGCAGAAGTGCTTGATCCAGGTGAGGCGGGATCTTGAGGTGCGAGAGCTTGAGCTTCAGGCGGCTAGAACACGGAACACATGTTGCTCTCCTCAACAATCTGCCTTGACTACTCATACGGCTCGTGTTGCATGTAGCACACAGGTGAGCCAAGGTTTGAAGGGCGTTCGAGTACATCGTACTCCGGCCATGAACCTGCTGACTGCCGCAGCATTGGCCAACAAGCTGGCTTCACCCACCAGTTGACCATCAGCAGAGGACCACGTCCAACTCGTCACGCTGCTCAAGACTGCGGTGGAATAACAAGATATAGCCACTTCATCGCAAGGCTGACTGGCTTCAAAGTCAGTTCGGTGCTAACCTTTGGGGGCTCGTAACTGCCCCATCATCATGTAGTCGCCTTGTCCTAGTTGATCCACCAATCGGTGCCCCATCGCGCCGGATGACATCAATCGAATCCGCACTGAGAGATGCCGACTCAGCCCCTCTCCGGGGCGGATATCAGGAGCTTGCGACGCATGGGATGACGTTGAGGCTATCCGTGCATCCAAGGAGCGATCCGAGCATCGTGGCAAAGCCGATCGTCCCACTGGGTCACTCGGTCCTTTGTGTTGCAGTAACCTTTCCTAGAACGACGGATCGCTAACGGAATCAAGTACGATGGTACTACCAAGCTCGACTTTTGGTTGACCGACTATGTTGTGGCCTGCAATATCGGCGGAGGCAACGAGCGCATCGCCATCTGCAACCTTCCCTTGATTTTGGAGCAATCAGGATAGGTGTGGCTAAATAGCTTGCTCGAAGACAACATTCATGACTGGGAGTCTAGGATGATCTACGTGATGCGTTTCTCAAAATTTTTCAGGGACATTCGTTAGACCCGGCTTGCATGGGACCTATGGAACTACGTAAAGAAGGAAGGTGCGTCGGTCCGCGAATACATCAATCGCTGGAATCGGCTCCAAAATTCCATTGAGAACGTCGTTGAGCCTTAAGCTATCCAGGCCTCAAATTGGGAGTTAGATACGAGCTTTTGAGGCAAAAACTTGGTCGCACGGAGGTGTTGACCATGAGTTGACTCATAGAGATAGCCAATAGATATTCCACTGGGAAAAAACCACTGCCCCATTAGATCTGACTGCTTAGGGCAAAGGCAAACCTAAAGTCGAGTACTCTAGGTAGAAGAATCGTCCCGACTTCAATCGAAGGAAGAACAACCAAAAGTGGAAGGGGGATGGTGGTGACATCGTCAACGGAGCAGAGCTGGTTCCCGCGGCGGAACACGATGGGCCGTGCAGCAGCAATTGGCCGCCAAGTCATCAGTGGCAGCAACGCAAATATCAGAAGCTGCCATTTGATGAGATCCTTGATCAACCCTGCAAGTCTCAGGACACGAAGGAGAGGTTATCCATGCACTCCACCAGGGATTGCAAGGTAGTGAAGTGCCTCCGGTCGGAGAAATCGGTTGCCAACAGCAACAACAGCGACGACGAGAACCATGGTCAGGACGCAGGCGGCGGCTAACCACCGTCACCCCAACAGAAAGGAGATTTAATCATCTTCCAGGGGCTGGACACCAAGGGAAATCGCAAGCTTCGCTCGAGGTCAACATGACCATGCCAACCATCACACAATGGCTGAACTCATCGGAAGTGCCGACCGGATTTGATCGTAGTGATCACCCAACTCACATTCCTTACCTGGCCGTGGATTCGCAAGTTGGCCGGTTCCGGCTGCAAAAGATGCTCATGGATGGGGGGAGCAACATCGACATCCTCTATGCCGCAACCCTTAGGTGCATGGGCATCCCTGAGTCTTAGTTGTCGCCTAGCAACATATAATTCCACAGAATTGTGCCAGGCAAGGCGGCCAATGGGTCGAATCTCACTGGAAGTTGTCTTCAGCGAAGAGAATAATTTCCGGGGTCGAGACCCTCTGCTTTGAAGTCCTCAATTTCCGGAGTGCCCGTCACGTCATCTTGGGGCGCCCTGCCGATGCCAAGTTCGTGTCTAGGCCCTGGTATGTCTACTTCAAGCTCAAGATGTCGAGCACCAACGGAGTGATCACGATCTCTGGCGACCCCAAGCACTCCAACGAGTGCGATGATGCCGACGCGGCTATCGTTGAGACCCTGATTGCTGCTGCAGAGTTGGCCAAGATCCAGAAGGAGGTTGACGCGGAACAGATGCCAGCCTGCAAAAGTCCAACAGTCGTCTCCTTCCAATCGGCCAAGGACACCAAGAAAGTGCAAGTCGGGGCCTGGAAGATTCATCCAAGACCGTGCAGATCACCACTGATGTTCTTGCTAAATACCCCCTCTGTCCGGGAATTAACTATCGCTGAAATGAGTGAATCTATAGAGTAAAACGCGTCTAGATGCACTCATTTCAGCGACAGTTAATTATGAATGGAGGTAGTAGGAAAGAGCGCACTTCACGAGAATTGGGACATCTTTGCTTGGAAGCCGGCTGACATGCCAGAAGTCGCAAGGGACTTCCCCGAGCACAAACTCAATGTTATCAAGGGCGCGAAGCATTCAAGCAGGCCCTTCACTGATGCGCAAGGCCATCGGTGAAGAAATTGCCCGGCTACTCAAAGTCGGCTTCATCCGAGAGATCCAACACACGGAGTGGCTGGCAAAGCCAGACATGGTGGTGAAGAAATCCAACCATATGTGCATTGACTATCGACCGATCAACAAAGCATGCCCCAAGAATCTTGCTCTGCCTCGTATCGGTCAGGTGATCGACTCCATGGCCGCTTGTGAGCGTGTGTGCTTTCTGGATGCGTACTCAGGCTACCACCAGATAAAGATGAATGAGTCGGATGAAGAGAAGACCTCCTTCATGATGCCCTTCAGCCCATACTGCTATGTTTCCATGTCCTTTTTGTCTGAAAAATGCTAGGTCCACTTACCAGTGTTGCATGCAGAAATGCTTGCATGACCAGATCAACAGGAATGTCTACGTCTACATCGACGACATCGTGGTCAAGTCCAAACATGGAGACGATCTCCTGGCCGACTTGGCTGGGACGTTCGCCAATCTAAGGTGGATCAACATGAAGCTCTACCCGGAGAAATCTGTCTTTGGTAAAACTCCTTTATTTCGTTGTATCCGGGAGCGGAGTCGAGGCAAACCCGAAGAAAAGTGTCTATTTTGAAGATGCCCAACAACAAACAACAACAACAAAGCCTTCAGTCCCAAACAAGTTGGGGTAGGCTAGAGGTGAAACCCATAAGATCTCGCGACCAACTCATGGCTCTGGCACATGGATAGCAAGCCTCCACGCACCCCTGTCCATAGCTAGTTCTTTGGTGATGCTCCAATCCTTCAGGTCTCTTGTAACAGACTCCTTCCATGTCAAATTCGGTCTACCCCGACCTCTCTTGACATTCTTCGCACGCTTAAGCCGTCCGCTATGCATTGGAGCTTCTGGAGGCATGCGTTGAATATGCCTAAACCATTTCAGACGATATTGGACAAGCTTCTCCTCAATTGGTGACCCCAACTCTATCTCGTATATCATCATTCCGGACTCGATCCTTCCTCGTGCGGCCACACATCCATCTCATCATACGCATCTCCGCCACACCTAACTGTTGAACATGTCGCCTTTTAGTCGGCCAACACTCAGCGCCATACAACATTGTGGGTCAAACCGCCGTCCTGTAGAACTTGCCTTTTAGCTTTTGTGGCACTCTCTTATCACAGAGAATGCCAAAAGCTTGGCGCCACTTCATCCATGCGGCTTTGATTCGATGGTTTACATCTTCATCAATACCCCCATCCCCCTGCAGCATTGACCCCAAATATCGAAAGGTGTCCTTTTGAGGCACCACCTGCCCATCAAGGCTAACCTCCTCCTCATGCCTAGTAGTACTGAAACCGCACATCATGTACTCTGTTTTAGTTCTACTAAGCCTAAACCCTTTTGATTCCAAGGTTTGTCTCCATAACTCTGACTTCCTATTTACCCCCGTCCCACTATCGTCAACTAGCACCACATCATCCGCAAAGAGCATACATCCCGTGAGCTATTTTGAAGATGTCCAAGCCAAAAAATCTAAAGGATGTGCAGCAACTGACTGGGTGCATTGCCACTCTTGTCCGGTTCATCTTTAGACTGAGGAAAAGGGCCTGCCACTCTATCCACTTCTGAAGAAGTCCGATTCCTGGGTGGACTAACGAGGCCCAGCCGGCCTTTGGAGACCTCAAGCACTCACTGTGCACACCACTATAGCCGCTTCGGCTGTGAGGGAGCCCTTGCTGCTCTACATTGTTGCCGCTAGCGAGTGGTCTGCTAAGCTTCATGCACTAGTCGATGCAACCAAAAGTCTGAAGTGATGGAAAGGGTAGGCAGTCTACATATACACTTCAACACCCCTCTCAGTGTGATGCGAGAAGTCAACACATGATTAGACTTAGAGGAATGGCTCAAGAGGCGAATACGTGGACATAGCGGGGGCGGCAGCAATTTTTTGATAAATTGCGAAGCCAGGACTTGAACTCAAGACCTTAGTCCTGATACCATTTTAAGCTTCATGCAGTAGCCAACGCAACAAAAAGTCCGAACTGATGGAAAGGGCTAGGCAATCCAAATATACACTTCAACATGGTCATCGTTGTCTTGGTGGTGGAGCACGCAGAATAAGGCAAGGTGCAGAAGGTCCAGCGATTCGTTTACTATGTAAGTGAGGTCCTCTTCGGCTCCAAGCAACAACATCCCCATTACCAAAAGCTTGTTTATGGCGGCTTTATGGTGTCCAGGAAACTGCTCCACTACTTTCAAGCCCACACGGTCACGGTGGTCAATAGTGCGTCCTTGTTAGAAACCATCGGCAATAAGATGCCACTGTCAATTGGCCAAATGGGCCATTGAGATCGCGGCCGACATCAACTATGAGGCATGCAAGGCCATCAAATCTCAGGCCTTGGCTGATTTCTTTTTTTTTTTTAGAAAAGGAGGATGTACCCCCAGCCTCTGCATCTAGACGATGCATGCAGCCATATTATTAATTATTCACAAAGACCATACAAGGTGATGCATCAATAAGCCTAAAGCCATCATCTTGGCAACACCGTTGCTACTCCTATCCCCTTGATGAAGGCGTGCCGAATGTCCGGGCCTAATACCAAACAGACATTGCACCAAAGCTTATCATCTAAAGCTAGGTGTCCCATCCAAGCCACTACCTGGATTGGGTCCCACACCGGTCTGGCACACTCCCAGTGAACATCGCACGCTACAAGGGCCGTCACCTCCATCTTCCCTCGGTCCATCCTCAGAGCAGAACTGATGCACCGACCTTGCCATGCCTCTCTGCCATCAACGCCACCATGACGCCAGACAACTTCATCCTCCTGCGCGAGTCCATCTCCAACGCGCCCATCGTCGAACCTCCGCGGCGCCATGTCGCCGGGATCCGCCGTCGGCCTTGCGATAGATGTAACAGCGCTCCTCTTCTTGTCCCCTCCAGCCAGCACGTGCTCCAAAACGATGCCCCTAGGAGGGACAATGACATCGAAGTTGCCATCATCGTTCGATCCGGTAGATCCAGATCTAGGGTTTCCCCCGGAGCATCACGGGTGGGGCGCCATGACCTACAACAACGATGCCTCTAGAAGGGAATGATGTCATAGACGTCGCCATTGTTTGCCATGACCGTAATCGGCGCGATTTTCACCAGAAATCACGGCCCCCCGATCTCGCAGCTGACTGAAACCGAACGGAGCTTTCGTGGTGAAGACCAAAGCTGCCGTTGGCACGCCGGCAGGGAGCCTCCAGCCGCCCCTCACCGATCCTCCATGCGCCACTGGTTGCCACGCCGTGGCGGATCTGGACGGGACGCCAGATTCGCGGCTTCCGATGCCCATCTCCAGGCATAGACTCCACCGAGGTGAAGAGCACCATGCCGGCCATGGATCTGGCCGCCGCCGCACAAGCAAAGGGACGCCGCCCTACCTGCTGCTCGCGGATCCAACACTGGAGTCGCCCATGTTGCCTCCGGGTGATCCCACAGCCCCTGCCGTGTCCGGCCCTCCACGTGCAGGACGAGGCACCGCATCACCGCCGCCAGACCTGCCCGCGCACCGCCGCGCCTCGGATGAACACGCCGCCGCCGCCCGCGCCGAGCCCTCGCGCGAGGAGATGGGGCCCTGCCGCTGCCAGCACCTACCGGGCTTTGCCCGGTGGTGGCGAGGGGAGAAGAGGGGCGGGGGGGGGGGGGCTGAGGTGCCGGCGGCTAGGGTTGCCCCCTTGGTCGCTCGGGAGGGGGACGAGGGGGAAGAAACGGTCTTTGACTTACTGGAACAATTCATCAAAGGGATTGAACTTTCACCCCTTGGTTGATTTCTTGGTTGAATGGATGGAAACCCAGTCCCTTTTTAGGTGCGGTCTGAACAACGGATCATGTACTTCGGCGGATCCAAGATGCTTACAGACTCGGGGGCTGGGGTCATCCTTATTTTTCTTGAAGGCGACAAGCTCAGATATGTACTGCATATTCACTTTGCTGCATCTAACAACGTTGTGGAGTATGAAGCTGTCGGATTTCGGGTTCCGGCAAACCCTTGAGGTTCGAACACTGGGGTGCGCGCGGAGATTTTGCCTCCTACCTACCTGCACTCCTCCGCCTTGCTAGGATCTAAACTAAGGAAAGAACAGCACAAGAGACGCAAGGTTTATACTGGTTCGGGCCACCGTTGTGGTGTAATACCCTACTCCAGTGTGTGATGTGGTGGATTGCCTCTTGGGCTGATGATGATGAACAATACAAGGAAGAACAGTCTCGCGAGGGTCTGTTCTTGGCTGGGGCGATGAACTGCTGGGAGGAGCTCAGTCACCCTTCTCTCTCTCTCTACCTGATCTTCTCTATCCTTCCAACCCCCCGGCCCCCTTTGCTTTGTGGGTGGCTGGTCCTATTTATAGAGGCCCTGGTCCTCTTCCCAAATATCGAGCGGGAAGGGAGCCAACAATGGCGGGCTAATTTGAAGGGGGACAGCTAGTATCAGCTATCCTGACAAAAGTAGTCTTCGCCTGTGCAAAGCTTTGGTGATGACGCCGTCTTGGGCTCCACGGTGACCTCCGTCTCGTAGTCCTCCTGGTCTTGGTCTCGTTGCACCGAAACGGCAACCTTTGCCTGATGCCTCGGTACTCCGCGGCTGCGCTTGCCCCCTTTGCACCAAAGAGGAAGGGAGGACACTGCGCGGGCTGGCACCCGCCTGGCGCCCCCGGTCGTCATGGCTTGCGTCACGGGCACCTCGTGAGGTACCCCGCCTTGATCTCTCCGCCTCCTCGTGAGCCAGCCTGACGAGGCCGCGCCTGAGGAAGCTCCGCGTCGTCCGCCCCGCGAGGCTTGGCCCCTCGCGAGGGTCTTGGGTTTGTGTTGGTGAAGATGGGCCGCGCTGGGCCCCCCTTTGAGCCATGCCGCAGGCCGCAGGCAGGCAAGTCTGGGGACCCCCGTTCCCAGAACGCCGACAGAAGCCTTGGATCGTTGTATCACTTGGCTTCCGTCGGCTGCTTTGCAGTGGAGATTCAGATCTGGTACAACAAGTCATGAAGGATGGTGATGCCAAGAATCCTTCCATGATCGTATATCGGGAGGAAGTCGCAAGCTCGAAAAAAGTTCGAGGGCTTGGAGCTTCATCATGTTCGTCAGTTGTAGAACGAAGCAGCTGATACACTCACGAAGATTTGCTCCACCATAGAACCCATTCCTTCTGGTGTTATTTTGGAGCAACTATGTAAACCATCCATCAAAACAAAGACGAAGGCCGAGCTCGAACAAGAACCCATTCAGTCAGACGCTAAGGCTGACTTCCCCGTCATTCCAACCTGGATACAGCCCTACTTGGATTACTTAATCCAAAGGGAGCTATCGGCTGATGAGACATAGCTCGGCAAATCATCCCCCACGTCGAGGCATACACCATCATCAATGGCGAGCGTTACAACCGCAACATCACTGGAGTCTTCCAACGTTGCAGGTTTCCAGAAGAAGGGCGATGGATTCTTGAGGAAATTCACTCTCGAACCTGCAGTCATCATGCGCCATTGCGCGCCCTTGTCGCCAAAGGATTTAAGCATGGATTCTTCGGGCTTACCACTCTGGCCGACGCAGAAGATCTCGTCTACAAGTGCCAAAACTGCTAGAGGTATGCATGTGAGCCACACATGCTGGGTACATCCCTCAAAACCATTCCTATCACATGGCCATGCCGTGTGGGGATTTGATATGGTGGGCCCGCTCAATACTGTCAAAGGTGGACTCACTCATCTGCTTGCCGCGGTGGACAAGTTCACGAAGTGGATCAAAGTCAAACCTATCATCAAGCAAGATGGCCAGACAGTCAGCATTATCAAAGGCCTCATTTATCTGTTCGGCATCTCGCACATCATCATCATCGACAATGGGAAGAACTTCACTTTCAGACCTTTTTCGCTGCTTTTGCGACGTCACGGCCTTCGACTGGATTATGTCTCAGTAGCGCACCCCCAGTGCAATGGACAAGTGGAGCTCTCCAACGGTCTCATCCTTCAAGGTATCAAGCCCCGGCTGCTAAGACTCTTGAAAGAGACTCTTAGCTGCTGGCTTGACGAGCTACCGCCTTTCCTATGGAGCTTATGGACAACTCCAAGCAGATCAACCAGCTGCACGCTCTTTATGGTCTATGGAGCAGAAGCCGCCATGTCGAGTGACATCATTCATGACTCCCCTCGAGTCGTGGCGTATGTGGAGGTGGATTCCGAGTCTGCGCGCCAAGATGCCGTCGACCTTCTGGAGGATGCCTGAGAACTCGCTCACTCTCACTAGGCCATATACCAACAAAACTCACGCCACTATCAGAGCCGCCGAGTACGAGGTCGAGCGTTCAACGAGGGTGATCTAGTTCTCCGGCTGATCCAGAACAAGGAGGGAATGCACAAGCTCCCTCCATGGGAGGGACCCTTCTTTGTCAGCCAAGTGCTACACAATGGCGTGTACAGGCTGATCGAGAATGGCGAAGAAATCAAGAGGACATGGAACATTGCCCAACTGCTTCCGTTCTTGGCTTAAGCTTTGTATCTTTCAATACTCTTTTGGCGACGTGGTAATTCCACCAGTAACAGCCACCATTATGGCTGTTATTACATCATGGCTCTTAACAACCCTTGTATCTCCACCTTCTCATCGTAGTATATAAGGTGAGAAGGGTGCGAGAGATAGATAGGTTCACTCAAGTATACAGGCTAGACAAATCTTCTTTGATCACTCGGCTCATACAAGAGAGAAAACATCCAAGCTGGATTAGGGTGTTACCCCTAGAATAGGGGGCCTGAACCTAGGTTAAACCTCCAATGTGTGAAATCCCGTACCTAAATCCGCAAATAATGGATATTTCCACGAGATCCTCGCAACACTGGTCAACAACCATATTTTTTTCTATGGCATTGGCGCATTGCACATTGCCTAATGGGACTTGTCATCTTTTTATCTATGAAATATTATGAATTTCTGCCATTGTACTAGCTTCAGTCCTTGAAGGATTTGCGTGCCAACCATTTGTTGTGAGATATAAGTAAGTGTGGACATTTTATGGAAAAATAAATCTTCTAGAACTTAATGGACATTGGATTAGAATAAAATTATAATGACAGATTGTTAATCATGCGTTCAACAGTAGTAAGCTCATTTATGCACTGTCATAAAATCTTATTATGCATGATATCAGTATGCAAGTAAGATTGCCTCTTTGATGCTAAATTATATAATGATTTAGATGTTAGCTAGGGTGAAAACTAACTCCTCTTGCTTCTAAAATGGCCAGACTTTGAGATATTAGCATTCCCCTGCAACCAGTTCTTGCGACAAGAGCCAGGCAGTGACCAGCAGATCCAAGACTTTGCATGCACAAGATTCAAAGCTGAATATCCAGTTTTTCAGAAGGTAAGACCATACCCGAACTGTTTGTTTGTCAAGAAGCGTCTAATATTCTCCCACTAATGAAGCTTAGTTGAAGTCACTTTCTCTTCATAGCTAGAGCATTGGCTATTTCTTGTTCATCATGGTTTCTAGACGATAAAATCAAAAAAGCATTGGAGGGAAAATATCATGCCTTATGTTTTAAAACATATCGCAAGTTTGACAAGTTTACATGGTAGAAACAAATGTCAACATAGATATGCTGTTATGGCGCTGCTAGAAGGAGGGCGCGAGAGGGCCGGCCGGGGGCCTTTTTGCCCACGGCCGGGCAAGAGGGAGAGGATTTCCTTCTTAATTCTTGCTTGATTAGATTGATACATCTCCTCCCCTTATATAGAGAGGTTTACTTGACTCCTAAGCAAGCGACCCTTATCTCTAATTACCCCTAAGACTAACGGGCTATACCGCCAGCCCAGGCCCATTAGGCCCATTACGTACTCTAACACTACACCCCACCTGGACATGCAGCTTGTCCTCGAGCTGCAACTTATAACCATGACTTGATGCAACACAAACCTAACACCTAAAAAACAAGCCTTTTATATCTCGGCTTGTTTTATTACTCTCAACCCGAAATGGACTGGGACACTTTATTTTAGACTCCTGAACATAAAGTGGACACCATCCGCACGTCGGACGTGTACGAGTATAGCCACCTGGATCCCATGGACACCATCAGGACAAAAGGAGTGCATGTGTATGGCCACCTGGAAGTGGTCGCAAGAGCGACCAACAGAGGCGCCCTCGCGGCGGTCGGTGGCGGAATGCAGTGGTGCTACGCGGTGCGCTCCTGTCGGTGACATCATGCCTTCTCCCTGCCGGACGGCTGTTGGTTTGCACCGTACAGAGAAGAGTGGAGGGCTTGTGATGGAGAATGGCGAGGAGGGGTGTGCCCCCCAACCGTCGATGTCGCAGACTTTGAGGTCGCTGTTCGTGGGGAAAACAGCATGCCCGCCGCCCATGGGGAAAACCGCATGCCCAAGATCCCCGACGCAGCGGACGAGATCGAGATCCTTTGCATAGCGAAGCGCAACTGGGGGAGGAGCGGCAACTGCAGACCACACATCTCCCGCACAGGCCAACGCGCTAGGAGGCCGCGCGCAGCAGCCTGCAGCCTCACCGCCATCACGTGGCGGGTAGCGATCCAAGCCGGAAGCGGTGACGGTGACGGCGGGAACTTGATCTGCTGGATGGGGACGCCCTGGGACGGCGGCGACGCTGATGGGAACGAGGTCGTCACAGTCCCGTCGTAGGGCATTCCATACTGGTACGAGATGACCGGCGCCGTGGTCGCGTCCGAGGGCGGCGGCAGCGGGGGTAGCTGCTGTTGGTGTGGCGGCGGAGGAGGTGGCTGGGGCGCATAGGGCCCGACGAGGAAGGCCCTGATGCCCGTCACGGCCTGCCGTAATTCCAGGATTGCGGCTGTCATCTGCTCCGGGGTGAGAACGAGGGCGGATGGCGCCGGGGCAGAGGGTGCAATCGCCCCTGAGGACGCCAGCACGCCCAATGCAGGCGTGCCTGCTGTGTGGGGCAGCAGCGCTGATGAAGACGCTGGTGGCGGCGGGTAGGTGTGCGGCGGCGGCGGGTGGGAAGAACTCGGTGGAGGGCTGGACATGATCGAATCCGGAAAAGCTGATACCAAATTGTTATGGCACTGCTAGAAGGAGGGCGCGAGAGGGCCCATGGCCGGGCAAGGGGGAGAGGATTTCCTTCTTAATTCTTGCTTGATTAGATTGATACATCTCCTCTCCTTATATAGAGAGCTTTACTTGACTCCTAAGCAAGCGACCCTTATCTTTAATTAACCCTAAGACTAACGGGCTATACCGCCAGCCCAGGCCCATTAGACCCATTATGTACTCTAACATATGCACTGTGGGTGTGTTTGGTTCTCATCTGCGAATTTGCCTGCATTGCATGCTTGGCCTAGTTAAGCCTGGCTGAGCAAAAACAGGCAAAAAAACATTATCTGCACATCGTTTGGTTGCCCGCATCTAGGCTTCTATGCTTCCTGTATTAGGGGATCAATTTTGGCATGGTGTTTGGTGTCCTGGACTGGCTCGCCACATGTAACTACACGGTGTTTGGTTCTATACATGGGATATGATTAAGAGTTAACAACTACACATAACACACAGAGTTACAGAGTGCCATGGCGACTGTGGTGGATGGTGGTGGTGACGACGGAAGCAACTAGTTTGCTGCGCCTGGCTGGTTGGAAACTGCCAATTCGGCAGTTCCTAGCGGCCTCGCTGGGAGCCCACCATGTGCACCGTTGGGCCCATCATGTGCTCGATGTGGCTCAACTCAGCCTGGCTGGTTAGAAACTGCCGATTCGGCAGTTCCTAGCGGCCTGGCTTGGAGCTGCTTTGAGTTTCATGCAATGTAGGCCCAATAGTGAACGCAGGCAACAACCTATGTTCTTCGTGTGCGGACCTGGTTGGCCTCTACGCGGGTTACCAAACACGCCCTGTTTTGTTGCTTCCATACAAGTATACACTTTCTTTTCTTTGCAACAATTTCAGTTTGGATACATTAGGTGGGGTTCCTAGCGGCCTGGCTTGGAGCTGCTTTGAGTTTCATGCAATGTAGGCCTAATAGTGAACGCAGGCAACAACCTACGTTCTTCCTGCCCGGACCTGGTTGGCCTCTATGCGGGTTACCAAACACGCCCTGTTTTGTTGCTTCCATACAAATATACACTTTCTTTTCTTTGCAACAATTTCAGTTTGGATACATTAGGCGGGGTCAGAGTTTCTTGGTATGGCCTACTGTTGATGGCCATCACATAAACATGAGTACAAATTACAAATTACAGGACTGTTGTTTATCTGTAAAGCTGGGTCAATCTTGTACTTGAAAATTGCAGGTGCGTGTAAATGGCCCAGATGCTGCGCCGCTTTACAAGTTTCTGAAAGCTAACAAACCTGGTTTGTTTGGTTCAAGAATCAAGTGGAACTTTACCAAGTTTCTTGTTGACAAGAATGGAAAAGTAATCAACAGATACGCAACTGCTACCACACCATTTTCATTCGAGGTCTCTCTCCTCTCTCTCTCTCTCTCTCTCTCATCATGCAGTATTTTCTTACGCATTGGTCTTAAATTTGCAGAAAGACATCCAGAAGGCACTTGAGGAGGAACCCTCTGACTCGCAGACAAAAAAAGAGGAGGAATCCTCCGACTCGCAGAAGTAGGCACTTGCAAAGTATCCCCGTTGTAATATCTAGACCAATCTCTGCCAGTAAATTAATGTGATATTTCCCCTGGTTTGATCTTTGTTCTTGTATTTGTGACTTCCGCTTATGCAACTAGAGGTTGTGTAGGTACCAATTATTTATCTGCACCTCTCGTGGTTCTCTTTTGGGTGCTTTTGTGATGAACTGGAATTGTATGCAGTTTATGGTAGTTCTGTATTTGGACTCATCATGTTCCACGTAATGCTTTGTGACCCGGATATTCAAAATGGAGCAAGATAAAAATCTCTAACATACTCCCTCTGTTTCTTTTAGTCTGCATATAAGGTTTGATCAAAGTCAAACTTTGTTAACTTTGACTAAGTTTATAAAAATATATATCAAGATTTATAATATGAAATCAATATTGTTAGATGCATCATGAAATTAATTTTCATACCATATAGCTCTAGTCTAGTATTGTAGATGTTGATATTTTTTTCTATAAAGTTGATCAAACTTTATAAAGTTTGACTTTGACCAAATTTTGTATGCAGACTAAAAAGGAATGAAGGAAGTAGTAAAATAGAGACGTTTCTCAAAAATAAAAAAAGCTAAGTAGAAACCTCCTCCACCTCTCGCTCGTGTCATTCTCTTCCGAGGCGACCAGGGGCCCCAAAACCTAGTGTCGCCAGGCCAGCCACCCCTGCTCCCCTCCCATCGCTGCTGGCGGGATGGGGGACCTCTGGCTGTAGCTTAGGGTCCCGGGGAGGTGGCCTCGTTCTTCGTGGTGAGTGGTGACGGCAGCTGCTACGGCCGCTAGAGCGGCATGCTGGTCACGCTTAGGCTACGGCATTGGTGTCGTCGCTTTCATACCTTGAAGAGCACTGGACCCGTTTGTGCGCTTCATGGCTGGACGCTTGGGGCATTGTGGCTGACAGGTGTTTGTCCGACAATGTGGATGTTGTGTGACTTGTGTGGCAAAGGAGGTGCCCTGCGGTGCGGAATTGGCCTACAACCAAGCTTTGGTAGTCGGTTTCGTCAGATGCCAGGGGTCGTCGTGCCTCACTCGTCTTCCTGAAATCGGAGCTACAAAGGAGGTGCCCCACAGTGATGATAACATGAGACGGGTGGTCGGTACCTGTGCCGGCTCGGCGTAGGCTCAACGCTTTTCCTTTGCAATGCTCGTCGACGGAGTTGGAGTTGTCTGGTCGCTGACGCGTGTGATTGACTGTTCGGCATCGGCCGCTCAAGCGTTTGTGCTTGTTTGAGGTGGGGGCTACATCGGTGGTCATTGATGAAGGAGTTGGAGGCGCCCTCGCGAAGGAGTGATAACGATGACACCGGAATGCAACCTCATTGACGTTTTTCTCCTCGACGACGCGTGTGCATTCTTGTATGGGTTGCCAGGTTGCCCCGTATGCCTTTTCTTGCAGGCACGATGTGACAGATTTGCCCTGTTTGTTGTTAATTAGTCGGACAACTCTCTTCTTGCTTGATGAATTCTAGACCCTTGGGGCCGGCTTAAAAAAATGTAGCTTGATTTCATATGCACCCAGATGAATCGATGGATCACTGATTTTGTCTTTTTGGTACAACACCATGAATATCATTTCTTCATTAAAATGTGTATATAGTTTTCTTTAGAGTACGCATAGGCGTTTCATATTTTAATAGAAGGCAGAAGTATCGTATTTTAATAGAAGGCATAAGACAAGTATTAAAAAAAAATACAATTTGTAGTTGAAAATCTACAACCAAGCTAATCAAATGATTTCCATATTGTGCATGTAGATCACACAGCTGCCCCGCAACACCTCGTCATCGTGGCCATAGCACGACGAAGCACCAACACCCTGCACGGCGGAGGAAATGCATTCCAACTCCATCTTCGGCACGACCAAGAACTAGCAACTCCAGCCCAGATTCCCAACACCAGCACGCTAAGGCCGCCGACACCGCAAGCAATTTCTTTAGAGTATGCCTAGGCGTATCGTATTTTAATAGAAGGCAAAAGACAAGTATAAAAAATATAACTTGTTGCGAATAACACGTGTAGTTGAAAATCTACACCCAAGCTAATCAAATGATTTCCATATTGTGCATGTAGAGTCACACAGCCGCCCCCGCAAGACCTCGTCATAGTGGCCATAGCATGGCGAAGCACCAACACCTTGCATGGCGGAGGAAATGCATTCCGACTCCACCTTCGGCACGACCAAGAATTAGCAACTCCAGCCCAAATTCCCAACACGAGCACGCTAAGGCCGCCGACACCGCAAGCATCAGCTGGTCACACCTTTCCAGGCAGACAACCTCGCAGTGACCACAACCCCGTGACTCAGATTTGCCCCGGATGGATGCAGATCCAGTCAGCGCCGCCACCAACAACTCACATGTAGTAGCCATTCCCTGCCGCACTGTCGAAGCGCATTACACCACATGACCGCACAACAGCCAGCCTCGATGGTCATTCACCTGGCCGAATGCCCCTGGCCCTTTGCACAACCCAACCGGCATTGTCGGCGACGGCATGAGGAGCATGGGAGGAGGGTCCTGAGTGGCTAGAGTTTATCCCTCCAATGCCGGCCCCGCAAGCGGCTCGGGAGGAGAGGGGAAAGAGGAAAGAGCTTGTATGAGATCTGGTAAATGTGTACATAGTTAGGACACACAAGCATGCTTGTTCTAAAAAAGTCTCATTTTCAAAAAAATTAGCAAGCTTGTTCTAAAAAGGTCTCATTTTAATACTATTTTCATATTTACTGTTCAACTAGGTTTATATGAGCTGGGGAGCCAAAGGCCTGCTCTGTTTTGGATGCTATCCTTTGTTCAGTAATCTGGTTGCTCATGCATTTGGCTTGGGAGTGAGGAGTTTGTAGATCATGGTTCGCCCGCACAGGTTAACATGTGGATATTGCCTTGGAAAATCTTAGAGATTACTAGAAGCAAATGCGGGCCTTGCCGTGCCGCTCTTCTTTGTGCGACCTATCTTTTAGTTTGCTGAGTCTCGGTCGTTGTTGGCCGATCACCAGGCGATGAATGAGGAGTAGATGAGCCTAATACTATTCTTGAGCGCTCCTTTTACAAAGATAGGGAATAACCTCTTCGAGCAGTTTGTGGGGAGAGTTTTACTATAATAATCCTACACCTACGAAGTGGCTACAAAGGCGTACATTTTTTTTCAAACTATAAACCTATCAGCCCCCTGATTTTAACGGGGATGGGCCCCTTCCACCCTACCGATTCCATAATATTTCTCCACGATGTTGTTTACGTAAAACACATAACAAACCTTACGTAGGTATAGCATTGCCCATTCTACTGCACCTACGGGCATATTGCAAATAACGTACGGTTGAGTTGATTTGGGATGATTTGGTTGGAATAAGAAAAGGCCCGGCCCCATCTTATGAAATTCTAGTATTTTTATTGTGGGAATAGCTTTCCCTAAACTGAACTAGGTATCTAAGATTTTCATATAAAGAAATATAAGATCGTTTGGATCACTAAACTAGTGATCTAAACGATCTTATATTTCTTTATGGAGGGAGTACAAATTTGTTGGGTCATGTTGGGCCTTGTCGAGCATCGAATGGAGACGACCGCGGCTAGGAACACTAGCCGGCCTTGGTCAGGATGTTGGTCATAACCGCTGGGTTGCCTTTCACCAATTGAATGTATTGCCTAGGCTTTTAGAGCCCGCTTGATCCTTTTCGATGGGAACTTGCCAAAGGACATCATGATTGCGACATTGGGAACCCACACAAGATTTAACTGCTACTAGCATTTCATTCTTATCTTCTGGTGCACCGCTATAACCAGGCGGTGGACGTTCTATCACCAGCGCACATAGGCTTTTGGACCTCACTTCATACTTTTTAATGGGCGCTTTCTGAAGGACATCAGAGCATGTACAATGGGGGCAACACCATGTAGCTGCCCCATTTGCCAGGTAGGTTGAGACCACCGTATAAATTTTCTCTCCCCAAAGCAAATAGAGCTTGATCAAACCACACCTTCGTCATTTTCCTTGTTCTCTCTCTTACTTTTTCATCTACACATGCGTCATCTCTCTCACTATCCGTTCCTCTCTATTGTTTTCTTTCACATTTTTGGATGAGTCACCCGACTCCTCTGCAAGAGGTCGTTTGGCCCTGCAAGCACTACCTTTTCCCCTACCTCCTCCACATCAGCAACTTTTTTGATGGGGAAGCACTCCAAGTTGGAGCATTGGCCATGCCCTCATGACCGCTACATTGGGAATCCGCCCAAGGTTAATTGTTGTCGCTTCATTCTTGTCTTCTGGTGCACCGCTATAACTAGACAGTGGACGTTCTATCACCAGCGCCACACATAAAATTGGCCATCGTGTCTGTCAGCGTCTCCTGCCTGGTCCAACCACTTACGTCACCGTGCGTGCCTATGATGGACCTTTGATGACACCAGTCACTTTGGTAGCACGTAAACCCGGTCTTAAAAAATCTGGATGATCAATTAAACGCAGAGGCACTCACGCAACTTGGTTTAGATGATGCTGACAATGCTCGTCCATTTTCATACGAATCTGTCTCCGGTGGGCTCGCCATATAAATAAGTGGACAATGAATTTTCCTTATAGCTTCAATTCTCTCTTTCCATTCTTCGCTTGTCATGTGGCCGTCCTTATCGCAACGCTCTCGCCATGACACCTTGGCACATTATCGCTGATAAGGAAACGATGGCGGCGTGCATAGCTTCGTATGGATATATGAATGGATTTGAGTAAAGGGTGTCTTATACGTGAGAGCAGACTATGTTGAGTTCAAATATGATGCATGCATGCAGGTTGTTCCTTGGAGTAGTGGTTGCCTCAAAATGATTTGAGTCACCTTAATTCTTCGACGGCTAGGATCCGAAAAGAGTACACATGAATCACATGCGATCCTGTTGAACAAACCATCACAGAAACATGTTATTTGTACTGACTGCCCACCACATGCCTCGGGGAGAAAGGATAGACACACCATGTTTCCGTAGGACGTTCTCTTTATCTGCACATGCGCAAACATCACATACGTGCACATATTCTCTATAGAATATCCAAATCTATGTCCATTATGTATTCACCCATATTACATCTTATCATGTGCTCCCAATGATCTAAAATGGTCCAACCATTTTATATTATATGTAAACATACATTAGGGGAAGAACATCACATTCGGCTACAAAGAAGTAGAATCTACGCGAATTATGAAAGGAGGCATGCAAGCATATGAAGTGGGCAAAGGCAACCCCAATGAAGGACCCAAAAATACACCTAAGGTGCTGCTCTGTTCCCCTCCGTCAGATACAGTGTCAACGGCCCCGACGTGGGTGGATTTGGTGGTGGCGGTGATACACAGTAATGCAAGCCAACATAATCTCGGTGATGCATTCCCACCTGCCGTGCTGAATCAGAATGGAGGAGTTCGATTCTATCCATGCCAATCGGAGGATCTCCCGCGATCAAGAAGGATGCTGCGGTGCTTGCATGAGGGCCTGCTCGTCCACAATGGCTTCTCAAATGATCCACGTCTCCACATCCAACAGCTCTTAGTCTCTTCTCCTCTCTACCATGTCGATCTCCCGCTCCAACCAATCTCTTAGATCTAGCTCGTCATGGGCAACTGTGTGTGTCCTACAATTCTGGCACTACCTCCATCCAAGCGAACATGTTGTCATGGATCTATATCGCTCGCTATCCATAACTTCAGCCACAAACCCTCCAATCCCTCCATTGTGACTGGACGAATGGGTGGTCTACCCAGCACATCTGTCTGAAGGGAAACAATGAAGGGAGTGGAGGTAAGGATTGGGGGGGGGGCTCTGCAACGACAAATTGGTTCCATGGTGGTGAGGCTTAGCGATGGGGGATTTGGGCTGGAGTGTCACAGAGGCATGGAGGAGGTGAGGGCATTCCTGGAGACGTCATTGTGAGGAGCTGTTCTTATGGGGTGTGTACGTAGTGGTGGACATGGAGCTCCCACCTATGAACGTTGGTTATTGCGGCAAGTGCTACATGTGAGCTGTATTGGGATTTTTCCTGAAGAGGAAGGGTGAGGAAATATAGTACGGCTAGTATTTCCCTCAGTGAGAACCAAGGTTATTTAACCAATAGGAGAACCACGAAAATTCCTAGTAAGTAGTACCTACACACATGAGAGCAAATACTTGCACCCAACACGGGCAAGAGGGTTGTCAATCCCCTTGAACTCGTTACTTGCAAGGATTAAATCTGATAATGGTAGATGAATAAATTGCAAACAAAATAAAAGAAAGAAAATTGCAGCAAGGTAATTTTGGTTTTGGTAATATGATTTAAGTAGACCAGGTTCCATAGTTTTCAATAGAGGCTTCTCTCTCATAATAATAGCATACGGTGGGAAGACAAATTACTGTTGGGCAATTGATAGAAAAGCACATAGTTATGACGATATTCATGACAATGATAATGTATATAGGCATTACGTCCATGACAAGTAGACCGACTCATGCCTGCATCTACTACTATTACTCCATCCATCGACCGACTCCTGCCTCCATCTAGGATATTAAATTCATGATAGTTCATGACAAACAGAGCAACACTTTAAGCAAGATGACATAATGTAGATAGAATAAAAGCAATCAAAATGATTAATCCCCGTCATTTTATCCTTAGTAGCAACAATACAATACGCTCCTCGCTACCCCTGCTGTCACTGGGTGAGGAAACCGCAAGATTGAACCCACTACAAAGCACCTCTCCCGCTCAAGATACATTAATCTAGTTGGCCAAACCAAACAGACAGATCGGAGAGAAATACTAAGCTATAACAATCATGCATAATAAAGTTCAGAAAAGGCTCAATTACTTTCAATGAATAGTCTGACCATGAACCCACAATTCATCGAATCCTAACAAACACACTGCAAAATAAGATTATATTGAATCGATCTCCGAAGAGAACAGTGTATTGAAGATCAAAGAGAGAAAAGAAGCCATCTAGCTACTAGTTATGGACCCGTAGGTCTATGGTGAACTACTCACACATCATTGGAGGAGTAGCAAGGTCAATGTAGAGGCCCTCCGTGATCGGTTACCCCTTCGGCAGAGTACTGGAAAAGGGCTCCAGATGGGATCACGAAAGAACAGAGACTTGCAGCGGCAGATTTTTTTGGTGGCTTCTTTGGGGATTTCCAAATATTTGAGAATTTATAGAATTGGAATTAGGCCAGACAGATCCCCATGGGGCCCACAAGGTAACAGGGCGTGCCCTGTTGCCTTGCCATCTCCTCGTATTGCGTCTGGTCTCCTCCCGAAGCTTCTAGGGTCTCTTATGTCCAGAAAAAAAATCATCAATTTTTGTAGCACTTGGACTTCATTTGGTACCTATTTTCTAGAAAACCAAAAACAAGCAGGAAATAATAACTGGCACTAGGCACTGGGTTAATAGGTTAGTCCCCAAAAATGATATAAAATGCATAAAAAGTATCTAAGATTGATAATATAATAGCATGAACCAATCAAAAATTATAGATGCATTGGAGACGTATCAACATCCCTAAGCTTAATTCCTGCTCGTCCTCGAGTAGGTAAATGATAAAAATAGAAATTTTGATGTTGAATGCTACCTAACATGTTTATCATGTAATCTTTTCATGGTGTAAATATTGAGAAATGATGAAGTCAATTATATCAACATAATAATATCCATGAATACAAGAACATAATCATTACTTTTTCAAAATAAACAATGCTTAGCGAATGTTATCCCTCCTCATTGAATTATGTAAGCATGGCATGACTCTTCCTTCACCGCATAAATATAAATCATGAGCACCTCAGTGTTAAAGCAAGCAATTGGATCATATTTTTCATGCGCTTTAGCATTTTCAACTCCACTCAATACATGAGCGTGAGCCATGGACATTAGCACTATGGGTAGAGTGCGGTGGTAGAGATATATAAGGGAAGTCAAAAAGGAAGAAAGGCTAAAATCAACTTGGCAGTCGTTAGGCAATGGAGAGGCCTTTCTGTCGATATCAATGTAAGGAGTAGGGATTTCCATGCAACGGATGCACTAGAGCTTTAAGTGTATCAAAGCTCAAACTGAAGCTAAGGGTGTGCATCCAACTTGGTTGCTCATGAAGACCTCGAGCATTTGAGGAAGCCCATCATCGAAATATACAAGCCAAGTTCTATAACAAAAAATTCCCACTAGTATATGAAAGTGACAACTCATGAGACTCTCTATATGAAAAACATGGTGCTACTTTGAAGCATAAGTGTGGTAAAGGATAGTAGCATTACCCCTTCTCTCTTTTTCTCTCACTTTTTTGTTGGGCTCCTTTTGGCCTCTTTTTTTGTCAAGAACCTCCTACTTGTGGAGGAATAATTATCTCCATCATCCTTTACCTCACTGGGACAATGCTCTATAATGTTGATCATCACACTTCTATTTATTTACAACTTGATATACTGGAACAATATGACTCTATATGAATGTCTCTAGCAGTGTACCAGGATGTACAATGATCTAGCATAACATGTACTACAATGATGAATGCTGGCTTTGCCACAAATATCATGTCATCTCTATATGATAATGCAAAGCAATATGATGATGAACACACATGTCATAAGATGAAACTGTGGAAGTTGCATGACAATATATCTCAGAATGGCTACGGATGCCATGATAGGTAGGTATGGTGGCTGTTTTTAGGAAGATATAAGGAGGCTTATGTGTGATAGAGCGTATCATATCACGAGGTTTGTATGCACCGACAATGTTTGCACCTACTCTTGAGGTGAGAAAGGGCAATGCATGGTACCGAAGAGGCTAGCAAATTGTGGAAAGGTGGGAGTGCGTAATTGTCCATGAAGTCACATCAATCATAAAAAACTCATATACTTATCGTGAAGTTTTATTAGCCCTCAAAGCAAAGTACTACTAGCATGCCCCTAGGGAGGAGGTTGGTAGAAGTTAACCATCACGCGCCCATGATTCAAACAACACAAATGATTTCAATCATACGTAAAAATGCTCAAACATCCCCGCCATGACATGTCGAACACTTAAATGAGTAGTTAATAACAAGCTTTAATATCAATATTTCTACTAACCAATGATCATGAACTAATACCCTTTCATATTGCGACTTCAATATAATTAAAACATAAGTTTCATATTTAGTGATCTACATGAAAGTTTTTATTATATCACTCTTAAATACCGGCCCTATCATTTTTGGACTAGTTATGTATCTTAATAATTTGGAAAATTTTAAGAATTTTATCATGTTCTAGTAAAACACAAAAATTCCAGTACTGGGTGCAAAAGTTTCTATTTTTGCACATAATCAATTCAACTATCAACCAAATCATCCCAAAGCTTTACTTGGCGCAAACACTAATTAAAATATAAACACAATCATTATAGTAGCAATAATAATGTCATCACAAAAATAGAAAAAAATTAAAAAATTAGGATAACTATTGGGTTGCCTCCCAACAAGAGCTATTTTTATGCCTCTAGCGAGGCACAATGCATTGTTTCAAGTATTGTCATCTTTCAAAGTGATTCCATAGGTGTATCTCATAATAGATTCATATGGTGGTTTATTTATCTTCCTTGGCAAGTGTTCCATCCCTTTATTTAATGGAAATTGGAACCTTATATTTCCTTCTTTCATGTCAATAATGGTACCAATGATTCATAGGAAAGGCCTACCGAGTATTACGGGATAAGGTGGATTGCATTCAATATCTATATCTATGGGAACATAATTTCTATTAGAAAGTATAAGAACATCATTTATTCTACCCAATGGTTTCTTAATATTTGAATCCACTAAATGCAAGTTAAGGGAACATTTATCCATATCGGTGAGACCTAGCACGTAACATAAAGATTTTGGTATAGTAGAGGCGCTAGCACCTAGATCACACAAAGCATTACATTCATAATCTTTAATCTTAACTTTAATAGTTGGTACCTATTCATCATGTAATTTTCTTGGTATAGATACCTCCAATTCTAGCTTTTCTTCATGAACTTTAATCATAGCTTCTACAATATGTTTAGTGAAGGCTTTATTTTGTTCGTAAGCCTTAGGTGAATTTATCATAGATTGCTACAAGGAAATACATTCAGTCAAAGAACACTTACAGACCATTATATATATATATTAACATCCCCAGAAACTTTTTCCACCTATATAATTTATCAGTAATACCCGGTATTACCCGATACTCACTGAAACCCTTTTGGTGACCCCGAAATGCTTCTGGATCCTCTCAGTATTATTTCAAATATTCATAAAATAATTCCAAAAATATAATCTCATGACTCCCTTCCTACTAACACTCAACAGATCGTGATTTCCTTAAGCTTGTCACCTCGTAGGTTCAGTAACTCACATACATGGACAAAATCGTTCATTCAATGATCGACAGCGGGAATGTGGACGTCCATATTGGTTCTTGTGAGTACACAGATGATATTCGTGTGAACCTTTGGTTATCATGTGATATTCCCTTTGCTTCGTGATACTTCACAAAACCCAGGATGTATCGATATCCTCCTGAGTCATCACCATGATCACTCTACTAAAATTCTCGTCACAAGTTTTGTTCTTCTTTCTTGTTGTGTTCTGGCATCCCCGTGACGAAGTCACGTGTGTCTGTCTAGATGATGATTGATGCCGTCACACCGGGAGGGCCCTAAGAATATCTCTCCATCGTCGGAGGAGCACATCCCACTCTCAAGCCATCTAGTCCCTTATCAAACTTTCTGATGAACATGTAATTTGTCGTTATGATCATCATGTTATAGGTGACGTTTGAGCAACCCCAAAGCCCACCGTACAGTAAGAAGTGACTACGATACTCTCATGGTATAAGGAGCAATATAGCATGTTAACACTCCGTAGTATTACAATTGAATACATACTATATTAATTCAATTCACAACAAACAAGTTTGGGTTAATTCAATATGATCATTCTTCCAACATCATAATCTCAATGTTGTTTTAGGATCATTGTTACACTTAAAAATATCCTAAGATCCGAAAAACGTGATCACCAACAACCTAGTCCTAGGGACAAGACTAGGAACCTTTTATTTACTATTTATCATTCCACACGCCCGTATGAGTTTTCCACTAAATCGCATAGTCCAGGATCATAACAGTTATAGCATGGAATATAGACTCTATAATTATGAATATGGAAATGTAATAATAAAAATATTATTGTCTCTAGGGCATATTTCCAATAGTCTCCCGCTTGCACTAGAGTCAACAATCTAGTTGCATGTTTTCTAACATACATGGTTGTCTGGTGTCTCTTATGCTATGCCAGTGGTAGAGCCTTCGTCACTTAGTTTGATACTCTTCAAACTCTAATGTTATTTATGTCGATGATATCTTGTGTAATTCTTTTGTTACATTAATGGTAGCCATTGTGCAGGAAATCGATAACTAG
The DNA here is from genome assembly GCF_056163025.1 of Triticum urartu. Taxonomy (NCBI): domain Eukaryota; kingdom Viridiplantae; phylum Streptophyta; class Magnoliopsida; order Poales; family Poaceae; genus Triticum; species Triticum urartu. The sequence continues at coordinate 355,770,767 of NC_141876.1, read as the reverse complement.
TAGCTGCTCGGTCGGCTTGGGAGTAACGATTAATCAGTGAACTAGCCTATTAACTGGATTAATTGGTCCACCATTAATCCATAGATTAAATAGGAACTTGCCAAGATATATCTAGTTTCTTTATGTATTACCCCATACTCACATGTTCTTAGCTATGTAATATACCAAAATATGCTACTTTTTGGTCAAACCCTAGCTATTGAGGAGCTAGAGGGGGTGGGAGGAGTTACAGGGCAATTTTTGGGCTGTATTTCCCCACAAGTTAACGGGTCAGCAGCGATTAATCAGCCTAACAACTGATTAATCGGTTTGACAGGACAATTAGTCGGCCTCACAAGTTAATACGATGAATTAGCGCTATTCAATTGGGCCACCCTACCAGTACCGATTAACTAACCCGTTAACTGTTTAATCAGATGAATTCTTGAACAGTGATGGTAGCACTATATCTCCATATAGTCCATTATATAGTAACACTATATCTCTATATAGTTCAACTATTATATCTCCATATAGTCAATATTTAATTTGGAATTACATCATAATTTATCGATAAACTCTTATTAATCTAGATTGTATACTATTAAAAACTTCTCAAGTTTCAATCTTTATCATTTATAGATCCACAAATTATGTTCTCCTTTTGAAAAATTATTTCAAAATTATAGCCCTTTAATTAATCCATGAAGTTTTCTTTGTGTAACCTTTACAACAAACACTTTGTGTAACTACTTACAACAATCTCTTCATTCCCTCTAAGGACAAGTAGTCAAAACCTTTGTCTAATTGAGGTGCTCAATCTTTAAGTAATAACCCTAATGTACTTCTTCTAGAATCACCATGGTACTTTATACTTAATGATTAGTATTTATGAAACATATGGCTTTGTATATTTGATAACATATATGATAAATCCAATTCCTGAGGTAAATTGAACTCCATTTATCCACACATGCTTATCAACTATTGATTTTGCACATTGTTATGCTATGTGACTTTTGAGATAACAATCTTATCACTTTAAACTTCTTTAAAACTCTGTCACTATACATGTCTTAGCATAATCAGATGTTTTCAATCTATCTCTATAGACTATCATCTAATAATTCTAAGTCCCTTAGAAACATGATTTTAATCTTTTGTGATAATATTATTTCCGATCAAGTGGTATGTCATACATATGTAAAATCAGAAATGCCATAGAATTCCCACTGAACTTCTTGTATTTACAAGTTTCTTGATAAACTTCAAATTCTCCCATTCTTTTATCAAATTTTAGCTATTTGATATATTACTCCAAATCATACCCATGACTTGAAATATACATATCATCCTAGTATCCCTGACAAAACTTTCAATTGTATCTTATATACATCCCTTTTGAAACCTCTTTCAAAATAGTCTTGTTCGTTATAAATAACACTCATCATTGTAATCCATTTATACTTTTAGTATTTGTCGTGGATTTAACACGGCAGATGCCCTAGAGAAAGGACTTAGGTGTGGAGCCATCGCAACTAGGTTAGCTTGAAGGGGTTAATCGGGATGAAGGACATAGAGAGTTTATACTGGTTCGGCCCCTTGCAAGGAGGTAAAGGCTTACTCTAGTTTGGGGTTATATTGCTTGGGTTTCAATCAGCAGGGAGCGAATACACTTGACCTAGTTCTTGACTTCTTGTTTCTTGTCTTAATACGCCGCCGGGTTACCCCTTTATATACACAGGTTGATGCCCGACGGCTTACAGAGTCCCGGCCGGCTCATACACAATGTGTCCGGCCCGGTGACTATCTAAGCTTGCCTTATAATACAAGTTACACAATATGGTGGTTCATACCCATGGGCCTCAAGTTACCTCCGGGTCTTGGGCTTTAAATGAGCTTGCTCTATGGACCGCCATCCTCATCGTCATCTTGGGCCTTCCCTTCTTAAGCCGCCAGTGGCATGACCCGGCCCCTCCTGGGTAGGTCATACCCAATAGTTATATCCCCAACATTAGGCCCCATGTTGATTTGAACTTATTCACATCAACCTTCAATACTTGACTTAACCGAATCTTGCATCATCAATTTTCATGAACCTGCTATAACCTGCCATGATGCCAGCTTGCAGAATCATGTTAACCCGCCATGGCGTCATTTGACATTAACTTCACACGAAGCCCAAAATATCTCAACAGATCTTTATCTTTAATGGACCTTCCGAAATTCGAGGCGCACACCCCGCCACATAATCGTTTTCAGCCTCCTCGATTCTCGTGCATGTTTGTTATCCATCTCCTTATAAATAGGGACAGGGGTCCTTTTCATTCTCCCCCTTTGCCTCCTCGTCTTCGTCTTCTTCTCCGCAATGCCACACACGTGCTCGAGCTCTGCCGCCGTCGACCTCCGTCCACTGCATCAACTCAGGCCGCTACATCAACCTGACTAGACCAGAGAACGCCGGCGTGCCATCGCTGTCCATCAGCGTCGGTAAGTACTCATCTCCTTATATCTCAGATCCACATTAGGGTTCGCTTTGTTCGTCGGTGTTCTTCACCATTCTTCAGTGTTCTTCCATAGCGCCCCCAGTTTGATCTGAAATCACCACAGAAATCGTGCGGAAGTAGTTTAACACTTCTTATAAATCATAGAAATCATCTCTTTTACATAGAAAATCTTCGAGCAAACAAGTTCCTCCGATGTCGCAACCTTTAGGTTTAGAATTTATTTTCTTTTTCCAAACTGTGGCAGATCCAAAACCATAGAATCAATCTACAGAATCTTGTTTGTCCAGCACTTAGCCAATTTTTTACTGATAGATCAGAAGTATCATAATTGTCATGGCGGTTTATATCAACAACCGTGACCCGCCATATAACCTTAGGCCCTGTTTAAGCCGCCATCATATGCTTCATAACCTACATAACCTGGTAATATTCTCCGATTTAACCATACTTGCTTATTCATCCTCACAATTTGGTTCTGCACAATGTATGATCCTTTAAACTATGACCAGCCTAACAACATAATTCTTAACTCGGCAAGTATCATTAGTCCCCTTTTAAGCCGCCAATATGAACATCCGTGTACTTAAGTGATCATCTTCCGGCTTAACACATTGGTCGTTTATAGCATTTTACTTTTGAACCGATAGTTTGGCTTAATAGTATGGTTTTAAAATGGCAATATTTCTTTATTTTAGGCCTTCATCCTCAAAATGGGCAAGATTGTTACTACATGCAACTGGGTTGTTTCCTGGGTCACCGAGGAAGAATTGAACGAGTATGTTCAAACAAGCATCCTAGCCAAAAAATATGCCATCCATTGGAGGGTTCCAGGCACAGAAACCCTTCCTAAGCCCAAGGACGGTGAAATAATTGTCTTTACTGATCATACGCTCCAGGGCTTGACCCCCTGGGCTCAAAATTCTTTCGAGATGTGTTACACTTCTACCAGCTCCATCCTCAAGATATAGGGCCTAATTCTGTCTCCAATATCTGCAACTTTCAAGTGTTCTGTGAAGTATACCTTCAACAAGAGCCCACTGTGGAACTGTTCAGGGAATTTTATTACCTAAACTGGCAGACTGAGTTCACTGATGGGCCCAGCCTAGAGTTAGGCAGCATCTCTATTCAGCGACGGAAAGAAGCCACTTTCCCAGCCCCACTCTGCCCAGTCATCCTAAAGACTGGAACCAAACTTGGTTTTATTGCAAAGACACTTCTCCAGAAGGGGAAAACCCTCTGCTGAGTTATTGCGCCAGCCGGCTTAGCAACAAGCATCCTCTTCCAGACCACATCAGTACAGCAGAACGGAAGAAATATATGTAAGTATTTTAAAAAATCCAAGCCTTGATGGCCAAAGGCTTGACTGTAATCGATCTGGTTTGATGCTGGGTCGCCTGGAGAGTCTTTCCCTTAAGCCGCCGCCCCGGCTTAATGTGCGATTATACTGGTGAATTAAAAGATCCACAACGCCGCTGCCAGATTGAGTTGACTGACGAACACATCAATAATATGACCAAGTCTCTATTAAACGAGAGCTTGGAGGATTGCAGCAAAGCTGGTTTAAATCCTTTCTGTAACACCCACAATGCTGCCATATCTCCCACGTGTCAGGGCATGACTTAGAGGCATAGCCGCATGGTAGGCATGTCGCAAGAGGGGTAATCTTTACACATCCCATGTACCGAATAACAAAGGGATAAAGAGTCGGCTTACAATCGCCACTTCACACAATACATAAATATATCATACATCATCCAAGGTACAATCAAAGGTCCGACTACGGAACCAAAATAAAGAAAGACAACCCCAAATGCTAGATCCCCGACCGTCCCAACTGGGCTCCTCTACTGATCATTCGGAAACAAAACATAGTAACGACCCGAATCCTCGTCGAACTCCCACTTGAGTTCGGTAGCATCCCCTGCACTGGTATCATCGGCACCTGCATCTGTTTGGAAGTTTCTGTGAGTCATGGGGACTCAGCAATCTCACACCCACGAGATCAAGACTATTTAAGCTTAAGGGTAGGAAAAGGTAGTGGGGTGGAGCTGCAGCAAGCACTAGCATATATGGTGGCTAACTTATGCAAATGAGAGCGAGAAGAGAAGCAATGCACGGTCGAGAAGCTATAAGTGATCAAGAAGTGATCCTGAAGCTACTTACGTTCAAGCATAACACGAGACCGTGTTCTCTTCCCGGACTCCGCCGAAAAGAGACCATCACGGGTACACATGCGGTTGATTCATTTTAATTAAGTTAAGTGTCAAGTTCTCTACAACCGGATATTAACAAATTCCCATCTGCCCATAACCGCGGGCACGGCTTTCGAAAGTTCAAACCTGTAGGGGTGTCCCAACTTAGCCCATCACAAGCTCTCACGGTCAACGAAGGATATTCCTTCTCCCAGGAAGACCCGATCAGACTCGGAATCCCGGTTACAAGACATTTCGACAATGGTAAAACAAGACCAGCAAAGCCGCCCGAATGTGCCGACAAATCCCGATAAGAGCTGCACATATCTCGTTCTCAGGGCACACCGGATAAGCAATCCGTACAACTAAAACCAACCCTCAAGTTTCCCCGAGGTGGCGCTGCAAGGGGCTGTAGATTGGACCAACACTCAGAGGAGCACTGGCCCGTGGGTTTAAAATAAAGATGACCCTTGAGTCTGCGGAACCCAAGGGAAAAAAAGGCTTAGGTGGGAAATGGTAAAACCAAGGTTGGGCCTTGCTGGAGGAGTTTTATTCAAAGTAAACTGTCAAGGGGTTCCCATAACGCCCATCCACGTAAGGAACACAAAATCAAGGAACATAACACCGGTATGAAGAAAACTAGGGCGGCAAGAGTGGAACAAAACACCAGGCATAAGGCCGAGCCTTCCACCCTTTACCAAGTATATAGATGCATTAAAGTAAATAAGATATAATAATGATATCCCAACAATATCCATGTTCCAACATGGAACAAACTTCGTCTTCGACTGCAACTAGCAGCGCTATAAGAGGGGCTGAGCAAAGCGGTAACATAGCCAAACAATAGTTTGCTAGGAAAGGTGGGTTAGAGGCTTGACATGGCAATATGGGAGGCATGATATAACAAGTGGTAGGTTGCGCGGCATAGCAATAGAGAGAACAACTAGCAAGCAAAGATAGAAGTGATTTTGAGGGTATGGTCATCTTGCCTGCAAAGTTCTCAGAGTTGACGAAAGCTTGATCCTCGTTAGCATACTCAACAGGTTCCTCGATCACGTACTCGTCTCCCGGCTCTACCTAAAGCAAGAAGTGCAATGCACAAGCAATATGATGCAAAACATGGCATGATATGCAAGACATGATATGCAATGCATATGCATGCTCCGAAAGGGAAATAATGAACAAGGCATCAACTTGCAAACCAAGTGTGCCACTGGAAAGATGAGATGATTTCAGTCGAAATCGATATAAAGATCACCGGAATCGGATGCACGGTTTGCAAATGGCAAGCAAAACAAGAATGACACAATTCTGCGATTAACAACATGATGCCATATAGAATGCAACAAGACACTAAGCTACTGCATTCCAACATAGCAAAAAAGCATATGGCAGTGATGTACAAGTGATTCTTGACAAAACATGAACACTGAGCTACGGCTAAATCACACAAGAGCAGGTTCAAACGAGCATGGCAAAAGTGCAAAAGATATCAGCTTCACAGACTTGGAGAAATTTACTAACATGCCAGAAATAACATCAGGAAGCAAAGTTTAGAGCAAGCAAACAACATGCTACAGGGACATAACATAGTAAACAAAGGCATGGCATGAACCTACTAAATGCATAGAACAAAAGTCCCTTACTTATCATGAGCCAAAAAGGCACATAAGACATGATGGCACCCATGTAAACGTAGCAAGTTTTATTAACAGTTTCAGGCTTAGCAGAAAACAGAGCATGGCATAAACAGAATTATGAAGGCATCTTTGCGAGCTCAAATCACTCATCACAAAGCCTTGCATGACAAAAAAAGCATGGCAACAGCAATATGACATGTTCATGAAGCTAACCATGGCAAGAGAAAGTCTATAGCATGCATGGATCACTAGCAACAACCATGGAAAAATTGATTAACACGTAAACAATCTACCAGGAACATTTTATAGCAAAAGTAGAGCAAGAATAAGACATGCTAGGGCACTCCATAATTGTAAACAGGGGCATTGATTGATAGAGCATAACCATATGTTCAAAACACACTTACTGAAGATACTGAAAACAAGCATGGATCTCACTGTAGCATCAAGTTTACATGGCATCAAAATAACAGCAGGAAAAGGACAAAAAAATCCCAAGTCCCTGAAAACAGCAATATCACGAAGGATACTTTGCATGCTTGTGCTAGTCACCACATTGATCACAAAAATACATGGCAAGCACCTCTGTAAAGATGGCAAGACATATCTCAAAACACATGTAGAGCTCATGCCCAGATGAAGCACACATCAAATGTGACAAAAATGACAAAACATCATAATCTACTATGTAACATGAGCAAACATTTTATAGCAATCTTGCATCAATGATTAGGGCATAAAGATGAACTCAAACAAGCATGCCACAATGGAATGAAATTAAGAGCATCTCACAATGAACATTTTGATATCTTATATGCATGAAACGGAGCTACTGTCATGGAGTTATGGGGAAATGAACAGGGCATAAAAAATAACACAAAAAAAGACTGAGGAAAATCGGGGGGGGGGGGGTGGGTGGGGGGTCAACCTCTCAGATCTAGGGTTCGTCTTCTCGCACGCAAACCGAGGTTCGTCGGAAGACATCGCCGGAGCTTGCGGACGAGGAGGGGCGTCGCCGGAGAAGAGGAGGTGGCCGAAGATGGAGAGGACGGGCGGCGGCGCGCCGGGCGAGGAGGTGAGGCGCAGACGCCGGCGCTGGCTCGCGGTGGCGGAGTAGGGCGGCGAGGCGGTGGGCAGCGGCCGGAGCCGGGCGGCGCGGCAACCGACGTTGGACGGGCGGCGGCGGCGGGGAACGGGCCCGCTGGGGCCGGATCTGGGACCGGCGGGCCTCGGCGGCGAGGGATGGTGGCAGACAGGTGGCGCGTTCCTACTGGCTCGGGGCGGCGGCGCGAAGCGTCCGGCGGGCGGCGGACATGTCCGGTGGCGGCGGGGGAAGTTTTTCTAGGGTTTCATCCGCGAAAATCGGGGAGGGGCATATATTTATAGGTAGGAGGAGGTAGGAGTGTCCAAATGGAGTGTAGTTTTTGTCCACATGATCGTGATCCGACGACGGAGGACATGGAAGTGGTTTGGATAGGTTATTGGGCCGTTTTGGAGGGGTGTTGGGCTGCAACACACAAGAGGCCTTCACGGTTACCCGCTTAACCGTTGGAGTATCAAACGGACTCCAAATGGAATGAAATTTGACAGGCGGTCTACTGGTGGTGTACCAAGGCCACTTGGCAAATCTCGGTCCATTCCGAGAATGTTTAACACCCGCTCACGAAAAGAGACACGAGGGGTGCGCTGGTGCACGCAGGAGTGTCGGATTGCAAAACGGACAACGGGGAAAATGCTTGGATGCATGAGATGAACACGTATGCAAAGACAATGCACATGATGACATGATATGAAATGCATGACATGAACAAAAAGCAAAACTAAGACAAAAAGACAACCACAAAGGGAATCTCATAACTCAAAGCCGAAAATGGCAAGAGTCGGAGTTACAAATATGGCAAGTTACATCCGGGGTGTTACAACACTCCACCACTACAAAAGGATCTCGTCCCGAGATCTAGGACTGAAAGAACTCCGGATATTTGGAACGCGGGTGGTCCTCGCATTCCCAGGTGGCTTCCCGGTCGGAATGGTGTGACCACTTCACTTTCAGAAATTTGATAGACTAGTTGCGAGTCTTGCGCTCAGTTTCTTCAAGAATAGCAACGGGATGCTCATGATAAGACAGGCCTTCTTAGAGATCAATCTCTTCGAAGTTGATGGTGCGCTCAGGAGTCTTGAAGCACTTGTGAAGCCGTGACACGTGAAACACATCGTGCACATTTGCGAAGTTGGACGGAAGCTCAAGTTGATAGGCGAGGTCGCCTCTTTTACCAATGGTCTTGAAAGGAGCCACATATCTAGGGGGAAGCTTCCCTTTGATACCGAAGCGACAAGTGCCTTTCATTGGAGAGACGCGGAGGTAGACATGGTCTCCAATCTCGAAAGCCAAGTCACGGTGCTTTCTATCATAGTAACTCTTTTGGCGCGATTGCGCGTCTTTGAGATTTTCACGGATGACTTTGCACATTTCTTTAGCTTCTGTGATTAAGTCATTGTCAAGAAGTTGGCATTCACCAGTCTCTGACCAATTAAGAGGAGTACGACACTTTCTGCCATAGAGAGTCTCGAATGGGGGCTTGCCCGAACTCACATGGAAACTGTTGTTGTAGGAGAACTCGGCATATGGAAGACAATCTTCCCACTTCATACTGAAAGAAATGACACAAGTCCTGAGCATATCTTCAAGGATTTGATTGACTCGCTCGACTTGGCCACTAGTTTGAGGATGGAAGGCTGTGCTGAAGCGAATGTTGGTGCCTATGGCCTTCTGGAAGGAGTCCCAGAACTTAGAAGTGAAGATGCTTCCACGATCTGAAGATATCAATTGCAGAATGCCGTGCAAAGAGACAATCCTGGAGGTGTATATCTCTATCAACTGAGCTGTTGTGATAGATTCTTTGATTGGAAGGAAATGAGCCACTTTAGTAAGCTTGTCGATGACAACGAAGATAGCATCATTTCCACGCTTGGACTTGGGAAATCCAGTGAAGAAGTCCATCTCAATATGGTCAAACTTCCATTCTGGAATTGCAAGAGGTTGGAAGAGACCAACTGGCCATTGGTGTTCTGCTTTCACCCTTCTGCAGACATCACATTCATTCACTATTTGAGCAATTTCTCGCTTCATTCGAGTCCACCAATACGACTGCTTGAGGTCATGGTACATCTTTGTACTTCCAGGATGAATGGATAGAAGGGAATTGTGCGCCTCATTCATAATGACTTTCCTTAGATCACCTTTAGGAACCACAATTCGATCCTCGAAGAAAAGAGTGTCTTTGTCATCAATGCGATAGCACTTGTATTTGGGTTGGCTCTTGGCAATCCCATTTTTCACCTTCTTCACCATGGAATCAAGAAGTTGTGCCTCACGAATTTGATCTTCCAAAGTAGGAGAGACTTGGAGGTTGGCAAGAAAGCCTTGAGGAACAACTTGGAGGTTTAGTTTGCGGAAAGCTTCACAAAGGTCCGGTTGGAAGGGCTTAAGAATTAAGCTGTTGCAGTAAGCCTTACTGCTCAAAGCATCTGCAATGACATTGGCCTTGCCTGGAGTATATTCAATACTCGGATTGTATTTTTGAATCATTTCGACCCAACGAGTCTGTCTGAGGTTGAGGTTGGGTTGAGTGAAGATGTACTTGAGGCTCTTATGATCTGTGAAGATGTCGACTTTCCTTCCCAACAAGAGATGTCTCCACATTAATAATGCATGGACAACTGCCGCCAACTCGAGGTCATGAGTGGGGTAGTTCTTTTCATTGGGCTTCAACTGACGAGAGGTATAGGCCACAACTTTCTTCTCTTGCATTAACACAACACCGAGACCTTGCAGGGAGGCATCACAGAAAACTTCAAATGGCTTGGATTCATCAGGAGGAGTCAAGACAGGAGCTGTGACCGTGTTGAAAGCAATGTCACACGCAGGCGTCTAGACATACTTGACATGCTTCTGGAGGAGGTTGGAAAGAGGCTTTGCAATCTTAGAGAAATTCTCAACGAATCTTCGACAATAGCTTGCAAGCCCAAGAAAACTGTGGAGCTACTTGACATTCTGAGGCGGTTCCCAATTCACAATTGTAGACACCTTCTCGGGATTAACAGCGATGCCCTTGGCGGAGATGATATGACCAAGGTAGAGAACCTCATCAAGCCAAAACTCACACTTTGAAAACTTCGCATAGAATTGATGCTCTCTGAGTTTGTCGAGTACCAATCTCAAATGCTTGGCATGATCCTCCTTATTCTTGGAAAAGACCAAAAATATCATCGAGATACACCAAGACAAAACCATTTGTGTAATGGTTGAAGATGAAGTTCATCATGCGAGAGAACGTTGGAGGAGCATTGACAAGGCCGAAAGACATGATAGTATATTCATAAGAACCATAGCTTGTTCTGAATGCTGTCTTGGGAATATCTTGCTCACGAATGCGATCTGATGACAACCCATACTGAGGTCAAGCTTGGAGAATAATTGGGAACCTTTAAGTTGCTCGAAAAGCTCATTGATGTTGGGAAGTGGTTACTTGTTCTTTATTGTCTTCTTGTTCAATGGACGGTAGTCGACGCAGAGTCGTTCTGTTCCATCCTTCTTCTTGACAAAAACAACACCACAACCCCATGGAGATGAACTCGGCCTGATCAGACCCATGCGCTCTTGTTCATCGAGTTGTTTCTTCAACTCCTTCAACTCCTCTGGTCCAATCTTGTAAGGACACTTGCAAACGGGTTCCGTTCCAGGCTCAAGATCGATAAAGAATTCAACTGGCCTGTGAGGAGGCATTCCCAGAAGCTCTTCTGGAAAGACGTCTTGATATTCACAAATGACCGGAATCTGAGAGATGGCGTTCAACTCGCCCTTCTCATTGAGAGAAAACAGTCGAATGGTATCATCCTGAGCGACATAGATGATCACATCCTCAGCAGAGTGTGTCAATTGAATCTGCCTGGCAGCACAATCAAGCCGAGACTTGTTCTTAGAAAGCCAGTCCATGCCGAGAATTAGATCAATATCCGAGTCACCACGAACTATAGGAGAAGACAGAAATTTATAGTCACCCATCTTGATAACGGAATCCGGAACGAATACTCGAGAAGTCATTTGTCGGGCCGGAGAAACAATAGACAAAGGTCTCGGCAATACTTGAGTAACCAAATCATGCATAGCCACAAAAGGTCTTGAAATGAAAGAATGCGATGCACCAGTATCAAATAAGACTTTTGCAGGAATATCATTAACATGAAGGTTACCCATGATCACTTCTAAAGAATCCTCTGCCTGAGCTGCGTTCACCATGTTGATCTTAGCATGCTTGGGATTATGCTTGACCACTGCATTGCTGGCAAATCTCACAGGAGGAGGAGGCGGAAGGCGCCTTTGGTTGAAGCATTTGTTTGCATAGTGCCCTTTCTGTTGACACTTGTTGCAAGTAACCTCTGAGAGCGGACGGTGATAAGGAGCACTTGACCTTGGAGTATGAGACTGAGCTTTGTTCTGATAGCCTGGGTTGGGTTGGTGGGAAGATCCTTTGCCACCTTTACTCTTCTGCTGATAAGATTGATGAAACGGAGGAGGAGGAGGAACCAGAACTTCTATTGCTTAGCTGCCACTTGTGATGATGAAGAAGATTGAACTGCATCCCTGACTCTCTTCTTAGATGCCTCACACTTGAGCCGAGCAGCTTCTTGCTTTAGTGCCATGTTGTAGAATTCATCAAACTTAGTCGGCTCAAGAAGCATGAGAGCTAATTGCAGATCTTCCCCGAGGCCACCTCTGAATTGATAATCGTACTCTTTTCATCAGGGATGTCTTGTTTAGCGAAGTAAGCGAGTCTCTGAAACTGGATATTGTATTGATACACGGACATGCCGCCTTGCTTGAGATTGCGGAACTCCACACGCTTGCTCTCAGCAACGCTTTGTGGGATGTGATGAGCTTTGAAGTCTCGGCGGAAATCATCCCAGGTAATCACATGACCTCCTCTGGAATCTCTGTATTGTTGATACCACTCAGCAGCTTGGTCTTTGAGTTGAAACAAGGCAAACTTGACAAAGTCCTCAGGCCTAACATTGCTACACTCAAAATGTTTGCAGATATCCATGAGCCAGTCGTCAGCGTCTGTGGCCTCGACACAGTTGCTGAAGGACTTCGGCTGGTTTGCGAGGAACTGGTTGAGGGTAGCAAACTGAGGCTGATTGTTGCCTTGGCCTTGATTTCCTTGGTTGCCTTGCCCTTGGTTGCGCTCTTGCTAGAGTTGCAAAATCATCTGAGTGTTGGCGTTGGTGGCTGCCATGATAGCTTGCCATGCCCCCGGAGGTGGAGGTGGTGGCGGAGGGTTCGACTGTTCCCCATCATTGCGATCCGGATTCTAACGCGTTGGAGGAGCCATCCTGAAGAGGTTGACATCCGTTAGCATCTTGAAAGACATATATTCGAGCTGAATCAATGGATCGAAATTGCAACATATAGCCTTAACATTCGAACAAGAATGGATGAATGGATTCCAAAGTAAGTCATCACACTTCCATAAAGTTGAGAAGCCACTTAGATAAAGGTAGATGAATAAAGCAACAAGGTATGGATATGAACAAATAAGTGGTAAGGATTACCCAATCACAAACCAAGTATCTGCGGGAAGAAATACTAGAGCTACTTGAATTCCCACCAATAAAACTCCCGGAACTTTTTGGTTATGCAATCAGGTGTTGGGGATACAGGGGAAGCATAATATCTCACCCAAAACTAGAAAATCCTACATCCAGCTGTATCCATCCTTCAACACATAACCAAGAAACCTTTGGAAATCATGTACCTCAACCTTCGAAAAGCATCCGTTATACGAGTTATGGCAATACTCCCGAACTCCCACCCCAGTACTGGGTGGCATCGAGGTTATCTCACCAACAACTGCATAAAAGAGATTTTCGATGTCGGCGAACTGAGGTATTCCAGAACTGCAACGATAAAATTGTGACGACAACACCTCGGAGCTCAACTCCCGGGGACACTGCCACAACCCCTAAATGTCAGGAGGCACCAAGAACAATGTTATCGTCAAAAAAATCATCGGAACGACTCCAAGATACCCGCGTGATCCTAATTTTTTTAGTAAAATTTGAGGAGAGAAGAGTCAGGAGGCCTCACCAGAGCGACGAAGGGACTGAGGAGTAAAAAGAATCCTACTCTCCGATATATATAATCCTAAGACTCAAAACATTTTGTTCTAGACTCAAACAACGTCAGCGATTCGATCAAGCAGGGGGCTCCTAAGTCGGGGAAGGCTCTGATTACCAACTTGTAACACCCATAATGCGGCTGTATCTCCCACGTGTCGAGGCACGACTTATAGGCATAGCCGCATGGTGGGCATGTCGCAAGAGGGGTAATCTTTACACATCCCATGTACTGAATAAGAAAGGGATAAAGAGTCAGCTTACAATCGCAACTTCACACAATACATAAATATATCATACATCATCCAAGGTACAATCAAAGGTCCGACTATGGAACCAAAATAAAGAAAGACAACCCCAAATGCTAGATCCCCGATCGTCGCAACTGGGCTCCTCTACTGATCATTCGGAAATGAAACATAGTAATGGCCCGAATCCTCGTCGAACTCCCACTTGAGTTCGGTAGCGTCCCCTACACTGGTATCATCGGCACCTGCATCTGTTAGGAAGTATCTGTGAGTCACGGGGACTCAGGAATCTCACACCCGTGAGATCAAGACTATTTAAGCTTAAGGGTAGGAAAGGGTAGTGGGGTGGAGCTGCAGCAAGCACTAGCATATATGGTGGCTAACTTACGCAAATAAGAGCGAGAAGAGAAGCAATGCACGGTCGAGAAGCTATAAGTGATCAAGAAGTGATCCTGAAGCTACTTGCGTTCAAGCATAACACGAGACCGTGTTCTCTTCCCGGACTCCACCGAAAAGAGACCATCACGGGTACACACGCGGTTGATTCATTTTAATTAAGTTAAGTGTCAAGTTCTCTACAACCAGATATTAACAAATTCTTATCTGCCCATAACCGCGGGCACGGCTTTCGAAAGTTCAAACCCTGTAGGGGTGTCCCAACTTAGCTCATCACAAGTTCTCATGGTCAATGAAGGATATTCCTTCTCCCAGGAAGACCCGATCAGACTCAGAATCCCGGTTACAAGACATTTCAACAATGGTAAAACAAGACCAGCAAAGCCGTCTGAATGTGCCGACAAATCCCGATAGGATCTGCACATATCTCGTTCTCAGGGCACACCGGATAAGCAATCCGTATAACTAAAACCAACCCTCAAGTTTCCCCGAGGTGGCGCTGCAAGGGGCTCTAGTTTGGACCAACACTCAGAAGAGCACTGGCCCGGGGGTTTAAAATAAAGATGACCCTTGAGTCTGCGGAACCCAAGGGAAAAAAGGCTTAGGTAGCAAATGGTAAAACCAATGTTGGGCCTTGCTGGAGGAGTTTTATTCAAAGCGAACTGTCAAGGGGTTCCCATAACACCCAACCGCGTAAGGAACGCAAAATCAAGGAACATAACACCGACATGACGGAAACTAGGGCGGTAAGAGTGGAACAAAGCACCAGGCATAAGGCCGAGCCTTCCACCCTTTACCAAGTATATAGATGCATTAAATAAATAAGATATAATAATGATATCCCAACAATATCCATGTTCCAACATAGAACAAACTTCATCTTCACCTGCAACTGGCAACGCTATAAGAGGGGCTGAGCAAAGCGGCAACATAGCCAAACAACGGTTTGCTAGGAAAGGTGGGTTAGAGGCTTGACATGGCAATATGGGAGGCATGATATAGCAAGTGGTAGGTATCACATCAAAGCAATAGAGCGAACAACTAGCAAGCAAAGATAGAAGTGATTTCGAGGGTAATGGTCATCTTGCCTGCAAAGTTCTCAGAGTTGACGAAGGCTTGATCCTCGTTAGCGTACTCAACAGGTTCCTCGATCATGTACTAGTCTCCCGGCTCTACCCAAAGCAAGCACACAAGCAACAGACCAACAATCAATCATGGTGCAATGCACAAGCAACATGATGCAAAACATGGCATGATATGCAAGACATGATATGCAATCCATATGCGTGCTCCAGAAGGGAATGAATGAACAAGGCATCAACTTGGCAAACCAAGTGTGCTACTGGAAAGATGAGATGATTTCGGTTGAAATCGATATAAAGATCACCGGAATCGGATGCAGGTTTGCAAATGGCAAGCAAAACAAGAATGGCACAATTCCGCGATTAACATCACGATGCCATATAGAATGCAACAATAAACTAAGCTACTGCATTCCAACATAGCAACAAAGCATATGACAGTGATGTATAAGTGATGCTTGACAAAACATGAACACTGAGCTACGGCTAAATCGCACAAGAGCAGGTTCAAACAAGCATGGCAAAAGTGCAAAAGATATCAGCTTCACAGACTTAGAGAAATTTACTAACATGCTAGAAATAACATCAGGAAGCAAAGTTTAGAGCAAGCAAACAACATGCTACAAGGACATAACATAGCAAACAAAGGCATGGCATGAACCTACTAAATGCATAGAACAAAAGTCCCTTACTTATCATGAGCCAAAAAGGCACATAAGACATGATGGCACCCATGTAAACGTAGCAAGTTTTATTAACAGTTTCAGACTTAGCAGAAAACAGAGCATGTCATAAACAGAATTATGAAGGCATCTTTGCAAGCTCAAATCACTCATCACAAAGCCTTGCATGACAAAACAAGCATGACAACAGCAATATAACATGTTCATGAAGCTAACCATGGCAAGAGCAAGTTCATAGCATGCATGGATCACTAGCAACAACCATGGCAAAATTGATTAACATGTAAACAATCTGCGAGGAACATTTTATAGCAAAAGTAGAGCAAGAATAAGACATGCTAGGCACTCCATAATTGCAAACATGGACATGGATGGATAGAACATAACCATATGTTCAAAACACCCTTACTAAAGATACTGAAAATAAGCATGGATCTCACTGTAGCATCAAGTTTACATGGCATCAAAATAATAGTAGGAAAAGAACTTAGCAAAATCCTAAGTCCCTAAAAACAATAATATCAAGAAGGCTACTTTGCATGCTTGTGCTAGTCACCACATTGATAAAAAAAACACATGGTAAGCACCTCTATAAAGATGGCAAGACATATCTCAAAACACATGTAGAGCTCATGCCCAGATGAAGCACACATCAAATGTGACAAAAATGACAAAACATCATAATCTGCTAAGTAACAGGAGCAAACATTTTATAGCACTCTTGCATCAATGATTAGGGCATCAAGATGAACTCAAACAAGAATTCCACAATGGAATGAAATTAAGAGCATCTCACAATGAACACTTTGATATCTTATATGCATGAAACGGAGCTACGGTCATGGAGTTATGGGGAAATGAACAGGGCATAAAAAATAACACAGAAAAAGACTGAGGAAAATGGGGGGGGGTCAACCTCTCAGATTTAGGGTTCGTCTTCTCGCACGCGAACCGAGGTTCACCGAAAGACGTCATCAGAGCTTGTGGACGAGGAGGGGCGTCGCTGGAGAAGAGGAGGTGGCCGGAGATGGAGAGGACGGGCAGCGGCGCGCCGGGCGAGGAGGCGAGGCGCGGACGCCGGCGCGGGGAGCGGCTGCTCGCGGTGACCTCGGGCGGGGGTCGCCCGCGGGCGGCGGCGGCGGCGGGGAACGGGCCCACGGGGGCTGGATCTGGGCCCGGTGGGCCTCAGCGGCGCGCGGGACGACGTCGGACAGGTGGCGCGTTCCTACTGGCTCGGGGCGGCGGTGGACATGTCCGGTGGCGGCGGGGGAAGTTTTTCTAGGGTTTGATCCACGAAAATCAGGGAGGGGCATATATTTATAGGTAGGAGTGTCCAAATGGAGTCTAGTTTTCGCCCACACGACCGTGATCCGACGACGGAGGACATGGAAGTGGTTTGGATAGGTTATTGGGCCATTTTGGAGGGGTGTTGGGCTGCAACACACAAGAGGCCTTCGCGGTTACCCGGTTAACCGTTGGAGGATCAAACAGACTCCAAATGGAACGGAATTTGATAGGCGGTCTACCGGTGGTGTACCAAGACCACTTGGCAAATCTCGGTCCATTCCGAGAAAGTTTGACATCCTCTCACGAAAAGAGACACGAGGGGTGCGCCGGTGCACGCAGGAGTGTCGGATTGCAAAACGGACAACGGGGAAAATGCTCGGATGCATGAGACGAACACATATGCAAGTGCGATGCACATGATGACATGACATGAAATGCATGACATGAACAAAAAGCAAAACTAAGATAAAAAACCCAACCATGAAGGGAATCTCATAACTTAAAGCCGAAAATGGCAAGAGTCGGAGTTACAAATATGTCAAGTTACATCGGGGGTTACACTTTCCGTGTTCTTAACAAACCGCCAGCTATAAGCTTTCAACCAACTTCACAATTGAATCATATCTTTACTTAAATTGCCCTTTCATACCCATTTGACTTTTGCAGGCCGATTCACCTTTTTGGAATAAGAAGCTGCAGGATAAGCGGGCCAAGAAACCGGACAAAGACCAAGGCTACTAAACAGCCTACCAAGAAGAAATCAATCCTTCCGAGTTATTTAACTTGGATGATAATGATGAGTCGGAGGTAACACTTGACTCCCTTGGCTCATTTTTTGTACATCTTAGTGATAATGATCACTATCAGGATGATGTGGAAGGAAGCCAAGCCAATGTTGAAGAGGTAACTATCCTTTCCTCCGACTCTGAACCTCTGCCAAGAGAGAAAGTTCGTCAAGTGAGCCAGAAAGTAAGGTTCTCTCATCCTTTATCTTGTTTGGATCCCAACTTTATTTTGAAGAAGCAGCAACATGAAGCTCTCCGCACAACCCGAAACAGCGGCAGCGGAACTCTTTCCTTCGGCTTACCCAACACACCAGCGCCTCGCAAGCATCAACCAGAGGTCTCAAATATTTCTGACTTAGCTTATCCCAAAGCTGGTCTTTTTCGAAAACCTCTTAACCCGTCTGATTCAAACTATCAGGGAACATCTCATTCCTCCTCCGGTGACTCAATTGGGACCCAAATCCCAGTCTTCAAGACCGTGCCTGGGTGAGTGTTAAATATATCCGCTTTGAATCATGCACTTTAATTGTCATATTAACTCTGTCTTATACTTCCTTTTCAGCGCTATGGCAAAGCCCAACAAGAAGCAGGAAGTTGATAATCCGGCCGAAGAGCCCAAGACTGTTGATTCAGAGAAACATGCCACATCCGAGACTTTGCACCAATCTTCAGAAACTGCTATAAATGACCCGCCACCAGAACATCCAATCACCACAGATGCCATAAATGTTGACCCGAAACCAGCCAAGCCGCCCAGTCCTGCGCAGTTGGCTCAAGAGACTGAAGATATAATGATTACTGGCATAACTTATATAGCCCTGGGCAACCCCATTTCCCTATCCAAACACAGCGCCAAGGAGGAGTTCTCTGCTGTTGACAAGGGCAAATGGAAAGTGAAGGCTATGCTCAATTTAGTGCTCAAGAGATTCACTCTGGTTATTTGAACCTCCTTCAGACCAGTCGTGACTTTGTAGCCGACCTGGTCAACCTTATGAAGGAACACTTTGAGGTAATCCGGCACAATCCTCTTCATATAAATGTACCTCTATCAGCTGCCAAGTCTATAGAATATGATAGAATTGAATATGTTGTAGACTTTCAAATAGCCATAAAGATATCAAGATCAAAGCCAGTAGCCTCCAAGGGCCAGCTTAAACCATCAAGTTAATCTGGGACTTCCAATAGTAGTAATCAACTTTGCACCTGTAGCCCCCAAGGGCCGGTTCAATCAGCATGAATAAGCCATGACTTATCATCATGGCTATAAATAAAATCCAAGTATGTAGCCCCCATGAACCGGATCATATCATTTTTCCTGGGTCATCATAGAAACTGTCTTTAAAAATAGCAATAGGCATTAGCCCCGAAGTGCAAGTAAAATACTTGTATTGTGCTTGGGACTTCAAAAATAATCATGATCCTAATACCTTCCATCTTGTTCATGTTGCAGGCTGAACTAAATGAAAAGGAATCCCAAGTCATAGATCTGAGGACCAACATTCAAACCCAACAGTCTGAGACTGCAAAAGCCAAATCAGAGCTAAAGACTTCATTGGAAAACATTGAAAAACTGAAACAAGACTTCAGTGATGATAAAGCCGGCAAGGAAACCGAGAAAGCAATTCTAGTAAAAAGAGCAGAGGATGCCGAAGCAACTCTTAAACCGGTAACTGACGAGTTGTCTGGTTTAAAACATCAAATCAACAACATGACGTCGGCCATCTTCGGTTAGTAGCAAAAAATACTTTCCTTTGCACCAACAGTATGTCATAATCATTTGTCGATTTACCAATAATTTTACTGATGCAGGCTCCCGAAGTGCCAAACTGGGTCCGGACATGCGCATCAAGCTTAAGGCTGTCTACACTCTGGTAGAGCATCTATACACTGGTGCTCAACGGACAATTTCTGCTGCTATTCATAAGAAACAATTACCTTCCCTCATCAAGGAAACACTGGAGAAGCTATCTGTGCTGCCCCAAAGAATTGAAGATTTAAAGCGATTAGCCGCCAGAGCCAGCGCCATGACTGCCCTAAGCCGGGCAAAGGCATGGAAAACAGATCTTGATCCAGAAGATTTGGCCAATGACTGCCCTAGTGTGAAAGAAGACATGTCTCCCTTCAACACTGATGACTTTGCAAAAATAGTAAGGGAAATGCGTCCATTAGCAAGCAAGCTGGCTGAAGACACAGATATATCCTAGTATCAGGCGGTTTATGACACTGAGAATAAGAAGGTGATGGCGCCGGTTCATCAGGATGTGGATCTCATCCCGCCGACTTGTAAGTATACCTTCGCTCCTGACATTGATTCATCAAGTCTTATAGATGACAAGGTTGTGTTTAGGGCTTTGACTGGTATCGATTGGTCATCGCCAAACTTCCAGACAATAGAGGAAGAAGAGCCAGCACAGGATAACCCGGAAGCCTCGACCCACCAAGACTAGAAGTCTTAATTCATGAGCCGGCTTACCAGCCATAACATTTGAACGATGCGTGTCTCAAAAACAGTTATTCTTTTATGGCCACATGATGCCTTGTAATAGGCTAGTTGAAAAAACCATGATCTGCCACGCCATCGTGCGTGTTTATTTGCACTACACTTATGAACCGCCAATCCGTTACTTGAAGATCTGCCACTTATGCTTGCAATGTCGTTAATTATGCAGACCATTTTTATCATTTTTCCTGCACATAAGCAGATAATAGGTGCCCTGGCGGTTTACCCCAGGGCGGGTCACAATAACCCATATAAAAATCACTGGTGATTGAATAGTCCATAACCAGAGCAGGTTTATCAAAACCTCATGTAATCACAACAAAAATAAATATCATACCTGTGATATCTGTTCACACTGCCGGCTTATCATGCGACGTGCAGTGGGGGTAATAGCCTATAACACCCTCGATGCGACTATAGCTCCCACGTGTCGAGGCACGACTTAGAGACATAATCGCATTGAAGGCATATGTCGCAAGTTAGGCAATCTTCACAACATCCCATGTAATATGAACAACAAAGGGGAGATAACATAGTTGGCTTACACTCGCCACGTCAAACAAGTACATAAATAAGATTACATCATCCAAACACTCATGGCCCGACTACGGCGCCAAAATAAAAGAGAACCCAACATGCGACACGGTCCCAATCACCCCCAACTGGGCACCACTACTGATCATCGGGAAAGGAAACATAGTAACGTTGAGAGTCTTCGTCGAACTCCCACTTGAGCTCATACGCGTCACCTGGAGCGGAATCATCAGGCCCTGCATCTGGTGTAATAGTAATCTGTGAGCCACAGGGACTCAGCAATCTCGCACCCTCGCGATCAAGACTATTTAAGCTTATAGGTAAGGCAAGGTACAATATGAGCGGAGCTGCAGCAAGCGACTAGCAAGTATGGTGGCTAACTTATTCGCAAAGGAGAGCGAGAAGAGGAGGCAAAGCGCGAGCGAGAAACTAGAGAGCAACCTGCACAAACATTACTCCAACACCGTGTCCACTTCCCGGACTCCGCCGAGAAGAGGCCATCACGGTAACACACTCGGTTGATTCATTTTAATTAAGTTAAGGTTCAAGGTATCTACATCCGGACATTAACAAATTCCTATCTGCCCATAACCGCGGGCACGGCTTTCGAAAGTTCAAATCCCTGCAGGGGAGTCCCAACTTAGCCCATGACAAGCTCTCACGCTCAACGAAGGAATAGACCTCCTCCCAAGACGTTCCGATCAGACTCGGTATCTCGGTAATTCAAGACACTTTGACAGGTTAAAACAAGACCAGCAACACCGCCCGAATGTGCCGACAAATCCCGATAGGAGCTGCACATATCTCTTTCTCAGGGCACACTCAGATTGTCCTAGGTACGGGTAGGCCAGCCCAGAGTTGCCCCTGGTGGCCACCGGTAGCTGACAGGTGGACCAACACTCAGAGGAGCACTGGCCCGGGGGGGGGGGTTAAAATAAAGATGACCCTTGAGTCTGCAGAACCCAAGGGAAAGAAAAGGCTAGGTGGCAAATGGTAAAACCAAGGTTGGGCATTGCTGGAAAAGCTTTAATCAAGGCGAACTATCAAGGGGTTCCCATTATAACCCAACCGCGTAAGGAACGCAAAATCTGGGAACATAACACCGATATGACGGAAACTAGGGCGGCAAGAGTGGAACAAAACACTAGGCGAGAGGCCGAGCCTTCCACCCTTTACCAAGTATATAGATGCATTAAGATAACATGGCAATATAATGATATCCCAACAAGTAAATAAATGTTCCAACAAGGAACGGCCTCCAATCTTCACCTGCAACTAGCAACGCTATAAGAGGGGGCTGAGCAAAGCGGTAACATAGACAATCAACGGTTTGCTAGGACAATGGTGGGTTAGAGGTTTGACATGGCAATTTTGGAGGCTTGCAAGCAATTGGTAGGCATCGTAGCAATGGCATAGCAAAAGAGCGAGCAAACTAGCATAGCAAAGATAGTAGTGATTTCGAGGGTATGATCATCTTGCTTGCACAGTTGTCAGAGTTGACTGGATCCTCAAAAGCAAACTCAACGGGCTCCTCGTTAGCGAACTCATATCCCGCCTCTACCCAAACAAGACAAACAAGCAACAAGGATACAATCAACCACGTGCAAACTCAAACAACACAATGCAAAGATGATATGCTATGCGGGATGCGATGCGGGATGCAAAATGCAAGATATGATAGGAAATGCATGAACCTGGCCTCAACTTGGAAAACCAAGTGTGCCACTGGAAAGATGAGATGAAATCGCTTAAAAACGATATAAAGAACACCGGAATCGTAGTTACGGTTTGGAAATGGCAAGCGATTCAAATATGACACCGGTCTGCGATTTACAGCAAGTAGGCATCTAAATGCAATGAAATGAACATGCTACAGCACCCAAACATGACAACAAAATACATGGCAGGGATGCACACAAGATTCTTAACAAAATTCTAGCACTGAGCTACGGCCAAATCATCCATTAACAGGTTCAAACAAGCATGGCAAAAATGCATATGGCAAACAAATCTCAGACTTAGTGAAATTAACACTTGTCTGGAATTTCAGGTCAGGTAGCCCTCTTCGGAGCCACAAAACTACATGCTACAGGATCTGAACATGTCAAATTAAAGCATGGCATGGAGCTACTCAAAGATCTTAACAAAAGTCCCTTAGTGACCTTGAGCCAAAAGGGATCAGAAAATACAATTGCAAGTATGTGAACATAGCAAAAACATAATCAGCTTCAGACTTAGTGAAAAACTGACACATGCTGAAATATAACTCAAGTAGGCATGTTTATGAGCTCGATGCACTCACTACAGAGCAAGTCATGGCAAGACAAGCATACATCCATCAATAAGGCACAAAATGAAAGCTATACATGGCAAGAACAATAGCATAGCATGTACGGATCAACTACAACATCACCGGCAAAATTGCAAACAAGTTGACAATCTGCCCAGATTCACAAAGTAGCAAAAGTAGAGCTCGATCGACGCAAGCTAGGGTACTCCATAATTGCAAACAAAGACATGGAAGGATAGAGCACTACAAGATTAACAAAACTCCCTTACTGATCATCCTCAAAAGAGGCACGGATCACTAGGAAACAACAAGAACATATGGCATCATGAGATAAACAGCTCCAGGACTTAGTGAAATTACTAAGTCCCTGAAAACAGACTTAGCAAGTGCACCACTTTGCAAGCTTGCACAAGTCACCACACACATCCTAAAAATACATGGATTGCACCTCTGGAAATATGACAAAACCCTTAACAAAACACATGTAGAACTCACGGGCATATCATGCACACAATAATCATGGCAAAAATGACAAAAGTGCTAAATGGAGTAGCAGATCTGACAATTAACTCAAGTAGCACTCTTCTAACAGCATTTCGGGCACCAAGATGAACTCTAATGAAAATGATGCAATGGAATGAAATGATGTACTCTCTGAGGTGAACATTTTGATATGCTATATGCATGAATCGAAGCTACGGATGCAAAGTTACGGAGCCGCGAAGATGGGCATATGAACTAAAAATATCAGGGACAGACGAAATTTTACCCTCCAGATCTAGGGTTTCGGCGGGCACACGAACCGAGGCAGCGTCGCACTGTAGCAGTTCGCCGGAAATGGCGCTGGAGTGGTCGGGGAAGCAAGGGCCGGCCGGATCTTCGCCGGATCCGGGCCGGGCGGCGGCGCGCGGCGAGGCGGCGGCGGCGGGCGATGCGGTGCGGTGCGGGCGAGGCGGCGGCGGCGGAGCGGCGCGGTGCGGTGCTGGCGAGGCGGCGGCGGCGGGGCGGCGCGGTGCGCCGGCCGTGGGCGAGGCGAGGCGGCGGCGGCGGGCGAGGCACTCCGGCCGGGCGGCGCGGAGGGAGGCTGGCGGCGGGGCGGCTCAGCCCAGGCGGCGGAGGAGGAGGGCCCGCCCCGGGCCTGGCGGGCCGGCGGGAGGCGGCGGCGGGGAACGAACGTGGTGGCGACACGTGGCGGCGGCGGGGACGACCGGACAATTTCCGTCGGCAGATTTTTGTCCGGCGCGGCGCGGGTACGATTTCTAGGGTTTCGGAGGTAGGAGGAGATCCGAAAATCGGGGGGTGTTTAAATAGGCATAGAGGGAGCTAGGAGAGTCCAAATGAGGTGCGGTTTTCGGCCACGCGATCATGATCGAACGCTCTAGGACATGGAGCAGAGTTTGGTGGGTTTTGGGCCAAAATAGAGGGGTGTTGGGCTGCAACACACACGAGGCCTTTTCGGTCCCTCGGTTAACCGTTGGAGTATCAAACGAAGTCCAAATGGTATGAAACTTGACAGGCGGTCTGCCGGTAGTAAACCAAGGCCGCTTGGCAAGTCTCGGTCCAATCCGGAAATGTTTAATCCCCACACACGAAAGAAAGCTAGAAATGACCACCGGAGGAGAACGGAGTGCCGGAATGCAAAACGGACAACGGGGAAAATGCTCGAATGCATGAGACGAACACGTATGCAAATGCAATGCACATGATGACATGATATGAGATGCATGACAACGATAACAACACACGGAGACAAAACCCGAACCCGAGGAAATAAATATAACTTAACGCCGGAAACGGCAAGAGTTGGAATACAAATTGGGAAAGTTACATCCGGGGTGTTACATAGCCTAAAGACATAGAGCACAACGACCTGTTCAATTTATTCATACCACCGTCTTACAATGCCATATGCAGCAAGGGGTAACATCCCAAAAACTTGAGTGCAACACTCCAAGCATTTAGTCAATATAATGGCGACTTAACGTCCAAAGCCAGGCCGGGTTATCAAAACTCCGGATAGATTCAAATATGAATCATAAAGATCAAGGCAACATGGCCTGAACCAACTTTAAACCATACATCAATATGGTACAAAAAGGTGAACCCAAACAAAGTTCAAAAACAAATAAAAAAAATCGAGGCTTTCATAGGCGGCCAGGCGTAAATCATCATGTGCTTTTCATGGGCTTGCACATCCACTAAGTTAATCCTTCATTCAAACCTTGTAAGCCGAGCCTCACATGACCAACCGCTGTTTTAACCTTGACAAGTTCAGGGTCTTAATAAGATTGACTGTCAAGAGTTTGGCGGGTCATTCCAGGATTACCTGGGCGGAGTGGCAGACGTACAATGCAGGATCAACTGAATTTTTTTGGTGTATACACCTGGCTTTTCAAGCTAATCAAAAGGGTTATCAAAACTACGTTCAATGAACAGGGAGCCCCCAAGTGATATATATTGAACCATCAGGGCAAGGTACCTATGTTTGAGCTGTGCTCTGCAACATACTCTATTTGGTCCCTATAACCCGGGCATCAAGCCTCCAAGTAGGTTCTAGCAACGACGTTCAAGACAGATCAGTAGGGTATTCACAACTATGCTCAATGAGCAATAAGCCCCCTAGTATTTTGTAATCATGGCATATAAGCCGGATCAAGAGGGTAGTCATAGCTATGCTCAATACGCAAGAAGCTCCCAAGTGACCGTCTGAAGTGATAATAAAGACTCATATTCTCAGAAATGAAACGACAGAGGCCCTGAATTATCAGGGATGCTGACTTTATTACACTAGTCATAATATATACATTGATAGAAGTATGTACATCACAAGAGCCGGTGGCTCAGGTGTAATAAGGCCGAAGATGAGCAATATTCCACGGCCGACGGGTCTCCTCCTCAGACGTGCGTGAGTCCTTGTGGTCTCGAACATCGATAACGTAGTAAGACCCGTTGTTCAGATTTTTGCTGAAGACAAAGGGCCCTTCCCATGGTGGGGATGGCTTGTGCATATCAGTTTGATCCTGGATGAGCCGAAGCACCAAATATCCTTCTTGAAAGGTCCTGGTTTTAACTCGGTGACTGTGATAACGACGCAAATCTTGCTGATAAATTGCCGAACGAGCCGCTGCATGGTCACGCTCCTCATCCAACAAGTCAAGATCGTCCTGACATGCTTTTTCATTATCAGCTTCAACATAAGCCGCCACACGGGGTGAATCGTGACGGATGTCACTAGGGAGAAGCACCTCTGCTCCGTAAACCATGAAGAAAGGCGTGTAACCCATACATCTATTAGGGGTGGTATTGATGCTCCAAAGCACTGAAGGTAACTCCTCAACCCAACAACCCGGCGTCCTCTGCAAAGGGACCATAAGCCGGGGTTTGATGCCTCTCAAAATTTCTTGATTGGCTCTTTCAGCTTGGCCATTGGACTGGGGGTGAGCCACTGATGATACGTCAAGACGAATATGCTCTCGTTGACATAATTCTTTCATAGCGCCTTTAGACAGATTAGTGCCATTATCAGTTATAATACTGTGAGGATAGCCAAATCAGAAAATCACCTTTTTGATGAATTGAACCGCCATAGCCGCGTCACACTTACTGACCGGCTTTGCCTCAACCCACTTTGTAAATTTGTCAACCGCCACCAAAAGGTGGGTCTTTTTATCCTTGGACCTTTTGAAAGGTCCAACCATATCCAGCCCCCAGACTGCAAATGGCCAAGTAATTGGAATCATCCTCAATTCTTGAGCCGGTACATGGGCTCGTCTTGAGAATTTCTGACAACCATCACATTTACTGACCAAATCCTCTGCATCAGCATGAGCCGTCAGCCAATAAAACCCATGACGAAAAGCCTTGGCTGCGAGAGACTTAGAGCCCGCATGATGACCACAATCTCCTTCATGAATCTCCCATAGAATCTCACGGCCTTCCTCAGGAGAAACACAACATTGAAATACCCCTGTGACACTACATTGATGCAACACTCCATTGACAATAGTCATTGACTTAGACCATCGGGTTATCTGCCTGGCCGAAGTTTCATCTTCAGGTAACTCGCCTCGGGTCATATAAGCCAAATATGGAACTATCCAATCAGGAATAGCATGAAGAGTCACCACCAACTGTGCCTCCGGGTTAGGAATAGCAAGATCTTCCTCCGTAGGCAATTTGACTGAAGGGTTATGCAGAATATCAAGGAAAACATTAGGTGGTACAGGCTTGCGCTGGGAACCTAGCCGACTCAAAGCATCAGCCACCTCATTTTTCCTGCAATCAACATGTTCCACTTGATAACCTTTGAAATGTCCAGCAATAGCATCAACCTCTCGGCGGTAAGCCACCATGAGTGGGTCTTTAGAATCCCAAGTGCCTGAAACTTGCTGAGCCACCAAATCTAAGTCGCCAAAACACCCCACCCGGCTTAAATTTATCTCTTTAGCCATACGAGGGCCATGGAGAAAGGCCTCATACTTAGCTGCATTGTTAGTACGAGGGAACATCAACGTTAAAACATAACAAAAATTATCACCTTGTGGGGAAATCAAAATAACTCCATCCCCCGATCCTTCCAACTGTCTGGATCCGTCAAAGTGAATAGTCCAATATGTGCTATCCGGCTTCTCCTCAGGCATCTGCAGCTCAGTCCAGTCATTGATAAAATCCACAAGCGCTTGAGACTTGATAGCTGTTCGAGGCATATACTTCAAACCATGGGGCTCAAGCTCAATGGCCCACTTGGCTACCCGACCTGTGGCTTCTCTATTTTGAATAATATCCCTCAAGGGAGCAGAACTGACCACAATGATGGGATGGCCAAAGAAATACTGCTTCAGCTTACGACTAGCCATGAACACTCCATATACCAGTTTCTGCCAATGTGGATACCTCTGCTTGGATTCAATGAGGACCTCACTGATATAATAAACCGGATATTCCTTGCCTGCCTCTTTCCGTTCCACCACAATTGCTACACTTATGACTCGGCTATTAGCAGCCACATATAACAATAAGGGCTCCTTGTCAATAGGTGCTACAAGGATTGGCGGCTCAGCTAATTGTTTTTTAACGCTTCAAACACTTGATCGACAGCATCACTCTAGACAAAGTGATCTGTTTTCTTCATCATCTGGTACAGAGGATAGCTATTTCGCCCAACCGGCTTATGAACTGACTTAAAAAGCCGTGATACGACCCGCCAGACACTGGACATCATTGATACACGCCGGTTTAGCCAAAGAGGTGATAGCCTTGATCTTCTATGGCTTCAATACCCCTTCCAGAAACCAAAAAACCTAAGGGCTTGTCCGTTGGCACACTAAAGACGCATTTGGGCGGGTTCAGCATCATCTTGTAGACCTGGAGATTGTCAAAGGTCTCTTTCAAATCATTTATCAAAGTTTACTTCTTCCTGGACTTCACAATAATATCTTCCACATAAGCATGAACATTGTGCCCAATCTGGTCATGGAGGCAATTCTGAACACATAGTTGATAAGTCGCCTGGGCACTCTTGAGCCCAGAAGGCATAGACACATAGCAGACAGCTCCAAAGGGAGTGACGAAAGCTGTCTTCTCCTGGTCCTTAACTGCCATCTTGATCTGATGGTAACCAGAGTAAGCATCCAAAAAACTCAAATGCTCACAACCCGCCGTAGCATCAATAATCTGATCAATACGGGGGAGAGCAAAAGGATCAGCCGGACATGCTTTGTTAAGGTCTGTGTAATCCACACACATCCGCCAAGTACCGTTCTTCTTGAGTACCAGCACCGGGTTAGCCAACTACTCAGGATGAAAAACTTCAACGATAAACCCAGCCACCAAAAGCCAGTCCACTTCTTCACCAATGGCCTTGCGTCTCTCTTCATTAAAATGATGATGGAATTGCTTGACCGGTTTAAACTTCGGATCAACATTAAGATGGTGCTCAGCGGGTTCCCTTGGTACAGCTGGCATGTCAGAAGGTTTCCATGCAAAGATGTTTCGATTCTCACGGATGAACTCGATGAGCGCGCTTTCCTATTTTGGATCCATATTAGCACCAATGCTGAACTTCTTGGATGAGTCGCCAGGAACAAAGTCAACCATCTTAGTGTCATCTGCCGACTTGAACTTCAACAGAGGATCATGCTCTATGGTCGGCTTCTTCAAAGGTGTCATATCTGCCGGGTCAATGTTATCTTTGTAAAACTTCAACTCCTCTGTTGCGCAAACAGACTCAGCATAAGCAGCATCACCTTCTTCACATTCCAAGGCTATCTTCCTGTTGCCATGTATGATGATGGTGCCCTTATGACCGACATCTTAAGCTACAGATAAACATAACAGGGCCTTGCCATAAACTTGGCATAAGCCGGCCGCCCAAACAAGGCATGATAAGGGCTCTTGATCTTAACCACCTCAAAGGTCAACGTCTCAGCTCTGGAATCATGATCATCACTGAAAGCCACTTCCAAAGCTATCTTGCCCACTAGATACGCCGACTTACCAGGCACCACACCATGAAAGACAATATTAGACGGCTTAAGATCCTTATTAGTCAAACTCATACGACAAAAAGTCTCATAGTAAAGGATATTGATGCTGTTGCCTCCATCCATGAGTACTTTAGTGAACTTGTACCCTCCAACCTGAGGTGCAACCACCAAAGCTAACTGACTCGGATTGTCAACCCGAGGTGGGTGATCCTCGCGGCTCCATACAATCGGGTGTTCAGACCACCGCAAGTAGCGAGGGACCGCCGGCTCAACTGCATTCACTGCCCTTTTACGAACCTTCTGGTCCCGTTTGCATAAACTCGTGGTGAAGACATGATACTGACCACTATTGAGCTGCTTCGGATTACTTTGATAACCAGACTGCTGCTGCTGTTTCCCTTGACCAGATTGCTGATTGAAACCGCCTTGGTTACCCTACCCCTGAAAACCGGAACTTGAACCGCCGCCTCCATAGCCAGGTCCGTGTGAGCTGGAACCTGACCCGCCATGCGGGCCATTACCATTATTGCGGTCCTGGTCAAGGCTGTAATCCATGTATTCCTTCATGATGAAGCAATCTTTCCACATATGGGTAGCCAGTTTATCCGGGGTGCTATGCTTCGGGCAAGGCTGATTCATCACCGCCTCGATATTAAACTTTGGCCCGCCAAGCCGGGGCGGGAATGCTTTCCCCTTACGACGCTGGTTACCGTTCTGAGCATTGGTATTAGCCACAAAGTCTGAACTACCGTCAGCCTTGCGCTTGCCATTATTGCCCTGCCCGCTGTATGGTGTTGCTGCCCCTTCCCACCACTATTCTTCTTCCCCTTGCCAGCTTTCTCTTCATTGGATTCTCGATCTTTGGTGCTATGTGAGTTGGCGTACTTAACAAGAGCCGCCATGAGCTCCCCCATATCATTATAGTGGCGCTTAAGCCGCCCAGCTTCTGCTTGAGGGGAAGGAAACAACAATTCTTTTCTAACATGAGGATAGCCGAGCCGACATTGATACTGTCTGAGGAATGAATAATGGTCGAGATCCTGCGCACCCAAAGGGTCATTGACTCACCCTCACCCTGTACACAAGTATCTAAATCAAGAATCGACATGGGCTGCTTGCATGTATCTTTGAAATTCTGAATGAAACAGGACTTCAATTCCGCCCATGAACCAATGGAGTTAGGGGGTAGTCCTTTCAGCCAGTTACGGGCCGGCCCATTCAACATCATGGTAAAATACTTAGCACATGCAACATCAGTAACATCCAGCATCTCCATAGCCATCTCATAGCTCTCAATCCAAGCTTCTGGGGGTTGATCCACCGTGTAGTTAGGCACCTTAGGGGGCCCTTGAAATCCTTAGGCAAGCGCTCGTTGTGTAAAGCCGGCACTAAACATGACACACCGAAGGATCTAGAGGTCACTCCTGCCCCCACAGACATTGACGGATAAACCGGAAGTTGCTGTTGAGCTGCTAGCTGAGCCGCCAGCTCGGCCTAGTGCTGTGCCCTACCCTGATCCACCAAGGCCTGCACATCATCGCCAGTGCACGACGGGTCATGCCTACGAGGCTGATTACGGCGTTGTTCACTGCTCGAAACCGTTGGCGAGTCAATATGCCTACTATAACTCCGGCTCAGGTGAGGGATTGAGTGAATCTGTTCACGGCTATACGAATAAGCCGCCTGTTGAGCCACTGCTGTCTGAAGAAGCTCTCTGGCCCTCCGTGTCTCTACCGCTGCGGGAGACTCGCCTTCAACTGGGACAACCGCCAATCGTGTTGCCGCCGCAATCATGTTATCCAGAGGGTTAATAATGACCTGGAGGTGTCAGAACATGCTGAGGTGGAGTCATATTCAAACGAAGTGGACCCGCAATACACGGCTGAACCGGCGCTCCGATCAACGGGCGCCCCAGCCGCCCGGTTCACCATCGGTGGGTCACTGGTCCCTGCCCCAGGTGTGTTGATGAGGTTTCTCGCTTCATAAACTAGAGGTAAGCGACTCTGGTGCCTCCTCTTCATGATGGCATTTCAAGCGTTTTGATCCAAAGTAAGCCGGAAAGAGTCTGCATGAATCTGTTGTGCCCGAGTGTCCAAAGAAGCTTGTTCCGGGGCCATCCTAGCGTTCTCCGCCGCCAGCTCCTCCTTGGCTTGAGCTATCTCATCTCGTAGCTTCACAACATCCACTTTATGTTGCTCTTGATTGTCTGGGTCACCTCTACCCCCATCAAAGCCGCCAAAGCATCCAACAATTCGGTCAAAACCTGAGCCGACGGGCGCGCAGAGCCGCTAGCCCCAGCCGTCGCCGCAGCCATTGAGCTGGAGGTCATGGCTGCGGCGGTCGTTGAACTGATCATTGGTTGTGTGCCAGCCATGAAGATTGCAACCCTGTTCGGCGGCTCATAGGGGTCCGGAATACTGTCGCCATCAGAACATCCCCCAAGCCGGCCATCCTGCAGTTGGTACATTGAATCGGTCTCACCGGTTGACGACTCACCATCAAAGTAGATGGCCGTCTCACCACCAGACACAAATCCTTCCTCAAGTTCCGCCCCATGGATGAAACCCATGAAGGCGTGCTTCACAATGGTTCGATTCTTGGCGGGTCGCGAGCGCTGAGCCGTCTCAACGATGTCGGTACAGGTGTCCGGCTCAGGTCCCTATTCGCCGATCTTGCCGATGAAGATGTGGATTCCGCCGAAGGGGACCCGGTACCCGTACTCGATTGAGCTGGCCTCAGGACCCCAGCCCGCGTCGTCGATGTAGAGCTTGTCGCGGTGACTCTTGGTCATCCTGCCCACGGCATATCCCTTGATCCCTGTGAAGTTGCCCTTCAACAACTCAAAACCACCATGCGCTGGCCCCACGGTGGGCGCCAACTATAGTGAATTTAACACGCATATGCCCTAGTGAAAGGACTACGGTGTGGAGCCATCGCAACTAGGTTAGCTTGAAGGGGTTAATCAGGACGAAGGACACATAGAGTTTATATTGGTTCGGCCCCTCACAAAGAGGTAAAGGCTTACTCCAGTTTGGGGTTGTATTGCTTGGGTTTCGATTACCAGGGAGCGAATACGCTTGACCTAGTTCTTGACTTCTTGTTTCTTGTCTTAATCCGCCGCCGAGTCACCCCTTTATATACACAGGTTGATGCCCGGCGGCTTACAGAGTCGAGCGACTCATACACAACGTGTCTGGCCCGGTGACTAACTAAGCTTGCCTTATAATACAAGTTACACAATATAGCGGTTCATACCCATGGGCCTCAAGTTACCTCCGGGTCTTGGGATTTCAATGAGCTTGCTCTAGGGACCGCCATCCTCATCGTCATCTTGGGCCTACTCTTCTTAAGCCGCCAGTGGCATGACCCGGCCCCTCCTGGGCGGGTCATACCCAGTAGTTATATCCAGTCAAGATCACTATCCATGAACACTTTAAGATCCATTTATACACCTTCTAAATATTTCATCAAGTTCAAAACTTGTTTCTTGTATATGGACTTCACTTTGGATGTCAATGATTTAAGTAATACCTCCCTAGATGGACACCCCCTTTCCACGGCAGATTTTCAAACTGTCACCTTGCCTGTGTGTGCGATAGGGGGGTCCTTCCCATACGACCCAAAAATGCCCGTGGTAGGTCCTCCAGTCACACACGCGGGGCAAAAAGAGCTCATGTGCGGTCGATTATACATGCCCAATCATTTCCGTTCATATGTACATCCCACACGATGAATCCCAAAAAAACATTTTTGTTTTATGTATATCCACACAATTTTTTAAGTGGAAACATTTGTGCAAGGTGGCCTAACGCAAAAATTTGTCAGGCGGAAGTCGTGTGTGATTGTTCATTGATCCAACACGCCTACTTTCTAGAAACCGTGTGGGTTTTTTGAGTTTATCGCCCATGGTGTTGTCTAAGAAACCGTCTGCAATAGAAAACCCTAATAATTAGTCTAATTGGCCTATTATTGATAATCCATTTAGTAATAAAATAGATATTTCATATCAAACGCACCATATATTTCATATCCATATTACGGCAACCGGGATTTCATAATTGAACTACTTACTCGCAGTACAACATCATATATGTCGGGGGTGTCGGGCGACATATGCCAAAGGATGGCTTATCATGGTGGGGGATAGTAAGACGTCACTGGTTCTTGGAAAGGGGATAAGGCGTAGATATGTACGCCAATGAACTTTACCCAGGTTCGGGGCTCTCCTAGGAGATAACACCCCTAGTCCTGCTCTGTGGGGTCTCCGCACGATCACTATCTCAACAAGGATGGCTACAAGCTTGCTCCTCGAGCTGTCTCTCTAGAGGAGGAAGAAGAACAAGTCTAGCCCTAGCTTCACTCTCTCTATGTGTGTGTAATCTCTATGAGGCTGAACCCTTTGCATGGGTGCCCTGGGGGGTTTATATAGGCCTACCCCCAGGGGTACAATGGTAATATGGCCGGGTGTAGGACCCAGCTGTCAGTGTCTATGGTTGCCGGCTTCTCCGCCGACCGCTGGGGCCTGCCGCCAGGTGGGTCCCGTCGGCTGTCTCGTACTTGGCCGACAGGCCACGCCCGCTGCTGGCGGGTCTTGCCGGCTGCTTAGTACAGTGACAGTGCTAGTGATGATGCGTGCTTTGTCGGGGAGAGCATGGCTACAGTGCCGTCGTCTGGTGTGCGTTTACTGTAGCCACTCCCCGTCTCTTCTGATTAATGGTGCACAGACACCGAGGGAGGGGGAGGACTGCCTGGTGGGGAGTCGGCCTCCCTCGTGCCGTCTAATCAGGAGTCGGTCTCCCATGGACAGGTAGGGTCAGCCACCTCCGGGTCGTACCGACAGTCCATAGTGGGGGCATGGTCTTCTCTACCATGGGTGATGTCATGGGCTGCGTGGCAATAGTGCCACGTCGGGCGAGGGACGTCCACCCCAGTACGGAGCACTGTGGCCACACTCTGCCCTGGATTTGGGGGTGGCTGGCCGCATTGTAGTAACACCTCGTCTTGTCGTTATAACATGGTGCAAACTTCAAGGGAGCAGTGGGGGACTGTGTGCTAGGAGCCGGCCTCTCTAGAGGCCGCCTGCCAGGAGTCGGCCCGCCTCATGGCTGTGTTCTGGGAACCGACGCCCTCCAACAGCCGGCCGCTCCGACCAGCCGGCCCTGAGAAGGCGGCTTCTTGTCTTTGAGGCTTGAGGGGCGCAGCCGGCCCCGATGTCTTTAATCGCCATGGGGAGCAGATGAAGCTACCCGTGGTCATTTGCTTCGATAGTAGTCCCCGAAGATGGTGGGGCGCCGCAACTGAATAGGCGAGGAGCTCAAGCAGCTTCCTACTGCGGGTGGTCTGATGGATCTTGCTTTGTCCGTCTTCTAAGGCGCCGACTGCTAGGAGCCGGCCGTGGCCAGGTAGGTCGCCTGATGATTTCGAAATGTCGCGGCGGGAGCCTGGTGGCACACCAGCTGGGTGCCAGGCTCGCCGCCCGCTGCCTGCGCGCCACGTGGCGTCAGCCAGCCGGCCTGCCAACCCACGCGTGCAACAGGACGTCGCCGCAGGCTGGGGCCCGCCACTATTGGGCCTCGCTGTGCGCGCGGATCTGGTGTGGCCAAGGCAAACATTTAGGATTCCATGGCGCAGTAACTACATGCCATTATTGCATGGTAAATGCGGGGGTGTGGGGTCGTGGGCGCAGTTAATCCCACGTCCCCCACGTTCTCGCCCCCTCGGCTTCGCCGCCTGGGGCTATAAGTAGGGGGAGGACGGGGGCGGCATATGTATGCGTGCCCTCCTCTCCCTTCGCCATTTCCTTCCCTCCTTTCTTCACCGCCGCAGCGCCCCTGCCTCTTGCCGAAGCGCTGCCGCAGCTCATCTTCTCTGAGCTTTCCCCCTCGCAGCGTCGCTGCTCCACCGCGGGTTCGCTAATTCTTCACTGCGCCGTGCCTCTGTCGGCGCAAGCTCTCATGGCGCGCTCCGGTGACTGGGACGGCTCGAACGTCCACGATGATCACCTCTCCTTCCTCCTCCAAACGCGGCGGCTACCTAGCGAGGGCTACATACAGGTACGCGCTCTGCCCGTAAGGGAGATCTCACCGGCGCCGGAGGAAGGCGAACGCGTCGTCTTCCGGTCGCACTTCGTTCGCGGCTTCGGCCTGCCGGCAAGCGACTTCTTTCGGTCCTTCCTTCAGTTCTATCGCCTCCAGCCACACCACCTCACACCGAACACGGTGGTGCTACTGTCCGCCTTTGTCACCCTCTGTGAGGGTTACCTCGGCGTCCTCCCCACCCTCGAGCTCTAGGGGGAGTTCTTCTACACCAAGCTCGACACTGCCGTCAAGGGGGAGGCAGCCCAGTGCGGAGCCTTCGTTGCGGTGCGCCGTCCAAGCTCCGGGAATTGCTTCCCATTCATCAGCTTGACGCAGTCGGTCAAGCTGTGGCAAAAATCTTACTTCTACGTCAAGAATGTCCACCCGACTTCTGACTTCGTCAACCTGCCGGCTTACACAGCCGGCCCGCCGACTGAGCCCCGCACCAACTGGACATTCAAGCCGGGGACGCTGTCTGCCGCCTCCACTGCCGCCATCGCCCGGCTCAAGGAGATGACGGAGTCGGAGGGCCTCAAGGGGATGGATCTGCTGACCGCCTTCGTGGAGCACCGGGTGCCCCCTCTCCAAGGTCGGCCTTACCTGATCAGTCGAATGAGAGGGCACCAAGACCCGTGCCGGATGAGCACCAAGGAGATGCCGGCCACAGAGGTGGCCCGACTGGTGAACTACATATCGAACTGCAAAATCTCGGAGGGAGAGTGGCAGTTCGGCAAGTGGCCATACTCCCGCGCGGATTCTCCACCCTCAGTGAGTTCTTAACTTCTTTTTTTTCATCTGCCTGGTTCTGCTCTTGCCGCCTGATCAGTTGGCCACAATGTAGATCCTCATGCCCCAGCCGACAGCCGATGCCCTGGAGCAAGGTCGGGAGTACCTGCCGGACCGGTCGGTGAGTGACGCGGACGACCTTGACTTGGGGGCGGCCGCTATGGAGGAGGACGACGCCACAGGCGGTGGTGGTGGAGCAGGTGGCTCCGGAGGAGGCGGCATCGAGGACTGGCCAGACGACGACGAGGAGGAGGAGGCCGAGCCGCGCCGCCAGCCCAGCACCGACAAGATGGGCGCGGTCTCCTCAGCCGAGCTGACCGCACCAGGCGGCGCACAGAAGCGCCGAGCCAGCCCACTGCAGTTTGGCAGCCGGCCGAAGAAGCCCAGGAACATGGCCGCCACGACCAGGCGGTAGGAGGCCATGGCGAAGGCGGCCCAGTTCCAGAGGTCTCCGAAGCAGCCGCTGATGGTGTCTGCATAAGTGCTCGTTTTTCTTGCGTTTCCTTTCTTCTTTTCCTGCAAACTCTTTCTAAGTTTCTTCTTTTCCTTGTTTGGACAGGGCCCCGCTCTCTCTTGAGCGGTCGGCCTCTGCCCCCGTGATCGAGGAGGCTGAAGGTTCTGCCGACGGCCACCGCATGGACCCACACGCTGAACTCTAGGAGGCGACGGAGCGGAATGCGTGGGAGGCGCGCGAGGAGTGGGAGGAGGCGGAGCGGCAGAAGGCGGCGGCGACTAAGGCAGCGCAAGCTATAGCCGATGCGGCCACCAAGGCTCAGGACGATGCCGCGGACAAGGAGCGGGCGGACGCGGCCGCCAAGGTGCAGGAGGTGGAGGTGGCCCACAGCCGGGCTCCGCAACTCGTCAAGTTGTCATCCCACTGCCCTCCGCACCACCTGCGCCTGAGATCTCGGTGCCGACTGGAGGAGCCGGCGATGACCATCTGGTCAGGGAGAGGGGAGGGAGCAACATCATCATCTCGGGGGCGGAGGTGCCCCCGCAAGTGCTGACTGCTGAAGCGCAGAGCAGTCGGCTTGAAGTGCCACCGGCGCCACCAGCTGCCAATGAGTTGGTGGTGGGCTTGACTCCGATGGTCCACGCTCTTCGGGGCCGCGAGCTCTTCGGCCCCTGATGCCGAAGCCAGCATCGCCGCCCCACTAGAGTAGACTCCTGGGGGCGGAACGAGCGTGCTGAACCGGGCCACGACCGACGTCCAGGCCCATCTTCAGGCCCAAGGCGCCACCCTCCAGTAGTACACAAAGGAGTTCTTGGCGACACGTGCAGTCATCCGGGTATGTCTCTTGATTGTTTGTTTTCAATTCTTGCAATCTTCTTGAAATCTTCCGTGGGGGCGCGCTAGCGCACCCATTGGGTGTAGCCCCCGAGGTCCGGGCCGGCTGCTGAGCAGGCGACTCGGAACTTAAAGGTAAGTTCCGAGTGCTAACCTTTTTCTTTTCTCTTCTATTGTCTTTGTTGCAGGACTACCACAACATTCATGCAGCCTCCTTCAACTCCCACGTCTGGGAGCTGGCCAAGCAGACTGCTGACCTGGCTGATAGCCGGAGTAAGCATTCCGTCCTTATTCTAGCAGGGGCGCGCCAGCGCACCAGCGGGGTGTAGCCCCCGAGATTCGGGCCGACTATTGAGCAGTCGGACCGGATCTTCCAGCAGCTACTTTTTTCTTTTGTTGACTTGCTGACTGTATTTTCTTTCTTGTCTTCCGCAGAAGCCAACGCCACCTTGCAGCAGCAGCTGGGCGAGGCTCAAATCGCGCTGCATGCCTAGGAGAAGGAGCACAGCAAGGCAGAGCAGGAGCGCGACCGCCTGGCCAAGAAGTTGGCTGACCAGGCGGACCAGCACAAGGCGGAGCTCCAGAGGCTCAAGGAGGCGGAGGAGGCCCTCCAGGCTGAGTTCGAGACTCAGCGCTCGAACTGGGTCGATATGGACAAAGCTCTGTCCGACGACTACGGCGAGATCGAGGACATGCTCGACGGTGAGTTGTTCTTCCCTTTCTTCTGCCTGCCGACTTCTCATCCGAGCTGGCTTCCAACTTCATACTTCTTTTTTCCTTCTTGTGTAGAGTATTTTCCTGGTCACGCCATTACCGCCAGCCAAGCCATCGAGGCTCGCCGCGACGAGCGGAGGCTGGCTGGTGCAGAAATCACGCCTAACGCCCCATGGATCCTCGTCGAGCAGCTTCTCGCTGTTCAAGCTCATCTCCAACCGGCTCATCGGGCGCTCTGCCCTCTGCAGCGTGTTGGAGCCCAGGTGGTTTCTGCCCTCTGGCCAGGAACTCCGGTTCTACGCACACCCAGTCGGACCGCCGACTACTTAGAGGTGGCTGTCGACCATTTTGAGGTGTGGAAGGGCTCCGCGACCCGGGTGGGCGCACGGCGGGCCTTGGAGTTTGTCTAGGCATGGTACTCTGGGCTGAACCTAGCCTAGTTGGCCATGCTCCAGGCTGAAGCCGTCGAAGAGCTGGTGGCGGTGGCGCCCGCGCTCTATCATCGTGCCGCAATGATCTTGGAGTACACTGATACTAGTGTCTTCCTCCCCGAGCTTGATGAGGAGGGTGCCGTCAGGTTCGGGCTGAACCCAGCAGACGGCGAGGACTTGATGGAGGAGATCACCTCCAGCGATGAGGGCGAGGAAGAGGAGGGATGGGTCGACTAGGACGACGCGCCAGACGATGGAGCCGACGGCCGGCCTCAGCCCGACCAAGTCTTGACCAACGAGCTGCGTGCCGGCGAGCCGACTACTGCTGGTGCTGACCAGGCCGAGACCAACCAGACGGCTGCTCCACCACCCGGAGCCTCGATCTCCGCCGACCCCTCGGCTCCGGCTGCTGCTCCTCTGGCCTAGGCGGCCAAGTTATCTTTCCTGTTTTGTAATCTCTCGAACAAAAATTGTTAAGTTTCCGCAGTTCCACCCGCTGGGGGTGTATTCAAATTCTGTTGAATGTTGGCCAAGGGCGTTTTGCTATGTAAATTAATTTCGCCGAGTTCTAACTTGTCTTACTGTTCTTTTGGCTTTCTCCTTTGCCGCCTTCCCTTACCTTCCGCCTTGCCAGCCGGACAGCCGCTCTGCGGTCTGTGGCTGGGTCAAGTACTTGGCTAATTTTCGAGAAGGCAAGTTCTTTGGCCATTTTAGAACGTAGCAAGTTAAGTAAGGAACCGGTCGGCCGACTGCTCAGCAGCCAGTCGGTGAGGCGAGGAGCCGGCTTGGACTATGTGAATGCTTGGTCCTTAGCCATTTTTCGTGTGGGCACCATTTCCTGCCTTTAACTCTTTGCAGCCAAACAGTCACTCTGCGAGCTGCGGCTTGTAGAAAAAGAGGGCTTAGGTGCCGGCACACTACTTGTCCGACTACAGGTAGCATCGACATAGTACAAGGTGGCAAGCCCCCGGGCCGACTGGTCGAACCCGGTGCCAGGAAGAACAAAGGGGTAGCACATTCATAGGCATAGAACTTATCATATAGATAAAAAGGGTAGCCCCCGAGTGCTCCTCGAGGGACCCGATGTCTTAGCACTTAATACAAAAGGTAGCATGGTACATACTGCATCAACTGTAAAATCTTCGGAGGAGGTTTGCATTCCGTGGACGCTCCGATTCCTTACCGGAATCGTTTCTCTTGCATGCTCTGGGCTTCTGTGCATCGATCAGGTAGTAGGAGCCATTGCCTAATGCTTTGCTGATGATGAAAGGGCCTTTCCAAGGGACCGAGAGCTTGTGCTGGCCGGCTGTTCGCTGGATCAGCTGGAGGACAAGGTCTCCCTCTTGGAAGGATCTTGGCTTGACCTTTCAACTGTGGTATCAGCGTAGGCTCTGCTGGTAGATAGCGGACCGGCTGAGTGCTAACAGCCGTCCCTCTTCCAGCAGATCGACGGCGTCTTCTCGTGCTTCCTTTGCCTCCGCTTATGTGTACATGGTGATGCGAGGTGAGTCGAACTCGATGTCAGTTGAGATGACATCCTCGGCCCCGTACACAAGGAAGAAAGGTGTGAAGCCGGTTGACTTGTTCAGAGTGGTGCGCAGGCTCTAAAGGACGGCCGATAGCTTGTCGATCCAGCAGCCGGCCGATCGCTCCAGAGGCTCGACCTGTAGGGCTTAATACCGGAGAGGATGAGGCCGTTTGCTCGCTCGACTTGGCCGTTTGACTGCAGATGGGCAACGGACGCTAAGTCCAGTTGGATGCCTTGCGTCGCGCAGAAACGTGCCAAGGCTCCTTTGGCAAAGTTTGTGCCATTGTCGGTGATGATGCTATGTGGTACACCGTATCGGACGGTGATATCTGCGATGAAGGTGACAGCAGTCGGACCGTATAGTTTCTTGATTGGCTTTGGTTCAATCCACTTCATGAATTTGTCCACAGCGACAAGCAGATGGGTCATGCCGCTGCGTGCTGTCTTGAATGGTCCCATCATGTCCAGCCCCAAACGGCAAAAGGCCAACTGAGGGGGATGGCCTTGAGTGCAGAGGCCAGCACATGTTGCTTGGAGCTGAATTTTTGGCAGCCCTTGCAATGTTTGACCAGATCCTTGGCATCTTCCAAAGCAGTCGGCCAGAAGAAACCATGGCGGAAGGCTTTGGCGACAAGGGATCTGGAGGCCGCATGGTGGCCGCACTCGCCTTGGTGGATATCTTTGAGAATTGCTTGGCCCCTCTCTGGTTCTACGCAGCGCTGGAAGACCCCAGTCACGCTGCGTCTGACAAGCTCTCTGTTTACTATCGTGTAAGCTCCTGCTCGGCGCTGTACATGCCGGGCAGAGATCTTATCATCCGGCAGCTCCCTGTTCACCAGGAAGTTGAGGATGGGCTGAGCCCGGGATGGTGCTTGAACTTCATCTACTATCATCACGACCACTTGTATTAGGGCGGCTGGTTTGGGTGGCGGCGGGTTGGAGTTGGTTGCCGATTGCTGCATCGTTGGAGTCACCGGGCTGACTGTTGTAGCCCTCGGGCCGGGTGCGATTGCTGCAGTCCTCGATCCGCTTGGTGAAGTCTCCGGGCCGACTGCTGCATCCCCTGGGCCGGGTTGTGGAGTCCCTAGGCCGGGTGCGACTGCTGTAGTCCTCGTGCCGCCTGCCGAAGTCCCTGGGCTGACTACTGCAGCCCTCGAGTCGGATCCGACTACTTCGGGAGGAGACGGCAGGAAAATGGCTCAGATTCTGGAGAAGGTTTGATTGACAGCTTGCGGAGGCACTGAAGGGAGATGCCGGCTGGTATTGCTTGACGGGTGGAGCCGATCCGTGCCAGAGAGTCAGCTGGCTCGTTTTCGTTCTGTGGCATGTGAAGGAACTCACACCCCTCAAAATATCCACTGAGTTGTTGAACGAGGAACCGGTAACTCGCCATGTTTGCATCCTTGGCGTCCCAGTCGGCGGAGGGGTTGTTTGACTGGTTTTGCATATGCTCTGACATGTAGCTTGTGCTCGGCGAAATCC
Source organism: Triticum urartu (assembly GCF_056163025.1). Lineage (NCBI taxonomy): Eukaryota > Viridiplantae > Streptophyta > Magnoliopsida > Poales > Poaceae > Triticum > Triticum urartu. Next base: position 355,728,677 of record NC_141876.1, on the reverse strand, counting down.
ATCGAGACACCCGGCATGTCTTTGGGAGACCATGCGAAGATGTCCTGATTCTCAAGGAGGAAATCGACGAGCTCGCTTTCGTATTTGTATCGAGGTTGGTACCTATGATAGCGTGCTCTCCGGGTGCTCAGGGGCCAAAGGGATCTTCTTTGTTTCTTTGGCCAGCTGGAAGGAGCCCTGGGTCTCTGACTCTTTGAGTTCTGGTGACAGGTCTAGCTGCTTGCTAGCCATAGCCACCACCCGGTCTAGGAGCTTCTTCTCAGCAGAAATTACAAGGGACTCGGCCAGCCGGCTGCTAGCTGCAGCACAGGCGGCCGACTTCTCATAGTCTCCGGCGATCGTGATAATGCGCTTGGTTGCCGGCATGTTCATCTTGAGGTAGGCATAGTGTGGCATCGCCATGAACTTGGCTAGAGCTAGCCGGCCTAGCAGTACATGATAAGGGCTCTCGAGGTCCACCACCTCAAACGAAATTGCCTCACAACGGAAGTGATCTTTGTCTTCTAAGAGGACATCTATCTTGACCTTGCCAATTGGTGAGCAGGAAAGGCCAGGCACAATACCATGGAAGACAGTCCGACTGGACTGGAGCTGCCTCTCTTTGATGCATAACTTCTCCATGGTATCATAGTAAAGGATGTTGATGCTGCTGCCACCATCTATCAGAATCTGGGAGAAGCGAGCATGTCGTCTCTCCGTTGCAAGTGTGGCATCCAACACCAGAGCATAGGAACCCGGAGAGGGCATCACCTCTGGGTGATCAGCACGGCTCCAGCTGATGGGCTTCTCAGACTAGTGCATGAATTCTGGGGCACTTGAAGCAACATCGTTCACCTCTTGGTGCTGCTGACATCGGCTGTGCCGGTCGCCAGCCACACTGGTGAAGACGATGTAGGCTCCGTGCTCTTTGGGGGTAGTCATCTTGAACAGCGCCGACCGTTGGACGGGCCGCCGGCTGATGGGGAGGAGGTGGCGGTAGGCCAGCAGGCAGAGGGGGCAGCAGTCCTTCGTCCTTGGAGATTTGGGTGAGCCAGTGGCACTTCCGGGTGGTGTGATTGGACGGCTTCGCGCCGCTGTGGAATTTGCAGGGAGCATGGAGGGTCTGCTCGTAGGAGAAGGCGGGCAGCCAAGCAGGCTTGCCGCCCTTCTGGTGCTTGGGGCCGGGTTGTCCTTCGGGCTGCTGGTCTTCGACTATCGCCACCTACCGACTAGTGGAAACCGGCTGCGGGGCCTTGCACTTATTGTCGTTCGGCTGCTGCCACCGGCTGTTGTCAGCAGCTGGCATCCTAGGAGCCGGAGGGAGCACCTTTCCGGAAGTGTCCACTCGGAGCTCCGACTTCATGGAGTAGTTGGCAGTGGCGTACTTGTCTGTTATGATCAGCAGTTCGTCGAGTGTAGCAGGCTCGTCGTAGAGGAGTCGGTGCTTCAAGAGGGTGCCCTCTCGGCACCCAGCGGTGAAGTACTCGATTGCTTGGACCTCATGCACCCCTTCGCAGGAGTTGCGCAGTTCAGCCCACCATGTTAGGTAGTCGCGGGTGGACTCATCTGGGCCTTGAACGCACAACGAGAGCTAGCGGGTCTTGGGGGGACGCTTGTAGGTGCTGGTGAAGTTGCGGATGAACACTTCGGTGAAATATACCTAGCTGTTGACGTTGTGGGGCTTCAGGCTATTCAGCCATGTCCGGGCCGTCCCCTGGAGCATGAGCGGAACGTACTTCACGGTAATGCGCTTGTTGCCGTTTGCTATGTGTAGGATCGAAAGTATGTCTAGAGGGGGGGGGGGTGATTAGACTACTTGACTAAATAAAAACTTGACCTTTTCCCAATTTTAGTTCCTGGCAGATTTTAGCTATTGTAGGACAAGTCAAGCAATCATCACACAATTCAAGCAAGCATGCAAAGAGTATATTGGCAGCGAAAAGTAAAGCATGCAACTTGCAAGAATGTAAAGGGAAGGGTTTGGAGAATTCAAATGCAATTGGAGACACGGATGTTTTTCCCATGGTTCGGATAGGTGGTGCTATCCTACATCCACGTTGATGGAGACTTCAACCCACGAAGGGTAACGGTTGCGCGAGTCCACGGAGGGCTCCACCCATGAAGGGTAATGGTTGCGCGAGTCCACGGAGGGCTCCACCCACGAAGGGTAATGGTTGCGCGAGTCCACGGAGGGCTCCACCCACGAAGGGTCCACGAAGAAGCAACCACCCACGAAGGGTCCACGAAGAAGCAACCACCCACGAAGGGTCCATGAAGAAGCAACCTTGTCTATCCCACCATGGCCATCGCCCACGAAGGACTTGCCTCACTAGCGGTAGATCTTCACGAAGTAGGCGATCTCCTTGCCCTTACAAACTCCTTGGTTCAACTCCACAATCTTGTCGGAGGCTCCCAAGTGACACCTAGCCAATCTAGGAGACACCACTCTCCAAGAAGTAACAAATGGTGTGTTGATGATGAACTCCTTGCTCTTGTGCTTCAAATGATAGTCTCCCCAACACTCAACTCTCTCTCATAGGATTTGGATTTTGTGGAAAGAAGATTTGAGTGGAAAGCAACTTGGGGAAGGCTAGAGATCAAGATTCATATGGTAGGAATGGAATATCTTGGTCTCAACACATGAGTAGGTGGTTCTCTCTCAGAACATATGAGTTGGAATTGTGTATGTGTTCTGATGGCTCTCTCCACGAATGAAGAGGAGGTGGAGGGGTATATATAGCCTCCACACAAAATCCAACCATTACACACAGTTTTCCAATCTCGGTGGGACCGAATTAACAAACTCGGTCGGACCGAAAAGGTAAACCTAGTGACCATTAGAGATTTTCGGTGGGACTGACATGCAACTCGGTAGGACCGATATGGTTAGGGTTTGGGCATAACGTAATCTCGGTGAGACCGATTACACAAACTCGGTGAGACCGAGTTTGGTAATAAGCTAACCAGAGAGTTGGTCAGGCAAACTCGGTGGGACCGATTTGCTCTTTCGGTGAGACCGAAAAGTTACAAAAGGGAAACAAAGAGTTTACATTGCAATCTCGGTGGGACCGATTCGCTCTTTCGGTGAGACCTAAAAGTTACGAAAGGGAAAAAGAGAGTTTGCAATCCCATCTCGGTGAGACCGAGATCCCTATCGGTAGAACCGAATTGCTAGGGTTTGGCAGTGGCTTATGACAAGTGAAACTCGGTGGCGCCGGATAGAAAGAATCAGTAGGACCGAGTTTGTCTTAGGGTTTAGGTCATATGTGGATATGGGAAAGTAGTTGAGGGTTTTGGAGCATATCACTAAGCACATGAAGCAAGAGGCTCATTAAACAACACCTCATCCCTCCTTGATACTATTGGCTTTTCCTAAAGACTCAATGTGATCTTGGATCACTAAAATATAAAATGAAGAGTCTTGAGCTTTTGAGCTTGAGCCAATCCTTTGTCCTTAGCATTTTGAGGGTTCCACTTTCACATCCATGCCATGCCAATCATTGAGCTTTCCTGAAATAGTCATCTTGGAATAGAATTAGCTCAATGAGCTATATGTTGTTATGAATTACCAAAACCACCTAGGGATAGTTGCACTTTCAATCTCCCCCTTTTTGGTAATTGATGACAACATATAGATCAAAGCTTCGACAAATGATAATAAGCATGAAATATATCATCGCTTTGAGAAGTATGTGACAAGTAAGAGCTCCCCCTAAATTTGTGCATATTTAAAATTTGCTTTGGACTGCAAATGCACAAAGAGTTAGAGTCATGGGTTACTCTTCCATGTCACATACATCTTGGTGGAGCGCTTAAAATGATAAGAATGAAATACATGCACTCATCACCAAGAATAGTGAATGATCACATAAGATAGATAAGATGATAATATTAAGCAAACATTAAGTGTAGCTTATGATCAAACACATGATCATCAATGTCTCACGAGCAATGACATAGTATCTCACGCAAAAGCAAACAAAGTTCGAAAAACCACCAAATAAAACAAGAGAGAATAAAAGCAACACTCTCTCTCGAAGCCTATGATCTATACATTTTCTCCCCCTTTGGCAACAAGTTACCAAAAAGTTCCTAGAAAATGCATAGTGCTAAGTCGACACTCAGGCTTGATCTTCAGGTGGTGGTGGAGTCCGGAGCACTCCAAGGACGAAGCCTTCTGTAGACGTGGTCGGAGTCGAGGCTGAAGTGGACGCTGGAGCTGGTGGAACTGAGGCTGTAGCTGGTGCAGACGTGGTAACTGGCACTCCAGACGACCTCGGACCTCGTGGCACTCTGGCAAAGGCATCAGTTGTAGTCTTGCCTCTCCTCTCCTGCATGTCATCCTGGAGCTGCTCCACTGCAGTCTGAATCTCTGTCAGTTTGACATCCAAGTCATAGAACTTTTGTTCCATGATCCTCTCTAAGCTTGCTTGGTTCTGAGTTAGGGTGGCTAGTCCTTGCTCAATTCGCAGGGTGGATGCAATCAAGTAACCAAGCTGCTCTTGTTTGGTTTTCAGGAAATATTCAGATGCCTCCTCTTGAGTAGGCATCTTGGCATCTTTCTCCTTCCTCGCCTTCTCCTTCTTGGCTTGTGCTTTCTAAGAACATTCTCTTCTTCTTCTTCTGCAGCTTCAGGCACTGGGGCCTTATTCTTCTTAGTAGCTGGGATGCTTCTTGTGTTCCTCTTTGGCTTCGGCTTTGGAGCTGGCTTGGCCTTGGAAGCAGCTGCCCCTGTTCTTATGGCATCACCCATCAGCTTGGGTGCCTTAGGTGCTGGTGCAGCTACCTCTTCTTCTTCCTCCTCATCTTCCATGATGGAAGCCTTGCCAAGCACTCTGGCTATAGTTTTCTTCACCCTTCCTTTCCTCTTCTTTCCTTCAGCAGCAACTGGCTCAATGGGAGTGGGCTTCTCAGTTGAAGATCTGGCCTTTGACATAGGCTGCCTGCCTGCTAGCCTTTTGATCTTCATCCCTAGTTTTATGCCCTGTGCTGGCTCAACTCTCTTGGAAGTTGCTTCCTCTTCTGCCACATAATCCTCATCTTCTGAGTCTGAGGTTCTCTTCTTTCTCTATCTTGTGGCAGCTTTAGGCAGATTGCTAGGGGTGCTCCTGCTGCCATCATCTGAGGAACTTGAGGCACTAGTGCCCTCACTCATCTGCACTTGCTGCTCTGACAAGTTCTGGCTATCACTTTGGTCTGACATGATGCAAATTCTGACTGCTGACCCTGTGAATAGGTTATAGATGAGATAGAGTGGATGAGCATCACAAAATGCAGAGATTTTTGCAAAAGAATAATTCAAAAACTTAGTTTTAGTTTCCCACTGAAAACATCTCGGATCTACCAATTTCTAAACTCGGTGATACCGAAGCAGTTTTGGCACCTAAACTAGTGAACTCGGTCAGATCGAGTCACAGTTCGGTGGCACCGAGACTGCTAGGGTTTCACAGAGTTCCAAAATCGGTCACACCGATAAGTAATTCTCGGTCAGACCGAGTCTCACTTGTGCAATGGCATAAGCCAAATCGGTGGGACCGAGTTTTTCAACTCGGTGGGTCCGAGATGGTTTCGGCGGAAACCTAACCCTAAAATTTTCGAATTAAACCTAATCTACGAGTTCATTGACTGGATAGAAGTTTAACAAACGTGGCAAGAATCATGATGATCACAATGTGCTAAGAATCGGATTGGGGAATAGCACAAAGATCGAGTCCATACCCTAGTTCGGCGGAGACTCGCTACGGCGGCAACGGCGGGGTTGAATTTCCGTTGACGGCGACGGAGACCAGCGACTGGAGGCGGCTGGCGGCGAGGAGACGATCCGGAGACCAAGTTGGCAGAGCAGGCTATCGCGCGGGCAAAGGGGTTCGGAGAAATTTCCAAATTTTTGCCCGTGACTATATATAGCCCGACCCTGTCGGTGTGACCGAGTGGAACAACTCGGTGGCACCGAGATGCAAAACTGTATACAGTTGTTGCAACTCGGTGTGACCGAATGGTTCAAATCGGTTGCACCGAGATCGAAAACCTAGATCAACTTAATGATCTCAGTAGGACCGAAAGTAGGATATCGGTCAGACCGAGAATCATAAAGAGGTTTTGGAAGTTTAAGTCTATGACGAATCGGGGACTCCGAGCGCTCCTCACACAGAGTGGTTCGAATCTGACTTGATCAAATTTTGTGATGTAGCATGAATAGAGTTTGAGACAAGAAAAGCATAGATAGCTAGAGGAGGTTCTTGGGCATTCTTGTCCATCCACTTGGCAAAAGGAAATAAAACCAAACAATCAAAACAACAAGTGGATGTCCTCGAATGAGTAAAATATGCAACCAGCATGCTCACACAATAAGATGGCAAATGAAATATGTGACAAGGCATGCACAACCAATTCTAGCATCTATCAAGCAATTTGCGATGACAAGGTCATCTATATATGAGTATATTGACTTAGGAGTCAAGTGAGAACACTTGATCATAGGTCATACTCATCGTTTAAGCTCAAGTGGGGTTACCACTTTTACATAAAGCATTGTTGTGTTCACATCTTTAGAGTTGCTTTAGCTCAAGTCTTAGAGTAAAGCTCCCCCTAGATGTGATATCCCCCCTTAGAGGGATGAACTAACCTCGGGTTTTGTCGATGATGACTTCATGTAGATGTTGAAGATGTGGATGCTCAATGTTGATGTAGATCACTTGGAGCTATCCATTTGAGTGAATTGTACTTTCAATACCTACATGGGTTAGTCCCACAAGGAACAAACAAGGATATCCATAGACATAGAGTGATGCACACACAAGATGATGTCCATGAAAACTTTTAGGTTACCTTGTCCCTTGTCTTACCAACAAGAGGGTTTGTGACTCCTTGAACTAGTGCAAGATGTGGAAGTTGATTGCACTTGTTCTTGCCAAAATGATAAAAGTGAAGTATGTTGGTGGAGTCACCCTCAAGAACTCTCTAGTTCTTCTTCTTTTGGATCCACACCATCTTGATGGGAATCCTTGGAGTTGTAGTCGTACTTGATGAAGTGGAACTTGAAGTAGTCTTGGGAATCCACTTGACTAAGGTCTTAGGAGCTTCTTCACATGCATCAATTTCCTCTTGAAGCTTGTCCTTGCCTTTTTGCTTGTAGTCTTGTGGTGGAAGATCATCTTGAGCTTGTGTCCCCTTGAAAGAAGTATCATACTTCTCTTGTTGAGGAACAAACTTTGTCTTGGGGTATTGGTCTTCTTCCCACTCAACTCCATTGGCATTGAACTTTCGTTCAAAACCAACACCTTGATTCTTCCGGTGCATTCCTTGCTTGCGCACAATTTCCTTGAATTGCTTACTCCCAGCAAGACTTTTGTACACTCCTTTCTCTATAATTCCCTTCAATAAGCTATTTTCTTGCTCAAGTGTAACTTGGCTAAGAGAATCATTAGTGGAACCAAGAGAACTACTAGAAGCAACAATATTGGATTTAGCATGATCATTATTCCTGCTAGAGGAAGAATCTTTCACTATGTTGACGGCTATATGTTGACGGCTATTCCCTTCAATAGCATTAGCTCAATGAGCTATATGTTGTTATTAATTACCAAAACCACCTAGGGATAGTTGCACTTTCACTATGTTGACGGCTGTGGAGTAGTCAACCAGCCAATCCTCCAGCTTCACGGAGCCGTTATACTTGGGCGTGTCTCTCGGGAGCGAGAACCCTTTGGGGGAGGGCTCGTCGTGAATGCGGGGGCCGAAACAAGGCGGGCCCATCGCGTCTTCTTCTAGCGCCAGGGATTGAGCGAGGCGGTCGATCCAGTGGCGGGCGTCATTCTCTCCGACTCCTTCTCGGTGGCCCAACCGATCGCCGAGAGTTGGGTGCTCAACAGGCGGCGGGGAAACGCACCTCTCCCTACGAGGAGGAGGGGGAGGCAGATGGTTGTCCCATCGTTCCATTGCTCGTGGGCAGCCATCTTGGTCGCGCTCGATGGTGACGCGTGTTAGCTGGCAGCCGTCTCTTTGTCTTATCTGTCGCGGGCGCCGCCTGTCGGCATCCGGGAGGTCATGCCTTGCTCTCGACGAGGGGGCGGGTTCTCCGCCCACTGGCCGGGCTCTTCGGCTCGGCAACCGGCTTCTTGTTGCGCGACAGCCATGTCGTTAAGCCGCTGAATGTGCTCCGTCATGTAGCAATGTTCATCGCCCTCCAGGTGGTCCAGCTCATCTGCTGCCGCCTGGGCAGCTCGTATGTTCTCCATGGGCGTGGGGTAGATAGGGCGGTCTACCCCAAACATGCTGGCTATCACAACCCTAGAATATCTGAATGTAATAGTTGCATCAGTGAGCATGCATCATGTTAAATTCAAGAAATTGAACTGAGGAATTTTCAATGCCTCAGAAATTATTTGAAAAAAGGGAAAGAACCCTTTAAACTGCATTCAATGATTCCAAAATGCCTTAAAAATAGTTTTGAGAATTTTGGAAAGAGTTATATATCAAACCAAAATTCTGGAACAATTTTTAAGGAATTATTTGGGCTATGAATTTATATCAATATTGTATTTGAATTTGGATTTATATTCTCAATATATGGAATATATCTTCAAATGCCTCTGATATTATGTTCCTTTGGATTACTCCAAAGAAGTAATATAAATTTATTCAGAATGTTTTGGCATTGTTTGAACTTGTTAGGATTCAAAACAGTGGAAGAAAGAAATAAATAAAAAGAAAACAGAACAGAAAAATAAAACAGAACAAAATCTACCTGTAGCTTACCTTTGCGGCCTGCTACTGTAGCTAGCCGGCCCAGCCCACCTGGCGCTACCAGTCGTCGTCCACCTCGCGCCAGGAGGACGCGGGCGCGTGCCCGACGCGCGCACGACACCTCCTGCTTCCACTGCGACGCCTCGGCCCTTCTAGCATCGCCACGCGACCCTCCTCGGTCCCCTGTCACTTTCCCCTCTCTCCCTGGAGCTCCTCCCCTCCTCTATCTCTCGGCCCCAAGCGAGACCGAGAACCGCCGTCGCCGCCGTTCGCCGTGGTCACAGCCACTACCTTCCCCTCGACCCCTCGACGTGTCCCAGGGCTCCGCCACGATCTCTCCTTCGTCTCCATCGAGCTATACGTCGCCGGACACCCTGCCCCGCCGTCACTGTCATCGTCTTCAACCTCGAATGCCCGAGATCGCCGGCACCCGTTCGTCATCTCCGACTCCTCCCCGAGCCCGCTTCGACGCCTGATGCGACCACCGTGAGCCCTCTTTCTCCTCCCCCTGTTCTCTCACTCGCGAACGTGTTGTAACCCCAACTATCAACCGTGGACGAGCTCGCCGCCACCGTCCATGGCGCCACCGCGGCCACAGCTGCTGCCACCTGCGTATGAGCTCATCAGCGTGCCTAGGAGCACGTTTCACCCTCCCCAAGTGTTCTCTAGCGCCAACCCGCACAAACCCGTAGCTGCGCCACCGCAAAAACTCATCGCCGACGAGATTACAGCCGCCCCACGACCCCCTGTCTGGCCCATTGGATGCGCCCGAGCAAGGGCTTCTCCCCGATGCCTTCTGCATGACAAACCACGGCCCCTAGCGCTTTCCCGACGCACGTCCGCCGTGGCGAATGGTCGCCGGCGGCTGAAAGCCGGCGGGCCGATGTGGCAACGTCGTTAACTGCTAATGACCCTGCTGATCACCCTCTAGAGCCACTGACATGTGGGCCCCAGCACCTGTTTCTGTTAGCTTAATTTCTGTTTAGTTTAGTTCATAACCAATGGGACCCACGTGTCATCATTGACTTTGCTGACGTGTACATTGACCAGGCCCACCTGTCTATGACCCTAGCCTGCACTTTGTCACTGACGCGTGGACCCCACTGGTCAGGTTTGACCTGGACCGTGCCTGTTGACTTGCTGACGTCAGACCGACGTCATGCTGACGCAGAATCTATTTCTGGAATTTAAATAAATCTAAATGATTCATTTATTTTCAGAAATTATCCTAAACTTCAAAAATTCATAGAAATTAATCTATAACTCCAATGGAAATAAGTTATATATGAAAAATAATCAGAAAAATCCAAAGAATCTGTTTATGGCATTTTCATGCATGTTAGAACAACTTATGGCTACTGTCTAGGACAAATAAAATTAATGGCATTTGAATTCTCACATATGGAGTTTGATTTTGAATCTAGTGTTGAAACCGACTCCATTTAAATCGTTGCTAGCTGCATTAGCTCAAATCACACCATTTTCCATGTCACATTCATGCATCATATTTTGGCATTGCATTGATTGTATTCTTCCTCTGCTTGCCGGTATTTGTCCCCTCTCAGTTGACGTGGTTCCGACGATGAGTTCGATGACACCTTTGAAGAGATATACTATCTTCAGAAGTGCCAAGCAAGCAAAACCCCCTTGCCCATTCCCATACAATCGCACTCTCCCGCTCCTGCTCTCTTTTACTGCATTAGGACAACAATGATTCAACTGTTACATGCTGGGGTAGTTGAACCCCTTTCCTCTGCATGACCTGTCATTGCCATAGTAAATATATGAAACCCACTAGCATGAGTAGGAGTTGTTTGAGTCTTGATGTGCCTAATCATTCATGCTTGTTTGTCATGCCTGCTATAGCTTAGAGTTGAGTCAGGTCTGATTCATCGGGGATGAATTGGAATGTGGTGAACATGTCCTACTGTTTAGAGCTAAGTGTGTGAACACGAGTTGGTAAAGGTAGTTGTGAGAGGCCATGTGGGAGTACATGGTGGGTTGTCTCATTGAAGCCGTCCTCAGGAACTGAGTTCTGTGTTTGTGATCCATGAACAATTACTAGCACACGTTGGGCCCTAAAATATGACCCCGCTCGACTTATTAACCCCCTTGTCCTCTGTCTAGGAGTTGCAAGTAGTTTCTAGTGTTTTTAGTATGCTGGAGGCCGTGCGCAGCGCTGACCTGAGGGGTGGGCTATGATGCGGTAGGCACGTGGCATGGTGTACCGGGACGCCCGTTTGGTGCCTCGGGAACCCTGCACACATCGTTCGGGGCCGTAAGTGGAAACCTCGGCTAGACTCCCTTCAGATGGAACCTGAATAGGCGATAAACCTGGACTAGGGACTTGTGTGGTTAGTCAGGTCGTGGTCTACACCCACGTCGGCTTTCGCTTGAAGTCTGCCGAGCACATGTCGTGTGCAGACGCTAAGTGGTGGAAACATGCGTGAAGAAGTACACCCCTGCAGGGTAATAAATGATCTATTCGAATAGCCGCATCCGTGGTAAAGGAATTCTGGGTTGCCTATACAGTTCATAGACAAGTGAAAGTGGATACTCTAAAATGCGCAAGGTAAGTGTGAGTGCTATGGATGGCTTTCTCGTAGGGAGACGGGAACGGATCCATAGTGGTGTATTGATTAGTGAATATGTGGACTCGTGTGCGCCACCCCAAAAGAGTTACTTGTAGTCGTAGTTCAGGATAGCCACCAAGTCAAGCTGGCTTGCTGTAGTCAAACTCCACCACCCCTTTTATTGATACTGATGAATATGTAGCTAGTTCTGATGTAAGTCTTGCTGGGTACATTTGTACTCATGTTTGCTTAATTTATGTTTTTGCAGAGAGACTTCAGTATCGCTGGTATTTCCGCGTGGACTTCGACGTTTAGCTTGTTACCTCAGCTACGATCTTGTGCCCTCAGCAGGGTTTTGTAGATAGTCAGGCTTCTCAGCCTTTTTATTTGTAGTTGTCTGTACTCAGACAAGTTAAGCTTCAACATGTGCTTATTGCTTGTATGACTTGAATGTTGGGTCATCAGACCCATGTTTGTAATATCTGGCTCCTCGGAGCCTAATGAATAAATACTTTGAGTCATAGAGTTTTGTTGTGATGTGCTACCTCTTGAGCACTGCGTTGGTTTTCCCTTGAAGAGGAAAGGGTGATGCTGCAAAGTAGCGTAAGTAGTTCCCTTAGTTTTTGAGAACCAAGGTATCAATCTAGTAGGAGGCCAAACGCAAGTCCCTCGTACCTACACAAACAAATAAGAACCTCGCAACCAACGCGATAAAGGGGTTGTCAATCCCTTCACGGTCACTTACGAGAGTGAGATCTGATAGAGATAATACTGATAAAATAAATATTCTTGGTCTTTTTATGATATAGATTAAAAGTAAAGATTTCAAACTAAAATAGATTGGAAACTTATATGATGGAGAATAGACCCGGGGGCCATAGGTTTCACTAGTGGCTTCTCTCAAGATAGCATAAGTATTACGGTGGGTGAACGAATTACTGTCGAGCAATTGATAGAAAAGCGAATAATTATGAGAATATCTAGGCATGATCATGTATATAGGCATCACGTCCGCGACAAGTAGACCGACTCCTGCCTGCATCTACTACTATTACTCCACACATCGACCGCTATCCAGCATGCATCTAGAGTATTAAGTTCATAAGAACAGAGTAACGCCTTAGGTAAGATGACATGATGTAGAGGGATAAACTCAAGCAATATGAGATAAACCCCATCTTTTTATCCTCGATGACAACAATACAATACGTGTTGTTTCCCTTTCTGTCACTGGGATCAAGCACCGCAAGATTGAACCCAAAGCTAAGCAGTTCTCCCATTGCAAGAAAGATCAATCTAGTAGGCCAAACCAAACTAATAATTCGAAGAGACTTGCAAAGATAACCAATCATGCATAAAAGATTTCAGAGAAGAATCACATATTGTTCATGGGTAGACTTGATCATAAACCCACAATTCATCGGATCTCAACAAACACACCGCAAAAAGAGTTACATCGAATAGATCTCCAAGAAGATCAAGGAGAACTTTGTATTGAGATCCAAAGAGAGAGAAGAAGCCATCTAGCTACTAGCTATGGACCCGAATGTCTGAAGTAAACTACTCAAACATCATCGGAGGGGCCATGGAGTTGATGTAGAGGCCCTCCGTGATCAATGCCCCCTCCGTCGGAGCTCCAGAAAATTCCCCAAGATGGGATCTCTTAGGTATAGAAGGTTGCGGCGGTGGAAATAGGGTTTCGTGGTGCTCCTGGATGTTTTCGGGGTATGTGAACATATATAGGAGGAAGAAGTAGGTCAGTTGAGCCACGAGGGGCCCACGAGGGGGGAGGGCGCGCCCAGGGGGGTAGGCGCGCCCTCTGCCTCGTGGACTCCTCGTTGGTTGCTTGACGTCCACTCCAAGTCCTCTGGATCACGTTTTTTCCAAAAATCACACTCCCGAAGGTTTCATTCCATTTGGACTCCGTTTGATATTCCTTTTCTCCGAAACACTGAAATAGGCAAAAAACAGCAATTTGCACTGGGCCGTGGGTTAATAGGTTAGCCCCCAAAATAATATAAAAGTGTAAAATAAAGCCCATTAACATCCAAAACAGATAATATAATAGCATGGAACAATCAAAAATTATAGATACGTTGGAGACGTATCAGCATCCCCAACTTTAATTGCTGCTCGTCCTCGAGTAGGTAAATGATAAAAACAGAATTTTTGATGTGGAATGCTTTCTAGCATGTTCTTCAATGTATTTTTCTCTATTGTGGCATGAATGTTCAGATCCTAAAGATTCAAGATAAAATTTTATTGTTGACATAAAAATAGTAATACTCCAAGTATGTTAATCAAACGATTATGTCTTATCAAAATACTATAGCCAAAGAAAACTTATCCCTACAAAGTCATATAGTTTGGCCATGCTTCATTTTTGCCACGCAAAATGCTCCCCGCATGCACAACCCCGATGACAAGCCAAGAAATTGTTTCATACTTAGCCTTTTCAAACTCTTTCAACTTTTACGCAATATATGAGCGCGAGCCATGGACATAGCACTATGGGTGGAATAGAGTATGATGATTGAGGTTGTGTGAAAAGACAAAAAGGGAGAAAGTCTCACATTGACGCGGCTAATCAATGGGCTATGGAGATTCCCACCGATTGATGTCAATGCAAGGAGTAGGGATTGCCATGCAATGGATGCACTAGAACTATAAATATAGGAAAGCTCATCAAAGAAACTAAGTGGGTGTGCATCCAACTTTCTTGCTCACGAAGACCTAGGGCATTTGAGGAAGCCCATCATTGGAATATACAAGCCCAGTTCTATAATGAAAAATTCCCACTAGTATATGAAAGTGACAAAATAAGAGACTCTCTATCATGAAGATCATGGTGCTACTTTGAAGCACAAGTGTGGAAAAAGGATAGTAACATTGTCCCTTCTCTCTTTTTCTCTCATTTTTTATTTGGGCCTTCTTTTCTCTCTTTTTTATGGCCTCTTTTTTCATTTTTCATCCGGAGTCTCATCCCGACTTGTGGGGGAATCATGGTCTCCATCATCCTTTCCTCACATGGGACAATGCTCTAATGATGATCATCACACTTTTATTTACTTACAACTCAAGAATTACAACTCGATACTTAGAAAAAATATGACTCTATGTGAATGCCTCCGGCGGTGTACCGGGATTGCGATGAATCAAGAGTGACATGTATGAAAAATTAAGCATGGTGGCATTGCCACAAATACGATGCCAACTACATGATCATGCAAAGCAATATGACAATGATGATACGTGTCATAATAAATGGAACGGTGGAAAGTGCATGGCAATATATCTCGGAATGGCTATGGAAATGCCATAATAGGTAGGTATGGTGGCTGTTTTGAGGAAGATATAAGGAGGCTTATTGTTGGGAACGTAGCAGAAATTCAAAAAAATTCCTACGTGTCACCAAGATCTATCTATGGAGAAACCAGCAACGAGGGGAAGGAGAGTGCATCTACATACCCTTGTAGATCGCTATGCGGAAGCATTCAAGAGAACGGGTTGAAGGAGTCGTACTCGTCGTGATCCAAATCACCGGAGATCCTAGTGCCGAACAGACGGCACCTCTGCGTTCAACACACGTACAGCCCGGTGACGTCTCCCATGCCTTGATCCAGCAAGGAGAGAGGGAGAGGTTGAGGAAGACTCCATCCAGCAGTAGCACAATGGCATGGTGGTGGTCGAGGAGCGTGGTACTCCAGCAGGGCTTCGCCAAGCACCGCAAGAGACGAGGAGGGAGAGGGGTAGGGCTGCGCCAAGAAGGAGAGGAACTCTTGTCTCTAGCAGCCCAAAACCTCAAGTATATATAAGGGGAGGGGAGGGGCTGCGCCCCACCTAGGTTTCCACCCCTAGGGGTGGCGGCCAGCCCTAGATCCCATCTAGGGGGGGGACCAAGGGGGGAGAGAGGGGGGCGCACCACTAGGTGGGCCTTAGGCCCATCTGAGCCTAGGGTTTGCCCCCTTCCACTCTCCCTTGCGCCTTGGGCCTTGGTGGGGGGGCGCACCAACCCACTTGGGGCTGGTCCCCTCTGACACTTGGCCCATGCTGCCCTCCGGGGCTTGTGGCCCCACTTGGTGGACCCCCGGGACCCTCCCGGTGGTCCCGGTATGTTACCGATAAAACCCAAAACTTTTCCGGTGACCAAAACAGGACTTCCCATATATAAATCTTTACCTCCGGACCATTACGGAACTCCTCGTGACGTCCGGGATCTCATCCGGGACTCCGAACAACATTCGGTAACCACATACAAACTTCCTTTATAACCCTAGTGTCATCGAACCTTAAGTGTGTAGACCCTACGGGTTCGGGAACCATGCAGACATGACCGAGACGTTCTCCGTTCAATAACCAACAGCGGGATCTGGATACCCATGTTGGTTCCCACATGTTCCACGATGATCTCATTGGATGAACCACGATGTCGAGGATTCGATCAATCCCGTATACAATTCCCTTTGTCTAGCGGTATTGTACTTGCCCGAGATTCGATCGTCGGTATCCCGATACCTTGTTCAATCTCGTTACCGGCAAGTCTCTTTACTCGTTCCGTAACACATCATCACGTGATCAACTCCTTGATCACATTGTGCACATTATGATGATGTCCTACCGAGTGGGTCCAGAGATACCTCTCCGTCACACGGAGTGACAAATCCCAGTCTCGATTCGTGCCAACCCAACAGACACTTTCGGAGATACCCGTAGTGCACCTTTATAGCCACCCAGTTACGTTGTGACGTTTGGCACACCTAAAGTATTCCTACGGTATCCGGGAGTTGCACAATCTCATGGTCTAAGGAAATGATACTTGACATTAGAAAAGCTTTAGCAAACGAACTACACGATCTATGCTATGCTTAGGATTGGGTCTTGTCCATCACATCATTCTCCTAATGATGTGATCCCGTCATCAACGACATCCAATGTCCATGGCCAGGAAACCGTAACCATCTATTGATCAACGAGCTAGTCAACTAGAGGCTTACTAGGGACATGGTGTTGTCTATATATCCACACAGGTATATGAGTTTCCTATCAATACAATTCTAGCATGGATAATAAACGATTATCATGAACAAGGAAATATAATAATAATCAATTTATTATTGCCTCTAGGGCATATTTCCAACAGTCTCCCAATTGCACTAGAGTCAATAATCTAGTTCACTTCGCCATGTGATTAACACTCACAGGTCACATCGCCATGTGACCAATATCCAAAGAGTTTACTAGTGTCACTAAACTAGTTCACATCATCATGTGATTAAGACTCAATGAGTTCTGGGTTTGATCATGTTTTGCTTGTGAGAGAGGTTTTAGTCAACGGGTCTGCAACATTCAGATCCGTATGTACTTCGCAAATCTCTAGGTCATATTATAAATGCTGCTTCCACGCTCCACTTGGAGCTATTCCAAATGGTTGCTCCACTATACGTATCCGGTTTGCTACTCAGAGTCATTCAGAGGTGTTAAAGCTTGCATCGATGTAACCCTTTATGCCGAACTCTTGATCACCTCCATAATCGAGAAACATGTCCTTATTACTCCAAGGACAATTTTGACCGCTATCTAGTGATCCACTCCTGGATCACCTTTGTACCCTCTTGCCAGACATGTGGCAAGGCACACATCAGGTGTGGTACTCAGCATGGCATACCGTATAGAGCCTATGACAAAAGCATAGGGGACGACATTCGTCCTTTCTCTTTCTTCTGCCGTGGTCGAGCTTTAAGTCTTAACTTCATACCTTACAACTCAGGCAAGAACTCCTTCTTTGACTGATCCATCTTGAACACCTTCAAGATCATGTCAAGGTATGTGCTCATTTGAAAGTACCATTAAGCGTTTTGATCTATCCTTATAGATCTTGATGCTCAACGTTCAAGTAGTTTAATCCAGGCTTTCCATTGAAAAACACTTTTCAAATAACTCTGCATGCTTTCTAGAAATTCTACATCATTTCCGATCAACAACATGTTAACAACACATACTCATCAGAAATTCTATAGTGCTCCCACTCACTTCTTTGGAAATACAAGTTTCTCATAAACTTTGTATACACCCAAAATCTTTGATCATCTCATCAAAGCATACATTCCAACTCCGAGATGCTTACTCCAGTCCTTAGAAGGATTGCTGGAGCTTTGCATACTTATTAGCATCTTTCAGGATTGACAAAACCTTCCGGTTGTATCACATACAACCTTTCTTGAAGAAAATCGTCGAGGAAACAATGTTTTGACATCCTATCTGCAAGATTTCATAAATAATGCAGTAATCACTAATATAATTCCAACAGACTCTTAGCATCGCTACGAGTGAGAAAGTCTCATCATAGTCAACTCCTTGAACTTGTGAAAAACTCTTCGCCACAAGTCGAGCTTCATAGACGGTGACATTACCGTCTACGTCCGTCTTGTTCTTAAAATCCATATGTACCTAACAGCCTTACGACCATCAAGTAGTTCTTCCAAAGTCTACACTTTGTTTTCATATATGGATCCTCTCTCAGATTATATGGCCTCGAGCCATTTTGGAATCCAGGCCCACCATCGCTTCTCCATAGCTCGTAGGTTCATTGTTGTCTAGCAACATGACTTCCAAGATAGGATCACGTACCACTCTGAAGTAGTACGCATCCTTGTCATCCCACGAGGTTTGGTAGTGACTTGATCTGAAGTTTCATGATCACTATCATAAGCTTCCACTTCAATTGGTGTAGGTGCCACAGGAGCAACTTCCTGTGCCCTTCCACACACTAGTTGAAGAGACGGTTCAATAACCTTATCAAGTCTCCACCATCCTCCCACTCAATTCTTTCGAGAGAAACTTTTCCTCGAGAAAGGACCCGATTCTAGAAACAATCCCTTATTGCTTTTGGATCTAAGACAGGAGGTATACCCAACTGTTTTTGGGTGTCCTATGAAGATGCATTTATCCGCTTTGGGTTTGAGCTTATCAGCCTGAAACTTTTTCACATAAGCGTCGCAGCCCCAAACTTTTAAGAAATGACAGCTTAGGTTTCTCTAAACCATAGTTCATATGGTGTCATCTCATCGGAATTACGTGGTGCCCTATTTAAAGTAAATGTGGTTGTCTCTAATGCCTAACCCATAAACTATCGTGGTAATTCGATAAGAGGCATCATGGTATGCATCATATCCAATAGGGTGCAGTTATGATGTTCGGACACACCATCACACTATGGTGTTCCAGGCTGTATCTGTTGTGAAACAATTTCCACAATGTCTTAATTCTGTGCCAAACTCGTAATTCAGATATTCATCTCTATGATCATATCATAGATCTTTTATCCTCTTGTCACGACGATCTTTCAACTTCACCCTGAAATTACTTGAACCTTTCAATAATTCAGACTCATGATTCATCAAGTAAATATACTCAACATCTACTCAAATCATATGTGAAGTAAGAACATAACGATATCCACTACATGCCTCAGCACTCATTGGACTACACACATCAAAATGTATTACTTCCAACAAGTTGCTTTCTAGTTCCATTTTACTGAAAACGAGGCTTTCAGTCATCTTGCCCACGTGGTATGATTTGCATGTCTCAAGTGATTCAAAATCAGGTGAGTCCAAACGGTCCATTTGCATGGAGTTTCTTCATGCATATACACCAATAGACATGGTTCGCATGTCTCAAACTTTTCAAAAACGAGTGAGCCCAAAGATCCATCAACATGGAGCTTCTTCATGCGTTTTATACCGATATGACTTATGTGGCAGTGCCACAAGTAGGTGGTACTAGCATTACTATCTTATATCTCTTGGCATGAACATGTGTATCACTACGATCGAGATTCAATAAACCATTCATTTTAGGTGCAAGACCATTGAAGGTATTATTCAAATAAACAGAGTAACCATTATTCTCCTTAAATGAATAAACGTATTGCGATAGACATAATCCAATCATGTCTATGCTCAACGCAAACACCAATCTTGATGGTAGAGGGAGCGTATGATATTTGATCAACCTTGGAAATACTTCCAACACATATCGTCATCTCACCTTTTAGCTAGTCTCCGTTTATTCCGTAGCTTTTATTTCGAGTTACTAACACTTAGTAACCGAACCGGTATCTAATACCCTGGTGCTACTAAGAGTACTAGTAAAGTACACATTAACACAATGTATATCCAATATACTTCTACCGACCTTGCCAGCCTTCTCATCTACCAAGTATCCAGGGTAATTCTGCTCTAGTGGCTGTTCCCCTTATTACAGAAGCACTTAGTCTCGGGTTTGGGTGAAACTTTGGGTTTCTTCATTAGAGCAGCAGTTGAATTGCCGTTTCATGAAGTATCCCTTCTGGCCCTTGCCCTTCTTGAAACTAGTGGTTTCACTAACCATCAACAATTGATGCTCCTTCTTGATTTCTACTTTCGTGGTGCAAACATCGCGAATATTTCAAGGATCATCATATCTATCCCTGATATGTTATAGTTCATCACGAAGCTCTAGTAGCTTGGTGGCAATGACTTCGGAGAAATATCACTATCTCATCTGGAAGATCAACTCCCACTCGAATCAAATGATTGTTGTACTCAGACAATCTGAGCACAAGCTCAACAATTGAGCTTTTCTCCCTTAGTTTGCAGGCTAAGAAAATCGTTGGAGGTCTTATACCTCTTGACGTGGGCACGAGCCTGAAATCCCAATTTCAGCCCTCGAAACATCTCATATGTTTCGCGACGTTTCAAAACGTCTTCGGTGCCTCAACTCTAAACCGTTTAACTGAACTATCACGTAGTTATCAAAATGTGTATGTCAGATGTTCGCAACATCCACAGACGACGTTCGAGGTTTAGCACACTGAGCGGTGCATTAAGGACATAAGCCTTCTATGAAGCAATGAGGACAATCCTCAGTTTACGGACCTAGTCCGCATAATTGCTACTATCAACTTTCAACTAAATTTTCTCTAGGAACATATCTAAACAGTAGAACTGAAGCGCGAGCTACGACATAATTTGCGAAGATCTTTTGACTATGTTCAGGATAATTAAGTTCATCTTATGAACTCCCACTCAGATAGACATCCCTCTAGTCATCTAAGTGATTACATGATCCGAGTCAACTAGGCCGTGTCCGATCATCACGTGAGACGGACTAGTCATCATCGGTGAACATCTTCATGTTGATCGTATCTACCATACGACTCATGTTCGACCTTTCGGTCTCTTGTGTTCCGAGGCCATGTCTGTACATGCTAGGCTCATCAAGTCAACCTAAGTGTTTCGCGTGTGTAAATCTGTCTTACACCCATTGTATGTGAACGTTAGAATCTATCACACCCGATCATCACGTGGTGCTTCGAAACAACGAACTGTCGCAATGGTGCACAGTTAGGGGGAACACTTTCTTGAAATTATCATGAGGGATCATCTTATTTACTACCGTCGTTCTAAGTAAACAAGATGCAAAAACATGATAAACATCACATGCAATCAAATAATAGTGACATGATATGGCCAATATCATATAGCTCCTTTGATCTCCATCTTGGGGCTCCATGATCATCTTGTCACCGGCATGACACCATGATCTCCATCATCATGATCTCCATCATCATGTCTCCATGAAGTTGCTCGCCAACTATTACTTCTACTACTATGGCTACCGGTTAGCAATAAAGTAAAGTAATTACATGGCGTTGTTCAATGACACGCAGGTCATACAATAAATAAAGACAACTCCTATGGCTCCTGCCGGTTGTCATACTCATCGACATGCAAGTCATGATTCCTATTACAAGAACATGATCAATCTCATACATCACATATATCATTCATCACATCCTTTTGGCCATATCACATCACATAGCATACCCTGCAAAAACAAGTTAGACGTCCTCTAATTGTTGTTTGCATGTTTTACGTGGCTGCTATGGGTTTCTAGCAAGAACGTTTCTTACCTATGCAAAAACCACAATGTGATATGCCAATTGCTATTTACCCTTCATAAGGACCCCTTTCATCGAATCCGATCCAACTAAAGTGGGAGAGACAGACACCCGCTAGCCACCTTATGCAACTAGTGCATGTCAGTCGGTGGAACCAGTCTCATGTAAGAGTACGTGTAAGGTCGGTCCGGGCCGCTTCATCCCACAATGCCGCCGAATCAAGATTGGACTAGTAACGGTAAGAATATTGAACAAAATCAACGCCCACAACTACTTTGTGTTCTACTCGTGCATAGAAACTACGCATAGACCTAGCTCATGATGCCACTATTGGGGAACGTAGCAGAAATTCAAAAAATTTCCTACGTGTCACCAAGATCTATCTATGGAGAAACCAGCAACGAGGGGAAGGAGAGTGCATCTACATACCCTTGTAGATCGCTATGCGGAAGCGTTCAAGAGAACGGGTTGAAGGAGTCATACTCATCGTGATCCAAATCACCGGAGATCCTAGTGCCGAACGGACGGCACCTCCGCGTTCAACACACGTACAGCCCGGTGACGTCTCCCATGCCTTGATCCAGCAAGGAGAGAGGGAGAGGTTGAGGAAGACTCCATCCATCAGCAGCACAACGGCGTGGTGGTGGTGGAGGAGCGTGGTACTCCAGCAGGGCTTCGCCAAGCACCGCAAGAGACGAGGAGGGAGAGGGGTAGGGCTGCGCCAAGAAGGAGAGGAACTCTTGTCTCTGGCAGCCCAAAACCTCAAGTATATATAGGGGGAGGGGAGGGGCTGCGCCCCACCTAGGTTTCCACCCCTAGGGGTGGCGGCCAGCCCTAGATCCCATCTAGGGGGGGGGGCGGCCAAGGGGGGAGAGAGGGGGGCGCACCACTAGGTGGGCCTTAGGCCCATCTGAGCCTAGGGTTTGCCCCCTTCCACTCTCCCTTGCGCCTTGGGCCTTGGTGGGGGGGGTGCACCAGCCCACCTGGGGCTGGTCCCCTCCGACACTTGGCCCATGCTGCCCTCGGGGCTTGTGGCCCCACTTGGTGGACCCCCGAGACCCTCCCGGTGGTCCCGCTACGTTACCGATAAAACCCGAAACTTTTCCGGTGACCAAAACAGGACTTCCCATATATAAATATTTACCTCCGGACCATTCCGGAACTCCTCGTGACGTCCGGGATCTCATCCGGGACTCCGAACAACATTCGGTAACCACATACAAACTTCCTTTATAACCCTAGCATCATCGAACCTTAAGTGTGTAGACCCTACGGGTTCGGAAACCATGCAGACATGACCGAGACGTTCTCCGGTCAATAACCAACAGCAGGATCTGGATACCCATGTTGGTTCCCACATGTTCCACGATGATCTCATCGGATGAACCACGATGTCGAGGATTCGATCAATCCCGTATACAATTCCCTTTGTCTAGCGGTATTGTACTTGCCCGAGATTCGATCGTCGGTATCCCGATACCTTGTTCAATCTCGTTACCGGCAAGTCTCTTTACTCGTTCCGTAACACATCATCACGTGATCAACTCCTTGATCACATTGTGCACATTATGATGATGTCCTACCGAGTGGGCCCAGAGATACCTCTCCATCACACGGAGTGACAAATCCCAGTCTCGACTCGTGCCAACCCAACAGACACTTTCGGAGATACCCGTAGTGCACCTTTATAGCCACCCAGTTACGTTGTGACATTTGGCACACCCAAAGTATTCCTACGGTATCCGGGAGTTGCACAATCTCATGGTCTAAGGAAATGATACTTGACATTAGAAAAGCTTTAGCAAACGAACTACACGATCTATGCTATGCTTAGGATTGGGTCTTGTCCATCACATCATTCTCCTAATGATGTGATCCTGTCATCAACGACATCCAATGTCCATGGCCAGGAAACCGTAACCATCTATTGATCAACGAGCTAGTCAACTAGAGGCTTACTAGGGACATGGTGTTGTCTATGTATCCACACATGTATCTGAGTTTCCTATCAATACAATTCTAGCATGGATAATAAATGATTATCATGAACAAGGAAATATAATAATAATCAATTTATTATTGCCTCTAGGGCATATTTCCAACACTTACGTGTGATAGAGCGTATCATATCACGGGGTTTGGATGCACCGGTGAAGTTTGCACCAACTCTCAAGGTGAGAAAGGGCAATGCATGGTACCGAAGAGGCTAGCAATGATGGAAGGGCGAGAGTACGTATAATCCATGGACTCAACATTAGTCATAAATAACTCACATACTTATTGCAAAAATCTACAAGTCATCAAAACCAAGCACTACACGCATGCTCCTAGGGGGATAGATTGGTAGGAAAAGACCATCGCTCGTCCCCGACGGCCACTCATAAGTTAAGCAATCAAAGAACACCACATGCTTCAAATTTGTCACATAACATTTACCATACGTGCATGCTACAGGACTTGCCAACTTCAACACAAGTATTCATCAATTTCACAATTACTCAACTAAGCACACCTCTAATATTACCACCTTTATATCTCGAAACCATCTATCAAGCATCCAACTTCTCTTAGCATTTAAAATTTATAGCAAAAGTGAATTACCATGCTATTCTAAAGGACTCTCAAAATTATATAAGTGAAGCATGGGATATAAATTATTTCTATAAAATAAAACCACCACCGTGCTCTAAAAGATATAAGCGAAGCACTAGAGCAAAAATTATCCAACTCGAAAGATATAAGTGAAGCACATAGAGTATTCTAATAAATTCCAATTCATGTGTGTCTCTCCCAAAAGGTGTGTACAGAAAGGATGACTGTGGTAAACTAAAAAGCAAAGACTCAAATCATACAAGACGCTCCAAGCAAAACACATATCATGTGGCGAATAAAAACATAGCTCCAAGTAAAGTTACCGATGGATGAAGACGATAGAGGGGATGCCTTCCGGGGCATCCCCAAGCTTAGGCTTTTGGTTGTCCTTGGATTTTAACTTGGGGTTCCTTTGGAATCCCCAAGCTTAGGCTCTAGCCACTCCTTGTTCCATAATCCATCAAATCTTTACCCAAAACTTGAAAACTTCACAACACAAAACTTAAAATAAAATCTTCATGAGCTCCGTTAGTGAAAGAAAACAAATCACCACTTCAAGGTAATGTAATGAACTCATTATTTATTTATATTGTTGTTAAACCTACTGTATTCCAACTTTTCTATGGTTCATAAACTCTATTACTAGCCATAGATTCATCAAAATAAGCAAACAACACACGAAAAACAGAATCTGTCAAAAATAGAACAATCTGTAGTAATCTGTAGGTTTCGAATACTTCTGGAACCCCAAAAATTCTAAAATAAATCGCTGGACTTTAGTAAGTTATATATTAATTATCTACAAAACTAATTAACTAAATAAGACTCTCCAATAAAAATGGCACCAATTCTCGTGAGCGCTAAAATTTCTGTTTTTTACAGCAAGATCGCAAAGACTTTCCCCAAGTCTTCCCAAAGGTTCTACTTGGCACAAACAATAATTAAAAGCATAAAACCACATCTAAACAGAGGGTATATGGATTATTTATTAAAGAACAGAATCAAAAATCAAGAAACAAAAAGAAAATTCGGTTGTTTCCCAACAAGCGCCATTGTTTAACGCCCCTAGCTAGGCATAAAAGCAAGGATAGATCTAGGTATTATCATCTTTGGTATGCAATCCATAAGTGGCTCTCATAATAGATTCATAAGGTAATTTGATTTTATTTCTAGGAAAGTGTTCCATGCCCTTCCATAATGGAAATTGGAATATAATATTCCCTTCCTTCATATCAATAATTGCACCAATCGTTCTAAGGAAAGGTCTACCAAGAATAATAGGACATGTAGGATTGTAATCTATATCAAGGGAAATGAAATCTACGGGCACATAATTCCTATTTGCAACAATAAGAACATCATTAATTCTTCCCATAGGTTTCTTAATGGTGGAATCCGCAAGATGCAAGTTTAAAGAACAATCATCAAATTCACCGAAACCTAGCAAATCACACAAAGTTTTAGGAATCGTGGAAACACTAGCACCCAAATCACATAAAGCAAAGCATTCATGATTTTTAATCTTAATTTTAATAGTAGGTTCCCATTCATCATGAAGTTTTCTAGGAATAGAAACTTCCAATTCAAGCTTTTCTTCATAAGATTGCATTAAAGCATCAACGATATGTTTAGTAAAAGCTTTATTTTAACTATAAGCATGCGGAGAATTTAGCATGGATTGCAACAAGTAAATACAATCTATTAAAGAACAATTATCATAATTAAATTCCCCGAAATCCAAGATAGTGGGTTCATTGCTATTTAAAGTTTTGACCTCTTCCATCCCACTTTTATCAATTTTTGCATCAAGATCTAAAAACTCCGAATCATTGTGACGCCTTCTAACTAAAGTTGACTCATCTCCAGTCCCATCATCATCAAGATTCATATTGCAAAACAAAGATTTAATAGGAAACACATCAATAACTTTTAGGTCTTCATCTTTATTATCATGGAAACTAGAAGAACACGCCTTTATGAAGCAATCCTTTTAAGCACGCATCCTAGTGGTTCTTTCTTTGCACTCATCAATGGAAATTCTCATAGATTCGAGAGACTCATTGATATCATGATTAGGTGGAATAGATCTAAGTTTCAAAGAATCAACATCAAGAGAAATTCTATCCATGTTCCTAGCCAACTCATCAATCTTAGATAATTTTTCTTCAATCAAAGCATTGAAACTCTTTTGCGAACTAATAAATTCTTTAATATTAGATTCAAAATTAGAGGGCATCTTATTAAAATTTCCATAAGAATTGTTGTAGGAATTGCCATAATTATTAGAGGAATTACTAGGAAATGACCTAGGATTAAAATTACCTCTATAAGCGTTATTAGCAAAATTGTTCCTACCAACAAAATTCACATCCATAGATTCATTATCAATCTCAATCAAAGTAGACAAAGGCATATCATTAGGATCCGAAGAAACACTTTTATTAGCAAACAATTTCATAAGTTCATCCATCTTTCCACTCAAGACATTGATTTCTTCTATAACATTCACCTTTTTATTAGTAGATCTTTTAGTATGCCATTGAGAATAATTAACCATAATATTATCTAGGAGTTTAGTAGCTTCTCCTAAAGTGATTTCCATAAAAGTGCCTCCCGTGGCCGAATCTAAAAGATTTCTGGAAGCAAAGTTCAATCCGGCATAAAATTTTTGTATAATCATCCAAAGATTCAAACCATGTGTAGGGCAATTACTTATCATTAATTTCATTCTCTCCCAAGCTAGTGCAATATGTTCATGATCAAGTTGCTTAAAATTCATAATTTTGTTTCTAAGAGTGATGATCTTAGCAGGAGGAAAATACTTAGCGATAAAAGCATCTTTGCACTTATTCCATGAATCAATACTATTTTTAGGCAACGACGAAAACCAAGTTTTAGCATGATCTCTAAGGGAAAATAGGAATAGCTTCAGTTTAACAATATCATTATCCACATCTTTCTTCTTTTGCATATCACACAAATCAACAAAGTTGTTTAGATGGGTAGCGGCATCTTCACTAGGAAGGCCGGAAAACGGATCTATCATGACAAGATTCAGCAAGGCAACATTAATTTCACAAGATTCAGCATCGGTAAGAGGAGCAATTGGAGTGCTAATAAAATCATTATTATTGGTATTGGAAAAGTCACACAACTTAGTATTATCTTGAGCCATCATGACAAGCAAGCATCCAACACACAAGCAAACAAGAGACAAGCAAAAAGAGGCAAAATGGAAAAGAGAAGGGGAATGACAAAAGAGGGCGAATAAAACGGCAAGGGTGAAGTGGGGGAGAGGAAAATGAGAGGCAAATGGCAAATAATGTAATGCGAGGGATAAGAGTTTGTGATGGGTACTTGGTATGTCTTGACTTGTGCGTAGACTCCCCGG
This sequence comes from Triticum urartu, assembly GCF_056163025.1. Taxonomy (NCBI): domain Eukaryota; kingdom Viridiplantae; phylum Streptophyta; class Magnoliopsida; order Poales; family Poaceae; genus Triticum; species Triticum urartu. The sequence continues at coordinate 355,701,454 of NC_141876.1, read as the reverse complement.
CAACGGTGCCAGAAATCCTTCTTGCTACCTCTTGAGCACTGCGTTGGTTTTCCCTTGAAGAGGGAAGGGTGATGCAGCAAAGTAGAGTAAGTATTTCCCTCAGTTTTTGAGAACCAAGGTATCAATCCAGTAGGAGGCCACATGCAAGTCCCTCATACCTACACAAACAAATAAGAACCTCACAACCAACGCGATAAAGGGGTTGTCAATCCCTTCACGGTCACTTACGAGAGTGAGATCTGATAGAGATAATAATGATAAGATAAATATTTTTGGTATTTTTATGATATAGATTAAAAGTAAAGATTGCAAAGTAAAATAGATTGGAAACTTATATGATGGAGAATAGACCCAGGGGCCATAGGTTTCACTAGTGGCTTCTCTCAAGATAACATAAGTATTACGGTGGGTGAACGAATTACTGTCGAGCAATTGATAGAAAAGCGAATAATTATGAGAATATCTAGGCATGATCATGTATATAGGCATCACGTCCGCGACAAGTAGACCGACTCCTGCCTGCATCTACTACTATTACTCCACACATCGACCGCTATCCAGCATGCATCTAGAGTATTAAGTTCATAAGAACAGAGTAACGCCTTAGGTAAGATGACATGATGTAGAGGGATAAACTCAAGCAATATGATATAAACCCCATCTTTTTATCCTCAATGGCAACAATACAATACGTGTCGTTTCCCTTTCTGTCATTGGGATCGAGCACCGCAATATTGAACCCAAAGCTAAACACTTCTCCCATTGCAAGAAAGATCAATCTAGTAGGCCAAACAAAACTGAAAATTCGAAGAGACTTGCAAAGATAACCAATCATGCATAAAAGATTTCAGAGAAGAACCAAATATTGTTCATAGATAGACTTGCTCATAAAGCCACAATTCATCAGATCTCTACAAACGCACTGCAAAAAGAGTTACATCAAATAGATCTCCAAGAAGATCAAGGAGAACTTTGTATTGAGATCCAAAGAGAGAGAAGAAGCCATCTAGCTACTAGCTATGGACCCGAAGGTCTGAATTAAACTACTCACACATCATCGGAGGGGCCATGGATTTGATGTATAGGCCCTCTGTGATCAATGCCCCCTCCGGCGGAGCTCCGGAAAAGGCCCCAAGATGGGATTTCTTTAGTACAGAAGGTTCCGGCGGTGGAAATAGGGTTTCGTGGTGCTCCTGGATGTTTTTGGGGTATGTGAACATATATAGGAGGAAGAAGTAGGTCGGTTGAGCCATGAGGGGCCCACGAGGGGGAGGGCACGCCCAGGGGGGTAGGCGCGCCCCTCGGCTTCGTGGACTCCTTGTTGGTTGCTTGACATCCACTCCAAGTCCTCAGGATCATGTTTGTTCCAAAAATCACGCTCCTGAAGGTTTCATTTCGTTTGGACTCCGTTTGATATTCCTTTTCTGCGAAACACTGAAATAGGCAAAAACAACCCAACAATTTGCACTGGGACTTGGGTTAACAGGTTAGTCCCACAAATAATATAAAAGTGTAAAATAAAGCCCATTAACATCCAAAACATATAATATAATAGCATGGAACAATCAAAAATTATAGATACGTTGGAGACGTATCATGATGCCGTGTTGTATTTGCACATATCGAGCATATTGTGTGTATGTTATTGAAATGCTTGGTATGTGTGGGATCCGACAACCTAGTTGTTTATTCTTGGTAGCCTCTCTTACAGGGAAATGTCTCCTAGTGCTTCCACTGAGCCATGGTAGCTTGCTACTGCTCTGGAACACTTAGGCTGGCCGGCATGTGTCCTTCTTCGTTCCTGTGTCTATCCCTTCGGGGAAATGTCACGTGTTGTTCCTTTAAGTCCTTGTAGCTTTCTACGACTTGGGTTCATATGTTGATGATCGACACGTTCGTTGCTGGGTCATGTATGCATGTCCCTGTAAGTTAGTGCCACTTTGGATTCATGACTAGTCATGTCGGCCCGGGTTCATTGTCATATGGATGCTAGCGACACTATCATATACGTTAGCCAAAAGGCGCAAACGGTCTCGGGCCAGGTAAGGTGGCACCCGTGGGAATACCGTGCGTGAGGCTGAAAAGTGATATGATGTGTTACATGATAGATCGGTGTGACTTAGGATCAGGGTCCTGATAGCTTTGGTATCAGAGCCTGACTGCCTGTAGGATTACCAAGCCAAACTGGCCGAAGTCGAGTCTAGAAATGCTTTAGTTATATATAGGGGAATTGATTGTGGGAGGGAATGTAAGGCTCTTTTTTACTTCTTTACCTTATGGCCTTCTGATACGAGTCATCCAATCTTTTCTGTGGGATTAAGGAACTAGGCTTTCTCTTCTTCTATCAGAATCACGTGTTATTAATCCGTAGACTTATAGGATTGATGAATTCAAGTCTCAATTCGGTCTCTAGTATTTCTGTGTGTTAACAGTTGGTCTCGGAACCTCGATTTTGTGATGTTAAGTGGTTATGCGACCAGTTTGCAGGATTTCTCAAATATTTTTGAGCATTTACAGCTTTTATGCTGTCCGAGTCATCCCAGGTTTCTAAATAGTCTAATGCATTTGCAAATCCTTTCTTTCGGTTCTCGATGTTCCTTTGGGCCAGATTAACCACACTAATCATTGTGTTGAGGTACTCCATTGTCTCGACATATATTTTGGAGCTATTATTATGACCCTAGGTGTCATAGAGGATCACCTAGTAATCTAGCCATGTCTCATATTCCCAGTGTGATGGTTTTGGCCATCATTCTCGAAAGCATCCCGTGATGCCATTTAGTTAGTAGGCATTCTATTTCTGGGTTCTTGAACTCGAGATTCACCCTACTTACTTCATGTTGATAGTGTTTGCTAGTTCCTTTAGGGTATTAGTAACCTTTGCAATAGTCCTCGAGGTCCATGGTATTTTCCTCTTCCAAATACCATGAACTACTTGTGGCATAAGTTCCTCGTTGAATTGAAAGATCACAACCAGAGTGCTCTTGATGAGTTCTCGATTCTATGTTGTGACTCTACCAGTTCTACCTTTCTGCATGGATTATTCGGAAGAAATATGTTGAATTCGTTCGACATGCTAATCTATGCACCCACAACTCAGAAAATCATATGTTCCTTTGAGTTGTCCCTCTTAGTTGTTTTCTGACCTTCGTCTATCAATTGATAGTCAAGAGTATGTGTGCATTTGTTCATCGATGCCTATTATTCTTGTGGTCCATCAAGTCATTCTATTCCGGAATGACCAGGAGAAACAAACTCCGGTACCCTATCCATTTCTAGGATTGGGTTGAAGTAGTTGTATCGTGTAGATCAAAATGCCAATCCAGCTTTTGTTCTGTTCTACCCTGGAGTATTACCTCTTTTTCAAGAATATCATAGGAATTGCACCACCTCCTATGAATTCTTGACGCAGTGATACTTCTCACCATCATCACTCATTCCTCGGTTCTGTGTTCTTGCAACCAGAATGCCGACAAATGAACTGTGATGTGTGAAATCAATACTCCTAGCAACCCCGTTGCTTGGTAGTTAATGGACAATAATCTTATTCTTGGTGTGTTGGTTATTGAATCATCATCCTAAGATTTATCGTGCGACCAAGTCCATTTCCCCTGGTGCACTCCTCGATCAATGAGATAGGATTGTGTCAATCCATCACTCTCTTGATCACATCGTCTTGCCCTGAAAAGCAAGATTGTTCTCGAGCTTAGTAACATATCAGTGGTTCGTGATTTTCTGAATATCTTCTCAGAAGTGTTACCAGGTTGTCACCTGACCGCTATGTTGAGTTCGTGATCAAGTTGGTTTCTTGTAAACCACCCCTTCTCCAAGAATCCATGTTGGATACCCATGAGCTAGTTGGTTATGCCAAACAATAACTTGGAGAGTTGGAAGATAAAAGCTTGCCTAGATTAGTTCATTTCAAGGGATATCTTTTGTGTGTGTGTGTATTGAAGAAAGATATCTTTCATTGATTGACCTTCATGATCAATTGTTGGATCTATTGTCTTCTCCAAACTCTGACTTGAGCATGGGCTATCGCCAAGTCAAATCAGAATCAACGATGTTCGTAATGTTGTCTTACTCGTGGTTGATCCCTTGAGCATACACCATTACATCTTTTGGTCTGACCAATGCTATCACCGTGTTCACTTAATTGTGGAATTGCATCTTCATTGGAATTTTGAATAATTGTTGTTGAGCCCGTCAGCAACATTTTATCTTCACCATGATTTTGTTGGACATTAAGCTAGTGTTGGAAAATTTTATAAGCATTATCTTCATGTCTCGTGCATGAAGTATATGTTTGGTGTACGAAGTGACTTCCTCTAATTCATGTGCATTCGATGCAAGTTGCCACTGTGAATTTGAGAAAGCTTGTTTTTGCTTCCTCCGGAACCATCCCAAGCCAGTCATGCATATGTGCAAAGTATTCTATGGTCTGGAGACTTGCAACATTCATTCTATATGTATCCCTAGCACGCCAAGCCACTGATTGATTTATTCAAGATAAAGGAGTCTGTTCTAAAGTATTAATCCTTTAGACTTCTGCACGGAGACTTCAATATCATTAATTATGGTTCCCCACCTGAACTCGGTAGTGTTTCATTACAAGACTACTATGTGGTCATGCCTGTCTGGGATATCGTGTTCACATGTGTGTAGCAGAACCAGCTCATGTTTTGGAGCTTGCTATCATAGTTCATTTCCCGAGAATCTCACAACGTCATCTCGTCGGTTTGTGTTGCTACCTTTCCTTTTCCAGACATGTTGTCTGAAATATTCCGTTACCAACCAGATATGAATCTCAGGCAGATATGATGGTTGGAACTTTTCCAAGATCTATGATGTAGGTCCTGACAAGGTTGATGTTTTGGCCGACACACTTAGCCGGAAGATCTATCATTGTAGTATCTTGAATGAGCAATTTGTCCGTCTTCTCCATGAGGATTTCATGCGACTTAATCTAGAAGTTGTTCCTTGCGGATCCTTGTGCTCCTAGTTTCTTCGGTTATGCTATAGCCATTCAAATAGTGGATTCACTCTCTACTGTTGAGTTTTCCCCCAGTTACCAGAATCATTCCCAACATTTGCGTTTTGTTCCCAGCTAGCACCGCCATTGTGCCAAATTTCCATGGGCTGTCCTTCTCAGTAGTTGATGTTCAGGATCATCTTCAAATTGGTCCTACCATGGGTCCCATCCATTTCTGATGATAAGCAAAAATCATCCATTGCGTTGTCTTCAACAAGGTAGTCCACATCATCCATTCTAGTTTGAGTATGCCATCCTTTTAGACTTCTTCAACCGACCGATTGCAAATTGCCCTAGCCTAGTATAGAGAGTTTCAATGATCTCTGTATCAAAACTAATTCTTTTTGCCACTTCAGGGAATAATTCTATGAGTCACCTCCTCTAAGGTGCCCCGTTATGGAATCATGACAATTATTTCATCACTATCTTGAAACCATGCACCATCTTCTTCAACGTGGAAATTTTGCCTACCCAATTGAACCCTTGTCCTCTACCTCTTTCCATTTCAACTGATGTGTGTTTTATGTCTCAACTCAACAGATGTTCCTATGTCTCACCCCATGAGTTGATCTTGAGTGCTCGGTCTTCGAGGAGATCGATTCTGGTAGAGTTTCTTTCTATCATCAAAGTGTTGGACAAAGATCTCGAAAGCAAAGACATCAAGACCAATATGATGAAATGAGTCAATATCTACGATAAGGGCAGTTGGTTCGTGAAGATTGTGTTAGCTTTGTGTTCCCTCTTCCTCTTACCCTACGCTTGAATCTCGAGACAAGATTCTTGTTTAGTGGGGGTGAGTTGTCACAGCCCTAGAATATCCGAGTGTAATAGTTGCATCAGTGAGCATGCATCATGTTAAATTCAAGAAACTGAATTGTGGAATTTTCAAAGCCTCAAAAATTATTTTAAAAAGGGCAAGAACCCTTTAAACTGCATTCAGTGATTCCAAAATGCCCTAAAAATAGTTTTGAAATTTTTGGAAAGAGTTATATATCAAACCAAAATTCTGGAACATTTTTAAGGAATTATTTGAGCTCTGAATTTAAATCAATATTGTATTTGAATTTGGATTTATATTCTCAATATATGGAATATATCTTCAAATGCCTCTGATATAATTTACGTTCCTTTGGATTAGTCCAGAGAAGTAATATAAATTTATTCATAATCTTTTGGCATTGTTTGAACTTGTTAGAATTCAAAACAGTGGCAGAAAGAAATAAATAAAAAGAAAACACAACAAAAAAATAAAACAGAGCTTACCTTTGCGGCCTGCTACTGTAGCTAGCCGGCCCAGCCCTCCTAGCGCTGCCAGTCGTCGTCCACCTCGCGCCGGGAGGACGCGGGCGCGTGCCCGACGCGTGCCCGACGTGCGCACGCCACCTCCTGCTTCCATCGCGACGCCTCGGCCCTTCTAGCATCGCCACGCGACCCTCCTCGGTCCCCTGTCACTTTCCCCTCTCTCCATGGAGCTCCTCCCCTCCTCTATCTCTTGGCCCCAAGCGAGACCGAGAACAACCGTTGCCGCCGTTCGCCGTAGTCATAGCCACTGCCTTCCCCTTGGCCCCTCGATGTGTCCCAGAGCTCCTCCACGATCTCTCCTTCGTCTCCATCGAGCTACATGTCACCGAATGCCATGCCCTGCCGTCACTGTCATCGTCTTCAACCTCGGATGCCTGAGATCGCCGGCTCCTGTTTGTCATATCCGACTCCTCCCCAAGCCCGCTTCGACGCCTGCGGCGACCACCGTGAGCCCTCTTTCTCCTCCCACTGTTCTCTCACTCGCGCACATGATGTAACCCCGCCTATCAACCGCGGACGAGCTCGCCGCCGTCATCCATGGCGCCGCCACGGCCACAGCTGCTGCCACCTGCGTCCGAGCTCATCAGCGCGCTCAGCGCAACCCTAGGAGCACATTTCACTCACCAGCTCCTCCCCAAGTGCTCTCTAGCGCCAACCCGCACAAACCCGTAGCTGCGCCGCCGCCAAAACTCGTCGCCGGCGAGGTTTCGGCCGCCCCGTGACCCCCTGTCTGGCCCATTGGATGCGCCCGAGCAAGGGCTTCTCCCCGATGCCTTCTACACGACAAACAACGGCCCCTAGCGCTTTCCCGACGCACGTTCACCGCGACAAATGGTCGCTGGTGGCTGAACGCTGGTGGGCCAATGTGGCAACGTCATTAACTGCTAATGACCTTGCTGATCACCCTCTAGAGCCACGGACATGTGGGCCCGAGCGCCTGTTTAGGTTAGTTTAATTTCTATTTAGTTTAGTTCATAACCAATGGGACCCACCTGTCACATTGACTTTGCTGACGTGTACGTTGGCCAGGCCCACCTGTCTGTGACCCTAGCCTGCACTTTGTCACTGACGCGTGGACCCCATTGGTCAGGTTTGACCTGGGCCGTGCCTGTTGACTTGCTGAAGTTAGACCGACGTCATGCTGACGTAGAATCTATTTCTGGAATTTAAATAAATCTAAATGATTTATTTATTTTTATAAATTATCCTAAACTTCAAAAATTCATAGAAATTAATCTATAACTCAAATGGAAATAAGTTATATATGAAAAATGATCAGAAAAATCCAAAGCATATGTTTATGGCATTTTCATGCATGTTGGAACAACTTATGGCTACTGTCTAGGACAAATCAAATTAATGGCATTTGAATTCTCACATATGGAGTTTGGTTTTGAATCTAGTGTTCAAACCAACTCCATTTAAATCGTTGCTAGCTGCATTTGCTCAAATCACAGCGTTTTGCCATGTCACATTCATGCATCATATTGTGGCATTGCATTTATTGTGTTCTTCCTTTGCTTGCCGATATTTGTCCCCTCTCAGTAGACGTGGTTCAGACGATGAGTTCGATGACACCGATGAAGAGCTATACTATCTTTAGAAGTGCCAGGCAAGCAAAACCCCCTTGCTCATTCCGATAAAATCCCACTCCCTCGCTCCTGCTCTCTTTTACTGCATTAGGACAACAACGATTCAACTGTTACACGCTGCGGTAGTTGAACCCCTTTCCTCTGCATGACCTGTTAGTGCCACAGTAAATAAATGAAACCCACTAGCATGAGTAGGAATTGTTTGAGCCTTGATGTGCCTACTCATTCATGCTTGTTTGTCATGCCTGCTACTGCTTAGAGTTGAGTCAGATCCGATTCATCGGGGATGAATTGGAATGTGGTGAACATGTCCTACTGTTTAGAGCTAAGTGTGTGAACACGATTTGGTAAGGGCCATTTGCATTTCTATCCCTAACTCGAACCACCTAATCAGATATACCCCTAATTCAAAAGCCTGCTCAAAAATGCCCCTCCTCCGTCATGTGCCCTTATAGAAATGCCCCTCCAAGCCATTTCCGTCCAGTCAAAGCTGTTTGACCGCTAACGTGCCGTTTCTTTGACATTTTTGCCCCTCATTCCTTACATATAAAAATAATTTTCTCTCCCTCTCCTATCACTCTCACTCCCTGACATGTGGGCCACAGGACCCACTGCCAGGGTCAACACCGGTCCTTGCATGCCCGTGTGTGAGAGGCTGAGCTCATCGGCGGCTCGCCGTAGGGGGCGGATGGACGCGAGAGGAGAGTGCGAGGCACGCCGTGTAGCCGCGTGAGGCACGGTAGGCATGCTGGGCGTGGCAGGCACGCTGTCCGTGGGAGGAGGCCGCACGGCCGAGCTAGCCGAGGTCGGTCATGGCGGTCTACTTTGGGCAGGGCGCTCCAGGCATGGAATTGAGTGCGGGAAGATGGATGTAGGGGCGCAAGCTTTCCACAATGATGACACGGTGGTCGGGTAGGTCAAGGGTGGATCGGGGCAGCCGAATTTAGGAGGGGAAGAGTGACGGCCGTGGCGGATCTCAAGGTCCCGTGCGTCATGTACAGGCGGCCCCATGCCCGATTGAACGTGCAGACCGGGGGAGAGGCACCAGACAGAGCTCATAGACATGCTCGTACCTCTCTATCTGGCCTCCGGCCACGGTGGCTAGCAACGACGTCCTTGGCAGAAGCTCTGGACGCTCTCAGGCGTACTTCGAGCACTCGTTACAGGGGATGAGCAGGCTTGGGGAGTGGGCCGAATGGATTTGCAGATCACGTAGACCACTAAATGCTCGTTGGAGTGGCACGGGAGCATGGGCTCCGACGATAGCTACGGGCGGCAGAGTTGTGTCGGAACCGTCTCCGTCCATGGCGCCGCCATACGCCGTCGTCCGCCTTGACCTCCACCCCCTGCCCCGCCAGACCACCTGGAGCCTGCCCTGTGGCCCTCACACGCAGGCGTGCCCGACCCTCGCCGGCGACGGCCACCGGTGCCGTCAAGCCTCGCCATGACCATGCAAGGGCCGGTGTTGACCCTAGCAGTGGGTCCCATGGACCACATGTCAAGGAGAGAGAGGGGGGTTGTGAGGGAGAAAGTTTTTCTATTTTTATTATGTCGGTTGGGTCCACTTGTAAGTGATAGAGAGGGGTGAGTGAGAGAAAGAGTTTTCCATTTATTTTTTAGAGGAGTTGGTCCCACCTGTAAGTGACACATAGAGTCAGGGGCAAATTGTCCAACAAACATTCAGATAGAGGTCAAATCCCTTTGACCGGATGGAAATGGCACGGAAGGGCATTTCTATATGTGCACCTAACGGCATAGGGGCAAATTTGAGCACACTTCAAAATTAGGGGCAAATGTGAGTAGTGGGTTCGAGTTAGGGATATAGATGTAAAAGACCCATTTGGTAAAGGTAGCTGTGAGAGGCCATGTAGGAGTTCATGGTGGGTTGTCTCATTGAAGCCGTCCTCAGGAACTGAGTTCTGTGTTTGTGATCCATGAACAGCTACTACCACACGTTGGGCCCTGAAATATGACCCTGCTCGACTTATTAACCCCCCTTGTCCTCTGTCTAGGAGTTGCAAGTAGTTTCTGGTGTTTGTAGTGTGGTGGAGGCCGTGCGCAGCGCTGACCCGAGGGGTGGGCTGTGATGCAGTAGGCACGTGGCATGGTGTACCGAGACGCCCGTTTGGTGCCTCGGGAACCCCGCACACATAGTTCGGGGCCGTAAGTGGAAACCTCGGCCGGACTCCCTTTGGATGGAACCTGAATAGGCAATAAACCTAGACTAGGGACTTGTGTGGTTAGTCAGGTCGTGGTCTACACCCACATAGGCTTTCGCTTGAAGTCTGTCGAGCACATGTCGTGTGCAAACGCTAAGTGGTGGAAACATGTGTGAAGAAGTACACCCCTGCAGGGCTATAAATGATCTATTCTATCAGATCACGGGTTCCAGCAAACCCTTGAGGTTCGAACACTGGGGTGCGCGCGAAGGTTTTCTCCCTATCGATCCACGCCCTAGCTCTCTAAGATCTCACAGACGAACTCGACGAACTCACAAGACAAAGACACACGATTTATACTGGTTCGGGCCACCGTTGTTGTGTAATACCCTACTCCAATGTGTGGTGGTGGATTGCCTCTTGGGCTAATGATGAACAGTACAAGGGGAAGAGCAGCCTCCCGAGGTTGAGGTGCTCTTGTGCTCTCTTTTCGTTGTTGTTGTGAGGTTGATCCGATCTCTCCCTACTGTGGTGGATAGTTCTACTTATATAGGCCCTGGTCCTCTCCCCAAATATTGAGCGGGAAGGGGGCCAACAACGGCCAATTCAGAAGGGGACAACTAGTACAGCTTATCCTGACAAAAGTAGTCTTCGCCTGCCAAAGGCTCTGGTGGTGACACCGTCCTGGGCTCCACGGTGACCGCCGTCTTGCCGTCCTTCTGGTATTGGTCTCGTTGCACCAATATGGAAAACTTTGTTTGATGCCTCGGTACTCCGTGCCTGCGCTTGCCCCCTTGGCACAAAAGAGGAAGCGAGGACACTGCGCGCTGGCGCTCGCCTGGTCTCGATCGTCATGGCTCACGTCACGAGGACCTCGCGAGGTTTGCCTTGCCTTGATCTCTCCGCCCCTCGCGAGCCTGCCTGGCGAGGCCGCTCCTGAGGAGGTCTTCCGTCGTCCGCCTCGTGAGGCTTTGCCCCTTGCCTTGAATGCCTTGTCGATGAAGATGGGCCGTATAGACCTGCCAGCCCAGCCACGCCGTGGGCCACAGGCAGGCAAGTCTGGGGACCCCCGTTCCCAGAACACCGACAGTAGCCCCCGGGCCCAAGGTGCGCTCGGGCTTGGCTTCGAGGGAAAGCTAAAAGGTCAAGCAAGAAGTGCCGCGGGTCCCAAAAGACTGCGACCTTGGTTGACGTGTGGCGGTTGATTGAACGTGGGTGTCTCCGCTTCCCCATGCTGCCTCGGCAACTGCCCGACTTGACAAGTCCCTGCGACATGCAAGGAAAACCATCATTAATCACGGGGGGCACTGGTTGCCCTTCTCTTGCTATAAATGAGGAAGGGGGCGGAGCCCCCGTCCCCCACTTCTTCTCATTCCGCCTGCTCCTTCTTCCTCTGCTCCACAGCTAGCAGCAACTTCAATGGCATCGATCCATAGGTTTTCAGCTGAGGAGAAGGGAAAAGTGCCCCTTGACGTGCCAATGCTGCTCCTGCCGAAGAAAAGGTCGGTCCACCGCCGCGACGCCGCGGAGATGCAGGTGGTGATGAGGCCTTGTTGCGAGCGGCCTCCTCCTGGGTATCCACTTGCCTTGTACGCCCAAGCCGAGGGCTCGGGAGGAAGGAGCAACAAGCACCGCGCGTGCACCACGACCAAGGTCGACGCACTGCGGTGACGTGCGCCGTCGCTCCTGGAGTCCATGCCGCGGACTCCTCACGTGAGCTCGTGCTATGGGCGGCGATGCCCCCAAGCTCCTGGATCCGCTTCCCGCGCTTCTTCTCCGACGTGATGCCACCGAGGGGGCCTCTCGAGCTCTGGTTGCAGCATGCCGACTGCGACGCTCCGGCGACCGAAGCAGAGGTTGAAGCAGTCTCCACCGGCAAGATCTTTATGACCCGCGGCTAGGGCGAGGTCGCGCGGGTTTGCCGTGCGGAGGGCGCTATCACGATCCACTTCGAGTACGACGGCGCCTCCACGCTATTCTTCAAGGTCTTCGATGCGGAGGGTCACCGCTTGGAGGGTTGCCCCGAGGGGGAGCGCCAGGATGAGGCACACCCCGCTCGCGGCTGCTCCAGCAGCAGCGACTCTTGGGAGTCTAGCGGTTCCCCCGAGCTCTACGAGACTCCGGAGACGAGCGACGACAACTACGTGCCCCAAGCTCTTGCAGCGCCCGGAGCAGGGCCACAACGTCCGGCCGCCGCTAATCTGGATGGGGTTGGCGCCGGCCTCCCGCGGCCCACTGTTGATGATGGTGTCAGCCGCAGGGGTGTGTGGATACGATTCTCCTTGGTTCTTGTCTTTTCTTCCCTGCGAGGAATCAAGAAGTACCCCATGGGGGCGTGTAAAGAGTTTGCAATGTCTTTTGTTGATGTTATCCCAATTAAGGAAGCCTTGTGAGCGCAAGTCCTGTTTAGGCTCGGTCTCCCCTTTCCAATCTCGCGACAGCTTGTTGCTCTATGCTGGCAGGTCCCGGTCCCCAGGCAAGCTTCAGGCGTCGCTGGTATGCCAGGTCATGCGCCATGGTCAAGGCCAGGAAGTGAGCGGCCCGAGGTCCAGTAAGAGCCCCTAAGGTGCGATGCTCAGGAGGTCCCCTTTAGCGCTCAAGCAGCCGTGGTAAGATAAGAAAGGGAGGCGACGTTGCCACAACAGGGCTGCGGCGAGCATGACCCCTAGGTCCCAACGATTAGTTGATCTGAGCTCGTGACTTATCTTGGTCGTCCGGTTCGGTTCTTCGTGATGCGCCAGACCTGTGCGCGAACATCCACAGTGTAGCTAGGTCAGGCCCATACGAGTCCCCCCTTTCAATGCTCTCCTTTGTGCTCTATGTCCTCAAGTCCCGGCCCTCGAGCGAGCTCAGCCACTGCTGGTATGCCAGGTCGCGTGCCGTGGTCAAGGCTAGTGGGTGAGGGCTGGAGAGCTAGTAAGAGCTCCTGAGTCGCGATGCTCATGAGCCCCCCTTTTAACGTGCAAGCGGATTACTTGGAAGAGGTGGGAGCTCGCGGTGCCACCTGGTGCTATCCTTGTGAGATTCCTACGAGCCAGCACAAGGAAGAACACAATCTGCCATTATGGTTGCCAGCCTACCACTGGTTGCTCCGCGTGGGGGTGAAGGCACTGAGGGCCTGGTGAGGTGACGTGCGCGGGGCGTGCCGTGAGCCAGAGCTCGACCTCTCAGGTTTATCGACGTGGTAGGGACGGACCCGTGCGCCAGTGTCGTGCCTGCATGAGGAGGCCCCGTGGGAGGCGACGATTGAGCAGGTAGTAATCATAGGTAGATCAATCATGAGAGTAGCAGGCTTAAGTAAGTGCATGAGAGATACGTGCCACTGGGTCAGGCCCGAGCGGCTTGGGGATGATGCAGCCCGAGGGGCGCCCCAACAAGGTAAGCTAAAGACATAAAAGGGATACATGCCACAGGGACGGACCCACATGGCCTGGGAATGATGTAGCCCAAGGGGCGCTCCTAGCTAAATGAACTTGGAAAATGTCACCTGGCTCTGTTGACGAAGGAGAGTTGGGGCAGCTGAAGGTGCGCGGCGAAAGGGTTGCTCCTCACGAGCCACCGGAGCCCTGAGCCTCGGGAGGCTCTGGGGGCTCAGGTGGTTCCTTGAGGACCGTCTCCATCTCCATCAGGACGGCATGGTGCCTGGCCTCCTGAGCTGCTAGGATGCGCCGCAAGTTGCGCTGGTAGGAGGACGACATGCTCGGCAGGCCAAAGTGCATGCGAACGTAGCTGTGCGGTGGGCCCTTGCAGCGTCCCACACGCGAAGGCCAGAAAAGCTCCTGAGAAGCGGCCCCGTTGAGCCCTGGAACATCGATGCAGACACGCAGCCCGACATCCTCGCCTGGATGGGAAGCTACGCCTCGTGAGCGGTGGTCTCCACGCATGGCCCTTGCGTCTTGCAATTCCTGGGTGGTGTTGGTGATGAACTCCTGAACGGTGGGAAATCCTTGCCCTGTGCCCTCCTGAGGGAAACGTGCCGTGAAGCACGCCTCCAAGTGGTGCCAGAGCGCCTCCCTCGTGATGTGGGCTAGGTCCGAGGCCTTCCAGAAGAAAGCCCCCAAGCCCTACTCGAGAAGGGCACTGGGTGCGCCTTCCTATGCGATGGAGGGAAGCGCCCCTGGAGGGGGCACTGATCCTGATGAGGCTCCGGCTGTGGCGCCACCCTCCTGAGGTCCGGCGCATCGCAACTGCTTCTTCTTCTTGGGGATGGCCTCAGGAGGGCCCCCACCCTTGCTGTCAGGGTCGTCGATTGCTGCAGCTTGGAAGGCACGCTCGAGGGAGCACACCGCATATCTTTCTTCACATGGGACCGTGAGGATCCCGCTGCTTCCCGGCATCTTGAGGACATTGTAGCCGTCATGGGTCATCGCCATGAATTTGGCCAGGGCTGGATACCCAAGGATGGCATTGTACGGCAGGCGGATGTGCGCAACATCGAAGTCGATGAGCTCGGTGCGGTAGTTCTTGCGTTCCCCGAAGGTGACAGGGAGGTAGACCTGCCCTATCAGTGTGGTCGAACCGTCGGTCACTCCTGAGAAGGGCTTGGTGGGCTGAAGCTGGTCATATGGCACTTGGAGGCTGTCGAACGTGTCGATGGACAGGACATTGAGCCCTGCGCCGCCGTCGATGAGGGTCTTGGTAACTTGCACGTTGCTGATGATTGGGGAGCAAAGCATCGGGAGGGTGCCAGCGGTAGCTGCGCACTTGAGTTGGTCTACCGAGTTGAATGTGATGGGGCACTGGGACCATCTGAGCGGGCATGTGGCTTCGAGCTTGGGGAGGACTACATTCACTTCACGAGCAAATTGCTTGAAGATACGCTGCGAGGCTGGGGCCTGGGCTCCGCCCAAGATGCAGGCGATAGCACGCGGTTCCTGGAAGCCCCAGCCCCCTCGTCTTGATGGTGTTCATCATTCCTTCTTGGTGGTGGTGGCAGCGGAGGGAGTCCGACGTTGCTTTGAGGACAATCTTCACGAGGCTGATCCCTCCAGGCGCCCTCGCGAGGCTAATCCTGCCAGCGGTCCTCACGAGGCCGGGCGCGCCACTCTTGGCGTGGGCCACGGTCGTCCCAGCGTCTACCACCACCTCCTCCTCCTCGGCCGTAGCCCTAGTCACCGCGCTCGGGGCGCCGATCGAAGCGTCCTTCGCGAATGGCTCTAAGCTGTTGATAGTCACTAGTGTTGTGGGTGTTCAGGTTGTGGAAGGCGCAGAACGGACGGCTGCCCTTGGATGACTCTGGTTGGTCTCTGCCACGCTTGGTGTCTGGTTCCGCTGCGAGCACGACTGCTCCCTTGTGCTTCACGTCCTTGGCCTTGGTCTTCTTCTCCTTTGGGTCCGCAGCAGGGAGCTCGAGGAGGGAGAGGCGCCCCTCCTCAGCTCTGGCACACTTGATCGCGATGTTGAACATCTCCAGGGTCGTGCACAACTCTTCATGGATGGCGAGCTCCTCCTAAATCTTGATGTCGCGGATGCCATCGGAGAATGCTGAGATGATGGCTTCATCGGTCACCTTGGGGATCTTGATCCGTGCGCTGTTGAAGCGCTGACTGTACTTCTGCAGGGTCTCTCCTGGTTGTTGCTTGATGCGGCGCTGGTCGCCCGTGACCGAGGGGCGGTCGCGAGTGCCCTGGAAGTTGACGATGAAGCGGGTGCGCATTTCGTCCCAAGAGGAAATTAAGCCTGGAGGCAGGTTCAGGAGCCAGGAGCGGGCGCCTTCCTTGAGAGCTATGGGAAACCAGTTCGCCATGACTTTCTTGTCGCCGTTAGCTGCCTCGATGCTCAGCTCGTAGAGTTGCAAGAACTCCTCGGGGTCGGGGGTGCCGTCGTAGCGAGGAGGCAGATCCGACTTGAACTTGCCCGGCCAGGCGACGCTACGCAGCTCAGGGGTGAAAGCACGGCAGCCAGCAATGGTCACCGGGACCCGCCTTGGGGGTGGAGCTTGGTCTTGATGGGGTCCGAGCCCTGCCGCTACAGGTGGCGCGCGGTCTTGCCGCAACAGCCGGTCCTGGTGCGGTGGTGCGAGGAGCGGCGAAGTGTTTTGTTGCGGTCGAGGGACTTCTGGACAGCTTCTTTCTTCACGCGCGGGTGCGGGATGCGGCGGGTCGCGTCGCGGAGCTGCGCGTCTTGGCGACAGGGTGGCGTCTTGGGGCAGAGGTGGTGGAGGCACTCCTTGGGCTACATCGTCCGTAGCTGGCGGAGCGCGAGGCGAAGAGGGGGACGGCGCAGGGGAGCCCCCTGCGGCGCGGACAAGCTCGGCGATGCGGTCGAGCCAGTCCTCGTAGAGGTCATCGACCGGGTGGTAGTGCGGGAGCTCATGCCCCATGAGGAGCGCATCCCGTGCGTCCATGGGAGGGCGACGTGCATGGGAAGAATAACTGGCCGGGGTCAGCGGTGGAGTGGCGGTGCGGCTGTCCCGCCGCACCGAGGGGTGCAGCGAGGATGCTTGCTGCTCGTTCCCCGCCGGGCCGGTGGCGGCGTTGGTGGCAGGCGATGGGGAATGATGAGGTGGCCCACTCATGGGAGCCGTCTGAGCGACGTGGGCGGCGAGGGCAGCCCGGCGCTCAGCACGAGCGCGACGCGCGTCTGCCATGGAGACGACGAAGCAACAGGGCGCGGGGCGATGGAAGGAAGCTTCGGCGCACCCCTACCTGGCGCGCCAAATGTCGGATCACGGGTTCCGGCATTTCCTTGAGGTTCTAACACTTGGGTGCGTGCAAAGGTTTTGTCCCTATCGATCCACGCCCTAGCTCTCTAAGATCTCGCAGACGAACTCGACGAACTCACAAGACATAGACACAAGATTTATACTGGTTTGGGCCACCGTTGTGGTGTAATACCCTACTCCAGTGTGTGGTGGTGGATTGCCTCTTGGGCTAATGATGAACTGTACAAGGGGAAGAGCAGCCTCCTGAGGTTGAGGTGCTCTTGTGCTCTCTTTTCGTTGTTGTTGTGAGGTCGATCCGATCTCTCCCTACTGTGGTGGCTAGTTCTACTTATATAGGCCCTGGTCCTCTCCCCAAATATTGAGCGGGAAGGGGGCCAACAATGGTCAATTTGAAAGGGGACAACTAGTACAGCTTATCCTGACAAAAGTAGTCTTCGCCTGCCAAAGGCTCTGGTGGTGACACCGTCCTAGGCTCCACGGTGACCTCCGTCTTGCTGTCCTTCTGGTCTTGGTCTCGTTGCACCAGTATGGAAACCTTTGCTTGATGCCTCGGTACTCTGCACCTACTCTTGCCCCCTTGGCACCAAAGAGGAAGAGAGGACACTGCGTGCGCTGGCGCCCGCCTGGTGTCGATCGTCATGGCTCACGTCACGAGGACCTCGCGAGGTTTGCCTTGCCTTGATCTCTCCGCCCTCGCGAGCCTGCCTGGCGAGGCCGCTCCTGAAGAGGTCTTGCGTCATCAGCCTCGCGAGGCTTGGCCCCTCGTGAGGGTCTTGAATGCCTTGTCGATGAAGATGGGCCGTACAGACCTGCCAGCCCAGCCACGCCGTGGGCCGCAGGCAGGCAAGTCTGGGGACTCCCGTTCCCAGAATGCCAACATATTCGAATAGCCGCGTCCGTGGTAAAGGACTTCTGGGTTGCCTATACAGTTCATAGACAAGTGAAAGTGGATACTCTAAAATACGTGACATAAGCGTGAGTGGTATGGATGGCGTTCTCATAGGGAGACGGGAACAGATCCATAGTGGTGTATTGATTGGTGAATATGTGGACTCGTGTGCGCCACCCCAAAAGAGTTACTTGCAGTCGTAGTTCAGGATAGCCACCGAGTCAAGCTGGCTTGCTGCAGTCAAACTCCACCACCCCTTTTATTGATACTGATGAATATGTAGCTAGTTCTGATGTAAGTCTTGCTGGGTACATTTGTACTCATGTTTGCTTAATTTATGTTTTTGCAGAGGGACTTCAGTCTCGCTAGTATTTCTGCATGGACTTCAACGTTTAGCTTGTTACCTCAGCTACGATCTTGTGCCCTCGGCAGGGTTTTGTAGATAGTCAGGCTTCTCAGCCTTTTTCATTTGTAGTTGTCTGTACTCAGACAAGTTAGGCTTCCGCATGTGCTGATTGCTTGTATGACTTGAATGCTGGGTCATCAGACCCATGTTTGTAATATCTGGCTCCTTGGTGCCTAATGAATAAATACTTTGAGTCATAGAGTTTTGTTGTGATGCCATGTTGTATTTGCACATATCAAGCATATTGTGTGTATGTTATTGAAATGCTTGGTATGTGTGGGATCTGACAACCTAGTTGTTTATTCTTGGTTGCCTCTCTTACCGGAAAATGTCTCCTAGTGCTTCCACTGAGCCATGGTAGCTTGCTACTGCTTCGGAACACTTAGGCTGGCCGGCATGTGTCCTTCTTCGTTCCTGTGTTTGTCCCTTCAGGGAAATGTCACGCGTTGTTCCTTTAAGTCCTTGTAGCTTGCTACGACTTGGGTTCATACGTTGATGATCAACACTTTCGTTGCTGGGTCATGTATGTCTGTCCCTGTAAGTTAGTGCCACTTTGGATTCACGACTAGTCATGTCGGCCTGGGTTCTTTGTCATATGGATGCTAGTGACACTATGATATACGTGAGTGAAATGGCGCAAACGGTCCCGGGCCAGGTAAGGTGGCACCCGTTTGAACACCGCGCGTGAGGCCGCAAAGTGATATGATGTGTTACATGCTAGATCGGTGTGACCTAGGTCGGGGTCCTGACACTGGCGACGGCACCGCCTCGCTGGCGGACCATGCCCACGTGGCTGGGCCCGCCAGTGGTCATCATGCCGCCAACAGCGCGGTCTTTCTCACACTGGAAGGCCACGGAGAGGCGTCTCATGGTGGCCAACATCTTAGCGTTCTCAACGAGCGAGACACGACATGCTTCCACCGTCTCGGCGTTGACATCTGCCTCAATGGGCGTAGTCAGGTCCCATATTGCCGCCTGCAACGGGTCCTGGGCGGCTCCGCCAGAGGCTCCATCATGGCTGATGACGAGCACCTCCGTGATGGTGCTGCCGCCACTGTCCGCACAAGGAAGCGGGTCATCTATGACCACCACATTGTCAGGGAAGGAGTTGGAGGACGCCACATCGAAGTCGATGAGCATTGGGTCGGTAGAGCCGATAGACTCTTTGTCGAAGGCAGGCTCGTTGACGATGGCGATGTTGCCCAGGAGCTCGACGAGGCAGTTTTCGGAGCGGGCTGCTCCATCATCAGGTGGCGCCTCATCGGAGAGACAGATCTCTCCAACGAGATCAACAACGATGCTGGCAGCGCAAGCAGCTTCTGCACCATGCTGCGTGTCGACGCAGACGCCATCCGGCGTGCCGAGCTGGCTGCGCTTGCCAAGAAGGAAAAGGGTTCCCATCCAGAATAGATCTCTGGACAACGGTGCACTAGGCCCCACCGTGGCGCCAAATGTCGGGGGTGTCGGGTGACATATGCCAAAGGATGGCTTATCATGGTGGGGGATAGTAAGACATCGCCGGTGCCTGGAAACAGGATAAGGCGTAGATATGTACACCGACGAACTTTACCCAGGTTCGGGGCTCTCCTAGGAGATAACACCCCTAGTCCTGCTCTGCAGGGTCTCCGCACGATCACTATATCAACAAGGATGGCTACAAGCTTGCTCCTCGAGCTGTCTCTCTAGAGGAGGAAGAAGAACAAGGCTAGCCCTAGCTTCACTCTCTCTAGGTGTGTGTAATCTCTATGAGGTTGAACCGTTTGCATGGGTGCCCTGGGCGGTTTATATAGGCCTACCCCCCAGGGGTACAATGGTAATCTGTCCGGGTGTAGGACCCAGTTGTTAATGTCTATGGTTGCCAGCTTCTCCACCGGCCACTGGGCCCGCCGCCTGGTGGGTCCCGCCGGCTGTCTTGTACTTGGCCGATAGGCCGCGCCCGCCACTGGCGGGTCTTGCCGGCTGCTTAGTACTGTGGCAGTGCTACTGATGATGCGTGCTTTGTCGGGGAGAGCATGGCTACATTGCCACTGTCTGGTGTGCGTTTACTGTAGCCACTCCCTGTCTCTTCTGATTAATGGCGCACGGACACCGAGGGAGGGGGAGGACCGCCTAGAGGGGAGTCGGCCTCCCCCATGCTGTCTGGTCAGGAGTCGGTCTCCGACGAACAGGTAGGGCCAGCCGCCTGTGGGTCGTACCGACAATCCATAGTGGGGGCATGGTCTCCTCTGCCATGGGTGATGTCATGGGCTGCGTGGCAACAGTGCCGCGCCAGGCGAGGGATGTCCGCCTAGTATGGAGCACTGTGGCCACGCTCTGCCCTGGATTCGGGGGTGGCAGGCCGCACTATAGCCACACCCCGTCTTGTCGTTATAACGTGGTGCAAACTTCAAGGGAGCAGTTGGGGGCCGCCTCCTAGGAGTCAGCCCGCCTCATGGCTGTCTTCTGGGAGCCGCCGCCCTCCAACAGCCGGCCGCTTGGACCAGCCGGCCCTAAGAAGGCGGCTTCTTGTCTTCGAGGCTTGAGGGGCGCAGCCGGCCTTGATGTCTTGAATCGCCATGGGGAGCAGATGAAGCTACCCGTGGTCATTTACTCCGACAATATAGCTTCGGCACTCAGTTACACCGTATAGGCATAGAGCTAGCTACGACATTATACAACAACACCAAGTTTCACATGCAACATCTAAAGCCTTTGGAAAGTAGCATCTAATACGTATGCATCGTATCTATAATTTTCTATCGCTTCATGCCAATAATCTAAAACTTCCATATACTTTTGCCAACCTTTTATATCATTCTTTGGGACTAACATATTGATCTAGTGCCCAGTGCCAGTTCTTGTTTGTTGTATGTTTTTTGTTTCGTAGAAAATCCATATCAAATGAGGTCCAAACGCGATAAAAACTTACGGAGATTTTTTTGGAATATATGTGATTTTTGGGAAAAAGAATCAACGCGAGAGGATGCCCGAGGGCCCCACAAGCCACAGGGGCGCGCCCTAGGGGGTAGGGCGCGCCCTAGACCCTTGTGGCCACCACGTAAGGCGGTTGTTCCGGATAAAGAAGGGAACACAAGCCACGTTGGCGGCGGAGATTTCCACACGTTAGACCCTTGAATGGGGAACCTCCTAAAACCCTCGATGCTCATGATGTGAAAGACATTATGCACTACTTTCACAATCCTGAGAAAACCCCATTTAATTATATAATGGGACATACGTTGGATCAACGTGAATACTTTAGGGATTATCGCTTGACTCAAAAAGGGAAACTTTTATGGGATCAAATTCATATGTTGCATTGGTATGCTCGGAATTTATGCTTGATATGTGATTATACTGTTGCTCTAGGATGAAGGCTCCACACCTTCCCTTTTCATGTAAATTTAATGATAATGAAACCTTAGCTTCTTATGCTAATGGTATTTATGATTACTATGATGTGGAACGAATAGAAGAGCTCGTTGCTTTTAAGGGTGCTTATGAAATTGAATCTTTGTTTGAAAATCTTGAAGATCTTGATGATGCTATTTACAGACCTGAAAATTATGCTATACTTAAATATTGCTATGAGAAGTATGAATACAATGCCGATATTGACGCATTTATTGAGAAAATCTCCGCTGTCCAAGAAGAGACTAATATTTTGCGGGAACCTATGGAACAAGAAAATGATGACACTGTGAGCTCATTAGATGTAAAAGATGACGAGGAGAGCGAAGAACAAAAGGAGGATGAGCGGGTTAGCTACCCGTGCCCACCTTCTAATGGGAGTAACTCTTCAACTGATACATTTTTTAATTTCCCTTCGTGCTTACCAAAGGATGAATGCTATGATGATTGCTATGATCCCTTTCATTCGTTTGAAATATCCCTTTTTGATGAAATTGATGCTTGCTACGGTTGTGGCCATGATTCCAATATGAATTATGCTTATGTAGATGAACTTGCTATAGTTCCTTATGTTAATAATGAAATTATTGCTATTATACCCACGCATGATAGTCCTATTATCTTTTTGAATTCTCCCAACTACACTATATGAGAGAAGTTTGTGCTTATTAATGATTATATTGATGGGTTGTGTTTTACTACTACACATGATGATTTTGATAGATATAATATGCATGTGCTTGATTCTCCTACTTGCAATTATTATGTGAGAGGAACTACATCTCCGCCTCTCTATGTTTCCAATAAGATAAAATTGCAACAAACTATTTACGCTATGTATTGGCCTTTACTTGATGTGCATGAATTGTTCTTCTATGACATGCGGATGCATAGGAAGAGAGTTAGACTTTGATGTTGCATGATATATGTTACTTTGTGCTCACTACTAAATCACAAATCATTTTTAATTAAAATTGGCTTTGATATACCTTGGGATCCGGGTGGATCCATTACTTGAGCACTATTTGCCTAGCTTAATGGCTTTAAAGAAAGTGCTGCCTGGGGGACAACCCGGAAGTTTTAGAGAGTCATTTATTTCTGTTGTGTGCTTTTATAAAGTTTAAAAACAAAAAAAATAAAGTGGTGAACCTAAAACTTTTTCAAAAAGAAAAGTGAAAGTGAGAAAGACGAACATTGTTGAAGTGGGGGGCGTCCTTGAACTTTGTTCATGCCCATGGAAACTATGTGAATCTCGATTACAGAAAATTTTCACCAAAAAAATTACCCCCTTGTGCAAATCCATTGTATTATAAAATAATGTGCCAAGATTTGCCTTTAGGATGATTAGATTACTTGTTTGGTATGTGCAGTGGAAAAACAGAAACTTTGGCTGTAGCGCATGAATTTACATTTTTTACTGGAATGTCAAAAGCTTCTGTAATTTTTTGCACAGTACTTCTATACAATGTTTTTATTTTTTCCTAATTTTTCAGAGTTTTTGGAGTTACAGAAGTATGGTAGATGTTCAGATTGCTACCGATTGTCCTGTTTAAGACAGATTCTGTTTTTGATGCATTGTTTTGCTAGTTTTGATGAAACTATCGATTTTATCGGTGGTATAAGCCATGGGGAAGTTATAATACAATAGATACAATGAAAAAATAAAATATGAGTGGGTTTGCAATAGTACTTGAAGTGGTGATTTGTTTTATTATACTAACGGATCTCACGAGGGTGAGATCACAATGGATGAAAGAATAAGGAGTGGCAAGAGGCTAAGCTTGGGGATGCCCGAGGCACCCCCAAGGTAATATTCAAGGACTCCCAAGCAACTAAGCTTGGGGATGCCCTGGAAGGCATCCCCTCTTTCTTCTAACGATCATCGGTAATTTTACTTGAAGCTATATTTTTATTCGTCACATGATATGCATAAATCTTGGAGCGTCTTTTGTGTTTATTTTATGCACCATGCTGGTATGAGATAGTCCTTTGTTGAATTATAGAATGCTCTTTGCACTTCACTTATATCTTTTGAGTATGGATTTATAGAATGCTTCATGTGCTTCACTTATATCATTTGAAGTTTGGATTGCCTGTTTATCTTCACATAGAAAACCGCCATTTGTAGAATGCTCTTTTGCTTCACTTATATTTCTTAGAGTGTGGGCATATCTTTTGTAGAAAGAATTAAACTCTATTGCTTCACTTATATCTATTTAGAGAGTTGACATGAATTGGTCATTCACATGGTTAGTCATAAAATCACACATAAAAACTTGTAGATCACTGAATATGATATGTTTGATTCCTTGCAATAGTTTTGCGATATAAAGATTGTGATATTAGAGTCATGCTAGTGAGTAATTGTGGATTGGAAGCAATACTTGTTTTAAGGTTTGTGATTCCTGAAGCATGCACGTATGGTGAACCGTTATGTGATGAAGTCGGAACATGCTTTATTTTTGATTGTCTTCCTTATGAGTGGCGGTCGGGGACGAGCGATGGCCTTTTACTACCAATCTATCCCCCTAGGGGCATGTGTGTAGTACTTTGTTTTGACAGCTAATTTTTTTTTGCAATAAGTATTTGAGTTCTTTATGACTAATGTTGATTCCATGGATTATACGCACTCTCACCCTTCCATCATTGCTAGCCTCTTCGGTACCATGCATTGCCCTTTCTCACCTCGAGAGTTGGTGCAAACTTCACCGGTGCATCCTAACCCCGTGATATGATACACTCTATCACACATAAGCCTCCTTATATCTTCCTCAAAACAGCCACCATACCTACATATCCTGGCATTTCCATAGCCATTCCGAGATATATTGCCATGCAACTTCCATCATCATCATCATCATATACATGACTTGAGCATTCATTGTCATATTGCTTTGGATGATCGTAAGATAGCTAGCATGATATTTTCATGGCTTGTCCGTTTTTTGATATCTTTGCTATGCTAGATCATTGCACATCCTGGTACACTGCCAGAGGCATTCATATAGTCATATTGTTCTAGATACTGAGTTGTAATATTGAGTTGTAAGTAAATAAAAGTGTTATGGTCATCATTATTAGAGCATTGTCCCAGTGAGGAATGGATGATGGAGACTATGATTCCCCCACAAGTCGGGATGAGACTCCATACAATAAAAATAAAATAAAATAAGAGGCCAAAAAATAGAGAGAGAGCCCAAAAAAATGAGAGAAAAAGAGAGAAGGGGCAATGCTACTATCCTTTCACCACACTTGTGCTTCAGAGTAGCACCATGTTCTTCATATAGAGAGTCTCTTGAGTTATCACTTTCATATACTAGTGGGAATTTTCATTATAGAACTTGGCTTGTACATTCCAATGATGGGCTTCCTCAAATGCTCGAGGTCTTTATGAGCAAGCAAGTTGGATGCACACCCACTTAGTTTTCAGTTTGAGCTTTCATACACTTATAGCTCTTAGTGCATCCGCTGCATGGCAATCCCTACTCCTCGCATTGACATCAATTGATGGGCATCTCCATAGCCCGCTGATTAGCCGCGTCGATGTGAGACTTTCTTCCTTTTTGTCTTCTCCACACAACCTCCACCATCATATTCTATTCCACCTATAGTGATATATCCATGGCTCACACTCATGTATTGCATGAATGTTTAAAAGGCTTGAGAACATTAAAAGTATGAAACAATTGCTTGGCTTGTCATCGGGGTTGTGCATGATGATATACTTTATCTGATAAAGAATGAGCATAGCCAGACTATATGATTTTGTAGGGATAACTTTCTTTGGCCATGTTATTTCGAGAAAGACATGATTCCTTTATTAGTATGCTTGAAGTATTATTGTCTTTATGTCAAATGATAGACTATTGCTTTGAATCACTCGTGTCTTAATATTCATGCCATGATTAGATTATATGATCAAGATTATGCTAGGTAGTATTCCACATAAAAAATTATCTTTTTTATCATTTACCTACTTGAGGATGAGCAGTAATTAAGATTGGGGATGCTGATACTTCTCCATCGTATCTATAATTTGTGATCGTTTCATGCCAATATTCTACAACTTTCATATACTTTTGGCAAATTTTTATATCATTTTTGGGACTAACATATTGATCTAATGCCTAGTGCCAGTTCTTGTTTGTTTCATGTTTTTTGTTTTGCAGAAAATCCACATCAAAAAGAGTCCAAACGCGATAAAAACTTACAGAGATTTTTTTGGAATATATGTGATTTTTGGGAAAAAGAATCAATGTGAGACGATGCCCGAGGGGCTCACAAGCCACAGGGGCGCCCCCTAGGGGGTAGGGCGCGCCCTGGGCCCTTGTGGCCACCCTGTAAGGCGGTTGGTGCCCTTCTTTCGCCCCAAGAAAGCTAATATCCGGATAAAAATCTTGTTAAAATTTCAGCCCAATTGGAGTTACGAATCTCAAGGAATTTAAGAAATGGTGAAAGGCCTGAATTTGGGAACGCGGAAATAGAAGAAAACAGAGAGAGAGAGAGAGAGAGAGAGAGATCCAATCTCGGCGGGGCTCTCGCCCCTCCGCTGCCATGGAGGCCGAGGAGTAGAGGGGAAACCCTCCTCCCATCCAAGGGGGAGGTCAAGGAAAAATAAGAAGGACGGGGCTCTCTCTCTCTCTCTCTCTCCCGTTGGCGTCGGAACGCCACCGGGGCCATCATTATGACGACGATCTACACGAACAACTTCGCCGCCGTCATCACTAACTCACCCTCCTCTATGCAGTGGTGTAACACCTCTTCTCTCCGCTGTAATCTCTACTTAAACATGGTGCTCAACGCTATATATATTTCCCAATGATGTATGGCTATCCTATGATGTTTGAGTAGATCCGTTTTGTCCTATGGGTTAATTGATGATCGTGATTGGTTTGAGTTGTATGTTTTATTATTGGTGCTGTCCCATGGTGCTCTCCATGTTGCGCAAGAGTGAGGGATCCCCGCTATAGGGTTTGCAATATGTTCATGATTTTCTTATGGTGGGTTGCTAGAGTGACAGAAGCTTAAACCCAAGTAAGTAGTTTTTTTGTGTATGGGAGTAAACAGGACTTGATACTTTAATGCTATGGTTGGGTTTTACCTTAATGATCTTTAGTAGTTACGGATGTTTGCTAGAGTTCCAATCATAAGTGCATATGATCCAAGGAGAGAAAGTATGTTAGCTTATGCCTCTCCCTCATATAAAATTGCAATAATGATTACCGGTCTAGTTATCGGTTGCCTAGGGATAAATAACTTTCCTGTGACAAAAAAGCTCTCTACTAAAACTAACTTAGTTGTTTCTTTATATAAACAACCCCTAGTTTTTATTTACGTGGCCTTTATTATCTTGCAGACAAACATCTATTAGAAGTCTTCATTGTGCAAACAAACATCTTGCTGTTATCTGTCACTAGTTTCTCTAACCTTACATTCTTTCTGAGTTTCTTGACTTGACTGATATTCATGGACATTCATTTCCCCATACGCAAAATGGGTCCAACAGTGGGTCTAAACCTCTGACAGCAGGGCCTGCATCTCCAAGACCAAATTGTTAAAAACCTAAATATTAGAATGATTCCTGCAATTGCACAATAATGTGCTATTTGCCAAAGGAACATGCATGGGTAAACCTCGATGGTAAACCTCATTGCCTCCCATTGTTTCCCCGCAACACTTATGTCGGATTCCAGGCTCCGCAGACCCTGGATAGATTCGAACTCTGGGGTGCGTGCAAAGAACTCAACCTCCTCAGTCTGCCTACTTGCCACTCTCGTGGCCTAGGTCGATGAACTGGAAAGAAACAAGACAAGGCAGTTTACCCAGGTTCGGGCCACCTTGCGGTGTAAAACTCTACTCCTTTGTGGTGGATTAGCCTCGAGGTGGGCTGAGGATGAGCTAGTACAATGGGAGAACCACCTCAGGAGGCGTGTTCTTGATCTGGTGAGGGAGAGGATGATCTGAATGATTCGTCCCCTTGTATGGTGGTGGCTAGGCTATATTTATAGTGGCCTTGGTCCTCTTCCCCCAAAATGAAGGCGGGAAGGGATCCCACAACGGCCAAATTTGAAGGGGGACAACTAGTACATCTTATCCTGACGAAAGGTGGTCTTCGCCTGCAAAGCTTCTGGTCGTGATGCTATGGTGGGCTCGGTGAGGACCTTCGTCCTGCCGTCCAGGCGGTCTTGGTCTTGTTGAATGAGAACAGAAACCTTTGGCTGATTCCTCGGGACTCCGTGCCTGCGCTTGCCTCCTTAGTACCAAAGAGGAAAATGTTGTACTGCGCCCGCTGGCGCCCGCCTGGCCTTGGTCGTCATGGCTTGCATCATCCGAACCTCATGAGGTGGAGGCTTGCATAGAGATCTTCGCTCCTCAGGAGCTAGCCTGATGAGGCCGCTCCTTCTGGAGGTCTTGGTGTCATCCGCCTCATGAGGCTTGGCTCGTCGTGAGGGTCTTGTGTTGTTGATGCTAAAGGTGGGCCATACCAGGCCGTCGGTGGAGCCACGCTATGGGCCGCAAGCAGGCAAGTCTGGGTACCCCCGTTCCCAGAACGCTGACAGTAGCCCCGGGCCGAAGGCGCGCTCGAACTTGGCTTCGAGGTGAAGCCAAAGGGCAAGGGCGGAGTGCCTTGGGCCCTAACCACCTGCGGCCTCAGTCGATGCATGGCGCTTGATGGGGCGTAGGCGTCTCCGCTTCCCCACGCAGCCTCGGCAACCGTCCTGGGCTGACAAAAAGGCTTGTGCCTATTGCCAAGTCTTCATTGTGCTCGCTTTGTCTTGCTCTAGATCCCCTTCTCTCTCCAATCCGCGCACCTCCAGATTTGCCTGGCTCTCTCTGAACTTGCCCCCGATGGTGACCGAGAAAGTGAAGCCTGCCGCTCCTCCTGCGCGCCCGACCCCTCGTTCGAGCCGGTCCTCAGTGCGTCCACTGTCACTAAGGGGAAACACCTCGCTATTGTGCTTCTGCTGATGGCGAGCATCACCAATGAGGGAGGGGAGACGGTGCTCACGGTCGGCTCTGTCGACCTGGAAAACCTGGGGGAGACCTCCTACCCCTTCTTCCTGCACAACGTCTTTGCTGGGCTCGTTCCCCCTTTCTCCAGTTTCTTCTATTCCATCATGAACCATTACCAGATCCACGCCCTCCATCTTCATCCCAACTCCATCCTCCTCTTGTCGATCTTCGCCTTCTACTGCGAGGCGTTTGTGGGGGTGGCGCCCTCCGTCGTGCCGTTTCGCCACTTCTTCTACCTCCGGATGGGTAGCGCCCAGTGCTCTGGGTGTGCCTGCTTCATTGCTGCTAATGGTAGCAATGCGATCTCGAGGGCCGGGAAGAAGGTGGAGGACTTCTAGCACAAGTGGATCTTCATGGACGCCAAGCGCTCCCCCGCCAGTCTGGAGCCGCCGACCGCGTTGCTGGCGAAGCTGGATTGGTGGGCTCACGAGAAGCTCACCGACCCCTAGGCGGAGCAACTGCTGGAGAAGATGCCGGCGGACCTGAAGTTGGAGAAGCTGATGGGGGCCATGATTGTCAGGGAGTTCCAGACGCAGCGCTTGGTTCCGCTCCAGGCGCACTCGCGGCCTCTGTGGGACCTCAAGGGCGCGGATGACAAACGCCGGCTGCACAAAGACAAGCTGTCCGGCGAGGAGCTGAGCAAGGTCATGCGTACCTTGCTAGAGAAGGAACCGGGCCTCCTCCCGATGGCGTATCTCCCGCTGTACCGTCGCGACGACGGAGAGAAGGTAGCCACCGCCATGCCCATATTCAATGAGCGAGGGCTCGTGCCGCCGCAGCCTTCCCAGCCCCCGAGCTCCCCGGTGCCGGTGTCCTCGGGCAAGCACTCCGAGGAGGAGGAGGAGAGGGACACAAAGGCGACCTTGGAAGGGGCGGGGGAGACTTCTCACCCACGGTAGAGCGACCTCCTCTGTGTCCTCTCCGATGATGACGACACCGGTGAGCACCCGGTCAGAGAATTGTCGCGCTCCACCGGGGTCGCCACAGGGTCCGGGGGCACCCCCTTGAGGAAGCCGAAGCAGGGGACCTCGAAGAAGGGCAGGATGATGTCGCTCCCCCGGGGCGACGCCTCCACCTTCTCGCCGGCCGCCAC
Source organism: Triticum urartu (assembly GCF_056163025.1). Taxonomy (NCBI): domain Eukaryota; kingdom Viridiplantae; phylum Streptophyta; class Magnoliopsida; order Poales; family Poaceae; genus Triticum; species Triticum urartu. The sequence goes on along the minus strand of NC_141876.1, from coordinate 355,671,913 downwards.
CGCCGCATAGCCGACCGCCGCACGCTCGTCCGCTCTTGAGAGCGCGGTGGATCTTGTGCACAGGAAACTCACGGGCTCCGCACTCCTGAGTAGGAAGAGGGTGTACGTCGCTGAAGACCAGTAAGTGCTTCACCTTGTCTTTGCTTCCCGCTCTTGATGCAGTACCCAGACATTTTCCTTTTGATGGCAAGCTGACGTCGGCGACGAAGAAGAGGAAGGAGGAGGCTAGGGCCTCTGAGGCCAAGCGGCCTGGCACATTCACGATGACTCTGGTGCGGAAGGAAGAGGCCAACCCATGTCCTCCTGTGACGGGGTTGGCCCCTCAAGGCTTGGGGGCCCAGCCTACAGAAAAGACCGCCTCTGCGGCTAAGTTGACTCCGGAGGCACCCGTCCTCAGCGCGCCTGTTGGGGGTCCGAGGGCTCCGGAGCCCCCGACAGTCCTCGCTGCCGTTGCCTCGCCAGCCCCGATGTTGGTGCTGCCTCCTCTTCAAGCCGCCAAGCAAGCGAACCATGGTTTTCCTGCCATGCTCGGCTCTCAGGAAGCCTTCTCTACACCAGACCGGCTTCGGGCTGATCTTCGGGGCGCCGATTGGCGCGTGGCGGCAGACCGCCTGGGGCTGGTCTTGGGGTAGCTCCAGACTGATGCGCCGGTCAAGGAAGCCTGGGGTCAGGCCGAGGCCACAACCGAGGAGGATAGGAAGGTGGCTGGTGTAGCCGCAACTACTCGACGTAGCGCTGAAGGATGCGGTGATTGCCTAGGAATGTTGTCGTACAACGGAAGTCGAGCTGAAGGCTCTCCGCGATGAGCAGGGTGCCCGCACCCATTAGCTCGAGGAGCAGGAAGAGAAGCTGAAGACCGAGGAGGCCGTGCTCACCGACCGCGGCGCCGAGCTAGAGCAGGCAGCCTAGGAGCAGGCCATGGAGCGCGGTCGCCTGGAGAAGCTAAAGGAGGAGGTGGAGGCGGCCCAGGTATCCCATACCAAGCTCGTCTCCGAGGAGAAAACTCGGCTGGAAGCCAAGGAGAAGCTCCTTGCCGCGGCTGAGAAGGCGGCCGCCATGGGGCGCGACGCCTTCGCGTCCCTTGAGTAGAGGTCTCGCACAGCCCTGCAGTTCCTTTACGAGGAAGAGTATAAGAAGCCGCTGGCGACACCTGAGGAGGGCCCCGCCGAACTGCTCCCCAAGCTTGCCACGGCACTCGAGGGCATCGTCGTCGGGGTGGGCCCATGGTGGAAGGAGAGGCTCACGCGCTTTTTTCCTCAGCCGCGACACGCATCTTCGGCCACCTCCACCTTCAGGACCCCAGCTTCGACCTTGGCGCTCTGCTCGAGCCTGTGGACCCTGAGCTCCATGACGCTGCCGCCGAGACCATGAAGGAACAGGTGGAGGCCTTGCTGCAGAAGTTCCTCTGTGTCGCCCAGCGGCCGTGGCTGACAAGGACGACGGTGACGTCATCGATGACGGTCCTCCCCAGGCAGGTGATGGTGGTGTCCAAGGCTGAGGAAGAGGCTCGAAGGCAGCGCTCCTCCTTACTTTAATCCTGCAGCATTTATCATGCCTCGTGGAGGCGTAAGAACTCATGCTTTTCGACTTTTAAATAACAGTATGTTTTGTAATAATTTGCTTGGGTTCCGTGAATTCCTTTCCATTTGCTTTAGTGCTCTGCGTTAGCAGGGCCCAGCCCCATGTATACCTCAACCGCCATTGGGTCGTCCGGATCACCATGACGAGACCAAGGGGTGAGGGGCTACGTGACCAGTGAGGCTCCTGAGTCGCGATGCTCAGGAGTCCCTCTTGACGTACAAACAACCCTTGGGAAGGATATGTGAGTGTAGGTTTTAGCATTCTGTGTCGGCAGGGCCCGGTCCCGTGCATACCTCAGCTGCCATTGGGTCGTTCGGATCACCAGGATGAGACCAAGGGGTGAGGCGCTATGTGACCAGTGAGGCTCCTGAGTCGCGATGCTTAGGAGATCCCCTTGATGTACGAACAAACCTCCATACCTTTCCTTGCCGAGCTCTCGCTCGGAAGGGGCGCGCGAAGACCAGGTCCAAGGGACCTGGTGAGGTGGCGTACGCCAGGCATGACCTGAGCGTAGCCCTCATGCCCAGCGCCCTCGCGCAACCCTCCCGAGGGAAAGCGGTGTGGTGAGGCTGAGCACCGAGCCTGGTGGCTCTCCTGAGGTTACCGCAGCCGTCAGGCTACCCTCAGTTGTTAATTCACCAGCGCGGAGCATGGTGCTTCCGCTCTTGCACGGGCATAGCCGCTCCTCGACAGTGTCGTCCGCCAGCGCGGAGGATGGGGCTTCCACTGGTACGTGGGTGGGAGCTCCCTCTGAGAGGAGGCTCCGGGGCGTGTACAGCCCCGCACTGACACGTGGCTTGCACGACAAGGCTGGAGGAGGTGTGTATGGGCACTCGTGAGCCCGTGCGGGACTCACGAGGCCCTACCTCAAGGCGGGTTGCGCCTGAATTTGATTTGGAACACTTTTGATGGTCCTGCAAGGTGGTTAGGTGACCTGCACCGAGTGAATTCCCTGAGGTTATCACATGAGAAGGCCAAACACAAACGACCCCAAGAGGTGACGTGAATGAGGCCGGCCCGCCAGACAGAGCTTAGTCATTGGGTTTGTTGATGCTGCAAGGACGGACCCAAGCACAGACGCCGTGCCCAGTCATCTCCTACGAAGGTCCTGAAGAAAGACAACCGGCGCGCGGCTCCTGCGACGGCGAGGCATCGAGTCACGTGCCCTAACTTATCCGCCCCCGATTAGCTCATGTGAGAACAAGGCACCAAGGACCATGGGAGGTGACGTGCATGGGGGCTGGCTCGTGAGCCAGAGCTCAGTCACTTGGGTTTAGCGACACTGCAGGGATGGACCCGAGCACAAACGCTGTGCCAGTCCTTAATCATGAGGCGGTTGTCGGTGGGTCTGCAAGGGCATACGACGTTCATGGCGATGAAGCACCGGACAGGCAGGTGAGAATCATAAAGCAACTCATGGAAGAGGGTAAAGCTAGTTCTGATAGATGCAAAGAACAATACATGCCGCAGGGACAGACCCACACGGCTTGGGGATGATGCAGCCCGAGGGGCGCCCCTAACTAAACAAACAAAAAAATGTCACCTGACATCGTTGCTGAAGAAGTGTTGAGGTAGCTGAAGACGCGTGCTGCAGAAGTCGCTCCTCACGAGTTGCCCAAATCATGAGCCTCGCGAGGCTATGGAGGTCTAGGGAGCTCCTGAGGATCCATCGCCATCTCTGACAGGATCGCCTGGTGCTTGGCCACATGAGCCGCCAGGATGTTCCGCATGTGGTGCTGGTGCACCGCAGCCTGATACATCCATTTTGCATCATGTTTTCTTACTGTTATTTATAATGTTTTTATCCATAATAATTCTTTTTGGAGTAATTCTAATGCCTTTTCTCTCATAATTTGCAAGGTACACACCAAGAGGGAGAATTCCGGCAGCTGGAAATCGGGACCTGGAAAAGCTACGTCAGGCTACCTATTCTGCAGTTCTCCAAACAAGCTGAAACTTCATGAGGATTTTGTATGGAATATATAAGAATTATTGGAGCCAATAAGTACCAGAGGGGGCCCACCAGGTGGGCACAACCCACCTGGGAGCGCTAGGGAGCCCAGGCGCGCCCTAGTGGGTTGTGCTCCCCCTCGGCCCAGCTCCGGTGCCCATCTTTTGGTATACAAGTCATTTTGACCTAGAAAAAATAAGGAGAGGACTTCTGGGATGAAGCGCCGCTGCCTCAAGGCGGAAGTTGGGCAGGAGCACTTTTGCCCTCCGGCGGAGCGATTCCGCCGGGGGAACTTCCCTCCCGCAGGGGGAAATCATCGTCATCATCATCAACAACAACTCTCCCATCTCGGGGAGGGAAATCTCCATCAACATCTTCAATAACACCATCTCCTATCAAACCGTAGTTCATCTCTTGTGTTCAATCTTGTTACCGGAACTATAGATTGGTACTTGTAGGTGACTAGTAGTGTTGATTACATCTTGTAGTTGATTACTATATGGTTTATTTGGTGGAAGATTATATGTTCAGATCCATTATGCTATTTAATACTCCTCTGATCATGAGCATGTTTATCATTTATGAGTAGTTACTTTTGTTCTTGAGGTCATGGGAGAAATCATGTTGCAAGTAATCATGTGAAATTGATATGCGTTCGATATTTTGATAGTATGTATGTTGTTATTCCCTTAGTGGTGTCATGTGAACGTCGACTAAATGAAAGTCCACCATATTTGGACCTAAGGGAATGCATTGTGGAGTAGCAATTAGATGATGGGTTGCGAGAGTGACAGAAGCTTAAACCCCAGTTTATGCGATATTCCGTAAGGGACTGATTGGATCCAAAAGTTTAATGCTATGGTTAGGATTTATTCTTAATACTTTTCTCGTAGTTGCAGATGCTTGAGGGAGGGTTAATCATAAGTAGGAGGTTTGTTCAAGTAAGAACAACACCTGCACGGGTCCACCCACATATCAAATTATCAAAGTAGCGAACACAAATTAAACCAGCATGATGAAAGTGACTAGATGAAATTCCCGTGTCCTCTCAAGAACGCTTTTCTTATCATAAGAGACCATTTTGGCTTGTCCTTTGCCTCAAAAGGATTGGACTACCTTGCTGCACTTTTGTTACTACTATCATTACTTGCTCGTTACAAATTATCTTGCTATCAAACTACTCTGCTACTTACAATTTCAGCACTTGCAGACATTACCTTACTGAAAACTACTTGTCATTTCCTTCTGCTCCTCATTGGGTTCAACACTCTTAATTATTGAAAAGTGCTACAATTGACCCCCTATACTTGTGGGTCATCAAGGCTATTTTCTGGCGCCGTTGCCGGGGAGTGAAGAGCCTTTGGTAAGGAAACATTTATATAGTGTGCTGAAATTTATTGTCACTTGTTACTATGGAAAACAATCCTTTGAGGGGTTTGTTCGGGGTATCTTCACATCATCTGGAACCACAATTAGCTACCCCTCAACCTACTGCACCTACTGAAAATATTGAATATGAAATTCCTTCGGGTATGATAGAACAACTGCTAGCTAATCCTTATGCAGGAGATGGAACCGAACATGCTGATATGCACTTGATATATGTAGAACAAATTTGTGGATTGTTTAAGCTTGCAGGTTTACCCGGAGATAAAGTTATGAAGAAGGTTTTCCCTTTATCTTTGAAGGGAAATGCATTGGCACGGTATAGGCTATCTAGTGATATTGGATCTTGGAATTGGAATCATTTGAAATTGGAGTTCAACCAAAATTTTTATCCTATGCATCTAGTTCATCGTGATCAGAATTATATTTATAATTTTTGGCCTCATGAAGGAGAAAGTATCGCTCTAGCTTGGGGGAGGCTTATGTAATGCACCTGCTACATTTCAAAGATGTATTACTGCTATATTCTTTGACTTTTGTGAAAAGATTGTTGAGGTTTTCATGGATGAATTTTCTATTTATAGGAACTCTTTTGATGATTGTTTAAGCAATCTTGATCATGTTTTGGCGAGATGTGAACAAACAAATCTTGTCTTGAATTGGGAGAAGTGCCACTTTATGGTTAATGAAGGCATTGTCTTGGGTCATAAATTTTTAGAAAGAGGTATTGAAATGGACCAAGCTAAGGTTGATGCAATTGAGAAAATGCCATGTCCTAAAGATATAAAAGGTATTCGTAGTTTCTTAGGTCATGCTGGTTTCTATAGGAGATTTATCAAAGACTTTTCCAAAAATTCTAGGCCTCTTACTAGTCTCTTGTAGAAGGATATTCCTTTTGTTTTTGATGATGATTGTTTAGAAGCCTTTGAAACACTTAAGAAAGCTTTAGTTTCTGCATCTATTATTCGACCACCTGATTGGAGCTTGCCTTTTGAAATTATGTGTGATGCTAGTGATTATGCTGTTGGTGCTATTCTAGATCAAACAGTTGATAAGAAATTGAATGTTAGTGCTCAAAGAAATTATGCTACTACTGAAAAAGAATTCTTGGTAGTGGTGTTTGCTTGTGATAAATTTAGACCTTATATTGTTGATTCCAAAGTAACTGTTCACACAAACCATGGTGCTATTAAATATCTTATGGAAAATAAAGATGCTAAACCTAGACTTATTCGATGGGTTCTCTTGTTACAAGAATTTGATTTACATATCATTGATAGAAAAGGAGCTGAGAACCTAGTAGCTAATAATTTATCTAGGCTTGAAAATGTACTTGATGACCCACTACCTATTGATGATAGTTTTCCTGATGAGAAGTTAGCTGCAATAAATGTTTCTCATGGTATTCCTAGGTATGCTGATTATGCTAATTACATTGTTGCTAAATATTTACCACCTAGCTTTACCTAAAAACAAAAGAAAAAATTCTTCTATGATTTAAGACATTACTTTTGGGATGATACACATCTTTATAAAGAAGGAGTAGATGGTATTATTAGACGTTGTGTACCTGAGCATGAGCATGGACAAATCCTATGGAAATGTCACTCCGAAGCTTATGGAGGGCATCATGCTGGAGATAGAACTGCTCATAAGGTATTGCAATATGGATTTGATTGTCCTACTCTCTTCAAGGATGCCCGTAAGTTCATCTTATCTTGTGATGAATGCCAAAGAATAGGTAATATCGGTAAGCATCAGGAAATGCCTTGAATTATACACTTTCTATTGAACCATTTGATGTTTGGGGATTTGATTACATGGGACCTTTTCCTTCCTCTAATGGGTATACACATATTGTGGTTGATGTTGATTATGTCACTAAATGGCTAGAAGCTATTCCAACCAGTAGTGCTGATCACAACACCTCTATTAAAATGCTTAAGGAAGTTATTTTCCCAAGGTTTGGAGTGCCTAGATATTTAATGACTGATGGTGGTTCACACTTTATTCATGGTGCTTTCCGTAAAATGCTTGCCATGTATGATGTTAATCATAGAATTGCAACACCCTATCATCCTAGGTCTACTGGTCAAGTTGAACTTGGCAATAGAGAAATAAAATTAATTTTGCAAAAGACTATTAATAGGTCCAGGAAGAATTGGTCTAAGAAATTAGGTGATGCACTTTGGGCTTATAGAACATCATATAAAAACCCTATGTGTATGTCTCCTTATAAAATGGTTTATGGAAAAGCATCTCATTTGCCTCTTGAGTTAGAACATAAAGCATATTGGGCAATCAAAGAACTCAATTATGATTTCAAACTTGCTGGTGAAAAGTGGTTATTTGATATTAGTTCTCTAGATGAATGACCCAAGCTTATTAAAATGCAAAATTATTCAAAGAAAAAGTAAAAACATGGCATGACAAAAGAATTCAAAAGCGTGAGTTTAAAGTCGGAGAATATGTTCTTTTGTACAACTCTCGTTTCAGATTCTTTGCAGGAAAACTCCTCTCAAAATGGGAAGGCCCATATGTCATCGACGAGGTTTATCGGTCTGGAGCCATCAAAATAAATAATTCCGAAGGTACTAACCCGAAGGTTGTCAATGGGAAACAAACAAAGCATTATATCTCAGGTATGCCTATTAATGTTGAAAGTAATATTATCCAAACTTCGACACCGGAAGAACACATAAAATAGTCCTTCCGGAACACTCCAGAATTGTGAAAATAAGGAGGTACGTGATACAGTAAGTAAACGGACTCCAAAAAATCCGCAAAAATAATTTTTATCCATTTTGGAACATTTAAGAATTTTGGGAATAAAGAAACTTCCAGGAAGCACCCCCTAGTGGGCACAAGACACCAGCCTGGCGCGCCCAGGTGGGTTTTGCCCACCTGGGACACCTTCTATACTCCGTCTTTCTACCATATACTTGTCCTCCAAGATAAAGAAAAATCTATATATACTTCCCTAACCTGTTGATCACCGTATCGCGGAGAAATCCTCTGTTCTCTTTTCTTGCTGTTTTCTGTCAGATCTGTCGGGCCATGCATCATGTCTTCTTCTTCCTCCAACAATGGAGAAGAGGATGCTTGGTTGATGAAGATCGAGTTGAAGAGAGAAGAGATCGTGGAAGCCGTCGGAGGAGATGAGAGCAAGGAGGTTACCGTAGATCAGCCTTCGGTCTTCGAACAATTGCTGCCAGCTGAAGAGGATGAGGAAGATATCCTTAAACCTTACCTTACTCATGTTACTCCTGCTGAGATTGAAGACTTTCGCATTATTGAGATAGTTCACATACAAAATAAGTATCTCGCCCGTGAAAATATTCTTCATCAAGAGCACATCACCCATCTCCAGAGCGTCATCCGTTGATTGGAAAATCTCTTGATCCTTAAGGACAGAATCACTTCATCACCACCATCATCATCTTCATCACCAATGGGTATGGGCACTCACCATGGCTTCCGCCAAGCTTGGGGGAGGTGCCCCGGTGTCGTATCATCCCACTATCTTTTTGCTTTTACTTATTTTAGTTCGATCCTTTTGCTTTAGATGAATACAAGTTTAGTTTGATCCTTTCTTATTTGAGAGTTTGCTTAGTGATCTATCGATCCTGGTAATCGTGTGCAAGTTATATAATAAGGCTTAGTATGAGTTTTTGATTTCTTTACTTTCATCTTTCAAATAAAAGAAAATAAATAAGAAAGGAAAGAAACAAAATAAAGGAAGTAAATAAAGAAAATATTATGTACTAATCCTATGGTAGGTGATGGCACCACATAAGGAAAAGTATAAGTAGAAAATTTTATTAGAGATTGACAAACATAACATTAGTCAATGATGCAACTCATGAAAGAATTAATAAGGGAAGATAAGATTCACATATAAATATACTATCCTAGAAGTCTTTTGTGATTGTGAGCCCTCATCAAAATATTATATGCCAAAATTGTTGACGTTGGACAAGGAAGAAAACTTAATGATTTGTGTTTGTCCATATCACATAGAAGCCATATTGGCATAGATCCTTCAACATGTGGTGCTTGCCCCTATCTTTGCTAGCCAAAAATTCCGCACTAAGTAGACTTACTACTTGTGCATCCAAAAACCATTAAACCCAAATCTTATTTTCAAGTGTCCACCATACCTACCTAGGGATTGAGCAAGATCCCTCAAGTAAGTTGTCATCAGTGCAAAAAGGCAAAAAAATTGCTTCTAAAAGTGTGAGATCATTTAGTGTAAGTGAAAATTGAGCATTGCACGAACTTGTGATGGTGAAGAATAAAAGCGACAGACTGCATAATAAAGGTCGCTATCTTAAGGGGCAATGCAACGTGACGTTCTTTTGCACTAAGGGGTTGAGCATACAAAAAAATAAGCGCATGGCAACCTCTGCCTCCCTTTGCGAAGAGCCTATATTTTACTTTTATGTATTTACTTTTATGCAAAGAGTCAAAGTTTTCCTTCTATTCCTTTTTATTTTTCTCCTTTGGCAAGCATCATGTGGTGAGGAAAGATCTAGGCACATATGTCGAGTTGAATATGGGTGGAATGAGTTATTATTGTTGACATCACCCTTGAGGTGAGTATGTTGGGAGGCGAAACCATAAGCCCCTATCTTTCTATATGTCCCGTTGAAAGGTTTTGCTCATGGGTACGAGGTGAGTGTTAGCAATCATAGAAGACTATATGATGGTTGAGTATGTGGAATTTCCTAAAGGCTCCGACACGTGACCCTTCCTGAACAAATGATGAATTGTAGTTGCAAAGTTGACTAAGAACATAGTTTGTTAGTTTCTAATAGAGTTTTTTGCTTTATACTTTGATTGTATGATGAACTATTACTTATTCATGAGAAGTATATGATATAAGTTCTATGATAAAAGTCCCATGATTAATTTTGTTGTTGTTATACTAATGAACATGATGCTTCTATGTCCGTATTTTGTTTTTATCGACAATTCTCTCTCAAAGCATGTGGACATGTTTTTCGATTTTGGTTTTCGCTTGAGGACAAGCGAGGTCTAAGCTTGGGGGAGTTGATACATCCATTTTGCATCATGTTTTCTTACTATTATTTATAATGTTTTTATCCATAATAATGCTTTTTGGATTAATTCTAATGCCCTTTCTCTCATAATTTACAAGGTACACACCAAGAGGGAGAATACCGACAGCTGGAAATCGGGACCTGGAAAAGCTACATCCGGCTACCTATTCTGCACAACTCCAAACAAGCTGAAACTTAACAAGGATTTTTTATGGAATATATAAGAATTATTGGAGCCAATAAGTACCAGAGGGGACCCACCAGGTGGGCACAATCCACCTAGGCGCGCTAGGGAGCCCAGGCGTGCCTTGGTGGGTTGTGCTCCCCTCGGCCCACCTATGGTTCCCATATTTTGGTATATATGTCATTTTGACCTAGAATAAAATAAGGAGAGGACTTTCGGGATGAAGCGCCGCCGCCTCGAGGTGGAACTTGGGCAGGAGCACTTTTGCCCTCCGGCGGAGCGATTCTGCCGGGGGAACTTCCCTCCCAGAGGGTGAAATCATCGTCATCATCATCACCAACAACTCTCCCATCTTGGGGAGGGCAATATCCATCAACATCTTCAACAACACCATCTCCTCTCAGACCCTAGTTCATCTCTTGTGTTCAATCTTGTTACCAGAACTATAGATTCGTACTTGTGGATGACTAGGAGTGTTGATTACATCTTGTAGTTGATTACTATATGGTTTATTTGGTGGAAGATTATATGTTCAGATCCATTATGCTATTTAATACTTCTCTGATGATTAGCATGTTTATCAGTTGTGAGTAGTTACTTTTGTTCTTGAGGTCACGGGAGAAATCATGTTGCAAGTAATCATGTGAAATTGATATGCCTTCGATATTTTGATAGTATGTATGTTGTGATTCCCTTAGTGGTGTCATGTGAACGTCAACTACATGACACTTCACCATATTTGAGCCTAAGGGAATGCATTGTGGATTATCAATTAGATGATGGGTTGCGAGAGTGACAGAAGCTTAAACCCCAGTTTATGCGATATTCCGTAAGGGACCGATTGGATCCAAAAGTTTAATGCTATGGTTAGAATTTATTCTTAATACTTTTCTCATAGTTGCAGATGGTTGTGGGAGGGTTAATCATAAGTAGGAGGTTTGTTCAAGTAAGAACAACACCTAAGCACCGGTCCACCCACATATCAAATTATCAAAGTAGCGAACACAAATTATACCAACATGATGAAAGTGACGATATGATATTCCCGTGTATCCTCAAGAATGCTTTGCTTACTATAAGAGACCGTTTTGGCATGTCCTTTGCCTCAAAAGGATTGGGCTACCTTGTTGCAGTTTTGTTACTACTATCATTACTTGCTCGTTACAAATTATCTTGCTATCAAACTACTCTGCTACTTACAATTTCAGAACTTGCAGACATTACCTTGCTGAAAACTACTTGTCATTTCCTTCTGCTCCTCGTTGGGTTCGACACTCTTACTTATCGAAAAGAGCTACAATTGATCCCCAATGGGTCATCACAGCCCTATTCAGCAAATCGAAAGGCATGTGAACGTAGCTGTGAGGGGGGCCCTCGCATGGGCCAACATTAGACGGCCAGAAGAGCTCCTGAGACGCAGCTCTGTTGAGCCTTGGGATGTTAACGCAGGCGCGCAGCTCGCTGGCCTCGCTGGGGGAGGGCGCTGTGCTGGATGGTGCGGGCAACGCTTGCCTCGCATGGCTCTTGCCCCCTGAAGCTCCTCAATCGCCTTGGTGATGAACTCCTGAGCGTCTGGCGCCTCGCGGAAGCGCGCGTTAAAGCACGCCTCCACATGGTGCCCGAACGCCTCCCTCGTGACGCTGGCCAGGTCAGAGGCCCTCCAGGGGAGAGCCCCCGAGCCCAGCCTGAGAGGGACGCCGGGTGCGCCTTCCTATGTGAGAGGGGAAGGCACCCCGTCTATGGGCGCAGGTCCTGAGGCAGGGCCACCAGACACTTCGCCCTCCTGAGGTCCTTGGCGGAGCAGCTGCTTCTTCTTCTTGGGGACAACCTCACGAGGGTAGACAACGCCCTCATCATCTGGGTCCTTAACAGCCGCAGCCTGGTAGGCACGCTCGAGAGAGCACACCGCGTCCTTCTTGTCGCAGGCGACCATGATGATCCGCAGCTCCCTAACATCTTGACGACGTTGTAGCCATGATGAGTCGCATCCATGAACTTGGCCATGGCCGGATACCCAAGGATGGCATTGTACGGGAGGCGAATGTGAGCAACATCGAAGTCGATGAGCTTAGTGCGGTGGTTTTTGCGCTTGCCGAAGGTGACATGGAGGCTGATCTTCCCTATCGGGTGGTGGAGCCGTCGGTCACTCCTGAGAAAGGCTTGGTAGCTGAAGCTGGTCATAGGGCACCTGGAGCCTGTTGAACGTCTCGAATAAGAGAACATTGAGCCCTGCGCTGCCATCGATGAGTGCCTTGGTGACGAGGACGTTGCAGATGGTAGGCAAGCAGAGCATCGGGAGGGTGCCGGCTCTTGTCGCGCACTTGGGCAGGTCTGTAGAGTCGAAGGTGATGGCATACTTGGACCACCTGAGTGGACACGTCGCCTTGAGCTTGGGGAGGGCCGTGTTCACCTCACGAGCGAACTGCTTGAAGATGTGATGAGAGGCAGGGGCCTGAGCGCCGCCTAGGATGCAAGCGATGGAGCGAGGCTCTTGGAAGCCCCCGGCCCCATCGTCTTGGTGGTGGTCATCATTCCTTCTTAGACGTGGCGGTAGCGAAGGGAGGCCAGCATTTCCCTGGGGGCGATCCTTGCGAGGCTCCTCCAGGCGCCCTCGCGAGGCTGGCCCTGCCTGCGGTCCTCACGAGGCTGACCGTGCCAGTTCTCGCAGGGGTCGTGGTTGTCCCAGCGTCCTCCACCTGGGCCTCCTCCACGGTTGTAGCCTAGGTCGTTGCACTCGGGGCAGTGACCAAGGCGCCCGTCATGGATGGCCCTGAGCTCCTAGCAGTTGTTGGTGTTGTGGTTGTGCACATTGTGGAAGATGTGGAACGGCCGGTTGCCCTTGGATGACTCCGGGTGGTCGCAGTTGCGCTTCATCTCTGGCTCGGCCGTGAGCACGGCTGGCCCCTTGCGCTTCACATCCTTGGCCTTGGTCTTCTTGTCTTCTGGGTTGACCTCTGGAAGCTCCAGGAGGGAGAGGTGACCTTCCTCGGCTCTCGCACACTTGGTTTCCATGTTGAACATCTCCAGAGCCATACACATGTCCTCGTGTATGGCGAGGTCCTCCTTCATCTTGATGTCGTGGACGCCATCGGTGAACGCTGAGATGATGGCCTTGTCTAACACCTTGGGGATCTTGAGGCGAACACAGTTGAAGCGTTGGATGAATTTGTGCAAGGTCTCTCCTGGCTGCTGATACGTCTCCAACGTATCTATAATTTTTGATTGTTCCATGCTATTATATTATCTGTTTTGGATGTGTATGGGCATTATGATACACTTTTGTATTATTTTTGGGACTAACCTATTAACCGAAGGCCCAGTGCAAATTTCTGTTTTTTTGCCTATTTCAGTGTTTCGTGGAAAAGGAATATCAAACGGAATGAAACCATCGCGAGGATCTTTTTTGGAACAAACGCAATCCAGGAGACTTGGAGTGGATGTCAAGGAAGCAGTAAGGCGGCCACGAGGTAGGGCGGCGCGCCCAGGGGGGCCAGGTGCGCCCCCACCCTCGTGGGCCCCTCGCAGCTCCACCGACCTACTTCTTTCGCCTATATATACTCTTATACCCTGAAAACATTGAGGGGAGCCACGAAACCACTTTTTCAGCGCCGCAACCTTCTGTACCCGTGAGATCTCATCTGGGGACCTTTTTTGGCAATCTTCCAGAGGGGGATTCAATCACAGAGGGCTTCTACATCAACACCATAGCCTCTTCGATGATGTGTGAGTAGTTTACCATAGACCTTCAGGTCCATAGTTATTAGCTAGATGGCTTCTTCTCTCTCTTTGGATCTCAATACAAAGTTCTCGATGTTCTTGGAGATCTATTCGATGTAATTCTTTTTGCAGTGTGTTTGCCGAGATTTGATGAATTGTGGGTTTATGATTAAGATTATCTATGAACAATATTTGATTCTTCTCTGAATTCTTATTTGCATGATTTGATATCTTTGCAAGTCTTTTTGAATTATTAGTTTGGTTTGGCCTACTAGATTGATCTTTCTTGCAATGGGAGAACTGCTTGGCTTTGGGTTCAATATTGCGGTGTCCTTTCCCAACGACTGTAGGGGAAGCAAGGCACGTACTGTATTGTTGCCATCGAGGATAAAAAGATGGGGTTTATATCATGTTGCTTGAGTTTATCCATCTACATCATGTCATCTTACCTAATGTATTACTCTATTCTTATGAACTTAATACCCTAGATGCATGCTGGATAGCGGTCGATGTGTGGAGTAATAGTAGTAGATGCAGAATCGTTTCAGTCTACTTGACACGGACGTGATGCCTATGTTCATGATCATGCCTAGATATCATCATAACTATGCGCTTTTCTATCAATTGCTCGGCAATAATTTGTTCACCCCCCGTATATATGCTATCTTGAGAGAAGCCACTAGTGAAACCTATGGCCCCCGGGTCTACTTTACATCATATTATTTTCCCCATCAACTAGCTATTTCTGTCGCCGTTTATTTTGCAATATTTACTTTTCAATCTATACAACAAAAATACCAAAAAAAATTATCTTATTATCTCTATCAGATCTCACTTTCGTAAGTGACCGTGAAGGGATTGACAACCCCTTTATCGCGTTGGTTGCGAGGCTCTTGTTTGTTTGTGCAGGTACTAGGTGACTTGTGTGTAGTCTCCTACTGGATTGATACCTTGGTTCTCAAAAACTGAGGGAAATACTTACGCTACTTTGTTGCATCACCCTTTCATCTTCAAGGGAAAACCAACGCATGCTCAAGAGGTAGCAAGAATGATTTCTGGCGCTGTTGCCATGGAGATCTACGCAAAGCCAAGACATACCAAGTACCCATCACAAACTATTATCCCTCACATTAAATTATTTGCCATTTGCCTCTTGTTTTCCTCTCCCCCACTTCACCCTTGCCGTTTTATTTGCATCTTTTCCGTTTGCCCTTTTTCCGTTTGTCTCTTTTCTCTTGCCTCTGGTGTGATTGTTTGTTGGATTGATTGTTTGTCATGATGGCTCAAGATAATACTAAATTATGTGACTTTTCCAATACCAACAATAATGATTTATTAGCACTCTGATTTCTCCTCTTACCGATGTTGAATCTTGTGAAATTAATACTGCTTTGCTGAATCTTGTCATGAAAGATCAATTTGCTGGCCTTCCTAGTGAAGATGTTGCTACTCATCTAAACAACTTTGTTGATTTATGTGATATGCAAAATAATAAAGATGTGGATAATGATATTGTTAAATTGAAGCTATTTCCGTTTTCTCTTAGAGATCGTGCTAAAACTTGGTTCTCTTCTTTGCCTAAAAATAGTATTGATTCATGGAATAAGCGCAAAGATGCTTTTATCTCTAAGTATTTTCCTCCCGCTAAGATCATCTCTCTTATAAATGATATTATGAACTTTAAGCAACTTGATCATGAGCATGTTGCACAAGCTTGGGAGAGGTTGAAATTAATGATACGTAATTGCCCTACACATGGTTTGAAATTATGGATGATTATACATAATTTTTATGCTGGATAGAATTTTGCTTCTAGAAATCTTTTAGATATGGCCGCGGGAGGCACTTTTATGGAAATCACTTTAGGAGAAGCTACTAAACTCCTAGATAATATTATGGCTAATTATTCTCAATGGCACACCGAAAGATCTACTAATAAAAAAGTTAATGCGATAGAAGAGATTAATGTTTTGAGTGGAAAGATGGATGAAGTTATGAAATTGTTTGCTAATAAGAGTGCTTCTTCTGATCCTAATGATATGCCTTTGTCCACTTTGACTGAGAATAATAATGAATCTATGGATGTGAATTTTGTTGGTAGGAACAATTTTGGTAACAACGTGTATAGAGGAAATTTCAATTCTAGGCCATTTCCTAGTAATTCCTCTAATAATTATGGTAATTTCTACAACAACTCTTATGGAAATTTTAATAATATGCCCTTTGATTTTGAAACTAGTGTTAAAGAATTTATGAATCCGCAAAAGAATTTTAATGCTTTGCTTGAAGAAAAATTGCTTAAGATTGATGAGTTGGCTAGGAACGTGGATAGAATTTCTCTTGATGTTGATTATTTGAAACTTAGATCTATTACACCTAAGCATGATATCAATGAGTCTCTCAAAGCCATGAGAATTTCCATTGATGAGTGCAAAGAAAGAACCGCTAGGATGCGTGCTAAAAAGGATTGCTTTGTGAAGGCGTGTTCTTCTAGCTTTCATGATAATAATGATGAAGCTCTAAAAGTGATTGGTGTGTCTCCTTTTAAATCTTTGTTTGCCAATATGAATCTTAATAAAGATGGGACTCGAGATGAGTCAACTTTAGTTAGAAGGCGTCCCAATGATTCGGAGTTATTAGATCTTGATGCAAAAATTGGTAAAAGTGGGATTGAAGAGGTCAAAACTTTACCTACCAATGAACCCACTATTTTGGATTTCAAGTAATTTAATTATGACAATTGCTCTTTGATAGATTTTATTTCCTTGTTGCAATCCGTGCTAAATTCTCATCATGCTTATGATCAAAACAAAGCTTTTACTAAACACATCGCTGATGCTTTGATGCAATTCCATAAAGAAAAGCTTGAACTAGAAGTTTCTATTCCTAGAAAACTTTATGATGAGTGGGAAACTACTATTAAAATTAAGATTAAATATTATGAATGCTATGCTTTATGTGATTTGGGTGCTAGTGTTTCCACAATTCCAAAAACTTTGTGTGATGTGTTAGGTTTCCGTGAATTTGATGATTGTTCTTTAAACTTGCATCTTGCGAATTCCACCATTAAGAAACCTATGGGAAGGATTAATGATGTTCTTATTGTTGCAAATAGGAATTATGTGCCCGTATATTTCATTCTTCTTGATATAGATTGCAATCCTACATGTCCTATTATTCTTGGTAGACCTTTCCTTAGAATGATTGGTGCAATTATTGACATGAAAGAAGGAAATATTAGATTCCAATTTCCATTAAGGAAAGGCATGGAACACTTTCCTAGAAAGAAAATTAAATTACCTTATGATTCTATTATGAGAGCCACCTATGGATTGCATACAAAAGATGATAATACCTAGATACATTCTTGTTTTTATGCCTACCTAGGGGCGTTAAACGATAGCGCTTGTTGGGAGGCAACCAAATTTTATTTTTGTTCCTTGCTTTCTGTTCCTGTTTAGCAATAAATAAATCACCTATCCTCTGTTATGATTGTGTCTTTTATGTTTTAATTAGTGTTTGTGCAAAGTAAAGCCTTTAGGATCTCCTTGGATGATTGTTATTTGATCTTGCTGAAAAAAACAGAAAGTATGCGCTCACGAGAATAATTTTCATTTTTAACCAGAGAGTGATAAAATACTTATTCCAACTACAGTAGATCTATATACAAATTATTTAGGATGTCCAAATTTCTCAGGATTTTTGGAGTTACAGAATATTCGAAACCTATAGATTACTATAGACCATTCTGTTTTTGACAGATTCTGTTTTTCGTGTGTTGTTGGCTTATTTTGATAAATCTATGGATAGTATCGGGGGGTATGAACCATAGAGAAGTTGGAATACATTTGGCTTAACACCAATATAAATAAAGAGTGAGTTTATTACAATACCTTAAAGTAGTGGTTTGTTTTCTTATACTAACGGAGCTCATGAGATTTTCTGTTGAGTTTTGTGTCGTGAAGTTTTCAAGTTTTTGGGTAAAGATTTGATGGATTTCGGAACAAGGAGTGGCAAGATACTAAGCTTGGGGATGCCCAATTCACCCCAAGGTAAAATTCAAGGACAACCAAAAGCCTGAGCTTGGGGATGCCCCGGAAGGCATCCCCTCTTTCATCTTCATCTATCGGTAACTTTACTTGAGGCTATATTTTTATTCACCACATGATATGTGTTTTGCTTGGAGCGTCTTGTATGATTTGAGTCTTTGATTTTTAGTTTACCACAATTATCCTTGCTATACACACCTTTTGGGCGAGACACACATGAATCAGAATTTATTAGAATACTCTATGTGCTTCACTTATATCTTTTAACCTAGATAATTTTGCTCTAGTGCTTCACTTATATCTTTTTAGAGCACAGTGGTGGTTTTATTTTTTTAGAAATTATTGATCTCTCTTGCTTCACTTATATTATTTTGAGAGTCTTTTAGAACATCATGGCAATTTGCTTTGGTTATGAAATTAGTCCTAATATGATAGACATCTAGGATGGGTATAATAAAAACTTTCATATAGAGTGCATTAAATGTTATGAGAAGTTTGATTCTTGATAGTTGTTTTGAGATATAAAGGTGGTAATATTAAAGTTGTGCTAGTTGAGTAATTATGGAATTGAGAAATACTTGTGTTGAAGTTGCCAAGTCCCATAGCATGCACGTATGGTAAACGTTGTGTGACAAATTTGAAGCATGAGGTGTTCTTTGATTGCTTTCCTTGTGAGTGGCGACCGGGGACGAGCGATGGTCTTTTCCTACCAATTTATCCCCCTAGGAGCATGCGCGTAGTGCTTGGTTTTGATGATATGTAGATTTTTGCAATAAGTATATGAGTTCTTTAGGACTAATGTTGAGTCCATGGATTATACGCACTCTCACCCTTCCATCATTTCTAGCCTCTTCGGTACCGTGCATTGCCCTTTCTCACCTCGAGAGTTGGTGCAAACTTCGCTGGTGCATCCAAACCCCGTGATATGATAGGCTCTATCACACATAAGCCTCCTTATATCTTTCTCAAAACAGCCACCATACCTACCTATTATGGCATTTCCATAGCCATTCCGAGATATATTGCCATGCAACCTTCCACCGTTCCGCTTATTATGACATGATCCATCATTGTCATATTGCCTTGCATGATCATGTAGTTGACATCGTATTTGTGCCAAATCCACCTTCATAAATCTTTCATACATGTCACTCTTGATTCATTGCATATCCCGGTACACTACCGGAGGCATTCACATAGAGTCACATTTTGATCTAAGTATCGAGTTGTAATTCTTGAGTTGTAAAGTAAATAGAAGCGTGATGATTTTCATTATTAGAGCATTGTCCCATGTGAGGAAATTTCTTCGAATAAAAAAAGAGAGAAAGGCCATAAAAAAGAGAGACCCAAAAAATGAGAGAAAAAGAGAGAAGGGGCAATGTTACTATCCTTTTTCCACACATGTGCTTCAAAGTAGCACCATGATCTTCGTGATAGAGAGTCTCTTATGTTGTCACTTTCATAT
The DNA here is from genome assembly GCF_056163025.1 of Triticum urartu. Taxonomy (NCBI): domain Eukaryota; kingdom Viridiplantae; phylum Streptophyta; class Magnoliopsida; order Poales; family Poaceae; genus Triticum; species Triticum urartu. The sequence continues at coordinate 355,652,517 of NC_141876.1, read as the reverse complement.
ACTACTGGGAATTTTTCATTATAGAACTTGGCTTGTATATTCCGACAATGGGCTTCCTTAAATGCCCTAGGTCTTCATGAGCAAGCAAGTTGGATGCACACCCACTTAGTTTCTTTTGTTGAGCTTTCATATATTTATAGGTCTAGTGCATCTGTTGCATGGCAATCCCTACTCATTGCATTGACATCAGTTGATGGGCATCTCCATTGCCTGTTGATTAGCCACGTCAATGTGAGACTTTCTCCTTTTTTTCTCCACACAACCTCCATCATCATATTCTATTCCACCCATAGTGCTATATCCATGGCTCGCGCTCATATATTGCGTGAAAGTTGAAAGAGTTTGAAAAGACTAAAGTATGAAACAATTTCTTGGCTTGTCATCGGGGTTGTGCATGATGGGAGCATTTTGTGTGACAAAAATGAAGCATGGCCAAACTATATGATTTTGTAGGGATAAGCTTTCTTTGGCTATGTTATTTTGATAAGACGTGAGTGCTTAGTTGGCATTGCTTGAAGTATTATTATTTTTATGTCAATATTAAACTTCTGTCTAGAATTTTTCGGATCTAAACATTCATGCTGCAATAAAGAGAAATACATTGAAAATTATGTTAGGTAGCATTCCACATCAAAAATTCTGTTTTAATCATTTACCTACTCGAGGAGGAGCAGGAATTAAGCTTGGGGATACTTTATACATCTCCAAAGAATCTATAATTTTTGATTGTTCCATGCGATTATATTATCTGTTTTGGATGTTTATGGGCTTTATGATACACTTTTATATTATTTTTGGGACTAACCTATTAACCGAAGGCCAAGTGCAAATTGCTGTTTTTTTGCCTATTTCAGTGTTTCTTAGAAAAGGAATATCAAACGGAATCCAAACGGAATGAAACCATCGGGAGGATCTTTTTGGAACAAACGCAATCCAGGATACTTGGAGTGGACGTCAAGGAAGCAGTGAGGTGGCCATGAGGTAGGGCGGCGCGCCCCCACCCTCGTGGGCCCCTCGCAGCTCCACCAACCAACTTCTTTCGCCTATATATACTCTTATACCCTGAAAACATCGAGGGGAGCCACGAAACCACTTTGCCACCGCCGCAACCTTTTGTACCCGTGAAATCTCATCTAGGGACCTTTTCCGACGATCTGTCGAAGGGGGATTCAATCACGGAGGGCTTATACATCATCACCATAGCCACTCCGATGATGTGTGTGTAGTTTACCACATACCTTCGGGTCCATAGTTATTATCTAGATGGCTTCTTCTCTCTCTTTGGATCTCAATACAAAGTTCTCCTCGACGTTCTTGGAGATCTATTTGATGTAATTCTTTTTACGGTGTGTTTGCCGAGATCTGACGAATTGTGAGTTTATGATTAAGATTATCTATGAACAATATTTGATTATTCTCTAAATTTTTATATGCATGATTTGATATCTTTGCAAGTCTCTTCAAATTATCAGTTTGGTTTGGCCTACTAGATTGATCTTTCCTGCAATGGGAGAAGTGTAGCTTTGGGGTCAATCTTGCGGTGTCCTTTCCCAGTGATAGTAGGGGCAGCAAGGCACGTATTGTATTGTTGCCATCGAGGATAAAAAGATGGGGTTTATATCATATTGCTTGAGTTTATCCCTATACATCATGTCAACTTGCCTAATGCATTACTCTGTTCTTATGAACTTAATACTCTAGATGCATGCTGGATAGCGGTTGATGTGTGGAGTAATAGTAGTAGATGCAGAATCGTTTCGGTCTACTTGACATGGACGTGATGCCTATGTTCATGATCATGCCTAGATATCATCATAACTATGCACTTTTCTATCAATTTCTCAGCAGTAATTTGTTCACCCACTGTAATATATGCTATCTTGAGAGAAGCCACTAGTGAAACCTATGGCCCTTGGGTCTACTTTACATCATATTATTTTCCCCATCAACTAGCTATTTCTATCGTCGTTTATTTTGCAATCTTTACTTTTCAATCTATACAACAAAAATACCAAAAATATTTATTTTATTATCTCTATCAGATCTCACTTTCGTAAGTGGCCGTGAAGGGATTGACAACCCCTTTATCGCGTTGGTTGCGAGGTTCTTGTTTGTTTGTGCAGGTACTAGGTGACTTGCGTGTAGTCTCCTACTGGATTGATACCTTGGTTCTCAAAAACTGAGGGAAATACTTACGCTAGTTTGCTACATCACCCTTTCCTCTTCAAGGGAAAACCAACGCATGCTCAAGAGATAGCTGCTGCTGCTTGATGCGCCGCAGGTCACCCGCAGCCAGTGGGCGGTCACAAGTGCCCTGGAAGTTGGCGAAGAAGCGTTCTCGCATATCATCCCAGGAGGAGATCGATCCCACGGGGAGGCTCAGGAGCCATGAGCGCGCGCCATCCTTGATGGCCATGGGAAACCAGTTCGCCATGACTTTATCGTCACCGATGGCTGCCTCGGTGCTCAGCTCATAAAGCTACAGGAATTCGGCAAGGTCGGGGGTGCCATCATTGCGTGGAGGCAGGTCTGGCTTGAACTTTGCTGGCTAGATGACACGGCGCAACTTTGGAGTGAACGCCTGACATCCCGCCGTGGTCACTGGGCCTGTTGTGGAGGTGGAGCCTGATCTTTGCGCTCGCACACCACCTCTTAGGGTGGCACGCGGTCTTGATGTGGGGGTGCGGGGAGCGCATGCACCTCTCCTTGCGGCCGTTGCACCACTTGGCAGCTCTCCTCCTCGCGCGTCGGCGCCCTGCGCGGTGGGTCACGCAGTGGGGCTTCACGCCTTGTCTCAGGGACAACGTCTTGCCTGGGAGGTGGAGGAGTTGCACCATGGGCCACGTCGTCCACGAGAGGCGGGGGGGGGGGAGGGAGGCAGGGAGCGGGGCGGTGCAGGTGCCTTCTGGTAGGGCTGACGAGCTCGGCGATTCGGTCCAGCCAGTCCTCGTAGAGGTCGTTGGCCGGGCGGAAGCGTAGGGTCTCGCGTGCCATGTGCAGCACAGCCCGTGCGTTCGCCGACCATCGGTTAGCGCGAGACGATGAAGCGGCCGCCAGAGTCAGCGACGGGGTGGCGGTGCGCCCATCACATCGCACGGAGGGCTGCATCAACGAAGCCTGCTGCTTGTGGGCCGCGAGGCCGATGGAGGCTGATACGTCCATTTTGCATCATGCTTTTATATTGATATTTATTGCATTATGGGCTGTTATTACACATTATGTCAAAATACTTATGCCTATTCTCTCTTATTTTACAAGGTTTGCACGAAGAGGGAAAATGCCGGCAGCTAGAATTCTGGGCAGGAAAAGGAGCAAATATTAGGGACCTATTCTGCACAACTCCAAAAGTCTTGAAACTTCAGGAAGTCAGTTTTAAAATATATAAAAATATTGGGTGAAGGAAGCACCAAAGGAGGGCAACCCACCATCCACGAGGGTGGGGGCCCGCCCTACCCCCTGGGCATGCCCGCTGTCTCGTGGGCCCCCGGAAGGCCTCCGGTGCCCATCTTTGGCTATATGAAGTCTTTCACCCTGGAAAAAATCATAAGCAATCTCTCTGGATGAAAATCCGCCGCTACGAGGCCGAACATTGGCGGAACCAATCTAGGGCTCCGGCGGAGCTGTTCTGCCGGGGAAACATCCCTCCAGCAGGGGGAAATGATCACCATCGTCATCACCATCGATCCTCTCATCGGGAGGGGATCAATATCCATCAACATCTTCACCAGCACCATCTCATCTCAAACCCTAGTTCATCTCTTGTATCCAATCTTTGTCTCAAAACCTCAGATTGGTACCTGTGGGTTGCTAGTAGTGTTGATTACTCCTTGTAGTTGATGATAGTTGGTTTATTTGGTGGAAGATCATATGTTCAGATCCTTTATGCATATTAATACCCCTCTGATTATGAACATGAATATGATTTGTGAGTAGTTATGTTTGTTCCTGAGGACATGGGAGAAGTCTTGCTATAAGTATTCATGTGAATTTGGTATTCGTTCGATATTTTGATGAGATGTATGTTGTCTTTCCTCTACTGGTGTCATGTGAACGTCGTCTACATGACACTTCAGCATTGTTTGGGCCTAGGGGAAGGCATTGGGAAGTACTAAGTAGATGATGGGTTGCTAGAGTAATAGAATCTTAAACCCTAGTTTGTGCGTTTCTTCGTAAGGGGCTGAGTTGGATCCATATGTTTCATGCTATGGTTAGGTTTACCTTAATACTTCTTTGGTAGTTGTTGATGCTTGCAAGAGGGGTTAATCATAAGTGGGATTCTTGTCCAAGGAAGGGCAGCACCCAAGCACTGGTCCACCCACATATCAAATTATCAAAGTAACGAACGCGAATCATATGAGCGTGATGAAAACTAGCTTGACGATAATTCCCATGTGTCCTTGGGAGCGTGTTCCTTTATATAAGAGTTCGTCCAGGCTTGTCCTTTGCTAAAAAAAGGATTGGGCCATCTTGCTGCACCTTATTTACTTTTATTACTTATTACCGGTTATAAATTACCTTATCACAAAACTATCTGTTACCGATAATTTCAGTGCTTGCAGAGAATACCTTACTGAAAACTGCTTATCATTTCCTTCTACTCCTCGTTGGGTTCGACATTCTTACTTATCGAAAGGACTACGATAGATCCCCTATACTTGTGGGTCGTCAAGAATCTTTTCTGGCGCCGTTGCCGGGGAGTGAAGCACCTTTGGTAGGTGGAATTTGTTAAGGAAAAATTTATATAGTGTGCTGAAATTTAGTGTCACTTGTTACTATGGAAAGTAATCCTTTGAGGGCTTGTTCGGGGTGTCTTCGCCCCGAACAGCAGAGCAAAGAGTTGCTCCTCAACCTACTGAACCTACTAAACCTACTAAAAATGTTTATTTTGAAATTCCTTCGGGTATGATAGAGAAACTGCTAGCTAACCCTTTACATGAGATGGAACATTTCATCCCGACTTGCACTTAATCTATGTGGATGAAGTTTGTGGATTATTTAAGCTTGCAGGTATGCCCGAGGATGTTATCAAGAAGAAGGTCTTCCCTTTATCTTTGAAGGGAAAGGCATTGACATGGTTTAGGCTATGTGATGATATTGGATCATGGAACTACAACCAATTGAAATTGGAATTTCATCAGAAGTTTTATCCTATGCATCTTGTTCATTATGATCATAATTATATATATAATTTTTGGCCTCGCGATGGAGAAATCATTAATCAAGCTTGGGGGAGGCTTAAGTCAATGTTATATTCATGCCCCAATCATGAGCTCTCAAAAGAAATTATTATTCAAAATTTTTATGCTCGGCTTTCTCTCAATAATCGCTCCATGCTCGATACTTCTTGTATTGGTTCTTTTATGATGAAGACTATTGAATTAAGATGGGATTTATTGGAAAGAATTAAATGCAACTCTGAAGATGCAACACCCACAATGCGGCTATATCTCCCACGTGTCGGAGCATGACTTAGAGGCATAACCGCATTGTAGGCATGTCACAAGAGGGGTAATCTTTACAAATCCCATGTATTGAATAAGAAGGAGGTACAGAGTTGGCTTACAATCGCCACTTCACACAATACATAAATATAGCATTACATCATCCAGATACAATCAAGGTCTGACTATGGAACCAAAATAAAGACAACCCCAAATGCATAAGATCCCCGATCGCCCCAACTGGGCTCCACTACTGATCGTCTGGAAAGGAAATGTAATAACGTCCTGAGTCCTCATCGAACTCCCACTTGAGTTCAGTCGCATCCCCTGGAATGACATCATCGACACCTGCATCTGGTTTTGAAAGTAATCTGTGAGTCACGGGGACTCAACAATCTCACACCCTCGCGATCAAGACTATTGAAGCTTATGGGTAGGGAAAAGGTATGTGAGGTGGAGCTGCAGCAAGCACTAGCATATATGGTGGCTAACATACGCAAATGAGAGCGAGAAGAGAAAGGCAAAGCACGGTCGGGAATCTATGATCAAGAAGTGATCCTAGGACTACTTACGTTCAAGCATAACACGAGACCGTGTTCTCTTCCCGGACTCCGCCGAAAAGAGACCATCACGGCTACACACGCTGTTGATCCATTTTAGTTAAGTTAAGTCTTCAAGTTCTCTACAACCGGATATTAACAAATTCCCAACTGCCCATAACCGCGGGCACGTCTTTCGAAAGTTCAAATCCCTGCAGGGGTGTCCCAACTTAGCCCATCACAAGCTCTCACGGTCAACGAAGGATATTCCTTCTCCCCGGACGGCCCGATCAGACTCGGAATCCCGGTTACAAGACATTTCGACAATGGTAAAACAAGTCCAGCAAAGCCGCCCGATATGCCGACAAATCCCGATAGGAGTCACACGTATCTCGTTCTCAGGGCACACCGGATGAACACTACGTACAACTAAAACAACCCTCAAGTTTCCCCGAGGTGGCGCTGCAAGTGGCTCTGTTTTGGACCAACACTCAGAGGATCACTGGCCCCGGGGTTTAAAATAAAGATGACCCTTGAGTCCACGGAACCCAAGGGAAAAAGGCTTAGGTGGCAAATGGTAAAACCAAGGTTGGGCCTTGCTGGAGGAGTTTTATTCAAGGCGAACTATCAAGGGGTTCCCATTATAACCCAACCGCGTAAGGAAGGCAAAATCAAGGAACATAACACCGGTATGACGGAAACTAGGGCGGCAAGAGTGGAACAAAATACTAGGCATAAGGCCGAGCCTTCCACCCTTTACCAAGTATATATGCGCATTAAAGTAAACAAGATATAATAATGATATCCCAACAATGATCATGTTCCAACAAGGAACAAACTCCAATCATCACCTGCAACTAGCAACGCTATAAGAGGGGCTGAGCAAAGCGGTAACATAGCCAAACAACGGTTTGCTAGGAAACGTGGGTTAGAGGCTTGACATGGCAATATGGGAGGCAATGATATAGCAAGTGGTAGGTATCGCAACATAGCAAAAGAGCGAGCAAACTAGCAAGCAAAGATAGAAGTGATTTCGAGGGTATGGTCATCTTGCCTGCGAAGTTCTCCGAGTTGATGTAAGCTTGATCCTCGTAAGCGTACTCAACGGGTTCCTCGATCACGTACTCGTCTCCCGGCTCTACCCAAAGCAAGAACACAAGCAAAGGGAACCACAATCAACCACGGTGCAATGCGCAAGCAACATGATGCAAAACATGGCATGATATGCGAGATGTAAAATGCAATGCATATGCGTGCTCCGGAAGGAAAAGATGGAACCAGGCCTCAACTTGACAAACCAAGAGTGCCAATGGAAAGATGAGTTGATTTCGGTCGAAATCGATATAAAGATCACCGGAATCGGATGCACGGTTTGCAAATGGCAAGCAAAACAATAATGGCACGATTCTGCGATTAATAGCACGATGCCATCTAAAATGCAACGAGAAAATAAGCTACTGCACTCTAACATAGCAACAAAGCACATGGCAGTGATCCACTCAAGATGCTTGAAAAAAGATGAACACTAAGCTACGGCTAAATCACACAATAGCAGGTTCAAACAAGCATGGCAAAAGTGCAAAAGATATCAGGTTCACAGACTTTGTGAAAATAACAACATAACAGGATTTAACATCAGGAAGCAATGTTTAGAGCAAGATAACAACATGCTACATGGTCAGATCATAGAAAATCAAGACATGGCATGAAACTACTCCAAGCATATAACAAAAGTCCCTTACTGACCATAAGCCAAAAAGGATCAGAAGATATGATTACACCCATGTAAACATAGCAAGTTTCGTTAACAGATTCAGACTTAGCAGAAAAATTGGACATGGCAAAAACAGAGTTACGTAGGCATGTTTGCGAGCTCGATGCTCTCACCACAAGGCATTGCATGACAAATTAAGCATACACCTAGCAAGAAGACATGTTCAAGAAGCTAACCATGGCAAGAACAATCTCATAGCATGCATGGATAAACTACAACAACCTCGGCAAAATTGAATAACATGTAAACAATCTGCCACGAACGTTCTACAACAAAAGTAGAGCAATATTGAGACATGCTAGGTTACTCCATAATTGCAAAAAAAGACATGGATGGATAGAACATAACAATATCTCAAAATCATCCTTACTGAACATGCTCAAAAGAGACATGGATCACTCTGAAGCAACATGAATACATGGCATAAAAATAACATCAGGGAAATGACTTGGAAGAATTCTAAGTCCCTGAAATCAGCAACATCACGAGAGCTACTTTGCATGCTTTTGCTAGTCACCACATTGATCAAAAAAATACATGGCATACACCCCTGTAAAGATGGCATGGCATAGCCCAAAACACATGTAGGGCTCAAGTTCATAGGAGGCACACAATAAACATGGCAAAAATGACAAATGCACATAATCTGTTAAGAAACAGAAACTAACATTTTATAGCACTCTTGCAACAGCATTTTAGGCATCAAGATGGACTCAAACAAGCATGGTGCAATGGAATGAAATGAAGAGGACAACCTAACGAACATTTTGATATATGGCACGCCCAAAACGGAGCTATGGATGCAGAGTTATGGCATGATGAAGAATGCATAAAAAAATGAACAGGGACGAGGACTTAGTGAAAATAGACCTAGGGTTTCTCAGATCTGGCGCGTGAACCGAGGCGGTGGCGGATCTCATCAGAGACGAAGCAAAGGGTGGCCGGAGTGAGCTCGGGCTCGCCGGCGCTGGCGAGGCCGGGCGGCGCGGCGTCAGGCGGCGGAGGCAGCAGCCGACGCCGGTGGAGGCAGGCGCGGGGCAGCGCGACGGAGGCGGCGACCGGCACCGGCGACTCGGGCGGCGGAGGGAGGAAGACGCGAGGCGGCGGGGTGAGGCACGGCGGCCGGCGAGGAGGGAGAGCGGCGGCGCGGGCGCGGGAGACCGGGCGGCGGCGGCGGCTCCGGGCCGCGGGGGCCGAGAGCAGGCCGAGCGGGCCGGCGGTGCGGGGAACGGGGCGGAGCCACGTGGCGGCGGACGGTTGGCTGAGGGGCATGGCGGACGCGTCCGGCCGGCGGCGGACGTGTCCGGCGGCGCGGAGGAGCGGGGCTAGGGTTTCGGGATCCGAAATTTTGGAGGGGAGGCCTATTTATAGATTCTGGGAGCTAGGAGAGTCCAAATGGAGTGTGGTTTTTGGCCACGCGATCGTGATCGAACGACCGAGAGGATGGAGGGGGTTTGGATGTGTTTTGGGCCACTTTGGAGGGGTGTTGGGCTGCAACACACACGAGGCCCTTACGGTTCCTCGGTTAACCGTTGGAGTATCAAACGGACTCCAAATGGCACAAAACTTGACAAGCGGTCTAGTCGTAGTGTCCCAAGGCCTCTTGGAAAATCACGGTACAAACCAACAACGTTTAACACCCACACACGAAAATAGGCAAAAGGGGACGCCGGAGGACATATGAGTGTCGGATTGCAAAACGGACAACGGGGAAAATGCTCGGATGCATGAGACGAACACGTATGCGAATGCGATGCACATGATGACATGATATGAGATGCATGACATGGACAACATGCAAAATGAAGACAAACCCAACCACGAGGGAATAACATAACTTAGTGCCGAAACTGGCAAGAGTTGGAATACAAATATGGCAAGTTACATACGGGGCGTTACAACACTCCACCCCTACGAAAGGATCTCGTCCCGAGATCTAGGACTGGAAAAACTCCGGATATTCGGAACGGAGGTGGTCCTCGCGTTCCCAGGTGGCTTCATGGTCGGAATGATGTGACCACTTCACTTTCAGAAATTTTATAGACTTGTTGCGAGTCTTGCGCTCAGTTTCTTCAAGAATAGCAACAGGATGCTCATGATAAGACATGTCTTCTTGGAGATCAATCTCTTCAAAGTTGATGGTGAGTTCAGGAGTCTTGAAACACTTGCGAAGCTGAGACACGTGAAACACATCGTGTACATTTGCAAAGTTGGATGGAATCTCAAGTTGATAGGCGAGATCGCCTCTTTTTCCAATGATCTTGAAAGGACCCACGTATCTAGGGGCAAGCTTCCCTTTGATACCGAAGCGACGAGTTCCTTTCATTGGAGAGACGCGAAGGTAGACATGGTCTCCGATCTCGAAAGCCAAGTCATGATGCTTGCTATCATAGTAACTCTTCTGGCGCGATTGCGCGGCTTTGAGATTTTCACGAATGACTTTGCACATTTCTTCAGCCTGTGTGATTAAGTCATTGCCAAGAAGTTGGCGTTCACTAGTCTCTGACCAATTAAGAGGAGTACGACACTTTCTGCCATACAGAATCTCAAATGGGTCCTTGCCCGAACTCGCTTGGAAGCTGTTGTTGTAGGAGAACTAGGCATATGGAAGACAATCTTCCCACTTCATACCGAAAGAAAGGACACAAACCATGAGCATATCTTCAAGAATTTGATTTACTCGCTCGACTTGTCCACTAGTTTGAGGATGAAAGGCTGTGCTAAAGCGACTGTTGGTGCCCATGGCCTTCTCGAAGGAATCCCAAAACTTAGAAGTGAAGATGCTTCCACAATCTGAAGATATCAACTGCGGAATGCTGTGCAAGGAGACAATCCTAGAGGTATATAGCTCTGCCAACTGAGCTGTTGTGATAGATTCTTTGATAGGAAGAAAATGAGCCACTTTAGTGAGCTTGTCGATGAAAACAAAGATAGCATCATTGCCACACTTGGACTTGGGAAATCCAGTCACGAAGTCCATCTCGATATGGTCAAACTTCCATTCTGGAATGGCAAGAGGTTGGAGGAGACCAGCTGGCCGTTGGTGTTCTGCTTTCACTCTTCTGCAAACATCACATTCATTCACGAACTGAGCAATCTCGCGCTTCATTCAAGTCCACCAATATGACTGCTTGAGGTCATGGTATATCTTTGTACTTCCAGGATGAATAGATAGGAGTGAATTGTGAGCCTCGTTCATAATGACTTTACAAAGATCACCCTTAGGAACAACAATGCGATCCTCGAAGAATAGAGTATCCTTGTCATCAAGACGATAGCATTTGTACTTGGGTTGGCTCTTGGCAATCCCAATCTTCACCTTCTTCACCATAGCATCAAGAAGTTGACCCTCACGAATCTAATCTTCCAATGTAGGAGAGACTTGGAGGTTGGCAAGGAATCCTTGAGGAACAACTTGGAGATTAAGTTTGCGGAAATATTCACAAAGATCCGATTGGTAGGGCTTGAGAATCAAACTGTTGCAGTAAGCCTTCCTGCTCAAAGCATCAGCAATGACATTGGCCTTGCCTGGAGTATATTCAATACTCGGATTATACTCTTGAATCATTTCGAGCCAACGAGTCTGCCTGAGGTTGAGGTTGGGCTGAGTGAAGATGTACTTGAGACTCTTATGATCAGTGAAGATGTCCACTTTCCTTCCCAACAAGAGATGTCTCCAAGTTAAAAGAGCATGGACAACTGCCGCCAACTCGAGGTCATGAGTGGGGTAGTTCTTTTCGTTGGGCTTGAACTGGTGAGAGGTATAGGCCACAACTTTCTTCTCTTGCATTAACACAGCACCGAGACCTTGAAAGGAAGCATCACAGAAAACCATGAATGGTTTGGATTCATCGGGAGCAGTCAGAACTGGAGCTGTGACTAACTTCTCTTTGAGGGTGTTGAAAGCGATGTCACATTCAGGCGTCCAGACATACTTCACATGCTTCTGGAGGAGGTTGGAAAGAGGCTTCGCGATCTTAGAGAAATTTTCAATGAATCTTCGACAATAGCTTGTGAGCCCAAGGAAGCTGCAGAGTTGCTTCAAATTCTGAGGTGGTTCCCAATTCACAATTGCAGACACCTTCTTAGGATTAACAGCTATGCCCTTGGCGGAGATGGTATGCCCAAGGTAGAGAACCTCATCGAGCCAAAACTCGCACTTTGAAAACTTCGCACAGAACTGATGTTCTCTGAGTTTGTCCAGCACCAATCTCAAGTGCTTGGCATGATCCTCCTTGTTCTTGGAAAAGACCAAAATGTCATCGAGATAGACCAAGACGAAGTAATTTGTTTAGGAGTTGAAGATGAAGTTCATCATGCGAGAGAACGTTGGAGGAGCATTAACAAGGCCGAAAGACATGACAGTGTATTCATAGGAACCATAGCTTGTTCTGAACGCTGTCTTGGGGATGTCTTGTTCACGAATGCGAATCTGATGATAGCCCATACGGAGGTCAAGCTTGGAGAATACTTGAGCACCTTTGAGTTGTTCGAAAAGCTCATTGATGTTGGGAAGTGGGTACTTGTTCTTTATGGTCTTCTTGTTCAATGGATGGTAGTCGACGCAGAGTTGGTCCGTGCCATCCTTCTTCTTGACAAAAAGAACACCACAACCCCATGGAGAAGAACTCGGTTGGATCAGACCCATACGCTCTTGTATATCGAGTTGTTTCTTCAGCTCCTTCAACTGTTCTGGTCCAAGCTTGTAAGGATGTTTGCAAACAGGTTCCGTGCCAGTCTCAAGATCAATGAAGAATTCAACTGGCCAGCGAGGAGGCATTCCTGGAAGCTCTTCTAGAAAGACGTCTTGATATTCACAAACGACTAGAATCTGAGAGATGGCATTCAACTCGCCCTTCTCATTGAGAGAAAACAGTCGAATGGTATCGTCACGAGCTGCATATATGATCACATCCTCAGACGAGTGTGTTAATTGAATCTCCCTGGCAGCACAATCAAGTTGAGCCTTGTGCTTAGAAAGCCAGCCCATTTCGAGAATAAGATCAATATCCGAGTCACCAAGAACAATTGGAGAGGACAGAAACTTATAGTCGCCCATCTTGATAGAAACATCCGAGATGCAATTGATAGATGTCATTTGCTTGCCCGGGGACACAATCTTCAATGAGAAAGGAATCTTTTCGGTCAAAAACTCATACTTGGCAACAAAAGGTCTTGAAATGAAAGAAAGTGATGCACCAGTGTCAAAAAGAACTTTTGCAGGAATATCGTTAACAGGAAGGTTACCCATGATCACTTCTGAAGAGTCCTCTGCCTGAGCTGCGTTCATCATGTTGACCTTTGCAGACTTGGGATTATGCTTGACCACTGCATTGCTAGCAGATCTCACAGGAGGAGGAGGAAGACGCCTCTAGTTGAAGCATTTGTTTGCATAGTAACCCTTCTGCTGACACTTGTTGCACGTAACCTCTGAGAGCGGATGGTGATACGGAGCACTTGATCTTGGAGCATGAGACAAAGCCTTGTTCTGAAAGCCTGGGTTGGGTGGGTGGGAAGACCATTGCCACCTTTGCTCTTCTGCTGATGAGGCTGACGGAACGGAGGAGGAGGAGGCAACCAGTACTTTTGCTTCTTAGCTGCCACTTGAGTTGAAGAAGAAGAAGGAGTTGCATCCCTGACTCTCTTCTTGGAAGCATCGCACTTGAGCTGAGCAGCCTCTTGCTTTAATGCCATGTTGTAGAATTCATCATACTTTTTCGGCTCAAAAAGCACGAGGGCTAGTTGCAGATCTTCTCTGAGGCCACCTCTGAACTGATAAATCATGCTCTTCTCGTCAAGGACGTCTTGCTTAGCGAAACGAGCGAGCCTCTGGAACATGATGTTGTATTGGTAAACAGACAAGCTGCCTTGCTTCATATTGTGGAACTCCTCACGCTTACTCTCAACAACACTCTGAGGAATGTGGTGAGCTTTGAAGTCTTGGCGGAAATCATCCCAGGTAATCACACGACCTCCTCTGGAATCTTTGTATTGTTGATACCACTCAACAGCTTGGCCTTTGAGTTGGAATGAAGCAAACTTGACAAAGTCCTCAGGCCTAACGTTGTTGCACTCAAAATGTTTGCAGATATCCACGAGCCAATCATCAGCTTCTGTGGCCTCGACACAGTTACTGAAAGACTTCGGCTGGTTTGCGAGGAACTGGTTGAGGATAGCAAACTGAGTTCGATTGTTGCCATGGCCTTGATTTCCTTGGTTGCGCTCTTGCAAGAGTTGCATAATCAACTGCGTGTTGGCGTTGGTAGCGGCCATCACAGCTTGCCATGCCTCCGGAGGTGGAGGTGGTGGCGGTGGTTCCGGATTCTGACGCGTTGGAGGAGCCATCCTAAAGAGGGTGACATCCGTTAGCATCTTGAAAGACATATATTCAAGCTGAATCAAATGGATCGAAATTGTAACTTATAGCCTTATCATTCGAACAAGAATGAACGAATGAATTCCAAATTAAATGGTCACACTTCCATAAATTGAGAAGCCACTTAGATAGAGGTATATGAATAAAATAACAAGGTACAGATATGAACAAATACTTGGTAAGGATTACCCAATCACAAACCAAATATCTGCGGAAGAAATACTAGAGCTACATGAATTCCCACCTATGAAACTCCCAAAATTTTCTGGTTATGCAATCAGGTGTTGGGGATACAGGGGAAGCATAATATCTCACCCAAAAATAGCAAATCCTACATTCAGCTGTATCCATCCTTCAACACATAACCAAGAAACCTTCGGAAATCATTTACCTCAACCTTCGAAAAGCATCTGTTATAGGATTTATGGCAATACTCCCGAACTCCCGCCCCAGTACTGGGTGGCGTAGAGGTTATCTCAACAACAACTGCATAAAAGAGATTTTTGATGTCGGCGAAACTCAGGTATTCCAGAACGGCAACGATAAAATTGTGACGACAACACCTCGGAGCTCAACTCCCTGGGACACTGCCACAACCCCTAAATGTCAGGAGGCGCCAAGAACAATGTTCTTGTCACGGAACGATTCCAAGATACCCGCGTGATCCTAAAATTTTGTTTTAGTGAAATTTGAGAAGAGAAGAGTCAAAACTCTATGTCAAGAGGCCTCACCAGAGCGACAAAGGGACTGAGGAGTAAAAAGAATCCTACTCTCCGATATATATAATCCTAAAAGACTCAAAACATTTTTCTAGACTCAACAACGCCAGCGATTCGATCAAGCAGGGGGATTCTAAGTCGGGGAAGGCTCTATTACCAACTTGTAACACCCACGATGCGGCTATATCTCCCACGTGTCGGGGCATGACTTAGAGGCATAACCGCATTGTAGGCATGTCGCAAGAGGGGTAATCTTTACACATCCCATGTACTGAATAAGAAGGAGGTATAGAGTTGGCTTACAATCGCCACTTCACACAATACATAAATATAGCATTACATCATCCAGATACAATCAAGGTCCGACTATGAAACCAAAATAAAGACAACCCCAAATGCATAAGATCCCTAATCGCCCCAACTGGGCTCCACTATTGATCATCTGGAAAGGAAACGTAATAATGTCCTGAGTCCTCATCGAACTCCCACTTGAGTTCAGTCGCATCCCCTGGAATGACATCATCGGCACCTGCATCTGGTTTTGAAAGTAATCTGTGAGTCACGGGGACTCAGCAATCTCACACCCTCGTGATCAAGACTATTTAAGCTTATGGTTAGGGAAAAGGTATGTGAGGTGGAGCTGCAGCAAGCACTAGCATATATGGTGGCTAACATACGCAAACGAGAGCGAGAAGAGAAAGGCAAAGAACGGTCGGGAATCTATGATCAAGAACTGATCCTAGAACTACTTACGTTCAAGCATAACATGAGACCGTGTTCTCTTCCCGGACTCCACCGAAAAGAGACCATCACAGCTACACACGCTATTGATCCATTTTAGTTAAGTTAAGTCTTCAAGTTTTGTACAACCGGATATTAACAAATTCCCATCTGCCCATAACCGCGGGCACAACTTTTGAAAGTTCAAATCCCTGCAGGGGTGTCCCAACTTAGCCCATCACAAGCTCTCACGGTCAATGAAGGATATTCCTTCTCCCCGGACGGCCCGATCATACTCGGAATCCCGGTTACAAGACATTTCGACAATGGTAAAACAAGTCCAGCAAAGCCGCCCGATGTGCCGACAAATCCCGATAGGAGTCGCACGTATCTCGTTCTCAGTGCACACCAGATCAACACTACGTACAACTAAAACCAACCCTCAAGTTTCCCCGAGGTGGCGCTGCAAGTGGCTCTGTTTTGGACCAACACTCAGAGGATCACTGACCCGGGGGTTTAAAATAAAGATGACCCTTGAGTCCGCGGAACCCAAGGGAAAAGGCTTAGGTGGCAAATGATAAAACCAAGGTTGGGCCTTGCTGGAGGAGTTTTATTCAAGGCGAACTGTCAAGGGGTTCCCATTATAACCCAACCGCGTAAGGAACGCAAAATCAAGGAACATAACACCGGTATGACGTAAACTAGGGCGGCAAGAGTGGAACAAAACACCTGGCATAAGGCCGAGCCTTCCACCCATTACCAAGTATATAGGTGCATTAAAGTAAACAATATATAATAATGATATCCCAACAATAATCCTGTTCCAACAAGGAACAAACTCCAATCTTCACCTGCAACTAGCAACGCTATAAGAGGGGCTGAGCAAAGCGGTAATATAGCCAAACAATGGTTTGCTAGGACAAGGTGGGTTAGAGGCTTGACATGGCAATATGGGAGGCATGATATAGCATGTGGTAGGTATCGTGGCATAGGCATAGCAATAGAGCGAGCAACTAGCAAGCAAAGATAGAAGTGATTTCGAGGGTATGGTCATCTTGCCTGCAAAGTTCTCCGAGTTGACGTAAGCTTGATCCTCGTAAGCGTACTCAACGGGTTCCTCGATCACGTACTCGTCTCCCGGATCTACCCAAAGCGAGAACACAAGCAAAGGGAACCACAATCAACCAGGGTGCAATGCGCAAGCAACATGATGCAAAACATGGCATGATATGCGAGATGTAAAATGCAATGCATATGCGTGCTCCGGAAGGAAAAGATGGAACCAGGCCTCAACTTGACAAACCAAGAGTGCCACTGGAAAGATGAGTTGATTTCGGTCGAAATCGATATAAAGATCACCGGAATTGATGCACGGTTTGCAAATGTCAAGCAAAACAATAATGACACGATTCTACGATTAACAACACGATGCCATCTAAAATGCAACGAGAAAATAAGCTACTGCACTCTAACATAGCAACAAAGCACATGTCAGTGATACACTCAAGATGCTTGACAAAATATGAACACTGAGCTACGGATAAATCACACAATAGCAGGTTCAAACAAGCATGGCAAAAGTGCAAAAGATATCAGGTTCACAGACTTAGTGAAAATAACAACATAACAGGATTTAACATCAGGAAGCAATGTTTAGAGCAAGATAACAACATGCTACAGGGTCAGATCATAGCAAAGCAAGACATGGCATGAAACTACTCAAAGCATATAACAAAAGTCCCATACTGACCATAAGCCAAAAAGGATCAGAAGATATGATGGCACCCATGTAAACATAGCAAGTTTCGTTAACAGCTTCAGACTTAGCAGAAAAACTGGACATGGCAAAAACAGAGTTACGTAGGCATGTTTGTGAGCTCGATGCACTCACCACAAGGTATTGCATGACAAACTAAGCATACACCCAGCAAGAAGACATGTTCAAGAAGCTAACCATGGCAAGAACAATCTCATAGCATGCATGGATCAACTACAACAACCTCGGCAAAATTGAATAACATGTAAACGATCTGCCAGGAACGTTTTACAGCAAAAGTAGAGCAAGATTGAGACATGCTAGGTTACTCCATAATTGCAAGAAAAGAAATGGTTGGATAGAACATAACAATATCTCAAAATCATAGTTACTGAACATGCTCAAAAGAGACATGGATCACTCTGAAGCAACATGAATACATGGCATAAAAATAACATCAAGGAAATGACTTAGAAGAATTCTAAGTCCCTGAAATCAGCAACATCACGAGAGCTACTTTGCATGCTTGTGCTAGTCACCACATTGATCACAAAAATACATGGCATACACCCCTGTAAAGATGGCATGACATAGCCCAAAACACATGTAGGGCTCAAGTTCATAGGAGGCACACAATAAACATGGCAAAAATGACAAATGCCCATAATCTGTTAAGAAACAGAAACTAACATTTTATAGCACTCTTGCAATAGCATTTTAGGCATCAAGATGGACTCAAACAAGCATGGTGCAATGGAATGAAATGAAGAGGAGAACCTAAAGAACATTTTGATATATGGCACGCCCAAAACGGAGCTATGAATGTAGAGTTATGGCATGATGGAGAATGCATAAAAATGAACAGGGACGAGGACTTAGTGAAAATAGACCTAGGATTTCTCAGATCTGGCGCACGTACCGAGGCGGCGACAGATCTCGCCGGAGACGAAGAAGAGGGCGGCCGGAGCGAGCTCGGGCTCGCCGGCGTTGGCGAGGCCGGGCGGCGCGGGGTCAGGCGGCGGAGGCGGCAGCCAGTGCCGTTGGAGGCAGGCGCGGGGCAGCACGACGGAGGTGGCGGCCGGCACCGGCGACTCGGGCGGCGGAGGGAGGAAGACGCGAGGCGGCGTGGCGTGGCACGGCGGTCGTCAAGTAGGGAGAGTGGCGGCGCGGCGAGCGCGGGCGCGGGAGACCGGGCGGCGGCGGCGGCTCCGGGCTGCGGGGGCCGAGAGCGGGCCGAGCAGGCCGGCGGCGCGGGGAATGGGGCAGAGCCACATGGTGGCGGACGGTTGGCTGATGGGGGCAGCGGACGCGTCCGGCCGGCGGCGGACGTGTCCGGCGGCGCGGAGGAGCGGGGCTAGGGTTTCAGGATCCGGAATTTCGGAGGGGGAGGCCTATTTATAGATTCTGGGAGCTAGGAGAGTCCAAATGGAGTGCGATTTTCGGCCACACGATCATGATCGAACGACCGAGAGGATGGAGGGGGTTTGGATGGGTTTTGGGCCACTTTGGAGGGGTGTTAGGCTGCAACACACACGAGGCCCTTACGGTTCCTCGGTTAACCGTTGGAGTATCAAATGGACTCCAAATGGCACGAAACTTGACATGCGGTCTACTGGTAGTGTCCCAAGGCCGCTTGGCAAATCTCGGTCCAACCCGAGAACGTTTAGCACCCGCACACGAAAAGAGGCAAAAGGGGACGCCGGAGGACATAGGAGTGTCGGAATGCAAAATGAACAACGGGGAAAATGCTCGGATGCATGAGACAAACACGTATGTGAATGCGATGCACATGATGACATGATATGAGATGCATGACATGGACAACATGCAAAACAAAGACAAACCCAACCACGAGGGAATAACATAACTTAGTGCCGAAACTGGCAAGAGTTAGAATATAAATATGGCAAGTTACATATGGGGCGTTACAGAAGATTGGGAACTCGACGAAGGTAAGGAGTCAGGTATAACACCTAAGTTTGATTGTGTTAAATATTTTATGGATACCGATGCTTTTTGTGAATTTAGCACTAAATATGGACTTGACTCTGAGATAGTAGCTTCTTTCTGTGAATCACTTGCTACTCATGTTGATCTCCCTAAGGAGAAGTGGATTAAATATCATCCTCCCATTGAAGTAAAAGTAGTTGAACCTATTAAAGTTGGAGAAAAGACTATCACTTATAATGTTGATCCTATTGTTCCTACCGCTTATATTGAGAAGCCACCTTTCCCTACTAGAATAAAGGATCATGCTAACGCTTCAACTTTGGTTCGTAAGAGTAATACTAGAACAACCAAACCCTCTGAGCAAATTAAAGTTGAACCTAGTATTTCTATGGTTAAAGATATCTTGTCCGTTAATATTGATGGGCATGTTATTTACTTTTGTGATGAAGCTGCTAGAATTGCTAGACCTGATACTAAAAATAAACATAGACCTGTTGTAGGCATGCCTGTTATTTCTGTTAAAATAGGAGATCATTGCTATCATGGCTTATGTGATATGGGTGCTAGTGCGAGTACAATACCTCATTCTTTATATGAAGAAATTATGCATGATATTGCACCTGCCGAGATAGAAGGTATTGATGTTATAATGAAGCTTGCCAATAGAGATACTATCTCACCGATTGGGATTGTTAGAGATGTTGAAGTCTTGTGTGGGAAAGTTAAATATCCTGCTGATTTTCTTGTTCTTGGTTCCCCACGAGATGACTTTTGTCCCATTATATTTGGTAGACCCTTCTTGAATACTGTTAATGCTAAGATAGACTGCAAAAAGGATATTGTTTCTGTTGGTTTAGGGGATATGTCTCATGATTTTAATTTTGCTAAATTTCGTAGACAACCCCATGATAAAGAATTGCCTAGTAAAGATGAAATTATTGGTCTTGCTTCTATTTCCGTGCCTCCTAATGATCCTTTAGAACAATATCTGCTAGACCATGAAAATGATATGTTTATGAATGAAAGAAGGGAAATAGATGAAATATTCTTTAAACAGAGACCTATTTTGAAACACAACTTGCCTGTAGAAATTCTAGGGGATCCTCCTCCACCCAAGGGTGATCCCGTGTCTGAGCTTAAATCATTACCTGATACTCTTAAATATGCTTATCTTGATGAAAAGAAGATATATCCTGTTATTATTAGTGCTAACCTTTCAGAGCAAGAAGAGGGGAAATTATTGAAAACTCTGAAGAAGCATCATGCTGCTATTGGATATACTCTTGATGATCTTAAGGGCATTAGTCCCACTCTATGCCAGCACAAAATAAAATTGGAGAAAGACGCTAAACCGGTTGTTGATCACCAACGACGGTTAAATCCCAAGATGAAAGAAGTGGTAAGAAAAGAAATACTAAAGCTTTTGGAGGCAGGTATAATTTATCCTGTTGTTGATAGTCAGTGGGTATGTCCTGTCCATTGTGTCCCTAAGAAAGGAGGTATTACTGTTGTTCCTAATGATAAAGATGAATTGATCCCACAGAGAATTGTTATAGGTTATAGAATGGAAATTGATTTTCGCAAATTAAATAAAGCTACTAAAAAGGGATCACTACCCTTTACCTTTTATTGATCAAATGCTAGAAAGATTATCTAAACATACACTTTTTTTCTTTCTAGATGGTTATTCTGGTTTCTCTCAAATACCCGTGTCAAAAGAGGATCAAGAAAAGAACACCTTTACTTGCCCTTTTGGTACCTTTGCTTATAGATGTATGCCTTTTGGTTTATGTAATGCACCTACTACCTTCCAATGATGCATGAATGCTATATTCTCTGACTTTAGTGAAAAGATTGTTGAGGTATTCATGGATAATTTTTCTGTATATGGAACTTCTTTTGATGATTGCTTAAGCAACCTTGATCGAGTTTTGTGGAGATGTGAAGAAACTAATCTTGTCTTGAATTGGGAGAAGTGCCACTTTATGGTTAATGAAGGCATTGTCTTGGGGCATAAAATTTCTGAAAGAGGTATCAAAGTTGATAAAGCTAAAGTTGATGCTATTGAAAAGATGTCGTGTCCTAAGGACATTAAAGGTATAAGAAGTTTCTTTGGTCATGCCGGTTTTTATAGGAGGTTCATTAAAGATTTCTCAAAAATCTCCAGGCCTCTGACTAATCTCTTACAAAAAGATGTTCCTTTTGTCTTTGATGATGATTGTGTAGAAGCATATGAAATACTTAAGAAAGCCTTGATTTCTGCCCCTATTATTCAGCCTCCCGATTGGAATTTACCCTTTGAAATTATGTGTGATGCTAGTGATTATTCTGTAGGTGTTGTTCTAGGACAAAGAGTTGATAAGAAATTAAATGTTATCCAATATGCTAGTAAAACTCTAGACAGTTCCCAAAGAAATTATGCTACTACTGAAAAAGAATTTTTAGCAACTGTATTTGCTTATGGTAAGTTCAGACCTTATATTGTTGATTCCTAAAGTAACAATTCACACTGATCATGCTGCTATTAAATACCTTATGGAAAAGAAATATGCTAAACCTAGACTTATTAGATGGGTTCTCCTACTACAAGAATTTGATTTGCATATTATTGATAGAAAGGGAGCTGAGAACCCCGTTGCAGACAACTTGTCTAGGTTAGAGAATCTTCTTGATGACCCACTACCTATTGATGATAGCTTTCCCGATGAACAATTAGCTGTCATAAATGCTTCTCGTACTGCTCCATGGTATGCTGATTATGCTAATTACATTGTTGCTAAATTTATACCACCTAGTTTCACATACCAGCAAAAGAAAAGGTTTTTCTATGATTTAGGACATTACTTCTGGGATGACCCACACCTTTATAAATAAGGAGTAGATGGTGTTATTAAATGTTGTGTACCTGAGCATGAACAGGAATAGATCCTACACAAGTATCACTCTAAGGCTTATGGAGGACACCATGCTGGAGATAGAACTGCACATAAGGTATTGCAATCCGGTTTTTATTGGCCTACTCTCTTCAAGGATGCCCGTAAGTTTGTCTTGTCTTGTGATGAATGTCAAGAATTGGTAATATTAGTAGACGTCAAGAAATGCCTATGAATTATTCACTTGTTATAGAACCATTTGATATTTGGGGTTTTGATTATATGGGACTGTTTCCTTCCTCTAATGGTTATACACATATTTTAGTTGTTGTTGATTACATTACTAAGTGGGTAGAAGCTATTCCAAATAGAGGTATTGATCATAACACCTCTATTAAGATGCTTAAAGAAGTTATTTTTTCGAGGTTTGGAGTCCCTAGATATTTAATGACTGATGGTGGTTCACATTTTATTCATGGTGCTTTTTGTAAAATGCTTGCTAAGTATGATGTTAAACATAGAATTGCATCTCCATATCATCCACAGTCTAGTGGTCAAGTAGAACCGAGAAATAGAGAGCTTAAATTAATTTTGCAAAAGACTGTTAATAGATCTAGAAAGAATTGGTCCAAGAAACTTGATGATGCATTATGGGCATATAGAACTTCATATAAAAATCCTATGGGTATGTCTCCATATAAAATGGTTTATGGAAAAGCATGCCACTTACCTCTTAAACTAGAACATAAGGCATATTGGGCCATTAAAGAGCTCAATTATGATTTCCAATTTGCCGGCGAGAAGAGACTATTTGACATTAGCTCACTTGATGAATGGAGTACCCAGGCTTATGAGAATGCCAAGCCTTTTAAAGAAAAGGTTAAAAGATGGCATGGCAAAAGGATACAAAAACGTGAGTTTAATGTAGGTGATTATGTATTGCTATACAACTCTCGTTTAAGATTTTTTGTAGGAAAACTCCTCTCTAAATGGGAAGGTCCTTACGTTATCGAGGAGGTCTATCGCTCCGGTGCCATAAAAATGTAGCGCTCCGAGACCGATGCACCAGGTGTCCTCCAGTTATTCGCTGTTGTTGCCTTGTCATTGCTTGCGTGTCATGCATTTCATATCATGTCATCATGTGCATTTCATTTGCATACATGGTCATCTCATGCATCCGAGCATTTTCCCCGTTGTCCATTTTGCAATCCGGCGATCCTATGTCATCCGGTGTCCCTTTCTACCTCGTTTCATGTGCGGGTGTCAAACGTTCTCGGATTGGACCGAGACTTGCCAAGCGGCCTTGGTTTACTACCGGTAGACCGCCTGTCAAGTTTCGTGCCATTTGGACTTCGTTTGATACTCCAACGGTTAACCGAGGGACCGAAAAGGCCTCGTGTGTGTTGCAGCCCAACACCCCTCCAAAGTGGCCCAAAACCCACCAAAAACCCCTCCATCATCTCGATCGTTCGATCACAATCGCGTGGCCGAAAACCGCACCTCTTTTGGACTCTCCTAGCTCCCTCTACCTATAAATATGTGGCCTCCCACGAAATTTTCACGCAGATGAAACCCTAAACTCCTCCTCTGCGCGCCGCCGGACATTTCGTCCCGCACCGCCGGACATGTCCACCGCGCCTTCCACCTCACTCTGACGAATCACAGTGCGCCAAGTCCGCTCCGCCGCCCCGCTCGACCTCTCCCGCATCGCCACCTATCACCGCCGCCTTCTCTCTCCTTGCCTGCGCCGCCGCGGCCCTGCGGGCCCACGGCCGGCCCACCCGGCCCGAACGTCCAGCGCTCCTGCCCCGCCGCCTGGGAGCGCCCGCGCCCACCGGATTTCACGCTGCGCCGCCCGCGCATCCTTCACCGGAGCTGCGGTGCCGCCTCCCGCTCGCCGAAACTCGTCGCCAGCGCACTCCGCCGCTGTGCGCCTCACACCGTGCCCCAGCCGCGCCGCCCGCACACCGCCGTAGGGAGCTCGCCGCCCGGCCACCGGAGCTCCTCTCCGGCCTCCTACCTCGTCACCGGCGTCCTCCCCGGCCTCCTCCTCACCTTCCCCTCGCCGGAGCCGCGACCTCGCCGGAGTTCCTCGATCTGCCGCCGCTACAGTACAGGATCCCGATCTGGATCTGGGATCGCTACAGTAAACCCTAGCCCAGTTGACTTTTCCCTCTCTCCCGTAATTATTTGCATATCTTCATCAGCTCATAACTCTTCATCACCGTTACTCTGATTCATGCGTGTAGCATATCAAAATGTTCGTCTCGACGAGTACATCATTTCATCTCATTGCATAATTTTCATTTGAGCTCATCTTGATGCCCAAAATGTCGTTGGAAGAGGGCTATGTGATGATTATGTCAGATCTGTTTCAGCAAATGGCCTTTTG
Source organism: Triticum urartu (assembly GCF_056163025.1). NCBI lineage: Eukaryota > Viridiplantae > Streptophyta > Magnoliopsida > Poales > Poaceae > Triticum > Triticum urartu. Next base: position 355,627,977 of record NC_141876.1, on the reverse strand, counting down.
TCATTTTTGCCATGATTAATGTGTGCATGCTATGATCCTGAGCTCTACATGTGTTTTGATATATGTCACGCCATCTTTACAGGGGTGTATGCCATGTATTTTTGTGATCTTTGTGGTGACTAGCACAAGCATGCAAAGTAGCTTACTCGGTGATGCTGATTTCAGGGACTTAGAATTTCACTAAGTCCTTGTCCTGTCATTATTTTTATGCCATATGTTCATGTTGTTTCCTAGTGATCTGTGCCTCTTTTGAGGATGATCAGTAAGGATGTTTTGTAGATATTGTGGTGCCCTATCCATCGATGTCTTTGTTTGCATTTATGGAGCACCCTAGCTTGAGTCAATTGAACTCTACTGTTGCTATAAAATGTTCCGGGCAGTTTGTTGACATGTTTAGCAATTTTGCCGAGGATGTTGCTATTGATCCGTACATGCTATGATGTTGTTCTTGCCATGTCTAGCTTCTATGCCATGTCTTCTTCATGGGTGTATGCTTAGTTTGTCATTCCATGCTCTGTAGTGAGTGCATCGAGCTCGTAAACATACCTACTTGTTAATCTGTTTTGCATGCTCCAGTTTTTCACTAAGTCTGAATCTGTTTATGTTTTTGCTATGTTCACATGCTTGCAATTGTACTTTGTGGACCCTTTTGGCTCATGGTCACTAAGGGACTTTTGTTGTATGCTTTGAGTAGCTTCATGCCATGCCTTGATTTTCCATGATATGTTCCTGTAGCATGTAGTTTTCATGCTCTAAACATTGCTTCCTGATGATAAATTCCTGACATGCTGTTAATTTCTCTAAGTCTGAAACTTGTTATCTTTTGCACTTTTGCCATGCTTGTTCGAACCTGTTATTGAGTGAATTAGCCGTAGCTCAGTGTTCATATTTTGTCAAGCATCATGAGTGGATCCCTGCCATGTATTTTTTGCCATGTTTGAGTGCTGTAGCATATTTAGCTTGATGCATTTAGTTGGTTACTTGATGTTTATCGCAGCCCGGTGCCATATTTGTTTTGCTTGCCATTTCCAAACCGTGCATCTGATTCCAGTGATCTTTATATCGATTTCATCCGAAATCAACTCCCCTTTCCAGTGGCACTCTTGGATTTCCAAGTTGATGCCAGGTTCAATCATTCCTTTCCAAATCATGCATATGCATCGCATACCGCATCCCGCATATCATGCCATGTTCATGTGTTGGTTGTTTACTATGTTGTGTGCTTCTTTCCGGTGTTGCTTCTTCGGGTTGGTTCCAATAACGTCGCGTTTGTGAGGGCCCATTCGACTATGTCTGTTTGTCTTCTTCATGGACTCGTTCTTCTTCCTTGCGGAATTTCAAGCAAGATGATCATACCCTCGAAATCACTTCTATCTTTGCTTGGTAGTTGCTCACTCTTTTGCTATGCTTACGCTGCGATACCTACCACTTGCTTATCATGCCTCCCATATTTCTAAGCCAAGCCTCTAACCCACCTTGTCCTAGCAAACCGTTGTTTGGCTATGTTACCGCTTTGCTCAGCCCTCTTATAGCGTTGTTAGTTGCAGGTGAAGATTGGAGTTTGTTCCTTGTTGGAACATGGATATTATTGTTGGGATATCACAATATCTCTTATTTAATTAATACATCTATATACTTGGTAAAGGGTGGAAGGCTCGGCCTTATGCCTGGTGTTTTGTTCCACTCTTGCCGCCCTAGTTTCCGTCATATCGGTGTTATGTTCCCGGATTTTGCGTTCCTTACATGGTTGGGTTATAATGGGAACCCCTTGACAGTTCGCTTTGAATAAAACTCCTCCAGCAAGGCCCAACCTTGGTTTTACCATTCACCACCTAGCCTCTTTTTCCCTTGGGTTAGGCCAACCCAAGGGTCACCTTTATTTTAACCCCCCGGGCCAGTGCTTGTCTAAGTGTTGGTCCGAAATGGGCAGCCTGTGGGGCCACCTCGGGGAAACTTGAGGGCTGGTTTTACTCATAGCTTGACATATCCGGTGTTGTCCTGAGAACGAGATATGTGCAGCTCCCATCAGGATGTCGGCGCATCGGGCGGCTTTGCTGGACTTGTTTTACCATTGTCGAGGATGTCTTCTAACCGGGATGCCGAGTCTGATCGGATTGTCTTGGGAGAAGGAATATCCTTCGTTGACCATGAGAGCTTGTGATGGGCTAAGTTGGGAGACCCCTGTAGGGATACTTTCGAAAGCCATGCCCGCGGTTATGGGCAGATGGGAATTTGTTAATGTCCGGTTGTAGAAAACCTAAAGTTTATCTTAATTAAAATGCACCACCCGCGTGTGTAACCGTGATGGTCTCTTCTCGGCGGAGTCCGGGAAGTGAACACGGTGTTGGAGTTATGCTTGACGTAGGTTGTTCTAGGATCACTTCTTGATCATAGTTTCTCGATCGTGCTTTGCCTTCTCTTCTCGCTCTCATTTGCGTATGTTAGCCACCAAATATGCTAGTCGCTTGCTGCAGCTCCACCTCATACCTTTTACCCTACCTATAAGCTTAAATAGTCTTGATCGCGAGGGTGTGAGATTGCTGAGTCCCCGTGACTCACAGATACTTCCAAAACCAGCTTGCAGGTGCCGTTGAACCGTGCAGATGACGCAACCAAGCTCAAGGAGGATCTCTATGAAGATCGTGTTCTTTATGTTGTTCTGTTTTCCAGTTGATCAGTAGTGGAGCCCAGTTGGGTCGATCCGGGATTTGTGTAGCATTTGGGGTAGTCTTCTTTTATTTTGGTTCCGTAGTCGGACCTTGAGTGTATTTGGATGATGTAATGCTTTATTCATGTAATTGTGTGAAGTGGTGATTGTAAGCCAACTATGTATCTCTTTCCCTTATGTATTACATGGGTTGTGTGAAGATTACCTCACTTGCGACATTGCTTTCAATGCGGTTATGCCTCTAAGTCGTGCTTCGACACGTGGGAGATATAGCCGCATCGAGGTCGTTACAAGTTGGTATCAGAGCCTTCCCCGACCTTAGGAGCCCCCTGCTTGATCGAATCATTGGCGTTGTTGAGTCTAGAACAATGTTTTGAGTCATTTAGGATTATATATATCGGAGAGTAGGACTTCTTTTTACTCCTCAGTCCCTTCGTCGCTCTGGAGAGGCTTCCTGACGTAGAGTTTTGACTCCTCTCTTCTCAAATTTCACTAAAAAAATTTAGGATCACGCGGGTATCTTGGAATCATTCCGATGGTTTTGTGACGAGAACATTGTTCTTGGTGCCTCCTGACATTTAGGGGTTGTGGCAGTTTCCCGGGGAGTTGAGCTCTGAGGTGTTGTCGTCACAATTTTATCGTTGCAGTTCTAGAATACCCGAGTTTTGCCGACATCGAAAATCTCTTTTATGCAGTTGTTGGTGAGATAACCTCGACGCCACCCAGTACTGGGGCGGGAGTTCGGGAGTATTGCAATAACTTGTATAATGGATGCTTTTCGATGGTTGAGGTAGATGATTTCCGAAGGTTTCTTGGTTATGTGTTGAAGTATCGATACAGCTGGATGTAGGATTTGCTAGTTTTGGGTGAGATATTATGCTTCCCCTGTATCCCCAACATCTGATTGCATAACCGGAAAGTTTTGGGAGTTTATAAGTGGGAATTCAAGTAGCTCTTAGGATATCTTTCCGACAGATGTATGATATGAAATTGGGGTTCGACGTCTAGTTGTCCGCCTATCCACGGTTGGTTTTACAGTGGTCTCATTGTGTGTTAAAGAGTCCTTCACTATGCCGACTCGGGGACGCTTTGTATGTCATGTGCACTGCCTTGTACATGATGGTGATGTACGATCGAGCCCGTGTAGGCCCCACCACGAAAACTTCGGACGAAATCTCTATCATATGTTTGTTCCGGCTTATTCTGCAAGCCAATCCTTTGTTTTGTTTTCAGTTGTGGTATTCGAGTTGCTTCAATGTCAAATGTTGATTCCATACCTTCCCCAAATGATGTTCTCATATTTCTATGTGATTACCAATCCTTCATGATAATCGGGATTGTCATGACAATCCTTCTCAACCAGCGTATTTCTCTTCAAGTGGATCTGATCAACATTCGCAAGATCAACTCAAGTTTTCTCAATGTTGTTTGTTTCATCCATCTCCAAGTTGCCTTTGTTTTTCCCACCCTCCCTCCCTTGATTTTTCTTCGAGGACTCATATATCTCAATCAAGTATCATTTTATTGATGTGAAGTCTCTTCTTTCTTTCCTTTCAATGTTCTTACTCAGTGTTTCTCAGGAAGATTCTAACGGAGTGTCACATCCCTGCTTTTAGTCATGCATTAGGATTGGATGAACTTGTGAATCATGTTTAAATTTATTTTAAACTTGAAATGGGGCCTAATCAACCCCAACACCCCCCCTGAAAATGCTAATTCCCAACAATTGGAATTTCAATGAACCCAAAATGCCCTTCATAAAGCCGACCATTTTTGGTTCTGGTTTAAACCTCTGCCAAAAATGGTCTTGCAAATTATGGAGCCATTCTGGATTTTTGAACAAGCCATAAGTATTTGAATTTGGGCATTTTAAATACTATAAATATTTTAAAGTGCTCAAATACTCTTGGAAGTATTTTTAGGCAGTTGAGAATATTTTCAAATGTGCCTCTGAATATTCCCAGGATTTTTAGAAATGGAATGGTATTTTAATCATTTCAATACATAGAGCAGAGCAAATAAAAAAGAGAAAACAAAAAGGAACAGATGACTTACCTGGAAGCCCACCTAGCAAGCCCACCTACTGGCCCAGCCCACCTCCTGTGCCAGCGAGCTACTTGCACTCGCCAGCACAAGCAAGCAGCTGCTCGACGGCGAGCACAGCATGCGTGCCACACATCTGCCCGCCGCCTCGCCGCTCCCCTCGTCGAGCTGTCACCCTGGGACGCACCCCCACCTCTCTCCCGAGCTCCCAGACACACTCGCTCTCCTCTCCTGACCCTCTCTCTCGCCCTCCTCGACGACGCCCGAGCCGTCACCGTCGCTGCCGCTCGTCGCAGCCGCGTCCAACGCCATCCCCGAGCCGCGCCATCGTGTCTAGGAGCGTCGCCGTCGTCGACTACGTCGACTAGCCAAGTCGCACGACGCCGGAGACCCTGCAACGTCGCCGTCGCCGTCGTCTTCAACCTCGGGCCGCCCGAGATCGCCGTCGCCATTCCGACCGCACCGAGCCCTCCCTGAGCTCGCTGACCCTCTCTGCGGCTTCCTAGTGAGCTGCTGCTCCTCCCCCTTCTCTCCGCTTCGTCACTAGAGCTCTGTAGCCGCCACGCCTCTTTCGTTCGAACGCGCCGCCGTCTGAGCTCGTCTCCGACGTAGCTCCGGCCGCTTAGCGGTCCCGCTGGCATGTCCAGCGTGCTCACCGTATCGCGTAGATGATGTAGGTGCTAGCGCCACGCCGCCTAGGCCACTGCAGCCACACACACGAGCTGACCCGAGCTTCGGCCACTTTCCGGCCACGCCATCACCACGGCTGGATGCGGGCGAGCACCAGCTGCCCGTAGCTGCTCTCTGCGTAGCAAATGGTGCCCTGTGGGCAAATCCCACAGCACGCTGCCGCGTCTGGCCTCGCCGGCGGCTAAACGCCGGCAGGCGCTGACCGCTGACCGGCGAGGTTTGACCCCGCCGAGTCAGGTTGACTTCCCCCTCTCTCTCACTGACATGCGGGTCCTGCCCGATTAATTACTCTGTTAGTGCTAATTAACTAGGTTAGTTTAACTAGTATAGTCATCGACTAGTGGGCCCTGCCCAGTTAATTAGACTAACTAAACGTAGTTAGTGTAGAGAGTCACTGACCAGTGGGCCCCACTGGTCAGGTTTGACAAGCCACTGGCGCCTTTAACTCGCTGACGTCACAGTGACGCAGTGCTGACGCAATTATTTAATTTCTGGATTTATTTTCATATAGGAAATTCCGGAAAATAGCCTAAACTTCGAAAAATCATAGAAAATCAACCATAGCTCCAAATCAAACAAATTATATATGAAAAATGATCAGAAAAATTCAATATATCCATCTGTAATGGTTTCATGCATGAAAAACCACTTTAACCTTGATGTTTAGGTGAAACAAGCTAACATGCTCATTATGCATAAGAACTTTAACTTTTATTTGAATCTTTGATTCAAATGGACCCATTTCAACATGTTTCACATTGCATTAGGTAGGACACATCATTTTGCCATGTCATAGCATGCATCATATTGTTGCATATCGTCATGTGTTGATTATGTTCTGTGTGTCCTTCGTGGTAGGTTCTGCCTCCGAGGATATCTCCGTGTATCCAACTGAAGGGCAGTACCCTACTACCACTCCATCAGGCAATCAGCCCCATTTATCATATCGATACAATCCCATGTTCTCGCCTCTGCTCTCATTTACTGCATTAAGACAACAACGTTTCAAACTGTTGTGTGCTGCGGTAGTTGAACCCTTATCCTCTGCATGACCTGTCATTACCACAGTAACTAGATGAAACCCACTAGCATGTGTAGGAGTTGATTGAGCCATGTATGTGTTTCCTACATTGCTATGCCTACTATGCTTAGAGTTGTGTCAGGTCTGGTTCATCTGGGTGATGGGCTAGAGTGAAATGATTATGTCGATAATGTGAGGGATGTGTTGAACATGATTTGGTAAAGGTATCGATGAGAGTCCATGTAGGAGTACATGGTGCATTGTTTCATTGAGGCTGTCCCTAGGAACTGAGATCTGTATGTGTGATTTTAAGAATCAACTACTACCATGCATTGTGATCCTTAATTGACCCTCTCGGCTTCTTAATCACCCTAGTACTCTGTCCAGGAGTTGCAAATAGTTTCTGGTGTTTGTAGGTTATGTGTTGGCGGCCGTGCGTAGCGCTGACCCTAGGGGTGGGTTATGATGCGGTAGATACACCGTGGCACGGTGTACCGAGTCACCCATTTGCTGTCTCGGGAACCCTGTTCACATCATTCGGGGCCGTATGTGGAAACCTCGGCCGGACTCCCTGCGGATGGAACCTAGCTAGGCAATAAACCTGGACTAGAGACTTGAGTGTTTAGGTGGGCCATGGCCGACACCCTCATTGGGATTCTGCTTGAAGATTGCCGAGTACATGTCGTGTAAACGACGGTAAGTGGTGAGAGCGTGTATGAAAAAGTACACCCATGCAGGGTTAACATCATCTATTCTAATAGCCGCGTCCGCGGTAAAGGACTACTTGGTTGCCTATACAGTTCATAGACAAGTTAATGGTTACTACTAAAAGACTCAAGATAAGTGTGAGTACTGAGGATGGCCCTCTCGTTGGATGACGAGGGAGGATCCCCGGTGGATTATTGTGTTTGTGATTAGTGGACTCGTGTGCGAAAACTATTTTACTAGTGGTGTCTCGCAGGATAGCTTAGCCAAGAGTCAAAGCTGGCTTGCTGCAATTACTCCACCACCTTCTTGAGAATGAGCATGTATAGTAGGTTCTGTTGTAAGACTTGCTGAGTACCTTTGTACTCATGTTTGCTTAATTACTATTTTCAGACAACAACACCGCCCCCTCCGATGGGTTTTATGTAGATCTCGACGTCGATGAGTGACTTGCCACCCAGGTGGTGATCCTGGCCATGGAGGGCCCTATGTAGATAGACAGGCTTCGAGAAGCCTTCTTTCTTTCTAGTGTCTGTACTCAGACTATTTGCTTCCGCATGTGCTTGTATGCTTGTATGACTTGAGTGTCGGGTCATGTGACCCCTATCTGTATGAACATGTTATGTATGGCTCTCTGGAGCCTTTCAATAAAGTACTTGCATTGTAGAGTTTTGTTGTGATGCCATGTTGTATTTGCACATATCGAGCATATTGTGTGTATGATTAAAATGCTTAGTATGTGTGGGATCCGACAATCTAGTTGTTTATCCTTGGCAGCCTTTCTTATGGGGAAATGTAGTCTAGTGCTCCTCGAGCCATAGGAGTCCGCTACAGCCCGGTTCACCAGAGTCCTGCTAGCCCAGCACTACTACTCAGGACACTTGACTGGCCGACATGTGTTTCACTTCGTTCCTATGTCTGTCCCTTCGGGGAAATGTCACACGGTGACTTCCAGAGTCCTGCCTAGCCTGCTACAGCCCGGGTTCCCCGGAGTCCTGTTAGCCCAGTGCTACAGCCCGGATTCACTCGCTGATGACCGACATGCTCGATGTGATTCACGTATGCCTGTCTCCATAGGTCTGTGCCGCTTTGGGTTCACGACTAGCCATGTCGGCCCGGGTTCTCTGTCATATGGATGCTAGCGACACTATCATATACGTGAGCCAAAAGGCGCAAATGGTCCCGGGCCATGGTAAGGCGACACCCGTGGGGATACCGTGCGTGAGGCCGCAATGTGATATGAGGTGTTACCGGCTAGATCGATGTGACTTGGAATCGGGATCCTGACAGCGTTGGCATCAGAGCCGGACTGCCTGTAGGTTCGTTGAGCCAAACTGGTCGATGTCGAGTCTAGAAATGCTTTAGTTATATGTAGGGGAATTGATTGTGGGAGGGAACGTAAGGCTCTTTTACTCCTTTACCTTATGCCCTCTGATCTGAGTCATTCTCTTCTCATTCAACGTGGGTTAAGGACTAGGCTCTCTTCTTCTATCAGGTTCACGTGTTACTAATCCGTAGTAGCTTATAGGATTGTTGTTACAAGCCTCAGTACAGTTTCTACTACTTTTAGTATGTTGCTAGTTGAATCAGAACCTTGGTATGATGTTGTTGAGTGGTATTGCAAACTGTTGTGGATGTCTCAAAACTTTTTCTGAGCATTTACAACCGTTATGCTGTCCGATTTCCCCTAGAAAATTCTAATGCCTTTGCATTATTCTGTTCTTTTAGATGGCCACCCGTTCGCAGAACCAAGTGGTTCGTCTGACCCGGTGCTTCGATGTTCCCGGCCACACGGCCATGTTGGTTCGAGTGATGGTCGAGTCAGGCTATCGGTGGTATCCGGAATATACCGTCGAGGAGCAGTTCAGAGACTTCAAACAGAGCTAGTACCTATGTACCGTCAGGATATATCCCTCTTATCCTGGAGCCACTGAGCCCCTTCACTGTTCCTATGGACTTGGGGTCACTATTGAGATGTATGTGCAGGATGCGGCCTATTCAATGATGACTATCATTCGAGCCAGGACTGCCTTGCTACAGAACACCGACTTCTGTTACATGCCAGCCTCACTTCCTAGAGCACAGGGGTACTATCAGGCTTTGTACTATGACTCTTCACATGAGGAGTCACTACTCCGCACCACTGCCGAGATGCTTGAGGATAAGGACCGCGAAAATCGGGCCTTGCGTATGGAGCTTTTCCACACTCGTGTTGATCATTGGGCCACTTTGACTCGGTTTGCACCTGCGGTGCAGGCAGGATACATGGACATGAGGGGCCTGTACCCTGTACGGTCTGGATTGCCAGATTGTATGGAGTGGCGCGATGTAGGAGGCATCACCCCTCCTCGTGGTCCCCGTCTGCCACCACCTGTGGGACCGAGGCCACATCCGAGTCCCTATGGTCCACAGGCTCCGCAGGACCGTCTGTTCCCAGATGATTATGTTCCACTTCCAGGCTTTGGTGGCAACTTCTATGAGGATTACTACGGAGCCGTTTGAGCTAGTAGTAGTTTCACTAGTATTGTAATAGTTGTATTCTCCACAATCCTGCGTGACCAGTGGGATACAACTTGGTGTGCATCACACTCCGGAGGTGTAGAAAAATAATGTATAGGAGCTTGGAATGCCTTCGATGAGATGTAATGTCTTTCACCGTAGTTGTACTCTAGCCTGGGCTTGTACTAAACTATGTATGGTGTGTATGACCAATGGTATATACATGGCAGTTTCTATATTACCATGTCGTGCAATGAACATCTTAGCATTCCATGTTATCCATTACATTCTGCACTTCCTTGCTAAGTTTGTGCCATCCTTATCTAAACCGTTGTCTTGTTTTCTCCTAGGATGGTCAACACCCGCAGCAACCCTGCTGCCCCAGAGCAAGGGGAAGCCAGTGCAGTTAGGGGTGAAAATCTGCCTCACCCACCTTCTCTGGCCGAAGTTATGCTGGAGGCGGAAAGAAACAAGCGTGAGACTAACCACTTGCTAGAGCGGATTGAGCAGAACACTACACGCCATCAGCAAAATGACTTGGTGTCAGTCAATGACTTCATCAAGTTGTACCCACCAAAGTTCAATCATTCCGTCGAGCCCCTTGACGCGGATGACTGGCTCCGCAGCATCACACACAAGCTATGTTCTGCTAACGTAGCCGAAGCTGATAAGGTTACCTATGCTGCCTATCACCTCGAAGGCCCTGCTAGCCTTTAGTGGGAAAACTTTGAGGCTATGCGCCCGGTCGGCCAAATCACTACTTGGGTTGAATTCAGTGAAGCTTTCCGTGAGCATCACATCTGGGAAGGTCTCATAGATCGCAAGAGGGAAGAGTTCTGCAATTTCACCCAAGGAAGACTAACTGTGGATGCATATAGTCGTGAATTTGGGAATCTGGCACGATATGCTCCTGAAGAGGTATCCACCGACGCTAAGAAGCAGGAAAGGTTCCGCAAGGGACTTAGCCCTGAGCTTTGCCGCGATCTTCGTCTGCACGAGTGCACCTCCTTTCAGATGTTGGTCAATAAAGCCATCAGTGCTAAGACAGGCCAGTCTGACTATGATGCTTCACGCAAGCACTCTTGTGATTTTGGCTCTTCATCCGGCTCTGGATCTCAGAAGCGCCGAGTGTGGATTCCAAGCACGGCACTGCCACCCAGGTTCATTCCGAGGCCATCCTTTGAGGCGCCTCGCCCCAACTAGCAGTTTGCACCGTCCAAGCCCTATGGTGGCCCCGCTGCTAATGCCGCTCCACGCCCCAATGTTGTGACATGTTTCAAGTGTGGAGAACCGGGTCACTATAGTCGAGAGTGTCCCCAGAACAACAACCCCAATCAGTCTGGAAAGTACGTTGGTCGTGGTAAGCCAGCGGGAAAGACATTCTACGCCAAGCCGGTCACCACTGCACGTGGCCATGTCAACTATGTCTCAGCTGAGGAGGCTCATGATGATCCTAACGTCGTCCTTGGTACGCTCCTTGTTAATTGCCATCTGGCATCTGTTCTTTTCGATACTGGAGCATCTCATTCATTCATATCTGAGAACTATGCTCGATTGCATAACACTACATTCTGTGACATGCCCACTTCCATGGTAATTGAAACTCCGGGTTCCAAATGGCAAACTTCTAGAGTAAGCCATGGGAACGAAATTCTTGTCGATAGACTTGTCTTCCATGAATCTTTAATAGCTCTCAAGTCCTCGGACATAAACATCATCTTGGTTATGGACTGGATGTCAGCTCATTATGCTAAGATTGAATGTGCCACTAGAACCGTTCAACTTACTCATCCATCGAGCAAGACAGTCAATGTCTTAACTCGAGTGGCCAAGCACCAGCTTTTCTCCCTAAATGCCAACCCCTTCCAGACCTTGAAGATATTCCGGTAGTCTGAGACTTTCCGGATGTCTTTCCAGAAGAACTGCTAGGTGTTCCACCTGACAGGGACGTCGAGTTTGTGATAGACCTTGTTCCAGGAACCGTCCCAATTTCTTGGAGACCCTATAAGATGGCACCCTTAGAACTAGACGAGCTTAAGAACCAACTCAATGAGTCCTTGAGAAAGGGTTTCATCCATCCTAGTCCCTCTCCTTGGGCTTGCCCCATCCTCTTCGTCAAGAAGAAGGATGGAACAGATCGGATGGTTGTAGATTACCGACCTGTCAACTTGGTCACTATCAAGAACAAGTATCCGCTTCCCAGGATCAATGATCTGTATGATCAGCTTGCTAGATCCTCACTCTTTTCCAAGATGGATTTGAGGTTGGGCTACCATCAAATCAAAATCAGAAATGGGGACATTCCCAAAACGGCCTTCGTTACTCGTTATGGCCAATACGAGTACACCGTCATGTCCTTCGGTTTAACCAATGCCCCAGCCACTTTCTCTCGGTTAATGAACTCAGTCTTCATGGAGTATTTCGATAAATTCGTCGTGGTATACCTCGATGATATACTCATCTACTCCAAGAATGAAGAGGAACATGCCGAACATCTAAGGCTGGTATTGACGAAACTTCGAGAGCATCGCCTTTATGCCAAATTCTCCAAGTGTAAATTTTGGTTTCCAGAAGTGACCTATCTAGGACATGTAATCTCTGGTAAGGGTATTGCTGTCAATCCCTAACGAGTTCAAGCCATCCTTGATTGGACCCCACCTGAGACGGTCAAGCAAGTTCGGAGCTTCCTTGGCTTAGCGAGCTATTGCCGCCGCTTCGTCGAGAATTTCTCCAAGGTTGCTAAACCTCTAACTGAACTTCTCAAGAAAGATAAAAAGTTCGAGTGGACCCCACAGTTCAAGTTCAGCTTTCAGGAACTGAAAAGACGCCTGACATCTGCTCCCGTACTGGTACCACCAGATTTCTCCAAGGACTTTATTATCTATTGCGACGCCTCGCGACAAGGACTAGGTTGCATACTCATGCAAGATCGTCAGGTAATTGCCTATGCTTCACGGTAATTACACCCACATGAGGAAAATTATCCCACACATGATCTAGAGCTTACAACTGTAGTCCATGCACTCAAAACTTGGCGACATTACCTTCTCAGTAATCATTGCGAGATCTTCACCGATCACCAAAGTTTGAAATATATCTTCACCCAACCGGATTTGAATCTCAGGCAAAGGCGTTGGGTCGAGTTGATCTCGGATTACGACTTAGGAATAACTTACACCCCAGGCAAATCCAATGTCATGGCTGATGCGCTGAGTCGTATATCTTATTGTAACAACCTGATGTTACAACAAAGTCAACCACTTCTCCACGAGGAATTTCGTAAGCTTAACCTTCACATAGTTCCTCGAGGATTCCTATCCACCCTGGTGGCAAAGCCTAACCTTATGGATCAGATCATAACCGCCCAGCGGTATGATAAGGGCATATCCCGGATTAAGGAAAACATCGCTAGCGGAGTTGCTAAATGTTTTTCCATGGATGAGCGAGGTGTTGTCTTCTTCGAGAACCGCTTGGTGGTTCCCAAGAAACAACATTTACGCCAGTTGATTCTTAAGGAAGCTCATGAATCCCCTCGCACCATTCATCCCGGTAGTTCTAAAATGTATCAAGACCTACGCCAGAGGTTTTGGTGGACTAGGATGAAGAGAGAAGTTGCTCAATACATTGCTAGTTGCAACGTCTGTCGTCGTGTTAAGGCAGAGCATCAACGGCCTGCTGGCACCCTTCAACCTTTGGCTATTCCTGAATGGAAATGGGATAAGATCAGTATGGATTTCATTACTGGGTTTCCCAGGACCAAGAGAGGGAATAACGCCATCTTCGTCGTAATCGATCGTCTTTCCAAGGTGGCCCACTTTCTACCTGTTCGTGAGAGTATCACCGCTAGCTAGCTAGCTGACCTATACATCTCCCAAATAGTGTCTCTTCATGGTGTTCCATTGGAAATTAACTCGGACCATGGGAGTCTCTTCACCTCTCGATTTTGGGAAAGTCTCCAAAATGCTATGGGAGCTCGTCTCTCTTTTAGCACCGCCTTCCATCCTCAATCAAGTGGTCAAGTAGAGCGAGTCAATCAAATTCTGGAAGATATGCTCCGAGCTTCTGTCATCTCATTCGGAATGGGTTGGGAGAAATGTCTTCCATTCGCGGAGTTTGCTTATAACAATAGTTATCAAGCTAGCTTGGGCAAAGCTCCTTTCGAGGTTCTCTATGGACGAAAATGCCGAACGCCTCTTAACTGGTCAGAAAACGGGGAAAGACAACTCTTTGGCCCAGATATGATTCAGGAAGCAGAAGAGCAGGTTCGTGTTATTCGTGAGAAATTGGAAACAGCCCAATCTTGTCAAAAGAGCCAATATGATCATAAACATAAGCTCATGACTTATGAAGTCGGCGAGAAGGCTTACCTTCGGGTTACTCCGTTAAAGGGAACCCATCGTTTCGGTATACAGGGCAAATTGGCTCCTCGTTACATTGGACCCTTTCACATTCTTGCCAAACGAGGAGAAGTTGCCTACCAATTGGAACTACCTCCGCATCTTTCCAGAGTTCACAATGTCTTCCCCGTTTCTCAACTCATGCGTTGCTTCGCGGATCCTATCCGTGGAGTGGACCACGAAACGCTTGATCTACAAGATAACCTCTCATATCGGGAATATCCCGTTCGTATCCTTGATCAAACCGAGCATACCACTCTACGCCATAACATCAAGTTTCTCAAGGTTCAATGGTCACACCATTCCGAGAAAGAAGCCACTTGGGAACGGGAGGATCGTCTTCGACTCGAGTACCCCACCTTCTTCCCAACAGATCCTGAATCTCGGGACACGATTCTTTTGAGTGGGGGTGAGTTGTCACATCCCTGCTTTTAGTCATGCATTAGGATTGGATGAACTTGTGAATCATGTTTAAATTTATTTTAAACTTGAAATGGGGCCTAATCAACCCCAACACCCCCCTTGAAAATGCTAATTCCCAACAATTGGAATTTCAATGAACCCAAAATGCCCTTCATAAAAGCCCACCATTTTTAGTTCTGGTTTAAACCTCTGCCAAAAATGGTCTTGCAAATTATGGAGCCATTCTGGATTTTTGAACAAGCCATAAGTATTTGAATTTGGGCATTTTAAATACTATAAATATTTTAAAGTCCTCAAATACTCTTGGAAGTATTTTTAGGCAGTTGAGAATATTTTCAAATGTGCCTCTGAATATTCCCAGGATTTTTAGAAATGGAATGGTATTTTAATCATTTCAATACATAGAGTAGAGAAAATAAAAAATAGAAAAAAAAGGAACAGAGGACTTAACTGGAAGCCCACCTAGCAGGCCCACCTACTGGCCCAGCCCACCTCCTGTGCCAGCGAGCTGCTTGCACTCGCCAGCAAAGGCAAGCAGCTGCTCGACGGCGAGCATAGCATGCGTGCCATGTAGCTGCCCGCCGCCTTGCCGCTCCCCTCGTCGAGCTGTCGCCCTGGGACGCACCCCCACCTCTCTCCCGAGCTCCCAGACACACTCGCTCTCCTCCCCTAACCCTCTCTCTCGCCCTCCTCGACGACGCCCGAGCCGTCACCGTCGCCGCCGCTCGTCGCAGCCACGTCCAATGCCGTCCCCGAGCCACGCCACCGTGTCTAGCAGCGTCGCCGTCGTTGACTACGTCGACTAGCCAAGCCGCACGACGCCGGAGCCCCTGCAACATTGTAGTCACCGTCGTCTTCAACCTCGGGCCGCCCGAGATCGTCGTCGCCGTTCCGACTGCACCGAGCCCTCCCCGAGCTCGCTGACCCTCTCTGCGGCTTCCCAGTGAGCTGCTGCTCCTCCCCCTTCTCTCTGCTTCATCGCTAGAGCTCTGTAGCAGCCATACCTCTTTCGTCCGAACGCACGCCGCCTGAGCTCGTCGCTGACGTAGCTCCGGCCGCTTAGCGGTCCCGCTGGCATGTCCGGTGTGCTCACTGTATCGCGTAGATGCTGTAGGTGCTAGAGCCACGCCGCCTAGGCCACTACAGCCACGCACACGAGCTGACCCGAGCTTCGGCCTCCGCCAAGCTCATCGCCGGCGATGCTCCGGCCACGCCATCACCATGACTGGATGCGGGCGAGCACCAGCTGCCCATAGCTGCTCTCTGCGCAGCAAATGGTGCCCTGTGGGCAAATCCCGCAGCACGCCGCCGCGTCTGGCCTCGCCGGCGGCTAAACGCCGGCAGCCGCTGACCGCTGACCGGCGAGGTTTGACCCCGCCGAGTCAGGTTGACTTCCCCCTCTCTCTCACTGACATGCGGGCCCCGCCCGATTAATTACTCTGTTAGTGCTAATTAACAAGGTTAGTTTAACTAGTATAGTCACCGACTAGTGGGCCCTACCCAGTTAATTAGACTAACTAAACGTAGTTAGTGCACAGAGTCACTGACCAGTGGGCCCCACTGGTCAGGTTTGACTGGCCCCTGGCGCCTTTGACTCGCTGACGTCACAGTGACGCAGTGCTGACGCAATTATTTAATTTCTGGATTTATTTTCATATAGGAAATTCCAGAAAATAGCCTAAACTTCTAAAAATCATAGAAAATCAACCATAGGTCCAAATCAAACAAATTATATATGAAAAATGATCAGAAAAATTCAATCTATCCATCTGTAATGGTTTCATGCATAACAAACCACTTTAACCTTGCTGTTTAGGTGAAACAAGCTAACACACTCATTATGCATAAGAACTTTAACTTTCATTTGAATCTTTGATTCAAATGGACCCATTTCAACTTGTTTCACATTGCATTAGGCAGGACACATCATTTTGCCATGTCATAGCATGCATCATATTGTTGCATATCGTCATGTGTTGATTATGTTTTTGTGTCCTTCGTGGTAGTTTCTGCCTCCGAGGATATCTCCGAGTATCCAACTGAAGGGCAGTACCCTACTACCACTCCATTAGGCAAGCAGCCCCATTGATCATATCGATACAATCCCATGTTCTCGCCTCTTCTCTCATTTACTGCATTAAGACAACAACGTTTCAAACTGCTGTGTGCTGCGGTAGTTGAACCCTTATCATGTGCATGACCTGTCATTGCCACAGTAACTAGATGAAACCCACTAGCATGTGTAGGAGTTGATTGAGGCATGTATGTGTTTCCTACCTTGCTATGTCTGCTATGCTTAGAGTTGTGTCAGGTCTGGTTCATCTGGGTGATGGGCTAGAGTGAAATGATTATGTCGGTAATGTGGGGGACGTGTTGAACATGATTTGGTAGAGCTATCGATGAGAGGCCATGTAGGAGTACATGGTGGGTTGTTTCATTGAGGCCGTCCCTAGGAACTGAGATCAGTATGTGTGATTTCAAGAATCAGCTACTACCATGCATTGGGATCCTTAATTGACCCTCTCAGCTTCTTAATCACCCTAGTACTCTGTCCAGGAGTTGCAAATACTTTCTGGTGTTTGTAGGTTATGTGTTGGCGGCCATGCGTAGCGCTGACCCTAGGGGTGGGCTATGATGCGGTAGATACACCGTGGCACGGTGTACCGAGTCACCCATTTGGTGTCTCGGGAACCCTGTTCACATCGTTCGAGGCCGTATGTGGAAACCTCGGCCGGACTCCCTGCGGATGGAACCTGGATAGGCGATAAACCTGGACTAGAGACTTGAGTGTTTAGGTAGGACGTGGCCGACACCCTCGTTGGGCTTCCGCTTGAAGGTTGCCGAGTACATGTCGCGTAAACGACGGTAAGTGGTGAGTGCGTGTATGAAAAAGTACACCCCTGCAGGGTTAACATCATCTATTCAAATAGCCGCATCCGCAGTAAAGGACTACTTGGTTGCCTATAAAGTTCATAGACAAGTTAATGGTTACTACTAAAAGACTCAAGATAAGTGTGAGTACCGAGGATGGCCCTCTCGTAGGATGTCGAGGGAGGATCCCCGGTGGAGTATTGTGTTGGTAATTAGTGGAATCGTGTGCGAAAACTATTTTACTAGTGGTGTCTTGTAGGATAGCTTAGCCAAGAGTCAAAGCTGGCTTGCTGCAATAACTCCACCACCTTCTTGAGAATGAGCATGTATAGTAGGTTCTGTTGTAAGATTTGCTGAGTACCTTTGTACTCATGTTTGCTTAATTACTATTTTCAGACGACAACACCGCCCCTCCGATGGGTTTTATGTAGATCTCGATGTCGATGAGTGACTTGCCACCCAGGTGGTGATCCTGGCCATGGAGGGCCCTATGTAGATAGACAGGCTTCGAGAAGCCTTCTTTCTTTCTAGTGTCTGTCCTCAGACTATTTGCTTCCGCATGTGCTTGTATGCTTGTATGACTTGAGTGTCGGGTCATGTGATCCCTATCTGTATGAACATGTTATGTATGGCTCTCTGGAGCCTTTAAATAAAGTACTTGAGTTGTAGAGTTTCGTTGTGATGCCATGTTGTATTTGCACATATCGAGCATATTGTGTGTATGATTGAAATGCTTGGTATGTGTGGGATCCGACAATCTAGTTGTTTATCCTTGGCAGCCTTTCTTATGGGGAAATGTAGTCTAGTGCTCCTTGAGCCATAGTAGTCCGCTACAGGCCGGTTCACCGGAGTCCTGCTAGCCCAGCACTACTGCTCGGGACACTTGACTGGCCGGCATGTGTTTCACTTCGTTCCTATGTCTGTCCCTTCGGGGAAATGTCATGCGGTGACTTCCGGAGTCCTGCCTAGCCTGCTACAGCCCGGGTTCCCCGGAGTCCTGTTAGCCCAGTGCTACAGCCCGGATTCACTCGCTGATGACCGACATGCTCGATGTGATTCATGTATGTCTGCCTCCATAGGTCTGTGCCGCTTTGGGTTCTCGACTAGCCATGTCGGCCCGGGTTCTCTGTCATATGGATGCTAGCGACACTATCATATATGTGAGCCAAAAGGCGCAAATGGTCCCGGGCCATGGTAAGGCGACACCCGTGGGGATACCGTGCGTGAGGCCGCAATGTGATATGAGGTGTTACCGGCTAGATCGATGTGACTTGGAATCGGGGTCCTGACACGGAGCCTCAAGTTCATCTTTATTCGTTCTTATTCTTCTATGGTGGATTCAATTCAAGTTTTGGTGTTGATCATACCCCTTTTCCTCGTTTTCAAATGCTTTCCTATGCCGTTGCACCTCATAATCATCCACTTCTCGCTATTCTATTGTTCCAGAGTGCTGAAGATATCTCAGAAGGCTCGTCTTGTCATCCAAGATCCGTTCAACCTATTTCGAGGTTGTTATCTCAGTCAAGTCATTTAATTTAACCGGTGCAATCTTCCTTTCTAATAATCGTACAACAGTGTTTCTTTTGAGTGGGCCCTAACCCACAGGTCTTTTCCCAGGATCTTACCTGACTCTTCTAATTTTCCCGGAGCTTTTCAAATTCATTTTCAAAGTTTGACGTAAGAATGATTCATCATCAGGCATATGTATTTCTCCAAGATCTTTCAAATTCTTTTCATCGTTGTTTCAACCTTTCTAATTTTCATCCCGGAGTATCTGAATAATTCATGGTGGTGCTTCTTATCGTCATTCTCAACATTTGAAGACCGAAGAAGAGTTTCCCTTAAATCTGGCTCCATTCGTTTCAAGATTCGTGGCTCTAGCTTGATGTCTTCCTCTCATAATTGTTTTATTTGTGTCTATTCTTTTTATCCTTCCGGGGTAATTCAGGAGTCTTTTCAGTTTGATTCTCTGGAGGTCATCAATTCAGGGTTATTCATTCCAGCTTTCAGCTCTCGTTATCCAAATCTTACCGGTGCATCATTCAAATATTCTCTAATCAGTTCATGATCTATTCGTTTTCATGTATCAAATTCCCTCAAGTATCTTCATTTGTCCTTTAATTCTTCCCGGTGTTTCTTTACCTTTTCTTCAATCATTTTCTATTCTTATGGTAGTTCATTCAAGACTTCTTTCCCTTCATTATCATATTAATTATTCGTTGTTTCAACCCTACCGGTGGTTCGTTGAAGACATTCTCAAGTTTAAGCTATACCTCTCTTTAATCCTTTCTAGGAGAATAAGTAGTATGCCAAATCCGCTGCTTGTCATCAATTTAAATTGGTGAAGGATAAGCATAATATAATTCTTATTCTTGTTTCATCGAGTAAATTCAATTTCTTACTCTGGAGGCTCATCAAGCTCTCGGTTTTCAATTGTTTCATTTTTTTCTTTCCTGGAGTTCCAAGCTCTCTCAATTATATCACCACGGAGATTCATCTAAATCATTACAAGGTTTCACCTTGTGTTTTCAACTTCTCTTTCTTTTTCGTTATCCTTTTGTTACCGGAGTTCTTCATGAAGGTTCTACATGATGTTTCATCAAGGATTTATTTCCTTCTCGAAGTTGTCATCGAGATTCTTTTCTAAGGAGCTCAAGCATTCTTCTTCTGGGAATCCGGAGTGCATTTGTTCTCTCTTATCTTCTCGAGATGGTATTATGTCATTCTTGATAAGTTGAGTTCATGTTTCATGATTCACAGGTTGTTAAGAATGGGGTATTTTAAATCCATCAACCTCTTCGTTGGAGTTATCTTGGGTTATATTTCACCTAAAGCCTTCCCTAAGGATTGTTGCTATTTATGCTGATTATAAGCGACCCAAGTTCTTCATTTATCCTCCCGGCGAAATCGTTTCCATCAGTGGCAGAATTTCATCCCAGTTTTGAGATGTTTTCCATAAGCCCACAACAAGCTTACTCTTTTCGTTGTTGGTGTTCCAACAACTCCGTTCGAACCTTCTCCTAAGGATGCCTTCTCAAGCTTTTTTTGGCAGAAGTTGGCATTTTTCTCCTCATTTCTCCTATTTCAATTATCTATCTTCTATTCTTTCGTTCTGGAGGCATTGCGTTGTTGTTCTTTCACCCGTCATCTCGTTTTGGAAAATATCATGTTCTTTTCATGCCTATCCATTTAACCAGAGTGTTGTACCCCTTTTGCACAAGTTCTTTTGTCCTTATCAAGCCTTGCATATCGTTTTAACCGGAGTGCTTGCATGTACTTCTTGTCCTTTGCAACCATTCTCTTGTGTCTTTAAACCTACAAGGTTCTAGTAATGTTCCTTGTTCCTCTTTCCTAACGGAGTGTTTTCAACTTTGCTCATCTCCGTTGTATACTTTTCTTGAAATGGCTTAACCTTTGCAAGGTTCTTCGGTTTCACTCGTTTGTCCAAGAATCAACTTAGTTTTACCTCTCCTCTTTCTCTTCCGTTGTCCCTCCGGTGCCATTCTAGATCTCGGGATGAGATCCTCTCGTAGTGGTGGAGTGTTGTAGCGCCCCGAGACCGATGTGCCAGGTGTCCTCCAGTTATTCGCTGTTGTTGCCTTGTCATTGCTTGCGTGTCATGCATTTCATATCATGTCATCATGTGCATTTCATTTGCATACATGGTCGTCTCATGCATCCGAGCATTTTCCCCGTTGTCCATTTTGCAATCTGGCGCTCCTATGTCATCCGGTGTCCCTTTCTACCTCGTTTCATGTGCGGGTGTTAAATGTTCTCGGATTGGACCGAGACTTGCTATGCGGCCTTGGTTTACTACCGGTAGACAACCTGTCATGTTTCGTGCCATTTGGACTTCGTTTGATACTCCAACGGTTAACCGAGGGACCGAAAAGGCCTCGTGTGTGTTGCAGCCCAACACCCCTCCAAAGTGGCCCAAAACCCACCGAAACCCCATCCATCATCTCGGTCGTTCGATCACGATCGCGTGGCCGAAAACCGCACCTCTTTTGGACTCTCCTAGCTCCCTCTACCTATAAATATGTGGCCTCCCCCGAAATTTTCACGCAGATGAAATCCTAACCTCCTCCTCCGCGCGTCGCCGGACATTTCGTCCCGAACCGCCGAACATGTCCACCACGCCTTCCACCTCACTCCGACGAATCACAGCGCGCCAAGTTAGCTCCGCCGCCCCGCTCGACCTCTCCTGCATCGCCACCTGTCACCGCCGCCTTCTCTCTCCTCGCCTGCGCCACCGCGGCCTTGCGGGCCCACGGCCGGCCCGCTCGGCCCGAACGTCCAGCGCACCTGCCCCGCGGCCTGCGAGCGCCCGCGCCTGCCGGATTTCGCGTCGCGCCGCCCGCGCGTCCTTGACCGGAGCTGCGCCGCCGCCTCCCGCTCGCCGAAGCTCCTTGCCGCCGCACTCCGCCGCTGTGCGCCTAACGCTGCGCCCCGGCCGCGTCGCCCGCGCACCGCCGCAGGGAGCTGACCACCCGGCCACCGGAGCTCCTCTCCGGCCTCCTCCCACGTCGCCGGCGTCCTCCCCGGCCTCCTCCTCACCTTCCCCTCGCCGGAGCCGCGACCTCGCCGGAGTTCCTCGATCCGCCGCCGCTACAGTACAGGATCCCGATCTGGATCTGGGATCGCTACAGTAAAACCTAGCCCGGTTGACTTTTCTCTCTCTCCCGTAATTATTTGCATATCTTCATCAGCTCATAACTCTTCATTACCGTTGCTCCGATTCGTGTGTGTAGCATATCAAAATGTTCGTCTCGACGAGTACATCATTTCATCTCATTGCATCACTTTCATTTGAGCTCATCTTGATGCCCGAAATGTCGTTGGAAGAGGGCTATGTGATGATTATGTCAGATCTATTTCAGCAAATGGCCTTTTTGTCATTTTTGCCATGATTAATGTGTGCATGCTATGATCCTGAGCTCTACATGTGTTTTGATATATGTCATGCCATCTTTACAGGGGTGTATGCCATGTATTTTTGTGATCTTTGTGGTGACTAGCACAAGCATGCAAAGTAGCTTACTCGATGATGCTGATTTCAGGGACTTAGAATTTCACTAAGTCCTTGTCCTGTCATTATTTTTATGCATATGTCCATGTTGTTTCCTAGTGATCCGTGCCTCTTTTGAGGATGATCAGTAAGGATGTTTTATAGATATTGTGGTTCTCTATCCATCCATGTCTTTGTTTGCATTTATGGAGCATCCTAGCTTGAGTCAATCGAGCTCTACTGTTGCTATAAAATGTTCCGGGCGGTTTGTTGACATGTTTAGCGATTTTGCCAAGGATGTTGCTATTGATCCGTGCATGCTATGATGTTGTTCTTGCCATGTCTAGCTTCTATGCCATGTCTTCTTCATGGGTGTATGCTTAGTTTGTCATTCCATGCTCTGTAGTGAGTGCATCGAGCTCGTAAACATGCCTACTTGTTAATCTGTTTTGCATGCTCCAGTTTTTCACTAAGTCTGAATCTGTTTATGTTTTTGCTATGTTCACATGCTTGCAATTGTACTTTCTGATCCCTTTTGGCTCATGGTCACTAAGGGACTTTTGTTGTATGCTTTGAGTAGCTTCATGCCATGCCTTGATTTGCCATGATATGTTCCTGTAGCATGTAGTTTTCATGCTCTAAACATTGCTTCCTGATGATAAATTCCTGACATGCTGTTAATTTCTCTAAGTCTGAAACATGTTATCTTTTGCACTTTTGCCATGATTATTTGAACCTGTTATTGAGTGAATTAGCCATAGCTCAGTGTTCATCTTTTGTCAAGCATCATGAGTGGATCCCTTCCATGTATTTTGTTGCCATGTTTGAGTGCTGTAGCATATTTATCTTGATGCATTTAGTTGGTTACTTGCTGTTTATCGCAGCCCGGTGCCATATTTGTTTTGCTTGCCATTTCCAAACCGTGCATCCGATTCCGGTGATCTATATATCGATTTCAACCGAAATCAATTCCCCTTTCCAGTGGCACTCTTGGATTTCCAAGTTGAGGCCAGGTTAAATCATTCCTTTCCAAATCATGCATATGCATCGCATCCCGCATCCCGCATATCATGCCATGTTCATGTGTTGGTTGTTTACTATGTTGTGTGCTTCTTTCCGGTGTTGCTTCTTCGGGTTGGTTCCGGTAACGTCTCGTTTGTGAGGACCTGTTCGACTACGTCTGTTTGTCTTCTTCATGGACTCGTTCTTCTTCCTTGCGGGATTTCAGGCAAGATGACCATACTCTCGAAATCACTTCTATCTTTGCTTGCTAGTTGCTCGCTCTTTTGCTATGCTTATGCTGCGATACCTACCACTTGCTTATCATGCCTCCCATATTTCTAAGCCAAGCCTCTAACCCACCTTGTCCTAGCAAACCGTTGTTTGGCTATGTTACCGCTTTGCTCAGCCCTCTTATAGCGGTGTTAGTTGCAGGTGAAGATTGGATTTTGTTCCTTGTTGGAACATGGATGTTATTGTTGGGATATCACAATATCTCTTATTTAATTAATGCATCTATATACTTGGTAAAGGGTGGAAGGCTCGGCCTTATGCCTGGTGTTTTGTTCCACTCTTGCCGCCCTAGTTTCCGTCATATCGGTGTTATGTTCCTGGATTTTGCGTTCCTTACACGGTTGGGTTATAATGGGAACCCCTTGACAGTTCGCTTTGAATAAAACTCCTCCAGCAAGGCCCAACCTTGGTTTTACCATTCGCCACCTAGCCTCTTTTTCCCTTGGGTTAGGCCAGCCCAAGGGTCATCTTTATTTTAACCCCCCCCCCCGGGCCAGTGCTTGTCTAAGTGTTGGTCCGAAATGGGCAGCCTGCGGGGCCACCTCGGGGAAACTTGAGGGATGGTTTTACTCGTAGCTTGACCTATCCGGTGTTGCCCTGAGAACGAGATATGTGCAGCTCCCATCAGGATGTCGGCGCATCGGGCGGCTTTGCTGGACTTGTTTTACCATTGTCGAGGATGTCTTGTAACCGGGATGCCGAGTCTGATCGGATTGTCTTGGGAGAAGGAATATCCTTCGTTGACCGTGAGAGCTTGTGATGGGCTAAGTTGGGACACCCCTATAGGGCTTTGAACTTTCGAAAGCCGTGCCCGCGGTTATGGGCAGATGGGAATTTGTTAATGTCCGGTTGTAGAAAACCTAAAGTTTATCTTAATTAAAATGCACCAACCACGTGTTTAACCGTGATGGTCTCTTCTCGGCGGAGTCCGAGAAGTGAACACAGTGTTGTAGTTATGCTTGACGTAGGTTGTTCTAGGATCACTTCTTGATCATAGTTTCTCGATCGTGCTTTGCCTTCTCTTCTCGCTCTCATTTGCGTATGTTAGCCACCAAATATGCTAGTCACTTGCTACAGCTCCACCTCATACCTTTTACCCTACCTATAAGCTTAAATAGTCTTGATCGCGAGGGTGTGAGATTGCTGAGTCCCCGTGACTCACAGATACTTCCAAAACCAGCTTGAAGGTGCCGTTGAACCGTGCAGATGATGCAACCAAGCTCAAGGAGGAGCTCTATGAAGATCGTGTTCTTTATGTTGTTCCGTTTTCCAGTTGATCAATAGTGGAGCCCAGTTGGGTCGATCGGGGATCTGTGTAGCATTTGGGGTAGTCTTCTTTTATTTTGGTTCCGTAGTCGGACCTTGAGTGTATTTGGGTGATGTAATGCTTTATTCATGTAATTGTGTGAAGTGGTGATTGTAAGCCAACTATGTATCTCTTTCCCTTATGTATTACATGGGTTGTGTGAAGATTACCTCACTTGCGACATTGCTTTCAATGCGGTTATGCCTCTAAGTCGTGCTTCGACACGTGTGAGATATAGCCGCATCGAGGGCGTTACAAAAAATCAACAACTTCGAAGGCACAAATCCGAGGGTGGTGAACGGTCAAAGAATCAAACATTATATCTCAGGTAATCCTACAAATGTTGAAACTAATGTTATTGAAACCGTAACCCCAGAGGAGTATATAAGGGACACTTTCCAGGATGTTTCAACCTCCGAAAAGGAAGAGGTATGTGGTACGGTAAGTAAACCGACTCCAAAACAGTTCTAATAGCAATTTTTCTCCGTTTTGGAATATTTAAGAAAATAGGAAAATAAGAAGTAGTCCGTAAAGGACATGAGGCATCCACGAGGGTGGAGGGCGCACCCTACCCCTCTGGGCGTGCCCCCTACCTCGTGGGCACCTCGTGTGCCCTCCGGACTCCGTTTTCTTGCATGACACTTCTTTTGGTCGGTAAAAATTCATTATATAATCTCCCAAAGGTTTTGACCACCATACCACGCAAATATCCTCTATTTTTGTTTCGAGTTGTTCTGCTGCATATTTAGATCAAGATGTCTTCTCAAGAGTCAGTCGGGGAGAGCCGGGTGTCTCATCCGACACCGGGACCAAGAGCAAACAGTGATGTTGAACACTTTGGGCCATCAACGGAGGAAGAGATGGAGGCCTACTTGAAAAGGATAGATGCCATGGAAGAGGATCAAGAAGTTACTTAGCGTTTTTGAGCCGGATTCACGATGGGGGAACTACAGAGCTCAACTATTCCAAACTCAGTCATCCCTTCCAATGTTAGATTTCTCTCTTCTGAAAATATGAAAAAGAGTGTTACTTGTGCTCCCGCAGCTATGCAACATCCATGGGTGAAAGGAGCTTTAGCCATCATGGACAAGCTCTGTAAGGAAATAATGGACCTAAAGCAGCAAGTCAATAAGCTTGAGGAAGAGAATTGTATCCCGAGGGGCATCATCGCCAAGAATATCATGTCACCACCTCCAAAGAAAGAAACATAAATACACGGGTATGGGCACTCCCCTTGGCAACTGCCAAGCTTGGGGGAGTGCCCCGGTATCGTATCACCATCACACTTCTATCTTTACTGTTTTTCTTAGTTTGATCCTTTTGGTCATATCTTGATCTAGTATAATAAAGTTTTAGTTTTGAGTTTTTGCTTTATGATCCTTCTATGTAATCGAGTCCGTGAGCTATATATCATATAGGTTAGTTTCGAGTCGAGGGCTTGATTATCTTGCTATGATCTTGAGGGAATAAAAACAAAAGAGAAGAGAAAGAATAAAAATAAATAAAGAGATCATATGGATCTTATGGAGAGTAATGACTTCACATATAATGAGTATGATGAATAAAAGTTGTTGAGAGTTGACAAACATAGTTTTGGTCATCATTGCAATTAATAGGAAGTAATAAAGGAAGAGAGGTTTTCACATATAAATATACTAGCTTGGGCATATTTTATGATTGTGAGCACTCATTAAAATATGACATGCTAAAAATTAGATGTTGGACAAGGAAGACAACGTAATGGGTTATGCTTTCTTACATCTGAAATAAATTATATTGTAATTGATCATCCAACATGTTGAGCTTGCCTTTCCCCCTCATGCTAGCCAAATTATTTGCGCCATGTAGAGATACTACTTGTGCTTCCAAATATCATCAAACCGAGTTTTGCGATGAGAGTCCAACATATCTACCTATGGATTGAGTAAGATCCTTCATGTAAGTTCTCATTGTTGCAAGCAATAAAAATTGCTCTCTAAATATGTATGATTTATTAGTGTGGAGAATATGAGCTTTATATGATCTTGTGATGTGGAGGAAATAAAAGTGACGGACTTCATAACAAAGGTCCATATCACAAGTGGAAATATAAAGTAACGTTCTTTTGCATTAAGATTTCGTGCATCCAACCATAAAAACACATGACAACCTATTCTCCCCTCTGCGAAGGGCCTATCTTGTATTCTTGTCTTATACTTCATACAAGAGTCATGGTGATCTTCACCTTCGCTTTTTTTCATTTTATC
This sequence comes from Triticum urartu, assembly GCF_056163025.1. Taxonomy (NCBI): domain Eukaryota; kingdom Viridiplantae; phylum Streptophyta; class Magnoliopsida; order Poales; family Poaceae; genus Triticum; species Triticum urartu. Next base: position 355,600,807 of record NC_141876.1, on the reverse strand, counting down.
CTTTGGCAAGCACCGTGTGTTGGAAAGATCCTGATATATATATATAGTTAATTGGATGTGAGTTTTCATGAACTATTATTGTTGACATTACCCTTGAGGTAAAAGGTTGGGAGGCAAAACTATAAGCCCCTATCTTTCTCTATGTCCGATTAAAACTCCATACCCATAAGTATTGCATGAGTGTTAGCAATTGTGAAAGACTAAATGATAGTTGAGTATGTGGACTTGCTGAAAAGCTCTTATATTGACTCTTTCTGATGTTATGATAAATTGCAATTGCTTCAATGACTAAGATTATAGTTTGTTAGTTTTCAATGAAGTTTCTGATTCATACTTGAAATTGTGAATGAATTGTTACTTTAGCATAAGAAACCATATGACAATATATATATATATGTTGTTGTTCTAAGAATGATCATGATGCTCTCATGTCTGTATTTTATTTTATCGACACCTCTATCTCTAAACATGTGGACATATTTTTCGATATCGGCTTCCGCTTGAGGACAAGCGAGGTCTAAGCTTGGGGGAGTTGATACGTCCATTTTGAATCATGCTTTTATATCGATATTTATTGCATTATTGGCTGTTATTACACATTATGTCACAATACTTATGCCTATTCTCTCTTATTTTACAAGGTTTGCACGAAGAGGGAGAATGCCGGCAGCTGGAATTCTGGGCTGGAAAAGGAGCAAATATTAGAGACCTATTCTGCACAACTCCAAAAGTCCTGAAACTTCATGGAAGTCAGTTTTAGAATATATAAAAAATATTGGGCGAAGGAAGCACCAGAGGGGGGCCACCCACCATCCACGAGGGTGGGGGTGTGCCCTACCCCCTAGGCGCCCCCTGTCTCGTGGGCCCCCTGGCAGGCCTCCGGTGCCCATATTTGGCTATATGAAGTTTTTTTCCCTGGAAAAATCATAAGCAAGATCTTGGGACGAAACTCCGCCGCCACAAGGCGGAACATTGGCGGAAACAATCTACGGCTCCGGTGGAGTTGTTCTGCCGGGGAAACATCCCTCCGGCAGGGGGAAATCATCACCATCGTCATCACTGTCGATCCTCTCATCGGGAGGGGGTCAATCTCCATCAACATCTTCACCAGCACCATCTCATCTCAAACCCTAGTTCATCTATTGTATCCAATCTTTGTCTCAAAACCTCAGATTGGTACCTGTGGGTTGCTAGTAGTGTTGATTACTCCTTGTAGTTGATACTAGTTGGTTTATTTGGTGGAAGATCATATGTTCAGATCCTTTATGCATATTAACACCCCTCTGATTATGAACATGAATATGATTTGCGAGTAGCTATGTTTGTTCCCGAGGACATGGGAGAAGTCTTGCTATAAGTATTCATGTGAATTTGGTATTCGTTCGATATTTTGATGAGATGTATGTTGTTTTTCCTCTAGTGGTGTCATGTGAACGTCGACTACATGACACTTCACCATTATTTTGGCCTAGGGGAAGGCATTGGGATGTAATAAGTAGATGATGGGTTGCTAGAGTGATAGAAGCTTAAACCCTAGTTTATGTGTTGCTTTGTAAGGGGCTGATTTGGATCCATATGTTGCATGCTATGGTTAGGTTTACCTTAATACTTATTTCGTAGTTGCGGATGCTTGCAAGAGGGATTAATCACAAGTGGGATGCTTGTCCAAGGAAGGGAAGTACCCAAGCACTGGTCCACCCACATATCAAATTATCAAAGTAATGAACGCGAATCATATGAGCGTGATGAAAACTAGCTTGACGATAATTCCCATGTGTCCTCGGGAGCACTTTCCTTTATATAAGATTTCGTCCAGGCTTGTCCTTTGCTACAAAAAGGATTGGGCCATCTTTCTGCACCCTATTTACTTTTATTACTTGTTACCCATTACAAATTACCTTATCACAAAACTATCTGTTACCGATAATTTCAGTGCTTGCAGAGAATACCTTACTGAAAACTGCTTATCATTTCCTTCTGCTCCTCGTTGGGTTCGACACTCTTACTTATCGAAAGGACTATGATAGATCCCCTATACTTGTGGGTCATTAGAGGCGTTGGCCGCAGGCGATGGGGAACGACGGGGAGCGCCGGCGCCGTCTGGGTGACGCGGGCGGCGAGGGCAGCCTGGTGCTCAGCACGAACTCGATGAGCATCAGCCATGGGGATGGCGAAATGGTGGCGACTCGACTGGAGGAAGAGAAGCTTCGACGCACCCCTACCTGGCGCGCCAAATGTCAGATTCTAGGCTCCGCAGACCCTGGATAGATTCTAACTCTGGAGTGCGTGCGAAGAACTCAACCTCCTTAGTCTGCCTACTTGTCGCTCTCATGGCCTAGCTCGATGAACTGGAAAGAAACGAGACAAGGCAGTTTACCCAGGTTCAGGCCACCTTGCGGTGTAAAACCCTACTCCTGCTTTGTGGTGGATTAGCCTTGAGGTGGGCTGAGGATGAACTAGTACAGTGGGAGAACCACCTCAGGAGGAGTGTTCTTGAGCTAGTGAGGGAGAAGATGATCTGAATGATCCGTCCCCTTGTATGGTAGTGGCTAGGCTATATTTATAGTGGCCTTGGTCCTCTTCCCCCAAAATGAAGGCGGGAAGGGATCCCACAACGGCCAAACTCGAAGGGGGACAACAAGTACATCTTATCCTGACGAAAGGTGGTCTTCGCCTGCAAAGCTTCTGGTCGTGATGCCATGGTGGGCTCAGTGACGACCTCCGTCCTGCCATCCTGGCGGTGTTGGTCTTGTTGCATGAGAATGGAAACCTTTGGCTGATTCCTTGGGACTCCGCGCCTATGCTTGCCTCCTTAAAACCAAAGAGGAAACTGTTGTATTGCGCCCGCTGGCGCTCGCCTGGCCTTGGTCGTCATGGCTTGCGTCATCTGAACCTCACGAGGTGGAGGCTTGCATAGAGATCTCCGCTCCTCAGGAGCCAGCCTGATGAGGCCGCTCCTTCTGGAGGTCTTGGTGTCGTCCGCCTCGCGAGGCTTGGCCCCTCCTGAGGGTCTTGTGTTGTTGATGATGAAGGTGGGCCATACCAGACCGTCGGTGGAGCCACGCCATGGGCCGCAGGCAGGCAAGTCTAGGTACCCCCGTTCCCAGAATGCCGACAGCTTATAAGGCAGATATTGACCAAGTTAAGTGAGAGTTGGCATACTATTAGTAGAATAAGTTAATGAAAAATAGACAAATTACATATCTAACAGATTAATTCGAGCCACATGGAAAAGATAGTTATCCAAACCAAGCATGCTAAACAACTTGACCTCAACGATGAGGTGCTCCTCCAAGATCTGGCGGTCGGCACGCATGGCAGCCATCGCGACCTCATCCGCATGTGCGGCCACGATTTGCTTCTCCACTGCCAGATGCTCCTTGAGCTGCTGGCTATAATGCATGCACCATGGCCATGGGAGGCGCTTATTGGGAGCATGGGTAAGTTATTTGGGTCGAAGGTGTAGCGACAGCGGTCGGGGCATGTGTGATGGAGAAGGAGGAGGAGGATGGGGTGGGTTGTGGATTACGTGACTATCGACGAGGCCGCGCATCAGGATGGAGCATTGCTAGCGAGGAGGGGGAGATCCAAAGAAAGCAATGAAGGTTTGAAAGCACAAGTGCTCCCTGGGTGATGTTGGTAATTAATGTCAACATATCTCTTGTTGGACTAATACGTCTATCTAGTATATTTCAGATGAGTTCAACAGTGGAGTGGCTTGGACAAGAGGATGTGGAACCCCTTCAAGATGCTAATCACAAAGATTGGCTCAAGCTCAAGACCCTACATTTTCATTTTAGTGATTTAAGATCACATTGAGTCCATAGGAAAAGCCAATACTATTAAAAGGGGATGAGGTGTTGCTTAATGGCTTCCTTGCTCAACGTGCTTAGTGATACGCTCCAAATCCCTCAACCACTTTCCCATTTCCACATATGTCCCAAACAAAAAGAAAACTCGGCCCCACCAATTTGATCTATCCGGTGCCACCGAGTTCACTTCACATAGCCACTGCTAGAAACCCTAATCAGTTCGGTCTCACCGATGGGATCTCGGTCTCATCGAGATGGGCTTGCAAACTCTCTGTTGCATGTTGCAACTATTTCGGTATCACCGAGATAAGCAATCGGACCCACCGAGTTTGCTTGACCAACTCTCTGTTTTGCTTGTTACCAAAATCGGTCCCACCGAGTTTGTGTAATCGGTCAAACCGAGTTGAGGTTTTACCATAACCCTAGCACATCGGTCCCACCAAAAATCCTAACATTCACATTTTGAACTAAATCGGTCTGACCGAGTTTCATGATTCGGTCCCACTGAGTTTAGTAAATTGTGTGTAATGGCTAGATTTTGTGTGGAGGCTATATATACCCATCCACCCTTCCTCCACCAAGGAGAGAGCCATCAGAACGTGCCTACACTTCCAGCATACATTTTCTGAGAGAGAACCACCTACTCATGTGTTGAGACCAAGATATTCCATTCTAACCACAAGAATCTGGATCTCTAGCCTTCCCCAAGTTGCTTTCCACTCAAATCATCTTTCCACCAAATCCAAATCTATGAGAGTGAGTTGAGTGTTGGGGGGACTATCATTTGAAGCACAAGAGCAAGGAGTTCATCATCAACACACCATCTATTACCTTTTGGAGAGTGGTGTCTCCTAGATTGGTTAGGTGTCACATAGGAGCCTTCGTCAAGATTGTGGAGTTGAACCAAGGAGTTTGTATGGGCAAGGAGATCGCCTACTTCGTGAAGATCTACCCTAGTGAGGCAAGTCCTTCATGGGCGATGGCCATGGTGGGATAGACAAGGTTGCTTCTTGGTGGACCCTTCATGGGTGGAGCCCTCCGTGGACTCATGCAACCATTACCCTTCATGGGTTGAAGTCTCCATCAACATGGATGTACGATAGCACTACCTATCAGAACCACGCCAAAAATCTCCGTGTCTCCAATTGCGTTTGCACACTCCAATCCCATCCCTTTACTTTCTTGCAAGTTGCATGCTTCACTTTTCGCTTCTCATATACTCTTGCCATGCTTTCTTGAAATGTATTGTGAATGTTTAAACTTGTGATAAAACTCCACCTTAACTTAAAGAAATTAAAAATTGCTACTTTTCCTTGTTGAGGGTCTAATCACCCCCCTCTAGACACCTCTTTTCGATCCTACAATTGGTATCAGAGTGTTGGTCTCCATTGCTTTGGTTTAATCACCATTAGAGGAAGATGGATGAGTCTATGTTGGGGAGTCTTAGATGTAGAGTGCCTATACTTGATGGAGAGTTTTTTCATGAATGGTAAATTGAGATGCTTGAGATTTTCAATGAATATCATTTGAACAAGTACATTACTAGCCCTTGTGCACCTCATGTTGATCCTTTGCATCCTACCCTTGATGAGTCTATTGACATGATCCGTAATCTTAGAACTATCAATTTAATCACTAGAGGATTACCTAGAAACTTGATTGCTAGCTTGCCTACTCTTGATTGTGCTTACACCATATGGAGATTTCTCGACGAACAATTTCCAAACTATTCCTTGCAAAACTTAGATGAAATTATTCACAAGTCTATTGCTTTGAGTAAGATGAATTCCAATGATCCTAAGTTTGGTGATTGTTTATTTGAGCTTACTAACCTCACGCGTGCCAAACATTGGTGCGTGTTGGTCCTAAACAAACGGTTTTAACCCCTTTCCGCGACGGCCTTCGGAACCATCACCAAGTGAGTGTGTGCGATAGGGGGTCCTTCCCACATGACCCAGAAACCATCGGGGATATGGAATAGTGATCCAGAGGCCTTCCAAAATGTAATTGTGTGCGATGCAGCACACACTAAATTCTTTCACATGTGTGGTATCGGTGATTAGGCGTTTCTAATGACGCAGTGAAACCATACGGTCTGTCGTAACGAACTGTTTCGGAAACAGTATCTAAGGCACACGGGCCAACATATGAACTGTGTGCGATTTGTTCCCTATTGCACATGAGTTTTCTGCGTAACATGTCTGCCATGCTAGACTCCATCGCACACATTTTCCAACAATTACCGTCTGCGATAATGTTCTATCACAAACGGTTCAGGAGCCCCTTCGCACACATACAAGTGCTGCAGACCGTTTGTAATTTGTTAGGTATCACTAAAGGTTGCCGCAAGAGTGACATATGCTTTTCGTCTGGGATCCCACATGTTTCCAGAAAAAATACGACTGCGATTGTATTTTGCATTGAGCACGGTTTACTCCTAGTTCTCATGTGCGATAACACGATATCACAAACGGTTCTGGAGAACCTATGCACACGTAGTAGCGCCACAAATCGTTTGCCATCTGCTGTGTATCACTGACGGTTCCGCTATGATTTACGTATGCTTTCTGATGTGGATCACACACACTCATTTAGTTGAACCATGTGCGGAGCAATTGCCAAGTTAAAACAAAAATATCCCATTTTGAATCGGCATGCAAAAAGCAAGTTCACTACAATATTCAATTGAACAAATAAACAAAAATATCCCATTTTGAATTGGCACGCAAAAAGAAAATTTGCCACAATATTTAATTGAACAAATAGTGTCCACAGGAAGAACATTCATCAGATTTCGCAACAATTGCAATGGAACATATGGTAGCTAAATTCCAATGATTGTACGAAATACGAAGACCTCATCAGATGGAAAACAATGGATCCATGCGTTATATGTTTAGCAGCTAACTCTTACTCAATGTTTCATGTAATGTTGTGCCATTTGCTAATGCAGGATCTATGAAATACACACTCTGACTTTGTCTTCTCTGTGCGTTCAATCCCCTAAGAGGAATAAAATTGCAGTTAACTGTTTATCATTTACAACCTTGTATGGAAAAGTTGATCAGAGTTTGTTAAGTACTTACAAAATCATGCATCTAACAAGAGTGGCATCGAGCACGTTGAAGTTGAAGAAGAGATGTAAGTCCTCGAAACTCACAATGATGGAACCAGCATCGTGTCGGAAATGATCTTTGTTGTAGTGGACTAGCAAATGGTGATGACCTTCTGACATTTGTTCCATGCAATATTCATGTAACTCTCGGCAACTGGAGCTGCACTCATCAAAGTATTCGCCAACAAGAAATGGCTGGCCATGGATGTAATTGCGTGCTTCAAGTATGTCTGCTTTTCTTTTAGCAAGCAACAATTCTACTTCCTCATCATCCATGGTGTCAGAAATAATATTACTCCCTGATTCAAACAAGCTGTTGTTAATTTGGTTCTGGGCGATGAGTGCTTTAAGTAAGAGGCAATCGTTCTCTTTCCTCTTCACTTTCCCGCTGCGCTTCCTCATGGTCGTGGGTGTAGCCTTTTTGGCCACTTCCTTCTTGGTACTTGAAGCATTTCTGGCAGAATGTCTGGTTGCCTGCACGGTAGACTACCGAGTAGACGGTGAAGCTTGGATGAACTTCTTAGCAAATTGTCTATCTATGTCGGACCGCTGAGCTGGTGGTGCTGCTGTGATGGACTGCTGGGCTGTAGGAGCAGAGGCATCGGACTAGTCACCATGCGTTGAAGCTATGTCGGGTTTCTGTGCAGGTGGTGCCAACTTGTCGGTGTGCTGAGGAGGCATGCCAACGCGTTGTTTGCTGAGCAGGAAGTGCTGACGCATTGGTATGCTGATCACGCGCCTGCGGACCGACAGACTGATGAGCAGTTGGTTCTGGACCTACATACTGCTTAGCAGGCGGTTCCGAAGCATCAGACTGCTTAGCAGTCTATTCCACCAGGTTGGTCTGCTGAGCATGTGCTGCAGCTGGGTCTCCCCCCACTGCTTCAGCGGCCGGCATCTGAACCGGTGGTGCGTCATCAGCAGTTGTAGGCCTCGCCATTGGCTGCTTTGGGGCGGAGGATGACATGGCCTGTATGCCACAAAGTCAGTCCGGCTGATCACATGTTGATGCATCAGCCCGCGAGAGCTTCACTGGCAAGGAGAGCGTCACCGGTTGAGGGGCGACAGTGGTTGCTCTTGGCGGGGCTTCAGGAATCTCATCGATGAACTCTATTTCCTTTCATGGCCACTGGATGTGATGTAATAGTGTTTCTCCCAAGGTCCTTTGCTCATCGAAGTCTCCTAGGACATTCTTCAGGGCAAATTCATTGAATCCAGGCTTTACTTCAGTCACGTAGCACTTTACACAGCCCGGCTTCAATGGCACATTGTCCAAGAAGAGGCCATCTTCCAAGAAGGGTGGGCAAACCCAGGTTGTTGCACATTTTAATGTACCTTCATAATGTGTAAGCACGCCCTTCAGTTTGTCTTTCATTCCAGATAGATGAGACATAGCATCATCATGAGCAGCTGCAGTCTCAGTGTCGCTGGGGTCAGCTGATGCACATCTACTCTTGTGCACTACTATCGCACAATAAGCAGCAGCATCCATGCACGCCTCCCCTCCCATCTGCTGGCTATCTGTCAGCGTTAGAGTCTTCTACATCATCATCATTGACTCCTCAACATCCTTTCGAATAGACGAATAAATCTCCTTCTTCAACTTTTCAAACAATGCATTCTGCTTCATTTCACTCCTCGCTTTTTTCATGCTGAGCCTCTCTTCTTTGCTGAGTGTGAAAGCCCTCTTGTGAGGGGACATTAACACCTATACCCCTTGCACGGCCAGGGGGCTCTTTTGTGTCCAGAGCAATGGACATAATGTCACATGGCCCTGAGTTCCTATAGAACCTTCCAGGGATCTTGGAAGCCTCTACCATCACTTTATACAGTTTGGCGTTACGTGCGTTTTCAAAGTAATAAGTTCCATCATAACACCTCTTTGCACGTGCCCGCAAGTAGTCTCTGGTGCTTTCGCCCTTGATTTCACTAAAGGCCGGACTCCCACCCGCCGCTACTGCTTCTTTGTCCTCCTGTTTCCATATCAGTTTCATGCCGTAGTATCCTGCCACACCCATACGGTGGGGGTGTATGTTCTTCTTTTGAAGTTCCGATTGCTTGAAACTCTTCACAGCAAACTCTGGAGTTGCCCTGACCCTTTTGAATTCCGCCCAGTCTGCCTTTGTAATTTGGGGGTATGCGGGGATTGGGTCCTTGACTTCACTCAAGTACTTCTTGTACAACACATGCTTCCAGTTTCTCCAAGCATCCCTAGCCTTCTTTAGTGCAGCGTGTTCCACCTGCATTCTCCACTACTCTGGAACGTTGAAGTGATCCATGATCTCCCAGACTATCCTTTGCCGTGTTTTTTTGTTAGCCTTCTGAAACCCTGGCAGATTAATGTTGAGCCTTGCCCTGCCAACAAATCCACACACACTCCTGAACCTCATGCGTGCTTTATCTGGTTTAGTTGGAGCCCAGGACTTTAAATCAATCTCGATTACTTCATATACACCTTTAGGCTGGTGTGTGGGCTTCCTTGGAGCGTTCCTCCGTGTCCTGACCAGAAGGGTAATTGCTGCAGCTCTATCCCGTTCAAGACTACTTGATCCCTCACAATCTGCTGAAGACCTAGGGTTGTCCGAATCAGATGAAGATACATGGCCTGAATGAGTGCTGTCACTGCTACTCGGCATCTACAAAGAACACATGCGAAACTCAGGAAAGGAGGATAAGCATAAAACTAACAACTTGGTATCAAGCTTTCTAAACATGCCAGGCAATAATTTAGAAAATGTACGACTAATTTGTTAAGTTTGTGTGACTCGGTCGCCCGCGATCTGTAAATAGGCAGTAACTTATTGGAACAAATACATCTTATATGTAGTAAGGAAGGTAGATAATGAACATATATACGCTCTCCGTTATTTATAGCCAATTTGGGAACATACGGAACGAAATTGGATGAGGGATTGCGAGGAAATATGCCTCACCACGATGGAGAGCGGTAACTAATAGGCTTCTTAATGCAAACCCAACCGGACCATAGGAGAGGCGAGGGTTACTGCATCGATATGCTTGATGGTGGCTGGCGAGCAAACGAAGACGGCGAGGCACGGGCTGCCGTGTGTTGGGAATGGCAGTGGAGGTAGGCTTGACGCCGAAGAGCGGGCACACGACCGGGGTGAGCACGGCGATGCCAGAGAGGGTTCTGCTGTGGATCTGGGGGAGGGGGGAGCTGGCGAAAGAGATTGGGTGGACTAACGCGGGCGGACGGTGGGGGCGTGTTGGCGGCCTAGGTGAAAAGAGTGAAAAATATCCCCGGTCGCCGCGCGTGTGGAAAGGCCTTTGCGAACGGTTGCCTCTAAGCGCTTGTGTGCACAAACAGAATAATTTCGTTTGAAATGAAGACGTACAAATTTTGAAATGAAGACGTGAGTTCATCGTTACGCCTCTAAATTTTTCACACGTAAAACAATCACAATTTTACCACGGGTTTGATTTGCTGGCGCATTTCAGGTCCCGTGTGCTATATGTAAGACATTTTTTGGCCTTTACCGTGCATGTTGGCATATAAATCAATTCCTAGACGTACTGCATTTCCTGTCAAAAGGGATGAGGATTGCCGTTCGATCTGGGAGCATCCAATGGTGCAGACATACAATCCGTGGGGTTTGGGTTCTGGCTAATCAGAACGCACGACTCTGATCACGCGCGCAGCGAGTGGGGGGGCATCAGCCACGGTTTGGTAGGCACATGGCTTTCGTGTGTGAACCGTGTGCTATTTGAAAACATTTTTTGGGGAGGGGCTATTTGAAAACATGTACATGTGTTGTCGAAAGGGATGAGGGTCGCCGTTCGATCAAGGAGAATCCAACGGTGCAGACGTACGATCCGTGGGGTTTGGGTTCTGGCCAATCAGAACGCACGACTCAGATCGCGCGCATGGTAGAGGGGTGGGGGGTGCATCGGCCATGGTTTAGTGGACAGACGGCTTTCGTGAGTGAACCATGTGCTCTTTGAAAACATTTACATTACCTAACATCATATTTTTGTTCGAGTGAAAACATGAGTTCATCGTTTCGCCTCCAATATTTTTCCATGGTAAGAAATCATGAGTATAGTGGAGAGTGTCGTATACTAGTATCATGAATATACAGTACATATGATACTAGTGTATGATACTACCTTTAATTAATTATAGCGCATAGTATAATACATAGAATATGGTATCATATATATATGTCATATTTATTGCCATGCAAGACAGAAATTAGCATCACATTTAATATGATACGGTATCTACCTACTATATGTTACTCTAACCCTCTTTATATATATTTAATTCTTTGCCACATCAGCATACTTGCTATTTCCGAGTGCATGACATCGTCGGCCACTATGGCCAGCCTTATATAGTGGGGAGTATTATATACTATATATATATAATATCATGCATATGATACTAGTGTATGATATTACGTACATACCTTCATATGCACTAGCTCCCTCTGTAAACTAATATAAGAGCATTTAGATTACTAAATAGTGACCTAAACGCTCTTATATTAGTTTACGGAGGGAGTATATATCATAGATGACCGTATTTATGAATTGAGCTCTATAAGGCTGGTTGTAATGGGGAGTATTATATATATACTAGTAGTATCATGCATGCATATATATGATAGTGTAGCTAGGATACTACTTTCGTAATGCATAGTATCATAAGTTAACATCTTAGGTTGCCTTACTAATTGTCATGCATCACACAAAGTAGTAGTACAACATTTAATATGACACGGTATCATGATATGATACCACATCCTCTCTTGTGTGCCACATCATCCAGAAAGTCTAGTTGGCATGCATGATACAGCTTATGATAATACCATTACAACCAGCCTAAACCGGAAAGGAGGGAGTATGATACTAGCCACAATGGAGAGTAGTACACTAGTAACACACACATATCCCTAGACTATATATGTTACTACCTTCATAATGGGTAGTAACATACGTGTAGTGTCATGCAAAGCTTCATTTCTTAGGTTACAGACTCATATTGCATTGGGACATGTGATGCTACAATAACTAGCTAAGTTACTGAAACTATCTCTCTCCTCATTAACTTATTGCCACATAAGCAAGTTTGCTGAGTTGGAATCGGTGTTACTGCTGAAGTTACTCCCACTGTGGCTAGTCTGATACTATCTAGTCATCTATGATATACTAGCTACCTCACTAAGAGCATGCATGGTTAATAATACAGCCAAGGGTCAGCTATAAGAAGTTGCCATGTTATATACAACGAACCTCTTAGCGGGCATGTACAATAATAAGTTTTATATACGTACTAGTTTATCAATAGTTGGCCCACCTTACATCCTCACAAAGTGTCTTGGGTCTCGTGTTGCAGCTGGCTCTACTAACCAAGAGCCCGCTTCTCTTCTCTTTCCTCCAACTAATAAGCATATATATATATATATTATTCTATTCCTTATAGCCAGACTACCCACAGTGGGAGTAACATAGGTAGTAACATCACACATATCTAGATAAAATAGATGATGTGGCAAGTAATAAATAAAGAAATGGAGGGAAGTGGATATGTGTGATGTTACTACCTATGTTAGTCCCACTATGGGTATAGTCTTACTATAGTATGAGACTACCCACAATGGGAGTAACATAGGTAGTAACATCACACATATCCAGATAAATTAAATAGATGATGTGGCAAGCAATAAATGAAGAAAGAGAGGAAAGTAGTAACATAGCTAGTTACTAGTAGTATGAGTAACATCACATGTACATATCAAGGCAAGATGCGTCTATAGCTTAATAAATGAAGTGTTGCATGTCACCACACATATATGTTACTCCCAACTATAGAGGTAGTAACATAGACTAGTAACACATGGGCATGTTACTAGTCTATGTTACTACCCATTGTGGCTAGTCTGAGTAACATCACACATCTCAAGGCAAGATGAGTCTTTGGCCTAATAAATGAAGTGTTGCATGTTACTACACATATGTTACTCCCCACTATAGAGGTAGTAACATTCTATGTTACTACCCATTGTCGCTAGTCTTATGTCAGTCTATTGTGTACTTACTTGCTCTAATGCATAGTATCATAGAGTAGCTAGTATCATACATAGTACTTTATTTATATTGTCATGCATGACACATAGTAGCATAACATTTATTATGATACGGTTTCATGATATGATACTTAATCCTCTCTTTCTTCATTTAATTAATTCTATGACAACTCATCAAAATTGCCTAGTTGGCATGCATGATACTAGCTATGATAACCCCTTACTATCAGCCTAGCAAAGGTGTATAGATCATTTGTGCGTCGCTTTGTGAGTTTTCATCCGCTTGTTCGAGAAGCAAGGAGAAGTTTCAAACATTTCGGCCGCGAGGTGCGGCCATTGGCGTAGGCCTAGTTGGTATTTTAATTACAGAAAATTCAGATGGAGTTCGTACATCATCAAAATCGATGTGTGCCTGTGGCCTGCTCTCATGACCCCATGGAAAAAATTGGTAAAGTGATGTGTCAATTCAAACTCCTATGGTCGGTGAATTCATCGTTTGGCCTCATAAAAATTTCCACGGTACGCAATCGCCATTATATCACGGTTTGATTTTCTGGCGCATTTCAGGTATCATAGCTATATTTAAGACATTTTTTGAGATTAACGTGCATTTTGTGCGTAAAAATAAAATTACAACCGGAACTGCATGTGCTATCGGAAGGGATGAGGATCATCGTTCGATCTGGGAGCATCCAATGGTGCAAACGTACGATCCGTGGGGTTTGGGTTCTGGCCAATCAGAAAGCACGACTCAGATCGTGGGCGGGGTGGCGGGGTTTGGTCGGCACACGGGTTTCATCAACGAACCGTGTGCTATTCGCAAACCAGATTGCATATTTTTGTTCACACATACTGTAGTGAGATCGATTAAGTGTGCTACCTCTATGATATAATAATAATAATAATAATAATAATAATAATAAACAGTTCATATTCATTGCCTGAGCTGACATCAAATCATGGTCAACATATTAACGGTTCTTACATCAACAGAAAACCGAGCATAACTCACAAATTCAGTACACGTGACAGTTCTAAGTTGAACAAATTAAGTTGTAGGGTAGCCATAAAGACTAGTCTTACGGCTTAATTCCCATGTACATGGGGGAACTGGGATCATTAAGTTGACCCCGAATGAACTTGGGGTTATTAAGTTGACCACAAAGAAAATCTGGGTAGCATCACTGGCAAGAATGAATGGGTCTGCGTGATATGCCATCATTGTCCTGTTAACACAGGTCTTCCTGTACTCATCAATCCTTACCTGACCAAGAGGGATCCATGCGCACCTGAATAATGCCACCTTAACTTTCAGATAGTCAAGCTCCCAAATCTTTTTGATGGTTCCATAGTATACCCTTTTATCAGCTTCATTTACAGTCATGCATTCTATTTGAACAGAGCAGTTCTGATACGAGGTCTTCTTATCACGTTCCTCAGTGTAGAACGTGTATACATTTATGTCATATGCTTGGTACGTCAACACCGTAGGTGATGGCTTTTGTGCCAACCACGTAGCAATGTCATAGATGGATCCTTGTGCCAAACGATTCTTCAGCCATTCAACGTACTTCTTAGTGTGCTCCTTCATCTCCACTTCTGATGAAGGCACCATTGGTAAGAAGCTTTGGCATATCTCCGCCAAGTGTTCTTCGGTATAAGCGATGAGAACTGGGCTGTTAAGCAGTACAGTCAAATGGGCTTTCTCTGCTAATTCTCTGGGTGCAGCCATTTGCGTGCCAGCAAGGACCGGCTTACCTTTCAGCCTTCCCTCATGGCGAGAGAGGGGCAAACCTATAGGTCTTTGTTTCATGTATTCGGTGCGAAACTCAACCACCTCCTCCGCGGTATAACCTTGTAGGATGCTTGCCTCTGGATGGTTTCAGTTCCGACAAAAGTGCTTCAGTATTCCCATGAACCGCTCGAAGGGATACATGTTGCGAAGAAACACGGGACCACAATACTTTATCTCGTCGACAAGGTGCACAGTGAGATGAACCATGACATCAAAGAATGATGGTGGGAAAAACATCTCTAGGTTGGATAATATTCTTGCAATATCATCTTGCATATTATCCAACTCTTCAGGATCTACAACTTTCTGCCATAGTTTGTTAAAGAAATCACAGAGGTCAATGAGTGTGTTTCTTATATCTTTGTCCATCAGATTCCTGATGGCCACTGGGAGGATTTGTGTCAACATTACGTGGCAATCATGTGACTTCATGTGTCCCAACTTCATTTTACCTAAGCTCACATCCACGAGACTTCTGATGTTTGCGCAGTAGGAAGAGGGTGTCTTAACTAACAACAAATAGGTAAAGAACTGTGTTGCTTCTTTTGTACTGAAATTGTAACTCTGGCGAGCTTTGATGAATTTGTCATCATATTCTTCTTCACTCTTGCGTTGTGATTGATCAGCAAGCATATCGAGCCGTGAACCGTCACCATCCTTTCTTTTACCTTTAATCTTGAGCAGAGTACCAAGGATGCTTTCACATACATTCTTCTCTACATGCATGACATCGATGCAGTGACGTACACGTAGAATATCCTGGTAAGGTAATTTCCTGAACACCAATTTCTTCTTAAACACTTGATCCTTGGGTGTTAGTTTCACCCTCAAAGGGTGGTTCTTGCCAAGTACAACATTATTTTTTAGCCATGTTGTGGACCACCTCCCCGTCCTAGGGTCTTGGGGGCACACCTGCCTCTGCCGTACCATCAAATTCAGCTTTCATCTGTTGGTATGGGTGATTCATCCGCAAGAACCTAAGATGACGCAAATACACTATTTTACGCGAGTTGGGAAGTTTTTTGCTAGCTGTCCTATCCATGCATGTGACACACCCTACATCTCCCCTTGTTTTTTGCCCCGATATGTTGCCTAATGCCGGCATATCTTGAATGGTGTGCACCGGCATCGCTTGTAGATCGAAAATCTCCTTTCTGTAAGCATCATAACATTTTACAGCAGGCGCATCTATCCACACTATCAGCAGTTCTTCTACCAGTAGCTGAAAGTAAATGTCGATGTCATTTCCAGAAACACCAGGCCTTGGATAATCATTGACATCATAATGTATTTTTTTCTTCATACACAACCAAGGAGCTAGGTTATATATGCACAGAAACACCGGCCATGTGCTGTGATTGGTGCTCATATCGCCAAAAGGATTCATCCCGTTAGTACACTCCCCGAGCCTTATACTTCTAGGATCCTTGGCAATTTTTTCAAACTTTTTGTTGATTAATTCCCACTGAGCCCCATCTTTCAGGTGCCGCATAAACCTATCTGCAATTCGCTCATCATGATGCCACCGCAACCTCTTTGCCTCTCTAGGGTTTGCAAAGAAATGCCTCGACCTTGGAATTAAAGGCAAGTACCAAACAACCTTGAACAGGATTCCTGTCTTGATCTCGTCGTCCAATTTGTACTTGTCCTTTGCTCTCCTGTGCTTGTATTGTGCATGCTTGCATGTGGAACATGCACGAAAATCTTTGTACTCACCATGGTACAATATACAATCATTCACACAAGCGTGTATCTTCTGTACTTCAAGTTCCAATGGGCAAACAATTTTCTTGGCTTCATTCGTGCTTCTAGGGAGCACATTATCTTCCGGAAGAATATCTTTGAAAATACCTAAGATCTCTGTGAAGCCCTTGTTTGATATACCGTTTGTTGCTCTAAATCTGAGAAGCATCAAGGTGGCACTGTGACGCCCCCGATTCAACCGTACACTAATCATACACGCAAATGTGTACAATCAAGATCAGGGACTCATGGGAAGATATCACAACACAACTCTAGACACAAATCAAAATAATACAAGCTTCATATTACAAGCCAGGGGCCTCGAGGGCTCGAATACATAGCTCGATACATAAGCGAGGTAGCGGAAGCAACAATATCTGAGTACATACATAAGTTAAACAAGGATACCTTAAGAAGGAAAACACAAACATCAACGATCGAAGAGGCAAGGCCTCCTGCCTGGGACCTCTAATACTCCTAGTCTCCGGCGGCCTTCATGTAGTAGTTTCCATCGACGGTGGCATCTGGCTCCAGGGATACACCATCTGGTTGCAACAACCGAAAAGAAGAAAGAAGGGGGAAAAGGGTAGAAAAGCAACCGTGAGTACTCATCCCAAGTACTCGCAGGCATCAGATCTATACTAAGAATGCATTGGTATCAAATAGAAGGGCTGTATCTATGGAATGAACTGCAGAATGCCAGAATAGAGGGGGAAGGCCTAGCCTATCGAAGACTAGCATCTTCAAGTAGCTCCAAGCATCTTGCAGCATGTAGAAGAGTAAAGAATAGCAGTTTATAAATAGCAAGCATATTGTAGCATTAAGGCCCAGAGATCCTTCCTTGACTCCCTGCGAGAAAGCAATCCCGAAGCCAACATATCCATCACAAGTGTCAAGGCCTGGGGGAAGGCCGGTTTGTTTTGTTTTTATGTTTTGTTTTATTTACCCTTTTATTTTTTCTGCTTATTGGTTTTACTATTTTACTTTCTATTTATTTTAGCTTTAGAAAATACCAAAACACCACCTAAATTAGTGTTACTAAATATTCTGCTGCCATAAAAAGTTTAGTGCAATGATAAAACACTTTGCATAATTTTATTATTTAAAAGGCATCTAATTAATTGTTTTAGCTATTGTTTTATTTACTTAATGCATTTAAATATTTTATAATAGTGTGGTTTCTTCACCAATATTACCTATGAATTATTTGACATTTTTAGAACAATTTAGATTTGACATTGGAAAACTTTAAATTTTAACTTTAATTTAAATTTGAATTTGCACCGGATGGAATCAAAGGGGGATTTAGCAATAGTGAAAACGATGACATGGCACCATTTACATGGGATTACTATAGCTTAATTATATGGGCGTCACAATTCTCCTCCACTACAAGAAATCTCGTCCCGAGATTTTAGGAGGTAGAAGGAGACAAAACGAGATATTCATCACGAAGACGGTCCTCGCATTCCCAAGTAGCTTCGTCTTCAGAATGATTTGACCACTGAACTTTAAGAAATTTGATAGCCCTCAGGCGGGTGCAACATTCAGCTTGAATGAGAACATGGATCGGATGCTCTTTGTAAGTGTGATCATCTTGCAGGGGTTGAGCTTTATAAGCCATGTGGTTGTTGCAATAAGACTTGCAACTCAGTGCATCGGCCATGATTAGCCTTGCCAGGGGTATAAGAAATATCGTAGTCGTAGTCGTAGTCTGTAATTGTTTCCATAATCACTACTGATGAAGATCCAGATCTAGCTGAGTAACAGATACTTTAGACTTTGATGATCGATGAAGATCTCGCAACAGTTACCTGGAAGATAATGCCGCCACAAATTCAATGCAGATTTAACAGCAGCAATTTCAAGGTCATGGACTGGGTAGCTCTTTCGGAAAGGTATCTTGGAATTCACAAATGACTGGAGCCTTTTCGATTCTCACAAGAGGAGAAGCGTTTAATGCAATCAAGGAAAAAAATCTGTGCTTCAACATTTCGAACAATATGAGCATGGTAGCTTACTATCACACTTGAAGGATGTAGTAGATGGACGGTTTTAGTAGCGCAAATGATAGAAGTGGTGTGTGTTTTCAACCATTCCATTCCTAGAATAAGGTCAATATTGGAAGACTTCAAAATAATGGGGGAATCATGGAATTCCAACCCTTCAATTCAATGGGGACATTGTGACAAACCATGGTGGTTCGACATTGGCCCGTGGAATGCAACTTGGAATTCCGGCCAAGTGATGGCGGTTCCAACAGGTAAGGAATGTTTGTGGCCGCCCCACCATTGAGTAGCAGGACCTTTGGGTAGTAAGCCACGAAGGTGACATAGTTGGCAGGGGCTACATCAGCAGACTCCAACTCGAAAGTGATGTCACAGAGCCATTCATCAGCATCAAGGGCTGAGTTGAGATGAGGTAGATGTCGGGTTGACGCGCGCAAAGTATTGCGGGGCCACTGGGTTGGTTGTTGATTCAATATTGGGGCACGGAAACTGAGCCATGACATTTTCCATAAGCTGGTGATTCAGCTCAATAGTTGTATCATTTCAGCCATGTATTCGGGCGGTGGTGGATTGTTGCCACCACGACCACGACCAGCGGGTCTAACCATCCTGCTAGAAGGTAACAGGGTGTGGTTCAGCAAGGTTTGGTGCAAGTGTATGGAGTCATTCATGAAGTAATCAGAACAAATGAGCAAAGGCGCACTATACAAAGCATTAGTCATTGAAGACATATAGATACATATACAGAGCCAATTACATGTTGTTCGAATGAGTTTGGACAAGAGAAACATCATCGGCATACTAGGTGGCACACATGCACGCGATGGAGGGATACATCAATGGGACATAGCAAAGGCTACATCAATGTCGAGGAAAAATCACTAGAGCGAGGGATTTGCATGTGACGATGTAGAGTGCCCTCGATATGAGGATCCTGCGGTCAGTGGATATTGTGAAGAATATCTTGTCTCCCAATTCAAGGAAGGCGTAATACAAATCTCCGGGTGGATGTGATCATGAGATCCTAATGTTGTAGTTAGCAAAATCATTTAACCCGAATAAAGGAGAGATCAGAATCCCGGAGTATAGATGAGAAACAAAAGATCATAATACCACCCAATGGCAATGTGGGCCCGTAAGCCACACATCCATGTTAGTAAAATATTTTTTTCAAAGACTAGACTCAACTTCGGCCAAGGAGTTGGAAAGGGCGTTCCTATAGGAAGTCGGCTCTGATATCAACTTCTGACAACCCCGATTCAACCGTACACTAATCATACACGCAAATGTGTATGATCAAGATCAGGGACTCATGGGAAGATATCATAACACAACTCTAGACACAAATAAAAATAATACAAGCTTCATATTACAAGCCAGGGGCCTCGAGGGCTCGAATACATAGCTCGATACATAAGCGAGTCAGCAGAAGCAACAATATCTGAGTACAGACATAAGTTAAACAAGGATGCCTTAAGAAGGCAAACACAAACATCAACGATTGAAGAGGCAATGCCTCCTACCTAGGACCTCCTAAATACTCCTGGTCTCCGGCGGCCTCCATGTAGTAGTATCCGTCGGTGGTGGCATCTGGCTCCAGGGTTCAACGATCTGGTTGCAACAACCGAAAAGAAGAAAGAAGGGGGAAAAGGGTAGCAAAGCAACCGTGAGTACTCATCCAAAGTACTCGCAAGCATCAGATCCATACTAAGATTGTATTGGTATCAAATGGAAGGGATGTATCTGTGGACTGAACTACAGAATGCCAGAATAGAGGGGAAGGCCTAGCCTATCAAAGACTAGCATCTTCAAGCAGCTCCAAGCATCTTGCAGCATGTAGAAGAGTAAAGAATAGCAGTTTATAAATAACAAGCATGTTGTAGCATTAAGGCCCAGAGATCCTTCCTCGGCTCCCTGCGAGAAAGCAATCCTGGAGCCAACATATCCATCACAAGTGTCAAGTATCCATTTCTACTTGTAATAGATCAGGATATAAGTCTGAACGTCCATTACCGTGGACATGGCTATTAATAGATAATCTTCCCTGCAGGGGTGCACCACGTTTTCCAACACGCTTGATTACTCTGGCGGGGCACACTTTTCTAGGTCAATGCCTAGCCTCAGAAAATCAACACGTCGCAGCCCTACCTAGGCTCAGCAGATAGGTCCCCGCTGGTCTACATCCTAAGCACTCCATGGTCTAGGCCCATCGCCCGTTGCACTCCGGGTCGTTGCGCACAGCGCGGGTCCGGGCTCCACCACTACAGGATGGTGTCGGCCCAGCCGTGCCGCAATGCTGAACTGGATGTTTGACAAAGCTTCGGTTGAAACTCCGACGTCGAGGCCCATAACAATTCTCGCTTAGTGGTTAGCACATAAAGGCCAAAGTCCAACTCAGAACAAATACCAAAATCTGTTAGTGCATTAACAATTAAAAGTAGTGACGGCTGTCGGGACATGTCCGGAGCTACCACCCCCTCCTGGGTGATACCGCTAAACAGCAAGCCAACACTGTCACATCGCACGGGTGCTCTCCGGGCCCGCCCGTCTTTCACCAATGTCTCAAGTAAAGTCAAGGTAACCGTGTGTCCAAACATCAAGGGGAAAACTCGAAGAATCACCCTTGGAGGATTCCACTTGATGTAATCATCAAGGTGAACGTAAGAGTATAACGCCCTCGATGCGGCTATATCTCCCACGTGTCGAAGCACGACTTAGAGGCATAACCGCATTGAAAGCAGTGTCGCAAGTGAGGTAATCTTCACACAACCCATGTAATACATAAGGGAAAGAGATACATAGTTGGCTTACAATCGCCACTTCACACAATACATTAATAAAGCATTACATCATCCAGATACACACAAGGTCCAACTACGGAACCAAAATAAAAGAAGACTACCCCAAAAGCTACACAGATCCCCGATCGACCCAACTGGGCTCCACTACCGATCGACTAGAACGAAACAACACAAAGGACAAGATCTTCATCGAGCTCCTCCTTGAGCTTGGTTGCGTCACTTGCTCAGTTCGACGACACCTGCAAACTGGTTTTGGAAGTATCTGTGAGTCACGGGGACTCAGCAATCTCACACCCTCGCGATCAAGACTATTTAATCTTATGGGTAAGGTAAAAGGTATGAGGTGGAGCTGCAGCAAGCGACTAGCATATATGGTGGCTAACCTATTCGCAAAAGAGAGCGAGAAGAGAAGGCAAAAGCACGGTCGAACAACTATGATCAAGAAGTGATCCTAGAACAACCTACGTCGAGCATAACTCCAACACCGTGTTCACCTCCTGGACCCCGCCGAGAAGAGATCATCATGGTTACACACGCGGTTGATGCATTTTAATTAAGGTCAACTTTAGGTTTTCTACAACCGGACATTAACAAATTCCCATTTGCCCATAACCGCGAGCACGGCTTTCGAAAGTTCAAATCCCTGCAGGGGAGTCCCAACTTAGCCCATCACAAGCTCTCATGGTCAACGAAGGATATTCCTTTTCCCAAGACCATCCGATCAGACTCGGAATCCCGGTTACAAGACATCCTCGACAATGGTAAAACAAGTCCAGCAAAGCCGCCCGAATGTGCCGACAAATCCCGATAGGAGCTGCACATATCTCGTTCTCAGGGCACACTCAGATGAGACTAGCTACGAGTAAAACCAACCCTCAAGTTTCCCCGAGGTGGCCCCGCAGGCAGCTCAGTTCGGACCAACACTTAGAAAAGCACTGGCCCGGGGGGTTAAATAAAGATGACCCTTGAGTCTGCAGAACCCAAGGGAAAGAAAAGGCTAGGTGGTGAATGGTAAAACCAATGTTGGGCATTGCTGGAGGAGTTTTATTCAAGGCGAACTGTCAAGGGGTTCCCATTATAACCCAACCGTGTAAGTAACGCAAAATCCGGGAACATAACACCGATATGACGGAAACTAGGGCGGCAAGAGTGGAACAAAACACCAGGCATAAGGCTGAGCCTTCCACCTTTTACCAAGTATATAGATGCATTAATTAAATAAGAGATATTGTGATATCCCAACAATAACATCCATGTTCCAACAAGGAACAAACTCCAATCTTCACCTGCAACTAACAACGCTATAAGAGGGCTGGGCAAAGCGGTAACATAGCCAAACAACGGTTTTCTAGGACAAGGTGGGTTAGAGGCTTGGCTTAGAAATATGGGAGGCATGATAAGCAAGTGGTAGGTATCGCAGCATAAGCATAGCAAAAGAGCGAGCAACTAGCAAGCAAAGATAGAAGTGATTTCGAGGGTATGGTCATCTTGCCTGAGATCCCGCAAGGAAGAAGAACGATTCCATGAAGAAGACAAAACGGACGTAGTCGAACGAGTCCTCACAAACGCGACGTTATCGGAACCAACCCGAAGAAGCAACACCGGAAAGAAGCACACAACATAGTAAACAACCAACACATGAACATGGCATGATATGCGGGATGTGGTATGTGATGCATATGCATGATTTGGAAATCAATGATTGAACCTGGACTCAACTTGGAAATCCAAGAGTGCCACTGGAAAGAGGAGATGATTTCGGTTGAAATCGATGTAAAGATCACCGGAATCGGATGCACAGTTTGGAAATGGCAAGCAAAACAAATATGGCACCAGTCTGCGATTAACATCAAGTGGCCATCTAGATGCATCAATATAAATAAGCTACTGCACTCAAACATGGCAACAAGATACATGGCAAGGATCCACTCGTGATGGTTGACAAAAGATGAACACTGAGCTACGGCTAAATCACTCATTAACAGGTTCAAACAAGCATGGCAAAAGAGCAAAAGATAACAGGTTTCAGACTTAGTGAAATTAACACAAGTCTGGAATTTATCATCAGGAAGCAATCTTTAGAGCATGAAAACTACATGCTACAGGAACATATCATGGCAAAGAAATGCATGGCCTGAAGCTACTCAAAGCACATAACAAAAGTCCCTTAGTGATCTTGAGCCAAAAGGGATCAGAAAATACAATTGCAAGCATGTGAACATAGCAAAAATATTAACAGATTCAGACTTAGTGAAAAACTGGAGCATGCAAAACAGTTAACGAGTAGGCATGTTTACGAGCTCGATGCACTCACTACAGAGCATGGCATGACAAACTAAGAATACTCCCATCAAGAAGACATGACATAGAAGCTAGACATCGCAAGAACAACATCATAGCATGCACGGATCAATAGCAACATCCTCGGCAAAATCGCTAAACATGTCAACAATCTACCAGGATCATTTTATAGCAAAAGTAGAGCTTGATTGACTCAAGCTAGGGTGCTCCATAAATGCAAACAAAGACACGGATGGATAGAGCACCACAATAATAACAAAACATCCTTACTAATCATCCTCAGAAGAGGCACGGATCACTAGGAAACAACATGAACATATGGCATAACAACAAAATCAGGACAAGGACTTAGTGAAATTCTAAGTCCCTGAAATCAGCATCATCGAGTAAGCTACTTTGCATGCTTGTGCTAGTCACCACAAAGATCACAAAAATACATGGCAAGCACCTCTGTAAATATAACATGGCATTCTACAAAACACATGTAGAGCTCAGGATCATAGCATGCACACATTAATCATGGCAAAAATGACAAAAGGTCATTTGCTGAAACAGATCTGAAAAATTCCTCACATAGCCCTCTTCCAACAGCATTTCGGGCATCAAGATGAGCTCAAATGAAAATGATGCAATGGGATGAAATGATGTACTCGTCGAGACGAACATTTTGATATGCTACACGCACGAATCGGAGCTACGGATGCAAAGTTATGGCATGTCAAAGATTGCATAAAATTAGGGTTAGGGACAAAAAAGTCAACCCCGAGATATTTCCAGATCCAGATCGGATCGAGGTCGGCACTGTAGCAGCTCGCCAGAAAATGTTCACCGGAGGAGGGGAGGGGTTTCGCCGGAGGAGGGAGCTTGCCGGGGACATGGCCGGCCGGCGAGGCGACGACGGTGCGGCGGCGCCGGACGGAGAGGCGGCGGGCGCGGTGGCGATGACACGCGGGCCGGCCACGGCGGAACTCGGTTCCGACCAGCGAGGCGCGGCGCCGGGCAGCTCGGACGGCACGTTCAACGCCGGCGGGCGGTAGCGCGGAGGATCCGGCGGAGGCGGAGGGGAGCCGGGGCGCGGTCGGGCGCGCGGGAGGAAGGTGCGGCGGCATGCCACTTCGGGCCGGGGGGCCGGCTGCGGGCCGCGCGGGCCTCGGCTGCGGCGGGTGGCGGGAGGCCACATGGCGGCGGCGGATTGGGCAGGGGCGGTAGCGGACATGTCCGGGCGAGAGGGTGGACGTGTCCGTCGGCGGGAGGAGGAAGAAGCTAGGGTTGGACCGCGAAATTTCAGAGGGGGAGGTGTTTATATAGGTAGAGGGAGCTAGGAGAGTCCAAAAGAGGTGCGGTTTTCGGCCACGCGATCGTGATCGAACAATCTAGATGATGGAGGGGGTTTAGGTGGGCTTTGGGCCACTTTGGAGGGGTGTTGGGCTGCAACACACACGAGGCCTTTTCGGACCCTCGGTTAACCGTTGGAGTATCAAACAAAGTCCAAATGGCACGAAACTTGACAGGCGGTCTACCGGTAGTAAACCAAGGCCACATGACAAGTCTCGGTCCAATCCGAAAATGTTTAACACCCGCACACGAAAAGAGGTAGAAAGGGACACCGGGTGACATAGGAGCGTCGGATTGCAAAACGGACAACGGGGAAAATACTCGGATGCATGAGACGAACATGTGTGCAAATGAAATGCACATGATGACATGATATGAGATGCATGACACGCAAGCAATGACAAGGCAACAATAGCGAATAACTAGAGGACACCTGGCACATCGGTCTCGGGGCGTTACAAAGAGGAACCACCCTTGAGGTTCACACTTGAGGTGTTGGACGACAGAGCCGTATCAGGAATGGTGAAGGAGGAACCACCCTCGTTGACCACGACCAAATAGCCACACTACTGAGTTATCATCAAGAGTGCGTTGGGAGGTACCACCCACGACACTCGATAGTAGCTCTGCAGAGTCGAGCAACAAAAGGGGTGTGCTGTGATGTGAGGCGTCGGGCTCTAGTCATCGATCATGTTGATCGAGTCGTCGATGATAACGCAGGGGCAACAAGGACAAGGTGGGGTCACTAATGGATCAATAACCAACCTATACTAAGCAGTTTAGGATAAGCAGGTAAGGTACAATGAGCAGGTTACAAAAGCAGGCTATGCATCATAATAGGAGCAATCAATTACAATAGCAAAATCTAATGCAAGCATGAGAGAATGGAATAGGCGATATCGGGATGATCAAAGGGGGGGCTTGCCTGGAAGCTCCGCTGAAAGGGATGAAGGGTCGTCGACGACGTAGTTGATCACAACGGCATCAACAGCAGTGTCGGGGTTTACCGGTGAACAAGAGGGGCAAGAAACAGTAAATACAGAGTAAACAGATGCATGACAAGATGATAAGCAGTGCTAGGGGTGTTCTAACGCAGTGCTACGCGGTACCGACAAAGGGGGATAGCATCCGAAAAGTTCTCCCGGAGATAGGCATTTTCAGACAAACGAACCGGAGGGGGAAAGTTTGATGGTCGCTATGCTAGGGGCATGTGACAGATGAACGGAGAGCGTATTCTGATTCGTCTCGTTGTTCTGAGCAACTTTCATGTATAAAACTTTTTCATCCGAGTTACGGTTTATTTTATATGATTTTTCCAAGATTTCGATATTTTCTGGAATTTCTTATTAAATCGAGAATAATAGCAAAATGCTATGTGTACACACTGAAGTGTACACAACAAGGGCTACTGAGGCTGACATGTGGGACCTGTTGACTGAGTTGACCCAGTCAACAGGGCAGGTGGGGTCCAGGTGTCATTGACTAGCAGTTATTTGTTTTACCTAAATTGATTTATCTAGATGGGACCCACACGTCATTTGCTAGTATACTAGTTAGTATTAAACTAGTCCTAGACTAGTCCTAGTCTAATTAAACCCCACACACACTCGTGCACACAAAGCACAGAACACACAATGCTAGGGGTTAATTCTATTTTCAGTTAACAGAAGATAGCATTTTGTAATTTTCATAGGATGTAATCCATGTATCAAATGGATTTGGTCCAATGGCAACATTTGAGCCTTGTCAATTGTACTACCTTCCCATATTTTTTAGTCCTATTAACAATCGTCTTGCCGCAGTGTAGGGGCAGTCTAGAGGGTTAGTCATTATAGAATTAGAAAAGCTAGCCAAAGCTACAGTAGCTAGCAGCAGTACAGTGGCAACAGAGTAGCGATGGATGTGTGCTTGCGTGGGAAGGCGGCTGCGGGCAGGCGCGGGCGGCAGCGGGTGCGCATGTGCGCGGGCGCGGCCAAGCGAGCAGCCGCCTATGACGGCAGCAAGCCGCAGCAGCGCGGGCAGCAGCAATATTAGCGCAACAGCAATGCAAGAGCTTCAGCCAAAGCATCGCGGGCAAACAGCAGGAGCAGGGAGGCCGCGTTGGGGCAAGGGGGGAGGGTCACGAGGCAGCCAGGGTCAGGCGCGGTCGCGATGGCCGCGACCATAGGCCAAAACTGGGCGGCACGGGGCGGCGATGAAGAACGGACGAAGGGGAAGACTAGCAGGGGGATGACGTGGTGCTCACCAGAGGAGCGCAAGAAGGCCCGTTGATAGGGGATCGAAGCGACGAGGTTCCGGCGGCCGCGGGCATTGACGGAGATGACAAGGCTGTTGCACTTTTCCCCGAGCCGAAGCAGTGTACCAGCTCGACGGAGACGTGGGAGCCGGAGCTCATGGACACAAGCTGTAGGAAAGAAAACGGCGGTGGCCGCGAGATCTTCGAGTGCATGACGACGATAGAAAACGGCCGAGCACAAAATCACGTGTGAGGGCGAGAGGGAGAAGAAAAGGGGGGTCTAGGGTTCTAGGAGGGGTGTGGCGTTCTTATCCGCGCGGGAAACGACGGAGAGGCACGGGATGGCCGCCACGCACCCACAGCCATGGCCATGGTGGTCGGATGTGTGCCACCACCTCCCATGAACAGGGAGGAGCAGGATGTTGGGGTAGGTGGGCCGGCCTGGTGTCTTAGTGGGTCAAGGCCTGGGGGAAGGCCGGTTTGTTTTGTTTCTATGTTTTGTTTTATTTCCCCTTTTATGATTTTCTGCTTATTGGTTTTCCTATTTTACTTTCTATTTATTTTAGCTTTAGAAAATACCAAAACACCACCTAAATTAGTGTTACTAAATATTCTGTTGCCCTAAAAAGTTTGGTGCAATGATAAAACATTTTGCATAATTTTATTATTTAATTGGCATCTAATTAATTGTTTTAGCTACTATTTTATTTATTTAGTGCATTTAAATATTTTATAATAGTGTGGTTTCTTCACCAATATTACCTATGAATTATTTGACATTTTTAGAACAATTTATTTTTGACATTAGAAAACTTTAAATTTTAACTTCAATTTAAATTTGAATTTGCACTGGATGGAATCAAAGGGGGATTTAGCAACAATGAAAATGATGATGTGGCACCATTTACATGGGATTACTATAGCTTAATTATCTGGGCATCACAGGCACTCAACCTGGAATATTTCTTTTTGCAACCTGGATACAATTCTTTCTTGGAGTCCGCATCAATGGTTGGCAGATCCTTGTGCCCAATCATATCCTTTTTTGGGCCCTCGAAATCTGCAATCATAGCAGCAAAATCTGGCATATCAAGATCATCGTCATCTGCGTGGACGTCCTGGTTTTTCCAGTGGACATTTCGGCTTTCGGGTGTTCCATTGGTAGCTTGACGCCTCTGCCCCGATGTTAGATTGAACATCCATGTGACACCTCCTCTTCACCGTGTCTGGTCCAACGTGTGTATCCATCCATGAACCCCCTAGAGACTAAATGCATTTGGACATCTGCAACTTCATGTGACTCTATATGGGCACAATTAGTACATGGACACAGGATGTAATCAACATCACCAATTCTCCTCGTTGTACTTTCAGCCAAATTCATGAACTCTATCACGCCACTGATAAAATCTGCGGTTTTCCGATTCTTCATACATCGAGATCGTTCCATCTACAACAGACAAATGGTAATTAAAAACAAAATAACAACATTAATACACGGATTAACTGCTGCCCAGAGATGCATGCATAAATCACAAGGTTTTATTTTAATAATTACTAAGGGCGCTCCATGTTGTTATCCAGACGTGCAATGACAAAAATTAATGGCTAGTCAATTTACACGCAGAGTACTAGTAGAACACTACACTTAGGAATTGAATACCTTAATGAAGCCACTCACGAAAAGAATACCTTAATTAATTAGCCGCGCGGTGACCTCCACCCAGCAGACAGACAAGCGCGATGCGGCGGCACGCCGAGACAACAGGGTCGAGGAGCAAAGCTTAGTGCAGCTGCCGCCTGAAGTTCGACCTCCATTGTCCCCCCATCGACCGCGATGGATGTGCTCGAATCATGCCACCGCCGACCTCAATTGTTGAGCTCATCCTATCTCCTGCCACAGACCAAGGATTGACCTCCTATGACGCCGCCACCGCCCACCGACCGAGGATTGACCTCTTCTCCGATATCCGCTACCTAGGCTGCCACCGCCATCTCTATATGCGGAGCTGCTATTTTTTCGACAGATATCCACGGAGCGGCTATTTACACGGTATCTCACCGTAACTCAATTATACGGACAGGGTAGTACATCACATACGGTTATGTAACGACAACCGTATCTAACCTACGTTGTCTTCTCACGTGGTTTGGTGCGGAAATCGTGTGTGACATTGTAATACCCAACACAAATGACATGTACAAACAATGCGCCATATACAACATATATAGTGCCATTAGTAGTTCCCGACCGTTAGCTTAAGTTTCCCCATTTACCCCAAATCCCTACATAGCCTCCAAATTCCCTCGCATGGCGCTAACATTGGGGAATGCGGACGAGTGGTGCTGATGGTTTTGGTGCGGCTGCTTCTGCTCGTATCGCCACTGAGCACTTGCCTAAGGTCATCACAAGGCAGGTGTACTACGGATCCGAATCGTCTTGCCAGGTTCCAATCTATCCTGATCTTTTTTAGCATGTCGAAAGTATAGATCCTTGCCGAATCTGTCCTGAATGACCCCCCTACCCCCCCCCCCCAGGAAAGCGATCTACCGCCGGATCTGGAGCTTGACTCTAGACTCCCGCAACACGAGTTCGACTCCGAGTTCTGCGCCACCGAGAAGTACCAAAAGCTGAGTTGTGTGCATGGGAACATGATACGTCTCCAACGTATCTATAATTTTTTATTGTTCCATGCTATTATATATTCTGTTTTGGATGTTTAATGGGCTTATTTATACACTTTTATATTATTTTTGGGACTAACCTATTAACCGGAGGACCAGCCCAAATTGTTGTTTTTTGCCTATTTCTGTGTTTTGTAAAAAAAGAATATCAAACGGAGTCCAAATGGAATGAAACCATGGGGAGCGTGATTTTTGGAACAAACGTGATCAAGAGGACTTGGAGTGGACGTCAAGCAACCAACAAGGAAGCCACGAGCCAGGGGGCGCGCCTACCCCCTGGGCGCGCACTCCACCCTCGTGGGCCCCTCGTGGCTCCATCGACCTACTTCTTCCTCCTATATATACCTACGTACCCTGAAAACATCAGAGGGCACCACGAAAACCTAATTCCACCGCCTCAACCTTCTGTACCCGTGAGATCCCATCTTGGGGCCTTTTTCAGCGCTCCGCCGGAGGGGGCATTGATCATGGAGGGCTTCTACATCAACACCATAGCCTTTCCGATGATGTGTGAGTAGTTTACCTCAGACCTTTGGGTCCATAGTTATTAGCTAGATGGCTTCTTCTTTCTCTTTGGATCTCAATACAAAGTTCTCCTCAATTCTCTTGGAGATTTATTCGATGTAACTCTTTTTGCGGTGTGTTTGTCGAGATCCGATGAATTGTGGGTTTATGATCAAGATTATCTGTGAACAATATTTGAATCTTCTCTGAATTATTTTATGTATGATTGGTTATCTTTGCAAATCTCTTCTAATTATCAGTTTGGTTTGGCCTACTAGATTGATCTTTCTTGCAATGGGAGAAGTGCTTAGCTTTGGGTTCAATCTAGCGGTGCTCGATCGTAGTGACAGTAGGGGAAACGACACGTATTGTATTGTTGCCATCGAGGATAAAAAGATGGGGCTTATATCATATTGCATGAGTTTATCCCTCTACATCATGTCATCTTGCTTAAAGCGTTACTCCGTTCTTATGAACTTAATACTCTAGATGCATGCTGGATAGCGGTCGATGTGTGGAGTAATAGTAGTAGATGCAGGCAGGAGTCGGTCTACTTCTCACGGACGTGATGCCTATATACTAATTGCTCGACAGTAATTTGTTCACCCACCGTAATACTTATGCTATCTTGAGAGAAGCCACTAGTGAAACCTATGGCCCCCAGGTCTATTTTCCATCATACAAGTTTCCAATCTATTTTATTTTGCAATCTTTACTTTCAATTTATATCATAAAAATACCAAAAAAATTATCTTATTATTATTATTATCTCTATCAGATCTCACTCTTGCAAGTGACCGTGAAGGGATTGACAACCCCTTTATCGTGTTGGTTGTGAGGTTCTTATTTGTTTGTGTAGGTACGAGGTGACTCGCGCGTGGTCTCCTACTGGATTGAGACCTTGGTTCTCAAAAACTGAGGGAAATACTTACGCTACTTTGCTGCATCACCCTTTCCTCTTCAAGGGAAAACCAACACATGCTCAAGAGGTAGCAAGAAGGATTTCTGGCACCGTTGCCAGGGAGATGTACGCCAAGTCAAGACATACCAAGTACCCATCACAAACTCTTATCCTTCGCATTACATTATTTTCCATTTGCCTATCGTTTTCCTCTCCCCCACTTCACCCTTGCCATTTATCCACCCTTCTTCTGTTTGTCTTTCCATTTGCTTTGATGTTTTACTTGGCTCATTTGTTCATTTGGTGGGAATAGTTGTTTATTTATATCTAAATAGAGAACCAAAGATCTATCGATCCTCATCCTCTTGCTAATCTTTTTAAGAGATCCAATTATGATGAACCAATTGCCAGTGAGTTCTATGCACTAGATTATCTTTATGAAGTTTTGCTTGAAATTCGTGAATCTGAAATTTGTGATGAAGTACTTTATGGAGTGATTCACGATGGATCTTTGAATAGAAAGCATGCTTGCAATGATGATAGTATAAATTCTATTAATATCAATTGTGCTTATAATATGCAAACCCCTAAGCTTGGGGATGCTAGTTTTGCTATGTCTACTACTTGTGGCAATGATCATGATTGTGGTGATTATTCTTATGATCTTGAAAATTTATTTAAGCCCCATGATGAATATGAGATTGATTATAATGTTTGCAATAATATTGAAAGTGGGTTTGTAAGAGTGTCAACTTTAGATCCCACGTATTTGGAGAATTTTCAATCTTATGAAGTTTTTGATAAAAGTGGGTTTGGAGAGGTCATGACTTTAGGTAATGTTAATCCCACTATTTTGGAAGAGTATCAACTTTGCATACGTGTGGATCGTGTTAAGAATATGTTTTGTGATAGCTATATTGTTGAATTTGCTTATGATCCTACATTTAATTATTATGAGAGAGGAAAATATGGTTGTAGAAATTTTCATGTTACTAAATTACCTCTCGTTATGTTGAGATTGCTATTGTTTCTTTCCGCTTCCTTAATTATGCTAGTTTTTTCTTGCCTTGATAATTTGTTTGCCTATAACATGCCTATGCATAGTAATTATGTTAGACTTAGATGTGTTTGTCACGTGTTTTATGATGCTCTCTTTGTGCTTCAATTCTTGTCTTTCATGTGAGCATCGTTGAAATCTTATGCCTAGCTATAAGGCTTTAAAGAAAAGCGCCTGTTGGGAGACAACCCAATATTTTTTTCCTTGCTGTTATTCAATAAATAATTTATCTAGCATCTGTTTTGGTTCTGTTTTTTGTGTTTAATTAGTGTTTGTGCCAAGTAGAACCGTTGGGAAGACTTGAGGAAAGTCTTTTTGATCTTGCTGTAAAAAATAGAAACTTTAGCGCTCGCGAGAATTGCTGCCATTTTTTTACTGGAGAGTGCTATTTAGTTAATTCTTTTTGAAGATGATTAATATATAAATTCCTCACTACTATCAATTTATTTTAGAATTTTTGGGGTTCCAGAAGTATGCGCTTGATACAGATTACTACAGACTGTTCTGTTTTTGACAGATTCTGTTTTTCGTGTGTTGTTTGCTTATTTTGATGAATCTATGGCTTGTAATGGAGTTTATAAACCATAGAAAAGTTTTAATATAGTAGGTTTAACACCAATATAAATAAATAATGAGTTCATTACAGTACCTTGAAGTGGTGTTTTGTTTTCTTTCGCTAACGGAGCTCACGAGATTTTTTGTTAAGTTTTGTGTTCTGAAATTTTCAAGTTTTGGGTAAAGATTTGATGGACTATGGAACAAGGAGTGGCAAGAGCCTAAGCTTGGGGATGTCCAAGGCACCCCAAGGTAAAATCCAAGGACACCAAAAAGCCTAAGCTAGGGTATGCCCCGGAAGGCATCCCCTCTTTTGTCTTCGTTCATCGGTAACTTTACTTGGAGCTATATTTTTATTCACCACATGATATGTGTTTTGCTTGGAGCGTCTTGTATGATTTGAGTCTTTGCTTTTTAGTTTACCACAATCATCCTTGATGTACACACCTTTTGAGAGAGAGAGACACACATGAATCAGAATTTATTAGAATACTCTATGTGCTTCACTTATATATTTTGAGCTATATAGTTTTTGCTCTAGTGCTTCACTTATATCTTTTAGATCACGGTGGTGGTTTTATTTTATAGAAATAATTGATATCTCATGCTTCACTTATATTATTTTGAGAGTCCTTTAGAATAGCATGGTAATTTGCATTTAGGCATAATAAAAACTTTCATATAAGTGCATTGAATACTATGAAAAGTTTGATACTTGATAATTGTTTTGAGATATGGAGATGGTGATATTAGAGTCATGCTAGTTTAGTAATTGTGAATTTGAGAAATACTTGTGTTGAAGCTTGTGATTCCCGTAGCATGCACGTATGGTGAACCGTTATGTGATGAAGTCGGAGCATGATTTATTTCTTGATTGTCTTCCTTATGAGTGGCGGTCGGGGACGAGCGATAGTCTTTTCCTACCAATCTATCCCCCTAGGAGCATGCGTGTAGTACTTTGTTTCGATAACTAATAGATTTTTGAAATAAGTATGTGAGTTCTTTATGACTAATGTTGAGTCCATGGATTATACGCACTCTCACCCTTCCACATTTGCTAGCCTCTCTATTACCGCGCAATTTTTGCCGGTATCATACAACCACCATATACCTTCCTCAAAACAGCCACGATACCTACCTATTATGGCATTTTCATAGTCGTTCCGAGATATATTGCCATGCAACTTTCCACCATTCCGATGACACACTTCATCATTGTCATATTGCCATGCATGATCATGTAGTTGACATCGTATTTGTGGCACACCCACTTAGTTTTTTTTGTTGAGCTTTCATACACTTATAGCTCTAGTGCATCCGTTGCATGTCAATCCCTACTCACTCACATTGATATCTATTGATGGGCATCTCCATAGCCCATTGATACGCCTAGTTGATGTGAGACTATCTCCTCCTTTTTGTCTTCTCCACAACCACCATTCTATTCCACCTATAGTGTTATGTCCATGGCTCATGCTCATGTATTGCGTGAAAGTTGAAAAAGTTTGAGAACATCAAAAGTATGAAACAATTGCTTGGCTTGTCATCGGGGTTGTGCATGATTTAATATTTTGTGTGATGAAGATAGAGCATAGCCAGACTATATGATTTTGTAGGGATAACTTTCTTTGTCCATGTTATTTTGAGAAGACATGATTGCTTAGTTAGTATGCTTGAAGTATTATTATTTTTATGTCAATATTAAACTTTTATCTTGAATCTTTCGGATCTGGACATTCATGCCACAATAAAGAAAATTATATTGAGAAATATGTTGGGAAGCATTCCACATCAAAAATTCAGTTTTTATCATTTACCTACTCGAGGACGAGCAGAAATTAAGGTTGGGGATGCTTGATACCTCTCCAACGTATCTATAATTTTTGATTGTTCCATGCTATTATATATTCTGTTTTGGATGTTTAATGGGCTTATTTATACACTTTTATATTATTTTTGGGACTAACCTATTAACCAGAGGCCCAGCCTAAATTGTTGTTTTTTGCCTATTTCAGTGTTTTGCAGAAAAAGAATATCAAACGGAGTCCTAACAGAATGAAACCTCCGGGAGCGTGATTTTTGGAACAAACGTGATCCAGAGGACTTGGTGTGGACGTCAAGCAACCAACGAGGAATCCACGAGGCAGGGGGCGCGCCTCCCCCCTGGGCGTGCCCTCCACCCTTGTGGGCCCCTCGCGACTCCATCGACCTACTTCTTCCTCCTATATATACCTACATACCCTGAAAACATCAGAGGGCACCACGAAAACCGAATTCCACTGCAGCAACCTTCTGTACCTGTGAGATCCCATCTTGGAGCCTTTTCCGGCGCTCCATCGGAGGGGGCATTGATCACGGAGGGCTTCTACATCAACACCATAGCCTCTCCGATGATGTGTGAGTAGTTTACCTCAGACCTTCGGGTCCATAGTTATTAGCTAGATGGATTCTTCTCTCTCTTTGGATCTAAATACAAAGTTCTTCTCGATTCTCTTGGAGATCTATTCGATGTAACTCTTTTTGCGGTGTGTTTGTCGAGATCCGATGAGTTGTGGGTTTATGATCAAGATTATCTATGAACAATATTTGAATCTTCTCTGAATTCTTTTATGTATGATTGGTTATCTTTGCAAATCTCTTCGAATTATCAGTTTGGTTTGGCCTACTAGATTGATCTTTCTTGCAATGGGAGAAGTGCTTAGCTTTGGGTTCAATCTTGCGGTGCTCGATCCCAATGACAGTAGGGGAAACGACACGTATTGTATTGTTGCCATCGAGGATAAAAAGATGGGGTTTATATCATATTGCATGAGTTTATCCCTCTACATCATGTCATCTTGCTTAAAGCGTTACTCCGTTCTTATCTTTACCTACTAATAAACCAGCGATTGCTTCTGGTCGTCCGTTATTAGACTTTTTGCAAAAAAGTCCCTCTATTTATGAGAAATTAACCCGCAGTGCTCGTCATAAGTGATAAGTCAGGCCGAACCGGTACGGAGAGAAAAAAATTAGGCCAGCCTCCCGCACCATCCTGTCTCCTCGACCCCATCTCCACCTCCAGCCCGCCGCCACCTCCTGCCCCGCCCCACCTCACCGTGCGCCGCAGGCCGCAGCCGCGCACCGCCCGCCCCTGCCGCCACCACCTACTGCCCCGCCCCACCTCACCGCGCCCCGCCCGTCCCAGCCGCCGCCACCTCCTGCCCCGCCCCACCCCGTGCCCCCTACAGCCGCCACCTCCCACCCCGCCGCGTGCCACCCCTCTTCTCCATCTTTTCCCTCGCCATCTCCCTCCTCCCTCCCTGTTCCGCCCCCACCCCTAGTACCCGCAGGCTCAACCATGGTGGTCAACACGGGGACGTGAGCGTGCATGGGTGGCGTCTGTGGACGAGGTGAGTGATGATGCTTCTCCCTATTGGCTACAGAGAGAGATGTAGGGTCAGATTTGATTTGTTTGTCGGTGGACCGGAGCAGATCTTCCTTCCATGTGTATTTGCTCTCTCTGTTGATCTCAAGCGGGGGAAGTGCATGACAAAATGCTTATTAGAAAAGGCATGAGGACCTGCCTCTGTTTTTACTGGTTAATTATAAGTTGGTGACATCATTGCTCTGATATGTCGCAAAATCGAATCGATTTCATGCTTGGGCGTGTGGGATAATTGGCGGTTTAGGTCACCCTTCTCTATGATAATGGTATCAATCACTCGCACTGTTGTTTCGGGGGAATTTGGTTCCTGTGAACGCCAATGTAGTTTGATTCAGATTGTTGGTGCAACCTTATCTGACGCCAAAAGTTGGCGTGGACATAGGTAGTACTTTGAGGTTTTGAATGATGTTGTTAATATCACAAAATGAATATCTAAGCGATGACAGTTTACAGTGATTCTTTATAGTCTTACAGATCAATTTAGAATGATCATGGAACTCTGTGTGAACAACATACGTCGATGATCATTCAGATTACCATCAAAATGGCACGTTACTTCTTGCTGACAGTGAAAGGACTTATGTATATGCCATTAATGTGGATAAATTGTATGTGTCGTGAAGGACATAGATGTGAAATATTGTTGATGATGGTGTTCAATCCTTGTGGAACACTTCAAAGAATTTCTCGGTTGAGATTTACTCATACAAGAACTGAATAACAATTTTGCCATGTCCTCTTCTGTTTACAGTTTATTGATCTGTTCAAAGAATTACAAATTTGGATGCGCTCTGGTTCTCTTGTTTGACTACTAAACAATATCTATAATACATTGTGTGAGTGTGATTGCTGTACTGACAAGATGTATACCACACCATGTTCAGGCAAACCATCGTTTAGCAACAAACATGCAGAGGCAGCTTATTGGACGTGCAACTGACATTCACATTAGGCCCCTGAATGAAGAGAAAGCTATTCAAGCTGCTACAGATCTTCTTGGTGGACTGTTCATTTTCTCGGTAAGTACTCTGGACCTGAATGGACTGTTGAGTTATTAACAGCTTTCCATTATGCACATGGAAGAACTAAAAACCCGACAAGTCCATGAATCTGTTTTCTGTTATCATTAACTGTCCTAGATCTTCAGATCCCTAGAAATACTTGATGGTTTTATGATGGCAGATGATTACAACTGACATTGACTCCCACGTAATTTTTTAGGTTGCTTGTGGTGCAATAATCTTTGTGGTTCATAGAAGTGGCAACTCAGAAGCCAGAAAAGAAGAGGCCCGTAATAAGGCACTGGAGGTAAGATGATTGGTTCATGGTCCGATCGGTTGGAGTTAATTGCACAGAAGTACCACAATTGGGGCATTAGAAACAGATTGGTATCAAGTTCGGTAATTTTTACGTGTCAATACCAACTTTGGGGCAAGGCGTTGCAGAACGGACTAAACGACGTATAAAAACATATCGACGGAGAAACTGACAGCGGGGCCCGCCTGTCAGGGGCTGACGTGGCATCTTATTTTACAGAAACAACCCTCGGTTTATATTTAATCACACAAAGGGCCTCGGTTGCGAAAAAAAACTCAAAACCTGCAAAAATAAATTACGCACACCCATGAGGATTCGAACCCACGACGGAGTGCCCGAGGGAAAGTACTGATGACCACTACGCTACGCCACAACATTCAATACACCTGATGCTTAAATGTTTTTATAGTATACATCAGAAACCATATTTCTTGCTGGGCAACTGTTTCATTTTTTAATGCGTT
Organism: Triticum urartu; assembly: GCF_056163025.1. Taxonomy (NCBI): domain Eukaryota; kingdom Viridiplantae; phylum Streptophyta; class Magnoliopsida; order Poales; family Poaceae; genus Triticum; species Triticum urartu. The sequence continues at coordinate 355,562,703 of NC_141876.1, read as the reverse complement.
TTCTTATTTCGTATTTCTTTTATATTTTTAGACACGTCCTGGCCTTCTTCAGGTTTTCCTTTTTAAAACTTTTGCGCATCTCTTTTATATGTAGGTTTTCGTATTTCTTTTATATATAGGTTTTGAAATGTACACACTGATAATTGACGCCTTTTTTGAAATGTGGCCCCTGACAGGTGGGTCCCACCCATCGATTTCAGCGGCAATACATGTATATTTAAAAAACGGTTCGACATGTATTAAAAATTTATTGTGTAAAATCATTTTTAATTTTCTTTTATCTTTTTAGATCTTGGGTATTCTTCCGGTTTTCCATTTCTTTTATTTACACACATTTCTTTTTTATATAGGTTTTGTAGTAAACGGTGAACATTTTCTCAGTACTCAACATATTTTAAATTTATACTGAACTATTTATTAAGTGATATTTTTTGTAAATACACACTGAAAATTAATTTATAAATGCAAACTGAACACTATTGTATAATATACGAACAATTTGTTATACACACTGAAAAGTATTTATACTGAACTCTAATATATGAACACCTTTTTTATTTTTAGATGAACATTTTTTAAATATATGGTGTCGTTTTTTAATATATATATATATTGAACTTTTTAAATATTATGCGTTATGTTTTGAAAATACACACTGAATAATATTTTATAAATACACACTGAATACTATTGTATAGTATACGATGAAATATTTTGTTATATAAATTGCATTTTTTAATATACAATATCTGAAAGAATGCCGCATAGAAAAAAGTTCGGTGAAAATTTTAAAAATGTCAAAAGTATTGAAATAACGTACACCATTTATTACAAAACCTATATATAAAAGAGATGCGCAAAAGTTTAAAAAAGGAAAACCGAAAGAAGGCCAGGACGTGTCTTAAAAGATGAAAGAAATACGAAACAAAAAAAAACGCATTAAAAAGTGAAACAGTTGTCCAGCAACAAAAATGGTTTTTGAAGTATAGTATAAAAACGTTCAAGCATCCACTTTATCCAACGGATTGGCGTAACGTAGTGGTCTCCGCTCCTTTCCCTCGGGTAGTGTGTCGCGTGTTCGAATCCCCACGGGCGCGCGAAATTTATTTTTGCTGGTTTTGAGTTTTTTCCGCAAACGAGGCCCTTTGTGTGATTCAATATAAGCTGAGGGGTTTTTCTGTAAAAGAAGATGCCACGTCAGCCCCTGACAGGCGGGCCCCGCTGTCAGTTTCTCCGTCAATACGTGTTTATAGTCCGTTCTGCAACGCCGCACCCCAAAGTTGGTACTGACACGTAAAAATTACCAAACTTGGTACCAATATGCTTCTAATGCCCCAATTGTGGTATTTCTGTGCAATTAACTCGATCGGTTGTGGTCGTGTTTTCTTTTTATTTCCACATCACTTTGGTACTCAGATTTCTAGGATATATTACGAGCAAGTACACCACAGGAAGTGCTAATCTGTGTTGAGGACTCTACTCTCTAGAATTCAGATTTATCTCGGTTACTAACGGTTATTTTTATTCTGAACTTACATCTCAGGAGACAAAACAAATCGCTGACAGTTAATTTGGATCATGCCCTACATACAATGTTGTCAAGAGTTGTGCAGAGATGATCAACTCTTTTTCATGTTTATAAAAATTGCAGGAAATAAAGGAGAAGATGGAGGAGCTCGAGAGGGAAAAGCAGATGATGAAGCTGAGAGTGGCCGAGGTGGAGCAGGTAACCGGGGCAGGGGGAGGGTGGCCGTGGGTTCTTCCAAGGGCCTTCACTTCCGGCGCTGCCCAGGCAGAGCCAGAGCCAGAGCCAGCAGCTCAGCAGCCCACGGCTGCTTAGCTGCCGATGCCAGATGCAAATCGCCTCTGTAGGCAGTTCCTTGAATGATTCCATTGCGTTGGAAACCCAACGCTGAGATTTGTGTAGCGCGAGTTGTGAATAGTCCCAGAGAGACTTGGTCCGAATTGGAGATGTCGATGGAGGATGATATATTCCTTTCTTTCTTCTTTTTTTGACATCAGAGGATATTATGTTCCTGGTAGTAACGAGGTACCTAGAATTGTAGTTACTTCGTGTTCAGATTCCATAGTTATACTAATATTATAGAGCAATCAAGGTAACAACTCAAGTGGTAATTTCTTCTGGCATGAAAGTGATTTTTAAGGACGCTGGATTGGACTATTAGTAGAAAACAAAAGGAACATTGAAAAAGTATGTCAGGATGCTCGTATTAAGGACTCTACGTCCATCCACAAACGTATTCTGGTGGGAGAAAATGCACCTCAATGAAAATAATAATAATTGGGATCCTTTGAAACAAGTATCTTTGTATTGCATATCATTATTTACTGCATTTACACTAAATCCTGACAAAATAACCTTTGGAGTACTACCTAGAGAACGAGCAAATTAAGCCGCTCAACTTTTTTTTTGAAGAAAGACAAAATTAAACATAAGATGGGATGTCGGTCCTTGCGTGGCTGTCGGACTAAACCTCGTCCCCGCCGCCACCTACTGCCCCGCCCCGCCTAACCAAAGAACCATATTCTCAATTTGCACAGTTGCATACTTTAACATATTAGATAGTCATGTGTGAGGTTTTGTTTCTCCCATTGCAACGCACAGGCAATTTTCCTAGTGAACTTAATACTCTAGATGCATGCTGGATAGCGGTCAATGTGTGGAGTAATAGTAGTAGATGCAGGCAGGAGTCAGTCTACTTGTCACGGACATGATGCCTATATACATGATCATATCTAGATATTCTCATAACTATGCTCAATTCTATCAATTGCTCGACAGTAATTTGTTCACCCACTATAATACTTATGCTATCTTGAGAAGCCACTAATGAAACCTATGGCCCCTTGATCTATTTTCCATCATACAAGTTTCCAATCTATTTTATTTTGCAATCTTTACTTTCAATTTATATCATAAAAACACCAAAAATATTTATCTTATTATTATTATCTCCATCAGATCTCACTCTTGCAAGTGGCTGTGAAGGGATTGACAACCCCTTTATCGCGTTGGTTGCGAGGTTCTTTTTTGTTTGTGTAGGTACGAGGTGACTCGCGCGTGGTCTCCTGCTGGATTGATACCTTGGTTCTCAAAAACTGAGGGAAATACTTACGCTGCTTTGCTGCATCACCCTTTCCTCTTCAAGGAAAAACCAATACATGCTCAAGAGGTAGCAGAACACTCACGCTTGACGTGTATGCATGGAGGGATTCGACATTGGCAGGGGTTTCTCAGTTGCCCCTTAGAGGTCAATGCTAATTAAGTTCATCATTTTACTTCGGTTAATGCCACCGCTCATCCAGAATACTATTTAACATTGACAGGGATATGAGACTTGTGCCTTTGTTAACTGGCTGGATGAAGAATGGCATGGTAGGGCTCGGAGTGTTATCACCAAGGTCGTAGAAGATAACATAAAGCTGAAGAAGAAACTGGCTGATTTGGAATGTATAATCAGTACGATGAAGCAAGAAAGAATCAATCACATGCAGCAGATGAAAGCAAGAGACAAGAAGGAACTATAATGTGTAGTTGTGGTTGTCGCATTAGCCATGTTCTATGCGCTGTTTGCAATGATGATTAGGTTTTTTTGACAGTATTGCTAAAGCACATCTAGATGTGCTCTAAGTAATGCACATCTAGGTCCTATGCCATTGATGTTATGCGAAGATTCGTGCAGATATTTTTCTTTGTCTTTTTTATTTTCCTTTCTAGTTTGATTATTACTGGCTTTATCAATAAGAAGAGCTCAATGTATTGCTTGCCAACTGTCCTACTCCGTTTGTATCGGTACCAGTGCATAATCCCAAAACTCGTTCCTTGTTTTTGTCCTGAAAAAGGAAACCAGCCAAATAGCCAATAGGAGTCCTGCGCAACCCCGGGAATTTGGAGCGACTGGGTACAAATAATTGCGGTTGATTATATCAGCGGTTTGATAATACGTCAACACCCGCTTCAATCCCCGCTTCAATTGGCAGTTCCTCTTCTCTGCATACCCGCTTAAGTGTCCACCATCGTCATCGTCCCCGGCAAGCCGCACTACACACTGGCACACACTCTGCAGCCATGTCGAGCGATAGCAAGGATGACAGTTCGACCAGCAGTCTGGCCCCCGATGATAGGTCAACATCGGAATCATCCCGCTCGTCTTCCACGAGTCCGGCGTCGAGCCCAAACCTCGATTATATCCGGTTCATGGAAGGACGCCACCTCCAGAGTCGTCAGACGACAACCAAACGAACGAGGAGCCGTTGGAGGACGAAGAAGAGGACGACGATGATGATGAGGAGGAATGGTCGAACGAGGAGGAGGAGGAGGACGACAACAACGATGATGACGAGGGCGGCGGCGATGAAAAGCCAACGGTCAGCGGGAAGAAGCGTCCTCACCAAGACGATGTCGCGGGGCCATCCAACAAGAACAACAAGAAGAAGAAGGAATAAATGAAGCAGACTGTATATATCTCTATTTATCCTGTCAATCTCATCACAGACGGTTAGTAATATGTATTCGACAGAGATCTTCTACATTATCGCCAACAGGTTGGTTTGTTGGACTGTGTGCCCTGACGAGCACACAATTCACAAAAAAAGACCGTATGGGCTCTATAATGATCGCACACAATTCTGATTACCGACCTGTTAGCCGGGTATCACACATATCTTGTTACACCGAATAGTTTGTGTTCACCTCACTCATCGCAAACAGTTCATCGGAGTGAACTGTATGCCGTATAGCACACACCTTGATCTGGCTGCCTACTTCTGTTGTTCTATCTCAACACAAACAGTTCGTACAGATCAAACGTATGCCCCTCATCGCACACGCAACTATATTCTAAACCGTGTTTGATGTATCATTCATCGCAAACATTCTGCATCATTTCTGACGGTTTTCATACAGCACCGTTTGCGATTATTGCATCATTCACAGTTTCTCGAAGGGTCTCTGATCGTAGTGTCGCGTTAGCAGCATCCTGCAGTAGTGAAAGGAGATGTTGGAATCATTAGCAATATCATCTCCGAAGCCATTAGAATTCATAAAGATGAATATTGTGATTATCATTTATCTAATGAATCACTCTCTCTAGGAATTGATCAATCACAAGGCGATGTTGAACATGGATACTATGATGAGGATGATGATGATAGTGACTTTGATCTCGATGAGTCCATGAGACATTTTGGTCTTATGGCTAATCTTCGCGGCTACATGGCTGGAGGAAAGGAATGGGTCCTTGATAGTGGATGTACCGATCACATGACCGGAGACAAGGACATGTTTCGTGAGCTTGCTGAAAACAACATCCCTCGAAAGTATGTCACTTTTGGTGATAACTCAAAGGGTAAAGTGGTTGGCCTTGGTAAGGTGGCCATCTCACATGATAGTTCCATACAAAATGTTATGCTCGTTGAATCTCTTGGCTATAATTTACTTTTCGTATCTAGACTTGCTGACTTTGGTTTCAATGTCCTATTTACTAAAGTAGATTGCCAAGTGTTTCGTAGAGATAATCATAATATGGTCTTCGCCGGTATATGTAGAGGCGATCTATACATTGTTGACTTCACTAAAAAGGCTCAACCTAGAACTTGCTTAATTGCTAAATCTTCTAAAGGTTGGTTGTGGCATAGAAGGTTAGGTCATGTGGGCATGTGAAATCCGGATAAGCTTATTAAAGGTGATCATATCCTTGGAATCAAAGATGTTATATTTGACAAGGATAGATTGTGCAGTGCTTGTCAAGCAGCAAAACAAGTTGGAGGAAGTCACCCCGTGAAGAACATCATGACCACGAGAAGGCCGCTCGAGCTACTTTATATGGATCTCTTTGGTCCCAATGCCTACAAAAGTCTCGGTGGAAACTCATTTGGTCTAGTTATAGTTGATGATTTTTCAAGATTTAGGTGGGTGTTCTTTCTTGATGATAAACCGCAGGTCCAAAAGATCTTCAAGAACTTTGCTAGGAAGGCCCAAAATCAATTTGAAGTGAAGATCAAGAAGGTTCGCAGTGACAATGGAACGGAGTTCAAGAACGCAAATGTGGATACCTTTCTTGACGAAGAAGGGATTTCACACGAGTTCCTGTCTACGTACACGCCTCAACAAAATGGAGTTGTTGAAAGGAAGAACCGGACTCTTACTAAGATGGCGAGAACGATGCTTGATGATTACAAGACACCAAAACACTTTTGGGCGGAAGCGCTTGAGACAGGTTTTCATGCAACAAATCGCTTGTATCTTCACAAGCTACTCGGCAAGACGATATACGATCTTCTCATTGGTAACAAAGCCCAAGTTGGATACTTTCGAGTATTTGGCTCAAAGTGCTATATTGTTGATAAGCATCGTCACTCTAAATTTGCTCCTAAATCTCATGAGGGTTTCCTATTGGTTATGGCTCAAACTCTCACACTTACCGTGTCTACAACAATTTCACCCGAAAGGTTGAAGAGACGGTAGATGTGAAATTTGATGAATCTAACGGCTCGCAAGTAGAGAAATTGCCAATTGATGTAGGAGATAAAGATCCTTCGGAAGCAATCCAAGACTTTTCTATTGGCAAGATCCGTCCAACGGAGGTGAAGGAGAGTACCTCATCCGTCCAAGTGGAAGCTTCTACCTCACGACAAGGTGAACCAAGAGTTGATATGGAAGCATCCACAAGTGGGACACACCAAGACAAAGAAAACGAGGAAGTACACTAAGATGAACCTCGTCAACCTCCTTCTCCACCACGACAAGGAAATGACAACGTCAACAATGAAGAAGGACAAGAAGAAGAATAAGATGATGAAGAGGATGTTCCACCCCGACCCAAACAAAAGCTCTCACGAGTTCGAGCAAGAGTCACCAGAGACCATCCCATCGAGCAAATCTACAATGATATCCAAACCGGGAGAATCACTCGCTCTAAATCTCGTTTGGCTAATTTTTGTGAACATTATTTGTTCATCTCTAGCATTGAACCTATGAAGGTTGAAGAAGCATTGGAAGATCCGGATTGGATAAATGCCATGCATGAAGAGCTACACAACTTCGAGAGGAACCAAGTGTGGACATTGGTCGAGAAGCCCGACAACAAACACAACATCATTGGTACCAAATGGATGTTTCGCAACAAGCAAGACAAAGATGGACAAGTCGTTCGCAATAAAGTATGTCTCGTCGCCCAAGGCTACACTCAAGTCGAAGGTATGGACTATGGTGAGACATATGCCCCTGTTGCTAGACTTGAGTCCATCCGCATCTTACTTGCCTATGCTAATCACCACGATATTACCTTGTACCAAATGGACATTCAAAGTGCTTTTCTAAATGGTTAAATTGAGGAGGAAGTTTATGTTAAACAACCTCCTGGCTTTGTTAATCCTAAGAAACCCGATCATGTTTACAAACTTCACAAAGCTCTTTATGGTCTTAAACAAGCTCCTAGAGCATGGTATAAATGCTTGACCAAGTTCCTTATTGAAAAAGGCTTTGAGATTGGAAAGAAGATTCTACTCTTTTTACTGAAAGGGTTAATGGTGAATTATTTGTGTGCCAAATTTATGTTGGTGATATCATATTTGGATCAACTAACCCTCATTTTAGTGAAAAGTTTGGAAAGCTAATGTCGGAGATGTATGAGATGTCTATGATGAGTGAACTCGAGTTCTTTCTTGGTTTGTAAATCAAGCAAACTAGGAGGGTACCTTTGTTTCTCAAACAAAGTATAACAAGGTCTTATTCAAGAAGTTCAACATGCAAGAATGCAAAGGTATGAATACACCCATGCCCACTAGTGGACATCTTGACTTGACCAAGGATGGCGAGCCAGTTGACCAAAAGGTTATCGGTCTATGATTGGTTCATTGTAATATATATGTGCCTCCCGTCCTAATATTATGCTAAGTGTGTGCATGTGTGCACGATATCAAGCGGCCCCCAAAGAATGTCATCTTAAGGCTGTGAAAAGGATAGTGAGATACTTAATTCATACACCAAATTTTGGCATTTGGTATCTTCAGAGGTCTTGTTTTGATCTTATTGGCTACTCTGACTCGGACTATGACGGTGACAAGGTTGATAGAAAGTCAACTTCGGGTACTTGTCAATTTCTTGGTAGATCTCTTGTGTCTTGGTCCTCCAAGAAACAAAACTCGGTATCCTTATCTACCGCTGAAGCGGAATACATTGCCGCCGGTTCATGTTGTGCTTAATTACTTTGGATGACCCAAACTCTTGAAGATTATGGGATCTATGCGAATCATGTTCCATTGCTTTGTGACAATGAAAGTGCTATCAAGATTTCTCACAATCCCGTGCAACATTCTCGAACTAAGCATATTGAAGTTCGTCATCATTTCATTCGAGATCATGTTGCAAAAGGGGACATTGATCTTAAGCATGTTCGCACCGATAAGCAATTGGCAGATATATTCACCAAACTGCTTGATGAGAAAGTATTTTTCCGTTTGAGAGTTGTATTGAACATAATTGATGCCTCAAACTTGAAGTAGAAACTCCATTTGGATACATGCAAGGCATGAGTCTTTGACTAATCCTTGATATTTCTCTGATGATCATATGTCTTGGATATATATATTTGCACCCTTGCATGCTATGTAACCCTTGTAGGTACTTGGATGAATCTAAATCTATGAGATTGCAAATCACTCACATCTTGAGCAATCTCTACATCACCAAGTCTCTACAACATGGTGGTTGAAGTCAAGGGAGCATGAATCCCTTCAACATATCCTTTGACAATTTCATTTGATTTCAAATTTTCTTGATTGTCATTTCGGATACACGAGTGCTCTTCCTTGCAAAACTAACCCATATAGGTAGATGAACTCAAACTACAAGCGGTGCTCCCAACTCATTGATGAGCTACATCAACCTTGAGCATCTCACACAAGTTCAACTACATGATCAAATTCAACACCACCACCCAAGGTATCTTATTGCATCTTAGAGAGGCTTTACCCCAAGTCATGGGTGAAAGCAGCTCAACAAGATGTGAATACATCAAAATGCTTAAACAGAAAATGGTATCCCCATTTTGAGCTTAAACGATGAGTATGACCTATGATCGGGTGTTCTCACTTAACTCCTTGGTCAATATACTCTAACATAGGTGACTTTGTCGTCGACCAATTCTAGATGAAGTTCTCTAGTGTTTCTCTATGTTCTTGCATTTGTCTCTTGCATATTTGTTCCCCTTCTTTAATAGAAAAACTTCATCTAGATTTCTTTATTTTCTCTGTTCGTTTCTGCATTCTCTACATCCAATTCATTGCAAATCCTTCAGTTAATTCCTTGAAAATCTTTGTGAAATCTTATTTGCCTAGTGAGCTGAGATGACAATTTTTCTCTCTCTGTGTTGAACTCGGACACACCGATTTGTCTCTTTCGACCCAGCCGAATCATTTTGGTGCCACCGAAGCAAACAACTCGGTATTACCGATATCAATGCTGAGAAGACACTTTGTCATTTGCATCCTGCATATTTGTTCCAGCTCTACTCAATGATTCTTGTCCTCTACCTGCATCACATTCAACTTGCTGCTTTGTCATGTGACTCAAGGACCAAACCTATTCGACTCACACTCCAGAAGATCCATTCTTGGAAATTGATGTCAAAGGGGGAGAGAGAGATCACATCAAATCTTAATCACATCAAAGGGGAGAGTGTTTAATCCCATCAAAGAGAGAGAGCCCTAGATGCTTGGTATTCATGAGGAGAGAAGTCACATGTCTTTAAGAGGGGAAAGACATGTTAGTTTTGTTATGATTATTGTGCTTTGATTTGTTTTGCTGATTTTCTTTTCCCTATATTCTCCCATTACCCAATATAAGATTCAGGGGGAGAAAGACTTCTAAGGGAAGGAAATCTTTGAATTCATTGCATATCTATACCTTTGGGGACATGTCTATATCCAATAGAGTACCTAGTACTCACTCACTACATGTCATCCCAATCTTGGTACTCTTGTGGTTTGTTGTTCTTGGTTTGTTTAGTATATGTTTCTGTGTTATCTAACCTTGTTTACTCAGGTTCATCTCTTCCAAAGCCAGCTTAAGACCACAAGGTAAGTATATGCATCACCCTCATGTCCATGATGATCTCTTGCTGATGTGCATATTGTTTGCAAGAAGGACTCATGAACATGAAGGTACACTTCTTAAATCCACACCATTTTCTCTGATGCATATAGCCAAGATACATGTAACTCATTGCTTGCTCTATCATGCTTATGCATTCGCATGCTCTTATAGTCCATATTCACATGATTGCATACATGTAGGGGGAGCCTATGCATGTTACATGTCTTTCCAAAGCTTTACTTGTTATTCTTCATATCTTTATCTAAAGCTTTGATGTATGTTGCCATGAATTACCAAAAAGGGGGTGATTGAAAGCACAAGTGCTCCCTGGGTGATTTTGGTGATTAATGTCAACATATCTCTTGTTGGACTAATACTTCTATCTAGTATATTTTAGATGAGTTCAACAGTGGAGTGGCTTGGACAAGAGGATGTGGAACCCCTTCTAGATGCTAAGGACAAAGATTGGCTCAAGCTCAAGACTCTACATTTTCATTTTAGTGATCCAAGAGCACATGAGTCCATAGGAAAAGCCAATACTATTTAAAAGGGGATGAGGTGTTGCTTAATGGCTCGCTTGCTCAAAGTGCATAGTGATATGCTCAAAATCCCTCAACCACTTTCCCATTTCCACACATGTCCCAAACCAAAAGTCAAACTCGGACCCACCGATTTGATCTATCCGGCGCCACCGCGTTCACATGACATAGCCACTACAAGAAACCCTAATCGGTTTGATCTCAACGATGGGATATCGATCTCACTGAGATGGGCCTGCAAACTCTCTGTTGCCTGTTGCAACTATTTCGGTCTCACCGACATAAGCAATCGGACCCACCGAGTTTACTTAACCAACTCTTTGTTTTGCTGAAAGCACAAGTGCTCCCTGGGTGGTTTTTGTAATTAATGTTAACATATCTCTTGTTGGACTAATGTTTTTATCTAGTATATTTCAGATAAGTTCAACAGATGGAGTGGCGTGCACAAGAAGATGCGGAACCCCTTCAAAATGCTAAGTACAAAAGATTGGCTCAAGACTCTACATTTTGCTTTTAGTGATCCAGGACCACATTGATTCCATAGGAAAGACAATACTATTAAAAGGGGATGAGGTGTTGCTTAATGGTTGCTTCCTCAAAGTGCTTAGTGATGTGCTCCAAAGCCCTCAACCACTTTCTCATATCCACATATGTCCCAAACCAAAAGTCAAACTCGGCCCCACCAAAATTTTCCATCCAGCGCCACCGAGTTCTCTTGACATAGCCATTGCCAGAAACCCTAATCAATTCGGTCAAACCGATGGGATCTCAGTCTCACCGAGATGGGCTTGCAAACTCTCTGTTGCCTATTGCAATAATCTCGGTCTCACTGAGATATGCAATCGGTCCCACCGAGTTTGCTTGACCAACTCTCTGTTTCTCTTATTACGCAAATCGGTCCCACCGAGATGAGGTTTTACCCTAACCCTAGCACATCGGTCCCACCGAGTTGATCATGCTGGTCCCACTGAAAAGCCTAACGGTCACATTATGAACTGAATCGGTCTGACCGAGTTTTCTAATTCGGTCCCACCGAGTTTGGTCAATTGTGTGTAACGGTTAGTTTTTGAGTGGAGGCTATTTATACCCCTCCACCCACTCTTCATTCGTAGAGAGAGCCATCAGAACATGCCTACACTTCCAACTTACATTTTCTGAGAGAGAACCACCTACACTTGTGTTGAGATCAAGACCTTCCATTCCAACCACATAAATCTTGATTTCTAGCCATCCCCAAGTTGCTTTCCATTCAAATCATCTTTCCACCAAATCCAATCCTATGAGAGAGAGTTGAGTGTTGGGGAGAGTATCATTTGAAGCACAAGAGCAAGGAGTTCATCATCAACACACCATCTATTACCTTTTGAACAATGGTGTCTCCTAGGCCCTGTTTGTTTAAAAAGTCCTAGGACTTTTTTTAGTCCCAACTAAAAAGTCTCTAGTCCCTACCTTTTTGTTTCCAGGGACTAAACATGGACTAGAGGATAATAAATGACATGCTAAAAGACCATGCTGCCCCTAATAATTAACTAGTACAGATTACATAATAATAATAGCAAAAGAACCACTTTTTCATCGCCGATAGAAGTCCTAGTTTGGCTCCTGAATGCACTCCGCCGCATTGCACTCTGCTACTAATAATTAACTAGTACATATTACATAAATAATAACAATAGAAAAACCACTTGTTCATCGCCTATAGAAGTCCCAGTTCGGCTCCTAAAAGACCATGTTGCCATGCATGTTGCTAGGCATGCATGTTGCCAGGCTTCCCAGGGCTCATCCGCATATAGAAGTCCCAGGGCTTCTTATACACTTGTTCATAACAACCAAAACAACACTAGAAGAGAACACTTGTTCGTGCCAACAATTGTTCATAAGAACCAAAATAAGTGAGATTACAGAAGCGAAGAACACTTGTTCATAACAACCGAAATAATATATCATTGCTGTTTCAAGCTCCACAACCCATCAGCGACCCAATCTATAAATTGATTCATAGCAGCACTATCCATCTCATTGGTTGAATCATATGTTGGAGTGGTCGTTGGCACAGGCAATGGTATATAATTTTCATCTTGATCACACTTGTCGAAATCTATATCAGCTAGTTGACTTTCTCTAATGAAATTGTGCACTGCAATGCAAGCCACAATGATTTTGCTTTGTTTCTGTTGTGGATAACTAGGTAAGTGAAACAAAATCCTCCACTTGTTCTTCAAGACTCCAAAACAACTCTCGATGACATTTCTAAGTGAAGAATGGCTGAAATTGAAGTGTTCCTTTTTTCCTCTAGGCATTGTGCCATCACGGTACTCCTGAAAATGATAGGTTAAACCCTTGTATGGTGCAAGATAACCAGGTCTATTTGGGTATCCTGAGTCCACAAGATAGAACTTTTTAGGTGGAGGTTTTGGAAACTTGTCACCAAATCTGGATCGGGCATCATTGAAGACCCTCATGTCATGCACCGATCCTGGCCAGCCGGCTAGGACAAATGTGAATCTCATATTAAAGTCACACACACACACATCACATTCTGACTCTTCTCCTTATGTCTATTCCTATGCTGGACAGCAGTGGCAACTGGTACCACAACTTGTATGTGTGTCCCATCTATTTCTCCAATGCAATTGTCCATAAATGGTGCATACTTTCTAGATCTTAGTTTTGAATGCACAGTTTTGAATTGAGGATCTGTTGGCTTGATGATGTCTTTTGCGAGCTTGATCAGGCAGGCCAAAACCTTATCAAACTTCCTTACAATTGTGTCCAATGACCTAACAAATCTGTTTTCTGCTTGTCTTAGAGATTGAGGGGAACCAACTATCCACAGAAACAGGCCTAGAGATTCAACTGATGACATTCTTTTGGTGGACTTCAAACCATAGGAATCAACAAGCGCACTATGCAATTTCTCAAACACTGGTCTGTGCATTCTAAACATGTTGTAATAGGAAGTTTTGTTGCCTAGTGTTGTCATAACCCAATCATGCCCAGACTGTATTGATACTCTTCTAGGTCCTTTGTTACAGTAAGAGTCCAAGTGGTACATACCAACCATGCAGGCCATTTGCAGCATTCTTCTCTTTCCGTTTTGGTGAATCAACAACATCAGTGCTTCATCATCACTACTGCTCCCATCAGCACTGCTGCCATCATCAGCACTGCTGCCATTGTCCTGAAACATGCAAACATTAGTACAAATTGTTCATCATGCACCACGTCTTCAACTAGCAAACATTAGTACACCCAAACATTATGAAACACAGTAACATGCAATGATCATTTAACAAGGTCACACACTACAGGTCCATTACATAGTTATATTGGAAAAAGAACACTAGTACAGAAGAACACTAGGACAACTTCTTCATCATGCAACACCTCTTCAACCAAGTCAGTCTAGCGTCATCACTTGTAATGTTCTCAAATATGACTCTGTTTGCCTCATCTGCAAACAGTTGAGTTGCCATGAAGTACTCGACACTTGTTTCTTCTGCACCACATTGAACTGCCAACCGTTGACAACGAGTAATGGATTCTTTGGTGCTGTTTGATTTCTTCTCTTTTGCCTTGTCCTTTGCTTCCTGCCTTTTGTTTGCATATTCAGTGATCATCTCAGAAGTGTTATCACTATTGATACTGTTGATCAGCCCTGTCATTAGTTTCACCATTGGGCTCTTGTGTTTCTTGCCTGGGCTTGTTGCTGACTGTTCAGCGTCGCTGCTTCCCCTCTTCCTGCTGGTGGTGCTCATTGGAATCTGCTCATGTCCATCATCGGCAGCATCATATTCTTCTTCCTCTTCATCTATGGGCACATAAGCTGATGATCCATCAACTGCCACACCTTGGAATAGCTCTATAAGCATATCCAAATACTCAGGATTGCCAGCCTTGAATGTTCTGACATCTGGTCTTTCCTGCAACATTAGTTAGGTAATTAGGACAAGGCTAAATAATGTAATCAACTGTGAGCAATTCAACTGTAATTTGCTGAATAATCTACCTTATTTTTTTGTCCACCACTCATTTGATGCGGTTATAGCCCCGTCTCCAGTTCGGCCACAACCAGTTTGCTGCCCCAACCACGCCCAAGCGCTATAGAAGCTCTTGAGTTTAGTTAAACAATTTTTGAATTGCTTGGTAGTATGGAGGAGGCCATCACGTTCATAAAATTTTGTCTTCATATTATTGTAGGCTCTAGTTGTCCAAGCACCATTCACACAATGCCCATCCCTAGCTTCCTCACAGGCAATGTTACAAAATATAGTAATATTCTCGTCTGTCCAATCAGCCTTGGCAATGTTTTTCTAAACAAAAAATAACAAATACACAATTCAAACAAATTCGGTGGTGAATTCCGTATACAAATATATTCGGTGGTGAATTCCATATACAAATTTAACTATTTCTATTTACAAAATTATGATCACAGAAGGTGCTTGTAAATACGGTACGCTAAATCTGACAACAATTTCTAAAGTTTTCTACACCCAGTTACAAAAAGAACATGAAATGTGGTGTACAGAGTTACATATAAATCTATAGCATTGGTAAATATTGTACGCTAAATGAACAAGGTCCAGTAAAGGCTGCACCAGACAAAGAAAAGTAGATGATCAATTCCTTGAAATCTTTCTGCTGGTTAGCTAGTGCCTCTGTTTCTTTATTTCAGTGGTTTCTACAAATTCTTGTTATATTGGAGAAAAACCCCAACTTGCCAAGTCTGTCTATCGAGTGACATGATTTTTCATCATAAAAAGTAGGTAGGGTTCAGTATAAATGACAACTATCCAGTTTACAGCAACAGAACAACCAATTCGTATAAATGACAAATCTACTTAATTATGCATTAGGTCATGGATGACCTAGAAGTTTAGACATAAAAAAATTTGGGGTAGTTCTTGTCATTCGTAGCATCAATATGGAACTTCGCATACCAACAATTTACTACAACTTTTGTTCATAAGTGGCATGAAAATCTTTTACTAGCAAGAACACATGGACATGAATTTGCACAACTCAAAAATTTACCTCTCCACAAACACAGTTGTCGTCTCCATCTTCAAATCCTTCACTGTCGTCGACATCTTCTGAAGGCACAGCAGATGACGACGCACGTTGCCGGCTTGCAACTTGAGAGATGGAGAATCCCCATCCTACGACGCCTATGCTGCCGGCCGATGAGGCCCCACGGGCTCGACCTGCACCGCGTCCAGTGCCCTGGGGCATGGACCTCCCATGCCCTCTGACGCCTCCGTCACCAACAGCTGCGCCTAGGGCGACGAACGGCCGCATGTGAGAGCCGGATCCGCCTCCAATGTTCAGAGACCGGGCGCGGCCTCCTCCGCCCTAGGACACGGACCTCCCACGACCAAGTCCAATCGGAGGAAGACCATGACCGGCCGACTCTCCACGGAGGAGTTGCTGGTACGAGCCCAAGTTGGGGTAGTCGTCGACGTTGCTATTCAGATCGAAGAATCCCATTCCCCTCCCTAGATTTCCGCCCGCGGATGAGCCCTGGGAAGCATGGTGATGCGAGGGGGCCTGAGAGAATAAGTGAAGACCATCGTCTTCATCGCCGTCCATGGTGGCAGCGGCTCCGGGCAATGGAGGCGGGGCATGGGCCGGCGACTGGACATGCGGTGCGGGGGCGGGGAGTGGCGGCGACTGGAGGTGCGGTGCGGCGGCGGGGAGCGGCGGCGACTGGAGGTGCGGTGTGGGGGCGGGGAGCGGAGGCGACTCTGCGGTGCGGGGCGGGGCAGGGAGCGGGAGCGGTGTGGATAAGGTGAGGCGCGGTGGGGGGCAAGGCAGGAAAAAGTCTCAAAAAGACTCTCTAAGAGGGACTTCTTCTTTCTAGTCCCAAATGCCTAGTTTAGTCCCTAAAAGTCCCTCCCGTTTGGTAAAAAAGTCTCTAAAAGGGACTTTTTCTAGTCCCTACACAAAAAAGTCCCTGGAAACAAACACCCCCCTAGATTGGTTAGGTATCACTTGGGAGCCTTCGTCAAGATTGTGGAGTTGAACCAAGGAGTTTGTACGGGCAAGTAGATCGCCTACTTCGTGAAGATCTACCCTAGTGAGGAAAGTCCTTAGTGGGCGATGGCCATGGTGGGATAGACAAGGTTGCTTCTTCATGGACCCTTCGTGGGTGGAGCCCTCCGTGGACTTGTGCAACCGTTACCCTTCGTGGGTTGAAGTCTCCATCAACGTGGTTGTATGATAACACCACCTATCGGAACCATGCCAAAAATCTCCATGTCTCCAACTGCGTTTGCACACTCCAATCCCATCCATTTACATCCTTGCAAATTGCATGCTTTACTTTATTCTTCTCATATACTCTTGTCATGCTTGCTTGATATGTATTGTGAATGTTTAAACTTGTGTTAAAACTCTACCTTAACTTGAAGAAAAAAACTGCAACTTTTTCTTGTTAAGAGTCTATTCACCCCCCCCCTCTATGCACCTCTTCTCGATCCTTTCATTTGCTTATTACCAAAATCAGTCCCACCGAGTTTGTGTAATCGGTCAAACCAAGTTGAGGTTTTACCCTAACCCTAGCACATCGGTCCCGAGTTGATCATGTCGGTCCCACCGAAAATCCTAACGTTCACATTTTGAACTAAGTCGGTCTGACCGAGTTTCATGATTTGGTCCCATTGAGTTTGGTAAATTGTGTGTAATGGCTAGGTTTTGTGTGGAGGCTATATATACCCCTCCACCCTTGCTCCACCAATGGAGAGAGCCATCAGAACGTGCCTACACTTCCAGCATACATTTTCGGAGAGAGAGCCACCTACTCATGTGTTGAGACCAAGATATTCCATTCCAACCACAAGAATCTTGATCTCTAGCCTTCCCCAAGTTGCTTTCCACTCAAATCATCTTTCCACCAAATCCAAATCTGTGAGAGAGAGTTGAGCGTCGGGGAGACTATCATTTGAAGCATAAGAGCAAGGAGTTCATCATCAACACACCATCTATTACCTTTTGGAGAGTGGTGTCTCCTAGATTGGTTAGGTGTCACTTGGGAGCCTCCGTCAAGATTGTGGAGTTGAACCAGGGAGTTTGTACGGGCAAGGAGATCGCCTACTTCATGAAGATCTACCCTAGTGAGGCAATTCTTCGTGGGCGATGGCCATGGTGGGATAGACAAGGTTGCTTCTTCGTGGAACCTTCGTGAGTGGAGCCCTCCGTGGACTCGCACAACCATTACCCTTCACGGGTTGAAGTATCCATCAACTTGGATGTATGATAGCACCACCTATCAGAACCACGCCAAAAATCTCCGTGTCTCCAATTGCGTTTGCACACTCCAATCCCATCCCTTTACTTTCTTGCAAGTTCCATGCTTTACTTTCCACTGCTCATATACTCTTATCATGTTTGCTTGAAATGTATTGTGAATGTTTAAACTTGTGCTAAAACTTCACCTTAACTTAAAGAAATTAAAAACTGCTACTTTTCCTTGTTGAGGGTCTAATCACCCCCGTCTAGACACCTCTTCTCGATCCTACGAGGTTTGAACTTGGAAAGGAAGGATGCAACAATGGAAATGTGGCTTTTTGTGTGTGGGGGAGGGGGGAGCTAGATATTTCCGAGGTTGCCGAAAATTTTGGCTCGGTGCAACGAAAAACTGGTGTGCAAGTGTTGTTGATGCGCGGGTGGTGGACTGTAGCGGACGAAGCATCCCACGTAAACCATACATGAGGGAGCCCCAAGATATTTATACTGCATTGCACACGATTCTTGCTAATAAATTGTTTATGGTGTACTTGATTTTTGCAATTTGATATGAAAGACAAAATGGGGTTACGGCGGGAAAAGATAGTGTTTGAATTGTTAGAACGTTTATCTACACTGTACATGCAACTATATGAGTGTCGTGTTAAAATTTGGAATTATTGAGGGTTCATTTGGCCTTTTTATACATTCATTGAGTTTCTAGGCATTTAATGCGCATAATTCAAATTTGAACTACAGGCACATGCTCAAGTGCACCAAAGTTGGTTGAAAAATCATAAATGTGTCCTTCGGTGAATGTTTAGGTCCAATTCAACAAATGGGAGTGAATTTCAAATATCTCAGCATCGTGGCTCGGCCGATAACATTGAGAAACTTGCTTCTTAAATTCCCGTAAATCCAAAACTCGCCTGAAAATCATGAAACTTGGCACGGTATCTTGACATGTCACCAACATGCTCTGGTAAAAAAATTGTTCGATTTGGGATAAGTTTTGGTATAAGATTCTTACAAACCAAAGCTTCTGTCAAGAAGCCTCATGGTTCCGATAGGGAACGTGTCACCTTTGTGGGTGAAACGACATACGTTGCTGCTACTTGTAAATTGCATTGGGATTTTCCCGAAGAGGACGGGTGAAGAAGTATAGTAGAGATAAGTATTTCCATCAGTGAGAACCAAGGTCATTGAACCAATAGGAGAACCAAGCAAACTACCCTAAGCAGCACCTACATACACCAAAGCAAATACCTGCACCCAACGTGGGCAAGAGCATCGTCAATCCCCTTGAACTTGTTATTTTTTGCAAGTATTAATTCTGATAGTGATAGATAGAAAAGTAAATTGCAAAACAAAATAAAAGTAAATAAATTAAAACAAGGTATTTTTATTTTTAATAATATGATAGAGTAGACCCCAGGGGCCATTGTTTTCACTATAGGCTTCTCTCTCGAACACAAATCATACGTGTTGGAAATATGCCCTAGAGGCAATAATAAAATGGTTATTATTATATTTCCTTGTTCATGATAATTGTCTATTGTTCATGCTATAATTGTGTTATCCGGAAATCGTAATACATGTGTGAATACATAGACCACAACACGTCCCTAGTGAGCCTCTAGTTGACTAGCTCGTTGATCAAAAGATAGTCATGGTTTCCTGACTATGGACATTGGATGTCATTGATAACGGGATCACATCATTAGGAGAATGATGTGATGGACAAGACCCAATCCTAAGCATAGCTTAAAGATCGTGTAGTTTGCTTGCTAGAGCTTTTCCAAATGTCAAGTATCATTTCCTTAGACCATGAGATTGTGCAACTCCCAGATACCGTAGGAGTGCTTTGGGTGTGCCAAACGTCACAACGTAACTGGGTGACTATAAAGGTGCACTACGGGTATCTCCGAAAGTGTCTGTTGGGTTGGCATGAATCAAGACTGAGATTTGTCACTCCGTATGACGGAGAGGTATCTCTGGGCCAACTCGGTAATGCATCATCATAATGAGCTCAATGTGACCAAGTGGTTGATCACATGATCATGCATTACGGTACGAGTAAAGTGACTTGCCGGTAACGAGATTGAACGAGGTATTGGGATACCGACGATCGGGTCTCGGGCAAGGAACGTACCGATTGACAAAGGGAATTGTATACGGGATTGATTGAATCCTCGACATCATGGTTCATCCGATGAGATCATCGAGGAGCATGTGGTAGCCAACATGGTATCCAGATCCCGCTGTTGGTTATTGACCGGAGAGTCGTCTCGGTCATGTCTGCGTGTCTCCCGAACCTGTAGGGTCTACACACTTAAGGTTCGGTGACGCTAGGGTTGTTGAGATATTAGTATACGGTAACCCGAAAGTTGTTCGGAGTCCCGGATGAGATCCCGGATATCACGAGGAGTTCCGGAATGGTCCGGAGGTGAAGATTTATATATAGGAAGTCAAGTTTCGGCCATCGGGAAAGTTTCGGGGGTAATCCGAGAAATGGCTGGAAGCCATGAAATCCGAGATAGGATCCATGTATGAAAACGAAGTATGGACTTTGACTGACTTGCCCGATGATCGGCGAGCCATAGAAAATAAATGGATCTTTAAGAAGAAGACAGACGCGGATGGTAATGTAACCATCTATAAAGCTCGGCTTGTCGCTAAGGGTTATCGACAAGTTCAAGGGGTTGACTACGATGAGACTTTCTCACCCGTAGCGAAGCTGAAGTCCGTCCGAATCATGTTAGCAATTGCCGCATTCTATGATTATGAGATATGGCAAATGGACGTCAAAACGACATTCCTTAATGGTTTCCTTAAGAAAGAATTGTATATGATGCAGCCGGAATGTTTTGTCGATCATAAGAATGCTGACAAAGGTGTGCAAGCTCCAACGCTCGATCTATGGGCTGGTGCAAGCATCTCAGAGTTGGAACATTCGTTTTGATGAGATGATCAAAGCGTTTGGGTTTACGCAGACTTATGGAGAAGCCTGCATTTACAAGAAAGTGAGTGGGAGCTCTGTAGCATTTCTCATATTGTATGTGGATGACATATTGTTGATGGGAAATGATATAGAATTCTTGGAAAGCATAAAGGCCTACTTGAACAAGTGTTTTTCAATGAAGGATCTTGGAGAAGCTGCTTACATATTAGGCATCAAGATCTATAGAGATAGATCGAGACGCCTCATTGGTCTTTCACAGAGTATGTACCTTGACAAGATATTGCAGAAGTTCAATATGGATCAGTCAAAGAAGGGGTTCTTTCCTGTATTGCAAGGTATGAGATTGAGCATGGCTCAGTGCCTGACCATGGCAGAAGATAGAGAAAAGATGAGTGTCGTCCCCTATGCCTCGGCCATAGGGTCTATCATGTATGCGCTATGCTGTGTACCATACCTGATGTAAACCTTGCCGTAAGTTTGGTAGGAAGGTACCAAAGTAATCCGGGCATGGAACACTGGACAACGGTTAAGAATATCCTGAAGTACCTCAAGAGGACTAAGGATATGTTTCTCGTTTATGGAGGTGACGAAGAGCTCGTCGTAAAGGGTTACGTCGATGCTAACTTCGACACAGATCTGGATGACTCTAAGTCACATACCGGATACGTGTATATTTTGAATGGTGGGGCAGTAAGCTGGTGTAGTTGCAAGCAAAGCGTTGTGGTGGGATCTACATGTGAAGCAGAGTACATGGCAGCCTCGGAGGCAGCACAAGAAGCAATCTGGGTGAAGGAGTTCATTACCGACCTAGGAGTCATTCCCAATGCGTCGGGCCCGATGACTCTCTTCTGTGACAACACTGGAGCTATTGCCCTTGCCAAGGAGCCCAGGTTTCACAGGAAGACTAGGCATATCAAGCGTCGCGTCAACTCCATCCGTGAAAGTGTTCAAAATGGAGACATAGATATTTGTAAAGTACATACGGATCTGAATGTAGCAGATCCGTTGACTAAACCTCTCCCTAGAGCAAAACATGATCAACACCAGAACTCTATGGGTGTTCGATTCATCACAATGTAACTAGATTATTGACTCTAGTGCAAGTGGGAGACTGTTGGAAATATGCCCTAGAGGCAATAATAAAATGGTTATTATTATATTTCCTTGTTCATGATAATTGTCTATTGTTCATGCTATAATTGTGTTATCCGGAAATCGTAATACATGTGTGAATACATAGACCACAACACGTCCCTAGTGAGCCTCTAGTTGACTAGCTCGTTGATCAAAAGATAGTCATGGTTTCCTGACTATGGACATTGGATGTCATTGATAACGGGATCACATCATTAGGAGAATGATGTGATGGACAAGACCCAATCCTAAGCATAGCTTAAAGATCGTGTAGTTTGCTTGCTAGAGCTTTTCCAAATGTCAAGTATCATTTCCTTAGACCACGAGATTGTGCAACTCCCAGATACCGTAGGAGTGCTTTGGGTGTGCCAAACGTCACAACGTAACTGGGTGACTATAAAGGTGCATTACGGGTATCTCCGAAAGTGTCTGTTGGGTTGGCATGAATCAAGACTGAGATTTGTCACTCCGTATGACGGAGAGGTATCTCTGGGCCAACTCGGTAATGCATCATCATAATGAGCTCAATGTGACCAAGTGGTTGATCACGTGATCATGCATTACGGTACGAGTAAAGTGACTTGCCGGTAACGAGATTGAACGAGGTATTGGGATACCGACGATCGGGTCTCGGGCAAGGAACGTACCGATTGACAAAGGGAATTGTATACGGGATTGATTGAATCCTCGACATCATGGTTCATCCGATGAGATCATCGAGGAGCATGTGGTAGCCAACATGGTATCCAGATCCCGCTGTTGGTCATTGACCGGAGAGTCGTCTCGGTCATGTCTGCGTGTCTCCCGAACCTGTAGGGTCTACACACTTAAGGTTCGGTGACGCTAGGGTTGTTGAGATATTAGTATACGGTAACCCGAAAGTTGTTCGGAGTCCCGGATGAGATCCCGGTTGTCACGAGGAGTTCCGGAATGGTCCGGAGGTGAAGATTTATATATAGGAAGTCAAGTTTCGGCCATCGGGAAAGTTTCGGGGGTAATCCGAGAAATGGCTGGAAGCCATGAAATCCGAGATAGGATCCATGTATGAAAACGAAGTATGGACTTTGACTGACTTGCCCGATGATCGGCGAGCCATAGAAAATAAATGGATCTTTAAGAAGAAGACAGACGCGGATGGTAATGTAACCATCTATAAAGCTCGGCTTGTCGCTAAGGGTTATCGACAAGTTCAAGGGGTTGACTACGATGAGACTTTCTCACCCGTAGCGAAGCTGAAGTCCGTCCGAATCATGTTAGCAATTGCCGCATTCTATGATTATGAGATATGGCAAATGGACGTCAAAACGACATTCCTTAATGGTTTCCTTAAGAAAGAATTGTATATGATGCAGCCGGAAGGTTTTGTCGATCATAAGAATGCTGACAAAGGTGTGCAAGCTCCAACGCTCGATCTATGGGCTGGTGCAAGCATCTCAGAGTTGGAACATTCGTTTTGATGAGATGATCAAAGCGTTTGGGTTTACGCAGACTTATGGAGAAGCCTGCATTTACAAGAAAGTGAGTGGGAGCTCTGTAGCATTTCTCATATTGTATGTGGATGACATATTGTTGATGGGAAATGATATAGAATTCTTGGAAAGCATAAAGGCCTACTTGAACAAGTGTTTTTGAATGAAGGATCTTGGAGAAGATGCTTACATATTAGGCATCAAGATCTATAGAGATATTTCGAGACGCCTCATTGGTCTTTCACAGAGTATGTACCTTGACAAGATATTGCAGAAGTTCAATATGGATCAGTCAAAGAAGGGGTTCTTTCCTGTATTGCAAGGTACGAGATTGAGCATGGCTCAGTGCCTGACCATGGCAGAAGATAGAGAAAAGATGAGTGTCGTCCCCTATGCCTCGGCCATAGGGTCTATCATGTATGCGCTATGCTGTGTACCATACCTGATGTAAACCTTGCCGTAAGTTTGGTAGGAAGGTACCAAAGTAATCCGGGCATGGAACACTGGACAGCGGTTAAGAATATCCTGAAGTACCTCAAGAGGACTAAGGATATGTTTCTCGTTTATGGAGGTGACGAAGAGCTCGTCGTAAAGGGTTACGTCGATGCTAACTTCGACACAGATCTGGATGACTCTAAGTCACATACCGGATACGTGTATATTTTGAATGGTGGGGCAGTAAGCTGGTGTAGTTGCAAGCAAAGCGTTGTGGTGGGATCTACATGTGAAGCAGAGTACATGGCAGCCTCGGAGGCAGCACAAGAAGCAATCTGGGTGAAGGAGTTCATTACCGACCTAGGAGTCATTCCCAATGCGTCGGGCCCGATGACTCTCTTCTGTGACAACACTGGAGCTATTGCCCTTGCCAAGGAGCCCAGGTTTCACAGGAAGACTAGGCATATCAAGCGTCGCGTCAACTCCATCCGTGAAAGTGTTCAAAATGGAGACATAGATATTTGTAAAGTACATACGGATCTGAATGTAGCAGATCCGTTGACTAAACCTCTCCCTAGAGCAAAACATGATCAACACCAGAACTCTATGGGTGTTCGATTCATCACAATGTAACTAGATTATTGACTCTAGTGCAAGTGGGAGACTGTTGGAAATATGCCCTAGAGGCAATAATAAAATGGTTATTATTATATTTCCTTGTTCATGATAATTGTCTATTGTTCATGCTATAATTGTGTTATCCGGAAATCGTAATACATGTGTGAATACATAGACCACAACACGTCCCTAGTGAGCCTCTAGTTGACTAGCTCGTTGATCAAAAGATAGTCATGGTTTCCTGACTATGGACATTGGATGTCATTGATAACGGGATCACATCATTAGGAGAATGATGTGATGGACAAGACCCAATCCTAAGCATAGCTTAAAGATCGTGTAGTTTGCTTGCTAGAGCTTTTCCAAATGTCAAGTATCATTTCCTTAGACCATGAGATTGTGCAACTCCCAGATACCGTAGGAGTGCTTTGGGTGTGCCAAACGTCACAACGTAACTGGGTGACTATAAAGGTGCACTACGGGTATCTCCGAAAGTGTCTGTTGGGTTGGCATGAATCAAGACTGGGATTTGTCACTCCGTATGACGGAGAGGTATCTCTGGGCCAACTCGGTAATGCATCATCATAATGAGCTCAATGTGACCAAGTGGTTGATCACGGGATCATGCATTACGGTACGAATAAAGTGACTTGCCGGTAACGAGATTGAACGAGGTATTGGGCTACCGACGATCGGGTCTCGGGCAAGTAACGTACCGATTGACAAAGGGAATTGTATACGGGATTGATTGAATCCTCGACATCGTGGTTCATTCGATGAGATCATCGAGGAGCATGTGGGAGCCAACATGGGTATCCAGATCCCACTGTTGGTTATTGACCGGAGAGTCGTCTCGGTCATGTCTGCGTGTCTCGCGAACCCGTAGGGTCTACACACTTAAGGTTCGGTGACGCTAGGGTTGTTGAGATATTAGTATACGGTAACCCGAAAGTTGTTCGGAGTCCCGGATGAGATCTAGGACGTCACGAGGAGTTCCGGAATGGTCTGGAGGTGAAGATTTATATATAGGAAGTCAAGTTTCGGCCATCGGGAAAGTTTTGGGGGTAATCGGTATTGTACCGGGACCACCGGAAGGGTCCCGGGGGTCCACCGGGTGGGGCCACCTATCCCGGAGGGCCCCATGGGCTGAAGTGGGAGGGGAACCAGCCCTTAGTGGGCTGGTGCGCCCCCTTGGGCCTCCCCCTGCGCCTAGGGTTGGAAACCCTAGGGGTGGGGGGCGCCCCACTTGGCTTGGGGGGCAAGCCACCCCCCTTGGCCCCCGCCCCCCTTGGAGATCCCATCTCCTAGGGCCGGCGCCCCCTAGGGGTCCTATATATAGTGGGGGGGGAGGGAGGGCAGCCGCACCCTAGCCCCTGGCGCCTCCCTCTCCCTCCCGTGACACCTCTCCCTCTCGCTAAGCTTGGCGAAGCCCTGCCGAGATCACCGTTGCTTCCACCACCACGCCGTCGTGCTGCTGGATCTCCATCAACCTCTCCTTCCCCCTTGCTGGATAAAATTGGAGGAGACGTCTTCCCAACCGTACGTGTGTTGAACGCGGAGGTGCCGTCCGTTCGGCACTAGGTCATCGGTGATTTGGATCACGACGAGTACGACTCCATCAACCCCGTTCTCTTGAACGCTTCCGCTCGCGATTTACAAGGGTATGTAGATGCACTCCCCTCTCCCTCGTTGCTAGATGACTCCATAGATTGATCTTGGTGATGCGTAGAAAATTTTAAAATTCTGCTACGTTCCCCAACAATACGGTGGGCAAACAAATTACTGTTTGGCAATTCATAGAAAAGGGCATAGTTATGATGTATTCATGGCAATGATCATGTATATAAGCATCACGTCCGTGATAAGTAGACCAACTCCTGCCTGCATCTACTACTATTACTCCACCAACCGACAGCTACCCAGCATGCATCTATGGTATTAAGTTCATGACAAATAGAGTAATGCTTTAAGAAAGATGACATGATGTAGACAAAGTAAACCCAATTAATATGAATAAATACCGTCATTTTTCCCTTAATGGAAACAACACTATATGTGCCTCGCTACCCTTACTATCACTGGGTGAGGACACCACAAGATTGAAACCATTACAAAGCACCTCCACTGAAGATAAATCAATCTAGTTGCCAAACCAAACGGATAGATCAGAGAGAAATACGAAGCTATAACAATCATGCATAATAAATTTTTGAAAAGACTCAATTACTTTCAATGAATAATTTGATCATAAACCCACAATTCATCGAATCCCAACAAACACGCCGCAAAAGAAGATTACACCAGATAGAACCGCAAGAAGATCGAGGAGAACATTGTATTGAAGATTGAATGGAGAGAAAATCCATCTAGCTACTAGCTATGGACCCGTAGGTATGTGGTAAACTACTCACGCATCTTCAAAAGGAAACAAGGATGATGTAGAAGCCCTCCCTGATTGATTCCCCCTCTGGCAGAGTACCAAAAAGGCCTCCAGATGGGATTGTGGAAGAACAGAAGTTTATGGTGGTGGAAAAGGTGTTCCGGGTGGCTCTCTAATGGTTTAGGAGTATTTGAGAATTTATAGAGTTGAAATAAGGTCAAACGGAGCTACGAGGGGCCCATGAGCTCAGGGGTGCGCCTGGTGAGCTCGTGGTCGTCTTGTATATATTCTAGACTACTCCCGAAGCTTCTAGGGCCTCTTCGGCTCCAGAAAAATCACTGTAAAGTTTGATCATGTTTGGACTTTGTTTGGTATTGATTTTCTGAAAAGCCAAAAACAAGGAAAAAACAACAACCGGCACTGGGCAATGGGTTAATAGGTTAGTCCCAAAAAAAGCTATAAAATAGCATAAAAATGCATATAAATCATCCAAGATTGATAATATAATAGCATGAAATATTCAAAAATTATAGATACGTTGGAGACATATCAACATCCCCAAGCTTAATTCCTGCTCGTCCTCGTGGATGTAAATGATAAAAACATATGTTTTTATGTGAAATGCTTCCTAACTTGTGTATCATGTAATCTCTTTTACAGTATAAATATTAAGATATGAGTGTTTTCGCACATGAACACATCACCGTGTAGCTCCAACGCCGAGGGTGATACACCGCAGCTCACATCGAAGGAGACCCATCTGGAAGCGCGATATGCAAGCAATCCGGCGGGCGCTTTTGAGGACCCCGAAACCCCACACGCCCGGGCTGGACCCCGTCAGGGCGCGCGGCAGCCATGGGCTGCCCTAGGTTGACCTAATCTCCCCTAGATCCTCGACGTTTGCCGCCCTGCAACAAGAAGGACGAACGAAGAGCGAGGGAGAAGAAGAACAAGGGAGAGACATAAAGGTAAAGGTGAAAAGTGGTAGATGAATTGTTCGATTGTGTGTTGTTCAATCGGCCATCACCTCTCAACTATTTATGAGGTGGCCAGACATTCTGTACAAGAAAAGGATTCCAAATCACGTCCAAATCTTTCCAAAATTAAGCGAGCTCGGATTTAGGTAAGTATGGGATAAAAATTTGGTTTTTATGTCCCACAAGCCACAAAACACTACGGAGGAAGATAAGCCCAAAAGCAAATTTGAGCGTTTCGGCGAGACAGACAACTTTTGTGTTGAACATTTTTCGATTTGAGACTGTCTCATGGGCCAAAACACTCATGCAATATAAACAATTGGTGGCGCTACCTATCGGACACATATCTGATTGAGCGCACCACTTTTTGCCTGGTGGTAGGGCTACACTCAAATGGCTCTAACTTTTGTACACGATCTCGGATTGAGATGATTTTTATATCAAAATTGATTTTTTTCAACGAGATGAAGACAAATCGTGTAGAACATTTTATTATATGAGGTCGTCATGGGGGCTTAATCGTCCAAACTGTACTCTGAATATAAGATCTTAGTACTTTGAGCATAGTATTGGCCTTCAGGATGAAATTGGATGGCGATGGCCCAAACTTCAAAGATGTTGATGCCAACTGTACAAAACTTTTTCATGTAGATCACTTCTCCCTTTGATTATATCTTAGTTAAGTTCTTGACCGTGCCAAAATCTAGTGTCAACACATGCACCCCTATTTTTCGACAAAACTTGTGTGCCAAAAAATAACTTGCATGGATTTTGTTCTAAGTATGGTGTCAACACTCCATCGGCCATTTGCATGTTTTTAGGATGATAAGTATATATCGGCCATTGCTTGTTTGAACCTCTTGATGCAAACTTAGGTGAAAACTTCTCAACTTCTACAACAATTTCGGTGATAAAGTTCCATAGATATGTATCTCAAAACCATCCTCCGAACCATATTGTTCACCCTTTTGCTAGGATTTTGTAGATAATCATGAATGAACTTCTTCCAATCCTTGCTTCACCTGCATAAAAGTTTCATTAGTGGCCGAAGCGATGAGCTCCAATTCGGCCTTACCTATGTTGGCGACAATAAGCATCAGCTATTGATAGATATATGCAATACACCATGATCAACATAGTAGCCGGATGCTTGTGGTGCCAACTCATTTGTCGTTCAATTGTCATGTCCAGATATATGAGCAGTATTAAAGCAACTCAAGGTAAATTTTACATCTAGACATGCCTCAAAATAAATTATAAGTGATTCGTCAAAACATTGATAACCCTTGGATATTTGTTGCACTTCTCATAATGAATCATCAAATGCCTCAATATGTGTGGCACTTATAGCAACCAAAGGCTTGTCTCACTTTCTAATTGAACTAAGGATGATGTTTGGATACTACACCGGCAATACTTTGATGTATTCTTAGGGCTATAGATAAATATCCGCCATTAACATATGGTCCATGTAAACTTCATCCACCAAAGCAAGTATAGTCGAAGTAAACAAATGAAATGACAAATCAAATATTTCAGCCCTTTGGATTAGCAATAAACTTGTAGCTAATCAAATATATAGTGATTTGGTAATATCCTTTCATGATATAAGAATTATATTGCATCCATGGATCTAAATAAGCCCATGGAGGGTGACCGATCGTACGTACCTAGAGATGAATTCCATGGCAAAGACATCAATGGCATGTTTGGCGAATAAGGATGATGTGCTAGCCGAAGATTTTGATGGGGTGATGCAAACCTTTGGCTTAATTGTTTTTGGCTTCCATCCTTCTCTTTCTTCACTTTTGTAACACTTGTTGCAATAGAAGGTTGCACATCATTTCTATTTTTATTGCTCCTCTTGGGAACCCATGCCATGTTCTTCTTTTTCAGCTCTTGTGCACTAAGATTTTTTAATTCGTTCTTTTGCCAATATGATAAGCCGAGTGGGCACCTCGATTGTGATTTTGTTTCAACCAATGGAAACTCTTTTTTGACCTTATGCACCCTCAACTTCTTGTCTTCAGATTTGGCACTTGATTGATTCATCTCATTGTCTTTAGTAGCCAATGTCAGCACTTTAATTGGCTCTTTATCTTTTAAGATAAATTCTGAAGTAGCACACTTACGACCATCTCTTTTAACGCGACAGACATGCTCAACCACCTCCTTATTCTTCCTTGTGCTCCAGACCGATTCTTTTGGAGTTAGACAGTCATTAACATATGATTGTTTATTGAACATGGGCCTTTTTGGAGCTGCATGATCTTTGTGGGACGGTCTAAAATAAGGTGAAAATGTGCACTTGAATCATACATGTCCCATGGTGAATATGGATTAAAATTAGCATAGGGAGGTATCCATGGCATTGGCATTGGCGGCCCAAAATAAGGATATGAATATGTTGCATTGCAATTTTCCCTTTGCCAATACTGGCCATCAGATTTGCACCTAGGGGGTGATCTTGCTGCTTTTGAATAACTTGGCCGATATGCAATTTTCTCCTCACTTATCTTCTGATATTTTTCCAATGGTTGTGCGAAAGTGACTTTTGTCTTTTTACCTTTGTGCTTACCTCGGCCTTTGCTTGCATTGATCCTTGGATTTTCTTGTTACCCCAGTACTTGGCGTCTTCATTGCAACTTCGATGGAATTTTTGCCCTCAAGAATATTATCATTGTGCCCTTGAACAACTTCCTTGCTTGAAAGCTTGATCCCAATATCTGCATTTTTTACCTTCTCATGTTTAAATGGATTAGCTTGAAGCAGTCGATGCAAAAATCGTTTGCCATCAGGACCAATCGGAATAGACTGGTCATCTCTTAGTGTCTCAACAAATCTCAATCGTCCTTTATCAATGGCCGATTTAACTATTTGACGAAACATGTTGCAATCCTAAAAATATGCTTGGACAAATCATGCAACTTACAATACATTCGTCCTTGGATTGATGGCTTAACATGGTGATCAAGAATTCTAATGTAATTATTTTTCACCAACAAATCCAATATTTGATCACACATGCTTGAATTTAAGGTATACTTCTAATTTTCTAGCCGATCTTGTTATGAGAACGACTTTGAAGTTAAGCAAATAAATGGTTCAGATTTTACATCACCCCATTTGGCTATGCATTGTGTTTTGCACTCTATTTCTGATGTATTTGGATAAGATATTATATTAGCATCGGTTTTCTCAACAGAATTTACTCTTGGCTTTAAATTTCTGAAATGAAAATGGTTAGAACATACATGTTCAATGGAGACCAAGTGTAAGCCAAGTAAGAAATAAGCAAAGTTACCCAATTAGATATGAACTTAAGATAAAGCAATGAGGAAAGCCGTTGTTGCAACAATAAGTCAGTATCGGTCTTTATAAATGGCGCAATGGGTTGACCGATATGTTCCATAACAATTTTATTGCTAACAAGTAAATTACCCTTCTTCATTGGTCTTTCAAAATTACGTATGGGAGTTTTTCTAATAGATGCATGAACAATAAAGTTTTGACCAAATCTGAAAATAGGTAAATTACTTGCTAGACATACCTCTTCATAGACGTTGGGAGAGCACGGTGGTTGTGTCACTTCAATAATACTTTGCTCCATCTTTGGATGGCTCCTCAACGCCTTTTCATCACCTTTTTCTTGATTCCGTGCATTGTTACTTTGAAGATCCTTTTCAACTGAACTTTGTTCGGCTACTTGTTCTTGTCCTTGAGGCTTGTCCATTTATGTGGCATGAAATTCATAGGGAAGGAAGTAGGTTCCGTTAACTTCAGAAAAATGAAGCATGGTCGTTTTGCTATTCTTGTCATGCCCTTTCTCAATAATGCTTGCCTCTTTGGATTTGATGGACTCATAATATATACTACTTGATTCGGCTTTTTCAACGGAAGCACTTTCATGTTCCGAATCATCTGTCTTTTCATTGATTCTAGCAATTAGCAATGCTTCTTTTATTCGAGCCAACACTTTTCTGCATGCTATTGGAAGTTCCTACACGAGGTGTTTCAACTTGATCGACCAAACTCATCATGTCGTCCATCGGCATAATGATATGTGGGGTTGCCGATGCATGAGAGTTGGAGTACATATGGTACATGTTACTAGTATGATAAGAAGTTGAAGCATGTAAATTACTATGAATTGGCCATTGCAAATAATTAGATGCATGATTGAAAAAACTAGGGCTGGCGGATAGAGTACACTCATTGAAAGATCTAGTAACACCATATGAATTATTTGCATCTACAGTAGGGAATTGGGTATTCATATTACCTTTCACTACAAAAAAAGACACATCCATGACATTTTGGGCCGAACGAAAAAAGTTCTGTCATACTTATGATACTTCTATGACGATAATCGTGACAAAACCCAGTATCATCATAGATGTGGTGGGGTCCTACTTCTATGACAAAAAATCATGACAGAAAAATGGGCTTTTCATCCTGGGCGGGCCGGAGACGCAGCTGCATGACATTCTTTGGGCCGTCCATGATGGAAAAAACCATGGTAGAAGCGAGAGCGAGGAAAATATCGGGGAGTTCTCTGTTACGGTGGGTGGTCGGGGGGGGGGGGAGTGCGATGTGCGTTTCTCTCGTACGTACGCGCGTGTGTGCGATGCGTTGAGCTCTAACTGAACCCGAGCAAGGCGTTGGGCTCTAACTGAACCCGAGCGATTGGACTACAGGCTACGCGTTACTGAACCCGAGTGATCGATCGATCCCTTGCTATTACCTGAAACTGAGTGATTCCTTCGCTACTGCTGCCAACTAAAGCCGATCGATGCTGCCTCTGGATGAACAGTGAGCATTGTTGGGGGATTTGGATGAACAGCTCCCGGTGGGGGTTGGATGAACAGGACCCCGTGGTAGTAGAGGTCATTGCCGCTGGATGAATAGTACCCTGATCGATCAAGCCAGTGGATGAACAGGACCCTGTGGAGGGCTGGATGAACAGGACCCCGTGGAGGGTTGGTTGAACAGTAACCAGTGGAGGGCTTGTTGAACAGTAGCCTATGGAGGGCTAGATGAACAATAGCCCGTGGAGGGGTGGTTGAACAGGACCCCGTGGAGAGGGCTGGCTGAACAGTAGTCGGTGGAGGAGTGGTGGAGGTTGGATGAACAGGAGCCCGTGGATGAACAATCGCAGGTGGAGGCTGGAGGAGGTCGACGGTGGATGAACAGGAGCCCATGGAGGCAGTCGACGGTGGATGAACAGTAGCCCGTGGAGGCAGTCGACGGCGGAGATGAACAGTATCCCGTGGAGTCCCGTTTTGCGGTACGCCACACCCCTCCTGATGAACATGACACCCGTTTCGACCGTAGCGCTACAACACAAGTCAGTTTCCTCCATTTTCCGATACACCACACCCCTCCCGATCAACATGACCCCATTTCGACCGTAGGAGGTCTGTTTCCTCTGTTTTGCGGTACGCCAGACCCCTCCTGATGAACAGGATCCTGTTTTGACCGTGGCCGGTCGAACACAAGGCCATTTCCTCCTTTCTGCGGTACGCCAGGCCTCGTTTCCATCGGCTGTTCTGTCCAAGCCGGTTGGCTCCCGATGATCACGACAATGGCGCAACTTCTCCGTTCCGACACAGCCATGAACACGAGCCCTGGCCGTACGTATGTGCGAGTAGGCGTTCGAGACCCCGCCCATATGTACGTATGTGGACGTATTTTCTTTCTTGCACCCTGGCCGTTGTACGTATGTGTACATGCTACGTGCGCGCCTATACTACGACATGTGTGTGCCTCTACTACGACACGTGCCCTTCCTTACACGGCCACGGTTCATCGTTGCAGCCTACTGGCAGAACGATCATATGTACGTACATGTTCGCGACCAGAATGACAATGCTACGTACGCTTTGACCAGGTGGGTCCCTACTGTCAGGCACTTCCTTGCGTGCGAAGATGTAGCTGGTGGGTCCTAGCAGTCAGGGGGCGAATCAATTTGGCCTGTAATATGGACGCCCTTCCTTGCGTGCAAGGATGTAGCTGGTGGGTCCCAACAGTCAGGGGGGAACGTTCTTTTCACGAAATACGGTGGCCCATCCGGTGGGTCCCTGCTGTTACGTGGAGGAATCATCATTTTCCATGTAATAAGGAGGCGCTTCCTTGCTGTGGCTGTGGACCCAGCTGTCAGCCACTCCACGTACAGTACTCTTCCGATGGAAGTTGTTCCTTGACCATGTTGACCACGTCGCGCCGAGAGCACCAGGGCAGTGGACGACGGTGAGGCCTAGGAAGGGGACGATGCGGAGCCGGGGAAGACGCGACAGTGGTTACCCATGCGGAGAGGAGTACGAGGGTTCACTGGTTCGACTGTGGTCTGAGGCTGCCGTCGCCGCAGAATAACAGGGGGTGTGGGTGAGTAGAGGGATGGCCAGGCCAGCGGTGGGAGTAGTAGGGGCGGTGAGGCCTCCGTGGCATCACACCCGTCCACGGGAGGCAGGAGCACGCGACACGGCCGGCGCTGCTTTGGGCGGCTGGAGGAAGAAGAGCAGAGGTTGAAGAAGCACTACGACCGTTGGATGGGCATCGTACGGTCACTGGAGCTAGAATCGTTCATATTGACTAAGTTGACAAAGCCCTCCATGCCCGTCAACTTAGTAGGCCCACAAGTCAGCCTCCCATTATGCAGGGTCTTAGCTAGCAGGGGGAGTATTCATTTTTTGTGCGTAATAAGGAGGCACTTCCTTGCGTGCGAAGATATAGCTGGTGGGTCCAAGCTGTCAGCGGCGGGAACATTTTTTCGCGAAATACGGAGGTCCTTACGGTGGGTCCCAGATGTCAGGTGGAGGAATGATTATTTTGCGCGTAATAAGGAGGCATTTCCTTGCGTGCGGCCGTGGACCCAGCTGTCAGCCTCTCCACGCACAGTCCACTTCAGATGCATGTCAGTCGTTGACCACATTGACCACGCCGTGCCGAGAGCACCAGGGCGGTGGACGACGGCGAGGCGACGGGAACGACATGGAGCCAGGGAAGACTCGACAGTTTTTTCCCACGCAGAGGGGAGTATGAGGGTTTACTCGTTCGTCTACCGTCGCCGGAGAATAACAACAGGTGTGGGTGAGTAGAGGTATGGATAGGCCAGCGATGGGAGTACGGTGGGGCGGTGAGGAGGGAGCAGGCAGTCTCGCCGGCTCTTGTTTGAGCGGCTGGAGCAGGAAGAGCAGAGATTGAAGAAGCACGACGGCCGTTGGATGGACATCCAACAGTCACTACTTGTGCGTCAACCTTTTTTAGGAAAGCCTCAAATTTGTGGAAAACAACATACAACCCATCTGCCATTATTTCTAATAATGTACAACCCATTTTCTAATTCTTAAGGGTTTTTTGGAGCCCATATTCTTTTTGTTAGCATTACATCCCATATTGTGGCCACGGTTAAAAAATTATACGAATTTTTGCATATTTTGGTGCGATCCGAACTGATTTTAATCCTGAAATTTCGAGTCACAATCAGACTGATTTTAGAAATAAATGTATATCAAATATAAAATCCAACAAATTTTCCATGCATAAAAATCAATGCAATTTAAAATCTTGAAATGAAAAAAAGAAATTGGAAACTAATTGTCGGTTTGATGTGTTTTAAAAATGTACAGCCCATTTCTCACTGCTGATAGGCCATTTTCTCGGTCAGCCGAATGATGCTCTACTCGTCTTGAAAGATTTGCAGCCCAACAAGACTGACAAAGCAACTTACTTGACAAATCACAATAAAAACCGGGCTAGCCATTTTCAGAAAGAAAGAAAAAAAAACTACTAGGCTGTCCTGTGGTAAACATAAAAGAAAAGGCTGTCTAGACAGGACAGAGTGCCCCGCACAGCCCAGTTGACACCCAGCTTCTGTCTCAAAAACAAATTAGATAAATGCCACTCCAATTATGGCGATTCATAAAAATGCCACTACAATTTCCAAACTTTGAAAATCGCCACTGCAATTTTTGCAAACTTTGAAAAACGCCACTACAATTTTTGCAAACTTTGAAAAACGCCACTCCAGACTTCGAAAAATGCCACTGGAAATGGCACGAAATGGCATTTTTCAAAGTTTGAAAATTGCAGTGGCATTTCTCGGAACCACCAGATTTGGACTGGCATTTATCAAATTAACCCAAAACAAAAATAATTGGGTGATCTGCTGGGTCCTTGGTGTTAGCCGCTCATTGTGCAATTCTCTCGTTTATTGACTACGTTGACAATGGCATGGGACCAAGATGTCAAAAATCCATTATGAGGAGCCATTTTTTTACTGGCTTGAAATAAGGAGGCACTTGCTTGCGTACTGCCATGACCTTGGTGGGTCCCTGCTGTCATCCTCTCCACCTACAATCATCTCCTAATTGTGTACGCGTCAACCTGGTAGGCCCACAAGTCAGCCTCTAAACCCATGGCGGACAAATACAACCCATTTAAAAAAATAACAGCGCATTCCATATGTTCAAATGGAAAGTTCAACATTCAGAGCAAAATAATAGGTCTGATCCAGATATAGAGTACCGAACTTCCATGTGGTCCCGTACCAACATGTCAGTGATACGACGGCGAGTCCTTTCGTACAATTTCTGAATGGACGACTATGTAGGCCGGGGCGCCTCTTCGTGTACCGTGGCAACTGTCCACCGACTCTTCGCCTTTCCCTCTCGATTTGGAACTGTTGTCGCACGCTCTTCCTCCCTCCTCCATTTTCCTTCACCCTTCCTTCTTCCATTGTTCGATCATCTTCTCCATGGAGGGAACAGGCCGGAAACGACCCCGTTATTCTTGCCCCGATCTGAATGATGATGCGGTCGAGGAACTCATTGATTGGTGCGATGTCATCACCTCGGCTAGCATGAAGGTTCGTTCAAGACCATTCTCGAATCAACCAATAACATCATTACAAGGAACCCAAGGGTCCAGGAGCGGTTTGATCTCCCCTATCTTCTTCACCATGACCCTGCTCACTGGCGTGGGGACGACGGATGCCTCGCCTTGTGCCAGTTCATGCCGTTTGATAATGATACGTGTGATGTTAAGATGCCATCGCTTGAGGGCAAGGCTTGGGCAGGCGCAAATGAAGATTGGGTTGTTTATATTGGGTACAACTGCGAGTGGGAACTTGTGAATGTGTACACTCGTCACCGGGTTCCAGTTCCAAAAATCTCAGACTGCCCAGAGGTTGAGCACACAGATGATCTACTTGAGTTTAAATATGATCATGGTAACTGTAGTCTATGGAAGATAGCAATTTGTCAAGTTCCCAACAGCTCTTGGGATTACACGAACTATGAAGATGTTGCTATCTTCGACAAGCTTGTTGCCGTCCTTACTTCCATGCCTCGATGGATATTGCTGAAAAATCAATTTCCGTACATGGATGAGTATTGTGATGCAATTCAATACGAGGGTCTTGTGTTTGCTGCCACTACTCGTGGCACTATTTTTGCATGGAATCGTCATGCTTTCGGTATGTTTGTCTTCCACCGTAATTATAATTGTTTCATCCACATGCATGCTGGTAAGCTAGTTTCCCTTTACTAATCAATCAACCTTCTTGTGTTTCCAAGGTACTGTGAACATTCCACCACCTATACTTGAAAAAATTTATAACCAAGGGGGAGATGACGATGCTGATGATCACGGGCATGAGGACGAGCAGGACCCATATACTCAGTGGCGCCTGGCAACTTATTCCGATGGATCACCTCTTCTTGTCTATATACAGGGCACTACTGATGCTACTAAGGAAGCAGGTGTTGTCTCGCATGGTCGCACTCTCCGTACCTATTCCAACATCCGTTGCAGGGTATTCGGGATGGATACTAGTGTACTAGCGCCAACACCTTCTCCCTGGTTCAGTATTAAAAGTCTTGGAGGAAACTCGCTCTTCCATGGAAAAAACTATCCAATCATGGTGAAAGGCAATCCAGCTGCTGTTGACACAACGTTACTACCATTTACGAGAAGCAACTATATCTATACCTCGGTCATTGCTATGCTTCCCTACCATCACAATATGGGTCCTGACATAGCCCGCTTCAACCTGGATGATCAGTCCTGTGTTGCTCTCGAGACTGACAGTGGTTGGCCCTTCCTAGAGAATCACTTCTGGTTCAAAGCAAACGTTTCCAACGCCGAGGATTGGTTGAGCCGAAGTTCATTTCATTGCTTGTTTATTTGTTGTGTGATGAGAACTTTAGTATTTACTAGAATGTATCGTCATTGTCGTTGTGGGTTCATGACCCGTTGTATGTAATAAAATGATATGCCTGTGATAGACTTACTAAATTTACGAATGGCTTTCGAGTCGCTTCTCTGAGTGGGTGCTACGACGAGGCAAAAAATATTTTCCGAATACATAATTGTACGTGCATTGCAACAGGTTATCGGATGAGTCCAATCAACAGTAGTACTACTACTATTTGTATTAGCTTCGCATGCTTCGCGTGTCGGGCAGGTGTTTTTACTGTAGCTGCGAATCACATCATCCTAGGTCCTTGGATGAGTCTAGTAGAAATTGCATTCTGATGTTTGGGTTCAAGCTTTCAAAACTGTTGCACTAGCTCTACGTCTACGTATATGTAATATAACAAGTTTTAAACTTGAGACCAGCCACCCACCCTCACAAAGAACACATTTTAACCTAGCATAGACTCCAGGAAATTTGGCCACAGTGTGATGTGGGCCATATGTTAATGTGAGGTGGAGTATTACAATAGGGTGGCATGGGCCAGAACAAGCATTCACGTCCAGGAGTACACACATCCCACCAGCACGACTTCCATCTAACATCATATTTCTTGGAGTCCATGCTACAGCTATCTCTTCAACCTCATAATTTCTCTAACTCAGCCATCGCGCGGCGAGCGAGGTGGGGGTTTGCCGATAGTCGGTTTTCTCAACTACGGTCCCACTTGTAAGGCCAACTCCAACTCACGACCCCGAACGGACCTCTGTGGCTTCGCTCGTGTGGGGGACAGAAGTTATCCCACGCGAGCGCTA
The DNA here is from genome assembly GCF_056163025.1 of Triticum urartu. Taxonomy (NCBI): domain Eukaryota; kingdom Viridiplantae; phylum Streptophyta; class Magnoliopsida; order Poales; family Poaceae; genus Triticum; species Triticum urartu. The sequence continues at coordinate 355,523,835 of NC_141876.1, read as the reverse complement.
GGTCTAACAGGACAGCCTTGTGGTCAGTGTGTGACCTCTGTGGCAATCGTCCGCTCCCCAGTAGCCTCTTCTTTGACATGTGGTCCCATTCCCACATGTCAATGAGACGACGGCGAGTCCTTTTGTACAATTTCCGAACGGACGTCTATATAGGCCGGGGCGCCTCTTCGTGTACCGTGGCAACTGTCCATTGACTCATCGCTTTTCCCTCTCAATTTGGAACTATTGTCGCACGTTCTTCCTCCCTCCTCAATTTGCCTTCGCCCTTCCTTCTGGCATTGTTCGATCGTCTTCTCCATGGAGGGAACAGACAGAAAACGACCCCGTTATTCTTGCCCCGATCGGAATGATGACGTGGTGGAGGAACTCATTGATCGGTGCAACGTCATCACATCGGCTAGCATGGCAGGTTCGTTCAAGACCATTCTCGACTCAACTAATACCATCATTACAAGGAACCCAAGGGTCTAGGAGCAGTTTGAGCTCCCCTATCTTCTTCACCATGACCCTGCTCACTGGCGCGCGGACGACGGAGGCCTCGCCTTGTGTAAGTTGGTGCCGCTTGATAATGATACGTGTGATGTTAAGATGCCATCGCTTGAGGGTAAGGCTTGGGCAGGCGCAAATGGAGATTGGGTTGTTTATATTGGGTACAACTACGAGTGGGAACTTGTGAACGTGTACACTCATCACCGGGTTTCACTTCCAAAAATCTCAGACTTCCCAGAGGTTGAGCACACCGGTATTCTACGTACCTTCAACTACGATCATGGTGACTGTCATCTACAGAAGATAGCAATTTGTCGAGTTCCCAACTGCTCTTGGGGTTATAGGAATGCTTGTGTTGTCGATATCTTCGTCAAGCTTGTTGCCGTCCTTGAAGGTTCGACTCGATGGATATTGCTCAAAAATCAGTTTCTATACACGCATGAGTACTGTGATGCAATTCAATACGAGGGTCTTGTGTTTGCTGCCACCACTCGTGGCACTGTTTTTGCATGGAATCTTGATGCTTTCGGTATGCTTGTCTTCCATCATAATTATAATTGTTTCATCCACATGCATGCGGGTTAGCTTGTTTCCCTTTACTAATTAACCTTCTTGTGTTTCCACGGTCCTGTGAACATTCCACCACCTATACTTGAAAATTTTATAACCAAGGGGGAGATGACGATGCTGATGATCATGAGCATGAGGAGGAGCAGGACCCATATACTCAGTAGCGCCTGGCAACTTATTCCGATGGATCACCTCTTCTTGTCTGTATACAAGGCACCGCTGATGTGACTAAGGAAGCAGGTGTTGTCTCGCGTAGTCGCACTCTCCGGACCTATTCCAACATCCTTTGCAGGGTATTCGGGATGGATACTAGTGTACTAGCGCCAACACCGTCTCCCTGGTTTAGTATTAAAAGTCTTGGAGGAAACTCGCTCTTCCTTGGACAAAACTATCCAATCATGGTGAAAAGGCGATTGTCGGTGTCAAAACCGGCGGATCTCGGGTAGGGGGTCCCGAACTGTGCGTCTAGGCGGATGGTAACAGGAGGCAGGGGACACGAAGTTTTACCCAGGTTCGCGCCCTATTGATGGAGGTAAAACCCTACGTCATGCTTTATTAATATTAATGATATGGGTAGTACAAGAGTAGATCTACCACGAGATCAGAGAGGCTAAACCCTAGAAGCTAGCCTATGGTATGATTGTATGTTGTCCTACAGACTAAGACCCTCCGGTTTATATAGACACCGGAGAGGGCTAGGGTTACACAAGGTCGGTTACAAAGGAGGAGATACACATATCCGTATTGCCTAGGTTGCCTTCCACGCCAAGTAGAGTCCCATCCGGACACGAGACGAAGTCTTCAATCTTGTATCTTCATAGTCCAACAGTCCGGCCAAAGGATATAGTCCGGCTGTCCGGAGACCCCCTAATCCAGGACTCCCTTAGTAGCCCCTGAACCAGGCTTCAATGACGATGAGCCCGGCGTGCAGTGTTGTCTTCGGCATTGCAAGGCGGGTTCTTCTCCAACTTTCAAGTATTCGTAAGCAGTGTCCGGCTCCATAAATGTTGAACCTCTTGGCTTCTGTGCCCAATAAGGGCTATCTCCCTCGCGTCAAATGAATACGAGGCGCCAGGGCGTTTTTACATTCTCCCCCTAGCCAGACAAATAAATTGTCTATGAAAGGGATGGGGATTTATGATCCAATCCGCATCCTCCTCCCCCAGCGAGAATTCATCAGAGCGTGCTCCGGAAAGATCCATTCCAGCATGGCCGACCTCCGCAGCTCCTCCTCCTGCCCCCGTAGCCCTAAGCCCGGTGATTGGGAGAGGTGTTCAGTCCCGCATAGTCGGTTAGTCGAGATGCAGACTAAGGGATTTCTCCCTCCGGCGTACATGGTGCCCGTTCGAGCCGGGCTCGCCACCTACAATGGCGGGGGGAAAGCGGAGAACTTTCCCTGTCCCTCCATGGGGGAACGGGTTTGCCTTGTTCCTTACTTACTAAGGGGACTCGGATTTCCAATTCATCCGTTCCTCCGCGGGCTCCTGGAGTTCTACGGCCTCCAACTATACAATCTCACCCCTGCCTCCATCCTACACATCGCCGGCTATGTTGCTCTTTGCGAGTTGTTCCTGGGCTGCGAGGCTCATTTCGAGCTGTGGAAAAGGCTATTTTGCCTTGTCCCTCGCACACAGAGGGAATCACTTTATCAAGTGGGTGGAGCCGAAGTATGGCGCATCGCTGATACCGGATATTTGTCCGGTACCCCGAAGAAGCCGTCCGAAGACTGGCCTTCAGAATGGTTTTATATGGAGGACGTCCCCCTTCCGGACCCTGTTCGGCGGGGTCTACCCGAGTTCAACAATGCTCCTCTGAAGAAGCGCCGAAGTTGGTGCCCACGGAGCCCCCAGGCGGAAGACAACGGAGAAGTCCTCTATCTGATGAACCGGATCAAAACACTAGCTCGATCCAGATTGAAAATAATCGAAGTCATGTCGATCTGCATAATGCGGGGAGTGCAGCCTCTCCAATATCGTGGGCACCCCTTGTAGTGTTATAACGGGGCAGATGACGCCACCCGCAGTGGGTGTAAGGGTCCGGACAATGCTGCCGCTCTAGCGAAGATTTTGTCCGAACTGTTCAAGGGTGAGGAAGAGGAGTTAACCCACATCAAGCTACGGGATGGATTCTCCATGTACAATCCTCCAAGCTGGGTAAGTTATATTTCCCTGCTCCCATTTTTCCCGCGTTCTTAGTCGTAAGTATTCACCTTGCCACTTTGCGGCAGGAACTGCGAAAATCCATAAAGGAGGTCAGCAGCCCTTCTCCACAACCAGAGGACCCTGACCGGGCCATCGATTCCGGATTCGAAGAAGATCCGGTTATCTGCGTGGAACTGATAGACCGGCAGTTCTATCAGTTAAGCTGTGACGATACTCCGGTGGCCATTACGACCGACTATCCTGGACTGCTCCCTGCATCGTAGGTAAGAAAAATCAAAAAGTCCCAACTCCAAAACTAGGATCCCCTTTTAGGCACTTCACCCACCATATACACATGGCATCTTTTATAGGGAAGGCATTCGGGACGCCCTGCCGAACCCGCGGTAACTCGCCAACAAGAGGTGCCGAGGCCGAGTAGGCCGAAAAGGAAGGCGGTCAGGATGGAGACACCGGTGCAAAGTTATAGGAAAAAACCCCGCTCCGCGGTTGTCGTCTTTCTCAAAATGTAATGACGCCCGCGTTTCTTTGACAGAAAGAACGCTCGCCGGACCATGTCCGGCGATGCTGCAAATCAAGCTTCCACCAGTCGGGCGCCAGGACCGTACATAGAGGCGGAAGGCGATATGGGGCAGGCGCCGAATAATCCCTCGATAGAGGATGCGGATAGATTGTCCGCTACAAACTCAGAAGTGGAAAGCGCCATGAATCATAGGCGCCGCCGGGCCGTACTCCGCGACGCTTGTTTCTCACTAGAGGCGTTCGACGCCTTCAATTCTGGAGAGGCATACCTCCGTGCTGCTCAAGATGGTTTAACCAGAGCCACGGATTAGTATGTAAAGGATGTACGGGTGAGTAAATCTGACGATTTATATGTATCAGTAGCCCCTGAGACTTGAAACAGTTAGCAGAACTGATTTAAGGATCATCTATAATGTGCAGGTTCTTACAGAGAAGAATACTAGGCTGTCCCAGGAGCTGGAGGAATGCAAGACCCAACTGGGGGCCGCTCTTGCTGCATTGCAGGAATAGAAAAAGCCTCCCGCTGGTAACATTTATTTTTGAAGAATGGTGGTTACCATATAGTGTGCGGCATGTCTGCAGATCTAACAATTGATTTTGCAGATGAGTCCGGAGAGAGTCCGGGGGACCAGCATGTTATGCGACAGCTAGAAGCTGGCAAACATGTGCTGAGTAAGGTTATGCTGGAGAAAAACAGTCTCCAAGATGCCAATGTTAAGCTGAGTGTTGAACTAAAAGACGTTCAGGGCCAGCTTGCGGACTCCGAGAAGGAGAATAAGCGGCTTCGGTGCGGCATTTTTAGTAAGTTCTTGAATGAATCCTGTTAAAGGAGTTCGGCGAAGAAGTCGACTAACAACGTTATGTCTGTAGGTATGCTGACGGGTCGTCCCGCTGAGGAAATGCCCGGTTCTGTGGGTGATCTTCTGTCCGAGCTATCACATCTGCACGAACAAGTACGGAAGGTGATGCAGGGTGTTGCCCAGGCCTTGTGGCCATCCGTCTCCCTGCCGGAAGGTGTTGCAGAGCTTGCGGAGAAGCTGAAGGGAGCATGGCGGCGCCTCCGTTTATGGAAGATATCAGCCTGTCGACAGGGTGCCAGAGAGGCCTGGGACATGGTGAAGACACGGTATACCAAGGCAGACCTGAATCACATGGCCGAGGTCGGACCTGTGGGGCCCGACGAAAAAGAGAACCCCGTTAGCTTAGTTTATGGGCAAGTAGAATTAGCTGCAAAGTATTCTCAACAGGACTGTAAGCTGGACCGCCTGTTGGATGGTATAGAGGAGGAATTTAGTCAGTCCGCATGACTATGTAATTAAAGTGACATGTATAATGCCTTCTAGCCGAACTGTAGATCATTTGTCGTTGCGGACCTTTTCACTTCAACCTCCGGGCCCGATAGTTCGGAGTGAATCCGAATACCCGCTTAGTTATATAAAACCGGGGTATGCGTGGAGACCAGGCGTAGGGGTCATTAGTGCTTTATCAGACAAGTGCCCAACTAGTTATGTTATATTACATGGGTAGTAAGAAACATCTTCCAGGGAGAATAGTTCCGTTAAGGGTTCCTTTCCCTGGGCAAGCATGCCCTAAAGTGCATGTCCGGACTACGATAGGAAATGCAAGAAAAACATCTGGGGCGGATAGGAAAAATAAAAGTCATCTTTTGTCACCGACCGAATATTCCCTTAAGAACGCTAGCTTTCGGCTGCACCCAGTCTGAGGTACACATCGGGCTAACCCGGCAGTAACAATCGCAAAGGTGCTCCCCTTGCCCTAGCCGAATTAACGGGAACGTAGGGCATAAATACAAGAGCCAGGTAACCCAGCTTGGCCAAAACTTAAGTCATATTGATGCATATAGTGGTGAAAAAAGGTACATGCGGAAGTATAACACATGTGTTGGGCATGAGGCCCGGATAAATAATTTAAGCTTCTATGAGAGAAGCCCCCAGGTATGAAGAGTGCGGTTAGTGCATTTGTACTGTGCAAACAAGGCACAAGGTGGCCCTTGAAGGCCTAGAGAAAGAAGAAAAGAAAGAAAGAAAGGAAAACAAGACAGATAATGTATTTGTGAAAAATGAACAAGGGGAGGGGACTAACATAGAGTCTGGTGCTAGGCGTAGAATCTTTGGAGCCTGGCCGCGTTCCATGGGTTCGGCTCGAGTCGACTAGTCGATGCATCCCGCAGTCGGTAAGCTCCACCGGTCAGAACTTGGTCGATAATGAAGGGACCTTCCCATTTGGGCTCGAGCATGTTATTTTTCTTATGCGGCAGGCGTAGAACTAGTTCGCCAACGTTATAAGTTTTGGCCCGTACTTCTCTGCTTTGGTATCTGCGAGCCTGTTGCTGATAAAATGCGGAACGGGCTTTGGCTACGTCACGCTCCTCCTCCAAGGTGTCCAGATTGTCCTGCCGATCGAGCTCGGCTTCTCTTTCTTCGTACATGCGCACTCTAGGTGAGTCATGAATTACGTCACAGGGCAGGACTGCCTCTACGCCGTACACCATAAAGAAGGGTGTATATCTGGTACTATGATTCGGCGTGGTCCGCAGCCCCTAGAGTACGGAGTCGAGCTCCTCTACCCAGTGCGTGTTAGAATCCGTTAAGGAACGCACTAATCTAGGTTTAATGCCGCTCATTATAAGACCGTTTGCTCGCTCGACTTGACCGTTGGTTTGTGGGTGATAGACTGAGGCATAATCGAGCTTGATGCCCATTTTGCTGCACCAGAGTTTTACCTCGTCGACCGTGAAGTTCGTGCCGTTATCAGTGATGATGCTGTGGGGGACGCCGTATCAGTGTACAGCCCCGGATATGAAATCTATCACCGGTCCGAATTCGGCTGTTTTAACCGATTTGGCCTTTATCCATTTGGTGAATTTATCCACCATGACTAATAAGTATTTTTTCTTATGGGTTCCCCCTTTAAGGGGTCCAACCATGTCAAGACCCCAGATCGCAAAGGGCCATGTAATGGGGATTGTTTGGAGGGCGGTGGGTGGCATGTGGCTTTGATTTGCAAAGTGCTGGCAACCGGTGCAACGTTGGACCAAGTCCTGTGCATCTGCTCGGGCCGTTGGCCAATAGAATCCTGTACGGAAGGGCTTACTTACGAGAGCCCGGGCTGCGGCGTGATGACCGCCGAGTCCGGCGTGAATTTCTGCCAAAAGATTCCGCCCTTCCTCTTCGGAGATGCACCTTTGAAGGACTCCGGTAGTGCTTTTTTGTACAATTCTCCCTCATGGACCCTGTAGGCCTTAGATCGCCGCACTATGCAGCGTGCCTCATTTTGGTCCTCCGGAAGTTCCTGTCTAGTTAGGTAGGCCAGGAATGGTTCTGTCCACGGGGCAATAATGGCCATTATTTCGTGGGCTGAAGGTGTTATTTCGGTGGCAGAGCCTTTGATTGTGCCAGAGAGTTCGGTATCGGGTATTTTGGCCGGGTCCAGACTGTTGTTACTGGTGTCCCCTTCCCATACTATGGATGGCCTAAAAATCCTTTCCAAAAATATGTTGGGGGGACCGCGTCGCGTTTTGCGCCGATGCGGGCGAGGATATGCGCTGCCTGATTGTTTTCCCGAGCCACATGGTGAAATTCGAGTCCCTCGAACCGAGCTGACATTTTTAGGACGGCGTTTCGATAGGCCGCCATTTTCGGATCCTTGGCCTCGAAATCTCTGTTTATTTGGGATATTGCGAGGTTTGAATCCCCACGCACCTCCAGGCATTGAATGCCCATGGAGACTGCCATCCGAAGACCATGCAACAGAGCTTCGTATTCGGCTACATTGTTGGAATCTGTTTACAATATTTGCAGTATGTACCGAACGGTATCTCCGGTTGGGGACGTGAGGACGACGCCCGCCCCTAGACCGGCCAACATTTTAGAACCGTCGAAGTGCATCATCCAATTGGAGTATGCGCCATACTCTTTAGGGAGTTCGGCATCCGTCCATTCGGCGACGAAGTCGGCCAGTACTTGCGATTTAATGGCTCGGCGAAGTTTGTATGTTATGTCGAATGGGAGCAGCTCAATGGCCCATTTGGCAATCCGGCCCCTAGCGTCGCGGTTGTTGATAATTCATTAAGTGGCACTTCCGAGGCTACTGTAATCGAACACTCTTGAAAGTAGTGTCGCAGTTTCTGCGATGGCATGAATACCGCATATGCTATTTTTTGGTAATGCGGGTACCGTCATTTGCATGGAGTGAGGACAGTGGATACATAGTACCACCTTTGAAGAGGGAATTTGTGTCCGTCCGCTTCCTGTTCGACAACGAGCACCGTGCTGACAACTTGATGAGTTGCCGCAATGTACAACATCATTGGTTCACCGATGTTTGGTGCGGCCAGGATCGGGTTGGTTGCCAGAATGGCCTTTATTTCTTCCAATCCGGCTGTGGCCGCGTCCGTCCACTCGAAGTGTTCGGTGCGCCGAAGGAGGCGATAAAGGGGTAAAGCCTTTTCTCCCAAGGGGGAGATAAAGCGGCTTAGAGCCGCCACACATCCAGTTAGCTTCTGGATTTGTTTGATGTCTGTTGGGGTAGCCAACTATGACAACGCTCGGATTTTGACCATATTAGCTTCAATACCTCTACTGGAGACAATGAATCCCAGGAGCTTTCCGGCTGGTACGCCGAAAACGCATTTTTCCGGATTGAGCTTGATGTCATATGTTCGGAGGTTGTCGAATGTGAGCCTCAAGTCGTCTATCAAAGAGTCGACGTGTTTGCTTTTGTCGACCACATCGTCTACGTATGCCTCTACTGTTTTGCCGATTTGTTTCTCCAGATATGTCTGAATTATGCGCTGATATGTTGCGCCGGCATTTTTGAGCCCAAAAGGCATTGTGTTAAAATAGAAGGGACCGTATTGTTTGATGAATGCTGTTGCGGCATGGTCTGACTCCGCCATCTTGATTTGGTGGTAACCGGAGTATGCATCGAGGAAACACAATGATTCGTGTCCTACAGTAGCATCAATGATTTGATCGATGCGTGGGAGGGGGAAGGGATCCTTTGGGCAAGCTTTATTGAGGTCTTTGAAGTCGACACAAAGGCGCCAGGATTTGTCCTTCTTTGGTACCATCACCAGGTTTGCTAGCCAGTCCGGGTGTTTTATTTCTTTGATGAATCCGGCCTCCAATAACTTGGCTAGTTCCTCTCCCATGGCTTGTCTCTTAGGTTCAGAGAAACGCCGAAGAGCTTGCTTGACCGGCTTGAATCCTTTGAGGATATTGAGGCTATGCTCGGCCAGCCTGCATGGGATTCCTGGCATGTCGGAGGGATGCCAAGCGAATATGTCCCAGTTCTTGCGCAAGAACTCTCGTAGTGCGGCGTCCATAGTGGGGCTTAGCTGTGCCCCGATGGAGGCTGTTTTTGTAGGGTCCGTTGGGTGGACTTGGAATTTGACTATTTCATCTGTTGGTTTAAAAGAGGTGGACTTGGATCTCTTGTCGAGTATCACGTCGTCCCTGTCCACTGTGGAGTGTAGCGTAGTTAATTCCTCGGCCAAGAGGGCTTTGGATAATGCCTCGAGGGCCAATGCGGCTGTTTTGTTTTCGGCGCGGAGTGTTGTGTCCGGATCACTAGCGAGAGTGATGATTCCGTTGGGCCCGGGCATTTTAAGCTTCATGTACCCATAATGGGGTACGGCTTGGAAGATTGTGAACGCCTCCCGTCCTAAAAGAGCGTGATAGCCACTGCTGAACGAGGCTACTTGGAATGTAATTTCTTCGGACCTGTAATTGTCCGGCGTGCCGAATACCACATCTAGTGTGATTTTCCCAGCACAGCGTGCTTCCCGACTGGGGATAATTCCTCTAATGGTTGTGCTACTTTGCTCGATGCGGTTCCAGTCTATTTCCATCTTTTGAAGGGTTTCCTCATAGATGAGGTTTAGTCCGCTGCCGCCGTCCATGAGTACTTTGGTCAGTCGAAAGCCGTCCATGATTGGACTGAGGACCAGTGCAGCTGGTGCTCGGGCTGTTCGGAATTTGGGTTCATCACTGGCATTGAAGGTAATAGCCATGTCACTCCATGGATTTGTTGCTGCTACGTGGCGGATTTCGGCCATGCTGCGAAGTGTTCGTTTGCGCCTATTATTTGACGCAAAGGTCTCGAACACTGTTAACACCATATTGTTATCCACTGGATGGTGCTCTGTGGTATTGTTATCCACTGTTAAAACCCTCACCACTTTTGGCCACCTGCCGGAGTATCCAACATGCTCTAAGGCTGTGTGTTGGTATTATATCCGCCGTGCTATGAATTCTGCAGGGTCCGTTGAGCCATCCCTCCAGTACGGTTCCTTGCCCTGTAGAGGGTTTTTGCTTTTTGGTAGTTAACCCGGGTGTATTGTGATGATGCACCCTTTTAGTTCGGACTGGGTTTGAGTTCAGGGCCGGATTATCCCAAAAGTTTGTTTCGGTTTTCTAGGCACTTTCCATCGCACAGTACTTTCGTACTATGGACGCCAAGTCAGCAAAGCGTGTTATATCACAGTGATTTATGGCGTTAAGGATTCCCTTGTCCATGCAATTATTGCAGAAAAATAAGATTGTGTCTTCCTCGCGACAGTCCTTAACCTTGTTCATCGCAAGGAGGAATCTAGCCCAGTAATGATGTACTGTTTCCTGGGGCTCTTGCCTGATGTGGGAAAGATCGCTTGTGTTTGGGTGGGTGGGTGGAATTGAATACGAACCCCTACCCGATCTGGGATCCAGGGGCCGAGGAGTTTCTGATTTTGGAAGTTCTGGCTCCGGGGTGTTACCCGCTAATCCTGGTCCGCTGTCTGACTCTAAGTTCATGGATTGGATGTTGTCCTCCCGCGAACGGGCGTCCGGCTCGGGGAGCTCAGAAATCCGGACATAGTTGGTCCTCAAGATAGAGGAAAGGTCGCCGCATTGTTCCTCCACCACTGCAATATGATGGGTGACCGGTGGAGAATTAATGTCCCTTTGATCAGGTTTGAGCCCAATCCGATCATAGTCCGTAGCGACTCCCAAGGCGGCGATGCGATCCAAGAGCTTGTTTAAGGAGGAGAGCTCCATTGGATCCATCTGTTCGGCGAGTGCCGATTTGACGTGGAGGCTGTTTTCGATGACCCGAGAGTTCATCGTCGGTGCGGCGGCCGAACAGACGGTCATGATGAACCCGCCTAGCCGGAGAGTTTGGCCGACAGCCAAAGCTCCCTGAACAGTAGTACCGTCTTTAAAGACGAGACGAGACATCCTTCCTTCTGGCAACGGCACAGAGGGACTCTCAATGAAAGCACCAATGTCGGTGTCAAAACCGGCGGATCTCGGGTAGGGGGTCCCGAACTGTGCGTCTAGGCGGATGGTAACAGGAGGCAGGGGACACGAAGTTTTACCCAGGTTCAGGCCCTCTTGATGGAGGTAAAACCCTACGTCCTGCTTAATTAATATTGATGATATGGGTAGTACACGAGTAGATCTACCACGAGATCAGAGAGGCTAAACCATAGAAGCTAGCCTATTGTATGATTGTATGTTGTCCTACGGACTAAAACCCTTCGGTTTATATAGACACTGGAGAGGGCTAGGGTTACACAAGGTCGGTTACAAAGGAGGCGATACACATATCCGTATTGCCTAGCTTGCCTTCCACGCCAAGTAGAGTCCCATCCGGACACGAGACGAAGTCTTCAATCTTGTATCTTCATAGTCCAACAGTCCGGCCAAAGGATATAGTCCGGCTGTCCGGAGACCCCCTAATCCAGGACTCCCTCAGTGATCCAGCTGTTGTTGACACAACATTACTACCATTTATGAGAAGCAATTGTATCTATACCTCGGGCATTGCTATGCTTCCCTATCGTGGCTATCACAATATGGGTCATGAAATAGGCCGCTTCAGCCTGGATGATCAGTCCTGCGTTGGTCTCGAGATTGATAGTAGCTGCCCCTTCCCAGAGAAACTCTGCTGGTTCAAAGCAAGAGTTTCCAATGCCGAGGAGTGGTTGAGCTGAAGTTCATTTCATTGCTTGTTATTTGTTGTGTGATGAAAAATTTAGTATTTACTAGAATGTTTTGTTGGAACTAATCTATAAGCCAACATGTATCCTCGTTGTCGTTGTGTGTTGATGACTTGTTGTATGTAATGAATGGTACATTTGCATATGCATGTCATAATCTCAATATATAAATGGTTTTCGACTCACTTCTTGGAGTGTTAGTGTCGTAGTAGTATAGCCAGCATCCGTAGTAGTATGAAGTTGCCACATCACATAGAACCAACCAATTGTTAGTTCTAGTTAGATCAACTAGAGCTAGGTGTCGCATGGAGGCCGAGAAATATGGTGATAGCGTGACTACGTGAGGTGGGCTTGTACGTAGTAGTATGATGTAGGCACAGGGCTTGTCGTGTTTCCTACTCCTTCGGTCTAAATGTGGAGAAGCTCTGGTCGAGTTCTTCCTCCTTTTGCCGACACGGGGACATCCAGCATCCAGGTCGTGTCATGCAACAAAATGGAGTGGTAGTTGAAGCCACGTGATGTGCATCTTGGGTTAAACTGTAAATAGAATCTTACTACTCTTAAGTAACTCCAAAAGCGGCCACCAAAGATCTTTATTGGATTTGTTTTCATCACCAGCACGTCGAGGTGAAAGATGTGCAGGTTCAGTGGGTCCTCTTGCGTTTTCACTGACATGTGGGACCACATGTGAGCAAACACACGATGGGCTCCGCACGTCTGCTGGCTAGCTGAGAAGAGAGATAGAGGAGGGCTAAGCACAGACTTTAGGAAATTTGTTCTACGTAACCAGCACCTCGATATAGGCTCGATATAGTGGGGTGGCATGGGCCATAACTAGCATTCACGTCTAGTAGTATGGCACACGCCACCCACACGAGTCCCATCCGACACCAATTTTATTGGAGTCCGTGCTACATCCATCTCTTCTCCCTCCTGTTTTCTCATCCATCACGTGGTAGGAGGGGTGGGGGTTTGCCGATAGTCGGTTTGCTCAATTGCGGTCCCACTTGTAAGTGAAAATGCAACACAACACGGATTCCCCCTTGAGCGGCGTGTCAGACCAACCATGTGGGGGTGTGACGTACGCGAACACGGCAGGCTTTTCCTTTTGAACTTGTAACTTGTAAAATTTGGTTCTGCTCCATGGCGCGACCGATAGGTAGAACTAACGATTTTCCCTAGAGTAATGAGAAGTTTGGTTCTGGCGCGGTTCATGCATGGAGTACATATGAAAATTATGAAGTTGATGTGAAAGGTAAGATAATTACTAGTAGTACCATATACTACTACATGGATTTGACGGAAAGATAAAGATACATATGGATCCATTAGCGACATCCTCACGCCCTAGTGCGCCCGGTGACCAACCGACGTGTGAGGAGCAGCGGCGTTGGCGGCGAGCTCAACGTTCTTATGAACAATGCTGTCCAAGGTTGCCCTGTGGGTCAAGAAGGCCAGCGACCTATCATCCTCCTCTGGCACGTAGTAGTCCTTGTGGACGATTTGCGCGTATACGTGGGTGATTGTGTCGACGGTGTCTTGCTGCGCCAGGTGCTGTGCGGCGAGCGCAACCTCGAGGTGGACATTCTCCGGCGCGATGGCGGGCAGTCATAGGGCCACCAGTGCATCGAAGAGGTTGTCACCATAGAGGCCATTGAGGGTGGCGGGAATCGCAGAGCCTGGGCGCATGGGCTGGAGGCGTACGTCAAGGTCGTCCGCGAGCTTCTTGACGACGGTGAACTTGTCGAGGAAGCCGACGAGGACCTTGTCGAACAAGGAGACGAAGCTATCGTCCAAGCGGCCTCTCGCCCTGGCGGCATCAAGCATGACCTAGAGATGTTCCTCGGTGCCGGGCCGCAGGCCGGCATCATGGACCATCTGGCACAACCGGCTGATGCTCGCGCTCATCGCCTCCATGGGTCTAGCTTCTAGTCAACTGATCTTGCGATTGGAGTGATCACTCTTGCCCTTGGTTGGGGTGTGTATTTGCATAGGATTTTGTAGATTGGACTGGCAGGGAGAAGTGCAGACTATGTTGCATTCACGTGTGTGTTTGCCATCTACTCCTTGGCCCTCTACTGCACCTGCCTTTGGCTGAATGACAGGTGGGCCAGCCACCTGTTGGGCCCACGAGTCATTCACCCAAACGCAGGTGCAGTAAGTCAATGAAGCTGCGTCCCCCTCTGTCCCAAAACACTTAGGCATGGTACATTAACTCCCTCCTCGTTTCTTATTTCGTGACATATCAACCAATGAGAGATGTGGGCCGTGCATGCTTTCAATGACTTGAGACTACCAAACATGACATGCAGTGGTTAGTTCATTGCATGTAATCCTATTAATTAGCAAAAAGACATTATATTCTCTCGCTTTCCCCTTCGTATTGGTCACGGTGCACAACCTAAGAGCATTGTTAATACTTAATAGTATAGCCAGCTGCTGGCTATATGATGATGCCATGTCATAGTAGAGCCATTACTTGTAGCCACTCATACAATAAGGTTAGCTATAAGGCTCATCTTCTCTCTCTCTCTTTCTCAATATTTATTGTATATCGGCCTAGGAATCCGCATATAGCTAGGCTCTTGTATGAGAGCCCACTCCTCTTTTTCACTTGCTCTAAGATGACTTAGACTAGCCATAGTGGGAGTAACTTCAGCAGTAACATCGAGTCCAACTCAACAAATTTGCTTATGTGGCAATGAGTTAATGAGGAGAGAGGTAGTTTGAGTAACTTAGTTAGTTATTACTGTAACATCTCATGTCCCAATGCAAGATGAGTCTATAACCTAACAAATGAGGCTTTTCATGTTACCATACTTATGTTACTACCCACTATGAAAGGTAGTACTAGTGTATGTTACTCTTCATTGTGGCTAGTCATACACCTAGACGGAGGGAGTAGTCTCAAGTCATTGGATGCATACGCACCCCACGTCCCGTTTTTGTATCGGGTGATTTCTTTTCTCGTGGCAAGAAACAGGGAACAAGGTGGGTAGTTAATGCACCGCGCCTAAAAGTTTTGGGATTAATATTTGGTTTTCGTAACGTGACTAATGCTCCAGTATGGAGGGAGTACAATAGTAGTCTTTGATTGCAATTTTTTGTTGGTAGCTTACAAAGCTGAGCACTTGGTGAGTAGAATAGTAGTCTGATTGATGAGACTTCAGATTTGAGCCATCTACCGGAAGGAATAAAACAATACACCATGTATTTATTTACAGAGGGAGTAGTACATTTTTTGTGACATGCATTACTAGATATTGCTAGTCAAATACTAAATCCAGATGGGCGTGGTAGTACTACTAAATCTAGACGTGGTGCTAGTACTAGCCGTGTTTGACATAATTTCCCATGCGTAGATGCCCGTGCATTGCACGGAACACCAAGATTGGGGGTGGACGGCGCCGACAGCGGCCATCGCACCAGATTTTTCCATGGGAGGAGATAAAGCTGACAGTAAGAGACAAGGAGTTGTTTGTAAATAAGGAACAAGTGCGAGCATCTTTTTGCAAAACTGGAGAAGTTTGGTTTGTATGCGTCAGATCTAGATCTGACGGCTATTGGTGAAAGATGGCAGGCACAACATCATCACCAACTCAGGACCTCTTTGATTCGCAGGATTTTGAAAACTCAGGAATATGACATGGCAATATTACAAGTTTCAAACTGATATTACAAATGTTAGGAGTAATGCTGCATCTACGAAGAGGGAATCTAGGAAGTTTACGTAAGAACTTTAGTTACTTTAGGTCGATGCAGCATTATCGTACAAACTAAAATCCACCGCCCTGACAAGTCACTAATGGGCAAATAAATTTTCAACTCTTTGGGCACTTGATGTTTCAAAAACAAATTCAGCTTCTGCGGAGACTTTGTCATTTAGGCTTAGATGCTTGCGGTGATCAGCACGCCATTCATTGTTGCACCAGAGAACGCCAAACCTCATTACCTTGAGCACACTTGCCTCCAGAACAAAGAACCTGGCCAATTTAATCTCAGATGTGCTGCCTCGATAGTCGATCAAATCAATTTATGTAAGATGGAGATCAAGGCATTCGATGAGATTGTTATAGTGCAACACATTTTTCACTTTCAGGTCTTTTTTATCTGCAAAAGAAGAGAACATATTAGAGCAGCTGGCTGTATAAGATTGTCATGTGTCATCAAGAGGTACCAATATCATTCGCTCATACGATAGGGTTGGCTGGCTAGTGATATTTTTTCACTCTCTCTCTCTCTCTCTCTCTCTCTCTCTCTTTCTCTTTCCTCTCATTCACCTAGGAGCACGTGAGGAGATTGGGCATTTGTTGCCTTCCACTATGTGGCCGATGCCATATTTCTCAAAAGTGTGCCACATAATACGCATCGATGTCAAATCAAAAGATTTTGCCACCGCTCTCGTGATGTGAGAGAGTTGGCACCGCTGTGCACACAGACCCACATGTATAAACAAATCAATCAAAACAACTACACCAACCTCTCACTCTCCCAAACAAGTGTTTTTTATTGCATCGATCCTCTCTCTCTCTCTCCCACGCAAGTGTTTTTTCATTGCTTGAGTTAATTTGGCACCGGAGCAAAGTAGGTGATCTAGATTGGGGCACCAGGTGAACAATGGAGGGGCATCAATGCCAAATGCCTCACAAGTGAATTTGGCACGTGTTTTGGCCTACATAGTGGAGGGCCGTTATAGCCCACTTTTGTACTACCTCGTATTTAGTGTAAAATTTCGACCATAGATTTACCTAAGTAAATGCCGACGCATGTCACCAAAAATTATACCATTTCAAATTATGTTCAAATACGTATCCAACGATATAATTTGTAGTGACATGCATTAACATTTTGTCAGTTAAATCTATGGTCTAATTTTGATACTACAAAATAGGAAGAGTAAACTAGGACGGAGGTAGTACTTGCTCTTAGGGTAACCATAGAGTTACTAGTCTAAGTTAATTTCCACTATGACTAGCCTAAGCTACTATATTAGTACAAAAAAATGATGCAGGTGATCACGTGAGAAAAAAATACTAAAAACATTTCTTTCAGTGCAGTGCGTAGATGCCGTTTTGAAAACTACACTTGTCATCGTAATTTGGAAAAATTACGAAAAAAATTGAGCTACATTGTGATTACCTTTTACTAATAGGAAAGAAGTTTCACCTTGATGAGTAGCTTCTCAGTGCATGGAAAGCATGTAAGGAATCCAACAACTTGATCCAGATTGGGGCCGATAGATTTTATTGCCAAGATCTTCACTGTGCGCATAGACTGGGTCAAGCTTGTGGGAATCATTTTCTAGAAGACGGTTGTAAATACATTAAGAAGAAATTTTAAAATGTGAATTTCAAGAAGATGGAGAAGAAGATGAGTGCTATACCTGAACGATTACGCATACAATAAAGAGTTCGGAGAATTTGGCAAAGGAGTACACCAACGCTGTCAATTTCGGCGCGTCAATGACCCTGATTTTTGTTGGACCTTCTAGATCAGATACAAGCAATCTCTCAAGGAAAGGCGCATTCTCAATGACCATAACATGGAACAGCAGGAGTGATCTCTTACCAATTGATGTCTTGTCGCGGGGCCAGCAATACACATAAATCCATCGGAGATTCGTCGAGGCGATGTGGAGGCTAATGAACCCGTGGATCTACTCAAGATGAAGGTACTCGAGCGCAGTACAGCTGCGGAGCAGGTGCTCCATAGCCTTCTTCGAGCTGCCAATGTCGAAGAGGTCGAGCTTCTTGAGTTGAGGGAGAAGAAGGGCGTGCACGGCATTAATCTGGGGAAGATAGCAGGAGCTGAAGCTGGCGCGGCGCAGCGTTGGCATGAGGCGGAGCGCGGATGGCGGCAGAGAGTGACATCGTCTAGCTTCAAAGCTGAGCTCCTCGAGCTCGTCTAGGGCCGGGGATAAGAACCACTCGTCGAACCTGGCTTGGACCTTGCAGTTGGTACTGAACATGCGGATGTCAAGGCATCTGGCTGGCCCAGGGTGCGATGAAAGGATCTTGGAGACTGCGGCCATGCGTTTGCACTCCCCGTTGTAGAGGCAGCTGTCGATGGTGAGGTTGAGGGGGACGCGGCACCAGAGGGGGCGCCACCGCCGGGAGAGCAGGGCGGTCCGCACGAAAGATTTGGTGGGGAGGAGGCCGATCATGACGAGCAGCATGTCATCGGGGACGCTGCTGATGAAGTCCAGGCTCGCCGGATGTAGTTTTGGCTTGAGCCGCCTCCGCTTGTTGGCTGCCTCAGCGTCCATCTCAACCGGCGGCGACGCCAGTGTACACATGTGCTGGTGTGTGTTGTGTGTTGGCCTGCTGGGTGTGTGCGAGTGCGTCCTTCTGTGCATGCCACCGCGAAGTGGTGAATTGTGTGCGAGTGCATCCTTCACGCGGAAGAAGTGCGTCCTCAATGCGCCCTCAATTTACTAGCGTGCGGGGTGCTACTCCGAGTGGTTTCAACTTTGTTTACTTCACCGCGTGTCAGATGGGCCTCTAGTTTACTTATTTTCACCCACTGCCACATGGGCCAGCACACGAAGATAGAGAACACGAGCTGACAAGGCAGCATGTGGACAGGTTGACCGGTCAACTAAACAATATGCGGAGCTATACGCTGACACAATGAGCGTATAATCCGTTGGTATAGAGAGTTCGAGTGAGAGGGGAGGCCCATGAGGGATAGCAGAGAGAGAGAAAGAGCTACTCCCTCCATTCGATAATGTAGTGCCAACATTTTTTTAAAGTCGAATTTTTGGAACTTTTACCAAGTTTATAAAGAAATTACTTATATCTACAATACCAAAGATAAATGGTAGTATGAAGTAAGTACATGTTGTGATGAATCTAATGATCGTTCCATATGTAAATGTTTTTCTCCACATATACCTGGTCAAACTTTTATGAGGTTTGACTTTTCAAAACATCCATATGCTTATGGACGTGAGAGAGTCCCTAACTAGAGAGAGAGAGTGAAATAGAAAGAGTGAGTGAAAAAAGTGTGTGTGCCTGTGTGAAAGACACATGGACAACATGTGATAAAAGTAGAGAAAAGGCGTGTGTGTCTTATGCAAACATATCACACATGCATCTTCGACAACGGAAGAAAGGTGAGGAGATAGTGTGTGGTTGTGTGCAACCGAGAGAGAAAGACCCCTAGCACGTGGCCAAGAGGGGTCTAACAAACATGGGAGAGAGGTCGAGAGAGATGTACAGAGAAAATGCAGACATGGGGAGGAGAGAGTGTATGTTTGTCATAGAGAGATCCCTTGGAGATCGTGATGGGACTACATGGGTGGGAGATCGAGTGACAAGGTGTGTGCGCGATAGAAGATACGACGAGGGATATCGAAATAGACATATGGATGGAAGGAGACAATACGTGTGTTCCAGATGGCTAGTGAGAGATAATCATACTTAGGCGGGAGTGCGTGTGCCTATGATGGAGTGAGGGATTATCATACTTAGGGGGGTGCATCTCACATAGAGAGAGAACAAGGGCGGAGAGTGTTGGATGGGTCTATATGTAGCGTGAGCAAGACATGTGTATGTGTGAACCCGGGAGATATAATGTTTGAGAGAGATAGAGGAGCCCCGATAAGGCTGAGTGGTGCGTCAGATAGCTGAGAGGGGGAAAGAGTTATTCCATCCGCTTGATAATGCAGTGCATGTAAATTTTTTAGAAGTCGAACTTTGGAAACTTTGATCAGGTTTACGCAAATGTTATTTATATCTACAATACCAAAGATACATCATACGAAACTACATCTCATGATTAATCTAATGGTATATGTTTGCCGTTCTAGATGTAAATGCTTTTCTCCATGTACATGGTCCAACTTTGTGATGTTTGACTTTTCAATAAATCTATATGCTATGGACCGAAGAGAGTGCCTAAGTCGAGAGAGATCAAGTGCATGTGAAGGAGAATGAGTGAGTGTGCAAAAAGAGTATGTGTGTGAAAGAGAAAGGGACAACAAATGATAAATTAGAGAGAGTGTGTGTTTTTTGTTTCTTATGCAAACATATCACACATGAATCTCCGGGATAGATAAAGCGAGGTGAGGATATACACAAAGATAGCTAGTGCGTGATTGTTTGCAATGGAGAGAGACACCCCTATAGCACATGTCCAATAGAGGTCTGGCCAACAAGGAACAAAGGTCGAGAGGGACACATGGAGAACATGGATGCATGGGGAGGGAGAGAGGGTGTGTTTGTGATAGAGAGATCCCCTCGAGATCGTGAGGGGACTATATGGGTGGGAGATCGAGGGAGGTGCGTGCGCGATAGAAAGATGCCCTGAGAGTAATCGAGACGGGCCATGCACATGTTTGTGATGGAGACTAAGATTAGCTAGTCATACACATATAGGGGGACTGTGTGTGCCTACATTTGAGTGAGAGACCATCATACTTGGCTAGGCATGAGATTGTGTGTGTGTGCGTGTGAGATGGAGAGATAACGAGCGAGAGAGATAGAGTTTTAGATGGGTCTATTGAGTGCGAGTGAGATGTGCATGTGTATGTGTGACCCAGGTAGATGGAGAGTTTGAGAGAGAGAGGGAAGAGCTCTGAGATGATAGAGTGGTGCGTGAGAGAGTTACGGGCAACGAGCCAAGGAATTTGTGTTCGTACGATGAGTGCACCAAAGATATTTAGCTTGGACTAGAGAATCACACATAGTGTGCGAGAGAGACCTATAGATGGAGTATATATGCATGCGAACTAGACAGCCCCCCCCCCCCCCCCCCCCGCACACACACACAAAGAGAGAGAGAGAGAGGGGTAGGGACCAAAAAGGTTTGTGTGTTGGATGCGTGCGACAGAATTGAAGATTGTCGGCGAGAGAGAGGGAGAGAGAGAGAAAGAGCAGGAGTCCGGAAGAGGGGGAGGTCGTGTTTTATGCATCAAAGACTGATATAAACCATGTTTCGATATATACTTGCATTCAAATATTTAAATTGGAGAACATGTTGTCTGCAATCCACACATGAACGGAGATATGCGTATATCAAATAATTTCATTAATTTGACTTTCAACATGTTCATGGAGTACTATAATACTGTACAACATGCTACTCGATTGAGGTGTTCAATTTTGGATTTAGTTCACTATTTTGACCTGGTGAATGAGCTATTTCATTGAATTGAGATATTTCATTTTGGGTTTGATTCCCGTTTTTGAGTGGGTCAACTATTTGTCACATAGTAAATCGCTAGCAACGAGCATGTAAAAACACATTACTCCCGAGCATCATCTCTCCATCTAAAAAAGAAGTGGCAAGCTAATATTTCAAAATTTGATTCGAATGGACTTGGTAAGGTAGACGTGGATGCTCGTTCTCCCAAAATTTGAACGAACTGTTAAACACCCTCTGCTCGGTGGAATTCGCCCGAGCAAATAAATGGGAAACGTGAAATTACCGGCCTATGTGGGACACACATCAATTGGCCCGTTGTACATCGATGGTAGGTTCGTAACTTCATCCAAGCGCGCCTTCTCCTCGGCCAAAATGACATGTGCCGAATAATTCATAAACCATTGTCGGCAAAACACCCTCTCCTCGCCCAAAATTGCCGCGCCCACTATATTTGAAAACACTCCCTCCTCGCTCGAAATCGCTCGCGCCCACTATATTTCAAAACACGCCCACCTCGCCCGAAATCGCTCGCGCCCACTATTTGGGAGAAGCAAAGTTACTCTACTATCCCCGACCCTCAGTACACAGACCCAAGCCAAGAAGCCTAAAGGCAGGGGTAGAACTGTAACCCCCCCGCCCCCCGCCCACACACACACATTTCAGACAAATGCGTTCGTAATACATGGTTCCCACTCCCAATTCCCCATTCATACCTCGTGGGCGCCAAATCACCTTCTCCCTGGAAGCTCCCTTCTCCCGAGCCGCGAAACCTCAACCCCTCCTCCATGGCGCGCCCCCACCGCACCAAATTCACAACCGCCCTCCTCTCTAATCCCACAGACGCTGCCCATTTGCCGTTGTGCACAGAGCCGTGTGCCTCTTACTCCGTGCTTCCGGAGCTGCCTCGACGATGGCCACGTGAACCATACCGGAGCCGGTTCTCCCCCGCCGTTGTTCACGGTGCCGGAGCGGCTCCAACTTTGGACCCGTCCAGAGCCCCGGTGCTGCTTCCCCGTAGCCGTCGACCATCGCGACATCTCTGCTTCCCCGTCGTCGGTAGACACCGCAACCACGCCGGCCTCACCGACTAGGCATCTGGAGTTTCCTACTTCACCGGGCTTCCAGATAGGTCGCACCCTCATCTCAAATCACTTTATTTAGGCATCAGTTGTCTGAATTTTTATTCTGGGCCAATAGATTCCCAATGGGAAGCAGCACCCCTCGAGCCGGCGGAGCTCCTACGCTATCGGTTGGCTGGTCTCTAACATAAGGGTGCGGGGGTGCAAGTTCCCCACGGAAGCAGTGCTTAGATGGCTATCTTAGAGTTGCGTGGGTTGAAGGTACTGTCGCTACTGGATTTGGATGATGGCGAGTCTTTGTGGATTGGCCCGGGGGCGGCGCAACCACAGCAGTGCGGTGGGGCGGGGAGCGGGGTTTTGGTCGGGCCCACGGATGGCGGACGCAGGCTGCTTTGCCGGTGGTCACTGGCTCTTCGGGGAAGATTCCGAACAGTGTCATCCAGGAGGCAGAAGACGGCCATCAAGCCATCTGTCATAGATCGGATAGTACAAAAATAAAATAAAATCATGTGACCCCAATTTAGTCTTCAGTCAACAGACGTGTGACCACTCTCATACCTTGTTGTTGATCTCTTAGGGTATTTCTTCAGATCAGAGAGATGTGTCATTCTTAACAATATTTGTTTTCTGCATCTTCAGCCACACCGTCTTCCGACTCACCGCAGCTTCTCCAACAAGGGAAGCATACACTAGAAGGGAGCTATAGTCCCCACTCAACAGTTCCCTGCATCGAATGCACGTGCCTGACATGGACAACCACAACAACTGCAAGGCCAACGACAAGTCAGCACATGATGCTCACTCCTATGGATGGTGGCCAGATAGGTTGTACCATCATCTTACTTGTGTGCAATATTTATGGCTTTGTTATTCATCTAAGCATGGAAAATAGATTATCACATTTCACTGTATATTCATGCTGATCTCTTACGGGTCATGTTCAGGAGGTAACGTCGTTCCATAGTTCAGCTAAGAGACTTGTTCTTTAGGTAATGTTGTTCCATAGTTAACATCCATCAGCCAATGCTATCCCACGGGCTGGTGATTATAATATTATACCACTTCTAGTATAACCTATGTTGTTCCTTAATACTTTTGTGTGCCATCTAGTTAATCTCGAGTACAAACGATACATATTCTGTATATTTCATCTGTGTTCTCCCTTTAGTTTTTGAGACCTGTTGGTGCTAGTTAACCCCATTCCTACTATTTATGTCGTCTCCTACATGCACTCATTACATAAATCTAACTACTAGTTGTCTTCCATGCATGTCAGATATAATTGCACACACCGATTTATCCATAAGAACCTCACGGAGCAATGTAACGGCCAACAAACTTGATGTCAATGATACCCAATATGATGGAACATGTAAAGGAAGTTCTTCACAAGACTTGCAAAAAGATAATGAATCCAATTCACACCATAAGGTCCTTGCTCTAACTTGGCCCTTGATATGGGTACACCGTGCATATAATGTCCTAGAGTGCATCTACTCTGTTGCAATGCCTTGTGCTTAGCCTGCTGATCATGCACGTAAATATGGCATGCCTTCCTGTTTTTCAGTACCTATTCCATTCATGATAACATGTTTTCAAATTCAAGTACCGTCATTCTACTCTATCATAATGCCATATGCTTAGTTTGGACATCATGCTTCTCAATATCTTATGCATTGTTATTCATCAGTATGTACTTCACCTATCTACCATACCATGTTTTTTACATTGAAGTGATGTTCTAGTGGTCTCTTGCAATGCCATCTTAGTTTCCCAATCATACACACATATGTTTCCTTAGTGTTTTTCTGTATGTATTCCGCTAGCATACAGTTTTACATTCAAGTAGTGTTTTTTTACACTATTGTCCAATCGTATCCCTAGCTTTTACATCATACTCCCTCCGTCCGGATTACATGTCGCAGAAATGGATAAAACTAGATGTATCTAGAACTGAAATACGCCTAGACACATCCATTTATTTCCGGATGGAGGGAATACATGTCAATATGTCATGCCTTTCTATTCTTCAGTACCCATTCCGTCTTTGTTGTAGCATGTTTTATAATTAAAGCACCATTCTTCTATGTAAGGCATGCAAGGGGAAGACGCCTATGTTAGAATCTGAAGGGTTACAAACAAGGTCTTTGCAAAAGATCCAAATGCTAGGAGATAATAAACCAACTCCAGTTTTCATTGATACTGCTCCAGCACAGAGAAACCCAACTCCCACTGATAATAAGCAGATTCCAGTGGCCAAAGAACTAGTCCACTCTAGTCCAGCAAAAATATGTCAACTCCATTGTAAGAAGCGTGTGCGTATCCTCGCATCATTAAATTTAATAGCATTCTGATCATATTTTCTACATGTTTCTTACACATCTCTCTTTTAGAAAATAAGGTTAAATGATAGAAGACTTCCTCCATTGGGATCGTATTCGAGGAAAATATCTTGCGGGAATTCTCTGTGCTCCAATGCTGATGTAAGTACCTGTTGTATATCACTATATTTTTACATCAGCATGTATTTTGTTAATCTGCGTGAATCCAACCTTTATCTGATCTAAAATTAGTTGTAGCAAAATGTCAAAGGCGCCAATGTTGGTTTTTGTAAGGAAAATTGCCTGGTAGTTTTGCATACTGAGCCGCATCAGTGTACTATCTCATATCATGCACATTACTGAATTGTAGTGCTGCTCTTCTTGCCCATTCATTCATTTTCTCAATGTTGCTTTCGTATTACCTTACCTAGCTGATGATATATGTGCCATATTGTGTTAATTTGGTGTAGGCTAGTAGCCCAAACGTTCGTTGTGTCAATGTTGCTTTCCTATTATCTGACCTGTCCAATGATAGCAATGCTAGTGTGTTAATTTGGTGCAGGCTGCTAAAGATAAGAAGACAAACTCTGAAAACAGCAAGGCAACCCCATTTTTTCTTTCCAATAAATCTAGGCCAGGTAATATGGCAATAACTCATGATTAATTTGTTCGGTTCCCCTCCTAATTTATGTTATGATGCAGTGGTCGAGACACTTTCCACTATCAATAATACAAGCCTACCAAAATCGCCATCTGAATCTATTCAGTTTCCTCTGTCTCGAATGCAACAGAAAATATGTATGTTTGTGAACCAATTAATGGCTGAAGCAATGATGGAAATGGTGGAGGAAGCAGAGGTGCACATTCGTGCGCAACAACAACTGATCAATGTTTTTAGAGACGGTGTAGCAAAGCAGCAAGAACTTTCCCACATGCTTATGGGCATCATCCGCGTTGAGTTGCAGATTGTGCCGTTGTAGATCGTTATTTTCTGTTCATTTATTTGCACTAGCATCAATCTTTGATTGCCCAGTGGATTTAATTTCCTGTAATATATGTTGGATGTGCAACGTTTTTCCCTGTATGTCGTACCTTTGCTTGATCGGTTTTGGTCCTGTGCATAATTGCTCATTGTAATGGGCTCAAATTAACTAATTGGGCCTAAAGACATGTACAAACTTTAGTGGGCCCATTAAGCTAATGGGCCGTTACCAGGCCGAAAGTTAAGGGTCGGCCCTCTTACCTCCCGGGTCGCTAACAGGCCGACATCGAAGCGGGCGACAGGTGGGCCCATTTGATTTCACGGGCCATTAACTGGTCATTACTAAGGTCGGGCTACATATGGCCCAACTATACTGTGGGCCTTTAGCAGGCCGAAAGAGACAGCGGGCTCGTACTGGACCATGAAGAGCATGGGCCGCTAAGAGGCCGAAAGTCAGGTCGTACAGTAAATGGCCCAATTGTGTTATGGGCCTTTAGCAGGCCGAAACAGAAACTGGGTTGGTATTGGACGATGAAGAGCATGGGCCATTAAAAGGCCAAAACTCAGGTCCGACTACAAATGGCCCAACTCAATTATGGGCCGTCAACAGACTGAAAGACACACCGGGCCGGGAATTGGCCCAACACTTAAATGGGTCGCTAAAAGGCCGAAACTAAGGTCCGACTACAAATGGCCCAACTCATTTATGGGCCGTCAACAGGCTGAAAGACACACCAAGCCGGAAATTGGCCCAACACTTAAATGGGTCGCTAAAAGGCCGAAAGATGTACATCCTGAAAATTGGCCCATCTCTTGAATGAGCCGTTAACAGGCCCAAATCACATCGGGCCGATATTGAGCCCAAATATATAGCGAGCTGTTAACGGGCTCGAACTGACGATGGGCTGCAATGGTGTCAAATCTTTAATGGGTCGTTGACGACCGAATTGGCACATCTTGTATGGGCCATGGGCTTAAATGGACCTGACATAAGTAGGCCTTATATGGACCGGCCTACTAATTTTTACTAGGGTGGCCTTTTTCACCGGAATGGGCCACTGTCCGGTCGTGCCACCTGTCGACCTATCATAGGCGCCTCCTGTCCAATGAGTGGATGACATCTCTCCCAACTGTGAGCCAACACGTGTTTCCTCTAGCCAACGAGAATTTTACACGTGAAAATCCCCATTTGTCCGGGCTGTTAACGGATTATCGGATCAGAAACCGGACCCGATAGCTTAACAACAACCCGTTATGATGGATGCCACGTGTCGGTCACCCTTGACAAAAGCACTTTCATGACGCGCCATTTATCGTCATGGAAGTGGACACTTCCGTGATGATAATTTTGGTAATGTCATGGAACACTTCTATGACAGCATAGGTATGACTACCTTGATTCTATCATAAAATTGTCATGGATGTACATGCATGATAGAAAATGTGACCTACTATGACAAACACGTATCATAACGGAAGTGTCTTTTTTTAGTGTTTGTAGATTGCAAACCATAGATTACGATCTCTTCGTAGCAAGAACGGGTTGGAGACCGTTCAAAGCTTTGTCCCCAGTGGAGTCGCCAAAAAGTGTGTTCGCACATGAACACGTCACTGTGTACCTCCAACGAGGAGGGTGATGGACTACAGCTCACGTCGAAGGACGCCCGTCCGGAAGCACGGTATGCAAGCAATTTGGCGGACGCTTTTGAGGACCTGAAACCCCACACACTAGGGAGTGACCTCATCAGGGCGCGTGGCGGCTATAGGCTGCCCTAGGTCGACCTGATCCCTCCTAGTGCCTCAAGGTTTGCCGCCGTGCAACAAGAAGAACAAACGAAGAACAAGGAACAAGAAGAACAAGTGAGAGAGATAAAGGTAAAGGTAAAAAGTGGTAGATTAATTTTTCAATTGTGTGTTGTTCAATAAGCCATCACCTATCATCTATTTATGAGCTGGTTGGACTTCTCGTACAAGAAAAGGACTCCAAATCACGTCCAAATCTTTCCAAAATTAACCAAACTCGGATTTAGGTAAGTCTGAGACAACAGTTCAGTTTTTAGGTCCCACAGGCCACAAACCACCTCGGATGAAGATGAGCTCGAAAGAGTATTCTGCCATTTTGACGAGACGAACAACTTTCGTGTTGAATATTTTTTGATTCGAGGCCGTCTTGAGGGTTGAAACGATCGCGCAATATAAGCAACTAGTGGCGCTACCTATCACATATGTCTGATTGGGCACGCCACTTTTTGCCTGGTGGTAGGGCCGCACTCGAATGGCCCTAACTTTTGCATACGATCTCGGATTGAGATGAGTTTTATATCAAAATCAAACGCTTCGACGAGACGAATACAAGCCATTTATAATATTTTCTCATATGAGGTCCCCTTGGGGGCTTAATCGGCCAAACTGTACTCTGAATATAATATTTTAGTACTTTGAGCATAGTTTCGGCCTTCAAGATGAAATCGGACGGTGATGGCCCAAAGTTCAAAGATGTTCATGCCGACTATACGAAACTCTTTCATGTAGATCACTTCTCCATTTGAGTCCATCTTAGTTAAGTTCTTGATCGTGCCAAAATCTGGTGTCAACAGAGTGATTCAAGGCAATTGTCTATCATTTGATATAAAGAAATCAATACTCAGGCATACTAACAAACTATCATGCCCTTCAAAATAAAGAATGCTAAAGAATGCTATCCCTACAAAATCATATAGCCCATCATGCTTAGTATTCCTAGCATAAAGATATTAATCATGAACTACCCCGATGACAAGCCAAGCAATTGGATCATACCCTTTAACGCGCTTCAGCATTTTCAACCCCACACAATACATGAGCGTGAGCCATGGATATAGCACTATAGGTGGAATAGAAGGCAGTGATAGAGATCAATAAGGGGAGGTCAAAAAGGAAGAAAGTATCGCATCGATGCGACCAATCAATAGGCTATGGAGATGCCCATCAAACGATGTCAATACGAGGAGTAGGGAATGCCATGCAGTGGATGCACTAAGAGCTATAAGTGTATGAAAGCTCAACGGAAACTAACTGGGTGTGCATCTAACTCGCTTGGTCATGAAGACCTCGGGCATTTGAGGAAGCCCATCATCGGAATATGCAAGCCAAGTTCTATAATGAAAAATCCGCACTAAAATATGAAAGTGACAACGCAAGAAACTCTCTATATGAAGAATGTGGTGCTACTCTGAAGCACAAGTGTGGTAAAGGATAGTAACATTGCCCCCCGCTCTTTTTCCCTCATTTTTTTGTTAGGCCTTTATGGCCTCTTTTTATTATTATTTTTTGTCCGGAGTCTCATCCCGACTTGTCGGGGAATCATAGTCTCCATCATCCTTTCCTCACTGGTATAATGCCATAATAATGATGATCATCACGCTTTTATTTACTTACAACTAAAGATTACAACTCGATAACTAGAACAATATGACTATATGAATGCCTTGGGTCGTTGTCGGATTACGGGTTCCGGCAAACCCTTGAGGTTCGAACACTGGGGTGCGCACGAAGATCTTTCTCCCCCTAGCTCACGCTCTCGCAACGATCGCAAAGCCTAGCTCACCGAACCCAAGGAACAAAGGACACAAGAGTTTATACTAGTTCGGGCCACCGTTGTGGTGTAATACCCTACTCCAGTGTGGTGTGGTGGATTGCCTGGTAGGCTGGGGATGAACAAGTACAAGGAAAGAACAGCCCGCTGAGGAGAGGTGTTCTTGAGCTCGATGAGCTTGTGTGGTTGGGGATGATCTGAATTATCCATCTCCAGATGAGCCGATCCTAACTACGGTGGTGGCTAGCCCTATTTATATAGGCCCGGGTCCTCTCCCCAAATATTAGGCGGGAAGGGATCCCACAACGACCAATTTGAAGGGGGACAATGAGTACAAGTTATCCTGACAAAAGCTGGTCTTCGCCTGCCAAAGGCTCTGGTGGTGACGCCGTCGTGGGCTCCGTGATGACCTCCATCTTACCGTCCTGCTGGTCTTGGTCTCGTTGCACTGATATAGAAACCTTTGCCTGACACCTCGGGACTCCTCGCCTGCGCCTACCTCTTTAGCACCAAAGAGGAAACTGGCACTCTGCACTCGCTGGCGCCCACCTGGCCTTGGTCGTCATGGCTCACGTCACGGGAACCTCACAAGGTTCCCCTTGCCTTGATCTCTCCGCTCCTCGCGAGCCAGCCTAGTGAGGCTGCCCCTGACGAGGTCTTGTGTCATCCGCCTCGTGAGGCTTGGCCCCTCGCGAGGGTCTTGAGTGTTGGTTGATGAGGATGGGTCGTACCATGCCGTTGGAGGAGCCACGCCTTGGGCCGCAGGCAGGCAAGTCTGGGTACCCCCGTTCCCAGGATGCCGACAGTAGCCCCCGGGCCCAAGGCGGGCTCGTGCTTGGTTTCGCAGTGAAGCCAAGGGTCAAGTGCGGAGCGCCGTGGGCCCTAACGGCCTGCAGCCTTGATTGACGTGTGGCGATTGATGGGACGTGGGCGTCTTCGCTTCCCCATGCTGCCTCGGCAACTGCCCGCCTTGACAAAAAGGCTGGCGCACGCCGCAATGTCTTCATTGCTTGCCTTCGTCTTGCTCTAGATCCCCTTTCTTGCTCCTCGCTCCCAAGTCTCCAGATCTGCACCAATCCTCCTCCAAGCCCGCCATCGATGGCTCCCAGCAAGGCAAAAGCCACCCTTCTGCCCTCTTGGTATGAGCCGGCCCTGAACTCGCCCAGCATCTCGGAGAAGAATCTCATCGCCACACTCCTGATGACGGCGGAGGACGGCGATGATAAGAGGAAGACCGCGCTTCGGGTTGGCTCTACTGAGTAGGAGGCCACCGGCAGCACCTTCTATTCTTTCTTCATGAGCAGCATTGTAGCGGGGTTGGTTCCCCCCTTCTCCGATTTCTTCTACTCCGTCCTCAGCCATTACAAACTGCACACCCTCCATCTTCATCCCAACGCTGTCCTCCTTCTGTCGATTTTCGCCTTCTACTATGAGGCATACGTCGGGGTGATTCCATCCGTGGCGCTGCTGCGCCACTTCTTCTATCTCCAGATCAAGGACGGCCATTGCTCGGGGTGCGCCAACTTCGTTGCGGCCAACAAGACCAACGCGATCTCGAAGGCCGGGAAGAAGGCTGAGGGCTTCAGGAGCAAGTGGGTCCTAATGGACGCCAAGTGCTCCCACCCCCTGCTTGTGCTGCCGACGGGGATGCCCATGTCTCACGGTGGGTGGTTCCGCGCGAGGCTCACCGACCCCGGGCGGAGCATGTGTTGGAGAAGGTGACCTCTGATCTGAAGCCTAACGACCCAAATGTGGCGAAGCTGACGGGGGCCATGATTGTCAAGGAATTCCCGTCGAAACACGTGGATCTGCTCCAGGCACACTCGCGCGCCTTGTGGAATCTTGGGGACGAGGGTGATGACCTCCGCCTGCGTCCGGATGCCTTGTCTGACGAGGAACTAGGCTCGGCTCTACGCTCCCTGGTCGGGGACGACTAGGGGTACCCTCCTGACACCTTCATTCCTCTATACCGCCGTTCAGACGAAGCGAAGGTTGCTGCCTCCATGCCCGTCTTCGATGGGCGTGGGCTCGTGCCGCCGACGCCCTCTGATGCCTCGGTAGCGACAACCCCGGTGGTGGTGTCCTCTGGCCACTCTGACGGGGAGGAGGAGCAGGACTCGGAGGCGACCCCGGAGGGGACCGGGGAGACCTTCCCCCCGTGCAAGGCCGATCTCCTTCGCGCCCTGCCTGATGATGACGACGCCGGTGACCACCCGTTGAGGGTGGTCCTGCCCCCTGCTGGGGTCACCACAAGGTCCAAGGTCACCCCCTCAAAGAAGTCACCAATGGTCGTTCCGATGAAGAGCGGGTCGGCACTGGTCTCTTAGGGCGATGCTCCTGCCCTGGTGCCGTCTGGTGCTGCCGCCAGGCCGGCTGATGCCTCTTCATTTTCTCTAGGAGCCCGCGCACCGGTGCTCCAGACCGTGAGGCCCTTGGGATCCATGCTCCTGGAGAGGGCACGAGACTACACCGCTATGGACCAGTAAGCATCCTGTCCTGACTTTGTTTTTACTCTCGCTTCCGCTGCTGCTTCCTGATGTTCCCCTCTTGCATTATCAGACCGACGCTGTCAGCAAAGAAGAAGAGAGAGGGGGCGACCAAATCCTCACGAGCCCAGCAGCCTGGGTTGGCCGCACCCCTTCGGTGCAGAAAGGCGGTGAAGGCACCCACACTTCTCCCACTCGATCGTCCTCGCGAGGCCTAGTGGATCATTCTCAGGAGAAGGCGATCTCCTTAGCCAAGCTGGCTCCGAGGGCGTCTATCCCCATCTCGCTCATCAATGCGGCCAAGGTTCAGGAGCCCCTAGCTCCACTTCCTGCCATCCCCAGCTCACAGGTCTTGGCGACGGCGCAACCTCCTCCTCTGGTTGAATCGCTAGCTCGCGATCCCTCCGCTTCACTTGACGTCTTGGAGGAGGCCCTTTCCGCATTGGCGCGGCTTCGAGGCGACTTTCAAGGTGCCGACCATCGCCTGGTGGCGGGGCGCCTAGAACTGGTATCTGGTTGGTTGCACTCCGACAGGTCTCTCAGGGCGGCGCTCAGCCAGGCCATGGCAGCTGCCGAGGAGGACAAGCGAGCCGCTGACCAACCACGGCCGTCCGTGAGGTGGCGCTGAAGGATGCCGAGGCTACCAAGGAGTGCTGCTGGTTGATGGAGGCCGATTTGGAGACCTTGCGCAACGAGCGCGCGACCGAGGCTCGCGGTCGCAGGGCGGAGGAGGAGAAGATGAAGGCCCGAGAAGATGCCGTCACCAGTCGCAACGCTAAGCTAGAGAAACCGGCGAGGGTGCAGGCTGTGGAACGCAGCCTCCTGGAGGAGCTGGAGAAGAAGATGGCGGCGGAGAAGGCCCAGCTGGAGGCCAAGGCGAAGGTTCTGGATGAGGATCGCGCGACCTTCAAGTCCCTTGAAGAAAGATCCCGCGAGGCACTGAAGGCACTCTACGAGAAGGGCTTGGAGAAGCCGCTGGTGACGAACGACGAAGGCCCCGCCTAGCTGCTTCCTTATCTTGTCATGGCGCTCGAGGGTGTCATCGCCGGGATCATCCCCATGGTGGAGGCGGAAGCCCGGGCGCTTTCTTCTTCAGCTCTGACGCGCATCTTCGGCAACCTGCATCTTCGCGACCCCAACACCGACCTCAGCGAGCTGCTCGAGCCCGTGGAGGAGGAGCGCTGTGCAGCTGCTGCCGCAGTCGTGGAGGGCCAGGTGGAGGCCCTGTTGAAGAAGTTCCTCGCCATCGAGCCTGCGCCTCCAACTAATGGCCCCGCCGGCCCTGCGACTGAGGCCGATGACACGGCCGACGGTGACGATGCCGGCGGGAAGGCGCTCACTGACGACGGTGCCCAAGGCTGAAGAAAATGCTTGCTGATGAAGAACAACGCTCCTTCTTGTTTTACTTTCCTGTGAGATTTCCTGTGACATGAGACATGCCTCGTGAAGGCGTTAAAACTTTGACTTTTGGGGATAATATGTTGTGTAATAATTTATTTAGGTTCCAACATTTGCTTCCCGTTTGCTTGATGTTCTACGTCGGCAGGGTACAATCACGCGCATACCTCAGCCGCCATTGGGCCGTCCAGATCGCCAGGACGGGACCAAGGGGAGAGGGGCTACATGGCCAGTTAGGCTCCTGAGTTGCGATGCTCAGGAGTCCCCCTTGGCGCGTAAACAGCCCGCGGGAAGGAGCCACTGAAGTAGGCCTCAGTGTTCTACGTCGACAGGGCCCGACCCCGCACATACCTCAGCCGCCGTTGGGCCGTCCGGATCACCAGGGCAGACCAAGGGGTGAGGGGCTACGTGGCCAGTTAGGCTCCTGAGTCGCAATGCTCAGGAGTCCCCCTTGACGCGCAAACATCCTACGGGAAGGAGCCACTGAAGTTGGCCTCAGTGTTCTACATCGGCAGGGCCCGACCCCGTGCATACCTCAGCCGCCGTTGGGCCGTCCGGATCACCAGGACGGACCAAGGGGTGAGGGGCTACGTGGCCAGTTAGGTTCCTGAGTTGCGATGCTCAGGAGTCCCCCTTGGCGCTCAAACGACCTTCATACCTGTCCTCGTCGTGGTCACGCTTGGGAGTGGTGCGCGATGACCAGGTCCGAGGGACCTGGCAGGGCGGCGTACGCTAGGCAGGACCTGAGCGTAGCCTCCATGCCCAGCCCCCTCGCGAGATTCTCCCGAGGGGAAAGCATTGGAGTGAGGCTGGACACTAAGCCGGGTGGCTCCCTGAGGTTGGTACGGCCATGGGGCCGTCGTCAGTTGTTTATCACCAGCGTGGAGCGTTGCGCTTCAGCACTTGCACGGGCATAGCCGCTCCTTAGTCGTGTCGATTGCCAGCACGGAGCATGGTGCTTCCACTGGTGCGTGGGTGAGGACTCCCTCTGGGTGGAGCCCCCGAGGCGTGTACAGCCCCGCCCTGACACGTGGCTTGCACGACAGGGCTGGACGAGGTGTGTCTGGGCACCCGTGAGCCAGCGCGGGACTCACGAGGCCCTACCTCAAGGCGGATCGTGCCTGGTCTTGATTCTTGATAGCTTCAGCAGTCCTGCAAGATGTTTAGGCAACCTGCGCTGGGCGAATTTCCTTAGACGATCACATGAGGAGGCCAGACACCAACGACCCAAGGAGGTGATGTGAACGGGGCCGGCCCGCCAGACAGAGCTCAGTCATTGGGTTTATTGATGCTGCAGGGACGGACCCGAGCACAGACGCCGTGCCTAGCCTACTCATGTGAGGGATCCTAAAGGAAGACAACTGGCATGTGGCTTCCGTAGTAACGAGGGCGGTCGCGGGCGGGGTACCAGATAAGCAGGTGATAATCATGAAATGACTCAAGCAAAGAGGCAGGTTAGCTCGGATAGATGCAAGAACGATACGTGCCCCCCGGACGGACTCGAGCGGCCTGGGGATGATGCAGCCCGAGGGGCACCCCTAGCAAGGTAAGCTAGAGATGCAAAAGGATACACGTCGCACGGACAGACATATGCGACTTGGGGAGAATGCAGCCCGAGTGGCACCCCCAAATGAATGAATTGGAAAGAGTCACCTGATAACGCCGCCGAAGTGGTGTTGGAGTAGCCGATGATGTGTGCCGTAGAGTTGTTTCTCACGAGCCGCCAGGGCCCTGAGCCTCAGGAGGCTTCGGGGGCTCGGGTGGTTCCTTGAGGATCGTCGCCATCCCCGCAGGAAAGTATGATGCCTGGCCTCCTGAGCCGCCAGGATGCTCCGCAGGTGGCGCTGGAAGGTGACGGTCGCGTTCGGCAAGCCAAATGACATGCGAACGTAGCTATGAGGTGGACCCTCGCGCCGACCAATGTGCGAAGGCCAGAAGCGCTCCTGAGATGCGGCCCTATTGAGCCCTTGAATGTCGACGCAGACGCGCAGCCTGCCGTCCTCGCCAGGATGGGGGGCTACGCTCAGTGGTGGGTGGCAGTCGCCACGTATGGCCCTTGCCTCTTGAAGCTCCTGGGTCGCCTTGATGATGAACTCCTGAGCACCGAGCGCTCCTCGCCCAGTGCCCTCCTAAGGGAAACGTGCGGCGAAGCACACCTCCACATGGTGCCCAAGCACCTCCCTCGTGATGTTGGCTAGGTCTGAGGCCCTCCAAAAGAGAGCCTCGCCTGAGGAGGGCGCCGGGCGCGCCTTCCTATGCGTGGGAGGGAGGTGCCCCAGCTGTGGGCGCGGGTCCTGAGGTGGTGCCGCTGGAGACGCTGCTCTCCTGAAGCCCCAGGAGGAGTAGCCGCTTCTTCTTCTTTGGGATGGCCTTAGGAGGGTACATGATGCCTTCGTTGTCGGGGTCTTCGATCGCAGCGGCTTGGAAAGCGCGCTCAAGGGAGCACACTGCATCTCTTTCTTCGCAGGGGACCGTGATGATGCCTCCACTCCTGGGCATCTTGAGGATGTTGTAGCCGTGGTGGGTCACTGCCATAAACTTGGCCAGTGCTGGATACCCAAGGATGGCATTGTACGGTAGATGGATGTGGGCGACGTCAACGTCGATGAGCTCGGTGCAGTAGTTGTTATGCTGGCTGAAGGTGACAGGGAGGCAGACCTGCCCTATCGGGGTGGTGGAGCCATCGGTCACTCCTGAGAAAGGCTTGGTAGGCTGTAGCTAATCGTATGGCACTTGGAGGCTATCAAATGTCTCGACGGATAGGACATTGAGCCCTG
Source organism: Triticum urartu (assembly GCF_056163025.1). NCBI lineage: Eukaryota > Viridiplantae > Streptophyta > Magnoliopsida > Poales > Poaceae > Triticum > Triticum urartu. The sequence goes on along the minus strand of NC_141876.1, from coordinate 355,488,332 downwards.
TGCCGCCGTCGATGAGGGTCTTGGTGACTTGGACGTTCCTGATGACGGGTGAACAAAGCATCAGAAGGATGCCAGTGGTCGCCGCGCACTTGAGCTGGTCCGCCGAGCTGAAGGTGATGGCACACTTGGACCACCTGAGCGGGCGCGTGGCCTCGAGCCTAGGAAGGGTCGCGTTCACCTCACAAGCAAACTGCTGGAAGATGCGCTAGGAAGCTGGGGCCTGAGCACCGCCCAGGATGCAGGCGATAGCGCGCGGCTCCTGGAAGCCCCCAACCCCCTCATCCTGGTGGTGGTCGTCGTTCCTCCTCAGTGGTGGCGGTAGCGGAGGAAGGCCAGCATTGCCCTGAGGAAGGTTCTCATGAGGCTGGTCCCTCCAGGCGCTCTCGCGAGCCTGGTCCTGCCAGTGGTCCTCGCGGGGCTGGTCGTGCCACTCCTGATGGGGGCCACAGTCATCCTAGCGTCCCCCACTTCGTCCTCCTCCTCGGCCATAGCCCCGGTCATTGCACTTGGGGCGCCGACTGAAGCGTCCATCTCGAATGGCTCTGAGCTGTTGGCAGTCGTTAGTGTTGTGGTTGTGTACGTTGTGGAAGGCGCAGAACGGACGACTGTTTTTAGAAAACACGGGGTGGTCCCGGCCGTGCTTCAAGTTCGGCTCCACCGCGAGCATGGCTACTCCCTTGCGCTTAACGTCCTTGGCCTTGGCTTTCTTCTTTTCGGGGTCAGCAGCACAGAGCTCGAGGAGGGAGAGGCGCCCCTCCTTAGCTCTTGCGCACTTGGTCGCCATATTGAACATCTCCAGGGCCGAGCATAGCTCTTCGTGGATGGCGAGCTCCTCCTTCATCTTGACGTCGCAGACGTCATCGGAGAATGCGGAGATGATGGCCTCGTCTGTCACCTTAGGGATCTTGAGGCGGACGTTGTTGAAGCGTTGGATGTACTTTTGCAGGGTTTCCCCTAGTTGCTGCTTGATGCGCCACAGGTCGCCTACAACTGGCGGGCAGTCACGAGTACCCTGGAAATTGGCGATGAAACGCTCACGCATCTCGCCCCAGGAGGAGATCGATCCCGTGGGCAAGTTCAGGAGCCACGAGCGAGCGCCATCCTTGAGAGCCATGGGAAACCACTTTGCCGTGACTTTCTGGTTGCCGTTGGCTGCCTCGATGCTCAGCTCATAGAGCTGCAAGAACTCCGCAGGGTCGGGGGTGCCGTCGTAGTGAGGAGGCAGATCTGACTTGAACTTGCCTGGCCAAACGATGGTGCGCAGCTTGGGGGTAAAGGCTCGGTAGCCTACTGTGGTCACCGGAGCCCGTCGTGGCGGTGGAGTCTAGTCTTGGTACCCACGCACCGCCATGGAAGGCGGCGCACGGTCTTGACGAGGTGGCGCGGTGAGTGCTGGCGCGTTTTCTTGCGGTCGAGGGATCTCCTGGCAGATTATTTCTTCATGCGCGGCCACACGGCGTGGCGGATCATGCCGCAAGACCACGCGTCTTGGGGCAAGGACACCGTCTTGATGTGGAGGAAGCGGGGGCGCTCCGTGAGCTGCACGTCTCAGCACAAGGGCGCCATCTTGATGCAAGGGCGGTGGAGGCGCTCCGTGAGCTACGTCCCCCACGGCTGGAGGCGGGCGAGGCAGCGAGAGGGATGGTGCAGGAGAGCCCCCAGCGGCACTGACGAGCTCGGCGATGCGGTCCAGCCAGTCTTCGTAGAGGTCGTCGACCGGGCGGTAATGCAGGAGCTCGCGTGCCATGAGCAACGCGGCCTGCGCATCCGTGGGCACGCGACGAGCATGGGATGATGAGTCGACCGGAGTCTGCGATGGGGTGGTGGTGCGGCCGTCCCGCCACACAGAGGGCTGCAGCGATGACGCTTGCTGCTCGTTCCCTACCGGGCCGGTGGCGGCATTGGCAGCAGGTGATGGAGAACGGCGGGGAGGTCCGCCAATGGGCGCTGTCTGGGCAACGCGGCGCTCAGCACGGGCTTGGCGAGTGTCTGACATCGATGCGTTGGGGCCGTGGAACGTGGATCGACAAAGGGAAATCTTCAGGGCACCCCTACCTGGCGCGCCAAATGTCGAATTACAGGTTCTGGCAAACCCTTGAGGTTCGAACACTCGGGTGCGCACGAAGATCTTTCTCCCCCTAGCTCACGCTCTCGCAACGATCGCAAAGCCTAGCTCGCCGAACCCACGGAACAAAGGACACAAGAGTTATACTGGTTCGGGCCACCGTTGCGGTGTAATACCCTACTCCAGTGTGGTGTGGTGGATTGCCTGGTAGGCTGGGGATGAACAAGTACAAGGGAAGAACAGCCTCCCGAGGAGAGGTGTTCTTGAGCTCGATGAGCTTATGTGGTTGGGGATGATCTGAATGATCCGTCTCCAGATGAGCCGATCCTGACTCGATGGTGGCTAGCCCTATTTATAGAGGCCCGGGTCCTCTCCCCAAATTTTAGGTGGGAAGGGATCCCACAACGGCCAATTTGAAGGGTGACAACGAGTACAGGTTATCCTGACAAAAGGTGGTCTTCGCCTGCCAAAGGCTCTGGTGGTGACGCTGTTGTGGGCTCCGTGATGACCTCCATCTTGCTGTCCTGTTGGTCTTGGTCTCGTTGCACCGATATGGAAACCTTTGCCTGATGCCTCGGGACTCCTCGCCTGCGCCTGCCTCGTTAGCACCAAAGAGGAAACTGGCACTCTGCGGCCGCTGGCGCCCACCTGGCCTTGGTCGTCATGGGTCACGTCATGGGAACCTCACGAGGCGTCCCTTGCCTTGATCTCTCCGCTCCTGATGAGCCAGCCTCGTGAGGCTGCCCTTGAGGAGGTCTTGTGTCGTCCGCCTCACGAGGGTCTTGAGTGTTGGTTGATGAGGGTGGGCCGTACCAGGCCGCTGGAGGAGCCATGCCCTGGGCCGCAGGCAGGCAAGTCTGGGTACCCCCGTTCCCAGGACACCGATAGAAGTGTACCAGGATGTGCAATGATTCTAGCGTAACATGTATAATAATGATGAAAGGTGGTTGTGCCAATGTCATCTCTACAATGATGCAAAGCAATATGACAATGTACACGTATGTCATGAAAATGAAAAAGTGGAAGTTGCATGGCAATATATCACAGAATGGCTATGGAAATGCCATAATAGGTAAGTATGGTCGCTGTTTTGAGGAAGATATAAGGAGACTTATGTGTGATAGAGCGTATTATATCATGGGGTTTGGATGCACCGGCGAAGTTTGCAACAACTCTCGAGGTGAGAAAGGTCAATGCACGGTACAGAAGAGGCTAGGAATTTGCGAACATGTGAGAGTGCTTATAATCCATGGACTCACATTAGTCATAAGGAACTCACATGCTTATTGTGAAAGCCTCTTAGCCCTTGAAACAAAGTACCACTCGCATGCCGCTAGGGGGATAGATTCGGCGGAAACGACCCTCGCTCCCCCGGCCACCACTCATAAGGTAGACACTCAATTATAAATCATGCCCCAACTTCATCGCCAAACTAGAGGCTATACGTGCATGCTTCGGGAATCACAAACCTTAACATCAATATTTTTACTAAACCACAATCATCCGCCAGTACCCCCACATATAACCATCTTAATATCGCAAAACTATTGCAGGGAATCAAACGTATCATATTGCGTGATCTACATGAAAGTTTTTATTCTACCCCCCTTGAAGACCTATCCTTTACGGACTAGTCTTATAACCCATGCAATTTACCATTAATATTTAGTATACTCTCAAAAAGATTTAAGTGAAGCATGAGAGTGCAATAATTTCTATAAAATATAACCACCGTCGTGCTCTAAAATATATAAGTGAAGCACTTGAGCAACTGCCTAGCTCAAAAGATATAAGTGAAGCACATAGAGTATTCTAAGAAATCACGAATAATGTGTGTCCCTATCAAAAGTTGTGTCAGCAAATGATGATTGTGGAACACTAAAAATCAAACAAAGCAAAAACTACCATGGCACAAGACGCTCCAAGCAAAACTCATATCATGTGATGAATAAAAATATAGCTCCAACTAACATACCGATAGATTGTAGACCAAAGAGGGGATGCCTTCTGGGGCATCCCCAAGATTAGACACCAGGGTTCCTTGTGCATCCCCAATCTTAGGGTATTGCCACTCCTTATTCCTTCGTCCATTGTGATCTCACCCAAAACATGAAAACTTCAGCACACAAAACTCAACAGAAACCTCGTGAGATCCGTTAGTATTATAAACAAATCATAAACTTTAGTTACTATTATGAACCCATTCATATTTTATTATTGCATAATACCTATTGTATTGTAACTTCTCCATGACTTATACCTCCTTATATAATCCATAGCATCATCAAAACAAGCGAACTATGCAATAGAAAATAGAATATGTCTAAAACAAAACAGTCTGTAATGATCTAAACAGACAATATAATTATGTAACTCCAGAAATATCTGAAAACTTAGGACAACATCGGAAATTTGTATATCAATCATGTTCAAAAATTTCAGAATTTTATCACGTTCCGGTGAATTATAGTAATTCCAGCACTGGGCACAAAAGTTTCTGTTTTTTCACAGAATCTAGTCAACTATCAACCAAATCATCCCAAAGGCTTTAATTGGCACAAACACTTACTAAAACGTAAAGACAAAATCATAACGGTATAAATAATTGTGTCAGTACTTAAAAATAGAAAGAAAAAGCAAAATTGAAGATAACTATTGGGTTGCCTCCCAACAAGATTGTTTTACGCTCCTAGCTAGGTGTAAGATACTGTTTCAAGTATTATCATCTTTAGTTTTCACCACCCTGGATGGGCTTTACGCTTCCCATTAATTTCAGAAAATGAAGCAGTTTTATTATCTAGGGTATCAAGCCTCTTGTTGCAAACAGTAGGAAGGGAATTCATGCGATTGAGATTTGTACTAAGGGTTTTGAGTGGTTCATTAGACTTTTATAACTAAACCATTTTTTCTGCCTATTACCCAATTTTTCTAAAAATTGGATTCCTTCTTGTGTATAATTAAATCCATTTTGTGGGGGTGGAGTTCCAACTATCCCCTCTATTATTTCATTAGCAGCATTAACATCACTTTCAATAAAAATTGCATTTAGTGGCAAAATTTAGAAGTTGTCTATTAGGCATAGTGAACCCCACATAAAAGTTTCTAAGCAAGATTTTTATATCACCTTTTATGGTACAAATATGATAAGACTCCATTATTCTAAACCAAGCATCTTTCAGAATTTCACCTTGTTTCTTTCTAAAGTAAAGAACCTCAAAATCTAGGTAGAGCGAAGGAATAGTAGCACTAGACATGGTGACGAGCAAGCAAACAAGCAAACTGACAAAAAATATTTTTGTGCTTATTCATTTTTATGAGTAGAGGGAGATGAAAAAAGAGAGGCAAATAAAAAGTACAGCAAGTAGATGATAGTTTGGATGTAGGAACCTCACGAGAATTTGATGATGTCTCCCTGGCAATGACATCAGAAATTCTTCCTGCTACTTGTAACTTGCGATGGGATTTCCCCGAGGAGGAGGGGTGAAGTAGTATAGTAGAGACAAGTAATTCCCTCAGTGATAACCGAGGTTATCAAACCAATAGGAGAACCAAGCAAACTCCTCTAAGCAGGACCTACACACAAAAGCAAATACTTGCACCCAACGTTGGCAAGAGGGTCGTCAATCCCGTTGAACTAATTATTTGAAAGGATTAATTCTGATAGTGATAGATAGAAAAGTAAATCACAAAACAAAATAAAAGTAAATAAATTGTAGCAAGGTATTTTTAGTTTTGATAATAATATGATAAAGTAGACGTCGGGGGCCATATTTCTCACTAGAGGCTTCTCTCTTGAACACATAGCATACAATGGGTAAACAAATTACTGTTGGGCAATTGATAGAAAAGCGCATAGTTATGACATATTCATGGCAATGATCATGTATATAGGCATCACGTCCGCGACAAGTAGACCAACTCCTGCATGCATCTACTATTATTACTCCATCAATCGACCACTATCCACCATGCATCTATGGTATTAAGTTCATGACAAACAGAGTAACGCTTTAAGCAAGATGACATGGTGTAGACAGAGTAAAGCCAATCAATATGAATAAAACCCATTGTTTTACCCTTAATGGCAACAACACTATACGTGACTCGCTACCCTTACTATCTCTGGGTATGGACATTGAAAGATTGAACCCATTACAAAGCACCTCTCCCACTAAAGATAAATCAATCTAGTTGGATAAACCAAACAGATAGATCGGAGAGAAATACAAATCTATAAAAATTATGCATGATAAAGTTCAGAGAAGACTCAATTACTTTCAATGAGTAAACTGATCATAAACCCATAATTCATCAGATCCCAACAAACATGCCACAAAATAAGTTTACATCGGATAGAACTACAAGAAGATTGAGGAGAACATTGTATTGAAGATCAAAGAGAGAGAAGAAGCCATCTAGCTACTAGCTATGCACCCGTGGGTTTGTGCTAAACTACTCATGCATCATCGGAAGGCAGAAAGGAGGATCTAGAAGCCCTCCATGATCGATTCCCCCTCTGGTAGAGTACTGGAAAAGGCTTCTAGATGGGATCACGGAAGAACAGAAGCTTGCGGCGGCGGAAAAAGTCTTTTGTGTGGCTCTCTATTGGTTTGGAAATATTTGGAAATTTAGGGTCGGAATTGGGTCAAACAAAGCTACATGGGGCCTACGAGCTTAGGGGCACGCTGAGTGAGCTCGTGGCCCTCTCATATATCTTTTGGCCTCCTCCTGAAGCTTCTAGGGTCCCTTCAGGTCTAGAAAAAATCACCTTAAAGTTTTATCGTGTTTGGACTTCGTTTGGTATTGGTTTTCTGAAAAACCCAAAACAAGCAAAAAAAGCAACTGGCACGCGGCACTGCGTTAATAGGTTAGCTCCAAAAAATGACATAAAATAGCATATAAAGGCATATAAAGCATCCAAGATTGATAATATAATAGCATGATACAATCAAAAATTATAGATACATTGGAGGCATATCAGCTGGCACTTGATGCCTTCATTTTCTTTTACGGTGGCAACATAGAGAAATAGGAGTGTCATTCTAAAATTTGGAACTATTCTGGGTTCGTTTGGCCTTTTTATACATTAATTAAGTTTTTAGGCATTTAATGTGCATAATTCAAATATGAATTGTAGGCACATGGTCCAGTGCACCAAAGTTGGTTGAAAAATCATAAATGTGTCATTGGGTGAATTTTTAGGTCCTATGCAAGAAATGGGAATGAATTTCAAACATCTCTCATCGTGGCTTGACCGATAAGATTGAGAAACTTGGTTTTTAAATTCCTTTAAATCCAAACATCGCCTGAAAATCATGATACTTGGCATGGTGTCTTCTCATTTCACCAACATGTTGTGGTCAAAAAATTGTCCGATTTGGGAAAACTTTTGGTATAAGCTTTTTACAAACCGGAGCTTCTCTCAAGAAGCCTCATGGTTCTGATAGGGATAGTGTCACCTTTGTGGGCGAAACGACATACGGTGCCTCTTCATGCCTTGATTTTTTATAGAGGCAACATACACCAATAGGGGTGTCGTGCTAAAATTAAAAATTAGTCCGTTTTTCTCTGGCCTTTTTATACATTAATTGAGTTTCTTAGGCATTTAATGTGCATAATTTAGATTTAAACTAAAGACACATGCTCCAGCGCACCAAAATGGGTTGAAAAAACATATATGTGTCCTTTGGTGAATATTTAGGTCCGATGGAAGAAATGGGAATGAATTTCAAACATATGGGCGTTGTGGCTTGGCCGAAAACATTGAGAAGCTTGGTATTTAAATTCGTGTAACTCCAAAACTCGTGTGAAAATCATGAAACTTGGCATGTTGTCTTGACATGGCACAAACATGGTGTGGTAAAAAAAATTCCGCTTTGCGAAGGCGCACACATTAACAACCAACAAAGTCAGTTTGGAACAAAGAGCTGCCATGTTACAATCAGAAACACAAGTATTATTGAAACCATGGGCATTCTACTAACCATCTATGTGCAGCCCCGTGTCCCCATTTATATTGGCTAGGAGGCGCCGTGTGGGGTAGGTATTTGAGTAGACGGGAGGTGTGATGCCCTCGATTTAGTCATACCCTAATCATACACACAAATGTGTAGGATCAAGATCAGGGACTGACGGGAAGATATCACAAAACAACTCTAGACACAAATCTATCCCTAATAATAAAGCACGGATTGACTCCGCGGGTTCACCGTCACAATATGCTTTCTTCTCATGTCATAATACATTTTTACAATTTGTATAAACAAAATCGTAATATAAACGAGGTGGTACTAATTTGGAGTCCGCACGTAAACAAAAGTTTCCTCTGTTTATTCCCTGCCGTATATGATGTGTATTAGGCCTACCCTATGCTCTTTTGGGCCTCATCCACGGCCAGTCTAGCACTCTTCCGATCCCAAAAAGACCAACACGTCAAGCTGCACAATAGAGGGCCAAGTGGGCTTCTAATCAGCCTTTTCATGTTAGTTTACTCATTAAAAATATAGCGCCGGATGACCAGAACTCCTTGCCTACGTGTGTTTGCCTGCCGCTACGTACATGCATGCCTGGCTCGCGTGTGTGTGGTGCACGTGCATGCTGTTGCTGCTGATTGCCACACTAGAATATGATTCGTATTTTAAAGTTCTTACAAATTAAACTGGCTATTTGTTATTTCTCCTGTACAATAGGAGAGATATCGATATGTTTTTCTAGAAAAAGAAGAGTATGAATTCAAGGGCCGTGCTTCGTCTATTCTGTGGTACGCCGTCATACAACACGAGTATTTTTTCGGAACGGTGACAAAAGATTTACCTCATCGATTAATTACAACATGAGTACTATATTCTATGCGATCAGATTATGAACGGGGTAAAAGGCCGCTATAAAATATATTTGCCACTGTTGGAATTCAAACTCGCAACCTCCCTGTCCTGTAATTAATCTGCTACCAACTGAGCTAGCCGAGTGTTTTGATTAATCCCACCTCGCCACTTTATATCTCATCCTCCTAATTTATGTAGGATTTCAGCCGATGTTGCAACGTGTAGCAAGATAAATAATAATGAAAGAAAAGGATTTGAGATGGGGGATACTGATAAGGAAAGCCTTCCACGCGCAAAGCAAATTTGAGAAAGAAATTTGTGTGGCAAGTGAAATAATAAGGAAGGAAAAGGAATTGAGACGGGGGATAATAAGGAAAGCAATCCACACCGAGGCAAAGGATTGGAGAAGGAAATTGAGATAGGAAATAGCAAGGAAAGCGCTAGAATAAATTAAGAGGCTTTCGTTCGAGGAGTATAAGTAAAGATCCTGTCAAGAAAAAAATTATAAAGGAAAGAGGGTTGGGTATTTAAATTAAATCAACTGGATTTCAGGGAGGTATTAAACGAACTATTTTGGTGTATTGTATGTGCGTGCTTGTGTGTTCCAGCCGGCCGCAAAGATCAATCAACTTGTGTATGTGTCCAGAAACTGTTGGTCACATTATGAACTCTGGGTAATGTTGATCGGTATAAGGCCGGGAGAGGGAATAATAAGAGGACAGACGAAGGGATGCCGATCCTTTTGGTTGATTTTGTTTTGCTTTTCCTTGATGAATGAAATCAACTATTTTTGGTAATATAATTTTCTTAGTTAACAGAGGTAAACCATCCACAACATGCCAAATATGTGGATTGATTTCATGTGAACCGACCTACTGGAAGATTTTATTCCCTTTTTGCCAACTTCATGAATCAATTCTGGTAGCTTCAGTCGAATAGTTCTAGATTTTTCAGCAATTCATCTCATCTAGTAGTTTGATAGTTTTTTTATAGACTAGAAACAATCTTATCATATTTATTTACCATTCCAAAAAAAATAATTTGTGTACCACACTGAAAACAATTGAATGTTGATGTAATGTCGAAGTTCACCATCCAATCCAAGCATCTTGAAAGATAAGCCTCACTATTCAAATGAATAAAAATACTATTATAATTTTTAAAGGAGTTAAACCATTTACCACAAAAAAGAATTAATCAGTTAGAATCTGACCCAACATAACTGAGCCAGCTATTACTTTTAAAATGTGGTGGTGCTGAAATAGGGAGGTGCACATTCTTGAGGTCTTAGGACTTGCTCGTTAGGGATATGTGATATTATTTTTCTCCTATTGCAATGCACGGGCATGTTTTGCTAGTTAAAATAATACAAGCATTGTATTACAAGCCAGGGACCTCGAGGGCTCGAATACATAAGCTCGAATACACAAGAGTCAGCGAAAGCAACAATATCTGAGTACAGACATAAGTTAGACAAGTCTGCCTAAGAAGGCTAGTACAAAAGCAACAACGATCGAAAAGGCAATGCCTCCTGCCTGGGAGCCTCCTAACTACCCCAGGTCATCAACGCCTGTCACGTAGTAGTAGGCACCCTTGGGGTGGTAGTAGTCATTAGTGGTGTCGTCTGGCTCCTGGGATCCATCATCTGGTCGCAACAATCGGGTATGGGGGAAAAGAGGTAGCAAAGCAACTGTGAGTACTCATCCAAAGTACTCGCATGACTTACATCAGATCTAAACTAATATGCATCTGTATCAAAGGAATGGGATGTATCTGTGGACTAAACTGCGGAATGCCTGAAGAGAAGGGGAAAGCCTAGCCTATCGAAGACTAGCATCTTCAAGCACCTCCAAGCATCTTGCAGCATCAGAAGAGATAAGAGTGGCATATTATAATATTAGTAAGTATGTTGTAATATTGCCTAGAGATCACTTCCTTGACTCCCTGCGAGGAAACAACCCCGGAGCCATCATATCCATTACATGCCTCAGCATCTAGTATCTAGTTCTAGTTGTATCGATCGGGATACAACTCCGAGCGTCCGTTACCATGGAGATGGCTATTCAAATAGATAGACTACTTCCCTGCAAGGGTGCACCAACTTACCCAACACGCTCGATCAACTTTGGCCGGACACACAATCAGGTCATGACCAGCCTCGGCCCATCAATACACCACAGTCCTTCCTAGGCTCAACAGAGAGGCCAGCACGCCGGTCTACATCCTAAATGCGAAGGGGTCATGGGCCATCGCCCTTTGCAATCATGCACATTGCGTACGTGGCCGGTGAGCAGACCTAGCCTATCTTATACAAGGCGAGGCATTCCAGTCCAACCCGGCGCGCGCCGCTCCATCGCTGGCGTCCATTGAGCTTTCGGCTGATACATACGTCGCAGAGTGCCCATACTTATTCCTACATGGTGTTTAGTGCGAAAAAGCCCAGAGGCCTACTCGGATCAAATATCCAAGCTTTAATGTTTTGATAGTGCGGTAACGATCAATGATCCACGATATGTGGTCCCGTCGCCCCGTCTCATGGACTTGCGGCAAGGGCTAAGAATGCCCCACCGCGCCGCATGGAAATCTTGCGGGTATCCTCCAGATCAAGCCGACTTCACATCACTCGTGGGTACCCCTCGGGGCCGACCCGATGTCATCATGGTTCTATGGTAAGTCAAAGTAACCGTGTGTTTGAAACAACAAGGGGGGGACTGAGGAATCACCCTCGATGGATTCCCACTCGATGTAACCATCAAGGTGGACTTGGAGGAATCACCCTCGTTGGTCCACACTTGAGGGCTTGCACGACAGAGTCATTATCGGGAGTGGTCAAGGAGGAATCACCCTTGATGGCCACGACCGAATAGCTACACTACAGGGTTAACATCAAAAGTGCTGATGAGGTATCACCCTCGGCACATCGATAGTAAGTCTGTAGAGTCGTACAACTAAGGCGGATGATGTGCGGTGTCGGGGCCTGGACATAAAGCAGGGGCGACTGGGACAAGGTGGGGGTCATTGATGGATCTCTAACCAACCTATACTAAGGAGTTTAGAATAAGCAGGTATGCTATGAAAGCAGGTAACAAAAACAGGCTATGCATCAGAATAGGATCATACAAAAGGCAGTAGCAGTTCTAATGCAAGCATGAGAGGGAAAGAAATGGGCCATATCGGAATGCTTAAGGGGGGTTTGCTTGCCTAGAAGCTCTGTAGACAGAAATGGACCCTCGAAGGTGAAGTAGTCGATCACTTGATCAACAGCGATCTCGGGGGGTCTACCGGAAAAGAAGTAATGACGGGGAACACAATAAATAATAGAGCGACCAAATACATCACAAAGCAAGACACGTCACTATGCGGTGCTAAGGGTGACCTAACGCAAGGCTACACATTGCAGACGGAGCGGGTTAAATATCTAGGAATATTTTTCGGGCTATGAGCATTTATTGGTTAGATGAATCAGAGGGGACGGATCCATGTTCGCTATGGTAGAGGCACGTGCAGATGAATGGGTGACATATTCAGATTCGTCACATTTTTCCGCATAACTTTCATATATAAAACTTTTTCATCGGAGTTACGGTTTAATTTCTATTAATATTCAAAGATTTAAACATTTACCATGTTTTTGAATTTACTTTTATTTATTTTTAAAACTCTAATTCCTAGGTGCACCCGGTGCAGCGCACACACAGGTGCACCAGTGGCTGACCAGCGGGCCCCTATTGCCCTGGTCAACGGCCCAGTCAGCTGGTCAACTGGGGGCGTGGGGCCCAAAGTCAGTGGCACACGAAGTGCCACACCGTCGCCCTGTAAGCGCTAGGCGCGGCTGCAGACGACGGGCCTTGCGGCAGGGAGCGGGCACGACGCCGGCAGCGGCAGGCCGGCCCGGCCGCCAGGGACAGTCACCGGAGGCATGGGGCTACAGAGGCGATGGCGCTTGGCGGCGGGGCAAAGGAGGAGGCAGACATTGGCGACGCGGGGCGGGGTGTGGGTGTGCGCGCGTGCGGGTGGCTGCGACGAGCGGAGACAAAGGAGCGGCAGCGGTTAACAACAGGGGGTGCGGTGGGTGCGGTGCGGTGGCTGACACGGCCGAGGGCGTGGTCAAGCCACGGCCAGGGACGGTGGACACGGCGTCTGCAGCAGGTGGAGCGGGGGAAAGTGCGCTGGCGACCCCAGGCGGCTGCGGCTTGAGCAGCAGCAGAAATGCACGCATCGGTGATCAGCAATGGCACGAGCGCGGGGTTGGGGACACGCACCGCGTAGCCAGAGTGTGATCGTAGCGCGGGTAACAACAGGGCAGGGTCGCGGTGATCGCGAGGTCAACGTGAGCCTCGTGCACGAGCAGGACAGCGGCAAACGACGGTGTTGTCGATGGGGGATAAGGGGGGTTGATGAGGCTCACTGGCAGGAGGTGTAAGTGCATCTAGTGCCACCCCTAGTTGGTTTTGGAGTATTGGCGACAAACTTGGTTGAGGGACTAATGTGTTTGTCAGAATTGCAGGATAACACAGGTGGTAGTCCCTCATTGATTCGGTTTACCTACCAGAGATGACCCCTAAAAATGTGTGAAGACATTGAAGACAATGGTGGTATGTGAAGAGATTCACATTCAAGACTATGACATGAGCAGGCATCGCATGAAGACTATGGATTGCGAAGACATAGTTGTTTCGTAGTTTCCTTTTCTTCTTTGTTGAGTCATAGGAAGCACCATACTGTTAAGTGGGATTCAAGTGAACAAAGTCAGAATGACTGAAGTGATGCTCAACCTAATCATATGTCTTCGAGCGAAGACAATGAGAGCAAATCTCATCTAGAGCTGAATGGGTCAGCTTTACTTATAGCCCAAGTCAAGCTGTCGCGTGTGTTTGAAATCTTACCGTTGGACACGTGTCGGTTCCATAGTGACCCAGGGTCATTTTGGACAAATCAGGTCGGGTTGCCTCCTGGCTATAAATAGCCCACCCCCTACACCATAAATTAGTGGCTGCTCAGAGTTAGTGCACGGCTTTTGTCGTTTGAGAGCAACCCACCTCCGAAGCCTTTGAGAGAGAAATCCTTGTGAGGACAAAGCCCTAAACACCCAGAGCCAAAGAGTGTTAGGCATCACTGAAGACTTTCTATCTGAGTGATCTGAGGACTTGTTACACTTGAGGACTGTGAATCCTCCAGCAGGTTAGGCTTCGCATTCTGAGCATCCAAGAGTCATTGCGGATCGCCGGTGAACAAAGTCTGTGAAGGTTTGGAAGTCTACCTTGAAGACTTACTAAAGTGATTGAGCGAGGACTGTGTTTCCTTAGCTCAAGGGGAATAAGGTGAAGACGCGGTCTTCTGAGTTGAATCTCAGCCTCCCTAACCAGACGTACAGTTGTCACAGCAACTGGAACTTGTCCAACAAATCCCTGTCCTCACCAAGCAACTGGTTCTATCTTTTACTTCTCTTACTTACTGTTTGTCTTCGTGAAGTCATTTCCTTCCTGCATGATCTGACGGACTTCACTGTGTGACGACTGTTGTTGTTTGGCTTCATACTATGTTCCATCCTGATCCATACTACCTAGCTGCTGATAGTCTTCGTGCTTATACTTCATTGCTTAGTTGACTATGGCTTGTCTAGTGTAGTCTACCTTCCGCTGCATATCAATAGGTTCATCTCTACTGTTTGTTTTCAAAGCCCCCGTGTTTTGAATACTTTCTTAAAAATCGCTTATTCACCCCCCTCTAGTCGATAACTAGCACTTTCAATTGGTATCAGAGCAAGGTGCTCCCTTGTTCTGTGTGATTCGGTTTAACCACCTGGAGTTTTAGCTATGTCGACTGCAGGGATAATCAAAGTCTCCACTGCGTGCCCTGTCTTCGATGGCACTGATTACCCCTACTGGAAGAATCAGATGCACATGCATCTTGAAGCCATTGATGTCGACCTCTGGTATGTCGTCAAGAATGGTGTTCCCAAGGCCAGTGAAGGTGTCACCCTGCTGATGTCAAGAAGTTCATTCAACTGGATTCTATTGCCAAGAACATCATCTGTGGTCATCTGACCAAAGGATAGTATGGTCGTGTTAGTGCTCTGGAAACTGTGAAGCTAGTCTAGGACTGGCTCTCCAAGGTCAACGAAGGTGTCTCAACCCAGAGAGACTCAAGGATCAGTGTTCTCCGCAACCTCTTCAACCGCTTCAAGAGACATGACAATGAGAATGTTCACCTGACGTTTGATCGCCTCACTGGCATGACAAATGAGCTTCATGCACTCGACGCCACTGAGATCACCAAGAATGAAATCGTCAAGACACTCTTGAGATCACTCGATAGCTCATTTGACACCTTGCCCCTGATGATTCAAGACGCCCTGACTTCAAGACTCTCGATCTATCTGACATACTTGAGAGGCCCGACACACATGAGCTCCAGTTATCTGAGAAAAGAGATATCTATGGTCCCAACTATGGACGAACTCGTGCTTTGAAGGCAAAGCTTGTTTCCTCATCTAAAGAAGAATTTGACTACAATTCTGAGGATCCTGAAGACATTGGAAAGGAACTTGCCATGCTAGTGAAGAAGTTCCAGAGGTTCACCAAGAACAAAGGCTCCAGACAATCTTCAAGATCCAGCTCAAGAAATGATGAAGCTTCCTCCCGTGACTACAAGAAGAGAACGTTCCACAAGTGCAAGAAACCTGGTCACTACATCTCTGAATGTCCTCAGTGGGACAATGAGAACAACAACAAGAAGAAGAGCAAGGAATATGATTCTGATGACAAGAAGAAGAAATCCTCAAAGTCTTCTTCCAAGTCTTTGTCGATGTCTTCATCACACAAGAAGAGCTCATCCAGCAAGGCTCATGCGTTTGTTGGCAAGGAGATGGATTCAGAGGAGGAGTCTGCATCTGAGGAGGTGGAGGTGGAGTTTGATGAGGAATCGGATTCAGGCGTGGCAAGCCTGACTCTAGCTTCAGCATTCGTCGCCAAGTCGATCTTCAACACTGAAGACAATGACCTCGTCACCAATGCTGATGCTAATGATGAGGATGACTGAGGGAGTCTTGGATTAGGGGGTCTCCGGACAGCCGGACTATCTCCATTGACCGGACTATTAGACTATGAAGATACAAGATTGAAGACTTCATCTCGTGTCCGGATGGGACTCTACTTGGCGTGGAAGGCAAGCTAGGCAATACGTATATGGATATCTCCTCCTTTGTAACCGACCTTGTGTAACCCTAACCCTCTCCGGTGTCTATATAAACCGAAGGGTCTTAGTCCGTAGGACAACAATCACAACATACAATCATACCATAGGCTAGCTTCTAGGGTTTAGCCTCTCTGATCTCGTGGTAGATCTACTCTTATAACACCCATATCTTCAATATTAATCAAGTAGGACGTAGGGTTTTACCTCCATCAAGAGGGCCCGAACCTGGGTAAAACTTTGTGTCCCTTGCCTCCTCTTACCATCCGGCCTAGACGCACAGCTCGGGACCCCCTACCCGAGATCCGCTGGTTTTGACACCGACATTAGTGCTTTTCATTAAGAGTTCCGCTGTGCCGTCGCCACCAGGAAGGATGTCTCGTCCCGTCTTTAAAGATGACACTATCGCTGAGGGACCTCTGGCTATCGGCCAAACTCTCCGGCTAGGTGGTTTTCTTATGACCGCCTGTTCGGCCGCTGCGCCGACGATGACTTCTCGGGTCATCAAAAGCAATCTTCATGTCAACTCGGAACTCACCGAGCAGGTAGATCCAATGGAGCTCTCTTCCCTGAACGAGCTCTTGGATCGCATAGCCGCCCTGGGAGTCGCTACAGACTACGATCAGGTTGGGCCTAAACCCGTTCTGAGAGAAATTAACTCTCCCCAGGTCACCCATCATGCTGTAGTGGTGGAAGAACAATGCGGCAACCCTTCATCCACCTTAAGGACTAGCTACGTCCGGATTCCCGATCCCTCCAAGCCGGATACCCGCGGAGGGGAGGATGTCACTCAAAGCCTGAACCCAGAATCAGGCAGCGGGCTAGATTTACCGGAAAACATCTAAGAATCCAAACTTTCGAGTTCGGAAACTCCTTGGCCACTGAGCCTCAGATTGGGTTTGGATTCGGATTCAATTCCACCCACCCACCCAAACATACGCGATCTATCCCAAATTAAGCAAGAGCCCGAAGAAACAGTACACCATTACTGGGCCAGATTCCTCCTGGTCAAGAACAGGATAAAGGACTGCCGCGAGGAAGACGCAATTTCATTCTTCTGCAGTAATTGCACGGACAAGGGAATCCTCAACGCCATAAGTCGTCGCGAAATTACACGCTTTGCCGACTTGGTGTCCATAGTACGAAAGTACTGTGTGATGGAAAGCGCCTGGAAAACCGAAATAAAATTTTGGGATAATCCGGCCCTGAATACAAACCCAGTCCGAAATAAAAGGGTACATTATCACAATACACCTGGGTTAACTACCAAAAAGAAAAGGCCCTCTATGGGGCAAGGAACCATACTGGAGGGATGGCTCAACGGACCCTGCAAAATTCATAGTACAGTGAATGCGATACCAACACGCAGCCTTAGAGCATGCTGGATACTCCGGCAGGTGGCCAAAAGTGGTGAGGATCTACTCCTCCCAAAAACCACAGAGCACCACCCCGAGGACAACAATACGGTCTTAACGGTCTTTGAGACCTTCGCGTCAAATAATAGACGTAAGCGAACACTCCGCAGCACATCCAAAATATGCCACATAGCAGAAACAAATCCTTGGAGCGACACGGCTATTACCTTCAATGTTAGTGACGAACCTAAATGCCGAACAGCTCGAGTACCAGCCGCACTGGTCCTCTGTCCAATTGTGGATGGCTTTCGACTCACCAAGGTACTCATGGACGGCGGCAGCGGATTAAACCTCATCTATGAGGAAACTCTTCAAAAGATGGAAATAGACTGGAGCCGCATTAAGCAAAGCAGCACAACCTTTAGAGGAATCATCCCCAGTCGGGAAGCACGCTGCACTGGAAAAATCACACTAGACGTGGTATTCGGCACGCCGGATAATTACAGGTCCGAAGAAATTACATTCCAAGTGGCCCCGTTCAGCAGCGGATACCACGCTCTATTAGGGCGGGAGGCGTTTACAATCTTCCAAGCCATACCCCATTACGGGTACATGAAGCTCAAAATGCCTGGGCCCAATGGAATCATCACTCTTGTTAGTGATCCGGACATAGCACTCAGCGCCGAAAATAAGACAGCTGCACTGGCCCTTGAGGCACTATCCGAAGCCCTAGCGGCCGAAGAACTAACTGCGTTGTGCTCCACGGTGAACAGGGACGACGTGATACTCGATAGAAGATCCAAGTCCACCTCCTTTAAGCCGGTGGACGAAATAGTCAAATTCCAAGTCCATCCAACAGACCCTACAAAAACAGCTTCCATCAGGGCACAATTAAACCCTGATGTCGACGCCGCACTGCGAGAGTTCCTACGCGAGAACTGGGACATTTTTGCCTGGCACCCTTCAGACATGCCAGGAATCCCACGCAGGCTGGGTGAACACAGCCTAAACATCCTAAAAGGATTCAAGCCAGTCAAGCAGGCTCTTCTACGTTTCTCCGAACCTAAAAGACAAGCCACGGGAGAGGAACTAACCAAGCTATTGGAGGCCGGGGATTCAGCAGAGACATAAAACATCTAGACTGGCTAGCAAACCTGGTGATGGTACCAAAGAAGGACAAATCCTGGCGCTTGTGCGTCAATTTTAAGGACCTTAACAAGGCCTGCCCAAAGGATCCCTTCCCCCTCCCCCGCATTGATCAAATCATCGATGCTACCGCAGGACACGATTCATTGTGTTTCCTCTACGCATACTCCGGCTACCATCAAATCAAAATGGCAGAGCCAGACCAAGCCGCAACGGCATTCATCACACCATACGGCCCATTCTGCTTCAACACAATGCCCTTCGGGCTAAAAAATGCCGGTGCAACATATCAGCGCATGATTCAGACATGCCTGGCAAACCAGATCGGCAAAACAGTGGAGGCATCCGTGGATGACGTCGTCATTAAAACCAAGCATGTTGAAACTCTAGTAGACGACTTGAGGCTCCCATTCGACAACCTCTGAACATATGACATCAAGCTCAATCCGGAAAAATGCGTTTTTGCCGTACCAGCAGGAAAGCTCCTGGGATTCATTGTCTCCAGTAGAGGTATCGAAGCTAATCTGGCCAAAATTCGAGCGTTGTCACAGTTGGCTACCCCAACAGACCTCAAACAAATACAAAAATTAACTGATGCGTGGCGGCTCTAAGCCACTTTATCTCCCGCTTGGGAGAAAAGGCATTACCCCTTTATCGCCTCCTCCGGCGCACCGAACACTTTGAGTGGACGGACGCCGCCACGGCCGGACTCAACGAAATAAAGGCCATATTGGCAACAAACCCAGTCCTGGCCGCGCCAAACATTGGCGAACCAATGCTATTATACATTGCGGCAACTCATCAAGTAGTAAGCGCAGTGCTTGTCGTCGAGCGAGAAGTGGACGGACACAAATTTCCCCTTCAAAAGATGGTTTACTACGTGTCCATTGTCCTTACTCCATGCAAATCACGGTACCCGCATTATCAAAAGATAGCATACGCGGTATTCATGGCATCCCGGAAGCTGCGACACTACTTTCAAGAGTGTTCGATATTGGTAGCCTCGGAAGCACCACTTAACGATATTATAAACAACCGCGACGCGATGGGCCGGATTGCCAAATGGGAAATTGAGCTCCTCCCATTCAACATAACTTACAAGCCACGGCGAGCTATTAAATCGCAAGTTTTGGCTGACTTCGTCGCTGAATGGACGGAAGCCGAACTCCCTAAAGAGTATGGCACATATTCAAACTGGATCATGCACTTCGACGGCTCCAAAATGTTGGCTGGTCTGGGGGCTGGCGTCATTTTGACATCCCCAACAGGAGACACCATTCAATACATACTGCAGATAATGTATACGGACTCCAACAACGCAGCCGAATATGAGGCCCTTCTACATGGTCTCCGGATGGCAGTATCCATGGGCATTCAACACCTAAAGGTGCGCGGGGATTCAAACCTCGCGATATCCCAAATAAATGGAGACTTTGAAGCCAAGGATCCAAAAATGGCCGCTTATCACAATGCCGTCCTAAAAATGTCAGCTCGGTTCGAGGGGCTCGAATTTCACCATGTGGCTCGGGAAAACAATCAGGCAGCGGATATCCTCGCCTGCATTGGCGCAAAACGCGACGCGGTCCCTCCCAATGTTTTTCTGGAAAGGCTTTTCAAGCCATCCGTAGCATGGGAAGGGGACACTGGTAACAATAGTCCAGACCCGGCCAAAATACCCGATACCGAACTATCTGACAATCGGAGGCTCCGCCACTGAAATAACACAATCAGCCCACAAAATAATGGCCATTATTGCCCCGTGGACAGAACCATTCCTGGCCTACCTAATTAGATAGGAACTTCCAGAGGACCAAAATGAGGCACGTTGCATAGCGCAGCGATCCAAAGCCTACAGGGTCCACGAGGGAGAATAGTACGAAAAAGCACTACCGGAGTCCTTCAAAGGTGCATCTCCGAAGAGGAAGGGCGGAATCTTTTGGCAGAAATTCATGCCAGACTCGGCGGCCATCACGCCGAAGCCCGGGCTCTTGTAAGCAAGGCCTTCCGCACAGGATTTTATTGGCCAACGGCCCGGGTAGATGCACAGGACTTGGTCCAACACTGCACCGGTTGCCAGCTCTTTGCAAATCAAAGCCACATGCCACCCACCGCCCTCCAAACGATCCCCATTACATGGCCCTTCGCGGTCTGGGGGCTTGACATGGTCGGACCCCTTAAAGGGGGAACCCACAAGAAAAATACTTATTGGTCATGGTGGATAAATTCACCAAATGGATAGAGGCTAAACTAGTAAAAACAGCTGAATCCGGACCGGTGATAGATTTCATATCCGGGGTTGTACACCATTACGGCGTCCCCCACAACATCATCAGAGATAACGGCACGAACTTCACGGCCGACGAGGTAAAACTCTGGTGCAGCAAAATGGGCATCAAGCTCGATTACGCTTCAGTCTATCACCCACAAACCAACGGTCAAGTTGAACGAGCAAATGGTCTTATAATGAGCGGCATTAAACCCCAATTAGTGCGCTCCCTAATGGAGTCCGATACGCACTGGGAGAGGAGCTTGACTCCGTACTCTGGGGACTGTGGACCACGCTGACTCGTAGTACCGGATATACACCATTTTTATGGTGTACGGCGCAGAGGCAGTCCTGCCCTGTGACATAATTCATGACTCACCTCGAGTGAGCATGTACGAAGAAAGAGAAGCCAAGCTCGATCGGTAGGACGGTCTGGACACATTGGAGGAAGAGCGCAATGTAGCCAAAGCCCGTTCCGCATTTTACCAGCAGCAGGCTCGCAGATACCAAAGCAGAGAAGTATGGGCCAAAACTTATAACATTGGCGAACTAGTTCTACGGCTGCCGGATAAGAAAAAGAACAAGCTCGAGCCCAAATGGGAAGGTCCCTTCATTATCGACCAAGTTCTGACCGGTGAAGCGTACCGACTGCGGAATGCATCGACCAGTCAACTCGAGCCGAACCCATGGAACGCAGCCAGGCTTCGAAGATTCTACGCTTAGCTCCGAACTTTATGTTAGTCCCCTCCCTTCGTCCATTTTTTGCATATGCATCATCTATCTTGTTTCCCTTTCTTTCTTTTTATTTCCGTAGGCCTTCAAGGATCACCTTGTGCCTCACTCATACATCATAGATGCGCTAGCCGCACTCTTCGTACCTGGGGGCTTCTCTCACAGAAGCTTAAATTATTTACCTGGGCCCAACGCCCAACACATGTGTTATACTTCCGCATCTACCTTTTTTCACCATTATATGCATCGATATGACTTAAGTTTTGGCCAAGCTGGGTTGCCTGGCTCTTGTATTTATGCCCTAGGTTCCCGTTAATTCGGCTAGGGCATAAGGGGAGCACCTCTGCATAAGACTAGCGTTCTTAAGAGAATATTCAGTCGGTGAACAAAAGATGACTTTTATTTATTATCCATATCTGCCCCCAGACGTTTTCACTGCACTTCCTGTCGCAGTCCGGACATGCACTTTAGGGCATGCCTACCCAGGGAAAGGAACCCTTAACGGAACTATTCTCTCTGGAAGATGTTTCTTACTACCCATGTAATGTAACATAACTAGTTGGGCACTTGTCTGATAAAGCACTAATGACCCCTATGCCTGGTCTCCACGCATGCCCCGGTTCTTATATAACTGAGAGGGTATTCGGATACACTCCGGACTGTCGGGTCCCGAGGTTGAAGCGAAAAGTTCCACCACGACAAACGATCTACAATCCGGCTAGAAGACATCATATATGTCACTTTAAAATTACAGTCAATTTGACTGGCTGAATTCCTCTTCAATGCCCTCCAATAGGCTATCTAGTCTACAGTCATGTTGGGAATACTTTGCGGCCAATTCTACTTGGCCGTACACTAAATTCACAGGGATCTCCTTGCCATCAGGCCCCACAGGTCCGACTTCGGCCATGTGGTTCGGGTTAGCCTTCGTGTACCGTGTCTTCACCATTGCCCAAGCTTCCCTGGCGCCCTGACGGCAGGCCAGTATCTTCCATAATCGGAAACGCCGCCATGCTCCCTTCAGCTTTTCTGCAAGCTCTCCAAGGCCTTCGGGTATGGAGACGGACGGCCACAAGGCCTGGGCAACACCTTGCATCACCTGCCGAACTCGTTCGTGCAACTGTGTGAGCTCGGGAAGAAGATCACCGGTTGAACTAGGCATCTCCTCGGTAGGACGACCTGTTAGCATACCTACAGACATAACTCTGTCAGCCAGCTTCCTCGCCGAACTCTTTTTCAAAGTTCGTTCAAGCACTTACTAAATATGCCGCGTCGAAGCCGCCAATTCTCCTTAACGGAGTCCGACAGTTGGGCACGAACATCTTTTAGTTCCACGCCCAGCTTGGTGTTGGCATCTTGGAGATCATTCTTCTCCTGCCTCACCCTTGTAAGCACGCTCTCACCGGCCTTCAGCTGGCGTATGAGCTGTTGCTTATCCGGATTCACTCCAGCGTCATCTGCAATTTTATTGTCAGATCTGCATATAAAGCCGCAGTCTAATATGATACTTATCATTTGACGGATACGATACCAGAGGGGGTCTCTTTGGGCTCCCCTACTACGGCCATTGCGGCCTAGAGTTGGGCTTTGCACTCTTCCAGCTCCTGGTACAGTTGAGTATTCTTTTCTGTAAGAACCTACATAACAAATGATCCTTAAATCAGTTATCCTAACTGTTTCAAGTCTCAGGGGCTACTGATATATATAATCATCAAATTTTCTCACCCGTATGTCTTTTACATACTGCTCCGTGGCTCTGGCTAGACCATTTTGAGCGGCATGGAGGTGCGCGTCTCCCGAGTTGAAGGCATTCAATGCCTCTTGGGAGAAACAAGCGTCACGAAGAACAGTCCGGCGACGCCTGTGGTTCATCGAACTTTCCACCTCAGAATGGGTGGCGGACAGTCTATCCGTATCCTCTGTCGGAGGAGCACCCGGCGCATGCCTTGTACTCGTTCCCACCTCTGAGTCCGGCCTTGGAGCCTGGCTTGTGGAGGCGCGATTGGTAGCCTCTCCGGGCATAGTCCGGCGAGCGCTCTTTTTCCTGAAAAGAAGGCATGGGCGTTAATATGCCTCTGTAACTAATGTCTTGCAATAAAGACGGCGCGCCATACCGCTGCGCCAGTGCCTCAATCCGGACTGTGGATCTTTTTAGCCTGCCTGGCCTAGCGGCCCCTTGTTGGCGAGTTGCCACAGGCTCGGCCTTCTGCCCCGAGGACCTCCCCTGCATGACACGGCTGTTATACGGCAATAAAAAAGAGAGAGAGCACAAGGACGGATCCCTTTTAAAGTGTTGGGATTTCGGTCTCAGTCACCCGCGAGGCTGGAACTAGCCCAGGGTAATCGGCCGTAATGGCCACCAAGGTATTGTCATTACTCCCTTGGTAAAAAACCTCGCCGATCAGCTCCACGGATATGTCCGGATCCTCCTAGGAGGCCGGGTCAAGGGACCGTCCAGGGTCTTCGGGCTGTGGAGGAGGGCTGTTTATCTCCTTTACTGCCTGGCACAGCTCCTGTGATGAAATCGCCAGAATGAATACTTAAACTACGGGAAAACAAAACGGATGGGCGAGAAAAAGTCTCCGCTTACCCAACTCGGAGTATTGTACATAGAGAATCCGCCCAGCGGGTTGACACGGAGGAATTCCTCCTCTTCTCACTTGTATAAAGTGGACAAGATCTTTGTTAGATCAGCAGCCGATCCCGGCCCTTTGCGGCCGTGGCGGGTGGCGTCATCCTCCCAGTTGAAATCCCACATGGGGTGGCCTCTATACTGGAGCGGCCGCACCCCCCGCATAATGCATATAGCCATGACCTCGATCATGGTCAATCCAGATCGAGCTAAAGAGCTTATCCGGCTCATCAGATAAAGAATGTCCCGGTCGTCTTCCTCCGGGGGACTCCGTGGACGCCAGCTCCGGCGCTTCTTCAAAGGGGCGTTGTCCAACTCAGGAAGGCCGATCTGAATAGGGTCCAGAAGGGGGACATCTTCTATATAAAACCGTTCTGAAGGCCAGTCTTCGGACGTCTTCTTCGGGGTCCCGGATAGATATCCGGTCCCAGCAATACGCCACACTTCGGATCCGCCCACTTGATATATTGATCCCTTCTTAGAACGGGGCACAATGCAGAACAACTTCTTCCACAGAGCGAAATGAGCCTCACATCCCAAAAATATCTCACAAAGGGCTACGAATCCCGCGATATGCAGCAGGGAGGCAGGCATAAGGTTGTGCAGCTGGAGGCCATAGAACTCCAGAAGCCCCCGGAGAAACGGATGAATTGGGAATCCGAGCCCTCTTACCAGATAAGGGACAAGGCATACCCGCTCTCCCTTGGAGGGATTGGGACGGCTCTCTGCTTGCTCTCCGCCATTATAGGTGGCAAGCCCGGCTCGAACCGGGACCAGGTACGCTGGGGGAAGAAATCCCTTGGACTGAAGGATCACCAATTTGCTATGCGGGATGGAACATCTCTCCCAATCTCCAGGCTTAGAACTAGGGGTGTGAGAGGAGGAGCTGCGTCGACCGGCCATGGTGGAATGGATCTCTGTCGGGTACGCTCCGATGAAGACTTGACAAGGGAGGATGATGTGATTTGGATCTAAATCCTCGTCTTTTTAAATAGGCGGCTCATTTACAAAGCTAGGGGGGTAAATGTGAAAACACCCTGGCTCTTCACATTGGCTCGACACGTAGTGGCCATTATTGGGCGTAGAAGCCAAGGAGTACAAACCGTCACAAGGAACCGGACATTATTTCAATAGATACACCGAATTTGGAGAAGGAACCCGCCTTGCAATGCTGAAGACAACTGCGCGCCGGACTCATCGTCATTGAAGCCTGGTTCAGGGGCTACTGAGGGAGTCTTGCATTAGGGGGTCTCCGGACAGCCGGACTTTCTCCATTGGCCGGACTGTTAGACTATGAAGATACAAGATTGAAGACTTCGTCTCGTGTCCGGATGGGACTCTACTTGACGTGGAAGGCAAGCTAGGCAATACGTATATGGATATCTCCTCCTTTGTAACCGACCTTGTGTAACCCTAACCCTCTCCGGTGTCTATATAAACCGAAGGGTTTTAGTCCGTAGGACAACAATCACAACATACAATCATACCATAGGCTAGCTTCTAGGGTTTAGCCTCTCTGATCTCGTGGTAGATCTACTCTTGTAACACCCATATATTCAATATTAATCAAGCAGGACGTAGGGTTTTACCTCCATCAAGAGGGCCCGCACCTGGGTAAAACTTCATGTCCCTTGCCTCCTGCCATCCGGCCTAGACGCAGAGTTCGGGACCCCCTACCCGAGATCCACCGGTTTTGACACTGACAATGACTCTACACCCACCTACTACTTCATGGCATGTGGTGCCAAGGTAAACTCACGCGATGCTTACTATCAAACATCAAGTGAAGATGACTCTGAATGTAAATCTAAACCTAGCTACAGAACACTTGATAAAATTGCAACTGAACAGCAGAATGCCATGGAACATATTCAAAGACTGTTAGACAAAAGCGATGACCTGTTGGACGTGGAAATGACCCGATCTCAATCCTTAATTGAAGACATTAAAAATCTTCATGTTAAGTACGAGGAACTTGAAAGTCGTCATGAAACGCTCTCAACAACTCATGAAAAGCTTTTCTACGGTTATCTTCAAAGGAAGCAAGAACTTGTGAACTTGAGAGCGACTCATGAAGATCTTTAAAAAGAGAACGAGTCACTCCGCGCTCAACATATCATTTCCGCTTGGGAAGGATTGGAACCACCATGCCTAAAATGCCTTGAGCGTGATAACGTTACATCTGTTGCTGGATGTTCTACTGCTACTACTACTGCAATATCTTCAACTGCTGATGTGGTAACTAACCTCTCTACTGAGGATACCACTACTATTGCTGATGAGAATGCTAGGTTGAAGACATTGTTTGAGACAGGAATGTACAAAAGTCTCAAAGGGCATCAGACACTATGTGATGTCCTCAAGAAACAGATTCTGAACCGAAACCCTAGGAAAGAGGGTGTTGGGTTTGAGAGGAAAATAAACGTTGATGGTTCTTACTGGAAGCCTGAGCAGTACCCCAAAACCACATGGGTTGCTGCAAAGGGACCTTCAATGGATCCATCTACCTTATCTGGCTTCACTTTTGCTAACCCGATTATCATTGATGAATCCTTTGATGCAAACTATAAACTGTTTTAGAATCAGAATGGTGAAGTGTTTTCCAGGTATATTGGTACTAACTGCAAGAGTGGACCACCTTTGAAGAAGATCTGGGTGCCTAAGAGTTGTCTTGAAAATCTTCAGGTGAATGTCATCATGACACCACCTGGGAAGAAGACAAACCACAGACCAAAGGCTTCATATGGTCCAAAGGCTTCATACAGACAAAGGACTCACCAGAGTCACCCTAACACTAATTTTTTGCAGGGAAATGATACTCAGGCCTATGAATATGAGCGTGTTTCATCAAAAGGACATGTTCATCAGACCAAGAACTATTTTGCCTATTCTTATGAGTATTATTCACCTCCTACGAGACTATTTGCTAGGGCTCAAAAGCCAAAGTATTCAGATGCTGCACTTAGACTCATTGCTTCGAAGCCACCCCTGAAAATGTGGGTGGTTAAGAAAACTTAACTCTCCTTTGCAGGGAAGGGTCTCCAGCTGGAAATCAAAGGCATCAGATGCTATTTCTGGGGACCAAAAACATCGTGTGGGGCACAAGATAAAATGCCCAAATGGTCTTACTATGTATTTTGTTCTTGAATCGCTTGCCAATCATCCTATCAGTCTTAACCTGGATCTGAGTTTTCATAATCCACTTTCTCGTCAAATGTTTATGCTTCACAATACCCTTGGTGAAGCCTATCCCCCTAACTGCACTGTAGGGTATGACACCAAATGCTTCAGAATGGATTATTGACAATGGATGCACTAACCACATGACTAGTGATCAAAGTCTTCTCATGGACTCAACCTTACGTCCATCTGACAAGAGTCACATCACATTTGCTAACACTGGTAAAAGCAAGGTATTTGGTCTAGGTAGAGTTGCAATCTCAAAGGATCAACACATGGATAAAGTGATGCTTGCTGAATCCCTTGGTTTCAACTTAATGTCTGTCTCAATGCTTTGTGACTTGAACATGATTGTGATATTTGGAAAATATCGTTGCCTTGGTCTAATGGAATCTGACAAGTCTCTAGTCTTTGAAGGATACCGAAAAGATGATCCGTACATGGTAGATTTCTCAGCAGGACCACAGTTGGATGTATGTCTTCTAGCAAAAGCTTTAGAGTGCTGGCTCTGGCATCAGAGGCTAGGGCATGCTGGCATGAGGAACTTGTACACTCTCGCGAAGAAGAAGCATGTCGTAGGCATCGAGGGCCTCAAGTCCAAAGAGGATCATCTGTGTGGTGCATGCAAAGCTGGGAAGATGACTAGGGCCAAGCATCCCTCGAAGACAATCATGATGAGACGAACAACGGGTAAATGGCACGAAACTTGACAGGCGGTCTACCGGTGGTGTACCAAGGCTTCTTGGCAAATCTCGGTCCATTCCGAGAACATTTAACACCCGCTCACGAAAAGAGACAAAAGGGGGCGCCGGAGGACATAGGAGTGTCAGAATGCAAAACGGACAACGGGGAAAATGCTCGGATGCATGAGACGAACACGTATGCAAATGAGATGCACATGATGACATGATATGAAATGCATGACATGGACAAAACGCAAAATGAATAAAAAACCCAACCATGAGGAAATCTCATAGCTTAGAGCCAAAAATGGCAAGAGTGGGAGTACAAATATGGTAAGTTACATCCGGGGCGTTACAACACTCCACCACTACGAAAGGATCTCATCCCGAGATCTAGGACTGAATGAACTCCAGATATTCGGAACGGAGGTGGCCTCGCGTTCCCAGGTGGCTTCTCGGTCGGAATGATGTGACCACTTCACTTTCAGGAATTTGATAGACTTGTTGTGAGTCTTGCGCTTAGTTTCTTCAAGAATAGCAACGAGATGCTCATGATAAGACAGGTCTTCTTGGAGATCAATCTCTTTGAAGTTGATGGTGCGGTCAGGAGTCTTGAAGCACTTGCGAAGCTGTGACACGTGAAACATGTCGTGCACATTTGCAAAGTTGGACGGAAGCTCAAGTTGATAAGCGAGGTCACCTCTTTTGCCAATGATCTTGAAAGGACCCACGTATCTAGGGGCAAGCTTCCCTTTGATACCGAAGCGACGAGTGACTTTCATTGGAGAGCCGCGGAGGTAGACATGGTCTCCGATCTCGAAAGCCAAGTCATGATGCTTGCTATCATAGTAACTCTTCTGGCGCGATTGCGCGGCTTTGAGATTTTCATGGATGACTTTGCATATTTCTTCAGCTTCTGTGATTAAGTCATTGCCAAGAAGTTGGCGTTCACCAGTCTCTGACCAATTAAGAGGAGTACAACACTTTCTGCCATATAGAATCTCAAATGGGGCCTTGCCCGAACTCGCTTGGAAGCTGTTGTTGTAGGAGAACTCTGCATATGGAAGACAATATTCCCATTTCATACCTAAATAAATGACACGAGACCTGAGCATATCTTCAACAATTTGATTGACTCGCTCGACTTGTCCACTAGTTTGAGGATGGAAGGCTGTGCTGAAGCGAATGTTGGTGCCCATGGCCTTCTGGAAGGAGTCCCAGAACTTAGAAGTAAAGATGCTTCCATGATCTGAAGATATCAATTGCAGAATGCCGTGCAAGGAGACAATCTTGGAGGTGTATAGCTCTGCCAACTGAGTTGTTGTGATAGATTCTTTGATAGGAAGATAATGAGCCACTTTTGTAAGCTTGTCGATGACAACAAAGATAACATCATTTCCACGTTTGGACTTGGGAAAACCAGTCATGAAGTCCATCTCAATATGGTCAAACTTCCATTCTGGAATGGCAAGAGGTTGGAGCAGACCAGCTGGCCGTTGGTGTTCTGCTTTCACTCTTCTGCAGACATCACATTCATTCACGAACCGAGCAATTTCTCGCTTCATTCGAGTCCACCAATACGACTGCTTGAGGTCATGGTACATCTTCATACTTCCAGGATGAATGGATAGAAGGGAATTGTGAGCCTCGTTCATAATGACTTTACGTAGATCACCCTTAGGAACAACAATTTGATCCTCGAAGAATAGAGTATCTTTGTCATCAAGGCGATAGCACTTGTACTTGGGTTGGCTCTTGGCAATCCCATTCTTCACCTTCTTCACCATGGCATCAAGAAGTTGTGCCTCATGAATTTGATCTTCCAAAGTAGGAGAGACTTGGAGGTTGGCAAGAAAGCCTTGAGGAACAACTTGGAGATTCGGCTTGCGGAAAGCTTCACAAAGGTCCGGTTGGAAGGGCTTGAGAATTAAGTTGCAGTAAGCCTTCCTGCTCAAAGCGTCTGCAATGACATTGGCCTTGCCTGGAGTATATTCAATACTGGGATTATACTCTTGAATCATTTCGACCCAATGAGTCTGCCTGAGGTTGAGGTTGGGCTGAGTGAAGATGTACATGAGGCTCTTATGATCAGTGAAGATGTCCACTTTCCTTCCCAACAAGAGATGTCTCCAAGTTAAAAGAGCATGTACAACTGCCGCCAACTCGAGGTCGTGAGTGGGGTAGTTCTTTTCATTGGGCTTCAACTAACGAGAGGTATAGGCCACAACTTTCTTCTCTTACATTAACACAACACCGAGACCTTGCAGGGAAGCATCACAGAAAACTTCGAATGGTTTGGATTCATCAGGAGGAGTCAAAACAGGAGCTGTGACTAACTTCTCTTTGAGGGTGTTGAAAGCGATGTCACATTCAGGCGTCCAGACATACTTCACATGCCTTTGGAGGAGGTTGGAAAGAGCCTTCGTGATCTTAGAAAAATTCTCAACGAATCTTCGACAATAGCTTGCAAGCCCAAGAAAGCTGCGGAGCTTCTTGACATTTTGAGGCGGTTCCCAATTCACAATTGCAGACACCTTCTCGGGATTAACAGCAATGCCCTTGGCTGAGATGATATGGCCAAGGTAGAGAACCTCATTGAGCCAAAACTCACACTTTGAAAACTTCGCATAGAATTGATGTTCTTTGAGTTTGTCGAATACCAATCTCAAATGCTTGGCATGATCCTCCTTGTTCTTGGAAAAGACCAAAATATCATCGAGATACACCAAGACGAAATCATTTGTATAAGGGTTGAAGACGAAGTTCATCATGCGAGAGAACGTTGGAGGAGCATTGACAAGGCCGAAAGACATGACAGTATATTCATAAGAACCATAGCTTGTTCTGAATGCTGTCTTGGGGATATCTTGTTCACGAATGCGAATCTGATGATAGCCCATATGGAGGTCAAGCTTGGAGAATACTTGAGCACCTTTAAGTTGCTCGAAAAGCTCATTGATGTTGGGAAGTGGATACTTGTTCTTTATTGTCTTCTTGTTCAATGGACGGTAGTTGACACAAAGTCGGTCCGTGCCATCCTTCTTCTTAACAAAAATAACACCACAACCCCATGGAGAAGAACTCAGTCGGATCAGACCCATACGCTCTTGTTCATCGAGTTGTTTCTTCAATTCCTGCAACTCTTCTGGTCCAAGCTTGTAAGGATGTTTGTAAACAGGTTCCGTACCAAGCTCAAGATCGATGACAATTCAAATGGCTGGTGAGGAGGCATTCCTGGAAGCTCTTCTGAAAAGACGTCTTGATATTCACAAACGACTGGAATTTGAGAGATGGCATTCAACTCGCCCTTCTCATTGAGAGAAAACAGTCGAATGGTATCATCACGAGCGACATAGATGATCACATCCTCAGACGATTATGTCAATTGAATCTGCCTGGCAGCAGAATCAAGCTGAGCATTGTGCTTAGAAAGCTAGTCCATGCCGAGAATTAGATCAATATCTGAGTCACCAAGAACAATTGGAGAAGACAGAAACTTATAGTCACCCATCTTGATAGAAACATCCGGAACCATGGAGTTAGTGTTCATGCGTTTACCCGGTGAGCCAACTGCTAACGGACTAGGAAAAACTTGGAAAGACAACTCATGCTTTGATGCAAATGGTCTTGAGATCAAACTGAGTGATGCACCAGTGTCAAAAAGAACTTTTGCAGGAATATCATTAACATGAAGATTACCCATGATCACTTCTGAAGAGTCCTCTGCCTGAGCTGTTTTCATCATGTTGACCTTTGCAAACTTGGAATTATGCTTGACCACTGCATTGCTGGCAGATCTCACAGGAGGAGGAGGCGGAAGATGCCTTTGGTTGAAGCATTTTTTTGCATAGTGCCCTTTCTGCTGACACTTGTTGCAAGTAACTTCTGAGAGTGGACGGTGATAAGGAGCACTTGAGCTTGGAGCATGAGACTGTGCTTTGTTCTGATAGCCTAGGTTGGGTGGGTGGGAAGATTCATTGCCACCTTTACTCTTCTGCTGGTAAGGCTGATGGAACGGAGGAGGAGGAGGCAACCAGAATTTCTGTTGCTTAGCTGCCACTTGAGTTGAAGAAGATGATTGAGTTGCATCCCTGACTCTCTTCTTAGAAGCATCGCACTTGATCTGAGCGGCCTCTTGCTTTAGTTCCATGTTGTAGAATTCATCATACTTGGTCGGCTCAAAAAGCACGAGAGCTAATTGCATATCTTCTCTGAGGCCACCTCTAAATTGATAAATCATGCTCTTCTCATCAGGGACATCTTGTTTGGTGAAGCGAGCGAGCCTCTGAAACAGGATGTTGTATTGGTAAACAGACATGTTGCCTTGCTTGAGTTTGCGGAACTCCTCGCGTTTACTCTCAGCAACACTTTGTGGAATGTGGTGAGCTTTGAAGTCTCGGCGGAAATCATCCCAGGTAATCACACGACCTCCTCTGGAATCTCTGTATTGTTGATACCACTCATCAGCTTGGTCTTTGAGTTGGAACGAAGCAAACTTGACAAAGTCCTCAGGCCTGACATTGCTACACTCAAAATGTTTGCAGATATCCACAAGCCAGTCATCGGCGTCTGTGGCCTCGACACAGTTGCTGAAAGACTTGGGCTGGTTTGCGAGGAACTGATTGAGAGCAGGGAATTGAGGCTGGTTGTTGCCTTGGCCTTGATTTCCTTGGTTGCGCTCTTGCAAGAGTTGCAAAAGCATCTGCGTGTTGGCGTTGGTGGCGGCCATGACAGCTTGCCATGCCTCCGTAGGTGGAGGTGGTGGTGGAGGTTCCGGATTCTGACGCGTTGGAGGAGCCATCTTGAAGAGGGTGACATCCGTTAGCATCTTTACAGACATATATTCAAGCTGAATCAATGGATCGAAATTGCAACATATAGCCTTAACATTCGAACAAGAATGAACGAACGAATTCCAAAGTAAATGATCACACTTCCATAAGTTAAGAAGCCACTTAGATAAAGGTAGATGAATAAAGCAACAAGGAACGGATATGAACAAATAATTGGTAAGGATTACCCAATCACAAACAAAATATTTGCGGGAAGAAATACTAGATCTACTTGAATTCCCACCTATAAAACTCTCGAAACTTTCTGGTTATGCAATCAGGTGTTGGGAATACAGGGGAAGCATAATATCTCACCCAAAACTAGCAAATTCTACATCCAGCTGTATCCATCCTTCAACACATAACCAAGAAACCTTCAGAAATCATGTAGCTCAACCTTCGAAAAGCATCCGTTATACAAGTTATGGCAATACTCTCGAGCTCCCGCCCCAGTACTGGGTGGCGTCGAGGTTATCTCACCAGCAACTGCATAAAGGAGATTTTCGATGTCGGTGAACTCAGGTATTCCAGAACTGCAACTATAAAATTGTGATGACAACACCTCAGACTCAACTCCTTGGGACACTCCCACAACCCCTAAATGTCAGGAGGCACCAAGAACAATGTTCTCGTCACAAAACCATCGAAACGATTCCAAGATACCCGCGTGATCCTAAAAAAAATAGTGAAATTTGAGAAGAGATGAGTCAAAACTCTACGTCAGGAGGCCTCACCAGAGCGATGAAGGGACTGAGGAGTAAAAAGAATCCTACTCTCCGATATATATATATATATATATATATATATATATAATCCTATAAGACTCAAAACATTTTTCTAGACTCAACAACGTCAGCGATTCGATCAAGCAGGGGGCTCCTAAGTCGGGGAAGGCTCTGATTACCAACTTGTAACACCCACGATGCGGCTATATCTCCCATGTGTCGGAGCACGACTTAGAGGCATAACCGCATAGTAGGCATGTCGCAAGAGGGGTAATCTTTACACATCCTATGTACTGAGTAAGAAAGGGATAAAGAGTTGGCTTACACTCGCCACTTCACACAATACATAAATATAGCATTACAACATCCAGAATACAATCAAGGTCTGACTACGGAACCAAATAAAGAAAGACAATGCCAAATGCTAGAACCCCGATCGCCCCAACTGGGATCCTCTACTGATCGTCCGGAAAAGACACATAGTAACATCCCGAATCCTCGTCGAACTCCCACTTGAGTTCGGTAGCGTCCCCTGCACTGGCATCATCGGCACCTGCATCTGTTTGGAATTATCTGTGAGTCACGGGGACTCAGCAATCTCGCACCCTTGCGATCAAGACTATTTAAGCTTAAGGGTAGGAATGGGTAGTAAGGTGGAGCTGCAGCAAGCACTAGCATATATGGTGGCTAACTTATGCAAAAGAGAGCGAGAAGAGAAGCAAAGGACGGTCGAGAAGCTACATAGTGATCAAGAAGTGATCCTGAAACTACCTACGTTCAAGCATAACACAAGACCGTGTTCTCTTCCCGGACTCCGCCGAAAAGAGACCATCACGGTTACACACACGGTTGATTCATTTTAATTAAGAGAAGTGTCAAGTTTTCTACAACCGGATATTGACAAATTCCCATCTGCCCATAACCGCGGGCACGACTTTCGAAAGTTCAAAACCCTGCAGGGGTGTCCCAACTTAGCCCATCACAAGCTCTCACGGTCAACAAAGGATATTCCTTCTCTCAGGAAGACCCGATCAGACTCGGAATCCCGGTTACAAGACATTTCGACAATGGTAAAACAAGACCAGCAAGACCACCCCTTGTGCTGACAAATCCCGATAGGAGCTGCACATATCTCGTTCTCAGGGCACACTGGATAAGCTAAGCATACAGGAACCAACATAACCCAAGTTGCCAAGGGACGGTCCCGCATGATGCTCTAGTTTGGACAAACACTCAGAGGAGCACTGGCCCGGGGGTTTAAAATAAAGATGACCCTTGAGTCAGTAGAACCCAAGGGAAAAAGGCTTACGTGGCAAATGGTAAAACCAAGGTTGGGCCTTGCTGGAGGAGTTTTATTCAAGGCGAACTGTCAAGGGGTTCCCATTATAACCCAACCGCGTAAGGAACACAAAATCAAGGAACATAACACCGGTATGACGGAAACTAGGGCGGCAAGAGTGGAACAAAACACCAGGGATAAGGCCGAGCCTTCCACCCTTTACCAAGTATATAGATGCATTAAAGTAAACTAGATATAATAATGATATCCCAACAATATCCATGGTCCAACAAGGAACAAACTCCATCTTCACCTACAACTAGCAATGCTATAAGAGAGGCTGAGCAAAGCGGTAACATAACCAAACAACAGTTTGCTAGGAAAAGGTGGGTTAGAGGCTTGACATGGCAATATGGGAGGCATGATATAGCAAGTGGTAGGTATCGCGGCATAGCAATAGAGCAGACAACTGGCAAGCGAAGATATAGGTGATTTCGAGGGTATGGTCATCTTGCCTGCAAAGTTCTCCGAGTTGATGAAAACTTGATCCTCGTAAGCGTACTCAACGGGTTCGTCGATCATGTACTCGTCTCCCGGATCTACCCAAGGCAAGCACACAAGCAAAAGACCAACAATCAACCACGGTGCAATGCTCAAGCAGCATGATGCAAAACATGGCATGATATGCGGGATGTGATATGCAATGCATATGCGTGATTTTGGAAATAAAAGATTGAACCAGGCCTCAACTTGGCAAACCAAGTGTACCGCTGGAAAGATGAGTTGATTTCGGTCGAAATCGATATAAAGATCACCAGAATCGGATGCACGGTTTGCAAATGGCAAGCAAAACAAGAATGACACAATTCTGCGATTAACAGCATGATGTCATCTAGAATGCAACAAGAAACTAAGCTACTGCGCTCCAACTCAGCAAAAAAAACATGGTAGTGATCTACTCAAGATGCTTGACAAAAGATGAACACTGAGCTACGGCTAAATCACACAAGAGAAGGTTCAAACAAGCATGGAAAAAGTGCAGAAGATATGAGCACCACAGACTTGGTGAAAATACTAACATGCCAGGAATTAACATCAGGAAGCAATGTTTAGAGCAAGCAAACAACATGCTACAGGATCAGATCATAGCAATACAAGGCATGGCATGAATCTAATCAAAGCATAGCACAAAACTCCCTTACTGACCATAAGCCAAAAAGGATCAGAAGATATGATGGCACCCATGTAAACATAGCAAGTTTCGTTAACAGATTCAGACTTAGCAGAAAACTGAGCATGGCATAAACAGATTTATGAAGGCATGTTTGCGAGCTTGATTCACTCAACACAAGGCACTGCATGACAAGATAAGCATAGCATCAGTAAGAAGACATGTTCAAGAAGCTAACCAAGGCAAGAAAAAGTTCATATCATGCATGGATCAACTACAACAACCTTGGCAAAATTGATTAACACGTAAAGAATCTGCCAGGAACATTTCATAGCAAAAGTAGAGCAAGATTAAGTCATGCTAGGGCACTCCATAATTGCAGAAAGGGGCATGGATGGATAGAGCATAACCATAAGTCAAAATCATCCTTACTGAAGATACTCAAACAAAGCATGGATCTCACTATAGCAACATGGATACATGGCATACAAATAACAACAGGGAAATGAGTTGGTGAAATCCTAAGTCCCTGAAATCAGCAATTTCACGAGGGCTGCTTTGCATTCTTGTGCTAGTCACCACAAAGATCACAAAAATACATGGCATACACCCCTGTAAAGATGGCATGGCATAGCCCAAAACACATGTAGAGCTCATGCCCATATGCAGCACACAACAAATGTAGCTAAAATGACAAATCCTCATACACTGCTAAGAATCAGCATCTAACATTTTATAGCACCCTTGCATCAGAGATTTGGGCATCAAGATGGACTCAAACAAGCATGCTATAATGAAATGAAATGAATAGCACATCATGATAAACATTTTGATATATAGCATGCATAAAACGGAGCAACACACATGAAGTTATGGCATGATGAACAAGGCATGAAAATAATGTAGAGATGAAGACTTAGAGAAAAACACCTCGCGCGAGAAATGGATCTAGGGTTTATCGCGGCATGTTCTTCGAGGACCACCAGAGTTTGTTGACGCGGTGGCCGGATCTTCGCCGGAGACGGAGCGGGGAGGCGGCCGGAGCGCTGGGAAGGCCGGATCCGGGCGGCGCGGTGGCGGAGCTCGCCGGAGGAAGGCCGGCGGAGGAGCGGCGGAGCTGCGGGCAGCGGCCGGCGCGGGTGCGTGCTCTGGGAGGCGGCGGCGTGCTCCGGGAGCGGACGGCGGCGGGGACGAGCCGCGGGAGCGGGCGGCGGCGTGCGGGCCCAGCGAGGCCCCAGGGCGGGCCGGATCTGGGCCCCGGGCGGCGGCGGCGATGTGGGCGCAGCGGCGCCACGTGTCAGCGTCAGACTGGGCGAGCGGCGGCGGCGGACATGTCCGTCGGTGGAGGAGAAGGTGTCCGGCGGCGCGAGGGGGATTTCTAGGGTTTCATCTACGCGGTAAAATGGAGGGGATCACATATTTATACGTAGAAGGAGGTGGGAGCATCCAAATGAGGTGTAGTTTTCAGCCACGCGATCGTGATCCGACGACGGAGGACAAGGGATAGGTTTGGATGGGTTATTGGGCCACTTTGGAGGGGTGTTGGGCTGCAACACACACGAGGCCTTTATGGTTCCCTGGTTAACCGTTGGATTATCAAACGGACTCCAGATGGCACGAAACTTGACAGGCGGTCTACCGGTGGTGTACCAAGGCCTCTTGGAAAATCTCGGTCCATTCCGAGTACGTTTAACACCCACTCACGAAAAGAGAGAAAAGGGGGCGCCGGAGGACATAGGAGTGTCGGATTGCAAAACGGACAACAAGGAAAATGCTCGTATGCATGAGACGAACACGTATGCAAATGAGATGCACATGATGACATGAGATGAAATGCATGACATGGACAAAATGCAAAACGAAGACAAAACCCAACCACGAGGAAATCTCATAACTTAGAGCCGAAAATGGCAAGAGTCGGAGTACAAATATGGTAAGTTACATCCTGGGCGTTACAGTGCCCGAGCGCCTCCCTCGTGATGTTGGCGAGGTCTAAGGCCCTCCAGAAGAGAGCCCCCGAGCCCTGCCCGAGGAGGGCGCCAGGGGCGCCTTCCTATGCGACAGAGGGAGACGCCCCAGGTGCGGGCGCTGATCCTAACGAGGTGTCACTTGCGGTGCTGCGCTCCTGAGGTCCGGCGCGGAGTTGCTGCTTCTTCTTCTTGGGGAGGACCTCAGGAGGGTACCGAGCTGCATTGTTGCTGGGGTCTTCGATTGACGCTGCTTGGAAGGCACGCTCGAGGGAGCACACCACATCTCTTTCTGCGTAGGGGACAGTGATGATCCCGCCGCTTCCTGGCATCTTGAGGACGTTGTAGCTGTGGTGTGTCACGGCCATGAACTTGGCCAAGGCCGGATACCTGAGGAAGGCATTGTATGGCAGAGGGATGTGGGCAACGTCGAAGTCGATGAGCTCGGTGCGGTAGTTGTTGCGCTGTCCGAAGGTGACTGGGAGGCGGACCTGACCGATCGGCATGGTGGAGCCGCCGGTCACTCCTGGGAAAGGCTTGGAGGGCCGAAGTTGATCATATGGCACTTGGAGGTTGTCGAACGTGTCAACGGACATGACGTTGAGCCTTCCGCCACCATCGATGAGAGTCTTGGTAACTTGCACGTTGCTAATGACTGGTGAACAGAGCATCGGGAGGACGCCGGCGGTAGCCGCGCACTTGAGCTGATCTACCGAGGTGAACGTGATGGCGCACTAGGACCATCTGAGTGGGCGCGTGGCTTCGAGCTTGGTGAGAACTGCATTCACTTCACGACAAAACTGTTTGAAGATACGCTGTGAGGCTGGGGCTTGAGCTCCGCCCAAGATGCAGGCGATGGCACGCGGCTCCTGGAAGCCCCCCAGCCCCCTCGTCCTCATGGTGGTCGTCATTCCTTCTTGGTGGTGGCGGCAGTGGAGGCAGACCGGCGTTGCCCTGAGGACGATCCTCGCGAGGCTGATCCCTCCAGGCGCCCTCGCGAGGCTGACCCTGCCAGTGGTCTTCACGAGGCCGGTTGCGCCACTCCTAGCGCGAGCCACGGTCATCCCAGCGTCCGCCACCATGTCCTCCTCCTCGGCCGTAGCCCCGGTCGTTGCGCTCGGGGCGTTGACCGAAGCGTCCTACTCGAATGGCTCTGAGCTCTTGACAGTCGCTAGTGTTGTGGCTATGCAGGTTATGGAAGGCGCAGAACGATCGGCTGCTCTTGGATGACTGGGCAGGTCCCTGCCGCGCTTTGTGTCCGGCTCCTCCGCGAGCATGGATGCTCCCTTGCGCTTCACATCTTTGGCATTGGCTTTCTTCTCCTCCGGGTCCGCAACTGGGAGCTCGAGGAGGGAGAGGTGCCCCTCCTCAGCTCTTGCGCACTTGGTCGCCAGGTTGAACAGCTCTAGAGACGTGCACAGCTCCTCGTGGATGGTGAGCTCCTCCTTCATCTTGACATCACAGACACCATCGGAGAACGCAGAGATGATGGCCTTGTCCGTCACCTTGGGGATCTTGAGATGAACATTGTTGAAGCACTGGATGTACTTCTGGAGGGTCTCTCCTGGTTGTTTCTTGACGCGGCGTAGGTCACCCGCAGGCAGTGGGCGGTCGCGAGTGCCCTGGAAGTTGGCGACGAAACGGTCGCGCATCTCGTTCCAGGAGGAGGTCGATCCTGGAGGCAGGTTCAGGAGCTAGGAGCGGGCACCATCCTTGAGAGCCATGGGGAACCAGTTCGCAATGACTTTCTCGTCGCCATTGGCCGCCTCGATGCTCAGCTCGTAGAGCTGCAGGAACTCTGTGGGGTCGGGGGTGCCGTCATAGCAAGGAGGTAGATCCGGCTTGAACTTGCCCGACCAAGCAATGCTACGCAGCTCAGGGGTGAAGACGCGGCAGCCTGCCGTGGTCACCGGGACTCTGCGCTGGTGGAGAACTTGTCCTTGATGAGGTCCACGCACCGCCGCCGCAGGCGGCACGCAGTCTTGCCGTGGTGGTGCAGGGAGCGCGAGGCGTTTTCTTGCAGTCGAGGGACTTCGTGGCAGCTTCCTTCTTCTTGCGCGGGAGCCGGACGCGGAAGGTCGCGCCGTGGTGCCGCGCGCCTGGGGGCCAAGACTCCGTCTTGGGGCAGTGGTGGTGGAGGCACTCCATGGGCCACGCCGCCCGCGGCTGGCGGAGGGCGAGGCAACGAGAGGGACAGCGTAGGGGAGCCCCCTGCGGTGCTGAAAAGTTCGGCGATGCGGTCGAGCCAGTCCTCATAGAGGTTGTCGACTGGGTGGTCGCACAGGAGCTCGCGCGCCATGCACAGAGCGGCTTGCGCGTCCATGGGAGCGCGGCGAGCGTGGGATGACGATCCGGCCGGTGTCAGCGATGGAGTGGCGGTGCGGCCGTCCCGCCGCACCTAGGGGTGCAGCGAGGATGCTTGCTGCTCGTACCCCGCTGGGTCGGTGGCGGCGTTGGCGGCAGGAGACGGAGAACGACGAGGTGGCCCGCCGACGGGAACCGTCTGAGCGATGCGGGCGGCGAGGGCAGCCCGGCGCTCAATGCGAGCGTGGCGAGCGTCCGCCATGGAGACGCTGGAGCAACGGGACATGGAGCGATGGAAGGGAAGCTTTAGCGCACCCCTACCTAGCGCGCCAAATGTCAGATCACGGGTTTCGGCAAAACCCTTAAGGTTCGAACACTGGGGTGTGCGTGAAGATCTCCCCCTACCGATCCACGTCCTAGCTTCGCTAAGATCTCACGGGCTAACTCGACGAACTAGCCAACACAGAGGGCGCAGGATTTATACTGGTTCGGGCCACCATTGTGGTGTAATACCCTACTCCAGTGTGGTGTGGTGGATTGCCTCTTGGGCTGATGATGAACAGTACAAGGGCAAGAACAGCCTCCTGAGGAGAGGTGTTCTTGTGCTCGGTGAACTTGTGGTTGTTCCAGTCTCTCCCCTAGCTATGGTGGTGGCTAGTCCTATTTATAGAGGCCCTGGTCCTCTCCCCAAATATTGAGCGGGAAGGGAGCCAACAACGGCCAATTCGAAAGGGGACAACTAGCACAACTTATCCTGACAAAAGCAGTCTTCGCCTGCCCAAGGCTCCGATGGTGACGCCGCCTTGGGCTCCATGGTGTCCTCCGTCTTGCCGTCCTGCTAGTCTTGGTCTCATTGCACTGATATGGAAACCTTTGCTTGATGCCTCGGTACTCTGCGTCTACGCTTGCCTCCTTAGCACCAAAGAGGAAACAAGGACACTGTGCGTGCTGGCGCCCGCCTAGCCTTGGTCGTCATGGCTTACATCACTAGAACCTCGCGAGGTTTGTCTTGCCTTGAACTCTCCGCCCCTCGTGAGCCAGCATGTTGAGGCCACTCCTGAGGAGGTCTTGTGTCGTCCGCCTCATGAGGCTTGGTCCCTTGCGAGGGTCTTGAAAGCTTGTTGGTGAAGATGGGCCGTACGGGCCCGCTCGCAGAGCCACGCCGTGGGCTGCAGGAAGGCAAGTCTGGGGACCCCCGTTCCCAGAACGCCGACAGGCGGAGATCTTCTATGATCTACCCCTCTTCGACATTGACATTTTGAACACCTTCATTGATGAATGGTTCGACGACCATGGCATAAGCATCGATGATCTTCAACTACCAGTGGACATCAGCGTCTCCTTCCACAGAGCCATTGCAAATGAATTGGCCTTGGCTCAGAAGATTGTCGAGCTGAAGAACAAGATTGACTTTGAGAAGGCAAAACTCAGTGTGGCTGATGTTCAAAACTTTGAGAAGGCAAAGCTCAAGGAGAAGTTTCACAAGAAACGTGAGGAAGCCAAAGGTTCAAGAGAGCAGATGAAATACTTTGCTGAGAAATGTGTTCAAGCACACAACGAGGCTGAGAAGCGCAAGGCTTTGGGGCATCCTAGTATCGACCCCAGAATGGCTGCCAAAAAGAAGAAGAAGTCTGATGCGGCACGCACTGAAGCACCAAGGCAGGAAGCACCTAGCATTGTCTTCCCTGCCAGCATGACAGGCTCGAAGCCTAAGGTCCCCTCAGCAGCTTCAGAACTGAAGAAGATAAGGGTAGCTGAAGCCGAAGCCAAGAAGCACAAGCACAAGAATGCCTCTGATGGTAATCCATCAATAAAGAAACCGAAGACAAAGTCTTCGCGGAAAGAGAGTGCTGCTACCAAAGAGCCACTTGTTGTTGAGCCCATCTCAGTTGCCTGTCCTGTCTCCTCCAACCAAGAGCGTCAACTTGTGGTTCACGAGCCTGCTCCCACAGAGGCTCCTGACAACGAAGAAGTGCCAGTTGTC
Organism: Triticum urartu; assembly: GCF_056163025.1. Classification (NCBI taxonomy): domain Eukaryota; kingdom Viridiplantae; phylum Streptophyta; class Magnoliopsida; order Poales; family Poaceae; genus Triticum; species Triticum urartu. The sequence continues at coordinate 355,445,993 of NC_141876.1, read as the reverse complement.
AACTCCATCACAATTGAAGACATTGGTCGTGAAGACTATGTAGAAGATGATGAAATCCTTCCTCAGATCGGGAACCAACCGGTATCATCGCATGTTCACATGAACAGCGAACTCATCAGCATTGGTCGTCCTTTGACGCTAATTGCTTAGGATGCTTCGTGGGCTGATCGCCCTCAACAAGAGACCCCAAGTAATGAAGACACACCAAGTACTCCACCACCTCAAGTCACCACTCGGGTGCTTGACGATGACTACATGGTTCAGACCACTCCACCACAGGCGTCGCCTGCATTCCGCAGGCTTCGCAAAGGCCCTAGGCCATAGGTCACCATGTCGAGCATTCCAGAAGGAGAAGTGCAACAAAGCTCAGTCGCACGTGAAGTCTTTCCTAAAGCCACTCCTACTGTGAATGTCTTTGAGTCTGAAGCCAAAGCCGCTAAAGACATTCCGGCTGCATCAGCCGAAGACAATCGAGAACCAAGACAAGAAGAAGAAAGAGTTGCCACACCCCCTGTCACTCAAGAAGTGGTTCTCGAGGAGAATGTGTCAGTGCCTGACCCTCCTATTACTAAACAGGAGGTTGAAAACATTGAGGCGGCCACAACCAACACCGCTAAAGCCAATGACATGGTCATGGCTGAAAATACTGTGGCGCCCGAAGCAAATGATGCACCTAAAACTAGTGTGCAACCTGAAGACACAGTCCATACCGAAGCTACAGTTCCACCCCCAAGGCCTCACACTGTTGAGCAGGCATTTGATCGCGGCCAACTTCTCACTGTCAAATGGCATGTTCTAGTTCCTCGCACTGCTCCCGGACCACAATATAAATACCATGTGGAGCACACGCCTTAGGTCCAGAAGACAAAGCCCAGACTGCCAAGGTTTCCGGTGCTGCAACTTCGCCAGGATCGTTCTGTGTGAATAGCTTCAGGGCACACAACACATTCTTTGACAGTGCCAAGAACCCGTAGATGAAGCCAAAGATCTCATCTGATCGCTTCAGGAGCTTTCTGCAGCGCAGCTATTACTCATGTATCTTATACAATCAAGGGCGGATCTTTCCTCTCATGCGTCTGGGTTGTGAAGCCATTGCTGGACTGCCCTGCTTGGAAGAAGCTCTAGACTTCTTCAGAGATGTTGGCCTTCTGCAGTTTGTCACTAACAAAGAGCATTGGATCGAAGAGCTTCTACTGCAGTTCTATGCTACTCTTCACATTCGTGGCCACAACAGGGATCCGAAGACTTGGGTCCTTGAGTGGATGACAGGTGTTGGGGATATAACTATTAGGTATAACCCGCCCAGGAGGGGCCGGGTCATCCCTATGACGATTCATCACAATGAAGCCCAAGATCATATGGCGGTTCATAGATAGGCTTGGTAGAGGGCCCAGACCCGAAGGCGGCTTAAAGCCCATGGATATAAACCGCCATGTATGTAAACTTGTATTGTAAGGCATGTAAGAAAGGTCACCGAGCCGGATACGTTGTATAAGCCGGCCGGGACTCTGTAGCCCGCAGGGCGTCAACCCGTGTATATAATGGTATGACCTAGCGGCGGCTTAGGACAAGAAACAACAGATCGAGAGCCGGGTCAAGCGTATTCGCTCCCTGCTCATCTAAACCCTAGCAATACCATCTACAAACTGGACTAGGCTTTTACCTTCATCGTAAGGGGCCGAACTAGTATAAACTCATCGTGTCCTTTGTCCTGATTAACCCCTTTAATCTAACCTCATCGCGATGGCTCCATGATTAAGTCCTCCCACTAGGACATCTGCCGTGACAATTCAACGACAATAGGTGATGTGCACCATGAAGCCAAAGCTCAAGATATCATCGAGCTTACTTCCCTACCCACTCCAGGTGAATACTATGAACCTGGTTGTCAGCTACACAGGAATGCATTGGATAGCATATTTCAGCAGCCTGAGCCCAACATGAGTCAGATGCTCAGCATGATGAAGCCACTACCACAAGATGCTGAATATCCTAAGGTGTTCTTCGTCGAAGACCTTGAGTATCTGCCTCGAACCACTCGAACCATTTATCACATTGTGCGGCAAACTCTATGGCCCGTCCAAGGACATTCTCCTGCAGCTAAGCTTGAAGGCACGATGAAGACATTGGTGTTCTATATTCTGAATGGCATCAGTTTCAATGCTCAACATTTCTTCATCAGGCAACTTGTCGCATCTAGAATTGATCTATTTGGCCTGAAGTTTTATGCTCCATGGGTGATGTGATTGATCAAGCTTCACTCTTCTATCAACTATCAGCCCTCTGCGCGCAACCATCTTATCTTGCCTGAGGTTGACATGTCTGTCGAAGCCATCTACCCCGAGCCTGCTATGGAGCCACTTCATCTTCATAACGTTGATCGCCAAAGCTTCACGCAACCAATTGAGGGAGTTCTTGCTGCTACTCATGTCTATCCTCTGTCTAGCAATACACGAGCACCTCAACATGCAACTACTGAAGCCACTGAAAGCACCATTGCTCAAAGGCCTCGGAAGCGATCTCGTGTCCTCAATGACCGAGAGCTTCGCGTTGCCTTGCATCAGAAACAAGATAGGCTTCATGACTGGCTAAAGCGTCAGATGCAGAGCATCTTGGTGGACGTCAACCACATCAAAAACTTGGCCACCAAGAACTCATTTGTTGCTCATCAAGCCTGTAGGAGGTCCTAGAAGAGTCTCACACCTCTCTGCTCTAAAGACGATCTTCGCGAAGATGGCTTCCTCCTCGCAATGCAAGCTAACGTCGAACTCCACCTATTGAAGATTATGAGTATTCATCTTTGGCTGCAACTGTTGTTGCAAGAGTTTTCGAAGAAGAAGACGATGCCACTTCACCAGCCCAGGCTTCACTGTGTCTTGACACAGCACCAGGCCCCTCAGCACCACCGAATTCCATCGTCGACCCTGCACCTTCCTCTACTCCTGATGGGAACGAGTAGATGCTCTATGTCTTCAAACCTTTTTGGTCCTTAATGACAAAAGGGGGAGAAGCATATGAGTTGATAGTCTTCAAGCGGGTCTATATGGGTGGTTTCTACATTTCTTTTGCTAAGTGGTTACAACTCTCGTTTTTGATACATTTGGTTCTTTCGGTTGTAACACTTAACCTTGATGGTCGTCTGCTACCTTATCTGCCACTTTGTGATGCGATGATAAATTCCGCATGAAGTCATTCTAAAGACATCCATTTTTCATTATGCATGTCATTATCTTCGTTACATCTCTATATGCATAATGAATTGTCTTCATCAGTTGAAGAGGATCTCCACAATTAAAACCTGCCATGTGCATTTGCATTCAAGAGCAAACTACTTATATACACATCTTCAGGGGGAGCCTTTTGCTACTTATGAAGACAATATATTTACCCTTACAATTTCACATAATTTTATCCCCGTTGAAAACTTCAACCAGTTTGTCATCAATCACCAAAAAGGGGGGATTGTAAGTGCATCTAGTGCCACCCCTAGTTGGTATTGGAGTATTGACGACAAACTTGGTTGAGGGACTAAACCATTTTGTGAGAATTGCAGGATAACACAGGTGGTAGTCCCTCATTGATTCGGTTTACCTACCAGAGATGACCCCTAAAAATGTGTGAAGACATTGAAGACAATGGTGGTCTGTGAAGAGATTCACATTGAAGACTATGACATGAGAAGACATCGCATGAAGACTATGGATTGCGAAGACATAGTTGTTTCGTAGTTTCCTTTTCATCTTTGTTGAGTCATAGGAACCACCGTACTGTTAATTGGGGTTCAAGTGAACAAAGTCAGAATGACTGAAGTGATGCTCAACCTAATCCTATGTCTTCGAGCAAAGACAATGAGAGCAAATCTCATCTAGAGCTGAATGAGTCAGCTTTACTTGTAGCCCAAGTCAAGCTGTTGCGTGTGTTTGAAATCTGACCGTTGGACACGTGTCAGTTCCTTAGTGACCCAGGGTCATTTCAAACAAATCAGGTCGGGTTGCCTCCTGGCTATAAATAGCCCACCCCCTACACCATAAATTGGTGGCTACTCAGAGTTAGTGCATGGCTTTTGTCATTTGAGAGCAACCCACCTCCGAAGCCTTTGAGAGAGAAATCCTTGCGAGGACAAAGCCCTAAACACCCAGAGCCAAAGAGTGTTAGGCATCACTGAAGTATTTCTGTCTGAGTGATCTGAAGACTTGTTACACTTGAGGACTGTGATCCTCCAGCCGGTTAGGCGTCGCGTTCTGAGCATCCAAGAGTCATTGTGGATCACCGGTGAATGAATTCTGTGAAGGTTTGGATGTCTACCTTGAAGACTTACCAGAGTGATTGGGCGAGGACTATGTGTCCTTAGCTGAAGGGGAATAAGGTGAAGACGTGGTCTTCTGAGTTGAATCTCAGCCTACCTAACCAGACATAAAGTTGTCATGGCAACTGAAACTGGTCCAACAAATCCCGGTCCTCACCAAGCAACTAGTTCTATCTTTTACCTCTCTTACTTACTGTTTTTCTTCGTGAAGTCATTGCCTTCCTGCATGATCTGATTGACTTCACTCTGTGATGACTGTTGTTGTTTGGCTTCATACTATCTTCCATCCTGATCCATACTACCTAGCTGTTGATAGTCTTCGTGCTTACACTTCATTGCTTACTTGACTATGGCTTGTCTAGTGTAGTCTACCTTCCGTTGCATATCAATAGGTTCATTTCTATTGTTTGTTTTCAAAGCCCCCGTGTTTTGAAGACTTCCTAAAAATCACCTATTCACCCCCTCTAGTCGATAACTAGCACTTTCAGGAGGTCGAGGACGAGCTCGAATAGGTCAGGGGGCACCGGAGGTGGGGACCGACGGCGATGGCAGTGGCGGTTGTGGTGGGGATGGCAAGTCGATGTGGAGTGTACAAGGCCCTTTGTCTTCGATCTAGAGGCATAGGTGAAGGAGACGAGGTTGGGGAAGCTCGTGGCCACCTTGTAGCAGCTCGGGGATGACCCGGAGCATGACAACGACGATGCTGCGGTGACGGCAACGCACGGGCGTCGAGCAAGAGAGAAGGGGCGCGAGAGGGAAGAAAAAGGGGATGTTAGGGTTTCACGGAGGAGGGGGTGGTCTTATCCATCTCGGGGTGTCGTGGATGCTCGACACGAGCTCATTGGGCGCGTGGACGATCGGCCAGCGGGCACGGCCATGACTCTGTCTCTTTGTACAGAAGAAGAAGGAGAAGGCCGTGGTGGGCTTGGGCCATGCTACTGTAGCACTAGGCTTTCCAATGCACGATGTGCACTTAGCCTCTTCTCTATTTTATTTGCTTTAATATTTTGGTATTTTTTTCTACTTAAATCCCATAGCAAATGAATTTAGGCCAACTTGAAATTTGGCGCATAATTAGTGGGCAATATTTTAAAACTGCACAAAAGTTTTCAGGTGGTCTGGGAAAAACATAAATATTTATTTATATTTAAAAGCCCATATTAGTTGATGTTGGACCACTTATTATTTTCCTAGGATTAAATTTGTGAGTCAAGTGAAGTTGGATTCAACATGAAAATGATCAGGGGAATTTTATAGAATTATTCGAACATTTTTGTTTTACTACTCAGAGAAATAATTTATTTGACTTCATTTTAAATTTGAAACTGGATTTGATTTTTGGACAGGTGGCAAGCTGCATAGTAATCACGATGACATGGCCACCATTAGGGAGATTACTGTAGCATGACTCTCGGGGTGTTACAAATCTCCTCCGCTACAAGAAATCTCATCTCGAGATTTAAGAGGTGGAGTGAGGGGGGAAGAGTTTGTTACAAAATTCTAATGAGTCTTCTCGTTGATGGTTGCTCTTCTTGAAGAAGTTGTTCTCTTCTGCTGACTTTCCTCTACTCTAGGTCAAGATAATGAAGTCGTCATCCTTCCTTCGGGGTCTTCATCGTACTTACGAAAGGACAAGGGGTAACTTGAAAGGAAAGAACCTCTACCAGGTTGCTTATGTGGTAGATAACATCAGGGAGGGTGGCGGAAAGCAACTCTCGCATTGAAACTTAAGAAAATATCGAGAGCAAAGTAAGAGGTACCATGAGAAGTTTCGAATCCGCAGGACATCGTTCGAGGCCTAATCAAAAGGTGAAAAGGGTTTAGAGTAACACAAATAAGTATTGTGTCTGATACAAGAATAGCTCATCTCTAGCAAGTTGGCCCGTGAATTACATACAAAGTCAAGCACGAGGAATAACTGTGGCAACAGGGGTGTGCAGGAGAGTCGAGTTTCAATCCTGTGGAACTGTGGGTTTTTGGGCCCACCTTGTGGGTTAGAAGTAGGAAGGGCGTTGACTTCTTGTACGATCATGATAGCAAGGCATGTCAGAGGATAGCTTGTGAGTTATGTTTGGCAAAAACGTTGGTACCAAGGGCGAGGGACGAAGAGCACCATTTTCCTGCTCGTTAAGACGAGGCGGACCAATAGGCAAAGTTCTCGTCCATCGGTGGTTACCGGAATGTCATCAGTGATAGTAACAAGATCTTACTAACAGAGTTGTAGACTGAGGTGCTTACTTAAGAAGGAAATTGTTACTGCTTATATCAAAAAGATCACAAGAAGGGTTAAACAAAACAATGCAAAGGAAAAAGTGATTATCAAATTGAAACAGAACAATGGAAAGGAAAATATTATTAGTATTTTACTTAGACCAACGGAAAGGAAATGTGTTTATACCCGAGTATTAGGTGTATCTCCTTCGCAAGAGCAAGCAGAGCAGAATCATCATGACAAGATGGAAAGTAGATAACCATCTAGGAAATGGGGCGAGGAAACACATGATGTTACCCATACAATGGTGTTTGGATAATTGATCAATAAACATTTAGCATTATGCTTCCAAAGTTCTTGTTGGAGTGTGAGTACCATAGTCATGCTTCAGAATAGCATTGACATGGTCATCAGGTAAAGGTCAGATTGGATTCACAAAGGATCCATCGGAAACAACTTATAAAATAAGTCATACAATTTCAACATGGAGAAGATGACGATGTGGCTGATGGGTTTAGAAGCAATCCACCGACATGTCAAAAAGGATGTATTTCCAAAATTTATATGAACAAGTTTGTGTTGGGGGATACAAGAATGTTGTCAATGATAACACAAAACATCGAGGGGCAAGGATGGTATTTCTCATCATGAATTCGATTGATATCCTGGAAGAAGTCGAAATATTAATGATAATCATGACAAATTTCGTCGAGAGGCTCCATGAAGATGCAATCGAATAGAAACGACATCAACCAATAGGAATGATGAAGAGAAAGGTTATCCGGACCACGAATACGACACAAACTCAAAATCAAGCTTGTTGTTCAAGGAAAAATGATATGACGAGGAAGATCGACGTAAGTTTAGCTCATCGCCGAAAATTGTGCTCCCGGAAGAAGGACCAGGTAGCACATTTTAATCAGCATGATAATGATATAGCCGATTAGGCTAGGAATGACTTGAAGGATTATTAAACTCATAAGCAACAAAAAGTAGTTAGAGTTGTAGAATCGGAGTGCGGAATGGGTTCACTTATCGGCATTCTTGAGTGACTAATAACTCAGAAGCCGGAAAAATTGGAATCGATGAGAAATAACACTTGATGAAGACTCATATAATATGCATCATGGGTATAGGTGATATTATCGAGATACCAAAGGGTAATACTCGAAGGTAGAGTAGAATAGAGGTTGGACATGTGTATTGATAAGCAGAAGACAAGTACTATAACTTGTCCGGGAATTGGGACCAAAGAAGAACAATATGGTCGGAACCATGATTTCAAAAGACCAAATCCCAGATATAAGATAAAGTTATACCAAGGGTATAGTTAACTTTAAGAGAATATTTCATGATAAGATCTACATCGTTTCCATGGGCATGAACACAAAGTCAAGGTCGACTCCCACTTCTTCAATGCATAACCTCTTATTTACTTCTCGCTTTTGATGAAGTTGTAGTGTAGAAAGTTTTATCTGGCGTAACACCAGTAGAGTATGACCCATAGAAATTTTTGGGTTCACATAAATTTGGGAAAGCATTAGTTCAACCCGTCGGGGCATCTGAGGAACATTTGCAAAAACTTAAGAGGTAATTAACTCTAGCTCGGAAGCAGAGCATGGTTGATAAAGAAGAGAATACAATTTACCAAAGGCAATATGTATTAGGGGAAGAGTGCACAAAATTTTGAATATGAAGGACACTGCTGGATAATAATCCAACAAAGGATTCAACGGTCCTCAATGGATCTGATGTGAGTATCAGTACTCAATCAGAAGAAGGAAAGAATGCACAGGCATTGGATTGTAGAAACATTTGAATAATTCGATGCTTAAATGCAAAGAAATTATGATTTCCAAATTAGAAGATCAGAAGCAGACACTCTGGTCAAAAGACAAGTAAGTTGAATAGATATAGATTGACAATCAATTAAGGTTTGGTTTGCCGAGAACCAGCTCATGTCTGGAGTGACGTCTAAGCCGTAGGGAAGAATTCTAGTTTCGACTAAAGTTTGAGACCATTCACAAACAAATCAAATCAAAGGCTCAAGATGACGATGACGAAGGATGCTAATGAATATTGCTAGACATATGGAAAGTAACCATAATGCGAGTAGGAAAGTATTTGCAGAGCAAAAGTTGGCAAAGGATTATCAAAAGATCAAATAGTATTTCAAAGTGTCTTGCGAATCACAAGAAAAATTAGGAATGAACAAATACTAGAAGTGGGAATAATTATTCGTAGGAGTATTCATGCAGCAAGGAACTACAAGGCAGTAAGCTCAAAGGATTCCCGGGACAACGGAGAGTATTTTGGGGTAACTTGTAATAACAAAAGCAATGAGGAAAGATTATATAAATGGCAAGTGCATGTAGTGACGGTGGAAGGGTATTGCAAAAGCAATGAGCACATTTTCTCGGGAGAACATCGAAGAGTATCTTCAAAGTCTTCTGGTGAGGGAGACGATCATCTGGAATGAAGGGCTCTCCGGGAGGAAGTAGTTACGAGAACCTAGAGTTAGAGTTAGCAAATTCATTTAACCCGAATAGAAGAGAGATAAGAGTCCCAGAATAAAGATCAAGGAGTAAAAGATCCTAGTACCACCCAATGGCGACGTGAGCCCGTAAGACACACAAACATGTTATTAAAAGTTTTGTAGTGACTAGACTCAACTTCGGCCAAGCAGTTGGAAAGGGGGATTCCTACAGGAAGTCGGCTCTAATACCAACTTGTGACACCCCCGATTCGATCGTACACTAATCATACACGCAAATATGTACGATCAAGATCATGGACTCACGGGAAGATATCACAACACAACTCTAGACGCAAATTAAAGTAATACAAGCTTTATATTACAAGCCAAGGGCCTCGAGGGCTCGAATAAATAAGCTCGAATACACAATAGTTAGCGGAAGCAACAATATCTGAGTACAGACATAAGTTAGACAATTCTGCCTTAAGAAGGCTAGCACAAAAGCAACAACGATCAAAAAGGCAATGCCTCCTGCCTGGGAGCCTCCTAACTACCCCAGGTCATCAGCGTCCGTCACGTAGTAGTACGCACCCTTGCGGTAGTAGTAGTCATCAGTGGTGTCGCTTGGCTCCTGGGATCCGTCATCTGGTCGCAACAATCGGGTATGGGGAAAATAGGTAGCAAAGCAACTGTGAGTACTCATCCAAAGTTTCGCAAGTCTTACATCAGATCTAAACTAAATATGCATGTGTGTCAAAGGAATGGGTTGTATCTATGGACTAAACTGCAGATTGCCAAAAGAGAAGGGGAAAGCCTAGCCTATCGAAGACTAGCATCTTCAAGCAGCTCCAAGCATCTTGCAGCATCAGAAGAGATAAGAGTGGCATATTATAATATTGGTAAGTATGTTGTAACATTGCCCAGAGATCACTTCCTCGACTCCTTGCGAGGAAACAATCCTGGAGCCATCATATCCATTACATGCCTTAGCATCCAGTAACCAGTTCCAGTTGTATCGATCGGGATACAACTCCGAGCGTCCGTTACCGCGGAGACGGCTATTCGAATATACAGAATACTTCCCTGCAGGGGTGCACCAACTTACCCAACACGCTCGATCAACTCCGGTCAGACACACCATCAGGTCATGACTGGCCTTGGCTGATCAACACACCGCAATCCTACCTAGGCTCAACAGAGAGGCCAGCACGCCGATCTACATCCTAAATGCGAAGGGGTCATGGGCCATCGCCCTTTGCAATCCTGCACGTTGCATACGCGGCCGATGAGTAGACCTAGCCTCCCTTATACAAGGCGAGACATTCTAGTCCAACCCGGTGCGCGCCGCTCCATCGCTGATGTCCGTTGAGCTTTCGGTTGATACATATGACGCAGAGTGCCCATACTTATTCCCACATGGTGGTTAGTGCAAAAAAGGACAGAGGCCTACTCGGATCAAATATCCAAACCATTGATGTCTTGATAGTGTAGTAACGATCAATGATCCATGATATGTGGTCCCATCGCCCCGTCTCACGGACTTGCGGAAATGGCTAAGAATGCCCGGCCGTGCCGCATGGAAAACTTGTGGGTATCTGATGACCCACAAGTGTAGGGGATCTATCATAGCTGTCGGATCACGGGTTCTGGCAAAACCCTTAAGGTTCGAACACTAGGGTGCACGCGAAGATCTCCCCCTTATCGATCCGCGTCCTAACTTAGCCTAGATCTCATGAACTAACTCGACGAACTTGCCACACAAAGGACACAGGATTTATACTGGTTCGGGCCGCCGTTGTGGTGTAATACCCTACTCCAGTGTGGTGGTGGTGGATTGCCTCTTGGGCTGAGGGCGAACAGTACAAGGGGAAGAACAGCCTCCTGAGGTTGAGGTGTTCTTATGCTTGGTGAACTTGTGTGGTTGAGGATGATCTCCCCCCTATCATGGTGGCTAGTCCTATTTATAGGGGCCCTGGTCCTCTTCCCAAATATTGAGAGGGAAGGGATCCCACAACGGCCAGTTTGAAGGGGGACAACTAGTACAAGGTATCCTGACAAAAGGTGGTCTTCGCTTGCCAAAGGTTCTGGTGGTGACGCCGTCCTGGGCTCCATGGTGACCTCCGTCTTACCATCCTTCTGGTCTTGGTCTCATTGCACCAATATGGAAACCTTTGCTTGATGCCTCGGTACTCCGCGCATGCGCTTGTGCTTGCCCACTTAGCACCAAAGAGGAAACAAGGACGCTGCACGCGCTGGCGCCCGCCTGGTCTCGATCGTCATGGCTTACATCACAAGAACCTCGCGAGGTTTGCCCAGCCTTGAACTCTCTGCCCCTCACGAGCCAGCCTGGCGAGGCCACTCCTGAGGAGGTCTTATGTCATCTGCCTCGCGAGGCTTGCCCCCTCGCGAGGGTCTTGATTCCTTATTGATGAAGATGGGTCGTACAGGCCTACCAGCAAAGCCATGCCGTGGGCCGCAGGCAGGCAAGTCTAGGGACTCGCATTCCCAGAACACCGGCAGTAGCCCCTGCGCCCAATGAGCGCTTAGGCTTGGCTTCGAGGCGAAGCCAAGGGTAAAGTGCGGAGCGCCGCGGGCCCCAATAGCCTGCGTCCTCGGTCGATGTGTGGCGGTTGATTGGACGTTGGCATCTCCACTTCCCCACCCTGCCTCGACAACTGGCCAACTGTCGAAAGGCTAGCGTAGACAGCATTCGCCTTCACTGTTTCCTTTCTCCTTGCTCAGATCCCCTTTCTTGCTCCCCGCTTCCGAAATCTTCAGATCCGCTCCTATCCTTTCCTGCTTCAGCGACCAATGGCGCCTGGAAGGTCATGCCCGCCTTGTCACCGGTGCCGTCTACGATGAAGGCTTGGTACGAACCTGCCCTCGACTCACCCAACGTTTCGGAGAAAAGCCTCGCCACCATGCGCCTTCTGACGGCGGGGGAGAGTAATGAAAGGGGGAAGATGGAGCTCTGGGTTGCCTCCGACGTGCCGGAGCCCGAGGGGAGTGTGTTTTTCCCCTTCTTCACGAGCAGTATCGCCGTCGGGTTGGTTCCTCCTTTCTCTGATTTCTTCTATGAGGTCCTCGACCACTATGGGCCGCAGGCGTTGCATCTCCATCCCAACTCCATCCTTCTCTGGTCCATCTTCGCCTACTATTGTGAGGCGTATCTGGGTGTGAGCGTACTCAATGGGTTCCTCGATCACGTACTCGTCTCCCGGCTCTACCCAAAGCAAGAACACAAGCAAAAGGACCAACAATCAATCATGGTGCAATGCGCAAGCAACATGATGCAAAACATGGCATGATATGCGAGATGTGATATGCAATGCATGTGCGTGCTCTGGAAGGAAAAGATTGATCAAGGCATCAACTTGACAAACCAAGTGCGCCTCTGGAAAGATGAGTTGATTTCGGTCGAAATCGATATAAAGATCACCGGAATCGGATGCACGGTTTGCAAATGGCAAGCAAAACAAGAATGGCACAATTCTGCGATTAACAGCACAATGCCATCTAGAATGCAACAAGAAACTAAGCTACTGCACTCCAACATAGCAACAAAGTATAGGGCAGTGATCTACTCAAGATTCTTTACAAAACATGAACAGTGAGCTACGGCTAAATCACACAAGACCAGGTTCAAACAAACATGGCAAAAGTGCAGAAGATATCAGCTTCACAGACTTAGTGTAAATACCAACATGCCAGGAATTAACATCAGGAAGCCATGTTTAGAGAAAGCAAACAACATGCTACAGGATCAGAACATAGCAATAAAAGGCATGGCATGAATCTACTCAAAGCATAGAACAAAAGTCCCTTACTGACCATAAGCCAAAAATGATCGGAAGATATGATGGCACCCATGTAAACATAGCAAGTTTCGTTAACAGATTCAGACTTAGAAGAAAAACAGAGCATGGCATAAACAGATTTATGGTAGCAAATTTGCGAGCTCATGGCACTCACCACAAAGCATTTCATGACAACACAAGCATAGCATCATCAAGATGGCATGTTCATGAAGCTAACCATGGCAAGAACAAGTTTATAGCACGCATGGATCAACTACAACAACCTTGGAAAAATTGATTAACACGTAAACAATCTACCAGGAACATTTTATAGCAAATGTAGAGCAAGATTAAGTCATGCTAGGGCACTCCATAATTGCAAACAGGGGCATTGATGGATAGAGCACAACCATATGTCCAAATCATCCTTACTGAAGATTCTCAAAATAAGCATGGATCACTCTGTAGTATCATGAATACATGGCATAAAAATAATAGCAGGGGAAATGACTTAGTGAAATTCTAAGTCCCTGAAATCAGCAATATCACGAGAGCTACTTTGCATGCTTGTGCTAGTCACCACAAAGATCAAAAAAATACATGGCATACATCCCTGTAAAGATGGCATGGCATAGACCAAAATACATGTAGAGCTCATGCCCATATGCAGCACACAATAATTGTAGCAAAAATGAAAAATCCCCATACTCTGATAAGAATCAACACCTAACAATTTATAGCACTCTTGCATCAACGATTTGGGCATCAAGATGGACTCAAACAAGCATGCCACAATGGAATGAAATGAAGAGCATCTCCCAATGAACATTTTTACATATCATATGCATGAAACGGAGCACGGAGCACGAAGTTACAACAGGTCAAAGATAGCACCAGAATGTTAGAAAACAGGCACTTAGCCAAAATATCACCTCGCAGTAAATAGGACGGACGGATCCGGGGATGCCGTTTGGATGCGTGGCCCGGTGGGTCTCATCCACTCGGGATGGATCTAGGACGGGGCCATCCCGGCGGTGGCAGAGGTGGCCGGAGGCCGGCCGGATATGGCGGCGCGGGCGTGGCTCCAGCGAGCATGCGAGCGGCGGTGAGGGGACGGTTCGGGCCAGATCCGCCTGGACCCGCGACGAAAGGCGGCGGAGGGCACCTCCGGCGAGGAGGCGGCGTGAGATGCCGGCACGGGCGGCCGGTGGCGCACGTCGGAGCGGGCGGCGGCGCAAAGGGAGGACGGCAGCGAGAGCCATGCAGGGAGGCGTGGAGGCGCGGGCGTGAGGCGGAGCACGGCGGCGGGCGCGGTCGGGCCCGATCTGGACCGAGCGGGCCGCGGCGGTGGGAGTGGGGCGCGGGAACGTGTGGCGCCGTCCCATTGGCCCAGGGTGGTGGCTACGGCGGCGGAGCCCATTTGACGGTGACAAGTGGCAGCGCGAGGGTGGCTAGGCGCGGATTTCGAGGCGAGAGGTGGAAGAAGAGCTAGGGTTACCAGATTTAGACGGGGAGGATGTTTTTATAGGTAGGAGGAGTTTGGAGTGTCCAAATGAGGTGTAGTTTTCGGCCACGCGATCGTGATCCGACGACGGAGGACATGGGAGAGGTTTGGATGGGTTATTGGGCCATTTTGGAGGGGTGTTGGGCTGCAACACACATGAGGCCTTCATGGTTACCCGGTTAACCGTTGGTGTATCAAGTGGACTCCAAATGGCATGAAATTTGACAGGCTGTCTACCAGTGGTGTTCCAAGGCTGCTTGGCGAATTTTGGTCCATTCGGAGAATGTTTAGCACCCGCTCACGAAAGAGGTTAAATGGGGCGCCGGAGGACGTAGGAGTGTCGGATTGCAAAACGGACAATGAGGAAAATGCTCGGATGCATGAGAGGAACACGTATGCAGATGAGATGCACATGATGACATGATATGAAATGCATGACATGGACAAAATGCAAAACAAAGACAAAACCCAACCACGAGGGAATCTCATAACTTAACGCCGAAAATGGCAAGAGTCGGAGTACAAATATGGCAAGTTACATCCAGGGCGTTACAACACTCCACCACTACGAGAGGATCTCGTCCCGAGATCTAGGATGGCACCGGAGGAAAAAAGGAAGAGTAAGATAATAGGTAAAACTAAGTTGCTTCTTTGACAAACGAGTGAAACCATAGAACCTAGAAATGTTAAACCATCTTCGAGAAAAGAATACAAAGAAGATGAACAAAGTTGAAAACACTCCGTCAGAAAAGAGGAACGAGGAAGAACAAATTCGGACAGTACTCCGGTTGAAAAAAAAGATGCAAGACTTGATAGGATGAAAAGAACTTGAGAATAGGACACAACACTCCGGTTAAATGGATAAGCAAAGGAAAGCACATGATCTTTGTCAAAAAAATGGGATGATGGGTCAAAGCGTGCAACATCACAATGCCTCCAGAACAAAAGATAGAACGGATTGAAAGTAACGAATAAGATAACAACATCTTCTACCTCGAATGAATTTGAAAGCATCCTTCCAAGAAGGTTATAACAGAGTTGTTAGAAACCAACAACAAAAAGAGTAAACTTGTTGTGGGCTTATGAAAAACATCTCGAAATTTTGAGGTGAAATTCTGCCACTAATGGAAATAATAGATTGGATTGATATGAACAAGGAGATGAAAACTCCTTCATCGAGATGAGAAGTGGAAATTGGATCATAGATAAGCACCATAATGGAAACATTCCCAATGGAAGGCTTTAGGTGAAATCTATACCAAGATAACTCCAAGGAAGAAAATGATGGGTTTAAATATCTCATTCCTGACAACTTTTCAATCATGAACACGAAGGAAAATTATCACCAATGACATAACACCACCTCAAAATATGAGATATGAAAGAATTGAACTTCGGAATGCAAGATGAAGAATGCTTGAAATCCTCAAAAGAAGACATGTGTTGAACACCATGTTTAATTTTGAGTATAGCTTGGCAGATCTTAACTCCGAGAAAAATCTTGAAGAACACTTGAAGAGTGAAAAGAATCCTTGACGAACCACCATGTAGCCTCCATGAAGAACTCCGGTAATAAAAGAATGATCAAAAGGAAATGAAGGATGCAAAGAATAAGATTGAAGCCTTGCAATGATTAGATGGATCTTCATGATGATGAGAGCATGTAACTCCGGGAAAAGAAAAGATGAACCAATAGAAACCGATAATTTGATGAACCTCCGGAATAAGGAATTGAATTCACTCGATGAAACAAGAATAAGAATTACATTATGCGTATCTTTCAACACTTTAGATTGATGACAAGCAATGGATTTGGCATACTACTTATTCTCGTAGAAAGGATTAAGATAGATATAGCACGAACTTAAGAAGGTCTTCAACGAATCACTAGTCGGGATTGGAAAGAACGAATGAATCTGTATCATAACGAAGGAAGAGAACTCTTGGACGAACCACCATAAGAGTTGAAAATGAACAAAGAAAAGATAAAGAAACACCGAGAAGAACTATAAAAAGAACGAAGATACTTGAGAGAATTTAGATGCATGAGAACGGATAGATCACGAGCTGATTAGAGAATACTTGAACGATGCACCGGTAAGATTTAGAGAAAGAGAGATGAAAGCTGAGAATGAATAATTCTGAGATGATGGCCTCCGGATAATCAAACTGAAAAATACTCCTGAATTGCTCCGGATGGGTGAAAAGAATTCTCACAATCGAAAACAATTATGAGAGGATGGAAACAAGCTAGAACCATGAATCTTGAAGAGAATGGAGCAAGATTGAGAGAAAAAAATCTTCTTCAGTCTTGAAAATCCGAGAATGACGATGAGAAACACAATCATGAATTGTTGAGGCACTCCAGAATGAACAATGGAAAGGTTGAACCAACGACGAAAAGGATTTGAGAGATCTTAGAGAAAGACATATGACTGATGACAATTCATACTTACGCCATACTTTGAAAGATTTGAGAATAACTCCGGTAAAATTAGAAGAGTCAGGTAAGATCTTGGAAAAAGACCTGTGGGTTAGGGCCCACTCAAGAGAAACACCGTTGAAATGAATTGAAGAGAGATTGCACCGGTTGAATTAAATGGCTTGAATGAGATAACATCCTCGGAAGAGCTTGAACGAAAGCAGAGTTGAAACATGAATCTTCGAGATATCTTGAGCACTCCGGAACAATTGAATAGCGAGAATTAGATGATTAAGAGGTGCACCGGCATGGGAACGCATTTGAAACAATGAAAGGAATATGATCAACACCGAAAGCTTGATTTGAATCCACCGAAGAAGATAAACGAAACGATGAATGATGAACTTGTAGAGCATCTTCATGAGAACCACCGAGTACGAACATTGACGGAAAAGAATGGAGAGACTTCTCATCAATAACATGATAGTTGATTAAGAAATCCGAATCCTTGAAGGAAAAGGGTGGGAGGGCGGGAAAACAAAGGCAGCTTGGGACAGATGAAATGAGCACCGTTGAGAAGAACTGATAATTGATCTTGCGGATGTCAAAATGATCGAATCCACTTGAAGAGAAGCACATCGGTTGGTAAATAGAATTGAGATGACAACCTTGATGATCAATAAGTATTAATACTCCCATAGAAATAAGAGAGCATCACTTAGGAAAGGTATGGGATCAACACTTGACATTGAAGCAACTCGAATACCACAACTTAAAAAAACAAAACAAAGGATTGGCTTGCAGAATAAGCCGAAAACAAACATATGATAGACCCGAATATCGTATCATGTGTCTGTTAGAAAGAAATCCTACGTGATACTTGAATTCCCACTTATAAACTACCGAAACTTTCTGGTTATGCAATCAGGTGTTGGGGATACAGGGGAAGCATAATATCTCACCCAAAACTAGCAAATCCTACATCCAGCTGTATCCATCCTTCAACATATAACCAAGAAACCTTCGGAAATCATTTACCTCAACCTTCGAAAAGCATCCATTATACGAGTTATGGCAATACTCCCGAACTCCCGCCCCAGTACTAGGTGGCGTCGAGGTTATCTCACCAACAACTGCATAAAGGAGATTTTCAATGTCGGCGAACTCAGGTATTCCAGAACTGCAACGATAAAATTGTGACGACAACACCTTGGAGCTCAACTCCCCGGGACACTGCCACAACCCCTAAATGTCAGGAGGCACCAAGAACAATGTTCTCGTCACAAAACCATCAGAACGATTCCAAGATACCCGCGTGATCCTAAATTTTTTTTAGTGAAATTTGAGGAGAGAAGAGTCAAAACTCTACGTCATGAGGTCTCACCACAGCGACGAAGGGACTGAGGAGTAAAACGAATCCTACTATCCGATATATATAATCCTAAGACTCAAAACATTTTTCTAGACTCAACAACGTCAACGATTCGATCAAGCAGGGGGCTCCTAAGTCGGGGATGGCTCTGATACCAACTTGTAACACCCACGATGCGGCTATATCTCCCACGTGTCGGAGCACGACTTAGAGGCATAACCGCATGGTAGGCATGTCGCAAGAGGGATAATCTTTACACATCCCATGTACTGAATAAGAACGGGATAAAGAGTTGGCTTACAATCGCCACTTCGCACAATACATAAATATAGCATACATCATCCAGAATACAATCAAGGTCTGACTACGGAACCAACATAAATAAAAGACAACCCCAAATGCTAGATCCCCGATCGCCCCGACTGGGCTCCACTACTGATCAATTGGAAATGAAGCAATCACAACGAACACGATCTTCATCGAGCTCCCACTTGAGCTGGGTTGCGTCACCTGCACTGGTATCATCGGCACCTGCAACTGTTTTGGAAGTATCTGTGAGTCACGAGGACTCAGAAATCTCACACCCTCGCGATCAAGACTATTTAAGGAGGACTCAGCAATCTCACACCCTCGCGATCAAGACTATTTAAGCATAAAGGTAGGAAAGGGGTAGTGATGTGGAGTTGCAGCAAGCACTAGCATATATGGTGGCTAACTTATGCAAAAGAGAGCGAGAAGAGAAGCAAAGCACGGTCGTGAACTAGAAGTGATCAAGAAGTGATCCTGAAGCTACTTACGTTCAAGCATAACACAAGAACCGTGTTCACTTCCCGGACTACGCCAGAAAGAGACCATCAGGGCTACACACTCTGTTGATTCATTTTAATTAAGTTAAGTTTCAAGTTCTCTACAACCGGACATTAACAAATTCCCATCTGCCCATAACCGTGGGCACGGCTTTCAAAAGTTCAAAACCCTGCAGGGGTGTCCCAACTTAGCCCATCACAAGCTCTCACGGTCAACGAAGGATATTCGTTCTCCCAGGAAGACCCGATCAGACTCGAAATCCCAGTTACAAGACATTTCGACAATGGTAAAACAAGACCAGCAAGACCGCCCGATGCGCCGACATCCTGATGGGAGCTGCACATATCTCGTTCTCAGGGCGACACTGGATGAACACTATGTACAGCTAAAACCAGCCCTCAAGTTTCCCCGAGGTGGCGCCGCAGGTGGCTCTGGTTTGGACCAACACTTAGAAGCACTGACCCGGGGGGGTTAAAATAAAGATGACCCTTTAGTCTGCAGAACCCAATGGAAAGTGATAGGTTGTTAGGAAAATGTAAAACCAAGGTTGGGCCTTACTGGAGGAGTTTTATTGAAAGCGAACTGTCAATGGGTTCCCATAACACCCAACCGTGTAAGGAACGCAAAATCAAGGAACATAACACCGGTATGACGGAAACTAGGGCGGCAAGAGTGGAAAAAAACACCAGGCATAAGGCCGAGCCTTCCACCCTTTACCAAGTATATAGATGCATTAATTAAATAAGATATATTGTGATATCCCAACATATCCATGTTCCAACATGGAACAAACTTCATCTTCACCTGCAACTAGCAACACTATAAGAGGGGTTGAGCAAAGTGGTAACATAGCCAAACAAGGGTTTGCTAGGAAAGGTGGGTTAGAGGCTTGACATGGCAATATGGGAGGCATGATAAAGCAAGTGGTAGGTATCGCGGCATAGCAAAAGAGCGAGAAACCAGCAAGCAAAGATAGAAGTGATTTCGAGGGTATGGTCATCTTGCCTGCAGAGTTCCCCGAGTTGACGAAAACTTGATCCTCGTAAGCGTACTCAACGGGTTCCTCGATCACGTACTCGTCTCCCAGCTCTACCCAAAGCAAGAACACAAGCAAAAGGACCAACAATCTATCACGGTGCAATGCGCAAGCAACATGATGCAAAACATGGAATGATATGCGAGATGTGATATGCAATGCATGTGCGTGCTCCGGAAGGAAAAGATTAATCAAGGCATCAACTTGACAAACCAAGTGTACCTCTGGAAAGATGAGTTGATTTCGGTCGAAATCGATATAAAGATCACCGAAATCGGATGCACAGTTTGGAAATTGCAAGCAAAACAAGAATGGCACAATTCTGCGATTAACAGCACAATGCCATCTAGAATGCAACAAGAAACTAAGCTACTGCACTCCAACATAGCAACAAAGTATAGGGCAGTGATCTACTCAAGATTATTGACAAAACATGAACACTGAGCTACGGCTAAATCACACAAGAGCAGGTCCAAACAAGCATGGCAAAAGTGCAAAAGATATAAGCTTCACAGACTTAGTAAAAATACCAACATGCCAGGAATTAACATCAGGAAGCCACATTTAGAGCAAGCAAACAACATGCTACAGGATCAGAACATAGCAATACAAGGCATGGCATGAATCTACTCAAAGCATAGAACAAAAGTCCCTTACTGACCATAAGCCAAAAAGGATCAGAAGATATGACGGCACCCATGTAAACATAGCAAGTTTCGTTAACAGATTCAGACTTAGAAGAAAAACAGAGCATGGCATAAACAGATTTATGGTAGCAACTTTGCGAGCTCATGGCACTCACCACAAAGCATTTCATGACAACACAAGCATATCATCAGCAAGATGGCGTGTTCATGAAGCCAACCATGGTAAGAACAAGTTTATAGCATGCATGGATCAACTACAACAACCTTGGCAAAATTGATTAACACGTAAACAATCTGCCAGAAACATTTTATAGCAAATGTAGAGCAAGATTAAGTCATGCTAGGGCACTCCATAATTGCAGAAAGGGGCATTGATGGATAGAGCACAACCATATGTCCAAATCATCCTTATTGAAGATTCTCAAAATAAGCATGGATCACTCTGTAGCATCATGAATACATGGCATAAAAATAACAGCAGGGAAAATGACTTAGTGAAATTCTAAGTCCCTGAAATCAGCAATATCATGAGAGCTACTTTGCATGCTTGTTCTATTCACCACAAAGATCACAAAAATACATGGCATACATCCATGTAAAGAAGCCATGGCATAGACCAAAATACATGTAGACCTCTTGCCCATATGCAGCACACAATAATTGTAGCAAAAATGACAAATCTGCATACTCTGATAAGAATCAGCACCTAACAATTTATAGCACTCTTGCATCAACGATTTGGGCATCAAGATAGACTCAAACAAGCATGTCACAATGGAATGAAATGAAGAGCATCTCCCAATGAACATTTTTACATATCATACGCATGAAACAGAGCACCGAGCACGAAGTTACAGCAGGTCAAAGTTAGCACCAAAATGTTAGAAAACAGGCACTTAGCCAAAATATCACCTCGCGGTAAACAGGACGGAGGGATCCGGGGATGCCGTTTGGATGGGTGGCCCGGTGGGTCTCATCCACTCAGGGTGGATCTGGGACGGGGCCATCTCGGCGTCGGCAGAGGTGGCCGGAGGCCGGCTGGACATGGCGGCATGGGCGCTGCTCCGGTGAGCACGCGAGCGGCGGCGAGGGGATGGCTCGGGCCGGATCCGCCTGGACCGGCGGCAGAAGGCGGCGGAGGGCACCTCCAGGGACGAGGGGCACGAGATGCCGGCGCGGGCGGCCGGTGGCGCATGTCGGAGCGGGCGGCGGTGCAGAGGGAGGACGGCGGCGGCGGCCATGCGGGGAGGCATGGAGGCACGGGTGCGGGGCGGAGCACGGCGGCAGGGCGGCAGGCGTGGTGGGGCCCAGATCGGCTCGGGGCGGGCCTGATCTGGGCCGAGCGGGCTGTGACGGTGGGAGCGGGGCGCCGAGACGCGTGGCGCCGTCCCATTGGCCCGGGGCGGTGGAGCCCGTTTGACGGCGACAAGTGGCAGCGCGAGGGTGGCTGGGCGTGGATTTCGAGGCGAGAGGTGGAAGAAGAGTTAGGGTTACCAGATTTAGACGGGGAGGACATTTTTATAGGTAGGAGGAGTTTGGAGTGTCCAAATGAGGTGTAGTTTTCAGCCACGCGGTCGTGATCCGACGACGGAGGACATGGGAGAGGTTTGGATGGGTTATTGGGCCATTTTGAAGGGGTGTTGGGCTGCAACACACACGAGGCCTTCACGGTTACCCGGTTAACCATTGGAGTATCAAATGGACTCCAAATGGCATGAAATTTGACAGGCGGTCTACCGGTGGTGTACCAAGACCGCTTGGCAAATCTCGGTCCATTCCGAGAATGTTTAACACCCGCTCATGAAAAGAGGCAAAAGGGGCGCCGGAGGACGTAGGAGTGTCGGATTGCAAAACGGACAACGTGGAAAATGCTCGGATGCATGAGACGAACACGTATGCAGATGAGATGCACATGATGACATGATATGAAATGCATGACATGGAAAAAATGCAAAACGATGAAAAAACCCAACCACGAGGGAATCTCATAACTTAACATCGAAAATGGCAAGAGTCGGAGTACAAATATGGCAAGTTACATCTGGGGCGTTACAAGTGTGGTGGTGGTGGATTGCCTCTTGGGATGAGGACGAACAGTACAAGGCGAAGAAGAGCCTCCTGAGGTTGAGGTGTTCTTGTGCTTGGTGAACTTGTGTGGTTGAGGATGATCTCCCCCCCCCCTATGGTGGTGGCTAGTCCTATTTATAGGGTCCCTAGTCCTCTTCCCAAATATTGAGCGGGAAGGGATCCCACAACGGCCAGTTTGAAGGGGGACAACTAGTACAAGCTATCCTAGCAAAAGGTGGTCTTCGCCTGCCAAAGGTTCTGGTGGTGACGCCGTCCTGGGCTCCATGGTGACCTCCGTCTTACCGTACTTATGGTCTTGGTCTCGTTGCACCAATATGGAAACCTTTGCTTGACGCCTCGGTACTCCACGCCTGCGCTTGCCCCCTTAGCACCAAAGAGGAAACAAGGACGCTGCGTGCGCTGGTGCCTGCCTGGTCTCGATCGTCATGGCTTACGTCACGAGAACCTCGCGAGGTTTGCCCGGCCTTGAACTCTCCGCCCCTCACAAGCCAGCCTGGCGAGGCCTCTCCTGAGGAGGTCTTGTGTCGTCCGCCTCACGAGGCTTGGCCCCTCGCGAGGGTCTTGAATCATTATTGATGAAGATGGGCCATACAGGCCTGCCAGCAAAGCCACGCCATGGGCCACAGGCAAGAAAGTCTAGGGACCCCCGTTCCCAGAACGCCGACAGTAGCCTTTTCGATAAGTAAGAGTGTCAAACCCAACGAGGAGCAGAAGGAAATGATAAGCGGTTTTCAGCAAGGTATTCTCTGCAGGCACTGAAATTATCGGTAATGGATAGTTTTGTGATAAGCTAATTTGTAACGAGTAACAAGTAATGCAGGTAAAATAAGGTGCAGCAAGATGGCCCAATCCTTTTTGTAGCAAAGGACAAGCCTGGACAAACTCTTATATAAAGGAAAGCGCTCCCGAGGACACATGGGAATTATCGTCAAGCTAGTTTTCATCACGTTCATATGATTCGCGTTCGGTACTTTGATAATTAGATATGTGGGTGGACCGGTGCTTGGGTACTGCCCTTACTTGGACAAGCATCCCACTTATGATTAACCCGTATTGCAAGCATCCGCAACTACAACAGAAGTATTAAGGTAAACCTTACCATATCATGGAACATATGGATCCAAATCAGCCCCTTACGAAGCAACGCATAAACTAGGGTTTAAGCTTCTGTCACTCTAGCAACCCATCATCTACTTATTACTTCCCAATGCCTCCCTCTAGGCCCAAACAATGGTGAAGTGTCATGTAGTCGATGTTCACATGACACCACTGGAGGGATGACAACATACATCTCATCAAAATATCGAACGAATACCAAATTCACATAACTACTTATAGCAAGACTTCTCCCATGTCCTCAGGAACAAATGTAACTACTAGCAACTAGCATCAACTACAAGGAGTAATCAACACTACTAGCAACCCACAGGTACCAATCTGAGGTTTGGATACAAAGATTGGATACAAGAGATGAACTAGGGTTTGAGATGAGATGGTGCTGGTGAAGATATTGATGGAGATTGACCCCCTCCCGATGATAGGATCGTTGGTTATGACGATGGTGACGATTTCCCCCTCTCGGAGGGAAGTTTCCCCGGCAGAACAGCTCCGCCAGAGCCCTAGATTGGTTCCGCCTCATGGCGGAGTTTCGTCGCGTGAGCTTGCTTATGATTTTTTCCTCGACGAAAGACTCCATATATCCAAAGATAGGCATCGGAGGGCCACTAGGGGGGCCACGAGGCAGGGGGCGCGCCCAGGGGGGTAGGGCGCGCCCCCACCCTCGTGGACGGTGGGTGGCCCCCCTCTGGTACTTCTTTTGCCCAATATTTTTTATATATTCTAAAAATAATTCCCATGGATTTTCAGGACTTTTGGAGATGTGTAGAATAGGTCTCTAATATTTGCTCCTTTTCCAGCCCAGAATTCCAGCTGCCGGCATTCCCCCTCTTCATGTAAACCTTGTAAAATAAGAGAGAATAGGCATAAGTATTGTGACATAATGTGTAATAACAGCCCATACTGCAATAAATATCGATATAAAATCATGATGCAAAATGGACGTATCTACTCCCCCAAGCTTAGACCTCGTTTGTCCTCAAGCGAAACCCGAAATCGAAAAATATGTCCACATGTTTAGAGATAGAGGTGTCGATAAAATAAAATACGGACATGAGGGCATCATGATCATTCTTAGGAGAGCAACATATATATTGTCATATGATACCTTATGCTAAAGTAACAATTCATTCACATACTCAAGTATGAATCAGAAACTTCATTAAAAACTAACAAACTATAGTCTTAGTCATTGAAGCAATTGCAATTTATCATAACATAGGAAAGAGTCAATATAAGAGCTCCTCAGCAAGTCCACATACTCAACCATCTTTTAGTCTTTCACAATTTCTAATAATCACGCGATATTTATGGTTATGAAGTTTTAATCGGACACAGAGAAAGATAGGGGCTTATAGTTTTGCCTCCCAACTTTTTACATCAAGGGTAATGTTAACAATAATAGTTCATGCAAACCCACATCCAATTAGCCATATATATTTGGATCTTTCCAACACATTGTGCTTGCCAAAGGATAAAATGTAAAAAGGAAAGGTGAAGATCACCGTGACTCTTATATGAAGTAATAGACAAGAATAAAAGATAGGCCATTCGCAGAGGGAAGCAGAGGTTGTCATGTGCTTTTATGGTTGGATGCACGAAATCTTAATGCAAAAGAACGCCACTTTATATTGCCACTTGTGATATGGACCTTTATTATGCAGTCCGTCGCTTTTATTTCTTCCACATCAAAAGATCGTATAAAGTTTATTTTCTCCACACTAATAAGTCATACATATTTAGGGAGCAATTCTTATTGCTTGCAACAATGACAACTTACTTGAAGGATCTTACTCAATCGATAGGTAGATATGGTGGATTCTCATGGCAAGACTGGTTTTAGGGATATTTAGAAGCACAAGTAGTATCTCTACTTGGTGCAAAGAAATTGGCTAGCAAGAGAGGGAAAGGCAAGCTCAACATGTTGGATGATCCATGACAATATAATTTATCTCAGATGTAAGAAAACATAACCCATTACGTTGTCTTCCTTGTCCAACGTCAAATCTTTAGCAAGTCATATTTTAATGAGTGCTCACAATCATAAAAGCTGCCTAAGATAGTATATTTATATGTGAAAACCTCTCTTTCTTTATTACCTCCTATTAATTGCAATGATGATCATAACTATGTTTGTCAACTCTCAACAATTTTTATTCATCATAATCTTTATATGTGAGCTCATTACTCTCCATAAGATTCACATGATCCCTTTATTTCTTTTTATTTCGTCTCTCTTATTTTATTCTATTCCCTCAAGATCATAGAAAAATAATCAAGCCCTTGACTCAACACTAATCATTATTATATATAGCTCACGGATTCGATTACATAGAAGGATCATAAAGCAAAACTCACAACTAGATCATACTAAAATTTATTCTACTAGATCAAGATATTATCAAAAGGATCGAACTAAAAAATGGTAAAGATAAAAGTGTGATGGTGATACGATACCGGGGCACTCTCCCAAGCTTGGCAGTTGCCAAGGGGAGTGCCCATACCCATGTGTTTATGTTTCCTTCCTTGGAGGTGGTGATGAAGGAGTTGTTGATGATGTGGGCTTCTTCCTTAATTTGCGCTTCAGGATAGAATTTTGCTCCGTCAGGTCCTCGTCTCCCACACAAGGCTTAATACCTTTTTGCATAGTTCTTGTTTGTTCTCCTGCAAGAGACAAAAAGGAATAAACTCGATCTTAGGTTTCTTTGCTCTATTGGGGAGGCTTGACTTTTCGAATTCCACATGCATGTCCCAGGTTGAGGTAATGGGACTTCATCTTCATCTGAGCTCGTCTCCTCCTTTCCCCTAGGCTCATAGTCTTCTTCTTCTGTGGTACAACCACAATGCTCCAAGTCCCCGTAGACCTTATGATCTGCAAGGTAATCAGCCACATAGCTTTCTCCCTCCGAATCTTGGGACAACATATTGCTCTAATCTGCCGCAGACACAGCTCGAAACAAAAATAGGGGATTTTTGCGTGATACTGTGGTCAAAACCTTTGGGAGATTATATAGTGAATTTTTACCGACCAAAAGAAGTATCGTGCAAGAAAACAGGGTCCGGAGAGCACACAAGGTGCCCACGAGGCAGGGGGCGCACCCTCCACCCTCATGGAAGCCTCGTGTCCTTTCCGGTCTGCTTCTTATTTTCCTATTTTCTTAAATATTCAAAAACGGAGAAAATTTTCCATTAGAACTGTTTTGGAGTCGGTTTGCTTACCGTACCACGTACCTATTCCTTTTCGGAGTCTGAAACATTCTGGAAAGTGTACCTTATGTATTCCTCCAAGGTTACAGTTTCAATCACATTAGTTTCAACATTTATAGGATTACCTGAGATATAATGTTTGATTCTTTGACCGTTCACCACCCTCAGATTTTTGCCTTCGAAGTTGTTGATTTTTATGGCACCAGAACGGTAGACCTCCTCGATGATGTAAGGACCTTCCCATTTAGAGAGGAGTTTGCCTGCAAAAAATCTTAAACGAGAGTTGTATAACAATACATAATCACCTACATTAAACTCACGTTTTTGTATCCTTTTATCATGCCATCTTTTAACATTTTCTTTAAACAGTTTGGCATTCTCGTAGGCCTGGGTTCTCCATTCATCAAGTGAGCTAATGTGAAAAAGCCTCTTCTCACCGGCAAGTTTAAAGTCATAGTTGAGCTCTTTAATAGCCCAATATGCCTTATGTTCTAGTTCAAGAGGTATGTGACATGCTTTTCCATAAACCATTTTATATGGAGACATACCCATAGGATTTTCATATGCAGTTCTATAAGCCCATAATGCATCATCAAGTTTCTTGGACCAATTCTTTCTAGATCTATTAACAGTCTTGTGCAAAATTAATTTAAGCTCCCTATTGCTAAGTTCTACTTGACCACTAGACTATGGATGATATGGAGATGCAATTCTATGATTAACATCATACTTAGCAAGCATTTTACGAAAAACACCATGAATAAAATGTGAACCACCATCAGTCATTAAGTATCTAGGGACTCCAAACCTTAGAAAAATAACTTCTTTAAGCATCTTAATAGCGGTGTTATGATCAGCACTACTAGTTGGAACAGCTTCTACCCACTTAGTAACGTAATCAACAGCAACTAAAATATGTGTGTAGCCATTACAGGAAGGAAAAGGTACCATATAATCAAAGCCCCAAACATCAAATGGTTCAATAAGAAGTGAATAGTTCATAGGCATTTCTTGACGTCTACTAATATTACCAATTCTTTGACATTCATCACAAGACAAGAGAAACTTACGGGCATCTTTGAAGAGAGTAGGCCCATAAAAACCAGATTGCAATACCTTATGCACATTTTTTCTCTAGCATGGTGTCCTCCATAAACCTCAGAGTGGCACTTGTGTAGGATCTATTCCTGTTCATGCTCAAGTACACAACGTCTAATAACACTATCTACTCCTTCTTTATAAAGATGTGGGTAATCCTAGAAGTAGTGTCTTAAATCATAGAAGAACTTTTTCTTTTACTGGTATGTGAAACTAGGTGGTATAAATTTAGCAACAATGTAATTAGCATAATTAGCATACCATGGAGCAGTATGAGAAGCATTTATGGCAGCTAATTGTTCATCAGGAAAGCTATCATCAATAGGTAGTGGGTCATCAAGAACATTCTCTAACCTAGATAAGTTGTCTGCAACGGGGTTCTCAGCTCCCTTTCTATCAATAATATGCAAATCAAATTCTTGTAGCAAGAGAACCCATCTAATAAGTCTAGGTTTAGCATCTTTCTTTTCCATAAGATATTTAATAGCAGCATGATCAGTGTGAACAGTTACTTTAGAATCAACTATATAAGGTCTGAACTTATCACAAGCAAATACAGCTGCTAAAAATTTCTTTTCAGTAGTAGCATAATTCCTCTGGGCACTGTCTAGAGTTTTACTAGCATATTGGATAACATTTAATTTCTTATCAACTCTTTGTCCTAGAACAGCCCCTAAAGCATAATCACTAGCATCACACATAATTTCAAAGGGTAAATTCCAATCAGGAGGTTGAACAATAGGTGCAGAAACCAAAGCTTTCTTAAGTATTTCAAATGCTTCTACACAATCATCATCAAAGACAAAAGGAACATCTTTTTGTAAAAGATTAGTCAGAGGCCGAGAAATTTTAGAGAAGTCCTTAATTTACCTCCTATAAAAACCGGCAATACCTCCCTTCTTATGG
This sequence comes from Triticum urartu, assembly GCF_056163025.1. Taxonomy (NCBI): domain Eukaryota; kingdom Viridiplantae; phylum Streptophyta; class Magnoliopsida; order Poales; family Poaceae; genus Triticum; species Triticum urartu. The sequence goes on along the minus strand of NC_141876.1, from coordinate 355,416,999 downwards.
ACACAATGGACAGGACTTACCCATTGACTATCAGCAATGGGATAAATTATACCTGCCTCCAGAAGCTTTAGTATTTCTTTTCTTACCACTTCTTTCATCTTAGGATTTAACCGTCATTGGTGATCATCAAGAGTATATCAAATAGCAGCACGATGCTTCTTCAGAGTTTTCAATAATTTCTTTTCTTCATGCTCTGAAAGGTTAGCACTAATAATAACAGGATATATCTATTTCTCATTAAGATAAGCATATTTAGGAGTATCAGGTAAAGGTTTAAGCTCAAACACGTGATCACCCTTAGGTGGAGGAGGATCCCCTAGGATTTCGATAGGCAAGTTCTATTTCAAAATAGGTCCATGTTTAAAGAATACTTCATCTATTTCCCTTCTTTCATTCATAAACATATCATTTTCATGGTCTAGAAAATATTGTTCTAGAGGATCACTAGGAGGCATGACAATAGAAGCAAGACCAATAATTTCATCTTTACTATAGGCAATTCTTTATCATGGGGTTGTCTACGAAATTTGGCAAAATTTAACTCATGAGACATATCCCCTAAACCAATAGAAACAATATCCTTGTTGCAGTCGATCTTAGCATTAATAGTATTCAAGAAGGGTCTACCAAATATAATGGGACAAAAGTCATCTTGTGGGGAACCAAGAACAAGAAAATCAGCAGGATATTTAACTTTCCCACACAAGACTTCAACATCTCTAACAATCCCAACTGGTGAAATAGTATCTCTATTAGCAAGCTTAATTGTAACATCAATCTCTTCTATCTCAGCAGGTGCAATATCATGCATAATTTCTTTGTATAAGGAATGAGGTATTGCACTAGCACCCATATCACATAAGCCATGATAGCAATGATATCCTATTTTAACAAAAATAACAAGCATGCCTACAATAGGTCTATGTTTATTTTTAGTATCGGAGCTAGCAATTCTAGCAGATTCATTCCAGAAGTAAATAACATGCCCATCAATATTATCGGCCAAGAGATCTTTAACCATAGCAACACTAGGTTCAACTTTAATTTGCTCAGGAGGTTTGGGTGTCTTAATATTACTTTTTTAACCACAGTTGAAGCTTCAGCATGGTCCTTTATTCTAATAGGGAAAGCTGGTTTCTCAATATAAGCTGTAGGAACAACAGGATCATTATAAGTGATAGTCTTTCCTTCAACTTTAATAGGTGCAACTACTTTTAGTTCAAGGGGAGGATTATATTTAAACCACTTCTCCTTAGGGAGATCGACATCATTAGCAAAGGATTCACAAAAAGAAGCTACTATCTCAGAGTCAAGTCCATATTTAGTGCTAAATTCACGAAAAGCATCGGTATCCATAAAAGATTTAACACACTCAAACTTAGGTGTTATACCTGACGCCTTACCTTCATCAAGGTCCCAATCTTCAGAGTTGCGTTTAATTCTTTCCAATAAATCCCATTTGAATTGAATAGTCTTCATCATAAAAGATCCGGTACAAGAAGTATCGAGCATGGAGTGATTACTGAGAGAAAGTCGAGCATAAAAATTTTGAATAATCATTTCTTTTGAGAGCTCATGATTGGGGCATGAATATAACATTGACTTAAGCCTCCCCCAAGCTTGAGCGATGCTTTCTCCTTCGCGAGGCCAAAAATTATATATATAATTATGATCACGATGAACAAGATGCATAGGATAAAACTTCTGATGAAATTCCAATTTCAATTGTTGGTAGTTCCATGATCCAATATCATCACATAGCCTCAACCATGTCAATGCATCTCCCTTCAAAGATAAAGGGAAGACCTTCTTCTTGTTAACATCCTCGAGCATACCTCCAAGCTTAAATAATCCACAAACTTCATCCACATAGATTAGGTGCAAATCGGGATGTAATGTTCCATCACCTGTGAAAGGATTAGCTAGCAGTTTCTCTATCATACCCGAAGGAATTTCAAAGTAAGCATTTTTAGTAGGTTCAGTAGGTTGAGGAGCAACTCTTTGCTCTACTGGTCGGGGTGAAGATACCCCGAACAAGCCCCTCAAAGGATTATGTTCCATAGTAACAAGTGACAGTAAACTTCAGCACACTATATAAAATTTTCCTTACCAAATTCCACCTACCAAAGGCGCTTCACTCCCCGGCAACGGCACCAGAAAAGAGTCTTGATGACCCACAAGTGTAGGGGATCTATCGTAGCCTTTTCGATAAGAGTGTCGAACCCAACGAGGAGCAGAAGGAAATGACAAGCGGTTTTCAGCAAGGTATTCTCTGCAAGCGCTGAAATTATCGGTAACAGATAGTTTTGTGATAAGGTAATTTGTAACGAGTAACAAGTAATGCAAATAAAATAAGGTGCAGCAAGATGGCCCAATCCTTTTTGTAGCAAAGGACAAGCCTGTACAAACTCTTATATAAAGGAAAGCGCTCCCGAGGACACATGGGAATTATCGTCAAGCTAGTTTTCATCACATTCATATGATTCACGTTTGGTACTTTGATAATTTCATATGTGGGTGGACCGGTGCTTGGGTACTTCCCTTACTTGGACAAGCATCCCACTTATGATTAACCCGTGTTGCAAGCATCCGCAACTACAACAGAACTATTAAGGTAAACCTAACCATAACATGAAACATATGGATCCAAATCATCCCCTTACGATGCAACACATAAACTAGGGTTTAAGCTTCTGTCACTCTAGCAACCCATCATCTACTTATTACTTCTCAATGCCTCCCTCTAGGCCCAAACAATGGTGAAGTGTCATGTAGTCGACGTTCACATGACACAACTAGGGGGATGACAACATACATGTCATCAAAATATCGAACGAATACCAAATTCACATTACTACTTATATCAAGACTTCTCCCATGTCCTCAGGAACAAATGTAACTACTCACAAAGCATATTCATGTTCATAATCAGAGGGGTATTAATATGCATAATGGATCTGAACATATGATTTTCCACCAAGTAAACCAACTAGCATCAACTATAAGGAGTAATCAACACTATAGCAACCCATAGGTACCAATCTGAGGTTTGGATACAAAGATTGGATACAAGAGATGAACTAGGGTTTGAGATGAGATGGTGCTGGTGAAGATGTTGATGGAGATTGACCCCCTCCCGATGAGAGGATCATTGTTGATGACGATGGTTGTCAGGACCCTGATTCCAAGTCACATTGATCTAGCCGGTAACACCTCATATCACATTGCAGCCTCACACACGGTATCCCCACGGGTGTCGCCTTACCATGGCCCGGGACCGTTTGCGCCTTTTGGCTCACGTATATGATAGTGTCGCTAGCATCCATATGATAGAGAACCCGGGACGACATGGCTAGTCGTAAACCCAAAGCGGCACAGACCTATGGGGACAGGCATACATGAATCATATCGAGCATGTCGGCCATCAGCGAGTGAATCCGGGCTGTAGCACTAGGCTAACAGGACTCCGGAAGTCACCGCGTGACATTTCCCCGAAGGGACAGACATAGGAACGAAATGAAACACATGCCGGCCAGTCAAGTGTCCAGAGCAGTAGTGCTGGGCTAGCAGGACTCCGGTGAACCGGGCTTTAGCGGACTACTATGGCTCAAGGAGCACTAGACTACATTTCCCCATAAGAGAGGCTGCCAAGGATAAACAACTAGATTGTCGGATCCCACACATACCAAGCATTTCAATCATACACACAATATGCTCGATATGTGTAAGTACAACATGGCATCACAACATAACTCTATGACTCAAGTATTTATTCAGTAGGCTCCGTGGAGCGAGATATTACAAACATGGGTCTCATGACCCAACAATCATAGCATACAAATCAAAACACATGCGGAAGCTTAACATGTCTGAGTACAGACATCTACAAATGAAAAAGGCTAAGAAGCCTGACTATCTACCAGATCCTACCGAGGGCACAAGATCGTAGCTGAGGTAGCAAGCTAAACGTCGAAGCCCACACGGAACTACTAGCGAGACTGACGTCTCTCTACAAAACATAAATTAAGCAAACGTGAGTACAATTGTACTCAGCAGGACTTACATCAGAACTAACTACATATGCATCGGTATCAACAAAGGGGTAGTGGAGTTTAACTGCAGCAAGCCAGCTTTGACTCAGTGGCTAACCTGAACTACGACAGCAAGCAACTCTTTTAAGGTGGCGCAAACGAGTCCACATATTCACCATATCAATACACCACTATGGATCCGTTCCCGTCTCCCTACGAGAAGGCCATCCATAGCACTCATGCGTATCTTGCGAGTTTTAGAGTATCCACTTTCACTTGTCTATGAACTATGCAAGGGGTCCAAGTTTCCATATCCGAGGAATCCGGCTATTCAAATAGATAATGATAACCCTGCAGGGGTGTACTTCTTCACACACGCTCCCACCACTTATCACCATATACACGTCATGTATCTCGGCAACCTTCAAGCGGAAGCCTGGCGAGGGTGTCGGCCATGGCCTACCTAAACACTCAAGTCTCTAGTCCAGGTTTATCGCCTATCCAGGTTCCTTCTGCAGGTAGTCTGTCCGAGGTTTCCACATACGGCCCCGAACGATGTGAACAGGGTTCCCGAGACACCAAACGGGCGCCCGGTACACCGTGCCACGGTGTATCTACCGCATCATAGCCCACCCCTAGGGTCAGTGCTACGCACGGCCGTCAACACATAACCTACAAATACCAGAAACTAGTTGCAACTCCTGGACAGAGTACTAGGGTGATTAAGAAGCCGAGAGGGTCAATTAAGGATCCCAATGAGTGGTAGTAGCTGTTCATGGATCACAGACACATAACTCAGTTACTGAGGACTGTTTCAATGAGACAACCCACCATGTACTCCTACATGGCCTCTCACTGCTACCTTTACCAAATCATGTTCACACACTTAGCTCACACACAGTAGGACATGTTCACACACCTCCGATTCATCCCCGATGAATCAGACCTGACACAACTCTATGCAATAGCAGGCATGACAAACAAGCATGAATGAGTAGGCACATCATGCTCAAACAACTCCTACTCATGCTAGTGGGTTTCATCTATTTACTGTGGCAATGACAGGTCATGCAAAGGAAAAGGGTTCAACTACCACATCATGTAAAAGTTGAATCATTGTTGTCCTAATGCAGTAAAAGAGAGCAGGAGCGAGAGAGTGGGATTGTATCGGAATGAACAAGGGGTTTTTGCTTGCCTGGAACTTCTGAAGATAATATAGCTCTTCATTGGTGTCATCGAACTCATCGTTGAAACCACGTCTATCGAGAGGGGACAATTACTGGCAAACAAAGAGGAACACAATCAATGCAATGGAACAATTATGATGCATGATAATGTCATGGCAATATGTTGTGGATTGAGCTAATACAACTAGCAACCATATTAAATGAAGTTGGTTTGAACCAAGGGTTCAAATTCAAACTCCATATGTGCTTATTTAAATGTCAATTATGCAAATTGCCCTGTACAGCAACCCTAGGTTGTTCAAACATGCATGCAAATATCATAAATAGATTCCTTGAATTTTTCTGATAATTTTTATTATATAATTTATTTCATTCTGAGTTATAGATTATTTTCTATGATTTTTAGAAGTTTAGGCATTTTCTGGAATTTCTTGAATTGTTTTAAAACAGAAATTATTTACTGTGTCAGCATGACATCGTCGACGTCAGCAAGTCAACGGGGCATGGTCCAGGTCAAACCTGACCAGTGGGGTCCACTGGTCAGTGACATAGTGTTGTTCAGTGTCAATGACAGGTGGGGCCTGGTCAACGTCTGACGTGGCCAGGTCAAACTGACCGGTGGGGCCCGTGGGGGTTAATTTAATCTAAACGTAAATAAAACCCGGTTAGTTAGGGCATGGGGCCCATTGGTCAGTGGGTCAGGGGGATTAGTTAGGGCGTCATTAGCCTAAACTAATCTGCCACGTCGGCTAAACGACGATTAGCCGCCGGTGCTAAGCAGAACGCGACGGCGCTCCTCGTCCGGCCATCTCCGGCGATGAGAGCTCGCGCGGTTGGGCTCTACGGATGCAGCGCGTCGAGGTGCATCGGATGGTGGCCGTGGGGGGTGGCGGGGTGGCCGGAATCTTCGTGGGCGTCGACCGTGGCGGCTGCCGGAGCTCGGGTGAGCTCGGGGCCGAGGCTACAACGGCCGTGGCGCTGCGGGGTTGGCACCTATGGCTTCTACGTGGTGCGGCGAGTACGTTGAACGCATGCCCGGGACCAAATGGTCACCGGAGTGTCGTCGGCGTTGAGCTCGTGCGGCGGTGAGTGCTCGGCCTTGGCGGGACGGCGGCTAGAGGATGGGAAGGACGCAGGAAAGAGAGGGGAAATGCGGCGTAGCTCACTGGGGGGTCGTTGAGCAGCTCAGCGTGCTTGGGGACGGCTCGGAGGCGACGAACCCACGACGGCGATCTCGGGTGCCCGAGGAGGAAGACGAGGGCGAAGGCGGCTCCACAGGGCGCCCGGGCTCGCTTGGCTCGTCGGAGACAAAGATGAAGACGCTGCGGAGCCTCTGGACATGGCGTAAGGGTGAGGGGGGGCTCTAGGCACGGCGGCAGCGAACGGCGGCGGCGGTCGCTTGCGGGTGCATGCGGGAGAGAGAACAGAGGAGGGGGATGAGCTCGAGGGAGTGAGCGAGATGGATCAGGGGGCTGCATGGCGTCGTGGAGGTGTCCAGGCCCTCGGCGGCAAGCCGGAGGTGGCGTGCGGTGGCCGTGCGCGTGCCGGCGTGCGGTGGCCACGCGCCTCGGTCCTTCTGGCAGAGGAAGGAGAAGACACGGGAGCCCCTGGTGGGCTGGGCCGCCAGCTGGGCCACCAGGTGGGCTGGAAGGCCAGGTAGGTTGGCCCAGGTAGATCTCTCTGTTTTTTTTAATTCTGTTTTCTATTTATTTCCTCTGTTTTGATTTAGGTTTAAAACTAAACCAATTTTGTTGCTTCTGTAAATTATTGTATGGACTAGAGATATTACTCTGGAGCCCCACAATAATTTCCAAAATTATTGGACATGTATTTCATTTATAACAGAAATAAAGCCAATTCAAATACATTATGGTTTAATTCAAAATGCCCAAATTAATTACCCTTAATGCCCTAAAATATTGCTTTGGATTTTTTACCTCTTGCCAATATTTTCAGGGATTAAAGTGAACATTTTCTTGGGCTCATTTGAAGAAATTTTTAACTTTCTCATTTTCAAAGATTTCTGAGGCTTTAGGAATTCCCTCAATTCAATTTTCCTTGAATTTAAACATGATGCAATAACCAAGATAGTCCAAGGCCAAGGTGAAACTAGGGATGTGACAATGGTGGTGATTTCCCCCTCCCGGAAGGAAGTTCCCCTGGTACAACAGCTCCGCCGGAGCCCTAGATTGGTTCTGCCAAGGTTCCCCCTCGTGGCGGAGTTTCGTCCCGTGAGCTTGCTTTTGATTTTTTTCCTCGACGAAAGACTCCATATAGCAAAAGATGGGCATCGGAGGGCCACCAGGGGGCCCACGAGGCAGGGGGCGTGCCCAGGGGGTAGGGCGCGCCCCCCACCGTCATGGACGGTGGGTGGCCCCCTCTGGTACTTCTTTCACCCAATATTTTTTATATATTTTGAAAATAATTCTCGTGGAGTTTCAGGACTTTTGGAGATGTGCATAATAGGTCTCTAATATTTGCTCCTTTTCCAGCCCAGAATTCCAGCTGCTGGCATTCCCCCTCTTCATGTAAACCTTGTAAAATAACAAAGAATAGGCAATAGTATTGTGACATAATGTGTAATAACATCCCATAATGCAATAAATATCGATATAAAAGCATGATGAAAAATGGGCGTATCAGTATCCTCTAGATCAACCCAACCTCACATCACTCGCGGGTACCCCTCGGGGCCGACCCGATGTCATCATGGTTCTATGGTAAGTCAAATAACTGTGTGTCTGAAACAACAAGGGGGGAAACTAAGGATTCACCCTCGATGGATTCCCACTCGATGTAACCATCAAGGTGGACTTGGAGGAATCACCCTCGTTGGTCCACACTTGAGGGGTTGCACGACAGAGTCATTATCAGGAGTGGTCAAGGAGGAACCACCCTTGATGGCCACGACCGAATAGCTACACTACAGTGTTAACATCAGAAGTGCTGATGAGGTATCACCCTCGGCACATCGACAGTAACTCTGTAGAGTCGTACAACTAAGGGGGTGATGTGCGGTGTCGAGGCCTGGACGTCAATCACGTTGATCGAGTCATCGAACATAAAGCAGGGGCAACAGGGACAAGGTGGGGGTCACTGATGGATCTCTAACCAACCTATACTAAGCTGTTTAGAATAAGCAGGTAAGGTATGAAAGCAGGTAACAAAAACAGGCTATGCATCAGAATAGGATCATACAAAAAGTAGTAGCAGTTCCAATGCAAGCATGTGAGGGAAAGAAATGGGCGATATCAGAATGCTCAAGGAGGGTTTGCTTGCCTGGAAGCTCTGTAGATAGAAACGGACCCTCGAAGGTGAATTAGTCGATCACTGGATCAACAATGGTCTCGGGGGTCTACCGAAAAAGAAGTAACGACGGGGAACACAATAAATAATAGAGCAATCAAATACATCACAAAGCAAGACACGTCAATATGCGGTGCTAGGGGTGACTTAACACAAGGCTACACATTGCAGACGAAGCGAGAAAATATCCGGGAATATTTTTCGGGCTCCAGGCATTTATTGGTCAGATGAATCGGAGGGGACGGATCCATGTTCGCTATGCTAGAGGCACGTGACAGATGAACGGATGACATATTCAGATTTGTCACATTTTTCTTAGCAACTTTCATATATAGAACTTTTTTCTTCGGAGTTACGGTTTAATTTCTATTAATATTCAAAGATTTAAACAATTACCAAAATTTTTGAATTTATTTTTATTTATTTTTAAAACTCTAATTGCTAGGTGCACCTGGTGCAATGCACACACAGGTGCACCAGTGGCTGACCAGCGGGCCCCTGTTGACCAAGTCAACTGCCCAGTTAGCTGGTTAACTGGGTCAGATGAACAATCAACTGGGGCATGGGGCCCAAAGTCAGTGGCACATGAAGTGCCATGCAGCCGCCCCATAAGCGCCATGCACCGCTGCAGACGACGACGGGCCTTGCGGCGGGGAGAGGGCACAACACTGGTAGCGGCACGCCGGACCGGCCGCCGGGAACGGTTGCCGGAGGCGTGGGGTTACTGCGGCGACGGCGCTAGGAGGCGGGGCAAAGGAGGTGGCAGACGTTGGCGATGCGGGGCGGGGTGTGGGCGCGCACGCGTGCGGGTGGCTGCGACGAGCGGAGGCAGAGGCGTGACAACAGTTAAGCAGGCATTGTCCAGGCGGTGGCCGGCAAGGCGTGCAGGGGCGTGGTCAAGACACGGCCAGGGACGGCGGCTGCGGCGTCTGCAGTAGGCGGAGCGGGGGAAAGCGAGCCAGCAAGCGCAGGCGGCTGCGGCTTGAGCAGCAGCAGCGATCCAGGCAGCGGCAATTAGCAACGGCGCGAGCGCGGTGTAGAGGACACGCACCGTGCTGCCAGAGCGTGAGCGGAGCGCGGGGACAACAGGGAAGGGTCGCGGTGAGCGTGAGGTCGACGTGAGCCTCGTGCATGAGCAGGACAGTGCCAAACGACGGTGGAGTCGATGGGGGAAAAGGAGGATTGATGAGCCTCACTGGTAGGAGGGCGGGGACGCGCTCGAACAGGTCTAGGGGCGCCAGAGGTGGGGACCGACGGCGATGGCCGTGGCGGCTGTGGTGCGGATGGCAGCTTGATGTGGAGCGTACAAGGCCCTTTGGCTTCGACCCAGAGGCGTAGGTGAAGAAGACGAGGTTGGGGAAGCTCGTGGCCAGCTTGTAGCAGCTCGGGGATGACCCGGAGCACGGCAACAACGATGCGGCGGTGACGGCAACGCACGGGCGTCGAGAAGGAGAGCTGGGGCGCGAGAGGGAAGAAAAAGGGGGTGCTAGGGTTTCGGGGAGGAGTGGGAAGTCTTATCCATCTCGGGGTGTCGTGGATGCTCGACACGAGCTCATAGGGAGCATGGACGGCCAGCCAGAGGCCACGGCCATGGCTCTGTTCCCCTATACAGAAGAAGAAGGAGAAGGCCGTGGTGGGCTTGGGCCATGCTATTGTAGCACTAGGCTTTCCAATGCACGGTGTGCACTTAGCCCCTTCTCTATTTTCTCTGCTTGAATATTTTGGTATTGTTTTCTACTTAAATCCCATAGCAAATAAATTTAGGCCAACTTGAAATTTGGCGCATAATTAGTGGGCAATATTTTAAAACTGCACAAAAGTTTTCAGGTGGTTTGGGAAAAACATAAAGATTTTTTATATTTAAAAGCCCATAATAGTTGATGTTGGACCAATTATTATTTTCCTAGGAATTTATTTGTGAGTCAAGTGAAGTTGGATTCAACATGACAATGATTAGGGGAATTTATAGAATTATTCAAACATTTTAGTTTTACTGCTTAGAGAAATAATTTATTTGACTTTATTTTAAATTTGAAAATGGCTTTGATTTTTGGACAGGTGGCAAGCTTTATAGTAATCACGATGACATGGCCACCATTAGGGGGATTACTATAGCGTGACTCTCGGAGTGTTACAGGAGGCGTGCAAGTAGAACGCTGCGCAGACTCACCGGGAGTCGAGCCCTTTGACCTCCATCCACCACCCACCTCACTCCCAACTTCTCCCTTAATGGTGCCCGAGCCCCTATTTTAATGGTGTGGCTAGGTCTCATTCACTAAGATTTAAGAGAGAGAAAAGAAAATTTGAAAATAAAATTTTGCACGGATTTGATGTAAAATCTCATGGACATAACATCGACTAAAACTTAGCAATACTGATATATATGATAACAATGGCAATGGATAATAATTGTCATACATATTCAGGAAGATAATTAAAAATGCCACATGTGGCAACGCCGTAAAGACACAGGCGCAAAAGAAGAAGTAAGACGCAAACAACAATCTGGGTCGCTGCTCTCTACTTCACCCTGATCTACTCCGGCATCATCGACATTTCGTCCATGCCACAAGAGTTCTCGCAACGAGTGGCGATGATATCTTTCACCTCCTCAATATGTCGCTTGATAGTATCCATGGATTCCTCCACCAGCCTTTCATGCTCGATGCGGAGCTTGGCATTCTGGTCCATAAGTTTCTTGACCATGACCCCCGTCTTCTTAAATAAGGCAGTGCTCTCCTCGTGGTGCTTCACCCAGCTGGTGATCTTCACCCTCAGAAGGTTACGCTAGGTGCGGAGCTTCACCTTCTCATCCCTTAGTCCACGCATGACGTTGGTCGCCTTATCCAACGAGGCATTGATCTCCTCCTACAGCTTCACCGAGCCAGAGATCTCATCCATCAGCTTATTGAGCATAGCGTGCATGCACCTGTGAGAGCTCTCGCCTCCCGTGAGAGATCCTTCCAGGTAGCCGTGGCTTGATAGGACCTCTCTACTGCTTCTGCGGCGCGTCCGGACATCTATGTTGCTTCTGCGGCGCGGCCGGACCACTCTACCACTTCGGTGGCATGGCGGGACCTTTGTTGTGCTTCAGCGGTGTGGAGGGACCTCTGTGCTGCTTCAGCGGTGTGGCGGGACCCCTCGGCTGCTATCGCGGTGAGGCGGGACTTCTCTGCTGCTTCGCTTCCATGCTCGCCACTCCCTGGTAATTTCCCAACCAAGAACTCCTCCTACGGACCATGTCACACGCAAGGAATGATGAAGAAAGACTTGTTTGTTTGCTGGTGAGGGATTGATGAGGAATGTGCAGTCATTTTGAGTAGGTAGTATTTATAACCTAGTAATAAGCTGCTAAGTGGGAAACCGTTTAGGTTTTGATTGGTGTGAACAAGTTTGTAATTAAATATAGCGTGGTGATTCGGAATGTGACAAGAAACAAGCTCAAAATTTATTGATGATTCTAGTTTTTGAAGTGCGGCACAATTCCCGGATTGCGTAATGTGGGCACGCGTTCTCGGATGCATACATGGCTTGTGCACCATAGGATGCACAACAATTGGCGATGTCAGCACATGACTTGTTCCATCAATGGAGCGCGCTCGTTATTACCACCACACACGATTATTTTAATTAGAATGTGTGCCCCTCTACTGCACACACCTTGACCTGTCTGGCCATTTATAATCTTTTGGCTAATCGCTCACAGTTGATCCTAGTTAACTGTATGGCATCTATTGCACACACCTTGATCTAGCTGACCGTTTCTGTTGTTTTAGCTCATTGCAAACATTTCATATGAGTGAACTATATACCATCTATCGCACACACACCTTGATCTGGCTGACCGTTTCTGCTGTTTTCGCTTATCACGAACAGTTCATCCTAGTGAACTCTATGTCGTCTATCGCACACACCTTGATTTGGTGGACCATTTCTGTTGTTTCCATCAATGCAAACAGTTCGTATGGATCAACTATATGCCACGTATCATGCACGCGACTCTAATCTGAATCATGCTTGATGCCTCCACCATCGCACATAGTTCATTTTATTGGTGACAGTTTGGTTACGATACTGTTCGTGATTCATACATCACACAAAGTTTGGTCGAAGCGTCTGTGATGCATGTGTCGTATTAGCAGCATCCTATAGTAGTGGCCATCATCATTTCCTCATAGTGCATAGGTTTGATCTTCTGATAAGATGAAATATTCAGTAGATTTGATAATCTTTTCCCGACCTTTGCATTTTGTTACAGTGTTAACTAAAGGTTCTACATCTTATGTAGTAGATTCTTTGCTTAGTTTTATGGACAAACTATTCCAGAACCTTTGCTAGTTTAGTCTTGTTTAACTTGAGCCAAATATTCAATAGTCTTAATAAATTGTATCATCCTCCCACTTACTCTTTTAGTGAGAAAACTTTTTCTCGATAAACACTTACTCTGACAAACATTTGGTCCTTCGAATTTTATAAGAGGAACACAAAACCTACAATCAAGCATTTGGTCCAAAATATTATATAACTCTTTATAGTTTTATCATACTTTTAGATTATGCTTCTGTTCAATGCATATTTTGCTGTTTCATGATCAAATCCCCAAAATAAGAGTAGATTGGTAATAATAATTCCACAATTATTCAATTACTTACTAAACTTATGACTTAGATGTATCTCTTCTTGATAGAACAATTCTATTATCTTTTGTCATAATGATATTATAACTTCATCCTAAATTTCTTTGGAACTTTCAAATATTTCAGTCCTTACCAAGTAAATCATATTTACTCATAACTTTGATTAAGTATAAATATTCACCGCGCCCTGTTATATCCATCAGACTTACATCATAATGTATTTAATTATTTCAAATAAAAGACTTTTATACCTCATCTTATTAAGTTTCAATTGACCGATATAACCAAGCAGTGCCACACACAAGTGGTTTTATCAGTATTCTCAACACGTTTAGCTTTAATGTTATAGATCACAAACTTCAAGATTCATCATGAATAAACCATCACAAAATAGAGGTTTAATCAAATTCCATATTATCAATATAATCCGAACAACTATTGTTTAAAACTTATAATAATATCCATCACATAGCCCATAGGATAATGCATTACATAACTTCGAAGCAAAATAGATATTATTTTAGTTCTAAGATAAATCTTGAAGATAAACTAAAGACATGACTTTGACGGTCTTTGAGTAGCAATCCCATCACCATTCCCGACTTGTATCACGACTTCATTGCTTCTCTCCTTGTGAGCTCTTTGTAGTCCCTGCATCAGTTTGCAAAACGAGAGCAACTGGTCACTATCAAATAGTCATGAAATAAAAAAATTAATGTAGAATAACATTAACTTTCTACAACGATTATACCTTTACCGAAAGAACCACTTCTTATCCACCAAATACTTCGTGCAGTTATGCTTCCAGTGTCCCTTATGCTTGCAGTAGAAGCATCCAGTCTCTGTAGAGGCTCCGCCCTTCACTACAAAAAAGACACATCCGTGACATTATGGCCCAAACAAAAACTATTTATGTCATGGTTATGACACTTCTATGACGATATTTGTGACAAAAACACGTATCATCGTAGATGTGATAGGCTCCTGCATGACAAAAAGTTATGACAGAAAATGGGCTTTTCATCCTAGGTGGGCCAGAGACGCACCTGCATGAAATTCTTTGGGACGTCCATGACGTAAAAAATCGTGGTAGAAGTGAGGGTGAGAAAAATTTCGAGGAGTTCCTGGCTATGGTGGGTCGTTGCGGCCGAGCGATGTAGTATGGTTTGCGCATTTCTCTCATATGCACGTGTGTGCGAGGCGTTCGCTACGGAACCCTTGCGAGGTGTTTCGACCATAGGCACTTGCAAAGAAGTCTGTTTCCTCTGTGTTGTGGTACGCCAGACCCCTCCCGATAAACAGGACCTCGTGTCGACCGTAGGCACTCAAACATAAGTCCATTTCCTCCGTTTTGAGGTACACTAGACCCCTACCGATGAACAGGACCCTATTTCGGCCGTATGCAGTCGAATAGAAGGTAGTTTCCTCTATTTGCGGTACATCAGACCCCATTTTGGCTGTTCCGTCCAAGCTAGTTGGCTCCCGACGAACAGGACACATTCTGTTGCCTCTCGATGAACAGGGTGTTGTTTCTCCATACTGATCCCGCCGGTTGGCTGCCGATGAACAACATGTTGTTGTTGTCATCCATTGCCTCTCCATGTACACGAGCCCAGGCCCTATGTATGCGCGAATATGTATTTCAGACCTCTCCCGTATGTACGTACGTGGCCGTCTGTTTTGGCATGTGGTTGTACATACATGTACATGATTTAGACATGACTCCCTGAACTGCTACGTCGGGGGATCTACTACGACATATGTTGCTACTTACTCGGTCATGGTTCTGCTACCTCTTGATCATGCGTTAGTTTTCCCTTAAATAGGAAAGGGTGATGCAGCAAAGTAGCGTAAGTATTTCCCTCAGTTTTTGAGAACCAAGGTATCAATCCAGTAGGAAACTACATGCAAGTCGCCTAGTACCTGCACAAACAATCAAGAACCTTGCAACCAACGCGATAAAGGGGTTGTCAATCCCTTCACGACCACCTACAAAAGTGAGATCTGATAAAGATAAATATTTTTGGTATTTTTGTATAGATTGGAAAATAAAGATTGCAAAATAAATAGTAAACTAGAATTATAGATCAGAAACTTATATGATATAAAGTAGACCCCGGGGCCGTGATAGAAAAGCACATAGTTATGATGATATCGTATATTACGGTGCGTGAACAAATTACTATGAGCAATTTATAGAAAAGCACATAGTTATGATGATATCTAAGGCAATGATCATGAATATAGGCATCACGTCCATGTCAAGTAGACCGAAACGATTTTGCATCTACTACTATTACTCCACACATCGACCGCTATCCAGCATGCATCTAGAGTATTAAGTTCATAAGAACAGAGTAACGCATTAGGCAAGATGACATGATGTAGAGGGATAAACTCAAGCAATATTATATAACCGCCATCTTTTTATCCTCGATGGCAACAATACAATACGTGCCTTGCTGCCCCTACTGTCACTGGGAAAGGACACCGCAAGGTTGAACCCAAAGCTAAGCACTTCTTCCATTGCAAGAAAGATCAATCTAGTAGGCCAAACTAAACCGATAATTTAAACAGACTCGCAAAGATATCAAATCATGCATATAAGAATTCAGAGAAGAACCAAATAATAATCATAGATAATCAAATTCATAAACCCACAATTCATCGGATCTCGGCAAACACATCGCAAAAGAGTATTACATTGAATAGATCTCCAAGAACATTTGAGGAGAACTTTGTAATGAGAACCAAAGAGAGAGAGAAGAAGCCATTGAGCTAATAACTATGGACCCGAAGGTCTGTGGTGAACTACTCACACATCAACGGAGAGGCTATGGTGTTGATGTAGAAGCCCTCCTAGATCGAATCCCCCTCCGGCAGATCACCGGAAAAGGTCCCCAGATGGGATCCCACGGGTATAGAAGGTTGCGGCGATGGAAAAGTGGTTTTGTGGCTCTCCGGGATGTTTTCAGGGTATAAGAGTATATATAGGCGAAATAAGTAGGTTGGTGGAGCTCCGCGGGGCCCACGAGGGTGGGGGCGCGCCTACACCCCTGGGCACGCCCCTGCCTTGTGGAAGCTTCACGGACTTCCAGACTTGTACTCCAAGTCTCCAGGGTTGCGTTTGTTCCAAGAAAGATCCTCGCAAAGGTTTCTTTCCATTTGATATTCCTTTTCTGCAAAACACTGAAATAGGCAAAAAAACAGCAATTTGCACTGGGCCTTCGGTTAATAGGTTAGTCCCAAAAATAATATAAAAGTGCATATTAAAGGCCATTAAACATCCAAAACAGATAATATAATAGCATGGAACAATCAAAAATTATAGATATGTTGGAGACGTATCAAGCATCCCCAAGCTTAATTCCTGCTCGTCCTCAAGTAGGTAAATGATAAAAATAGAATTTTTGATGTGGAATGCTACCTAACATAATTTTCAATGTAATTCTCTTTATTGTGGCATGAATATTCAGATATGAAAGATTCAAGAAAAAAGTTTAATATTGACAGAAAAACAATAATACTTCAAGCATACTAACCAAGCAATTATGTCTTCTCAAAATTACATAGCCAAAGAAAGCTTATCCCTACAAAATCATATAGTTTGGTTGTTGGTGTCAAAACCGGCAGATCTCGGGTAGGGGGTCCCGAACTGTGTGTCTAAGGCGGATGGTAACACGAGGCAGGGGACACGATGTTTACCCAGGTTCGGGCCCTCTTGATGGAGGTAATACCCTACGTCCCGCTTGATTGATATTGATGATATGAGTATTACAAGAGTAGATCTACCACGAGATTGTAGAGGCTAAACCCTAGAAGCTAGCCTATGGTATGATTGTATATTGTCCTACGGACTAAACCCTCCGGTTTATATAGACACCAGAGGGGGCTAGGGTTACACAAAGTCGGTTACAAGGGAGGAGATCTACATATCTGTATTGCCAAGCTTGCCTTCCATGCCAAGGAAAGTCCCATCCGGACACGGGACGAAGTCTTTAATCTTGTATCTTCATAGTCCAATAGTCCAGCCAAAGGATATAGTCCAGCTGTTTGGAGACCCCCTAATCCAGGACTCCCTCAGCAGCCCCTGAACCAGGCTTCAATGACGATGAGTCCGGCGCGCAGATTTGTCTTCGACATTGCAAGGCGGGTTCCTCCCCCGAATACTCCATAGAAGATTTTGAACACAAGGATAGTGTCCGGCTCTGCAAAATAAGTTCCACATACCACCGGAGAGAGAATAATATTTCCACAAATCTAATCTGCTGACACGTTTTGACAGCATGACATCATGTCATGGCCCGATCATTATTCGAAACGTTTTTCTCAACCAGCACTGCACATATTGCGAGGCGGTTTTCTCGACACGTCTTGTTGAAGCAGAGATCGTGTCCCCTTATTACGGGATTCTCATCAATACGGACGTGGGTAACCCAATCGTGCCTGTTGGTATGACTCCTCGATTTTAGGCAAGTCCCAAATGGCCATGAGGAGGACGCTTGATATTCACCTTCTTTATAAAGAGGCCAAGGCCTATCATTTTTTCCCTCTCATGCTCAATTGAATCCTTCCGCCGCCTCGAGTTCTAACACCCAAGGCTCAGGTCAGGTGCTTCAGACCTTCAACCATGTCCGGATCCAACCTCCAAGGTTGGTGGATTCCTTCCTCTGTCACAGAGGAGGACATCAGGAAACTGAGAGAGGCCAGGTATCTGACCGCCGAAATCTCGCACAGGCTGCCCGCCCGAGGGCAGGTCATCCCCACTCCCGAACCCAACGAGAGTGTTGTGTTCATCCCTGACTTCCTCCGAGGGCTAGGCCTTGCGCTGGATCCCTTTGTTAGGGGGCTCATGTTCTATTATGGGCCGGATTTCCATGATCTGTCCCCGGATTCCCTCCTCCACATCTCATCGTTCATCGTCGTGTGTGAGGCCTTCCTCCGCATTACCCCACACTCCGGCCTATGGCTCAAGACCTTCAATGTGAAGCCGAAGATGATCGAGGGGCGGCATGCAGAGTGCGGAGGTGCTGTAACAAGCAAAAGCGCTGAGGCTCCATGGCCAGAGGGTTCCTTCCCGGAGGTGTCCAGCTTGTGGCAGCGGGAGTGGTTCTATATCACAGCTCCCCGGAGTTCCAAGTGGGTAGCCACCCCTGCCTTTCGCTCAGGCCCCCCACCACAACTGACGTCATGGATCAATAAGGGGCTGAACTGGGGGCCAGTGAATGATGTCCCGATATTGCAGAGTTGCATCCGATATCTCCTTGAGAGAGATGTCAGCCTGGTCTCGGTAATGCAAGTTATGCTAGTTCGTCGGGTCCCGCCTTGCAAACGTCGACCCCTCCGTATGTGGGAGTTCAACCCGGAAGGACCGCGAACTATTCAGCATTTCCTCGGCATGACGCTCGAAGAGATGTACAAATTGTTCTTCGGACCCCAAATAAAGTGTCTGGACACCACCGAGGATGCGGGTTTGAGCTATAATCGCCCTGATACCCATGTAAGTAATCCCATGGCCAAACACGCTATCTTTTTATTTATCATAACATCATTCTGAAAAGTTGCTCTTTGACCAGGACTGGATAACCAAGGCGAAGATGATTAGGTGTTTGCCCCCTTCTCGAGGGCCTGGCCAATCCCGTACTAGATAGAATGCTCGAGCCGGCGCCCTATCAGGCGCCCTCAGGGGAAGATAAAGGGGGAAATACAGAGGCTGAAAGCGGGCCTCACTCACTATTCGTCCAAACCGGGGGAATTAGCGCCTCCGCAAAGGAGGATAACCAGGGAGAAGAATCTGACATTCCGTCTCCCCAAGGAAGGAAGAGGAACACCTCTGAAGACCCGGAAACAAAGGTTTTCAAACGGGGGAAGAAATCTTCGCCAGAGGGTCCCGTCTTGGAGGGTACTCTTGCCGCATAGTGCCCACAAGGGGATCAGCCCTCGACCGAGCTGTAAGTAAACAAAAAGTACTTAATAGTGAAAATATCCTACCTTACTTCTGAAGACAGTAACCGAAGCTTATATCTTGTAGTTCGGATCGTAGCCCTTCTCGACAGAGTTCGTCTTCGGGGGATCTTCTTCCGGAGATGATGGAGAGCGAAACACCTCCCCCTGCCACCCTGCCTCATGAGGCGGGTGACCCTGAAGTGTCGTCGCGGAGGGTTTCTCTTGATCCTCCAAGGCCAGAGGGTAATCCTTTGGCCACCCGGAGTCCTCAGTATTCGGCTCCTAAAGAGAGCAACAGAAAGAGTACGGAACCATATAGTGTGCGGTCGGATGCGCTGAAGGATCTTCTGGAGCAAGCGGCCATCTCAGAAGCGCATCGTATGCTAATGGGTACGGTAATTGAAAGGATTTCACCCGCTGAAAGCGGGTTGCATGAAGCTTTTATGAGCCTGCTAAAAGGCTTTGAGGTACGTGAAATAGTGTATGTTTTTGATAGTACCGCACACGCTAGGTGTGCCCTATGCAGATAGTAGCCCCTGAGACTCTAGTTGCCGTCGAAAACGGCAGCAAATAGAGGATCATAGTCCCAGGTAAAAACCAGACCGCCTTTATGTGCAGGTGGCTGAAGGTCCGGTGGCTAGCCGGACTGATGAGTTTGCCGAGCTAAAGCGGCAACTTGATGCGGCAGATGCCGACATCGTGCTTGTCAACAAGCGGCTTAACGAGGCACATGGTAAGTGACTTCTCTGGTGATCAACACATAGTAAGAGGAGCATGATGGCGGTATCTTAATATGTTGTGACTGCAGATGGAGCTGCCACCGTGGAGATCCTTCGGGCGGAGCTTGCCCGAGCCAAGGAACAAGCAAGAAATAGTGTTGCGGCCGCTCTAAAAGCGGTCGAAGAGCTGAGGGCCGAAAAGGTCGCGCATTGCCAGAGTAAGGAAAGAGTAGCCAAGATGGCCGTTGAGTTGAAAGATGTCGCTGGCCGTTACCAGCTTCTTGAAAAATAAAGCAGAGCGAAGGCGACGGACCTGGAGAAGGCCATGGTAGCAACCAAGGAAGCCCGCTCCAAAATCAGAGCGATGAAGGAGGAGCTACGTCAAGCTGCAAATATCGCGGCTGGGAAGCCCTTTTTGTTGCGGACTAAGTTCGGGGATCGGAAGTATGCTCCTCTTGATCAACTATGGAGTTCGGCAAACGCATACATGGATTTGGCAGCAAGTGCTGCTGATGCGGCCGAGTACTTCAAGGATCAAAGAGATCATGAAGTGGAAAAGCTGTTTTGGTCATAGTTCCATGCTCCAGTGTGGCCGCTGCTGTTGAATGAGCAAATGGCCGAGGGGGGCAAGCTCCATAGGTTGTTCGGACTTGCCATGAGGTCTTTTGTGGATCATCTGTGGCCGGAAGGGCCAAGGCCAAATAGTTATTTTACTTCAGTGCAACAATTCCTTGGTATTGTGCCGCACATCGACGCTATAAAGAGGTCGGCATGCATAGAGGGTGCGCGGATGGCACTTGCCCATGTCAAGACATACTGCGCAGATATGGAGGCCACCTCTATTGCAACACAGGGTTCGACCGTGGGCCGAGTAGCTGCCGAGCACTAGTTTGAAGAGGTCCTGGAAGGCGCTCATTCAATAGAGGCGCGTTGCTCGAAGAATATTATGTTCTAGTGACATGTATTCCCATTGTAAAAACAATATCTTATTGAATTATGAAGGCTGTGTTTATACTTTTTCCTGGAAGTATTATGATGCCTCTTGTGCAGCCGTTTATGTATATATGTATATAACCTGAAAGTTTGCAGTCGTCGGCTTCAGCCCCCACGCATATAATGTGGGGGTGTTCACAAAAAACGCGTATTCACACTTGATCCAACGTCTTGGTCCGTTAAGGAGATGGTAGCGCAGCGAACGAGGCAATCAGACTATATTGCTTTAACACTTTCACTTAGCCATAGGAGTTTGACTGCGGGACTACTAGATAGCCCCTGGTACCTCCGCGGTCATCCGAATACGGGGCCCGTACGTACATGACCGGGAAACGACCCTTCGTTAATGCGGAGGAATCCCGAAGATTCCGCTAAATCATCGAGTAGTTGACCAGTCTTGCACTGTATCATGACAGTCAGTTTTCGGCTTTCTCTACTGAGGTGCTCATCCGAATGAACCAGGGCACAATCACAGTAGTTCTCCCAGTGCTACCTTAGCCGATATAATGGAACGTAAGGTACCAAAGCATGTGAGCCGGGCAAACCCAACATTTAACCAAAGGCATGATTCGGAGCTGATGCATATAAGGCCAAACTCGCGACGCCGAACACTCCCTAAGGTATTCGGTCTTTATAACATATGCTGGGCTGAACAATGCCCTTCATAATAAACCCCGAGTGTCCAGGTACGTGTAATGTCCTGACGTGGCCACATGCCAATAACGTCAGCATCCTTCTCGGTTGTATTGAGTATCCGGAGGATGTGAATAACAAGAGATAGTAAAAAAGGTTTACGCAGGGTCTTAATCTGAAAAGAAACTTTTGAGAAGGTCCCTGCTGCACGTCTGCGCCTGTATCTCCGTTGTGCCGTGTCCTGGACGGGTGTGGCACGATTGTCATCTATAAAAGAGAAGAACTTAGGTGAAAGTTGTCGTGCAAGAAAATTGGTTATTATCAATAAACCATTAAAATTCAAGATAAGTCAAGTTGAGCCAAGCTAGCCCTGATTACACGCGGGAAGCCCCTGGTACCGTTTATGAAGGTTTGGCCATCAAACCAATCTTATGGATTTGTAGTGATGCGCCGGACTCATTTAACTGTGTCCGTGGTCTTGACGACCTACCATTTATTCTGGTTGGAAAGGCCGTCTAGTGCTCGGCTGTTAAAGTTGCTGCGCATTCTTCCGCACGTAGAGAACGCTCAATATTTCCACTAACTGTAATGGTGGCACGTGGACCGGGCATCTTAAGCTTGAGAGAAGCGTAATGTGGTACTACATTAAAACGAGCGAAAGCCGCTCTTCCGAGTAGTGCTTGGTAGCCACTTCGGAATGGAGCGATGTAGAAAGTTAACTTTTCGCTTCGGAAGCTGTCGGGAGAACTAAATACAACCTCTAGTAATAGAGAGCCCGTACAAGGGGCCTCTGGGCCTGGTATTACTCCCTTGAAGGTAGTATTGTTGTGGCTTATTTTTGTCGGGTCTATCCCCATTTTGCGGACTGTGTCCTGATATATCAGATTTAGACTACTGCCGCCGTCCATAAGGACTCATGTGGGGTGGTATCTGTTTATTATTGGGTCTAACACCAAGGCAGCCAATCCTTCATGCCATATGCTTGTCGTGTGATCCCCGCGATCAAAAGTGATCAGGCAGGCCAACCAGGGGTTGAACTTAGGGGTGACGGGCTCTATGGCGCGTATGTCTCAGAGTGCATGTTTGCTTCTCCTCTTCGTCACATGGATCATGTTTACTGTTTTAACCTCTAGTGGGAATTTTTTCTGTCCTCCAGTGCTTTGTTGGCGAGGTTCATCCTCGTCTTCGCTTGGTGTCTCCCCCCCCTTATGTTTGGCGTTTAGCTTACCGGCCTGCTTGAAGACCCAGCATTCTCTGTGGGTGTGGTTTGCAGGCTTATCAGGGGTGCGATGAATCTGACATTGTTTGTCAAGAATCATGTTTAGGCCGGATGGTCCATCTCTGCTGCCTTTGAAAGGCTTTTTCCGCTGACCTGGCCGAGAGCCCCTGAATCCAGTGTTGACCGCCTTATTATCTGGGATGTCTTCTTTATTTCGACGCTTGTTTTTTCTGCATCGTGGTTTTGCATTGCCATCCTTGACTTCGGATGTGCTTGGGTCGCTGGTGCTACTGCGGGCTAACCAGCTATCTTCGCCTACGCAAAAGCGGGTCATGAGGCTTGTCAGGGCTGCCATTGTTCTCGATTTTTCTTGGCCGAGGTGTCTGGAGAGCCATTCGTCTCGGACGCTGTGCTTGAAATCTGCTAAGGCTTCGGCGTCCGGACAGTCGACGATTTGGTTGTTCTGAGTGAGAAACCTGTTCCAAAGCTTTCGGGCTGACTCTCCGGGCTGTTGAATTATATGACTTAAATCGTCTGCATCCGGAGGTCGGACATAGGTCCCTTGAAAATTAGCCCGAAAAGCATCCTCAAGCTCCTCCCAACTTCCAATTGAATTTTCGGGGAGGCTTTTCATCCAGTGCCGAGCTGGTCCTTTAAGCTTGAGGGGCAAGTACTTGATGGCATGGAGATTGTCTCCACGAGCCATGTGGATGTGGAGGATAAAGTCCTCAGTCCAGACCCTAGGGTATGTGGTCCCGTTGTATGCCTCTATGTTCACTGGTTTGAATCCTTATGAGAATTCATGGTCCAGCACCTCATCGGTGAAACATAGGGGGTGTGCGGCACCCCTGTATTTGGGTGTATCATGGCGTTTGGACGGTTGTAGAATTCAATTTTTATTTTGTGCCAGAGCATGCTTCCTAGATCCATAGATGGATCTGGTCATACTGGATTTTTGGCGCAAGTTTTCACATAGATCGTATGTTGACTTCTATGTGACCTTGTTAGCCGATCTATCGCTGTCGCAAGGTGGTTGATCTGGCCGGTTGGCCGTATTATTTTTCGGCTGTGTGGGCTCTAAGGCCTCATCGCCGAATTCTGGTAATAGCTTGCGCTTTGGATAGCTCTTTGTGTGGTAACTTCCACCATACTTTTCTTCGTTGTCGAGCACTTTGTTCCACCTGCTGTTGAGCGTATTTTGGGCGGCCTTAAGCCTTTGCTTCTGCTTCTTCAGACTCCTCATTGTGGCAATAAGCCTTTTGCGGAGGTTCTCTTGCTCCAAGTGCTTTTCCAGGATGATGTGTGCATCTTCGTCCGGACTGTTTTCCTCCCCAGAGGGAGTTTGATGAGGTTTATCCTCGGCATCGCTGTGTTCGGATGTCGGATCCGTACTGTGTTCGCCGTTTGCAGCTTCATCGTGCTCTGCCGTCGGGGCAATGAGGTCGTCGTTTCCTCTGGAGTCGACTGGAGGATTATATTCCTCACAAAGGTTTCGTTCCGTTTGATATTCCTTTTCTACGAAACACTGAAATAGGAAAAAACAACAATTTGCACTGGGCCTTCAGTTAATAGGTTAGTCCCAAAAATAATATAAAAGTGCATATTAAAGGCCATTAAACATCCAAAACAGATAATATAATAGCATGGAACAATCAAAAATTATAGATATGTTGGAGACGTATCAAGCATCCCCAAGCTTAATTCCTGCTCGTCCTCAAGTAGGTAAATGATAAAAATAGAATTTTTGATGTGGAATGCTACCTAACATAATTTTCAATGTAATTCTCTTTATTGTGGCATGAATATTCAGATATGAAAGATTCAAGAAAAAAGTTTAATATTGACAGAAAAACAATAATACTTCAAGCATACTAACCAAGCAATTATGTCTTCTCAAAATTACATAGCCAAAGAAAGCTTATCCCTACAAAATCATATAGTTTGGTTGTTGGTGTCAAAACCGGCAGATCTCGGGTAGGGGGTCCCGAACTGTGTGTCTAAGGCGGATGGTAACACGAGGCAGGGGACACGATGTTTACCCAGGTTCGGGCCCTCTTGATGGAGGTAATACCCTACGTCCCGCTTGATTGATATTGATGATATGAGTATTACAAGAGTAGATCTACCACGAGATTGTAGAGGCTAAACCCTAGAAGCTAGCCTATGGTATGATTGTATATTGTCCTACGGACTAAACCCTCCGGTTTATATAGACACCAGAGGGGGCTAGGGTTACACAAAGTCGGTTACAAGGGAGGAGATCTACATATCTGTATTGCCAAGCTTGCCTTCCATGCCAAGGAAAGTCCCATCCGGACACGGGACGAAGTCTTTAATCTTGTATCTTCATAGTCCAATAGTCCAGCCAAAGGATATAGTCCAGCTGTTTGGAGACCCCCTAATCCAGGACTCCCTCAGCAGCCCCTGAACCAGGCTTCAATGACGATGAGTCCGGCGCGCAGATTTGTCTTCGACATTGCAAGGCGGGTTCCTCCCCCGAATACTCCATAGAAGATTTTGAACACAAGGATAGTGTCCGGCTCTGCAAAATAAGTTCCACATACCACCGGAGAGAGAATAATATTTCCACAAATCTAATCTGCTGACACGTTTTGACAGCATGACATCATGTCATGGCCCGATCATTATTCGAAACGTTTTTCTCAACCAGCACTGCACATATTGCGAGGCGGTTTTCTCGACACGTCTTGTTGAAGCAGAGATCGTGTCCCCTTATTACGGGATTCTCATCAATACGGACGTGGGTAACCCAATCGTGCCTGTTGGTATGACTCCTCGATTTTAGGCAAGTCCCAAATGGCCATGAGGAGGACGCTTGATATTCACCTTCTTTATAAAGAGGCCAAGGCCTATCATTTTTTCCCTCTCATGCTCAATTGAATCCTTCCGCCGCCTCGAGTTCTAACACCCAAGGCTCAGGTCAGGTGCTTCAGACCTTCAACCATGTCCGGATCCAACCTCCAAGGTTGGTGGATTCCTTCCTCTGTCACAGAGGAGGACATCAGGAAACTGAGAGAGGCCAGGTATCTGACCGCCGAAATCTCGCACAGGCTGCCCGCCCGAGGGCAGGTCATCCCCACTCCCGAACCCAACGAGAGTGTTGTGTTCATCCCTGACTTCCTCCGAGGGCTAGGCCTTGCTCTGGATCCCTTTGTTAGGGGGCTCATGTTCTATTATGGGCCGGATTTCCATGATCTGTCCCCGGATTCCCTCCTCCACATCTCATCGTTCATCGTCGTGTGTGAGGCCTTCCTCCGCATTACCCCACACTCCGGCCTATGGCTCAAGACCTTCAATGTGAAGCCGAAGATGATCGAGGGGCGGCATGCAGAGTGCGGAGGTGCTGTAACAAGCAAAAGCGCTGAGGCTCCATGGCCAGAGGGTTCCTTCCCGGAGGTGTCCAGCTTGTGGCAGCGGGAGTGGTTCTATATCACAGCTCCCCGGAGTTCCAAGTGGGTAGCCACCCCTGCCTTTCGCTCAGGCCCCCCACCACAACTGACGTCATGGATCAATAAGGGGCTGAACTGGGGGCCAGTGAATGATGTCCCGATATTGCAGAGTTGCATCCGATATCTCCTTGAGAGAGATGTCAGCCTGGTCTCGGTAATGCAAGTTATGCTAGTTCGTCGGGTCCCGCCTTGCAAACGTCGACCCCTCCGTATGTGGGAGTTCAACCCGGAAGGACCGCGAACTATTCAGCATTTCCTCGGCATGACGCTCGAAGAGATGTACAAATTGTTCTTCGGACCCCAAATAAAGTGTCTGGACACCACCGAGGATGCGGGTTTGAGCTATAATCGCCCTGATACCCATGTAAGTAATCCCATGGCCAAACACGCTATCTTTTTATTTATCATAACATCATTCTGAAAAGTTGCTCTTTGACCAGGACTGGATAACCAAGGCGAAGATGATTAGGTGTTTGCCCCCTTCTCGAGGGCCTGGCCAATCCCGTACTAGATAGAATGCTCGAGCCGGCGCCCTATCAGGCGCCCTCAGGGGAAGATAAAGGGGGAAATACAGAGGCTGAAAGCGGGCCTCACTCACTATTCGTCCAAACCGGGGGAATTAGCGCCTCCGCAAAGGAGGATAACCAGGGAGAAGAATCTGACATTCCGTCTCCCCAAGGAAGGAAGAGGAACACCTCTGAAGACCCGGAAACAAAGGTTTTCAAACGGGGGAAGAAATCTTCGCCAGAGGGTCCCGTCTTGGAGGGTACTCTTGCCGCATAGTGCCCACAAGGGGATCAGCCCTCGACCGAGCTGTAAGTAAACAAAAAGTACTTAATAGTGAAAATATCCTACCTTACTTCTGAAGACAGTAACCGAAGCTTATATCTTGTAGTTCGGATCGTAGCCCTTCTCGACAGAGTTCGTCTTCGGGGGATCTTCTTCCGGAGATGATGGAGAGCGAAACACCTCCCCCTGCCACCCTGCCTCATGAGGCGGGTGACCCTGAAGTGTCGTCGCGGAGGGTTTCTCTTGATCCTCCAAGGCCAGAGGGTAATCCTTTGGCCACCCGGAGTCCTCAGTATTCGGCTCCTAAAGAGAGCAACAGAAAGAGTACGGAACCATATAGTGTGCGGTCGGATGCGCTGAAGGATCTTCTGGAGCAAGCGGCCATCTCAGAAGCGCATCGTATGCTAATGGGTACGGTAATTGAAAGGATTTCACCCGCTGAAAGCGGGTTGCATGAAGCTTTTATGAGCCTGCTAAAAGGCTTTGAGGTACGTGAAATAGTGTATGTTTTTGATAGTACCGCACACGCTAGGTGTGCCCTATGCAGATAGTAGCCCCTGAGACTCTAGTTGCCGTCGAAAACGGCAGCAAATAGAGGATCATAGTCCCAGGTAAAAACCAGACCGCCTTTATGTGCAGGTGGCTGAAGGTCCGGTGGCTAGCCGGACTGATGAGTTTGCCGAGCTAAAGCGGCAACTTGATGCGGCAGATGCCGACATCGTGCTTGTCAACAAGCGGCTTAACGAGGCACATGGTAAGTGACTTCTCTGGTGATCAACACATAGTAAGAGGAGCATGATGGCGGTATCTTAATATGTTGTGACTGCAGATGGAGCTGCCACCGTGGAGATCCTTCGGGCGGAGCTTGCCCGAGCCAAGGAACAAGCAAGAAATAGTGTTGCGGCCGCTCTAAAAGCGGTCGAAGAGCTGAGGGCCGAAAAGGTCGCGCATTGCCAGAGTAAGGAAAGAGTAGCCAAGATGGCCGTTGAGTTGAAAGATGTCGCTGGCCATTACCAGCTTCTTGAAAAATAAAGCAGAGCGAAGGCGACGGACCTGGAGAAGGCCATGGTAGCAACCAAGGAAGCCCGCTCCAAAATCAGAGCGATGAAGGAGGAGCTACGTCAAGCTGCAAATATCGCGGCTGGGAAGCCCTTTTTGTTGCGGACTAAGTTCGGGGATCGGAAGTATGCTCCTCTTGATCAACTATGGAGTTCGGCAAACGCATACATGGATTTGGCAGCAAGTGCTGCTGATGCGGCCGAGTACTTCAAGGATCAAAGAGATCATGAAGTGGAAAAGCTGTTTTGGTCATAGTTCCATGCTCCAGTGTGGCCGCTGCTGTTGAATGAGCAAATGGCCGAGGGGGGCAAGCTCCATAGGTTGTTCGGACTTGCCATGAGGTCTTTTGTGGATCATCTGTGGCCGGAAGGGCCAAGGCCAAATAGTTATTTTACTTCAGTGCAACAATTCCTTGGTATTGTGCCGCACATCGACGCTATAAAGAGGTCGGCATGCATAGAGGGTGCGCGGATGGCACTTGCCCATGTCAAGACATACTGCGCAGATATGGAGGCCACCTCTATTGCAACACAGGGTTCGACCGTGGGCCGAGTAGCTGCCGAGCACTACTTTGAAGAGGTCCTGGAAGGCGCTCATTCAATAGAGGCGCGTTGCTCGAAGAATATTATGTTCTAGTGACATGTATTCCCATTGTAAAAACAATATCTTATTGAATTATGAAGGCTGTGTTTATACTTTTTCCTGGAAGTATTATGATGCCTCTTGTGCAGCCGTTTATGTATATATGTATATAACCTGAAAGTTTGCAGTCGTCGGCTTCAGCCCCCACGCATATAATGTGGGGGTGTTCACAAAAAACGCGTATTCACACTTGATCCAACGTCTTGGTCCGTTAAGGAGATGGTAGCGCAGCGAACGAGGCAATCAGACTATATTGCTTTAACACTTTCACTTAGCCATAGGAGTTTGACTGCGGGACTACTAGATAGCCCCTGGTACCTCCGCGGTCATCCGAATACGGGGCCCGTACGTACATGACCGGGAAACGACCCTTCGTTAATGCGGAGGAATCCCGAAGATTCCGCTAAATCATCGAGTAGTTGACCAGTCTTGCACTGTATCATGACAGTCAGTTTTCGGCTTTCTCTACTGAGGTGCTCATCCGAATGAACCAGGGCACAATCACAGTAGTTCTCCCAGTGCTACCTTAGCCGATATAATGGAACGTAAGGTACCAAAGCATGTGAGCCGGGCAAACCCAACATTTAACCAAAGGCATGATTCGGAGCTGATGCATATAAGGCCAAACTCGCGACGCCGAACACTCCCTAAGGTATTCGGTCTTTATAACATATGCTGGGCTGAACAATGCCCTTCATAATAAACCCCGAGTGTCCAGGTACGTGTAATGTCCTGACGTGGCCACATGCCAATAACGTCAGCATCCTTCTCGGTTGTATTGAGTATCCGGAGGATGTGAATAACAAGAGATAGTAAAAAAGGTTTACGCAGGGTCTTAATCTGAAAAGAAACTTTTGAGAAGGTCCCTGCTGCACGTCTGCGCCTGTATCTCCGTTGTGCCGTGTCCTGGACGGGTGTGGCACGATTGTCATCTATAAAAGAGAAGAACTTAGGTGAAAGTTGTCGTGCAAGAAAATTGGTTATTATCAATAAACCATTAAAATTCAAGATAAGTCAAGTTGAGCCAAGCTAGCCCTGATTACACGCGGGAAGCCCCTGGTACCGTTTATGAAGGTTTGGCCATCAAACCAATCTTATGGATTTGTAGTGATGCGCCGGACTCATTTAACCGTGTCCGTGGTCTTGACGACCTACCATTTATTCTGGTTGGAAAGGCCGTCTAGTGCTTGGCTGTTAAAGTTGCTGCGCATTCTTCCGCACGTAGAGAACGCTCAATATTTCCACTAACTGTAATGGTGGCACGTGGACCGGGCATCTTAAGCTTGAGAGAAGCGTAATGTGGTACTACATTAAAACGAGCGAAAGCCGCTCTTCCGAGTAGTGCTTGGTAGCCACTTCGGAATGGAGCGATGTAGAAAGTTAACTTTTCGCTTCGGAAGCTGTCGGGAGAACTAAATACAACCTCTAGTAATAGAGAGCCCGTACAAGGGGCCTCTGGGCCTGGTATTACTCCCTTGAAGGTAGTATTGTTGTGGCTTATTTTTGTCGGGTCTATCCCCATTTTGCGGACTGTGTCCTGATATATCAGATTTAGACTACTGCCGCCGTCCATAAGGACTCATGTGGGGTGGTATCTGTTTATTATTGGGTCTAACACCAAGGCAGCCAATCCTTCATGCCATATGCTTGTCGTGTGATCCCCGCGATCAAAAGTGATCAGGCAGGCCAACCAGGGGTTGAACTTAGGGGTGACGGGCTCTATGGCGCGTATGTCTCAGAGTGCATGTTTGCTTCTCCTCTTCGTCACATGGATCATGTTTACTGTTTTAACCTCTAGTGGGAATTTTTTCTGTCCTCCAGTGCTTTGTTGGCGAGGTTCATCCTCGTCTTCGCTTGGTGTCTCCCCCCCCTTATGTTTGGCGTTTAGCTTACCGGCCTGCTTGAAGACCCAGCATTCTCTGTGGGTGTGGTTTGCAGGCTTATCAGGGGTGCGATGAATCTGACATTGTTTGTCAAGAATCATGTTTAGGCCGGATGGTCCATCTCTGCTGCCTTTGAAAGGCTTTTTCCGCTGACCTGGCCGAGAGCCCCTGAATCCAGTGTTGACCGCCTTATTATCTGGGATGTCTTCTTTATTTCGACGCTTGTTTTTTCTGCATCGTGGTTTTGCATTGCCATCCTTGACTTCGGATGTGCTTGGGTCGCTGGTGCTACTGCGGGCTAACCAGCTATCTTCGCCTACGCAAAAGCGGGTCATGAGGCTTGTCAGGGCTGCCATTGTTCTCGATTTTTCTTGGCCGAGGTGTCTGGAGAGCCATTCGTCTCGGACGCTGTGCTTGAAATCTGCTAAGGCTTCGGCGTCCGGACAGTCGACGATTTGGTTGTTCTGAGTGAGAAACCTGTTCCAAAGCTTTCGGGCTGACTCTCCGGGCTGTTGAATTATATGACTTAAATCGTCTGCATCCGGAGGTCGGACATAGGTCCCTTGAAAATTAGCCCGAAAAGCATCCTCAAGCTCCTCCCAACTTCCAATTGAATTTTCGGGGAGGCTTTTCATCCAGTGCCGAGCTGGTCCTTTAAGCTTGAGGGGCAAGTACTTGATGGCATGGAGATTGTCTCCACGAGCCATGTGGATGTGGAGGATAAAGTCCTCAGTCCAGACCCTAGGGTATGTGGTCCCGTTGTATGCCTCTATGTTCACTGGTTTGAATCCTTATGAGAATTCATGGTCCAGCACCTCATCGGTGAAACATAGGGGGTGTGCGGCACCCCTGTATTTGGGTGTATCATGGCGTTTGGACGGTTGTAGAATTCAATTTTTATTTTGTGCCAGAGCATGCTTCCTAGATCCATAGATGGATCTGGTCATACTGGATTTTTGGCGCAAGTTTTCACATAGATCGTATGTTGACTTCTATGTGACCTTGTTAGCCGATCTATCGCTGTCGCAAGGTGGTTGATCTGGCCGGTTGGCCGTATTATTTTTCGGCTGTGTGGGCTCTAAGGCCTCATCGCCGAATTCTGGTAATAGCTTGCGCTTTGGATAGCTCTTTGTGTGGTAACTTCCACCATACTTTTCTTCGTTGTCGAGCACTTTGTTCCACCTGCTGTTGAGCGTATTTTGGGCGGCCTTAAGCCTTTGCTTCTGCTTCTTCAGACTCCTCATTGTGGCAATAAGCCTTTTGCGGAGGTTCTCTTGCTCCAAGTGCTTTTCCAGGATGATGTGTGCATCTTCGTCCGGACTGTTTTCCTCCCCAGAGGGAATTTGATGAGGTTTATCCTCGGCATCGCTGTGTTCGGATGTCGGATCCGTACTGTGTTCGCCGTTTGCAGCTTCATCGTGCTCTGCCGTCGGGGCAATGAGGTCGTCGTTTCCTCTGGAGTCGACTGGAGGATTATATTCCTCACAAAGGTTTCGTTCCGTTTGATATTCCTTTTCTACGAAACACTGAAATAGGAAAAAACAACAATTTGCACTGGGCCTTCAGTTAATAGGTTAGTCCCAAAAATAATATAAAAGTGCATATTAAAGGCCATTAAACATCCAAAATAGATAATATAATAGCATGGAACAATCAAAAATTATAGATACGTTGGAGACGTATCAAGCATCCCCAAGCTTAATTCCTGCTCGTCCTCGAGTAGGTAAATGATAAAACCAGAATTTTTGATGTGGAATGCTACCTAACATAATTTTCAATGTAATTCTCTTTATTGTGGCATGAATATTCGAATCTGAAAGATTCAAGACAAAAGTTTAATATTGACAGAAAAACAATAATACTTCAAGCATACTAACCAAGAAATTATGTCTTCTCAAAATTACATAGCCAAAGAAAGCTTATCCCTACAAAATCATATAGTTTGGTTGTTGTTGTCAAAACCGGCAGATCTCGGGTAGGGGGTCCCAAACTGTGTGTGTAAGGCGGATGGTAACAGGAGGCAGGGGACACGATGTTTACCCAGGTTCGGGCCCTCTTGATGGAGGTAATACCCTACACCCCACTTGATTGATATTGATGATATGAGTATTACAAGAGTAGATCTACCACGAGATCGTAGAGGCTAAACCCTAGAAGCTAGCCTATGGTATGATTGTATATTGTCCTACGGACTAAACCCTCCGGTTTATAAAGACACCGGAGGGGGCTAGGGTTACACAAAGTCGGTTACAAGGGAGGAGATCTACATATCCGTATTGCCAAGCTTGCCTTCCACACCAAGGAAAGTCCCATCAGGACACGGGACAGAGACTTTAATCTTGTATCTTCATAGTCCAATAGTCCGGCCAAAGGATATAGTCCGGCTGTCCGGAGACCCCCTAATCCAGGACTCCCTCATTGGCCATGCTTCATTTTCGTCACACGAAATGATCCTCTCATGCACAACCCCGATCACAAGCCAAGCAATTGTTTCATACTTTAGTATTCTCAAAAAAATTCAACTTTCACGCAATACATGAGCGCGAGCCATGGACATAGCACTATGGGTGGAATAGAATATGATGATGGAGGTTGTGTGGAGAAGACAAAAAAGGAGAAAGTCTCACATTGACGCGGCTAATCAACGGGCTATGGAGATGCCCATCAATTGATGTCAATGCGAGGAGTAGGGATTGCCATGCAACAGATGCACTAGAGCTATAAATGTATGAAAGATCAACAAAAGAAACTAAGTGGGTGTGCATCCAACTTGCTTGCTCACGAAGACCTAGGGCACTTTGAGGAAGCCCATTGTTGGAATATACAAGCCAAGTTCTATAATGAAAATTCCCACTAGTATATGAAAGTGACAAAATAAGAGACTCTCTATCATGAAGATCATGGTGCTACTTTGAAGCACAAGTGTGAAAAAAGGATAGTAACATTGCCCTTTCTCTCTTTTTCTCTCATTTTTTTCTTCCCCTTTTTTTGGGCCTTCTCTTTTTTTATTTGGCCTTTCTCTCTTTTTTTCCTCACATGGGACAATGCTCTAATAATGATGATCATCACACTTCTATTTATTTACAACTTGGTACTAGAACAAAATATGACTCTATATGAATGCCTCCGGTGGTGTACCGGGATGTGCGATGATTCAAGAGTGACATGTATAAAAAATTATGAGTGGTGGCTTTGCCACAAATACGATGTCAACTACATGATCATGCAAGGCAATATGACAATGATGGAGCGTGTCATAAAAATGGAATGGTGGAAAGTTGCATGGCATATGTCTCGGAATGGCTATGGAAATGCCATAATAGGTAGGTATGGTGGCTGTTTTGAGGAAGATATAAGGAGGTTTATGTGTGAAAGAGCATATCATATCACGGGGTTTGGATGCACCGGCGAAGTTTGCACCAAATCTCGAGGTGAGAAAGGGCAATTCACGGTACCGAAGAGGCTAGCAATGATGGAAGGGTGAGAGTGTGTATAACCCATGGACTCAACATTAGTCATAAAGAACTCACATACTTATTGCAAAAATCTACAAGTCATAAAAAACAAGCACTACGCGCATGCACCTAGGGGGATAGATTGGTAGGAAAAGACCATCGCTCATCCCCGACCGTCACTCATAAGGAAGGCAATCAAAGAACACCTCATGCTTCAAATTTGTCACACAACGGTTACCATACGTGCATGCTACAGGACTTGCAAACCTCAACACAAGTATTAACCAATTTCAAAATTAGTTAACTAGCATGACTCTAATATCACTATCTTCATATTTCAAAACAATTGTCAAGTATCAAACTTCTCATAGTATTCAATGCACTCTATATGGAAGTTTTTATTGTAGCCATCTTGGATGCCTATCATATTAGGATTAATTTTATAGCCAAAGAAAATTACCATGTTGTTCTAAAAGACTCTCAAAATAATATAAGTGAAGCATGAGAGATCAATAATTTATATAAAATGAAACCACCATTGTGCTCTAAAAAGATATAAGTGAAGCACTAGAGCAAAATTATCTAGCTCAAAAGATATAAGTGAAGCACATAAACCTCCTCATCGAATCTTTACCCAAAAACTTGAAAACTTCACAACACAAAACTCAAGAGAAAATCTCATGAGCTCCACTAGTATAAGAAAATAAATCACCACTTCAAGGTACTGTAATGAACTCATTCTTTATTTATATTCGTGCTAAAACTACTGTATTCCAACTTCTATATGGTTCGTACCCCCCGATACTAGCCATAGATTCATCAAAATAAGCAAACAACACACGAAAAACAGAATCTGTCAAAAACAGAACAGTCTGTAACAATCTGGAGGTTTCGAATACTTCTGTAACTCCAAAACTTCTGAAAAATTAGGACTACCTCAATAATTTGTATATTTATCTACTTCAGTTGGAATCAGTGTTTTATCGCTCTCTGGTAAAAAATGAAAATTATTCTCGTGAGCACATAGTTTCTGTTTTTTCAGCAAGATCAAACAACAATCACCCAAGAAGATCCTAAAGGCTTTACTTGGCACAAACACTAATTAAAACATAAAAAACACAATCATAACAGAGGATAGATGATTTATTTATTACTAAACAGGAACAAAAAGCAAGGAACAAAAATAAAATTGGGTTGCCTCCCAACAAGCGCTATCGTTTAACGCCCCTAGCTAGGCATTAAAACAAGAATAGATCTAGGTGTTGCCATGATAATGATAAGGCAAATCGCGAAAACTCATCTCATACTCCCTAAGTTCAGCAGCAAGTTTTCTTTGTGGCAAGCAAAAGTAATCGAAAGGGCTAAATTTAATGGGACAAAAGTCCCCAAGATCAAGCTCGAGAGGTATTGGTTCCTCCTTTGGCCCCTCATATTGCACAACCAATTCATCATTATAAGCATTCTTTTGGCAAAAAGTAATGAGCCTTTGTTCAAGGGAAAAACCTAACCCATTGTTCTATATACCAAGGTTATCATTAAGTCCAGAAATCATGTCAACTAGAACATCGGTACGAACCTTCTTTCTAAGGTTTTCATTAAAAGCAACATGATCTAAAGATCATAAGCGCATTATGTCTTCTTGATAAAAAAGGATTGCTTCTATGGGAGGACGGCCGGCATCATAAGCGGAAAATTTTTGTTGGCCTCTTTTATTATAAATATGAACTCATGAGCTAAAAAGATGGTAGCTGCTCGCTTAACAGAAGAATGCTCAATATTGGAAAATTCTAGAAAAATCCTCTCTATGCAAGGATGCATGTGGATAAATTGTCTTTCGAGTTCAACCACGAGCAAAGATATAGCATCTGCAAGACTACTAGTTTTATGGAGAATAGACCCGCCCATAGTGGGCAAAGCATCGGCGCAAGTAAATAAATCTTGAATAACTCCTTTTCCAATAATATTACCACTACCAATCCGAAACTTTTTAGTGTGTAAAATAGTAGGTTCTTCATGAGGATAATCAAAAGCATCAACGTTTCCCCCATCGTTACTACTACCCTTTTCAATGATAACCTCCCCAGTTTCAAACATGATGGCAACAAATCGCACTAAGAACAAACACACAAGAGGCAAGCGAAAAGAGACGAACGAAAAAGGACGAATAAAATGGTAAAGGTGAAGTGGGGGAGAGGAAAATGAGAGGCAAATGGCAAATAATGTAATGCAAGGGAGAATAGTTTGTGATGGGTACTTGGTATGTCTTGACTTGAGCGTAGATCTCCCCGGCAACGGTGCCAGAAATCCTTCTTGCTACCTCTTGAGCATGCGTTGGTTTTCCCTTGAAGAGGAAAGGGTGATGCAACAAAGTAGCGTAAGTATTTCCCTCGGTTTTTGAGAACCAAGGTATCAATCCAGTAGGAGACTACATGCAAGTCGCCTAGTACCTGCACAAACAATCAAGAACCTTGCAACCAACGCGATAAAGGGGTTGTCAATCCCTTCACGGCCACTTGCAAAAGTGAGATCTGATAAAGATAATAAGATAAATATTTTTGGTATTTTTGTATAGATTGGAAATAAATATTTCAAAATAAATAGTAAACTAGAATTATAGATCAGAAAATTATATGATATAAAGTAGACCCGGGGGCCATAGGTTTCACTAGTGGCTTCTCTCATGATATCATATATTACGGTGGGTGAACAAATTACTGCCGAGCAATTGATAGAAAAGCGCATAGTTATGATGATACCTAAGGCAATGATCATGAATATAGGCATCACGTCTGTGTCAAGTAGACCGAAACGATTCTGCATCTACTACTATTACTCCACACATCGACCGCTATCCAGCATGCATCTAGAGTATTAAGTTCATAAGAACAGAGTAACGCATTAGGCAAGATGACATGATGTAGAGGGATAAACTCAAGCAATATTATATAACCGCCATCTTTTTATCCTCGATGGCAACAATACAATACGTGCCTTGCTGCCCCTACTGTCACTGGGAAAGGACACCGCAAGGTTGAACCCAAAGCTAAGCACTTCTCCCATTGCAAGAAAGATTAATCTAGTAGGCCAAACTAAACCAATAATTTGAAGAGACTTGCAAAGATATCAAATCATACATATAAGAATTCAGAGAAGAACCAAATAATAATCATAGATAATCAAATTCATAAACCCACAATTCATCGGATCTCAGCAAACACACCGCAAAAGAGTATTATATCGAATAGATCTCCAAGAACATTTGAGGAGAACTTTGTAATGAGAACCAAAGAGAGAGAGAAGAAGCCATTGAGCTAATAACTATGGACCCGAAGGTCTGTGGTGAACTACTCACACATCAACAGAGAGGCTATGGTGTTGATGTAGAAGCCCTCCTAGATCGAATCCCCCTCCGGCAGATCACCGGAAAAGGTCCCCAGATGGGATCCCACGGGTATAGAAGGTTGCGGCGGTGGAAAAGTGGTTTTGTGGCTCTCCGGGATGTTTTCAGGGTATAAGAGTATATATAGGCGAAAGAAGTATGCCAGTGGAGCTCCGTGGAGCCTACGAGGGTGGGGGCGCACCTACCCCCCTGGGCGCGCCCCCTGCCTCGTGGAAGCTTCGCGGACTTCCGGACTTGTACTCCAAGTCTCTAGGGTTGCGTTTGTTCCAAGAAAGATCCGTGCGAAGGTTCCGTTTGGATTCCGTTTGATATTCCTTTTCTGCGAGACACTGAAATAGGCAAAAAAATTGCAATTTGCATTGGGCCTTTGGTTAATAGGTTAGTCCCGAAAATAACATAAAAGTGCATATTAAAGCCCATTAAACATCCAAAACAGATAATATAAAAGCATGGAACAATCAAAAATTATAGATAGGTTGGAGATGTATCAGGTTCATCATTGCAGAGAGACCGATCGACCAGTATATATGTACATACACGTTCAAGACTAGACAGACAATGCTACGTACGCTTCACCGGGTGGGTCCCAGCTATTAGGGATCATAAGGACGCATTTCCTTACGTGCGAATATATAGCTGCTAGGTCCCAGCTGTCAGGGGAGGAATCATTTTATTTTCTTGTAACATGGAAGCAGTTCCTTGCAAGCGAAGATATAGATGGTGGGTCCATCTTTCAGCCTCACCTCGTACAGTTCTCTTCTGATGGCTGTCGTTCGTTGACCATGTTCACCACGCCATGCGAAGAGCAACAAGGCGGTGGACGACGGCAAGTCCTAGGAAGGGAACAATGCAGGGACAGGGAAGATGCGGCAGTGGATGCCCATGCAAAGGGGAGTATGAGGGTTTACTGGTTCGGCTGTGGTGCGAGGCTACCGTCACCAGCAATGGGAGTAGTGTGGGGTGGTGAGGCCTGCGACATAGCTGGGAACGAGAGGCAGTAGCGGGCGGTCCCGCTGGCGCTAGTTTGGGAAGCCAGAGCAAGAAGATCGGAGATTGAAGAGGTATCACGACTGTTGGATTAACAACCAACGGTCACAACTTCTAGAATCGTTTGTCGACTAAGTTGATAAAGCCCTGCAAACGCGTCAACTTAGTAGACCCACAAGTCAGCCTCGAAATTTGGTGGGTCCCATGTGTCATTTGGAGGATTAGTTTTTTTCACATAATAAGGAGGCGCTTCCTTCCGTGCGAAGATATAGTTTGTGGGTCCCAACAATCAGGGGGACAATCATTTTTTTGCTTAATAAGGAGTCATTTTCTTGCGTGCAGCCATGGACGATGTGGGTCCCTACTATCAGCCTCTCCATGTACATCCCTCTTCCAATGGATGTCGTTTGTTGACCATGTTGACCACGTCGCGCCAAGAGCATCGACGCAGTGGATGACTACGACGCCCGGGAAGGGAATGACCCAAAGCCGGCAAAGCCACAACAGTGGATGCCCACACTAAGGTGAGTACGAGGGCTGACTTGTTCGGCTGCGGGGTGAGGCTGTCGTCACGGAAAATAACAGGAGGTGCGGGTGGGTAGAGGGATGGCCCGGCCAGCGATGGGAGTATGGTGGGCCGATGAGGCCTGCACGGCAGCACAACTTGCCATGGGAGGAGGGAGCGGGCAGTCTCCTCGGTGCTGGTTTGGGTGGCTGGAGCAGGAAGATCGGAGATTGAAGAAGCACGACGGTTGTTCGATGGACATCCAACAATCACTGCTCTCGTGTGTTGACTGCTACTTGTGAGCTGCGTTGGGATTTCCCCAAAGAGGACAAAATATGCAGTACAGTAGAGATAAGTATTTTCCTCAGTTATGAAACCAAGATTATCAATCGAGTAGGAGAACCAGGCAACACTATGTAAACAGCACCTGCACACAAAAAGAAAATACTTGCAACCCAACGCGTAGAGAGGTTGTCAATCCTGTCATGGGATTGTCACGGCTGATGTCCTAGTGTGAGGACTTAGTTGTGGAGCCATCGCAACTAGGTTAGCTTAAAGGGGTTAAGCGGGACAAAGGACACAGGGAGTTTATACTGGTTTGGCCCCTTGCGGTGAAGGTAAAAGCCTAATCCAGTTTGAGCTGGTATTGCTTATGTCTCGATTACCACTGAGCAAATATGCTTGGCCTAGCTTTCGATCTCTTGTCTCTTGCCCTAAGTTGTCGCTGGGTTGTCTCTTTATATACACAGGTTGACGCCCGA
This sequence comes from Triticum urartu, assembly GCF_056163025.1. Classification (NCBI taxonomy): domain Eukaryota; kingdom Viridiplantae; phylum Streptophyta; class Magnoliopsida; order Poales; family Poaceae; genus Triticum; species Triticum urartu. The sequence continues at coordinate 355,377,377 of NC_141876.1, read as the reverse complement.
TGGCTTACAGAGTCCCTGGAGGCTCATAAACAACGTGTCTGGCTCGGTGACTAACTATATATGCCTTACAATACAAGTTATGCTCATATGGCGGTTTACACCTATAGGCCTTAAGCCGCCTTTGGGCTTTGGGCTCTTCATAAGTCATCCTCATGAACCGCCATCTTTGATTCCTTCATGGGCTTTGTCTTGTGAGTCGCCATGAGTTAACCCGGCCCCTCCTGGGTGGGTTAACTCAGTAGTTATATCCCCAACATTAGGCCCCAGGTTGATTTGAACCTTATTCACATCAATCTTCAACACTTAGAAAAATTCCTTCTTCATTACCTTCATGAGAATTTGTAACTCGCTGTGACATCACCCTCTGGAATCTTGATAACCCCCCGTGACGTCACTTGTCATTAATTTTACACAAAGCCAAAATCTTTAATGTATCTCCTCCTTTTTAATGAATCTCCGAAAATCGAGGCATCTATACTGTCACATATCTGTTTTTGGTCTCCTCGATTCCCGTGCTTGTCACTTATCCATTTGCCTTATAAATAAAGCTGGGGGTTTCTTTAACTATCCCACCCGTGCCTCTTCGTCTATCTTCTTCTTCGCGACACCCTAGCACACGAGCTCCGCCGTCGTCGTCAACCTTCACCTCTGCTCCAAGAATGGCTACTGCATCAACCTGTTCGGACCAGATCTCATCCACGCACCTCTGCCGCTCAATGGCCCTGGTAAGTTCTTCTTCCTCCCCTCATAGATCCGTTAGGGTTTTAACGAGGTTCATCGAAGGTCGTTCTTGTTCTTGGTCGTAGGAGTTTTGATTCACCCTTGCTACTCCTCCTACACCTCGGCAACCTTTAGCAATCCCTTTTACTATTTAGAATATCTCCTTTGTAGATAAAAATCGATCTGCACCCATGAACTGTTCCAGCACTGGTACTTTTAGGTCTGCATATTTTTGTATTTAACTGAAGTGCGCTAGATCTGAAATTATAGCATCAATCTGTAAAAACTGTTTTTCTGAACACTTAGCCATTTTCTTCATCCGTAGATCTGCTCTTTCAAAATTGATATAAGCGGCTTAACTCAAAAAATAGTAACCTGCCAGGTATCATTAGTCCCCTCTTAAGCCACCAATAGTTCTTCGGTAATCTTGAAATATCAATCTCCGGCTTAATACCTAGTCGCGCTTCATTGTTATTTTCCCTTTAACTGTAAGCCGACTTATCCATGTAACCTTAAACCGGCATAATATTCTTTCAGAAATGGCTAAGACATATACTTCTTGCAATTGGGCCAAATCCCGGATTACCGAGGAAGATCTGAACAATCATGTCGCCATTGGCGCCTTAGCCAAAAAGGAGGATATCCACTCCTGGTGATGAAGTCCTTCCTCAACCCAAAAATGGAGAAGTAACTGTTTTTACTGATCACTTGGATCGAGGGTTCAGCCCTCCCGGCTCAAAGATTTTTTGTGGTGTGCTTCATTTCCTCCAACTGCACCCCAAGACATTGGACCCAACTCTGTGTCTAACCTTTGCAATTTTCAAGTATTCTGTGAAGCCTATCTTCAAGAGGAACCCACGGTTGATCTATTCAGGGAATTCTATTATTTAAACCGCCAAACTGAATTTGTTGATGGGCCATGCCAAGAACTTGGCGGAGTCATTATTCAGAAGAGGAAAGATGTCAGTTTTCCTCATGCCAAGCTGCATAGCCATCCCAAAGATTGGAACTAGACATGGTTCTATGTTAGAGACACATCCCCAGCTGGTGAGAATCCTTTGCCGGGTTACCGCGAGCACCGGCTTAACAACAACCATCCACTTCCCCAACATTTTGGTGTAAAGCAATGGGCCAAGTATGCACCTGCCTTCTCAAAACTCAGAGCCTTTATGGCCAACGGCTTAACTGGCGTCGATTTTTTCCGGTGTTGGCTGTCTTGGAGTATCTTGCCATTAAGTTGTCGCCCCGGCTTAATGTGAGAATATACTGGTGATGTTAAAGATCCTCAACGCCATTTTGATATTTAGTTATCTGAGGCATAAGTTACTGAAGCCACCAAAAAGTTGTTGAATGAACCTACAAAAGAGTGCAGCAAAACTGGACTTAGTCCCTTCTGCACTGTCAACCAGCCACCAGCCATAAGAATTTCCCAACTCGTACATAATCCATATTCTTAATATCCTCTTGTAATCTTTCCAATTTTTAACAGGCCGATGATCCATTTTGGAAGAGGAAACCGCAGGATAAGCTGGCCAAAGCACCTCGTGCCAAGAACAAGGTCAACAAGAAGCCTACCAAAAAGAAAACCGATGAGTCTGACGAGTCAAACATTGATGATGAAGATGATAATCATGAGTAAGAGGTAGAACTTGATTCACTTGGGTCCTTTTTCATACATCTTATTGACAATAATTGTTATCAAAACGACGCAGAGGCTAGCCGGGCAGGTGACGCTGAGGTAATTATTCTTTCCTCCGGCTCGGATTCTCTGCCAACACAGAAAACACGTCAAGCAAGACGGAAAGTAAGATTTTCTCACCCTCTAGCTTACTTGGATCCAAACTTTCTTTTGAAGAAACAGCAACATGAAGCTCGCCGCACGATCCGGCATAGCGGCAACGTGATTACTTCTTCTGGGTTACCAAACTCCCCGCCTCGCAAACACCGTCCAGAGGTCTTACATATTTCTGACATACTTTACCCCAAAGCAGGTTATTTTCGACAACCTCTTAACCCGTCTGATTCAAACTATCAGGGGACTTCCCATTCCTCCTCTGGCGAGTCAATAGGAACACAAATTCCAGCTTTCAAGACTGTACCTGGGTAAGTTCATTTCCAATTATTCCGACTTGCATACTTGGTCATCCTCTTGACTTCCATTTATTGTTTATTTTTCAAAGACCAAGCGAAGCCCAGCTGTCGGATCTCGGGTTCGGGCAAAACCCTCAAGGTTCGAACACTGCGGTGCACGCGAAGATCTCCCCCTACCAGTCCACATCCTAGCTTCGCTAAGATCTCAAGGGAAAACTCGACGAACTCGCAACACAAAGGACACAAGATTTATACTGGTTCAGGCCACCGTTGTGGTTTAATACCCTAGTCCAGTGTGGTGTGGTGGATTGCCTCTTGGGCTAAGGATGAACAGTACAAGGGGAAGAACAGCCTCCTGAGGAGAGGTGTTCTTGTGCTTGGTGAAATTGTTGTTGTTCGGATCTCATCCCCTAGCTATGGTGGTGGCTAGTCCTATTTATAGAGGTCCTAGTCCTTTCCCCAACTATTGAGCGGGAAGGGAGCCAACAACGGCTAATTTGAAAGGGGACAGCTAGTACAGCTTATCATGACAAAAGCTGTCTTCACCTGCAAAAGGCTCTGGTGGTGACGCCGCCTTGGGCTCCATGGTGACCTCCGTCTTGCTGTCATGCTGGTCATGGTCTCGTTGCACTGATATGGAAACCTTTGCTTGACGCTTTAGTACTCCACGCCTGCGCTTGCTTCCTTAGCAACAAAGAGGAAACAAGGACACTGTGCGCGTTGGAGCCCGCATGGTGCCCACCTGATCATGATCGTCATGGCTCACGTCATTGGAACATCGCAAGGTTTGCCTTTCCTTGAACTCTCCGCCCCTCGCGAGCTATCCTGGTGAGGGTGCTCCCGAGGAGGTCTTGTGTCTTCCGCCTCGCGAGGCTTGGCCCCTCGCGAGGGTCTTGAGTGCTTGTTCATGAAGATGGGCCTTACGGGACCGCTCGCAGCACCACGCCGTGGGCCATAGGCAGGCAAGTCTGGGGACCCCTATTCCCAAAACGCCGACAGTAGCCCCTGGGCCCAAGGCGCGCTCGGGCTTGGCTTCGAGGCGAAGCCAAAGGTCAACTGCGGAGCGTCGCGGGCCCCAATAGCCTGCGGCCTTGGTGGAGCATGGCGATTGATTGGGCGTGGGCGTCTCCGCTTCCCCATGCTGCCTCGGCAACTGCCCGACTTGATAAGTCCCTTTGACATGCAAGGAAAAAACCATCATTACCTGTGATCGTGGGGGCCACTGGTTGGCTTTCTCCTGGTATAAATGGGAGGGGGCGGAGCCCCCGTCGCCCATCTCTTCCCATTTCGCTTGCTTCTCCCCCCTCACACCATTGCCGACACCAATGGCGCCCATCCGAAGGTTTTCCGCAGCGGTGAAAGGAAAGACTCCCCTCGAAGGGCTGGTACCGCGACCGCTGAAGAAGAGGCCGGCCCACCGCCGCGACGAGGCGACGATGCAGGTGGTGACGAGGCCTTGGTGCGAGCGGCCTCCTCCCGGGTATCCGTTACCCCTGTACGCCCAAGCCGGGAGCTCAGGAGGGATAGGCCACGAGCATCGGTGCACGCGCCGTGGCCATGGTCGCCGTGCCGTGGTGGCGCGCGTCGCCACCCCTGGAGTCCACGCCATAGACTCCTCGCACGGGCTCGTGCTGTGGGCGGTGATGCCCCCGAGCACTTGGATCCGCTTCCCTTCGTTCTTCTCAGCCGAGATGCCACCGAGGGGGCCCCTCGAGCTTTGGCTACAGCACGCCGACTGCGACACACCGGCGACTGGAGCGGAGGTTGAGGCTGTCTCCTCGGGGAAGATCTTCATGAACCGAGGCTGGGGTGAGGTCGCCCGAGTGTGTCATGCGGAGGGCGCCCTTGCGATCCACTTCACGTACGACGGTGCCTCCATGCTGCTCTTCAAGGTCTTCGACGCAGAAGGCGGCCGTCTGGAGTGTTGCCCCAGGTGGGGTCATTAGGCTGGCGCCATAGCTGGGGCAGGGTCTGCTGCCCGCGTCGCCAGCGGATCCTCTAGTAGCAGTGGAGACACTTGGGACTCCATCAATTCTCTCGAGCTCTACAAGACCCCAGAGACGAGCGACGATAGTTACGTGCCCCCAAGCTCTCTCCGAGCCCGGAGCAGGGATGTAGCGTCAGGCCGCCGCCGCCACTGATCTGGATGAGGTTGGCGCCGGCCTGTGGTGGCCCACTGTTGATGATGGCGTCATCCACGGGGGCACGTGTAGTTAGGATTCCCTAAGTTCTTGCCTTTTGTTCCCTGTGAGGAATCAAGAAATGCCCCGTGGGGGTGGGTAAAGGTTTTGTAATGCCTCTTGTCAATATTGTCCTTATTATGAACTTACGTGACCGTGAGTCCTACTTCAGCTCGGTCTCCCTTCCGACCTCGCGACGACTTGGCGCTCTACACTAACAAGTCCTGGTCCCCAGGCAGGCTGCAGCGGTCGCTGGTATGCCAGGTCGCATGCCGTGGTCAAGGCCAGGAGGTGAGCAGCCCGAGGTCCAGTAAGAGTTCTTGAGACGCGATGCTCAGGAGGTCCCCTTTAGCGCTCAAGCAGCCGTCGAGTGGTAAGAAAGGGGGGTGACATTGCTGCAGCAGGGCTGCGATTAGTATGGTTCTTAGTCCTTAGCGGTTTAGCCAACCCGGGCTCGGGACTTATCTTTACGGTCCGAAGTTGATTCCTCATGATGGGCCAAATTCGTGCATTGGCGTCTGAAGCATAGCTAAGCCAGGCCCATGCGAGCCTCCCCTTCTCCATGCTCTCATTCATGATATGCGTCCTCAGGTTCCGGCCCTCGAGCTAGCTCAGCTGCCGCTGGTATGCCAGGTCACGTGCCATGGTCAAGGCCAGGTGGTGAGGGCTGGAGAGCCAGTAAGAGATCCTAAGTCGCGATGCTCAGGAACCCCCCCCCTTTAATGCGCAAGCGGATTGCATGGGAGAAGAGGGAGCTCGCGGTCCCGCCTGTCGTCCCCTTCAGGAGATTCCTGCAAGTCAGCACAAGGAGAGACACAGTTTTCCATTATGGTTGCCGGTCCGCCGCTGGTCGCTCCGCGAGGAGATGAAGGCACTGAGGGCCTAGTGAGGTGACGTGCGCGGGGCATGCCACGCGCCAGAGCTCGACCGCTCAGGTTTGTCGATGTTGCAAGGACAGACCCGAGCACAAGCATTGTGCCAGCGTGTGTAGCCCCCGTGGCGGGTGAGAATCAAGCAGGTGATGGTCATAGGTAGATTAAGCATGGAAAGCAAACTGGCTTAGGCAAATGCAGGGAAGATACATGCCACTGGGTTAGGCCCGAGTGGCCTGGGGATGATGCAGCCTAAGGGGCGCCCCCATCGAGGTAAGATAAAGACATAAAAAGGCGTACATGCCACGGGGACGGACCCACGTGGCCTGGGAATGATGCAGCCCTTAGGGCGCTCCTAGCTAAATATACTCGGAAAATGTCACCTGGTTCCGTTGATGAAGGGGTGTTGAGGCAGCTGAAGGTACGTGGCGAAGGGGTTGCCCCTCATGAGCCACCGGGGCCCTGAGCCTCGGGAGGCTTTGGGGGTCCAGGCGGTTCCTTGAGGACTGTCTCCATCTCCGTCAGGACGGCGTGGTGCCTGGCCTCCTGACCTACCATGATGCTCCATAGGTTGCGCTGGAAGGCAGCAGTCACGCTCGACAGGCCGAACGACATACGAACGTAGCTATGAGGTGGACCTTCGCAGCGCTCTACACGTGAAGGCCAGAAGCGCTCCTGAGATGCGGCTCGGTTGAGCCCTGGTATGTCGATGCAGACGCGCAGCTCACCACCCTCGCCTTGGTGGGGGGCAACGCCAGGTGGGCGGCGGTTGCCGTGTATTTCTCTTGCTTCCTGACGCTCCTGAGATACCTAGGTGATGAACTCCTGAGCGGCAGGCGCTCCTTGCCCAGTGTCCTCCTGAGGGAGACGTGCCGCGAAACACGCCTCCAAGTGGTGCCCGAGCGCCACCCTGGTGACGTTGGCAAGGTCTGAGGCCCTCCAAAAGAGAGCCCCCGAGCTCTGCCCGAGGAGGGCGCTGGGCGCGTCTTCCTATGCGACAGAGGGAGGCGCCCCAGGTGCGGGCGCTGATCCTGACGAGGTGCCACTTGCAGCGCTGCCCTTCTGAGGTCCGGCATAGAGTAGCTACTTCTTCTTCTTGGGGAAGACCTCAGGAGGGTACCGAGCTGCATTATTGCCAGGGTTATTGATTGACACTGCTTGGAAGGCGCACTCAAGGGAGCACATCGCATCTCTTTATTCACAGGGGACTGTGATGATCCCGCCGCTTCCTGGCATCTTGAGGACGTTGTAGCCGTGGTGCGTTACGGCCATGAACTTGGCCAGGGCCGAATACTCGAGGATGGCATTGTACGGCAGACGGATGTGGGTGACGTCGAAGTCGATGAGCTCAGAGCGGTAGTTGTCGCACTGTCGAAGGTGACGGGGAGGCGGACCTGCCCGATCGGGGTGGTGGAGCCATCGGCCACTCCTGAGAAAGGCTTGGTGGGCTGAAGCTGATCATATGGCACTTGGAGGTTGTCGAATGTGTCGACGGACAGGACATTGTGCCCTGCGCCGCCATCGATTAGAGTCTTAGTAACTTGCACGTTGCTAATGACTAATGAATAGAGCATCAGGAGGGCCCCGGCGGTAGCCGCGCACTTGAGTTGATCTGCCGAGCTGAACGTGATGGCGCACTTGGATCATATGAGCGAGCATGTGGCCTCGAGCTTGGAAGGACTGCATTCACTTCACGAGCGAACTGTTTGAAGATAACCTGTGAGGCTAGGGCTTGAGCTCCGCCCAAGATGCAGGCGATGGCACGCGGCTCTTGGAAGCCCCTAGCCCCCTCGTCCTGATGGTGGTCGTCATTCCTTCTTGGTGGTGGCGGTAGTGGAGGGAGAGTGGCGTTGCCCTGAGGACGATCCTCACGAGGCTGATCCTTCCAGGCGCCCTCACGAGACTGATCCTACCAGCGGTCCTCACGAGGCCGGTCGCGCCAATCCTGGCGCGGGCCATGGTCATCCCAGCGTCCGCCACCACGTCCTCCTCCTTGGTCGTAGCCCCGATCGTTGTGCTCGGGGCATCGACCGAAGCATCCTTCTCGAATTGCTCTGAGCTCTTGATAGTCACTAGTGTTGTGGCTATGCAGGTTATGGAACGCGTAGAATGGTCAGTTGCTCCTGGATGACTCGGGCTGGTACCTGCCATGCTCTGTGTCCGGCTCCGCCGCGAGCACGGCTGCTCCCTTGCACTTCATGTCTTTGGCCTTGGCTTTCTTCTCCTCCGGGTGCACAGTCGGGAGCTCGAGGAGGGAGAGCCGCCCCTCCTCAGCTCTTGCGCACTTGGTCCCCAGGTTGAACAGCTCCAGAGACGTGCACAGCTCCTCGTGGATGGCGAGCTCCTCCTTCATCTTGACATCGCAGACGCCATCAGAGAACGCGGAGATGATGGCCTCGTCCGTCACCTTGGGGATCTTGAGGCGAACGTTGTTGAAGCGCTTGATGTACTTCTGGAGGGTCTCTCCTGGTTGTTGCTTGACGCGGCGTAGGTCACCCGCAACCGATGGGCGGTCGCGAGTGCCCTAGAAGTTGGCAACGAAATGGTTGCGCATCTCGTTCCAGGAGGAGATCGACCCTGGAGGCAGGTTCAGGAGCCAGGAGCGGGCACCATCCTTGAGAGCCATGGGGAACCAGTTCGCCATGACTTTCTCATCGCCATTGGCATCCTCGATGCTCAGCTCGTAGAGCTGCAGGAAGTCCGTGGGGTCGGGGTGCTGTCATAGCGAGGAGGCAGATCCGGCTTGAACTTGCCCGGCCAAGCGACGCTACGCAGCTCAGGGGTGAAGGCGCGGCAGCCTGCCGTGGTCACCGGGACTCTGTGCTGCTGGAGAACTTGTCCTTGATAGGGTGCGCGCACCACCGCCGCAGGCGGCACGCAGTCTTGCCGTGGTGGCGCAGGGAGCGCGGGGCCGTTTTCTCGCGGCCGACGGACTTCTTGGCAGCTTCTTTCTTCTTGCACGGGCGCCAGACTCGGCAGGTGCAGCCGTCCCGTCGCACCGAGGGGTGTAGCAAGGATGCTTGCTGCTCGTTCCCCGCCGGGCCAGTGGTGGCGTTGGCGGCAATCGATAGAGAATGACGGGGTGGCCTGCCGACGGGAGCCGTCTGAGCAATGCTGGCGGCGAGGGAGCCCGGTGCTCAGCGCGAGCGCGGCGAGCATCTGCCATGGAGACGATGAAGCAACAGGACGCGGAGCAACGGAAGGGAAGCTTCGGCGCACCCCTACCTGGCGTGCCAAATGTCGGATCTCGGGTTCCGGCAAAACCCTCAAGGTTCGAACACTCAGGTGTGTGCGAAGATCTCCCCCTACCGGTCCACGTCCTAGCTTCACGAAGATCTCAAGGGCAAACTCGACGAACTCTGAACACAAAGGACACAAGATTTATACTGGTTCAGGCCACCGTTGTGGTGTAATACCCTACTCCAGTGTGGTGTGGTGGATTGTCTCTTGGGCTAAGGATGAACAGTACAAGGGGAAGAACAGCCTCCTGAGGAGAGGTGTTGTTGTGCTTGGTGAACTTGCGGTTGTTCAGATCTTATCCCCAAGCTATGGTGGTGGCTAGTCCTATTTATAGAGGCCCTGGTCCCCAAAAATTGAGCGGGAAGGGAGCCAACAACGGCCAATTTGAAAGGGGACAGCTAGTACAGCTTGTCCTGACAAAACCAGTCTTCGCCTGCAAAAGGCTCTGGTGGTGATGCCGCCTTGGGCTCCATGGTGACCTTTGTCTTACCGTCCTGCTCGTCATGGTCTCGTTGCACTGATATGGAAACCTTTGCTTGATGCCTCGGTACTCCGCGCCTGCGCTTGCTTCCTTAGCGCCAAAGAGGAAACAAGGACATTGTGCACGCTGGCGCCCGCCTGATCTTGATCGTCATGGCTCACGTCATTGGAACCTCGCGAGGTTTGCCTTGCCTTGAACTCTCTGCCCCTCGCAAGCTAGCCTGGTGAGGGTGCTCCCGAGGAGGTCTTGTGTTGTCCGCCTCGCGAGGCTTGGGCCCTCGCGAGGGTCTTGAGTGCTTGTTGGTGAAGATGGGCCGTACGGGCCCGCTCGCAGAGCCACGCCGTGGGCCGCGGGCAGGCAAGTCTAGGGACCCCCGTTCCCAGAACACCGACACCAGCAAGAGGGCCAAGCTAAATAAGCCGGTTAATGACTCCAATCTGTCTGAGCCAGAAAACCAACAACCTGAACTTTCTCACCCAAGTGCTAAAGATATTGTTGATGATTTGCCACCAGAAGACCATAATGTTGATATCGATCCAATGAATGCTAACCCGTCTGACATCAATCCACCAAGTCCTATCAGAACAACTAGTCCTGTTAAGCCGGCGGATTAAAAAGATGATGATGTCACCATTACTGGTCATGGTTTCACAACCCCAGATCATCCTACTGTGTTATCCAGGCACTATGCCAAAGAAGAAATTTCTGCTGAAGATAAAGGCAAGTGGAAATTAGACTTGGAGAGTTACACTAATTTCAGTGCCCAAGACCTCCATTCTGGCTATCTGAATCGTCTGTATACCAGCTGTGACTTCGAGGCCGGCTTAGTTAACTTGATGAAGGAACTCTATGAGGTAAATATTGCAATCCCTATCATATAAGTATATTTCCCTTAGCCGCCAAGTTTATTGCACATGATAGAATAGAATGTGCTATCAACTTTGATAGTTGCATAGATGCAAACCAGTAGCCCCCAAGGGCTGGTTTGTATTTTGAATATGAACCGGGACTTAGTATTTCAATTCTGCATATGTAGCCCCCAAGGGCCGTCTTAATAGATATGTTAAGCCGGGATCTTTGAGAAATAGAAGTTAAGATTGCATCCGTAGCCCCAAAGGGTCGGCTTAACAATTATGTTAAGTCGGGACTTGTTTATTAGGAATTGCATAATGCTGTTCATAGTCTTCGCAGGCCGGATTATTACCCCTTGTCCGGGTCAACCAATATGCTTATCTTTTGATAATAGCAGTATGCTTTAGCCCCCAAGCGCTAAGGATAATACTTGTATTGTGCTTGGGACTTCACAGTATTTGAAGAGGCAATAGATATTAGCCCCCAAGTGCCAAATATAATACTTGTATTGTGATTGGGACTTTGTATAAATTTATTGCTATCTCACCAATTGTTTGTCGCTTGTAGTCTGAGCTAAACAGTAAAGAATCCCAAATTGTTGACCTTCGAGAAAATATCAAGTCTCAACAAGCAGAAGCCTCCAAAGCCAAGGATGAAGTGACAAATGTTTTAACAACGATCGAAAAGTTGAAGGAAAGCTTGAAGGCTAAAGAAACAGGTTGGGACACAGAAAGGTCAGCCCTGCTGAAAAGAGTTGAAGATGCTGAGGCTACGATTAAGCCGGTAACTGAGGAGTTATCTTGTCTAAAGCAGTAGATTAATATGATGTCAACAACCATCTTTGGTAAGAACATATCCCCCTTGTACTATATGAATCATATTAGAAACGTCTGCCGGCTTATCCATAACTTTACCGATACAGGTTCTCGGAGTGCTAAGTTGGGCTCAGATATGCGCATCTGGCTTAAAGCGGTCTACACTCTTGTAGAGCAGCTATATACTGGTGCCCAACGAACCATCACTGCGACAATGCATAAGAAGACTCCTTCAACACTTATCCAAGACACTCTGAATCAATTATCAATGCTGCCCACAAGAATTGATGATTTAAAACGGGGAGCCGCTAGAGCTGGCGCATTAACTGCTTTAAGCAAGGCCAAAGCATGGCAGGCCGATCTTGACCCGGAGGATTTGGCCAATGGCTGCCCCAGTGTGAAAGAAGATGGATCGGACTTCAGCGCTGATGCCTCGCAGAAATAACAAGAGCTATGCATCTGTTAGCAAGCAAACTAGCTGATGAAACCAGCTTGTCCACGTACCAGGCGGCTTATGATGCCGACAACAAGAAGATTGGCACGCAGGTTCATGAGCCAACAAATCTTATTCCTCCGATTCGTAAGCACACCTTTGCCCCTGACATTGATCCATCCAATCTTATTGATATGAGGCTGTGTTTAGAGCGTTCACTGGTATCAACTAGGCTACGCCTGACTTCCAGTCGATGGATAATCAAGGAGTTGAGGATGAAGAAGAGGTGCAAGAAGATCATGAAGCTTCAACCCGCCAACAATCATAAGCCGGTGTACTTCTCAGAATACTTTACCGTACTGATAACTTCGATGAATGCTTATTCTTGTTGGGCCATCAGATGCCTTGTAATAGGCTAGCTTAAACTCTTGATCTGCTATGCCATCGTGCATATTTTGCTTTGCATGACACTATGGATCCGCCCATTTAAAATCTGCCACTTGTGCTTATGATATTAGCAATTTGAATCTGTTCCTGCATACAAACAGATTGCAAGTATCCTAGCGGTTTACCATTGGACGGGTCATAATGCCCAATATAAAACCATTGGTGACCAAAACAGTTCATAACCAGGGCCAATTTAACCATAACCATATGTAATCATAACAAAATATATCATACCTTTGATATTTGATTATACTGTCGGCTTATCATACCAATGCAGTAAGGGTGATAACCCAAAATTTTGAACACACAATGTTCTTTCTCAATTGTCATATATTACCGGCTTATAATGTCATAAGCTGGAAGGGGTAATATCCCGAACCTTAGAGCACAAAGCTTCCAAGTAATTTAATATCATCGTGTACTGGCGACTTATAGTCCAAAGCCAGGCCGGATTGATAAACACTGGATATTTTCTTATCATATACTGGCGACTTATAGTCCAAAGCTAGGCTGGGTTAATAAACACCGGATATTTGCAATCATTAGAAACATCATTGGTTTTTAACATGTCATAAAAGATAATCCTCAAAAAACTTCCAATAGAAAACAAAAGAAAAACAAGGTGTTTCATAGGCTGCCAGGCCTAAAGATCAAGTGCTTTCAAGGGCCGCACAGCCATTGAGTTAAACCTTCATACAAACCATGTAAGTCGGACCTCACATAACCAATCGTCATTTTAACTTTGACAAGTTCAGGGTCTATATCAGATTGACTTGTCAAAAGTACAGTGGGTCATTCCAGGATTACTTAGGCAGAGTGGCGGACTTAAAAAGGCAGGATAATCCAGATTTTTAGGTGAATACTGCTACCTCTTGAGCACTGCGTTGGATTTCCCCGAAGAGGAGAGGATGATGCAGCAAAGTAGCGTAAGTATTTCCCTCATTTTTTGAGAACCAAGGTATCAATCCAGTAGGAGGCTACGCTCGAGTCCCTCGTACATACACAAAAACAATAGTGCAACGCAACCAACGCGCTTAGGGGTTGTCAATCCCTTCACGGTCACTTGCGAAAGTGAGATCTGATAGAGATGATAAATAATATTTTTGGTATTTTTGGTATAGAGATGCAAAGTGAAAAGTAAAAGGCAAAGTAAAAAAGCAAAGCAATAATAAAGTGATGGAGATTGATATGATGAGAAAGAGACCCGGGGGCCATAGGTTTTACTAGTGGCTTCTCAAGAGCATAAGTATTCTACGGTGGGTGAACAAATTACTATTGAGCAATTGACAGAATTGAGCATAGTTATGAGAATATCTAGGTATGATCATGTATATAGGCATCATGTCCGAGACAAGTAGACCGACTCCTACCTGCATCTACTACTATTACTCCACTCATCGACCCCTAACCAGCATGCATCTAGAGTATTTAGTTAAAATAGAGTAACGCCTTAACCAAGATGACATGATGTAGAGGGATAGTTTAATGCAATATGATAAAAACCCCATCTTGTTATCCTCGATGGCAACGATACAATACGTGCCTTGCTGCCCCTTCTGTCAGTGGGAAATGACACCGCAAGATCGAACCCAAAGCTAAGCACTTCTCCCATGGCAAGAACAACCAATCTAGTAGGCCAAACCTAACCGATAATTCGAAGAGACTTGCAAATATAACCAATCATACATAAAAGAATTCAGAGAAGATTCAAATATTATTCATAGATAGACTTGATCATAAACCCACAATTTATCGGTCTCAACAAACACACCGCAAAAACAAGATTACATTGAATAGATCTCCACGAGAGAGGGGGAGAACATTGTATTGAGATCCAAAAAGAGAGAAGAAGCCATCTAGCTACTAACTATGGACCCGTAGGTCTGAAATAAACTACTCACACTTCGTCGGAGGGGCTTGGATGATGATGTAGAAGCCCTCCGTGATCGATGCCCCCTCCGGCGGAGCTCCGGAACAGGCCCCAAGATGGGATCTCGTGGATACAGAAAGTTGCGGTGGTGGAATTAGGTTTTTGGCTCCGTATCTGATCGTTTGGGGGTACGTGGATATATATAGGAGGAAGAAGTACGTCGGTGGAGCAACAGGGGGCCCACGAGGCAGGGGGCGCGCCCTAGGGGGGCGCGCCCTGCACCCTCGTGACCGCCTCATGGATTTCTTGATGGAGGGTCCAAGTGTCCTGGATCTTATCTAATGAGAAAATCACGTTTTCGATGGTTTCATTCCGTTTGGACTCCGTTTGATATTCCTTTTCTTCGAAACCCTAAAACAGGCAAAAAACAGCAATTCTGGGGTGGGCCTCCAGTTAATAGGTTAGTCCAATAAATAATATAAAAGTGGATAATAAAGCCCAATAATGTCCAAAAAAGTAGATAATATAGCATGGAGCAATCAAAAATTATAGATACGTTGGAGACGTATCAAATACACCTAGCTTCCCAGCCTGGGTTTTAAGCCTATTATAAGGGTCACAAAATCTCTTATCTGTTGAACAAAGAGCCCCCAAGTAACATTTTTGAGCTGTGCTCAATGGGCACCTATGTTTAAGTTGTGCTTTGCAACAGACTCTCTTTGGTCCTTTTAACCTGGGTAGCAAGCCCCCAAGTGTTTTTATAAACATGGCATAGAAGCCGGATCAAAGAGGAATCATAGCTTCGCTCAATAAGCCGGAGGCCCCCATGTGACCATATGAAATTTCCATAGACTCATTATTATTAAAAACAAAATGATAGAGGCCCTGCTTTATCAGGGATGCCGACTTTATTATATTTATCATAATATGTACTTTGTTAAAATATGTAGATCAGAACAGCGTGTGGCTCAGGTATAGTAAGGCCGAAGATGAGCAATATTCCCTGGCCGTCGGGTCTCCTCCTCCGATGTGCATGAGTCCTTGTGATCTTGAACATCGATAAGGTAGTATGACCCATTGTTCATATTATTGCTGACCACAAAAGGTCCTTCCCAAGGTGGGGATAGCTTGTGCATATCAGTTTGATCCTGGATAAGCCGAAGCACCAAATCACCTTCCTGAAAGGTTCTGGTCTTAACCCAACGGTTGTGATGGCGGCACAGATCTTGCTGGTAAATCGTTGAACGAGCCATCGCAAGGTCACGCTCCTCATCCAATAGGTCAAGTGCATCCTGATGTGCTTTTTCATTATCAGTTTCAACATAAGCCGCCACGCGAGGCGAGTCATGATGGATGTCACTGGGGAGAACTGCTTCTGCTCCATACACCATGAAGAAAGGCGTGTAACCCATAGACCTGTTGGGGGTAGTATTGATACTCCATATGATTGATGGTAACTCTTCGACCCAACACCCCGGTGTCCTCTGCAAAGGAACCATAAGCCGGGGCTTGATGCCTCTCAAAATTTCATGATTAGCTCTCTCGGCTTGACCATTAGATTGGGGGTGAGATACTGATGACACGTCAAGCCGGATATGCTCATGTTGACAAAATTATTTCATAGCACCCTTGGATAGATTAGTGCCATTATCAGTTCTAATATTGTGGGGAAAGCCAAAACGGAAAATCACCATTTTAATGAATTGAACCGCCGTTGCCGCATCACATTTACTGACCGGCTCTGCCTCAACCCACTTTGTAAACTTGTCAACTGCCACTAGGAGGTGTGTTTTTTTATCCTTGGACCTTTTGAAAGGTCCGACCATATCAAGCCCCTAGACTGCAAACGGCCAAATAATTGCAATCATCCTCAATTCTTGAGCCGACACATGGTCTCGTCATGAAAATTTCTGACATCCATCACACTTACTGACCAGGTCTTCAGCATTAGTATGAGCCGTCAGTCAATAAAATCCATGATGAAAAGCCTTAGCCACCAAAGATTTAGAGCTGGCATGATGACCACAATCCCCTTCATGAATCTCTCGTAGAATCTCACGGCCTTCTTTGGGTGAAACACAACGTTGAAACGCCCCTGTGACACTGCAATGATGTAGCTCTCCATTGATAATCGTCATTGATTTGGACCGCCAGGTTATCTGCCTGGCCAAGGTTTCATCCTCAGGTAACTTGCCCCGGGTTATATATGCCAAGTATGGAACTTCCCAATCAGGAATTACATGAAGAGATGCCACCAATTGCGCTTCCGGGTCAGGAATAGCAAGATCTTCCTCTGCAGGCAACTTGACTGAGGGGTTATACAGAATATCTAAAAAAGTATTAGGTGGCACCGGCTTACGCTGAGAGCCTAGCCGGCTTAAAGCATCAGCCACCTCATTCTTCCTTCGATCAATATGCTCAACCTGATAACCCTTGAAGTGACCAGCAATAGCATCAACCCCTTGACGATAAGCCGCCATGAGTGGATATTTAGAATTAGAAGTACCAGAAACTTGTTGAGCCACCAAGTCTGAGTCTCCAAAGCACCTCACCCGGCTTAAGTTCATCTCCTTACCCATCCGAAGGCCGTGGAGCAAGGCCTCATATTCAGCTGTATTATTAGTGCAAGGGAACATCAACCAGAGACCATAACAAAATTTATCACCTCAAGGGGAAGCTGGCACAACTCCAGCCCCCGAGCCCTCCAATTGCCTGGACCTGTCAAAGTGAATAGTCCAATATGTGTTATATGGATTTTCTTCAGGCATCTGCAGCTCTGTCCAGTCATTGATGAAATCCACCAGTGCTTGAGACTTGATGGTTGTGTGAGGCACATACTTCAGACCATGAGGTCCAAGCTCAATGGCCCACTTGGCTATCCGACCTGTGGCTTCTCTGTTTTGAATAATATCCCCTAAGGGAGTAGAAATAACCACAGTGATGGGATGACCCAAAAAATATTGCTTAAGCTTTCGACTGGCCATGAACACTCCATATACAAGCTTTGCCAGTGCGGATACATCTGCTTGGATCCAATAAGTACCTCAACGATGTAGTAAACCGGCCTTTGAACCGGATATTCCTTGTTTGCCTCCTTTCATTCCACCATAATAGCTACGCTGACAGCCCGGGCATTAGCAGCTAGATACAACAATAATGGCTCCTTATCAATAGGAGCAGCATTAACGGGCGGCTCAGCCAGCTGCTTTTTCAAATCCTCAAAGGTTGCATTAGCGGCATCAATCCAGACAAAATTATCTGTCTTTTTCATCATATGATACTGTAACACCCACGATGCGGCTATATCTCCCATGTGTCGGAGCACGACTTAGAGGCATAACCGCATAGTCGGCATGTCGCAAGAGGGGTAGTATTTACACATCCCATGTACTGAAAATGAAAGGGATAAAGAGTTGGCTTACAATCGCCACTTCACACAAAACATAAATATAGCATTACATCATCCAGAATACAATCAAGGTCCGAATACGGAACCAAATAAAGAAAGACAACCCCTAATGCAATAGATCCCCGATTGTCCCGACTGGGCTCCACTACTGATCAACTGGAAACGAAACAACACAATGCACATGATCTTCATCGAGCTCCTCCTTGAGCTCGGTTGCGACACCTGCACGGCTATCATCGGCAACTGCAACTGGTTTTGGAAGTAATCTGTGAGTCACGGGGACTCAGCAATCTCACATCCTCGTGATCAAGACTATTTAAGCTTATGGGTAGGAAAAGGGGAGTGAGGTGGAGCTGCAGCAAGCACTAAGCATATATGGTGGCTAACATCCGCAAATAAGAGCGAGAAGAGAAGCAATGCAACGGTCGTGAACTAGAAGCGATCAAGAAGTGATCCTGAAACTACTTATGTTCAAGCATAACACAAGACCGTGTTCACTTCCCGGACCCCGCCGAGAAGAGACCATCACGGCTACACACGCGGTTGATGCATTTTAATTAAGTTAAGTGTCAAGTTTTCTACAACTTGACATTAACAAATTCCCATCTGCCCATAGCAGCGGGCACGGCTTTCAAAAGATCAAAAACCCTGCAGGGGTGTCCCAACTTAGCCCATCACAAGCTCTCACGGTCAACGAACGATATTCCTTCTCCCAGGACGACCCGATCAGACTTGGAATCCCGGTTACAAGACATCTCGACAATGGTAAAACAAGACCAGCAAAGCCGCCCGGATGTGTCGACAAATCCCGATAGGAGCTGCAGATATCTCGTTCTCAGGGCACACCGGATGAGACAGACGTTGGGTTGGCATAGACCCTAGTTGCCCAGGGGGCATCGGACATCGCTCAGGTTGGACCAACACTTAGAGAAGCACTGGCCCGGGGGGTTAAAATAATGATGACCCTTGAGTCTGAAGAACCCAAGGGAAAAAGGCTAGGTGGCAAATGGTAAAACCAAGGTTGGGCCTTGCTGGAGGAGTTTTATTCAAAGCGAACTGTCAAGGGGTTCCCATTATAACCCAACGGCGAAAGGAACGCAAAATCAAGGAACATAACACCGGTATGACGGAAACTAGGGCGGCAAGAGTGGTACAAAACACCATGCATAAAGCCTCAGCCTTCCACCCTTTACCAAGTGTATAGATGCATTAATTAAAATAAGAGATATTGTGATATCCCAACATATCCATGTTCCAACATGGAACAAACTCCATCTTCACCTGCAACTAGCAACGCTATAAGAGGGGCTGAGCAAAGCAGTAAGATAGCCAAACAACGGTTTGGTAGGAAAGGTGGGTTAGAGGCTTGACATGGCAATATGGGAGGCAATGATATAGCAAGTGGTAGGTATCGCAACATAGCAAAAGAGCAAGCTAACTAGCAAGCAAAGATAGAAGTGATTTCGAGGGTATGGTCATCTTGTCTGCAAAGTTCTCCGAGTTGACGTAAGCTTGATCCTCGTAAGCGTACTCAACGGGTTCCTCGATCTCGTACTCGTATCCTGGCTCTACCCAATACAAGAACACAAGCAAAGGGAACCACAATCAACCACGGTGCAATGCGCAAGCAACATGATGCAAAACATGGCATGATATGCGGGATGCGATATGCAATGCATATGCGTGCTCCGGAAAGGAAAGATTGAACAAGGCATTAACTTGGCAAACCAAGAATGCCGCTGGAAAGACGAGTTGATTTCGGTCGAAATCGATATAAAGATCACCGGAATCGGATGCACGGTTTACAAATGGCAAGCGAAACAAGAATGGCACAATTCTGCGATTAACAGCACGATGCCATTTAGAATGCAACAAGAAACTAAGCTACTGCACTCCAGCATAACAACAAAGCACATGGCAGTGAACTATTCAAGATGCTTGACAAAAGATGAACACTGAGATACGGCTAAATCACACAAAAGCAGGTTCAAACAAGCATGGCAAAAGGGCAAAAGATATTTAGCATCACAGACATGGAGAAAATACTAACATGTCAGGGATTAACATCAGGAAGCAATGTTTAGAGCAAGATAACAACATGCTATAGGACCAGATCATAGCAATACAAGGCATGGCATGAATCTACTCAAAGCATGTAACAAAAGTCCCTTACTGACCATAAACCAAAAGGGCACAGAAAACATGATGGCACCCAAGTTAACATAGCAAGTTTCGTTAACAGATTCAGACTTAGTAGAAAAACTGGACATGGCATGAACAGAATTATGAAGGCATGTTTGCGAGCTCGATGCACTCAACACAAGGCATTGCATGACAAGCTAAGAATACTACCAGCAAGAAGACATGTTCAAGAAGCTAACCATGGCATGAATAATCTCATAGCATGGATGGATCAACTACAACAACCTTGGCAAAATTGATTAACACGTAAACAATCTGCCATGAACATTTTATAGCAAAAGTAGAGCAAGATTGAGTCATGCTAGCTAGGGTACTCCATAAATGAAAACAAGGACATGGATGGATAGAGCATAACCATATCTCAAAATCATCCTTACTGAACATACTCAAAAGAAAGATGGATCTCACTGTAGCAACATGAATACATGGCATAAAAATAACAACAGGAAAATGACTTAGTGAAATTCTAAGTCTCTGAAATCAGCAATATTACGAGAGCTACCTTGCATGCTTGTGCTAGTCACCACATTGATCACAAAAATACATGGCATACACCCCTGTAAAGATGGAATGGCATAGCCCAAAACACATGTAGGGCTCAAGTCCATATGCAGCACACAATAATCATGGCAAAAATGACAAAAGCTCATAATCTGATAAGAATCAGGAATTAACATTTTATAGCACTCTTGCAACAGTCATTAGGGCATCAAGATGGACTCAAACGAGCATGGTGCAATGGAACAAAATGAAGAGCACATCATGATGAACATTTTGATGTGTCATGCATGCAAAATGGAGCTACCGATGAGGAGTTATGATGCGATGAACAGGGCATAAAAATTACTGAGATTCTCGGGACTTGGTCGTTTTTTTAAAAAAAATACACGCGGGCGCTGAATAGCTAATGTGTGCACCGGGCGAAGAATAGAGGGGGGGCGCTCACCAGATGGGCTCGGCCCAGAGAGGAGGAAGCAGGTGGGCCGGGGAAGTCGGGATGGACCGGTCGCATGCGGGGCCCACGAGGCCAGAGGTGGAGCTCGTCCTCCTCGTGCACCCGCACGAGCAGGGCGGTTACGGCGGCGCCAGGAGGAAGTCCGGCGAGGGGAGGTGTCGGTGGCGGGGCCTGGAGGGGATGGCGAGGTAGGGGATGGGTTGCCGGCGGCCAGATCCGGCAGTGGGCGGCCGGATCGGGGCACGGACGGCGCTCCGGCGAGCTAGCAAGCCGGCAAGGTCGGGAGAAGCTTCGGCGACTGCGCCAGGGCCCGACATCGCGCCCAACGTCAGATCCAAGCCTGGGAGGCTCCGGTAGGCGGCACGGGGTCACCGGCGGTGAGGTGAAAAGCAGCGGGGTCCGCAAAGCGACGGCGGCGCAGGTGGGCACTCCGGCGAGGAGGTGGAGGCCACCGGCAACGGAGGCACGGGCGCGCGGGAGACCGGGCGGGCGGCGGGCGTGGTCGGGCTCCGATGGGCTCGCGCGGGCCGCGCTCGGACTCGGGCGGGCCGACACGGTGGGAGGTACAGAGAGGCGATGTGGCGCGTTGTGGTTGGCCGAAGGGCGGTGGCGGACATGTCCGGCGGTGGTAGAATTAGTCCGGCGGCGCGAGGGAGTGGTGCTAGGGTTTTCATCCGTGAATTTTTCGGGAGGGGCACATATTTATAGGTAGAGGGAGCTAGGAGAGTGCAAATGAGGAGCGGTTTTCGGCCACGCGATCATGATCGAACGACCGAGAGGATGGAAGGGGTTTGGATGGGTTTTGGGCCACTTTGGAGGGGTGTTGGGCTGCAACACACACGAGGCCTTTATGGTTCCCCGGTTAACCGTTGGAGTATCAAACGAAGTCCAAATGGCACGAAACTTGACAGACGGTCTACCGGTGGTGTACCAAGTCCGCTTGGAAAATCTCGATCCAATCCGAGAACGTTCAACACCCCCACACGAAAAGAGGCAAAAGGAGGGCGCCGGAGGACATAGGAGTGTCGGATTGCAAAATGGACAACGGGGAAAATGCTTGGATGCATGAGACGAACACGTATGCAAATGCGATGCACATGATGGCATGATATGAAATGCATGACATGCAAACAAATGACAAGGCAAACAACAGCGAATAACTGGAAGACACCTGGCGCAACGGTCTCGGGGTGTTACAACACTCCACCACTACGAGAGGATCTTGTCCCGAGATCTAGGATGGCACCGGAGGGAAAACGGAAGAGAAAGAGAAGAGGTAAAAACTAAGTTGCTTCTTTGAAAAACGAGTGAAACCAAAGAACCTTGAGAGTTTGAAAAAATTGGAAAGAAAGAATACAAGTAAGATGAATGAAGTTGAAAGCACTCCGTTAGGAAAAAGGAACAAGGAAGAACAAATTCGGGCAGCACTCCGGTTGAAAAGTGATATGAAACTTGATAAGATGAAAAGAACTTGAGCAGGGGGCACAACACTCCGGTTAAATGGATAAGCACGAAAAGAACACGATCCTCACCACTCGAGATGGTGAGAGGAGAGAGCAACAACACAATGCCTCCGTAAGAAGAAAGTATATAGATCATTGAAATGAAAGGATGGAGAAGAAAAGGTCAACTTATGCCACAAGTGAGCTTGAAGATCCCCCTTCCAAGAAAGTTAAAACGGAGTTGTTGGAAAACAAACAACGAAAAGGATAAGCTTGATATGGACTTATAGAAGACATCTCTAAATTATGAGGTGACAACTTGCCACTAACGGAAACAATGGATTAGGATTGATATGAACAAGGAGACGAGAAACTTATTTCACCGGAAGGATTAATGAAAGACTTGGATCATTTATAAGCACCATAAATAGCAAGAATCCTTAGGGAAAGCTATAGGTGAAATATAACCCAAGATAACTCCAATGAAGAGATTAATTGATTTAAACTACCACATTCTTGATGACTTGTGAATCATGAAACACGAAGGAAAATTATGAAGAATGACATAACACCACCTGAAAAGATAAGAGAGAAAGAATTGCACTTCGGAATGCAAGAAGAAGAAAACTTGAGCTCCTCTGAAAAGAATCTTGATGAACGCTTCGAGAAGGAAATAAATCCTTGATGAACCATCATGTAGAGCCTCCATGAAGAACTCCAGTAACAAAAGGATGATCAAACGAAAGGAAAGTGAAGTTGAAAACACAAGGTGAAGCCTTGCGATATTTAGATGGAGCTTCGCGACGAGATAATGCGGAAGACCTGGAACTCCAGAAAAAGAAAGATGAACAAAAGAAATCAAGAATTTTGATGAACCTTCGGAATAAGGAATTAATCACTTGGATGAGACACGAATAAGAATTACGTTATGCATGTCCTTCACCAGTTTAGATTGATGACAAGCAACGGATTTGGCATACTACTTATTCTCGTAGAAAGGATTAAGATAGCTATAGTGCCAACTTGAGAAAGTCTTCAACGAACCACCGGTAGAATTTGGAAAGCACGAATGCATTTATATGATAAATGAAGGAAGAAGAATCTTGGAAGAACCACCATAAGAATTGAAAACGATTGAAGAAAAGATAAAGAAGAACCGGGAAGAATTAGAGAATAAATGAAGATACTTGAGGGGATTTAGATACAAATGAACGAATAAACCATGAACTGATTAGAGAATACTTGAATGATGCACCGATAAGATTTAGAGAAAGAGAGCTGACAGTTGAGGATGAATAAACCCGAAATGATGGCCTTCGGAGAATCAAATTGAAAAGAATCTTGAATTGCTCTGGATAGGTGAAAGGAATTCTCACAATCGAAAACAATTATGAGAGGAAGGCATCAAGATAGAACCACAAATCATCGAGAGACTGGACAAGATTGAGAGAGAGAAAATCGCCTTCGGTCTTCAAAATTCTAGAATGACGATGCGAAACACCAACATGAGTTGTTGAGATACTCTAGGATGAATATTAAAGGTTGAAACGACGATGAAAAGAAATTGAAAGCTCTTGGAGAAATACATATGACTGATGACAATTCATTCTTATGTCAATCTTTGAAAGAATTTGAGGGTAGCTCCCAGAAAATTAGAAGAGTTAGGTAAGATCCTGGAAAAAGACCTGTGGGTTAGGGCCCACTCAAAAGAAACACCGTTGAACGATTACTTGAAAGGGAGAATGCACCAGTTGAATTAAATGGCTTGAATGAGATAACAACCTCGAGATATCTTGAACGGATTAGGAATGAAAATACAAATCTTATGAGTTATCTTCAGCACTTCGGAACAATTGAATAGCGAGAAGTGAATGATTATTAGGTGCACCGGCATGAGAAAACATTTGAAACGATAAAAAGGATATGGTCATCACCGAAATATTGCATTGAATCCACCGGAGAAGATAAGAGAACGGAGAATGATGAACTTGAAGCTCCGTTAGAATCTTCATGAGAATCACCGGATATGAACATTGACAGAAAAGAATGGAGAGACTTCACATCCATAAGATGGATACTTCATTAAGAAATCTGAGTCCTTCAAGAAACAGGGGTGGGAGGGTGGGAAAACAATGACAACTTGGGATGGATGAAACGAACACCGTTGAGAAAACTGAGATTGGATCTTGCGAATGGGAAAAAATGATAGGATCATCTTGAAGAGAAACACACCGGTTGGAAAGAATTGACATGACAACCTCGATGATCAAGAAGGATTGGTATTCACATAGAATTATGAGAACACCGCTTAGGAAAAGTATGGCATCTACACTTCACATCGAAGCAACTCGAATACCACAACTGAAAAATAAAACAAAGGGTTGGCTTGCAAAATAAGGCGGAACAAACATATGATAGAGACTTCGTCCGAAGTTTTCCTGCTGGGGCCCACACGGGCTCGATCGTACAACACCATCATGTATAAGGTATTGCACATGACATACGAAGCGTCCCTGAGTCAGCATAGCCAAGGGCTCTTTAAGACACAATGAGACCACTGTAAAACCAACCGTGGATAGGCAGACCACTAGACGTCGAACCCCAATCTCATATCATGCATCTGTCGGAAAGATATGCTAGGAGCTACTTGAATTCCCACTTATAAACTCCCGAAACTTTTTGGTTATGCAATCAGGTGTTGGGGATACAGGGGAAGCATAATATCTCACCCAAACTAACAATTCCTACATCCAGCTGTATCCATCCTTCAACACATAACCAAGAAACCTTCGGAAATCATTTACCTCAACCTTCGAAAAGCATCCGTTATACGAGTTATGGCAATACTCCCGAACTCCCTCCCTAGTACTGGGTGGCGTCGAGGTTATCTCACCAACAACTGCATAAAAGAGATTTTCGATGTCGGCGAAACTCAGGTATTCCAGAACTGCAACGATAAAATTATGACGACAACACCTCGGAGCTCAACTCCCCGGGACACTGCCACAACCCCTAAATGTCAGGAGGCACCAAGAACAATGTTCTCGTCACAAAACCATCGGAACGGTTCCAAGATACCCATGTGATCCTAAAAAAATTAGTGAAATTTGAGGAGAGAAGAGTCAAAACTCTACGTCAGGAAGCCTCACTAGAGCGACGAAGGGACTGAGGAGTAAAATGAAACCTACACTCCGATATATATAATCCTATAAGACTCAAAACATTTTTCTAGACTCAAAAATGCCAGCGATTCGATCAAGCAGGGGGCTCCTAAGTAGGGGAAGGCTCTGATTACCAACTTGTAACACCCATGATGCAGCTATATCTCCCATGTGTCGGAGCACGACTTAGAGGCATAACCGCATAGTAGGCATGTCGCAATAGGGGTAATCTTTACACATCCCATGTATTGAAAGAGAAAGGGAAAAAGAGTTGGCTTACAATCAACACTTCACACAAAACATAAATATAGCATTACATCATCCAGAATACAATCAAGGTCCGACTACGGAACCAAATAAAGAAAGACAACCCCTAATACAATAGATCCCAGATCATCCCGACTAGGCTCCACTACTGATCAACTGGAAACGAAACAACACAACGCACACGATATTCATTGAGCTCCTCCTTGAGCTCGGTTGCGACACCTGCACGGTTATCATCGGCACCTGCAACTGGTTTTGGAAGTAATCTGTGAGTCACGGGGTCTCAGCAATCTCACACCCTCGCAATCAAGACTATTTAAGCTTATGGGTAGGAAAAAGGAAGTGAGGTGGAGCTGCAGCAAGCACTAAGCATATATGGTGGCTAACATATGCAAATAAGAGCGAGAAGAAAAGCAATGCAACGGTCGTGAACTAGAAGCGATCAAGAAGTGATCCTGAAACTACTTACGTTCAAGCATAACACAAGTCCGTGTTCACTTCCCGGACCCCGCCGAGAAGAGACCATCACGGCTATACACACGGTTGATGCATTTTAATTAAGTTAAGTTTCAAGTTTTCTACAACCGGACATTAACAAATTCCCATCTGCCCATAATCGCGGGCACGGCTTTAGAAAGTTCCAAAACCCTGCAGGGGTGTCCCAACTTAGCCCATCACAAGCTCTCACGGTCAACGAAGGATATTCCTTCTCCCAGGACGACCCGATCAGACTCGGAATCTCGGTTACAAGACATCTCGACAATGGTAAAACAAGAGCAGCAAAGCCGCCTGAATGTGCCGGCAAATCCTGATAGGTGCTGCACATATCTCGTTCTCAGGGCACACCGATTGAGCCATATGTTGGGTTGGCATAGACCCTAGTTGCCCAGGGGGCGCCAGACATCGCTCAGGTTGGACCAACACTTAGAGAAGCACTGGCCCGGGGGGGTTAAAATAAGATGACCCTTGAGTCTGCAGACCCCAAGGGAAAACGCCTAGGTGGCAAATGGTAAAACCAAGGTTGGGCCTTGCTAGAGGAGTTTTATTCAAAGCGAACTATCAAGGGGTTCCCATTATAACCCAACCGCGTAAGGAACGCAAAATCAAGGAACATAACACCAGTATGACGGAAACTAGGGCGGCAAGAGTGGAACAAAACACCAGGCTTAAGGCCGAGCCTTCCACCCTTTACCAAGTGTATAGATGCATTAATTAAAATAAGAGATATTGTGATATCCCAACATATCCATGTTCCAAAATGGAACAAACTCCATCTTCACCTTCAACAAGCAACGCTATAAGAGGGGCTGAGCAAAGCGGTAACATAGCCAAACAACGGTTTGCTAGGAAATGTGGGTTAGAGGCTTGACATGGCAATATGGGAGGCAATGATATAGCAAGTGGTAGGTATCGCAACATAGCAAAAGAGCGAGCAAACTAGCAAGGAAAGATAGAAGTGATTTCGAGGGTATGGTCATCTTGCCTGCAAAGTTCTCCGAGTTGACATAAGCTTGATCCTCGTAAGTGTACTCAACGGGTTCCTCGATCTCGTACTCGTATCCCGGCTCTACCCAAGGCAAGAGCACAAGCAAAGGGAACCACAATCAACCACGGTGCAATGCACAAGCAACATGATGCAAAACATGGCATGATATGCGGGATGTGATATGCAATGCATATGCGTGCTCTGGAAAGGAAAGATTGAACAAGGCATCAACATGGCAAACCAAGCATGCCGCTGGAAAGATGAGTTGATTTCAGTCGAAATCGATATAAAGATCACCGGAATCGGATGCACGGTTTGCAAATAGCAAGCAAAACAAGAATGGCCCAATTCTGTGATAAACAGCATGGTGCCATTTAGAATGCAACAAGAAACTAAGCTACTGCACTCCAAGATAACAACAAAGCACATGGCAGTGAACTACTCAAGATGCTTGACAAAAGATGAACACTGAGATACGGCTAAATCATACAAGAGCAGGTTCAAACAAGCATGGCAAAAGGGCAAAAGATATCAGCATCACAGACTTGGAGAAAATACTAACATGTCAGGGATTAATATCAGGAAGCAATGTTTCGAGGAAGATAACAACATGCTACAGGATTAGATCATAGCAATACAAGGCATGGCATGAATCTACTCAAAGCATGTAACAAAAGTCCCTTACTGACCATAAACCAAAAGGGCACAGAAAACATGATGGCACCCATGTTAACATAGCAAGTTTCGTTAACAGATTCAGACTTAGTAGAAAAACTGGACATGGCATGAACAGAATTATGAAGGCATGTTTGCGAGCTCGACGCACTCAACACAAGGCATTGCATGACAAGCTAAGCATACTACCAGCAAGAAGACATGTTCAAGAAGCTAACCATGGCAAGAACAATCTCATAGCATGCATGGATCAACTACAACAACCTTGGCAAAATTGATTAACACGTAAACAATCTGTCAGGAACTTTTTATAGCAAAAGTAGAGCAAGATTGAGTCATGCTAGCTAGGGTACTCCATAAATGCAAACAAGGACATGGATGGATAGAGCATAACCATATCTCAAAATCATCCTTACTGAAAATACTCAAAAGAAACATGGATCTCACTGTAGCCACATGAATACATGGCATAAAAATAACAGCAGGAAAATGACTTAGTGAAATTCTAAGTCTCTGAAATCAGCAATATTACGAGAGCTACTTTGCATGCTTGTGCTAGTCACCACATTGATCACAAAAATACATGGCATACACCCCTGTAAAGATGGAATGGCATAGCCCAAAACACATGTAGGGCTCAAGTCCATATGCAGCGCACAATAATCATGGAAAAAGTGACAAAAGCTCATAATCTGATAAGAATCAGGAACTAACATTTTATAGCACTCTTGCAACAGTCATTGGGGCATCAAGATGGACTCAAACGAGCATGGTGCAATGGAACAAAATGAAGAGCCCATCATGATGACAATTTTGATGTATCATGCATGCAAAATGGAGCTATCGATGAGGAGTTATGATGCGATGAACAGGGCATAAAAATTACTGAGATTCTCGGGACTTGGTCGTTTTTGGAAGAAAAAAATACAGGCGTGCGCTGAATAGCTAACGTGTGCACCGGGTGAAGACTAGAGGGGGGCGCTCACCATATGGGCTCGACCTAGAGCGGAGGAAGCAGGTGGGCCGGGGAAGTCGGGCTGGACCGGTCGCATGAGGGGCCCATGAGGCCAGGGGTGGAGCTCCTCGTCCTCCTCGTGCAACCGCACGAGCAGGGCGGTTACGGCAACGCCGGGAGGAAGTCCGGCGAGGGGAGGTGTCGGCGGCGGGGCCTGGCGGGGATGGAGAGGTCGGGGATGGGTTGCCGGTGGTCAGATCCGGTAGTGGGCAGCCGGATCGGGGCACGGACGGTGCTCCGGAGAGCTGGCAAGCCGGCAAGGTCGGGAGAAGCTCCGGCGACTGCGCCAGGGCCCGACATCGCGCCGAATGTTAGATCCAAGCCTGGGAGACTCCGGTAGGTGGCACGGAGTCACCGGAGGTGAGGTGAAAAGCGGTAGGGTCCGCAAGGCGATGGGGGCGCAAGCGGGCACTCCGGCGAGGAGGCGGAGGCCACCGGCGATGGAGGCACGGGCGCGCGGAGACCGGTCGGGCGGCGGGCGTGGTCAGGCTCCGATGGGCTCACGCGGGCCGCGCTCTAGCTCGGGCGGGCCGGTGCGGTGGGAGGCGCAGAGAGGCGATGTGGCGCGTTGTGGTTGGCCGGAGGGCGGTGGCGGACATGTCCGGCTGTGGTAGAATTAGTCCGTCGGCGCGAAGGAGTGGTGCTAGGGTTCTCATCCGCGAATTTTTCGGGAGGGGCACATATTTATAGGTAGAGGGAGCTAGGTGAGTCCAAATGAGGAGCGGTTTTCGGCCACGCGATCGTGATCGAATGACCGAGAGGATGGAGGGGGTTTGGATGGGTTTGGGCCACTTTGGAGGGGTGTTGGGCTGCAACACACACGAGGCCTTTACGGTTCCCCGGTTTACCGTTGGAGTATCAAACGAAGTCCAAATGGCACGAAACTTGACAGGCGGTCTACCGGTGGTGTACCAAGGCCTCTTGGAAAATCTCGGTCCAATCCTAGAACGTTCAACACCCACACATGAAAAGAGGCAAAAGGAGGGTGCCGGAGGACATCGGAGTGTCGGATTGCAAAACGAACAACGGGGAAAATGCTCGGATGCATGAGACGAACACGTATGCAAATGCGATGCACATGATGGCATGATATGAAATGCATGACATGCAAACAAATGACAAGGCAAAACATAGCGAATAATTGGAAGACACCTGGCGCAACGGTCTCGGGGCGTTACAACACTCCACCAATACGAGAGGATCTCATCCCGAGATCTAGGATGGCACCGGAGGGAAAATGGAAGAGAAAGAGAAGAGGTAAAAACTAAGTTGCTTCTTTGACAAATGAGTGAAACTAAAGAACCTTGAGAGGTTGAAAAAATTGGAAAGAATGAATACAATGAAGATGAACGAAGTTGAAAGCACTCCGTTAGGAAAAAGGAACAAGGAAGAACAAATTCGGGCAGCACTCCGGTTGAAAAGTGATATGAAACTTGATAAGATGAAAAGAACTTGAGCAGGGGGCACAACACTCCGGTTAAATGGATAAGCACGAAAAGAACACGATCCTCACCACTCGAGATGATGAGAGGAGAGAGCAACAACACAATGCCTCTGTAAGAAGAAAGAATATAGATCGTTGAAATGAAAGGATGGAGAAGAAAAGGTCAACTTATGCCACAAGTGAGCTTGAAGATCCCCCTTCCAAGAAAGTTCAAACGTCGTTGTTGGAAAACAAACAACAAAAAGGATAAGCTTGATATGGACTTATAGAAGACATCTCTAAATTATGAGGTGACAACTTGCCACTAACGGAAACAATGGATTTGGATTGATATGAACAAGGAGACGAGAAACTTATTTCCCCGGAAGGATAAATGAAAGACTTGGATCATTTATAAGCACCATAAATAGCAAGAATACTTAGGGAAAGCTTTAGGTGAAATATAACCCAAGATAACTCCAATGAAGAGATTAATTAATTTAAACTACCTCATTCTTGATGACTTGTGAATCATGAAACACGAAGGAAAATTATCAAGAATGACATAACACCACCTGAAAAGATAAGAGAGAAAGAATTGCACTTCGGAATGCAAGAAGAAGAATACTTGAGCTCATCTGAAAAGAATCTTGATGAACACTTGAAGAAGGAAATAAATCCTTGATGAACCATCATGTAGAGCCTCCATGAAGAACTCCGGTAACAAAAGGATGATCAAACGAAAGGAAAGTGAAGTTGAAAACACAAGGTGAAGCCTTGCGATGATTTAGATGGAGCTTCGCGACGAGATAATGCGGAAGACCTGGAACTCCATAAAAAGAAAGATGAACAAAAGAAATCAAGAATTTTGATGAAACTTCGGAATAAGGAATTAATCACTTGGATGAGACACGAATAAGAATTACGTTATGCATGTCCTTCACCAATTTAGATTGATGACAAGCAACGGATTTGGCATACTACTTATTCTCGTAGAAAGGATTAAGATAGCTATAGTGCCAACTTGAGAAAGTCTTCAACGAACCACCCGTAGAATTTGGAAAGCACGAATGCATTTATATGATAAACGAAGGAAGAAGAATCTTGGAAGAACCACCGTAAGAATTGAAAACGATTGAAGAAAATATAAAGAAGAACCAGGAAGAATTAGAGAATAAATGAAGATACTTCAGGGGATTTAGATACAAATGAACGAATAAACCACGAACTGATTAGAGAATACTTGAATGATGCACCGGTAAGATTTAGATAAAGAGAGCTGAAAGTTGAGGGTGAATAAACCCGAAATGATGCCCTTCGGAGAATCAAATTGAAAAGAATCTTGAATTGCTCCGGATAGGTGAAAAGAATTCTCACAACCGAAAACAATTATGAGAGGAAGGCATCAAGCTAGAACCACGAATCATCGAGAGAATGGAGAAGATTGAGAGAGAGAAAATCGCCTTCGGTCTTCAAAATTCGAGAATGACGACGCGAAACACCAACATGAGTTGTTGAGATACTCCGGGATGAATATTAGAAAGGTTGAACCGACGGTGAAAAGAAATTGAAAGCTCTTGGAGAAATACATATGACTGATGAGAATTCATTCTTACGTCAAACTTTGAAAGAATTTGAGGGTAGCTCTGGGAAAATTAGAAGAGTCAGGTAAGATCCTGGAAAAAGACCTGTGGGTTAGGGCCCACTCAAAAGAAACACCGTTGAACGATTATTTGAAAGGGAGAATGCGCCTGTTGAATTAAATGGCTTGAATGAGATAACAACCTCTAGATATCTTGAATGCATTAGGAATGAAAATACTAATCTTATGAGATATCTTCAGCACTTCGGAACAATTTAATAGGGATAAGTGAATGATTATTAGGTGCACCGGCATGAGAAAACATTTGAAACTAGAAAAAGTATATGGTCAACACCGAAATATTGCATTGAATCCACCGGAGAAGATAAGAGAACGGAGAATGATGAACTTGAAGCTCCGTTAGAATCTTCATGAGAATCACCGGATACGAACATTGACGAAAAAGAATGGAGAGATTTCACATCCATAAGATGGATACTTGATTAAGAAATCTGAGTCCTTAAAGAAACAAGGGTGGGAGGGTGGGAAAACAAAGACAACTTGGGATGAATGAAACGAACACCGTTGAGAAAACTGAGATTGGATCTTGAGAATGGGAAAAAATGATAGGATCATCTTGAAGAGAAACACACCGGTTGGAAAGAATTGACATGACAACCTCGATGATCAAGAAGGATTGGTATTCACATAGAAGTATGAGAACACCGCTTAGGAAAGGTATGGAATCAACACTTGACATCGAAGCAACTCGAATACCACAACTGAAAAAGAAAACAAAGGGTTGGCTTGCAAAATAAGCAGGAACAAACATATGATAGAGACTTCGTCCGAAGTTTTCATGGTGGGGCCCACACAGGCTCGATCGTACAACACCATCATGTACAAGGCAGTGCACATGACATATGAAGCGTCCCCGAGTCAGCATAGCCAATGACTCTTTAAGACACAACAAGACCACTACAAAACCAACGTGCATAGGCGGACCACTAGACGTCGAACCCTAATCTCACAGCATGCATTTGTCGGAAAGATATCCTAGGAGCTACTTGAATTCCCACTTATAAACTCCCGAAACTTTCTGGTTATGCAATCAGGTGTTGGGGATACAGGGGAAGCATAGTATCTCACCCAAACTAACAATTCCTACATCCAGCTGTATCCATCCTTCAACACATAACCAAGAAACCTTCGGAAATCATTTACCTCAACCTTCGAAAAGCATAAATACTCCCGAACTCCCGCCCTAGTACTGGGTGGCGTCGAGGTTATCTCACCAACAACTGCATAAAAGAGATTTTCGATGTCGGCGAAACTCAGGTATTCCAGAACTGCAACGATAAAATTATGACGACAACACCTCGGAGCTGAACTCCTCGGGACACTTCCACAACCCCTAAATGTCAGGAGGCACCAAGAACAATGTTCTCGTCACAAAACCATCTGAACGGTTCCAAGATACCCGTGTGATCCTAAAATAAATTTAGTGAATTTTGAGGAGAGAAGAGTCAAAACTCTACGTCAGGAAGCCTCACTAGAGCGACGAAGGGACTGAGGAGTAAAAAGAATCCTACACTCCGATATATATAATCCTATAAGACTCAAAACATTTTTCTAGACTCAACAACGCCAGCGATTCGATCAAGCAGGGGGCTCCTAAGTCGGGGAAGGCTCTGATTACCAACTTGTAACACCCATGATGCGGCTATCTCTCCCACGTGTCAGAGCACGACTTAGAGGCATAACCGCATAGTAGGCATGTCGCAAGAGGGGTAATCTTTACACATCCCATGTACTGAAAATGAAAGGGATAAAGAGTTGGCTTACAATCGCCACTTCACACAAAACATAAATATAGAATTACATCATCCAGAATACAATCAAGGTCCTACTACAGAACCAAATAAAGAAAGACAACCCCTAATGCAATAGATCCCCGATCGTCCCGACTGGGCTCCACTACTGATCAACTGGAAACAAAACAACACAACGCACACGATCTTCATCGAGCTCCTCCTTGAGCTCGATTGCGACACCTGCACGGTTATCGTCGGCACCTGCAACTAGTTTTGGAAGTAATCTGTGAGTCACGGGGACTCAGCAATCTCACACCCTCGCGATCAAGACTATTTAAGCTTATGGGTAGGAAAAAGGAAGTGAGGTGGAGCTGCAACAAGCACTAAGCATATATGGTGGCTAACATATGCAAATAAGAACGAGAAGAGAAGCAATGCAACGGTCGTGAACTAGAAGCGATCAAGAAGTGATCCTGAAACTACTTACATTCAAGCATAACACAAGACCGTGTTCACTTCCCGGACCCCCGCTGAGAAGAGACCATCATGGCTACACACGCGGTTGATGCATTTTAATTAAGTTAAGTGTCAAGTTTTCTACAACCGGACATTAACAAATTCCCATCTGCCCATAACCGCAGGCACGGCTTTAGAAAGTTCAAAAACCCTGCAGGGGTGTCCCAAGTTAGCCCATCCCAAGCTCTCACGGTCAACGAAGGATATTCCTTCTCCCAGGACGACCCGATCAGACTCAGAATCCCGGTGACAAGACATGTCGACAATGGTAAAACAAGACCAGCAAAGCCACCTGAATGTGCCGACAAATCCCGATAGGAGCTGCACATATCTCGTTCTCAGGGCACACCGGATGAGCCATATGTCAGGTTGGCATAGACCCTGGTTGCCCAGGGGGCGCCGGACATCGCTCAGGCAGGACCAACACTTCGAGAAGCACTGGCCCGGGGGGTTAAAATAAAGATGACCCTTGAGTCTGCAGAACCCAAGGGAAAAAGGCTAGGTGGCAAATGGTAAAACCAAGGTTGGGCCTTGCTGGAGGAGTTTTATTCAAAGGAACTGTCAAGGGGTTCCATTATAACCCAACCGCGTAAGGAACAAAAAATCAAGGAACATAACACCGGTATGACGGAAACTAGGGCGGCAAGAGTGGAGCAAAACACCAGGCATAAGGCCGAGCCTTCCACCCTTTACCAAGTGTATAGATGCATTAATTAAAATAAGAGATATTGTGATATCCCAACATATCCATGTTCCAACATGGAACAAACTCCATCTTCACCTGCAACTAGCAATGCTATAAGAGGGGCTGAACAAAGCGGTAACATAGCCAAACAACGGTTTGCTAGGAAAGGTGGGTTAGAGGCTTGACATGGCAATATGGGAGGCAATGATATAGCAAGTGGTAGGTATCGCAACATAGCAAAAGAGCGAGAAAACTAGCAAGCAAAGATAGAAGTGATTTCGAGGGTATGGTCATCTTGCCTGCAAAGTTCTCCGAGTGGACATAAGCTTGATCCTCGTAAGTGTACTCAACGGGTTCCTCGATCTCGTACTCGTCTCCCAGCTCTACCCAAGGCAAGAACACAAGCAAAGGGAACCACAATCAACCACGGTGCAATGTGCAAGCAACATGATGCAAAACATGGCATGATATACAGGATGTGATATCCAATGCATATGCGTGCTCCGAAAAGGAAAGATTGGTTGGAAAGAATTGACATGACAACCTCGATGATCAAGAAGGATTGGTATTCACATAGAAGTATGAGAACACCGCTTAGGAAAGGTATGGAATCAACACTTGACATCGAAGCAACTCGAATACCACAACTGAAAAAGAAAACAAAGGGTTGGCTTGCAAAATAAGCAGGAACAAACATATGATAGAGACTTCGTCCGAAGTTTTCATGGTGGGGCCCACACAGGCTCGATCGTACAACACCATCATGTACAAGGCAGTGCACATGACATATGAAGCGTCCCCGAGTCAGCATAGCCAAGGACTCTTTAAGACACAACAAGACCACTATCAAACCAACGTGGATAGGCGGACCACTAGACGTCGAACCCCAATCTCACAGCATGCATCTGTCGGAAAGATATCCTAGGAGCTACTTGAATTCCCACTTATAAACTCCCGAAACTTTCTGGTTATGCAATCAGGTGTTGGGGATACAGGGGAAGCATAATATCTCACCCAAACTAACAATTCCTACATCCAGCTGTATCCATCCTTCAACACATAACCAAGAAACCTTCGGAAATCATTTACCTCAACCTTCGAAAAGCATCTGTTATACGATTTATGGCAATACTCCCGAACTCCCGCCCTAGTACTGGGTGGCGTCGAGGTTATCTCACCAACAACTGCATAAAAGAGATTTTCGATGTCGGCGAAACTCAGGTATTCCAGAACTGCAACGATAAAATTATGACGACAACACCTCGGAGCTGAACTCCTCGGGACACTTCCACAACCCCTAAATGTCAGGCGGCACCAAGAACAATGTTCTCGTCACAAAACCATCTGAACGGTTCCAAGATACCCGTGTGATCCTAAAATAAATTTAGTGAATTTTGAGGAGAGAAGAGTCAAAACTCTACGTCAGGAAGCCTCACTAGAGCGACGAAGGGACTGAGGAGTAAAAAGAATCCTACACTCTGATATATATAATCCTATAAGACTCAAAACATTTTTCTAGACTCAACAACGCCAGCGATTCGATCAAGCAGGGGGCTCCTAAGTCGGGGAAGGCTCTGATTACCAACTTGTAACACCCATGATGCGGCTATCTCTCCCACGTGTCAGAGCACGACTTAGAGGCATAACCGCATAGTAGGCATGTCGCAAGAGGGGTAATCTTTACACATCCCATGTACTGAAAATGAAAGGGATAAAGAGTTGGCTTACAATCGCCACTTCACACAAAACATAAATATAGAATTACATCATCCAGAATACAATCAAGGTCCTACTACAGAACCAAATAAAGAAAGACAACCCCTAATGCAATAGATCCCCGATCGTCCCGACTGGGCTCCACTACTGATCAACTGGAAACGAAACAACACAACGCACACGATCTTCATCGAGCTCCTCCTTGAGCTCGATTGCGACACCTGCACGGTTATCGTCGGCACCTGCAACTAGTTTTGGAAGTAATCTGTGAGTCACGGGGACTCAGCAATCTCACACCCTCGCGATCAAGACTATTTAAGCTTATGGGTAGGAAAAAGGAAGTGAGGTGGAGCTGCAACAAGCACTAAGCATATATGGTGGCTAACATACGCAAATAAGAGCGAGAAGAGAAGCAATGCAACGGTTGTGAACTAGAAGCGATCAAGAAGTGATCCTGAAACTACTTACATTCAAGCATAACACAAGACCGTGTTCACTTCCCGGACCCCGCCGAGAAGAGACCATCATGGCTACACACGCGGTTGATGCATTTTAATTAAGTTAAGTGTCAAGTTTTCTACAACCGGACATTAACAAATTCCCATCTGCCCATAACCGCAGGCACGGCTTTAGAAAGTTCAAAAACCCTGCAGGGGTGTCCCAACTTAGCCCATCCCAAGCTCTCACGGTCAACGAAGGATATTCCTTCTCCCAGGACGACCCGATCAGACTCAGAATCCCGGTGACAAGACATGTCGACAATGGTAAAACAAGACCAGCAAAGCCGCCTGAATGTGCCAACAAATCCCGATAGGAGCTGCACATATCTCGTTCTCAGGGCACACCGGATGAGCCATATGTCGGGTTGGCATAGACCCTGGTTGCCCAGGGGGCGCCGGACATCGCTCAGGCAGGACCAACACTTCGAGAAGCACTGGCCCGGGGGGTTAAAATAAAGATGACCCTTGAGTCTGCAGAACCCAAGGGAAAAAGGCTAGGTGGCAAATGGTAAAACCAAGGTTGGGCCTTGCTGGAGGAGTTTTATTCAAAGGAACTGTCAAGGGGTTCCATTATAACCCAACCGCGTAAGGAACAAAAAATCAAGGAACATAACACCGGTATGACGGAAACTAGGGCGGCAAGAGTGGAGCAAAACACCAGGCATAAGGCCGAGCCTTCCACCCTTTACCAAGTGTATAGATGCATTAATTAAAATAAGAGATATTGTGATATCCCAACATATCCATGTTCCAACATGGAACAAACTCCATCTTCACCTGCAACTAGCAATGCTATAAGAGGGGCTGAGCAAAGCGGTAACATAGCCAAACAACGGTTTTCTAGGAAAGGTGGGTTAGAGGCTTGACATGGCAATATGGGAGGCAATGATATAGCAAGTGGTAGGTATCGCAACATAGCAAAAGAGCGAGAAAACTAGCAAGCAAAGATAGAAGTGATTTCCAGGGTATGGTCATCTTGCCTGCAAAGTTCTCCGAGTTGACATAAGCTTGATCCTCGTAAGCGTACTCAACGGGTTCCTCGATCTCGTACTCGTCTCCCAGCTCTACCCAAGGCAAGAACACAAGCAAAGGGAACCACAATCAACCACGGTGCAATGCGCAAGCAACATGATGAAAAACATGGCATGATATACAGGATGTGATATCCAATGCATATGCGTGCTCCGGAAAGGAAAGATTGAACAAGGCATCAAATTGGCAAACCAAGCATGCCGTTGGAAATATGAGTTGATTTCGGTCGAAATCGATATAAAGATCACCGGAATCGGATGCACGGTTTACAAATGGCGAGCAAAACAATCATGGCACAATTCTGCGATTAATAGCACGGTGCCATTTAGAATGCAACAAGAAACTAAGCTACTGCACTCCAGCATAACAACAAAGCACATGGCAGTGAACTATTCAAGATGCTTGACAAAAGATGAACACTGAGATATGGCTAAATCACACAAGAGCAGGTAAAAACAAGCATGGCAAAAGAGCAAAAGATATCAACATCACAGACATGGAGAAAATACTAACATGTCAGGGATTAACATCAGGAAGCAATGTTTAGAGCAAGATAACAACATGCTACAGGATCAGATCATAGCAACACAAGGCATGGCATGAATCTACTCAAAGCATGTAACAAAAGTCCCTTACTGACCATAAACCAAAAGGGCACAGAAAACATGATGGCACCCATGTTAACATAGCAAGTTTCGTTAACAGATTCAGACTTAGTAGAAAAACTGGACATGGCATGAACAGAATTATGAAGGCATGTTCGCAAGCTCAATGCACTCAACACAAGGCATTGCATGAGAAGCTAAGCATACTACCAGCAAAGAAGACATGTTCAAGAAGCTAACCATGGCAAGAACAATCTCATAGCATGCATGGATCAACTACAACAACCTTGGAAAAATTGATTAACACGTAAACAATCTGCCATGAACATTTTATAGCAAAAGTAGAGCAAGATTGATTCATGCTAGCTAGGGTACTCCATAAATGAAAACAAGGACATGGATGGATAGAGCATAACCATATCTCAAAATCATCCTTACTGAACATACTCAAAAGAAACATGGATCTCACTGTAGCAACATGAATACATGGCATAAAAATAACAGCAGGAAAATGACTTAGTGAAATTCTAAGTCTCTAAAATCAGCAATATTACGAGAGCTACTTTGCATGCTTGTGCTAGTCAGCACATTGATCACAAAAATACATGGCATACACCCCTATAAAGATGGAATGGCATAGCCCAAAACACATGTAGGGCTCAAGTCCATATGCAGCACACAATAATCATGGCAAAAATGCCAAAAGCTCATAATCTGGTAAGAATCAGGAACTAACATTTTATAGCACTCTTGCAACAGTCATTAGGGCATCAAGATGGACTCCGACGAGCATGGTGCCATGGAACAAAATGAAGAGACCATCATGATGAACATTTTGATGTATCATGCATGCAAAACGGAGCTACCGATGAGGAGTTATGATGCGAAGAACAGGGCATAAAAATTACTAAGATTCTCGGGACTTGGTCGTTTTTGGAAAAAAAATACAAGCGAGCGCTGAATAGCTAACGTGTGCACTGGGCGAAGAATAGAGGGGGCGCTCACCAGATGGGCTCGGCCCAGAGAGGAGGAAGCAGGTAGGCCGGGGAAGTCTGGCTGGACTGGTCGCATGCGGGGTCCACGAGGTCAGGGTGGAGCTCCTCGTCCTCCTCGTGCACCCGCACGAGCAGGGCGGTTACGGCGGCGCCAGGAGGAAGTCCAGCGAGGGGAGATGTCGTCGGCGGGGCCTGGCGGGGATGGCGAGGTCGGGGATGGGTTGCCGGCGGCCAGATCCGGCAGTGGGCGGCCGGATCGGGGCACGGACGGCGCTCCGGCGAGCTAGCAAGCCGGCAAGGTCGGGAGAAGCTCCGGCGACTGCGCCAGGGTCCGACATCGCGCCCAACGTCAGATCCAAGCCTGGGAGGCTCCGGTAGGTGGAACAGGGTCACCGGCTGTCGTGGAGTTGACACGGCAGATGTCCTAGAGCAAGGACTTAGTCGTAGGGCCATCGCACAAGGAAGCTTAAACGGGTTAATCGGGACAAAGGACACATGGGAGAGTTTTTATACTAGTTCAACCCCTTACGATGAAGGTCAAAGCCTACGTCTAGTTAGGATTGGTATTGCTGAGGCTTCGATCTCCAGGAGGCTCAACTCGCCGGCTTGGTTATCGACTTGGTTGTTTCTTGCCCTAAACCGCCACCGGGTCGTCCCCTTATATACACGGGTTGACGCCTGGTGGCCTACAGAGTCCCGGCCGGCTCATAATCGTGTCTGGCTCGGTGACTTCCCTTACATGCCTTTCTTTACAAGTCTTTCCTTACATACGGCGGTTTACAATATCAGGTCTTAAGCCGGCCCCAGGCCTTTGGGCCTTCTATACATTTAGTAAACTATCATCTTGAATGCTTATCGAGCTTCTTATGTAACCCGCCATTAGGGCTGACCCGGCCCCTCCTGGGCGGGTCATACTGGTAGTAATATCCCCAACATTAGGCCCCAGGTTGACTTTGAACTTTGTTCTCTGTCAATCTTCAATACTTAGGTGGAATCCATCCTCTGTCTGAAAACTTTTGTAACCCGCTGTGACGTCATCTTCTGAAAACACAAAAAACCTTCATGACGTCATCTTCCAACAGACCTTTCATTTTTTAATGCCTTCCGAGAATCGAGGCGTCCGTTAATTTGGATAATCATTATTCGGGTCTCCTTTATTTTCGCGCCCGCCTGTTCGCGCACTCCCTTATAAAATAGGTACAACTTAGGTCTTTTTCATTCTCCCCCTTCTGCCGTCTTCCTCCTCTCACTGCTTCGCTGCCGCTCGAGCTCTGCCGCCGCCGTCATCGCAGATCTCCTCGTATTCTCCATCTCAGGCCGCTGCATCGACCTGACTTGTCCAGAGAAACGCGACGAACCTTCGCAGCGAATCCGCACCCGTAAGTCTCGCTTTCTCAAACTTTTTAAATCTGCATTAGGGCTTTGCGAGTTCGTCGGTGTTCTTCATCGTTCTTCATGAACTTTCCTGGTAGTTCTTCCTTCGCAGCCTCTAGGGATCCAAAAAGGAAATATAACTCATGCGGTAGTTGTTTGGCATCCATTTTTGATAGCCGTAGATCCCTTTTTTCTGTATAGATGCTTCGTTATAGCTGACAAACCAGTCTATACTAGATAGTTAGGTCTAGAATATTTTTCTTTTCAGAATAGCCATTTGATCAAAAATAATAATGACAGCTTGGTAAAACTTGTTTATGCCAATACTTAGCGGAATCTTCTTTCTGAGAAAATCTATAGTCAAGGCGGCTTACCACTCCGGCTTTCTTTTCCCTATATTTCATTAGCCCTTAGTTAAACCGCCATTACTTGTTTTATATCTGATCGTAAACTGAACCGGCATGTTGTTATTTCTTTTTCAGTTCTTTGCTCATCATGTCGTCAAAAACACCCACCGTCTGTAACTGGGTCCCCTCATCCATAACTGAGGAACGGTTAAAAGAGTTCTTCCTCATTGGGTTTCTGCCTTCAAAAAATGTCATGTCCTATCGTGCTCCTGACCCGGAGGAAGAACGCCCCAATCCAAAAGACGGAGAAGTGATTGTCTTCACTGACCACATGAACCATGGCTTCTCACCGCCCGGTTCAAAATTCTTCAGAGAGGTCCTTCATTTTTTCAAACTTCATCCTCAGGATCTTGGACCCAATTCCATATCTATTATTTGCAATTTCCAAGTACTTTGTGAGGTGTATCTTCAGCAAGAGCCGACCGTAGAGCTGTTTAGAGAATACTTTTATCTGAACCGGCAGAATGAATGCACCAACGGTCCCAGCTTAGAACTTGGAGGCACTTCAATTCAGCACCATCAGGGTGCTATCTTCCCTCTCATAGTTTTACCAAGTCACCCAAAGGACTGGAACCAAACTTGGTTTTACTGTCAGGATATCTCTCCAGCAAATGAGAAGCCGCTGCCGGGTTACCGCCCCGGTCGACTTGACTCCAAGTTCACCCTTCCAGATAAACTCACCGTTGCTGAGCGCAAGAGGCTGCTTCCATCCATCAGAAGAATCAACACTTTGTTGGGGAACGGTTTAACCGAAGTAGATCTGACCCGCTGCTGGATCTCATGGCGGGTTATTCCATTAAGTCGTCGATCAAAACTGATGTATGAATACGGTAGAGGCCCGGACGACTCTCTTCGTCACATCCCAATTGAACTCACTGAAGAAGACATTGTTTCAATGTGAAACCTTTTGGTGAACGGGAAATATGAAGACTGCAACATTGTTGGGTTAAATCCCTTCTGCAAGCTTAACCCGGTACTAGAAGTAAGTATATTCTGATCTCTTTTCCTTTGTGTTTTGCCCAGCTATACTACTTTAGCACTGATCTTTCTTCTTGCCTTTGCAGGCCAATTCTGACTTTTGGAAGGTGAAATATGACCACGAGGCTACCAAGAAGGCGAAAGCCACCGCCATGAACACCAAGAAGACGACTCGGAGAACGAAGAAGAAGAAGAAGAAAGCCACTGCTGAAGATTTAATGAAACTTGATGACACGTCTGACTCGGAGGTAGCCCTTGATTCGCTTGGCCAATTTTTTAACAATCTTATTTGTCGGCGTTCTGAGAACGGGGGTCCCCAGACTTGCCTGTGGCGTGGCTGAAGCGGGGGCCTAGCGCGGCCCATCTTCATCAGCTCAAGCTCAAGACCCTCGCGAGGCGGACGACAGGAAGCTTCCTCAGAGGCATCCTCATCAGGCAGGCTCGCAAGGAGGCGGAGAGATCAAGGCAGGGGTACCTCGCGAGGAACCCGTGACGCAAGCCATGACGATCGAGACCAGGCAGGCGCTGGCCTGCGCAGTGTCCTTGTTTCCCCTTTGGTGCAAAGGGGGCAAGCACAGGCCAAGGCATCAGGCAAAGGTTACCATTCCGGTGCAACGAGACCAAGACCAGCCGACGGCAGGATGGAGGTCACCGTGGAGCCCAAGACGGCATCATCGCCAGTGCTTTTGGCAGCCGAAGACCACCTTTGCTCAGGATAACTTGTACTAGATGTTCCCCTTTGAAATGGCCAATTG
Source organism: Triticum urartu (assembly GCF_056163025.1). NCBI lineage: Eukaryota > Viridiplantae > Streptophyta > Magnoliopsida > Poales > Poaceae > Triticum > Triticum urartu. Next base: position 355,334,382 of record NC_141876.1, on the reverse strand, counting down.
TTGGCGCCCTTCCCGCTCATTATTTGGGGAGAGGCCCAGGGCCTCTATAAATAGAGCTAGCCACCAAAGTGTAGAGACATCTAGACACCCCGAGAACATCGAGAGATCTGGTAGAACCCTAGCAGAGAGAGAGAGAGAGAGGCGACTGAACTCACCCTAGCAGTTAATCGCACCAGCTCAAGAACACCTCTCACGAGGCTGTTCTTCCCTTGTACTGTCCATCATCAGCCCCAGAGGCAATCCACCACACCACACACTGGAGTAGGGTATTACACCACAACGGTGGCCCAAACCAGTATAAACCTCGTGTCTCTTGTGTTGTTCATCATTTTCATCTTAGTTCGCACGAGAGGATCAGACGTAGATCGGTAGGGGAGAGATCTCTGCGCGCACCCCAGTGTTCGAACCTCAAGGGTCTGCCGGAACCCGAAACCCGACCTTTGGCGCGCCAGGTAGGGGTGCACCGGAATCTTCCTTTCGCTGTTCGCGTGTGATCTTCCGTCGTGTCCATGGATGACGCTCGTCAGGCTCGCGCCGAGCGCCGGGCTGCTCACGCCGCTCGCGTCGGCCAGACGGCGCCCGTCGGCGGCCCCCCTCGTCGTTCCCCGTCGCCCGCCACCAACGCCACCACCGGCCCGGCGGGGAACGAGCAGCAGGCCTCGTCCCAGCACCCCACGGTGCGGCAGGATGGCCACACCGCCACCACGTCGCTGACTCCAGCTGGCTCGTCGTCCCACGCCCGTCGCGCACCCATGGATGCGCATGCCTCACTGCTCTTGGCGCGGGAGCTCCTGCACTATCGCCCTGTCGACGACCTCTACGAGGACTGGCTCGCCTGCATCACCGAGCTCGTCAGTGCCGCAGGGGGCTCCCCCTTGCGGTCCCTCTCGCTGCCTCACCCTCTGTCCCGTGCAGGGGGCGAGGATCAGGAGGCGCCTCCGCCGCCTCCTCCCCAAGAAAGTGCCTTGGCTCGAAGGCGCGCAGCCCTAGGGCAAGACCCTCCATGTCCGGCGCCTGCGCAGCAAGAAGGGAGCTGCCAAGAGATCCCACGTCCCCGGGAAGGTGCTCGCGCGCTCCCAGCGTCAGCGCGCCAAGATCGCGCCCCAGCACCTCCATGACAAAACCCCGCGCTGCTCCCATTGGCGGTGTGGTGACCCGCAATAACGAGTCCAGCACCAGCAAAGGGCGTCGGTGGCCCCGTCGGGCTACCTCGCCTTCACCCCCGAGCTGCGCGGCGTCACATGGCCAGGCAAGTTCAAGCCTGACCTCCCTCCCCGCTACGATGGCACAGCAGACCCCGCGGAGTTCCTGCAGCTCTACGAGCTGGGCATCATAGCCGCCAACGGAGACGAGAAGGTCATTGCGAATTGGTTCCCCATGGCGCTCAAGGACGGCGCCCGCACCTGGCTCCTGAACCTGGCTCCCGGCACGATCTCCTCCTAGAGCCAGATGTGCACCCGCTTCATTGCCAACTTCCAGGGCACTCGAGACCGGCCCCCGGCCGTGAGTGACCTGCGCCACATCAAGCAACAGCCAGGGGAAACCCTGCAGAAGTACATCCAGCGCTTCAACTACGCTCGCCTCAAGATCCCCAAGGTGACTGAAGAAGCCATCATCTCAGCCTTCTCCGACGGCGTGCGCGACATCAAGATGAAGGAAGAGCTAGCAATCCATGAAGACCTGTGCACATCCCTGGAGCTGTTCAACTTGGCGACCAAGTGCGCCAGGGCTGAGGAAGGGTGTCTCTCCCTCCTCGAGCTCCCGGCAGCCGACCCGGAAGAAAAGAAGCTCAAAGCCAAGGACGTGAAGCGCAAGGGGGCTGCCGTGCTAGCAGCGGAACCGGACACCAAGCGAGGCAGGGATCATCCTGAGTCATCCAAGGGTGGACGGTACTGCGTGTACCACAACCTCCACACCCACAACACCAACGAATGTGAAGAGCTCAGACCCGTGCGAGATGGGCGAATCGGCCGACGCCAAAGCGCAATGACAGGGGCTATGGCCGAGGAGGAGGAAGAGGTGGTGGACGATGGGAAGACCGTGGCCTTCGCCAGGGATGGCGTGACCACCCTCGCGAGGACCGTTGGCAGGACCAGCCTCGCGAGGGAGGCTAGAGGGACCAGCCTCGTGAGGACCGTTCCCACGGCAATGCGGGCCTCCCTCCTCTGCTACCTCCACCAAGGAGGAACGAAGACCAACACCAAAACGATGGGGCTGGGGGCTTCCAAGAGCCGCGTGAAATTGCTTGCATCTTGGGCGGCGCCCAGGCCCTAGCCTCACAGCGCATCTTCAAGCAGTTTGCTCGTGAGGTGAATGCAGTCCTTCCCAAGCTTGAGTCCACGTGCCCTCTCGGGTGGTCTTCGTGCGCGATCACATTCAGTTCCGCAGACTAGCTCAAGTGTGCGGCAACGGCCGGAGTCCTCCCGATGCTTTGCTCCCCAGTCATCAGCAACGTGCAGGTCACCAGGACCCTCATCGATGGCGGGGCAGGACTCAACGTCCTGTCCGTCGAGACGTTCGACAATCTCCAAGTGCCATACGACCAGCTTCAGCCGACCAAGCCTTTCTCAGGAGTCACCAATGGTTCCACTGTTCCAATTGGGCAGGTTCGCCTTCCGATCACCTTCGGGCAACGCAACAACTACCACACCGAGCTCATCTACTTCGACGTCGCTCACATCCGCCTGCCGTACAATGCCATCCTCGGGTATTCGGCCCTGGCTCAATTTATGGCAGTGACTCACCATGGTTACAATGTCCTCAAGATGCCAGGAAGCGGTGGAGTCATCACCGTACCCTGTGAAGAAAGGGATGCAGTGTGCTCGCTCGAGCGTGTGGTCCAAGCCGCAGCAATCGAAGACCCAGATCGCAGGAGCGGGAGGCCTCCCGAGGCGACCCACAAGAAGAAGAAGACCTCACCTGGCCAGAGACACAAGGAAGCAGGCACCTCTGGAGGTATTGCGTCAGGATTCGCGCCCGATCAGGGAGCGCCACCCTCTCGCGCATAGGAAGGCGCACTCGGCGCCCTCCTCAGGCAGGGCTCGGGGGCTCTCTCTTGGAGAGCCACCGACCTTGCCATGGTCGCGGGGGAGGCGCTCGGGCACCACTTGGAGGGGTGCTTTCAGGCACGCTTCCCTTAGAAAGGTACAAGTCAAAGGACACAAAACCCTTAGGAGTTCATCAAAAGGAACACCCAAGAGCTACAAGAGTCCAAAGTCATGCGCGGCAGCCGCCGCTTACCTGTCGTGGCCCCACATCCAGGCGAGGATGGAGGACTGCGTGTCTGCGTCGACGTACCAGGGCTCAACCGAGCTGCGTCCCAGGAGTGCCTATGGCCTTCGGCCGTAGGGCGCTGCGTGGGACCACCCCACAGCTATGTTCGCATGCCCTTCGGCCTGCCGAGCGCGATCGCCGCACATCAGCGCCTGTTGAGGAGCATTCTGGAGGCTCGGGAGGTCAGGCATCACGCGGTCCTGGCGGAGGTGGCGATGGTCCCCGAAGACCTGCATGTACCACCATAGCCTCCCGAGGCCCCTGGGCCTGGGGGCTCATGAGGGCCGACGTCTTCACCGCACATCGCTCACTTCCTCAGCATTGCTTCATCTTCAACAGCATCAGGTGACATCTTTCAGAGTTTTACTTTCAGCTGGGAGCGCCCACAGGGCTACGCCAATCCCAGACCACATGGGTCCGTCCCCGCGGCATGTATCCATTTTGGTTATGCTCTTTACTTACCCTGTTGGGGGCGCCCCTCGGGCTGCATCATCCCCACACCGCTCGGGCCTCACCCAGCGGCAGTTGCTTTTCCAGCGTTTGCCCTAGGATGAAGTTGTTCTTTCACGCTTAATCTGATTCCCATAATTATCACCTACTGCTTGTCGTCGTGCAAAGCGCTTGCACGTTAAAAGGGGGTACCTGAGCATCGCGACTCATGGGCTCCTACTGGCTCTCCAGCCCTCACCCCCTGGCCTTGACCCATGGCATCGCGACCTGTCATACCAGCGGCAGCTGAGCTCTCTCAAGGGCCGGGACCTCAGGACGTAGATCATTTGCATTCTAACAAACCTGCAGGAACACACCAATTGATAAAGGCCCAGAGCCAGGTGCAACCCGCCTCGAGGTAGGGCCTCGTGAGTCCCGCGCTGGCTCACGGGTGCCCAGATACACCTCTCCTAGCCCTACCATGCCGACTACGTGTCAGGGCACGGCTGTACATGCCCCGGGGGCTCCTCCCGGAGGGGAGCCCCCTCCCACGCACCAGTGGAAGCACCATGCTCCGCGCTGGCTGACGACACTGCCGAGGAGCGGCTATGCCCGTACACATACGGAAGCGCTATGCTCCGCGCTGGTGATAAACAACTGAGGGTGGCCCATGGCCGTACCAACCTCAGGGAGCCCAGAGCTCAGTGTCTGGCACCATCGCAATGCCTCCCCTTGGGAGTGCCGCGCGAGGGGGATAGACACGGGGGCTATGCTCGGGCCTCGCCCGAGCGCACGCCACCCAGCCAGGTCCCTTGGACCTGGTCGTCGCGCGCCACTCCCCAAGCGGAGCCAAGGAACGAAACTCGTTTGAGCGTCTAGCGGGACTCCTGAGCATCGCGACTCAGGAGCCTAACTTGCCACGTAGCCCCTCACTCCTTAGTCCCGTCCTTGGTTTCCGGTCGGGGCTAACGCTGGGTGAGGTACGCGCGGGACCGGGCCCTGCCGACGTAGAACGATCAATCCACTCGTCGCTCCCCCCTTCCCTACTTGTTGCTCGCGCGTCAAGGGAGACTCCTGAGCATCGCGACTCAGGAGCCTAACTTGCCACATAGGCCCTCACTCCTTAGTCCCGTCCTTGGTTTCCGGTCGGGGTTAATGCTGGGTGAGGTACGCGCGGGGTCGGGCCCTGCCAACGTAGAGCGTAAACAAGTAGGAGAGGAAAATGCAAATTCCGGGAAATTCAAAGCAAGTATTACAAGCCATAAGATTGTTCCACAATGCCAAACACAAGTTTTAATGCCTCCGCGAGGCATGGTGCATGTGCAGGAATAAAACAGGATGGAAGTCGCGAAGGAATCACTCCCCAGTAACGCCGTCACCGGTGGTGGAGTCATGCTGGACGGCTTCGCCTCCCGAGGTCGCAAGGCCGGCGGCACCGCGCCCGGGCAGGACGCTGGGGGAGCGGAACTTCCCCAGCAAAACCTCGGCTCGGCCCCTCACGGCCTCAGCAGCGGCAGCGGCAAGGTCGCCGCTCACGGGCTCAAGCAGGCTGTCGAAGTCGGTGTTGGGGTCGCGCAGATAGACATGGCTGAGGACACGCGTCAGTGCCGCAGAAGACAGGGCATGCGCCTCGGCCTCGACCGTGGGGCAAAGGCCGTCTGCGACATCCTCAAGCGCATCAACCAGGAAGGGGAGCAGCATGGCAGGGCCGTCCTCCGCACCAGCCAACGGCTCCTCCAGGCCGCTCTCATACAGCGTCTTCAGTATGCCTCGAGGCTTCTTCTCCAGCTCCGTGAAGGCCGCCCGGTCCTCCGTTAGGACCTTTGCCTTGGCGTCCAGCTCGGTCCTCTCCGCCTTCAGCAACCGCTCTAGCATCTCCAGTCGGCTGTGGTGGACATCAAGGATTTCGGGTTCCGGCAATGCCTAGTGCTAGACCAACGCAGTGCTAAATCCCCACCCAGTGCTACTCTGTCACGGCGACGCTACCTTCCTTTCTCGCCCAACAAGGATTGCTTGAGCATTAAAGGGGACCTCCTGAGCATCGCGACTCGGGGGCTCTTACCGGACCTCGGACCGCTCACCTCCTGGCCTTGACCACGGCATCGCGACCTGGCATACCAGCGACGGCTGAAGCTTGCCTGGGGACTGGGACCTGTCAGCGTAGAGCGCCAAGTCCTCGTGAGGATAGAAAGGGGGAGCTTAGCCGGAGCAGAACGGACACCTCACACTAATTCATATTAAGGATATAGTAATTACAAAAGCACGGCAGACGCCTTACATACCCCCGCGGGGTGTTGCCTTAATTCCTTGCAGGGAACAAAAGGTGCTAACCCTAAGGAACGCTACTTGCTAGCACCTCCCCAGGCGACGCCATCATCAACAGTGGGTTACCCAGCGCCGGCGCCAAAACCATCCAGATCAGTGGCGTCGGCGTCCCAAGGCAGCTGCCTCACTCCGAGCGCGGCGCGAGCTCGGAGGCTCGTAGCTATCGTCGCTCGTCTCCAGGGTCGCGAGGAGTTTGGGGGAGCCGCTGAAGCCCGTTGTCCCTCCGCTGCTGCCCGAGGAGCCGCAGGAGGACCAACGGGCGGGGCTGGTCCTCGCCAGTTCGTCACCACTGCCGCTTCCCTTAGGGAAGCATTCCAGCCTGCGTGCTTCTGCATCAAAGACCTTGAAGAACATCAAGGAGGTGCCGTCGTATTCAAGATGGATCACCAGGGTGCCGTCCGCGCGACAAACCCGGGAAATCTCACCCCAGCCCCGGTTCACGAAGACCTTGCCCGGAGCGACGACCGCGACCTCCGCTCTGGTTGCAGGGGTGCCACAGTCGACGTGTAGCAGCCAGAGCTCCATGGCCCCGCTTGGCGGCATCTCGAAGGCGAAGGAGGGAGGAAGGCGGATCCACAAAGTTGGAGGCATGGCGGCGTGAAGCACAAGCTCGCGAGAGGAGCGCCCCGTGTGGACTCCAGGGGGGGACGCGCACCACTATGACTCGCCGGCGTCGGCGGCGACGCTGTCGGTGTTTCTCGGCGCCCTCCCCCCTCGGGCCTACGACGCGGGCGTGCAAGGGCAGCGGAAACTCAGGCGGCGGCCGCTCGTACCACGGCCACACCACCTGCCAGGCGCCTTCGTCCCAGTGACAAAGGATTTGCCGCTTCTTCGGCGGGAGGGGGTCAGGACCCTCTCTGGGGGCCTTTCCCTTCTCCTCAGCTGAAAACCGGCGGATCGGTGCCATTGGCGCAAGAGGAAGCAAGGATGAGGAAGAAGAAGAGGAGGAGTGACGGAAAGGGGTGAACCAGCGGAGCTTACGTGGCCCTGTACTTATAGCCAAGGAAGGCCAACCGCTGGGCATCATGACCTCAGGTAATTGTGACCCATATCTTGGCATGCAGGGACCTGTCAAGTCGTGCAGTTGCTGAGGCGTCGTGGGAAGTGCAGACACCCGCGCCCACGTCCAATCAACCGCCATGCGGCACCCAAGGTCGCAGGCTGTTAGGGCCCCCGGCGCATCGTGCTTGCCCCTTCGCTTCTCTGCTAAGCCAACCCCATGCACGCCTTGGGCCCGGGGGCTACTGTCGGCGTTCTGGGAATGGGGGTCCCCAGACTTGCCTGCCTGCGGCCTGCGGCGTGGCTCTAGCAGGGGCCCAGCGCGGCCCATCTTCATCAGCTCAAGCTCAAGACCCTCGCGAGGGGCCAAGCCTCGCGGGGCGGACGAAAGGAAGCTTCCTCAGAGGCAGCCTCATCAGGCAGGCTCGCGAGGAGGCGGAGAGATCAAGGCAGGGGTACCTCGCGAGGAACCCGTGACGCAAGCCATGACGATCGAGACCAGGCGGGCGCCAGGCCGACGCCGGCCTGCGCAGTGTCCTTGTTTCCCCTTTGGTGCAAAGGGGGCAAGCATAGGCTAAAGCATCAGGCAAAGGTTACCATTCAGGTGCAATGAGACCAAGACCAGCCGGACGGCAGGACGGAGGTGACCGTGGAGCCCAAGACGGCGTCATCGCCAGTGCTTTTGGCAGCTGAAGACCACCTTTGGTCAGGATAACTTGTACTAGATGTTCCCCTTCGAAATGGCTAATTGTTGGCGCCCTTCCCGCTCATTATTTGGGGAGAGGCCCAGGGCCTCTATAAATAGAGCTAGCCACCAAAGAGTAGAGACATCTAGACACCCCAAGAACATCGAGAGATCTGGTAGAACCCTAGCAGAGAGAGAGAGAGGCCACTGAACTCACCCTAGCAGTTCATCGCACCAGCTCAAGACACCTCTTGCGAGGCTGTTCTTCCCTTGTATTGTCCATCATTAGCCCCAGAGGCAATCCACCACACCACACACTGGAGTAGGGTATTACACCACAACGGTGGCCCAAACAGTATAAACCTTGTGTCTCTTGTGTTGTTCATCATTTTCATCTTAGTTCGCACGAGAGGATCAGACATATATCGGTAGGGGAGAGATCTCTGCGCGCACCCCAGTGTTCGAACCTCAAGGGTCTGCCGAAACCCTAAACCCGACATTATTGACACTGATCCGTACCAGGATGACACTAAGGCCAGTCAGGCCGGGGAAGCAGAGGTAACTATCATTTCCTCCGACTTAGAGCCCTTACCAAGACACAAAGTTCGACGAGTGATCCGTAAAGTAAGGTTTTCTAACCCCTTAGCTCACTTGGATCCCAACTTTCATTTGAAAAGGCAGCAACATGAAAGCCGCCGTGAAGTTGAGATTGAAGATGAACCGGCTATCGTCCTTCAACAGACCCCTCGGAAACGCCCGAACGAGGTTTACTTATTACTGTCCTTAGCTTGTTTTAATGAATCCCGCTCCTTGTATTTCTTTTAACTCCTTTCTTTTACCTTTTCAGGAGGTGTCTCATTCCTCAGGAGACTCATCACAAACACAATTTCCGCTTTCAAGACAGCTCCTGGGTAATCATAAATCCTCTTTTCTTCCGGGTTGTTCAATTGTATCTTGATGCTGATTATCCTGCAATATTTTTCCTTAGCGGCCAGGCTAAATCCAAGAAGCCGAAGGCAGCAAAACCGGCAGAAGACCCGCTAGTACTAGCATCTGAACCGGCTAGGCCGCCTTCTCCATTATCTGTCTCCCCAGAAGACCCGCCTATTGTCATTCAAGCAAATCCTCCGGAGCCGTCCCTTGACAAAGCCACTATGAATCCTTCTACGGCTGGACCGTCAAGCTCAACTGACCCGTCGTCTCCACGTGTTCAAGATGTTCAAATTACTGGGAGTCGCTTTGTTGAGCCGGGGAACCCAACAGTGTCGGCTCGGTGCACAGCTAAGCAAGAAGCATTGGAGAGGCAGAAGGTTCGCTTTGATGTTGCCAACTATGACCGTCTCAATGCCAGTGATATCTTATCCGGCTATCTCAGTCATGTACACTCCAGTCGTGAGTCTGAGATCGAGATGGTCAAGCAGCTTCACTTGAAGTATGAGGTACGTTGTTTCTGGTTTACTAACATTCCTTCAGCCCCCAAGTCTTTAGATTATGAGAGAAACGGAATAACTTGTAGACTTAAAATATAGGCCAAGACTTTTACCTCTGAATCTTTGCCTGATATCGATAGAACAAAACTTCACCCATAGTCCCCAAGGACCGGTTTATTTTGATCATTCATGAATCGATACTTTAGAATCGTCTTCAAAATACTTAATCCTCCGGTTTATCCTTGATAAACTTGCTGAACTGCGTACATTAGCCCCCAAGTGCCAAGTGTTGTTACTTTGTAAAGGACTTGGGACTTTAAATATGTTTGTAGAGTCGTAAAACTTTGATTTGGCATACATTAGCCCCCAAGTGTCAAGTGGTTTACTCGTAAAGTACTTTGAGACTTGAATCTTGAATTTGAATATTTGAATTTGAAACCAAGTCCTGACTTATCTAAACGTCTCATAGAATGCCTTATCTGAATTGAACTCTCAATTGTCGGACGCAAAGACCCGGCTATCAAGTCAAGAGTCTGAAATCAAATCTTCCACTTCCAAACTGCAAATGAGCCTTTCTGCAAAGGAAAATTTGAAGACCAGCTTTGCTACCAAGGAGAAGGCTTGGGAAAATGAGAAAACACTCCTGACCGATGAGCTGAGACAGCCGAAACAGCTCTGAAAGAAATTTCAACAAAGCTGAACAGTTTGAAGGGCCGGGTGTCTCAGATGGTTGCTGCTATCTTTGGTAAGCTGCCTGAGTTGACATTTCATATAATTTTTGCCAAACCGGAATATGATCCGCCAACTTACTCTGTTAAAAATATATGCAGGTCCGCGAAGTAAAAATATGAGCCAAGACCCGTTGATTAAACTGAAGGCAGTATACACCTTGGTTGAACAATTGTACATTGGTGCACAATGGGCTCTGGCTACTATCTCTCCTGCAAATCAAGGAACCAACCGGCTTAGCGATGTCCTGAAGAAGCTGTCCATCCTTCCTGCTATATTCCAAGAAGTAAAATGCTCCTGCGCGCGAGCTAGAGCTTTGACTTCCCTAAGCCGCTCCAAGGCTTGGGTGCCAGACCTAGACCCGGCGGACGTAGCCAGAGGTTACCCTACTGTGAAGGAGGACAGGTCTCCGTTTGATCAGGATGATTTCATAGCGTGTGTACGTGAAGTCCGGCCTCAGGCGACTAGTCTTGGAGATGACACCAATGTTGACAAGTAACAGCCGGGTTTTGATAGTGAAAATAAGAAGATGGCCACTCCTTCATACAAAGTAGCAGATCTGATCCCACCTGTGAGAGAAGATACCTTTGCCCCGGAAATTGACCCGGTCGGCCTGATTGACGACGAAGCCGAATTTGTCGCCATGAACGGCTTTGATTGGTCAAAATCCAACTTTCAGCAAACAGAAGGTGGTGAACCGGCGAGGGATGGACGATGATCATGTTCATAGTCTTATAAAGCCTTGTAATAAATTTAGTTGCTAAAACACCGCATGTTTGCTTATGCCGTCGTGCATAAAAATACTTCTATGTGAATCTTCTTCCAGATGTCAATGTGTGCATCGTTTTAATGTTTGTCTCTGCGATATTTGAACTCTGTTCCTGTGAATACAAGAAAAAGACTTGTCCTTGTTGATCCTTAGACCGCCGGGTTTAATAATCCGGGTGGTGAACTTGATAATTCAATATGTATGAATAGTAAATACTTCTTGAATACTCAACGATCATCATATCGTAGTAGCTCGTACCTTTGGATCCTTGAACCACCGGCTTGAATAACCCGGGCGGCTGAGTTGTTCAATAATTGATCCGGTGAAGAAAACCAGGATATCTTATTTGTAATATTGAAACAACAAAAACTAAAAGGCAAGCAACAGATAATAAACATAATTTTAACTCTGTATTCAAAAAGCTAGGGGTTTCTGATTCGAATACGATCAGTAAACCGGACCAAAGGGGTTAAGCTAAGGATTGAATATGACCATATAGCCCCCAGTGGCTTTGGCGTTGCGCCGATCAAGAGGGTACCGACAGCTATGTTCTCTTTGGTTCGAATATGACCTATGTTTGAATAGGAAGCCCCCAAATGACCTTGAGAGGTTTTTAACGACCCTGATTCGAATACGATCCAAGTCGGACTCAAAAGGGGTTAAGCTATGATTCGGATACGATCAAGAAGCCCCCAAGTGAGTTTGGCCTTGAGCCGATCAAGAGGGTTACGACAGCTATGTTCTCTTTGGTTCGAATACGACCTATGTTTGAACAGGAAGCCCCCAAGTGACCTTGAGATTTGCAGCTAGATTCAGATACGATCATAAGCCGGACCAAAAAGGTCAAGCTTGATTCAAATATGATCAGCTCCTTAATAGTCATTTGTTAGTAAGAAATAATAAAGATGTATAATCTGTGAAAAGAAAAGAGACCGATGGTCTTACTTTATTGCTTATCATAGTATATACAACGTGAACGTATGTACATGTTGAGAGCCGGTGGCTCAGGTGTAATATGGCCGAAGTTGAGCAATGTTCCATGGCCGACGGGTCTCCTCTTCCGACTTATGTGAGCCTGCATGCTCCCGAACGTCAATGAGGTAGTATGACCCATTTTTAAAATTTTTACTGACCACAAAAGGTCCTTCCCATGGTGGGGATAACTTGTGTGCATCTGAAAGATCTTGGATGAGCCGGAGCACCAAGTCGCCTTCCTGAAAAGTCCTGGACTTAACCCGGCGATTGTGATAACGATGTAGGTCCTGCTGATAAATTGCTGACAGCGCCGCTGCTAAGTCTCTTTATTCATCCAATAAGTCAAGCGCATCCTGTCTAGCTTTTTCATTATTAGCTTCAACATAAGCCGCCACACGGGGTGAGTCATGACGGATGTCACTAGGCAGCACTGCTTCTGCTCCATAAACCATGAAGAAGGGTGCGTAACCCGTAGACCTGTTGGGCGTAGTATTGATGCTCCATAACACTGAGGGTAACTCGTCTACCCAACAACCCGGCATTCGCTGTAAAGGAACCATAAGCCGGGGTTTTAGCCCTTTCAGAATTTCCTGATTGGCTCTCTCAGCTTGACCATGGGATTGAGGATGAGCTACAGAAGAAACATCAAGGCGGATGTGCTCTCACTGACAAAACTCTTCCATAGCCCTTAAGACAGATTAGTGCCATTGTCTGTGATAATACTGTGTGGAAAACCGAAACGGAAGATTACTTTTTTCATGAACTGAACCGCCGTGGCTGCATCACACTTACTCACAGGCTCCGCCTCAACCCATTTGGTGAACTTATCAACTGCCACCAAGAGATGTGTCTTTATCCTTAGACCTCTTGAAAGGTCCCACCATGTCAAGCCCCCAGACCGCAAACGGCCAAGTGATTGGAATCATCCGGAGCTCTTGAGCCAGCACATGCGCTCATCGTGCAAATTTCTGACATCCATCACATCTACTGACCAGATCTTCTGCATCAGCGTGAGCCGTCAACCAGTAAAAATTGTGACGAAACGCTTTGGCCACTAAAGATTTTGACCCAGCGTGATGACCGCAATCGCCTTCATGGATATCACGAAGGATTTCTTGACCTTCTTCGGGGGAAACACATCGTTGAAATGCTCCGGAAACACTGCGATGAAACAACTCTCCATCCGAAATTGTCATGGACTTAGATCGCCGGGTTATCTGCCAAGCCAGGGTCTCAGCTGCTGGCAACTCTCCCCGGGTCATGTAAGCCAAGAATGGCACCATCCAATCTGGGATGACATGAAGAGCCGCTACCAACTGCGCCTCCGGGTCAGGAACAGCTAAATCTTCTTCTGTGGGCAACTTGACAGAGGGGTTATGCAAAACATCCAAAAAGATGTTGGGTGGTACCGGCTTACGCTGAGACCCCAGCCAGCTTAAAGCATCAGCTGCTTCGTTCTTTCGACGGTCAATGTGTTCCACCTGATAACCTTTAAAATATCCTGCAACAGCATCGACCTCTCGGTGATAAGCCGCCATGAGAGGGTCTTTGGAATCCCACTTGCCAGATACCTGTTGAGCCACTAGATCTGAGTCACCAAGACATCTGACCCGGCTCAAGCTCATCTCCTTTGCCACTCGAAGACCATAGAGCAAGGCTTCATACTCTGCTGCATTGTTAGTGCATGGAAACATCAACCGTAACACATAACAAAATTTATCACCTCGTGGGGAAGTTAATACGACTCCAGCCCCCGAGCCTTCCGATTGCCTGGATCCATCAAAAATGAATAGTCCAATATGTGTTGTCCGGCTTCTCTTCCGGCATCTGCATCTCTGTCCAGTCATTGATGAAGTCAACCAGGGCTTGAGACTTAATTGCAGTACGTGGAACATACTTCAACCCATGAGATCCAAGCTTAATTGCCCACTTGGCGACTCACCCCATGGCTTCTCCATTTTGAATAATGTCTCGCAAAGGAGCAGAGCTAACCACAGTGATTGGATGTCCCTGAAAGTAATGCTTAAGATTCTGGCTTGCCATGAATACCCCATAAATAAGCTTCTGCCTGTGTGGATATCGTTGCTTAGACTCAATTAGCACTTCACTGACATAATAAACCGGTCGCTGAACCGGATGCTCTTTGCCAGCCTCCTTGCGCTCTACCACCATAGCCACACTAACCGCCCGTGAGTTGGCAGCTACATATAACAATAGAGGCTCTTTCTCAATTGGAGAAGCCAGGACTGGCAGCTCAGCCAGTTGTGCCTTCAGATCCTCAAAAGCAGCGTTCACAGCATCGCTCCAAATAAAAACATCCGTTTTCTTCATCAACTGATACAGAGGCATAGCCTTTTCCCCTAACCAGCTTATGAACCGGCTCAAAGCAGCCACACGACCTGCCAGTCGTTGAACATCATTGACACAGGTTGGTTTGGCTAGAGATGTAATTTCCTTGATTTTTTCCGGGTTAGCTTCAATACCTCGGTTAGACACCAAAAAACCCAAGAGCTTGCCAGCTGGCACCCCAAAAACACACTTGGCCGGGTTAAGCATCATCTTGTAAACCCGAAGATTATCAAAAGTCTCCTTCAGGTCTGTGACCAAGGTTTCCTCTTCCCTGGATTTCGCCACTATATCATCCACATAGGCATGAACATTGCGCCCAATTTGATCGTGAAGACAATTCTGCACACACTGCTGGTAAGTCGTCTGGGCACTCTTAAGCCCAGAAGGCATAGACACATAGCAGAAAGCCCCAAAAGGAGTTATAAAAGTTGTCTTCTCTTGATCCTTAACTGCCATCTTAATCTGATGATAACCGGAATAAGAATCTAAGAAACTCAACCGTGCACAACCCGCCGTAGCATCAATGATCTGATCAATACGAGGGAGAGCAAAAGGATCAGCCGGACAAGCCTTGTTCAAATCTGTGTAATCCACACACATACACCAGGTGCCATTCTTTTTTAGTACAAGCACCGGGTTAGCTAACCATTCTGGGTGAAAGACCTCCACAATGAACCCGGCTGCCAAGAGCCGGGCCACCTATTCTCCGATGGCCTTGCGCCTTTCTTCATTGAACTGCCAGAGAAACTATCTAACAGGTTTGAACTTTGGATCGATATTAAGAGTGTGCTCAGCGAGTTCCCTCGGGACACCCGGCATGTCTGAAGGTTTCCATGCAAAGATGTCCCGGTTCTCACGGATGAACTCGATGAGCGCGCTTTCCTATTTTGGATCCAAGTTTGCGCTGATGATGAACTATTTAGATGAATTGCCAGGCACAAAGTCAACCTTCTTAGTGTCATCAACTGATTTGAATTTTAACTCAGGCTCATGCTCTGTTGTTGGTTTCTTTAATGACGTCATGTCCACTGGGTCAACATGATCCTTGTAGAATTTCAACTCCTCTGTTGCACAAACAGATTCAGCATAGGCAGCATCACCTTCTTCACATTCCAAGGCTATCTTCCGGCTCCCATGGACTGTAATGGTGCCCTTGTGACCCGGCATCTTGAGCTGCAAATATAAATAACACGACCGAGCCATGAACTTGGCATAAGCCGGCCGCCCAAACAGAGCATGATATGGGCTTCTGATCTTAACCACTTGAAAGGTTAATTTTTCTGCTCTGGAGTCATAATCATCCCCAAAGGCTACTTCCAGCTCAATCTTACCAACTGGGTATGCCGACTTACCAGGTACCACACCAAGAAAAACAGTGTTGGATTGTTTAAGATTTTTATCCGTCAACCCCATCCGGCGGAACGTCTCATAGTAGAGGATGTTCATGCTGCTGCCTCCATCCATGAGCACCTTAGTAAACTTGTACCCACCAACCTGAGGTGCTACCACCAAAGCCAAATGACCCGGATTATCAACCCGGGGCGGGTGATCCTCTCTGCTCCACACAATAGGCTGCTTTGACCAACATAAATAACATGGAATTGTCGGCTCAACGGCATTGACGGCCCTCTTGTGGAGTTTCTGGTCCCTCTTGCATAAACTGGTAGTAAAGACATGATACTGTCCGCTACTCAACTGCTTTAGCTTGCTTTGATAGCCGGATTGCTGCTGCTGATTCCCTAGGCCGTGTTGCTGATTATATCCTCCTTGGTGACCAGGATAACCCTAACCGTGAATACCTCCTCCGCTTGAACCGGCGCCCGGGCCCTGAAAGCCGCCTCCACCTGAGCCGCCGCCTGGGCCGTGACCCCCATCAAATGCAGTTGAATTTTTAAATACCTTCATGATCGTGTAATCCTTCCACAAGTGGGTGGTTGGTTTCTCCCGGGTGCCATGTTTTGGACAAGGTTCATTCAACAACTGCTCAAGGGTGGGGCCTGACCCGCCCGATCAAGGGGGTTGCCTGCCCTTGCGCTGCTGATTACCACCCTGCGTATTAGTATTAGCCACAAACTCATCAGCCTTACGTTTATTACCTCCTTGATTCACCGGTTATGCTGGTGACCCTTGCCATTGCCGTTCTTCTTTCCCTTCGTTGCCTTTTCTTCATCAGACACCGGGTCCTTGGTGGTATCTGTCGTGGTGTTCTCACGGGGGGCTTGCGAGTCGACAGATGCCACAAGGGCTTAGTGTGAGGGTAAGACTGCTGCTGATAGGACTGGGAGCGGGTATGCGAGTAGCACGCGCTAGTTTACCCAGGTTCGGGGCTCTCCGGAGAGATAACAGCCCTACTCCTGCATGTCTGAGTATATCTGGTATATCTATCTGGTACAGAGTTGCTCCTAGAGCTGTATCTGAGCTCAGTGCCATAGGCATCTGGCTTTGCATATGTCTTATATGGGTGTATGAGCTAGCTAGCAAGTGGGCATGAGAGTGCTCCACCGTGAGTGGCATGTGTGCATGCGTGAGGGAATTCATCCTCCCTGGATGGATGGATGTGAGCCCATATATATAGTGTGGAGCTAGCTTGATATGTGAGCTATGTGGGTAGCTTAGGAAGTAAGCTAGGTAGTGGCATGGGAACAAGGGGGCATGATGGGGTGTCATGCTTGTCCCCTGGGTCACTTCATAAATAGTGCCAGGGGACAAGTGACACTATACATGATGACATGAGGTACAGCCGTCTCGTCCGCGGTATGGCCGCCACGTCGGGGTCTTGTCGGTGTCGGGTCGGATTGCAGTCGGCAGCCGGCTGGTTGGCGCAGTCGGCAGCCGGCTGGTCAGAGCAGTCGGATGGGGAGCCGCCAGGAGCGGACGGGCAGTCGGACTGAGGGGCTTTGCTATCCCCGATGTCTTGAAATATCGTCTTGTCGTCCTCGGGGTACCCGTGGTCGATTACTCTGACAGTATCAGAATCGGCATATTTGACAAGAGCTGCCATCAACGTCCCCATGTCATTACAGTCACGTTTAAGCCGCCCCAACTTCTGCTTCAGAGGTTCAAAGCGGCAATTTTTCTCCAACATCAAAACTGCTGAGCCGGCATCCATCTTATCAGATGAATGTATTATCTCCTTCACCCGGCACACCCAATGGGTTGTAGATTCTCCATCCTCTTGCTTGCAATTGGTCAGGTCCACAATCGACATTGGCTGCTTACACGTGTCCTTAAAGTTCTGGATGAACCGTGTTTTCAACTCTGCCCATGAGCCAATAGAATTGGGTGGCAATCCCTTCAACCAGGTCTGAGCCATTCCATCCAACATCATGGTGAAATATTTGGCCATTGCAGCATCGCTAACCTCCAACAGCCCCATAGCCATCTCATAACTCTGAATCCAAGCCCCCGGCTGTAGGTCAGCCGTGTAATTAGGCACCTTACGAGGCCCCTTGAAATCCTTGGGCAACCGCTCATTGCGTATGGCTGGGACCAGGCAAGGTTCTTGTGGCCACTCCTGCCTCAACCGAGGTTGCTAGATAAGCCGGAAAGGTTTGGTGAGCCGCCTGCTCTGCTGCTATCTGAGCCGCCCGTTCCGCCTCTTGACGAATCCTCTCCTGATCCGCCAAGTTAAGGGCTCCAGCCCGCACCGGTTCATGCCTATATGGCCGGTTGTGGCGTTGAGCATTACTTGACATCTCTGCGGACTCCATGTGCCTACTGTAACTCGGGCTTAGGCTTGGGTGAGGAGTTGAATGAATCATGTCTCGACTGTAGGAGTATGCATCCTGCTGGGCCAAGGCTGTCTGAAGTAGCTCTCTTACCCTCCGGGTTTCAATTGCTGCTGGCGAGTCGCCTTCCATTGGGAGAGTCGCCACACGAGCCGACCCTGCGATGAGATTCTCCATACGGTTGGAGAAGTGACCCGGAGGTGTTGATACATAACGAGGAGGAGCTGTATTCATGTGAGGCGGCTACATGGTGTGTGGCTGAACTGGTGCACCGGGTGTCGTGACCCGGTTTGCCTCTAGCGGGTTGCTCCCCCTAGCTCCGGGTGTATGGAACAGGTTCCTCGGATCCAGCGTTAGAGGCAGACGTGACAGAGTTTTCTGATGCCTCCTACTCATGACCTCGTTTGACGCATTAAGATCCACCGAGAGCCGGAAAGTTTCTACTTAAAGCTGCTCAGCACGAGCATCTAGAGCCACTCGTTCCGCTGCCATCCGGGTTTCCTCTGCGGCTAGATTTTCTTTAGCTTGCACCATCTCCTCCCGCATGCGTGCCACTTCCGCGTCGTGCTGGGCTTTATCCGCCAGTTCTACCACAACGGTTAACAGAGTCGTCAGTTTATCCATGAGGTCCATTAGAACCTGAGCCGGGGGCCGCGCGGGGTCTCCTGACCCGGCTCCTGCCAACCCGGTAGCTGCTGCTGCCACTGCGGTTGAATTTTGCCTGGGCTGCGTTCCCGCCATGAAGACTCCGGCCCAATTCGGCGGCTCAAGGGGGTCCGGAATACTGCTTCCATCAGAACAGCCCCCGAGCATGCCGTCTTGAAGTTGGTACAACGAGTCCGTCTCACTTGTTGATGATGCAGTATTAGAGCAGATGGCCGTCTCCCCACCTTCCATCGATCCTTCGAAGTATTCACCGCCATGGATGCAGCCTACGAAGGCATGTTTCACGACAGATTGAACACGGGCGGACCCAGCGCGCTGAGCGGTTTTGATGAGGTTGATGTGGACGTCCGGCTCAGGGCCTGACTCGCCGATCCGGCCGATGAAGATGTGAATTCCGCAGAAGGGGACCCGGTACCCATACTCGATCAAGCCGGCCTCAGGGCCCCAGCCTTCGTCGTCGATGTAGAGTTTGCCGCGACGACTCTTGCTCATCCGGCCCACAGCGTATCCCTTGAGCCCTTCGAAGTTGCCCTTCAAGAACTCAAATCCACCGTGCGCTGGCCCCATGGTGGGCGCCAACTGTCATGGAGTTGACACGGCAGATGTCCTAGAGCAAGGACTTAGTCGTAGGGCCATCACACTAGGAAGCTTAAAGGGGTTAATCGGGACAAAGGACACATGAGAGAGTTTTTATACTAGTTCGGCCCCTTACGATGAAGGTAAAAGCCTACGTCTAGTTAGGATTGGTATTGCTGAGGCTTCGATCTCCAAGAGGCTCCACTCGCCGGCTTGGTTATCGACTCGGTTGTTTCTTGCCCTAAACCGCCACCGGGTCATCCCCTTATATACATGCGTTGACGCCTGGTGGCATACAGAGTCCCGGCCGGCTCACAATTGTGTCCGGCTCGGTGACTTCCCTTACATGCCTTTCTTTACAAGTCTTTCCTTATATACGGCGGTTTACAATGTCAGGCCTTAAGCCGGCCCCAGGCCTTTGGGCCTTCTATACATTTAGTAAACTATCATCTAGAATGCTTATCGGGCTTCTTATGTAACCCGCCATTAGGGCTGACCCGGCCCCTCCTAGGCGGGTCATACTGGTAGTAATATCCCCAACACCGGCGGTGAGGTGAAAAGCGGCAGGGTCCGCAAGGCGACGGCGGCGCAGGCGGGCACTCTGGCAAGGAGGCGGAGGCCACCGGCGATGGAGGCACAGGCGTGCGGGAGACCGGCCGGGCGGCGGGTGTGGTCGGGCTCCCATGGGCTCGCGCGGGCCGTTCTCGGGCTCAGGCGGGCTAGCACGGTGGGAGGCGCAGAGAGGCGATGTGCCGCGTTGTGGTTGGCCAGAGGGCGGTGGCGGACATGTCCGGCGGTGGTAGAATTAGTCCGGCGGCGCGAGGGAGTGGTGCTAGGGTTTTCATCCGCGGATTTTTCGGGAGGGGCACATATTTATAGGTAGAGGGAGCTAGGAGAGTCCAAATGAGGAGCGGTTTTAGGCTACGCGATTGTGATCGAACGACCGAGAGGATGGAGGGGGTTTGGATGAGTTTTGGGCCACTTTGGAGGGGTGTTGGGCTGCAACACACACGAGGCCTTTACGGTTCCCCGGTTAACCGTTGGAGTATCAAACGAAGTCCAAATGGCACGAAACTTGACAGGCGGTCTACCGGTGGTGTACCAAGTCCTCTTGGCAAATCTCGGTCTAATCCGAGAAAGTTCAACACCCGCACATGAAAAGAGGCAAAAGGAGGGCGCCCGAGGACATAGGAGTGTCGGATTGCAAAACGGACAACGGGGAAAATGCTCGGATGCATGAGACGAACACGTATGCAAATGTGATGCACATGATGACATGATATGAAATGCATGACACGCAAACAAATGACAAGGAAAACAACAGCGAATAACTGGAAGACACCTGGCGCAACGGTCTCGGGGTGTTACAACACTCCACCACTACGAGAGGATCTTGTCCCGAGATCTAGGATGGCACCGGAGGGAAAATGGAAGAGAAAGAGAAGAGGTAAAAACTAAGTTGCTTCTTTGACAAATGAGTGAAACCAGAGAACCTTGAGAGGTTGAACAAATTGGAAAGAAAGAATACAACGAAGATGAGCAAAGTTGAAAGCACTCCGCTGGAAAAAGGAACAAGGAAGAACAAATTCGGGCAGCACTCCGGTTGAAAAGCGATATGAAACTTGATAAGATGAAAAGAACTTGAGCAGGGGGCACAACACTCCGGTTAAATGGATAAGCACGAAAAGAACACGATCCTCACCACTTGAGATGATGAGAGGAGAGAGCAACAACACAATGCCTCTGTAAGAAGAAAGAATATAGATCATTCAAATGAAAGGATGGAGAAGAAAAGGTCAACTTATGCCACAAGTGAGCTTGAAGATCCCCCTTCCAAGAAAGTTAAAATGGAGTTGTTGGAAAACAAACAACGAAAAGGATAAGCTTGATATGGACTTATAGAAGACATATCAAAATTACGTGGTGACAACTTGCCACTAACGGAAACAAGGGATTCGGATTGATATGAACAAGGAGAGGAGAAACTTATTTCACCAGAAGGATAAATGAAAGACTTGGATCATTTATAAGCACCATAAATAGAAAGAATTCCTAGGGAAATCTTTAGGTGAAATATAACCCGAGATAACTCCAATGAAGAGATTAATGGATTTAAACTACCTCATTCTTGATGACTTGTGAATCATGAAACACGAAGGGAAATTATCAAGAATGACATAACACCACCTGTAAAGATAAGAGAGAAAGAATTGCACTTCGGAATGCAAGAAGAAGAATACTTGAGCTTCTCTGAAAAGAATCTTGATGAACGCTTCGAGAAGGAAATAAATCCTTGATGAACCATCATGTAGAGCCTCCATGAAGAACTCCGGTAACAAAAGGATGATCAAACGAAAGGAAAGGAAAGTGAAGTTGAAAACACAAGGTGAAGCCTTGCGATGATTTAGATGGAGCTTCATGACGAGATAATGCGGAAGACCTGGAACTCCGGAAAAAGAAAGATGAACAAAAGAAATCAAGAATTTTGATGAACCTCCGGAATAAGGAATTAATCACTTGGATGAAACACGAATAAGAATTACGTTATGCATGTCCTTCACCAATTTAGATTGATGACAAGCAACAGATTTGGCATACTACTTATTCTCGTAGAAAGGATTAAGATAGCTATAGTGCCAACTTGAGAAAGTCTTCAACGAACCACCGGTAGAATTTGGAAAGCACGAATGCATTCATATGATAAACGAAGGAAGAAGAATCTTGGAAGAACCACCGTAAGAATTGAAAACGATTGAAGAAAAGATAAAGAAGAACCGGGAAGAATTAGAGAATAAATGAAGATACTTGAGGGGATTTAGATACAAATGAACGAATAAAACACGAACTGATTAGAGAATACTTGAATGATGCACCGGTAAGATTTAGAGAAACAGAGCTGAAAGCTGATGGTGAATAAACCCGAAATTATGGCCTTCGGAGAATCAAATTGAAAAAATCTTGAATTGCTCCGGATATGTGAAAAGAATTCTCACAATTGAAAACAATTTTGAGAGGAAGGCATCAATCTAGAACCACGAATCATCGAGAGAATGGACAAGATTGAGAGAGAGAAAATTGCCTTCGGTCATCAAAATTAGAGAATGACGATGCGAAACACCAACATGAGTTGTTGAGATACTCCGGGATGAATATTAGAAAGGTTGAACCGACGATGAAAAGAAATTGAAAGCTCTTGGAGAAATACATATGACTGATGACAATTCATCCTTACGTCAAACTTTGAAAGAATTTGAGGGTAGCTCCGAGAAAATTAGAAGAGTCAGGTAAGATCCCGGAAAAAGATCTGTGGGTTAGGGCCCACTCAGAAGAAACACCGTTGAACGATTACTTGAAATGGAGAATGCGTCGGTTGAATTAAATGGCTTGAATGAGATAACAACCTCGAGATATCTTGAACGGATTAGGAATGAAAATACAAATCTTATGAGATATCTTCAGCACTTCAGAACAAATTGAATAGCGAGAAGTGAATGATTATTAGGTGCATCGGCATGAGAAAACATTTCAAACGAGAAAAAGGATATGGTCAACACCGAAATATTGCATTGAATCCACCGGAGAAGATAAGAGAACAGAGAATGATGAACTTGAAGCTCCATTAGAATCTTCATGAGAATCACCGGATACGAACATTGACGGAAAAGAATGGAGAAACTTCACATCCATAAGATGGATACTTGATTAAGAAATCTGAGTCCTTAAAGAAACAAGGGTGGGAGGGTGGGAAAACAAAGACAACTTGGGATGGATGAGACGAACACCGTTGAGAAAACTGAGATTGGATCTTGCAAATGGGAAAAAATGATAGGATCATCTTGAAGAGAACACACACTGGTTGGAAAGAATTGGCATGACAACCTCGATGATCAGTAAGGATTGGTATTCACATAGAAGTATGAGAACACCGATTAGGAAAGGTATGGGATCAACACTTGACATCGCAGCAACTCGAAAACCACAACTGAAAAACAAAACAAAGGGTTGGCTTGCAAAATAAGCCGGAACAAACATATGATAGAGACTTCGTCTGAAGTTTTCGTGGTGGGGCCCACACGGGCTCGATCGTACAGCACCATCATGTACAAGGCAGTGCACATGACATACGAACCGTCCCCGAGTCAGCATAGCCAAGGACTCTATAAGACACAAGGAGACCACTGTAAAACCAACCGTGGATAGGCGGACCACTAGACGTCGAACCCCAATCTCATATCATGCATTTGTCGGAAAGATATCCTAGGAGCTACTTGAATTCCCACTTATAAACTCCCAAAACTTTCTGGTTATGCAATCAGGTGTTGGGGATACAGGGGAAGCATAATATCTCACCCAAACTAACAGTTCCTACATCTAGCTGTATCCATCCTTCAACACATAACCAAGAAACCTTCGGAAATCATTTATCTCAACCTTCGAAAAGCATCCGTTATACGAGTTATGGCAATACTCCCGAACTCCTGCCCCAGTACTGGGTGGCGTCGAGGTTATCTCACCAACAACTGCATAAAAGAGATTTTCGATGTCGGGGAAACACAGGTATTCCAGAACTGCAACGATAATATTATGACGACAACACCTCGGAGCTCAACTCCCCGGGACACTAGCACAACCCCTAAATGTTAGGAGGCACCAAGAACAATGTTCTCGTCACAAAACCATCAGAACGGTTCCAAGATACTCGCGTGATCCTAAAAAAATTAGTGAAATTTGAGGAGAGAAGAGTCAAAACTCTACGTCAGGAAGCCCCACCAGAGCGACGAAGGGACTGAGGAGTAAAAAGAATCCTACACTCCGATATATATAATCCTATAAGACTCAAAACATTTTTATAGACTCAACAATGCCAGCGATTCGATCAAGCAGGGGGCTCCTAAGTCGTGGAAGGCTCTGATTACCAACTTGTAACACCCACGATGCGGCTATATCTCAAACGTGTCGGAGCACGACTTAGAGGCATAACCGCATAGTATTTTTGTCGCAAGAGGGGTAATCTTTACACATCCCATGTACTGAAATGAAAGGGATAAAGAGTTTGCTTACAATCGCCACTTCACACAAAACATAAATATAGCATTACATCATCCAGACAACCCCTAATGCAATAGATCCCCGATCGTCCCGACTGGGCTCCACTACTGATCAACTGGAAATGAAACAACACAACGCACACGATCTTCATCGAGCTCCTCCTTGAGCTCGGTTGCGACACCTGCACGGTTACCATCGGCACCTGCAACTGGTTTTGGAAGTAATCTGTGAGTCACGGGGACTCAGCAATCTCACACCCTCGCGATCAAGACTATTTAAGCTTATGGGTAGGAAAAAGGAAGTGAGGTGCAGCTGCCGCAAGCACTAAGCATATATGGTGGCTAACATACGCAAATAAGAGTGAGAAGAGAAGCAATGCAACGGTCGTGAACTAGAAGCGATCAAGAAGTGATCCTAAAACTACTTATGTTCAAGCATAACACAAGACCGTGTTCACTTCCCGGACCTCGCCGAGAAGAGACCATCACGGCTACACACATGGTTGATGCATTTTAATTAAGTTAACTGTCAAGTTTTCTACAACCGGACATTAACAAATTCCCATCTTCCCATAACAGCGGGCACGGTTTTCAAAAGTTCAAAAACCCTGCAGGGGTGTCCCAACTTAGCCCATCACAAGCTCTCACGGTCAACGAAGGATATTCCTTCTCCCAGGACGACCCGATCAGACTCGGAATCCCGGTTACAAGACATCTCGACAATGGTAAAACAAGACCAGCAAAGCCGCCAGAATGTGCGGAAAATCCCGATAGGAGCTGCACATATCTCGTTCTCAGGGCACACCTGATGAGCCATATGTTGGGTTGGTATAGACCCTGGTTGCCCAGGGGGCGCCGGACATCGCTCAGGTTGGACCAACACTTCGAGAAGCACTGGCCCGGGGGGTTAAAATAAAGATGACCCTTGAGTCTGCAGAACCCAAGGGAAAAAAGCTAGGTGGCAAATGGTAAAACCAAGGTTGGGCCTTGCTGGAGGAGTTTTATTCAAAGCGAACTGTCAAGGGGTTCCCATTATAACACAACCGCATAAGGAACGCAAAATCAAGGAACATAACACCGGTATGACGGAAACTAGGGCGGCAAGAGTGGAACAAAACACCAGGCATAAGGCCGAGCCTTACACCCTTTACCAAGTGTATAGATGCATTAATTGAAATAAGAGATATTGTGATATCCCAAAATATCCATGTTCCAACATGGAACAAACTCCATCTTTCCCTGCAACCAGCAACGCAATAAGAGGGGCTGAGCAAAGCGGTAACTTAGCCAAACAACGGTTTGCTAGGAAAGGTGGGTTAGACGCTTGACATGGCAATATGGGAAGCAATGATATAGCAAGTGGTAGGTATCGCAACATCGCAAAAGAGCGAGCAAACTAGCAAGCAAAGATAGAAGTGATTTTGAGGGTATGGTCATGTTGCCTGCAAAGTTCTCTGAGTTGACGTAAGCTTGATCCTCGTAAGTGTACTCAATGGGTTCCTCGATCTCGTACTCGTCTCCCGGCTCTACCCAAGGCAAGAACACAAGCAAAGGGAACCACAATCAACCACGGTGCAACGCTCAAGCAACATGATGCAAAACATGGCATGATATGCGGGATGTGATATGCAATGCATATGCATGCTCCGGAAAGGAAATATTGAACAAGGCATCAACTTGGCAAACCAAGCGTGCCGCTAGAAAGATGAGTTGATTTCGGTCGTAATCGATATAAAGATCACCGGAATCGGATGCACGGTTTGCAAATGGCTAGCAAAACAAAAATGGCACAACTCTGCGATTATCAGCACGGTGCCATTTAGAATGCAACAAGAAACTAAGCTACTGCACTCCAACATAACAACAAAGCACATGGCAGTGAACTACTCAAGATGCTTGACAAAAGATGAACACTGAGATACGGCTAAATCACACAAGAGCAGGTTCAAACAAGCATGGCAAAAGGGCAAAAGATATCAGCATCACATACTTGGAGAAAATACTAACATGTCAGGGATTAACATCAGGAAGCAATGTTTAGAGCAAGATAACAACATGCTACAGGATCATATCATAGCAATACAAGGCATGGCATGAATCTACTCAAAGCATGTAACAAAAGTCCCTTACTAACCGTAAACCAAAAGGGCACAGAAAACATGATGGCACCCATGATAACATAGCAAGCTTCGTTAACAGATTCAGACTTAGTAGAAAAACTAGACATGGCATGAACAGAATTATGAAGGCATGTTTGCGAGCTCGATGCACTCAACACAAGGCATTGCATGACAAGCTAAGCATACTACCAGCAAAATGACATTTTCAACAAGCTAACCATGGCCAGAACAATCTCATAGCATGCATGGATCAACTACAACAACCTTGGCAAAATTGATTAACACGTAAACAATATGCCAGGAACATTTTATAGCAAAAGTAGAGCAAGATTGAGTCATGCTAGGGTACTCCATAAATGCAAACAAGGACATGGATGGATAGAGCATAACCATATCTCAAAATCATCCTTACTGAACATACTCAGAAAAATGGATCTCACTGTAGCAACATGAATACATGGCATAAAAATAACACCAGGAAAATGACTTAGTGAAATTCTAAGTCTCTGAAATCAGCAATATTACGAGTGCTACTTTGCATGCTTGTGCTAGTCACCACATTGATCACAAAAATACATGGCATACACCCCTGTAAAGATGGAATGGCATAGCCCAAAACACATGTAGGGCTCAAGTCCATATGCAGCACACAATAATCATGGCAAAAATGACAAAAGATCATAATCTGATAAGAATCAGGAACTAACATTTTATAGCACTCTTGCAAAAGCCATTAGGGCATCAAGATGGACTCAAACGAGCATGGTGCAATGGAACAAAATGAAGAGCACATCATGATGAATATTGTGATGTATCATGCATGCAAAACGGAGATACAGATGAGGAGTTATGATGCGACGAACAGGGCATAAAAATTACTGAGATTCTCGGGAATTTGTCGTTTTTGGAAGAAAAAAATACAGGCGGGTGTTGAATAGCTAACGTGTGCACCGGGCGAAGAATAGAGGGGGGGCACTCACCAGATGGGCTCGGCCCAGAGAGGAGGAAGCAGGTGGGCCGGGGAAGTCGGGCTGGACCGGTCGCATGCCCGGCCCACAAGGCCAGGGGTGGAGCTCCTCGTCCTCCTCGTGCACCCGCACGAGCAGGGCGGTTACGGCGGCGCCAGGAGGAAGTCCGGCGAGGGGACGTGTCGGCGGCGGGGCCTGGCGGGGATGGCGAGGTTGGGGATGGGTTGCCGGCGGCCAGATCCGGCAGTGGGCAGCCGGATCGGGGCACGGACGGTGCTTCGGCGAGCTAGCAAGCCGACAAGGTCGGGAGAAGCTCCGGCGACGGTGCCAGGGCCCGACGTCGCGCCCAACGTCAGGTCCAAGCCTGGGAGGCTCCGGTAGGTGGCACGGGGTCACCGGCGGTGAGGTGAAAAGCGGCGGGGTCCGCAACGAGACGGCGGCGCAGGCGAGCACTCCGGTGAGGAGGCGGAGGCCACCGGCGACGGAGGCACGGGCGTGCGGGAGACCGGCCGGGCGGTGGGCGTGGTCGGGCTCCAATGGGCTCGCGCGGGCCGCGCTCGGGCTCGGGCGGGCCGGCGCGGTGGGAGGCGCAGAGAGGCGATGTGGCACGTTGTGTTTGGCCGGAGGGTGGTGACGGACCTGTCCGGCGGTGGTAGAATTAGTCCGGCGGCGCGAGGGAGTGGTGCTAGGGTTTTCATCCGCGAATTTTTCGGGAGGGGCACATATTTATAGGTAGAGGGAGCTAGGAGAGTCCAAATGAGGAGAGGTTTTCGGCCACGCGATCGTGATCGAACGGCCGAGAGGATGGAGGGGGTTTGGATGGGTTTTGGGCCATTTGGAGGGGTGTTGGGCTGCAAAACACACGAGGCCTTTACGGTTCCCCGGTTAACCGTTCGAGTACCAAACTAAGTCCAAATGGCACGAAACTTGACAGGCGGTCTACCGGTGGTGTACCAAGGCCACTTGGCAAATCTCGGTCCAATCCGAGAACGGCAAAAGGAGGGTGCCCGAGGACATAGGAGTGTCGCATTGCAAAAGAGACAACGGGGAAAATGCTCGGATGCATGAGACGAACACGTATGAAATGTGATGCACATGATGACATGATATGAAATGCATGACACGCAAACAAATGACAAGGCAAACGACAGCAAATAACTGGAAGACACCTGGCACAACGGTCTCGGGGCGTTACAACACTCCACCACTACGAGAGGATCTCGTCCCGAGATCTAGGATGGCACCAGAGGGAAAAATGGAAGAGAAAGAGAAGAGGTAAAAACTAAGTTGCTTCTTTGACAAATGAGTGAAACCAAAGAACCTTGAGAGGTTGAACAAATTGGAAAGAAAGAATACAACGAAGATGAATGAAGTTCAAAGCACTCCGTTAGGAAAAAGGAACAAGGAAGAACAAATTCGGGCAGCACTCCGGTTGAAAAGTGATATGAAACTTGATAAGATGAAAAGAACTTGAGCAAGGGGCACAACACTCCGGTTAAATGGATAAGCACGAAAAGAACATGATCCTCACCACTCGAGATGATGAGAGGAGAGAGCAACAACACAATGCCTCCGTAAGAAGAAAGAATATAGAACATTGAAATTAAAGGATGGAGAAGAAAAGGTCAACTTATGCCACAAGTGAGCTTGAAGATCCCCCTTCCAAGAAAGTTAAAACGGAGTTGTTGGAAAACAAACAACGAAAAGGATAAGCTTGATATGGACCTATAGAGGACATCTCAAAATTATGAGGAGACAACTTGCCACTAACGGAAACAATGGATTTGGATTGATATGAACAAGAAGACGAGAAACTTATTTCACTGGAAGGATAAATGAAAGACTTGGATCATTTATAAGCACCATAAATAGCAAGAATCCTTAGGGAAAGCTTTAGGTGAAATATAACCCAAGATAACTCCAATGAAGAGATTAATGGATTTAAACTACCTCCTTCTTGATGACTTGTGAATCATGAAACATGAAGGAAAATTATCCAGAATGACATAACACCACCTGAAAACATAAGAGAGAAAGAATTGCACTTCGAAATGCAAGAAGAAGAATACTTGAGCTCCTCTGAAAAGAATCTTGATGAACACTTCAAGAAGGAAATAAATCCTTGATGAACCATCATGTAGAGCCTCCATGAAGAACTCCGGTTACAAAAGGATGATCAAACGAAAGGGAAGTGAAGTTGAAAACACAAGGTGAAGCCTTGCGATGATTTACATGGAGCTTCGCGATGAGATAATGTGGAAGACCTGGAACTCCGCAAAAAGAAAGATGAACAAAAGAAATCAAGAATTTTGATGAACCTCCGGAATAAGGAATTAATCACTTGGATGAAACACGAATAAGAATTACGTTATGCATGTCCTTCACCAATTTAGATTGATGACAAGCAACGGGTTTGGCATACTACTTATTCTCGTAGAAAGAATTAAGATAGCTATAGGGCCAACTTGAGAAAGTCTTCAACGAACCACCGGTAGAATTTGGAAAGCATGAATGCATTGATATGATAAACGAAGGAAGAAGAATCTTGGAAGAACCACCGTAAGAATTGAAAACGATTGAAGAAAAGATAAAGAAGAACCGGGAAGAATTAGAGAATAAGTGAAGATACTTGAGGGGATTTAGATACAAATGAACGAATAAAACACGAACTGATTAGAGAATACTTGAATGATGCACCGGTAAGATTTAGAGAAAGAGAGATGAAAGCTGAGGGTGAATAAACCCGAAATGAAGGCCTTCGTAGAATCAAATTGAAAAGAATCTTGAATTTCTATGGATAGGTGAAAAGAATTCTCACAATCGAATACAATTATGAGAGGAAGTCATCAAGCTAGAACCATGAATCATCGAGAGAATGGACAAGATTGGGAGAGAGAAAATCGCCTTCGGTCTTCAAAATTCGAGAATGATGATGCGAAACACCAACATGAGTTGTTGAGATACTCTGGGATGAATATTAGAAAGGTTGAACCGACGATGAAAAGAAATTGAAAGCTCTTGGAGAAATACATATGACTGATGACAATTCATTCTTACGTCAAACTTTGAAAGAATTTCAGGGTAGCTCCGGGAAAATTAGAAGAGTCAGGTAAGATCCTGGAAAAAGACTTGTGGGTTAGGGCCCACTCAAAAGAAACACCGTTGAACGATTACTTGAAAGGGAGAATGCGCCGGTTGAATTATGGCTTGAATGATATAACAACCTCGAGATATCTTGAACGGATTAGGAATGAAAATACAAATCTTCTGAGATATCTTCAGCACTCCGGAACAATTGAATAGCGAGAAGTGAATGATTATTAGGTGCACCGGCATGAGAAAACATTTGAAACGAGAAAAAGGATATGGTCAACACCGAAATATTGCATTGAATCCACCGGAGAAGATAAGAGAACTGAGAATGATGAACTTGAAGCTCCCTTAGAATCTTCATGAGAATCACCGGATACGAACATTGACGGAAAAGAATGGAGAGACTTCACATCCATAAGATGGATACTTGATTAAGAAACTTGAGTCCTTAAAGAAACAAGGGTGGGAGGGTTGGAAAACATAGACAACTTGGGATGGATGAAATGAACACCGTTGAGAAAACTGAGATTGGATCTTGTGAATGGGAAAAAATGATAGGATCATCTTGAAGAGAAACACACCGGTTGGAAAGAATTGACATGACAACCACGATGATCAAGAAGGATTGGTATTCACATAGTAGTATGAGAACACCGCTTAGGAAAGGTATGGAATCAACACTTGACATCGAAGCAACTCGAATACCACAACTGAAAAACAAAACAAAGGGTTGGCTTGCAAAATAAGCCGGAACAAACATATGATAGAGATTTCATCCGGAGTTTTTGTGGTGGGGCCCACACGGGCTCGATCGTACAGCACCATCATGTACAAGGCAGTGCACATGACATATGAAGCCTCTGTTGGAAATATGCCCTAGAGGCAATAATAAAATGATTATTATATTTCCTTGTTCATGATAATTGTCTATTATTCATGCTATAATTGTTTTATCCGGAAATCGTAATACATGTGTGAATACATAGACCACAATGTGTCCCTAGTGAGCCTCTAGTTGACTAGCTCGTTGATCAACCTATAGTCATGGTTTCCTGGCTATGGACATGGGGATGTCATTGATAACGGGATCACATCATTAGGAGAATGATGTGATGGACAAGACCCAAACCTAAGCATAGCACAAAGATCGTGTAAGTTCGTTTTGTGAGAGCTTTTCTAATGTCAAGTATCATTTCCTTAGACCATGAGATTGTGCAACTCCCGGATACCGTAGGAGTGCTTTGGGTGTATCAAACGTCACAACGTAACTGGGTGGCTATAAAGGTGCACTACTGGTATCTGCGAAAGTGTCTGTTGGGTTGGCACGAATAGAGACTGGGATTTGTCACTCTGTATGACGGAGAGGTATCTCTGGGCCCACTCGGTAATGCATCATCATAATGAGCTCAATGTGACCAAGGGGTTGGTCACGGGATCATGCATTACGGTACGAGTAAAGTGACTTGCCGGTAACGAGATTGAACAAGGTATTGGGATACCGACGATCGAGTCTCGGGCAAGTAACGTACCGATTAACAAAGGGAATTGAATACGGGATTGATTAAGTCCTCGACATCATGGTTCATCTGATGAGATCATCGAGGAGCATGTGGGAGCCAACATGGGTATCCAGATCCCGCTGTTGGTTATTGACTGGAGAGGCATCTCGGTCATGTCTGCGTGTCTCCCGAACCCGTAGGGTCTACACACTTAAGGTTCGGTGACGCTAGGGTTGTAGAGATATTAGTATGCAATAACCCGAAAGTTGTTCAGAGTCCTGGATGAGATCCCGGACATCACGAGGAGTTCCGGAATGGTCCGGAGGTAAAGATTTATATATAGGAAGTCCAGTTTCGGCCAGCGGGAAGGTTTCGAGGGTTACCGGTATTGTACCGGGACCACCGGAAGGGTCCCAGGGGTCCACCGGATGGAGCCACCTATCCCGGTGGGCCCCATGGGCTGAAGTGGCATGGGAACCAGCCCCTGATGGGCTGGTGCGCCCCACCCAAGGGCCCAAGGCACCTAGGGTTGGAAACCCTAGGGGGGGCCGTTGCCCCCCGTGGGGGCATGCGTCCCCTGGTTGGAAACCCTAAGGGGGCCGTTGCCCCCAGGGGCCACCCCCCTTTTAGATGGGATCTCCAAGGGGGCATGCGCCCCCTAGCCCCTATATATAGTGGAAGGGAGGGAGGGCAGCCGCACCTTGCTCTTGGTGCCTCCCTCTCCCTCCATAACACCTCTCCTCCCCGCTTGTGCTTGGCGAAGCCCTGCCGGGATCCTGCTGCATCCACCACCACGCCATCGTGCTGCTGGATCTTCATCAACCTTTCCTTCCCCCTTGCTGGATCAAGAAGGAGGAGACGTCTTCCCAACCGTACGTGTGTTGAACGCGGAGGTGCTGTCCGTTCAGCACTTGGTCATCGGTGATTTGGATCACGGCGAGTACGACTCCATCATCCCCGTTCACTTGAACGCTTCCGCTCGCGATCTAAAAGGGTATGTAGATGCACTCCTATTCCCCTCATTGCTGGAGTACTCCATAGATTGATCTTGGTGATGCGTAGAAAATTTTTAATTTCTGCTACAATCCCAAACAGTGGCATCATGAGCTAGGTCTATGCGTAGTTACTATGCATGAGTAGAACACAAAGTAGTTGTGGGCGTCGATATTGTCAATTATCTTGCTGTTACTAGTCTTATCTTGATTCGGCGGCATCGTGGGATGAAGCGGCCCAGACCAACCTTACAC
Source organism: Triticum urartu (assembly GCF_056163025.1). Taxonomy (NCBI): domain Eukaryota; kingdom Viridiplantae; phylum Streptophyta; class Magnoliopsida; order Poales; family Poaceae; genus Triticum; species Triticum urartu. The sequence continues at coordinate 355,301,474 of NC_141876.1, read as the reverse complement.
GTACGCTTACGTGAGACCGGTTCCACCGACTGACATGCACTAGTTGCATAAGGTGGCTGGCGGGTGTCTGTCTCTCCCACTTTAGTCGGATCGGATTCGATGAACAGGGTCCTTATGAAGGGTAAATAGAAGTTGGCAATTCACATTGTGGTTTTGGCATAGGTAAGAAACGTTCTTGCTAGAAACCTATAGCAGCCACGTAAAAACTTGCAACAACAATTAGAGGACGTCTAACTTGTTTTTGCAGCAAGTGTTTTGTGATGTGATATGGCCAAAGGTTGTGATGAATGATGAATGATATATGTGATGTATGAGATTGATCATGTTCTTGTAATAGGAATCATGACTTACATGTCGATGAGTATGACAACCGGCAGGAGCCATAGGAGTTGTCTTTATTTATTCATGACCTGCGTGTCAACATAAACGTCATGTAATTACTTTACTTTATTGCTAAAGCGTTAGCCATAGTAGTAGAAGTAATAGATGACGAGACAACTTCAAGAAGACACGATGATGGAGATCATGATGATGGAGATCATGGTGTCATGCCGGTGACAACGATGATCATGGAGCCCCGAAGATGGAGATCAAAGGAGCAAATGATACTGGCCATATCATGTCATTATTTGATTGCATGTGATGTTTATCATGTTTTACATCTTATTTGCTTAGAACAACGGTAGCTTAAATAAGATGATCCCTCGTAATAATTTCAAGAAAGTGTTCCCCCTAACTGTGCACCGTTGCGAAGGTTCGTTGTTTCGAAGCACCACGTGATGATCGGGTGTGATAGATTCTAACGTTCGAATACAACGGGTGTAAGATAGATTTACACACGCAATACACTTAGGTTGACTTGACGAGCCTAGCATGTACAGACATGGCCTCGGAACACAGAAGACCGAAAGGTCGAGCATGAGTCGTATAGAAGATACGATCAACATGAAGATGTTCACCGATGTTGACTAGTCCGTCTCACGTGATGATCGGACACGGCCTAGTTAACTCGGATCATGTTATACTTAGATGACTGGAGGGATGTCTATCTGAGTGGGAGTTCATTTAATAATTTGATTAGATGAACTTAATTATCATGAACTTAGTCTAAAATCTTTACAATATGTCTTGTAGATCAAATGGCCCACGTTGTCCTCAACTTCAACGCATTCCTAGAGAAAACCAAGCTGAAAGACGATGGCAGCAACTATACGGACTGGGTCTGGAACCTGAGGATCATCCTCATAGCTGCCAAGAAAGATTATGTCCTAGAAGCACCGCTAGGTGACGCACCCTCCCACAGAACCAAGACGTTATGAATGCTTGGCAGACTCGTGCTGATGATTACTCCCTCGTTCAGTGCGGCATGCTTTACAGCTTAGAACCGGGGCTCCAAAAGCGTTTTTAGAGACACGGAGCATATGAGATGTTCGAAGAGCTGAAAATGGTTTTTCAAGCTCATGCCCAGGTCGAGAGATATGAAGTCTTCGACAAGTTCTTCAGCTGTAAGATGGAGGAAAATAGTTCTGTCAGTGAGCACATACTCAAAATGTCTGGGTTGCATAACCGCTTGACTCAGCTGGGAGTTAATCTCCCGGATGACGCGGTCATTGACAGAATCCTTCAGTCACTTCCACCGAGCTACAAGAGCTTTGTGATGAACTTCAATATGCAGGGGATGGAAAAGACCATTCCTGAAGTATTTGCAATGCTGAAATCAGCGGAGGTAGAAGTCAAAAAGGAACATCAAGTGTTGATGGTGAATAAAACCACTAAGTTCAAGAAAGGCAAGGGTAAGAAGAACTTCAAGAAGGACGACAAGGGAGTTGCCGCGCCCGGTAAGCAAGCTGCCGGGAAGAAGCCAAGAATGGACCCAAGCCCGAGACTGAGTGTTTTTATTGCAAGGGAAGTGGTCACTGGAAGCGGAACTGCCCCAAATACTTAGCGGACAAGAAGGCCGTCATCATGAAAGGTATATGTGATATACATGTAATTGATGTGTACCTTACCAGTACTCGTAGTAGCTCCTGGGTATTTGATACCGGTGCGGTTGCTCACATTTGTAACTCAAAGCAGGAGCTGCGGAATAAGCGGAGACTGGCGAAGGATGAGGTGATGATGCGCATCGGGAATGGTTCCAAGGTCGATGTGATCGCCGTCGGCATGCTACCTCTACATTTACCTACGGGATTAGTTTTAAACCTCAATAATTGTTATTTAGTGCCAGCTTTGAGCATGAACATTGTATCAGGATCTCGTTTAATTCGAGATGGCTACTCATTTAAATCCGAGAATAATGGTTGTTCTATTTATATGAGAGATATGTTTTATGGTCATTCTCCGATGGTGAATGGTTTATTCTTAATGAATCTCGAGCGTAATACTACACATATTCATAGTGTGAATACCAAAAGATGTAAGGTTGATAATGATAGTCCCACATACTTGTGGCAGTGCCACCTTGGTCACATAGGTGTCAAACGCATGAAGAAGCTCCATGCAGATGGACTTTTAGAGTCTCTTGATTACGAGTCATTTGACACGTGCGAACCATGCCTCATGGGTAAAATGACCAAGACTCCGTTCTCAGGAACAATGGAGCAAGCAACCAACTTATTGGAAATCATACATACTGATGTGTGCGGTCCAATGAGTGTTGAGGCTCGCGGTGGCTATCGTTATGTTCTCAACCTCACTGATGACTTGAGTAGATATGGGTATGTCTACTTAATGAAACACAAGTCTGAGACCTTTGAAAAGTTCAAGGAATTTCAGAGTGAGGTTGAGAATCAACGTGACAGGAAAATCAAGTTCTTGCGATCAGATCGTGGGGGAGAATACTTGAGTCACGAATTTGGCACACACTTAAGAAAATGTGGAATAGTTTCACAACTAACGCCGCCTGGAACACCTCAGCGTAATGGTGTGTCCGAACATCGTAATCGCACTCGATTAGATATGGTGCAATCTATGATGTCTCTTACCGATTTACCGCTATCATTTTGGGGCTATGCTTTAGAGACTGCCGCATTCACTTTAAATAGGGCTTCGTCGAAATCGATTGAGACGACACTGTATGAATTATGGTTTGGGAAGAAACCTAAGCTGTCGTTTCTAAAAGTTTGGGGATGTGATGCTTATGTCAAGAAACTTCAACCTGAAAAGCTCGAACCCAAGTCGGAAAAATGCGTCTTCATAGGATACCCTAAGGAAACCATTAGGTATACCTTCTACCTCAGATCCGAAGGCAAGATCTTCGTTGCCAAGAATCGATCCTTTCTAGAGAAGGAGTTTCTCTCGAAAGAAGTAAGTGGGAGGAAAGTAGAGCTTGATGAAGTACTGCCTCTTGAAGCAGAGAGTAGCGCAGCTCAGGAAAATGTTCCTGTGGTGCCTGCGCTGATTAGAGAGGAAGTTAATGATGATGATCAAGATACTTCGGATCAAGCTCCTACTGAACTTCGTAGGTCCACAAGGACACGTTCCGCACCAGAGTGGTACGGCAACCCTGTCTTGGAAATCATGTTGTTAGACAATGGTGAACCTTCAAACTATGAAGAAGCGATGGCGGGCCCAGATTCCAACAAATGGCTAGAAGCCATGAAATCCGAGATTGAATCCATGTATGAAAACAAAGTATGGACTTTGACTGACTTGACCGAAGATCGGCGAGCCATAGAAAATAAATGGATCTTTAAGAAGAAGATAGACGCGGATGGTAATGTGACCATCTATAAGGCTCGACTTGTCGCTAAGGGTTATCGACAAGTTCAAGGGGTTGACTATGATGAGACTTTCTCACCCGTAGCGAAGCTGAAGTCTGTCCGAATCATGTTAGCAATTTCCGCATTCTATGATTATGAGATATGGCAAATGGACGTCAAAACGGCATTCCTTAACGGCTTTCTTAAGGAAGAATTGTATATGATGCAGCCGGAAGGTTTTGTCGATCCTAAGAATGCTAACAAGGTGTGGAAGCTCCAACGCTCAATCTATGGGCTGGTGCAAGCATCTCGGAGTTGGAACATTCGCTTTGATGAGATGATCAAAGCGTTTGGGTTTATGTAGACTTATGGAGAAGCCTGCGTTTACAAGGAAGTGAGTGGGAGCTCTGTAGCATTTCTCATATTATATGTGGATGACATACTGTTGATGGGAAATGATATAGAATTCTTGGAAAGCATAAAGGCCTATTTGAACAAGTGTTTTTCAATGAAGGACCTTGGAGAAGCTGCTTATATATTAGGCATCAAGATCTATAGAGATAGATCGAGACGCCTCATCGGTCTTTCACAAAGTACGTACCTTGACAAGATATTGAAGAAGTTCAATATGGATCAGTCCAAGAAGGGGTTCTTGCCTGTATTGCAAGGTGTGCGATTGAGCACGGCTCAATGCTCGACCACGGCAGAAGATATATAAGAGATGAGTGTCATCCCCTATGCCTCAGCCATAGGGTCTATTATGTATGCCATGCTGTGTACCAGACCTGATGTAAACCTTGCCGTAAGTTTGGTAGGTAGGTACCAAAGTAATCCCGGCAAGGAACACTGGACAGCGGTCAAAAACATCCTGAAGTACCTGAAAAGGACCAAGGATATGTTTCTCGTTTATGGAGGTGGCGAAGAGCTCATCGTAAAGGGTTACGTCGACGCTAGCTTCGACACAGATCTGGATGACTCTAAGTCACAAACCGGATACGTGTATATTTTGAATGGTGGGGAAGTAAGCTGGTGCAGTTGCAAGCAAAGCGTCGTGGCGGGATCTACATGTGAAGTAGAATACATGGCAGCCTCGGAGGCAGCACAAGAAGTAATCTGGGTGAAGGAGTTCATCACCGACCTAGGAGTCATACCCAATGCGTCGGGGCCGATGACTCTCTTCTGTGACAACACTGGAGCTATTGCCCTTGCCAAGGAGCCCAGGTTTCATAGGAAGACCAGGCATATCAAGCGTCGCTTCAACTCCATTCATGAAAGTGTTCAAAATGGAGACATAGAAATTTGTAAAGTACATACGGACCTGAATGTAGCAGATCCGTTGACTAAACCTCTCCCTAGAGCAAAACATGATCAACACCAGAATTCCATGGGTGTTCGATTCATCACAATGTAACTAGATGATTGACTCTAGTGCAAGTGGGAGACTGTTGGAAATATGCCCTAGAGGCAATAATAAAATGATTATTATATTTCCTTGTTCATGATAATTGTCTATTATTCATGCTATAATTGTATTATCCGGAAATCGTAATACATGTGTGAATACATAGACCACAATGTGTCCCTAGTGAGCCTCTAGTTGACTAGCTCGTTGATCAACAGATAGTCATGGATTCCTGGCTATGGACATGGGGATGTCATTGATAACGGGATCACATCATTAGGAGAATGATGTGATGGACAAGACCAAAACCTAAGCATAGCACAAAGATCGTGTAAGTTCGTTTTGTGAGAGCTTTTCTAATGTCAAGTATCATTTCTTTAGACCATGAGATTGTGCAACTCCCGGATACCGTAGGAGTGCTTTGGGTGTATCAAACGTCACAACATAACTGGGTGGCTATAAAGGTGCACTACGGGTATCTCCGAAAGTGTCTGTTGGGTTGGCACGAATCGAGACTGGGATTTGTCACTCCGTATGACGGAGAGGTATCTCTGGGCCCACTCAGTAATGCATCATCATAATGAGCTCAATGTGACCAAGGGGTTGGTCACGGGATCATGCATTACGGTACGAGTAAAGTGACTTGCCGGTAACGAGATTGAACAAGGTATTGGGATACCGACGATCGAGTCTCGGGCAAGTAACGTACCGATTGACAAAGGGAATTGAATACGGGATTGATTAAGTCCTCGACATCATGGTTCATCCGATGAGATCATCGAGGAGCATGTGGGAGCCAACATGGGTATCCAGATCCCGCGGTTGGTTATTGACCGGAGAGGCGTCTTGGTCATGTCTGCGTGTCTCCCGAACCCGTAGGGTCTACACACTTAAGGTTCGGTGACGCTAGGGTTGTAGAGATATTAGTATGCAGTAACCCGAAAGTTGTTCGGAGTCCCGGATGAGATCCCGGACGTCACGAGGAGTTCCGGAATGGTCCGGAGGTAAAGATTTATATATAGGAAGTCCAGTTTCGGCCAGCGGGAAGGTTTCGGGGATTACCGATATTGTACCGGGACCACCGGAAGGGTCCCGGGGGTCCACCGGATGGGGCCACCTATCCCGGAGGGCCCCATGGGCTGAAGTGGCGTGGGAACCAGCCCCTGATGGGCTGGTGCGCCCTACCCAAGGGCCCAAGGCGCCTAGGGTTGGAAACCCTAGGGGGTCGTTGCCCCCCGAGGGGGCATGCGCCCCCTGGATGGAAACCCTAAGGGGGTCGTTGCCCCCAGGGGCTACCCCCCCCCCCTTTTAGATGGGATCTCCAAGGGGGCATGCGCCCCCCTAGCCCCTATATATAGTGGAAGGGAGGGAGGGTAGCCGCACCTTGCTCTTGGCGCCTCCCTCTCCCTCCGTAACACCTCTCCTCCCCGCTTGTGCTTGGCGAAGCCCTGCCGGGATCCTGCTGCATCCACCACCACCCCGTCGTGCTGCTGGATCTTCATCAACCTCTCCTTCCCCCTTGCTGGATCAAGAAGGGGGAGACGTCTTCCCAACCGTACGTGTGTTGAACGCGGAGGTGCTGTCCGTTCGGCACTTGGTCATCGGTGATTTGGATCACGGTGAGTATGACTCCATCATCCCCGTTCACTTGAACGCTTCCACTCGCGATCTACAAGGGTATGTAGATGCACTCCTATTCCCCTCGTTGCTAGAATACTCCATAGATTGATCTTGGTGATGCGTAGAAATTTTTTAATTTCTGCTACGATCCCCAACAGCCTCCCCGAGTCAGCATAGCCAAGGACTCTTTAAGACACAACGAGACCACTGTAAAACCAACCGTGGATAGGCAGACTACTAGACGTTGAACCCCAATCTCATATTATGCATTTGTCGGAAAGATATCCTAGGAGCTACTTGAATTCCCACTTATAAACTCCCAAAACTTTCTGGTTATGCAATCAGGTGTAGGGGATACAGTGGAAGCATAATATCTCACCCAAACTAACAATTCCTACATCCAGTTGTATCCATCCTTCAACACATAACCGAGAAACCTTCGGAAATCATTTACCTCAACCTTCGAAAAGAATCCGCTATACAAGTTATGGCAATACTCCCAAACTCCCACCCCAGTACTTGGTGGCATCGAGGTTATCTCACCAACAACTGCATAAAAGAGATTTTCGATGTCAGCGAAACTCAGGTATTCCAGAACTGCAACGATAAAATTATGACGACAACACCTCGGAGCTCAACTCCCCGGGACACTGCCACAACCCCTAAATGTCAGGAGGCACCAAGAACAATGTTCTCGTCACAAAACCATCGGAACGGTTCCAAGATACCCGCGTGATCCTAAAAAAAATTAGTGAAATTTGAGGAGAGAAGAGTCAAAACTCTATGTCAGGTAACCACACCAGAGAGACGAAGGGACTAAGGAGTAAAAAGAATCCTACACTCCGATATATATAATCCTATAACACTCAAAACATTATTCTCGACTCAACAACGCCAGCGATTCGATCAAGCAGGGGGCTCCTAAGTCGGGGAAGGCTCTGATTACCAACTTGTAACACCCATGATGCGGCTATATCTCCCACGTGTCGGAGCATGACTTAGAGGCATAACTGCATAGTAGGCATGCCGCAAGAGGGGTAATCTTTACACATCCCATGTACTGAAAATGAAAGGGATAAAGAGTTGGCTTACAATCGCCACTTCACACAAAACATAAATATAGCACTACATCATCCAGAATACAATCAAGGTCTGACTACGGAACCAAATAAAGAAAGACAACCCCTAATGCAATAGATCCCCGATCGTACCGACTGGGCTCCGCTACTAATCAACTGGAAACGAAACAACACAACGCACACGATCTTCATCAAGCTCCTCCTTGAGCTCAATTGCGACACCTGCACGGTTATCATCGGCACCTGCAACTGGTTTTTGAAGCAATCTGTGAGTCACGGGGACTCAGCAATCTCACACCCTCGCGTTCAAGACTATTTAAGCTTATGGGTAGGAAAAAGGAAGTGAGGTGGAGCTGCAGCAAGCACTAAGCATATATGGTGGCTAACATACGCAAATAAGAGCGAGAAGAGAAGCAATGCAACGGTCGTGAACTAGAAGCGATCAAGAAGTGATCCTAAAACTACTTACGTTCAAGCATAACACAAGACCGTGTTCACTTCCCGGACGCCGCCGAGAAGAGACCATCACGGCTACACACGCGGTTGATGCATTTTAATTAAGTTAAGTGTCAAGTTTTCTACAACCGGACATTAACAAATTCCCAACTGCCCGTAACCACGGGCACAGCTTTCAAAAGTTCAAAAACCCTGCAGGGGTGTCCCAACTTAGCCCATCACAAGCTCTCACGGTCAACGAAGGATATTCCTTCTCCCAGGACGACCCGATCAGACTCGGAATCCCGGTTACAAGACATCTCGACAATGGTAAAACAAGACCAGCAAAGCCGCCCGAATGTGCTGACAAATCCCGATAGGATCTGCACATATCTCGTTCTCAGGGCACACCGGATGAGCCATATGTCGGGCTGGCATAGACTCTGGTTGACCAGGGGGCGCCGGACATCACTCAGGTTGGACCAACACTTCGAGAAGCACTGGCCCGGGGGGTTGGAATAAAGATGACCCTTGAGTCTGCAGAACCCAAGGGAAAAAGGCTAGGTGGCAAATGGTAAAACCAAGGTTGGGCCTTGCTGGAGGAGTTTTATTCAAAGCGAACTGTCAAGGGGTTCCCATTATATCCCAACCGCGTAAGGAACGCAAAATCAAGGAATATAACACCGGTATGACGGAAACTAGGGCGGCAAGAGTGGAACAAAACACCAGGCTTAAGGCCGAGCCTTCCACCCTTTACCAAGTATATAGATGCATTAATTAAAATAAGAGATATTGTGATATCCCAACATATCCATGCTCCAACATGGAACAAACTCCATCTTCACCTGCAACTAGCAACACTATAAGAGGGGCTGAGCAAAGCGATAACATAGCCAAACAACGGTTTGCTAGGAAAGGTGGGTTAGACGCTTGACATGGCAATATGGGAAGCAATGATATAGCAAGTGGTAGGTATCGCAACATAGCAAAAGAGAGAGCAAACTAGCAAGCAAAGATAGAAGTGATTTCGAGGGTATGGTCATCTTGCCTGCAAAGTTCTCCGAGTTGACGTAAGCTTGATCCTCGTAAGCATACTCAACAGGTTCCTCGATCTCGTACTCGTATCCCAGCTCTACCCAAGGCAAGAACACAAGCAAAGGGAACCACAATCAACCACGGTGCATGCACAAGCAACATGATGCGAAACATGACATGATATGCGGGATGCGATATGCAATGAATATGCATGCTCCCGAAAGGAAAGATTGAACAAGCCATCAACTTGGCAAACCAAGCGTGCCGCTGGAAAGATGAGTTGTTTTCGGTCAAAATCAATATAAAGATCACCGGAATCGGATGCACGGTTTGCAAATGGCAAGCAAAACAAGAATGGCACAATTCTGCGATTAACAGCACGGTGCCATTTAGAATGCAACAAGAAACTAAGCTACTGCACTCCAACATATCAACAAAGCACATGGCAGCGAACTACTCTAGATGCTTGACAAAAGATGAACACTGAGATACGGCTAAATCACACAAGAGCAGGTTCAAACAAGCATGGCAAAAGGGCAAAAGATATAAGCATCACAGACTTGGAGAAAATACTAACATGTCAGGGATTAACATCAGGAAGCAATGTTTAGAGCAAGATAACAACATGCTACAGGATCAGATCATAGAAATACAAGGCATGGCATGAATCTACTCAAAGAATGTAACAAAAGTCCCTTACTGACCATAAACCAAAAGGGCATATAAAACATGATGGCACCCATGTTAACATAGCAAGTTATGTTAACAGATTCAGACTTAGTAGAAAAACTGGACCTGGCATGAACAGAATTATGAAGGCATGTTTGCGAGATCGATGCACTCAACACAAGGCATTGCATGATAGGCTAAGCATACTACCAGCAAAAAGACATGTTCAAGAAGCTAACCATGGCAAGAACAATCTCATAGCATGCATGGATCAACTACAACAACCTTGGCAAAATTGATTAACACGTAAACAATCTGCCAGGAACATTTTATAGCAAAAGTAGAGCAATACTGAGTCATGCTAGAGTACTCCATAAATGCAAACAAGGACATGGATGGATAGAGCATAAACATATCTCAAAATAATCCTTACTGAACATACTCAAAAGAAACATGGATCTCACTTTATATCAACATGAATACATGGCATAAAAATAACAGCAGGAAAATGACAGTGAAATTCTAAGTCTCTGAAATTAGCAATATTACGAGAGCTACTTTGCATGCTTGTGATAGTCACCACATTGATCACAAAAATACATGGCATAAACCCATGTAAAGATGGAATGGCATAGCCCAAAACACATGTAGGGCTCAAGTCCATATGTAGCACACAATAATCATGGCAAAAATGACAAAAGCTCATAATCTGATAAGAATCAGGAACTAACATTTTATAGCACTCTTGCAACAGTCATTAGGGCATCAAGATGGACTCAAACAAGCATGGTGTAATGGAACAAAATAAAGAGCACATCATGATGAACATTTTGATGTATCATGCATGCAAAACGGAGCTACGGATGAGGAGTTATGATGCGATGAACAGGGCAAAAAATTACTGAGATTCTCGGGACTTGGTCGTTTTTGGAAAAAAATACAGGCGGGCGCTGAATAGCTAACGTGTGCACCGGGCGAAGAATAAACGGGGGCCGCTCACCAGATGGGCTCGGCCCAGAGAGGAGGAAGCAGGTGGGCCGGGGAAGTCGGGCTGGACTGGTCGCATGTGGGGCCCACAAGGCCAGGGGTGGAGCTCCTCGTCCTACTCGTGCACCCGCACGAGCAGGGTGGTTACGGCGGCGCAAAGAGCAAGTCCGGCAAGGGGATGTGTTGGCGGCGGGGCCTGGCGGGGATAGCGAGGTCGGGGATGGGTTGCCAGCGGCCAGATCCGGCAGTGGGCGGCCGGATCAGGGCAAGGACGGCGCTCTGGCGAGCTAGCAAGCCGGCAAGGTCGGGAGAAGCTCCGGCGACTGCGCCAGGGCCCGACATCGCGCCCAACGTCTGATCCAAGCCTGGGAGGCTCCGGTAGGCGGCACGGGGTCACCGGCGGTGAGGTGAAAAACGGCAGGGTCCGCAAGGCGACGGCGGCGCAGGCAGGCACTCCAGCGAGGAGGCGGAGGGCACCGGCGATGGAGGCACGGGCGTGCGGGAGACAGGCCGGGCGGCGGGCGTGGTCGGGCTCTGATGGGCTCGCGCGGGCCATGCTCGGGCTCTCGCGGGCCGTGCTCGGGCTCGGGCAGGCCGACGTGATGGGAGGCGCAGAGAGGCGATGTGGCGAGTTGTGGTTGGCCGGAGGGTGGTGGCGGACATGTCCGGCGGTGGTAGAATTAGTCCGGCGGCGCGAGGGAGTGGCGCTAGGATTTTCATCCGCGAATTTTTCGGGAGGGGCACATATTTATAGGTAGAGGGAGCTAGGAGAGTCCAAATGAGGAGCGGTTTTCGGCCACGCGATCATGATCGAACGACTGAGAGGATGGAGGGGGTTTGGATGGGTTTTGGGCCACTTTGGAGGGGTGTTGGGCTGCAACACACACGAGGCCTTTATGGTTCCCTGGTTAACCGTTGGAGTATCAAACGAAGTCCAAATGGCACGAAACTTGACAGGTGGTCAGGTGGTTTACCAAGGCCGCTTGGCAAATCTCGGTCCAATCCGAGAATGTTCAACACCCGCACACGAAAAGAGGCAAAAGGAGGGCGCCCGAGGACATAGGTGTGTCGGATTGCAAAACGGACAACGGGGAAATGCTCGCATGCATGAGACGAACACGTATGCAAATGCGATGCACATGATGACATGATATGAAATGCATGACACGCAAAAAATGACAAGGAAAACAACAGCGAATAACTGGAAGACACCTGGCACAACAGTCTCGGGGCGTTACAACACTCCACTACGAGAGGATCTCGTCCCAAGATCTAGGATGGCACCGGAGGGAAAATGGAAGAGAAAGAGAACAGGTAAAAACCTAGTTGCTTCTTTGACAAACGAGTGAAACCAAAGAACCTTGAGAGGTTGAACAAATTGGAAAGAAAGAATACAACAAAGATGAACAAAGTTGAAAGCACTCCGCTAGGAAAAAGGAACAAGGAAGAACAAATTCGGGCAGCACTCCGGTTGAAAAGTGATATGAAACTTGATAAGATGAAAAGAACTTGAGCAAGGGGCACAACACTCCGGTTAAATGGATAAGCACGAAAAGAACACGATGCTCACCACTCGAGATTATGAGAGGAGAGAGCAACAACACAATGCCTCCGTAAGAAGAAAGAATATAGATCATTGAAATGAAAGGATGGAGAAGAGAATGTCAACTTATGCCACAAGTGATCTTGAAGATCCCCCTTCCAAGAAAGTTAAAACGGAGTTGAAAACAAACAACGAAAAGGATAAGCTTGATATGGACTTATAGAAGACATCTCAAAATTATGAGGAGACAACTTGCCACTAACGGAAACAATGGATTTGGATTGATATGAACAAGAAGACGAGAAACTTATTTCACCGGAAGGATAAATGAAAGACTTGGATCATTTATAAGCACCATAAATAGCAAGAATCCTTAGGGAAAGCTTTAGGTGAAATATAACCCAAGATAACTCCAATGAAGAGATTAATGGATTTAAACTACCTCATTCTTGATGACTTGTGAATCATGAAACACGAAGGAAAATTATCAAGAATGACATAACACCACCTGAAAAGATAAGAGAGAAAGAATTGCACTTCGGAATGCAAGAAGAAGAATACTTGAGCTCCTCTGAAAAGAATCTTGATGAACGCTTCGAGAAGGAAATAAATCCTTGATGAACCATCATGTAGAGCCTCCATGAAGAACTCCGGTTACAAAAGGATGATCAAACGAAAGGAAAGTGAAGTTGAAAACACAAGGTGAAGCCTTGCGATGATTTATATGGAGCTTCGCGACGAGATAATGCGGAAGACCTGGAACTCCGGAAAAAGAAAGATGAACAAAAGAAATCAAGAATTTTGATGAACCTCCGGAATAAGTAATTAATCACTTGGATGAAACACGATTAAGAATTACGTTATGCATGTCCTTCACCAATTTAGATTGATGACAAGCAACGGATTTGGCATACTACTTATTCTCGTAGAAAGGGTTAAGATAGCTATAGTGCCGACTTGAGAAAGTCTTCAACGAACCACCGGTAGAATTTGGAAAGCATGAATGCATTGATATGATAAACGAAGGAAGAAGAATCTTGGAAGAACCACCGTAAGAATTGAAAACGATTGAAGAAAAGATAAAGAAGACCGGGAAGAATTAGAGAATCAATGAAGATACTTGAGGGGATTTAGATACAAATGAACGAATAAAACACGAATTGATTAGAGAATACTTGAATGATGCACCGGTAAGATTTAGAGAAAGAGAGCTGAAAGCTGAGAGTGAATAAACCCGAAATGATGGCCTTCGGACAATCAAATTGAAAAGAATCTTGAATTGCTCCCGATAGGTGAAAAGAATTCTCACAATCGAAAACAATTATGAGAGGAAGGCATCAAGCTAGAACCACGAATCATCGAGAGAATGGACAAGATAGAGAGAGAGAAAATCGCCTTCGGTCTTCAAAATTCGAGAATGACGATGCGAAACACCAACATGAGTTGTTAAGATACTCCGGGATGAATATTAGAAAGGTTGAACCGACGATGAAAAGAAATTGAAAGCTCTTGGAGAAATACATATGACTGATGACAATTCATTCTTACGTCAAACTTTGAAATAATTTGAGGGTAGCTCCGAGAAAATTAGAAGAGTCAGGTAAGATCCTAGAAAAAGACCTATGGGTTAGGGCCCACTCAAAAGAAACACCGTTGAATGATTACTAGAAAGGGAGAATGCACCGGTTGAATTAAATGGCTTGAATGAGATAACAACCTCGAGATATCTTGAATGGATTAGGAATGAAAGTAAAAATCTTCTGAGATATCTTCAGCACTCCGGAACAATTGAATAGCGAGAAGTGAATGATTATTAGGTGCACCGGCATGAGAAAGCATTTGAAACGAGAAAAAGGATATGGTCAACACCGAAATATTGCATTGAATCCACTGGAGAAGATAAGAGAACGGAGAATGATGAACTTGAAGCTCCGCTAGAATCTTCATGAGAATCACTGGATACGAACATTAACGGAAAAGAATGGAGAGACTACACATCCGTAAGATGGATACTTGATTAAGAAATCTGAGTCCTTAAAGAAACAAGGGTGGGAGGGATGGAAAACAGAGACAACTTGGGATGGATGAAACAGACACCGTTGAGAAAACTGAGATTGGATCTTGCAAATGGGAAAAAATGATAGCATCATCTTGAAGAGAAACACACCATTGGAAAGAATTGACATGACAACCTCGATGATCAAGAAGGATTGGTATTCACATAGAAGTATGAGAACACCACTTAGGAAAGGTATGGAATCAATACTTGACATCGAAGCAATTCGAATACCACAACTAAAAAAGAAAACAAAGGGTTGGCTAGAAAAATAAGCCGGAACAAACATATGATAGAGATTTCGTCCTTAGTTTTGGTGGTGGGGCCCACACGGGCTCGATCGTACAGCACCATCATGTACAAGGCAGTGCACATGACATACGAAGCGTCCCCGAGTCGGCATAGCCAAGGACTCGTTAAGACACAACGAGACCACTGTAAAACCAACCATGGATAGGCGGACCACTAGACGTCGAACCCCAATCTCATATCATGCATTTGTCGGAAAGATATCCTAGGAGCTACTTGAATTCCCACTTATAAACTCCCAAAACTTTCTGGTTATGCAATCGGGTGTTGGGGATACAGGGGAAGCATAATATCTCACCCAAACTAATAATTCCTACATCCAGCTGTATCCATCCTTCAACACATAACAAAGAAACCTTCGGAAATCATTTACCTCAACCTTCAAAAAGCATCCGTTATACAAGTTATGGCAATACTCCCGAACTCCCGCCCAAGTACTGGGTGGCGTCGAGGTTATCTCACCAACAACTGCATAAAAGAGATTTTCGATGTCGGCGAAACTCAGGTATTCCAGAACTGCAACGATAAAATTATGATGACAACACCTCGGAGCTCAACTCCCTGGGACACTGCCACAACCCCTAAATGTCAGGAGGCACAAAGAACAATGTTGTCGTCACAAAACCATCGGAACGGTTCCAAGATACCCACGTGATCCTAAAAAATTAGTGAAATTTGAGGAGAGAAGAGTCAAAACTCTACGTCAGGAAGCCTCACCAGAGCGATGAAGGGACTGAGGAGTAAAAAGAATCCTACACTCTGATATATATAATCCTATAAGACTCAAAACACTTTTCTAGACTCAACAACACCATCGATTCGATCAAGCAGGAGGCTCCTAAGTCGGGGAAGGCTCTGATTACCAACTTGTAACACCCACGATGCGGCTATATCTCCCACGTATCGGAGCACGACTTAGAGGCATAACCGCATAGTAGGCATGTCG
The DNA here is from genome assembly GCF_056163025.1 of Triticum urartu. Lineage (NCBI taxonomy): Eukaryota > Viridiplantae > Streptophyta > Magnoliopsida > Poales > Poaceae > Triticum > Triticum urartu. The sequence continues at coordinate 355,285,692 of NC_141876.1, read as the reverse complement.
CAAGAGGGGTAATCTTTACACATCCCATGTACTGAAAATGAAAGGGATAAAGAGTTGCCTTACAATCGCCACTTCACACAAAACATAAATATAGCATTACATCATCCAGAATACAATCAAGGTCTGAATACGGAACCAAATAATGAAAGGCAACCCCTAATGCAATAGATCCCCGATCGTCCCGACTAGGCTCCACTACTGATCAACTGGAAACGAAAAAACACAACGCACACGATCTTCATCGAGCTCCTCCTTGAGCTCGGTTGTGACACCTGCATGGTTATCATCGGCACCTACAACTGGTTTTGGAAGTAATCTGTGAGTCATGGGGACTCAGCAATCTCACACCCTCGCGATCAAGACTATTTAAGCTTATGGGTAGGAAAAAGGAAGTGAGGTGGAGCTGCAGCAAGCACTAAGCATATATGGTGGCAAACATACGTAAATAAGAGCGAGAAGAGAAGCAATGCAACTACTTACGTTCAAGCATAACACAAGACTGTGTTCACTTCCCAGATCCCGCCGAGAATAGACCATCACGGCTACACACGCGGTTTATGCATTTTAATTAAGTTAAGTGTCAAGTTTTCTACAACCGGACATTAACAAATTCCCATCTGCCCATAACCGCGGGCACGGCTTTCGAAAGTTCAAAAACCCTGAAAGGGTGTCCCAACTTAGCCCATCACAAGCTCTCACGGTCAATGAAGGATATTCCTTCTCCCAGGATGACCCGATCAGACTCGGAATCCCGGTTACAAGACATCTCGATGATGGTAAAACTAGACCAGCAAAGCCGCCCGAATGTGCTGACAAATCCCGATAGGAGCTGCACATATCTTGTTCTCAAGGCACATCGGATGAGCCATATGTCGGGTAGGCATAGACCCTGGTTGCCCAGGGGGCGCCGGACATCGCTCAGGTTGGACCAACACTTAGAGAAGCACTGGCCTGGGGGGTTAAAATAAAGATGACCGTTGAGTCTATAGAACCCAAGGGAAAAAGGCTAGGTGGCAAATGGTAAAACCAAGGTTGGGCCTTGCTGGAGGAGTTTTATTCAAAGCGAACTGTCAAGGGGTTCCCATTATAACCCAACCGCGTAGGGAACTCAAAATCAAGGAACATAACACCGGTATGACGGAAACTAGGGCGGCAAGAGTGGAACAAAACACCAGGCATAAGGCCGAGCCTTCCACCCTTTACCAAGTGTATAGAAGCATTAATTAAAATAAGAGATATTGTGATATCCCAACATATCCATGTTCCAACATGGAACAAACCGCATCTTCACCTGCAACTAGCAACGCTATAAGAGGGGCTGAGCAAAGCGGTAACATAGCCAAACAACGGTTTGCTAGGAAAGGTGGGTTAGAGGCTTGACATGGCAATATTGGAGGCAATGATATAGCAAGTGGTAGGTATCGCAACATAGCAAAAGAGCGAGAAAACTAGCAAGCAAAGATAGAAGTGATTTCCAGGGTATGGTCATCTTGCCTGCAAAGTTCTCCGAGTTGACATAAGCTTGATCCTCGTAAGCGTACTCAACGGGTTCCTCGATCTCGTACTCATCTCCCAGCTCTACCCAAGGCAAGAACACAAGCAAAGGGAACCACAATCAACCACGGTGCAATGCGCAAGCAACATGATGCAAAACATGGCATGATATACAGGATGTGATATCCAATGCATATGCGTGCTCCAGAAAGGAAAGATTGAACAAGGCATCAACTTGGCAAACCAATCATGCGTCTAGAAAGATGAGTTGATTTTGGTCGAAATCGATAAAAAGTTCACCGGAATTGGATGCACAGTTTGCAAATGGTAAGCAAAACAAGAATGGCACAATTCTGCGATTATAAACACGGTGCCATTTAGAATGCAACAAGAAACTAAGCTACTGCACTCCACCATAACAACAAAACACATGGCAGCGAACTACTCAAGATGCTTGACAAAAGATGAACACTGAGATACGGCTAAATCACATAAGAGCAGGTTCAAACAAGCATGGCAAAAGGGCAAAAGATATCAGCATCACAGACTTGGAGAAAATACTAACATGTCAGGGATTAACATCAGGAAGCAATGTTTAGAGCAAGATAACAACATGCTACAGGATCAGATCATAGCAATACAAGGCATGGCATGAATCTACTCAAAGCATGTAACAAAAGTCCCTTACTGACCATAAACCAAAAGGGCATAGAAAACATGATGGCACCCATGTTAACATAGCAAGTTTCGTTGACAGATTCAGACTTAGTAGAAAAACTGGACATGGCATGAACAGAATTATGAAGGCGTGTTTGCGAGCTCGACACACTCAACACAAGGCATTGCATGACAAGCTAAGAATACTACCAGCAAGAAGACATGTTCAAGAAGCTAACCATGGCAAGAACAATCTCATAGCATGCATGGATCAACTACAACAACCTTGGCAAAATTGATTAACACGTAAACAATCTGTCAGGAACATTTTATAGCAAAAGTAGAACAAGATTGAGTAATGCTAGCTAGGGTACTCCATAAATGCAAACAAGGACATGGATGGATAGAGCATAACCATATCTCAAAATCATCCTTACTGAACATACTCAAAAGAAACATGGATCTCACTGTAGCAACATGAATACATGGCATAAAAATAACAACAGGAAAATGACTTAGTGAAATTCTAAGTCTCTGAAATCAGCAATATTACGAGAGCTACTTTGCATGCTTGTGCTAGTCACCACATTGATCACAAAAATACATGGCATACACCCCTGTAAAGATGGAATGGCATAGCCCAAAACACATGTAGGGCTCAAGTCCATATGCAACACACAATAATCATGGCAAAAATGACAAAAGCTCATAATCTGATAAGAATCAGGAACTAACATTTTATAGCACTCTTGCAAAAGCCATTAGGGCATGAAGATGGACTCAAACGAGCATGGTGCAATGGAACAAAATGAAGAGCACATCATGATGAACATTTTGATGTATCATGCATGAAAATGGAGCTACGGATGAGGAGTTATGATGCGATGAACAGGGCATAAAAATTACTGAGATTCTCGGGAATTTGTCGTTTTTGGAAGAAAAAAAATACAGGCGGGCGTTGAATAGCTAACGTGTGCACCGGGCGAAGAATAGAGGGGGGCCGCTCACCAGATGGGCTCGGCCCAGAGAGGAGGAAGCAGGTGGGCCGGGGAAGGGGTGGAGCTCCTCGTCCTCCTCATTCACCCGCACGAGCAGGGCGGTTACGGCGGCGCCAGGAGGAAGTCCGGTGAGGGGAGGTGTCGGCGGCGGGGCTTGGCGGGGATGGCGAGGTCGGGGATGGGTTGCCAGCGGCGAGATCCGGTAGTGGGCGGCCGGATCGGGCACGGACGGCGCTACGGAGAGCTAGCAAACCGGCAAGGTCGGGAGAAGCTCCGGCGACTGCGCCAGGGCCCGACGTCGCGCCCAACGTCAGATCCAAGCCTGGGAGGCTCCGGTAGGCGGCACAAGGTCACCGGTGGTGAGGTGAAAAGCGGCGGGGTCTGCAAGGCGACGGTGGCGCAGGCGGGCACTCTGGCGAGGAGGTGGAGGCCACCGGCGATGGAGGCACGGGCGCGCGGGAGACCGGCCGGGCGGCGGGCGTGGTCGGGCTCCGATGGGCTCACGCGGGCCGCGCTCGGGCTCGGGTGGGCCGGCGTGGTGGAAGGCGCGGAGAGGCGATGTGGCGCGTTGTGGTTGGCCGGAGGGCGGTGGCGGACATGTCCGGCGGTGGTAGAATTAGTCCGGCGGCGCGAGGGAGTGGTGCTAGGGTTTTCATCCGCAAATTTTTCGGGAGGGGCACATATTTATAGGTAGAGGGAGCTAGGAGAGTCCAAATGAGGAGCGGTTTCGGCCACGCGATCGTGATTGAATGACCGAGAGGATGGAGGGGGTTTGGATGGGTTTTGGGCCACTTTGGAGCCGTGTTGGGCTGCAACACACATGAGGCTGTATGGTTCCCCGGTTAACCGTTGGAGTATCAAATGAAGTCCAAATGGCAAGAAACTTGACAGGCGGTCTACCGGTGGTGTACCAAGGCCACTTGGAAAATCTCGGTCCAATCTGAGAACGTTCAACACCCGCACACAAAAAGAGGCAAAAGGAGGGCGCCGGAGGACATAGGAGTGTCAGATTGCAAAACGGACAACGGGGAAAATGCTCGGATGCATGAGACGAACACATATGCAAATGCGATGCACATGATGACCTGATATGGAATGCATGACAAGCAAACAAATGACAAGGAAAACAAGAGCGAATAACTAGAAGACACCTGGCGCAACGGTCTCGGGCGTTATAGATACAGTGGGATAGCCTTCTCTCCCAACCGGCTTACGAACCGGCTTAGAGCCACAATACAACCCATCGGACGTTGAACATCATTGATACATGCCGGCTTAGCCAAAGAAGTAATGGCTCTGATCTTCTTCGGATTGGCTTCAATGCCTCTCTTAGAAACCAGAAAACCAGAGAGCTTGCATGCCGTCACGCCAAAAACGCATTTGGCTGGATTAAGCATCATCTTATAAACCCGGAGATTATCAATGGTCTCCTTTAAATCGTCTATCAATGTTTCCTTCTTTCTGGATTTCACCACAATATCATCCACATATGCATGAACATTGCGCCCAATCTGATTATGAAGACAATTCTGCACACATCGCTGGTAGGTCGTCTGGGCACTCTTGAGCCCAAAAGGCATAGACACATAACAGAAGGCTCCAAAGGGAGCAATAAAACTTGTCTTCTCCTGGTCCTTAACTGCCACCTTGATCTGATGATAACCAGAATAAGCATCCAAAAAAATTAAACGCTCACAACCCGCCGTCGCATCAATAATTTGATCAATACGAGGGAGAGCAAAAGGATCAGCCGGACAAGCCTTATTTAAATCCATGTAATCCACACACATACGCCAAGTGCCATTCTTCTTAAGTACCAGCACTGGGCTAACCAACCACTTGGGATGAAAAACTTCAACAATGAACCCGGCCGCCAAGAGCCGGGCCACTTCTTCACCAATGGCCTTTCACCTCTCTTCATTAAAATGATGGAGAAACTGCTTCACCGATTTGAACTTTGGATCAATATTAAGACTATGCTCAGTGAGTTCCCTCGGTACACCTGGCATGTCAGAAGGCTTCCATGCAAAAATGTCCCAATTCTCACGGATGAACTCAATGAGCGCGCTTTCCTATTTCGGATCCAGACTAGCACTGATGCTGAACTACTTAGACGAATCACCAGGAACAAAGTCAACTAGCTTGGTGTCATCCGCCGATTTAAACTTCAAGGCCGGGTCATGCTCTGTAGTTGGCTTTTTCAGAGACGTCATATCAGCCGGGTCAACATTGTCCTTATAGAACTTCAATTCCTCTATGGCACAAACGGACTCCGCATAAGCTGCGTCCCCTTCTTCACATTCCAAAGCTATCTTCCGGCTTCCATGCACTGTGATAGTTCCCTTGTAACCCGGCATCTTGAGCTGTGGAAAAACATAACAAGGCCACGCCATGAACTTCGCATAAGCCGGCTGTCGGTGTCAAAACTGGCGGATCTCGGGTAGGGAGTCCCAAACTATGCGTCTAGGCCGGATGGTAACAGGAGGCAAGGGACACGAAGTTTTACCCAGGTTCGGGCCCTCTTGATGGAGGTAAAACCCTACATCCTGCTTGATTAATATTGATGATATGGGTAGTACAAGAGTAGATCTACCACGAGATCAGAGAGGCTAAAACCCTAAAAGCTAGCCTATGGTATGATTGTTGTTCTGTATGTTGTCCTACGGACTAAAACCCCTCGGTTTATATAGACACCAGAGAGGGTTAGGGTTACACAAAGTCGGTTACAATGGTAGGAGATCTGTATATCCGTATCGCCAAGCTTGCCTTCCACGCCAAGGAAAGTCCCTTCCGGACACGGGACAAAGTCTTCAATCTTGTATCTTCATAGTCCAGGAGTCCGGCTGAAGGTATAGTCCGGCCATCCAGACACCCCCTAATCCAGGACTCCCTCAGTAGCCCCTGAACCAGGCTTCAATGGCGACGAGTCCGGCGCGCAATTTGTCTTCGGCATTGCAAGGCGGGTTCCTCCTCCAAGTACTTCATAGAAGATTTTGAACACAAAGATAGTGTCCGGCCCTGCAAAATAAGTTTCCACATATTGCCATAGAGAGAAAAATATTTACACAAATCTAATCTGCTGACGTATTACGTAGTGTGACACACCACGGCCAAGCCTTTATCTGAGTTGTTTTATTATCCCACCTCAGCACGTCATGCGAGGCGGTTTCCTTGGCACGTCTTGTTAAAGCAGAGATCGTGTCCCCTTATTCCGGGATTCTCATCAATACGGGCGTGGGTAACCCAACCGCGCCATTAATTACGGCGCTTGGAGATAAGCGAGTTTTACCAGGCTGGTGGGGACACGTAGTTGCGTCCACCCATATAAGGGGATAAGGATCCACCTTTTCACCTACGCCTTCTTCCTCCTTTGCCTATCCATTTTCGCGCCCTCGAGCTCCAGCGCCCAAGTCCGCACTCCCCACCTCAACCTTCTCCAGTCATGTCTGGAGCGGGAGGCAAGTGGATGGTCTCCTCTGTTACGGAGGGACACATCAAAAGACTAAGGAAGGCCGGATACTTGTCCAACGACATTGCGCACCGGCTTCCCAAAGAGGGGAAGCTCATCCCTACCCCTAGGCCCCATGAGAGGGTGGTGTTCCTCCCCCATTTCCTCCGCGGACTGGGTTTCCCTCTCCACCCATTTGTCCGGGGGCTCATGTTCTACTATGGCCCGGATTTCCATGATCTGGCCCCGAACTTTGTCCTCAACATCTTGGCGTTTATCGTCGTGTGCGAGGCCTTACTCCGCATCCGCCCCCATTTCGGCCTATGGCTCAAGACTTTTAATGTCAAGCCGAAGGTGGTGCGCGGAAACCAGGCGGAGTGCGGAGGCGCCATGGTGGGCAAGATGCCCAACATCTTATGGCTCGAGGGCTCCTTTGTGGAGACCCTGAAGGGGTGGCAATTAGGGTGGTTCTACATCACCAAGCTGCGCGACCCTAAGTGGGTCGCATCCCCCGAGTTCCGATTCGGACCCCCAACGCGGCTCACGTCCTAGAAAGAGACGGGCCTGTCGTGGGGTAAAAAAGGAGAGATGACCGGACTCCAAACATGCATCCAAACCCTGGTGGACAAGCAGCTCAAGCTTGTCAACGTAGTCCAGGTTATGCTCATCCGTCGGATCCTCCCGTGTCAACAACAGGCTTTCAACCTGTGGGAGTTTGACCCGGTGCGGCACCGAACTCTGAGCAGGCTCTTCGACACGACGTATGAAGATGCCTGGAAGGTGCTTTTCAAAGGTGTCGAGGCCCCCACATCCGCTACCGAGGATCGCGGATTCAGCATGCAGCGTCACGCTCGTGCGGTAAACTATTTTTACCTTCTACAGGGTATCAGTTTTTCATAGTTTGACTCCATGCGGGATCTAAGCTCCCTTACCTTTGGCAGGATTGGCAGGAGACGTCCGGACAAATCAACTGTCCAGCTCCTTTGCCCGAAGGCCCAGCGGACGCCCGTTTGGCGAAGTTTCTGGTTCCGGCACCCTATGTGGTGCCGGAGAAGAAGGCCAAGAAGAAGGCCGCGGGGACTCGAAAGAGTGCCCGGCGCCAGGAGGTGTTGGATCCATCATCCAACGGCTCCAAGACGCACTCCTCCCACGAAGACGAGGAGGAGGAAGAAGAGACCTCTCCCCCCCCCCCAGCGGGGGAAGGGAAGAAAAGGAAGGCCGCCCCAACTAGGGAGGCCGAAGGGTCCAAGAAGGGAAGAACCCTTCCTCTGGACTACTCCACCGACGCCGACGACGGCGAAGAGGAGTGGCCGCACAGGGCCAAGCCCCTGGCGAAATCGTAAGTATCCGGATACCAGAGTAATTCATAGTATTCCTTCATTGCACAGCTTTCCCTTATGTCGAATATGATTATGCGGCCCACCCAAAGACCGGCTCGACGCGTTGTCGAGCAGTTCACTGGACTCGTCGGATGTGAACTCGCTTCCGACGGCTTCCTCCCCCCGCCCTACGGACGATGCCGAAGTGTTCTCCCAACAGGTTCCAAGCCAGGAGGAGGTGGTCCTGGAAGCGCTGCAAGGCGACCTCCCGGACTCCAGGGGTGAAGGGGATAAAATCTCCCAGGGCTCCAAGTCCGGCTCTAGGCCGGACACCGCTCCGGAACCTTCAAAGGTTCCAGAGTCCGGCGGGCGACCTCCTTCCAAGAGGAGCAGGCCCTCCGTGCCGGTGACCCCTGTCCAACCGGAGGCGCCGGACAATCTGTTGGAGGCGCTCCAAGGCGCTTCCATCGATGAGGAGCACGGCACCATTATGAGTGCGGTGGTCCAGAAGGTTCAGTCCGCCAAGAGCGGACTGACTGGAGCTTGTACTAGCCTTTTAACAGGCTTTGAGGTAAGTAAAGAATGTGTAAATAATATTACCGCATAGACAATAGCCCCTGATGCTCTGTTTGGCATTCGGGAAGAAAAGCCGAATAGAGGATCAAATAGAATTCACAGGAGTCTAACAAAAAGGAGTCAATATGCGTATTCAGGCATCTCTGCTTGCGTCCGCCGCACTAACTACGGAAGTGGACACGCTAAAGCAGAACCTTGAGCGGTCCGAGCAAGAGCTCGAGCGTGCCAAGAAGCAGCTCGAGGATAATGAAGGTAAGAAATACCTTGTTTAAATATATATAAAAAGGTGCAATTGCAAAAAATGACAGGATTATCGTGGCTATTGTAGGGGCCACGTCTGAGGTGGCAACCCTTAAGCAAGCGCTGCTCGAGGCCGAGAAGAGGGCGACCACGGAGCGCACCGAGCGGGAGAAGTATGAGGCCCGGGTTGGCAAGGTGCGGCAAGAGCTCCAGGTTCTCATGAAAAAACATTAGAGTTTGGAGCTTGACTCAAAGACGCGAGCGTTTGAGCTCGCGGCGGCTATTGAAAATGCCAAGTCTGCCAAGGTCGAATCCTAGAAGACCCTCCAGGAGTTGGATGAGGTGAAGAAGATAGCGGCGGGTAAGGCATTCTTTATGCAAAGCAAACACATAAATGTGAGTTACTTGTTACTTACCTGAATCTGGAGCTCTCCAGGAGCGTTCACAGATGTTCCCCGGAGCGTGTCCGATGCCGCCGCATTCTATCGAGCCGAGGAGGGCAGCTCGACAGAGAAGGTGTTCTGGTCTCAGTATGCTGAGGCCGGACACCCCGTGCCCCTGAGCGACCAGATGAAGCAACTGGTCGAGCTCCACAAGGCGGCCGAATAGGCCATGAAGGGCCTCATAGTTCGGTTGTGGCCTGGAGAGGCTCTGCCTGGGAGCTATTTCGGGCTGGTGCGGCGGCTGGTGGAGGCCTGTCTAAGGCTCGAAGTCATCAAGCGCTCCGTCTGCATTGAAGGTGCCCGTAGGGCCCTTGCCCCTGCTAAGGTGCACTGGGGCAAGCTGGATGCTGAGAAGCTTATTAAGGACTGGCCACCGCCGGGGAAAGAGCATCGCAAGCCCGAGAATTATTATAAGGATGTTCTGAAGGGTGCCTGCCTTGTGGCGGATGAATGTTCCAGGGATGTAATTTTTGAGTAAAACTTGCTCGTTTTGTCCTGTGCGCTGAAAACTTGTTCATATGCGCTAAGCAATGTTGTTGGAATTTAAAATATTACCTTCTGTGCGGCTGTTTATCAATTCTGAGAGATGGCGAGTCGTCGGCTTCTGCCCCTGTGCCGCTAGTGCTGGGGTGTTCGGGGATAAACCTGAGAGCTCTTTTTCCCATGTTTGGGTCCTTCGAGGGAGGCGCTCAGCCCAACGAACAAGGCAATTGGACTATAATGCGTGAACACTCTCACTTAGCCATAGAATTCTATAATTTTAAATTTTGGCGAAGCCCCTGGTATTCGGAAGACCGAGTTCGGGGCGCTATCCATGCCTTGGCCGGACAGAGCCGACTCCTCGCTCTAAGCGGCATAAGTCTTTAAGGACTCGAAAAAACCTCTCGAACAGCGACCAGCTCTCGCTTCATCATGACAGTCAGTTTTAGCTTTCTCCACTGAGGTGCTTGGCCCAGCTCAACTGGGGCACAATCGCAGTGGTTCTCCTAGTGCTACCTTAGCCGATAGCGGAACGTAAGGCACCAAAACATAGGAGCCGGGAAAACCCAACTATTGACCCAAGACATGATTCGGAGCCGATGCATATAATGCTATAAGTTCGGGGTGCCGCACTTGTTAAAGTGTTCGGACTTCTCACACCATATTGAGGGGTACTAAAGCCCCTGGCGTATTTTGGCCGTACCAAAGTATACGGGTGCAACATGTCATTAAGGAACATATATTTACAGAAAAAGAGTAATGCAAAAATAGACAAAAGCTATGCATTGTTTATTAAAAAGAGCTGCGATCAAAGCAGAACAATACAAATAATGCGATAAGCAAAAGGTTGGACTATTTAACATGTCCGTTCCAGGGGCAGGCTGCAGAATGGTATGCGAAACAGGTATACTGCTCGTGATAGAGACCACCTGGGAGTTCCGTAATGCGGCGTGGCTTGTCTGCTTCCCTGGTTCTTGCATCGTTTGTGCGGCGATTGAACTACCGAACAGACCTTCCGAAGAGTGGAGTCCTGAAAGTAAGAGAAAATTAAAGAATCGGCAGCCCCTGGTGCGGTCTAAGCCGTGTTTCGGGAGTGCAGTGATGGTGCCCCTCCCCCTGTACCCATGGTATTTCTAGAGCGTAGTTATGTACGCGAAGCACTGGTGTTCCATTTTTGCGAGGGCTGGGGTTGGGGCCGCATTGCTATGCCTTCTCGGAACGTGCCAGGCGGTCTTGTTGTAGGTTACTCTGGGCGCGCTTGACGGTGTACGGACGTTTAATGACCGGATTGGAGAATTGCCTGGAGAGGCTGCTTTGTGCTTCCGCTACAAGGGTCGCCGTGTGCTCCTTTGTTCGGAGGGAGCGTTTGGTGTTTCCATTGACCGTAATTACTCCTCGAGGGCCTGGCATCTTGAGCTTAAGGTATGCGTAGTGCGGTACCGCATTGAACTTGGCGAATGCGGTTCGCCCGAGCAGTGCGTGATAGCCACAGCGGAATGGGACTATGTCGAAGATTAACTCCTCGCTTCGGAAATTATCCGGAGATCCGAAGACCACTTCAAGTGTGACTGAGCCTGTACAGTTGGCCTCTACACCTGGTATTACGCCTCCAAAGGTCGTTTTGGTGGGCTTAATCCTCGAGGAATCTATGCCCATTTTCCGCACTGTATCCTGGTAAAGCAGGTTCAGGCTGCTGCCGCCATCCATAAGGACTCTAGTGAGATGAAATCTGTCAATAATTGGGTCTAAAACCAATGCGGCGAATCCGCCGTGACGGGTGCTAGTGGGATGGTCCCTCCGATCAAAGGTGATCGGGCAGGAGGACCATGGGTTGAACTTTGGGGCGACTGGCTCTATCACGTATACGTCCCTTAACGCGCGCTTCCGCTCCCTCTTGGGGATGTGGGTTGCGTATATCATGTTCACTGTCCGCACTTGTGGGGGAAAACCCTTCTGTCCATTGTTGTTCGGAGGCCGGGGCTCTTCATCGTCATCGCTATGCAGCCCCTTGTCTTTATTTTCGGCATTTAACTTGCCTGCCTGCTTGAACACCCAACAATCCCTGTTGGTGTGATTGGCCGGCTTTTCGGGGGTGCCATGTATTTGGCACAAGCGGTCAAGTATTCGGTCCAAACTGGACGGGCCCCTAGGATTTCTGTTGAATGGCTTTTTCCGCTGACCGGATTTATAGCCTTTGAATCCGGCATTAACTGTCGTATCCTCAGCATTGTCGCCGTTAATGCGGCACTTCTGCTTGTTACGACGCGACCTGCCACTACTGTCCCTGGTATCCGGATTACCAGGGTTCTTGGTTATATTGTTGCTACGAGCAAGCCAGCTGTCTTCTCCCGCGCAAAAGCGGGTCATGAGTGTCGCGAGTGCTGCCATAGATTTCGGCTTTTCCTGTCCAAGGTGCCGGACAAGCCACTGCGGATATTGTGCTTGAAGGCTGCTAGGGCCTCTGCGTCCGTACAGTCCACTATTTGATTTTTCTTTGTTAGGAACCGTGTCCAGAATTGCCTGGCCGATTCCTCTGGCTGCTGAATTACATGGCTTAGGTCATCGGCGTCTGGTGGTCGCACATAAGTGCCCTGGAAGTTGTCGAGGAACGCGGCTTCCAGGTCCTCCCAACAACTGATTGATCCTGTTGGCAAGCTGTTAAGCCAATGCCGAGTTGGTCCTCTAAGCTTGAGTGGGAGGTATTTGATGGCGTGGAGATCATTGCCGCGGGCCATGTGGATATGAAGGAGATAATCCTCGATCCATACCGCAGGATCTGTTGTGCCATCGTATGATTCGATGTTATGGGTTTGAAACCCTCGGGGATTTGATGATCCATTACTTCGTCTGTGAAGCATAGTGGGTGTGCGGCGCCTCTGTACTGGGCTATATCACGACGTAGCTCCAATGAGCTTTGTCTACCATGTTCGGCCCAACCGGATTTGTGTCCGGCGTGACGGTTATCGTCTCGAGTTGTGGGGCGCCCACGTGATCCGTAGATCGATCTTGTTTGCCTTGCCTTGTCCTCCAACATATCTCGCAAGTCTGGCGCGTTTTCCCATCCCTTGGTACGGGGTGCGGCTTGAGTGGAGGGCTAAGAGGCCTCTCTGTCACGGCCACGAGGTGGCCGGTCGGCCGTATCTGGTGATGTAGGTTTAAGTGCTTCCTCTCTAATCGGGGTAGCAACCTGCGCTTTGGGTAGCTCTTGGAGGGGCGTTCGAGTTTATGCTCTTCGGCCCCAAGGATTTCAGTCCATTTGTCGACTAGCAAATCTTGATTAGGTCTAAGCTGTTGCTGTTTTTTCTTGAGGCTTCTTGCCGTGGCCATAAGCCTGCGTTGAAACGCTCTTGCTCGACGGGATCCTCTGGCATGACGAATTCGTCGTCGTCGAGGCTTGCCTCATCTTCGGAGGGAGGCATATAATTATCGTCCTCGACCTCTCTGTTTGCCGCTCTCTCATGAGGGATGGCTTCTCCGTCCTCCTGTGCTGAATCTTGCTGGAGGGGGTTTTCTTCGGCACTCTCCGGAGTACTATTATCTCCCGTGCTGGAATCGCCGTATTTGCTTTGGCGGGATTTTGAGCGGTGCCGCTGACGCCGACGCTTAGGCTATTTCTTGGAGGGGTCATCCTTCGCCGTTCCATCGCCATCTCCTTCTTTTGGAGTGTCCACCATGTATATGTCATATGACGAGGTGGCTTTCCAGGGCCCAATAGGCGCTGGTTCTTAATCGTCTCCTACATCGGCGTCCATACCGTCGATGTCTTCGAAGTCGATGTCGAGCATGTCGGTTAAATCGTCGATAGTGGCTACAAAGTGGGTGGTGGGTGGGCTTTGAATTTCTTCATGGTCCGTATCCCAACCTTGCTGACCGTAGTTCGGCCAGGGCTCTCCTGATAAAGAGAGAGACTTTAGTGTCTTCAGAATATCGCTGAAAGGCGAGTGCTGAAAGATGTCCGTGGTCGTAAACTCCATGATCAGCGCCCAATCGGATTCGTTTGGCAGGGGCGCAGAGGGTTCAGAGTCCGGAGAGGAGTCTGGCTCCTTGGAGTCACGAGTCTCGCGGAGTGCGGGGCTGGTGTTCGGCTCGATCGCCGTTGGGATCGCAGCCCCCGAGGTGGCGCCCAACCATCTCCTCGATTGGCGCAGTTGGCTCCGAATTAAGGGTCAAAGCCGATGCGGGTGCGGCCTCCAGGGCACTATCCGGCGGCAGAGCCAGATCATGCTCATCGTGACAGTGCGGAGCGCTCGGCAGTGGCTCGAATCCGTCGAGGATCAAGTCCCCGCGGATGTCAGCCATGTAGTTTAAACTTCTAAATCTGACCTGACGGCCAGGGGCATAGCTTTCGATCTGCTCCAGATGGCCAAGTGAATTGGCCCGCAGTGCGAAGCCGCCGAAGACGAAGATCTGTCCGGGGAGAAAGGTCTCACCCTGGAATTCATCGCTATTGATGATCATAGGAGCCATCGAGCCTGACGGCGACGACACAGAGGAACTCTCAATGAAAGCACCAATGTCGGTGTCAAAACTGGCGGATCTCGGGTAGGGGGTCCCGTACTGTGCGTCTAGGCCGGATGGTAATAGGAGGCAAGGGACACGAAGTTTTACCCAGGTTCGGGCCCTCTTGATGGAGGTAAAACCCTACGTCCTGCTTGATTAATATTGATGATATGGGTAGTACAAGAGTAGATCTACCATGAGATCAAAGAGGCTAAAACCCTAGAAGCTAGCCTATGGTATGATTGTTGTTCTGTATGTTGTCCTACGGACTAAAACCCCCCAGTTTATATAGACACCGGAGAGGGTTAGGGTTACACAAAGTCGGTTACAATGGTAGGAGATCTGTATATCCGTATCGCCAAGCTTGCCTTCCACGCCAAGGAAAGTCCCTTCCGGACACGGGACGAAGTCTTCAATCTTGTATCTTCATAGTCCATGAGTCCGGCTGAAGGAATAGTCTGGCCATCCGGACACCCCTTAATCCAGGACTCCCTCACTGGCCGCCCAAACAGAGCGTGATACGGGCTTTGAATCTTGACCACCTCAAAGGTTAATGTCTCAGCCCGGGAATCATATTCATCCCCAATGGCGACCTTCAAAGCAATCTTGCCTACAGGATATGCCGACTTACCAGGCACCACTCCATGGAAAACAGTATTGGACGGCTTAAGATTTTTATCAGTCAACCCCATACGACGGAAAGTATCATAATAAAGGATATTAATGCTGCTACCCCCATCCATGAGTACCTTAGTGAACTTGTACCCTCCAACCTGAGGTTCCACAACCAAAGCCAGATGACCCGGATTATCAACCCAGGGCGGGTGATCCTCTCGACTCCACACAATGAGTTGCTCAGACCATCACAAGTAACAAGGAATCACCGGCTCAATGGCATTCACAGTCCTTTTATGGAGCTTCTGATCCCGCTTGCATAAACTCATGGAATCCAGAGTTAGAACTGTCACCACCATAACCCGGACCATGAGAGCCGGATCCTGAGCCGCCACCTGGCCAATGATTGTATTGAAAAAGATTGGAATTTTTGTACTCCATAATGAAGCAATCCTTCCAAAGGTGAGTGGACGGCCTTTCACGTGTACCATGCCTCGGGCAGGGTTGATTCAGCATTTGCTCAAGATTGAAGCCTGATCCCCCAAGCCATGGGGACGGCTTACCCTTACAATGCTGACCATTATTCTGCACATTGGTGTTAGCCACAAAGTCCAAATTGTTATCAGCTTTGTTCTTATCGTTGCCTCCCTGACTCACTAGGTTATGATGCTGCCCTCTGGTGTTGCTCCTCTTCTTTCCCTTTCCCATCTTTTCATCATCATACTCGGGGTCCTTGGTACCATCCGAGTCAGCATACTTAACCAGAGCTGTCATCAGCTCCCCCATATTACTGCAGAGGCGCTTGAGCCGCCCTAGCTTTTGTTTGAGGGGCAAAAAACGAAAATTCTTCTCCAACATCGAGACTGTTGAGTCAGCGTTGATTTGATCCGAGGAATGCAAGATGGTTGAGACTCGTCACACCCAGTGGGTTGTTAACTCGCCCTCTTCCTGGACGCAGGCATCCAGATCCATAATTGACATAGGCTGCTTGCATGTATCCTTAAAATTTTGAATAAAATGGGCCTTCAACTCGGCCCATGACCCGATGGAGTTAGCCGGTAACCCCTTCAACCAAGTGCGGGCCGTCCCGTCCAACATCATGGTGAAATATTTAGAACACGCAGCATCGCTAACTGATAACCCACAAGTATAGGGGATCGCAGCAGTTTTTGATAAGAGTGTCGAACCCAACGAGGAGCTAAAGGCAGAACAAATATTCCCTCAAGTTCTATCGACCACCGATACAACTCTATGCATGCTTGACGTTCGCTTTACCTAGAACAAGTATGAAACTAGAAGTATTTTGTAGGTGTTTTTGGATAGGTTTGCAAGATAATAAAGAGCAAGTAAATAAAAAGTAGGGGCTGTTTTAGGTAAAGACACAACTAAGTTAGTTTTAGTAAAGAGCTTTTTGTTACGAGAAAGTTATTTGTCCCTACGCAATCGATAACTAGACCGGTAATCATTATTGCAATTTTATATGAGGGAGAGGCATAAGCTAACATACTTTCTCTACTTGGATCATATGCACTTATGATTGGAACTCTAGCAAGCATCCGCAACTACTAAAGATCATTAAGGTACAACCCAACCATAGCATTAAAGCATCAAGTTCTCTTTATCCCATATGCAACAACCCCCTTACTCGGGTTTGTGTTTCAGTCACTCACGCAACCCACTATAAGCAAATCATGAACGTATTGCAACACCCTACAGCGGGGATCCCTCACGCTTGCGCGACACGGAGAGCACCATAGGACAGCACCAATAATAAAACACGCAACTCAAACCAATCTTGATCATCAAATAGCCCATAGGACAAAACGGATCTACTGAAACATCATAGGATAGCCATACATCATTGGGAAATAATATATAGCGTTGAGCACCATGTTTAAGTAGAGATTACAGTGGGTAAGAGAGAGGTTACACCGCTGCATAGAGGGGGGAAGAGTTGGTGATGATGGCGGTGAAGTTGTTGGTGAAGATTGTGGTGATGATGATGGCCACGGCAGCGTTCCGACACCACCGGAAGATAAGGGGAGAGGGGGCCCCTTTGTCTTCTTCTTCCTTGACCTCCTCCCTAGATGGGAGAAGGGTTTCCCCTCTGGTCCTTGGCCTCCATGGCATGGGAGGGGCAA
The DNA here is from genome assembly GCF_056163025.1 of Triticum urartu. Lineage (NCBI taxonomy): Eukaryota > Viridiplantae > Streptophyta > Magnoliopsida > Poales > Poaceae > Triticum > Triticum urartu. Next base: position 355,268,781 of record NC_141876.1, on the reverse strand, counting down.
GAGCCCCTCCAAGATTGGATCTGTCTCTCTGTCTCTCTCTGTTTCTGCGTTCTCAGATTCTACCCTTTCACCGTTTCTTATATTCCCGGAGATCCATAACTCTGATTGGCTGAAATTTTAACACAATCTCTATCCGGATATTAGCTTTCTTGCGGCGAAAGAATGGCATCAACCGCCTTACGGGGTGGCCATGAGGCTCAGGGGTGCGCCTGCCCCCCTGGGGCGCGCCCCCTGCCTCGTGGCCCCCTCTGGCATCATCTTGCATGGATTTTTCTTCCCAAAAATCATATATATTCCAAAAAAATCTCAGTCAGTTTTTATCCCGTTTGGACTCCGTTTGATATGGATATTCTGCGAAACAAAAAACATGCAACAAACAGGAACTGGCACTAGGCACTGGATCAATATGTTAGTCCCAAAAATAGTATAAAAAGTTGCCAAAAGTATATGAAAGTTGAATAATATTGGCATGGAACAATCAAAAATTATAGATACGACGGAGACGTATCAGCATCCCAGCTTAATTCCTGCTCGTCCTCGGGTAGGTAAATGATAAAAAAGATAATTTTTGATGTGGAATGCTACGTAACATAATCTTGATCACATATCTAATCATGGCATGAATATTAAGACACGAGTGATTCAAACCAATAGTCTATCATTTGACATAAAAACAATAATACTTCAAACCCACTAATAAAGCAATCATGTCTTTTCAAAATAACAGGGCCAAAGAAAGTTATCCCTACAAAATCATATATTCTGGCTATGCTCCATCTTCACCACACAAAATATTCACATCAAGCACAATCCCGATGACAAGCCGAGCAATTGGTTCATACTTTTTAGCACGCTTCAGCATTTTCAACCTTCACGCAATACATGAGCGGGAGCCATGGATATAGCACTATAGGTGGGATAGAATGGTGGTTGTGGAGAAGACAAAAAGGAGAAGATAGTCTCACATAAACTAGGCATATCAACGGGCTATGGAGATGCCCATCAATAGATATCAATGTGAGTGAGTAGGGATTGCCATGCAACGGATGCACTAGAGCTATAAGTGTATGAAAGCTCAAACTGAAACTAAGTGGGTGTGCATCCAACTTGCTTGCTAATGAAGACCTCGGGAATTTGAGGAAACCCATCATCGGAATAAACAAGCCAAGTTCTATAATGAAAATTCCCACTAGTATATGAAAGTGATAACTCAAGAGACTCTCTATATGAAGAACATGGTGCTACTTTGAAGCACAAGTGTGGTAAAAGGATAGTAACATTGCCCCTTCTCTCTTTTTCTCTCATTTTTTTAATTTTTTTAATTTTTTGGGCCTTCTCTTTTTTTGATCTTTCTCTTTTTTTTTGTCCGGAGTCTCATCCCGACTTGTGGGGGAATCATAGTCTCCATCATCCTTTCCTCACTGGGGCAATGCTCTAATAATGATGATCATCACACTTCTATTTACTTACAACTCGATACTAGAACAAAGATACACTACTAGGGAAAATCCTAGAAGTAGCGCTGGTTTTTGGCCTATCAGTAGCGCGGGTAAGCACGCTACTGATAAGGCGCTACAGCTGATGCTTAGCAGTAGCGCCTACTGGCACTGGCTACTGCTATATCTACTTAGTAGTAGCGCTTTCCACGTCAATCGCTACCGCTAATTATTAGTAGCGCTTTCGAAAACAACCACTACTACTATTATTCCCTATTCCATTTCTTTTCAATTTTAGGTCGTATTCATATACCTGTATACAATTTTTCATACAGTAGCAATTTAGAGATTGTTTTTACATCGTAATGAGTTATTAAATCACTAGGTGAAAGAACCTTGGATTAGTTTCAAGTGCATGGATCCAAAGTAACCAATTGTCACTTTGGATCCATCCATTTGAAACTAATCGGCGGTTCTTTCACCCAATGACATAATAACTTCTCATCATCATCATAATATCATTAACAACTTATCATCATAATATATCATTGTCATATAACTCCTCATAATCATCATTTTCGTCCATGATGGGACATCATATAACAACTTCGTCACTAGTTATAATAACAACTCATCCTCATCATCATCATAATACTCATAGTCACTACTCTTACTCAGCATCACCATCAAGTCTAAGACAATGTAGTCATATATAATCAACACTAACTAATTGTTCTTAATACTTAGGACCTACTCCTCTCTCCTAGCTAAAATACCATAAAACAGATAAACCGGTCCTTCACCATAATGAAGAATGGACATAAACCTATCTCCAACTTGTGGATTGCGCACATTCATTTTGTCTCCAATTATTTGCGTGTGTGCATTCATCACTTTGCTCCATTCTTTGATTTTGATCCTTCCATCATTTGAAGAAATCGAGTATGCAGTATGGTAAGCCTCCGAAGGAGTTGGTCGTAAGCTAACCATATGCATATCACCTTCGGTAAATAGCATGTCAGGCAAAACCTGCTTCGGGAGCCTCTGTTCAAAAATGAAATAGTAACATATATAGTTAGCAATGGTTTACTTAAGAATAATATATGCAATGAAGTTACCATCATTAACAAAATCTTACCAAGTTTTTAGCAATGAAGTTATCATCAAGCAATGTATGGACTAGTGGCACGTATCTAGTATAATTTGGGCTGATAGAGTGACTGGTTTTGAAGGCCTCAACATCTTCTATGAATGAGACAAGATAACCTTTCTCCTCACAATTAAGCTTGGAGTCATAGCTGTAGTATGTGTTGTCTAGTATCTTCCGTGTATTTCTTGAAGATAAGAAATAAGCTGAAAATTATAAATAAATAAGTTTAGTATGGATGAACACCAAATATTTTTAAATTAACAACATAAATTACTGAACTTAACAAATTAGTTTGACAAACTCACATGTAGGCAAAACTGGAGGCATATCCACATCCACCTAGATGTCGATATTATCATCATCATAATCTTCGGGACAAATATCAAATCTTATTCGCATTCCCTCCTCAAATCCATATGCCTTGCAGAGAGCTTCCCTTTAGAGCAACTGAAATGGGAGCGATCGACCGCATTGTAGAACTTAACCAGAAACTCATAACCATGTTTAGTTCTTAAGTGAGCCCTCCTCGTCTCCACATTCTCAAAGTCATCTAAACCAAAACCAAGATTCTCCAATACATATGGTCTAGCATGGCACGGGATGTACTAATCGAATTGAAAAAAATCCATAAATTACACGTTGAACAAAAGAAGCACAAGTGATGATATTAATTACGATGAAATGCTTGTCGTTGCTTACCGTACAAACATCAAAGGTCTCTTCCAGCTTCACGGTAAAAAACCTATCATTTTGCAGGTGAGGAAACGTGTCGCACACACCCCGGTCATCATAGCAGTACCCGCACTCCGGTATCCCATCATCATCAGACATCTCCTGTGTTCAAAATTCAGAGATTATAACTCGACAGCAGAACCCAAAAAATCCGGCATGACCTTTGCTAAAAAAGGACACGTCGAGCACCTAAAATTTGCCAGAACGGAAATTAATCAACACTCCGGCAAAACATAGGCCACTTATCGATGGTCATTGCATTTCAATGATTCAAAATATGAAAAAAAAACATTCGAAAATATCTTATATAAAATCCTAACACTAATTAAACTAGTTTTATTAACTACTTAGTAAATAAACTAGTTTTTAACTACTTACAAAATAAACTAGTTCTATTAAGCACTTACTAAATAAACTAGGTCCATTAAGCACTTAATATAAATAAGCTAGTTATATTAATCACTTGCTAAATAAACTAGTTACCTATGATTTGCAAAAACAGAGACAAGGGAGGGAGGGAGGAGAGAGGAGGGGTAGGGGCGGTCGAAGGAGGAGGGGGAGGGGCTGGCCGGAGGAGGAGGAGGAGGAGGGAGGGGCGGTGGGAGGAGGAGGAGGAGGAGGAGGGAGGGGTTGTGGGAGGAGGGAGGAGGGGGCGGCCGCAGGCGGAGGGAGGAGGCGCGGTAGGAGGAGGAGGGAGGAGGGCGCGGTGGGAGGAGGAGGGACGGAAGGAGGGAGTACCTCGGTGGCGGACGGACGACGGCGGCGGCAGCGACGAACGACAATGGTTATCGGCACGGGCGAGAGTGACTGAGAGGGAGAGTGAGTGAGAGAGAGAGAGAGGGTCAGCCGCGTGGGGATAAGGTAGGGTTAGTAGTAGCGCGGGTATGAAAAGGCGCTGCAGGTAAGGAGAATAGCAGTAGCGCGGTACGGTGTAAGGCGCTACTGCTATAACTAGCTGGACGGTGAGGTCATGGCAATTAGAGCAGTAGCGCGGTTTAGAGATGACGCGCTACTGCTATTTTTCTTTCAGCAGCGCGTTTTTCCGGCACGCGCTGCTGCTAAATAGCAGTAGCGTCGTATTTTGGAGAGGCTGCTGGTAATATTCTGTGTATAAGGTTTTCCCTAGTAGTGATATGACTCTATATGAATGCCTCCGGCAGTGTACCGGGATGTGCAATGATCTAGCATAGAAATGACATCAAAAAAACGGACAAGCCATGAAAACATCATGCTAGCTATCTTACGATCATGCAAAGCAATATGACAATGAATGCTCAAGCCATGTATATGATGATGATGGAAGTTGCATGGCAATATATCTCAGAATGGCTATGGAAATGTCATGATAGGTAGGTATGGCGGCTGTTTTGAGGAAGGTATATGGTGGGTTTATGGTACCGGCGAAAGTTGCACGGTACTAGAGAGGCTAGCAATGATGGAAGGGTGAGAGTGTGTATAATCCATGGACTCAACATTAGTCATAAATAACTCACATACTTATTGCAAAACTTTATTATCCCTTGAAGCAAAGTACTACTACGCATGCCCCTAGGGGGATAGATTGGTAGGAAAAGACCATCGCTCGTCCCCGACTGCCACTCATAAGGAAGACAATCAATAAATACATCATGCTCCGACTTCATTACATAACGGTTCACCATACCTGCATGCTACGGGAATCACAAACCTCAACACAAGTATTTCTACTAATCCACAACTACCCACTAGCATGACTCTATCACCATCTTTATATCGCAAAACTATTGCAAGGAATCAAACATATCATATTCTGTGATCTACAAGTTTTATGTAGGATTTTATGACTAACCATGTGAATGACCAGTTCCTGTCATCTCTCTAAATATATATAAGTGAAGCAAGAGAGTTTAATTCTTTCTACGAAAGATATGCCCACGCTCTAATAAATATAAGTGAAGCAAAAGATCATTCTACAAATGGCGGTTTTCTATGTAAAGAGAAACAGGCAATCCAAACTTCAAATGATATAAGTGAAGCACATGAAGCATTCTATAAAGCCATACTCAAAAGATATAAGTGAAGTGGATAGAGAATTCTATAAATCAACCAAGGACTATCTCATACCAGCATGGTGCATAAAAGAAAAGTGAAAACTAAATGCAAAAGACGCTCCAAGATTGCACATATCGCATGAACGAAACGAATCCGAAAACATACCGATACTTGTTGAAGAAAGAGGGGATGCCTTCCGGGGCATCCCCAAGCTTAGACGCTTGAGTATCCTTGAATATTTACTTGGGGTGCCTTGGGCATCCCCAAGCTTGAGCTCTTGACTCTCTTCCTTCTTCTCACATCGAGACCTCCTCGATCTTCGAACACTTCATCCACACAAAACTTCAACAGAAAACTCGGTAAGATCCGTTAGTATAATAAAGCAAATCACTACTTTAAGTATTGTTGCAAACCAATTCATATTTTGTTTTTGAATTTTGTCTACTGTAATATAACTTTTTCATGGCTTAATCCACTGATATAATTTGATAGTTTCATCAAAACAAGCAAACTATGCATCAAAAACTGAATATGTCTAAAACAGAACAGTCTGTAATAATCTGAACATTCACCATAATTATGATACTTGAACAATTCTGCCAAATTTAGGAAAAATAAAAAATTTGTATAGAAAGACAGTGCAAAAATAATCAGAACCATTTGACGTTCCAGCTAAAAATGTAAAATCGTGCCCTTCAGCCAAAGTTTCTGTCCTGCATCGTACAAACCATCAAGCAAATGTAAACATCCTAAAGGCAAATCTTGGCACATTATTTTTATAATAAAATGGAATTGTACAAGGGGATAATTATTTTTGTTGAAAATTTTCTGTAATCAAGATTCAGAAAGTTGCCGTGAGCATGAACAAAGTTCAAGGAGCTCTCCCACTTCAACAATGCTTGTCTTTCTCACTTTCACTTTCCTTTTTGAAAAAGTTTTGGGTTCCCCTCTTTATTTTTGTTGTTTTTAAACTATATGAAAGCACTCAACAGAAATAAATGACTCTCTAAAACTTCTGGGTTGTCTCCCTAGCAGCGCTTTTCTTTAAATCCATTAAGCTAGGCATATAGTGCTCAAGTAGTGAATCCACCCGGATCCCAAGGTATATCAAAGCCAATTTTAATTAGCAATGATTTGGCATTTACTAGTGAGAACAAAGTAACATATATCATGCAACAACGAAGTCTAACTCTCTTCCTATGCATCGGCATGTCATAAAAGAACAATTCATGCACACAAAGTAAAGGCCAATGCAATAGAGAGGTGGAGATATAGTTCCTCTTTCATAATAATTGCAAGTAGGAGCAGCAAGCACATGCATATTATATCCATCAAAATCATCATGTGTAGTAGTAAAACGCAACCCATCAATGTAATCCTTAATAAGTGCAAACTTCTCCGATATAGTGTAGTTTGGAGAATTCAAAAAGATAATAGGACTATCATGTGTGGGTGCAATAGCAACAATTTCATGTTTAACATAAGTAACTATAGCAAGTTCATATCCATAAGCGTAATTCATATTGGCATCTTGGCCACAAGCATAGCAAGCATCATCAAAAAGGGATATTTCAAAAGAATCAACGGGATCATAGCAATTATCATAGCATTCATCCTTCGGTAAGCACGAAGGGGAATTAAACAATGTATGAGTTGAATAGTTACTCTCATTAAAAGGTGGGAATGGGTGATCAATCCGCTGTTCCTCCTTTTGTTCTTTGCTCTCTTCCTCATCTTTTTCATCCAATGAGCTCACAGTTTCATCAAATTCTTCTTCCATAGATTCCTGCAAAATATTAGTCTCTTCTTGAACACCGGAGACTTTCTCAATAAGCGCATTAATATAGGAATTATATTCATAATTATCATAGCAATATTTTAAGATAGCTAAATTTTCAGGCCTATAAACATCATCATCATAAGCTTCATGCTTTTCAAACAAAGATTCAATTTCATAAGCACCCTTAAAAGCAACAAATTCTTCTATTTGTTCCACATCATAGTAATCATATATACCATTGGCATAAGAAGCTAAGGTTTCATTATCATTAAATTCACATGAAAAGGGAAGGTGTGGAGCCTTCATCCTAGAGCAACAAGTATAATCATATCACAAGCATAGTTGCCTAGCATACCAATACAATATATAAATTTGATCCCATAATAGTTTCCCTTTTTGTGTCAAGCAATAATCCCTAAAGTATTCACGTTGATCCAACGTTACTCCCATTACCATATTGAATGAGGTTTTCTCAGGATTATCAAAGTGGTACATAATATTTTTCACATATTGAGCATCGAGAGTTTTAGGAGGTTCCCCATCTCCATGAGTAGCAGGTACACCTAATTTTTTTGGTATTTCGTGTTCCATATCCATAACTAAAGATAGAGAACAACTAAGAACAGCAAATAAAAATTACTTAGTGATAAAGCAAACAAGCACACACGAGAATATTCACCCCACGCTATTGCTCCCCGGCAACGGCGCCAGAGAAAGGTCTTGATAACCCACAAGTATAGGGGATCGCAACAGTTTTCGATAAGTAAGAGTGTCAAACCCAACGAGGAGCTAAAGGCAGAACAAATATTCCCTCAAGTTCTATCGACCACCGATGCAACTCTACGCACGCTTGACGTTCGCTTTACCTAGAACAAGTATGAAACTAGAAGTATTTTGTAGGTGTTTTTGGATAGGTTTGCAAGATAATAAAGAGCAAGTAAATAAAATGTAGGGGCTGTTTTAGGTAAAGACACAACTAAGTTAGTTTTAGTAAAGAGCTTTTTGTTACGAGAAACTTATTTGTCCCTCGGCAATCGATAACTAGACCGGTAATCATTATTACAATTTTATATGAGGGAGAGGCATAAGCTAACATACTTTCTCTACTTGGATCATATGCACTTATGATTGGAACTCTAGCAAGCATTCGCAACTACTAAAGATCATTAAGGTACAACCCAACCATAGCATTAAAGCATCAAGTCTTCTTTATCCCATACGCAACAACCCCCTTACTCGGGTTTGTGTTTCAGTCACTCACGCAACCCACTATAAGCGAATCATGAACGTATTGCAACACCCTATAGTGGGGATCCCTCACGCTTGCGCGACACGGGGAGCACCATAGGACAGCACCAATAATAAAACATGCAACTCAAACCAATCTTGATCATCAAATAGCCCATAGGACAAAACGGATCTACTCAAACATCATAGGATAGCCATACATCATTGGGAAATAATATATAGCGTTGAGCACCATGTTTAAGTAGAGATTACAGCGGGTAAGAGAGAGGTTACACCGCTGCATAGAGGGGGAAAGAGTTGGTGGTGATGGAGGTGAAGTTGTTGGTGAAGATTGCGGTGATGATGATGGCCACGGCACCGTTCTGGCGCCACTGGAAGAGTAGGGGAGAGGGGGGCCCTTCGTCTTCTTCTTCCTTGACCTCCTCCCTAGATGGGAGAAGGGTTTCCCCTCTAGTCCTTGGCCTCCATGGCATGGGAGGGGCGAGAGCCCCTCCGAGATTGGATCTGTCTCTATGTCTCTCTCTGTTTCTGCGTTCTCAGATTCTACCCTTTCACCATTTCTTATATTCCCGGAGATCCGTAACTCCAATTGGCTGAAATTTTAACACAATCTCTATCCAGATATTAGCTTTCTAGCGGCGAAATAAGGGCATCAACCGCCTTACGGGGTGGCCACGAGGGTCAGGGGCGCGCCCCCTGCCTCGTGGCCCCCTCGGGCATCGTCGCATGGATTTTTCTTCCCAAAAATCATATATATTCCAACAAGAAATCTCTGTCAGGTTTTATCCCGTTTGGACTCCGTCTGATATGGATATTCTGCGAAACAAAAAACATGCAACAAACAGAAACTGGCACTGGGCACAGGATCAATATGTTAGTCCCAAAAATTGTATAAAAAGTTGCCAAAAGTGTATGAAAGTTGAATAATATTGGCATGGAACAATCAAAAATTATAGATACGACGGAGACGTATCACTAACATCCAGCAGTTCCATGGCCATCTCATAACTCTCGACCCATGCCTCAGGGGGTAAATCGGTCGTATAGTTAGGTACTTTGTGAGGGCCCTTGAAGTCCTTGGGCAAACGCTCATTACGCAGAGCTGACACCAAACACGGCACACTCAAAGTCCTGAAAGTCACACTTGTCTCCACCGAATTTGTCGGACGAACCGGGGTATGCTGATGAGCCGCATACTGAGTTGCCAGCTCAGCCTCCCAATGCGCTCTTCCTTGATCCACTATGTTCTGGGCATTAGCCCCACCGCCTTTCGGGTTATGTCCACGGGGTGGGTTGCGATACCGCCCACTGCTTGATACAGCCGGCTCCTCGATATGCCTGCTATAACTCCAACTTGGGTGAGGGGTTGAATGGATCCTCTCACGACTGTGGGAATAAGCTGCCTGTTGGGTCAAAGCCGTCTGAAGTAATTCTCCAGCCTGTCATATTTCCATTGCCACCGGCGACTCACCCTCAACTAGTAGAGCCGCCAGTCATGTCACCGCAGCAATCATGTTATCCAAAGGGTTAGAATAATGACCCGGCGGCGTCGGCACGTGCTGAGGCAGAGCTGTATTTAGACGTGGTGGCTCTGCCGTACACGGCTGAACCGGTGCTCCCGTCCTAGGCGCTTCACCCCGGTTTACCTCTGGCGGGTTACTGGGTCCTGCTCCAGGCGTGTTAAAGAGATTTCTCGCCTAATAAACCAAAGGCAAACGATTCTAATGCCTCATCCTCATGACTTCATTTGAAGCGTTCTGATCCATCATGAGCCGGAAAGACTCCGACTGAATCCGCTGCGCCTGAGCATCTAAAGCGGCCCGCTCCGCAGCCATCCTAGTATTCTTTGCGTTCAGCTCCTCCTTGGCATGTGATATCTCATCACGTAATTTCGCAACTTCCCAATTATGTTGATCCTGATCTACCAGGTTAACCACCGCTGTAAACAATGTTGTCATTTTATCCAGCAGGTCGGTTACGATTTGAGCCGGCAGGCGCACAGGGCCTCCTGCCCCGGCAACCGTTGCTGCTACTGACCCGGAGATTATTGCTGCCACAGTCGAAGAGTTCGGCGCTGGTTGTGTACCGGCCATAAATATCGCAGCTCTATTCGGCGGCTCATAGGGGTCCAGAATACTGTCACCATCGGAATAGCCCCCAAGCCGGCCATCTTGCAGTTGGTACAGTGATTCAATTTCACCTGATGACTCACCATCCGAGTAAACGACCGTCTCACCGCCAGACACAGATCTATCCTCAGGTTCCGCTCCATGGCCGAATCCCACGAAGGCACGCTTCACGGCGGGCTGATCTTGGGCAGGTCTCGCACGCTGAGCTGTCTCAATGATGTCGGTGCATATGTCTCGCTCAGGGCCCGGCTCGCCGATCTTATCGATGAAGACTTGGATTTCGCCGAAGGGGACCCGGTACCCATACTCGATTGAGCCGGCCTCGGGGCCCTAGCCTATGTCGTCGATGTAGAGCTTGCCGCGATGACTCTTCGTCATCCGGCCCACAGCATATCCCTTGATCCCTTCGAAGTTGCCCTTCAAGAACTCGAAACCACCATGCGCTGGCCCGACGGTGGGTGCCAACTGTCGCGGGATTATCACGACAGATGTCCTAGTGTGAGGACTTAGTTGTGGAGCCATCGCAACTAGGTTAGCTTAAAGGGGTTAAGCGGGACAAAGGACACAGGGAGTTTATACTGGTTCGTCCCCTTGCGGTGAAGGTAAAAGCCTAATCCAGTTTGAGGTGGTATTGCTTATGTTTAAATTACCAGGGAGCGAATACGCTTGGCCTAGCTTTCGATCTCTTGTCTCTTGCCCTAAGTCGCCACTGGGTCGTCCCTTTATATACACAGGTTGACGCCCGGTGGTTTACAAAGTCCCTGCCGGCTCATAAACAACGTGTCCGGCTCGGTGACTAACTATATATGCCTTACAATACAAGTTATGCTCATATGGCGGTTTACACCTACGGGCCTTAAGCCGCCTTTGGGCTTTGGGCTCTTCATAAGTCATCCTCATGAACCGCCATCTTTGATTCCTTCATGGGCTTTGTCTTGTGAGTCACCATGAGTTAACCCGGCCCCTCCTGGGCGGGTTAACTCAGTAGTTATATCCCCAAAAAATCCCTCAACGGTTATGAGCAAGATTAAATTGTATAGGTTTTGATAAATAAATCTAACTAAAATACAAAATAAAAGAAATAAAAGAAAATATCAGCAAGATATTGTTGGTTTAAATATATGATAGAAAATAGACTTGGGGGCCATAGTTTTCACTAGAGGCTTCTCTCGAGAAAATAGCATACGGTGGGTAAACTAATTACTATTGGGAAATTGAAAGAAAAGAAAATAATTATGGCGATATCCAAGGCAATGATCATGTATATAGGCATCACGTCCAAGATTAGTAGACCAACTCCTGCCTACATCTACTACTATTAGTCAATGATAACCCACAAGTATAGGGGATCAGTTGTAGCCTCTTTCGATAAGTAAGAGTGTCAAACCCAATGAGGAGCAAAAGGTAGAACAAATATTCCCTCAAGTTCTATCGACATCTGGTACAACTCTACGCACACTTTACGCTCACTTTTCCTAGAACAAGTATGAAACTACAAGTACTTTGCAGGTGTGATAGGATAGGTTTGCAAGATAATAAAGAGCACGTAAATAAAAACAAGGGGTTGTTTAGATAAAGAAACAACTAAATTAGTTTTAGTAGAGAGCTTTTTGTCACAAGAAAGTTATTTGTCCTTATGCAATCGATAACTAGAGCGGTAATCATTATTGCAATTTTATATGATGGAGAGTGAGGGAATCCTGGATTAGGGGGTCTCCGGACAGCCGGACTATCTCCATTGGTCGGACTGTTAGACTATGAAGATACAAGATTGAAGACTTCGTCTCGTGTCCGGATGGGACTCTACTTGGCGTGGAAGGCAAGCTAGGCAATACGTATATGGATATCTCCTCCTTTGTAACCGACCTTGTGTAACCCTAACCCTCTCCGGTGTCTATATAAACCGAAGGGTTTTAGTCCGTAGGACAGCAACAATCATACCATAGGCTAGCTTCTAGGGTTTAGCCTCTCTGATCTCATGGTAGATCTACTCTTGTACTACCCATATCATCAATATTAATCAAGCAGGACGTAGGGTTTTACCTCCATCAAGAGGGCCCGAACCTGGGTAAAACTTCGTGTCCCCTACCTCCTGTTACCATCCGGCCTATACGCATAGTTCGGGACCCCCTACCCGAGATCCGCCGGTTTTGACACCGACTGAGAGGCATAAGCTAACATACTCATAGCATTAAAGTATCAAGTCCTCTTCACTCCCATACGCAAACAACCTACTTACTCGGGTTTAAGCTTTTGTCACTCTAGCAACCCACCATAAGAAACTCACGAACATATTCCAAATCATACATCCGGGATCCCTCACGCTTGCGCGACATAGAGAGCACCATAGGTCAGCACTAATAATAAAACATACAACTCAAACCAATCATGATCATCAATTAACCCATAGGACAAAACGGATCTACTGAAACATCATAGGATAGCCATACATCATTGGGAAATAATATATAGCATTGAGCACCGTGTTTAAGTAGAGATTACAGCGGGGAGAAGAGGTGTTACACCGCTGCATTTAGGGGGAGAGAGTTGGTGATGATGGCGGTGAAGTTGTTGGTGTAGATCGTTGTCACGATGATGGCCCCGGCAGTGTTCCGGTGCCACCGGGACAGAGGGGGAGAGAGCCACCCTCCTTATTATTCTTCCTTGACCTTCCCCATAGATGGGAGAAGGGTTTTCCCTCCGGTCCATGGCCTCCATGGCAGCGGAGGGGCGGGATCCCCTCCAAGATTGGATCTCTCTCTCTGTTTCCTTCTGTTTTTGCGCTCCCAGATTCTGGCCTTTCACTGTTTCCTAAATTCCCGGAGATCTTTAACTCCGATTGGGCTGAAATTTTAACACGGTTTTTATCCGGATATTAGCTTTCTTGCGCCAGAAGAAGGGCACCCACCGCCTTACGGGGTGACCACAAGGGCCCAGGGCGCGCCTTACCCCCTGGGGTGCGCCCCTCACACTTGTGGGCCCCTCGGACATCATCTCGCATTGATTCCGCTTCCCAAAATTAACATATATTCCAAAAAAATCTTCGTAAGTTTTTATCCTGTTTGGACTCCATTTGATATGGATTTTCTATGAAACAAAAAACATGCAACAAACTAGAACTGGCACTGGTCATAGGATCAATATGTTAGTCCAAGAAAATCATATAAATTGGTGCCAAAAGTATGTAAAAGTTGTAGAATATTGGCATGGAACAATCAAAAATTATAGATACGACGGAGACGTATCAGCATCCCCAAGCTTAATTCGTGCTCGTCCTCGAGTAGATAAATGATAAAAAAGATAATTTTTGATGTGGAATGCTACCTAGCATAATCTTGATCATATAATCTAATCATGGCATGAATATTAAGACACGAGTTATTCAAAGCAATAGTCTATCATTTGACATAAATACAATAATACTTCAAGCATACTAATAAAGCAATCATGTCTTTCTCGGAATAACATGGCCAAAGAAAATTATCCCTACAAAATCATATAGTCTAGCTATGCTCCATCTTCATCGCACAAAGTATTTCATCATGCACAACCCCGATGACAAGCCAAGCAACTGTTTCATACTTTTAATATTCTCAAGCCTTTTCAACTTTCACGCAATACATGAGCGTGAGCCATGGATATAGCACTATAGGTGGAACAGAATATGATGGTGGAGGTTGTGTGGAGAAGACAAAAAGGAAGAAAGTCTCACATCGACGCAGCTAATCAACGGGCTATGGAGATTCCCATCAATTGATGTCAATGCGAGGAGTAGGGATTGCCATGCAACGGATGCACTAAGAGCTATAAGTGTATGAAAGCTCATACTGAAAACTAAGTGGGTGTGCATCCAACTTGCTTGCTCATGAAGACCTCAGGCATTTGAGGAAGCCCATCATTGGAATATACAAGCCAAGTTCTATAATGAAAATTCCCACTAGTATATGAAAGTGATAACTCAAAAGACTCTCTATATGAAGAACATGGTGCTACTCTGAAGCACAAGTGTGGTAAAAGGATAGTAGCATTGCCCCTTCTCTCCTTTTCTTTATTTTTTTGTTTATTTTTTGTTTTTTGTGTGCTTCTTTGGCCTCTTTTATTTTTTGCGGGCTTCTTTCACTACTAGAATCAGCTTCTTTGTTGTCCGCCATGGCAGACGGCAAAGGCATACATCACAGACGGGAAACATATTTGACATCCGCCAGCAGACGGCAAACTGTCTGTCTGAACATGTGCCAGCAAAGGCCTTCTTTGTTGTCCGCTTCTTAGAAACGGACGGCAAAGGATTGTGTCGTTCGCCATCCGAGGCCAGCAGACAACAAAGATAACGGACGGCAGTAGGGTGGGGTGAGAGCCATTAGGGGGTTAATGGCGCTCTTTGCCGTCCGCTAGCAGACGGCAAAGATTCAAAGATGTTTGTCGTCCGCCGAAAGACGGCAAAGAGCTCAGCTAGGCAGCACTAGGAAGCTGCCACGTGGCCAGCTATGCCGTCTGCCAGCGGACGGCAAAGTGATCTGAATCTTTGCCATCTGCTGGCAGATGGCAAAGTGACCAAATAGGCAACCAGTGTTCCCAGTTTTTATAGGTAGCTGCCACGTGTCCTCTTTGCCGTCTGCTAGCAGACAGCAAAGAGGCTATATATCCCCTATTTTTATTTGAATCCATTTAATTTCACAGGAATTCACACACAGATATACATATATTTTTTTTCACATGCACAGCAGACATATGATGTATCCAACACATAGCTCTATCCATGACAACATACATATACACATAAGAAACAGAGTTCCATCCATACATATTACAGTAACATCATAATGTTCATCCAACAAATTGTTCCATGCATCCATATAACAAGTTCCACATTTTTCATCGATACAAACGAAAAAAAGAACAGGGAAACAAGCACTCCATCCATGCAAGTTTCCATATAGTGAATTAAATCTGCAAAATGGGAAATAAGAAAGTTAGAAGAAGAAGACTAGAATCAGAAGAAGAAGAAGAAGAAGAAGAAGAAGAAGAAAATGAAGAAGAAGAAGAAGAAGAAGAAGAAGTAAGCATACTTAGGTAAAATGGAGCTAACCTAGCTAATTATGCCGGTTTTGAGTGAACTAAGCATATTATGCCATTTTTGATATAACTTAGAGCTAACATCACTTTAGAGAAGAAGAACAAGAAGAAGAAGAAGAAGAAGAAAACTAGAAGAAGACTAGAAGAAGATCTTCTTTTCTTCCTATTCCTTCTTTTCTTCATCTTCCTAGATTTTCTTCATCTTATTATGTCATTTGTGGACTAAATAGGCTGAATTATGTCATAAATGGACTAAATAGGCTAAATAAGAGGAAAATGCCATTTTTGAAGAAGAAGAAGAAGAAGAAGAAGAAGATCATTTCCAATAATGTCTCCTTAGCAAGTTCGCAAACTAAAATGTGAATAGTAGTAACTAACGACCATTCAAATCAAACTCACCATGGTCGCCGGAGCAATCTGGGGCATTAGCGGAGGGGCCTAACCGTTTTTCTTGCACATGGTCTGCACATTTGGTTCTCACGAGTCAGTCATATTAGATAGTAATGCAAACATTACGTGCATGA
Organism: Triticum urartu; assembly: GCF_056163025.1. Taxonomy (NCBI): domain Eukaryota; kingdom Viridiplantae; phylum Streptophyta; class Magnoliopsida; order Poales; family Poaceae; genus Triticum; species Triticum urartu. The sequence goes on along the minus strand of NC_141876.1, from coordinate 355,252,678 downwards.
TTGGGCTTATATGCATGAGAAACGTACCACGATGAGCTTGTGTAGGGCCTGGTCAGCGCTGTCGTTCCGGTTCCTCTCCTCCAATAGCTTATCCATCCTCTCCTCCATCTCGCTCTCCCTCTCCGCCGCCTCCCTTTTTGCCTCCTCCAAAAGCGCATGGGTCTTCAATCTCTCTTTCTCAACCACTGCCTACAACACACCACTCCTCGTTAGCATTGTAATCATCGACGGACGCACACACAATGTAATGGAGGAAAGGTGAGAGAGTGCGTATAACTAACCGCCATGGCGAGCCCCGTGGGACGTGCACGAGGCGTTATCTCAGGATCATAGCTACTCAGGCACTTCTTGATGTGCGGGAGAGTCATAGGACAACGTATCAGTCCATCACCAATGGCTTGAGAGCCATGGGGCCTCCCGCCACCAGATATCATCACCAGCTCTGTATCAAAAGGATCCTGGCTCGGGTTAAAGTCCTCCCCTTTCCTCGCCTTCCCCTCGTCTCTGTACTTCACAAGCTTGTGGTGGGAGGAGATGTTGGTGAAGCTCACTGGATGATCTAGGTTAGACTCCGTGAATGGCTTGGCCTTCTTGTACGAGGCCATATGGGCCATGCCATAGAGGCCGAACAGACTTGGCACAGGCTTCTTTGTGGTGGTGCGCCTGAGAGAGAGGAACAAAATATTAGTTATGCCATTTTTTAACTAACTAAAGCATATTAAGTCATTTTATAGAGCTATCTAAGGTTATTATGTCATTTTAGAGCTAAATATGTCATGAATGAACTAGCTAAGATTAGTTTAGGTCATTATTGAGCTATCGAAGGTAGTTATGCCATTTTTTAACTAACCAAAGCATATTAAGTCATTTTATAGAGCTATCTAATGTTATTATGTCATTTTAGAGCTAAATATGTCATAAATGAACTATCCAAGGTAGTTATGCCATTTTTTAACTAACTAAGCATATTAATGAAGTCATTTTGGAAGGGATAAATGCTAGCATGAAGAATGAAATTGCATGAATCATGTAGCAAACCACATACCAAGTTATCCCCGTACTCAAACAGGTTGGAGCTCCCTTGATGGTGTGCCACACCTTCCATTTGGTCGCGCTTATCCTTGGCCCGTACTCAAACACGCGGCCTCCTGCTCTCCCTCTGAAACCCTGTAGAAGGTCACAATCAAACAAGACAACACTGATTAGTACAATCACTAGGTAGTGTTGATTTTTAATTCTGTAAAGGAGAAATTACCCAAAACCGACGGAACACAATGTTGGCCACCGTCTCGCACAAGACACCGTCGACCCTCTCCTCCGGCGGGGCCGGGGCAACCGAGTACAGCTCCCAGGTCAGTGCTAGCTGTGGAACCTGACACTCACCGGGCAACGTGACCCACCCATGGAAGTGCTGCCGGCAAAGCACACCAAGGACCTGGTTGGGCCTGCGGACACCACGGGGGTGTACCCAGCCCCTGCAGTATGACAAGGCCAACGCATTAGATATTAATTTGCAGGAACATGAAGGCAAAAGGTTAAAAAAATAGTAAACACACTTACTTCAACCCTTTAGGCGCAATCAACCACCTCTGGTCGGGGGTCGTCGGCACGGGCGTGAGCTTTGTACAGCCACGCTTCTAGACCTTCTTTCCCTTCTCAACCAGCTCGTCGTCGCTGTAGTTATCATCTGAAAAGGTGTCCTCGCTACCATCCTCCGGGCCACTAGACTCTTAAGTCTCGTGGGAAGAAGACTGCGGGATCGGAGTCTTCTGGGACGAAGACCCCGTGACTGGAGTCTTCTAGGATGAAGACTCTAGGACCAGACTCACGTGGGGCGAAGGATCGGCGACCCGAGTCTGGTGGGGCGAAGGATCAGCGACCGGAGGCTCATGGACCAGAGTCCGAGATGGGTCCACGTCAGACGGAGCAGTCCTGTGGTCGGGTGAATCAGCTGAGGGTGGCGTAACAGCCTTCCTACCTCTCCCGCTGCCATGTCCACCTCTACCATCCTTCTTCGTCTTCCCCCGACCTCTCCTAGCCGAAGAAGAAGCGCCCGCCCCAGTTGTCTGCATACTGTCTAGCAACGCTCTCCGGAGGGGCTGGGCTGGAATAATGGAACCACCCCTCCCAGTAGCGCTCGCAGGAGGATCGGGGCGGTCTGGACCCTTGCCCACCATCCTGTCAACACCTGCAATGACAAAAAGTAAATGAAATTAGTACAAAAATAAAATTTGGATACCTGACATGAACATAATAATATGTATATAATTTAAGTGTATCATAATCATGAACATAATAAAAATACACCCGATCAACACAAATATATATGATGTTTTTGTATCATCATCATGTTCGGGGTCGATCGGGGTGTCAGGGTGTCGGGGTGTCGGGGTCGGGGGTCGGGGTCGGGTTGGGGGCGTCGGGGTGTCGATTGTCGGGGTCTCGAGGTGTCGGGGTCCGGCTCGAGGTGTCGGTGGTCGGGGTCGGGGTGTCAGGTGTGGGGGTGTCGATGGTCGGTGGTCGGGGTCGGGGTGTGGTGTCAGGGTGTCGGGGTCGGGGTGTTAGGGTGTCAGGGTCGGGGTCCGGGTGTGGGTCGGGGTGTGGTGTCAGGGTGTCGGTCGTAAGGGTGGGTGTGGTGTCGGGGTGTCGGTGGTCGGGGTGTCGGTGGTCGGGGTCGGGGTGTGGTGTCAAGGTGTCGGGGTGTCGGGGTGTCGTGTCGGGGTCGGGGTCGGGATCGGGGTGTTGGTCGGGGTGTGGTGCCAGGGTGTCGGTTGGTCGGCGGTCGGGGTCAGGATCTGGTGTCAGGGTGTCGGGGGTCGAGGGTCGGGGTCGGGGTGTCGTGTCGGGGTGTCGGGGGTCGGCGGTCGGGTCGGGGTCTCTTTTTTCCTTTTCTTCTTCTCTTCTTCTTCTTCTTCTTCTTCTTCTTCTCCTCATCTCCTCTTTCTTCTTCTTCTTCTTCTTCTTCTTCTTCTTCTCCTCTCCTCTCCTCTTTCTTCTTCTTCTTCTTATTATTCTTCTTCTTTCTTCTCCTCCTCCTCCTCTTCTTCTTCTTCTTCTTCTTCTTCTCCTTTTTCCTGTTCTTCTTCTTTTCTTATATCTTCTTCTCCCTCCTCCCGTTCCTCCCTCCTCCTCCCCCTTCTACTTCTTCTTCTAAACTAAAACTAAAACTAATCTAAAATAAACTAAACTAAAATAAACTAAAACTAATCTAAAATAAACTAAAACTAAAACAGAAACTAAACTAAAAGAAACAAAAAGAAACTAATTAAACAAAAAAGAGGGAGGAGCTCACCTGGTGGAGGGGGAGGCCGGACGGCTGCGGCGGCCGCTTGAGGAGGCAGCGAGCCGTGGAGGGGGAGGCCGGACGGCTGCGGCGGCCGCTGGAGGAGGCAGCGACCCGTGGAGGGGGAGGCCGGACGGCCGCGGCGGGGACGGCGGCGGGGCGGGATGGCCGCGGCGCGGCTAGCCGTTGTGGAAGAGGCGGCGGGGCCGCAGTGGAGGTCGGGGAGGGTGCGGGGCGGCGGGGTGGCCGGCTACGCCAGACGGGGTCGGCGGTGGTGGCGCGGGCCGGCGTGGGTGGGGGAAGGCGACGGAGGGGAGGGGCGGGGCGATGTGGAAGGGGCGGCGGGGGTGCGCTGGAGGTCGGGGCGCCACAGGGGACGGGTGCAAAGTGGCCGGCTACGGCAGAAGGGGTCGGTGGCAGCGGCGCGGGTGTGGGTGGGGAGGGAATGAGACAGTGGAGAGAAGAGACAGAGGACGGGGGCGGGACGGCCGTTAACGTTCCTGCCTCTTTGCCGTCAGCCAACGGTCGGCAAAGATTCTTTGTCGTCCGCTTGCGGACGGCAAAGAGGTGGGTCCGATGGGCTTGAGTTGGTTAAACAATAATTGGACCCACCCACCTCTTTGCCGTCTAGTAGCGGAAGGCAAAGATTCTTTGCCGTCAGCCAGCGGACGGCAAAGAATTGGCTAATGGCAAAGACCTTGTATGCCATCAGCCACATCTTGCCGTCGGTTTTCGTTTGGCTGATGGCAAAGACCTTCTTTGTCGTCAGCCAGCGGACGGCAAAGAGTTGGCAGATGGCAAATAAGCTAATTCCAGTAGTATTTGGCCTCTTTTTTTTATGTAAATTCTGGAGACTCATCCCAACTTGTGTGGGAATCATAGTCTCCATCATCCTTTCCTCACTGGGACAATGCTCTAATAGTGAGGATCATCACACTTTTATTTACTTACAACTCAATATTACAACTCGATACTAGAACAAAAAATGACTCTATATGAATGCTTCTGGCAGTGTACCAGGATGTGCAATGATCTAGCGTAGCAAAGATATCAAAGAACGGAAAAGTCAGGAAAATATCAGGCTAGCTATCTTACGATCATGGAAAGCAATATGACAATGAATGCTCAAGTCATGTATTTGATGATGATGGAAGTTGCATGGCAATATATCTCGGAATGTCTATGAAAATGCCATGATAGGTCGGTATGGTGTCTATTTTGAGGAAGATATAAGGAGGCTTATGTGTGATAGAGTGTATCATATCACGGTGTTTGGATGCACTGGTGAAGTTTGCACCAACTCTCGAGGTGAGAAAGGGCAATGCATGGTACAGAAGAGGCTAGCAGTGATGGAAGGGTTAGAGTGCGTATAATCCATGGACTCAACATTAGTCATAAAGAACTCACGTAGTTATTGCAAAAATTTATGAGCTATCAAAACAAAGTACTACACACATGCCCCTAGGGGGATATATTGGTAGGAAAAGTCCAACGCTCGTCCCCGACCGCCACTCATAATGAAGACAATCAAAAATAAATCATGCTCCGACTTCATCACATAACGGTTCACCATACGTGCATGCTTTGGGAACCACAAACCTTAACACAAATATTTCTACCAATCCACAATTACTAACTAGCATGAATCTAATATCACCATCTTTATATCACAAAACTATTGCAAGGAATCAAACATATCATATTCAGTGATCTACAAGTTATGTAGGATTTTATGACTAACCATGTGAATGACCAATTCCTGTTGACTCTCTAAAAAGATATAAGTGAAGCAAGATATTTTAACTCTTTCTACAAAAGATATGCCCATGCTCTAACAAATATAAGTGAAGCAAAAGAGCATTCTACAAATGGCAGATTTCTATGTGAAGAGAAACAGGCAATCCAAACTTCAAAAGATATAAGTGAAGCACATGAAGCATTCTATAAAGCCATACTCAAAAGATATAAATGAAGTGCATGGAGCATTATATAAATCAACCAAAGACTATCTCATACCAGCATGGTGCATTATTAAAAGAAAAATAAAAAGCACACGACGCTCCAAGATTTACACATATCATGGGACGAATAAAAATATAGCTCCAAGTAAAATTACCGATGATTGTTAGAAGAAAGAGGAGCTTAGTTGCTTGGGAGTCCTTGAATATTACCTTGGGGTGCCTCGGTCATCCCTAAGCTTAGGCTCTTGCCACTCCTTATTCCTTCATCCATCGTGATCTCACTCAAAACTTGAAAACTACAATCACACAAAACGTAACAAAACCCTCGTGAGACCCGTTATTATAATAAAACAAATCACCACATCAAGTACTATTGAAAACTCAATCATTTTTTTATTTTTGCACTGTAGCTACTATATTCTAACTTCTCTATGGCTTATACCGCCGATAAAATCGATAGTATCATCAAAACTAGCAAAACAATGAATCAAAAACTGAATCTATTTTAAACAAGATATTTTGTAACAATCTAAACATCTACCATACTACTATAACTCCAAAAATTCTGAAAAATTCGGAAAAGTAAACAATTTTTATATAAGTACTGTGCAAAAAGTTTCAAAAACTTTTGACATTCTAGTAAAAAACGAAAATTCACGCACTACAGCCAAAGTTTCTATCTTTGCACTGCACACACCAAACAATCAATCTAATCATCCTAAAGGCAAATCTTGGCATATTATTTTTATAATACAATGGATTTATACAAGGGGATAATTATTTTTGTTGAAAAGTTTCTGTAATCAAGGTTTGCAAAGTTTCCATGGGCATGAACAAAGTTCAAGGAGCTCCCACACTTCAACGGTGTTCGTCTTTCTCACTTCCACTTTTCTTTTCGGAAAAGTTTTAGGTTCCCCACTTTATTTTTTGTTTTTAACTTTTTAAAAGCACTTAACAGAAATAAATGACTCTCTAAAACTTTTGGGTTGTCTTCCTAGCAGCGCTTTCTTTAAAGCCATTAAGCTAGTCATATAGTGCTCAAGTAATGGATCCACCCGGATCCTATGGTATATCAAAGCCAATTTTAATTAGAAACGATTTGTAATTTAGTAGTGAGCACAAAGTAACATATATCATGTAACATTGAAGTCTAACGCTCTTCCTATGCATCGGCGTATCATAAAAGAACAATTCATGCACACAAAGTAAAGGCCCACTGGTGCACGTCGGCCCTAAACAAATGATTTTTAACCCCTTTCCACGACGGCATATGGAACAGTCTCCAAGTGAGTGTGGGCGATAGGGGGGTCCTTCCCACACGACCCAGAAACTGTCGGGGATAGGGAGCCTTGATGCATACAATTGTCCCTGTATAACCATTTCCGATATCTCGAATATCCCAAACGCTTCATCCTTGCCACTCGCTTGTGCTCGCATTGCCATTACAGTCGGAGTTTTGTGGTTCTGCCTAAAACCAGGTAGATTCCAGGCACGGCAGTTTTCTAGGCAGATTCTAGGCACAGGAGATTTATGATGCATGGCACATCACAAACAGTTCATGATTATAAACCGTCTATCATAGGTAGACAATCACACACATTTAGCTTTCCCGCACCGTATGTGATAGTGTCTGACATCACACATGCTTTGCAAATGGCAACTGTGTGCATGCTTGCACACATTTCCTCTCTATGAACCGTCTCGGATTATGGTGTATATCGCAAACATTTGTTTTTTACCAACCGTGTGTGCTGTAATGACCTGCACAACGTAATTTTTCCCTAATTTAGTTGCCGCTATTTAAAATTGTACCTAATTTAAACTTGAAACTAGGCTATAGCTTTATTCATATCCATCAGGTTCAAACAGCCAATGCATTATTCAATTCACAGGTACATATGTTTAAGAATCACAGAAGCACCAAATAAATAATGATGTACCAGGGTTCTATACTTGCACTATTACAGATGGTAAAGAAAGAGGCGACAGACATTCAAGTTACTGAACAAGGTGAAGCGGAATGGCCCTATTGTGCTCTCCTAGATGCAGAAGGCATGCAGGACTCTAGTCCAACCCCTTGTGATGGCCGACCGCCAATCATGTAGTTTGAGAGGTAATCTTGAGTAAACTGCTTCAGGATCTAATGCAAAAGATAAAATATTCAGATATTGTCATCTAACACAACTCATTACGGGCAGTAAAAAGAAGGCTACAGGCTTCTTACTTACCATCCCGCAGTTCACTTTGTCTTGCATAAAGTGTAAACAAATAGTTTGATTGACATCTTTTGACCCATTTTAGTAACAATCTTTATCAGTTTCCTCACTTGATGCTGGTTCATGAATTCTCATTGCCCCATACGCAGAAAGGGTCGAAGTGTGGATCTTTGGCAATGATATATGTACCTAAAAGCACCAAGTTAATATTAGAAGCTAAACAACAATTGAAAAATGATGTCGTACAACACTCCATCCATCCCATTATATAAGATTTTATTACATGTATATCTAGACATCATCAGAACATTAAGGTAACACTCTTCCTTGTTGCTATGTAGCCTGGGATTGTGTATTTAGTCATTCAGTACAATGCATGTTGCTAAACAACAATTGAAAAATGAAACGGCATGTTAACTGCAATATCCTTAACAGCAACCAAATATCGTAATTCATAGTGGTATTGTTGAAACTGTTATTGATGAAATTGAACTGCACAACAAATAGTTGCGCATATAGAGCAACGCATTGTGAAGAACTGAAATAAACAAGTCATAAGGACATCTCTAGGCAATCCTTAAAAAGTTAAAGGACTAAAACCCTTAGTGGATATATATATATATACTCCAGCAATTTTTGGCCTTTTCTAGTCGATCCCCTAAACTTAAGGTTGTAAACTTCAATTTGATCAAGTTCAAAACAGGTTCAACCAAAAGTAGCATGCATTCAAACATAAACATAGATAGTTTTGCATAACCGAACATAAAACATAAATTTAAACTAAGCTAAACTACTTTCGGTCGAAGTAGAGGTCGAGCCAATCCTTCCTCATCATGTACGGTGTGCCGCGAGCCGGGTCCGGGCCAATACCGTCGTCGGGGTCGTTGGGGAAGGCACTCCTCCACTCGCCGATGTCGATCTCCTTGTCCCCGGGGCCCACCTCGACACCCTCCATGCCGTCGCCGCCGCCGCCTTCGACCTCGTTGTGAAAGGAGAGCAGGATAACCTTGCCACCCTCTGTGCCGCCGTCCTCGCCGCCTTCGACCTCGTCATTGGAGGAGAGCGTGATAACCTCACCACCCTCCGCACCGGCAAAGATCGCCCGCTCCGCCTCCACGAGCTTCGGGTGCTGTCGGCGGAGCTCTTGCATGTAGGCCTCGTCGGTGGCCTTGGCCTCGAGACGCTCCCACGCCCCGCGGTCCTCCCGCGCCATAGCCGAGCTCATCACCCCTGGCTCCGGCGGAACGAGGTGGACTGGACGTGTGCTGAAGGGAAATTGAGCCTAGTCGCCGTGCCTTGGTAGCGGACCTGCCAGCAATCGTACTCCATGGCCACGAGCTCGGCCGTGTAAAAGCTATCGAGCCACCGGCGGGTGTGGGTCTCTCGATCTGTAATCTCGGCGACCCACGTCCCCCACCGCCGATGCCAGACCCCGAAGTAGGACTTTGTAGGCTGCCGGGTTTGGGGGAGGATGGGGAAGTCCTTGAACCGGCGTAGGGGCACGGCAGCGGGTGGATCAGGGGACCGGCAACGGCGGATCGGGCCCGCGGAGGACAACGGGGACACCTGGCGGCCACCTCGCCGGCGTCGGGCGAAAAGGCCGTGATAAACCTCTTTTTGTCCATTGTCTACTCAAGCTCCCCGGCACACAGGCATAGGTTGAGGATGGAGGCACCGGCGATGGTGGTGACCTACCAATGGTTTCGAGGGTTGTGTGTGTCTGTGTGAGCGGAGGTTGTGTTTGAGGAAATACTGCGGCAACTGAAAATTTTACTAGGCGGGAGTAACAAGGCGGGGCTACTGAAAATTTGGATTAAGGGCGAGCAGATAGTTTTGAGATTGTGAGGGATGCAGAGGCGGGAGTAAAATGTCGGGGCTACTGGAAATTTGAATCAAGGGACTGAAGCAGAGCGGGAGTAATAGACATCGCACACGGTCCGCACATACTAATCGTGTGCTATCAAACATTAAAACCTTCCAGGCGGTAGATATTTTCGAGATTGCAAGGGATGCAGAGGTGGGAGTTTTGGGGGAGCGAGCTAGTGTGCTTGACATGCCGGATGTGGACTGTAGCCGACGCACCTTCTCGCATAAGCCATAGGCGTACTATACACTGATGGTGCTCCAAGATATCTTGTACTATATCTCACACGGTTGGTGAGAATAAACTGTGTGGGATCTACTTGATTTGATTTACAAAATGGGGTCATAGCGGCAATGGACGGTGTTCGAACTGCTAGACCTTTTATCTGCAATGAACATGCAACTGTATGTGTGTCGTAAGAGAATTAGAATTATTCAGGGTTCATTTGGACATTTCATACATTAAACTGGTTTTCGAGCCATTTCAGGTGCACAATTCAAAATTAAACTACATGCACATGCTCCGGTGAATACAAATTGGTTAAAAAACAAATATGTGTCCTTCAATGCATGCTTAGGTCCCATGGAAGAAATGGGAATGAATTTTTCGTGGTTTGTTTGGCCTTTTCTATACATTAACTGGGTTTTCTATGCATTTTATGTGCATAATTCAAATTTGAACTACAAGGACATGCTCCAATGCACCAAAGTTGGTTGAAAAATCACATGTGTGTCCTTGGGTGAATTTCTAGGTCCCATGCAAGAGATGGGAATGAAATTTAAACACCATGGCACTATTGATTGCCCGCAAAACGTTGAAATGATTGGTTTTTAAATTCTCGTAAATCCAAAACTCAGCTGAAATTCATGAAACTTGGTGATACGTCTCCAACGTATCTATAATTTCGATTGCTCCATGCTATATTATCTACTGTTTTGGACTATATTGGGCTTTATTTTCCACTTTTATATTATTTTTGGGACTAACCTATTAACCGGAGGCCCAGCCCAGAATTGCTGTTTTTTGCCTATTTCAGTGTTTTGGATAAACAGAATATCAAACGGAGTCCAAACGGAATAAAATATTCGGAAACGTGATTTTCTCACCGAACGTGATCCAGGAGACTTGGACCCTACTGCAAGGGATCAAAGAGGCGGTCACGAGGGTGGGGGGCGCCCCCCCCTAAGGCGTGCCCCCTGCCTCGTGGGCCCCTCGGTGCTCCACCGACGTACTCCTTCCTCCTATATATACACATGTACCCCCAGACGATTAGAACAGGAGCCAAAAACCTAATTCCACCGCCGCAACTTTCTGTATCCAGGAGATCCCATCTTGGGGCCTGTTCCGGAGCTCCACCGGAAGAGGGCCGTCATCACGGAGGGCTTCTACATCATCATAGCCTCTCCGATGAAGTGTGAGTAGTTTAACTCAGACCTTCGGGTCCATAGCTAGTAGCTAGATGGCTTCTTCTCTCTCTTTGAATCTCAATACATAGTTCTCCCCCTCTCTCGTGGAGATCTATTCGATGTAATCTGCTTTTTGTGGTGTGTTTGTTGAGACCGATGAATTGTGGGTTTATGATCAAGTCTATCTATGAATAATATTTGAATCTTCTCTGAATTATTTTATGCATGATTGGTTATCTTTGCAAGTCTCTTCGAATTATCTGTTTGGTTTGGCCAACTAGATTGGTAGTTCTTGCCATGGGAGAAGTGCTTAGCTTTGGGTTCAATCTTGCGGTGTCCTTACCCAGTGACAGAAGGGGCAGCAAGGCATGTATTGTATTGTTGCCATCGAGGATAACAAGATGGGGTTTATTTCATATTGCATGAATTTATCTATCTACATCATGTCATCTTGCTTAAGGCGTTACTCTGTTTTCAACTTAATACTCTAGATGCATGCTGGATAGCGGTCGATGAGTGGAGTAATAGTAGTAGATGCAGATTCGTTTCGGTCTACTTGTCACGGACGTGATGCCTATATACATGATCATGCCTAGATATTCTCATAATTATGCATAATTCTATCAATTGCTCGACAGTAATTTGTTCACCCACCATAGAATAATTATGCTCTTGAGAGAAGCCACTAGTGAAACCTATGGCCCCCGGCTCTATTCTCATCATATCAATCTCCATCACTTTTACATTGTTTTACTATTTACTTTGCCTTTACTTTTTACTTTGCATCTTTATATCAAAAATACCAAAAATATTCTATCTATCAGATCTCACTCTCATAAGTGACCATGAAGGGCTTGACAACCCCTAATCGCGTTGGTTGCGAGTAGCTATCGCTTTGTGCAGGTACGAGGGACTTGAGCGTGGGCTCCTACTGGATTGATACCTTGGTTCTCAAAAACTGAGGGAAATACTTACGCTAGTCTACTGCATCATCCCTTCCTCTTCAGGGAAAACCAACGCAAGCTCAAGACGTAGCAAGAAGGATTTCTGGCGCCATTGCCGGGGAGTCTACGCAAAAAGTCAACATACCAAGTACCCATCACAATCCCTATCTCTCGCATTACATTATTTGCCATTTGCCTCTCGTTTTCCTCTCCCCCCCAATTCACCCTTGCCATTTTATTCGCCCTCTCTCTCTATCCTCCCTCTCTGTTTGCCTCTTTTGTCCGCTTGCTTTTTGTTTGCTCGTGTGTTAGATTGCTTGTTTGTCGCGATGGCTCAAGATACAACCAAATTGTGTGACTTCACCAATACCAATAATAATGATTTCCTTAGCACCCCGGTTGCTCCTCTTACCGATGTTGAATCTTGTGAAATTAATACTACTTTGTTGAATCTTGTTATTAAAGATCAATTCTCCAGCCTTCCTAGTGAAGATGCCGCTACTCATCTGAATAGCTTCGTTGATTTATGTGATATGCAAAAGAAAAAAGATGTCAATAATGATGTCATTAAACTGAAGTTATTTCCTTTTTCGCTTAGAGATCGTGCTAAAGCTTGGTTTTCGTCTTTGCCTAAGAATAGTATTGATTCATGGAACAAGTGCAAAGATGCTTTTATCTCTAAGTATTTTCCTCCCGCTAAGATAATCTCTCTTAGAAACGATATTATGAACTTTAAACAACTTGATCATGAAGATGTTGCACAAGATTGGGAGAGAATGAAATTAATGATACGTAATTGCCCTACTCATGGTTTGAATTTGTGGATGATTATACAAAAATTTTATGCCGGATTGAATTTTGCTTCTAGAAATCTTCTAGATTTGGCCGCGGGAGGCACTTTTATGGAAATCACTTTAGGAGATGCTACTAAAATCCTAGATAATATTATGGTTAATTATTCTCAATGGCATACTGAAAGAACTTCTAATAAAAAAGTGCATGCGATCGAGGAAATTAATGTGTTGAGTGGAAAGATGGATGAACTTATGAATCTATGGATGTGAATTTTGTTGGTAGGAATAATTTTGGTAACAACGCTTATAGAGGGAATTTTAATCCTAGGCCATATCCTAGTAATCCTTCTAATAATTATGGGAATTCCTACAACAACTCTTATGGAAATTATAATAAGATACCCTCTGATTTTGAATCTAATATTAAAGAATTTATTTCTTCGCAAAAGAATTTTAATGCTATGATTGAAGAAAAATTTCTTAAGATTGATGATTTGGCTAGGAACGTTGATAGAATTACTCTTGATGTTGATGCTTTGAAACTTAGATCTATTCCACCTAAGCATGATATTAATAAGTCCCTGAAAGCCATGAGAATTTCAATTGATGGGTGTAAAGAAAGAACCGCTAGGATGCGTGCTTCCAAAGATGCCTTTATTAAAGCATGTTCTTCCAATTCTTATGAAAATCAAGATGAAGATCTAAAAGTTATTGATGTGTCTCCTATTAAATCTTTATTTTGCAATATGAATCTTGATGAAACTGAATATGATCTTCCTTTACCTAGAAGGCATTCTAAAAATTCGGAGTATTTAGATCTTAATGATGAAATTGATGAAAGTGGGAATGCAAGAAATAAAAATCTAGATGTTGCTAAACCCACTATATTGGATTTCAAGGAATTTAATTATGAAAATTGCTCCTTGATTGATTGTATTTCCTTGTTGCAATCCGTGCTAAATTCTCCACATGCTTATAGTCGAAATAAAGCCTTTACCGAACATATTGTTGATGCCTTGATGCAATCTTATGAAGAAAAACTTGAGTTGAAAGTTTGTATCCCTAGAAAACTCTATGATGAGTGGGAACCAACTATTAAAATTAAAGTTAAAGATCATGAGTTTTATGCTTTGTGTGATTTGGGTGCTAGTGTCTCTACTATTCCCAAGACTTTGTGTGGTTTACTAGATTTCCGTAATTTTGATGATTGCTCTCTAAACTTGGATCTTGCGGGTTCCACTATTAAGAAACCTATGGGAAGAATTAATGATGTTCTTATTGTTGCAAATAGGAATTATGTGTAACACCCCAAGACCGATGTGCCAGGTGTCCTCTAGTTATTCGTTGTTGTTGCGTTGTCATTGCTTGCGTGTTGTGCATTGCATCATCATGTTTTCAAAACTTGCATTAGTCTGGGTCTCCTAGTTCCTTCCGTTGTCCGTTCTGAGCCCAGACACACTTGCACGCGCCCGCGGCATGTCCGGAATAGTATTTTATAAGTGGCCATAAAATATTCTCGGAATGGGATGAAAGTTGGCATGCGGTGTTGTTTTATTGTCAGTAGACCGCCTGTCAAGTTTCATCGCATTCGGAGTCCGTTTGATGCCCAACGATTAAATATAGCGGCAATATAGCCGGTCTAACGTCGGACGTTTTCGGTCTCCGGAAACAGTCGCCGGGCCTCCCTCTCTTCTCTTCTCTCAGCTCGAGACCGTCTACACAGCCCACTACCTACCGCCAGATCCAACCTAAGCTCTCTCGTCAACCCGCGGTCCTCCTCGCGCGCGCGTCCGATAGCTGTCCCGAACCCGACCCGGACTGTCGCCACCGTTGGGTCCGGATCATCCCCAAACATCTACAAAATATCTCCGTTTTCTTATTTGGGCGCCCTAGCCTATTTATCCGGGACCGTCCGGTTTTGATCGAGTGATCCAAATTTCCCTGTTTTCTCTATTTATAGTCCAACCTCATATCTAATCTAGACTAACCCTAAAACCTAGGAGGTTTGTCCCATCCCTTCGCCGCCGCCACTTGTCCTCGGAATCCTCCCCGATCTCATTGTCCAACCACGCACAGCCAAGGCTCCACCTTCTCGATCCCCATCAAGCCTCCACCAATCCATCCAACTGCTTCGGCCCGAGAGCCTCGCTCGACCCCGAGCGCCACAATCGGCCGGCGACCTCGCCGGAGTTCTACCGGAACCACCAGGCCAGATCCTCGTGGCCCTCTTTTTCCGTTCCCTCGTCCCTGCAAATATCTCTTCCTAATCCCTCATCTCTCTGTACCTGAATAGGAGACCAGCGCCATGGAAGCCTCCCGATGGACCCCGGCCTCCTCTTCGCCTCGTCGGTGCACGCCATAAGGTCGCCGTCACGTTTTTCTCCTCCTCCTTTCCCTTTATTTTTCTCTCTCGTGCTCTCTCTCTAATCCTTCTCCCTCTCCATGTGTTTGCCTTCTCTGCCAGGATCCACCTCAAGCGATGGCCAGCCTGAGCCGCCCTTCTCCCTCCGCCTTGCCCGCTCGCCGGAGCTCGTGCACTGCTCTACGTCGCGCCGCCGTGCCTGCTGGCCCTGTCGTGCTGCTCGGCTTCTCCCAGTCGCCCGTTGACCGAGAGCATGATCATCTCGAGCTGGTCCCCTGCCTCCTCGTCAGTCACGTCGTCGGTGGCCAAGGCCACAAGGACCCCCCCCCTCAATGGTGCAACGTCGCCGGCCACTTCTCCGAGCAGAGCCGCCGGATCCAGCCGTCGCCTGCGTCCGCCTCGTCCTCCATCGCCTGGAGCCGCTAGAACCGCGTCAAGTCCCATCGCCGTGCCCCTGTTCGCCTGCCCGGAGCCCCGCGTCCCCGCCTCTGTCCGGCCATCCACATCGCCGGTGCACTCAGCAGATGAGCCCGGCCGCGCCAGAGTCCATCACCTGCTCGCCGCTGTTCTGCTTCACGCTGTGCCGCCATGCCCGGTGTGCCCTGTCGAGCTACTCTGCTTCGCCCGCTCAAACCCCTTGACCGCGCTACGGCTGCGAGCGACCGCCAGTGGGCTTCCCAGATCCAGCCGGCCCAGTGCCTCCCTTGCCAGCCCCTCTCCTCACCGACTGGGCTTGGCCCATGGTGAGAACACCCCTGGCGCCCCACCCTTTTTTCCTGTTGTTGGGCCAGCAGATCCGGCCCAGTATCTATTTTTTGAGGATCTGCGAATTTAGCTATTATCCCAGGTTTTGCAGTTTTATAGAAAACCCCTTACACAACATGCATATAATAACTCACAAACGGTGCATCATTTTAAAACAAACTTTATATGAAAGATGCTTAGAATTTTGTGAAGTTTCATAATATGTCATTTCCATACATGTTCAAAATGTTTAAAATGCTGTTTTTTTAAATTTGCTTAAATAACTTGCTAAAATGCTTTAATTCATAACTAAATAACAGTAGCTCCAAACCTAACAAACTTTATATGTAAATGGGGTAGAAAAATGCATAGTTTAACTTGGTGGCATCACTTTGCTTGTTTAACAAATCTAAAATATGGTTTAGGATAGAATAGTACCAAATCCTTAAATTGCACATGGGGATTTTTCCGGACTTGTTGTTTGTTGTTCCGGCCTCATTTAAACTTGACTAGATAGGTAGTTTTACTTTGCTTCACCCTCTTGCCATGTTTAACAACATTTAATATTGTTGGGTACATAAACGAGATCGAACAAAATAACTTGAATGTGGTGTTTCGTCAATATGCAACGGGGTTGCATGTTGAGCTCCACTTAATTTGTAGGATTGTTTGTGCATTTTGCCATGCCATGCTTCATTTAACCGGACATGCATCATACTTGACTGTGCATCATGCCATGTTTATGTGATGGTTGTTTAGTATGTTGTCTGCTTTCTTTCCGGTGTACTTCTTCTCAGTAATCCGGTAACGTCGTGTTGTGAGGATTCGTTCGACTACGTCCGTGTGTCTTCTTCGTGGGCTCGTCCTTCTTCCTTGTGGGATCTCAGGCAAGATGACCATACCATCGAAATCACTTCTATCTTTGCTTGCTAGATGCTCGCTCTTTTGCTATGCCTATGTTGCGATACCTACCACTTGCTTATCATGCCTCCCATATGGTTAAGCCAAGGCTCTAACCACCTTGTCCTAGCAAATCGTTGTTTGGCTACGTTACCGCTTTGCTCAGCCCCTCTCATAGCATTGCTAGTTGCATGTGAAGATTGGAGTTTGCTCCTTGTTGGAACATGATTATTGTTGGGATATCACAATATCTCTTATTTAATTAATGCATCTATATACTTGGTAAAGGGTGGAAGTCTCGGCCTTATGCCTGGTGTTTTGTTCCACTCTTGCCACCCTAGTGTCCGTCATATCGGTGTTATGTTCCGGATTTTGCGTTCCTTACATGGATGGGTTATAATGGGAACCCCTTGATAGTTCGCCTTGAATAAAACTCCTCCAGTAATGCCCAACATTGGTTTTACCATTCACCACCTAGCCTTTTCTTTTCCCTTGGGAGTCGTGCTCCTGAGGGTCATCATTATTTTACCCCCCCACCCCCCCGGGGCCAGTGCTCCTCTGAGTGTTGGTCCAAACTAGAGCCCCTTGCAGCGCCACCTCGGGGAAACTCGAGGTCTGGTTTTAGTTGTACGGACTGCTCATCTGAGTGTGCCCTGAGAACGAGATATGTGCAGCTCCTATCGGGATTTGTCGGCACATTTGGACGGTGTTGCTGGACTTGCTTTACCATTGTCGAGGATGTCTTGTAACCTGGATGCTGAGCCTAATCGGATTGTCTTGGGAGAACCGCGTCAAGTCCCGTCGCCGCGCCCCTGTTCGCCTGCCCAGAGCCCCGCGTCCCCGCATCTGTCCGGCCATCCACATCGCTGGCGCACTCAGCAGATGAGCCCTGCCGCGCTGGAGTCCATCACCTGCTCGCCGCCGTTCTGCTTCACGCCGTGCCGCCATGCCCGGTGCGCCCTGTCGAGCTACTCTGCTTCGCCCGCTCGTACCCGTTGACCGCGCTGCGGCTGCAAGCGACCGCCAGTGGGCTTCCCAGATCCAGCTGGCCCAGTGCCTCCCTTGCCAGCCCCTCTCCTCACCGACTGGGCTTGGCCCATGGTGAGAACACCCCTGGCGCCCCACCCTTTTTTCTCTGTTGTTGGGCCAGCAGATCCGGCCCAGTATCTATTTTTTGAGGCTCTGCGAATTTAGCTATTATCCCAGGTTTTGCAGTTTTACAGAAAACCCCTTAAACAACATGCACATAATAACTCACAAACGGTGCATGATTTTAAAACAAACTTTATATGAAAGATGCTTAGAATTTTGTGTAGTTTCAGAATATGTCATTTCCATCCATGTTCAAAACGTTTAAAATGCTGTTTTTTTAATTTGCTTAAATACCTTGCTAAAATGCTTTAATTCATAACTAAATAACCGTCGCTCCAAACCTAACAAACTTTATATGTAAATGGAGTAGAAAAGGCATAGTTTAACTTGGTGGCATCACTTTGCTTGTTTAACAACTCTAAAATATGGTTTAGGACAGAACAGTACCAAATCCTTAAATTGCACATGGGGATTTTTCCGGACTTGTTGTTTGTTGTTCTGGCCTTATTTAAACTTGACTAGATAGGTAGTTTTACTTTGCTTCACCCTCTTGCCATGATTAACAACATTTAATATTGTTGGGTACATAAACGAGATCAAACTAAATAACTTGAATGTGGTGTTTCGTCAATATGCAACGGGGTTGCATGTTGAGCTCCACTTAATTTGTAGGATTGTTTGTGCATTTTTCCATGCCATGCTTCATTTAACCGGACATGCATCATACTTGACTGTGCATCATGCCATGTTTATGTGATGGTTGTTTACTATGTTGTTTGCTTTCTTTCTGGTGTACTTCTTCTCGGTAATCCGGTAACGTCGTGTTGTGAGGATTCGTTCGACTACGTCCATGTGTCTTCTTCGTGGGCTCGTCCTTCTTCCTTGTGGGATCTCAGGCAAGATGACCATACCCTCGAAATCACTTCTATCTTTGCTTACTAGATGCTCGCTCTTTTGCTATGCCTATGTTGCGATACCTACCACTTGCTTATCATGCCTCCCATATGGTTAAGCCAAGGCTCTAACCACCTTGTCCTAGCAAACCGTTGTTTGGCTACGTTACCGCTTTGCTGAGCCCCTCTTATAGTGTTGCTAGTTGCAGGTGAAGATTGGAGTTTGCTCCTTGTTGGAACATGATTATTGTTGGGATATCACAATATCTCTTATTTAATTAATGCATCTATATACTTGGTAAAGGGTGGAAGGCTCGGCCTTATGCCCGGTGTTTTGTTCCACTCTTGCCGTCCTAGTTTCCGTCATATCGGTGTTATGTTCCCGGATTTTGCGTTCCTTACGCGGTTGGGTTATAATGGGAACCCCTTGACAGTTCGCCTTGAATAAAACTCCTCCAGCAATGCCCAACATTGGTTTTACCATTCGCCACCTAGCCTTTTCTTTTCCCTTGGGAGTCGCGCTCCTGAGGGTCATCATTATTTTACCCCCCCTCCCCCCGGGGCCAGTGCTCCTCTGAGTGTTGGTCCAAACTAGAGCCCCTTGCAGCGCCACCTTGGGGAAACTCGAGGGCTGGTTTTAGTTGTACGGATTGCTCATCTGAGTGTGCCCTGAGAACGAGACATGTGCAGCTCCTATCAGGATTTGTCGGCACATTCGGGCGGTGTCGCTGGACTTGTTTTACCATTGTCGAGGATGTCTTGTAACCTGGATGCCGAGCCTGATCGGATTGTCTTGGGAGAAGGAATATCCTTCGTTGACCATGAGAGCTTGTGATGGTCTAAGTTGGGACACCCCTGCAGGGATTTGAACTTTTGAAAGCCGTGCCCGCGGTTATGGGCAGATGGGAATTTGTAATGTCTGGTTGTGGAAAACCTGAAACTTAACTTAATTAAAATGCACCAACCGCGTGTGTTACTGTGATGGTCTCTTCTCGGCGGAGTCCGGGAAGCGAACACGGTGTTGGAGTAATGCTTGACGTAGGTTGTTCTAGGATCACTTCTTGATCATAGTTGTTCGATCGTGCTTTTGCCTTCTCTTCTCGCTCTCATTTGCGCATGTTAGCCACCAAATATGCTAGCCGCTTGCTGCAGCTCCACCTCATACCTTTTACCTTACCCATAAGCTTAAATAGTCTTGATCGCGAGGGTGTGAGATTGCTGAGTCCCCGTGACTCACAGATACTTCCAAAACCAGCTTGCAGGTGCCGATGATACCGTGCAGGTGATGCAACCAAGCTCAAGGAGGAGCTTGATGAAGATCGTGTTCGTTATGTTCCGTTTCTAGTTGATCAGTAGTGGAGCCCAGTTGGGACGATCGGGGATCTGTAGCATTTGGGGTAGTCTTGTTTTATTTTGGTTCCGTAGTCGGACCTTGAGTGTATTTGGTTGATGTAATGCTTTATTCATGTACTGTGTGAAGTGGCAATTGTAAGCCAACTATGTATCCTTTTCCCTTATGTATTACATGGGTTGTGTGAAGATTACCTCACTTGCGACATTGCTTTCAACGCGGTTATGCCTCTAAGTCGTGCTTCGACACGTGGGAGATATAGCCGCATTAAGGGTGTTACAAGTTGGTATCAGAGCCTTCCCCAACTTAGGAGCCCCCCTTCTTGATCGAATCGCTGGCGTTATTGAGTCTAGAAATGTTTTGAGTCTTTTAGGAATTATATATATCGGAGAGTTAGGACTTATTTTTACTCCCCAATCCCTTCGTCTCTCTGGTGAGGCATCCTGACGTAGAGTTTTGACTCTTCTCTTCTCAAATTTCACTAAAAAAATTTAGGATCACGCGGGTATCTTGGAATCGTTCCGATGGTTTTGTGACGAGAACATTGTTCTTGGTGCCTCTTGTCATTTAGGGGTTGTGGCTGTGTCCCGGGGAGTTAAGCTCCGAGGTGTTGTCGTCACAATTTTATCGTTGCAATTCTGGAATACCTGAGTTTAGTTTCGCCGACATCGAAAATCTCTTTTATGCAGTTGTTGGTGAGATAACCTCGACGCCACCCAGTACTAGGGCCGGAGTTCGGGAGTATTGCCATAACTCGTATAACGGATGCTTTTCGAAGGTTGAGGTAGACGATTTCCGAAGGTTTCTTCGTTAGGTGTTGAAGGATGGATATAGCTGGATGTAGGATTTGCTAGTTTTGGGTGAGATATTATGCTTCCCCTGTATCCCCAACACTCGATTGCATAACCGGAAAGTTTCGGGAGTTTATAAGTGGGAATTCAAGTAGCTCCTAGGATTTCTTTCCGACAGATGTATGATTTGAAATTGGGGTTCGACGTCTAGTGGTCCGCCTATTCACAGTTGGTTTTACAGTGGTCTCGTTGTGTATTAAAGAGTCCTTGGCTATGCCGACTCGGGGATGCTTCGTATGTCATGTGCATTGCCTTGTACATGATGGTGCTGTACGATCGAGCCCGTGTAGGCCCCACCATGAAACTTCGGACGAAATCTCTATCATATGTTTGTTCCGGCTTATTCTGCAAGCCAATCCTTGTTTTTTTTTGAGTTGTGGTATTCGAGTTGCTTCAAAGTCAAATGTTGATTCCATACCTTTCCTAAGTGGTGTTCTCATATTTCTATGTGGATACTAATCCTTCTTGATCATCGAGATTGTCATGTCAATCCTTTCAACCGGCGTGTTTCTCTTCAAGTGGATCCGATCATTTCAACATCAGCAAGATCAATTATCATTTCTTCTCAACAGTGTTTGTTTCATCCGTCCCAAGTTGCCTTTGTTTTCCCACCCTCCCACCCTTTTCCTTCAACGAATCAGATTTCTAAATCAACTATCCATTTTATTCATGTGAAGTCTCTCCATTCTTTTCTATCAATATTCTTATCCGGTGATTCTCATGAAGATTCTAACGGAGCTTCAAGTTCATCATTATTTGTTCTTTTTCTTCCCCGGTGGATTCAAGTCAAGCTTTGTTGATCTTATCCTTCCTTCGTTTCAAATGTCTTCTCTTGCCGGTGCACCTCATAATCATCCACCTCTTGCTATTCTATTATTCCGGAGTGCTAAAGATATCTCAGAAGGTGTAGAGACCAGACCTCAAATAGTCTGATCTCTATGCTCTGGTGTCATCCCTGGATCAGTAATGCTGACACCACACGGTACTCGGAGGATTTATAGCAGAGTAGCAATCACACACTTATTACATCGAGTGTCTCCATAGAGAACTTATTACAATAAATATGGCTTAAGGCCATCTAATAATGATAACAGCGGAAGGCTTGGAAGAAAGTGAGTCCATCAACTCCAACGGCATCACTGAGAATAGAACCACGACCTAAAACTCCTTAATCATCGTCTGAAAAGTCTGCAACATTAACGTTGCAGCCCGAAAACGGGTCAGCACATGGAATATGCTGGCAATGTAACACATAGAGAGTAATGGAATGAAACAGCTATACTATATGCATATTTGGCTGGTGGAAAACTCTATGGTTACAGTATTGCGTAAAGCCAATTTTTCCCTACTTCAAAGGAATAGATTTATTTAACTATCATGGTAGTTGTTAAACATTGAGAATGGTTGACAGCATTCTCAATCCCAATTAAGCATCATCATTAAACAAAACCCAACAAAATTAATTTAGAGTAACATGTTGAGATTCACATGATAATCCAGGTACTAGATACTCAAGATGTCCATAACCGGGGACACGGCTAATCATGATTAGTTTATACACTCTGCAGAGGTTTGCGCACTTTTCCCCACAAGACTCGATCGCCTCCATTTGGTTTCTCGCACTACATGGTGTTTGAGAAGACGGATGACCGAGACATAGTCTTTCAGAAGCGCTAGCACCTTACGATGGATAGACCATTACACCTACTTTCCTCTACATCTACTAGTCTACCCTATAAGAGTTCGCACGACTTAATCAACTATGCTAAAGCCCATAATAGCTTGTGGCTGCACACGGAAGTTTCTAGTATGAAAAATCTGATGGTCCCTTTGAGCCTGGGTGGCGGTCCATAAAAAACAGGCAATCCTGGTCTACCCAGGTGCCTAGACAGGCAATCCTGGAATAACCAGGTACCTCAATCCACCCAGATGTGTGTTTAAGTTGCCACCCTAAGTAGACCATTAATTAACAATCTCACATCTGTCATGAATACTCTCAAAACCCAATCCACGTCTACGAGCATAGCATGGCACTATAAGCATAACGTAATAGTAACTTCCAAAGGTTTGATAATAAACAGGTAATAGGTACTACCTCATCTACTTCCCATCCCACAATTTAATTAGATCCTAACCATGCAATGTGTGAGGATTAATCTAATGCAATAAAACTGGGTAGTAGAAAAGGTATGATCAAAGTGTTACTTGCCTTGTTTATGATCCGCGAAACCTAGAGATTCGAAGTAACAGGCGGCGCACTCCGGGTATTCTATCGTAGACAAACAAACAAGCATACAATAAGTACTCATCTAATGCACGGGTAAAACTCAAATAAGAGATCTAACCAGAAGGTTCAATTTAAGAACTCCGGTTGGCAAAAAGAATCAAATCGAACGAAGCAACGAAAGTCAAACGGCCAAAGAAAACAACTTCATTCTACTAATCTGGATCTAGGGCAAATTTTACAGTAGCAAAATCTTGTTTAAGTTGGTTAAACGGATAGAGGGTTTCGTGACGAAACTCTAGGCGCTTGAATCGCCTGATTCCGATAAACGAGCGAAAAGTTATACTAAAACGAAAATCGGATCAGGAATCACGATCAGAAAAATCATGGATTTAATCCGAGAAAAAGAAAAACGACGAACGTTCGCTAAAACGAATGAACGGGCGAACGCTCACTATTTAAATAAACCGGAAAAACCGATCTATTAAAAAACCGAATCTAAAAAAACCGACGGAAAAACCGAATGGTTTTCGAAAAAAATAAAAAATAAAAAAACCGGGCACAGATTTTGAGGCGGCGGCGAACCTCGGGCGGCGTGCGGCGGCGGCGGCGGGCGGCCAGGCGGCGCGGCGGCGGCAGCGGCGGGCGGCGTCGGCTGCGGCGGCGGCGGGCGGCGGCGGCGGGGCGGCGGCGTCGCGGCGGCGGCGGCTTGGGGCTGGGGCGGCTAGGGTTTGCCCGGGTGGGCTGCCCCGGCTTATAAAGTCTGCCCGGGCCGGTGTCCCGGTCGGACACGGCCCGTAGGTCGATGCGCGTTTTTTTTACGCGCAGAAGAAAAATAAAAAGAAATACTAAACGGACTCCAAAAATTCTGAAATAAATTTTCACGGGCTTCTAAAATCAAGCCGCACAAGGTGAACATTTATTTGGGACCTAAATGCAATTTTGAAAAACGCACATTTTTCCTAAATTCAAATAAAACTCCGAAATAAAATCTTATTTGATTTTATTATTAAATCCTCAATATTTCTTTATTTTGGGAAAGTCATTTTATTCCCTCTCTCATATTTTTGTAATAGAAATAATTGATGATAAAATAAATAAAATCAAATGATCCTATTCTCAAAATTTGAGAAAACTCAAATATGAAAATAATGAAACCCCCAACTCTCTCCGTGGGTCCTTGAGTTGCTTAGGATTTCTAGGATCAACCAAAATGCAAAATAAAATATGATATGCAATGATGATCTAATGTATAACATTCCAAATTGAAAATTTGGGATGTTATAAACCTACCCCCCTTAAGATGAATCTCGCCCTCGAGATTCGGGTTGGCTAGAAAATAGTTGAGGGTGGTCCTTGAGCAAATCTTCCTCTCGTTCCCAGGTGGCTTCATCCTCCGTGTGGTGGCTCCACTGAACCTTGCAAAACTTGATAACCTTGCTGCAGGTAACTCGGCTGGCCAACTCGAGGATCTTAATTGGTTTCTCCTCGTAGGTCAAATCGTTATCCAACTGAATAGTTTCCAAAGGCACTGTGTCTCTCAAAGGTATGTCAGCCATCTCCGCGTGACACTTCTTCAACTGGGAAACGTGGAACACATCATGAACTCCTGACAATCCTTCGGACAATTCCAACTTGTATACCACTTCTCCCATACGCTCCAAAACTCAATATGGTCCTACAAATCGTGGCGCTAACTTCCCTTTAACTCCAAAACGCTTTGTTCCCCGAAGTGGAGATACTCGAAGATAAGCTCTATCTCCGACTTCGTAAGCTGTCTCCTTGCATTTAGAATCTGCATAACTTTTCTGCCTGGACTGGGCTATCTTGAGCCTATCGCGAATCAATTTCACCTTCTATTCAGACTCTTTAATCAAGTCAGGTCCAAACAACTGGCGGTCTCCAACTTCGTCCCACGATAACGGTGTCCTGCACCTCCTTCCGTACAAAGCTTTGAAAGGGGCCATCTTCAAACTGGTTTGGTAACTGTTGTTGTAAGAGAACTCTGCATATGGCAAATTATCGTCCCAACTAGATCCATAATCTAGCGCACAAGCTCTCAGCATATCCTCCAAAATCTGATTGACTCTCTCGGTCTGTCCATCTGTCTATGGATGAAAAGCTGTACTGAATTCTAGCCTGGTACCCAAAGTTTCGTGCAACTGCTTCCAGAACTTTGAGGTAAACTGGGTTCCTCTATCTGATATGATACTCCTTGGAACTCCATGCAAACATACGATCCTGGTCATGTATATCTTTGCCAACTTAGCACTGGTGTAAGTGGTCTTTACTGGGATGAAATGAGCTACTTTCATCAATCGATCGACTATAACCCAAATCGAGTCATAGCCTGAATGAGTCCTGGGTAATCCTGTGATAAAATCCATGCCTAGCTTATCCCACTTCCATTCGGGTATCGGCAATGGTTGTAACAATCTTGCTGGCTTCTGATGCTCTGCCTTTACTCTCTGACATACATCACAAACTGCTACATACTCCGCAATATCCTTCTTCATTCCGGTTCACCAGAAAATATCCTTCAGATCCAAATACATCTTGGTATTTCCTGGGTGAATCGAATATGGTGAATCGTGTGCCTCTTGCAGTATCAACTTCCTGATCTCCGGGTCATGGGGCACGTAAACGCGGTCTTCAAACCATAGGTATCATGCTCATCCTCACGAAATCCCTTAGCTTTTCCTTTGCTAAGTTTCTCCTTAATGGAGGAAATCTCTTTGTCAGTCCTCTGAGCTTCTCTGATTCTATCCATCAAAGTTGACTGAATCTCCAATGCTGCTACATAGCCTCTCGGAACTATTTCCAAACATAGTTCACGAAGATTTTCTGCTAACTCCCTTGGTATTTCTCCCGTCATTAATGTATTGACGTGGCTCTTACGGCTTAATGCGTCAGATACTACATTAGCCTTTCCGGGATGGTAATGCAATCTCATATCATAATCCTTGATGAGCTCCAACCATATCCTTTGTCTGAGGTTTAACTCCTTCTGTGTGAAGATGTATTTCGAACTCTTATGATCCGTGTACACCTCACAATGATTTCCAATCAGAAAATGTCTCCATGTTTTCAATGCATGCACTATGGCTGCTAACTCCAAATCATGTGTGGCATAATTCAACTCATGAGGTTTCAGTTGTCTTGAGGCATATGAAACAACTCTCCCTTCCTGCATAAGCACTGCTCCAAGTCCTCGACGTGAAGCGTCGCAATACACCTCATAATCTTTGGTCTGGTCTGGCAAAATCAACACTGGTGAGGTAACCAAGCGTTTCTTCAACTCCTGGAAACTAGCCTCACATTCCTCCGTCCATATGAACTTGGTATCTTTCTTCAACAACTCAGTCATAGGCTTCACAATCTTTGAGAAATTCTCAATAAATCTCTGGTAGTATCCTGCGAGTCCAAGAAAACTCCGGATCTCTCCAACTGTTGTTGGGGCTTCCCACTTGGTCACGGTATCAACTTTAGTGGGATCAACGGCTATACCTTCTCCAGATATAACGTGTCCGAGGAATCCTAGTTCCTTCAACCAAAACTCACATTTGCTGAACTTGGCATATAATTGATGTTCTCTGAGCTTTCCAAGTACTAGTCGCAAATGTTCCTTATGCTCCTCTTCATTCTTCGAGTAAACCAGGATATCATCAATGAACACTACGACGAACTTATCCAAAAACTCCATAAATACTTTGTTCATCATGTTCATAAAATAGGCAGGTGCGTTAGTCAGACCAAATGACATAATGGTATACTCGTACAGCCCATACCTGGTGGTAAAAGCTGTCTTAGGCATATCCTGTTCTCGAATCTTCAACTAGTGGTATCCTGATCGCAGATCGATCTTGGAAAATACCTTAGCTCCTTGCAATCGATCAAACAGATTATTGATCATTGGTAGTGGGTACTTGTTCTTGATCGTTACTTCATTCAATCCTCGATAATCAACAACCATCCTTAACGATCCATCCTTCTTCTCCACTAGAAGTATTGGCGATCCCCAAGGTGAAGAACTTGGGCGGATATATCCCTTATCCAGTAACTCCTTAATCTGCTTCTTAATTTCCACCAAATCCTTTGCTGGCATCCTATATGGTCTCTTTGATATTGGCCATGTGCCTGGCAATAGCTCAATCAAAAACTCAATATCTCTATCTGGTGGCATGCCTGGCAATTCTTCTAGAAATGCATCAGGGAAATCCCTTACCACTAGTACTTTCTCCTGCACAACTCCTGTTAGGCAATTTACTTGAGTCCTCTTTGGCACATGCCGGGATACATACTTGATCCTTCTCCCTTCTGGGGTGGTAAGCAAAATTGACTTACTAGCACATTCAATATCTCCCTCATACTTTGATAACCAATCCATGCCTAATATCACATCCAATCCTTGGGATTCCAATACTATTAGGTCTGAGGGAAAAACATAGTTACCAATCCTTAATGGTAACCGATCACACCATAGACTAGCCACATACTCTGCTCCAGGCGAGGTTACTAACATTGGTGACCTAAGGGCTTGGGTTGGTAGGTTATATACTTATTCACAAATCCCCTTGAGATGTATGAATATGATGCACTAGTATCAAAAAGAACGAGTGCAGTAAATGACTTAACCAAAAACTTACCTATTACTGCATCGGGCTGAGCTTCAACCTCCTCCACGCTAACGTGGTTCACCTGTCCCCTGTTGAAAGGGTTCGGCTTCTTCCCAGAACTTCCATTGCCATTTTGGCCTTCAGGACATTCATTGGCATAATGTCCGGTCTTCTGACACTTAAAGCAAGTGACTTGACTCAGGTCCTTCTTGGCTGGGGTTGATGGGTTGGTGCGATTCTGGCCGTTGCTTCCTCCATTGCCATTACCATTCTTGATGCAATTGTGATTGTGCGAGCTACCTCCTCCATGGGTATGCTGAAAATGTCCTCCCGGTCTAGGGGTAAAACGTGGCTTCTGCTGAGCTCCTGAAGTGTACTTCCCTTGTCCATACTTCCTCTTGCGATTCTCAATTTGCTGCTGCTTCCCTTCAATCATAAGAGCATGATCTACCAACTCCTGGTAGTTGTTGAAGGTTGCTACCATCAACTGCATGCTCAACTCATCATTCAGTCCTTCCAGAAACTTCTCCTGCTTAGCTGCATCCGTAGCAACGTCATCTGGTGCATAACGTGCTAACTTACTAAAATCCTCCACATACTGGCCAACTATCCGTCCCCCTTGGCGCAAGTTGCGAAACTCACGCTTCTTCATGGCCATAGCTCCTGCTGAAACATGTGTAGTATGAAAAGCCTGCTGAAATTGGTCCCATGTGACAGTGTCGACTGGGAACGTGGCTGTGAAATTCTCCCACCATGATGCTGCGGGTCCTTCTAGCTGATGTGCGGAAAACTTCACCTTCTCCGCATCTGTGCATCCTGCTGTGGTCAACTCCCTAGCTGTCTTGCGGAGCCAATCATCTGCTACTATCGGCTCGGTGCTACTGGAAAACACCAGCGGATTTAGCCTAAGAAAACGGGCTAAGTGGTCAGCCGGTGGTGGTGGTGGTGGTGGGTTGTTGTTGTTCCCCTGGTTTTGATTCTGGACTAGCAACTACATCAATGTGTTCTGCTGCTGGATCAACTGGGTGAGCTCCGGTGGAAAGGCAAATCCGGGGTCACGTCTCGGAGGCATCTGAGGGGTTTAGAAAAGATGAGATGTAAGAATAGAGGGGGTCTAAAGAGAAAACACTACCCATATGCACATGAGGCAAAAGCAAACAATTCACTTCATTCAATCAAACAAGGGCATACAATCGATCTATCTATCGCAACAAGTGCTCGGACTACTATATTTACATGGTGGACTACTACTACTGATGAGGTGGTCTACTAGAAATATTCTTCGGTTGTAGACTCCATGATATCTGCTCCAGCTTCATCAACATAGCCATCATCGCTACTATCTGGATCCGAATCGGTGCCGTCGATGATGATGTAGTCTTCCGGGCTAATCTCCTTGGGTTCTTCGTCTTCCTCTACTGGCGTAGGGCCTCCCATAAATATTCCAATCTTCTTGATCAGGTCGTCATTCTTCTCCACCAACACTTCAATTTCCTCTTCATAATCTTCACGTGTAGCCTTGAGTTCTTCCTCCAGTTCCTTGATTCTTGTCTTAGCCTTCTTCAGATCTATCATGTCGGCGCACATCTGGTTCTCCTGTCGTCGAATGTGCTGGTTTAACTCCTGGATAAAAGCTGCGATTGATCTATCCTTTCTGGTGCTGATCATCTCCCAGTGTTCATCTCGGCGCCCACAAATCTGGTAGATAGTATCCTTGAGATCCTTGCGGAAGACTTCTCCAATGCGTCCCATGGCGATGTGAGCTGCCATGCTCTTTCCTAGACTCCAAGTTGGTGCATCAAAAGAAAACTCTATGGGCTCAGTGACTGGCATGAACGTCCTTCCTGGAACTTGAACTTGAATCA
This sequence comes from Triticum urartu, assembly GCF_056163025.1. NCBI lineage: Eukaryota > Viridiplantae > Streptophyta > Magnoliopsida > Poales > Poaceae > Triticum > Triticum urartu. The sequence goes on along the minus strand of NC_141876.1, from coordinate 355,223,312 downwards.
TCTAGCGCTCTTCTTCAGGTAAAGTGGCTTTGTAGGTTCCTGTGAAGCTTGGTACTCCTATGTTCAGGTATCTAGTGACTTCCTTCAAGTGACTTCCAAAGGGTGTATCTTCATCCGGTTGCGTGAACTTGTTCCTTGCATCCGCCATCCTAAAAGAGTAGAAAAGATGAGAAGTCAGAAGTGGAGAGAGTGAAAAGTGATCTAGGTCTTTTAGCTTAGTGGTCGTGTCCTACAGTCAGCGTGTGCTCTGATACCATCTCTGTAGCGACCAGACCTCAAACAGTCTGATCTCTGTGCTCCGGTGTCATCCCTGGTTCAGTAATGCTGACACCACACAGTACTCGGAGGATTTATAGCAGAGTAGCAATCAGACACTTATTACATCGAGTGTCTCCATAGAGAACTTATTACAATAAATATGGATTAAGGCCATCTAATAATGATAACAGCGGAAGGCTTGGAAGAAAGTGAGTCCATCAACTCCAACGGCATCACTGAGAATAGAACCACGACCTAAAACTCCTTAATCATCGTCTGAAAAGTCTGCAACATTAACGTTGCAGCCCGAAAACGGGTCAGCACATGGAATATGCTGGCAATGTAACACATAGAGAGTAATGGAATGAAACAGCTATACTATATGCATATTTGGCTGGTGGAAAACTCTATGGTTATAGTTTTGCGTAAAGCCAATTTTTCCCTACTTCAAAGGAATAGATTTATTTAACTATCATGGTAGTTGTTAAACATTGAGAATGGTTGACAGCATTCTCAATCCCAATTAAGCATCATCATTAAACAAAACCCAACAAAATTAATTTAGAGTAACATGTTGAGATTCACATGATAATCCAGGTACTAGATACTCAAGATGTCCATAACCGGGGACACGGCTAATCATGATTAGTTTATACACTCTGCAGAGGTTTGCGCACTTTTCCCCACAAGACTCGATCGCCTCCGTTTGGTTTCTCGCACTACATGGTGTTTGAGAAGACGGATGACCGAGACATAGTCTTTCAGAAGCGCTAGCACCTTACGATGGATAGACCATTACACCTACTTTCCCCTACATCTGCTAGTCTACCCTGTAAGAGTTCGCACGACTTAATCAACTATGCTAGAGCCCATAATAGCTTGTGGCTGCACACGGAAGTTTCTAGTATGAAAAATCTGATGGTCCCTAAAAACAGGCAATCCTGGTCTACCCAGGTGCCTAGACAGGCAATCCTGGAATAACCAGGTACCTCAATCCACCCAGATGTATGTTTAAGTTGCCACCTTAAGTAGACCATTAATTAACAATCTCACATCTGTCATGAATACTCTCAAAACCCAATCCACGTCTACGAGCATAGCATGGCACTATAAGCATAACGTAATAGTAACTCCCAAAGGTTTGATAATAAACAGGTAATAGGTACTACCTCATCTACTTCCCATCCCACAATTTAATTAGATCCTAACCATGCAATGTGTGAGGATTGATCTAATACAATAAAACTGGGTAGTAGAAAAGGTATGATCAAAGTGTTACTTGCCTTGTTGATGATCCGCAAAACCTAGAGATTCAAAGTAACAGGCGGCGCACTCCGGGTATTCTATCGCAGACAAACAAACAAGCATACAATAAGTACTCATCTAATGCACGGGTAAAACTCAGGTAAGAGATCTAACCAGAAGGTTCAACTTAAAAACTCCGGTTGGCAAAAAGAATCAAATCGAATGAAGCAACGAAAGTCAAATGGCGAAAGAAAACAAATTCGTTCTACTAGTCTGGATCTAGAGCAAATTTTACAGTAGCAAAATCTTGTTTAAGTTGGTTAAACGGATAGAGGGTTTCGATACGAAACTCTAGGCGCTTGAATCGCCTGATTCTGATAAACGAGCGAAAAGTTATACTAAAACGAAAATCGGATCAGGAATCGCGATCAGAAAATCGCGGATTTAATCCAAGAAAAAGAAAAACAATGAACGTTCGCTAGAACAAACGAACGGGCGAACGATCACTATTTAAATAAACCGGAAAAACCGATCTATTAAAAAACTGAATCTAAAAAATCGACGAAAAAACCGAACGGTTTTTCAAAAAAAATAAAAAACCGGGCACGGATTTCGCGGCGGCGGCGAACCTCGGGCGGCGTGCGGCGGCGTCCGGCGGCGGCGGCGAGGCGGCGCGGCGTCGGCGGGCGGCGAGGCGGCGCGGCGTCGGTTGGCGGCGAGGCGGCGCGGCGGCGGCGGGCGGCGGCAGCTGCGGCGGCGGCGGCGGCGTCGCGGCGGCGGCGGCTTGTGGATGGGGCGGCTAGGGTTTGCCTGGGGGGGCTACCCCGGCTTATAAAGCCTGCCCGGGTCGGTGTCCCGGTCAGACACGGCCCGTTGGTCGGTGCGCGTTTGTTTTTTACGTGCAGAAGAAAAATAAAAAGAAATACTAAAGGGACTCCAAAAATTCCGAAATAAATTTTCACGGGCTTCTAAAATCAAGCCGCACAAGGTGAACATTTATTTGGGACCTAAATGCAATTTTGAAAAAACGCACATTTTTTCTAAATTCAAATAAAACACCGAAAAACTTTGAAATAAAATCTTATTTGATTTTATTATTAAATCCTCAATATTTCTTTATTTTGGGAAAGTCATTTTTATTCCCTCTCTCATATTTTTGTAATAGAAATAATTGATGATAAAATAAATAAAATCAAATGATCCTATTCTCAAATTTTGAGAAAACTCAAATATGAAAATAACGAAACCGCCAACTCTCTCCGTGGGTCCTTGAGTTGCTTAGGATTTCTAGGATCAACCAAAATGCAAAATAAAATATGATATGCAATGATGATCTAATGTATAACATTCCAAATTGAAAATTTGGGATGTTACAGAAGGATTGTCTTGTCATTCAAGATCCGCTCAACCTATTTCGAGGTTGTTATCTCATTCAAGCCATTTAAATCAACCGGTGCAATCTTTCTTCAAAAATCGCTCAATGGTGTATCTTTTCAGTGGGCCCTAACCCACAGGTCTTTTTCCAGGATCTTACCTGACTCTTCTAATTTTTCCCGGAGATATTATCAAATTCTTTTCCAAGTTTGACGTAAGAATGAATTGTCATCAGTCATATGTCTTCCTCCAAGATTTTTCAAATTCTTTTCACCATTGGCTCAACCTTTCTATTCGTCATCCTGGAGTATCTCAACAAGTCTTGGTGGTGTTTCTCGTCGTCATTCTGGAACTTTGAGGACTGAAGAAGATTTTCCTCTCAATCTTGCTCCATTCTCTTCAAGATTCATGGTTCTAGCTTGTTGTCATCCTCTCATAATTGTTTTCGATTGTGAGAATTCTTTTCACCCTTCCGGAGCAATTCTGGAGTCTTTTCAGCTTGATTTTCTGAAGGCCATCATTTCAGATTGTTCATTTCCAGCTTTCAGCTCTCTTTCCCCAAATCTTACTGGGCATCATTCAAGTATTCGCTAATAAGATCAGGATCTCTTCGGTCACTTGCATCTAAATTCCCTCAAGCATCTTCGTTCATTTGCTAATTCTTCCCGGTGTTTCTTTATCTTTCCTTTGTTCATTTTCTATTCTTACGGTGGTTTCTTCCAAGATTCTTCTTCCTTCGTTTATCATATCAGTGCATTAGTGCTTTCCAAATTCTATCGTTGATTCGTTCAAGAGTTCTCTTCCTTGGTTATCATATCAATTTATTCGTTGTTTCAACCCTTCCGGTGGTTCGTTGAAGACCTTCTCAAGTTTACGCTATATCTATCTTAATCTTTTCTACAAGAATAAGTAGTATGCCAAATCCGTTGCTTGTCATCAATTTAATTGGTGAAGGATACGCATAATGTAATTCTTATTCTTGTTTCATCCATATGTTAATCCCTTCTTCCGGAGTTTGTTCACGATGATTAAATTCTTGGTTTCAAGTGCTCATCTTTCTTTCCCGGAGTTCCAAGCTCCTGCAATTATATCACCATGGAGATCCATTAAATCATCATAAGGCTTCACTTTGTGTTTTTTTTAACTTCTCTTTCCTTTCGTTTGATCATCCTTTTGTTTCCGGAGTTCTTCATGGAGGCTGAACATGGTGGTTCATCAAGGATCTAATTCCTTCTCGAAGTGTTCATTGAGATTCTTTTCAGAGGAGCTCAAGTATTCTTTATCTTGCATTTCAAAGTGCAATTCCTTCAACCTTATCATTTGAGGTGGTGTTATGCCATTCGTGAAAATTTGGGTTTGTGTTTCATGATACAACAATTGTCAAGAATGAGATAGTTAAACACACCAATTTCTTCGAGCATGAGCTCTTCTCAATCCATCAATCGCTTTGTTGGAATTATCTTGGGTTATATTTCACCTAAAGCCTTCCCTAAGGATTGTTGCTAATTGTGGTACTCATAAATGACCCAAGTTCTTCATTTACCCTCCGGTGGAATAGTTTCTCGTCTCCTTGTTGATATCAATCAAATCTATTGTTTTCCGCCAGTGGCAGATTTTCACCTCAGTGTTGAGTTGCTTCCATAAGCCCACTACAACCTTGCTCTTTTCGTTGTTTTTTTTCAACTACTCCATTCGACCCTTCTTCTAAGGATGCCTTTCAAACTCTTTTGTGGCAGAAGTTGGCATTTTCTTCTCCATTCTTTTATTTCAATTATCTATCTTCTATTTCTTTCTCCCGGAGGCATTGTGTTGTTGCTCTCTTCAACCGTCTTCTGTTTTGTCAGGATCGTGTTCTTTCCTGTGCTTATTCAACTAACCGGAGTGTTGTGTCTTCTCTTCTAGTTCTTTTCATCTTATAAAGTCTTGCATCCCTTCTGAACCGGAGTGCTGTTCGAATTTGTTCTTCCTTGTTCCTTTTTCCTAACGGAGTGCTTTCAACTTCGCTCTTTCTCATTGCATTCTTTCTTTCAATTTGTTCAACCTTGGCAAGGTTCTTTGGTCTCACTCGTTTGTCAAAGAAGCAACTTAGTTTTACCTCTTGTCTTTCTTTTCCGTTGTTCCTCCGGTGCCATTCTAGATCTCGGGACAAGATCCTCTCGTAGTGGTGGAGTGTTGTAACGCCCCGAGACCGATGTGCCAGGTGTCCTCCAGTTATTCGTTGTTGTTGCGTTGTCATTGCTTGCGTGTTGTGCATTGCATCATCATGTTTTCAAAACTTGCATTAGTCCGGGTCTCCCAGTTCCTTCTGTTGTCTGTTCTGAGCCCAGACACACTTGCACGCGCCCGCGGCATGTCTGAAATAGTATTTTATAAGTGGCCGGAAAATGTTCTCGGAATGGCATGAAAGTTGGCGTGCGGTGTTGTTTTATTGTCAGAAGACAGCCTGTCAAGTTTCATCACATTCGGAGTCTGTTTCATGCCCAACGATTAAATATAGCGGCAATGTAGCCGGTCTAACGTCGGACGTTTTCGGTCTCCGGAAACAGTCGCCGGGCCTCCCTCTCTTCTCTTCTCTCAGCTCGAGACCGTCTACACAGCCCACTACCTACCGCCAGATCCAACCTAAGCTCTCTCGTCAGCCCGCGGTCCTCCTTGCGCGCGCGTCCGATAGCTATCCCGAACCCGACCCGGACTGTCGCCACCGTTGGGTCCGAATCATTCCCAAACATCTACAAAATATCTCCATTTTCTTATTTGGGCACCCTAGCCTATTTATCCGGGACCGTCCGATTTTGATCGGGTGATCCAAATTTCCCTCTATTCTCTATTTATAGTCCAACCTCATACCTAATCTAGACTAACCCTAAAACCTAGGAGGTTTGTCCCATCCCTTCGCCGCCGCCACTTGTCCTCGGAATCCTCCCAGATCTCATCGTCCAACCACGCACAGCCAAGGCTCCACCTTCTCGATCCCCATCAAGCCTCCACCAATCCATCCAACTGCTTCAGCCTGAGAGCCTCGCTCGACCCCGCGCGCCACCACCGGCCGGCGACCTCGCCGGAGTTCTACCGGAACCACCAGGCCAGATCCTCGCGACCCTCTTTTTCCGTTCCCTCGTCCCTGCAAATCTCTCTTCCTAATCCCTCATCTCTCTGTACCTGAATAGGAGACCAGCGCCATGGAAGCCTCCCGATGGACCCCGGCCTCCTCTTCGCCTCGTCGGTGCATGCCATAATGTCGCCGTCTCATTTTTCTCCTCCTCCTTTCCCTTTATTTTTCTCTCTCATGCTCTCTCTCTCTAATCCTTCTCCCTCTCCATGCGTTTGCCTTCTCTGCCAGGATACGCCTCAAGCGATGGCCAGCCTGAGCCACCCTTCTACCTCCGCCTTGCCCGCTCGCCGGAGCTCGTGCACTGCTCTGCGTCGCGCCGCCGTGTCTGCTGGCCCTGTCGTGCTGCTCGGCTTCTCCCATTCGCCCGTTGACCGAGAGCATGATCATCTCGAGCCGGTACCCTGCCTCCTCGTCAGTCACGTCGCCAGTGGCCAAGGCCACCAGGACCCCCCCTCAACGGTGCAACGTTGCCAGCCACTTCTCCGAGCAGAGCCGCCGGATCCAGCCTGCGTCCGCCTCGTCCTCCATCGCCTGGAGCCGCCAGAACCGCGTCAAGTCCCGTCGCCGCGCCCCTATTCCCCTGCCCAGAGCCCCGCGTCCCCGCCTCTGTCCGGCCATCCACATCGCTGGCGCACTCAGCAGATGAGCCCTGCCGCACTGGAGTCCATCACCTGCTCACCGCCGTTCTGCTTCACGCCATGCCGCCATGCCCGGTGTGCCCTGTCGAGCTACTCTGCTTCGCCCGCTCGTACCCGTTGACCGCGCTGCGGCTGCGAGCGACCGCCAGTGGGCTTCCCAGATCCAGCCGGCCCAGTGCCTCCCTTGCCAGCCCCTCTCCTCACCGACTGGGCTTGGCCCATGGTGAGAACACCCCTGGCGCCCCACCCTTTTTTTCCTGTTGTTGGGCCAGCAGATCCGGCCCAGTATCTATTTTTTGAGGCTCTGCGAATTTAGCTATTATCCCAGGTTTTGCAGTTTTACAGAAAACCCCTTAAACAACATGCACATAATAACTCACAAACGGTCCATGATTTTAAAACAAACTTTATATGAAAGATGCTTAGAATTTTGTGTAGTTTCAGAATATGTCATTTCCATCCATGTTCAAAATGTTTAAAATGCTGTTTTTTAAATTTGCTTAAATAACTTGCTAAAATGCTTTAATTCATAACTAAATAACCGTAGCTCCAAACCTAACAAACTTTATATGTAAATGGAGTAGAAAAAGCATAGTTTAACTTGGTGGCATCACTTTGCTTGTTTAACAACTCTAAAATATGGTTTAGGACAGAACAGTACCAAATCCTTAAATTGCACATGGGGATTTTTCCGGACTTGTTGTTTGTTGTTCTGGCCTCATTTAAACTTGACTAGATAGGTAGTTTTACTTTGCTTCACCCTCTTGCCATGTTTAACAACATTTAATATTGTTGGGTACATAAACGAGATCGAACTAAATAACTTGAATGTGGTGTTTCGTCAATATGCAACGGGGTTGCATGTTGAGCTCCACTTAATTTGTAGGATTGTTTGTGCATTTTTCCATGCCATGCTTCATTTAACCGGACATGCATCATACTTGACTGTGCATCATGCCATGTTTATGTGATGGTTGTTTACTATGTTGTTTGCTTTCTTTCTGGTGTACTTCTTCTCGGTAATCCGGTAACGTCGTGTTGTGAGGATTCGTTCGACTACGTCCGTGTGTCTTCTTCGTGGGCTCGTCCTTCTTCCTTGTGGGATCTCAGGCAAGATGACCATACCCTCGAAATCACTTCTATCTTTGCTTGCTAGATGCTCGCTCTTTTGCTATGCCTATGTTGCGATACCTACCACTTGCTTATCATGCCTCCCATATGGTTAAGCCAAGCCTCTAACCACCTTGTCCTAGCAAACCGTTGTTTGGCTACATTACCGCTTTGCTGAGCCCCTCTTATAGTGTTGCTAGTTGTAGGTGAAGATTGGAGTTTGCTCCTTGTTGGAACATGATTATTGTTGGGATATCACAATATCTCTTATTTAATTAATGCATCTATATACTTGGTAAAGGGTAGAAGCCTCGGCCTTATGCCCGGTGTTTTGTTCCACTCTTGCCGTCCTAGTTTCCGTCATATCGGTGTTATGTTCCCGGATTTTGCGTTCCTTACGCGGTTGGGTTATAATGGGAACCCCTTGACAGTTCGCCTTGAATAAAACTCCTCCAGCAATGCCCAACATTGGTTTTACCATTCGCCGCCTAGCCTTTTCTTTTCCCTTGGGAGTCGCGCTCCTGAGGGTCATCATTATTTTACCCCCCCTCCCCCCGGGGCCAGTGCTCCTCTGAGTGTTGGTCCAAACTAGAGCCCCTTGCAGCGCCACCTTGGGGAAACTCGAGGGCTGGTTTCAGTTGTACGGACTGCTCATCTGAGTGTGCCCTGAGAACGAGACATGTGCAGCTCCTATCAGGATTTGTCGGCACATTCGGGCGGTGTTGCTGGACTTGTTTTACCATTGTCGAGGATGTCTTGTAACCTGGATGCCGAGCCTGATCGGAATGTCTTGGGAGAAGGAATATCCTTCGTTGACCGTGAGAGCTTGTGATGGGCTAAGTTGGGACACCCCCGTAGGGATTTGAACTTTCAAAATCCGTGCCCGCGGTTATGGGCAGATGGGAATTTGTTAATGTCCAGTTGTAGAAAACCTGAAACTTACTTAATTAAAATGCACCAACCACGTGTGTTACCGTGATGGTCTCTTCTCGGCGGAGTCCGGGAAGCGAACACGGTGTTGGAGTAATGCTTGACATAGGTTGTTCTAGGATCACTTCTTGATCATAGTTGTTCGACCGTGCTTTTGCCTTCTCTTCTCGCTCTCATTTGCGCATGTTAGCCACCAAATATGCTAGCCGCTTGTTGCAGCTCCACCTCATACCTTTTACCTTACCCATAAGCTTAAATAGTCTTGATCGCGAGGGTGTGAGATTGCTGAGTCCCCGTGACTCACAGATACTTCCAAAACCAGCTTGCAGGTGCCGATGATACCGTGCAGGTGACGCAACCAAGCTCAAGGAGGAGCTCGATGAAGATCGTGTTCGTTATGTTCCGTTTCCAGTTGATCAGTACTGGAGCCCAGTTGGGACGATCGGGGATCTGTAGCATTTGGGGTAGTCTTCTTTTATTTTGGTTCCGTAGTCAGACCTTGAGTGTATTTGGTTGATGTAATGCTTTATTCATGTACTGTGTGAAGTGGCGATTGTAAGCCAACTATGTATCCTTTTCCCTTATGTATTACATGGGTTGTGTGAAGATTACCTCACTTGCGACATTGCTTTCAATGCGGTTATGCCTCTAAGTCGTGCTTCGACACGTGGGAGATATAGCCGCATTGAAGGTGTTGCATTATGTGCCCGTAGATTTCATTGTTCTTGATATAGATTGCAATCCTTCTTGCCCTATTATTCTTGGTAGACCTTCCCTTAGAACGGTTGGTGCGACTATTGATATGAAGGAAGGGAATATTAGATTTCAATTTCCATTAAAAAAGGACATGGAACACTTTCCAAGAAAGAAAATAAAATTACCATATGAAACTATCATGAGAGCCACTTATGGATTGCCTACCAAAGATGGCAATACCTAGATCTATTCTTGCTCGTTATGCCTAGCTAGGGGCATTAAACGATAACGCTTGTTGGGAGGCAACCCAACTTTATTTTTATTCTTGCTATTTGCTCCTGTTTAGTAATAAATAAATTATTTAGCCTCTGTTTAGTTTGTGTTTTTGTGTTCAATTAGTGTTTGTGCCAAGTAGAACCGTTGGGAAGACTTGGGGAAAGTCTTGTTGAACTTGCTGTAAAAAACAAAAACTTTAGCGCTCACGAGAACTGCTGTCATTTTTATTTGAAGAGTGCTATTTAGTTAATTCTTTTTTCATATGATTAATAGATAAATTACTCACGTCCAGAAATTTATTTTAGAATTTTTGGGGTTCCAGATCTTGCACTAGCTACAGATTACTACAGACTGTTCTGTTTTTGACAGATTCTATTTTTCGTGTGTTGTTTGCTTATTTTGATGAATCTATGGCTAGTAAAATAGTTTATAATCCATAGAGAAGTTGGAATACAGTAGGTTTAACACCAATATAAATAAAGAATGAGTTCATTACAGTACCTTGAAGTGGTATTTTTTTTCTTTCGCTAACGGAGCTCACGAGTTTTCTATCTTGAGTTTTGTGTTGTGAAGTTTTCAAGTTTTGGGTGAATTCTTTTGATGGATCATGGAACAAGGAATGGCAAGAGCCTAAGCTTGGGGATACCTATGGCACCCCCAAGATATTCCAAGGACACCAAAAAGTTAAAGCTTGGGGATGCCCCGGAAGGCATCCCCTCTTTTCGTCCACTTCCATCGGTAATTTACTTGGAGCTATATTTTTATTCACCAACATGATATGTGTTTTGCTTGGAGCGTCTTGTATAATTTGTGTCTTTGTTTGCTAGTATACCACAATCATCCTTGCTGTACACACCTTTTGAGAGAGCCATACATGAATTAAAATTTGATAGAATACTCTATGTGCTTCACTTATATCCTTTGAGCTAGATAATTTTGCTCTATGTGCTTCACTTAGATCTTTTGGAGCACGGTGGTGGATTTGTTTTAAAGAAACTATTGATCTCTCATGCTTCACTTAAATTAATTTGAGAGTATCTTAATAGCATGGTAATTTGCCTAATAATAATATTCTTGGTATTCAAGATTTGTGAAACTTTCTTTTGAGTGTGTTAAATACTAAGAAAAGATTGAAGCATGATAATTGTTTTGAGATATGGAGGTGATAATATTAAAGTCATGCTAGTTGAGTAGTTGTGAATTTAAAGAATACTTGTGTTGAAGTTTGTGATTCCCGTAGCATGCACGTATGGTGAACCATTATGTGATGAAGTCGGAGCATGATTTATTTATTGATTGTCTTCCTTATGAGTGGCGGTCGGGGACGAGCGATGGTCTTTTCCTACCAATCTATCCCCCTAGGAGCATGCGCGTAGTACTTTGCTTTGATAACTTCTAGATTTTTGCAATAAGTATATGAGTTCTTTATGACTAATGTTGAGTCCATGGATTATACGCACTCTCACCCTTCCACCTTTGCTAGCCTCTCTAATACCGCGCACCTTTCGCCGGTATCATACACCTACCATATACCTTCCTCAAAACAGCCACCATACCTACCTATTATGGCATTTCCATAGCCATTCCGAGATATATTGCCATGCAACTTTCCACCATCTAGTTCATCATGACACATCCATCATCGTCATATTGCTTAGCATGATCATGTAGTTGACATAGTATTTGTGGCAAAGCCACCGTTCATAATTCTTTCATACTTGTCACTCCTGATTCATTACATATCCCGGTACACCGCCGGAGGCATTCATATAGAGTCATACTTTGTTTTAGTATCGAGTTGTAATCATTGAGTTGTAAATAAATAGAAGTGTGATGATCATCATTCAATAGAGCATTGTCCCAATAAAAAAATAGAAAGGCCAAAAAAGAAGGCCCAAAAAATAATAATAAATAAATAAAAAAGGGGCAATGCTACTATCCTTTTTCCACACTTGTGCTTCAAAGTAGCACTATGATATAGCAAGTCTCATATATTGTGCTTCAAAGTAGCACCATGTTCTTCATATAGAGAGTCTCATATGTTGTCACTTCCATATACTAGTGGGAATTTTACGTTATAGAACTTGGCTTGTATATTCCAATGATGGCTTCCTCAAATTGCCCTAGGTCTTCGTGAGCAAGCAAGTTGGATGCACACCCACTTAGTTTCTTTTTGAGCTTTCATATACTTATAGCTCTAGTGCATCCGTTGCATGGCAATCCCTACTCACTCACATTGATATATATTGATGGGCATCTCCATAGCCCGTTGATACGCCTAGTTGATGTGAGACTATCTTCTCCCTTTTTGGCTTCTCCACAACCACCATTCTATTCCACCTATAGTGTTATATCCATGGCTCACGCTCATGTATTGCGTGAAGATTGAAAAAGTTCTGAAAAAGTTAGAGTATGAAACAATTGCTTGGCTTGTCATCGGGGTTGTGCATGATTTAAATACTTTGTGTGGGGAAGATGGAGCATAGCCAGACTATAAGATTTTGTAGGGATAACTCTCTTTAGCCATGTTATTTTGAGAAGACATAATTGCTTTGTTAGTATGCTTGAAGTATTATTATTTTCTATGTCAATATAAACTTTTGTCTTGAATCTTTCTAATCTGAATATTCATACCACAATTAAGAAGATTTGCATTGAAATTATGCCAAGTAGCACTCCGCATCAAAAATTCTCTTTTTATCATTTACCTACTCGAGGACGAGCAGGAATTAAGCTTGGGGATGTCTGATACGTCTCCAACGTATCTATAATTTTTGATTGCTCCATGCTATATTATCTACTGTTTTGGACTATAGTGGGCTTTATTTTCCACTTTTATATTATTTTTGGGACTAACCTATTAACCGGAGGCCCAACCCAGAATTGTTGTTTTTTGCCTATTTCAGTGTTTCGGATAAACAGAATATCAAACGGAGTCCAAACGGAATAAAATCTTCGGAAATGTGATTTTCTCACCGAACGTGATCCAGGAGACTTGGACCCTACTGCAAGGGATCAAAGAGGCGGTCACGATGGTGGGGGGCGCCCCCCCCCCCTAGGGCGCGCCCCCCGCCTCATGGGCCCCTTGGTGCTCCACCGACGTACTCCTTCCTCCTATATATACAAATGTACCCCCAAACGATCAGAATAGGAGCCAAAAACCTAATTACACCGCTGCAACTTTCTGTATCCACGAGATCCCATCTTGGGGCATGTTTCGGAGCTCCGCCGGAAGAGGGCCGTCATCACGGAGGGCTTCTACATCATCATAGCCTCTCCGATGAAGTGTGAGTAGTTTACCTCAGACCTTCGGGTCCATAGTTAGTAGCTAGATGGCTTCTTATCTCTCTTTGAATCTCAATACAAAGTTCTCCCCCTCTCTCGTGGAGATCTATTCGATGTAACCCTCTTTTTGTGGTGTGTTTGTTGAGAACGATGAATTGTGGGTTTATGATCAAGTCTATCTATGAATAATATTTGAATCTTCTCTGAATTCTTTTATGCATGATTGGTTATCTTTGCAAGTCTCTTTGAATTATCCATTTGGTTTGGCCAACTATATTGGTATTTCTTGCCATGGGAGAAGTGCTTAGCTTTGGGTTCAATCTTGCGGTGTCCTTACCCAGTGACAGAAGGGGCAGCAAGGCACGTATTGTATTGTTTCCATCGAGGATAACAAGATGGGGTTTATTTCATATTGCATGAATTTATCTCTCTACATCATGTCATCTTGCTTAAGGCGTTACTCTATTTTTAACTTAATACCCTAGATGCATGTTGGATAGCGGTCGATGAGTGGAGTAATAGTAGTAGATGCAGAATCGTTTCGGTCTACTTGTCACGGACGTGATGCCTATATAGATGATCATGCCTAAATATTCTCATAATTATGCACAATTCTATCAATTGCTCGACAGTATTTGTTCACCCACCGTAGAATACTTATGCTCTTGAGAGAAGCCACTAGTGAAACCTATGGCCCCCGGGTCTATTCTCATCATATCAATCTCCATCACTTTTACATTGTTTTACTATTTACTTTGCCTTTACTTTTTACTTTGCATCTTTATATCAAAAATACCAAAAATATTCTATCTATCAGATCTCACTCTCGTAAGTGACCGTGAAGGGCTTGACAACCCCTAATCGCGTTGGTTGCGAGTAGCTATCGCTTTGTGCAGGTACGAGGGACTTGAGCGTGGGCTCCTACTGGATTGATACCTTGGTTCTCAAAAACTGAGGGAAATACTTACGCTACTCTGCTACATCATCCCTTCCTCTTCTGGGAAAACCAACGCAAGCTCAAGACATAGCACTTGGCATGCTATCATGGAGCAGCATCAACATGCCGTAGTGAAAATTTTGTCCCATTTGGGGCAGGTTCTGGTATAAGCTTCTCACAAACCAAAGCTTCTCACAACAAGCATGATGGTTTCGATAGGGAACGTACCACCTTTGGTGACGGGACGATATCCGTTGCCTCTTATTTCAAAAAATTTCTAGTGTCAACATAGAACAACAGGAGTGTTGTGTTCAATCTTGGAATTTTTTGGGGTTCGGTTGGCCTTTTTTATATATTAACTGGGTTTTCTAGGCATTTTATGTGCATAATTCAAATCTGAACTACAAGCACATGCTCCAATGCACCAAAGTTGGTTGAAAAATCACATGTGTGTCCTTGGGTGAATTTCTAGGTCCCATGCAAGAGATGGGAATGAAATTCAAACACCAGGGCACCATTGATTGCCGGCAAAACGTTGAGATGCCTAGTTTTAAATTCTAGTAAATCCAAAACTCGTATGAAATTCATGAAACTTGGCATGCTATCATGGAGTGACATCAACATGCCGTGGTGAAAATTTTGTCCCATTTCGGGCAGGTTCTGGTATAAGCTTCTCACAAACCAGAGCTTCTCACAACAAGCATGATGGTTTCGATAGGGAACGTACCACCTTTGGGGACGGGACGATATCCGTTGCCTCTTAATGCTTTCAAAAAATTTCTAGTGTCAACATAGAACAACAGGAGTGTTGTGTTTAATCTTGGAATTTTTCGGGGTTCGTTTGGCCTTTTTATGCATTAACTGGGTTTTCTAGGCATTTATGTGCATAATTCAAATTTGAAGTTTTTGCACATGGTCCAATGCACTAAGGTTGGTGGAAAAATCACACGTGTGTCCTTGGGTGAATTTCTAGGTCCCATGCAACAGATGGGAATGAAATTCAAACACCCGGGCACTGTTGATTGCTGGCAAAGCATTGAGATGCCTGGTTTTTAAATTCTAGTAAACCCAGAACTCGTATGAAATTCATGAAACTTGGCATGCTATCATGGAGCGGCATCCAAATGCCGAAAATTTGTCCCATTTGGGGCGGGTTCAGGTATATGCTTCTCACAAACCAGAGCTTCTCACAACAAGCATGATGGTTTCGGAAGGGAACGTCCCACCTTTGGGGACGAAAAGATATCCATTGCCTCTTATTGCTTTCAAAAAAATTCTCGTGTCAACATAGAACAACAGGAGTGTTGTGTCAATTTTTGGGATTTTTCAGGGTTCGTTTGGACATTCTTATGCATTAACTGAGGTTTCAATGCATTTATGTGCATAATTCAAATTTGAACTACATGCACATGCTTGCTACCTCTTGAGCACTGCGTTGGTTTTCCCCGAAGAGGAAGGGATGATGCAGCAAAGTAGTGTAAGTATTTCCCTCAATTTTTGAGAACCAAGGTATCAATCTAGTAGGAGGCTACACGCGAGTCCCTCGTACCTGCACAAAACAAATAAATCCTCGCAACCAACACGAATAGGGGTTGTCAATCCCTACACGGCAACTTACGAGAGTGAGATCTGATAGATATGATAAGATAATATTTTTGGTATTTTTGTGATAAAGATGCAAAGTAAAATAAAGGCAAAGTAAAAAAGCAAAGTAAAATAAAGGCAAAGTAAAAAGCAAAGGAAATAACTAAGTAGTAGGAAATTAATATGATAAAGATAGACCCGGGGGCCATAGCTTTCACTAGTGGCTTCTCTCGAGAGCATAAGTATTCTATGGTGGGTGAACAAATTACTGTTGAGCAATTGACAGAATTGAGCATAGTTATGAGAATATCTAGGCATGATCATGTATATAGGCATCACGTCCGAGACAAGTAGACCAACTCCTGCCTGCATCTACTACTATTACTCCACTCATCGACCGCTATCCCGCATGCATCTAGAGTATTAAGTTAAAAACAGAGTAACGCCTTAAGCAAGTTGACATGATGTAGAGGGATAAACTCATGCAATATGATGAAAACCCCATCTTTTGATCCTCGATGGCAACAATACAATATGTGCCTTGCTGCCCCTACTATCACTGGGAAAGGACACCGCAAGATTGAACCCAAACCTAAGCACTTCTCCCATTGCAAGAAAGATCAATCTAGTAGGCCAAACCAAACTGATAATTCAAAGAGACTTGCAAAGATAACCAATCATACATAAAAGAATTCAGAGAAGATTCAAATATTGTTCATAGATAGACTTGATCATAAACCCACAATTCATCGGTCTCAACAAACACACCGCAAAAAGAAGATTACATCAAATAGTTCTCCACAAGAGAGGGGGAGAACATTGTATTGAGATCCAAAAACAGAGAAGAAGCCATCTAGCTAATAACTATGGACCCTTAGGTCTGAAGTAAACTACTCACACTTCATCGGAGGGGCTATGGTGTTGATGTAGAAGCCCTCCGTGAGCGATGCCCCCTCCGGCAGAGCTCCGGAACAGGCCCCAAGATGGGATCTCGTGGATACAGAAAGTTGCGGTGGTGGAATTAGGTTTTTGGCTCCGTATCTGATCGTTTGGGGGTACGTAGGTATATATAGGAGGAAGGAGTACGTTGCTGGAGCAACAGGGGGCCCACGAGGGTGGAGGGCGCGCCTGGGGGGGGGGGGTAGGCGTGCCCCCCTACCTCGTGGCCTCCTCCTTTGTTTCTTGACGTAGCGTCCAAGTCTCCTGGGTCTTGTTCGTTGAGAAAATCACGTTCCCGAAGGTTTCAATCCGTTTGGACTCCGTTTGATATTCCTTTTCTTTGAAACCCTAAAACAGGCAAAAAACAGCAATTCTGGGCTGGGCCTCCGGTTAATAGGTTAGTCCCAAATATAATATAAAAGTGGATAATAAAACCCAATAATGTCCAAAACAGTAGATAATATAGCATGGAGCAATCAAAAATTATAGATATGTTGGAGACGTATCAAGCATCCCCAAGCTTAATTCCTGCTCGTCCTCGAGTAGGTAAATGATAAAAAGAGAATTTTTGGTGCAGAGTGCTACTTGGCATAATTTTAATGTAATTCTTCTTAATTGTTGTATGAATATTCAGATCCGAAAGATTCAAGACAAAAGTTTAATATTGACATAAAAATAATAATACTTCAAGCATACTAACAAAGCAATTATGTCTTCTCAAAATAATATGGCCAAAGAAAGTTATCCCTACAAAATCATATAGTCTGGCTATGCTCCATCTTCACCACACAAATTATATAAATCATGCACAACCCCGATGACAAGCCAAGCAATTGTTTCATACTTTTTGTGTTCTTTAACTTTTTCAATCTTCACGCAATACATGAACGTGAGCTATGGACATAGCACTAATATGTGGAATAGAATGGTGGTTGTGGAGAAGACAAAAAGGGAGAAGATAGTCTCACATCAACTAGGCGTATCAACGGGCTATGGAGATGCCCATCAATAGATATCAATGTGAGTGAGTAGGGATTGCCATGCAACGGATGCACTAGAGCTATAAGTATATGAAAGCTCAAAAAGAAACTAAGTGGGTGTGCATCCAACTTGCTTGCTCATGAAGACCTAGGGCATTTTGAGGAAGCCCATCATTGGAATATACAAGCCAAGTTCTATAATGAAAAATTCCCACTAGTATATGAAAGTGACGAAATGAGAGACTCTCTATTATGAATATCATGGTGCTACTTTGAAGCACAAGTGTGGTAAAAGGATAGTAGCATTGCCCCTTCTCTCCTTTTCTCTCATTTTTTTTATTTGGGCCTTTTCTCTTTTTTATGGCCTCTTTTTTATTTGGGCTTCTTTGGCCTCTCTTTTTTGTCTGGAGTCTCATCCCGACTTGTGGGAGAATCATAGTCTCTATCATCCTCTCCTCACTGGGACAATGCTCTAATAATGATGATCATCACACTTTTATTTTCTTATAACTCAACAAATTACAACTCGATACTTAGAACAAAATATGACTCTATATTAATGCCTCCGGTGGTGTACCGGGATATGCAATGACTCATGAGTGACATGTATGAAAGAATTATGAATGGTGGCTTTTCCACAAATACGATGTCGACTACATGATCATGCTAAGCAATATGACAATGATGGAGTGTGTCATAATAAATGGAATGGTGGAGTTGCATGGCAATATATCTCGGAATGGCTATGGAAATGCCATAATAGGTAGGTATGGTGGCTGTTTTGAGGAAGGTATATGGTGGGTGTATAATACCGGCAAAAGGTGTGCGGTATTGGAGAGGCTAGCAATGATGGAAGGGTGAGAGTGCGTAAAATCCATGGACTCAACATTAGCCATAAAGAACTCATATACTTATTGCAAAAATCTACAAGTTATCAAAGCAAAGTATTACGCGCATGCTCCCAGGGGGATAGATTGGTAGAAAAATACCATCGCTCGTCCCCGACCGCCACTCATAAGGAAGACAATCAAAAAATAAATCATGCTCCGACTTCATCACATAACGGTTCACCATACATGCATGCTACTGGAATCACAAACTTTATCACTAGTATTCTTCAAATTCACAACTACTCAACTAGCACAACTTTAATATCACCATCTTCATATCTCAAAACAATTATCAAGCATCAAACTTCTCATAGTATTCAACACACTCATAAGAAAGTTTTATTATTAATCTTGTATACCAAGCATATTAGGATTTTACGCAAATTACCATGCTATTTAAGACTGTCAAAATAATCTAAGTGAAGCATGAGAGATCAATAGTTTCTATAAAAACAAATCCACCACCATGCTCTAAAAGATATAAGTGAAGTACTAGAGCAAAACTATCTAACTCAATAGATATAAGCGAAGCACATAGAGTATTCTAACAAATTCCAAATCATGTATGGATGTCTCAAAAGGTGTGTACAGCAAGGATGATTGTGGTAAACTAAAAAGTAAAGACTCAAATCATACAAGACGCTCCAAGCAAAACACATATCATGTGGCGAATAAAAATATAGCTCCAAGTAAAGTTACCGATAGAAGTAGATGAAAGAGGGGATGCCTTCCGGGGCATCCCCAAGCTTTGGCTTTTAGGTGTCCTTAGATTATCTTGGGGGTGCCATGGGAATCCCCAATATTAGGCTCTTGCCACTCCTTGTTCCATAATCCATCAAATCTTTACCCAAAACTTGAAAACTTCACAACACAAAACTTAAAGTAGAAAATCTCGTGAGCTCCGTTAGCGAAAGAAAACAAAAGACCACTTCAAAGTACTGTAATTAACTCATTATTTATTTATATTGGTGTTATACCTACTGTATTCCAACTTCTCTATGGTTTGTAAACTATTTCATTAGCCATAGATTCATCAAAATAAGCAAACAACACACAAAAAACAGAATCTGTCAAAAACAGAACAGTCTGTAGTAATCTGTAGCTAGCGCAAGATCTGGAACTCCAAAAATTCTAAAATAAATTGCTGGATGGGCGGAATTTATATATTAATCATCTGAAAAAATAATTAACTAAATATCACTTTCCAAATAAAAATGGCAGTAGTTCTCGTGAGCGGTAAAGTTTCTGTTTTTTACAGCAAGTGTAACAAGACTTTCCCCAAGTCTTCCCAACGGTTCTACTTGGCACAAACACTAATTAAACACAAAAAAACACAACCAAAACAGAGGCTAGATAAATTATTTATTACTAAACAGGATCAAAAATCAAGTAATAAAAATAAAATTGGGTTGCCTCCCAACAAGCGCTATCGTTTAACGCCCCTAGCTAGGCATAACAAGCAAAGATAGATCTAGGTATTGCCATCTTTGGTAGGCAATCCATAAGTGGCTCTCATAATAGATTCATAAGGTAATTTAATTTTCTTTCTAGGAAAGTGTTCCATGCCCTTCCTTAATGGAAATTGGAATCTGATATTTCCTTCCTTCATATCAATAATTGCACCAATCGTTCTAAGGAAAGGTCTACCAGCAATAATAGGACATGAAGGATTGCAATCTATGTCAAGAACAATAAAATCTACGGGCACATAATTCCTATTTGCAACAATAAGAACATCATTAATTCTTCCCATAGGTTTCTTAATAGTGGAATCCGCAAGGTGCAAGTTTAAAGAGCAATCATCAAAATCATGGAAACCTAACAAATCACACAAAGTCTTTGGAATCGTGGAAACACTAGCACCCAAATCACATAAAGCATAGCATTCATGATCTTTAATTTTAATTTTAATTTTAATAGTTGGTTCCCACTCATCATAAAGCTTTCTAGGGGTAGAAACTTCCAATTTAAGTTTTTCTTCATAAGATTGCATCAAGGCATCAACGATATGTTTAGTAAACGCTTTATTTTGACTATAAGCATGAGGAGAATTTAGCACGGATTGCAACAAGGAAATACAATCAATCAAAGAGAAATTTTCATAGTTAAATTCCTTGAAATCCATAATAGTGGGTTTAGCAACATCTAGGGTTTTAATTTCTTCAATCCCACTTTTATCAATTTTAGCATCAAGATCAAAAAATTCTGAATTCTTGGAACGCCTTCTAGGTAAAGGTGGATCATATTCAGTCCCATCATTATCAAGATTCATATTGCAAAACAAAGATTTAATAGGGTACACATCAATAACTTTTAGATCTTCATCATTATTTTCATAGGAACTAGAAGAACACGCTCTTATAATGGCATCTTTCTTAGCACGCATCCTAGCGGTTCTTTCTTTGCACTCATCAATAGAAATTCTCATGGTTTTGAGAGACTCGTTGATATCATGCTTAGGTGGAATAGATCTAATTTTCAAAGAATCAACATCAAGAGAAATTCTATCAACGTTCCTAGCCAACTCATCAATCTTAAGCAATTTTTCTTCAATCAAAGCATTAAAATTCTTTTGCGGAGTAATAAATTCTTTAATATTCGATTCAAAATCAGACGGCATCTTATTATAATTTCCATAAGAATTGTTTTAGGAATTACCATAATTATTAGAGGGATTACTAGGATAAGGCCTAGGATTGAAATTTCCTCTATACATGTTGTTACAAAAATTGTTCCTACCAATAAAATTCACATCCATAGATTCATTATTATTATCAATCAAAGTAGACAAGGGCATATCATTAGGATCAGAAGTAACACTCTTATTAGCAAATAATTTCATAAGTTCATCCATCTTTCCACTCAAAACATTAATTTCTTCTATCGCATGCACCTTTTTATTAGTAGATCTTTCAGTATGCCATTGAGAATAATTAACCATAATATTATCTAGGAGTTTAGTAGCTTCTCCTAAAGTGATTTCCATAAAAGTGCCTCCCGCGGCCAAATCTAAAAGATTTCTAGAAGAAAAATTCAATCCGGCATAAAAAATTTGTATAATCATCCACAAATTCAAACCATGAGTAGGGCAATTACGTATCATTAGTTTCATTCTCTCCCAAGCTTGTACAACATGTTCATGATCAAGTTGCTTAAAATTCATAATATCGTTTCTAAGAGAGATGATCTTGGCGGGAGGAAAATACTCAGAGATAAAAGCATCTTTGCACTTATTCCATGAATCAATACTATTTTTAGGCAAAGACGAAAACCAAGCTTTAGCACGATCTCTAAGTGAAAAAGGAAATAGCTTCAATTTAACAATATCATTATCCACATCTTTCTTCTTTTGCATATCACACAAATCAACGAAGCTATTTAGATGGGTAGTGGCATCTTCACTAGGAAGGCCGGAAAACGGATCTTTCATGACAAGATTTAGCAAAGCAGTATTAATTTCACAAGATTCAGCATCGGTAAGAGGAGCAAGCGGAGTGCTAATAAAATCATTGTTGTTGGTATTGGTGAAGTCACATAATTTAGTATTATCTTGAGCTATCGTGACAAGCAAGCAAACTAACACACAAGCAAACAAAAAAACAAGCAGGCAAAAAGAGGCAAATAGAGAAAGAGATGGAGGATAGAGAGAGAGGGCGAATAAAACAGCAAGGGTGAAGCGGGGGAGAGGAAAACGAGAGGCAAATGGCAAATAATGTAATGCGGGAGATAAGGGTATGTGATGGGTACTTGGTATGTTGACTTTTGCGTAGACCTCCCAGGCAACGGCGCCAGAAATCCTTCTTGCTACCTCTTGAGCACTGCGTTGGTTTTCCCCGAAGAGGAAGGGATGATGCAGCAAAGTAGCGTAAGTATTTCCCTCAGTTTTTGAGAACCAAGGTATCAATCCAGTAGGAGGCTACGCGCGAGTCCCTCGTACTTGCACAAAACAAGTAAATCCTCGCAACCAACGTGAATAGGGGTTGTCAATCCCTACACTGCCACTTACGAGAGTGAGATCTGATAGATATGATAAGATAATATTTTTGGTATTTTTGTGATAAAGATGCAAAGTAAAATAAAGGCAAGGTAAAAAGCAAAGGAAATAACTAAGTAGTAGGAGATTAATATGATAAAGATAGACCCGGGGCCATAGGTTTCACTAGTGGCTTCTCTCGAGAGCATAAGTATTCTACGGTGGGTGAACAAATTATTGTTGAGCAATTGAAAGAATTAAGCAAAGTTATGAGAATATCTAGGCATGATCATGTATATAAGCATCAGT
Organism: Triticum urartu; assembly: GCF_056163025.1. Lineage (NCBI taxonomy): Eukaryota > Viridiplantae > Streptophyta > Magnoliopsida > Poales > Poaceae > Triticum > Triticum urartu. Next base: position 355,200,776 of record NC_141876.1, on the reverse strand, counting down.
CCGAGACAAGTAGACCGACTCCTTCCTGCATCTACTACTATTACTCCACTCATCGACCGCTATCCAGCATGCATCTAGAGTATTAAGTTAAAAATAGAGTAACGCCTTAAGCAAGATGACATGATGTAGAGGGATAAACTCATGCAATATGATGAAAACCCCATCTTGTTATCCTCGATGGCAACAATACAATACGTGCCTTGCTGCCCCTACTGTCACTGGGAAAGGACACCGCAAGATTGAACCCAAACCTAAGCACTTCTCCCATTGCAAGAAAGATCAATCTAGTAGGCCAAACCAAACTGATAATTCGAAGAGACTTGCAAAGATAACCAATCATACATAAAATAATTCAGAGAAGATTCAAATATTGTTCATAGATAGACTTGATCATAAACCCACAATTCATCGGTCTCAACAAACACACCGCAAAAAGAAGATTACATTGACTGGTTCTCCACAAGAGAGGGGGAGAACATTGTATTGAGATCCAAAAAGAGAGAAGAAGCCATCTAGCTAATAACTATGGACCCGTAGGTCTGAAGTAAACTACTCACACTTCATCGAAGGGGCTATGGTGTTGATGTAGAAGCCCTCTGTGATCGATGCCCCCTCCGGCGGAGCTCCGGAACAGGCCCCGAGATGGGATCTCGTGGATACAGAAATTTGCGGCGGTGGAATTAGGTTTTTGGCTCCGTATCTGATCGTTTGGGGGTACGTAGGTATATATAAGAGGAAGGAATACGTCGGTGGAGCAACAGGGGGCCCACGAGGGTGGAGGGCGCGCCCCCCTACCTCGTGGCCTCCTCTTTTGTGTCTTGACGTAGGGTCCAAGTCTCCTGGGTCTTGTTCGTTGAGAAAATCATGTTCCCGAAGGTTTCATTCCGTTTGGACTCCGTTTGATATTCCTTTTCTTCGAAACCCTAAAACAGGCAAAAAAACAGCAATTCTGGGCTGGGCCTCCGGTTAATAGGTTAGTCCCAAAAATAATATAAAAGTGGATAATAAAGCCCAATAATGTCCAAAACAGTAGATAATATAGCATGGAGCACTCAAAAATTATAGATACGTTGGAGACGTATCAATGCTCCAATGCACTAAGGTTGGTTGAAAAATCTAATGTGTGTCCTTGGGTGAATTTCTAGGTCCCATGCAAGAGATGGGAATGAAATTCAAACACCATGGCACTGTTGATTGCCGGCAAAATGTTGAGATGCCTGGTTTTAAATTCTAGTAAATCCAAAACTTGTCTGAAATTCATGAAACTTGGCATGCTATCATGGAGCGGCATCCACATGCTGAAAATTTGTCCCATTTGGGGCAGGTTCGGGTATATGCTTCTCACAAACCAGAGCTTCTCACAACAAGCATGATGGTTTCGGTAGGGAACGTCCCACCTTTGGGGACGAAACGATATCCATTGCCTCTTATTGCTTTCAAAAAATTTCTCGTGTCAACATAGAAGAACAGGAGTGTTGTGTCAATTTTTGGGATTTGGGGGGGTTCGTTTGGAAATTTTTATGCATTAATTGAGTTTTCAATGCATTTATGTGCACAATTCAAATTTGAACTACATGCACATGATCCAATGCACTAAGGTTGGTTGAAAAATCTAATATGTGTCCTTGGGTGAATTTCTAGGTCCCATGCAAGAGATGGGAATTAAATTCAAACACCAGGGCACTGTTGATTGCTGGCAAAACGTTGAGATGCCTGATTTTAAATTCTAGTAAATCCAAAACTCGTCTGAAATTCATGAAACTTGGCATGATATCATGGAGCGGCATCAACATGTCGTGTTAAAAAAATTGTCCCATTTGGGGCGAGTTCGGGTATATGCTTCTCACAAACAAGAGCTTCTCACAACAAGCATGATGGTTTCGGTAGGGAACATCCCACCTTTGGGGACGAAACGATATCCATTGCCTCTTATTGCTTTCAAAAAATTTCTCGTGTCAACATAGAACAACAGGAGTGTTGTGTCAATTTTTGGGATTTTTTGGGGTTCATTTGGACATTTTTATGCATTAACTGGGTTTTCAATGCATTTATGTGCATAATTCAAATTTGAACTACATGCACATGCTCCAGTGCATATAAATTGGTTGAAAAATCAAATATTTGTCCTTGGTGCATGCTTAGGTCCCATGCAAGAAATGGGAATGAATTTCAAACACCGGGGCACCGTTGATTGCCGACAAAACATTGTGATGCATGGTTTTTAAATTCTAGTAAATCCAAAACTCGTCTGAAATTCATGAAACTTGGCATGCTATCATGGAATGGCACCCGACATGATGTGGTATTTTTCGTGTCCATTTTGAGAGAAGGCGCACTCGAATAATGACAGCCAACAAAGGAATTTTGAGAAAATAGCTGCCACTTTAATATCTCAAACGTTTGTATAATTCAAACCGTGTGTGTTCTATTAACCATTCACGTGACGCCACGTGTCTTGGTTTTAATGGCTGTAGGAGGTGCCATGCGGACAACTTCTTGACCTTGACTGAACGGGAGGCGTGCGAGCGTAGTCCGGTGGGCAGGCTGACAGAGAGGCGTGTAGGCTATCCTCCAATGCGTAGGCTCATCGGGAAGCGTGTAAGCTATACGCTGCGCAGGCTCACTAGGAAGCGAGCCCTTTGACTTCCATGGCCGCTCGCCTTCCTCTCCATTAATGGCGCCCGAGCCGCTGTTTAATACGGGCGGCCTTACTGTTCGCCTCCCATCCCCCCCCCCCCCCCCGTGCAGACCCCCACCGCCATGGCGCAAAATGATCATCTACCACTAGTCTTCAAGTTTGGTGAAGTCGACTCCGAGCCGGAGGAGATAGAAAACAAGGATGAATGGGGCCTCATGGACATGGCCCAGAACGAGCTGGCCGCGGCGGTTGCTGCCCCCGCTCCCGTCCCAGCTCCCATCCCCGCACCCGCGCCAGCGACCATCCCCGTAGCACTGACGGGCTAGTCGCTGAGCACTATCGCAGAGCTGGAAGCCGCGGGCGTTAGCGAGGTCTCCGTGGACCCGCGTGAGCTCATGTACATGCCAGCGCCAGCGCCCGTGCCCGTGCGCGCCCCTCCACCCACCGTGGCGCTGGCCCCCGTGCGTTTGGCTGCACCCGCCACGCCCGTGCGCGCCCCTCCACCCACCGCGGCGCTGGTCCCCGTGTGTTTGGCTGCACCCATCGCGCCCATGCCCGTGCGCCCCCTCCCTCAGCGGCATGGGATGCTACCATCGACCGCTACCTCTCAGCGGCGCCAGTTGTCGTCCTCCCGCGCCCCACCCGTCGATCGCGCGATGACGTGATGTTTGATTTACAAGTGAAGAACATTTTGTGCTGCCTTGAAGACTTCAACAACGGCGTCCCGATGGACGACAACGACGGCGCGGCACGCCACCTCCGCCGCCGCCAGAAATAGTTTTTTTGGGGTTTAATACTGTATCTCGAATTCTCGATCATATGAATATAAATTCGCAGTGTGACTGAATGAAAGATATGGTTTGAACGAACTTGCGTTTTTCTCTCTTAATGTATAGACTTATCAAATGATTTTCTTTTTAAAAAAATGTCAACGGTTTTTAAATATAAAACACTCATTGTAAACGTTTTAGTTAGAACACCCGTATGCAAACCGACAGCTTCCCTAGGAAGCTAAGGGAAAATGTGCCTAGCAGGATTTCTGCATCCCTTCAACGCAAACGGTTGTTTTGCATGACCCGTGTGCAACCACGTACAAACAATTGGGTAAGATTTGCATATCTGTCATTTTGGGTATGTTGCCATTTCTCAAACTAGAAAGATTGACATTTGTTTATCTAGTAACATTGCCATTTGTCATTTTGGGTATGTTGCCATTTCTCAAAATATGCAGCTACATATCACTAGCACTATCTAATTTTTGCAACTAAAATCACTAACACTATTCATATGGACACCACTAGCAGGCGTGAGTTCATGGACGCATATGCAAATGTACCATTGATTACATACAACAAGTCATCAACCCACAACGACAACGAGGATACACGTTGGATTATAGATCAATTCCAACAAAACATTCTAGTAAAGTTTTTCTCACACAACAAATAACAAAGCGATGAAATGGACATCATCTCAACCACTCGTCGGCATTGGAAACGCTTGCTTTGAACCAAAAGTGATTCTCTGGGAAGGGACAGCTACTGTCAATCTCGAGACCAACGCAGGACTGATCATCGAGGCTGAAGCGGCCTATGTCAGGACCCATATTGGGACGGTAGGGAAGCATAGTAATGTCCGGGGTATAGATACAGTTGCTTCTCATAAATGGTAGTAACGTTGTGTCAACAGCAGCTGGATCGCCTTCCACCATCATTGGATAGTTTTGTCCAAGGAAGAGCGAGTTTCCTCCAAGAATTTCAATACTGAACCAGGGAGAAGGTGTTGATGCTAGTACACTAGTATCCATCCCGAATACCCTACAACGGATGTTGGAATAGGTCCAGAGAGTGCGACCATACGAGACAACACCTGGTTCCTTAGTAACATCAGCAATGCCCCGTATACAGACAAGAAGAGGTGATCCATCAGAACAAGTTGCCAGGCGCCACTGAGTATATGGGTCCTGCTTGTCCTCATGCTCGTGAATAAAATTTTCAAGTATAGGTGGTGGAATGTTCACAGGACCTTGGAAACACAAGAAGGTTAATTAGTAAAGGGAAACTAGCTAACCCGCATGCATGTGGATGAAACAATTATAATTACGGTGGAAGACAAACGTACCGAAATCATGAGGATTCCATGCAAAAATAGTGCCACGAGTGGTGGCAGCAAACAGAAGACCCTCGTACTGAATTGCATCACAGTACTCATCCGTGTATAGAAACTGATTTTTGAGCAATATCCATCGAGTCGAACCATGAAGGACTGCAACAAGCTTGTCGAAGATAGCGACAACATAAGCATTCCTATAACCCCAAGAGCGGTTGGGAACTCGACAAATTGCTATCTTCCGTAGATGATAGTCAGCATGATCGTATTTGAACTCACATAGAATACCGGTGTACTCAACCTCTGGGCAGTCGTCTGAGATTTTTCGAAGTGGAACCCAGTGAAGAGTGTATACATTCACAAGTTCCCACTCGCAGTTGTACCCAATATAAGCAACCCAATCTCCATTTGCACCTGCCCAAGCCTTGCCCTCAACTGATGGCATCTTAACATCATACGTATCATTATCAAGCGGCATCAACTTACACAAGGCGAGGCTTCCCTCGTCCCCGCGCCAGTAAGCAAGGTCACGGCGAAGAAGATAGGGGAGATCAAACCGCTCCTGAACCCTTGGGTTCCTTGTAATGATGTTATTACTTGAGTCGAGAATGGTCTTGAACGAACCTGCCATGCTAGCCGAGGTGATGATGTCGCACCGATCAATGAGTTCCTCCACGGCGTCACCATTCAGATCGGGGCAAGAATAATGGGGTCGTTTTCGGCTTGTTCCCTCCATGGAGAAGACGATCAAACAATGGCAGAAGGAAGGGTGAAGGAAAATGGAGGAGGGAGGAAGAGCTAGCGTGCGGCAGCAGCTCCAAATCGAGAGGGAAAGGCGAAGAGTCGGTGGACGGTTGCCACGGTACATGAAGAGGCGCCTGGGGAGCGAACGGTTGCCACAGAGGTCACACACTGACGACAATGGCCGAGTGAACCGCATGCAATCCCATCACACAACACACACATCTTGTTAAGTCGAACCGTTTCTGATATCTTGTGTCAACGCAAACAGTTCATCCGAGTGAACCGCATCCCGTATATCACACACACCTTGATCTGGCTGACCGTTTCTTTTATGTTGCCTAATCACAAATAGTTCATCCGAGTGAACCGTATGTTGTATATCGCACACACCTTCATCTGGCTGTCCGTTTCTTTTGTGTTGCCTGATCACAAACAGTTCATCCGAGTGAACCGTATGTTGTGTATCGCACACACCTTCATCTGGCTGCCTGTTTCTTTTGTTCCTCCTCATCGCAAACAGTTAATTGAACTGAAACGTATGCCCTTCATCGCACACGCAACTAAAATCTGAACCGTGTTTGATGCATCCTCCATCGCAAACATTTTCACCTTTTTTGACGGTTTTCGTACACCACCGTTTGCGATTATTGCATCGCACACAGTTTCTCGAAGGGTCTCTGATTGTAGCGTCGCGTTAGCAGCATCCTATAGTAGTGGCCAATGCATAGTATAAATAGTTTCTTGCAATTTTATTGTATTGGAAACATAGAGAGGGGGAGATGTAGTTCCTCTGTCATAATAATTGCAAGTAGGAGCAGCAAGCACATGCATATTATATCTATCAAAATCATCATGTGAAATATTAGAATGCAACCCATCAATATAATCCTTAATAAGCGCAAACTTCTCCGATATAGTGTAGTTGGTAGAATTCAAAAAGATAATAGGACTATCATGTGTGGGTGCAATAGCAACAATTTCATTCTTAACATAAGGAACTATAGCAAGTTCATCTCCTTAAGCATCATTCATATTGGCATCATGGCCACAAGCATAGCAAGCATCAATTTCATCAAAAAGGGATATTTCAAACGAATCAAAGGGATCATAGAAATCATTATAGCATTCATCCTTCGGTAAGCATGAAGGGAAATTAAACAATGTATGGGATAAAGAGTTAGTCTCATTAGAAGGTGGGCAAGGGTGGTCATTCTGCTCTTCCTCCTTTTGCTCTTCGCTCTCCTCCTCAACTTTTTCCTCCAATGAGCTCATAGTGTCATCAATTTCTTCTTTCATAGATTCCTGCAAAATATTAGTCTCTTCTTGGACAGCAGAGACTTTATCAATAAATGCATCAATATCGGCTTTATATTCATAATTCTCATAGAAATATTTAAGTATAGCAAAAAAATTAGGCCTATAAACATCATCATCATCAAAAGCGTCATACTTTTCAAATAGAGATTCAATTTCATAAGAACCCTTAAAAGCAACAAATTCTTCTAATCGTTCCACATCATAGTAATCATATCTACCATTAGCATAAGAATCTAAGGTTTCATTATCATTAAATTCGCATGAAAAGGGAAGGTGTGGAGTCTTCATCCTAGAGCAACAAGTATAATTATATCTCAAACATAGTTGTTGAGCATACCAATGCAACATATGAATTTGATCCCATAAAAGTTTCCCTTTTGAGTCAAGTGATAATCCCTAAGTATTCACATTGATCCAACGTGTCTCCCATCATATAATTGAATGGGGTTTTCTCAGGATTATTAAAGTAGTGCATAACATCTTTCACATAATGAGCATCAAGTGTTTTAGGAGGTTCCCCATCTCCATGAGTAGAAAGTACACCTAATTTTTGGGTATTTCATGTTCCATATCCATAACTAAAGATAGAGAACAACTTAGTACAGAAAATAAAATCTACTTAGGGATAAAGCAAAAAAGCACACACGAGAATATTCACCCCACGCTATTGCTCCGCGGCAACGGCGCCAGAAAAAGGTCTTGATAACCCACAAGTATAGGGGATCAGTTGTAGACTCTTTCGATAAGTAAGAGTGTCGAACCCAATGAGGAGCTAAAGGTAGAAAAAATATTCCCTCAAGTTCTATCGACCATCGATAAAACTCTACGCACGCTTTACGTTCACTTTTCCTAGAACAAGTATGAAACTAGAAGTAATTTGTAGGTGTGATAGGATAGGTTTGCAAGATAACAAAGAGCACGTAATAAAAACTAGGGGTTGTTTATATAAAGAAACAGCTATGTTAGTTTTAGTAGAAAGCTTTTTGTCACAAGAAAGTTATTTCTCCCTAAGCAATCGATAACTAGAACGGTAATCATTATTGCAATTTTATATGAGGGAGAGGCATAAGCTAACATACTTTCTCTTCTTGGATCATATGCACTTATGATTGGAACTCTAGCAAACATCTGTAACTACTAAAGATCATTAAGGTAAAACCCAACCATAGCATTAAAGTATCAAGTCCTCTTTACTCCCATACGTAAACAACCTACTTACTCGGGTTTAAGCTTCTGTCACTCTAGCAACCCACCATAAGAAAATCATCAACATATTGCAAACCCTACAGTGGGGATCCCTCAAGCTTGCGCGACACGGAGAGCACCATAGGACAGCACCAATAATAAACATACAACTCAAACCAATCACGGTCATCAATTAACCCATAGGACAAAATGGATCTACTCAAACATCATAGGATAGCCATACATCATTGGGAAATAATATATAGCATTGAGCATCATGTTTAAGTAGAGATTACAGCGGGGAGGACAGGTGTTACACAGCTGCATAGAGGGGGGAGTTGGTGATGACAGTGGTGAAGTTATTGGTGTAGATCGCTATCACGATGATGGCCCCGACGGCATTCCGGCGCCACCGAGACAGAGGGGGAGAGAGCCCCCCTCCTTCTTCTTCTTACTTGACCTTCCACCTAGATGGGAGAAGGGTTTCCCCTCTGGTCCATGGCCTCCATGGCGGTGGAGGGCGAGAGCCCCTCCGAAATTGGATCTCTCTCTCTGTTTCCTTCTGTTTCTGCGCTCCCAGATTCTGGCCTTTCACCGTTTATTAAATTCCCAGAGATCCGTAACTCCTATTGGGCTGAAATTTTAACAAGGTTTTTATCCGGATATTAGCTTTCTTGTGCCATAAGAAGGGCGCCAACCACCTTACGGGGTGACCACAAGGGCCCAGGGCGCGCCCCTCACCCTTGTGGGCCCCTCAGGCATCGTCTCGCATTGATTCTACTTCCCAAAATTCACATATATTCCAAAAAAATCTCCATAAGTTTTTATCCCATTTGGACTCCATTTGATATGGATCTTCTGCGAAACAAAAAAAACATGCAACAAATAGGAACTGGCACTGGGCACTGGATCAATATGTTAGTCCAAGAAAATCATATAAATTGTTGCCAAAAGTATGTAAAAGTTGTATAATATTGGCATGGAACAATCAAAAATTATAGAGATGACGGAGACGTATCACTCCGCACATTGACCACTATTGGATCTAGTGTATTAAGCTCATGGAAAAACGAACTATGCTTTAAGCAAGATGACATGATGTAGACAAGATAAACTTATGTGTGAATAAACCCCATCTTTTTACCCATAAGATCAACGATACATATGTGTCATGTCCCTTTGTGTCACTGGGATTAAGCACCGCAAGATCGAACCGATTACAAAGCACCTCTTCCCATGGCAAGATAAATCAATCTAGTTGTACAAACCAAACCAATAAGTCGGAGAAGAAATACAAAGCTATAATAATCATGCATAAAAGAGTTCAGGGAAAACCCAAGTAATATTCATGGATAGATCTGATCATAAATTCACAATTCATCAGATCCCAACAAACACACCGCAAAAAGTCATTAAATCAAACAGATCTCAAAGAACACCGACGGGAACGTTGTATTGAAGATGAAAAAGAGAGAATAAGCCATCTAGCTACTAACTACGGACCCGTAGGTCTGTGGTCAACTACTCATGCATCATTGGAAGGGAAGCAAGGATGATGAAGAACCCCTCTGTGATCGTTACCCCCTCCGACAGAGTGCCGGAAAAGGCCTCTAGATTGGATCTCGTGTTTATAGAACTTGCGGCGATGAAAAAAGTATTTGGTGGACTCCCTTGATGGTTTTGGGATTTTAGAGTAATTATAGAGGCGGATTGTTGGGTTTCTTAGTAATTTCAAAAAATTTCCTACGCACACGCAAGATCATGTGATGCATAGCAACGAGATGGGAGAGTGTTGTCTACGTACCCACGCAGACCGACTGCGGAAGCGTTCATGCAACGTAGAGGAAGTAGTCGTACGTCTTCACGATCCAACCGATCAAGCACCGAAACTACGGCACCTCCGAGTTCGAGCACACGTTCAGCTCGATGACGATCCCTGGACTCCGATCCAGAAAAGTGTCGGGGAAGAGTTCCGTCAGCACGACGGCGTGGTGACGATCTTGATGCACTACGGCAGCAGGGCTTCGCCTAAACTCCGCTACAGTATTATCGAGGATTATGGTGGCTGGGGGCACTACACACGGCTAAGGAATAGATCACGTGGATCAACTTGTGTGTTCTAGGGTGCCTCTACCTCAATATATAAAGGACCAAAGGGGGGAGGCTGGCCGGCCACAAGGGGTGCGCCAGGAGAGTCCTACTCCCTCTAGGAGTAGGATTCGCCCCCCCCCCCCAATCCTAGTTGGAATAGGATTCGCGGAGGGGGAAAAGAGAGAGAGGGGGCCGGCCACCTCTCCTAGTCCTAATAGAACTAGGGGAAGGGGGAGGCGCACAGCCCATGTAGGGCTGCCTCTTCTCTTTTCCACTAAGGCCCATCATGGCCCATTTAGCTCCCGGGGGGTTCCGGTAACCTTCCCGGTACTCCGGTAAAATCCCGATTTCACCCGGAACACTTCCGATATCCAAACATAGGCTTCCAATATATCAATCTTTACGTCTCGACCATTTCGAGACTCCTCGTCATGTCCGTGATCACATCCGGGACTCCGAACAACCTTCGGTACATCAAAATGCATAAACTCATAATATAACTGTCATCGTAACCTTAAGCGTGCGGACCCTACGGGTTCGAGAACAATGTAGACATGACCGAGACACGTCTCCGGTCAATAACCAATAGCGGGACCTGGATGCCCATATTGGCTCCTACATATTCTACGAAGATCTTTATCGGTCAGACCGCATAACAACATACGTTGTTCCCTTTGTCATCGGTATGTTACTTGCCCGAGATTCGATCGTCGGTATCCAATACCTAGTTCAATCTCGTTACCGGCAAGTCTCTTTACTCGTTCCGTAATACATCATATCACAACTAACATATTTAGTTGTAATGCTTGCAAGGCTTATGTGATGTGCATTACCGAGAGGGCCTAGAGATACCTCTCCGACAATCGGAGTGACAAATCCTAATCTCGAAATACGCCAACCCAACATGTACCTTTGGAGACACCTGTAGTACTCCTTTATAATCACCCAGTTACGTTGTGACCTTTGGTAGTACCCAAAGTGTTCCTCCGGTAAACGGGAGTTGCATAATCTCGTAGTTATAGGAACATGTATAAGTCATGAAGAAAGCAATAGCAACATACTAAACGATCGGGTGCTAAGCTAATGGAATGGGTCATGTCAATCAGATCATTCTCTTAATGATGTGATCCCGTTAATCAAACAACAACTCATTGTTCATGGTTAGGAAACATAACCATCTTTGATCAACGAGCTAGTCAAGTAGAGGCATACTAGTGACACTTTGTTTGTCTATGTATTCACACATGTATTATGTTTCCGGTTAATACAATTCTAGCATGAATAATAAACATTTATCATGATTATAAGGAAATAAATAATAACTTTATTATTACCTCTAGGGCATATTTCCTTCAGTCTCCCACTTGCACTAGAGTCAATAATCTAGATTACACCGTAATGATTCTAACACCCATGGAGCCTTGGTGCTGATCATGTTTTGCTCGTGGAAGAGGCTTAGTCAACGGGTCTGCAACATTCAGATCTGTATGTATCTTGCAAATCTCTATGTCTCCCACCTGGACTAGATCCCGAATGGAATTGAAGCGTCTCTTGATGTGCTTGGTTCTCTTGTGAAATCTGGATTCCTTTGCCAAGGCAATTGCACCAGTATTGTCACAAAATATTTTCATTGGACCCGATGCACTAGGTATGACACCTAGATCGGATATGAACTCCTTCATCCAGACTCCTTCGTTCGCTGCTTCCGAAGCAGCTATGTACTTCGCTTCACATGTAGATCCCGCTACGACGCTTTGTTTAGAACTGCACCAACTGACAGCTCCACCGTTTAATGTAAATACGTATCCGATTTGCGATTTAGAATCGTCCGGATCAGTGTCAAAGCTTGCATCAACGTAACCATTTACGACGAGCTCTTTGTCACCTCCATATAAGAGAAACATATCCTTAGTCCTTTTCAGGTATTTCAGGATGTTCTTGACCGCTGTCCAGTGATCCACTCCTGGATTACTTTGGTACCTCCCTGCTAAACTTATAGCAAGGCACACATTGGGTCTGGTACACAGCATTGCATACATAATAGAGCCTATGGCTGAAGCATAGGGAACATCTTTCATTTTCTCTCTATCTTCTGCAGTGGTCGGGCATTGAGTCTTACTCAACTTCACACCTTGTAACACAGGCAAGAACCCTTTCTTTGCTTGATCCATTTTGAACTTCAAAACTTTGTCAAGGTATGTGCTTTGTGAAAGTCCAATTAAGCGTCTTGATCTATCTCTATAGATCTTAATGCCTAATATGTAAGCAGCTTCACCGAGGTCTTTCATTGAAAAACTCTTATTCAAGTATCCCTTTATGCTATCCAGAAATTCTATATCATTTCCAATTAGCAATATGTCATCCACATATAATATCAGAAATGCTACAGAGCTCCCACTCACTTTCTTGTAAACACAGGCTTCTCCGAAAGTCTGTATAAAACCAAATGCTTTGATCACACTATCAAAGCGTTTATTCCAACTCCGAGAGGCTTGCACCAGTCCATAAATGGATCGCTGGAGCTTGCACACTTTGTTAGCTCCCTTTGGATCGACAAAACCTTCCGGTTGCATCATATACAACTCTTCTTCCAGAAATCCATTCAGGAATGCAGTTTTGACATCCATCTGCCAAATTTCATAATCATAAAATGCGGCAATCGCTAACATGATTCGAACAGACTTAAGCACCGCTACAGGTGAGAAAGTCTCATCGTAGTCAATCCCTTGAACTTGCCGAAAACATTTTGCGACAAGTCGAGCTTTGTAGACAGTAATATTACCATCAGCATCAGTCTTCTTCTTGAAGATCCATTTAATCTCAATTGCTTGCCGATCATCGGGCAAGTCAACCAAAGTCCATACTTTGTTCTCATACATGGATCCCATCTCAGATTTCATGGCTTCAAGCCATTTTGCGGAATCTGGGCTCACCATCGCTTCTTCATAGTTCGTAGGTTCATCATGATCTAGTAGCATGACTTCCAGAACAGGATTACCGTACCACTCTGGTGCGGATCTCACTCTGGTTGATCTACGAGGTTCAGTAGTATCTTGATCTGAAGTTTCATGATCATTATCATTAGCTTCCTCACTAACTGGTGTAGGTGTCACCGAAACAGTTTTCTGTGATGTACTACTTTCCAACAAGGGAGCAGGTATAGTTACCTCGTCAAGTTCTACTTTCCTCCCACTCACTTCTTTCGAGAGAAACTCCTTCTCTAGAAAGTTTCCAAATTTAGCAACAAAAGTCTTGCCTTCGGATCTGTGATAGAAGGTGTATCCAGTAGTTTCCTTTGGATATCCTATGAAGACACATTTCTCCGATTTGGGTTCGAGCTTATCAGGTTGAAGCTTTTTCACATAAGCATCGCAGCCCCAAACTTTCAGAAACGACAACTTTGGTTTCTTGCCAAACCACAGTTCATAAGGCGTCGTCTCAACGGATTTTGATGGTGCCCTATTTAACGTGCATGCGGCCGTCTCTAGAGCGTATCCCCAAAACGATAGCGGTAAATCAGTAAGAGACATCATAGATCGCACCATATCTAGTAAAGTACGATTATGACGTTCGGACACACCATTACGCTGAGGTGTTCCGGGTGGCGTGAGTTGCGAAACTATTCTACAATTTTTCAAATGTACACCAAACTCGTCACTCGAATATTCTCCTCCACGATCAGATCGTAGAAACTTTATTTTCTTGTTACGATGATTTTCAACTTCACTCTGAAATTCTTTGAACTTTTCAAATGTTTCAGACTTATGTTTCATTAAGTAGATATACCCATATCTGCTTAAGTCATCTGTGAAGGTGAGAAAATAACGATATCCTCCACGAGCCTCAATGTTCATCGGACCACATACATCTGTATGTATGATCTCCAACAAATCTGTTGCTCTCTCCATAGTACCGGAGAACGGTGTTTTGGTCATCTTGCCCATGAGGCACGGTTCGCAAGTACCAAGTGATTCATAATCAAGTGGTTCCAAAAGTCCATCAGTATGGAGTTTCTTCATGCACTTTACACCGATATGACCTAAACGGCAGTGCCACAAATAAGTTGCACTCTCATTATCAACTTTGCATCTTTTGGCTTCAACATTATGAATATGTGTGTTACTACTATCGAGATTCAACAAGAATAGACCACTCTTCAAGGGTGCATGACCATAAAAGATATTACTCATATAAATAGAACAACCATTATTCTCTGATTTAAATGAATAACCGTCTCGCATTAAACAAGATCCAGATATAATGTTCATGCTCAACGCTGGCACCAAATAACAATTATTTAGGTCTAATATTAATCCCGAAGGTAGATGTAGAGGTAGCGTGCCGACCGCGATCACATCGACTTTGGAACCGTTTCCCATGCGCATCGTCACCTCGTCCTTAGCCAATCTTCGCTTAATCCGCAGCCCCTGTTTCGAGTTGCAAATATTAGCAACAGAACCAGTATCAAATACCCAGGTGCTACTGCGAGCATTAGTAAGGTACACATCAATAACATGTATATCACATATACCTTTGTTCACCTTGCCATCCTTCTTATCCGCCAAATACTTGGGGCAGTTCCGCTTCCAGTGACCAGTCTGCTTGCAATAGAAGCACTCAGTTTCAGGCTTAGGTCCAGGTTTGGGTTTCTTCTCTTGAGTAGCAACTTGCTTGCCGTTCTTTTTGAAGTTCCCCTTCTTCTTCCCTTTGCCCTTTTTCTTGAAACTAGTGGTCTTGTTGACCATCAACACTTGATGCTCCTTCTTGATTTCTACCTCCGCAGCTTTCAGCATCGCGAAGAGCTCAGGAATAGTCTTGTTCATCCCTTGCATATTATAGTTCATCACGAAGCTCTTGTAGCTTGGTGGCAGTGATTGAAGAATTCTGTCAATGACGCAATCATCTGGAAGATTAACTCCCAATTGAATCAAGTGATTATTATACCCAGACATTTTGAGTATATGCTCACTGACAGAACTGTTCTCCTCCATCTTGCAGCTATAGAACTTATTGGAGACTTCATATCTCTCAATCCGGGCATTTGCTTGAAATATTAACTTCAACTCCTGGAACATCTCATATGCTCCATGACGTTCAAAACGTCGTTGAAGTCCCGATTCTAAGCCGTAAAGCATGGCACACTGAACTATCGAGTAGTCATCAGCTTTGCTCTGCCAGACGTTCATAACATCCGGCGTTGCTCCTGCAGCAGGCCTGGCACCCAGCGGTGCTTCCAGGACGTAATTCTTTTGTGCAGCAATGAGGATAATCCTCAAGTTACGGACCCAGTCCGTGTAATTGCTACCATCATCTTTCAACTTTGCTTTCTCAAGGAACGCATTAAAATTCAACGGAACAACAGCACGAGCCATCTATCTACAATCAAACATAAACAAGCAAGATACTAATCAGGTACTAAGTTTCATGATAAATTTAAGTTCAGTTAATCAAATTAATTAAAGAACTCCCACTTAGATAGACATCCCTCTAATCCTCTAAGTGATTACGTGATCCAAATCAACTAAACCATAACCGATCATCACATGAGATGGAGTAGTTTTCAATGGTGAACATCGTTATGTTGATCATATCTACTATATGATTCACGCTCGACCTTTCGGTCTCCGTGTTCCGAGGCCATATCTGTATATGCTTGGCTCATCAAGTATAACCTGAGTATTCCGCGTGTGCAACTGTTTTGCACCCGTTGTATTTGAACGTAGAACCTATCACACCCGATCATCACGTGGTGTCTCAGCACGAAGAACTTTCGCAACGGTGCATACTCAGGGAGAACACTTCTTGATAATTTAGTGAGAGATCATCTTATAATGCTACCGTCAATCAAAGCAAGATAAGATGCATAAAAGGATAAACATCACATGCAATCAATATAAGTGATATGATATGGCCATCATCATCTTGTGCTTGTGATCTCCATCTCTGAAGCACCGTCGTGATCACCATCGTCACCGGTGTGACACCTTGATCTCCATCGTAGCATCGTTGTCGTCTCGCCAAACTTGTGCTTCCATGACTATTACTACCGTTTAGTAATAAAGTAAAGCATTACATCGCGATTTCATTGCATACAATAAAACGACAACCATAAGGCTCCTGCCAGTTGCCGATAACTCGGTTACAAAACATGATCATCTCATACAATAAAATTCAGCATCATGTCTTGACCATATCACATCACAACATGCCCTGCAAAAACAAGTTAGACGTCCTCTACTTTGTTGTTGCAAGTTTTACGTGGCTGCTACGGGCTTAAGCAAGAACCAATCTCACCTACGCATCAAAACCACAACGATAGTTTGTCAAATAGACTCCGTTTTAACCTTCGCAAGGACCGGGCGTAGCCATACTTGGTTCAACTAAAGTTGGAGAGACAGTCGCCCGCAAGCCACCTATGTGCAAAGCACGTCGGGGGAACCGGTCTCGCGTAAGCGTACGCGTAATGTTAGTCCGGGTCGTCTCGTCCAACAATGCCGCCGAACCAAAGTATGACATGCTGGTAGGCAGTATGACTTATATCGCCCACAACTCACTTGTGTTCTACTCGTGCATATAACATCAACATAAATAACCTAGGCTCGGATGCCACTGTTGGGTTTCGTAGTAATTTCAAAAAAATTCCTACGCACACGCAAGATCATGTGATGCATAGCAACGAGATGGGAGAGTGTTGTCTATGTACCCACGCAGACCGACTGCGGAAGCGTTGACGCAACGTAGAGGAAGTAGTCGTACGTCTTCATGATCCAACCGATCAAGCACCGAAACTACGGCACCTCCGAGTTCGAGCACACGTTCAGCTCGATGACGATCCCCGGACTCCGATCTAGCAAAGTGTCGGGGAAGAGTTCCGTCAGCATGACGGCGTGGTGACGATCTTGATGCACTACGGCAGCAGGGCTTCGCCTAAACTCCGCTACAGTATTATCGAGGATTATGGTGGCTGGGGGCACCGCACACGGCTAAGGAATAGATCACGTGGATCAACTTGTGTGTTCTAGGGTGCCTCTACCTCAGTATATAAAGGACCAAAGGGGGAGGCTGGCCGGCCACAAGGGGTGCGCCAGGAGAGTCCTACTCCCTCTGGGAGTAGGATTCCCCCCCCCCAATCCTAGTTGGAATAGGATTCGCGGAGGGGGAAAAGAGAGAGAGGGGGCCGGCCACCTCTCCTAGTCCTAATAGGACTAGGGGAAGGGGGAGGCGCACAGCCCATGTAGGTCTGCCTCTTCTCTTTTCCACTAAGGCCCATCATGGCCCATTTAGCTCCCGGGGGGTTCCGGTAACCTTCCCGGTACTCCGGTAAAATCCCGATTTCACCCGGAACACTTCCGATATCCAAACATAGGCTTCCAATATATCAATCTTTACGTCTCGACCATTTCGAGACTCCTCGTCATGTCCGTGATCACATCCGGGACTCCGAACAACCTTCGGTACATCAAAATGCATAAACTCATAATATAACTGTCATTGTAACCTTAAGCGTGCGGACCCTACGGGTTCGAGAACAATGTAGACATGACCGAGACACGTCTCCGGTCAATAACCAATAGCGGGACCTGGATGCCCATATTGACTCCTACATATTCTACGAAGATCTTTATCGGTCAGACCGCATAACAACATACGTTGTTCCCTTTGTCATCGGTATGTTACTTGCCCGAGATTCGATCATCGGTATCCAATACCTAGTTCAATCTCGTTACCGGCAAGTCTCTTTACTCGTTCCGTAATACATCATCTCACAACTAACATATTTAGTTGTAATGCTTGCAAGGCTTATGTGATGTGCATTACCGAGAGGGCCCAGAGATACCTCTCCGACAATCGGAGTGACAAATCCTAATCTCGAAATACGCCAACCCAACATGTACCTTTGGAGACACCTGTAGTACTCCTTTATAATCACCCAGTTACGTTGTGACGTTTGGTAGTACCCAAAGTGTTCCTCCGGTAAACGGGAGTTGCATAATCTCGTAGTTATAGGAACATGTATAAGTCATGAAGAAAGCAATAGCAACATACTAAACGATCGGGTGCTAAGCTAATGGAATGGATCATGTCAATCAGATCATTCTCTTAATGATGTGATCCCGTTAATCAAACAACAACTCATTGTTCATGGTTAGGAAACATAACCATCTTTGATCAACGAGCTAGTCAAGTAGAGGCATACTAGTGACACTTTGTTTGTCTATGTATTCACACATGTATTATGTTTCCGGTTAATACAATTCTAGCATGAATAATAAACATTTATCATGATTATAAGGAAATAAATAATAACTTTATTATTGCCTCTAGGGCATATTTCCTTCACGGAGGTAGGTCAAACAAATGCCCATGGGCCCCACTACCCACCAGGGCACGCTGGAGGCCCCTGGCGCGCCCTGGTGCCTAGTGGGCCCCACTTTCATCTTTTGGTTCCCTACCAAAGCTTTCAGGGTCTCTTATCACTAGAAAAAAAATCCAAAAAGTTTTGTGGCATTAGGACTTCATTTGGTACTGATATTCTGCAAAGTCAAAAATAAGAAGAAAAAAACAGCAACTGTCACTGGGCACTAAGTTAATAGGTTAGTCCAAAAAAATGATATAAAGTTGCTTGTAGATGTATATAAAACATCCAAGATTGCTAATATAATATCATGGAACAATCAAAAATTACAGATACATTGGAGACGTATCAAGCATCCCCAAGCTTAATTCTTACTCGTACTCGAGTAGGTAAATGATAAAAACAAAAAAAATTATGTGGAATGCTACCTAGCATATTCATCATATATTCTTTTCTTTGTAAGATGGACATTTGGACTTGAATGATTCAAAGCAATAGTCTATAATTTGACATTAAAATGTCAATACTCAAGCATATCAACAATTAACTATGTCTTTCAAAATAGCAACACCAAAGAAAGTTATCCCTAGCCCATTATGCTTAATCATTGATCCATTCATGAAACTCACTCGAATATTGACTACATCCTATACACAAGTATGACAATAGCGTTCCCTAGCTGGTTCTTTATAAGAGAAGATGGAGACTCAAAAAATAAAAAATGCATAAAAGTAAATAGATAGGCCCTTCACAAAGGGAATCAGAGATTTGTGGAGGTGCCAGAGCTCATAGCTTAAATTGAGAGATAAAATTGTTTTGAGAGGCATGGTTTTCCTGTCAACGAAAACGATCAGGAATTCCCAATATCTTCCATGCTAGACAAATTATAGGCGGTTCCCAAACAAAAAGTAAAGTTTATTTCCTTTCCACCATTCTTTCACAATCCATGGCTCGCTGTATCCATGGGTGCCTTTGATACCAACACTTTCCAAGGAATTTGTTATTAACAACATAATTTTTTTCATTTCGGGACTGGGCATCCCTATTACCTACCACACTCTCATGCAATGACAAGTGAATAAACACTCATCATGAGAATAAAATACCTAGCATGGAAAATATTGGCCACCCCCTGCAGCTTCATTAGCGGTACAGGCACACAAAACGGAAATTCATTTTGAAAATTAAAGTGGGCACATACAAATTTACTTGGAACGACATGTAAATACCGCATATAGGTAGGTATGGTGGACTCATTTGGCACAAATTTTGGTTTTAGGAGTTGGATGCACAAGCAGCATTCCCGCTTAGTACAAGGGAAGGCTAGCAAATAGATTGAGAAGCAACCAACCAAAAAACGAAAACGGTCATAAACGAGCATTGAAAATAATTAACACTAAATAATGTACCACAAGTAGGATATAATTTCTTTGCATAACTATTGACTTTATGTGCATGCATAGGGAATCACAAACGTTAACACCAATATTCTTACTAAAGCATGATTACTCACCAACATGACTCACATATCACTATCTCCATATCACAAAACTATTGCAAGGAATCGAGTTCATAATTTCCAATGATGTTCATGAAAGTTTTTATTATATCCCCCTTGGATATTTATCACTTTGGGACCAAATTCATATCTCGTGCAAGTTACCATTACTATTCTTAACTCTCAAAAAGATCTAAGTGAAGCACGAGAGCATAAATATTTCTTCAAAATTTTCAACTCTCAAAATAATATAAGTGAAGCATGAGAGCATATTTCTCTAAAAAAATTCAACTCTCAAAATAATATAAGTGAAGCATGAGAGTTTATTTCTTCAAAATATAACCACCATCGTTCTAAAAAAAGATATAAGTGAAGTACTAGAGCAACTGCCGTGCTCAAAAAAATTAAGTGAAGCACATAGAGTATTCTAGCAAATCATGATATCCGTGTGGCTCTCTCAAACAAGTGTGTTCGGAAAGGATGATTGTGTCAAACTAAATAATAAACAAAGCAAAGACTCATATAATACAAGATGCTCCAAGCAAAACTCATGGTATGTGATGAATAAAAATATAGCTCCAAGTAAAATTGCCGATGGTCGTTAGAAGAAAGTGGGGATGCCTTCCGGGGCATCCCCCAGCTTAGTTGTTTGGGAGTCCTTGAATATTACCATGGGATGCCTTGGGCATCCCCGAGCTTAGGATCTTGCTACTCCTTATTCCTTCATCCATCACGATCTCACCCAAAACTTGAAAACTTCAATCACACAAAACTTAACAAAACCTTCGTGAGATCTGTTAGTATGATAAAGCAAATCACCACTCTAAGTACTATTGCAAACCTATTCATATTTTTATTGCATTATACCTATTGTATTCTAACTTTACCATGGCTTATACCCCTCGATATCATCCATAGATTCATCAAAATAAGCACACAATGCAAAGAAACAGAATCTATCAAAAACAGAACAGTCTGTAGTAATCTAAACTTTAACCATACTTCTATAACTCCAAAAATCCTAAAACATTAGGAAAGCGTGGGTAATTTGTATATCAATCATGTGTACAAAAAACAAAAAATTATCGCGTTCCAGCAGAGCACATCAATTCTGCTACTGGGCGCAAAAGTTTCTGTTAATGCACAGAATCAAAGCAACTATCACCCAAATCATCCCAAAGGCTTTACTTGGCTCAAACACTAATTAAAACACTAAAACACAATCATAGCAGTAGCGTAATTGTACACTTACTGAAAAACAAAAAAGAAAACTATTGGGTTATCTCCCAACAAGCTCTTTCTTTATAGCCATTAAGATAGGCTTGAAATTTCAATGATGCTCACATGAAAGGTAATAATTTTAACACAAAGAGAGCATCATGTAGCATATGACAAACACATTTAAGTCTAACATACTCCCTATGCATAGGCATTTTGTAAGCAAACAAATTATCAAGACAAGAACTATTTAACATATGCATGGAAGAAGAAAGAAACAATATCAATCTTAGTATGAAGAGAGGTAATTTAGTAACATGAAGATTTCTATAACCATATTTACCTATCTCATAGTAATTACATGTAGGATCATACTCAAATTCCATAATATAGATATCATATAAAATTTTCTTTTCATGATCCACATGCATAGAAGTCTTATAATCTTGCAAGATAGTGGGATTATCATCAACTAAAGTCATGACCTCTCCAAACCCACTTTTATCAAAAATTTCATTAGATTGAATATTCTCCAAAGTAGTGGGATTAATTTTACCTAAAGTTAACACTCTTCCAAACCCACTTTCAATATTATTGCAAACATTATTATCAATAACATATTCATCATGAGGCTTAAATAAATTTTCAAGAT
Organism: Triticum urartu; assembly: GCF_056163025.1. NCBI lineage: Eukaryota > Viridiplantae > Streptophyta > Magnoliopsida > Poales > Poaceae > Triticum > Triticum urartu. The sequence continues at coordinate 355,178,968 of NC_141876.1, read as the reverse complement.
CATAAGAAGCATTATCACCCCAATCATGATCATTACAATAGGTAGTGGTCATAACAAAATCATCATCCCAAAGCTTGTAGCTTTGCATATCATTAGCACAATTGACATTCATAGGATTTGTAATAACATCATTGCAATCATGTTTTTCATTCCAGTGGCTATCCAGTGTGGGTGCAATAGTAATAATTTCTTTTTTAACATAAGGAACTATTGCAAGTTCATCATCATAAGCATAATTAATATTGGCATCGTGGCCATAAGAATAGCGAGCAACATGTTCTTCAAGAGGGGATAATTTAGTTAAATCAACGAAATCATAATTATCTATAGATTCATGCATATCATTTTTTTCTTCCAAAGCAGCAGACATTCTCTCAATAAATTCTTTAACATAGGCATTATGAGCATAGTTTTCATAGCAATATTTAAGTATGTGAAATTTTTCAGATTTGTAGAGAGTAATATCATTCTTTTCAATCAAAGAAGCAACTTCATAAGCACCCTTAAAAGCAATAACTTCTTCAATTTGTTTGATATCATAGTAACTATAAACACCCTTTTCATAAGAAGGTAAGATTTCATTATCATTAAACACACATAGGTAGGGAAGGTGTTTTTTAGGGTTCTTAGAGCAACAAGTAAAATCATAAAGTTCACAAACACTAGTAGAAAACAGGGCTTTGGTCCAGGCCGGGTCAGCCCATTAGTCCCGGTTCAGTCTAGAACCGGGACCAATGTTGGTCCCGGTTCGTGAGCCCAGGGGGCCGGCCGGGCCAAGTGGGCCATTGGTCCTGGTTCATCTGGACCTTTTGGTCCCGGTTGGTGGGACAAACCAGGACCAATGGGCCTCGCTCCTGGCCCACCACCATTGGTCCCGGTTGGTGGCTTGAACCGGGACCAAAGGCTCCCCTTTAGTCCCGGCTCATGTCACCAACTGGGACCAATGAGGTGCCTATATATACCCCCTCGCGCAAGAGCAGAGCACAGTGCACTGTTTTTTCTGGCCGAGGGGGAGAGGGCTTTGTGGTGCTCTATCTCACCTCCTATGCACATGAGGTGTTCGATGGAATGCCCGAGCCACACTACTTAAGCTTTCTCCTCTCGAAGCTCGACCTCCAAGCTCCATTTTCCTCGAGATTTGTCTAGATTTAGCGGTCCATCGCGCCCTGTCCCCGTCTTCACCGCCGTCGATCACCCGCGCCAATCTCATCACTGACACCACCGTGGTGAGTCTCTTGTTCTTATCTTCTTTCTGAAAGGAAAAATATTCTTACTTGTATGTTTAGATAGATACTTGTATCATTTTCTTACATTTATTATTGCATCTTATATAGTGCGATGGTTTTGGTATCCGCCCCCGTCAGCCCTCGTCCTGTCTATGATTCGGATGTGGTATGTATATTATCTTTATAACTATTGGTTCATTTATTGTTTATGAAAATTATGCCGACCAACGTGACATAGATTTTATTTATCTAGGATGTATGTGAATCAGAAATGCCAACCGACCCTATTGTCGAGAGGTTAAATTTAGTTGAAGAAGAAAACAATTTGTTGAAGGAAAAAATAAAAAAAATTGAGGAGGAGAAGATGATATTGGAGTTGCATGTTGCGGATGTCGTCGATGATCACAAGATCAAGATGGATGCAATGCGCTTGAAGATTAGAAAGATTAGAAAATATGCCATTCATACCGAGGCTTGGTATCATTATGCCGTTGGATCAATTGTTACCTTGGTTGCGATTATGATCGCATTTGTTTTCGCATTGAAATGTTTTACATAGTTTCAATGTATGGTTTAATTAATTAGATGCTCTGGAGAGCTATATGTTGTTAGATGAGAACTATGTATGCACTTTGGTTTTAATGTGATGATGAACTTCTATTAATTTGGACACTTAATTATATATAATGCACGTAGATGAACCGGCAATGGGTGTACAGTGACAGACACACCCGTGAGTACATTAAGGGCGTGCATGAGTTTCTCGATGCGGCTGAGGCAAACAAGTAGAATGGTTTTATGTGTTGTCCATGCACTGAATGTGGGAATACGAGGTCTTACTCTAACCGGAAAATCCTTCACTCCCACCTGCTTTACAAGGGTTTCATGCCACACTATAATGTTTGGACGAGGCACGGAGAAATAGGGGTTATGATGGAAGACGGCGAAGAAGAAGAGTACGATGACAACTATGTGCCCCCTGAATACGGTGATGCTGCAACGGGGGGAGCTGGTGAAGATCAAGAGGAACCAAACAATGTGCCCAATGATGCTGTCACGGGTGAAGCTGCTGAAGATCAAGAGGAACCAGACGATGTGCCCGATGATGATGATCTCCGCCGGGTCATTGTCGATGCAAGGACGCAATGCATTAGTCAAAAGGAGAAGCTGAAGTTCGGTCGCATGTTAGAGGATCACAAAAAAGGGTCATACCCCAATTGCGAAGATGGCAACACAAAGCTCGGTACCGTACTGGAATTGCTGCAGTGGAAGGCAGAGAATGCTGTGGCTGACAAAGGATTTGAGAAGCTACTAAAAATATTGAAGAAGAAGCTTCCAAAGGATAACGAATTGCCCGACAGTACATACGCAGCAAAGAAGGTCGTATGCCCTCTAGGATTGGAGGTGGAGAAGATACATGCATGCCCTAATGACTGCATCCTCTACTGCGGTGCATACAAGGATCTGAACGCATGCCCGGTATGCGGTGCATTGCGGTATAAGATCAGATGAGATGACCCTGGTGATGTTGACGGCGAGCCCCCCAGGAAGAGGGTTCCTGTAAAGGTGATGTGGTATGCTCCTATAATACCATGGTTGAAACGTCTGTTCAAAAACGAAGAGCATGCCAAGTTGATGCGATGGCACAATGAGAACCGAAAGAAAGATGGGAAGTTGAGAGCACCCGCTGACGGGTCGCAGTGGAGAAAAATCGAGAGAAAGTACTGGGATGAGTTTGCAAAGGACCCAAGGAATGTATGGTTTGCTTTAAGCGTGGATGGCATTAGTCCTTTCGGGGAGCAGAGCAGCAATCACAGCACCTGGCCCGTGACTCTATGTATGTATAACCTTCCTCCTTGGATGTGCATGAAGCGGAAGTTCATTATGATGCCAGTTCTCATCCAAGGCCCTAAGCAACCCGGCAACGACATTGATGTGTACCTAAGGCCATTAGTTGAAGAACTTTTACAGCTTTGGAATGGAAACGGTGTACGTACGTGGGATGAGCACAGACAGGAGGAATTTAACCTTAAGGCGTTGCTGTTCGTGACCATCAACGATTGGCCCGCTCTCAGTAACCTCTCAGGACAGACAAACAAAGGATACCACGCATGCATGCACTGTTTAGATGACACTGAAAGTATATACCTGGACAAATGCAGGAAGAATGTGTACCTGGGCCATCGTCGATTTCTTCCGACCAACCATCAATGTCAAAAGAAAGGCAAGCATTTCAAAGGCGAGGCAGATCACCGGAAGAAGCCCGCCATGCGCACCGGTGATCACGTGCTTGCTATGGTCAATGATTTACACTACGTAATCTTTGGAAAGGGTCCCGGTGGACTAGCTGTTCCGAATGACGCTGAGGGACACGCACCCATGTGGAAGAAGAAATCTATATTTTGGGACCTACCCTACTGGAAAGACCTAGAGGTCCACTCCTCAATCGACGTGATGCATGTGACGAAGAACCTTTGCGTGAACCTGCTAGGCTTCTTGGGCGTGTATGGGAAGACAAAACATACACCTGAGGCACGGGAGGACCTGCAACGTTTGCACGAAAAAGACGGCATGCCTCCGAAGCAGTATAAAGGTCCTGCCAGCTACGCTCTTACGAAAGAAGAGAAAGAAATCTTCTTTGAATGCCTGCTCAGTATGAAGGTCACGACTGGCTTCTCGTCGAATATAAAGGGAATAATAAATATGCCAGAGAAAAAGTTTCAAAACCTAAAGTCTCATGACTGCCACGTGATTATGACGCAACTGCTTCCGATTGCATTGAGGGGGCTTCTACCGGAAAACGTCCGATTAGCCATTGTGAAGCTATGTGCATTCCTCAATGCAATCTCTCAGAAGGTGATCGATCCAGAAATCGTACCAAGGCTAAGGAGTGATGTGGCCCAATGTCTTGTCAGTTTTGAGCTGGTGTTCCCACCATCCTTCTTCAATATCATGCCGCACGTCCTAGTTCATCTAGTCGACGAGATTGTCATCCTGGGGCCCGTATTTCTACACAATATGTTCCCCTTTGAGAGGTTCATGGGGGTCCTAAAGAAATATGTCCGTAATCGCGCTAGGCCAGAAGGAAGCATCTCCATGGGCCATCAAACAGAGGATGTTATCGGGTTTTGTGTTGACTTCATTCCTGGCCTTAACAAGATAGGTCTCCCTAAATCGCGGTATGAGGGGAGACTGACTGGAAAAGGCACTCTTGGAAGAGACTCAATAATATGCAGGGACAGATATTCTTGGTCTCAAGCACACTACACAGTTCTATAGAACTCTACCTTGGTGACCCCGTATGTCAATGAACACAAGAACAGTCTGCGCTCCAAACACCCGGAGCAGTGCGACGACTGGATTACATGTGAACACATCAGGACTTTTAGCAGTTGGTTGGAAACACGTCTCAGAGGTGACAACACTGTTTGTGATGAGTTGTACTTGTTGTCCAGGGGACCATCTTTGACTGTATTCACTTACAAAGGATACGAGATAAATGGGAATACATTTTACATGATCGCCCAAGATCAAAAGAGCACCAACCAAAACAGCGGTGTCCGCTTGGATGCAGCAACCGAGAGCGGAAAGGATACATATTATGGTTACATAGTGGACATATGGGAACTTGACTACGGACCTAATTTTAAGGTCCCTTTGTTTAAGTGCAAATGGGTCAATCTGTTAGGCGGCGGGGTACAGGTAGACCCACAGTACGGAATGACAACAGTGGATCTGAAAAATCTTGGGTACACTAACGAACCGTTCGTCCTAGCCAATGATGTGGCACAGGTTATCTATGTGAAGGACATGTCTACCAAACCGAGAAAAAGAAAAGATAAGGAAGCGAATACATCATACGATGAGCCAAAGCGCCACATAGTTCTTTCAGGAAAAAGGGACATCCTGGGAGTGGACGGCAAGACAAACATGTCTGAAGATTATGAAAAGTTTCATGAAATTCCTCCCTTCAATGTCAAGGCTGACCCAAGCATCCTGATAAACAATGAAGATTATCCATGGTTACGGCGCAATAAGCAAATGACACAAGCGAAGAAAAAGTGAAGACTTTCTCCCGCAACTATTATGATGATACCATGCCAAATTTGTAACAGACGAGTATGCTATGCCAACTTTTTCAGAGTTCATTTGAAAACTATGAATTTAGGTCAAATTTTCTCTATAGGTGCATCTATGTTCAAATTTAAACTATTCAAATTTGAAAACTAATGGCACTAACAGAAAGTTTATATTTTTTCTAAAACTAATGGCACTAACAGAAAGTTTATAATTTTGCTGACCTAAAAGCAAAAAGAATTAAAAAATAAAGCAAAAAACAAAAGAAAATAAATAATACAGAAAACAAAACAAAAAAACTGGAAAAAAATAAAAATAGCAACAATAAGTGTTTTGTTGTAAGTAGAAACAAAATAAAATAAAATAAAGCAACAAAGAAAACTAAAAAACTAAAAAAGTGTTTTCAAATTTGAAAACTAATGGCACTAACAGAAAGTTTATAATTTTTCTAAAACTAAAAGCAAAAAGAATTAAAAAAATAAAGCAAAAAACAAAAGGAAATAAATAATGCAGAAAACAAAACAAAAAAACTAGAAAAAAAATAGGGCTCACCCCTATAATATTTGTTATGACTAACTAAAATTACCAAATTGAGTATAATGATAAAACACAGTAATATTAAATAGCAGGAAAAAGATTGACTCAAAAATCAATTTTTATAGTAAATTTATTCATAAACTAGTGATTCACACAAATTTAAAAAAAATCAAATTTAAACTATTCAAATTTTAAAACTAATGGCACTAACAGAAAGTTTATAATTTTTCTGACCTAAAATAAAAAAGAAAACACTACAAAACTATAAGTATTTAGTTCTAAGTAGAAACAAAAAAACAAAAAAAGTGCCACCTACTGGGCCCCCACGTCCTGAATACGACTAGAAACCCTACCATGGGCCAGGATTCAGGCCCGCGGGAGGCCCAGTAGGCCCACAGGCACAGATTGCAGTGTTAGGCCCGAAAGCCTGCTTTAGAGAGGAGCTCGAGAGGGAAGGCGCACCGCACCTTATAAACAGGTGCGCCTCCCTCTCAACTAGCGAGGTGGGACTAAATATTTGGGTTCGGGGCAGCACAGGCCTTTGGTTCCGGTTGGTGGCACCAACCGGGACTAAAGGGGGGCATTAGTCCCGGTTGGTGCTACGACCCGGGACTAATGCCATCCTTTAGTCCCGGTTGGTGCCACCAACCGGGACCAAAGGCCACCGCTTCCCGCCCTTTGGGCTGCTGAAAAGAGGCCTTTGGTCCCGGTTGGTGGCACCAACCGGGACTAAAGGGAGGCATTCGTCCCGGTTTGTGCCACGAACTGGGACCAATGCTGTCGGTATATCAGCTGGACTTGTGAAAATTTCACAACTTCACCGTCAGTTCGTGCCCGACGCCCCAGCGCTGCTCCTCGTCGCCGTCGCCATCATCGCCCTGCCTCCGACACCGTCGCCGCACCGCCCCTGCCCCCGACGCCGTCGCCGTGCCGCCCCTACCTCCGATGCCGTCGCCGCGCCGCCCCTGCCTCCGGTGCCGTCGTCGCGCCGCCCCTGCCGCCGACCACGTCGTCGCCGCGCCGGCCCCTGCCCCGCGCCCTAGCCCCTTCCCGCGGCCCGCCCCCGCCCGCCGGCGCCCTTGCCTCCCCCGCCGTCGCCATCGCCAGACGCCCCCGCTGTGAGCCGCCACGCCGGTCCGGCTCTGTTTTGATTTTGTATTAGATTAATTTTTTGTTCATATATATATAATGTATATTTGTATGTATGTGGCTATATGTAAGTTCAGAGCATGTTTTTTATTAGATTAATTTTTTATTAGATTTATTACATTAATGTTTTTGTTCACAGCATGTTTTTGTTCATATATGTATTTTTTTGTTCATATGTGTATTAATGTTTTTGTTGCATATATGTAATTTTTTTCAATGTATATATGTATGTGGTAGCTATATATGCATGATGAGGGGGTGGGGATCGATATACCCCCTCCCTGATAATTTCAACATGAGCAGAGGTCGATATACCCCCTCCCCGACAACATGAGAGAGGGACGAGGGGTCGAGAGAACTAAATAAGAAGAACAAGAAGAGGAGAGGAAGAAGAGGAGAAATAAATAAGAAGAAGAAAAAAGAAGAAAAAGAAGAGGAGAAGAAGAAAGGAATAGTGGAGAAGAAGAGAAAATAGAATATATTCTATTTTCTCTTCTTCTCCACCATTCCTTTCTTCTTCTCCTCTTTTTTTCTTCTTTTTTTTCTTCGATCTTCTCCTCTAGCTATTCCTTTCTTCTTCTCCTCTTTTTTCTTCTTCTTCTTCTTCTTCTTTTTAATTTTTATCGGGAACGAGGGTGTCGAGGATCGCCGAGGGGTCGAGGGTCAGGAACTAGGGTAGAGGGTCGAGGGTCGTTAAGGGGTCAAGGGTCAAGGGTTTCAGGGTCGAGGGTTCGAGGGTTCTATGGGGTCGAGGGTCGAGGGTTCCAGGGTCGTCTAGGGGTCAAGGGTTCCAGGGTCGTCGAGGGTTCGAGTGGTCGAGGATCGCCGAGGGGTCGAGAGAAGTTTCCTAGTGTCAAAGTATTGAAGAAATCCATGCCTTCATCATTAGCCGGAAGTAACCAGGGCATGTTGGTACGAAGTTCTGCAAAGTTGTTCTGGAATGGAGTCCCGGATAGGATAATCCGGCTTTTGGTACGAATTCAGCAAAGGCCTTCCAAATAGCGATATTCGGAAGGCTCTTGCTGAACTTTGTACCAAAAAGCGAATCATCCTATCTGGGACTCCGTTCCAGAACAACTTTGAAGAGCTTCGTACCATCATGCACATGTTACTTTCGCCTAATGATGAAGACATGGTTTTGTTGAATCCTTTGACACTACGCAACCTCCCGACCCCTCGGCGATCCTCTCAAACATGAGAGGAAGAAGAGGATCGCCGAGGGGTCGAGGGTTCCAGGGTCGTCGAGGGTTCGAGGGGTCGAGGATCGCCAAGGGGTCGAGAGAGGTTTCCTAGTGTCAAAGTATTGAAGAAATCCATGCCTTCATCATTAGCCGGAAGTAACCAGGGCATGTTGCTACGAAGTTCTGCAAAGTTGTTCTGGAATGGAGTCCCGGATAGGATAATCCGCCTTTTGGTATGAATTCAGCAAAGGCCTTCCAAATAGCGATATTCGGAAGGCTCTTGCTGAACTTTGTACCAAAAAGCGAATTATCCTATCTGGGACTCCGTTCCAGAACAACTTTGAAGAGCTTCGTACCATCATGCACATGTTACTTTCTCCTAATGATGAAGACATGGTTTTGTTGAATCCTTTGACACTACGCAACCTCCCGACCCCTCGGCGATCCTCTCGAACATGAGAGGAAGAAGAGGATCGCCAAGGGGTCGAGGGTTCCAGGGTCGTCGAGGGTTTGAGGGGTCGAGAGAGGTTTCCTAGTGTCAAAGTATTGAAGAAATCCATGCATTCATCATTAGCCGGAAGTAACCAGGGCATGTTGGTACGAAGTTCTGCAAAGTTGTTCTGGAATGGAGTCCCGGATAGGATAATCCGCCTTTTGGTACGAATTCAGCAAAGGCCTTCCAAATAGCGATATTCGGAAGGCTCTTGCTGAACTTTGTACCAAAAAGCGAATTATCCTATCTGGGACTCCGTTCCAGAACAACTTTGAAGAGCTTCGTACCATCATGCACATGTTACTTTCGCCTAATGATGAAGACATGGTTTTGTTGAATCCTTTGACACTATGCAACCTCCCGACCCCTCGGCGATCCTCTCAAACATGAGAGGAAGAAGAGGATCGCCGAGGGGTCGAGGGTTCCAGGGTCGTCGAGGGTTCGAGGGGTCGAGGATCGCCGAGGGGTCGAGAGAGGTTTCCTAGTGTCAAAGTATTGAAGAAATCCATGCCTTCATCATTAGCCGGAAGTAACCAGGGCATGTTGGTACGAAGTTCTGCAAAGTTGTTCTGGAATGGAGTCCCGGATAGGATAATCCGCCTTTTGGTACGAATTCAGCAAAGGCCTTCCAAATAGCGATATTCGGAAGGCTCTTGCTGAACTTTGTACTAAAAAGCGAATTATCCTATCTGGGACTCCGTTCCAGAACAACTTTGAAGAGCTTCGTACCATCATGCACATGTTACTTTCGCCTAATGATGAAGACATGGTTTTGTTGAATCCTTTGACACTAGGCAACCTCCCGACCCCTCGGCGATCCTCTCAAACATGAGAGGAAGAAGAGGATAAAAAAAGAAGAGGAAGAAGAAGAAAAAAAAGAGGAGAAGAAAGAATAGAGGAGATTCTTTCTTCTCCTCTTTTTTTTCTTCTTCTTCTTCTCCTCTATTCTTTCTTCTCCTCTCTTTTTTCTTCTTCTTCCTCTTTTTTTTATCGGGAACGAGGGTCGTCGAGGAACATAGATGTAGTGTCGTCGTTGTCGATATATACCCCCTCCCGATAGCTTACTATGATTAGGTAGCTAGTTCTACGTTTGGCACTAATATATCCATCTGTCATGTTTGAATAATAATTGCCATGTTGTAAATATTTGTAGAAACTATGGACACCGCCCTAGACGAAGCAAAAGAAGCATTGTTGAGGGATATAATCGCAGAAGGAAGTGATGCCGTCTCGTTGTTTCTCAACAAAACCGATGGTCTGGAAGGAGAGGGTGAACAAGCTGGCTACGGTGACCTAATGCCGGTGCAAGAAGAAGAACATGAGGACGGCTCCGGTGACCCAATGCCGGTGCAAGAAGGAGACCGTGATGACGGCTCCGGTGACCGAACTGAGTCCGGCCAGGTATATATATTAGTTAAGCCTGTGCTGACTAGCTGATTGATGCATTCATTGTTTTGGTATGTACACATATTAATTAAGTCTTTGTTCTTTTTTCTAGCCCTCCGGATCGAGCACAACTTCGGTAAAGAGACGAGGCCCAAAGAAAAAGTTGAGCTCGGATGAAAAGTTTGAGATCGTAGCAATCGCACCCGACGGCCAACCGATTGAACCCATCCGAACAAAGAACGCATTTGTTGCTCAGTGCGGGGTCCTGGTTAGGGACAAGATCCCGATAAGCATCCAGCAATGGTTTAAGCTGGCTACAGAAGACCCTGAGGTGTCTTATGTCAATGATATGCAGAAAAATGATCTTTGGACTGAGCTGAAGTCAAATTTCACCCTACCGCCAGAGGATAATCCAGAGAACCCAGTTAAAGAGAAATTAATCAAGTCTTTTGCTCTTAAGAGGATGGCAGAACTATTCAGGAGGTGGAAGAAAGAGCTGAATAAGTTTGTCGAAAATAATGAGACACCAGAATTCAAGGGCAGATATGAGAAGATCAGAGATCACTGGCCCGCATTTGTGGCCCACAAGACATCGGAAAAGAGTAAGAAGATGTCGGCGACAAACAAGCAAAATGCTGCGAAGAAGAAGCTTCACCATCGCACGGGGTCAGGTGGCTACCTCGTAGCCCGGCCTAAGTGGTCCAAGACTGAGAATGATCTGGTTGATAAAGGGATCGAACCAGAGACAATTAACTGGCCAGACCGTTGCCGGACTTGGTTCTTCGGGGCTGGCGGAACCTTGGACCCTGTAACAGGGAAGTGCATTTGGACGAACAATCAAATGGACATACCAGTCAGGAAGCTTAAGCAGTATATCGAAGCAGCGCAGGAAGGGACGTTCTTTCCAGACAGAGAGAACGACGAGCTCACAATGGCCCTCGGGAATCCTGAGCACCCTGGATGGACACGAGGTACGCCAGGCTCCATTCCGTGGAAGGTTGGGTTTCCGGACGCAGGCGGTTACAAATCCCATGAGAGGAGGAAAAAAGTGCAGCAGACCCAAATGCAGGCGCTGCAAGCAAGGGTAGACGCGATAGAGGAACGAGAAGCAAATCGCAGCAAACGTACTGTCGAAGCCTCCCCCGAAGCTACCCCGCCATCTCAGCGCGGAAGCAGCGTGGCTTCCACCGAGCTGCTTCAGCCGGAGCATGCCTTGACGGCTCCTGCCAGCTATCCCGTGGATGCTATCACGGAGTCTCAAAATTGCCACCTTATGACGCAATGGATGAATTTGAAGGTCAAGGCGGCTGTTGGCTCTGTTTATCCTACTGAACCCGGCGCAACTTTTCACTGCCGGCCGATTCCAGAAGGATATGCTAGGGTGATGGTGGATGAAATAACGGAGGGATTTGAGGACCTCCAGCTTGACCACCCTACTGGTGAAGGGGAGACTCGGCTGGGGTCTGCTTTGAAGACTCCATGCCTATGGCGGAAGGAGCTCATCAACCTTCCGAACTGGACGCCTCCGCCTCCTCCTCCTCCGGCGAGTCAGGGCACTCCGCCTCCTCCACCGCCTCCTCCTCCGGCGAGTGACGATCAGGGCCCTCGGCCGGCTCCTTCTCCGGCGCGTGGCGGCACTCCGCCTCCTTCTCCGCCTGCGCCGACGCGCCCGAGCAGCCAGCCTCCTCCTTCTCCGCCTCGTCAGGAAGGGCGGAAGAGACCTGCCGCCGCTCCAGCTGCTCCGGCGCGTAATAGTCCTTCTCCTCCGCCTCGTAAGCAAGTAAAGAAGACAACCGCTCCGTCTTCTTGGTCGGCGTCTAGCAGTACAACCAGAGGCGGGAGGACATACAGATTTGGTCCTTCTCTGAAGACTCCAGAGAAGTTACCATACAAGAGGACCCCGGAGGAGAACGCGAAGATCGCGCGAACCGAAGTGGATGACTGGTTTCAAGGGTTGAAAGCAAAGAGACATCCACCTCCGGAGAAGAAGGTAGATCCGGTGAAAGTGAAGCGCACTCTGGCTGCCCTGGCAAAACCACCCAAGTCTCCGCCGAAAGGCAACTATGAGCGCATTATTGCAAAGACATGGGCTGAAGCGGAGCGGTCGGGAAGTACAGTCAGTGATCAAAGGCTGAAAGAACGACGAGCAGCTGGGAAACAAATTGCCCAGCTCGGCGAACAAGCGAAGCAATCGTGCCCCCCCCCCTCAAGGTGCCTAGCGACATCGTCGATCCGAGGATGGTGCCCGGTTATGGCAATGTTGACGATTACCTGCCCGACGATGTACATTATGATCCCATGGAGGTGCAGATACACAGATACGAGTATGGGAAGCCTCTCGTCAAAGATGAAAAATCTTTAACAACGATGATGCGAAGATTACATGATTGGTACTTGAAAATCTGTAGAGAGTCTGGGGGGAGGAGTACTTTGTATGCGAGAGTTAAACCGGAACATGACCTCGTTGGAATTGAACTGTTGCCTATTCCATTTGAGGAGTTCTATCAGTTTTTCAATCAATTGGCCCTCGATAAAACAACGATCACCTGCTACTGTCTGTAAGTACTACTACTTCTGTCATTAAGTCTCTCTATATAGCTCATCTCTTTCATTGCATGTATTTATAATTATCCTCACTATATTATGCAGAATGAAGATCGCCGAATTGAAGAAAAGACAAATCGGTGATATTGGGTTCGTTAACACATATCTCATAGATGCAACTGAGGTTGAACATCGTCCCGGAGATACCGAGGCCAACTTGCTACGATCATTCAAAAAAAATGAAAACAAAGATATAATACTCTTTCCTTACAACTTCAAGTGAGTGTTACTGTCTTGTGCATATTCGGTTTCCCTTATATATTAGTCCAGGTTATAGTAATGTAATTGATGAGTTATGCATGCGTGTGCAGTTTCCACTATATTCTCCTAGAGATTAGGCTTGAGCAGGGAGTAGTAACCGTCTTGGACTCTAAACGAAAAGATCCCCAGGAGTATGCGGACATGACTGAAATCCTTAAGAAGTAAGTTAAATCGATCATTATCCACCATATCAGCAACTTTGTTCATTTCCTGATATCAAGAAATTGTTTTCTTTGTCCGGCAGGGTTTGGAGAAAATTCACCAGAAAAGTTCCGGGACTGTCGAAGGAGCTGGAATTTAGACACCCGAAAGTAAGTACTATAGTAGCATGTTTCGTGCATCTCCTAGTGATTCAAGTGCTAGTTTCATCAATACCATTTAGCATTCTTGCTTATCAGTTTGATTGACCTCTATTTCTTGTAAAGTGGTTGTGGTAGGAACAAGGGAATGATTTCTGTGGATACTACGTCTGCGAGTCCATCCGCCACACGACCTGTGAGCGGGGCGGGTACTCTGACGAACAATATGAAGTACGTAAATAACAACATTCACAATTTTATTTTATTACCATCATTTGTATTGAGTTTCATTCATTCATATATATATGTATTGACCCCCTTCTTCAAATTAGATGTTTCGGAAGCGGGATGAACTCCTAGCACCAGCTCGCATGCGAGCAATTCAAGAGGAATTGGTGGCATTCTTTCTTGACCAAGTGATCGCTGAAGACGGAGAATACTATGTGGACCATGAGTCCGTATGATTATATTTGTAAGAGATAATTATTGTATATATGTAGCCGGTAGTGTCGGATAGATATACGAGAACTTGTTGTTCGACCAATCTCTCGGAGAAGGAGAGGTGGTCGATATCACTTCTCTCTGTATGCATATATGTTCATGACGATTTTCTGTTTCCTTCGTTTGCTTACTAGCTAACTAGCGTGTCTAGTCCTCTCTATACGTATGTATAGTACGTAGCGTCAACCAAGCACGGACGTAAGAGAGGACACTTCTCTCTATTAATTATAGCTAGCTAACACAATATATGAAACACCTAAATTAACCCCCCAAAACCCCCAAACCCCCCCCCCTTCAAAAAAAACAAAAACCCCAGGCACAGAAATGCTGACGCGTGGATGCCTATTGGTCCCGGTTGATGCCACCAACCGGGACCAAAGGGTCTCCTGCCTGGGCTCTGCGCACTGCCCACGTGGAGGCCCATCAGTCCCGGTTCTGGATTGAACCGGAACTAAAGGGTCGGGGCATTAGTACCGACACTTTAGTCCCGGTTCAGGAACCGGGACTAAAGGCCCTTACGAACCGGGACTATAGGCCCTTTTTCTACCAGTGAAAGATTCCAAGCATAGCACAACAAACAATTTATTTGATTTCATAAGAGTCTCCCTTTCTGAGACAAACAGTGGCACACAAAATGGGCATGCTCATCTAAAGATTTTCCATCAACTAAGCTAGTTGGGGTTTCAACACGAGCACAAATGGATCGAGGATGATCCAAGTAGAAAACTTTAAGTGGATTCGTAGTTATCTTTTAATTTCTTGTTTTCCTTTCTGTTTTTGAATCATGAATGCAAAAAGCAATCAAACAAGCAAAAAGGCAAATATATTTTTACTTCTATAAAAAAACTTTTTAGAAGTAGGTGATGAAAAAGAGAGGTACATGGAAAATAAATTAAATTCAAGGAGATGAAATTTTATGCATAGGTACTTGATAGATGTTGATGATGTCTCCCCGGCAACGGCACTAGAAATTTTTCCTACTACTTGTGAGCTACGTTGGAATTTCCCCAAAGAGGAGAGGATGATGTAGTGCAGTAGAGATAAATATTTCCGTAAGTTATGAAACCAAGGTTATCAATCTAGTAGGAGAACCAAGAAACACTATGTAAACAACACCTGCATACAAACAACAAATACTTGCAACCCAACACATAGAGGGGTTGTCAATCCCTCAACAGTTATGAGCAAGATTATATTGTATAGGTTTTGATAGATAGATCTAACTAAAATACAAAAGAAAATAAATAAAATAAAATTTCAGCAAGGTATTTTAGGTTTTAATATATTATAGAGAATAGACCGGGGGCCATAGTTTTCGCTAGAGACTTCTCTCGAGAAAATAGCATACGGTGGGTAAACAAATTACTGCTGGGCAATTGATACAAAAGAAAATAATTATGAAAATATCCAAGGCAATGGTCATGTATATAGGCATCACGTCCAAAATAAGTAGACTGACTCATGTCTGCATCTACTACTATTACTCCACATCGACCGCTATCCAACATGAATCTAGTGTATTAAGTTCATGGAAAAGCGAAGTGATGCTTTAAGCAAGATGACATGATGTAGACAAGATAAACTCATGTATGAATAAACCTCATCTTTTTACCATTAATAGCAATCATACACACGTGCAATGCCCCTTTCTGTCACTGGGATTGAGCACCGCAAAATCAAATCCATTACAAAGCGCCTCTTCCCATGGCAAGATAAATCAATCTAGTTGGCCAAACCAAACCAATAAATCGGAGAAGAAATATGAAGCTATAACAATCATGCGTAAAAGAGTTCAGAGAAAACCCAAATAATATTCGTGGTAGATCTGATCATAAACTCACAATTCATCGGATCCCAATAAACACACCGCAAAAAGTCAAAACACCGAGGAGAACATTATATTGAAGATCAAAAAGAGAGAAGAAGCCATCTAGCTACTAACTACGGACCTTGTAGGTCTCTGGTAAACTACTCGCATCATCAGAGGAGCAGCAAGGATGATGAAGAACCCCACCGTGATCGTTTCCCCCCTCCGGCGGAGTGCCGAAAAAGGCCTCTAGACTGGATCTCGTGGTTCTGGAACTTGCAGTGGTGGAAAAAGTATTTTGTGGACTCCCCTAAGGGTTTGGGGATTTTAGAGTATTTATAGAGGCTGAGGTAGGTCAAAATGATGTCTGTGGGCCCCACTACCCACCAGGGCGCGCCAAAGGCCCCTAGCGCGCCCTGGTGCCTAGTGGCCCCAGTTTTATCTTCTGGTTCCCTCCTGGAGCTTCCAGGGTCTCTTATCACCAGAAAAAAATCTCTAAAAAGTTTCGTGGCATTTGGACTTCGTTTGGTATCGATATTCTGCAAAGTCAAAAACAAGTAAAAAATAGCAACGGGCCCTGGGCACTAAGTTAATAAGTTAGTCCCAAAATGATATAAATTTGCTTGTAAATGTATATAAAACATCCAAGATTGAGAATATAATATCATAGAACAATAAAAAAGTATAGATACGTTGGAGACGTATCATTGACTAAGTTGACAAAGCCATCTGTACGCGTTAACCTTTAAAAAAAATTTGAGGAAAGCATACGCGTCAACCTAGCAGGCCCATAAGTCAGCCTAGAAATCTCTGGAAAACAATATACAACCCATTTTCCATTATTTCTAATAATTTACAGCCCATTTGCTATTTCTTATTGATTTGTTCAACCCGTTCGTTTTGTTAGCATTATAGCCCACATTATGGCCATGATAAAAAAACATTAACAAAATTTTGCATATTTCGGTGGGTTCTGAAATGTTTTTAATCCCGAATTTCGAGTCAGATAAAAAATATTTTAACTTAAAATCCAATAAAATTTTCCTCGCAAAAAAATTTAATGAAATTTAAAATCTCAAAATCCAAAAAAAACTAAAATTGAAACTAATTATTGGTTTGTTGTGTTTTAAAATGTACCACCCATATCTCATTACTTATAGCCCATTTTCTGGGCAAGCCGAATGCATCCCTCCTTATCATGAAAGATTTCCAGCTCAACACGGCTGACAAAAGTAAGTTGGCCTCGATCGGGAATTCTGTACAAAAAACTGGGCTAGCTATTTTCAAAAGTAAAAAAACAATTGGGTTGGTCTTGTGGTAAACATAAAATAAAAGGCTCGACTAGACTGGACAAAGCTCCTGCATAGCCCATTTGATACCCTGTTCCATCTTAAAAACGAAAAAACACTAGGCGAGCTGCTGGGTCTTGGTGTCAGCCGCTCGTTGAGCAATTCTCTTATTTATTAACTACGTTGACATTGGCATGGGACCCAAATGTCAGGAAACCAATAGGAGGAACCATTTTTTGGCTTGAAATAAGGAGGCACTTGCTTGCATACTGTCATGACCCTGATGGGTCCCTACTATCATCCTCTGCATATACAATCATCTCCCGATTCCCCTCGGTTAATGACCACATTGACAATGTGTAACATCCTGATTTTTCGAGAGTTTCATTTTTTTTCTAAGCCAAGGGATGTTGCAATGTAATTTTCTATTATGTATTTGTTTTGAGTTTGCTCAAATTAATACCAAAGAGTTTTAAATTATTTAGCATATCACAGGTGGAAAATAATTCCGTAATATCTTGAGACATTTTGTCTTTCGTAGTATTTCAAATTAAGTTCTTTGTGTCTATCTTACTTTTTGAATTTTTCGGATTTTAAAGTTGTTTGGTGTTTCATTTGCTCTCATTTCCTATGTAGTTATTTGAATTCTGAAAATCAAAAAATCAATATTTTTATATTGATTTTCTCTCTCACCTTCCATTGTTCTTTGGACCAATTCTGAAAGACACTTGGGTCGCTGTATGTTGGCCCAGCTTGCAACGCAGGGAGGAAAAGACGCTTGGGCCTTCTGGCTGTACGTTGGCCCATCTTTAGTGCAACGCATGGAGGAAAAAAATACATGCTTGCAATAGGATTTGAACTCGTGACCTTCCGCACAACACCTCTAGCGCCAGCCAACTGAACTAAGTTAGCCTCCATTATTTATCTACGCTTGGTTCTCTTAACAAATAGTACCACCTCTCCCTTTTACAAGGACAACCATCAATTTATATACATGTTCAAGTTACCTGTCATCAATCATTCTAATAAGCCAGCCCGGAAATTGGTAATCAGAGGATGATGAGGATGCCCCGAAAAGAAAAATATTGAAGGAAGGAGGGAAGTAAGGAAGGATTCTCAAAAAAGAAGGAAGGACAATATGGTGGGCAATTAAACGGAACAAGGAAGGAAGAAATCAAGCCACGTATGCGGGAGCATGGATGGGCACACGGAGAGGGAGCAGGCAAGTCTCGTCCGGAATCAATACTATATAAAATAATAATAAAAGGGATTCCTAATGCATGATTGACAAATATGGTGGGCAATTAAACGGGGCAATTAAGAAATATTCCTTCCCAAGACACGCTTGAATGCTTGCTGCATAATATAATAGAATTCCTAATGTGTGCTTGTGAATTATGAAGGGCAATTAAGAGTGATTCCTAAGACACGTTATGTATGCTGCATAAATAGTAAAGGTGTGTGGGATAATTAAGAAAGGGGTTCATGCATACTTGCATTGCACGTTATGTAAACAGGATTCGGACTAATTAAGTGGCGGGCAGATTTTTTGTGCTAGCGGATTACAATTATTACTTCAATGCATGGCTTCTATTTGATGTTACTAAAATATACTCTCAACCTCTTTCTCCACACCATCTTATGCATGCAATGACCACCACGGCTATGTGCTCTCCTCTATCTCATTTAAGCATGCAACTTACACGACGAAACATCACATTCCAACGAGAGGCTGCATTAGTGAATGCGAAGAAGCTCGCTGCCTGGGGTATACATGATCGTCCAATAGAGGCGGGAAGGAGGACAATGGGGCTTAGGAGATGTTGATAACAGATTGGGACAAAGAGATGAGGACAGACGGAAATAAGTCCGAGGAATTTTATTTTCAGAGACAGGTAACAACGTCTCCTGTTGCAACGCACGGGCACTTGTGCTAGTCTTTCCTTAATCTTTCCCTAATAATAAAACACGGATTGACTCCGTGGGTTCACCGTCACAATACGCTTCTTTTCGTAAATTTACGCTTTCAGTTTATAAATATAAAATATATACGCGAGGTGGTACTAATTGGTTACTCCCTAATTTTTGTCGGTCTTCGTTCTGTCCGTCCGTCTCAACCAAAATTCCCCGCATGGGCCGCGCATAGCTTATTTTGTGCATCCCCGCATGGGCCAAGGTGGGCCTGGTCGGATATTTTGGCAAAAAAGGACATTTACTTGCGTCAGGAATTGAACTCATGATCTCTCAAGCCATACCATACACACCTACCAACTAAGCAATATCAGCTCATGTGTACTCAAGACGTTTACTTTTCTTATTCAATAGTACCACCTCGCCCCCTTACAACTGAAAGCACCAACATATATACGTCTTAGAGTTACACTTTATCAACCAGCTCGATAAGTCGGCTAAGGAAGGAAGGAAAATGAGTCCAGGGAAGGAAATATATATACATCCATACTATGTGGGCTAATTAAAAGGAAATGAAGAAGGAAGGAAGAAAATTAGTGGGCAATGAGTTCTGGGAAGGAAAGAAATATGGTGGGCCAATTAAAATAGGAAGGAAGGAATATCCATACTACGTGGGCGCTAATTATACTGGAAGGAAGGAAAAGAATAATGCAGTGCGTCCTATGTGGACTAATTAGACGAAATTCAGGCTAATTAACTTGTGGGAAATTAATGAGATTCATAATGCCATGCTTGCTGCATAAATTTAAAAGAGGGTGTTTAAGAAAACAAGTATTAAAGGACATTTCCTTAGGTGAAATTGCTAATTGGTGATTGTTCAAGAAAAAGCCAAGAAACCCCCTAATTAAAGGAGAGTTTTTCTAAGGCACCCGAGTATATTTGTGTGGAGGGCCTTCCTGTAATTGGCATGGAGGGCGGCCGCTATCCGGCCCTGCTTGGATCCTAACCAAATACAATGCAGAACGACTCTTTTGTACTCTTTTCAGTTTCCTCCTCGGTGTGTGCATGTGTGTTGCTGTGCAAAGCTCAATCTCATTAAGTTTCCTATAGCTAGGTACACGAGCTAGGTTCTGCATATACCAGCTTGATCTGCATGCAAATCTTATAGGAAAGCAAGACTGGATCGATTTGTCCTAGAACTGTGTACATGTGTAAACTTCGGCAAAACTAAACACAACGTAGTTTCATGTACCTTGGTTTGTTGGTTCTGCATGTCAATGTTGATGATCTCAAACAACTACTTGGTTTTGATTGTTGATGTTATAGGATGGATGTGTGCACAATGAGAGAGCACCATGGAGATAGCAGAAACTAAAGGCCTAATTTGCCTCCACACATGGTTTTGTCTTGTCCAATTTCACAGCTTGACTGGTTAGTAACTTACTATTTTACTCGTCATGGAACAAACTATGTATAGGTCTAGGTCAAGACAAGGTGGATGATCCATCTGCCTAAATTGGGTAGGGTCCATCAATAACACGAGACTGCTCGGTAAAAGAATATTTCACGGTTGCGCCTTAGAAAATCAAGCCATGAAAATACTATCAATTTCTCTGTTGACAAATAATTATCTCTTTGTGGCACATGTTTACCTCCTCTTCAACGGTTTCCATGTTAACTAGACCCCATTAAAGATTACATCACCTAGGCACCAACTCAATATGAGAGCGCTCAAAAACAAGCCGACGAACTTCCGCACTCGAGAATTCGGAAAAAAATGTTTCATGTCTACCACATCTGCACAACCTGATTCTCGTGCCTTGCAAGCTATGTTACTTTAGTTGAAGGAAGGATAATGTAGGGATGCTTTTTTCTCCCGTTGTAACGCACGGATAATTTTTCTAGTTCTCCCTAATAATAAAGCACGGATTGACTTCGTGGGTTCACCGTCACAATGCGCTTCTTCCCACAAATTTACGTTTTCATTTTTTCACTTATATTATTTTCTACATCCGAGGTGGTACTCTTTTATGTGTGTATATTTTCTACGTCCGTCGTCGTGGTAGTTTTGCAAAAAAGCCATTCTGTTTACCCGAAATCAACCCGCAGTACGTCTTTAAGTGTTCCAAACAGGAAAACGTTTCGTTTTTGCATAAACGCCCCAGTAGTTTCCGGTATTCAACGCGCAGTCCTGTGTAAGTGTATTATAGAAAAAAAAATACGCTGTGCTGAAACAAATATGCTCTTGCTGAGATTTGAACCCACGATATGCCCTCTAAAATCTAGCGTGGTGAACCACTAGGCCAGCTCATTGTTTCTAATAAAAATACAGTTGTCGGCTCTACTTATATGGGTATCAAACTAGCATACACCAATACGTTCCTATAAAAAGAAGAGAGCACCCGTATATATTTAGTCCCACCTCGCCCCCTTCCACAAAATTCGACCAATTTAAATACATATGCGAGTTGAACTCGATAAACCAACTCAAGAATCAATAAGAAATGCCTTTGAGAAGGAGAGACACGGGATTGGTGGTGATTCATGTGGTGGTGGAATGAATGATAAGAAGTGGCCAAGAGGAAAATGAAGAAATTATAATGGAAAGAGAGCCCGACTAACGCGGCGCTCATGCCGCTAAAGTTTTTGGAAGTTGTTGTGTGTTTGTAATCCGGGTCGGTCACATCTTTTCCATATAGACCAGGTGCTGCTTCTGGAGATGACCATCTTTTAAGAGTTAATTGTTTCTCTTTACAATGTCTCGCGCTGTCATAACAAGTGATATTGCCATTTTCCAATGCGGCTTCCTGAAAACGGTCGTATTTGATTAGGATGTGTTTATATGTACGTCAATGCCAAACTCCGACATTATAGCAAATTCCACTATGGGCCGGCCCATCAACGCTGCACAACTCCGACATTATAAAAAATCCCACCTCGTGCCCTTTACGTAAAATTATTCTGATTTATACGTGTTTTTGAGATCCCTGGTATCAAGGAGCCATCTTAATAATTACTATGCAAAGAGGAATGAAAGAATTAACGCAAAGAAATAAGAAAGATGTACAACATATAAGGAAAGGAACAAGGAAGGAATCTACTACCCCTATAAAAGAAAGAGAGGGCGGAGAACCAAACAATCTGCACCGTACAGAGGGTTAAATCCTACGTTCCATATAGCCCTGATGTTTTACCACCAACCGTGTTTAGCCCCACGTAATTACCCATGCTGCCATCGATACCACACATACACGTTCAAATGTCGTAACACAACCAGCCACGCAATCAGGCCACTAACCCTCCCGACCTCTCAAAAAAACCTGCGCACAACTCCACGCCCGTACGACCTTTCGCTCGCTTCTCCTCCTCCTAACCGACGCCCGCGCCGATCCTCCGCCGCCCACCGTGCCGGCCGCCGGTCCTCCTCTGCTGCCCCAAGAACGCCGCCGGCTGCCGGTCTGCCACCGCTGCCCCAAGAACGACGCCGCCTAGACTGCATGGCCCTGGCCATGGGGGATGCCGCCGTCGCCTGGCCTCATGGCTGCAGGTCCCATGGCTGTTAGATCTAGGCCACACATGAGAGTCACCTTGGCAGACTGGCGACCGCGTGGTGCCGAGGCGGGAAGGAGGCACAGGGAAGCACGTCACCGCATCATGGTGCACAAACGGCCTGCAAGGTGAGTGCCCAGGACGTACTAGCCAGTGCTGTCACCGGGGACATGTACGCACGTGCAAACCACCGTTACCTCAGGTCCATCCATTGCTTGTGTGGTTTTGAGTAAGTATGAAATTCCGTCTCTTTCCATAGATACGAACACATGCTTCGATCTATTTTCAGGATATTTTATTTGGCGTTCGTGGTTAATTCAGGGGGGACTCTGTTTGTCAGGTTAATATACAGAAACATCAAATGCAACAAAATTTCTTCTCTAATTCTGTAGGATATCAAGGCTTCATAGATCATGTATTGCTGTCGCAACTTTTGAAACCATCGTATCTTTTTGGTCTATCTACCAACGTCATGGAACTGGCCCCATAGATGTATACCTATATTGTGCAGAAATTTGTCTCAGTACTGAGATAGTAAGATGTAAATCTAGCTAACTTATCTAGCTTCCAAATGTCGTTGCATTGTTTAGTACTTTTGGTTAACTTAACCTTTTTGGTTGCAATGTGATCTCTGTTAATCACATTATGTACGCATAAGATTACTTCCGATTTCGACCAATCCTCTAATGGCCACTGGTTAGTTCCAGTATGTATAATGGCAAATATAGAAGTGTGCTTTACAAAACTTTGGCACCATATGAATCATGGTACATGCACACATGTTTGTCTTAGCATTGCAGAGATGGTGAAGCCCGGCAAAATGGTCGTTCCTAGATATATAGAAGTGTGCCTTACAAAACTTTAGGCACCATATGAATCATGGTACATCCAAGTACATGCTTGTCTTGGCACTGCAGAGATGGTGAAGCTCAACAAAATGGTTGTTCCAAGATGTCTCGATAATAGCTGCAAGAAATTGGCAAGCAACTTTATGAGTTCAAAAATCCCTTGAGGTACCATTGAACTGTTGTTCTTGAGCTAATACTTTGTCCCATGTCAATTTTTTGATTTTTAACTCTTATCTGATTTTGGGACTTAGGGAGTATTCATTTAAATTCTTGTACAACATTTTTTTTCATGGAGCTTACCTTTGAGATTTCCATTGGACATTTTTATTATAACACCTGGTTCAAGCATATTTTGTGGAGTTCTCATTGCTTTTATGTTTTCCTAGGAAACTTAATTTATTAATTTCGATTCAACAAATATGTGATGAGTTGTTGCTTGATAGCAGCTACATGGCTATCAAATAAAAAAAGAAGCATGTATTTACAAGGCACAATGTAATACAATTGGGCATTTTGAAGTGGCTTCGATCTCCGCAAGTGCATGTTGATTGTTGTGCTTGGGTAAGGTATGTCTTTGATGCCTAGCTCCGGTAATTTAGTGTTTTTGTCTAATTTGAGTTTGTGGGTTGGTAATTCCAAAATTTGGCACCTCCTTTTTCCTGATTATCTACTAGAAAGTGTCGTCTATTGATACGTCTCCGTCGTATCTATAATTTTTTATTGTTCCATGCCAATATTCTACAACTTTCATATACTTTTGGCAACTTTTTATACTATTTTTGGGACTAACATATTGATCCAGTGCCCACTGCCAGATCATGTCTGTTGCATGTTTTTGGTTTCGCAGAATATCCATATCAAACGGAGTCCAAACGGGATAAAAACGGACGGAGATACTTTTTAGAATATTTGGAAAATTTCGGAAGAAAAATCCACACGAGACGGTGCCCGAGGTGGTCAAGAGGCAGGGGGCGCGCCTGCCCCCCCCCCCTCCGGGCGCTCCCCCTCCCCTCGTGAGCCACCTGTAAGGCGGTTGACGCTCTTCTTTTGCCGCAAGAAAACTAATTTTTGGGGGGGGGGGAAATCACGGCGAAGGTTTCAGGCCAATCGGAGTTACGGATCTCCATATATACACGAAACGGTGAAACAGAGCCAGGGGAGAACGCAGAAACAGAGAGAGACAGAGAGACAGATCCAATCTCGGAGGGGCTCTCGCCCCTCCCACGCCATGGAGGCCAAGGACCAGAGGGGAAACCCTTCTCCCACCTAGGGAGGAGGTCAAGGAAGAAGAAGAAGGGGGGGCCTCTCCCCCTTGCTTCCGGTGGCGCCGGAGTGCCACCGGGGGCCATCATCATCAACGTCATCTTCACCAACAACTTCACCGCCTTCACCACCAACTCTTCCCCCCTCTATGCAGCGGTGTAACCTCTCTCTTACCCGTTGTAATCTCTACTTAAACATGATGCTCAACGCTATATATTATTTCCCTGTGATGTATGGCTATCCTATGATGTTTAAGTAGATCCGTTTTGTCCTAATGGCTATTTGATGATCAAGATTGGTTTGAGTTGCATGTTTTATTATTGGTTTTGTCCTATGGTGCTCTCCGTGTCGCGCAACCATGAGGGATCCCCGCTGTAGGGTTTGCAATATGTTCATGATTTGCTTATGGTGGGTGGCGTGAGTGATAGAAGCAGAGACCCGAGTAAGTAGGTTGTTTGCGTATGGGATAAAGGGGACTTGATGCTTTAATGCTATGGTTGGGTTTTACCTTAATGAATCTTTAGTAGTTGCGGATGCTTGCTAGAGTTCCAATCATAAGTGCATATGATCCAAGTAGAGAAAGTATGTTAGCTTATGCCTCTCCCTCATATAAAATTGTAATAATGATTACCGGTCTAGTTATCGGTTGCCTAGGGACAAATAACTTTCTCATAACAACAAACTCTCTACTAAACCTAACTTAGTTGTGTCTTTATGTAAACAGCCCCTACTTTTTTATTCACTTGCTCTTTATTATCTTGCAAACCTATCCAACAACACCTACAAAGTACTTCTAGTTTCATACTTGTTCTAGGTAAAGCGAACGTCAAGCGTGCGTAGAGTTGTATCGATGGTCAATAGAACTTGAGGGATTATTTGTTCTGCATTTAGCTCCTCGTTGGGTTCGACACTCTTACTTATCGAAAACTGTTGCGATCCCCTATACTTGTGGGTTATCATCTATTAACACCATACTGATTCTCCTGTTTTAGTGCTGATAAGGTATAAATTTTAGGCATTCACACTCCGCTTGTTACTATTCTCCTGGAGGATCCACATCAACTGCAGTTCCTCCATTGGGCAAACAACCTCAGGTATGCAAAGACAGGTTTCTTCCGCTCGACTACATCTCATGTTGTATATTTCCTCTGTTCATTTCCAGATCCTAATGAATAGGATGTAAATATGTTTAAATTCAGAAATAATGTTCTGCCTACTATTTGGGTTAGTAAAAAATGTAACTAATTTAGCGGATGGTGTTATTTGATGCCATATTATTGGATTTTTCCTCTGGTGTTATGGATAATCTGATCTATAATTTGTATGATCTATAACCATCAATTCAGTAGATGATTCATTTATATTATTTCAAAGGTTTGGCAATGAAGAACCTGTTTTACTCATTTTTTCTAAGAGGGGTTAAAGTTATGAACATGATTCACTGAAAATTGGCATAAGAACGTCATGAATTTGTAAATATAGGATTTTTACTTTCTAGGTCTATTTCTCTATGGTCATGCTTCTTAATTCGATTTTACCTTCTGTTGTTCAAACCAGACAAGAGTGTTATCCTTTGTGTTTAGCATGCCTTCTTTTCTGGTAATTTTTATAGATATATCTGAATTTTAGTTGAGTAAACAAGTATGACTAAAAAAACTCAAACATGAAGCAAAAGCTTTGCCGTTTTGATTAAGCTTAACATTGTCCAGTTAATCATAGAATACGAAGCAAAAACCGAAACAAATGGGCAAATCCCACTTCAGAACACCGTAAATGCATAGGGCCATGTGTCGAATGCCACAACAAATACCAACCACACAAACACACACTGGCTGGGAAACTTGCTCTGTCGAACAAGCCGGTCTTCCATCAATACTGGAAAGAAGTCACGAGGCACTCTCACGTGGCGACGAAGAGACAAGCATTCCACATGCCTGCAATAGTTGCAACCCACACAATACCACTACTCCAACACATCTTGTGCACTCAACTGCTATCGCTTCTTGGGGCGTCCTGACTTGCCATTGCAGAGATGTGCATTGCACGTGCAAGCTTACTAGTGCGTTTTAAAGAGAATTTATGTCGGCATTATTGTATTAGTATAAACATAGCTTGTAAGATAAGATAGAACACATGCTCTTCTGAATAGAGCAGCATCACCATCGATCCGTGCTCCGATTTGCCACCATGGAGTGACCTGGAATTCGGACGGTTGGAAGTTTTTGGAGAAACCGAGTTGATGGAGAACCAGGGAATTGGGGGTCAGCTGGAGACAGTTCACTTAAGTTTTGATGAGGGTCCTAAAACTAGAGGCTAACAAAAGCTATATGTTGCCCCATTTTATGGTTTTATATGTATTCATCAGGTGTTTATCTTAAAGAATCATGGCCATACAATGCACCAGGTGTCCCTGCCATTGAGCTAATGGGTATGTGAATTTTATCTCCCATTGCAACGCATAGGAAATTTTCCTACTCCGTGGGTTCATCGTCACAATACGCTTTCGTCCAATCGTAATACGCTTTTCCGATTCGTATAGAGAAAATCCCTATCACACCAGAAAAAATATAATAGCTCAAGTGATTCGAACACGCGACCTTGAGATCAGGTCCGACATGCCACGCCAACCGAGCTTGGTTACCTTGTGGCATAAAATAGGTTGCTTCGTCTATAAGTCCCATATCGCCCGCTTATAGCAAATTCCACTATGGGCCGGCCCATCAATGCTGCACAACTCCAACATTATAAAAAATCAAACCTCGTGCCCCTTACGTAAAATTATTCTGATTTATACATGTTTTTGAGATCCCTGGTATCAAGGAGCCATCTTTATAATTACTATGCAAAGAGGAATGAAAGAATTAACGCAAAGAAATAAGAAATATGTACAACATATAAGGAAAGGAACAAGGAAGGAATCTACTACCCCTATAAAAAGAAGGGAGGGCGGAGAACCAAACAATCTACACCATACAGAGGGTTAAATCCTACGTTCCATATAACCCTGATGTTTTACCACCAACCGTGTTTAGCCCCATGTAATTACCCACGCTGCCATCGGTACCACACATACACGTTCAAATGTCGTAACACAACCAGCCACGCAATCAGACCACTAATCCTCCCGACCTCTTGAAAAAAAACATGCGCACAACTCCACGCCCGTACGACCTTTCGCTCGCTTCTCCTCCTCCTAACTGACGCCCGCGCCGATCCTCCGCCGCCCACCGTGCCGGTCGCCGATCCTCCTCTGCTGCCCCAAGAACGCCGCCGGCCGCCGGTCTGCCACCGTTGCCCCCAAGAACGACGCCGCCTAGACCGCATGGCCCTGGCCATGGGGGATGACGCCGCCGCCTGGCCTCATGGCTGCAGGTCCCATGGTTGTTAGATCTAGGCCACACATGAGAGTCACCTTGGCAGACTGGCGACCGCGTGGTGCCGAGGCGGGAAGGAGGCACAGGGAAGCACGTCACCGCATCATGGCGCACAAACGGCCTGCAAGGTGAGTGCCCAAGACATACTAGCCAGTGCTGTCACCGGGGACATGTACGCACGCGCAAACCACCGTTACCTCAGGTCCATCCATTCATTGTGTGCTTTTGAGTAAGTATGAAATTCCGTCTCTTTCCATAGATACGAACACATGCTTCGATCTATTTTCAGGATATTTTATTCGGCGTTCGTGGTTAATTCAAGGAGGACTCTGTTTGTCAGGTTAATATACAGAAACATCAAATGCAACAAAATTTCTTCTCTAATTCTGTAGGATATCAAGGCTTAATAGATCATGTGTTGCTATCGCAAATTTTGAAACCATCGTATCTTTTTGGTCTATCTACCAACGTCATGGAACTGGCCCCATAGATGTATACCTATATTGTTCAGAAATTTGTCTCAGTACTGAGATAGTAAGATGTAAATCTAGCTAACTTATCTATCTTCCAAGTGCCGTTGCACTGTTTAGTACTTTTGTTAACTTAACCTTTTTTGTTGCAATGTGATCTCTGTTAATCACATTATGTACGCATAAGATTACTTCCGATTTTGACCAATCCTCTAATGGCCACTGGTTAGTTCCAGTATATATAATGGCAAATATAGAAGTGTGCTTTACAAAACTTTGGCACCATATGAATCATGGTACATGCACACATGTTTGTCTTGGCATTGCAGAGATGGTGAAGCCCGGCAAAATGGTTGTTCCTAGATATATAGAAGTGTGCCTTACCAAACTTTAGGCACCATATGAATCATGGTACATCCAAGTACATGCTTGTCTTGGCATTGCAGAGATGGTGAAGCTCAACAAAATGGTTGTTCCAAGATGTCTCGATGATAGCTGCAAGAAATTGGCAAGCAACTTTATGAGTTCAAAAATCCCTTGAGGTACCATTGAACTGTTGTTCTTGAGCTAATACTTTGTCCCATGTCAATTTTTTGATTTTTAACTCTTATCTGATTTTGGGACTTAGGGAGTATTCATTTAAATTCTTGTACAACATTTTTTGTCATGGAGCTTACCTTTGAGATTTCCATTGGACATTTTTATTATAACACCTGGTTCAAGCATATTTTGTGGAGTTCTCATTGCTTTTATGTTTTCCTAGGAAACTTAATTTATTAATTTCGATTCAACAAATATGTGATGAGTTGTTGCTTGATAGTAGCTACATGCCTATCAAATAAAAAAAGAAGCATGTATTTACAAGGCACAATGTAATACAATTGGGCATTTTGAAGTGGCTTCGATCTCCGCAAGTGCATGTTGATTGTTGTGCTTGGGTAAGGTATGTCTTTGATGCCTAGCTCCGGTAATTTAGTGTTTTTTTGTCTAATTCGAGTTTGTGGGTTGGTAATTCCAAAATTTGGCACCTCCCTTTTCCTGATTATCTACTGGAAAGTGTCGTCTATTAACACCATACTGATTCTCCTGTTTTAGTGCTGATAAGGTATAAATTTTAGGCATTCGCACTCCGCTTGTTACTATTCTCCTGGAGGATCCACATCAACTGTAGTTCTTCCATTGGGCAAACAACCTCAGGTATGCAAAGACAGATTTCTTCCGCTCGACTACATCTCATGTTGTATATTTCCTCTGTTCATTTCCAGATCCTAATGAATGGGATGTAAATATGTTTAAATTCAGAAATAATGTTCTGCCTACTATTTGGGTTAGTAAAAAATGTAACTAATTTAGCGGATGGTGTTATTTGATGCCATATTATTGGATTTTTCCTCTGGTGTTATGGATAATCTGATCTATAATTTGTATGATGTATAACCATCAGTTCAGTAGATGATTCATTTATATTATTTCAAAGGTTTGGCAATGAAGAGCCTGTTTTACTTAATTTTTCTAAGAGGGGTTAAAGTTATGAACATGATTCATTGAAAATTGGCATAAGAACATCATGAATTTGTAAATATAGGATTTTTACTTTCTAGGTCTATTTCTCTATGGTCATGCTTCTTAATTCGATTCTACCTTCTGTGGTTCAAACTAGACAAGAGTGTTATCCTTTGTGTTTAGCATGCCTTCTTTTCTGGTAATTTTTATAGATATATCTGAATTTTAGTTGAGTAAACAAGTATGACTAAAAATAAACTCAAACATGAAGCAAAAGCTTTGCCGTTTTGATTAAGCTTAACATTGTCCAGTTAATCATAGAATACGAAGCAAAAACCGAAACAAATGGGCAAATCCCACTTCAGAACACCGTAAACACATAGGGCCATGTGTCGAATGCCACAACAAATGCCAACCACACAAACACACACTGGCTGGGAAACTTGCTACGTCGAACAAGCCGGTCTTCCATCAATACTGGAAAGAAGTCACGAGGCACTCTCACGTGGCGACGAAGAGACAAGCATTCCACATGCCTGCAATAGTTGCAACCCACACAATACCACTACTCCAACACACCTTGTGCACTCAACTGCTATCGCTTCTTGGGTCGTCCTGACTTGCCATTGCAGAGACGTGCGTTGCACGTGCAAGCTTACTAGTGCGTTTTAAAGAGAATTTATGCCGGCATTATTGTATTAGTATAAACATAGATTGTAAGATAAGATAGAACACATGCTCTTCTGAATAGAGCAGCATCACCATCGATCCGTGCTCCGATTTGCCACCATGGAGTGACCTGGAATTCGGACGGTTGGAAGTTTTTGGAGAAACCGAGTTGATAGAGAACCAGGGAATTGGGGGTCAGCTGGAGACAGTTCACTTAAGTTTTGATGAGGGTCCTAAAACTAGAGGCTAACAAAAGCTATATGTTGCCCCATTTTATGGTTTTATATGTATTCATCAGGTGTTTATCTTAAAGAATCATGGCCATACGATGCACCAGGTGTCCCTGCCGTTGAGCTAATGGGTATGTGAATTTTATCTCCCGTTGCAACGCATAGGAAATTTTCCTACTCCGTGGGTTCATCGTCACAATACGCTTTCGTCCAATCGTAATACGCTTTCGTCCAGCCCACTTACCTCCTCGCTCATCGTCTTCCTCCTGCCAGTAGGCAGGAGCGAACACGCGCGCGCACCCGCGGAGCCCTCCACCTCCTGCTTCGCGCTGGAGGCCACTCCTTCGTCCTAATACATGTTTGGAGACGCGCGAGGCCGTCCTCTCACTTTCCCCTCACTCTCTGCTCTCTCCCTCGCCCTCTAGCCCCCTTCCTTGAGATCACCCGAGAGCGCTCCGCCGTCGCCGTGCTTCACTTGCGCAACCACCGCCTCCCCCTCGCCCTCTCTTCGTGTCTGAGAGCTCCGCCACGTCGGCTTCTACCCCTCCGTCAAGCCACGCGTCACCGGACGCCCTGCCGCCTCGCCATCGACCTATCTTCTCCGCGCCCGGCCGCCGGATCGCCTTCGCCGTCACGTCGCCATCCGGTCTCCCCCGAGCCCACCGAGACGCGTTCTGCAACCGCAGTGAGCTCACGGACCGACTCCCCCTCCTCTCCTGCTCGCGTTTTTGCTCTAGCTCCGTTCCCCAGCTCCGCCGAAGCTCGCCGCCGCCATGGCCGACGAGCTCCATGCTCCTGAGCTCGTCCGCTCGCCCGAGCATGACCAGCGTGCTCGCCGCACTCCTGTGAACCTGCAGCACCCACGGGTTCGCCCTATCGTGCCCTGTAGCGCCATTTCTGCCTTTGCCCGAGCTCCGGCGCCGCTCCGCTTGATGCCTCCGTCGCCTCAGGCCATCTCCGGCAGCCCCGCAGCCACCACCCGATGCGCCTCGTCGCGCTGTAGCCTTAGAGCCCAACCCCGCCTCCTATCGTCGCCGGAGTCGCCGGGACGAGCGACGCCGCTGCGTCTGTGTGTCACTGGCGGCTAACCGTCGACGTGGCCGGCTTAATTAGTGCCTAACCACACTGCTAAGTACCAACCACAGTCGCTGACATGCGGCCCCCACTGCCTAACTAACTAGCTAACAAAATAGTTAAGTTTAAATCTTAACACAGTGGCCCCACGCGTCGGCGTTGACCTCGCTGACGTGGCCGTTAACCGGACCCACCTGTCTGTGACACTAAGTGTCTCAGGGTCACTGACCAGTGGGTCCCACTGGTCAGGTTTGACCTGGACCGTGCCCTGTTGACCTGCTGACGTCATGATGATGTCAGGCTAACGCAGTAATCCTTTTCTGGAATTTAAATAAATCTTAAATGATTTGTTAATTTCAGAAAATTCCCAAAACTTCTAAAAATCATAGAAAATTATCTATAACTCTAAATGAAATAATTTATATATGAAAAATTATCAGAAAAATTCAAGGAATCCATCTGTACCATTTTCATGCATGTTTGAGCAAGTTAAACTCACTGTTTAGGATGAAACATGGTTAGGGCAAATTTTCATAATAGATTTGGAGTTGGAATTTGATATAGTTTTGAATTCCACTTCAATTAAAATGACTTTCTGTTGCATTAGCCCAAATCACAGCATATTGCCATGTCATCATCATGCATCATGTTTTTGCATTGCATTGATTGTGCTCTCCCTCTCTGTTGCCGGTATTCGTCCCCTCTCGATAGACGTGCTTCCGACGATGAGTTTGATGACACCGATGAAGAGCTATAATATCTTCAGAAGTGCCAGGCAAGCAAAACCCCCTTGTTCATTCCAATACAATCCTACTCTCTCGCTCCTGCTCTCTTTTACTGCATTAGGACAACAACGTTACAACTGTTACATGCTGCGGTAGCTGAACCCCTTTCCTCTGCATGACCTATCATTGCCACAGTAAATAGATGAAACCCACTAGCATGAGTAAGAGTTGTTTGAGCCCTGATGTGCCTACTCATTCATGTTTGTTTGTCATGCCTGCTACTGCTTAGAGTTGAGTCGGGTCTGATTCATCGGGGATGAATTGGAATGTGGTGAACATGTCCTACTGTTGAGAGCTTAAGTGTGTGAACACGATTTTGTAAAGGTAGTGGTGAGAGGCCATGTAGGAGTACATGGTGGGTTGTCTCATTGCAGTCGTCCTCGGGAACTGAGTTCTGTGTTTGTGATCCATGAACAGCTACTACCACGCATTGGAATGCTTAAGTGCCCCTCTCGACTTATTAATCAACCTGATCTTTGTCCAGGAGTTGCAACTAGTTTCTGGTGTTTGTAGGTAGTGCTAGTAGTCTACCAAGTGGAACCCGGTACAGGTGGGCTTGGGACAGACTAGGCACAGTGGCACGGTGTACCAAGTGGCACCCGGATGGTGGGCTTGGGAACCCTGCTCACATCGTTTGGGGCCGTGAGCGACACCCCGGCCGGATCTCCTTGCGGATGGAATCCGAATAGGCGATAGACCTAGACTAGAGACTTGTTGGTTAGTCAGGTCCTGGCCAACTCCCTCGCCGGGCTTCCGCTTGAAGGTTGCCGAGATACACGATGTGTACATGGTGGTAAGTGGCGAGAGCGTGTGTGAAGAAGTACACCCCTGCAGGGTTATCATTATCTATTCGAATAGCCGGATTCCTCGGATATGGAAACTTGGACCCCTTGCATAGTTCATAGACAAGTGAAAGTGGATACTCTAAAATGCGCAAGATAAGTGTCAGTGCTATGGATGGTGTTCTCGTAGGGAGACGGGAGCGGATCCATAATGGAGTATTGATATGGTGAATATGTGGACTCGTGTGCGCCACGCAAAAGAGTTACTTGCAGTCGTAGTTCAGGATAGCCACCGAGTCAAAGCTGGCTTGCTGCAGTTAAACCCCACCATCCCTTTGTTGATAATGATGCATATGTAGTTAGTTCTGATGTAAGTCTTGCTGAGTACATTTGTACTCACGTTTGCTTAATTTATGTTTTGCAGAGAGACTTCAGTCTCGCTTGTAGTTCCGCATGGACTTCGATGTTTAGCTTGTTACCCCAGCTACGATCTTGTATCCTTGGAAGAGTCTTGTAGATAGTCAGGCTTCTCAGCCTTTTTCATTTGTAGATGTCTGTACTCAGACATGTTAAGCTTCCGCATGTGCTTGCTGCTTGTATGCGATGTATGTTGGGTCATGAGACCCATGCTTGTAATATCTCTCTCCTCGGAGCCTAATGAATAAATACTCTGAATCGTAGAGTCTTGTTGTGATGCCATGTTGTATTGCACATATTGAGCATATTGTGTGTATGATTGAAATGCTTGGTATGTGTGGGATCCGACAACCTAGTTGTTTATCCTTGGTAGCCTCTCTTATGAGGAAATGTAGTCCTGTGCTTCCATGAGCCATATTAGTCCCCTACAGCCCGGTTCACCGGAGTCCTGCTAGCCCAGCACTACTGCTCCCGAACACTTGACTGGCCGGCATGTGATTCACTTCGTTCCTGTGTCTGTCTCTTCGGGGAAATGTCACGCGGTGACATCCGGAGTCCTGCCTAGCCTGCTACAGCCCGGGTTCCCAGAGTCCTGTTAGCCCAGTGCTACAGCCCGGATTCACACGCTGCTGACCGACATGCTCGATGTTGATTCATGTATGCTTGTCCCCGTGTGTTAGTGCCACTTTGAGTTCACGGCTAGTCATGTCGGCCCGGGTTCTCTGTCATATGGATGCTAGCGATACTATCATATACGTGAGCCAAAAGGCGCAAACGGTCCTGGGCCA
The DNA here is from genome assembly GCF_056163025.1 of Triticum urartu. Classification (NCBI taxonomy): domain Eukaryota; kingdom Viridiplantae; phylum Streptophyta; class Magnoliopsida; order Poales; family Poaceae; genus Triticum; species Triticum urartu. The sequence continues at coordinate 355,144,495 of NC_141876.1, read as the reverse complement.
TGGTAAGGCGACACCCGTGGGAATACCGTGCGTGAGGTCGCAAAGTGATATGAGGTGTTACCGGCTAGATCGATGTGACTTGGAATCGGGGTCCTGACATTCGAACACGCGACCTTGAGATCAGGTCCGACAGGCCACGCCAACCGAGCTTGGTTACCTTGTGGCATAAAATAGGTTGCTTCGTCTATAAGTCCCATCTCGCCCGCTTATAGCAAATTCCACTATGGGCCGGCCCATCAACGCTGCACAACTCCGACATTATAAAAAATCCCACCTCATGCCCCTTACGTAAAATTATTCCGATTTATACATGTTTTTTAGATCCCTGGTATCAAGGAGCCATCTTAATAATTACTATGCAAAGAGGAATGAAAGAATTAACGCAAAGAAATAAGAAAGATGTACAACATATAAGGAAAGGAACAAGGAAGGAAAGAAATAAAGACAAAGAATAAAGAAAGACGCGCAAGGAAAAAGAAAGAAAATGAAAATATGGAAGAGGTGTACATAATAAGGATGGAAATCAGTAGAGACAGAAAGAAAGCTATGCGAACGAGTCAGCACCGGCGGCTGCGGGACAGGCACCGGCCAAATGGACGACGACGGACGATTCGGCGGCTCCTGCGGAGGAGGAGCCCGTGACTCTACTTGCTAGACTAATTAAATGCCTGAGTTTCTATTCACTCTCAGACCTTTGAAGAAGCATGACACCCAAATAGAACTGACATTCTTTCAGTCCGAAGTGCTAGATACATATTTTCCGGGTACATGCAAACATGAACGAGCGACCTGGTGGCTACCCCTTTGACTGTCTGGAATACTCTTTACAAACTTCAAATTCCATGTAAGGTATAGATTTTCGGATTGAGAGTTTTGCGAGAAACTATTCCTCTCTGAGCTATCTTAACCAATAGGCATATCGGGTCAAATGGATCCTGCCCTATTTGTCATCAATGGGCGGAGGACATCCGACATCTACTATTCATGTGCACAAATGCGCGAGTCACGTGGACCCACCTTGGGGTGATACAACACATTGATCACACTTTGCCAGTGGATAGATCGGGTTCTATTATATTCAAACACATCTTATCTCTTCCATAGGAACACCTATAGCTATATATCCAACTTTGAATTTCAACAAGAGATAGAAGCAGGAGGTTGGTACTTGTGGCGGGATTCGCAGACAAATTATGCACAACAAAGCGGTTCTGCTAGCATGGAGATGGTCACTTTTGGTCTTGTCAATTGCAAGCAATCATCAGAACTCATCACCCCATTCACCAAGTATACCTGAAGCCAGGCAGTGTAAGCCAAACCTGAGTTTCACTAAACTAAATGTTGATGCAATATTTTTCCTAGACGAAGGAGTTGGAGCTACGACGGCCGTACTCAGGGATGATAGAGGTAATTTTCTAGTGGCTCAGTATAAATTCATTTCATTTGCAGCAGATGTGATCATCGTAGAAGTGATGACTATGAGGAATGGTCTGGCTCTTGCTAATTCCCTACGTGCAAGGAAAGAGGAAGGAAAGGAAATGAGAGACAATAATAAAGGAAAGGAAAGGAATTGAGACAAATAAGAAGAGATGTAAGCAATAATTTATGGAGCACAAACTGAGATGAGGGACGATGACGAGGACAAGGAGCGCAGACTGAGACGATGAGACAGACTGAGGCATAAGATTTGTAAAAATGTCTCCCGTTGCAACGCATGGGCATTTGTGCTAATAATAAAGCACGGATTGACTCCGTGGGTTCACCGTCACAATACGCTTTCTTCCTATGAATTTACGCTTTCAATTAGAATTTAAAACATATATGCGAGGTGGTACTAATTCGGGGAACCACGTCCTTCTCACGTCCGTCAACCAGCCCTGCGTCTGTGTACGTGAAGGAGTGCGGCCCAGCCCACGATGCCACACCGGGCGCCTCTCAATTTGGCCAACTTGCTCGCCGCCAGAAATCAATCAGGCCACCCTCTCCTCTCATTTCACATCACCTCATGCATCTTCTCTCACCCAAATATCCATGTACTTGTTGTACCGCCACTTGACAAGTAGTTTATGTTTTTTTTTGCGGGGGGACAAGTAGTTTATGTTATCCACCGACCAGGCCACCACCTCCACGACGCCAGCCAAATCGGCGCCGGGGTCGGCCGGCGTCGTCTGTCCCCGGCCCACGTCGTGCATGCATGCATGCACGCCATGCCACGCCGTGCATGCATGGACCTCTCCCCCGGAGAATATTGTGGGCGCAACTTGTGGCTCCATCGATCTCGTGCTAGCTACTCCAGTAGAAAACGGAACACAAATAGTGCTATGAGTGTGTGCGTGTTTGCTCCTTCTTTTTTCCTTGCTACTTTGCCGTGAGGATGCATGAACCAAATGGTCGATGAAGTGGCCACACGTCAACGGCACGGTGTGGCACGCTCTAGAAAATTTGGACAAAGACCAAAGGAAAGGAAAGGGGCGCGTGGGGAAGGAGGAGCGTGCCGCCTGCCGGCCAGGACAATCCAGGAATCGAACTCTGGACGAGCTGGTCAGTCTGGACGGCAAAGGCCAACTGGACCATCTCATTCTTGTGATAAAATTTGAGGATTCGTTCCTATTAAAACACTACCTCGCTTCTCTATATTTCACTCCACTGGTCTATATACATCAATGATATGAAATCAGCGAGCCACCTCAACGATTAATAATAAGAGGGTAGGAGAGAGAAGTGATCAAATTATTAACGGAAAAGAGGCGGCTTGAGTTATCCAAATTTAGTGGGTATACACAAGCATGAGTTCTGTCCATTTGATTTTTCAGTGTTCTTTCTTTAGTGATTTGCCTTTGTGTTTCTATTGTCTATTTTCACTGATATGTCTTTCGGTTTCTATTTTTTTATTTTCACTGATATGTCGCACTATTGCACTATTTAGTGGGTACAGTGCCTTTTTATGGTGATGAGTGAGAGTGAGTGCGGTTCGGCCTTTGGGCCAAGTTCAAGTAGTGCAAAAGGAAAAGAAACATAATATAATCTTGCAAACCAAGCAACCATAATTTTCTTTAAAAAATCAACATAGTAAAAACTTATTTGCTTTCGAATATTAACAATCCCACTTCAATGCACCACTACTCTTCCTTCCAAGAAAAAATTGTTTGCATTTAAATATTTTCAAAATTCTAAGAAAAACATTTAGATTAGTTATTAAACCCTCGAATAATTTTATGTCTGTGTATCCTGCTAAAAACACTTACACCATTGCTTCGACCACAAAATTATCAAATTTCATAGTTAAAAAACGGGTGTTCAAAAAAATGTTCATCTCAAAAGATGTTTCAGTTCTAATAGAAAGATTAAAAATTTCAAATTTGTTTAATTATTTTATAATAAAGAAATATTTGTGTTTTCTGAAAAATAAAAAATAGGACTGATTACTAGACTATTCCATGCAGCACTACTCGAGATTCATTGATGAAAGATGTTAGGGTGGCTTATTTATGTCCATGCGTCATACTCCGAAAAGAGATAATATTATAAACTTATGCTGGTGTTTATCAGAACTAAATATAAAAAATGATGCATGATGTCATACAGAGCAGGTTTTACGAATTTTTAGCCCGTTGCAAGGCACGGGCATTTGTACTATTTAATCTCTCCCTAATAATAAAGCACACACATTTCGTTTTTGCCTCCGTGGTAGCACAATGGCAGACTTGGGCTTGCTTTAGTCCAGCCCATACGCGTACATTTCGTTTTTGCCTCCGTGGTAGCACAATGGCAGACTTGGGCTTGCTTTAGTCCAGCCCATACGCGTATAATTTTATGTCTGTGTATCCTGCTAAAAACACTTACACCATTGCTTCGACCACAAAATTATCAAATTTCATAGTTAAAAAACGGGTGTTCAAAAAAATGTTCATCTCAAAAGATGTTTCAGTTCTAATAGAAAGATTAAAAATTTCAAATTTGTTTAATTATTTTATAATAAAGAAATATTTGTGTTTTCTGAAAAATAAAAAATAGGACTGATTACTAGACTATTCCATGCAGCACTACTCGAGATTCATTGATGAAAGATGTTAGGGTGGCTTATTTATGTCCATGCGTCATACTCCGAAAAGAGATAATATTATAAACTTATGCTGGTGTTTATCAGAACTAAATATAAAAAATGATGCATGATGTCATACAGAGCAGGTTTTACGAATTTTTAGCCCGTTGCAAGGCACGGGCATTTGTACTATTTAATCTCTCCCTAATAATAAAGCACACACATTTCGTTTTTGCCTCCGTGGTAGCACAATGGCAGACTTGGGCTTGCTTTAGTCCAGCCCATACGCGTACATTTCGTTTTTGCCTCCGTGGTAGCACAATGGCAGACTTGGGCTTGCTTTAGTCCAGCCCATACGCGTATATTAAAAAAACAGGGGAGAAAATTGTGACGCTGTGATTTGATCCCTGTCTACCTGATGTATGCCAACAAAGCACACCACTCCGGCTAGGCTCAAGTCTATGCTAATATAGGCATTCGGCTTTTAAGAATAGAGTATGAGGCGTACACGGGCTGAGGCAATGAGCACGGGCGTGCTGGGCCGGGCCGACTGCTGCGGCGCACGGGACGGACAAAGGGAGCCTGCTGGACCGCTGGAGGCAGTTTTTCATATTTGTTTACTTATTAAATAGTCCCACCTTGCTATTTTACATAATTTTTTATCAGTTTATATACGTTCTTAGGTTGTCTAGCATCAAGGAGCTGCTTTGGAAATTAAGCAAAGAATATGAGATGAATAAGATTTGTCCTTAATGGAACAAATGAGGGGCAAAGCAATAGGAGAGAGAGGAAGGAAATAGACGTTGCATGAGAAATAAAAAAGGAAGGAGAAAGGAAAGAGAGGAAGGAAATAGACGGCAATTATGTGGATCCAGAAAGAAAGGCAATAGACATTACATTGAAAAATAAAGAAGGAAAGAGAAAGGTAGGAAATAGACGGTAATTATTGTGGGCCCCATATTAATCGCGGGAGTAATTAACGGGCCGACAAATGGGATTCGTCACATGGATTTAGGAAAAAAACAGATTTCTTATGAGAAATAAAAAAGAAAAGAGAGGGAAAGTAAAATAAATGGTAATTAAGGACGTGCGGGAATCGATGGCAGGCGGACCTCATCTTACGAATAAAAATGAAGTGCCATTCTTTTCCTACATGATCCTCATTAAATTCACTTCATTTTTCCTACATGACATTTTTTTCCTTACACTTATAATCCTTACTAAGCTTGCACCAAATTTATAACACATTCAACATTATGTTGCACATACAGTCCTCGCTAAATTTATGTCAAATGTTTCTGTAACCCACCGGCATATATACTATTTTTTATATATAAATGGAGGTATAATATTATTGGTCCTCCCATTTCATATGACCATGGCGTTTCTTCATACTGAGCTGGGCCACTAGGCCTCTACCCCGTTCTCCCGCGTAACATTTCACCAATAAAAAAACAGTGCCCTCCCAACAGGTTCGTGCGACCCGGCCCAACCATCCCGTTTAGGAGATGAGTCAAAAATAGTTGACGGTGACTGAAATCAAACGCGCAACCTCCATTGTTTTTGGTGTTGATCATGTTATCCCGCAAAAAAGGTGTTGATCGTTTTCAACTAAAGTTGAATTTGGTGGTTCTTTGTGCCCTTCACGGACTGGTACTAAACTACTACGATGTAAAATCCAGATCACACAAACACAAGGCGCAAGCATTAGATTATGCATATTTGACCGGGATCTCAAACGCGACCGTTCGCTTATCTGTCCATGCGGGGGATGCAATTCTTTATTGGATCCAAGTTTAGGTAGAACGTTCGCTATGTAGTGAACATCGTGACCGACATTGATGACAAAGAAAAGAAGAGGTAACAGGTATTTCATTATGATGATGTTCCATACTGCTCCTATGGAGTCTGTAACGCCCCATATATACTTTCCATATTTGTATCCAACTCTTGCCGTCTCCGGCGCTAAGTTATATTTATTTCTCGGGTTCGGGTCTTTGTCTCCGTGTGTTGTTTTCGTTTTCATGCATCTCATATCATGTCATCATGTGCATTGCATTTGCATACGTGTTCGTCTCATGCATCCGAGCATTTTTCCCGTTGTCCGTTTTGCATTCCGGCGCTTCGTTCTCCTCCGGTGGCCATTTCCAGCTTTCTTTCGTGTGTGGGGATTAAACATTTCCAGATTGGACCGAGACTTGCCAAGCGGCCTTGGTTTACTACCGGTAGACCGCCTGTCAAGTTTCGTATCATTTGGACTTCGTTTGATACTCCAACGGTTAACCGAGGGACCGAAAAGGCCTCATGTGTGTTGCAGCCCAACACCCCCCAAATTTGTCCCAAAACCCACCAAACTCTGCTCCATGTCCTAGAGCGTTCGATCACGATCGCGTGGGCGAAAACCGCACCTCATTTGGACTCTCCTAACTCCACTTATGCCTATTTAAACACCCCCCATTTCGGATCTCGTCTTCCTCCCCGTCCTCCTCCTAAAAAAAACATCCCCCGTCAGAAACCTCCGCCGACGGACGTGTCCGCCCCGGCCGGACATCGTCCGCCGCCCGCCTCAGCCAACACCGCCGCGCCACGTGTCCCGGGCGGGCGCCCACATCGCCGCCGCCGCGCCGGCCCGCCCGAGCCCGCGGGGAGCCCGCCTCCTCGCCCGACCGGGCCACTCACCTCCGCCGCGCCCCGCTTCTTCTCCCTCGTCGCCGGGCCACCGCCACCTGCGTCGCCGGCGCCCCACCGCCGCCGCGCTCCGGCCGCCGCCTCCTCGCCGCGTCTCCGGCCAGATCCGGCCGCGGGAGTGCCGGATCCAGTGACCCCGACCTCCCCGGCCTCTTCCCCGAGCTCCGGCGAGCTCCTGGGCCTCTCCGGCGCAACTCCGGCGAGCAGCTACAATGTTTCTGGCGAACTCCGTAAACCGCGCCAGATCTGGATCTGGGTCGTTTCGGTTGACTTTTCCCCTCCAACCCTAATTTTTCGTGCTATGTTTGACTGCTCGTATCTCCGTATCCGTAGCTCCTTTTTGGACATATAATATATCAAAATCTTCGCCTCGACGTGTACATCATTTCATTCCATTGCATCATTTGCATTTGAGTTCATCTTGATGCCCAAAATGCTGTTAGAAGGAGGCTTGGTGAGTTAAATTGCAGATCCGTTAGTTCATCATGCACTTTTGTCATTTTTGCCATGTTTAATTCGTGCATGATATGCCTGTGCCCCTTTGGGATGAATTGTTAAGCATTTTGTCTTCTTTTCAACGGTGCCACCCATGAATTTTTAGGATGTGTGTGTTGTATTGTGCAAGCTTACGAAGAGAGGTACCTGAGATTGCAGATTTCAGGGACTTAGTGATTTTCACTAAGTCTGGGATATTTTAGTTCATGATGCTATATGTCCAGCTTGTTTCCTAGTGATCCGTGCCTGTTTTGAGGATGATCGGTAAGGGAGTTTTGATATTTATGTTATGCTCTATCCATCCATGTCTTTGTTTGCATATGTGGAGTGCTCTAGGTTGACTCAATCGAGCTCAACTTTTGCTTCGTTGTTAATCTGGACAGATCGTCAACTTGTTTGCGATTTTGCCGATGCTACCGTTAGTGTTCCATGCATGTTATGCCTTTGTTCTTGCCATGTGTAGCTAGCATATTGTGCCTTCTTGCTGGTTATATGCTTTCCTTTCCATGACTTGCACCGTAGTGAGTGCATCGAGCTCGTTTACATGCCTTCGTGAGTTAAATTTCTGCATGTCTCAGTTTTCACTAAGTCTGAAAACTGATTGTGTTCGAGCTATGTTCGTGAGCTCGGTAGAGTATTTTGTGAACCCTTTTGGCCCCAGGTCACTTTGGGTGTTTTGTTAAGATTGTTGAGTAGCTCCATGCCATGTTCTTACTTGTCATGTTCAGGTCATTTCTCATGTTGTTTTGCTGCTCCGAAGAAAGCATCGTGATCTGAAATTTCAGTCTAGTGTTAATTTCACTAAGTCTGGAATCTGTTTTGCATATTCACTTTTGCCATGCTTGTTTGAACCTCTTAATGGATGAATTTGCCTATGGCTCAGTGCTAGTGTTTTGTTAACCACCTTGTTTACATCACTGCCATGTATTTTGTTTTCATGTTTGGTCGCTGTAGCATGTTCATTTCGTTGCATTTAGGAGCCTACTTGCTGTATATCGCAGATCGGTTCGTTTCGTAAAACGCTCGCCATTTCCAAACCGTAGCTCCGATTCCAATGATCTTTATATCGTTTTCAAGCGATTTCATCCCCTCTATCCAGTGGCACCCTTGGAATTCCAAGTTGAGGCCAGGTTCATGCATTTCCTGTCATATCTTGCATTTTGCATCCCGCATAGCATGTCATCATTTCATCATATTGCTTGGTCTTGCACGTGGTTGATTGTATCCTTGTTGCTTGTTTGTCTTGTTGGGTAGAGCCGGGAGACGAGTTCTCTACCGAGGAGCCCGTTGAGTTTGCTTGTGAGGATCCAGTCAACTTTGACAACTATGCAGGCAAGATGATCATACCCTCGAAATCACTACTATCTTTGCTATGCTAGTTTGCTCGCTCTTGCTATGCCAATGCTACGATGCCTACCTTTTGCTTGTCAGCCTCCCAATTGCCATGTTGAACCTCTAACCCACCATGTCCTAGCAAACCGTTGATTGGCTGTGTTACCGCTTTGCTCAGCCCCTCTTATAGCGTTGCTAGTTGCAGGTGAAGTTTGGAGGCCGTTCCTTGTTGGAACATTTATTTACTTGTTGGGATATCATTATATTGCCATGTTATCTTAATGCATCTATATACTTGGTAAAGGGTGGAAGGCTCGGCCTCTCGCCTAGTGTTTTGTTCCACTCTTGCCGCCCTAGTTTCCGTCATATCGGTGTTATGTTCCCGGATTTGCGTTCCTTACGCGGTTGGGTTATAATGGGAACCCCTTGATAGTTCGCCTTGATTAAAGCTTTTCCAGCAATGCCCAACATTGGTCTTACCGTTTGCCACCTAGCCTTTTCCTTTCCCTTGGGTTCTGCAGACTCAAGGGTCATCTTATTTTAACCCCCCCCCCCCCGGGCCAGTGCTCCTCTGAGTATTGGTCCAAACTAGAGTCCTGTGCAGCGCCCCCTCGGGGAAACTCGAGGTTTGGTTTTAGTTGTATGGAGCGCTCATCTGAGTGTGCCCTGAGAAAGAGATATGTGCAGCTCCTATCGGGATTTGTCGGCACATTCGGGCGGTGTTGCTGGTCTTGTTTTAACCTGTCGAATTGTCTTGTTGTACCGGGTTACCGAGTCTGATCGGTGTGTCTCGGGTGGAGGTCTATTCCTTCGTTGACCGTGAAAGCTTGTCATGGGCTAAGTTGGGACTCCCCTGCAGGGATTGAACTTTCGAAAGCCGTGCCCGCGGTTATGGGCAGATGGGAATTTGTTAATGTCCGGTTGTAGATAACTTAAACCTTAATTAATTAAAACGAACCAACTGCGTGTGTTGCCGTGATGGCCTCTTCTCGGCGGAGTCCGGGAAGTGGACACGGTGTTGGAGTAATGCTTGCGCAGGTTGTTCCTCTAGTTTCTCGCTCGCGCCTTGCCTCCTCTTCTCGCTCTCTTTTGCGGATAAGTTAGCCACCACATATGCTAGTCGCTTGCTGCAGCTCCACATATATTTGCCTTATCCATTCCTATAAGCTTAAATAGTTTTGATCCATATGCTAGTCGCTTGCTTGCGAGATTGCTGAGTCCCTGTGGCTCACAGATACTACCACTCCAGATGCAGGTCCAGGTGACTCCGCTCCAGGTGACGAGTACGAGCTCAAATGGGAGTTCGACGAGGACTCTCAGCGTTATTATGTTTCCTTTCCCGATGATCAGTAGTGGTGCCTAGTTGGGGTTTGATTCAGGGCCTTGTCGCATGTCGGGTTCTTTTCCATTTTGGCGCCGTAGACGGGCCATGAGTGTTTGTTTGATGGATGTTATTTATGTACTCTGATGTGACGTGGCGAGTGTAAGCCAACTATGTTATCTCCCCCTTTTATTATGTATTACATGGGATGTTGTAATGATTGCCTGACTTGCGACATTGCTTTCAATGCGGTTATGCCTCTAAGTCGTGCCTCGACACGTGGGAGCTATAGCCGCATCGAGGGCGTTACAAGTTGGTAATCAGAGCCTTCCCCGACCTTAGGAGCCCCCATTGCTTGATCGTTTTTAGCAGCCGAGTTGTGTCTAGAAAAAATGTTTTGAGTCACTTAGGAATTATATGTCGGAGAGCTTAGAAATTCTTTTACTTCTCAGTCTCCTCATCGCTCTGGTAAGGCATCCTGACGTAGAGTTTTGACTCTTCTCTTCTCAAATTTCACAAAAAAAAATTTAGGATCACGCGAGTATCTTGGTTTTGTTCCGATGGTTTTGTGACGAGAACATTGTTCTTGGTGCCTCCTGTCTTTAGGGGTTGTGGCAGTGTCCCGGGGAGTTGAGCTCCGAGGTGTTGTCGTCACAATTTTATCGTTGCAATTCTGGTATACTTGAGATTTGTGCGCGACATCGAAAATCTCCTTTATGCAATTCGTTGGTGAGATAACCTCGACGCCACCCAGTACTGGGGTGGGAGTTCGGGAGTATCGCCATAACTTGTATAACGGATGCTTTTCGAAGGTTGAGATAGATGGTTTCCGAAGGTTTCTTGGTTATGTGTTGAAGGATGGATACAGCTGGATGTAGGATTTGCTAGCTTGAGTGAGATATTATGCTCCCCTGTATCCCCAACACCTGATTGCATAACCGGGAAAATTTAGGTGGGAATTCAAGTAGCCTTAGGATATCTTTCCGACAGATGTATGATATGAAATTGGGGTTCGACGTCTAGTGGTTCGCCTATTCACGGTCGATTTTACAGTGGTCTCGTTGTGTCTTAAAGAGTCCTTGGCTATGCTGACTCGGGGACGCTTCGTATGTCATGTGCACTGCCTTGTACATGATGGTGCTGTACGATTGAGCCCGTGTAGGTCCCACCACGAAAACTTCGGACGAAATTTCTATCATGTATTTGTTCCGGCTTATTCCGCAAGCCAACCCTTGGTTTTATTTCGAGTTGTGGCATTCGTTTTTCTTCGACGTCATATGTTGATTCCATCCCTCGTTGTTGTACCCCTTCTACCTGATTCTTCGTGGCTTCGCAATTTAGGAATATGTGACCACTTCAAGAGAAATGCATTCGTTCATTTTGTTCGGATGTGAAGACTATATGTTGCAATTTTCATTCCGTTGGATTCAGCTTCAATATTTATCTGTCTATGTGCTAACGGTGGTCAACCTCTTCAGGATGGCTCCCGCTAAGAGCACCAGTCAGAACCAGAATCAAGATCCGCCACCGCCTCCACCTCCTCCGGAGGCATGGCAAGCTGTGATGGCCGCAACCAATGCAAACACTCAGCTGATCATGCAAATTCTCCAAGAGCGCAATCAAGGCAGTCAAGGGAATCAAGGCAGCAATCAGAGTCACTTTGCTACACTCAACCAGTTCCTTGCTAACAGGCCAAAGACTTTCAGTAATTGTGTTGAGGCAACTGATGCTGACGATTGGCTTGTGGATCTGTGTAAGCATTTTGAGTGCAGTAACGTCAGGCCTGAGGACTTTGTGAAGTTCGCTTCCTTCCAACTCAAAGATCAAGCTGCAGAATGGTTCCAGCAGTACAAGGATTCCAGAGGTGAACGTGTTATCACTTGGGATGATTTCCGTCGAGATTTCCGAGCTCATCACATTCCGCAGAGCGTGGTTGAAAGCAAGCGTGAGGAATTCCGCAATCTGAAGCAAGGCTCTTTGTCTGTCTATGACTACAACAAATTGTTCCAGAAGCTTGCCCGCTTTGCCAAGCAGGACGTGCCTGATGAGAAGAGCATGATATATCAGTTCAGGGGTGGTCTCAGAGAAGATATTCAGCTCACTCTTGTTCTCTTTGAGCCTTTGAGATACGATGAGTTCTACAACATGGCACTGAAGCAAGAGGCTGCTCAGTTGAGGTGTGATGCTTCCAGGAAGCGAGTCAGAGATGTTACTCCTTCTTCCTCTACTCAAGTGGCCAAGCAGCAGAAGTTTTGGCTTCCTCCTCCTCCGTTCCGTCAGCCGTATCAGCAGAAGAGCAAAGGTGGCAGTGGTTCTTCCCACCCACCCAACCCAGGCTTTCAGAACAAGGCTTCGTCTCAAGCTCCAAGATCGAGTGCTCCGTATCACCGTCCGCTTTCAGAGGTCACGTGCAACAAGTGCCAACAGAAGGGTCACTATGCCAACAAGTGTTTCAACCAGAGGCGTCTTCCTCCTCCTCCTCCTGTGAGGTCGGCAAGTACAGTTGTGGTCAAGCATAACCCCAAGTACGCCAAGGTCAACATGGTGAATGCATCTCAGGCAGAGGACTCGTCAGATGTGATCATGGGTAACCTTCCTATTAACGATGTTCCTGCAAAAGTTCTTTTTGACACGGGTGCATCGCATTGCTTCATTTCCAAACCTTTTGCATCAAAGTATGAGTGTGATTATCAGTATCTGCAAAGTTCCTTGCAAATTGTGTCACCGGGCAAGCAGATGACAGCTAACACCTGCGTCCCTGAGGTTACTATCACATTGGGTGACTACAAGTTCCTTTCTTCCCCAATTGTTCTCGGTAACTCGGATATTGATCTTATTCTCGGAATGGATTGGCTTTCTAAGCACAAGGCACATCTTGACTGTGCTGCCAGGCAGATTCAATTGACTCATTCGTCTGAGGATGTAATTGTCTTTGCCGCTCGGGATAATACCATCCGTCTGTTTTCCCTCAATGAGAAGGGTGAATTGGATTCCATCTCTCAAATTCCTGTCGTTTGCGAATATCAAGACGTCTTTCCAGAAGAGCTCCCAGGAATGCCTCCGCACCGGCCAGTTGAATTCGTTATTGAACTTGAACCTGGCACAGAACCTGTGTGCAAACGTCCCTACAAGCTCGGCCCTGAAGATTTGAAGGAGTTGAAGAAACAACTCGATGAGCAAGAAAGATTGGGTCTCATCTGGCCTAGTACTTCTCCGTGGGGTTGTGGTGTTCTTTTTGTGAAGAAGAAGGATGGATCGAGTCGACTTTGTGTTGATTACCGTCCAGTGAACAAGAAGACCATCAAGAACAAATACCCACTTCCCAACATCAATGAGCTGTTCGAACAACTCAAGGGTGCCCAAGTATTCTCCAAGCTTGATCTCCGTATGGGTTATCACCAGATTCGCATTCGTGAAGAAGATATTCCCAAGACAGCATTCAGAACAAGCTTTGGTTCATATGAATACACCGTCATGTCTTTTGGCCTCGCCAACGCTCCTCTGACGTTCTCTCGCATGATGAACTTCATCTTCAACCCCTACACCAATGACTTCGTTTTGGTCTATCTCGACGACATTCTGGTTTTCTCGAAGAACAAGGAAGATCATGCCAAGCACTTGCGTTTGGTTCTTGACAAGCTCAGGGAACATCAGTTCTACGCCAAGTTCTCCAAGTGTGAATTTTGGCTCGATGAAGTTCTTTATCTTGGTCATATCATCTCTGCCAAGGGCATTTCCGTGAATCCCGAGAAGGTATCCACAATTGTGAATTGGGAACCTCCTCAGAATGTGAAGCAACTCCGCAGTTTTCTCGGTCTCGCAAGCTATTGCCGAAGATTCGTTGAAAACTTTTCCAAGATCGCGAAGCCTCTCTCAAATCTTCTTCAGAAGCATGTCAAGTATGTTTGGTCTCCAGAGTGTGATATTGCTTTCAACACTTTGAAAGAGAAGTTGGTCACTGCTCCAGTTCTGACTCCACCTGATGAATCCAAGCCGTACGAGGTCTTTTGTGATGCCTCTCTCCAAGGTCTTGGCGCAATATTGATGCAAGAGAAGAAAGTTGTTGCTTATACATCTCGCTAGTTGAAGCCTAATGAGAAGAACTACCCCACTCATGATCTCGAGTTGGCGGCAGTTGTGCATGCTCTTTTGACTTGGAGACATCTTCTATTGGGAAGAAAAGTGGACATTTTCACTGATCACAAGAGTCTCAAGTACATCTTCACCCAGCCTAATCTCAACCTCAGGCAGACTCGATGGGTCGAAATGATTCAAGAGTACAATCCGAGTATTGAGTATACTCCAGGCAAGGCTAATGTGATTGCTGACGCTTTGAGCAGAAAAGCATATTGCAACAGTCTGATTCTCAAGCCTTATCAACCCGAGCTTTGTGAAGCTTTCCGCAAACTTAATCTGCAAGTTGTTCCTCAAGGTTTCCTCGCCAACCTTCAAGTTTCTCCTACCTTGGAAGACCAGATTTGCCAAGCCCAGCTTCTTGATGCTATGGTGAAAAAGGTGAAGATTGGTATTGCAAAGAGTCAGTCCAAGTACAAGTGTTACCGACTTGATGACAAGGACACTCTCTTCTTCGAAGATCGAATTGTTGTGCCCAAAGGTGAACTTCGTAAAGTGATCATGAACGAGGCTCACAACTCTCTCCTCTCCATCCACCCTGGTAGTACGAAGATGTATCAGGATCTCAAGCAAGCTTATTGGTGGACTCGAATGAAGCGCGAGATCGCTCAATTCGTGAATGAATGTGATGTCTGCAGAAGAGTGAAGGCAGAACACCAAAGGCCAGCTGGTCTCCTCCAACCTCTTGCCATTCTAGAATGGAAGTTTGACCACATTGAAATGGACTTCGTGACTGGGTTTCCAAAGTCCAAGCGTGGCAATGATGCTATATTTGTTGTCATCGACAAGCTCACCAAAGTGGCTCATTTTCTGCCTATCAAAGAGTCGATCACTGCAGCTCAATTGGCGGAACTCTATACCTCTCGCATTGTCTCTCTGCACGGTATTCCTCAAGTGATATCTTCAGACCGTGGCAGCATCTTTACCTCCAAGTTTTGGGATTCTTTTCAGAAGGCCATGGGCACCAACATCCGCTTCAGCACTGCTTTCCATCCTCAAACAAGCGGTCAAGTCGAGCGTGTCAACCAGATTCTTGAAGATATGCTCAGGGCTTGTGTGATCTCCTTCGGCATGAAGTGGGAGGATTGTCTTCCTTATGCTGAATTCTCATACAACAACAATTTTCAAGCAAGTTTGGGCAAGGCCCCCTTTGAAATTCTGTATGGCAGGAAGTGCCATACCCCTCTCAACTGGTCTGAAACCGGTGAACGTCAGCTGCTGGGTAATGACCTGATCAGAGAGGCAGAAGAAATGTGCAAGGTCATTCGTGATAACCTCAAAGCAGCCCAATCCCGCCAGAAGAGCTACTATGACAGTAAGCACCGTGATCTGGCTTTCGAGATCGGAGATCACGTTTACCTCCGCGTCTCTCCTATGAAAGGTACTCGTCGCTTCGGTATCAAAGGGAAGCTTGCCCCCAGATATGTCGGGCCTTTCAAGATTGCTAGCAAGAGAGGCGACCTCGCCTATCAGCTCGAGCTTCCTTCAAACTTTGCCAATGTTCATGATGTGTTCCATGTCTCCCAACTCCGAAAGTGCTTCAAGACGCCTGAACGCACCGTCAACTTCGAGGACATTGAGCTCCAAGAAGATCTCTCTTACCGTGAGCACCCAGTTGCCATTCTTGAAGAAACTGAACGCAGAACTCGCAACAAGTCAATCAAATTTCTCAAAGTCAAGTGGTCACACCATTCCGACCGTGAAGCTACCTGGGAACGCGAGGATCACCTTCGTTCTGAGTACCCGGAGTTCTTTCAGTCCTAGATCTCGGGACGAGATCTTTTCGTAGTGGTGGAGTGTTGTAACGCCCCATATATACTTTCCATATTTGTATCGAACTCTTGCCGTCTCCGGCGCTAAGTTATATTTATTTCTCGGGTTCGGGTCTTTGTCTCCATGTGTTGTTTTCGTTTTCATGCATCTCATATCATGTCATCATGTGCATTGCATTTGCATACGTGTTCGTCTCATGCATCCGAGCATTTTCCCCGTTGTCCGTTTTGCATTCCGGCGCTTCGTTCTCCTCCGGTGGCCATTTCCAGCTTTCTTTCGTGTGTGGGGATTAAACATTTCCGGATTGGACCGAGACTTGCCAAGCGGCCTTGGTTTACTACCGGTAGACCGCCTGTCAAGTTTCGTATCATTTGGACTTCGTTTGATACTCCAACGGTTAACCGAGGGACCGAAAAGGCCTCATGTGTGTTGCAGCCCAACACCCCCCGAATTTGTCCCAAAACCCACCAAACTCTGCTTCATGTCCTAGAGCGTTCGATCACGATCGCGTGGGCGAAAACCGCACCTCATTTGGACTCTCCTAGCTCCACTTATGCCTATTTAAACACCCCCCATTTCGGATCTCGTCTTCCTCCCCGTCCTCCTCCTAAAAAAAAACATCCCCCGTCAGAAACCTCCACCGACGGACGTGTCCGCCCCGGCCGGACATCGTCCGCCGCCCGCCTCAGCCAACACCGCCGCGCCACGTGTCCCGGGCGGGCGCCCACATCGCCGCCGCCGCGCCGGCCCGCCCGAGCCCGCGGGGAGCCCGCCTCCTCGCCCGACCGGGCCACTCACCTCCGCCGCGCCCCGCTTCTTCTCCCTCGTCGCCGGGCCACCGCCACCTGCGTCGCCGGCGCCCCACCGCTGCCGCGCTCCGGCCGCCGACCTCCGACCGGCCGCCGCCTCCTCGCCGCGTCTCCGGCCAGATCCGGCCGCGGGAGTGCCGGATCCGGTGACCCCGACCTCCCCGGCCTCTTCCCCGAGCTCCGGCGAGCTCCTGGGCCTCTCCGGCGCAACTCCGGCGAGCAGCTACAATGTTTCCGGCGAACTCCGTAAACCGCGCCAGATCTGGATCTGGGTCGTTTCGGTTGACTTTTCCCCTCCAACCCTAATTTTTCGTGCTATGTTTGACTGCTCGTATCTCCGTATCCGTAGCTCCTTTTTGGACATATAATATATCAAAATCTTCGCCTCGACGTGTACATCATTTCATTCCATTGCATCATTTGCATTTGAGTTCATCTTGACGCCCAAAATGCTGTTAGAAGGAGGCTTGGTGAGTTAAATTGCAGATCCGTTAGTTCATCATGCACTTTTGTCATTTTTGCCATGTTTAATTCGTGCATGATATGCCTGTGCCCCTTTGGGATGAATTGTTAAGCATTTTGTCTTCTTTTCAGAGGTGCCACCCATGAATTTTTAGGATGTGTGTGTTGTATTGTGCAAGCTTACGAAGAGAGGTACCTGAGATTGCAGATTTCAGGGACTTAGTGATTTTCACTAAGTCTGGGATATTTTAGTTCATGATGCTATATGTCCAGCTTGTTTCCTAGTGATCCGTGTCTCTTTTGAGGATGATTGGTAAGGGAGTTTTGATATTTATGTTATGCTCTATCCATCCATGTCTTTGGTTGCATATGTGGAGTGCTCTAGGTTGACTCAATCGAGCTCAACTTTTGCTTCGTTGTTAATCTGGACAGATCGTCAACTTGTTTGCGATTTTGCCGATGCTACCGTTAGTGTTCCATGCATGCTATGCCTTTGTTCTTGCCATGTGTAGCTAGAATATTGTGCCTTCTTGCTGGTTATATGCTTTCCTTGCCATGACTTGCACCGTAGTGAGTGCATCGAGCTCGTTTACATGCCTTCGTGAGTTAAATTTCTGCATGTCTCAGTTTTCACTAAGTCTGAAAACTGATTGTGTTCGAGCTATGTTCGTGAGCTCGGTAGAGTATTTTGTGAACCCTTTTGGCCCCAGGTCACTTTGGGTGTTTTGTTAAGATTGTTGAGTAGCTCCATGCCATGTTCTTACTTGTCATGTTCAGGTCATTTCTCATATTGTTTTGCTGCTCCGAAGAAAGCATCGTGATCTGAAATTTCAGTCTAGTGTTAATTTCACTAAGTCTGGAATCTGTTTTGCATATTCACTTTTGCCATGCTTGTTTGAACCACTTAATGGATGAATTTGCCTATGGCTCAGTGCTAGTGTTTTGTTAACCACCTTGTTTACATCACTGCCATGTATTTTTTTTTCATGTTTGGTGGCTGTAGCATGTTCATTTCGTTGCATTTAGGAGCCTACTTGCTGTATATCGCAGATCGGTTCGTTTCGTAAAACGCTCGCCATTTCCAAACCGTAGCTCCGATTCCAATGATCTTTATATCGTTTTCAAGCGATTTCATCCCCTCTATCCAGTGGCACCCTTGGAATTCCAAGTTGAGGCCAGGTTCATGCATTTCCTGTCATATCTTGCATTTTGCATCCCGCATAGCATGTCATCATTTCATCATATTGCTTGGTCTTGCACGTGGTTGATTGTATCCTTGTTGCTTGTTTGTCTTGTTGGGTAGAGCCGGGAGACGAGTTCTCTACCGAGGAGCCCGTTGAGTTTGCTTGTGAGGATCCAGTCAACTTTGACAACTATGCAGGCAAGATGATCATACCCTTGAAATCACTACTATCTTTGCTATGCTAGTTTGCTCGCTCTTGCTATGCCAATGCTACGATGCCTACCTTTTGCTTGTCAGCCTCCCAATTTCCATGTTGAACCTCTAACCCACCATGTCCTAGCAAACCGTTGATTGGCTGTGTTACCGCTTTGCTCAGCCCCTCTTATAGCGTTGCTAGTTGCAGGTGAAGTTTGGAGGCCGTTCCTTGTTGGAACATTTATTTACTTGTTGGGATATCATTATATTGCCATGTTATCTTAATGCATCTATATACTTGGTAAAGGGTGGAAGGCTCGGCCTCTCGCCTAGTGTTTTGTTCCACTCTTGTCGTCCTAGTTTCCCTCATATCGGTGTTATGTTCCCGGATTTGCGTTCCTTACGCGGTTGGGTTATAATGGGAACCCCTTGATAGTTCGCCTTGATTAAAGCTTTTCCAGCAATGCCCAACATTGGTCTTACCGTTTGCCACCTAGCATTTTCCTTTCCCTTGGGTTCTGCAGACTCAAGGGTCATCTTATTTTAACCCCCCCCCCCCCCGGGCCAGTGCTCCTTTGAGTGTTGGTCCAAACTAGAGTCCTGTGCAGCGCCCCCTCGGGGAAACTCGAGGTTTGGTTTTAGTTGTATGGAGCGCTCGTCTGAGTGTGCCCTGAGAAAGAGATATGTGCAGCTCCTATCGGGATTTGTCGGCACATTCGGGCGGTGTTGCTGGTCTTGTTTTAACCTGTCGAATTGTCGTGTTGTACCGGGTTACCGAGTCTGATCGGTGTGTCTCGGGTGGAGGTCTATTCCTTCGTTGACCGTGAGAACTTGTCATGGGCTAAGTTGGGACTCCCCTGCAGGGATTGAACTTTCGAAAGCCGTGCCCGCGGTTATGGGCAGATGGGAATTTGTTAATGTCCGGTTGTAGATAACTTAAACCTTAATTAATTAAAACGAACCAACTGCGTGTGTTGCCGTGATGGCCTCTTCTCGGCGGAGTCCGGGAAGTGGACACGGTGTTGGAGTAATGCTTGCGCAGGTTGTTCCTCTAGTTTCTCGCTCGCGCCTTGCCTCCTCTTCTCGCTCTCTTTTGCGGATAAGTTAGCCACCACATATGCTAGTCGCTTGCTGCAGCTCCACATATATTTGCCTTATCCATTCCTATAAGCTTAAATAGTTTTGATCGCGAGGGTGCGAGATTGCTGAGTCCCTGTGGCTCACAGATACTACCACTCTAGATGCAGGTCCAGGTGACTCCGCTCCAGGTGACGAGTACGAGCTCATATGGGAGTTCGACGAGGACTCTCAGCGTTATTATGTTTCCTTTCCCGATGATCAGTAGTGGTGCCTAGTTGGGGTTTGATTCAGGGCCTTGTCGCATGTTGGGTTCTTTTCCATTTTGGCGCCGTAGACGGGCCATGAGTGTTTGTTTGATGGATGTTATTTATGTACTCTGATGTGACGTGGCGAGTGTAAGCCAACTATGTTATCTCCCCCTTTTATTATGTATTACATGGGATGTTGTAATGATTGCCTAACTTGCGACATTGCTTTCAATGCGGTTATGCCTCTAAGTCGTGCCTCGACACGTGGGAGCTATAGCCGCATCGAGGGCGTTACAGAGTCCCTCTTTGGATTGTTGGACGCATATATCCAATGAGACTACTTTTCCGGTTGTTGGCTGGAGCTATCACTATGACTGAAAATTTCTTTTCAGTCAAGTAAATTTATATGCTCACCAGAAACCAACGACAGGTCAACACTTATCAGCAGTTTGCAATCTTTATTAGACTATGCCTAAGCCAAATGTTGTTTTAGTTAGGCAATGTAGAAAACATGGTCGTGATTTATGTAGATTGGGCAGTCCATTCAAACTGCATTTTTCAATCTTGAGTGGACGATTATATGTTTTCTTATAGAAATTGACTTTATGTTTGATGTATTTACTAATTATTTTTGCCCTATCAGATTAAACTAGGTCTTAATTTGAAGGTACAATTTAGGCTATTGGTGCTGGTTTTTTTATTGTACTAATTATGCTCCTTAGACAGAGACATGTTGTCTTCCTCATTCCTCAGTCGATATGAGCTGGGCATAGATCGATGACCCGGTTAATCCTAATTTATTGCAACATATGTTTTCTCCACACAGGTCTAAATAATGCAACCTCTTCTTAGGATGTGGAAATATGATTCGGATGGAGGTTGATGGACTAGAGCAATTAAAGGGATGTGATATTTTCTTTTCTCGTTGCAACGCACGGGCATATGTCCTTGTTAATTAATCTTTCCTTAATAATAAAGCACGGATTGACTCCGTGGGTTCACTGTCACAATACGCTTCTTCTCGTGAATTTACGCTTTCAGTTTGTATTTAAAACATATTCAAGGTGGTACTAATATTTTCATGTGTTAGCGTTCGTTCGTACATCGCCCAGGTGTCCACGATAAAACTCTCTGGTTCATCGGTGACATGGGCCTGAAATTTCATAATAACTACGTACAGGCAGCTATCCCAACCCAGCTAACTGGCCGCAAATAACATGGGCCTTCCCTTATGGGCTGCATGCACGTGAGTGGGCTTCCTTATATTAGATCAAAGAGAAAGAAAAAAAATACATTACTGTGGAGAATCGAACGTTAGATCTCTTCTATTTCTTTGAGCTACAATAAGCAACTGAGACAAACATCATACTTGATGAATAATCCCACCTCGCGATTTTAAGGACACACATACCGGTTAATATAGCCAAATAATTAACAAACAGACGTGAAAAGAGAAGAGCTAAATAAGCGGATGGGCTAATTAAGGAAAGGAATGTGGCTAAATAGATGCGGCTAATTCAAAGGAAGTATTGTGTGAGCTCGGCAGAATATTCAAAGGAAGGATTATGGAAGGATTATGGTGGGTGGGCTCGGCACAATATTCAAATGGATGGAATCCTTAATATAAGGCACGGGAAAATGGAAGGAAGAAATTATGTGAGGCTAATAAGTAAAAGGTGAAGGAAATATGCCCTAGAGGCAATAATAAAGTTATTATTTATTTCCTTATATCATGATAAATGTTTATTATTCATGCTAGAATTGTATTAACCGAAAACATAATACATGTGTGAATACATAGACAAACAGAGTGTCACTAGTATGCCTCTACTTGACTAGCTCGTTAATCAAAGATGGTTATGTTTCCTAACCATGGACAAAGAGTTGTTATTTGATTAATGGGATCACATCATTAGGTGAATGATCTGATTGACATGGCCCATTCCATTAGCTTAGCACCCGATCGTTTAGTATGTTGCTATTGCTTTCTTCATGACTTATACATGTTCCTATGACTATGAGATTATGCAACTCCCGTTTGCCGGAGGAACACTTTGTGTGCTACCAAACGTCACAACGTAACTGGGTGATTATAAAGGTGCTCTATAGGTGTCTCCAAAGGTACATGTTGGGTTGGCGTATTTCGAGATTAGGATTTGTCACTCCAATTGTCGGAGAGGTATCTCTGGGCTCTCTCGGTAATGCACATCACATAAGCCTTGCAAGTATTGCAACTAATGAGTTAGTTGTGAGATGATGTATTACGGAACAAGTAAAGAGACTTGCCGGTAACGAGATTGAACTAGGTATTGAGATACCGACGATCGAATCTCGGGCAAGTAACATACCGATGACAAAGGGAACAACGTATGTTGTTATGCGGTCTGACCGATAAAGATCTTCGTAGAATATGTAGGAACCAATATGAGCATCCAGGTTCCGCTATTGGTTATTGACCGGAGACGTGTCTCGGTCATGTTTACATTGTTCTCGAACCGTAGGGTCCGCACGCTTAATGTTACGATGACAGTTTCATTATGAGTTTATGTATTTTGATGTACCGAAGGTTGTTCGGAGTCCCGGATGTGATCATGGACACGACGAGGAGTCTCGAAATGGTCGAGACATAAAGATCGATATATTGGAAGCCTATATTTGGATATCGGAATCGTTCCCGGTGAAATCGGGATTTTACCGGAGTACCGGGGGGTTACCCGGAACCCCCCGGGGGTTATTGGGCCTACATGGGCCCTAAGGAAGAAGAAGAAAGGAGGCAAGAGGTGGCCGCGCGCCCCTCCCCCTAGTCTGAATAGGACAAGGAGAGGGGAGCGGCGCCCCCCCTTTCCTTTCCCTCTTCCTCCTCTTTCCCACTTCTCCTTCTCCAACTAGGAAAGAAGGGAGTCCTACTCCCGGTGGGAGTAGGACTCCCCCTTGGCGTGCCCTCCTTGGCCGGCCGCCCCCTCCCCTTGGCTCCTTTATATACGGGGGCAAGGGGGCACCCTAGAACACACAAGTTGATCTTCGTGATCGTTCCTTAGCCGTGTGCGGTGCCCCCCTCCACCATATTCCACCTCGGTCATATTGTAGCGGTGCTTAGGCGAAGCCCTGCGACGGTTGAACATCAAGATCGTCACCACGCCGTCGTGCTAACGGAACTCCTCCCCGAAGCTTTGCTGGATCGGAGCCCGGGGAGCGTCATCGAGCTGAACGTGTGCCAAGAACTCGGAGGTGCCGGAGTAACGGTGCTTGGATCGGTTGGACCGGGAAGACGTACGACTACTTCCTCTACGTTGCGTCAACGCTTCCGCTTCGGTCTACGAGGGTACATAGACAACACTCTCCCCTCTCGTTGCTATGCATCACCATGATCTTGCGTGTGCGTAGGAAATTTTTTGAAATTACTACGTGATATGTCTCCAACGTATCTATAATTTTTGATTGCTCAATGCTACTTTATCTACTGTTTTGGACTATATTGGGCTTTATTTTCCACTTTTATATTATTTTTGGGACTAACCTATTAACCGGAGGCCCAGCCCAGAATTGCTGTTTTTTGCCTATTTCAGTATTTTGAGGAAACAGAATATCAAACGGAGTCCAAATGGAATGAAACCTTCGGGAACGTGATCTTCTCACCGAACGTGATCCAGGAGACTTGGACCCTACTCCAAGAAGTTTCCGGGGAGGTCACGAGGGTGGAGGGCGCCCCCCTGGGCGCGCCCCCCTGCCTCGTGGGCCCCTCGGAGCTCCACCGACGTGCTCCTTCCTCCTATATATACCTACATACCCCCAATAGACCAAAGACGGAGCCAAAAACCTAATTCCGCCGCCGCAACTTCCTGTATCCACGAGATCCCATCTTGGGGCCTGTTCCGGAGCTCCGCCGGAGAGGGCATCCATCACGGAGGGCTTCTACATCAACACCATAGCCCTTCCGATGAAGTGTGAGTAGTTTACTTCAGACCTTCGGGTCCATAGTTAGTAGCTAGATGGCTTCTTCTCTCTTTTTGGATCTCAATACAATGTTCTCCCCCTCTCTCGTGGAGATCTATTCGATGTAATCTTATTTTTGCGGTGTGTTTGTTGAGACTGATGAATTGTGGGTTTATGATCCAACTTATCTATGAATAATATTTGAATCTTCTCTGAATTCTTTTATGTATGATTGAGTTATCTTTGCAAGTCTCTTCGAATTATCCGTTTGGTTTGGCCAACTAGATTGGTAGTTCTTACAATGGGAGAAGTGCTTAGCTTTGGGTTCAATCTTACGGTGTCCTTACTCAGTGACAGAAAGAGTTGCAAGGCACGTATTGTATTGTTGCCATCGA
Organism: Triticum urartu; assembly: GCF_056163025.1. Lineage (NCBI taxonomy): Eukaryota > Viridiplantae > Streptophyta > Magnoliopsida > Poales > Poaceae > Triticum > Triticum urartu. The sequence goes on along the minus strand of NC_141876.1, from coordinate 355,120,405 downwards.
GGATAACAAGATGGGGTATTTATCATATTGCATGAATTTATTCCTCTACATCATGTCATCTTGCTTAAGGCGTTACTCTGTTTTTAACTTAATACTCTAGATGCATGCTGGATAGCGGTCGATGAGTGGAGTAATAGTAGTAGATGCAGGCAGGAGTCGGTCTACTTGTCACGGACCTGATGCCTATATACATGACCATACCTAGATAACCTCATAACTATGCTAAATTCTATCAATTGCTCAACAGTAATTTGTTCACCCACCGTAGAATATCTATGCTCTTGAGAGAAGCCACTAGTGAAACCTATGGCCCCGGGTCTATTCTCATCATATCAATCTCCATTACTTTATATTACTTGTTTTGCTTTTACTTTTCACTTTGCATCTTTATACCAAAAATATTATCTCTATCAGATCTCACTCTCGTAAGTGACCGTGAAGGGATTGACAACCCCTAAGCGTTGGTTGCGAGTTGCTACCGTTTTGTGCAGGTACGAGGGACTTGCGCGTGACCTCCTACTGGATTGATACCTTGGTTCTCAAAAACTGAGGGAAATACTTACGCTACTGTGCTACATCACCCCCTCCTCTTCGGGGAAAACCAACGCTAGCTCGAGACGTAGCAAGAAGGATTTCTGGCGCCATTGCCGGGGAGGCCTACGCCAAGTCAAGTCAAGATTTACTCTCCCGTCAACGAGCCATTTCTGGCGCCGTTGCCGGGGAGGCCTACGCCAAGTCAAGTCAAGATTTACTCTCCCGTCAATGAGCCATTTCTGGCGCCGTTGCCGGGGAGGCCTACGCCAAGTCAAGTCAAGATTTACTCTCCCGTCAACGAGCCATTTCTGGCGCCGTTGCCGGGGAAGCCTACGCAAAAGTCAACATACCAAGTACCCATCACAATCTCTATCTCTCGCATTACATTATTTGCCATTTGCCTCTCGTTTTCCTCTCCCCCACTTCACCCTTGCCGTTTTATTCGCCCTCTCTTTCCCTTTGCCTTTTGTTTGCTCGTGTGTTAGTTTGTTTGCTTGTCGTGATGGCCCAAGATGCTACCAAATTGTGTGACTTCACCAATACCAATAACAATGATTTCCTTAGCACTCCGATTGCTCCTCTTGCCAATACTGAATCTTGTAAAATCAATACTGCTTTGTTGAATCTTGTTATGAAAGATCAATTCGCCGGCCTTCCTAGTGAAGATGCCGCTACTCATCTAAATGGCTTTGTTGATTTATGTGATATGCAAAAGAAAAAGGATGTCGATAATGATGTCGTTAAATTGAAGCTATTTCCTTTTTCGCTTAGAGATCGTGCTAAAGCGTGGTTTTCATCTTTGCCTAAAAATAGTATTGATTCTTGGAACAAGTGCAAAGATGCTTTTATCTCTAAGTATTTTCCTCCCGCTAAGATTATCTCTCTTAGGAACGATATTATGAATTTTAAGCAACTTGATCATGAACATGTTGCACAAGCTTGGGAGAGAATGAAATTAATGCTACGTAATTGTCCCACTCATGGTTTGAACTTATGGATGATTATACAAAAAATTTATGCTGGATTGAATTTTGCTTCTATAAATCTTTTAGATTCGGCCGCGGGAGGCACTTTTATGGAAATCACTTTAGGAGATGCTACTAAACTCCTAGATAATATTATGGTCAATTATTCTCAATGGCATACTGAAAGATCTACTAATAAAAAAGTGCATGCTATAGAAGAAATCAATGTTTTGAGTGAAAAGATGGATGAACTTAGGAATTTATTTGTTAAGAGTGTTTCTTCTGATCCCAATAATATGCCTTTATCTACTTTGCTTGAGAATAATAATGAATCTATGAATGTGAATTTTGTTGGTAGGAATAGTTTTGGTAACAACGCGTATAAAGGGAATTTTAATTCTAGGCCTTATCCTAGTAATCCTTCTAATAATTATGGAAATTCCTACAACAACTCTTATGAAAATTTTAATAAGATGCCCTCTGAATTTGAGAGTAGTGTTAAAGAGTTTATGAATTCGCAAAAGAAGTTCAATGCTTTGCTTGAAGAGAAATTGCTTAAAGTTGATGATTTGGCTAGGAACGTTGATAGAATTTCTCTTGAGGTTGATTCTTTAAAGCTTAGATCTATTCGTCCTAAGTATGATATCAATGAGTCTCTCAAAGCCATGAGAATTTCCATTGATGAGTGCAAAGAAAGAATCGCTAGGATGCGTGCTTACAAAGATGCCTTTATTAAAGCGTGTTCTTCTAATAACTATGAGAATCAAGATGAAGATCTAAAAGTTATTGATGTGTCCCCTATTAAATCTTTGTTTTGCAATATGAATCTTGATGAATCTGATTATGATCTTCCCTTACCTAGAAGGCGTTCTAAGAATTCTGAGTTTTTAGATCCTGATGATGAAATTGATAAAAAAGGGATTGAAAGAAATAAAAATCTAGATATCGCTAAACCCACTATTTTGGATCTCAAGGAATTTAACTATGAAAATTGCTCTTTAATTGATTGTATTTCCTTGTTGCAATCCGTGTTAAATTCTCCTCATGCTTATAGTCGAAATAAGGCCTTTACCGAACACATTGTTGACGCCTTAATGCAATCTTATGAAGAAAAGCTTGAGTTGAAAGTTTCTATCCCTAGAAAACTCCATGATGAGTGGGAACCTACAATTAAGATTAAAATTAAAAATTACAAGTTTTATGCTTTGTGTGATTTGGGTGCTAGTGTCTCTACTATCCCCAAAGCTTTGTGTGATTTGCTAGATTTCCGTGACTTTGATGATTGCTCTCTAAACTTGCATCTTGCGGATTCCACTATTAAAAAGCCTATGGGAAGAATTAATGATGTTCTTATTGTTGCAAATAGGAATTATGTGCCCGTAAATTTTATCGTTCTTGATATAGATTGCAATCCTTCATGTCCTATTATTCTTGGTAGACCTTTCCTTAGAACGATTGGTGCAATTATTGATATGAAGGAAAGGAATATTAAATTCCAATTTCCCTTAAAGAAGGGCATGGAACACTTTCCTAGAAAGAAAATAAAATTACCATATGAATCTATCATGAGAGCCACTTATGGATTGCCTACCAAAGATGGCAATACCTAGATCTATCCTTGCTTTTATGCCTAGCTAGGGGCGTTAAACGATAGCGCTTATTGGGAGGCAACCCAATTTTATTTTGTGTTTTTTGTTTTTGGTTCTGTTTAGGAATAAATAATCCATCTGTTTAGATGTGGTTTTATCTTTTAATTAGTGTTTGTGCAAGTTAAACCTATTAGATCTTCTTGAAAGATAGTTATTTGATCTTGCTGTAATTTCCAGAATCTTTGCGCTCAGTGCCCGAATTGTCAAAAATCACCAGAACGTGATAAAATAGTGATTCCAATTGCTGCTGATCAATAAAAAAATTTCCCAGGTCGTCTAATTTTGGTAGAATTTTTTGGGTTCCAGAAGTTTGCGTTAGTAACAGATTACTACAGACTGTTCTGTTTTTTGACAGATTCTGTTTTGCGTGTGTTGTTTGCTTATTTTGATGAATCTATGGCTAGTAAAATAGTTTATAAACCATAGAGAAGTTGGAATACAGTAGGTTTAACACCAATACAAATAAAGAACAAGTTCACTACAGTACCTTAAAGTAGTCTTTTGTTTTCTTTCTCTAACAGAGCTCACGAGATTTCTATTGAGTTTTGTGTTGTGAAGTTTTTAAGTTTTGGGTGAATTCTTTTGATGGATTATGGAACAAGGAGTGGGAAGAGCCTAAGCTTGGGGATGCCCATGGCACCCCCAAGATAATCCAAGGACACCAAAAAGTCAAAGCTTGGGGATGCCCCGGAAGGCATCCCCTCTTTCGTCCACTTCCATCGGTAATTTACTTGGAGCTATATTTTTATTCACCACATGATATGTGTTTTGCTTGGAGCGTCTTGTATTATCTGTGTCTTTACTTGTTAGTCTACCATAATCATCCTTGCTGTACACACCTTTTGAGAGAGCCATGTATGAATTGAAATTTGTTAGAATACTCTATGTGCTTCACTTATATCTTTTGAGCTTGATAGTTTACTCTATGTGCTTCACTTATATCTTTTTGAGCGTGATAATTTTTGCTCTTGTTCTTCACTTAGATCTTTTAGAGCACGGTGGTGGTTTGTTTTAAAGAAACTTGATCTCTCATGCTTCACCTAGATTATTTTGAGAGTCGTTAATAGCATGGTAATTTGCTTAATGTTAATATACTTGGTATTCAAGATATGTGAAACTTTCTTTTTAGTGGGTTGAATACTAAGATAAGTTTGATGCTTGATAATTGTTTTGAGATATGGAGGTGATAATATCATAGTCGTGCTAGTTGAGTAGTTGTGAATTTGAGAAATACTTGTGTTGAAGTTAGCAAGTCCCGTAGCATGCACGTATGGTTAAAGTTGTGTAACAAATTTGAAGCATGAAGTGTACCTGGCTTGTGCATCCTTATGAGTGGCGGTCGGGGACGAGCGATGGTCTTTTCCTACCAATCTATCCCCCTAGGAGCATGCGCGTATTACTTGATTTTTGATGACTTCTAAATTTTTGCAATAAGTATATGAGTTCTTTTGACTAATGTTGAGTCCATGCATTATACGCACTTTTACCTTTCCGCCATTTGCTAGCCTCTTCAGTACCGTGCATTGCCCTTTCTCACATTGAGAGTTGATGCAAATTTCGCCGGTGCATCCAAACCCCGTGATATGATACGCTCTTCCACACATAAACCTCCCTATATCTTCCTCAAAACAGCCACCATACCTACCTATCATGGCATTTCCACAGCCATTCCGAGATATATTGCCATGCAACTTCCACCACCATCATCATCATCATCATGACATGCTTTACTTTTGTCATATTGCCATTCATGATCTTGTAGTTGACATCGTATTTGTGGCAAAGCCACCATGCATTATTTTTCATACATGTCACTCTTGATTCATTGCACCATCCCGGTACACCGCCGGAGGCATTCATATAGAGTCATATCTTGTTCTAGTATCGAGTTGTAATCATTATGTTGTAATCAATAGAAGTGTGATGATCATCATTATTAGAGCATTGCCCAATCAAAAAAAGAGAGAAAGGCCAAAAAGAAAAAAAAGAAAGGCCCAAAAAAAAGAGAGAAAATAAAAAGGGCAATGCTACTATCTCTTTTTCCACACTTGTGCTTCAAAGTAGCTCCTTGTTCTTCATGTAGTGAGTCTCATATATTGTGCTTCAAAGTAGCACCATGATTTCATATAGTGAGTCTCATAAGTTGTCTTGTTCATACTAGTGGGAATTTTTCATTATAGAACTTGGATTATATATTCCAACGATGGGCTTCCTCAAAATGCCCTAGGTCTTCATGAGCAAGCAAGTTGGATGCACACCCACTAGTTTTCTTTTGTTGAGCATTCTTAGCTCTAGTGCATCCGTTGCATGGCAATCCCTACTCCTTGCATTAACATCAATTGATGAGCATCTCCATAGCTCATTGATTAGCCTCGTTGATGTGAGACTTTCTCCTTTTTTTGTCTTCTCCACACAATCCCCATCATCATATTCTATACCACCCATAGTGCTATGTCCATGGCTCGCGCTCATGTATTGCGTGAAGGTTGAAAAAGTTTGAGATTATTTGAGTATGAAACAATTGCTTGGCTTGTCATCGGGGGTATAGAAGTTGGGAACATCTTTGTGTGACGAAAATGAAGCATAGCCTAACTATATGATTTTGTAGGGATGAACTTCCTTTGGCCATGTTATTTTGAGATGACATAATTGTTTGATTAGTATGCTTGAAGTATTATCATTTTTATGTCAATATGAACTTTTGTCTTGAACCTTTCGGATCTGAATATTCATACCATGATTAAGAAGATTTACATTGAAATTATGCCAAAGTATCACTCCGCATCAAAAATTCTCTTTTTATCATTTACCTACTCGAGGACGAACAGGAATTAAGCTTGGGGATGCCTGATACGTCTCCAACGTATCTATAATTTTTGATTGCTCCATGCTACTTTATCTACTGTTTTGGACTATATTGGGCTTTATTTTCCACTTTTATATTATTTTTGGGACTAACCTATTAACCGGAGGCCCAACCCAGAATTGCTATTTTTTGCCTATTTCAGTATTTCGAGGAAACAGAATATCAAATGGAGTCCAAACGGAATGAAACCTTCGGGAACGTGATCTTCTCACCGAACGTGATCCAGGAGACTTGGACCCCACTCCAAGAAGTTTTCGGGGAGGTCACGAGGGTGGAGGGCGCCCCCCCTGGGCGCGCCCCCCTACCTCGTGGGCCCCTCGGAGCTCCACCGACGTGCTCCTTCCTCCTATATATGCCTACGTACCCCCAATAGACCAAAGACGGAGCCAAAAACCTAATTCCACCGCCGCAACTTCCTGTATCCATGAGATCCCATCTTGGGGCCTGTTCCGGAGCTCCGCCGGAGAGGGCATCCATCACGGAGGGCTTCTACATCAACATCATAGCCCTTCCGATGAAGTGTGAGTAGTTTACTTCAGACCTTCGGGTCCATAGCTAGTAGCTAGATGGCTTCTTCTCTCTTTTTGGATCTCAATACAATGTTCTCCCCCTCTCTCGTGGAGATCTATTCGATGTAATCTTCTTTTTGCGGTGTGTTTGTTGAGACCGATGAATTGTGGGTTTATGATCCAACTTATCTATGAATAATATTTGAATCTTCTCTGAATTCTTTTATGTATGATTGAGTTATCTTTGCAAGTCTCTTCGAATTATCCGTTTGGTTTGGCCAACTAGATTGGTAGTTCTTACAATGGGAGAAGTGCTTAGCTTTGGGTTCAATCTTACGGTGTCCTTACTCAGTGACAGAAAGAGTTGCAAGGCACGTATTGTATTGTTGCCATTGAGGATAACAAGATGGGGTATTTATCATATTGCATGAATTTATTCCTCTACATCATGTCATCTTGCTTAAGGCGTTACTCTGTTTTTAACTTAATACTCTAGATGCATGCTGGATAGCGGTCGATGAGTGGAGTAATAGTAGTAGATGCAGGCAGGAGTCGGTCTACTTGTCACGGACCTGATGCCTATATACATGATCATACCTAGATAACCTCATAACTATGCTAAATTCTATCAATTGCTCAACAGTAATTTGTTCACCCACCGTAGAATATCTATGCTCTTGAGAGAAGCCACTAGTGAAACCTATGGCCCCCGGGTCTATTCTCATCATATCAATCTCCATTACTTTATTTTACTTGTTTTGCTTTTACTTTTCACTTTGCATCTTTATACCAAAAATACCAAAAATATTATCTCTATCAGATCTCACTCTCGTAAGTGACCGTGAAGGGATTGACAACCCCTAAGCGTTGGTTGCGAGTTGCTACCGTTTTGTGCAGGTACGAGGGACTTGCGCGTGACCTCCTACTGGATTGATACCTTGGTTCTCAAAAACTGAGGGAAATACTTACGCTATTGTGCTACATCACCCCCTCCTCTTCGGGGAAAACCAACGCTAGCTCGAGATGTAGCACTACGTTCCCCAACAGTGGCATCCGAGCCTAGGTTTTATGGTTTGATGTTATATGCACGAGTAGAACACAAGTGAGTTGTGGGCGATATAAGTCATACTGCTTACCAACATGTCATACTTTGGTTCGGCGGTATTGTTGGATGAAGCGGCCCGGACCGACATTACGCGTACGCTTATGCGAGACTGGTTCTACCGCCGTGCTTTGCACACAGGTGGCTGGCGGGTGTCAGTTTCTCCAATTTTAGTTGAACCGAGTATGGCTACGCCCGGTCCTTGTGAAGGTTAAAACAGCACCAACTTGACAAACTATCGTTGTGGTTTTGATGCGTAGGTAAGATTGGTTCTTGCTTAATCCCGTAGAATCCACGTAAAACTTGCAACAAACAAAGTAGAGGACGTCTAACTTGTTTTTGCAGGGAATGTTGTGATGTGATATGGTCAAGGCATGATGCTAAATTTTATTGTATGAGATGATCATGTTTTGTAACCAAGTTATCGGCAACTGGCAGGAGCCATATGGTTGTCGCTTTATTGTATGTAATGCAATCGCCCTGTAATGCTTTACTTTATCACTAAGCGGTAGCGATAGTCGTAGAAGCATAAGATTGGCGAGACGACAACGATGCTATGATGGAGATCAAGGTGTCGTGCCGGTGATGATGGTGATCATGACGGTGCTTCGGAGATGGAGATCACAAGCACAAGATGATGATGGCCATATCATATCACTTATATTGATTGCATGTGATGTTTATCTTTTATGCATCTTATCTTGCTTTGATTGACGGTAGCATTATAAGATGATCTCTCACTAAATTTCAAGATAAAAAGTGTTCTCCTTGAGTATGCACCGTTGCCAAAGTTCGTCGTGCCCAAACACCACGTGATGATCGGGTGTGATAAGCTCTACGTCCATCTACAACGGGTGCAAGCCAGTTTTGCACACGCAGAATACTCAGGTTAAACTTGACGAGCCTAGCATATGCAGATATGGCCTCGGAACACTGAGACCGAAAGGTCGAGCGTGAATCATATAGTAGATATGATCAACATAGCGATGTTCATCATTGAAAACTACTCCATTTCACGTGATGATCGGTTATGGTTTAGTTGATTTGGATCACGTGATCACTTAGATGATTAGAGGGATGTCTATCTAAGTGGGAGTTCTTAAGTAATATGATTAATTGAACTTAAATTTATCATGAACTTAGTCCCTGATAGTATCTTGCTTGTTTATGTTGATTGTAGATAGATGGCCCGTGCTGTTGTTTCGTTGAATTTTAATGCGTTCCTTGAGAAAGCAAAGTTGAAAGATGATGGTAGCAATTACACGGACTGGGTCCGTAACTTGAGGATTATCCTCATTGCTGCACAGAAGAGTTACGTCCTGGAAGCACCGTTGGGTGCCAGGCCTGCTGCTGATGCAACTGACGACGTTAAGAACGTCTGGCAGAGCAAAGCTGATGACTACTCGATAGTTCAATGTGCCATGCTTTACGGCTTAGAACCGGGACTTCAACGACGTTTTGAACGTCATGGGGCATATGAGATGTTCCAGGAGTTGAAGTTAATATTCCAGCAGAATGCCCGGATTGAGAGATATGAAGTCTCCAATAAATTCTATAGCTGCAAGATGGAGGAGAATAGTTCTGTCAGTGAGCATATACTCAAGATGTCTGGGTATTGTAATCACTTGATTCAACTGGGAGTTAATCTTCCGGATGATAGCGTCATTGACAGAATTCTCCAATCACTTCCACCAAGCTACAAGAGCTTCGTGATGAACTATAATATGCAAGGGATGGATAAGACAATTCCCGAGCTCTTCGCAATGCTAAAGGCTGCGGAGGTAGAAATCAAGAAGGAGCATCAAGTGTTGATGGTCAACAAGACCACTAGTTTCAAGAAAAAGGGCAAAGGTAAGAAGAAGGGGAACTTCAAGAAGAACAGCAAGCAAGTTGCTGCTCAGGAGAAGAAACCCAAGTCTGGACCTAAGCCTGAAACTGAGTGCTTCTACTGCAAGCAGACTGGTCACTGGAAGCGGAACTGCTCCAAGTATTTGGCGGATAAGAAGGATGGCAAGGCGAACAAAGGTATATGTGATATACATGTTATTGATGTGTACCTTACTAGAGCTCGCAGTAGCACCTGAGTATTTGATACTGGTTCTGTTGCTAATATTTGCAACTCGAAACAGGGACTACGGATTAAGCGAACACTGGCAAAGGATGAGGTGACGATGCGCGTGGGAAATGGTTCCAAAGTCGATGTGATCGCGGTCGGCACGCTACCTCTACATCTACCTTCGGGATTAGTATTAGACCTAAATAATTGTTATTTGGTGCCAGCGTTGAGCATAAACATTATATCTGGATCTTGTTTGATGCGAGACGGTTATTCATTTAAATCAGAGAATAATGGTTGTTCTATTTATATGAGTAATATCTTTTATGGTCATGCACCCTTGAAGAGTGGTCTATTTTTGATGAATCTCGATAGTAGTGATACACATATTCATAATGTTGAAGCCAAAAGATGCAGAGTTGATAATGATAGTGCAACTTATTTGTGGCACTGCCGTTTAGGTCATATCGGTGTAAAGCGCATGAAGAAACTCCATACTGATGGACTTTTGGAACCACTTGATTATGAATCACTTGGTACTTGTGAACCGTGCCTCATGGGCAAGATGACTAAAACGCTGTTCTCCGGTACTATGGAGAGAGCAACAGATTTGTTGGAAATCATACGTACAGATGTATGTGGTCCGATGAATGTTGAGGCTCGTGGCGGATATCGTTATTTTCTCACCTTCACAGATGATTTAAGCAGATATGGGTATATCTACTTAATGAAGCATAAGTCTGAAACATTTGAAAAGTTCAAAGAATTTCAGAGTGAAGTTGAAAATCATCGTAACAAGAAAATAAAGTTTCTACGATCTGATCATGGAGGAGAACATTTGAGTTATGAGTTTGGTCTACATTTGAAACAATGCGGAATAGTTTCGCAGCTCACGCCACCCGGAACACCACAACGTAATGGTGTGTCCGAACGCCGTAATCGTACTTTACTTGATATGGTGCGATCTATGATGTCTCTTACAGATTTATCGCTATCGTTTTGGGGTTATGCTTTCGAGACGGCCACATTCACGTTAAATAGGGCACCATCAAAATCCGTTGAGACGACGCCTTATGAACTATGGTTTGGCAAGAAACCAAAGTTGTCGTTTCTTAAAGTTTGGGGCTGTGATGCTTATGTGAAAAAGCTTCAACCTGATAAGCTCGAACCCAAATCGGAGAAATGTGTCTTCATAGGATACCCAAAGGAGACTGTTGGGTACACCTTCTATCATAGATCCAAAGGCAAGACATTCGTTGCTAAAAATGGATCCTTTCTAGAGAAGGAGTTTCTCTCGAAAGAAGTGAGTGGGAGGAAAGTAGAACTTGATGAGGTAACTGTACCTGTTCCCTTATTGGAAAGTAGTTCATCACAAAAACCGGTTTCTGTGACACCTAAACCAATTAGTGAGGAAGTTAATGATGATGATCATAGAACTTCAGATCAAGTTGCTACTGAACCTCGTAGATCAAATAGAGTAAGATCCGCACCAGAGTGGTACGGTAATCCTGTTCTGGAAGTCATGCTACTAGATCAGGATGAACCTACGAACTATGAAGAAGCGATGGTGAGCCCAGATTCCGCGAAATGGCTTGAAGCCATGAAATCTGAGATGGGATCCATGTATGAGAACAAAGTGTGGACTTTGATTGACTTGCCCGATGATCGGGAAGCAATTGAGAATAAATGGATCTTCAAGAAGAAGACTGACGCTAACGGTAATGTTACTGTCTACAAAGCTCGACTTGTTGCAAAAGGTTTTCGACAAGTTCAAGGGATTGACTACGATGAGACCTTCTCACCCGTAGCGATGCTTAAGTCTGTCCAAATCATGTTAGCGATTGCCGCATTTTATGATTATGAAATTTGGCAAATGGATGTCAAAACTGCATTCCTGAATGGATTTCTAGAAGAAGAGTTGTATATGATGCAACCAGAAGGTTTTGTCGATCCAAAGGGAGCTAACAAAGTGTGCAAGCTCCAGCGATCCATTTATGGACTGGTGCAAGCCTCTCGGAGTTGGAATAAAAGCTTTGATAGTGTGATCAAAGCATTTGGTTTTATACAGACTTTTGGAGAAGCCTGTATTTACAAGAAAGTGAGTGGGAGCTCTGTAGCATTTCTGATATTATATGTGGATGACATATTACTAATTAGAAATAATATAGAATTTCTGGATAGCATAAAGGGATACTTGAATAAGAGTTTTTCAATGAAAGACCTCGGTGAAGCTGCTTACATATTAGGCATTAAGATCTATAGAGATAGATCAAGACGCTTAATTGGACTTTCACAAAGCACATACCTTGACAAAGTTTTGAAGAAGTTCAAAATGGATCAAGCAAAGAAAGGGTTCTTGCCTGTGTTACAAGGTGTGAAGTTGAGTAAGACTCAATGCCCGACCACTGCAGAAGATAGAGAGAAAATGAAAGATGTTCCCTATGCTTCAGTCATAGGCTCTATCATGTATGCAATGCTGTGTACCAGACCTGATGTGTGCCTTGCTATAAGTCTAGCAGGGAGGTACCAAAGTAATCCAGGAGTGGATCACTGGACAGCGGTCAAGAACATCCTGAAATACCTGAAAAGGACTAAGGATATGTTTCTCGTTTATGGAGGTGACAAAGAGCTCATCGTAAATGGTTACGTTGATGCAAGCTTTGACACTGATCCGGACGATTCTAAATCGCAAACCGGATACGTGTTTACATTAAATGGTGGAGCTGTCAGTTGGTGCAGTTCTAAACAAAGTGTCATGGCGGGATCTACGTGTGAAGCGGAATACATAGCTGCTTCGGAAGCAGCAAATGAAGGAGTCTGGATGAAGGAGTTCATATCCAATCTAGGTGTCATACCTAGTGCATCGGGTCCAATGAAAATCTTTTGTGAAAATACTGGTGCAATTGCCTTGGCAAAGGAATCCAGATTTCACAAGAGAACCAAGCACATCAAGAGACGCTTCAATTCCATCCGGGATCTAGTCCAGGTGGGAGACATAGAGATTTGCAAGATACATACGGATCTCAATGTAGCAGACCCGTTGACTAAGCCTCTTCCACGAGCAAAACATGATCAGCACCAAGGCTCCATGGGTGTTAGAATCATTACTGTGTAATCTAGATTATTGACTCTAGTGCAAGTGGGAGACTGAAGGAAATATGCCCTAGAGGCAATAATAAAGTTATTATTTATTTCCTTATATCATGATAAATGTTTATTATTCATGGTAGAATTGTATTAACCGGAAACATAATACATGTGTGAATACATAGACAAACAGAGTGTCACTAGTATGCCTCTACTTGACTAGCTCGTTAATCAAAGATGGTTATGTTTCCTAACCATGGACAAAGAGTTGTTATTTGATTAACGGGATCACATCATTAGGTGAATGATCTGATTGAAATGACCCATTCCATTAGCTTAGCACCCGATCGTTTAGTATGTTGCTATTGCTTTCTTCATGACTTATACATGTTCCTATGACTATGAGATTATGCAACTCCCGTTTGCCGGAGGAACACTTTGTGTGCTACCAAACGTCACAACATAACTGGGTGATTATAAAGGTGCTCTATAGGTGTCTCCAAAGGTACATGTTGGGTTGGCGTATTTTGAGATTAGGATTTGTCACTCCGATTGTCGGAGAGGTATCTCTGGGCCCTCTCGGTAATGCATATCACATAAGCCTTGCAAGCATTGCAACTAATGAGTTAGTTGTGAGATGATGTATTACGGAACGAGTAAAGAGACTTGCCGGTAACGATATTGAACTAGGTATTGAGATACCGACGATCGAATCTCGGGCAAGTAACATACCGATGACAAAGGGAACAACGTATGTTGTTATGCGGTCTGACCGATAAAGATCTTCGTAGAATATGTAGGAACCAATATGAGCATCCAGGTTCCGCTATTGGTTATTGACCGGAGACGTGTCTCGGTCATGTTTACATTGTTCTCGAACCGTAGGGTCCGCACGCTTAATGTTACGATGACAGTTTCATTATGAGTTTATGTATTTTGATGTACCGAAGGTTGTTCGGAGTCCCGAATGTGATCATGGACACGACGAGGAGTCTCGAAATGGTCGAGACATAAAGATCGATATATTGGAAGCCTATATTTGGATATCGGAATCGTTCCAGGTGAAATCGGGATTTTACCGGAGTACCGGGGGGTTACCGGAACCCCCCGGGGGTTATTGGGCCTACATGGGCCCTAAGGGAGAAGAGGAAAGGAGGCAATAGGTGGCCTCGCGCCCCTCCCCCCTAGTCTGAATAGGACAAGGAGAGGGGGGCAGCGCCCCCCCCTTTCCTTTCCCTCTTCCTCCTCTTTCCCACTTCCCCTTCTCCAACTAGGAAAGAAGGGAGTCCTACTCCCGGTGGGAGTAGGACTCCCCCTTGGCGCGCCCTCCTTGGCCGGCCGCCCCCTCCCCTTGGCTCCTTTATATGCGGGGGCAAGGGGGCACCCTAGAACACACAAGTTGATCTTCGTGATCGTTCCTTAGCCGTGTGTGGTGCCCCCTCCACCATATTCCACCTCGGTCATATTGTAGCGGTGCTTAGGCGAAGCCCTACGACGGTTGAACATCAAGATCGTCACCACGCCGTCGTGCTGACGGAACTCCTCCCCGAAGCTTTGCTGGATCGGAGCCCGGGGAGCGTCATTGAGCTGAACGTGTGCCAAGAACTCGGAGGTGCTGGAGTAACGGTGCTTGGATCGGTTGGACCGGGAAGACGTACGACTACTTCCTCTACGTTGCGTCAACGCTTCCGCTTCGGTCTACGAGGGTACGTAGACAACACTCTCCCCTCTCGTTGCTATGCATCACCATGATCTTGCGTATGCGTAGGAAATTTTTTGAAATTACTACGTTCCCCAACAAAAGGAATGATATAATAAGGAAGGATTTAAACGGGCGGAATCAGGATTGTGTGAGGCTAAAAAGGAAGGTTAAGGGTGCACACACGATATTTATGGAGGAACGAAAATGAGCACGGCAAAAATATCAACATACTTTTTAAATTAATGTTATTAATGATTTTATTTCTTTATAAGATTTTTACTATTGCAAGTTTGAAATATCAATTAATATACTAGGAGCATTAAGTCCACAAAATTATAAGTTGGTGGGCAAGAGAGACTCGCGAAGCTTTGTGATACAGTATGATGATCAAACCCATAGTTGTGGGATTAATCATGTTCCACATGAATAGATGGGCAAGAGAGACTACCATCGACAATTGTGATGAAAAGAAGAATTAGCGACAACAATGGGTCTCTAGAAATATACAATTTTTTCTACAGTTGCAACGATAACCACCGGTTTTATCGGCATAAACAACAATTAGTCCTATCAATATCAACAAGCCCAACCACATGGTACGTGTGGTAAGCTACATGAAAACAAAAAAACAAAAAATATCAACAAGCCCAATAATAAAAGCAAATCTCATGCTACTGAGCCCCAAGTATATTCATTATCCTCTTCCATAAATAATACTAATATGTCAATCAATCGTGTGATCTCATTATTTATGTTTTTTATTAATATTAATTTTATTTATATAGATAAGTCGGTACATCTTCTCCTTAAAAGTTGATGACATCTGTATCATCTTTTCATAATTGAAACACATGTTTTTAGGTCCTCTGGAGCTTGCTACCTGCTATTTTTGTTTTGTAGAATTGTTTGTGTAAAATCCCAGCATTTCCACTTTATTTTTTTTGTTTTGTTAATATTGTGTGACAACAACATGGATCGATGACAAGTGGTTCTCACCAGGCACCCAACACATGCCGACACCACCTCTACAACCATCATGAAATATATTTCAAGATGTGATCAAAGATAACCAGTTCTATTTAAATTAGAATATGATGATAAATTATAGCTCTATATAAATAAATTTGAAATCCATATGGAATTAGCATATAAATTGTTATTGTGTTGGTCTATGGATTTTGGTGAGCATTAAATTTCACATGAACTATCTTTGTGTTTTCCCATATAATTCTAACTAAATTTAAATACACTACAATTATGTCTCCCGTTGCACGGGGGATCGAGCTCACGACCTCCACTTCAATGTTGAGCGCTGCCACCAATTGAGACAAGTCTTGTTCACATGTAAAAGTAGAGAGGATATGTATACATAGCGACCATGCTTCCCAAAAAGAAGGAATTGCGGAAGAAGAGGAATTATATATATACGGAGGAATTAAAAAGTAGAATTAAATCGGGCGCTCATATATGGAAGGAATGAAAGGGAAAATTATGGGGAGAGAGATGGTTTGGTGAAATTAATGGGAGAGAGACCAGATCAAATCCCAGCAATCCCGAATTATGGGAGAAAGACCCCAATTAAATCTCGCTCATATATGGAATGGAGGAATTAATTAAAGGCGGATTGATGGATTTAATGGAGGCCGATTATTAATTAAACTGACCGATTAAATCGGCATTCATACACAATGCCTGGAATGGGTCCAAAATGTGCCAATATTCCACATGTTTTTTTAAATTACAATATTCCACAAGTTGAACAGAGAAAGATACTACAAGTGGCACGCAGGCCAAGATATCGGTTGTGATCTAGAAAAGTAGGCATGATAAACAGTGTACACATGTTTAATAAAAGAAAAAGGAAAATAGATAACGGAAGATGAATATATTGGAAGTTTTTTTTGCAAAAAAGGAAATATACTTACTCCTTATATGCGACAATCGTTGTGTAGCAAATGGTTTAAGGCGTGACTGGTACGCAATTACTCCGAATATTAATGTTTTCTCTTTTTGTTGGACATTGCTTATCTCCTTTGATTACTAAGCCTTTTAATATCTTTGATTTTTTACTTCCTGTTTTGATGTCAGCTTCACGTTAGCTTCACAAGTAAAACACGAACACGAGGTGCATCATTTTGCTTCTAACCTCAGGGAATTTCTTTTCTTTCTTGAAGTATTAGCGAATTTCCACTCTTTGTGTCAAGAATATGGTCCTTGGTACTTTAATTTACTTCTAATATTGTTATGCTACCTGCAACATTATTTAAATAGTAAATTGTATTTTGAGTTTATAACCATTTTCATTTTGTACCGTTGCAACGCACGGGCCTTTTTGCTATAATAATAAAGCACGGGTTGAGTCTCTCGGGTTCACCGTCACAATACGCTTCTTCCCGTGATTTTATGCTTTTAGTTTGAATTTAAAACATATTCGAGGTGGTACTAAATTTTGTTTCTGCAATATTATCGACGTTTGTGTCCAGGATATATATATACCTAAAAAAAGAAGGATTCATCCGCCGCTGGGTTTGTTATCCGTATGGGCCTCAGTATGAACGGCCCAACCGAGCCGAGGGAAAAGAGTCTCAGCTAGGACTCTTCTTCACCTCCTCATCCTCTGGGCTCGAAGGAATCCTCCTCCGCATATGATGGCAACTCCTCCGCCCCTCCTTCCAAAATGAAATGATTCATGTCGTCCCGTGGTCACTTAGTGCATGGATGTCCTTTCTGTGCTGGTGGGTGTTCCCATCGTGATAAAGACTCTTCATCATTAAGGTAACAATAACAAAGTAATACTGTAGATTGATTCTTCACAATATACATCCTTTTTTCTAAACTGAAATAACTAATGCACATCTCCAGACATAAGTTGTGGATCATGAAACCTGTGTTGATGGCCAGATACGTCACAAAACCGTTAGGTTAATTTGCTCTCTTTTTTTGTGGGAAAGTTAATTTGCTCTTATCCATGAAATGTAATTGAGATCTATAGAATGCAGATCAGATGCACCAAGAAAGTAAAGATTGTGTTGTCACAAACTATGATCTGATGTAGTGATATTTTGTTGCTTTTTGGTGAATCTGAACTATATTACGTTTTCATGGAAGCCTTTTCTTTCCCCTCTCTCATCATACTACTGCTCTTATCCTTGCCTCCTATATAAACAAAGGAATATGATGGCTGCCATAGTGATAGTCCTCCTTAGCGAAATCCGGATACATAATGTTACATCAACAACTTCAGAATATTATGGTGATGCTCGACATTCATCTTTGCACCCACACTGCCTTTTTGTTTTATGTTCAAAATTGACAGATTTTCATGTGTTTTACTATGAACTAATTATTAGAAAATATTTTCTTTGTGAATTATGAGATTGGTCCTTCAACATGGCATAGAAAATGCACTTTTCAACACTTCAAATAATATTTTTGCTACTTTCAAAGTTGTTTGAGTTTTTATTTAAAATTTCTAAGAATAAGTTTATTTATTTTGTACCCGTTGCAACGCACGGGCATTTGTGCTAGTTAATTTTTAATAATAAAGCACGGATTGACTCCGTGAGTTCACCGTCACAATACGCTTTCTTCTCATGACATAATACGCTTTTACGACTTGTATGGACAAAATCGTAATATTGTATGGACAAAATTGTAATATAAACGAAGTGATACTAATAATTTGGAGTCCGGACGTCCCTGTGGAAGTTTTCGTACGTCGTTCATCCCTGGCTGTCCTAACGAAGCCCACTATGCCTCAACCAGCTAGCATGGGCCTCAGCCCATCCAACGAATCTTCTGGCAAATAATAGACCACGCGCAGGCAGAGGAGGCACCGGGCACGAAGAGGAACTCCGGTGATGCTCGACACAGAGGAGGTAGCAGGCGCGACCGACTAGGAACTCCGGCGACACTCGAAGCAGAGCACGCAACGGGCACGACGAAGAACTATAGCGATGCTTGACGCAGAAGAGGCAGCGGTCGTGGCGAGGAACTCCAGCGACACTCGACGCTGAGGAGGCAGCAGGCGCGGCGAGGAACTCCGGTGATGGAAGAAGGCGACGCGTCTCTCCGGCGACGGAGACGTGGGGTGGTGCAGCGGGTGGATCCGAGCGCGAGGGATCTCCGGCGCGAGGAGGTGCTTCGGCCGGGTCAAGGTGCTCCGGCGATGATGGCGGCTTGGTGGAGCTCCTCTCCTGTGGAGCTTGAGAACCGGGCGAGGTAGGAGGCAGAGGAGGCGTGGGCGTCGGGACCCGTCCAATCCGAGGCGTGGGCGTTGGGAGAGCTTCCTTGGTGGCGACTTGAGGAGGCGACCGGCGTAGGGCGGCGCGGCAAGCTCTTGCGGCGGGTCGCTGGTGCGCGGGGCGGCTGGACGCAAGACAGGAGCGGTTGCTTCGTAGTTTCTGCCGATGGCGACGTGGGTGGGTCATGGCCTCGTGGGGGTGCCGCGGTTACTGGGGACGGCCACATGGGCTCCCGGATAAGAACCTGGTTTGATGTGTGGTGCTCGGCCAGCCACGTTATCTATCCATGTGACTAACTGGCCAGCCAATAGGATTGCAGCATTTTTTGTGTTTTCTGCATATTTTTTAATAAATTTTCTATGTAAAAATTTAGTAAAAATTATTAAAACTACGCCCGCTAGGAACCATAAACCAATAGCAATGTCAAATTATATTTTTTTAGACCTTGTTAAATTAAAAAGTCAATACAGTCATTATGGGTATAGTTGTTTCAAAAACGTTGCCTGTCGGTACATACCATACTTTATCGACTGTCAAAAAAAAACAGATGGTAAAGTATGTGTTTGTCGTCTGTAAAAAAAAACATACGGCAAAGTATGTCTTTGCCAACAATAATTCTTCGCCGTCTGTTCTTTTCTACCTTGTCATCAACCCTCACGAAAGGCTGACGGCAATGAGACCACAGACGGCAAATTTTCTGATTCCTGTAGTGGAGCAGCGTCAACATGGTGGTACGAGCGGCTGGGGGCGGCACGGCTGCTTGATGCAGAATGGCGGGCGACTAGATCAACAACAGGTGGGCTGGCATGCGATGTTACTCATTTTTTTGCACTGGATGTTAGTCAGGCCGGGAAAAAACTATACGAGTGCTCTATTAGGGTCGGTCCAT
The DNA here is from genome assembly GCF_056163025.1 of Triticum urartu. Taxonomy (NCBI): domain Eukaryota; kingdom Viridiplantae; phylum Streptophyta; class Magnoliopsida; order Poales; family Poaceae; genus Triticum; species Triticum urartu. The sequence continues at coordinate 355,100,802 of NC_141876.1, read as the reverse complement.
CCACGCAGATTCGCCAAGGCCCAAGTGGGCTCCTAATAATCCTTTTCATGTTAATTTACTTATTTAAAATAGTCCCACATCGCTTTCTAACACAGAATCTCATCAATTTAAATATGTTACGAAGTTGTCTTAGAACAAGCCTTCTTGGGAATTAATAACTAGGGGATGAGGCATGAATCTGATGAATAAACGAAGAGAGTGGCAAGCTCAGGGAATGAGCAACATTCACAAAGAAAAAACCATCTTAGGAATTAATAAGTGGAGGATAAGGCATCCATTTGATGCAGAAACAAAAGAGAGGAGCGAGCTGGATGAGCCGCAGACTTCGATAATATCGGAGGTGAAGATGGAAGATGAAAATGGCAACACAAATGAGTTGCTTGTGCATTCGAGGATTTTGTTCTCCCGTTGCAACGCATAAGCTTTTTTGCTAGTAATAATAATAATAATAATATATATAAATAATATATAAAAATAATAATGCATGGATTGACTTTGTCGGGTTCACCGTCACAATACGCTTCTTCACGTGAATTTACGCTTTCAGTTTTTTTTCCAACACGTTTATATTTATTATTAGGGAAAGATATGCAAGGTGGTACTAATCTATCTACATGTCGGCTGCCTGTACGTCAAAAGCATTCGCGACTTGGGAGCTGGTGGAAAGAAAACGGGAACAAGAAGGGGGAGCTGGTGGCCATGGCCTCGGTTCGCTGCAGGAAGTCGAAGGGGGGAAAGAAAATAGGAAGGAGGCCAAGTGATGCAGTAGGGGAGGGAGGGGTCGGCCGCTATGCTCCTCTCTCCGTTGTGGCGCTGGGCGGCGCCGCCATTGTTGCGGCTCGGGTGAGCTCGCGAGAAGGCAGGGGCACGAGGTCGGCGTCCAGCGCGCGACAGAGAAGACCCGCGAAGGACGGGGTCGAGGCAGAGAGGGGTGTGGTGGAACACCTGTCGGCTGGGCGGGGTCGCTCGTCAACTCGAGGTTGCTACTCCATGGTGTCCTCCTGTGACGACTGGCAAGAGAGAGAGAGGGAGAGAGAGAGAGATGTGGAGATGCGGAGCCAGGAAAAGAAGCTTCATGAATATAAGCAGTGATGCTCAAAGAGTGTGGGCCGTTCAATCTCACATGCAGCCAGGGGCTATGAGAGCAGGCGTGTTGCACCTTACTTTATTTTTTATTTAAGATAAATTGGTCTTTCGGCCTGATGTGCACTGACTAAGATTGAGGCCTACTCACGGAAAAAATTTAAATGTAAAACCGGCATAAGCTTTTGAGCTGCAATTTTATGTACTATGGTAACCCGATCACAATAGATTGTAGGGTATGTATAAACTCAGATTTTGTCTGGCCTGCTGTACACTATATTGTTAATTTTGCCCGATTTAATTTCTAACCATGGCAACAATACTCAGTTTATTGAAGCTAAGGAGCAATAGGTAGGATGCATGTTCTGAAATTTTGCATTGAGATTCAGACAATACCACACTTGAGATTGTTGAAATATGAGATGGACCTAGAGCCCATATGACAATTTCAAATTTGATCTCTAAGGGCCCATGTAGGTGGCATAACAAGGTGGTGGGAAGTTTAGTCCCACCCGAGAGTGGAAGGAGAGTTGGAGTGGTTTATAAGGGATTCTCTCCCTCATGCTATTGGAGCTTGAGAAGAGATGAGGCCCTCGTGCACTCCTCCTCCTCTGCTCGCCGTGCCGCGCCGCGCCGCGGGTTGCGGGATTGAGCCGAGCCGAGCTCACTCCTATGCGCTTCTTTTTGCCGATCAGGAACAGAGAGTCTTTGACAGGTAGGGCCACGATCAGGAACGGAGAGTCTTTGTCAGAACACAGTATTATTCATGAGAGGACGCCTCCCTACTCACCCCAGTCAAACGGGGTTGCCGAGCGGAAAAACCGTACTCTAACTGATTTGGTTAACGCCATGTTAGATACGTCGGGTTTATCCAATGCATGGTGGGGCAGGCTATAATGACATCATGTCATGTGCTGAATAAAGTTCCGACAAAGGATAACAAGATCACTCCTTACGAGAAGTGGACCAAGAGAAGGACAACACTCTCGTACTTACGTACCCGGGGCTGCTTGGCGAAAGTTAATGTGTCGATCCCCAAAAAGCATAAGCTTGGACCAAAGACTATGGACTGTGTTAATTTGGGCTACACTATGAATAGTGTTGGCTATAGATTTCTAGTAGTGAAATCTGAGGTACCTAACATGAAGGTCGGTACAATTATGGAGTCTAAAGATGCTACATTCTTTGAGGACATTTTCCCCATGAGAGATGTACAAAGCACTTCAAGACAGGAATCTGAGGAGACTTCTGAACCTGCCATTCCGATGGAATATTATAATCAAACACATGATGAAAATCCTGAGGAGGATAATGAGGAAACCCTTGGTAGGGGCAAGAGACAAAGGACTGTAAAGACCTTTGGTGATGATTTCTTCATATACCTCATGGAGGATAATCCCACTTCTATTTCAGAAGCGTATGCATCTTCAGAAGCTGACTACTGGAAGGATGCGGTCCGTAGCGAGATGGATTCCATCATGGCTAACGGGACTTGGGAGCTTACTGAACATCCTTACAGTTGCAAAACATTGGGATGCAAGTGGGTGTTCAAGAAGAAGCTTAGGCCTGACGGTACGATAGAAAAGTACAAGGTTAGGCTTGTGGCCAAGGGCTACGCCCAGAAAGAAGAAGAAGATTTTTTCGACACTTATTCACCTGTGGCCAGACTGACCATCATTCGAGTATTACTCTCGTTGGCGGCCTTGCATGGTCTTCTCATTCATCAGATGGATGTTAAGACGGCTTTCCTGAACAGAAAGCTAAAGGAGGAAATCTATATGCAATAGCCTGATGGCTTTGTGATGGATGGTCAGGAAGGAATGGTGTGTTAGTTGGTGAAATCTTTGTATGGCCTGAGACAAGCGCCTAAGCAATGGCATGACAAGTTTAATGAAACGTTGACATCTGTTGGCTTTGTTGTTAATGAGGCCGACAAATGTGTATACTATCGCTATGGTGGGGGCGAAGGAGTTATATTGTGTTTGTATGTTGATGACATACTGATATTTGGGACTAATCTCAAGTTGATCGAGGAGGTTAAGTCTTTCCTATCTCAGAACTTTGAGATGAAGGACCTTGGAGTGGCTGATGTTATCTTGAACATCAAGCTATTGAGAGATGATGAGGGTGGGATTACACTTCTGCAATCCCATTATGTTGAGAAGGTGTTGAGTCGTTTTGGATATTCGGACTGCAAACCATCTCAAACACCATATGATTCTAGTGTGATGATTCAAAAGTCTAAAGGCACAGCTATAGATCAATTGAGATACTCTCAGATTGTTGGTTCACTCCGGTATCTAGCGAGCGCAACGAGGCCTGACATCGCATTTGCTATTAGCAAACTGAGCCGATTTGTTTCCAAACCGGGTGATGTACATTGGCGTGCTCTTGAGAGAGTTATGCGCTATCTGAAAGGTACTATGAACTATGGACTTCACTATACCGGATACCCGTCGGTACTTGAAGGGTATAGTGATGCGAATTGGATCTCTGATGCTGATGAGATGAAGGCCACAACTGGGTATATGTTTACTCTTGGAGGTGGTGCTGTTTCCTGGAAGTCTTGCAAGCAAACGATCTTAACAAGATCGACAATGGAACCAGAATTAACAGCATTAGACACATCGGGTGGCGAAACAGAATGGCTTCGAAATCTGTTAATGGACTTGCGAGTGGTTGAGAAGCCGGTTCCGGCCATCCTTATGAACTGTGACAATCAAACAGTTATTGTCAAGGTGAAGAGCTCAAAGGACAACATGAAGTCCAACAAACACATAAGAATGAGATTGAAAGCTGTCAGAAAATTGAGGAACTCCGGAGTGATAGCGTTGGATTATATTCAAACGGCTAAGAATCTGGCAGATCCCTTTATTAAAGGGCTATCACGTGTTGTGATAGATAGCGCATCAAGGGAGATGGGTATGAGACCTACATGAGTTGCCATGGTAGTAACCCAACCTATGTGATCGGAGATCCCGTGAAGTAGGACCTGGGAAAACAAGCCAGTGGTGAACTGAGGAGAGTAACTTTACTAACCCACTCCATTGAAGATGCAATACTCTCGGAAACTGTATGGAAGGATGACTACTGTCTTAATGTGTTCCAAGGCTTATATGCATAAGCAAGATGCTATCCTACAGAGCGATCTTTGGAGGAACACACCTATATGAGCCCGACTGCTAGTCATAGTCTATGAGATTGTGGTGATCTCTAGCAAGCTCATGAACAGGGCAGGAGTGTGACTAATATGCTCCACCCGAGGGGTCGGCCTTCGGCAGCCTCGTATCAGTGAGACTTGTGGTGAAACTTCTTGACGCCAAACTGACAATTCAAGGCATAGTCCATTGTTCAGTTGTGAAGGAGTGCAACTACTTGGTCTAGGTGGAGCTCAACCTTAATCGGTCTTCACTGAGATGCTGGTATATCAAAACAGCGTTTGGAACAAAGGACAAAGTGGGCCCCTGAGATCTGGTGGGGGATTTTTGAAATATGAGATGGGCCTAGAACCCATATGAAAATTTCAGATTTGATCTCAAGGGCCCATGTAGGTGGCATGACAAGGTGGTGGGAAGTTTAGTCCCACCCCGGAAGTGGAAGGAGAGTTGGAGTGGTTTATAAGGGATTCTCTCCCTCATGCTATTGGAGCTTGAGAAGAGATGAGGCCCTCGCACACTCCTCCTCCTCCACTCGCCTCGCCGCGCCACGCCTCGTCACGACGCGCCGCGGGTTGCGGGATTGAGCCGAGCCGAGCTCACTCCTATGCGCTTCTTTTTGCCGATCAGGAACGGAGAGTCTTTGACAGGTAGGGCCACGATCTGAGATGTCGGATCGTGGGCTACCGACTTGGACGTGGGTTCAGCCCACGTCTCTCCACGCGTGGCCGCACATATATATGTGGGGCGCTGCCAACCCTAGCCGCCACGAAACAGAACGCATCTTCGCCTCCACGCCCACGTCGTTCCTCTGCTGCTGTTGCTGCCGGCGACTCCGTCCCGTTCACTGCGTACATGGTTGATGGGAGAGCAGGCCTCCGAAACCCCGCTTCTCCGGATCCTGTACGGGAGAGGGGCGATTAGGTTTTTGGGTAGCGACTACGCGACTGCTCGTTTCTGTTCATCTACGTCCGCATCACCTTCGTCATCACCATGTTGACCGACGCCGACCGTGCCGCCGCTGAGAAGGCCGAGGCCGACAAGAAGGCCGCCGAGGATGCCGCGGCTGCTGCCACCGCCACCATCGCCGCATGGCCGATTGGAGGGTATACATCGTTTATCCCTCTCGTATTTCTTTCTGTTGTAGCAGTACTAGCGATATGCGTAGATGTTTCTACTATATGCGTAGTACATGCTCTGTTAGATCGTAATCAGTGTGTTATCAATGATGTCCATGTCATGCTCATGATTTATTCATGGATTAATTTAATCGGAAAACTGCCTATTTTCTTATCAGAGATTGCTAACCGTAATATTGATGTATGATGTTTTTTGACAAAGAGCGAGGAGGCTATGAACAAATTTAAGTGTTCAAGGACGGCAATACATACCATCTTCCCAAGCTAGCATCCCAAAATACCTTTCATCTATAATTATTTTTTCATATGAGACTTTTGTCTCGTGTTGTCTTGACTAAAGTAGATTTATGTTACTTGGATGATAAGAGAATTAAGTCACGATCAATTGATTTTTTTTTTGCATAGCAACACATAGGCATTCAACTAAAGATCTTCTTATGTAGACAAATGCATGTCTATGCATGTATGATACTTTAGCAAATGGATAAATAAGTTTTTGATTAAGACAAATCTTGATAGCATCACATATGTAGTGTCTTTCCTTGGCAACTCACGTACCCACAAACTAAACATGAAAAATATTTTTTTCTCCCGATACAATGCACGAGTATTTTTTGCTAATAATAACAATAATAATCTCTTTAAGCACGGGTCGCGGTAGTTTTACATAAAAGTCCTTCTGTTTTTCGATAATGAACCCGCAGTCCTGGGTGAGTTAAGAAAAAACGGTTCGTGATATTTTTTTTGTCCTGCAGATCGAGCGGCGGTGCTCCGATCGGATCGGGAGCAGGAAGACAGCGGTGAGCACATAAAGGGCGCGGGCGGCACACTGCCCGGCCAAGAGGAGGAGCAGGAGGGGAGGCGATGAGGCGGGGCCGTAAGCGTCGGACGCGCTCGCTCGCCTGCAATCAACGCGGACGCAGCGGCCGTCCATGGCGGCTCGGGTCGATGCATGAGGACGATGGGAGGAGCTCGCGAGGGCCGGCACCGGGAATGGAGTGGAGGCGGGTGGATCTGGCGATTCCGCAGGGGCTGCGGCGACGAGCGGCTCCGTGGGCGGCGACCTGCAGGGTTCAAGCGACGGCTGCCATGAAGGTTGGGCGGTTGCTCTCTGTAGAGAAGGAATAGAAGGAGAGGAAGAAGGCAGGTCACTCAAAAAGCATCCACTTCCTGCCCCCTCTCTCCTCTAGCATGCCATGATGTGCGCGGCTGGACGTGTGATGTGCGTCCATGTTCATGTGTGAGGATTAGGATAGTTCTCTTGATCTTTTTCAGAAAAATTAATAGTTCTCTTGATTTGTTTGGTCTGGTTTAGTACAGAAGTGCACTTATATTGGTTTTGTGCTGCAGGATCTTCAAGACAGTAGGGACCAATTGCACCCTTGCTTCTGTTTCTGTCCTATGAACCAATCTGAGATGGCCACTAAGAAGCACTTGGCTGGTACAGAGAAATTTTCTGTAGTCTTCAAATAAAACATGCTAATCTTCTAGGATGTGCTTTTTCGAGCAGGAAGGGGAGGTGATGTGCGCAAGGTACGTCGTCGAGGAAGTGAACACCAGTTTCAGCTATATAGTGTTTTGTGGTGAATGAGAGTGTTTCATAGTTTATTATTAATCTAAATTTTGGTTTTACGCTTTTGCTTCACACAGATATTGTTGAGTAACTTTTTTCCAAACTATGTACTATACATGTGGATTTTTTTGCGGGGATACTGTATGTCCACTTCTGAGTACAAATTCTAAATTCGTATATGAAACCTGAATTCAACTCCTACCATACAAAACTAATTTTGTGGTTTAGTTGTTTAAGAGCTCAAATAGGATGTCTACTGGAACCTCAAGGAAAACGAAAAGAAGTGCAGGAGCAGGAGCTGGAGACGCAGCCGCACAAGGTCGAACCGGCCACATAGATCATTTTCTTCTGCAACTATGACAACTACAGCAAGACCTTTGTTGATGTGGCTGCCTTGAGGAAGCATGCTCATGTACATGGCGAGAGGGGATGTATGTTTTTTAGTAGCCCGGCTATTGGAAGGTACCTCTAGCTAATATGAATGAATGCTTGCATTACCAATGCATACACCAACCTTGTTGAACTTTCATGTTTTACTAGCATTGACAGACTTTTTCAGTAATTTCAGGCTTTTTATAAAGGACCTTTCTCTGTTTGGCATAGATTAATGATTTTGGTACATCCATCCATCCAATCCACGTGAGTGTTAATTGATCCTGAGAGTTTTAAGAACCCATAGGCATCAAAGTCTTGATCTTTTATCCTCTCCATGTGTAGATGCCGCTGATGAACAAATAGTGATCCAGTTTGGTCGGAGTAGATATAAGTTTGGTCTCTGCTCGAGCTCCTGCTGCTGCTTGGATTTTCCTTTTCCCCTCTCATCCAACCGTGGGTACCATCTGACCCATTTTCTTTTCGTGGTTGATTGGTGCTAATTGATTTCATCATATGGCCAATGTTTCTTGGTTAGGGGCCTGTTATTTTTTTTTGAGCTTGACGATGCCGTGGTCGCCCAGCCGATCAAATCCTCGCGCACACACAACAACTCAACTCCACGGTCTGCACACAACAGCTCAACACCACGGTTTGTACGCCACCGCCGCCGCTTGAGCAGCTCAATGGGCAATTTATGTTATGTACCTCTATATGATAATCCCTCCATAGCTATCTAGAAAAGGTTTCGATTTGAATTTGGTTAAGTTTAGTTTAGCGTGGTGATGCTTACCCTAATAAGTTGGTGTGTTGTTATACTGTATTGAATAAATGGTGGGCACTGAATTTTCCATGGATTCAGCAGAGGAGAATAATCTCACCTACTTGCTAGCTTCCCAAATGCAGTAAGCAATGAATACTTTCCAAATGAAATAGTGAAGACGCTCATTTTCAGAGCAGATGCACTCACATGTGTCTTGAATCATTTAATTTCTTTGTTTCGTGAATAAATGTTGGTTGGTGCTCTTGCTCTTTTACCATGGTAACTTTGTAAACTTCAGAATGCCTAAAGTTGGTTGCACACTCACTCGCTCAGCAATGAGCAGTGAAGTCGCCAGCTTTGCCGTTGGCTGAAGAACAACAAGGTCTTCGTTGCATGATTATTAGTTTGTTAAATATTTGTACAACATCAAAGTACTTTTTAGTTGCAGATTTGGCAATACCTAGGACCTTATGTTCCTCCAGTTCGGGGGCGGTTTAAAAGGCAGCTGTTCGAAACATGAACGAAAATGACTGTAGGTGGCATACGTATGGTACAGTCGAAGGACGTGATTGGCTGGTAAGTTTATGTGAGAAATAGTTTAAGAAATTGCATGGAAGATGTTTTAAGTTTACATTGAAATAAAGGGCGTGGACCTGTGCGTTGGGATTGGGTGCTTTTTGTTTTCCGGTTGCAACGCACAGGCACGTTTATATATACTAGTAATAATAAAGCACGGGTTGAGTCTGTCGGGTTCACCGTCACTGTGTTTTTACGAAAAGGTCCCTGTTGTTTTGGGTATTCAACCCGCAGTCCTCGTGATAAGTCAATCGAACCACTACACATGAGAGAAAAGGAAAAAAAAGACACCCTCACGAGTCACGAACCTGCCTCCCGATCCCATCTTCACCTCCATCTCGCCGCCGCCTCGCCCCTCCCCGCGCCGCTGCCTCCTGCCACGCCTTGCCCCTCCCCGCGCTGCCGCGTCCTGCCACGCCCAGCCCGGCGCCGCCGCGCGCCGCCGCCTCCTACCCCGTCGGCGCGCCTACTCTTACCCCAAGTGCCCCCATACCCGCGGCCTCCCACCGCCGGCAACAATCGATGATGCGGCCGATGACGGCTCCCCCTACCTACCACCGCTGGGATTCCTCCCCGTTGCTTCCACCTCAACAATGGTTACCACAACCCCGCCGGCTTCGCCACCAGCCACTCCTTCATCCACACAAATCATAGGAGACAGTTGCATGGGAGATCCTACGAGCATGGCCTCGACGGCACTGGCAGTGGAAGTACGCGGGTGTGGGGGCGCTTGGAAGGTCGCGGTTGAGGCATGAGGACGGCAGCAGCGGCAGTCAAAATCTTCATGAAGTTTTTCCGCTTACCCTCCCCCGGTCTGATTTCTCTCCAATCTTTGAATCCCCTCAGTTTGAACTAATGCCATGTATTTTCAGAACAATTAGTGAATCAATTGTTAGTTGAAAGATGGTTGATGCACCGAAAAAGATTGTATTGATTCAATCTAGAAAAGTCAAGATCACAATTGCAATTAAATATACATTTGTTGAGCCAAAAGTAGCAGTTACATATGCATTTGGTCAATCTTTTGGCCTCTCTCTTCATGCATTATGATTGCCATCTTGAGAAAAAAATGGAAAAACATGTAAAGCTGTATGAGTTTTTCATGTTTGCAATTTTTAGTTTTGGGGGGAATTAATGGATCCACTCGGCTTGCCCTTGAATCCAACTGTTTTTAGTTTTTAGTGTCCAGGAAAAATTCTTGAGATGATGGAAACGAATTTCCCTCTCAAGAAAAGGTGGAATACGAATGGGATGGAAAGCTAGAGCTGGAGCAGGTTGGCCCTAGACACTCGCAAAATCATTTTCAACTTTACATGTTTTATTATCATTGTTATCAATTTTTGTTCTGGACCGTGGCTTTCTGAACATCCTTTGGTTAATCAGGTAGAGCATGGTGGAGGGTCTGCTTCTACCTCTCTAGCCTCTCGACTGGATCATATATGTTTTGCGGCTTCGCGGCTCCATTAATGGCAGTAGGGCGCTTGTGTCATCCATGTCTGATTCGTGCAACCATCATCTGTAGCATTTGCTGGAGCCATCATCCCAAACAGTTTCACTGATTCTCAGGTAAGCAACGTGATTTTTCCATGTGTTGACTCAATCTAGAAAAGTCAAGCTTACAAATGCTTTAAGGGATGGTTGATGGAATTGAATCACAGGAGTATTGGTCGTCCAGACCTTTTTAGGGACCTTCTAAGAGTTAGATTTGACATGAAATCAATTGTTTTCTACATTGTACTGTCATTGCTAGGGACCAAAAGGTATTCCATCACCGGGTTCATCAGATTGAAATCCTCTCTTTTTGTGTGGTTTAGTCAACTTGATTTTCCTGTATGGTACTGTTGGGGTCTAGATTGAAGTTATCTCAGCTATTGGGTGCCTCTGAAGATGCGTTTGTGTTAGATACATACATGCAAAGTTAGAGCATCTCCAGCCGTTGGCCCCCTAGGACGCATAAAAATCGCCCCCTGGGGGCGAGCCGGCGACACAACCGGCGCTGGGGGCGGTTTTGTGCCCAGTCGTCGCCCCCAGGCGCCGATATTGGCCCACTTTTCATCCCCCTTTCGGCGAATAAAGGGCCCATATGGGCGAGAATAGGCCCATATTCGGCGTGGTTCGCCGTGGCTCGTCGTTGAATTATGAACATAAATATTATTTTATCACATATTTAATCGCAAAAAATCAAATAGTTCAACAAAATAGTACAACAACAAATAGTTCAATACAAATTATATAGTTCAACAAATAAAAACTCATATTTCATCACACGTCGCGCCCGACGTCACCCTTGAGCCTCCATAGGTGCTCCACCAGATCATGTTGCAGCTCATGATGCACCTGTGGGTCACGGATCTCCTGACGCATACTGAGGTAGGCAGTCTAGGTTGCCGGTAGCTGGTGATCAACTTCGGCTAGAGGACCCTGCCTGTAATATGGTTCAGTGTTAAACACTGGGTCTTCTTGCTCGCTCTCGATGATCATGTTGTGCAAGATGACACAACAAGTCATGATCTCCCACATTTGATCTTTCGACAAGGTCTAAGCGGGGTACCGGACAACAGCAAATCGAGATTGGAGCACACCAAATGCCCGCTCAACATCCTTCCTGCAAGCCTCCTGAATCTTCGCAAACCAGGCGTTCTTGCCTCCTGGCATGGGGTTTGAGATGGTCTTCACAAATGTCGACCATCTCGGATAGATGTCATCAGCTAGATAGTATCCCTTGTTGTAGTGCCGCCCATTGATCTCGAAGTTCACCGGAGGAGAATGACCTTCAACAGGCTTGGCAAAGACAGGAGAGCACTGCAGCACGTTGATGTCATTGTGAGTTCTTGGCATACCAAAGGAGTGCCAAATCCAGAGGTCCCGTGTGGCCACCGCCTCAAGTACCACACTGCAACCACCTTTGGCGCCTTTGTACATCCCCTGCTAAGCAAATGGGCAATTCTTCCATTTCCAATGCATGCAGTCGATGCTTCCAAGCATCCCAGGAAATCCTCTTGCTGCATTCTGTGCTAGGATCCGAGCAGTGTCTTCCGCATTGGGTGTTCTCAAGTATTGCGGTCCAAACACTGCCACCACTGCCCGACAGAACTTGTAGAAACACTCTATGCTGGTGGACTCGGCCATGCGCCCATAGTCGTCGAGTGAATCACCGGGAGCTCCGTATGCAAGCATCCTCATCGCTGTCGTGCACTTCTGGATCGAGGTGAATCCAAGTTTACCGGTGCAATCCATCTTGCACTTGAAGTAGTTGTCGAACTCTCGGATGGAATTCACAATCTTGAGGAAGAGCTTTCGGCTCATCCGATAACGGCGCTGAAATGTTTTGTCGCCGTGAAGTGGAGCATCGGCGAAGTAGTTGGAGTAGAGCATGCAGTAGCCTTCGAGACGATGCCGGTTCTTTGCTTTCACCCGCCACGGTGCCGAGCCACCTCGCCGCGGCTTTTCATTGCTCGCCAGCAGCTGGGCGAGGGCAGCGAGCACCATGAGATGCTCTTCTTCCTGGACGTCGGCCTCGGCTTCCTCCTCCGGCAGCGCGGCGAGCGCTTCCTTGTCATCCGAGTCCATCGCCGAGGCAGGCAAATCGCCAAACACCTTGCGCCCGGTGGGCGTGCACCCGCCGCTAAACTGCCCCTCCGCGGCCGGACACGGCGGCCGGAAACGCCCAGCTGCTGTTGGAGGGGCTGCCGCGGCGAACCTCTGCTATTTTTCCGGCGGGGAATGGCTATCAAGCGGTGAAGGGCGGCGCCGGGATATCGCTAGTGGCGGCCGAGGGCGTGGGGGGGGGGGGGTGGGAGGCGAGTCGGGGAAGAAAATCTTGACTTTTCATTTGACGGTGTGGGCCAGCCGCGCTTTTCCCTTGCGCCGGAGCCCCCGATCGCCCCCCAGTGCGCCGGGTTCGGCCTGCGAGCGCCGGGCGGATAAAAGGGCCGAACTGGCGCTTTTCGTCGTCCTGGGGGCGCGACTGGGCGTTTTTTTGGCGCCGGCGCCGAAAAAGTGGCCTGGGGGGCCTGTTGGGGGCGCGGCTGGAGATGCTCTTAGTTCCTTAATAAAAGTATTATGAGCACCCGGCTCCAATTTGTTCTTTGAACTAATGAGATATGGTACAGTAGTACTACAGCAGATCTGAAGCAAGATGCTTTGCCTGTTTCTATTATCCTGCACAATAAACAATATGTTTGTCCTCACCATAGTTGTGGAGCACAGACTCTTGAAACCATCTGTTCTCTTGCTACCCCCCAAAAATTCATCTATTCTAACCATTAGCCATACAATTGTATAGAACGACCATATAAATGGGATTCTGTCTGATGTAAACCAATTAAATAGAAATCAAGTTGATTTGATTATATTTCATGTCCATAATGGTTTTCTCTTGGTCCAGAAAACATAAACATGTACATGCTACTCATTGCGAGAGGATATGAGGATTTCTGCTATTATAATGATAGAATGACAGCAGCACCTCAAGCATGTAACTGTGGAAGTTAGTCTTTGTTACCTAACTTGAATGTTATTGTAACCATAAATATGTCCTAAGAATTCGGGTAAGAATGATGCATGTAATTGTTGAATGTCTACAGACGTAGCTCTCTTAATCCTGCAAAAGTTAGTCATAAAGGTGAGTAAGATTATTGTAATTTCACTTTTCTCTAAAGATGCTTATCCTATTTACTATATGTCTCTTTGACCTATCAACGGAAGTGTACGAATTCATTAAGTTCTCTTCGCAAGGTGTTTTCTTGCGATACATCACAAGCTGGTAGCTTGTAAGAGAATGATCAGTTCAGTAACTTTTAGTTACGATGCCTGCAACATTGGGATTTATATACAATGTTTTTTATCCTTCCATACTTATATGGTTCACGCAGATTATGGACACCCAATACTATTCACAAATAACGCTCTAATATTGTCGTTCAGCAAAAGTTATTTTCCCATGGAAAACAGGAGGATTTCAATTTGCTAGGGCTCATAGAATGTCACAAGAAAGATGATTTTTGGATTAAACTTGATATCGATCAGACTGGTTTATATAAAGTGATGATGAGGAACTTGCATCACGACTTAGGCATGCAGTTGAGACCAACACACTTGAGTGCAATAGACAGATATGGTAGAACTCTTGCATGGTTTCTTACAACTGTACAAGTCTTCTCCTATTGAACTATTCTCACATTATTACTGTCTGATCAATACAGGTGTACTTGATGACACATATGCCCTCTGTATGGCTGGTAAATAGAAGGTGGTCATGTTGCTGCATTTGATTGTTCCGTACAAGACTGAGACTGAGTATTCTGTGCTTGCCACATGCCATCAACATACTATTCCCATTCTAATTAATTTTTTATGTTCCTAAACTTGATTTTGTTCTTGCCTTTATAGACAAGCCTGAGCATATTTGAGATGATGGCTATTGCTGCACGTGAAGAGTTGGTTTATATGAAGAAGTTTCTAATTAACTTCCTTTAGCCATTTGTGCAGTAAGTTATTTGCTTTTATCATTGTGTAGTGGAAAGATAGTTTATCTGTATGCCTTTGCTTGCCAAAAACGAATAGTTATGGTAGGAAGTTGAACTAGCTATGACGATCTGAGCAGATGGAATGTTGTCCGGCATTGCCAATACATTGAGTAATTCAGCTGTAAGTCTATAAGCAGTTCTCTTCAAAAGAGAAAAATATATAACATGATTCAGTGAATGGCCGCCCCTTCTATTTAACTAACACTAACACTGCAATTATATTCACCGCAAGTACAATTCACGTACATATGCAGTTCGATTCCATGTGAAGTCAATGACTGATTATCTATGAATTTCTTCAGGTTTGATTGGTGGACTTGCATTTAACAAAGAAGATATGTTTAATTATAGGGAATTTTTGAGGTAATATCTATCTAAGTTGTTTTGCTTGCTGCTACTGCAATTGTTATTCTAGGTTGGTTTGCTTCCTCCTGCTATTATTTTAGATTTATTGATATTGCTTTTTTTTTCTTTAGAGAGATAAATTTACTCGATCATGCCCCATTGCCCCGAGGGCCCTGAGCTCACGTGACCATCCTAAAATGACCCATCCTTTTTTCTCATGAGGGATTGTTTGTCCAATGACACAGTTTGTCGACTTGGCCAACCGTGCTTCATAGGAACTGATGCTCTCCCGTTGCAATGCACGGGCATTTGACCTCAAGTTCACATGAGTCGTGCTTCTTTACCTTCAAAAGACGTATGATACTCAGCAGATCAATTGGTGCCATCTCCAGATTCCTCTCATCATGTTGTTTCATTTATCTTAACAAGTTTCACTCGGAGATGCACGCATGAAACATGCTATTTTTTTAGTGCGCATCAAACATAGTGAAGATTGCTTTTCTTGTGAAAAAGAAAAGTTATCGTTCTAAAGATCTGTACTCTGAATCCTAGATCTCATGCTTTGTTTTTTTGCATAGTTTTTTAGGCCTGGTGAGTATCAAATGCCATGAAAATTCAAGAATTTCATGGGAAGAACGAAGACAGCTAGCAAGATTGGGTTCTCCAAGGAATGCCCATACAAACTGGCTATGGGGACGGTGATTCAAGGGATGGAACCGCGATCATGCTTAGCCAGTTCGGCAGTCCAAAGTGGAGTTGTAACTAGCTGGTGCTCAAACACCCAATGCAGAGTTTTGCATGCGTATGAGAGTATGAGGAAATCTGCAGCACCATGATAAGCATGTACATAGATCTGCCTCCTTTTTTTACAATAAGAATAATGTGGAAACTTCTAGCCTTCTAGAACAAGCATGGTAGCTTATTTAACTTTGTTATAACAAATATTGTATATGGTCAGTCGAGGATAAAAGTCTATTTATCAACTTGGTTAATCTGGTTGCAGTCAAGAAGAAATCTAGGGGGTGCTTCTTTCACTTCAGTATTTGCCATTGATATTGGCAGTTCTCTATAGTACTCTTATTTGTATTACTTTTACCTTTTTTCCTCCATGTTTGAGTACTTGCATTGCTATTGCTTCTGACTTTATTCCTATGATGCATGCTGCTGACGACAACGCCTCAATGTGAATGTTTTAATCATTTGATAAACGTTCTGGAACCCGTGACCAATACTTCTTAGACTGTTGACAGTGGGGAGTAACATAGAGTAGTAACTTGCCGATGTTACTAGTCTATGTTACTACCTCCATAGTGGGTAGTAACATATGAGTGGTATCATAAAAGAGTTTATTTATTAGGCTATAGACTCATTATGCCTTGAAATGTGTGATGTTATAGTAACTATCTAAGTTACCACAAACCCCTCTCTCCTCATTAATTAGATGTCACATAAGCAATTTTCAATTTTGTATTGAAATGTATGATGTTACTAGTTAAGTTACTTCCATTGTGACTAGTCTTATTGAATTTTAAGTTTGGTCACCCATATACCGTTAGGTGCTATAACAAGGCTATTGTTAAGATCATCATTAATCATGTCTGCCCATCTGCGATGACTACTCGGTGACCCAAAACCAAACGACGAGTCCATTCAGTCTAATGGCTCCACTCATGGTGGTATTAATCGCCCACAAGTAACTGATGAACTTAAGGGCGGCAATTTGCATTTGTCCATTGATCTCCCTGCTCCAGCTACATTTGCCAGTCCGTTCGCGCCACGGTGTGTGCCAGGAGCTCCTCTATAAAAGCCCTCTCCTCTTGTCCTCGAATTCCTTTCAAAGCACCCCCAATTCACCCCGCAATACAGCCTCATCTCTGCTGTTTTTCGCCTACCGTCGCCTCATGTGAGCACCCCGATCCAATTCCTGCCACCAGACGAATCCTCTCACCACAGCCAGTCTCCTAGACATCTTTTCCTGTCCATTTGTCGTTGTTAGCCGCACGCTCAACAACACCATGCCGTTGCTCCATTCGGGACTGACGTCATCATCACCCGTTGACCATCCGTCGTGTCCGTCCACATCATGGTGTTCCTTCATCACCAGGAGCGTCACGCACCACCGTCTCTTCATCACCGGAGTTCAACGACGCCTACACACACCTAGCACGTCCATTTTATCTTCAATGACTCCATCTGCGATGACTACTCGGTGACCCAAAACCAAACCTAACCTATAGGCCGATTTTGATGATGCTAGGAATGATTTGATGTTTATATTAGTCGTCCAGTAGAATTATTTTGAGTGCATATTATGAACGAGTGCATATGTATAATTTGTAGTAGTTTAAGTCATATAAAATCATTCCACATTAATATGATCATGTCTATTCCATGCGTAGGTGTTGTTAACTTATTTTGAGTTATTAGGATTGGTCGTAGAATTTCTAGAGCTAGTTTTACATTTTTTTTGCGATGCATGTTAGTCGAGTGTGATAATTTTGGTATTGTTCATAGATATAGTATATGCATGCGTATTTGTTTTGATAATATTTTCATGCTTAGTAACATTATGTTTTAGTAATTGCGATAGGAGTGTATAATCATTGTTTAATTATTAGGATTGAGTTTTAGGTTGAGTTGAGATGCATAACATATGAATGATGTTACTCTCCATTATTTTATTTCATGTTGTGATCATGCCATGACTAGATTATTGTTGTTCCTTTTGTGACATATGTATTTAGATTATTTTCTTTTAGATGCCACACAATTTGTGCCTATAATGATTTGGTACCATTTTAGAATCATGTTGTCGTTGGATCCCATGTAGCTTGTCTAGGTTATATTATGAAGTTAGATAGCTTGGTTGGCATGTACGATGCTTGTTTTCGAATGCAATACTTGGTGTTTTGTTTAGATGCTATTAACCATTTCATATATTTAGCTTTTATCTAAATATTTAATTGTGGTTACATATTGTATTTCTCATGCCATGATGAGCCATGTCTTGCAAATGCATAGGATAGTTTATTATTTTGTGTTCATGTCTTGTCATTCATTATGTGTTTATTTTCTTTGTTAGCCCGAGGTATATATAATGGGCACTTTTAGAGTTTAATTAGCTAAGTCGGTTTAGAAGGTTAGTTGTGGTGGCCAAGTTTTGCTTAGTCACGATAGACCTAAACCTAATCAATCCATTGAATTCCTTCTACTCACCTTCAACCGTGCTACCTACCTTTGAATTCCGTATCTATCCAGACCTTGCTACCCATCTTTCCTATATTTTTATTTAATTTGGATGTTATTTGGATTTAATTGATTATGTATTTATTATTCCTTCGCTGTTACTACGTGTAGGAGGTGATGGTATGGGAGAGGAACACTACGAGGAGGACGGAAACGGGGGACTCGACAACAAAGGCATGCCTCCTTCTTTGATCATACTTATCCTATGTTTACAAAATTGCATTGTGTTTTATGGTTTATATGCATGCTATTTTAATTCTTGTAACTAGCGTTTCGATTGACACGTTACCTTGATCCGCTTGTCGCCTATTTACTTGACACTTATATAGTTACAGTAGAGCAGAAATGCTTAGCCATGCTTATCACCCTATAGGTGCTTTGTTGAATGACCTCTAAGTCATTGACCGTTGAAACTTATCGCTGAGCTAGGCTAGTTGGCCTTGTTAACCTTCTCTATCCTCTTCTACTCTAGGTGAAAATTACCACCTGAATACTGGCGTGAGTGATAGCTGAATTAAGGATTGAAGGAGCGATTGGCTTCCCTTCACAAGTTGAAGGGGGCAATCAGTCGTTCGTGCCACATAAGACCTAATAAGTCTTGGATTTGAAGATTGTGATTATAGTACAACAACATGCTATATGGGCACTGGCTTGGTCAAGTAAGCTAGTCAGCCTTAGGTGTCAATGTTGCCGTATCGCAAATGGGGTAGCCGCCCTGTGGGGAGTATCCTCGACATAGATGGGGGGAACCGGTTTGAGGACATACTCTCTGTTCCATGCACCAGACCCGGTGGGCATGTCACATCTTTGGGGATCTAGTGCAAAGACCTCGTCACAATCTCCCTGCTGGTATGCCAAATGGTGTACTATACCAGCGGCAACTCGTGGAATCAAGACGGGATTGTGTCGTGTGGGTAAAGTGTACGACCTCTGTAGAGTGTAAAACTATTCAAATAGCCGTGTCCATGGTCAAGGACAACACATGAATCTTTCTTGATGTATAGGACATGTCTTGCTTATTCCCTTTTTATCCCTATTCTTGAAACCCATGAAGGACTTGAGTTGATCGAGGATCCTCACATTGATGGAAGTTATTCTGAGATAAAACATTTTTCATATAAAACTGCTATCGTCCAGTTACTATGTTATCTCAAAAAAAATTAGCTTTTATGCAAATGAGCCACACAACCTTCCTTTGAAGCCACACGTAGCTATTAGGTCTTTCCCCGAGGGAGGCATGTTGAGTACGTATTGTACTTATGGCAATACTTTTGTTGAACAACAGATATCTATGAAGATGAGGGCGTCAACTATGACCATTATGACGATCATGAGGAGTGAGGACACGTTGACTACATCGACTGCCTATGGCTGAGATGGAGTCGCTACGTAATTATATATTCCACTGTGTTTCTGACTGTAATAAGACATTTCACTGTGTATGCCTTGTGGCAGGAGTTATTAAACTTATACTTGTTTTTATGTTCTATAATGATACCATTTTGCTGTGTTGTCAAGTTGATCCTGGATTGACAAATATACACATGAGGGTCTGAAAATAATTTCTGGGTTCTCACAGAAGTGGTATCAGAGCCGACGTCGACCAAGTAACATGGCCTTAGTTAGAAATGGAAAGCCTTAGGATTTATTTTTCAAAATATTGTTTCATAAGTTTTCTAGTATGTCACTTCTATTTTCTCTTATTAAAAATTGTTTACTAATTCTCTTCTTATTCGAGTATGTAGATGGTGATATCATCCTCACGCCGGATTGAGCAGTTTGGCAACCTCGATCGTCATTTGTGGTACATGCTCACACGCTTGGGCTTCAATAAGGATCCAAAGGTTTCCGGACACTCCTACTGCATGATCGGGGGCGACGAACATTTCAAAGTCAACTTGGTGTTGTATCCGAGGATGGAACAGACCAACGGTTACCGATTCACATACGATGGAGAAGACTTCTTTGATGCTATCATTGGAGTTGTTCATCAGGTGATGCATCAGATAGCCAGACTTCATCAGGACGAGCTGAGGCACACCTCGTTCTGGTACTTCACTTTCCATATTAGGGATGGAGCGGTTTAGCAGATCTTAGATTACATGGAGGAGGATGATCCCATGATCATTCGTATGGCTTCACTTATCTTTGTACTTGAGCAAAACCTTGCTATTACTACGACTATGCTGGAGGAGAACCGTCATCGCTTAAAGTTTTACCAGGAGCGTGTGGAGACACTTGAGGAGAGATTGGTGGAGGCGAACACTTCCTTAGCCACTGCACATGAAGCACGGGAGGCCGCTGAGGTAGTTGCAGAGCAGAGTATCATCGCGATGAATGCTATGCTTGCCATGGAGAATGGTGACTAGAAGGAGATGCCACCAGAGGACCCTACACCTCCTCCACGACAGAGGCTTCATCCACACATCAAGATTACACAGACGAAGAAGAGCGTCCTAGTGAAGAAGTGTTGCCTGATACGTCGCACCATTGCACCTTCAGCACCGCCCGCACTTCCAGCACCACCGACTCACGAGCAGCAGCTCGACGACACCGAGGAGGAGACAGATCCTGAGGAGAGGGTTCCTGCTACAACATAGGGGACCACATCGCCATTGTCCGGGCTTCTCTTTGCACCAGCACCTACCCACCAGTACGATGGATATCTCACCGAGTAGATGGACTATAGGAACCATCAGATATCTATGATGATGCAAGTGAAGTTATTTATTTGCACGTTTGCTATTTTCAAGGTAGACTATACAGATATATGTGATATAGCTACTATGTTATCCAGTACTTTCATGACTGGGTGTTTTAATTGGATTTTATTTGGAGTTCAGTTGATGCTTTTATTTGTTCATTTGTTATCATATTGGGTTTATGGGTTAGATATTTCCTTCTCTTCTATTCTAACACCGGGAGGCCAACAAGATGGATACTAACCATAGAGGTAGTGGTCACGGAGCATGCAGACGTGGTCGTGGACGTGGACGCGGTCGTGGACCGACTTTTGAGGAACTCATATTTGAAGAAAACTTTGAGGAGGGACATTTCCATGATACCGACTCCGACTCTGAAGGAGAGGATGTGCCACCACTGCCGCTGCCACCCAATATGGCACATATGATGTTGATGCAAACCCAGATACTTCAGCAGCTTGCAGCCAGCGTTGCGAACCAGAACTAGGGTCAACCACCACAGTCGGGATTTTGCTAAGTTCATGAGGGCAAAACCGCCAACTTTTGAGGGATCGTCGGATCCTATTGATGCTGCTGATTGGCTGAAGGACATCAAGAAGACACTCAACTTGGTGTGACGCCCCCGATTCAGTTGTACACTAATCATACACGCAAATGTGTACGATCAAGATCAAGGATTCACGGGAAGGTATCACAACACAACTCTAGACACAAATGAAAATAATAGAAGCTTTATATTACAAGCCAGGGGCCTCGAGGGCTCGAAGACATAAGCTCGAATACAAACGAGTCAGCGGAAGCAACAATATCTGAGTATAGACATAAGTTAAAAAAGTTTGCCTTAAGAAGGCTAGCACAAAACAACTATGATAAAAAAGGCGAGGCCTCCCGCCTGGGAGCCTCCTAACTACTCCTGGTCGCCGATGTCTGTCACATAGTAGTAGGCACCCTCGGGGTAGTAGTAGTCATCGGTGGTGGCGTCTGGATCCTGGGCTCCACCATCTGGTTGCGACATCCGAGAAGAATGGAAAAGTGGGAAAAGAGGGATCAAAGCAACCGTGAGTACTCATCCAAAGTACTCGCAAGCAATGATCTACACTACATATGCATCGGTGTCAAAGAAATGGGTAGTATTTGTGGACTGAACTGCAGAAAGCCAGAAGAGAAGAGGAAATCCTAGCCTATCGAAGACTAGCATCTTCAAGCATCTTGCAGCATTAGAAGAGATAAGAGTATCATATTATAATAGTAGTAAGTATATTGTAACCTCGCCCAGAGATCACTTCCTTGACTCCCTGCGAGAAAATAATCCCAGAGTCATCATTTCCATTACATGCCTCAGCATCAAGTTCTAGTTGTATTGATTGGGATACAACTCAGAGCATCCGTTATCATGGACCTGGCTATTCGAATAGATAACACTTCCCTGTAGGGGTGCACAAACTTACCCAACACGCTCGATCAACTCCGGCCGGACACACCCTCAGGTCATGACCGGCCTTAGCTGATCAACACACCACAGTCCTACCTAGGCTCATCAAAGAGCCTAGCATTTCGGTCTACATCCTAAGCGCGCAGGGGTCTTGGGCCCATCGCCCTTTGCCCTCCTGCACGTTGCGTACACGGTCGGTGAGTAGACCTAGCTACCTCCTTAAATAAGGCAGGTGCTTACGCAGTCCAACCCAGCGCGCGCTGCTCCATTGCTGACCACTACTAGGAAAAACCTTATACACAGAAGTTTATCAGTAGCGTGGTCTAAAAAGATGCGCTACTGCTAATTAGTAGTAGTGAGGGGCATAAAAACCGCACTACTACTAAGCTGATAGTAGTAGCGAGGGGTATAAATCCGCGCTGCTACTAAGTGATTTCCACCATGCCCCCGGGACAGGCAATAGTAGTAGCGAGGGGTATAAAACCTGCGCTACTACTAAGTAAGTAGCTATAGCGCAGGAAAGACCCCCACGCTACTACTAAGCGCGTCCACTACTGCACCATCCACCCCGGCTCGATCCACTCCCACCCCACCACTCTCTCTCTATCTCTCTCATCCTAAAAAAACTCTCTCCCCACGATCCACTCCAACGGCACCTGTTCCTCGGTCCACTCCACCCCGGCTCCTCTCCCCACGATCTCCTCGCCGCCGCCCCCACCCACGCCGACCGGTTCCGGCGAGCACCGGCCGGGTGCAACGCTCCCCCAAGCCCACTGCCAGCGCCTCCCACCTCACCAGCAGCCGCTGCCTCTCTCGGCACCCGAAGCCCAAGCTCAGGCCGTCGCGACCCACCCGCTATGCCCCGCGTTCACACGCAAGATCCGCGTCCTGCATTCATGGCCAAGCGGGCATCCATGCACGGATCCTCCTCCTCGCCGTGCTCTTGTGCCGGCCCCGAACCCTTGCTTCAACTCACGCGCGGACATCGTGTTTGGAATGTACAAGTGCCCAAGTACTCATCGGCCTCGGGCCCAAGTGCTCTGCAAGTCTGCAGGTCCTCCTCCTCGTGCCCAAGTCTGAATTTTTGATCTTTTTGGTCTTACTAGTGTATTACTGTATTTGTCTCTGAAATTTTGATGCATTGAGTACTGTAAGTTAGGGGAACCCCTGGAGTCTGATTTAATTTGAACTGTCAAGTTTTATTAGACTGAATCACACTTGAAGCGGTAGTAATCCTTTAAAGGATGTGAACTGCAGTTGTGGCATTATGCGGTGGTGCTAAATACTCCAAATTAACAAGGTGATTCTTCTCCAGATTAATTACTTCTAGTAGTCCTATTATTGACAAGGTCAAGGTGCACTGACTGACAGTGGCATTTACAGTATTTGTGCAGCCCACTAGGCAGTGTTCAATTTACTCTTTTTGTTATGGCTTCAGAGCACTGATCGGCTATGGTTGGTGCAGCAAAAGCTTTGATCATCGAACTGATTGCTATGGCTGTGCAGCATTCTACTTCCAGGAATTCTCCTGATGAACCTGACATGATTTCTTGGTAGGGGTTCAATATTCACTAGTCTACTAAGTCCAAGTATCAGTAGCATTTTCTTCTTCTTTTTCTCTGTCTATGTATAGATGTTGTAGGATCTCATTATAGAATGGATCTGGCATACGAAAATCCCTCTTAAGACTCAATGCTTACTAATCAGAAACAATTGATAGGCAATACTCTATGATCCTTGATTGAATTGAAATTGCTTAGATGGATACTGTCTTTTTCTATAGATGGATCCTCGATCGGTCTTAGTTTGGTCTTGCCGCGCTACTACTATTTCATTACTAGTAGCGTGGGTTTGCACCCGCACTACCACTAAATCGTTAGTAGTGGCGTGGGTTTACCCGCGCTACTACTAACTATTAGCTGTAGCATGATACTAGTAGCGCAAGTACCCGTGCTGCTAGTAGCCATTTTACCCGTGCTGCTAGTAGCCTTTTTCCTAGTAGTGGCCGTTCGAAGAGCTTTTGGCTGATACATACGACGCAGAGTGCCCATACTTATCCCCGCGTGGTGGTGAGTGCGAAAAGGCCAGAGGCCTACTCGGATCAAATATCCAAACCGTTAGTATCTTGGTAGTGCGCGGTAACGAGCAGAGACTCACGATCATGTGACCTCGTCACCCCGTCTCGTGGGCTTACGGCAAGGGCTAAGAAGGCCTGACCGTGCCACGTAATTATCTCTTGGGTACCCTCCAGGTCAACCCGACTTCACATCACTCGCGGGTACCCCTCAGGGCCGACCCGATGTCATCATGGTTCTATGGTAAGTCAAAGTAACCATGTCTTTGAAACAACAAGGGGGAAACCCAAGAAATCACCCTCGATGGATTCCCACTCGATGTAACCATCAAGGTGAACTTGGAGGAATCACCCTTGTTGGTCCACACTTGAGGGGTTGCACGATAGAGTCGTTATTGGGAGTGGTGAAGGAGGAATCACCCTCAATGACCACGACCGAATAACTACACTACAGGGTTAACATCAGAAGTCCTGATGAGGTATCACCCTCGGCACTCAATAATAACTATGCAAAATCGTACAACTAAGGGGGGTGATGCAGTGTCGGCTCCTAGACATCGATCACGTTGATCGAGTCATCGAACATAAAGCGGGGAAACCGCGACAAGGTGGGGGGTTCACTGATGGATCTCTAACCAACCTATACTAAGCAGTTTAGGATAAACAGGTAAGGTATCAAAGCAGGTAACAAAAACAGGCTATGCATCAGAATAGGATCATACAAAAGCAGCAGTAGCAGTTCTAATGCAAGCATGAGAGGGAAAGAAATGGGCGATATTAGAATGAACAAGGGGGGCTTGCTTGCCTGGAAGCTCTGCAGTGAGTTACGGACCCACGAAAGTGAAGTAGTCGATCACCATGTCAACGGTGGTCTCGGGGTCTATCGCAGTATCGGGGTCTACCGAAAAAGAAGCAACAAAGGGGAAACAAATAAATAAAAGAGCAAACAATAGCACCACAAAGCATGACATGGTAAAACGCTGTGCTAGGGGTGACCTAACGCGGCACTACTTGATACATGCGAAGGGGAAAACATCCGAGAATGTTTTCCCGGATTTTGGCATTTTTCAAACAGATGAAAGATGGGAAAAGGTTCCATGTTCGTCATGCTAGAGGCACGTGACAGATGAACGGAGTGCATATTCGGATTCCTCTTATTTTTCTGATCATTTTTCACATATAAATTATTTTCATCTAAGTTATGGTTATTTTTCTATTAATTTTCAAAATTTTAACAATATTTCAGAATTTCTGCTTTTGTTTTAATTCAAGTTGACCAAGTCAATTCGACTGGTCAAATAGGTAGGGGTGGTCCACATGTCATATGCTGTACCTAAAATAAATAAAACTAACCTAATTAAATGGGACCCACATGTCATAGGGTAGCAACTAATTTAACTAGTACTAATTAGCCCCTAATCTAACCTACTCCTAATTAACTGGGTCGGCCATTGGCACAGCCGTGCCTCACGTTCAGTGGCTGTGCCACGGTTGTGTGGGCATGGTCAGCATGTATGGGCGCTAAGCAACAGCGGCCATGGCCATGAGCAGCAGCAGCAGCTATTTAAACCAATAAAGAGCCTAGCCAACTCTCCCTCACAGAGCTCCTTCGATTTCGTCACTTCTGGGCCGTTGTATGCTGGTCAAACAGTTCGTTGGCGTGCTCCTTCACGTTGGATCATCGCTGGCGTCGTTGCATTCTGTTTTGACTGGGCGGTGAAATCGCTGGGGCGAATGGCTTGTGGGCTCATGCTTCGTGCTGATAGGCTTGGTCAGTCATTTCTAGGTGGTGATGCAGCCTCTCCTCACACGCTGTGTGCGCGTCGCGTGATTCGCTCGTAGGAGACTGCATTTTGCTGTTCCCTCTTGTGTCTCGGCGGGTTGAACAGGAAAGAAAGGGGGTGGACCGACGCGTGCACACCCACCTCTGTGTTCTCATGTATGACCTGTGGATCAGGATGTTTGCTGGTCCTACATGTTAGTGTTTTTTTGAGGGGAGGTCCTACATGTTAGTTAGTGGGCTTATTTTCATCCATGTCGTTTCGTCCCGTCTGGGTTACGGAGAGTTGTTGGGCTGACCGATTCACAACGTTATGCCAGGGCAGGCTCCTAGGCCATGCCGCATCTCTTCCGTTGTACGTTTCCCTTTCTTCTGCGTCATTCGTTACCTTTTCTTTTGTCTCTCATTGACACCGAGCTTGGGCCCGTGGCCATATATGGTCCCGCTGGTCTGTGTGCCGGGCGGTTGGCTGCGTCGCGTCCCGTCGGTGGCTGCTTAGAGCAACTCTAGCAGACCTCGCATCCCGCCGTCCCGCAAAACACGTTTGCAGTTCGCACAAAACCGCTTTTTTGCGGGCCGGCTTGGACGGCCACAGATGCAGACCCCTCAAACGGACCTGTAAAAAAGCATATTCGCAGAATATGCTTTTTTATGGGTCGACTTTGCGGGGTCTGCTCTTTGCGCCGCTGCATCCCGCATCTCATCGGCCCGCAAATATTAAATCCAACATAATACAATAATCGAAAGCAAAACTTAATTATTCAAATCAAACATAATACAATAATCATCCACATTACAAATAATTATTCAAATCACCATAGCAAACTTAAATAATGCAATACAAAACTTGTCATGAATACAAATACAAATGAATTCAAAAATAAGTCACTATCCAGCCCTTTGCCAATGGTGCTCAATGAGATCCTCTTGAAGTTGAAAGTGGGTGTTTGCATTTTAAATCTCCTTGTATGTTTGAAGAAAAGCCCTAATTTGGTTAGGGTCTCTAGCTGGTTTGACACAACTACCCACATTATCATAGAAGAATTCCAAGTTCATTCCTCTCTCATCTTCAAGAATCATATTGTGCAGGATAACACAACATGTCATAATAATTTTTAAGGTTTTATTATCCCAAAATGAGCAGGACCACGGACAATGGCAAACCTAGATTGCAAAACATCGAATGCTCTTTCAATGTCTTTTCGGGCTGCCTCTTGCACCCTTGCAAATTCACATTGCTTTTTAGTTTTGGGTTCTTTGATGCTTTTGACAAATGTGCACCAAGGAGGGTATATACCATCTGCAAGATAGTACCCCTCTGTGTATTCATGCCCATTTATAGTGTAGTTGCAAGCAGGAGCATCACCACTAGCAAGCCTAGCAAACAAATGAGACCGTTGCAACACATTGATATCATTGAGAGTGCCCGGCATACCAAAAAAGCAATGCCAAATCCATAAATCCTCGGATGCTATGGCCTCTAGCACAATTGTTGCATTACGAGACTTGCCACAATACATTCCTTGCCATGCCTTGGGGCAATTTTTCCAAGTCCAATGCATACAATCAATGCTACCTAGCATGCCAGGCCAACCTCTCCTCTCATTAGTTGCCATCAATTTCTTTGTGTCATCTTCGTTGGTTGCCCGAAGATACTTAGGACCAAAGACACGGATGATCACCTTTGCAAATCTACGCATAGACTCAATTGTAGTATCTTCACCAATGCGAAGGTACTCATCGGCATAGTCAGCCGGAACACCATATGCAATCACCCGCATTGCCGCGAAGATTTTTGATATGCACTAAATCCCTTTAAGCCCGCATCATTTCCTTCTCTGAGTAAAATACCGACAATTTGCCTCACAAGCTGGAACAATTTTGACAAAGAGGGATCGGCGCATTCGGTACCTTCTCCGAAAGAGGTGCGGTGGATACGTTGGATTCCCCGCGAAGTAGTCTTGCATCAACATCTCGTTCCCAAGATGACGGTTCCGGGGAATGTAAAGACGCCCGACGGTCGATCCTCACCTCCTCTTCCGGTTCTCGTCTTCGTGCTCCTTCACGGCAAGTGCCATGACCAACGTTTGCTGCCGAAAGTTCGCAAGCATGGTCTTAACATCCGAGTCATTCGAATCAGACGAATCGGAGAGCAAGAACTTCTCACACGGGCTCAACTCCATCTACATGCGCACCGGTGCGTCAAATTAACTATACCGCTCGCAAAAATCACAAGAAAACGCACTAACCGGTGGCGGACGGGGCGGGTGATCATGGGTGGCGACGAGGAGGCGGGCCTGATGGTGGTCGATCCCCGGCGGCAGCAGCGACAAGGGCGGCTCTTCTCGCTGGATCGGGGGAGGGGCGTGCAGCGTCTCGGGGCGGGAGGGTGTGGGTGGCCCCGCAGACCGATTCCACCTGCAGATATGACCTGAAATCGCTGGCGGCGGGCGGGCGGAAGCAAGGGCGATCGACGGCGAAAGGAGGGGGGAAAGCGCGCGGGCTGAAATGTCCCTCCCGCCAACTGCTTCTCTGTGATGCAGGGCACCGCAGCCGGGAGGGGGAAACCCGAGTATTCCCGGGTTGGGATCGGGATTTTACCGTGCCTCTCAAATTTTTTTGCTGGCCGGGGTGGGATGCGGGGTCTGATCGGACAGGTTTTTCCGCCCCTATCCGCATTTTGGCAGTTATTTTGCGGGTCGGGGGCGGATGCGGGTGTCGGTGTCAAAACCGGCGGATCTCGGGTAGGGGGTCGCGAACTGTGCGTCTAAGGCGGATGGTAATAGGAGGCGGGGGACACAATGTTTACCCAGGTTTGGGCCCTCTCGATGGAGGTAATACCCTACGTCCTGCTTGATTGATCTTGATGATATGAGTATTACAAGAGTTGATCTACCACGAGATCGTAGAAGCTAAACCCTAGAAGCTAGCCTATGATTATGATTGTTGTTGTCCTACGGACTAAACCCTCCAGTTTATATAGACACCGGAGGGGGCTAGGGTTACACAGAGTCGGTTACAAGGGAGGAGATATACATATCCGAATTGCCAAGCTTGCCTTCCACGCAAAGGAGAGTCCCACCCGGACACGGGGCGAAGTTTTCAATCTTGTATCTTCATAATCCAACAGTCCGGCCAAAGTATATAGTCCGGCTGTCCGAGGACCCCCTAATCCAGGACTCCCTCAATAGCCCCTGAACCAGGCTTCAATGACGATGAGTCCGGCGTGCAGATCATCTTCGGCATTGCAAGGCGGGTTCCTTCTCCGAATACTCCATAGAAGATTTTGAACACAAAGATCGTGTCCGGCTCTGCAAAACAAATGCCACATACCACCGTAGAGAGTATAATATTTCCACAAATCTAATCTATTGATAACTTTTCATAACGTGACATCACGCCATGGCCCGGTCATTATTCGAACCGTTTTTCTCAACCAGCTGCTACACATATTGCGAGGCAGTTTTCTTGGCACGTCTTGTCAAAGCAGAGATCGTGTCCCCTTATCACATGATTCTCATCAATACAGGTGTGGGTAACCCAACCGCGCTTGCTGGTGTGACTCCTTGATTTTAGGCAAGTTCTAAATGGGCACGCGGAGGACGCTTGATATTCTCCCTCTTTATAAAGGGGCCAAGGCTTGTCCTTTTCTTCTCGCGCTCAATCCTTCCCCTCCCCCACCTCGAGTTCCAACACCCAAGGCTCAGGCTAAGCGCTTCGGACCTTCAACCATGTCCGGATCCAACCTTCAAGGTCGGTGGATGGCCTCCTCTGTCATAGAGGGGGACATCAAGAAGCTAAGGGAAGCCAGGTACCTGACCGCCGAAATCTCGCACATGCTTCCTGCTCAAGGGCAGGTCATCCCCACTCCCGAACTCAATGAGAGCGTCGTATTTGTTTCCCACTTCCTCCGAGGGTTAGGCTTTAGTCTTGATCCCTTTGTCAGAGGGCTCATGTTTTATTACGGGCTCGATTTCCATGATCTAGCCCCTGATTCCATCCTTCACATCTCGTCGTTTATCGTCGTGTGTGAGGCCTTCCTCCGCATCACCCCACACTTCGGCTTATGGCTCAAGACCTTCAATGTGAAGCCGAGGATGATCGATGGGCGACACACATAATGCAGAGGTGCCATAATAAGCAAAGGCGCCGATGCTCCATGGCTGAAGGGTTCCTTCCCGGA
The DNA here is from genome assembly GCF_056163025.1 of Triticum urartu. Lineage (NCBI taxonomy): Eukaryota > Viridiplantae > Streptophyta > Magnoliopsida > Poales > Poaceae > Triticum > Triticum urartu. Next base: position 355,070,851 of record NC_141876.1, on the reverse strand, counting down.
GGTGTCCAAGTTATGGCAGCGAGAGTGGTTTTACATCACAGCTCCCCGAAGTACCAAGTGGGTAGCCGCCCCCACTTTCCATCCGCCCCCCCGCCACAACTGGCGTCATGGGTCAGCAAGGGGCTGGACTGGGGGCCAGTAAATGACGTGCCGACATTGCAGAGTCGCATCCGAGATCTCCTCAGGAGGGATGTTAGTCTTGTCAAGGTAATGCAAGTTATGCTAGTTCGCCGGGTCCTGCCATGCCAACGTCGATCCCTCTGTATGTGGGAGTTCAAACCGGAAGGACCACGAACTATTCAGCAATTCTTCGGCATGACGCTAGAAGGGATGTATGGATTATTCTTCGGATCATGGATAAAGTGTCCAGACACCATCGAGGATGCGGGTCTAAACTGCAATCGTCCAGATACCCATGTAAGTAATTCTGTGCCGAACACGTTGTCTTTTCATTTGTCATAATATCATTCTGGAAAATTGCTCTTGGACAGGACTAGGTAAGAAAGGCGAAGATGATCAGGTGTTCGACCCCCCTTCCCCGAAGGCTCATCGGATCCTATACTAGCCAGGATGCTTGAGCACGCACTTTATCAGGCGCCATTAGGGGAAGATAAAGGGAGGGATAAAGAAGCCGAAAGCGGGCCTCACGCATTACTCATCCAAACCGAGGGAATTGGTATCTCCGCGAAGGAGGATAATCGAGGAGAAGAATCTAGAATCCTCTCTTCCCAAGGAAGGAAAAGGACCGCCTCTGACGACTCAGAAACGAATGTTTCTAAACGAGGGAAGAAGCCTTCGCCAGGGGGCCCTACCCCAGAGGGCGTCCTTACCGCACAGTGCCCGCAAGGGGGCCAGCCCTCCACCGAGCTGTAAGTGAATCAAGAGTACTTTTGGTAAATATATCCTGCTTTATCTCCAAGGACAATAACTGAGACATATATCTTGCAGTCCGGCTCGTAGACCTTCTCAACAGAGTTCGTCTTTGGGGGATCTTCTTCCGGAGATGATGGAGAGCGAAACGCCTCCCCCAGTCTCCCAGTCTCCTGGGGCAGACGACCCTGAGGTGTCATCACGGAGGATTTCTCCTGATCCGCCAGGGCCAGAAGGTAACCCTTCGGCCACCCGAAGTTCGGAGTATTCGGCTCCTAAGGAGAGCAGCAGAAAGAATCTGGGATTGTCCGGTGCACAACCGGACGTATTGATGGGTCTTCTGGAGCAAGCGGCTATCTCGGAGGAGCATCGTACTTTAATGGGTACGGTGGTTGAGAGGATCTCATCTGCCAAAAGTGGGTTGCATGAAGCTTTTACGAGCCTGCTAAGAGGCTTTGAGGTACGCAAAGTAATATATAAATTTTTTGATGGTACCACACATGCTAGGTGTGCTCTATACAGATAGTAGCCCCTGAGACTCTGGTTGCTGTCCGGAGGCGACAAACAGAGGATCATAGTCCCAGGTAATGATCGCACTGCTTTCATGTGCAGGCGGCTGACGGTCCGGTGGCTGGTCGGACTGCTGAATTTGCCGGACTTAGCCGGCAAATTGACGCGGCAGATGCTGACATCGCACTTGTGAACAAGTGGCTTGACGAGGCACAGGGTATGTATTTTCGGGTGGTCAACAAATATTAAGAGGAGCATGATGCTAGTATCTATAATATGTTGTGACTGCAGATGGAGCTGCCGCCATGGAGACCCTTCGGGCGGAACTTGCCCAGGCCAAGGAACAAGCTAGGAGGAGTGACGCGGCTGCCCTAAAGGCGACCGAAGAGTTAAGAGCCGAACAGGCTGCTCGTCGCCAGAGCGAAGATAAAATAGCCAAGATGGTTATTGAGCTGAAGGATGCCGCCGACCAGTATGAGCTTCTTGAAAAGGAAAGCCAAGCGAAAGCGGCGGACCTGGAGAAAACCATGGTAGCAGCCAAGGAGACCCGCTCTAAAATTAGAGCAGCGAAGGAGGAGCTTCGTCAAGCCGGAGATATCACGGCTGGGAAGCCCTTTTTGTTGCAGACATAGTTCGGAGATCCGAAGTGTGCCCCTCTGGATCAATTATGGAGTGCTGCAGACGCGTATTCGGACCTGGCAATGAGCGCTACTGATGCAACGGAGTTTTTCAAAGATCAAAAAGATCACGAAGTGGAAAAGTTGTTCTGGTCGCAGTTCAGTGCTCCAACGCGTCCGCTGCTGTTAAATGAGCAAATGGCTGAGTGGGCTGAGCTCCATAGGTTGTCCGGGCTTGCCATGAGGTCTACCGTGGATCATCTTTGGCCGGAAGGACCAAGGCCGAATAGTTATTTTGGTTTAGTGCAACGATTCCTTGGTGCTGTGCCGCATATCGACGCTGTAAAGAGGTCGGCGTGCATAGAGGGTGCGCGGATGGCTCTTGCCCGTGTTAAGACATACTGGGCAGAGATGGATGCCACCGCTATTGCAACCCGGGGTCCGGCCGTAGGCCAGGTCTCATCCGAACACTATTTTGAAGAGGTCCTAGAAGGCGCTCATTTAATAGAGGCTCGATGCTCGAAGAGTATCATGTTCGAGTGACATGTATCCCAATTTGTAAACACAATGCTATTTGGCTTATAAAAGGCTGTGTTCATACTTTTGCCTGAAAGTATTATGCTGCCTCCTGTGCGGCTGTTTTATGTATGTATATAACCTGAAAGTTTACAGTCATCGGCTTCAGCCCCCATGCATATAATGCGGGGGTGTTCGGAAAAGCGTGTATTCACACTTGATCCAACATCTTGGTCCATTAAGGAGGTGATAGCGCAGCGAACAAGGTAATCAGACTATATTGCTTTAACACTTTCACTTAGCCATAGGAGTTTGACAGTGGGGCTACTATATAGCCCCTGGTACTTCTGCGCTTATCCGAATGCGGTGCACGTACATACATGACCGGGAAACCGGTCCTTCGTTAATGTGGACGAATCACAAAGATTCCGCTGAGTCCTTGAGTGGTCGACCAGTCTCGCGCTTTATCATGACAGTCAGTTTTCAGCTTTCTCTACTGAGGTGCTCATCCAAATGAACTAGGGCACAATCGCAATAGTTCTCCCGGTGCCACCTTAGCCGATAGAGCGGAACGTAAGGTAGCAAAACACAGGAGCCGGGCAAACTCAACTATTGACCAAAGACATGATTCGGAGCTGATGCATATAAGGCCATACTCGCGACGCCGAAGACTCCCTAAGGTATTCGGTCTTTACAATGTATACTGGGCTGAGTAACGCCCTCGATAATAAGCCCTTAATTTCCAGGTACGTGCATCAGTCTGACGTGACGAAATGTCAATAACGCCAGCATCCCTCTTGGTTATGTTGAGTATCCTGATGGGTGAAGCAACAAGAGACAGTAAAAAAGGTTTACACAGGGTCTTAATCTAAAAAGAAACCTTTGAACGGGGCCCTGCTGCATGTCTGCGCCTGTGTCTTCGTTGTGCCGTATCCTGGAAGGGTGTAGCACGATGATCATCTATAAGAGAGAAAAGCCCAGGTGAAATTTTTGTGCGAAAAATTGGTTATTCTTAATAAACCTTTAAAATTCAATCTAAATAAGATCAAGCTGAACTGTAGTCCTTTTTACATGTGGTAAGCCCCTAGCACCACCTATGGGGGTATATCCATCGACCCAGTCTTGGGTTTATCTGAGCTGTTACAGCTAGTTGTGCGCCGGACTCGTCTAGCCGTGTCCACGGTCTTGACGACCTATCGTTTACTCTAGTTGGAGGGGGCGCTTAGTGTTCGGCTGCTAAAGCCGCCACACGTTCTTCCGCACGTAAGGAACGTTCTATGTTTCCGCTAACTATGATGATGCCACGTGGATCGGGCATCTTAAGCTTAAGATAAACGTAATGCGGTATTGCATTAAAACGAGCGAAGGCCGTTCTTCCGAGTAGTGCTTGATAGCCGCTTCAGAATGGAGCGATGTCGAATGTTAACTTGTCACTTCGGAAGTTGTTGGGAGAACCGAATACAACCTCTAGTACTAGAGAGCCTGTGCAGCGGGCCTCTGGGCCTGGTATCACTCCTTTAAAGGTAGTATTGCTTTGGCTGATTCTTGTCGGGTCTATCCCCATTTTGCGGACTATGTCCTGATATATCAGATTAAGACTACTGCCGCCGTCCATAAGGACTCGAGTGAGATGGTATCCATCAATTATTGGGTCCAGTACCAAGGCAGCCGATCCCCCGTGCCGGATACTAGTCGGGTGATCCCTGCAATCAAAAGTGATTGGGCAGGCCGACCAAGGGTTGAACTTGGGGGTGACGGGCTCCACGGTGCATACATCTCGGAGTGTGCGTTTGCTCCTCCTCTTCGTTACGTGAATCATGTTCACTATTTTGACCTCTGCTGGGAATTTTTTCTGTCTCCCAGTGTTCGGCCGGCGAGGCTCATCCTCGTCTTCGCTTGGTGTCTCCCTCCCTTTGTGTTCGGCGTTTAGCTTGCCAGCCTGCTTGAAGACCCAGCATTCTCTGTTGGTGTGATTTGCCGGTTTGTCGGAGGTGCCATGAATCTGACATAATCTATCTAGAATCTTGTTTAGGCTGGACGGTCCATCTCTGCTGCCTTTAAATGACTTTTTTCCGTTGACCGGGTCGAGAGCCCCTGAATCCGGCGTTTACCGCCGCGTTGTCTGGGTTGTCTTCATTGTTTCGACACTTGCTTTTATTGCGTCATGGTTTTCCATTGCCATCCCTGACTTTGGATGTGCCTGGGTCACTGGTGCCGCTACGGGCCAGCCAGCTGTCTTCACCTGCACAAAAGCGGGTCATAAGGCTTGTTAGGCCTGCCATTGTCCTCGGTTTTTCCTGACCGAGGTGTTTGGTGAGCCATTCGTCCCGGACACTGTGTTTGAAAGCCGCTAAGGCTTCGGCGTCTGGGCAGTCGACAATTTGATTCTTCTTAGTGAGGAATCTGTTCCAAAGCTTTCGGGCTGACTCTCCGGGCTGTTGAATTATATGACTTAAATCGTCTGCATCCGGAGGTCGGACATAGGTCCCTTGGAAATTATCCCTAAAAGCATCCTCAAGCTCTTCCCAACTTCCAATTGAGTTTTCGGGGAGGCTTTTTAGCCAGTGCCGAGCTGGTCCTTTCAACTCGAGGGGCAAGTATTTGATGGCGTGGAGATCATCTCCGCAAGCCATGTGGATATGAAGGATAAAGTCCTCAATCCAGATCCCAGGGTTCGTCGTTCCGTCGTATGCCTCTATGTTCACGGGTTTGAATCCTTCCGGGAATTCATGATCCAGAACCTCATCGGTGAAGCATAGGGGGTGTGTGACACCCCTGTATTTGGATGTGTCATGGCATTCTGACGGTTCTAGCGTTCGGTTTTGATTCTGCGTCGGAGCGCGCTTCCTAGATCCGTAGATGGACCTGGTCATACCGGCTTTTTGGTGCAAGTCCTCACGTAAATTGTGTGCCGACTTATGTGCGACATCGTTAGCCGCCCTATCGCGGCCACGGGGTGGTCGATCCGGCTGATCGGCCATTTTATTTTTTGGCTTTATAGGCTCTAAGGCCTTGTCATCGAATTCGGGCAGCAGCTTGCGCTTTGGATAGCTCTTTATGTGGCGGCTGCCCCCGTACTTTTCTTCAGTGTCGAGCACTTTGTTCCATCTACTGTTGAGTGTATTTTGCGCGGCCTTAAGCCTTTGCTTCTGCTTCTTCAGACTCCTCGCGGTGGCAATGAGCCTTCTATGGAGGTCCTCTTGCTCCGAGTTCCTTTCCGGGATGATGTGTGCCTCATCGTCCGGACTGTTCTCCTCTCCGGAGACAGGTTGATGAGCTTTACCCTTGGCGTCGCCGTGATCGGACAGCGGCTCCGTACTATGTTCGCCGTCCGCTGGTTGATCCTGCTCTGTCACTGGGTCCATGTGGTCGTTGCTTGCTTTGGAGTCGACCAGGGTATTATTCTTTCTTGCGCTGTTATCGCTGTTTTTGTCGAGGCGGGATTTGGAGCGGCGCCTACGTCATCGCTTTGGTTGCTTCTCGAGGGAATTATCCTCTGCTGCATCCTTTTGTTCCTCGTCATTGTTTTCTTTGGGTGTATCCACCATGTATATATATCGTGTGATGAAGTGGCTGTCCAGCGCCCTGTGGGCGGTGGTTCCTGTTCCTCTCCTGCATCATCGTCCATACCGTCGATGTCTTCAGAGCCGAAATCAAGCATGTCGGTTAAGTCGTCGACAGTGGCTATTAAGTGGGTGGTGGGTGGGGAATGAATTTCTTCGTCGTCCGCTTCCCACTCAAGCCGGACATAGTTCGGCCAAGGGTCTCCTGACAAGGAGGGAGACCTCAATGAATTTAGTACGCCGCCCAAGGGCGAGTACTGAAAAATATCCACGGAGGTAAACTCCATGATCGGTGCCCAATCAGATTCGATAGGCATGGACGCAGGCGGTTCGGAGCCTGTGGCTGGGGACGAATCCAAGGGTCCGGCAACACAGGTCTCGTAGGGAGTAAACTCAGTATTCGGCTCTATCACCGTTGAGTGTGCGGCCTCTGTGGCGGGGTCCATCCACCGGTCCTCGGACGGCACGATCTGCTCCGGATTGAAGGCCGGAATAGCCACAGGGGTGATCGCCCAAACACCGTCTGGTGGTAGAGCTAAGTCATGCTCGTCACGACGGTGCGGCGCATCTGACATGGGCTCGAATCCGTCGAAGATCAAGTCTCCGCGGATGTCGGCGGTATAGTTCAAGCTTCCAAACCTGACCTGATGGCCAGGGGTGTAGCTCTCGATCTGCTCCAGATGGCCAAGCGAGTTGGCCTGCAGTACGAAGCCACCAAATACGAAGATCTGTCCGGGGAGAAAAACCTCACCCTGGATCGCATCGTTGCCGATGATCGAAGGAGCCATCAAGCCTTACGGTGACAACACAGTGGAACTCTCAATGAAAGCACCAATGTCGGTGTCGAAACCGGCGGATCTCGGGTAGGGGGTCGCGAACTGTGCGTCTAAGGCGGATGGTAACAGGAGGCGGGGGACACAATGTTTACCCAGGTTTGGGCCCTCTCGATGGAGGTAATACCCTACGTCCTCCTTGATTGATCTTGATGATATGAGTATTACAAGAGTTGATCTACCACGAAATTGTAGAGGCTAAACCCTAGAAGCTAGCCTATGATTATGATTGTTGTTATCCTACGGACTAAACCCTCCGGTTTATATAGACACCGGAGGGGGCTAGGGTTACATAGAGTCGGTTACAAGGGAGGAGATCTACATATCCGAATTGCTAAGCTTGCCTTCCACGCAAAGGAGAGTCCCACCCGGACACGGGGCGAAGTTTTCAATCTTGTATCTTCATAATCCAACAGTCCGGCCAAAGTATATAGTCCAGCTGTCCGAGGAACCCCTAATCCAGGACTCCCTCAGCGGGGTCTGCTAGAGTTGCTCTTACTATGGCTGATGCATGACTCTTCCAAACGGACGTGCGAACGCTGCGCGCCGGGCCCCTGTTGTGCGAGGCGTGCGCCGAGTCTGCGAGTCCACGTGGTCTGGTCAGTCTCACTCTTGAAGGAGGCCTCGTCGTTGTTGGGTTACCCTCTGTATGACTGTGGGCTCGGTTTGCCCCGCTGAGCTACCTGCCCACATCTCACTGGTGGGTCTTTCTCTGTGTTCGACGTGCTAGTTGTGCCGGCGTGCTGCACGGGGTGGCGAGAGCCCCCTCCTTCCCTCTTCATCTTTCTTTTATCCCTTGTCTGCCCGCTCGCCTCCTCATCTCCTTGTCACACCCACCTCGTCAACATCGACGGCCGCGCCTGGACGCATGAGCTAGCCAAGGAAAAGCGGGGTGGTGCGACGCCCTGGTCATCGGCTGGCGGGGAGCCTGCGTAGCAGCGGTGGCGGAGACAACCCTAGATGGTGCCCCGCGAGCTGACCGACCTCCTTGCCGTTGATCCGCTCCTCCCATTTCCTTTCCGTCGATTTGCCTTTTTTTGTTCATTGTGCGACGTGGGTTGGGTTGATTTGGGTTTCATGTATGGATCTGGTTTGCCCCGTTTCCTTTGTGCTGATTTGGGTTTCTTCTTGCTTTCATTCTGTGGTGTCCCGATCTAGAAGTTCATCGGAAGTCACATGGTAAATTGGGAAAACAAGGGGATGAGAAGCAGATGAACTGGGATGGGATTAACAGAGAAGATAGAGATGAGAGTGCTTTACAGAAATCACAGGCAACATGCTGAGCTCAACAACTCCACACCCTTTATAACACACTAAGATGCTTACAGGTGGGTCATGGCACCACCAATATAGCCCACCGGGCCAGCTAGTAATCCTACCAGTCTTCATCCTTGTCATCCTGGTCAGTGGGCCTAGTGTCATTTGCCGGTCCACCTGTCAGGGAACCTGGAGCCGGCGACTCGATGTCCGCCATATCGACAGGAGGCGTGACACTACCCCCCGCTTGAGCTTGCTCATCTTCCCAAAGAGCAGCTGCCGGAAAGCGATGCTTGACCACATAATAATCCTCACAGGTAGCATACTCCGGTGGAACATGTGCCCACTGAATTAGAACTAGAGGTGTTGCTGCATTACCTTTGCGCACCATGCGGCGGTCAAGGATGGCCACAGGCACCAGAGCCACGGTGGTGAGGTTAGGCACGGAAGGAAGATCACTGTACACCGGAGTATAGTTTGCAGTGAATGGCTTGAGTTGGGAAATATGAAACAACAGGTGCACTTGAGCTGAAACTGGAAGCTGAAGTTTGTAGGCCACTGCATCGATTTTTTCCAGAATGGTATAAGGACCGAAATATTTGTACGACTACTTGGGATATGGACGATTGACCATCGTTTGTTGAGCATACGGCTGGAGCTTGATCAAAACTTGATCGCCCACCTGGAATTGTCTTTCAGTACGGTTCTTGTCAGCATAAGACTTCATGCGCTATTGAGCCTTCATCAGCTGAGCACGCAGGAGTTCAGTTTGAGCCTGGTAGTCAAGAACAACACTCGCTGCTGGTGAATCATCTGCAACTGTCAGATTTGGCATGCCTCCGAAGTTTGGTTCCGTGTGATACAAGGCCTGAAAGGGAGAACACTTAAGTGCAATATGAAAATTGGAGTTGTACCAAAATTCTACCATAGCGAGCCAGCGACGCCAATGACGAGGGTTATCTTGAACTGCACATCTGAGATACTGTTCGAGGCATTGGTTTACTCTTTCACTTTGACCATTGATAATCCCCATGTGCAAGGAATCATTGTAGCAATTTCCAAAGGTGGAAGTGATAACTATGGAGTGTCGAACCCACAAGGATCTAAAGGTAAGATCAATATTCTCTCAAGCCCTATCTGCCACTGATACGACTCTACGTACACCGAACGTTTGCTTCCAACTAGCAACGAGAAATAAAACTATGTTGTGGGTATGAAGAGCATAAATTTATATGATATCTGAGAGCTAAAATATAAAAGTAGGTGCTGTTATCATGAAGTTAGAATATATTACTAAATATTATAAATAGCGAGTGTGGAATAATGGCGGATCGGTGTGCAGAATTGTCCTAGGCAATCGTTAACAAGACCGGTAATCACTATTGCAGTTTCATATGAGGGAGAGGCATAAGCTAACATACTTTCTCTACTTGGATCATATGCACTTATGATTGGAACTCTAGCAAGCATCCGCAACTACTAAAGATCATTAAGGTAAAACTCAACCATAGCATTAAAGCATCAAGTCCTCTTTATCCCATACGCAACAACCCCCTTACTCGGGTTTGTGTTTCAGTCACTCACGCAACCCACTATAAGCGAATCATAAACGTATTGCAACACCCTACAGCGGGAATCCCTCACGCTTGCGCGACGCAGAGGGCACCATAGGACAGTACCAAAGTAAAACATACAACTCATACCAATCTAGATCATCAATCTACTCAAAACATCATAGGATGGCAACACATCATTGGATCACAATATGTGGCATAAAGCACCATGTTCAAGTAGGGATTACAGCGGGGTGCGGGAGAGTGGACCGCATAAAAGAGATGAGGATGGTGATGATGATGGTGATGTTGATGAAGACGATCACCGCGGTGATGATTCCCCTCTTGATGGCACTCCGGTGCCACCAAGAGAGAGGAGGAGAGGTTCTCCCCCTTGTGCTTCCTCCTCCATGGCCTCCCCCCTGGATGGGGAGAGGTTCCCCCTCTTGTCCTTGGCCTTCATGGTGATGATGGCCCCTCCGGGATCCTCCTCCATGCCCTCCGGTGATGATGGCTCCCTCCGGCAGGGTGCCGGAGAGGGCCTAGATTGGTTTTTGGTGGCTACGGAGGCTTCTCGCGGCGGAACTCCCGATCTAGGTTAATTTTCTGAGGTTTCTGTATTTATAGGAATTTTTGGCGTCGGTCTCACGTCAAGGAGGTGCTGGAGGCGTCCACGAGGCAGGCCCACACGCCTGGGGGGGGGAGGGTGGGCGCGCCCCCACCCTTGTGGACGCCTTGGGACTCTCCTGGCCCAACTCTTTTACTCCGGGGTCTTCTTTTGGTCCATAAAAATCATCAAAAATTGGCACGTCAATTGGACTCCGTTTGATATTCCTTTTTTGTAAAACTCAAAAACAAGGAAAAAACAGAAACTAGCACTGGGCACTAGGTTAATAGGTTAGTCCCAAAAATCATAAAAATAGCATATAAATGCATATAAAACATCCAAGGTTGATAATATAATAGCATGAATACTTCATAAATTATAGATACGTTGGAGACGTATCAACATCCCCAAGCTTAATTCCTGCTCGTCCTCGAGTAGGTAAATGATAAAAGAAATAATTTATGAAGTGTGAATGTTAGCAAGTGCATAAGTTTCATCAATGATAGTTTCAATCACTTTTTATAGCATCATTATATATCATAACAGTAGCTCATCTTCACAAAACTTTTCATGATCAAGTAACAAGCTATTCACATGTTAAAGTATAGATCATAAACTTTTTTGAAACTAACAAACTATATTATCAGTCATCAAACAATTGCAATTCATTTTATTTTCAGGAAGGGTCTATGTCAGAGCTTTGATTTAGCAAACTCCACATACTCAACTATCATTTAATCTTTCACAATTGCTAACACTCACGTGATATTTATGGGTTCAGATTTTTAATCGGACACAGAGAAAGATAGGGGCTTATAGATTCGCCTCCCAACCTTTTACCTCAAGGGTAATGTCAACAATAATAGTTCATGCTAACTTACATCCAATTGGATATGTATATTAGGATCTTTTCAACACAATGTGCTTGCCAAAGGATAAAATGTAAAAAGGAAAGGTGAAGATCTCCATGACTCTTGCATAAGGGTAGAAGATAAAAGTAAAATATAGGCCCTTCGCAGAGGGAATCAGAGGTTGTCATGCTCTTTTATGGTTGGACGCACAAAATCTTAATGCAAAAGAACGTCACTTTATATTGCCACTTGTGATATGGACCTTTATTATGCAGTCCGTCGCTTTTATTTCTTCCACATCACAAGATCGTGTAAAGCTTATTTTCTCCACATTAATAGATCATACATATTTAGAAGGCAATTTTTATTGCATGCACCGATGACAACTTACTTGAAGGATCTTACTCAATCCATAGGTAGGTATGGTGGACTCTCATGGAAAAACTTGTTTTAAGGGATGTTTGGAAGCACAAGTAGTATTTCTACTTGGTGCAAAGAATTTGGCTAGCATGAGAGGGAAAGGCAAGCTCAACATGTTGGATGATCCAAGACAATATACTTTATTTCGGATATAAGAAAACATAACCCATTACATTGTCTTCCTTGTCCGACATCAACCTTTTAGGATGTCATATTTTAATGAGTGCTCACAATTACAAAAGATGTCCAAGATAGTATATTTATATGTGAAATCTCTCTTCCTTCAATATTCTTTCATGAATTGTTCAAGTGACAAATTCTATGTTTGCTAACTCTCAATAAGTTTACTACCTATACTTATTCGGTGTGAAGTCATTACTCCCCATGGTATGAGCATATGAAACATATATAAATTCAGGTTTATGATATTCAATTATTCGACCATTTACTCATAGGATATACGTGAAGCACGTGAGTAAATGATAAACTACTCCAAAAGATATAAGTGAAGGACACTAAGTGGTCAAATAATTAACTAGCCATGGGAGGATTCTTTTTTATTTAAGATTTCAGATCCAATGCTCTTATTCAAACAGCAAGTAAAATTGAAAATAATCTCCAAGCAAAGCACATATCATGTGACGAATAAAAATATAGCTCCGAGTAAGGTATACCGATAGTTTTGAAGACGAAAAAGGGGATGCCTTCCGGGGCATCCTGTGATGCCCGGATAATTAAGCTACAGTGATCCCCCGCTAATGATGCCACGTCACCTCGGTTACTGTTGATAAACCCTAGATAATTCAAAACCGAAACAAATTCAAAATTTAATTACAGGAAAACAATAAAAGTTTTCAAACATTAAAATAAAAATGTTCGGTTTGTACTAAATATTACATAGATAATTATGGTGTAGAAGATACAGTTTTATCAAATGCATAAATATTTTAAATTGAATTAAAACAGAAAGGAAAAGAAATAAAAGAAAAAAAAGAAAATACAAAAGAGAAAACTAAACTAACAAAAAAAAGAGAAAGCCCCCCCCCGCTGGGCCAAGTGGCCCAGCTGGCCTCAGCCGCCCGAACGGGCCGCCCCCCCGGCCCAGCCGGCCCCCCCACACACCCCCATAACCCCCACCCTGGTCAACCGAAACCCTAGCCGCCACCCACTCGTCCCCCACTCCCCTCGCTCCTTCCCCCCCCCACGAACGGATCTGGATCGGGGGGCAACCGACGCCACCGACCCCTCCCGCTGCCGTTGCGCGCCATGGCCCCGCCGCCATCGCCGCCTAAACCACGCCGCTCGCCTCTCCATCGTCGACGCGACCCTGTCCTCCTCCCTGCCGGTCTGCCTCCCTCCTACGCACGTCATCGCCATCGTCCTCCCCAAGCCCCACTGCCCCGTTCCCTACATGCCTGATGTGAGCCCCGCCTTGCTCCCTCCCTCTCCCTCGCGCGCTCGCACTCGTCGCCGCGGTCCCCGCCGATCTCGCCCACGGTTGACGCGCTCCGGGCCGCGTCCGATGCGCGTTCACCGCGCCGTGCCCGCGCACCGCCCCTGCCGTGGCCCGCAGCCCCCCTGCCGCCTCCGCTGCGGCCACCGAACCCCCCCCCCCCCTGCGCCGGCGACGCCGCTACGCCCGTGGACAACTCCGACACCCCGGCCCCCGCGCCCTGCTCCCCTGCGCCCGCATCTCGTGCCGGCCTCGCCCACTGCCCCGCGCGGCCTCCCGCGCGCTACTGCGATCACCGCCGCCACCACCTTTGACCCATGCCCCCGCCCGCACTGCTCCGGCCGGTGGCGCCCCGGCCAAACCTCGCCGGCGCGCTACCACTCCCACCGTGCGGCGGGCCGCGCCTGGACCGTCTCGGGCGCCCAGCACCCATGCCCGTTCAGGCGGTGCCCGTGCTCGCACCGCCCTGTGCCCGTTAGGCCCTTGGGGCCACAGACATGTGGGGCCCGCCCCAGAACGTTTAATAAAAAAAACGAATTATAAAAAAAAAGAAGAAAAAATATAAAAAATATAAATAATTAATCAATAATTAAATTAACTAATTAATTAATTAAGTTAATTAATCCTAATTAACTAATCTAATTAACTAGTTAGTTTAAATAAACAGTAATTAGATTAGTTAAACCCTAATTAGACTAAACAGTTAATGACGATCGGGACCCACCTGTCAGGTTGACCAAGTCAACTACTGACGTCATGCTGACGTCATCATGACACTATTCTGGATAATGTTGATTAAATTAAATAAATAAATCCTAAAAATGATTTAAATCTTTTAAAATTAATATAAATAAACCGTAGCTCGGATGGAAAAACTTTGTACATGAAAGTTGCTCAGAACGACGAGATGATTCCGGATATGCAGCCCGTTCGTCCACCACGCATCCCTAGCATAGCGAACACGCAACTTTCCCCCTCTGTTTCATCTGTCCGAAAACGCGAAACACCGGTGATACTTTCCCGATTGTTTTCCCCCCTTCACCGGTATCACCTCATACCGCGATAGGGCACCCTAGCACCGATACTTGTCATGTCATGCATCCCTATGCATCTGTTTGCTTAAATATTTATTGTTTCTCCCCCTCTTCTCTCGCTAGACACCGGGACCGACGCCGTTGCTACCCAGTACGACTACGGAGTTGATGATCCCTCTCTCTTGCCAGAGCAACCAGGCAAGCCCCCCCCTTGATCACCAGATATCGCCTACTCTCCTCTTTACTGCTTGCATTAGAATAGTGTAGCATGTTACTGCTTTTCGTTATTCCTATCCTGATGCATAGCCTGTCCTTGATACTACTGTTTTTACCATTACCTGCTATCCTACTGCTTAGTATAGAATGCTAGTGTTCCATCAGTGGCCCTACACTCTTGTCCGTCTGCCATGCTATACTACTGGGCCGTGATCACTCGGGAGGTGATCACGGGTATATTACTATATACTTTCTACAGGATACATGTGGTGACTAAAGACGGGTCAGCTTGTGGAGCACCCGCGAGTGATTCACGGATTGGGGGCTGAAAGGACCTTTGTCCCAACGGCCCTCTGTGTGGATCTTTGAGGCGGAGCGACAGGGCAGGTTCCGACCACCTAGGAGAGAGGTGGGCCTGGCCCTGGTCGGCGTTCGCGGATACTTAACACGCTTAACGAGATCTGGGTATTTGATCTGAGTTTGGCCATTTGGTCTATACGCACTAACCATCTACGCGGGAGTAGTTATGGGTATCCCGGCGTCGTGGTATCAGCCGAAGCCTTCTTGACGTTAGCGACGGAGCGGCGCGCGCTGGATTGGACTGGAACGCCACTAGGCTAGGTCTGCTTCCGGCCGCCCACGCAACGTGCAGGTGTGCTAAGGGCGATGGGCCCAGACCCCTGTGCGCTTAGGTTTAGACCGGCGTGCTGACCTCTCTGTTGTGCCTAGGTGGGGCTGCGACGTGTTGATCTTCCGAGGCCGGGCATGACCCAGGAAAGTGTGTCCGGCCAAATGGGATCGAGCGTGTTGGGGTATGTGGTGCACCCCTGCAGGGAAGTTAATCTATTCGAATAGCCGTGATCTTCGGTAACAGGACGACTTGGAGTTGTACCTTGACCTTATGACAACTAGAACCGGATACTTAATAAAACACACCCTTTCAAGTGCCAGATACAACCGGTGGTCGCTCTCTCACAGGGCGACGAGGGGAGGATCATCGGTTAGGATTATGCTATGCGATGCTACTTGGAGGACTTCAGTCTACTCTCTTCTACATGCTGCAAGACAGAGGCTGCCAGAAGCGTAGTCTTCGAAAGGATTAGTTATCCCCCTCTTATTCTGGCATTCTGCAGTTCAGTCCACATATGATACCCTTATTCCATTTGATACCAATGCATACATATGTAGTATAGCTCCTTGCTTGCGAGTACTTTGGATGAGTACTCAGGGTTGCTTTCTCCCTCTTTTTCCCCTATCCCTTCTACCTGGTTGTCGCAACCAGATGTTGGAGCCCAGGAGCCAGACGCCACCTTCGATGACAACTCCTACTACACCGGAGGTGCCTACTACTACGTGATGCCCGCTGACGACGACCAGGAGTAGTTAGTAGGATCCCAGGCAGGAGGCCTGTGCCTCTTTCGATCTGTATCCCAGTTTGTGCTAGCCATCTTATGGCAACTTGTTTAACTTATGTCTGTACTCAGATATTGTTGCTTCCGCTGACTCGTCTATGATCGAGCTCTTGTATTCGAGCCCTCGAGGCCCCTGGCTTGTAATATGATGCTTGTATGACTTATTTTATTTGTAGAGTTGTGTTGTGATATCTTCCCGTGAGTCCCTGATCTTGATCGTACACGTTTGCGTGTATGATTAGTGTACGATTAAATCGGGGGCGTCACACATCCCCAAGCTTAGGCGCTTGAGTCTTCCTTGAATATTAACTTGGGATGCCTCGGGCATCCCCAAGCTTAGGTTCTTTCCACTCCTTATTCTCCTCATATCGATATCTCACCCAAAGCTTGAAAACTTCAATCACACAAAACTTAACGGAACTTCGTGAGATAGGTTAGTACGATAAAGAGTAAACCATTCACTTTGGTACTGTAAAATACAAGGTTCAAAATTGTTCTCACACAATTCCTACTGTAACATATCATTTCCACAATTTATATTCAGAAATATAAGTCATAGAAACTAGAAAACAAGCAAACTATGCAATGAAAACAGAATCTGTCAGAAACAGAAAAGTCTGTAATGATCTGAATACTAACCATACTTCTGCTACTCAAAAAATTATGAAATAAATTTCTGGACGTGAGGAATTTGTCTATTAATCTTCTTCAAAAAGAATCAGCACCAAAGGACTCTTCTGTAAAAAATGGCAGCTAATCTCGTGAGTGCAAGGTTTCTGTTTTTACAGCAAGATCACATTAACTTTCACCCAAGTCTTCCCAAAGGTCTTACTTGGCACTTTATTGAAACAAAAGCTATAAAACATGATTACTACAGTAGCTTAATCATGTAAACACACAAAAACAATAAGGGTAAATATTGGGTTGTCTCCCAACAAGCGCTTTTCTTTAATGCCTTTTAGCTAGGCATGATGATTTCAATGATGCTCATACAAAAGATAAGAATTGAAACATAAAGAGAGCATTATGAAGAATATGACTAGTACATTTAAACCTATCCCACTTCCTATGCCTAGGGATTTTGTGAGCACACAATTTATGGGAACAAGAATCAACTAGCATAGGAAGGCAAAACAAGTATAACTTCAAAACTTTAAGCACATAGAGAGGAAAACTTGATATTATTGCACTCCTACAAGCATGTATTCCTCCCTCATAATAATTTTCAGTAGCATCATAAATGATTTCAACAATATTACCATCACATAGAACATTCTTTTCATGATCTACAAGCATAGAAATTTTTCTACTCTCCACATAAGCAAAGTTCTTCTCATTCGGAATAGCGGGATCACTAGTTCCTAAAGTTGACACTCTTCCAAACCGCTTTAGATGATAGTATTATTCATACTCCAAAATATATAAGTGATGTTCATGGATCATTCTACAATTAATATAAACTAACCCATATCCAAGCTCAAAATATATAAGTGAAGCACACGAAGCATTCTATAAAACCATACTCAAAAGATTTTAGTGAAGCACAAAGAGCAATTCTATAAGATCATACTTAAAAGATATAAGTGAAGCACATGAAGAATTTTATAAACCAATGAAGGGCTATATCATACTAGAATGGTTCATAAAGGAAGAACAAAAAACACAAAGGACACAAATCATGTGAACAAAACAAAAACCAAGGTATACCGATAATTGTTGAAGAAGAAAGATGGGATGCCAACCGGGGCATCCCCAAGCTTAGATGCTTGAGTATCCTTAGAATATTTACTTGGGGTGGCTTGGGCATCCCCAAGCTTGACCTCTTGCCTCTCTTTATTGTTCTCACATCGGTAACTCCTCGTTCTTCGAACACTTCATCCACAAAAAACTTTAACAAAAACTTTGTGAGATCCATTAGTATAATAAAGCAAATCACTACCTTTAGGTACTTTTGGAAACTCATTCCAATTTCATATTAGAACTATATATACTATATTCCAACTTCACCATGGTTCATACCCCCCGATACTACCCATAGATTCATCAAAATAAGCAAACAACACATGAAAAATAGAATCTGTCTAAAACAGAGCAGTCTGTAGAAATCTGAAGGTTTAGAAACTTCCGTAACTAAACAAATTATGAAATAAATTTGACAATTTGAAAAATTTATACATAAGTAATGTGCAAAAAGTTTCAGACCCATTTGACTTTCCAGTAAAAAATGTAAAATCACGCGCTATAGCCAAAGTTTCTGTTTTTGTTCTGCACATAGTAAACAAGCAATCTAATCGTCCTAAAACCAATGCTTGGCACATTATTTTTATAATACAATGGATATATATAAGGTGATAATTATTTACAGAGAAACTTCCATGAAAAATTGTACATTTTTTCCATGAGCATGAACACGAGTGCTCAAGGTCGACCCTCACTTCTTCAATGCATAACTTTCCAATCACTTCTCTTTTTGAAAAACTTTTTAGGCATGAGAGGCAAGTAAATTTTTTTGTATTTTATTTTTTTTATAAAAAAATTGTGTGTTTCACCCACAACTAAACAGAAATAAAAAAGGAAAAACAAAATCTTAGTGAAGAAAGCAAACAAGCACACACGAGAATATCAACCCCACACTATTGCTCCCCGGCAACGGCGCCAGAAAAGAGCTTGATAATCCCCAACTACAAGGAATCATCATAGAAATTTCCAAAGGTGGAAGTGATAAGTATGGAGTGTTGAATCCACAAGAAGCTAAAGGTAAGATCAATATTCTCTCAAGCCCTATCTGCCAGTGATACGGCTCTACGTACACCGAACGTTTCACTACTAGGGAAAAGCCTAGCAGCAGCGCGGGTTTTGGGCCTATTAGTAGCGCGGGGACCGGTGCTACTAATAAGGCGCTACAGCTAACGTATAGCAGTAGCGCCTGTTGTCCCATGCTACTGCTATACATGAATAGCTGTAGCGCTCTTTGGAAAAGGGCGCTGCTGATATTATCTGCAGCGCTGTTTACTGGGAAGCGCTACTGCTAAATTTCCCCCCTCGCTAATACTAGTTTTATTAGTTTTTTTCCTCCATATTTGTTTTGTATTTGAATAGGCTTTATACAATAATCTTTAGCATATCATACACATACAAATGTAATCATAGCATATACATACAATTAGTCTCATCAAATCATGTCATCATCATAATCATCATCCAACACAAAGTGGTCTCTCGTCATCATCTCAAAAATAGCGATACAAGTCTCGATTACTTGCAAATAGATCGTCATCCATCTAAACAATGATATATGCGAGAAGAGCTATCACTTTGAGTACATGAGTTCTTATCCCTCTCTCACATTAGCGTGAACCTAAACTAACTACTGCCTGTCGCTCGGAAACCGGTACACCTGGGCCTGACACTCCGGCCACTTGTCGTATATATACTCCTGGCGTAGCACTTCTTCGCCATCTACGATCTATGCACCTGCATCGTCACATGAGTCGATGATATGCAACATATATAGTTGATCAACAGAAAGAGACAGACTTGTAAAAAATAGAAAAAACATATCATAAGCATAAATAACAAAGTTCATCGTACCCCAAAATGCCCTAACTAGAGTGATTTTCGCTAGTCAAGGAGGAGGACGGTTTAATTACATCACAAATAAAGTTTCACCGTGCATAACTCAAAGTTTTTTCATATAGAAAGTATGGACTAAACGGACACATTGTCATATATCGACAATCACTCCAACACGTCGTTCCATCCATCCAAGTCAGGGAGATAGTCCTTGAGCTTAGTGAAAGGCTTCATGTCGAGACGCTGAGAGGCTATCCATGTTCGGACGTCTTCCCGCGACATTTGTCCTTCTCCGTAGAACATCCCTATTTTTCCGACGACCTCCTTCATGATGATTTGGGCAAGTTCGCACTGGATGTTATAGAACTCAGCTCGAAGACGATGATCCTCGATATCTCCTACGTCCTTTGCCCATTGCAGAATATGGGCATCACCGGATTTAGGTGACATGCGAAGGTTCTGGTGATCCCGTCTGTACTCCAGCATGTGGTGTAGGACATAGAATCCATCATTAAGAGAATCGTTCGGTTGCTGGATGCAGCAGAAGTCGGTCTTATGGCCGAAGGCGGCCCTGCCGCCCCTTGTCTTCTTGTCCCTGACCTCTCCACCCCTTGCTTGGTAGTAAAACATAGCACTGTCGAGAACATCCTTGATGTGAGTGTAATCCTTTGTGTGAATGTTCTTCGACGAGTCCAAGTAAAGAGCGTGGGAGAATCGGGGGTAGAGGATGATGAGGACGGCGCGCTCGCCGCTGCGCAAAATAAGTACACCTCAAATTAATTAGCCTCCACCGTGCAAATGAATGATTGAAATCGAAGGAAGGATAGCAGCGCGGATGACTTACACGGGATGATAAGGCACGAGAATCGCCTCCTTGTCCTTATTAGCGAGCATGAAATTGACGATGTAATCCCTCGCGTATTCACGGTGCTTTGCGCAGACTCCCAAGAAGTCCTCGTGCATGTAGTACGGGTCAGCGACACAGATATTAGATATCTGCTCAACCCCGATGATGTAGTTCATGTGCAAGGCATAAAGGCGTACAAACGTAAAATCCAGCTTCTTCACGTGAAACATGTCGAATATGTAATCGAATCGGAGGAAGAACTTATCTGCGGGGAAGCTGTCGACGTACGACATTTGCCGCGGAACGTTAACCACATAGAGTGGGTATCCTGGATCTTTCGAGGCGATGAGGCCTTTCTCTACCCGCAGCACATCGTCATGAAGTCTCCTTAGATCCCCGAATCTGGCCCGTAGCGCTGTTGCAGGTAGGATTGATTGACCAGGGATATGCCATTTATCCGCATCGGGGATATCTATACGGTCCTGAAGCCGAGGCTGCTGAGGCGGCTGGATCATATAATCAGCTTTTTTTCCTTTCCCCGCTCTCTTCCTAGACTTCTTTACTACCGGAAGGTCGTCCATAATACGTTGAGACGTCAATTTAGGCACCGACTCATGACGCTCAAACCCTGAGGAGGCGCCAGTATAGACATACTGTTCAGTGCCATCGTCGTCCTCATCCTCATCCATGGCGACGTCATCAGTGACTAATGGAGCCTCCTCCTTACCCCGTCCACTATCACCCAACCCAACACCCGACGCTAATTGGGTAGGTGAGGTGTTGATGTTCATACCTTGCTGAGGCTGCGTGCTCGTGGGTGTGCTCCCGGCCGCCTCCAGACGAAGCAGACTCTTTGGCCACAACAGGACCCACCCATTGCAACAATCACCAAGCCGTCGCGGTGTCTCGTCGTCATCCCCCGCTAGTATTGCAGGAGGCAAATTCTCGTGGCCCGGTTTGACACTAGCCATGGAAACCTTGAAGACGTTCGGGGGGATCGGCTGGCTGTGGAACAATGGTTCCTTTGGCTTCATTATCGTCGCCTTCCCCACGTCCACCTTCTGGTCGCCGATGGTGTACAATATGGTGCACGGGGTTTCGTCGGCCTGCAAAGAAAAGTCTACGACGTGAGACATCCGAAAGGCAACAAAAATGGGAGATTATACATTTATATTGAAGGGGGCTGGTGTGACAGATACCGTGAGGGCGTCGAGGTCAGCCAAAGACGAAGCACCACGAGCACGTCCGATGCGGGAGCCGGTGCGGGAGCAGGTGCAGGAGCCGGTGCGGGAGCAGGTGCTGGTGCAACGCTAGTCGAGCTGCTCCCCAAGAAGTCAGCAAGGGGAAAGTCCTCTGCATTTTTTTCTTCTGGATGTTGCCTTGTCCAAGTGAAAATGCCCGTCACCAAGGAAGTAGACAAATTTGCAACCACCTGTTTTGCGGCAGCTACCGCTGTTGCGACTGTCTGAGATGATTTCTTCTCAACCGCAATCTCAACCTTCTTGTCGATGTTTTCTTCAGTTAACCTCCATCTTTCCTTTCTCTCCTCCATGGTCTCACAGTAGTACTTCTTCCACGTGGCGCCGTCTCCGAAACCATGCACGCGTCCATACGACGGTTGAGTATCCACCGGTCGTCGTTTCAATATGTGCAATGCCCGGTTGAATGGAGTGTCCCACTTGGGCCTCGCCAATGCCTCGGACGGCGAGTCACTTTCGGCCACAATCCGGTGCTGCTCGCTCTGCAAAAGGCACAAGGATCGTTTACAAATATGACTAACGTGTGCAGTCGAATTGATCAGAAACTAAAATTACCAGCAGTCTCATGAACTCCGTAATGACCGGTTTTGTCTCGTAAACCTTATTCGCTGGGTCCCAATGGTGCCGGGCCCTGAGGACGTCATGCTCCTGCGGGACGGTGAAATCCGCCAAGGGGTCTGGGATGCCTAGACTCGCGGCTTCCGCGTTCTCCTTGGCCCATTTGGACCTCTTTTCGCCGTAACCACGACTTCCGAGGGATTTGGGGGAGAAGTGGTGGCCAGGGGGAAACGGTTTTTTGGTTAAGTCAAACTTAGCGGTAGCGCTTTTTGCGAAACGCGCTATAGCTAAGTTAGCTATAGCGATTTTTCACAAAATGCGTTACTGCTATAGCTATGTAATTTCCTTCATCTTTCTTATTTCCTTTTCTATTTCTATAGCGGGGGTCTAGGAAACGCGCTGCAGCTACGTTAGCTATAGCGCCTCTTACGAACAAACGCTACTGCTACGTCTTTCTCCTTTTTCCGCTTTCTCATTTATTTTGCTCTACATTTTATTTTTTCCTTTCTCCTTTTTCTATATCTTTCTTTTTCATTTACTTTTCCATTTTTTTATTTTATTTTATTTCCATTAGCAGTAGTGCTCTCCACGCGAAACGCGCTGCTACTTATGTGCTAGCGGTAGCGCGCTTTCCTCAAGACCGCTACTGCTATGCGTAGCCTATCGGGGGTAGCAAAGGGGATACTAGTGGTAGCGCGTTTTCATGCGCACGCGCTACTGCTACTATTGTATCTGTTGCGCGGTTTACGGACACGCGCTACTTCTATTTAGCACTAGCGCCCTTTTTTGACACGCGCTACTGCTAAATTTCTGTGTATAAGGTTTTCCCTAGTAGTGTTTGCTTCCAACTAGCAACGAGAAATAAAACTATGTTGTGGGTATGAAGAGGATAACTTTGTATGATATCGGAGAGCTAAAATATAAAAGTAGGTGATGTTAACATGAAGTTAGAATATATTACCATAAATTATAAATAGCGAGTGTGGAATAATGGTGGATTGGTGTGCGGAATTGTCCTAGGAAATCGTTAACAAGACCGGTAATCACTATTGCAGTTTCATATGAGGGAGAGGCATAAGCTAACATACTTTCTCTACTTGGATCATATGCACTTATGATTGGAGCTCTAGCAAGCATCCACAACTACTAAAGATCATTAAGGTAAAACCCAACCATAGCATTAAAGCATCAAGTCCTCTTTATCCCATACGCAACAACCCCCTTACTCGGTTTTGTGTTTCAGTCACTCACGCAACCCACTATAAGCGAAACATAAACGTATTGCAACACCCTACAGCGGGAATCCCTCACGCTTGCGCGACACGGAGGGCACCATAGGACAGCACCAAAGTAAAACATACAACTCATACCAATCTAGATCATCAATCAACCCAGAGACAAAGGATATCTACTCAAAACATCATAGGATGGCAACACATCATTGGATCATAATATGTGGCATAAAGCACCATGTTAAAGTAGGGATTACAGCGGGGTGCAGGAGAGTGGACCGCGTAAAAGAGATGCGGATGGTGATGTTGATGAAGACGATCACCACGACGATGATTCCCCTCTCGATGGCACTCCGGTGCCACCAAGAGAGAGGAGGAGAGGTTCTCCCCCTTGTGCTTCCTCCTCCATGGCCTACCCCCTAGATGGGGAGAGGTTCCCCCTCTGGTACTTGGCCTTCATGGTGATGATGGCCCCTCCGGGATCCTCCTCCATGCCCTTCGGTGATGATGGCCCCCTCCGACAGGGTGCCGGAGAGGGCCTAGTGTAACACCCCAAGACCGGAGTTTCAGATGCCTTCCTAGGTTTCCGGGTTTCATCATGTGATTTATTTGGTTCATTGCATTCATCATTGCATCATGTGCATTGCATCATGTCATCATGCCATCATGTCATTTCTTTTTCTTAACTCAACTAAATAAATGGCATGGATCTTTGATCCATTTAAACCGAGGGAATTCACATGGTGATTCCCTTTATAACATATCCTCCCGATATTAGGGAGCTATATTAAATATTCCATTTGTTGAAATTAACCGGAACACACTTGCAAAATAAATCTCAATGGCTTTGTTATCACAACTCTTGGCCTCTAACTTTGCTATTTATTCTTTCATCATATTCCGAGGTTCCTCCAAAAATCTGAACATTTTTGGGCACTGCTAAATCCAAGTTCTAGTTTAAACCCATTTGAATTAAATTCAAATGAGTTCAAATTTACATCCTTCAATCTTGGCCTTTTCTATTTTTCTCGGAACAAACTCATTTTTATGAGTCCAGGAAAATTATCTGCTTGCTCAAATTTTTTCCCTAATCCTCCCTTTCTTTTTCTTGTTTCTAATTGTTTTTCTGTTAAAGGAAAATAGAGGGAGAGAGAAGAGTGCCAGCCCAACTTCTTCCGGCCCAAACCTCCCGAGGCGCAACCTTTCCTCTCCCTAGGCCGGCCTCCCTAAGGCCCAGTCACACTCCCCCCGTAACCCTAGGCCTCCCGCTTGATCCCCTGTGCCCGTCCTCCTCGTTACCTCGCGCCGCCAGGGAACCGCTAGCCCGACCCCCACTCCCATGATCCCATCTCCTTCCCTCCAGTGCCGCGCTGCCCGATCCCATCTTCCTCTCGACCCATCTCCCATGCCTCCTTCCTCCTAGCGCCATCACCAGGGAGCGCAGGCACGCGCATCCATCTCTCCCGATCCCCTCGCTCTAACCCTGCCACCTCCATCATCGCGAGATCGCTGCCTCCCTGCCGCCGGCGCCTGTTCCCGGCCGGATCCGCCAGCCTCGTCCCTTCCCCCGCTCGTCCTCCAGGAAGCAAACTCCAGCGGCCCCATCGCCCGTTCCTCCCTCAGCCTCATAATTGTTTTCGATTGTGAGAATTCTTTTCACCCATCCGGAGCAATTCAAGATTCTTTTCAGTTTGATTCTCCAAAGACCATCATTTCGGGATTATTCATTCTCAGCTTTCAGCTATCATTCTCCAAATCCTACCGATGCATCATTCAAGTATTCTCTAATTAGCTCGTCATCTCTTCGTTCTCATATATCTAAATTCTCTCAAGCTTCTTCATTTATTTACTAATTCTTCCCGGTGTTTTCATGTTTATTCGTTCTTTTTCAATTCTTACGGTGGTTCGTTCAAGAGTTCTCCTCCTTGGTTATCATATCAATTTATTCGTTGTTTCAATTCTACCGGTGGTTCATCAAGGATTTAATTCCTTCTCGAAGTGTTCATCGAGATTCTTTTCAGAGGAGTTCTAGCATTCTTCATCTTGCATCCAAAGTCCATTTCGTTCTATCTTATCTTTTGAGGTGGTGTTATGTCACTTTTGACAATTTCTCTTCGTATGTCGTGATTCACATATTGTCAAGAATGAGATATATTAAATCCATTTTTTTCTTCCTTGGAGTTATCTTGGTATAGATTTCACCTAAAGCCTTCCATTGGGAATGTTGCCATTAGGGTGCTTATCTATGATCCAATTTCCGTTTTTCATCTCGATGAAGGAGTTTTCATCTCCTTGTTGATATCTATCCAACCTATTGTTTTCGTTCGTGGCAGAATTTCACCTCAAGTTTTGTTTGAGATGTTTTCCATAAGCCCACTACAAGCTTACTCTTTTCATTGTTGGATTCCCAACAACTCCATTCGACCCTTCTCCTAAAGATGCTTTTCCAAGCTCATTTGAGGTAGAAGATGTTGTTTTCTCCTCTGTTCATTCCATTCCATTCTCTCATTTCTTCCGGAGGCATTGTGATGTTGCTCTCTTCGACCCATCATCTTGTTTTGTCAAGATCATGTTCTTTCCTTTGCTAATTCATTCAGCCAGAGTGTTGTGTCATCCCTTCAATTTCTTTTCATCTTATCAAGTTTTCTTCTCTTTTCTACCGGAGTGCTCTCCAAATTATATCATTATTATGCCTTCTCTGTCTTGTTTTAACCAGAGTGTTGTGTCATCTGCTCAAGTTCTTTTCGTCTTATAAAGTCTTGCATCTTGTTTCAATCGGAGTGCTTGCATCTACTTCTTGTCCATTGTAACCTTTTCTTATGTCTTTCAACCCACAAGGTTCCCGTAATGTTCCTCCTTTCTAACGGAGTGTTTTCAACCTCCTTCATCTTTGTTGTATTCTTTCTTTCAATTTGTTCAACCTCTCAAGGTTCTTTGGTTTCACTCATTTGTCAAAGAAGCAACTTAGTTTTACCTTTTCTCTTCCTCTTCCGTTTCCCTCTGGTGCCATCCTAGATCTCGGGACGAGATCCTCTTGTAGTGGTGGAGTGTTGTAACGCCCCAAGACCGGAGTTTCAGATGCCTTCCAGGGTTTCCGGGTTTCGTCGTGTGATTTGTTTGGTTCATTGCATTCATCATTGCATCATGTGCATTGCATCATGTCATCATGCCATCATGTCATTCATTTTTCTTAACTCAACTAAATAAATGGCATGGATCTTTGATCCATTTAAACCGAGGGAATTCACATGGTGATTCTCTTTATAACATATCCTCCCGATATTAGGGAGCTATATTAAATATTCCATTTGCTGAAATTAACCGGAACACACTTGCAAAATAAATCTCAATGCCTTTGTTATCACAACTCTTGGCCTCTAACTTTGCTATTTATTCTTTCATCATATTCCGAGGTTCCTCCAAAAATCCGAACATTTTTGGGCACTGCTAAATCCAAGTTCTAGTTTAAACCCATTTGAATTAAATTCAAATGAGTTCGAATTTACATCCTTTAATCTTGGACTTTTCTATTTTTCTCGAAACAAACTCATTTTTATGAGTCCAGGAAAATTATCTGCTTGCTCAAATTATCTGCTTTATTTTTATGAGTCTAGGAAGAATTGGTCCAAGAAACTTGATGATGCATTATGGGCCTATAGAACTGCATATAAAAATCCTATGGGTATGTCTCCTTATAAAATGGTTTATGGTAAAGCTTGTCACTTACCTCTCAAACTAGAACATAAGGCATATTGGGCTGTCAAAGAGATCAACTATGATTTCAAACTTTCCGGTGAGAAGAGGTTATTTGACATTAGCTCACTTGATGAATGGAGAACCCAAGCCTATGAAAATGCCAAGCTGTTTAAAGAAAAAGTTAAAAGATGGCATGACAAAAGGATACAAAAGCGTGAGTTTAATGTAGGTGATTATGTATTGTTATACAACTCTCGTTTAAGATTTGTTGCAGGAAATCTTCTCTCTAAATGGGAAGGTCCTTACGTTATCGAGGAGGTCTATCGTTCTGGTGCCATAAAAATCAACAACTTCAAAGGCACAAATCCGAAGGTGGTGAATGGTCAAAGAATTAAACATTATATCTCAGGTAATCCTATAAATGTTGAAACTAATATTATCGAAACCGTAACCCCAGAGGAATATGTAAGGGACACTTCCCAGAACGTTTCAGACCCCGAAAAGGAATAGGTATGTGGTATGGTAAGTAAACCGACTCGAAAACAGTTCTAATGGCAAGTTTTCTCCGTTTTGGAATATTTAGAAAAATAGGAAAATAAGAAGTAGTCCGGGAAGGACACGAGGCTTCCACGAGGGTGGGAGGCGCGCCCTACCCCCCTGGGCGCGCCCCCTGCCTCGTGGGCACCTCATGTGCTCTCCGCACTCCGTTTTCTTGCAAGATACTCCTCTTGGTCGGTAAAAATTCATTATATAATCTCCTGAAGGTTTTGACCACCATATCATGCAAATATCTCCTGTCTTTGTTTCGAGCTGTCCTGGTGCAGATTAGAGCAACATGTCGTCCCAGGATTCGGAAGGTGAAAGCTATGTGGCTAATTACCTTGCAGATCCTAAGGTCTATGGGGATGTGGAGTATTGTGGTTGGACTACGGAAGAAGAAGAGGACTATGAACCCAAGGGAAAGGAGGAGACAAGCTCAGATGAAGATGAAGTCCCATTACCTCAACCTGGGGACATGCATGTGGAGTTCAAAAAGTCAAACCTCCCTGATAGAGCAAAGAAACTTAAGATCGAGTTTATCCCTTTTCGCCTCTTGCAGGAAAACAAGCAGGAATTATGCAAAAAGATATTAAGCCTGGAGCAGGAGATTGATGACCCGAGGGATCAAAATTCTGTCCTCAAGCGTGAATTAAGGAAGAAGCCTACACCATCAACAAAACTATCATCTTCTTCACCAACAAATAGGGAGATATAAACACATGGGTATGGGCACTCCCCTTGGCAACTTCCAAGCTTGGGGGAGTGCCCCGGTATCGTATCACCATCACAACTTTTATCTTTACCATTTTTCTTAGTTCGATCCTTTTGATAATATCTTGATCTAGTAGAATAAAGTTTTAGTATGATCTAGTTGTGAGTTTTGCTTTATGATCCCTCTATGTAATCGAGTCCGTGAGCTATATATAGTAAAGATTAGTGTTGAGTCAAGGGCTTGATTATCTTGCTATGATTATGAGTGAATAAAAGAAAAAGAAAGAATAAAAAGAAATAAAAAGAGATCATATTGATCTTATGGAGAGTAATGACTTCACATGTAAAGAGTATGATGATTAAAAGTTGTTGAGAGTTGACAAACATAGTTTTGGTCATCGTTGCAATTAATAGGAAGTAATAAAGAAAGAGAGGTTTCACATATAAATATACTATCTTGGACATCTCTTATGATTGTGAGCACTCATTAAAATATGACATGCTAAAGAGTTGATGTTGGACAAGGAAGACAACATAATGGGTCATGTTTTCTTATATCTGAGATGAAGTATATTGTCATGGATCATCCAACATGTTGAGTTTGCCTATCTCTCTCTTGCTAGCCAATTTCTTTGCACCAAGTAGAGATACTACTTGTGCTTCCAAATACCCTTAAAACTAGTTTTGCCATGAGATTCCACCATATCTACCTATGGATTGAGTAAGATCCTTCAAGTAAGTTGTCATCGGTGCAAGCAATAAAACTTGCTCTCTAAATATGTATGACTTATTAGTGTGGGAGAAAATAAGCTTTATATGATCTTGTGATGTGGAATAAATAAAAGAGACGGACTGCATAATAAAGGTCCATATCACAAGTGGCAATATAAAGTGACGTTCTTTCGCATTAAGATTTTGTGCATCCAACCCCGAAAGTGCATGACAACCTCTGCTTCCCTCTATGAAGGGCCTATCTTTTACTTTTATCTTCTACCTTATGCAGGAGTCATGGTGATCTTCACCTTTCCTTCTACATTTTATCCTTTGGCAAGCACAATGTGTTGGAAAGATCCAGATATATATAGCTAATTGGATGTGAGTTTTCATGAACTATTATGGTTGACATTACCCTTGAGGTAAAACGTTGGGGGGCAAAACTATAAGCCCCTATCTTTCTCTGTGTCTGATTAAAACTCCATACCCATAAATATTGCGTGAGTGTTAGCAATTGTGAAAGACTAAATGATAGTTGAGTATGTGGACTTGCTGAAAAGCTCTTATATTGACTCTTTCCTATGTTATGATAAATTGCAATTGCCTCAGTGACTGAGATTAGAGTTTGTTGGTTCTCAACGAAGTTTATAATTCATACTTGAAATTGTGATTGAATTGTTACTTTAGCATAAGAGATCATATGACAATATATATATATATATATATATGTTGTTGTTCTAAGAATGATCATGATGCCCTCATGTCCGTATTTTATTTTTATCGACACCTGTATCTCTAAACATGTGGACATATTTTTCGATTTCGGCTTTCGCTTGAGGACAAGCGAGGTCTAAGCTTGGGGGAGTTGATACGTCCATTTTGCACCATGCTTTTATATCAATATTTATTGCATTATGGGCTGTTATTACACATTATGTCACAATACTTATGCCTATTCTCTCTTATTTTACAAGGTCTACATGAAGAGGGAGAATGCCGGCAGCTGGGATTCTGGGCTGGAAAAGGAGAAAATATTAGAGACCTATTCTGCACAGCTCCAAAATTCCTGAAACTCCATGGAAGTTATTTCCAGAATATGTAAAAAATACTGAGCGCAAGAAGTACTAGAGGGGGGGCACCCACCAGCCACGAGGGTGGGGGCGCGCCCCCTGCTTCGTGGCCCCCCTGGTGGCCCTCCAATGTCCATCTTCTGCTATATGAGGTCTTTCATCCGAGAAAAAAATCAGAAGCAAGCTTTCGGGACGAGACTCCGCCGCCACGAGGCGGAACCTTGGCGGAACCAATCTAGGGCTCTGGCGGAGCTGTTCTGCCGGGGAAACTTCCCTCCGGGAGGGGAAATCATCACCATCGTCATCACCAACGATCCTCTCATCGGTAGGGGGTCAATGTCCATCAACATCTTCACCAGCACCATCTCATCTCAAAACCTAGTTCATCTCTTGTATCCAATCTTTGTATCCAAACCTCAGATTGGTACCTGTGGGTTGCTAGTAGTGTTGATTACTCCTTGTAGTTGATGCTAGTTGGTTTACTTGGTGGAAGATTATATGTTCAGATCCATTATGCATATTAATACCCCTCTGATTATGAACATGAATATGCTTTGTGAGTAGTTATGTTTGTTCCTGAGGACATGGGAGAAGTCTTGCTATTAGTAGTCATGTGAATTTGGTATTCGTTCGATATTTTGATGAGATGTATGTTGTTATCCCTCTAGTGTTGTCATGTGAACGTCGACTACATGACACTTCACAATTGTTTGGGCCTAGAGGGGGGCATTGGGAAGTAATAAGTAGATGATGGGTTGCTAGAGTGACAGAAGCTTAAACCCTAGTTCATGCGTTGCTTCGTAAGGGGCTGATTTGGATCCATATGTTTCATGCTATGGTTAGGTTTACCTTAATAATTCTGTTGTAGCTGCGGATGCTTGCAATGGGGGTTAATCATAAGTGGGATGCTTGTCCAAGTAAGGACAGTTCCAAGCACCGGTCCACCCACATATCAAATTATCAAAGTACCGAACACGAATCATATGAACGTGATGAAAACTAGCTTGACGATAATTCCCATGTGTCTTCGGGAGCGCTTTCCTTCATATAAGAGTTTGTCCAGGCTCGTCCTTTGCTACAAAAAGGATTGGGCCATCTTGCTACACCTTATTTACTTTTATTACTTGCTACTCGTTACAATTTACCTTATCACAAAACTATCTATTACCGATAATTTCAGTGCTTGCAGAGAATACGTTGTTGAAAACCGCTTATCATTTCCTTCTGCTCCTCGTTGGTTTCGACACTCTACTTATCGAAAAGGCTACGATAGATCCCCTGCACTTGTGGGTCATCAGGCGACGGCTATCCATGGCGGCCAGGTTCAGCTGAGAGAGAGATGAGATACAGAGAGGAGGAAAACGGAGGAAGGAGAGGGCACGATGGGGTCTCGCCTGGGTGGCGGAGGGTGTCGGCAGGAGGAGCTCTGCTCCTGCGAGACGGTGCTCCGATGGCCGGGCTGATGGGGCCTCGGGTGCTCGCGGCTGCAGGAGCTCTTGCTCGTGTGGTCACGGAAGAAGGCGGCTGCAGGGCCAAAGGACGATGCGGATGTAGGAGGCGAGGGTGGCGGGGAGGTGGCTCGGGGCTCTGATGGTGTGAGCTGCCGGAGTGGAGGCAAGGCGGCGACTGCCTCAATCCCATTCAGATCGAGTACCTGGGGCATCGGCTGGAATTGAGGAGAAGGTGGGCGGCGGTGCCGACTGGCTGAATCGAGGGAATCGGGAGGGATCCCGAGGGAGAAATTGGCGGCGCTGGTTGGGTGGAACTGACATGGGAGATGCCGAGGGGGGGGGGTTGGTGAAGTGGCGGCGGCGGCGATGGGTGGATGGGACAGGAGGCCTAAAATTTAGGGTTAGGGGCAATATATAGCATGTAGGTAATAGGAGGGGGATTTGGATCATCGTATCGGGATCGGACGATCGAGAATAAAAGGTTAGGAGAGTCCAATGGAGAAACGCATATATTTTAGGGATGTTTGGGGATGATCTGAGTCCAACGGTGACAACTGCCCAGGTCGGGTTCGGGACAGCTTTCGGACGCGCACGCGAGGATAGCGGACTGTGTAGATGGTCTAGGGAGGAAAGAGAGGGAAAGCCCGGCAACAGTTTTCGAGACCGAAAACGTCCGACGTTTGACCGGCTATATTGCCGCTATAGTTTAACGGTTGGGCTACCAAACGGACTCTGAATGCGATGAAACTTGGCAGGCGGTCTACTGACAACATAACAACACCGGACGCCAACTTTCATCCCATTCTGAGAATATTTTTCGACCACTTATAAAATACTATTACGGATGTGCCGCGGGCGCGTGCAACCGTGTCTGGGTTCAGAACGGACAATGGAAAGAACTGGGAGACCCGGACGAATGCAAGTTTGGAAAACATGATGATTCAATGCACATGATGACATGACAAGATGCAACACGCAAGCAAATGACAAGGAAACAATATCGAATAACTGGAAGACACCTGGCACAACGGTCTCGGGGTGTCACAACACTCCACCACTACAAGAGGATCTCGTCCCGAGATCTAGAATGGCACCGGAGGGAAACGGAAAAGGAAGAGAAAAGGTAAAACTAAATTGCTTTTTTGACAAATGAGTGAAACCAAAGAACCTTGCGAGGTTGAACAAATTGAAAGAAAGAATACAATGAAGATGAACAAAGTTGAAAACACTCCGTTAGAAAAGAGGAACAAGGAACATTACGAGAACCTTGTAGGTTGAAAAACATAAGAAAAAGGATTGCAATGGACAAGAAGTACATGCAAGCACTCCGGTTGAAACGAGATGTACAAGGAATGATAAAGATCAATTACTGCCACATTCCGGTTGGAAATGGAAGGTAAAGAATATGAGCTTGGCAAAATGAAAGCACTTGGATGAGACTCCGGTTAGAAGAGGAATGATAGACACAACACTTCGGTTAAATAAGATAGAGAAGGAATAAGAATGATATAATTTGGACAGCACTCCGACTGTAAATGGAAAGAATTGAACATGAACTTGACAAGATGAGAGTATACTTGATTAAATCAACAACACACTGACTCCTGAACTATTGAAAGAATGGCACAATGGGTAAGAAAGATTTCAGACAGCACTCTGGTTGAGAAGGGAGGTAAAACTTGACAAAATGGGAAGAACTTGAAAAGAGGGCACGACACTCCATTTAAATGGATAAGCATGAAAAGAACACGGTCCTCACACCACGAGATGATGAGAGAAGAGAGCAATATCACAATGCCTCCGGAAGAAATGAAAGAATGGAAAGGAATGAATGGAGGGAAACAAGATCTTGAGAGAGCACGCTTACAACAAATGCTAGAACAGAGTTGTTGGATTATCAACAACGAAAGGATAAGCTTGTTGTGGTCTTATGGAAAACTTCTCAAAATTATGAGGTGAAATTCTGCCACTAACAAAAAACAATAGATTGGATTGATATGAACAAGGAGACGAGAAACTTATTTCACCAGGAGGATGAATGAAGAACTTGGGTCATTTATAAGCACCATAAATAGCAACAATCCTTAGGGAAAGCTTTAGGTGAAATATAACGCAAGATAATTCCAATGAAGAGATTGATGGGTTGCAAAGGATCTCATGAACGAATTTAAAATAATGGGTTTACAATATGTCATTCCGGACAACTTGTGAATCATGAAACACCAAGCAATTGTCAAAAATGACGTAACACCACCTCAAAAGATAAGGTAGAATGAATTGCACTTCGGAATGCAAGATGAAGAATACTTGAGCTCCTTTGAAAAGAATCTCGATGAACGCTTCGAGAAGGAATTAAATCCTTGATGAGCCACCATGTAGAGCCTCCAAGAAGAAACTTCGGTAACAAAAGGATGATCAAACGAAAGGAAAGAGAAGTTGAAGACACAAGGTGAAACCTTGCGATGATTTAGATGGAGCTTCGCGATGAGATAATGCGGAAAAACTTGGAACTCCGGAAAAGAAAGATGAACAAATGGGATCAAGAATTTTGATGAACCTCGAGAATAAGAAATTGGATTCACTTGATGAAACAAGAATAAGAATTACATTATGCTTATCCTTCATCAACTTAAATTGATGACAAGCAACGGATTTGGCATACCACTTATTCTCGTAGAAAGGATTAAGATAGATATTGTGCAAACTTGGGAAGGTCTTCAACGAACCACCGGTAGGATTGAAACAACGAATAGAATAACATGAGAACATAGGAAGAGGAATCTTGAACAAACCACCGTAAGGGATGAAAATGAATGAAGAAAAGATAAGGAAACATCGGGAAGAATTAGAGAACGAATGAAGATACTTGAGGGAATTTGATACAAGAGAACGAAGAGATCACAAGCTGACTAGAGAATACTTGAACGATGCACCGGTAAGATTTGGAGAACGAGAGTTGAAAGCTGGAATGAATAATTCTGAGATGATGGGCTTCGGAGAATCAAACTGAAAAGACTCCCGAATTGCTCCGGATGGGTGACATGAATTCTCACAATCGAAAATAATTATGAGAGGATGGCCTCAAGCTAGAACCATGAATCTTCGAGAGAACGGACCAAGATTTAGAAGAAACACTTCTTTGGTCTTCAAAATATTGGAATGATGACGAGATATGGCACCATGAATTATTGAGGAATTCCGGAATGAAGAATAGAAAGGTTGAGCCAACGATGAAAAGAATTTGAATGCGATATTGGAGAAAGACATTTGATTGATGACAATTCATTCTTACATCAAACTTCGATTTGAATTTGAAAATCACTCCGGAAAGAATTAGAAGAGTCAGGTAAGATCCTGGGAAAAGACACGTGGGTTAGGGCACACTCAAGAGAAACACCGTTGAATGATTTAAACTGGTTGATTTAAATGGCTTGAATGAGATAACAACCTCGAATTAGTGTGAACGGATTGAGGATGGAAGCACGAATCTCCTGAGATATCCTCAGCACTCCGGAACAATTGAATTGCGAGCAGTGGATGATTAAGAGTTGCACCGGCATGAGAAAACATTTGAAACGAGGAAAAGGATGTGATCGAAAAAGCTTGACTTGAATCCACCGGAGAAGAAAGAGAACGAATAATGATGAACTTGAAGCTCTGTTAGTACCTTCCTGAGAATCACCAGATAAGAACATTGACGGAAAAGAATGAAGAGACCTCCGTCAATAAAAGGATACTTGAATAAGAAATCTGAGTCCTTGAAGAAAAAGGGTGGGAGGGTGGGAAAATAAAGGCAACTTGGGACGGATGAAACAAATAAGGTTGAGAAGACTTTGAGTTGATCTTGCGGATGTTAAAAATGATCGGATCCACTTGAAGAGAAACACGCCGGTTGAGAAGGATTGACATGACAATCTCGATTATCATGAAGGATTAGTATTCACATAGAAATATGAGAACACCGCTTAGGAAAAGTATGGAATCAACATTAGACTTCGAAGCAACTCGAATACCACAAACCAAAACAAAAACAAAGGATTGGCTTGCAAATTAAGCCGGAACAAACATATGATAGACCCCATATCGTATGATGTCTCTATTGGAAGGATATCCTACGTGATACTTGAATTCCCACTTATAAACTCCCGAAACTTTCTGGTTATACAATCAGGTGTTGGGGATACAGGGGAAGCATAATATCTCACCCAAACTAACAATTCCTACATCCAGCTGTATCCATCCTTCAACACATAACCAAGAAACCTTCGGAAATCATGTACCTCAACCTTTGAAAAGCATCCGTTATACGAGTTATGGAAACACTCCCGAACTCCCGCCCCAATACTGGGTGGCGTCGAGGTTATCTCACCAACAACTGCATAAAAGAGATTTTCGATGTCAGCGAAACTCAGGTATTCCAGAACTGGAACGATAAAATTGCGACGACAACACCTCGGAGCTCAACTCCCCGGGACACTGCCACAACCCCTAAATGTCAGGAGGCACCAAGAACAATGTTCTCGTCACAAGACTATCGGAACGATTCCAAGATACCCGCGTGATTCTAAATTTTTTTCGTGAAATTTGAGGAGAGAAAAGTCAAAACTTCTACGTCAGGAGGCCTCACCAGAGCGACGAAGGGACTGAGGAGTAAAAGAATCCTACTCTCCGATATATATATATAATCCTAAGACTCAAACATTTTGTTCTAGACTCAACAACGTTAGCGATTAAATCACGCAGGGGGCTCCTAAGTCGGGGATGGCTCTGATTACCAACTTGTAACACCCACAATGCGGCTATATCTCCCACGTGTCGAGGCACGACTTAGAGGCATAACCGCATGGTGGTTTAGTTGCAAGTGGGGTAATCTTCACACAATCCCATGTACTGAATAAGAATGGGATAAAGAGTTGGCTTACAATCGCCACTTCACACAAATACAAGTTAAACATACATCATCTAGAGTACAATCAAAGGTCCGACTACGGAACCAAAATAAAAGAAGACAACCCCAATTGCTAGATCCCTGATCGTCCCAACTGGCCTCCACTACTGATCAGCAGGAAACGAAACACAACAACGATCAAGGACTTCATCGAGCTCCCACCTGAGCTGGGTTGTGTCACCTGCACTGGTATCATCGGCACCTACAACTGTTTGGAAGTATCTGTGAGTCACGAGGACTCAGCAATCTCACACACGCGAGATCAAGACTATTTAAGCTTATGTGTAGGATAGGTTAAAGAGGTGGAGCTGCAACAAGCACTAAGAAAATATGGTGGCTAACATACGCAAATAAGAGTGAGAAGAGAAGCAACGCAGCGGTCGTGAAGCTAGAAGAGATCAAGAAGTGATCCTGAAACTACATACGCACAACCATAACACAAGAACCATGTTCACTTCCCGGACTCCACCGGAAATAGACCATCACGCCTACACACGCGGTTGATGCATTTTAATAAAGTTAATTGTCAAGTTCTCTACAACCGGACATTAACAAATTCCCATCTGCCACATAACCGCGGGCACGGCTTTCAAAAGTTTAAACCCTGTAGGGGTGTCCCAACTTAGCCCATCACAAGCTCTCACGGTCAACGAAGGATATTCCTTCTCCCGGGAAGACCCGATCAGTCTCGGAATCCCGGTTACAAGACATTTTGACAATGGTAAAACAAGACCAGCAAAGCCGCCCGATGTGCCGACAATCCCGATAGGAGTCGCACATATCTCGTTCTCAGGGAAACACCGGATGATACATCCTACGAGTAAAACCATCCCTAAAGTTTCCCCGAGGTGGCCCCGCAGGGGGCTCGGTTCGGACCAACACTTAGAGAAGCACTGGCCCGGGGGGGGGGGGGGTGTTAAAATAAAGATGACCCTCGGGAGCGCGACTCCCAAGGGAAAAGTAATAGGTTGTTAGGAAAATGTAAAACCAAGGTTGGGCCTTGCTAGAGGAGTTTTATTCAAAGCGAACTGTCAAGGGGTTCCCATAACACCCAACCGCGTAAGGAATGCAAAATCAAGGACCATAACACCGGTATGACGGAAACTAGGGCGGCAAGAGTGGGACAAAACACCAGGCATAAGGCCGAGCCTTCCACCCTTTACCAAGTATATAGATGCATTAATTAAAATAATAGATATTCTGATGTCCCAACATATCCATGTTCCAACATGGAACAAACTTCAGCTTCACCTGCAACTAGCAACGCTATAAGAGGGGCTGAGCAAAAGCGGTAACATAGCCAAACAACGGTTTGCTAGGAAGGTGGGTTAGAGGCTTGACATGGCAACATGGGAGGCATGATATAACAAGTGGTAGGTAGCGCGACATAGCAATAGAACGAACAACTAGCAAGCAAAGATAGAAGTGATTTCGAGGGTTTGGTCATCTTGCATGCAAAGTTCTCAGAGTTGTCATAAGCTTGATCCTCGAAAGCGTACTCAAAAGGTTCCTCATACATGAACTCGACTCCTAGCTCTACCCAAAGCAAGAACACAAGCAAAGGAACAACAATCAAACATGGTGCAATGCACAAGCAACATGATGTTAAACATGGCATGATATGCAAGATATGATATGCAATGCATATGCGTGCTCCGGAAGGAAAGAATGCTCAAGGAATCAAATTGGAAAACCAAATATGCCGCTAGAAAGATGAGATGATTTCGGTTGAAATCGATATAAAGATCACCGGAAACGGATGCATGGTTTGCAAATGGCGAGCACAACAAGAATGGTGCAAAACTGTGATTAACATCATGATGGCACTTAGAATGCAACAAGAAACTAAGCTACTGCACTCCAACATATCAGCAAGGCATATGGCAGTGATGTACAAGAGATGCTTGACAAAACACGAATACTGAGCTACGGCTAAATCACACTAGAACAGGGTCAAACAAGCATGGCAAAAGTGGAAAAGATATCAGCTTCACAGACTTGGTGAAAATACTAGCATGTCAAAAACAACATCAGGAAGCATTGTTTAGAGCAAGCAAACGACATGCTACAGGAACATATCGTGGCAAATAAAGGCATGGCATGATTCTACTAAATGCATAGAACAACAGTCCCTTACTGATCATCAGCCAAACAGGTACAGAAGCAATGATGGCACCGATATAAACATAGCAAGTTTTATTAAGAGTTTCAGACTTGGAAGAAAAACAGAGCATGACATAAACAGATTTATGATAGCAACTTTGCGAGCTCATGCCACTCACCACAAAGCATTGCATGAGAACACAAGCATACTAATAGTAATAATACATGTTCATGAAGCTAACCATGGCAAGATCAAGTTCATAGGGTATATGCATCACTAGCAACAACCATGACAATATTGATTAACATGTTAACAATCTGCCAGGAACATTTTATAGCAAAAGTAGAGCAAGAAAAAGACATGCTACAGTACTCTATAATTTCAACCAGGGGCATGAATGGATAAAGAATAACCACATGTTCAAAACATCCTTACTGAAGTAACTCAAAATAAGCATGGATCTCATGGTAGCATCAAGTTTACATGGCATCAAAATAACAGCAGGAAAAGGACTTAGCAAAATCCTAAGTCCCTGAAAACAGGAACATTACGGAGCCTAGTTTGCATGCTTGTGCTAGTCACCACATAGATCACAAAAATACAAGACTTGCACCCCTGTAAAGATGGCATTATGTAGTTCAAAACACATATAGACCGGATGCTCATATAATTGACACATCAAATGCAACAAAAATGACAAATCACCATGATATGATAAGAACCAGCAGCTAACATTTTATAGCACTCTTGCAACAATGAAAATGGCATGATAATTGGCAGTAACATGCATGGAAATGCTTCTACCATGAAGAGCCCAACGTGATGAACATTTTGACATATCATATGCATGAGTTGGAGCCATGGTCAACGAGATATGACATGATGAACAGGGCATACAAAATTACTGCCGGGAAAAGACTTAGAAGAATTTCAACCTCTCAGGAAAGTCAACAGGGCAGAGGGATCCAGGATGGTGCGGTACAGGACGGATCAGGGGCGTTTGGTTTGGGGGAGTGGTGGATCTCATCCCACTCCCCGGATACGGTGCCGGTGAGAGCTCCGGCGAGCTCTCTCGCGAGGAGGAGCTCGGCGACGGGCGTAGGACGACGGAGGAGGTCGAGGAAGGCGGCTCCGGGGCGCGGCCATGGTGGGCGGCGACGCCGGCGGAGTGGCGGCGAAGGCGGCGACCGGCATGCGACGGAGACGAGGCGGCAGGGTCCGGCGAGGTGCGGGCGGCGCGCGGTGGAGGTTGAGGCGACGCGCGGGCGGCTGCGTGCGGCAGCACGCGGGGCGGCGCCGGATGCGGGCGGCGGCGCATGGGCACGGCGGTGGCTGGCGGCGCCCGACGGCGGGCGTGCGGGGTGGCGTGGCCGGACGGCGGGGCGCGGGCGGCTTCGGGCGAATGGGCCCGCGGGCGGCGGTGGCGGGCGGCTTGGGCCCGGGCGGGTCCGCGATGGGCCGCGCGGTGGTGGGACGGCGGCGGGTGATGTGGCGTGCTGTGGATGGACGAGGGGGCGGCAGCGGACACGTCCGGTGGCGGTGCGAACATGTCCGGCGGCGGGAGGAGGAAGAAGGTAGGGTTAGACCGCGAATTTCGGGGAGGGGCACACACACACACACACACACACACACACACATATATATATATATATATATAGGTAGAAGGAGGTAGGAGTGTCCAAATGAGGTGCGGTTTTCGCCCACACAATCGTGATCCGATGACGGAGAACATGGAGGTTGTTTAGATGGGTTATTGGGCTGTTTGAAGGGGTGTTGGGCTGCAACACACAAGGGGCTTTTGTGGTTGCCCGGTTAACCGTTGGGGGATCAAACGGTCTCCAAATGGAACGAAATTTGATAGGCGGTCTACCGGTAGTGTACCAAGGCCACTTGACAAATCTCGTCCCATTCCGAGAACGTTTAACTCCCGCTCACGAAAAGATACAAGAGGGGTGCGCCGGGTGCATGTGGGAGTGTCGGATTGCGAAACGGACAACGGGGAAAATGCTCGGATGCATGAGACGAATACGAATGCAAATGAGATGCACATGATGACATGATATGAAATGCATGACATGAACAAAATGCAAAACGAAGAGAAAAACCAAACCACGAAGGGAATATCATATCGCATCTCTGGAGAAGGCACGAGTCGGAGTAACAAATATGGAAAGTTACATCCGGGGTGTTACAACACTCCACCACTATGAGAGGATCTCGTCCTGGGATCTAAGATGGCACCAGAGAGAAACAGAAGAGAAAGAGGAGAGGTAAAACTAAGTTGCTTCTTTGACAAACGAGTGAAACCAAAGAACCTTGAGAGGTTGAACCATTTTGAGAAAAGAATACAACGGAGATGATAAAAGTTGGAAACACTCCGTTAGAAAAAAGCAACAAGGAAGAACGAATTTGGATAGCACTCCGGTTGAAAAGAGATGCAAGACTTGATAAGATGAAAAGAACTTGAGCAGAGGGCACAACACTCCGGTTAAATGGATAAGCATGAAAAGAACATGATCCTCACAAATCGAGATGATGAGTGAAGAGAGCAACATCACAATGCCTCCGGAAGAAAGAATAGAAGATAGATCATTGGAATGAAAGAATGGAGAAGAAAATGCCAACTTCTGCCACAAAAGAGCTTGGAGAGCACCCTTCCAAGAAGGTTATAACGGGGTTGTTGGAAAAACCAACAACAAAACGAATAAACTTGTAGTGGGCTTATGGAGAACTTCTCAAAATTGAGGCAAAATTCCGCCACTACGGAAACAAAAGATTGGATTGATATCAACAAGGAGACGAGAAACTTATTTCACCGGGATGATAAATGAAGAACTTGGGTCATTTATGAGCACCATTAATAGAAAAATTCTTAGGGAAAGCTTAAGGTGAAGTATAACCCAAGATAACTCCAATGAAGAGATTGATGGGTTGCAAAGGATCTCATGAACGAACTGAAAAATGATGGGTTTAAAATATGTCATTCTGATAACTTGTTGAACATGAAACTCGAAGGGAAATTGTCAAGAATGACATAACACCACCTCAAAAGATGAGATATGAAAGAATTGCACTTCGGATTGCAAGATGAAGAATGCTTGACATCCTCAAAACAAAACATGTGTTGAGCACCATGTTTATCTTTGAGTATAGCTTGGCGGGTCATGACTTCAAGAGAGATCTTGAAGAACAATTGAAGAATGAACAGAATCCTTCACGAGCCATCATGTTGATCCTCCATGAAGAACTCCGGTAATAAAAGAATGATCAAAAGAAGTGAAGGATGAAAATAATAATATTGAAGCCTTGCAATGATTGGATGGAGCTTTGCGACGAGATAAAGTGGAAACTTGGAACTCCGGAAGAAAAGATAAAGCATCTACAACCGAGAATGTGATATGATGAACCACTCCGAAAAGAAAAAAAATAGATCACTTGGATGAAACAATAATAAGAATTACGTTATGCGTATCCTTCACCAATTAAATTGATGACAAGCAACGGATTTGGCATACTACTTATTCTCGTAGAAAGGACTAAGAGAGATATAGCGCAAACTTGGGAAAGTCTTCAAGGTACCACCCGTAGAATTTAAAAACAAACAAAGAAAAGATAACAAAACACCGGGAAGAATTAGAAAATGAATGAAGATACTTGAGAGAATTTAGATGCAAGTGAACGAAGAGATCCCAAGCTGATTAGAGAATACTTGAATGATGCACCGGTATGATTTGGAGAACGAGAACTGAAAGCTGGAATGAATAATTCTGAGATGATGGTCCCTGGAGAATCAAACTGAAAAGACTCCTGAATTGCTTCGGATGGGTGAAAAGAATTCTCACAATCAGAAATAATTATGAGAGGATGGCATCAAGCTTGAACCATGAATCTTTGAAAGAACGGGTAAGGATTTAAAAGGAGCTCTTCTTCGGTCTTTAAAATTCGAGAATGACAACGAGAAACACCACCATGATTTGTTGAGGCACTCCGGAATGAAAATTAGAATGGTTGAACCAATGATGAAAAGAATGTGAAAGATCTTGGAGAAGGCATTTGACTGATGATAACTCATTCTCACGTCAAACATGGAAAAGAATTTGGGAGTAACTCCGGGAAGATTAGAAGAGTCAGGTAAGATCCTAGGAAAATACCTATAGGTTAGGGCCCACTCAAAAGAAACACCGTTGAACGAATACTTGAAAGGGAGATTGCACCGGTTTAATTAAATGACTTGAATGAGATAACAACCTCGAAATAGGTTGAACGGATCTTGAATGAAAATACGAGCCTTCTGAGATATCTTCAACACTCCAAAACACACGAATAGTGAGAAGTGAATGATTAAGAGGTGCACCGGCATGAGAAAACATTTGAATGAGGAAAATAATATGATCAACACCGAAAGATTGCATTGAAAACACCGGGGAAGATAAGAGAACAGAGAATGATAAACTTGAAGATTCCTTTAGCATCTTCATGAGAATCACCGGATAAGAACACTGAAAGAAAGGAATGAAGAGACTTCACATCCATAAGATGGATACTTGATTAAGAAATCCAAGTCCTTGAAGAAAAAAGGGTGGGAGGGCGGGAAAACAAAGGCAACTTGGGACGGATGAGACAAACACCGATGAGAAAACTTAGAGTTGATATCGTAGATGTTGAAATGATCGGATCCCCTTGAAGAGAAACACACCGGTCCAAAAGAAATTGAGATGGCAAACTCGAAGATCAAGAAGGATTTGTATTCACATAGGAATATGAGAACATTGCTTAGGAAAGGTATGGAATCAACATTTGACTTCGAAGCAACTTGAATACCACAACAAAAACAAAAACAAAGGATTGTCTTGCAAAATAAGCCGGAACAAACATACGATAGACCCCATATCGTATCATGTGTCTGTTGGAAATATATTCTAGGAGCTACTTGAATTCCCACCTATAAACTCCCGAAACTTTCTGGTTACGCAATCAGGTGTTGGGGATACAGGGGAAGCATAATATCTCACCCAAACTAACAATTCCTACATCCAGCTGTATCCATCCTTCAACACGTAACCAAGAAACCTTTAGAAACCGTGTACCTCAACCTTTGAAAAAGCATCCTTATAGGAGTTATGGCAATACTCCCGAACTCCCGCCCCAGTACTGGGTGGCGTCGAGGTTATCTCACCAACAACTGCATAAAGGAGATTTTCGATGTCGGCGAACTCAGGTAATCCAGAACTGCAACGATAAAATTGGGACGACAACACCTCGGAGCTCAACTCCTCGGGACACTGCCACAACCCCTAAATGTCAGGAGGCACCAAGAACAATGTTCTCATCACAAGACTATCGGAACGATTCCAAGATACCCGCGTGATCCTAAAAAAATTCATGAAATTTGAGGAGAGAAAAGTCAAAACTTCTATGTCAGGAGGCCTCACCAGAGCGATGAAGGGACCGAGGATTAAAAAGAATCCTACACTCCGATATATATATAATCCTAAGACTCAAAACATTTTGTTCTAGACTCGACAACGTCAGCGATTCGATCAAGCAGGGGCTCCTAAGTCGGGGATGGCTCTGATACCAACTTGTAACACCCACGATGCGGCTATATCTCCCACGTGTCGAGGCACGACTTAGAGGCATAACCGCATTGTGGTTTTGTCACAAAAGGGGTAATCTTCACACATTCCCATGTACTGAATAAGAAAGGGACAAAGAGTTGTCTTACACTCGCCACTTCACACAAATAACAAGTTAAACATACATCATCCAGAGTACAATCAAGGTCCGACTACGGAACCAAAATAAAAGAAATCAACACCAAATGCTAGATTCACGATTGTCCCAACTGGGATCCACTACTGATCAACCGGAGAAGACATAAAACATCGATCAAGATCTTCATCAAGCTCCCACTTGAGCTTGGTTGCATCACCTGCACTGGTATCATTGGCACCTGCAACTTTTTGCAAGTATTTGTGAGTCACGAGGACTCAGCAATCTCACACCCGCGAGATCAAGACTATTTAAGCTTATGGGTAGGAAAAAGGTAGTGAGGTGGAGCTGCAACAAACACTAAGCATGTATGGTGATTAACATACGCAAATATGAGAGAGAAGAGAAGCAACGCAACGGTCGAGAAGC
Organism: Triticum urartu; assembly: GCF_056163025.1. NCBI lineage: Eukaryota > Viridiplantae > Streptophyta > Magnoliopsida > Poales > Poaceae > Triticum > Triticum urartu. Next base: position 355,026,295 of record NC_141876.1, on the reverse strand, counting down.
TAGAAGTGATCCTGAAAACTACTTATGTTCAAGCATAACACAAGAACCGTGTTCACTTCCCAGACTCCGCCGAAAAGAGACCATCACGACTACACAGGCGGTTGATGCATTTTAAGTAAGTCAAGTGTCAAGTTCTCTATAATCGGATATTAACAAATTCCTGTCTGCCACATAACCGCGGGCACGGCTCTCTAAAGTTGTAGGGGTGTCCCAACTTAGCCAATCACAAGCTCTCACGGCCAATGAAGGATATTCCTTCTCCCGGGAAGACCCGATCAGTCTTGGAATCCCGGTTACAAGACATTTCGACAATGCTAAAACAAGACTAGCAAAGCCGCCCGATGTGCCGACAATCCTGATAGGAGCTGCACATATCTCGTTCTCAGGGCAACACCGGATGAGACATCGTACGAGTAAAACCAACCCTCAAGTTTCCCCGAGGTGGCCCCGCAGTCTACTCAGTTCGGACCAACACTTAGAGAAGCACTGGCCTAAGGGGGGTTAAAATAAAGATGACCCTCGGGAGCGCGACTCCCAAGGGAAAAGTAATAGGTTGTTAGGAAAATGTAAAACCAAGGTTGGGCCTTGCTAGACGAGTTTTATTCAAAGCAAACTGTCACGGGGTTCCCATAACACCCAACCGCGTAAGGAACACAAAATCAAGGAACATAACACCAGTATGACGGAAACTAGGGCGGCAAGAGTGGAACAAAACACTAGGCATAAGACCGAGCCTTCCACCCTTTACCAAGTATATAGGTGCATTAATTAAAATAATAGATATTGTGATGTCCCAACATATCCATGTTCCAACATGGAACAAACTTCAGCTTCACCTGCAACTAGCAAGGCTATAAGAAGGGCTGAGCAAAAGCGGTAACATAGCCAAAGAACGGTTTGCTAGGAAGGTGGGTTAGAGGCTTGACATAGCAACATGGGAGGCATGATATAACAAGTGTTAGGTAGCACGACATAGCGATAGAATGAACAACTAGCAAGCAAAGATAGAAGTGATTTCGAGGGTATGGTCATCTTGCCTGCAAAGTTCTCAAAGTTGTTGAAAGCTTGATCCTCGAAAGCGTACTCAACAGGTTCCTCGTACACGAACTTGACTCCCGGCTCTACCCAAAGCAAGAACACAAGCAAAGGCATAACAATCAAACACGGTGCAATGCACAAGCAACATGATGCGAAACATGGCATGATATGCAAGATATGATATGAAATGCATATGCGTGCTCCGGAAGGAAAGAATGACCAAGGCATCAACTTGGCAAACCAAGTATGCCACTGGAAGGATGAGATGATTTCGGTTGAAATTGATATAAAGATCACCGGAAACGGATGCACGGTTTGCAAATGGCGGGCACAACAAGAATGGTGCAAAACTGTGATTAACAACATGATGGCACTTAGAGTGCAACAAGAAACGAAGCTACTTCACTCCAACATATCAACAAGGCATATGGCAGTGATGTACAAGAGATGCTTGACAAAACATGAACACTGAGATATGGCTAAATCACACAAGAATAGGTTCAAACAAGCATGGCAAAAGTGCAGAAGATATCAGCTTCACAGACTTGGTGAAAATACTAGCATGTCAAAAATAACATCAGGAAGCACTGTTTAGAGCAAGCAAACGACATGCTACAGGAACATATCATGGCAAATAAAGGCATGGAATGATTCTACTAAATGCATAGAATAAAAGTCCCTTACTGATCATGAGCAAAAAAGGGACAGAAGATATGATGGCACCCATGTAAACATAGCAAGTTTTATTAACAGTTTCAGACTTAGAAGAAAAACATAGCATGGCATAAACAGATTTGTGGTAGCAACTTTGCGAGCTCATGACACTCACCACAAAGCATTTCGTGACAACACAAGCATACCAACAGTAAGAAGACATGTTTGTGAGGCCAACCATAGCAATATAAAGTTAATAGGGTACATGCATCTCTAGCAACAACCATGGCAATATCGATTAACATGTTAACAATCTGCCAGGAACATTTTATAGCAAACGTAGAGCAAGAAAAAGACATGCTAAGGCACTCGATAATTGCAACCAGGGGCATGAATGGATAGAGGATAACCACATATTCAAAACAACCTTACTGAAGTAACTCAAAATAAGCATGGATCTCATGGTAGCATCAAGTTTACATGGCATCAAAATAACAGCAGGAAAATGACTTTGCAAAATCCTAAGTCCGTGAAAACAACAACATTACGGAGCCTAGTTTGCATGCTTGTGCTAGTCACCACATAGATCACAAAAATACAAGACTTGCACCCCTGTAAAGATGGCATGATGTAGTTCAAAACACATGTAGACCTCATGCTCATATAATGCACACATCAAATGCAACAAAAATGACAAATCACCATGATCTAATAAGAACCAGCAACTAACATTTTCTAGCACTCTTGCAACATTGAAAATGGCATCATAATGGGCAGTAACATGCATCGAAATGCTTCTAACATGAAGAGCTCAACGAGATGAAGATTTTGACATATCGTATGCATGAGTTGGAGCCACGGCCAACGAGATATGACATGATAACAGGGCATAAAAAATACTACCGGGAAAAGATAGAAGAATTTCAACCTCTTAGGAAAGTCAACAGGACGGAGGGTTCCGGGATGGTGCAGTACAGGACGGATGCGGGGCGTTTGGTTCGGGGGAGTGGTGGATCTCATCCCACTCCCCGGATCCGGCACCGGCGAGAGCTCCGGCGAGATCTCCGGCGAGGAGGAGCTCGACGACGGGCGTAGGACAGCGGAGGAGGTCGAGGAAGGTGGCTCTGGGGCACGGCCATGGTGGGCGGCTATGCCGGCGGAGTGGCGGCAAAGGCGGCGAGCGGCATGCGGCGAAGACGAGGCGGCGAGGTCTGGCGTGTGGTGGCGAGGTGCGGGCGGCGCGCGGTGAAGGAGGAGGCGGCGCGTGTGCGGCGGCGTGCGGCAGTGCGCGGGGCGGCGCTGGATGCAGGCGGCGGCGCGCGGGCATGGCAGTGGCCGGCGGCGGCCGACGGCGGGCGGGCGGGGCGGCATGGCTGGACGGCGAGGCGTAGGCGGCTTCGGGCGGATGCGCCCGCGGGCGGCGGCGGCGGGCGGTTCGGGCCCGGGCAGGCCGTGCGGTGGTGGGACGGTGGCGGGTGACGTGGTGTGCTGTGGATGGACGAGGGGGCGGTGGCGGACACGTCCGGTGGCGGCGCGGACATGTCCGGTGGCGGGAGGAGGAAGAAGCTAGGGTTAGAACGCGAATTTCGGGGAGGGGGGCACATATATATAGGTAGAAGGAGGTAGGAGTGTCCAAATGAGGTGCGGTTTTCTCCCACACGATCATGATCCGATGACGAAGAACATGGAGGTGGTTTAGATGGGTTATTGGGCTGTTTGAAGGGGTGTTGGGCTGCAACACACAAGGGGCTTTTGCGGTTGCCCGGTTAACCGTCGGGGGATCAAACGGTCTCCAAATGGAACGAAATTTGACAGGCGGTCTACCGGTGGTGTACCAAGGCGACTTGAAAAATCTCGGCCCATTCCAAGAACGTTTAACTCCCTCTCATGAAAAGAGACAATAGGGGTGCGCCGGGTGCATGTGGGAGTGGCGGATTGCGAAACGGACAATGAGGAAAATGCTCGGATGCATGAGACGAATACGAATGCAAATGAGATGCACATGATGACATGATATGAAATGCATGACATGAACAAAATGCAAAACGAAGACGAAAACCCAACCACGAAGGGAATATCATATCCCATCTCCGGAAAAGGCAAGAGTTGAAGTTACCAATATGGAAAGTTACATCCGGGGTGTTACCACGTCGGGGACGGGCCGGAGTAGCGGTTGGGACGATGAGATGTGAGCGGACGAACGAAGAAGGCGGTGACAGCGGCGGCTAGGTGACACCCTGGCTCGAGCAGGTTCCCTGAATGAAAGAAGCCAAATGCGGTGATCCTCCTGGACGTCTTCCCGTGAGATGCCGACGACGGTGGCCGCGACAACGACGAGGGGGCAGCAGTCACCGCGATCTAATGAGTTCAAATCGAACTAGAGGGGAAAGGAAACAATGGGGATTTGGGTGCTAGGGTTCCATGGAGGGAGAGAGGGGCGCCCAACGACTTGTAGGCGATGGGGGACGCCGCGGATGCGCGCCACGAGGCTGGGGCACCATGGAGGATGGTCGCCACGTCTTCTGCCTTCCCTGTAGTGGAGGTGGGAGGTGACCCACAGTTGGGCTGGGCCTCGCTCTGCACTTGAGGTCCAACCCAACAGTAGATAGGTTTCCCATTTTTTGCTTTATTTCTTTTTCTATTACTGTTTTGTAACCATTTGAGATACCCAATGAATTTTGCTAAATATGAAACTTAGCACATAATTTAATGCATTATGGTGGGGTGGCACAAAATGTTTGGAGTCAAATGGAGTGATTCAAATTTGTATTTGAATTTAAAATGTGTTTAATTAAACCCGCTTATCCACTAAAATATTTCTAGGGGCAATTTGAAAATGCATTTAATGTTGGATCCTCTTTGACAAATACTAGGGGATTATTTATATCATTGTAAAAAAATGACACATTGAAGAAAAGTTTTCCCACTTGCAAATTTAGATTAGAACTTGACATAGGCTTTAACCAGGAGATATTAAGTTTAACAAAAAAGGAAGACATGGCATCATTAGATAGGGATTCACTATAGCATAATTATTGGGGCGTTACACTTGGCCAATTGCACCGCGGCTAATTGTGTCTAGTTTGCAGCACACCAGCTCAAGGGTGTGGCCGCAGATTGGTGGGAGAATTATTGTGAAGCACATGAGGATGCTCAAGCTATCACTTGGAATGAGTTTGTAGATGCTTTTGCACCGCCCATATTCCCTCGGGCATCATGGAGCTAAAGAGGTATGAGTTTCGAGCTCTTACTCAAGGAAAGATGACACTGTCTGAATATCTGAGTCGTTTCACGCAGCTGGCACATTATGGAAGGGAAGATATTCCAACTGAAGCTGGCAAGACTGCCAAGTTTTTGAAGGGGCTGAACCCTGGATTGAAGGACAAGCTGGTATCTCATGATTTTCCTACCTTTCAAGCGCTTGTCAACAAGGCTATACTCCAGGAGAACTCTAGGAGGGAGCTAGAGGAACACCACAAGCGTAGAGCACCACAGAGTCACCATGGGGCAGGTAGCTCATGACAGATGATTGGTCATCATCCTGGCTATCGTGCACCATATGTCAAGCCATCAAGGACCAATAACACATTTCAGCCCAATGCATATAAGACTCCACGAGCTGAAGTGGGAGGTAATCATGCTAACACACCTAGAAAGGCATGCCTCAGTTGTGGGCAAGAGGGGCACTTTGTTGTTGCATGTCCCAATAAGAACATCGGTCCTACTCAAGTGAAGTTCAACTTGGGTTCTACAGCCTAGACACTCGCGGCAGGACGTGGTTGAGGCATTCTTAATACACCCGGGAGTGCACCTCATGCACCAGGACGTGGTAGGGTCAATCATTCACCATCGAGCAAGATCAAGAGTCACCAGATGTTGTTCTTAGTATGTTCCCCATTAACTCGTATTATGGTTCAATACTTTTTGATACTGGAACTTCTCATTCGTTCATTTCAAGTAGTTTTGCTGAAAAACATCATTTTCGAACTGAGGGTTTGAACTTGCAAATGGTAGTGCAATCACCTAGGGGTATTCGAAGGACTACGCAGAAGTGTCATAAAGTGGTCATAGATATAGGAGTAGAGTTCCTAGCAAATCTCATCCTTATAGACTCCAAAGGCTTGGATATCATTTTAGGAATGAATTGGTTAAGAAAACATAAGGCATTTGTAGATTGTGCTAGGACATCTATTACTTTAACTAGCGCTGAAGGGGCCGTTGTGGAATACCAAGCTAGGATTGCACCTCAACCTGAGGTTTTCTGCATGATGAACAAAGTGAAGGAGTTAATAGTTGAGGACGTTCGAGTAGTGCATGATTATGCAGATGTCTTCCCAGATGAATTGCTTGGATTGCCACCAAACCGTGAGATTGAGTTTGTCTTTGAGTTAATACTAGGCACCGCCCCTATTGCAAAGAGACCATATAAGATGACAATGAATGAATTAGCTGAGTTGAAGAAGCATATTCAAGAGCTAGAAGAGACGGGTTATATTAGGCCAAGCACATCACCATGGGGTGCACCTGTGCTATTTGTGAAAAAGAAAGATGGTAGCATGCGTATGTGTGTGGATTACCGAGCACTGTGCAACAACTATTAAGAATAAGTATCCCTTCCTGAGGATTAATGACTTATTTGAACAGTTGAAGGGAGCATGTGTGTTTTCCAAAATAGATCTTAGATCAGGATACCACCAGTTGAAGATTCACCCACAAGATGTTCCAAAGACTGCCTTTGTTACTCGATATGGTCTCTATGAGTTTTTGGTAATGTCATTTGGACTTACAAATGCACCGGCTTACTTCATGTATCTTATGGATAGGGTATTCATGGATTGCCTATATAAGTTTGTTGTAGTGTTCATCGATGATTGTCGCAGGAAACCACGGCCACCTATGGGACCAGGAGGCCCCTTGATGGTTCGGTAGGGGGACGTCGCGTTGCACAAAGAGCAGATGAGCGTGGGGCAGCACGGCAGAGATCACATAGGCAGTTTTACCAAGGTTCGGGCCGCCGTGAGGTATAAAATCCTACTCCTACTTTGGTGGATTGATGGTGGAAAGGTGGTGGTGAAGCGTAGTACACTCGCCCGGCAAGGGTTGCCTCAGGGCGATGGTGACTACGCGCGTATGGGGGTGTGAGTTATCCAACCTTCTAACCCTTTCTATGGTTCCCATGGGCCTCCTTTTATAGATCAAGGGGTTACCACAATGGCAAAGTAGTCATTACGCACTGAAAATATAGCAAACAGTGCTATCATACCTAACTCTGCGGGCTGATAGGGCGCATTAAATGCACCACTCAATGTCACGTCGTTGGTTGCCCGGCAAGGCTTGCCGGGCTATCTTGCTAGCTCTGCGCCTGCTCGCTTGACACGTCGCAAGACGGGTGTTGTTTGTGGGTTTGTCCTGTAGGGAGAGGCTGCCATGTGACGAATGACTGCCACTCAATCATCTTGCGGCTTGACACCACACTGATCGATGACGTGAGTCATGGTGGAATGCTTGGTGAGGTGGTCTTGACTCCGTGAGCCCCGGCAGGCCCTGCCGGGACGCTTTGGCTGTCTGCTTCTAAGTGTGGCCTTACCCCTTGCCAGGCTCGCCTGCCCGGCAAGGCAGATCTTTCTTTTGGCATTGTATTAATTCTCTGGCTTGGTCTGGTACTTCGATCTTGTTCCCGTGCCTGTGCATAGTTTGGGCAACAGACCCAGGGTTTGTTGCACCGACAGAAGCCCCCGGGCCTGCCCCGAACGCGCTGCCGAGCGTCTCCGGGGTAGGGCCTAATAAGTGCACAAGCAGGGTTGCTGAAGAGGCTGGTCTCTTGAGGACTTCTTTGCTTCTTCATTAGTCTTGATTCTGGGCCAGTTTCCGGTTTCTTCGCGTGCCGTGTAAAGCCAATAGTGGTGGGGCCGCTCCAGTAATGGCCCATGAATGACTTTAACGCATGGGGTAGAAACTGCCAATTCACTCTTCCCACCACGCCCTTATCTTTAGCCATGTATGTTGCATGCATCATGCGGGGTAGGTAACGGAGGCATGTGGCGAGGGAGAGCATCAAGGTGAGGTCCCGGTCGTCTTGAATTGGCGGAGGAGGACAGTGGTTGCCTGTTGATGGAGCGGCTCCCCTCCTCGCCCCGCCTATAAAAGGGAAGGGCAGAGGAGGGTAGAGTCACTCATCCTCGCATTCCTCCTCCTCTGTCTTCCGCTTCTTGTTAGATATGTTGGAGGAGAGAGCCTGGGGCCAGCCCCTGGGCTCTAGGTTGGGGCAAGTGTTGCTAAATGCTGGTGCTGACGCTCGGGGAGTGAGCCTGGTCCATGCTGTGGCGAACCTCTTGGTTCCTTCGAGGCTCGGACGGGAGGCGGGGCTGGAGAGCATTGGTAATCCCAGCACAGCCCCTCCCGGAAGTCTTGGGGCTGATGTCGATGAGAGGCGCGCATTCCTGCCCGCCAAGGTGGGGAGTGGTGTGCCTCAAACCCCCTTGCCGTCTCCCCGGGGAAGGTACTGGACTGGAGTCTTGGCGCTTCTTGGGAGCAGTGGCGGTGAGGAGAAAATGAGGGAAGACGGAGAAGGCGGGTGGCAGGGGGTCAGGTCGGAGTACGATGGCGTGGATGCTTTCGCCTCCGACCGGCGACCTGTCGCCTCGTCTTCGCACTCTTCCCCTCCCTCCCCGGCATCATCATCACCAGCCTCCTAGGGTGATAGCTAGGGAGGGATTTCCTCTTGGCGCCTTCGCCTCCCCACCAGCAGTCTTCCAACTGAGCTTTGCTGGCTCTGGAGGTGGTGACCAGAGGGTGCCGCCCTGTCCTCCGTACTCCTCCTTCGCAGCCTCGCCACTCCCGGTCTTGTCAGGCCGCGCCAAGCGGGTCCTGACGGGACCAGGGTGGGCTCCTACTTGGGCGCCCCTTTTCCCGTCTTTTCCTCCTTTCGCCGCAGTGCCTGAAGGAGGGAAAACAAAAAGAGGGGGTTACGAGGCACTTATCTTTTTTTTTTCAATCTTAAACCTGTCGGCACTTGACAAATTTTAATTCAAATAATGTAATCTCTCAAGACCATGTTTGTGTTCTGTAATGCTTGTACTTGTATCAGCATATTAATGAAAAAGATGAACCTTGCCGAGAACCCGTGCATGTGTATGTCCATGCAGAGGCGAGATGCCTCTTTAATGTAAATAAACGAGTTTTCCCCGGCAGGCTATCCTGCCGGCACCCTTTTTGTCTGCCGGAGAGCTACATCTACCGGGTAACAAACAAAGGGACCAACCCCCACCAACTTCTTTTTACCAAAGGCCACTTCGGCCATCCTGATAGAAGCAATGTTCGAGTCAGGGATGGGAGGACCTAAGTCTCAAAAGAGTGGCGAGGCTTTCTTATGCACAAGTTATAGCCTTACATAACACTAATGGACATGAGGTAAAACTTATCTCTCTGGCTTGCCGGGGATCGTAGTGCCGAGCAATCTTCTCAACTCCTTGTCGAAGCCAAATTCACGGCAGGAACATGTAGCTTCATGCAGATGAGAATGAATGATGTATGCGATCCTATCTATATGCATATGAATTCTCATGAAATGCTTATGCAGTGATCTTGGAATGCTTATGCATGCATGCAATCTTGGTCAGGGCCCCCCACAACGCTTCTTTATTTTATCTTGCATGGGGTCATCACCCTGACTTTGTACAAGGGGTTACATGCAGCTGAGGCAGGGCCTGTACAAAAGGGTGGCTGTCGGGCAGGGCCCGACAGCCGCGCCTTACAGGTAGAACTTGTGGAGATGCTCAATATTCCATGAGTTTTGCAACTGAGTGCTATCTCCGGTCTCCAGATGGACTGCGCCAGGTCTGGTGACTCGTACTACTCAGTATGGGCCTACCCACTTCGGTGACAACTTGTTTGTACCCTTGGCAGACTGAATGCACCTAAGGACAAGGTCGCCTTCCTCAAAACACCCGGGTGTGAACCCTGCGGCTATGATAGCGACGCAGGGCTTGCTGCTAGCGTGCAGCATGCGTAGCATCCCGGAGACGGTTCTCCTCGAGTAGCACAGCGTCGTCACGCCGGTGCTGATCTTGGGCTACTTCATTGTAGGCAAGCACTAGATGTGACGCGTAAATGAGTTCTGTGGAGATAACTGCTTCTGCCCCGTAGACCAGGGAGAAGGGAGTCTGCCCGGTAGCTTGGTTTGGTGTTGTCCTAAGGGACCAGAGAACTACTGACAGCTCCTCGATCCACTGCCTGCCGTACTTCTACAACGTATCAAAAGTTCTTGTCTTGAGTCCGCGCAATACTTCAGCATTCGCCCTCTCAGCTTGTCCATTGCTTCGGGGGTGTGCCATAGAGGCAAATGAGATCTTGCATCTGAGGGCCTAAACATATTGCATGAAGGCGCGGCTCGTGAACTGGGTGCGGTTGTCGGTAATGATCCTTGCCGGAACTCCAAAACAACACATCAGATCTTTCAAGAACTTGATAGCTGACTGAGCAATCACCTTTCTCACGACAGTCACTTCCGGTCACTGTGTAAACTTGTCGATGGTGACGAACAAGAATTCAAAGCCCCCGATTGCTCTGGGGAAAGGGCCGGTGATATCTAGCCCCCAGACCGAAAATGGCCATGATAGAGGGATTGTTTGAAGAGCTTGGGCAGGCAGGTGGGTTTTCTTGGAATGGAACTGACAGGCTTCACATTTCATGACTAGCTCGATCGCATCTTGGAGGGATGTGGGCCAATAGAATCCTTGTAGGAATGCTTTCCCAACTAATGCCCTTGATCCAATGTGGGAGCCGCACATTCCTCTATGGATCTCGGCCAGCAGTTCCTTTCCTTCTTCCCGGCAAACACACCTAAATTTCACACCATTGGGCCTCCTTCTGTATAGAGTGTCATCGACAAACTGATACATACTGCCCTTGCTACCTCTTGAGCATTGCGTTGGTTTTCCCTTGAAGAGGAAAGGGTGGTGCAGTAAAGCAGCATAAGTATTTCCCTCGGTTTTTGAGAACCAAGGTATCAATCTAGTAGGAGACCACGCGTGAGTCACCTCGAACCTACACACACAAATAAGAACCTCGCAACCAACATGATAAAGGGGTTGTCAATCCCTTCATGGCCACTTGCAAGAGTGAGATCTGATAGAGATGATAATAATAAGATAAGTATTTTTGGTATTTTTATGATATAGATTGAAAGTAAAGATTGCAAAATAAAGTAGATTGGAAACTTGTATGATGGAAAATAGACCCATGGGCCATAGGTTTCACTAGTGGCTTCATTCAAGATAGCATAAGTATTACGCTGGGTGAAGAAATTACTGTCGAGCAATTGATAGAAAAGCGAATAATTATGAGAATATCTAGGTATGATCATGTATATAGGCATCACGTCCGTGACAAGTAGACCGAAACGATTCTGCATCTACTACTATTACTCCACACGTCGACCGCTATCCAACATGCATCTAGAGTATTAAGTTCATAAGAACAGAGTAATTGTAACATCCCAAATTTTCAATTTGGAATGTTATACATTAGATCATCATTGCATATTATATTTTATTGCATTTTTGGCTTGATCCTAGAAATTCTACGCAACTCAAGGACCTACGGAGAGAGTTGGGGATTTCATTATTTTCATATTCGAGTTTTCTCGAATTTTGGAAAGCGGATCGTTTGATTTTAATTATTTTCTCTTCGATTATTTCTTTTATAAAAATAAAAGAGAGAGGATAAAATGAGTTCCTCAAAATAGATAAATATTGAAGATTTAATATTAAAATCAAATAAGATTTTTATTTGGAGTTTTATCGTTATTTTATTTGAATTAGGAAAAAAATGCGTTTTTCAAAATTGCATTCTAGGCCCAAATAAATGTTCACCTTGTCCGGCTTATTTTTAGAGGACGGGGAAAATTTATTTCAAAATTTTTAGGGTCTGTTTAGTATTTCTTTCCTTTCTTTTTCCGCACATCGAAATTATTTCAAAAAAAAGTGATCCTACTCCGCGCCGTACCCGAGCGGGACTCCGCCCGGGGGGGCCTTTTTAAGCCGCCGCCGCCCGAAACCCTAACCATAGCCCGCCGCCCGCCGCCGCCGCCCGCGCCGCGCCGACGCCGTGCCGCGCCGCTGCCTCCGCCGCCCGCCACTGCCGCCGCCGCACCGGAGCCGCCCCGCCGTCGCCGGATCCCGCCGGACCCTGCCGGACCCGAGGTTGCCGCCTCTGTTTTCATGAGAAAACCGTTTGGTTCTTTTCGAAACCCTAGATCCATTTTTTAGATCCGCTTCGGTTTATATTTTTCGGTTTAGTTATTTAACGAACGCCCGTTTTTACGTTGGTTTTAAAGAATGGTTTTTCACCGTTTAGCCGCAGACAGCGAACGTTTGTTCGTTAGCCTGTTCGTCAGTTTTTCTTTTTCTTGGATTTTCCGCGATTATTTTCGATCGCGATTTCTGATTCGATTTTCGTTTTAGTATAACTTTTCGCTCGTTTATCGGAATCAGGCGATTCAAGCGCCTAGAGTTTCGTCTTGAAACCCTCTTTCCGTTTAACCAACTTGAACAATATTTTGATACAGTAAAATTTGACTTTAGTCCAGATTAGTAATCGGATCTTGTTTCTTTTGCAGTTTGAGTTTCGTTGCTCCGTTTGATTTGATTCTTTTTGGAAACCGGAGTTCTTAAGTTGAACTTTCTGGTTAGATCTCTTATTTGAGTTTTATCCGTGCCCTTGTTTGATTGCTTATTGTATGCTTGTTTGATTGCGATAGAGTACCCGGAGTGCGAAGCATGCTACATCGTGTCTCTAGGTTTTGCGGATCATCAGCAAGGCAAGTAACACTTTGATCATATCCCTTTGTCACCCAGTTTTTATGCATTAGTTTCAACCCTCAAACATTGCATCGTTAGGAATTGATAACATGTGGTATTGGGAAGTAGATGAGGTAATACCTATTCACCTGTTTATTATCAAACCCTTGGGAGTTACTTCTACCTATTGCTTATATTGCTACGCTATGCTCGTGGACGTGGATTGGGTTTGAGTGAAACCATGACAGATGTGAGATTGTTAATTAATGGTTCAACTTAAGGTGTCAACTTTAATACACATCTGGGTGGATTGCTTGTCGGGCACCTGGAGAATCCAGTGTTGTCCTAGGATATCCCAGAGTATCCGTGTGATAATCCTAAGGTCCGCCACCCAGGCTCAAAGGGAACTGAGATATTTCATGCTAGAAACTTCCGTGTGCAGCCACAAGCTATTATGGGCTCTAGCATAGTTGAGTAAGTTGCGTGAAGCTCTTGAAGAGGTAGACTAGCAGATGTAGTGGGTTATAGGTGGTATAGTCTATCCAGAGTAGAGAGTTAATACTTCTGAAAGACTGTGTCTTGGTCATCCATTTCTCAAACACCATGTAGTGCGAGAAATCCAACGGAGGAGATTGAGTCTTGTGGGAAAAAGTGCGCAAACCTCTGCAGAGTGTACAAACTAATCATGGTTATCCGTGTCCCCGGTTATGGACATCTTGAGTATCTAGTACTTGGATTATCATATGTATCTCATCACTCTAAATTAATATTGTTGGGTTGATAATTACTTTTAATTGGGATTGAGTTGGAGGAACCTTCTCAATGATGTTTCAACTACCATGATAGTTAAATAAAATCTATGCCTTTGTTGTAGGAAAAAATTGGCTTTTCGGAAAATCTTTAACCGTAGAGCTTTCCACCAGCCAAATATGCATATAGTGACAACATTACTCTGTTCTTGCTCTACCGTGTTATATTGCCAGCATATTCCATGTGCTGACCCGTTTTCGGGCTGCAACGTATTATGTTGCAGACTTTTCAGATGAGGAGTAAGGTTCGTTAGGTCGTTGCCGTACAACTCAGCTATGCCGTTGGAGTTGATGGACTCACTTTATCTTCCAAGCCTTCCGTGGTTATCGTATTAGATGGCCTTAAGCCATATTTATTGTAATAAGTTCTCTATTGAGACATTCGATGTAATAAGTGTGTGATTGGTACTCTATTATAAATCCTTCGAGTACTGTGTGTGTCAGCATTACCGATCCAGGGATGACACCGAAGCACAGAGACTTGACCGTTTGAGGTCGGGTCACTACAACATGGTATCAGATCACACGCTGAGTGTAGGACACGACCACTAAGCTAAAGACCTAGATCACCACTCTCTTCTCATTTCTGACTCCTCTCCATTTTCTACTGTTTAGGATGGCAAACGCAAGGAACAAGTTTGCACAACCGGATGAAGAAGCACCTTTTGGACAACACTTGAAGGAAGTCACTAAGTACCTGAACATTGGAATACCAAGCTTCACCGGGACTTACAACGCCACTTTACCAGAAGAGGAGCGATGGATGATTCAAGTTCAAGTTCTAGGAAGGACATTCGCGCCAGTCACCAAACCCATAGAGTTTTCCTTTGATGCACCAACCTGGAGTCTAGGAAAGAGTATGGCAGCTCACATCACCATGCGATGCATTGGAGAAGTTTACCATAAGGAGCCTAAGGATACTATCTATCAGATTTGTGGGCACCAAGATGAGCAATGGGAGATGATCAGCACCAGGAAGGATAGATCAATCGCAGCTTTCATCCAGCAGTTAAACCAGCACATTCGTCGCCAGGAGAACCAGATGTGCGCAGGCATGATAGATCTGAAGAAGGCAATGACAAGGATCACAGAACTGGAGGAAGAACTCCAGGCTACTCACGAAGATTATGAGGAGGAAATCGTCGTACTAGTGGAGAAAAATGATGATCTGGAAAGGAAGCTGGGAGTATTCATGGGAGACCCCGCGCCAAGAGGAGAAGACGATGAACCGAAGGAGATTCGTTCTGAGGACTACATCATCATCGACGACGCCGACTCGGACCCCGACGATAGCGATGATGACTATGAAGACGAGGCTGGAGCAGACATCATGGAGTCTTCGACCGATCAATATTTCTAGTAGACCACCACATCAGTAGTAGTATTCCACCATGTATATAGTATAGTCCGAGCACTTTTGTAACGATAGTTAGATCAATTGTAAGCCTTGCTTGATTGATTGAGTGATATGATTGTGTTTATCTCATGTGCATATGGGTAGTGTTTTTCTCACTAGACCTCATTCTATTCTATTCTCTTCCCTCTAAACCCTCAGATGCCTCCGAGACGTGACCCCGGATTTACTTTCCCACCGGAGCTCACTCAGTTGATCCAACAGCAGAATACACTAATGCAGTTGTTAGTTCAGAATCAAGGCAACAACAACAACAACCCACCACCACCACCAGTTGAAAACTTAGCCTGCTTTCTAAGGTTGCAGCTGCCGGTGTTTTCCAGCAGCACCGAGCCGATAGTGGCAGATGATTGGCTCCGCAGGATTGGAAGGGAGTTGACAACTGCAGGTTGTATAGATGTTGAGAAGGTGCGTTTTGCCGCACATCAGTTGGATGGACCAGCAGCCTCATGGTGGGAGAATTACACAGTCACCTATCCTATAGCCACTGTTACATGGGATCAGTTTCAGCAAGCATTCCGAACCGCCCATGTCTGAACAGGAGCTATGAGCATGAAGAAGCATGAGTTTCACAACTTGCGCCAAGGGAACCGTACTGTGGGGCAGTACGTGGATGAATTTAGTAAGCTGTCTCGTTATGCCCCTAACGATGTGGCCACAGATGCCGCGAAGCAAGATAAGTTTATGGAAGGGCTGAACGATGAGATGAGCATGCAATTGATGGTGGCAACATTTAACAACTACCAGGAGTTGGTAGACAAGGCTCTTGTGCTTGAAGGGAAGCAACAACAAATTGAGAGCTGCAAAAGGAAGTATGGACAAGGAAGGTACAACTCAGGAGCTCAGTAGAAGCCTCGTCTAACCCCGAACTCAGGAGGACTTTTTCATAACCATGGAGGTCATAACCATAACGGAGGAAGTTCGCATAACCACAATGGTTCCAAGAATGGGACTGGAAACGGAACAAGCAACAATCAGACCCGCTCCAATCCAGCCACACCCGCCAAGAGAGACCTAAGTTACATTACTTGCTTCAAGTGCGGGAAGACTGGACACTATGCCACAGAGTGCCCTGAAGCGAAGAATTGAAACGGTAATGGGAGCGCTGGGAAGAAGCCTAATCCATTCAACAAAGGACAAGTGAACAACGTTAACATGGAGGAGGTTGAAGGGCAGCCAGACGCAGTTATCAGTAAGTTTTTGGTTAAGTCTTGTACCGCCCTTGTTCTTTTTGATACCGGTGCATCACATTCATACATATCAAGGGGATTCGTGGATAAGTTTTAACTACCAACCCAAACCCTTAGGACCCCTCTTTTAGTAAGTTCACCTGGAGCAGAGTATATGGCCAGCCGATGGTGCGACCAGATACCCCTAACCATTGGTAGCCATGTTTTTCCGTCAGACCTAATAATTTTGGAGTCACAAGGATTGGATGTGATATTAGGCATGGACTGGATGTCAAAGTATGGAGGAAGCATTGACTGTGCTAGTAAATCAATTTGTCGCACCACCCGGAGGGAAAAAAGATCTAGTATGTATCTAGACATGCGCCTAGGAGGAGCCAAGTAAATACCCTCACAGGAGTTATTCAGGAGGAAGTTCCTGTAGTGAAGGATTACCCAGATGTTTTTCCAGAGGAGTTACTAGGCATGCCACCGGATCGAGACATCTAGTTTTTGATAGAGCTATTGCCAGGTACCAGGCCAATATCAAAGAGACCCTACCGGATGCCCGCAAATGATCTGGAGGAGATTAAGAAGCAGATCAAGGAGTTATTGGAGAAAGGTTACATCCGACGGAGTTCATCACCATGGGGAGCCCCAGTGCTTTTGGTTGAGAAGAAGGATAAGTCTCTAAGGATGGTAGTTGATTATCGTGCATTGAATGAGGTGACGATCAAGAACAAATACCCACTGCCGATAATCAATGATTTGTTTGACCAGTTGCAAGGAGCTAAGGTGTTCTCAAAGGTTGATCTGCGATCAGGATATCACCAGCTGAAGATCCGTGAGAAGGATATACCTAAAACCGCATTTACCACAAGGTACGGGTTATATGAGTATACGGTCATGTCATTTGGACTGACTAACGCCCCTGCCTATTTCATGAGCATGATGAACAAGGTGTTCATGGAATATTTGGATAAGTTTGTTGTGGTTTTCATTGATGATATAACGGTATACTCAAAGAATGAAGAGGAGCATAAAGAGCATTTGCGTTTAGTTCTCGAGAAACTCAGGGAACATCAGTTGCATGCCAAGTTCAGCAAATGTGAGTTTTGTTTGAAAGAAGTTGGATTCCTTGGACATGTTATATCAGGAGAAGGTATAGCAGTAGACCCCACCAAGGTACAGTCAGTCACTGAATGGTTGGCACCCACTTCAGTTAGCGAGACCCACAGTTTTCTTGGACTTGCAGGATACTACCGGAGATTTATAAAGAATTTTTCCAAGATTGCGAAGCCAATAACAGAGCTATTGAAGAAGGATATCAAATTTAAATGGACGTAAGAATGTGAAGCGAGTTTTTAGGAGTTAAGGAAACGTCTAACTATAGCCCCAGTACTAATTCTGCCGGATATACGCAAGGATTTCCAAGTGTATTGCGACGCCTCTCGCTTAGGACTTGGAGGAGTACTGATGCAGGACGGAAGAGTTGTTTCGCATGCCTCGCGACAACTGAAACCGCATGTTAAATTATGCCACGCTTGACTTGGAGTTGGCTGCCGTAGTTCATGTGTTGAAGACTTGGAGACATTATCTTATTGGAAACCATTGCGATGTATACACTGACCATAAGAGTTTGAAGTACATTTTCACATAGAAGGAGCTGAACCTTAGGCAGAGGAGATGGTTGGAGCTTATAAAGGATTATGACATGAAGCTTCACTATCATCCAGGCAAGGCCAACGTCGTAGCAGACGCTTTGAGCCGGAAGAGTTATGCCAACACACTCATAAGCGTGGGATTGCCAAAGGAGTTGGCAGAGGATCTCAGGGAGCTTCGATTGGAGATTGTCCCTAGAGGTTTTGTTGCAACAATGGAAGTTCAGTCTACATTGTTATGAAAGATTCGAGAAGCTCAGAAGGATGACAAACAGATCGCCGAGATAAAAGAGAGAATGAGCAAATGAAAGGCCAAAGGTTTTCGTGAGGATGAACACGACACCTTGTGGTTTGAGGACCGTGTTTATGTGCCCAATAACACAGAGATCAGGAAGTTAATACTCCAGGAGGCTCATGACTCACCATATTCGATTCACCCCGGAAACACCAAGATGTATGTGGATTTAAAGGAGAATTTCTGGTGGACTGGTATGAAGAAGGATATTGCCGAGTATGTAGCCGTATGTGATGTATGTCAGAGAGTGAAGGCAGAACATCAAAAGCTAGCCGGATTGTTACAACCTATGCCAATACCCGAATGGAAGTAGGATAAGCTTCGCATGGATTTCATCACCGGATTGCCCAGGACCAAATCAGGATATGATTCTATATGGGTAGTAGTTGATCGCTTGACCAAAGTAGCTCACTTTATCCCAGTGAAAACCACCTATACAAGTGCCAAGTTGGCAAAGATATACATGAATAGGATCGTATGTTTGCATGGAGTTCCGAGAACAATTGTATCAGCTAGAGGAACCCAGTTTACCTCAAAGTTTTGGAATCAGTTGCATGAAACTTTGGGAACCAGACTGGAGTTCAGTACAGCTTTTCACCCGAAAACAGATGGACAGACCGAGAGAGTCAACCAGATTCTGGAGGATATGCTGAGAGCTTGTGCACTAGATTATGGATCTAGTTGCGATGACAACTTGCCCTACGCAGAGTTCTCATACAACAATAGTTACCAGGCCAGTTTGAAGATGGCACCTTTCAAAGCCTTGTACGGAAGGAGGTGCAGGACACCGTTGTTGTGGGATGAAGTTGGAGACCGTCAGTTGTTTGGACCAGATTTGATTAAGGAATCAGAAGAGAAGGTTAAATTGATTAGAGATAGACTGAAGGTAGCTCAGTCCCGATAGAAGAGTTATGCAGATTCAAAATGCAAGGAGGTAGTCTATGAAATCGGAGACAGAGTGTATCTTCGGGTATCACCACTCCGAGGAGTTAAGCGCTTTGGAGTTAAGGGAAAGTTAGCGCCACGCTTTGTGGGACCATACAGAGTTTTGGAACGTATGGGAGAAGTTGCTTATAAGTTGGAATTACCCGAAGGATTGTCAGGAGTTCACGATGTGTTCCACGTTTCTCAGCTGAAGAAGTGCCACACGGAGATGGCCGACATTCCTCTGAGAGATACAGTACCGCTGGAAGCGATTCAGTTGGACAATGATTTGACCTATGAGGAGAAGCCAGTCAGGATTCTCAAGTTTGCCAGTCGAGTTACCCGCAGCAAGGTTATTAAGTTTTGCAAAGTTCAGTGGAGCCACCATACCGAGGACGAAGCCACCTGGGAACGAGAGGAAGACCTACACAAGGACCATCCATACCTATTTTCTAGCCAACCCGAATCTCGAGGCCGAGATTCATCTTAAAGGGGGTAGGTTTGTAACATCCCAAATTTTCAATTTGGAATGTTATACATTAGATCATCATTTCATATCATATTTTATTGCATTTTGGCTTGATCCTAGAAATTCTACGCAACTCAAGGACCTACGGAGTGAGTTGGGGATTTCATTATTTTCATATTCGAGTTTTCTCGAATTTTGGAAAGAGGATCGTTTGATTTTAATTATTTTCTCTTCGATTATTTCATTTATAAAAATAAAAGAGAAAGGATAAAATGACTTCCTCAAAATAGAGAAATATCGAAGATTTAATATTAAAATCAAATAAGATTTTTATTCGGAGTTTTATCGCTATTTTATTTGAATTAGAAAAAATATGCGTTTTTCAAAATTGCATTCTTGGCCCAAATGTTCACCTTGTCCGGCTTATTTTAGAGGACGGGGAAAATTTATTTCGGAATTTTTGGAGTCCGTTTATCATTTCTTTTCTTTCTTTTTATACATGTCAGAATTATTAAAAAAAAGTGAACCGACTCCGGGCCGTACCTGAGCGGGACTCCGCCCGGGGGGCCTTTTTAAGCCGCCGCCGCCCCAAACCCTAACCATAGCCCGCCGCCCGCACCGCCGCCCGCCACAGCCGCCAGCGCCGCGCCGCTACCGTGTCGTGCCGCCGCCGCCCCGCGCCGCGCCACCGCCCGCCGCTGCCACCGCCGCACCAGAGCCGCCCCGCTGTCGCCGGATCCCGTCGGACCCCGCCGGACCCGAGGTAGCCGCCTTGGTTTTCATGAGAAAATTGTTTGGATTTTCGAAACCCTAGATCCGTTTTTTAGATCCGTTCGGTTTATTTTTTCGGTTTAGTTATTTAACGAACACCCGTTTTTACATTTGTTTTAACGAACGGTTTTCACTGCTTAGCCGCAGACAGCGAACGTTCGTTCGTTAGCCTGTTCGTCAGTTTTTCTTTTTCTTGGATTTTCCACGATTATTTTCGATCACGATTTCTGATCCGATTTTCGTTTTAGGATAACTTTTCACTCGTTTATCGGAATCAGGCGATTCAAGCGCCTAGAGTTTCGTCTCGAAACCCTCTTTCCGTTTAACCAATTTGAACAAGATTTTGATATAGTAAAATTTGAAATTAGATCATATTAGTAATCGGATCTTGTTTCTTTCGATGTTTGAGTTTCGTTGCTCCATTTGATTTGATTCATTTTGCAAACCGGAGTTCTTAAGTTGAACTTTCTGGTTAGATCCCTTATTTGAGTTTTACCCGTGCCCTTGTTTGATTGCTTATTGTATGCTTGTTTGATTGCGATAGAGTTCCCGGAGTGCGAAGCGTGCTACATCGAGTCTCTAGGTTTTGCGGATCATCAGCAAGGCAAGTAACACTTTGATCATATCCCTTTGTCACCCAATTTTTATGCATTAGTTTCAACCCTCAAACATTGCATGGTTAGGACTTGATAACATGTGGGATTGGGAAGTAGATGAGGTAGTACCCATTCACCTGATTATTATCAAACCCTTGGGAGTTACTTCTACGTATTGCTTATATTGCTATGCTATGCTCGTATACGTGGATTGGGTTTGAGTGAAACCATGACAGATGTGAGATTGTTAATTAATGGTTCAACTTAAGGTGTCAACTTTAATACACATCTGGGTGGATTGCTTGTCGGGCACCTGGAGAATCCAGTGTTGTCCTAGGATATCCTGGAGTATCCGTGTGATAATCATAAGGTCCTCTACCCAGGCTCAAAGGGAACTGAGATATTTCATGCTAGAAACTTCCGTGTGCAGCCACAAGCTATTATGGGCTCTAGCATAGTTGAGTAAGTTGCGTGAAGCTCTTGAAGAGGTAGACTAGCTGATGTAGTGGGTTATAGGTAGTATAGTCTATCCGGAGTAGAGAGTTAATGCTTCTGAAAGACTGTGTCTCGGTCATCCGTTTCTCAAACACCATGTAGTGCGAGAAATCCAATGGAGGAGATCGAATCTTGTGGGGAAAAGTGCGCAAACCTCTGCAGAGTGTACAAACTAATCATGGTTAGCGGTGTCCCCGGTTATGGACATCTTGAGTATCTAGTACTTGGATTATCATATGTATCTCATCACTCTAAATTAATATTGTTGGGTTGATAATTACTTTTAATTGGGATTGAGTTGGAGGAACCTTCTCAATGATGCTTCAACTACCATGATAGTTAAATAAAATATATGCCTTTGTTGTAGGGAAAAATTGGATTTTTGCAAAAACTTTAACCGTAGAGCTTTCCACCAGCCAAATATGCATATAGTGATAGCATTCTTATGTTCTTGCTCTACCGTGTTATATTGCCAGCATATTCCATGTGCTGACCCGTTTTCAGGCTGCAACGTATTATGTTGCAGACTTTTCAGACGAGGAGTAAGGTTCGTTAGGTCGTTGCCGTACAGCTCAGCTATGCCGTTGGAGTTGATGGACTCACTTTATCTTCCAAGGCTTCCGCTGTTATCGTATTAGATGGCCTTAAGCCATATTTATTGTAATAAGTTCTCTATTGAGACATTCGATGTAATAAGTGTGTGATTGCTACTCTGTTATAAATCCTTCGAGTACTGTGTGTTAGCATTACGATCCAGGGATGACACTGAAGCACAGAGACTTGACCGTTTGAGGTCGGGTCGCTACAGTAATGCCTTAAGCAAGATGACATGATGTAGAGGGATAAACTCATGCAATATGATATAAACCCCATCTTTTTATCCTCGATGGCAACAATACAATATTTGCCGTTTCCCTTTCTATCACTGGGATCGAGCACCGCAAGATTGAACCCAAAGCTAAGCACTTCTCCCATTGCAAGGAAGATCAATCTAGTAGGCCAAACCAAACTGATAATTCGAAGAGACTTGAAAAGATAAACCAATCATACATAAAAGAATTCAGAGAAGATTCATATATTGTTCATAGATAATCTGGATCATAAACCCACAATCCATCGGATCTCGACAAACACACCGCAAAAGAAGATTACATCGAATAGATCTCCAAGAGAATCGAGGAGAACTTTGTATTGAGATCCAAAGAGAGAGAAGAAGCCATCTAGCTACTAGCTCTGGACCCGAAGGTCTGAGGTAAACTACTCACACATCATCAGAGGGGCCATGGAGTTGATGTAGAGGCCCTCCATGATCGATGCCCCTCCAGCGGAGCAACGGAAAAGGCCCCAAGATGGGATATCTTGGGTACAGAAGGTTGCGGCGGTGGAAATAGGGTTTCATGGTGCTCCTGGATGTTTGCGGGGTATATAAATATATATAGGAGGAAGAAGTAGGTCGATGGAGCAACGAGGGGCCCACGAGGGTGGAGGGCGCGCCCAGGGGGGTAGGCGCCCCCCTGCCTCGTGGCCTACTTGTTGATTGCTTGACGTCCACTCCAATGTCCTCTGGATCACGTTTGTTCCAAAAATCACGCTCCCGAAGGTTTCATTCCGTTTGGACTCCGTTTGATATTCCTTTTCTGCGAAACAATGAAATAGGCAAAAAAACAACAATTTGGGCTAGGCCTCCGGTTAATAGGTTAGTCCCAAAAATAATATAAAAGTGTAAAATAAGGCTCGTTATCATCCAAAATAGATAATATAATAGCATGGAACAATCAAAAATTATAGATACGTTGGAGACGTATTAAGCATCCCCAAGCTTAATTCCGGCTCGTCCTCGAGTAGGTAAATGATAAAAACAGAATTTTTGATGTGGAATGCTTCCTAACATATTTCTCAATGTAATTTTCTTTATTGTGGCATGAATGTTCAGATTCGAAAGATTCAAGATAAAAGTTTAATATTGACATAAAAATAATAATACTTCAAGCATACTAACTAAGCAATCATGTCTTCTCAAAATAACATGGCCAAAACCTACAAAATCATATAGTTTGGTCATGCTCCATTTTCATCACACAAGAATGCTCTCATCATGCACAACCCCGATGACAAGCCAAGCAATTGTTTCGTACTTTAGTAATCTCAAACTTTTTTCAACTTTCACGCAATACATGAGCTTGAGCCATGGATATTGCACTATGGGTGGAATAGAATATAATGAAGGGGGTTATGTGTAGAAGACAAGAAAGGAGAAAGTATCACATCGACGTGGCTAATCAATGGGCTAGGGAGATGCCCATCAATTGATGTCAATGCAAGGAGTAGGGATTGCCATGCAACAGATGCACTAGAGCTATAAATGTATGAAAGCTCAACAAAAGAAACTAAGTGGGTGTGCATCCAACTTGCTTGCTCACAAAGACCTAGGGAACTTGAGGAGGCCCATTGTTGGAATATACAAGCCAAGTTCTATAATGAAAAATTCCCACTAGTATATGAAAATGACAAAACAAGAGACTCTCTATCATAAAGATCATGGTGCTACTTTGAAGCACAAGTGTGGAAAAAAGGATAGTAGCATTGCCCCCTTTTTTATTTTATTTTTTATTTTTTTGGGCCTTCTTTTTTATTATTTGGCCTTTCTTTTTTTACTTTTTATGGGACAATGTTCTATTACTGATGATCACCGCACTTCTATTTATTTACAACTCAATGATTACAACTCGATACTAGAACAAGATATGAATCTATATGAATGCCTCCGGCGGTGTACTGGAATGTGAAATGACTCATGATTGACATGTATGAAAGAATTATGAATGGTGGCTTTGCCACAAATACGATGTCAACTACATGATCATGCAAGGCAATATGACAATGATGATGCGTGTCATAATAAATGGAACGGTGGAAAGTTGCATGGAAATATATCTCGGAATGGCTATGGAAATGCCATAATAGGTAGGTATGGTGGCTATTTTGAGGAAGATATAAGGAGGTTTATGTGTGACAGAGTGTATCGTATCACGGGGTTTGGATGCACCGGCGAAGTTTGCACCAACTCTCAAGGTGAGAAAGGGCAATGCACGGTACCGAAGAGGCTAGGAATGGTGGAAGGGTGAGAGTGCGTATAATCCATGGACTCAACATTAGTCATAAAGAACTCACATACTTATTGCAAAAATCTACAAGTCATCAAAAACCAAGTATTACGTGCATGCTCCTAGGGGGATATATTGGTAGGAAAAGACCATCGCTCGTCCCCGACCGCCACTCATAAGGAAGACAATCAAATAACACCTCATGTTTCAAATTTGTTACACAACGTTTACCATACATGCATGCTACGGGAATTGCAAACTTCAACACAATTATTCCTCAAATTCACAACTACTCAACTAGCACAACTTTGATATCACTATCTCCATATCTCAAAACAATCATCAAGTATCAAACTTCTCTTAGTATTCAATGCACTTATATGAAAGTTTTTATTATGCATAAAAGCAAATTGCCATGTTGTTCTAAAGGACTCAAAATAATATAAGTGAAGCATGAGAGATCAATTATTTCTATAAAATAAAACCACCACCGTGCTCTAAAAGATATAAGTGAAGTACTAGAGAAAAGACTATATAGCTCAAAAGATATAAGTGAAGCACATAGAGTATTCTAATAAATTCCAATTCATGTGTGTCTCTCTCAAAAGGTGTGTACATCAAGGATGATTGTTGTAAAATAAAAAGCAAAGACTCAAATCATACAAGACACTCCAAGCAAAACACATATCATGTGGCGAATAAAAATATAGCTCCAAGTAAAGGTACCGATAGACGAAGACAAAAGAGGGGATGCCTTCCGGGGCATCCCCAAGCTTAGGCTTTTTGGTGTCCTTGGATTTTACCTTGGGGTGCCTTGGGCATCCCCAAGCTTAGTCTCTTTCCACTCCTTGTTCCATAATCCATCAAATCCTTACCCAAAACACAAAACTTAAAAGAAAATCTTTGTGAGCTCCGTTAGTAAAAGAAAACAAACCACCACTTCATGGTACTGTAATTAACTCATTCTTTATTTATATTGGTGTTAAACCTACTATATTCCAACTTTTCTATGGTTCATAAACTATATTACTAGCCATAGATTCATCCAAATAAGCAAACAACACACGAAAAACAGAATCTGTCAAAAACAGAACAGTCTGTAGTAATCTGTAATTAACGCAAACTTCTGGAACCCCAAAAATTCTAAAATAAATTTCTGGATGTGAGGAATTTATCTATTAATCATATTCAAAAAAAATTAACTAAATATCACTCTCCATTAAAAAATGGCAGCAATTATCGCGAGCACTAAAGTTTCTGTTTTTTACAGCAAGATCAAAAAGACTTTTCCCAAGTCTTCCCAACGGTTCTACTTGGCACAAACACTAATTAGACACAAAAACACAACCAAAACAGAGGCTAGATAAATTATTTATTACTAAACAGGATCAAAAAGCAAGGAATAAAAAAAATTGGGTTGCCTCCCAACAAGCGCTATCGTTTAATGCCCCTAGCTAGGTATAAAAGCGAGGATAGATCTAGGTATTGCCATCTTTCAATTTTTTAGCGGAGTCATGCTCGAATCTGGGAGGTTCTTTACGTTTCCCTTCATATTTGGAAATTTTTAGATCTAAAGAGTCCAACCGCTCATTACAAAGAGTGATCAACATATTCATGCGGTGAAGATTCCCGCTAACACTCTTAAGAGGTTCAAGAGATTTTTGTAATATTTTCGTTACTTCGCAAATTTTCTCAAAAACTTGGGTTTCTTCCTGGGTATGATGAGGACCCTTTTGTTGAGGTAGTGTCCCCACTATTCCCTCTATAATTTCATGCGCAATCTTTCTTGCTACCTCTTAAGCACTGCATTGGTTTTCCCTTGAAGAGGAAAGGGTGGTGTAGTAAAGCAGCATAAGTATTTCCCTCAGTTTTGGAGAACCAAGGTATCAATCCAGTAGGAGACCATGCGCGAGTCACCTCGTACCTACACACACAAATAAGAACCTCGCAACCAACGCGATAAAGGGATTATCAATTCCTTCACGACCACTTGCAAGAGTGAGATCTGATAGAGATGATAATAATAAGATACGTATTTTTGGTATTTTTATGATATAGATTGAAATTAAAGATTGAAAAATAAAGTAGATTGGAAAATTGTATGATGGAAAATATACCCGGGGGGCATAGGTTTCACTAGTGTCTTCTCTCAAGATAGCATAAGTATTATGGTGGGTGAACAAATTACTGTCGAGCAATTGATAGAAAAGCGAATAATTATGAGAATATCTAGGTAAGATCATGTATATAGGCATCACGGCCGTGACAAGTAGACCGAAATGATTCTTCATCTACTACTATTACTCAACACATCCACTGCTATCCAGCATGCATCTAGAGTATTAAGTTCATAAGAACACAGTAACGCCTTAAGCAAGATGATATGATGTAGAGGGATAAACTCATGCAATATGATATAAACCCCATCTTTCTATCCTCGATGGCAACAATACAATACATGTCCCTTTTTGTCACTAGGATCGAGAACTGCAATATTGAACCCAAAGCTAAGCACTTCTCCCATTGCATGAAAGATCAATCTAGTAGGCCAAACCAAACTGATAATTCGAAGAGACTTGCAATGATAAACCAATCATACATAAAAGAATTCAGAGAAGATTCAAATATTGTTCATAGATAATATGGATCATAAACCCACAATTCATCGGATCTCGACAAACACACCGCAAAAGAAGATTACATCGAATAGATCTCCAAGAGAATCGAGGAGAACTTTGTATTGAGATCCAAAGAGAGAGAAGAAGCCATCTACTACTAGCTATGGACCTGAAGGTCTGAGGTAAACTACTCACACATCATCGGAGGGGCCATGGAGTTGATGTAGAGGCCCTCCGTGATCGATGCCCCCTCTGGCGGAGCTCCAGAAAAGGCCCCAAGATGGGATCTCTTGGGTACAGAAGGTTGCGGCGGTGGAAATAGGGTTTCGTGGTGCTCCTGGATGTTTGTGGGGTATATGAATATATATAGGAGGAAGAAGTAGGTCGGTGGAGCAACGAGGGGCCCACGAGGGTGGAGGGCGCGCCTAGGGGGTAGGCGCGCCCCCTGCCTCATGGCCTCCTCGTTGATTTCTTGACATCCACTCCAAGTCCTCTGGATAACGTTTGTTCCAAAAATCACGCTCTCGAAGGTTTCATTCCGTTTGGACTCCGTTTGATATTCCTTTTCTGCGAAACACTGAAATAGGAAAAAAAACAGCAATTTGGGCTAGGCCTCCGGTTAATAGGTTAGTCCCAATAATAATATAAAAGTGTAAAATAAAGCCCGTTTTCATCCAAAACAGATAATATAATAGCATGGAACAATATAAAATTATAGATACATTGGAGACATATCAGCCCTCCGGGCTACTCTTTCAGCTTCATCTTGGTTGCCGGGAAGCTCTCCGGTTTGGAGGAAGTGGAAAATGTGCCTTGCCCAAGTTGGAGCCTAGGGCTCGGCAACAAGGACTAGCGGCACCTCCTCTGCTACAGGAGCACAAGCCTCGTTCGTGGGGCTCATGGGCCCGACTAGAGGGGGTGGTCCGGCAGGCTGTGAGGAGTTGTTTCCGGCAGGGTCTCTGCCAAGAGCGGACGGCTCTACCGGTAGAGGCTTAACGGTGTCCAACTTTCTTCTTTTTTGGGCCATTGTTGCTGGGGATACGGAGGGCTAAGTGAGATGGAGAACAAAAGTCCCTGGTTTCACATGAAGCTTTTGCACAACACACTTTGACAGATGATCAGCTATGCTGTTTTATGCACGGGGTACATGCTTTGTTTGCAATCCATCAAACTGCTCCTCCAATCTCCTCACTTCCTCGACGCATGCCTCCATCAATGGACTTTGATAATCCTTGTTGACTTGTCTCACCACAAGCTGTGAATCTCCTCGAATGATCAGCTTCTTAATTCCCAATTCAGCCACAATCCTAAGCCCGACAAGGAGCCCTTCATACTCAACTATATTGTTGGTTGCTTCTTCCCGGGCAAAATGCATTTGGATGATGTACTTCAAGTGCTCCCCGGAAGGGTAACAAGAAGCACGCCAGCTCCTGCACCTTGTAGGGAAAAAGCACCATCAAAATACACAATCCGTTCTTGGGGCGATTCCTTACTGGGGATAACTGTCTTTGTCACTTCCTCATCAGGGGTTGGCATCCATTCTGCAATAAACTCTTCCAATGCCCTGCTCTAAATAGTTGATGTGCTCTCGAACTTCAAACCAAAACTGGATAACTCCAAAGCCCACTCCACTATTCTGCTGGTAGCCTCAGGGTTTCGAAGTATCCTTTGCAACGGGAAACGAGTGACAACTGTGATCTCATGGGCTTGTAAGTAGTGGCGCAGTTTCCTTGAGGCCATAACGAGACCAAAGATCAACTTCTCCACACCAGAGTACCTCGATCTAGCCCCCTGTAACAAGGAGCTGACGAAGTACACTGGGCGCTGCAACACTTTCTTCGTTTCCGCGTCCTTGGGGTTGCTCTCATTGCCGTGCTCATTGTTGTCCTGATCCTTCTCTGATTCTGCCGGTCTCTGCTCACTTTCTTCCTCATCCACTTCTCGTTGTGCTACCGAAGCTACACTGACCACTTGGTTGGTTGCCGCTAAGTACAACAATAACGGCTCCTGGGGTTTTGGGGCAACCAAGGTAGGCACAGAGGACAAGTAGGCCTTCAATTCTTGCAAAGCTATATGTGCTTCTGGGGTCCACTTCATAGGGCATGCCTTCTTCAAAATTTTGAAGAATGATAGGGCACGCTCGACAGACTTGGAGATGAATCTGCTTAGCATGGCAACACATCCTGTCAGACGCCTCACATCCTTAACTATTCTTAGCACTTGGATCTGCTCGATGGCCTTGATCATGTCGGGGTTGGCTTTGATCCCGCGATGGGACACAAAGAACCCAAGCAACTTGCCGGAGGAAACACCAAATACACACTTCTTCGGGTTGAGCTTCAGATTGATCTTGCGAAGATTAGCAAACGTCTCCTCAAAATCTTGAATAAGGGTGGCCCTATCCTTGGTCTTGACCACAATGTCATCCATATAGGCTTCTATGTTTCTGTGCAATTATGGCTCAAAACCAATCTGGATTGCCCTTGTAAAAGTGGACCCGACACTCTTTAACCCAAATGGCATGCGGAGAAAGCAGTACGTACCACATGGAACGACGTCTTCTCTTCATCTT
Source organism: Triticum urartu (assembly GCF_056163025.1). NCBI lineage: Eukaryota > Viridiplantae > Streptophyta > Magnoliopsida > Poales > Poaceae > Triticum > Triticum urartu. The sequence goes on along the minus strand of NC_141876.1, from coordinate 354,996,910 downwards.
CCTTGGACATGGAGATTTGGTGATACCTAGAGTATGCATCCATAAAGGAGAGCAAATCACAACCTGAAGTGGAATCCACAATCTGGTCGATACGCGGCAAGGGAAATGGGTCTTTCGGGCAAGCCTTGTTGAGATCTGTGAAATCTATGCAAAGCCTCCACTTCCTGTTAGCGTTCTGAACTACCACTGGATTTGCCAACCATGTCAGATGCAACACTCCTTTGACCAAACCAGCCGCTTCAAGCTTCTTGACCTCTTCTGCAATGAACTACTGCCTTTCCAAGGCCTGCTTCAAAACTTTCTGCTTGACAGGTCGGGCGTGTGGGCAGACAACAAGCTAGTGCTCGATTACCTCCCTGGGAACACCGGGGATATCAGATGGTTGCCAGGCAAACACGTCGACATTCGCCCACAGGAAGGCAATGAACGCGTTTTCCTATTTGTCATCGAGGGTGGCGTTGATAGTGAAAGTACCATCAACGCCAGCCAGCCCTACCGGGACCTTCTTCACTTGGGGTGCGGAAACCTTGGATCTCTTGCTGTTGGAACACTTTGGCACATCGTCAACGGGTGTCGTGCATGTGGTGGGGGCACGCTTCCCAGACTCTTTGCCGGGATCCCTATAGTATCTCTTTTTTCCTTTGCTTTCCTTGGCGGGAGCCGCTGCTGCCGCTATCTCTGCCGCGATCGCGTCCTGGTACATCTTGTCCACACAAATGATTGCATCCTTCTCATTTGATGGGATGGTGCTGACTCCCAGTGGCCCAGGCATCTTCAGTGTGTTGTAAGCATAGTGGGATGCCGCCATGAACTTAGCCAGGGCCGGGCGTCCAAGAATCCCGTTGTACGACAGGGGGAGATCAACCACATCAAACACAATCCTCTTATTCCAGTAGTTCAATTCTCCCCCAAAAGGCAGGGGGAGATCAACCACATCAAACACAATCCTCTCAGTCCGGTAGTTCAATTCTCCCCCAAACGTTACAGGCAACGTGATCTTTCCCTTAGGATGGCTCCTACCGGGATTAACTCCTTGAAACATGCTGGTAACCTCTAGCTCTTCCTCCGCTATCTAAAGCTTGCTGATAACTGCTAGGGAAATCAGATTCAACCTGGCCCCGCCGTCCACCAGCACCTTTGTGACCTTGAGGTTACGAATTGTTGGGGAGACCAATAATAGCAAACACCCTACCATAGTGGTACGGCTAGGACGATCCTCCTCGTCAAAGATGATGGTCCTACGGGACCACTTGAGCAGCTTCCGGGCCTCTGGCGCTGGTTCCATGGCATTGACTTCTCGTGCCCACCGCTTGAGTTGGCGGTGAGAGGTGTGCACAGATGCACCCCCGTCAATGCACAGGGCATCAGTGGCCTTTTGAAACTCTTGCTCACTAGTTTCCTCTTCTTCCCCTCCATCACTCTCATCACCACAGGTTTCTTTTTCTCGACCTCTGGCGGGCTTTCCTTGGTTCCGAAAGGGTTTGCCGGGGCGATTTACTTCACTGCCTCAGCCCTTACTGCCAGCAACATTCTGACCCTTTTCCTTATCACACTTCTCATACTCTGCTCTCTGTCTCTTGGCAAGCTGCTCAACTTGATAACACTCTTGATGGTCGTAGCCCTTGGTCCGATGAATCTTGCAGTACGGCCCATCACCTTTCCTAGCTTTCTCGGCAGCAGCGGCTTCCCGACAGTCAGTGCACACGACAGCTTCCTTGCCGGGGGCCTCAGCTTTGGCCTTCTTGCCGGTACTAGTGTACCCGATCCTTCAATAGTCATCACTGCCTTATCTCTCCGCTTCTTACTATGCTTCTTGCTCTTCTTCTGACTAGTTGATTCATCATCATCCTCTGAATCAACGTTGGTGCAATCTCCCTCTCCAGGCAACTTCAATCCCTCCTCCATCCGAGCACACTTATCCACCAACGTGTAAAGCTCCTTCACAGTCTTGGGCAACCGCACGTTCATCTTGGAACGAATCCTGCGGTTGCGCACATTGGAATGGAAGGCAGCTATTACGACAGCCGGATGGATATTCAGGATATTTCTATGAACTTTGCTGAATCTCTATAAATACATACGGAGGGTCTCTCCTTCCTTCCATTGGAGAAGCTGCAAGTCGCTAGGCCTGCCGGGTTCTTGGTGACTGATACGCTCCAACGTATCTATATTTTTTGATTGTTTCATGCTATTATATTATCTGTTTTGATGTTTCTGGGCTTACTAAACACTTTTATATTATTTATGGGACTAACCTATTAACCGGAGGCCCAACCCAAATTGTTGTTTTCTTGCCTATTTCAGCGTTTGGAAGAAAAGGAATATCAAACGGAGTCCAAACGGAATGAAACCTTCGGGAGAGTTATTTTTGGAACGGAAGTAATCCAGGAGACTTTGAGTAGACGTCAGGGAAGCTTCAAGGAAGCCACGAGGTAGGGAGGCACGCGCCCCACCCTCGTGGGCCCCTTGTGGCTCCCCTGACCGACTTCTTTCGCCTATATATATCCATATACCCTAAAAACATCGAAGAGCAGAATATATCGAGAGTTCCGCTGCCTCAAGCCTTTTTAGCCACCGAAAACCAATCTAGACCCGTTCCGGCACCCTGCCGGAGGGGAGAATCCCTCTCCGGTGGCCATCTTCATCATCCCGGCGCTCTCCATGACGAGGAGGGAGTAGTTCACCCTCGGGGCTGAGGGTATGTACAAGTAGCTATGTGTTTGATCTCTCTGTCTCTCTTGTTCTTGATTCGGAACGATCTTGATGTATCATGAGCTTTTCTATTATAGTTGGATCTTATGATGTTTCTCCCCCTCTACTCTCTTGTGATGGATTGAGTTTTTCCTTTGAAGTTATCTTATCGGATTGAGTCTTTAAGGATTTGAGAACACTTGATGTATGTCTTGCATGTGCTTATCTGTGGTGACAATGGGATATCACGTGATCCACTTGATGTATGTTTTGGTGATCAACTTGCGAGTTCCGTGACCTCGTGAACTTATGCATAGGGGTTGGCACACGTTTTCGTCTTGACTCTCCGGTAGAAACTTTGGGGCACTCTTTGATGTTCTTTGTGTTGGTTGAATAGATGAATCTGAGATTGTGTGATGCATATCGTATAATCATACCCACGGATACTTGAGGTGACATTGGAGTATCTAGGTGACATTAGGGTTTTGGTTGATTTGTGTCTTAAGGTGTTATTCTAGTATGAACTCTATGATAGATTGAACGGAAAGAATAGCTTTGTGTTATTTTACTATGGACTCTTGAATAGATCGATCAGAAAGGATAACTTTGAGGTGGTTTCGTACCCTACAATAATCTCTTAGTTTGTTCTCCGCTATTAGTGACTGTGGAGTGACTCTTTGTTGCATGTTGAGGGATAGTTATATGATCCAATTATGTTATTATTGTTGAGAGAACTTGCACTAGTGAAAGTATGAACCCTAGGCCTTGTTTCCTAGCATTGCAATACCGTTTATGCTCACTTTTATCATTAGTTACCTTGCTGTTTTTATATTTTCAGATTACAAAAACCATTATCTACCACCATATTGCACTTGTATCACCATCTCTTCGCCGAACTAGTGCACCTATACAATTTACCATTGTATTGGGTGTGTTGGGGACACAAGAGACTCTTTGTTATTTGGTTGCAGGGTTGTTTGAGAGAGACCATCTTCATCCTACGCCTCCCACGGATTGATAAACCTTAGGTCATCCACTTGAGGAAAATTTGCTACTGTCCAACAAACCTCTGCACTTGGAGGCCCAACAACGTCTACAAGAAGAAGGTTGTGTAGTAGATATCAGTGACCACCAGTGAAGGCGCCAATGAACTCGTGGCACAGGTCAGCCCATGACGAAATGGAGTTCTCCGGTAGGTGCATCAGCCAAGACCTCACATTGGACTTGAGGGCCAAAGGGAAGTAGTTGGCGAACACCTTCTCATCTCTTCCCCCGGCAGCCTGAACAGCGATGGTGTAGATGCTCAAGAACTCTGCCAGGTTCAGCCTCCCATCATACTTATCAGGTATCGCCATCTTGAACATACGAATGGGCGGCCAACGGACTTTCCACAGCTCATGAGTAAAGGCAGGAGCCAACCTCAAAAGGTAGGCACCCACCAATACTTTGCACGAGCTCGTCGACATCGGGGCCACCGTACCATCGGTCCGGCGGAGGTCGTCGCGGCGTTGCTCGATGACGACGCGCATGTCTCCTTTCCGCCTATCCTTCGGGGCTCGTCGTTGGCCTGGACGTGCCCGAGGGCCACAGGAGGCCATCGTGACGTCGTCGGGGTCTTGATTTTGTCGTGCTCACGCTGGCTGCCGTGGCGGGGACTGCACCATGGGGATGGCCCCTTCCGTACGGTTAGCAGCAGGAGTTGTTGCTGTCGCTTGGGGAGGCCGTGGCGGCCTAGCTTGCCTCGAGCCCCTAGCTTCGGCAAAACTAAGCAGACTTTGGATGGTGGCACGCCATTCGTCCATCTGCTCAGCCGCTGGGGGAAATCTCAGCAGCAGTCGAGCCTGCACCATGGGCTCCGAAGCTATACTTGGCAAGGGTGATGATGAAGTCGATCGTACCGTCGCTCGGGTCCTGATGGTGCTAGCGGCGGCTGCACCGCGCCCCCGCTGGTGTTGTGGAGCGACCACCTGGATGTGGTGCGGCTATGCCGCTCGAGGGCCAGCGGCTCCATCGGGTGCAGCGGCTTGGTGATATGTCTCCATCGTATCTATAATTTTTTATTGTTCCATGCCAATATTCTACAACTTTTACATACTTTTGACAACTTTTTATACTATTTTTGGGACTAACATATTGATCCAGTGCCCAGTGCCAGTTCTTGTTTGTTGCATGTTTTTTGTTTCGCAGAAAATCCACATCAAACGGAGTCCAAATGGGATAAAAATTTACGAGATTTTTTTGGAATATATGTGAATTTTGGGAAGTGGAATCAACGCGAGACGATGCCCAAGGGGCCCACAAGGGTGAGGGGTGCGCCCCAGGGGGTAGGGCGCGCCCTGGGCCCTCGTGGCCACTCCATAAGGCGGTTGGTGCCCTTCTTTCGCTGCAGGAAAGCCAATATCCGGATAAAAATCGTGTCAAAATTTCAGCCCAATCGGAGTTATGAATCTTCGGGAATTTAAGAAACGGTGAAAGGGTGGAATCAGGGAGCACAAAAACAGAAGGAAACAAAGAGAGAGATCCAATCTTGGAGGGGCTCTCACCCCTCCGCCGCCATGGAGACCATGGACCAGAGGGGAAACCCTTCTCCCATCTAGGGGGAATGTCAAGGAAGAAGAAGAAGAAGGGGGGCTCTCTCCCCCTCTCTCCCGGTGGCACCGGAACGCCGTCGGGGCCATCATCGCGACAACGATCTACACCAACAACTTCACCGCCGTCATCACTAACTCTTCCCCCTTCTATGCAGCAGTGTAACCCCTCTTTTACCCGCCGTAATCTCTACTTAAACATGGTGCTCAACTCTATATATTATTTCCCAATGATGTATGGCTATCCTATGATGTTTGAGTAGATCCGCTTTGTCCTATGGGTTAATTGATGATTGTGATTGGTTTGATTTGCATGTTCTATTATTGGTGCTCTCCTATGGTGCTCTCCGTGTCGCGCAAGCATGAGGGATCCCTGCTGTAGGGTTTGTAATATGTTCATGATTTGCTTATGGTGGGTGGCGTGAGTGATAGAAGCACAGACTGAGTAAGTAGGTTGTTTGCGTATGGGAGTAAAGAGGACTTGATGCCTTATAATGCTATGGTTGGGTTTTACCTTAATGATCTTTAGTAGTTGCGGATGCTTGCTGAAGTTCCAATCATAAGTGCATATGATCCAAGAAGAGAAAGTATGTTAGCTTATGCCTCTTCCTCAAATAAAATTGCAATAATGATTACCGGTCTAGTTATCGATTGTCTAGGGACAAATAACTTTTTGGTGACAAAAAGCTCTCTATTGAAACTAATTTAGTTGTGTCTTTATCTAAACAGCCCCTAGCTTTTATTTATATGCTCTTTATTATCTTGCAAACCTAGCCTACAACACCTACAAAGTACTTCTAGTTTCATACTTGTTCTAGGTAAGGCGAACATTAAGCGTGCGTAGAGTTGTATCAGTGGTCGATAGAACTTGAGGGAATATTTGTTCTACCTTTAGCTCCACGTTGGGTTCGACACTCTTACTTATCGAAAGAGGCTACAATTGATCCCTATACTTGTGGGTTATCGAGACCTTTTTCTGGCACCGTTCCCGGGGAGCAATAGCATGGGGTCAATATTCTTGTGTGTGCTTGTTTGCTTTATCACTAAGTGGATTTTATTTGCTCTTCTAAGTTGTTCTCTATCTTTAGTTATGGATATGGAACACGAAATACCAAAAAAAAATTAGGTTTACTTGCTACTCATGGAGATGGGGAACCTCCTAAAACCCTCGATGCTCATTATGTGAAAGATATTATGTACTACTTTAATAATCCTGAGAAAACCCCATTCAATTATATAATGGGAGACACATTGGATCAACGTGAATACTTTAGGGAATATCACTTGACTCAAAAAGGAAACTATTATGGGATCAAATTTATATGTTGCATTGGTATGCTCCGCAACTATGCTAGAGATATGATTATACTTGTTGCTCTAGGATGAAGGCTCCACACCTTCCATTTTCATGCAAATTTAATGATAATGAAACCTAAGCTTCTTATGCTAATGGTATATATGATTACTATGATGTGGAACGAATAGAAGAATTTGTTGCTTTTAAGGGTGCTTGTGAAATTGAATCTTTCTTTAAAGAGTTTGAAGATTTTGATGATTTGGTTTATAGACCCGAAAATTTAGCTATCCTTAAATATTGTTATGAGAATTATAAATACAATTATGATATTGATGAATTTATTGAGAAAGTCTCCGCTATTCGAGAAGAGACTAATATTTTGCAAGAGTCTATGGAAGAAGAAGCTGATGAAACTGTGAGCTCATTGGATGAAAAAGATGATGAGGAGAGCAAAGAACAAAATGAGGAAGATCGGATTAGCTACCCGTGCCCACCTTCTAATAAGAGTAACACTCCAACTCATACATTATTTAATGTCCCTTTGTTCTTACTGAAGGATGAATGCCATGATAATTGCTATGATCCTGTTGATTGGTTTGAAATATCCCTTTTTTGATGAACTTGATGCTTGCTATTCTTGTGGCCAAGATGACAATATGAATTGTGCTTATGGAGATGAACTTGCTATTGTTCCTTATGTTAAACATGAAATTGTTGCTATTGCACCCACACATGATAGTCCTATTATCTTTTTGAATACTCCAAACTACACTATATCGAAGAAGTTTGCACTTATTAAGGATTATATTGATGGCGGTGATACGTCTACAACGTATCTACTTTGACAAACACTTTTGCCCTTGTTTTGGACTCTAACTTGCATGATTTGAATGGAACTAACCCGGACTGACGCTGTTTTCAGCAGACTTGCCATGGTGTTATATTTGTGCAGAAATAAAAGTTCTCCGAATGACCTGAAAATCAACGGAGAATATTTTTGGAATATATAAAAAATACTAGCGAAAGAATCAATGTTAGGGGGCCCACACCCTGTCCACGAGGGTGGGGGCGTGCCTACCCCCCTGCCTCGTGGGCCCCCTGATGCTCCACCGACCTCAACTCCAACTCCATATATTCACGTTCCGGGAGAAAAAATAAGGGAGAAGGATTCATCGCATTTTACGATAAGGAGCCGCTGCCAAGCCCTAATCTCTCTCGAGAGGGCTGATCTGGAGTCTGTTCGGGGCTCCGGAGAGGGGAGTCCGTCGCCATCGTCATCATCAACCTTCCTCCATCACCAATTTCAAGATGCTCACTGCCGAGCATGAGTAATTCCATTGTAGGCTAGCTGGACGGTGATGGGTTGGATGAGATTTATCATGTAATCGAGTTAGTTTTGTTAGGGTTCAATCCCTAATATCCATTATGTTCTGAGATTGATGTTGCTACGACTTTGCTATGCTTAATGCTTGTCACTAGGGCCCGAGTGCCATGATTTCAGATCTAAACCTATTATGTTTTCATGAAATATATGTGATTTCTTGATCCTATCTTTCAATTCTATAGTCACCTATTATGTGTTATGATCCGTTAACCCCGAAGTGACAATAATAGGGATACTTACCAGTGATGACTGTAGTTTGAGGAGTTCATGTATTCACTATTTGTTAATGCTTTGGTCCGGTACTCTATTAAAAGGAGGCCTTAATATACCTTAGTTTCCAATAGGACCCCGCTGCCACGGGAGGATAGGACAAAAGATGTCATGCAAGTTCTTTTCCATAAGCACGCATGACTATATTCAGAATACATTCCTACATTACATTGATGAACTGGATCTAGTTCTGTGTCACCCTATATTATAACTATTGCATTAGGAATCGCATCCGACATAATTATCCATCACTGATCCATTGCCTATGAGCTTTTCACATATTGTTCTTCGCTTATTTACTTTTCCGTTGCTACTGTTACAATCACTATAAAACCAAAACTATTACTTTTGCTACCGTTACCGCTATTATCATATTACTTTGCTACTAAATACTTTGCTGCATATATTAAGTTTCCAGGTGTGGTTGAATTGACAACTCAGCTGCTAATACTTGAGAATATTCTTTGGCTCCCCTTGTATCGAATCAATAAATTTGGGTTGAATACTCTACCCTCGAAAACTGTTGCGATCCCCTATACTTCTGGGTTATCAAGACTATTTCTAGTGCCGTTGCCGGGGAGCATAGCTCTATTCTCTGAGTCACTTGGGATTTATATCTGCTGGTCACTATGAAGAACTTGAAAGATAAAAAACCAAGATTTTTCTCTCAACTACGAGGGGAGGTAAGGAACTGCCATCTAGCTCTGGACTTGATTCACCTTCTGTTTTGAGTAAACTTGCGACACCTACACCTCCTATTCATTCTGATATGTCCCATGTTATTGATGATGCCACTTCTACTTTGCATGATACTTATGATGAAACTACTTCTATGCTTGATAATATTGTGCCATTAGGTGAATTTCTTGATGAAAAACTTGCTAGGGTAAGAGAGAATGAAATTATTGAAACTGATAATATTGATGAAAGTGACGATGAAGATTCTCCCTTAGATATGAATTCCCTGTTGTGCCTGAGGGTTATGTTATGGATGAAGAAACTGCTAGAGACTTCTTAGCTTGCAATGATAGATATGATCTTAAGAAATTATTAGTTAAGCTTAAAGAAAAATCTTTGAATGCTAGAATGAAACATGACCCTGCTTTTGCTACTTCACCTATCTTTATCACTGATAAGGATTATGATTTCTCTGTCGATCCTGAGTTAATTACGTTGGTTGAATCTAATCCTTTTTATGGCTATGACTCTGAAACTGTTGTGGCACATCTTACTAAATTGAATGATATAGCCACCCTGTTCACTAATGGTGAGAAAACTTGCTATTACTTTATCCTTAAGTTATTTCCGTTCTCATTAAAGGGTGATGCTAAAACATGGTTTAATTCTCTTGATCCTGGTTGTATGCGTAGTCCCCAGGATATGATTTATTACTTCTCTGCTAAATATTTCCCCGCTCATATGAAACGAGCTGCCTTACGGGAAATATATAATTTTGTGCAAATTGAAGAAGAGAGTCTCCCACAAGCTTGGGGGAGGCTTCTCTAATTACTTAATGCTTTGCCTGATCATCCTCTCAAGAAAATGAAATGCTTGATATCTTTTATAATGGACTAACCGATGCTTCCAGAGACCACCTGGATAGTTTTGTTGGTTCTGTTTTCAGGGAAAGAACTATTGATCAAGCTGAAATGCTATTGAATAATATGTTGAGCAATGAAAATGATTGGACACTTCCTGAACCAACTCCTAAGCCAACTCCGAAGAAAAGGGGTATTCTATTTCTCAGTCCTGACATATGCAAGAGGCAAAGAAATCTATGAAAGAAAAAGGTATTAAAGCTGAAGATGTTAAGAATTTACCACCTATTGAAGAAATACATGGTCTTGATAACCCGACACATGTAGTAAAGGTACATTCTATCTATAGATTTGATGAAGGTGATATTCCTCGTTATAAGTCTGCTAGCCAACACTTGGATAAGTTTGATAATTTTATTGTTAAACAAGAAAACTTCAATGCTTATGTTGGTAGACAATTGAAACGCAATGCTGATATGCTTGAACACTTGAGTGATTATATGTCTAGAGTTAAAGGTGAAGTTAAACTTATTAGTAAACATGCTTCTATGGTTACCACTCAAGTAGAACAAGTACTTAAAGCTCAGAATGATTTGCTCAATGAATTAAATAATAAGAAAAATGATAATGCTGTTAGAGTTATGACTAGAGGGGGTAAAATGACTCAGGAACCTTTGTATCCTGAGGGTCACCCCAAGATAATTGAGCAAGATTCTTAGAGAACTAATGTTGATGCACCTAGTTCTTCTAAGAAGAAGAAGAAAAAGAAAAATGATAGGACTTTGCATGCTTCTAATGAACCTGTTATTGACACACCTGAGAATCCCAATGATATTTCTATTTCTGATGCTGAAACACAATCTGGTAATGAACATGAACCTAGTGATAATGTTAATGATGATGTTCATGTTGATGCTCAACCTAGTAATGATAATGATGTAGAGATTGAACCTGCTGTTGATCTTGATAACCCACAATCAAAGAATCAATGTTATGATAAGAGAGACTTTGTTGCTAGGAAGCACGATAAAGAAAGAGAACCATGGGTTCAGAAACCCATGCCTTTTCCTCCTAAACCATCCAAGAAAAAGGACAATGAGGATTTTGAACGCTTTGCTGAAATGATTAGACCTATCTTTTTGTGTACGCGTTTGACTGATATGCTTAAAATGAACCCTTATGCTAAGTACATGAAGGATATTGTTACAAATAAAAGAAAGATACCGAAAGCTGAAATTTCCACCATGCTTGCTAATTACACTTTTAAGGGTGGAATACCAAAGAAACTTGGAAATCCAGGAGTACCAACTATACCATGCTCCATTAAAAGAAACTATGTTAAAACTGCTTTATGTGATCTCTGAGCCGGTGTTAGTGTTATGCCTCTCTCTTTATATAGTAGACTTGATTTGAATAAGTTGACACCTACTGAAATATCTTTGCAAATGACTGATAAATCAACTGCTATACCTGTCGGTATTTGTGAGGATGTGCCTGTTGTGATTGCAAATGTTACTATTTTAACGGACTTTGTTATTCTTGATATTCCCAAGGACGATAGTATGTCGATTATCCTTGGTAGACCCTTTTTGAACACTGCAGGGGCTGTTATTAATTGCAACAAAGGCAATGTCACTTTTCATGTTAATGGTAATGAGCATACGGTACACTTTCCGAGGAAACAACCTCAAGTCCACAGTATCAATTCTATTGGAAAATTTTCAACGATTACTATTGGAGGTTTTGAATTTCCTCTTCCTACTATCAAGAAGAAATATGATATTCTTATTGTTGGGGATGTGCATATCCCCGTTGAGGTAACCTAGTGTTATTTGAAATTTCTCCAGGTTCATGCGAATCGGCATGAGTTTGTTAACAAGACTTGATCAACCTTGTTAGTGGATTCCTTTTGATGAGCATGAGATGGATGAAGTTAGAAAGCACAACTCTCTGTACCCTCCTTTTACTTTCTGTTATTTAGTTTAAATAAAGCAAAAATAGTATTTTCTGTCTGTTTTCTGAATTATCCTTGCAATAAAAAATACCCCGAAAATAAAAGTTCTCCAAATGCCCTGAAAATGAAATATGATTTTTTTCCAGATTATTTAAGAATTTTTGGCACTGCGAACACATCAGGGGGACCCACCGTGTGCCCACGAGGGTGGAGGGCGCGCCCCCTGCCTCATGGACCCCATGTGGGTCCCCTCCACTTATTCCTGCACCCACACACTTCGTCTTCCTCCAGAAAAAATCATCCACTAGCTCAAACCCAAGTTCTAGCTCATCTTGCTGCCATTTTCGATCTCCTTGCTCAAAGCTCCATTCGCAAAACTGCTTTGGGGGATTGTTCTTCGGTATGTGACTCCTCCAATGGTCCAATTAGTTTTTGTTCTAGTGCTTTATTTATTGCAAATTTTTGCTGCTTAGGTGACCTTGTTCTTGAGCTTGCATGTCAAATTTATGTGGTCAAAAGTAGTTTTAATGCATGATATGGCCTCTAGACACTTGTAGGAGTAGTTGCTATCAATTTTGTTGAGTTTGGTTCACTTTTATTTGAAGTTACTAAAAATTTCAGAAATTTTCAGAAAAAGATGAAGAGATTTTTGAGGGGCTCATCGAGCCGAAGCTCGAAGGATAAGCAAAGTGAAGAAAATAAGAAGCCCAAATATAATCTCCCTCGTACTGCGGAGGTTCGACCGTGTGAATGGCCTTGTGATGAGTTCTTGAGAGAAGCCGGGATTTATGAAGTTTTTTATTATTTGGCTGAGAATGCAGGCCTCACCGACTTCCTCCACGACCAGCGTGAACAGTATCTCTTACTCACCAATATTTTTGTGTAAAATTTTCATTTCCATGCTAGGAGATCACCACCTTCGGTGGAATTTTATCTACATGATGAGCATAAGGAGATGTCACTTTATGATTTTTGCTAGGTTTGTAGGATACCCTTTGAGGGCAGCATGGAGGAACCACATCGTGATGATGTGGAGGGATTTATCGATATGATTGCTGTAGGGGAAACGAGGAAAGTTTCTGATGCAAGAATCACTAGCATACATTTTCCTGTTCTACGTTACTTTGCAATATTTGCTATTAGATGCTTAATTGGTCGCGGGATCTATGGAAATCTTAGTGCCCCTGATATTGTTATTTTGCGCCATGCTTTGTTTAGTGATACCACTTTCAGTTTAGGCGCTATTGTTGCTAAACGGTTAAATCTGAACCGTACAAAGGGTCCTGTCTTAGGAGGCATCTTCGCCTCACGCCTTGCTGCGCACTTTAACATACCTATTAGGCATTATGAGAAAGAGGAAAAGTTTTTGCCTCATATTTTTCCAGATTATAAGATCATGGTAGCACATGATTTTATTGTTAAGAATAAGAAGAAGATGCTTAACTATAGACTGATATTTAATAAGAATCACTTTGAGACTATTACCTTGCCTTATCATGTAATCGAGTTAGTTTTGTTAGGGTTTGATCCCTAATATCCATTATGTTCTGCGATTGATGTTGCTATACTTTGCTATGCTTAATGCTTGTCACTAGGGCCCGAGTGCCACGGGAGGGTAGGACAAAAGATGTCATGCAAGTTCTTTTCCATAAGCACGTATGACTATATTCGGAATACATGCCTACATTACATTGATTAACTGGAGGTATGTTATGCCCTTGATGCGGCTATATCTCCCACGTGTCGAAGCATGACTTAGAGGCATAACCGCATTGAAAGCAATGTCGCAAGTGAGGTAATCTTCACACAACCCATGTAATACATAAGGGAAAGAGATACATAGTTGGCTTACAATCGCCACTTCACACAATTACATGAATAAAGCATTACATCATCCAGATACACTCAAGGTCCGACTACGGAACCAAAATAAAAGAAGAACCCCAAATGCGACAAAGGTCCCCGATCGACCCCAACTGGGCTCCACTACTGATCAACTAGAACGAAACAACACAACGGACAAAGTCTTCATCGAGCTCCTCCTGAGCTTGGTTGCGTCATCTGCACGGACTCATCGGCACCTGCAAGCTGGTTTTGGAAGTATTTGTGAGCCACGGGGACTCAGCAATCTCGCACCCTCGCGATCAAGACTATTTAAGCTTATGGGTAAGGTAAAAGTATGAGGTGAAGCTGCAGCAAGTGACTAGCATATATGGTGGCTAACATACGCAAAAGAGAGCGAGAAGAGAAGGCAAAGCACGGTCGATAAAAGTATGATCAAGAAGTGATCCTAATACAACCTACGTCAAGCATAACTCCAACACCGTGTTCACTTCCCGGACTCCGCCGGAAAGAGACCATCACGGTTACACACGCGATTGATTCATTTTAATTAAGTTAAGGTTCAAGTTATCTACAACCGGACATTAACAAATTCCCATCTGCCCATAACCGCGGGCACGACTTTCGAAAGTTCAAATCCCTGCAGGGGTGTCCCAACTTAGCCCATCACAAGCTCTCACAGTCAACGAAGGAATGGACCTCCTCCCGAGACATTCCGATCAGACTCGGTATCCCGGTACAACAAGACATTTCGACAGGGTAAAACTAAACTAGCAACTCCGCCCGAATGTGCTGACAAATCCCGATAGGAGTTGCACATATCTCTTTCTTAGGGCACACCGGATTGTCTAAACTTCTGGTAGGCTAGCCCAGAGTTGGCCCTGGTGGCCACCGGCGGCTGACAAGTTGGACCAACACTCAGAGGAGCACTGGCCCGGGGGGGTAAAATAATGATGACCCTCAGGAGCGCGACTCCCAAGGGAAAAGAAAAGGCTAGGTGGAAAATGGTAAAACCAATGTTGGGCATTGCTGGAAGAGCTTTACTTAAGGCGAACTGTCAAGGGGTTCCCATAATAGCCCAACCGCGTAAGGAACGCAAAATCCGGGAACATAACACCGATATGACGGAAACTAGGGCGGCAAGTGTGGAACAAAACACCAGGCATAAGGCCGAGCCTTCCATCCTTTACCAAGTATATAGATGCATTAATTAAATAAGATATATCGTGATATCCCAACAAGTAAAGATGTTCCAACAAGGAACAACATCTCCATGTTCCAACAAGGAACAAACTTCAATCTTCACCTGCAACTAACAACGCTATAAGAGGGGCTGAGCAAAGCGGTAACACAGCCAATCAACGGTTTGCTAGGACAAGGTGGGTTAGAGGCTTGGTTCAACAATATGGGTGGCATGATAAGCAAGTGGTAGGTATCGCAGCATAGGCATAGCAAAAGAGCGAGCAACTAAGCAAAGCAAAGATAGTAGTGATTTCGAGGGTATGATCATCTTGCCTGAAATCCCGCAAGGAAGAAGAACGAGTCCAAGAAGAAGTCAAACGGACGAAGTCGAACGGATCCTCACAAACGCGACATTATTGGAACCAACCCGAAGAATCAACACCGAAAAGAAGCACACAACATAGTAAACAACCACCACATAAGCATGACATGATGCACAACCAAATATGATGCATGTCCGGATTAATGAGGCATGGCATGGCAAAGTGCACAAGCAATCCTACAAATTAAGTGGAGCTCAACATGCAACGAGTTGCATATTGACGAAACACCACATTCAAGTTATTTAGTTTCGATCTCGTTATGTACCCAACAATATTAAATGTTGATTAACATGGCAAGGGGTGAAGCAAATGAAAACTACATATCTAGGCAAATTTAAATGAGGCCGGAACAACAAACAACACTTCCGGTAAAACCCCATGAGCATATTATAGATTTGGTACTGTTCTGCCCTAAACACAATTTTAGGGTTGTTAAACATGCAAAGTGATGTCACCATGTTAAACTAGGCATTTTTCCACCCCATTTACATATAAAGTTTATTAAATTCGGAGTTACGGTTATTTAGTTATGAAATAAATCATTTTAGCATGGCATAGGGGCAAATTTAAACAAACATCATTATAAACATTTTAAACATAGATGAAAGTGGCATATTATGAAACTACACAAAATTCTAAGCAAGTTTCATATATAATTTATTTAGATCCGATGCACGGTTATTAAGTTATTATATGCATGAAGACTAGGGGCTTTTCTGCAAAAACTGCAGTCTCTGGATAATTGATAAAATTGCCAAAACGAAAAAAAGGCGCAGGCTGAAACTGGTGGGCACTGGGAGCTCACCATGGGCCTCGGCTGTAACGCCCCGGTAGTTAAGCTACAGTAACCCTCCGGAAATGATGCCATATCAGCTTAGTTAGTGTTGATAATCTCACGTTAGTTCAAAACCGGTTCGAATTCAAATTCAAAATCAAACAAACAATAAAAGTTTTTAAATATTAAAACTAAAAATGTTCGGAGTGAGCCAAATAATGCATAAGTAATTATGGTGGTGAAACCACACTTTTATAAAAGTGTTTAAGTGCACTATAGTAAATAAAACAGTAGCAAAACGATTCTTTAAATGACATTTAAATATTGAACAATTACAAAACTATTTTTTTAGTTTGGGTAGAAAAATAATGTGACAGTGGCATTGTTGGTAACATCCATTTAGGTGTCACTTTGGTATGTAATGAAACTATTATAAATAGGAACTAAAAGGAAAATAAAAGAAATAAGATAAGGGAAATAAAAGTAAAAGGAAAAAAACAAAACAAAACAAAGGAAGCCAAAAAAAAAAGAACAGGACCCCCCCCGACCCAACTGGGCCACGGCCCAGCTAGCCGGCCCACCCCTCCTACCTTAACCCCACTCCCCTGAAACCCTAGCGTCGCACACCCCCACTCCTCCCGCACGAACTCCACTCCTCCCGACCAAGACCCCCACTCCCTCTCGTTCTCCAGCGACGCTGAGCCCCCCCCCCCCCCCCGCGCCCGATCCCTTTGCCGCACCGGAGCCCCAGCACGCCGGTGCGCCCGCGCCCAAGGACCGCCGCCTCCGCCTTGCCGTCCTCGCGCCCACCGCCTCCTGGGAACTCCTCCCATGGCCGTCACCGTTCGGTTCTCCGCGTCCATGTCGCGCCAAGCCGCCTCGTCGCCGGAGATGGACGGATCCCGGAGGCACTATCGCGGATCCGGCCTCCCCCGAGCTCACAGACCTCCCCAGCCGCTTCGATGTGAGCTTCCCCCCCCGAATCCCCCTTATCCCCCTCGATTCATTCGCCGCGACCGCCTGCTCCTGTTGAGGCCGCCATGACCGGACCTCCGTGCTCACCCGCACGCTATGCTTGCGCCCGCGCGCATGGTCCCTCCCCTGCTTGCCGCGCCCTTGCGCTCGTGCCCGCATCCCGTGCTCCACCGCCCCTGTTCCCCCACGCCCATGGCTGCCCTGCGCGCCCGCCCGCACGTCCCTGCCCGCGCCAGGCCGTGCTCCTGCTGGCCGGCTGCGCCCTGTGCTCGCCCCCCCCGCATGGTTGCGGCCCCGCCACGCCCGTCGTCGCCCGCGTCCGCTTCGGGCGGCACCTCTGTGCCCGCGCCCGCGCCTTGTTGCGGTCGGCTGCCGCTGTCATTGCTCTACCGCCGCCCGCTGCTGGGCGCAGCCCCAGCCGGCCGGCTCGCCATGCTCGCTGGCCGCAGCCGGGTTCGCCCCGGGCGGCGCCCGGAACCAGGCCAGCCGACGCCCGCCTGACCATGCCTGTTAGCCCGGTTCGGCATTTGGCCTATAACAACGGGCCCCTACCCAAGAACGTTTTTAGAAAAAGAAATAAAGAAATAAAAACAATATTAATTAATTAATTAAAGACTTAATTAACTGAATTAATCATGGTTAGTTCAACCTGATCTCTAATTAAACTAATTAACATGTTTAGTTAATCTCAGACTATGACGAATGGGACCCACGCTTAGATGACTGGTCAACGGTCAACTTTGACCGCTGACGTCACGTTGATGTCACAATGACACAGTAATTCTTTTTTGAATTAATTAGATAATAATAATCCCAGAAAATGATTAAATCCTTTAAAATTAATATAAAATAAACCATAGCCCGGATGAAAAAAAACTTTGTACATGGAAGTTGCTCAGAACGACGAGACGAATTCGAATACGCAGCCCGTTCATCCGCCACGCATCCGTAGCATAGCGAACACGCAACTTTCCCCTTCCGGTTCGTCTGTCCGAAAACGCGAAACACGGGGATAATTTCCCGGATGTTTCCCCCCTTCACCGGTACCACCTCGTACCGCGTTAGGGCACACCTAGCATCGCGCTTTGTCATGTCATGCATCGTCATGCATTTGTTTGCATTATATTTATTGCTTCTTCCCCCTCTTCTCTCGCTAGACACCGAGACCGACGCCGCTGCTACCCAGTACGACTACGGTGTTGACGACCACTCTCTCTTGCCGAAGCAACCAGGCAAGCCCCCCCTTTGATCACCAGATATCGCCTACTCTTCTCTATATTGCTTGCATTAGAGTAGTGTAGCATGTTACTGCTTCCCGTTAATCCTATACTGATGCATAGCCTGTCCTTGCTACTACTGTTGTTACCTTACCTGCAATCCTAATGCTTAGTATAGGATGCTAGTTTTTCATCAGTGGCCCTACATCCTTGTCCGTCTGCCATGCTATACTATCGGGCCGTGATCACTCGGGAGTTGATCACGGGTATATACTATATACTTTATACATGATACATGTGGTGACTAAAGACGGGTCGGCTTGAGGCGCACCCGCGAGTGGATCTTTGAGGCGGAGCGACAGGGCAGGTTCAGACCACCTAGGAGAGAGGTGGGCCTGGCCCTGGTCGGCGTTCGCGGATACTTAACACGCTTAACGAGATCTGGGTATTTGATCTAAGTCTGGCCATTTGGTCTATACGCACTAACCATCTACGCGGGAGTAGTTATGGGTATCCCGGCATCGTGGTATCAGCCGAAGCCTTCGTGACGTCAGCGACTGAGTGGCGCGCGCCGGATTGGAACGTAAGCCTGCTCTTGTATAAGGGGGCTAGTTCTGCTTCCGGCCGCGTACGCAACGTGCAGGTGTGCTAAGGGCGATGGGCCCAGACCCCTGTGCGCTTAGGTTTAGACCGGCGTGCTGACCTCTCTGTTGGTCTAGGTGGGGCTGCGACGTGTTGATCTTCCGAGGCCGGGCATGACCCAGGAAAGTGTGTCCGGCCAAATGGGATCGAGCGTGTTGGGGTATGTGGTGCACCCCTGCAGGGAAGTTAATCTATTCGAATAGCCGTGATCTTCGGTAACAGGACGACTTGGAGTTGTACTTTGACCTTATGACAACTAGAACCGGATACTTAATAAAACACACCCTTCCAAGTGCCAGATACAACCGGTGGTCGCTCTCTCACAGGGCGACGAGGGGAGGATCATCGGTTAGGATTATGCTATGCGATGCTACTTGGAGGACTTTAGTCTACTCTCTTCTACATGTTGCAAGACGGAGGCTGCCAGAAGCGTAGTCTTCGAAAGGATTAGTTATCCCCCTCTTATTCTGGCATTCTGCAGTTCAGTCCACATATGATACCCTTACTCCATTTGATACCCATGCATATGTAGTGTAGCTCCTTGCTTGCGAGTACTTTGGATGAGTACTCACGGTTGCTTTCTCCCCCTTTTCCCCCTTTCCTTTCATTCTGGTTGTCGCAACCAGATGCTGGAGTCCAGGAGCCAGACGCCACCGTCGACGACGACTCCTACTACACCGGAGGTGCCTACTACTACGTGCTGCCCGCTGATGACGACCAGGAGTAGTTAGGAGGATCCCAGGCAGGAGGCCTGCGCCTCTTTCGATCTGTATCCCAGTTTGTGCTAGCCTTCTTAAGGCAAACTTGTTTAACTTATGTCTGTACTCAGATATTGTTGCTTCCGCTGACTCGTCTATGATCGAGCTCTTGTATTCGAGCCTTCGAGGCCCCTGGCTTGTAATATGATGCTTGTATGACTTATTTTATTTGTAGAGTTGTGTTGTGATATCTTCCCGTGAGTCCCTGATCTTGATCGTACACGTTTGCGTGTATGATTACTGTACGGTCAAATCGGGGGCGTCACATCGGCCCAAGTTAGTGAAGAGGCCAGGCAGCGTTGGGGTTGGCCTCACCGTGGGCGCGGCCCAGCTAGTGGAGAGGCCTCGCAGGCCGGCTGGATGGAAACGACCCAGACGAAAGGTCAACGGGAGCGAGGCAGGGTCGCGGCGCCCGCTGGAGCTCAAGGTAGAGCACGACGCGGCAGTGGCTGCAGGCGTGCTGGGCAGGGACGGTTCAACGCGGGCAGCACCGGCCGGGATCCTCCGGATCGAACGTAGCTGAAGACGGAGGGCCCTGGGGCAGCTCGATTTGGTCAGCGGCGGGGATCGGTCAGGGGAGCTGGTGTCCCATGGCAGCGATGAGCGGCGGAGGAAATCCATGGTGCTCGACGCAAGAAGCAACTTCAAATGCGGAGCTCGCCGGATCCGATAGCGGTGAAGGTCGTCGAGGCAGGGAACGGAGCAGATGCGGAGGGAACGGAGCTCCGGTGGCTTGGCCACTCCGAGCGAGGCTCAAGGAGCTCGGGCGCGTGTCCTCCATGGCGCTGCTCCTATGGCACAAGAGAGGGAGGGAGAGGTTAGAGAAGGGAGAGACGAGAAGAAGAGGAGGACAGGAAGAAAGAGCGGGTGGGCTGGCCTGGTGGATGAGGGCGATGCCCTGGTGGATGAGGTCGCCGGCGGCTACAGGGCTGACGAGGTCGAAGTCGCCGGCTGGTAGGCTCGTCGGGCGGCGCGCTGACGAGGGCTCATGCTCCCTGAACTCAGGCGAGGAAGCTCGGGCACGTGGTTGGATGGGGAATCGATAGTGGATCGATGGATTGGATTGATGGGGAAAACGAGGAAGGTGGCGGCGGCATGGGGATTGATGGATGGGACAGCTCCCCTAGGTTTTAGGGTCTGGTCTGATATATATAGCAAAAGGATTTTTCGGATAGGGGCATTTGGTCCCTCCGACCTTAAATGGACGGTCGCGAAATAAAAGCTTAGGGAGACCAAATGAGAAAACGATGACGTTTTTTAGATGTTTGGGGATGATCCGGACACAACGGTGATGACTCCCCGGGTCGGTTCGGGACAACATTCGGACGCGCGCGAGGGGGGCTGCGGGCTGATGAGAGGGGTTAGGTTGGACCTGGAGGTAGGTAGTGAGTTGTGTATACGGTCTCGAGCTGAGAGAAGAGAAGAGAGGGAAAGCCCGACAACAGTTTCCGGAGACCGAAAACGTCCGACGTTAGACCGGCTATACTGCCACTATAGTTAAACGTTGGGGCGTCAAACGAACTCCGAATGCGATGAAATTTGGCAGGCGGTCTTCCGGCAACATAACAACACCGCATGCCAACTTTCATCCCATTCCATCCCATTCCAAGAACATTTTCCAGCCACTAATAAAATAATATTTCGGACAAGTCGCGGGTGCGTGCAAGTGTGGTTGGGCTCAGAATGGACAACGGAGAGAACAAGGAGGCCGGGACGGATGCAAGTTTTGAAAACATGATGATGCAATGCACATGATGACATGATAAGATGCAACACGCAAGCAAATGACATGGCAACGACAGCAATTAACTGGAAGACACCTGGCACATCGGTCTCGGGGTGTTACAACACTCCACCACTACGAGAGGATCTCGTCCCGAGATCTAGAATGGCACCGGAGGGAAAACGGAAGGGAAAGAGAAGAGGTAAAGCTAAGTTGCTTCTTTGACAAACGAGTGAGACCCAAAGAACCTTGCAACGGTTAAGCCATTTCGAGAAAAGAATACAATAGAGATGAACGACGTTGAAAACACTCCGTTAGGAAAGAGGAACGAGGAAGAACAAGGTTGAAAGCACTCCGGTAGGGAAGAGTAATAAGAAAGAACAAATTTCGACAGCACTCCGGTAGAAAAGAGATGCAACGGTTGATAAGGTGAAAAGAACTTGAGCAAAAGGGGACAAGACTCCGATAAAAAGGATAAGCAAAGAAAATATCATGATCTTCATAAATCATGATGATGACTGAAAAGAGCAACATCACAAAGCCTCCAGAAGAAAGAATAGAAGATAGATAATTGAGATAAACGAATGTAGAAGAAAATGCCAACTTCTGCGACAAAAGAGCTTGAAAAGGTATCCTTAGGAGAAGGGTCGAACGGAGTTGTTGGAAAACCAACAACGAAAAGAGTAAGCTTGATGTGGACTTATGAAAGACATCCCCAAAACTATGAGGAGAAATTCCACCAATAACGAAACTAAAAGATTTGGGTTGATATGAACACGGAGACGAGAAACTATTTCACCAGGAGGATAGATGAAGAACTTGGGTCATTTATAAGCACCATAAAGCAACAAACCTTAGGGAAGGCTTTAGGTGAAACATGACACAAGATAACTCCAAAGAAGAGGTTGATGGATTTAAAATACCTCATTCTTGATAGCTTGAGAAACATGAAGCACGAAGGAAAATTATCAAGAATGACATAATACCACCTCCAATGGTACGGAAGAAAGAATTGCACTCCGGATTACAAGAAGAAGAATGCTTGAGCTCCTTAAAAGAATCTCGATGAAAACTTCGAGAAGGAAATAAATCCTTGATGAACCATCATGTTGAACCTCCATGAAGAACTCCGTTAAACAAAAGAATGATCAAACGGAAGGAAAGGGTAGTTGAAAACACAAGGTGAAGCCTTGTAATGATTTAGATGGAGCTTTGCGACGAGATAATGCGGAAAAGCTTAGAACTCCAGAAAAGAAAGATGAACAAATGAAATCAAGAATTTGATGAGCCTCCGGAGTAAGGAATTAATCACTTGGATGAAACAAGAATAAGAATTACATTATGATTATCCTTCACCAATTAAATTGATGACAATCAACGGATTTGGCATACTACTTATTCTCGTTGAAAGGATTAAGATAGATATAGCGCAAACTTGAGAAGGTCTTCAACGAACCACCGGAAGGATTGAAAACAACGAATAATTGATATGAAAACGAATGACGAGAGCTCTTGAACGAACCACCGTAAGAATTGAAAAAGAACGAATAAAACATAAAGAAACACCGGGAAGAAATATAAAATGAACGAAGATGCTTGGGAGGATTTAGATACATGAGAACGAAGAGATCACGAGCCGATTAAAGATCACTTGAATGAAGCACCGGTAAAATTTGGAGAATGATAGCTGAAAGCTGAGAATGAATAAACCTGAAATGATGGACTCAGGATAACAAGCTGAGAAGACTCTTGAATTGCTCCGGATGGATAAAATAATTCTCACAACCGAACAATTATGAGAGAATGGCAACAAGCTAGAATCATGAATCTTGAAGAGAATGGAGCAAGGTTGAGAGAAGAATCTTCTTCGGTCTTCCAAACTGAGAATGCCGACGAGAAATACCATCATGACTTATTGAGGCACTCCGGGAGAATCCCAAAAAAAACGAAGAGGTTGAACCAACGATGAAAAGAATTTGACAGATCTTAAAGAAGACATTTGACTGATGATAAATCATACTTACGTCAAACTTCGAAAGGAATTTGAGAATACCTCCGAGAAAATAAGAAGAGTCAGGTAAGATCCTGGGAAAAGATCTGTGGGTTGGGGCCCACTCAAAAGAAACACCGTAGAACGATTTAAAAGATAGATTGCCCCATAGAATTAAATGGTTTGAATGAGATAACATCCTCGAAATAGGTTGAACGGATCTTGAATGACAAGACGAGCCTTTTGAGATATCTTGAGCACTCCAGAACAAATGAATAGCGAGAAATGAATGGTTATGAGGTGCACCGACACGAGAAAAACATTTTAAATACAGAAAAGAATATGATCGACACCGAAAGCTTGAATTGGATCCACCGGAAAAGGAAAGAATGGAGAATGATGAACTAGAAACTTCATTAGTATCTTCATGAGAATCACCAGATAAGAACATGAAGGGAGAAGAATGGAGAGACTTCCATAATAAAATGGATATTTGATAAAGAAATCCGAGTCCTCGAAGAAAGAGGGTGGGAGGGTGGGAAAAATAAAGGCAACTTGGAGACAGATGAAACAAACACCGTTGAGAAGAACTGATCATTGATCTTGTGGAAGTTGAAATGATCGTATCCACTTGAAGAGAAGCACACCGGTTAAAAAAAGGATTGACATGACAATCTCGATTATCATGAAGGATTGGTATTCACATCAGAGTATGAAAACACCATTTGGGGAAGGTATGGAATCAACACTTGACATCGAAGTAACTCGAATACCACAACTCCAAAAACAAAAACAACGGATTGGCTTGCAGAATAAGCCGGAACAAACATATGATAGAGATTTCGTCCGAAGTTTTCGTGGTGGGGCCTACACGGGCTCGATCGTACAGCACCATCATGTACAAGGCAGTGCACATGACATACGAAGCGTCCCCGAGTCGGCATAGCCAAGGACTCTTTAAGACACAACGAGACCACTGTAAAACCGACCGTGAATAGGCGGACCACTAGACGTCAAACCCCAATTTCAAATCATACATCTGTCGGAAAGATATCCTAAGAGCTACTATAATTCCCACTTATAAACTCCCGAAATTTTCCGGTTATGCAATCAGGTGTTGGGGATACAGGGGAAGCATAATATCTCACCCAAAACTAGCAAATCCTACATCCAGCTGTATCCATCCTTCAACACATAACCAAGAAAAACTTCAGAAACCATCTACCTCAACCTTCGAAAAGCATCCGTTATACAAGTTATGGCGATACTCCCGAACTCCCGCCCCAGTACTGGGTGGCATCGAGGTTATCTCACCAACGAACTGCATAAAATAGATTTTAGATGTCGGCGTACTAAACTTAGGTATTCCAGAACTGCAACGATAAAATTATGACGACAACACCTCAGAGCTCAACTCCCCGGGACACTGCCACAAAACCCCTGATAGGAGGCACCAAGACAATGTTCTCGTCACAAAATCATCGGAACAATTCCAAGATACCCGCGTGATCCTAAATTTTTTTTAGTGAAATTTGAGAAGAGAAGAGTCAAAACTCTACGTCAGGATGCCTTACCAGAGCGATGAGGAGACTGGGAAGTAAAAAGAATTCCTAAACTCTCCGATATATAATTCCTAAATGACTCAAATTTTTTTTCTAGACACAACTCGGCTGCTAAAAACGATCAAGCAATGGGGCTCCTAAGGTCGGGGAAGGCTCTGATACCAACTTGTTACGCCCTCGATGCGGCTATATCTCCCACGTGTCGAAGCATGACTTAGAGGCATAACCGCATTGAAAGCAATGTCGCAAGTGAGGTAATCTTCACACAACCCATGTAATACATAAGGGAAAGAGATACATAGTTGGCTTACAATCGCCACTTCACACAATTACATGAATAAAGCATTACATCATCCAGATACAATCAAGGTCCGACTACGGAACCAAAATAAAAGAAGAACCCCAAATGCGACAAAGGTCCCCGATCGACCCCAACTGGGCTCCACTACTGATCAACTAGAACGAAACAACACAACGGACAAAGTCTTCATCAAGCTCCTCCTGAGCTTGGTTGCGTCATCTGCACGGACTCATCGGCACCTGCAAGCTGGTTTTGGAAGTATCTGTGAGCCACGGGGACTCAGCAATCTCGCACCCTCGCGATCAAGACTATTTAAGCTTATGGGTAAGGTAAAAGTATGAGGTGAAGCTGCAGCAAGTGACTAGCATATATGGTGGCTAACATACGCAAAAGAGAGCGAGAAGAGAAGGCAAAGCACGGTCGATAAAAGTATGATCAAGAAGTGATCCTAATACAACCTACGTCAAGCATAACTCCAACACCGTGTTCACTTCCCGGACTCCGCCGGAAAGAGACCATCACGGTTACACACGCGATTGATTCATTTTAATTAAGTTAAGGTTCAAGTTATCTACAACCGGACATTAACAAATTCCCATCTGCCCATAACCGCGGGCACGACTTTCGAAAGTTCAAATCCCTGCAGGGGTGTCCCAACTTAGCCCATCACAAGCTCTCACAGTCAACGAAGGAATGGACCTCCTCCCGAGACATTCCGATCAGACTCGGTATCCCGGTACAACAAGACATTTCGACAGGGTAAAACTAAACTAGCAACTCCGCCCGAATGTGCCGACAAATCCCGATAGGAGTTGCACATATCTCTTTCTTAGGGCACACCGGATTGTCTAAACTTCTGGTAGGCTAGCCCAGAGTTGGCCCTGGTGGCCACCGGCGGCTGACAAGTTGGACCAACACTCAGAGGAGCACTGGCCCGGGGGGGTAAAATAATGATGACCCTCAGGAGTGCGACTCCCAAGGGAAAAGAAAAGGCTAGGTGGCAAATGGTAAAACCAATGTTGGGCATTGCTGGAAGAGCTTTACTTAAGGCGAACTGTCAAGGGGTTCCCATAATAGCCCAACCGCGTAAGGAACGCAAAATCCGGGAACATAACACCGATATGACGGAAACTAGGGCGGCAAGTGTGGAACAAAACACCAGGCATAAGGCCGAGCCTTCCATCCTTTACCAAGTATATAGATGCATTAATTAAATAAGATATATCGTGATATCCCAACAGGTAAAGATGTTCCAACAAGGAACAACATCTCCATGTTCCAACAAGGAACAAACTTCAATCTTCACCTGCAACTAACAACGCTATAAGAGGGGCTGAGCAAAGCGGTAACATAGCCAATCAACGGTTTGCTAGGACAAGGTGGGTTAGAGGCTTGGTTCAACAATATGGGTGGCATGATAAGCAAGTGGTAGGTATCGCAGCATAGGCATAGCAAAAGAGCGAGCAACTAAGCAAAGCAAAGATAGTAGTGATTTCGAGGGTATGATCATCTTGCCTGAAATCCCGCAAGGAAGAAGAACGAGTCCAAGAAGAAGTCAAACGGATCCTCACAAACGCGACATTATCGGAACCAACCCAAAGAAGCAACACCGAAAAGAAGCACACAACATAGTAAACAACCACCACATAAGCATGACATGATGCACAACCAAATATGATGCATGTCGGATTAATGAGGCATGGCATGGCAAAGTGCACAAGCAATCCTACAAATTAAGTGGAGCTCAACATGCAACGAGTTGCATATTGACGAAACACCACATTCAAGTTATTTAGTTTCGATCTCGTTATGTACCCAACAATATTAAATGTTGATTAACATGGCAAGGGGTGAAGCAAATGAAAACTACATATCTAGGCAAATTTAAATGAGGCCGGAACAACAAACAACACTTCCGGTAAAACCCCATGAGCATATTATAGATTTGGTACTGTTCTGCCCTAAACACAATTTTAGGGTTGTTAAACATGCAAAGTGATGTCACCATGTTAAACTAGGCATTTTTCCACCCCATTTACATATAAAGTTTATTAAATTCGGAGTTACGGTTATTTAGTTATGAAATAAATCATTTTAGCATGGCATAGGGGCAAATTTAAACAAACATCATTATAAACATTTTAAACATAGATGAAAGTGGCATATTATGAAACTACACAAAATTCTAAGCAAGTTTCATATATAATTTATTTAGATCCGATGCACGGTTATTAAGTTATTATATGCATGAAGACTAGGGGCTTTTCTGCAAAAACTGCAGTCTCTGGATAATTGATAAAATTGCCAAAACGAAAAAAAGGCGCAGGCTGAAACTGGTGGGCACTGGGAGCTCACCATGGGCCTCAGCCCAAGTTAGTGAAGAGGCCAGGCAGCGTTGGGGTTGGCCTCACCGTTGGCGCGACCCAGCTAGTGGAGAGGCCTCGCAGGCCGGCTGGATGGAAACGACCCAGACGAAAGGTCAACGGGAGCGAGGCAGGGTCGCGGCGCCCGCTGGGGCTCAAGGTAGAGCACGACGCGGCAGTGGCTGCAGGCGTGCTGGGCAGGGACAGTTCAACGCGGGCAGCACCGGCCGGGATCCTCCGGATCGAACGTAGCTGAAGACGGAGGGCCCTGGGGCAGCTCGATTTGGTCAGCGGCGGGGATCGGTCAGGGGAGCTGGTGTCCCATGGCAGCGATGAGCGGCGGAGGAAATCCATGGTGCTCGACGCAAGAAGCAACTTCAAATGCGGAGCTCGCCGGATCCGATAGCGGTGAAGGTCGTCGAGGCAGGGAACGGAGCAGATGCGTAGGGAACGGAGCTCCGGTGGCTTGGCCACTCCGAGCGAGGCTCAAGGAGCTCGGGCGTGTGTCCTCCATGGCGCTGCTCCTATGGCACAAGAGAGGGAGGGAGAGGTTAGAGAAGGGAGAGACGAGAAGAAGAGGAGGACAGGAAGAAAGAGCGGGTGGGCTGGCCTGGTGGATGAGGGCGATGCCCTGGTGGATGAGGTCGCCGGCGGCTACAGGGCTGACGAGGTCGAAGTCGCCGGCTGGTAGGCTCGTCGGGCGGCGCGCTGACGAGGGCTCGTGCTCCCTGAACTCAGGCGAGGAAGCTCGGGCACGTGGTTGGATGGGGAATCGATAGTGGATCGATGGATTGGATTGATGGGGAAAACGAGGAATGTGGCGGCGGCATGGGGATTGATGGATGGGACAGCTCCCCTAGGTTTTAGGGTCTGGTCTGATATATATAGCAAAAGGATTTTTCGGATAGGGGCATTTGGTCCCTCCGACCTTAAACGGACGGTCGCGAAATAAAATCTTAGGGAGACCAAATGAGAAAATGGTGACGTTTTGTAGATGTTTGGGGATGATCCGGACACAACGGTGATGACTCCCCGGGTCGGTTCGGGACAACTTTCGGACGCGCGCGAGGGGGGTTGCGGGCTGACGAGAGGGGTTAGGTTGGACCCGGCGGTAGGTAGTGAGTTGTGTATACGGTCTCGAGCTGAGAGAAGAGAAGAGAGGGAAAGCCCGACAACAGTTTCCGAAGACCGAAAACGTCCGACGTTAGACCGGCTATACTGCCGCTATAGTTAAACGTTGGGGCGTCAAACGAACTCCGAATGCGATGAAATTTGGCAGGCGGTCTTCCGGCAACATAACAACACCGCATGCCAACTTTCATCCCATTCCATCCCATTCCAAGAACATTTTCCGGCCACTAATAAAATAATATTTTGGACAAGTCGCGGGCGCGTGCAAGTGTGGTTGGGCTCAGAACGGACAACAGAGAGAACGAGGAGGCCGGGACGGATGCAAGTTTTGAAAACATGATGATGCAATGCACATGATGACATGATAAGATGCAACACGCAAGCAAATGACATGGCAACAACAGCGAATAACTGGAAGACACCTGGCACATCGGTCTCGGGGCGTTACAAGGTAGTTCTGTGTCACCCTATGTTATAACTATTGCATGAGGAATCACATCCGACATAATTATCCATCACTGATCCATTGCCTACGAGCTTTTCACATATTGTTCTTCGCTTATTTACTTTGCCGTTGCTACTGTTATAATCACTATAAAACCAAAACTATTACTTTTGCTACCGTTACCGCTATTACCATATTACTTTGCTACTAAATACTTCGCTGCGGATATTAAGTTTCCAGGTGTGGTTGAATTGACAACTCAGCTGCTAATACTTGAGAATATTCTTTGGCTCCCCTTGGGTCGAATCAATAAATTTGGGTTGAATACTCTACCCTCGAAAACTGTTGTGATCCCCTATACTTGTGGGTTATCAGGCGGCCTTTTACCGTTGCACATGATAATTTTGATGAATATAATATGCATGTGCTTGCTGCTCCTACTTGTCAATTATTATGAGAGAGGAACTACATCTCCGCCTCTCTATGTTTCCAACACGATAAAATTGCAAGATACTTCTTATGCTATGCATTGGCCTTTACTTGATGTGCATGAATTGTTCTTGTATGACATGCCGATGCATAGGAAGAGAGTTAGACTTCGTCATTGCTTGATATATGTTTCTTTGTGCTCACTACTAAATGCCAAATCATTGCTATTTCAAATTGGCTTTGATATACCTTGGGATCCGGGTCGATTCATTTCTTGAGCACCTTATGCCTAGCTTAATGGCTTTAAAGAAAGTGCTGCCAGGGAAACAAGGAATTTTTAGAGAGTCATTTATTTATGTTGATTGCTTTTATAGAGTTTAAAAACAAAAAAATAAAGAGGGGAACCCAAAAGTTTTCAAAAAGGAAAGTGAAAGTGAGAGAGACAAGCATTGTTGAAGTGAGGGAGATCCTTGAACTTTGTTCATGCTCACGGAAGCTTTGTGAATCTTGATTACAGAAAATTTTCAACAAAAATAATTATCCCCTTGTAAAATTCCATTTTATTATAAAAATAATGTGCCAAGATTTTCCTTTAGGATGTTTACATTGCTTGTTGGTTTGTGCGGTGCAAAACAGAAACTTTGTCTATAGTGCGCGATTTTACATTTTTTACTGGAACGTCAAATGGTTCTGAAGTTTCTTGAATTGTCTTTATATACAAATTGTTTATTTTTCCTAATTTTTTCAGAATTTTTGGAGTATCAGAAGTATGGTGAATGTTCAGATTACTACAGACTGTCCTGTTTAAGACAGATTCTGTTTTTGATGCATTGTTTGCTTGTTTTGATGAAACTATCGATTTCTATCAGTGGATTAAGCCATGGAAAAGTTATATTATAGTAGCTACACTGCAAAAACCAAATATGAATTGTTTTTAAACAGTACTTATAGTAGTGATTTGCTTTATTATACTAATGGATCTTACCGAACTTTCTGTTGAGTTTTGTGTGGATGAAGTGATCAAGGATCAAGGAGGTCTTGATATGAGGAGAAGGATGAGAGGCAAGAGCTCAAGCTTGGGGATTCCCAAGGCACCCCAAGTAAATATTCAAGGAGACTCAAGAGTCTAAGCTTGGGGATGCCCCGGAAGGCATCCCATCTTTCTTCAACAAGTATCAGTATGTTTTCGGTTTCGTTTCGTTCATGTGATATGTGCAAATCTTGGAGCGTCTTTTGCATTTAGTTTTCACTTTTCTTTGATGCACCATGCTGGTATGAGATAGTCCATGGTTGATTTATAGAATGATCTTTGCACTTCACTTATATCTTTTGAGTATGGCTTTATAGAATGCTTCATGTGCTTCGCTTATATCATTTGAAGTTTGGATTGCCTGTTTCCCTACACATATAAAACCGCCATTTGTAGAATGCTCTTTTGCTTCACTTATATTTGTTAGAGCGTGGGCATATCTTTTGTAGAAAGAATTAAACTCTCTTGCTTCACTTATATCTATTTAGAGAGTTGACATGAATTGGTCATTCACATGGTTAGTCATTAAATCCTACATAAAACTTGTAGATCACTGAATATGATATGTTTGATTCCTTGCAATAGTTTTGCGATATAAATATGGTGATATTAGAGTCATGCTAGTGGGTAGTTGTGGATTGTTGAAATACTTGTGTTGAAGTTTTTGATTCCCATAGCATGCACGTATGGTGAACCGTTATGTAACGAAGTTGGAGCATGAGGTATTTATTGATTGTCTTCCTTATGAGTGGCGGCCGGGGACGAGCGATGGCCTTTTCCTACAAATCTATCCCACTAGGAGCATGCGCGTAGTACTTTCTTTCGATGACTAATAGATTTTTGCAATAAGTATGTGAGTTCTTTATGAGTAATGTTGAGTCCATGGATTATATGCACTGTCACCCTTCCATCATTGTTAGCCTCTTCGGTACCGTGCATTGCCCTTTCTCACCTTGAGAGTCGGTGCAAACTTCGCCGGTGCATCCAAAACCCGTGATATGATACACTCTATCACACATAAGCCTCCTTATATCTTCCTCAAAACAGCCACCATACCTACCTATCATGGCATTTCCATAGCTATTCTGAGATATATTGCCATGCAACTTCCATCATCATCATATACATGACTTGATCATTTATTGTCATATTGCTTTGCATGTTCGTAAGATAGCTAGCATGAAGTTTTCATGGCTTGTTTGTTTTTTGATTTCATTGCCATGATAGATCATTGCACATCTCGGTACACCGCCGGAGGCATTCATATAGAGTCATATCTTTGTTCTAGTATTGAGTTGTAAGTAAATAAAAAGTGTGATGATCATCATTATTAGACCATTGTCCCATGTGATATCAAAATAAAAGTGGCCAGAGAAGCCGCCCCCCAAAAAAAGAGAGAGGCCAAAGAAGCCTATAAAAAATGAGAGAAAATAGAGAAGGGACAATGTTACCATCCTTTTGCCACACTTGTGCTTCAGAGTAGCACCATGTTCTTCATATAGAGAGTCTCTTGAGTTATCACTTTCATATACTAGTGGGAATTTTCATTATAGAACTTGGCTTGTATATTCCAACGATGGGCTTCGTCAAGTGCCCTAGGTCTTCATGAGCAAGCTATTTGGATGCACACCCACTTAGTTTCAGTTTGAGCTTTCGTACACTTATAGCTCTAGTGCATCTGTTGCAAGGCAATCCCTACTCCTCGCATTGACATCAATTGATCGGCATCTCCATAGCCCGTTGATTAGCCGTGTCGATGTGAGACTTTCTCTCTTTTTTGTATTCTCCGCACAACCTCCATCATCATATTCTATTCCACCTATAGTGTTATATCCATGGCTCACGCTCATGTATTGCGTGAAAGTTGAAAAGGTTTGAGAACATCAAAAGTATGAAACAATTGCTTGGCTTGTCATCGGGGTTGTGCATGATTTGAATATTTTGTGTGATGAAGATGGAGCATAGCTAGACCATATGATTTTGTAGGGATAACTTTCTTTGGCCATGTTATTTTAAAAAGACATGATTTCTTTATTAGTATGCTTGAAGTATTATTGTCTTAATGTCAAATGATAGACTATTGCTTTGAATCACTCGTGTCTTAATATTCATGCCATGATTATATTACATGATCAAGATTATGCTAGGTAGCATTCCACATCAAAAATTAACCTTTTTACCATTTACCTACTCGAGGACAAGCAGGAATTAAGCTTGGAGATGCTGATACGTCTCCATCGTATCTAAATTTTTTGATTGTTCCATGCCAATATTCTACAACTTTTACATACTTTTGGCAACTTTTTATACTATTTTCGGGACTAACATATTGATCCAGTGCCCAGTGCCAGTTCCTGTTTGTTGCATGTTTTTTGTTTTGCAGAAAATCCATATCAAACGGAGCCCAAATGGGATAAAACTTACGGAGGTTTTTTTTGAAATATATGTGAATTTTGGGAAGTGGAATCAACGTGAGACGATACGCGAGGGGCCCACGAGGGGGAGGGGCGCGCCCCAGGGGGTAGGGGCGCCCTAGGCCCTTGTGGCCACTCAGTAAGGCAGATGGTGCCCTTCTTGCTCCGCAAGAAAGCCAATATCCGGATAAAAATCATGTTATAATTTCAGCCCGATATGAGTTAGGGATCACCGGGAATTTAAGAAACGGTGAAAAAAGGGTAGAATCAGGGAGCGCAGAAACAGAAGGAAACAAAGAGAGAGATCCAATCTCGGAGGGGCTCTCGCCCGTCCGCCGCCATGGAGGCCATGGACCAGAGGGGAAACTCTTCTCCCATCCTAGGAGAAGGTCAAGGAAGAAGAATAAGAAGGGGGGCTCTCTCCCCCTCTCTCCCTGTGGCGCCGAAACACCGCCGGGGCCATCATCGCGACAACGATCTACACCAACAACTTCACCGCTGTCATCACCAACTCATCCCCCCTCTATGCAGCGGTGTAACCCCTCTTTTACCCGTTGTAATATCTACTTAAACATGGTGCTCAACGCTATATATTATTTCCCAATGATGTATGGCTATGCTATGATGTTTGAGTAGATCCGTTTTGTCCTATGGGTTAATTGATGATCGTGATTGGTTTGAGTTGCATGTTTTATTATTGGTGCTGTCCTATGGTGCTCCCCATGTTGCGCAAGCGTGAGGGATCCCCGCTGTAGGGTTTGCAATATGTTCATGATTTTCTTATGGTGGGTGGGGTGAGTGACAGAAGCACACACCCGAGTAAGTAGGTTGTTTGCGTATGGGAGTAAAGAGGACTTGATGCCTTATAATGCTATGGTTGAGTTTTACCTTAATAATCTTTAGTAGTTGCGGATGCTTGCTAGAGTTCCAATCATAAGTGCACATGATCCAAGAAGAGAAAGTATATTAGCTTATGCCTCTCCCTCAAATAAAATTGCAATAATGATTACCGGTCTAGTTATCGATTGTCTAGGGACAAATATCTTTCTCGTGACAAAAAGCTCTCTACTGAAACTAATTTAGTTATGTCTTTATCTAAACAGCCCCTAGATTTTATTTATATTATCTTTATTATCTTGCAAACCTAGCCTACAACACCTACAAAGTACTTCTAGTTTCATACTTGTTCTAGGTAAGGAGAATGTTAAGCGTGCTAGAATTGTATCGGTGGTCGATAGAACTTGAGGGAATATTTGTTCTACCTTTAGCTCCTCGTTGGGTTCGACACTCTTACTTATCGAAAGAGGCTACACTTGATCCCCTATACTTGTGGGTTATCACTTGGCCGACCCGTTCCGGGGGAGTTGCACGCGCTGCGACCGCACCCATGGTGGGAGCGACCAGCGGACGGTGATTCGCCCTGGTCCGAGTGCCATTGCTGCGGCTGTGCCCGTCGAAAGGGGAAAGGGAGACAGACGGAGTAACCCCTTTGCCCATACCTTGGGGAGCATGGCTGTCGGGGTGTTGCTGATGCTGCTCTCCTCCGGTGCCTCCTGCTCCTGCATCGGCTGCGGGGGAGGTGGTGACGGTGCCGCCTGCTCGGACCACATCCCCAGTAGCGTCTGCTTCCTTGTGTGCCTCCGAACCCCCTGCAGAGTTAAAGGCCATGGGCGGCGGAGCCTTCGAGGTGGATGGGTGAGCTGAAGGACCGGGTTTCTTCTTGTGTGCCATGCTTGATGGCGTCATCGAAGGTGAAGAAGGTGATGAAGTCGGCGCACTGCACACGCCTTCAGGTTCACGCAGGCGATCCCCCTACCTGGCGCACCGAAGATGTCACAGGAAACCATGGCCACCTATGGGACCATGAGTCCCCTTGCTGGTTCAGCAGGGGGACGTCGTGTTGCACAAAGAGCAAACGAGTGTGGGGCGGCACGACAGAGATCACACAGGCAGTTTTACCCAGGTTCGGGCCGTCGTGAGGCGTAAAACCATACTCCTGCTTTGGTGGACTGATGGTGGAAAGGTGGTGGTGAAGAATAGTACACTCGCCCGGCAAGGGTTGCCTCAGGGCAATGGTGACTACGCGTGTATGGGGGTGTGAGTTATCCAACCTTCTAAACCTTTCTATAGTTGCCATGGGCCTTGTTTTCTAAATCAAGGGGTTACCACAATGGCAAAGTAGTCATTACACACTGATAAGATAGCAAACAGTGCTATCATACCTAACTCTGCGGGCTAACAAGGCACATTAAATGCACCGCTCAATGTCACATCGTTGGTTGCCCGGCAAGGCTTGCTGGGCTATCTTGCCATCTCCGCGCCTGCTCGCTTGATACATTGCAGGACGGGAGTCGTCTGTGGGTTTTCCTAAAGGGAGAGGCTGCCATGTGGCAAATGACTTCCACCTAATCATCTTGCGGCTTGACACCTCACTGATCGACGACATGAGTCGTGGTGGAGTGGTTGGTGAGGTGGTCTTGACTCTGTGAGCCCCGACAGGCTCTTCCAGGACGCCTTGGCTATCTGCTTCTAAGTGTGGTCTCGCCCCTTGCTGGGCTCGCCTGCCGGTGATAACCCACAAGTATAGGGGATCACAACAGTTTTCGAGGGTAGAGTATTCAACCCAAATTTATAGATTCGACACATGGGGGAATATTTGAAGGTATTAGCAGCTGAGTTGTCAATTCAACCACACCTGGAGATTAATTATCCGCAACAATGTGATCAGTAGCAAAGTAATATGATAGTTTTGATAGTAGTGATAGTAGCAATGGTAACAGTAACAGTGATAGCAGTAATTTTGTAGCAAGTGCAATAGTAACGATAGCAGTAGTAACTTAGCAAGAACAATATAAGATAAATTCATAGGCATTGGATCAGTGACTTGTTGGATGATATTCATCATGAGACAGTTATAACCTAGGGCGATACGACACTAGCTCCAGTTCATCAATATAATGTAGGCATGTATTTCGTAAATAGTCATACGTGCTTGAGGAAAGAACTTGCATGACATCTTTTGTCCTACCCACCCGTGGCAGCGGGGTCCTATTGGAAACTAAAGGATATTAAGGCCTCCTTTTAATAGAGTACCGGAGCAAAGCATTAACACATAGTGAATACATGAACTCCTCAAACTACGATCATCACCGGGAGTTGTCCCGACTATTGTCACTCTGGGGTAGCCGGATCATAACACGTAGTAGGTGACTATAACTTGCAAGATAGATATAGGACATGGATATAATGGTGATAACATAAACGGTTCAGATCTGAAATCATGGCACCCGGGCCCAAAGTGACAAGCTTTAAGCATGGCAAAGTTAGAGCAACATCAATCTTAGAACATAGTGGATTCTAGGGATCAGGCCCTAACAAAACTAACTCGATTACATGATGAATATCATCCAAATCCTCACCGACCAGCGACCTTGTGAAGGAATTACTCACTGTCGGTTGGGGGCATCATCGAATTAGCGATGGAGAAGGGTTGGTGATGACGAAGAACAAAGATCCCCCTCTCCGAAGCCCCAAACAGACTCTAGATCTGGCCTCTCGATGCAGAACAGGAGGTGACGGTGGCTCCTTCTCGTGGATCGCGATAATTCTTTCTCCCTGATTTTTTTAGGAAAAATAGGATTTTATAGCGTTGGTTTCAAGGTCAGTGGGGCCACTAGGTGGGGACAACCCACCTTGGTGCGCCAGGAGGGGGGCACCTTGGTGGGTTTTGCCCACCCAGGTGCCCCCCCTCCGGTGGATCTTGGCTCCAGAAATTCTTATTTACTATATAAAAATTCCTCGCAAAGTTTCGTTCCATTCCGAGAACTTTTATTTCTACACAAAAACAACACCATGGTAGTTCTGTTGAAAACAGCGTCAGTCTGGGGTTAGTTTCATTCAAATCATGCAAATTAGAGTCCAAAACAAATGGATAAGCATTAGGAAAAGTAGATACATTGGAGACGTATCAACTCCCTCAATCTTAAACCTTTGCTTGTCCTCAAGCAATTCACTTGATAAACTGAAAGTGAAAAAGAAAAAACTTTTACGAACTCTTTTGCTCTTGTTTGCATAAATAAGCTTAAACAGCACCCAGGTTTTCAGCCAACATTATAACTAACCATGCCGACAATAACTCTTAAAGATTATATTAACTCATATCAATGACATAATCAGCTAGCGAGCAATAATAAAATATCTCAAACGGCAACACGTTGTCAAAACAACCATGATGTAATATGACAATAGTGGTATATCGCTAGCCCTTTCTGAGACGGCAAAACATAAATGCAGACCACCTCCAAAGTTCAAGCAGCGACTAAAAATTGTAATTCATGGTAGAAAAGATCCAGTCATGATGCGCCCAACATTAGCTATACACAATGCATAAGTCATGACAACAGTGCTCTCAAGTTCTGGCGCTTGTTTTAGAAGGTGATGACACAACATAAAAGTAAATAGATAGTCCCTTCATAGAGGGAAGCAATAATTTGCAGAGGTGCTAGAGCTCAAGTTTTTAAAACGGAGGTAAATGATATTTTGTGACATGCACCCTTCTCATTTACTTCACGACTATCAGTTATCAATATCTTCCATACTAAGCACGCTAGTGGCGGTTCCCAAGCGATAAAAGTAAAGGTTTTGACTCCATTGGGAGTTTTTGTTTGATTATTTGTAAGCTTTTTATGTTTGTAGTTTGGAACTGGGCATCCCTATTACCACCCTTTTCTCGTGCGATGGCGAGTGAATAAACACTCGACCTAAGAATAACCCGCTTAGCATGGAAGATATCGACCACCTCCTGTCGTTCCATGAACGATCCAGGCACACAAAAAGGATATTTATTAGAAGTTTTTAGAGGTGGCACATGCAAATTTACTTAGGACGACAGGGTAATACCGCATATATGTAGGTATGGTGGACTCATCTGGAATAACTTTGGGTTCAACGTTTTTGATGTACAAGTAGAATTCCCACTTAGTACAGGCGAAGGCTAGCAAATAGATTGAGAAGCGGCCAGCTAGAGAGCAACAATGGTCATGAACATGCATTATGCATAAGTAACATTGGACACTAGCATGAGTAGGATATGAACACCATGAACATAAATATCATAGAGGCTATGTTGGTTTTGACTTGACTAGATGCATGAACATGTGCCAAGTCAAGCCACTCAAACATTCAGAGGAGGATACCATATCATCATACTACATCACAATCATTTTAACACAATGTTGATATCCAAGATAAATCATTATCCACTCCTAGCTACTTATGCATGGTATGAGAAACTATAATATCTAATTGTCATTGCAAACATGTTTAATCACAATGGGCTGAATCATGGATACTAGTTTAAACATATTTACACAAACAGAACAAGTCGAGTTCATACCCATTTCTCTCTGCCACGACCAGTTCATCGAATATCGTCATTATTGCCTTTCACTTGCACGATGAAATGATATGAAAATAATAATAGTGCAAGAGTGTCGTGGACTAGGCCAGAATCTGCAAACATTAGATCAACAGTTATTCATATGAGAGCCACTCAACATTTTCATCGTGGTCTTCTCCTCGGTAAGACTCAAATAAAAAGAAAAGAAAATCAGAGAAACATACTGAAATATTTTTGGAGCTTTTGGTTTTCTTGAACAAGCAAATAAAAGGGAAAAGCAAAAACGAGAAAAACTATTTACACGGGAAAGCTCCCAACAAGCAAAAGAAGAACAAGGAAATCTTTTTGGGTTTTCTTTTTAATATTACAGCTAAGCATGCATAGAAACTAAACTAACTACAACTATTTTTTTGTTTTTTGGTTTTTCTAAAGTTTTTCAAACACACAAGAAGAAAGCGAGAAAATAAAACTAAGCATGGATGATACAATGAAAAAGTGTGAACAACAATAGATGAAATAAGTGGACATGAATGAGAAACACGTACTCCCCCAAGCTTAGGCTTTTGGCCTAATTTGGTAATTTATCAGTAATCTGGATAGTAGTCGGCGTGGTAGCTCACGGAGGCTCTCGGTGCGGATGCCTCGGCCTGCCGTGCAGCGTCCACTACCGCGTTCTGAGCTCGGGCCTCACTCTCAAGAACAAAATATCTTCCTTTGCTGTGATAGTCAAAAAGAGCAGGCACAGGCAAATATGTGTGCACAACAGATGTTTGGTTAAACAACAGATTGTAAGTGAAGTTATGATTTTTTCGTTTGAGGATCTTATGACTTTTTAAAGCATCAAAGTCTAAATAATGCATGGGTAGGATAGGGTCAAAGGGCAAAGGTGAAACACCCAGCCCTCGTGCTAAATGCGTGGCATAAATTCCACCATAGAAACAACCACTATTGGCGTTATGCTGCAGTATGCGTGCAACAATCGCTGCAAGATTATAACTCCTTTCATTGGTGAGAGCGGTACGTATGAGGCTCAAGTATAGAGCACAAAGCGTACTACAGTCTTGCTTGCCTACTATACATTTCCTGCTAAATAGTGTAAATTACAGAATTGCAGGAAAATGAATGATCTTTATTCTACCTTATGTCACTCCCCTCGTCTCACCATAGCAAAGACTAGTCAAGAATGATTGGTTCTCAGCCCTTGGCGGTTCGTCAAGCGAACCCCATAATGGGAGTTTGCAGTGGTGAGCAAAACTCTCTAGTGAGATGGTAAATGGATTTTCATAAAGCTTAAATGACACCCTAGACTCACGGGGATGGAATTTAAATCATTTGACAAATGATTCAGTGAGAGTGTGGCATTGCTCGCACTTATATGAAATGTAGGGACCAAGACCGGCATTGTGAACATATTGCTCAAATTCCTCCTTAATGCCCACACGCATCGTATAATCATCGCAAGGCCATAAGCATATTTTTGGTGACTGTATCTTGAATGGAACTTTCACTTGGTTCGACATAAGACAGATGAGCGGAGTTGTCACTAGAAGATGCCCCCGAGGATCTCTTCCTCGAAGAACTCCTTCCAAATAGGTACATCATGTTCGCGTACAATTTTCTGAAAAAAATTTAGTGACAAAAATTTATCAACAAAACTTTATAAGATTGATGGCAACTACTCATAGGGATACATATAGGCCATAGCAAGCATTCAAACTACTTAGAACTCTAAGAATTCACATGCAATCTCTTCTACAGCAGCACCAAGAGTAGCTAATTATTCAAAATATAAACCACTAAAACAAAAACTAATTAGACAAACGATGGAGTCACATACCAAGCAACAATCCCCCGAAACAATTTCGTAAATGGAGCTTCGAGCAAAGAGATCGAAATCCGCTGGTTTGAGAGCAAGAACACGGGAGAGAGAGCAATGGAGAATTTTTTCTAGAGGTAGGTGATGAAGTGGTGTAAAGAGATAAGTGAGGGGGCCCACGTGGGGACCACAACCCACTAGGGCACGCCCGGGGGTCTTGGCGCGCCCAGGTGGGTTGTGCCCACCTGGTGCACCGCCCTCTGATATTATTTGCACCAGAAAATCTTAAATATTCAGAAAAAGATCAAATTAAATTTTCAAAGCATTATGAGAACTTTTATTTTTGGGTCATTTTTTATTGCACGGGAAATTCAGAAGACAGACAAAACATGGCATTTTATTTTATTTAACTAATAAAAACGGAAAACAAAAGGTAGGGACAGAAGGTAGTGCTTACTAAATTCATCAACTTCATACCTCTCAAAAATGATCCATTAATAAGGTTGATCAAGTCTTATTAACAACCACTTTCGATTAGCATGAAACCGAAGAACTTTCGTAAACCACTAAGTTACCTCAACAGGGATATGAATGTCCCCAACAATAAGCATTTCATATTTCTTTTCAATAGTAGGTAGAGGTATTTTAAAACTTCCAATAGTGATTGCCGGAGATTTTTCATTAACATTAATACCATTCACTTGGAATTGTTTCTTTGGAAAGTGCACCGTATGCTCATTACCATTGATATGAAAAGTGACCTTTTTTATTGAAATCAATAACAGCCCCTGCAGTATTCAAGAAGGGTCTACCAAGGATAATCGACATGTTGTCGTCCTCAGGCATCTCAAGTATAACAAAGTCAGTCAAATAGTAACATTAGCAACGACAACAGGCACATCCTCACAGATACCGATAGGTATGGAAGTTGATTTATCAGCCATTTGCAAAGATATTTCAGTAAGTGTGAGTTTATTCAAATCAAGTCTTTTATATAAAGAGAAACGCCTAACACTAACACTAACACCATCTCCTAAATCACATAAGGCAGTTTTCACATAATTCTGTTTGATGGAGCAAGGTATAGTTGGTATTCCCGGATCTCCAAGTTTTTTAGGTACTCCGTCCTTAGAAGTATAATTAGCAAGCATAGTGGATATTTTAGCTTCCGGTATTTTTCTCTTATTAGTGATGATGTCTTTCATATACTTTGCATAAGGAGGCATTTTTAAGATATCAGTCAAGCGAGTACGCAAAAAGACTGGCCTCAGCATTTCAACAAAACGTTCAAATTCTTCATCATATTTATTTTTAGTTGACTTAGGTGGAAAAGGCATTGGTTTTTGAACCCACGGTTCTCTTTCTTTACCGTGCTTTCTAGCCACAAAGTCATTTTTATCATACCTTTTATTCTTAGGTTGTAGGTTATCAAGATCAACATGTGATTCTATCTCAACATCATTGTCTTGTTCTTTTTCATTATTAGGTTGAGAGTCTTCATGAACATCAGCATTATCTTTTTCATTATCACTAGGTGAATGTTCATTACCAGACTGATTTTTAGCATCAGAGATAGAAGTTTCATTATCATTATCAAGAGGTTTTTCTATTTCAGGTTCACTAGAAGCATGGAAAGTCCTATCATTTTTCTTCTTCTTTTTCTTTCTAAAAGGACTAGGTGCATAAGTGTTAACTCTTTGTGAATCTTGTTATATTCTTTTTGGGTGTCCCTCAGGATAAAGTGGTTCCTTAGTCATTTTACCTCCTCTAGTTGCAACTCTAACAACAAAGTCATGTATATTATTATTCATATCATCAAGCAATTCTCTTTGAGATTTAGCAACTTGTTCTAACTGGATTTGAACCATAGAAGCATGTTTTCCAACACCTCTAACATCATTTGAGATTCTATATAACAAGTCACTCAAGCGAGCAATCATATTAGAATTATATTTCAATTGTTTCATAACATTTGCATTGAAGTGATCTTGTTTTCTAATATAGTTTTCAAACTCACAAAGACATTGGCTAGGCTGCATATTGTGAGGATTGTCATTATCATTGAACTTCATTAGAGAATTTACCTCTACCACCTTAGGCAGTGGTGGTGTATTAAGCCCATGTATTTCTTCAATAGGAGGTAAAATTTTGACATCCTCAGCTTTAATACCTTTTTCCTTCATAGATTTCTTTGCTTCTTGTATATCTTCAGGACTGAGATATAATATACCCCTCTTCTTTGGAGTGGGTTTAACTGGTTATTCAGGAAGAGTCCAATCATCATAATTTTTCAATATGTTATTCAATAATTCAGCTTTCCCAACAGTTTGTTCCCACAAAACACAACCAACACAACTATCTAGGAAATCCCTAGAAGCATCGGTTAGTCCATTATAGAAAATATCAAGCATTTCATTTTTCTTAAGAGGATGATTACGCAAAGCATTAAGTAACTGGCAAAGCCTCCCCAAGCTTGTGGGAGACTCTCTTGTTTGGTTTGCACAAAGTTAAATGTTTCCTGCAAGGCAACTTGTTTCTTATGAGCAGGGAAATATTTTTTAGAGAAGTAATAAATCATATCCTGGGGACTACGCACACAACCAGGAGCAAGAGTATTGTACCAAGCTTTAACATCACCCTTTAAAGAGAAAGGAAATAATTTGAGAATAAAGTAATAGCGAGTTTTCTCATCATGAGTAAAAAAGGTGGATATGTCATTCAACTTAGTAAGATGTGCCACAACAGTTTCAGTTTCATAACCATGGAAAGGATCAGATTCAACCAAAGTATTTAACTCTGGGTCGACAGAGAATTCATAATCCTTATCATCAATAAAGATAGGTGAAGTAGAAAACTTAGGATCATATTTCATTCTAGCATCCAAAGATTTTTCCTTATACTTGCATAAGAATATCTCAACTTGTCTCGTCATTCATAACATAACCTTCCGGTACCTGAGGCAATTCATATCTAGGAAGGATAGTTCTAGCATGTTTTTTAGGAGTTTCGTTTTCAAGCTCATCATCA
This sequence comes from Triticum urartu, assembly GCF_056163025.1. NCBI lineage: Eukaryota > Viridiplantae > Streptophyta > Magnoliopsida > Poales > Poaceae > Triticum > Triticum urartu. The sequence continues at coordinate 354,953,785 of NC_141876.1, read as the reverse complement.
GATTCAACAACATCATGTTGTATTACTTTAGCAATTTGTTCATCAAGAAAATCACCAAGTGGCACATCATCATTATCAAGCAAGGTACTAGCATCATCATAAGCATTATCCAGAGCATAAGTAGCATCATCAATAACTTGTGACATATCAGAATTGATAGCATGTGGTGGTGTTGCAAGTTTACTTATAACAGAAGGTGAATCTAAAGCAGAACTGGATGGCAGTTCCTTACCTCCCCTTGTCTTAGAGGGATAAATCTTAGTCTTAGCATCCTTAAGATTCTTCATAGTGATAAATTGATAATAATCCCAAGTGACTCAATAATATAGCTATGCTCCCCGGCAACAGTGCTAGAGAAAGGTCTTGATAACCCACAAGTATAGGGGATCGCAACAGTTTTCGAGGGTAGAGTATTCAACCCAAATTTATAGATTTGACACAAGGGGAGCCAAAGAATATTTGAAGGTATTAGCAGCTGAGTTGTCAATTCAACCACACCTGGAGATTAATTATCTACAGCAACGTGATCAGTAGCAAAGTAATATGATAGTTTTGATAGTACTGGTAGTAGCAATGGTAATGGTAACAATGATAGCAGTAATTTTGTAGCAAGTGCAATATTAATGATAGTAGTAGTAACCTAGCAAGAGCAATATAAGATAAATTTGTAGGCATTGGATCGGTTACTTGTTGGATGATACTCATCATGAGATAGTTATAACCTAGGGCGATACGGCACTAGCCCCAGTTCATCATTATAATGTAGGCATGTATTCCGTAAATAGTCATACATGCTTATGGAAAGAACTTGCATGGCATCTTTTGTCCTACCCTCCCGTGGCAGAGGGGTCCTATTGGAAACTAAGGGATATTAAGGCCTCCTTTTAATAGAGTACCAGAACAAAGCATTAACACATAGTGAATACATGAACTCCTCAAACTACGGTCATCACTGGGAATGGTCCCGACTATTGTAACTCCGGGGTGGCCGGATCATAACACGTAGTAGGTGACTATAATTTGCAACATCGGATCTAGAACATGGATATAATGGTGATAACATAAACGGTTCAGATCTGAAATCATGGCACCCGAGCCCAAAGTGACAAGCATTAAGCATGGCAAAGTCATAGCAACATCAATCTTAGAACATAGTGGATATTAGGGATCAGGCCCTAACAAAACTAACTCGATTGCATGATGAATCTCATCCAACTCCTCACCGACCAGCGAGCCTACGAAGGAATTACTCACTCCCGGTGGGGAGCATCATGGAATTGGCGATGGAGAAGGGTTGATGATGATGAAGAACGAAGACCCCCCTCTCCGGAGCCCCAAACGGACTCCAGATCTGGCCTCCCGATGAAGAACAGGAGGTGACAGCGGCTCCGTCTCGTGGATCGTGATAATTCTTTCTCCCTGTTTTTTCTGGAAAAATAGGATTTTATAGCGACGGTTTCAGGGTCTGCAGGGCCACCAGGTGGGGACAACCCACCTGGGCGCGCCAGGAAGGGGCCTGCCTTGGTGGGTTGTGCCCACCCAGGTGCCCCCTTCGATGGATCTTGGCTCCAGAAATTCTTATTTATTGTACAAAAAATCCTCGCAAAGTTTCATTCCACTCTGAGAACTTTTATTCCTGCACAATAACAACACCATGGTAGTTCTGCTCAAAACATCATCAGTCTGGGGTTAGTTTCATTCAAATCATGCAAATTAGAGTCCAAAATAAGAGAAAAAGCATTAGGAAAAGTAGATACGTTGGAGACGTATCACCCGGCAAGGGAGGCCTTTCTTGTGGCGTTGTCTTGCTTCTCTGGCTTGGTCTGGTGCTTCGATCTTATTCCTGTGCCTATGCATAGTCTGGGCAATATACCCAGGGTTTGTTGCACTGACAATGATGTTCTAATCTATTCCTAGAGTGAAGAAGAGCATGAGAAACACCTTCGAGTGGTTTTCGAGAGGCTAAGGACTCATGAACTCTATGCCAAATTTAGCAAGTGTGAATTCTGGTTGAAACAAGTGGACTTTCTAGGACATGTCATCTCAGCCGAAGGAGTTACCATGGATCCAACAAAAGTGGAAGCAGTACTCGGTTGGAAGCAACCCAAGAATGTGTCAGAGATATGTAGTTTCCTTTGACTAGCTGGGTATTACAATCGGTTCATAGAAGATTTTTCCCGAATAGAAAGACCAATGACTTAGTTGTTAAAGAAGGATAAAAATTTCGAGTGGTCTGAAGCTTGTGAAGCAAGTTTCCAAGAACTCAAGAGGAGGTTGGCAATAGGTCCGGTATTGGTATTGCCAGATATTCAGCAAGATTTTGAGTTTTATTTTGATGCTTCTCAACAAGGTTTGGGATGAGTGCTTATGCCACAAGGAAGGGTTGTAGCTTATTCATCGAGATAGTTACGCCCTCATAAAGGCTAACTATCCCACACATGATTTGGAATTAGCTGCTGTAGTGGATGCCTTGAAAACTTGGAGGCATTACCTTATTAGAAATTGGTGCGAAATATATTTAGATCATAAGAGTTTGAAGTACATTTTCACACAACCTGATCTGAATCTTAGACAAAGAAGGTGGTTAGACTTAATCAAGGAATACAACCTCAACATTAATTACCATCCTGGTAAAGCCAATGTTGTAGTTGATGCACTGGTGAGAAGCGTCAGACAGATGAAAGCGCCAGAACTTTATGAGGAAATTCGAAAGATGAAACTATATGTGAGCCTTGCAAAAAATGGAGAAATGTTAGAAGTTAAATTTACTCTCCAAGATCAAGTGTGAGAAGCGTAGAAAGATGACACGAGCATTGTAGAGACTCGTGAGAAAATCAAATTGGGTGAAGCACCCGACTATAGAGAAGATGAGAGTGGAAGCATATGGTTTCAAGACTGTTTGTTGGTGCCAGGCCAAAAGGAGATCAAGGAAACGGTCATGAAGGAAGCTCATGAGTCAGCATACTCGATACACCCTGTAAGTACAAAGATGTATAATGATCTTCGGGGTAGCTTCTGGTGGTCTAGTATGAAGTGAGAAATTACCGAGTATGTTTCACAGTGTGATCTATGTCGAAGGGTCAAGGCAGAGCATCAGAAACCCGCAGGACTAATGCAACCACTTAAGGTTCCAGTGTGGAAATGGGAAGATTGGAATGGATTTTATCACAGGCCTTCCAAGGACATCTTCTGGATTTGATTCTATTTGGGTCATAGTGGACAGATTGACAAAGTCAGCTCACTTCATTCCAGTAAAGACTGTATGGTGGAGAGAAGCTCACAGAGTTATATATGGCAAGAATCATTTGTGCACATGGAGTTGCTAAGAGGATAGTGTCAGACTGAGGTACTCAATTTACGTCAAGGTTCTCGAAGAAAATACATGAGGTTCTGGGAACTCAGTTGGATTTCACTACAACATATCACCCACAGATTGATGGATAGACTGAGTAGGTAAACCAAATTCTTGAAGACATGCTTCGAGCTTGTGCTTTGACATATCAGCGTAATTGGGATAAGAGTCTTCCTTATGCTAAGTTTTCTTATAACAACAGTTATCAAGCAAGTATAAAGATGGCTCCATTTGAGGCTCTATATGGATAGAAGTGTCATACACCTCTTAACTAGCATGAAGTAGGAGAAAATCAGGTGTTTGGTCCTGACACATTGGAAGAGGCGGACAAGCAAGTGAAAATGATTCGAGAAAGGTTGAAGGCGGTCCAGTCTAGACAGAAGGCTTATTCGGATAAGCGTCGCCATGACATATCATTCAAGATTGTAGATGATGTGTACCTGAAGGTATCTCCACTATGTGGAATGCATCGATTTGGAATCAAGGGTAAGCTAGCGCCCCGATACATTGGTCCATTTGGGATTACAGGTCGACGTGGAGTGGTGGCCTATCAGTTGGCACTCCTACATAAGTTGTCAAATGTACACAATGTGTTTCATGTGTCACAGTTAAATATATGTTTTAAGAAACCCGAGGAAGAGGTGCAAAAGACTTCACTGGACAACATTGAGGTCAAGGATGATTTGACATATGAAGAATATCCTATCAAGATTCTTGATGAGCAGTTGTGTACAACTAGGAGAAAAAGATGATCAAACTTTGCAAGGTGCAGTGGAGCAATCACACCGAGAAGGAAGCAACTTGGGAGCGAGAAGATGACCTCAGGGAGGAGTTTCCAAATCTTTTCTCTTAGCTCTGAATCTCGGGGTCAAGATTCCTTGTAAGGGGGGTAGAGTTGTAACATCCTGATTTTTTGGGAGTTCAATTTTTTTGTAAGCCAAGGGATGTTGCAACGTAATTTTATATTATGTATTTGTTTTGAGTTTGCTCAAATTGATTCAAACGAGTTTGGAATTATTTAGCATATCACAAGTGGAAAATAATTCCATAATATCTTGAGACATTTTGTCATTCATAGTATTTTAAATTAAGTTTTTTGTGTCTATCTTACTTTTTGAATTTTTCGGATTTTAAAAGTTGTTTGGTGTTTCATCTGATCCCATTTCCTATGTTGTTATTTAATTTCCAAAAATCAATATTTTTATATTGATTTTCTATCTCACCTTCCATTGTTCTTTGGACCAATAGGTTCATTTCCTTGCCCACGTATGCACCAAAACATTGGACCATCATGTACTTAGTTTTGACATGGGTTAGTCTAACTCACTCACATTCTAATTCATTATGTACACGTATGCACCGAACTATCCGATAGTTTACTTTTCTTATTTCTAAAATTTTTTGAGGGTAACTAGGGATTTTATTTAAAGTTCATCACATCCGGAGTACACGCAATTTCAGGAAGGATCCCTAGCCACACATGGCGGCCCACCGGCAGAGACGCAGCTCCTTTTGCAACCGAGTGGGCCTCGAAATTATTTTCTCTATGGTCAAAGCGAAAGAAAACTGAAGTAAAGAGGTTCATGATAATGTGTATGTCCTACAGAATCGACGCATACACTGGTGATGCTTGTTGCTTTATGTTGGAGACCACTTCTAAAAAATCTGATGCAATCACCAGCTCCTGCAAATTCAAATCACGGGCAAGGGAAAGGGCCTCACTGCACGCGTGTGCCTCCAAGCTCGCCGGGTCGATCAAGCCCTCAAAAACTAGTGCTGATGCTCCAAGAAACTTCCCTGTTTTATCTCGGCATACCATGGCAGCCACTCCCTTCTCGCCCAACGTTGATATGGCGCCATCACAGTTAAGCTTCAAAGCTTCTCCCTCTGGCGGTAGCCATGCACGTGGTCTCGGTGCCGCATGCGCTGAAAACGATCGCGTCTTTTGAGCTTCCACGATGTCCAGCTCCTCCAAGAACCGCCTGATGAAGCTCATAGTCAACAGTGGGCTTTGAAACTCATTCTCATGGATTGCTTTTCGTCGAGCCCACCAAATTGCCCACATTGTCACTAGAACACGTGTTAAATCCCGCTGGCTTGTTGTTTCAAACAACCACAGCCGTGCGTCAGTGTTCTGGTTTGATATCACATGTTCCAGAAGCTCCTCATCACCCAAGGCCCATACGCATCTGACCATGCGGTAGCTCAGCAGGGAGTGACGCCAAGTATCCTCCTCGGCTCCACAAATCGAGCACGCCGGTGTATCCACCATGTTCCTCTCATGTCGAACAAGCCCCGCAGGGAACGACGTGTGGGCTAACCTCCATACGAACACCCTAATCTTGGAAGGAACCCGCACTTTCCAGAGCTGCGACCAAGAACTCTTATCTGCTACAATATTTGAGTGCCCTGGTCGATGATCGAGCCAGTCCTCCCTCTGAGTCTTGACTGGAGATATCATTCGGTAAGCCGATCGAACCGAGAAGACTCCCCTCTTGTCATAGTGCCAGGCCCAAAAGTCTTCCTGAATCCGAGTGCTCAATGGTATGTTCATAATAACTTCAACATCGGAAGCAATAAAGTGTTCCATGACCACATGCTTGTGCCATGACCTGGTGGTGGGGTCAATTAGCTCCGAGACTAGGATTGATGGGATGGCCGACCGTGCACATATCGGTCGGAGTTTGTAGTCCCTCGGAAGCCAATTATCTTGCCATATATTTGTTTGTGTTCCCGAGCCAATACGCTTGATGAGCCCTTGTGCTAGAACATCTGTCCCCTCTAATATGGAGCGCCAGACCTGGGACGGACCTGCACCCAAAACGGCATCCAAAAGATGACAGTCTGGAAAGTACCTGGCTTTTAGAGCGCGAGCACTGAGCGAACTCGGGTCCTGTATAAGCCTCCAAGCTTGGCATGCAAGTAATGCTAGGTTAAACAACTCCAAATCCCTGAAGCACAACCCTCCCATGAACTTGGGTTTGGACATAGTTTTCCAAGAAACCCAGGCAGTTTTTCGTTGGCCATTCTTGCTCCCCCACCAGAACTTCCTGATGATACCATTGATATGCTCACACAAACCCCTTGGCAATTTGAAGCATGGCATAGAATACGTTGGGATGGATTGGGACACAGACTTAATAAGTACCTCTTTCCCACCAGACGATAAGCATTTCTCCATCCACCCTTGCACCATCTTCCAAATTCTATCTTTCAAGTATTTAAACGACCCTTCTTTTTCTCTCCCCACATCCGATGGCAAGCCTAGTTATTTCTCTGTCAATGATTCATTGTGAATAGAAAGTATATTCTTGATGGAATTAAGAGCATCGTTTGGTACTCCTTTACTAAAAAAAGGGATGACTTCTCCATATTTACCCTCTGACCCGAGGCATTGCAATAAATCCTTAGTAACTCCTCAATCCGAATGGCACTCGCATCAGTTGCTTCAAAGAAAAGCAAACTGTCGTCCGTGAATAGCAGATGATTTACTTTAGGTGCATTCAACGCGACTGTGATCCCACGTACTCCTGCACCGGCTTTTAACAAACATGAAAGTCCTTCTGCTGCCAGCAGGAACAAACATGGCGAGCTAGGATCACCCTAACGCAAGCCTCGAGAGGGCTTAAACCCATCCAGACTCCTCCCATTAAAGAGAACTGAAAAAGAGACCGATGTCACACATCTCATGACCGTATCAGTAAAACAGGGACTAAAGCCCATCTTGATCATCACAGCTCGCAAGTAAGACCACTCCAAGCGATCATATGCTTTCATCATATCCAACTTTAAAGCACAGTATCTGTTTCCCTTCACCCTCCTAGTTTTAATATAATGTAAACATTCATAGGCTGTAATGAAATTATCTGTGATGAGACGACCAGGGACAAAAGCCGAATGCTCTTTGGAAATGATCTCGGGGAGTATTACTTTCAGCCTGTTTGCTAAGACCTTCGAAGCGATCTTGTAGATCACATTGCAAAGGCTTATCGGCCGAAATTGTCCTAAAACTTTTGGACTTGCTATCTTTGGAATTAAAACGATGAACGTATTGTTAATCTCCTCCGGTGAGTCCACACCATCAAGCACTCTGATAATCATCCTTGTTACTTCGTTACTTCATCACGGCATAAGTCCCAATGTTTCTGAAAAAAGTGTGCCCTGGTGCTTTAGTTGGGAACATTTGAAACAGGGCTTCCTTAACCTCATCCTTACTATATGTTGCATTCAAGCGGGCATTCATATTGCCATCCACCCTCACCGGTATGTGCGATAAAACCTCTTCCATACCTATTGTTCCTTCTGACGTGTACATGTTTGAGTAAAAGGTCATGGCCATGTCCGCCAGTTCGGCCGGATCAGTGCACGTAGTCCCGTCATTACGGTCTAACTGGGTTACTGTTTTTGTCCCGCCGAGCACTTGCCTTCCTCTGGAAAATTTAGTGTTACTATCACCCTCGGACAGCCATGAAATGTGCGACCGCTGTCTGGCCATGATTTCCTCCCTGTACGCCAATTCCACCATTCGATCCTCGACTCTACGTTCCTCGTCGCTGGGCCCCGTTCTCAATGGTTCTGTACGCAACGTTGCGAGTTGCCGGCGTAGCAGCCGTAGCTCCTGTCGGACCGACCCAAAGGTAATCCGTCCCCACCTGGATAAAGAGGCGGACACTTCCTGAAGTTTGTTAGACAATTCAGCCACCGAAGAGGCTGGCCATCACTAATCCATGCAGCTTCAACGATGTCGTTAAAGCGGCCATCTCTTTCCCAAACACATTCATAGCGAAACGGTTTCTTCACTACAATGCGCTGATTTCCAGCTTCCATCTCATTCAAAAGCAAAATTGGACTGTGGTCACTCTTGACTGCTGTGAGATGTTCCACTCTCGTAAACGGGAAGATGTGCGACCAGCTTGCAGAGGCTAAAGCCCGGTCCAACCGGACTCTACAAAAATCACCTTCCATAACTCGTTTCTCAAAAGTCCAGTCTAGACCACTATATCCCAAGTCAGCAAGTTCACATATATCCACCGCTTCTCTAAAACCCTCCATTTGTGCACTATCACGAGGATTAGGGCCCATCTGCTCCTCCTGTCGGAGAATCTCGTTGAAATCACCTATGCAAAGCCAGGGTAGCATGCTCTCTCCCCTCAACCTTTTCATGGTGTCCCAGGTTTTATACCTCAAACTCCTGTTGGCCTCGCCATAGAAACATGTGAGGTGCCATTGCTCAGACCCTGGTTCAGAAACCCACGAGTCTATATGATACTGCGAGAAATTTTTTATTGCCAAGTTCACGTCTGTCTTCCAAAAAATGCAAAGACCACCACTACACCCACTACTAGGAACTACAAAACTATTTTGAAAACCTAAAGAAGCCACCAAACCTTCCACTCGATTTTTTGCTAATTGAGTCTCCACAATGCAAAGAACCGACGGCGCACTAGCCCCCACGAGATCGCGGAGCTCATGGACCGTCGCAGGGTCGCCAATCCCACGACAGTTCCAGCATAAAGTCCTCATTGGGCTCGACGGCTCTCCTCGAGGGAGGCCGCCTCCATTGCTTGTAACTTGATCAACTCCTCATCAACTTGCTGTTTACTCCTCTTGACCAGCGGATCCTTCTCTATTGTGGATACAGTGGCCCTGCTTGAGCTCGGGGTAGCACCTTCAAGTAGTTTGACTGTCCCCGCGACCTTTCCAGCAAGGTTTGAAACTGGCTGCCCCCCAATTGTAAGTGAACCATCCATATTCACCAGCCTTTTTGGCGGAGTCCGGGAAGAGAACATCCCTGCAGAATTTGTTAATATCCGGTTGTAGAAAACCTGACACTACATTAATTAAAATGAATCAACAGCGTGTGTAGCCGTGATGGTCTCTCTTCGGCGGAGTCTGGGAAGAGAACACGGTCTCGTGTTATGCTTGAACGTAAGTAGTTCAGGATCACTTCTTGATCATGATAGTTTATCGACCGTGATTTGCTTCTCTTCTCGTTCTCATTTGCGTAAGTTAGCCACCAGATATGCTAGTGCTTGCCGCGGCTCCACCTCACTACCTTTTCTACCCATAAGCTTAAATAGTCTTGATCGTGAGGGTGTGAGATTGCTGAGTCCCCGTGACTCACAGATTACTTTCAAAACCAGATGCAGGTGCTGATGATGCCAGTCCAGGGGATGCGACCTTGATTGTATTATGGATGATGTAATGCTATATTTATGTATTGTGTGAAGTGGCGATTGTAAGCCAACTCTTTATCTCTTTCTTATTCAGTACATGGGATGTGTAAAGATTACCCCTCTTGCGACATGCCTACTATGCGACTATGCCTTTAAGTCATGCTCCGACACGTGGAAGATATAGCCGCATCGTGGGTGTTACACCGATGTACAAAGTCCCGCCACATCGTTGCCTCTACGTGCTTCAGCGCTGAAGACTCGTGTGTGCGCCACCAATTCAGCCTCATGGATGACAGATGGGGCAGCACCGGAAGGGCGCATGTGAGCTCCGCTGATGGGATTCGGGAGGGCAGCAAGGAGGTGAGGTACGGGACCGACTGGGAAGAGAGCCTCCTTATATAGCCAGACAAGAGAGATTGGCCGACGACACGGGATTCCGCTAGAGCATTAGGGTGAGAAGGGAACAGTCGAGAATGATGGCTTCTAGACTACGCGGCAACAGCGGCACCGCCTGAAAATCCAACACATGTCGATCGCAAAACAAATGGTGGCCCTCCCGAATAACGTGGTTAACCCCCGATTAAGAGAACGCACCAGATAAAAGACAACATGTGCACAGAAAAGCAAAAAATCAAGAGACATGCAACATGCAATGCACATGCAAATGTCCGGCCAACAGATCCTTCCAAACAACATGCAAACAAAACTACCGATCTGAAGCTAACCATGACGGCATGCAACCCATGTGCGAGGCAAAAAGAATGTACCTAGATAGGCCAGCTCATGTCAGCCCATACATGCAGCAAGCCACACAAGAGGATGCATTCATTTTGGTCAACGGGGCATGGGCTGGTCCACACGCACCAACCTGAGCATATCTAAAATAGCTACACCCACATATAGAGGCAGTCAGCCGTTCAAAAAAATTTGGATAAAATTTGAAGCCACCACACGATTGTACACAGTTATTTCCCAATTAAATACACGTGCCTTGAACCAATTTACTGGGAAGTTGTTTTCATCCAAGTGCGCAAATGTGGGAGCAAAATCGTTTCGAGATATAGAGGTTTGGGTATATTTTAGTAATTGCGACAAGATTGTATAATTGTTGTTTACTTAGTAGGATTGAGTTTAGTTGAGTTGAGATGCATACATATGAATGATGTTACTTGCCATTATTTTATTCCATGTTGTGATCATGCATTACTAGATTATTTTTGATCCTTTTGTGACATATGTATTTAGATTATTTTCTTTTAGATGCCACACGATTTGTGCCTATAATGATTTGGTACCATTTTAGAATAATTTTGTCATTGGATGCCATATAGTTTATCTAGGTTATATTATGAAGTTAGATAGCTTCGTTGGCATGTACGATGCTTGTGGTCGAATGATGGAAATATGCCCTTGCGGCAATAATAAAATGGTTATTATTATATTTCCTTAATCATGATAAAGGTTTATTATTCATGCTAGAATTGTATTGACCGGGAATTTAAATACATGTGTGGATATATAAACAAATACTGTGTCTCTAGTGAGCCTTTACTAGACTAGCTCATTGGTCAAAAGATGGTTAAGGTTTCCTGACCATAGACATGAGTTGTCTTTTTCTAATGGGGTCACATCATTAGGAGAATGGTGTGATTGACAAGACCCAGCCGTTAGCTTAGCATACGATCGTTCAGTTTATTACTACTGCTTTCTTAATGTCAAATACACATTCCTTCGACCATGAGATCATGCAACTCCCAGATACCGGAGGAATACCTTGTGTGCTATCAAACATCATAATGTACTGGATGATCATAAAGATGCTCTATAGGCATCTCCGAATGTGTCTATTGACTTGGTGTGAATCGAGATTGGGATTTGTCACTTTGTTTTACGGAGAGGTATCTCTGGGCCCTCTCGGTAATGCAACATCACAAGAAGCTTGCAAACAAAGTGACTAAGGAGTTAGTTACAAGATGATGTATTACCAAATGAGTACAGAGACTTGCCGGTAACGAGATTGAACTAGGTATGGAGATACTGACAGTCGACTCAGGCAAGTAACATATCGACGGACAAAGGGAACTACGTATGTTGTCATAAAAGTTCGACTGATAAAGATCTTCGTAGAATATGTAGGAACCAAATATGGGCATCCAGGTCCCGCTATTGGTTATTGATCGGAGAAGCATCTCGGTCATGTCTACGTCATTCTTGAACCCGTAGGGTCCGCACGCTTAACGTTCGTTGATGATATAGTATTATACGAGTTATGTTTATTGGTGACCGAATGTTGTTCGAAGCCCCTGATGAGATCACGGACATGATGAGGAGCTCCGGAATGGTCCACAGGTAAAGATTGATATATGGGATAATAATGGTTGGTCTCCGGGAGGGGTTTCAGATGTTTCCCGAAATGTTTGGGTATGAGAACACTTTATTTGGGCGAAGGGGTAAAATGCACGAGGCTTTAGGAAGGTGCAAAAGGAGTTTTGCAGAGGCTAGGGGGCCAGACGCCAAGGACCCTGGCGTCTGGTCCTGGAGTCCGAGAAGGACTCTCCAAGTAATGACCCCACGGCTCAACATATAAATAGAAGGGCAGGGCTAGCACCCGGAACACATGAGGATTCACCAAGTCGTGTGCTGGCAACCCCGCCCTCTCTAGTTTATCCTCCATCATAGTTTCTATTGTGCCTGGCAAAGCCCTACGGAGATTGTTCTTCACCACCACCATCACCACGCCATCGTGCTACCAGAACTCATCTACTACTTTGCTTCTCTTGCTGGAACAAGATGGCGAGGATGTCACCGAGCTGAACGTGTGCTGAACTGGGAGGTGCCGTACGTTTGGTACGTTTGGTACTACATCAACCGCATTGATAAACGCTTCCACTTAGTGATCTACAAGGGTATGTAGATGCTCTCCCCCTCTCATAGCTATACATCTCCATGGATAGATATTGCGTGTGCGTAGATTTTTGTTTTTGTTTTCCATGCAACGTTCACCATCAATGGCATCATGAACCAGGTCTATGCGTAGATGATATGCACAAGTAGAACACAAAGGAGTTTTGGGCGGTGTGGGAGTCCTGGATTAGGGGGTCTCCGGACAGCCGGACTATATCCATTGGCTGGACTGTTAGACTATGAAGACACAAGATTGAAGACTTCGTCTCGTGTCCGGATGGGACTCTACTTGGCGTGGAAGGAAAGCTAGGCAATACGGCTATGTGTATCTCCTCCTTTGTAACCGACCTTGTGTTACCCTAACCTTCTCCGGTGTCTATATAAACCGGAGGGTTTTAGTCCGTAGGACACAACAACTACAACATACAATCGTACCATAGGCTAGCTTCTAGGGTTTAGCCTCTCCGATCTCGTGGTAGGTCTACTCTTGTACTACCCATATCATAAATATTAATCAAGCAGGACGTAGGGTTTTACCTCCATCAAGAGGGCCCGAACCTGGGTAAAACATTGTGTCCCCTGCCTCCTGTTACCATCCGCCTTAGACGCACAGTTCGGGACCCCCTACCCGAGATCCGCCGGTTTTGACATCGACATTGGTGCTTTCATTGAGAGTTCCTCTGTGTCATCGCCGTTAGGCTTGATGGCTCCTACTATCATCGATAGCGATGCAGTCCAGGGTGAGACTTTTCTCCCCGGACAGATCTTCGTGTTCGGCGGTTTGCACTGCGGGCCAATTCGCTTGGCCATCTGGAGCAGATTGAAAGTTATGCCCCTGGCCACCAAGTCATGTTTGGAAGCTTAAACTACACAACCGATATCCGTGGAGACTTGATCTTCGACGGATTCGAGCCTCTGCCTTGTGCGTCACGCGGTCACGATGAGTACGATTTAGCTCCACCATCGGACAGTGTCCAGGAGATCGCACAGGCAGCCGCTCTGACCCTCAATTCGGAGCCAGTTGCGCCATCCACGGACGGGTGGATGGACCCCGCCATGGAGGCCTTACCCTCAGCGGCGATCGAGCCGAACATCGACCTTACCTCGCATGAGGGCCGTGTTGTTAAACTGCCGGATCCTTCTCCGGCCACGGACTCCCAACCGCCTGCGCCCGTTCCTATCGAATCTGATTGGGCATCGATCATGGAGTTTACCTCCGTGGATATTTTTCAGCACTCTCCCATTGGCGACATACTGAACTCATTAAGGTCTCTCCCCTTGTCAGGAGGATCCTGGCCGAACTATGTCCAGCAAGACTGGGATGCGGACGGCGAAGAAATTCGCGCCCCACCCACCACCCACTTAATAGTCACTGTCGATGACTTAACCGACATGCTCGACTTCGGCTCCGAAGACATCGACGGTATGGACGAGGATGCGGGAGACAAAGAGGAACCACTGCCCACAGGGCACCGGACAGCCACTTCACCACATGACGTATACATGGTGGACACACCAAAGGAAAACGACGACGAGGAACGGAAGGACGCAACGAAGGATTGTTCCCTTGAGAAGCAGTCCAAACAGCGGCATAAGCGCCGCCCCAAATCCTGCCTCGGTAGAAATAACGATCATACAGACCCAGCGTTAGAGCAGGGGGAACCATTGTCGGACCACGGCAACATGGAGAATCAAGCCGAACAATCCGACTCTATCAAAGATCATAGTACAGATGACGTCACACCGGACAGGCACCCGGAGCAACAGAATGCCCATCAAAGTCTCGTTGCCACCACGAGGAGTCTAAAAAGCAGAATCAAAGGCTCAAGGCTGCGCAAGACACACTCCAAATCAGATGGAACAAAGTACTCAACACAGCAGCGAAGTACGGTGGTAATCGCCCCACCAAGAGCTACCCAAAGCGGAATTTGCTACCTGACTTCGATGAGGAGGCCTTAGATCCCCCACAACCAAAAATCAAAACAGCCATCTGGTCGGATAAGCGAGCTCAGGGACAACATAGAGCGGCAAACAACGCCGCACATAAGCCAATACGCGATCTACACGAGGACTCGCATCAAAAGGACAGCACAACCAGATCCATCTATGGACCACGTAAGCGCGTTCCAGCATACAATGCAACACAACAAACATCCGAAGAACGCGGTACACCCAGATACAGGGGTGCCGCACACCCCCTATGTTTCACCGATGAGGTGCTGGATCATGAATTTCCAGAGGGATTCAAACCCGTAAATATAGAGGCATACGACGGAATTCCAGACCCTAGTGTCTGGATTGAGGATTATATCCTCCATATCCATATGGCTCGAGGAGATATCCATATCCATACGCCGCGGTACACCCATTAAGTATTTACCCCTTAAACTCAAAGGGCTAGCTCGGCACTGGCTTAAGAGCCTCCCCGAAAGTTCCATTGGAAGCTGGGAAGAGCTCGAAGATGCTTTTCGGGTAAATTTTCAGGGGACTTATGTCCGACCTCCGGACGCGGACGATTTGAGTCATATAACTCAACAGCCCGGAGAGTCAGCCCGAAAGCTTTGGAACATGTTTCTTACGAAAAAGAACCAAATAGTCGACTGTCCGGACGCCGAAGCCTTGGCAGCTTTTAAGCATAGCGTCCGTGACGAATGGCTTGCCAGACATCTCGGCCAAGAAAAGCCGAGAACAATGGCAGCATTAACAAGCCTCATGACCCGTTTTTGCGCGGGTGAGGATAGCTGGCTAGCCAGATGCAGCATCTACGACCCTAGTACATCCAGAGTTAGAGATGGAAAAAGGAAATCACGGCGCAACAACAATAAGAAACACCGTAATAAAGAAGGCAGCACGAAGAGCACGACAGTAAACGCCGGATTCAAAAGCTCTCGGTCAAGTCAGCAAAAGCCACCCTCTAAAGGCGCCAGAGACGAACTGTCCAGCCTAAACAAAATTCTGGACCAAGTATGTCAGATCCATAGCACCCTTGGTAAACCCGCTCATCATACCCACAGAGAATGTTGGGTCTTCAAGCAGTCCGGCAAGCTCAACGCCGTACACAAGGGGGAGGATACACCAAGCGAAGACGAGGATGAGCCTTTGAAGCAAGACACTGGGGAACAAAAGAAGTTTCCACCAGAAGTCAAAACAGTCAACATATTATACGTGATTAAGGGGAGAAACAAAGCGGCACTCCCAGAAAAATAGGCCCAAGGGCCTGTCACCGCGGAGTCCTGCCACTGGTCGTCTCAACCGATCACTTTGGACTATCGTGATTACTCAGCAAGTATCCGGCGTGCAGGATGGGCTGCCCTGGTATTAGACCCAATAATTGACGGATACCACTTCACACGAGTCCTGATGGATGGTGGCAGCAGTCTAAACCTGATATACCAGGATACAATCCGCAGAATGGGGATAGACCCAACAAAAATTTGCCATAGCAATACTACCTTTAAAGGAGTAACGCCAGGCCCAGGGGCTCACTGCACGGGCTCCCTGCTACTAAAAGTTATATTCGGCTTCCCCAATAACTTCCGTAGCGAACATTTAACCTTCCACATTGCTCCGTTCCAAAGTGGCTATCAAGCACTACTTGGACGCGAAGCTTTTGCTCGCTTTAATGCAATACCGCATTACGCTTCCCTCACGCTCAAGATGCCTGGTCCACATGGCATCATTACGGTGAATGGAAATATTGAGCAATATTTGCGCGCCGAAGAGAGTGCGACTGCCTTGGCAGCCGCACACTAAAAATGGCCTCACTAACTAAAGCATTGGATAGGTCGTCAAGACCACGGACACGGTTAGACGAGTCCGACTCAGCTATATGTAATTCATACCGGATTGATGGCCACACCCCTATCACAAATACAAGGGGCTCAACGCGCGCAGGCAAGTGGCAATTTTTACTCATCTTTAATCATACATGGTTTCTTTAAAAACTACCTTTTTGCACGACAACTTTTCACTTAAGTTCCTCTCTTTTACAGGTGACCATCGTGCTACACCCGTCCAGGATACGGCACAATGGAGACACAGGCGCAGACGTGCAGCCGGGACCCGCTCCAAGGATTCTTTTTAGATTAAGACCCTGCGTAAACCTTTTTTACTATCTCTTGTTGATATACATCCCTCGGATTCTCAATACAATTGAGAAGGGTGCTGACGTCTTGGCATGTGGCCACGTCAGAATACTGCACGTACCCGGACACAAGGGGCTTCTTACAAAGGGCACTATTTGGGCCCGGTTTATACCATAAAGACCGAATACCTTAGGGAGTGTTCAGTGTCACGAGTTTGGCCTTATATGCATCAGCTCCGAATCTTGTCTTTGGTCAAATGTTGGGTTTGCCCGGCTCCTGTGTTTTGGTGCCTTACATTCCGCTCTATCGGCTAAGGCAGCACTAGGAGAACTACTGTGATTGTGCCCTGGTTCGTCCGGACGAGCACCTCAGTAGAGAAAGCCGAAAACTGACTGTCATGATATAGCGCGAGACTGGTCAACCACTCGATGACCTATCGGAATGTTAGAATTCCTCCGCTTTAACGAAGGGCCGTTTCCCAGCCAGGCATATACGCACCCCGAGTCCGGGAGAGTGCGGAGCCACCAGGGGCTATATAGTAGCCTCACCGTCAAACTCCTATGGCTAAGTGAAAGTGTTAAAGCATCATAGTCCGGTTGCCTCGTTCGCTGCGCTATCACCTCCTTAATAGGACCAAGACGTTGGATTAAGTGTGAACACGCATTTTTTGCGAGCACCCCCGCATTATATGCATGGGGGTTGAAGCCGACGACTGCAATCTTTCAGGTTATATACATATATACATAAATGGCCGCACAGGAGGCATCCTATTACTTTCCGGCAAAAGTATAAATACAGCCTTACTACATTTCATAAAAACATTGTGTTTACAATGGCAATACATGTCACTCAAACATAATATTCTTCGAGCACTGGGACTCTATCAAACGAGCACCCTCAAGAATCTCTTCAAAATAGTGCTCGGCAGCTACTCGGCCTATGGCCGAACCTTGCGCCACAATAGTGGTAGCATCCATCTCTGCCCAGTATGCCTTGACACGCGCAAAGGCCATCCGCGAGCCTTCTATGCACGCCGACCTCTTTATCGCATTGATGTGTGGCACCGCACCAAGGAACTGCTGCACTAAGATGAAATAGCTGTTCGGCTTCGGCTTCTCTGGCCACAAATGATCTACGACGGACCTCATGGCAAGCCCGGACAACCTATTAAGTTCGGCCCATTCGGCTAGCTGATCAGTCAAGGGAAGCGGACGCTCTGGAACGTTAAATTGCGACCAGAACAGCTTGTCCACTTCACGATCTGTCTGATCTCGGAAGTGTTCGGCCGCATCGACAGTGCTTGCAGCCAAGTCCATATATGCGTCTGCCAAACTCCACAGCCGATCCAGAGGGGCATACCGCGGTTCTCTGAACTTCCTCTACAGCAGAAAGGGCTTCCCAGCCGAAATATCCCTGGCTTCGCGCAGCTCCTCCTTCTTCGCCCTCATAGCAGAGCGAGTGTCTTTGGTTGCCATCGTGGCCTTTTCAAGGTCCGCTGCCTTCACGCGGTTTTCTTCTTCAAGGAACTGGCAACGGTTGGTAGTGCCTTTTAATTCCATGGCCATCCTGGCCATCTTCTCCTTGCTTTCGCAATGCGCAGCCTTCTCGGCTCTTAACTCTTCAGTCGCCTTCAAAGCAGCCGCATTACTAGCTCTTGCTTGTTCTTCGGCTCGGGCAAGTTTCGCCCGAAGGGTCTCCACGGTGGCAGCTCCGTCTGCAGTCACAACATATTAAAGATACTGGCATCATGCTTCTCTTATTATGTGACATTCACCAAAAAACATTACTTACCCTGTGACTCGTCAAGCCGCTTGTTAACAAGCTCGATGTCGGCGTCCGCCGCATCCAATTGCCGCTTTAGTTCGGCAAACTCATTAGTCTGGCTAGCCACCGGATCCTCCACCGCCTGCACATAAAGGCAGTCTGGTTATTACCTAGGACTATGATCCTCTGTTTGCCGCCGTTCTCAACGACAACCAGAGTCTCAGGGGCTACTATGTACACAGGGCACATTTAACATGTGCGGTACTATCAAAAAGTATATCATTTCACGTACCTCAAAGCCCGTCAGTAGACTCATAAAGGCTTCATGTAATCTGCTTTCGATGGACGAAATTCTTTCCATCACCGTACCCATCAACGTACGGTGTTCTTCTGAGATGGCCGCTCGCTCCAATAGCTCCCTCAGAACGTCCGACCGCATACCAGACGGTGCCACACTCTTTTGTTTGCTCTCTTCGAGAGCCGGACGCTGGGGACTTCGGGTGACTATGGGATTGTCTTCTGGCCTCACCGGACCCGGAGAGGCCCTCCGTGACGACACTTCGAGGTCGCCCGCTTCTTGAGCGGGGGAGTCCGGGGGAGGCGTTTTGTTCTCCATCATCTCCGGAAGAAGATCCCCCGAAGACGAGCTCAACTGAGAAGGGCTAAGATCCGAACTACAAGATATATGCTTCGGTTATTTTTCTCAGAAGAAAGGCAGTATACCTTCACTATTAAAGTATTTTTTGATCACTTACGGCTCGTTGGAGGGCTGGTCCCCGCGCGGACTTTGTGCGGCAAGAGCACCCCCTGAGGCAGGACCCTCTGTTGGAGACTTCTTCTCCTATTTGGAGGCCTCGGTTTCCGGATCCTCAGAGGCAGTCCTATTCCTCCCCCGTAGCGAGAGAAGGCCAGAATCTTCTCCTTGCTTATCCTCCCTTGTGGAGGCGCTCGTTCCCTCAGTTGGAACCGGCAGTGATGGGGGCCCACTTGCGCCCATATTATTCCCCCCCGCATCTTCCTTCGAGGGTTCCGGGCAAGGTGCGCGCTCGAGCATCTTTTCCAGTACCGGATTTTCCAAACCATCAGGGAAGGGGGCCGAACACCGAATCATCTTCGCCTTGGTTAGCCAGTCCTGGTCAAAGGGTGATTTCTCAGAAATGACATCATGATAAATAAAAGACGGTGTGTTCGGCTCGAGGATTACTTACTTAATTGGAAGTGCGGTTGCTACTCAGGCCCACGTCCTCGGTAGTGTCCGGACATTCTGTTTGAGGTCCGAAGAATGACTTGTACATCTCCTCATGCGTGAGGCCGAGGAAACCTTGAATAGCACGTGATCCTTCTGGGTTGAACTCCCACAAGCGAAGGGGCCGACGTTTGCAAGGCTGGACTCGACGAACCAGCATGACTTGCATTACCATAACCAAATTAAAATCTCTCTCGAAGAGATCTTGAATGTGGCTTTGCAGTATGGGCACGTCCTTGGCTGGACCCTAGCTCAGCCCTCTGCTAATCCACGACATCAGTTGTGGAGGGGGGGCCCAAGCGGAAAGCGGGGGGAGCCACCCACTTGGCACTTCTCGGAGCTGTGACGTAAAACCACTCCTGTTGCCATAATCCGGACACCTCTGGAAAGGAACCTTTCGGCCATGGAGCTCCCGCAATCTTGCTTATTAATGCTCCTCCGCACGCTACATGCTGTCCCTCGATTGTCTTCAGCTTCACATCAAAGGTCTTGAGCCACATGCCGAAGTGGGGGGTAATGTGGAGGAAGGCCTCACACACGACAATAAATGCCGAGATGTGATGAAAGGAGTCGGGGGCTAGATCGTGGAAGTCTAGCCCGTAGTAAAACATCAAACCCCTTACAAAGGGATCCAGAGCGAGGCCTAGACCTCGGAGGAAGTGGGAGATGAACACGACGTCTTCGTTGGGTTCAGGAGTAGGGACGACTTGCCCTCGGGCAGGCAGCCGATGCGAAACCTCGGCGGTCAGGTATCTGGCCTCCCTCAACTTCTTGATGTCTTCTTCTGTAGCGGAGGAGGGCATCCATCAGCCTTGAAGGCTGGATCCGGACATGGTTGAAGATCCGGAGCACCTGACCCGGGCTTTGGGTGTTGGAACTCGAGGCGGGGGAAGGATTCGATTGAGCACGGGAGGGAAAAAAGTGAAAACCTTAGCCCTTTAGAAAGAGGGTGAATACCAAGCGTCCTCTCCGTGGCCGTTTGGGACTTGCCTATAATCTAGGAGTCCTAGACGCGGTTGGGTTACCCACACCCGTATTAATGAGAATCCCGTGATAAGGGGACACGATCTCTGCTTTGGCGAGACGTGTCAAAAAATTTCCTTGCGTTATGTGCGGGGCTAGTTAAAAGAAACGGTTCGAATAATCACTGGGCCGTGACGTAATGTCGTGTTGCCAAAACAAGTCAGCAAATTGGATTTGTGGAAATATTATTCTCTCTATGGTGGTATGTGGAACTTATTTTGCAGGGTCGGACACTATCCTTATATTCAAATTCTTCCGTGGTATATTCGGAGGAGGAACCCGCCTTGCAATGCCGAACACAATACTACGCACCGGACTCATCGTCATTGAAAGCCTGGTTCAGGGGCTACTGCGGGAGTCCTGGATTAGGGGATCTCCGGACAGCCGGACTATATCCATTGGCCAGACTGTTAGACTATGAAGACACAAGATTGAAGACTTTGTCTCGTGTCCGGATGGGACTCTACTTGGCATGGAAGGCAAGTTAGGCAATACGGATATGTGTATCTCCTCCTTTGTAACCGACCTTGTGTAACCCTAACCTTCTCTGGTGTCTATATAAACCGGAGGGTTTTAGTCCATAGGACACAACATACAATCATACCATAGGCTAGCTTCTAAGGTTTAGCCTCTCCGATCTCATGGTAGATCTACTCTTGTACTACCCATATCATCAATATTAATCAAGCAGGACGTAGGGTTTTACCTCCATCAAGAGGGCCCGATCCTGGGTAAAACATTGTGTACCCTGCCTCCTGTTACCATCCGCCTTAGACGCACAGTTCGGGACCCCCTACCCGAGATCCGCGGTTTTGACACCGACATTGGTGCTTTCATTGAGAGTTCCTCTGTGTCGTCGCCGTTAGGCTTGATGGCTCCTACTATCATCGATAGCGATGCAGTCCAGGGTGAGACTTTTCTCCCCGAACAGATCTTCGTGTTCGGCGGTTTGCACTGCGGGCCAATTCGCTTGGCCATCTGGAGCAGATTGAAAGTTACGCCCCTGGCCACCAGGTCAGGTTTGGAAGCTTAAACTACACAACCGATATCCATGGAGACTTGATCTTCGACGGATTCGAGCTTCTGCCTTGTGCGTCACGCGGTCACGATGAGTACGATTTAGCTCCACCATCGGACAGTGTCCAGGAGATCGCACAGGCAGCCGCTCCGACCCTCAATTCGGAGCCAGTTGCGCCATCCACGGACGGGTGGATGGACCCTGCCACGGAGGCCTTACCCTCAGTGGCGATCGAGCCAAACATCGACCTTACCTCGCATGAGGGCCGTGTTGTTAAACTATCGGATCCTTCTCCGGCCACGGACTCCCAACCGCCTGCGCCCGTTCCTATCGAATCCGGTTGGGCATCGATCATGGAGTTTACCTCCATGGATATTTTTTAGCACTCGCCCTTTGGCGACATACTGAACTCATTAAGGTCTCTCTCCTTGTCAGGAGGATCCTGGCCGAACTATGTCCGGCAAGACTGGGATGCGGACGGTGAAGAAATTCGCGCCCCACCCACCACCCACTTAATAGCCACTGTCGATGACTTAACCGACATGCTCGACTTCGGCTCTGAAGACATCGACGGTATGGATGACGATGCGGGAGACGAAGAGGAACCACTGCCCACAGGGCACTGGACAACCACTTCACCACATGACATATACATGGTGGACACACCAAAGGAAAACGACGACGAGGAACGGAAGGACGCAACGAAGGATTGTTCCCTCGAGAAGCAGTCCAAACGGCGGCGTAAGCGCCGCCCCAAATCCCGCCTCGGTAGAAATAATGATCATAGAGACCCAGCGTTAGAGCAGGGGAACCATTGCCGGACCACGGCAACATGGAGAATCAATCATACCATGGGCTAGCTTCTAGGGTTTAGCCTCTCTGATCTCGTGGTAGATCTACTCTTGTACTACCCATATCATCAATATTAATCATGCAGGACGTAGGGTTTTACCTCCATCAAGAGGGCCCGAACCTGGGTAAAACATTGTGTCCCCTGCCTCCTGTTACCATCCGCCTTAGACGCACAATTTGGGACCCCCTACCCGAGATCCGCCGGTTTTGACACCGACAGGCGGTGAGGTTCATGTTGCTTCCCACCAATGTCTTATTTTGATTTGACGGTATTGTGGGATGAAGCGGCCTGGACCAATCTTACATGTCCACGCACATGAGACCGGTTCCACGAAGTGACGTGCAACTTCTTTTGCATAAAGGTGGCTGGTGGGTGTCTGTTTCTCCTACTTTAGTTGAATCAGATTTGACTACGTGGTTGATATGTCTCCATTGTATCTACTTTTCCAAACTCTTTTGCCCTTGTTTTGGACTCTAATTTGCATGATTTGAATGGAACTAACTCGGACTGACACTGTTTTCAGCAGAATTGCCTTGGTGTTATTTTTGCGTGTAGAAATAAAAGGTCTCGGAATGACCTGAAAATTTACGAAGAATATTTTTGAAATATATAAAAAATACTGGCGAAAGAATCAACCAGACAGGACCCACTAGAAGACGACAAGGGTGGGGGTGCACCCTACCCCCATGGGCACACCCCCTGGCTTGCGGGTGCCCTGGACCTTGATTGCGGCTTGAACTACGTCGGTATTTCCCCAAAGAGGAAGGGATGATGCAGCATAGATACGGTAGGTATTTCCCTCAGTGATGAGAGCAAGGTTATCGAGCCAGTAGGAGAACCACACAATAGTACGTGAACGTCACCTGCACACAAATAACAAATACTCGCAACCCGACGTATTAAAGGGGTTGTCAATCCCTTTCGGGTAACGGCGCCAGAAATTGGCAAGTAGACGGGATAAAAATTGTAGTAGATTGATAAATGCAAATAAAATTCAGCGAGGTATTTTTGGGTTTTTAGATTAATAGATTTGGAAATAAAAACAAATAAAAATAGATCCCGAAGGCAAATATAATAGAGAAGAGACTCGGGGGTCGTAGGTTTCACTAGTGGCTTCTCTCGAGAAAAAGAGCAAGGGTGGGTAAACAAATTAATGTTGGGCAATTGATAGAACTTCAAATAATCATGACGATATCAAGGCAATGATCATTATATAGGCATCACGTCCAAGATTAGCAGACCGACTCCTGCCTGCATCTAATATTATTACTCCACACATCGACCGCTATCCAACATGCATCTAGTGTATTAAGTTCATGGAGAAATGGTGTAATGCAATAAGAATGATAACATGATGTAGACAAGATCTATTTATGTAGAAATATACCCCATCTTGTTATCCTTAATAGCAACAATACATACATGTCAGTTCCCCTTCTGTCACTGGGATCAAGCACCGTAAGATCGAACCCATCACAAAGCACCTCTTCCCATGGCAAGAAAAATCGATCTAGTTGGCCTACATAAACCAAAGATTCAAAGAAGAAATACGAGGCTATAAGTAATCATGCATATAAGAGATAAAAAGACTTAAATAACTTTCATGGATAAAAACAAAGATCTGATCATAAACTCAAAGTTCGTCGGATCCCAACAAACACACCGCACAAAGAGTTACATCAAATAGATCTTGAAGAGACCATTGTATTGGGAATCAAGAGAGAGAGACATTGGTATGTGTCGGTGCTATACAAACGGTTTTAAACCCCTTTCCGCGATGGCATTTGGAACTGTCGCCTAGTGAGTGACGGCGATAGGGGGGTCCTTCCCACACGACCCATAAACCGTCAGGGATATGGCCCTCCTGGCACACACGCTCGGCAAAATGAGTTCGTGTGCGACCGCAAGCGCTCAAATACGGACATACATACTTTAGAGCTAAAAATACAATTATATAGGCGAAATTGTTTCCGGTCGCAAGTACATCCCATACAGTCAGTCCCCGCTGAAGGTTTCCATTTGTATGTACATCCCACACAGTCGTTCCAAGGAAAACGTTTCTGTTCACAGGTACATCACACACAATATTTCTCGTTAAATCATTTGTGATAGCATTGTCATTGCACACGATATTAACAATTTTATCATTTGTGTTATTGAATGCATCACACACGGTTCGTAGAAGAAATTGTGTGGCAAAGGCTGTCCATCACACACAGTTTTTATGTCGTAAACATTTGCGCAAGGTGGCCTAACGCAAACAGTTTTCAAGAGGATGTCGTGTGTGAAGTGAAGATTGATCGCACACGTAGTGGATACTAGAAACATTTCTGATCTCCACGTCTATCGCAGACGTTTCGCTTTCGCAAACCGTGTGTAGTGTAATCCCTAATTTAAAAATCACATGTTTTGAATCTGAAAGTAGGAAATCACTTATTTCATATCCAACCATGTTTATTACAAATATAGGTTCAACCACGCATGCATAATTCGATGCACAGGTACATATACTGAAGTACTACAGAAGCACCAAGTAAAGAATGATGAGCCACAATTATACTAAAGACTGTAAAGAGAGAGGCGAAAGACATTCTGGTTGCTGGAGAAGGTGAAGCAGAATGCCCATATTGTGCCCTCCTCCATGCGTAATGCGCGCATGACTCTAGGCCAACCCCTTGTGATGGCTGCCCGTCCATCCTTCACTGTCTTCATTACGACTTCTCGATGCTCATTGTAGTCTGGATGAAATACTTTAGCCTTCATTGCGTGTCCACCAATCATGTACTTTGCGAGGTAATCTTGAGTGAACTGCTTCGGGAACCACTGTGAATGAAAAAGATTCAGACATTGTTGTCTAATAACTCATTATGGGCAGTAAAAAGAGAAGGCTGCAGAGTTTGTAGTTACCATCCTACAACTCAATGTTGTGTTGGATAGATCATGAACAAATAATTTGATTGTCACCATTCGTATCTTTTTGCTAATAATCCTTATCAGTTTCCTCACTTGATGCTTGTTCATGAATATCTCATTGCCCCATATGCAAAAAGGGTCGATGCATGGATCCTTGCCAATGGCATATGTACCTACAAGCAACAAGTCAATATTAGAAGCTAACAAGTGTCCAGGCCTGGATCTATATGCACTACATTTTGGAACGACGGGGGGAGTTCAAGCCGAGGGATGAAGCTAACCTCAGCGGAAAATGGTGGCCACTCCCGTTGTTGTCCTACATTAGTGGAAAGGCATGATAAGTACATCAACCTTAACATCACACAAATATAGCAATGGTAAACAACATCATCTCCAAATGATAGCTTGAATGTGTTGGTTTCAGCATGCTGTTAAAGCAGATATAAAATGGAAGGCAATATTACTGACAGCAGGCTTAACAGCCATCAAATATTGCAATTCAAACTGGTATTGTTGAAAATGAATAGAACATAGGTAATGCTTAAACATCACACTGGATAAATGTGTAAAACTGAAATAAAGGGCATGTGTTAACTACACCAGGAATAAATGGAACCAAATATAGCTGTTCAAACTAGTATTGATGTAGTCAAGCGACACAATTCCAACTTGCACATAAGGAACAACACATTGCGAATGACTGAAATAAACAAGGCATAAATGACCAGTATAACAACCAAATATAGTCATTGAAAACTGGATAGAGTCTCACTGCAACCAACCTAACAAGAAAATACAGATAAACATGGCATATGCTTGAAAACTGGACAAATGATCACTGCAACCAACCTAACAGGCACATAAAGATAAACAAGGCATCTGCTTCATAACTGGACAAATGCTAAAAAAAGCAACCTAACAAGTAACAACCAAATACAGATAAACAAGGCATCTGCTTGATAGCTGGACAAATGCTAAAAAACCTAACAACCAAATACAGATAAACAAGGCATCAGCTTGATAACTGGACAAATGCTCACTGCAACCAAACTAAGAACCAAATATATATAAACAAGACATCTGCTCGATAACTGAAAAAATGCTCACTCCAACCAACCTAACAACCAAATACAGATAAGCAAGGCATCTACTCACTATAAACAATCAAATATAGCCATTTGTGAAACTAAAGTGGGCAATTCATACTTAAACATCACATAGCCCTATTGAACAACACATTTTTGCATAACTAAAATAATTAAACACGACATGGTTAAAGCACCGCATGACAAATGCTACTGCAACAAGGGTACGGGTTGGCAAGCTAGAAAAGGTAAGATTTGCTGATGGAATGTTGCCTCACATTTCATGGAAGGGATCCTTCTAGATGGAAGAGAACAGACCCATGGTGCACTCTCTGATGTCACAGATGGGTTGTTTCACCTTGGAAGAACCTTCGTGGGAGCCCTCCTCGTGGTCGTGGTCATGGTCGATGAGATCTGACTTGGCAACTGAGGATCCCAAGCCGCCGTCGTAGAACGTGTCCTTCAGAGATGACAAAATGGGCTCGATGGCGTATAAAGCTCGCAAATCCTTGACCGCTTGGCAGAGGAGATCAGCGGCAGGGCCGTCGAAGAGATCGACGGCGGTTGAACTAGGGGGGTTGGGGATGGACCACTTAACTAGTGACATGGCCCGCATGAAGCCGTCATTGTGGATGAGCTTGATGTCATAGCCAGCTTTCCCGTGATACAGTAATACACTAGCCCGCTAACATGAAGCCCTCGACATGGCAACGTAGTCAACATCTTCGCTAGCTTCCGTGGAAACGTGTTGCTCCGGGATCGATAGGTCGGGGTGAACGGCGGCCACCTTGCCAATGTCCGCCGGAGAGGCCATGCTAAACCTCTTATTGGCCGAACGCTCGTCGGGCTCCTCGGGATACGTGGTCGAGCTTAGGCTGCAACATTCTGGAGCTGGGGATGTGGATCTGGCGGGAAGGGACATCGCATGCCTCATC
Organism: Triticum urartu; assembly: GCF_056163025.1. Lineage (NCBI taxonomy): Eukaryota > Viridiplantae > Streptophyta > Magnoliopsida > Poales > Poaceae > Triticum > Triticum urartu. The sequence continues at coordinate 354,926,431 of NC_141876.1, read as the reverse complement.
TAAAAACTCAGGGGAGTGGGTCGATGGTATGGGAATCGCTGGGTAACCGGAACTTTATTATCTAAGCTAGGAGGAACGGGTAGACCGGCAGGGGTTGGCGGCGGTGCCGGGGGCGGTCGCGAGCTAGGGTTCGAGGGGGAGGGGGGGTGGGGGACTGTGGAGGAGGGGGGTTGGTATTTGAGGATACGCCATGGCTACTGGAAATTGATGGTGGTGGACGAGGGAGGGCGACGGTTCAAATGCCTCGGCTACTGCAATTTTACTATAAGGTCGGTGCTGGAGGAGTGTGGGCGATGGTTGAACTACGTCGGCTACTAAAATTTGGGTAAAGGAATTGATGCGGGGCGGGAGTGCCCAAGATCGCGCACGGTCCAATAACAATATGCATGTATGATAATAAGGAAAAGTGGCGCGGAACCGCCGATTTTTGTAACGCTCAAGGTGGGTAGTTTGTTTTTATTTTTCTAGCTAGCTGGTCTATCGCACATGGTTCGTCCTAATTTCCAAATAAACATACCCGCCTTTAGCTTGCACATGTGGTGGTTTTACAGCGCACTTGCACCGCACATGGTTAAGCCAGTACCTCCACCCTTTGCTCGTGCTTGCGCGGTCATGGTGATTTTACAGCGCACTTGCATCGCACACGGTTGAGCCAGTACCTCCACCTTTGCTCGCGCTTGCGCAGGCGTGGTGATTCACAACACACTTGTGTCACACATGGTTAAGATTTTATACCCGTGTCCGTTGAGCGTCATTAGAGCCTTTGCAGCAAAAAATAACGTCAGAGAGGGTCAGAGGACAGCCACACCAGCATGTGGCCCAAATATATATGAGTGAAAAGGGTGGTCTGTGATGTTCAAAATTCCAATGCACTACTTTGACCGTGCGGGCCCATGGTTGGGCGCGTCGTTGAAGATCGTTGAGAGGGGCCAGAAGTCAAGAACCACCTGGAAGTGGCCAAATATATGTAGGAATATTGGGGATGTTTAAAACTTTAAATACACAATGCATAAGTTTGGTGGCACCTTCCTCGTAAACCTGAAAGCACCCTTGGATATATATATATATATATATATCGTACCTAGCTAGGATGCTTGGCCCACCGCCTCCCTCTTTGTGTCAGTGGGGTGGATGCGCGTAATGATTGATACTTTGGTCATACATGCATGTCGCCATGACCTAACAGAAGGTGGACCAATGAATCTATCATTTGGTCAAACGACAGTTGTTGTTGTCGATAAACCGCTTGGGCCAATAGATTGAACCATCATAAAAATCGGAGGAGAGGGACCACAAAACCAGCACCTCATGCATGCGGCAAAAAATGATGTACGTTCGGAAGGGGTGATGTGCGTTTTCAATATAGAATAATGTACAATTTAGATGTGGTGCCTACCTCTCGATACAGACAACAACCATGAAGGCAAGGTAGTTAAGGACGAGATACGCAGGGTTTGATGTAGGTCGAACCCAGCAATCCGAGCATGTGGGAGGGAGTCCTGACAACACATGAGCTCGAGCTTTGGTTGAGAAATATGTGACGGTGACCGGCCCTAACATGAACTAGGTGGAATCCATTGATGGCCAACACATACCCCTCATTATCGGTCAAAGGGATGATATATATACACTCGGGGAGTCCACAGATATGCGTGCCTTCACAAAAAACCGCACAAAGGAGTCGTGGTCGATCAGAAGACTCCGTATACATTGCATGCAGCCAGAAAATATGTATGGGTACGGTGGTGTGTGATGTGTTTAAATCCCAAATGCACAACTTCGATGGGCCACCAACTTCATTACAAACCGAACATCGTACTCGACTCCAAGCCTGGTTCAATACATACGATGTTAGTTTCCCAACTTCGAGGCGGCAGCGGCGGGGGGGGGGGGGTCGTCCCACTCATGCGCTCAAACTTTATTTGGTCTAGCATGGGATACATCTATATATATATATATCTATACATCTATATCTATACACCTATATAATATGCGAATAACTTTGAAAGTTGGTCGTTGGATGAAGCCAATCTGATGGTACAGAGATGGCAAATCCGAGCACTATTGGCCGTTGGATATCATCTACATTCCACCAGATTCTGCCACATGTACAATCTAGAAGACTCCATGGTTGAACTTAAGCATAATGCACAAACCTCAAAACACAAGCACTTCTCCTTTCTTCTCTAGAATCTTCCATATCTTAATTGCCCAAACTATTTTTTCTAAATGAATTGTCACTTTTTGGTTTTACCTTTAATGCACAATTCAATGAATCTTAAAATATTTTTTTATGAAACTAATTGATTTTGGATGAGATGAACTATAATAATTAAACGAACATCTACATCATGCATATATGAATCAAACCCTCAATGAGCACTAACATTGGTAGCGGGAAAACGATGGGAGAAGAGGCGGGAAACCGATGAGAGGAGTTGCGAGAAACGGTAGCCTGTTTTGAAAACCTAGTAGAGAAGGAAGCGTGAGCTAGCACGACACATGCGCATAGTGCTTACCCATGTACTACATGTGCTGTCGAAAGGGATCAGGGTTGCCGTTCGATCTTGGATCATCCAACGGTGCACACGTACAATCCATGGGGTTTGGGTTCTGGCCAATCAGAACGCACGACTCAGATCGTGCACGCAACAGGGGGGAATATCATACGAAAACCAACATTCGGTGGAAACCAGTGAAAACCATGAGAAAAAGATGTTTTGAAGTTGAAACACAAAAAATTTGAAAAAAATGCGGGATGTTAAGAGGACGATGTTTTATTGCCACACAAAATTTCAAGTATAAACACATTACGAGATGTGAGCTATGAAAAAGGCAAAATCAGCGTTCAATAGTGCCGAATAGTGATGTCACTATTCAGGGCTGAATTTGTCTTTTTCATTGCTCACATCTCGTAATGTTTTTCAACTTGAAATTTTGTGTCGCAATAAAACATCACCTTCTTAACATCCCAATTTTTTCAGATTTTTATGAAACTTTAAAATATGGTTTCCACGAAGTTTTCATTGAACATCGGCTTTCGTGAGTGAACTGTGTGCTATTTGAAAACATTTCGTGAGAAGAATCTTGGTTTTTAAATCTCCATAAATCCAAAACTAAGCTGAAAATCATGAAACCTGGCATGGTGTCACGACATGGCACTTATATGTCAAGGAATTTTTCTCGTCCATTGTCGCACAAGTTTTATTACAAGCCTCTTACAAATCGGAGCTTCTCTCAAAGAAGCCTCATGGTTCCGATAGGGAAACGTGTCCCCCTTGTGGGTGAAACGTAATCACTGCCTCTTTTCGCCTTGTATTTTCTTCTACGGGCAACATGGAACGACATGATATCCATGCTGAAATTTAAACTTATTCAGGGTTGGTTTGGCCTTTTTATACACTAATTGAGTTTCCTAGGCATTTAATGTCCATAATTCAAATCTGAACTTCAAATACATGCTCCAGTACACCAAAATGGCTAGAAAATTTATACATGTGTCCTTGGGTGCATGTTTAGGTCCCATGCTAGGAATGGGAATGAATTACAACCGTACCCGCGTCCTCGCTCATCCTCAAACATTTGGAATCTTGGTTTTTAAATCCATGAAAATCCTAAACTTACCAGAAAGTCATCAAAGGTGGCATGGTGTCACGTTATGGCACATATATATTTCATGGTGAAAACATTGTCCAATTTGGGCCAAGCTTTATTAGAAACATCTTACAAAAACTAGAGCTTCTCTTAAAGAAGCCTCGTGGTTCCGATAGGGAAATGTGTTCCCCTTGTGGGCGAAACGTAATCACTGCCTCTTTTCGCCTTGTATTTTCTTCCACGGGCAACATGGAACGACATGGTATCTCTGCCGAAATTTAAACTTATTCAGGGTTCGTTTGGCCTTTTTATATATACACTAATTGAGTTTACTAGGCATTTAATGTCCATAATTCAAATATGACATACAAATACATGCTCCAGTTCACCAAAATGGCTAGAAAAATTATACATGTGTCCTTGGGTGCATGTTTAGGTCCGATGCCAGGAATGGGAACAAATTACAACCGTACATACCGATGTCCTGGCTCATCCTCAAACATTTCGAATCTCGGTTTTTAAGTCCCCATAAATCCAAAAATCGTCAGAAAGTCATCATAGGTGGCATGGTGTCACATCATGGCACATTAGATCATGGTAAAAACATTGCCAATTTGGGCCAAGCTTTATTACAGACCTCTTACAAACCGGAGCCTGTCGCAAGAACCCTCGTGGTTTCGATAGGGAAACGTGTCCCCTTATGGGCCAAACGATAATCACTCCCTCTTCTAGCCTCGTATTTTCTTCTACATGCGACACGGAACAATAGGAGATTCGCGCTGAACTTTGAAATTATTCAGGGTTCGTTTGACCTTTTTTATTCATTAGTTGAGTTTTCTAGGTGATAAAATGTCCATAATTCAAATCCAAACTACAAATACATGCTCCAGTGCATGAAAATGGCTAGAAGAACGTACATGTTTTGTTGGGTGCATGTTTAGGTCCCATGGAACGAATGGGAACGAATTCATTCGTCTCGCCGTCCTGGCTGGGCGACAAACATTGCGAATCTCGGTTTTTAAATCTCTGTAAATCCAAAACTAACTTGACATGGTTTCAGTACATGGTACATATAATTGTTCAATTTGGTCGAAGAAATATTACAAGCCTCTTACAAACCGGAGCCTATCGCAACACTCGTGGTTCCGGTAGGGAAACATGCCCCTGTTGTGGGTGAAACGATAATCGCCGCCTCTTCTCACCTTGAACTTTGTTTTCCACAGGAAACATAGAATAACAGGAGTATCGGGCTGAAATTTGAAACTGTTCAGGGTTTGTTTGGCCATTATATATATATATATTACTAATTACTAAGTTTTATAGGCATTTAATGTAGTCCATAATTCTAATTTGAACTACAAGCACTTGCTCCAGTGAGGCAAAATGGGTGGAAAATCGTACATGTGTCATTGGGTGCATGTTTATGTCTCATTTACAGAATGGGAATGAGTTACAAACTTGTCGTCATCCTGAAACATTGAGAATCTCGGTTTTTAAATCCCAGTAAATCAAAATCTCACCCATAAAACATGAAACTTGGCATGGTTTCATGACATGACACATATATGCCGTGGTAAAAAAAATCGTCCAGTTCGAGAAGAGGCACACACATTGGTAGCCAACGAAGTCCTTTTTGAAACAAAAAGCTGAGATGTTAATATTGCAAAAGGTTATATTATATTAACCATGTCGAAATTTGACCATACTCAGTGGCGTGCCTGCAGCTGTTTCATTAGACGGGGATGAGCGCAAGAAGTCCGCCGTGCAGGCTTGACGGGACGCGTGCGAGCAGTTCGCCGCGCAGGCTCAACGGGACAGGTGCGAGCAGCAAGGCCGCCCATGCTCACCGGGAAGTGAGCTCTTTGACCTCCATGCACCAGCCGCCGCCCGCCTCGCTCGGAACTTCTCCATTAATGGGTTAATTAAAGCACCTGGATGGAGGGTGTTTGCTTGTGATCCCATGGCAACATTTGCTTTGTTTGTGTTTTCAACTCATATTCCGCCCTAATTTAAATTGCCACATAGGGCCATAGATAATACGACCACAAATAAAATGGCAACGGATAATACGACGAAAAATTTACAATGGCACCGATAATTATTGTCTTACATATTCTAGATAATTTAAAATGCCACATGCGGCAAAGCCCAGAAGACATGGGGGCAAGAGAAGAAGGAAATTGCAGACAACGATCTGGGTCGCTACTATCTCTACTCGTCGATGGATTGCCGGGCGATGAAATCCTCCAGCTCCTTCTTCAATTCCTCACGACTTTGCTTGAAAGTATCCACAGATTCCTCCACCTCCTGCTCGCGCTCGATCCGGAGCTTCCTCTAGCCACCCATCAGTTCCTCGACGACCGCTTTCAGCGTCATCTCCGAGGCACTGCTCTGCTCATGCGGCATCTTCCAGTCGGCGGCCTCGTCCTCCTTCTCGGCGAGCAACTTGAGGAGCTTCGCATTGTCACCCATGAGTTGCTCGATGAGGCCGGTCGCATTGTCATCCGAGGCATCGCTCATCTTGAGCAGCTTCATCAAGCCGTCGACCAGCTCCTGCTGCGTAGTGATGCTAGCAAGAATGCCGCCGTCGCCGGCAAAGGACTTCAGGAACACCGGCTCGTCGCAATGGCTGACATCACGGATGCGCTTGTGAGAGCCCTCACGTGCCCGTGAGAGCTCGTTCGAGGGCTCCGCGGCACGCCGGGACATCTCTGCTGCGGCTGCGGCTTCGCGGCGGGACCTCTCTAGTGCTTCCGTGGCCTTGGTCTTTGCTGCACGGTTATATGTCCACCCTAAAATCCTCCTACCGGTCATCGCGGAATGACTTGACAGGAAAGACCAATTTTGTGGGTGATGAGGAGAGGAACTATGAAGTAATTTTTGAGTGGGTAGTTTTTATAGCCCGGTGCTAAGTGCGGACACATATTAGTTTGATAGATGTGAATAGATTTGCAATTACTTATTGCATTGTAATCTGCAATGTGACGAGAAACAAGGTCAAAATTTATTGATGGCAGAAGGTTGACCACGTGGTTGCTCTCAAATAGGTGTGTCCAGCAAGGATTCATGACTAAAAAGTAAAAACACAATGCAAAACTAGCAAAGACTCATATCATACATGACGCTCCAAGCAAAACTCATAATATGTGACGAATAAAAATATAGTTTCAAATAAAATACCGATGGTCGTTAGAAGAAAGAGGGGATGCCACTCGGGGGCATCCCCAATCTTAGTTGCTTGATTCTTCCTGAATATTATCTTGGGGTGCCTCGGGCATCCCCAAGCTTAGCCTTTTGCTAATCCTTATTCCTTCATCCATCGTAAAGTCACCCAAAACATGAAAACTTCAATCACACAAAACTCAACAAAACCTTCACGAGATCAATTAGTATAAGAAAGCAAATCACTACTATAAGTACTGTTGCAAACCCATTCATATTTTATTTTTGCATTATATCTACTGTATTCCAACTTTTCTATGGCAAAAACTCTTCAAAGAGAACCATAGAATCATCAAAACAAGCACACAACGCAAAGAAAATAGAATCTGTCAAAAACAGAACATTATGTAGCAATCTGGAGATTTTGAATACTTCTGTGACTCCAAAAATTCTAAAAAATTAGGAAAACGTTAGGAATTTTTTTATTAATATTCTGCAAAAATAATCAGTATTTTATCACGCTTCTGTTAAAAGTTAAAATTATTTTCTTGGTGCAAAAGTTTCTGTTTTTCAGCAAGATCAAATCAACTATCACCCAACATGATCCCAAAGGCTCTACTTGGCACAAACACTAATTAAAACACAAAAAGCACAATCATAATGGTAGCATAATTGTGCAAACACTTAAGAACAGAAAGAAAAAGAAAAAAATATTTATTGGGTTGCCTGCCAACAAGCGATATCGTTTTATGCCCCTAGATAGGCATAATGCAAAGATTCAAGTATTGTCATCTTTGTTTCTAGATCCATAAGATGCCCTCATGATTGATTCATATGGTGGCTTAATTCTAGTTCTAGGGAAATGTTCCATACCCTTCCTTAGTGGAAATTGAAATTTAATATTGCCTTCTTTCATATCAATCACGACACCAATAGTACGTAAAAACGGTCTACCAAGAATAATTGGACAAGACGGATTGCAATCAATATCAAGAACAATAAAATCTACGGGCACATAATTCCTATTTGCAAGAATAAGAACATCATTCATTCTTCACATAGGCTTTTTTATAGTAGAATCTGCCAAGTGCAAATTTAGAGAACACTCTTCAATATCGGTAAGACCAAGCACATCACATAAAGATTCCAGAATTGTAGAAACACTAGCACCCAAGTCACGTAAAGCAAAACACTCATAATTTTTAATCTTGACTTTTATAGTAGGTTCCCACTCATCATGCAATTTTCTAGGAATTGAAATCTCTAATTCAAACTTTTCTTCCAAAGTTTTCATCATAGCATCAACAATATGTTTAGTAAAAGCTTTATTTTGTTCATAAGCATGGGGTGAATTTATCATGGATTGCAACAAACAAATACATAAATCAAAGAGCAACTATCATAATTAAAGTCTTTGCAATCCAAAAAGAGTGGGCACATCACTAGTTAATGTTTTGACCTCTTCAAACCCACTTTTATCAATTTTCTCAACAAGATTTTCACCCTCCGAATTATCAGGACGCCTTCTAGCTAAAGTTGACTCCTCTCCAGTCCCTTTATCATCAATATTAATCTTACTAAACAAGTAATCAATAGAGGAAACACCAATCATTTTAAGATCTTCATCACTTTTATGAAAGCAATCACTAGAAAACGCTTTTTCTAAAAATTATCTTCTAGCTCTAAGCATATTTCTTTTCTTACTTTCATCCATAGAAACATAAAGACCCTTAATAGATTCCTCAACCTTAGGCACAAAAATTTTTATCTTGAGATTTTCTACATCATGAGAAATTCTATCAATTTTTGTAGACATATCATCAATCTTATTCAACTTTTCCTCTATTGTAGCATTGAAAACTTTTTGAGTATTGATAAATTCTTTAATATTATTCTCAAGATCAGAGGTGTTTCTATTATTATTATTATTATTATAAGAAGGGTTACCATAGGTATTACCATAATTATTAGAGGAATTACTAGGAAAGGCCTAGGATTAAAATTACCTCTATAAGCATTGTTATTGGAATTATTTCGAGAGATAAAATTCACGTCTATGGCATCACTATTTTCTCAATCAAAGTATACAAAGGAACATCATTAAAATCAATAGGAGCACTTTTATTAGCAACCAAATTCATAAGAGCATCAACTTATTCCCTCAAAGAAGAAATTTCTTCAACCGAATTAACTTTTTTTGCTAGTAGGAGCTCTTTCGGTGTGCCATTGTGAATAATTTGCCATAATATTATCAAGAAATTTGGTGGCTTCACCCAAAGTAATTTCCATAAAAGTACCCTGCGGCGGAGTCAAAAGATTACGAGAAACAAAATTCAACCCCGCATAACTTTTTTGTATCATCATCCAAAGATTTAACCCATGAGTGGGCAATCCCTTAGCATTAATTTCATCCTTTCCCATGATTGTGCAACATGCTCATGTTCAAGTTGCTTGAAATTCATGATCTGGGTTCTAAGGGAAATAATTTTCATGGGCGGAAAATATTTAGTAATAAAATCATCTTTGCACTTATCCCAAGAATCAATACTATTGTGAGGCAAAGAAGAACAACAATTTTTTGCACGATCTCGTAAAGAAAACAAGAATAATTTCAACTTCACAACATCATTGTCCACATCTTTTTAATTTTTCATATCGCATAATTCAAAGAATGTGTTAAGATGGGATGTGCCATCCTCATTAGGAGTACTAGAAAATTGATCTTTCATAACAAGATTCAGCAAAGCGGTATTAATATCACAAGACTCCGCACTAGAGGCAAGAGGAGCAATTGGAGTGCTAATAAAGTAATTGTTGTTAGTATTGGAGAAATCACACAACTTGGTGTTATCTTGAGTCACTATGACTAAGCAACAAGATTGCACTCAAAAAATAGATATGACGAAAACGGCGAACGAAAAAGAGGGCGAATAAAACGACGAATTTTTGTGAAGTGGGGGAGAGGAAAAGGAGAGGCAAATGGAAAATAATGTAAATTGCAAGGAGATGAGATTTGTGATTAGGAACCTGGTAGATGTTGATGATGTCTCCCCGGCAATGGTGCCAGAAATTCCTTTTGATTGCGGCATGAACTACGTCAGTATTTCCCTAAAGAGGAAGGGATGATGCAGCACATCTACGGTAGGTATTTCCCTCAGTGATGAGACCAAGGTTATCGAACCAGTAGGAGAACCATGCAACACTATGTGAACGGCACCTGCACACAAATAACAAATACTTAAAACCCGAAGTATTAAAGGGGTTGTCAATCCCTTTCGGGTAACGGCGCCAGAAATTGGCAAGTAGACGGGATACAAATTGTAGTAGATTGATAAATGCAAATAAAATTCAGCGAGGTATTTTTGGATTTTTAGATTAATAGATCTGAAGATAAAAGAAAATAAAATAGATTGCAAAGGCAAATATAATACAGAAGAGACCCGGGGGCCGTCGGTTTCACTAGTGGCTTCTCTCGAGAAAAATAGGCACGGTGGGTAAACAAATTACTGTTGGGCAATTGATAGAAATTCAAATAATCGTGACGATATCCAGGCAATGATCATTATATAGGCATCACGTCCAAGATTAGTAGACCGACTCCTGCCTGCATCTACTACTATTACTCCACACATCGACCGCTATCCAGCATGCATCTAGTGTGTCAAGTTCATGGAGAAACGGATTAATGCAATAAGAATGATGACATGATGTAGACAAGATCTATTTATGTAGAAATAGACCCCATCTTGTTATCCTTAATAGTAACAATACATACGTGTCGGTTCCCCTTCTGTCACTAGGATCAAGCACTTTAAGATCGGACCCATCACAAAGCACCTCCTCCCATGGCAAGAAAAATTGATCTAGTTGGCCTAACTAAACCAAATATTCGAACAAGAAATATGAGGCTATAAGTAATCATGCATATAAGAGATCAAAAGACTCAAATAACTTTCATGGATAAAAACAAAGATCTAATCATAAACTCAAAGTTCATCGGATCCCAAAAAACGCACCGCAAAAGGAGTTACATCAAACAGATCTCGAAGAGACCATTGTATTGAGAATCAAGAGAGAGAGAGAGAGAGGAAGCCATCTAGCTACTAACTACGGACCCGAAGGTCTACAAAGAACTACTCACGCATCATCGAAGAGGCACCAATGAGGATGATGAACCCCTCCTTGATGGTGTCTTGATTGGATCTGGTGTTTCTGAAACTTGCGGTGGCTGGAATTTATTTTTGTCGACTCCCCTAGGGTTTCTGGAATATTGGAGTATTTATAGAGCAAATAGGCGGTGCGGGAGGCCACCTAGGTGGGCACAACCCACCTGGGCGCGCTTGGGGCACCCCCAGGTGCTTCTTTGACCCATTGGGTGTCTTCTGGTCCATAAAAATTCCACAAAAAGTTTCACTGCATTTAGACTCCATTTGATATTAATTTTTTGCGATGTAAAAAACAAGAAAAAACAGCAACTAGCACTTGGCACCATGTCAATAGGTTAGTACCAAAAAATGATATAAAATGATTATAAATTAAATCTTTCGGCACAATCATCTAGCCTCTCTTGCAACTTCCCCATTTCTAAATATTTATGCTTCTTACAAAATCTATCTTCCCTTTTTGGTGTGCATTTGCACTCCCAATTTACTCTGCAAAAATTGACATTCTTATAGGAGATATCATTATCATGACTAATGCAATCATCATTAACATCATGGATATTCAAAGAATTCATACTAACAATATTGCAATCATGCCCATCATCCAACGTTTTTATGCCATAAATTTTGTTGAATTCTTTTTCTAGCAATTGAGGACAATTATTGGAATCCTTATTCTCAAGGTAAACATTATAAAGATAAAGAACAACCTGAGGTAACCCAATCTCCATTTTTTGTAGTTCTCATTTTATAAACCAAACTAGTGATAAAACAAGAAACTAAAAGATTTAATTGCGAGATCTAAAGATATTCCTTCATGCACACACCTCCCCGGCAACGGTGCCAGAAAAGATCTTGATGTCTACTACGCAACTTTATTCTTGTAGACACGTGTTGGGCCTCCAAGCGCAGAGTTTTGTCGGACAGTAGAAATTTTCCCTCAAATGGATGACCTAAGGTTTATCAATCCATGGGAGGCGTAGGATGAAAATAGTCTCTCTCAAACAACCCTGCAACCAAATAACAAGGAGTTTGTTGTGTCCCCAACACACCCAATACAATGGAAAATTGTATCGATGCACTAGTTTGGCGAAGAGATGGTGATACAAGTGTAATATGGATAGTAGATGTTGGTTTTTTTAATATGAAATTATAAAAAACAGCAAGGTAACCAGTAGTAAATGGGCAGAAAAATAGTATTGCAATGCTTATAAACAAGGCCTAGGGTCCGTACTTTCACTAGTGTGATCTCCCAACAATGTTGACATAGTTGAATCATATGCAAATCCCTCAAGTGCGGTGAAGAGTTCAACCAAAGCCCTAATGTCACCTAGATATTCCAATGTCACCGCAAATATCCGTTGGTTTGGTCATACGATAAGCATCACAAAATTTCATATTCATCTATTTGATTCCCAAGGAGTGCCCCAAAATATCTATCGGAGAGTCAAGACGAGAACGTGTGCCAACCCCTATGCATAGGCCCTAAAGTCATGGAACATGCAAATTGATCACAATAATATACATCAAGTAACTCAATTAGATATCCCAATGTGACTACAGATATCCTCATGAAAAACACATAATAAGTGCTCTCAAATCCTTAAAGACTCAATCCGATAAGAGAACTTCAAGGTAAAACTCAATTCATCAAGAAGATAGAGAGGGGAAAAACTCCATATGATTCATCTATGTCAACAAAGACCGCGTTACATCAAGATCGTTCCATCTCAAGAACACGAGAGAGAGAGAGAGATACAACACATAGCTACTAGTACATACCCTCAGCCCTGAGGGAGGACTACTCCCTCCTCATCATGGTGGCCACCGGGATGATGAAGATGGCCACCGATGATGATCCCCCCTCCGGCGGAGTGCCGGAGAAGGGCTCTAGATTGGATCTCATGGTTCTGGAACTAGCGGCGGCTGGAACAAAATTTCGCCGACTTCCCTAGGGTTTTTGGAATATTTGGTCATTTATAGAGCGAAGAGGCGGCGCGGGAGGCCACCGAGGTGGGCACAACCCACCTGGACGCGCCTGGGGGCCCAAGCGTGCCTTGGTGGATTGTGCCCCCATGAGGCACCCCCAGGTGCTTCTCTGGCCCATCCTGGGTGTTCTAATCCATAAAAATTCTCCAAAAAGTTTCACGGTGTTTGGACTCCGTTTGATATTAATTTTCTGCGATGTAAAAAACAGCAACTAGCACTTGGCACTATGTCAATAGGTTAGTCCCAAAAAATGATATAAAATGATTGTAAAACATCCAATAATGATAATATAACAGCATGGAATAGTAAAAATTTATAGATACGTTGGAGACATATCAGCATCCCCAAGCTTAATTCTTGCTCGTCCTCGAGTAGGTAAATGATAAAAACAGAATTTTTGATGTGGAATGCTACCTAACATGTTCATCACATTTTCTTTCTTTTATAGCATGGACAATTGGACTTTTATATGGATCAAATCAATAGTCTAGTTTTGACATGAAGACTTTAATGCTCAAGCATATCAACAAGCAACCATGTCTTTCAAAATATGAATGCTAAAGCAAGTTATCCCCAGCCCATTATGCTCAACCATTGATCCATTCCTGAAACACACTCGCATATTAGCTACACCCAATGCTCAAGTACGATCATAGTGACCCTTAGTTGGTGCTTTATAAGAGAAGATGGAGACTCAAAATAAAAATAAAAATTGCATAAAGTAAATAGAAAGGCCCTTCGCGGAGGGAAGTAGGGATTTGTAGAGGTGCCTGAGCTCGAAGCGAAAAAGATGGAGATAAACATTTTGGGTTGCATGCTTTTCCTGTCAATGAAAATGATTGAGTAGTTCCCAATACTTTCCATGCTAGATATATCATAGGCAGTTCCCAAATAGAAAATAATGTTTATTCCTTTTCCACCATACTTTCACTTTCCATGGCTAACCGTATCCACGGGTGCCTTCCATACCAACACTTTCCAGGGAATTTATTATTTGACAACATAAAGTAAATTAATTTTTCATTTCGGGACTAGGCATCCCTAATACCTTTGCAGTACTCTCGTGCAATGACAAGTGAATAAACACTCATCTTGAGAATAACACATCTAGCATGGAACTATATTAGCCACCCCTACCGTTTCATGTGCGGTACGAGCATAGAAAAGAGAAGTTTATTTTGAAAATTAGAGGTAGACATAAGAATTTGCTTAGAACGACAAAATAATACCGCATATAGGCATGTATAGTGGACTCATGTGGCAAAACTGGTTTAAAGGATTTGGATGCACAAGTAGCGATCATACTTAGTGCAAATTAAGGCTAGCAAAAGATTAAGAAGCATCCAACCAAGAAACGAAAAATCTCATAAGTGAGCATTAAGCATAACTAACACCGAATAATGCACCACAAGTAGGGTGTAATTTCATTGCATAACGATTGACTTTCATGCTTGCATAGGGAATCACAAACCTTAACACCAATATTCTTACTAAATCATAATTACTCGTCAACATAACTCACACATTATATCAACATGTCTCAAAACTATTACAAGGAATCAAGTTTACTTTGTCCAATGATCTTCATGAAAGTTTTTATTATATCCTCCTTGGATATCTATCACTTTGGGACTAATTTCATATATTGCAACTGCTTTTGACAGGCTCAAACAAATTTAAGTGAAGAACATGAGCATAAAAATTTTCTTCTCTCAAAATAATATAAGTGAAGTGTGAGAAATTTCAACAAACTACTCCAAAAAGATATAAGTGAAGATCATGCGAGCATTTAAGTAAATGGGTAGCTAATTGAGGACTCTCTCTTATTAAAAAGTTTCAGATATATGTACTTTACTAAAACAGCAAGCAAAACAAAACAAAATGGCATTCCAAGAATAGCACAACTCATGTGAAGAAGCAAAAACTTAGGCTCAACCGATACTAACCGATAATTGTTGATGAAGAAAGGTGGGATGCCTACCGGGGCATCCCCAAGCTTAGATGCTTGAGAATTCTTGAAATATTATCTTGGGATGCCTTGGGCATCCCCAAGCTTAAGCTTTTCTATCTCCTTAATTCCTTTTATATCACGGTTTCCCTAAATCTTAAAAACTTCATCCACACAAAACTCAGCAAGAACTCGTGAGATAAGTTAGTATAAACCAATGCAAAACCTTATCATTCTCTACTGTAGCAAGTCACTAAAATTATTATTCAACATTCCATACTAAATGCCTCTGCATATTTAATACTAATATCCTCAAATAGAATCATTAAACAAGCAAACATATGCAAACAATGCAAGCATAACAGCAATCTGCCAAAACAGTACAATCTGTAAAGAATGCAAGAGTATCAATACTTCTTTAACTCCAAAAATTATGAAAATTTACCACCCTGTATAAAATTTATCAGATCTTATTGTGCAAAAAGTTTCAACATTTTATCACATTCTAACTTTTCTTGGGAATTTTTGCAACAACGATAAACTTTCTGTTTTGAAACAGCAACATGTAGACTTGCAAAATAAGCATGGTAAAGGCTATCCTTGACATTTTTACTGAAAAGAAAGATGAAAAACATTATTTTAAATAACAGAAAGCAAATACTAACAAAAGAAAATGATGCTCCAAGCAAAACTTATAGCATGTGACGAATGAAAATATAGCTCCAAGTGAGGTTACCGATAATGTTGGAGACGAAAGAGGGGATGCCTTCAGGGGCATCCCCAAGCTTAGTTGCTTGGATATTCCTTGGATATTAACATGGGGTGACTTGGGAATCCCCAATATTAGGGTCTTCACTCCTTATTATCCTCATATCGATGTCTCACCCAAAACTTGAAAACTTCAATCACACAAAACTTAACGGAACTTCATGAGATAGGTCAGTATGATAAAGAGCAAACCATTCACTTTGGTACTATTAAAGACAAGATTCATAATTGTTTCCACACAATTCCTACTGAAACTTATCATTTCAATAATTTATATTGATCAATATAAGCCATAGAAACTAGAAAACAAGCAAACTATGCATTGAAAACAGAATCTGTCAAAAACAGAATAGTCTGTAGTAATCTGTACTCCAACCATACTTATGCTACTCCAAAAAGTCTAAAAAATTAGGACAACGTAGGGAATTTGTATATCTGTCACCTGTAAAAGTTCAGATCAAAAGCACGTTCCAGTGAATTTTGAAAATTCCTAGACTGAGCGCAAAAGTTTCTGTTTTTGCACAGATTCAAGTCAACTATCATCCGCACTATCCCAATGGTTTTACTTGGCACTTTATTGAAAAAAAAGCAATAAAACATGATTACTACTGTATCATAATCATGTTAACACACAAAAAAGTAGGTAAAAGTGTTGGGTTGTCTCCCAGCAATCGCTTTTCTTTAATGTCTTTTAGCCAGGCATGATGGTTTCAATGATGCTCGCATAGAAGTAAAGAATTGAAACACAAAGGGAGCATCATGAGAAATATATCAAACACATTTAAGCCTAACCCACTTCCTATGTTTGGGGATTTTGTGAGCAAGCAATCCAAGAGAACAAGAACCAACTATCATAGGAAGGCAAAACAAGTACAACTTCAAAACAATCAACACACAAAGAAGAAACTTGATATTTCTGAGATATCTAAGAGCATATGTTCCTCTCTCATAATAATTTTCAGAAATATAATGAATGTATTCAACAATATAACCATCACATACAACACTATTTTCATGATGCACAAGCATATATGATTTATTACTCTTTATGGCATACATGTCATCATAATAATCAATTGAAAACTCTTCCAAAATAGTGGATGTATCACTAAATAAAGTCATGAACTCTCCAAATACACTTTCATCAATATTGTAATAAGGTTCAACACCCTCCAAAATAGTGGGATCACCATTACCTAGAGTCGACACCCTTCCAAACCCACTTTCATCATTGTAATCATCATAAATAGGAGGCATGCTATCAACATAATAAATTTTCTTATCGAATGTAGATGGAATCAAATGATCATATTCATTACGCAAAGCATCCCCAAGATTAGGACAAGCATTATTTGTAGCAAATAAATCTTCAAACATTTCATAGTCATCAAACATAGCATCCCCAAGCTTGTGGTTTTGCATATCATCACAATCATTCTTATCAATAGCAAGAATGGCACCAAATAGTATAGCAAACATTATTATCATATTCTTCCAAGAAAGTGCTAAAAAGATTTTCAAGATCATAAGAGACACCATTGCCTTCCCAATCATAATCATTACAACAAGTAGTACGCATCACAAAATCATACTCAATATCATCATCCTCCATCAACATATTTGATTCAATTTCATGAGGCACAATGGTGATAGGAGCAACATTACTTGGGAGAGTTACCTTTTTACCTATACTTCTTTCTTTTCCTTTTCTTCTTCACCACCTCACATATGGGCTTAATCAATTTTTTCGAGCTTCTTGTTGAAGAGATTGATTGGATAGGAAGCACCTCCTCATTACCTGATTCATCATAATAAACACTAGGAGGGTATTGGGAAATATTTTCCCTTTCATTAGTACTCTCTTCATATTCTATTTGTTTTCTTCTCTTTAGATAGTTGGCAATATAAGGATTCTCAATGCAATTTACCGCACAAAAATATAAATTTCCTCTAGATCAAAATCAAGAAATCTCTTGAGATTAAATTTTGGAATACCCTCAGTTATACGTTTCATTTCTTCATACCCCAAAAGAAGACTAAGCTCTTTATGATGCTCAAGGGTAATCATGTTATCACAATTTTTGGACACTATTTGATCATGAAACAATTATCATTGTAGATTTAAATGTCCACATTCATTGCAAAATTCACAAGGATGGTGAGAAAAATTAAATCTTTCAGCACAATTATCTAGCCTCTCTTGCAACTTTCCCGTTTCTAAATATTTATTCTTCTTATAAAATCTATCTTCCCTTTTTGGTGTGCATTTTCACTCCCAATTTACTCCGCAAAATTGACATTCTTATAGGAGATATCATTATCATGACTAATTCAATCATCATTAACATCATGGATATTCAAAGAATTCATACTAACAATATTGCAATCATGCCCATCATCCAATGTTTTTATGCCATAAATTTTGTTGAATTCTTTTTCTATCAATTTAGCACAATTATCGAAATCCTTATTCTCAAGGGAAACATTATAAAGATAAAGAACAACCTGAGGTAACCCAATCTCCATTTTTTTGTAGTTTTATTTTTATAAACCAAACTAATGATAAAACAAGAAACTAAAATTTTTAATTGCAAGATCTAAAGATATTCCTTCAAGCACTCACCTCCCCGGCAACGGCGGCAGAAAAGAGCTTGATGTCTACTACGCAACTTTATTCTTGTAGACACGTGTTGGGCCTCCAAGCGCAGAGTTTTGTAGGACAATAGCAACTTTCCCTCAGGTGGATGACCTAAGGTTTATCAATCCGTGGGAGGCGTAGGATGAAGACAATCTCTCTCAAACAACCCTGCAACCAAATAACAAGGAGTCTCTTGTGTCCCCAACACACACAATACAATGGCAAATTGTATAGGTGCACTAGTTCGGTGAAGAGATGGTGATACAAGTGTAATATGGATAGTAGATGTTGGTTTTTGTAATCTGAAATTATAAAAAAACAGCAAGGTAACTGATAACCCACAAGTATAGGGGATCAATTGTAGCCTCTTTCGATAAGTAAGAGTGTCGAACCCAACGAGGAGCTAAAGGTAGAACAAATATTCCCTCAAGTTCTGTCGACCACCGATACAACTCTACGCACGCTTAACGTTCGCTTTACCGAGAACAAGTATGAAACTAGAAGTACTTTGTAGGTGTTTTTGGATAGGTTTGCAAGATAATAAAGAGCACGTAAATAAAAAGTAGGGGCTGTTTAGATGAAGACACAACTAAGTTAGTTTTAGTAGAGAGCTTGTTGTCACACAAGAAAGTTATTTGTCCCTAGGCAATCGATAACTAGACCGGTAATCATTATTGCAATTTTATTTGAGGGAGAGGCATAAGCTAACATACTTTCTCTTCTTGGATCATATGCACTTATGATTGGAACTCTAGCAAGCATTCGCAACTACAAAAGATCATTAAGGTAAAACCCAACCATAGCATTATAAGGCATCAAGTCCTCTTTATTCCCATACGCAAACAACCTACTTACTCAGGTCTGTGTTTATATCACTCACGCCACCCACCATTAGAAAATCATGAACATATTGCAAACCCTACAGCAGGGATCCCTCACGCTTGCGCAACATGGAGAGCACCATAGGACAACACCAACAATAAAACATGCAACTCAAACCAATCATGATCATCAATTAACCCATAGGACAAAACGGATCTACTCAAACATCATAGGATAGCCATACATCATTGGGAAATAATATATAGCGTTGAGCACCATGTTTAAGTAGAGATCAAAGCGGGTAAAAGAGTGGTTACACCACTGCATAGAGGGGGGAAGAGTTGGTCATGATGGCGGTGAAGTTTTTGGTGTAGATTGCGGTGATGATGATGGCCCCGACGGCATTCCGCCGCCACCTGAAGAGAGGGGGAGAGAGCCCCCCTTCTTATTCTTCTTCCTTGACCTTCCCCTTGATGGGAGAAGGGTTTCCCCTATGGTCCATGGCCTCCATGGTGGCGGAGGGGCGAGAACCCCTCCGAGATTGGATCTATCTCTCTGTCTCTGTCTCTCTGTTTCTACGTTTTTTGATTCTGCCCTTTCACCATTTCTTAAATTCCTGGAGATCTGTAACTCCGATTGGGCTGAATTTTAGATACAATTTTTATCCAGATATTAGATTTCTTGCGGGGAAAGAAGGGCACCAATCACCTTACGGGGTGGCCACGAGGGCCCAGGGAGTGCCCCCTGCCTCGTGGCCCCCTCGGGCATCGTCTCGCGTTGATTCTTCTTCCCAAAAATCACATATATTCCAAAAGAATTCTCGTCAGTTTTTATCCCGTTTGGACTCCATTTGATATGGATTTTCTGCGAAACAAAAAACATGCAACAAACATGAACTGGCACTGGGCACTGGATCAATATGTTAGTCCCAAAAATGGTATAAAAAGTTGCCAAATGTATATGAAAGTTGTATAATATTCGCATGGAACAATCAAAAATTATAGATACAACGGAGACATATCAGTAACCAATAGTAAACGGGCACAAAAACAGTATTGCAATGCTTAGAAACAAGGCCTAGGGTCCATACTTTCACTAGTGTGATCTCCCAACAATGTTGACATAGTTGAATCATATGCAAATCCCTCAAGTGCGGTGAAGAGTTCACTCCAAAATTACTTGTTGTATAGAAATTGTTGTCGGGCATGAAACCACCACAAAGCTATTCTTTAGAATAACACCTTAACATGCAAATCAACCAAAGCCCTAATGTCACCTAGATATTCCAATGTCATAGCAAATATCCATGGGTTTGGTCATACGATAAGCATCACACAATTTCAGATTGATCTATTTGATTCCCAAGGAGTGCCCCAAAATATCTATCGGAGAGTCAAGACGAGAACGTGTGCCAACCCGTATGCATAGGACCTAAAGTCACGGAACCTGCAAGTTGATCACAATAATATACATCAAGTAGCTCAATTAGATATCCCAATGTCACTACAGAAATCCTCATGCAAAACACATATTAAGTGCTCTCAAATCCTTAAAGACTCAATCCGATAAGAAAACTTCAAGGGAAAACTCAATTCGTCAAGAAGATAGAGAGGGAAAAAACTCCATATGATTCATTCCATCTCAAGAACATGAGAGAGAGATACAACACATAGCTACTGGTACATACCCTCAGCCCCAAGGGAGGACTACTCCCTCGTCATCATGGTGGCCGCCGGGATGATGAAGATGGCCACCGGTGATGATTACCCCCTCCGGCGGAGTGCCGGAGAAGGGCTCTAGATTGGATCTTATGGTTCTGGAACTGGCGGCGGCTGGAACAAAATTTTGTCAACTCCCCTAGGGTTTTTGGAATATTTGGGCATTTATAGAGCGAAGAGGCGGTGCGGGAGGCCACCAAGGTGGGCACAACCCACCTGGGCGCGCTTAGGGGCCCAGGCGTGCCCTGGTGGGTTGTGCCCCCCCGGGGCACCCCCAGGTGCTTCTTTGGCCCATCCTGGGTGTTCTGGTCCATAAAAATTCTCCAAAAAGTTTTGCGGTGTTTGGACACCGTTTGATATTGATTTTCTGCGATGTAAAAAACAAGCAAAAAACAGCAACTGGCACTTGGCACTATGTCAGTAGGTTAGTCCCAAAAAATGATATAAAATGATTGTAAAACATCCAAGAATGATAATATAATAGCATGGAACAATAAAAAAATTATAGATACGTTGGAGACGTATCACATGTTTTCAGATCTGAACCTATTATGTTTCCATGAATATATTTGTGTTCTTGATCCGATCATGCAAGTTGTAGACATATATTACGAGTTATGATCCGCATACCCCAAGGTGACAATAATTGGGATTCTTTCCGCGTTCGTGGTGGTGCTTCAGGATTCCAATGTACTGCGTCCAGGATCAGAACGAGCTTGTGATTACCGTTGTTTGAGGAGTTCATGTATTCACTATGTGCTAATGCTTTGTTCCGGTTCTGTATTAAAAGGAGGCCTTAATATCCCTTAGTTTCCATTAGGACCCCGCTGCCACGGGAGGGTAGGACAAAAGATGTCATGCAAGTTCTTTCCATAAGCACGTATGACTATATTCAGAATACATGCCTACATTATATTGATGAATTGGAGCTAGTTCTATGTCACCCTAGGTTATAACTATTGCATGATGAATGCCATCTGATATAATTATCCATCATTGATCCATTGCCTACGAGTTTTTCACACATTGATCTTTGCTACGTTACTTTGCCGCTGCCACTGTTACTTTTGCCACCGGTACAGTTACTTCCATACTACTTTGCTACTAAATACTTTGCTGCAGAAATTAAGTCTTTCAGGTGTGGTTGAATTGACAACTCAGCTGCTAATACTTGAGAATATTCTTTGGCTCCCCTTGTGTCGAATCAATAAATTTGGGTTGAATACTCTACCCTCGAAAACTGTTGCGATCTCCTATACTTGTGGGTTATCAAGACCTTTTTCGGGCGCCGTTTCCGGGGAGCATAGCTTTGTTCTATGACTCACTTGGGATTTATATCTATTGATCACTATGAGGAATCTGAAAGACAACAAAACCAAGATCTATCCCTCTAATACGAGGGGAGGTAAGGAACTGCTGTCTAGCTCTACACTTGATTCACCTTCTGTTTTGAGTAAGCTTGTGACACCTACATCTGCTATTGATTCTGATATGTCGCATGTTATTGATGATGCCACTTCTGCTATGAATGATGTTTATGATGATACTTCTTCGTTGCTTGATAATATTGTGCCGTTAGGTGAATTTCTTGATGAACAACTTGCTAGGTTTAGAGAGAACGAAATGACTGAAACTGATGATATTATTGAAACCGAAGATTATGATTCCCCCCTAGATATGAATTGCCTAAAGTACCTGAAGGTTATATTATGGATGAAGAAATTGCTAGAGACTTTTTAGCTTGTAATGATAGAGATGATCTTAAGAAACTGTTAGCTAAGCTGAAAGAAAAATCTTTGAATGCTAGAATGCAATATGACCCTAAATTTGCTACTTCACCTATCTTTGTTACTGATAAGGATTATGAATTCTTTGTTGATCCTGAGTTAATTACTTTGGTTGAATCTGATCCTTTCCATGGTTATGAATATGAAACTGTTGTGGCACATCTTACTAAACTGAATGATATAGCCACCCTCTTTGCTCATGAGGAAAAAATTCGCTATTACTATATTGTTAAGTTGATTCCTTTCTCGTTAAAGGGTGATGCTCAGTTATGGTTTAATTATCTTGCTCCTAGATGTGTGCATAGTTCCCAGGATATGATATATTACTTCTCTGAAAAATATTTTCGTTCTCATAAAAAACAAGCTCCTTTACAGGAAATATTTTTAGTTTGTGCAAGTTGAAGAAGAGACTCTCCCACAAGCTTGGTGGAGGCTACTCCAATTACTTAATGCTCTGCCTAATCATCATCTCAAGAAAAATGAAATACTTGATATCTTTTATAATGGACTAACCGATGCTTATAGGGACCAACTAGATAGTTGTGCTGGTTGTGTTTTCAGGGAATGAACTGTTGAGCAAGCTGAAAAACTATTGATGTAGCGACCAGACCTCAAACAGTCTGATCTCTGTGCTCCGGTGTCATCCCTGGATCAGTAATGCTGACACCACACAGTACTCGGAGGATTTATAACAGAGTAGCAATCACACACTTATTACATCGAGTGTCTCAAAAGAGAACTTATTACAATAAGTATGGCTTAAGGCCATCTAATAACGATAACAGCGGAAGGCTTGGAAGATAAGTGAGTCCATCAACTCCAACGGCATCACTGAGTATAGAACCACGACCTAAAAACTCCTTAATCGTCGTCTGAAAAGTCTGCAACATTAACGTGGCAGCCCGAAAACGGGTCAGCACATGGAATATGCTGGCAAGGTAACACATAGAGAGTAATGGAATGAAACAGCTATACTATATGCATATTTGACTGGTGGAAAGCTCTATGGTTAAAGTTTTGCGTAAAGCCAATTTTTCCCTACTTCAAAGGAATAAAATTTAATTACTATTATGGTGGTTGTTAAACATTGAGAATGGTTGACAGCATTCTCAATCCCAATTAAGCATCATCATTAAACATAACCCAACAAAATTAATTTAGAGTAACATGTTGAGATTCACATGAAAATCCAGGTACTAGATACTCAAGATGTCCATAACCGGGGACACGGCTAACCATGATTAGTTTATTACACTCTGCAGAGGTTTGCGCACTTTTCCCCACAAGACTCGATCGCCTCCATTTGGTTTCTCGCACGACATGGTGTTTGAGAAGACGGATGACCGAGACATAGTCTTTCAGAAGCGCTAGCACCTTACGATGGGTAGACCGTACCACCTATATCCCCTACATCTGCTAGTCTACCACTGTAAGAGTTCGCACGACTTAGTCAACTATGCTAGAGCCCATAATAGCTTGTGGCTGCACACGGAAGTTTCTAGTATGAATAGTCTCATGATCCCTTTGAGCCTGGGTGGCGGTCCAAAAGAAAACGGGCAAGTCCTGGAATATCCAGGTGCCTCAATCCACCCAGATGTGTGTTTAAGTTGCCACCTTAGATAAACCATTAATTAACAATCTCACATCTGTCATGGATATCACTCACCCAATCCACGTCTACTAGCATAGCATGGCATAATAAGCAAACGTAGAAGTAACTCCTAACGGTTTGAAAATAAACAGGTAATAGGTACTACCTCATCTACTTCCCATCCCACAATTTAATTAGATTCTAATCATGCAATGTGTGAGGATTGATCTAATGCAATAAAACTGGGTAGTAGGAAAGGTATGATCAAAGTGTTACTTGCCTTGGTGATGATCCGCGAAACCTAACGATTCGAAGTAACAAGCGGCGCACTCCGGGTATTCTATCGCAGACAAACAAACAAGCATACAATAAGTACTCATCTAATGCACAGGTAAAACTCAAATAAGAGATCTAACCAGAAGGTTCAACTTAAGAACTCCGGTTGGCAAAAAGAATCAAATCGAACGAAGCAACGAAAGTCAAACAGCGAAAGAAAACAACTTCGTTCTACTAATCTGGATCTAGGGAAAATTTTACAGTAGCAAAAACTTGTTTAAGTTGGTTAAACAGATAGAGGGTTTCGAGGCGAATCCCTTGGCGCCTGAATCGACTGATTCCGATAAACGAGCGAAAAGTTAAACTAAAACGAAAATCGGATCAGGAATCGCGATCAGAAAAATCGCGGATTTAATCCGAGAAAAAGAAAACCGACGAACGCCGATTTTTTTCAGCACGGAAATCGAGGCGCGACGAACCTCGGGCGGCGGGATCGTCGGCGGAGGCGGCGGCGGCGCCGGCGGCGCGCACGGATCGAGGCAGGGCTGATGGGCTGGGGCGGCTCGGGGCGGCGCTATTTAAAGGCTGCCCCCGGGCGGTGTCCCGCTTGGGTACGGCCCGAAGTCGGTTCGTTTTTTTTATTCCGCTCGGAAGAAAAATAAAAAGAAATACTAAACGGACTCTAAAAATTCCGAAATAAATTTTCACGGGCTTCTAAAATCAAGCCACACAAGGTGAACATTTATTTGGGACCTAAATGCAATTTTGAAAAACGCACTTTTTTCCTAAATTCAAATTAAACACCGAAAAACTCCAAAATAAAATCTTATTTGATTTTATTATTAAATCCTCAATATTTCTTTATTTTGGGAAAGTCATTTTATTCCCTCTCTCATATTTTTGTAATAGAAATAATTGATGATAAAATAAATAAAATCAAATGATCCTATTCTCAAAATTTGAGAGAACTCAAATATGAAAATAATGAAATCCCCAACTCTCTCCGTGGGTCATTGAGTTGCGTAGAATTTCTAGGATTAACCAAAATGCAAAATAAAATATGATATGCATGATGATCTAATGTATAACATTCCAAATTGAAAATTTGGGATGTTACAAACCTACCCCCCTTAAGATGAATCTCGCCCTCGAGATTCGGGTTGACTAGAAAATAGGTGAGGGTGGTCTTTGAGCAAATCTTCCTCTCGCTCCCAGGTGGCTTCATCCTCCGTGTGGTGGCTCCACTGAACTTTGCAAAACTTAATAACTTTGCTGCGAGTAACTCGGCTGGCAAACTCAAGAATCTTGACTGGTTTCTCCTCGTAGGTCAAATCGTTATCCAACTAAATAGTTTCCAAAGGCACTGTGTCTCTCAACGGTATGTCAGCCATCTCCGCGTGCCATTTCTTTAACTGAGAAACGTGGAACACATCATGTACTCCTGACAATCCTTCGGGCAATTCCAACTTGTAGGCCACTTCTCCCATACCTCCAAAACTTAATATGGTTTAGAATCCGCATAACTCTTCTGTCTGGACTGGGCTACCTTGAGCCTATCGCGAATCAATTTCACCTTCTGTTCAGACTCCTTAATCAAGTCAGGTCCAAACAACTGGCGGTCTCCAACTTCGTCCCATGACAATGGTGTCCTGCACCTCCTTCCGTACAAAGCTTCGAAAGGGGCCATCTTTAAACTGGTTTGATAACTGTTGTTGTAAGAGAACTCTGCATATGGCAAATTATCGTCCCAACTAGATCCATAATCTAGTGCACAAGCTCTCAGCATATCCTCCAAAATCTGATTTACTCTCTCGGTCTGTCCATCTGTCTGTGGATGAAAAGCTGTACTGAATTCTAGCCTTGTTCCCAAGGTTTCATGCAACTGCTTCCAGAACTTTGAGGTAAACTGGGTTCCTGTATCTGATACAATACTCCTTGGAACTCCATGCAGACATACGATCCTGGTCATGTATATCTTTGCCAACTTAGCACTGGTGTAAGTGGTCTTTACTGGGATGAAATGAGCTACTTTCGTCAATCGATCAACTACAACCCAATTCGAGTCATAGCCTGAACGAGTCCTGGGCAATCCCGTGATAAAATCCATGCCTAGCTTATCCCACTTCCATTCGGGTATCGGCAATGGTTGTAACAATCCTGCTGGCTTCTGATGCTCTGCCTTTACTCTCTGGCATACATCACAAACTGCTACATACTCCACAGTATCCTTCTTCATTCCGGTCCACCATAAAATATCCTTAAAATCCAGATACATCTTGGTATTTCCTTGGTGAATTGAATACGGGTTGTGTGCCTCTTGCAAAATTAACTTCCTAATCTCTGGGTCATTGGGCACATAAACGCGGTCTTCAAACCATAAGGTGTCGTGCTCATCCTCACGAAATCCTTTAGCTTTTCCTTTGCTCCGTTTCTCCTTTATAGCAGCAATCTCTTTGTCAGCTTTCTGAGCTTCCCTGATTTTATCCATCAAGGTTGACTGAATATCCATTGCTGCTACATAACCTCTCGGAACTATTTCCAAACATAGTTCACGAAGATTTTCGGCTAACTCCCTTGGTATTCCTCCCATCATTAATGTATTGACATGGCTCTTACGGCTTAATGCGTCAGCTACTACATTAGCCTTTCCGGGGTGATAATGCAATTTCATATCATAATCCTTGATAAGCTCCAACCATCTCCTTTGTCTGAAATTTAACTCCTTCTGGGTGAAAATGTACTTCAAACTCTTATGATCCGTGTACACCTCACAATGATTTCCAATGAGAAAATGTCTCCATGTTCTCAATAAATGCACTACGGCTGATAACTCCAAATCATGCGTGGCATAATTCAACTCATGAGGTTTCAGTTACCTTGAGGCATATGAAACAACTCTCCCTTCCTGCATAAGCACTGCTCCAAGTCCTCGACGTGAAGCATCGCAATACACCTCATAATCCTTGGTCTGGTCTGGCAAAATCAACACTGGTGAGGTAACCAAACGTTTCTTCAATTCCTGGAAACTAGCCTCACATTCTCTGTCCCTATGAACTTGGTATCTTTCTTCAATAACTCCGTCATAGGCTTCGCAATTTTTGAGAAATTCTCAATAAATTTTCGGAAGTATCCTGCGAGTCCAAGAAAACTCCGGATCTCTCCAACTATTGTTGGGGCTTCCCACTTGGTCATGGTTTGAACTTTAGCGGGATCTACTGCTATACCTTCTCCTGATATAACATGTCCGAGGAATCCTACTTCCTTCAACCAAAACTCACATTTGCTGAACTTGGCATATAATTGATGTTCTCTGAGCTTTCCAAGTACCAAACGCAAATGCTCCTTATGTTCCTCTTCATTCTTCGAATAAACCAGGATATCATCAATGAACACTACGACGAACTTATCCAAAAACTCCATAAACACTTTGTTCATCATGTTCATAAAATAGGCAGGTGCGTTAGTCAGACCAAATGACATAACGATATACTCATACACCCCATACCTGGTGGTAAAAGCTGTCTTCGGAATATCCTGTTCTCGAATCTTCAACTGGTGGTATCCTGATCGCAGATCGATCTTGGAAAATACCTTAGCTCCTTGCAATCGATCAAACAAATCATTGATCATTGGTAGTGGGTACTTGTTTTTTGATGGTTACTTTATTCAATCCTCGATAATCAACAACCATCCTTAACGATCCATCCTTCTTCTCCACTAGAAGTACTGGCGATCCCCAAGGCGAAGAACTTGGGCGAATATATCCCTTATCCAGTAACTCTTTAATCTGCTTCTTAATTTCCACCAAATCCTTTGGTGGCATCCTATATGGTCTCTTTGATATTGGACCTGTGCCTGGGAATAGCTCAATCAAAAACTTAATATCTCTATCCGGTGGCATGCCTGGCAACTCTTCTGGAAATACATCAGGGAAATCCCTTACCACTTGTACTTCCTCCTGCACAACTCTTGTTAGGCAATTTACTTGAGTCCTCTTTGGCAAATGCCGGGATACATACTTGATCCTTCTCCCTTCTGGGGTGGTAAGCAAAATTGACTTACTAGCACATTCAATATTCCCTTCATACTTTGATAACCAATCCATGCCTAATATCACATCCAATCCTTGAGATTCCAATACTATTAGGTCTGAGGGAAAAACATAGTTACCAATCCTTAATGGTAACCGATCACACCATAGACTAGCCACATACTCTGCTCCGGGTGAGGTTACTAACATGGGTGACCTAAGGGCTTGGGTTGGTAGGTTATACTTATCCACAAATCCCCTTGAGATGTATGAATGTGATGCACCAGTATAAAAAAGAACGAGTGCAGTAAATGACTTAACCAAAAACTTACCTATTACTGCATCGGGCTGAGCTTCAACCTCCTCCACGCTAACATGGTTCACCTGTCCCCTGTTGAAAGGGTTCGGCTTCTTCCCAGAACTTCCATTACTATTTCCATTTTGTAATTCAGGACATTCATTGGCATAATGTCCTATCTTCGAACACTTAAAGCAAGTGACTTGGCTTAGGTCCTTCTTGGCTGGGGTTGAGGGGTTGGTGTGATTCTAGCCATTGCTTCCTCCATTTCCATTACCATTCTTGGTGCCATTGTGATTGTGCGAGCTACCTCCTCCATGAGTATGCTGAAAATGTCCTCCTGGTCTAGGGGTAAAACGTGGCTTCTGCTGAGCTCCTGAATTGTACTTTCCTTGTCCATACTTCCTCTTGTGATTCTCAATTTGCTGCTACTTCCCTTCAATCATAAGAGCACGATCTACCAACTCCTGGTAGTTGTTGAAGGTGGCTACCATCAACTTCATGCTCAACTCATCATTCAGTCCTTCTAGAAACTTCTCCTGCTTAGCTGCATCCGTAGCGATGTCATCTGGGGCATAACGTGCTAGCTTACTAAATTCCTCCACATACTGGCCAACTGTCCTTCCTCCTTGGCGCAAGTTGCAAAACTCACGCTTCTTCATGGCCATAGCTCCTGCTGAAACGTGTGCAGTATGAAAAGCCTGCGGAAACTGGTCCCATGTGACAGTGTCGACTGGGAAAGTGGCTGTGAAATTCTCCCACCATGATGCTGCGGGTCCTTCTAACTGATGTGCGGCAAACTTCACCTTCTCCCCATCTGTGCATCCTGCTGTGGTCAACTCCCTAGCTGTCTTGCAGAGCCAATCATCTGCTACTATCGGCTCGGTGCTACTGGAAAACACCGGCGGATTCAACCTAAGAAAACGGGCTAAGTGGTCAACAGGTGGTGGTGGTGGTGGTGGGTTGTTGTTGTTCCCCTAATTCTGATTCTGGACTAGCAACTGCATCAATGTGTTCTGCTGCTGGATCAACTGGGTGAGCTCCGGTGGAAAGGTAAATCCGGGGTCACGTCTCGGAGGCATCTGAGGGTTTAGAAAAGATGAGATATAAGAATAGAGGGGGGTCTAAAGAGAAAACACTACCCATATGCACATGAGGCAAAAGCAAACAATTCACTTCATTCAATCAAACAAGGGCATACAATCGATCTATCTATCGCAAAAGTGCTCGGACTACTATATTTACATGGTGGACTACTACTACTGATGAGGTGGTCTACTAGAAATATTCTTCGGTTGTTGACTCCATAATATCTGCTCCAGCTTCATCAACATAGTCATCATCGCTACTATCTGGTTCCGAGTCGGTGCTGTCGATGATGATGTAGTCTTCCGGGCTAATTTCCTTGGGTTCTTCGTCTTCATCTACTGGCGTAGGGTCTCCCATAAATATTCCAATCTTCTTGATCAGGTCGTCATTCTTCTCCACCAATACTTCAATTTCCTCTTCATAATCTTCACGTGTAGCCTTGAGTTCTTCCTCCAGTTCCTTGATTCTAGTCTTAGCCTTCTTCAGATCTATCATGTCGGCGCACATCTGGTTCTCCTGTCGTCGAATGTGCTGGTTTAACTCCTGGATAAAAGCTGCGATCGATCTATCCTTCCTGGTGCTGATCATCTCCCAGTGTTCATCTGGTGCCCACAAATCTGGTAGATAGTATCCGTGAGATCCTTGCGGTAGACTTCTCCAATGCGTCCCATGGCGATGTGAGCTGCCATGCTCTTTCCTAGAATCCAAGTTGGTGCATCAAAAGAAAATTCTATGGGCTTAGTGACTGGCATGAACGTCCTTCCTGGAACTTGAACTTGAATCATCCAGCGCTCTTCTTCAGGTAAAGTGGCGTTGTAGGTTCCCGTGATGCTTGGTACTCCTATGTTCAGGTATCTAGTGACTTCCTTCAAGTGACGTCCAAAGGGTGTATCTTCATCCGGTTGCGTGAACTTGTTCCTTGCATCCACCATCCTAAAGAGTAGAAAAGATGAGAGGTCAGAAGAGAAGAGAGTGAATAGTGTTCTAGGTCTCTAACTTAGTGGTCATGTCCTACAGTCAGCGTGTGCTCTGATACCATCTCTGTAGCGACCAGACCTCAAACAGTCTGATCTCTGTGCTCCGGTGTCATCCCTGGATCAGTAATGGTGACACCACACAGTACTCGGAGGATTTATAACAGAGTAGCAATCACACACTTATTACATCGAGTGTCTCAAAAGAGAACTTATTACAATCAGTATGGCTTAAGGCCATCTAATAACGATAACAGCGGAAGGCTTGGAAGATAAGCGAGTCCATCAACTCCAACGGCATCACTGAGTATAGAACCACGACCTAAGAACTCCTTAATCATCGTCTGAAAAGTCTGCAACATTAATGTTGTAGCCCAAAAACGGGTCAGCACATGGAATATGCTGGCAAGGTAACACATAGAGAGTAATGGAATGAAACAGCTATACTATATGCATATTTGGCCGCTGGAAAGCTCTATGGTTACAGTTTTGCGTAAATCCAATTTTTCCCTACTTCAAAGGAATAAAATTTAATTACTATTATGTTGGTTGTTAAACATTGAGAATGGTTGACAGCATTCTCAATCCCAATTAAGCATCATCATTAAACATAACCCAACAAAATTAATTTAGAGTAACATGTTGAGATTCACATGAAAATCTAGGTACTAGATACTCAAGATGTCCATAACCGGGGACACGGCTAACCATGATTAGTTTATTACACTCTGCAGAGGTTTGCGCACTTTTCCCCACAAGACTCGATCGCCTCTGTTTGGTTTCTCGCACGACATGGTGTTTGAGAAGACGGATGACCGAGACATAGTCTTTCAGAAGCGCTAGCACCTTACGATGGGTAGACCATACCACCTATATCCCCTACATCTACTAGTCTACCACTGTAAGAGTTCGCACGACTTAGTCAACTATGCTAGAGCCCATAATAGCTTGTGGCTGCAGACAGAAGTTTCTAGTATGAATAGTCTCATGATCCCTTTGAGCCTGGGTGGCGGTCCAAAAGAAAACGGGCAAGTCCTGGAATACCCAGGTGCCTCAATCCACCTAGATGTGTGATTAAGTTGCCACCTTAGATAAACCATTAATTAACAATCTCACATCTGTCATGGATATCACTCACCCAATCCACGTCTACTAGCATAGCATGGCATAATAAGCAAACGTAGAAGTAACTCCTAACGGTTTGAAAATAAACAGGTAATAGGTACTACCTCATCTACTTCCCATCCCACAATTTAATTAGATCCTAATCATGCAATGTGTGAGGATTGATCTAATGCAATAAAACTGGGTAGTAGGAAAGGTATGATCAAAGTGTTACTTGCCTTGGTGATGATCCGCGAAACCTAACGATTCGAAGTAACAGGCGGCGCACTCCGGGTATTCTATCGCAGACAAACAAACAAGCATACAATAAGTACTCATCTAATGCACAGGTAAAACTCAAATAAGAGATCTAACCAGAAGGTTCAACTTAAGAACTCCGGTTGGCAAAAAGAATCAAATCGAACGAAGCAACGAAAGTCAAACAGCGAAAGAAAACAACTTCGTTCTACTAATCTGGATCTAGGGAAAATTTTACAGTAGCAAAAACTTGTTTAAGTTGGTTAAACGGATAGAGGGTTTCGAGACGAATCCCTAGGCGCTTCAATCGCCCGATTCCGATAAACGAGCGAAAAGTTAAACTAAAACGAAAATCGGATCAGGAATCGCGATCAGAAAAATCGCGGATTTAATCCGAGAAAAAGAAAAACGACGAACGCCGATTTTTTTCAGCACGGAAATCGAGGCGCGACGAACCTCGGGCGGCGGGATCGTCGGCGGAGGCGGCGGCGGCACCGGCGGCGCACACGGATCGAGGCAGGGCTGATGGGCTGGGGCGGCTCGGGGCGGCGCTATTTAAAGGTTGCCCCCGGGCGGTGTCCCGCTCGGGTACGACCCGAAGTCGGTTCGTTTTTTTTATTCCGCTCGGAAGAAAAATAAAAAGAAATACTAAACGGACTCCAAAAATTCCGAAATAAATTTTCACGGGCTTCTAAAATCAAGCCGCACAAGGTGAACATTTATTTGGGCCCTAAATGCAATTTTGAAAAATGCACTTTTTTCCTAAATTCAAATAAAACACCGAAAAACAACAAAATAAAATATTATTTGATTTTATTATTAAATCCTCAATATTTCTTTATTTTGGGAAAGTCATTTTATTCCCTCTCTCATATTTTTGTAATAGAAATAATTGATGATAAAATAAATAAAATCAAATGATCCTATTCTCAAAATTTGAGAGAACTCAAATATGAAAATAACGAAATCCCCAACTCTCTCCGTGGGTCATTGAGTTGCGTAGAATTTCTAGGATCAACCAAAATGCAAAATAAAATATGATATGCATGATGGTTTAATGTATAACATTCCAAATTGAAAATTTGGGATGTTACAATTGAACAATATATTGAGCAATGATAATGATTGGACTCTTGTCGAACCACCTCCTAAGCCAACTCCAAGGAAAAGAGCTATTCTATTTCTCAGTCCTGAAGATATGCAAGAGGCAAAGAAATCTATGAAAGAAAAAGGTATT
Source organism: Triticum urartu (assembly GCF_056163025.1). NCBI lineage: Eukaryota > Viridiplantae > Streptophyta > Magnoliopsida > Poales > Poaceae > Triticum > Triticum urartu. The sequence continues at coordinate 354,892,985 of NC_141876.1, read as the reverse complement.
AAAGCTGAAGATGTTAAGAATTTACCGCCTGTTGAAGAAATGCATAGTCTTAATACTCGGACACAGGTAGTAGAGGTAAATTATCTCTGTAGATTTGATGAAGGTGATATTCCTCATAATAAGTCTACTAGTCAATACTTAGATGAATTTGATAACTTTATTGTTAAACAAGAAAAGTTCAATGCTTATGTTAGTAGACAATTGAAACATAATGCTTATATGCTTGAACGCTTGGGTGATTATATGTGTAGAACTGTTAATGATCTTAAGCTTATTAGTAAACATGCTTCTATGGTAAAAACTCAAGTAGAACAAGTACTTAAGGCATAAGATCATTTGCTCAATGAGATGAATAGTAAGAATAATGATCATGCTGTTAGAGTTATGACTAGGGGTGGTAAAATGACGCAGGAACCTTTGTATCCTAAAGGTCATCCTAAGAGAATTGAGAAAGATCCTCAGAGAGTTAATACCAATGTACCTAGTCCTTCTAATAAAAAGAAAAGGAAAACTGATAGGAATTTGCATGCTTCTAGTGAACCTACTGTAGACACACCTGAGAATCACAATGATATTTCTATTTTTGATGCTAAGACACAATATGGTAATGAGCCTGAACCTAGTGATAATGTTAATGATGACGTTCATGTTAATGCTCAACCTAGTAATGATAGTGATGTGGAGATTGAACCTGCCATTGATCTTGATAACCCACAATCTAAGAATCAATGTTATGATAAGAGAGACTTTGTTGCTAGGAAGCATGGTAAAGAAAGAGAACCATGTGTTCAGAAACTCGTGCCCTTTCCTCCTAAACCATCCAAGAAAAAGGATGATGAGGATTTTGAGCACTTTGTTGAAATGCTTAGACCTGTCTTTTTGCGTATGCGTTTGACTGATATTTTGAAAATGTCTCCTTATGCTAAGTATATGAAAGGTATTGTTACTAATAAAGGAAAGATACCGGAAGCTGAAATTTGACCATGCTTGCTAATTATACTTTTAAGGGTGGAATACCAAAGAAACTAGGAGATCCAGGAATACCAACTATACCATGCTCCATTAAAAGAAACTATGTTAAAACCGCTTTATGTGATCTTGTGGCCGGTGTTAGTGTTATGCCTATTTGTTTATATCATAGACTTGAATTGAATAAGTTGACACCTAGTTAAATCCCTTTGCAAATGGTTGATAAATAAACTGCTATACCCGTCGGTATTTGTGAGGATGTGCCTGTTGTGGTTGCAAACATTACTATCTTAACGAACTTTGTTATTCCTGATATTCCCAAGGACCATAGTATGTCGATCATCCTCGGTAGACCCTTTTTGAATACCGCAGGGGCTGTTATTGATTGGAACAAAGGCAATGTCACTTTTCATATTAATGGTAATGAGCATACGGTACACTTTTTAAAGAAACAACCTCAAGTTCATAGTATCAATTCTACTGGAAAAATTTCAACTATTGCTATTAGAGGTTTTGAATCCCCTCTTCCTACTATCAAAAAGGAATATGATATTCTTATTGTTGGGGACATACATATCCCCACTGAGGTAACCTAGTATTATTCGAAAGTTCTCTGGTTTCATGTCATTCAGAAGAAGTTTGTTAATAAGACTTGATCAACCTTGTTAATGGATTCCTTTTGATGGGCATGAGATGGATGAATTTAGAAAGCACAACTTTCTATACCCACTTTTTACTTTATGTTATTTAGAATAAATAAAGCAAAAATAGTATTATTTGTCTGTTTTCTGAATTATCTATGCAATAAGAAATGTCTCGAAAATAAAAGTTCTCCAAATGCCCTGAAAATTTAGTATGATTTTTATTGAATATTTTAGAATTTCTGGCACTGAGAATGCACCAGGGGGGTGCACCAGTGAGCCACAATCCCTGGGGGCGCGTCCACCCCCTGGGCACGCCCTGGTGGCTTATGGGTCCCACGTGGGCCCCCTCACTTATTCCAACACCCACCTACTTTGTCTTCCTCCAAAAAAAATCATCCCGTTGCTCAAACCCGTGTTCTTGCTCATCTTGCTGCCATTTTCGATCTCCTTGTGCAAAGCTCCATTTGCAAAACTATTTTGGGGGATTGTTCATCGAGGAAGAAAAATGTTTAGGAAGATATACCAAGGTGGTTCCTCGAGCAAGAAAGCCCCAAGGCTCGCGATACGTGCACCGGATCTTGAACCAAAAAGGGAAGCTCGAGTATGGCCTTGTGAATGGCTGTTGGATGAATTCATGGTTCATGCTAGTTTCAAGGCGGAATTTGATGCATACGTACAAAATGCTGGCCTTGAGGACTTCGTGTAAGATATGTGCTGGCAGTACTATCACCTCACTCATTCATTTGTGCGAAGATTTAAGTTTACATCCCAGCATAATACTCATTCTGTCTTGTTTGATCTTTATGGTAAATCATATACCATGGACCTAGAAGATTTTAATGATGCATGCAAAGTTACACATTGGGGTATCCTTAGTGAGCCTCATAAGACTGAGTATAATGATTTCCTTGCTAGCATCACTGTGGGAGAAACTAGAAATATTACACAAGCTACCATGGGGAGCATTCACTTTCCTTCTATACATTATTTTGCTCTCTTTATAGGTAGATGGATTAACGGTAAGCATGAGCATAGCCACCTTTGCGTTCCAGATCTTAGTATCCTCAAGTGTGCGGTGCTGGGTGATAAACGATATAAATTGGGGGCTATTAGTACGAGGAGGTTACATCTTAATGCTAAAGATGGAGATTTCTTCGGTGGAATTTATGCCACCAGTTTAGCTAATTATCATGGGTTGCCCATAAAGGGGAATGATATTGAATTACCACCTGCTTTCCTTGATTATAATGCTTTGGTACGCTACCAGTTTCTTGTGAGGAATGAACAGTCCCTCATGTACCGACTAATCTTTAACCGGGAATGTGCTGTCCATATTACCCTTCCTGCTCCTGCCTTCTGTAACTTCCAGGTAAAGGGGAGATATTTTATAAGTGGAGAGGAGGAAAATGAGTACGAGAGAGCATCCCAGTACAACCCTGACTACAACTCTGGATATCCGCCAGGCCAGCCGTGGCCATAGACCAACTTAGGCCAAAAGCCTAAGCTTGGGGGAGTATGTACTTCTCATCGACATTACATTTATGTTCACACACTCATTCCAGTTGTCGGGGTTCATACTTTTTCATTGTATTATCCATGCTAGTTATTTTCTTTTTCCCGCTTTCTTCTTGTGTGCTTGAAAAAACTTTGAGAAAATCCAAAAATATTAGTTGTAGCTTCTTTTTAGTTTTCCTTTCCATGTTTATTTAGTAGTAGTATTAATGAAAACCCCAAAAGATTTATCGTTCTTCTTTTGCTTCTTGGGAGATTTCCTATGTAAATAGTTTTTCTCGTTCTTGTTTTTACTTTCTTCAGAAAAACAAAAACTCCAAAAATATTTCAGTGTGTTTCTTTGAAATTCTTTTCTTTTCTTTGGGTCGTAAGGAGGAGACCACAATGAAAATGTTGAGTGGCTCTCATATGCATTATTGTTGATCTAACAAAGAGCCCGTATTACCTTGTCTTATCCTTTGAATAAATGTTTCCAAATTCAAGCTTAGTCCAATGCACGTGCACTCTTATTATTATTCACACCGTTCAGTTGTGCAAGTGAAAGGAAATAATGACGATATTTGATGAAATGATTGAGATGAGGAAAAGCTGGTATGAACTCGACCTATTTTTTTTTTTGTAAATATGATTAGTTCATCATTCTTGATTCGGCCAATTATGAAAGAAACATGTTTGCAATGACAACTAGAGATTATAGTTACTCATGCCATGCCTAATTAGCTAGGACTTTATAATGGTTTACCTTGCGTGCCAACATGCTTTTAAAATGGTTGTGATGTGGTATGATAGGATGGTATCCTCCTTTGAATGATTTAAGTGGCTTGACTTGGCACATGTTCACGCATGTAGTTGAATCAAAATCAACATAGCCTTCACAATATTTATGTTCATGGTGATTTATATCCTACTCATGCTTGCAATCAATGTTGGTTAATCTCAATGCATGTTTATGACCCTAGTCGCTCTCTAGTTGGTCGCTCCTTAATCTTTTGCTAGCTTTGACCTGTACTAAGAGGGAATACTGCTTGTGCATCTACTTCCCATAAACCTAAAGTTGTTCCATATGACTCCACCATATTGTCGGTGCACAAAAGGAGGGGGTCCTATTTTGTACCCCTTGTGTGCGGGCAGTTGGAGCCGCGCCTGCGGCCACACCTAGCGGGGTAGAAGAAGGAAGCAAACCACAAGACAATCGGAGCAATGCTAAGCTAGAAACACGAAGAGAAGAAGGGCGAGGTGAACTCCCCCGGCAAGGCCCTTGCCGGGGCGGCCTCCACAGCGCCGGCAAGAACCTTGCCAGGCAACTTGCCCAACACCAGTAGAGCCGCCACCCTTGAGCCCAAGAGTTCCAACACTATCAACCACTTTGGAACCAAGGCTTGGGAGGCACCTCCATGGTGGCCTGTAGATCTTTTTGAAGACCAAGAACATGCAAGACTAGATGATAACCAGAAGACGACAATCCTCGACAAGATCCTTGCCGAGGATACCCACAAGACCCCCCGACAATACCCTTGCCGAGGACGCCCACAACGCCACGACAAGACCCATGCCGGGGCCCCGGCAAGGCCCTTGCCAAAGACATCCGCGGGGCCGCCGCCAGGCCCACATCTGCCAAGACTCCACCACCGTTGCCATGCAGCTACTAGCCCAGTAGCTAGGCGAGCACCTGCGTGGCGACGTGCGGCCTCTAGGCCAACTCAGCAAGCACCTGCGTGGTGGCATGCAGATCTTCATGAAGAATCTGCCACCGCACCAACTCAGTAGCCAGCCAGCCAGCGTGGCGCTACACACCTCATCAGTTCGGACGTGCATCGAAGCCAGGCGAGGCGGCGACAGCTGGGACAAGCTTCCTTGCCATCCCCGATAAAGAAAGAAGGGCACGTCGGCAGTGCATTAAATGCATTTGTCCTACGGTGCCAAGAGATAGACTCGACCACCATATAGCTTTCCACCTCCTGTATGCCACTATGGCCGCCGCTTCGACTATAAAAGGAGACCCGCGGCGTACTGAGAGAGGATTCAGACTATTTGGACCCTGCACGCTTTGTAGCTTGTCCAAGAACACCAGATAAACATAAACCAGCAGGTAGGGTATTACGCGTCACTTGCAGCCCGAACTTGGATAATCCCCCTGCGTTGATCTCTCAATCCCGCTCTTTCCACAGCCCCGCGCCCGCCAACCGTAGCAAAAGGGATTCCTCGTGATCCCATAGGTGTCGTGTCCCCCGACATCTTGGGCGCGCCAGGTAGGGGGCGCAAGCTGTGAAAATTTGGTTTGAAGGTTAGCACACCAACTTCATGATCACCATGTCCCCCAAGAGAAAGGGGATCACAGCAATCGACTCGTCTGGGGCCGGCCCGTCCGCGCCAGCGCGAGTAGACGGGCGAGGGCCCATGGATGGGGCCGAAGACATGTCCCGCGAGCATCCATGACATTTTGGCGATCGGAGCCAGGCTAGCGGCATCGTCTGAATCCGAGACGACGAGCCACGCGCCGCTGGGTCCGGGGGCGGGGCCACGCTACCCACGGGCGGCGCAGCAGCCTCTACGGCACCCTAGCTGGCGCCCGTGCCACGCCCTTCCCGGGCCGTGCGCGATGAGCAACACCGCGATGCCGGAGCCCCCAGGCACCACCACGGAAAGAGCCCTATGCACCACTTGTAGGACGAACCAGGCCGGCGTGCACGCTTAGACGCCGGTGCAGGCGGCGGGCGACCACGAGACCGTTACACAACCCCTTCTAACCCGGTTAGAAGTCGGAGCGCATCACAGTCTACGCAGATCTCGCTGCCGCCTACGCCAGCAGAAGCGCTCGCGCGTGTGCAGCTGCTCCTTGACTTCCCCCCTGCTGTGGAGAAGCTCGACGAGTGGAGAGCCACCATCCGAATCCTTGTCAGCTTCGCCAACAAAGACGAGCTGCTCCCAGCGGGACCCTCGCACCAGCGTCCTGACGAGCCGGTGCATGCCAGCGGTGGGGGGACCAGAGATGCTGCGACCATGGTGCACTCTCCCCCTACGGCCGCGACAACAGCCACCGGCCCGTCAACCCAATGTCGGTGACAACGTTTCCACAGCGTCGTCCGACACGCAAACCCGCCGCGACCAACGTCAAGTCGTTCGGGAACGGGACCAAGAAGACGCTCGAACTACCATCGAACGACGACGGGAGACGCGCCATCAGTCAGATCAGCATGCGGGGCCTACTATAGACCACCTGGCGCCGGGGGCCCCGGCGACCTGCCTTACGAGGTCGGTTGTCCAGCCTTTACCCGAGAGCTACGGCAGTTCTAGTGGGTCTCCCACCGCACATTCAAGCCCGATGTTGGCAAGAAGTACAACGGCAAGACCCACCCGTCGGAGTTCCTCAGCATCTACACTATCGTGATGTAAGCTGCTGGAGCTCGCGACGACAAGGTGCTTGCCAATTACTTCCCGTTGGCACACGAACCCAATGTCATGTCCTGGTTGATGCACTTGCCAATGGATTCCACTTCTTCTTGGTCGGATTTGTGTCATGAGTTTGTTGGCGCCTTCACTGGAGAACACCAAGCTCATGGCCAGGCAAGCGATCTGCACATCATCCCCCAGAAAGAAAGTGAAAACCTGCGCAAGTAGATACAGAGGTTCAGCCGGGTATAATACAACATCCCAGATGTTCATCCCGCTGCTGTTATCAGCGCATTCCATTAGAATGTGCGCAACCGCAAGATGCGTGAAGAGTTGGCGATGAACAATGTCAAGGATGTGGCCGAACTTTATGTTCTGGCCGATAGATGTGCTCGAGCTGAAGAGGGGAGGAAGTACCCTGGTGAGGACGCCGGTGCGGAAACCGACTCCACAGATGAAGACACCGCCGCCCCGACAAAGATGGGTCGGCGCCGCAACAGGAAGCACAAGGGCAAGACTGTGCTTGCTGTTGAGGGATCTGGCGAGCTCGGTGCCACCAAAAAGGCCAAGGTTGATGACCCTGGCAAGGAGGTTGCCGGGTGTGCTGCCTGCTTGGCCCTGGCGGCCGCCTGCAAGCCAGGAGGCTCCGATAAGCAGTACTGCAAGATCCACCGCACCAAGGGCCATGACCTTCAGAACTGCCGACAAGTTGAGCTATTTGTTGAAAAGTAGAAGGCTGAATATGAAAGGCGAGACAAGGAGAAGGGTCAGGATGGTGTTGAGGGATCATGCAAGAAGCATGGCGGCCAAGGGGGTCGCCGCGGCATAGATAACCAGCAAGAGAGGCCCGCTCGGGGCCGCGACAAGAAATAAGAAGACGATGATCATGACGAGGGCGACGAGTCCGGCGAGCATGAGTTCTAGAAGGCTACAGAGGCCATGTGCATCGACGGTGGCGCCTCATTGCACACGTCACACCGCCAGCTGAAGCAGTGGGCGCGTGAGGTCGCTGCGGTAGAGCCGTCGTTCGATGCCCAGAAGCCCCTGAAGTGGTCTTGCACGCCCATCATTTTTTACACCGAGGATCACCCTGATCGCACAACTGTGGTCAGGTGTTTGCTGTTGTTGGTCTCGCCAACAATATGCAACCTCAAGGTGATGAAAGTGCTGGTTGACGGTGGGGCCAGTCTGAATTTGATCTCGCCCGCTGTGATCAAGAAGCTGCAGATTCCTGATGGAGACCTTGAAGAGACGGGCACGTTTCAAGGGGCAACCCGGGAAGGAGCCAGCCTAAAGGTAAAATCACGCTGCCCGTTACATTTGGAGGCAAGCTGAACTATAGGACGGAGAAGATCGTCTTCGATGTCGCCAAGATCCCCTTGCCATACAATGGGATCCGTGGCCGCCCAGCGCTGGCCAAGTTCATGGCGGCGTCCCACTACACCTACAACACGTTAAAGATGCCAGGGCCACTAACCATCATCACCATCCCCTTCGACAAGAAAGATGCGCTCATCTGCGCCGACCAACTTTACCGAGAGGAGGTTGGAGCAACTGCCGCAAAGACACTTGCCCCTGCTGCTAAAGCTCCAGGGAGGAGGAAGGCCGGCAAGACCCCTTCCGGCAAGATCTCTTCCGGCAAGACCTCTTGCAACCACTCCGGTAAGCGCACCTCTTCGGAGTGCTGCGCTCCCATTGAGGACGTGCCAGAGAGCTCCATCGGCAAGAGCAAGAAGTCCAAGGCTGCACCACCAGGAACCAAGAAGGTGTCCGTCAAGGAGGACGGCACGGGCGGGGCTTTCACCATAAGCTCCACCCTCGACAGCAAATAGGAAAGCGCGCTCATCGCCTTCCTACGAGTGAATGTCAATGTGTTTGCATGGCAAGCATCTGACATCCCCGGCGTTCCCAGGGAGGTGATTGAGCACCATCTTACTGTCTGTCCTCATGTGCATCCCGTCAAGAAAAAGGTCAGGAAGCAGGCTTTGGAGCGACAAGAGTTCATCATGAAGAGATGAGGAGGTTGGAGGCGGCAGGCCTGGTTAGAGGAGTACTCCACCCCACGTGGTTGGCCAATCTGGCCGTGGTGCGTAAGGCAAATGGGAAGTGGAGGCTGTGTATTGACTACAGAGATAACAATAAAGCTTGTCCAAAGGATCCTTTCCCCGTGCCACGCATCGACCAGAATGTAGACTCCACTGCTGGGTGTGACCTGCTGTCATTCCTCGACGCCTATTCAGGATACCAACAGATCTTCATGATGAAAGAAGACGAAGAGAAGACCACGTTCATCACCCCATGTGGTACGTACTGTTTTGTACGGATGCCTTTCGGGTTGAAGAGCGCTGATTCGACGTTTGCCCGAGCGGTCCAAATTGGTTTTGAGCCCCAGCTACATAGAAATATGGAAGCCTATATGGATGGTATAGTGGTCAAAACCAAGGACAGGGCCATGCTCATACAAGACCTAGAGGAAACATTTGCAAATCTGCGTAAGATCAACCTCAAGCTCAAACCAGAAAAGTGTGTGTTCGGTGTCCCGTCCGGCAAACTTCTTGGGTTCTTTGTGTCTCAGCACAGAATAGAAGCAAATCCCGACAAGATCAAGGAGATCGAGTAGATTGAAGCACCGAAGTGGGTCAAAGACGTCCGTAGGCTCGCCGGCTGCGTTGCCGCCATAAGTAGATTCATCTCCAAATCTGCTGAGCGCGCCCTCCCCTTTTTTCAAAGTTTTGAAAAAGGTGGGTCCAGTAAAGTGGACTCCGGAGGCAGAGGCCGCACTGTAAGATTTTAAGAGGTATCTCTCCTCCACACCGATACTAGTCGCACTCAAACCGCAAGAGCCGTTGCTTCTATAGTTGGAAGCAACGAATTAAGTGTTTAGTGCCGCACTGGTGGCACGGAGGGAACTTGAGGAAGAGGTAGCAGTAGCAGCAGAGCCATCGGGTGGCGGGCCGGGGCCCTCCCCGGCAGAGTCTGACGCCGGCAAGACGGAACCCCCGGCAAGACCCGATCCCGGCAAGGCAGAGTCTGAGCAGATGAGCAAAGTAGGACAGAAGAAGAAGATGGTGCAGCACCCGGTCTATTTTGTCAGTTCCCTCTTGCAGGGGGCTAGGTCAAGAAATTCTGGTATGCAGAAGCTACTTTTCAGCCTCCTCATGGCCTCGAGAAAGCTCCACCATGATTTCCAAGCACATGAGATCACCATCATCACGCGCCTCCCATTGCAACGAATATTGCACAACCCAGATGCAACTGAGAGGATTGTGGAGTGGGTGTTGGAGCTGTCGAGCTTTTGCCTCAAGTTTGAAAGTACTTCAACAATCAAGAGCCAAGCCTTGGAGGAGTTCATAGAAGAATGGACCGCAACGACCGACGAGGAGATTCAAGAGACCACCATCCCCGCCAAGGAGACGATCAGTGAGTGGATTATGTACTTTGATGGAGCTTTCTCACTCCAATGTGCTGGTACCGGCGTATTACTGGTCATGCCCACCGAAGGGCACCTCAAGTACGTAATCCAGATGCACTTTCCCTGGGAAAAATCAACGAACAACACGGCGGAGTACGAGGGGTTGTTGGTCGGTCTCAGGATTGCAGCAAACCTTGGAATCAGAAAGCTCATCGTTAGAGGTGATTCCCAACTCATCGTCAAGCAAGTAAACAAGGACTACCAGAGCCCGTTGATGGAGGCCTATGTGGATGAAGTGAGGAAGTTGGAAGAGCGCTTTGACGGATTGCAAGCAGAGCATGTTCCCCGAGCGGAGAACAACATTTCTGACGACCTATCAAAGCGTGCTACCCTCAAATTACCTATGGAACCAGGTACCTATGTGCTTCAGTTAACTCACCCATCCGTTGAACCATCAGCAAGATAGAACAAACGAAAGAAGGCGGCCCCCGGCAAGTACTTTCCTGCTGAGCTCCCAGGAGCCGCCGGCAAGGACGTTGCCGGGAGTCCCAAGCTTGCCGAAGAACAGCAACCCTCAGTAGGGCCTCACGCCCTGGCCATAGTAGCAGTTGCCCTTACGGCCGAAGATGAGCCTTTAGTCCTTGCCGTCGAGCCCCAGGCTTTGGCATGGGCGCAGCCCACCGTCTGTTTCTCCAAACAGGAGAGCTCCCCGAGGAGCAGGAAGAAGTAGAGAAAGTAGCCCGTTGGTCCAGCATGTACCAGCTTGTGGATGATGCCCTCTATAGAAGAAGACCGTACAGTGTGAAATTGAAGTGCATTCCTTGGGAGGACGGACTGAGGCTGTTGGCGGAGATACATGGAGGCATGTGTGGCTCCCACATAGGGTCAAGGGCTCTTGCCGGCAAAGCGTTCCGGCAAGGTTTCTTCTGGACCACCGCCCTCCAGGATGCAACTGCACTAGTAACCAAGTGTGAAGTGTGCCAGTTCCATCCAAAGAAGCTTCATCAACCCGCCCAAGCTCTTCAGAAAATCCCTCTTTCCTGGCCATTTTCAGTCTGGGGGCTCGACATACTGGGCCCCTTTCCCCGTGCTGTCGGGGGCTTTGAGTACTTGTACGTCGCGACCGACAAGTTCACAAAGTGGCTGGAAGTGGAGACAGTGAGAAAGGTAACAACACAGTCAGCCGTCAAGTTCTTCAAGGGACTAGTCTTCCATTTTGGTGTGCCGAATAGATTCATCACCGACAATGGCATGCAGTTCACGAGCCGCACCTTCATGCAGTACATTCAAGACCTCGGCAACAAGGTCTGTTTTGCTTCTGTTGCCCATCCCAGAAGTAATGGCTAGGCTGAGAGGGCGAATGCAGAAGTGTTGCGAGGCCTCAAGACCAGAACTTTGGACAAGCTGCACAAGTGCGGAAGGCGCTGGATTGATGAGTTGCCAACGGTTCTTTGGTCAATCAGGATGACACCAAATCGAGCGACTTGCCAGATGCCCTGGTATACGGGGCAGAAGTAGTTCTTCTCACTGAACTCATATACGGGTCACCTCGAGTGCTCACTTATGATGAGCTTGAGCAAGAGCAGTTGCACCAAGATGATGCGACACTCCTTGAGGAAGAACGTCTTCAGGTTGCTGTGCGGGCCACTCGCTATCATCAGGCCTTGCGCCGCTATCATAGCCGCAAGGTTCACGCCCGAACCCTTTAGGAAGGCGACCTTGTTCTTCGGCGGATCCAATCCCCCAAGAATCCAAACAAGTTGACGCCGAAGTAGGAAGGCCCTTACCGGGTAATAAGAGTCACCAGGCCTGGCGTAGTCTGCCTGGAGACCGAAGATGGCATTCCGGTGAGGAACTCTTGGAATATTGAACATCTTTGCAAGTTTTACCCCTAAGGCGCGGTTGCCGGGAGCCCCGGCAACCCCCGTTTCGTACTAGCCTTGCCGCCAAGGCTTGTAACCCAATGTACAGAGCCAAGCGCAAACCCTGTGCGTAGTCAGGGAAAAGGAATCCCTTAGTATGTATAGTTTCCTGTCGATTTCCATGTTTATGTATATACGTATATGCATGCTTGTCCAGGGTACTGTACTGCTTTTTGATTCCATTAAGTGTTAGTGAACCACAGAGGTTTCGTGCTTTTGCCCTCTCTTCTTTCCAGCAACGGCAAGGACGCTCGATCCTGCCAAGGATCCGGCTCCGGCAAGAAGTTGAGAAGATCGCCCAGCACAGCGATCCCCGGCAAACCAAACAGATAAAGTTTACCTCTTTCCCATTTGTATTCTAACCTGTGTATTAGAAAACCTTGCCAATCTTCTTTAAGGACTCGGGGGCTCCCATTTCCGACTCGAACGCTGCTTCGGTCAGAGTGGTCATGGTGACCCTTGTCAAAAAGAGGTGGACCAGGGGCTGGGCCCTTTGTCTATAACCCGGCAGTTGTGATTCTCTGGCAGGCGCAAGGGTCGCCGGCAAGCCACCTTGCCAGAAGGACTCGTTTATTTACACTAAGGGGGCATTTCGCCTCCGCACGAACATACAGATGCACGAGTTACTGGCAGGGCTAGACTTTTTCATTAGTATGCTGATGCGAGTACAAAGGTTACAGGATACAAGCATGGGCTCGAGAGATTACATTATATAGAAATTAAGATTTGGCAAGTGCCTACAATTTAAAATGAAAGATAGGTTCCCCGTGGTTTCCGTTCTTGCCCCTTTCCTCCCAGGTGCGGCAGGTGAAGGCAAAAAGGAAGCTGCGGGGAACGCGCCGATGGAGAGCTTGACGAGGAAGACCCTCAGCAGGGCGCGGAGCTGAGGGAGGGGGGCGGCGCGGTCAGTCGGAGTCGGAGTCGGCGTCCGCCCGCTTGGCGCCCTCGTCATCGCTATCGCTGTCCTCCTCGACACTCCCGCTCAAGGAGGAGGTTTCGCCATCAGAGGAGCTCTCCACGCAACACCGTAAGCGAGTTCCCAAGAGCCCAAAGACCTTGATGGAGAGCAGGCCATTCTCCATCAATTTGAATTGGAGGACGAGCCCCTCCGACAGCTATGGGAATGAGCGACGGTCTCCCATCCACGGCGGAGATACATAACATGAGGGGCGGGAAAGTCGACATTGACCCGCATGCTGCCATTCCCGCTACCCCTCATGTGCAGCTTCAAGGCCTGAGGCGGGTCAAGCTCCATCACCCGAGCAAACGGAGTGGGGAGACGAAGACGGCCGTGCACCGGCCCACGCAGCCTGACGTAGAACTCGCGAGGCTGGTCTCCGACATGGCCCTCCATTGGAGGAGGGGCCGTTGGCAGAGGCGAAGCCGGCACGCCGCCCTGTCCTCCTCTTCCCCGAACACCACGGCGGCCTCGGCCTCGTCCCTCCCAATTCCTCGCGCGGCCGGCTCCACCGCCATGAGCTCTTGGGAAGGAAGGGCACGCTGTCGAGCGGAGGCCTTCATCGCCACCATCAGAGCACCAGCGCGCCCTCTCGCCCTGACAAAGGGAAGAAAGGAGTCGAGGTGGAGGAGATGAGCGCTGAAGGATCAAAGGATGCCGTCCCCCTTGCCTTCTTCTTATAAAGGGGCGGGGCCGAGGCTCGGCCGCCCCGCTCAACCAATCCTGCCGCCAAGGGGCGCAGGGAATCAGGACTGACCCGCTGCTCCAACCAGCGACGACACAATTTCCCGCCTCCACGTTATGGCACGTGCCCTCCGCGTCCACCACCTACCCTCCTCGGGGCATGGAGGACACGTGGCGAGCGAACCAGAATCAAGAGGACAACTGAGGCGACCACACTCCACCCCGTGACCATGGGGCGTGGGCACCTTGAAGGTCGCAACCCGAGTCCACCTTGTAAATGAGCCGCGCCCCTGCGTTTTCCTTCCTTTTTGGGGAAGGCGTGGGATGCCTCTTTACCATTTACCACGATGTGATGCATGAGGGCAGCAACCTCCCCATGCATGACCCCCACGTCACGCACGACCCCCACGTCGCACATTCAACGCGGGTCGCGGGGAAGTGCAACTAGCGAGGGAGTTACTGCGGTACAACTCGGCCCCTCATGCCTGCTCACCGTTTTGGGCCTAGCCCAACAACGCGCCACACTTATGTGTGGCCTAGGCCCAGGAGCTCCTGTCGGTGCACAAAAGGAGGGGTCCTATTTTGTACCCCTTTACTTGTGCGCGGGCAGTTGGAGCTGCGCCTATGGCTACACCTAGCGGGGCAGAGGAAGGAAGCAAAGCCGCAAGACAACTGGAGCGATGCCAAGCCAGAAACATGAAGAGTAGAAGGGCGAGGTGAACTCCCCCGGCAAGGCCCTTGCCGGGGCGGCCTCCATAGCCCCGGCAAGAACCTTGCCGGGCAACTTGCCCAACACCAGCAGAGCCGCCACCCTTGAGCCCAAGAGCTCCAACACCATCAACCACTTTGGAACCAAGGCTCGGGAGGCACCTCCATGGTGGCCTGCATATCTTTGTGAAGACCAAGAACATGCAAGACTAGATGATAACCAGAAGATGACGATCCTCGGAAAGATCCTTGCCGAGGATACCCACGAGACCCCCGGCAAGACCCTTGCCGGGGACGCCCACAACGCCACGACAAGACCCTTGCCGGGGCCCCGACAAGGCCCTTGCCAAAGACATCCATGGGGTCACCACCAGGCCCACATCTGCCAAGACTCCACCATCGTCCCCATGCAGCTGCCAGCCCACCAGCTAGGCAAGCACCTACGTGGCGACGTGTGGCCTCTAGGCCAACTCAGCAAGCACCTGCGTGGTGGCATGTAGATCTTTGTGAAGACTCTGCCACCGCACCAACTCAGCAGCCAGCTAGCTAGCGTGGCTGTACACGCCTCATCAGTTCAGACGCGCGTCGAAGCCAGGCGAGGCGGCGACAGCTGGGATGAGCTTTGTTGCCATCCCCGATAAAGCAAGAAGGGCACGTCGGCAGCGCATTAAATGCATTTGTCCTACGGTGCCAGGAGATAGAATCGACCACCGTATAGCTTTCCACCTCCTGTATGCCACTGTGGCAGCCCCTTCGACTATAAAAGGAGACCCGCGGCATACTAAGAGAGGATTCAGAATTTTTGGACCTTTCACACTTTGTAGCTAGTCCAAGAACATCACATAAACATAAACCAGTAGGAGTAGGGTATTACACCTCACTTGCGGCCTAAACCTGGATAAGCCCCCTGCGTTGATCTCTCAATCCCGCTCTTTCCACAGCCCCGCGCCCGCCAACCGTACCAAAAGGCATTCCTCATGATCCCATAGCTGTCGTTTCCCCTGACACATACCTACCTATCTACGGTATTTTCCTTCCCTTCCAAGTAAATTTGCATGTGCTAAACTCTAAACCTTCAAATAATAATCTGTTTTGTATGCCCGAATCGCTCATGTAGTAACTAGGGGCTGTCAGTATCTTCCATGCTAGGTGGGTTATTCTCATGATGAGTGTTTATTCACTGGTCATTCACGAGAAAGTAGCTGGTATTCGGGATGCCCAGTTCCATGATAAAATCAAATCAAAATATAATTTCAAACAAAACTCGCCCATGACTATTGTTTTTATGGAAGGTACCCGTTGTTTCGGACCAGCCGTGGAGTGTGCCTGATTGGTGGAGGGGGACTAAAAACTTTACCATTTTGTTTGGGAACCGCCTATAATGTATCTAGTATGAAAGATACCGAGACCTCTTCGTTGTTATGTTAACAATGAAAGCATACCGCTCAAAATATTATTCATCTCTGTTTCAAAAAACTCAAGCTCTGGCACCTTTGAAAATCCCTGCTTCCCTCTACGAAGGGCCTATCTATTTACTTTTATTGCAGAGTCATCATCCTCTTACAAAAAGCACCAGTTAGAGAGCACCACTGTCATTTGTGTGCTTTGTTATTAATTGATATTGAGTATGGCTGGATCTCTTTTACCATGAATTACGATGTCTAGTTAGTCCTTGATCTTCAGGGGTGCTCTGCATTTATGTTTTGCGGTCTCAGAAAAGGCTAGCGAGATACCATTTTGTTATATCATATCAGGATTGTTTTGAAAAAGTGTTGTCATCCGAGATTTATTATTATTGCTCTCTAGTTCATTATGCCATTGGTATGAGTAAATGTGAGACCTAAATGTTACTCTGAATATGGTTAGTACATAATCTTTGCTGAAATCCTGAGTGCTGGCTTTACATATTTGCAACAACAAGATCAAACAGAGTTCATAAAAGTTTTTCTTCATCACTTTCAGTTTGTCAACTAAATTGGTTGAGGTCAAGCAATGGGTTAAGCCTGGGGGAGTTGATACGTCTCCATCATATCTACTTTTCCAAACTCTTTTGCCCTTGTTTGGGCCTCTAATTTGCATGATTTGAATGGAACAAACCTGGATTGACGTTGTTTTCAACAGAATTACCTTGGTGTTATTTTTGTGCAGAAAAGAAAGTTCTCGGAATGACCTGAAAATTTACAGAGAATATTTTTGGAATATATAAAAAATACTGGCGAAAGAATCAACTAGAGGGGACCCACCAGGAGACCACAAGGGTGGGGCGCGCCCTACCCCCTGGGCGCGCCCCTGGCTTGTGGGTCCCCTGGACCTCCACCGACCTCAACTCTAACTCTATATATTCACGTTTAGGGAGGAAAAAATTAGAGAGAGGGATTCATTGCGTTTTATGATATGGAGTCGTCGTCACCCCCTGTTCTTCATCGGGAGGGCAGATCTGGAGTCCATTCGGGGCTCCGGAGAGGGGAAGTTGTCGCTATCATCATCACCAACCTTCCTCCATCACCAATTTAATGATGCTCCGCCATGCATGAGCAATTCCATCATAGGCTTGCTAGACGGTGATGGGTTGGATGAGTTTAACATGTAATCGAGCTAGTTTTGTTAGGGTTTGATCCCTAGTATCCACTATGTTCTGAGATTGATGTTGCTATTACTTTGCTATGCTTAATGCTTGTCACTAGGGGCCGAGTGCAATGATTTCGGATATGAACCTATTATGTTTTCATAAATATATTTTTGTTCATGATCCTATCTTGCAAGTTGTAGACACCTATTACAACTTATGATCCGCATACCTCAAGGTGACAATAATTGGGATTCTTTCCAGTGATTACCATAGTTTGAGGAGTTCATGTATTCACTAAGTGCTAATGCTTTGTACCGGTTCTCTATTATAAGGAGGCCTTAATATACCTTAGTTTCCATTAGGACCCCGCTGCCACAGGAGGGTAGGACAAAAGATGTCACGCAAGTTCTTTTCCATAAGCACATATGACTATATTCGGAACACATGCCTATATTATATTGATGAATTGGAGCTAGTTCTGTGTCACCCTAGGATATAACTGTTGCATGATGAATGCCATCTGACATAATTATCCATCATTGATCCATTCACAACGAGCTTTTCAGATATTGGTCTTTGCTACGTTACTTTGCCGCTGCCACTGTTACGATTGCTACAAAACTACTAATGTTACTTTTACCACCGTTACCGTTACCTCTATACTACTTTTCTACTAAATATCTTGCTGCAGATATTAAGTCTTTCAGGTGTGATTGAATAGACAACTCAGCTGTTGATGTCACTTGAAGCTACGTCGGTTTTTCCCCAAAGAGGAAGGGATGATGCAACACAGCGGCGGTTGGTATTTCCCTCAGATATGAAACCAAGGTTATCGAACCAGTAGGAGAACCAAGCAACACAACGTAAACAGCACCTGCACACAAATAACAACCACTCACAACCTGACGTGCTAAAGGGGTTGTCAATCCCTTTCGGGTAACGGCACCAGAAATGGCACGTGGATAGGAGAAAGTTGTAAATATTGATAGATTGAATGCTAAATAAAATAAATTGCAGCAAGGTATTTTTGGGTTTTTGGTTTAATAGATATGAAAATAAAAGAAAATAAAAGTAGATCGCAAAGGAAAATAATATGAGAAAGAGACCCGGGGACCGTAGGTTCCACTAGTGGCTTCTCTTGAGGAAAATAGCAAAGCGGTGGGTGAACAAATTACTATTGGGCAATTGATAGAACCTCAAATAATTATGAAGATATCCAGGCAATGATCATTACATAGGCATCACGTCCAAGTTAAGTAGACCGACTCCTGCCTGCATCTACTACTATTACTCCACACATCGACCGCTATCCAGCATGCATGTAGTGTATTAAGTTCATGGAAAAATGGAGTAATGTAATAAGAACGATGACATAATGTAGATGAGATCCGCTTTATCTATGGCGGTAGATATAGGTCCCATCTTTTTATCCTTAGTAGCAACGATGCATATGTGTTAGTTCCCTTTCTGTCACTGGGATCAAGCACCGTAAGATCGAACCCACTACTGGGCACTGTCAGTGTCAAAACCGGCGGATCTCGGGTAGGGGGTCCCGAACTGTGCGTCTTCGATTGATGGTAACAGGAGACGAGGGACACAATGTTTACCCAGGTTCGTGCTACCTCTTGAGCACTGCGTTGGTTTTCCCCGAAGAGGAAGGGATGATGCAGCAAAGTAGCGTAAGTATTTCCCTCAGTTTTTGAGAACCAAGGTATCAATCCAGTAGGAGGCTACGCGCGAGTCCCTCGTACATGCACAAAACAAATAAATCCTCGCAACCAACGCGATAAGGGGTTGTCAATCCCTACACGGCCACTTACGAGAGTGAGATCTGATAGATATGATAAGATAATATTTTTGGTATTTTTATGATAAAGATGCAAAGTAAAATAAAAGCAAAGTAAAAAAACAAAGGAAATTACTAAGTATTGGAAGATTAATATGATAAAGATAGACCCGGGGGCCATAGGTTTCACTAGTGGCATCTCTCAAGAGGATATGTATTCTACGGTGGGTGAACGAATTACTGTTGAGCAATTGACAGAATTGAGCATAGTTATGAGAATATCTAGGTATGATCATGTATATAGGCATCATGTCCGAGACAAGTAGACCGACTCCTGCCTGCATCTACTACTATTACTCCACTCATCGACCGCTATCCAGCATGCATCTAGATTATTAAGTTAATGGAAACAGAGTAACGCCTTAAGCAAGATGACATGATGTAGAGGGATAAATCATGCAATATGATGAAAACCCCATCTTGTTATCCTCGATGGCAACAATACAATACATGCCTTGCTGCCCGTACTGTCACTGGGAAAGGACACCGCAAGGTTGAACCCAAAGCTAAGCACTTCTCCTATTGCAAGAAAGATCAATCTAGTAGGCCAAAAACTGATAATTCGAAGAGACTTGCAAAGATAACTAATCATACATAAAAGAATCCAGAGAAGATTCAAATATTGTTCATAGATAGACTTGATCATAAACCCACAATTCATCGGTCTCAACAAACACACCGCAAAAAGAAGATTACATCGAATAGATCTCCACAAGAGAGGGGGAGAACATTGAATTGAGATCCAAAAAGAGAGAAGAAGCCATCTAGCTAATAACTATGGACCCGTAGGTCTGAGGTAAACTACTCACACTTCATCGGAGGGGCTATGGTGATGATGTAGAAGCCCTCCGTGATGGATACCCCCTCCGGCGGAGCTCCAGAACAGGCCCCAAGATGGGATCTCGTGGATACAGAAAGTTGCAGCGGTGGAATTAGGGTTTTGTCTCTGTGTCTTATCGTTTGGGGGTACGTAGGTATATATAGGAGGAAGGAGTACGTCGGTGGAGCAACAGGGGGCCCACAAGGGTAGAGGGCGCGCCTGGGTGGGGGGGGGGTAGGCGTGCCCCCTACCTCGTGGCCTCCTCTTTTGTTTCTTGACGTAGGGTCCAAGTCTCCTGGGTCTTGTTCGTTGAGAAAATCACATTCCCGAAGGTTTTATTCCGTTTGGACTCTGTTTGATATTCCTTTTCTTCGAAACCCTAAAATAGGCAAAACAACAATTCTGGGTTGGGCCTCCGGTTAGTAGGTTAGTCCCAAAAATAATATAAAGTGGATAATAAAGCCCAATAATGTCCAAAATAGTAGATAATATAGCATGGAGCAATAAAAAATTATAGATACGTTGGAGACGTATCAGTTCGGGTCCTCTCTATGGAGGTAAAACCCTACGTCCTGCTTGATTGATATTGATGAATATGAGTGTTACAAGAGTGGATCTACCACGAGATCGTAATGGCTAAACCCTAGAAGTCTAGCCTATGTGGGTACGGTAATGAGTATATGTGTGGTCCTTTCCGGACTATCCCCTTCGGTTTATATAGACACCGAGGGGATCTGGGGTTTACATGGAGTCAGTTACATAAGAAGGAATCTTCGATCCCTAAGCTTGCCTTCCACGCTATGTAGAGTCCAATCCGGACACGATGCAGTCTTAGGCCTTCATGTCTTCACAGCCCATCAGTCGGGCCTAAAGGATAATAGGCCGAACGCTTGAGGACCCCTTAGTCCAGGACTCCCTCAGTAGCCCCTGAACCTGGCTTCAATGGCGAGGAGTCCGGTGCGCAGATTTGTCTTCGGCATTGCAAGGCGGGTTCCCTCCTTCCGAACTCCAGAATAGACTTCGGATGGATGATTGTATCTGGACCTGTCACACACACCATATATAACCGCAGAGAGAATATATATTCTTACACGAGTCTAATCCGTTGATAGCTTTTACAACATGACATCATGTTAGTCTGGTCGTAATTTCAAACCGTTTTTCGTCTACCTCTCCTTGTTGCAATACGCGATTGTCATTGGCACGTATTTTCTAAGAAAAGATTGTGCCCCCCTTATTACGGGATTCTCATCAATACGGGCGTGGGTAACCCAACCGTGCTGTTTTGCACGGCTCTCGGGAATAGGCGAGTTCAAGGCGAGTGGGGAGGCGCTCGATATTCACGGGCTTTATAAGGGGATAAGGAAATTCTTCCTTTACCCACATCATTCTTCATCTCCAGTCCCTCCGTCCTTGAGCTCTAGCGCCCAAGCTTTCGGCCTTTCCTCATTCGAGAAGACATTCCAATCATGTCCAGATCCGGGGCTAGGGGCAAGTGGATGGCCTCCTCTGTTAAGGAGAAGAACATCACGGAGCTCCGGGAGGCCGGCTATCTAGCCAAGGAGATTTCTCACCGACTCCCAGAAAAGGGGTAGATCGTCCCTACCCCCGGTCCCCATGAGAGGGTTGTGTTTCTCACACACTTCATCCGTGGGTTGGGATTCCCTCTTCATCCATTTGTTCGTGGATTGATGTTTTACTATGGGTTGGACTTCCACGATCTGGCCCCCAACTTTATCCTCAATATCTCCACATTCATAGTTGTGTGCAAAGCCTTTCTCCGCATCCCACCTCACTTCAGCCTATGGCTGAAGACTTTTAATGTAAAGCCAAAGGTGGTGCGCGGCCAACAGGCCGAGTGCGGAGGTGCCATGGTGGGCAGGATGCCCAATACCACCTGTCTCGAAGGCTCCTTCGTAGAGACTGTGGAGGGATGGCAATCGGGGTGGTTCTATATCACTGAACCGCGCGACGCCAACTGAGCGGCGGCTCCCAAGTTCTGACCCAGAGTCCTGATGCGGCTTACCTCCTGGCAGGAGAAGGGCCTGACCTGGGGATCTCCGGAAGAGATCACGGGGCTCCAAACGTGCCTCCAGAATACGATAACCCGGAAGATCAAGCTAGTTGATGTGATCCGGGTCATGCTTGTACGCCGGATCCTTCCATGTCAGCGTCGGACCTGTTATTTGTAGGAGTTCAATCCGACCGAGCACCTAACGCTGCTAAGGGTCTTCGGCACGACGCACAAAGATATCTGGAAGGTGCTCTTTAAGGGCAGCGAGACGCCGCCACCCTTGACCAAAGATCGCGGGATGAACTTTAAGCTTCAGGCCAATTCAGTAAGTCGTCAAGGTGTAGTCTTTAAGGAAACATTTCGAGGGAGGATACTAAGCCTTCTTGTCAATTTCTTTTTCAGGCCTGTGTCAATCTAGGGGGATGGATTAACAATCCGGCTCTGCTGCCCGAAGATGAAGAAACCCCACTCCTTACCAAGATGCTATTTCCGGCGCCTTACGATGTGCTGGAGAAGAAGGTGAAAACCACGGTCAAGGGGACCAGGCGTGGGCTTCGCCGAAGGAGCACCTTGGTCGTCTCGTCTGATGACGAGACAGACCCCTCAGCCGCCGAAGACGATGACGAGGAGGGAGGCGACTCCCCCCTGCGAGAGGAAGGGAGAAAAGGGAGGCCTCCCCGAGTTTGGAGGCGGAGGCACCCAAGAGGGGGAGAGGCTCCTTCGTGGACAACTCCGCATGGGATGTTGACAGCAGTCCGGAGCGACCTTATCGGACCAAGCCTCAGGCCACCTCGTGAGTACCAGAATGGAAAACATCCGGCCCTCTCGGTTTGCAATATTGACGCATATTAAACCTTGTCGTTGCAGTCCGGCACGCGTCGGCTCCCCACGATCCTCGACAGAGGATTCGCTGGACTCAAAGGAGATGGCTAACATGTCACCGCCGCCTGCTCATTCCATCTCACCCAAGGGTGACAATGAGGTGGCATCCAAAAATACTTTCCCAGGCCGGGGGAGATTCCAGAGACCTCGGGGTGACACCCCAGGATGGCTCCTCGGCCGCCGGACATACGGGGGAAAAAGTCCCCACGGGGACCGGTGACGGGGCCCAAGTTCCCTTCGGGCCTCAGCCGGATGCCATTCCGGAGATCTACAGGGCTCCGGGGTCCAGCGAACGGCATTCCCCCCAAGGAGGGAATGTGCCTATTCCACCGATGACCTCTGTCCAACTAGAGGCACCAAATAATCTGCTGGAGGCGCTACAAGGCGCCTCTATCGTGGATGAGCATCGTGTTCTTATGGACACGGTAATAGAGAAGGTTCGGTTTGTCAAAAGCGGACTGACTGAAGCCTGCACCAGCCTTCTAATGGGCTTTGAGGTGAGTAATGTGATTGTAGGAAAAATATCGCCGTATAGACAGTAGCCCCTGATGCTCTGTTTGGTGTTTGGGAGGAAAAGGCAAACAAAGGATCGAGAATAAATATCGCAGGAGTCTAACATGAGTTGTTTATGTGAATAAGAAGGTATCGCTGCAAGCTGCCACTGCTCATGCTGCGGAAGTGTCCAGACTGAAGCGGAAGCTGGAGCGGGCCGAGGAGGAGCTCGGCCTCGTGAAGAAGCAGGTGGAAGATAGCCAAGGTATGCAGTAACCTATGGGTATATTTCAAAAAAATGAGCAATGCAGCCGGACTAAAATGTCATAAACTTTATTAGTGGCCACGACTGAGGTGAGGGCACTTAAGAATGCGTTAGCCGAGGCCGAGGACAAAGCGGCCACGGAACGTGCTGCGCGTGAGAAGCACGAGTCCCAGGTTGCCGAGGCGCTGCAACAGCTCCAGGGCGTGATCGAGAAATTTGAGTCCTTGGAGCGCGATTGTATGGCGCAGGAGTCCGAACTGGCGGAGGCCCGTCGGAGCGCACATGATGCACGAGTTGAAGCCGAGGACGCTCTCCAGGGGATTCAGGTGGCTAAGAAGATTACGGCGGGTAAATATTTCGCTCTGCATAGCAAGTGTGTGAAAGAAACGTTCCTTGTACTTATCCGAATTCGGCTTTTCCAGGGGCGCTTACGGATCTTCCTTGCAGTATATCGGATGCTACTAAGTATTACAGAGCCGAAGAAGGAATGTCTACGGAGAAGCTATTCTGGTCCCAGTATCTTGGACCCAAACATCTGTTGCCCTTCATTGACCAGCTGAAGCAGTTGGTCGAGCTGCACAAGTCGGCGGAGCTAGCCATGAAGGACCTGATAGTGCGGCTGTGGCCTGCCGAGCCTGTACCTAGCAGCTATTTCGGACTTGTAAAGCGACTTGTTAATGCCTTTCCGCGGCTTGAAACCGTGAAGCGGTCGGTCTGCATCGAAGGTGCGCATATGGCCTTTGCCTGTGTCAAGACGCATTGCGCAAAGCTGGATGCCAAGAAGCTGATGACCGAGGGACCGCCAGAGGGCAAGGAGCATCGTCGACCCGAGCTATATTATGATGGCGTGTTGGAGGGGTCCCGCCTTGTGGCGGAACAATGTTCGAAGGATATCATTTTCCCATGAGAACATTTGTATTATACTGTCATGTGATATGGAGCAGTGATTTTATTATATTATAATGCTTATGATTTATATTTTACCTCCTGTGTGGCCGTTCGTGAAAGCTTAGGGTTGACTAGTCGTCGGCTTCTGCCCCCACGTAGATAGTACGGGGGTGTTCGGCATAAATCTAAACACTCTTTACTCCACATTCTGGTCCTTAAAGGAGGTGTTTAGCGCAACGAACAAGGTAATCAGACTATGCGGCCTTTACCGCCCTCACTTAGCCATAGGAGTTTGACAATTAAAAAGTTTGGCGAAGCCCCTGATATTCGGAAGGCCGAACTAGGGGCGCTATACACGCCTAATCGAAGGGACTGATTCTTCGCATGAAGTGGAAAAAAATCTCTAACGATTTGGAACCTCTCGAACAGCTGACCAGCTCTCGCTGCATCATGACAGTCAGTTTTCGGCTTTCTCTACTGAGGTGCTCGTCCGTAAGAACTAGGACACAATCACAGTAGTTCTCCCTTTACTACCCTAGCTGATATAGCGGAACATAAGGTAGTAAGCACAGGAGCCGGGCAACCCAACTATTGACCAAAGACATGATTCGGAGCCGATGCATATAATGCTATAAGTTCAGGGTGCCGAACTACACTATAAAAGTGTTCGGACTTTTTATTGCTGTAGTGTTGGGTGTAATGAAGCCCCTAGCTCAGTATTACGTACCATAGTGTACGTGTGCAATAAGTAATATTTACAAAGGTGAGAAAATAGGAAAATTAGGTAATAAGCTGACGCCATCATTCATTCACCATTGTGATGTAATTGGTACGTCGAGGCGTACTTTGTGCAAGTAAAGCTATTTATCATGCCGTAACCAAGGGCGGTTTGCGTGAGGGTATGTAAAACAAGTATGGCGATCATTAATAGAGACCACCTGGGGGTTCCTTTGTATGCCAGAGCTCCTTGCCTCATTGGTGTGTTCTGCAAACGAGTCGTCCGTATAGACCTCGAAATGAGAAAAAACCCGTAATAAAAAGCAAAAGTAAAGGCGTGTGTATCCCGGTGTCAGTCGAGCTGTACAGTGGATTGCGGACGAGTTATGCCTCAATCGATTCCCATGGTGTTTTGAGTGCGTGTTTTATGTACTCGCGGTATTAGTGCCATTGCCTCATCGGGGCTGGGACGAAGGTCATATTGCTAATTCAGCTCTTGTCGAGCCGAGCTGTCCTGCTGCAGTGTGGTCCCGACCCTCTTGATGATGTCCAGGAGCTCAGCAGCCAGATTATAATGCTGCTTGAGAAGGCCGCTTTGTACCTCTGCTGCTAGAGCGGCAGTGTGCTCCTCTGTACGGAGGGAGCGTTTCGTGTTTCCTTTTACTGTGATGATGCCACGTGGGCCGGGCATCTTTAGCTTGAGATAAGCGTAATGTGGTACCGCATTGAATCTAGCGAATGCAGTTCGTCCGAGCAGGGCGTGATAGCCGTTGCGAAATGGGACGATTCGAAGATTAGTTCTTCGCTTCGGAAGTTATCCGGGGAACCGAAGACCACCTCCACCGTGATCGAGCTCGTACAACGGGCCTCTACGCCTAGTATGACTCCTTTAAAGGTAGTTATAGTGGGTTTGATTCGTGAGGGATTAATGCCCATCTTGCGTACTGTCGGATTTCGGGTTCCGGCAGACCCTTAAGGTTCGAACTCTGGGGTGCGCACGGAGATCTTTCCCCTACCGACTCGCTCTTCTATGGCTCACAAGAAACCTAGGCAGGAAAGAAGAACGCTCAAGGGACACGAGGTTTATACTGGTTCGGGGCACCGATGTGGTGTAATACCCTACTCCAGTGTGTGGTGTGGTGGATTGCCTCAGGGGCTGATGAAGAATAATACATGGGAAGAACGGCCTCGCGAGAGGTGTTCTTCAGCTGGTGCGGTGTGTTCTACTTGGTCCGGATCTCTCTGTCTCTCTCTTCTCTCTTTCTCTCTTCTCCCTTTTTCTCTTCGTGGGCTAGTCCTATTTATAGAGGCCCAGGTCCTCTTCCCAAATAATGAGCGGGAAGGGCGCCAACAATTGGCCATTTTGAAGGGGAACATCTAGTACAAGTTATCCTAACTAAAGGTGGTCTTCGGCTGCCAAAAGCACTGGTGATGACGCCGTCTTGGGCTCCATGGTGACCTCCGTCCTGCCGCTCTGCTGGTCTTGATCTCATTGCACCGAAATGGTAACCTTTGCCCGATGCCTTGGCCTGCGCTTGCTCCCTTTGCACCAAAGGGGAAACAAGGACACTGCGCAGGACGGCGCCCGCCTAATCTCGATCGTCATGGCTTGCGTCACGGGCTCCTCGCGAGGCACCCCTGCCTTGATCTCTCCGCCTCCTCGCGAGCCTGCTAGATGAGGTTACTCCTGAGGAAGCCTCCTGTCATCCGCCCCGCAAGGCCTGGCCCCTTGCGAGGGTCTTGAGCTTGAGCTGATGAAGCTGGGCTGCACTGGGCCCCCACTCAAGCCACGCCGTAGGACGCAGGCAGGCATGTCTGGGGACCCCCGTTCCCAGAACGCCAACAATAGACCCCGGGCCCAAGGCGTGCCCGGGCTTGGCTTAGCAGAGAAGCGAAGGGGCAAGCGCGAAGCGCCGCGGGCCCCAATAGCCTGCGGCCTTGGGCGCCGCGTGGCGATTAATTGGACGTGGGCATCTGCGCTTCCCCATGATGCCTCAGCAACCGTCCATCTGACAAAGAGGTGCCTGGGCCAGGCTTACTTGCTTTGTTCTTGTTCGCCTTGCCCCAGACCCCTTTCTCGCTCTTCTCCTTCCTGCTCCCGAAATCCTCCAGATCTGTCTCAATCCTTCCCAGCTGACACGCCATGGCGCCTCGCAAGTCCCCAACCGAGGCCTGGTATTCACCGGCTCTGGATCCCCCGAACTTGTCGGAGAAGAACCTCGCCCTCACGCGCCTGATGACGATCGCGCAGGGCAGCAAGGGGGCGACTGTGCTCAAAGCCGGCTCCGACCAACCTGAGGGCAAGGGGAGCACCTTCTATCCGTTCTTTGTGAGCGCCATCATCGCCGGTCTGGTGCCTCCTTTCTCCGAGTTCTTCTTTGTTGTTCTCCGCCAATACAACTTGCAAGCTCTGCATCTCCACCCCAACTCTGTTCTTCTCTTGGCGATTTTTGCTTACTATTGCGAGGCTCACGTTGGGGTGAAGCCCTCGGTGGCCTTGTTGCGCCACTATTTTTCCCTCCGGGTTTCTCGTGCCCATGTCTCCACATGCGCGAGCTTTATTGCATACTCCAACTCCAATGCTATCTCGAAGCCTGGGAAGAGAATCGAAGTCTTCCGGAGCAAGTGGGTCATGATGGACGTCGGGCGCCTCCACCCCCGACTGGTGTTGCCTACGGGGCAGCCCAAGGCCGTTGACGCGTGGTCCCGCGCGGAGCTCGTCGACCCCCGTGCGAAGGCGGTGCTGAAGAGGATGAACATGGACCTGAGGCCAGGCAACTTGGGGGTGGCAAAGCTGACCGGGGCTACATTCATGAGGGAGTTCTTGGAGCACCGGGTGGCTCCACTCCAGGAGCACTCGCTCCCATTGTGGAGGCTTGGGGAAGCGGACGCCGCCCTGCGCCTAAGCTCTGAGGCCCTGACCGACGAGGATCTGGTTGCAGCCCTCCATTCCTTGGTTGGGGGAGACGTGGCGAGCCCGGTGGGTGCCCCCGTCCCCCTGTTCCTTCGTGACGACTGGGAGCAGGTGGTGAACACCATGCCCCCCTTCAATGGTGAGGGGCTGGTGCCTGCGGAAGCTCCCGAGGATCTGGCGGCGCTGGCGATGGTGGACGTGTCCTCCGGCAGGTCCAGCGGGAGTGAGAGGGAAGAAGAGGCGGAGGAGGAAGAGTCTGACTTTGAGGCGACTGGCGAGGAGTCGGGGGAGTCCTTCCTTCGGCGTAGGTCCCGGGCCCTCCGCTCCATATCGGACGACGACGAGGCTTGAGCCAGGCGAGGAGGGGAGGACTCTCCCTTGGTCACAAGGAAGGGAAGGTCGGGGCCGGTTCTCCCAGGGTCTGCTCTGGTCCCCGGGTGGTCTAAGGCCAGCTCCAGCCCTACTGGCGTGCCTTCTGCTTCCGGGCCTCCCAAGGCTGACCCCAGCTGCAGGCTCTCAGGCTTCAAGTTTGGCCGGAAGCTGCTTGAGTCCGTGAACGACGACCAGTAAGTGCTCGATTCGTGCTTTGCTTGGTTTCTGGTGCCGAGCCTTGATGTCTGCACTCTTTTGCCAGGCCGGCACCTGCAGCGAAAAGGATGAGAGGGGCTTCTGTGGCCCTGCTTGGGGAGAGTCCATCTGCCAGGGTGGCGCCTTCATCTGCTGGGGAAGGCGACGGCGAGGCTCACGCCTCCCCTGCCCGATCGTCTTTGCGAGGCCAACTGGGACGCTTCGACGAGGAGTCAGCCCCCGTGGCCCCGCTGACCCTGGAGGCGGCTGCGCTCGATGCTGTAGCCGGGGTGGCCAAGGCCCAGGGGGTTCCATCCTGCCAAGCTGTGATCATGCTGCCGTCCTCTCTGGCCACTCCACTGGTTCCCGTCTCTTCTGATCCCTCTGCCGCTGTCCTGGACCAGATCACCAACGAACTGAGCCAGCTGCGGGAGGATCTTCTGAGCGCGGACCCTCGCCTAGTGGCTGGGCGCCTGGAGCTAGCTTCTGGCTGGGCCCGTTCTGCCGCCTTCGTCCGAGTAGCGCTGAGCCAGGCCATGTCGGCCTCCGATGGGGAGAAGCAGGCCGCCAGCCAAGCCAAGGCCGCTTGCGACGCTGCCCTGGGCGACGCCACAGCTGCCCAGGGCCGCTGCAAGGCGCTGGAGGTCGAGATGCAAGGCCTGCGCGATGAGCTCGCCAAGGAGGTCCACGGCCGCCAGGAGAAGGAGAAGGAGATGAAAGCTCAGGAGGCTGTCGTCAAGGACCAGGGCGCCAAGCTTGATGACCGCTGCGGCCGGTTGGAGACGCTGGAGCGGTCGCTGAAGGCGGAGAGGACCAAGCTAGATGCCAAGGCGAAGGTGCTGGCCGAGGATCGGGTGGCCTTCGCGCAGCTGGAGAAGAAAGCTCGCGCCGCGCTGAAGACGCTTTACGAGGGCGGCTTGGAGGAGCCGTTGGCCGGTGCGGAGGACGGCCCCGCCGAGCTGCTTCCCTTCCTGGTCCTTGCGCTTGAAGATGTCGCAGACGGCCTCGGCCCCACGGCCGAGGCCGAGGCGCGTGCCCTGTGTTCTGCAGCGCTGACGCATGTCCTCAGCCACGTCTACCTGCGCGACCCCAACGTCGACTTCAACAGCCTGCTGGAACCCGTGAGTGGCGACCTTGCCGCTGCTGCCGCTGAGACCGTGAAAGGCCGAGCCAAGGCTTTGCCGGGGAGGTTCCGCGCCTTCAGTACCTTGCCCGGGCGCGGTGCCGCCAGCTCCGCGGCCTCAGGAGACGGAGTCGCCCAGTGTGACTCCACCACATGCGGCGGCGCCACTGGAGAGTGATCCCTTCGCGGCTTCTGTCCTATTTTTACTCCTGCAACATGCACCATGCCTCACGGAGGCGTTTAAACTTGTGTTTGGCGTCGTGAAACATTCTATGGCTTGTAATATTTGCTTTAAATTCCCTGGAATTTGCATTTTCCCTCCTATTTGCTTGCGCTCTACGTCGGCAGGGCCCGGCCCCGCGCATACCTCAACCGCCGTTAGCCCCGACCGGAAACCAGGACGGGATTAAGGAGTGAGGGTCTACATGGCAAGTTAGGCTCCTGAGTCGCGATGCTCAGGAGTCCCCCTTGACGCGCGAGCAACAAGTAGGGAAGCAGGGAGCAAAGGAGTGGATTGGTCGTTCTGCGTCGGCAAGGCCCAGCCCCACGCATACCTCAACCGCCATTAGCCCCGACCTGAAACCAGGACGGGACTAAGGAGTGAGGGGCTACGTGGCAAGTTAGGCTCCTGAGTCGCGATGCTCAGGAGTCCCCCTTGATGTTCAAACGGGTTTTCATACCTTGGCTCCGCTCGGGGAGGGGCGCGCGACGACCAGGTCCGAGGGACCTGGCTCGGTGGCGTGCGCTCGGGCATGGCCCCGGCGTAGCCCCCGTTTCCAGCCCCCTCACGTGGCACTCCCGAGGGGAGGCGTTGTGATGGTGCCAGACACTGAGCTCCAGGCTCCCTGAGGTTGGTACGGCCGTGGGCCGCCCTCAGTTGTTTATCATGAGCGCGGAGCATAGCGCTTTCGTATGTGTACGGGCATAGCCGCTCCTTGGCAGTGTCGTCAGCCAGCACGGAGCATGGTGCTTCCACTGGTACATGGGAGGGGGCTCCCCTCCGGGAGGAGCCCCCGGGGCGTGTACAGCCCCGCCCTGACACGTGGCCGGCACGGTAGGGCTAGGAGAGGTGTATCTGGGCACTCGTGAGCCAGCGCGGGACTCACAAGGCCCTACCTTGATGCGGGTTGCGCCTGGCTCTGGGCCTTTATCAATGGTGTGTTCCTGGAGGGTGGTTAGAATGCAAATGCTCTACGTCCTCAGGTCCCGGCCCTCGAGCGAGCTCAGCCGCCGCTGGTATGACAGGCTGCGATGCCGTGGGTCAAGGCCAGGGGGTGAGGGCTGGAGAGCCAGTAGGAGCCCATGAGTCGCGATGCTCAGGTACCCCCCTTTTCATGTGCAAGCGCTCTGCATGATTGCGGAGAAGTACGCGATAAGCAGTAGATGACAATCATGGGAACCAGATTAAGCACAGAGGAGCAAATTCATTTCAAGTAGATGCGGGAAAAGGAAACGCCGCTGGGCCAGGCCCGAGCAGCTTGGGGATGATGCAGCCCAAGGGGCGCCCCCAACAAGGTAGGTAAAGAGCGTAAGCAAAACGGATACATGCCGCAGGGACGGACCCACGCGACCTGGGAACGGCGCGGCCCTGTGGGCTCTCCCTGCTAAAAATGGAACTTGAAAGATGTCACCTGATGCCGTTGAAGATGAAGTGATGCCGAAGAAGTGGGCGACGCGCGGTGAAGACGTCGACCCTCATGAGCCCCCAGGCCCAGGAGCCTCGGGAGGCTCCGGGGGCACGGTAGGTCTTCGAGGGCCATCTCCATCTCCGCCAGGACCGCACAATGCCTGACCTCCTGAGCCTCCAGAATGCTCCTCAGCAGGCGCTGATGTGCGGCGACCGCGTTCGGCAGGCCGAAAGGCATGCGAATGTAGCTGTGAGGTGGACCCTCGCAACGCCCCATGCGCGAAGGCCAGAGGCGCTCCTGAGACGCGGCTCGATTGACCCTAGCACGTCGATGCAGACGCGCAGCCCACCATCCTCGCCTGGATGTGGGGCCACGGCGGGCAAGCGGCGGCTGCCGCGCATGACTCGCGACTCTTGTAGCTCCTGGGTGTTTCCTGCGATGAACTCCTGAGGGTTTGGTCTTCCTTGCCTCGTACCTTCCTGAGGGAAACGTGCCTGGAAGCACCCCTCCAAGTGGTGCCCGAGTGCCTCCCTCGTGACCTTGGCAAAGTCGATGGTTCTCCAAGAAAGAGCCCCCGAGCCCTGCCTGAGGAGGGCACCGGGCGCGCTTTCCTATGCGACAGAGGGTGGCGCTCCTTGAACGGGCACAAATCCTGACGCAACGCCTCCGGAGGCGCCTGCCTCCTTAAGGATTGGGCTTGGCGAAGCCTTCTTCTTAAGGGTCGCCTTGGGAAGTCTTCCGCTCCTGTGATCCGGGTCTTCGATTGCTGCAGCTTGGAACGCACGCTCAAGTGAACACACCGCGTCCCTTTCCTCACAGGGTACGGTGATGAATCCACCGCTTCTTGGCATCTTGAGGACATTGTAGCCATGGTGAGTCACTGCCATGAACTTGGCTAGGACTGGGTACCCGAGGATGGCGTTGTATGGCAAGCGAATGTGGGCAACGTCGAAGTCGATGAGGTCGGTGCGGTAGTTGTTGCGCTGCCCGAAGGTGACTGGCAGGCAAACTTGCCCTATCGGAACAGTGGTACCATCAGTGACTCCTGAAAAAGGCTTGGTCTGCTGGAGCTGATCATACGGCACTTGGAGATTGTCGAACGTCTTGACGGACAGGACATTGAGTCCTGCTCTGCCATCAACGAGGGTCCTGGTGACCTGCACATTGCTGATGACTGGGGAGCAAAGCATCGGGAGGACTCCGGCCGTCGCCGTGCACTTGAGCTGATCCACTAAGCTGAACATGATGGCGCACGCAGACCACCTGAGAGGGCGCGTGGCCTCAAGCTTGGGGAGCAAAGCATCGGGAGGTACCACTGTTCACTGATGGTACCACTAATGGTACCACTGATGGTACCATCGGGAGGTCACCAGGACCCTCGTTGATGGCAGAGCAGGACTCAATGTCCTGTCCGTCGAGACGTTCGACAATCTCCAAGTGCCGTATGATCAGCTCCAGCCGACCAAGCCTTTTTCAGGAGTCACTGATGGTACCACTGTTCCGATAGGGCAAGTTTGCCTGCCAGTCACCTTCGGGCAGCGCAACAACTACCGCACCGAGCTCATCGACTTTGACGTTGCCCACATTCGCTTGCCATACAACACCATCCTCGGGTACCCAGTCCTAGCCAAGTTCATGGCAATGACTCACCATGGCTACAATGTCCTCAAGATGCCAGGGAGCGGTGGAGTCATCACCGTACCCTGTGAGGAAAGGGACGCGGTGTGTTCACTTGAGCGTGCGTTCCAAGCCGTAGCAATCGAAGACCCAGATCACGGGAGCGGAAGACTTCCCAAGGCGACCCTTAAGAAGAAGAAGGCTTCGCCTGGCCCAAGCCATAAGGAGGCAGGCTCCTCTGGAGGCGTTGCGTCAGGATTTGCGCCCGTTCAGGGAGTGCCACCCTCTGTCGCATAGGAAAGCGCGCCCGGCGCCCACCTCAGGCAGGGCTCGGGGGCTCTTTCTTGGAGAGCCACCGACTTTTCCAAGGTCATGAGGGAGGCACTCGGGCACCACTTGGAGGGGTGCTTCCAGGCACGTTTCCGTCAGGAAGGTACGAGGCAAGGAAGACCAAACCATCAGGAGTTCATCGCAAGAAACACCCAGGAGCTACAGGAGTCGAGAGTCATGCGCGGCAGCCGCTGCTTACCCGCCGTGGCCCCACATCCAGGCGAGGATGGTGGGCTGCGCGTCTGCGTCGACGTGCCAGGGCTCAACCGAGCTATGTCTCAGGAGCACCTCTGGCCTTCGTGCGTGGGGTGTTGCGAGGGTCCACCTCACATCTTCATTCGCATGCCTTTCGGCCTCCCGAATGCGGTCGCCGCTCATCAGCGCCTGCTGAGGAGCATTCTGGAGGCTCAGGAGGTCAGGCATTGTGCGGTCCTGGTGGAGGTGCAGATGGCCCTCGAAGACCTACCCGTGCCCCCGGAGCCTCCCGAGGCTCCTGGGCCTGGGGGCTCGTGAGGGTCGACGTCTTCACCGCGCATCGCCCACTTCTTCGGCATCACTTCATCTTCAACAGCATCAGGTGACATCTTTCAAGTTCCATTTTTAGCTGGGAGAGCCCACAGGGCCGCGCCGCGTCATTCCCAGGTCATGTGGGTCCGTCCCAGCGGCATGTATCCGTTTTGCTTACGCTCTTTACCTACCTTGTTGGGGGCGCCCCTCGGGCTGCATCATCCCCAAGGTGCTCGGGCCTGGACTAGCGGCGTTTCCTTTTCCCGCATCTACTTGAAATGAATTTGCTCCTCCGCGCTTAATCTGGTTCCCATGATCGTCCTCTACTTCTTATCGCGGACTTCTCCGCTCTCATGCAAAGCGCTTGCACGTTAAAAGGGGGGTACCTGAGCATCGCGACTCATGGGCTCCTACTGGCTCTCCAGCCCTCACCCCCTGGCCTTGACCCACGGCATCGCGACCTGTCATACCAGCAGCGGCTAAGCTCGCTCGAGGGCCGGGACCTGAGGACGTAGAGCATTTGCATTCTAACCACCCTGCAAGAACACACCATTGATAAAGGCCTAGAGCCAGGCGCAACCCGCCTTGAGGTAGGGCCTCGTGAGTCCCGCGCTGGCTCACGAGTGCCCAGATACACCTCTCCTAGCCCTACCGTGCCGGCCACGTGTCAGGGCGGGGCTGTACACGCCCCGGGGGCTCCTCCCGGAGGGGAGCCCCCTCCCATGTACCAGTGGAAGCACCATGCTCCGTGCTGGCTGACGACACTGCCAAGGAGCGGCTATGCCCGTACACATACGAAAGCGCTATGCTCCGCGCTCATGATAAACAACTGAGGGCGGCCCACGGCCGTACCAACCTCAGGGAGCCTGGAGCTCAGTGTCTGGCACCATCACAACGCCTCCCTCGGGAGTGCCACGTGAGGGGGCTGGAAACGGGGGCTACGCCGGGGCCATGCCCGAGCGCACGCCACCGAGCCAGGTCCCTCGGACCTGGTCGTCGCGCGCCCCTCCCCGAGCGGAGCCAAGGTATGAAAACCCGTTTGAACATCAAGGGGGACTCCTGAGCATCGCGACTCAGGAGCCTAACTTGCCACGTAGCCCCTCACTCCTTAGTCCCGTCCTGGTTTCAGGTCGGGGCTAATGGCGGTTGAGGTATGCGTGGGGCTGGGCCTTGCCGACGCAGAACGACCAATCCACTCCTTTGCTCCCTGCTTCCCTACTTGTTGCTCGCGCGTCAAGGGGGACTCCTGAGCATCGCGACTCAGGAGCCTAACTTGCCACGTAGACCCTCACTCCTTAATCCCGTCCTGGTTTCCGGTCGGGGCTAACGGCGGTTGAGGTATGCGCGGGGCCGGGCCCTGCCGACGTAGAGCGCAAGCAAATAGGAGGGAAAATGCAAATTCCAGGGAATTTAAAGCAAATATTACAAGCCATAGAATGTTTCACGACGCCAAACACAAGTTTAAACGCCTCCGTGAGGCATGGTGCATGTTGCAGGAGTAAAAATAGGACAGAAGCCGCGAAGGGATCACTCTCCAGTGGCGCCGCCGCATGTGGTGGAGTCACACTGGGCGACTCCGTCTCCTGAGGCCGCGGAGCTGGCGGCACCGCGCCCGGGCAAGGTACTGAAGGCGCGGAACCTCCCCGGCAAAGCCTTGGCTCGGCCTTTCACGGTCTCAGCGGCAGCAGCGGCAAGGTCGCCACTCACGGGTTCCAGCAGGCTGTTGAAGTCGACGTTGGGGTCGCGCAGGTAGACGTGGCTGAGGACATGCGTCAGCGCTGCAGAACACAGGGCACGCGCCTCGGCCTCGGCCGTGGGGCCGAGGCCGTCTGCGACATCTTCAAGCGCAAGGACCAGGAAGGGAAGCAGCTCGGCGGGGCCGTCCTCCGCACCGGCCAACGGCTCCTCCAAGCCGCCCTCGTAAAGCGTCTTCAGCGCGGCGCGAGCTTTCTTCTCCAGCTGCGCGAAGGCCACCCGATCCTCGGCCAGCACCTTCGCCTTGGCATCTAGCTTGGTCCTCTCCGCCTTCAGCGACCGCTCCAGCGTCTCCAACCGGCCGCAGCGGTCATCAAGCTTGGCGCCCTGGTCCTTGACGACAGCCTCCTGAGCTTTCATCTCCTTCTCCTTCTCCTGGCGGCCGTGGACCTCCTTGGCGAGCTCATCGCGCAGGCCTTGCATCTCGACCTCCAGCGCCTTGCAGCGGCCCTGGGCAGCTGTGGCGTCGCCCAGGGCAGCGTCGCAAGCGGCCTTGGCTTGGCTGGCGGCCTGCTTCTCCCCATCGGAGGCCGACATGGCCTGGCTCAGCGCTACTCGGACGAAGGCGGCAGAACGGGCCCAGCCAGAAGCTAGCTCCAGGCGCCCAGCCACTAGGCGAGGGTCCGCGCTCAGAAGATCCTCCCGCAGCTGGCTCAGTTTGTTGGTGATCTGGTCCAGGACAGCGGCAGAGGGATCAGAAGAGACGGGAACCAGTGGAGTGGCCAGAGAGGACGGCAGCATGATCACAGCTTGGCAGGATGGAACCCCCTGGGCCTTGGCCACCCCGGCTACAGCATCGAGCGCAGCCGCCTCCAGGGTCAGCGGGGCCACGGGGGCTGACTCCTCGTCGAAGCGTCCCAGTTGGCCTCGCAAAGACGATCGGGCAGGGGAGGCGTGAGCCTCGCCGTCGCCTTCCCCAGCAGATGAAGGCGCCACCCCGGCAGATGGACTCTCCCCAAGCAGGGCCACAGAAGCCCCTCTCATCCTTTTCGCTGCAGGTGCCGGCCTGGCAAAAGAGTGCAGACATCAAGCCTCGGCACCAGAAACCAAGCAAAGCACGAATCGAGCACTTACTGGTCGTCGTTCACGGACTCAAGCAGCTTCCGGCCAAACTTGAAGCCTGAGAGCCTGCAGCTGGAGTCAGCCTTGGGAGGCCCGGAAGCAGAAGGCACGTCAGTAGGGCTGGAGCTGGCCTTAGACCACCCGGGGACCAGAGCAGACCCTGGGAGAACCGGCCCCGACCTTCCCTTCCTTGTGACCAAGGGAGAGTCCTCCCCTCCTCGCCTGGCTCAAGCCTCGTCGTCGTCCGACATGGAGCAGAGGGCCCGGGACCTGCGTCGAAGGAAGGACTCCCCCGACTCCTCGCCAGTCGCCTCAAAGTCAGACTCTTCCTCCTCCGCCTCTTCTTCCCTCTCACTCCCGCTGGACCTGCCGGAGGACACGTCCACCATCGCCAGCGCCGCCAGATCCTCGGGAGCTTCCGCAGGCACCAGCCCCTCACCATTGAAGGGGGGCATGGTATTCACCACCTGCTCCCAGTCGTCACGAAGGAACAGGGGGACGGGGGCACCCACCGGGCTCGCCACGTCTCCCCCAACCAAGGAATGGAGGGCCGCAACCAAATCCTCGTCGGTCAGGGCCTCAGAGCTTAGGCGCAGGGCGGCGTCCGCTTCCCCAAGCCTCCACAATGGGAGAGAGTGCTCCTGGAGTGGAGCCACCCGGTGCTCCAAGAACTCCCTCATGAATGTAGCCCCGGTCAGCTTTGCCGCCCCCAAGTTGCCTGGCCTCAGGTCCGTGTTCATCCTCTCCAGCATCGCCTTCGCACGGGGGTCGACGAGCTCCGCGCGGGACCACGCGTCAACGGCCTTGGGCTGCCCCGTAGGCAACACCAGTCGGGGGTGGAGGCGCCCGACGTCCACCATGACCCACTTGCTCCGGAAGCCTTCGATTCTCTTCCCAAGCTTCGAGATAGCATTGGAGTTGGAGTATGCGATAAGGCTCGTGCATGTGGAGACATGGGCACGAGAAACCCGGAGGGAAAAATAGTGGCGCAACAAGGCCGCCGAGGGCTTCACCCCAACATGAACCTCGCAATAGTAAGCGAAAATCACCAAGAGAAGAACAGAGTTGGGGTGGAGATGCAAAGCTTGCAAGTTGTATTGGCGGAGAACAGCAAAGAAGAACTCGGAGAAAGGAGGCACCAGACCGGCGATGATGGCGCTCAAAAAGAACGGATAGAAGGTGCTCCCCTTGCCCTCAGGCTGGTTGGAGACGGCCTTGAGCACAATCGCCCCCTTGCTGCCCTGCGCGACCTTCATTAGGCGCGTGAGGGCGAGGTTCTTCTCTGACAAGTTCGGGGGATCCAGAGCTGGCGAGTACAAGGCCTCGGTTAGGGACTTGCGAGGCGGCATGGCGTGCCGGATGGGAAGGATTGAGATAGATCTGGAGGATTTTGGGAGTAGGAAGGAGAAGAGCGAGAAAGGGGATCTGGGGCAAGGCGAACGACAACAAAGCAAGTAAGCCTAGCCCGGGCACCTCTTTGTCAGATGGACGGTTGCCGAGGCATCATGGGGAAGCGCAGACGCCCATGTCCAATCAATTGCCATGCGGCGCCCAATGCCGCAGGCAATTAGGGCCCGTGGCGCTTCGTGCTTGCCCCTTCGCTTCTCTGCTAAGCCAAGCCTAGGCGAGCCTTGGGCCCGGGGGCTACTGTCGACATTCTGGGAATGTGGGTCCCCAGACTTGCCTGCCTGCGGCTTGCGGCGTGGCTCGAGTGGGGGCCCAGTGCGGCCCAGCTTCATCGGCTCAAGCTCAAGACCCTTGCAAGGGGCCAAGCCTTGCAGGGCGGACGACAGGAGGCTTCCTCAGGAGCAGCCTCATCAGGCAGGCTCGCAAGGAGGCGGAGAGATCAAGGCAGGGGTGCCTCGCGAGGAGCCCGTGACGCAAGCCATGACGATCAAGATTAGGCGAGCGCCGGCCTGCGTAGTGTCCTTGTTTCCCCTTCGGTGCAAAGGGAGCAAGCGCATGCCAAGGCATCGGGCAAAGGTTACCATTCCGGTGCAACGAGACCAAGACCAGCAGAGAGGCAGGACGGAGGTCACCATGGAGCCCAAGACGGCGTCATCGCTAGTGCTTTTGGCAGCCGAAGACCACCTTTGGTTAGGATAACTTGTATTAGATGTTCCCCTTCACAATGGCCAATTGTTGGCGCCCTTCCCACTCATTATTTGGCAAGAGGACCACAGCCTCTATAAATAGGACTAACCACAATCGGGAAAGAAAGAGGAAGAAAGAGAGGAAAAGAGAGGGGGAAAGAGGAAAAAAGAGAAAAAGAGAGAAGAGAGAGAGAGATCCGGACCAAGTAGAACACACCGCACCAGCTCAAGAACACCTATCGCGAGGCCGTTCTTCCCCCTGTATTGTTCATCATGAGCCCCTGAGGCAATCCACCACACCACACACTGGAGTAGGGTATTACACCACATCGGTGGCCCGAACCAGTATAAACCTCGTGTCCCTTGAGTGTTCTTCTTTCCAGCCTAGATTTCTTGCGAGCCATAGAAGCGCGAGTCGGTAGGGGAAAGATCTCCGTGCGCACCCCAGAGTTCGAACCTTAAGGGTCTGCCGGAACCCAAAATCCGACAACCATGAACTTGGCTAGGGATGGGTACCCAAGGATGGCGTTGTATGGCAGGCGAATGTGGGCGACGTCGTAGTCGATGAGCTCGGTGTTGTAGTTGTTGCGCTGCCCGAAGGTGACTGGCAGGCGAACTTGCCCTATCGGAACAGTGGAACCATCAGTGACTCCTGAGAAAGGCTTGGTCGGCTGGAGCTGATCATACGGCACTTGGAGATTGTCGAACGTCTCGACGGACAGGACGTTGAGTCCTGCTCCGCCATCAACGAGGGTCCTGGTGACCTGCACATTGCTGATGACTTGGGAGCAAAGCATCGGGAGGACTCCGGCCGTCGCCGTGCACTTGAGCTGATCCACTAAGCTGAACATGATGGCGCACGCAGACCACCTGAGAGGGCGCGTGGCCTCAAGCTTGGGGAGGACTGCATTCACCTCGCGAGCAAACTGCTTGAAGATGCGCTGTGATGCTAGGGCCTGGGCGCCACCCAAGATACAAGCGATTGCGCGCGGCTCCTGGAAGCGCCCAGCCCCCTCGCCTTGATGTTGGTCTTCGTTATTTCTTGGTGGTGGCGGTAGAGGAGGGAGGCATGCGTTGCCGCGCGGGCGATCCTCACGAGGCTGATCCCTCCAGCCTCCCTCACGAGGCTGGTCCTGCCAGCCTCCCTCACTAGGTCGGTCACGCCACCCTTGGCGAGGGCCACGGTCTTCCAATCGTCCTTCACCTCTTCCTCCTCCTCGGCCATAGCCCCTGTCGTTACGCTCGGGGCGTCGGCCGATACGCCATCTCGCACGGCCCTGAGGTCTTGGCATTCGTTGGTGTTGTGGGTGTGGAGGTCGTGGTACACGCAGTATCGGCTACCTTTGGATGACTCAGGCTGATCCCAGCCTCGCTTGGTGTCTGGTTCTGCTGCGAGCACGGTAGCTCCCTTACGCTTCACGTCCTTGGCCTTGGGATTTTTATCTTCTGGGTCGGCAGCCGGGAGCTCAAGGAGGGAGAGGCATCCTTCCTCAGCCCTGGCGCACTTGGTCGCCAAGTTGAACAACACCAGGGATGTGCACAGGTCTTCATGGATTGACAGCTCCTCCTTCATCTTCATGTCGCGCACGCCATCGCAGAAGCTGAGATAATGGCTTCCTCAGTCACCCTGGGGATCTTGAGGCGAGCGTTGTTGAAGTGCTGGATGTATTTCTGCAGGGTTTCCCCTGGCTGTTGCTTGATGCGGCGCGGGTCGCTTATGGCCGGGGGCCGGTCGCGAGTGCCCTGGAAGTTGGCGATGAAGCGAGTGCGCATCTCGTCCCAGGAGGAGATCATGCTGGGAGCCAGGTTCAGGAGCCAGGTGCGGGCGCCGTCCTTGAGCGCCATGGGAAACCAGTTCGCCATGACCTTTTTGTCTCCGTTGGCAGCTTCGATGCCCAGCTCATAGAGTTGTAGGAATTCCACGGGGTCCGCCGTGCCATCGTAGCGAGGGGCAGATCAGGCTTTAACTTGCCTGGCCATGTGACGCCGCGTAGCTTGGGGGTGAAGGCGCGGTAGCCTGCTGTGGCCATCGGCGCCCTTTGCTGGTGATGGGCCTGCTCCTGGTGATTACCACACGTCGCCGCTTGGAGCAGCGCGGGGTCTCGGCATGGAGGCGTAGGGACGCGATCTTGGCGCGCTGGTGCTAGGAGCGCGCGAGCACCTTCTTGGGGACGAAGGATCTTTTGGCAGCTCCATTCTTGCCGCGCGGGCGCCGGACGTGGAGGGTCTCGCCCTGGGGCTGCGCGCCTTGGAGCTAGGGCGCCTTCTTGGGGAGGAGGTGGCGCAAGCGCCTCCTGATCGTCGCCCCCTGCGCGGAATGGAGGGTGAGGCAGCGAGAAGGATGGCAAAGGAGAGCCCCCTGCGGCGCTGACGAGCTTGGTGATGCAGGTGAGCCAGTCC
This sequence comes from Triticum urartu, assembly GCF_056163025.1. NCBI lineage: Eukaryota > Viridiplantae > Streptophyta > Magnoliopsida > Poales > Poaceae > Triticum > Triticum urartu. The sequence goes on along the minus strand of NC_141876.1, from coordinate 354,852,297 downwards.
TCGTAGAGGTCATCGACGGGGAAGTAGTGCAGGAGCTCTCTTGCCAGGAGCAGCGCGGCGTGCGTGTCCGTGGGGGCGCGACGGGCGTGGGACGAAGAACCGGCTGGATCCAGTGATGGGGTTGTGGTGCGGCCCTCCCGCCGCACCGAAGGATGCTGGGACGAGGCCTGCTGCTCGTTCCCCGCCAGGCCGGTGGCGGCAGGCGACGGGGAACGACGAGGGCGTCCATCGACGGGCGCTGTCTGGGCGACGCGGGTGGCGAGAGCAGCCCAACGCTCGGCGCGAGCCCGACGAGCGTCAACCATGGACACGACGGAAGATCACACGCGAACAGCGGAAGAAAGATTCCGGCACACCCCTACCTGGCGCGCCAAATGTCGGATTTTGGGTTCCGGCAGACCCTTAAGGTTCGAACTCTGGGGTGCGCACGTAGATCTTTCCCCTATCGACTCGCGCTTCTATGGCTCACAAGAAACCTAGGCAGGAAAGAAGAACACTCAAGGGACACGAGGTTTATACTGGTTCGGGCCACCGATGTGGTGTAATACCCTACTCCAGTGTGTGGTGTGGTGGATTGCCTCAGGGGCTGATGATGAACAATACAGGGGAAGAACGGCCTCATGAGAGGTGTTCTTGAGCTGGTGCGGTGTGTTCTACTTGGTCCGGATCTCTCTCTCTCTCTTCTCTCTTTTTCTCTTCTCCCTTTTTCTATTCGGGGGCTACTCCTATTTTATAGAGGCCCTGGTCCTCTTCCCAAATAATTAGCAGGAAGGGCGCCAACAATTGGCCATTTTGAAGGGGAACATCTAGTACAAGTTATCCTGACCAAAGGTGGTCTTCGGCTGCCAAAAGCACTAGTGATGACGCCGTCTTGGATTCCATGGTGACCTCCATCCTGCCGCTCTGCTGGTCTTGGTCTCGTTGCACCGGAATGGTAACCTTTGCCCGATGCCTTGGCCTACGCTTGCTCCCTTTGCACCGAAGGGGAAACAAGGACACTACACAGGCCGGCGCCCGCCTAATCTCGATCGTCATGGCTTGCATCACGGGCTCCTTGCGAGGCACCCCTGCCTTGATCTCTCCGCCTCCTTGCGAGCCTGCCTGATGAGGTTGCTCCTGAGGAAGCCTCCTGTTGTCCGCCCCGCAAGGCCTGGCCCCTTGCGAGGGTCTTGAGCATGAGCTAATGAAGCTGGGCCGCACTGGGCCCCCACTCGAGCCACGCCGCAGGCAGGCAAGTCTGGGGACCCCCGTTCCCAGAATGCCGACACGTACTGTATCCTGATAGAGCAGGTTGAGGCTGCTACCACCGTCCATTAGGACTCGTGTCATGTGAAATCCGTCGATGATTGGGTCGAGTACCAATGCGGCCAAACCGCCATGACGAATGCTAGTTGGATGATCACGACGATCAAAGGTGATCGGGACTGACGACCATAGGTTAAATTTTGGGGTGACTGGCTCTACCACATAAATGTCCCTGAGTGCGCGCTTGCGCTCTCTTTTGGGGATGTGTGTGGCGTATATCATGTTCACCGTTTTGACTTGAGGCTGGAATTTCTTCTGCCCCCCAGTGTTCGGCTGCCGGGGCTCCTCGTCTTCGTCATCGCTCCGCGATTCCCCTTCCTTTTTTACGCTATTTACCTTGCTGGCTTCCTTAAAGACCCGGCAATCTCTGTTAGTATGGTTGGCCGGTTTGTCTGGGGTGCCATGTATCTGGCACGGACGGTCGAGTATGCGGTCCGAGCTGGATGGTCCTCCGTTGTTCCTTTTATAGGGTTTCTTTTGCTGGCCGGACTTGGAGCCACTAAATCCGGCATGAATGGTACTGTCATCGGTGTTATCGCCATTCCTTCGGCGTTTGTGTCTGTTGCGCTGGAGCTTGTCGGTGCTATTTTTGGCCTCGGAGGGGCCTGTTTGGTTGACTGTGTTGGTACTGTGAGCCAACCAACTATCCTCTCCCGCACAAAAGCGGGTCATAAGTGCCGTGAGGGATGCCATGGATCTCGGCTTCTCCTAGCCGAGGTGGCGGGCAAACCATTCGTCCCGGATTCTATACGTAAAGGCCGCTAGGGCTTCAGCGTTCGGACAGTCGACGATCTGGTTCTTTTTGGTTAGGAATCTAGTCCAGAATTTTCTAGCTGATTCTCCAGATTGTTGAACTATGTGGCTTAAGTCATCGGCATAGGGTGGCTGGACATATGTACCTTGGAAGTTGTCGAGGAAGGCCCCTTCCATGTCTTCCCAGCCGTTGATGGGGTTCTCAGGCAGACTATTTAGCTAGTGTCGAGCTGGTCCTTTGAGCTTTAATGGGAGGTATTTGATGGCATGGAGGTCATCTCCTCGGGCCATATGTATGTGAGGAATGAAATCTTCGATGCATACTGCGGGGTCGGTTGTTCTGTTGTATGATTCAATATTGACAGCCTTGAACCCTTCAGGGAATCTCCAATGACGTCCGTCTGTGATTATCGGTCTGGGTGTGATTAAGTTTGTCACGTCCGAATAGGCACCTATCACCCCGAGTGTGGGAACGTCCTTGCGATCCGTATATAGATCTGGTGTGTCCTGCTCTATTGTCCAATTTCTTATGAAGATCGTGTGTATGGTCCCGAGCTGGTCTATCCCTGTTTTTGCGAGGCAGTTGAGCGGGCTGCTGTTCGGTCTGAGTTGCCGGTTTATCCCGACCGTGGGGTGCTCGGTCCGCATTGTACGAAGGAGGTCTGGGATTTTTTGCCTCCTCATCGAACTGAGGTAGCAGTCTGTGTTTTGGGTACCTCTTGGCTGCGCGCTTGAGGCCATATTCCTCAGTTGTCAGGACATCAGTCCATCTGTCGATGAGTAGGTCTTGTTGAGCTTGAAGCTGTTGTTGTTTATTTTTAAGGTTTTTGCAGTGGCTATGAGCTGAAGCTTAAAGCGCTCATGCTCAAGAGGATCCTCAGGCACGATGAATTCTTTGTTGCCAAGGCTTGTCTCCTCCTGGGAGGGTGGATGGTAACTATCATCCTCTAGGTCATCTTCTATGGCCTGTTCGTCAGTGTTGTCTTGCCTGCTGTCATGTTCCTGTTCGGATGTAGCCCCAGCGGGGTCTTCACTGTTTTTGGCGTCGCCTGGAGTACTATTTTCTCTGGTGCCAGTGTTGCCATCCTTTGAGCGACGGGGCTTAGGGCGGCGTTTGGGCCGCCGGCGCTTGGACTGTGTCTCAGAGGTTTTGTTCGCATCCGTCTCTGCTTTGTCGTTGCCGGATCCTTTAGGTGTATCAACCATGTACACGTCGTATGAAGAGGTGGTCGTCCAACGTCTAGTGAAAGGAGGATCTTGGCCTTACTCCTCATCGACATCGTCGTCCATACCGTCGATGTCTTCGGAACCATAGTCCAACACGTCGGTTAAGTCATCGATGGTGGCTATGAAGTGGGGAGCAAGATTTCCAATCATCCGTTTCTAGATCGAACCGGACATAGTTCGGCTGTGAGTCCTTCTCCAAGGACAAATTCTTTAAAGATTTTAGCACCTCGCCCCAAGGTGAGTGCTGGAAAACGTCAGCGGTGCTGAACTCGAAGATCGATAACCGATCTAGCTCGGTGTCCGCAGGCGTGCACAGTCCGGAACTTATAGCTGGAGACAAGTCCGGAGTTCCGTCAAGGCAAACATTGTAGGGTGTCAAGTCCATGTGTGAATCCAACACCGCGGACTCTGAGGCCTCGGATGGCCCGATCTGCTTCGGCTCTAAGGTCGTTGCAGCCGCAGGAACCATCCCCTGGGTGTGATCCGATGACGGATTTAAGTCACGTTCATCGGGATGAGGGGGAGCGATCGTCGCGGGCTCAAATCCCTCGAAGATTGAGTCTCCACAGATATCCGTGACGTAGTTCAAGCTTCCGAATCCAACCTGATGTCCAGGGACGTAGCTGTCGATCTGCTCCAGATGGCCGAGCGAGTTGGCCCGTAGTACCAAGCCACCGGATATGAAGATCTGTCTAGGGAGGAAGATTCCTCCTTGGACAGTGTCATTATTGACGATTGAAGGGGCCATCGAACCTTTTGTCGGCGGCATAGTGGAACTCTCAATGAAAGCACCAATGTTGGTGTCAAAACCGGCGGATCTCGGGTAGGGGGTCCCGAACTGTGCGTCTTGGATCGATGGTAACAGGAGACGTGGGACACAATGTTTACCCAGGTTCGGGCGCTCCCTATGGAGGTAAAACCCTACGTCCTTCTTCATTGATATTGATGAATATGAGTGTTACAAGAGTGAATCTACCATGAGATCGTAATGGCTAAACCCTAGAAGTCTAGCCTATGTGGGTATGGTAATGAGTATATGTGTGGTCCTTTCAGGACTATCCCCTTCGGTTTAAATAGACACCGAGGGGATCTAGGGTTTACATGGAGTCGCTTACATAAGAAGGAATCTTCGATCGCTAAGCTTGCCTTCCACGCTAAGTAGAGTCCAATCTGGACATGATGCAGTCTTCAGCCTTCATGTCTTCACAGCCCATCAGTACGGCCCAAAGGATAATAGGCCAGACGCCCGAGGACCCCTTAGTCCAGGACTCCCTCAGACACCTCTTCCCATTGCAAGATAAATAGATAAAGTTGGCCAAACAAAACCCAAATATCGGAGAAGAAAGACGAGGCTATAAGAGATCATGCATAAAAGAGATCAAAGAAACTCAAATACTTTCATGGATATAAAAAAGATAGATCTGATCATAAACTCAAAGTTCATCGATCCCAACAAACACACCGCAAAAGAGTTACATCATATGGATCCCCAATAGACCATTGTGTTGAGAATCAAGAGAGCGACATGATGCCATCTAGATACTAACTACAGACCCAATGGTCTACAAAGAACTACTCACGCATCATCGGAGAGGCACCAATGGAAGTGGGGAACCCCTCCGTGATGGTGTCTAGATTGGATTCGGTGGTTTTGAACTCTGCGGCGGCTGGATGAATATTTCATTGACTCCCCTAGGGTTTTGGGAATATTGGGGTATTTATAGAGCAAAGAGGCAGTCCGGGGGCACCTGAGGTCGTCACAACCCACTAGGGCACGCCTGGGCCTCCTGGCGCTCCCTGGTGGGTTGTCCCCTCCTCGGGACTCCCCCCAGGTGCAACCAGGGCCCAACATCTTCCTTTCGGTCCATAAAAAATCTCTGTCAAGTTTCGTGGCATTTGGACTCCATTTGATATTGATTTTCCACGATGTAAAAAACATGGAAAAAACAACAACTGGCACTTGGCACTATTTCAATAGGTTAGTACCAAAAAATGATATAAAATGACTATAAAATGATTATAAAACATCCAAGATTGATAATAAAGCAGCATGGAACAATCAAAAAATTTAGATTCATTGGAGACGTATCAGCATCCCCAAGCTTAACACCTACTCGTCCTCGAGTAGGTGATGAGTAGGTAAGTGATAAAAACAGAATTTTTTATGTGGACTGTTGTTCATCATGTCATATCATATTCTTTTCTTTATAGCATGGACATTTGGACTTTTATGTGATTCAAAGCAATAGTATAGTTTTGACATAATAATTTAGATACTCAAGCATATCAACAAGCAACCATGTCTTTCAAAATTTCAACGCTAAAATAAGTTATCCATAGCCCATCATGCTCAAACATTGACACATTCATGAAACACATTAACTACACCCAATACTTAAGCATGATCATGTTGCCTCCTAGTTGGTGCTTTTATAAGAGAAGATGGAGACCCAAAATAAAAATTGCATAAAGTAAAAGAAGGGACCTTCACAAAGGGAAGTAGGGATTTGTAGAGGTACCAGAGCTCAAAGCGAAAAACTTAGAGATAAAAACATTATGGGAGGTGTACCCATCCCACCAACAAAAACGACTTAGAGTTCCCAATACTTTCCATGCATAGATATATCATAGGCGGTTCCCAAACAGAAAATAAAGTGTATTCCTTTTTCCACCATAACTTTCACTTTCCATGGCTAACCGTATCCACGGGTGCCCTCCATACCAGCACTTTCCGTGGAATTTATTATTTGACAACATAAAGTAAATTCATTTGTTTTTGCATTTCGGGACTGGGCATCCCTAATACCTTTGCCTTACTCTCGTGCAATGACAAGTGAATAAACACTCATCTTGAGAATAACACATCTAGCATGGAAAATATTAGCCACCCCTCACCGCTCTGCGAGCGAAAGAAACACACAAAATAGAAGTTTATTTTGAAAATTAGAGATGGCACATGCAAATTTGCTTAGAACGGCAAAAGAATACCGCATATAGGTAGATATAGTGGACTCATGTGGCAAAACTGGTTTAAAGGATTTTGGATGCACAAGTAGCGGTCATACTTAGTGCAAAATGAAGGCTAGCAAAAGATTGGGAAGCGACCAACCAAGAAACGAATAATCGCATAAGCAAGCATTAAGCATAATTAACACTGAATAATGCAGCACAAGTAGGATATAATTTCATTCCATGATTATTGACTTCTGTGCATGCATAGGGAATCACAAACCTTAACACCAATATTCTTACTAAAGCATAATTACTCATCAAGATGACTCACATATCACATCATCATATCTTAAAACTATTACTAAGAATCAAGTTTATTTTGTCCAATGATTTTCATGACATTTTTTCTTTCCTTTATCCTTCTTGGATATCTATCACTTTGGGACTAATTTTCATGTGTTGCTTTTCATAAGATCAAACAAATATAAGTGAAGATCATGAGCATAACAAATTTTCTTTCTCTCAAAATAATTTAAGTGAAGCAAGTGAGAATTTCTTCAAAAGTTTACTAACTCTCAAATAAATCTAAGTGAATCAAGAGAGAATTTCTTCAAAAGTAACAAAGCACACCGTGCTCAAAAAGATATAAGTGAAGCACTAGAGCAAGTCCATTGCTCACAAAAAAATTTAAGTGAAGCATAGAGAGTAATTCTAACAAGTCATGAAATAATTTTGGCTCTCTCAAATATGTGTGTACAGCAAGGATTGAAGACTTAAAACACAAAATAAAACAAGAAAATACACATATCATATAAGACGCTCCAAGCAAAACACATATCATGTGACGAATAAAATATAGTGTTGAGTAAAATACCGATAGTTGTTGGAAGAAAGCAGGGATGGCACTCAGGGGCATCCCCAAGCTTAGTTGGTTGCTCATTCTTGGATAATAGCTTGGGATGTTGGGGCATCCCCAAGCTTAGGCTCTTACATCCTTCCTTCATCCATCGTAAGATAACCCAAAACTTGAAAACTTCAATCACACAAAACTCAACAAAGCCTTTGTGAGATCCGTTAGTATAAGAATAATAAATCACTACTATAAGTGTTGTATCAAACCAATTCATATTTTGTTTTTGTATTATATCTACTGTATTCCAACTTTTCTATAGCAAAAACTCATCAAATAAGACCATAGAGAGCCATCAAACTAAGTACACAACCCAAAGAAAACAAAATCTGTCAAAACAGAATAGTCTGTAGCAATCTGACTATTTCGAATACTTCTGTAACTCAAAAAACTCTGAAAAATTAGGACAACCTGAGAAATTTGTATGTTGATCTACTGAAATTGGAATGTGTATTTTATCTCTCTCTGGTAAAAAAATAAAATTAATTTCGTGAGTGCAAAACTTTCTGTTTTTTCAGCAAGATCAAACAACTATTGCCCAAGAAGATCCTAAAGGCTTTACTTGGCACAAACACTAAATTAAACACACAAAAAACAATCATAACAGTAGCATAATTGTGCTAACACACAAGAACAGGAAGCAAAAAGCAAAAATAAATTTTATTCATTGGGTTGCCTCCCAACAAGAGCTATAGTTTTACGCCCTTAGCTAGGCATAAAGCAAGGATCTAAGTTTTGTCTTCCGAAGTTTTGGCAATTTTTGTAAGGGTTTTCTCAAACCCGGGAGGCTCTTTACGCTTCCCTAAATTCTCTGGAAAATAAACCATCTTAAGATCCAAGATATCCAATCGCTTATTACAAAGAGTAATCAAGGCATTCATGTGATTGATACTACCAATGAGGTGTCTGAGGGGTTTATTATATTTTTGTACTTCAACCATATGCTTATGAAAATCACCAAGTTTGTCCAACATTTGAGCTCCCTCGGGGGTAAAACGATACCCCTTCTTTTGAGGTGGAATTCCCAGAATTCCCTTTAAGATTTCATAGGCAGCATTGGCATCAAGATTAATGAAGTTTCCTTTAGCGGCAAAATCGAGAAGTTTTCTATGATGCAAAGCCAACCCTATGTAAAAATTTCGAAGCAAAACATTAGTATCCCCCTTTAAGTTGGAAATACAATACGATTCCATAAGCCTATACCAGGCATCTTTCAAGTTTTCTCCTTATCCTAGCTTGAAGTAAAGGACTTCAAAATCTAGTGACAAAGGACGAGTAGGGATGCTAGCCATCGATGCTAGAAAGCAAGAGAACGGCAAACGGAAAAAGAGAGGCGAATAAAATGGCAAATTTTTGTGAAGTAGGGAGAGGAAAGCGAGAGGCAAATGGAAAATAATGTAAATTGCAAGGAGATGAGATTTGTGATTAGGAACCTGGTTATGATGAAGATCCTCCCTGGGAATGGTGCCAAAAATTCCTTTTGATGTCGCTTGAAGCTATGTCAGTTTTTCCACAAAGAGGAAGGGATGATGCAGCATGACGGCGGTAGGTATTTCCCTTAGATATGAAACCAAGGTTATCGAACCAGTAGGAGAACCAAGAAACACAACGTAAACAGCCCCTGCACACAAATAGCAACCACTCGCATCCCGACGTGTTAAAGGGGTTGTCAATCCCTCCCCGACAATGATGCTAGAAATTCCTTTTGATGTCGCTTGAAGCTACGTCAGTTCTTTTCCCAAAGAGGAAGGGATGATGCAGCACAGCGGCGGTAGGTATTTCCCTTAGATATGAAACCAAGGTTATCGGATGTGACACTCCAAAAATTTTAATTGGTTTTCATCAAAAACTTTGTTGGATTTTTTTTAAAGAGGGCATTTACAATTTCTTTTCCAGAAATCCTTCCTCTTAAAAACTTCCTTTTTCTTTGGCAAGGATTTTATTTTTCTTCAAACTATGGTGTTTGATCTTTTGAAACTTCTTCTCTGTTGGTTCCCTCTCAAATTATTTTGGGAGTTAAAATTTTTTTTAAAGAAACTCTATGAAAATTTGGGATTTTCATATCTTGGGAACCACCCATGACTTTGTATTTGGCCCATGTGGTAAAACCACTCCAAAACCTCCCCTCCTCCTTGTAATCAACCTAAGTTCTCTGTCCCTACTAATCCAAGCAAGTTTTGGATTTTATTCTAATTATTTTCCCCTCACATCATTTCTGCCAATTATTTTGAGCTTAAGTGATTTTCAAAGCAAGTACCCTTTTGCATTTGAGTTTTGACCTCAAACCAACTCTCCTGGATAGTCCTTTGTACCCACAACCCAGAACCATCTTGATCCACTCCTCCTCTTTTCAAATTTTTCAAATTTCAGTCTCTGCAAGTTTGGACCAGATTTGCCAAATTTGGTGAAATTCATATCTACACTTCTCCAAAAATTCCACCAAAATTCAGGCAGCCTACTGGAGCAATGTGTAGCCACTCCACCAAAAATCAGCTCAAGGAAAAATCCCCAGAGGCCAAATTCATTCTGTCGAACACTTGGCGTGCACTGTTGCTGTTCATATTCAGAAAAATTCAGAGTTCAGTGTCGATCTTCGTCAGAAGTTCAGTCACATGCTCACAGTGCCCTTGGCACGTTCCTCGCCGCCCTTTCTCCCTGGCCAGCACCCCCGCATGCGCGCTTGGCGTCTTCCTGGCGTCGGTGGCGCCCTGAGCCGCCCGCGCCGGCGTGTCTTGCGGCGGCCGGACCACCGTAGCGGCTGACAGGGAACAGAACGGTGGCTCAACGCCGTTCGGCGCCGCCCAACGCTCCTCTGCTCTCCGTGTGGCTCATGCATGCCAGCACATGCCTGTGGCACTGTCGCCGTGGCCCGGCAAGCACGGAACGTGCTCCCTGCCGCCGATGGGCCCGCGCCGCCCCGTTCTGTCGAGCTCGCCCATAGCACCAAATCCAAGCCTGGTTAGCACCTAAATGGAACCAGTAGACCTCCACGATGACGCTCAACCCCCAAATCTCCCCCGACCAAGCACTGCGCCGCCGTAACCTTCACCGGAGATCCCCGTTCCCGGCCACCGCCTCGGATCGCCTATAAAAAGGACCCCGAGCTCGCTCACGAGCCCCACACCTTCACTGCACCTCTCCATGACCCTGCCAGGCCACCAGGAGGACCTCAAGGAGGTCTCCTCCCCCGACTCCTGCCGCCCCGTTCCGCCTCGGCCTCCACCTCGATTCGCTCCGGTGAGGCTGTCTCCAGCGCCCAAACCCCGTCCGTTACCCCCTCTAACTACCAGAAGTCTAACCCCCTCCTCAATTTGGCCTTCGCAGCTCTCTCCGACGAGTCCCACGACCACCCGAACCGCCGTCCGCCGGAGCAAGGCTCGCCGTCGACGTGGTGCTCGCCGACCGCCACCACCACCAGCAACCGACGCGGAAGGGCGCCCTGAACACGGGGGTACCCTCCGATCTCCCTGCCTCGCCGTGGATCGCCGCCGGCGACCACCGCGGCTCTCGGGCGCCGACGAGCTTCGTCCCCCGTTTGAAAGTTTAAACCTGACGAGTGGGACCCGCCCGTCAGCCTCTCAGATCCTTTTAAACGAATCGTTTTCTGAAAACGCCTTTGGGCAAAATACGCTTTCCCCTCTGGGCTGGCGTATTAAAGACTGGAACGTTTTCTGTTTTTATAAGCTAGCCCCTGGAAACCTTCTATTTCATTACAGATGAGTCCCTGGACAAAAACCTTTATAACTTTTAAACAGAAAAGTATTTTTGATTGATTCTTTTTCTGTCCTCTTTAAAATTTTGTCTAGTTTTTTATCAGATTTATTTGAAAAATATTTGGAATACTTTTTGTTCACCTCTTGGTATTTACGATAGCGCATATATTTTCTTTATACCGTAGACACCGAAGGAGGTGACGGAGCCGCAAACTTCACCGAGCTAGGCTCCGACTACTCCGAACCAGGCAAGCATGTTTGAACTTTTGATATGATTAGTGTCTTGGCATGTTTTGCATTTAGTTAGTCTCATGGCATGTTGTTGAGCATACCGATGAACGTTATTTCCATGCATTGTTGAGGTAAGTGAGTTCGATGATCCATAAGTGGATGGATGTGAGTATGAATGGCCATGTGTTGGCATGAGGATGGGTAAGATGGCAGTGTTGTAGCATGCCAGTCTTATGCCAGGCTATATGACTACAATGTCAAACCGTATCGGTCCAGTTCCTCCCATTTCCTTCCCTGTACTACCACATGTTTTCCACAAGGAATATGGCGTAGTAAGTTGTAAACCGCTTACCTGGTACACACCAAAAAGGAGAGGCCGTGATGATGGTTCCATGGCCCTGGATTAAAGCCAGTCATTCAGTCAGGGGGCATGGGTGTTTCCAGTTGGGACCGAGAGGGGGGCACCCCTTAGAGCGCGCGTATATAAATTTGATCCCATGCTATTCGAGATTGTGATCTCCCCGTCTCAAAAGTTTTTCTTGGACGATGTCTAGGGTGATTCCTAGTATCGAGAGGTTGGATGGGTGTGTACTGGTTAGCTGTGTTTACTTCCGAAATACCGTAAACAGAACTAGTCCTTCATGACTACGGAAATCCGTTGGCTATGGGAAATTTTTGTACAAACTCTGCAGAGTCATATATTCCTTGAATCATCTATTCCATGTCCAAGTTCAGTATTATCTTATCCTGACAAGTGCCAGTTTTGATGATAGAGACTCCGGTGAATCGCATGAGTGCTAAGTCCGGTTAAATGATTATTCCTGTGGATGGACTAACCCGTTTATTTTCATGAATTAAATATTTATTATGAGCATTACTTCCTTGTGAATAAAAGCCCCTTTATGTGGTGTCTCTAAAACGCCCGACTATGGCATATATTTTAAAGCCCTTTCTATGATGTCGCCCCGACGTCCGACTGTGGCATTTCTTTTAAAGCCCTTTATGTGGTGTCGCTAAGACGCCCAACTGTGGCATTTCTTTTAAAGCCCTTTCTGTGATGTCGCCCCGACATCCGACTGTGGCATTTCTTTTAAAGCCCTTTATGTGGCGTCGCTAAGACGCCCGACTATGGCATTTCTTTTAAAGACCTTTCTGTGATGTCGCCCCGACGTCCGACTGTGGCATTTCTTTTATAGCCCTTTATGTGGTGTCGCTAAGACGCTCGACTGTGGCATTTCTTTTAAAGCTCTTTATGTGGTGTCGCTAAGATGCCCGACTGTGGCATCATTTCCTTATATTTATTTGTTCACCTTTCGAGGCGTCGCTTCAGACACCCAATCGGTTTTCATTTATGTTTTGTTGGGATTTCAGGCGGACTACCGCCGTTTCCCTTTTACTTACTTCGTTATGCTAATTTTTAAATGTACATTGGTGAATTAATCATGACGCATTCATGCATGCATTTGTTATATCTTACGTCCGAACTGTCTTGCGAGTACTTTCAAAGTACTCACTGGCTTGTTGATTTGGCCAGATGCTGACGAAGGCGATCTCATGGATGAAGAATTTGATAGCAAGTCCGACGCCTAGAGGAGTCCCAGTCAGTCTCGTGCGACCCTGGATTTGGTCACTGTATTATATCCGCTTCCGCTACCAAATAAATTCATCGAGCCTCACCTCGACGCTCGATGAGATGACAGTTTTAGTGTCTTGTATCTCTCTCCCCGCTGTGTTTTTCCACCACCGCCCTATCCTCGAGTCAGTAGTATGCCTCCACACCACTGTGTCATGTCCGCCATTATGTATAATTATTGGCATGCTTGTAATGATTTGGTTGAGCAACCGTAGTTCGACCCTGTAATATATTTTATGCTACTGGCTTATTGTATTAAGAATTTGTCTACCAGTGAGGAGGATTTCTCTCATACTAGACTCAAAAGATTGGTTTCTCAATAAATATTTTTATTGGAAAACCGGTCGTGACAAGCTTGGTATCAGAGCCAGGCTGACTGTAGGAAGCCACTAGGAGCGATCGCTAATTGGTTATTAGCATGATTGAGCCATTTCATATTTTCTTGCAATTGTAGTTATTTTCTGTTAGTCAGCATAAATTTATGATCTGACCATGCAGAATTTTTGCCTACTTTTGTAGATGGCCGACAACAGCTGCGAGTCTCAGACCTTTGCCAACGTGCCCGATGGGTTCGTCAAGCTTCTTTCCTTCATCGTTCAAGTCGCGATGGGGCCATCTGTGCGCCCAGTCTTCACACTCTGCCAGCACCGAGTCAACGACAGTCTGACCATGCACCAGGCCGCGGTGCAGTTCAAGGGAGGGTGTGGTGAGTTACGCCGCTTCCGGTTCTTGGGAAGAGCCATGCCTACGGAGAGGCATGCTATGCAGATGGCAGCCCGCGAGGCGATAGCTCGTCTCAGGGATGTCCTCCCCGTGATGAAGACTCGTCGTTACCGTTATCTTCCATGCCATGTGCCTTACACCTGTCACTACGCATTCTCCTGCCCCAGAAGAGAACGAGACGAGGCTTTTGAGATGCTCATTGAGTATCTCCGGGCCCTGGAGGCAGCCTTCGACAACCTGGTGGACGACTTCGTGGCTGCCCGCATGGACTCAGTTCACGGCTGTGCTGCCAACAGGAGGGAGCTCCTACCCATCGCACCGCCACTGACTTTGGTCTCGTCCTCAGCATCTTATGCACCTACTCGTCGCCTGCCTTCTACCGAAGAGTTCAACCAAGTTATTGCACCCACTCCAGCGCGCACTGCACCACCCTGCGCGCCCACTCCTGTTCGTGTTGTTCCGCCCCTGGCACCCGCTCCATCTACTCAGCGCAACACTACACGTATGGAGCCTATTAGCGAGGAGGAAGTCGAGTCCCCAGCCTCGCTACGCCTCACCCTCGGCAGGGCAAAGGAGATCGTCAACATCTCCGCCTGAGTACGCTTAGCCGCCATGCAATGTACCGCTTTGTATGATATGTTTATATGTACATAGGTTGTGAGAAGTAGCTTGTTTGCGCATCATGTAGGATCTGGAGGAGTGCACTAGCCTAAATAACATGTCAGGATTATGTACGCATATCCTGAGTGATGTATTGCATAATTACCGCTCGCGTGTAAGATATGTAATGAGCAGTCCTTCTCCGTGCGCAAATTGATTTGTTTTTCTTAAGTAAGCTTGGTTATTTAATTTGCCAGCTTTATGCATTTATGGAATTGTTTTTGCGACTCTTTTCGCTTTTCTTATGGGTTTTACAAAATATATCCCCAGAGTGAAAAAATGTCTCGTCCTTGGACTCGTTCCATGCCAACTCCACCAGAGGAAAATTATGATACACAACCCAGCAACAAGTTCACACAAGGACAGTCAAGCCAACAGGGCAATGAATTGGCACTTCCACAAATGTGCCGCCTTTATGAGCAGAGTCAGCAACAACATCGGGAAATGATGAACCAAGTCATCAACATGGGAAATCACCATGGACAGTATCAACAGCATTCCAAGTTATCTGAGCTACAGAAGACACGTCCCCAAACATTTTCTCATACTGACAAACCTCTTGAAGCCGAGGATTGGCTTCAAGATATAGAGAGAAAATTAATAATTGCAAAATGTTCAGATCTCGAGAAAGTACTATATGCTCCGCACTATCTCACAGGAGCAGCTGCATGATGGTGGGAGAATTTTCTGCACATGCACCCCAACGAAAATGATATAACCTGGGATGATTTCAAGGAAGGTTTCCATGGTGCACACATTCTCAAGAGTATTATGAAAATCAAGAAGAGAGAGTTCGATGACCTCAAACAAAGGAACATGACAGTGTCAGAATACAACGGTCAATTTACTCTATTGTCCCGCTACGCCAACGAAGAACGTATGACTGAAAGCAAGAAGATGGAGAAATTCCTTGACGGTCTAGCGCCCGCACTTAAATGCCAACTGGTCCTTCACACTTTTCCAGATTTTAAGACACTAGTGGACAAAGCTATTACTCTGGAAAATGAGAGACGTAGCTTGGAGGATTTACGCAAGCGAAAAAGAGACGAGACTACTCTTGCGCGCAACCACCGAAGCAGGACAGATTTCCAGAAAGGTGGGACACACAAACCTACGACAAACATCTCACGCCCAACCAAGAATTTCCATGCAAGGGACAAAGAGTTCACATATCGCCCAGGCGTTACTTGCTACGCTTGTGGAGAAGAAGGGCACTACGCCAAACAGTGCCCCAGGCCAAGGAACTCGACCCCGAAGCCAAACAATGGTGGAAATAATTCGGCGCCCAAGCGCAACAATTTCAACCCCAACAACAACCACAGGAAGGGTCATCTAAACCACGTGACCAAAGAAGAAGCACAAAACGCTCCAGATATCGTACTCGGTACATTTCCTGTCAACACAATACCTGCAACGGTTTTGTTTGATTCTGGAGCTTCTCACTCATTCATTTCGAAAAGTTTTGCTTTGCAAAATAATTTTTCGATGTTTCCCTTGGAAAAATCCATGATCATCAAGTCCCCTGGGATTCAGCAAGTTACTCAGAATTACTATCAGAATGTGGTTATTAAGTTCGAAGGATTGAAATTTTACGCCAATCTTATTGTGTTGGAAAATAAAGGACTGGATGTCATCCTAGGGATGGACTGGTTAACCACCAACAAAGGTTTTATTGACTGTTTCAACCGGACCGTAATTCTCATGCACCACCACGGGAAGACAATAAAAGTATCAGCCAAGGAAAGAAAAATACCCTGGCAGCCGAGATTGAATAAGGTGGACGTTTCTGAGTTAAGCAAGGTTCCAGTGGTATGTGAATTTCCAGATGTATTTCCCGAAGAACTACCAGGCATGCCACCAGATCGAGAAATAGAATTCAGCATTGAGCTAGCACCAGGAACCACCCCCATATACAAGAAACCATACAGAATGGCACCATCCGAGTTGATTGAGTTGAAGAAACAAATAAACTAATTACTGGACAAGGGATACATTCGAGCCAGTTCCTCACCTTGGGGATCACCAATTTTATTTGCCAAAAAGAAGGATGGAACACTAAGATTGTGCATAGACTACCGAGCACTTAACATGGTCACAGTCAAGAACAAATACCCGATGCCACGAATAAATGATTTGTTTGATCAGCTCGCTCAGGCCAAGGTATTCTCAAAGATTGACTTAAGGTCAGGATACCATCAATTAAAAGTGCGAACAGAAGATATCCCCAAAACAGCCTTCACCTCCAGATATGGACTATATGAGTTCACAGTTATGCCTTTTGGATTAACAAACGCCCCCGCATATTTTGTTCACCTCATGAACAAAGTATTTATGAAGTTTATGGACAAGTTCGTTGTGGTATTTATCGATGATATTCTGATATACTCCAAAACACCAGAAGAGCACGCGGAACATCTTAGGATTGTGCTAGGAGAACTCAGGAAACACAAATTGTATGCCAAGTTCAGCAAGTGCGAATTTTGGCTAAGACAAGTAGGCTTTCTAGGCCACGTGCTGACCCAAGACGGTATCGCAGTGGACCCAGAGAAAGTCAGGGCCATACTTGACTGGAAGGCACCAGCCAGCGTAACGGACGTACGAAGTTTCTTGGGAATGGCAGGATATTGCCGCAGATTTATTGAAGGATTCTCCACCCTAGCCAAGCCAATGACGCAGTTGCTCAAGAAGGACAAGAAGTTTGAATGGACAGAAGCCTGCGAGAAAAGTTTCCAAGAGCTAAAACGGAAATTAATGACAACACCAGTATTAATTGTGTCAGACATACACAAGAATTTTGAGGTGTACTGTGACGCATCCCGAAAAGGTCTCGGGTGCGTGTTGATGCAAGAAGGCAAGGTTGTCGCATACGCTTCACGACAACTCCACAAGCATGAGGAAAATTATCCCACTCATGACTTAGAAATGGCAGCAGTCATTCATGCACTTAAGGAATGGAGACATTTCTTACTTGGGAATCGATGTGAAATATACACGGACCATAAAAGTCTCAAATATATTTTCACACAGCCAGAACTAAACTTACGGCAACGACGCTGGTTGGAATTGGTAAAGGATTATGATGTTGGTATCCACTATCATCCAGGGAAAGCAAATGTAGTGGCCGATGCTCTTAGTCGGAACCCCAGCTCCGACGAAAACAGTCTGCAAAGCTTGAGACCTGAATTCCAACAAGAATTTGCCAAACTCAACTTGTTAATGATCGCGGAAGGCACCATATCAAACTTGGAAATAAAGCCCGACCTTGTGGAGAGAATTAAAGAAGCTCAGCCTGGTCACCCCAGCATTGAAGGAATTAAAAGAAAGGTGAGTATGGGCAAGGCCTCGGAGTTTGTCATAGGCGATGATGGAATATTACGGTACGGGGACAGACTCTGCGTGCCAAACATAGAGGACCTCAGACAGCAAATCCTAGCTGAAGCACACACCACTCCATATTCAATCCACCCTGGAGGAACCAAAATGTATAAGGATATTCAGGAAAGATTTTGGTGGCACGGTATGAAGAGGGACATAGCCACATTCGTTGCATGTTGCGATTCTTGTCAACCCATAAAAGTTGAGCATCAAAAACCAGCCGGACTACTACAACCAAACAAAATACCTGAGTGGAAATGGGATGAAATAGGGATGGATTTTATTGTCGGACTACCACGGTCACGACACGGGAATGATGCCATATGGGTCATCACCGATAGATTAACCAAGGTGGCACATTTCATTCCAGTAAAGACAACCTACAACACTCAGAAGCTTGCCAGGATTTATCTCTCCCATATAGTTTGTCTACATGGAGTCCCGAAGACGATAATATCCGACAGAGGCACTCAATTTTTCTCGAGATTCTGGGATCATTTACAACAGGCTCTAGGAACTCAATTGGCCTTCAGTAGGGCCTACCATCCCCAGACTGATGGACAGACTGAACGCGTAAACCAAATTTTAGAAGACATGCTGAGAGCATGTGTCCTCACCTATGGAACCAGTTGGGAAGAAAGTCTGCCATATGCCGAGTTCGCATACAACAACAGCTACCAGGCCAGCCTGCAAATGGCACCTTTTGAAGCCCTATACGGACGGAGATGTCGTACCCCGCTAAATTGGTCAGAGACCGGAGACAGCCGTATCTTCGGCCCAGACAAGCTCAAAGAAGCCGAGGAAAAAGTCAAGCTAATCAGGGACCGACTCAAGACCGCTCAAAGCCGACAGAAGAGTTATTACGATCAGAAACATCGTGGGGTCAATTTTGAACCCGGTGAATTTGTGTACCTACGAGTATCACCTATGAGGGGACTGCAACGGTTTAAGATTAAAGGGAAGTTAGCACCAAGATTCATTGGACCATTCTGCATAGTGGCACGAAGAGGCACTATAGCCTACCAGCTAGACTTACCCGAAGACTTGTCCGACATTCACGACGTGTTCCACGTCTCTCAATTAAGGAAGCGCGTAAGCAAACCAGAGAAGCAAGTATCCCATGAGAACATTGACGTGCAGCCAGACCTCACATATTGGGAACGCCCCGTAAAAATATTAGAGGAGTCTGAAAGGAGGACCCGACAGAAGGCCATCAAATTCTTCAGAGTTCAGTGGAGCAATCACACCGACAGTGAAGCAACTTGGGAAAGAGAGGATTTTCTTCGGACAGAGCATCCACACTTATTTGAGGAACAGCTGAAATCTCGGGGACGAGATTTTTCCTAAGGGGGTAGGTGTTGTGACACTCCAAAAATTTTAATTGGTTTTCATCAAAAACTTTGTTGGATTTTTTTTAAAGAGGGCATTTAAAATTTCTTTTCCAGAAATCCTTCCTCTTAAAAACTTCCTTTTTCTTTGGCAAGGATTTTATTTTTCTTCAAACTATGGTGTTTGATCTTTTGAAACTTCTTCTCTGTTGGTTCCCTCTCAAATTATTTTGGGAGTTTAAATTTTTTTTTAAAAAAGAAACTTTATGAAAATTTGGGATTTTCATATCTTGGGAACCACCCATGACTTTGTATTTGGCCCATGTGGTAAAACCCCTCCAAAACCTCCCCTCCTCCTTGTAATCAACCTAAGTTCTCTGTCCCTACTAATCCAAGCAAGTTTTGGATTTTATTCTAATTATTTTCCCCTCACATCATTTCTGCTAATTATTTTGAGCTTAAGTGATTTTCAAAGCAAGTACCCTTTTGCATTTGAGTTTTGACCTCAAACCAACTCTCCTGGATAGTCCTTTGTACCCACAACCCAGAACCATCTTGATCCACTCCTCCTCTCTTCAAAATTTTCAAATTTCAGTCTCTGCAAGTTTGGACCAGATTTGCCAAATTTGGTGAAATTCATATCTACACTTCTCCAAAAATTCCACCAAAATTCAGGCAGCCTACTAGAGCAATGAGTAGCTACTCCACCAAAAATCAGCTCAAGGAAAAATCCCCAGAGGCCAAATTCATTCTGCCGAACACTTGGCGTGCACTGTTGCTGTTCATATTCGGAAAAATTCAGAGTTCAGTGTCGATCTTCGTCAGAAGTTCAGTCACATGCTCACAGTGCCCTTGGCACGTTCCTCGCCGCCCTTTCTCCTTGGCCAGCACCCGCGCACGCGCGCTTGGCGTCTTCCTGGCGTCGGTGGCGCCCTGAGCCGCCCGCGCCGGCGTGTCTTGCGGCGGCCGAACCACCGTAGTGGCTGACAGGGAACAGAACGGCGGCTCAACGCCGTTCGGCGCCGCCCAACGGTCCTCTGCTCTCCGCGTGGCTCATGCATGCCAGCGCATGCCCGTGGCACCGTCGCCGTGGCCTGGCAAGCACGGAACGTTTTCCCTGCTGCCGACGGGCCCGCGCCGCCCCGTTCTGTCGAGCTCGCCCATAGCACCAAATCCAAGCCTGGTTAGCACCTAAATGGAACCAGTAGACCTCCACGATGACGCTCAACCCCCAAATCTCCCCCGACCAAGCACTGCGCCGCCGTAACCTTCACCGGAGATCCCCGTTCCCGGCCACCGCCACGGGTCGCCTATAAAAAGGACCCCGAGCTCGCTCACGAGCCCCACACCTTCACTGCACCTCTCCAAGACCCTGCCAGGCCACCAGGAGGACCTCAAGGAGGTCTCCTCCCCCGACTCCGGCCACCCCGTTCCGCCTCGGCCTCCACCTCGATTCGCTCCGGTGAGGCCGTCTCCAGCGCCCAAACCCCGTCCGTTACCCCCTCTAGCTACCAGAAGTCTAACCCCCTCCTCAATTTGGCCTTCGCAGCTCTCTCCGACGAGTCCCACGACCACCCGAACCGCCGTCCGCCGGAGCAAGGCTCGCCGTCGACGTGGTGCTCGCCGACCGCCACCACCACCAGCAACCGACGCGGAAGGGCGCCCTGAACACGGAGGTACCCTCCGATCTCCCTGCCTCGCCGTGGATCACCGCCGGCGACCACTGCGGCTCTCGGGCGCCGACGAGCTTCGTCCCCCATTTGAAAGTTTAAACCTGACGAGTGGGACCCGCCCGTCAGCCTCTCAGATCCTTTTAAACGAATCGTTTTCTGAAAACGCCTTCGGGCAAAATACGCTTTCCCCTCTGGGCTGGCATATTAAAGACTGGAACGTTTTCTGTTTTTATAAGCTAGCCCCTGGAAACCTTCTGTTTCATTACAGATGAGTCCCTGGACAAAAACCTTTATAACTTTTAAACAGAAAAGTATTTTTGATTGATTCTTTTTCTGCCTCTTTAAAATTTTGTCTAGTTTTTTATCAGATTTATTTGAAAAATATTTGGAATACTTTTTGTGCACCTCTTGGTATTTACGATAGCGCATATATTTTCTTTATACCGTAGATACCGAAGGAGGTGACGGAGCCGCGAACTTCACCGAGCTAGGCTCCGACTACTCCGAACCAGGCAAGCATGTTTGAACTTTTGATATGATGAGTGTCTTGGCATGTTTTGCATTTAGTTAGTCTCATGGCATGTTGTTGAGCATACCGATGAATGTTATTTCCATGCATTGTTGAGGTAAGTGAGTTCGATGATCCATAAGTGGATGGATGTGAGTATGAATGGCCATGTGTTGGCATGAGGATGGGTAAGATGGCAGTGTTGTAGCATGCCAGTCTTATGCCAGGCTATATGACTACAATGTCAAACCGTATCGGTCCAGTTCCTCCCATTTCCTTCCCTGTACTACCACATGTTTTCCGCAAGGAATATGGCGTAGTAAGTTGTAAACCGCTTACCTGGTACACACCAAAAAGGAGAGGCCGTGATGATGGTTCCATGGCCCTGGATTAAAGCCAGTCATCCGGTCAGGGGGCATGGGTGTTTCCGGTTGGGACCGAGAGGGGGGCACCCCTTAGAGCGCGCGTATATAAATTTGATCCCATGCTATTCGAGATTGTGATCTCCCCGTCTCAAAAGTTTTTCTTGGACGATGTCTACGGTGATTCCTAGTATCGAGAGGTTGGATGGGTGTGTGCTGGTTAGCTGTGTTTACTTTCGAAATACCGTAAACGGAACTAGTCCTTCGTGACTACAGAAATCCGTTGGCTGTGGGAAATTTTTGTACAAACTCTGCAGAGTCATATATTCCTTAAATCATCTATTCCATGTCCAAGTTCAGTATTATCTTATCCTGACAAGTGCCAGTTTTGATGACAGAGACTCCGGTGAATCGCATGAGTGCTAAGTCCGGTTAAATGATTATTCCCGTGGATGGACTAACCCGTTTATTTTCATGAATTAAATATTTATTATGAGCATTACTTCCTTGTGAATAAAAGCCCCTTTATGTGGTGTCGCTAAAACGCCCGACTATGGCATATCTTTTAAAGCCCTTTCTGTGATGTCGCCCCGACGTCCGACTGTGGCATTTCTTTTAAAGCCCTTTATGTGGTGTCGCTAAGACGCCCGACTGTGGCATTTCTTTTAAAGCCCTTTCTGTGATGTCGCCCCGACGTCCGACTGTGGCATTTCTTTTAAAGCCCTTTATGTGGCGTCGCTAAGACGCCCGACTGTGGCATTTCTTTTAAAGCCCATTCTGTGATGTCGCCCCGACGTCCGACTGTGGCATTTCTTTTAAAGCCCTTTATGTGGTGTCGCTAAGACGCCCGACTGTGGCATTTCTTTTAAAGCCCTTTATGTGGTGTCGCTAAGACGCCTGACTGTGGCATCATTTCCTTATATTTATTTGTTCACCTTTCGAGGCGTCGCTTCAGACACCCGATCGGTTTTCATTTATGTTTTGTTGGGATTTCAGGCGGACTACCGCCGTTTCCCTTTTACTTACTTCGTTATGCTAATTTTTAAATGTACATTGGTGAATTAATCATGACGCATTCATGCATGCATTTGTTATATCTTACGTCCGAACTGTCTTGCGAGTACTTTCAAAGTACTCACTGGCTTGTTGATTTGGCCAGATGCTGACGAAGGCGATCTCATGGATGAAGAATTTGATAGCGAGTCCGACGCCTAGAGGAGTCCCAGTCAGTCTCGTGCGACCCTGGATTTTGTCACTGTATTATATCCGCTTCCGCTACCAAATAAATTCATCGAGCCTCACCTCGACGCTGGATGAGATGATAGTTTTAGAGTCTTGTATCTCTCTCCCCGCTGTGTTTTTCCACCACCGCCCTATCCTCGAGTCCGTAGTATGCCTCCACACCACTGTGTCATGTCCGCCATTATGTATAATTATTGGCGTGCTTGTAATGATTTGGTTGAGCAACCGTAGTTCGACCCTGTAATATATTTTATGCTACTGGCTTATTGTATTAAGAATTTGTCTACCAGTGAGGAGGATTTCTCTCATACTGGACTCAAAAGATTGGTTTCTCAATAAATATTTTTATTGGAAAACCGGTCGTGACATCGGACCAGTAGGAGAACCAAGCAACACAACGTAAACAGCCCCTGGACACAAATAACAACCACTCGGAACCCGACATGCTAAAGGGGTTGTCAATCCCTTTCGGGTAATGGCGCCAGAAATGGCACGTGGACGGGTGAAAGTTGTAAATATTGATAGATCGAACGCTAAATAAAATAAACTGCAGCAAGGTATTTTTGGATTTTTGGTTTAATAGATCTGAAAATAAAAACAAATAAAAGTAGATCGCAAAGGCAAATAATATGAGAAAGAGACCCGGGGGCCGTAGGTTTCACTAGTGGCTTCTCTCAAGAAAAATAGCAAAGCGGTGGGTGAACAAATTACTGTTGGGCAGTTGATAGAACCTCAAATAATTATGACGATATCTAGGCAATGATCATTACATAGCATCACATCGAGGATTAGTAGACCGACTCCTGCCTCCATCTTCTACTATTACTCCACATATCAACCGCTATCCAGCATGCATCTAGTGTACTAAGTTCATCGAAAAATGGAGTAATGCAATAAGAACGATGACATGATGTAGACGAGATCCATTTATCTATGATGGTTGATATAGATCCCATCTGTTTAACCTTAGTAGCAACAATACATACATGTCGGTTCCCTTTCTGTCACTGGGATCAAGCACCGTAAGATCGAACCCACTACCGGGCACCTCTTCCCATTGGAAGATAAATAGATCTAGTTGGACAACAAAACCCAAATATCGGAGAAGAAATATGAGGCTATAAGAGATCATGCATAAAAGAGATCAAAGAAACTCAAATACTTTCATGGATATAAAAAGATAGATCTGATCATAAACTCAAAGTTCATCGATCCCAACAAACACACCGCAAAAGAGTTACATCATATGGATCCCCAAGAGACCATTGTATTGAGAATCAAGGGAGAGAGATGAAGCCATCTAGCTACTAACTATAGACCCGAAGGTCTACAAAGAACTACTCACGCATCATCGGAGAGGCACCACTGGAAGTGGTGAACCCCTCCGTGATGGTGTCTACATTGGATCTGGTGGTTTTGGACTCTGCGGCAGCTGGATGAATATTTCATTGACTCCCCTAGGGTTTTGGGAATATTGGGGTATTTATAGAGCAAAGAGGCGGTCCGGGGGCACCCAAGGTGGGCACAACCCACCAAGGCGCACCTGGGCCTCCTGGCGCATCCTGGTGGGTTGTCCCCTCCTCGGGACTCCTCCCAGGTGCAACCAGGGCCCAACATCTTCCTTCTGGTCAATAAAAAATCTTCGTAAAGTTTCGTGGCATTTGGACTCCGTTTGATATTGATTTTCTGCGATGTAAAAAACATGGGAAAAACAGCAACTTGCACTTGGCACTATGTCAATAGGTTAGTACCAAAAAATGATATAAAATGACTATAAAATGATTATAAAAATCCAAGATTGATAATAAAACAACATGGAACAATTAAAAATTATAGATACGTTGGAGACGTATCAGTTGTTAGTACTTGAGAATATTCATTGGCTCCCCTTGTGCCGAATCAATAAATTTGGGTTGAATACTCTACCATCGAAAACTGATGTGATCCCCTATAATTGTGGGTTATCAGCGGTCCTTGCAGAAGGTTAAATAGAAACTTCATAATAACCATTGTGGTTTTGCGTGGGTAAGGACGGTTCTTGCTAGTTGCCCGTAGCAGCCACGTAAAACTTGCAAAAACAAAGTAGAGGATGCCTCACTCGTTTCTGTGTGGTATGTGATAACCCACAAGTATAGGGATTGATATGTATCCAACGTATCTACTTTTCCAAACACTTTTGCCCTTGTTTTGGACTCTAACTTGGATGATTTGAATGGAACTAACTCGGACTGACGTTGTTTTCAGCAGAAATGCCATGGTGTTATTTTGTGCAAAAATAAAAGTTCTCGGAATGAGCTGAAAATCAACGGAGAATATTTTTGGAATATATAAAAAATACTGGCGAATGAATCAAGGCCAGGGGGACCACACCCTGTCCATGAGGGTGGGGGGCGCGCCTACTTTCGGTGTCAAAACCAGCGGATCTCGGGTAGGGGGTCCCAAACTGTGCGTCTAAGGCTGATGGTAACAGGAGGCAGGGGACACAATGTTTACCCAGGTTCCGGCCCTCTCGATGGAGGTAATACCCTACTTCCTGCTTGATTGATCTTGATAATATGAGTATTACAAGAGTTGATCTACCACGAGATCGTAGAGGCTAAACCCTAGAAGCTAGCCTATGATTATGATTGTTGTTTTTCTACGGACTAAACCCTCCGGTTTATATAGACATCAGAGGGGGCTAGGGTTACACAGAGTCGGTTACAGAGAAGGAGATCTACATATCCGAATCGCCAAGCTTGCCTTCCACGCAAAGGAGAGTCCCACCCGAACACGGGACGAAGCCTTCATTCTTTTATCTTCATAGTCCAACAGTCTGGCCAAAGTATATAGTCCGGCTGTCCGAGGACCCCCTAATATAGGACTCGCTCAGTAGCCCCTGAACCAGGCTTCAATGACAATGAGTCCGGCGCGCAGATTGTCTTCAGCATTGCAAGGCGGGTTCCTTCTCCGAATACTCCATAGAAGATTTTGAACACAAGGATTGTGTCCGGCTCTGTAAAACAAATTCCATATACCACCGTAGAGAGTATAATATTCCGCAAATCTAATCTGCTGACAACTTTTCATAACGTGACATCCTGCCGTGGTCCGGTCATTACGAACCGTTTTTCCCAACCTGCCACTGCACGTGTTGCGAGGCGGTTTTATTGGCACGTCTTGTCGAAGCAGAGATCGTGTTCCCCTTATCACGGGATTCTCATCAATACGGGTGTGGGTAACTGAATCGTGCTTGTTAGTATGGCTCCTCGATTTTAGGCAAGTTCCAAACGGCCACGCGGAGGACGCTTGATATTCACCCTCTTTATAAAGGGGCCAAGGCATGTCCTTTTCTTCTCGTGCTCGATCCTTCTCTTCCCCCACCTCGAGTTCCAACACCCAAGGCTCAGGCTAAGCGCTTCGGACCTTCAACCATGTCCGGATCCAACCTGCAAGGTCAGTGGATGTCCTCCTATGTCACAGAGGAGGACATCAAGAAGCTAAGGGAAGCCAGGTATCTGACCGCTGAAATCCCGCACAGGCTGCCTGCTCAAGGGCAGGTCATCCCCACTCCCGAACCCAACGAGAGTGTCGTATTTGTTTCCCACTTCCTTTGAGGGCTAGGCTTTAGTCTTGATCCCTTTGTTAGAGGTCTTATGTTCTATTACGGGCTCAATTTCCACGATCTAGCTCCAGATTCCATCCTTCACATCTCGTCATTTATCATCGTGTGTGAGGCCTTCCTCCGCATCACCCCACACTTCGGCTTATGGCTCAAGACCTTCAATGTGAAGCCAAAGACGATCGATGGGCGACACGCAGAATGCAGAGGTGCCATAATAAGCAAAGGCGCCGATGCTCTATGGCCAAAGGGTTCCTTCCCGGAGGTGTCCCACTTATGGCGGCGGGAGTGGTTTTACATCACAGCTCCCCGAGGTACAAAGTGGGCAGCTGCCCCCGCCTTCTGCTCGGGACCCCCTACCCGAGATCCACCGGTTTTTGACACCGACATTGATCTACATATATTTTTACATTCTGGGCAGGCCAACCAAGGGTTGAACTTGGGGGTGACGGGCTCCACGGCGTATACGTCTCGGAGTGCGCATTTGCGCCTCCTCTGTCAGTATGTGAGTTGCGTAAATCATGTTCACTGTTTTGACCTCTGGTGGGAATTTTTTCTGTCCCCCAGTGTTCGGTTGGCGAGGCTCATCCTCGTCTTCGCTTGGTGTCTTCCTCCCCTTGTGTTCGGCGTTTAGCTTTTCGGCCTGCTTGAAGACCCAGCATTCTCTGTTGGTGTGATTTGCAGGTTTGTCGGAGGTGCCATGAATCGAACATAATCTGTCAAGAATCTTGTTTAGGCTGGACGGTCCATCTCTGCTGCCTTTAAATGGCTTTTTTCCATTGACTGGGTTGAGAGCCCCTGAATCTGGCGTTTACCGCTATGTTGTTTGGGTTGTCTTCATTGTTTCGGCGCTTGCTTTTATTGTGTCGCGGTTTCCCATTGCCATCCCTGACTTCGGATGTGCCTGGGTTGCTGGTGCCGCTACGGGCTATCCAACTGTCTTCGCCCGCGCAAAAGCGGGTCATAAGGCTTGTTAGGGTTGTCATTTTCCTTGGTTTTTCCTGGCCTAGGTGTCTGGCGAGCCATCCGTCCCGGACACTATGCTTGAAAGCCGCTAAGGCTTCGGCATCCGGGCAGTCGATGATTTGATTCTTCTTCGTGAGAAATCTGTTCCAAAGCTTTCGGGCTGACTCTCCGGGCTGTTGAATTATGTGACTTAAATCGTCTGTGTCCGGAGGTCGGACATAGGTCCCTTGAAAATTGGCCCTAAAAGCATCCTCAAGCTCTTCCCAGCTTCCAATTGAGTTTTCGGGGAGGCTTTTCAGCTAGTGCCGACCTGGTCCTTTCAACTTGAGGGGCAGGTATTTGATGGCGTGGAGATCATCTCCGCTAGCCATGTGGATGTGAAGGATAAAGTCCTCAATCCAGACCCCAGGGTCTGTCGTTCCGTCATATGCCTCTATGTTCACGGGTTTGAATCCCTGTGGAAATTCATGATCCAGCACCTCATCGGTGAAGCATAGGGGGTGCACGACACCCCTGTATTTGGATGCGTCATGGAATTCTTCGGACGGTTGTAGCGTTTGGTTTTTATTCTGAGCTATTATTCATTCAGTATAGTCGTTTGGGCGGCCATGATTCTGTGACGGAGCGTGCTTCCTGGATCCGTAGATGGACCTGGCCATACCGGCTTTTTTGTGCAGGTCTTTGCATAAATCATGCGCTGACTTGTGTGCGATGTCGTTAGCCGCCCTGTCATGGCCACGGGGTGGTCAATCCGGCTGATCGGTCATTTTATTTTTCGGATGAATGGGCTCTAAAGCCTCGTCGTCGAATTCAGGCAGCAGCTTGCGCTTTGGGTAGCTCTTTGTGTGGCGACGTCGTAGTCGATGAGCTCGGTGTTGTAGTTGTTGCGCTGCCCGAAGGTGACTGGCAGGCGAACTTGCCCTATCGGAACAGTGGAACCATCAGTGACTCCTGAGAAAGGCTTGGTCGGCTGGAGCTGATCATACGACACTTGGAGATTGTCGAACGTCTCGACGGACAGGACGTTGAGTCCTGCTCCGCCATCAACGAGGGTCCTGGTGACCTGCACATTGCTGATGACTTGGGAGCAAAGCATCGGGAGGACTCCGGCCGTCGCCGTGCACTTGAGCTGATCCACTAAGCTGAACATGATGGCGCACGCAGACCACCTGAGAGGGCGCGTGGCCTCAAGCTTGGGGAGGACTGCATTCACCTCGCGAGCAAACTGCTTGAAGATGCGCTGTGATGCTAGGGCCTGGGCGCCACCCAAGATACAAGCGATTGCGCGCGGCTCCTGGAAGCGCCCAGCCCCCTCGCCTTGATGTTGGTCTTCGTTATTTCTTGGTGGTGGCGGTAGAGGAGGGAGGCATGCGTTGCCGCGCGGGCGATCCTCACGAGGCTGATCCCTCCAGCCTCCCTCGCGAGGCTGGTCCTGCCAGCCTCCCTCACTAGGTCGGTCACGCCACCCTTGGCGAGGGCCACGGTCTTCCAATCGTCCTTCACCTCTTCCTCCTCCTCGGCCATAGCCCCTGTCGTTACGCTCGGGGCGTCGGCCGATACGCCATCTCGCACGGCCCTGAGGTCTTGGCATTCGTTGGTGTTGTGGGTGTGGAGGTCGTGGTACACGCAGTATCGGCTACCTTTGGATGACTCAGGCTGATCCCAGCCTCGCTTGGTGTCTGGTTCTGCTGCGAGCACGGTAGCTCCCTTACGCTTCACGTCCTTGGCCTTGGGATTTTTATCTTCTGGGTCGGCAGCCGGGAGCTCAAGGAGGGAGAGGCATCCTTCCTCAGCCCTGGCGCACTTGGTCGCCAAGTTGAACAACACCAGGGATGTGCACAGGTCTTCATGGATTGACAGCTCCTCCTTCATCTTCATGTCGCGCACGCCATCGCAGAAGCTGAGATAATGGCTTCCTCAGTCACCCTGGGGATCTTGAGGCGAGCGTTGTTGAAGTGCTGGATGTATTTCTGCAGGGTTTCCCCTGGCTGTTGCTTGATGCGGCGCGGGTCGCTTATGGCCGGGGGCCGGTCGCGAGTGCCCTGGAAGTTGGCGATGAAGCGAGTGCGCATCTCGTCCCAGGAGGAGATCATGCTGGGAGCCAGGTTCAGGAGCCAGGTGCGGGCGCCGTCCTTGAGCGCCATGGGAAACCAGTTCGCCATGACCTTTTTGTCTCCGTTGGCAGCTTCGATGCCCAGCTCATAGAGTTGTAGGAATTCCACGGGGTCCGCCGTGCCATCGTAGCGAGGGGCAGATCAGGCTTTAACTTGCCTGGCCATGTGACGCCGCGTAGCTTGGGGGTGAAGGCGCGGTAGCCTGCTGTGGCCATCGGCGCCCTTTGCTGGTGATGGGCCTGCTCCTGGTGATTACCACACGTCGCCGCTTGGAGCAGCGCGGGGTCTCGGCATGGAGGCGTAGGGACGCGATCTTGGCGCGCTGGTGCTAGGAGCGCGCGAGCACCTTCTTGGGGACGAAGGATCTTTTGGCAGCTCCATTCTTGCCGCGCGGGCGCCGGACGTGGAGGGTCTCGCCCTGGGGCTGCGCGCCTTGGAGCTAGGGCGCCTTCTTGGGGAGGAGGTGGCGCAAGCGCCTCCTGATCGTCGCCCCCTGCGCGGAATGGAGGGCGAGGCAGCGAGAAGGATGGCAAAGGAGAGCCCCCTGCGGCGCTGACGAGCTTGGTGATGCAGGTGAGCCAGTCCTCGTAGAGGTCATCGACGGGGAAGTAGTGCAGGAGCTCTCTTGCCAGGAGCAGCGCGGCGTGCGTGTCCGTGGGGGCGCGACGGGCGTGGGACGACGAACCGGCTGGATCCAGTGATGGGGTTGTGGTGCGGCCCTCCCGCCGCACCGAAGGATGCTGGGACGAGGCCTGCTGCTCGTTCCCCGCCAGGCCGGTGGCGGCAGGCGACGGGGAACGACGAGGGCGTCCATCGACGGGCGCTGTCTGGGCGACGCGGGTGGCGAGAGCAGCCCAACGCTCGGCGCGAGCCCGACGAGCGTCAACCATGGACACGACGGAAGATCACACGCGAACAGCGGAAGAAAGATTCCGGCACACCCCTACCTGGCGCGCCAAATGTCGGATTTTGGGTTCCGGCAGACCCTTAAGGTTCGAACTCTGGGGTGCGCACGTAGATCTTTCCCCTATCGACTCGCGCTTCTATGGCTCACAAGAAACCTAGGCAGGAAAGAAGAACACTCAAGGGACACGAGGTTTATACTGGTTCGGGCCACCGATGTGGTGTAATACCCTACTCCAGTGTGTGGTGTGGTGGATTGCCTCAGGGGCTGATGATGAACAATACAGGGGAAGAACGGCCTCATGAGAGGTGTTCTTGAGCTGGTGCGGTGTGTTCTACTTGGTCCGGATCTCTCTCTCTCTCTTCTCTCTTTTTCTCTTCTCCCTTTTTCTATTCGGGGGCTACTCCTATTTTATAGAGGCCCTGGTCCTCTTCCCAAATAATTAGCAGGAAGGGCGCCAACAATTGGCCATTTTGAAGGGGAACATCTAGTACAAGTTATCCTGACCAAAGGTGGTCTTCGGCTGCCAAAAGCACTAGTGATGACGCCGTCTTGGATTCCATGGTGACCTCCATCCTGCCGCTCTGCTGGTCTTGGTCTCGTTGCACCGGAATGGTAACCTTTGCCCGATGCCTTGGCCTACGCTTGCTCCCTTTGCACCGAAGGGGAAACA
The DNA here is from genome assembly GCF_056163025.1 of Triticum urartu. Classification (NCBI taxonomy): domain Eukaryota; kingdom Viridiplantae; phylum Streptophyta; class Magnoliopsida; order Poales; family Poaceae; genus Triticum; species Triticum urartu. The sequence continues at coordinate 354,821,444 of NC_141876.1, read as the reverse complement.
AGGACACTACACAGGCCGGCGCCCGCCTAATCTCGATCGTCATGGCTTGCATCACGGGCTCCTTGCGAGGCACCCCTGCCTTGATCTCTCCGCCTCCTTGCGAGCCTGCCTGATGAGGTTGCTCCTGAGGAAGCCTCCTGTTGTCCGCCCCGCAAGGCCTGGCCCCTTGCGTGGGTCTTGAGCATGAGCTAATGAAGCTGGGCCGCACTGGGCCCCCACTCGAGCCACGCCGCAGGCAGGCAAGTCTGGGGACCCCCGTTCCCAGAATGCCGACACGTACTGTATCCTGATAGAGCAGGTTGAGGCTGCTACCACCGTCCATTAGGACTCGTGTCATGTGAAATCCGTCGATGATTGGGTCGAGTACCAATGCGGCCAAACCGCCATGACGAATGCTAGTTGGATGATCACGACGATCAAAGGTGATCGGGACTGACGACCATAGGTTAAATTTTGGGGTGACTGGCTCTACCACATAAATGTCCCTGAGTGCGCGCTTGCGCTCTCTTTTGGGGATGTGTGTGGCGTATATCATGTTCACCGTTTTGACTTGAGGCTGGAATTTCTTCTGCCCCCCAGTGTTCGGCTGCCGGGGCTCCTCGTCTTCGTCATCGCTCCACGATTCCCCTTCCTTTTTTACGCTATTTACCTTGCTGGCTTCCTTAAAGACCCGGCAATCTCTGTTAGTATGGTTGGCCGGTTTGTCTGGGGTGCCATGTATCTGGCACGGACGGTCGAGTATGCGGTCCGAGCTGGATGGTCCTCCGTTGTTCCTTTTATAGGGTTTCTTTTGCTGGCCGGACTTGGAGCCACTAAATCCGGCATGAATGGTACTGTCATCGGTGTTATCGCCATTCCTTCGGCGTTTGTGTCTGTTGCGCTGGAGCTTGTCGGTGCTATTTTTGGCCTCGGAGGGGCCTGTTTGGTTGACTGTGTTGGTACTGTGAGCCAACCAACTATCCTCTCCCGCACAAAAGCGGGTCATAAGTGCCGTGAGGGATGCCATGGATCTCGGCTTCTCCTAGCCGAGGTGGCGGGCAAACCATTCGTCCCGGATTCTATACGTAAAGGCCGCTAGGGCTTCAGCGTTCGGATAGTCGACGATCTGGTTCTTTTTGGTTAGGAATCTAGTCCAGAATTTTCTAGCTGATTCTCCAGATTGTTGAACTATGTGGCTTAAGTCATCGGCATAGGGTGGCTGGACATATGTACCTTGGAAGTTGTCGAGGAAGGCCCCTTCCATGTCTTCCCAGCCGTTGATGGGGTTCTCAGGCAGACTATTTAGCTAGTGTCGAGCTGGTCCTTTGAGCTTTAATGGGAGGTATTTGATGGCATGGAGGTCATCTCCTCGGGCCATATGTATGTGAGGAATGAAATCTTCGATGCATACTGCGGGGTCGGTTGTTCTGTTGTATGATTCAATATTGACAGCCTTGAACCCTTCAGGGAATCTCCAATGACGTCCGTCTGTGATTATCGGTCTGGGTGTGATTAAGTTTGTCACGTCCGAATAGGCACCTATCACCCCGAGTGTGGGAACGTCCTTGCGATCCGTATATAGATCTGGTGTGTCCTGCTCTATTGTCCAATTTCTTATGAAGATCGTGTGTATGGTCCCGAGCTGGTCTATCCCTGTTTTTGTGAGGCAGTTGAGCGGGCTGCTGTTCGGTCTGAGTTGCCGGTTTATCCCGACCGTGGGGTGCTCGGTCCGCATTGTACGAAGGAGGTCTGGGATTTTTTGCCTCCTCATCGAACTGAGGTAGCAGTCTGTGTTTTGGGTACCTCTTGGCTGCGCGCTTGAGGCCATATTCCTCAGTTGTCAGGACATCAGTCCATCTGTCGATGAGTAGGTCTTGTTGAGCTTGAAGCTGTTGTTGTTTATTTTTAAGGTTTTTGCAGTGGCTATGAGCTGAAGCTTAAAGCGCTCATGCTCAAGAGGATCCTCAGGCACGATGAATTCTTTGTTGCCAAGGCTTGTCTCCTCCTGGGAGGGTGGATGGTAACTATCATCCTCTAGGTCATCTTCTATGGCCTGTTCGTCAGTGTTGTCTTGCCTGCTGTCATGTTCCTGTTCGGATGTAGCCCCAGCGGGGTCTTCACTGTTTTTGGCGTCGCCTGGAGTACTATTTTCTCTGGTGCCAGTGTTGCCATCCTTTGAGCGACGGGGCTTAGGGCGGCGTTTGGGCCGCCGGCGCTTGGACTGTGTCTCAGAGGTTTTGTTCGCATCCGTCTCTGCTTTGTCGTTGCCAGATCCTTTAGGTGTATCAACCATGTACACGTCGTATGAAGAGGTGGTCGTCCAACGTCTAGTGAAAGGAGGATCTTGGCCTTGCTCCTCATCGACATCGTCGTCCATACCGTCGATGTCTTCGGAACCATAGTCCAACACGTCGGTTAAGTCATCGATGGTGGCTATGAAGTGGGGAGCAAGATTTCCAATCATCCGTTTCTAGATCGAACCGGACATAGTTCGGCTGTGAGTCCTTCTCCAAGGACAAATTCTTTAAAGATTTTAGCACCTCGCCCCAAGGTGAGTGCTGGAAAACGTCAGCGGTGCTGAACTCGAAGATCGATAACCGATCTAGCTCGGTGTCCGCAGGCGTGCACAGTCCGGAACTTATAGCTGGAGACAAGTCCGGAGTTCCGTCAAGGCAAACATTGTAGGGTGTCAAGTCCATGTGTGAATCCAACACCGCGGACTCTGAGGCCTCGGATGGCCCGATCTGCTTCGGCTCTAAGGTCGTTGCAGCCGCAGGAACCATCCCCTGGGTGTGATCCGATGACGGATTTAAGTCACGTTCATCGGGATGAGGGGGAGCGATCGTCGCGGGCTCAAATCCCTCGAAGATTGAGTCTCCACAGATATCCGTGACGTAGTTCAAGCTTCCGAATCCAACCTGATGTCCAGGGACGTAGCTGTCGATCTGCTCCAGATGGCCGAGCGAGTTGGCCCGTAGTACCAAGCCACCGGATATGAAGATCTGTCTAGGGAGGAAGATTCCTCCTTGGACAGTGTCATTATTGACGATTGAAGGGGCCATCGAACCTTTTGTCGGCGGCATAGTGGAACTCTCAATGAAAGCACCAATGTTGGTGTCAAAACCGGCGGATCTCGGGTAGGGGGTCCCGAACTGTGCGTCTTGGATCGATGGTAACAGGAGACGTGGGACACAATGTTTACCCAGGTTCGGGCGCTCCCTATGGAGGTAAAACCCTACGTCCTTCTTCATTGATATTGATGAATATGAGTGTTACAAGAGTGAATCTACCATGAGATCGTAATGGCTAAACCCTAGAAGTCTAGCCTATGTGGGTATGGTAATGAGTATATGTGTGGTCCTTTCAGGACTATCCCCTTCGGTTTAAATAGACACCGAGGGGATCTAGGGTTTACATGGAGTCGCTTACATAAGAAGGAATCTTCGATCGCTAAGCTTGCCTTCCACGCTAAGTAGAGTCCAATCTGGACATGATGCAGTCTTCGGCCTTCATGTCTTCACAGCCCATCAGTACGGCCCAAAGGATAATAGGCCAGACGCCCGAGGACCCCTTAGTCCAGGACTCCCTCAGACACCTCTTCCCATTGCAAGATAAATAGATAAAGTTGGCCAAACAAAACCCAAATATCGGAGAAGAAAGACGAGGCTATAAGAGATCATGCATAAAAGAGATCAAAGAAACTCAAATACTTTCATGGATATAAAAAAGATAGATCTGATCATAAACTCAAAGTTCATCGATCCCAACAAACACACCGCAAAAGAGTTACATCATATGGATCCCCAATAGACCATTGTGTTGAGAATCAAGAGAGCGACATGATGCCATCTAGATACTAACTACAGACCCAATGGTCTACAAAGAACTACTCACGCATCATCGGAGAGGCACCAATGGAAGTGGGGAACCCCTCCGTGATGGTGTCTAGATTGGATTCGGTGGTTTTGAACTCTGCGGTGGCTGGATGAATATTTCATTGACTCCCCTAGGGTTTTGGGAATATTGGGGTATTTATAGAGCAAAGAGGCAGTCCGGGGGCACCTGAGGTCGTCACAACCCACTAGGGCACGCCTGGGCCTCCTGGCGCTCCCTGGTGGGTTGTCCCCTCCTCGGGACTCCCCCCAGGTGCAACCAGGGCCCAACATCTTCCTTTCGGTCCATAAAAAATCTCCGTCAAGTTTCGTGGCATTTGGACTCCATTTGATATTGATTTTCCACGATGTAAAAAACATGGAAAAAACAACAACTGGCACTTGGCACTATTTCAATAGGTTAGTACCAAAAAATGATATAAAATGACTATAAAATGATTATAAAACATCCAAGATTGATAATAAAGCAGCATGGAACAATCAAAAAATTTAGATTCATTGGAGACGTATCAGCATCCCCAAGCTTAACACCTACTCGTCCTCGAGTAGGTGATGAGTAGGTAAGTGATAAAAACAGAATTTTTTATGTGGACTGTTGTTCATCATGTCATATCATATTCTTTTCTTTATAGCATGGACATTTGGACTTTTATGTGATTCAAAGCAATAGTATAGTTTTGACATAATAATTTAGATACTCAAGCATATCAACAAGCAACCATGTCTTTCAAAATTTCAACGCTAAAATAAGTTATCCATAGCCCATCATGCTCAAACATTGACACATTCATGAAACACATTAACTACACCCAATACTTAAGCATGATCATGTTGCCTCCTAGTTGGTGCTTTTATAAGAGAAGATGGAGACCCAAAATAAAAATTGCATAAAGTAAAAGAAGGGACCTTCACAAAGGGAAGTAGGGATTTGTAGAGGTACCAGAGCTCAAAGCGAAAAACTTAGAGATAAAAACATTATGGGAGGTGTACCCATCCCACCAACAAAAACGACTTAGAGTTCCCAATACTTTCCATGCATAGATATATCATAGGCGGTTCCCAAACAGAAAATAAAGTGTATTCCTTTTTCCACCATAACTTTCACTTTCCATGGCTAACCGTATCCACGGGTGCCCTCCATACCAGCACTTTCCGTGGAATTTATTATTTGACAACATAAAGTAAATTCATTTGTTTTTGCATTTCGGGACTGGGCATCCCTAATACCTTTGCCTTACTCTCGTGCAATGACAAGTGAATAAACACTCATCTTGAGAATAACACATCTAGCATGGAAAATATTAGCCACCCCTCACCGCTCTGCGAGCGAAAGAAACACACAAAATAGAAGTTTATTTTGAAAATTAGAGATGGCACATGCAAATTTGCTTAGAACGGCAAAAGAATACCGCATATAGGTAGATATAGTGGACTCATGTGGCAAAACTGGTTTAAAGGATTTTGGATGCACAAGTAGCGGTCATACTTAGTGCAAAATGAAGGCTAGCAAAAGATTGGGAAGCGACCAACCAAGAAACGAATAATCGCATAAGCAAGCATTAAGCATAATTAACACTGAATAATGCAGCACAAGTAGGATATAATTTCATTCCATGATTATTGACTTCTGTGCATGCATAGGGAATCACAAACCTTAACACCAATATTCTTACTAAAGCATAATTACTCATCAAGATGACTCACATATCACATCATCATATCTTAAAACTATTACTAAGAATCAAGTTTATTTTGTCCAATGATTTTCATGACATTTTTTCTTTCCTTTATCCTTCTTGGATATCTATCACTTTGGGACTAATTTTCATGTGTTGCTTTTCATAAGATCAAACAAATATAAGTGAAGATCATGAGCATAACAAATTTTCTTTCTCTCAAAATAATTTAAGTGAAGCAAGTGAGAATTTCTTCAAAAGTTTACTAACTCTCAAATAAATCTAAGTGAATCAAGAGAGAATTTCTTCAAAAGTAACAAAGCACACCGTGCTCAAAAAGATATAAGTGAAGCACTAGAGCAAGTCCATTGCTCACAAAAAAATTTAAGTGAAGCATAGAGAGTAATTCTAACAAGTCATGAAATAATTTTGGCTCTCTCAAATATGTGTGTACAGCAAGGATTGAAGACTTAAAACACAAAATAAAACAAGAAAATACACATATCATATAAGACGCTCCAAGCAAAACACATATCATGTGACGAATAAAATATAGTGTTGAGTAAAATACCGATAGTTGTTGGAAGAAAGCAGGGATGGCACTCAGGGGCATCCCCAAGCTTAGTTGGTTGCTCATTCTTGGATAATAGCTTGGGATGTTGGGGCATCCCCAAGCTTAGGCTCTTACATCCTTCCTTCATCCATCGTAAGATAACCCAAAACTTGAAAACTTCAATCACACAAAACTCAACAAAGCCTTTGTGAGATCCGTTAGTATAAGAATAATAAATCACTACTATAAGTGTTGTATCAAACCAATTCATATTTTGTTTTTGTATTATATCTACTGTATTCCAACTTTTCTATAGCAAAAACTCATCAAATAAGACCATAGAGAGCCATCAAACTAAGTACACAACCCAAAGAAAACAAAATCTGTCAAAACAGAATAGTCTGTAGCAATCTGACTATTTCGAATACTTCTGTAACTCAAAAAACTCTGAAAAATTAGGACAACCTGAGAAATTTGTATGTTGATCTACTGAAATTGGAATGTGTATTTTATCTCTCTCTGGTAAAAAAATAAAATTAATTTCGTGAGTGCAAAACTTTCTGTTTTTTCAGCAAGATCAAACAACTATTGCCCAAGAAGATCCTAAAGGCTTTACTTGGCACAAACACTAAATTAAACACACAAAAAACAATCATAACAGTAGCATAATTGTGCTAACACACAAGAACAGGAAGCAAAAAGCAAAAATAAATTTTATTCATTGGGTTGCCTCCCAACAAGAGCTATAGTTTTACGCCCTTAGCTAGGCATAAAGCAAGGATCTAAGTTTTGTCTTCCGAAGTTTTGGCAATTTTTGTAAGGGTTTTCTCAAACCCGGGAGGCTCTTTACGCTTCCCTAAATTCTCTGGAAAATAAACCATCTTAAGATCCAAGATATCCAATCGCTTATTACAAAGAGTAATCAAGGCATTCATGTGATTGATACTACCAATGAGGTGTCTGAGGGGTTTATTATATTTTTGTACTTCAACCATATGCTTATGAAAATCACCAAGTTTGTCCAACATTTGAGCTCCCTCGGGGGTAAAACGATACCCCTCTTTTGAGGTGGAATTCCCAGAATTCCCTCTAAGATTTCATAGGCAGCATTGGCATCAAGATTAATGAAGTTTCCTTTAGCGGCAAAATCGAGAAGTTTTCTATGATGCAAAGCCAACCCTATGTAAAAATTTCGAAGCAAAACATTAGTATCCCCCTTTAAGTTGGAAATACAATACGATTCCATAAGCCTATACCAGGCATCTTTCAAGTTTTCTCCTTATCCTAGCTTGAAGTAAAGGACTTCAAAATCTAGTGACAAAGGACGAGTAGGGATGCTAGCCATCGATGCTAGAAAGCAAGAGAACGGCAAACGGAAAAAGAGAGGCGAATAAAATGGCAAATTTTTGTGAAGTAGGGAGAGGAAAGCGAGAGGCAAATGGAAAATAATGTAAATTGCAAGGAGATGAGATTTGTGATTAGGAACCTGGTTATGATGAAGATCCTCCCTGGGAATGGTGCCAAAAATTCCTTTTGATGTCGCTTGAAGCTATGTCGGTTTTTCCACAAAGAGGAAGGGATGATGCAGCATGACAGCGGTAGGTATTTCCCTTAGATATGAAACCAAGGTTATCGAACCAGTAGGAGAACCAAGAAACACAACGTAAACAGCCCCTGCACACAAATAGCAACCACTCGCATCCCGACGTGTTAAAGGGGTTGTCAATCCCTCCCCGACAATGATGCTAGAAATTCCTTTTGATGTCGCTTGAAGCTACGTCAGTTCTTTTCCCAAAGAGGAAGGGATGATGCAGCACAGCGGCGGTAGGTATTTCCCTTAGATATGAAACCAAGGTTATCGGATGTGACACTCCAAAAATTTTAATTGGTTTTCATCAAAAACTTTGTTGGATTTTTTTTAAAGAGGGCATTTACAATTTCTTTTCCAGAAATCCTTCCTCTTAAAAACTTCCTTTTTCTTTGGCAAGGATTTTATTTTTCTTCAAACTATGGTGTTTGATCTTTTGAAACTTCTTCTCTGTTGGTTCCCTCTCAAATTATTTTGGGAGTTAAAATTTTTTTTAAAGAAACTCTATGAAAATTTGGGATTTTCATATCTTGGGAACCACCCATGACTTTGTATTTGGCCCATGTGGTAAAACCACTCCAAAACCTCCCCTCCTCCTTGTAATCAACCTAAGTTCTCTGTCCCTACTAATCCAAGCAAGTTTTGGATTTTATTCTAATTATTTTCCCCTCACATCATTTCTGCCAATTATTTTGAGCTTAAGTGATTTTCAAAGCAAGTACCCTTTTGCATTTGAGTTTTGACCTCAAACCAACTCTCCTGGATAGTCCTTTGTACCCACAACCCAGAACCATCTTGATCCACTCCTCCTCTTTTCAAATTTTTCAAATTTCAGTCTCTGCAAGTTTGGACCAGATTTGCCAAATTTGGTGAAATTCATATCTACACTTCTCCAAAAATTCCACCAAAATTCAGGCAGCCTACTGGAGCAATGTGTAGCCACTCCACCAAAAATCAGCTCAAGGAAAAATCCCCAGAGGCCAAATTCATTCTGTCGAACACTTGGCGTGCACTGTTGCTGTTCATATTCAGAAAAATTCAGAGTTCAGTGTCGATCTTCGTCAGAAGTTCAGTCACATGCTCACAGTGCCCTTGGCACGTTCCTCGCCGCCCTTTCTCCCTGGCCAGCACCCCCGCATGCGCGCTTGGCGTCTTCCTGGCGTCGGTGGCGCCCTGAGCCGCCCGCGCCGGCGTGTCTTGCGGTGGCCGAACCACCGTAGCGGCTGAGAGGGAACAGAACGGTGGCTCAACGCCGTTCGGCGCCGCCCAACGCTCCTCTGCTCTCCGCGTGGCTCATGCATGCCAGCGCATGCCTGTGGCACTGTCGCCGTGGCCCGGCAAGCACGGAACGTGCTCCCTGCCGCCGATGGGCCCGCGCCGCCCCGTTCTGTCGAGCTCGCCCATAGCACCAAATCCAAGCCTGGTTAGCACCTAAATGGAACCAGTAAACCTCCACGATGACGCTCAACCCCCAAATCTCCCCCGACCAAGCACTGCGCCGCCGTAACCTTCACCGGAGATCCCCGTTCCCTGCCACCGCCTCGGATCGCCTATAAAAAGGACCCCGAGCTCGCTCACGAGCCCCACACCTTCACTGCACCTCTCCATGACCCTGCCAGGCCACCAGGAGGACCTCAAGGAGGTCTCCTCCCCCGACTCCTGCCGCCCCGTTCCGCCTCGGCCTCCACCTCGATTCGCTCCGGTGAGGCTGTCTCCAGCGCCCAAACCCCGTCCGTTACCCCCTCTAACTACCAGAAGTCTAACCCCCTCCTCAATTTGGCCTTCGCAGCTCTCTCCGACGAGTCCCACGACCACCCGAACCGCCGTCCGCCGGAGCAAGGCTCGCCGTCGACGTGGTGCTCGCCGACCGCCACCACCACCAGCAACCGACGCGGAAGGGCGCCCTGAACACGGGGGTACCCTCCGATCTCCCTGCCTCGCCGTGGATCGCCGCCGGCGACCACCGCGGCTCTCGGGCGCCGACGAGCTTCGTCCCCCGTTTGAAAGTTTAAACCTGACGAGTGGGACCCGCCCGTCAGCCTCTCAGATCCTTTTAAACGAATCGTTTTCTGAAAACGCCTTTGGGCAAAATACGCTTTCCCCTCTGGGCTGGCGTATTAAAGACTGGAACGTTTTCTGTTTTTATAAGCTAGCCCCTGGAAACCTTCTATTTCATTACAGATGATTCCCTGGACAAAAACCTTTATAACTTTTAAACAGAAAAGTATTTTTGATTGATTCTTTTTCTATCCTCTTTAAAATTTTGTCTAGTTTTTTATCAGATTTATTTGAAAAATATTTGGAATACTTTTTGTTCACCTCTTGGTATTTACGATAGCGCATATATTTTCTTTATACCGTAGACACCGAAGGAGGTGACGGAGCCGCAAACTTCACCGAGCTAGGCTCCGACTACTCCGAACCAGGCAAGCATGTTTGAACTTTTGATATGATGAGTGTCTTGGCATGTTTTGCATTTAGTTAGTCTCATGGCATGTTGTTGAGCATACCGATGAACGTTATTTCCATGCATTGTTGAGGTAAGTGAGTTCGATGATCCATAAGTGGATGGATGTGAGTATGAATGGCCATGTGTTGGCATGAGGATGGGTAAGATGGCAGTGTTGTAGCATGCCAGTCTTATGCCAGGCTATATGACTACAATGTCAAACCGTATCGGTCCAGTTCCTCCCATTTCCTTCCCTGTACTACCACATGTTTTCCACAAGGAATATGGCGTAGTAAGTTGTAAACCGCTTACCTGGTACACACCAAAAAGGAGAGGCCGTGATGATGGTTCCATGGCCCTGGATTAAAGCCAGTCATTCAGTCAGGGGGCATGGGTGTTTCCAGTTGGGACCGAGAGGGGGGCACCCCTTAGAGCGCGCGTATATAAATTTGATCCCATGCTATTCGAGATTGTGATCTCCCCGTCTCAAAAGTTTTTCTTGGACGATGTCTAGGGTGATTCCTAGTATCGAGAGGTTGGATGGGTGTGTACTGGTTAGCTGTGTTTACTTCCGAAATACCGTAAACAGAACTAGTCCTTCATGACTACGGAAATCCGTTGGCTATGGGAAATTTTTGTACAAACTCTGCAGAGTCATATATTCCTTGAATCATCTATTCCATGTCCAAGTTCAGTATTATCTTATCCTGACAAGTGCCAGTTTTGATGATAGAGACTCCGGTGAATCGCATGAGTGCTAAGTCTGGTTAAATGATTATTCCTGTGGATGGACTAACCCGTTTATTTTCATGAATTAAAATATTTATTATGAGCATTACTTCCTTGTGAATAAAAGCCCCTTTATGTGGTGTCTCTAAAACGCCCGACTATGGCATATCTTTTAAAGCCCTTTCTGTGATGTCGCCCCGACGTCCGACTGTGGCATTTCTTTTAAAGCCCTTTATGTGGTGTCGCTAAGACGCCAACTGTGGCATTTCTTTTAAAGCCCTTTCTGTGATGTCGCCCCGACGTCCGACTGTGGCATTTATTTTAAAGCCCTTTATGTGGCGTCGCTAAGACGCCCGACTATGGCATTTCTTTTAAAGACCTTTCTGTGATGTCGCCCCGACGTCCGACTGTGGCATTTCTTTTATAGCCCTTTATGTGGTGTCGCTAAGACGCTCGACTGTGGCATTTCTTTTAAAGCTCTTTATGTGGTGTCGCTAAGATGCCCGACTGTGGCATCATTTCCTTATATTTATTTGTTCACCTTTTGAGGCGTCGCTTCAGACACCCAATCGGTTTTCATTTATGTTTTGTTGGGATTTCAGGCGGACTACCGCCGTTTCCCTTTTACTTACTTCGTTATGCTAATTTTTAAATGTACATTGGTGAATTAATCATGACGCATTCATGCATGCATTTGTTATATCTTACGTCCGAACTGTCTTGCGAGTACTTTCAAAGTACTCACTGGCTTGTTGATTTGGCCAGATGCTGACGAAGGCGATCTCATGGATGAAGAATTTGATAGCAAGTCCGACGCCTAGAGGAGTCCCAGTCAGTCTCGTGCGACCCTGGATTTGGTCACTGTATTATATCCGCTTCCGCTACCAAATAAATTCATCGAGCCTCACCTCGATGCTCGATGAGATGACAGTTTTAGAGTCTTGTATCTCTCTCCCCGCTGTGTTTTTCCACCACCGCCCTATCCTCGAGTCAGTAGTATGCCTCCACACCACTGTGTCATGTCCGCCATTATGTATAATTATTGGCGTGCTTGTAATGATTTGGTTGAGCAACCGTAGTTCGACCCTGTAATATATTTTATGCTACTGGCTTATTGTATTAAGAATTTGTCTACCAGTGAGGAGGATTTCTCTCATACAAGACTCAAAAGATTGGTTTCTCAATAAATATTTTTATTGGAAAACCGGTCGTGACAAGCTTGGTATCAGAGCCAGGCTGACTGTAGGAAGCCACTAGGAGCGATCGCTAATTGGTTATTAGCATGATTGAGCCATTTCATATTTTCTTGCAATTGTAGTTATTTTCTGTTAGTCAGCATAAATTTATGATCTGACCATGCAGAATTTTTGCCTACTTTTGTAGATGGCCGACAACAGCTGCGAGTCTCAGACCTTTGCCAACGTGCCCGATGGGTTCGTCAAGCTTCTTTCCTTCATCGTTCAAGTCGCGATGGGGCCATCTGTGCGCCCAGTCTTCACACTCTGCCAGCACCGAGTCAACGACAGTCTGACCATGCACCAGGCCGCGGTGCAGTTCAAGGGAGGGTGTGGTGAGTTATGCCGCTTCCGGTTCTTGGGAAGAGCCATGCCTACGGAGAGGCATGCTATGCAGATGGCAGCCCGCGAGGCGATAGCTCGTCTCAGGGATGTCCTCCCCGTGATGAAGACTCGTCGTTACCGTTATCTTCCATGCCATGTGCCTTACACCTGTCACTACGCATTCTCCTGCCCCAGAGGAGAACGAGACGAGGCTTTTGAGATGCTCATTGAGTATCTCCGGGCCCTGGAGGCAGCCTTCGACAACCTGGTGGACGACTTCGTGGCTGCCCGCATGGACTCAGTTCACGGCTGTGCTGCCAACAGGAGGGAGCTCCTACCCATCGCACCGCCACTGACTTTGGTCTCGTCCTCAGCATCTTATGCACCTACTCGTCGCCTGCCTTCTACCGAAGAGTTCAACCAAGTTATTGCACCCACTCCAGCGCGCACTGCACCACCCTGCGCGCCCACTCCTGTTCGTGTTGTTCCGCCCCTGGCACCCGCTCCATCTACTCAGCGCAACACTACACGTATGGAGCCTATTAGCGAGGAGGAAGTCGAGTCCCCAGCCTCGCTACGCCTCACCCTCGGCAGGGCAAAGGAGATCGTCAACATCTCCGCCTGAGTACGCTTAGCCGCCATGCAATGTACCGCTTTGTATGATATGTTTATATGTACATAGGTTGTGAGAAGTAGCTTGTTTGCGCATCATGTAGGATCTGGAGGAGTGCACTAGCCTAAATAACATGTCAGGATTATGTACGCATATCCTGAGTGATGTATTGCATAATTACCGCTCGCGTGTAAGATATGTAATGAGCAGTCCTTCTCCGTGCGCAAATTGATTTGTTTTTCTTAAGTAAGCTTGGTTATTTAATTTGCCAGCTTTATGCATTTATGGAATTGTTTTTGCGACTCTTTTCGCTTTTCTTATGGGTTTTACAAAATATATCCCCAGAGTGAAAAAATGTCTCGTCCTTGGACTCGTTCCATGCCAACTCCACCAGAGGAAAATTATGATACACAACCCAGCAACAAGTTCACACAAGGACAGTCAAGCCAACAGGGCAATGAATTGGCACTTCCACAAATGTGCCGCCTTTATGAGCAGAGTCAGCAACAACATCGGGAAATGATGAACCAAGTCATCAACATGGGAAATCACCATGGACAGTATCAACAGCATTCCAAGTTATCTGAGCTACAGAAGACACGTCCCCAAACATTTTCTCATACTGACAAACCTCTTGAAGCCGAGGATTGGCTTCAAGATATAGAGAGAAAATTAATAATTGCAAAATGTTCAGATCTCGAGAAAGTACTATATGCTCCGCACTATCTCACAGGAGCAGCTGCATGATGGTGGGAGAATTTTCTGCACATGCACCCCAACGAAAATGATATAACCTGGGATGATTTCAAGGAAGGTTTCCGTGGTGCACACATTCTCAAGAGTATTATGAAAATCAAGAAGAGAGAGTTCGATGACCTCAAACAAAGGAACATGACAGTGTCAGAATACAACGGTCAATTTACTCTATTGTCCCGCTACGCCAACGAAGAACGTATGACTGAAAGCAAGAAGATGGAGAAATTCCTTGACGGTCTAGCGCCCGCACTTAAATGCCAACTGGTCCTTCACACTTTTCCAGATTTTAAGACACTAGTGGACAAAGCTATTACTCTGGAAAATGAGAGACGTAGCTTGGAGGATTTATGCAAGCGAAAAAGAGACGAGACTACTCTTGCGCGCAACCACCGAAGCAGGACAGATTTCCAGAAAGGTGGGACACACAAACCTACGACAAACATCTCACGCCCAACCAAGAATTTCCATGCAAGGGACAAAGAGTTCACATATCGCCCAGGCGTTACTTGCTACGCTTGTGGAGAAGAAGGGCACTACGCCAAACAGTGCCCCAGGCCAAGGAACTCGACCCCGAAGCCAAACAATGGTGGAAATAATTCGGCGCCCAAGCGCAACAATTTCAACCCCAACAACAACCACAGGAAGGGTCATCTAAACCACGTGACCAAAGAAGAAGCACAAAACGCTCCGGATATCGTACTCGGTACATTTCCTGTCAACACAATACCTGCAACGGTTTTGTTTGATTCTGGAGCTTCTCACTCATTCATTTCGAAAAGTTTTGCTTTGCAAAATAATTTTTCGATGTTTCCCTTGGAAAAATCCATGATCATCAAGTCCCCTGGGATTCAGCAAGTTACTCAGAATTACTATCAGAATGTGGTTATTAAGTTCGAAGGATTGAAATTTTACGCCAATCTTATTGTGTTGGAAAATAAAGGACTGGATGTCATCCTAGGGATGGACTGGTTAACCACCAACAAAGGTTTTATTGACTGTTTCAACCGGACCGTAATTCTCATGCACCACCACGGGAAGACAATAAAAGTATCAGCCAAGGAAAGAAAAATACCCTGGCAGCCGAGATTGAATAAGGTGGACGTTTCTGAGTTAAGCAAGGTTCCAGTGGTATGTGAATTTCCAGATGTATTTCCCGAAGAACTACCAGGCATGCCACCAGATCGAGAAATAGAATTCAGCATTGAGCTAGCACCAGGAACCACCCCCATATACAAGAAACCATACAGAATGGCACCATCCGAGTTGATTGAGTTGAAGAAACAAATAAACTAATTACTGGACAAGGGATACATTCGAGCCAGTTCCTCACCTTGGGGATCACCAATTTTATTTGCCAAAAAGAAGGATGGAACACTAAGATTGTGCATAGACTACCGAGCACTTAACATGGTCACAGTCAAGAACAAATACCCGATGCCACGAATAAATGATTTGTTTGATCAGCTCGCTCAGGCCAAGGTATTCTCAAAGATTGACTTAAGGTCAGGATACCATCAATTAAAAGTGCGAACAGAAGATATCCCCAAAACAGCCTTCACCTCCAGATATGGACTATATGAGTTCACAGTTATGCCTTTTGGATTAACAAACGCCCCCGCATATTTTGTTCACCTCATGAACAAAGTATTTATGAAGTTTATGGACAAGTTCGTTGTGGTATTTATCGATGATATTCTGATATACTCCAAAACACCAGAAGAGCACGCGGAACATCTTAGGATTGTGCTAGGAGAACTCAGGAAACACAAATTGTATGCCAAGTTCAGCAAGTGCGAATTTTGGCTAAGACAAGTAGGCTTTCTAGGCCACGTGCTGACCCAAGACGGTATCGCAGTGGACCCAGAGAAAGTCAGGGCCATACTTGACTGGAAGGCACCAGCCAGCGTAACGGACGTACGAAGTTTCTTGGGAATGGCAGGATATTGCCGCAGATTTATTGAAGGATTCTCCACCCTAGCCAAGCCAATGACGCAGTTGCTCAAGAAGGACAAGAAGTTTGAATGGACAGAAGCCTGCGAGAAAAGTTTCCAAGAGCTAAAACGGAAATTAATGACAGCACCAGTATTAATTGTGTCAGACATACACAAGAATTTTGAGGTGTACTGTGACGCATCCCGAAAAGGTCTCGGGTGCGTGTTGATGCAAGAAGGCAAGGTTGTCGCATACGCTTCACGACAACTCCACAAGCATGAGGAAAATTATCCCACTCATGACTTAGAAATGGCAGCAGTCATTCATGCACTTAAGGAATGGAGACATTTCTTACTTGGGAATCGATGTGAAATATACACGGACCATAAAAGTCTCAAATATATTTTCACACAGCCAGAACTAAACTTACGGCAACGACGCTGGTTGGAATTGGTAAAGGATTATGATGTTGGTATCCACTATCATCCAGGGAAAGCAAATGTAGTGGCCGATGCTCTTAGTCGGAACCCCAGCTCCGACGAAAACAGTCTGCAAAGCTTGAGACCTGAATTCCAACAAGAATTTGCCAAACTCAACTTGTTAATGATCGCGGAAGGCACCATATCAAACTTGGAAATAAAGCCCGACCTTGTGGAGAGAATTAAAGAAGCTCAGCCTGGTCACCCCAGCATTGAAGGAATTAAAAGAAAGGTGAGTATGGGCAAGGCCTCGGAGTTTGTCATAGGCGATGATGGAATATTACGGTACGGGGACAGACTCTGCGTGCCAAACATAGAGGACCTCAGACAGCAAATCCTAGCTGAAGCACACACCACTCCATATTCAATCCACCCTGGAGGAACCAAAATGTATAAGGATATTCAGGAAAGATTTTGGTGGCACGGTATGAAGAGGGACATAGCCACATTCGTTGCATGTTGCGATTCTTGTCAACACATAAAAGTTGAGCATCAAAAACCAGCCGGACTACTACAACCAAACAAAATACCTGAGTGGAAATGGGATGAAATAGGGATGGATTTTATTGTCGGACTACCACGGTCACGACACGGGAATGATGCCATATGGGTCATCACCGATAGATTAACCAAGGTGGCACATTTCATTCCAGTAAAGACAACCTACAACACTCAGAAGCTTGCCAGGATTTATCTCTCCCATATAGTTTGTCTACATGGAGTCCCGAAGACGATAATATCCGACAGAGGCACTCAATTTTTCTCGAGATTCTGGGATCATTTACAACAGGCTCTAGGAACTCAATTGGCCTTCAGTAGGGCCTACCATCCCCAGACTGATGGACAGACTGAACGCGTAAACCAAATTTTAGAAGACATGCTGAGAGCATGTGTCCTCACCTATGGAACCAGTTGGGAAGAAAGTCTGCCATATGCCGAGTTCGCATACAACAACAGCTACCAGGCCAGCCTGCAAATGGCACCTTTTGAAGCCCTATACGGACGGAGATGTCGTACCCCGCTAAATTGGTCAGAGACCGGAGACAGCCGTATCTTTGGCCCAGACAAGCTCAAAGAAGCCGAGGAAAAAGTCAAGCTAATCAGGGACCGACTCAAGACCGCTCAAAGCCGACAGAAGAGTTATTACGATCAGAAACATCGTGGGGTCAATTTTGAACCCGGTGAATTTGTGTACCTACGAGTATCACCTATGAGGGGACTGCAACGGTTTAAGATTAAAGGGAAGTTAGCACCAAGATTCATTGGACCATTCTGCATAGTGGCACGAAGAGGCACTATAGCCTACCAGCTAGACTTACCCGAAGACTTGTCCGACATTCACGACGTGTTCCACGTCTCTCAATTAAGGAAGCGCGTAAGCAAACCAGAGAAGCAAGTATCCCATGAGAACATTGACGTGCAGCCAGACCTCACATATTGGGAACGCCCCGTAAAAATATTAGAGGAGTCTGAAAGGAGGACCCGACAGAAGGCCATCAAATTCTTCAGAGTTCAGTGGAGCAATCACACCGACAGTGAAGCAACTTGGGAAAGAGAGGATTTTCTTCGGACAGAGCATCCACACTTATTTGAGGAACAGCTGAAATCTCGGGGACGAGATTTTTCCTAAGGGGGTAGGTGTTGTGACACTCCAAAAATTTTAATTGGTTTTCATCAAAAACTTTGTTGGATTTTTTTTAAAGAGGGCATTTAAAATTTCTTTTCCAGAAATCCTTCCTCTTAAAAACTTCCTTTTTCTTTGGCAAGGATTTTATTTTTCTTCAAACTATGGTGTTTGATCTTTTGAAACTTCTTCTCTGTTGGTTCCCTCTCAAATTATTTTGGGAGTTTAAATTTTTTTTTAAAAAAGAAACTTTATGAAAATTTGGGATTTTCATATCTTGGGAACCACCCATGACTTTGTATTTGGCCCATGTGGTAAAACCCCTCCAAAACCTCCCCTCCTCCTTGTAATCAACCTAAGTTCTCTGTCCCTACTAATCCAAGCAAGTTTTGGATTTTATTCTAATTATTTTCCCCTCACATCATTTCTGCTAATTATTTTGAGCTTAAGTGATTTTCAAAGCAAGTACCCTTTTGCATTTGAGTTTTGACCTCAAACCAACTCTCCTGGATAGTCCTTTGTACCCACAACCCAGAACCATCTTGATCCACTCCTCCTCTCTTCAAAATTTTCAAATTTCAGTCTCTGCAACTTTGGACCAGATTTGCCAAATTTGGTGAAATTCATATCTACACTTCTCCAAAAATTCCACCAAAATTCAGGCAGCCTACTAGAGCAATGAGTAGCTACTCCACCAAAAATCAGCTCAAGGAAAAATCCCCAGAGGCCAAATTCATTCTGCCGAACACTTGGCGTGCACTGTTGCTGTTCATATTCGGAAAAATTCAGAGTTCAGTGTCGATCTTCGTCAGAAGTTCAGTCACATGCTCACAGTGCCCTTGGCACGTTCCTCGCCGCCCTTTCTCCTTGGCCAGCACCCGCGCACGCGCGCTTGGCGTCTTCCTGGCGTCGGTGGCGCCCTGAGCCGCCCGCGCCGGCGTGTCTTGCGGCGGCCGAACCACCGTAGCGGCTGACAGGGAACAGAACGGCGGCTCAACGCCGTTCGGCGCCGCCCAACGGTCCTCTGCTCTCCGCGTGGCTCATGCATGCCAGCGCATGCCCGTGGCACCGTCGCCGTGGCCTGGCAAGCACGGAACGTTTTCCCTGCTGCCGACGGGCCCGCGCCGCCCCGTTCTGTCGAGCTCGCCCATAGCACCAAATCCAAGCCTGGTTAGCACCTAAATGGAACCAGTAGACCTCCACGATGACGCTCAACCCCCAAATCTCCCCCGACCAAGCACTGCGCCGCCGTAACCTTCACCGGAGATCCCCGTTCCCGGCCACCGCCACGGGTCGCCTATAAAAAGGACCCCGAGCTCGCTCACGAGCCCCACACCTTCACTGCACCTCTCCAAGACCCTGCCAGGCCACCAGGAGGACCTCAAGGAGGTCTCCTCCCCCGACTCCGGCCACCCCGTTCCGCCTCGGCCTCCACCTCGATTCGCTCCGGTGAGGCCGTCTCCAGCGCCCAAACCCCGTCCGTTACCCCCTCTAGCTACCAGAAGTCTAACCCCCTCCTCAATTTGGCCTTCGCAGCTCTCTCCGACGAGTCCCACGACCACCCGAACCGCCGTCCGCCGGAGCAAGGCTCGCCGTCGACGTGGTGCTCGCCGACCGCCACCACCACCAGCAACCGACGCGGAAGGGCGCCCTGAACACGGAGGTACCCTCCGATCTCCCTGCCTCGCCGTGGATCACCGCCGGCGACCACTGCGGCTCTCGGGCGCCGACGAGCTTCGTCCCCCATTTGAAAGTTTAAACCTGACGAGTGGGACCCGCCCGTCAGCCTCTCAGATCCTTTTAAACGAATCGTTTTCTGAAAACGCCTTCGGGCAAAATACGCTTTCCCCTCTGGGCTGGCATATTAAAGACTGGAACGTTTTCTGTTTTTATAAGCTAGCCCCTGGAAACCTTCTGTTTCATTACAGATGAGTCCCTGGACAAAAACCTTTATAACTTTTAAACAGAAAAGTATTTTTGATTGATTCTTTTTCTGTCCTCTTTAAAATTTTGTCTAGTTTTTTATCAGATTTATTTGAAAAATATTTGGAATACTTTTTGTGCACCTCTTGGTATTTACGATAGCGCATATATTTTCTTTATACCGTAGATACCGAAGGAGGTGACGGAGCCGCGAACTTCACCGAGCTAGGCTCCGACTACTCCGAACCAGGCAAGCATGTTTGAACTTTTGATATGATGAGTGTCTTGGCATATTTTGCATTTAGTTAGTCTCATGGCATGTTGTTGAGCATACCGATGAATGTTATTTCCATGCATTGTTGAGGTAAGTGAGTTCGATGATCCATAAGTGGATGGATGTGAGTATGAATGGCCATGTGTTGGCATGAGGATGGGTAAGATGGCAGTGTTGTAGCATGCCAGTCTTATGCCAGGCTATATGACTACAATGTCAAACCGTATCGGTCCAGTTCCTCCCATTTCCTTCCCTGTACTACCACATGTTTTCCGCAAGGAATATGGCGTAGTAAGTTGTAAACCGCTTACCTGGTACACACCAAAAAGGAGAGGCCGTGATGATGGTTCCATGGCCCGGGATTAAAGCCAGTCATCCGGTCAGGGGGCATGGGTGTTTCCGGTTGGGACCGAGAGGGGGGCACCCCTTAGAGCGCGCGTATATAAATTTGATCCCATGCTATTCGAGATTGTGATCTCCCCGTCTCAAAAGTTTTTCTTGGACGATGTCTACGGTGATTCCTAGTATCGAGAGGTTGGATGGGTGTGTGCTGGTTAGCTGTGTTTACTTTCGAAATACCGTAAACGGAACTAGTCCTTCGTGACTACAGAAATCCGTTGGCTGTGGGAAATTTTTGTACAAACTCTGCAGAGTCATATATTCCTTAAATCATCTATTCCATGTCCAAGTTCAGTATTATCTTATCCTGACAAGTGCCAGTTTTGATGACAGAGACTCCGGTGAATCGCATGAGTGCTAAGTCCGGTTAAATGATTATTCCCGTGGATGGACTAACCCGTTTATTTTCATGAATTAAATATTTATTATGAGCATTACTTCCTTGTGAATAAAAGCCCCTTTATGTGGTGTCGCTAAAACGCCCGACTATGGCATATCTTTTAAAGCCCTTTCTGTGATGTCGCCCCGACGTCCGACTGTGGCATTTCTTTTAAAGCCCTTTATGTGGTGTCGCTAAGACGCCCGACTGTGGCATTTCTTTTAAAGCCCTTTCTGTGATGTCGCCCCGACGTCCGACTGTGGCATTTCTTTTAAAGCCCTTTATGTGGCGTCGCTAAGACGCCCGACTGTGGCATTTCTTTTAAAGCCCATTCTGTGATGTCGCCCCGACGTCCGACTGTGGCATTTCTTTTAAAGCCCTTTATGTGGTGTCGCTAAGACGCCCGACTGTGGCATTTCTTTTAAAGCCCTTTATGTGGTGTCGCTAAGACGCCTGACTGTGGCATCATTTCCTTATATTTATTTGTTCACCTTTCGAGGCGTCGCTTCAGACACCCGATCGGTTTTCATTTATGTTTTGTTGGGATTTCAGGCGGACTACCGCCGTTTCCCTTTTACTTACTTCGTTATGCTAATTTTTAAATGTACATTGGTGAATTAATCATGACGCATTCATGCATGCATTTGTTATATCTTACGTCCGAACTGTCTTGCGAGTACTTTCAAAGTACTCACTGGCTTGTTGATTTGGCCAGATGCTGACGAAGGCGATCTCATGGATGAAGAATTTGATAGCGAGTCCGACGCCTAGAGGAGTCCCAGTCAGTCTCGTGCGACCCTGGATTTTGTCACTGTATTATATCCGCTTCCGCTACCAAATAAATTCATCGAGCCTCACCTCGACGCTGGATGAGATGATAGTTTTAGAGTCTTGTATCTCTCTCCCCGCTGTGTTTTTCCACCACCGCCCTATCCTCGAGTCCGTAGTATGCCTCCACACCACTGTGTCATGTCCGCCATTATGTATAATTATTGGCGTGCTTGTAATGATTTGGTTGAGCAACCGTAGTTCGACCCTGTAATATATTTTATGCTACTGGCTTATTGTATTAAGAATTTGTCTACCAGTGAGGAGGATTTCTCTCATACTGGACTCAAAAGATTGGTTTCTCAATAAATATTTTTATTGGAAAACCGTCGTGACATCGGACCAGTAGGAGAACCAAGCAACACAACGTAAACAGCCCCTGGACACAAATAACAACCACTCGGAACCCGACATGCTAAAGGGGTTGTCAATCCCTTTCGGGTAATGGCGCCAGAAATGGCACGTGGACGGGTGAAAGTTGTAAATATTGATAGATCGAACGCTAAATAAAATAAACTGCAGCAAGGTATTTTTGGATTTTTGGTTTAATAGATCTGAAAATAAAAACAAATAAAAGTAGATCGCAAAGGCAAATAATATGAGAAAGAGACCCGGGGGCCGTAGGTTTCACTAGTGGCTTCTCTCAAGAAAAATAGCAAAGCGGTGGGTGAACAAATTACTGTTGGGCAGTTGATAGAACCTCAAATAATTATGACGATATCTAGGCAATGATCATTACATAGCATCACATCGAGGATTAGTAGACCGACTCCTGCCTCCATCTTCTACTATTACTCCACATATCAACCGCTATCCAGCATGCATCTAGTGTACTAAGTTCATCGAAAAATGGAGTAATGCAATAAGAACGATGACATGATGTAGACGAGATCCATTTATCTATGATGGTTGATATAGATCCCATCTGTTTAACCTTAGTAGCAACAATACATACATGTCGGTTCCCTTTCTGTCACTGGGATCAAGCACCGTAAGATCGAACCCACTACCGGGCACCTCTTCCCATTGGAAGATAAATAGATCTAGTTGGACAACAAAACCCAAATATCGGAGAAGAAATATGAGGCTATAAGAGATCATGCATAAAAGAGATCAAAGAAACTCAAATACTTTCATGGATATAAAAAGATAGATCTGATCATAAACTCAAAGTTCATCGATCCCAACAAACACACCGCAAAAGAGTTACATCATATGGATCCCCAAGAGACCATTGTATTGAGAATCAAGGGAGAGAGATGAAGCCATCTAGCTACTAACTATAGACCCGAAGGTCTACAAAGAACTACTCACGCATCATCGGAGAGGCACCACTGGAAGTGGTGAACCCCTCCGTGATGGTGTCTACATTGGATCTGGTGGTTTTGGACTCTGCGGCAGCTGGATGAATATTTCATTGACTCCCCTAGGGTTTTGGGAATATTGGGGTATTTATAGAGCAAAGAGGCGGTCCGGGGCACCCAAGGTGGGCACAACCCACCAAGGCGCACCTGGGCCTCCTGGCGCATCCTGGTGGGTTGTCCCCTCCTCGGGACTCCTCCCAGGTGCAACCAGGGCCCAACATCTTCCTTCTGGTCAATAAAAAATCTTCGTAAAGTTTCGTGGCATTTGGACTCCGTTTGATATTGATTTTCTGCGATGTAAAAAACATGGGAAAAACAGCAACTTGCACTTGGCACTATGTCAATAGGTTAGTACCAAAAAATGATATAAAATGACTATAAAATGATTATAAAAATCCAAGATTGATAATAAAACAACATGGAACAATTAAAAATTATAGATACGTTGGAGACGTATCAGTTGTTAGTACTTGAGAATATTCATTGGCTCCCCTTGTGCCGAATCAATAAATTTGGGTTGAATACTCTACCATCGAAAACTGATGTGATCCCCTATAATTGTGGGTTATCAGCGGTCCTTGCAGAAGGTTAAATAGAAACTTCATAATAACCATTGTGGTTTTGCGTGGGTAAGGACGGTTCTTGCTAGTTGCCCGTAGCAGCCACGTAAAACTTGCAAAAACAAAGTAGAGGATGCCTCACTCGTTTCTGTGTGGTATGTGATAACCCACAAGTATAGGGATTGATATGTATCCAACGTATCTACTTTTCCAAACACTTTTGCCCTTGTTTTGGACTCTAACTTGGATGATTTGAATGGAACTAACTCGGACTGACATTGTTTTCAGCAGAAATGCCATGGTGTTATTTTGTGCAAAAATAAAAGTTCTCGGAATGAGCTGAAAATCAACGGAGAATATTTTTGGAATATATAAAAAATACTGGCGAATGAATCAAGGCCAGGGGGACCACACCCTGTCCATGAGGGTGGGGGGCGCGCCTACTGTCGGTGTCAAAATCAGCGGATCTCGGGTAGGGGGTCCCAAACTGTGCGTCTAAGGCTGATGGTAACAGGAGGCAGGGGACACAATGTTTACCCAGGTTCCGGCCCTCTCGATGGAGGTAATACCCTACTTCCTGCTTGATTGATCTTGATAATATGAGTATTACAAGAGTTGATCTACCACGAGATCGTAGAGGCTAAACCCTAGAAGCTAGCCTATGATTATGATTGTTGTTTTTCTACGGACTAAACCCTCCGGTTTATATAGACATCAGAGGGGGCTAGGGTTACACAGAGTCGGTTACAGAGAAGGAGATCTACATATCCGAATCGCCAAGCTTGCCTTCCACGCAAAGGAGAGTCCCACCCGAACACGGGACGAAGCCTTCATTCTTTTATCTTCATAGTCCAACAGTCTGGCCAAAGTATATAGTCCGGCTGTCCGAGGACCCCCTAATATAGGACTCGCTCAGTAGCCCCTGAACCAGGCTTCAATGACAATGAGTCCGGCGCGCAGATTGTCTTCAGCATTGCAAGGCGGGTTCCTTCTCCGAATACTCCATAGAAGATTTTGAACACAAGGATTGTGTCCGGCTCTGTAAAACAAATTCCATATACCACCGTAGAGAGTATAATATTCCGCAAATCTAATCTGCTGACAACTTTTCATAACGTGACATCCTGCCGTGGTCCGGTCATTACGAACCGTTTTTCCCAACCTGCCACTGCACGTGTTGCGAGGCGGTTTTATTGGCACGTCTTGTCGAAGCAGAGATCGTGTTCCCCTTATCACGGGATTCTCATCAATACGGGTGTGGGTAACTGAATCGTGCTTGTTAGTATGGCTCCTCGATTTTAGGCAAGTTCCAAACGGCCACGCGGAGGACGCTTGATATTCACCCTCTTTATAAAGGGGCCAAGGCATGTCCTTTTCTTCTCGTGCTCGATCCTTCTCTTCCCCCACCTCGAGTTCCAACACCCAAGGCTCAGGCTAAGCGCTTCGGACCTTCAACCATGTCCGGATCCAACCTGCAAGGTCAGTGGATGTCCTCCTATGTCACAGAGGAGGACATCAAGAAGCTAAGGGAAGCCAGGTATCTGACCGCTGAAATCCCGCACAGGCTGCCTGCTCAAGGGCAGGTCATCCCCACTCCCGAACCCAACGAGAGTGTCGTATTTGTTTCCCACTTCCTTTGAGGGCTAGGCTTTAGTCTTGATCCCTTTGTTAGAGGTCTTATGTTCTATTACGGGCTCAATTTCCACGATCTAGCTCCAGATTCCATCCTTCACATCTCGTCATTTATCATCGTGTGTGAGGCCTTCCTCCGCATCACCCCACACTTCGGCTTATGGCTCAAGACCTTCAATGTGAAGCCAAAGACGATCGATGGGCGACACGCAGAATGCAGAGGTGCCATAATAAGCAAAGGCGCCGATGCTCTATGGCCAAAGGGTTCCTTCCCGGAGGTGTCCCACTTATGGTGGCGGGAGTGGTTTTACATCACAGCTCCCCGAGGTACAAAGTGGGCAGCTGCCCCCGCCTTCCGCTCGGGACCCCCTACCCGAGATCCACCGGTTTTTGACACCGACATTGATCTACATATATTTTTACATTCTGGGCAGGCCAACCAAGGGTTGAACTTGGGGGTGACGGGCTCCACGGCGTATACGTCTCGGAGTGCGCATTTGCGCCTCCTCTGTCAGTATGTGAGTTGTGTAAATCATGTTCACTGTTTTGACCTCTGGTGGGAATTTTTTCTGTCCCCCAGTGTTCGGTTGGCGAGGCTCATCCTCGTCTTCGCTTGGTGTCTTCCTCCCCTTGTGTTCGGCGTTTAGCTTTTTGGCCTGCTTGAAGACCCAGCATTCTCTGTTGGTGTGATTTGCAGGTTTGTCGGAGGTGCCATGAATCGAACATAATCTGTCAAGAATCTTGTTTAGGCTGGACGGTCCATCTCTGCTGCCTTTAAATGGCTTTTTTCCATTGACTGGGTTGAGAGCCCCTGAATCTGGCGTTTACCGCTATGTTGTCTGGGTTGTCTTCGTTGTTTCGGCGCTTGCTTTTATTGTGTCGCGGTTTCCCATTGCCATCCCTGACTTCGGATGTGCCTGGGTTGCTGGTGCCGCTACGGGCTATCCAACTGTCTTCGCCCGCGCAAAAGCGGGTCATAAGGCTTGTTAGGGTTGTCATTTTCCTTGGTTTTTCCTGGCCTAGGTGTCTGGCGAGCCATCCGTCCCGGACACTATGCTTGAAAGCCGCTAAGGCTTCGGCATCCGGGCAGTCGATGATTTGATTCTTCTTCGTGAGAAATCTGTTCCAAAGCTTTCGGGCTGACTCTCCGGGCTGTTGAATTATGTGACTTAAATCGTCTGTGTCCGGAGGTCGGACATAGGTCCCTTGAAAATTGGCCCTAAAAGCATCCTCAAGCTCTTCCCAGCTTCCAATTGAGTTTTCGGGGAGGCTTTTCAGCTAGTGCCGAGCTGGTCCTTTCAACTTGAGGGGCAGGTATTTGACGGCGTGGAGATCATCTCCGCTAGCCATGTGGATGTGAAGGATAAAGTCCTCAATCCAGACCCCAGGGTCTGTCGTTCCGTCATATGCCTCTATGTTCACGGGTTTGAATCCCTGTGGAAATTCATGATCCAGCACCTCATCGGTGAAGCATAGGGGGTGCACGACACCCCTGTATTTGGATGCGTCATGGAATTCTTCGGACGGTTGTAGCGTTTGGTTTTTATTCTGAGCTATTATTCATTCAGTATAGTCGTTTGGGCGGCCATGATTCTGTGACGGAGCGTGCTTCCTGGATCCGTAGATGGACCTGGCCATACCGGCTTTTTTGTGCAGGTCTTCGCATAAATCATGCGCTGACTTGTGTGCGATGTCGTTAGCCGCCCTGTCATGGCCACGGGGTGGTCAATCCGGCTGATCGGTCATTTTATTTTTCGGATGAATGGGCTCTAAAGCCTCGTCGTCGAATTCAGGCAGCAGCTTGCGCTTTGGGTAGCTCTTTGTGTGGCGACTGCCGCCATACATTTCTTCAGTGTCAAGCACTTTGTTCCATCTACTGTTGAGTGTATTCTGCGTGGCTTTAAGCCTTTGCTTCTGGTTCTTCAGGCTCCTCGCGGTGGCAATAAGCCTTCTATGGAGGTTCTCTTGTTCCAAATGCCTTTCCGGGATGATGTGTGCATCGTTGTCCGGACTGTTCTCCTCTCCGGAGACAAGTTCATGAGCTTGACCCTCGACGTTGCCGTGATTGGACAGCAGCTCCGTACTATGTTTGCCGTCCGCTGGCTCATCCTGCTCCATTGCTGGGTCCATGTGGTCGTCGTTTCCTTTGGATTCGATCGGGGTATTATTCTTTGTTGCACGGCTATCGCTGTTTTTGCTGAGGCGGGATTTGGAGCGGCACCTACGTTGTCGCTCTGGTTGCTTCTCGAGGGGGCTATCCTTCGCTGCATCTTTCCGTTCCTCGTCATTGTTTTCTTTGGGTGTATCAACCATGTATATATCGTGTGATGAAGTGGATGTCCAGCACCCTGTGGGCGGTGGTTCCTGTTCCTCTCCTGCATCGTCGTCCATACCGTTGATGTCTTCGGAGTCAAAATCAAGCATGTCGGTTAAGTTGTTGACAGTGGCTATTAAGTGGGTGGTGGGTGGGGAACGAATTCCTTCGTCGTCCGCTTCCCACTCGAGCCGGACATAGTTCGGCCGAGGGTCTCCTGACAAGTAGAGAGACCTCAATTAATCTAGCACGCCGCCCAAGGGCGAGTGCTGAAAGATATCCGCGGAGGTAAATGCCATGATCAGTGCCCAATCAGATTCAATAGGCACGGACGCAGGCGATTCGGAGCTTGTGGTCGGGGACGAACCCAAGGGTCCGGTAACACAGGTCTCATAGGAGGTGAAGTCAGTATTCGGCTCTATTGCCGCTGAGTGTACGGCCTCCGTGGCGGGGTCCATCCACCCGTCCTCGGATGGCACGATCTGCTCCGGATTGACGGCTGGAGTAGTCGCAGGTGCGATCTCCCAAACACCGTCCGATGGCAGAGCTGAGTCATGCTCGTCGTGACTATGCGGCGCGCCTGACATGATCTCGAATCCATCGAAGATCAAGTCTCCGCGGATGTCGGCAGTGTAGTTTAAGCTTCCAAATCTGACTTGATGGCTAGGGGCGTAACTATCGATCTGCTCTAGATGGCCAAGCGAGTTGGCCAGCAATACGAAGGCGCCAAATATGAAGAACTGTCCGGGGAGAAAAACCTCACCCTGGATCTCATCGTTGCCGATGATCGAAGGAGCCATCAAGCCTTTATCATGACGGCACAGTGGAACTCTCATTGAAAGCACCAATGTCGGTGTCAAAACCGGCGGATCTCGGGTAGGGATTCCCAAACTGTGCATCTAAGGCTAATGGTAACAGGAGGCAGGGGACACAATGTTTACCCAAGTTCGGGCCCTCTCGATGGAGGTAATACCCTACTTGCTGCTTGATTGATCTTGATGATATGAGCATTACAAGAGTTGATCTACCACGAGATCGTAGAGGCTAAACCCTAGAAGCTAGCCTATGATTATGATTGTTGTTTTTCTACGGACTAAACCCTCCGGTTTATATAGACAACGGAGGGGGCTAGGGTTACACGGAGTTGGTTATAGAGAAGGAGATCTACATATCCGAATCGCCAAGCTTGCCTTCCACGCAAAGGAGAGTCCCATCCGAACACCAGACGAAGCCTTCATTCTAGTATCTTCATAGTCCAACAGTCCGGCCAAAGTATATAGTCAGGCTGTCCGAGGACCCCCTAATCCAGGACTCCCTCACCTACCCCCTGGGCGCGCCCGCCTGCCACATGGGCCCCTTGGTGCTCCACCAACCTCAACTCCAACTCTATATATTCACGTTCGGGGAGAAAAAAAATCAGAGAGAAGGATTCACCGCGTTTTACGATACGGAGCCGCCGCCAAGCCCTAATCTCTCTCTGGAGGGCTGATCTGGAGTCCGTTCGAGGCTCCGGAGAGGGGAATCCATCGCCATCGTCATCATCAACCTTCCTCCATCACCAATTTCATGATGCTCACCGCCGTGCGTGAGTAATTCCATCGTAGGCTTGCTGGACGGTGATGGTTTGGATGAGATTTATCATGTAATCGAGTTAGTTTTGTTAGGGTTTGATCCCTAGTATCCATTATGTTCTGAGATTGATGTTGGTATGACTTTGGTATGCTTAATGCTTGTCACTAGGGCCCGAGTGCCATGATTTCATATCTGAACCTATTATGTTTTGATGAGTATATGTGAGTTCTTGATCCTATCTCGCAAGTCTATAGTCATCTATTATGTGTTATGATCCTTTAACCCCTAAGTGACAATAATCGGGATACTTATCGGTGATGACCGTAGTTTGAGGAGTTCATGTATTCACTAAGTGTTAATGCTTTGGTTCGGTACTCTATTGAAAGGAGGCCTTAATATCCCTTAGTTTGCAATAGGACCCTACTGCCACGGGAGGGTAGGAAAAAAGATGTCTTGCAAGTTCTTTTCCATAAGCACGTATGACTATATTCGGAATGCATGCCTACATTACATTGATGAACTGGAGCTAGTTCTGTGTCACCCTATGTTATAACCGTTGCATGAGGAATCGCATTCGACATAATTATCCATCACTGATCCAATGCCTACGAGCTTTTCACATATTGATCTTTGCTTAGTTACTTTTCCTTGCCACTGTTACAATCACTACAAAACCAAAACTGTTACTTTTGCCACCATTACCGTTACTTCCATATTACTTTGCTACTAAATACTTTGCTACAGATATTAAGTCTTTTAGGTGCGGTTGAATTGTCAACTCAATTGCTAATACTTGAGAATATTCTTTGGCTCCCCTTCTGTTGAATCAATAAATTTGGGTTGAATACTCTACCCTCGAAAACTGTTGCGATCCCCTATACTTGTGGGTTATCAGGGATCGCAACAGTTTTCGAGGGTAGAGTATTCAACCCAAATTTATTGATTCGACCCAAGGGGAGCCAAAGAATATTTGCACGTATTAGCAGCTGAGTTGTCAATTCAACCACACCTAGAGATTAATTATCTACAGCAAAGTGATCAGTAGCAAAGTAATATGATAGTTTTGATAGTAGTAGCAACAGCAATAGTAACGGTAACAGTGATAGCAATGATTTTGTGGCAAGCGTAACAGTAACGATAGGAGAAGTAACTTAGCAAGAACAATATGAGAGAAATTCGTACGCATTGGATCGGTGAATTCATTGGATGATATTCATCATATAACAGTCATAACCTAGGGCAATACGGTACTAGCTCTAGTTCATAAATATAATGAAGGCATGTATTCTGTAAATGAGCATATGTGCTTATGGAAAGAACTTGCATGACATCTTTTTTCCTACCCTCCCGTGGCAGCGGGGTCCTATTGGAAACTAAGGGATATTAAGGCCTCCTTTTAATAGAGAACCAGAACAAAGCATTAACACATAGTGAATACATGAACTCCTCAAACTACGGTCATCATCGGGAAGTGTCCCGACTTCTGTCACTCCAGGGTTGCCAGATAATAAAACATAGTAGGTGACTATAACTTCTAAGATCGGATCCAGAACATAGATATAATGGTGATGACATAAACGTTTTAGATCTGAAATCATGGCACCCAGGCCCAAAGTGACAAGCATTAAGCATGGCGAAGTCATAGCAACATCAAACTCATAACATAATGGATACTAGGGATCAAACCTAACAAAACTAACCTGATTAATGAATCTCATCCAACTCCTCACAGACCAGCAAGCCTATGAAAGAATTACTCAGTCCTGGTGGGGAGCATCATGAAATTGGCGGTGGAGAAGGGTTGGTGATGAGGAAGATCAAAGATCTCCCTCTCCGAGCACCAAACGGACTCTAGATCTGGCCTCCCAATGAAGAACAGGAGGTGGCGGCGGCTCTGCCTCTTGAAACGCCATAAATTTTTCCCAGATTTTTTTCTCTGAATATGTGATTTTATAGTATCAGAGTTGAGGTCTGCGGGGCCACCAGGTGGGGACAACCCACCTGGGCGCGCCTAGAGGGGGGCATACCCTGGTGGGTTGTGCCCACCCAGGTGCCCCCTCAAGTGGTTCTTGGATCCAAAAATTATCTTTTATTGCATAAACAATCCTCGCAAAGTTTCATTCCAATCCGAGAACTTTTATTTCTGCAAAAAAAAACAACACCATGGTAGTTCTGCCGAAAACATCGTCAGTCCAGGTTAGTTGCATTCAAATCATCCAAATTAGAGTCCAAAACAAGAGGAAAAGGCGTTAGGAAAAGTAGATATGACAGAGACATGTCAACTCGCCAAAGCTTAAACCTTTGCTTGTCCTCAAGTAATTCAGTTGATAAACTGAAAGTGAAAAAGAAAACTTTTATGAACTCTTTTGCTCTTGTTTACATAAATAAGATTAAGTAGCACCCAGGTTTTTCGCAAAGATTATAAATAACCATGTCGACAATAACTCTTCAAAATTATATTAACTCATATCAATGGCATAATCAACTAGCTGGCAATAAAAGATATCTCAAATAACAACACTTCGTCAAAAAAACATGATATAATATGACAATAGTGGTATCTTGCTAGCCCTTTCTAAGACTGCAAAACATAAATGCAGAGCACCTCTGAAGTTCAAGCAGTGACTAAACATTGTAATTCATGGTGGAAAAGATCCAGTCATGATGCGCCCAACATTAGCTACACACAATGCATGAGGATGACAATAGTGCTCTCAGGTTCTGGCGCTTATTTGAGAAGGTGATGAAACAACATAAAAGTAAATAGATAGTCCCTTCGCAGAGGGAAGCAGTGATTTGCAGAGGTGCTAGAGCCCCAGTTTTTAAAACAGAGGTAAATGAAATTTTGAGAAATGCACCCTTTTTGTTTACTTCACGACCATTAGTTATCGGTATATTCCATGCTAAACAAATTAGTGGCAGTTCCCAAGCAATAAAAGTAAAGGTTTACTCCTCCTCCACCATCAATCACACTCCACGATTGGTCTGAAACAATGGGTATCGTCCATACCAACAATAGTCCTGGGGAGTTTTGTTTAATTATTTTCAATTTGAGTTCGGGACTGGAATCCCTATTACCGACCCTCTCGTGCAAGGATGAGTGGATAAACACTCATCACGAGAATAACCCGCTTAGCATGGAAGATACTGACTACCTCCCGTCGCCCCATGAACAATCCAGACACACAAAAAGGAATTTATTTGAAGTTTTTAGAGGTGGCACATGCAAATTTACTTAGGACAGAAGGGTAATACCGCATATAGGTAGGTATGGTGGACTCATCTGGAATAACTTGAGTTTTAGGATTTTTGATGCACAAGAAGAATTCCCGCTTAGTACAGGTGAAGGCTAGAAAATAGGTTGGGAAGCGGCCAGCTAGAGAGCGAAAACGGTCATGAACATGCATTATGCATAAGTAACAATGGATACTAGCATGAGTACGATATGAACACCATGAACATAAATATCATCGAGGCTATGTTGGTTTTGATTCAACTACATGCATGAACATGTGCCAAGTCAAGCTACTCGAACATTCATAGGAGGATACCACATCACCATACTACATCACAATCATTTTAACGCAATGTTGACATCCAAGATAAATCATTATCCACTCCAAGCTACTTAAGCATGGCATGAGAAACTATAATCTCTAATTGTCATTGCAAACATGTTTGATCATAATGCGCTGAATCATGGATACTAGGTTAAACATATTTACAAAAACAGAACAAGTTGAGTTCATACCCGTTTCTCCCTGCCACAACCAGTTCATCAAATATCGTCATTATTGCCTTTCACTTGCATGACCGAATGATATAAAAATGATGATAGTGCAAGAGTGATGTGGACTAAGCTGGAATCTGCAAACATTTTATTCAAAAGGATTACACAAAGTAATATGGGCTCTTTGTTAGATCAACAATAATGCATAAGAGAGCCACTCAACATTTTCATCGTGGTCTTCTCCTCGGTATGACTCAATAAACAGAAAAGAAATTCAGAGACACACTGAATATTTTTGGAGTTTTTTGGTTTTTCTGAAAGAAACAAATTAAAGAAAGAAAAACAAAAGCGAGAAAAACTATTTACACGAGAAAGCTCCCAACAAGCAAAAGAAGAACAAGGGAATCTTTTTAGGATTTCTTTTTAATACTACAACTAATTAAACTAGGAAGAAAAACCGAAAAGAAGCAAGAAATATTTTTTTGGATTTTCTAAAAGTTTTTCAAACACACAAGAAAAAAGTGAGGAAATAAATCTAGCATGGATAATACAATGAAAAAGTGTGGACACTAACAACTGGAATGAAAATGTGTTAATATGAATGTAATGTTAGTGGAAATACGTACTCCCCCAAGCTTAGGCTTTTGGCCTAACTTGGTAATCACCACTTGAAGAAGCCATCAGGTCCCATGCTAAAGTGTTGAGGAGCGGGCACCTAAGGGTCCCACTCATGAGGCCAGGTTGTTCCGATAGGCTGGCAAGATCCTATATCCGCCCCTGGCAATAGGATCAAACAAAGCAGGTGTAGGAAATGAAACAACATCACGGGTAATCTCACTAAAGACCAAGTTATAAGGAACATCCATGGTGGTGTTCTCACTATCAATAAAGTGGTGATGTGCCATAGCCTGGCGATCTAGGTAAACCTTGGTCAAGGAATAATCATGCTGGCGTATCTGAACGTTAAAGTGACTCGCTAGGCGAGTAGCATAAATACTACCATGAATTTTACCCTTGGACCTGTTGATATGGAGGTGACGTTCCATAATAGCTCCGAAGCTATAAGTGTTATCGCTGTGAAGTGTGTGGCGTAAGACAGCGAAATCTGGGGCACTAAGTGCACCTACCTTCTCCCTAGCAAGTAAACACTTCGCAATGAATAGAGCTAAATAATGCACATCAGGAAAATGTAAGCTAGTGCTGTGACACCTGACACCCCTCTATCATCCCCCACTATCAGAGTGCGGTAAAAACCATCAAACTCTTTGGTTCTAGGCTCTCTTAAATCCCCATTAGAAGGGATCAAGCATATGTCACAAAATTCAGTAAGTGGTATCTGACGGGTTTCAGCATATTGATTAAACTGCACCTCAGGAGGGTTATTCCTACTTAAGAAATGAAAACTTTGCACAAAGGAATTTTTGAGGAGATGATATTGTTCACATTTAGCTGAGATGAAGTCAGGCAGGCAGACATTAGCAGCATATTGTGCAAACTCTTGATGAATTCTGGCTCCCTCCATGAATGGGTTATGCAGCCATTCACACGGTCGTACCTCCGCCGTTCTCCGGGTGCAGAGATCATTGTTAGATGCCTCCCCAATAACTCCCTTATAATTCTTCTTGGAAGCAAACTTCCTAAAGAAACTCATCTTTTTCCGATGAACAAAATTCTGAAATTTTTAATCCAAAAAATTATCCTCAACAAAACTTCACAAGAATGATAGCAACTACTCATAGGGATGCATAGAGGCCATATCAAGCATTCAAACTACTTAGAGCTCTAAGAATTCAACATGCAAACTCATCTACAGCAGCACCAAGAGTAATTAATTATTCAAAATATAAACCACTAAAGGAACAAATTGGACCAACGGAGGAGTCACATACGAAACAACAATCCCCTAAAACAGTTTTGAAAATGGCGCTTCGAGCAAAGAGATCGAAATCCGTGGGTTTGAGAGTAAGAACACACGAGAGAGAGAGAGAGCAATGGTGATTTTCTTTATAGAGGTAGGTGTTGACATGGGATGAATAGATAAGTGAGGGGGCCCACGTGGGGATGACAACCCACCTGCGCGCGCCTCGGGCTGCTGGCGCACCCATCTGGGTTGTGCCCACCTGGTTCACCCCCCCTCTGATGCTATTTCCATCAAATATTCAGAAATATTCAGAAAAAGTATTAAATTTCAGAGCATTCTGAGAACTTTTATTTTTGGGTCATTTTTTATTGCATGGGAAATTCAGAAAACAAACAAAACATGGCATTTTATTTTGTTTAACTAATAAAAACATAAAACAAAAGATAAGGACAGAAGGTAGTGCTTACTAAATTCATCAACTTCATACCTCTCAAAAATGATTCATTAATAATGTCGATCACGTCTTATTAACAACGACCTTCGATTAGCATGAAACCGAAGAACTTTCGTAAAACACTAAGTTACCTCAACGGGGATATGAATGCCCCGGATACGTCTCCAACGTATCTATAATTTTTGATTGTCCCATGCTATTATATTATCTGTTTTCGAAGATTTATATGCATTAATATGTTATTTTATATTATTTTTGGGACTAACCTAGAGCCTAGTGCCAGTTCCTGTTTTTGCCTTGTTTTAGAGTTTCACAGAAAAGGAATACCAAACAGAGTCCAAACAGAATAAAACCTTCGCGATGATTTTTCTTGGACCAAAAGACAACCAGAAGACTTGGAGATGAAGTCGGAGGAGACACGAGGCTACCACAAGGACGGAGGGCGTGCCTAGGGGGTAGGGCACGCCCCCACACTTATGGGCCCCTCATGCACCTCCTGACCTAGTTTCTTCGCCTATATATTCCCATGTATCCCCAAACCAACCAGGGGAGCCACGAAAACACTTTTCCACTACTACAACCTTCTGTACCAGTGAATTCCCATCTAGGGGCCCTTTTCGGCGTCCTACCGAAGGGGGATTCGATCATGGAGGGCTTATACATCAACTCCATTGCCCTTCCAATGAAGCATGAGTAGCTTACTACAGACCTACGGGTCCATAGCTAGTAGCTAGATGACTTCTTCTCTCTCTTTCATTCTCAATACCATGTTATCCTCAATGTTCTTGGAGATCTATTTGATGTAATAGTTTTTTATAGTGTGTTTACTGAGATCCGATGAATTGGGGGTTTATGATCAGCTTATTTGTGAATATTATTTGAATCTTCTCTGAATTCTTTTATGCATGATTTGATATCTTTGTAATTCTCTTCGAACTATCAGTTTTGTTTGGCCAACTAGATTGGTTTTTCTTGCAATGGGGGAAGTGCTTAGCTTTGGGTTCAATCTTGCGGTGTCCTTTCCCAGTGACAGTAGGGCAGCAAGGCACGTATTGTATTATTGCCATTGAGGATAAAAAGATGGGGTTTTCATCATATTGCTTGAGTTAATTCCTCTACATCATGGCATCTTACTTAATGCATTACTCCGTTCTTTATGAACTTAATACTCTAGATGCATGATGGATAGCAGTCGATGTGTGGAGTAGTAGTAGTAGTAGATGTAGAATCGTTTCGGTCTACTTGACATGGATATGATGCCTATATTCATGATCATTGCCTTAGATATCGTCATAACTTTGCGCTTTTCTATCAATTGCTTGACAGTAATTTGTTCACCCACCGTATTATTTTCTATCTTGAGAGAATCCTCTAGTGAAACCTATGGCCCCCGTGTCTGTTTTCCATCATAGAAGTTTCTGATCTACAATATTAGTTTCCGATTTACTCTTATTGCAATCTTTTACTTTCTGATCTATAAACCAAAAATATTTACTTTACCGTTTAGCTATCTCTATCAGATCTCACTTTTGCAAGTAACCATGAAGGGATTGACAACCCCTTTATCGTGTTGGCCGCAAGTTGTTTGATTGTTGGTGCAGGTATTCGGTGACTCGTGCCTTGTCTCCTACTGGATTGATACCTTGGTTCTCAAAACTGAGGGAAATACTTACTCTAGTTTGCTGCATCACCCTTTCCTCTTCAAGGAAAAAACCAACGCAAGCTTAAGAAGTAGCAGGAAGAATTTTTGGCGCCGTTGCCTGGGAGATCTACGCCAAGTCAAGACATACCAAGTACTCATCATAAGCTCTCATGTCTTGCATTACATTATTCACCATTTTCCTTTCATTTTCCTCTCCCCCACTTCTGAAATGATTTTCGAAAATATTTGCCATTTCTTCGCCTCTCTTCTGTTCATCTTCTTCGTTTGATTTTTGTGTTTTCATGTGTTGGATTGCTTGCTTTGTCATGATGGCTCAAGAGAATACCAAATTGTGTGACTTTTCCAACACCAATAATAATGATTTTGTTAGTACTCCGATTGCTCCCACTACTAATGCGGAATCTTGTGAAATTAATGTTGCTTTGATGAATCTTGTTATGAAAGATCAATTCTCCGGCCTTCCAAATGAAGATGCCGCATCCCATCTTAACAATTTCATTGATTTGTGTGATATGCAAAAGAAAAAATATGTGGATAATGATATTTTTAAATTGAAGCTATTTCCGTTCTTTCTTCGAGATCGTGCTAATTCTTGGTTTTCATCTTTGCCTAAAAATAGTATTGGTTCATGGAATAAGTGTAAAGATGCCTTTATTCCCTAGTATTTTCCTCCCGCTAAGATCATGTCCCATAGGAACGATACAATGAATTTTAACCAACTTGATCATGAATATGTTGCACAATCTTGGGAGACGATGAAATTGATGATACGAAATTGCCCTACTCATGGTTTGAATTTGTGGATGATTATACAAAATTCTTATGCCGGATTGAATTTTGCTTCTAGAAATCTTTTAGGTTCGACCACGAGAGGTACTTTTATGGAAATTACTTTAGGATAAGCTACTAAACTCTTAGATAATATTATGGTTTATTATTCTCAATGGCATACCGAAAGATCTTCCACGAATAAAGAAGTGCATGCGATTGAAGAGATTAATGTTTTGAGTCGAAATATGGATGAGCTTATGAAATTATTTGCTAGCAAGAGTGCTTCTATTTATCCTAATGATATGCCTTAGTCTACTTTTATTGAGTGTAAAAATAAATCTATGGATGTGAATTTTGTTGGTAGGAACAATTTTGGTAATAACGTGTATAGAGTTAATTTTAATCCTAGGCCATTTCCTAGTAATTCCTCTAATAATTATGGTAATTCCTACAACAATTATTATGGAAATTATAATAAGGTACCCTATGATTTTGATAATAGTGTCAAAGACTTTATGAGTTTGCAGAAGAATTTCAATGCTTTGATTGAAGAAAAATTGCTTAAGATTGATGATTTGGCTAGGGATGTGGATAGAATTTCTCTTGATGTTAACGCTTTAAAACTTAGATCTATTCCACCCAAGCATGATATCAATGAGTCTCTCAAAGCTATGAGAATTTCCATTGATGAGTGCAAAGAAAGAACTGCTAAGATGAGTGCTAAAAAAGATTGGTTTGTAAAAATGTGTTCTTCTAGTTTCCGTGAAAATATTGATGAAGATCTTAAAGTGATTGATGTGAATCCTATTGAATTTTTGTTTTCCAATATAAATCTTGATAAAGATGGTTCTGGAGATGAGTCAACTTTAGTTAAAAGGTGTCCCAATGATTCGGAGTTTTTAGATCTCGATGCAAAATTTGGTAAAAGTGGGATTGGAGAGGTCAGAGCTTTAAGTAGCAATGAACCCACTCTTTTGGATTTCAAGGAATTGAATTATGATAATTATTCTTTAATAGATTGCATTTCCTTGTTGCAACCCATGTTGAATTCTCCGCATGCTTATAATCAAAACAAAGCTTTTACTAACCATATCGTTGATGCTATGATGCAATCTTTTGAAGAAAATCTTGAATTGCAAGTTTCTATCCCTAGAAAACTTTATGATGAGTGGGAACCTACTATTAAGATTAAGATTAAATATTATGAGTGCCATTATTTGTGTGATTTGGGTGCTAGAGTTTCCACGATTCCAAAAACTTTATGTGATGTGTTAGGTTTCCATGAATTTGATGATTGTTTTTTAAATTTGCATCTTGCAGATTCCACTATTAAGAAACCTATGGGAAGGATTAATGATGTTCTTATTGTTGCAAATAGGAATTATGGGCCCGTAGATTTCATTGTTCTTGATATAGATTGCAATCCTACATGTCCTACTATTCTTGGTAAACCTTTCCTTAGAACGATTGGTTCAATTATTGATATGAAAGAAGGAAACATTAGATTTCAATTTACGTTAAGGAAGGGATGGAACACTTTCCAGGAAATAAAATTAAATTGCCTTATGAATCTATTATGAGAGCCACTTATGGATTGCATACCAAAGATGACAATACCTAGATTTATTCGTCTTTTTACGCCTAGCTAAGGGCGTTAACAATAGCACTTGTTGGGAGGCAACCCTGTTTTATTTGTTGTTCTTGCTTTTTAGATTCTGTTTTGCAATAAATAATTCATCTAGACTCTGGTTAGATGTGGTTTTGTGTTTCAATTAGTGTTTGTGCCAAGTAAGACCTTTGGGATAGCTTACGGTGATATTTGATTTGACCTTACTGAAAAACAGAAACTTTTGCGCCCAGGAAATTAATTTTCATTTTTAGCAGAAGCCCGATAAAATATTGATTCTTCTTGCATAAGATTAATAAATAAATTTCTTAGGTTTTCCTAATTTTCAGAATTTTTTTAGTTACAGAAGTATTCGAAATAACCAGATTGCTACACACTGTTCTGTTTCTGACACATTCTGTTTTCTATGTGTTGTTTGCTTATTTTGATGAATCTATGTCTAGTATCGGGGGGGGGGGGGTATGAACCATGGAAAAGTCAGAATATTGTAGATATTACATCAATATAAATAAATAATGAGTTCACAGCAGTAACAAAAGTGGTGATTTATTTTCTTATACTAATGGAGCTTTATGAGATTTTCTGTTGAGTTTTGTGTTGTGAAGTTTTCAAGTTTTGGGTAAGGATTTGATGGACTATGGAATAAGGAGTGGAAAGAGCCTAAGCTTGGGGATTCCCAAGGCACCCCAAGGTAATATTCAAGGACAACCAAGAGCCTAATCTTGGGGATTCCCTAGAAGGCAACCCCTCTTTCGGTTTTGTCTATCGGTAACTTTACTTGAGGCTATATTTTTATTCACCACATGATATGTGTTTTTCTTGGAGCGTCTGGTATGATTTGAGTCTTTGCTTTTTAGTTTTCCACAATCATCCTTGCTATACACCCCATTTGGGAGAGATTCTAGCGACCAGACCTCAACCAGTCTGATCTCTGTGCATCAGTGTCATCCCTGGATCAGTAATGCTGACACACACAGTACTTGAAGGATTTATAACAGAGTAGCAATCACACACTTATTACATCGAATGTCTCAAAAGAGAACTTATTACAGTAAATATGGCTTAAGGCCATCTAATAATGATAATAGCGGAAGGCTTGGAAGATAAGCGAGTCCATCAACTCCAACGGCATCACTGAGTATAGAACCACGACCTAAAGGCACCTTACTCGTCGTCTGAAAAGTCTGCAACATGAACGTTGCAGCCCAAAACGGGTCAGCACATGGAATATGCTGGCAATGTAACACATATAGAGTAATGAAAGAATAAGGCTATACTACATGCATATATGGCTGGTGGAAAGCTCTATGGTTACAGTTTTTGCATAAACCCAAATTTTCCCTACTGCAAAGGAATAAATTTTATTTTAACTATCATGGTAGTTGTTAAACATTGAGAAGATAGACATCCTCTCAATCCCAATTAAGCATCATCTTTAAAACCCAACAATATTAATTAAAGTAACATGATGAGATTCACATGATAATCCAAGTACTAGATACTCAAGACATCCATAACCGGGGACACGACTAACCATGATTAGTTTATATACACTGCAGAGGTGTGCGCACTTTTCCCCACAAGACTCTATCTCCTCCGTTGAGATTCTCGCACTACATGGTGTTTGAGAAACGGATGACCGAGACATTGTCTTTCAGAAGCACTAGCACCTTACAATCGGGTAGACCGTTACACCTACTTTCCCCTACATCTGCTAGTCTACCACTGTAAGAGTTCGCACGACTTAATCAACTATGCTAGAGCCCATAGTAGCTTGTGGATGCACACGCAAGTTTCTAGTATGAATAATCTCATGATCCCTTTGAGCCTGGGTGGGAGTCCATAAAGAAAAACAGGCAATCCCTGGAATACCCAGGTGCCTCAATCCACCCATATGTGTGTTTAGGTTGCCACCTTAAATAAACCATTAATATAACAATCTTACACCTATCATGGATACACTCACCCAATCCACGTCTACTAGCATAGCATGGCATAATAAGCAAACGTAGAGATAACACCCAAGGGTTTGATAATAAAACAGGTAATAGGTACTACCTCATCTACTTCCCAAACCCACAATTTAGTTAGATCCTAATCATGCAATGTGTGAGGATTGATCTAATGCAATAAAAACTGGGTAGTAAGATGTATGATCAAAGTGTTACTTCCTTGATGATGATCCTAGAAACCTAGAGATTTGAAGTAGCAAGCGGCACACTCCGGGTACTCTATCGCAATCAAACAAGCATACAATAAGTACTCAACTAATGCACTGGTAAAACTCAAATAAGAGAACTAACCAGAAAGTTCAGTTTAAGAACTCCGGTTGACAAAGAGAATCAAAACGAACAATGCAACGAAAGACAAACGGCGAAAGAAAGAAGCTTCGTTTACTAATCTATACCTAGGTCAAATTTTACAGAAGCAAAAACTTCTTTGAGTTGGTTAAACAGAAAGAGGGTTTCAAGACGAAACTCTAGGCACTTGAATCGCCTGATTCTGATAAACGAGCGAAAAGTTAAACTAAAACGAAAATCGGATCAGAAATCACGATCAGCAATAATCATGGATAAATCCAAGAAAAAGAAAAACGACGAACAGATTAACGAACAGGCATTCGTTATCTATAACTAAACGGCGAACGCGTTCGTTAGAACGAATGAAAGAGCGAACGCTCACTGGATTAAATAAACCGTAGAAAAAAATAAATCGGTCTAAAAAAAATAAAACTAGGGTTTTCTAAAACAACCGGAATGGTTTTTCTCAGAAAACCGAGGCGGCGGGCGGCTACCTCGGCTCGGGCTCCGGTGAGGTTCCGGCGGGGCTCCGGGCGGCGTGGGGTGGTGCGGGGTGGCGGCGACGGCTGCGGCGGCGGCGGCTCCTGGTGGTGGGTGGCGCAAGGCGGCGGGGCGGCGGCTGCGGGAGGCGGGGCGGGCTGCGGTGGGAGGGTGAGGAGAGGGCGGCGGCGGCGGCTCCTATTTAATGGGGGGGCGGCCATGGCTTGAGGAGAGGGTGGCCTCGGGAGGCATGTCCCTCCCAGACACGGGCGGCGGCGGCGATGATCGGGACTCTGGTCCCGATCCGGTTGCGGGAGGAGGTGGCGGCTGGGCCGGCTCGGCTGGGCCTTTGGCCCACTCGGGCACGCGGGTTTTTTTAAACAATTCCGCCGAAACTAAGAAAAAATTCTAGAAAAATAAATAAAAATCTAAAATTGCCAAAACAAATTTTCACCGTCTAAATAAAATATTTAGAACGAGATGAACATTTTCTTGGCCCTAAAATGCAGTTTTAAAAACATGCAATTTTCCCTAAATTCAAATAAAGTAGCAAAAACTCCAAAATAAAAACTTATTTGATTTTTTTATTAAATCTTCAATATTCCTTTATTTTGGGAAAGTCATTTTATTCCCTCTCTCATATTTTTATAATAGAAATAATTGAAGATAAAAATAAATAAAATCAAATGATCCTATTTTCAAAATTTGAGAAAACTCAAATATGAAAATAACGAAGTCCCCAACTCTCTCCGAGGGTCCTTGAGTTGCGTAGAACTTCTAGGATCAAACCAAAGGCAAAAAAATTATGATATGCAAAGATTATCTAATGTATAACATTCCAAATTGTAAATTTTGGGATGTTACAAACCTATCCCCCTTAAGATGAATCTCGCCCTCGAGATTCGGGTTGGCTAGAAAATAGGTG
The DNA here is from genome assembly GCF_056163025.1 of Triticum urartu. Classification (NCBI taxonomy): domain Eukaryota; kingdom Viridiplantae; phylum Streptophyta; class Magnoliopsida; order Poales; family Poaceae; genus Triticum; species Triticum urartu. The sequence goes on along the minus strand of NC_141876.1, from coordinate 354,778,558 downwards.
AGGGTGGTCCTTCAGCAGATCTTCCTCTCGCTCCCAGGTGGCTTCATCCTCGGTGTGGTGGCTCCACTGAACATTGCAAAACTTGATAACCTTGCTGCGGGTGACTCGGCTGACATATTCGAGAATGTTAACTGGTTTCTCCTCATAGGTCAAATCACTATCCAACTGAATCGCATCCAGCGGCACTGTATCTCTTAGAGGTATCCACCATTTCTGTGTGGCATTTCTTCAACTAGGAAACATGGAACACATTGTGAACTCTTGACAATCCTTCGGTGAATTCCAACTTGTAGGCTACTTCTCCCATACGCTCCAAAACCTTGTATGGTCCTACAAAACGTGGCGCTAACTTTCCCTTAACTCCAAAGCACTTAACTCCTCGAAGTGGAGATACTCGAAGATAAACTCGGTCCCCGACTTTGTAAACTGTCTCCTTGCGTTTAGAATCTGCGTAACTCTCTGCCTAGACTGGGCCACCTTGAGCCTATCACGAATCAATTTCACCTTCAGTTCAGACTCCCTAATCAAATCCGGTCCAAACAACTGGCGGTCTCCAACTTCATTCCATGACAATGGGGTCCTGCACCTCCTTCCGTACAAGGCTTCGAAAGGGGCCATCTTCAGACTGGATTGATAACTATTGTTGTAAGAGAACTCTGCATATGGAAAATTGTCGTCCCAACTAGATCCATAATCCAGCGCACAAGCTCTCATCATATCCTCCAAAATCTGATTGACTCTCTCAGTCTGTCCGTCTGTCTGCGGATGAAAAGCTGTACTGAACTCTAGCTTGGTACCCAAAGTTTCGTGCAACTGATTCCAGAACTTTGAGGTAAACTGGGTTCCTCTATCTGATACAATGCTCCTCGGAACTCCATGCAGACATATGATCCTGGTCATGTATATCTTTGCCAACTTAGCACTGGTGTAAGTAGTCTTTACTGGGATGAAATGAGCTACCTTTGTCAAACGATCGACTACAACCCAAATCGAGTCATAGCCTGAACGCGTCCTGGGCAATCCTGTAATAAAATCCATGACTAGCTTATCCCACTTCCATTCGGGTATTGGCAATGGCTGTAACAATCCTGCTGGCTTCTGATGCTCTGCCTTTACTCTCTAACATACATCACAAACTGCTACATACTCCGCGATATCCTTCTTCATTCCGGTCCACCAGAAAGTATCCTTCAAATCCAAATACATCTTGGTATTTCCTGGATGAATCGAATATGGTGAGTCATGGGCTTCTTGCAGAATCAACTTCCTGATCTCCGGGTCATTGGGCACCTAAACACGGTCTTCAAACCATAAGGTATCGTGCTCATCCTCACGAAATCCTTTAGCTTTTCCTTTGCTGATTTTCTCTTTAATAGAAGCAATCTCCTTGTCAGTCCTCTAATCTTCTCTGATCTTATCCATCAAAGGAGACTGAATCTCCAATGCTGCTACATAGCCTCTCGGAACTATCTCCAAACATAGCTCACAAAGGTCCTCGGCTAACTCCTTTGGTAATTCTCCCGACATTAGTGTGTTGACATGGCTTTTACGGCTCAATGCGTCAGCTACTATGTTAGCCATTCCGGGATGATAATGCAATCTCATATCATAATCCTTGATGAGCTCCAACCATCTCCTTTGCCTGAGATTCAACTCCTTCTGCGTGAAAATATACTTCAAACTCTTGTGATCTGTGTACACTTCACAATGGTTTCCAATGAGAAAATGTCTCCAAGTCTTTAATGCATGCACTACGGCTGCTAACTCCAAATCATGCGTGGCATAATTCAACTCATGAGGCTTAAGCTGTCGTGAGGCATATGAAACAACTCTTCCCTCCTGCATAAGCACTGCTCCAAGTCCTCGACGCGAAGCATCACAATACACCTCATAATCCCTGTTCTGATCCAGCAAAATCAACACTGGTGATGTAACCAAACATTTCTTCAACTCCTGGAAACTGGCCTCACATTCCTCAGTCCATTTGAACTTGATATCCTTCTTTAATAACTCCGTCATAGGCTTCGCAATTTTTGATAAATTCTCAATGAATCTCCGGTAGTATTGTGCAACTCCAAGAAAACTCCGGATCTCTCCAACTGTTGTTGGTGCTTCCCAATTTGTCACAGTGACAACCTTGGTGGGATCTACTGCTATTCCTTCTCCGGATATAACGTGTCCGAGGAATCCAACTTCCTTCAACCAAAACTCACATTTGCTGAACTTGGCATACAACTGATGTTCTCTGAGCTTCTCAAGTACCAAACGCAAATATTCTTTATGTTCCTCTTCATTCTTCGAGTAAACTAGAATATCATCAATGAACACTATGACAAACTTATCCAAAAACTCCATAAATACCTTGTTCATCATGTTCATGAAATAAGCAGGTGCGTTAGTCAGACCAAATGACATAATGGTATACTCATACAGCCCATACGTTGTGGTAAAAGCCGTCTTAGGTATATCCTGTTCTCGAATCTTCAACTGATGGTATCCTGATCGCAGATCGATCTTGGAAAATACCTTAGCTCCTTGCAATCGATCAAACAGATCATGGATCATCGATAGTGGGTACTTGTTCTTGATTGTTACTTCATTCAATCCTCGATAATCAACAACCATCCTTAACGATCCATCCTTCTTTTCCACTAGAAGTACTGGTGATCCCCAAGGTGAAGAACTTGGGCGAATATATCCTTTATCTAGGAACTCTTTAATCTGTTTCTTAATCACTTCCAAATCTTTTGCGGGTATCCTGTATGGTCTCTTAGATATTGGCCATATGCCTGGCAAAAGCTCAATCAAAAACTCGATGTCTCTATCTGGTGGCATGCTTGGCAACTCCTCTGGAAATACATCAGGGAAATCCTTTACCACTGGTACTTCCTCCTGCACAACTCCTGATAAGGAATTTACTTGAGTCCTCTTAGGCACATGTCGGGATACATACTTGATCCTTCTTCCTTCTGGGGTGGTAAGCAAAATCGACTTACTGGCGCAATCGATGTTTCCTCCATACATCGACAGCCAATCCATACCCAGAATTACATCGAAACCTTGCGATTCCAAAATGATCAAATCTGAGGGAAACACATGCCTACCTATACTCAATGGCACTTGAAAACATCCTCGGCTCGCCATATACTCCGCTCCTGGTGAGCTTACTAGCATAGGTGTTCTAAGAACCTTGGTGGGCAGGTTATACTTATCCACGAATCCCCTTGATATGTATGAATGCGATGCACCAGTATCAAAAAGAACGATTGCAGTAAAATACTTAACCAAAAACTTACCGATTACTGCATCCGGCTGGTCTTCAACCTCCTCCACGTTTATGTGGTTCACCTGTCCCCTATTGAAAGGGTTCGGCTTCTTCCCAGAGCTTCCATTGCCACTTCCATTCTGGGCTTCAGGACATTCATTGGCATAATGTCCGGTCTTCTGACACTTAAAGCAAGTGACTTGGCTCAGGTCTCTCTTAGCTAGGGTTGACAGGTTGGTACGGTTCTGGACGTTTCTTCCTCCATTCCCATTACCATTCTTGGGGCCATTATGATTGTGCGAGCTACCTCCTCCATGGGTATGCTGAAAATGTCCTTCTGGTTTAGGGATAAAACGTGGCTTCTGCTGAGCTCCAGAATTGTACTTCCCTTGTCCATACTTCCTCTTGCGGTTCTCAATCTGCTGTTGCTTCCCTTCAATCATAAGAGCATGATCTACCAACTCCTGGTAGTTGTTGAAGCTTGCTACCATCAACTGCATGCTCAACTCATCATTCAGTCCTTCCAGAAACTTCTCCTGCTTAGCTGCATCCGCAGCAACGTCATCTGGGGCATAACGTGCTAGCTTACTAAAGTCATCCACATACTGGCCAACTGTCTGTCCTCCTTGGCGCAAGTTGCGAAACTCACACATCTTCATGCCATAGCTCCTGCTGAAACATGGACAGTACGGAAAGCCTGCTGAAACTGATCCCATGTCACCGTGGCTATAGGGTAGGTGATAGTGTAATTCTCCCACCATGATGCTGCTGGTCCATCGAACTGATGTGCGGCAAAGCGCACCTTCTCAACATCAGTACATCCTGTAGTGGTTAACTCCCTTCCAATCTTGCGGAGCCAATCATCTGCTACTATAGGCTCGGTGCTAGTAGAGAACAACGGTGGATTCAGCCTAAGAAAACAAGTTAAGTGATCCACAGGTGGTGGTGGTGGTGGGTTGTTGTTGTTCCCCTGGTTCTGATTCTGGACTAGCAACTGCATCAACGTATTCTGTTGCTGGATCAACTGGGTGAGCTCCGGTGGAAATGCAAATCCATTGTCATGTCTCGGAGGCATCTAATGGGTTTAGAAAAGATGAGATTTAAGAATAGAGAGGGGTCTAGAGAGAAAACACTACCCATATGCACATGAGGCAAACACAAACAATTCACTTCATTCAATCAAACAAGGGCATACAATCCGTCTAACTATCGCAAAAGTGCTCGGACTACTATATTTACATGGTGGAATACTACTACTGATGGGGTGGTCTACTAGAAATATTCTTCGGTTGCAGACTCCATGATATCTGCTCCAGCTTCATCAACATAGTCATCATCGCTATCGTGTGGGTCCGAGTCGGAGTCGTCGATGATGATGTAGTCTTCCGGGCGAATCTCCTTGGGTTCTTCGTCTTCTTCTACTGGTGTAGGGTCTCCCATGAATATTCCGATCTTCTTGATCAGGTCGTCAATCTTCTCCACTAGTACGACGATTTCCTCCTCATGATCTTCACGTGTAGCCTTGAGTTCTTCCTCCAGTTCTGTGATTCTTGTCCTCGCCTTCTTCAGATTTATCATGTCTGCACACATCTGGTTCTCCTGAGGTTGAATGTGCTGGTTTAACTCCTGGATAAAAGTTGTGATTGATCTATCCTTCTTGGTGTTGATCATGTCCCAGTGCTCATCTTGATGCCCACAAATCTGGTAGATAGTATCCTTGATATCATTGCGGTAAACTTCTCCAATACGTCCCATGGCGATGTGAGCTACCATGCTCTTTCATAGACTCTAGGTTGGTGCATCAAAGGAAAAATCGATGGGCTCAGTGACGGGCATGAACGTCCTTCCTGGAACTTGAACTTGAATCATCCAGCGCTCCTCTTCAGGTAAAGTGGCGTTGTAAGTTCCGGTGAAGCTTGGTACTCCGATGTTCAGGTATTTAGTGACTTCCTTCAAGTGACATCCAAAGGGTGTATCTTCATCCAGTTGTGTAAACTTGTTCCTTGCATCCGCCATCCTAAAAGAGTAGAAAAGATGAGGAGTCAGAAATGAGAAGAGTGAGTAGTGATCTAGGGCTTTAGCTTAGTGGTCGTGTCCTACAGTCAGCGTGTGCTCTGATACCATCTTGCAGCGACCAGACCTCAACCAGTCTGATCTCTGTGCATTAGTGTCATCCCTGGATCAGTAATGCTGACACGCACAGTACTTGAAGGATATATAACAGAGTAGCAATCACACACTTATTACATCGAATGTCTCAAGAGAGAACTTATTACAGTAAATATGGCTTAAGGCCATCCAATAACGATAACAGCGGAAGGCCTGGAAGATAAGCGAGTCCATCAACTCCAACGGCATCACTGAGTATAGAACCACGACCTAAAGGCACCTTACTCGTCGTCTGAAAAGTCTGCAACATGAACGTTGCAGCCCGAAACGGGTCAGCACATGGAATATGCTGGCAATGTAACACATAGAGAGTAATGAAAGAATAAGGCTATACTACATGCATATATGGCTGGTGGAAAGCTCTATGGTTACAATTTTTGCATAAAGCCAATTTTTCCCTACTGCAAAGGAATAAATTTTATTTTAACTATCATGGTAGTTGTTAAACATTGAGAAGATAGACATCCTCTCAATCCCAATTAAGCATCATCTTTAATGAGATTCACATGATAATCCAAATACTAGATACTCAAGACGTCCATAACCGGGGACACGGCTAACCATGATTAGTTTATACACTCTGCAGAGGTTTGCGCACTTTTCCCCACAAGACTCGATCTCCTGCGTTGAGATTCTCGCACTACATGGTGTTTGAGAAACGGATGACCGAAACATAGTCTTTCAGAAGCGCTAGCACCTTACGATCGGGTAGACCGTTACACCTACTTTCCCCTACATCTGCTAGTCTACCACTGTAAGAGTTCGCACGACTTAATCAACTATGTTAGAGCCCATAGTAGCTTGTGGCTGCACATGGAAGTTTCTAGTATGAATAATCTCATGATCCCTTTGAGCCTGGGTGGCGGTCCATAAAGAAAAACAGGCAATCGCTGGAATACCCAGGTGCCTCAATCCACCCAGATGTGTGTTTAAGTTGCCACCTTAAATAAACCATTAATATAACAATCTCACATCTGTCATGGATACACTCACCCAATCCACGTCCACTAGCATAGCATGGCATAATAAGCAAACGTAGAGATAACTCCCAAGGGTTTGATAATAAAACAGGTAATAGGTACTACCTCATCTACTTCCCAAACCCACAATTTAGTTAGATCCTAATCATACAATGTGTGAGGATTGATCTAATGCAATAAAAACTGGGTAGTAAGAGGTATGATCAAAGTGTTACTTGCCTTGCTGATGATCCGTGAAACCTAGAGATTCGAAGTAGCAAGCGGCGCACTCCGGGTACTCTATCGCAATCAAACAAGCATACAATAAGTACTCAACTAATGCACTGGTAAAACTCAAATAAGAGAACTAACCAGAAAGTTCAATTTAAGAACTCGGTTGACAAAGAGAATCAAAACGAACAAAGCAACGAAAGACAAACGGCGAAAGAAAGAAGCTTCGTTTACTAATCTGGACCTAGGTTAAATTTTACAGAAGCAAAAACTTGTTTGAGTTGGTTAAAACTAAAACGAAAATCGGATCAGAAATCGCGATCAGAAATAATCGCGGATAAATCCTAGAAAAAGAAAAACGATGAACAGATTAACGAACGAACGTTCGTTATCAGTAACTAAACGGTGAACGCATTCGTTAGAACGAACGAAAGAGCGAACGCTCGCTGGATTAAATAAACCGGAGAAAAAAAATAAACCGGTCTAAAAAAATAAAACTAGGGTTTTAAAAAAAACAGGATTGGTTTTTCTCAGAAAACCGGGCGGCGGGGAGCTACCTCGGCTCGGGCTCTGGCGAGGTTCCGGCGGGGCTCCGGGCGGTGTGGGGTGGCGCGAGGTGGCGGCGACGGCTCCTTGAGGCGGGTGGCATAAGGCGGCGGGGCGGCGGCTGCGGGAGGCGGGGCGGGCTATGGTGGCGGGGTGAGGAGAGGGCGGCGGCGGCGGCTCCTATTTAAAGGGGGGCATGGCTTGCGGGAGGGGGCGGCCTCGGGAGGCATGTCCCTCCCAGACATGGGCGGCGGAGGCGACGATCGGGACTCCGGTCCCGATCCGGTTGCGGGAGGCGGTGGCGGCTGGGCCGGCTCGGCTGGGCCTTCAGCCCAGTCGGGCGCGCGGGGGGTTGGGGGGTTTATAAACAATTCCGCCGAAACTAAGAAAAAATTCTAGAAAAATAAATAAAAATCTAAAATTGCCAAAACTAATTTTTACCGTCTAAATAAAATATTTAGAACGAGATGAACATTTTCTTGGCCCTAAAAGGCACTTTTGAAAACATGCAATTTTTCCTAAATTCAAATAAAATAGCAAAAACTCCAAAATAAAAACTTATTTGATTTTTTATTAAATCTTCAGTATTCCTTTATTTTGGGAAGTCATTTTATTCCCTCTCTCATATTTTTATAATAGAAATAATTGAAGATAAAAATAAATAAAATCAAATGATCCTATTTTCAAAATTTGAGAAAACTCAAATATGAAAATAACGAAGTCCCCAACTCTCTCCGAGGGTCCATGAGTTGCATAGAACTTCTAGGATCAAACCAAAGGCAAAAAATTATGATATGCAAAGATGATCTAATGTATAACATCCAAATTGAAAGTTTGGGATGTTACAGAGACACGCATGAATCATGATTTATTAGAATACTCTATGTGCTTCACTTATATCTTTTGAGCTAGGAAATTTGCTCTATGTGCTTCACTTATATCTTTTAGAGCACGGCGGTAGTTTTATTTTATAGAAATTGATGAACTCTCATGCTTCACTTATATTATTTTGAGATTATTTAAACAGCATGGTAATTTTCTTTGGTTATAAATTTAGTCCTAATATGATAGGCATCCAAGAGGGATATAATAAAAACTTTCATATAAAGTGCATTGAATACTATGAGAAGTTTGATTCCTTATGATTGTTTTGAGATATGAAGATGGTGATATTATAGTCATCCTAGTAAGTAATTTTGAATTTGAAAAATACTTGTGTTAAAGTTTGTGATTCCTGTAGCATGCACGTATGGTGAACCGTTATGTGATGAAGTCGGAGCATGATTTATTTTTTGATTGTCTTCCTTATGAGTGGTGGTCGGGGACGAGCGATGGTCTTTTCCTACCAATCTATCCCCCTAGGAGCATGCCCGTAGTACTTCCTTTCGATACCTAATAGATTTTTGCAATAAGTATGTATGTTCTTTATGACTAATGTTGAGTCCATGGATTATACGCACTCTCATCCTTCCACCATTGCCAGCCTCTCTAGTGCCAGGCGACTTTCGCCAGTACCATAAACCCACCATATACCTTCCTCAAAACAGCCACAATACCAACCTATGATGGCATTTACATAGCCATTCTGATATATATTGCCATGCAACTTTCCACTGTTCTGTTTATTATGACACGTTCCATCATTGTCATATTGCCTTGCATGATCATGTAGTTGACATCGTATTTGTGGCAAAGCCACCTTTCATAATTATTTCATACATGTCACTCTTGATTCATTGCACATCCCGGTACACCACCGGAGGCATTCATATAGAGTCATATTTTGTTCTAAGTATCGAGTTGCAATTCTTGAGTTGTAAGTAAATAACAGTGTGATGATCTTCATTATTAGAGCATTGTCCCATGTGAGGAAAGGATGATGGAGACTATGATTCCCCCACAAGTCGGTATGAGACTCCGGATGAAAAAAAGAGTCCAAAAAAATGAGAGAAGGCCCAAATAAAAAAATAAGAGAAAAGAGAGAAGGGGTAATGCTACTATCCTTTTACCTCACTTTTGCTTCAAAGTAGCACCATGATCTTCATGATAGAGAGTCTCCTATATTGTCAATTTCATATACTAGTGGGAATTTTTCATTATAGAACTTGGCTTGTATATTCCAATGATGGGATTCCTAAAAAATTACCCTGGGTCTTCGTGAGCAAGCGAGTTAGATGCACACCCACTTAGTTTCTTTTTGAGCTTCATAAACTTATTGCTCTAGTGCATCCGTTGCATGGCAATCCCTACTCACTCACATTGATATCTATTGATGGGCATCTCCATAGCCCGTTAATACGCCTAGTTGATGTGAGATGATCTCCCTCCTTTTGTCTTCTCCACAACCACCGTCTATTCCACCTATAGTGTTATGTCCATGGCTCACGCTCATGTATTGCGTGAAAGTTGAAAAAGTTTTAGAACATCAAAAGTATGAAACAATTACTTGGCTTGTCATCTGGGTTGTGCATGATTTAAATATTTTGTGTGATGAAGATGGGGCATAGCTAGACTATATGATTTTGTAGGGATAAGCTTTCTTTGGCCATGTTATTTTGAGAAGACATAATTGCCTTGTTAGTATGCTTGAAGTATTATTGTTTTTTGTCAATATTAAACTTTTGTTTTGAATCATACGGGTCTGAACAATCATGCCACAGTAAATAAATTACATGTATAAATATGTTAGGTAGCATTCCACATCAAAAATTCTGTTTTTATCATTTACCTACTCGAGGACAAGCAGGAAATAAGCTTGGGGATGCTTGATACATCTCCAACGTATCTATAATTTTTGATTGTTCCATGCTATTAGATTATCTGTTTTGGATGTTTTTTATGCATTGATATGCTATTTCATTGCATTTCTGGGACTAACCTATTAACCTAAAGACCAGTGCCAGTTCCTGTCTTTTCCTTGTTTTAGAGTTTCGCAGAAATGGAATACCAAACGGAGTCCAAACGAAATAAAACCTTTACGATGATTTTTCTTGGACCAAAAGACAACCAGATGACTTGGAGATGAAGTCGGAGGAGCCACAAGGCTACCACAAGGGCGGAGGGCGTGCCTAGGGGGTAGGGCGCGCCCCCACCCTTGTGGGCCCCACACGCACCTCCTGACCTAGTTTCTTCGCCTATATATTCCCATATATCCCCAAACCAACTAGTGGAGCCATGAAAACACTTTTCTACTGCCGCAACCTTATGGACCCATGAGATCCCATCTAGGGGCCTTTTCCTCCGTCTTGCCGGAGGGGGATTCGATCATGGAGGGCTTCTATATCAACTCCATTGCCCTTCTGATGAAGTGTGAGTAGTGTACCACAGACCTACGGGTCCATAGCTAGTAGCTAGATGGCTTCTTCTCTCTCTTTGATTCTCAATACCATGTTCTCCTCGATGTTCTTGGAGATCTATTCGATGTAATACTTTTTGTGGTGCGTTTTCCGAGATCTGATGAATTGTGGATTTATGATCAGCTTATCTATGAATATTATTTGAATCTTCTCTGAATTCTTTTATGCATGATTTGATATCTTTGTAATTCTCTTCGAACTACCGGTTTGGTTTGGCCAACGAGATTGGTTTTTCTTGAAATGGTAGAAGTGCTTAGCTTTGGGTTCAATCTTGTGGTGTCCTTTCCCAGTGACAGTAGGGGAAGCAAGGCACGTATTGTATTGTTGCCATCGAGGATAAAAAGATGGGGCTTTCATCATATTGCTTGAGTTAATTCCTCTACATCATGGCATCTTACTTAATGCATTACTCCGTTCTTTATGAACTTAATACTCTAGATGCATGATGGATAGTAGTCGATGTGTGGAGTAATAGTAGTAGATGCAGAATCGGTTCGGTCTACTTCAGACGTACGTGATGCCTATATTCATGATCATTGCCTTAGATATTGTCATAACTTTGCACTTTTCTATCAATTTCTCGGCAGTAATTTGTTCTCCAACCATATTATTTTCTATCTTGAGAGAGGCCTATAGTGAAACATATGGCCCCCGGGTATATTTTCCATCATATAAGTTTCCGATCTACAATACTAGTTTCTGATTTACTCTTTTTGCAATCTTTTACTTTCCGATCTATGAACCAAAAATACCAAATATATTTACTTTACAGTGTATCTATCTCCATCAGATCTCACTTTTGCAAGTAACCGTGAAGGGATTGACAACCCCTTTATCACGTTGGCTGCAAGTTGTTTAATTGTTTCTGTAGATATTCGGTGACTTGTGCGTTGTCTCCTATCGGATTGATACCTTGGTTCTCAAAAATGAGGAAAATACTTACTCTACTTTTCTGCATCACCTTTTCCTCTTCAAGGGAAAAACCAACGCAAGCTCAAGAAGTAGCAGTCCCCAACAATAAGCATTTCATATTTCTTTTTGATAGTAGGTAGAGGTAGTTAAAAACGTCCAATAGTGATTGTCAAATATTTTTATGTAACATTAATGCGATTCACTTGGAATTGTTTCTTCAGAAAGTACACCGTGTGCTCATTACCATTGATATGAAAAGTGACCGTGATTTTATTGCAATCAATAACAGCCCCTGCATTATTCAAAAATGGTCTACCAAGGATAATCGACATGTTGTCGTCCTCGGGCATCTCAAGTATAACAAAGTCAGTTAAAATAGTAACATTTGCAACAACAACGGGCACATCCTCACAAATACCGATAGGTATGGCAGTTGATTTTTCAGCCATTTGCAAAGATATTTCAGTAGGTGTGAGTTTATTCAAATCAAGTTTTTTATATAAAGAGAAAGGCATAACACTAACACCAGCTCCTAAATCACATAAAGCAGTTTTCACATAATTTCTTTTGATGGAGCAAGGTATAGTTGGTATTCCCGGGTCTCCAAGTTTTTTAGGTACTCCATCCTTAAAATTGTAATTAGCAACCATGGTGGAGATTTTAGCTTCCGATATTTTCTCTTATTAGTGATGATGTCTTTCATGTATTTTGCGTAAGGAGGCATTTTTAAGATATCAGTCAAGCGGGTACGCAAAAAGACTGGCCTAATCATTTCAGCAAAGCACTCATAATCTTCACCACCTTTCTTCTTAGTTGACTTAGGTGGAAAAGGCATAGGTTTTTGAACCCATGGTTCTCTTTCCTTACCATGTTTTCTAGCAACAAAGTCTCTTTAATCATACCTTTTATTCTTGGGTTGTGGGTTATCAAGATCAACAACTGGTTATATTTCAACATCATTATCTGGTTCTTTATCATTTGTTTGGCTATCTTCATGAACCTCATCATTGTATTTTTCATTATCAGAAGGTGAGTGTTCATTACCAGATTGAGTTTCAGCATCGGAAATATAAACATCATTAGTAGCATCAGGAGGTTTTTCTACTTGAGGTTCACTAGAGGCATGCAAAGTCCTATTATTTTTCTTCTTATTTTTCTTCTTGGAAGGACTAGGTGCATCAGTGTTAATTCTTTGAGAGTCTTGTTCAATTCTCTTCGGGTGTCCCTCAGGATAAAGTGGTTCCTGAGTCATTTTACCTCCTCTAGTTGCTACTCTAACATCAAAGTCATTTATATTATTGTTCATTTCATCAAGCAATTCTCTTTGAGATTTACCAACTTGTTCTAATTGAATTTGAACCATAGATGCATGCTTTCCTACACCTCTAACATCATTGGTAATTCTAAATAACAAGTCACTCAAGCAAGCAATCATATCAGAATTTTATTTTAGTTGTTTCATAACATTTGCATTGAAGTGATCTTGTTTTCTAATGTAATTATCAAACTCATAAAGGCATTGAGATGCACATTATAAGGATTGTCATGGTCATTGAATTTCATTAAAGAATTTACCTCTACCACCTTAGGTGGTGGTGGTGTATCAAGCCCATGTATTTCTTCAATAGGAGGTAAATTTTTGACATCCTCAGCTTTAATACCTTTTTCCTTCATTGATTTCTTTGCCTCTTGCATATCTTCAAGATAGAGATATAAGATACCCCTCTTCTTCGGAGTAGGTTTAAGCCGTGGTTCGGGAAGAGTCCAATCATCATAATTTTTCAATATGTTATTCAATAGTTCTTCGGCTTGTTCAACAGTTCGTTCCCTGAAAATACAACCAGCACAACTATCTAGGAAATCACTAGAAGCATCGGTTAGTCCATTATAGAAGATATCAAGTATTTCATTTTTCTTAAGAGGATGATCAGGCAAAGCATTAAGAAATTGGAGAAGCCTCCCCCAAGCTTGTGGGAGACTCTCTTCTTCAATTTGCACAAAGTTAAATATTCCCTGCAAGTCAACTTGTTTCTTATGAGTAGGAAAATATTCTTCAGAGAAGTAATAAATCATATCCCGGGGCCTACGCACACAACCAGGAGCAAGAGTATTGTGACGCCCCCGATTTGACCGTACACTAATCATGCACGCAAATGTGTACGATCAAGATCAAGGACTCACGGGAAGATATCACAACACAACTCTACAATTAAAATAAGTCATACAAGCATCATATTACAAGCCAAGGGCCTCGAGGGCTCGAATACAAGAGCTCGATCATAGACGAGTCAGCGGAAGCAACAATATCTGAGTACAGACATAAGTTAAACAAGTTTGCCTTAAGAAGGCTAGCACAAACTGGGATACAGATCGAAAGAGGCGCAGGCCTCCTGCCTGGGATCCTCCTAAACTACTCCTGGTCGTCGTCAGCGGGCATCACGTAGTAGTAGGCACCTCCGGTGTAGGGGTCGTCGTCGACGGTGGCGTCTGGCTCCTGGGCTCCAACATCTGGTTGCGACAACCAGGTAGAAGGGATAGAGGGAAAAGAAGGAGAAAGCAACCGTGAGTACTCATCCAAAGTACTCGCAAGCAAGGAGCTACACTACATATGTATGCATTGGTATCAACTGGGTTAAGGCTATTATATGTGGACTGAACTGCAGAAAGCCGGAATAAGAGGGGGATAGCTAGTCCTTTCGAAGACTACGCTTCTGGCAGCCTCCGTCTTGCAGCATGAAGAAGAGAGTAGACTGAAGTCCTCCAAGTAGCATCATATAGCATAATCCTAACCGATGATCCTCCCCTCGTCGCCCTGTGAGAGAGCGATCACCGGTTGTATCTGGCACTTGGAAGGGTGTGTTTTATTAAGTATCCGGTTCTAGTTGTCATAAGGTCAAGATACAACTCCGGGTCGTCCTTTTACCGAGGATCACGGCTATTCGAATAGATTAACTTCCCTGCAGGGGTGCACCACATACCCCAACACGCTCGATCCCATTTGGCCGGACACACTTTCCTGGGTCATGACCGGCCTCGGAAGATCAACACGTCGCAGCCCCACCTAGGCACAACAGAGAGGTCAGCACGCCGGTCTAAACCTAAGCGCCCAGGGGTCTGGGCCCATCGCCCTTAGCACACCTGCACGTTGCGTGGGCGGCCGGAAGCAGACCTAGCCTAGTGGCGTTCCAGTCCAATCCAGCGCGCGCCGCTCCGTCGCTGACGTCAAGAAGGCTTCGGCTGATACCACGACGCCGGGATACCCATAACTGCTCCCACGTAGATGGTTAGTGCGTATAGACCATATGGCCAGACTCAGATCAAATACCCAGATCTCGTTAAGCGTGTTAAGTATCCGCGAACGCCGACCAGGGCCAGGCCCACCTCTCTCCTAGGTGGTCGGAACCTGCCCTGTCGCTCCGCCTCAAAGATCCACACAGAGGGCCGTTGGGACAAAGGTCCTTTCAGCCCCCAATCCATGAATCACTCGCGGGTGCTCCACAAGCCGACCCGTCTTTAGTCACCAAATGTATCATGTATAAAGCATATAGTATGTACCCGTGATCAACTCCCGAGTGATCACGGCCCGATAGTATAGCATGGCAGACGGACAAGGATGTAGGGCCACTGATGAAAATACTAGCATCCTATACTAAGCATTAGGATTGCAGGTAAAGGTAACAACAGTAGTAGCAAGGACAGGCTATGCATCAGTATAGGATTAACGGGAAGCAGTAACATGCTACACTACTCTAATGCAAGCAGTATAGAGAAGAGTAGGCGATATCTGGTGATCAAAGGGGGGGGCTTGCCTGGTTGCTCTGGCAAGAGAGAGGGGTCGTCAACACCGTAGTCGTACGGGGTAGCAGCGGCGTCGGTCTCGGTGTCTAGAGAGAGGAGAGGGGGAAGAAACAATAAATATAATGCAAGCATATGCATAGTGATGCATGACATGACAAGTTACGGCGTTAGAGGTGCCCTAACGCGGTAGTAGGTGATACCGGTGAAGGGTGATAACATCCGGGGAAGTATCCCGGTGTTTCGCGTTTTCGGGCAAAGGGGCCGGAGGGGGAAAGTTGCGAGTTGGATAGGTTAGGAATGTGTGGCGGACGAATGCGCTGCGTATCCGGAATTGTCTCGTCGTTCTGAGCAACTTTCATGTTGAAAATATTTTAATCCGAGTTACGGATTAAAAGATATGATTTTCTAAAGATTTTAATAATTTCTGGAATTTAATTAATTATTTAAATCTAACATTATCCAAAACAGTGTTTGCTGACGTCATCATGACGTCAGCATGACGTCAGCAGTCAACAGGGGCGTTGACTGGTCAAACTGACGTGTGGGTCCAGCGGGGCCCACCTGTCATACCCTGTTTAGGCTAATCAGGTTTTAGCTAAACTAATCACAGTTTAATTAGACTAATTAGTTCATTTGATTAATCTAATTATGATTAATTAACTTAATTAATTCCTTAATTAATTAATTAATTAATTAATTTTATTATTATTAATTTTCATTCCTTTTTTTTAATGAAACGTTCTGGGGGTGGGGCCCCCTTGCCATAGGCCCCAGGGGGTCCATGCGGGTTAGCGGGCGTGCGGGTGCGGACGATGGGGCGCTGGAGGTGCCCGACCCGCACGAG
The DNA here is from genome assembly GCF_056163025.1 of Triticum urartu. Lineage (NCBI taxonomy): Eukaryota > Viridiplantae > Streptophyta > Magnoliopsida > Poales > Poaceae > Triticum > Triticum urartu. The sequence continues at coordinate 354,762,478 of NC_141876.1, read as the reverse complement.
GGCCAGCGGGCACGGAGGGGCGCCGGGCGCCGGCGATGGCACCGGCGAGGCCACGGCGGGGCAGCACCGGGGCTGGGCGGCGCAGGCTGGAGGGGGTGGCGCGACCGAGCCGGTGCGGGGCAGCACGGCTTCCGCAGCGGAGCAGCAGCAGCAGGGCTGCACGGCGCAGGGAGAGCGGCGGCAGGGGGCGGCCAAGGCGAATCCGGCGGGGCGCGCGTGTACGAGGACAGGGGGAGAGGAGGCCGGGGGCCTCACCGCGGATCCGTAGGGTCAGGGGCAACGGGGTCGGCGGAGGTCGGAGCGGTCCGACGAGGGAGAGGATGAGGACGAAGTCGGCGGTGGTGGCGCGGGCTCCGGGCGGCGGTGTCCAATCGGCGAGGGACGGGCGGATCGATCTGGCGGCTTCGGGGTTGGTGACGGGGCGAGGCGACGGCGGAGAGGACGGCGACGTCGGGCGCGGTGGGGGGGCTCGGTGCTGCGAGTCGGGGAGGGGACGAGGACGCGGTAGGCGACGACGACGGCGAGGCAGAGGCCTCAGGCCGGTGACGCGCGACGGAGAAGAGGCAAGGAGGCGACAGGCGATCCTGCGAGGGGGAGGTCCGAGCGGCGGCGGGGGCGGGGCGCGCCAGGGTCGCGGGGCCGGCGGAGGTCGCTGCCCCCGACCTGGATCGGGGGGAGGGCAGAGGGAGCGAGAGACGTGGGGGGAGTGGGGGGTTTCGCCCCGATCCAATCTGGATCGGGAGGGGGCGAGGGAGTGGGGAGGAGTGGTGCGGTTAGGGGGGTTAGGGTTTCGGCACCAGGGGATAAGGGAGTGGGGCGTGGCTGGGCCGGCCTGGCGGCCCGATGGCCTGCTGGGCCATGGTCCAGCAGGGGGGGGGTCTTCTATTTCTTTTTTTTTGTTTAACTGTTTATAACATTTTTCTTTTACGGTTTTAATTCATATTATTTTAGTTTTATGAAATATAATTCTAGCACCTAAATTAGTGGTAGTAATTATATTACTGCCACAATTATCCTTTTATTTATTAAAAGTAGTTTTCAATAATTTAATCCTTTAAGTGACGATTAATTAAATAATTTAGCTATTGTTTCTATCATTTAGTGCATCTAAGCATTTTATAAAATTTTGGGTTCACCACCCTGATCATATATGATTTATTTGCTACACTTTGAACATTTTAGATTTGACTTTAGAAAACTTTTATCGTTTAACTTTATTTTAAGTTAGAATTCGAAAGGGACATGATACACCGCAAGATTAACAACAGTAACCATGGTGACGTGGCATCATTATCGTGAGATTACTGTAGCCTAATTATCCGGGCGTCACAAGTATTATACCAAGTCTTAGCATCACCCTTTAATGAGAACGGAAATAATTTGAGAATATAATAATAGCGAATTTTCTCATCATGAGCAAAAAGGGTGGCTATGTGCTACATCTTGAGCATGCGTTGGTTTTCCCTTGAAGAGGAAGGGTGATGCAGCAAAGTAGCGTAAGTATTTCCCTCAGTTTTTGAGAACCAAAGTATCAATCCAGTAGGAGACAACGCACAAGTCACGTAGTACCTGCACAAAAAATCAAGAACCTTGCAACCAACGCGATAAAGGGGTTGTCAATCCCTTCACGGTCACTCGCAAAAGTGAGATCTGGTAAAGATAGTAAAGTAAATATTTTTGGTATTTTTTTGTATAGATTGGAAAGCAAAGATTGCAAAATAATAAATGAGATGCGATGTAAATAAAAGAGATGGAATATAATAAGAAAGAGACCCGGGGGCCATAGGTTTCACTAGTGGCTTCTCTCAAGATAGCATGTGTTACGGTGGGTGAACAAATTACTGCCGAGTAATTGATAGAAAAGCGCATCGTTATGAGAATATCTAGGCAATGATTATGAATATAGGCATCACCTCCAGATCAATTAGATCAAAATGATTCTGCATCTACTACTATTACTCCACACATCGACCGCTATCCAGCATGCATCTAGAGTATTAAGTTCAGAAGAATAGAGTAACGCATTAAGCAAGATGACATAATGTAGATGGATAAACTCAAGCAATATGATATAAACCCCATCTTTTTATCCTCAATGGCAACAATACAATACGTTCCTTGCTGCCCCTACTGTCACTGGGAAAGGACACCGCAAGATTGAACCCAAATCTAAGCACTTCTCCCATTGCAAGAAAGATCAATCTAGTAGGACAAACTAAACTGATAATTCGAAGAGACTTGCAAAGATATCAAATCATGCATATAAGAATTCAGAGAAGAACCAAATAATATTAATAGATAATCTTGTTCATAAACCCACAATTCATCAGATCTCAGCAAACACACCACAAAAGAATATTACATCGAATACATCTCCGAGAACATCGAGGAGAAATCTGTATTGAGAATCAAAGAGAGAGAGAGAGAGAAGGAGCCATCTAGCTAATAACCATGGACCCAAAGGTCTATGGTAAACTACACACGCTTCATCAGAGAGGCTATGGTGTTGATGTATAAGCCCTGCGTGATCGATTCCCCCTCCGGCAGAACGCCGGAAAAGGCCCCAAGATGGGATCTCACGGGTACAGAAGGTTGCGGCGGTGAAAAAGTGGTTTTGTGGCTCTCTGCGATCGATCTAGGGTATAAGAGTATATATAGGCGAAAGAAGTACGTCGGTGGAGCTTCGTGGGGCCCACGAGGGTGGGGGTGCGCCTACCCCCCTGGGCGTGCCCTCCGGCCTCGTGGCTGCCTCACGGAGTTCCAGACTTCAACTCCAAGTCTTCTGGTTTGCTTTCGGTCCAAGAAAGATCATCGCAAAGGTTTCATTCCGTTTGGATTCCGTTTGGTATTCCTTTTCTGCGAAACTCTAAAATAGGAAAAAAAACAGAAACAGGCACTGGGCCTCTGGTTAATAGGTTAGTCCCAAAAATAATATAAAAGATCATATTAAATCCCATTAAACATCCAAAACAGATAATATAATAGCATGGAACAATCAAAAATTATAGATACGTTGGAGACGTATCAAGCATCCCCAAGCTTAATTCCTGCTCGTCCTCGAGTAGGTAAATGATAAAAACAGAATTTTTGATGTGGAATGCTACCTAACATAATTATCAATGTAATTTTCTTTATTGTGGCATGAATGTTCAGATCCGAAAGATTCAAGACAAAAGTTTAATATTGACATAAAAATAATAATATTTCAAGCATACTAATAAAGTAATCATGTCTTTTCAAAATAGCATGGCCAAAGAAAGCTATCCTTACAAAATCATATAGTCTGGCTATGCTCTATCTTCATCAAACAAAATATTTAAATCATGCACAACCCCAATGGCAAGCCAAGCAATTGTTTCATACTTTTGAGGTTCTCAAACTTTTTCAATCTTCAAGCAATACATGAGCGTGAGCCATGGACATAGCACTATAGGTGGAATAGAATGGTGGTTGTGGAGAAGACAAAAAGGAGAAGATAGTCTCACATGAACTAGGCGTATCAACGGGCTATGGAGATGCCCATCAATAGATTACAATGTGAGTGAGTAGGGATTGCCATGCAATGGATGCACTAGAGCTATAAGTGTATGAAAGCTCAAAAAGAAACTAAGTGGGTGTGCATCCAACTTGCTTGCTCATGAAGACCTAGGGCATTTTGAGCAAGCCCATCATTGGAATATACAAGCCAAGTTCTATAATGAAAATTCCCACTAGTGTATGAAAGTGACAAAATAGGAGACTCTCTATCATGAAGATCATGGTGCTACTTTGAAGCACAAGTGTGGAAAAAGGATAGTAGCATTGCCCCTTCTCTCTTTTCTCTCATTTTTTTATTTGGCCTTTTCTCTCTTTTTTATGGACTCTTTTTTCGTCCGGAGTCTTATCCCGACTTGTAGGTGAATCATAGTCTCCATCATCCTTTCCTCACTAGAACAATGATGTAGTAATGATGATCCTAGGACATGCACTTTTATTTACTTACAACTCAAGAATTACAACTCGATACTTAGAAAAAAATATGACTCTATGTGAATGCCTCATGCGGTGTACTGGGATGTGCAATGATTCAAGAGTGACATGTATGAAAGAATTATGAAGGTGGCTTTGCCACAAATACGATGTCAATTACATGATCATGCAAAGCAATATGACAATGATGAAGCGTGTCATAATAAATGGAACGGTGGAAAATTGCATGGCAATATATCTCGGAATGGCAATGGAAATGCCATAATAGGTAGGTATGGTGGGTGTATGGTACCGGAAAAAGTTATGCGGTACTAGAGAGGCTAGCAATGGTGGAAGGGTGAGAGTGCGTATAATCCATGGATTCAACATTAGTCATAAATAACTCACATACTTATTGCAAAAATCTATTAGTTATCAAAATGTAGTACTACGCACATGCTCCTAGGGGGATAGATTGGTAGGAAAAGAACATCGCTCGTCCCCGACCGCCACTCATAAGGAAGACAATGAAAAATAAATCATGCTTCAACTTCATCATATAACGGTTCAACATACGTGCATGCTACGGGAATCATAAACTTTAACACAAGTATCTCTCAAATTCACAACTACTCAACTAGCATGATTCTAATATTACCATCTTCATATTTCAAAACAATCATAAGTTATCAAACTTCTCATAGTATTCAATGCACTTTATATGAAAGTTTTTATTATACCCATCTTGGATGCCTATCATATTAGGACTAATTTTATAGCCAAAGAAAAATACCATGTTGTTCTAAAGGACTATCCAAATAATATAAGTGAATCATGAGAGATCAATAATTTCTATAAAATAAAACCACCATCGTGCTCTAAAAAGATATAAGTGAAGCACTAGAGCAAAATTATCTAGCTCAAAAGATATAAATGAAGCACGTAGAGTATTCCAATAAATTACGATTCATGTGTGTCTCTCCCAAAAGGTGTGTACAACAAGGATGATTGTGATAAACTAACAAGCAAATACTCAAATCATACAAGATGCTCCAAGCAAAACACATATCATGTGGTGAATAAAAATATAGCCTCAAGTAAAGTTACCGATAGACGAAGACGAAAGAGGGGATGCCTTCCGGAGCATCCCCAAGCTTAAGTTTTTGGTTGTCTTTGAACCTTGGGGTACCTTGGGCATCCCCAAGCTTAGTCTCTTGCCACTCCTTATTCGAAAATCCATCAAATCTTTACCCAAAAACTTGAAAACTTCACAACACAAAACTCAAAAGAAAATCTCATGTGCTCCGTTAGTATAAGAAAATAAACCACCACTTTAAGGTACTGTAATGAACTCATTATTTATTTATATTGGTGTTAAATCTACTGTATTCCAACTTCTCTATGGTTCATACCCCCCGATACTATCCATAGATGCATCAAAATAAGCAAATAACACACGGAAAACAGAATCTGTCAAACACAGAACAGTCTGTAGCAATCTGTAGGTTTCGAATACTTATGTAACTCCAAAAATTCTGAAAAATTAGGAAGACCAGGAAAATTTGTATATAGATCTACTGAAGATGAAATTGGTATTTTATCTCTCTCTGGTAAAAAATTAAAATTATTTTCGTGAGCGCATACTTTCTGTTTTTATCAGCAAGATCAAACAACAATCACCCAAGAAGATCCTAAAGGATTTACTTGGCACAAACACTAATTAAAACACAAAAAACATAATCATAACAAAGGCTATATGAATTATTTATTACTAAACAAGAACAAAAAGCAAAGAACAAAAATAAAATTGGGTTGCCTCCCAACAAGCACTATCGTTTAACGCCCCCAGCTAGGCATCTATAATTTTAATGATGCTCACATGAAAGATAGCAATTGAAACACGAAGGGAGCATCATGAAGCATATGAAAATCACATCTAAGTCCAACATACATCCTATCGTTTAACACCCCCAGCTAGGCATCTATAATTTTAGTGATGCTCACATGAAAGATAGCAATTGAAACACGAAGGGAGCATCATGAAGCATATGAAAATCACATCTAAGTCCAACATACATCCTATTGATACGTCCATTTTGCATCATGCTTTTATATCGATATTTATTGCATTATGGGCTGTTATTACACATTATGTCACAATACTTATGCCTATTCTCTCTTATTTTACAAGGTTTACATAAAAAGGGAGAATGCCGACAGCTGGGATTCTGGGCTGGAAAAGGAGCAAATATTATATACCTATTGTGCACAACTCCAAAAGTCCTGAAACTTCACGGAAGATGTTTTCAAAATATATAAAAAATATTGAGAGAAAGAACTTCACCAGGGGGGCCACACCCTGCCCACGAGGGTGGTGGGTGCGCCCCCTACCTCGTGGGCCCCCTGGTGGCCCTCCGGTGGCCATCTTATGCTACATGGAGTCTTTCGATGGGAAAAAAATCATAAGCCATCTTCTCGGACGAAACTCCGCCGCCACGAGGCGGAACCAATCTAGGGCTCTGGCGGAGCCGTTCTGCCGGGGAAACTTCCCTCCTGGAGGGGGAAATCATCGCCATCATCATCACCAACGCTCCTCTCATCGGGAGAGGGCAATCTCCAGCAACATCTTCATCAGCACCATCTCCTCTCAAAACCCTAGTTCATCTCTTGTATCCAATTCTTGTCTCTAAGTCCGGGATTGGTGCTAGTAGGTTGCTAGTAGTGTTAATTACTCCTTGTAGTTGATGCTAGTTGGTTTAATTGGTGGAAGATCATATGTTCAGATCCTATATGCATATTAATACCCCCCCTGATAATGAACATGTTTATGCTTTGTGAGTAGTTACTTCTGTTCCTGAGGACATGGGAGAAGTCTTGCTATTAGTAGTCATGTGAATTTGGTATTCGTTCGATATTTTGATGAGATGTATGTTGTCTCTCCTCTATTGGTGTTATGTGAACGTCGACTACATGACACTTCACCATTATTTGGGCCTAGAGGAAGGCATTGGGAAGTAATAAGTAGATGATGGGTTGCTAGAGTGACAGAAGCTTAAACCCTAGTTTATGCGTTGCTTCGTCAGGGGCTGATTTGGATCCATATGTTTCATGCTATGGTTAGGTTTACCTTAATACTTTTGTTGTAGTTGCGGATGCTTGCAATAGAGGTTAATCATAAGTGGGATGCTTGTCCAAATAAGGGCAGCACCCAAGCACCGGTCCACCCACATACCAAATGATCAAAGTACCGAACGTGAATCATATGAACGTGATGAAACCTAGCTTGACGATATTCCAATGTGTCCTCGGGAGCACTTTACATCATATAAGAGTTTTTCCAGGCTTGTCCTTTGCTACAAAAAGGATTGGGCCACCTTGCTGCACTTTATTTACTTTTGTTACTTGTTGCTCGTTACAAATTATCTTATCACAAAACTATCTGTTACCACTTATTTCAGTACTTGTAGAGAATACCTTGCTGGAAACCGCTTATCATTTCCTTCTGCTCCTCGTTGGGTTCGACACTCTTACTTATTGAAAGGACTATGATAGATCCCCTATACTTGTGGGTCATCACCTATGCATAGGCATTATATAAGCAAACATATTATCAAGACAAGCAAAAGTAGCACATGCAAGGAAGGAGAAAGAAACAATAGCAATCTCAACATAACGAGAGGTAATTTAGTGACAAGAAAATTTCTACAACCATATTTTCCTCTCTCATAATAATTACATGTAGGATAATAATCAAATTCAACAATATATCTATCACATAAAATTTTCTCTTCATGATCCACATGCATACAAAGTTGACACTCTTCCGAAATAATGGGATTATCATAAAATAAAGTCATGACCTCTCCAAACCCAATTTTATCAAAAATTTCATAAGATTGAACATTCTCCAAATATGTGGGATCTAAAGTTGACACTCTTCCAAACCCACTTTCAATATTATTGCAAACACTATTATCAATCTCATATTCATCATGGGGCTTAAATAAATTTTCAAGATCATAAGAAAAATCACCCCAATCATGATCATTGCAACAAGTAGTGGACATAGCAAAAGAAGCATCCACAAGCTTAGGGTTTAGCATATTATTAGCAAAATTTACATTAATAGAATTTATAATAACATGATTGCAACCACGCATTTCATTCAAGGAGCTATCGTGAATTACTTCGTAAATTTCTTCTTTTAGTACTTCATCACAATTTTCAGATTCACGAATTTCAAGCAAAACTTTATAAAGATAATCTAGTGCACACAACTCACTAGCAATAGGTTCATCATAATTGGATCTTCTAAAAATATTAGCAAGTGGATGGGGATACATAAACTCTTAGCAAGCGAAGATGCAAGCAAAAAGAAGGCACATGGTAAGACAAGATCGAACGGAAGAGGGGAGAAGAAAATGCAGATCTTTTCGAAAATCGTTTTAGAAGTGGGGGAGAGGAAAACGAGAGGTGAATGGCAAATAATGTAATGCGAGGGAGAAGAGTTTATGATGGGTACTTGGTATGTCTTGACTTGGCGTAGATCACCCCGGCAACGGCGCCAAAAGTCCTTCTTGCTACCTCTTGAGCATGTGTTGGTTTTCCCTTGAAGAGGAAAGGGTGATGCAGCAAAGTAGCATAAGTATTTCCCTCAGTTTTTGAGAACCAACGTATCAATCCAGTAGGAGACAATGCACAAGTCACCTAGTACCTGCACAAACAATCAAGAACCTTGCAACCAACGCGATAAAGGGGTTGTCAATCACTTCACGGTCACTCGCAAAAGTGGGATCTAATAAAGATAGTAAAGTAAATATTTTTGGTATTTTTGTTGTATAGATTGGAAAGTAAAGATTGCAAAATATATAGTAAACTAGAATTATAAATCAGAAACTTATATGATGTAAAGTAGACCCGGGGGCCATAGGTTTCACTAGTGGCTTCTCTCAAGATAGCATATATTACGACGGGTGAACAAATTACTGCCGAGCAATTGATAGAAAAGCACATAGTTATGAGAATATATAGGCATGATCATGAACATAGGTATCACGTCTGAGTCAAGTAGACCGAAACGATTCTGCATCTACTACTATTACTCCACACATCGACTGCTATCCATCATGCATCTAGAGTATTAAGTTCATAAGAACAGAGTAACACATTAAGAAAGATGACATGTTGTAGAGGGATAAACTCAAGCAATATGATATAAACCCCATCTTTTTATCATCAATGGCAACAATACAATACGTGCCATGCTTCCCCTACTATCAATGGGAAAGGACCCCGCAAGATTGAACCCAAAGCTAAGCACTTCTCTCATTGCAAGAAAGATCAATCTAGTAGGCCAAACTAAACCGATAATTCGAAGAGGCTTGCAAAGATATCAAATCATGAATATAAGAATTCAGAGAAGAACCAAATAATATTCATAGATAATCTTGTTCATGAACCCACAATTCATCGGATCTCGGCAAACACACCGCAAAATAATATTACATCGAATAGATCTCCAAGAACATCGACGAGAACTTTGTATTGAGAATCAAAGAGAGAGAAGAATCCATCTAGCTAATGACCATGGACCCGAAGGTCTGTGGTAAACTACTCATGCTTCATCGGAGAGGCTATGGTGTTGATTTACAAGCCCTCCGTGATCGATTTCCCCTCTGGCAGATTGCTAGAAAAGGCCCCAAGATGGGATTCATGGGTACAGAAGGTTGCGGCGGTGGAAAAGTAGTTTTGTGGCTCGCTGCGATCGATCTAGAGTATAAGAGTATATATAGGCGAAAGAAGTATGTCAGTGGAGCTTCGTGGGGCCCGCAAGGGTGGGGGCGCTCCTACCCCCCTGGGCGCACCCTCCTACCTCGTGGCTGCCTCACGTAGTGCCAGACTTCAACTCCAAGTCTTCTGGTTTGCTTTCGGTCCAAGAAACATCATCACGAAGGTTTCATTCTGTTTGGTATTCCTTTTCTGCGAAACTCTAAAATAGGCAAAAAAAAACAGAAACTGGCACTGGGCCTCTGGTTAATAGGTTATTCCCAAAAATAATATAAAAGAGCATATTAAAGCCCATTAAACATCCAAAACAGATAATATAATAGCATGGAACAATCAAAAATTATAGATACGTTGGAGATGTATCACTATGTCATTCAACATAGTAAGATGTGCCACAACAGTTTCAGTTTCATAACCATGGAAAGGATCAGTTTCAACCAAAGTAATTAACTCTGGGTCGATGGAGAATTCATAGTCCTTGTCATCAACAAACATAGGTGAAGTAGCAAACTTAGGATCACATTTCAGTCTAGCATTCAAAGACTTTTCTTTCAATTTGCATAATAATTTCTTAAGATCATCCCTATCATTGCAAGCAAGAAAGTCTCTAGATGTCTCCTCATCCACAACATGACCTTCTGATATCTTAGGCAATTCATATCTAGGATAACTAGATCTAATACGTGTTTCAAGATTTTTAGTTTCAAGCTCTTCATTTGTTTCAATAATTTCATCGGGTTCAACATTCTCAAAAGCTTTAGTACTAGCAATTTGTTCATCAATAAATTCACCTAGTGGCACATTATCATCAAGCAAGGTACTAGCATCATCATGAGTATTGCTCATAGCAGAAGTAGCATCATCAATAACTTGCAACATATCAAGATTAATAGCATGTTGTGGTGTTGCAAGTCTACTTATAATAGAAGGTGAATCAAGTGTAGAGCTAAATAGCAGTTCCTTACCTCCCCTCGTCTTAGAGGGGGAAATTTGTCTTAGCATCCTTTCAGATTCTTCATAGTGATAATTTGATAATAATCCCAAGTGACTCAAAAAATATAGCTATGCTCCCCGGCAACGGCGCCAGAAAAAGGTCTTGATAACCCACAAGTATAGGGGATCGCAACACTTTTCGAGGGTAGAGTATTCAACCCAAATTTATTGATTTGACAAAAGGGGAGCCAAAGAATATTTGCAAGTATTAACAGCCGAGTTGTCTATTCAACCACACCTGGAGATTAATTATCTGTAGCAAAGTGATTAGTAGCAAATAATATGATAGTTTTGACAGTAGTAGCAACAGCAATAGTAACAGTAGCAGTGATAGCAATGATTTTGTAGCAAGTGTAACAGTAATGATAGCAGTAGTAACTTAGCAAGAACTATATGAGAGAAATTCGTAGGCATTGGATCGATGAATTCATTGCATGATATTCATCATATAACAGTCATAACCTAGGGCGATACCAACTAGCTCTAGTTCATAAATATAATGTAGGCATGTATTCCTTAAATAGTCATACATGTTAATGGAAAGAACTTGCATGCATGACATCTTTTGTCCTACCCTCCCGTCGCAGTGGGGTCCTATTGGAAACTAAGGGATATTAAGGCCTCCTTTTAATAGAGAACCGGAACAAAGCATTAACACATAGTGAATACATGAACTCCTCAAACTACGGTCATCACCGGGAAGTGTACGGACTTCTGTCACTCCGGGGTTGCCGGATCATAACACGTAGTAGGTGACTATAACATGCAAGATCAGATCTATAATATAGATATAATGGTGATAACATAAACGGTTAAGATCTGAAACCATTGCATCCAGGCCCAAAGTGACAAGCATTAAGCATGGCAAAGTCGCAACATCAAACTCAGAACATAATGGAAACTAGGGATCAAGCCCTAACAAAATTAACTCGATTACATGATGAATCTCATCCAACTCCTCACCGACCAGCGAGCCTATGAAGGAATTACTCACTCCCGGTGGGGAGCATCATGGAATTGGAGATGGAGAAGGGTTGGTGATGATGAAGATCGAAGATCCCCCTCTCTGGAGCCCCAAACAGACTCCAGATCTGGCCTCCCGATGAAGAGCAGGAGGTGGCGGCGGGTCCGTCTTGTGAAACGTGATAATTCTTTTCCCTGATTTTTTTTCTCTGAATATGTGATTTTATAGTATCAGGGTTGAGGTCTGCAGGGCCACCAGGTGTGGACAACCTACCTGGGTGCACCCGAAGGGGTCGCGCACCCTGGCGGGTTGTGCCCACCTAGGTGCCCCCCCCGCGGTGGTTCTTGGCTCTAGAAATTCTCTTTTATTGCATAAAAGATCCTTGCAAAGTTTCATTCCTATCCGAGAACTTTCATTTCTGCACAAAAACAACACCATGGTAGTTCTGCCGAAACAACGTCAGTCCGGGTAAGTTTTATTCGAATCATGCAAATTAGAGTCCAAAACAAGAGGAAAAGAGTTAGCAAAAGTAGATACGATGGAGACGTATCAGTATGTTGTGATGTGATATGTTCAAGATGTGATTTGATATATGTGGATGTATCAGATGATCATGTTTTGTAATAAGTTCATGACTTGCATGTCGATGAGTACGAGAACCGGCAGGAGCCTTAGGGTTGTCTTTTAATTATTGTATGACCTGCGTGTCAATCATTAAGCGCCATGTAATTGCTTTACTTTATCACTATGCGTTAGCAATAGTTGTAGAAGGAATAGTTGGCGAGACGACCCCGACGCAACAATGGAGATCAATGTGTCATGTTAGTGACGATGGAGATCATGATGTTTCTTTGGATTGAGATCAACAACACAAGATGATGATGGCCATATCATGTCACATATTTTGATCGAATGTGATGTTTATCCTTTATGCATCTTATTTTGCTTAGAACAACGGTAGCATTATAAGATGATCCCTTACACTTAATTTGAAGATAAAAGTGTTCTCCCCGAGTATGCAGCATTGCTAAAGTTCGTCGTTTCGAAGCACCTCGTGATGATCGGGTTTGATAGGCTCTACGTGCACATGCAATGGGTCTAAGCCAGTTTTGCAGAATCAGAATACTTTGGTTAAACTTGACCGGCCTAGCATGTACATTCATGGTCTCGGAACAATGGAGACCGAAAGGTCAAACATGAGTCATATGGTTGATATGACCAACATGTAGATGCTCACCATTGATGACTACCCAATCTCACGTGATGATCGGACATGGGTTAGTTGATTATGATCATGTATCACTTAGATAACTTGATGGATGTTAATTTAAGTGGGAGTTCCTTAGTAATTTGATTAATTGAACTTAACTTATCATGAACTTAGTCCTGATAGTATTTGCTAGTCTATGTTGTAGATAAAATGGCCTATGCTATTGTTCCGTTTAATTTTAATGTGTTCCTAGAGAAAGCTAAGTTGAAACATGATGGTAGAAACTACATGGAATGGGTCCGTAACTTGAGGATTATCCTCGTTGCTGCACGGAAGAATTATGTCCTTGATGCACTGGTAGGTGACGGACCTGAAGCAGGAGCTAACGCAGATGTTATGAACGCTTGGCAGGCTCGATCTGATGACTACTCAATAGTTTAGTGTGCCATGCTTTACGGCTTGGAACCGGGAGTTCAAAAGCGTTTTGAACGCCACAGAGCATATGAGATGTTCCAAGAGCTAAAATTGATATTTCAAGGTAATGCTCGGGTTGAGAGATATGAAATCTCCAACAAGTTCTTCAGCTGTAAGACAGAGGAGAACAGTTCTGTTAGTGAACACATACTCAGAATGTCTGGGTACCACAACCACTTGACTCAGCTGGGAATTGCTCTTCCAAATGAGTGTGTTATTGATAGAGTTCTTCAATGACTGCCACCAAGCTACAAAGGCTTCATGATGAACTATAATATGCAAGGAATGACGAAAACGATTTCCGAGCTCTTCGCAATGCTGAAATCGGCGGAGGTAGAAATCAAGAAAGAGCATCACGTGTTGATGGTTAACAAGACCACCAGTTTTAAGAAAAAGGGCAAGGGAAAGAAATAGAACTTTAAGAAGAATGGCAAGGAAGTTGCTGCTCCCGTGAAGAAGCCCAAAGCTGGATCCAAGCCTTAGACTGAGTTCTTCTACTCCAAGGGTAATGGTCACTTGTTGGTGCAATAGACCCTGGGTCTGTCGCCTAGACTATGCACAGGCACGGGAACAAGATTGAAGCACCAACCCAGGTCGGAGATTGAGAAACTAAGAGATTTGAAGAACGAACATATAGCTCAGAGGGTCCAAGATCAGGCCAGAGGAGCAAGATATCGGCAAGAGAAGGGCCTCCCTTGCCAGGCAGGCGAGCCCGGCAAGGGGTGAGGCCACCACCAGAAGCAAGCGACCCAGGCTCCCTGGCAAGGTCTGCCGGGGCTCGCGGGGGCAGAACCACCCCACCAACCACTCAAGCACGACCCACGTTATCAATCAGTGCGGTGTCAGGCCGCAAGATGATTAAGTGGCAGCCATTCGCCACATGGCAGCCAGTTCCTACAGAAGAAACCCACAAATGACACCCGTCCTGCGATGTGTCAAGATAACAAGCGCGGAGCTGGCAAGATAGCCCGACAAGCCTTGCGGGGCAACAAATGATGTGACACTAAGCGGTGCATTCAATGCACCCCGTCAGCCCGCAGAGTTAGGTATGATAGCACTATTTGCTATCATATCAGTGGATAATGAACACTTTGCCATTGTGGAGACCCCTTAATCTATAAAAGGAGGCCCATGGCACTCGTAGGAGGGGTTAGAAGGTTGGAAAGTGGACAGACCCATACGCGCGTAGTCATAACTACCCATTGACAACCCCTGCCTGGCAAGTGTACTATGCCTCACCACCTCCATTCCACCATCAATCCACCAAAGCAGGAGTAGGGTTTTACGCCTCACGGTAGCCAAAACCTGGGTAAATTTCTTGTGTGTTCTCTGCCGTGCTGCCATGCGCTGGTCTGCTCTTTGTGCAACATGACGTCCCCCTGCCGAACCAGCAAGGGGCCTCCTGGTCCCATAGGTGGCCGTGGATATCCCGCAACATCTTTGGTGCGCCAGGTAGGGGGCATGCTTGTGCGAACCTAGAAGCATGCGCAACGCATCATCTTCATCACCATCTTCATCTTCGACGACGCCATCGATCATGGCGCCTAAGGAGAAGAAGTCTGGCCCTTCGGCGCATCCTTCCACCTCGAAAGCTCCACCGCCCGCGACCTCTAGTGCCTCGGAGGATGCGGGGACGAGCAAGGACGTGAACGCTGCTGGGGGCGTGATTGAAGCAGGTGGCGCCATCGCCACTCCCCCCGCGGCTGGCACGGGGGCTGGAGATGTCGGACGAGAACAACATTAGCAATGCATTGGCGTTCATGCTCCACAAGGTGCGGGCGAGGGGGTCACTCCGTCTACACCCCCTCCCACATACGGGCATAGCCGCATTAGCGACACTTGGTCTGGGCCGAGCCATCGCCCTCCGGCCGCCCCCACCGTGGGAGCGACCGCGGCCCATGCGCCTCCTCCGGGACGAGCCAATCGGACCGCTGCGCCCGACGGAGCTGCTGACCCTCAAGCACCACCGCTGCGCGACCCCGCTGCCCAGGTGGTCGTCCCACATCTGCGTGGACGCAACACCACCGCCGTCGCCGCCGCTAGCAGCGTCAGGAGTCGGGCAACGGTGCAGTCGATGTCATCAATATCTATGCCAAGCACAGTCCCGGAGGCTATGGCGCGAGCTCAGTTGCTACTGAGGTTCTCGCCAGCGGCCGAGCAAATGGATGAATGGCGTGCCACCATCCAGAGCCTGCTCGGTTTTGCCGAAGCTAGGGGATCATGGCGAGCTGGCCCGCTACGACCTCCCCAAGCGACAGCAACCGCCTGTACCGCGGGCCGAACGGAGGGGGCCGTCCCCACGGTGCAGTCCCCACCACGGCAGCCGACGCGGGCACAGCAAAATCAAGACCGCGACGACGTCTCGATGCCTCTTCTGACCCTCGAGCACGTCTAGGCCAACGTCGAGCCCAGGCGGATAGGCAGCGGGGAGACGCGCGTGTCGTCATGGATCAGTGCCACGATGACCTCTGCCAGACCGACGGGTGCGACGGCCTCAACGCCGATGAGCCTGCGTTCGGTGTTGGCGGGTGCCCACCTTTCGAGGTCGGCTGCCCTGCCTTTAAACGAGAACTACGACAAGTCCATCGCCGTCCATTCACACGTTCAAGCCAGAGATACCTAAGAAGTACAACGAGAGGCTTAACCCAGCAGAGTTCCTGAGCATCTACACCATTGCTGTTCAAGCTGCCGGGGGAAGAGATGAGAAGGTGTTCGCTATTTACTTCCTGTTGGCCCTCATGTCCAACGTGAGGTCTTGGCTAATGCACCTGCCGGAGAACTCCATTTCCTTGTGGGCAGACCTGTGCCACGAGTTCATCGATGCCTTCACCGGTGGCCACCAAGAGCCCGGTAGGCCCAGCGACCTGCAACTTCTCTAGCAGAAGGAAGGAGATACTCTCCATAAGTATTTACAGAGATTCAGTAAAGTTCATAGGAATATTCCAAATATCCATCTGGCAGCCGTTATAGCAGCCTTCCAGTCCAATGTGAGAAACCATCGCATTCCTTCTAAGATGAATGTGCGGTTGCCCAAGCCCGTGAAGGAGCTATACATGCTGGCGGATAAGTGTGCTCGGATGGAGGAAGGAGGGAAGTTGCTCGGAGTGGCGGATTGCATCAATGTTGATTCAGAGGATGAAGTTGAATCAACCAGTTAGAGGAAGGGCAAGAAGCATAGTAAGAAGTCAAGGAATAAGGAAGTGATGACTGTAGAAAGTTCGGGTACACCTAGTACCGACAAGAAGGCCAAAGCTGAGGCCCCCGACAAGGAAGTTGCTGCTTGCACAGCCTACCGGGAAGCCGCTGCCACCGAGAAAGCTGGGAAAGGCGATGGCCCGTACTGCAAGATCCACCGGACCAAGGGCCATGACCTTCAGGAGTGTTACCAGGTTGAGCAGCTTGTCAAGAAATAGAGGGCACAATATGATAAGTGTGACAAGGAAAGAGGTCAGAATGCCACTGGTGGAAAGAGCCGAGGCGGTGAAGCAAATCACCCCAGCAAACCCTTTTGGAACCAAGGAAACCCCGCCAGGGGCCAAGAGAAGGAAGTATGTGATGATGGAACTGATGAAGGGAATGAAGAGGAAGCCAGTGAGCAGGAATTTCAGCAGGCCACTGACACCCTATGCATTGATGGGGGTGCATCTTTGCACGCCTCCCACCGCCAGCTCAAGCGATGGGCACAAGAGATCAATGTCGTGGAGCCAGCACCAGAGGCCTAGAAACTGCTCAAATGGTCCTGCAGGCCAATCATCTTTGATGAGGAGGATCATCCTGGCCGCACCACCGTGGTAGGATGCTTGCCATTGTTTGTCTCCCCGACAATTCGCAACCTCAAGGCCACAAAGATGTTAGTGGATGGTGGGGTCAGACTAAATCTAATTTCCCCAGCAGTCATCAACAAGCTTCAGATACGAGAAGAAGAGCTAGAGGTTACCGGCACATTTCAAGGAGTTAACCCCGACAGGGTACATCCTAAAGGGAAGACTACGTTGCCAGTGACGTTTGGGGGAGAGCTGAACTACCAGACAGAGAAAGTTGTGTTCGATGTGGTTGATCTCCCCCTACCGTACAATGGGATTCTTGGACGCCCGGCCCTGGCCAAGTTTATGGAAGCATCCCACTATGCTTATAGCACACTAAAGATGCCTGGGCCGCTAGGAGTCATCACTATCCCATCAGATGAGAAGGATGCAATTATCTGTGTGGACAAGATATACCAGGATGCAGTCGCAGTAGAGGCTGCGACAGCAACAGCTCCCGCCAAGGAAAGCAAAGGAAAGAAAAGGGATTGTAGGACCTCAGGCAAGGAGTCCGGGAAGCATGCCCCCTCCGAGTGCATGGCACCCGTTGACGACGTGCCGGAGTGTTCCAATAGCTAGATATCCAAGGTTGCTGCACCCCAAGTGAAGAAGGTCCCGGCAGGGCTGACTGGCGTTGACGGTACTTTCACCATCAGTGCCACCCTTGATGACAAATAGGAAAGCGTGCTCGTTGCCTTCCCGCGGGAGAATACCGATGTGTTTGCCTGGAAACCATTTGATATCCCCGGTGTTCCTAGGGAGGTAATCGAGCACCACCTTGCTGTCTGCCCACACACCCGACCTGTCAAGCAGAAAGTCCGGAAGCAGGCCTTGGAAAGGCAGCAGTTTGTTGCCGAGGAAATCAAGAAATTGGAGGTAGCTGGTTCGGTTAGAGGAGTACTGCATCCTACATGGCCAGCAAGTCTAGTGGTAGTCCGGAAGGCAAATGGGAAATGGAGGCTTTGCATTGATTTCACATATCTTAACAAGGCTTGCCCGAAGGACCCATTTCCCTTGCCGCACATCAACTAGATTGTGGATTCCACTTTAGGGTGTGATTTGCTCTACTTTCTGGATGTGTATTCCGGATATCACCAGATCTTCATGACCAAATAAGTTGAAGAGAAGACATCGTTCATCACTCCATGTGGTACGTACTGCATTGTCCGCATGCCATTCGAACTAAAGAGTGTTGGGTCCACTTCTGCAAGGGCGGTTCAGATTGGTTTTGAGCCACAGCTACACAGAAACATAGAAGCCTATATGGATGAGATCATGGTAAAAACCAAGGATAAGACCACTCTTATCCAGTATTTGGAGGAGACATTTGCTCATCCGCGCAACATCAATTTGGAGCTTAATCTGGAGAAGTGTGTGTTTGGTGTCCCCTCTGGCAGGTTGCTTTGTTTCTTCGTGTCCCATCAGGGGATCGAAGCTAACCCTGACAAGATCAAATCCATTGAGCAGATCCGAGCACCAAGGACAATTAAGGATGTGAGGATCTTGATGGGATGTGTTGCCACGCTAAGTAGATTCATTTCCAAGTCTGCCGAGCGTGCCCTGCCGTTCTTTAAAATTTTGAAAAAGGCAGGGCCTATGAAGTGGACCTCGGAAGCAGATGCAGCTCTGTAGGAATTGAAGGCCTACCTATCGTCTGTGCCTACCTTGGTTGCACCCAAACCCCATGAGCCGTTGTTGCTATACTTGGTGGCAACCAACCAAGTGGTCAGTGCGGCCTTGGTAGCACACTGAGAAGTGGATGAGGCAGAAAGTAGGCAGATAACGGTAGAGTTGGAAAAGGATCAGAATAGCAATGAGCACGGCAACAAGAGCAACCACAAGGGTGCGGCAAGGAAGAAAGTGGTGCAGCGCCCAGTGTACTTTGTCAGCTCCTTGTTGCAGGCGGCTAGATCGAGGTACTCTGCCGTGCAAAAGTTGATCTTTGGTCTCATTATGGCCTTAAGGAAACTACGACACTAGTTCCAAGCCCATGAGATCACAGTTGTCACTCGTTTTTCGTTACAAAGGGTAATCCAAAACCCTGAGGCTACCGACAGAATTGTGGAGTGGGCTTTGGAGTTATCCAGCTTTGGTTTGAAGTTTGAGAGCACATCAACTATTCAGAGCAGAGCACTGGCAGAGTTTATTGTAGAATGGACACCAACCCCTAATGAGGAAGTGACAGAGACAGCTACTCCCAGCAAGGAATCACTATCGTGGAATTGTCACGGCAGATGTCCTTAGTGTCAGGACTTAGTCGCGAGGCTAACGCATCTATGTGGTAGCTTGAGAGGGGTTGAGCGGGATGAGAGACGCGATGTTTTACCCAGGTTCGGCCCCTCACGATGGAGGTAAAAGCCTACATCCTGCTTCACTGATATTGATGATGATGATCACGGTTACAAGAGTGCTCTAACTTGAGAGCTATTGTCTAAACCTAACTTGTCCGACTTGTGAAACTTGTCGGTCTTCTCCCCTTTTTTGGGGAGCCCTGCCCCTCCTTATATATGTTGGAGGGGCGGGTTACATGTAGAGTCCTATTAGGATTAGGACTACTCTATCTCTAATACAAACCGGATACAAGTCTAGGTCTTAACTCCTTGTAAGATAAACGTTCCTCATGCCTTTCCTCTTAAACCGGCCCACCATTAAACATGAACCGGCCTTCTGGGCCTTGGGCCTTGTCATTCGTCTGTCCCGCACGTCGGATCACCAGTGAGTCATAAGACCAGGTGGGTTGCTTGTAAACCGCCAGGTTAGGGCGGGTCGCCAGTAACTCGCCAAGTGTTAGCGGGGTCTTCAGATAAACCGCCAAGTCCTGGTCGGGTTAACTTGCGGCCGGTTTACGCCGTGGGGTATATCCCCGACATTAGCCCCCAAGTTTAGCTTGGATTTATTCATGGTAAACTTATGCTGCAAAATAAACACAAGAACAAATTTGACAGGTTATGCTCCGGGTTAAGAATTTTTGTAAACCGGTACCTGATCATCCTTAAGTCCATGTTATTTCCTCCTTCTGAGAAATCCGGGTCAACAGACCAGCTTCATAATCAATTTGCCGACCTTGGTTTGTCACCGAGAAATATCGTGAAGAATAACTCCTTTGACTCAGCTCCCAAAGCACCGGTTTAAGAAACATGGGTCTGAAAATACTTATCTGATATTCAACCGGTTTGAAGATGTAAAACTTGCCGGTTTAATATTACCAAAATAGCCGGTTTATAAATATTGATGGTGCCGGGTCATAATTGTTGTCAACACCGGGTCATGTAATTGATCTTCCTGATTTACTCAAAACTGATAAAATGAAGATGTTCCTCCTTTATATGCATAATACCTCTAGCCCCCAAGTCTTAAGAGGAGAACATAGCGATAACTTAAGACTTTCTCCAATAAGTGTTTCAACCTTGAAGAAATCCGGTTTGTTCATCTCAATCATATAAACTGAATGCTCCATATATGTAGCCCCCAAGTGCCGTGTTGCCATGCTTGCAGCAACCTGGGACTTGTAATTACTTGATGCTCATAAGAACTTTAACCAGTGTAGCCCCCAAGGGTCGGGTCATTATGCAATAATGAGCAGGGACTTTGTAAGTATAATCTTGTAAACTTTGAACAGCAACGTGTAGCCCCCAAGGGCTGGCTTAGTAAGATAATACTGAACCGGGACTTGATATATATACTTTAATGAAAATAACATATTATAATGTAGCTTCCATCATAGGGCTTGAACCCACGTCCACAAGGTTAAGAGCTTTGTGCTTTACCAACTGAGCAATGGATTCTTCAATATTATGGACGAAAACTTGTGTACCTTGAATTGTTGACAGGAGCAATTGGTAGCCCCCAAGGGCCGGCTCATTATAATATGATGAGTCGGGTCTTCAATAAGACTAGTAAAAATGACTTCATATTAGCCCCCAAGTGTCATGGTGCATGCTTGCAGCGACATGAGACTTGCATGTAATCTCAGTTTGAATAATGTAGCCCCCAAGTGCCGGGTTGTAAGCCTGCAGCGACTCGGGACTATTCCTTCCATTGTAGAATAAATCATATCCTTTGATAAAAGAGTAGACATTGCGCTATAGCGACTTTGAAAACCTTAATAATAAAAATCCAGCCATGTAGGCTATTCAAGATAATATAATCCGGTATGAAAACCTTATTCATTCAACATCATAATGAAATTTCAGCCAAGTTTGGCTGTTTGAATAATATAACCCAATGATTTATAAGCGCATGATTCCAATGGCGCAATCCAAATATATACTGGCGACTTGTTGTCCAAAGCCAGGCCGGTTTAACAAACCTGTTTCTGCATACAACAAGTTTAAAGTGTCCTGGCGGTTTACCGCCGGACGGGTCATAATACCCAACATATAACCCGGGTTTATAACCAAGGCTGCACTTAAGAATAATCAAATATGAAATATATCATACCTGTGACATTGAATCACATCGTTGGTTTTACCAACTTTTTGTAGTAAGGGTGATAACCCAAATCTTGAGTACTGATAACTCCTTCCATATTGTGCCAGTTTATAATAAAACCGTGCCGGGTTGTGATAAACACCGTGTTACTCCATAAGAGGATGTTAACAACAAGGATCAAACTGGGCAAATAGTCTCCGGATTGACGTGAACTGTGTTCCGTCAATTGATTGGTTAAAAAACTTTGTCGGTTTAAAAAACGCAATAAAAAGCAAAAACCCCCCTTCAAAGAAATGTGTAAATCAAGTGCAATGACAAAACGTTGCAAAAAAAGGTTTATTTGAGCTGATCAGATGGTGTTACCATGGCCGAACACGACCAAGATCCCGTTAGGTGTAACTATGGTGCTAGTCAGCCAGGTCCCCAAATGAAACCGTGGCATTTATGCCGATCAAGTGGCATGGTCATGGTTCGGGTTCGACCAAGCCCCCAAGTGATTCTGTGGCCTTAGGCCGATCAAAAGGCATGAGTGGTTCAGACGTGACCAAGTCCCCAAGTGATCTGGTGGCTCTCGCCTATCAAGAGGTATGGTATTGGTTTGGACACGACCAATCCTCCAAGTGATATAACACAATGCTTTTAAAAAGCAAACTCAAGGGGCAAACCGGAGGCCGCTTTAGAACAACTCCGTGTAACCACACATGATGTAAAAGACCAGATACCCCGCTTTATGAAGCAGAAGCCCCCATGTGATCAATAATATGTCAGGCCAGTAAGGCGGGATACCCATGTTCGAACCGCGCATCGTGGCAGCAGGTCCTCCTTGGCACTTTTTAACTTTTTTGCAAGAGATAAATTCTTCTTGAACCGGGATCTTGAACCAGATATTGAGAGCTTCAAAGCTTTGTGGGAGACATCTTTCCCTTGAACCGGATTTTAAACCGGAATCTTCATTTTCAGCCGGAAATTTTCTGACGGCCTTTAAACTCGAACTTGCGAGAAGTTAATTCCTTTTTGAACCGGAAATTCTTAAACCGGATTTGAGAGCTTCAGAGCTTTGTCGGAGAACAAATTTCCCTTATACTGGATTGTAAACCGGAATCCTTTTCTGATGACCTGAAACTTCTTTATTGAGCCGGGATTTTGTAACTGTCATATACTTTCTAATCCGGAAATCTTCTGACAGCACGATGTGAATCCGGGACCGGGTTATCTGTCCCTCCAACGTATTGGGGTTCTTAACTTCACTGAAAACCAGCAACGTTTGCTAAGTCATATCATTGTAGCCCCCAAGTCTCAAGGTGACTCGAGGAGTTGGCTTGAGATTCTCCATATTTGACCGTGATATAAACCGGCATAATTTGTATATCATTGATGTTGATAGTGCGATGTGACCCGGCGCGATGTGAATCCACAGAATGTTGAGGTGACTGCGGGTTGTAAATGATCCCATATGAGCTGTGTCAGCAACTCGGCCAATGGTTCCTTCCAACTGGCGATTTGAAGTTAATCAAAACTGTAGTGGCGCTGACTTGTGCTCCCAATAAATAGCTCATGCAGACAGGTGCGGCCCGGTATGTTGATGTAGACCAGGCCGCGAGAGACGGACGACAAAGACGGCCGCAGCTTCAGAGACGACACAGCCAGATGAATCGGCCGCGGCGTAGTAAGTCGGCGCGGACGGGAGAGTCGGCCGCGGGAGTTTGTAAACTGGCGCGGACGGAGAGTCGCCTGCGGGTATTGTGAACCGGCGCGGACGGGGAGTCGCCTGTGGGCATTGTAAGCCGGCGTAGATGGAGAACCGGTCGCGTGTAGACGTAAACCGGACCACAGGCGGTTTGCGCGCCTCCGTTGAGCAGTGCCGAATGGTCAAAAGCCAGTATATAATGACGCCAGTGCACGCTCCATATGCATGGTGTAACACCAATGTTGTGGCGAATAATTGTCCTGCATATAAACATATGCAAAACCAACGTAATTGTTCTTTTTATGAAAACAATATATGTCAAAAATAGACTTAGATAGATGTCACCTGATTTGTTCGGACGACGGATGATCTGTTTATCGTGACCGAGGCGGCTGAACATGCCCCGGCGGCTCAAGACCGCAGGGGCGGCTCTAATTTGTTGATATACATATCAGAGTCAACCGTGATATTTAAATGACAGAGCGGACGCGTGAGTCGGCCATGGCATTGTAAGCCGCGCGGACAGACGGGTCGGCCGTGGGCGCGGACGGTTGAACCGGCGCGGGTATGGTCGAATGAACCGGCTACAGGCGCGGCCCGATGAGTTGATGTAGACCGGACCATTGAGGCGGCGATTTGCGCACATCTGATAAGCCATTTGATATAGTGTGCATATAGCCGCGACCTCCAATGATAGCGCGCGGGGACCGAATCATACTTTAATCATGAGGTAATTGACCTGTGTATAAAATAGCATACCTCGTGAAAATCTTTTGACATTATGTAATTACATCAAAAAAGAGTTTTAGAAAAATAGCACCTGATTGTTACGGCCGCGGCGGCTCTTGTTGGAAGAAGTAAGGCCGGCAACTCAGAGACGGGACGGTGCGCTGAGCCAGTGAGACGAAACCGAGTCCATGTCTATTGTCCTCCCCCGGTCATGGCTTCCCTTTTCTATATTTTTTTATTTAATCTGGACTCCACGCTTGTTTCAACAAGTAGTAGTAAACCGGATATTTTCCTTGTCCGGTAGCCGATCCAGTTAGTTAATGTTTTTTCCTTCCACACAGCCATGCATGTATCCTGTCTTTTCATGCGGTGATTTCCTTTGGGACTTGAGCTGCTCAGGAGAAGTGGTATTCCTTGGATACGTATTATTCTAGCATCCGTTGGTTCCGATAGCAATGGCCCTCTGGGTGCTGTTGCTTGTACGCGAGCCCGCTGCACGTGCGGTTCCTTGTCAGGTCCGACCCGATTTGGGTGTCCGGCTCGGGTGTCCTTCCTCCGAAAAAATCCGCCAAACTTTATTGCTAGTTACCAGATCAGATTCGACGAATCACTTTTCGTCGGCAGCGCACAACAAAACTTTGAACCCTAACTTGTCTTCAGACCAAAAACTCATATTGCCAGCTCTAACGTTAATAACAATTCTGATCACAAATGTGGGATTTGCCGGCTCTGCCAAAGACTATTTCCTGCCGAACTTTCTTCATCCGGCTAATTGCGAACTTCTTGAGACGCTGAAAAAGATCCCTCCAAGAACTCAACACCACCGTGCGCGAGCCCCACGGTGGGCGCCAACTGTCGTGGAATTGTCACGGCAGATGTCCTTAGTGTCAGGACTTAGTCGCGAGGCCAACGCATCTATGTGGTAGCTTGAGAGGGGTTGAGCGAGACGAGAGACGCGATGTTTTACCCAGGTTCGGCCCCTCACGGTGGAGGTAAAAGCCTACATCCTGCTTCATTGATATTGATGATGATGATCACGGTTAAAAGAGTGCTCTAACTTGAGATCTATTGTCTAAACCTAACTTGTCCGGCTTGTGAAACTTGTCGGTCTTCTCCCCTTTTTTGGGGAGCCCTGCCCCTCCTTATATATGTTGGAGGGGCGGGTTACATGTAGAGTCCTATTAGGATTAGGACTAGTCTATCTCTAATACAAACCGGATACAAGTCTAGGTCTTAACTCCTTGTAAGATGAACGTTCCTCATGCCTTTCCTCTTAAACCGGCCCACCATTAAACGTGATCCGGCCTTCTGGGCCTTTGGCCTTGTCATCCATCTGTCCCGCACGCCGGATCACCAGTGAGTCATAAGACCAGGTGGGTTGCTTGTAAACCGCCAGGTCAGGGCGGGTCGCCAGTAACTCGCCAAGTGTCAGCGGGGTCTTCAGATAAACCGCCAAGTCCTGGCCGGGTTAACTTGCGGCCGGTTTACGCCGTGGGGTATATCCCCGACAATCACCCCAAGAATGGATTATGTATTTTGATGGTGCTTTTTCCCTACAAGGTGCACGGGCTGGCGTGCTTCTTGTTGCCCCCTCCGGGGAGCACTTTAAGTACGCCGTCCAAATGCACTTTGCCCGGAAAGAAGCCACCAACAATACATCTGAGTATGAAGGGCTCCTTGTAGGGCTCAGAATTGCAGCAGAATTGGGAATCAAGAAGCTGATCATACGAGGAGATTCACAACTTATGGTGAGACAAGTCAAGAAGGATTATCAAAGCCCATTGATAGAAGCATACGTCGAGGCAGTGAGGAGATTGGAGGAGCACTTTGATGGGTTGCAAACATAGCACGTACCTCACACGGAAAACAACATAGTTGATCACCTGTCAAAGTGTGCCGTGCAGAAGCTTCCTATGGAACCAGGAACTTTTGTTCTCCGTCTCTCTCAGCCCTCCGTATCACCAGCCACAATGGCCCAAAAAAGGAGAAAGTTGGACTACGGTAAGCCTCTCCCGGTCGAGCCGTCCGCTCCGAGCAGAGGCCCTGCTGGAAACAACTCCTCATAGCCTGCCCGACCACCCCCTCTAGCCGGGCCTATGGACCCCAAAAACGAGGATGGTGCTCCCGCAGCAGAGGAGGTGCCGCTAGTCCTCGTAGCCGAGCCCCAGGCTCCAACTTGGGCAAGGCACATCACCCGCATCCTCCAAACCGGAGAACTTCCCGCGACCAAGATGAAGCTAAGAAATTAGCTCAGAGGGCCAGTATGTATGAATTTGTCAATGACACTCTATACAGAAGGAGGCCCAACGGTGTGAAATTGAAGTGTGTCTGCAAGGAGGATGGAAAGGAACTGTTGGCTGAGATTCACAAAGGAATGTGTGGCTCAGACATTGGATCAAGGGCATTAGTTGGGAAAGTATTCCGACAAGGATTCTATTGGCCCACAACCCTCTAGGATGAAGTCGAGCTCGTCACGACATGTGAAGCCTGCCAGTTCCATTCCAAGAGAACACACTAATGGCAGCTGGAACTACGTCGTTATTTCCCCGGAGAGGGAGGGATGATGCAGCATAGCGGCGGTAGGTATTTCCCTCAGTAATGAAACCAAGGTTATCAAACTAGCAGGAGAACCAAGCAAGACAACGTAAACAGCCCCTACACACAAATAACAACACCCCGCAACCCGATGTGTTAAAGGGGTTGTCAATCCCTTTCGGGTAACAGCGCCAGAAATTGGTGCGTGACGGTAAAAAGGTTGTAATAGATTGTATAAATAGATCGCAAATAAAATAAAGTGCAGCAAAGTATTTTTGTATTTTTGGTTTAACAGATCTGAAAATAAAAGCAAGGAAAAAGTAGATCGCAAAGGCAAATATATGAGATATTAGACCCGGGGGCCGTAGGTTTCACTAGTGGCTTCTCTCAAGAAAAATAGCAAATAGTGGGTAAACAAATTACTGTTCGGCAATTGATAGAACTTCAAATAATTATGACGATATCAAGGCAATGATCATTACATAGTCATCACGTCCAAGATTAGTAGACCGACTCCTGCCTGCATCTACTACTATTACTCCACACATTGACCGCTATCCAGCATGCATCTAGTGTATTAAGTTCATGGAGAAATGGAGTAATGCAATAAGAACGATGACATGATGTAGACAAGATCCGTTTATCTATATGGCAGTAGATATAGATCTTGTCTTTTTATCCATAGTAGCAATGATACATATGTGTCGGTTCCCTTTCTGTCACTGGGATCAAGCACCGTAAGATCGAACCCACTACCAGGCACCTCTTCCCACTGAAAGATAAATAGATCGAGTTGGCCAGACAAAACCAAAATATCGGAGAAGAAATACGAGGCTATAAGAGATCATGCATAAAAGAGATCAAAGAAACTCAAATACTTTCATGGATATAAAAACATAGATCTGATCATAAACTCGAAGTTCATCATATGGATCTCCAAAAGACC
Source organism: Triticum urartu (assembly GCF_056163025.1). Classification (NCBI taxonomy): domain Eukaryota; kingdom Viridiplantae; phylum Streptophyta; class Magnoliopsida; order Poales; family Poaceae; genus Triticum; species Triticum urartu. The sequence goes on along the minus strand of NC_141876.1, from coordinate 354,734,971 downwards.
ATTGTATTGAGAATCAAGAGAGAGAGAGAGAGAGATGAAGCCATGTAGCTACTAACTACGGACCCGAAGGTCTACAAAGAACTACTCACGTATCATCGGAGAGGCACCAATGGAGGTGCTGAACCCCTCCGTGATGGTGTCCAGATTGGATCTGGTGATTTTGGACTCTGTGGCGGCTGGATGAATATTTCGTCGACTCCCCTAGGGTTTTGGTATTATTTGGGTATTTATAGAGCAAAGAGGCGGTCCTGTGGCACATCCCCAGAGCAATGGACAAGCTGAGAGGGTGAACACTAAAGTGCTACGTGGACTCAAGACAAGAACTTTCGATACGCTGCAGAAGCACGATAGGCGGTGGATCGAGGAGCTGCTGGTAGTTCTATGGTCCCTCAGAACAACACCTAACCGGGCAACCTGGCAGACTCCCTTCTCCCTGGTCTACGGGGCAAAAGCAGTTATCCCCATGGAACTCATTTATGGGTCCCCTCAAGTGCTTGCCTATGATGAAGTAGCTTAAGATCAGCACCGGCATGACGACACTGTGCTACTCGAGGAGAACCGTCTCAGGGTTGCTACGCGTGCTGCACGCTATCAGCAAGCCCTGTGTTGCTATCACAGCCCCAGGGTTCATGCCCAGTGTTTTGAGGAAGGTGACCTTGTCCTTAGGAGCATTCAGTCTACCAAGGGTACAAACATGCTATCACCGAAGTGAGAAGGCCCTTACCGGGTGGTACGAGTCACTAGACCTAGTGCAGTCCGTCCAGAGACCGGAGATGGCACTCAGTTGCAAACTCATGGAATATTGAGCATCTCTGCAAGTACTACCCATATGATGCGAGGCTGTCGGGCACTGCCAGGCAGCCACCCTTTTGTACAGGCCTTGCCTTAGCTGCATGTAACGCCTTGTACGACGCCGGGGCGATGAGCTCGTGCAAGAGAAAATAAAGAAGCACTGTAGGGGGGCCCCCAACTAAGATTGCATGCATGCATGAGCACACCAAGATCACTGCATAAGCATTTTATGAGCATTTACATATGCATATAGATAGGATCACATCCTGCATTCATTCTCATCTACATGAAGTTGCAGGTTCCTGCCGTGAACTTGGCTTCGACAAGAATGAGAAGATTGCATGGCACAGCGATCCCCGGCAAGCCAAACAGATAAGTTTTACCTCTTGTCCATTAGTGTTCTGTAAAGCTATAACTTTGCATGGGAAACCTCGCCTCTCTTTTGAAACTTAGGTGCTCCCATCCATGACTCGAACGTTGTTTCAGTCAGGATGGTTGCAGTGGCCTTTAGTAAAAAGTAGTTGGCAGGGGATGGCCCCTCTGTCTGTTCCTCGGCAGACGTAAGGTCTCCCATCGAGCCTTCCCCTCCTGGCAGAGACCCTGCCGGAAACATCTCCTCACAGCCTACCGGACCACCCCCTCCAACCAGGCCTATGGACCCCGCAAACAAGGCTGGTGCTCCCGCAGCAGAGTACGTGCTGCTAGTCCTCGTTGCCGAGCCCCAGGCTCCAACTTGGGCAAGGCACATCGTCCAGTTCCTCCAAACCGGAGAACTTCCCGGCGACCAAGATGAAGCTGAGAAAGTAGCTCGGAGGGCCAGTATGTATCAGTTTGTTGATGACACTTTATACAGAAGGAGGCCCAACGGTGTGAAATTGAAGTGTGTCTGCTGGGAGGATGGAAACGAACTACTAGCTGAGATTCATAGAGGAATGTGCGGCTCACACATTGGATCAAGGGCATTAGTTGGGAAAGCATTCCGACAAGGATTCTATTGGCCCACAACCATCTAGGATGCAGTCGAGCTCGTCACGACATGTGAAGCCTGCCAGTTCCATTCCAAGAGAACAAGCCTGCCTGCCCAATCCCTTGAGACAATCCCTTTATCATGGCCATTTTCGGTCTGGGGGCTCAATATCCTCAGCCCCTTCCCCCGACCAATCGGGGGCTTTGAATTCTTGTTCGTCGCTATCGACAAGTTTACAAAGTGGCCGGAAGTGACTGCCGTGAGGAATTTGACTGATCAGTCAGCTATCAAGTTCTTGAAAGAATTGGTGTGTCGTTTTGGAGTTCCGGCAAGGATCATCACCGACAATGACACCCAATTCACGAGCCACGCCTTCATGTAATATATTTGTACCCTTGGATGCAAGATCTCATTCGCCTCTGCCGCACATCCCCAGAGCAATGGACAAGCTGAGAGGGCGAACGCTAAAGTGCTACGTGGACTCAAGACAAGAACTTTTGATATGCTGCAGAAGCACGACAGGCGGTGGATCGAGGAGCTGCCAATAGTTCTCTGGTCCCTCAGAATGACACCTAACCGAGCTACCGGGAAGACTCCCTTCTCCTTTGTCTACGGGGCAGAAGCAGTTATCCCCATGGAACTCATTTACGGGTCCCCTCGAGTGCTTGCCTACGATGAAGTAGCGCAAGATAAGTACCGACGTGACGATGCTGTGCTACTCGAGTAGAACTGTCTCGGGCTGCTACGCATGCTGCATGCTACCAGCAAGCCCTGCATCACTATCATAGTTGCAGGGTTCATGCTCGGTGTTTTGAGGAAGGTGACCTTGTCCTTAGGCACGTTCAATCCACCAAGGGTGCAAACAAGCTAGCACCAAAGTGGGAAGGCCCTTACCGGGTGGTACGAGTCACTAGACCCTGCAGAGTCTGTCTGGAGACCGGAGATGGCACTCAGTTGCAAAACTCATGGAATGTTGAGCATCTACACAAGTACTACCCGTAAGGCGTGAGGCTGTTGGGCAATGCCCGACTGCCACCCTTTTGTACAGGCCTTGCCTCATCTACATGTAACCCCTTGTACGATGCCGAGGTGATGACCCCGTGCAAGAGAAAATAAAGAAGCACTATAGGGGGGCCCAACTAAGATTACATGCATGCATGAGCACACCAAGATCACTTCATAAGCATTTCATGAGCATTTGCATATGCATATAGATAGGATCGCATCCTGCATTCATTCTCATCTACATGAAGTTGTAGGTTCCTGCCGTGAACTTGACTTCGACAAGAGACGAGAGATTGCACGGCACAGCGAAACCCGACAAGCCAAATAGATAAGTTTTACCTCTTGTCCATTAGTGTTCTGTAAAGCTATCACTTTGCATGGGAAACCTGGCCTCTCTTTTGAAACTTAGGTGCTCCCATCCATGACTCGAACGATGTTTCGGTCAGGATGCTTGCAGTGGCCTTAGTTAAAAAGGAGTTGGCAGGGGGTTGGCCCCTCTGTCTGTTCCCCGACAGACGTACCTTTCCGGCAGACAAAGAGGGTGCCGGCGGGATATCCTGCCGGGGAAAGCTCGTTTATTTTCATTAAAGAGGCACTCCACCTCTGCATGGGAATACACATGCACGGTTTCCCAGCAAGGTTCATCTTTTTCATTCATATGATAATACAAGTACAAGCATTACAGAACACAAAGATGGACTCGAAGGATTACATTATTCAAATTACAATTTGGCAATTGTCTACAAGTTTAAGATTGAAAAAAGATAATTGCTATGTAAACTCCTCTCCCTATCTCTCTCATCCCAGGTATTGTAGTGGGAAGAGAAGAGGACGGGATCCGCACCAGCTCAACGCCACCCCGACCCTTGTTAGGGGCTAGGGAGCGTCAACACCAGCATGGGGCAACAATAACCCCAAGCAGGAGCGTGGGGCTGGCCCGAGGCTCTTCTCTTCGGCATCACCGGCGGAAGCAGAGAACAAATGAAGAAGAAAGAAGAATGCAACGATGGATGACTCCGCCCTCCTCCACCCCTCCCTTTTTTAGGCCGGGTGGGGAAGGGTGGCTGATCCATCAACGGGTGACCACCACCCTCTGATAACCCACAAGTATAGGGGATTGCAACAGTTTTTGAGGGTAGAGTATTCAACCCAAATTTATTCATTCGATACAAGAGGAGCCAAAGAATATTCTCAAGTATTAGCATCTGAGATGTCAATTCAACCACATCTGGAAACTTAATATCTGCAGCGAAGTATTTAGTAGCAAAGTAATATGATAGTAGTGGTAACGATAGAAAAAGGTAACGGTAACAAAAGTAGTGTTTTTGGTATTTTGTAGTGATGATAGCAATAGCAACGGAAAAGTAAATAAGCGGAGAACAATATATGGAAAGCTCGTACACAATGGATCGATGATAAAGAATTATGCCGGATGTGGTTCATCATGTAACAGTCATAACCTAGGGTGGCAAAGAACTAGCTCCAATTCATCAATGTAATGTACACATGTATTCCGAATATAGTCTTACGTGCTTATGGAAAAGAACTTGCATGAAATCTTTTGTCCTACCCTCCCGTGGAAGCGGGGTCCTAGCGGAAACTAAGGGATATTATGGCCTCCTTTTAATAGAGTACCGGACCAAAGCATTAACACATGGTGAATACATGAACTCCCCAAACTGTGGTCATCACCGGGAGTGGTCCCGATTATTGTCACTTCGGGGTTGTTGGATCATAACACATAGTAGGTGACTATAGACTTGCAAGATAGGATCAAGAACTCTCATATATTTATGAAAACATAATAGGTTCAGATCTGAAATCATGGCACTCGGGCCCTAGTGACAAGCATTAAGCATAGCAAAGTCATAGCAACATCAATCTCAGAACATAGTGGACACTAGGGATCAAACCCTAAAAAAACTAACTCGATTACATGATAAATCTCATCCAAACCATCACCTTCTAGCGAGCCTATGATAGAATTGCTCATGCACGGCGGTGAGCATCATGAAATTGGTGATGGAGGAAGGTTGATGATGACGATGGCGACGGATTCCCCTCTCCAGAGCCCCGAACGGACTCCAGATCAGCCCTCCCGAGAGGTTTTAGGGCTTGGCGGTGGCTCCGTATCGTAAGACGCGATGAATCCTTCTTCTTTATTTTTTTTCTCCCCAAGAGCAAATATATAGAGCTGGAGTTGAGGTCGGAGGAGCTCCAGGGGGCCCACGAGGTAGGGGGGCACGCCCAGGGGGGCAGACGCGCCCCCATCCTCGTGGCTAGGGTGTGGGCCCCCTGGTCTTCATCTTTTGCAAGGATTTTTTATTATTTCCAAAAAGACGTTTCGTGAAGTTTCAGGTCATTCCGAGAACTTTTGTTTCCGCACATAAAGAAAACCATGGCAATTCTGCTGAAAACAGCGTCAGTCCGGGTTAGTTCCATTCAAATCATGCAAGTTAGAGTCCAAAACAAGGCAAAAGTGTTTCGAGAAGTAGATACAATGGAGACGTATCAATTGCCCCAAGCTTAAACCTTTGCTTGTCCTTAAGCAATTCAGTTGACAAACTGAAAGTGATAAAGAAAAACTTTTACAAAATCTGTTTGCTTTTGTTGTTGTAAATATGTAAAGCCAACATTCAAGTTTTCAGCAAAGATTATAAACTAACCATATTCACAATAACGCTTAGGTCTCATGTTTACTCATATCAATGGCATAATCAACTAGCGAGCAATAATAATAAATTTCGGATGACAACACTTTCTCAAAACAATCATAATATGATATAACAAGATGGTATCTCACTAGCCCTTTCTAAGACCGCAAAACATAAATGCAGAGAACCTTTAAAGATCAGGGACTGACTAGACATTGTAATTCATGGTAAAAGAGATCCAGTCAAGTGATACTCAATGTAAACCAACAGTAATGAATGCAAATGACAGCGGTGCTCTCCTACTAGTGCTTTTTAATAAGAGGATGATGACTCAGCATGAAAGTAAATAGACAGGCCCTTCGCAGAGGGAAGCAGGGATTTGTAGAGGTGCCAGAGCTCGATTTTGAAATAGAGGTGAATAATATTTTGAGCGGTATACTTTCATTGTCAACATAACAACCAAGAGATGGCGATATCTTCCATGCTACACACATTATAGGCGGTTCCCAAACAGAATGGTAAAGTTTATACTCCCCCTCCACCAACAAGCATCAATCCATGGCTTGCTCAAAACAAAGAGTGCCTCCAACTAACAAGAGTCCCAGGGGGAGTTTTGTTTGCAATTATTTTGATTTAGTTTGCATAAAGAATGTGACTGGGCATCCCGGTGACCAGCCACTTTCTCGTGAGTAAGGAGCGGAGTCCACTCCTCTTGAGAATAACCCGCCGAACATGGAAGATACGGATAGCCCTAGTTGATACATGAGCTATTCGAGCATACAAAACAGGATATTTATTTGAAGGTTTAGAGTTTGGCACATACAAATTTACTTGGAACGGCAGGTAGATACCGTGTATAGGCAGGTATGGTGGACTTATATGGAACAACTTTGGGGTTTATGGAATTGGATGCACAAGCAGTATTCCCGCTTAGTACAAGTGAAGGCTAGCAAAAGACTGGGAAGCGACCAGCTAGAGTGCGACAACAGTCATGAACATGCATTAAAATTAATCAACACCGAATGCAAGCATGAGTAGTATATAATGCACCATGCACTTAAATATCGTAGAGGCTATGTTGATTTTGTTTCAACTACATGCGTGAACATGTGCCAAGTCAAGCCACTCGAATCATTCAAAAGAGGATACCACCCTATCATACCACATCACAACCATTTTAATAGCATGTTGGCACGCAAGGTAAACCATTATAAGCTCCTAGCTAATTAAGCATAGCATAAGGAACTTTAATCTCTAATTGTCATTCCAAACATGTTTATTCATAATAGGCTGAATCAGGAACGATGAACTAATCACATTTACAAAAACAAGAGAGGTCGAGTTCATACCAGCTTTTCTCATCTCAATCAGTCCATCATATATCGTCATAATGGCCTTTCACTTGCACGACCGGATGATAATAATAGTGCACATGCATTGGACTAAGCTGGAATCTGCAAGCATTCAATAAACATGAGGAGACAAGGCAATATGGGCTCTTTTGTCAGATCAACAATAATGCGTATAAGAGCCACTTCAACAATTTAATTATGGTCTTCTCCTATCGAACCCCAAAGAAAAGAAAAGAAATAAAACTATATACACGGGAAAGCTCCCAACAAGCAAAAAGAAGAACATGAAATCTTTTGGGTTTTCTTTTTAATTACTACTACAAGCATAGAAATGAAAACTAGCTAAAAGCTACAACTAATTTTTTTGGTTTTTTCTCAAGGTTTATTAAACACACAAGAAGAAAGCATAAAAAGGAAATAAACTAGCATGGATGATACAATGAAAAAGTATGAGCACCGACATCTAACAATGAGTGTATGAACATAAATGTAATGTCGGTGAGAAATACATACTCCCCCAAGCTTAGGCTTTTGGCCTAAGTTGGTCTATGGCCACAAATGGCGTGACAGATATCCAAAGTTGCAACTGGGGTCGTACTGCGATGCAGCAGTCATTGCATCATGGGCTGCAGCTTGGAGGCGAGCTATCTTAGCTCTCCTCTTATACTCTTCTGCCTCCTCTCTGGTTATAAAATATCTCCTTTTTGCCTAAAAGTCAAAGAAACTAGAAGTAGGGAGAGCGACATGATAGGTGCATCGTCTGTCAAAGATTAGTCGGTACTGGAGGAACTGATCATTCCTCTCAACAAACTGATGACGAACCATGGCCTCATAATCTAAATAAGCAGGGGGCAACTCAATATCATCTTCACGTATGGTTATACCAAGAAAATTAGCTATGCTGGTTGCATAAATTCGACGAAAGAAATCACCATTAAATCTATTAAGATGCAACCTACGTGCAACAATGGCTCCCATATTATAAGATTTATCTCCTAACATAGCACTCCTAAGAATACTGAGGTCAGGGACACACATGTTACATGCCTCATCTTTACCATTAATGCATCTACCTATGAAGAGAGCAAAATAATGTATAGCAGGAAAGTGAATGTTCCCTATGGTAGCTTGTGTTATATCTCTAGATTCCCCCACGGTTATACTAGCAAGAAAATCTCTAAATTCGGATTTGCGAGGTTCCCTAACACTACCCCATTGTGGAAGTTTGCAAGCAGTGGTAAAATCCTCTAAGTCCATCATATAAGATTTTTCATAAAGATCAAACATGATAGTTGGAGAATTGCGTGAAGATGAAAATTCAAACCTCCTCACAAAGGAACTAGTGAGATAGTGGTACTGGCGGCACTTTTCCTCCTCGAAGCTCACAAGATCAACATTACGCAAATATGCGTTAAATTCTTCCTTGATTTCCGCTCGATCCATAAAGTCCTCTGAAGGCCATTCACAGGGCCGCACTGGAGCGTCCCTCGGTGGCTCATCATCAGCATCACGCATTGCAAGCCTGGGTTCTTGTTTCCTTGAAGAGCCACCTTGGTACATTTTCTTAAACATATTTCATCCTCTGAAAAATTTCTGAATTTTTTAGTAACTTCAAATAAATGTAAACCAAACTCAATAATATTGATAGCAACTACTCCTACAAGTGCCTAGAGCCTATATCATGCATCCAAACTACTTGGACCCATATAAATTTGACATGCAAGCTCAAGAACAGGGTCACCTAGGAAGCACAAATTTGCAATGAATAAAGCACTAGAACAAAAACTAATTGGACCAATGGAGGAGTCACATACCAAGGACCAATCCCCCCAAGCAGTTTTGTGAGAGGTGCTTTGAGCAAGGAGATCGAAAATGGCAGCAAAATGAGCTTGGACCCAGGTTTGAACTGGATAATCGTGTTTGTGGGAGGAAGAAGGAGTGTGTGGGTGCAGGAATAAGTGGAGGAGGGCCACCATGGGCCCACGAGGCAGGGGTGCGCCCAGGGGGGTAGGGCGCGCCCTCCACCCTCGTGGCCAGGTGGATGCCCCCTGCTGTGTTCTCAGTGCCAAATATTCTCAAATATTCCAGAAAAAATCATATTTAAATTCCAGGGCATTTGGAGAACTTTTATTTTCGGGGTATTTTTATATTGCACAGATGATACAGATAACAGACAGAAAATACTATTTTTATTTTGTTTAATATAAATAACAGAAAGTAAAAAGATGATACAAAGAGTTGTGTTTTCTAAATTCATCCATCTCATGATCATCAAAAGGAATCCATTAACAAGGTTGATCAAGTCTTGTTAACAAACTCATTCCGAATAACATGGAACCGGAGAATTTTCGAATAACACTAGGTTACCTCAACGGGGATATGCACATCCCCAGCAATAAGAATATCATATTTCTTCTTGACAATAGGAAGAGGAAATTCAAAACCTCCAAAAATAATAGATGGAATTTTTCCAATAGAATTGATACTGTGGACTTGAGGTTGTTTCCTCGGAAAGTGTACCGTATGCTCATTACCATTAACATGAAAAGTGACATCACCTTTGTTGCAATCAATAACAGCCCCTGCAGTATTCAAAAAGGGTCTTCCAAGAATAATAAACATACTATCGTCCTCGGGAATATCAAGAATAAAAAAGTCTGTTAAAATAGTAACGTTTGCAACCACAACAAGCACATCCTCACAAATACCGACAGGTATAGCAGTTGATTTATCAGCCATTTGCAAAGATATCTCAGTAGTTGTCAACTTATTCAAATCAAGTCTACGACATAAAGAGAGAGGCATAACACTAACACCGGCTCCAAGATCACATAAAGCAGCTTTAACATAGTTTCCTTTAATGGAGCATGGTATAGTGGGTACTCCTGTATCCCCAAGTTTCTTTGGTATTCCACCCTTAAAAGTATAATTAGCAAGCATGGTGGAAATTTCAGCTTCCGGTATCTTTCTTTTATTAGTAACAATTTCTTTCATATACTTATCATAAGGATTCATTTTGAGCATATCAATTAATCGCATACGCAAAAAGATTGGTCTAATCATTTCAGCAAAGCGCTCAAAATCCTCATCATCCTTTTTCTTGGATGGTTTGGGAGGAAAAGGCACGGGTTTTTGAACCCATGGTTCTCTTTCTTTAGCATGTTTCCTAGCAACAAAGTCTTTCTTATCATAATGTTGATTCTTTGATTGTGGGTTATCAAGATCAACAGCAGGTTTAATTTCTATATCATTATCATTGCTAGGTTGAGCATCAGCATGAACATTATCATTAACATTATCACTAGCTTCAGGTTCATTACCAGATTGTATTTCATCATCAGAAATAGAAATATCATTTGGATTCTCAGGTGTATCAATAACAGGTTCACTAGAAGTATGCAAAGTCCTATCATTTTTCTTTTTCTTCCTTTTAGAAGGACTAGGTGCATCTATATTATTTCTTTGAGAATCTTTCTCAATTCTCTTAGGATGGACTTCAAGATACAAAGGTTCCTGAGTCATTTTACCACCTCTAGTCATAACTCTAACAACATTATCATTATCTTACTATTCAGTTCATTGAGCAAATCATTTTGAGCTTTAAGTACTTGTTCTACTTGAGCGGTAACCATAGAAGCATGTTTGCTAATAAGTTTAAGTTCACCTTTGACATTAGCCATATAATCACCCAAGTGTTCAGGCATACCAGCACTGCGTTTTAATTCTCTACCAAAATAAGCATTGAAGTCTTCTTGCTTAACCATAAATTTATCAAGCTCATCTAAGCATGGGCTAGCAAACTTAGTAAATGGGATTTCAGCTTTATCATATCTATAGAGAGAATTTACATTTACTACCTGTGTCGGGTTATCAAGACCATGTATTTCTTCAGTAGGCGGTAAATTAAGACCATGTATTTCTTCAATAGGAGGTAAATTCTTAACATCTTCAGCTTTAATACCCTTTTCTTTCATGGATTTCTTTGCCTCTTGCATATCCTCAGGACTGAGAAATAGAACACCTCTCTTCTTCGGAGTTGGTTTAGGAATAGGCTCAGGAAGTGTCCAATTATTTTCATTTGTCAACATATTATTCAATAGAATTTCAGCTTCATCCGGTGTTCTTTCCCTGAAAATAGAACCAACACAACTATATAGGTAATCTCTGTAAGCATCGGTTAGTCCATTATAAAAGATATCAAGTATTTCATTTTTCTTAAGAGGATGATCAAGCAAAGCATTAAGTAACTGGAGAAGCCTCCCCCAAGCTTGTGGGAGACTCTCTTCTTCAATTTGCACAAAATTATATATATCCCTTAAAGTAGCTTGTTTCTTATGAGTAGGGAAATATTTAGCAGAGAAGTAATAAATCATATCCTGGGGACTATGCACACAACCAGGATTAAGAGAATTAAACCATATCTTAGCATCACCCTTTAATGAGAACGGAAATATTTTAAGGATATAAAAGTAGCGAGTTCTCTTATCATTTGTGAACAGGGTGTCTATATCATTTAATTTAGTAAGATGTGCCACAACAGTTTCAGATTCATAGCCATAAAAAGGATCATATTCAACCAAAGTAATTATATCAGGATTAATAGAGAATTCATAATCCTTATCAGTAACACAGATAGGTGAAGTAGCAAAAGCAGGGTCAGGTTTCATTCTAGCATTAAGAGATTGCTGCTTCTATTTAGCTAATAACCTCTTTAGATCATATCTATCATTGCAAGCAAGAATAGCTCTAGCAGATTATTCATCCAGGAAATAACCCTCGGTAACAACAGGCAATTCATATTTATTAGGGGGAGAGTCTTCATCATCACTTTCGTCAATATTATCAGTTTCAATATATTCACCAAGTAGCATAGTAGTATCAAGCATAGAAGTAGTTTCATCATAAGTATCATGCATAGCAGAAGTTGCATCATCAATAACATGCGACATATCAGAATGAATAGCAGAAGCAGGATTAGGTGTCGCAAGCTTACTCAAAATAGAAGGTGAATCAAGTGCAAAGCTAGATGGCAGTTCCTTACCTCCCCTCGTAGTTGAGGGATAATTCTTGGTTTTTGGATCTCTCAAGTTCTTCATAATGATAAGCAGATATAAATCCCAAGTGACTCAAAGAATAGAGCTATGCTCCCCGGCAATAGCGCCAGAAAATAGTCTTGATAACCCACTAGTATAGGGGATCGCAATAGTTTTCGAGGGTAGAGTATTCAACCCAAATTTATTGATTCAACGGAAAAGTAAATAAGCGGAGAAAAATATATGGAAATCTTGTAGGCAATGGATCGATGATAGAGAATTATGCCGGATGTGGTGCATCATGTAACAGTCATAACCTAGGGTGACGAAGAACTAGCTCCAATTCATCAATGTAATGTAGGCATGTATTCTGAATATAGTCATACGTGCTTATGGAAAAGAACTTGCATGACATCTTTTGTCCTACCCTCCCGTGGCAGCGGGGTCCTAGAGGAAACTAAGGGATATTAAGGCCTCCTTTTAATAGAATACCGAACCAAAGCATTAACACATGGTGAATACATGAACTCAAACTACGGTCATCACCGGGAGTGGCCCCGATTATTGTCACTTCGGGGTTGCCGGATCATAACACATAGTAGGTGACTATAGACTTGCAAGATAGGATCAAGAACTCTCATATATTGATGAAAACATAATAGGTTCAGATCTGAAATCATGGCACTCGGGCCCTAGTGACAAGCATTAAGCATAGCAAAGTCATAGCAACATCAATCTCAGAACATAGTGGATACTAGGGATCAAACCCTAACAAAACTAACTCGATTACATGATAAATCTCATCCAACCCATCACCGTCTAGAAAGACTACGATGGAATTACTCACGCACGGCGGTGAGCATCATGAAATTGGTGATGGAGGAAGGTTGATGATAACGATGGCGACGGATTCCCCTCTCCAGAGCCCCGAACGGACTCCAGATCAGCCCTCCCGAGAGGTTTTAGGGCTTGGCGGCGGCTCCGTATCATAAAACACGCTGAATCCTTCTTCTTTATTTTTTTTTGTCCCCGAAAGCAAATATATAGAGTTGTCGTTGAGGTCGGAGGAGATCCAAGGGGCCCACGAGGTAGGGGGAGCGCCCATGGGGGCAGGCGTGCCCCCACCCTCGTGGCTAGGGTGTGGGCCCCCTGGTCTTCATCTTTTACAAGGATATTTATTATTTCCAAAAAGACGTTCCGTGAAGTTTCAGGTCATTCCGAGAACTTTTGTTTTTGCACATAAATAACACCATGGCAATTCTGCTGAAAACAGCGTTAGTCCGGGTTAGTTTCATTCAAATCATGCAAGTTAGAGTCCAAAACAAGGGCAAAAGTGTTTGGAAAAGTAGATACGATGGAGACATATCACCCTCCTCCGCGCCAAGTGCATCCAAGATGCGGGTGGACCCTCTCCAAGATGCTCTCCCACGCCAAGCGCCTCCGTTACCTACCCCGCATGATGCATGCAGCATACGTGTCCAAGGAGAAGGGTGCACTCTGGGAAGAGTAAATTGGAAGTTTGTACCCCGTGCGTTAAAGTCATTCACGGGCAATCACTGTGTCGGCCCCACCACTATTGGCTTTACACCACGCATGGGGCAACCGAAAACTGGCCCGAAATCAAGGCTAATGAAGCAGCAATGGAAACCTCATGGGGCCAACCCCTTCAGCAACCCTGCCTGTGCACTTATTAGGCCCTACCCCGATGACGCTCAGCAGCGCGTTCGGGGCAGGCCCGGGGGCTTCTGTCGGTGCAATAGACCCCAGGTATGTCACTCAGACTATGCATAGGCACGGGAACAAGATTGAAGCACTAGCCCAGGTCGGGGATTGAGAAACTAAGATATTTGAAGAACCAACATACAGCTCAGAGGGGCCATGATTAGGCTAGAAGAGCAAGATATCGGCAAGATAAGGGCCTCCCTTGCCGAGCAGGCGAGCCCGACAAGGGGCGAGGCCACCACCAGAAGCAAGCGACCCAGGCGCCCCGGCAAGGTCTGTCAGGGCTCGCGGGTGCAGAACCACCTCACCAACCACTGAAGCATGACCCACGCCGTCAATCAGTGCGGTGTCAAGCCACAAGATAATTAAGTGGCAGCCATTCGCCCCATGGCAGCCATTTCCTACAGAAGAAACCCACAGATGACACCCGTCCTGCGATGTGTCAAGAAAACAACGCGCGGAGCTGGTGAGATAGCCCGGCAAGCCTTGTCGGGCAACCAGTGATGTGACACTAAGCGGTGCATTTAATGCACCCTGTCAGCCTGCAGAGTTAGGTATGATAGCACTGTTTGCTATCATATCAGAGGATAATGACCACTTTGCCATTGTGGAGACCCCTTAATCTATAAAAGGAGGCCCATGGCACACGTAGGAGGGCTTAGAAAGTTGGAAAGTGGACAGACCCATACACGCATAGTCACTACTACACATGGGAAACCCCCGCTGGGCAAGTATACTACGGCTCACCACCTCCATTCCACCATCAATCCACCAAAGAGGAGTACGTTTTTATGCCTCACGGCGGCCCGAACCTGGGTAAATTGCTTGTGTGCTCTATGACGTGCTGCCGTGTGCTGCTCTGCTCTTTGTACAACGGGACATCTCCCTACCGAACGAGCAATGGGCCTCCTGGTCCCATAGGTGGACGTGGATATTCCGCGACATCACTGGAAGCGGAACTGCCCCAAATACTTGGCAGATAAGAAGGATGGAAAATTGAACAAATGTATATTTGATATAAATGTTGTTGATGTGTTCCTTGCTAATGCTCGTAGTAGCACCTGGGTATTTGATACTGGTTTGGTTGCTCATATTTGCAACTCGAAACATGAGCTGCGGAATAAACAAAGATTGGCTAAGGACGAGGTAACGGTGCGCATCAAAAATGTTTCCAAGGTTGATGTGATCGCCATCGGCACGCCACCTCTACATCTACATTTGAGATTAGTTTTAGACCTCAATAATTATTATTTGGTGCCAACGTTGAGCATGAACATTATATCTGGATCTTGTTTATTGCGAGATGGTTATTCATTTAAGTCAGGGAATAATGGTTGTTCTATTTATATGAGTAACATCTTTTATGGTCATGTACCCTTAGTGAATGGTCTATTCTTGTTGAATCTAAATTGTAGTGATACACATATTCATAATATTGATGCCAAAAGATCCAAAGTTAATAATGATAATGCAACATACTTGTGGTAGTATCTTTTAGGTCATATTGGTGTAAAGCGCATGAAGAAACTCCATGCGGATGGACTTCTGGAATCACTTGATTATGAATCATTTTATACTTGCGGACCATGCCTCATGGGCAAGATGACTAAAACTCCGTTCTCCGGAACAATGGAGCGAGCTAATGTCTTATTGGAAATAATACATATTGATGTACGCGGTCCGATGAGTGTTTAAGCATGCGGCGGATATCATTATTTTCTAACCTTCACGGATGATTTGAGCAGGTATGGGTATATATACTTGATGAAACATAAGTCTGGAACATTTGAAAAGTTAAAGGAATTTCAGAGTGAAGTGGAGAATCATCGTAACAAGAAAATAAAGTTTCTACGATCTGATCGCAGAGGCGAATATTTGAGTTACAAGTTTGGCCTTCATTTAAGGCAATGTGGAATTGTTTCACAACTCGCGCCACCTAGAACACCATAGTGTAATGGTGTGTCCAAACGTTGTAATCATACTTTGTAGGATATGGTGCATTCTATGATGTCTCTCACTAATTTGCCTTTACCGTTTTGGGGTTATGAATTAGAGACAGTCACATTCACATTAAAATAGGGCACCATAGAAATCCACTGAGATGACACTGTATGAACTATGGTTTGGCAAGAAACCTAAGTTGTCGTCTCTTAAAGTTTGGGGATGCGACATTTATGCCAAAAGGCTTCAGCCTGATAAGCTCGAACCCGAGGCGGAGAATTGCGTCTTCATAGGATACCTGAAAGAAAATATTGGGTATACCTTCTAGCACATATCCAAAGGCAAAATCTTTGTTGCTAAGAATGGGTCCTTTCTAGAGAAGGAGTTTCTCTCGAAAGAAGTGAGTGGGTGGAAAGGAGAACTTGATGAGGTAGTTGTGCCTGCTCTCGAATTGGAAAGTAGTACATCATAGATAACCATTCTCATGATGCTTACAGCAACCAGAGAGGAAGAAAATGACGATGATCACGAAACTTCAGATCAAGTTACTACTGAACCTCGTAGCTCGACAAGAACATGTTCCGCAACAGAGTGGTACAGTAATCCTGTCTCGGAAGTCATGTTGTTAGACAACGGCGAACCTACAAACTTTGAAGAAGCTATGATGAGCTCAGATCCGTTGTGCTTGGCGAAGCCCTGCAGAGATTGTTCTTCAGCACCACTGTCAGCATGCCGTCGTGCTGTCGGAACTCATCTACTTCTTCACCTCTCTTGCTAGAACAAGAAGGCAAGGACTTCATCAAGGTGAACGTGTGCTGAACGCAGATGTGCCATACGTTCGGTACTTGATCGCGATGGGTCGTGAAGGTGTATGTTGGGGATATAACTAATGGGTATGACCCACCCAGGAGGGGCCGGGTCATACCACTGGTGACTTAAGGATGAAGATGGCGGGCCATGAAGAAAGCCTATTGAAGGCCCAAGACCCAGAGGTGACTTGAGGCTCAAGGGGATGAACCTCCATATGTTTAACTTGTATTGTAAGGAAAGTTTACTTAGTTACCGAGCCGGACACGTTGTGTATGAGCCGGCCGGGACTCTGTAAGCCACTAGGCATCAACCTGTATATAAAGGGGTGACCCGGCAGCGGGTTATGGTAGGAAATAATTGATCGAGAACTAGGTCAAGTGTATTCGCTCCCTGGTAATCGAAACCCAAGCAATACAACGTAAAGTTGGAGTAGGCTTTTTCCTCATTGAGAGGGGCCGAACCTGGGTAAACTCTCTATGTCCTTTCTCCCGTTTAACCCCTTCAAGCTAACCTAGCGGCGATGGCTCCACACCTATGTCCTTTCGCTAGGGCATCTGTCGTGTTAAGTCCATGATAGTTGGCGCCCACCGTGGGGCCAACACACAATGGTTTTGTGTTCTTGAAAGGTAACTTCACAGGGATTAAGGGATACACCGTGGGCCGGATGACCAAGAGTCATTGCCGCAAGCTCTACATCGACGACGCTAGCTGGGGCCCCGAGGCCGGCTCAATTGAGTATGGGTATCGGGTCCCCTTTGGCGGAATCTATGTCTTCATCAGTAAGATCGGCAAGTCGGAGCCTGAGTCGGACACCTCCACCGACATCGTCGAGACGGCTCAGCGCACACGACCCGCCAAGGTTCAAGCCGCCGCAAAGCATGCCTTTGTTGGTTTCATCCATGGGGCGGATCTTGAGGAAGGATATTTGTCTAGGGGAGAGATGGTAATCTGTTCTGATGGTGAGTTTTCAATCGGTGAGACCGATTCAATGTATCAACGGCAGGACGGCAGGCTTGGGGGCTGTTCCAATGGTGATAGTATTTAGGACCCCTATGAGCCGTCGAACAGGGTTGCGATCTTCATGGCCGGTACACAACTGGTGCTCGGTTCGATGACTGCTGCAGCTATGACTTCTAGCTCAACGGCTGCGGCGATAGCCGGGGCGAGTGGCACGGCGTGCCCGCCGGCTCAAGTGTTATCTGAGCTCTTGGAGGCTTTGTCAACCTTATTGGCTGCAGAGGTGACGCCAGAGAACCAGTTACAACATAAGGTTGACATGGCGAAACTGCGAGATGAGATAGCTCAAGCCAAGGAGGAATTTAATGATGAGAATGCTAGGATGGAAACGGAGCAAGCTGCTTTGGACGCTGAGACACAACAGATTCAGGAAGAGTCATTCTGGCTTACCCTGGATTAGAACGCGTCAAATGCAGTTATGAGGAGAAGGCACCAGACCCGTTTGCCCATAGAGTTTGAGGCTAGGAATCTTTTCAACACACCCAGGGTAGGAACCAGTGACCCGCCCGTGGTGAACCGGGCCGTTGAGACACCCGTGACCAGAGCGCCGGTTCAGCCATGTGTTGTAGACCCACCCCATTTGAATTTGACTCCACCTCAACATGTTCCGACGCCACCGGGTCATTATTCAAACCCTTTAGACAATTTGATTGTTGTGGCTACACGATTGGCGGCTCTCCCTGTGGAAGGTGAGTCTCCAGCTGCAATCGAGATATGGAGGGCCAGCGAGCTTCTCAGACAGCTGTGGCTCAACAGGCGGCTTATTCGTACAGTCGTGAGCGGATTCATTCAACCCCCATCCAAGCCGGAGTTACAGCAGGCATATTGATTCACTAGCGGTTTCAAGTAGTGAGCGGCACCATAACCAGCCTCGTAGGCATGACCCGCCGCGTGCTAGTAACGATGCTCATGCATTTGTGGATCAAGGCAGAGTGCGTTGCAAGGCTGAGCTGGCGGCTCATCAACAATCTCTGGTTTACCCATCGGCGTTTGTGGAGGCAAGGGTGACCTCTAGAACCCTTGGGTTTGCATGTTTAGTGCTGGCTTTTCGTAACGAGCGATTACCCAAGGATTTTAAGGTCCCCCACAAGGTGCTTAATTACACCGCAGATCAGCCCCCAGAGGCTTGGACTGAGAGCTATGAGATGGCCATGGAGATGTTGGATGTCAGTGATGCTGCATGTGCTAAATACTTCACCATGATGTTGGATGGGCCGACACGTGCTTGGCTGAAGGGATTCCCCGCTAACTCCATCAGATCATGGTATGAATTGAAGGCGCGTTTTATTCAAAATTTCAAAGACACATGCAAGCAGCCTATGTCTTGATCTGGATTCTTGCGTCCAAGGTGAGAGCGAATCAACGACCAATTGGGTGTGCTGGATCTCAGCAGTCATCCACTCATCAGATAGTATCAATGTATGTTCAACCATCTTGATGTTAGAAAAGAATTGTCAGTTCCTTCCCCTTAAGCAGAAGCAGGGGCGGCTTAAGCGCAACTGCAATGATATGGGAGAGCTCATGGTGGCTCTCATTAAGTACGTCGACTCTGATAGTACTAAAGACCCTGAGTGTGATGAAGAGAAGGCTGACTAGGGGAAGAAGAGCGGCAATACAAAGGGACAAAAACATAATACAACGGGTCAAGGTGGCAATGGTAAGCGCAAAGCTGAAGCGGTTTAGACTTTGTGGCTAACACCAACACGCACAATAATAATCAGCATCGTAAGGGGAAGTCATTAGTACCCCGGTTTGGCGGGCCAAAGTTTAGCCTTGAGGCAATGATGAATCAGCCTTGCCCGAAGCATAGGTCGCAAGAGAAGCCGGCCAGCCATCTATGGAAGTATTGCTTCATCACGAGGGAGTACAAGAATTCTAGTATTTTCCAGAATAATCATGGCCATGGCGGTTCAGGATCCGGCTCTCACGGACCTGGCTTCGGGGGTGGCGGCTCAAGCTCCGGTTTTGAGGGCCAAGGCAACCAAGGTAGTTTTAATCAACAATCTAATCAAGGCAATCAACAGCAGCAGTCTGGTTATCAGAGTAATCCGAAGCAGCTGAATAGTGGTCAATATCATGCGTTCACCACGAGCTTGTGCAAACGAGATCAGAAGATTCATAAATGAGCAGTGAACGCGGCTGAGCCGGCAGTCCCTCCCTACTTGCGATGGTCTGAACATCCTATTGTATGGAGCCATGAGGATCACCCGCCCCGGGTCGACAATACGGGTCAACTGGCTTTGGTGGTTGCACTTCAGGTCGGAGGGTACAAGTTCACTAAAGTATTTATGGATGGAGGTAGCAGCCTCAATATCCTTTACTATGATACTTTTCGTCGTATGAATTTAACTGTCAAAGTTCTTAAGCCGTCTTCTACTGTTTTTCATGGGGTGGTACCCGGTAAGTCGGCATACCAAGTGGGTAAGATAGATTTGGAAGTGGCTTTTGGAAATGATCATGATTTTAGAGCTGAGACATTGACTTTTGAAGTAGTCAAGATCAAGAGCCCTTATCACGCCCTGTTTGGACGGCCGGCTTACGCAAAATTCATGGCATGACCTTGTTATGTTTATTTGTAGCTTAAGATGCCGGGTCGTAAGGGCACTATAACTTTGGCACTAAATTCACGGTAACAGGAACATAGCTTTGGAGTGTGAAGAGGGCGATGTTGCTTATGCTGAGTCTGTTTGTGCAATAGAGGAGTTGAAGTTCTACAAAGACAATGTTAACCCGACCGATATGACACCTCCGAAAAAGCCAACCATAGAGCATGACCCTTTGTTGAAGTTTAAGTTGGCAGATGACACTAAGCTGGTTGACTTTGTTCCTGGCGACTCACCCAAGCAATTCAGTATCAATGCTAATATGGATCTGAAATAGGAAAGCGCGCTCATCGAGTTCATCCGTGAGAACCGAGACATCTTTGCATGGAAGCCTTCAGACATGCCAGGTGTACCGAGGGAACTCATTGAGCACACTCTTAATGTTTATCCAAAGTTTAAACCGGTCAAGCAATTCCTTCATCATTTTAATGAAGAGAGGCGCAAGGCCATTGGTGAGAAGTGGCCTGGCTCTTGGCGGCTGGGTTCATCATTGAAGGTTTTCATCCTAAATGGCTGGCTATCCTAGTGCTGGTACTTCAGAAAAACGGCACCTGGTGCATGTGCATGGATTACACAGATCTTAATAAGGCCTGTCCGCCTGACTCTTTTGCTCTCCCTTGTATTGATCAGATCATTGATGCTACGGTGGGTTGTGAGTGTTTGAGCTTTTTGGATGCTTATTCTGGTTATCATCAGATCAAGATGGCAGTTAAGGACCAGGAGAAGACAACTTTCATCACTCCTCTTGGAGCATTCTGCTATGTGTCTATGCCTTTTGGGCTCAAGAGTGCCCAGGCGACTTATCAGCGGTATGTTCAAAATTGCCTTCATGACCAGATTGGACGCAATGTTCATGCTTATGTAGATGATATTGTAGTGAAATCCAGGAAGAAGGATACCTTGATAGATGATCTGAAAGAGACCTTTGACAAATCTTTGGGTCTACAAGATGATGCTTAACCTGGCCAAGTGTGTCTTTGGTGTGCCAGCAGGCAGGCTCTTGGGTTTTTTGCTTTCTGAAAGAGGCATTGAAGCTAACCCGAAGAAAATCAAGGCTATCACTTCTTTGGCTAAGCCGGCATGTATTAATGACGTCCAACGTCCGGTGGGTCGTATTGCGGCCTTAAGCCGGTTTATAAGCCATTTTGCCGAAAAGGCTATCCCTCTGTATCAGATGATGACAAAAACAGATCACTTTGTTTGGAGTGATGCTACCAATTAGGCGTTTGAGGCGTTGAAAAAGTAGTTGGCTAAACCGCCGATCCTTGTAGCTCCTATTGATAAGGAGACCTTGTTGTTATATGTCGCTGCTAATAGCAGAGCCGTCAGTGTAGCGATTGTTGTGGAAAGGAAAGAATCAGGTAAGGAACATCCGGTTCAGTGGCTAGTTTATTATGTCAGTGAGGTACTCATTGTATCTAAACAGAGATACCCACATTGGCAGAAGCTGGTTTATGGCGTGTTCATGGCTAGCCTTAAGTTGAAACAATATTTCCTTGGGCATCCCATCACTCTGGTTAGTTCTACTCCTTTAGGGGATATTATTCAAAACAGAGAAGCCACAGGTCGGGTGACCAAGTGGGCTATTGAGCTTGGACCCCATGGTTTGAAATACATGCCTCAGACAGCTATCAAATCTCAAGCACTTGTGGATTTCATCAACGATTGGACAAGCTGTAGATTCCCGAGGAGAAGCTGGATAACACATATTGGACAATTCATTTTGAAAGGTCTAGACAATTAGAAGGCTCGGGGATGGAGTTATTTTGACTTCCCCACGAGGTGATAAATTTTGTTATGTTTTAAGGTTGATGTTCCCTTGTACTAACAATGTAGCTGAGTATGAGACCTTGCTCCATGGTCTTCGGATGGCTAAAGAGATGAATCTGAGTCGGGTGAGGTGCTTTGGCGACTCAAATTTGGTGGCTTAGCAAGTTTCAGGCACTTGGGATTTCAAGGACCCACTCATGGCGGCTTATCACCGAGAGGTTGATGTTATTGCTGGTCATTTCAAAGGTTATCAAGTGGAGCATGTTGACCGTAGGAAAAATGAGGCGGCTGATGCTTTAAGCCGGTTGGGGTCCCAGCGTAAGCCGGTTCCACCTAATGTTTTTGTTCATATTTTGTATAACCCTTCAGTGAAATTGCCCATGGAGGAAGATCTTGTTGTTCCTGACCCGGAGGCACGGTTGGTGGCGGCTCTTCATGTTATTCATGATTGGACAGTTCCATATTTGGCTTATATGACCCGGGGTGAGTTACCTGAAGATGAAACTTTAGCCAGGCAGATAACCTGGCGGTCTAAGTCAATGACTATTGTCAATGGAGAGTCGCACCAATGCAGTGTCACAGGGGCATTTCAACATTGTGTTTCTCCTGAGGAGGGCCGTGAGATTCTACGAGAGATTGATGAAGGAGATTGTGGCCATCATGTCGGCTCTAAGTCTCTAGTGGCTAAGGCTTTTCGTCATGGGTTTTATTGGCTGACGTCTCATGCTGATGCAGAGGATTTAGTCAGTAAATGTGATGGTTGTCAGAAATTTTCAAGACGAGCTCATGTGCCAGCTCAAGAATTGAGGATGATTCCAATTACTTGGCTGTTTGCAGTTTGGGGGCTGGATATGGTTGGACCTTTTAAAAGATCCAAGGACAAAAAGACTCACCTCTTGGTGGTAGTTGACAAGTTTAGAAAGTGGGTTGAGGCAGAACCAGTCAGCAAGTGTGATGCGGCAACGGCGGTTCAGTTCATCAAAATAGTGATTTTCCATTTTGGTTATCCTCACAGCATCATCACTAATAATGGCACTAATCTGTCTAAAGGTGCTATGAAAGAATTTTGTCAACGTGAACATATCCGTCTTGATGTTTCATCTGTGTCCCACCCCAGTTCAATGGTCAAGCTGAAAGAGCCAATCAAGAAATATTGAGAGGCATAAAGCCCCGGCTTATAGTCCCTTTGCAGAGGGCACCGGGTTGTTGGGTGGAGGAGTTTCCCTCAGCGTTGTGGAGTATTAATACTACCTCCAATGGATCTACGGGTTACACGCCTTTCTTCATGGTTTACGGAGCAGAGGCGGTTCTCCCTAGTGACATCTGTCATGACTCGCCCCGTGTGGTGGCTTATGTTGAAGCAGATAATGAAAAAGCACGCCAGGATGCTCTTAACCTTCTAGATGAGGAGAGTGACCTTGCGGCGGCTCATTCGGCGATTTACCAGCAAGATCTCTGTCGTTATCATAGCCGCTAGGTTAAAACCCGGACCTTTCAGGAAGGTGATTTGGTGCTCCGGCTCATCCAGGATCAAACAGACATGCACAAATTATCCCCACCTTGGGAAAGGCCCTTTGTGGTCCGCAAAAATCAGAACAAAGGGACATACTACCTTATCGATGTTTGAGACCACAAGGCCATGTTAGGTATCACCGAGGGTTGCTGCAAGAGTGACGTGTGCTTTTTGTTTGGGATCCCACACGTTTCCTGAAAAAATTACGGCTAGGATTGTATTTTGCATTGGGCACGGTTTACTCCTAGTTCTCGTGTGCGATAATGCGATATCACAAACAGTTCCGGAGAACGTACGCACACATAGTAGCACTGAAAATCGTTTGCAATCTACTGTGTATCACCAACGGTTCCGCCACGATTGACGTATGCTTTCCGATGTGGATCACACACACTCATTTAGTTGAACCGTGTGTGAGCAATTGCCAGGTTAAAACAAAAATATTCCATTTTGAATTGGCATGGAAAAAGCAAATTCGCCACAATATTCAGTTGAACAAATAGTGTCCACATGAAGAACATTCATCAGATTTCGCAACAATTGCAATTGAACATATAGTAGCTAACTTCCAATGATTTGTCCACACATATGTGTATTACATAATTAATCATAGTGTACGAAATACAAAGACCTCATCAGATGGAAAACAATGGATCCATGCATTCTATGTTTAGCAGCTAACTCTTACTCTATGTTTCAGGAGAAGGCATGCTGAAATCTTCATTATCACTAGTGGGATTGATGTAGTGATCCAGGAAGAAGTCGCTGATAAATCTCCGAACCATCAGCAATTCACCAGCCGGGAGCAGTTCAGGGGTCATCGGTTTTAAGATGAGCTACAGTAATTTTAAGATCAGAATGTGCCATATGAGTGGAGTAGAAGATATCAATCAAGATAGACTTACTGGTACTAATTTGTGAGGATCGTCACAACTATTAGCATATTTGCAGATGGAGATCATGTGTCTGCAAACATAGTATCCACAAAGGTTTGTCCCTACCTCTTGCTGAGGACACTAAAATTTTTTGTACAAAATTAGTCATGTATTTGTCCTATTAGGAACAACCTAACCCATGTTAGATGTAGTATTTTTTATTTGGACAAAGTAGTAATAGGTTTATTTAGAAGCTTGAACATTTGAGTAGAGTAAGGAAAGGTATTTGTAGACTGTTGGATAAATTTTCCGAAAATGATGGATTTCGGTGTGTTACCGGAGAAACGATCTCGTGTTGCACGGGTTGTTCCGTCTTGAACAGGTTCCCTGGTTTAGTTTTCCACAATCCGAGCACACTGCAAATGATGTTGAATTTTGACAACACCAATTATTGAGCCAGATATGAATGCAAATTAATTTCAACATCATAGAATTCAATACCTATCCGAGAATTGTTGAACATGCATCAGATCCTGAGCGTTTGTTGAATCTCTGGGAGAATCGATGTAGTAAACTATGTTCTTGTTTGGAACAATGAATACCAATACCCAGTGATTGCTACATATTAAGAAAGACATGAACTTACGAATGATGTCGAAATCTGAAAGACAATCAACGTATGCGTGGTTGTTTACTTGGCTTACCATTCATGATATGGCCAGAGAAATGGTTGTGCATGGGACGTGTTTTTGAAGATATGAAGGACCGTGTTAACGGCCCAGTCCCGTCGGTCCTTTCCATCTAATGTTGTGCCATTTGCTAATGCAGGGTCTATGAAATACAAACTCTCCCTTATTCTTCTCCACACGTTTAATCCCTGAGAGGAATAAAATGCAGTTAGATGTTTATCATTTACAACTGTGTATGGAGAAGTTGATCAGAGTTTGTTAAGTACTTACAAAATCAGGCATCTAACAAAAATGGCATCGAGCACGTTGAAGTTGAAGAAGAGATGTAAGTCCTCAAGACTCACATTGATGGAACCAGCATCGGGTCGGAAATGATCTCTATTGTGGTGGACTAGCAAAGCATGATAACCTGCTAACATTTGATCCATATAATATTCATGTAACTCACGGCAACTGGAGTTGCACTCATCAAAGTATTCGCCAACGAGAAATGGCTAGCCATGGACGTAATTGTGTGCTTCAAGTACATCTGCTTTCCTTTTAGCAAGCAACAATTCTACTTCTTCATCATCCATGGCGTCAGAAATAATATTACTCCCCAATTCGAACAAACTATTGTTAATTTGGTTATGGGCGTTGAGTGCTTTAAGTAAGAGGCAATCATTCTCTTTCCTCTTCACTCTCCCGCTGCCCTTCCTCATGGTCATGGTTGTAGCCTTTTTGGCCACTTCCTTCTTGGTACTTGAAGCATTTCTGGCAGAACATCTGGTTTCCTGCAAGGTAGACTGCCGAGCAAACGGTGAAGCTTGGACGGACTTCTTAGCAGACAGTTTATCGACGCTAGACTGCCGAGCTGGCGGTGCTGCTATGACGGACTGCTGGGCTATAGGAGTAGAGGCATCGGACTGCTGACCATGCGTTGAAGCTATGTTGGGATTCTGCGCAGGTGGTGCCAACTTGTCGGTGTGCCGAGGTGGCTGTGCCAACGCGTTGGTTTGCTGAGCAGGAAGTGCTGACGCATTGGTATGCTGATCACACGCCTGCGGACCGACGGACTAATGAGCACTCGGTTCTGGACCTACAGACTGCTTAGCAGGCGGTTCCGAAGCATCAGACTGCTTAGGAGTCTGTTCCACCAGGTTGGTCGGCTGAGCATGTGCTGGAGCTGGGTCTCCCCCCGCTGCTTCAGCGGCTGGCATCTGAACCGATGGTGCGTCATCAGCGGTTGTAGGCCTTGCCACTGGCTGCTTTGGGGCGGAGGATGACATGGCATGTACGCCACAAAGTCGGGCCGGCTGATCACAGGTTGATGCATCATCCCGCGAGAGATTCTGTGGCAAGGAGAGCGTCACCGGTTGAGGGGCGACAGTGGTTGCTCTTAGCGGGGCTTCAGGAATCTCATCGATGAACTCTATTTCCTTTCATGCCCACTAGATGTGATGTAACAGTGTTTCTCCCAAGGTCCTTTGCTCATTGAAGTCACCTAGGACATTCTTCAGGGCTAATTCATTGAATCCAGGCTTTACTTCAGTCACGTAGCACTTCACACAGCCCGGCTTCAATGGCACATTGTCCAAGTAGAGGCCATCTTCCAAGAAGGGTGGGCAAACCCAGGCTGTTGCACATTTTAACATACCTTCATAATGTGTAAGCACGCCCTTCAGTCCGTCTTTCATTCTAGATAGATTAGATATAGCATCATCGCGAGCAGCTACAGTCTCAGTGTCACTGGGGGTCAGCTGATGCACAACTACTCTTGTGCAGTGTTGTCGCGCAATAAGTAGCATCATCCATGCCCGCCTCCCCTCCCATCTGCTGGCTATTTGTCAGTGTTAGAGTCTTCTGCATCATCATTGACTCCTCAACATCCTTTTGAACAGCCGGATAAATCTTGTTCTTCAACTTTTCAAACAATGCATTCTGCTTCATTTCACTCCTCGCTTTTTTCATGCCGAGCCTCTCTTCTTTGCTGAGTGTGAAAGTCCTCTTGTGCGGGACATTAACACCTATACCCCTTGCACGGCCAGGGGGCTCTTTTGTCTCCAGAGCAATGGACAAAATGTCACATGGCCCTGAGTTCCTATAGAACCTTCCAGGGATCTTGGAAGCCTCTACCATCACTTCATATAGTTTGGCGTCAACTGCGTTCTCAAAGTAATAAGTTCCGTCATCACGCCTCTTTGAACGTGCCCGCAAGTAGTCTCTGGCGCGTTCGCCCCTGATTTCACTAAAGGCCGGATTCCCACCCGCCGCTACTACTTCTTTGTCCTCCTATTACCATAGCAGTTTCATGCCGTAGTATCCTGCCACACCCATACGATGGGGGTATATGTTCTTCTTCTGAAGTTCTGATTGCTTGAAACTCTTCTCAGCAAACTCTGGAGTTGCCCTGACCCTTTTGAATTATGCCTAGTCTGCCTTTGTAATTTGGGGGTATGAGGAGACTGGCTCCTTGCCTTCACTCAAGTACTTCTTGTACAATACGTGCTTCCAATTTCTCCAAGCATCCCTAGCCTTCTTCAGTGCAGTGTGTTCCACCTACATTCTCCACTGCTCTGGAATGTTGAAGTGATCCATGATCTCCAGGACTATCCTTTGCTATGTTTCTGTGTCAGCCTTCCGAAACCCCGACAGATTAGTGTTGAGCCTTGCCCTGCCAAGAAATCCACACACACTCCTGAACCTCATGCGTGTTTTATCTGGTTTAGTTGGAGCCCAGGACTTTAAATCAATCTCGGTATCTTCATATACACCTTTAGGCTAGTGTGTGGGCTTCCTTGGAGTGTTCCTCCGTGTCCTGACCGGAAGGGTAATTGCTGCAGCTCTATCCCATTCAAGACTACTTGATCCCTCACAATTTGCTGAAGACCTGGGGTTGTCCTAATCAGATGAAGATACATGGCCTGAATGAGTGTTGTCACTGCTACTCGGCATCTACAGAGAACACATGCGAAACTCAGGAAAGGAGGATAAGCATAGAACGAACAACTTGGTATCAAGATTTCTAAACATGCCATGCAATAATTTAGAAAATGTATGGCTAATTTGTTAAGTTTTTGTGACTCGGGCGCCCGCGATCTGTAAATAGGCAGTAACTTATTGGAACAAATACAGCTTATATGTATGTACGCTCTCTGTTATTTTATAGCCAATTTGGGGACATATGGACCGAAACTGGAAGAGGGATTGCGAGGAAATATGCCTCACTACGATGGAGAGCAGTAACTAACAGGCTTCTTAATGCAAACCTGGCCGGACCACAGGAGAGGCAAGGGTTACTGCATCCATATGCTCCAGGGTGGCTGGCGAGCAAACGAAGACGGTGAGTCGTGGGCCGCCGCATGTTGGGAACGACATTGGAGGTAGGCTTAACGCTGAAGAGTGGGCACACGGCCGGGGTGAGCACAAAGGCGCCAAAATGGGTTCTGCTATGGATCTGGGGGAGCGGGAGCTGGTGAAGGAGATTGGGTGGACTAGTTGAGTGAAACGGGGGTGGGCGGTGGGGGTTGTTGGCGGCCTAGGTGAAAAGGGTGAAAAATATCACCGGTCGCCACACGCGCAGAAAGGCCTATGCAAACGGTTGCCTCTAAGCGCTCGTGTGCACAAACAGGATAATTTTGTTTGAAATGAAGATGTACTAATTTTGAAATGAAGACGCGAGTTCATCGTTTCACCTCTAAATTTTTCGCACATAAACCAATCACAATTATACCACGGGTTTAATTTGCTGGCGCATTTCTGGTCTCGTGTGCTATATGTAAGACATTTTTTGGCATTTACCATGGATGTTGGCATATAAATCAATTCCTAGCCAGACTGCATTTCCTGTCGAAAGGGATGAGGATTGTCGTTCGATCTTGGAGTGTAACATCCCAATTTTCAATTTGGATGTTATACATAGGTCATCATATGCATATCATGTTTTATTTGCATTCTGGTTGTGATCCTACAAATCTTAAGCAACTCAAGGACCCAAGGAGCGAGTTGGAGGTTTCACATTTTCACATTTGAATTTTTCTGAAATTTGAAAAGAGGATCAATTTGATTTTAATATTTTTCCCTCCAATTATTTCCAATATTAAAAAATAAAAGAGTGAAGATAATATGACTTCTTCAAAAGAGAGGAATAGTGGAGGAGAAATTTTAAAATCAAATTTATATTTTATTTGCTATTTTATTTGAATTAGAAAAATATGAATTTTTAAAAATTGGATCTTCAGGTCAGAAAAATGTTCACCTTGTTCTAAATATTAGGTTTAGATGGTGAAAATTGTTTCTGGTATTTTTAGAATTTTTTTATATTTTATTAGGATTTTTTTCGGGAAAAATTTTATTTCAAAAAATAAAGTTCGCCACCCGACTGGGCCACAGCCCATGTCGCCCCGTCGCCTTCCTCCCGAGCGGGAGGAGACCCGCCGCCGCACAGACGCCGAGGGGAGTCCGAGCCGGATTCCCATGTCCGCCCCCTCGCCCAAGGCTTGCGCTGCCCGCCCCCCTTAAAAGCCACGCCACCCCGCCGCCTCCTCCCCACCCTCCCCACAGCTGTCGCCGCCCGCTCGTCGCCACCTATAGCCCGCCGCTGCTGTGCGCCGCCACCCGCTTGCGCGCCGCCGCCGCCCACGCGCCGCCGTCCGCCGTCGCCGTCCTGCGCCGCTGCCGCTTTGCCTCGCCGGTGCCTCCGGAGTTCCACCACCGCTATTGAGTGCCGTCATCATGAACCGGTATAAAAACTGTCCCGGTTCGCCGGTGCGTTTTCGGTTTTTTTCGGTTCTTCGGTTTAGATCAGTTTATTTTTAGGGTTATGGTTTTTCTCGGTTTTTACGTTTGGATCTAGTTTGTGGACGTTCGTTCGTTAATCCACAGTAGCGAACAACGTTCGTTCATTTGGTTCTGTTAGCGAACGTCCGTTCGATAGGTTTTTTTGGCCAGGGACCTATCCGCGAATACTTTTATCATAGATTAGTCCCTGATCTTCAAACCTTCACAAGTTTTTGTCGTTAGTCCAAATCCAGTGAAACTAACGCCAAAATCTTCGTCTTGTTCCCCTCTTTCCAGATATCCAACTTGAACATGATTTTGAGAAATTAAAAATTTGGTTGCAAGTAGATTTGAATTCAAATTTCTTTTGATCATAGTTTGAGTTTAGTAGCTCCGATTTGGCTGATTCTTTTTGTAAATCGAAGCTCTTCAGTTGAACTTTCAGTTTGGATCTTCTCATTTGAGTTTTACCCTTGAATCTTATGCTTTAGTGCTTATGTATGCTATTGTTTGTTCACCATAGAGTTTTCGGAGTGCGAAGCGTGCTACTATGAGTCACTAGGGTTTTCAGATCGTCGGCAAGGCAAGTAATAGTTTGATCATATCCCTTATTACCCAGTTTCTATGCATTAGTTTCAATCCTCAAACATTGCATGAGTAGGATCTATTTAACATGTGGGTATTGGGATGTAGTTGTTGAGGTAGTACCTATTGCCCTTTTATTCAAACCTTGGGAGTTACTGTGTTACGCTTATTATACTTTGATATGCTATGCTCGTAGACATGGTTTGGTTTGAGTGATTCATGACAGTTGTTAGTATTATTATGAACTAAGGGTTTACTTAAGGTGTCTACTTAACACACATCTGGGTGGATTGGTTTGTGGGAACCTAGGGAAATCCAGTGTTGTCCAAAGAAGAATCCCGGGGTATCCGTATGATTTTTCCTATGGTTCGCCACCCAGGCTCAAAGGGATCATTATGTTATTCATGCTGGAAACTTCCGTGTGCATCCACAAGCCAATATGGGCTCTGGCATAGTTGAGTAAGTTGTGGGAATCCTTTCCATGATGGGCTAGCAGATGTAGGGGATTGTAGGTGTACCGGCCTATCTATCGGTTAAGGGGACCTCTTGGGAAAGACTGTGTCTTGGCCATCCATTTCTCAAACACCATGTAGTGCGAGAAATACAATGGAGGAGATTGAGTCTTGTCGGGAAAAGTGCGCAAACCTCTGCAGAGTGTATAAACTAATCATGGTTATCCATGTCCCCGGTCATGGACATCTTCAGTATCTAGTGCTTGAATTACTATGTTGATCTCATCACTTTACTTAATTAACTTGTTGGGTTAATGCTTATTTAATTTGTGATTGGGATGGGGTTACCATTCTCAATGTTTTTCAACAAACTTTGTAGTTAAACAAAATATATTCCTTTGTTGTAGGGAAAAACTGGCTTTTCGCAAAAATGATAACCATAGAGCCTACCAGCCATATACGCATATAGTTATAGCTGTTACTTGTTCATTTCTCTTTAGTGTTATCTTGCCAGCATCTTCTATGTGTTGACCTACACAGGCTGCAACGTATTATGTTGCAGAGTTTTCAGATGAAGAGTAAGGTGCGCTAGGTCGTTGTCATGCACTCAGCTATGCCGTTGTAGTTGATGGACTCATTTACCCTCGAAGCTTCCGCTGTTATCTTATTTAGATGGCCTTCAGCCATATTATTGTAATAAGTACTCTCTTTTGAGACATTCGATGTAATAAGTGTGTGACTGAACTCTGTTCTAAATCCTCGAGTACTGTGTGTGTCAGCATTACCGGTCCAGGGATGACACTTATACATAGAGATTTGACCGTTTGAGGTTGGATCACTACAAGATGGTTGCTATCTCTTGAGCACTGCGTTGGTTTTCCCTTGAAGAGGAAAAGGTGATGCAGCAAAGTATCGTAAGTATGTACCTTAGTTTTTGA
The DNA here is from genome assembly GCF_056163025.1 of Triticum urartu. Classification (NCBI taxonomy): domain Eukaryota; kingdom Viridiplantae; phylum Streptophyta; class Magnoliopsida; order Poales; family Poaceae; genus Triticum; species Triticum urartu. The sequence goes on along the minus strand of NC_141876.1, from coordinate 354,703,495 downwards.
GAACCAAGGTATCAATCGAATAGGAGGCCACACGCAAGTCCCTCGTACCTACACAAACAAATAAGAACCTCACAACCAACGCGATAAATGGGTTGTCAATCCCTTCACAGTCACTTACAAGAGTGAGATCTGATAGAGATAATAATGACAAGATAAATATTTTTGGTATTTTTATGATATAAATCAAAATTAAAGATTGCAAAATAAAATATATTGGAAACTTATATGATGGAGAATAGACCCGGGGGCCATAGGTTTTACTAGTGGCTTGTCTCAAGATAGCATAAGTATTACGGTGGGTGAACAAATTACTGTCGAGAAATTGATAGAAAAGCGAATAATTATGAGAATATCTAGGCATGATCATGTATATAGGCATCACGTCCGCGACAAGTAGACCGAATCCTGCCTACATCTACTAATATTATTCCACACATCTACTCCTGCCTGCATCTAGAGTATTAAGTTCATAAGAACAGAGTAACGCCTTAGGTAAGATGACATGATGTAGAGGGATAAACTCAAGCAATATGATATAAACCCAATCTTTTTATCCTCGGTGGCAACAATACAATATGTGTCGTTTCCCTTTCTGTCACTAGGATCGAGCACCACAAGATTGAACCCAAAGCTAAGCACTTCTCCCATTGCAAGAAAAGATCAATCTAGTAGGCCAAACCAAACTGATAATTCGAAGAGACTTGCAAAGATAACCAATCATGCATAAAATATTTCAGAGAAGAATCAAATAGTGTTCATAGATAGACTTGATCATAAACCCACAATTCATCGGATCTCGACAAACACGTCACAAAAAAGAGTTACATCGAATAGATATCCAAGAAGATCAAGGAGAACTTTGTATTGAGATCCAAAGAGAGAGAAGAAGCTATCTAGCTACTAGCTATGGACCCGAAGGTCTGAAGTAAACTACTCACACATCATCGGAGGGGCCATGGAGTTGATGTAGAGGCCCTCCGTGATCAATGCCCCCTCCAGTGGAGCTTCGGAAATGGCCCCAAGATGGGATCTCTTGGGTACAGAAGATTGCGGCGGTGGAAATAGGGTTTCGTGGTGCTCCTGGATGTTTTCGAGGTATGTGAACATATATAGGAGGAAGAAGTAGGTCGATTGAGCCACGAGGGGCCCACGAGGGGGGAGGGCGTGCCCAGGGGGGTAGGCGCGCCCCCTGCCTCATGGACTCCTCGTTGGTTCCTTGACGTCTACTCAAAGTCCTCTAGATCACGTTTGTTCCAAAAATCACGCTCCTGAAGGTTTAATTCTGATTGGACTCCGTTTGATATTCCTTTTCTGTGAAACACTGAAATAGGCAAAAAAACAGCAGTTTGCACTGGGCCTTCGGTTAGTAGGTTAGTCCCAAAAATAATATAAAAGTGTAAAATAAAGCCCTTTAACATCCAAAACAGATAATATAATAGCAAGGAACAATCAAAAATTATAGATACGTTGGAGACATATCAGCATCCCCAAGCTTAATTCCTGCTCATCCTCGAGTAGGTAAATGATAAAAACAGAATTTTTGATGTGGAATTCTTTCTAGAATGTTCTTCAATGTATTTTTCTCTATTGTGGCATGAATGTTCAGTTCCGAAAGATTCAAGATAAAAGTTTATTGTTGACATAAAAATAGTAATACTCCAAGTATGCTAATCAAACAATTATGTCTTATCAAAATACTATAGCCAAAGAAAGCTTATCCCTACAAAGTCATATAGTTTGGCCATGCTTCATTTTCGTCACACAAAATGCTCCCATCATGCACAATCCTGATGACAAGCCAAGCAATTGTTTCATACTTAGCCTTTTCAAACACTTTCAACTTTTACGCAATATATGAGCGCGAGCCATGGACATAGCACTATGGGTGGAATATAATATGATGATTGAGGTTGTGTGAGAAGACAAAAAGGGAGAAAGTCTCACATTGACGCGGCTAATCAATGGGCTATGGAGATGCCCATCGATTGATGTCAATGCAAGGAGTAGGGATTGCCATGCAACGGATGCACTAGAGCTATAAATATGTGAAAGCTCATCAAAGAAACTAAGTGGGTGTGCATCCAACTTGCTTGCTCACGAAGACCTAGGGCATTTGAGGAAGCCCATCATTGGAATATACAAGGCAAGTTCTATAATGAAAATTTCCCACTAGTATATGAAAGTGACAAAATAAGAGACTCTCTATCATGAAGATCATGGTGCTACTTTGAAGCACAAGTGTGGAAAAAGGATAGTAACATTGTCCCAACTCTATCTCGTATATCATCATTCCGGACTCGATCCTTCCTCGTGTGGCCACACATCCATCTCAACATACGCATCTCCGCCACACCCAACTGTTGAACATGTCGCCTTTTAGTCGGCCAACACTCAGCGCCATACAACATTGTGGGTCAAACCGTCGTCCTGTAGAACTTGCCTTTTAGCTTTTGTGGCACTCTCTTGTCACAGAGAATGCTAGAAGCTTGGCGCCACTTCATCCATCCGGCTTTGATTCGATGGTTCACATCTTCATCAATACCCCCATCCTCCTGCAGCATTGACCCCAAATACCGAAAGGTGTCTTTCTGAGGTACCACCTGGCCATCAAGGCTAACCTCATCCTCACACCTAGTAGTACTGAAACCGCACATCATGTACTCGGTTTTAGTTCTACTAAGCCTAAACCCTTTCGATTCCAAGGTTTGTCTCCATAACTCTAACTTCCTACTTACCCCCGTCTGACTATCGTCAACTAGCACCACATCATCCGCAAAGAGCATACACCATGGGATCTCCTTGTATATCCCTTGTGACCTCATCCATCACCGATGCAAAAAGATAAGGGCTCAAAGCTGACCCCTGATGCAGTCCTATCTTAATCGGGAAGTCATCAGTGTCGACATCACTTGTTCGAACACTTGTCACATTAATGTCAAAAATTCAAATTTCTCAAACATGAAAACAAAAATGTTCATCATGTGCCAAATATTCCACAACTACTATTGGTGGTGAACCAACATTTTTGCAAAGGGTTTGAGTGGCCTAAACTACTTAAAACAGTGACCTAAGCAATAAATTAAATGCCCTTTTTAATTTATAAAATTGGAAAATATTCCAAATGCCTCCCAACCTTTTTGTGGCAGTGCACTTTAATTCTTTGAAATTGTTTTGGCCAATGGCACAATTTTGCAAAGTCATTATTGGCTAAAAAGAAAATGCAAAAGCTGCTGAAAAAAAGGAAAACTAAAAGAAAAGGAAAAGGGAGAGAGAGAGAGAGAGCAACCCCCTGGCCCAATGGGGGCCAATCGGCCCAGCTGGCCTCCCGAACCAGGCCGGCCCACCTCTCCCTGCTTCCCCATAACCCCCACTACCCAACCGTAAACCCTAGCCCACTCCACCATTTCCCGACTCTCCCCCTCTCCCGATCCTGATCTGGACCGGGACCCTTCCTCCCCGACGCGGCGATGACGCTGCCCCGTTCGTTTCCCCTCATCGCCGACCCCCTCTCCCCCGACTCTCCTCTACTCGATCCTGCATGAATCGGGAGGGGAGTGGCTCCGCCGTTGCCGCCACCTGACGTCGGCGCCCCAACACCACCCGTCGCCGGCGCTACCCTGACCTGACGACGCCGCCACTCGCCGGACTGCCCCGCCGCCGCTCGGAACCCCCCCCCCCCCTCGCTGGACCGCCTCCCCGCCAAGTGCCTCCCCGTCCTCGACCTCCTCCCCAATGATGCCCCGACGCCAACGCCGTTCACCGTCGCCGCCACCTCGCCCCGCCATCGTTCCGCCTCGCCGGCCCTCCCCAGGCCTCGCCACATCGTTCCCCGGCACCGGGGGTGAGCTCACGTGCCCCGCTTCCCCTGTCCCCCTCGTCCCGAAATGTCGTGGTCGTCGTCGCTCGCACCTCACGCGCGTCACCATGCCTAACTATGTCCGCGGCCGCTCGCACCGTCTGCGCCTCCTGCCGCTGTCGCCGGCCGCTGTTGCCGCCCCTACACTGCTTCGCGCTGCTGTTGTTGCCGCACAGGCCCGCGACGCCGCACCACAGCCGTCCGCTGTGGCTGCTCACTCCCTGCCACGCTCACCGACGGCCGCCCCCTGCCCCGCGTCAGCTTCGCGCACCCTCGTCTGCCGCTCGATCATGGCCTCGTCATCACCTGCTGAAAGTGCGCCTCGATGGCCCCTGCGCTGGCCAACGCCCCTGTCCAGTAGGCCCCCATGCTAAGATTAGCGCTAACCCCCCCCCCACACACACTAATTAAAATAATTAGTTAATTAAACTGGCCCCTTTTAATTAACCTTCTGTCAATGACGATCGGGCCTCATTGTCTAACTAAAATGGTTAAAATTATCTAACTAAAATTTGGACAATGACAGCTAGGTCCTACCTTGCACTATTCCCCCTTTGACCAGTCCAACGTTGACTGGGTCAACTCATCAGGGGCCCACTGTCAGCCTCTGGTGGCCCTCCTGTGTGCACTCTGCTGGGTGCACATAGCAATTTCACCTTTTTTCGAATTAATAATAATTTCAGAATATTGTTTAAACTTTGGAAATTCATATAAAATAAACCATAGCTCGGATGGAAAAACTTTGTACGTGAAAGTTGCTCAGAACGACGAGACAAATCCGGATCCGTAGCCCGTTCGTCCGCCACGCATCCCTAGCATAGGGAACACGCAACTTTCCCCCTTCGGTTCGTCTGTCCGAAAACGCGAAACACCGGGGATACTTTCCCGGATGTTTCCCCCCCTTCGCCGGTATCACCTCCTACCGCGTTAGGTCACACCCGACACATCTTATTGCCATGTTATGCTTTGTGGTGCTATGTTGCTGTGACGCCCGGATAATTAGGCTACAGTAATCCCCCGTTAACGATGCCACGTCACTTTGATTACTGTTAGTAATCTCGCGTTAGTTCGAAACCGATTCAAATTCAAAATCAAAATCAAGCAAACAATAAAAGTTTTTCAAATATTAAAACTAAAATGTTCAATAAATAGTAGATAAATCAGAGGCTATGATAAAATTGTAAACAACATTATTGAAATTTGATAAGTGACTTAAACAACCTCAAACAGTGGCTGAAAACATTATTTACTAACCTTTTTATTAATAAAAAAATAAATATGAAATGATAATTACCCCAAACTAGTTTTTGGTGGTAGGATATATTGTGTTTTGAATTTTGGGCCAACTCTCATATTTTACAAAACTCATTTGGTGCCCAAACAATTAGCCAAAACAGAAAAGGAAATAAATAAAAGAAAAGAAAATACATAAAAAAAGAAAGAGAAAACCCCCTGCCCCCTGGGCTTCGGCCCAGCAAGACAAGGCTACCCGACCGGCCCACCCTACCCCTGCTTAACCCCCCACTCCCACTGAAACCCTAGCCCATATTCCCCACTCCCCCCCCCCCCTGCTCGGTCCACTCCCTCCCGATCCGATCTGGATCGGGATCCTGTTGACGCCGCCGCCGATCCCCGCGGCCACTACGCCGGAGCTGCCACCGTCGCCCTCCGCCTCGACCCCCCCCCTCCCCCGCCGGACCGCTTCATCCTCGTCTTCCCCTCGCCCCTCTCCCCCTGCGTGGCCGTTGCCGCCTGGACCACGCGGGCGCCTCGGAGCTCGCCGACCCCGCCCCACACCAAGACGCCACCCCCGCCGACCTGCTTCCCCTCCGCCGCAACGTCCTCGACTTCCGCCTCCTCGAGCCGCTGCCACTCCCCTACACCGTACGGTGAGGCCCCGGCCTCTCCCTCTCTCCCCATTCCCGCCGCTCGCGCATCCAGCGCCCCGCTGCCAACCCGGGGCCGCGGCCACCTTCCCCGCGCCGCGCCTGGGCCGCGCGCCTCACCGCTTCCCCTCCCCGCGCTCGCCCGCACGCACAGCCGCGCGCCCGCGGCCGCGCCGCTGCCCGCTAGCTCTGCTGCCGCGTCGCACCCATGGCCACGCCTCGCGCGCGCCTTGCCCTGCACCCGTGGCCCTCCGCCTTGCCTCACCCCCACGCTCGCTGGCACGCACCACCGCCTGCTGCCATGGCTGCTACTTGCCGCTGCTGGCCCCCCTCTCCCCGCCAGCTCCACCCTGCCGCTTTTCCCCGCTGACCACCGTCGATGTGACCCCGCGCCGCCTCTCGCCCCGGCGTCCGCCGCTCCGGCCGCCTGACCAGCGCCGTGGCCCCCGGCGCCCCGCAGCGCTCTGTCGGGTTCGGCCATGCCCAGGCACATGTGCCCGTGACCGCACGCCCGCTAAGGCCCCCACTGGCCCTATGACAAGTGGGGCTGAGCCCCAGAACGTTTAATAAAAAAAAGGGGGAAAATAAATAACTAATTAATTAATTAAGGAATTAATTAAGTTAATTAATTATAATTAGATTAACCTAATCACTAATTAACCTAATTAACTGTTAGTTAATTAAAACAGAGTATGACGATCGGGACCCACCTGTCAGGTTGACCAAGTCAACTACTGACGTCATGCTGACGTCATGATGACGTCAGCAGACACTATTCTGGATAATGTTGATTAAATTAAATAAATAAATCCTAAAAATGATTTAAATCTTTTAAAATTAATATAAAATAAACCGTAGCTCGGATGGAAAAACTTTGTACATGAAAGTTGCTCAGAACGACGAGACGAATTCGGATACGCAGCCCGTTCGTCCGCCACGTGTCCCTAGCATAGTGAACCTGCAACATTTCACCTCCGGTTCATCTGTCCGAAAACGCGAAACACCGGGGATATTTTCCCGGATGTTTTCCCCCTTCACCGGTACCCCCTCGTACCGCGTTAGGGCACACCTAGCATCACGTTTTGTCATGTCATGCATCTTTATGCATCTGTTTGCATTATATTTATTGTTTCTTCCCCCTCTTCTCTCGCTAGACACCGAGACCGACGCCGCTGCTACCCAGTACGACTACGGTGTTGACGACCCCTCTCTCTTGCCAGAGCAACCAGGCAAGCCCCCCCTTTGATCACCAGATATCGCCTACTCTTCTCTATACTGCTTGCATTAGAGTAGCGTAGCATGTTACTGCTTCCCGTTAATCCTATACTGATGCATAGCCTGTCCTTGCTACTAATGTTGTTATCTTTACCTGCAATCCTATTGCTTAGTATAGGATGCTAGTTTATCATCAGTGGCCCTACATCCTTGTCCGTCTGCCATGCGATACTATCGGGCCGTGATCACTCGGGAGTTGATCACGGGTATATACTATATACTTTATACATGATACATGTGGTGACTAAAGACGGGTCGGCTTGAGGAGCACCCGCGAGTGGAGTTTTGAGGCGGAGCGGCAGGGCAGGTTCCGACCACCTAGGAGAGAGGTGGGCCTGGCCCTGGTCGGCGTTCGCGGATACTTAACACGCTTAATGAGATCTGGGTATTTGATCTAAGTCTGGCCATTTGGTCTATACGCACTAACCATCTACGCGGGAGTAGTTATGGGTATCCCGGCGTCGTGGTATCAGCCGAAGCCTTCGTGACGTCAGCGACTGAGTGGCGCGCGCCGGATTGGACTGGAAGGCCACTAGGCTAGGTCTGCTTTCGGCCGCGTTCGCAACGTGCAGGTGTGCTAAGGGCGATGGGCCCAGACCCCTGGGCGCTTAGGTTTAGACCGGCGTGCTGACCTCTCTGTTGGTCTAGGTGGGGCTGCGACGTGTTGATCTTCCGAGGCCGGGCATGACCCAGGAAAGTGTGTCCGGCCAAATGGGATCGAGCGTGTTGGGGTATGTGGTGCACCCCTGCAGGGAAGTTAATCTATTCGAATAGCCGTGATCTTCGGTAACAGGACGACTTGGAGTTGTACCTTGACCTTATGACAACTAGAACCGGATACTTAATAAAACACACCCTTCCAAGTGCCAGATACAACCGGTGATCGCTCTCTCACAGGGCGACGAGGGGAGGATCATCGGTTAGGATTATGCTATACGATGCTGCTTGGAGGACTTCAGTCTACTCTCTTCTACATGCTGCAAGACGGAGGCTGCCAGAAGCGTAGTCTTCGAAAGGACTAGCTATCCCCCTCTTATTCCGCCTTTCTGCAGTCCAGCCCACATATAATAGCCTTATTCCAGTTGATACCAATGCATACATATGTAGTGTAGCTCCTTGCTTGCGAGTACTTTGGATGAGTACTCAGGGTTGCTTTCTCCCCCTTTTTCCCCCTTTCCTTTCTTCCTGGTTGTCGCAACCAGATGTTGGAGCCCAGGAGCCAGACGCCACCGTCGACGACGACTCCTACTACATTGGAGGTGCCTACTACTACGTGATGCCCGCTGACGACGACCAGGAGTAGTTAGGAGGATCCCAGGCAGGAGGCCTGCGCCTCTTTCGATCTGTATCCCAGTTTGTGCTAGCCTTCTTAAGGCAAACTTGTTTAACTTATGTCTGTACTCAGATATTGATGCTTCCGCTGACTCGTCTATGATCGAGCTCTTGTATTCGAGCCCTCGAGGCCCCTGGCTTGTAATATGATGCCTGTATGACTTATTTTAATTGTAGAGTTGTGTTGTGATATCTTCCCGTGAGTCCTTGATCTTGATCGTACACATTTGCGTGCATGATTAGTGTACGGTCAAATCAGGGGCGTCACAAGTTGGTATCAGAGCGAACTGCCTGTAGGAATCCCCCTTCCAACTCCTTGGCCGAAGTTGAGTCTAGTCATTGCAAAACTTTTACTAACATGGTTGTGTGGCTTACAGGCCCACGTCGCCATTGGGTGGTATTAGGATCTTTTACTCCTTGATCTTTACTCCGGGATTCTGAACTCTCTTCTATTCGGGTTAAACGATTTTTACTAAAATCTAACTTTAGGTTCTCGAAAATAATTTCTCCCGGCGAGCCCCTTCAGTCCAGATGATCGCCGGCTGCACCAGAAGATTTCGAAGATACTCTCCGATATTCTCTCGAGACCTTGTGCCCGTTGCTTTTGCAATTCCCTTCCACCGAAATATCCCTATGGATAAATACTTACACCTGTCGTGCTTATTTTTATTCCTAGTCGATCTTGTTATTACAAGATACATCGAAAATTCTCTGTATTGTTCCGAGAATATTTTGTGCCTACTGACTTGCAGTTCCTTGCCACATGCATACCACTACGGATAATTACTCGCATTTATCGAGTATCCGCTCATCCCCAGATATTCATGCAGTTCACAAAATTCTTCGAAATACCATTCGGTCTTCCGAAGATCCTCAGCAACCTATTGCTCCTGAAATTCTTGCTTGCTTGCATTATGGTTAATCCCATAAGTCTCGTAATCTTAATGGCATCCCTTGTCATTATCATTTTGAGTCTGTTGATTCAATATGTTGAGGATGCCCGCATTCCTCAGTCGAATCCTAGAATTCATCCTTCCAGCTCAGATGTCATTTAAAACGTGAGCTGGTCCTCGGCCAATCAGATTGCCATCGATTGTACCCCTAAGTCTATTCAACTTGTCCGTCCTTGATCAGAGCGTTTGCTCCTGATCCCTTGATTTGAAAATCATAATTCCTTTGTTATTTAAACGTTGAATTATTCAGATATTCTGTAAAACGATGCATTTGCATTCTTTCTTCCTCTGATTGGGTATCGATACTCACATCAGCTCCATTGTGGGTCACCATATCCACTGTTGGATTATTATCCGACAATGTCCTTCATAATTAATCACCTTGTGAGTTATGTCTCCGATACATAATGCCTTTGGTAATTTGTATCCTCTCCTTTTGCCAACCATGCTCTGCTTTCGAGCTAGTAATATTTACTCATGAAACTTGTGGTATATGTTTCTAAGAAGCCCCTATGGGTTGAACATATGCCTTCTCTAAAACTGTGTGAACTCGAAAGTTTTCACGGGTCATACTCCTCTGATAATTCACCAGGTAGGTTTTGACACTGAAATCAGTTTTATCTAGAGCAGTGAATGAAAGGTTATGCATTGAAGAAGTGGGAGTCGACCTTGAACTTGTGTTCATGCCCATGGACACGATGTATATCCTATCGTGGAAGCTTCTTGCAATAATAACTATCCTCCTTGTTATAATATCATTTGGTATCTGTGAATTGATCCTTGCAATCGTGGTTTCGACCATATGTTCTTCTTTGACCCCATTTCTCGGGCAAGTTTAAGCACTTGTCTTGTGTGGACCAATACACCAGTCCAACCTTTACTTTGATCTACTATCGAGTATTACACCCTGGTATCTCGGGAATATCATGGGACATCATAACTTCTTATGGGTTCTTCATAAACCATTATCACTCGCCGGATCCAATTGATCCTAGGTTCTGGGTTGTCGTCAACCGAGAACATCGAATAAGTGAATCGAGTCCGCACTCTGATTCAATAACTCTTAAGTAAATGTTGTTGCTTACGAGTTAATATTCATTTAAGTCATTCCTAGCCTGATCGGCTATATCATCATTGTGCTAAATTTTAACTGTGCTACCTGGTCCTTCACGGAGCACAATTCTCGACGATGAGCTAAGCTTACGTCGATTTTCCTCATCATATCATTTCTCCCTGAACAGCAAACTTGATTTCGAGTTTGTGTCATACCCATGGTTCCAATAACCATTCGCTTCATCATTCCTTTCACTTGATGTCATCGCCGATCGATTACATCTTCGTGGAGCCTCTCGACTAAATTTGTCGTGGTCATCAAACAACATTTTGATTCCTTCTAGAATATCAACCAAATGTATAATGACATGTAACCATCCTTGTCCCTCGATGATTTGTGTTATCACCGACAACATTATTGCTTTCCCTCAAACACAAACTTGTTCGTGTTTTGTGTTATACCTGGAGACCCGTGCTATCCAGCAATTATTCTTCGATACCTTGGAGTATTACCATCTTTTATGTCAAGAATGTCATGAGAATTTCACCACCTCCTAAGAATTCTTGATACAGGTAATACTTATCACCATCGCCATTCTTTCTTGGTCCCCGTGTTGGATCTAACCGGGATACCAAGAGGTGAACGGTGCTGTTTGGGTTCTGCCTTTCTAGCAACCCTATTTCTTTGAAGATAATGGTCGACCGTTCGTTCTTCGACTATTGATTATTGAATCACCATTCTGACATTGGTTGTGAAACCCAACCCATATTTTGGGCGCACCTTTCAACCAATGTTTAATTGTGTATGTTTTCCGTGAGCATACTCCCTTATATCATTTGATCTGACAAATGTTATCTCCTTGTTCGCTTAATTGTGGAAATCCATCTTTTAGAAATCTCGATGAATTGCCGTTGAGTTCACCAGACACCTCCTTGTCCTCTCCTTGGATTAATGATGAACTCTTGTTAACGGAAATCACTTCATAGTTCATTCCCCGAGAATCTTACATTGTCATCTCGTTAATTGTGTTGCACCTTTCTTCTCAGGCTTACTAAGTCGGAGGTATCCTGGCACTAATCAGATCTGAATCTAGGTTAGATAGGATGGTTGGAACATATTTCCAAGAGTTACAACATTGGTCCTTATATGACCCGGTAAGATGATGTCATGCCTAGCACACCTGGCCGGAGGACCTATTGTTATAGTTTCCTTTTCAGCAAGGTTATCCATTCTTCCATGAGGAAATTGTAAGACTTATTCTACAAGTTATTTCTAGTAGACCCTTTGTGTTTCCAAAGTCTGATATTCACCTGTTGACCATGTCCATGCTATCTTGAAGCATGTCTGTGGTACTTCGATTTTGAACAGGAACAATTGAAGCCCAATGTTAAATGTTTCCTGCTCAAATATCCAAACACCGCTGTATGGATAATGTCATGAAAATTCTCTTCCGTACCTAAGGAGTTTTCTACATTATATCATGTCATGGATATCATGATCTGCTTGTCCTTGGGTAGGATATACCCTTGAAATATGTGTTTAAACACAATTTCCTTTCCATTGTCCTGTTTAATCTGATAATCGTATTTTCCCTTCCATTGGTTGGTTTAATGTTTCTTGTGATCTATATGATCTAAGCAGGAACAATCTCCTGCTTATGTAAACACCTCGGTGTATAACTCTGTCAGTAAGACCCTGTTACTATTGTTGATGACATTCTGGTATCCACCGATGGACGAGAACTTTGCCTAATGGTCCGCCTCATTCAACGAGCAGGAAAATGGTTCTCTTTGTCCCTCGCCCTTGGTACCAATGATGCTACCAACATAACTGACCGGTTATTCACTGACATGCCTTGCTATCATGGCCGTGCAAGATGTCAATGCCCTTCCTACTTTAACCACGTGGTGGGTCCATAACCCACAGTTACACCGGATCGAAACCTGAATCTCCTGTACACCCTGTTGTCAAAGTTATTCCTCGCGCTTGACTTCTTATGTAATTCACGGGCCACCTGCCAAGTGATCTATTCGGGTATTAGACGCAATACTTATTCTCGTTGCTCTGAACCCCTTTCACCTTCTGATTAGGCATCGAATGCTTGCCTATCCGTTTGGAACTTCTCATGGTACCTCCTTACTTTGCTCTCAATATTTTCGGAGGTTTCCATTCGAGAGTTACTTTCCGCGTCCCTCCCCGATGTTATCTACCAGATAGTCAACCTTGCCGAGGTCTGTCCTCCCGGAATGCTCCCCCTTATTCTTTCGTAAGTACGATGGAGTTTTCGAAGAAAGGATGCCGACTTCATCTTAATGACCTGAAGCAGAAAGAGGAAGACATCAATGTAATGGATCGACCACTTCGAGGAGAGCAACCAAGACCGGGAAGATTCGTTAGAATTTCGTAACCAGACCTTACCCCCTAGTCCCCCTCTTAAATCTCGGGACGAGATTTCTTGTAGTGGAGGAGAATTGTGACGCCCGGATAATTAGGCTACAGTAATCCCCCGTTAACGATGCCACGTCACTTTGATTACTGTTAGTAATCTCGCGTTAGTTCGAAACCGATTCAAATTCAAAATCAAAATCAAGCAAACAATAAAAGTTTTTCAAATATTAAAACTAAAATGTTCAATAAATAGTAGATAAAATAGAGGCTATGATAAAATTGTAAACAACATTATTGAAATTTGATAAGTGACTTAAACAACCTCAAACAGTGGCTGAAAACATTATTTACTAACCTTTTTATTAATAAAAAATAAATATGAAATGATAATTACCCCAAACTAGTTTTTGGTGGTAGGATATATTGTGTTTTGAATTTTGGGCCAACTCTCATATTTTACAAAACTCATTTGGTGCCCAAACAATTAGCCAAAACAGAAAAGGAAATAAATAAAAGAAAAGAAAATACATTAAAAAAAAGAAAGAGAAAACCCCCTGCCCCTGGGCTTCAGCCCAGCAAGACAAGGCTACCCGACCGGCCCACCCTACCCCTGCTTAACCCCCCACTCCCACTGAAACCCTAGCCCATATTCCCCACTCCCCCCCCCCCGCTCGGTCCACTCCCTCCCGATCCGCTCTGGATCGGGATCCCGTTGACGCCGCCGCCGATCCCCGCGGCCACTACGCCGGAGCTGCCACCGTCGCCCTCCGCTTCGACCCCCCCCCCCCCCCCCCCCCCCGCCGGACCGCTTCATCCTCGTCTTCCCCTCGCCCCTCTCCCCCAGCGTGCCCGTTGCCGCCTGGACCACGCGGGCGCCTCGGAGCTCGCCGACCCCGCCCCACACCAAGACGCCACCCCCGCCGGCCTGCTTCCCCTCCGCCGCGACGTCCTCGACTTCCGCCTCCTCGAGCCGCTGCCACTCCCCTACACCGTACGGTGAGGCCCCGGCCTCTCCCTCTCTCCCCGTTCCGCCGCTCGCGCATCCAGCGCCCCGCTGCCAACCCGGAGCCGCGGCCACCTTCCCCGCGCCGCGCCTGGGCTGCGCGCGTCACCGCTTCCCCTCCCCGCGCTCGCCCGCACGCACAGCCGCGCGCCCGCGGCTGCGCCGCTGCCCGCTAGCTCTGCTGTCGCGTCGCACCCATGGCCACGCCTCGCGCGCGCCTTGCCCTGCACCCGTGGCCCTCCGCCTTGCCTTGCCCCCACGCTCGCTGGCGCGCACCACCGCCTGCTGCCATGGCTGCTACTTGCCGCTGCTGGCCCCCCCTCTCCCCGCCAGCTCCACCCTGCCGCTTTTCCCCGCTGACCACCGTCGATGTGACCCCGCGCCGCCTCTCGCCCCGGCGTCCGCCGCTCCGGCCGCCTGACCAGCACCGTGGCCCCCGGCGCCCCGCAGCGCTCTGTCGGGTTCGGCCATGCCCAGGCGCATGCGCCCGTGACCGCACGCCCGCTAAGGCCCCCACTGGCCCTATGACAAGTGGGGCTGAGCCCCAGAACGTTTAATAAAAAAAAGGGGAAAAATAAATAACTAATTAGTTAATTAATTAAGGAATTAATTAAGTTAATTAATTATAATTAGATTAACCTAATCACTAATTAACCTAATTAACTGTTAGTTAATTAAAACAGAGTATGACGATCGGGACCCACCTGTCAGGTTGACCAAGTCAACTACTGACGTCATGCTGACGTCATGATGACGTCAGCAGACACTATTCTGGATAATGTTGATTAAATTAAATAAATAAATCCTAAAAATGATTTAAATCTTTTAAAATTAATATAAAATAAACCGTAGCTCGGATGGAAAAACTTTGTACATGAAAGTTGCTCAGAACGACGAGACGAATTCGGATACGCAGCCCGTTCGTCCGCCACGTGTCCCTAGCATAGTGAACCTGCAACATTTCACCTCCGGTTCATCTGTCCGAAAACGCGAAACACCGGGGATATTTTCCCGGATGTTTTCCCCCTTCACCGGTACCCCCTCGTACCGCGTTAGGGCACACCTAGCATCACGTTTTGTCATGTCATGCATCTTTATGCATCTGTTTGCATTATATTTATTGTTTCTTCCCCCTCTTCTCTCGCTAGACACCGAGACCGACGCCGCTGCTACCCAGTACGACTACGGTGTTGACGACCCCTCTCTCTTGCCAGAGCAACCAGGCAAGCCCCCCCTTTGATCACCAGATATCGCCTACTCTTCTCTATACTGCTTGCATTAGAGTAGCGTAGCATGTTACTGCTTCCCGTTAATCCTATACTGATGCATAGCCTGTCCTTGCTACTAATGTTGTTATCTTTACCTGCAATCCTATTGCTTAGTATAGGATGCTAGTTTATCATCAGTGGCCCTACATCCTTGTCCGTCTGCCATGCGATACTATCGGGCCGTGATCACTCGGGAGTTGATCACGGGTATATACTATATACTTTATACATGATACATGTGGTGACTAAAGACGGGTCGGCTTGAGGAGCACCCGCGAGTGGAGTTTTGAGGCGGAGCGGCAGGGCAGGTTCCGACCACCTAGGAGAGAGGTGGGCCTGGCCCTGGTCGGCGTTCGCGGATACTTAACACGCTTAACGAGATCTGGGTATTTGATCTAAGTCTGGCCATTTGGTCTATACGCACTAACCATCTACGCGGGAGTAGTTATGGGTATCCCGGCGTCGTGGTATCAGCCGAAGCCTTCGTGACGTCAGCGACTGAGTGGCGCGCGCCGGATTGGACTGGAAGGCCACTAGGCTAGGTCTGCTTTCGGCCGCGTTCGCAACGTGCAGGTGTGCTAAGGGCGATGGGCCCAGACCCCTGGGCGCTTAGGTTTAGACCGGCGTGCTGACCTCTCTGTTGGTCTAGGTGGGGCTGCGACGTGTTGATCTTCCGAGGCCGGGCATGACCCAGGAAAGTGTGTCCGGCCAAATGGGATCGAGCGTGTTGGGGTATGTGGTGCACCCCTGCAGGGAAGTTAATCTATTCGAATAGCCGTGATCTTCGGTAACAGGACGACTTGGAGTTGTACCTTGACCTTATGACAACTAGAACCGGATACTTAATAAAACACACCCTTCCAAGTGCCAGATACAACCGGTGATCGCTCTCTCACAGGGCGACGAGGGGAGGATCATCGGTTAGGATTATGCTATACGATGCTGCTTGGAGGACTTCAGTCTACTCTCTTCTACATGCTGCAAGACGGAGGCTGCCAGAAGCGTAGTCTTCGAAAGGACTAGCTATCCCCCTCTTATTCCGCCTTTCTGCAGTCCAGCCCACATATAATAGCCTTATTCCAGTTGATACCAATGCATACATATGTAGTGTAGCTCCTTGCTTGCGAGTACTTTGAATGAGTACTCACGGTTGCTTTCTCCCCCTTTTTCCCCCCTTTCCTTTCTTCCTGGTTGTCGCAACCAGATGTTGGAGCCCAGGAGCCAGACGCCACCGTCGACGACGACTCCTACTACATCGGAGGTGCCTACTACTTCGTGATGCCCGCTGACGACGACCAGGAGTAGTTAGGAGGATCCCAGGCAGGAGGCCTGCGCCTCTTTCGATCTGTATCCCAGTTTGTGCTAGCCTTCTTAAGGCAAACTTGTTTAACTTATGTCTGTACTCAGATATTGATGCTTCCGCTGACTCGTCTATGATCGAGCTCTTGTATTCGAGCCCTCGAGGCCCCTGGCTTGTAATATGATGCCTGTATGACTTATTTTAATTGTAGAGTTGTGTTGTGATATCTTCCCGTGAGTCCTTGATCTTGATCGTACACATTTGCGTGCATGATTAGTGTATGGTCAAATCGGGGGCGTCACAGTTGCTTTATATTTACTGTTTCTTCCACCTCTTCTCTCCGGTAGACCCCGAGACCGATGTTGCCCCAGTGATCGACTACGTCGACGACCACCCCTTCTTCTTGCCCGAGCAACCAGGCAAGCAACCCCCCCCCCCTTGAGCATTCCGATATCGCCCATTTCTTTCCCTCTCATACTTGCATTAGAACTGCTACTGCTTTATGTATGATCCTACTCTGATGCATAGCCTGTTTTTGTTACCTGCTTTCATACCTTACCTGCTTATCCTAAACTGCTTAGTACAGGTTGGTTAGAGATCCATCAGTGACCTCACCTTGTCCCAGTTGCCTCGCTTTATGTTTGATGACTCGATCAACGTGATCGACGTCCAGGCCCCGACACTGCACATCACCCCCCTAGTTGTACAACTTTGTAGAGTTACCATCGAGTGCCGAGGGTGGAACCTCTTACATCACTCCTGATGAGAACTCTGTAGTGTAGCTATACGGTCGAGGTCATCGAGGGTGATTTCCTCCTTAACCACTTTCGTTACGGCTCTGTTGTGCAACCCCTCAAGTGTGAACCTCGAGGGTGGATCCTCTTACGTTCACCTTGATGATAACATCGAGTGGAATTCTCCGGGGGTGATTCCTCGGGTTTTCCCTTTGGTGTTAGACACACAGTTACTATGGTTACTATGACTTTACACTAAGCCATGTTACTAAAGACGGGTCGACCCTGAGGGGTACCCGCGCGAGCTTAATAGCGAGTGATGTGGAGTCGGGTTGACCTAGAAGGTGCCCGCGAGATACTTACGAGGCGTGGCCGGGCATTCTTAGCCCTTGCCACAAGTACTCGAGACGGGGCGACGGGGTCACATCGATCGTGAGTCTCTTCTCGTTACCGCACGTTCCTAATCCACTACGATTTGGATGTTTGATCCGATGGGCCTCTGGCCTGATAGCACTAACCATCACGTGGGCATAGTATGGGCGTTCTGCGTTGTATACATCAGCCGAAGCTTAATAGACGTCAGCGATTGAGCGGCGCGCGCCGGGTTGGACTGTGTAAGCTCCTGCCTTGCTGAAGGAGGTAGCTAGTCTGCTCACCGGCCGCCCACGCAACGTGCAGGAGTTCCCGGGGAGATGGCCCATGACCCCTAGGGGCATAGGTTTAGTCCGGCGTGCTGGCCTCTCTATTAAGCCTAGGTCGGGTTGCGGCATATTATTTGGCCGAGGCCGGGCATGACCCAGGAAAGTGTGTCTGGCCGGAGTTAATCGAGCATGGTGGGTAAGTTGGTGCACCCCTGCTGGGAAGAAAACATCTATCGATAGCCTGTCCTATAGTAACGGACACTTGGAGTTGTATCACGATCGATACAACTAGAACTGGATACTTGTGATGAGAAATGGATTGTGATGAGAAATGGATGGTGATGAGAAATGTATAGTATGGCTCTGGGATTGCTTTCTCGTAGGGAGTAGAGAAAGGATCTCTGGCCGAGGTTGATAACTCTACTGCTACTTTACCTTATGTTACTCTACTCCCTCCTGTTGCTGCAAGATGGTGGTTTCCAGAAGATGCTAGTCTTCAATAGGCTAGGCTTTCCCCTTCCCTTCTGGCTTTCTGCAGTTTAGTCCACAGATACAACCCTTTTTTCTTTGATACAGATGCATACTTAGCTTAGATCTGATGTAAGTCTTGCGAGTACTTTGGATGAGTACTCAAGGCTGCTTTGCTACCTCTTTTCCCCCATACCCGTTTGTTGCGACCAGATGACGGATCCCAGGAGCCAGATGACACCACTGATGAATACTTCTACACCGAGGGTGCCAACTACTACGTGACGGCCGCTGGCGACTTGGAGTAGTTAGGAGGCTCCCAGGCGGGAGGCCTTGCCTTTTCGATCAATGTTTCTTTTGTGCTAGCCTTCTTAAGGCAAAACTTGTTTAACTTATGTCTGTACTCAGATATTGTTGCTTCCGCTGACTCTTGTGTATTCGAGCTTATGTATTCGAGCCTTCGAGGCCCCTGGCTTGTAATATAAAGCTTGTATTATTTTAATTTGTGTCTAGAGTTGTGTTGTGATATCTTCCCATGAGTCCTTGATCCTGATCGTACACATTTGTGTGTATGATTAGTGTACGACTGAATCGAGGGCGTCACAAGTTGGTATCAGAGCTGACTGCCTGTAGGTAGCCCCCCTTCCAACTCCTTGGCCGAAGTTGAGTCTAGTCACTGAAAAACTTTTACTAACATTGGCTGTGTGTCTTACGGGCCCACGTCACCATTGGGTGGTATTACGGTCTTTTACTCCTCGTATATGCTCTGGGATTCTGATCTCTCTTCTATTCGGGTTAAAGGTTTTACTAACTCTGACTCTAGGATCTCGTAACCACTTCCTCCCGGAGAGCCCCTTCACTACAGATGATCGCTTGCTTCGCAAGAAGATTATGCAAATACTCCTCGATGTTTTCCTGAGACCCTTGTGCCCTTTGCCATTGCATTTCCCTACCATAGATAATTCCCCATGGATAGCTACATACACTTGCCGTCCATACAATCATTCCGCGATGCTCTTGCTATTACAAGATGCCCCGAAATTCTCTATTGTTTCGAGAATCCTTTGAGCTTACTGCCTTGCAGTTCTTTGCCCCATGAATAACCCCCCCTTTCGAATAATTCATCACACTCACCGAGGATCCGTTCATCCTCAGTTGTTCGTGTGATTCACAAAATTCTTCGAAATACTATGTGATCTTCCAAAAATCCTCTGCAGCCTATTGCTCTTGATTCTCCTTGCCTGCTTGCACTATGATTAGTTCCATATGTCTAGCAATATTCTTTAAAATTCTTTGTGGTTGTCCTTCTGTTCCTATGGATTCAACGTGTGAGCGAATACTCGCAATCACCAATTAATCCTTGGAAATTTTCTTTCCGTCTCTGACGTCGCTCCGGTTATGAGTTGGTTCTTACCCAATCCAGATTTGATCGGGTGCACCTCTAAGTCTATTCAACGTAATCATCTTTTGATCAGAGCCTCTGCTTTTGATCCTTCGTCTTGAAATCATAACTCCTTTGTACTCAAGCATCGAATTATTCATATGTTTCTATAATCCGATGCCTTTGCATTCTTTTCCTCTTCTGATTGAGTACTAATACTCACATCAGATCCATTGAGGAGCACTAAATCCTTTGTTGGATTATTATCCAGCAATTTCCTTCAAATTCAAAATCTCGTGCGCTCTTCCCCTGATACATATTGCCTTCGGTAAATTGTATCCTCTACTTATTGTAAACCATGCTCTGTTATTGAGCCGATGTGATATGCTCTGGAAATTAGTGGTAGGTGTTCCTAAGAAACCCCTACGAGTTGAACCTATGCCTTCCCTAATCCGTGTGAACTCAAAAGAGATGTGAGTCTTACTCTTCTGGTACTTCGCCAGATAAATCTTCTGTACTACAATTTCTTCGAAACGAGGAGTGAATGAAAGGTTATGCAATGAATAAGTGGGAGTCGACCTTGAAGCTTTGTGTTCATGCCCATGGACCCGATGTAGAACTTATCATGGAAGCTGCTCATAAAAATAATTACCCCTTGTTATAAGTTCATCTTGTATCGGTGGTTTGATCATTCATAACTATGGTTCTGACCATAGTTTCTCCTTAATTCCATTTCTCAGACAAGTTAAAATACTTGTCTTCTGCAGATCATTTCATCTGTCCAACCTCTATTTTAGACCTACCTCGAGTATTGCCCCTTGTTATCTCGAGGATATTGTGTCATTGCACTACCTCTTATGAATTCTCATTGGGATGATACTCCATCACATCATTCCTAGCCTGATCGGCTATATCACTATCGAGCTAATTTTAATTGTGCTACCCGGTCCTTCTTCCCGGAGCACAACTTTCGACGACCAGCTAAGCTTACATCGATCTTCCTCATCTTATCATTTCACCTCAAATAACAAGCTTGATTTCGAGCTTGTGCCGTAGCCGTGGTTCCAATAACCTTTCGCTTCATCGTTCCTTTTGCTTGATGTCGTCGCCGTTCGATGGCCTCTTCATAGTACCTCGACAAAATCTGCCGTAATCCCCATCAATATACTGACCTGTTTCAGGATATCAATCAAATTCATGATGAGAAATACCATCCTCCCCCCTCGGTGATTGTGTTATCATCGACAACGTCCTTGACTTCCTGCCAACACGGACCTGATTTTGTTTGGTTGTACCTTACGTTCCAAGATAATCTTGGAATTGTTTCTCGGTATCTCTTGAGATCTTCGAACCCAATCTTTACTTGACACCATATCATAGCTGCATCGAAGCATGACTGTGGTATCCGAATATCACCAAGAACATCGGAAGCATAATACAAAATGTTTCTCGTTCAATTACCCTCACACCGTTGTATGGGTAATATCATGATTCTTCCCTCTCCCCATTATCTAAATGCTTTTGAACTTGTTGTCCTATCATGTATGTCCTTCTCCGCTTTTCCTTGGGAAGGATATACGCCCAACTTTTATGTGTAAACACGTCTTCCTTTCCATTGGGTTGTTTGATTTGATAATCATATTTTCCTTTCCATTGGTTTGTTTAACGTTTCTTGTAATCTAACTTATCCGAGCAGAGGAAATTCTCTGCTTAGGTAAACACCTCGGTGTACAACTCTGTCAGTAAGGCCTTGTTACTATTGTTGTTAACATTCCGGTAACCCCCGATGGACGAGAACTTTGCCTATTGGTCCGCCTCGTTTCAACGAGTAGGAAAATGGTTCTCTTCGTCCCACGCCCTTGGTACCAAACTTTGTTGCCAACATAACTGACAGCCTATCCTCTGACCTGCCTTGCTATCATTACCATTCAAGATGTTAGCGCCTTCCTGCTTTTAACCCACATGGTGGGCCCATAACCCATAGTTCCACAGGATCGAAACCTGACTCTCGTGTACCTCCTTGATTTCGAAGTATCCTTTCCAATTGCCTTCGTATGTAAATCACGAGCCACCCTCCGAGAGATGATCTATACCCAATACTCTGAACCCCCCCTTCTCACACACTGTTCAGGTATCGATCGTTTGTCCATTCGGTTGTAACTTCTTATTGTACCTTCATACTTTGCTATCAATATTTTATTAAGTTTCAACTCGAGAGATACTTCTGCCTCATTCATTGAATTGTTCACCAGATAATTAACCCTATAAGGGTCAGTTCTTCCGAAGTTACTCTTCACTTCCCCACTTAAATCTCGGGACGAGATTTCTTGTAGTGGAGGAGATTTGTAACACCCCGAGAATCATGCTACAGTAATCACCTTTAAATGATGCCTTGTCATCATGGTTACTATTGGTAATCTCACTTTGATTCTATTCCAGTCCAAATCTCCTTTTCACATTAATGTCAAAAATTCAAATTTCCCAAACATGAAAACAAAAATGTTCATCATGTGCCAAATATTCCACAACTAATATTGGTGGTGAACCAACATTTTTGCAAAGGGTTTGAGTGGCCTAAACTACTTAAAACAGTGACCTAAGCAATAAATTAAATGCCCTTTTTAATTTATAAAATTGGAAACTATTCCAAATGCGTCCCAACCTTTTTGTGGCAGTGCACTTTAATTCTTTGAAATTGTTTTGGCCAGTGGAACAATTTTGCAAAGTCATTATTAGCTAAAAAGAAAATGCAAAAGCTGCTGAAAAAACGGAAAACTAAAAGAAAAGGAAAAGGGGGTGAGAGAGAGCAACCCCCTGGCCCAATGGGGGCCAATCGGCCCAGCTGGCCTCCCGAACCAGGCCGGCCCACCTCTCCCTGCTTCCCCATAACCCCCACTACCCAACCATAAACCCTAGCCCACTCCCCCGTTTCCCCACTCCCCCCCTCTCCCGATCCTGATCTGGATCGGGACCCTTCCTCCCCGACGCGGCGATGACGTTGCCCCGTTCGTTTCCCCTCATCATCGACCCCCTCTCCCCCGACTCTCCTCTGCTCGATCCTGCGTGGATCGGGAGGGGAGCGGCTCCGCCGTCGCCGCCACCCGACACCACCTGTCGCCGGTGCTACCCTGACCTGACGACGCCGCCACTCGCCGGACTGCCCCGCCGCCGCTCGGAACCCCCCCCCCCCCTCACCGGACCGCCTCCCCGCCAAGTGCCTCCCCATCCTCGACCTCCTCCCCAACGACTCCCCAACGCCAACGCCATTCACCGTCGCCGCCACCTCGCCCCACCGTCGTTCCGCCTCGCCGGACCTCCCCAGGCCTCGCCGCATCATTCCCCGGCACTGGGGGTGAGCTCACGCGCCCCGCTTCCCCTGTTCCCCCTTGTCCCGAAATGTCGTGGTCGTCGTCGCTCGCACCTCACGCGCGTCACCTCGCCTAACTATGTCCGCGGTCGCTCACACCGTCTACGCCTCCTGCCGCTGTCGCCGGCCCCTGTTGCCGCCCCTACACTGCTCCGCGCTGCTAATGTTGCCGCATAGGCCCGCGGCGTCGCACCACAGCCGTCCGTTGTGGCTGCTCACTCCCTGCCATGCTCACCGGGCCGCCCCCTGCCCCGCGTCGGCTTCGCCAACCCTCGTCTGCCGCTCGATCATGGCCTCGTCGTCACCTGCTGAAAGTGCGCCTGCATGGCCCCTGCGCTGGCCAACGCCCCTGTCCAGTAGGCCCCCATGCTAAGATTAGCGCTAACCCCCCCCCCCCCCACTAATTAAAATAATTAGTTAATTAAACTGGCCCCTTTTAATTAACCTTCTGTCAATGACGATCGGGCCTCACTGTCTAACTAAAATGGTTAAAATTATCTAACTAAAATTTGGACAATGACAGCTAGGTCCTACCTTGCACTATTCCCCCTTTGACCAGTCCAACGTTGACTGGGTCAACTCATCAGGGGCCCACTATCAGCCTTTGGTGGCCCTGCTATGTGCACTCTGCTGGGTGCACATAGCAATTTCACCTTTTTTTCGAATTAATAATAATTTCAGAATATTGTTTAAACTTTGGAAATTCATATAAAATAAACCATAGCTCGGATGGAAAAACTTTGTACATGAAAGTTGCTCAGAACGACGAGACAAATCCGGATATGCAGCCCGATCGTCCGCCACGCATCCCTAGCATAGCAAACACGCTACTTTCCCCCTCCGGTTCATCTGTTCGAAAACGCGAAACACCGGGGATACTTTCCCAGATGTTTCCCCCCCTTCGCCGGTATCACCTCCTACCGCGTTAGGTCACACCCGGCACATCTTATTGGCATGTTATGCTTTGTGGTGCTATGTTGCTTTATATTTACTGTTTCTCCACCTCTTCTCTCCGGTAGACCCCGAGACCGATGTTGCCCCAGTGATCGACTACGTTGACGACGACCCCTTCTTATCGCCCGAGCAACCAGGCAACAAACCCCCCCTTGAGCATTCCGATATCGCCCATTTCTTTCCCTCTCATGCTTGCATTAGAACTGCTACTGCTTTATGTATGATCCTACTCTGATGCATAGCTTGTTTTTGTTACCTGCTTTCATACCTTACCTGCTTATCCTAAACTGCTTAGTATAGGTTGGTTAGAGATCCATCAGTGACCCTCACCTTGTCCCAGTTGCCTCACTTTATGTTCGATGACTCGATCAACGTGATCGACGTCCAGGCCCGGACATCGCACATCACCCCCTAGTTGTACAACTTTGCAGAGTTACCATCGAGTGCCAAGGGTGGAAGCTCTTACATCACTCCTGATGAGATCTTTGTAGTGTAGCTATACGGTTGAGGTCATCGAGGGTGATTTCCTCCTTAACCACTTCCGTTACGGCCCTGTTGTGCAACCCCTCAAGTGTGAACGTCGAGGGTGGATCCTCTTACATTCACCTTGATGATAACATCGAGTGGAATTCTCCGGGGGTGATTCCTCGGGTTTTCCCTTTGGTGTTAGACACACAGTTACTATGGTTACTATGACTTTACACCGAGCCATGGTACTAAAGAGGGGTCGACCCTGAGGGGTACCCGCGCGAGCTTAATAGCGAGTGATGTGGAGTCAGGTTGACCTAGAAGGTGCCTGCGAGATACTTAAGGCGTGGCCGGGCATTCTTAGCCCTTGCCGCAAGTACTCGAGACGTGGCGATGGGGTCACATCGATCGTGAGTCTCTGCTCATTACCGCGCGTTCCTAATCCACTACAATTTGGATATTTGATCCAAGGGGCCTCTGGCCTGATAGCACTAACCATCACGTGGGCATAGTATGGGTGTTCAGCGTCGTATACATCCGCCGAAGCTTAATAGACGTCAGCGACTGAGCGGCGTGCGCCGGGTTGGACTGCGTAAGCTCCTGCCTTGCTGAAGGAGGTAGCTAGGTCTGCTCACCGGCCACCCACGCAACGTGCAGGAGTTCCAGAGGAGATGGCCCATGACCCCTGGGGGCATAGGTTTAGTCTGGCGTGCTGGCCTCTCTATTAAGCCTAGGTCGGATTGCGGCGTATTGTTTGGCCAAGGCCAGGCATGACTCAGGAAAGTGTGTCCGGCCGGAGTTAATCGAGCGTGGTGGGTAAGTTGGTGCACCCCTGCAGGGAAGAAAACATCTATCGATAGCCTGTCCTATGGTAACGGACACTTGGAGTTGTATCCCGATCGATACAACTAGAACTGGATACTTGTGATGAGAAATGGATTGTGATGAGAAATGGATGGTGATGAGAAATGGATAGTATGGCTCTGGGATTGCTTTCTCATAGGGAGTAGAGAAAGGATCTCCGGTCGAGGTTGATAACTCCACTGCTACTTTACATTATGTTACTCTACTCCCTCCTGTTGCTGCAAGATGGTGGTTTCCAGAAGATGCTAGTCTTCGATAGGTTAGGCTTTCCCCTTCCCTTCTGGCATTGTGTAGTTTAGTCCATAGATACAACCCTTTTTGCTTTGATACAGATGCATACTTAGTTTAGATCTGATGTAAGTCTTGCGAGTACTTTGGATGAGTACTCACGGCTGCTTTGCTACCTCTTTTCCCCCATACCCGTTTGTTGCAACCAGATGACGGATCCCAGGAGCCAGACGACACCACTGATGAATACTTCTACCCCGAGGGTGCCAACTACTACATGAAGGCCGCTGACGACTTGGAGTAGTTAGGAGGCTCCCAGGCGGGAGGCCTTGCCTTTTCGATCAATGTTTCTTTTGTGCTAGCCTTCTTAAGGAAAAACTTGTTTAACTTATGTCTGTACTCAGATATTGTTGCTTCCGCTGACTCTTGTGTATTCGAGCTTATGTATTCGAGCCTTCGAGGCCCCTGGCTTGTAATATAAAGCTTGTATTATTTTAATTTGTGTCTAGAGTTGTGTTGTGATATCTTCCTGTGAGTCCTTGATCCTGATCGTACACATTTGCGTGTATGATTAGTGTACGACTGAATCGAGGGCGTCACAGATACTTAGAACAAAATATGACTCTATGTGAATGCCTCCGGTGGTGTACTGGGATTGCGATGAATCAAGAGTGACATGTATGAAATTAAGCATGGTGGCCCTGCCACAAATATG
Organism: Triticum urartu; assembly: GCF_056163025.1. Classification (NCBI taxonomy): domain Eukaryota; kingdom Viridiplantae; phylum Streptophyta; class Magnoliopsida; order Poales; family Poaceae; genus Triticum; species Triticum urartu. The sequence continues at coordinate 354,677,360 of NC_141876.1, read as the reverse complement.
ATGTCAACTACATGATCATGCAAAGCAATATGACAATGATGATGCGTGTCATAATAAATGGAACAGTGGAAAGTTGCATGGCAATATATCTCAGAATGGCTATGGAAATGCCATAATATGTAGGTATGGTGGCTGTTTTGAGGACGATATAAGGAGGCTTATGTGTGATAGAGCGTATCATATCACGGGGTTTGGATGCACCGGCGAAGTTTGCACCAACTCTCAAGGTGAGAAAGGGCAATGCACGGTACCGAAGAGGCTAGCAATGATGGAAGGGTGAGAGTGCGTATAATCCATGGACTCAACATTAGTCATAAATAACTCACATACTTATTGCAAAAACCTACAAGTCATCAAAACCAAGCACTACGCGCATGCTCCTAGGGGGATAGATTGGTAGGAAAAGACCATCGCTCGTCCCCGACCGCCACTCATAAGGAAAGAAATCAAAGAACACCCCATGCTTCAAATTTGTCACATAATGTTTACCATACGTGCATGCTACATGACTTGCCAACTTCAACACAAGTATTCATCAATTTCACAATTACTCAACTAGCACACCTCTAATATTACCACCTTTATATCTCAAAACCATCTATCAAGCATCCAACTTCTCTTAGCATTTAAAATTTATAGCCTAAGTGAATTACCATGCTGTTCTAAAGGACTCTCAAAATGATATAAGTGAAGCATGAGATATCAATTATTTCTATAAAATAAAACCACCATCGTGCTCTAAAAGATATAAGCGAAGCACTAGAGCAAAAATTATCCAACTCGAAAGATATAAGTGAAGCACATAGAGTATTCTAATAAATTCCAATTCATGTGTGTCTCTACCAAACGGTGTGTACAGAAAGGATGATTGTGGTAATCTAAAAAGCAAAGACTGAAGTCATACAAGACGCTCCAAGCAAAACACATATCATGTGGCGAATAAAAATATAGCTCCAAGTAAAGTTACCGATGGACGAAGACGAAAGAGGGGATGCCCTCCGGGGCATCCCCAAGCTTAGGCTTTTGGTTGTCCTTGGATTTTACCTTGGGGTGCCTTGGGCATCCCCAAGCTTAGGCTCTTGACACTCCTTGTTCCATAATCAATCAAATCTTTACCCAAAACATGAAAACTTCACAACACAAAACTTAAAAGAAAATCTTGATGAGCTCCGTTAGTAAAAGAAAACAAACCACCACTTCAAGGTACTGTAATGAATTCTTTCTTTATTTATATTGGTGTTAAAACGAATGTATTCCAACTTTTCTATGGTTCATAAACTCTATTACTAGCCATAGATTCATCGAAATAAGCAAACAACACACGAAAAACAGAATCTGTCAAAAATAGAACAATCTATAGTAATCTGTAGGTTTAGAATACTTCTGGAACCCCAAAAATTCTGAAATAAATTTCTGGACATGAGGAATTTAACTATTAATCATCTGCAAAAATAATTAACTAAATAGCACTCTCCAATAAAAATGGAAGCAATTCTCGTGAACCCTAAAGTTTCTGTTTTTTACAGCAAGATCGCAAAGACTTTCTCCAAGTCTCCCCAAAGGTTCTACTTGGCACAAACGCTAATTAAAAGCATAAAACCACATCTAAAAAGAGGATAGATGGATTATTTATTACTAAACAGAATCAAAAGGCAATAAACAAAAATAAAATTGGGTTGCCTCCCAACAAGCGCTATCGTTTAACGCCCCTAGCTAGGCGTAAAAACAATGATAGATCTAGGTATTATCATCTTTGGTATGCAATACATCAGTGGCTCTCATAATAGATTCATAAGGTAATTTAATTTTATTTCTAGTAAAATGTTCCATGCCCTTCCTTAATGGAAATTGGAATCTAATATTCCCTTCCTTCATATCAATAATTGCACCAATCGTTCTAAGGAAAGGTCTACCAAGAATAATAGGACATGTAGGATTGCAATCTATATCAAAGACAATGAAATCTACGGGCACATAATTCCTATTTGCAACAATAAGAACATCATTAATTCTTCACATAGGTTTCTTAATGGTGGAATCCTCAAGATGCAAGTTTAAAGAACAATCATAAAATTCATGGAAACCTAGCAAATCACACGAAGTTTTAGGAATCATGGAAACACGAGCACCCAAATCACATAAAGCAAAGAATTCATGATCTTTAATCTTAATTTTAATTGTAGGTTACCACCCATCATGAAGTTTTCTAGGGATAGAAACTTCCAATTCAAGTTTTTCTTCATAAGATTGCATTAAAGCATCAACGATATGTTTAGTAAAAGCTTTATTTTGACTATAAGCATGCGGAGAATTTAGCACTGATTGCAACAAGGGAATACAATCTATTAAAGAACAATTATCATAATTAAATTCCTTGAAATCCAAGATAGTGGGTCCATTGCTATTTAAAGTTTTGACCTCTTCCATCCCACTTTTATCAATTTTTGCATCAAGATCTAAAAACTCCGAATCATTGGGACGCCTTTTAACTAAAGTTGACTCATCTCCAGTCCCATCATTAGCAAGATTCATATTGCAAAACAAAGATTTAATAGGGGACACATCAATAAATTTTAGATCTTCATCGTTATTATCATGGAAACTAGAAGAACATGCTTTTATGAAGCAATCTTTTTTAGCACGCATCCTAGCGGTTCTTTCTTTGCACTCATCAATGGAAATTCTCATAGCCTTGAGAGACTCATTGATATCATGCTTAGGTGGAATAGATATAAGTTTCAAATAATCAACATCAAGAGAAATTCTATCCACGTTCCTAACCAACTCATCAATCTTAGACAATTTTTCTTCAATCAAAGCATTGAAACTCTTTTGCGAACTAATAAATTCTTTAATATTGGATTAAAAATCAGAGGGAATCTTATTAAAATTTCCATAAGAATTGTTGTAGGAATTACCATAATTATTAGAGGAACTACTCGGAAATGACCTAGGATTAAAATTACCTCTATACGCGTTATTACAAAATTGTTCCTGACAACCAAATTCACATCCATACATTCATTATTATTCTCAATCGAAGTAGACAAAGGCATATCATTAGGATCAGAAGAAACACTTTTAGTAGCAAACAATTTCATAAGTTGATCCATCTTTCCACTCAAAACATTGATTTCTTCTATAGCATGCACCCTTTTATTAGTAGAACTTTCAGTATGCCATTGAGAATAATTAACCATAATATTATCTAGGAGTTTAGTAGCTTATCCTAAAGTGATTTCCAAAAAAGTTCCTCCCGCTGCCGAATATAAAACATTTCTGGAAGCAAAGTTCAATCCGACATAATTTTTTTGTATAATCATCCAAAGATTCAAACCATGTGTAGGGCAATTACATATCATTAATTTCATTCTCTCCCAAGCTTGTGCAACATGTTCATGATCAAGTTTCTTAAATTCATAACATCGTTTCTAAGGGTGATGATCTTAGCGGGAGGAAAATACTTAGAGATAAAAGCATGTTTGCACTTATTCCATGAATCAATACTATTTTTAGGCAAAGACGAAAACCAAGTTTTAGCATGATCTCTAAGGGAAAATGGGAATAGCTTTAGTTTACCAATATCTTGATCCACATCTTTCTTCTTTTGCGTATCACACAAATCAACAAAGTTGTTTAGATGGGTAGCGGCATCTTCACAAGGAAGGCCGGAAAACGGAACTTTCATGACAAGATTCAGCAAGGCAACATTAATTTCACAAGATTCAACATCGATAAGAGGAGCAATTGGAGTGCTAATAAAATCATTATTATTGGTATTGGAAAAGTCACACAACTTAGTATTATCTTGAGCCATCCTGACGAGCAAGCAATCCAACACACAAGCAAATAGAGACAAGCAAAAAGAGGCAAACTGGAAAAGAGAAGGGGAACGACAAAAGAGGGCGAATAAAATGGCAAGGGTGAAGTGGGGGAGAGGAAAACGAGAGGCAAATGGAAAATAATGTAATGTAAGGGATAAGAGTTTGTGATGTGTACTTGGTATGTCTTGACTTATGCATAGACTCCCCGGCAACGGCGCCAGAAATCCTTCTTGCTACCTCTTGAGCACTGCGTTGGTTTTCCCTTGAAGAGGAAAGGGTGATGCAGCAAAGTAGCCTAAGTGTTTCCCTCAATTTTTGAGAACCAAGGTATGAATCCAGTAGGAGGCCACACGCAAGTCCCACGTACCTACACAAACAAATAAGAACCTCGCAACCAACACGATAAAGGGGTTGTCAATCCCTTCACGCTCACTTACGAGAGTAAGATCTGATAGAGATAATAATGATAAGATAAATATTTTTGGTATTTTTATGATATAGATTAGAAGTAAAGATTGCAAAGTAAAATAGATTGGAAACTTATATGATGGAGAATAGACCCGGGGGCCATATGTTTCACTAGTGGCTTCTCTCAAGATAGCATAAGTATTATTGTGGGTGAACAAATTACTGTCGAGCAATTGATAAAGAGAATAATTATGAGAATATTTAGGAATGATCATGCATATAGCCATCACGTCCGCGACAAGTAGACTGACTCCTGCCTGCACCTACTACTATTACCCCACACATCGACCGCTATCCAGCATGCATCTAGAGTATTATGTTCATAAGAACAGAGTAACGCCTTAGGTAAGATGACATGATGTAGAGGGATAAACTCAAGCAATATGATATAAACCCCATCTTTTTATCCTCGATGGCAACAATACAATACGTGTCGTTTCCCTTTTTATCACTGGGATCGAGCACCGCAAGATTGAACCCAAAGCTAAGCACTTCTCCCATTGCAAGAAAGACCAATCTAGTAGGCCAAACCAAACTGATAATTTGAAAAGACTTGCAAAGATAACCAATCATGCATAAAATATTTCAGAGAAGAATCAAATATTGTTCATAGATAGACTTGATCATAAACCTTCATCGGATCTCAACAAACACACCGCAAAAAGAGTTACATCGAATAGATCTCCAAGAAGATCAAGGAGAACTTTGTATTGAGATCCAAAGAGAGAGAAGAAGCCATCTAGCTACTAGCTATGGACCCGAAGGTCTGAAGTAAACTGCTCACACATCATCAGAGAGGCCATGGAGTTGATGTAGAGGCCCTCCGTGATCAATGCCCCCTCCGGCGGAGCTCGGGAAAAGGTCCCAATATGGGATGTCTTGGGTACAGAAGGTTGCGGCGGTGGAAATAGGGTTTTGTGGTGCTCCTGGATGTTTTCGGGGTATGTGAACATATATAGGAGGAAGAAGTTGGTCAGTTGAGCCACGAGGGGCCCACGAGGGGGGAGGGTGTGCCCAGGGGGTAGGCGCGCCCCCTACCTCGTGTACTCCTCGTTGGTTGCTTGACGTCCACTCCAAGTCCTATGGATCACGTTTGTTCCAAAAATGACGCTCCCGAAGGTTTCATTCCGTTTGGACTCCGTTTGATATTCCTTTTCTGCGAAACACTGAAATAGGCAAAAAAAACAGCAATTTGCACTAGGCCTTGGGTTAATAGGTTAGTCCCAAAAATAATATAAAAGTGTAAAATAAATCCCATTAACATCCAAAACAGATAATATAATAGCATGGAACAATCATAAATTATAGATACATTGGAGACATATCAATGGTATCAGAGCACACGCTGACTGTGGGATGCGACCACTAAGATGAACCATAGGACACTCTTCTCTACTCATTTCTGACTCTTCTCCACTTTCCACTCTATAGATGGTGGCCCAAGGAACAAGTTTGCTCAACTGGATGAAGACACCCCTTTTGGATGACACTTGAAGGAAGCCACTAGATACCTCAACATCGGAATACGAAGCTTCACCGGGACGTACACCGCCACTCTACCGGAAGAAGAGCACTGGATGGTTCGAGTACATGTTCCAGGAAGGACATTCACACTAGTTACTGAGCCCATAGAGTTTTCCTTTGATGCACCAACCTGGAGTCTAGGAAAGAGCATGGCAACTCACATCGCCATGGGACGCATCGGCGAAGTATACCACAAGGATCTTAAGGACACCATCTAACAGATATGTGGACGCCGAGATGAGCAATGGGAGATGATTTGCACTAGGAGGGACAAGTCCATTGCAGCATACATCCAGGAGTTAAACCAACACATTCATCGTCAGGAGAACCAGATGTGCGCCAACATGATAGACCTGAAGAAGGTGATGACCAGGAACATGGAACTAGAAGAGGAACTCAAGTCTACACGCAATGGATATGAAGAGGAAATTGCAGTACTACTGGAAAAGAATGAAGACCTGAAGAAGAAGCTAGGAGTATTGATACGTCTCCAACGTATCTACTTTTCCAAATAGTTTTGACCTTGTTTTGGACTCTAACTTGCCTGATTTGAATGGAACTAACCTGGACTGACGCTGTTTTCAGCAGAATCACCATGGCGTTATTTATGTGCAGGAGCAAACGTTCTCGGAATGACCTGAAACTTCACGGAGCCACTTTTCAGAAAATAAGAAAAATACCTGCCAAAGATGAAGGCTAGGGGGCCCACCGTCTCTCCACAAGGGTGGGGGGCGTGCCTGCCCCCCTAGGGCACGCCCCCTACCTCGTGGGCCCCCCTGTTGCCTCTCCGACTCCAACTCCACCTCCATATATTGAGTTTCGGGGAGAAAAAAATCAGGGAGAAGAAATCATCGCGTTTTATGATACGGAGCCGTAGCCAAGCCCTAAAACCTCTCTGGAGGGCTGATCTGGAGTCCATTCGGGGCCCCGGAGAGGGGAATCCGTCGCCATCATCATCATCAACCATCCTCCATCACCAATTTCATGATGCTCACTGCCGTGCATGAGTAATTCCATCGTAGGCTTGCTGGACGGTGATGGGTTGGATGGGATCTATCATGTAATCGAGTTAGTTTTGTTAGGGTTTCATCCCTAGTGTCCACTATGTTCAGAGATTGATGTTGCTATGACTTTGCTATGCTTAATGCTTATCACTAGGGCCCGAGTGCCATGATTTCAGATATGAACCTATTATGTTTTCATCAATATATGAGTGTTCTTGATCCTATCTTGCAAGTTTATAGTGGCCTATTATGTGTTATGATCCGTTAACCCTGAAGTGACAATAATCGGGATACTTACCGGTGATGATCATAGTTTGAGGAGTTCATGTATTCACTATGTGTTAATGCTTTGTTCTGGTTCTCTATTAAAAGGAGGCCTTTATATCCCTTAGTTTCCGTAAGGACCCCGCTGCCACGGGAGGGTAGGACAAAAGATGTCATGCAAGTTCTTTTCCATAAGCACGTATGACTATATTCGGAATACATGCCTACATTATATCAATGAACTGGAGCTAGTTCTGTGTCACCCTAGGTTATGACTGTTACATGATGAACCGCATCCGACATAATTCTCCATCACCGATCCATTGCCTACGAGCTTTCCATATATTGTTCTTCGCTTATTTACTTTTCCGTTGCTATTGCTATCATCACTACAAAATACCAAAAACGTTGCTTTTACTACTGTTACCTTTTGCTACCGTTATCACTACTATCATATTACTTTGCTACTAAATACTTTGCTGCAGATATTAAGTTTCCAGGTGTGGTTGAATTGACAACTCAGCTGCTAATACTTGAGAATATTCTTTGGCTCCCCTTGTGTCAAATCAATAAATTTGGGTTGAATACTCTACCCTCGAAAACTGTTGCGATCCCCTATACTTGTGGGTTATCAAGACTATTTTCTGGCGCCGTTGTCGGGGAGCATAGCTCTATTCTTTGAGTCACTTGGGATATATATCTGCTTATCATTATGAAGAACTTGAGAGATCCAAAAACCAAGATCTATCCCTCAACTACGAGGGGAGGTAAGGAACTGCCATCTAGCTCTGCACTTGATTCACCTTCTGTTATGAGTAAGTTTGCGACACCTACACCTGCTTCTGCTATTCGTTCTGATATGTCGCATGTTATTGATGATGCCACTTCTGCTATGCATGATACTTATGATGAAACTACCTCTATGCCTGATACTACTGTGCCACTTAGTGATTTTCTTGATGAACAACTTGCTAGAGTTAGAGAGATTGAAAATATTGAATCAGAAGATACTGATGAAAGTGATGATGAAGAACCACTCGTTATTCCTAAGGGTTATGTCTTTGATCAAGAAGCTTCTTTAGCTATTTTAGCTTGCCAAAATAGAAATGAACTCAAAAGATTATTAGCTAAATGGAGTAAGCAATCTTTAAATGCTAGAATGAAACCTGACCCTACTTCTGCTACTTCACCTATCTTTGTTACTGATAAGGATTATGAATTCTCTATTGATCCTGGTATAATTACTTTGGTTGAATCTGATCCTTTTCATGGTTATGAATCTAAAACTGTTGTGGCACATCTTACTAAATTGAATGATATAGCCACCCTGTTCACTAAAGATGAGAGAACTCGTTACTTTTACATCCTTAAAATATTTCCCTTCTCATTAAAGAGTGATGCTAAGATATGGTTTAATTCTCTTGATCCTAGTTGTGTGCGTAGTCCCCAGGATATGATTTATACTTCTCTGCTAAATATTTCCCTGCTCATAAGAAACAAGCTGCTTTAAGGGATATATATAATTTTGTGCAAATTGAAGAAGAGTGTCTCCCACAAGCTTGGGGGAGGCTTCTCCAATTACTTAATGCTTTGCCTAATCATCCTCTTAAGAAAAATGAAATACTTGATATCTTTTATAATGGACTAACCGGTGCCTCCAGAGATTACCTGGATAGTTTTGCTGGTTCTGTTTTCAGGGAAAGAACACCGGATGAAGCTGAAATTCTATTGAATAATATGTTGACAAATGAAAATAATTGGACACCTACGGAGCCAATTCCTAAGCCAATTCCTAAACCAACTCCGAAGAAAAGGGGTATTCTATTTCTCAGTCCTGAAGATATGCAAGAGGCAAAGAAAAATCTATGAAAGAAAAGGGTATTAAAGCTAAAGATGTTAAGAATTTACCTGCTACTGAAGAAATACATGGTCTTAATTTACCGCCTGTTGAAGAAACATATAATCTTAATCCTTTATCTATTGAAGAAACTCATGGTCTTGATAACTCGACACATGTAGTAAAGGTAAATTCTCTCTATAGATATGATAAAGTTGTAATCCCATTTACTAAATTTGCTAGCCCATGCTTAGATGAGTTTGATAAATTTATGGCTAAGCAAGAAGATTTTAATGCTTATTTTGGTAGACAGTTGAAAAACAATTCAAATATGCTTGAACTCTTAGGAGATTATATGGCCAATGTTAAAGGTGAACTTAAACTTATTAGTAAACATGCTTCTATGGTTACCACTCAAGTAGAACAAGTACTTAAAGCTCAAAATGATTTGCTCAATGAATTGAATAGTAAAGATAATGATAATGTTGTTAGAGTGGCTACTAGAACTGGTAGAATGACTCAGGAACCTTTGTATCCTGAAGGCCACCCAAAGAGAGTTTAGCAAGATTCTCAGAGAAATAATATAGATGCACCTAGTTCTTCTAAAAAGAAGAAAAAGAAAAATGATAGGACATTGCATGCTTCTAGTGATCCTATTGTCGAAACACCTAATAATCCAAATGATATTTCTATTTCTGATGTTGAAACTCAATATGGTAATGAACCTGAAACTAATGATAATTTTAATGGTAATGTTCATGATGATGCTCAACCTAGTAATGATAATGATATAGAAATTGAACCTGCTGTTGATCTTGATAACCCACAATCAAAGAATCAATGTTATGATAAGAAAGACTTTGTTGCTAGGAAACATGGTAAAGAAAGAGAGCCTTGGGTTCAGAAACCCATGCCTTTTCCTCCCAAACCATCCAAGAAAAAGGATGATGAGGATTTTGAGCGCTTTGCTGAAATGATTAGACCTATCTTTTTGTGTATGCGATTAACTGATATGCTCAAAACCAATCCTTATGCTAAGTACATGAAAGATATTATTACAAATAAAAGAAAGATACCGGAAGCTGAAATTTCCACCATGCTTGCTAATTATCCTTTTAAGGGTGGAATACCAAAGAAACTTGGAGATCCCGGTGTACCCACTATACCATGCTCTATTAAAAGAAACTATGTTAAAACTGCTTTATGTGATCTTGGAGCCGGTGTTAGTGTTATGCCTCTCTCTTTATATCATAGACTTTACTTGAATAAGTTGACACCTACTGAAATATCTTTGCAAATGGCTGATAAATCAACTGCTATACCTGTTGGTATGTGTGAGGATGTGCCTGTTGTAGTTGCAAATGTTAATATTTTAACAGACTTTGTTATTCTTGATATTCCCGAGGACGATGGTATGTCTATTATTCTTGGAAGACCCTTTATGAATACTGCAGGGGCTGTTATTGATTGCACTAAAGGCAATGTCACTTTTCATGTTAATGGTAATGAGTATACGATACACTTTCCGAGGAAACAACCTCTAGTTCATAGTATCAACTCTATTGGAAAAATTCCATCAATTATATTTGGAGGCTTTGAATTTCCTCTTCCTACTGTCAAGAAGAAATATGATATTCTTATTATTGGGGATGTGCATATCCCCGTTGAGGTAACATAATGTTATTCGAAATTTCTCCAGTTCCATGTTATTCGGAATGAGTTCGTTCACAAGACTTGATCAACCTTGTTAGTGGATTCCTTTTGATGATCATGAGATGGATGAAACTAGAAGGCACAACCTTCTGTACCCCACTTTTACTTTCTGTTATTTACATTAATAAAAATAAAAATAAATTTTTTCTGTCTGTTCTCTGATTATCCGTGCAATATAAAAATACCTCGAAAATAATAGTTCTCCAAATGCCCTGAAATTTAAATATGATTTTTTCTAGAATATTTGAGGATTTATGGAACTGAGAACACACCAGGGGGTTCAACCACCTGCCCACATGGGTGGAGGGCGCGCCCACCCCTCTAGGGCGCGCCCCCTGCCTCGTGGGCCCATGGTGGCCCTCCTCCACTTATTCATACACCCACACACTTCATCTTCCTCCCACAAACACAAATAACCAGCTCAAACCCGAGTCCAACCTCGTTTTGCTGCCATTTTCGATCTCCTTGCTCAAAGCACCTCTCACAAAACTGCTTGGGGAGATTGTTCCTTGGTATGTGACTCCTCCATTGGTCCAATTAGTTTTTGTTCTAGTGCTTTATTCATGGCAAATTTGTGTTGCTTAGGTGACCCTGTTCTTGAGCTTGCATGTCAAATTTATATGGTCAAAAGTAGTTTTGATGCATGATATAGGCCCTAGGCAGTTGTAGGAGTAGTTGCTATCAATATTATTGAGTTTGGTTTACTTTTATTTTGAAGTTACTAAAAAAATTTGGAATTTTTCAGAGGAATAAATATTCTTAGGAAAATGTTCCAAGGTGGTTCTTCAAGGAAGCAAGGACCCAGGCTTGCAACGCGTGATGCTGATGAAGAGCCACCAAGAGACGCTCCAGTGCATCCTTGTGAATGGCCTTTTGAGAACTTCATGGATCGAGCGAGAATTAAGGAAGAATTTAATGCATATTTGCGTAACACTGATCTTGTGAGCTTCGAGGAAGAGAAGTGCAGCCAGTATCACTATCTCACCAGTACCTTTGTGAGGAGGTTTGAATTTTCAACTTCACATAATTCTCCAACTGTCCTGTTTGATCTTTATGATAAATCTTACACTATGGACCTAGAGGATTTTACCACTGCTTGCAAACTTCCACAATGGGGTACTATAAGGGATCCTCGCAAATCTGAATTTAGAGATTTTCTTGCTAGAATAACTGTGGGGGAATCTAGAGATATTACACAAGCTACCGTAGGGAGCATTCACTTTTCTGCTATACATTATTTTGCTCTCTTCATAGGTAGATGCATTAATGGTAAAGATGAGGCATGTCAGATGTGTGTCCCCCGATCTTAGTATTCTTAGGAGTGCTGTGTTAGGGTACAAATCATATAATTTGGGAGACATTGTTGCACGTAGGTTGCATCTTAATAGACTTAATGGAGATTTCTTTGGTGGAATTTATGCAACCCGCGTAGCTAATTTTCTTGGTATAGCCATACGCGAAGATGATATTGAATTACCTCCTGCTTATCTAGATTTTAATGCTATGGTTCACCATGAGTTTGTCGAGAGGAACGAATCACCTCTCCAGTATCGACTAATCCTTGACAGACGCCGTGCTGTCCGTATTACTCTCCCTGCTCCTGCCTTCTTTGATTATCAGGCAAGGGGAGGATATACTATTACCAAAGAGGAGGTAGATGAGTACGAAAGGAGAGAGGAGGCCGCTCGTTGCCACGCTACAGCTCAACAGGCGATAGCCGCTGCATCGCCGTACGACCCCAGCTATTATTATGGATATCCGCCAGGCCAGCCATGGCCATAGACCAACTTAGGCCAAAATCCTAATCTTGGGGGAGTACGTATTTCCCACCGACATTACATTTATATTCACACACTCATTGCTAGATGTCGGTGCTCATACTTTTTCATTGTATCATCCATGCTAGTTTATTTTCCTTTTTATGCTTTCTTCTTGTGTGTTTAATTAACCTTAAGAAAAAAACCAAAAAAATTAGTTGTAACTTTTAGTTAGTTTAATTTCCATGCTTGTAGTAGTAATTAAAAAGAAAACCCAAAAGTATTTCCTGTTCTTCTTTTGCTTGTTGGGAGCTTTCCCGTGTAAATAGTTTTATTTATTTTCTTTTCTTTGGGGGTCGATAGGAGAAGACCATAATTAAATTGTTGAAGTGACTCTTATATGCATTATTGTTGATCTGACAAAAGAGCCTATATTTCCTTGTCTTCTCCTGTTTATTGAATGCTTGCAGATTCCAGCTTAGTCCAATGCACATGCACTATTATTATTATTATTATTATTATTATTATTCACATCATTCGATCATCCAAGTGAAAGCCAATTATGATGATATATGATGGACTGGCTGAGATGAGAAAAGCTGGTATGAACTCGACCTCTTTCGTTTTTTCAAATATGATTAGTTTATCGTTCCTGATTTAGCCTATTATGAATAAACATGTTTGCAATGACAACTAGAGATCATAGTTTCTTATGCCATGCTTGATTAGCTATGAGTTATAATGGTTTACCTTGCGTACCAACATGCTATTAAAATGGTTATGATGTGGTATGATAGGGTGGTATCCTCCTCTGAATGATTTAAGTGACTTGACTTGGCGCATGTTCACGCATGTAGTTGAAACAAAATCAACATAGCCTTCACGATATTTATGTTCATGGTGGATTATATCCTACTCATGCTTGCATTCGGTGTTGATTAATTTTAATACATGTTCATGACTGTTGTCGCTCTCTAGCTGGTCGCCTCCTAGTCTGTTGCTAGCCTTCACCTGTATTAAGCGGGAATACTGCTTGTGCATCCAAACTCCTTAAACCCCAAAGTTATTCCACATGAGTCCACTATACCAACCTATATACGGTATCTACCTGCCATTCCAAGTAAATTTGTATGTGCCAAACTCTAAACCTTCAAATAAATATCCTGTTTTGTATGCTCGAATAGCTCATGTATCAACTAGGGCTGCCTGTATCTTCCATGTTAGGCAGGTTATTCTCAACAGGAGTGGACTCTGCTCCTCACTCACGAGATAAATGGCTGGTCACCGGGATGCCCAGTCCCATGCTTTATGCAAACTAGATCAAAATAATTGCAAACAAAACTCCCCCTGGGACTCTTGTTAGTTGGAGGCACTCGTTGTTTCGAGCAAGCCATGGATTGATGCTTGTTGGTGGAAGGGGGAGTATAAACTTTACCATTCTGTTTGGGAACCGCCTATAATGTGTGTAGCATGGAAGATATCGCCATCTCTTGGTTGTTATGTTGACAATGAAAGTATACCGCTCAAAATATTATTCATCTCTGTTTCAAAACCAAGCTCTGGCACCTCTACAAATCCCTGCTTCCCTCTATGAAGGGCCTATCTATTTACTTTAATGCTGAGTCATCATCCTCTTATTAAAAGCACCAATTGGAGAGCACCGCTATCATTAGCATTCATTACTGTTAGTTTACATTGAGTATAACTAGACTGGATCTCTTTTACCATGAATTACAATGTCTAGTCAGTCCTTGGTCTTTAAAGGTGCTCTGCATTTATGTTTTGCGGTCTCAGAAAGGGCTAGCGAGATACCACCTTGTTATATCATATTATGATTGTTTTGAGAAAGTGTTGTCATCCGAGATTTATTATTATTGCTCGCTAGTTGATTATGCTATTGATATGAGTAAACTTGAGACCTATGCGTTATTGCAAATGTGGTTAGTTATAATCTTTGCTGAAAACTTGAATGCTGACTTTACATATTTACAACAACAAGAGCAAACAGAGTTTGTAAAAGTTTTTCTTTATCACTTTCAGTTTATCAACTGAATTGCTTGAGGACAAACAAAGGTTTAAGCTTGGGGGAGTTGATACGTCTCCAACGTATCTACTTTTCCAAACACTTTTGCCCTTGTTTTGGACTCTAACTTGCATGATTTGAATGGAACTAACCCGGATTGATGCTGTTTTCAGCAGAATTACCATGGTGTTATTTATGTGAAGGAGCAAACGTTCTCGGAATGACCTGAAACTTCACGGAGCCACTTTTCAGAAAATAAGAAAAATACCTGCCAAAGATGAAGGCTAGGGGGCCCACTGTCTCTCCACAAGGGTGGGGGGCGTGCCCCCCCTACCTCATGGGCCCCCTGTTGCCTCTCTGACTCCAGCTCCACCTCCATCTATTGAGTTTCGGGGACAAAAAATCGAGGAGAAGAAATCATCGCGTTTTACAATACGGAGCCGCCGCCAAGCCCTAAAACCTCTTGGGAGGGCTGATCTGGAGCCCGTTCGGGCTCCGGAGAGGGGAATCCGTCGCCATCGTCATCATCAACCATCCTCCATCACCAATTTCATGATGCTCACCGCCGTGCGTGAGTAATTCCATCGTAGGCTTGCTGGACGGTGATGGGTTGGATGGGATCTATCATGTAATCAAGTTAGTTTTGTTAGGGTTTCATCCCTAGTGTCCACTATGTTCTGAGGTTGATGTTGCTATGACTTTGCTATGCTTAATGCTTGTCACTAGGGTCCAAGTGCCATGATTTCAGATCTGAACCTATTATGTTTTCATCAATATATGAGTGTTCTTGATCCTATCTTGCAAGTCTATAGTCACCTATTATGTGTTATGATCTGTTAACCCCGAAGTGACAATAATCGGGATACTTACCGGTGATGACCGTAGTTTGAGGAGTTCATGTATTCACTATGTGTTAATGCTTTGTTCCGGTTCTCTATTAAAAGGAGGCCTTAATATCCCTTAGTTTCCGTAAGGACCCCGCTGCCACGGGAGGGTAGGACAAAAGATGTCATGCAAGTTCTTTTCCATAAGCACGTATGACTATATTCGGAATACATGCCTACATTATATCAATGAACTAGAGCTAGTTCTGTGTCACCCCAGGTTATGACTGTTACGTGATGAACCACATCCGTCATAATTCTCCATCACCGATCCATTGCCTACGAGCTTTCCATATATTGTTCTTCGCTTATTTACTTTTCCGTTGCTATTGCTATCATCACTACAAAATACCAAAAATGTTGCTTTTACTACTGTTACCTTTTGCTACCGTTATCACTACTATCATATTACTTTGCTACTAAATACTTTACTGCAGATATTAAGTTTCCAGGTGTGGTTGAATTGACAACTCAGCTGCTAGTACTTGAGAATATTCTTTGGCTCCCCTTGTGTTGAATCAATAAATTTGGGTTGAATACTCTACCCTCGAAAACTATTGTGATCCCCTATACTTGTGGGTTATCAAGTATTCATGGGAGACCCTGCGCCACGAGAGGACAACCATCCCGAAGACTATATCATCATCGACGACACCGACTCCGACCCCGACAGTGATGATGACTATGAAGACGAAGCTGGAGCGGATATCATGGAGTCTTCTTCCGATCAAAATTTTTAGTTGACCACCATATTATCAGTAGTATTTTCCCCATGTATATAGTAGTAGTCCAAGTATTTTTGTAATGGTAGCTAGATCGATTGTATGCCCTTGTTTGAATTGAGTGGTGTGATATGAATGTGTTTGTCTCATGTGCATATCGGTAGTGATTTCTCCTTAGACCTCACTCTATTCTAATATCTTCCCTCTAAACCTATCAGATGCCTCCGAGACGTGACCCCGGATTTGTCTTTCCATCAGAGCTCACCCAGTTGATCCAACAGCGGAATGCCTTGATGCAGCTACTAGTCCAGAACCAAGGCAACAACAACAACAATAACAACCCACCGCCACCACCTCCAGTTGACAACTTAGCCCGTTTTCTGAGGTTGACTCCGCCGGTGTTTTCTAGTAGCACCGAGCCGATTGTTGCTGATGACTGGCTCCGCATGATTGGAAGGGAGCTGACCACCGCAAGTTGCACAGATGCTGAGAAGGTGCGTTTTGCCGCACATCAATTGGATGGACCCGCAGCCTCATGGTGGGAGAATTACACAACAACTTTTCCCATAGCCAATATCACATGGGCTCAGTTTCAGCAAGCTTTTCGTACAACCCATGTCTCAACTGGAGCAATGAAAATGAAGAAGCATGAGTTTCGCAACTTACGCCAGGGAAATCGTACTGTGGGGCAGTACGTGGATGAGTCTAGTAATTTAGCTTGCTATGCCCCAGATGATGTGGCCACAGATGCTACGAAGAAGGAGAAGTTTATGGGAGGGCTGAATGATGAGATGAGTATGCAGTTGATGGTGGCAACATTCACTAACTACTAAGAGTTGGTAGACAGGGACCTTATGATTGAAAGCAAGCAGCAGCAGATAGAGAGCCGCAAATGGAAGTATGGACAGGGGAAGTACAATTCTGGAGCTCAGCAGAAGCCTCGCTTTACCCCTAACTCCAGAGGTTACACCCATAACCATGGAGGCCATACTCATAATTGAGGAATCACACATAACCACAGTGGCCCTAAGAATGGGAATTGGAATGGAGCAAGCAACAAGCAGAACTGCTCCAATCCAGCAACACCCGCTAAGAAGGACTTGAGTCATATCACCTGTTACAAGTGCGGGAAGACTGGACACTACGCCAATGATTGCTCAGAGTTAAATAATGACATTGGAAATGGAAAATCTGGGAAAAAGCCCAACCCTTTCAGCAGAGGACAAGTGAATCACGTTAACGTGGAGGAGGTTGAAGAACAACCAGATGCAGTTATAGGTAAGTTTTTGATTAAGTCATTTACTGCAATAGTTCTTTTTGATACTGGTGCATCGCATTCATACATATCGAGGGGATTTATGGATAAGTATAAGTTTCCCACCAAAGTTCTTAAGACTCCTATGTTAGTAAGCTCACCTGGAGCGGAGTATATGGCAAACAGAGGATGTTTTCAGATGCCATTGACCATAGGTAGGCATGTTTTCCCCTCAAACCTAATAGTCTTGGAGTCACAAGGATTGGATGTGATACTAGGCATGGATTGGCTATCAAAGTATGGAGAAAATATCGATTGTGCTAGTAAGTCAATTCTACTCACCACCCAGAGGGAAAAAGGATCAAGTATGTGTCTTGGCATGCGCCAAGGAGGACCCAAGTGAATTCTCTCTCAAGAGTTGTTCCGAAAGAAGTGCCTATTGTGAAGGATTACCCGGATGTATTTTTAGAGGAATTACCAGGCATGCCGCCAGATCGAGACATAGAGTTTCTGATAGAGCTGTTGCCAGGCACCGGACCAATATTGAAGAGACCATATTGGATGCCCGCAAATGATCTGGAGGAAATTAAGGAGCAGATTAAGGAGTTACTGGAGAAAGGTTATATCCGACCCTGTTCATGACCGTGAGGAGCCCAGTGCTCTTAGTTAAGAAGAAGGATGGATCTTTGAGAATGGTTGTTGATTATCGGGCTTTGAATGAAGTGACGATCAAGAACAAGTACCCACTACTGATGATCAATGATCTATGTGACGAGTTACAAAGAGCTAAAGTATTCTCCAAGATCGATCTTCGATCAGGATACAACCAATTGAAGATCTGAGAACAGGATATACCTAAGACAACTTTTACCACAAGGTATGGGCTATATGAGTACATGGTCATGTCCTTTGGATTGACTAATGCCCCTCCCTATTTTATAAGTATAATGAACAAGGTATTCATGGAGTTTTTAGATAAGTATGTCGTGGTGTTCATTGATGATATTTTGGTGTACTCGAAGGATGAAGAGGAACACAAGGAACACTTGCACTTAGTTCTAGAGAAGCTCAGGGAACATCAGCTATATGCCAAGTTCAGCAAGTGTGAGTTTTGGTTGAAGGAAGTTGGATTTCTTAGACATGTTATATCAGGAGAAGGTATAGCAGTAGACCCCACCAAAGTTCAGTCTGTCACTGAGTGGTTGGCAACCACCTCAGTTGGAGAGATCCGCAGTTTACTGGGACTCACATGATATTATAGGAGGTTCATTGAGAATTTTTCCAAGATTGTGAAACCCATGATAGAATTGTTGAAGAAGGACACCAAGTTCAAATGGACCAAGGATTGTGAGGCTAGTTTTCAGGAGTTGAAGAAACGTTTGGTTACAGCCCCAGTGTTGATTCTTCCGGATATACGCAAGGATTTCCAAGTATACTGCAACGCTTCTCGCTTGGGACTTGGAGGTGTACTTATGCAAGATGGAAGAGTTGTTTCATATGCCTCACGGCAGCTTTGACCTCACGAGTTGAATTATGCCACGCATGATTTGGAGCTAATAGCTATAGTGCATGCGCTCAAGACCTGGAGACATTTTCTGATTGGAAACAGATGTAATGTGTACATGGATCACAAGAGATTGCAGTACATTTTCACGCAGAAGGAGTTGAATCTCAGGTAGAGGAGGTGGTTGGAGCTCGTAAAGGATTATGATATGAAGTTGCATTATCATCCAGGAAAGGCCAATGTCGTAGCAGACGCTTTGAGCTGCAAGAGTTATGCCAATACCCTCGTAAGCGGAGGATTACCGCAGGAGCTAGTAGACGATCTCAAGGAACTTCGGTTGGAGATAGTTCCAAGAGGTTTTGTTGCAACAATGGAGGTTCGGTCTACATTATTGGGAAAGATTCGAGAAGCTCAGAAGGATGACAAGGAAATTGTTGAGATAAAGGAGAAGATGAGCAAAGGAAAAGCCAAAGTTTTTTGTGAGGATGAGCACAAAACTTTATGGTTTGAGGATCGTGTTTATGTGCCCAATAATGCGGGGATCAGGAAGTTAATGCTTCAGGAGGCCCATGACTCACCATACTCGATTCACCCCAGAAACACCAAGATGTATTTGGATTTGAAGGAACGTTTCTGGTAGATAGGAATGAAGAAGGATATTGCCGAGTATGTAGTGGTATGCGATGTATGCCAGAGAGTGAAGGCAGATCATCAAAAGCCAGCAGGATTACTTCAGCCTATGCCAATACCCGAATGGAAGTGGGATAAACTTGGCATGGATTTCATCACCGGATTACCCAGGACCCGATCGGGATATGATTCAATCTGGGTAGTAGTTGATCGCTTGACCAAGGTAGCTCACTTTATCACCGTGAAAACAACATATACAAGCGCAAAGTTGGCCAAGATATATATGACCTGGATCGTATGTCTGCATGGAGTTCCCAGGACCATCGTATCAGATAGAGGAACATAGTCTACCTCGAAGTTTTGGAAACAGCTGCACCAGACTTTGGGTACTGATAACCCACAAGTATAGGGGATCGCAACAGTTTTCGAGGGTAGAGTATTCAACCCAAATTTATTGATTCGACACAAGGGGAGCCAAAGAATATTCTCAAGTATTAGCAGCTGAGTTGTCAATTCAACCACACCTGGAAACTTAGTATCTACAGCAAAGTATTTAGTACCAAAGTAATATGATAGTAGTGGTAAAGGTAGCAAAGGTAATGTTTTTGGTATTTTGTAGTGGTAAATAAGCGAAGAACAATATATGGAAAGCTTGTAGGCAATGGATTGGTGATGGAGAATTATGCCGGATGTGGTTCATCATGTAACGATCATAACCTAGGGTGACACATAACTAGCTCCAGTTCATCAATGTAATGTAGGCATGTATTCCGAATATAGTCATACATGCTTATGGAAAATAACTTGCATGACATCTTTGTCCTACCCTCCCATGGCAGCGGGGTCCTAACGGAAACTAAGGGATATTAAGGCCTCCTTTTAATAGAGTACCGGAACAAAGCATTAACACATAGTGAATACATGAACTCCTCAAACTACGGTCATCACCGGTAAGTATCCCGATTATTGTCACTTCGGGGTTAACAGATCATAACACATAATAGGTGACTATAGACTTGCAAGATAGGATCAAGAACTCTCATATATTGATGAAAACATAATAGGTTCAGATCTGAAATCATGGCACTCGGGCCCTTGTGACAAGCATTAAGCATAGCAAAGTCATAGCAACATCAATCTCAGAACATAGTGGATACTAGGGATCAAACCCTAACAAAACTAACTCGATTACATGATAGATCCCATCCAACCCATCATCGTCCAGCAAGCCTACGATGGAATTACTCACGCATGACAGTGAGCATCATGAAATTGGTGATGGAGGATGGTTGATGATGACGATGGCGAAGGATTCCCCTCTCCCGAGCCCCGATCGGACTCTATATCAGCCCTCCCGAGAGGTTTTAGGGCTTGGCGGTGCCTCCGTATCGTAAAACGCGATGAATCCTTCTCTCTGATTTCTTTCTCCCCGAAAGCAAATATATAGAGTTGGAGTTGAGGTTGGAGGAGCTCCAGGGGGCCCACAAGGTAGGGGGGCGCGCCCTCCACCCTCGTGGACAGGTGGTGGCCCCCCTGGCCTTCATCTTTTGCAAGGATTTTTTTATTATTTCCGAAAAGTTGTTCTGTGGAGTTTCAGTTCATTCCGAGAACTTTTGTTTCTGCACATAAATAACACCATGGTAATTCTGCTAAAAACAGCGTCAGTCCGGGTTAGTTCCATTCAAATCATGCAAGTTAGAGTCCAAAACAAGGGCAAAAGTGTTTGGAAAAGTAGATACGACGGAGACGTATGAACTCCTCCAAGCTTAAACCTTTGCTTGTCCTCAAGCAATTCAGTTGATAAACTGAAAGTGATAATGAAAAACTTTTACAAACTCTATTTTCTCTTGTTGTTGTAAATATGTAAAGCCAGCATTCAAGTTTTCAGAAAAGATTATGACTAACCACATTCACAATAACGCTTAGGTCTCAAGTTTACTCATATCAATGGCATAATCAACTAGCGAGCAATAATAATAAATCTAAAATGGCAACACTTTCTCAAAACAATCATAATATGATATAACAAGATTGTATCTTGCTAGCCCTTTCTAAGACCGCAAAACATAAATGCAGAGAACCTTTAAAGATCAAGGACTGACTAGACACAGTAATTCATGGTAAAAGAGATCCAGTCAAGTCATACTCAATGTAAACTAACAGTAATGAATGCAAATGACAACGGTGCTCTCCAACTGGTGCTTTTTAATAAGAGGATGATGACTCAACATGAAAGTAAATAGACAGGCCCTTCGCAGAGGGAAGCAGGGATTTGTAGAGGTGCCAGAGCTCGATTTTGAAATGGAGGTGAATAATATTTTGAGCGATATACTTTCATTGTCAACATAACAACCAAGAGATGGCGATATCTTCCATGCTACACACATTATAGGCGGTTCCCAAACAGAATGGTAAAGTTTATACTCCCCCTTCCACCAAAAAGCATCAATCCATGGCTTGCTCAAAACAACGAGTGCCTCCAACTAACAAGAGTCCTAGGGGGAGTTTTAGTTGCAATTATTTTGATTTGATTTGCATAAAGCATGGGACTGGGCATCCCAGTGACAAGCCACTTTCTCGTGAGTGATGAGCGGAGTCCACTCCTCTTGAGAATAACGCGCCTAATATGGAAGATACAGACAGCCCTAGTTGATACATGAGCTATTCGAGCATACAAAACAGGATATTTATTTGAAGGTTTAGAGTTTGGCACATACAAATTTACTTGGAACGGCAGGTAGATACTGTATATAGGTAGGTATGGTGGACTCATATGGAATAACTTTGGGGTTTATGGAGTTGGATGCACAAGCAGTATTCCCGCTTAGTACAGGTGAAGGCAAGTAAGAGACTGGGAAGCGACCAGCTGGAGAGCGACAACAGTCATGAACATGCATTAAAATAAATCAACATCGAATGCAAGCATGAGTAGGATATAATCCACCATGAACATAAATATCGTGAAGGCTATGTTGATTTTGTTTCAACTACATGCGTGAACATGCGCCAAGTCAAGTCACTTAAATCATTCAGAGGAGGATAATCAAGCATTTTAATAGCATGTTGGCGCGCAAGGTAAACCATTATAAGATCCTAGATAATCAAGCATGGCACAAGAACTATGATCTCTAGTTGTCATTGCAAACATGTTTATTCATAATAGGCTGAATCAGGAACGATGAGCTAATCATATTTTACAAAAACAAGAGAGGTCGAGTTCATACCAGCTTTTCTCATCTCAATAAGTTCATCATATAATCATCATTATTGTCTTTCACTTGCACGACCGAACGATGTGGATAATAATAATAGTGCACGTGCATTGGACTAAGCTGGAATCTGCAAGCATTCAATAAACAAGAGAAGACAAGGCAATATGGGCTCTTTTGTCAGATCAACAATAATGCATATAAGAGCTACTTCAACAATTTAATTATGGTCTTCTCCTATCGACCCATAAAGAAAAGAAAAGAAATAAAACTATTTACACGGGAGAGCTCCCAACAAGTAAAAGAAGAACAGGAAATCTTTTTGGGTTTTGTTTTTAATTACTACTACAAGCATGGAAAGTGAACTAATTAAAAGATACAACTATTTTTTTGGTTTTGCTTAAGGTTTATCAAACACACAAGAAGAAAGCATAAAAAGGGAAATAAACTAGTATGGATGATACAATGAAAAAGTATGAGCACCGACATGTGGCAATGAGTGTGTGAACATAAATGTAATGTCGGTGAGAAATACGTACTCCCCCAAGCTAAGGCTTTTGTCCTAAGTTGGTCTACGGCCACGGTTGGCCTGGCGGATATCCATAATAATAGTTGGGGTCGTACTGAGAAGAAGAAGACTCCGATTGCCACTGGTTGGCAATCATCTCCGGATCCCACTGCTAATTAGACTGTCATGGAGGATCAACTTGTGGTTCCGGCTCTGGCTCTATGGCTGATGTAGGGTTCCGATAGGTGTGCATAGCCTCTAACGGAACAAGGTACTGGCCTGCAGATAAATCAAACAAGGAAGGAGCAGGCAGGGTAATAGTCTTAGGATGATGTTTATCAAAGAACAATTTGTATTTAAGCTCTCCTTCCCTGTTCTTAACAATAAAATCATGTGCCACCATACTCTTATAATCTAAATAAACACGAGGCAGCGGTTTTTCTTCCTTCTCATAATGCCTAATAGGTATGTTAAAATGTGCAGCTAGGCGTGAAGCATAGATGCCCCCAAAGATGGGGCCCTTTATACGGTTCAGACTTAACCATTTAGCAATAATGCCGCCCATACTAACAGAGTTATCACTGAATAAAATATAAATAACACTAAGGTTTCCACAGTTTCCGCGACCAATTAAGCAACGACTAGCAAATAATGCAAAATAGCGTAAAACAGGAAAATGTATGCTAGTGATTCATGCATCGGAAACCTTCCTCGTTTCCCCTACAATGATGATATCAATAAACCCATCCACATCGCTGCGATGTGGTTCCTCTATCGTGCCCTTGAAAGGGACCAAACAAACATGACAAAAATCATAAAGTGACATCTCCTTATGCTCATCATATAAATAAAACACCACCGTAGGTGGTGAGCTCCTAGAATGGAAATGAAAGTTTTGCGCAAAGATATTTGTGAGTAGGAGATACTGATCGCGTTGGTCGTGGAGGAAAGTGGTGAGGCCTGCATTCTCAGCCAATTCATAAAAATCTTCATAAATCCCGGCTGCTCTCAAGAAATCTTGGGAAGGCCATTCACACGACCAAACCTCCGTGGTGCGAGGCAGATTATACTTGGGCTTCTGCGCCTTTTCCTTCGAGCTTCGGCTCGGTGAGCCCCTCAAAAGTCTCCTCATTATTTTCTGAAACATTCTAAAATTTTTAGTAACTTCAAAATAAAAGTAAACCAAACTCAATAATATTGATAGCAACTACTCCTACAAGTGCGTAGGGCCTATATCATGCATCAAAACTACTTTTGATCATATAAATTTGACATGCAAGCTCAAGAACAGGGTCACCTAAGCAGCAAGAATTTGCAATGAATAAAGCACTAGAACAAAAACTAATTGTACCAATGGAGGATTCACATACCAATGAACAATCTCCCCAAGCAGTTTTGTGAGAGGTGCTTTGAGCAAGGAGATCAAAAATGGTAGCAAAATGAGCTTGGACTCGGGTTTGAGCTAGATATTCGTGTTTGGGGGAGGAAGAAGGAGTGTGTGGGTGAAAGGATAAGTGGAGGAGGTCCACCGTGGGCCCATGAGATAGGGGGGCGCGCCTAGGGGGGTAGGGCGCGCCCTCCACCCTCGTGGCCAGGTGGATGACCCCCGTGTTGTGTTCTTAGTGCCAAATATTCTCAAATATTCCAGAAAAAATCATATTTAAATTTCCGGGCATTTGGAGAACTTTTATTTTTAGGGTATTTTTATATTGCATGGATAATCAGATAACAGACAGAAAAATACTATTTTTATTTTATTTAATATAAACAACAGAAAGTAAAAGGAGGGTACAGAAGGTTGTGCCTTCTAGTTTCATCCATCTCATGCTCATCAAAAGGAATCCACTAACAAGGTTGATCAAGTCTTGTTAACTAACTCATTCCGAATAACATGGAACCGGAGAAATTTCGAATAACACTATGTTACCTTAACGGGGATATGCACATCCCCAATAATAAAAATATCATATTTCTTCTTGACAGTAGGAAGAGGAAATTCAAAACCTCCAAATATAATCGATGGGATTTTTCCAATAGAGTTGACACTATGAACTTGAGGTTGTTTCCTCGGAAAGTGTACCGTATGCTCATTACTATTAACATGAAAAGTGACATTGCCTTTAGTGCAATGAATAACAGCCCCTGCAGTATTCAAAAAGGGTCTTCCAAGAATAATAGACATACTATCATCCTCGGGAATATCCAGGATAACAAAGTCTGTTAAAATAGTAACGTGTGCAACTACAACAGGCACATCCTCACAAATACCGACATGTATAGCAGTTGATTTATTATCCATTTGCAAAGATATCTCAGTAGGTGTCAACTTATTCAAATCAAGTCTACGATATAAAGTGAGAGGCATAACACTAACACCCGCTCCAAGATCACATAAAGCAGTTTTAACATAGTTTCTTTTAATGGAGCATGGTATAGTTGGTTCACCGGGATCTCCAAGTTTCTTTGGTATTCCACCCTTAAAAGTATAATTAGCAAGCATGGTGGAAATTTCAGCTTTCGGTATCTTTCTTTTATTAGTAACAATATCTTTCCTGTACTTAGCATAAGGATTCATTTTAAGCATATCAGTTAATCGCATACGCAAAAAGATAGGTCTAATCATTTCAGCAAAGCGCTCAAAATCCTCATCATCCTTTTTCTTGGATGGTTTGGGAGGAAAAGGCATAGGTTTCTGAACCCAAGGCTCTCTTTGCTTACCATGTTTCCTAGCAACAAAGTCTTTCTTATCATAACATTGATTCTTTCATCGTGGGTTATCAAGATCAACAGCAGGTTCAATTTCTACATCATTATCATTACTAGGTTGAGCATCATCATGAACATTATCATTAACATTATCACTAGACTCAGGTTCGTTACCAGATTGTGTTTCAGCATCAGAAATAGAAATATCATTTGGAGTCTCAGGTGTTTCAATAACAGGTTCACTAGAAGCATGCAAAGTCCTATCATTTTTTTCTTCCTTTTAGAAGGACTAGGTGCATCCACATTATTTCTCTAGAATCTTGCTCAATTCTCTTAGGGTGGCCTTCAGGATACAAAGGTTCCTGAGTCATTCTACCACCTCTAGTCATAACTCTAATAGCATTATCATTATCCTTACTATTCATTCATTGAGCAAATCATTTTGAGCTTTAAGTAATTGTTCTACTTGAGTGGTAACCATAGAAGCATGTTTACTAATAAGTTCAAGTTCACCTTTGACATTAGCCATATAATCACCCAAGTGTTCAAGCATATTTGAATTGTATTTCAACTGTCTACCAAAATAAGCATTAAAATCTTCTTGCTTAACCATAAATTTATCAAACTCATCTAAGCATGGGCCAGCAAACTTAGTAAATGGGATTTCAGCTTTATCATATCTAAATAGGGAATTTACCTTTACTACCTGTGTCGGGTTATCAAGACCATGAGTTTCTTCAATAGGTAAAGGATTAAGATCATATGTTTCTTCAACGGGCGGTAAATTAAGACCATGTATTTCTTCAATAGGAGGTAAATTCTTAACATCTTCAGCTTTAATACCTTTTTCTTTCATAGATTTCTTTGCCACTTGCATATCTTCAGGATTGAGAAATAGAATACCCCTCTTCTTCAGAGTTGGTTTAGGAATAGGCTCAGGAATTGGCCCCGGAGCTGGCTCAGGAAGTGTCCAATTATTTTCATTTATCAACATATTATTCAATAGAATTTTAGATTCATCCGGTGTTCTTTCCCTGAAAACAGAACCAGCACAACTATCCAGGTTATCTCTGGAGGCATCGGTTAGTCCATTATAAAAGATATCAAGTATTTCATTTTTCTTAAGAGGATGATCAGGAAAAGCATTGAGTAACTTGAGAAGCCTCCCCCAAGCATGTGGGAGACTCTCTTCTTCAATTTGCACAAAATTATATATATCCCTTAAAGCAGCTTGTTTCTTATGAGCAGGGAAATATTTAGCAGAGAAGTAATAAATCATATCCTAGGGACTACGCACACAACCAGGATCAAGAGAATTAAACCATATCTTAACATCACCCTTTAATGAGAACAGAAATATTTTAAGGATGTAAAAGTAACGAGTTCTCTCATCTTTAGTGAACAGGGTGGCTATATCATTTAATTTAGTAAGATGTGCCACAGCAGTTTCAGATTCATAGCCATGAAAAGGATCAGATTCAACCAAAGTAATTATATCAGGATCAATAGAGAATTCATAATCCTTATCAGTAACAAAGATAGGTGAAGTAGCAAAAGTAGGGTCAAGTTTCATTCTAGCATTAAGAGATTGCTGCTTCCATTTAGCTAATAACCTCTTGAGCTCGTATCTATCTTTGCAAGCTAAAATAGCTAAAGAAGATTCTTTATCAAAAACATAACCCTCAGGAATAACAGGTGAGTCTTCATCATCACTTTCATCAATATTATCAGATTCAATATTTTCATTCTCTCTAGCCCTAGCAAGTTGTTCATCAAGAAATTCACCAAGTGGCACAGTAGTATCAAGCATAGAAGTAGTTTCATCATAAGTATCATGTATAGCAGAAGTGGCATCATCAATAACATGCGACATATCAGAACGAATAGCAGAAGCAGGTTTAGGTGTTGCAAGCTTACTCAAAACAGAAGGTGAATCAAGTCCAGAGCTAGATGCCAGATCCTTACCTCCCCTCGTAGTTGAGGGATAAATCTTAGTTCTTGGATCTTTCAAGTTCTTCATAATGATAAGCAGATATAAATCCCAAGTGACTCAAAGAATAGAGCTATGCTCCCCGGCAACGGCGCCAGAAATTAGTCTTGATAACCCACAAGTATAGGGGATCGCAACAGTTTTCGAGGGTAGAGTATTCAACCAAAATTTATTGATTCGACACAAGGTGAGCCAAAGAATATTCTCAACTATTAGCAGCTAAGTTGTCAATTCAACCACACCTGGAAACTTAGTATCTGTAGCAAAGTATTTAGTAATAAAGTAATATGATAGTAGTGGTAACGGTAGCAAAAGTAATGTTTTTGGTATTTTGTAGTGGTGATAGCAATAGCAACAGAAAAGCAAATAAGCGAAGAACAATATATGGAAAGCTCACAGGCAATGGATCAGTGATGGAGAATTATGCCGGATGCGGTTCATCATGTAACGATCATAACCTAGGGTGACACAGAACTAGCTCCAGTTCATCAATGTAATGTAGTCATGTATTCCGAATATAGTCATACGTGCTTATGGAAAAGAACTTGCATGACATCTTTTGTCCTACCCTCCCGTGGCAGCGGGGTCCTAATGGAAACTAAGGGATATTAAGGCCTCTTTTAATAGAGTACCAGAACAAAGCATTAACACATAGTGAATAAATGAACTCCTCAAACTACGGTCATCACCGTTAAGTATCCCGATTATTGTCACTTCGGGGTTAACAGATCATAACACATAATAGGTGACTATAGACTTGCAATATAGGATCAAGAACTCTCATATATTGATGAAAACATAATAGGTTCATATCTGAAATCATGGCACTCGGGCCCTAATGACAAGCATTATGCATAGCAAAGTCAAAACAATATCAATCTCAGAACATAGTGGATACTAGGGATCAAACCCTAACAAAACTAACTCAATTACATGATAGATCCCATCCAACGCATAACCGTCTAGCAAGCCTACGATGGAATTACTCACGCACAGTGGTGAGCATCATGAAATTGGTGATGGAGGATGGTTGATGATGACGATGGCGACGGATTCCCCTCTCCGGAGCCCCGAACGGACTCCAGATCAGCCCTCCCTAGAGGTTTTAAGGCTTGGCGGCGGCTTCGTATCGTAAAACGCGATGAATCCTTCTCTCTGATTTTTTTTCTCCCCGAAACCAAATATATAGAGTTGGAGTTGAGGTCGGAGGAGCTCCAGGGGGCCCACGAGGTAGGGGGCGCGCCCCCACCCTCGTGGACAGGTGGTGGGCCCCCTGGCCTTCATCTTTTGCAAGGATTTTTTATTATTTCTGAAAATTTGTTCCGTGAAGTTTTAGGTCATTCCGAGAACTTTTGTTTCTGCACATAAATAACACCATGGTAATTCTGCTAAAAATAGCGTCAGTCCGGGTTAGTTCCATTCAAATCATGCAAGTTAGAGTCCAAAACAAGGGCAAAAGTGTTTGGAAAAGTAGATACGATGGAGACGTATCAGGTACTAGGCTAGAGATCAGTACAACCTTTCATCCATAGACCAATGGATAGACAGAGAGAGTCAATCAGATTCTAGAGGATATGTTGAGAGCTTGTGAGCTAGATTATGGATTTAGTTGGGAAGATAATTTACCCTATGTAGAGGTCTCATACAACAACAGTTATCTGGCAAGTTTGAAGGCCCCTTTTGAAGCTTTGTATGGAAGAAGGTGCAGGACACCGTTGATGTGGGATGAAGTTGGAGACCGCCAGTTGTTTGGACCAGATTTGATCAAAGAGTGTGAAGAGAGGGTTAAGTTGATTCGAGATAGATTAAAGGTATCTCAGTCCAGGCAGAAGAGTTATACCGATACTAAACGCTAGGAGGTAGTCTATGAAATTGGAGACAGAGCATATCTTCATGTGTCACTACTCTGAGGAGTTAAATGATTTGGAGTTAAAGGAAAGTTAGCCTCGAGATTTGTAGGACCATATCGAGTTTTGGAACGTATGGAAGAAGTTGCCTACAAGTTGGAGTTGCCCGATGGATTGTCTGGAGTTCATGATGTGTTTCACGTTTCCAAGTTGAAGAAGTGCCATGCAGAAATGGATGATATTCCTCTGAGAGATACAGTGCCCCTGGAAGCAATTCAGTTGGAGAGTGACCCAACTTACGAGGAGAAACCCGTCAGGATTCTCGAGTTTGCCAGCTGAGTTACACGCAACAAGGTTATCAAGTTTTGCAAAGTTCAATGGAACCATACCGAGGATGAAGCCACCTGTGAAAGAGAAGAAGACCTATGGAAAGACCACCCACACCTATTTTCTAGCCAACCCGAATCTCGAGGGCGAGATTCATCTTAAGGGGGTTGGTTTGTAACATCCCAATTTTCAATTTGGATGTTATACATAGGTCATCATATGTATATCATGTTTATTTGCATTTTGGTTGTGATCCTAGAAATCTTAAGCAACTCAAGGACCCAAGGAGAGAGTTGGAGGTTTCACATTTTCATTTTTGAATTTTTCTCAAATTTGAAAAGAGGATCAATTTGATTTTAATATTTTTCTCTCCAATTATTTCCAATATTAAGAGTGAAGATAATATGACTTCTCCAAAAGAAAGGAATAGTGGAGGCGAAATTTTAAAATCAAATTTATATTTTATTTGGATTTTATTTGAATTAGAAAAAATATGCATTTTTAAAAATTGCATCTTTAGGCCAGAAAAATTTCACCTTCTTCTAAATATTAGGTTGAGACGGTGAAAATTGTATATGGTATTTTTAGAATTTTTTTATATTTTATTAGGATTTTCTTCGGGCGAAATTTTATTTAAAAAAAAAGTTCATCGCCTGAATGGGCCGAAGGCCCAGCCGAGCAGGGCCGCAACCCACGTCGCCCCGTCGCCTTCCTCCCATGGCCGCCCCCTCGCCCAAGGTTGGCGCCGCCGCACGGATGCCGAGGGGAGTCCGAGTCGGGCTCCCATGGCCGTCCCCTCGCCCAAGGTTTGTGCCGCCCGCCCCCCTCCTTAAAAGTCGCGCCACCCCGCCACCTCCTCCCCACCCGACCCAGAGTCGCTGCCGCCAACTCGCCGCCGCGGCCGCCTGCCGCCCCCCGCTGCTGCGCGCCGCCGCCGCTTTGCCTCGCTGGTGCCGCCGGAGTTCCGCCGCCGGTGTTGACCGCCGTCGTCATGAACTGGTATAAAAACCATTCCGGTTTGCCGGTTCATTTTCGTTTTTTTCGGTTCTTCGGTTTAGATCGGTTTATTTTTAGGATTAGGGTTTTTCTCGATTTTTATATTCAAATCTAATTTGCGAACGTTCGTACGTTAATCCGCAGTAGCGAACAACGTTCGTTCGTTTGGTTCTGTTAGCGAATGTTCGTTCGATAGGTTTTTCTTTTATTTTATTTCGTCCAGGACCTATCCGCGAATACTTTTATCACAAATTAGTCCACGATCTTCAAACCTTCGCAACTTTTTGCTTGTTAGTCCAAATCCAGTGAAACTAACGCCAAAATCTTCGTCATGTTCCCATGTTTCCAAATAACCAACTTGGACATAATTTTTACAAATTAAAAATTTGGTTGCAAGCAGATTTGAATTCGAATTTCTTTTGATCGTAGTTTGAGTTTCGTTGCTCCGATTTGGTTGGTTCTTTTTGCAAATATAAGCTCTTCAGTTGAACTTTCAGTTTGGATCTTCTAACTTGAGTTTTACTCTTGCATCTTATGCTTGAGTGCTTATGTATGCTATTGTTTGTTCATGATAGAGTTTCCGGAGTGTGAAGCGTGCTACTACGAGTCACTAGGGTTTTCAGATCGTCAGCAAGGCAAGTAACACTTTGATCATATCCATTATTACCCAGTTTTATGCATTAGTTTCAATCCTCAAACATTGCATGAGTAGGATATGTTTAACATGTGGGTATTGGGAAGTAGTTGTTGAGGTAGTACCTATTTCCCTTTTATTCAAACCTTGGGAGTTACTACATTACGCTTATTATACTTTGCTATGCTATGCTTGTAGACGTGGTTTGGTTTGAGTGATTCATGACAATTGTGAGTATTATTATGAACTAAGGGTTTACTTAAGGTGCCTACTTTAGCACACATCTGGGTGGATTGGTTTGTGGGCACCTGGGGAAATCTAATGTTGTCCAACGGAGAATCCCGGGGTATCCATGTGATTTTTCCTATGGTTCGCCACCCAGGCTCAAAGGGATCATTATGTTATTCATGCTGGAAACTTCCATGTGCAGCCACAAGACAATATGGGCTCTGGCATAGTTGAGTAAGTTTTGGGAATCCTTTCCATGATGGGCTAGCAGATGTAGGGGATTGTAGGTGTACCGGCCTATCTATCGGTTAAGGGGACCTCTTCGGAAAGACTGTGTCTTGGTCATCCATTTCTCAAACACCATGTAGTGCGAGAAATACAACAAAGGAGATCGTGTCTTGTGGGGAAAAGTGCACAAACCTCTCCAGAGTGTACAAACTAATCATGGTTAGCCGTGTCCCCGGTTATCGACATCTTGAGTATCCAGTGCTTGAATTACTATGTTGATCTCATCACTTTACTTAATTAACTTGTTGGGTTAATGATTATTTAATTTGGGATTGAGATGGGGTTACCATTCTCAATGTTTTTCAACAAACTTTGTAGTTAAATAAAATATATCCCATTGTTGTACGAAAAACTGGCTTTT
Source organism: Triticum urartu (assembly GCF_056163025.1). Classification (NCBI taxonomy): domain Eukaryota; kingdom Viridiplantae; phylum Streptophyta; class Magnoliopsida; order Poales; family Poaceae; genus Triticum; species Triticum urartu. Next base: position 354,644,857 of record NC_141876.1, on the reverse strand, counting down.
CGCACAAATGATAACCATAGAGCTTCCACCAGCCATATATGCATATAGTTATAACTATTACTTGTTCATTGCTCTTTAGTGTTACCTTTCCAGCATATTCCATGTGCTGACCTACACAGGCTGCAACGTATTATGTTGCAGAGTTTTCAGACGAAGAGTAAGGTGCGCTAGGTCGTTGTCATGCACTCAGCTATGCCGTTGGAGTTGATGGACTCATTTACCCTCAAAGCTTCCGCTGTTATCTTATTTAGATGGCTTTCAGCCATATTATTGTAATAAGTACTCTATTTTGAGACATTCGATGTGATAAGTGTGTGACTGAACTCTGTTATAAATCCTAGAGTACTATGTGTGTCAGCATTACCGATCCAGGGATGACACTTATACACAGAGATTTGACCGTTTGAGTTTGGATCGCTATAGGGAGCATCCAATGGTGCAGACGTACGATCCGTGGGGTTTGGGTTCTGGCCAATCAGAATGCACGACTCAGATCGCGCGTGCAACGACGGGGGGGCATGGACCATGGTTTGGTAGGCACACGGATTTCGTGTGTGAACCGTGTGCTATTTGAAAACATTTTGTTGGGAGGGGCTATTTGAAAACATGTACATGTGTTGTCGAAAGGGATGAGAATCTCTGTTCGATCAAGGAGAATCCAACGGTGCAGACGTACGATTCGTGGGGTTTGGGTTCTGGCTAATCAGAATGCACGACTTAAATCACGCGTGTGGCAGAGGGGTGGGAGGGTGCATCGGCCACGGTTTAGTGGACACACGACTTTCGTGAGTGAACCATGTTCTCTTTGAAAACATTTACATTACCTAACATCATATTTTCATTCGAATGAAAACATGAGTTTATCGTTTTGCCTCCAATTTTGTAATACTTTGTGTCATGCATGGTAATTAATAAGTAACCTAAGATACTAACTTATGATACTATGCATGCGCGCATTACGGAGGTATTGCCGATCATATACTAGTATCATGCATATATACTCCCTCCTTTCCGGTTTATAGGCTTATCTCAAAATTTTAGTGTTTCCATTTTATAAGGCTCAATTTGGTTGTTCCCCATCACATGTCCAGATTCCATGGTGCATTAAATCATTGCATGCAAGTATTAAGATAAAGTTGCCCAATGCATGTACTTTATATATGCATGCATGTATTGCAATTAATACATTGGAAAACATAAATTTTTGAGGAAAACAAAAGCATTAATTGGGTGTTTTTTTCAAACTACAAAAATTATTCCACCACTCACCATCTACCTTGGTTGGTGAGATTTTTGAATTGAGCCCTACTCCCTCCTTTCCGGTTTATAGGGCTCAATTCAAAAATCTCACCAACCAAGGTAGATGGTCAGTGGTGGAATAATTTTTGTAGTTTGCAAAAGCACCTAATTAATGCTCTTGTTTTCCTCAAAAAATTATGTTTATGAATGCATTAATTGCAATGCATGCATGCATAAAGTACATGCGTTGGTCAATTTTCTCTTAATTCTTGCATGCAATGATTTAATGCACCTTGGAATCTGAACATGTGATGGGAAACAACCAAATTGAGCCTTATAAAGTGGAAAAACTAAAATTTTGAGATAAGCCCTATAAACTGGAAAGGAGGGAGTATAAGGCTGGTTGTAGTGGGGAGTATCATATATGTGTTAGTGTAGCTAGGATACTACTTCCGTAATGCATAGTATCATAAGTTAACATCTTAGGTTGCCTTACTAATTGTCATGCATCACACAAAGTAGCAGTACAACATTTAATATGACACGGTATCATGATATGATACCACATCCTCTCTTGTGTGCCACATCATCCAGAAAGTCTAGTTGGCATGCATGATACCGCTTATGATAATACCATTACAACTAGCCTAAACCGAAAAGGAGGGAGTATGATACTAGCCACAATGGAGAGTAGTACACTAGTAACATACACATATCCCTAGACTATATATGTTACTACCTTCATAATGCATAGTAACATAACTGTAGTGTCATGCAAAGCTTCATTTCTTAGGTTACAGACTCATATTGCATTGGGACATGTGATGCTATAGTAACTAGCTAAGTTACTGAAACTATCTCTCTCCTCATTAACTTATTGCCACATAAGCAAGTTTGCTGAGTTGGAGTCGGCGTTACTGCTGAAGTTACTCACACTGTGGCTACTCTGATACTAGCTAGTCGTCTAAATATACTAGCTACCTCACTAAGAGCATGGTTAAAATACAGCCAAGGGTCGGCTATAAGAAGTTTCCATTTCATATACAGCCAACCTCTTAGCGGGCATGTACAACAATAATTTTTATATACGTACTAGTTTATCAATAGTTGTCCCACATTACATCCTCACAAAGTGTCTTGGGTCTCGTGTTGCAGCTGGCTCTACTAACCAAGAGCCTGCTTCTCTTCTCTTTCCTCCAACTAATAAGCACATATATATTATTCTATTCCTTATAGCCAGAATACCCACAGTGGGAGTAACATAGGTAGTAACATCACACATATCTAGATAAAGTAGATGATGTGGCAAGCAATAAATGAAGAAATGTTGGAAAGTGGATATGTGTGAAGTTACTACCTATGTTACTCCCACTGTGGGTATAGTCTTACTATAGTATTTCCTCCATTTTTGTATACAAGGCCACAAATCCATATTACAAGTACCAAGGTAGAAACTAATGGTCATTTAAGTCAATGTTGCAAACTAGTATTTTCTCCTCGCTTGACGTAACATAGACTAGTAACATTCTATGTTACTACGTATTGTGGCTAGTCTTATGTCACTCTATTGTGTACTTACTTGCCATAATGCCTAGTGTCATAGAGTAGCTAGTATCATATGTAGTACTTTATTTATATTGTCATGCATGACACATAGTAGCATAACATTTATTATGATACGGTTTCATGATATGATACTTAACCCTCCCTTTCTTCATTTAATTAATTCTATGACAGCTCATCAAAATTGCCTAGTTGGCATGCATGATACTTGCTATGATACCCCCTTACTATCAGCCTAGCAAAGGTGTATAGATCATTTGTGCATCGCTTGTGAGTTTTCATCCGTTTGTTCGAGAAGCGGGGAGAAGCTTCAAACACTTCGACTGCGAGGTGCGGCCACTGGCGTAGGCCTAGTTGGTATTTTAATTACAGAAAATTCAGATGGAGTTTGGACATCATCAAAATCGATGTGTGCCTATGGCTTGCTCTCACGACCCCGTGGAAAAAAATGGTAAAGTTTGGCACGAATTTTGATGACCGCTCCTTCCAAACCGAAGCATCTCACATGAAGGGTCATGGTTTTCCAAAAGGAGACGTGTCAATTCAAACTCCTGTGCCCGGTGACTTCATCGTTTGGCCCCATAAAAATTTCCATGGTACGCAATAACCATTATACCACGGGTTTGATTTTCTGGCGCATTTCAGGTATGGTTAGCTGTATTTAAGACATTTTTTGAGATTAACGTGCATGTGCATAAAAATAAAATTACAACCGGAACTGCATGTGTTGTCGAAAGGGATGAGGATCGCCGTTCGATCTAGGATCATCCAACAGTGCAGACGTACGATCCATTGGGTTTGGGTTCTGGCCAATCAGAAAGCACGACTCAGATCATGGGCGGGGTGGCGGGGTTTGGTCGACACACGGCTTTCATCAACGAACCGTGTGCTATTCGCAAACCAGATTGCATATTTTTGTTCACACATACTGTAGTGAGATCGATTGAGTGTGCTACCTCTATGATATAATAATAATAATAATAAATAATAAATAATAATAATAATAACAACAACAAACAGTTCATATTCATTACCTGAGCTGACAGCATATCAATGTCAACATATTAACGATTCTTACATCAATAGAAAACTGGGCATAACTCACAAATTTAGTACACGCGATAGTTCTAAATTGAACGAATTAAGTTGCAGGGTAGGCTTAAAGACTAGTCTCACGGCTTAATTCCCATGTACATGGGGGAACTGGGATCATTAAGTTAACCCCGAATGAACTTGGTTTTTTTTGATGATTTTATGCTGCTCTACTGCACGGGTGCGTGATTCCTTGGTTGGCAACTCATCAAATTCATCGTACTTGTCCTCATCGGCAACATCGTCGACACCCGATACCCTTCTATTCCCATGCATCACTAAATGGTTGTTCTTATGCAAGGGGTCTTCAACAAAGAAAATCTGGGTAGCATCGCTGGCAAGAATGAACGGGTCCGCGTGATATGCCATCATTGTTCTATTAACACTGGTCTTCCCGTACTCATCAATCCTTACCTGACCAAGAGGGATCCATGCGCACCTGAATAATTCCACCTTAACTTTCACATAGTCAAGCTCCCAAATCTCTTTGATGGTTCCATAGTATACCCTTTTATCGGCTTCATTTACAGTCATGCATTCTATTCGAACAGAGTTGTTCTGATACGAGGTCTTCTTATCACGTTCCTCGGTGTAGAACGTGTATCCATTTATGTCATATGCTTGGTACGTCAACACCGTAGGTGATGGCTTTTGTGCCAACCACGTAGCAATGTTATCGATGGATCCTTGTGCCAAACGATTCTTCAGCCATTCGGCAAACTTCTTAGTGTGCTCCTTCATCTCCACTTCTGATGAAGGAACCATTGGTAAGAAGCTTTGGCGTATCTCCGCCAAGTGTTCTTCAACATAAGTGATGAGAACTGGGATGTTAAGTAGTACCGTCAAATGGGATTTCTCTGCCAATTCTTTGGGAGCAGCCATTTGCGTGCCAGCAAGGACTGGCTTACCTTTCAGCCTTCCCTCGTGGCGAGAGAGGGGCAAACCTATAGGTCTTTGTTTCATGTATTCGGTGCAAAACTCAACCACCTCCTCTGCGGTATAACCTTGTAGGATGCTTGCCTCTGGATGGTTTCGGTTCCGACAAAAGTCCTTTAGTATTCCCATGAACCGCTCGAAGGGATACATGTTGCAAAGAAACACAGGACCACAATACTTTATCTCATCGACAAGGTGCACAGTGAGATGAACCATGACATCAAAGAATGATGTTGGGAAAAACATCTCTAGGTTGGACAATATTATTGCAATATCATCTTTCATATGATCCAACTCTTCAGGATTTACAACTTTCTACCATAGTTGGTTGAAGAAATCACAGAGGTTAATGAGTGTGTTTGTTATATCTTTGTCCATCAGATTCCTGATGGCCACCGGGAGGATTTGTGTCAACATTACGTGGCGATCATGTGAATCAATGTGTCCCAACTTCATTTTACCTGAGCTCACATCCACGAGACTTCTGATGTTTGCACAGTAGGAAGAGGGTGTCTTAACTGACAACAAATAGGTGAAGAACTGTGTTGCTTCTTTTGTACTGAAATTGTAACTCTAGCGAGCTTTGATGAATTTGTCATCATCTTCTGCTTCACTCTTGCGTTGTGATTGATCAACAAGCATATCGAGCCGTGAACCGTCACCATCCTTTCTTTTACCTTTAATCTTGAGCAGAGTACCAAGGATGCTTTCACATACGTTCTTCTCTACATGCATGACATCGATGTAGTGACGTACAAGTAGAATCTCCCAGTAAGGTAATTTCTAGAACACCGATTTCTTCTTAAACACTTGATCATTGGGTGTTAATTTCATCGTCAAAGGGTGGTTCTTGCCGAGCACAACATTAATTTTTTTAGCCATGTTGTGGACCACCTCCCCTTCATAGGGTCTTGGGCCCTCAGCTGCCTCTGTCGTACCATCAAATTCAGCTTTCATCTTTCGGTATGGGTGATTTTTCCGTAAGAACCTACGATGATGCAAATACACTATTTTGCACGAGTTGGGAAGTCTTCTGCAAGTTGTCCTATCCATGCATGTGACACACCCTACATCTCCCCTTGTTTTCTGCCCCGATGTGTTGCCTAATGCCGGCATATCTTGAATGGTGTGCACCAGCATCGCATGTAGATCGAAAATCTCCTGTCTGTAAGCATCATAACATTTTACAGCATGCGCATCTATCCGCACTGTCAGCAGTTCTTCTACGAGTAGCTGAAAGTAAATGCCGATGTCATTTCCAGGTTGCTTCGGGCCTTGGATAATCATTGACATCATAATGTATTTTTTTCATACACAACCAAGGAGCTAGGTTATATATGCACAGAAGCACCAGCCATGTGCTGTGATTGGTGCTCATATCGCCAAAAGGATTCATCCTGTTAGTACACTCCCCGAGCCTTATACTTTTAGGATCCTTGGCAATTTTTTCAAACTTTTTGTCGATTAATTCCCACTAAGCCCCATCTTTTGGGTGCCTCGTAAACCTATCCTCAATTCACTCATCATGATGCCACCACAACCTCTTTGCTTCTCTAGGGTTTGGAAACAAACGCCTCAACCTTGAAATTAAAGGCAAGTACCAAACAACCTTGAACGGGATTCCTGTCTTGATCTCGTCGTCCAATTTATACTTGTCCTTTGCTCTCCTGCGCTTGTATCGTGCATGGTTGCATGTGGGACATGCACGATAATCTTTGTACTCACCAGATATAATATACAATCATTCACACAAGCGTGTATCTTCTATACTTCAAGTTCCAATGGGCAAACAATTTTCTTTGCTTCATTCGTGCTTCTAGGGACCACATTATCTTCCGGAAGAATTTCTTTCAAAAGACCTAACATCTCTGTGAAGCCCTTGTTTGATAGGCTGTTTGCTACTTTAAATCAGAGAAGTGCCAGGGTGCACTCAACCTGGAATATTTCTTTTTAGAATGTGGATACAATTCTTTCTTGGAGTCTGCATCAATGGTTGGCAGATCCTTGTACCCAATCATATCCTTTTCTGGGCCCTCAAAATCTGCAATCATAGCAGCAAAATCTGGCATATCAAGATCGTCGTCATCTGCGTGGACGTCTTGGTTTTCCAGTGGGAATTTCGGCTTTCCGGTGTTCCATTGGTAGCTTGACGCCTCTGCCCTGATGTTAGACTCAACATCCATGTGACACAGATCGGGTTTTGTTATCTCGCTGCCTTGGGTATCTTCATCCATGACCTCCTCTTCACCGTGTCTGGTCCAACGTGTATATCCATCCATGAATCCCCTAGAGACTAAGTGCATCTGGACATCTGCAACTTCATGTGACTCTATATTGGCACAATCAGTACATGGACACAGGATGTAATCCGCATCACCATTTCTTCTCTTTGTACTTTTAGCCAAATTCATGAACTCTGTCACGCCACTTATAAAATCTGCGGTTTTCTGATTCTTCATCCATCAAGACCGTTCCATCTAAAGCAGAAGAATTGTAATTAAAAACAAAACAACAACATCAATACACTAATTAACTACTGCCCGGAGATGCGTGCATAAATCAAAAGGTTTTATTTTAATAATTACCGAGGGCGCTCCATGTTGTTATCCAGACATGCAATGACAAAAATTAATGGCCAGTCAATTTACACGCAGAGTACTAGTACAACACTACACTTAGGAATTGAATACCTTAATTAAGCCATTCACAAAAATAATACCTTAATTAATTAGCCGCGCGACGACCTCCACCTAGCAGACAGACAAGCGCGATGCGGTGGTGCACCGAGACAGCAGGGTCGAGGAGCAAAGCTTAGTGCGGCTGCTGCCTGAAGTTCAACCTCCACTATCCCCCCATCGACCGCGATGGATGTGCTCGAATCACGCCGTCGTCGACCTTGGTGGTTGAGCTCCTCCTATCTCCCACCGCAGACCGAGGATTGACCTCCTATAACGCCACGACCACCCACTGACCGAGGATTGACCTCTTCTCAGGTAGCCACTGCCTAGGCCGCCACCGCCATCTCTATATGCAGAGCGTCTGTTTACACGGTATCTCACCGTAACTCAATTATATGGACATGGTAGTACATCACATATAGTTATGTAACGGCAACCATGTCTAACCTACGTTGTCTTCTCACACGGTTTGTTGCAAAAGGCATGTGTGATGTAATACCTAACAGAAACGACATGTACAAACAGTGTGCCGTATACAACATATATATAGTGCCATTAGTAGTTCCCGACCGTTAGCTTATGTCCAAAGTTTCCCCATTTCCCCCAAATCCATACATAGCCTCCAAATTCCCTCGCGTGGTGTTGACATTGGGGGAATGCGGACGAGTGGTGCTGATGGTTTCGGTGCAGCTGCTCCTGCTTGTATCGCCGCCACGACAGCGGTCGCCACGGAGCACTTCCCTAAGGTCATCAGAAGGCAGGTGTACTACGGATCCGAATCGTCCTGTCAGGTTCCAATCTATCCCGATCTTTTTTAGCATGTCCAAAGTATAGATCCTTGTAGAATGACCCCCCCTAGGAAAGTGATATGCTTCCAAATCCGGAGCTTGACTCCAGACTCCCGCAACATGAGTTCGACTCCGAGTTTTGCACCACCGAGAAGTACCAAAAGCTGAGTTGTGCGCACGGGCACACTCCCGCTCGACGTGTATGCACGGAGGGATTCGACATTGGCAGGCGGTTTCTCAGTTGCCCCTTAGAGGTTAGTGCTAATTAAGTTCATCATTTTACTTCAGTTAATGCCACCGCTCATCCAGAATACTATTTAACATTGGCAGGGATATGAGGCTTGTGCCTTTGTTAACTGGCTAGATGAAGAATGGCATGGCAGGGCTTGGAGTGTCATCACCAAGCTCGTAGAAGATAACGTAAAGCTAAAGATGAAACTGGCTGATCTGGAATGTACAATTAGTACAAAGAAGCAAGAAAAAATCAATCACATGCAATAGATGAAAGCAAGAGACAAGAAGGAACTAGCATGTGTAGTTGTGGTTGTCGCATTAGCCATGTTCCATGCACTGTTTGCAATGATGATTAGGTGTTTTGTTTCACAGTATTGCTAAAGCACATCTAAGTGTGCTCTATGTAATGCACGTCTAGGTCCTATGCCATTGATGTTACGCGAAGATTCATGCAGATATTTTTGTTTGTCTTTTTTCTTTTCCTTTCAAGTTTGATTATTATTGGCTTTATCAATAAGAAGAGCTCAATGTATTGCTTGCCAACTGTCCTACTCTGTTCGTACCGGCACCGGTGCATAATCCCAAAACTCATTCCTTGTTTTTGTCCTAAAAAAGGAAACCAGCCAAATAGCCAATAGGAGTCCTGCGCAACCCCATGAATTTGGAGCGACTGGTACATATAATTGTGGTTGATTATATCAGCGGTTAGATAATACGTCCACCATCTTCATCGTCCCCGGTAGGCCACGCTACACATTGGCACACACTCTGCAGCCATGTCGAGCAATAGCGAGGACGACAGTTTGGCCAGTAGTCTGGCGCCCGATGATAGTTCAACATCGAAATCATCCCGCTAGTCTTCCATGAGTGCGGCGTCGAAACTAGACCTTGATTATATCTAGTTCATGGAAGGGACGCCGCCTCCAGAGTCATCAGACGACAACCAGACAGACGAGGAGTTGTCGAGGGACGAACAAGAGGACGACGACAATGATGAGGAGGAATGGTCGAACGAGGAGGAGGAGGAGGACGACCACAACAACGATGATGACGACAGTGGCGGCGATGAAAAGCCAATGGTCAGCGGCAAGAAACGTCCTCACCAAGACAATGTCGCGGGGTCATCCAACAAGAACAACAAGAAGAAGAAACTAAATGAAGCAGACTGTATATATCTCTGTTTATCATGTCAATCTCATCGCAGACGGTTAGTAATATGTATTCGATAGAGATCTTCTACATTATCGCCAACAGGTTGGTTTGTTGAACTGTGTGCCCTGATGAGCACACAATTCACAAAAAAAGACTGTATGGGCTATCTATAATGATCGCACACAATTCTGATTACTGACTTGTTTGCTGGGTATCTCACACATATTGTTACGCCTAATCGTTTATGTTCACCTCACTCATCGCAAATGGTTCATCAGAGTGAACTGTATGCCGTATATCGCACACACCTTGATCTGGCTGCCCGTTTCTGTTGTTCTATCTCATCGCAAAAAATTCGTGCAGATCAACCGTGTGCCCCTCATCGCACACGCAACTATAATCTGAACTGTTTTTGATGTATCATTCATCGCAAATGTTCTGCATCATTTCTGACGGTTTTCATACAGCACGGTTTGCGATTATTGCTTCGCACACAGTTTCACAAAGGGTCTCTGATCATAGTGTCGCGTTGGCAGCATCCTGCAGTAGTGATTGTCAATTCATAAGATCACTTGGGGGCTTCCTGCTCATTGAGCATAGCTATGACTACCCTCTTAATCCGGCTTGCACTCCTTCTTACAAATAACATGGGGGCTTCTTGCTCACTGGGCATAGCTATGATTACCCTTTGATCCGACTTGTACACCTTGTTGCAAATTACTTGGGGGCATCTTTGCTCACATTGAATAGTTGCCAAAGAGAACTTGCTATAAATGAGAAGTTCAAACATAGGTAACGTGCCTTGATGGCTTATTAAAGGTCACTTGGGGGCTTCCTGTTCAATGAACATAGCTATATTTACCATTTTGATCGGCTTGGACGCCAGGTGTATTCACCAAAAATCCGGGTTATCCTGCCTTTGTATACCTGCCATTCCGACCAAGTAATCCTGCAATGACTCGTCGTACTCTTGACAGTCAATCTTATAAATACCCTGAACTTGTCAAGGTTAAAACTGTGATTGGTCATGTGAGGCCCGGCTTACAGGATTGAATTAAGGATTAACTCAGTGGCTATGCGGCCCTTGAAGAGCACTTGATATTGAGGCCTGGCAGCCTATGAAGGCCTTTGTTTTGTCTGATTTTGTTTTTTCTTTGAATATTTTTTGGGTCCATCTTTTGAGCCATGTTGGTATATGGTTTAAAAATGATTCAGGCCATGTAGCCCTGATCTTCATGACTCATATTTGAGTATATCCGGAGTTTTGATAACCCGGCCTGGCTTTGGATGATAAGTCGCGAGTATGTTTTGATTATGCACTTTGGGCGTTGTGCTCTAAGTCTTGGGGTTGTTACCCTTGCTGCCTATGGCGTGGTAAGCCGGCATTATGAATAAATAGCACATGTATGTTATTTACTTGTTCTATGAATATGTGAGGTTTTGATAACCCGCCCTGGTTATGGATTGTACAGTCACCATCAACTTTATATGGGACATTATGACCCGCCCTGGGGTAAACCGCCAAGGCACATGTTATCTGCTTGTGTGCAGGGAATATCTTAAGTATGTTCTGCATGATTGATGATATTATAAGCATAAGTGGCAGATCTTCAACATCGGACCGGCGGTTCAAAAGTGTTATGCAAATAAACATGCACGATGGCATGGAAGATCATTGTTTTCAACTAGCATATTATAAGGCATCATGTGATACATCTCCAACGTATCTATAATTTTTGATTGTTCCATGCTATTATATATTCTATTTTGGATGTTTAATGGGCTTATTTATACACTTTTATATTATTTTTTGGACTAACCTATTAACCGGAGGCCCAGCCCAAATTGCTGTTTTTTTGCCTATTTCAGTGTTTCGCAGAAAAAGAATATCAAACGGAGTCCAAATGGAATTAAACCTTCGGGAGCGTGATTTTTGGAACAAACATGATCCAGAGGACTTGGAGTGGACGTCAAGCAATCAATGAGGAAGCCACGAGGCAGGGGGCGCGCCTACCCCCTGGGGGTGCCCTCCGCCCTCGTTGTCCCCTCGTGGCTCCACCGACCTACTTCTTCCTCCTATATATACCTACATACCCTGAAAACATCAGAGGGCACCACGAAAACCTAATTAAACCGCCGCAACCTTCTGTACCCGTGAGATCCCATCTTGGCGCCTTTTCCAGCGCTCCGCCGGAGGGGGCATTGATCACGGAGGGCCACTACATCAACTCCTTGGCCCCTCCGATGATGTGTGAGTAGTTTACTTCAGACCTTCAGGTCCATAGTTATTAGCTAGATGGCTTCTTCTCTCTCTTTGGATCTCAATACAAAGTTCTCCTCGATCTTCTTAGAGATCTATTCGATATAACTCTTTTTGCGGTGTGTTTGTCGAGATCCGATGAATTGTGGGTTTATGATCAAGATTATCTATGAACAATATTTGAATCTTCTATAAATTCTTTTATGTATGATTAGTTATCTTTGTAGGTCTCTTTGAATTATCAGTTTGGTTTGACCTACTAGATTGACCTTTCTTGCAATAGGAGAAGTCCTTAGCTTTGGGTTCAATCTTGCGGTGCTCGATCCCAGTGACAGTAGGGGAAACGACACGTATTGTATTGTTTCCATCGAGGATAAAAAGATGGGGTTTATATCATATTGCATGAGTTTATCCCTCTACATCATGTCATCTTGCTTAAAGCATTACTCCGTTCTTATGAACTTAATACTCTAGATGCATGCTGGATAGCGGTCGATGTGTGGAGTAATAGTAGTAGATGTAGGCAGGAGTCGGTCTACTTGTCACAAACATGATGCCTATATACATGATCATACCTAGATATTCTCATAACTATGCTCAATTCTATCAATTGCTCGACAGTAATTTGTTTACCCACCGTAATACTTATGCTATCTTGAGAGAAGCCACTAGTGAAACCTATGGCCCCCGGGTCTATTTTCCATCATAAAAGTTTCCAATCTATTTTATTTTGCAATCTTTACTTTCAATTTATATCATAAAAATACCAAAAATATTTATCTTATTATTATTATCTCTATCAGATCTCACTCTTGCAAGTGGCCGTGAAGGGATTGACAACCCCTTTATCGCGTTGGTTGCGAGGTTCTTATTTGTTTGTGTAGGTATGAGGTGACTCATGTGTGGTCTCCTACAGGATTGATACATTGGTTCTCAAAAACTGTGGGAAATACTTACGTTGCTTTGCTGCATCACCCTTTCCTCTTCAAGGGAAAACCAATGCATGCTCAAGAGGTAGCAAGAAGGATTTTTGGCGCCGTTGCCCGGGAGATCTACGCCAAGTCAAGACATAGCAAGTACCCATCACAAACTCTTATCCCTCGCATTACATTATTTGCCATTTCCTCTCGTTTTCCTCTCCCCCACATCACCCTTGCCGTTTTATTCGCCCTCTTTCCCGTTCGCCTCTTTTTCCTTCCTTCCTTCTGTGTGCTCATTATTTTTGCAATTTGTTGCCTTCATGTCTGAAACTGGGGAGGTTATCGTTGATAAGGATAATAATATGGAAAACTTTGATGCTATTGATGATCCTCTTAAAAATCCTACTATTTTACACACTAAAAGGTTTCGTATTGGTAGCGGTAATATTATTGGGAAGGGAGTTATTCAAGATTTCTTTACTTGTGCTGGTGCTTTGCCCACCATGAGCGGGTCTATTCTTCATAAAACTAGTAGTCTCACGGATGCTATATCTTTGCTCATAGTTGAACTTGAAAGACAATTTTTACATATGCATCCTTCCATACAAAGGATTTTCCTAGAATTTTCTAATATTGAGCATTCTTTTGTTAAGCGAGTAGCGACCATCTTTTTAGCTCATGAGTTCAGATTTGTAATAAAGGAGGCCAATGAAATTTTTGTGCATTATAGGGTGGATGCCGGCCGTCCTCCCATAGAAGCAATCCTTTTTTATCAAGAAGATATTATGCGTTTACGATCCTTGGATCATGTTGCTTTTAATGAAATCCTTAGAAAAAAGGTTGCTACCGATGTTCTTATTGATAGGATCTCTGAATTTAATGATAATTTTGCTATCCAGAATAATGGGTTGGGTTTTTCCCTTGAACAAAGACTCATGACTTTTTTCCAAAAGAATGCTTATGATGAATTGGTTGTGCAATATGACGGGCCAAAGGAGGAACCAATACCTCCCGAGCTTGATCTTGGGGACTTTTGTCCCATTAAATTTAGCCCTTTTGATTACTTTTGCTTTCCACAAAGAAAACTTGCTGCTGAACGTAGGGAGTATGAGATGAGTTTTCGTGATTTACCTTATCATTATCATGGCAATACCTAGATCTATCCTCGCTTTTATGCCTAGCTAGGGGCGTTAAACGATAGCGCTTGTTGGGAGGAAACCCAATTTTATTTTTATTCCTTGCTTTTTGTTCCTGTTTAGTAATAAATAATTTATCTAGCCTCTGTTTTGGTTGCGTTTTTTGTGTTTAATTAGTGTTTGTGCCAAGTAGAACCGTTAGGAAGACTTCGGGAAAGTCTTTTTGATCATGCTGTAAAAAACAGAAACTTTAGCGCTCACGAGAATTGCTGCCATTTTCTACTGGAGAGTGCTATTTAGTTAATTCTTTTTGCAGATGATTAACAGATAAATTCCTCACGTCCAGAAATTTATTTTAGATTTCTGGGGTTCCAGAATTTTCTTTTTATACAGATTACTACAGACTGTTCTGTTTTTGACAGATTCTGTTTTTCGTGTGTTGTTTGCTTAGTTTGATGAATCTATGGCTAGTAATGGAGTTTATAAACCATAGAAATGTTGGAATACAGTAGGTTTAACACCAATATAAATGAAGAATGAGTTCATTACGGTACCTTGAAGTGGTGTTTTGTTTTCTTTCGCTAACGGAGCTCACGAGATTTTCTGTTAAGTTTTGCGTTGTGAAGTTTTCATGTTTTGGGTAAAGATTTGATGGATTATGGAACAAGGAGTGACATGAGACTAAGCTTGGGTATGCCCAAGGCACGCCAAGGTAAAATCCAAGGACACCAAAAAGCCTAAGCTTGGGGATGCCTCGGAAGGCATCCCCTCTTTTGTCTTCTTTCATCGGTGACTTTAGTTGGAGCTATATTTTTATTCACCACATGATATGTGTTTTGCATGGAGCGTCTTGTATGATTTGAGTCTTTGATTTTTAGTTTACCACAATCATCCTTGCTTTACACACCTTTTGAGAGAGAGACACATGATTCGAAATTTGTTAGAATACTCTATGTGCTTCACTTATATATTTTGAGCTATATAGTTTTTTCTCTAGTGCTTCACTTATATCTTTTAGAGCACGATGGTGGTTTTATTTTATAGAAATACTTGATCTCTCATGCTTCACTTATATTATTTTGAGAGTCCTTTAGAACAGCACGGTAATTTGCTTTTAGGCATAATAAAAAAAATCATATAAGTGCATTGAATACTATGAGAAGTTTGATACTTGATAATTGTTTTGAGATATGGAGATGGTGATATTAGAGTCATGCTAGTTGAGTAGTTGTGAATTTGAGAAATACTTGTGTTGAAGTTTGTGATTCCATAGCATGCACGTATGGTGAACCATTATGTGATGAAGTCGGAGCATGATTTATTTATTGATTGTCTTCCTTATGAGTGGTGGGCGGGGACGAGCGATGGTCTTTTCCTACCAATCTATCCCCCTAGGAGCATGCGCGTAGTACTTTGTTTTGATAACTAATATATTTTTGCAATAAGTATGTGAGTTCTTTTTGACTAATGTTGAGTCCATGGATTATACGCACTCTCACCCTTCCACATTTGCTAGCCTATCTATTACCGCGCACTTTTCAGCGGTATCATACACCCACCATATACCTTCCTCCAAACAGCCACCATACCTACCTATTATAACATTTCCATAGCCATTCCGAGATATATTGCCATGCAACTTTCCACCGTTCCGTTTGTTATGACACGCTTCATCATTGTCATATTTACATGCATGATCATGTAGTTGACATCTTATTTGTGGCAAAGCCACCTTTCATAATTTTTTCATACATGTCACTCTTGATTCATTGCATATCCTGGTACACCGCCGGAGGCATTCACATAGAGTCATATGTTGTTCTAAGTATTGAGTTGTAATTCTTGAGTTGTAAGTAAAAAGAAGTGTGATGATCATCATTATTAGAGCATTGTCCCAGTGAGGAAAGGATGATGGAGACTATGATTCCCCCACAAGTTGGGATGAGACTCCGTACGAAAAAAAAGAGGCCAAAAAAAGAAAGAAAGAAGGCCCAAATAAAAAAATGATAGAAGGGACAATATTACTATCCTTTTTCCACACTTGTGCTTCAAAGTAGCACCATGATCTTCATGATAGAGAGTCTCCTACGTTGTCACTTTCGTAAACTAGTGGTAATTTTACATTATAGAACTTGTCTTGTATATTCCAATGATGGGCTTCCTCAAATTGCCCTAGGTCTTCGTGAGCAACCAAGTTGGATGCACACCCACTTAGTTTATTTTGTTGAGCTTTCATACACTTATAGCTCTAGTGCATCCGTTGCATGGAAATCCCTACTCACTCACATTGATATCTATTGATGGGAATCTCCATAGCCCGTTGATACGCCTAGTTGATGTGAGACTATCTTCTCCTTTTTGTCTTCTCCACAACCACCATTCCATTCCACCTATAGTGTTATGTCCATGGCTCACGCTCATGTATTGCGTGAAAGTTGAAAAAGTTTGATAACATCAAAAGTATGAAACAATTGCTTGGCTTGTCATCGGGGTTGTGCATGATTTAATATTTTGTGTGATGAAGATAGAGCATAGCCAGACTATATGATTTTGTAGGGATAACTTTCTTTGGCCATGTTATTTTGTGAAGACATGATTGCTTAGTTAGTATGCTTGAAGTATTATTATTTTTATGTCAATATTAAACTTTTATCTTGAATCTTTCGGATCTGAACATTCATGCCACAATAAAGAAAATTACATTGAGAAATATGTTAGGAAGCATTCCACATCAAAAATTCTGTTTTTTTCATTTACCTACTCGAGGACGAGCAGGAATTAAGCTTGGGGATGCTTGATACGTCTCCAACGTATCTATAATTTTTTATTGTTCCATGCTATTATATATTCTGTTTTGGATGTTTAATGGGCTTATTTATACACTTTTATATTATTTTTGGGACTAACCTATTAACCGGAGGCCCAACCCAAATTGATGTTTTTTTGCCTATTTCAGTGTTTCGCAGAAAAAGAATATCAAATGGAGTCCAAACAGAATGAAACCTTCAGTAGCGTGATTTTTGGAACAAACGTGATCCAGAGGACTTGGAGTGGACGTCAAGCAACCAACGAGGAAGCCATAAGGCAGGGGGCACGCCTACCCCCTGGGCATGCCTTCCTCCGATTTAATATTTTGTGTGATGAAGATAGAGCATAGCCAGACTATATGATTTTGTAGGGATAACTTTCTTTGGCCATGTTATTTTGTGAAGACATGATTGCTTAGTTAGTATGCTTGAAGTATTATTATTTTTATGTCAATATTAAACTTTTATCTTGAATCTTTCGGATCTGAACATTCATGCCACAATAAAGAAAATTACATTGAGAAATATGTTAGGAAGCATTCCACATCAAAAATTCTGTTTTTTTCATTTACCTACTCGAGGACGAGCAGGAATTAAGCTTGGGGATGCTTGATACGTCTCCAACGTATCTATAATTTTTTATTGTTCCATGCTATTATATATTCTATTTTGGATGTTTAATGGGCTTATTTATACACTTTTATATTATTTTTGGGACTAACCTATTAACCGGAGGCCCAACCCAAATTGATGTTTTTTGCCTATTTCAGTGTTTTGAAGAAAAAGAATATCAAATGGAGTCCAAACAGAATGAAACCTTCGGGAGCGTGATTTTTGGAACAAACGTGATCCAGAGGACTTGGAGTGGACGTCAAGCAACCAACGAGGAAGCCATAAGGCAGGAGGCACGCCTACCCCCTGGGCATGCCTTCCACCCTCGTGGGCCCCTCATGGATCCACCGACCTACTTCTTCCTCCTATATATACGTACGTGCCCTGAAAACATCAGAGGGCACCACGAAAACCTAATTCCACCACCGCAACCTTCTGTACCTGTGAGATCCCATCTTGCGGCCTTTTCCGGCGCTCCGCCGGAGGGGGCATTGATCATGGAGGGCCTCCACATCAACTCCATGTCCCCTCCGATGATGTGTGAGTAGTTTACTTTAGACCTTCGGGTCCATAGTTATTAGCTAGATGGCTTCTTCTCTCTCTTTGGATCTCAATAAAAAGTTCTCCTCGATCTTCTTGGAGATCTATTCGATGTAACTCTTTTTGCGGTGTGTTTGTCGAGATCCGATGAATTATGGGTTTATGATCAAGATTATCTATGAACAATATTTGAATCTTCTCTGAATTCTTTTATTTATGATTGGTTATCTTTGCAAGTCTCTTCGAATTATCAGTTTGGTTTGACCTACTATATTGATGTTTCTTGCAATAGGAGAAGTGCTTAGCTTTGGTTTCAATCTTGCGGTGCTCGATCCCAGTGACAGTAGGGGAAACGACACGTATTGTATTGTTGCCAGCGAGGATAAAAAGATGGGGTATATATCATATTGCATGAGTTTATCCCTCTACATCATGTCATCTTGCTTAAAGCATTACTCCGTTCTTATGAACTTAATACTCTAGATGCATGCTGGATAGCGGTCGATGTGTGGAGTAATAGTAGTAGATACAGGCAGGAGTCAGTGTACTTGTCACGACGTGATGCCTATATACATGATCATACCTAGATAATCTCATAACTATGCTCAATTCTATCAATTGCTCGACAATAATTTGTTTACCTACCGTAATACTTATGCTATCTTGAGAGAAGCCACTAGTGAAACCTATGGCCCCAGGGTCTATTTTTTTGACCATGAACAGTAGGAAAGGCTCCTACTGTGTTAATATATAAAAATAAAGGGCACTGTACAGGGGTGAGTATTTACATGGGGGGGATGGATGCTTGATCACTTTGGATCAAGAAGAAATGTAGCTAAATAAGATTTAAGGCCTAGGGTGGGAGTTTACAAAGTTGAGTACAAAGGACTTGTAGTCCTCTTTGACCCTGTGTTGAAGGAGCTAAAAGTCTTTCTTGAATCTGCCTAACCAGGAGCTGAAGGAAGGATCTACAGCTCTGAAGTGCTTGTTGTTTCTTTCTTTCTAGATACTCCACGCTGCCACAAAAAATTTCTCAAGTAGCATAGGTGTAGGGTGGGAGGTTTCCTGATCTTCAATGGCTTGCAGGCGCCCATAAAAAGGTTCCCAGTTTATGTCCAGAGCGTGCCAACAGTGTTTACTGAAGCTGCAAGTGAAGGTCATGTGCTCAACTGTTTCTTCGATGTTGAGTCCACAAAGTAGACAGTTATGATCATCTCCTATGTTGTAGTGATGTCTCTTGAGCATATTACGGGTGTTGAGCCTATCATTGAGTAAAAACCAAGCAAAAACTTTCAGCTTCATTGTGCATTTAGATCTCCAGAGCCATCGGAAGACTTGATGAGACTGAATCACCCTGAAGAAGAAACTGTAATAATCCGTGGATTTAAAAGTAGTTTTGCCCCAAATGCGTGCCAAACATCCGACGTGGCAGTGTTTACTTTCAATTTATTTTCCATCATACAAGTTTCCAATCTATTTTATTTTGCAATCTTTACTTTCGATTTGTATCATAAAAATACCAAAAATATTTATCTTATTATTATTATCTCCATTAGATCTCACTCTTGCAAGTGGCCGTGAAGGGATTGACAAACCCTTTATCGCGTTGGTTGCGAGGTTCTTGTTTGTTTGTGTAGGTACGAGGTGACTCGTGCGTGGTCTCCTACTGGATTGATACCTTTGTTCTCAAAAACAGAGGGAAATACTTACGCTGCTTTGCTGCATCACCCTTTCCTCTTCAAGGGAAAACCAATGCATGGTCAAGAGGTAGCATCATGTGGCCCAAAAGAATAAGTGTTTTGAGACACACAACATCCCAGTGTTGTGTCTAGTAAACTAGCTCAAGGGTCAAGACTCCTGGTCTTGGCAGGTTGAGGCTTCTGGGTCATCCTGCACAGGCTCTTCTTCTTCATGCATTGTCTGGAAGTTAGGCGATGACCAATTGATCCCAGTCAAAGCTTTGAAAACAGCTTCTTCGTCTATAAGCGTTGACGGGTCAATGTCAGGAGAGAAGGTGTGCTTACGTGTTGGTGGGATAAGGTCCATGGCCTCATGAACCGGTGCCTTCACTTTTCCATTTTCAGCATCATAAACCAGATGATATTTGGAGAGATCAATTTCCTCAGCCAATTTTCTTGCCCAAGGACGCATCTCTCTTGCTATTTTGTGAAGTCATCAGCGCTAAAGGGAGACCCATCCTCTTTTAAACTGGGACAGCCGGTTGCTATCTCTACCGGGTCAAGTTCAGCTTGCCACGCCTTTTCCCAGCTCAAAGCAGTGATGGCACCGGCTCTGGTGGCTGATCGCTTTAATTATTGCACCCTTTGTGGTAGCACAAATAGCCTCTCCAGCACTTCCTTGATGAGGGAAGGTGCTTGCTTCTTATGCAAGGCAACAGAAATAGCCCGTTGAGCACCAGTGTACAACTGCTCCACAAGGGCATATACAGCTTTCAGCTTTATGCGCATATCATCACCCAACTTGGAGCTTCTAGAACCTGCATTAGCAAAGAAATTTATAAACTGGTTCCATGGTTGATCAATATTTATGATGAAAGAGTGAAGTACAATATTACTTACCAAAGATGGCTGCAGTCATGCTGTTGATTTGATATTTTAAGCCGGACAACTCATCGGTTACCATCTTAAGGGCATCTTTGGCGTCTTGTGCTCTTTTCAATAGAGCTGCCTTCTCGGTCTCCCAGCCGGTTCTCTCAGTGATGGAGTCCTTTTTCAGTTTTTCAACATTTTCCAATGCGGTCTTCAGCTTTGATTTGGCCTTTGAAGTCTCTGATTTCTGGGTTTGAATGTTTTTCCTCGGATCATTGACATGGGATTCCTTCATATTTAGTTCAGCCTGCAACATGAACAAGATAGGAATCGTTATGATCATCTTATTTGAAGTCCCAAGCACAATACAAGTATTTTACTTGGCACTTGGGGGCTAATGCATATTGCTCTTTCTTGAAGACAAATCTTTCATCACCCGACTTAGCCATGTTGATTAAAGCCGGCTCATGGAGGCTACATATTTGGATTTTGTTCATAATTATGGTGATAAGTCCCAGCTTAGCCATGCTTACTAAGCCTGCCCTTGGGTGCTACAGGTGAAAACTTGAGCACTATTATTTGAAGTCCTAGCTTAACTTCTAATTTTAAGACGGCCCTTGGGAGCTATATATGTGAAATTGAGAAACTACACTATTAAAGTCCTAGCTTTAACTATTTAGCATAAGCCGGCCCTTGGGGCCTACTTGTGTTGATTCTGCGGTTCTCACATTCTATGACATGGATATCAAGGTCAACAAGGATATTTAAAGTCTACAACATATTCAAGTTTATCACATACATTAGACTTGGCGGCCGACAGATATATATTTGTATGAGATGAGTTTTTTTTCCTTACCTCAAAACGTTCTTTCATGAGATTAACCAAGCCGGCTTCAAAGTCACGGCTGGTGTGGAGGCGGTTCAAGTAACCTGCGTGAAGCTCCTCGGTGTTGAATTGAGCGTAGCTCTCCAGATCCAATTTTCACTTGCCTTTGTCAATAGCGGAGAATTCCTCTTCGGCATTGTTCTTTGACAACATGGTGGGGTTACCTGGTGCTGTGAAAGCCGTCCGAGTAACTATGACATCTTCGATTTCTTGAACCGGCTGAGCGGGGTTGGGCAGCTTAGCATTCTGTGGATCAATGTTGATGGGGTCCATGGTGACAGGGTGATCTTCTAGTGGCGGGTCATCCATGGCTACTTCTGAAGCTTGAGG
Source organism: Triticum urartu (assembly GCF_056163025.1). Classification (NCBI taxonomy): domain Eukaryota; kingdom Viridiplantae; phylum Streptophyta; class Magnoliopsida; order Poales; family Poaceae; genus Triticum; species Triticum urartu. Next base: position 354,623,135 of record NC_141876.1, on the reverse strand, counting down.
CGAAGATTCAGACGTTGTATGCTTTTCCGAGTCAGCCACCTTGGGATCTACGGACAGTTTATTAACCGTCAGCTTCGTGCTGGGTTTTTCCATGGCACTGAAAGTAAAACATATGATGAGATTAATATAGCAATTGAGTAAGGTGTTAAAGCAAGCAGGCTTAAGTGTTCTTACCCAGGAACAGTCTTGAACAAAGGAACTTGAGTCCCAGTGGAATCACCTGATGATGAGTGAGAGGTTCCCTGATAGTTTGAATCAGAAGGATTAAGAGGTTGTCGAAAAAGACCCACCTTGGGAAGTGCCAAGTTAGAAATATGTGAAACCTCTGAACGGTGCTTGCGTGGAACCGGCGTGTTGGGTAAGACGGAAGAGAGAACCCCACCGTCGTTGTTCTAGGTTGGGCGGCGAGCTTCATGCTGCTGCTTCTTCAAAAGAAAGTTGGGATCCAGATAAGCAAAAGGGTGAGAAAACCTTACTTTCCGGCTCGCTTGTCAAACTTTCTGTCTTGGCAAATGTTTTGAGCCAAAGGAGAGAATAATTACCTCTTCACCATCTGCGTGGCTACCTTCCGCGTCATCCTGATATTGATCATTGTCAATAATATGTACAAAAAATGAGCCAAGGGAGTCAAGTTCTACCTCCGACTCATCATCATCCGAGTTAAATAACTCGGAGGGGTTGGTCTTCTTCCTGGCAAGCTTTTTTGGAGCCTTATTCTTTGTCTGGACCTTCTTGGCCGGTTTATCTTGCAATTTCCTGTTCTAGAAAGGAGAGTCGGCCTTCAGAAGGTCAAAATAAGAATAAGAAAGTAGATTGACAGTTAATGAGTTAATGAAAATTGCTCCAAAATACTTACGACTGGCGGCTTGTTGAGGGTACAAAAGGGGTTGAGCCCCGTCTTGCTGCAAGTGGCCAAGCTTTCGTTCAGTAATGTCTTGACCATCTTGTTGAGGCTCTCTTCGTCCAGTTGCACTTGGCTATTGCGTTGTGGATCTTTGATGTCACAGGTATACTCACACATCAAGCCGGACCGGTGGCTTAAGGGCAAGATTCTCCAGGCGACCCGGCAGCAGACTAGATCAACTCCAGTTAAGCCATTTGCCATTAAGGCTCTGATTTTTTCAAATATGGTCATATATTTGGCCTGTTCTGCTGTGTTGGTCCAATAGGGGAGGGGTTGCGTGTTGCTAAGCCGGCTCTCATGATAACCCGGCAAGGGATTTCACCCTTTGAAGATGTGTCTTGGCAATAAAACCAAGTCTGGTTCCTGTCATTGGGGTGACTGGGAAGTGTAGCGGCTGGGAAAGTAGCTTCTTTGTGAGGGAGTCCTGGATTAAGGGGTCCTCGGACATCCGGACTATGGTACGTGGGCCAGACTGATGGACCGTGAAGATGCAAGACCGAAGACTCCCACCCATGTCCGGATGGGACTCTCCTTGGTGTGGAAGGCAAGCTTGGCATCCCAATAAGAAGATTCCTTTCTCTGTAACTGACTTTGTACAACCCTGGTCCCCTCCCGTGTCTATATAAACCAGAGGGTTTAGTCCGTAGAGATAGAGAATAATCATAATCAGATAGGCTAGACTTCTAGGGTTTTAGCCATTACGATCTCGTGGTAGATCAACTCTTGTAACCCCCATACTCATCAATATTAATCTAGCTGGACATAGGGTTTTACCTCCAGCGAGAGGACCCAAACGTAGGAAAACATTGTGTTCCCTGTCTCCTGTTACCATCAACCTCAGGCGCACAGTTCGGGACCCCCTACCCGAGATCCGCCGGTTTTGACATCGACATCGGTGCTTTCATTGAGAGTTCCGCTGTGCCGTCGCCAAGAGGTTCGATGGCCCCGTCAATCATCCACAACAACATGTTCCAAGGAGAAACCTTTATCCCCGGACAAATCTTTGTGTTCAGCGGCTTCGCACTGCGGGCCAACTTGCTTGGCCATCTAGAGCAGATCAATAGCTACACCCGTAGCCATCAGGTCAGATTTGGAAGCTTGAACTACGTCGCGGACATCCGCGGAGACTTGATCTTCGACGTATTCGAGACCGAGGAAGTAACCGCTCCCTGTCACCACGATGAACATGGCATAAATCTGTCATCGAACTACACCCAGGAGAAAGAACTTGCAGCTGCTCCAGCTCTAGATCCGGAACAGGTCACGCCATCCGAGGACGGGAGGCTCCACCCCGCCACGGAGGCAGCAGACTCAGCGGCGTTGGAGCCACACACAGACCCAACCTCAAGTGAGACCTGTGTTGCCAGAACCTCGGACACGTTTCCGGCTACATGTTCCAAAGCATGTGCGTCCACGCACAACGAGCATGATCGGGCATCGATCGTTGAATTCAGCTCTGAGGACATCTTCCGGCACTCGCCTTTAGGCGATGTGCTAAACTCATTAAAAACACTCTCCTTAGCAGGGGATTCACAATCAAATTATATCCGGTTTGAACCGGAGGCTGATGAAGAATTTCGCTTCTCACCCCCCGCCCACTTAATAGCCACTATCAAAGACTCAACTGACATGCTCGATTACAGCTCTGACAACATCGACACCGACACAGGAGAAGATAACACTCCGAACGATGCCGAAGACAATGAAAACCCCGTTGATGCAACTTCCGAATAAGATGAACGGGAAGACGGGCAAGTTAGCCCTGATGAAGAGGCCATGCACAAAGACTCGGAGGACTGTAGTTACCTTCCGCTCTCCGAGGATGAGGCGAGCCTCGGCACCGAGGATTTTATCGTGCCTCGGGAACCTCTCGAGCAGGAGCGCTTCAAACGCCAGCTAATAGCCACTGCAAGGAGCCTGAAAAAGAAACAACAGCAGCTTCAAGCTGATCAAGATCTGCTGAATGATAGATGGACTAATGTCCTGGCAGCCGAAGAATATGGCCTCAAGAACCTAGCCAAAAGTTACCCGAAACACAAACTGCTACCTCGGGTCGATGACGAGGAATTGGAGCCCATACCATCATTGCACAATGCGGCTGACCGACGAGCACGTGGTCGGGATAAAGCGGCAACTCAAGCCGAACATAAAACGGCTCGGGGACACACATATGACCTACGGCAGGACTCGGACGGTAGAGCAGTGTAACACCCACGATGCGGCTATATCTCCCACGTGTCGAGGCACGACTTAGAGGCATAACCACATTATGGTTTTGTCGGAAGAGGGGTAATCTTCACACAATCCCATGTACTGAATAAGAAAGGGGTAAAGAGTTGGCTTACAATCGCCACTTCACACAATACATAAATAATCCATACATCATCCAAATACACTCAAAGACCGACTACGGCCAAATCTGAATAAAAAGGAAGATAAACCCCAAATGCTAGATCCCCGATCGTCCCAACTGGGCACCACTACTGATCAACCGGAAAAGATACGTAACAACGAACAAGAACTTCATTGAGCTCCCACTTGAGCTCGCTTGCGCCACCTGCACTGGTATCATCGGCACCTGCAACTATTTGGAAGTATCCGTGAGTCACGAGGACTCAACGATCTCACACCCGCCAGATCAAGACTATTTAAGCTTATGGGTAGGACAAGGTAGTGAGGTGGAGCTGCAGCAAACACTAAGCATATATGGTGGCTAACATACGCAAATAAGAGCGAGAAAAGAAGCAACGCAGCGGTCGAGAAGCTAGAAGTGATCAAGAAGTGATCCTGAAACTACTTACGTTCAAGCATAACATAAGACTGTGTTTAGTTTCCGGACTCCGCCGAAAAGAGACCATCACGGCTACACATGTGGTTGATGTATTTTAATTAAATCAAAGTGTCAAGTTCTCTACAATCGGATATTAAAAAATTCCCATCTGCCACATAACCGCGGGCACGGCTCTCGAAAGTTTAAACCATGCTGGAGTGTCCCGACTTAGCACATCACAAGCTCTCACGGTCATCGAAGGATATTCCTTCTACCGTAAAGACCCAATCAGTCTCGGAATCCCGGTTACAAGACATTTCGACAATGGTAAAACAAGACCAACAAAGCCACCCGATGTGCCGACAATCCCGATAGGAGTCGCACGTATCTCGTTCTGAGGGCAACACCGGATGAGACAAGCTATGAGTAAAAACCAGCCCTCGAGTGTCCCTGAGGTGGCCCCACAGGCGGCTCGGTTCAGACCAACACTTAGAGAAGCACTGGCTCAGGGGAAGGGGGTCAAAATAAAGATGACCCTCGGGTCTGCAGAACCCAAGGGGAGGTTATAGGTTGTTAGGCAAATGGTAAAACCAAGGTGGGCCTTGCTGGAGGAGTTTTATTCAAAGCAAACTGTCAAGGGGTTCCCATAACACCCATCCGCGTAAGGAACGCAAAATCAAGGAACATAACACCGGTATGACGGAAACTAGGGCGGCAGGAGCGGAACAAAACACCAGGCATAAGGCCGAGCCTTCCGCCCTTTACCAAGTATTGTGATATCCCAACATATCCATGTTCCAACATGGAACAAACTTCAGCTTCACCTACAACTAGCAATACTATAAGAGGGGCTGAGCAAAAGCGGTAACATAGCCAAACAACGGTTTGCTAGGAAGGTGGGTTAGAGGTTTGACATGGCCATATGGGAGGCATGATATAACAAGTGGTAGGTAGCGCGACATAGCGATAGAACGAACAACTAGCAAGCAAAGATAGAAGTGATTTTGAGGGTATGGTCATCTTGCCTGAGATCCCGCAAGGAAGAAGAATGAGTTCATGAAGAAGACAAACGGACGTAGTCGAACGGATCCTCACAAACGCGACGTTACCGGAACTAACAAGAAGAAGCAACACCAAAAATGAGCAAACAACATGGTAAACACACAAGCATAAACATGGCATTATGCACAACCAAGTATGATGCATGTCCGGTTTAATGAGGCATGGCATGGCGAAGTGCAACACACAACACTACAAGTTAAGTGGATCTCAATATGCAACGAGTTGCATATTGACGAAACTTCACAAAATTATTTAGTTTGCTCTTGTTTAGGCTACTCAATAATATTAAATGTTGTTAAACATGACGAGAGGTGAAACATATATAAAACTACCTACTTAGGCAAGTTTAAATGAGGCCGGCAATATCAAACAACAATTCCGGTAAATCCTCATGTGCATTAGCAATTTAATGCAACAACACTTTCAAACATTTTAAATGTTATTATCATGATGCCGATGACAAGTGCAAGTTTATGCAATTTTATGAAAATGCTGACATGAGCATATTATGAAGCATTTGGCCACCATGGCGGAAACTAAAGGGGTGCCACGGCAACGACAACTGAAATGGTGCCACGCAACATTCCGGTTCCAACAACTCATTGAGATATCGGTGTAAAAGAAGCAAGTGTGCGGGACATGCTAGAGATAGAGGGGTGATCCCGGTTACCGGGTGTCCCACATGACGGTGGCAAGGAAATGAGGAACATGCAAGGATCAATTCATGCATGGTGCAAACACGGGCATCTCTTACAACACATCACAAGCATTGGTCCATGGGCGGTCGTCTCGACGTTATACCTTTGAAGCATGCATTTTCGGAGCGGTTCGAGTTGGTGCGAAGTAGAGGAACTAGACATTCTCGGAACGGTCATGGAAGTAGTGGTACATGTCTCGCAGAGGGACTTGATGAATCCGAGTAACTTGGGGTCGACGGTAGTCGTTCACGTTCATAGTCGCACAAGTTTCCGTAGATGTTTAGGGTCATGGTGAGGAACTCGGTGTTTCGGTGCGGTGTAGGGGTACATGTCGATAGTCATTGTGGTACTTGGCGTTTCGTTCAGTACTCGTCCGAGCATCCGTGTGGTCTTGCCGGTGATGTACTTGGCAAATCCACATAGTCGTACATCGGTAGTGGAGGAACTTGACGCATCCAAACGAAGCAACACAAAGGCCTTGGGTCTTGGTGGTCAACGAAGGGAGGCGGGCGGCGAAGCAGCAGCAACGTGCCAGCACTGTACAGCCACGATGGGCACCATGGCCGTGCGGAGGAGGGCCCTGGCACGAGACCAGCAGCGGGAACGTGCGTGCAGGAAGGCGGTTGGATGCAGGGCAGCGACGGGACTTGGCGCGGGTGTGACAATGCAAAGGAAGCGCGCGACGGACGTTGCTGTTCATGTGCTTCGAGCAGAGGCGACGCCATCGCGGAGGAAGGGCTCGGTTCCTGCCAAGGTCACGGAAGGGCGGGACATGGCGGTAGTAAGGCGACAACGCCGGGTAGCAGCGAAGGAGCGTGCGCGACGAGGGAGGCGGGGCGCGTGCAGCAGAGTAGCGGCAGTGCACGTCCCTGGCTGAGGTCGAGTGGAGGAAGGAGAGGCCGGCGTGGTCGCGCGCGGCAGCTGGCTTGCCGGCGGCGGGGATGAGGTGCAGGAGAGGAGAGGGCCTGCGAGCAGGAGGAGGTGGCTGAGGCGGAGGAGCTCGAGTGCAGAGGCGGTGCTCGCCGGAGGCGGGGAGGCAGCAGCGAGGCGGCGGCGGAGCAGGGGAGGGAGGCGAAGGTGCTGGCAGCGGGGAAGTTTGGCGCTCGACTGCACGCTCTCTCTCTCTCTCTGGCGGCGGAACAAGGAAGAGAGGGATCGGGACGAGAGAGAGATCGAGAGGAGTGGGTTCGTGGCTAGGGTTAGGAGGGATGGATGGGCCTGTTGGATGGGCCAAACGGGCTCAGCTAATTGTGGGCTAAAGTGCAAAGAAAGGAAAAAAACAATGAAGGGGAGTTGGGCCAAGGGAGGCCTAGTCGGTCAGGCCTAAGAGGTCGGCTGGGCTGGCTCCTCTCTCCTCTCTTCTCTTATTTTTCATAGCAGAAAAAAAATGCAAGGAAAGAAAAAGGAGTGAAGAAAAGGTTAAAGAGTTTGGACATGGGATTATTTTCTCGGACTCACAAAAATATGCTTGTTCCGAGAAAATAGAAAAGGTCATGATTGAAAGATGTAAAGTCCAACTCATTTGAATTTAATTCAAATGGGTTTGAAGTAGAACTTGGTAAAAGGAAGGTCCAAAAATGTTCGGATTTTTGGTGGAGCTCCGGAATATGATGAAAGAATATATGGCAAGCTTGGAGACCAAGAATTAAGATAACAAATGCATTGGGATATTTTGCAAGTGTGTTATGGTGAATTCCAAATTAATGAAATATTTAATATAGCTCCCTAATATTGGGAGGATATGTTATAAAGAGCAATCACCATGTGAGTCCCCTCGGTTTAAATAGATCAAAAGATCTATTTAATTTATTTAGTGAGTTTTAGTTAGCTTTGAGAAAATGATGGCATGATGACATGATGCAATGCAAAATATGCAAAGAGGAATGCAACAAGCAAAACAAATCACATGACGAATCTCAAAAACTCAGGAAGGCATCTGGAGCGCCGGTCTCGGGGCGTCAGAACACTCCACCACTACAAGAGGATCTCGTCCTGAGATCTAGGATGGCACCGGGGGAAACAGAAGAGGAAGGGGAAAAGGTAAAACTAAGTTGCTTCTTTTGACAAATGAGTGAAACCAAAGAACCTTGAGAGGTTGAACAAATTGAAAGAAAGAATACAACAATGATGAACAAAGTTGAAAACACTACATTAGAAAAGAGTAACAAGGAACATTACTAGAACCTAATAGGTTGAAAGACATAAGAAAAGGGTTGCAATGGACAAGAAGTACATGCAAGCACTCCGGTTGAAACAAGATGTACAAGGAATGATAAAGATCAATTACGACAACACTCTAGTTAGAAATGGAAGGCAATAATATGAACTTGGGAAAAAGAAAGCACTTGGATGAGACTCCGGTTAGAAGAGGAGTGATAGACACAACACTCCGGTTAAAACAAGATAGAGAAGGAATAAGAATGATATAATTTGGACAGCACTCCGACTGAAAGGAGAAGGAAAACTTGATAAGTTGCAAAGAACTTGAAAGGGGGGCATGGCACTCCAGTTAAATGGATAATCACGAAAAGAACCCTATCCTGACAATTCGAGATGACGAGTGAAGAGAGCAACATCACAATGACTGAGAAAGAAAGAATAGAAGCTAGATCATTGAAATAAAAGAATCGAGAATAAAATGCCAACTTCTGCGACAAATGAGCTTGGAAAGCACCCTTCCGAGAAGGTTATAACGGAGTTGTTGGAAAACCAACAACGAAACAAATAAGCTTGTAGTGGGCTTATGGAAAACATCTCAAAATTATGAGGTGAATTTCTGCCACTAACGGAAACAATAGATTGGATTGATATCAACAAGGAGACTACAAACTTATTTCACCGGGAGGATAAATGAAGATCTTGGGTCATTTATGAGCACCATAGATAGCAACAATCCTTAGGGAAGGCTTTAGGTGAAATATAACCCACGATAATTTCAATGAAGAGATTGATGGGTTGCAAAGGCTCTCATGAACGAATTGAAAATGATGGTTTAAAATATGTCATTCCGGACAACTTGTGAATCATGAAACGCAAAGCAATTGTCAAAAATGACATAAGACCACCTCAAAAGATAAGGTAGAATGAATTGTACTTCGGAATGCAAGATGAAGAATACTTGAGATCCTCTAAAAAGAATCTCGATGAACACTTCGAGAAGGAATTAAGTCCTTGATGAACCACCATGTAGAGCCTCCATGAAGAACTCCGGTAATAAAAGGTTGATAAAACAGAAGAGAAGTTGAGAACACAAGGTGAAGCCTTGCCATGATTTAGATGGAGCTACGAAATGTGAAGACTTTGAACCCCGGACAAGAAATATGAAAAACTTGAAACCGAGAATTTTGATGAACCTTCGGAATAAGGAATTGAATTTTACCCGATGAAAACAAGAATAAGAATTACATTATGCTTATCCTTCATCAATTAAATTGATGACACACAATGGATTTGGCATACTACTCATTATCATTGAAAAGGATTAAGATAGATATAGCACAAACTAGAGAAGGTCTTCAACAAACCACCGGTTGGATTGAAACAACAAATAAATTAAATATGAGAACATAGGAAGAGGAGTCTCGAACGAACCACCATAAGAACTTGAAACACACGAAGGAAAAAGCACGCATCACGAGGAAGAATTGGAAAACAAGCGAAGTTACTTGAGGGAAATTAGATACAAGAGAACGAAGAGATCACTAACTGACTAGAGAATACTTCAACGATGCACCGGTAAGATTTGGAGAACGATAGCTACACGCTGAGAATGAATAATTCTGAGACGATGGGCTCCAGAGAATCAAACTGAAAAGACTCATGAATTGCTCCGGATGGGTGAAAAGAATTCTCACAATTGAAAACAATTATGAGAGGATGGCATTAAGCTAGAACGATGAATCTTTGGAATAACGGGTAATGATTTAAGAGGAACTCTTCTTCGGTCTTCAAAATTTGATAATGACGACGAGAAATACCACCATGAATTGTTGAGGCACTCCGGAATGAAAATTAGAAAGGTTGAACCAACGATGAAAAGAATTTGAAAGCGATCTTGGAGAAGTCATCTGACTGATGATAATTCATTCTTACGTCAAACTTTGAAAAGATTTTTGAGAATAGCTCCGGAAAAATTAGAAGAGTCGGGTAAGATCTTGGGAAAAGATGTGTGGGTTAGGGCCCACTCAAAAGAAACACCTTCGAACGATTTAAAAGAGAGATTTCGCCGGTTGAATTAAATGGCTTGAATGAGATAACAACCTCGAAATAGGTTGAACGGATCTTGAATGAAAAGACGAGCCTTCTGAGATATCAACAACACTCCAGAACAAATGAATAGCGAGAAGTGAATGATTAAGAGGTGCACCAGCATGAGAAAGCATTTGAAACAAGGAAAAGGGATGTGATCAACACCAAAATATTGCATTGAATCCACCAGAGAGAAAAAATGAGAACGAAGAATGTTGAACTTGAAGCTCGTGAGCATCTCCATGAGAAATCACCGGTAAAGAACATTGAAGGAAAGGAATGAAGAAAGTTCACATGAATAAAATGGATACTTGTTTAAGATATATGAGTCCTTGAAGAAAAGGGTGGGTGGGTGGGAAATCAAAAGGCAACTTGGGTAAATGGAATAAACACCGTTGAGAAAACTTAGAATTGATCTCGCGAATGTTGAAATGATCAGATCCACTTGAAGAGAAACACGCAGGTTGGAAAAGAATTAACATGACAACCTCGATGATCAAGAAGGATTGGTATTCACATTGAAGTATGAGAAAACCTCTTAGGAAAAGGTATGGAATCAACACTTGACATTGAAGCAACTTGAATACCACAACTCAAAACAAAACAAAGGATTTGAATTGCAGAATAAGCCGGAAACAAACATATGATAGATCCCATATCGTATCATGTGTCTGTTGGAAAGATATTCTATGAGCTACTTGAATTACCACCTAAAAAATCCCGAAACTTTCTAGTTATGCAATCAGGTGTTGGGGATACAGGGGAAGCATAATATTTCACCCAAACTAACAATCCCTACATCCAGCTGTATCCATCCTTCAACACATAACCAAGAAACCTTCGGAAATCATGTACCTCAACCTTCGAAAAGCATCCGTTATACAAATTATGGCAATACTCCCGAGCTCCCGCCCCAGTATTGGGTGGCGTCGAGGTTATCTCACCAACAACTGCATAAAAGAGATTTTCGATGTCGGCGAACTCAGGTATTCCAGAACTGCAACTATAAAATTGTGACGACAACACCTCGAAGCTCAACTCCCCGGGACACTGCCACAACCCCTAAATGTCAGGAAGCACCAAGAACAATGTTCTCATCAGAAGACTATCAGAACGATTCCAAGATACCCGCGTGATCGTAATATTTTTTGTGAAATTTGAGGAGAGAAAAGTCAAAACTTCTACGTCAGGAGGCCTCACCAGAGTGACAAAGGGACTGAGGAGTAAAAAGAATCCTACTCTCCGATATATATGATCCTAAGACTCAAAACATTTTGTTCTAGACTCGACAACGTCAGCGATTCGATCAAGCAGGGGGCTCCTAAGTCGGGGATGGATCTGATTAACAACTTGTAACACCCACGATGCGGCTATATCTGCCACGTGTCGAGGCACGACTTAGAGGCATAACCGCATTGTGGTTTTGTCGCAAGAGGGGTAATCTTCAGACAACCCCATGTACTGAATAAGAAAGGGGTAAAGAGTTGGTTTACAATCGCCACTTCACACAATACATAAATAATTCATACATCATCCAAATACACTCAATGACCGACTACGGCCAAATCTGAATAAAAAGTTAGATAAACCCCAAATGCTAGATCCCTGATCGTCCCAACTGGGCACCACTACTGATCAACCGGAAAAGACACATAACAATGAAGAAGATCTTCATCGAGCTCCCACTTAAGCTTGTGCCACCTGCACTGGTATCATCGGCACCTGCATCTTTTTGGAAGTATCCGTGAGTCACGAGGAGTCAACAATCTCACACCCGCGAGATCAAGACCATTGAAGCTTACGTGTAGGAGAAGGTAGTGAGGTGGAGTTGCAGCAAACACTAAGCATACATGGTGGCTAACATACGCAAATAAGAGCGAGAAGAGAAGAAACGCAACGGCCGAGAAGCTAGAAGTGATCAAGAAGTGATCCTAAAAGTACTTACGTTCAAGCAAAACACAAGACCGTGTTCACTTCCCGGACTGCGCTGAAAAGAGACCATCACGGCTACACACGCGGTTGATGTATTTTAATTAAGTCAAAGTGTCAAGTTCTCTACAATCGGATATTAACAAATTCCCATCTGCCACATAACCGTGGGCATGGCTCTCGAAAGTTTAAACCCTGCAGGGGTGTCCCAGCTTAGCCCATCACAAGCTCTCACTGTCAATGAAGGATATTCCTTCTCCCAGAAAGACCCGATCAGTCTCGGAATCCCGGTTACAAGACATTTCGATAATGGTAAAACAAGACCAGAAAATCCACCCGATGTGCCGACAATCCTGACAGGAGTCGTACGTATCTCGTTCTCAGGGAACACTATGAGACAAGCTACGAGTAAAAACTAGCCCTCGTGTTTGCCCGAGGTGACCCCGCAGGCGGCTCGGTTCGGACCAACACTTAGAGAAGCACTGGCCCGGGGGGGTGTTAAAATAAAGATGACCCTCGGGTCTGTAGAACCCAAGGGAAAGTTATAGGTTGTTAGGAAAATGGTAAAACCAAGGTTGGGCCTTGCTGGAGGAGTTTTATTCAAAGCGAACTGTTAAGGGGTTCCCCTAACACCCAGCCGCATAAGGAACACAAAATCAAGGAACATAAAACCGGTATGACGGAAACTAGGGCGGCAGGAGTGGAGCAAAACACCAGGCATAAGGCCGAGCCTTCCACCCTATACCAAGTATATAGATGCATTAATTAAATAAGAGATATTGTGATATCCCAACATATCCATGTTCCAACATGGAACAAACTTTAGCTTCACATGCAACTAGCGACGCTATATAAGGGGCTGAACAATAGTGCTAACATAGCCAAACAATGGTTTGCTAGGAAGGTGGGTTAGAGGCTTGACATGGCATTATGGGAGGCATGATATAACAAGTGGTAGGTAGCGCGACATAGTGATAGAATAAACAACTATCAAGCAAAGATAGAAGTGATTTCGAGGGTATCGTCATCTTGCCTGGGATCCCGCAAGGAAGAAGAACGAGTCCATGAAGAAGACAAACAGACATAGTCGAACGGATCCTCACAAACGCGACGTTACCAGAACTAACAAGAAGAAGCAACACCGGAAAGGAGCAAACAACATGGTAAACACACAAGCATAAACATGGCATGAAGCACAACCAAGTATGATGCATGTCCAGTTTATGCATGGCAAAGTGCAACACACAACACTACAAGTTAAGTGGAGCTCAATATGCAACGAGTTGCACATTGATGAAACTTCACAATATTTATTTAGTTCGCTCTTGTGTAGGCTACTCAACAATATTAAATGTTGTTAAACATGACAAGAGGTGAAACATATATAAAACTACCTATTTAGGCAAGTTTAAATGAGGCCGGAAATATCAAACAACAATTCTGGTAAATCCTCATGTGCATTAGCAATTTAATGCAACAACACTTTCAAGAATTTTAAATGTTATTATCATGATGCGGATGACATGTGCAAGTTTATGCAATTTTATGAAAATGTCGACATGAGCGTATTATGAAGCAGTTGTCCACCATGGCGGAAACGAAAGGGGTGCCACGGCAACGACAACGGAAATGGTGCCACACAACATTCCGATTCCGACAACTCATTGAGACATCGGTGCAAAAGAAGCAAGTGTGCGGGACATTCTAGAGATAGAGGGGTGATCCCCATTACCAGGTGTCCCACATGACGGTGGCAAGGAAACGAGGAACGTGCAAGGATCAATTCGAGCATGGTGCAAACACAGGCATCTCATACAACACATCACAAGTATTCGTCCACGGGCGTTCGTCTCGACGTTATACCATTGAGCGTGCATTTTTGGAGCGGTTCGAGTTGGTGCGACGTAGAGGAAGTAGACGTTCTCGGAAAGGTCATGGAAGTAGTGGTACATGTCTCGGAGAGTGACTTGACGAATCCGAGTAACTTGGGGTCGACGGTAGTCGTTCACGTTCATAGTCGCACAAGTTTCCGTAGATGTTCGGGGTCACGGCGAGGAACTCGGCGTTTCGTTGCGGTGTAGGGGTACATGTCGATGGTCGTCGTGGTACTTGGTGTTTCGTTCAATACTCGTTTGAGCATCCATGTGGTCTTGCCAGTGGTGTACTTGGCGAATCCACATAGTCGTACACGGGTAGTGGAGGAACTTGACGCATCCAAACGAAGCAACACAAAAGGCCTTGGGTCTTGGTGGTCAACGAAGGGAGGCGGGCGACGAAGCAACAGCAATGTGCCAGCACTGTACAACCATGACGGGCACCATGGCCGTGAGGAGGAAGGCCCTAGCACGAGACCAGCAGCGGGAACGCGCGTGCAGGAAGGCGGTTGGATGCAGGGCGATGACGGGACTTGGCGCGAGCGTTACAATGCAAAGGAAGCACGCGGCAGATGTCAGATCACGGGTTCCGGCAAACCATTGAGGTTCGAACACTGGGGTGCGCGCGAAGGTTTTCTCCCTATCGATCCACGCCCTAGCTCTTTAAGATCTCGCAGATGAACTCAACGAGCTCACAACACAGAAAGACAGAAGATTTATACTGGTTCAGGCCACTGTTCTGGTGTAATACCCTACTCCAGTGTGGTGGTGGTGGATTGCCTCTTGGGCTAATTAAGAACAGTCACAAGAGGGAGAACAGCCTCCTGAGGTTGAGGTGTTCTTGTGATTGGTGGACTTGTGATGAGGTCGATCCTCACTTGTCTCTCCTCCCCATGTCCTCTCTCTTCCATCCTCTCTTTTTTATTTTCTATCCCCTTTCACTGTGGTGGCTAGTTCTACTTATATAGGCCCTAGTCCTCTCCCCAAATATTGATCGGGAAGGGAGCTAACAACGGACGATTCAAAAGGGGATAGTTGTACAAGTTATCCTAACAAAAGGTGGTCTTCTCCTGCCAAAGGCTCTGTTGGTGACGCCGTCTTGGGCTCCATGGTGACATCCGTCCAGCCGTCCTTCTGGTCTTGGTCGCGTTGCACCAATATGGAAACCTTTTCCTGATGCCTAGGTACTCCGTGCCAGCGCTTGCCCCCTTCGCACCAAAGAGGAAACAAGGACACTGCGTGCGCTAGCGCCCACCTGGTCTCGATCATCATGGCTCACGTCATGAGGACCTCGCGAGGTTTGCCTTGCCTTGATCTCTCCGCCCCTCGCGAGCCTTCCTGGCAAGGTCGCTCCTGAGGAGGTCTTGCGTCCTCCGCCTCGCAAGGCTTGGCCCCTCGCGAGGGTCTTCAATGCCTTGTTGATGAAGATGGGCCATACAGACCTGCCAACCAGCCATGCCGTGGGCCGCAGGCAGGCATGTCTGGGGACCCCCATTCCCAGGACACCGACAGTAGCCCCCGGGCCCAAGGCGTGCTAGGGCTTGGCTTCGAGGCCAAGCCAGAGGGTCAAGCACTGAGCGCCGCGGCCCCCCAAAGCCTGTGGCCTCAGTTGACGCGTGCGGTTGATTGGACGTGGGTGTCTCCGCTTCCCCATGCTGCCTCGGCAACTGCCTGACTTGACAAGTCCTTGCGACATGCAAGGGAAGCCATCATTACCTGTGATCGTGGGGTGCTGGTTGGCCTGCTCCTACTATAAATTGGGACGGGGGCAGAGTCCCCATCGCCCATCTCTTCCCATTCCACTCGCTCCTTCTTCCTCCGCTCCACTTCCAGCAACAGCTTCAATGGCACCGATCCGTAGGTTTTCTGCTGAAGGGAAGGGAAAGGTTCCTCTTGACGTGCCGGCGCTGTCCCGCCGAAGAAGAGACGGGCATCAGCGCGCGCACCGCGGCCAAGGTCGCTGCGCCCAGGCGACGAGTGTTGTCGCTCCTGGAGTCCACGCTGCGGACTCCGCACGCGAGCTCCTGTTGTGGGCGGCGATTCCCCCAAGCTCCTGAAACCGCTTCCCGCATTTCTTCTCCAACGTGATGCCACCGAGGGGGCCTCTGGAGCTCTGGTTGCAGCATGCTGACTGCGATGCTCCGGCGACCGGAGCATAGGTTGAAGCGGTTGCCACCGGCAATATCTTCATGACCCACGGCTGGGGCGAGGTCGCGCGGGTTTGCCGTGCGGAGGGCGTCCTCGCGATCCACTTTGAGTACGACGGCGCCTCCACACTGTTCTTCATGGTCTTCGACATGGAGGGTCACCGCTTGGAGTGCTGCCTCGAAGGAGAGCGCCAGGATGAGGCGCGCCCTGCACGGGGCTGCTCCAGCAGCAGCGATTCTTGGGATTCCAGTAGTTCTCCCGAGATCTACGAGACTACAGAGATGAGCGACGACAGCTACGTGCCCCCGAGCTCTCGCCGTGCCCAGAGCAAGGCCGCAACGTCCGGCCGCCACTGTCGCTATTCTGGATGGGGTTGGCGCCGGCCTCCCGCGGCCCACTCTTTATGATGTCATCGGCCGCGGGGGTGTGTAGATATGATTCTCCTAGGTTCGCGTCTTTTGTTCCCTGCAAGGAACCAAGAAGTACCCCGTGGGGGCATGTAAAAGGTTTGCAATGTCTTTGTTGATGTTACCCCAATTAAGGAAGCCTTGTTAGTGCAGGTCCTATTTAGGCTCGGTCTTCCCTTTCCAACCTCGTGACAGCTTGTTGCTCTACGCTGACAGGTCCGGTCCCCCGGCAAGCTTCAGCCGTCGCTGGTATGCCAGGTCGCGTGTCGTGGTCAAGGCCAGGAGGTGAGTGACCCGAGCTCCAGCAAGAGCCTTTGAGGCGCGATGCTTAGGAGGTCCCCTTTAGTGCTCAACCAGTTGTGGTAAGATAAGAAAGGGAGGCGACATTGCCGCAATAGGGCCATGGCGAGCGTGTCCCCTAGATCCCAACGATTAGCTGATATGAGTTCGTGACTTATCTTGGCGGTCCGGGGTCGATTCTTTGTGATGCGCCAGACCGGTGCGCGATCATCCGCAGCGTAGCTAGGACAGGCTCATACGAGTCCTCCCCCTTCAATGCTCTCCTTTGTTCTCTACGTCCTCAGGTCCTGGCCCTCGAGTGAGCTCAGCCGCCGCTGGTATGACAGGTCGCGTGCTATGGTCAAGGCTAGGGGTGAGGGCTGGAGAGCCAGTAAGAGCTCCTGAGTCGCGATGCTCAGGAGCCCCCTTTTAACGTGCAAGCGGATTACTTGGAAGAGGTGGGAGCTCGCGGTGCCGCCTGGTGCTATCCTCGTGAGATCCCTGCAAGCTAGCACAATGAAGAACATGATCTGCCGTTATGGTTGCTAGCATGCCGTTGGTTGCTCCGCGAGGGGGTGAAGGCACTGAGGGCCTGGTGAGGTGACGTGCGCGGGGCGTGCCGTGAGCCAGAGCTCGACCGCTCAGGTTTATCGACGTGGTAGGGACAGAACCATGCACCAGCGCCATGCCTGCGTGCTGAGGCCCCGTGGGAGGTGACGATTGAGCATGTAGTAATCATAGATAGATCGAACATGAGAGTAGCAGGCTTAAGCAAGTGCATGAGAGATATGTGTCACTTGGTCAGGCCCGAGCAACTTGGGGATGATGCAGCCTGAGGGGCACTCCCAACAAGGTAAGCTAAAGACATAAGAAAAGGGATACATGCCGCGGGGACGGACCCACGCGGCCTGGGAATGATGCAGCCCGAGGGGTGCTCCCAGCTGAATGACTTGGAAAGATGTCACCTAGTCATGTTGACGAAGGAGAGTTGAAGCAGCTGAAGGTGTACGGCGAAGGGGTTGCTCCTCACGAGCCTCCGGAGCTCTGAGCCTTGGGTGGCTCTGGGGGCTCAGGTGGTTCCTTGAGGACCATCTCCATCTCCATCAGGATGACATGGTGCCTGGCTTCCTAATCCACTAGGATGCGCCGCAAGTTGCGTTGGTAGGCAAACGATACACTTGGCAGGCCAAAGGGCATGCGAACGTAGCTGTGCGGTGGGCCCTCGCGGTGTCCCACGCGCAAAGGCCAGAAAAGCTCCTAAGAAGCGGCCCTATTGAGCCCTGGAACTTTGATGCAAACACGCAGCTCGGCATCCTCGCCTGGATGGGAAGTTGCGTCTCGTGAGCGGCAGTCGCCGGGCATGGCCCTTGCTTCATGCAACTCCTGGGTGGTCTTGGTGATGAACTCTTGAACGGTGGGCGATCCTTGCCATGTGCCCTCCTGAGGGAAACGTGCCGCTAAGCACACCTCCAAGTGGTACCCGAGCGCCTCCCTTGTGATGTGGGCAAAGTCTGAGGCCTTCCAGAAGAAAGCCCCCGAGCCCTACCCGAGAAGGGCGCCGGGCGCACCTTCCTATGCAATGGAGGGAGACACCCCTGGAGCGGGCGCTGATCCTGACGAGACTCCGGCCATGGCATCACCCTTCTGAGGTCTTGCGCGTCGCAAATGCTTCTTCTTCTTGGGGATGGCCTCAGGAGGGCCCTCACCCTTGCTGTCGGGGTCGTCGATTGCAGCAGCTTGGAAGGCACGCTCGAGGGACCACACCGCATCTTTCTCTTCACATGGGACCGTGATGATCCCGCTACTTCCCGGCATCTTGAGGACATTGTAGACATGATGGGTCACTGCCATGAACTTGGCCAGGGTTGGATACCCGAGAATGGAGTTGTACGGCAGATGGATGTGTGTGACATCGAAGTCGATGAGCTCGGTGTGGTAGTTCTTGTGTTCACCGAAGGTGACAGGGAGGCGGACCTGCCCTATCGGTGTGGTGGAACCGTCAGTCACTCCTGAGAAAGGCTTGGTGGGCTGAGCTGGTCATATGGCACTTGGAGGTTGTCCAACGTGTCGATGGAACGGATGTTGAGCCCTGCGCTGCTGTCGATGAGGGTCTTGGTAACCTGCACGTTGGTGATGACTGGGGAGCAGAGCATCGGGAGGGTGCCAGCGGTAGCTGCGCACTTGAGCTGGTCTGCCGAGTTGAACGTAATGGGGCACTGGGACCATCTGAGCGGGCACGTGGCTTCGAGCTTCGGGAGGACTGCATTCACTTCACGAGCAAGCTGCTTGAAGATACGCTGCGAGGCTGGGGCCTGGGATTCTCCCAAGATGCAGGCGATAACACGTGGTTCCTAGAAGCCCCCAGGGCCCTCGTCCTGATGGTGTTCCTCATTCCTTCTTGGCGGTGGTGGCAGCGGAGGGAGTGCAGCGTTGCCTTGAGGATGATCCTCACGAGGTTGATCCCTCCAGGCGCCCTCGCGAGGCTGATCCTGTCAGCGGTCCTCGCGAGGCCGATCGCGCCACTCCTGGCGCAGGCCACGGTCGTCCCAGCATCCGCCACCACGTCCTCCTCCTCGGCCATAGCCCTGGTCGACGTGCTCGGGGCATCGACCGAAGCGCCCTTCGTGAATCACTCTGAGCTCTTGACAGTCGCTGGTGTTGTGGGTGTTCAAGTTGTGGAAGGCACAGAACAGACGGCTGCCCTTGGATGACTCTAGTTGGTCTCTGCCACGCTTGGTGTCTGGTTCCGCTGCGAGCACGGCTGCTCCCTTGCGCTTCACGTCCTTGGCCTTTGCCTTCTTCTCCTCTGGGTCCACAGCAGGAAGCTTGAGGAGGGAGAGGCGCCCCTCCTCAGCTCTAGCACACTTGGTCGCAATGTTGAACAGCTACAGGGGCGTGCACAGCTCTTCATGGATGGCGAGCTCCTCTTTCATCTTGATGTCGCGGACACCATCAGAGAACGCAGAGATGATGGCTTCGTCGGTCACCTTGGCGATCTTGATCCGTGTGCTGTTGAAGCGCTGAATGTACTTCTGCAGGGTCTCTCCTGGTTCCTGCTTAATGCAGCGCAGGTCGCCCGCGAGTTCCCTGGAACTTGGCGATGAAGCGGGTGCGCATTTCATCCCAGGAAGAGATTGAGCTCGGAGGCAGGTTCAGGAGCCAGGAGCAGGCGCCTTCCTTGAGAGCCATGGGAAACCAGTTCGCCATGACCTTCTCGTCGCCGTTCGCCACTTCGATGCTTAGCTCATAGAGTTGCAAGAACTCTTCAGGGTCGGGGGTGCCGTCGTAGCGAGGAGGCAGATCTGGCTTGAACTTGCCCGGCCAGGCGACGCTACACAGCTCCGGGGTGAAGGCCCGACAGCCAGCTGTGGTCACCGGGACCCGCCTTGGGGTGGAGCTTGGTCTTGATGGGGTCCGCGCCCTGCCGCTATAGGTGGCGCACGGGCTTGCCGGAGCAGCCGGTCCTGGCGCGGTGGTGTGAGGAGCAGTGGAGCGTTTTGTTGCGGCCGAAGGACTTCTTGACAGCTTCTCTCTTCATGCGCGGGCGCAGGACGCGGCTGGTCGCGTCGCGGAGCCGCGCGTCTTGGCTCCAGGGCACCGTCTTGGGGCTGAGGTGGTGGAGGCGCTCCGCGAGCTACGTCGCCCGTAGCTGGCGGAGGGCGAGGCAGAGAGAGGGATGGATGGCGGAGGGCGAGCCCCCTGCGGTGCGGACAAGCTCAGCGATGCGGTCGAGCCAGTCCTTGTAGAGGTCATCGACCGGACGGTGGCGCAGGAGCTCCTACGCCATGAGGAGCGCAGCCCGTGCATCCATGGGAGAGTGACGTGCATGGGAAGAACAACCGGCCGGGGTCAGCGATGGAGTGGCAGTGCTGCCATCCCGCCGCACTGACGGATGCATTGAGGATGCTTGCTGCTCGTTCCCCGCCAGGCCGGTGGCGGCGTTGGGGGAGGCGACGGGGAGCGATGAGGCGGCCCGCCGACGGGAGCCGTCTGAGAAACATGGGCGGTGAGGGCAGCCCGACGCTCGGGACAAGAGCGGCGCGTGTCTGCCATGGAGACGGCGAAGCAACGGAGCGTGGAGCGACAGAAGGAAACTTTGGTGCACCCCTACCTGGCGCGCCAAATGTTGGATCACGGGTTCCGGCAAACCCTTGAGGTTCGAACGTTGGGGTGCGCATGAAGGTTTTCTCCCTATCGATCCACGCCCTAGCTCTTTAAGATCTCGCAGATGAACCCAACGAACTCACAACACAGAAAGACACAAGATTTATACAGGTTCGGGCCACCGTTGTGGTGTAATACCCTACTCTAATGTGGTGGTGGTGGATTGCCTCTTGGTCTAATGAAGAACAGTCACAAGGGGAAGAACAACCTCCTGAGGTTGAGGTGTTCTTGTGCTTGGTGGACTTGTGATGAGGTCGACCCTCACTTGTCTCTCGTCCCCCTGTCCTCTCTCTTCCGTCCTCTCTTTTTTCTTTTCCGTCCCCTTTCACTGTGGTTGCTAGTTCTACTTATATAGGCCCTGGTCCTCTCCCCAAATATTGAGCGGGAAGGGAGCCAACAACGGCCGATTCGAAAGGGGATAGCTAGTACAAGTTATCCTGACAAAAGGTGGTCTTCGCCTGCCAAAGGCTCTGGTGGTGACGCCGTCCTGGGCCCCATGGTGACCTCCGTCCTGCCGTCATTCTGGTCTTGGTCTCGTTGCACCAATATGGAAACCTTTGCCTGATGCCTCGGTACTCTGCGCCTATGCTTGCCCCCTTGGCACCAAAGAGGAAACAAGGACAGTGCAAGGTGGCGCTCGCCTGGTCTCGATCGTCATGGCTCACATCACGAGGACCTCACGAGGTTTTCCTTGCCTTGATCTCTCCGCCCCTCACGAGCTTGCTTGGCGAGGCCGCTCCTGAGGAGGTCTTGCTTCTTCCGCCTCGCGAGGCTTGGCCCCTCGCGAGGGTCTTGAATGTCGTGTTGATGAAGATGGGTCGTCCAGTCCTACCAGCCCAGCCACGCCGTGGGCCGCAGGCAGGCAAGTCTGGGGACCCCCGTTCCCAGGACACCGACAGCGGATGCTACTATTCATCTACTTCGAGCAGAGGCGAGGCCATGGAGACATGGGGTCTTTGGCACCACCGCGGAGGAAGGGCTCGGTTCCTGCCAAGGTCACGGGGGGGGGGGGCGTCCATGGCAGCAAGAAGGCAACGACGGCGGGTAGCAGTGAAGGAGCGGGCACGACGAGGGAGGCGGGGCGTGCGCAGCAGAGTAGCGGGAGTGCACGTCCATGGCTGAGGTCGGGCGGAGGAAGGAGAGGCCAGCGTGGTCGCGTGCGGCGGCAAGCTTGCCGGCGTCGGGGATGAGGTGCAGGAGAGGAGAGGGCCTGTGAGCAGGAGGAGGTGGCTAAGGCGAAGGAGCTCGAGCGCAGAGGCGGCGCTCGCTGGAGGCGGGGAGGCAGCAGCAAGGTGGCGGCGGAGCAGGGGAGGGAGGCGTGCGGAGGAGGCGAGAGGAACTGGGCAGAGGCGACCCGATCCGGCGTCCGAGAGCTCTTTTGGGGGTGCCATGGTGGGGAGGCGAAGGTGCTGGTAGCGGGGAGGTTCGGCGCTCAACTGCGCTCTCTCTCTCTCTCTCTCTCTCGTGGCAGAACGAGGAAGAGAGGGATCGGGACGAGAGAGAGAGAGAGGAGCGGGTTCGGGGCTAGGGTTAGGAGGGATGGATGGGCCGGTTGGATGGGCCAAACGGGCTCACCTGATTGTGGGCTAAAGTGCAAAGAAAGGAAAAAAAATAGAGAAGGGGAGTTGGGCCAAGGGAGGCCTAGTCGGTCAGGCCTAAGAGGCCGGCTGGGCTGGCTCCTCTCTCCTCTCTTCTCTTGATTTTCATAGCAGAAAAACAAATGCAAAGAAAGAAAAAGGAGTGAAGAAAAGGTTAAAAAGTTTGGGGCATGGGATTATTTTCCCGGACTCACAAAAATATGCTTGCTCAGAGAAAATGGAAAAGGTCATGACTGAAAGATGTAAATTCAAACTCATTTGAATTTAATTCAAATGGGTTTGAACTAGAACTTGGTAAAAGGAAGGTCCAAAAATGTTCGGATTTTTTGTGGAGCTCCAGAATATGATGAAAGAATATATGGCAAGGTTGGAGACCAAGAATTAAGATAACAAAGGTATTGGGATATTTTGCAAGTGTGTTATGGTGAATTCCAAATTAATGAAAAATTTAATATAGCTCCCTAATATTGGGAGGATATGTTATAAGAGCAATCACCATGTGAGTCCCCTCAGTTTAAATAGATCAAAAGATCTAGGCAATTTATTTAGTGAGTTCTAGTTAGCTTTGAGAAAATGATGGCATGATGACGTGATGCAATGCAAAATATGAAAAGAGGAATGCAACAAGCAAAACAAATCACATGACGAATCTCAGAAACCGAGGAAGGCATCTAGAGCGCCAGCCTGAGGGCGTCACAAGCAAGTCGGAACAGATCAATCTATGGATCACGGGGATGTGCCCCGACACGCGATAAAGGCTATTTAGCTGAACGCAGTAGCCATACGCACTCCTAGGAGGAGAACCGCAGACGGACTCTATCCGAGCTACGTCGCGACATGGCCCGATACAGAGGCGCCGCTCACCTACTTTGCTTCACTGACGAAGTAATAGACCATGAATTCCCAGAAGGGTTTAAACCCATAAACATTGAATCATACGATGGAACAACAGATCCCGCTGTATGGATTGAGGACTTTCTTCTCCATATCCATATGGCCCGCGGTGACGATCTCCACGCCATTAAATATATACCACTAAAACTAAAGGGACCAGCTTGACACTGGTTAAACAGCCTTCCGGAGAACTCCGTTGGCAGTTGGGAGGACCTGGAAGACGCCTTTCGCGATAACTTCCAAGGTACATATGTCTGGCCACCAGATGCCGATGACTTAAATCACATCATCCAGCAGCCTAGAGAGTCAGCCAGAAAACTATGTACTAGGTTCTTAATTAAAAAGAACCAAATTGTCGATTGTCCAGATGCCAAAGCCCTCACGGCCTTCAAACACAGCGTCCGGGATGAATGGCTCGCTCGCCACCTCGGTCAAGAAAAACCAAAATCCATGACAGCCCATACCGCTCTAATGGCCCGCTTTTGCACGGGAGAAGACAGCTGGCTCACTCATAGGAGCAACGACGCCAGCGACCCGGGCACTTCCGAAGTCCGAGACGGCAATGGAAAGCCATGACACAATAAACACAAGTGTTGTAATAATGACGAAATAACGCAAGACACATGAGTTAACGCCGGATTCAGCGGCTCCAAGCCCGGTAAACAGAAAAAAGCCATCCAAGGCAAATAGAGACGGACCATCCAACCTCGATAAGATATTGGATCATCCCTGCCAGATTCATGGCACCCCCGATAAACCAACTACTCATACTAACAGAAGATGATGGCTCTTCAAACAAGCCGGCAAGCTAAACGCCGAACACAAGGGGAAGGGGCCGCCTAGTGAAAGCGATGACGAAGAGACTCGTCAGCCGAATACCAGGGTTCAAAAGCAAGCCTCCCCCGAAGGGAAAACTGTAAATATGATATATGCGACGCACACCCCTACAGGGGAGCACACGCGCGCACTACTGGACACATACACCATAGAGCGGGTCCCCCCCCAAAGAAATTAGACATACCCGTCCCAAAGGATCGGCAGCTCTGATCATTGATCCAGTTATTGATCGGTTCCATCTCACGAAAGTCCTTATGGACGACGGCTGTAGCCTTAATCTATTGTACCAAGGCACTGTCCACAAAATGGGCATTGATCCTTCTAGAATCAAACCCACCACAACAATCCTCAAGGGAGCAGTACCCGACATAGAAGCTCACTGCACGGGATCCGTCACACTGGAAGTCGTTTTCGGTTCGCCAAACAACTTCTGAAGCGAGGGCTTGACCGCTTTAATGGGGCATACCGCTTTTGCTCAATTCAATGCGGTCGTACTCTACACCCTCGCAAAACTTAAAATGCCCAGTCCACGCAGCGTCATAACAATAAATGAAAATACGGGGCACTCCTGCCGTATAGGGGATTGCACTACGGCCATTACAGTCGAAGCACAACGCGGCCTCGTCAAGCCGCACAATTCATCGGCCACTAAGCCGCCGGTTCCCATTAAATGGAACCAATCTGTCTCGGAGCCTCACAATCACGCGAAGTTTATACCGTGCATATGTTGGGGAACGTAGCATGAATTCAAAATTTTCCTACGTATCACCAAGATCTCTCTATGGAGTCATCTAGCAACGAGGGAGGAGTGGATCTACATACCCTTGTAGATCGCGCGCGGAAGCGTTCAAGAGAACGGGGTTGATGGAGTCGTACTCATCGTGATCCAAATCACCGATGATCCTAGCGCCGAACGGACGGCACCTCCGCGTTCAACACACGTACGGAGCAGCGACGTCTCCTCCTTGATCCAGCAAGGGGGGAGGAGAGGTTGATGGAGATCCAGCAGCATGACGGCATGGTGGTGGAAGTAGCGGGATTCCAACAGGGCTTCGCCAAGCGCTGTGGGAGGAGGAAGATGTGTCATGGGAGGGAGAGGGAGGCGCCAGGGCTTAGGTATGGTTGCCCTCCCTTCCCTCCACTATATATAGGGCCAAGGGAGAGGGGGGAGGCGCAGCCTTGGCCCTTCCTCCAAGGAAGGGTGCGGCCAGGGGAGGAGTCCCTCCTCCCCAAGGCACCTCGGAGGTGCCTTCCCTTCCCCCTTTAGGACTCTTCCTTTCCCTCTTCTCTTGGCGCATGGGCCTCTTGGGGCTGGTGCCCCTGGCCCATACAGGCCAAGGCGCACCCCCTACAGCCCATGTGGCCCCCCGGGGCAGGTGGCCCCACCCGGTGGACCCCCCGGGACCTTTCCGGTGGTCCCGGTACAATACCGGTGACCCCGAAACTTGTCCCGATGGCCGAAATAGCACTTCCTATATATAATTCTTTACCTCCGGACCATTCCAGAACTCCTCGTGACGTCCGGGATCTCATCCGGGACTCCGAACAACTTTCGTGTTACCGCATACTAATATCTTTATAACCCTAGCGTCATCGAACCTTAAGTGTGTAGACCCTACGGGTTCGGGAGACATGCAGACATGACCGAGATGACTCTCCGGTCAATAACCAACAGCGGGATCTGGATACCCATGTTGGCTCCCACATGTTCCACGATGATCTCATCGGATGAACCACGATGTCAAGGACTTAATCAATCCCGTATACAATTCCCTTTGTCTAGCGGTACGATACTTGCCCGAGATTCGATCGTCGGTATCCCGATACTCCTTGTTCCATGATCAACTCCTTGATCACATTGTGCACAATATGATGATGTTCTACCGAGTGGGCCCAGAGATACCTCTCCATCACACGGAGTGACAAATCCCAGTCTCGATTCGTGCCAACCCAACAGACACTTTCGGAGATACCCGTAGTGTGCCTTTATAGCCACCCAGTTACGTTGTGACGTTTGGCACACCCAAAGCACTCCTACGGTATCCGGGAGTTGCACAATCTCATGGTCTAAGGAAATGATACTTGACATTAGAAAAGCTTTAGCATACGAACTACATGATCTTGTGCTAGGCTTAGGATTGGGTCTTGTCCATCACATCATTCTCCTAATGATGTGATCCCGTTATCAACGACATCCAATGTCCATGGTCAGGAAACCGTAACCATCTATTGATCAACGAGCTAGTCAACTAGAGGCTTACTAGGGACATGGTGTTGTCTATATATCCACACATGTATCTGAGTTTCCTATCAATACAATTCTAGCATGGATAATAAACGATTATCATGAACAAGGAAATATAATAATAACTTATTTATTATTGCCTCTAGGGCATATTTCCAATAGTCTCCCACTTGCACTAGAGTCAATAATCTAGTTCACATTGGCATGTGATCAACACTCACAGGTCACATCGCCATGTAACCAACATCCAAAGAGTTTACTAGAGTCAATAATCTAGTTCACATCACTATGTGATTAACACTCAATGAGTTCTGGGTTTGATCATGTTGCTTGTGAGAGAGGTTTTAGTCAACGGGTCCGTATGTACTTCGCAAATCTCTATGGCATCTCCTAGATGTAGCTACCACGTTCTATTTGGAGCTATTCCAAATAACTGTTCTACTATACGAATCCAGTTTACTACTCAGAATAATCTGGATTAGTGTTAAAGTTTGCCTCGGCGCAACCCTTTACGACGAACTCTTTTACCACCTCCATAATTGAGAAACATGTCCTTATTCCTCTAAGGATAATTTAGACCGCTATCTAGTGATCTACTCCTAGATTACCTTTGTACCCTCTTGCCAGATATGTGGCAAGGCACACATCAGGTGCGGTACACAGCATAGCATACTGTAGAGAGCCTATGATAAAAGCATAGGGGACGACCTTCGTCCTTTCTCTTTCTTCTGCCGTGGTCGAGCTTTAAGTCTTAACTTCATACCTTACAACTCAAGCAAGAACTCCTTCTTTGACTGATCCATCTTGAACACCTTCAAGATCATGTCAAGGTATGTGCTCATTTGAAAGTACCATTAAGCGTTTTTTTGATCTATCCTTATAAATCTTGATGCTTAATGTTCAAGTAGCTTAATCCAGGCTTTCCATTGAAAAACACTTTCCAAATAACCCTATATGCTTTCCAAAAATTCTACATCATTTCTGATCCATAATATGTCAACAACATATACTCATCAGAAATTCTATAGTGCTCCCACTCACTTCTTTGGAAATACAAGTTTCTCATAAACTTTGTATACACCCAAAATCTTTGATCATCATCAAAGCATACATTCCAACTCCGAGATGCTTACTCCAGTCCCTAGAAGGATTGATGGAGCTTTGCATACTTATTAGCATCTTTCAGGATTGACAAAACCTTCCGGTTGTATCACATACAACCTTTCCTCAAGAAAATCGTCGAGGAAACAATGTTTTTGACATCCTATCTGCAAGATTTCATAAATAATGTAGTAATCGCTAATATAATTCCAACAGACTCTTAGCATCGCTACGAGTGAGAAAGTCTCATCGTAGTCAACTCCTTGAACTTGTCGGAAGAAATCTTAACGACAAGTCGAGCTTTGTTAATGGTGATACTTACCATCATTGTCCGTCTTCCTTTTAAAATCCATATGTACTCAACAGCCTCACGACCATCGGGCTGTTCTGTCAAAGTCTACACTTTGTTTTCATACATGGATCCTCTCTCGGATTTTATGGCCTCGAGCCATTTATCGGAATCCGGGCCCACCATCGCTTCTCCATAGCTCGTAGGTTCATTGTTGTCTAGCAACATGACTTCCAAGACAGGATTACGTACCACTCTGAAGTAGTACGCATCCTTGTCATCCCACGAGGTTTGGTAGTGACTTGATCTGAAGTTTCATGATCACTATCATAAGCTTCCACTTCAATTGGTGTAGGTGCCACAGGAACAACTTCCTGTGCCCTGCCACACACTAGTTGAAGAGACAGTTCAATAACCTCATCAAGTCTCCACCATCCTCCCACTCAATTCTTTCGAGAGAAACTTTTCCTCGAGAAAGGACCTGATTCCAGAAACAATCCCTTATTGCTTTTGGATCTGAGACAGGAGGTATACCAAACTGTTTTGGGTGTCCTATGAAGATGCATTTATCCTCTTTGGGTTCGAGCTTATCAGCCTGAAAATTTTTCACATAAGCGTCGCAGCCCCAAACTTTTAAGAAATGACAGCTTAGGTTTCCCTAAACCATAGTTCATACGGTGTCATCTCATCGGAATTACGTGGTGCCCCTTTTAAAGTGAATGTGGTTGTCTCTAATGCCTAACCCATAAACTATTGTGGTAATTCGATAAGAGACATCATGATATGCATCATATCCAATAGGGTGCAGTTATGATGTTCGGACACACCATCACACTATGGTATTCCAGGCTGTATCAGTTGTGAAACAATTTCCACAATGTCTTAATTCTGTGCCAAACTCGTAATTCAGATATTCATCTCTATGATCATATCATAGATCTTTTATCCTCTTGTCACGATGATCTTTCAACTTCACCCTGAAATTACTTGAACCTTTCAATAATTCAGACTCGTGATTCATCAAGTAAATATACTCAACATCTACTCGAATCATCTGTGATGTAAGAACATAACGATATCCACTACACGCCTCAGCACTCATTGGACTGCACACATCAAAATGTATTACTTCCAACAAGTTGCTTTCTAGTTCCATTTTACTGAAAACGAGGCTTTCAGTCATCTTGCCCATGTGGTATGATTTGCATGTCTCAAGTGATTCAAAATCAAGTGAGTCCAAACGGTCCATTTGCATGGAGTTTCTTCATGCATATATACCAATAGACATGGTTCGCATGTCTCAAACTTTTCAAAAACGAGTGAGCCCAAAGATCCATCAACATGGAGCTTCTTCATGCGTTTTATACCGATATGACTTATGTGGCAATGCCACATTTGTGTGGTACTATCATTACTATCTTATACCTTTGGCATGAAAATGTGTATCACTACGATCAGGATTCAATAAACCATTCATTTTAGGTGTAAGACCATCGAAGGTATTATTCAAATAAACAGAGTAACCATTATTCTCCTTAAATGAATAACCGTATTGCGATAGACGTAATCCAATCATGGCTATGCTCAACGCAAACACCAAAGAACAATTATTTAGGTTTAACACCAATCTCGATGGTAGAGGGAGCGTGCGATGCTTGATCATATCAACATTGGAAACACTTCCAACACATATCGTCAGCTCACGTTTAGCTAGTCTCCGTTTATTCCGTAGCTTTTATTTCGAGTTACTAACACTTAGCAACTGAACCGGTATCTAATACCCTGGTGCTACTAGGAGTACTAGTAAAGTACACATTAACACAATGTACATCCAATATACTTCTATCGACCTTGCCAGCCTTCTCATCTACCAAGTATCTAGGGTAATTCTGCTCCAGTGCTTGTTCCCCTTATTACAGAAGCACTTAGTCTTGGGTTTGGGTTCAACCTTGGGGTTTCTTCACTAGAGCAGCAGCTGAATTGCCGTTTCATGAAGTATCCCTTCTTGCCCTTGCCCTTCTTGAAACTAGTGGTTTCACCAACCATCAACAATTGATGCTCCTTCTTGATTTCTACTTTTGTGGTGTCAAACATCGCGAATATCTCAAGGATCATCATATATGTCCCTGATTATAGTTCATCACGGAGCTCAAGCAGCTTGGTGGTAATGACTTCGGAGAACCATCACTATTTCATCTGGAAGATCAAATCCCACTCGATTCAAGCGATTGTTGCACTCAGACAATCTGAGCACAAGTTCAACAATTGAGCTTTTCTCCCTTAGTTTGCAGGCTAAGAAAATCGTCAGAGGTCTTATACCTCTTGACGTGGGCACGAGCCTGAAATCCCAATTTCAGCCCTCGAAACATCTCATATGTTTCGCGACGTTTCAAAACGTCTTTTGTGCCTCAACTCTAAGCCGTTTAACTGAACTATCACGTAGTTATCAAAATGTGTATGTCAGATGTTCGCAACATCCACAAACAACGTTCGAGTTTCAGCACACTGAGCGGTGCATTAAGGACATAAGCCTTCTATGAAGCAATGAGGACAATCCTCAGTTTACGGACCTAGTCCGCATAATTGCTACTATCAACTTTCAACTAAATTTTCTCTAGGAACATAACTAAACAGTAGAACTGAAGCGCGAGCTACGACATAATTTGCGAAGACCTTTTGACTATGTTCAGGATAATTAAGTTCATCTTATGAACTCCCACTCAGATAGACATCCCTCTAGTCATCTAAGTGATTACATGATCCGAGTCGACTAGGCCGTGTCCGATCATCACGTGAGACGGACTAGTCAACGTCGGTGAACATCTTCATGTTGATCGTATCTTCTATACGACTCATGCTCGACCTTTCGGTCTTCTATGTTCCGAGGCCATGTCTGTACACATGCTAGGCTCGTCAAGTCAACCTAAGTGTTTGCATGTGTTCCGAGGCCATGTCTGTACATGCTAGGCTCGTCAACACCCGTTGTATTCGAACGTAAGAATTTATACACCCGATCATCACATGGTGCTTCGAAACTATGAACTGTCGCAACGGTGCACAGTTAGGGGGAACACTTTCTTGAAATTTTAATGAGAGATCATCTTATTTACTACCGTCGTTCTAAGTAAACAAGATGCAAAAACATGATAAACATCACATGCAATCAAATAGTGACATGATATGGCCAATATCATATTGCTCCTTTAGATCTCCATCTTCGGGGCTCCATGATCATCAACGTCACCGGCATGACACCATGATCTCCATCATCATGATCTCCATCATCGTGTCTTCTTGAAGTTGTCTCGTCATCTATTACTTCTACTACTACAGCTAACGGTTAGCAATAAAGTAAAGTAATTACATGACGTTTATGTTGACACGCAGGTCATAAATAAATTAAGACAACTCCTATGGCTCCTGCCGGTTGTCATACTCATCGACATGCAAGTCGTGATTCCTATTACAAAAACATGATCAATCTCATACATCACATATATCATTCATCACATCCTTTGGCCATATCACATCACATAGCATACCCTGCAAAAACAAGTTAGACGTCCTCTAATTGTTGTTTGCATGTTTTACGTGGCTGCTATGGGTTTCTAGCAAGAACGTTTCTTACCTACACAAAAACCACAACGTGATATGCCAATTGCTATTTACCCTTCATAAGGACCCTTTTCATCGAATCCGATCCGACTAAAGTGGGAGAGACAGACACCCGCTAGCCACCTTATGCAACTAGTGCATGTCAGTCGGTGGAACCAGTCTCACGTAAGAGTACGTGTAAGGTCGGTCCGGGCCGCTTCATCCCACAATTCCACCGAATCAATATTGGACTAGTAACGGTAAGCATATTGAACAAAATCAACGCCCACAACTACTTTGTGTTCTACTCGTGCATAGAAACTACGCATAGACCTAGCTCTGATACCACTGTTGGGGAACGTAGCATGAATTCAAAATTTTCCTACATATCACCAAGATCTCTCTATGGAGTCATCTAGCAACGAGGGAGGAGTGGATCTACATACCCTTGTAGTTCGCGCGCGGAAGCGTTCAAGAGAACGGGGTTGATGGAGTCGTACTCATCGTGATCCAAATCACCGATGATCCTAGCGCCAAACGGACGGCACCTCCGCGTTCAACACACGTACGGAGCAGCGACGTCTCCTCCTTCTTGATCCAGCAAGGGGGAGGAGTGGTTGACGGAGATCCGGCAGCACGACGGCATGGTGGTGGAAGTAGCGGGATTCCAACAGGGCTTCGCCAAGCGCTGTGGGAGGAGGAAGATGTGTCATGGGAGGGAGAGGGAGGCACCAGGGCTTAGGTATGGTTGCCCTCCCTTCCCCCCACTATATATAGGGCCAAGGGAGAGGGGGGAGGCGCAGCCTTGGCCCTTCCTCCAAGGAAGGGTGCGGCCAGGGGAGGAGTCCCTCCTCCCCAAGGCACCTCGGAGGTGCCTTCCCCCTTTAGGACTCTTCCTTTCCCTCTTCTCTTGGCGCATGGGCCTCTTGGGGCTGGTGCCCTTGGCCCATACAGGCCAAGGCGCACCCCCTACAGCCCATGTGGCCCCCCGGGGCAGGTGGCCCCACCCGGTGGACCCCCCGGGACCCTTCCGGTGGTCCCGGTACAATACCGGTGACCCCGAAACTTGTCCCGATGGCCGAAATAGCACTTCCTATATATAATTCTTTACCTCCGGACCATTCCGGAACTCCTCGTGACGTCCGGGATCTCATCCGGGACTCCGAACAACTTTCGTGTTACCGCATACTAATATCTTTATAACCCTAGCGTCATCGAACCTTAAGTGTGTAGACCCTACGGGTTCGGGAGACATGCAGACATGACCGAGATGACTCTCCGGTCAATAACCAACAGCGGGATCTGGATACCCATGTTGGCTCCCACATGTTCCACGATGATCTCATCGGATGAACCACGATGTCAAGGACTTAATCAATCCCATATACAATTCCCTTTGTCTAGCGGTACGATACTTGCCCGAGATTCGATCGTCGGTATCCCGATACCTTGTTCAATCTCGTTACCGACAAGTCTCTTTACTCGTTCCGTAACACATCATCCCGTGATCAACTCCTTGATCACATTGTGCACAATATGATGATGTTCTACCGAGTGGGCCCAGAGATACCTCTCCGTCACACGGAGTGACAAATTCCAGTCTCGATTCGTGCCAACCCAACAGACACTTTCGGAGATACCCGTAGTGTGCCTTTATAGCCACCCAGTTACGTTGTGACGTTTGGCACACCCAAAGCACTCCTACGGTATCCGGGAGTTGCACAATCTCATGGTCTAAGGAAATGATACTTGACATTAGAAAAGCTTTAGCATACGAACTACATGATCTTGTGCTAGGCTTAGGATTGGGTCTTGTCCATCACATCATTCTCCTAATGATGTGATCCCGTTATCAATGACATCCAATGTCCATGGTCAGGAAACCGTAACCATCTATTGATCAACGAGCTAGTCAACTAGAGGCTTACTAGGGACATGGTGTTGTCTATGTATCCACACATGTATCTGAGTTTCCTATCAATACAATTCTAGCATGGATAATAAACGATTATCATGAACAAGGAAATATAATAATAACTTATTTATTATTGCCTCTAGGGCATATTTCCAACAGCATACACAATTATGCACTTTAAAATACCCTGGCCATCGGTGAAGGCACAATACGAGAAAGCCTACAAGCACTCACATTTTCTCCTTTTCTTTTCTAACTATTCCTTTTTATCTTTTCACAGGTAACGCAAAATATTGGTCATCTCATAGACTCTTTCGGAGTTCGGCTTCATACACTTACCCCAAGGTTGTTCCTGCTAAAGGAATCCTTTAACCGAGGCAAGGTGGCACAGATGTGCGACAGGAGGTCCAAATAGTTTTGTAGACCGCACTCTCTATTTTGAGCCTGTAAAAATGCCTTCTACCTCAGACTTCGACCATCGCATGTCAAATAGCCTGCGTCGTGGCATTATTATTTGTAAAATGGCAATTGACATATCGATCACATCCGAGTGAACATAATCCATACCCAGTATTCGCTTTTTCCTTAAAAAAAGCTGAATTTCTCCGGTTGTTTCACACTCGCACCTCGGCACGGGTTGCCAGGGGCTCGATATGGGAACAAATGAATTACCGACAAGTCCGAACAACTTTGTAGCACACTTAGGCATCTCGAGTTTGGCCTTATATGCATCAGCTCCGAATCATGTCTTTGGTCAATAGTTGGGTTGCCTGGCTCCCGTGCTTACTACCTTACATTCCGCTATATCGGCTAGGGTAGTAAAGGGAGAACTACTGCGATTGTGTCCCATTTTATCTGGATGAGCACCTCAGTAGAGAAAGCCGAAAACTGACTATCATGATGTGGCGAGAGCTGGTCAACCACTCGATGAATTATTTGAATCTTTCCCGATTCCTCCCGTATTGCACGAATTACCGTTCTTCTAGTCACTCATGTAACGCACCGTATTCGGATGACTACATACATACCAGGGGCTATATCGTAGACCCACCGTCAAACACCTATGGCTAAGTGAAAGTTCTATAGCCCTATAGTACGATTGCCTAGTTCGCTGCATTGACACCTCCTTCACGGACCAAGATGTTGGATCAAGAGTGATCAAGTGCTTTTTCGAACACCCCCGTATTTTATGCGAGGGGGCTGAAGTCGACGACTGGAAAACTTTCAGATTATACAAAAACGGCCGCACAGGAGGAGCCACAACTTCTAGGCACAATCTTAAAATATAATAATATTGTTTTTACAATCTCAATATATTTCACTCGAACATCATCTCTTTCAAGCACTGAACCTCTATCAAGCAGGCACCCTCTAAGACATCCTCAAAATAATACTCTGGCATGTGATGCTCCTTGCCCTTGGGTGGACTTTTCGCTGCAACATCGGTGGCCTTCATCTCCGCCCAGTACGTCTTCACACGGAAAAGGGCCATCCGTGCACCTTCAATGCACGTGGACTGCTTAATAGCGCCGATACGCGGCACCACATCACTTAATGCATTGTGTTTTATGGTTACTATACGCATGCTATTTTAATTCTTGTAGCTAGCATGTCGATTGACACATTACCTTGATCCACATGTCACCTATTTACTTGACACCTGAGTAGAAGTATATAGTTCCAGTATAGTAGAAATGATTAGCCATGCTTATCACCCTATAGGTGCTTTGTTGAATAACCTCTTAGTCATTGACAGTTGAAACTTATCGTTGAGTGCTACTTCTTGAGCTTGTGTTGGTTTTTCCTTTGAAGAGGAAAGGGTGATGCAGCAAAGTAGAGATAAGTATTTCCCTCAGTTAGAGAACCAAGGCATCAATTCAGCAGGAGACAATTCACAAATCACCAATACCTGCACAAACAATCAAACACTTGCACCCAATGTGATAAAGGGGTTGTCAATCCCTTCACAGTCACTTGCAAAAGTGAGATCTGATAGAGATAGATAAAACTACACAAAAGATAAAGTAAATATTTTTGGGGTTTTTTGGTTTATAGATCGGAAAGTAAAAGATTTTAAAATAGTAGATCGGAAACTCACATGATGGAAAATAGACCCGGTGGCCATAGGCTTCACTAGAGGCTTCTCTCAAGATAGCAAATAATATGGTGGGTGAGCAAATTACTGTCGAGCAATTGATATAAAAGCGAAAAGTTATGATGATATCCAAGGCGATGATTATGAAATATAGGCATCACGTCCGTGTCAAGTAGATTGACTCATGCCTGCATCTAGTACTATTACTCCACACATTGACCGGTTCCTGCCTGCATCTAGAGTATTAAGTTCATGAAGAACAGAGTAACACTTTAAGTAATATGACATGATGTAGAGGAATAAACTCAAGCAATATGATGTAAACCCCATCTTTTTATCCTGGATGGCAACAGTACAATACGTGCGTCATTGCCCCTACTATCACTGGGAGAGGACACCGCAAGATTGAACCAAAAGCTAAGCACTTCTCCCATTGCAAGAAAAGCCAATCTAGTTGGGCAAACTAAACCGATAGTTCGAAGAGAATTACAAAGATATCAAATCATGCATATAAGAATTCAGAGAAGATTCAAATAATATTCATACATAATCTGATCACCACAATTCATCAGATTTGGACAAACACACTGCAAAAGAAGATTACATCGGATAGATCTCCAAGAACATCGAGGAGAACATGGTACTGATAAACAAATAAAGAGAAGAAGCCATCTAGATACTAGCTACGGACCCGTAGGTCTGAGGTAAACTACTCACGCTTCATCGGAAGGGCAATGGACTTGATGTAGATGCCCTCCGTGATCGAATCCCCCTCCAGCAGGATGCTGAAAAAGGCCCCTAGATGGGATCTCACAGGAACAGAAGGTTGCGGCGGCGGAAAAGTGTTTTCGTGGATACTTCTGGTTGTTTGGGAATATATGTGAATATATAGGAGGCATAATTTGGTCAGGGGAGTCGCGAGGGGCCCACAAGGTAGGGGGGCACGCCCTACCCCCCCTGGGCACACCCTCCCCCTGGTCGCCGCCTCGTGGATCTTCTGACTTGATCTTCAAGTCTCCGGGGTGTCTTTTGGTCCAAGAAAAATCATCGCAAAGGTTTTATTCCTTTTGGACTCCGTTTGGTATTCCTTTTCCGTGAAGCTAAAAACAAGGAAAAAACAGAAACTGGCACTAGGCTCTATGTTAATAGGTTAGTCCCAAAAATAATATAAAATAGCATATTAATGCATATAAAACATTCAAAACAGATAATATAATAGCATGGAACAATCAAAAATTATAGATACGTTGGAGACGTATCAACCATCCCCAAGCTTAATTCATGCTCGTCCTCGAGTAGGTAAATGATAAAAACAGAATTTTTGATGTGAAATTCTACCTAACATAATTATCCATGTAATTTCCTTTATTGTGGCATGAATGTTCAGATCCGTAAGATTCGAAATAAAATTTTAATATTGACATAAAAACAATAATACTACAAGCATACTAACAAGGCAATTATGTCTTGTCAAAATAACATGGCCAAAGAAAGCTTATCCCTACAAAATCATATAGTCTGGCTATGCTACATCTTCATCACACAAAATATTCAAATCATTCACAACTCCAATGACAAGCCAAGCAATTGTTTCGTACTTTTGATGGTCTCAAATTTTTTCAACTTTCATGCAATATATGAGTGTTAGCCATAGACTATAGGTGGAATAGAATATGGTGGTTGTGGAGAAGTCAAAAAAGAAGGAGATAGTCTCACATCAACTAGGCGTATCAATGGGCTAAGGAGATGCCCATCAATAGATATCAATGTGAGTGAGTAGGGATTGCCATGCAACGGATGCAATAGAGCTATAAGTGTATGAAAGCTCAAAAGAAAACTAGGTGGATGTGCATCCAACTTGCTTGCTCATGCAGACCTAGGGAAATTTGAGGAAGCCCATCGTTGGAATATACAAGCCAAGTTCTATAATGAAAAGTTCCCACTAGTATATGAAATTCACAACATAGGAGACTCTCTATCATGAAGATCACGGTATTACTTTGAAGCACAAGTGTGGAAAAAGGATAGTAACATTGCCCCTTCTCTCTTTTTCTCTCATTTTTTTCTTTTTTTGGTGGGCTTCTTTGGCCTCTTTTATTTTTTTGTGAAGTCCAGAGTCTCATCCCGACTTGTGGGGGAATCATAGCTTCCATCATCCTTTCCTCACATGGGACAATGCTCTAATAATGATGATCATCGCACTTTTATTTACTTACAACTCAAGAATTACAACTCGATACTAGAACAAAATATGACTCTATATGAATGCCTCCGGCAGTGTACCGGGATGTGTAATGACCCAAGAGTGACATGTATGAAAGAATTATGAAAGGTGGCTTTACCACAAATATGATGTCATCTAAATGATCGTGCAAAGCAATATGACAATGATGAAACGTGTCGTAATAAAATGGAACGGTGGAAAGTTGCATGGGAATATAACTCGTAATAGCTATGGAAATGCCTTAATAGGTAGGTATGGTGGTTGTTTTTAGGAAGGTATATGGTGGGTGTATGGTACCACCAAAAGTTGCGCGGCACTAGAGAGGCTAGCAATGGTGGAAGGGTGAGAGTGCGTATAATCCATGGACTCAACATTAGTCATAAAGAACCACATACTTATTGCACAAATCTATTAGTCATCGAAACAAAGTACTACATGCATGCTCCTAGGGGGATAGATTGGTAGGTAGAAAGCATCGCTCGTCCCCGACCGCCACTCATAAGCAAGACAATCAATGAATAAATCATGCTCCGACTTCATCACATAACAGTTCACCATACGTGCATGCTACGTGAATCACAAACTTTAAGACAAGTATTTCTACAATCCACAATTACACACTACCATGACTCTAATATCACCATCTTTAATCTCAAAACAATCATAAGGAATCAAACTTCTCCTAGTGTTCAATGCACTTTATATGAAAGTTTTTATTATATTCCTCTTAGATACCTTTCATACTAGGACTAAATTTGTAACCAAAGCAAATTAACATTTTGTTTAAAGAGACTCTCAAAATTATATAAATGAAGCATGCGAGTTCTATAATTTCTACAAAATAAAGCCACCGCCGTGCTCTAAAAAGATATAAGTGAAGCACTAGAGCAAAATTGCCTAGCTCAAAAGATATAAGTGTAGCACATAGAGTATTCTAATAAATCATGATTCATGCATGTCCCTCTCAAAAGGTGTGTACAACAAGGATGATTGTTGCAAACTAAAAAGTAAAGACTCATATCATACAAGATGCTCCAAGCAAAACACATATCATGTGGTGAATAAACATATAGCGTCAAGTAAAGTTACCGATAGACGAAGACGAAAGAGGGGATACCATCCGGGGCATCCCCAAGCTTAGGCCCTTGGTTGTCCTTGAATATTACCTTGGTGTGCCTTGGGAATCCCCAAGCTTAGGCTATTGCCACTGATTATTAAATAGTCCATCAAATCCTTACCCAAAACTTCACAACACAAAACTCAATAGAAAATCTCATAAGGTCCATTAATATAAGAAAATAAATAACCACTTTTGGTATTGTTGTGAACTCAATATTTATTTATATTGGTGTAATATATACTGTATTCCAACCTTTGCATGGTTCATACCCTCGATACTACCCATAGATTCATCAAAATAAGGAAACAACACATAGAAAACAGAATCTGACAAAAACAGAACAGTCTGTAGTAATCTGTAACTCTAGAATACTTCTGTAACTCCAAAAATTCATACAAATTAGTTCATCCTGGGAAATTTGTGAACCAATATTCTGCAAGAAGAATCAGTATTTTATCACGCCTCTGTTAAAAATGAGAATTCTTTTCCTGAGCGCAAAAGTTTCTGTTTTTCAGCAAGATCGAAACAACTATCGCCGTAAGCCATCCTAAATGTCTTACCTGGCAGAAACACTAATTAAAACACAAAACCACATCTAACCAGAGGCTAGATGAATTATTTATTGCAAAACAGGAAGGAAAAATATTGGGTTATCTCCTAACAAGCGCCTTCTTTAAAGCCTTTTAGCTAGGCATTGAGATTCCAATGATGCTCACATGAAAGACAATAAGTGAAGCACAAAGAGAGCATTATAAAACACGTGACAAACACATCTAAGTCTAACTTACTTCCTATGCATAGGCATTTTATAAGCAAGCAAATTATCAAGACAAGCAAAAACTACCCTATGCAAGGAAGAAGAAAGAAACAATAGCAATCTCAACATAACAAGAGGTAATTTAGTAACATGAAAATTTCTACCACCATATTTTCCTCTCTCATAATAATTACATGTAGGATCATGATCAAATTCAACAATATAGCTATCACATAAAATTTTCTCTTCATGATCCACATGCATGCGAAGTTGACACTCTTCCGAAATAGTGGGATTATCATAAAATAAAGTCATGACCTCTCTGAACCCACTTTTATCAAAAACTTCATAAGATTGGACATTATTCAAATATGTGGGATCCAAAGTTGGCACTCTTCCAAACCAACTTTCAATATATTGAAAACATTATTATCAATCTCAGATTCATCATGGGGATTAAATAAATTTTCATTATTATAAGAAGAATCACCCAATCATGATCATTGCAACAAGTAGTGGACATAGCATAACTAGCATCCCCAAGCTTAGGGTTTTGCATATCATTAGCACAATTGACATTAACAGAATTTACAATAATATCATCGCAATCATGCTTTTTATTCAAGGATCTATCATGAATCACTTCACAAGGCACTTCATCACAATTTTTAGATTCAGGAATTTCAAGCAAAACTTCGTAAAGATACTCTAGTGCACTCAACTCACTAGCAATTGGTTCATCATTGTTGGATCTTTTAAAAACATTAGCAAGTGGATGAGGATCCATAAACTATTCACTTCTGATTTTCAATAAACACACAATTATTCGAAGCAAACGAGCAAACAAACCAAGTAAGACATAAGGGCAAATGAAAAGACGAACGAAAGAAGGCGGATAAAAGGGCAAATCTTTTTGAAAATCATTATAGAAGTGGGGGAGAGGAAACCGAGAGGCAAATGGCGAATAATGTAATGCAAGGGATGAGAGTTTTATGATTGGTATGTCTTGAATTGGCATAGATCTCCCTGGCAACAGCGCTAGAAATTCTTCCTGCTACTTCTTGAGCTTGTGTTAGTTTTTCCCTTGAAGAGGAAAGGGTGATGCAGAAAAGGAGAGATAAGTATTTCCCTCAGTTAGAGAACCAAGGTATCAATCTAGTAGGAGACAATGCACAAATCACCAATACCTGCACAAACTATCAAACACTTGCACCCAACGCGATAAAGGGGTTGTCAATCCCTTCACGATCACTTGCAAAAGTGAGATCTGATAGAGATAGATAAAACTAAAGAAAAGATAAAGTAAATATTTTGGGGTTTTTTTGGTTTATAGATCGGAAAGTAAAAGATTGCAAAATAGTATATCGGAAACTTATATGATGGAAAATAGACCCAGGAGCCATAGGTTTCACTAGAGGCTTCTCTCAAGATAGCAAATAATACAGTGGGTGAACAAATTACTGTCGAGCAATTGATAGAAAAGCGCAAAGTTATGACGATATCAAAGGCAATGATTATGAAATATAGGCATCACATATGTGTCAAGTAGACCGACTCATGCCTGCAAATAGTACTATTATTCCACACATCGACCGACTGTTGCCTGCATCTAGAGTATTAAGTTCATGAAGAACAGAGTAATGCTTTAAGTAAGATGACATGATGTAGAGTAATAAACTTGAGCAATATGATGTAAACCTCATCTTTTTATCCTCGATCGCTACAATACAATACAATACATGCCTCGCTGCCCCTACTATCACTGGGAGAGGACACCGCAAGATTGAACCCAAAGCTAAGCACTTCTCCCATTGCAAGAGAAACCAATCTAGTTGGCCAAACCAAACTGATAGTTCGAACAGAATTACAAAGATATCAAATCATGCATATACGAATTTAGAGAAGATTCAAATAATATTCATCGATAATCTGGTCATAAATTCATAATTCATCGGATCTGGACAAACACACCGCAAAAGAAGATTACATCGGATAGTTCTCCAAGAACATCAAGGAGAACATGGTATTGAGAATCAAAGAGAGAGAAGAAGCCATCTAGCTACTAGCTATGGACCCGTAGGTCTGAGGTAAACTACTCACGCTTCATCGAACGGGTAATGGAGTTGATGTATACGCCCTCCATGATTGAATCCCCCTTTGGCAGGATGCCGAAAAAGGCCCCTAGATGGGATCTCATGGGAACAGAAGGTCATGGTGATACATCTCCAATGTATCTATATTTTTTGATTGTTCCATGCTACTATATTATCTGTTTTGGATGTTTATGGGCTTTATTATACACTTTTATATTATTTTTGGGACTAACCTATTAACCGGAGGCCCAGCCCAAATTGTTGTTTTCTGGCCTATTTCAGTGTTTTGAAGAAAAGGAATATCAAACGGAGTCCAAACGGAATGAAACAATTGGGAGAGTTATTTTTGGAACAGAAGCAATTCAGGAGACTTGGAGTAGACGTCGGGGAAGCTTCGAGGTGGCCACGAGGCAGGGAGGTGCGCCTGCCCCCTGGGTGTGCCCCCACCCTCGTGGGCCCCTCGTGGCTCCCTGACCGACTTCTTTCGTATATATATATATCCATATACCCTAAAAACATCGAAGAGCAGAATAGTTCGGGAGTTCCACCGCTGCAAGCCTCTGTAGCCACCGAAAACCAATCTAGACCCGTTCCGGCACCCTGTCGGAGGGGGGAATCTCTCTCCGGTGGCCATCTTCATCATCCCGGCGCTCTCCATGACGAGGAGGGAGTAGTTCACCCTCGGGGCTGAGGGTATGTACAAGTAGCTATGTGTTTGATCTCTCTCTCTCTCTCTCTCTCTCTCTCTCTCTCTCTCGTGTTCTTGATTCAGAACGATCTTGATGTATCGCAAGCTTTGCTATTATAGTTGGATCTTATGATGTTTCTCCCCCTCTACTCTCTTGTGATGGATTGAGTTTTCCCTTTGAAGTTATCTTATCGGATTGAGTCTTTAAGGATTTGAGAACACTTGATGTATGTCTTGCATGTGCTTATCTGTGGTGACAATGGGATATCATGTGATCCACTTGATGTATGATTTGGTGATCAACTTGCGAGTTCCGTGACCTCGAGAACTTATGCATAGGGGTTGGCAAACATTTTCATCTTCACTCTCTGGTAGAAACTTTGGGGCACTCTTTGAAGTACTTTTTGTTGGTTGAATAGACGAATCTGAGATTGTGTGATGCATATCGTATAATCATACCCACGGATACTTGAGGTGACATTGGAGTATCTAGGTGACATTAGGGTTTTGGTTGATTTGTGTCTTAAGGTGTTATTCTAGTACGAACTCTATGATAGATTGAACGGAAAGAATAGCTTCGTGTTATTATACTACGGACTCTTGAATAGATCGACCAGAAAGAATAACTTTGAGGTGGATTCGTACCGTACAATAATATCTTCGTTCGTTCTCTACTATTAGTGACTTTGGAGTGACTCTTTGTTGCATGTTGAGGGACATTTATATGATCCAATTATGTAATTATTGTTGAGAGAACTTGCACTAGTGAAAGTATGAACCCTAGGCCTTGTTTCCTAGCATTGCAATACCGTTTGTGCTCACTTTTACCACTTGCTACCTTGCTGTTTTTATATTTTCAGATTACGAAAACCTATATCTATCATCCATATTGCACTTGTATCACCATCTCTTCGCCGAACTAGTGCACCTATACAATTTACCACTGTATTGGGTGTGTTGGGGACACAAGAGACTCTTTGTTATTTGGTTGAAGGGTTGTTTGAGAGAGACCATCTTCATCCTATGCCTCCCACGGATTGATAAACCTTAGTTCATCCACTTGAGGGAAATTTGCTACTGTCCTACAAACCTCTGCACTTGGAGGCCCAACAACGTCTACAAGAAGAAGGTTGTGTAGTAGACATCAAGCTCTTTTCTAGCGCCGTTGCCGGGGAGGTGAGTGCTTGACGGTATATCTTTAGATCTTGCAATCGAATCTTTTAGTTTCTTATTTTAGCACTAGTTTAGTTTATAAAAGAAAACTACAAAAAAATGAAATTGAGGTTGCCTCATACGCTTCATCTTTTTAATGTCTTTCGTGAGAATGATGGAAAGGAAAATTCTGCTCAAATACTAGAAGAGAAGTCTATAAAATGTTTGGCATTAAATCTTTGAATGATGAGAATGATTGCAATGTTGTTAGTATGAACTCCTTGAATATCCATAGTACTAATGATGATTGCACTAGTCATAATGAAAATGTCTATTATAAGCATGTCAATTTTTGTGGAGTGCATAGAGTTTGCAAGTACACACCAAATAGGGAAGATAGATTTTGCAAGAGGCATAAGTATTTGGAAACTAAATGGTTGCAAGAAAGGTTAGATGTTTGTGCCGAAAATTTAAACTTTGTTCACCAAACTTGTGAACTTTGCAATGAACATGGTCATTTAAATCTCAAATGCAAATTGTTTCATGGTCGTATCGTGTCCAAAAATTGTGATGATTTGATTTCCCTTGCACATCGTAATGAACTTAGTTTGCTTTTGGGTTATGAAGAAATGAAATATATAACTAATCATATTCCAGAATATAACCTTGAGAAATTCCTCGATATTGATCTAGAAGAAATTTTTATGTATTGTGCGGTGAATTGCGTTGAAAATCCTTATATTGCCAATTACATAAAGAAAAGAAAACAAATATAGGATGAAGAGAATACTAATGAAAGGGAAGAGGCTTCCCAATATCCTCCTATTATTTCTTATGATGAATCAGGTAACGAGGAGGAGCCTTGTATTCAACCAATGTCCTCAATAAGGAGCTCCAAAAAGAGGATTGAACCCACAC
This sequence comes from Triticum urartu, assembly GCF_056163025.1. Classification (NCBI taxonomy): domain Eukaryota; kingdom Viridiplantae; phylum Streptophyta; class Magnoliopsida; order Poales; family Poaceae; genus Triticum; species Triticum urartu. The sequence continues at coordinate 354,579,132 of NC_141876.1, read as the reverse complement.
TTAATGTGAAGAAGAAAAAGAAAAGACAGAGAAGCAAAGTTAAAAATGTATCCCTCCCAAATGATGTTGCTCCTATTACTCATTGTGATGATGATAATTGTTATACTATTGGTGCTATCCATAGTATTAATGATGAGAGTGATTATGCTTATGATATGAAAAGGCCCAAGCTTGGGGATGCTATGTTTGATGTGAATGACATGTTTGAGAATGTATTTGCTGCAATTAATGTTTTTCCCAAGCTTGGGGATGCTACGTTTCATGAACATGATATATTTATCCTTCCAAGTTTTGATATGCAAATTTATTACGATGATAGCATGCCTCCTATTTATGATGATTATATTGATGAAAGTGGGTTTGGAAGAGTGTCAACTTTAGGAAGTGATGATCCCACTATTTTGGAGGATGTTGAATCATATTTTGATAATTGTGAAAGTGGATTTGGATAGGTCATGACTTTATTTAGTAATGATTCCACTATCTTGGAAGAGGTTTCAATTGATTATGATGAGAACAAAGTTGCTACTTATGATGATTATAGTGATGAAACTTATGCTATAAAAGGTAGTGATGATTATATTTATAAAACTTGTCATGATTATGATTACCATTTTTCTGAACATTACTCTTTTAATGTGGAAACAATTTATAGTATTCGAGTTTCTTATGATACTCCCACTATTCCGAATGAGAAGAATTTTGCTTATGTGGAGAGTAATAAAAGTTCTATGCTCCTAGATCATGAAAAGAATGCTTTATTTTATGGTTATATTGTTTAATTCATTCATGATGCTACTGAAAATTATTATGAGCGAGGAGTATATGCTTGTAGAAATTGCAATAATATGAAGTTTCCTCTCTATGTATTGAAAATCTGGAAGTTATGCTTGTTTTGCTTTCCTATGCAAGTTGATTCTTGTTCCCACAAGTTGTTTGCTCACAAAATCCCTATGCATAGTAAGTGTGTTAGGCTTAAATGTGCTAGCCATATTCTTCATTATGCTCTCTTTATGTTACAATTCTTATCTTTTATGTGAGCATCATTGAAATCATCATGCCTAGCTAGGGGCGTTAAACGATAGCGCTTGTTGGGAGGCAACCCTATTTTTATTTTGTTCCTTGATTTTTGATTATTTTTAGTACTAAATAATTCATCTAGCCTCTGTTTAGATGTGGTTTTATGCTTTTAATTAGTGTTTGTGCCAAGTAGAAACTTTGGGAAGACTTGGGGAAAGTCTTTGCGATCATGCTGTAAAAATAGAAACTTTAGCTCTCACGAGATTTGCTGCCATTTTTTATTGGAGAGTGATATTTAGTTAATTATTTTTTAAGATGATTAACAGACAAATTTCTCACGTCCAGAAATTTATTTTAGAATTTTTGGGGTTCCATAAGTATATGTTTGATCCAGATTACTCCAGATTGTTCTGTTTTTGACAGATTCTGTTTTCTATGTGTTGTTTTCTTATTTTGATGAATCTATGAGTAGTATCGGAGGGTATGAACCATAGATGAGTTGGAATACAGTAGATATTACACGAATATGAATTTAGAATGAGTTCACAACAGTACCTAAGTGGTATTTTATTTTCTTATACTAACGGAGCTTACGAGTTTTCTGTTAAGTTTTGTGTTGTGATGCATTCAAGTTTTGGGTAAAGATTCGTTGGATTATGGAACAAGGAGTGGCAAGAACCTAAGCTTAGGGATGCCCAAGGAACCTCAAGGAAAAATCCAAGGACACCAAAGAGCCTAAGCTTGGGGATTCCCCGGATGGCATCCCCTCTTTTGTCTTCGTTCATCGGTAACTTTACTTGGAGCTATATTTTTATTCGCCACATGATATGTGTTTTGCTTGGAGCGTCATTTTATTTTATTTTGTTTTGCTTGCTGTTTGAATAAAATACCAAGATATGAAATTCTTAAATTTTAGAGAGTCTTCACATAGTTTCATATTTATTCGACTACTCATTGATCTTCACTTATATCTTTTGGAGTAGTTTATCATTTGCTCTAGTGCTTCACTTATATCTTTTTACAGCACGGCGGTGGTTTTATTTTATAGAAATAATTGATATCTCATGCTTCACTTATATTATTTATTATTTTCAGAGTCCTTTAGAACAACATGGCAATTTTATTTTAGGCATAATAAAAACTTTCATATAAGTGCACTGAATACTAAGAGAAGTTTGATACTTGATGATCGTTTTGAGATATGGAGATAGTGATATCAAAGTTGTGCTAGTTGATTAGTTGTGAATTTGAGGAATACTTGTCTTGAAGTTTGCAAGTCCCGTAGCATGCACGTATGGTAACCGTTGTGTGAAAAATTTGAAGCATGAGGTGTTATTTGATTGTCTTCCTTATGAGTGGCGGTCGGGGACGAGCGATGGTCTTTTCCTACCAATCTATCCCCCTAGGAGCATGCGCGTAATGCTTGGTTTTTGATTACTTGTATATTTTTGCAATAAGTATGTGAGTTATTTATGTCTAATGTTGAGTCCATGGATTATACGCACTCTCACCTTTCCATCATTGCTAGCCTCTTCAGTACCGTGCATTGCCCTTTCTCACCTTGAGAGTTAGTGCAAACTTCGCCGGTGCATCCAAACCCCGTGATATGATACACTTTGTCACATATAAACCTCCTGATCTTCCTCAAAACAGCCACCATACCTACCTATTTCCATAGCCATTCCGAGATATATTGCCATGCAACTTTCCACCGTTTTGTTCATCATGACACACATCATCGATGTCATATTTCCTTGCATGATCATGTAGTTGACATCGTATTTGTGGCAAAGGCACCATTCATAATTCTTTCATACATGTCACTCTTGATTCATTGCCCATCCAAGTACACCGCCGGAGGCATTCATATAGAGTCATACTTTGTTCTAGTATCGAGTTGTAATCTTTGAGTTGTAAATAAATAGAAGTGTGATGATCATCATTAATAGAGCATTGTCCCAAAAAATGGCAAATAAAAAAGAAAGGCAAAATAAAAAATAAAATAAAAGGGACAATGCTACTGTCCTTTTTTCTACACTTGTGCTTCAAAGTAGCACCATGATCTTCATGATAGAGAGTCTCTTGTTTTGTCACTTTCATATACTAGTGGGAATTTTTCATTATAGAACTTGGCTTGTATATTCCAACAATGCGCTTCCTCAAATTCCCTAGGTCTTCGTGAGCAAGAAAGTTGGATGCACACCCACTTAGTTTCTTTTGTTGAGCTTTCATACATTTATAGCTCTAGTGCATCCGTTGCATGGCAATCCCTACTCCTTGCATTGACATAAATTGATGGGCATCTCCCTAGCCCATTGATTAGCCGTGTCGATGTGAGAATTTCTCATTTTTTGTCTTCTCCACATAACCCCCTTCATTATATTCTATTCCACCCATAGTGCTATATCCATGGCTCACGCTCATGTATTGCGTGAAAGTTGAAAATAGTTTGAGATTACTAAAGTATGAAACAATTGCTTGGCTTGTCATCGGGGTTGTGCATGATGAGAGCATTCTTGTGTGACGAAAATGGAGCATGACCATACTATATGATTTTGTAGGGATGAACTTTCTTTGGCCATGTTATTTTGAGAAGACATAATTGCTTGATTAGCATACTTGGAGTATTACTATTTTTATGTCAACAATAAACTTTTATCTCGAATCTTTCAGATCTGAACATTCATGCCACAATAGAGAAAAATACATTGAAGAATATTCTAGAAAGCATTCCACATCAAAAATTCTGTTTTTATCATTTACCTACTCGAGGACGAGCAGGAATTAAGCTTGGGGATGCTGATACGTCTCCAACGTATCTATAATTTTTGATTGTTCCATGCTATTATATTATCTGCTTTGGATGTTTATGGGCTTTATTATACACTTTTATATTATTTTTGGGACTAACCTATTAACCGGAGGCCCAACCCAAATTGTTGTTTTCTTGCCTATTTCAGTGTTTCGAAGAAAAGGAATATAAAACGGAGTCCAAACGGAATGAAACCTTTGGGAGAGTTATTTTTGGAACGAAAGCAATCCAGGAGACTTGGAGTAGATGTCAGGGAAGCTTCGAGGTGGCCACGAGGCAGGGAGGCGCGCCTGCCCCCCTGGGCGCGCCCCCACCCTCGTGGGCCCCTCGTGGCTCCCCTGACCGACTTCTTTCGCATATATATATATATATATATATATATCCATATACCCTAAAAACATCGAAGAGCATAATAGTTCGGGAGTTCCGCCACCGCAAGCCTCTGTAGCCACCGAAAACCAATCTAGACCCGTTCCGGCACCCTGCCGGAGGGGGAATCCCTCTCCGGTGGCCATCTTGATCATTCAGGCGCTCTCCATGATGAGGAGGGAGTAGTTCACCCTCGGGGCTGAGGGTATGTACGAGTAGCTATGTGTTTGATCTCTCTCTCTCTCTCTCTCTCTCTCGTATTCTTGATTCGAAACAATCTTGATGTATCGCGAGCTTTGCTATTATAGTTGGATCTTATGATGTTTCTCTTTGAAGTTATCTTATCGGATTGAGTCTTTAAGGATTTGAGAACACTTGATGTATGTCTTGCATGTGCTTATCTGTGGTGACAATGGGATATCACGTGATCCACTTGATGTATGTTTTGGTGATCAACTTGTGAGTTCCGTGACCTCGTGAACTTATGCATAGGGGTTGGCACACATTTTCATCTTAACTCTTCGGTAGAAAATTTGGGGCACTCTTTGAAGTTCTTTGTGTTGGTTGAATAGATAAATCTGAAATTGTGTGATGCATATCGTATAATCATACCCACAAATACTTGAGGTGACATTGGAGTATCTAGGTGACATTAGGGTTTTGGTTGATTTTTGTCTTAAGGTGTTATTATAGTACGAACTCTATGATAGATTGAATGGAAAGAATAGCTTCATGTTATTATACAACGGACTCTTGAATAGATCGATCAGAAAGAATAACTTTGAGGTGGTTTCGTACCCTACAATGATCTCTTTGTTCGTTCTCCGCTATTTTTGACTTTGGAGTGACTCTTTGTTGCATGTTGAGGGATATTTATATGATCCAATTATGTAATTATTGTTGAGAGAACTTGCACTAGTGAAAGTATGAACCCTAGGCCTTGTTTTCTAGCATTGCAATACCGTTTGTGCTCACTTTTACCACTTGCTACCTTGCTGTTTTTATATTTTCAGATTACGAAAACCTATATCTATCATCCATATTGCACTTGTATCACCATCTCTTCGTCGAACTAGTGCACCTATACAATTTACCATTGTATTGGGTGTGTTGGGGACACAAGAGACTCTTTGTTATTTGGTTGCAGGGTTGTTTGAGAGAGACCATCTTCATCATATGCCTCCCACGGATTGATAAACCTTAGGTCATCCACTTGAGGGAAATTTGCTACTGTCCTACAAACCTCTGCACTTGGAGGCCCAACAACGTCTACAAGAAGAAGGTTGTGTAGTAGACATCATGCGGCAGTGGAAAAGTGTTTTCGTGGATATTTCTGTTGGTTTGGGAATATATATGAATATATAGGTGGCAGAATTAGGTCAAGGGAGTGATGAGGGGCCCATAAGGCAGGGGGCGTGCCCTCCCCCTTGTCGCTGCCTCGTGGCTCTTCTGACTTGATCTTCAAGTGTCCGGGGCATCTTCTGGTCCAAGAAAAATCACCGTGAAGGTTTTATTCCGTTTGGACACCGTTTGGTATTCCTTTTCCGCGAAGCTAAAAAATAAGGAAAAATAGAAACTGGCACTGGTCTCTAGGTTAATAGGTCCGTCTGAAAAATAATATAAAATAGCATATTAATGCATATCCAAAATAGATAATATAATAGCATGGAACAATAAAAAATTATAGATACATTGGAGACGTATCACTGAGCTAGGCCAGTTGGCCTTGTTGACCTTCTCTATCCTCTTCTACTTTAGGTGAAACTTACCATATAAATATTGGCGCGGGCGACAGCTGAATCAAAGATTGATGGAGCAATTGTCTGCCTTCACAATTTGAGGGGGGCAATCAGTCGTCCATGTCACATGAGGACTAATAAATCTTGGATTTGAAGATTGTGATTATAGTACAACCACATGCTATATGGGCATTGGCTTGGTCAAGTAAGCTAGTCAGCCTTAGGTGTTGGTGTTGCCGTACTACAGGTGGGGTAGCTTCCCTGTGGGGAGTATCCTCGACACAGATGGGGGAACCGGTTTCAGGACATACTCTCAGTTCCGTGCACCAGACCGGGTGGGCATGTCACATCTTTGGGGGATCTAGTCCAAAGACCTCGTCACAATCTCCCTGCCGGTATGCCAAATGGTGTAGTATATCAGCGGCCACTGGTGGCATCAAGATGGGATTGTTTCTTGTGGGTAAAGTGTATGACCTCTGTAGAGTGTAAAACTATTCGAATAGCCATGTCCACGGTCAAGGACAACACATGAATCTTTCTTGACGTACAGGACCTACCTTGCTTATTCCCTCTTTCGCCCTATTCTTTAAACCTTTGAAGGATGTGAGTTGATCATGGATCCTCACTTTGATGGAATTTATTCCCAGATAAAACATTTTTCATCTAAAACTACTATCGTCCAGTTACTATGTTATCTCAAACAAAATTAGCTTTTATGCAAATGAGCCATACAACCTTCCTTTGAAGACACATGTAGCTATTATGTCCTTCCCCAAGGGAGGCATATTGAGTACGTAACTTACTCATGCCAATACTTTTGTTGAACAACAGAGATCTATGAAGATGAGGGCGTCGACTACGACTATTATGATGATCTTGAGGAGTGAGGACACATTGACTACATCAACTGCATGTGGCTAAGATGGAGTCACTACATATTTATATATTCCACAATGTTTCTGATTGTAGTAAATGTCATGAGACATTTCACTATGTAAGCCTTGTGGCAAGAGTCATTAAACTAATACTTGTTTTAATGTTCAACAATGATACTATTTCCCTGTGTTGTCAAGTTGATCCTGGATTGACAAATATACACAGGAGAGTCTGGAAATAATTTTTGGGTTCTCACACAATGCCAGAAGGCGGTGCCAAGGCAAGCTAACGAAGGCAAATGATGACGATGAGGCCTTGGATGGGAACAAAAAGGAGCCGTGGAAGATGCGGTAGTGTGGACGGAAGAGAAGGGGAGTACAAGGGTTGGTGCGAGGTGGGGATGCCGTCTTGAGAGAATAACAGGAGGTGGGTGGGGTGTAGAGGGATCGCCTAGCACTAGTTAGGGTACAGTGGGGCAGCGATGCGTGCGCGGCTATGCCACAAGCCGCGGAAGGCGGGAGCAGGCGATCGCTCCAGCGTGGGTTTGTTTTGGGTGGCTAGAGCCTGTAGGAAGAAAACAAGAGATTGAAAAGCACCATAGACGTTTGATTCACATCCAATGGCTTATGCTGCAAAAATCGTTGGTTGACCACATTTTTTACGGGGAAGTTTTTCGACTAAGTTGACGAAGCCTTGTGTACTCGTCAACCTAGTAGGCCCACAAGTCAACCTCTAATTCCATGGCGGACAATTATAGCCCATTCCAAAGGATCATATGGAAAGTTCAACATTGAGAGCAAAGTAACAGGTCTGATTCGGAGATTAGAGTACTGAACTTCCACGTTTACAACCATCATAGCCAACTTAACTACCTAGTCCCAGTAATACTCTAGTGTAGAAGTACTAACCTACTCTTAGCTAACTAGACGATGTCGGCCGCCATTTGCGGTACACGCTAAACGCCAGCACCGATGTCCTCCTTGTCGCCCCAGACTTACCAGAAGTGCGATAGGGATAGTTTCTCGCGTGTGTTGGCCCTTTCCATGCTGGCGTGTGATAAGTTTCTGTCGTATCTACTTTTCCTAACGCTTTTCCTCTTGTTTTGGACTCTAATTTTCATGATTTGAATGAAGCTAACCCGGAATGACACCGTATTCAGCAGAATTACCATGTTGTTGTTATTGTGCAGAAACAAAAGTTCTCGGATTGGAACAAAACTTTGTGAGGAATTTTTATACGAATAAAGATAATTTGTGGAGCCAAGAATGACCGGAGGGGGGCACCTGGGTGGGCATAACCCACCAGGGCGCGCCACCCCCTCCAGGTGCGCCCTGGTGGGTTGTCCCCACCTGGTGGCCCCGGAGACCCTGAAACCGATGCTATAATATCCTATATTTCTAGAAAAATATCAGGGAGGAAGAATTATCGCATTTCACGAGATGGAGCCGCCATAACCTCCTATTCTTCATCGGGAGGCTAGATCTGGAGTCCGTTTGGTGCTCCGGAGAGGGGGATCTTCGATCTTTGTCATCACCAACCCTCCTCCATCGCCAATTCCATGATGCTCTCCACCGGAAGTGAGTAATTCCTTCATAGGCTCGCTGGTTGGTGAGGAGTTGGATGAGATTCGTCATGTAATCGAGTTAGTTTTGTTAGGGCTTGATCCCTAGTATCCGCTATGTTCTGAGAGTGATGTTACTATGACTTTGCCATGCTTAATGCTTGTCACTTTGGGCCCGGGTGCCATGATTTCAGATCTGAACTGTTTATGTTATCACCATTATATCTATGTTCAAGATCCGATATTGCAAGTTATAGTCACCTACTATGTGTTATGATTCGGCAACCCCGGAGTGACAATAGTCGGGACACTTCCCGGTGATGACCGTAGTTTGAGGAGTTCATGTGTTCACCGTGTGTTAATGCTTTGTTCCAGTTCTCTATTAAAAGGAGCCCTTAATATCCCGTCATTTCCAATAGGATCCCGCTGCCATGGGAGGGTAGGACAAAAGATGTCATGCAAGTTCTTCCCATGAGCACGTATGATTATTTACGGAATACATGCCTACATTATATTTATGAACTGGAGCTAGTGCCGTATTACCCTTGGTTATGACTGTTATATGGTGAATATCATCCAACAAATCACCGATGCAATGCCTACGATTTTCCTACATATTTATCTTGCTAAGTTACTACTGCTGCTGTCACTATCGTCACCGCGACAAAACTATTACTATCACTATTACCGTTACTGTTCCTCCTACCACTACTATCAAATCTATCATATTACTGTGCTACTGATCACTTTGCTACAGATAATTAAACTCCAGGTGTGGTTAAATTGACAAATCAACTACTAATACTTGCAAATATTCTTTGGCTCCTCTTGTGTCGAATCTATAAATTTGGGTTGAATACTCTACCCTCGAAAACTGTTGTGATCCCCTATACTTGTGGGTTATGAAGACTTTTTCTAGTGCCGTTGCCGGGGAGCATAGCTATATTTGTTGAGTCACTTGGTATTATTATCAAATTATCAATATCAAGAATCTGAAGGATTCTAAGACTAAGATTTTTCCCTCTAAGACGAGGGGATGTAAGGAACTACCATCCAGCTCCGCTTTAGATTCACGTTCTGTTATAAGTAAACTTCCAACGCCACCCCATGCTATTAATTCTGATATGTCGCAAGTTATTGAAGATGCTACTTCTGCTATGAATGCTACTCATGATGATGCTAGTACCTTGCTTGATGATAATGTGCCACTTGGTGAATTTCTTGATGAACAAATTGCTAGAACTAAAGCTTTTGAGAATTCTGAAACTGATGAAATTGTTGAAACCAATGAAGAGCTTGAAACCCAAAATCTTGAAACACCTATTAGAACTAGCCCTCCTAGATATGAATTGCCCAAGGTACCAGAAGGTTATGTTATGAATGAGGAGACAACTAGAGAAATTATTGCTTGTAAGGATAGAGATGATCTAGAAAAAATATTATGAAAGTATAAAGAAAGGACTTTGAATGCTAAAATGAAATGTGATCCTCAGTTTGCTACTTCACCAATCTTTGTTGATGATAAGGATTTTGAATCCTCTGTCGAGCCAGAGTTGATTACTTTGGTTGAATCTTATCCTTTCCATGGTTATGAAACAGAAACTGTTGTGGCACATCTTACTAAGTTGAATGATATAGCCACCCGTTTTGCTCAGGATGAGAAAGTTTGCTATTGTTATATTCTCAAATTATTTCCATTCTCATTAAAGGGCGATGCTAAAGATTGATACAATACTCTTGCTCCTGGTTGTGTGTGTAGTCCCCAGGATATGATTTATTACTTCTCTGAAAATATTTTCATGCTCATAAGAAACAAGCTGCCTTATAGGAAATATTTAACTTTGTGCAAATCGAAGAAAAGAGTCTCCCACAAGCTTGGGGAGGCTTCTTCAATTGCTTAATGCTTTTCCTGATCATCCTCTTAAGAGAAATGAAATACTTGATATCTTCTATAATGGACTAACCGATGCTTCTAGGGATTTCCTAGATAGTTGTGCTAGTTGTGTTTTTAGGGAACGAACTATTGGGAAAGGTGAAGAATTATTAAATAGAGTGTTGAAAAATATGATGATTGGACTCTTCCTGAACCACCGCTTCAACCCACTCCGAAGAAGAGGGGTATCTTATATCTCTGTCCTAAAGATATGCAGGAGGCAAAGAAATCCATGAAGGAAAAGGAATTAAAGCTGAGGATGTCAAAAATTTACCTCCTATTGAAGAAATGCATGGGCTTGATACACCACCACCACCTAAGGTGGTAGAGGTAAATTTTCTAATGCAATTCAATGATAATGATAATCCTCACAACATGCACACTAGCCAATGCCTTTATGAGTTTGAAAATTACATTAGAAAGCAAGATCACTTCAATGCAAATGTTATGAAATAATTGAAATACAATTCTGATATGATTGCTCGCTTGAGTGACTTGTTATTTAGAATTTCAAATGATGTTAGAGGTGTGGGGAAGCATGCATATATGGTTCAAACTCAGTTAGAACAAGTTGCTAAATCTCAAACTGAGTTGTTAGATGAAATGAACAACAATATAAATGACTTTGCTGTTAGAGTAGCCACTAGAGGAGGTAAGGTGACTCAGGAACCACTTTATCCTGAGGGACACCTAAAAAGAATCAAACAAGATTCTCAAAGGTTTAACACTGATGCACCTAATCCTTCTAAAAATAAAAAGGAAAAGAAAAATTATAGGACTTTGCATGCCTCTAGTGAACCTGAAGTAGAAAAACCTCCTGATAATGATAATGAAGTTTCTATCTCTGATGCTGAAACTCAATTTGGCAATGAACACTCACATTTAGATAATGGAAAAGATAATGATGAGGCTCATGAAAATACTCAAACAAATAATAAAGAACCAGACAATGATGTTGAGATAGAACCAGCAGTTGATCTTGATAACCCACAACCTAAAAATAAAAAATATGGTAAAAGTGACTTTGTTGCTAGAAAACACGATAAGGAAAGAGAACCATGGGTTCAAAAACCTATGCCCTTTCCACCTAAGTAAACTAAAAATAAATATGGTGAAGAATTTGAACACTTTGCTGAAATGTTGAGGCCGGTATTTTTGCGTACTCACTTGACTGACATCTTAAACATGCCTCCTTATGCAAAGACATCATCACCAATAAGAGAAAAATAACGGAAGCTAAAATTTCCACCATGCTTGTTAATTATACTTTTAAATATGGAGTACCTAGGAAACTTGGAGATGTGGGAATACCAACTATACCTTGCTCCATTAAAAGAAATTATGTGAAAACTGCTTTATGTGATTTGGGAGCTGGTGTTAGAGTTATGCCTTTCTCTTTATATAAAAGACTTGATTTGAATAAACTCGCACCTACTAAAATATCTTTGCAAATGGCTGATAAATCAATTGCCATACCTATCAGTATTTGTGAGGATGTGCCCGTTGTTGTTGCTAATGTTACTATTTTAACTGACTTTGTTATACTTGAGATGCCCGAGGACAACAACATGACGATTATCCTTGGGAGACCCTTTTTGAATACTGTAGGGGCTGTTATTGATTGCAATAAAAGCAAGGTCACTTTTCAGATCACTATTGGAAGTTTTCAACTACCTCAACCTACTATTAAAAAGAAATAAGAAATGCTTATTGTTGGGGACATTCATATCCCTGTTGAGGTAACTTAGTGATTTATGAAAGTTCTTCAGTCTCATGCTAATCGAAAGTGGTTGTTAATAAGACTTGATCAACCTTATTAATGGGTCATTTTTTAGAGGTATGAAGTTGATGAATTTTGTGAGCACTACTCTGTGTCCCTACCTTTTGCTTTCTGTTTTTATTAGTTAAATAAAATAAAATGCCATGTTTTCTCTGTTTTCTGAATTTCCCGTGCAATAAAAAAATGTCCCAAAAATAAAAGTTCTCAGAATGCTCTAAAAATTTATATAATTTTTTTCTGAATATTTAAGAATCTTTGGTGCAAATAAAATCAGAGGGAGGTGCACCAGGTGGGCACAACCCACCTGGGCGTGCCAGGACCCCCGGGAGCGCCCTGGTGGGTTGTGGTCCCCATGTGGGCCCCCTCACTTACCTCTTCTTCCCACATCATACTTACCTCCAGAAAAAATTCACCATTTCTCTATCTCTCATGTTCTTGCTCTCAAACCCGCGGATTTTGATCTCTTTGCTCGAAGCTCCGTTTCTGAAACTGTTTTGGGGGATTGTTGCTTGGTATGTGACTCCTCCGTTTGTCCAATATGTTTTTGCTTTAGTGGTTTATATTTTTAATAATTAGCTACTCTTGCACTACAAAAAAAGACACATCCGTGACATTTTGGGCCGAACACAAATTTTTTATGTCATACATATGGTAGTTCTATGACGATAATTGTGACAAAACCCGGTATCATCATAGATGTGGTGGGCTCCTACTTCTATGACAAAAAATCATGACAGAAAATGGGATTTTCGTCCTGGGCGGGCCAGAGATGCAGCTGCATGACATTCTTTGGGCCGTCCATGACGGAAAAAACCATGGTAGAAGCGAGGGCGAGGAAAATTTCGGGGAGTTCCCGGTTACGGTGGGAGGTCGGGGGCCGAGCGATGCGCGCTTCTCTCGTACATGTACTTGCGTGTGTGCGAGGCATTGGCTCTAACTGAACCCGAGAGAGGCGTTGGGCTCTAACTGAAGCCGAGCGATTGCACTGCAGGCTACGCGTTACTGAACCCAAGCGATCGATCGATGGCTGTTAACTGAACCCGATCGAGCGATTCCTTCGCTACTGCTGCTAACTGAAGCCGATCGATGCTGCCTCTGGATGAACAGTGAGCGTTGCGGGGGGGGGGGGGTGGATGAACAGTTCCCGGTGGGGGTGGATGAATAGGACCCCGTGGTGTTGCCTCTGGATGAACAGGACCCCGATTGATCGAGCCGGTTGGGGCTGGATGAACAGGACCCCGTGGAGGGCTGGATGAACAGGACCACCCCGTGGAGGGCAGGATGAACAGTAGAAGGTGGAGGGCAGGATGAATAGTAGCCCATGGAGGGGTGGTTGAACAGGAGCCCGTGGAGAGGGCTGGTTGAACAGTAGCCGATGGAGTAGCGCGTGGTGGAGGCTGGATGAACAGGAGCCCGTGGATGAACAGTCGCAGGTGGAGGCTGGAGGAGGTCGACGGTGGATGAACAGTAGCTCGTGGAGGCTGGAGGGGGTCGACGGTGGAGATGAACAGTATCCCGTGGAGTCCCGTTTTGCGGTACGCCACACCCCTCCCGATGAACAGGAGCCCCATTTCGACCGTAGCACTCCAACACAAGTCTGTTTCCTCCGTTTTGCGGTATGCCGCACCCCTCCCGATGAACAGGACCCCCGTTTCGATCGTAGGAGGTCCGTTTCGTCCGTTTTGCGGTACGCCAGACCCCTCCTGATCAACATGACCCCATTCCAAACATAGGAGGTCCGTTTCCTCCGTTGTGCGGTACGCCATGCCTCGTTTCCATCGCCTGTTCCGTCCAAGCCCTCCCGATGAACACGACCACACATTCCGTTCCGACCCAGCCGGTTGGCTCCCACGCGTTCCGTTGCCTCCCGATGAACACGACGCATTCCGTTGCCTCCCCATGAACACGACGCATTCCATTGCCTCCCCATGAACACGACACATTCCGTTGCCTCCCCATGAACACGGCGCATTCCGTTGCCTCCCCATGAACACGACGACGACTGTTTCTCCGTTTCAACCCAGCCATGTACATGAGCCCTGGCAATACGTATGCGCGAGTAGGCGTTCGAGACCCCGCCCGTATGTACACATACATGGCCGTATTTTCTTTCTTGCACCCTGGCCACTGTACGTACATGTACATGCTACGTGCGCGCCTCTACTACGACATGTTCGCGCCTCTACTACGACACGTGCGTGCCTCTACATCGACCAGTATGTACGTACACGTTCGCGACCAGAATGACAACGCTACGTACGCTTCGACCAGGTGGGTCCCGACTGTCAGGCACTTCCTTGCCTGCGAAGATGTAGCTGGTGGGTCCCAGCAGTCAGGGGGTGAATCGGTTTTTTTGCCCGGACGCACTTCCTTGCGTGCGAAGATGTAGCTGGTGGGTCCCAGCTGTCAGGGGGAAACGTTTTTTTTCGCGAAATACCATGGCCCGTCCGGTGGGTCCCAGCTGTCAGGTGGAGGAATCATTATTTTCTGCGTAATAAGGAGGCACTTCCTTGCTGTGGCCGTGGACCCAGCTGTCAGCCTCTCCACGTACGGTCCATGTCCGATGGAAGTCGTTCCTTGACCACGTTGACCACGCCGCGCCGAGAGCACCAGGGCGATGGTCGACGGCGAGGCCTAGGAAGGGGACGACACGGAGGCAGGGAAGACTCGGCAGTTGTTTCCCACGCGGAGGGGAGTATGACTGTACGAGGGTTTACTTGTTCGTTTGCCGTCGCCGAAGAATAACAGCAGGTGTGGGTGAGTAGAGGGATGGCTAGGCCAGCGATGGGAGTATGGTCGGGCAGTGAGGCCTGCGCGGCAGCACAGCCGACCGCGAGGAGGAGGGAGCAAGCAGTCCCGCCGGCTCTTGTTTGAGCGGCTGGAGTAGGAAGAGCAGAGATTGAAGAAGCACGACGGTCGTTGGATGGACATCCAACAGTCAGTGCTTGTGCGTCAACCTTTTTTTAGGAAAGCCTCAAATCTGCGGAAAACAGCATACAGCCCATCTGGCATTATTTCTAATGATTTACAGCCCATTTGCTAATTCTTAAAGTTTTTTTGTAGCCTATATTCTTTTTGTTAGCATTACAACCCATATTGTGGCAATGGTTAAAAAATTATACGAAATTTTCCATATTTAGGTGAAGTCCGAACTGTTTTTAATCCCGAAATTTTGACTCACATTCGAACTGATTTTAAAAATAAATGTGTATCAATATAAAATCCAACAAATTCTCCACGCATAAAAATTAATGTAATTTAAAATCTTGAAATGAAAAAGATATATTTGAAACTAATTGCCTGTTTGATGTGTTTTAAAAATGTACAACCCATTTCTCATTACTGAAGGGCCATTTTCTCGGCCAGCCGAATGAAAGCTCTCTTCGTCTTGAAAGATTTGCAGCCCAACAGGCCTGACAAAGCGACTTACTTGGCAAATAACAAAAAAACTGGGCTATGGCCGTGGACCCAGCTGTCAGCCTCTCCACGTACAGTACTCTTCCGACAGAAGTCGTTCCTTGACCACGTTGACCATGCCGCGCGGAGAGCACCACGGCGGTGGACGACGGCGGGGCCTAGGAAGGGGATGACGCGGCAGTGGAAGCCCGCGTGGAGAGGACTACGAGGGTTCACTGGTTCGGCTGCGGTGTGAGGCTGCCGTCGCCATAGGGCCTGGCCAGCGGTGGGAATAGTAGGGGGCGATGCGGCCTCTACGACAGCACAGCCGGCAAGGGGAGGCAGGAGCATGCGGCATGACCGGCGCTGCTTTGGGCGGTTGGAGCAAGAAGACCAGAGGTTGAAGAAGCACTACGGTCGTTGGATGGACATCGTACGGTCACTGGAGCTAGAATCGTTCATATTGACTAAGTTGACAAAGCCATTCGTCCCCGTCAACTTAGTAGGCCCACAAGTCAGCCTCCCAGCAAGGTGGGTCCCAGCTAGCCGGGGGAGTATTCATTTTTTTGTGCGTAATAAGGAGGCACTTCCGGTGGGTCCGAGCTAGCAGTGGGGGGGGGCGTTTTTTTCATGAAATACGGTGCCCCGTCCGGTGGGTCCCAGCAGTCAGGGGGAAACGATTTTTTTCGCAAAATACTGGTGGTCCGTCCGGTGGGTCCCCGCTGTCAGGTGGAGGAATAATTATTTTGCACATAATAAGGAGGCACTTCCGTGCTGCGGTCGTGGACCCAGCTGTCAGCCTCTCCACGTACAGTCCACGTCCGATGGAAGCCGTTCCTTGACCACGTTGACTACGCCGCGCCAAGAGCACCAGGGCGGTGGACGACAGCAAGGCCTAGGAAGGGGACAACGCGGAGCCGGGGAAGACGCGGCAGTGGATGCCCACGCGTAGTGGAGTACGAGGGTTCACTGGTTCGCTGCGGTGTGAGGCTGCCGTTGCCGCAGAATAACAGGGGGTGTGGGTAAGTAGAGGGATGGCCTGGCCAGCGATGGGAGTAGTAGGGGGCGGTGTGGCCTCCGCCGCATCACAGCCGGCCACGGGAGGCAGGAGCACGAGGCACGACCGGCGCTGGTTTGGGCGGCTGGAGCAAGAAGACCAGAGGTTGAAGAAGCACTACGGCCGTTGGATGGACATCGTACGGTCACTGGAGCTAGAATCGTGCATATTGACTAAGTTGACAAAGCCCTCCATCCCCGTCAACTTAGTAGGCCCACAAGTCAGCCTGCCACTAAGGTGGGTCCCAGCTAGAAGGGGGTATTCATTTTTTTGTGGGTAATAAGGAGGCACTTCCGGTGGGTCCGAGCTGACAGCAGGGGGAACATTTTTTTCGTGAAATATGGTGGCCCGTCAGGTGGGTCCCAGCAGTCAGGGGCAAACGTTTTTTTTTGCGATATACTGGTGGGTGTCCGATGGGTCCCTGCTGTGAGGTGGAGGAATAATTATTTTCCGCGTAATAAGGAGGCACTTCCTTGCGGCTGCCGTGGACCTAGCTGTTACCCTCTCCACATAGAGTATTCTTCCGATGGAATTCGGTCATTGACCACATTGACCATGCCGCGCCGACAACACCACGGCAGTGGACGACGGCGATGCCTAGGAAGGGGACGACGCGGAGCCGGGGAAGACACGGCAGTGGATGCCCACGCGGAGAGGAGTACGATGGTTCACTGGTTCGGCTGCGCTGCCGTCGCCGCAGAATAGCAGGGGGTGTGGGTGAGTGGAGTGGAGGGATGGCCTGGCCAGCGGTGGGAGTAGTATGGGGGCGGTGAGGCCTCCGCGGCAGCACAGCCGGCCACGGGAGGTAGGAGCAGGCGGCACAACCGGCGCTGCTTTGGGTGGCTGGAGCAAGAAGACCAGAGGTTGAAGAAGCACTACGGCCGTTGGATGGACATCGTACAGTCAGTCGAGCTAGAATCATGCATATTGACTAAGTTGACAAAGCCCTTCGTCTCCGTCAACTTAGTAGGGCTACTATACTAGGTCCCAGCTAGCAGGGGGAGTATTCATTTTTTTGTGCGTAGTAAGGAGGCACTTCCTTGCGTGCGAAGATATAGCTGGTGGGCCCAAGCTGTCAGCGGCGGTAACGTTTTTTTTGCAAAATACAGAGGCCGTTTCGGTGGGTCCCAGATGTCAGGTGGAGGAAATCATTATTTTGCGCGTAATAAGGAGGCATTTCCTTGCGTGCGACCGTGGACCCAGCTGTCAGGCTCCCCATGTACAGTCCACTTCAGATACATGTCGGTCGTTGACCACGCTGACCATGCCACGCCGAGAGCACCAGGGCGGTGGACGACGGCGAGGCCTAGGAAGGGAATGACATGGAGGCAGGGAAGACTCGGCCGTTGTTTTTGTTTCCCACGCGGAGGGGAGTACGATTGTACGAGGGTTTACTGGTTCGTCTGCCGTCGTCGGAGAATAACAGTAGGTGTGGGTGAGTAGAGGGATGGCTAGGCCAACGATGGGAGTACGGTGGGGCGGTGAGGCCTGCGCGGCAGCACAGCCGGCTGCGGCAGTCCCGCCGGCACTTGTTTGAGCGGCTGGAGCAGGAGGAGCAGAGATTGAAAAAGAACGACGGCCGTTGGATGGACATCCAACAGTATACATGCCATCTGTGGAAAGCCTCAAATATGTGGAAAACAGCATACATCCCATCTGCCATTATTTCAAATAATTTACAGCCCATTTGGTAATTCTTACGGGTTTTTTTTGGAGCCCATATTCTTTATGTTAGCATTACAGCCCATATTGTTGCCACGGTTAAAAAATTATACGAAATTTTGCATATGTCGGTGCGGTCTTAACTGTTTTTAATCCCGAAATTTCGAGTCACATTCTGACTGATTTTAAAAATTAATGTATATCAATATAAAATCCAATAAATTGTCCATGCATAAAAATCAATGCAATTTAAAATCTCAAAATGAAAAAAAGATATTTGAAAATAATTACCGGTTTGATGTGTTTTGAAAATGTACAGCCCATTTCTCATTACTGATAGGCCATTTTCTCGGTCAGCCGAATGAAGCTCTCCTCGTCTTGAAAGATTTGCAGCCCAACAGGCCTGATAAAGCGACTTACTTGACAAATCACAAAAGAACTGGGCTAGCCATTTTCAGAAAGAAAAAAAACTACTGGGCCGGTCTGTGGTAACTGTAACATCCCAAATTTTCAATTTGGAATGTTATACATTAGATCATCATGCATATCATATTTTATTTTGCATTTTGGTTGATCCTAGAAAATTCTACACAACTCAATGACCCACAGAGAGAGTTGGGGATTTCGTTATTTTCATATTTGAGTTTTCTCAAATTTTGAGAATAGGATCATTTGATTTTATTTATTTTATCATCAATTATTTCTATTACAAAAATATGAGAGAGGGAATAAAATGACTTTCCCAAAATAAAGAAATATTGAGGATTTAATAATAAAAATCAAATAAGATTTTATTTCGGAGTCTTTCGGTGTTTTATTTGAATTTAGGAAAAATATGCATTTTTCAATATTGCATTTACGTCCCAAATAAACGTTCACCTTGTGCGGCTTGATTTTAGCAGCCCGTGAAAATTTATTTCAGAATTTTTGGAGTCCGTTTAGTATTTCTTTTTATTTTTCTTCCGAGCGGAATAATATAAAAAAAACGAACCGACCTAGCGGCCGTGTCCGACCCGGACTCCCGGCCCACTAGGCTTTATAAGCCGGGGGGGAGGCCTAGCCAAAGCCAGCCACCCGCGCCCCAACCCTAGCGCCGCTCGCCGCCCCAGCGCCGCCGCCGTGCCGCCTCGCCGCGCCGCCGCCGCCCCGCCACGCCGGACGCCGCCGCCGCCGCACGTCGCCCGAGGTTCGCCGCTACCTCGTTTTCCGTGCCGTCATAAAAAAAATTAAAAAAAATCGGCGTTCGTCATTTTTTTCTTTTTCACGGATTAAATCCGCGATTTTTCTGATCGCGATTTCTAATCCGATTTTCATTTTAGTATAACTTTTCGCTCGTTTATCGGAATCAGGCGATTCAAGCGCCTAGAGTTTCGTCCCGAAACCCTCTATCCGAATAACCAACTTAAACAAGATTTTTCTACTGTAAAATTTACCTTAGATCCAGATTACTAGAATGAAGTTGTTTTCTTTCGCCGTTTGACTTTCGTTGCTTCGTTTGATTTGATTCTTTTTGCCAACCGGAGTTCTTAAGTTGAACCTTCTGGTTAGATCTCTTATTTGAGTTTTACCCGTGCATTAGATGAGTACTTATTGTATGCTTGTTTGTTTGTCTGCGATAGAATACCCGGAGTGCGCCGCCTATTACTTCGAATTGTTAGCTTTCGTGGATCATCAGCAAGGCAAGTAACACTTTGATCATACCTTTTCTACTACCCAGTTTTATTGCATTAGATCAATCCTCACACATTGCATGATTAGGATCTAATTAAATTGTGGGATGGGAAGTAGATGAGGTAGTACCTATTACCTGTTATTATCAAACCTTTGGGAGTTACTTCTGCGTTTGCTTATTATGCCATGCTATGCTAGTAGACGTGGATTGGGTGAGTGATATCCATGACAGATGTGAGATTGTTAATTAATGGTGGCAACTTAAACACACATCTGGGTGGATTGAGGCACCTAGGTATTCCAGGACTTGCCTGTTTTCTTTTGGACCGCCACCCAGGCTCAAAGGGATCATGAGACTATTCATACTAGAAACTTCCGTGTGCAACCACAAGCTATTATGGGCTCTAGCATAGTTGACTAAGTTGTGCAAACTCTTAAAGTGGTAGACTAGCAGATGTAGGGGATGTAGGTGGTACGGTCTACCCGATCATAAGGTGCTAGCGCTTCTGAAAGACTATGTCTCGGTCATCCGTCTTCTCAAACACCATGTAGTGCGAGAAACCAAACGGAGGCGATAGAGTCTTGTGGGGAAAGGTGCGCAAACCTCTGCAGAGTGTAATAAACTAATCATGGTTAGCCGTGTCCCCGGTTATGGACATCTTGAGTATCTAGTACTTGGATTATCATGTGAATCTCAACATGTTACTCTAAATTAATTTTGTTGGGTTATGTTTAATGATGATGCTTAATTGGGATTGAGAATGCTGTCAACCATTCTCAATGTTTAACAACCACCATGATAGTTAAATAAATTTATTCCTTTGAAGTAGGGAAAAAATGGCTTTACGCAAAACTGTAATGATAGAGCTTTCCACCAGCCAAATATGCATATAGTATAGTTGTTACATTCCATTACTCTCTATGTGTTACCTTGCCAGCATATTCCATGTGCTGACCCATTTTGGGCTGCAACGTTAATGTTGCAGACTTTTCAGACGACGATTAAGGAGTTTTTAGGTCGTGGTTCTATACTCAGTGATGTCGTTGGAGTTGATGGACGCACCTATCTTCCAAGCCTTCCGCTGTTATAGTTATTAGATGGCCTTAAGCCATATTTATTGTAATAAGTTCTATTTTGAGACACTCGATGTAATAAGTGTGTGATTGCTACTCTGCTATAAATCCTCCGAGTACTGTGTGGTGTCAGCATTACTGATCCAGGGATGACACCGGAGCACAGAGATCAGACGGTTTGAGGTCTGGTCGCTACAGAGATGGTATCAGAGCACACGCTGACTGTAGGACACGACCACTAAGCTAAAGACCTAGATCACTATTCACTCTCTCCTCTTCTGACCTCTCATCTTTTCTATTCTTTAGGATGGTGGATGCAAGGAACAAGTTCACACAACCGGATGAAGATACACCCTTTGGACATCACTTGAAGGAAGTCACTAGATACCTGAACATAGGAGTACCAAGCTTCACAGGAACCTACAACGCCACTTTACCTAAAGAAGAGCGCTGGATGATTCAAGTTCAAGTTCCAGGAAGGACGTTCATGCCAGTCACTGAGCCCATAGAATTTTCTTTTGATGCACCAACTTGGAGTCTAGGAAAGAGCATGGCAGCTCACATCGCCATGGGACGCATTGGAGAAGTCTACCGCAAGGATCTCAAGGATACTATCTACCAGATTTGTGGGCGCCGAGATGAGCACTAGAAGATGATCAACACCCGGAAGGATAGATCAATTGCAGCTTTTATCCAGGAGTTAAACCAGCACATTTAACAACGGGAGAACCAGATGTGCGCCGACATGATAGATCTGAAGAAGGCTAAGACTAGAATCAAGGAACTGGAGGAAGAACTCAAGGCTACACGTGAAGATTATGAAGAGGAAATTGAAGTATTGGTGGATAAGAATGCCGACCTAACTATGAAGCTAGTAGTATTTATGGGAGGCCCTACGCCAGTAGATGAAGACGCAGAACCCCAGGAGATTAGCCCGGAAGACTACATCATTCTCGACGGCACCGACTCAGAACCAGATCGTAGCGATGATGACTATGTTGATGAAGCTGGAGCAGATATCATGGAGTCTGCAACCGAAGAATATTTCTAGTAGACCACCTCATCAGTAGTAGTAGTCCACCATGTAAATACAGTAGTCCGAGCACTTTTGCGATAGTTAGATCGATTGTATGCCCTTGTTTGATTGATTGAAGTGAATTGTTTGCTTTTGCCTCATGTGCATACGGGTAGTGTTTTCTCTTTAGACCCCCTCTATTCTTATATCTCATCTTTTCTAAACCCTCAGATGCCTCCGAGACGTGACCCCGGATTTTCCTTTCCACTGGAGCTCACCCAGTTGATCCAGCAGCAGAACACATTGATGCAGTTGCTAGTCCAGAATCAGAATCAGGGGAACAACAACAATAACCCACCACCACCACCACCTGTTGACCACTTAGCCCGTTTTCTTAGGCTGAATCCGCCGGTGTTTTCCAGTAGCACCGAGCCGATAGTAGTAGATGATTGGCTCCGCAAGACAGCTAGGGAGTTGACCACAGCAGGATGCACAGATGTGGAGAAGGTGAAGTTTCCCGCACATCAGCTAGAAGGACCCGCATCATCATGGTGGGAGAATTTCACAGCCATTTTCCCTGTCGACACTGTCACATGGGTCCAGTTTCAGTAGGCTTTTCATACTGCACATGTTTCAGCAGGAGCTATGGCCATGAAGAAGCGTGAGTTTCGCAACTTGCGCCAAGGAGGACGGACTGTTGGCCAGTACGTGGAGGAATTTAGTAAGTTAGCATGTTATGCCCCAGATGACGTCGCTACGGATGCAGCTAAGCAGGAGAAGTTTCTAGAAGGACTGAATGATGATTTGAGCATGCAGTTGATGGTATCCACCTTCAACAACTACCAGGAGTTGGTAGATCGTGCTCTTATGATTGAAGGGAAGCAGCAGCAAATTGAGAATCACAAGAGGAAGTATGGACAAGGAAAGTACAATTCAGGAGCTCAGCAGAAGCCACGTTTTACCCCTAAACCGGGAGGACATTTTCAGCATACCCATGGAGGAGGTAGCTCGCACAATCACAATGGCACCAAGAATGGTAATGGCAACGGAGGAAGCAACGGCCAGAACCGCACCAAACCCTCAACCCCAGCCAAGAAGGACTTGAGCCAAGTCACTTGCTTTAAGTGTTCGAAGACCGGACATTATGCCAATGAATGTCCTGAATTACAAAATGGAAATAGCAATGGAAGTTCTGGGAAGAAGCCGAACCCTTTCAATAGGGGACAGGTGAACCACGTTAGCATGGAGGAGGTTGAAGCTCAGCCCGATGCAGTAATAGGTAAGTTTTTGGTTAAGTCATTTACTGCACTCGTTCTTTTTGATACTGGTGCATCGCATTCATACATCTCAAGGGGATTTGTGGATAAGTATAACCTACCAACCCAAGCCCTTAGGTCACCCATGTTAGTAACCTCGCCCGGAGCAGAGTATGTGGCTAGTCTATGGTGTGATCGGTTACCATTAAGGATTGGTAACTATGTTTTTCCCTCAAACCTAATAGTATTGGAATCTCAAGGATTGGATGTGATATTAGGCATGGATTGGTTATCAAAGTATGAAGGGAATATTGAGTGTGCTAGTAAGTCAATTTTGCTTACCACCCCAGAAGGGAGAAGGATCAAGTATGTATCCCGATATGTGCCAAAGAGGACTCAAGTAAATTGCCTAATAGGAGTTGTGCAGGAGGAAGTACCAGTGGTAAGGGATTTTCCCGATGTATTTCCAGAAGAGTTGCCAGGCATGCCACCGGATAGAGATATTGAGTTTTTGATAGAGCTATTGCCAGGCACAGGGCCAATATCAAAGAGACCATATAGCATGCCAGCAAAGGATTTGGTGGAAATTAAGAAGCAAATTAAGGAGTTACTGGATAAAGGATATATTCGCCCAAGTTCTTTGCCTTGGGGATCGCCAGTACTTCTAGTGGAGAATAAGGATAGATCGTTAAGGATGGTTGTTGATTATCGAGGATTGAATGAAGTAACGATCAAGAACAGGTACCCACTACCAATGATCAACGATCTGTTTGATCGATTGCAAGGAGCTAAGGTATTTTCCAAGATCGATCTACGATCAGGATACCACCAGTTGAAGATTCGAGAACAGGATATTCCGAAGACAGCTTTTACCACCAAGTATGGGCTGTATGAGTATACCGTTATGTCATTTGGTCTGACTAACGCACCTGCCTATTTTATGAACATGATGAACAAAGTGTTTATGGAGTTTTTGGATAAGTTCGTCGTAGTGTTCATTGATGATATCCTGGTTTATTCAAAGAATGAAGAGGAGCATAAGGAACATTTGCGTTTGGTACTTGGAAAGCTCAGAGAACATCAATTATATGCCAAGTTCAGCAAATGTGAGTTTTGGTTGAAGGAAGTAGGATTCCTCGGACACGTTATATCTGGAGAAGGTATAGCAGTTGATCCCACTAAAGTTGAAACCGTGACCAAGTGGGAAGCCCCAACAACAGTTGGAGAGATCCGGAGTTTTCTTGGACTCGCAGGATACTACCGGAGATTTATTGAGAATTTCTCAAAGATTGCGAAGCCTATGACTGAGTTGTTAAAGAAGGATACCAAGTTCATATGGATAGAGGAATGTGAGACTAGTTTCCAGGAGTTGAAGAAACGCTTAGTTACCTCACCAGTGTTGATTTTGCCGGACCAGACCAAAGATTATGAGGTGTATTGCGACGCTTCACGTCAAGGACTTGGAGCAGTGCTTATGCAGGAAGGGAGAGTTGTTTCATATGCCTCAAGAAAACTGAAGCCTCATGAGTTTAATTATGCTACGCATGATTTGGAGTTAGCAGCCGTAGTGCATGCATTGAAGACATGGAGACATTTCCTCAATGGAAATCATTGTGAGGTGTACACAGATCATAAGAGTTTGAAGTACATTTTCACACAGAAGGAGTTAAATCTCAAACAAAGGAGATGGTTGGAGCTTATCAAGGATTATGATATGAAATTTCATTATCATCCTGGAAAGGCTAATGTAGTAGCAGACGCATTAAGCCGCAAGAGCCATGTCAATACGTTAATGACAGGAGAAATACCAAGGGAGTTAGCCGAAAATCTTTGTGAACTATGTTTGGAAATAGTTCCGAGAGGCTATGTAGCAGCATTGGAGATTCAGTCAACTTTGATGGATAGAATCAGAGAAGCTCAGAAAGCTGACAAAGAGATTGCCGCTATAATGGAGAAACTGAGCAAAGGAAAAGCTAAAGGATTTCGTGAGGATGAGCACGACACCCTATGGTTTGAAGACCGTGTTTACGTGCCCAATGACCCGGAGATCAGGAAGTTGATTTTGCAAGAGGCACATGATTCACCATATTCGATTCATCCAGGTAATACCAAGATGTATTTGGATTTGAAGGATATTTTCTGGTGGACTGGAATGAAGAAGGATATTGCGGAGTATGTAGCAGTTTGTGATGTATGTCAGAGAGTAAAGGCAGAGCATCAGAAGCCAGCAGGATTGTTACAACCATTGCCGATACCCGAATGGAAGTGGGATAAGCTAGGCATGGATTTTATCATGGGATTACCCAGGACTCGTTTAGGCTATGACTCGATTTGGGTTGTAGTTGATCGATTGACGAAAGTAGCTTATTTCATCCCAGTAAAGACCACTTATACTAGTGCTAAGTTGGCAAAGATATACATGACCAGGATCGTATGTCTGCATGGAGTTCCAAGGAGTATCGTATCAGATAGAGGAACCCAGTTTACCTCAAAGTTCTGGAAGCAGTTGCACGAAACTTTGAATTCAGTACAACTTTTCATCCACACACAGATGGACAGACCGAGAGAGTCAATCAGATTTTGGAGGATACGCTGACAGCTTGTGTGCTAGATTACGGATCTAGTTGGGATGATAATTTGCCATATGTAGAGTTCTCTTAGAACAATAGTTACCAAACTAGTTTGAAGATGGCCCCTTTCAAAGCTTTGTACGGAAGGAGGTGTAGGACACCGTTGTCATGGGACGAAGTTGGAGACCGCCAGTTGTTTGGACCTGACTTGATTAAAGAGTCTGAACAGAAGGTGAAGTTGATTCGTGATAGGCTCAAGGTAGCCCAGTCCAGACAGAAGAATTATGCGGATTCTAAACGCAAGGAGACAGTTTACGAAGTTGGAGATAGAGCTTATCTTCTAGTATCACCACTTCGGGGAACAAAGCATTTTGGAGTTAAAGGGAAGTTAGCACCACGATTTGTAGGACCATATCGAGTTTTGGAACGTATGGGAGAAGTGGCCTACAAGTTGGAATTGCCCGAAGGATTGTCAGGATTTCATGATGTGTTCCACGTTTCTCAGTTAAAGAAGTGCCACGCGGAGATGGCTGACATACCGTTGAGAGACACAATGCCATTGGAGACTATTCAGTTGGATAACGATTTGACATACGGGGAGAAACCAGTTAGGATTCTCGAGTTTGCCAGTCGAGTCACTCGCAGCAAGGTTATCAAGTTTTGGAAAGTTCAGTGGAGCCACCACTCGGAGGATGAAGCCACCTGGGAGCGAGAGGAAGATTTGCTCAAAGACCACCCTCACCTATTTTCTAGCCAACCCGAATCTCGAGGGCGAGATTCATCTTAAGGGGGGTAGGTTTGTAACATCCCAAAATTTCAATTTGGAATGTTATACATTAGATCATCATGCATATCATATTTTATTTTGCATTTTGGTTGACCCTAGAAAATTCTACGCAACTCAATGACCCACGGAGAGAGTTGGGGATTTCGTTATTTTCATATTTGAGTTTCTCAAATTTTGAGAATAGGATCATTTGATTTTATTCATTTTATCATCAATTATTTCTATTACAAAAATATGAGAGAGGGAATAAAATGACTTTCCCAAAATAAAGAAATATTGAGGATTTAATAATAAAAATCAAATAAGACTTTATTTCGGAGTTTTTCGGTATTTTATTTGAATTTAGGAAAAATGTGCATTTTTCAAAATTGCATTTAGGTCCCAAATAAATGTTCACCTTGTGCGGCTTGATTTTAGAAGCCCGTGAAAATTTATTTCGGAATTTTTGGAGTCCGTTTAGTATTTCTTTTTATTTTTCTTCCGAGCAGAATAATTAAAAAAAACGAACTGACCTAGGGGCCGTGTCCTACCCGGTCTCCCGGCCCACTAGGCTTTATAAGCCGGTGGGGAGACCCAGCCGAAGCCAGCCACCCGCGCCCCAACCCTAGCGCCGCCCGCCGCCCCAGCGCCGCCGCCGCCGCCGCGCCGCCGCCGCCGCACGTCGCCTGAGGTTCGCCGCTGCCTCGTTTACCATGCCGTCGTAAAAAAAGGGCGTTCGTCATTTTTTTCTTTTTCTCGGATTAAATCCGCGATTTTTCTGATCGCGATTTCTGATCCGATTTTCATTTTAGTATAACTTTTCGCTCGTTTATCGGAATCAGGCGATTCAAGCGCCTAGAGTTTCGTCTCGAAACCCTCTATTCGAATAACCAACTTAAACAAGATTTTGCTACTGTAAAATTTACCTTAGATCCAGATTACTAGAACGAAGTTGTTTTCTTTCGCCGTTTGACTTTCGTTGCTTCTTTTGATTTGATTCTTTTTGCCAACCGGAGTTCTTAAGTTGAACCTTCTGGTTAGATCTCTTATTTGAGTTTTACCTGTGCATTAGATGAGTACTCATTGTATGCTTGTTTGTTTGTCTGTGATAGAATACTCGGAGTGCGCCGCCTGTTACTTCGAATCGTTAGCTTTCGCGGATCATCAGCAAGGCAAGTAACACTTTGATCGTACCTTTTCTACTACCCAGTTTTATTGCATTAGATCAATCCTCACACATTGCATGATTAGTATCTAATTAAATTGTGGGATGGGAAGTAGATGAGGTAGTACCTATTACCTGTTATTATCAAACCTTTGGGAGTTACTTCTGCGTTTGCTTATTATGCCATGCTATGCTAGTAGACGTAGATTGGGTGAGCGATATCCATGACAGATGTGAGATTGTTAATTAATGGTTTATCTAAGGTGGCAACTTAAACACACATCTGGTGGATTGAGGCACCTGGGTATTCCAGGACTTGCCTGTTTTCTTTTGGACCGCCACCCAGGCTCAAAGGGATCATGAGACTATTCATACTAGAAACTTCCGTGTGCAGCCACAAGCTATTATGGGCCCTAGCATAGTTGACTAAGTCGTGCGAACTCTTACAGTGGTAGACTAGCAGATGTAGGGATGTAGGTGGTACGGTCTACACGATCGTAAGGTGCTAGCGCTTCTGAAAGACTATGTCTCGGTCATCCGTCTTCTCAAACACCATGTAGTGCGAGAAACCAAACGGAGGCGATAGAGTCTTGTGGGGAAAGGTGCGCAAACCTCTGCAGAGTGTAATAAACTAATCATGGTTAGCCGTGTCCCCGGTTATGGACATCTTGAGTATCTAGTACTTGGATTATCATGTGAATCTCAACATGTTACTCTAAATTAATTTTGTTGGGTTATGTTTAATGATGATGCTTAATTGGGATTGAGAATGCTGTCAAGCATTCTCAATGTTTAACAACCACCATGATAGTTAAATAAATTTATTCCTTTGAAGTAGGGAAAAATTGGCTTTACGCAAAACTCTAACCATAGAGCTTTCCACCAGCCAAATATGCATATAGTATAGCTATTACATTCCATTACTCTCTATGTGTTACCTTGCCAGCATATTCCATGTGCTGACCCGTTTCGGGCTGCAACGTTAATGTTGCAGACTTTTCAGACGACGATTAAGGAGTTTTTAGGTCGTGGTTCTATACTCAGTGATGCAGTTGGAGTTGACGGACGCACCTATCTTCCAAGCCTTCCGCTGTTATAGTTATTAGATGGCCTTAAGCCATATTTATTGTAATAAGTTCTCTTTTGAGACACTCGATGTAATAAGTGTGTGATTGCTACTCTGCTATAAATTCTCCGAGTAGTGTGTGGTGTCAGCATTACTGATCCAGGGATGACACCGGAGCATAGAGATCAGACTGTTTGAGGTCTGGTCGCTACATAAACATAAAAGAAAAGGCTGTCTAGACAGGCCAGAGTGTCCCGCACAGCCCAGTTGACACCCTGCTTCCGTCTCAAAAACAAATTAGATAAATGCCACTCCAATTATGGCAATTCACAAAAATGCCACTGCAATTTCCAAACTTTGAAAAATGCCACTTCAATTTTTGCAAACTTTGAAAAACGCCACTGCAGTTTGCAAACTTTGAAAAACGCCACTCCAGACTTCGAAAAATGCCACTAGAAATGGCATGAAATGGCATTTTTCAACGTTTCGAAATTGCAGTGGCATTTCTCGGATACACCAGATTTGGAGTGGAATTTATCAAATTAACCCAAAAAAAAATAACTGGGCGATCTGTTGGGTCCCTGGTGTTAGCCGCTCATTGTGCAATTCTCTCGTTTATTGACTACGTTGACAATGGCATGGGACCCAGATGTCAGAAATCCACTAGGAGGAGCTATATTTTTTATTGGCTTGAAATAAGGAGGCACTTGCTTGCGTACTGCCATGACCTTGGCGGGTCCCTGCTGTCATCCTCTCCACGTACAGTACTAGTTAGTCGTGTTTCAAAACTGATCGGCACACCATTAAAAAAATAAAGGTCGATAACTAATGCGGCACCTCGGGCCAACGCGGCCTGATCGCATTTTGCACGAGAAATTACACACCATGTTTCATTGAAATGTGGTCCCGTTCCAACATATCAGTGAGACGACGGCGAGTAGTTGGAGTATTTCTGAACGGACATGTAGACCGGGGCGCCTCTTCGTGAACCGTGGCAAACTCACAACTGACCACTGACTCTTCGCCTTTCCCTCTCGATTTAGAACTGCTGTCACACGCTCTTCCTCTCCCTCCTCCATTTTCCTTCAGCCCTTCACCCTTTCTTCTGCCATTGTTCGATCGTCTTCTCCATGGAGGGAACAGGCCGGAAACAACCCTGTTATTCTTGCCCCGATCTGAAAGATGACGTGGTGGAGGAACTCATTGATCGGTGCGACGTCATCACCTCGGCTAGCATGGAAGGTTCGTTCAAGCCCATTCTCGACTCAACTAATAACATCATTACAAAGAACCAAAGAGTCAAGGAGCGGTTTGATCTCCCCTATCTTCTTCGCCGTGACCCTGATGACTAGCGCCGACACAACGGAGGCCTCGCCCTGTGCAAGTTGATGCCGCTTGATAATGATACGTATGATGTTAAGATGCCATCGCTTGAGGGCAAGGCTTGGGCGGGCGCAAATGGAGATTGGGTTGTTTACATTGGGTCCAACTGCGAGTGGGAACTTGTGAATGTGTACACTCGTCACCGGGTTCCACTTCCAAAAATCTCACCACACTGCCCAGAGGTTGAGCACACCGGTAATGTACGCGCGTTCAAATACGATCATGGTGACTGTCTTCTACCGAAGATAGCAATTTGTCGAGTTCCCAACCGCTCTTGGAATTACAACAACTATGAAGTTGTTGCTATCTTCGACAAGCTTGTTGCCAACCTTAGTGGTTTGACTCGATGGACATTGCTCAAAAATCAGTTTTTGTGCACGAATGAGTACTGTGATGCAATTCAATACGAGGGCCTTGTGTTTGCTGCCACCACTCGTGGCACTCTTTTTGCATGGTATCCTCGTAGTTTCGGTACGTTTGTCTTCCACCGTAATTATAATAGTTTCATCCACATGCATGCGGGTTAGCAAGTTTCCCTTTACTAATTAACCTTCTTCTTGTGTTTCCAAGGTCTTATGAACATCCCACCACCTATACTTGAAAATTTATATAACCAAGGGGGAGATGCCGATGGTGATGATCACGAGCAGCGCCCATTTACTCTGTGGCACCTGGCAACTAATTTCGATGGATCACCTCTTCTTGTGTGTATACAACCCACTGATGATGTTACTGCTAAGGAAGCAGGTGTCTCCCATGGTCGCTGTGACGCCCGGATAATCAAGCTACAGTAACCCTCTAGTAATGATGCCTTGTCACCACTGTTACTGTTGTTAATCTCGCGTTAGATCGAAACCGGTTCGAATTCAAAATTCAAAATCAGGGAAACAATAAAAGTTTTCAAACGTTAAAACTAAAATGTTAAAAATGGGACAACTAAATCCTAGGTAATAATGGTGGAGAAACCACACTTGTATAAAATGCGTGAATACTCAAAAATGAATAAAACAACAGCAAAATAAATTAATTAAATGCCTTTTGTATTTTGTAAAATATTAAACTATTTTATTTAGCTGTCCAAATTAATGTGGCAGTGGCATATTTGGTAATGTCAAATACAGTGCCATTTTGGTATTCCGCTAACACAAGAATAAATTGAAACTAAAAGAAAACATTACAGGAAATATGAATAAAAGGTAAAGGTAAAACAGAAAACAAAACAAAAGAAAGGCCCCCCCCAATGGGCCAGGCCCAGCTGTCCACTGCGCCGACCGGCCCACCGGCCCAGCCACCCACCCATAAGCTGCCCCCGGGGTCAAACCCTAGCGCACACCCCCCCCACGATCCCACCCCCCACGATCCCCCCCTCTCCCTCGTCTCCTCCCTCTACCCCTCCCCCGATCCAGATCGGGATCGGGCAGCGCCCAACCCCGTGCGCCTCCTGCCTCCCGCCCCGTCGCCCGCTCTCCGACTCCTCCCGCACAGCGCCCCCCCTCGACACGAGCTGGATCGGGGGCTGGACCCCGCGCCACCCCGAGCCCCGACGACCGCGCCCCGTCCGCTGCCGCTCGAAGGCCTCCTCGACTCGCCGGACCGCTCCGCCATCGCCGGAGCCCTACCCCGCCGGACTGCATCCCCTGCGCCGCGTCGTCTCCGCCCGCCTCCTCGCCCCCCCTGTTGCCCCTGACCCTACGGATCCACGGTGAGGCCCCCGGCCTCTCTTCCTCCCGGCTCCTCGCGTCGTCCCGCAGCCGTGCACGAGCACCACCGCGTCGGCCACGCCGTCGCCCGCGTCCCTGGCCGCCCGACTGCGCGCCAGGCCAAGCCCCTCCTCCCCGCGCACGCCTCGCGCCCTGCGCGCGCGGCAGCCCAGGCCCGGCTCGCCGTGCCGTCGCTCCCCGCTGTCCCCGCGCATGCCTTTCCGCTCACCGGCTCCTGTCCGCTGCGCCTGGCAGCGCTCGCCTGGGCCGCCCCTTGCCACGCCCAGCCCCTCACCGCTGCCGCCCTGGAACCCCCTTTGCTCGCCGTGGCCTACACCTCTGCCGGCCCCGCCTCGCTATGCCGTCGTGCTCCGGTGGCCTGGCCCCGTCGCCCTTGGTTGGGCTCGGCCCCAAGCGGGTGGCGCCCGCCACCGCTAACTCAGCGCCCGTTAACCACCCCCTGTGCCTATGACAAGGGGGCCCCGCACCAGAACGATTAAAAAAAAGAACTTAAAAATAAATAATTAACTAAATAAGTAAATAAAAATGTTAATTAATTAATTGACTTAATTAACTTAATTAATCCTGTTGAATTAAACTAATTAAACATTAGATACCTAATTAACTAATTAAACTGATTAATAGATTAATTAGGTTATTGTAACTATGACATACGGGACCCACCTGCAGGGTTGACCTAGTCAACCTTTGGTCCTGCTGACATCATGCTGATGTCACGCTGACATCATAGTTGCAATTTCTAAATTAATTTAATTATGCTAATTTCTAGAAAATGATTTAAAATCCTTAAAAATTAATATAAAATAATCCGTAGCTTGGATGAAAACACTTTGTACATGAAAGTTGCTCAGAACGACGAGACGAATCCGGATACGCAGCCTGTTCGTCCACCGCACATCCCTAGCATAGCAAACACGCAACTTTCCCCCTCCGGTTCGTCTGTCCGAAAACGCGAAACACCGGGGATAATTTCCCGGATGTTTCCCCCCCTTCACCAGTACCACCTTATACCGCGTTAGGGCACACCTAGCATCACGCTTTGTCATGTCGTGCATCGTCATGCATTTGTTTGCATTATATTTATTGTTTCTTCCCCCTCTTCTCTCGCTAGACACCGAGACCGACGCCGTTGCTACCCAGTACGACTACGGTGTTGACGACCACTCTCTCTTGCCAGAGCAACCAGGCAAGCCCCCCCTTTGATCACCAGATATTGCCTAATCTTCTCTATACTGCTTGCATTAGAGTAGTGTAGCATGTTACTGCTTTCCGTTATTCCTATCCTGATGCATAGCCTGTCCTTGCTACTACTGTTGTTACCATTACCTGCTATCCTACTGCTTAGTATAGGATGCTAGTGCTCCATCAGTGGCCCTACACTCTTGTCCGTCTGCCATGCTATACTACTGGGCCGTGATCACTTTGGGAGGTGATCACGGGCATATACGATATACTTTACACAGTTACATTACCTGTGATACTTTTCGGAGATGGGGGCTGAAGGGGCAGGTGGCTCCATCCCGGTAGAGGTGGGCCTGGGTTCCCGACGGCCCCCGACTGTTACTTTGTGGCGGAGCGACAGGGCAGGTTCCGACCACCTAGGAGAGAGGTGGGCCTGGCCCTGATCGGCGTTCGTAGATACTTAACACGTTTAACGAGATCTTGGTATTTGATCTGAGTCTGGCCATTTGGTCTATACGCACTAACCATCTACGCGGGAGTAGTTATGGGTATCCCGGCGTCGTGGTATCAGCCGAAGCCTTCGTGACGTCAGCGACTGAGTGGCGCGCGCCGGATTGGACTGGAAGGCCACTAGGCTAGGTCTGCTTTCGGCCGCGTTCGCAACGTGCAGGTGTGCTAAGGGCGATGGGCCCAGACCCCTGGGCGCTTAGGTTTAGACCGGCGTGCTGACCTCTCTGTTGGTCTAGGTGGGGCTGCGACGTGTTGATCTTCCGAGGCCGGGCATGACCCAGGAAAGTGTGTCCGGCCAAATGGGATCGAGCGTGTTGGGGAATGTGGTGCACCCCTGCAGGGAAGTTAATCTATTCGAATAGCCGTGATCTTCGGTAACAGGACGACTTGGAGTTGTACCTTGACCTTATGACAACTAGAACCGGATACTCAATAAAACACACCCTTCCAAGTGCCAGATACAACCGGTGATCGCTCTCTCACAGGGCGACGAGGGGAGGATCATCGGTTAGGATTATGCTATGCGATGCTACTTGGAGGACTTCAGTCTACTCTCTTCTACATGCTGCAAGACGGATGCTGCCAGAAGCGTAGTCTTCGAAAGGACTAGCTATCCCCCTCTTATTCTGGCTTTCTGCAGTCCAGTCCACATATAATAGCCTTATTCCAGTTGATACCAATGCATACATATGTAGTGTAGCTCCTTGCTTGTGAGTACTTTGGATGAGTACTCACGGTTGCTTTCTCCTTCTTTTCCCTCTATCCCTTCTACCTGGTTGTCGCAACCAGATGTTGGAGCCCAGGAGCCAGACGCCACCGTCGACGACGACTCCTACTACACCGGAGGTGCCTACTACTACGTGCTGCCTGCTGACGATGACCAGGAGTAGTTAGGAGGATCCCAGGCAGGAGGCCTGCGCCTCTTTCGATCTGTATCCCAGTTTGTGCTAGCCTTCTTAAGGCAAACTTGTTTAACTTATGTCTGTACTCAGATATTGTTGCTTCCGCTGACTCGTCTATGATCGAGCTCTTGTATTCGAGCCCTCGAGGCCCCTGGCTTGTAATATGATGCTTGTATGACTTATTTTATTTGTAGAGTTGTGTTGTGATATCTTCCCGTGAGTCCTTGATCTTGATCGTACACATTTGCGTGCATGATTAGTGTACGATTAAATCGGGGGCGTCACAAGTTGGTATCAGAGCCGACTGCCTGTAGGAATCCCCCTTTCCAACTCCTTGGCCGAAGTTGAGTCTAGTGACTGAAAAACTTTTACTAACATGGCTATGTGCCTTACGGGCCCATGTTGCCATTTGGGTGGTATTAGGATCTTTTATTCCTTGTCTATACTCTAGGACTCTGATCACTCTTCTGTTCTGGGTAAAAGGTTTTGCTAACTCTAACTCTAGGTTCTCGTAATTACTTCCTTCCGGAGAGCCCCTTATTACAGATGATCGCCTGCTGCACCAGAAGATTCAGAAGATACTCCCCGATGTTATCCCGAGAACTTGTACTCATTGAGTTTGCAATTTCCTTCCACCATCAACCCCTATAGATAACTACATGCAATTGCCATTTTTACCTTAGTCCCTAGTTGCTCTTGTTATTACAAGATACCCCAAAATACTCGTTGTCGTTCCGAGAATCCTTGTACCTACTGCCTTGCAGTTCCTTGTCACCTGAATACAGCTACAAATTAATCCTCACACACACCGATGATTTGTTTCTCCCCAGTTGTTCATGTGTTTCATCAAAGTCTTCGAAATACTATTTGATCTTCCAAAAACCTTGAGCATCCTCTTGCTCTTGAAATTCTTTGCTTGCTTGCGTTATGGTTAATCCCATAAGTATAGTAATCTTATTGGCATTCTTTGCCATCGTCATTTTGATCCCTTTGATTCAACATGAGTGCGAATGCACGCAATCAATAGTTGATCCTTTTAAATTATCTTTCCGGCTCAGACGTCATTTTAAACATGAGCTGGTTCTCAACAAATCCAATTGTCGTCGATTGTACCCCTAAGGCTATTCAACTTATCCATCCCTAATCAGAACACTGCTTCTGATCCCTTGATTTGAAAATCATAATTCCTTTGCATTTGAGCTCTGGACTAGTCAGTTGTTTCCATAATCCAATGCCGTTGCATTGTTACTTCCTCTGGTTGTGTGCCGATGCTCACGTCAGCTCTGTTATGGACCGGCAGATCCTTTAATGGATTTTATCCGACAGCATACTTCATATTCAATAACCTTGTGAGCCTTCCCTCGGATACATAATGCCTTTGGTAAATTGTATCTTCTACTTTCTCAACCTTGCTCTACTTTCGAGCTCGTGATATTTTACTCTTGAAACTTGTGGTATATGTTTCTAAGAAGCCCCTATGGGTTGAACATATGCCTTCTCTAAACTATGTGAACTCGAAAGTTTTCACGAGTCATACACTTCTGGTATGATAAATAAAATTTCAACACTACACCCTCTCCGAAAGTGAGAGGTGAATGAAAGGTTACGCATGGGAGAAGTGGGAGTCGACCTTGAACTTTGTGTTCATGCCCATGGACACGATGTAGATCTTATCATTAAAGCTTCTCTTAAATTAAATTATACCTTTGGTATAGGTTCATCTTATATACGGGATCTGGCCTTTTGCAATCGAGGTTCCGACCATGTTCTTCTCTGATCCCATTTCTCGGGCAAGTTTAAGCACTTGTTTTCTGTAGATCAATACACCAGTCCAACCTTTACTTTGACCTGTCGTCGAGTATTACCCCCTGGTATCTCGAGATTATCATGGAACTGCATAACCTCTTATGAGTTCTTCATCAGGTATTACATTCTCACGGACTCCAATTTTTCACGGGCTTCGAGTTATGAAACACTCAAGGACACCGATAACGGAATCGAGTCTGCACTGTGATTCAACGAGGATTAGGGATCTTCATCGCTTACAAGTTTAATACTCCATGTCTGTCCTAGCCTGAACGGACACATCATTATCGTGCTAATTTTAATCATCAGCATTCTAAGCTCTTCAAGGGTATCAACTGAATTCATGATGAGAATTACCATCTTTTCCCTCGGTGATTTATATTATCATCGACCACTTTATTGCCTTCCGTTCAACATAAACTTGTTTGTGTTTTGTGTTACACGTTGAGATCCTTGCTACCCCGCAGTTGTTCTTCTTCACCTTGGAAGTATTACCATCTCTTTTGTCAAGAATGTGGTGAGAATTTCACCACCTCTTAAAAATTCTTGGTATGATAATACTTCTCGCCATCTCCGTACATTCCTTGGTCCCCGTATTGTTTTTGACCGGAATACCGACAATTGAGCTGTGATGTGTAAATTCAAAACTTCTAGCAACCCTATTGCTTTGAAGTTATTGGTCTATAGTTTCATTCTAAGGCTATTGCTTATTGAATCATCATACAAACATTGATCGTGCTACCTAGTCCATATTCCTGGGTGTACCCTTCTATCATTGTTCAGTTGTGTATGTTTCCCTCGAGCATACATCATCATATCATTTGATCCGACAAATGATATTTCCTTGTTCACATAATTGTGGAAATCCATCCTTTGGAAATCTCGATGATTTGTTGCTGAGCCTATCAGCCACCTCCTCATCCTCTCCTTGGTTTACTGATGAACTCTTGTTTCAGAGCTCACTTCCATAGATCATTTTTGAGAATCTCACAAATGTCATCTCGTCAAATTGTGTAGCACCTTTTCTTCTCAGGCATCCTGAGTCTGAGGTATCCTGACACCACTCAAATCTGAATCTCGGTCGGATATGATGTTTGGAACATATTTCCAAGAGTTATAACGTTGGTCTTTATATGACCCGGTAAGGTGATGTCATGCCTAACACACATGACCGGAGGACCTATTGTTATAATTTTCCTTTTAGCAATGCTATCCATTCTTCCATGAGGAAATTGTAAGACTTATTCTACAAGTTATTCCTGATGGATCCTTTGTGTTTCCAAAGTCTGATCTTCACCTGATGACCATGTCAATGCTATCTCGAAGCACATCTATGGTACTCCGATTTTCAACAAGACCATTTGAAGCCCAATGCTAAATGTTTCCTGCTCAATTATCCAAACACCGCTGTATGGGTAATGTCATGAAATTTCTATCCCCCACCTAAAGAGTTTTCTACATTATATCCTGTCATGGATATCATACTCTGCTTGTCCTTGGGAAGGATATACCCTTGAAATATGTGTTTAAACACATTTTCCTTTCCATTTTTCTGTTTAAATCTGATAATCATATTTTCCTTTCCATTGGTTGGTTTAACGTTTCTTGTGATCTATATGATCTAATCAGTAACATTCTCCTGCTTATGTAAACACCTCGTTGTACAATGCTGTTAGTAACACCCTGTTACTATTGTTGGTGACATCCCGGTAACCACCGATGGACGAGAACATTGCCTATTGGTCTGCCTCGTTGCAACGAGCAGGAAAATGGTTCTCCTCGTCCCTCGCCCTTGGTACCGACTTTGTTGCCGACATAACTGATAGGCTACTCTCTGACATGTCTTGCTATCATGGCCGTGCCAGATGTCGACGCCCTTCCTACTTTAACCACATGGTGGGCCCATAACCCACAGTTCCACAGGATCGAAACCTGACTCTCCTATACACCCCCTGTTTTTAAGGTTGTTCCTCACACCTGGCCTCATATGTAATTCACGAGCCACCTTCCGTGTGATCCTCAATCCTGGTATTAAACACAATACTTGTTTCCGTTGCTTTGAACCCCTTTCACACTCTGTTTCAGGCAACGAACGATTGCCTACCCGCTTGAAACTTCTCATGGTACCCCCTACTTTACTCTCGATATTTTCTTAAGTTTTAGTTCGAGAGTTACTTTCCGCCACCTTCCCCGATGCTAACTACCAGATAGTCAACCTTGCAGAGGTCCGTTCTCCCGGAATATACCCACCCTTTATTCTTTTGTATGTACGATTGAGTTCTCGAAGAAAGGAAGCCGACTTCATCATGATGACTGAAGCCTAGGGATGAAGACATCAATGTTATGGATCGACCTCTTCGAGAAGAGCAACAACGATCAAGAAGAATCACTAGGATTTCGTAACCTATTCTTCCCCCTTACACACCTCTTAAATCTCGGGCCGAGATTTCTTGTAGTGGAGGAGAATTGTGACGCCCGGATAATCAAGCTACAGTAACCCTCTAGTAATGATGCCTTGTCACCACTGTTACTGTTGTTAATCTCGCGTTAGATCGAAACCGGTTCGAATTCAAAATTCAAAATCAGGGAAACAATAAAGGTTTTCAAACGTTAAAACTAAAATGTTAAAAATGGGACAACTAAATCCTAGGTAATAATGGTGGAGAAACCACACTTGTATAAAATGCGTGAATACTCAAAAATGAATAAAACAACAGCAAAATAAATTAATTAAATGCCTTTTGTATTTTGTAAAATATTAAACTATTTTATTTAGCTGTCCAAATTAATGTGGCAGTGGCATATTTGGTAATGTCAAATACAGTGCCATTTTGGTATTCCGCTAACACAAGAATAAATTGAAACTAAAAGAAAACATTACAGGAAATATGAATAAAAGGTAAAGGTAAAACAGAAAACAAAACAAAAGAAAGGCCCCCCCCCCAATGGGCCAGGCCCAGCTGTCCACTGCGCCGACCGGCCCACCGGCCCAGCCGCCCACCCATAAGCTCCCCCCGGGGTCAAACCCTAGCGCACACCCCCCCCCCCACGATCCCACCACCCACGATCCCCCCCTCTCCCTCGTCTCCTCCCTCTACCCCTCCCCCAATCCAGATCGGGATCGGGCAGCGCCCAGCCCCGTGCGCCTCCTGCCTCCCGCCCCGTCGCCCGCTCTCCGACTCCTCCCGCACAGCGCCCCCCCCTCGACACGAGCTGGATCGGGGGCTGGACCCCGCGCCACCCCGAGCCCCGACGACCGCGCCCCGTCCGCTGCCGCTCGAAGGCCTCCTCGACTCGCCGGACCGCTCCGCCATCGCCGGAGCCCTACCCCGCCGGACTGCATCCCCTGCGCCGCGTCGTCTCCGCCCGCCTCCTCGCCCCCCCTGTTGCCCCTGACCCTACGGATCCACGGTGAGGCCCCCGGCCTCTCTTCCTCCCGGCTCCTCGCGTCGTCCCGCAGCCGTGCACGAGCACCACCGCGTCGGCCACGCCGTCGCCCGCGTCCCTGGCCGCCCGACTGCGCGCCAGGCCAAGCCCCTCCTCCCCGCGCACACCTCGCGCCCTGCGCACGCGGCAGCCCAGGCCCGGCTCGCCGTGCCGTCGCTCCCCGCTGTCCCCGCGCATGCCTTTCCGCTCACCGGCTCCTGTCCGCTGCGCCTGGCAGCGCTCGCCTGGGCCGCCCCTTGCCACGCCCAGCCCCTCACCGCTGCCGCCCTGGAACCCCCTTTG
The DNA here is from genome assembly GCF_056163025.1 of Triticum urartu. Lineage (NCBI taxonomy): Eukaryota > Viridiplantae > Streptophyta > Magnoliopsida > Poales > Poaceae > Triticum > Triticum urartu. Next base: position 354,539,111 of record NC_141876.1, on the reverse strand, counting down.
CTCGCCGTGGCCTACACCTCTGCCGGCCCCGCCTCGCTATGCCGTCGTGCTCCGGTGGCCTGGCCCCGTCGCCCTTGGTTGGGCTCGGCCCCAAGCGGGTGGCGCCCGCCACCGCTAACTCAGCGCCCGTTAACCACCCCCTGTGCCTATGACAAGGGGGCCCCGCACCAGAACGATTAAAAAAAGAACTTAAAAATAAATAATTAACTAAATAAGTAAATAAAAATGTTAATTAATTAATTGACTTAATTAACTTAATTAATCCTGTTGAATTAAACTAATTAAACATTAGATACCTAATTAACTAATTAAACTGATTAATAGATTAATTAGGTTATTGTAACTATGACATACGGGACCCACCTGCAGGGTTGACCTAGTCAACCTTTGGTCCTGCTGACATCATGCTGATGTCACGCTGACATCATAGTTGCAATTTCTAAATTAATTTAATTATGCTAATTTCTAGAAAATGATTTAAAATCCTTAAAAATTAATATAAAATAATCCGTAGCTTGGATGAAAATACTTTGTACATGAAAGTTGCTCAGAACGACGAGACAAATCCGGATACGCAGCCTGTTCGTCCACCGCACATACCTAGCATAGCAAACACGCAACTTTCCCCCTCCGGTTCGTCTGTCCGAAAACGCGAAACACCGGGGATAATTTCCCGGATGTTTCCCCCCCTTCACCGGTACCACCTTATACCGCGTTAGGGCACACCTAGCATCACGCTTTGTCATGTCGTGCATCGTCATGCATTTGTTTGCATTATATTTATTGTTTCTTCCCCCTCTTCTCTCGCTAGACACCGAGACCGACGCCGTTGCTACCCAGTACGACTACGGTGTTGACGACCACTCTCTCTTGCCAGAGCAACCAGGCAAGCCCCCCCTTTGATCACCAGATATTGCCTAATCTTCTCTATACTGCTTGCATTAGAGTAGTGTAGCATGTTACTGCTTTCCGTTATTCCTATCCTGATGCATAGCCTGTCCTTGCTACTACTGTTGTTACCATTACCTGCTATCCTACTGCTTAGTATAGGATGCTAGTGCTCCATCAGTGGCCCTACACTCTTGTCCGTCTGCCATGCTATACTACTGGGCCGTGATCACTTCGGGAGGTGATCACGGGCATATACGATATACTTTACACAGTTACATTACCTGTGATACTGTTCGGAGATGGGGGCTGAAGGGGCAGGTGGCTCCATCCCGGTAGAGGTGGGCCTGGGTTCCCGACGGCCCCCGACTGTTACTTTGTGGCGGAGCGACAGGGCAGGTTCCGACCACCTAGGAGAGAGGTGGGCCTGGCCCTGATCGGCGTCCATAGATACTTAACACGTTTAACGAGATCTTGGTATTTGATCTGAGTCTGGCCATTTGGTCTATACGCACTAACCATCTACGCGGGAGTAGTTATGGGTATCCCGGCGTCGTGGTATCAGCCGAAGCCTTCGTGACGTCAGCGACTGAGTGGCGCGCGCCGGATTGGACTGGAAGGCCACTAGGCTAGGTCTGCTTTCGGCCGCGTTCGCAACGTGCAGGTGTGCTAAGGGCGATGGGCCCAGACCCCTGGGCGCTTAGGTTTAGACCGGCGTGCTGACCTCTCTGTTGGTCTAGGTGGGGCTGCGACGTGTTGATCTTCCGAGGCCGGGCATGACCCAGGAAAGTGTGTCCGGCCAAATGGGATCGAGCGTGTTGGGGAATGTGGTGCACCCCTGCAGGGAAGTTAATCTATTCGAATAGCCGTGATCTTCGGTAACAGGACGACTTGGAGTTGTACCTTGACCTTATGACAACTAGAACCGGATACTCAATAAAACACACCCTTCCAAGTGCCAGATACAACCGGTGATCGCTCTCTCACAAGGCGACGAGGGGAGGATCATCGGTTAGGATTATGCTATGCGATGCTACTTGGAGGACTTCAGTCTACTCTCTTCTACATGCTGCAAGACGGAGGCTGCCAGAAGCGTAGTCTTCGAAAGGACTAGCTATCCCCCTCTTATTCCGGCTTTCTGCAGTCCAGTCCACATATAATAGCCTTATTCCAGTTGATACCAATGCATACATATGTAGTGTAGCTCATTGCTTGCGAGTACTTTGGATGAGTACTCACGGTTGCTTTCTCCTTCTTTTCCCTCTATCCCTTCTACCTGGTTGTCGCAACCAGATGTTGGAGCCCAGGAGCCAGACGCCACCGTCGACGACGACTCCTACTACACCGGAGGTGCCTACTACTACGTGCTGCCCGCTGACGATGACCAGGAGTAGTTAGGAGGATCCCAGGCAGGAGGCCTGCGCCTCTTTCGATCTGTATCCCAGTTTGTGCTAGCCTTCTTAAGTTAAACTTGTTTAACTTATGTCTGTACTCAGATATTGTTGCTTCCGCTGACTCGTCTATGATCGAGCTCTTGTATTCGAGCCCTCGAGGCCCCTGGCTTGTAATATGATGCTTGTATGACTTATTTTATTTGTAGAGCTGTGTTGTGATATCTTCCCGTGAGTCCTTGATCTTGATCGTACACATTTGCGTGCATGATTAGTGTACGATTAAATCGGGGGCGTCACAGTCGCACTCTCCGGACCTATTCCAACACCCGTTGCATGGTATTCCGGATGGATACTAGTGTGCTAGCGCCAACTCCTTCTCCCTGGCATAGAATTGATAGTCTTGGAGAAAACTCGCTCTTCCTTGGACAAAACTATCCGATGATGGTGAAAGACGATCCAACTTCTGTTGACACATTTATGAGAAGCAACTGTGTCTATACCTTGGACATTTGGGTGGTTCCCTACCCTGGTACTGATATAGTAGGCCGCTTCAGCTTGGATGATCAGTCTTGCATTGGTCTCCAGATCGACAACGGATGGCCCGTCCCAGAGAATCACTTGTGGTTCAAAGCAAGCTTTTCCAACGACGCGGAATGGTTGAGTTGAAGTTCATTTCATGGCTTGTTATTTGTTGTGTGGTGAAAACTTTAGTATTTATAATGTATCCTCGTTGTCGATGTGGGTTGATGACCTGTTGTATGTAATAAAATGATACGCCTGTGATAAACTTACTAAATTTATGAATGGCTTTCGAGTCGCTTCTCGGAGTGAGTGGTGCGACGAGGCAAAAAAATATTTTCCGAATACATAATTGTACGTGCATTGCAACAAGTTATCGGATGAGGCCAATCAACAATAGTAGTACACTATTTGTACTAGCTTCACATGCTTCGCGCATCGGGCGGGTGTTTTTACTCTAGACATATGTTAATGTGTTCGCTATACGTAACCAGCACCTCGAATCCTCAATACTAGTACTATATAGTAGGAGTAAGTAGTAGGAGTAGTAGGGTGGCATGGGCCAGAACAAGCATTCACGTCCAGGAGTATGGCACACGCAACCACCACGACATCCATCTGACACCATATTATTTCTTGAAGTCCATGCTAGAGCAATCTCTTCAACCTCGTCGTTTCTCTAACTTCAGCCATCGCGCGGCGGGCGAGGTGGGGGTTTGCCGATAGTCGGTTTCCTTAACTGCGGTCCCACTTGTAAGGCCAACTCCAACGCACGACCCCAAACGGACCTCTGTTTTTCACGAACTCCAATGATAATTTTGACTAGAAAAGCAAGACCAAAGAAAACAAGAACCACAAGAATACATTTTACTACTCCTGTAAGTTGGATTAGTGCCTTCTCGATGCATTCATTGTTGATCTACGGAGGCTCGATCTTGCGTGCTTCTTTATTCTTCGAGTGTAAAGAAGTAGACGTTGCTTCCTCACATCTAGTCTCATGTCTAGCCTCTATTCCAGTAGGAGTATCAACAAGTGCACTAATCTCATCCGAGAGCAGAACCGAAGATTTGGTCGGGTTCTTCCTCCTTTTGCCGATACGTGGGACATCTAGCATCCAGGTCATGTCATGAAAGAAAATAGAGTGGTAATTGAAGCCACGAGATGTGCATCTTGGGTTAAACTGTAAATAGAATCTTACTACTCTTGAGTAACTCCAAAAGCGGCCACCGAAGATCTTTATTGGGTTTGTTTTTCATCACCGGCACGTCGAGGTGAAAGATGTGCAGGTTCAGTGGGTCCTCTTGCGTTTTCACTAACATGTGGGGCCGTATGTGAGCAAGCAGATGATGGGCTCCGCGCGTCCACTGGCTGGCTGAGAAGAGAGAAAGAGGAGGGCTGAGCACGGACTGCAGGAAATTTGTTGTACGAACCTCGATATAGGCTCGATATAGTGGGGTGGCATGGGCCATAACTAGCATTCATGTCAAGCGGTACGACACACGCCACCCACACGAGTCCCATCCGACACAAATTTTCTTGGAGTCCGTGCTACAGCCATCTCTTCTCCCTCTGGTTTTCTCAGCCATCGCGCGGTCGGCGGGGTGGGGGTTTGCCGATAGTCGGTTTGCTCAACTGTGGTCCCACTTGTAAGTGAAAATGCAACACCGCACGCATTCCCGCTTGAGCGGCGTGCCGGACCAACTGTGTGGGGGTGCGACGCGAACACGGCAGGCTTTTCCTTTTGAACTCGTAACTTGAAAAATTTGGTTCTGCTCCATGGCGCGACCGATAGATAGAAAATAACGTTTTTTCCTAGAGTAATGAGAAGATTGGTTCTGGCGCCGTTCATTCATGGGGTACGTACGAAAATTATGAAGTTGATGCAAAAGGTAAGATAATTACTATAGTATCATATACTACTACATGGATTTGACGGAAAGATAAAAATACATACGGATCCATCAACGTTCAACGACATCCTCACGCCCTAGTGCGCCGGGTCACCAACCGACGTGTGAGGAGCAGCGGCGTTGGCGGCGAGCTCAACGTGCTTCTGAACAGTGCCATCCAAGGTTGCCCTGCGCTCCAAGAAGGCCAGCGTCCTATCATCCTCCTCTTGCATGTAGTAGTCCTTGTGGATTATTTGCACGTAGACGTGGGTGATTATGTCGATGGTGTCTTGCTGCGCCAGGCGCTGCGCAGCGAGCGCGACCTCTAGGTGGACATTCTCCAGCGCGACGGCGGGCAGTCGCAGGGCCACTAGTGTGTCGAAGAGGTTGTTACCATAGTGGCCGTTGAGGGTGGTGGGCATCGCAGAGCCTGGGCGCGTCGGCTGGAGGCTTACGTCAAAGTCGTCCGCAAGCTTCTTGACGACGGTGAACTTGTCGAGGAAACCGACGAGGACCTCATCGAACAAGGAGACGAAGCTGTCGTCCAAGCGGCCCCTCGCCCTGGCGGCCTCAAGCAATACTACCTGGAGACATTCTTTGATGTCGGGCTGTAGGCCGACGTCGTGGACCATCTGGCACAGCTAGCTGATGCTCGTGCTCATCGCCTCCATGGGTCTAACGTAGCTTCTAGTCAACTGATCTTGCGATTCAAGTGATCACTCAGCCCTAGGTTAGCGTGCGTAGGTGCGTAGGATTTCGTACTACTCCTCGGCCCTCTACTGCACCTGCCTTTGGCTGTATGATAGGTGGGCCAGCCACCCCCTTGGGCCACGTGTCATTCACCCAAAGGCAGTTCCTCACAGTGAATATCCGTTGGTCAAATTATTATGTGCTGCTCCTCACAGTGAAGTGACAAGACCCTGCGCCGGAGATGACACATGAGTATAGGCGCCATGTTCGGCATACCATAGTCAGCCTCACCGTCTGCAGTCACTATCATCATGGCTGTAGAGCTAGCATGCTTACAACTAGCCCTGTTCGACATAATTTCCCGTGCATAGATGCCCGTGCATTGCACGGAACACCAAGATTGGGGGTGGACAACTCCGGCAGCGGCCATCGCGCCAGATTTTTCCACAGCCTTCTACTCCTAGATGTGGTGGGCAGGAGATGAGGCTGATTGTGAGAGACAAGGAGTTGCTTGTAAATAGGGAACAAGTGCGGGCATCTTTTTGCAAAAATGGAGAAGCTTGGTTTGTATGCGTCAGATCTAGATCCGACGGCTATTGGTGAAATATGGGAGGCACAACATCATCACCATCTCAGGACCTGTTTGATTCGCAAGATTTTGAAAACACAGGAATAGGACACGGCAATATTACAAGTTTCAAACTGATATTACAAATGTTAGGAGTAATGCTGCACCTACGAAGAGGGAATTACTAGGAAGTTTACGTAAGAACTTTCATTACTTTAGGTGGATGCAACAATATCGTACAAACGAAAATCCACCGCCCTGACAAGTCACTAATGGGCAAATAAGTTTTTGAGTCTGTAGCCACTTGATGTTTCAAAAACAAATTCAGCTTCTGCGGAGAAATGAGCTCCACCGTGTACCCGCGCGGGTGTGGCTGGGCACGAAGCGTGAGTACGTGCACGGTGCACCTATTCTCTTCCTGTATACGTACACCACCTACATGGGGTTGTGTGAGAGAGATACAAACCTAGAGAGATATAGTGTGTGGGTTCTTGAGAGTTTTTTTGTGGGGGGGGGGGGGTCAATCAAAAAATTTAACATATGCAATGTGTGTGAAATAGAGTCCTGGATATAACATATATATAGAGGGGGCGATCCACGAGAAGAGAGTGGAGGTATCATCGGCTTGAGGTGTCCATAGAATCGAAGAGAGGGATGATGTGTGTGTGTGCGCGCGCTCGATCGATAAAGAGTGCCATCGAATTTGTGTGTGCCCATGTCGAATATATATAGTGGTTGGCCTACTGGAACGTGAGATGGGACATGTGCAGTTTGTCTCTGTGGCATGGATACCTACCTGCAGTGCTCGACTATCGGTGTGTGGTGGGGTAAGAGGGAGGCCCAATTAACTATAGAGGTACAATCGCTAGTATATGTGTGGAGGAGGAGAGAGGCCTACCTCATGTATTAAGGATGTCGATCTGCCTCATTTATTAAGGCAGATCGATCGGCATCCATGCATATGTGCAGGAGATGAATAAGGTTGGGAGAGAGATAGAGCTAGAGTGTTGGAGGGGGTGGTAGTGGAGTTGCTTCTAACAAATGGTGGGATAGGCTTGCTAGACAAACGGAGGGCACGCCCGCAATATCAATAAGAGAGGAGATGGCTACTTGTTGTCTGTGCACGTGCGTGTGAGAGACGGGTCAGGAGGCATGCACGAATGATGAGGGCAGACGATGTGGCTGTGGTAAGAAAACGTAACTACATAGGAAGATCAATCGCCCTTTGTAAGAGAAAGAAGAGACATAACTTGTGAGGTACGTCGATCGATGGGGGGGGTAGTTAAAGTCGATCTAGGTATATGTTGGGAGATCGATCGGGTATACATGCATGTGTGTGTTAGAAGCAAATGAGGCACGAGGAGAAGGATAGAGAGAGAGGGATGCATGTAGGAGGTGGTACGAGAGGCATACTATATCGAGGGGGAGGAGTGTGCGAGTATGAGGATGATGAAAAGAGTGGTGGGAGTGAGGCATGGACGGTGACAAGAGAAGAGGGGAAGCTTGTGTTTGTGCTAGGCACACCTGGCTAGAGAGGCATATCGATCGATGTGTGCCGTAAAGAAGGAGCTAGGGGGCCTACACACACCATGGGTGAACGACCTAAAGTGAAAAGACGAATTTGCGCGATGGAGCTAGAGAATGCTGAGGGAGGGTGAGAGGGATGCGGGCGTGTGCATGCACAAGAGAAAGTTAGCGCTAGCTACAAAGATAAGAGGGTTGTGTGGGTGTAAAAGACGAATAGAGATCATATATACTTCATTATAAAAAGTGAATTCGGTTATTTGAAGAATTTGTCATAGTTTTTCAAACCGACGGATGTGTTAATATATATAGCGGTTATACACATGGCGTGGTTACGAACATGGTATACTACATTTAATATATTTTATCTCTACTCTTATAAAAAAACGGAGTTGTTGATGATGGTGTGCCTGCCATCCTGCATTATAGGCCGTCTGATTTATATCTGGCGGACAGCAAGGAAACTATGATGGTTGAAGTTGGCAACAATCATGATTGTAGATTGTTATTGAAATAGAGAAACGAATTCAAATTTAGTTCGAATTGCAGTGGTAGTATAGTCATTTGGAATGCACTAAAATGTTGGTATGAGTAGGTTACATGCATTATACAGCAAGCGAAAAAATTTAATTGGACATAACATGGATTCATACTCCCTCCTTCCATCTATATAGGGCGTAATGAGATTTTTAAGACCGCCTTTGACTATTGACAAGATTAATAGTACATGACATGCACAATGTGAAAATTATATCATTGAAAGAACCTTTCACAGACGAATTTAGTGGTGTGCTTTGTGTAAGTTGCATGTCATATATCATTGCTCTAATATTTGGTCAAAGTTAGCATCGAAAAATGCATTAGGCCCTATATAGATGGAAGGAGGGAGTAGCTTTGAATAGCATTTGTATAGTAAAACGGGGCAAGACTCTCTCTTTGTGTGGTGTGAATAGTTTTATTTTTTTCGTTTTCTTTTTGGTTGAGGGAAGTACGAAGTGATTTGGTACGTACAAGTACAATATTACTACATGTTAGGCTTGTCCCTAAAATTCAACCCGCGTCTTGTTACATCCCGAAAATTTAGATATCGTGCTCCCAAAACTGGCCCGTCCCAGAGAATCACTTGTGGTTCAAAGCAAGCTTTTCCAATGCCGCGGAATGGTTGAGTTGAAGTTCATTTCATGGCTTGTTATTTGTTGTGTGGTGAAAACTTTAGTATTTATATGTATCCTCGTTGTCGATGTGGGTTGAGGACCTATTGTATGTAATAAAATGATATGCCTGTGGTAAACATACTAAATTTATGAATGGCTTTCGAGTCGCTTCTCGGAGTGAGTGGTGCGACGAGGCAAAAATATATTTTCCGAATACATAATTGTACGTGCATTGCAACAAGTTATCGGATGAGGCCATTCAACAATAGTAGTACACTATTTGTACTAGCTTCACATGCTTCGCGCATCGGGCAGGTGTTTTTACTGTAGCCATATGTTAATGTGTTCGCTATACGTAACCAGCACCTCGAATCCTCAATACTAGTAGTATATAGTAGGAGTAAGTAGTAGGAGTAGTAGGGTGGCATGGGCCAGAACAAGCATTCACGTCCAGGAGTACGGCACACGCCACCACCACGACATCCAGCTGACACCATATTATTTCTTGGAGTCCGTGCTAGAGCAATCTCTTCAACCTCGTCATTTCTCTAACTTCAGCCATCGCGCGGCGGGCGAGGTGGGGGTTTGCCGATAGTCGGTTTCCTTAACTGCGGTCCCACTTGTAAGGCCAACTCCAACGCACGACCCCAAACGGACCTCTGTTTTGCACGAACTCCAACGATAATTTTGACTAGAAAAGCAAGACCAAAGAAAACAAGAACCACAAGAATACATTTTAATACTCCTGTAAGTTGGATTAGTTCCTTCTCGATGCATTCATTGTTGATCTACGGAGGCTCGATCTTGCGTGCTTCTTTCTTCTTCGAGTGTAAAGAAGTAGACGTTGCTTCCTCGCATCTAGTCTCATGTCTAGCCTCTATTCTAGTAGGAGTATCAACAAGTGCACTAATCTCATCCGAGAGCAGAACCGAAGATTTGGTCGGGTTCTTCCTCCTTTTGCCGACACGTGGGACATCCAGCATCCAGGTCATGTCATGAAAGAAAATAGAGTGGTAGTTGAAGCCACGAGATGTGCATCTTGGGTTAAACTATAAATAGAATCTTACTACTCTTGAGTAACTCCAAAAGCGGCCACCGAAGATCTTTATTGGGTTTGTTTTTCATCACCGGCACGTCGAGGTGAAAGATGTGCAGGTTCAGTGGGTCCTCTTGCGTTTTCACTGACATGTGGGGCCGTATGTGAGCAAACAGACGATGGGCTCCGCGCGTCCGCTGGCTGGCTGAGAAGAGAGAAAGAGGAGGGCTGAGCACGGACTGCAGGAAATTTGTTCTACGTACCTCGATATAGGCTCGATATAGTGGGGTGGCATGGGCCATAACTTGCATTCACGTCTAGCAGTACGGCACATGCCACCCACACGAGTCCCATCCGACACCAATTTTCTTGGAGTCCGTGCTACAACCATCTCTTCTCCCTCCGGTTTTCTCAGCCATCGCGCGGTCGATAGGGTGGGGGTTTGCCGATAGTCGGTTTGCTCAACTGTGGTCCCACTTGTAAGTGAAAATGCAACACCGCATGCATTCCCGCTTGAGCTGTGTGCCGGACCAACTATGTGGGGGTGCGACGCGAACACGGCAGGCTTTTCCTTTTGAACTCGTAACTTGTAAAATTTGGTTCTGCTCAATGGCGCGACCGATAGATAGAAAATAACGATTTTGCCTGGAGTAATGAGAAGTTCGGTTCTGGTGCCATTCATGCATGGAGTACGTACGAAAATTATGAAGTTGATGCGAAAGGTAAGATAATTACTGTAGTATCATATACTACTCCATGGATTTGACGGAAAGATAAAAATATATATGGATCCATCAACGTTCAACGACATCCTCACGCCCTAGTGCGCCGGGTCACCAACCGACATGTGAGGAGCAGCGGCGTTGGCGGCGAGCTCAACGTGCTTCTGAACAGTGCCGTCCAAGGTTGCCCTGCGCTCCAAGAAGGCCAGCGTCCTATCGTCCTCCTCTTGCATGTAGTAGTCCTTGTGGATGATTTGTGCATAGACGTGGGTGATTATGTCGATGGTGTCTTCCTGCGCCAGGCGCTGCGCGGCGAGCGCGACCTCTAGGTGGACATTCTCCGGCGCAACGGCGGGCAATCGCAGGGCCACTAGCGCGTCGAAGAGGTTTTTACCATAGTGGCCGTTGAGGGTGGCGGGCATCGCAGAGCCTGGGCGCGTCGGCTAGAGGCTTATGTCAAAGTCGTCCGCAAGCTTCTTGACGATAGTGAACTTGTCGAGGAAACCGACGAGGACCTCATCGAACAAGGAGACGAAGCTATCGTCCAAGCGGCCCCTCGCCCTGGTGGCCTCAAGCAATACTACCTGGAGACGTTCCTCGGTGCCGGGCTGCAGGCCGACGTCATGGACCATCTGGCACAGCCAGCTGATGCTCGCGCTCATCGCCTCCATGGGTCTAACATAGCTTCTAGTCAACTGATCTTGCGATTCAAGTGATCACTCAGCCCTAGGTTAGCGTGCGTAGGTGCGTAGGATTTCGTACTACTCCTCGGCCCTCTATTGCACCTGCCTTTGGCTGTATGATAGGTGGGCCAGCCACCCCCTTGGGCCACGTGTCATTCACCCAAAGGCAGTTCCTCACAGTGAATATCCGTTGGTCAAATTATTATGTGCTGCTCCTCACAGTGAAGTGACAAGACCCTGCGCCGGAGATGACACATGAGTATAGGCGCCATGTTCGGCATACCATAGTCAGCCTCACCGTCTGCAATCACTATCATCATGGCTGTAGAGCTAGCATGCTTACAACTAGCCCTGTTTGACATAATTTCCCGTGCATAGATGCCCGTGCATTGCACGGAACACCAAGATTGGGGGTGGACGACTCCGGCAGCGGCCATCACGCCAGATTTTTCCACAGCCTTCTACTCTTAGATATGGTGGGGAGGAGATGAGGCTGATTGTGAGAGACAAGGAGTTGCTTGTAAATAGGGAACAAGTGCGGGCATCTTTTTGCAAAAATGGAGAAGCTTGGTTTGTATGCGTCAGATCTAGATCCGACGGCTATTGGTGAAATATGGGAGGCACAACATCATCACCAACTCAGGACCTATTTGATTCACAGGATTTTGAAAACGCAGGAATAGGACACGGCAATATTACAAGTTTCAAACTGATATTACAAATGTTAGGAGTAATGCTGCACGTACCAAGAGGGAATTACTAGGAAGTTTACGTAAGAACTTTCATTACTTTAGGTGGATGCAGCATTATCGTACAAACTAAAATCCACCTCCCTGTCAAGTCACTAATGGGCAAATAAGTTTTCGAGTCTGTGGCCACTTGATGTTTCAAAAACAAATTCAGCTTCTGCGGAGAAATGAGCTCCACCGTGTACCCGCGCGGGTGTGGCTGGGCACGAAGCGTGAGTACGTGCACGCTGCACCTATTCTCTTCCTGTATATGTACACCACCTACATGGGGTTGTGTGAGAGAGATACAAACCTAGAGAGATATAGTGTGTGGGTTCTTGAGAGTTTTTTGTGGGGGGGGGGCGGTCAATCAAAAAATTTAACATATGCAATGTGTGTGAAATAGAGTCCTGTATATAACATATATATACAGGGGGCAATCCACGAGAAGAGAGTGGAGGTATCATCGGCTTGAGGTGTCCATAGAATCGAAGAGAGGGATGATGTGTGTGTGTGTGTGTGCGCGCGCGCGTGATCGATAAAGAGTGCCATCGAATTTGTGTGTGCCCATGTCAAAGATATAGAGTGGTTGGCCTACTGGAACGTGAGATGGGACATGTGCAGTTTGTCTCTGTGGCATGGATACCTACCTGCAGTGCTCGACTATCGGTGTGTGGTGGGGGAAGAGGGAGGCCCAATTAACTATAGAGGTACAATGGCTGGTATATGTGTGGAGGAGGAGAGAGGCCTACCTCATGTATTAAGGATATCGATCTGCCTCATGTATTAAGGCAGATCGATCGGCATCCATCCATATGTGCAGGAGATGAATAAGGTTGGGATAGAAATAGAGCTAGAGTGTTGGAGGGGGTAGTAGTGGAGTTGCTTCTAACAAATGGTGGGATAGGCTTGCTAGACAAACGGAGGGCACGCCCGGAATATCAATAAGAGAGGAGATGGCTGCTTGTTGTCTGTGCACGTGCTTGTGAGAGACGGGTCAGGAGGCATGCACAGATGATGAAGGGGGGCGATGTGGCTGTGGTAAGAAAACGTAACTACATAGGAAGATCAATCGCCCTTTGTAAGAGAAAGGAGAGACATAACTTGTGAGGTATGTCGATCGATGGGGGGGGGGGGTAGTTAAAGTCGATCTAGGTATATGTTGGGAGATAGATCGGTATACATGCATGTGTGTGTTAGAAGTAAATGAGGCACGAGGAGAAGGATAGAGAGAGAGGGATGCATGTAGGAGGTGGTATGAGAGGCATACTATATCAAGGGGGAGGAGCGTGCAAGTACGAGGACGATGAAAAGAGTGGTGGGAGTGAGGCATGGACGGTGACAAGAGAAGAGGGGAAGCTTGTGTTTGTGCTAGGCACACCTGGCTAGAGAGGCATATCGATCGATGTGTGCCGTAAAGGAGTTGGGGGCCTACACACACCGTGGTTGAACGACCTAAAGTGAAAAGACGAATTTGCGTGATGGAGCTAGAGAATGCTGAGGGAGGGTGAGAGGGATGCGGGCGTGTGCATGCACAAGAGAAAGTTAGCACTAGCTACAAAGATAAGAGGGTTGTGTGGGTGTAAAAGACGAATAGAGATCATATATACTTCATTATAAAAAGTGAATTCAGATATTTTAAGAATTTATCATAGTGTTTCAAACCGACGGATGTGTGAATATATATAACGGTTATACACATGGCATGGTTACGAACATGCTATACTACATTTAATATATTTTTATCTCTACTCTTATAAAAAAACGTAGTTGTTGATGATGGTGTGCTTGCCATCCTGCATTATAGGCCGTCTGATTTATATCTGGCGAATAGCAAGGAAACTATGATGGTTGAAGTTGGCAACAATCATGATTGTAGATTCTTATTGAAATAGAGAAACGAATTCAAATTTAGTTCGAATTGCAGTGGTAGTATAGACATTTGGAATGCACTAAAATGTTGGTATGAGTAGGTTACATGCATTATACAGCAAGCGAAAAAATTTAATCGGACATAACATGGATTCATACTCCCTCCTTCCATCTATATAGGGCGTAATGAGATTTTTAAGACCGCCTTTGACTATTGACAAGATTAATAGTACATGACATGCACAATGTGAAAATTATATCATTGAAAGAACCTTTCACAGATGAATTTAACAGTGTGCTTTGTGTAAGTTGCATGTCATATATCATTGCTCTAATATTTGGTCAAAGTTAGCATCAAAAAACGCATTAAGATGTATATAGATGGAAGGAGGGAGTGGCTTTGAATAGCATTTGTATAGTAAAACGGGGCACGACTCTGTCTTTGTGTGGTGTGAATAGTTTTATTTTTTTCATTTTCTTTTTGGTTGAGGGAAGTGCGAATTGATTTGGTACGTACAAGTACAATATTACTACACGTTAGGCTTGTCCCTAAAATTCAACCCGCATCTTGTTATATCCCGAAAATTCAGATATCGTGCTCCCAAAACTGGCCCCTTCACAACCCGCGCCTTGCTATACCGAAATTACAACGCGCGCGAAAACTCCCTCCAGCTGCTAAATCCCGACACACGAAATCCCCCTTCTAACCCTGAGCCGAAAGGGCCGCTAGTTCAAATCGGCGGGGGGTACTTTTATAACACACCCTACATTTTGGACAAGCGCGTTCCTAAGTCATGCTTCACCCCCTCCCATCGCCCCCTTTTCGCCATTCAAAATCCCAGGCCGCCATAACCTCTCCGCTCCAGCCGCGAAACTCTACCCTCCTCCGTCCACCACGTCACCGCTGCCTAGCCGGAGCCTCTTCCCTGATAACGTCGTCCACCGCAATGGCTCGACGTCCCTCGTCCACCTCCCCGGATGAGGATCCGTCGTCCATCTCGCCGTCTCGTCGGTTCAGCCGCCCCATCCTCCACCTCCAAGGAGCTGCTCCAACGACCACCTCGTCTATCGTGGCTGCTCCATCCCCACAGCGCCACCTTAACCTGCTCCACCGGAACCGCAGCATCCTCACCGACTCCTCGGACGAAGCCGAGGCCTACTCGGCACCACCAAAGAGGTTGTACACTCATTGCATTGCACCTTCTCCTTAACTTGACCTCCCGGTGCCGATGGTGCTTCATCTCGCACCCCCATGGAGCGGCTACCTTGAAGCCGACGCCGGGGGCGACATCTCCACTGCGGCTCTCCCCCAGTGCGAGGCCCCTTCCGCGGCGGCGTCCATACCAGCCGGATCTGCTGCTGCTGCTCCGGCTCTAGCTCGATCGCTTGCTCGCCTAGCTGCTGCTCTCCCCCTCGCTCGTGCTGCTACTCTGCTCCGATTAAGCCACACTTCAGTCGCCTGAATCAACTTTTGGGTCAGTTGATTTTCAGGGTTGGGGGGGCTCGCCGGAGTTAAGAAAGAACCACCCGCAACGGGGATGGGGGCTTGCCGGAGAGGTACCCCACTATCTATCTCAGGGTTTAGGGTGGGGGCGGGGGGCCTAGAGGGCTGGCCGGGGCGGCGAGGCGGCGCTGGGGCCGGCGGTTCGGCCGGTGGTGGCTGGTGGCTCAGGGGGGTGCAGGTTGAAGATGAACTGCAGGCCCTCCCTAAACTACATGTCAAGTGCCTCTTTGCTACCATTGCGTTCAGTTTCGACAGTAGCATTCAGATTCCATAGTAAATTTCAGTTTCGACAGTTAAGTTCAGAGTCAACAGTTTTTACCTCATCTATTGTAGTCAGGTGGTTTTTGGTGATGTTAATTTTCCATCCATTTTACATCATCTATTGGAGATGCTATTAGAATCCCACTTGAGATTGACGATGTCTGTCTTGTGCTGCTTCAGCCTTGACGTCTTACGGCTCACCGGAGCTACTCCAACGACAGAACGATCCATCACAACAAAGTAGTGCCCTGGATGCCGTCTACAGATTCCTCAGATCTTCCTCCACACCTCCGACAGCCACCTCTGCCTCAACTGCTTCAGCGACCAACCCAATGATGCTGAGGTCGACACGGCTACGGCAAAGAGGCTGTACACTTGTTGCATCACTTATTACTATATATTCACGTCGATCCATTAGGGCTATTTTGGTTCAACGGAAAAAAATCGATCCACTGGTTGTTACCATCACTCTAAATTTCTGCATGCTTTCCTTACATAATCTCACCATATTTTTTTCCTATGCATGTCAGATATTGTACACAGTCATGCTGAACATGTAGAGAAAAAGAGAAGAGTTTTGCGCGGCAATACAATGTCATGCAGACATCGCTCCATGGTGGGTTCAATGGCAAACCCTCCCCACCCCTCTCCAGATTGTAATCCAGAGGAAGATATATGTTCTGAGGCGGATTCGGACGCCGCTGACCACTCCTATTTACCCCCATGGTGTTTGCTCTACCTTGGCATGATGATGTTAGTCATATCATGCATACATTGCCTTGCGGTGCCTACTTTTGACATCATATATGTCATCTGCTTAGTTTAGACATGTTCTGTAATGCCACCTATTTATTTTCTATATCATATATGGGAATTATGCAGTCTCATGTCTTTTAGCCAGCCATAATATATGTGAAATGTGCAATGTGATCCTGTTTAACCAGGCATCATATATTTGAATGATATCTTGCCCATCCTTTTCTTCATTACATTTCCATTTTTCGACAATGCTTGTACATTAAACTACTCTTCCTGTGAATCAGCCATTTGGGTGGGAGATGGAAAAATCTTGAGTGAAAACAAGGCCTTCAGAGCAGACAGTGCTACCTGTCGAAGCAGATCTCTTGTTGGGTCCCGATAGCTCCTCAGAGATGGATTCAGAGACAGATGACCAGTCCTATTCCCCCACTGAGGTGTATGCTCTAACTTGGCACGGTTATACTGCTCATATCATGCATACGGTGTCTTGCATTTTCATAGTTTAGACATCATATACACAATATTCAACACCATGTTCTTAGTTCATACATCATATCGAATGCCCTTTGTTTAGCATATAAATCACATATGTGAATTAAATGATGCGATCCTGATTACTTAGATAACATGTAGGTGAATTATGTCATGCGATCCTGTTTAGTTATTCATCATATCTTTGAATTATGTTATGCTATGCTATCCAGTTTAGATAGACATCATATATGTGAAATTATGTCATGCTATCCGTTTTAGTTAAACAATATACATGTCAACTATTTCATGCCCTCTTTTTCCACACTATCTATTGCATCTGTCTCTCATACAATGTCTGTACATTCAACTATGTTTCCTGTTTATCAGACATTTGAATTGGAGCGGGTGATGCCAGTATCTAGCGGACTAAAAACACGGTCTTTAAATAAAACAGTGCTACCTCTTGGTGGAGATAGCACCCCGGTTGTACATGCACAAAAACCAGCCCTACCACACATAACCCAAACTCTTGCAGATTGTACCCCTACTACGATGGACAGAGAACCAGCTTCACCCAATCTAACCCCAACCCCAGCCAATAGTAACCCAGTTCCTGTTGACACAGCACCATCTCCACCACAGAGCTCCCAAACAAGAGCAGTTAGTAAGGCAGCTCCAGTGCCCAAAGGGCCAGTACTATCACGGCGAACCCCGACTCCACCAGTTAGTACGCCTATTCATGTGGAGGAAGCACAACCAACTAGTCGTAGTTTAGCATCTATCGCATTTGATGTTGTTAAATCGTATGTGCGTATCTTCCCATCTTGGAAATATTATACTGAAGATGAAGGAAAATGCCAGTTGCAGGTGTTTGTCCAGGAGTTATGTGTAAGTAATGTTATTCATGGCAATTACTTTGCTTCGTCCCATACATCCTACCTCCATGATGGTTATAATACAACAAATTTTCCCATTTTTCTCTATAGAGAAGGACCGATTTGGAAACTCAAGATGAGGTATCCTGTGCTAACACCTCTGCTATCTTCAAGAATGCTTGGTGGCAGTATCGGAATTACCTGAAGAAAACGTACTTCACCGAAAAAGAAACTCATCAACTTCCCTTACGTTCTCCTGAGACACATTTACTGGACGATGACTGGGAACGCCTTATTTTGTACTGGTCCTGAACCAAGAATGTGGTAAGGTCTATGAGCTCATTTTCTATTTTTAAGTATTATATTCTTACGTCTTACTGTACTCTGTTCATGTAGAACAAGTGCCTAAACCTGAAGAACAACTGTTCTAATTTAAGATTCCATTGCTACCATAGGAGATAGATATATGTTTGTTTGATGCTTTTATTATGTACTAGTACTTGGCAATAGAAGACTTGGTAGTTTAATCCTGCCCACCTTACTAATGAACTGGTTCACCGAAATGAGTTTCATATACTAGTACATGCTAAACTTGTTATGTCTCTGCTTGTTTCTTCTTTTAGAATGCTGACAGAATATTGGGGAAGAGTGCCTTATTAAGCAACGGTAAAGGAAGTAATACAGATAAGGTTCAGGATAGTGACACATCATGTCTTGGTTTAGTGTTGGAGTTACTGGCCACTACCGCTTGCACAAGCTATTCAAACTCACTGTCTGAATCAGTTTGGTTTCTTGAGTCTCAACTACAAGCTGAAAGACATCGATCAGCTGTGCTGCGACAAGAAGCGAAAGGACTGCGGAAGTCCCTGGAGCATTCAGATGCATACTTTCTGGTGCAACAGCAAGCGTTGGAGGATTTTAGCGCCAAACAGGACAAAGCTAATCAGATTGCTAAGGTTATTGCCAGCATGGTGGATACCTAGGATAACGTTTCTTGAGCTCTTCTGAAGTTGTTTCAGTTATGCTCTTGTTTTGCTGCCGCGTTTATTTGCACTGGTGGCCAATTTTGACGGCCAGTGTATATGATATGCTGCTTTGTTCCCTATATTTGCACTGGTGGTGAACTTTGATGCCCAGTGGATGTAATATGTTAATAGCCGTGATAGCCTAGCATTAGTTGCTTGCTTATTTATTTCCTTGTTGTCTTGTTTATTTATTTGCTTGTAGTCATTGCAGTTATTTTTCCGTGGTTAACTAGTGGCTGCAATAACCTATTTTTTAAACTAGGCCACAATAACCATGGGCTAATATTTACTGTAGTGACACTGGGCCTCCTACGGGCCGTAGAAACAGTGGGCCTTCTACGGGCCGTAGAAACAGTGGGCCTTCTATGGGCCATAGAAACAATGGGCCTTCTACGGGTCGTATCATCAATGGGCCTTATACGGGCCGTATGATCGATTGGCCAAACATGGGCCAATAACAGGCCGCATTATGGCCGTAAACGGGCTAGAGTTGGAATCGTCCGTTCATGGGCCGACCGTAAAGGGACATCATTAATAGGCCGTATTTGATGACACTATGAAAATGGCCCAACGTATTAACGGACCACAAACGGGCCGACTGTAACCACGGGATGAATTTGGCCCACAAGCAGAAAATGACAGTAATAGGCCGTAAGTAAACGAATGCTGGAAATGAGCCCAAGAATAAATGGGATCTGAGAAGGCCGAAAGATAACATGGGCTGGAAACGGCCCAACGGAATAATGGGCCGTTAATGGGTATAAAATCATACACTGTTCATTACGGGCCAATTTCACCACGGGCCGTTAATGGGTGTAAAGTGATACACTGTTCATTATGGGCCAGTTTCACCACAGGCCGTTAATAGGCCAAGAGTTACATAGGGCCTCATATGGGCCGAAAGACGTCATGGGCCATACATGGGCCAGAAGTGAAAACAGGCTGGAATCATATTGGATGGCCCAGATGACGCTACTGGGCCTAATTCGGATAGGGCGTAACGGGCCTTGGGTTAGCGGGCTGTAAATGGACTATATGCGAACAGGCCGTTAACAGGCTTTACATGGGTCGGCCTGCCACCTTTTGACCAAGTCAAACGGGCCGGCCTTTTCACAGGAATGGGCCTCTATTGGGCCGTGCCACATGTCGACGTATCATAGGCGCCTATCTGACCCACTGACGAGCTGACACGTGTTTCGTCCGGCCAATAAGAATTTTACACGTGGAAATTTCCCATTGGTCGGGGCTGTTAATGGGTTATCGGATCCAAAACCCGACCCGATAGCTTAACGGCGTTCCGTTACGATGGATGCCACGTGTCGGTCACCCTTGATGAAAGCACTTCCGTGACGCGTGATTTATCGTCATGGAAGTGGACACTTCCGTGATGATAATTTTGGTAATGTCATGGAACACTTCTACGACAGCACAGGTATGACTATCTTGATTCTGTCATAAATTTGTCATGGATGTACATGCATGACAAAAAACGCGACCTACTGTGACAAACATGTAACATCACGGAAGTGTATTTTTTTGTAGTGTTGGTGCTGCTGTAGATGAGCTTGCATGTTGAATTCTTAGAGTTCTAAGTAGCTTGAATGCTTGATATGGCCTCTATGCATCCCTATGAGTAGTTGCTTTCAATCTTGTGAAGTTTTATTGAGAAAAGTTTTGTGGACTAAAATTTCAGAATTTTGTTAATAGGAAAAACATGAGTATCTTTAGGAAGTTTCCTTCCAAGAAGAACTCCAAGGGAGTCATTGGGGAGTCATCTGACAGTGATCTCCACACCCAGAGAATGGCGGAGGTATGGTCGTGTGAATGGCCGCATAACCCGTTCATGGAAAGGGCCGGAATCCTTCAAGAGTTTACACAAATATGCTGCTAATGTCGGCCTCATCGACTTCATCGCAGCTGAATGTGAACAGTATCATCTCCTCACAAATTCCTTTGTGCAAAGTTTGCATTTCCTTCCTACTAATAACCCTCCCCGAGGTGCAGTTTAATTTCTATGTTGAAACCCGTCACATACCACTTACTGAATTTTGTGATATATGCATGATCCCTTCTGACGGGTGTTTAGTTGAGCCTAGGCCCGTGGAGTTTGATGGTTTTTACCGCACTCTGACTGTGGGAGATGAGAGAGGGGTGTCAAGTGTCATTGCCACTAGCATACACTTTCCTGTTGTGCATTATTTTGCTTTATTCATTGCAAAGTGTTTGCTTGCTAGAGAGAAAGGAGGTGCACTCAGTACTCCATACTTTGCTGTTTTGCGTCGTGCACTTCATGGTGACAACACTTATAGCTTGGGAGCTATTGTTGCACGTCGCCTCCACATTAATGGATCGAAGGGAAAAATACATGGTGGTATTTACGCTACTCGCTTAGTGACTCACTTTAACGTTCAGATATGCCAACATGATTATCCTTTACACAAGGTTTATTTACTTCGTCAGGCTATGGAATACCACCAGTTTATTGCTAGCGATTACACTAACATTCCTATGCCTTATAACTTGGTTTTTAGTGTGAACACTCGTGATATTATTCCATTGCCTGCACCTGCTTTGTTTCATCCCATTGCCAGGGGCGGATACAAGATTTTGCCTAAGGACATTGTTGCCTACCGTAACAACCTGGCTGCGGCACAGGAGGAGCCTTAGGAGTGGGGCCCTCAGGTGCCTGCTCCCCAGCACTTCAACATAGGACCTCATGGCTTCTTCGAGTGGTGATTACCAAGTTAGGCCAAAAGCCTAAGCTTGGGGGAGTACGTGTTTCCACTAACATTACATTCATGTTCACATATTTCATACCAGTTGTCGCTGTAGCCACTTTTTCATTGTATTATCCATGCTAAATTTATTTTCTCGCTTTCTTCTTGTGTAGTGTTTGAAAAACTTTGAGAAAATACAAAAAAATATATATTTCCTGTTTATTTTTTATTTTTCTTCCTAATTTAAATTGTTGTTCTTTTACTTGTTGGGAGTTTTCCCGTGTAAATAGTTTTTCTCGTTTTTGCTTTTCCCTTTTATTTGCTCGTTTAATAAAAACCAAAAACTCCCAAAATATTTTAGTGTGTTTCTCTGAACTTCTTTTTTTGTGAGTCATACCGAGAAGACCACGATGAAAATGTTGAGTGGCTCTCTTATGCATTATTGTTGATCTAACAGAGAGCTCATTTTACCTTGTCTTCTCCTTTTGAATAAAATGTTTGCAGATTCGAGCTTAGTCCATGGCACTCTTGCACTATTATGATTTTCATATCGTTCGGTCGTGCAAGAGAAAGGAAATAATGACTATATTTGATGAACTGGCTATTTTAGAGAGAAACATGTATGAACTCAACTTGTTCTGTTTTTGTAACTATGTTTAACCTAGTATTTATGATTCAGCCTATTATGATCAAACATGTTTGCAATGACAATTAGAGATTATAGTTTCTCATGCCATGCATAAGTAGCTAGAAGTGGATAATGATTTATCTTCGATGTCAACATTGCGTTAAAATGATTGTGATATAGTATGATGGCATGGTATACTCCTCTGAATGTTCAAGTGGCTTACTTGGCACATGTTCATGCATGTAGTTGAATCAAAACCAACATAGCCTCTATGATATTTATGTTCATGGTGTTCATATCCTACTCATGCTAGTATACAATGTTACTTATGCATAATGCATGTTCATGACTGTTGTTGCTCTCTAGATGGCTGCTTCTCAACCTATTCGCTAGCCTTCACCTCTACTAAGCGGGAATTCTGCTTGTGCATCAAAAACCTTGAACCCAAGTAATTCAAGATGAGTCCATGATACCTACCTATATACGGTATTACCCTGCCGTCCTAAGTAAATTTGCATGTGCCACCTCTAAAAACTTCAAATAAATATGCTTTTTGTGTGCCTGGATTGTTCATAGAACGACAGGAGGTAGTCGATATCTTCCATGCTAAGCGGATTAATCTCAAGATGAGTGTTTATTCACTCATCATTTCACGAGAGGGGTGGTAATAGGGATTCCTAGTCCCGAACTGCAAAAGGAAAAGAGCTTACAAATAATCAAACAAAAACTCCTACGGAGTCATAACCTTTACTTTATCACTTGGGAACCGCCACTAATGTGTTTAGCATGGAAGATATAGATAACTGATGGTCGCGAAGTAAACAAGAAGGGTGCACCTCTCAAAATTTCATTTACCTCTGCTTTAAAAACTTGAGCTCTGGCACCTGTGCAAATCACTTCTTCCCTCTGCGAAGGGACTATTTATTTAATTGTATGTTGTGTCATCACCTTCTCAAATAAGAGCGAGGACCTGAGAGCACTGTTGTCATGTTTATGCATTCTGTGTAGGTAATGTTGGGTGCATCATGACTGGATCTTTTCTACCATGAATTACAATGTTTAGTCGCTGCTTGAACTTTGGAGGTGCTCTGCATTTATGTTTTGCGGTCTCAGAAAGGGCTAGCGAAATACCACTATTGTCATATTATATCATGGTTGTTTTGACAACGTGTTGTTGTTTGAGATATCTTATTATTGCTCACTAGATGATTTTGTCATTGATATGAGTTAATATAATTTTTAAGAGTTATTGTTGCCATGGTTAGTTATAATCTTGGCTTGTAAGTGCATCTAGTGCCCCTTAGTGATTTTGGTGTATTGAAGACTTATAGGTTAAGGGACTAATGCGCTTGTGAGTGTATATAGGTCTATAAGTCTATGAGGAGTTTGGTATTTACTATGAAAGTCAACCCCTAAAAATGAATGTCTTCAACTGAAGACTTTGAAAGTGAAGAATTGGTGTGATCCTGAAGACTTGATATTCATGCGAGGATTATGAAGCGTGAAGACTTTTGTTTTCATAGTTTCATTTTCTCTTTCTTGAGTCATAGGAAACACCGTACTATTAAAGGGGGTCGAGTTAAAACTAAGGAAAAGTTTCCAAGTGATGCTCATCTCAAAATCCTACACCTACCAATCCTTTCGAGTGAACCCATTGGTAATATCATACATTTCACCAATTTCTTCAGTGACAGAGATGAAGATCTTTTGGTCTGTGAGGAATTTGTTCTGACTGAGGAGTTAGGAATTCGCTAGTGCGGATTGCCTATAAGTGAGGAACATGATAGCCCTGAGGAAATTCATAGTCAAATTTCCGACCATTGTTGTGCTATGCGCCAGCTGTCCCAAAATATGTACCCACCTAATGGTCATATCATTGAAGGGCATTTATGTCTTATCATGTCGGGCTGCTCCCTAGGCTATAAATAGCCGCCCCTACAACCACTAGCTGGTTGGCTACTCTATGAGAAACTGACACTTGTCATTGAGAGCATCCCATCCTCCGAGGACTTTAAGCGAAAATCACTAAGTGAGGAAAACCCAAACCCAAACACCTACAAACCCAATGTGATTGAGTATCAGTGAAGAGAATGTTCCTGTGTGGAACCGATGCTTGTTAACTTTGAGGATTGTGCATCTTCCAGACGGTTAGGCGTCATGGTCTAGAGCATCCAAGAGGAAATTGTGGGACACCGAGTGACCTAGTCTATGAAGGTTTGGAAGTCACCTGAAGACTTACCACGAGTGATTGGGCGAGGTATGTCTGACCTTAGCTCAAGGAGAATACCGTGAGGACTGTGTGTCCGGGACTGTGTGTCCTCAGGTTCAAATACCTAGCCGCTCTAACCAGACGTACAACTGTCACAGCAGTTGGAACGGGTCTACCAAATCACTGTCTTCACCGAGCTACTGGTTTTATTTCCTCAACTCTTCCATTTCCTCATTCATATGCTAAAGTACTTGATCGTTACTATTTGAAGACTTTGACTGAGGACTTTCTCAACTTCCTTAATCCTATTTCTTCAGTCACTTTGTCTTCAGCCTGCTATATTGTATTTACGCTAATTGTACTATGTGCTTGTTTTCATTTCATCATGATGACTGTGCTACTGCTCTGTTATGCTTGCATCTGAGTACTTATTCCGCTGCTAGTTGTTCGTGACTTAGGAATTTCCTCACCCAGAAATTCCTTAGTGACGAATTTGTAAAAATCGCCTATTCACCCCCCTCTAGTCGATATAATGCACTTTCAATTGGTATCAGAGTAAGGTACTCCCTTGTTATGTGTGATTTTTGTTTAACCGCCTGGTGTTTTAGTTATGTCAACCGCAGGAATGAAGAAAGTGACATGCCCCATTTTTGATGGTCTTTATTACACCAAGCGGAAGGCCATGATGAAGAAGCGTCTCATGGCGATGGATAGCGAATTGTGGACCGTCACTGAGATTGGGGTTACTGATCTTTGCAAGATGGCGGAGGCGGATGATATTCGTAAGTACACTTGACTTGACATCATAGCGAAGGATGTCATTTTCTCCTGCTTATTCTGAAACCAGTTCAGGAACATTAAGCATCTCTGCCATGCGAAGCTTATTTGGGACCGACTCTCTGATGTCTATGAAGGTCATCAAACTTGTCATGAACCCTGGTTTGAGGAATTCAAGGAATCGCTCAAAACGATTACTTTCGGTCCAGAAACATCATCCTCTACACCATGCCTTATGGAAAAAGGTGCCAAGGTAACTGAATGCTTCCTATCTGAGTCTAGTGATGATGAATCTAGTGATAAATTTGGACCCAGTTATACCAAACTTACTTCGCTTGCCACTAAACAACAAAGAGCTTTGGAAAAGGTTCAAAACATGCTAGATGAAAGCGATGATATGTTGGGTGAAGAAATGGATCGAAGTCAAACTGATAATCTTCAAAGACTTCAGACTAAGTTTGACAACCTTCAAAGTCATCATAACACTCTCTTATCTAATCATGAGAAGATTTCTTATGAATTTCTTCAGAGAAAGCAAGATCTTGAGTAGCTAAGGGTGAGTTATGAAGATCTTTAGAAGGAATGTGATTCATTGCTAGCTCAATAGATCAATTCCACTCAAGTTGAATTCATACCACCATGTTTGAAATACATTGAACGTGAATTCGCTAATTCTTCACTTGAAAGTTCAAATGCTTCTATTGATGCAAATTCTTCAACTATCTCTACTATCGCAAATTCCTCATCTGAGGATGCTACTAGTATCACTGACCATGCAGGGCTGGAGGAATTGGAAGTGATAGGTATGTACAAAAGCCTCAAAGGGCATCAGGCTCTTTGTGATGTGCTTAAAAAGCAGATCCACAATAGGAACCCTAGGAAAGAGGGTATTGCCTTTGAGAGGAAACTCAATGCTAATGGGACCTATTGGAAACCTGAGCAGTATCCCAAAACCTCATGGGTTGCTGAAAAAGGACCTCCAGTAGATCCATCCACTTTATCTGGCTTTACATGTGAATCTTCATATTCTTCTGATGAGTCATTTGACTCCAACTATAAACTATTCAAAAATCAGAATGGTGAAGTATTTGGTAGATATGTTCGAACTAACTACATGAATAGTCCCCCTATGAAGAAAATATGGGTTCCCCAAAGGTGCCTTGAAATTCTTCAGGTGAATGTCATCATGACACCACCTGTGAAGAATAGGAACCCCAGATCAATGTCTTCATATGGATCCAATCCGCATATGGACCAACTTCCTCATGTGGATCAAATTACTCATATGGATCCAGATCCTCATATGAACATCATCGTGCTAACACTTCCGTTTCGCAGGGAAAGCATAAGGGCTATGGATATGTGCATTATTCTTCAAATCATTATGTTCATAAGTCCTCGAACAATTTCTCTGCGTATTCATATGCTTACTCTAACCCCTCTTATGTGAAATGAAGTTGATTGACTTCTATGCCACCTTTCTCTTATGGAGCTCACAGAATGATGAACTCTTTGCCACACCTCCAGATGTGGGTGGTGAAGAAAAAGAACTAATCTCTTATGCAGGGTCAGGTCTCCAAACAAACTTAAATGTCTGAAGAATTTGCTGGAGACCTGAATATGCTTGAAAGGATGCAAGCTAATCATGAAGAAATGAATTTTCATTTCTCACGTCCTCATACTGCTATATCTGCTAAATTGTTTGATGAAATTGATCTGATGAATTTGATGTCATATTCTTCACAGATGAAGTATATGAGTTTGAAAGATGCACTAATTCATCTGCAGGATGATGAACCCAAAGCCACTGAGTGGGTCCTCGATAGTGGATGTACAAATCACATGACCGGTGACAAGAACCTAGCACTACAAAAAAAAGACACTTCCGTGATGATACGTGTTTGTCACAGTAGGTCACGTTTTCTGTCATGCATGTACATCCATGAAACATTTATGACAGAATTAAGATAGTCATACATGTGCTGTTGTAGAAGTGTTCCATGACATTACCAAAATTATCATCACAGAATTGTCCACTTCCGTGATGATAAATCGCGCGTCATAGAAGTGCTTTCGTCAAGGGTGACCGACACGTGGCATCCACCATAACAGGACGCCGTTAAGCTATCATGTCCGATTTTGGATCTGATAACCTGTTAACAGCCCGGGCCAGTGGGAATTTTCCATGTGTAAAATTCTCATGGGCCGGAGGAAACACGTGTCGGCTCAACGTTCGGACAGATGTCATCCACTCATTGGACATGAGGCGCCTATGATACATCGACACGAGGCACGACCCAATAGAGGACCATTCCGGCGAAAAGGCTAGCCCGTTTGACTTGGTCAAAAGGTAACGGGTCAGCCCACGGAAAGCCTATTAACGGCATGTTTGTATATAGCCCATTTACGGTCCGCTTACTACCGGCCCGTTACGGCCTACCGGAATTAAGCCAAGTAGCTTCGTCTGGGCCGTCCAATATGATTCCAGCCCATTGTAACTTCCAGCCCATGTATGGCCCATGATGTCTTTCAGCCCATATGAGGCCCTTTGTAACTCTCGGCCCATTAAAGGCACGAGATGAAACTGGCCCATAATGAACAGTGTATCGCTTTATACCCATTAACAACCCATTATTCTGTCGGCTGTTTCTAGCCCGTGTTAACTTTCGGCCTTCTAAGGGCCCAGTTATTCTTGGGCTCATTTCTAGAATTTGGTTAGATACAGTCCATTACTGGCCTGTTCCGTTTGTCGGCCAAATACAGCTCGTGGTTACATTCGGCCTATTTTTGGCCCATTAACCCGTTGGGCTGTTTTCATAGCGTTATCAAATACGGCCAAATAATGAGCTGTTATGGTCCACAAATAGTACGACCCATGTTTGGCGAAATGATTATACGCCCCGTTGAAGGCCCATGGATCCTACGGCCCGTAGAAGACCAATGGATCCTACGGCCCGTAGAAGGCCATGGATCGTACGACCCGTAGAAAGTCCATGAATCCTACGGCCCGTAAAAGGCCCATGGATCCTACGGCCCGTAGAAGGCCCACGGATCCTACGGCCCACAGGAGGCCCATTGTTACAATAGTCTGTGTGTTGCCATGATTATTGTGGCCTAGTTACCAAAACTAGGTTATTGTGGCCACTAAAAAAATGCTTAAAAAGAACTGCACTAACTACAAGCAAACAACTAAACAAGACGATAATTAAATAAATAAGCAAGCAACTAACGCTAGCCTATTACAGCTATTACACATATTACATCCATTGGGCATCAAAGTTCGCCACCAGTGCAAATATAGGGAACAAAACAGCATATTACATACACTGGCCATTCAAATTGGCCACCAGTGCAAATAAACGCAGAAGTAAAACAAGTCCATAACTGAAACAACTTCAGAAGAGCTCAAGAAATGTTATCCTGGGTATCGACCATGCTGGAAATATGCTTAGCAAGCTTATTAGCTTTGCCCTGTTTGGCGCTAAAATCCTCCAATGCTTGCTGTTGCACCAGAAAGTATGCATCTGAATGCTCTAGGGACTTCCGCAGTCCTTCCGCTTCTTGTCGCAGCACAGCTGATCAATGTCATTCAGCTTGTAGTTGAGACATAAGAAACCGTACTGATTCACACAGTGAGTTTGAATAGCTTGTGCAAGCGGTAGTGGCCAGTAACTCGAATAGTAAACCAAGACAGGACTTTGCGGTTGCCTCACTGCCTTCAAGATAGTTTTCCTTAGCTATTTTATTAGCTTTCTTGGAGACCAACAAGGATGTCTCACGATCCTGAACCTTACCTGCATTACTTCCTTTATCATTGCTTAATAAGGCACTCTTCCCCAATATTCTGTCAGCATTCTAAAATAATAAACAAGTAGACACATAACTTGTTTAACATGTACTAGTATATGAAACTCATTTCAGTGAACCAGCTCATTAGTAAGGTGGACAAGATTAAACTACCAAGTCTTCTATTGCCAAGTAGTACATTATAAAAGCATCAAACAAACATATATCTATGTCATATGGTCACTGCATTGTCTTCCCAAATCTAAATAGAGACACGGTTCAAATCATATCAGATCAAGAGAAAGCAGCACTGAAAGAATACAAAGCATGGGAAACTAAATGGCACAACAAGATTTCAGATGGGTACCACGGGTTTACATGTACAACAACACTATTGGCCCTGCTATGATGCTAGTAATGTGCATGATATGAGAAGTCAACTATATACACAATTGAAATTGAAATCAACGGAGCTATTTATAAGAGCAAACCTATTAAAGAAACATGCACAAACATACCTGTTGTGCCACTGGAGTTTCCATTGGATAGTTCAATTTAAAAATAAGTTTGTATGAGTAAATACGGTGATAAAAGAGCAGAGCAGTATGCACGACAGCAATGGAATCTTAAATGAGAACAGTTGTTCTTCAGGTTTAAGCACTTGTTCTACATGAACAGAGTACAATAAGACGCAAGCATATAGTACTTAAAATAAAATGAGCTCACAGATCTTACCACATTCTTGGTTCGGGAACAGTAAAGAACAAGGCGTTCCCAGTCATCATCCAGTAACTGTGCCTCAGGAGAACGTAAGGGAATTTGATGAGTTTCTTTGCCAGTGAACTACGTTTTCTTCAGGTAATTCCAATACTACCACCAAGCATTCTTAAAGATAGCAGAGGTATTAGCGCAGGTTACCTAATCCTGAGTTTCCAAATCGGTCCTTCTCTATAGAGAAAAATGGGAAAATTTGCTGTATTATAACCATCATGGAGGTAGAATGTATGGGACAAAGCAAAGTAATTACCATGAATAACATTACTTACACATAACTCCTGGACAAACACCTGCAAATGGCATTTTCCTTCATCTTCAGTATAATATTTCCATGATGGGAAGATATGCACATAGGATTTAACAACATCAAATGTGATAGATGCTAAATTATGAATGGCTGGTTGTGCTTCCTCCATAGGAATAGGTGTACTAACTGGTGGAGTTGGGGTTCGCCGTGGTAGTACTGGCGCTTTGGGCAGTGGAGCTGCCTTACTAATTGCTCCTGTTCGGGAGCTCTATGGTGGAGATGGTGCTGTGTCAACAGGAACTGGGTTACTATCTGCTGGGGTTGGGGTTAGATTGGGTGAAGCTGGTTCTCTGTCCATCGCAGTAGGGGTAAAGTTTGCGAGAGTGTGGGTTATGTGTGGTAGGGATAGTTCTCGTGCATGTACAACCGGGGTGCTATCTCCACCAAGAGGTAGCACTATTTTATTTAAAGACCGTGTTTTTACTGCGCTAGATACTGCCATCACCCGCTCCAATTCAAATGGCTGATAAACAGGAAACACAATTGAATGTACATACATTGTATGAGAGACAGATGCAATAGATAGTGTGGAAAAAAGAGGGCATTAAATAATTGACATGTATCTTGTTTAACTAAAACGGGTAGCATGACATAATTTCACATATATGATGTCTATCTAAACTGTATAGCATAGCATAACATAATTCAAAGATATGATGACTAACTAAGAAGGATCGCATGACATAATTCACATACATATTATCTAAGTAACCAGGATCGCATGATTTATTTCACATAAGTGATTTATATGCTAAGCGGAGGGCATTCGCATATATGATGTCTGAACTAAGAACATGATTTTGAATATTGTGTATATGATGTCTAAACTATGCAATGCAAGACACCATATGCATGATATGAGCAGTAGAACCGTGAAAAGTTAGAGCATACACCTCTGTGGGGGAATAGGACTAGTCATCTGTCTCTGAATCCATCTCTGAGGAGCTATTGGGACCCAGCAAGAGATCTGCTTCGACAGGTAGCACTATCTTCTCTAAAGGCCTTGTTTTCACTCCAGAGTTTTCCATCACCCACTCAAATGGTTGATTCATAGGAAGAGTAGTTTAATGAACAAAAGGATGGGCTAGATATCATTCAAATATATGATGCCTGGTTAAAGAGGATGACATTGCACATTTCGCATATATTATGGCTGGCTAAAAGACATGAGACTGCATAACTCCAATATATGATATTGAAACTAAACATGTGGCATTATAGAACATGTCTAAATTAAGCAGATGACATATATGATGTCAAAAGTAGGCACTGCAAGGCAACATATGCATGATATGATTAACATCATCATGCCAAGTTAGAGCAGACACCTTGGGGGTAAATAGGAGTGGTCAGCTGCGTCTGAATCCGCCTCAGAACAAATATCTTCCTCTGGATTACAATCTGGAGAGGGGGGAGGGTTTGCCATTGAACCCACCATGGAGCGATGTCTGCATGACATTGTATTGCCACGCAAAACTCTTGTCTTTTTCTCTACATGTTTAGCATGACTGTGTACAATATCTGACATGCATACAAAAATAGTGAGATTATGTAAGGAGAGCAGGCAGAAATCTAGAGTAATGGTAACAACCAGTGGATGGATCCAAAAATAAGATAGCCGGCTGATGATTGCTTTAATTTAATAAAAAACAGATGATGATTGCTTTACTATTTGTTTCCCACCCAAGATGAACAACATAGGCATACCCTAGGTGAACCAGATATTAGACAGAGATACTATTCATTGCTGCCTCGATATGTGGCCCACAACTAATTTAGAACTCAAGTTTGAACATCAATTTGGACCTGACTTGGAGTCTAAGAGGTGAATAGGACAATAAAGTAGCAGGTAATATTAAGCAATGCATAACATAAGCAGAAACAAAAGAGTGTGACCTCTCTTGGGGACCCATGTACTCCTCAGGTTCATCCGCTGAGTCGATGATGGTGATGCCGTTGCGGTGGGTGCCGGCGGCATGGAAATAGTTCTGAGGCGGCGAAAGATAGTCAGGAGTCGTGATGTCTGGTTTGGTGGATGCTTCTGTTGATGGAGCAGCTCAGGTGAGGTGGACAATGTCGCGGCAGGAGCAGGACAAACCACACAAAGTTTTCTTCGACACCTACCTGTAACTGAAGTAATTCTGTAAGGGCTCATTTGGCTTGCATGATTCTAAAAACGTAGGAATAGGAGGAAAAACACCGGAATAGGATAGGAATGCAAATGGGAAATAGAGCATTGTGAACACAGGATTTCTGTCAACTTGGGTGTTTGGTTCATAGGAAAAGGAGGAGCAGAGGAATGCAAAGAAACATGGCCAAAATAAAGTGAAACCATATGAAAGCGTGTACAGTTAGAATTTTATTCTTCCACTAATGCACCTAGTCTTGTTTTCATGCATAGGATTTTGAAAAGTAGTTCCAGGTGGATGTTTTGCTCCATTCCTTTCAATAAAATGCATGAATAATTGAATAGTAGAGTGCCATAGGAAAATTTCCTATTGCTATGTTTTTCTGTTGAACCACAATAGCCCTAATGGATCGACATGAATGTAGAGTAATAAGTGATGCGACAAGTGTACAACCTCTTTGCCGTAGCCGTGTCGACCTCAGCATCATTGGGTTGGTCGCTGAAGAAGTTGAGGCAGAGGTGGCTGTCAGAGGTGTGGAGGAAGATCTGAGGAATCTGTAGACGGCGTCCAGGGCACTGCTCTTTTGTGATGGATCGTTCCGTCCTTGGGTCAGCTCCGGTGAGCCATAAGACGTCAAGGCTGAAGCAGTACAAGACATACATCATTAATCTCAAGTGGGATTCTAATAGCATCCCCAATAGATGATGTAAAATGCATTACCAAAAAGTGATAGATATAAAATTTACATCACCAAAAACCACCTAACTAAAACAGATGAGGTAAAAACTGTTGACTCTAAATTTAACTGTCGAAACTGAAATTTACTGTGGAATCTCAATTTTATTGTCGAAACTGAATGCAATGGTAGCAGAGAGGCACTTCACATGGGATAGTTTACGGAGGGCCTGTAGTTCATCTTCAACCTGCAACGCCCTAAGCCGCCAGCCACCACCGGCCGAACCCCGCACCGCCTCGAAACAACTCCCCACTGCCGCCTCGCCGCCCCGAAACAACTCCCCACCACTAGTCCGCCGCTGCCTAGCCGCCCCGAAACAACTCCCCACCGTCGGTCCGCCGCCGCCCCGGCCAGCCCTCTAGCCCCCGCAACCCCCCCCCCCCCCCGCGCCAAGCTTTTTCTCCGACGATCCCCATGCCACCGCCCCCCCCCCCCCGCCCACCGCCGACGAGTAGCAGCCCCCTCCCCGCTGCGGGTGGTTCTCCCTTAACTCCGGCGAGACCCACCACCCCCTAAAAATTGACTGATCCAAAAGTCAATTCAGTCGACTGATGTGTAGCGAATTCAGAGCAGAGCAGTAGCACGAGCGACGGGGAGAGCAGCAGCGTGAGCGAGCGAGAGCTGGAGCAGCAGCAACAGCACGAGCAAGCGAGCGATAGCCCGGGCAGTAGCAGCAGCAGAAGCGCGAGTGAGCGAGTGAGAGCCAGAGCAGCAGCAGCTGGGCGAGCGAGCGAGCGAGAGCCAGAAGAGCAGCAGCATCGCGAGCGACAACCGGAGCAGCAGCAGATCTGGCTGGTATGGACGCCGTCGCCGAAGGGGCCTCACACTGGGGAGAGCCGCTGTGGAGATGTCGCCCGCGGCACCAGCTTCGAGGTAGCCACTCTATGGGGGTGCGGGATGGAGCACCGTCGGCGCCGGGATGTTGAGTTAAGGAGAGGGTGCGATGCAATGAGTGTACAACCTCTTTAGTGGCGCCGAGTAGGCCTCGACTTCGTCTGGGGAGTCGGTGAGGATGATGTGGTTCCGGTGGAGCAGGTAAAGGTGGCGCTGTGGGGATGGAGCAGACGCGATAGACGAGGCGATCGTCGGAGCAGCTCCTTGGAGGTGGAGAACGGGGCGGCTGAACCGGCGGGACGACGGATCCTCATTCGGGGAGGTGGATGAGGGACGTCGAGCTGTTGCGGTGGACGACGTTGTCGGGGAAGAGGCTTCGGCTGGTAGAGGTGAGCTGGCGGACGGAGGAGGGTGGGGTTTCGCTGCTGGAGCGGAGAGGTTATGGTGGCCTGGGATTTCGAATGCGAGAAGGAGGTGATGGGAGGGGGGAACCATGACATAGGGACGCACTTGTCCAAAATGTAGGGTGTGTTACAAAAGTACCCCCACCGATTTGAACTAGCAGCCCTTTCGGCCCGGGGTTACAAGGGGGATCTCGCATGTCGGGATTGGCAGCTGGAGGGAGTTTTGGCAAGGCACGGGTTGTGAAGGCGCCAGTTTTGGGAGCACGATATCAGAATTTTCGGGATATAACAAGGCGCAGGTTGAATTTTAGGGACAAGCCTAACGTGTAATATTGTGCTTGTACGTACCAAATCAACTCGCACTTCCCTCAACGAAAAAAACGAAAAAATAAAACTATTCACACCACACAAAGAGAGAGTCTTGTCTCGTTTTACTATACAAATGCTATTCAAAGCTACACAAAGAGAGAGTATGAATCCATGTTATGTCTAATTAATTTTTTTTGCTTGCTGTATAATGCATGTAACCTACTCATACCAACATTTTAGTGCCTTCCAAATGTTTATACTACCATGCAATTCGAACTGAATTTGAATTCGTTTCTCTATTTCAATAAGAATCTACAATCATGATTGTTGCCAACTTCAACCATCATTCGTGTATTACCTTAACAACACACCACATGATTACTATAGAGATAGATATGAACTATGTGTACTATATGAACTCGAATTCCAACTTTTGAATACACTTGATGTTGATTCAAAATAATAGTACATTTGATGTACTAACTATATATTCATAATATAAACCATGTTCCATACGTACACCGTGTTTATCACACAAAGTATAGTGCACCGCCCCCTACATTTTGACAAGTATTTAGCCCTGAGATGTAAAAGACACACATTAGCCCAAATTATAATCAATGTTCTATATATTATATGTAGTACTAGCAAGACGCCCATGCGTTCCACGGAACATCAACATGATCAAGGGGAGGCCTTATTTGCAAATATGGAGATGGGTCTGGGTATCTTTTTTCAAAATTGCCATAGTTTCCTTCCTATTCGTCAGATATAAATCGGACGACCTATATTGCAGGATGGCAGGCACACCATCATCAACAACTCTGTTTGTTATAAGAGTAGAGATAAAATATATTATATGTAGTATAACATGTTCATAACCACACCATGTGTATCACCGTTATATATATTCACACATGCGTCGATTTAAAACACTGTGATAAATTATTCAAATATCTGAATTCTCTTTTTATAATGAATTATGATCTCTATTCGTCTTTTACACCCACACAATCCTCTTATATTTGTAGCTAGCGCTAACTTTCTCTCGTGCATGCACACGGCCGCATCCCTCTCACCCTCCCTCAGCATTCTCTAGCTCCATCGCGCAAATTGTCTTTTCACTTTAGGTCGTTCACCCATGGTGTGTGTAGGCCCCCCCAGCTCCTTCTTTACGGAACACATCGATCGATATGCCTCTCTAGGTAGGTGTGCCTACCACAAACACAAGCTTCCCCTCTTCTCTTCTCACCGTCCATGCCTCACTCTCACCACTCTTTTCATCGATCTCGTACTCGCACACTCCTTCCCCCTCAATATAGTATGCCTCTCGCACCACCTCTTAGATGCATCCCTCTCTCTCTATCCTTCTCCCCTGGCCTAATTTTCTTCTAACACATACATGCATGTATATCGATCGATCTCCCTACATATACCTAGGTCGACTTTAACTATTTCCCCCCACCCATTGATCGACGTACCTCAAAAGTTATGTCTCTCCTTTCTCTGATAGAGGACGATTGATCTTCCTATGTATCTATGTCTGCTTACCATAGCCATATCGTCCCCCTCATCATTCGTGCATGCCTCCTTACCCGTCTCTCACACGCACGTGCACAGACAGGCAGCCATCCCCTCTCTTATTGATATTGCAGGTGTGCCCTCCGTTTGTCTAGCAAGCTTCTTCCACCATTTGTTAGAAGCAACTCCACTACCACCCCCTCCAACACTCTAGCTCGATCTCTCTCCCAACCTTATTCCTCTCCTACACATATGCATGGATGCCGATCGATCCCCCTTAATACATAAAGTAGGCCTCTCTCCTCCTCCACACATATACCAACCATTGTACCTCTATAGTTAATAAGGCCTCCCCCCACCACACACCGATAGTCGAGCACTGTAGGTAGGTATCCATGCCACAAAGACAAACTGCACCTATCCCCTCTCACATTCTAGCAGGCCAGCCACCCTATATCTTTGACGTGGGCACACACAAATTCGATGGCACTCTTTATCAATCGCGTGCACACACACACATCATCCCTCTCTTCGATTCTATGTATACCTCAAGCCAATGATACCTCCACTCTCTTCTCGTGATCGCCCCCTCTATATATATGATATATCCAGGACTCTATTTTCACACACATTGCATATGTTACATTTTTTGATTGACACCCCAAAAAAACACTCACGAACCCACACACTATATCTCTCTACGTTTATATCTCTCTCACACAACCCCACGTAGGTGGTGTACGTACACGAAGAGAATAGGTGCACGTACTCACGCTTCGTGCCAAGCCACACCCGCGCGGGTTCATGGTGGAGCTCATTTCTGTACGAAATGGCAGCCCACATGCTAATTTGAACGCGTGTAGCGGTTGTGTACCTACGGAGGTCGTGTACCACGCGTACATGAAACAAAGTTCGACTTGATGCTTTGGCACGTTATTTTTAAATAAAGTTATATCGCTCAATGGCACGTACACAGAATATAAACTATTTTTATGGAGAAAAAGGTAGTCTGCTCCACTATATACAATGGAGCCTGCCTTCCTGGGTTTGTCTCTCTTCAGAGTATCTCACACAAGGCGGCGGTGGCCTCTCTCTCTCACCATTGGTCATTGATCCGGCCGCATCCCGTCCGCCGGCGAAAAGGGAGGATGTTCATCATTTCTCCGTTCGACGGCGCCGAGGCAGCACGTCCCGATCTGCGGTACCCGTCATTCTCTCTGACCAAGCTCCAGCGCGGTAGGGCCTACGCCACCTGCTCGATGCCACAGTATGGGCAGATCCTGCCCGCCGCCGCTCACCTAGTTACATCCCGATGACCCCCAGGTATCCCCTCCGTCCTTGCTCCACCGCCCGTCTTCCCACATTGCTGCATGTGGATCTAACATAGTTCTTTGCCCAAAAAGTAGCTCGTCCGGTGTACTTTCCATATTGCAACCTCATCCTCACACCATTTTAAACAAACAAAACCGGGTTGTTATCTTCCCTTAGGACATGGAATATGCTTCTTTTTTGTCGTCGCATGTTTCATCAACTATTATGGGCCAGTCCTTTCTACCTCTTTTTTGCAAATAGGGCTATCCATTTCACCTCGTTGCTATTGCGACCATTTGGTGAACTACACAAATCAATTTTTTCTTAAAAGTGTTTTGTGCAGTTGTACTAAAATGTCACACGGGCAATGTCAACATTTCAGTGCGACTGCACAAAGGGAGATTGGTTTTGCTCTATCCTCCTCATCCAACTCCGAGCCTAATCTTCTCCAACTATTTTCTTAATCTTCTCCAACTAGTTAGTCTTAAGAGAGACTGCAAAGGTGACCGACTTATATTTGTGTGTTTATTGTTTCATCAGCAGTCCTCTATTATCGGAATCACACTTAATATCTTTGGAACAGGGACGCTCAGCTCTATTTTAGTGGAATTGCACAAAATGATCGGAATGTTGCATGCTCGAGACAGCTACTTTTTTCCAACATGCCTTGTTGATTTAGACACCTTCTCACAATTTTATCTTCAGTTGTGATGTAAATATTAGCTCTGATCTGCTAATCATTGAGATGCATTATCAAGGAAGTTAGTTTTTATTGTTTCCAAAAGAGCATCAATGGCAAGACAGACAAAACAAAAGCTGAAAGCTCAGAGCATTGTACAATTTCATGTCGCTGAAAAATTATTTGTATAGTACGTCAATTATGTAAACAAATGTTGGAATCTTGATAGCATTGCCAGAAGCCTCTTCAGCATCCGGGTCCATGTGCCATGCACAAAATGATACATCCTCTGTTCCTAAATATTTATCTTTTTACAAATTTCAAATGGACATATTTTAGAGTGTACATTCACTCAGTTTGCTTAGTATGTAGTCACTCATTGAATTCTCAAGAAAGGCAAATACTCCATAGTATATTTAAGAACGGGTGGAGTAGTGCACAACCGCATGGGAGACTCAGCCCGGTTGTTGCGCCGCACTAATAGTGAGCAATAATGAGCAGTCAAATCATAAGCCCCACCTTTCCCACTGTAAGTTGATCGGAAGAAGCAACCATCAATACGCTCTAAAGTCCCTGTGGTGGTGGAAATGCATGGAGAGAAATGCATCAGAATGAAGAGCGCCCTATAAACTGTGATGGAGGGAGGAGTAGTATGAGGCCCTGTTTGGATCACCATTTCTCTTTTGAATACACTTGTAAAAAATACACACCTCTGCCCGTCGTTTCAATTCCGGCTGGAATTTGCATAGCGGCCAGTAACTTACAGGTGTAGGTTATACGCCTCCGTATTGAAACACAACCATTCCAAGCATGGCCTGAAGGTGCAAAACCAAGTACGCGTATGGCTAGTCGGTCAATGCACTTCCTCTTGGCATATCACTGACATGTGGGACTAGAGTGTGAGCAAACCGATCTCAATTGACGGCATAATGGCCAATCCCCTGTTCCATGAGAGAGATGAGGAGCGAGAACACACAGATAGGCTCGCATGGAGGCCAAGATATATTCG
This sequence comes from Triticum urartu, assembly GCF_056163025.1. Taxonomy (NCBI): domain Eukaryota; kingdom Viridiplantae; phylum Streptophyta; class Magnoliopsida; order Poales; family Poaceae; genus Triticum; species Triticum urartu. The sequence continues at coordinate 354,500,413 of NC_141876.1, read as the reverse complement.
AGCATGGTTGATACTAATGCATATGTAGCTAGATCTGATGTAAGTCTTGCTGGGTACATTTGTACTCACATTTGCTTAATTACTTTTGCAGAGAGACTTCAATCTCGCTAGTAGTTCCGCGTGGACTTCGACGTTTAGCTTGTTACCTCAGCTACGATCTTGTGCCCTCGACAGGGTCTTGTAGATAGTCAGGCTTCTTAGCATTTTTCATTTGTAGTTGTCTGTACTCAGACAAGTTAAGCTTCTGCGTGTGCTTATTGCTTGTATGACTTGAATGCTGGGTCATCAGACCCATGTTTGTAATTTCTAGCTCCTCGGAGCCTAATGAATAAATACTTTGAGTCGTAGAGTTTTTTTGTGATTCCATGTTGTATTTGCACATATCGAGCATATTGTGTGTATGTTATTGAAATGCTTGGTATGTGTGGGATCCAACAACCTAGTTGTTTATCCTTGGTATCGGGAAATACCTCCTAGTGCTTCCACTGAGCCATGGTAGCTTGCTACTGCTCCGGAATACTTTGGCTGGCCGACATGTGTCCTTCTTCGTTCTTGTGTCTGTTCCTTCGGGGAAATGTCACGCGGTATCTACCAGAGTCCTGTTAGCCTGCTACCGCCCGGATTCTCCGGAGTCCTGTTAGAACAGCTGCTACAGCCCGGATTCACTCGCTGATGACCGACACGTTCGTTGTCGGGTCATGTATGACTGTCCCTGTAAGTTAGTGCCACTTTGGGTTTACGACTAGTCATGTCGGCCCGGGTTCTCTATCATATGGATGCTAGCGACACTATCATATACATGAGCCAAAAGGCACAAACGGTCCCTGGCCAGGTAAGGTGGCACCCTTGGGAATACCGTGCGTGAGGCCGTAAAGTGATATGATGTGTTACATGCTAGATCGGTGTGACTTAGGATCGGGGTCCTGACAACTTTGATATCAGAGCCTGACTGCATGTAGGATTACCAAGCCAAACTGGTCGAAGTCGTGTCTAGAAATGCTTTAGTTATATAAGGGAATTGATTGTGGAAGGGAACATAAGGCCCTTTTTACTCCTTATACCTTATGTCCTTCTGATCTGAGTCATCCTATCTTTTCTATGGGGATTAAGAATGAGGCTTCTCATCTTTCTATCAGGATCACGCATTACTAATCCATAGACTTATAGGATTGATGGTTACAAGCCTCATTTCAGTTCCTACTACTTCCTTGTGTTGGTCATTGATTTTGGAACCTTGATATTGTGATGTTGAGTGGTTATGCCACCATTTTACAGGGCGTCTCAAATCTTTTTGAGCATTTACAGCCATTATGCTGTCCGAGTCATCCCAGGATTCTAAATAGCCTGATGCATTTGCAAATCCCTTCTTTCCATTCTCGATGTCCCTTTGGGCCAGTTTAACCACACTAATCGGTGAGTTGAGGTGCTTCATTGCCTCAGTATATATGTTGGAGCTATTATGATGTCCCTAGGTGTCTTAGAGGATCACATAGTAATCTAGCCATGTTTTGTATTCCCAGTGTGATGATTCTGGCCATTATTCTTGAAAGCATCCCGTGATGCCATTTAGTTAGTAGGCATTCTATTCCTGGGTTTTTGAACCCGAGATTCACTCTACTTACCTCGTGTTGGTAGTGTTTGCTAGTTCCTTTAGGATATTAGTAATATTTGTGATACTCCTCGAGGTCTGTGGTATATGGTTCTTCCAATATCATGAACCATTATGGCAGAAGTTGTTTGAACCAAAAGATCACAACCAGAGTGCTCTTGATGAGTTCTCCATTCTGCATTGTGAATCTGCCAGTCCTACCTTTCTGCATGGATTATCTGGAAGAAATATGTTAAACTTGTTTGACATACTAAATCTATGCATCCGCAACTTGGAAAACCATATGTTCCTTTGAGTTGTGTCGGATCACGGGTTCCGGCAAAACCCTCAAGGTTCGAACACTAGGGTGCGCGCGAAGATGCCTCCTACCAATCCACGTCCTAACTTAGCTAAGATCTTACGAACTAACTCGACGAGCTCGCAACACAGAGGACACAAGATTTATACTGGTCCGGGCCACCGTTGTGGTGTAATACCCTACTCCAGTATGGTGGTGGTGGATTGCCTCCGGGGCTGATGATGAACAGTACAAGGGGAAGAATAGCCTCCTAAGGTTGAGGTGTTCTTGTGCTTGGTGAACTTGTGTGTGTGAGGATCCGGTCCAAGATAATCTCCCTCTCTACGGTGGTGGCTAGTCCTATTTATAGAGGCCCTGGTCCTCTCCCCAAACATTGAGCAGGAAGGGAGCCAACAACGACCAATTTGAAAGGGGACAACTAGTACATCTTATCCTGACAAAAGTGGTCTTCGCCCGCAAAAGGCTCTGGTGGTGACGCTGATGACCCATAAGTATAGGGTATCTTTCGTAGTCCTTTCGGTAAGTAAGAGTACCGAACCCAACGAGGAGTAGAAGGAAATGATAAGAGGTTTCCAGCAAGGTATTCTCTGCAAGCACTGAAATAATAGGTAACAGATAGTTTTGTGATAGGATAATTTGTAACGAGTAACAAGTAACAAAAGTAAATAAAGTGCAGCAAGGTGGCCCAATCCTTTTTGTAGCAAAGGACAAGCCTGGATAAACTCTTATATGATGTAAAGCGCTCCCGAGGTCACATGGGAATATCGTCAAGCTAGTTTTCATCACGTTCATGTGATTCGCGTTCGGTACTTTGATAATTTGGTATGTGGGTGGACCGGTGCTTGGGTGCTTCCCCTACATGGACAAGCATCCCACTTATGATTAACCTCTATTGGAAGCATCCACAACTACAACAAAAGTATTAAGGTAAACCTAACCATAGCATGAAACATAGGGATCCAAATCAGCCCCTTACGAAGCAACGCATAAACTAGGGTTTAAGCTTCTGTCACTCTAGCAACCCATCATCTACTTATTACTTCCCAATGCCTTCCTCTAGGCCCAAATAATGGTGAAGTGTCATGTAGTCGACATTCACATAACACCACTAGAGGAGAGACAACATACATCTCATCAAAATATCGAATGAATACCAAATTCACATGACTAATAATAGCAAGACTTCTCCGAGGTCCTCAGGAACAAACGTAACTACTCACAAAGCATATTCATGTTCATAATCAGAGGGGTATTAATATGCATATAGGATCTAAACATATGATCTTCCACCAAATAAATCAACTAGCATCAACTACAAAGAGTAATTAACACTACTAGCAACCCACAGGTACCAATCCCGGGCTTGGAGACAAGAATTGGATACAAGAGATGAACTAGGGTTTTGAGAAGAGATGGTGCTGGTGAAGATGTTGATGGAGATTGCCCTCTCCCGATGAGAGGAGTGTTGTTGATGACGATGGCGATGATTTCCCCCTCCCGGAGGAAAGTTTCCCCAGCAGAACAGCTCCGCCAGAGCCCTAGATCGGTTCCGCCAAGGTTCCGCCTCGTGGCGGCGGAGTCTCGTCCAGAAAGATGGCTTATGATTTTTTCCTCATCAAAAGACTCCATATAGCAGAAGATGGCCATCGGAGGGCCACCAAGGGGCCCACGAGGTAGGGGGGCGCGCCCCCACCCTCGTGGGTAGGGTGTGGCCCCCCTGGTGAACTTCTTGCGCTTAGTATTTTTTATATATTCTGAAAATGTCTTCCGTGAAGTTTCAGGACTTTTGGAGCTATGCAGAATATGTCTCTAATATTTGCTCCTTTTCCAGCCTAGAATCCCAGCTGCCGGCATTCTCCCTCTTTATGTCATTCTCCCTCTTTATGTAAACCTTGTAAAATAAGAGAGAATAGGCATAAGTATTGTGACATAATGTGTAATAACAGCCCATAATGCAATAAATATCAATATAAAAGCATGACGCAAAATGGACGTATCAACTCCCCCAAGCTTAGACCTGGCTTGTCCTCAAGCTAAAGCCGAAATCAAAAAATATGTCCACATGTTTAGAGATAGAGGTGTCGATAAAATAAAATACGGACATGAGGGCATCATGATCATTCTTAGAACTGTAACTTATACAATTCTTGTAATATGATCTCTTATGCTAAAGTAACAACTCAATCACAATTTCAAGTATGAATCATAAAATTTATTGAAAACTAACAAACTATAATCTCAGTCATTGGAGCAATTGCAATTTGTCATAACATAGGAAAGAGTCAAAATAAGAGCTTTTCAGCAAGTCCACATACTCAACTATCATATAGTATTTCACAATTGCTAACACTCACGCAATACTTATGGGTATGGAGTTTTAATCGGACACAGAGAAAGATAGGGGCTTATAGTTTTGCCTCCCAACGTTTTACCTCAAGGGTAATATCAACAATAATAGTTCATGAAAACTTACATCCAATTAGCCATATATACCAGGATCTTTCCAACATGTTGTGCTTGCCAAAAGATAAAATGTAAAAAGGAAGGGTGAAGATCACCATGACTCTTATGTAAGGTAGGAGATAAAGGTAAAATATAGGACCTTCGCAGAGGGAAGCAGAGGTTGTCATGCACTTTTATGGTTGGATGCACAAAATCTTAATGCGAAAGAACGTCACTTTATATTGCCACTTGTGATACGGACCTTTATTATGCGTCTGTCTCTTTTATTTCTTCCATATCACACGATCGTATAAATATTATTTCCTCCACACCAATCAATCATACATATTTAGAGAGAAATTTTTATTGCTTGCACCGATGAGAACTTACTTGAAGGATCTTACTCAATGCATAGGTAGATATGGTGGACTCTCATGACAAAACTGGTTTAAGGGTGTTTGGAAGCACAAGTAGTATCTATACTTGGTGAAAAGGATTTGGCTAGCATGAGGGGGAAAGGCAAGCTCAATCATGTTGGATGATCCAAGACAATAAAAATTTATCTCAGATGTAAGAAAACATAACCCATTACGTTGTCTTCCTTGTCCAACTTTAACTCTTTTAGCATGTCATATTTTAATGAGTGTTCACAATCATGAAAGATGTCCAAGATAGTATATTTATATGTGAAGACCTCTCTTTCTTTATTACTTCCTATTAATTGCAACGATGACCAAAATTATGTTTGTCAACTCTCAACAACTTTTATTCATCATACTTTTTATATGTGAGCTCATTACCCTCCAGAAGATCCATATGATCTCTTTTATTTCTACTTATTCTTTCTCTTTTCTTTTGTTCACTCAAGATCATGGCAAAATAATCAAGCCCTTGACTCAACACTAATCTTTATTATATATAGCTCACAGACTCGATTACATAGAAGGATCATAAAGGAAAACTCACAACTAGATCATACTTAAAACTTCTATTATACTAGATCAAGATATTATCAAAAGGATCGAACTAAGAAAAAGGTAAATATAAAAGTGATGGTGATACGATACCGGGGCACTCCCCCAAGCTTGGCAGTTGCCAAGGGGAGTGCCCATACCCATGTGATTATATCTCTCTTTTCGGGGATGGTGATGTGATATTATTGGCGATGATGCCCCTCAGGATACGATTCTCCTCCTCGAGCTTATTGACTTGCTGCTTGAGGTCCATTATTTCATTTCGAAGTTTTCCTGTAACAGCCAAAGCTCCCTGCACCCAAGGGTGCTGCATAGCTGCGGGAGAACCAATGACACTCTTTTTCATATTCTCATAAGAAAGAAATCTAACGTTGGAAGGGATAACCGAGTTTGGAATAGCCGAGCTCCGCAGTTCCCCCATTGTGAATCCAGCTCGAAAGCGGGAAGTGACTTCTTGATCCTTCTCCATGGCATCTATCCTCTTCAATTCAGCCTCCATATCTTCCCCCGTTGCTGGCCCAAAGTGGTCAACATTGTTATTTGTCATTGATCTCGGTGCCGGATGAGACACCCGGCTCTCCCCAACTGACTCTTGCGAAGACATCTTGCTCTGATCTGCAGCAGCAACAGCTCGAAACACAAACAGAGGCTAATTGCGCGACACGAGAGTCAAAACCTCCGAGAGATTATATAATGAATTTTTACTGGCCAAAATACGTGTCGTGTACGAAAATGTAGTCCGGAGAGGACACGAGGTGCCCACAAGGTAGGGGGCGCGCCCAGGGGGGTAGGGCATGCCCTCCATCCTCGTGGAGCCCTCGTGTCCTTCTCGGACTGCTTCTTATTTTTCTATTTTTCCAAATATTCGAAAATGGAAGAAAATTGCCATTAGAACTGTTTTGGAGTCGGTTTACATGCTGTACCTCATACCTATTTATTTTCGGAGTCTGAAACGTTCCGGAAAGTGTCCCTTATGTATTCCTCCGGGGATACGGTTTCAATAACATTGGTGTCAACATGTATAGGATTACTTGAGATATAATGTTTAATTCTTTGACCGTTCACCACCTTCGGATTTGTGCCTTCAAAGTTGTTGATTTTTATGGCACCGGAACGATAGACCTCCTCGATAACGTAAGGACCTTCCCATTTAGAGATAAGTTTTCCTGCAAAAAATCTTAAATGAGAGTTGTATAGCAATACATAATCACCTACATTAAACTCACGCTTTTGTATTCTTTTGTCATGCCAACTTTTAACTTTTTCTTTAAATCATTTGGCATTCTCATAGGCTTGGGTTCTCCATTCATCAAGTGAGCTAATGTCGAATAACCTCTTCTCACCGGCAAGTTTGGAATCATAGTTGATCTCTTTAATAGCCCAATAAGCCTTATGTTCTAGTTCGAGAGGTAAGTGACATGCTTTTCCATAGACCATTTTATACGGAGACATACCCATAGGATTTTTATATGCAGTTCTATAGGCCCATAATGCATCATCAAGTTTCTTGGACCAATTCTTTCTAGATCTATTAACAGTCTTTTGCAAAATTAATTTGAGTTCTCTATTGCTCAATTCTACTTGACCACTAGACTGTGGGTGATAAGGAGATGCTATTCTATGATTAACATCATATTTAGCAAGCATTTTACGGAAAGCACCATGAATAAAATGTGAACCACCATCAGTCATTAAATATCTAGGGACTCCAAACCTTGGAAAAATAACTTCTTTAAGCATTTTAATAGAAGTCTTATGATCAGCACTACTAGTTGGAATAGCTTCTACCCACTTAGTAACGTAATCAACAGCAACTAAAATATGTGTATATACATTAGAGGCAGGAAAAGGTCCCATATAATCAAAGCCCCAAACATCAAATGGTTCAATAACCAGTGAATAATTCATAGGCATTTCTTGACGTCTACTAATATAACCAATTCTTTGACATTCATCACAAGACAAGACAAACTTACAGGCATCCTTGAAGAGAGTAGGCCAATAAAAACCGGATTGCAATACCTTCTGTGCAGTTCTATCTCCAGCACGGTGTCCTCCATAAGCCTCGGAGTGACACTTGCGTAGGATATGTTCCTGCTCATGCTTAGGTACACAACATCTAATAACACCATGTACTCCTTCTTTATAAAGGTGTGGGTCATACCAAAAGTAATGTCTCAAATCATAGAAGAACTTTTTCTTTTGCTGTTATGTGAAACTAGGTGGTATAAATTTAGCAATAATGTAATTAGCATAATCAGCATACCATGGAGCACTATGAGCAGCATTTATGACATTTAATTGTTCATCAGGAAAGCTATCATCAATAGGTAGTGGGTCATCAAGAGCATTTTCTAACCAAGACAAGTTGTCTGCAACGGGGTTCTCAGCTCCCTTTCTATCAATAATATGCAAATCAAGTTCTTGTAGCAAGATAACCCATCTAATAAGTCTAGGTTTAGCATCTTTCTTTTCCTTAAGATATTTAATAGCAGCATGATCTGTGTGAATAGTTACTTTAGAATCAACAATATAAGATCTGAACTTATCACAAGCAAATACAACTACTAAGAATTCTATTTCAGTAGTAGCATAATTTCTCTGAGCATTGTCTGGAGTTTTACTAGCATATTGAATAACATTTAATTTATTATCAACTTTTTGCCCTAGAACATCACCTACAGCATAATCACTAGCATCACACATAATTTCAAAAGGTAAATTCCAATCAGGTGGCTGAACAATAGGTGCAGAGATTAATGCTTTCTTAAGTATTTCAAATGCTTCTACACAATCATCATCAATAACAAATGGTATATATTTTTGTAATAAATTAGTCAGAGGCCGAGAAATTTTGGAGAAGTCCTTAATGAACCTCCTATAAAACCCGGCATGGCCAAGGAAACTTCTTATACCTTTGATGTCCTTGGGACATGGCATCTTTTCAATAGCATCACCTTGGCTTTATCAACTTCAATACCTCTTTCAGAAACTTTATGCCCCAAGACAATACCTTCATTAACCATAAAGTGGCACTTTTCCTAATTCACGACAAGATTAGTTTCTTCACATCTCTGCAAAACTCGATCAAGGTTGCTTAAGCAATCATCAAAAGAGGATCCATAGAAGGAAAAATCGTCCATGAAAACCTCACAAATCTTTTCACAAAAGTCAGAGAATATAGCCATCATGCATCTTTGAAAGGTAGCAGGTGCATTACATAAACCAAAAGGCATACGTCTATAAGCAAAAGTACCAAAAGGGCAAGTAAAAGTAGTCTTTGATTTATCATTGGCTGACACAGGGATTTGAGAGAAACCATAATAACCATCTATAAAGCAAAAATGAGTATGTTTGGATAATCTTTCTAGCATTTGATCGATAAAAGGTAAGGGGTAATGATCTTTTTTAGTAGCTTTATTTAATTTTTGGAAATCAATTACCATCCTATAACCTGTAATAATTCTTTGCGGGATCAACTCATCTTTATCATTAGGATCGACAGTAATACCTCCCTTCTTAGGGACACAATGGATAGGACTTACCCACTGACTATCAGCAACGGGATAAATTATACCTGCCTCAAGAAGTTTTAGTATTTCCTTTCTTACCACTTCCTTCATCTTAGGATTCAGCCTTCGTTGATGATCACGAACTGGTTTGGCATCTTCCTCCAAATTTATTTTGTGTTAACACAGAGTGGGACTAATACCCTTAAGATCATCAAGAGTATATCCAATAGCAGCACGATGCTTCTTTAGAGTTTTAAATAATCTCTCTTCTTCATGCTCTGAAAGGTTAGCACTAATAATAATAGGATATATCTTTTTCTCATCAAGATAATCATATTTAAGAGTATCAGGTAACGGTTTAAGCTCAAACACGGGATCACCCTTGGATGGAGGAGGATCCCGTAGGATTTCAACAGGCAAATTGTGTTTCAGGATGGGTTCCTGTTTAAAGAATACTTCATCTATTTCCCTTCTTTCATTCATAAACATATCATTTTCATGGTCTAGCAAATATTGTTCTAAAGGATCACTAGGAGGTACGGCAATAGAAGCAAGACCAATAATTTCATCATTACCAGGCAATTCCTCTTCACGGTGTTGTCTACGAAATTTAGGGAAATTAAATTCATGAGACATATCACCTAAACCAATAGTAACAACATCCTTTTTGCAATCTATCTTAGCATTAACAGTGTTCAAGAAGGATCTACCAAATATAATGGGACAAAAGCTATCTTGTGGGGAACCAAGAACAAGAAAATCAGCAGGATATTTAGCTTTCCCACACAAGACTTCAACATCTCTAACAATTCCAATTGGTGAAATAGTATCTCTATTGGCAAGCTTAATTGTGACATCAATATCTTCTATCTCAGCGGGTGCAATGTCATGCATAATTTCTTTGTATAAGTCATGAGGTATAGCACTAGCAATGGCACCCATATGGCCATATCACATAAGCCATGATAACAATGATCTCCTATTTAACAGAAATAATAGGCATGCCTGCCAAACATCTAGGTTAATCTTTAGCACAAGGTTTACCAATTCTAGCAGTCTCATCACGGAAATGAATAACATGCCCATCAATATTATCAGACAAGAGATCCTTAACAATAGCAATATTAGGTTCAACTTTAATTTGATCAGGAGGTGTATAAGTTCTAATATTGCTTTTACGAACAACAATTGAAGCTTTAGCATGATCCTTTATCCTAACAGGGAAAGGTGGTTTCTTAACATAAGAAGTAGGAACAATAGGATCATTATAAGTGATGGTCTTTTCTTCAACTTTAATAGGTGCAGCTACTTTTACTTCTATGGGAGGATGATATTTAAACCACTTCTCCCTAGGGAGATCAACATGAGTAGCAAAGGATTCACAGAAAGAAGCTACTATTTCAGAGTCAAGTGTATATTTAGTGCTAAATTTACAAAAACATCGGTATCCATAAAAGATTTAACACAATCAAACTTAGGTGTCATACCTGACTCCTTACCTTCGTCGAGGTCCCAATCTTCAGAGTTGCGTTTAATTCTTTCCAATAAATCCCATTTGAATTCAATAGTCTTCGTCATAAAAGAGCCAGCACAAGAAGTATCGAGCATGGTGCGATTGTTATCAGAAAGCCGAGCATATAAGTTTTGAATAATCATTTCTCTTGAGAGCTCATGATTGGGGCATAAATATAACATTCATTTAAGCCTCCCCCAATCTTGAGCGATGCTTTCTCCTTCGCGAGGCCAGAAATTATATATATAATTGCGATCACTTTGAACAAGATGCATAGGATAAAACTTCTGATGAAATTCCAATTTCAATCTTTTGTAGTTCCATGACCCCGTATCATCACATAGCCTATACCATGTCAATGCATCTTCCTTCAAAGATAAAGGGAAGACCTTCTTCTTAATAACATCTCCGGGTACGCCTGCAAGCTTAAATAATCCACAAACTTCATCCACATATATTAGGTGCTCATCAGGATGCACAGTTTTTTTTCCTGCAAAAGTATTAGCTAGCAGTTTTTCTATCATACCCGAAGGAATTTCAAAGCAGACATTTTCATTTTCAGTAGGTTGAGGAGCAACTCTTTGCTCTACTGGTCGGGGTGAAGATACCTCGAACAAGCCCTCAAAGGATTACTTTCCATAGTAACAAGTGATAGTAAATTTCAGCACACTATATAAATTTTTCCTTACCAAATTCCACCTACCAAAGGCACTTCTCTCCCCGGCAACGGCGCCACAAAAGAGTCTTGATGACCCACAAGTATAGGGGATCTATCGTAGTCCTTTCGATAAGTAAGAGTGTTGAACCCAACGAGGAGTAAAAGGAAATGATAAGCGGTTTTCAGCAAGGTATTCTCTGCAAGCACTGAAATAATAGGTAACAGATAGTTTTGTGATAGGATAACTTGTAACGAGTAAAAAGTAACAAAAGTAAATAAAGTGCAGCAAGGTGGCCCAATCCTTTTTGTAGCAAAGGACAAGCCTGGACAAACTCTTATATGATGTAAAGCACTCCCGAGGACACATGGGAATATCGTCTAGCTAGTTTTCATCATGTTCATATGATTTGCGTTCGGTACTTTGATAATTTGGTATGTGGGTGGACCAGTGCTTGGGTGCCTCCCTTACTTGGACAAGCATCCCACTTATGATTAACCTCTATTGCAAGCATCCGCAACTACAACAAAAGTATTAAGGTAAACCTAACCATAGCATGAAACATAGGGATCCAAATCAGCCCCTTACGAAGCAACGCAATAACTAGGGTTTAAGCTTCTGTCACTCTAGCAACCCATCATCTACTTATTACTTCCCAATGCCTTCCTATAGGCCCAAATAATGTTGAAGTGTCCTGCAGTCGACGTTCACATAACACCAGTAGAGGAGAGACAACATACATCTCATCAAAGTATCGAACGAATACCAAATTCACATGACTACTAATAGCAATACTTCTCCCATGTCCTCAGGAACAAATGTAACTACTCACAAAGCATATTCATGTTCATAATCAAAGGGGTATTAATATGCATATAGGATCTGAACATATGATCTTCCACCAAATAAACCAACTAGCATCAACTACAAAGAGTAATTAACACTACTAGCAACCCACAGGAACCAATCCCGGGCTTAGAGACAAGATTCGGATACAAGAGATGAACTAAGGTTTTGAGAAGAGATGGTGCTGGTGAAGATTTTGATGGAGATTGCCCTCTCCCGATGAGAGGAGCGCTGGTGGTGACGATGGCAATGATTTCCCCCTCCCCGAGGGAAGTTTCCCCAGCAGAACATCTCCGCGAGAGCCCTAGATTGGTTCCGCCAAGGTTCCGCCTCGTGGCGGCGAAGTCTCGTCCGGAAAGATGGCTTATGATTTTTTTCCTCATCGAAAGACTCCATATAGCAGAAGATGGCCATCGGAGGGTCACTAGGGCGCCCACGAAATAGGGTGGCGCGCCCAGGGGTGTAGGGCGCGCCCCCAACCTCGTGGGCAGGGTGTGGCCCCCTGGTGAACTTCTTGCGCTCAGTATTTTTTATATATTCTGAAAACGTCTTCCGTGAAGTTTCAGGACTTTTGGAGCTGTGCAGAATAGGTCTATAATATTTGCTCCTTTTCCAGCCCCAAATCCTAGCTTCCGGCATTCTCCCTCTGTTCGCACACGAACACGTCACCGTGTACCCTCGACGCCGGGGGTGATGCAGCGCAGCTCGCGTCGAAGGAGACCCGCCGGAAGCGCGATACGCAAGACAATTCGGCGGGCGCTTTTGAGGACCCAAAACCCCACACGCCCGGGAGGGACCCCGTCTGGACGTGCGGCGGCTATGGGCTGCCCTAGGTCGACCTGATCGCCCCTAGGGCCTCGAGGTTCGCCGCCCTACAATGAAGAAGAACGAACGAAGAACGAGGAAGAAGAAGAACAAGGGGGAAGGAAAAGTAAAGGTAAAAGATGTAGATAGATTTGTTCGATTGTGTGTTGTTTAATCGGCCGTCACCCCCAACATATATAAGAGGCGGCTGGACTTCCCGTACAAGAAAATTACATCAATTCACGTCCTAGAATCCTAATTCGGGTCCCACTCGGATTCAGCCTGAATCTGGCTCAATCTTCTGTCTTGCTCCTTGCGTGGGCTGTGGAATATGCATATGACTTCCGATGGAGACAGTTCAAATATCAGATAAGTATTTGAGCCCATCTTCAGCATCTGGTCGTATTGGCCTCGACAGTTTCTACTGTTCACGGCAGCAAGCTTTCCCGGCAAGATTACTGTTCACGGCGGCAAGCTTTCCCCGGCAAGGCTACTGTTCACGGCGGCAAGCTTTCCCGGCAAGGTTTCTGTTCACGGCAGCAAGCTTTCCCCGGCAAGGCTACTGTTCACGGCAGCAAGCTTTCCCGGCAAGGTTACTGTTCACGGCGGCAAGTTTTCACACCGGCAAGCTTCTCCGCCGGCATGCTTCTCCGCCGGCAAGGTTTTACCCCGGCAAGGTTTCATTCAGCCGACAAAGGCTGAATACTTTCTTACTCAGGGCCGGCCCGCAAAGTGTTGCGTCTAACTTTTGCATATGAATCTGGATTTGTGACCATGCCAAAATCTAGTGTCAACACATGCCCCCCTGTTTTTTGGCAAAGCTTGTGTGGCGAAAAATAACTTGCATGATGATTTTCCTAAAGACGATGTCAACACTCCATCGGCCATTCTATGTGCTTAGGGTGATAATTTCTATATCGGCCATGTTTAACCTCTTGTTTACATCATAACCTGGAACCGATTACCACCAATCGGCTTTAAAGAGATGGGAATGAACCCGTTCCTCGTAGCACTAAGGAAATCAAACTCCGAGAGGTCACGCCCTGTTAAGCAAGTAACATCCGGATGATTCCAATCCACCGATGTATCGGCCAAAGCAACACAAGCCGAATTATCCGCGTGAATGACTTCTACGTCATCATCGACCCATTGTATTAAGAATTGATGCATGGTAGATGGCACACATTGGTTAGCATGAAGCCAATCGCGGCCTAATATAACATTATAGTTACCTTGCACCTCGGCGATGAAGAATGTGGTGGCCAAAGTCTTGCTTCCCATGGTGAGTTCCATGCACATCACACCTTTGGCCTCTATCTTTTCTTTTCCCTCAAATCCATTAAGTACCATATTGGTCTTTATCAATGCGTTATCGTCTAACCCCAACTTCTTGAAGACCGAGTAGGGCATAAGATTTACCACAGCACCACCATCAACGAGCATCCTAGCAACCGGCGATCCGTTAATATGACCTTTGAGGTACAATGGCTTCAAGTGTTTCACCGGTTCTTTTGGCTTCTCGAAGATAGCATTCTTAGGACCAAAATCCAGCTGGGCTACCTCCCATTCTTTACCTATAGCACGAAGCTCGGCAGGTAAGTAATATACCATATTAATATCCATACCTTCCCGAACCGGCGTAGATTCATAATCCACCATCTCATCTTCATCCCCCAATGTGAATATTGGGCTCAAAGATTCCTCAACTGAAGGGGATGTTTCAGGTGGTGTGGACGATGTAATAGGGGTTGCATCATCCTCTTTTGGTGGCGAATGGGTTGCTGTAGCTAATGTAGAAGCATCTGCGTTTTCTTTTTGTTTAGGTCTCCATACTTGTTTTGTGAGTGCCATGGGCCGAATTTCACTTAACAATTCGTCCCTTTGCCTCTCCTCTTTGTGATCTACCTTCTCGTGGTTCCTCATGCGTTGTAATCTCCTTTTCATGGTCTTGGTTAAACCGGGAGGACACCACTTAGGTTGAGTATATTTGGGATCCCTTGGTTTGGCCTTGCTTGTGCTCGCCTCATGATCACTAACCATGGAACCCTGCTGAACAATAACAATATCACCATTAGAAGTAGCCAGATTACCAACAACCGGCTTTTCGATCTCCTTTTGCTTGTCGCATTCTGAAATTTTCGCATTAGATGACTTAACACGCCACACTTTTTTATTGGCCTTACTTGGAGAAAATTTTGTTGGCCGATTAGCACCATTGCTCAAACGGCCTTGTGTGGGATAATAAAGCCTTTCGCGAGCAAACCTTCTAGGTGCTGCCCACCCCATATGGAAAGCATAAGGAGCCATTGGGGGCTGCCCCCATCCTCCACTGAAGCCTCTCATGTAATATGGTGCATACAAGGGTTGTGACATCCATGGTGTCGGTGCCCATGACCCATACGGCCTTGCATATCGTCGAAACTCTTGCTCCGGAGGCAATCTTGAACGCTTTGAATGTGATGGCCGATTAGATCTAGAACTGGCCGCTTGACTTGCATATTTGGATAGCAACATATCAAAAGTTGGCTTGATTCTCTTGTTCTTAGTTTCATTCTTTTTCCACTTGCCAACTTCTGAATTCTTGGGCTTGATCAATTTAACATGAGCATCCTCTTGTACTTGTGGTTGCCCCCCGAGTGTAGCATTTCTTATAGTGATATTCAACACTTCCTTGCCATTGGGTTGCTTCTCAAGCACAATCTTTCTTCCCGAGACCTTGTCGCCCTCCTTGCTATTCCTGGGTTCACCAATAACAACATTATCTTTATTAGCAGATTCGGCTATGCTAGGCCGAATCAACATTTTCTTTCCCTCCAAGTCTATGGTGTTTATCGGGAAGGGCTGTTTATCAACTTGCATCTCAGCAAAATTCAATCGTCCGTCATTAATGGCTGATTGTATCTGTCGTCGGAAAACATTGCAATCGTTAGTAGCATGAGAAAATGAATTATGGTACGTGCAATAAGCACGCCGTTTCAGCTCCTCAAACGACGGTATGGTGTGTGATATTCTAATCATCTTATCTTGCAAGAGTGCATCAAATATTTTATCACACTTTGATATATCAAAAGTAAACCTCATCTCCTCATCACGATTCTTGCGAATCGGCTTAAGAGCATTGCACATATAGGGTTTGGCCTTTGAGGACCAAACAAATTCAGTAGTATAGACATCAACCTCATCGTCCGAATTATCATCATTGTGTTCAACCATATGCATTCTAGGACGATCAGTTGTAGACCTATGGACCTCTTTATTTCGACTCTCTTGGGCCAAAGCTTTTTGCAAGACTTGATTAATGCTCAAAAACTCATAACTTTCTAGCCTCTCTTTAATGTGAGTTTTCAAACCATTAAGAACAAGATCTGCCAAGTCTCTCTCAGTTATCACTAAGCTATAACATCGGTTTTTTATATCTCTAAACCTCTTGACATAATCGGTGACCGATTCATCATGTTTCTGCCTAACCGATGTAAGATATGACAACTTTAGCTCATTATCGCCGCTATAAAAGTGATCATGGAACTTTTGCTCTAACTGCGACCATAAGAGAATTGAGCCATGTGGTAAAGCAGCAAACCATGAAAATGCGGTACCAGTTAAAGATAATGGAAATAAACGCACTTTCAATTCTTCTATGGAAACTGCTTCACCCAACTGTGCTAGATACTGACTCACGTGCTCCCAAGTTGTTTTCGTATCCTCACCACTAAATTTAACAAAATCAGGAACCTTATAACCTTGAGGGTAAGAAATTGCATCGAAGTGTTCAGGATAAGGCTTTTGGTACACACGACTCTTTACTTTTGGCTCGTTTCCGAAAGTTTCTAGAAACATCTTATGCAAATCCTCCCTTAATTTAGCTAAAATTGGATCCGAGGTAGATGAAGATGTTTGTGGTAATGACATAGAAGCAACCTGAGTACTAGCTATTGGTGCAACTTGTGGGATGGGCGCCGAACCATAATTCAGCGGAAGACCAAACATGCCTGCGCCTATGGGTGGTGTGACAAAGTGGTTCGGCGTTGACGCCGAATTGGGCACACTCATAATAGGATTAGAGTATGTAGGTGCAGCCACAAGCTGGTTGGTTTGAGTAGGGTAAAAATTCAACGGCATATTATATTGTTGTTGCATAGGTGGTGCCGATGAAATAGGTAAAATTGGACTAGGGTCTTCAGATATACCAACAGTACCACTAGATGATGGAGGCATATTTTCCTGAGCATTAGCACTAGCCATAAAATAATGGTATGCCATCACATTACCCTTACTAACAAGACTCTCAATCACAGCCACTTGCTCTGGAGAAAAAACTTTACTCACGGTGATTAGATCTTGTTCGTGATGAGGGGAGGAAAATTGGTGTTTCTAACCGGAGTGATGTTGCCTTGACGGTCCTTCTTGAAACTTGAAAGAAACGCTTCCAAATCCTCCTCCTCGCGCTTCTTCTTGAGCGCCTCAAAAGCCTCTTCACGCTGTTTCTTGCGTGCTTCGTAGGCTTGGCGATGTTCATCCGATAGTTCATCAAGACCGGGCTTAATGATGTTATCGGCGTCAACTTCTGAGGGCTTGGGGAGATTAGACATGATTGATGATGATTCTTGATCTTTCGTCCCCAGCGGAGTCGCCAAAAAGTGTGTTCGCACACGAACACATCACCGTGTACCCTCGACGCCGGGGGTGATGCACCACAGCTCACGTCGAAGGAGACCCGCCGGAAGCGCGATACGCAAGACAATCCGGCGGGCGCTTTTGAGGACCCGAAACCCCACACGCCCGGGAGGGACCCCGTCTGGACGTGCGGCGGCTATGGGCTGCCCTAGGTCGACCTGATCGCCCCTAGGGCCTCGAGGTTCGCCGCCCTACAATGAAGAAGAACGAACGAAGAACGAGGAAGAAGAAGAACAAGGGGGAAGGAAAAGTAAAGGTAAAAGATGTAGATAGATTTGTTCAATTGTGTGTTGTTTAATCGGCCGTCACCCCCAACATATATAAGAGGCGGCTGGACTTCCCGTACAAGCAAAGGATTTATCTAGGCTTTCCTTACAAGAAAATTACATCAATTCACGTCCTAGAATCCTAATTCTGGTCCCACTCGGATTCAGCCTGAATCTGGCTCAATCTTCTGTCTTGCTCCTTGCGTGGGCTGTGGAATCTGCATATGACTTCCGATGGAGATAGTTCAAATATCAGATAAGTATTTGAGCCCATCTTCAGCATCTGGTCGTATTGGCCTCGACAGTTTCTACTGTTCACGGCAGCAAGCTTTCCCGGCAAGATTATTGTTCACGGCGGCAAGCTTTCCCCGGCAAGGCTACTGTTCACGGCGGCAAGCTTTCCCGGCAAGGTTTCTGTTCACGGCAGCAAGCTTTCCCCGGCAAGGCTACTGTTCACGGCGGCAAGCTTTCCCGGCAAGGTTACTGTTCACGGCGGCAAGTTTTCACACCGGCAAGCTTCTCCGCCGGCAAGCTCTCCACGCCGGCATGCTTCTCCGCCGGCAAGGTTTTACCCCGGCAAGGTTTCAATCAGCCGACAAAGGCCGAATACTTTCTTACTCAGGGCCAGCCCGCAAAGTGTTGCCTCTAACTTTTGCATATGAATCTGGATTCGTGACCATGCCAAAATCTGGTGTCAACACCCTCTTTATGTAAACCTTGTAAAATAAGAGAATAGGCATAAGTATTGTGACATAATGTGTAATAACAGCCCATAATGCAATAAATATCGATATAAAAGCATGATGCAAAATAGACGTATCAGACGCCGTCTTGGGCTCCATGGTGACCTCCGTCTTGCCGTCCTTCTGGTCTTGGTCTCGTTGCACAAATATGGAAACCTTTGCTTGATGCCTCGGTACTCTGCACCTGCGCTTGCCCCCTTAGCACCAAAGAGGAAACAAGGACGCTGCGCGCACTGGCGCCTGCCTGGTGCCCGCCTGGTCTCGATCGTCATGGCTTACGTCCTGAGAACCTCGCGAGGTTTTCCTGGCCTTGAACTCTCCGCCCCTCGTGAGCCTGCCTGGCAAGGCCGCTCCTGAGGAGGTCTTGCGTCGTCTGCCTGGCGAGGCTTGGCCCCTCGCGAGGGTTTTGATTGCCTTGTTGATGAAGATGGGCCGTACAGGCCTGCTAGGAAAGACATGTCGTGGGTTGTAGGAAGGCAAGTCTAGGGACCACCGTTCCCAGAATGCCGACAGTAGCCCCCGGGCCCAAGGCGCGCTTGGGCTTGGCTTCGAGGCGAAGCCAAGGGTCAAGTGCGGAGCAGCGCAGGCTCCAATAGCCTTCGCCCTCGGTCGACATGTGGCAGTTGATTGGACATGGGTGTCTACTCTTTCCCACGCTGCCTCGGCAACTGCCCAACTGTCAAAAGGCTGGCATAGACAGCGTTCGCCTTCACTGTTTCCCTTCACCTTGCTCAGATCCCCTTTCTTGCTCCCCGCTTCTGAAATCTTCAGATCTGCTCCCATCCTTTCCTGTATGAGCGACCAATGGTGCCTCGAAGGGTCAAGCCCGCCTCGTCACCGGCTTGATACGAGCCGGCTTTCAATGCGCCCATTGTCTCGGGGAAGAGCCTCACCGCCACACGCTTGCTGACGACGGGGGAAAGCAACGAGAAGGGGAAGACTGGACTCCGGCCGGGCTCCGACGTGCCTGAGCCCGAGGGAAGCACCTTCTACCCCTTCTTCATGAGCAGCATCACCGCCGGGCTTGTTCCCCCCTTCTCTGACTTCTTTTATGAGGTCCTTGATCACTTCGGACTACAACCGCTGCATCTCCATCCGAACTCCATCCTTCTCTTGTCCATCTTCGCTTACTATTGTGAGGCGTATCTGGGCGTGATGCCATCCGTGGCTCTGCTGCGCCAGTTCTTCTTCCTCCGTGCCAGCAAGGGCCATATCTCCGGGCGCGCCAATTTCATCACGGTTGGCAAGGCCAAGTCAATCTCAAAAATCGGGAAGAAGGCTGACAACCTCAGGGCCAAATGGGTCATGATGAGTGCCAAGTGTGTCCACCCGCGCTTGGCGCTACCGATGGAGAGGCCCCAAGCCGACAAGGCATGGTCCTGCGCAAAGCTCACCGACGAGCGGGCGACGTTGGTGCTGGAGCAGATGAAGTCCGACCTAAAGCCCGGCAACGCGAAGGTGGCGAGGATTACAGGGGCCATGCTCCTGAGGGAGTTCCTGGCGCTGCGTGTGGCCCCGCTTCAAGCCTGCTCGCGCCCCTTGTGGGAACTTGGGGATGAAGAGGACAAGGTTCGCTTGAGCTCGGAGGCCTTGTCCGGCGAGGAGCTGACATCAGCTCTCTGCCTCCTGGTTGGGGACGATCAGGAGTATCCCCCGGATGTCTTTACTCCCTTGTTCCGCCACAAGGACGGGGCGCTGATCGTGGCCTCCAAGCCGAACTTTGACGGGCATGGGATGGTGCCGCCGGTTTTCACTGGGGCCCCTGCGGCGCCAACGCTGGTGGAGCTGCCTTCTGATGAATCCCATGAGGAAGAAGAGGAGGAGGAAGACTCGGAGGTGACCCTCGAAGGGACGGGGGAGACCTCTCCCCTGAGTAAGACTGACATCCTCCATGCCTTTCCCAACGATGACGAGGCCGACGCTCCCCAGGAGAAAGACGAACTGGCCGTGATCCCGACAAGGAGCAGGTCGGTGCTGATCTCTTGAGATTCTGCTGCTGCTCCAGCTCCATCTGGCTCAACCGCTGCTCCTGCTTCAACTTCTGGGGCTGGTGCGCCCGCGCCTCGTGTCGCGAGGCTTTCTGGCTTCACGCCCACCAAGAAGAAGGTGGACTACATTGCTGTGGACCAGTAAGTGCCCTGCCTCACCTTGTTCCTGCTGTTGATGCTCGTGTCCAACTCTCTTTCCTTGCTGTGCAACCAGGCCGTCGTCTATGGTGAAGAGGAGAAGGGAGAGCGAGGTGGTGCCGCTTGAGTCCGTGTCGCCTCCTGCGACCGCGCCCTTCTCCATGAGCAAAGGTGGGGATGGTGCTCATGCTTCTCCAGCCCGATCGTCCTCGCGAGGCCCGATGGAGCATCCTCGAGAAGAGTCAGTCCCCGAAGCGCCGCTGGCTCAGGAGGTGCCGCTGCCCGGCACAGCTGATGAGGTTCCGAAGGCTCAGGAGCCCTTTATCTCCCAGGCTCTAGTGACAACGTCGCCCCCTTCTCCTACTGCGCCCCTGGCCCTAGGTTCTTCTGCTTCCTATGCCATCTTGGAGCTTGCCCTTTCAGAGATGGCCTAGCTATGGGAAGTTCTCTAGGGAACGGACCCGCGCCTGGTGACCAGGCGCCTAGAGCTGGCCTCTGGCTGGCGTCAATCCGACTCGGCGGTTCGAGCGTCGCTGAGCCAGGCCACGGGGACCTTCGAGAAGGAGATGCAGGCCGCCGCCAAAGCTGTGGCCGATCGCGAGGCGACATTGAAGGACGCCGAGGCCGCCCACGGCTATTGCTGAGAGCTGGAGGACGAGCTGAAGGGCCTGCGCGACCAGCATGCGAAAGAAGCACGTGGCCACCAGGCGAAGGAGGAGGAGATGAAAGCCCAGGAGGACGCCATCAAGGACCACGATGCCAAGCTGGGAGAGCTGGCGAAGGCGCGGGCAGCGGAGCGCAGCCGGCTGGAGGAGTTGGAGTGGAAGGCGAAGGTGAAGGAGGCTGACCTTGACGCCAAGGTGAAGGTCATGGCTGAAGACCACGTGGCCTTCTCACACCTTCAGGAGAGGTCCCGCGTGGCACTGAAGACACTGTACGAGAAGGGCTTGGAGAGGCCGCTGACCACCGATGAGGATAGCCTTGCTCAGCTGCTTCCCTTCTTGGTGAAGGCGCTTGAGGAAGTCGTGGAGGGCATCGGTCCAATGGTGGAGGTAGAGGCTCGCGTCCTTTCCTCAGCCGCGCTAATGCGGGTCTTCAGCCACCTGCACCATCGTGAACCCAGCGCTCGTCGTGATGAGCTGCTGGAGCATGTAGCTGATGAACACTTTGAGGCAGCCGCCGCAGCCATGAAGGGTCGAGTGAAGGCCCTGCTGAAGAAGTTCGACGCCTTTGCCCCCGCGCCCTCGACCGGTGATGCAGGTGAAGGCGACGCTACCCAGGAGGGGGCACCTTTTGCAGGTGTCGGCGATGTCCAGAGGTGACTTGCGGCTGCTTTTCCGCTTTATTCCTGCAACATGCACCATGCCTTGTGGAGGCGTTAAACTTGATGAAGCCATGTACCTAGGGTAGGGGCACGGACCTGTCCAAGGAGCCCTACCCTAGGACATCCCTAGAAGAAGTCACCTTTCAATCGACTTGAAGGTATCTCACTCGACGGGTCCAAGACACTCGACCAAGAAGCTATCACTCGACCATGAAGCGAACCACTCGACCGCCAGGAGACCTAAAGTCACTCCGCAGGAAAACGGTCGGCTATTAAGTAGTCTTTATGGTCATTATAGCACTTTATTAGGGGTGTTACCAGTAACGCCCAACCTTAAATATACCTTAAACCCTGCATTACTGAGGGCAGGAGGGGGCCGGCAAACTCTATATAAGCCACCCCCTCCTCAGTATGAAGGGTTCGCACCCCTGTTATTCACACGCCAGTAATCCAGTCGACCGCCTCCGGGCACCGAGACGTAGGGCTGTTACTTCCTCCGCGAAGGGCCTGAACTCGTACATCTTGGTGTGTTTACAACTTCCCAATAGCTGAGATCTAGCCTCTCCATACATACCCCCTACATCACTGTCAGAGTTAGAACCACGACAGTTGGCACCCACCGTGGGGCAGGAATCTTAGCGCCTGATTGGAGAAGTTGCGATTTTTCCGATCCCTTTGATCATGGTTTCGTGCGGAGTTTTGGTGGAGGGCCGCGAGATCCGCCTCGGCGCGCTCACGTTCATCGCCGACGACTCCGCCTGGCTTCAGGAGGCGCCACTCGACATCGACGCGCTCCCCGTCCGCGGTGCAACGCATTTCCGCGCATGCGTTCGTGGCGTCCTCCTGCGGCAGCCGCCGACCCAGTATCGGTCGGCCCCCGTATCGTCTCCCCACTTTGTCTCCCACCGGCGCAAGCGCTCCGGTCGATCGAGGCTTCAGAGGTGGGTGAGGCATGCCGTGGCTCGCCAGTCGGCCGCCCCGCAAGTCGCGGCAATCGAGCCCGACGAATCCCTCTGCGGCCTGTTCGACCTGTCGACTGGCTCCGCGGAGACCGCATCCGAGTGCGACAACAGCGACCCAGCGGCTGAGATCCTGGCGGTCGATGGAACGCACAGTCCTCCCGGTTTCCCTCGTGCTGATGGAGGCGTGGGTGGGGGCGACCCGTCGCATCCCCACGATGAGTATCTCCCCGAACCGCTCACGTCATCACAGCGAGAGGAGCTTCGCCGCCGGAACACGGACGCACTCCGCACTCCTATCGTCGGAGAGTCCCCCGAGGCCCGGGCCTTGGAGGATGCGCGCTTGGCTAATTTGGCCGAGCGCACTCAACTGGAGAATCTCCAGCGAGCACTCGACGAGCAAGCGCGTCAGCGGGCTCCCGAGTCTAGTCGACGCCAGCTCTTCCTACTGACGCAGGTATACCGAACCCCAGTTCAGAATTTGGCCGCCGCGGCCCGTATAGTAGAATCGATTCAGCCCTCCCAGTCGGAGGCTGGCAGGGGCTTGTTACAGATCAGAGCGTTGCTCCGGGCGGCGGGAAACCAGAATTCCGCTGTTTCTCAGTCGCGGAATAGGATCCACAGTCGATCCGTTGCAACAGATACAGTCCAGTCGGCTCACAGCCCGCGGTCGCCCCCGAGGCGTGAGGGACGTGGCGACCGGCATGATCAGTACAGAAGGAATGAGCAGTATGATCACCGATTCGATCGTGATGATCGACGTCGAGTGCCAACCCCTCCCCCGAGGAGTGGGTCATATGCGCCTCAACATCGAGATGACAGGCGCCCTCATAGCGTTGGGCAGAGGATTCCCGTCGACCCCAGGGACCCAGGCTTTGACGCGAGATCTGTCCTCGTTCAAGGCTTGGTTGATAGGAACAGGGCTCATCGGGAAGGCCAGAACAGAGATGCGCCCGCCAGCAGCAGAATACGTGTTTCAGGGCCAGAGTGTTTCAGTCGAGCCATCAGGGCCGCGGTGATTCCTCCCAACTTTCGGTTGGCGACTGGAGTCAGCAAGTTCACCGGTGAGTCTAAGCCTGACACTTGGCTCGAAGATTACCGAGTGGCTGTACAGATTGGCGGTGGCAATGATGAGGTGGCTATGAAGCATTTGCCTCTCCTGTTAGAGGGCTCGGCCAGAGCGTGGCTGAATCAGTTAGCACCCAGCAACATCTACACTTGGGAGGATCTCTCTCTAGTGTTTGTCACAACCTTTGAGGGAACATGCAAGCGACCCGCAGGCCTTACAGAATTGCGGTCTTGCGTGCAGAAGCCGAGTGAAACTCTGAGGGATTACATCCAGAGGTGGATCACTTTGCATCACACAGTTGAGAACGTACCGGATCACCAAGCAGTTTGTGCCTTTAAACAAGGCGTCAAGAACAGAGAGTTGAACCTGAAGTTCGGTCGGACCAGAGAAATGTCCCTGAATTGGATGATGGAAATTGCCACCAAATACGCTAACGGAGAAGATGAAGATCGACTCCAGAGTGGCAAGCAGAAAGCAGTCGCCCAGGAAACCGGAGGCAATTCCAGTCGGAAGCAGAAGCGGAAGGCCGAGCCAGCCGCCCCTGGGGAGGCCCTGGCCGTGGCCCAGGGAAACTTCAAGGGGAAACCCAAGGGCCCCTGGAAGCCCAAGAAAGTCAAGGATCAGGATGGGAATGATGTTTTGGATCTGCCATGTCACATCCACACCAAGAAAGATGAAGAGGGTAATTTTATTTACCCAAAACATACCACTCGACAGTGCCGGCTCCTAATCCAGCAGTTTCAAGGCAAGCAGTCCAAGGACAAGGAAAAAGAGTTGGACAGAGTTGAGGACAAGGAAGACAGTGATGATGGATACCCCCAAGTCAATTCCACCCTGATGATTTTTGCTGATGTCAAAAGCAAAAGTTGACTGAAAGTCATTAACCGCGAGGTGAACATGGTTGCTCTGGCAACGCCCAGTCACCTGAAGTGGTCTCAGACTGCCATCACATTCGACCAGTCTGATCACCCTACACACATTGCCACCCCTGGGAGGCAAGCTTTGGTGGTCGACCCAATTGTCGAAGGCACTCGACTGACCAAAGTCCTGATGGATGGTGGCAGTGGCCTGAACATACTGTACGCTGAAACTTTGAAAGGAATGGGCATTCCGATGTCCAGACTCAGTACCAGTAACATGAGCTTCCACGGAGTCATTCCTGAGAAGAAAGCCCAATCACTCGGCCAGATTGCTCTTGATGTGGTTTTCGGTGATTCAAAGAATTACCGCAAGGAAAAGTTGACATTCGAGGTTGTGGACTTCCAAAGTGCTTATCATGCCATTTTGGGCAGGCCAGCTTATGCACGCTTCATGGCCTGACCATGTTACGTGTATCTCAAACTAAAGATGCCTGGCCCCAAAGGTGTGATCACTGTTACGGGCAATCGGAAGAAGGCGGAAGAGTGTTTTCAGAAAGGCTCAAAGATTGCAGATGCTCAGATGGCAGTGGTCGAGCTGCAAGAGTACCAAAAGACTGCCGATCTGAGTGAATTACTACGGGCCAAGAAGCCTGCTTCAGAATCAGCTTTTCAGTCGTCCGGTGAAACAGAAACAGTCCACGTTCACCCGACCGACCCCGATGCTGCCCCGACTCACATCTCAACGACGCTCGACTCCAAATAGGAAGAAGCGCTCTTCCAGTTCCTCCATGAGAACTGGGACGTCTTCGCATGGAAGCCTTCTGACATGCCTGGAGTTCCCAGGGGGCTGGCTGAGCACCGTCTACGAGTCGACCCGAAGTTCAAGCCTGTGAAAGAACATCTTCGACGGTCCGCCGTCCAGAAGAGGAAAGCTATTGGCGAGGAGGTGGCTCGGCTCTTAGCAGCGGAGTTCATCTGAGAGATTTACCACTCCGAGTGGCTCGCCAATGTTGTCATGGTCCCCAAAAAGGACAAGTCGCTTCGCATGTGCATTGACTTTAAACATATCAATCGGGCATGCCCGAAAGATCATTTCCCTCTCCCTCGCATCGACCAAATAGTCGACTCGACTGCGGGGTGCGAGAGATTGTCTTTTCTAGATGCCTATTCTGGGTACCATCAGATCCGTCTGTATGGACCCGACGAGATCAAAACAGCTTTCATCACTCCATTCGGATGCTTCTGTTATGTCACCATGCCGTTCGGCCTCAAGAACGCCGGAGCCACGTTCATGAGAATGATTCAGAAGTGTTTACTCACTCAAATCAGTCGGAATGTGGAGGCATACATGGATGATATAGTGGTCAAGTCACGCAAAGGTTCCGACCTACGGACTGACCTTGCTGAAACCTTTGCCAACCTCAGGAGGTACGATATCAAGCTCAATCCATCAAAGTGCACATTCGGAGTTCCAGGTGGAAAGTTACTTGGTTTTCTCGTTTCCGAACGGGGGATCGACGCCAATCCTGAAAAAATTGGTACCATACTCCGGATGAAGCGTCCTGTGCGTGTGCACGATGTCCAAAGGCTTACAGGTTGCTTGGCCGCTCTAAGTCGATTCATTTCTCGTCTCAGTGAAAAGGCGTTGCCTCTTTACCGACTGATGAAGAAGTCTGACAAGTTCGAGTGGACTCCAGAAGCTGACGCAGCGTTTGCAGAGCTCAAAGCTCTGCTCTCCACCCAGCCGGTGCTTGCTGCCCCAATCAGCAAAGAACCTCTGCTGCTTTACATTGCGGCCACAGGACAAGTTGTCAGTATAGTACTTATGGTCGAGCGGGAAGAAGAAGGAAAGGCCTTCAGAGTTCAGCGCCCAGTTTATTATGTGTCTGAAGTTTTGACCCCTTCAAAACAAAGATATCCTCACTACCAGAAGCTTGTATATGGGATTTATATGACCACGAAGAAGGTTGCACATTACTTCTCTGACCACTCCAATACAGTCGTCAGCGACGCCCCATTGTCAGAGATCCTGCACAACAGAGATGCAACTGGTCGAGTGGCTAAGTGGGCGATTGAACTCCTTCCCTTAGATATCAGGTTTGAAGCAAAGAAGGCTATCAAGTCCCAAGCAATCGCAGATTTCGTCGCCGAGTGGATTGAACAGCAACTTCCGACTCAAGTCCACTCGGAGCACTGGACCATGTTCTTCGATGGATCTAAGATGCTGAATGGTTCCGGTGCTGGGGTAGTATTAGTCTCCCCCCGAGGAGATAAGCTCAGATACGTTCTCCAGATTCACTTTGATTCCTCCAACAATGAAGCAGAATATGAAGCACTTTTGTATGGGTTGCGCCTGGCCATTTCACTCGGCGTCCATCGCCTCATGGTCTATGGCGACTCAGATTTGGTGGTTAATCAAGTGATGAAGGAGTGGGACGTCAGAAGTCCGGCAATGACTGGTTATTGCAATGCAGTGAGAAAGTTAGAAAAGAAATTCGAGGGGTTAGAGCTTCATCACATCCCCCGACTGAAAAATCAAGCAGCAGACGATCTGGCAAAGATAGGCTCCAAGAGAGAAGCCATTCCCAGCAATGTGTTTTTGGAGCACATCCGCTCGCCGTGAGTCCAGGAGGATCCCTTCGCAGAAGAAGCCCCGCAGCCGAAAAGTGCCACAGATCCGACTGAAGTCGAAATTCCTGCTGTGGTCGACCTAGTCATGGAGGTCTTGGCTATCACTCCTGACTGGACGGTACCATACATCACGTATATCTTGAGGAAAGAACTCCCGGAGGACAAGGAAGAGGCTCGACAGATCGTCCGCCGATCCAAGGCCTTCACAGTCATAAGGGGACATTTATATAGGGAAAGCGCGACTAGAATCGGTCAGAAATGCATAACACCAGAAGAGGGTCAGATGATCCTTAATGATATCCACTCGGGGACCTGTGGTCACCATGCGTCTTCTCGGACCATTGTGGCTAAAGCATACCAAGCAAGATTTTACTGGCCAAGAGCAAATGAGATGGCAAAAGAGATAGTCGACAAGTGTGGAGGTTGCCAGTTCTACTCCAACATGTCACACAAGCCTGCATCAGCCCTGAAGACCATTCCACTCGTCTGGCCCTTTGTTGTCTGGGGACTGGACATGGTTGGCCCACTGAGAATAGGCAGAAGTGGTTTCACTCATGTGCTTGTGGCAGTCGACAAGTTTACCAAATGGATTGAAGCTAAGCCTATCAAGAATCTTGATGCTTGCACTGCTATCAGTTTCGTCAGAGGGCTAACATTCAGATATGGAGTCCCGCGTAGCATCAGCACTGACAATGGGTCAAACTTCGATTCGGACAAGTTCAGAGCTTTTTGCGCCTCTCAAGGCACTCGAGTCGACTACGCATCGGTTGCCCATCCCTAGTCGAATGGACAAGCTGAAAGAGCAAATGGTCTGATTCTCAAAGGACTAAAGCCTCGACTGATGCGTGATCTCAAGCACGCGGCAGGTGCTTGGGTCGACGAGCTTCCGTCAGTTCTGTGGGGATTGAGGACCACCCCGAACCGGTCGACTGGAAGAACTCCATTCTTTTTGGTTTATGGAGCCGAAGCAGTTCTGCCAAGTGATCTTCTTCACAATGCACCCCGAGTCGAACTTTATACCGAAGATGAAGCAGAACAAGCCCGGCAAGACGCAGTCGACCTCCTAGAAGAAGAAAGAGAGATGACCATGATCAGATCGACCATTTATCAGCAAGACTTGCGTCGATTCCACGCCAGGAATGTTAAGAGTCGAGCCTTCCAAGAAGGGGATTTGGTCCTCCGAGTGGATCAACAGAAACCACACAAGCTTGCTCCTACTTGGGAAGGCCCCTTCATCATCACCAGAGTCCTCCACAATGGAGCGTATCACCTCTACAATGTTGATCGCCAGATCGACGAGCCACGAGCTTGGAATGCGGAACTACTCCGCCCCCTTTTACACTTGAGTTCTCCCTTGGACGGGATGCAATAAGAAAAAAAATTCCTGCAGTTCATTTTTATCAAAGACAAGAGTGTTCCAATATTTTCTATCACTTTTGTTTGCGTGCGAAATCCCTCAGTAGGTGACTTAGCTGCGAATCCGTTTCGCCTAAGTTCGAAAAATCCTACCGAGTGGAGAGCCAGACTCCCATTCGGAGGCTTAGCTGCAGCCCAGTGCTTGCCTAAGTGTTTAAAATCCTACCGAGTGGAGAGCAAACCTCCCACTCGGGGGCTTAGCTGCAGTCCAGCACTCGCCTAAGTTCTCTCACTTAGAGACTTAGCTGCAGTCCGGCACTCGCCTAAGTTTGAAAAAATCCTACCGAGTGTAGAGCAATCCTCCCACTCGGGGGCTTAGCTGCAGTCCAGCACTCGCCTAAGTTCTCTCACTTAGAGACTTAGCTGCAGTCCGGCACTCGCCTAAGTTTGAAAAAAATCCTACCGAGTGTAGAGCAACCCTCCCACTCGGGGGCTTAGCTGCAGTCCAGCACTCGCCTAAGTTCTCTCACTTAGAGACTTAGCTGTAGTCCGGCACTCGCCTAAGTTTGAAAAAATCCTACCGAGTGGAGAGCGATCCTCCCACTCGGGGGCTTAGCTGCAGTCCAGCACTCGCCTAAGTTCTCTCACTTAGAGACTTAGCTGCAGTCCGGCACTCGCCTAAGTTTGAAAAAATCCTATCGAGTGTAGAGCGATCATCCCACTCGGGGGCTTAGCTGCAGTCCAGCACTCGCCTAAGTTCTCTCACTTAGAGACTTAGCTGCAGTCCGGCACTCGCCTAAGTTTGAAAAAATCCTACCGAGTGGAGAGTGATCCTCCCACTCGGGGGCTTAGCTGCAGTCCAGCACTCGCCAAAGTTCTCGCACTTAGAGACTTAGCTACAGTCCGGCACTCGCCTAAGTTTGAAAAAATTCTACCGAGTGGAGAGCGATCCTCCCACTCGGGGGCTTAGCTGCAGCCCAGCGCTCGCCTAAGTTTGAAAAAATCCTACCGAGTGGAGAGCGATCCTCCCGCTCGGGGGCTTAGCTGCAGTCCAGCACTCGCCTAAGTTCTCTCACTTAGAGACTTAGCTACAGTCCAGCACTCGCCTAAGTTTTAAAAAATCCTACCGAGTGGAGAGCGATCCTCCCACTCGGAGGCTTAGCTGCAGTCCAGCACTCGCCTAAGTTCTCTCACTTAGAGACTTAGCTGCAGTCCGGCACTCGCCTAAGTTTGAAAAGTCCTACCGAGTGGAGAGCAAACCTCCCACTCGGGGGCTTAGCTGCGGCCCAGCGCTCGCCTAAGTACAGGACACAACACAATCCGCAAGAAGATACGCCACAAATACAAGGTTATTCCGAGTGAAGATCAAGTGCCACTCGACGGATCAAACCATGAAGATATTCAACAAGAAATCAAGTTCGGATAAAGCCTAAAAGGTCCCAGACCTCAGATCAAAGTACTCGAGCCCTCATCTCGACGGAGTTTAACGGTTACAAAATCCACTCGGCATTCCGAGGCAAATTTAAAGTGGAGCTTAAAAGTTTTTCACTCCTCAGGTGGAGGACTGGAAGGGGCGACGAACTCGTCCAAGTCGATCCCATCTGCAATACGGGTGGCAGCAGCGATGGAAGTCTCCATGAAATCTTGAAAGTTGTGCTTCCTGGTATTGGCAACTTGGATGGCGGCCAGCTTCTCTTCTCGCGCCTCCTTGCAATGGACGCGGACCAGAGACAGAGCCACATCAGCGCCGCACCGAGCAGAAGACTTCTTCCACTCCTGCACTCGGTCAGGGATTCCATTAAGTCGAGTCATCAGAGACTCGAGATCGTTTTGGAGCGTAGCCTCTGGCCAAAGTGCCGGGTCGATCCGTGACATGGAAACCTTCAGTCGAGCCAAGTAGTCCACGACGCCATCAATGCGAGATTCCAGTCGGAGCAGATTCATGGCAGCTTCATCTTTCATGGGAGAGTTGATTGGATCCAAACCTGTTTCGATCCGCCCAGTCTCCTCTTCAAAGTTCTGGGAAAGCTCTGCATACACAATCCAAGGATAAGTCAATTTTCATAGACTGAGTCGACACAAGAAAAAACCAGTCGGGACTAAATTTGCACCTTCAAGCTTGATGTACAACTTCTTGGCGAGGCTCCTCAAGTAGCTCTCTAGGTCGTCCCTCTTGCGAGCGATGCCTTCCATCTTCTCGTTCAGGGTGAGGTTCTCCTTCTTCCAACATGAACACTCCCTGTTGGCTTCATTCAGAGCGGTCTTCAGCTTGGTATTCTCTTCTTCTAAGTGGTCGACCGAAGCCAGCTTCTGTACGGCCAGAGCGGTCTTGTCATCGCCTCCTTACGGGCAGCAGCCAAGTCCTGATCCTTCTTCGCCAGAGCTTCGTTCAGTTTTTCTGCGAAGAAATGATGATTGAATCGGAAATAGCAGAAGGATACTCAAGCCTAAAAACTAACCAGTCGACAAAGTCGTCTTACCTGCGGCGCCGTCTCTGACCTTCTGCAGCTCTGTTCTGGCCAGCTCCAGATCAAGGTTCAGTTGAATCTTCTGCTTCTCCAACTTAGTATAGCGAGCTACAAGTTCGCAGGATTTCTGTAAAAGAAAAATCAGTCGACAGACGTCCAAGATAAGTTGCTTCCGAGTAACTAAGGGACAATGACGACGTTTCTAAGACCAGAGCCGAATCAAAAACATTCAACAGTAGTCTCGGGGACTACACCCAGTGGGTGCACTCAGCGTGCCCCCACTGGTTCGACCAAAAAAAAGATCTTTGGGGAAAAACCGAGTGAAGAAATACAGCTACAGCAACACAATGTAAAGACTACAGTGGACTGCTAGCAGTCCACTGTAGTCTTGGGGACTACACCCAGTGGGTGCACTTAGCGTGCCCCCACTCATCCAAGAATTGGCAGACACACCCAGTGGGTGTACAGATACAGATACAAAAGATCTTCGGAAAAGAGACTCTTCAAACAGCATATCATAACAGACCAAGTGGTGAGTCGACTGACCTGGACGTTGCTCTGAAGAGCCGAACTCGCGTCATAGGCTGCTTGGCTGGCCTCCCGAGCCATCTTCACTTGCTCCATCATGATCCCCGCCTGGCGTATAGCCTCCTTTGCAGCAGCCGCTTGGTCCTCAGGGACAGGGTACGCAGCAAAAGCGAAGGTGGATCCGCAGTCGACGCCGAAGGCCGCACACTCGTCAGAGGAATGGCGAAAGTCACAGAAGCCCGAGTAGGTTCGCCATCGTCCCGAGCTACGGCCTCAGGCGCCGGAGTGGATTGTGGGGTCTTGTCAGCCGACGCCCTCTTCTTCCTCCTCACTCTCAACGGTTCGTTGTCGTCGTCATCCGGGAGGTCGATAACATGAGGAGGAGCTACAAGGAAAACATCCAATCGACCACAGTTGGCTCAGTGAATCGACCAAGGATCCGTCCATGGTCGACAAAGGAAAGCAAGTTTTATTATTACCCAGAAATGGTGGGGACGGCCATCTTCATCTTGGGCAGAGCCTTGGGCGGCTTGGACGGCGCTGCGCGCGGGTGCTTGGGAGCCTTTCCAGTCGGCGTAGGAGAAGAGGTCCGAGGGCGTATCGACGACTGCCCAACAGGAGCAGTCACGCTACCACGCTCCCGCGCTGGATCGTGTGTGAGCTTGGATCGCCCCTCCGGGTGGGGGGGTTCAACCTCCTCCTCCTCCTCTTCGCTGCAGTCGACATCGTCACCTCCCTCTCCTTCACCGTCGGACTCCCACTCGCCTTGATCGTCCCCACTCTCACCTCCGCTCGCCTCCCCCTCCTCAATTGGCCCCTGGGCCCCATTGGGCGTCGAGTACATCTCAGTAGTCGCCTGAAAAACAACAGACAAGACAAAGGTCAATCGACCAACTCAAAGAAGACCAATGAAAAAAACAAGACCTCAGTCAGGAGCATAGAGACATACCTGGTCCACGTCGTACGAGCTGTCGAGTGGAATTACCCTCCTGGCTCCTCGGGGGTTGTCCTTGTTTCCTGTGATGCTCGACAGCCACCCCTCCAGCATCTCATCAGTGACCTCCTCCGGGTGGATTCGAGTGGTGTCGTCAAGACCCGAGTACAGCCACATCGGGTGGTCACGAGCCTGGAGCGGTTGGATGCGCCTCCGGAGGAAGACCTCCAGCAAATCCATGCCCGTCACGCCCTCACGGACAAGCTCAACCACTCGACCGGCCAGGATTTTGACTTGAGCCCTTTCCTCCGGCGCCACTTTCAGAGAAGCAGGTTTTTCAGCTCGGTCGAGGGAGAAAGGAGGAAGACCAGTCGACTGTCCTGGGGTCGCTTGGTCCTGACAGTAGAACCAGGTCGCCTGCCAGCCATGGACCGACTCCGGGAAAGTAATGGATGGAAAACAGCTCTTCCCCCTCGTCTGGATCGCCAAGCCCCCTCACAACTGGATCACCTGCGTCCTCTCGTCACTCGACTTGGCCTTCTTGACCGATTGAGAACGGCAGGTAAAGATGTGCTTGAAAAGTCCCCAATGGGGGCGGCAACCCAAGAAAGCCTCACACATGGAAATGAAAGCGGCAAGGTATACAATGGAGTTGGGAGTAAAGTGGTGGAGCTGCACTCCGAAGAAGTTCAAGAAGCTCCGGAAAAAAGGATGGGGCGGCAGAGAAAACCCTCGGTCGATGTGGGTGGCTAGGAGCACACACTCACCATCGCGGGGTTGAGGTTCGATCCCTCTCCCCGGAAGACGCGCAGCCTCGTGGGGAATGACTCCCCCCTCGACCATGTCGTCGAGATCCTCTTGCCGGATCACTGACGGCATCCAATCGCCCTGGATCCAGCCCTTGGGCAGAGCGGACCTTGAGGAGGATCCGCCCCGAGCAGATCTTTTCCCCTTCCCCTGCGCCGCCGCCTTCTTCACGCGCTCCAGAGCGGAGGTCTTGCCCTTCGTCATCGTCGCCAGCAAAGTCTCGCACGGGCCTGCTGCACTGGGGCGAGAAGGGAGGTGGCGGAAGGACTTGCGAAGGGAGAGAGGAAGAAGAAAGGAGGAGAAGAGAGCGCACTGCTTGGATTCCCCGAGCCGGCGATTTATAAGGGGCCGCTCCCGAGTGGCTGACTGGCAGGCCCAAACTATCCAGTCAAATCCCCCAGCGGATGCGCATGCAGTACGTGGCGAAAAAGGCGATGCGGGCATCGAGGAGCTTCCGCTTTATCACCTCCGATTACTGCGGCCGCTCCCGTCCCGCGCGCTTCCCAAAAACCAAAATCCCACGACATCCGCGGGCTGCAGAACAACTTGTCAAAACAGAAGACCCCGCCCGCGCCGGTGCTCGGTATGTCACAAATAAAGAAATTCACTCGACGAAAGGCCTGGAATGGATCAAGGCGACTGAAAAAGGTTGGCAACATCATCCGTGACGATTGACCCAAAACGAGGCGCTCACGTAGCCCAAAGAACCAGTCGGAAAGATCTCCAACTCCTTCCCCACTCTAACCTCGATCCATTCGAGGGCTAATGATGAAGCCATGTACCTAGGGTAGGGGCACGGACCTGTCCAAGGAGCCCTACCCTAGGACATCCCTAGAAGAAGTCACCTTTCAATCGACTTGAAGGTATCTCACTCGACGGGTCCAAGACACTCGACCAAGAAGCTATCACTCGACCATGAAGCGAACCACTCGACCGCCAGGAGACCTAAAGTCACTCCGCAGGAAAACGGTCGGCTATTAAGTAGTCTTTATGGTCATTATAGCACTTTATTAGGGGTGTTACCAGTAACGCCCAACCTTAAATATACCTTAAACCCTGCATTACTGAGGGCAGGAGGGGGCCGGCAAACTCTATATAAGCCACCCCCTCCTCAGTATGAAGGGTTCGCACCCCTGTTATTCACACGCTAGTAATCCAGTCGACCGCCTCCGGGCACCGAGACGTAGGGCTGTTACTTCCTCCGCGAAGGCCCTGAACTCGTACATCTTGGTGTGTTTACAACTTCCCAATAGCTGAGATCCAGCCTCTCCATACATACCCCCCTACATCACTGTCAGAGTTAGAACCACGACAGTTGGCACCCACCGTGGGGCAGGAATCTTAGCGCCTGATTGGAGAAGTTGCGATTTTTCCGATCCCTTTGATCATGGTTTCGTGCGGAGTTTTGGTGGAGGGCCGCGAGATCCGCCTCGGCGCGCTCACATTCATCGCCGACGACTCCGCCTGGCTTCAGGAGGCGCCACTCGACATCGACGCGCTCCCCGTCCGCGGTGCGACGCATTTCTGTGCATGCGTTCGTGGCGTCCTCCTGCGGCAGCCGCCGACCCAGTATCGGTCGGCCCCCGTATCGTCTCCCCACTTTGTCTCCCACCGGCGCAAGCGCTCCGGTCGATCGAGGCTTCAGAGGTGGGTGAGGCATGCCGTGGCTCGCCGGTCGGCCGCCCCGCAAGTCGCGGCAATCGAGCCCGACGAATCCCTCTGCGGCCTGTTCGACCTGTCGACTGGCTCCGCGGAGACCGCATCCGAGTGCGACAGCAGCGACCCAGCGGCTGAGATCCTGGCGGTCGATAGAACGCACAGTCCTCCCGGTTTCCCTCGCGCTGATGGAGGAGCGGGTGGGGGCGACCCGTCGCATCCCCACGATGAGTATCTCCCCGAACCGCTCACGTCATCACAGCGAGAGGAGCTTCGCCGCCGGAACACGGACGCACTCCGCACACCTATCGTCGGAGAGTCCCCCGAGGCCCGGGCCTTGGAGGACGCGCGCTTGGCTAATTTGGCTGAGCGCACTCAACTGGAGAATCTCCAGCGAGCACTCGACGAGCAAGCGCGTCAGCGGGCTCCCGAGTCTAGTCGACGCCAGCTCTTCCTGCTGACGCAGGTATACCGAACCCCAGTTCAGAATTTGGCCGCCGCGGCCCGTATAGCAGAATCGATTCAGCCCTCCCAATCGAAGGCTGGCAGGGGCTTGTTACAGATCAGAGCATTGCTCCGGGCGGCGGGAAACCAGAATTCCGCTGTTTCTCAGTCGCGGAATAGGATCCACAGTCGATCCGTTGCAACAGATACAGTCCAGTCGGCTCACAGCCCGCGGTCGCCCCCGAGGCGTGAGGGACGTGGCGACCGGCATGATCAGTACAGAAGGAATGAGCAGTATGATCACCGATTCGATCGTGATGATCGACGTCGAGTGCCAACCCCTCCCCCGAGGAGTGGGTCATATGAGCCTCAACATCGAGATGACAGGCGCCCTCATAGCGTTGGGCAGAGGATTCCCGTCGACCCCAGGGACCCAGGCTTTGACGCGAGATCTGTCCTCGTTCAAGGCTTGGTTGATAGGAACAGGGCTCATCGGGAAGGCCAGAACAGAGATGCGCCCGCCAGCAGCAGAATACGTGTTTCAGGGCCAGAGTGTTTCAGTCGAGCCATCAGGGCCGCGGTGATTCCTCCCAACTTTCGGTTGGCGACTGGAGTCAGCAAGGTCACCGGTGAGTCTAAGCCTGACACTTGGCTCGAAGATTACCGAGTGGCTGTATAGATTGGCGGTGGCAATGATGAGGTGGCTATGAAGCATTTGCCTCTCCTGTTAGAGGGCTCGGCCAGAGCGTGGCTGAATCAGTTAGCACCCAGCAACATCTACACTTGGGAGGATCTCTCTCTAGTGTTTGTCACAACCTTTGAGGGAACATGCAAGCGACCCGCAGGCCTTACAGAATTGCGGTCTTGCGTGCAGAAGCCGAGTGAAACTCTGAGGGATTACATCCAGAGGTGGATCACTTTGCATCACACAGTTGAGAACGTACCGGATCACCAAGCAGTTTGTGCCTTTAAACAAGGCGTCAAGAACAGAGAGTTGAACCTGAAGTTCGGTCGGACCAGAGAAATGTCCCTGTTCGGTCGGAACAGAGCCATGTACCTAGGGTAGGGGCACGGACCTGTCCAAGGAGCCCTACCCTAGGACATCCCTAGAAGAAGTCACCTTTCAATCGACTTGAAGGTATCTCACTCGACGGGTCCAAGACACTCGACCAAGAAGCTATCACTCGACCATGAAGCGAACCACTCGACCGCCAGGAGACCTAAAGTCACTCCGCAGGAAAACGGTCGGCTATTAAGTAGTCTTTATGGTCATTATAGCACTTTATTAGGGGCGTTACCAGTAACGCCCAACCTTAAATATACCTTAAACCCTGCATTACTGAGGGCAGGAGGGGGCCGGCGAACTCTATATAAGCCACCCCCCTCCTCAGTATGAAGGGTTCGCAACCCTGTTATTCACACGCCAGTAATCCAGTCGACCGCCTCCGGGCACCGAGACGTAGGGCTGTTACTTCCTCCGCGAAGGGCCTGAACTCGTACATCTTGGTGTGTTTACAACTTCCCAATAGCTGAGATCTAGCCTCTTCATACATACCCCCCTACATCACTGTCAGAGTTAGAACCACGACAAAACTCGTACATCTTGGTCTGTTTACAACTTCCCAATAGCTTTGTGTTCTGCATCAGCAGAGCCCGGCCCCGCGCATACCTCAACCGCCGTTGGGCCGACCAGAAACTAGGACAGACCAAGGAGTGAGGGGCTATGTGACCAGTTAGGCTCCTGAGTCGCGATGCTCAGGAGTCCCCCTTGACGTGCAAACAACCTATAAGAAGGATACGCAAGGATAGGTTAATGTTCTACATCGGCAGAGCCCGGCCCCACGCATACCTCAACCACCATTGGGCCGACCGGAGACCAGGACGGACCAAGGAGTGAGGGGCTACGTGACCAGTTAGGCTCCTGAGTCGCGATGCTCAGGAGTCCCCTTGACGTGCAAACATTCTCCATACCTTTGCCCTCGCCGAGGCTCGGCTCAGGAGGGGCGTGCAACGACCAGGTCCGGGGGACCTAGTTGGGTGGCGTACGCTTCGGCGTGACCCAAGCGCAGCCCCCATGCCCAGCCCCCTCGAGCGGCTCTCCCAAGGGGAGGCATTGCAGAGAGGCCGGACACTGAGCTCTAGGGCTCCCTGAGATTTGTACGGCCGTGGGGCTGCCCTCAGTTGTTTAACACCAGCGTGGAGCGTAGTGCTTCCGCTTGTGCACGGGCATAGCTGCTCCTCGGCAGTGTCGATGGAGGGGGACTCCCTACTGCGGAGAACCCCCGGTGCGTGTACAACCTCGCCTTGACATGTGGCTTGCACGGCAGGGCTAGACGAGGTGTATCTAGGCACTCGTGAGCTAGCGCGGGACTCACGAGGCCCTACCTCAAGGCGGGTTGCACCAGGTCTTGATTCTTGTTCGCTGTCTTGGTCCTGTGAGGTGGTAAGGCAACCTGCACCGAACGAATCTCCTGAGGTCATCGCGTGAAAAAGCCAAGCACCAACGGCCCCAGGAGGTGACGTGAACGGGGCCAGCCCGCCAGACAGAGCTCAGCCGCTGGATTTATCGACGCTGCAGGGACGGGCCCGAGCACAGACGCCGTGCTTAACTTACTCATGCGAAGGGTCCTGAAGAAAGACGGCCGGCGCGCGACTCCCACGGTGGGTGACAATCAAGCAAGTGATAGTCATAGATAGATTAAGCATGGAAAACAACCTAGCTCGGGTAAATGTAGGGAAGATGCATGCCACTAGGTCCAGCCTGAGCGGCTTGGGGATGCTGCAGCCCGAGGGGCGCCCCCGACAAGGTAAGCTAAAGACATAAACAAGGAAAGATACATGCCACAGGGACGGACCCACGCGGCCTCTGAATGATGCAGCCCTGGGGGCGCTCCCAACTGAATGAACTTGGAAAATGTTACCTAGTTCTGTTGATGAAGGAGGGTTGGGGCAGCTGAAGGCGTGCGGCAAAGGGGCTGCTCCTCATGAGCCACAGGGGCCCTGAGCCTCCGGAGGCTCTGGGGGTCCAGGGGTTCCTTGAGGACCATCTTCATCTCCGTCAGCATGACGTGGTGTCTAGCCTCCTGAGCCGCCAGGATGCTCCGCAGGTTGCGTTGATAGGTGGTCTCCACACTCGATAGGACAAAAGGCATGCGAACATAGCTGTGAGGTGGGCCCTCGCAGCGTCCCGCGTGTGAAGGCCAGAGAAGCTCCTGAGAGGCGGCCCTGTTGAGCCCTGGGATGTCAATGCTAACGCGTAGCCCGACATCCTCGCCTAGATGGGGAGCTGCGCCTGGTGAGCGGCGGCGCCGCGCATGGCCCTTGCGTCTTGCAGTTCCTGAGTGGTCTTGGTGATGAACTCCTGAATGGTGGGCACTCCTTGCCCTGTGTTCTCCTGGGGGAAACATGCCGCGAAGCACGCCCCCAAGTGGTGCCCAAGCACCTCCCTCGTGATGCCGGCAAAGTCTGAGGCCCTCTAGAAGAGAGCCCCCGAGCCCTGTCCGAGAGGGGTGCTGGGCGTGCTTTCCTATGCGATGGAGGGAGGCGCCCCACGCGCGGGCACCGATCCCGACGAGGCACCGCTTGCCTAAGGCCCTACGTGTTGCAGCTGCTTCTTCTTCTTCTTGGGGGTGGCCCCAGGAGGGCGCTCGCCCTAGCTATCGGGGTCGTCGATTGCTGTAGCTTGGAAGGCACGCTCGAGGGAGCACACCATGTCTCTTTCCTCGCACGGGACTGTGATGATTCCGCTGCTTCCCGACATCTTGAGGACATTGTAGCCGTGATGGGTCACCGCCATGAACTTGGCCTGGGATGGATACCCGTGGATGGCGTTGTATGACAGGTGGTTCTAGGCGACATCAAAGTCAATGAGTTCGGTGCGGTAGTTGTTGCATTCTCCGAAGGTAACGGGGAGGCGGAACTGCCCGATCAGGGTAGTAGAGCCGTCGGTCACTCCTGAGAAAGGCTTGGCAGGCTGAAGCTGGTCATATGGCACTTGGAGGTTGTCGAACGTGTCGACAGACAGGACGTTAAGCCCTGCGCCGCCGTCGATGAGGGTCTTGGTAACTTGCACGTTTTTGATGACTCGTGAACAAAGCATTGGGAGGACGCCTGCAGTAGCCGCGCACTTGAGCTGATCTGCTGAACTGAACGTGATGGGGCACCTGGACCATCTGAGCGGGTGTGTGGCCTCAAGCTTGGGGAGGAGTGCATTCACTTCGCGAGCAAACTGTTTGAAGATACTGTGCAAGGTTGGGGCTTGAGCTCCGCCCAAGATGCAGACGATAGCGCACGGCTCCTGGAAGCCCCCAGCTCCCTCGTCTTGATGGTGGTCGTCATTCCTTCTGGGTGGTGGCGGTAGTGGAGGAAGGCCAGCGTTGCCCTAAGGATGATCCTCACGATGCTGGTCCCTCCAGGCACCATCACGCGGCTGATCTTGCCAGCGGTCCTCACGAGGCCGATCACGCCACTCCTAGCGCGTGCCATAGTCGTCCCAGCGTCCGCCGCCATGTCCTCCTCCTCGGCCGTAGCCCCGATCGCTGCGCTCAGGGCGTCAACCAAAGCGTCCTTCTCGAATGGCTCTGAGCTCTTGGCAGTCACTAGTGTTGTGGGTATGTAGGTTGTGGAAGGCGCAGAATGGTCCGCTGCTCTTGGATGACTTGGGCTGGTCTTTGCCGCGCTTGGTGTCTGATTCTGCCGCGAGCACGGAAACTCCCTTGTGCTTCACGTCCTTGGCCTTGGTCTTCTTCTCCTCTGGGTCCGCAGCAGGGAGCTCGAGGAGGGAGAGGCGCCCCTCCTCAGCTCTTGCACACTTGGTCGCGATGTTGAACAACTCCAAGGTCGTGCACAGCTCCTCATGGATGGTGAGCTCCTCCTTCATCTTGGCGTCGCGGACGCCATCAGAGAACACCGAGATGATGGCTTCGTCGGTCACCTTGGGGATTTTGATTCATGCGCTGTTGAAGCGCTGGATGTACTTCTACAGGGTCTCTCCTGGTTGTTGCTTGATGCCGCTCAGGTCACCTGCGACCGGGGGGCGGTCGCGAGTGCCCTGGAAATTGGCGACGAAGCGGTTGCGCATCTCATCCCAGGAGGAAATCGAGCCTGGAGGCAGGTTGAGGAGCCAGGAGCGGGGGCCATCATTGAGAGCCATGGGAAACCAGTTCGCCATGACTTTATCGTCGCCGTTGGCCGCCTCGCTGCTCAGCTCGTAGAGTTGCAGGAACTCCGCGGGGTCAGGGATGCCATCGTAGCGAGGAGGTATATCTGGCTTGAACTTGCTCGGCCAGGCGACGCTACGCAGCTCGGGGGTGAAGGCGCGGCAGCCGACTGTGGTCACCGGGGCCTGCCTTGGAGGTGGATCTTGGTCTTGGCGCCCACGCTCCGCTACGGCAAGCGACGCGGGGCCTTGCCACAACAAACGATCCTGGCGCCGCGGTGCGAGGAGTGGCAGAGCGTTCACTTGCGGTCGAGGGACTTCTTGACAGCTTCTTTCTTCACGCGCGGGCGCCGGACACGGTGGGTCACACCGTGGAGCCGAGTGCCTTGGCACTAGAGCATGGTCTTGGTGCGGAGGTGGCGGAGGTGCTTCGTGAGCTGCGTCGCCCATGGGTGGCGGAGGGCGAGGCAGGGAGTGGGATGGCGCAGGAGAGCCCCCTGCGGCACGGAGAAGCTCAGTGATGCGGTCAAGCCAGTCCTCGTAGAGGTCGTCGACTGGGCGGTAGCATAGGAGCTCGTGCACCATGAGGAGCGTGGCCCGTGCATCTGCGGGAATGCGACGAGCGTGGGACGACGAACCAGCGGGAGTTGACGATGGAGTGACGGTGCGGCCGTCCTGTCGCAGCGAGGGGTGCAACGAGGACACTTGCTGCTCGTTCCCCGCCAGGCCGATGGCGGCGTTGGCGGCAGGCGACGGAGAGCGACAGGGTGCCCTGCCGACAGGGGCCGTCTGAGCAACGTGGGTGGCGAGGGCAGCCCGGCGCTCAGTGCGGGCGCGATGTGCGTCCGCCATGGAGACGATGAAGCGACGTGACGCGGAGCGACGGAAGGGAAGCTTCGGCACACCCCTACCTGGCACGCCAATTGGCGGATCACGGGTTCGGGAAAACCCCTCAAGGTTCGAACAGTAGGGTGCATGCGAAGATTTCCCCCCAACCGATCCATGTCCTAACTTAGCTAAGATCTTATGAACTAACTCGACGAGCTCGCAACATAGAGGATACAACATTTATACTGGTTCGGGCCACCGTTGTGGTCTAATACCCTACTCCAGTATGGTGGTGGTGGATTGCCTCTAGGGCTGATGATGAACAGTACAAGGGGAAAAACTGCCTCCTGAGGTTGAGGTGTTCTTGTGCTTGGTGAATGCTACTTCTTGAGCTTGCGTTGGTTTTCCCCGAAGAGGAAGGGATGATGCAGCAGAGTAGCGTAAGTATTTCCCTCAGTTTTTGAGAACCAAGGTATCAATCGAGTAGGAGCC
Source organism: Triticum urartu (assembly GCF_056163025.1). Lineage (NCBI taxonomy): Eukaryota > Viridiplantae > Streptophyta > Magnoliopsida > Poales > Poaceae > Triticum > Triticum urartu. The sequence continues at coordinate 354,458,436 of NC_141876.1, read as the reverse complement.
CACGCTCAAGTCCCTCGTACCTGCACAAAGCGATAGCTACTCGCAACCAATGCGATTAGGGATTGTCAAGCCCTTCACGGTCACTTACGAGAGTGAGATCTGATAGATAGAATATTTTTGGTATTTTTGATATGAAGATGCAAAGTAAAAAGTAAAAGCAAAGCAAATAGCAAAACAATATAAAAGTGATGGAGATTGATATGATGAGAATAGACCCTGGGGCCATAGGTTTCACTAATGGCTTCTCTCAAGAGCATAAGTATTCTACGGTGAGTGAACAAATTACTATTGAGCAATTGATAGAATTGTGCATAATTATGACAATATCTAGGCATGATCATGTATATAGGCAAGTAGATCGAAACGATTCTGCATCTACTACTATTACTCCACTCATCGACGGCTATCCAACATGCCTCTAGAGTATTAAGTTAAAAACAGAGTAACGCCTTAAGCAAGATGACATGATGTAGAGAGATAAATTCATGCAATATGAATTAAACCCCATCTTGTTATCCTCGATGGAATGATACAATACGTGCCTTGCTGCCCCTTCTGTCACTGGGTAAGGACACCGCAAGATCGAACCCAAAGCTAAGCACTTCTCCCATGGCAAGAACAACCAATCTAGTTGGCCAAACCAAACGGATAACTCGAAGAGACTTGCAAAGATAACCAATCATGCATAAAAGAATTCAGAGAAGATTCAAATATTATTCATAGATAGACTTGATCATAAACCCACAATTCATCGGTCTCAACAAACACACCGCAAAAAGAAGATTACATCGAATAGATCTCCACAAGAGAGGGGGAGAACTTTGTATTGAGATTCAAAGAGAGAGAAGAAGCCATCTAGCTACTAACTATGGACCCGAAGGTCTGAGGTAAACTACTCACACTTCATCGGAGGGATAGGATGATGTAGAAGCCCTCCGTGATGTCGACCCTCTTCCGGTGGAGCTCCGGAACAGGCCCCAAGATGGGATCTTGTGGATACAGAAAGTTGCAGCGGTGGAATTAGGTTTTTGGCTCCTGTTCTGATCGTTTGGGGGTACGTGTGTATATATAGGAGGAAGGAGTACGTCAGTGGAGCACCGAGGGGCCCACGAGGCAGGGGGCACGCCCTAGGGGGGCATGCCCCCACCCTCGTGACCACCTCTTTGATCCCTTGCAGTAGGGTCCAAGTCTCCTGGATCACGTTCGGTGAGAAAATCACGTTTCCGAAGATTTTATTCCGTTTGGACTCCATTTGATATTCTGTTTATCCGAAACACTGAAATAGGCAAAAAACAACAATTCTGGGCTGGGCCTCCGGTTAATAGGTTAGTCCCAAAAATAATATAAAAGTGGAAAATAAAGCCCAATATAGTCCAAAACAGTAGATAATATAGCATGGAGCAATCAAAAATTATAGATACGTTGGAGACGTATCAGCCATCCCCAAGCTTAATTCCCGCTCATCCTCGAGTGGGCAAATGGTAAAAAGAGAATTTTTGATGCGGAGTGCTACTTGGCATAATTTCAATGCAAATCTTCTTAATTGTGGTATGAATATTCAGATTAGAAAGACTGGAAAAAAATTTATATTGACATAGAAAATAATAATACTTCAAGCATACTAACAAAGCAATTATGTCTTCTCAAAAATAACATGGCCAAAGAAAGTTATCCCTACAAAATCATATAGTCTGGCTATGCTCCATCGTATTGTGGACAACCCCGATGACAACCCCGATGACAAGCCAAGTAATTGTTTCATACTCTAACTTTTTCAAAACTTTTTCAATCTTCACGCAATACATGAGCGTGAGCCATGGATATAACACTATAGGTGGAATAGAATGGTGGTTGTGGAGAAGACAAAAAGGAGAAGATAGTCTCACATTGACTAGGCGTATCAATGGGCTATGGAGATGCCCATCAATAGATATCAATGTGAGTGAGTAGGGATTGCCATGCAACGGATGCACTAGAGCTATAAATGTATGAAAGCTCAACAAAAGAAACTAGTGGGTGTGCATCCAACTTGCTTGCTCACGAAGACCTAGGGCAATTTGAGGAAGCCCATCATTGGAATATACAGGCCAAGTTCTATAACGTAAAATTCCCACTAGTATATGAAAGTGACAACATATGAGACTCTCTATATGAAGAACATGGTGCTACTTTGAAGCACAACATATGAGACTTGCTATATCATGGTGCTACTTTGAAGCACAAGTGTGGAGAAAAGGATAGTAGCATTGCCCTTTTTTTGGGGCCTTATTTTTTTTGTTTGGCCTTTCTTTTTTTTGGGACAATGCTCTATTGAATGATGGTAATCACACTTCTATTTATTTACAACTCAATGATTACAACTCGATACTAAAACAAAGTATGACTCTATATGAATGCCTCCGGCGGTGTACCGGGATATGAAATGAATCACAAGTGACAAGTATGAAAGAATTATGAACGGTGGCTTTGCCACAAATACTATGTCAACTAGATGATCATGCTATGCAATATGACAATGCTGGATGTGTCATGATGAACTAGATGGTGGAAAGTTGCATGGCAATATATCTCGGAATGGCTATGGAAATGCCATAATAGGTAGGTATGGTGGCTGTTTTGAGGAAGGTATATGGTAGGTGTATGATACCGGCGAAAGTTGCACGGTATTAGAGAGGCTAGCAAGGGTGGAAGGGTGGGAGTGCGTATAATCCACGGACTCAACATTAGTCATAAAGAACTCACATACTTATTGAAAAAATCTATTAGTTATCGAAACAAAGTACTACGCGCATGCTCCTAGGGCAATAGATTGGTAGGAAAAGACCATCGCTTATCCCCGACCGTGACTCATAAGGAAGATAATCAATAAATAAATCATGCTCCGACTTCATCACATAATGGTTCACCATACGTGCATGCTACGGGAATCACAAACTTCAACACAAGTATTCTTTAAATTCACAACTACTCAACTAGCATGACTTTAATATTATCACCTCCATATCTCAAAACAATTATCATGCTTCAATCTTTTCTTAGTATTCAATACACTCAAAAGAAAGTTTCTTTCACAAATCTTGAATACCAAGCATATTATTATTAAGAAAATTACCATGCTATTAGGAGACTCTCAAATTAATTTAAGTGAAGCATGAGAGATCAATAGTTTCTTTAAAACGAATCCACCACCGCGCTCTAAAAGATCTAAGTGAAGCACATAGAGAAAAATTATCTAGATCAAAAGGATATAAGTGAAGCACATAGAGCAAAATTATCTAGCTCAAAAGATATAAGTGAAGCACATAGAGCAAAATTATCTAGCTCAAAAGATATAAGTGAAGCATATAGAGCAAAATTATCTAGCTCAAAGGATATAAGTGAGACACATAGAGTATTCTATCAGATTTCAATTCATGTATGGCTCTCTCAAAAGGTGTGTACAGAAAGGATGATTGTGGCATACTAACAAACAAAGACACAAATAATACAAGACGCTCCAAGCAAAACACATATCATGTTGGTGAATAAAAATATAGCTCCAAGTAAATTACCGATGGAATTGGACGAAAGAGGGGATGCCTTCCGGGGCATCCCCAAGCTTTGACTTTTTAGTGTACTTGGATTATCTTGGGGGTGCCATGGGCATCCCCAAGCTTAGGCTCTTTCCACTCCTTGTTCCATGATCCATCAAAAGAATTCACCCAAAACTTGAAAACTTCACAACACAAAACTCAAAATAGAAAACTCATGAGCTCCGTTAGCGAAAGAAAACAAAAGACCACTTCAAGGTACTGTAGTGAACTCATTATTTATTTATATTTGTGTTAAACCTACTGTATTCCAACTTCTCTATGGATTATAAACTATTTTACTAGCCATAGATTTATCAAAATAAGCAAACAACACACGAAGAACAGAATCTGTCAAAAACAGAACAGTCTGTAGTAATCTGTAGCTAGCGCAAGATCTGGAACCCCAAAAATTCTAAAACAAATTTCTGGACGTGAGGAATTTACCTATTAATCATCTTAAAAAATAATTAACTAAATATCACTCTTCAAATAAAAATTACAGCAGTTCTCGTGAGCGCTAAGGTTTCTGTTTTTTACAGCAAGTTCAACAAGACTTTCCCCAAGTCTTCCCAACGGTTCTACTTGGCACAAACACTAATTAAACACAAAAAACACAAATAAAACAGAGGCTAAATAATTTATTTATTAAATAACAGGAAGGATAAATATTGGGTTGTCCCCTAACAAGCGCTTTTCTTTAAATCCTTAAAGCTAGGCATTGATAATTTTAATGATGCTCACATGAAAGACAAGAATTGAAGCACAAAGAGAGCATCATAGAGCATGTGACAAACACATCTAAGTATAACATACTTCCTATGCATAGGCATCTTATAGGCAAACAAATTACCAAGGCAAGCAAAAACTAGCGTATGCAAGGAAGCGGAAAGAAAGAATAGCAATTTCAACATAACGAGAGGTAATTTAGTAACATGAAAATTTCTACCACCATATTTTCCTCTCTCATAATAATTGAATGAGGGATCATAAGCAAATTCAACAAAATAGCTATCACACAAAATATTTTCAACACGATCCATATGCATCCAAAGTTGACACTCTTCCAAAATAGTGGGATTAACATTAACTAAAGTCATGACCTTTCCAAACCCACTTTTATCAAAACTTTCATAAGATTGAACATTCTCCAAATATGTGGGATCTAAAGTTGCCACTCTTACAAACCCACTGTCAATAATATTGCAAACACTATTATCAATCGCATATCCATCATGGGGTTTAAATAAATTTTCAAGATCAAAAGAAGAATCACCCCAATCATGATCATTGCAACAAGTAGAGGACATAACAAAACTAGCATCCCCAAGCTTAGGGTTTTGCATATTATTAGCACAATTGTAATTAATAGAATTTATAATAACATCATTGCAATCATGCTTTTTATTCAAAGATCTATCATGAATCACTTCATAACATACTTCATTGCATTTTTCAGATTCACGAATTTCAAGCAAAACTTCATAAAGATAATCTAGTGCACTAAACTCACTAGCAATTGGTTCATCATAATTGGATCTCTTAGAAAGATTAGCAAGTGGATGAGGATCCATAGATCTTAGGTTCTCTGTTTAGTAATAAATAAACAACTATTCCAACCATACGAGCAAACAAAAAGGCAAGCAGGCAAAAGATGCAAATAGAGAGGGAGGATAGAGAGAGAGGGCGAATAAAACGGCAAGGGTGAAGTGGGGGAGAGGAAAACGAGAGGAAAATGAAAAATAATGTAATGCAAGAGATAGGGATTGCAATGGGTACTTGGTATGTTGACTTTTTCTGTAGACTCCCCGGCAACGGCGCTAGAAATCCTTCTTGCTACGTCTTGAGCTTGCGTTGGTTTTCCCCGAAGAGGAAGGGATGATGCAGCAGAGTAGCGTAAGTATTTCCCTCAGTTTTTGAGAACCAAGGTATCAATCCAGTAGGAGCCCATGCTCAAGTCCCTCTTACCTGCACAAAGCGATAGCTACTCGCAACCAACGCGATTAGGGGTTGTCAAGCCCTTCACGGTCACTTACGAGAGTGAGATCTGATAGATAGAATATTTTTGGTATTTTTGATATAAAGATGAAAAGTAAAAAGTAAAAGAAAAGCGAATAGCAAAACAATATAAAAGTGATGGAGATTCACATGATGAGAATAGACCTTGGGGCCATAGGTTTCACTAGTGGCTTCTCTCAAGAGCATAAGTATTCTACGGTGGGTGAACAAATTACTGTTGAGCAATTGATAGAATTGTGCGTAATTATGAGAATATCTAGGCATGATCATGTATATAGGAATCACGTCCATGATAAGTAGAACGAAACGATTCTGCATCTACTACTATTACTCCACTCATCGACCGCTATCCAGCATGCATCTAGAGTATTAAGTTAAAAATAGAGTAATGCCTTAAGCAAGATGACATGATGTAGAGAGATAAATTCATGCAATGTGAAATAAACCCCGTCTTGTTATCCTCGATGGCAACGATACAATACGTGCCTTGCCGCCCCTTCTGTCACTTGGTAAGGACACTGCAAGATTGAACCCAAAGCTAAGCACTTCTCCCATGGCAAGAACTACCAATCTAGTTGGCCAAACCAAACGGATAATTCGAAGAGACTTGCAAAGATAACCAATCATGCATAAAAGAATTCAGAGAAGATTCAAATATTATTCATAGATAGACTTGATCATAAACCCACAATTCATCGGTCTCAACAAACACACCGCAAAAAGAAGATTATTACATCGAATAGATCTCCAAAGAGAGGGGGAGAACTTTGTATTGAGATTCAAAGAGAGAGAAGAAGCCATCTAGCTACTAACTATGGACCCAACGGTCTGAGGTAAACTACTCACACTTCATCGGAGGGGCTAGGATGATGTAGAAGCCCTCCGTGATGACGGCCGTCTTCCGGCGGAGCTCCGAAACAGGCCCCAAGATCGGATCTTGTGGATACAGAAAGTTGCAGCGGTGGAATTAGGTTTTTGGCTCCTGTTCTGATCGTTTGGGGGTACGTGTGTATATATAGGAGGAAGGAGTACGTCGGTGGAACACCGAGGGGCCCATGAGGCAGGGGGCGCGCCCTGGGGGGCGCCCCCCACCCTCGTGACCACCTCTTTGATCCCTTGCTGTAGGGTCCAAGTCTCCTGGATCACGTTTAGTGAGAAAATCATGTTTCCGAAGATTTTATTCCGTTTATCCAAAACACTGAAATAGGAAAAAAACAGCAATTCTAGGCCGGGCCTCCGGTTAATAGGTTAGTCCAAAAATAATATAAAAGTGGAAAATAAAGCCCAATATAGTCCAAAATAGTAGATAATATAGCATGGAGCAATCAAAAATTATAGATACGTTGGAGACGTATCAGTGAACTTGTGTGTGTGAGGATCCGGTCCAAGATCATCTCCCTCTCTACGGTGGTGGCTAGTCCTATTTATAGAGGCCCTGGTCCTCTCCCCAAATATTGAGCGAGAAGGGAGCCAACAACTGCCCATTTGAAAGGGGACAATTAGTACAACTTATCCTGACAAAAGTGGTCTTCGCCTGCAAAAGGCTTTGGTGGTGACGCCGTCTTCGGCTCCAAGATGACCTCCATCTTGCCGTCCTTCTAGTCTTGGTCTCGTTGCACCAATATGGAAACCTTTTCTTGATGCCTCGGTACTATGCGCCTGCACTTTCCCCCTTAGCACCAAAGAGGAAACAAGGACGCTGCGCACGCTGGCGCCCGCCTGGCGCCCGCCTGGCCTCGATCGTCATGGCTTACGTCACGAGAACCTCGGGAGGTTTGCCTGGGCTTGAACTCTCCACCCCTCACGTGCCTGCCTAGCAAGACCGCTCCTGAGGAGGTCTTGCGTAGTCCGCCTCGCGAGGCTTGGCCTCGCGCGAGGGTCTTGATTGCCTTGTTGATGAAGATGGGCCATACAGGCCTGCTAGCAAAGCCACGTCGTGGGCCGTAGGCAGGCAAGTCTGGGGACCCCCATTCCTAGAACGTCGACAAGTTGTCCCTCTTTAGTTGTTTTCTGACCATCGTCTGTCAATTGATTGTCAAGAATATGAGGGCAATTGTGTTTATCGATGCCTATTATTCTTGTGGTCCGTCAAGCCGTTCTATTTCAGAATGACTAGCAGAAACAAACTCCAGTACCTCATCCATTTCTAGGATTGGATCAAAGTAGTTGTAATATGTAGAACAAAATACCAATCTAGTTTTTGGTCTGTTCTACCTCGGAGTATTAATCCCTTTATGTCAGGATTTTCATGAGAATTGCACCACCTCTTATGAATTCTTGACGCAGTGATACTTCTCGCCATCATTATTCATTGCTCGGTTCCGTGTTGTCACAACCGGAATGCCGACAAGTGAACTATGATGTGTGAAATCAATACTCCTAGCAACCATGTTGCTTGGTAGTTAATGGACAATAATTTCATTCTTAGTGTGTTGGTTATTGAATCATCATCCTAATATTTATCATGCGACCTAGTCCATTTCCCCTGGTGCACTCCTCGATCAATGAGATAGGATTATGTCAATCCCTTGCTCTTCTGATCATGTCGTCTCGCCTTGAAAAGCAAGATTGTTCTCAAGCTTAATAACATATCGGTGGTTCATGATTTTCTGAATATCTTCTCAGAAGTATTACCAGGTTGTCACCTGACCGCTATGTTGAGTTCGTGATCAAGTTGGTTTTTCCGTAAACCACCCTTTCTCCAAGGATCTGTGTTGGATACCCCTGAACTAGTTGGATAAGCTAAACAATAACTTGGAGAGTTGGAAGATAAAAGCTTTATTTGACTCGGTTCATTCAAAGGGATATCTATTGTTTGTGTGTGTATTGAAGAAAGATCTTCATCGATTGACAATCGTGATCAGTTGTTGGATCTATTGTCTTACGCAATATTTGATTTGAGCATGGGCTATCGTCAAATCAAATCAGAACCATTGATGCTCGTAATGTTTTCTTGCTCATGGTTTTTTCCTTGAGCATACACCATTATATCTTTTGGGTATGATCAATGCTATCGCCGTGTTCACATAATTGTGGAATTCCATCTCCATTGGAATTTTGATAAATTGTTGTTGAGCCCCTCAGCGACATTCCTGTCTTCTCCATGATTTTGTTTGACATTAAGCTACTGTTGGAAACTTTTATAAGCATTATCTTCATGTTCCATGCATGAAGTATATGTTTGGTGTACGAAGTAACTTCCTCTAATTCATGTGCATTCGATGCAAGTTGCCGCCGTGAATTCGAGAAAGCTTGTTTTTGCTTCCTCCGGAACAATCCCAAGTCAGTCATGCATATGTGCGAAGCACTCTATGGTTTGATAGGTTGGCCTCCTCCATGCTATATGTTTTCCTAGCACACCAAGCCACTGATTGATTTGTTCGAGGAGAAGAAGTTCCTTCTTAAGAATCACATATCCTCGATGATGGTTCCCCACCTGAACTCGGTAGTGTTTTGTTGTAAGACTACTATGTGGTCATCCTTGTCTAGGACATCATGTTGACATGGGTGTAGCGGAACTAGCTCATGTTTTGGAGCTAACTACCATAGTCCATTTCCCGAGAATCTCGCAACATCATCTCGTCGGTTTGTGTTGCAAACTTTCTTTTCCAGACACGTTGTCTGAATTATCCTGTTACCAACCAGATCTGAATCTCAGGCATATATGATGGTTCGAACTTCTTCCCAGAACTATGATATATGTTCTGGTGAACTGGACGCACCTAGCTGGAAGCACTATTATTGTAGTATCTTGTTTAAGCCGCTTGGTCACTTCCCGTGAGGATTTCGCATGACTTACTCAAGAAGTTGTTCCTTATAGATTTTGTGCTCCCGAAGTCTAGCCTTTACTTGATGGCCATGTTGATGCTTTTTAATCATGACTATGGTAGCTAGAACATCAAGGAGAACATTAGAAGCGAAGTGCTAAATGTCTCTCGGTCGATCATCCAGATTTTGTTTCCTTGGCATTGCTAAGGTAAAATATGAGAAAGTGTTTGTCTTCCTTTGCATCCGCGTATTCCGTCACTATTCATCATGGTAGTATGAAGTGTTGCCAAGATCTTGGTACATATGTTGGCAAAACCCTGATGAATATGGAAATGCTCAAGTTCTTGAGAGCATGCTCAGACAATAGGTTATATCCTCGGTATCAATTGGAATGTGCCTTCCATTTGCAGAGTTGTCTTATAACTCTAGTTTCCTTTATAAACTGAGTATGTCATTCTTTCGAATTCCATCAAACGATCAATTGTGAATTGCCTCAGGCTAGCATGAAGAGTTCCAAGGATCTATGCATCAAAAGTAATTCTTTTTGCCACTTAAGGGAATAATTCTACGAGTCACCTTCCCAAAGGTGTCATGTTATGGAATCATGGCAATTATCTCCTTGCTAATTTGAAACCATGCACCAGCTTACTCAAGCCTAGAATTTTTGCCTACCAACTTGAACCTTCGTCATCTGTTATTTTTCCATCCCTCTCATGTGTGTTTTGAGTCTCAACTCAAGACGTGTTCTTACGTCTCACTCCATCAGTCGATCTTGAGTTTCCCGATCTCAAGAAGATCATTTCCAGTAGAGTTTCTTTCTGTCGTCATCGTGTTGGATGAAGTTCCCAAAGGCAAATACATCAAGATCAAAATGATGCAATTAATAAACATCTCCGAGAAGGAAAGTTGGATCATGAAGATTGTGTAGTTTTGTGTCCCCTCTATCTTCTTACCTCACATCTTGAATCTTGGGACGAGATTCTTGTTTAGTGGGGGTCAGTTGTCACAACCCTAGATTCATGTTTGTAAATAGTGGCATTGCATCCATGCGTCATGTCTACTTTTATCTGAAACTTCAAATGGGGACTGATAAACCCTAGCAGCAAATGAAATTCAACTAGGGTCAAAATTAAATCTTTTCAATGAACCCAAAATGCCCTTCATAAATGTTCACTATGTCTGTCTTGGTCTAGAACCTCTGACAAAAATGGTGCACACCTCTCTAGGACAATCTGGATCTTTGAATTAAATCCTAAGTATTTGAATTTGGACATTTAAATTCTATAAAATGTTTTAAATGTCCAAGTAATCTTGAAAGAATTTGAGGGCTATTGGAAATATTTTCAAACTGCCCACAATTATTTTCAGGATTTTACAAAATGAATTAGTATTTCCACTAATCCAAAACAGAGGCAAACAATAGAAAACAGAAACTAAATGGAAAACAGTAAAGGAGAGAGGGACTTACCTGCACTTACCTGCAGCTCACTTGGCAGCCCATCCGACCGTCCCAGCCCACCAGGGGCAGGAAGGTCTTCTTCCTCCCGCCAGTCGGACGCAGAACGCGTGCCCTACGCGCACACGCTCACCGCGCGCCACCTCTTGCCTGCCTGCTGCCTCCCCAACGCCACTACAGATGCCACGCGACACCCCCAGAGCCGTATGACTTTCCCTCTCTCTCTCTCTCTCTCTCGCTCTCCCCTCCTCTGGCACCCTCTGCCCCTCTTCCCCGAGGCGCCCAGGAGCGCACTGCCATTCGCCGGCGAGTCCACCGGCGACGCCACGCATCACCGACGTGCCAAGAAGCTCAGCTACTTCGTCCTCGATGCCCTCACTGAGCCACGTCTCGCCGGACGCCCTCGAACGCTGACGACGTCTTCTTCTTCAACCTCGGTCCGTCGAGATCTCCATTGCCGCCCCACTTGCTGTGGCCCCTCCCCGAGCTCGCCGACCTGCCCTACATGATCCCCGTGAGCTTCTACACTGTATCCCCCTTGTCTCTGCGATGTTTGCTAGCTCTAGTCGCTGTTTCGCTGATGACCGAAACCCGCCACCGCCTGCGCTCACCGCCGCCGACGCTCCAGTGACCATTTGGTTCCGGGCGCGTGTCCACCAAGCTTGTTGCACCGTGTAGAGCATCTCTAGCGCTTCGCCTCGCCCGTTTCCATAGCGCAGCCACATTCCCGTGCACACCCGAACGCCGGCCGGCACTGCCGAGCTCGTCGCCATCAGCTCCGGCCACCACACATGCGTCTACCACCCCCATACGATGCGCACCGGCAACAGCTCTCCAACAAGCCTAGCCGTGCATCGAACATGGCACCATAGCCCAATCCCGAGCACCGCCGCCGCGTCTGGTCGTCGCCGGCGTCTAAACGCTGGTGATTTGACCCAGTTTGACCAGGGATTTGACCCCCCTTGGGTCACTAACATGTGGGCCCTGCCCCTGGTCAAAACTAGGTTAGCACTAAACTAACCCTAATTAGCTAGTTAACAAACTGTGTCACTGACCAGTGGGTCCAGCTGGCCAGGTTTGACCTGGGCCGCCTATTGACCTGCTGATGCAGTGCTGATGCTGTAATAGACTTTTCTGGATTTAATCTTATTCAAGAAATTCTAGATAATAGTGTAAACTTCAATAAATCATAGAAATTAATCTATAGCTCAAAATGAAAAGTTCTATATATGAAAAATGATCAGAAAATTCCAATCTACCCATCTATACTTTTTTCATGCATGTTAGAACAACTTATAGTTGTTGTTTAGGACAAATCATATAAATGGCATTTGAATATTCACATATGGAGTTTGAATTTGAATCTTGGATTCAAACCAACTTCATTTAATCTGGTTGCTAGTTGCATTAGCTCAAATCACATCATATTGCCATGCCATGATCATGCATTATATTTGTTGCATTGCATTGATAGTGTTTCTTCTCTGTTGTCGGTATTTGTCCCCTCTTATTAGACGTGGTTTCGACGATGAGATCGATGACACCAATGAAGAACTACATATCTTTAGAAGTGTCAGGCAAGCAAACCCCCTTGTTCATATCTATGCAATCCCACTCTCTCGCTCCTACTCTCTTTTACTGCATTAGGACAACAACGATTCATCTGTTACTTGCTGCGGTAGTTGAACCCCCTTTTGCTCTGCATGACCTGTGATTGCCACAGTAAATAGATGAAACCAACTAGCATGAGTAGGAGTTGTTTGAGCCCTGATGTGCCTACTCATTCATGCTTGTGTGTCATGCCTGCTATTGCTTAGAGTGGAGTCAGTTCTGATTCATCGGGGATGAATTGGAATGGTGATGAACATGTCGTACTGTGTGTGAGCTAGGTGTGTGAACACGATTTGGTAAAGGTAGCGGTGAGAGGCCATGTAGGAGTACAAGGTGTGTTTCTCATTGAAGCCGTCCTCAGTGTAACACCCCGTATGTAACTTACCATAATTGTACTCCAACTCTTGCCATTTTCGGCTATAAGTTATGATATTCCCTCGTGGTTGAGTTTTGTCTTTGTTTTGCATTTTTTTCATGTCATGCATCTCATATCATGTCATCATGTGCATCACATTTGCATACGTGTTCGTCTCATGCATCCGAGCATTTTCCCCGTTGTCCGTTTTGCCATCCGGCACTCCTATGTCCTCTGGCGCCCCCTTTTGTCTCTTTTCGTGTGCAGGTGTTAAACATTCCCGGAATGGACCAAGATTTGCCAAGGGGCCTTGGTATGCCACCGGTAGACCGCCTGTCAAGTTTCGTACAATTTGGAGTTCGTTTGATACTCCAACGTTTAACCGGGGAACCATAAAGGCCTCGTGTGTGTTCCATCCGAACACCCCTCCAAAGTGGCCCAAAACCCATCTAAACCCCCTCCATCCTCTCAGTCGTTCGATCACGATTGCGTGGCCGAAAACCGCACTCCATTTGGACTCTCCTAGCTCCCTGTACCTATAAATATATGCCCCCCTCCAAAATTTTCGGGCGAAACTCTACCCTAACCTCCCTCTGCACCACCGAACATGTCCGCCGCCCGCCGGACAACTTCGCGCCGCCGCCCGCAGCCTATGGGCGCGTGACACCTGGCCTCTCCACCGCGCCCCGCCGTGGCCCGCTCGGGCCCGCCGCCGGCCCACGCGGCCCAACTCCTCCCCGCCGCCTCGCGTCGCCCGCCTCCGCGCCCATGCTCGCCCCCTCTCCGCCGCCACCTCACCAGCCGCCGCCTCCTCGCCCGCCGCACTTCGCCGGCTTCGCCTCGCCGCCCGGCGCCGCCCTCCGCCGCGCCTCGCGGTGCCCCACGCCAGATCCGGCCGGATCCGGCGAGATCCGGCCCGGACCCCGCCTTCTCCGGCCACCACGACTTCTCCGGGGAAGATTCCGGCCACCTCGACTTCTGTGCTACAGTAGAACCCTAGATCCAGATCTGAATCGGAGGTTTATTTTCGTCCAAGTCTTTTTCCTGTTCATGTTTTCAAGCTATGTTCATCATGCCATAACTCCACATCCGTAGCTCCGTTTTGGGCGTGCCATATATCAAAATGTTCGTTAGGGTGTCCTCTTCATTTTATTCCATTGCACCATGCTTGTTTGAGTCCATCTTGATGCCCAAATTGTTGATGCAAGAGTGCTATAAAATGTTAGTTCCTGATTCTTATCAGTTTATGAGCATTTGTTGTTTTTGCCATGATTAATGTGTGCTTCATATGAACTTGAGCCCTACATGTGTTTTGGGATATGCCAGGCCATCTTTACAGGGGTGTATGCCATGTATTTTTGTGATCAATGTGGTTACTAGCACATGCATGCAAAGTATCTCACGTGATGTTGCTAATTTCAGGGACTTTGAATTTCACTAAGTCATTTCCCTGCTGTTATTTTAATGCCATGTATCCATGCCTCTTTTGAGTATGTTCAGGGACTTTGATGCAAGAGTATATTCAATCCTGCTCTACTTTTGCTATAAAATGTTCCTGGCAGATTGTTTACATGTTAATCAATTTTGCCAAGGTTGTTGTAGTTGATCCATGCATGCTATGAGATGGTTCTTGCCATGGTTAGCTTCTTGATCATGTGTTCTTGCTGGTAGTATGCTTAGTTTGTCATTCAATGCCTTGTGTTGAGTGCATCGAGCTCACAAACATGCCTACATAATTCCGTTTATGCCATGTCCAGTTTTCTGCTAAGTATGAATCTGTTAACGAAACTTGCTATGTTTACATGGGTGCCATCATATCTTATAATCCATTTTGGCTTATGGTCAGTAAGGGACTTTTGTTACATGCTTTGAGTAGATTTATGCCGTGCCTTGTTTTGCCATGATATGTTCCTGTAGCATGTTGTTATCTTTATCTAAACATTGCTTCCTGATGTTAATTCCTGGCATGTTATTATTTTCCCTAAGTCTGTGAAGCTGATATCTTTTGCACTTTTGCCATGCTTGTTTGAGCCTGCTATTTTGTGATTTAGCTGTAGCTCAGTGTTCATCTTTTGTCAAGCATATTGAGTAGATCACTGCCATGTGCTTTGTTCTTATGTTAGAGTGCAGTAGCTTAGTTTCTTGTTGCATTCTAGTTGGCATCGTGCTGTTAATCGCAGAATTGTGCCATTATTGTTTTGCTTGCCATTTGCAAACCGTGCATCCGATTCCAGAGATCTTTATATCAATTTCGACCAAAATCAACTCATCTTTCCAGCGGCGCACTTGGTTTGCCAAGTTGAGGCCTGATTCAATCTTTTCCTTCCGGAGCACGCATATGCATTGCATTTTTACATCCCGCATATCATGCCATGTTTTGCATCATGTTGCTTGCACATTGCACCGTGGTTGGTTGTGTTTCCCTTGTTTGTGTTCTTGCCTTGGGTAGAGCCGGGAGATGAGTTCGTGATCGAGGAACCCGTTGAGTACGCTTACGAGGATCTATCTTACGTCAACTCGGAGAACTTTGCAGGCAAGATGACCATACCCTTGAAATCACTTCTATCTTTGCTTGCTAGTTGCTCGCTCTTTTCCTAGTTGCTCGCTCTTTTGCTATATCATACCTCCCATATTGCCATGCCAAACCTCTAACCCACCTTTTCCTAGCAAACCGTTGTTTGGCTATGTTACCGCTTTGTTCAGCCCCTCTTATAGCGCTGCTAGTTGCAGGTGAAGATTGGAGTTTGTTCCTTGTTGGAACATGATTATTGTTGGTATATCATTATTATATCTTGTTTACTTTAATGCACCTATATACTTGGTAAAGGGTGGAAGGCTCGGCCTTATGCCTGGTGTTTTGTTCCACTCTTGCCGCCCTAGTTTCCATTATATCGGTGTTATGTTCCTTGATTTTGAGTCCCTTACGCGGTTGGGTTATAATGGGAACCCCTTGAAAGTTCGCCTTGAATAGAACTACTCCAGCAAGGCCCAACCTTGGTTTTACCTTTTGCCACCTAAGCCTTTTTCCCTTGGGTTCCGCGGACTCAAGGGTCATCTTTATTTTAAACCCCCGGGCCAGTGCTCCTCTGCGTGTTGGTGCAACTTGTCAGCCGCCGGTGGCCACCAGGGGCAACTCTGGGTAGGCCTACCGGAAGTTTGGACAATCTGGTGTGCCCTAAGAACGAGATATGTGCAGCTCCTATCGGGATTTGTCAGCACATCAGGTGGCTTTGCTGGTATTGTTTTACCATTGTCGAAATTTCTTGTAACCGGGATTACGAGTCTGATCGGGTCGTCTTGGGAGAAGGAATATCCTTCGTTGACCGTGAGAGCTTGTGATGGGGCTAAGTTGGGACACCCCTGTAGGGTTTTGAACTTTCGAAAGCCGTGCCCGCTGTTATGGGCAGATGGGAATTTGCTAATATCCGGTTTGTAGAAAACCTGACACTTAACTTAGATTAAAATGAATCAACAGCGTGTGTAGCCATGATGGTCTCTTTTCGGCGGAGTCCGGGAAGAGAACACGGTCTCGTGTTATGCTTGAACGTAAGTAGTTTTCAGGATCACTTCTTGATCTTTGTAGCTTCTCGACCATGCTTTGCCTTCTCTTCTAGCTCTCATTCGCGTATGTTAGCCACCATATATGCTAGTGCTTGCTGCAGCTCCACCTCACTGCCTTTTCCTACCCATAAGCTTAAATAGTCTTGATCGCGAGGGTGTGAGATTGCTGAGTCCCTGTGACTCACAGTTTACTTCCAAAACCAGATGCAGGTGTCGATGATGTCAGTCCAGGGGATGCGACCGAACTCAAGTGGGAGTTCGACGAGGATTCAGGATGTTACTATGTTTCCTTTCCAGACGATCAGTAGTGGAGCCAGTTGGGGCGATCGGGGATCTTATGCATTTGGGGTTGTCTTTATTTTAGTTCCATGGTCGGACCTTTATTGTATTCTGGATGATGTAATGCTATATTTATTTATTGTGTGAAGTGGCGATTGTAAGCCAACTCTTTATCTCTATCTTATTCAGTACCTGGGATGTGTAAAGATTACCCCTCTTGCGACATGCCTACTATGTGGTTATGCCTCTAAGCCATGCTCCGACACGTGGGAGATATAGCCACATCGTGGGTGTTACAAGTTGATAATCAGAGCCTTCCCCGACTTAGGATCCCCCTGCTTGATCGAATTGCTGATGTTGTTGAGTCTAGAAAAATGTTTTGAGTCTTATAGGATTATATATATCGGAGAGTAGGATTCTTTTTACTCCTCAGTCCCTTCGTCGCCCTGGTGAGGCTTCCTGACGTAGAGTTTTGACTCTTCTCTTCTCAAAATTTCACTAATTTTTTTTAGGATCACGCGGGTATCTTGGAATCGTCCCGATGGTTTTGTGATGAGAACATTGTTCTTGGTGCCTCCTGACATTTAGGGGTTGTGGCGGTGTGCCGGGGAGTTGAGCTCTGAGGTGTTGTCGTCACAATTTTGTCATTGCAGTTCTGGAATACCTGAGTTTCACCGACATCGAAAATCTCCTTTATGCAGTTGTTGGTGAGATAACCTCGACGCCACCCAGTACTGGGGCGAGAGTTCTGGAGTATTGCCATAACTCGTATAACGGATGCTTTTCGAAGGTTGAGGTAAATGATTTCCGAAGGTTTCTTGGTTATGTGTTGAAGGATGGATACAGCTGGATGTAGGATTTTCTAGTTTTGGGTGAGATATTATGCTGTCCCTGTATCCCCAACACCTGATTGCATAACCGGAAAGTTTTGGGAGTTTCATAGGTGGGAATTCATGTAGCTCTAGTATTTCTTTCCGCACATAGTTGGTTTGTGATTTGGTAATCCTTACCAATTATTTGTTCATATCCGTACCTTGTTGTTTTATTCATCTACCTCTATGTAAGTGGCTTCTCAATTTATGGAAGTGTGATCATTTAATTTGGAATCCATTCGTTCATTCTTGTTCGAATGTTAAGGCTATATGTTGCAATTTCGATCCATTTGATTCAGCTTGAATATATGTCTTTCAAGATGCTAACGAATGTCACCCTCTTCAGGATGGCTCCTCCAACGCGTCAGAATCCAGAACGTCCGCCACCACCTCCACCTCCGGAGGCATGGCATGCTATCATGGCCGCCACCAACGCCAACACGCAGATGCTTATGCAACTCTTGCAAGAGCGCAACCAAGGAAATCAAGGCCATGGCAACAATCAAGCTCAGTTTGCTACCCTCAACCAGTTCCTCACAAACGAGCCGAAGTCCTTCAGTAACTGTGTTGAGGCAACAGACGCTGACGATTGGCTCGTGGATATCTGCAAATATTTTGATTGTAGCAACGCCAGGCCTGAGGACTTTGTCAAGTTTGCTTCATTCCAACTCAAAGACCAAGCTGTTGAGTGGTATCAACAATACAAAGATTCAACAGGAGGTCGTGTGATTACCTGGGATGATTTCGGCCGAGACTTCAAAGCTCACCACATTCCTCAAAGTGTTGCTGAGAGTAAGCTTGAGGAGTTCCGCAATCTGAAGCAAGGTAGCTTGTCTGTTTACCAATACAACATCCTGTTCCAGAGGCTCACTCGCTTCGCCAAACAAGACGTCCCTGACGAGAAGAGCATGATTTATCAATTTAGAGGTGGCCTTAGAGAAGATCTGCAACTAGCTCTCGTGCTTTTTGAGCCGAAAGAGTATGATGAATTCTACAACATGGCACTAAAGCAAGAGGCTGCTCAGATCAAGTGCGATGCTTCCAAGAAGAGAGTCAGGGATGCAACTCCTTCTTCTTCAACTCAAGTGGAAGCTAAGCAGCAAATGTACTGGTTGCCTCCTCCTCCGTTCCGTCAGCCTTATCAAAAGAAGAGTAAAGGTGGCAATGGATCTTCCCACCCACCCAACCCAGGATATCAGAACAAACCGCAGTCTCATGCTCCAAGGTTAAGTGCTCCTTATCACCATCCGCTCTCAGAGGTTACATGCAACAAATGTCAGCAGAAGGGTCACTATGCAAACAAATGCTTCAACCAGAGGCGTCTTCCGCCTCTTCCCCTTGTGAGATCTGCCAGCAATGCAGTGGTCAAGCATAATCCCAAGTTTGCAAAGGTCAACATGATGAACGCAGCTCAGGCAGAGGACTCTTCAGAAGTGATCATGGGTAACCTTCCTGTTAACGATATTCTTGCAAAAGTCCTTTTTGATACTGGTGCATTGCATTCTTTCATTTCAAGACCTTTTGTGGCTATGCATGATTTGGTTACTCAAGCATTGCTGAGACCTCTATCTATTGTTTCTCTGGCCCGACAAATGAACTCTCGAGTATTCGTTCTGGATGTGTCTATCAAGATGGGCAACTATAAGTTTCTGTCTTCTCCTATTGTTCTTGGTGACTCGGATATTGATCTTATTCTCGGAATGGACTAGCTTTCTAAGCACAAGGCTCGGCTTGAGTATGCTGCCAGGCAGATTCAATTGACACACTCGTCTAAGGATGTGATCATCTATGCCACTCGTGATGATACCATTCGACTATTTTCTCTCAATGAGAAGGGCAAGTTGAATGCCATCTCTCAGATTGCAATCGTTTGTGAATATCAAGACGCTTTCTAGAAGAGCTTCCAGGAATGCCTCCTCACCGGCCAGTTGAATTCGTCATCGATATTGTGCCTAGCATGAAACCTGGTTGCAAACGTCCTTACAAGCTTGGACCAGAAGTGTTGAAGGAGTTGAAGAAGCAACTCGATATACAAAAGCGTATGGGTCTGATCCGACCAAGTTCTTCTCCATGGGGTTGTGGTGTTCTTTTTGTCAAGAAGAAGGATGGCACAGACTGACTTTGTGTTGACTACCGTCCATTGAACAAGAAGACCATAAAGAACAAGTACCCACTTCCCAACATCAATGAGCTATTCGAACAACTCAAAGGTGCTCAGGTATTCTCCAAGCTTGACCTCCGCATGGGCTATCATCAGATTCGCATTCGTGAACAAGATATCCCCAAGACAACATTCAGAACAAGCTATGGTTCTCATGAATATACTGTCATGTCTTTCAGCCTTGTCAATGCTCCTCCAACGTTCTCTCGCATGACGAACTTCATCTTCAACCCTTACACAAATGATTTCGTCTTGGTGTATCTCGATGATATTTTGGTCTTTTCCAAGAACAAAGAGGATGATGCCAAGCATTTGAGATTGGTGCTGAACAAACTCAGAGAACATTAGTTCTATGCGAAGTTTTCAAAGTGCGAGTTTTGGCTCGATGGGGTTATCTACCTTGGGCATATCATCTCCGCCAAGGGCATAGCTGTTAATCCCGACAAGGTGTCTGCAATTGTGAATTGGGAACCGCCTCAGAATGTGAAGGAGCTCCGCAATTTCCTTGGGCTTGCAAGCTATTGTCGAAGATTCGTTGAGAATTTCTCTAAGATCGCGAAGCCTCTTTCCAACCACCTCCAGAAGCATGTGAAGTATGTCTGGATGCCTAAATGTGACATTGCCTTCAACACCATGAAAGAGAAGTTAGTCACAGCTCCAGTTCTGACTCCTCCTGATGAATCCAAACCATTCGAGGTTTTCTGTGATGCTTCCCCGCAAGGTCTCGGTGCTGTGTTAATGCAAGAGAAGAAAGTTGTGGCCTATACCTATTTCCAGTTGAAGCCCAATGAAAAGAACTACCCCACTCATGACCTCGAGTTGGCGGTAGTTGTCCATGCTCTTTTAACATGGAGACATCTCTTATTGGGAAGGAAAGTGGACATCTTCACTGATCATAAGCGTCTCAAGTACATCTTCACTCAGCCCAGCCTCAACCTCAGGCAGACTTGTTGGGTCGAAATGATTCAAGAGTATAATCTGAGTATTGAATATACTCCAGGCAAGGCCAATGTCATTGCTGACGCTTTGAGCAGGAAGGCTTACTGCAATAGTTTTATTCTCAAGCCCTTCCAACCAGATCTTTGTGAAGCTTTCCGCAAACTTAATGTCCAAGTTGTTCCTCAAGGATTTCTTGACAACCTCCAAGTCTCTCCTACTTTGGAAGATCAAATTCATGAGGCACAACTTCTTGATGCAATGGTGAAGAAGGTGAATATTGGTATTGCCAAGAGCCAACCCATGTACAAGTGCTATCGCCTTGATGGCAAAGATACTCTATTCTTCGAGGATGGAATTGTTGTTCCTAAAGGTGACCTTAGTAATGTCATTATGAACGAGGATCACAATTCACTCGTATCTATTCATCCTGGAAGTACAAAGATGTACCATGACCTCAAGAAGTCGTATTGGTGGACTCGAATGAAGAGCGAGATTGCTCAGTTCATGAATGGATGTGATGTCTGCAGAAGAGTGAAAGCAGGGCACCAACGACCAGTTTGTCTCCTCCAACCTCTTGCTATTCCAGAATGGAAATTTGACCATATTGAGATGGACTTCGTGACTGGATTTCTCAAGTCCAAGCGTGGCAAGGATGCTATCTTCGTCGTCATCGACAAGCTCACTAAAGTGGCTCATTTTCTTCCTATCAAAGAATCAATCACAGCAGCTCAGTTGGCAGAGCTATATACCTCCAGGATTGTCTCCTTGCACGGCATTCCGCAGTTGATATCTTCAGATCGTGGAAGCATCTTTACTTCTAAGTTCTGGGATTCCTTTCAGAAGGCCATGGCACCAACATTCTCTTCAGCACAACCTTTCATCCTCAAACTAGTGGACAAGTCGAGTGAGTAAATCAAATTCTTGAAGATATGCTCAGGGCTTGTGTCATTTCTTTCGGCATAAAGTGGGAAGATTGTCTTCCATATGCCGAGTTCTCCTACAACAACAGCTTCCAAGCGAGTTCGGGCAAGGCCCCATTCGAGATTCTCTATGGCAGAAAGTGACGTACCCCTCTTAACTAGTTAGAGACTGGTGATCGCCAACTTCTTGGCAATGATTTGATCATAAAGGCTGAAGAAATGTGCAAAGTCATTCGTGAAAATCTCAAAGCCACGCAATCGCGTCAGAAGAGTTACTATGATAGCAAGCATCGTGACTTGGCTTTCGAGGTAGGAGACCATGTCTACCTCCGCGTCTCTCCAATGAAAGGTACTCGTCGCTTTGGTATCAAAGGGAAGCTTGCCCCTAGATATGCGGGGTCCTTTCAAGATCATTGGAAAAAGAGGCGACCTCGCCTATCAACTTGAGCTTCCATCCAACTTTGCAAACGTGCACGACGTGTTTCATGTGTCACAGCTTCCCAAGTGTTTCAAGACTCCTGACCGCACCATCAGCTTCGAAGAGATTGATCTCCAAGAAGACCTGTCTTATCATGAGCATCCCGTTGCTATTCTTGAAGAAACTGAGGGCAAGACTCTCAACAAGTCTATCAAATTCCTGAAAGTGAAGTGGTCACATCATTCCACCCGAGAAGCCACCTGGGAACGTGGGGACCACCTTCATTCCGAATATCCAGAGTTTTTTTAGTCCTAGTACTCGGGACGAGATCCTTTCGTAGTGGTGGATTGTTGTAACACCCCGTATGTAACTTACCATAATTGCACTCCAACTCTTGCCATTTTCGGCTATAAGTTATGATATTCCCTCATGGTTGGGTTTTGTCTTCATTTTGCATTTTGTTCATGTCATGCATCTCATATCATTCCATCATGTGCATCGCATTTGCATACGTGTTCGTCTCATGCATCCGAGCATTTTCCCTGTTGTCCATTTTGCGATCCGGCACTCTTATGTCATACTGCGTCCCCTTTTGTCTCTTTATGTGTGCGGGTGTTAAACATTCTCGGAATGAACCGAGATTTGCCAAGCGTCCTTGGTATGCCACCGGTAGACCGCCTGTCAAGTTTCGTACCATTTGGAGTTCGTTTGATGCTCCAACGGTTAACCGGGGAACCGTAAAGGCCTCATGTGTATTCCACCCCAACACCCCTCCAAAGTGGCCCAAAACCCATCTAAACCCCCTCCATCCTCTCAGCCCTTCGATTACGATCGCGTGGCCGAAAACCGCACTCCATTTGGAATCTCCTAGCTACCTCTACCTATAAATATATGCCCCTCCGAAATTTTCGGGCGAAACCCTACCCTAACCACCCTCTGCGCCACCGGACATGTCCGCCGCCCGCCGGACAACTTCACGCCACCGCCCGCAACCTATGGGCGCATGACACCTGGCATCTCCACCGTGCCCCGCCGCGGCCCGCTCGGGCTCGCCGCCGGCCCCCGTGGCCCAACTCCTCCAAGCCGCCTCGCGTCGCCCGCCTCCGCGCCCGCGCTCACCAGCTCTCTGCTGCCACCTCGCCCGCCGCCGCCTCCTCACCCACCGCTCGTCCCCGGCTTTGCCTCGCCGCCCGGCGCCGCCCTCCGCCGCGCCTAGCGGCGCCCCACACCAGATTCGGCCGGATCCGGTGAGATCCGGCCCGGACCCCGCCTTCTCCGGCCACCACGAGTTCTCCAGCAAAGATTCCAGCCACCTCGACTTCCGTGCTACAGTAGAACCCTAGATCCAGATCTGAATCAGAGGTTGATTTTCATCAAGTCTTTTTCCAGTTCATCCTTTCAAGCTATGTTCATCATGTCATAACTCCGCATCCGTAGCTCCGTTTTGGGCGTGCCATATATCAAAATGTTCATTAGGATGTCCTCTTCATTTTATTCCAATGCAACATGCTTGTTTGAGTCCATCTTGATGCCCAAATTGTTGATGCAAGAGTGCTATAAAATGTTAGTTCCTGATTCTTATCAGTTTATGAGCATTTGTTGTTTTTGCCATGATTAATGTGTGGTTCATATGAACTTGAGCCCTACATGTGTTTTGGGTTATGCCATGCCATCTTTACAGGGGTGTATGCCACGTATTTTTGTGATCAATGTGGTGACTAGCACATGCATGCAAAGTAGCTCTCATGATGTTGCTGATTTCAGGGACTTAAAATTTCACTAAGTCATTTCCCTGCTGTTATTTTAGTTCCATGTATTCATGTTGATACAGAGAGATCCATGCCTCTTTTGAGTATGTTCATTAAGGATGATTTTCACATATGGCTATGTTCTATCCATCCATGTCCCTGTTTGCATTTATGGAGTCCGCTATCATGACTCAATCTTGCTCTACTTTTGCTATAAAATGTTCCTGGCAGATTGTTTGCATGTTAATCAATTTTGCCAAGGTTGTTGTAGTTGATCCATGCATGCTATGAGATGGTTCTTGCCATGGTTAGCTTCTTGATCATGCCTTCTTGCTGGTAGTATGCTTAGTTTGTCATTCAATGCCTTGTGTTGAGTGCATCGAGCTCGCAAACATGCCTACATACTTCTGTTTATGCCATGTCCAGTTTTCTGCTAAGTCTGAATCTGTTAACGAAACTTGCTATGTTTACATGGGTGCCATCATATCTTACAATCCATTTTGGCTTATGGTCAGTAAGGGACTTTTGTTACATGCTTTGAGTAGATTCATGCCATGCCTTGTTTTGCCATGATATGTTACTGTAGCATGTTGTTATCTTGCTCTAAACATTGCTTCCTGATGTTAATTCCTGACATGTTATTTTCACTAAGTCTATGAAGCTGATATCTTTTGCACTTTTGCCATGCTTGTTTGAGCCTGCTATTGTGTGATTTAGCCGTATCTCAGTTATCATATTTTGTCAAGCATCTTGAGTAGATCACTGGCATGTGCTTTTTTGTCATGTTAGAGTGCAGTAGCTTAGTTTCTTGTTGCATTCTAGTTGGCATCGTGCTGTTAATCGCAGAATTGTGCCATTATTGTTTTGTTTGCCATTTGTGAAACCGTGCATCCGATTCCGGAGATCTTTATATCGATTTCGACCGAAATCAACTCATCTTTCCAGCATCGCACTTGGTTTGCCAAGTTGAGGCCTGATTCACTCTTTTCCTTCCGGAACACGCATATGCATTGCATTTTTACATCAGGCATATCATGCCATGTTTTGCATCATGTTGCTTGCCCATTACACCATGGTTGATTGTGTTTCCCTTGTTTGTGTTCTTGACTTGGGTAGAGCCGGGAGATGAGTTCGTGATCAAGGAACCCGTTGAGTACGCTTACGAGGATCAAGCTTACGTCAACTCGTATAACTTTGCAGGCAAGATGCCCATACCCTCGAAATCACTTCTATCTTTGCTTTCTAGTTACTCGCCCTTTTGCTATGTCGCGATACCTATCACTTGCTATATCATGCCTCCCATATTGCCATGCCAAACGTCTAACCCACCTTGTCCTAGCAAACTGTTGTTTGGCTATGTTACCGCTTTTGCTCAGCCCCTCTTATAGCGTTGCTAGTTGCAGGTGAAGGTTGGAGTTTGTTCCTTGTTGGAACATGATTATTGTTGGGATATCATTATTATGTCTTGTTTACTTTAATGCACCTATATACTTGGTAAAGGATGGAAGGCTCGGCCTTATGCCTGGTGTTTTATTCCACTCTTTCCGCCCTAGTTTCCGTTATACCGGTGTTATGTTCCTTGATTTTGCGTTCCTTACATGGTTGGCTTATAATGGGAACCCCTTGACAGTTCGCCTTGAATAGAACTCCTCCAACAAGGCCCAACCTTGGTTTTACCTTTTTCCACCTAAGCCTGTTTCCCTTGGGTTCCGCGGACTCAAGGGTCATCTTTATTTTAAACCCCCGGTCCAGTGCTCCTCTGAGTGTTGGTCCAACTTGTCAGCCGCAGGTGGCCACTAGGGGCAACTCTGGGTAGGCCTACTGCAAGTTTGGACAATCCAGTATGCCCTGAGAAAGAGATATGTGCAGCTCCTATCGGGATTTGTCGGCACATCTGGGTGGCTTTGCTGGTATTGTTTTACCATTGTCGAAATGTCTTGTAACCGGGATTGCGAGTCTGATCGGGTCGTCTTGGGAGAAGGAATACCCTTCGTTGACCATGAGAGCTTGTGATGGGGCTAAGTTGGGACACCCCTGCAGGGTTTTCAACTTTCGAAAGCCGTGCCCGCTGTTATGGGCAGATGGGAATTTGCTAATATCCGGTTTGTAGAAAACCTGACACTTAACTTAAATTAAAATGAATCAACAGCGTGTGTAGCCATGATGGTCTCTTTTCGGCGGAGTCCGGGAAGAGAACACGGTCTCGTGTTATGCTTGAACATAAGTAGTTTTCAGGATCACTTCTTGATCTTTGTAGCTTCTCGACCATGCTTTGCCTTCTCTTCTCGCTCTCATTTGCGTATGTTAGCCACCATATATGCTAGTGCTTGCTGCAGCTCCACCTCACTACCTTTTCCTACCCATAAGCTTAAATAGTCTTGATCGCGAGGGTGTGAGATTGTTGAGTCCCTGTGACTCACAGTTTACTTCCAAAACCAGATGCAGGTGCCGATGATGTCAGTCTAGGGGATGCGACCGAACTCAAGTGGGAGTTCGACGAGGATTCAGGACGTTACTATGTTTCCTTTCAAGACGATCAGTAGTGGAGCCCAGTTGGGGCGATCGGGGATCTTATGCATTTGGGGTTGTCTTTATTTTGGTTCCGTAGTTGGACCTTGATTGTATTCTGGAAGATGTGATGCTATATTTATGTTTTGTGTGAAGTGGCTATTGTAAGCCAACTCTTTACCTCTATCTTATTCAGTACCTGGGATGTGTAAAGATTACCCCTCTTGCGACATGCCTACTATGCGGTTATGCCTCTAAGTCGTGCTCGGACACGTGGGAGATATAGCCGCATCGTGGGTGTTACAAGTTGGTAATCAGAGCCTTCCCCGACTTAGAAGCCCCCTGCTTGATCGAATCGCTGGTGTTGTTGAGTCCAGAAAAATGTTTTGAGTCTTATAGGATTATATATATCGGATAGTAGGATTCTTTTTACTCCTCAGTCCCTTTGTCGCTCTGGTGAAGCTTCCTGACGTAGAGTTTTGACTCTTCTCTTCTCAAAATTTCACTATTTTTTTAGGTTCATGCGGGTATCTTGGAATCGTTCCGATGGTTTTGTGACGAGAACATTGTTCTTGGTGCTTCCTAACATTTAGGGGTTGTGGCAGTGTCCCGAGGAGTTGAGCTCCGAGGTGTTGTCGTCACAATTTTATCATTGCAGTTCTGGAATACCTGAGTTTTGCCGACATCGAAAATCTCCTTTATGCAGTTGTTGGTGAGATAACCTCGACGCCACCCAGTACTGGGGCGGGAGTTCGGGAGTATTGCCATAACTAGTATAACGGATGCTTTTCGAAGGTTGAGGTAAATGATTTCCGAAGGTTTCTTGGTTATGTGTTGAAGGATGGATACAGCTTGATGTAGGATTTGCTAGTTTTGGGTGAGATATTATGCTTCCCCTGTATCCCCAACACCTGATTGCATAACCGGAAAGTTTTGGGAGTTTCATAGGTGGGAATTCATGTAGCTCTAGTATTTCTTTCCGCAGATAGTTGGTTTGTGATTGGGTAATCCTTACCAATTATTTGTTCATATCCATACCTTGTTGTTTTATTCATCTACCTCTATGTAAGTGGCTTCTCAATTTATGGAAGTGTGATCATTTAATTTGGAATCCATTCGTTCATTCTTGTTCAAATGTTAAGGCTATATGTTGCAATTTCGATCCATTTGATTTAGCTTGAATATATGTCTTTCAAGATGCTAATGGATGTCACCCTCTTCAGGATGGCTCCTCCAACGCGTCAGAATCCAGAACCTCCGCCACCACCTCCACCTCCGGAGGCATGGCAAGCTATCATGGCCGCCACCAATGGCAACACGCAGATGCTTATCCAACACTTGCAAGAGCGCAACCAAGGAAATCAACGCCATGGCAACAATCAAGCTCAGTTTGCTACCCTCAACCAGTTCCTCGCAAACCAGCCGAAGTCCTTCAGTAACTGTGTCGAGGCCACAGACACTGATGATTGGCTCATGGATATCTGCAAACATTTTGAGTGTAGCAACGTCAGGCCTGAGGACTTTGTCAAGTTTGCTTCGTTCCAACTCAAAGACCAAGCTGCTGAGTGGTATCAACAATACAAAGATTCCATAGGAGGTCGTGTGATTACCTGGGATGGTTTCCGCCGAGACTTCAAAGCTCACCACATTCCTCAAAGTGTTGCTGAGAGTAAGCGTGAGTAGTTCCGCAATCTGAAGCAAGGCAGCTTGTCTATTTACCAATACAACATCCTGTTTTAGAGGCTCGCTCGCTTCACCAAACAAGACGTCCCTGACGAGAAGAGCATGGTTTATCAATTCAGAGGTGGCCTCAGAGATGATCTGCAACTAGCTCTTATGCTTTTTGAGCCGAAAGAGTATGATGCATTCTACAACATGGCACTAAAGCAAGAGGCTGCTCAGATCAAGTGCGATGCTTCCAAGAAGAGAGTCAGGGATGCCACCCCTTCTTCTTCAAATCAAGTGGCAGCTAAGCAGCAAAAGTACTGGTTGCCTCCTCCTCCTCCGTTCCATCAGCCTTATCAGCAAAAGAGTAAAGGTGGCAATGGATCTTCCCACCCACCCAACCCATGCTATCAGAACAAACCTCAGTCTCATGCTCCAAGGTCAAGTGCTCCTTATCACCGTCCGCTCTCAGAGGTTATGTGCAACAAGTGTCAGCGGAAGGGTCACTATGCAAACAAATGCTTCAACCAGATGCGTCTTCCGCCTCCTCCCCCTGTGAGATCTGCCAGCAATGCAGTTGTCAAGCATAATCCCAAGTTTACAAAGGTCAACATGATGAACGCAGCTCAGGCAGAGGACTCTTCAGAAGTGATCATGGGTAACCTTTCCTGTTAACGATATTCCTGCAAAAGTCCTTTTTGATACTGGTGCATCGCATTCTTTCATTTCAAGACCTTTTGTGGCTATGCATGATTTGCTTACTCAAGTATTGTCGAGACCTCTGTCTATTGTTTCTCCGGCCCGACAATTGACTTCTCAAGTATTCGTTCCGGATGTGTCTATCAAGATGGGCGACTATAAGTTTCTGTCTTCTCCTATTGTTCTTGGTGACTCGGATATTGATCATATTCTCAGAATGGACTGGCTTTCTAAGAACAAGGCTCGGCTTGAGTGTGCTGCCAGGCAGATTCAATTGACAAAGTCATCTGAGGATGGGATCATCTATGCCACTCGTGATGATACAATTCAACTGTTTTCTCTCAATGAGAAGGGCGAGTTGAATGTCATCTCACAGATTCCAGTCGTTTGTGAATATCAAGATGTCTTTCCAAAAGAGCTTGTCGGCGTTCTGGGAACGGGGGTCCCCAGACTTGCCTGCCTGCGGCCTGCGGCGTGGCTCAAAGGGGGGCCCAGCACGGCCCATCTTCATCAACACAGACCCAAGACCCTCGCGAGGGGCCAAGCCTCGCAGGTCGGACAACATGGAACTTCCTCAGGCACGGCTTCACCAGGCTGGCTCGCGAGGAGGAAGAGAGATCAAGGCGGGGTACCTCACGAGGTGCCCATGACGCAAGCCATGACGACCAAGGGCGCCAGGCGGGTGCCAGCCCGCGCAGTGTCCTCCTTTCCCCTTTGGTGCAAAGGGGGCAAGCGCAGCAGCGGGGTACCGAGGCATCAGGCAAAGGTTGCCATTTCGGTGCAACAAGACCAAGACCAGGAGGACTGCAAGACGGAGGTCATCGTGGAGCCCAAGACGGCGTCACCACCAGAGCTTTGTGCAGGCGAGGACCAACTTTAGTCAGGATAAGTGTACCAGATGTTCCCCTTCAAAATGGCCAATTGTTGGCGCCCTTCCCGCTCAATATTTGGGAAGAGGCCCAGGGCCATTGCCTATAAATAGGACCAGTCACCCATAGGGAGGGGATTCGAGATCGAGTATCGAGGATCAAGGATCGGATCAAAATCAGAGGGAGAAGGGTGACTGAACTCCTCCTAGCAGTTCGTCCCCCAGCCAAGAACAGACCCTCGCGAGGCTGTTCTCCCTTGTATTGTTCATCATCGTCAGCCCAAGAGGCAATCCACCACACCACACACTGGAGTAGGGTATTACACCACAACGGTGGCCCGAACCAGTATAAATCCTGTGTTTCTTGTGCTGTTCTTTCCTTAGCTTAGATCTTAGTGAGGCAGAGGGGTGCAGGTAGGTAGGAGGCAAAATCTCCGCGCGCACCCCAGTGTTCGAACCTCAAGGGTCTGCCGGAACCCAAAATCCGACATTTGGCGCGCCAGGTAGGGGTGCGCCGGAATTCGTCTTCCGCCACCCCGTTCTCCTCCGACCATCGCGCCCATGTCTGACGCTTGTTGGGCCCGTGCTGAGCGCCGGGCCGCTCTCGCTTCCCGCGTCGCCCAGACGGCTCCTGTCGGCGGGCGTCCTCGCCGTTCCCCGTCACCTGCCATCAACGCCGCCACCGGCCCGGCGGGGGACGAGCAGCAAGCATCGTCTCAGCATCCGTCAGTGCGGCAAGACGGCCGCACCGCTACTCCCTCGCTCACCCCATCTGGTTCTTCGTCCCGCGCGCTCCGTGCACCCATGGAGGCTCGAGCTGTGCTCATCGCGGCAAACGAGCTCCTGCGCTACCGTCCTGTAAACGACGTATATGAAGAATGGCTCGACCGCGTCGCCGAGCTCGTCCGCGTCGCAGGGGGCTCTCCTGCACCGTCCGTTCCGCTGCACCGTACCCCGCCCCGCGCGGGCAACGAGGCTCCGGCGGCGTCCCGGCCGCCTCCTCCTCAAGAAGGCGCCATGGCTCCAAGGCGCGTGGCCCCTGGGCGGAACCCGCTCCGTCAGGTGCCAGCGCGGCAAGAGCAGAGCTGCCAAGAAGTCCCTTGCCCGCAAGAAGCTGCCCGGGCACTCCCTGCTCCAGCACGTCGCGACCATGCTCCTGCTCCCGCACGCCAAGACCCCGCGCTGCTCCCAGCTGCAGCGCGTGGGGACATGCAAGACAAAGCTCTCCTTCACCCAAGGCCTCCCATGGCCACAGCAGGCTGCCGTGCCTTCACCACTGAGCTACGCAGCGTCGCGTGGCCCGGCAAGTTCAAGCCAGACTGCCTCCTCGTTACGACGGCACGGCCGACCCTGCAGAGTTCCTCCAGCTCTATGAGCTGGGCATCGAAGCTACCAACGGAGACGAGAAGGTCATGGCGAACTGGTTTCCCATGGCGCTCAAGGACGGGGCCCGCACCTGGCTCCTGAACCTGGCTCCAGGAACGATCTCCTCCTGGGACAAGAAGCGCACCCGCTTCATCGCCAATTTCCAAGGTACTCGCGACCGGCCACCCGCAGTGAGCGACATGCGCCGCATCAAGCAACAACCCGGGGAGACCCTGTAGAAGTACATCCAGCGCTTCAACAACGCATGCCTCAAGATTCCCAAGTTGACTGAGGAGGCCATCATCTCAGCCTTCTCCGACGGCGTGCGCGATGTCAAGATGAAGGAGGAGCTGGCGATGCATGAAGACCTGTGCACTTCCTTGGAGCTGTTCAACTTGGCAACCAAGTGCGCCAGGGATGAGGAAGGGCGTCTCTCCCTCCTCGAGCTGCCTGCCGCCGACCCAGAAGAGAAGAAGCCCAAGGCCAAGGATGTGAAGCGCAAGGGGGCTGCCGTGCTCGCGGCAGAACCAGACACCAAGCGGGGCAGAGATCAGCCCGAACCTTCCAAGGGCAGTCGATACTGTGTGTACCACGACCTCCACACCCACAACACCAACGAATGTCAAGAGCTCCGAGCCATGCGAGAAGGAAGCATCGGCCGTCACCCCAACCGCGGTGACCGGGGCTACGGTCGAGGAGGAGGAAGGAACACAGGACGCTGGGAAGACCGTGGCCCGCGCCAAGGGTGGCGCGATAAACCTCGCGAGGATCGCTGGCAAGATCCGCCTCGCGACGGAGACTGGAGGGATCAGCCTCGCGAGGATCGCCCGCAAGGAAACGCAGGCCTCCCTCCGCTGCCGCCGTAGCCAAGGAGAAACGAGGACCGCCACCAGGACGAGGAGGCTGGGGGCTTCCAGGAGCCACACGCGATCGCCTACATCCTGGGCGGGGCTCAAGCCCCAGCCTCTCAACGCATCTTCAAGCAGTTAGCCCGCGAAGTGAATGCAATCCTCCCCAAGCTCGAAGCCACGCGCCCTCTCAGGTGGTCGGCATGCGCCATCACGTTCAGCTCAGCAGATCAGCTCAAGTGTGTGGCTACAGCCGGAGTCCTCCCGATGCTTTGTTCCCCAATCATCAGCAACATGGTGGTCACCAGGACCCTCATCGATGGCGGGGCAGGGCTCAACGTATTGTCCGTGGAAACATTCAACAATCTCCAAGTGCCCTACAGCCAGCTTCAGCCAACCAAGCCTTTCTTCAGAGTCACCGACGGCTCCACGGTCCCGATTGGGCAGGTCCACCTCCCTGTCACCTTTGGGGCACGCGACAACTACCGCACTGAGCTCATCGACTTCGACGTCGCTCACATTCGCCTGCCGTATAACGCCATCCTTGGGTACCCAGCGCTGGCCAAGTTCATGGCCGTAACTCACCACGGCTACAACGTCCTCAAGATGCCAGGAAGTGGCGGAGTCATCATGGTGCCCTGTGAAAAGAAGGACGTGGTGTGTTCCCTGGAGCGAGCCTTTCAGGCCGCGTCACTGGAAGACCCGGATCGTGGAAGCAGGAGGCTTCCCAAGACCGCCCCAAGAAGAAGAAGACATCGTCCGGCCCAGCCCTTCAGGAGGCAGGCCCCTCTGGGCCCGCGCCTGCCCAGGGGGAACCTCCTTCCATCGCATAGGAAAGCGCGCCCGGCGCCCTCCTCAGGCAGGGCTCGGGGGCTCTCCCCTAGAGGGCCACCGACCTGGCTAGGGTCACGAGGGAGGCGCTTGGGCACCACATGGAGGCGTGTTTCGAAGCACGTTTCGCTCAAGAAGGAGTAAGGCAAGGAGAGCCAGACCCTCAGGAGTTCATCGGCAAGGCCATTCAGGAGCTAGAGGAGTCAGGAGTCATGAAAGGCGGCCGCCGCCTACCAGCAATGGCTCCCCATCCAGGCGAGGATCGTGGGCTGCGCGTCTGCATCGACATACCAGGGCTCAATCGAGTCACCTGTCTGGAGCGCCTCTGGCCCTCGCGAGTGGGACGCTGCGGAGGTCCACCCCACAGCTACGTTCGCATGCCTTACGGCTTGCCGAACGCGGCTGCCACGTACCAGCGCCTCATGAGGGGCATCATGGAGGAACAAGAGGCCAGGCGTTCCGCAGCCCTGGCAGAGGTGGAGATGGTCCGCGAGGAGCCACCAGCGCCTCCGGAGCCTCCCGAGGCCCCTAGGCCTGGGGGCTCGTGAGGATCGGCTTCCGCAGCCCACCGAGTCTGCTACACCAACAGTCCTTCGTCCTCAACATCATCAGGTGACATCTTTCAAGTTTCATTTCCAGCTGGGAGCGCCCCAGGGCTGCATTATTCCCAGGCCTCCTGGGTCCGTCCCTGCGGCATGTATCCCTTTTATTTCATGTTGTTAGCTTACTTTGTTGGGGGCGCCCCTCGGGCTGCATCATCCCCAAGTCACTCGGGCTAGACCCAGCGGCATGTATCCCTTTTGCTTTTATTTCCGCTAATGCGTTCGACCCACCATGCTTGATTATTTGATGCCGGTCCATGGCACCTCTTCTTCTCCATGCCGACCACTTGCACGTTAAAGGGGGGGGTACCTGAGAATCGCGACTCAGGGCTCTTACTGGCTCTCCAGCCCTCACCCTCTGGCCTTGTCCACGGCATCGCGACGTGGCATACCAGCGACAGCTGAGACCAGCTCGAGGGCCGGGACCCGAGGACGTAGGGTGCCGGCATCTAACCAAATTTGTAGGGACACATCACAAGATAAGGCCCAGTGCGAGGCGCAACCCGCCTAGAGGTAGGGCCCTGTGAGTCCCGCGCTGGCTCACTGGTGCCCAGATACACCTCGCTAGGCCCTACCGTGCCAGCCGCGTGTCAGGGCGGGGCTGTACACGCCCCGGGTGATCCTCCCAGAGGGGGGCCCCCTCCCACGTACCAGTGGAAGCACCATGCTCCGCGCTGGCTGACGACACTGCCGAGGAGCGGCTATGCCCGTACACATACGGAAGCGCTGTGCTCCGCGCTGGTGATAAACAACTGAGGGTGGCCCCTGGGTCGCATCAACCTCAGGGAGCCCAGAGCTCAGTGTCTAGCCTCATCGTAAGGCCTCCCCTCGGGAGTGCCGCGCGAGGGGGCTGGGCACGGGGGCTGTGCCTGGGTCACGCCTAGATGCACGCCACCCAGCCAGGCCCCCCGGGCCTAGTTCGTCACGCGTCTCTCCCCGAGCGGAGCCAAGGTACGCAGACCATTTGAGCGTCAAGGGGGACTCCTGAGCATCGCGACTCAGGAGCCCAACTGGTCACGTAGCCCCTCACTCCTTAGTTCCGAAAGGCTAACGGCGGTTGAGGTATGCACGCGGCCGGGCTCTGCAGACGTAGAACGGTAGATCCACCCACATCATACCTCCCTACTTGCTGTTCGTGCGCCAAGGGGGACTCCTGAGCATCGCGACTCAGGAGCCTAACTTGTCATGTAGCCCCTCACTCCTTGGTCCCGTCTTGGTTTCCGGTCGGGGCTAATGGCGGCTGAGGTATGCGCGGGGCGGGCTCTGCCGGCGTAGAACATAAGCAAGTAGGAAGGAAAAGCGTAAATCTCAAGGAATTCAAAAGCAAATATTACAGTCCACACTGTTATCTCAATGCCAGACGCAAGTTTAAACGCCTCCCCGAGGCATGATACATGTGTAGGAATTAAAGGCAGGACATGAGCCACAACGGAGTCACTTGTCGGCGGTGGAGCAGCGCGGAGTGGGTTCGCCTCATGGAGCAGTGGGGTCGGCAGCGCCTTGCTTCGGCTTGGTGCTGAAGGCCCGGAACTTCCCAGCCGAGCCTCCGCGCGACCCTTCACGGCCTCGGCAGCGGCAGCGGCACGCTCGCCGCTTACTGGCTCCAGCAGGCTGACGAGGTCGACACCGGGATCGCGAAGGTAGATGTGGGTGAGGACCCGTGTCAGTGCTGCAAAAGATAGGACACGCGCCTCGGCCTCGGCCGTGGGGCCAAGGCCAAGGGCGACATCTTCAAGAGCACGAACCAGGAAGGGAAGCAGCTTGGCGATGCCATCCTCGGCGCCAGCCAGCGGGCTCTCCAGGCCGCTGTCGTAAAGCATCCTCGGCGAGGAGCGAGCCTTCGCCTCCATCTCCGTGAAGGCCACGCGGTCCTCGGCAAGAACTAGGGCCTTGTCGTCTAGCTCAGCCTTCCTCGCCCCCAACTCCTGCTCCAGCGCGCCTAGGCGGTCGCGGCGCCTCCTGAGCTTGACCTCCCTCTCCTTGACGGCCGCCTCGCGAGCCTTCACGCCTTCTTCCTGCTCTTGGCGAAGGCGGACCTCTTTCGCGAGCTGGTCCCGCAGGCCTTGCAGCTCGTCCTCCAGCGCCTTGCAGCGACCACGGACGTCGACCACCTCCTCCAGGGCTGCGTCACGAGCAGCCTTTGCCTCAAGGACGGCCTTCTTCTCCTCATCGCAAGCCGTCGAGGCCTGGACCAGTGCCACCCGAATCGAAGCGTCGGAGCGAACCCATCCTGAAGCCAGCTCCAAGCGCTGGCCACCAAGCGAGGGTCGGCGCCAAGAAGATCCTGCCGCAGCCGGTCCAGCTCAGCAGCGGCACGATCCAGAACGGCAGGAGGAGTCGGAGAGACAGCAGTCGGTGGAGTAGAAGGAGAAGGCGGCAGCGCGGCCACAGCATCCTGAGGCGGAGTCTGCTGCGCCCCAATGGCTGTAGCAGCGGCAGCAGGCAAAGGCACCTCGGGAGTCACTTGGGCCATGGGGGCTGAGCTCGCCCCCGCCGGCTCAGCCAGGCCTCGCGAGGACGACCGGGCAGGAGAAGCCCGTGCGTCGCGGTCACCCTCCTTCGCGGGCAGAGGCACTGCCACAGATGGAACCCAGGAGCTCCCTTCGGCTTCTTTGCTGCGAGCGCCAGCCTATCCAAGAGGTGCGGACGTCAAGCCTCAGAAGCAGAACAAGAAATAAAGACAAGACTCAAGCGATTACGGGTCGTCGCCAGTGAGCTCAAGCGGCCTCCGGCCACATTTGAAGCCCGAAAGCCAGCTAGAAGGGTAAACCTCGGGAAGCTTGGAAGCGGAAGGTGCGTCTGCGGTCTGCCTCGGGGCCGGGGCAGACCCGCGGGAGATTAGCCCGGTCCTGTCCTTCTTCGGGATCGGGGGCAAGCTTCCGCCGTCCTGCTCGTCATCATCCTCGTCGTCATCGCTCGGAGAGAGGCGGAGAATGCAGGACTTGCGCCGGGGGAGGGGAGCCCTTGACTCTCCGTCAGTCGCCTCGGAGTCAGGCCCTTTTTCCCGCTCCCCTCCTTCCTCCTCTTCACTGGAGTCGTCGGAGGGCACATCCACCAATTCCTCGGGAGTTTCCATGGGCACGGGCCCGTCCCCGTTGAAGACGGGCATGGACTCCACTACCTGCTCCCAGTCGTCGCGGAGGAACAAGGGCGTAGGAGCACCCTCTAACCTCGCCACATCGCCCCCGACCAGAGATTGGAGGACCGCAACCAGATCTTCGTCGGCCAAGGCCGCGGGGCTCGGATGGGGCCTCCACATCGGAAGTGAGTACTGCTGAAGCGGAGCCAGCTGGTGCTCTAGGAATTCCCTCAGCAGCGAAGCACCGGTCAGCTTCGCCGCCGCCATGTTGGCCGGCCTCAGATCCGCGTCCATCTTCTCCAACACCAGCTTCGCGCGGGGGTCCGCGAGCTCCGCTCGACCCCAATCGCTGGAGCTCGTGGGTTGCTCCGTGGGCAAGATCAGCCGAGGGTGGATGCGCCCAGCATCCGCCAAGACCCACTTGATCCTGAAGCCCTCAATCCTTTTCCCGGGGTTCGAAATGGCAATGTCACCACCGTACGCGATGAAGCTCGCGCACGCGGAAGCAGGACCGCGAGAGGTCCGAAGGTAGAAGTAGTGGCGCAGCAAGGCCACTGAGGGCTGCACCCCTACATGAGCCTCGCAGTAATAGGCGAAGGTCGCCAGGAGAAGGACGGAGTTGGGGTGGGGATGCAGAGCCTGTAGCTTATAATGGCGGAGGACAGAGAAGAAGAACTCGGAGAAGGGAGGCACCAGGCCAGCAGCAATGGCGCTTACGAAGAACGGATAGAAGGTGCTCGCTTGACCCTCATGGGTGGCGGAGTCGGCCTTGAACACCTTCGCCCCGTCAATGCCCCGCGCCGCTGCCATCCGGCGCAACCGGGCGAGGCTCGCCTCCGACACGTTCGGCGAGTCCAGGGCAGACGAGTACCAAGCTACGGCCAGGGACTGACGAGGCGCCATGGCTTCCTAGGTCACGCGGTTGGAGTGGATCAGGAAATTTTGGAGGAAGGAAGGAGAGGCGCAAGAAAGGGGATCTGAGCAGCAATCGGAGAAAGAAAAAAGCAAAGCCTAGGCGAATGCCGCTCCTTTATCAACTCGCGCGGTTGCTAAAGCGCTCACGTCCAATCAACCGCCATGCGGTGCCCAAGGCCGCAGGATGATAGGGCCCGCGGCGCTTCGCTCTTGCCCTTCCGCCTCCCTGCATGGCCAAGTCCGGGCGCGCCTTGGGCCCGGGGGCTACTATCAGCGTTCTGGGAATGGGGGTCCCTAGACTTGCTTGCCAGCGGCCTGCGGCATGGCTCAAAGGGGGGCCCAGCACGACCCATCTTCATCAACACAGACCCAAGACCCTCGCGAGGGGCCAAGCCTCGCGGGGCGGACGACACGGAGCTTCCTCAGGCACGGCCTCACTAGGCTGGCTTGCGAGGAGGCGGAGAGATCAAGGTGGGGTACCTCACGATGTGCCCGTGACGCAAGCCATGACGACCAAGGGCGCCAGGCGGGCGCCAGCCCGCGTAGTGTCCTCCTTTCCCCTTTGGTGCAAAGGGGGCAAGTGCAGCCACGGGGTACCGAGGCATCAGGAAAAGGTTGCCATTTCAGTGCAACAAGACCAAGATCAGGAGGACTGCAAGACGGAGGTCATCGTGGAGCCCAAGACGGCGTCACCACCAGAGCTTTGTGCAAGCGAGCACCAACTTTAGTTAGGAAGTGTACCAGATGTTCCCCTTTAAAATGGCCAATTGTTGGCGCCCTTCCCGCTCAATATTTGGGAAGAGGCCCAAGGCCATTGCCTATAAATAGGACCAGCCACCCACAGGGAGGGGATTCGAGATCGAGTATCGAGGATTAAGGATCGGATCGAAATCAGAGAGAGAAGGGTGACTGAACTCCTCCTAGCAGTTCGTCCCCAGCCAAGAACAGACCCTCGCGAGGCTGTTCTCCATTGTATTGTTCATCATCATCAGCCCAAGAGGCAATCCACCACACCACACACTGGAGTAGGGTATTACACCACAACGGTGGCCCGAACCAGTATAAATCATGTGTTTCTTGTGCTGTTCTTTCCTTAGCTGAGATCTTAGCGAGGCGGAGGGGTGTAGGTAGGTAGGAGGCGAAATCTCCGCGCGCACCCTAGTGTTCGAACCTCAAGGGTCTGCCGGAACCCGAAATCCGACAGAGCTTCCAGGAATGCATCCTCACCGGCCAGTTCAATTCATCATCGATCTTGAGCCAGGCACGGAACCTGTTTGCAAACGTCCTTACAAGCTTGGACCAGAAGAGTTGAAGGAGCTGAAGAAGCAACTCGATATGCAAGAGCGTATGGGTCTGATCCGACAAAGTTCTTCTCCATGGGGTTGTGGTGTTCTTTTTGTCAAGATGAAGGATGGCACGAACCGTCCTTGTGTCGACTACCGTCCATTGAACAAGAAGACCATAAAGAACAAGTATCCACTTCCCAACATCAACGAGCTATTCGAACAACGCAAATGTGCTCAAGTATTCTCCAAGCTTGACCTCCGTATGGGCTATCATGAGATTCGCATTCATGAACAAGGTATCCCCAAGACAGCATTCAGAACAAGCTATGGTTCTTATGAATATATTGTCATGTCTTTCAGCCTTGTCAATGCTCCTCCAACGTTCTCTCGCATGACGAACTTCATCTTCAACACTTACACAAATGATTTCACCTTGGTGTATCTCGATGATATTTTGGTCTTTTCCAAGAACAAATAGGATCATGCCAAGCATTTGAGATTGGTGCTGGACAAACTCAGAGAACATCAGTTCTATGCGAAGTTTTCAAAGTGCGAGTTTTGGCTCGATGAGGTTCTCTACCTTGGGCATATCATCTCCGCCAAGGGCATAGCTGTTAATCCTGAGAAGGTGTCTGCAATTGTGAATTAGGAACCACCTTAGAATGTGAAGCAGCTACGCAGTTTCCTTGGGCTTGCAAGCTATTATCGAAGATTCGTTGAGAATTTCTCTAAGATTGTAGAGCCTCTTTCCAACCTCCTCCAGAAGCATGTGAAGTATGTCTGGACGCCTGAATGCGATATTGCCTTCAACACCCTGAAAGAGAAGTTAGTCACAACTCCAATTCTGACTCCTCCTGATGAATCCAAACCATTCGAGGTTTTCTGTGATGCTTCCCTGCAAGGTCTCGGTGATGTGTTAATGCAAGAGAAGAAAGTTGTGGCCTATACCTCTTGCCAGTGAAGCCCAATGAAAAGAACTACCTCACTCATGACCTCGAGTTGGCGGCAGTTGTCCATGCTCTTTTAACATGGAGACATCTCTTGTTGGGAAGGAAAGTGGACATCTTCACTGATAATAAGAGTCTCAAGTACATCTTCACTCTGCCCAACCTCAACCACAAGCAAACATGTTGGGTCGAAATGATTCAAGAGTATAATCCGAGTATTGAATATACTCCAGGCAAGGCCAATGTCATTGCTGACACTTTGAGCAGGAAGGCTTACTGCAACAGTTTGATTCTCAAGCCCTTCCAACCAGATCTTTGTAAAGCTTTCCTCAAACATAATCTCCAAGTTGTTCCTCAAGGATTTCTTGCCAACCTCCAAGTCTCTCCTACTTTGGAAGATCAAATTCGTGAGGCACAACTTCTTGATGCAATGGTGAAGAAGGTGAAGATCGGTATTGCCAAGAGCCAACCCAAGTACAAGTGCTATCGCCTTAATGACAAAGATACTCTATTCTTAGAGGATCGAATTGTTGTTCCTAAAGGTGACCTTTGTAAAGTCATTATGAATGAGGCTCACAATTCACACCTATCTGTTCATCCTAGAAGTACAAAGATGTACCATGAGCTGAAGCACTCGTATTGGTGGACTCGAATGAAGCGCGAGATTGCTCAGTTCGTGAATGAATGTGATGTCTGCAGAGGAGTGAAAGCAGAACACCAACGACCAGTTGGTCTCCTCCAACCTCTTGCTATTCTAGAATGGAAGTTTGACCATATTGAGATGGACTTCGTGACTGGATTTCCCAAGTCCAAGCGTGGCAATGATGCTATCTTTGTCGTCATCGACAAGCTCACTAAAGTGGCTCATTTTCTTCCTATCAAAGAGTCAATCATAGCAGCTCAGTTGGCAGAGCTATATACCTCCAGGATTGTCTCCTTGCACGTCATTCCGCAGTTGATATCTTCAGATCATGGAAGCATCTTTACTTCTAAGTTCTGGGATTCCTTTTAGAAGGCCATGGGCACCAACATTCGCTTCAGCACAGCCTTTCATCCTCAAACTAGTGGACAAGTCGAGCGAGTAAATCAAATTCTTGAAGATATGCTCAGGGCTTGTGTCATTTCTTTTGGCATGAAGTGGGAATATTGTCTTCCATATGCCGAGTTCTCCTACAACAACAGCTTCCAAGCGAGTTCGGGCAAGGCCCCATTTGAGATTCTCTATGGCAGAAAGTGCTGTACTCCTCTTAACTGGTCAGAGACTGGTGAACGCCAACTTCTTGGCAATGACTTGATCACAGAGGCTGAAGAAATGTGCAAAGTCATTCATGAAAATCTCAAAGCTGCGCAATCGCGTCAGAAGAGTTACTATGATAGCAAGCATCGTGACTTGGCTTTTGAGATAGGAGACCATGTCTACCTCCGCGTCTCTCCAATGAAAGGTACTCGTCGCTTCGGTGTCAAAGGGAAGCTTGCCCCTAGATACGTTGGCCCTTTCAAGATCATTGGCAAAAGAGGCGACCTCGCCTATCAACTTGAGCTTCCATACAACTTTGCAAACGTGCATGACGTGTTTCACGTGTCATAGCTTCGCAAGTGTTTCAAGACTCCTGACCGCACCATCAACTTCGGAGAGATTGATCTCCAAGAAGACCTGTCTTATCATGAGCATCCCGTTCCTATTCTTGAAGAAAATGAGCGCAAGACTCGCAACAAGTCTATCAAATTCCTGAAAGTGAAGTGGTCACATCATTTGACCGAGAAGTCACCTGGGAACGCGAGGACCACCTTCGTTCCGAATATCCGGAGTTTTTTCAGTCCTAGATCTCGGGACGAGATCCTTTCGTAGTGGTGGAGTGTTGTAACACCCCGTATGTAACTTACCATGATTGTACTCCAACTCTTGCCATTTTCGGCTATAAGTTATGATATTCCCTCATGGTTGGGTTTTGTCTTCGTTTTGGATTTTTTTCGTGTCATGCATCTCATATCATGTCATCATGTGCATCGCATTTGCATACGTGTTTGACTCATGCATCCGAGCATTTTCCCCGTTGTCCGTTTTGCGATCCAGCACTCCTGTGACCTCCGGCGTCCCCTTTTGTCTCTTTTCGTGTGCGGGTGTTAAACATTCTCGGAATGGACTGTGATTGCCAAGCGGCCTTGGTATGCCATCGGTAGACCGCCTGTCAAGTTTCGTACCATTTGGAGTTCGTTTGATACTCCAACGGTTAACCGGGGAACCGTAAAGGCCTCGTGTGTGTTGCAGCCCAACACCCCTCCAAAGTGGCCCAACACGCCCATCTAAACTCCCTCCATCCACTTGGCCGTTCGATCACGATCGCGTGGCCGAAAACCGCACTCCATTTGGACTCTCCTAGCTCCCTCTACCTATAAATATATGCCCCCTCCAAAATTTTTGGGCGAAATCCTACCCTAACCTCCCTCTGCGCCACCAACATGTCCGCTGCCCGCCGGAAAACTTCACGCCGCCGCCCGCAGCCTATGGGTGTGTGACACCTGGCCTCTCCACCGCGCCCTACCACGGACCGCTCGGGCCCGCCGCCGGACCCCGCGGCCCAACTCCTCCCCGCCGCCTCGAGTGGCCCGCCTCTGCACCCGCGCTCGTCCGCTCTCCACCGCCACCTCGTCGGCCGCCGCCTCCTCGCCCACCGCTCGTTGCCGGCTTCGCCTCGCCGCCCGGCGCCTCCCTCCGCCACGCCCAGTGGCACCCCACGCCAGATCTGGCCGGATCCGACGAGATCCGGCCCGGACCCCGCCTTCTCCGGCCACCATGACTTCTCCGGCGAAGATTCCGGCCACCTCGACTTCCGTGCTACAGTAGAACCCTAGATCCAGATCAGAATCGGAGGTTGATTTTCGTCTAAGTCTTTTTCCTGTTCATGTTTTCAAGCTATGTTCATCTTGCCATAACTCCGCATCCGTAGCTCCGTTTAGGGCGTGCCATATATCAAAATGTTCGTTAGAATGTCCTATTCATTTTATTCCATTGCACCAAGCTTGTTTGAGTCTATCTTGATGCCTAAATTGTTGATGCAAGAGTGCTATAAAATGTTAGTTCCTGATTCTTATCAGTTTATGAGCATTTGTTGTTTTTGCCATGATTAATGTGTGCTGCATATGAACTTGAGCCCTACATGTGTTTTGGGTTATGCCATGCCATCTTTACAGGGGTGTATGCTATGTATTTTTGTGATCAATGTCGTGACTAGCACATGCATGCAATGTAGCTCTCGTGATGTTGCTGATTTCAGGGACTTAGAATTTCACTAAGTCATTTCCCTGCTGTTATTTTAATGCCATGTATTCATGTTGCTACAAAGAGCTCCATGCCTCTTTTGAGTATGTTCAGTAATGATGAGTTTGACATATGGTTATGTTCTATCCATCCATGTCCCTCTTTGCATTGATGGAGTCCCCTAGCATGACTCAATCTTGCTCTACTTTTGCTATAAAATGTTCCTGGCAGATTGTTTACGTGTTAATCAATTTTGCCAAGGTTGTTGTAGTTGATCCATGCATGCTATGAGATGGTTCTTGCCATGGTTTGCTTCTTGATCATGTCTTCTTGCTGGTACTATGCATAGTTAGTCATGCAATGCCTTGTGTTGACTGCATCGAGCTCGCAAACCTGCCTACATAATTCTGTTTATGCCATGTCCAGTTTTCTGCTAAGTCTGAATCTGTTAACGAAACTTGTTATGTTTACATGGGTGCCATCATATCTTATAATCCATTTTTACTTATGGTCAGTAAGGGACTTTTGTTACCTTCTTTGAGTAGATTCATGCCATGCCTTGTTTTGCCATGATATGTTCCTGTAGCATGTCCTTATCTTGCTCTAAACATTGCTTCCTGATGGCCTGGCATGTTGTTATTTTCACTAAGTCTGTGAAGCTGATATCTTTTGCACTTTTGACATGCTTGTTTGAGCCTGCTATTTTGTGATTTAGCCGTAGCACAGTGTTCATCTTTTGTCAAGCATCTTGATTAGATCACTGCCATGTGCTTTGTTGTTATGTTAGAGTGCAGTAGCTTAGTTTCTTGTTGCATTCTAGTTGGCATCATGATGTTAATCGCAGAATAGTGCCATTTGCAAACCGTGCATCCAATTCCGGAGATCTTTATATCGATTTCGACCGAAATCAACTCATCTTTCTAGCGGCACACTTGGTTTGCCAAGTTGGGGCCTGATTCAATCTTTACCTTCCGGAGCAAGCATATGCATTGCATTTTTACATCCCTCATATCATGCCATGTTTTGCATCATGTTGCTTGCGCATTGCACCGTGGTTGACTATGTTTCCCTTGTTTGTGTTCTTGCCTTGGGTAGAGCCGGGAGATGAGTTCGTGATCGAGGAACCTGTTGCGTACGCTTACAAGGATCAAACTTACGTCAACTCAGAGAACTTTGCAGGCAAGATGACCATACCCTCGAAATCACTTCTATCTTTGCTTGC
Organism: Triticum urartu; assembly: GCF_056163025.1. Lineage (NCBI taxonomy): Eukaryota > Viridiplantae > Streptophyta > Magnoliopsida > Poales > Poaceae > Triticum > Triticum urartu. The sequence continues at coordinate 354,414,666 of NC_141876.1, read as the reverse complement.
TAGTTGCTCGCTCTTTTGCTATGCCGCGATACCTATTACTTGCTATATCACGCCTCCCATATTGACATGCCAAACCTCTAACCCACCTTGTCCTAGCAAACCGTTGTTTGGCTATGTTACCGCTTTGCTCAGCCCCTCTTATAGCGTTGCAAGTTGTAGGTGAAGATTGGAGTTTGTTCCTTGTTGGAACATGATTATTGTTGGGATATCATTATTATATCTTGCTTACTTTAATGCACCTATATACTTGGTAAAGGGTGGAAGGCTCGGCCTTATGCCTGGTGCTTTGTTCCACTCTTGCCGCCCTAGTTTCCGTTATACCGGTGTTATGTTCCTTGATTTTGCGTTCCTTACACGGTTGGGTTATAATGGGAACCCCTTGACAGTTTGCCTTGAATAAAACTCCTCCAGCAAGGCCCAACCTTGGTTTTACCTTTTTCCACCTAAGCCTTTTTCCCTTGGGTTCCGCGGACTCAAGGGTCATCTTTATTTTAACCCCCCGGTCCAGTGATCCTCTGAGTGTTGGTCCAACTTGTCAGCCGCCGGTGGCCACCAGGGGAAACTCTGGGTAGGCCTACCAGAAGTTTGGACAATCCGGTGTGCCCTGAGAACGAGATATGTGCAGCTCCTATCGGGATTTGTCGGCACATCCGGGTGGCTTTGCTGGTATTGTTTTACCATTGTCGAAATGTCTTGTAACCGGGATTGCGAGTCTGATCAGGTCGTCTTGGGAGAAGGAATGTCCTTCGTTGACTGTGAGAGCTTGTGATGGGGCTAAGTTGGGACACCCCTGTAGGGTTTTGAACTTTCGAAAGACGTGCCCACTGTTATGGGCAGATGGGAATTTTTCAATATCCGGTTTGTAGAAAACCTGACACTCAACTTAAATTAAAATGAATCAACAGCGTGTGTAGCCGTGATGGTCTCTTTTCGGCGGAGTTCGGGAAGAGAACACGGTCTCGTGTTATGCTTGAACGTAAGTAGTTTTCAGGATCACTTCTTGATCTTTGTAGCTTCTCGACGATGCTTTGCCTTCTCTTCTCGCTCTCATTTGCGTATGTTAGCCACCATATATGCTAGTGCTTGCTGCAGCTCCACCTCACTACCTTTTCCTACCCATAAGCTTAAATAGTCTTGATCGCGAGGGTGTGAGATTGGTGAGTCCCTGTGACTCACAGTCTACTTCCAAAACTAGATGGAGGTGCCGATGATGTCAGTCTAGGGGATGCGACCGAACTCAAGTGGGAGTTCGACGAGGATTCAGGACGTTACTATGTTTCCTTTCAAGACGATCAGTAGTGGAGCCCAGTTGGGGCGATCGGGGATCTTATGCATTTGGGGTTGTCTTTATTTTGGTTCCGTAGTCGGACCTTGATTGTATTCTGGATGATGTGATGCTATATTTATGTATTGTGTGAAGTGGCGATTGTAAGCCAACTCTTTATCTCTATCTTATTCAGTACCTGGGATGTGTAAAGATTACCCCTCTTGCGACATGCCTACTATGCGGTTATGCCTCTAAGTCGTGCTCCGACACGTGGGAGATATAGCCGCATCATGGGTGTTACACTCAGGAACTGAGTTCTGTGTTTGTGATCCATGAACAGCTACTACCACACGTTGGGCCCTGAAATATGACCTCGCTCGACTTATTAACCGCCCCTGTCCTCTGTCCAAGAGTTGCACGTAGTTTCTGGTGTTTGTAGTATGTTGGAGGCTGTGCACAGTGCTGATCCGAGGGGATGGGCTGTGATGCGGTAGGCACGTGGCCCGGTGTACTGAGTCGCCCATTTGGTGCCTCGGGAACCCTGAACACATCGTTCGGGGCCGTAAGTGGAAACCTCGGCCGGACTCCCTTCGGACGGAACCTGAATAGGCGATAAACGTGGACTAGGGACTTGTGTGGTTAGTCAGGTCGTGGTCTACACCCACGTCGACTTTTGCTTGAAGTCTGCCGAGCACATGTCGTGTGCAGACGCTAAGTGGTGGAAACATGTGTCAAGAAGTACACCCCTGCAGGGTTATAAATGATATATTCGAATAGCTGTGTCCGTGGTAAAGGACTTTTGGGTTGCCTATACAGTTCATAGACAAGTGAAAGTGGATACTCTAAAATGCGCAAGATAAGCGTGAGTGCTATGGATGGCGTTCTCGTAGGGAGACGGGAGCGGATCCATAGTGGTGTATTGATATGGTGAATATGTGGACTCGTGTGCGCCACCTCAAAAGAGTTACTTGTAGTCGTAGTTCAGGATAGCCACCGAGTCAAAGCTGGCTTGCTATAGTTAAACTCCACCACCCCCTTTGTTGATACTGATGCATATGTAGCTAGATCTGATGTAAGTCTTGCTGGGTACATTTGTACTCACGTTTGCTTAATTTATGTTTTTTTAGAGAGACTTCAGTCTCGCTAGTAGTTCCGCGTGGACTTCGACATTTAGCTTGTTACCTCAGCTACGATCTTGTGCCCTCAGCAGGGTCTTGTAGATAGTCAGGCTTCTCAGCATTTTTCATTTGTAGTTGTCTGTACTCAGACAAGTTAAGCTTTCGTGTGTGCTTATTGCTTGCATGACTTGAATGCTACGTCATCAGACCCATGCTTGTAATTTCTGGCTCCTCGGAGCCTAATGAATAAATACTTTGAGTCGTAGAGTTTTGTTGTGATGCCATGTTGTATTTGCACATATTGAGCATATTGTGTGTACGTTATTGAAATGCTTGGTATGTGTGGGATCCGACAACCTAGTTGTTTATCCTTGGTAGCCTCTCTTACCGGGAAATGTCTCCTAGTGCTTCCACTGAGCCATGGTAGCTTGCTACTGCTCCGGAACACTTTCTCTGGCCGACATGTGTCCTTCTTCGTTCTTGTGTCTGTTCCTTCAGGGAAATGTCACGCGGTGTCTACCAGAGTCTTGTTAGCCTGCTACAGCCTGGATTCTCCGAAGTCCTGTTAGCCTAGCTGCTATAGCCCGGATTCACTCGCTGTTGACCGACATGTTCGTTGCTGGGTCATGTATGCATGTCCCTATAAGTTAGTGCCACTTTGGGTTTACGACTAGTCATGTCGGCCCGGGTTCTCTGTCATATGGATGCTAGCGACGCTATCATATACGTGAGCCAAAAGGCGCAAACGGTCCCGGGCCAGGTAAGGTGACACCCGTGGGAATACCGTGCGTGAGACCGCAAAGTGATATGATGTGTTACATGCTAGATTGGTGTGACTTAGGATCGGGGTCCTGACATTGTTTTTGAAAATTTTAATTTCATTAATTGTTGCACGTGCAATGTTTCGTTGGATTTTTATGTAAGACAAATTTATATTGAAATTGTATTTAACCTGACTAGAAATTTCGGGATAAAAATATTTCGGATCCCATCAAAATGTGGGAAATTTTATTGAATTCTGTTTTGAACATTTGGTTGAAATTATTAATCGCTGTCCTAGCTAGAAAATGGGTTTTACTTTTAACAAACTGTAAATGGGCTGTAGTAAATTCCATTAGAATTCAAAAATGGGTTGTACATTCATACAAATCTCAAATGGGCTATAAATTTTCTTCCACACACTTGTGGGCCTACTAAGTTGACGCGTCACCTCAGAAAAATAAGTTGACGCGTATGCAAGGCTTTATCAACTTATAGTCAATACACGGTTCTAGCAACAGTGGTCGTTGGATGTCCATCCATCGGATGTCGTGCTTCTTCTTCAATCTCGGATATTCTAGCTTCACCCGCCCAAAAAATGATTCCTCCCCCTGACATCTGGGGTGCACCGTTTCGGAGGCTGACCTGTGGGCCTACTAAGTTGACGCGTACCGAGGGCTTTGTCAACTTAGTCAATATAACCGATTCTAGCTACAATGATCGTACAATGTCCATCCAACGGCCGTTGTGCTTCTTCAACCTCTGGTCTTCTTGCTCAAGCCTCCCAAAGTAGCACAGGTCATGCCGCCTGCTCCTGCCTCCCGTCGCCGGCTGTGCTGCCGCGAAGGCCTCTCAGCCCCCTACTACTCCCACCGCTGGCCAGGCCCTGTGGCGACGGCATCCTCACACCGCAGCGAAACAAGTGAACCCTCGTACTCCTCTCCATGTGGCCATCCACTTCCGTGTCTTCCCCGGCTCTACATCGTCCCCTTACTAGGCCTCACCGTCGTCCACCACCTTGGTGCTCTCGGCACGGCGTTGTCAATGTGGTTAACGATCGACTTCCATCGGAAGAGTACTATATGTGGAGACGCTGATAGCTGGGTCCACGGTCGCACCAAGGAAGTGCCTCCTTATTACACGGAAAATAATTATTCCTCCACCTGACAGCAGGGACCCACCGGATGGGCCACCGTATGTCGTGAAAAAAATGTTTCCCCCATGACTGCTGGGACCCACGAGGTACATCTTCGCATGCAAGGAAGTCCGTCCTGATACGTCTCCAACGTATCTATAATTTTTTATTGTTCCATGCTATTATATTATCTGTTTTGGATGTTAATGGGATTATTTATACACTTTTATATTATTTTTGGGACTAACCTACTAACCCAAGGCTCAATGCAAAATGTTGTTTTTTTTGCCTATTTCAGTGTTTCGCAGAAAAGGAATATCAAACGGAATCCAAACGGAATAAAACCTTCGGGAGAGTTATTTTTGGAACAAACGTGATCCAGGGGACTTGGAGTGGATGTCAAGCAACCAACAAGGAGGCCACAAGGTAGGGGCGCACCTACCCCCTAGGCGCGCCCTCCACCCTCGTGGGCCCCTCGTGACTCCACCGACCTACTTCTTCCTCCTATATATACCCATATACCCCAAAACATCCAGGAGCACCACGAAACCCTATTTCCATCGCCGCAACCTTCTGTACCCAAGAGATCCCATCTTGGGGCCTTTTCCGGAGCTCCGCCGGAGGGGAATCAATCATGGAGGGCTTCTACATCAACACCATAGCCTCTCCGATGATGTATGAGTAGTTTACTTCAGACCTTCGGGTCCATAGTTATTAGCTAGATGGCTTCTTCTCTCTCTTTGGGTCTCAATACAATGTTCTCCTCGATCTTCTCAGAGATCTATTCGATGTAACTCTTTTTGCGGTGTGTTTGTCGAGATACGATGAATTGTGGGTTTATGATTAAGTTTATCTATGAACAATATTTGATTCTTCTCTGAAATCTTTTATGTATAATTGGTTATCTTTACAAGTCTCTTCAAATTATCGATTTGGTTTGGCCTACTAGATTGATCTTTCTTGCAATGGGAGAAGTGCTTAGCTTTGGGCTCAATCTTGCGATGTCCTTTCCCAGTGACAGCAGGGGCAGCAAGGCACGTATTGTATTGTTGCCATCGAGGATAAAAAGATGGTGTTTATATCATATTGCTTGAATTTATCCCTCTACATCATGTCATCTTGCCTAATGCATTACTATGTTCTTATGAACTTAATACTTTAGATGCATGCTGGATAGCAGTCGATATGTGGAGTAATAGTAGTAGATGCAAAAACGTTTCGGTCTACTTGTCGCGGACGTGATGCCTATATACATGATCATGCCTACATATTCTCATAATTATGCACTTTTCTATCAATTGCTCGAAAGTAATTTGTTCACCCACCGTAATACTTATGCTATCTTGAGAGAAGCCACTAGTGAAACCTATGGCCCCGGGCCTATCTTTTATCATATAAGTTTCCAATCTATTTTACATTGCAATCTTTACTTTCAATCTATATCATAAAAATATCAAAAATATTTATCTTATTATTATTATCTCTATCAGATCTCACTCTCGTAAGTGACCGTGAAGGGATTGACAACCCCTTTATCGCGTTGGTTGCGAGGTTCTTATTTGTTTGTGTAGGTACGAGGGACTTGCGTGTAGTCTCCTACTGGATTCATACCTTGGTTCTCAAAAACTGAGGGAAATACTTACTCTACTTTGTTGCATCACCCTTTCCTCTTCAAGGGAAAACCAACGCAGTGCTCAAGAGGTAGCAAGAAGGATTTCTGGCACCGTTTCCGGGGATATCTACGCACAAGTCAAGACATACCAAGTACCCATCACAAACTCTTATACCTCGCATTAAATTATTTGGCATTTACCTCTCGTTTTCCTCTATCCCACTTCACCCTTGCTGTTTTATTAGCCCTCCTTTTCCTCTCGCCTCTTTTCTGTTCATCTCTTTTCGCTTGCTTCTTGTGTTGCCATGTGTCTTTATGGATAATTCTCCTATCGTTGTTAGTACTCCCGAACATGAAGTTCTTAATTTTAAACAAAGGGAGGGAGAAAATTTAAAAGATGCTTGGTATAGAATTTGCAATGCTCAGAATAGATCCTCCAGGAAGCTATCAACTTCCGTTCTTCTTCGCAATTTTTAAGTAGGCATCACCCCTTGGAATAGATATATTCTTGATACCATTACTGGAGGGAATTTCTTGGGTAGCCATACTTTTGATTCTTATAATACTATGATAGATTTGTTTGGCCCACCACCTCTCTTGGTTAATGGAACTATTTTAGCTTTGGAACATGTGATGCAAAGACTTGAAATTATCCAAAATAAGGTTGCCTCTGTGGAGTTGATTGAAAATTTGGATAAAAAGATCCACAACCAAATCACTCAATATGGATCTAAGGTTGGAGCTACTCTGAATTTTTTTAAAGAAAAAGAACCTATAGTTAACGAAAGAATAGATCTAGATTCCACAAGAACTGGTAAACTTGAGGATATTATTACTAATTTAGGATCTGCCTTTTCATCCGTTTAAAATACTCCAATCCTCCTACTACCAAGGTTTCCAAATTTATGTATGTTCCTAAAAATAAGGGTGAAACTTCTAGTAAGGAAATTGCGGATCTCAAATCTATAAGTGTTCACCCCAACTTCTTCAATATCATTAAAGAACCTTTTGCTACAAATGAATTTCTTGATTTCTTGCCTAGGAGTTTGATAATTAATAAAAAGAAGGAAACTCCCAAGGGTTATAAGTGTTCTATTGAATAATTGCATACCAAAGATGATAATACCTAGATCTATTCTTGCTTTTATGCCTAGCTAGGGGCGTTAAACGATAGCGCTTGTTGGGAGGCAACCCAATTTTATTTTATTTTTCTTGCTTTTTGGTTCTGTTTAGTAATAAATAATTCATCTAGACCCTATTTATATGTGGTTTTATGCTTTTAGTTAGTGTTTGTGCCAAGTAGAACCTTTGGGAAGACATGGGGAAAGTCTTTGCGATCTTGCTGTAAAAAACAGAAAGTTTAGCGCTCACGAGATTTGCTACCATTTTTTTACTGGAGAGTGAGATCTTTTTGCTGATGATTAATAGATAAATTCCTCACGTCCAGAAATTTATTTTAGAATTTTTGGGGTTACAGAAGTATTCGAAACATACAAATTACTACATACTGTTCTGTTTTTGACATATTCTGTTTTTGGTGTGTTGTTTCCTTATTTTGATGAATCTATGGCTAGTATCGGAGGTTATGAACCATAGAGAAGTTGGAATATAGGAGGTTTAACACCAATATAAATAAAGAATGAGTTCATTACAGTACCTTAAGTGGTGGTTTGTTTTCTTATACTAACGGAGCTCATGATATTTTTTGTTTAAGTTTTGTGTTGTGAAGTTTTCAAGTTTTGGGTAAAGATTTGATGGATTATGGAACAAGGAGTGGCAAGATCCTAAGCTTGTGGATGCCCAAGGCACCCCAAGGTAAAATCCATGGACAACCAAAAGCCTAAGCTTGGGGATGCCCCGGATGGCATCCCCTCTTTCGTCTTCTTCTATCGGTAACTTTACTTGAGGCTATATTTTTATTCACCACATGATATGTGTTTTCCTTGAAGCGTCTTGTATGATTTGAGTCTTTTATTTCTAGTTTACCACAATCAAACTAGCTGTACACACCTTTTGGTAGAGACACACATGAATTGAAATTTATTATAATACTCTATGTGCTTCACTTATATCTTTTGAGCTAGATAATTTTGCTCTAGTGCTTCACTTATATCTTTTAGAGCACGGTGGTGGTTTTATTTTATAGAAATTATTGATATCTCATGTTTAACTTATATTATTTTGAGAGTCCTTTAGAATGGAATGGTAATTTTCTTTGGTTATGTAACTAGTCCTAATATGATAGGCATCCAAGATGGGTATAATAAAAACTATCATAGAAAGTGCATTGAATACTATGAGAAGTTTGATACTTGATAATTGTTTTGAGATATAAGGTGGTGATATTAGAGTGTGCTAGTTGAGTAATTGTGAATTTGAGAAATACTTGTGTTGAAGATTGCAAGTCCCGTAGCATGCATGTATGGTAACCGTTGTGTAACAAATTTGAAACATGAGGTCTTCTTTGATTGTCTACCTTATGAGTGGCGGTCGGGGACGAGCGATAGTGTTTTCTGTAACACCCCGGATATGATTTTCCAAATATGTAATCCAACTCTTGCCGTTTCCGGCGTTAAGTTATTTTATTTTCTCGGGTTCGGGTTTTGTCTCCGTGTGTTGTTATCGTTGTCATGCATCTCATATCATATCATCATGTGCATTACATTTGCATACATGTTCATCTCATGCATTCGAGCTTTTTCCCCGTTGTCCATTTTGCATTCCGGCGCTCCGTTCTCCTTCGGTGGTCATTTCTACCTATCTTTCGTGTGTGGGGATTAAACATTTCTGGATTGGACCGAGACTTGCCAAGCGGCCTTGGTTTACTACCGGTAGACCGCCTGTCAAGTTTCGTACCATTTGGACTTCGTTTGATGCTCCAACGGTTAACCGAGGGACCGAAAAGGCCTCGTGTGTGCTGCAGCCCAACACCCCTCCATTTTGGCCCAAAACCCACCAAAAACCTCTCCATCATCTAGAGCGTTCGATCATGATTGCGTGACCAAAAACCGCACCTCATTTGGACACTCCTAGCTCCCTCTATGCCTATATAAAGTCACCCCCGAAAATCTCCTTCTCCTTCCCCCATCCAAACCCTAGATCCATCTCCACCCGCCGCCGCCGGACAAAACCCGCCGGGCCGGACATTGTCCGACCTGCGCTGCCACCGCCACTTGTCGGATCCCGATCGGGTCGCGCCGCCGCCCCACTTCGCCGTTGCCGCCGGCCCGGGAGGCCCAGTAGGGGCCCCCGAGGCCCGTTGTCTCCCGCCGCCGCCCAGGGCCATCTTCCCCGCGGCCGGCCGCCTCACTGGACGTCCCTCCGCCGTCCGCCGCCCTCACCGGCGCGCGCCGCCCCGGCTACCGGTGCCCGCCGCCTTGGCCGCCGCGCCCGCGCCGCCTCGCCTCTCCGGCGTCGCCACCCCGCCGCCTCGGCAAGCTCCGGCGAGCGCCGCCCGTCGCCTCCACCGCCCGCAGCTCCGACCTCGCCCGCCGCCGCCGTCGTCTACAGTAATTCCGGCGGGATCCGCCGCCGCCTTGGGAAGCATGCCAGGCGGATCTAGATCTGAGATTCGTCTCGGGTTGACTTTTTGCCCGAAACCCTAATTATTTGGCTATGTTCATCACATCATAACTTTGCATCCGTAGCTCCGTTTTGGACATATAGCATATCAAAATGTTCGTCTCAGAGAGCACATCATTTCATCTCATTGCATAATTTTCATTTGAGTTCATCTTGATGCCCGAAATGCTGTTAGAAGAATGCTATTTGAGATAATTGTCAGATCTGCTGCTCCATTTAGATATTTGTCATTTTTGCCTTGATTATTGTGTGCATGATATGCCCAGGAGTTCTACATGAGTTTTGTTATATGTTTTTCCATCTATCCAGAGGTGCAACCCATGTATTTTTGTGATGTGTGTGGTGACTAGCACAACCTTGCAAAGTGGTGCTTTCGTTAATGCTGATTTCAGGGACTTAGCATTCCCACTAAGTCCTTGAGCTGTTTATCTCAATATGCGATATGTTCATGTTGTTTCCTAGTGATCCAGGTCTCTTTTGAGGATGATCAGTAAGGATGTTTTGTTAATCTTGTAGTGCTCTATCCATCCATGTCTTTATTTGAAATTATGGAGCATCCTAGCTTGACTCAATCGAGCTCTACGTTTGTCATTTCGTGAATCTGGGCAGATTGTCTACTTGTTAGCGATTTTGCCGAGGATGTTGTAGTTGATCCGTGCATGCTATGTTATTGTTCTTGCCATGTCTAGCTTTTTTTTGTGTATTCTTGATGGGTGTATGCTTAGTTTGTCATGACTTGCTCTGTAGTGAGTGCATCGAGCTCGTAAACATGCCTACTTGATATCTGTTTCAGCATGCTCCAGTTTTCACTAAGTCTGAGAACTGATTATGTTTTTGCCATGTTCACATGCTTGCAAATGTATTTTCTGATCTCTTTTGGCTCAAGGTCACTAAGGGACTTTTGTTAAGCTCTTTTAGTAGCTCCATGCCATGCTTTACTTTTCCATGTTCAGGTCCTGTAGCATATAGTTTTCATGCTCCAAAGTGGGCTACCTGATCTGAAATTCTAGACAAGTGTTGATTTCACTAAGTCTGAAATCTGTTTACCAAATGCATTTTTGCCATGCTTGTTTGAACATGTTAATGGATGAATTGGCCGTAGCTCAGTGCTAGTATTTTGTTAAGAATCATGAATGGATCCCTGCCATGTATTTTGATGCCATGTTTGGGTGCTGTAGCATGTTCATCTTGTTGCATTTAGATGGCTACTTGCTGTAAATCGCAGAACGTGGTCATATTTGAATTGCTTGCCATTCCCAAACCGTAACTCCGATTCCGGCGTTCTTTATATCTTTTCAAGCGATCTCGTCTCATCTTTCCAGTGGCACACTTGGATTTCCAAGTTGAGGCTAGGTTCATGCATTCCATGTAAATCTTGCCTATGCATCGCATATCGCATCCCGCATAGCATACCATCTTTGCATCATATTGTTTGAGCTTTGCACGTGGTTGATTGCGTTCCGTTTGCTTGTTTGTCTTGTTTGGGTAGAGCTGGGAGACGAGTTAGATAACGAGGAGCCCGTTGAGTTTGCTTTTGAGGATCCTGTCAACTCTGACAACTTTGCAGGCAAGATGATCATACCCTCGAAATCACTACTATCTTTGCTTTGCTAGATGCTCGCTCTTTTGCTATGCCTATGCTACGATGCCTACCACTTGCTTATCATACCTCCCAAATTGCCATGTCAAACCTCTAACCCACCATGTCCTAGCAAACCGTTGATTGGCTAGGTTACCGCTTTGCTCAGCCCCTCTTATAGCATTGCTAGTTGCAGGTGAAGATTGGAGACCGCTCCTTGTTGGAACATTATTTACTTGTTGGGATATCATTATATTGCCTTGTTATCTTAATGCATCTATATACTTGGTAAAGGGTGGAAGGCTCGGCCCCTCGCCTAGTGTTTTGTTCCACTCTTGCCGCCCTAGTTTCCGTCATATCGGTGTTATGTTCCCGGATTTTTGCGTTCCTTACGCGGTTGGGTGATAATGGGAACCCCTTGATAGTTCGCCTTGATTAAAGCTTTTCCAGCAATGCCCAACCTTGGTTTTACCATTTTCCAGCTAGCCTCTTTTTCCCTTGGGTTTCCGGAGCCCGAGGGTCATCTTATTTTAAACCCCCCCCCCCCGGGCCAGTGCTCCTCTGAGTGTTGGTCCACCTTGTCAGCCGCCGGTGGCCACCAGGGGCAACTCTGGGCTGGCCTACCGGAAGTTTAGACAATCTGAGTGTGCCCTGAGAACGAGATATGTGCAGCTCCCATCGGATTTGTCGGCACATTCGGGCGGTGTTGCTGGATTGGTTTTAACTTGTCGGAGTGTCTTGTAGAACCGGGATACCGAGTCTGATCGGAATTTCTCGGGAGGAGGTCTATTCCTTCGTTGACCGTGAGAGCTTGTCATGGGCTAAGTTGGGACTCCCCTGCAGGGATTTGAACTTTCGAAAGCCGTGCCCGCGGTTATGGGCAGATGGTAATTTGTTAATGTCCGGTTGTAGACAACTTGAACCTTAACTTAATTAAAATGAATCAACAGTGTGAGTTACCGTGAAGGTCTCTTCTTGGCGGAGTCCGGGAAGTGAACACGGTGTTGGAGTAATGCTTGCCACATGATGTTCTCTAGTTACTCGTTCGCACTTTGCCTCCTCTTCTCGCTCCCTTTTGCGAACAGGATAACCACCATTTATGCTAGTCGCTTGCTGCAGCTCCACATATTTACCTTGCCTTACCTATAAGCTTAAATAGTCTTGATCGCAAGGGTGCGAGATTGTTGAGTCCCTGTGGCTCACAGGTTACTTCCAAACCAGATGCAGGACCTGATGACTCCATTCTAGATGACGCGCTTGAGCTCAAGTGGGAGTTCGACGAGGACTCACACCGTTACTACGTGTCTTTCCCTAATGATTAGTAGTGGTGCCAAGTTGGGGTGATCGGGACCATGTCGCATGTTGGGTTATCTTTTATTTTGGCGCCGTAGTCGGGCCATGAGTGTCTGTTTGATGTAATGGCGAGTGTAAGCCAACTATGTATCTCCCCTTTTATTATCTATACTATATGGGATGTTGTGAAGATTGCCTAACTTGCGACATTGCTTTCAATGCGGTTATGCCTCTAAGTTGTGCCTCGACACGTGGGAGCTATAGCCGCATCGAGGCCTTTACAAGTTGGTATCAGAGCCTTCCCCGACCTTAGGAGCCCCCATTGCTTGATCGGTATTAGCGGCCGAGTTGAGTCCAGAAAAATGTTTTGAGTCATTTAGGAATTATATATCGGAGAGTTTAGGAATTCTTTTTACTCCCCAGTCTCCTCATCGCTCTGGTAAGGCATCCTCACGTAGAGTTTTGACTCTTGTCTTCTCAAATGTCACAAAAAAATTTAGGATCATGCGGGTATCTTGGAATCGTTCCGATGGTTTTGTGACGAGAACATTGTTCTCGGTGCCTCCTGTCTTTAGGGGTTGTGGCAGTGTCCCAGGGAGTTGATCTCCGAGGCGTTGTCGTCACAATTTTATCGTTGCAATTCTGGAATACCTGAGTTTAGTTCGCCGACATAAAAAATCTCTTTTATGTAGTTCGTTGGTGAGATAACCTCGACGCCACCCAGTACTGGGGCGGTAGTTCGGGAGTATCGCCATAACTTGTATAACGGATGCTTTTCGAAGGTTGAGGTAGATGGTTTCCGAAGTTTTTCTCGGTTATGTGTTGAAGGATGGATACAGCTGGATGTAGGATTTGCTAGATTTGGGTGAGATATTATGCTTCCCCTGTATCCCCAACACCTAATTGCATAACCGGAAAGGTTCGGGAGTTTCATAGGTGGGAATTCTTGTAGCTCTAGTTCTTCTTCCACGGATATTTGGTTTAAGATTGGGATTTCTTACCGAGTATTCATTCTTGATCCATACCTTGTTGATTTATTTCTCTACCTAAATTCTAAGTGGCTTCTCAATTTATGGATATGTGACCATTTCAAGTGGAATGCATTCGTTCTTATGTTCGGATGTGAAGACTGTATGTTGCAATTTCAACCCGTTTGATTCAGCTTCATTTTATCTGTCAATGTGCTAATGGTTGTCACCCTCTTCAGGATGGCTCCCGCTAAGAGCACCAATCAGAATCAGAATCAGAATCAGGATCCGCCACCATCTCCTCCTCCTCCAGAGGCATGGCAAGCTGTGATGGCCGCAACCAATGCAAACACATAGTTGATCATGCAAATTCTTCAAGAGTGCAATCAAGCGAACCAAGGCAACCAAGGCAACAATCAGAATCACTTTGCTACACTCAACCAGTTCCTTGCTAACGGGCCAAAGACTTTCAGCAATTGTGTTGAGGCAACTGATGCTGACGATTGGCTCATGGATCTGTGCAAGCATTTCGAGTGCAGTAACGTCAGGCCTGAGGACTTCATCAAGTTCGCTTCCTTCCAACTCAAAGACCAAGCTGCAGAATGGTTCCAGCAGTACAAGGATTCCAGAGGTGACCGTGTGATTACTTGGGATGAATTCCGTCAAGACTTCAAAGCTCATCATATTCCTCAGAGCGTGGTTGAAAGAAAGCGTGAGGAATTCCGCAACCTGAAGCAAGGCTCTTTGTCTGTCTATGACTACAACAAGTTGTTTCAGAAGCTCGCCCGCTTTGCTAAGCAAGATGTCCCTGACGAGAAGAGCATGATATACCAGTTCGTGGTGGTCTCAGAGAAGAAATCCAGCTAGCTCTTGTTCTCTTTGAGCCCTTGAGATACGATGAGTTCTACAACATGGCATTGAAGCAAGAGGCTGCTCAACTGAGGTATGATGCTCCCAAGAAGCGAGTCAGAGATGCTACTCCTTCTTCCTCTACTCAAGTGGCCAAGCAGCAGAAGTATTGGCTTCCTCCTCCTCTGTTCCGTCAGCCGTATCAGCAGAAGAGCAATGGTGGCAGTGGATCTTCCCACCCACCCAACCCTGGCTTTCAGAACAAGACTTCGTCTCAAGCTCCAAGATCAAGTGCTCCGTATCACCGTCCGCTTTCAGAGGACACGTGCAACAAGTGCCAACAGAAGGGTCACTATGCCAACAAATGCTTCAATCAGAGGCATCTCCCTCCTCCTCCTGTGAGATCGGCAAGTACAGTTGTGGTCAAGCATAACCCCAAGTACGCCAAGGTTAACATGGTGAATGCAGCTCAGGCAGAGGACTCGTCAGATGTCATCATGGGTAACCTTCCTGTTAACGATGTTCCTGCAAAAGTTCTTTTTGACACTGGTGTATCGCATTGTTTCATCTCAAGACCTTTTACATCTAAACATGGGTGGTATTCTCAAGTTATGCATAAACCGTTAGCAGTTGTCTCTCCGAGTAGTTGTTTGCTCGCTAACTATGAGGTTCCAGATATTTCTATCTCGATGGGTGATTTCAAGTTTCTGGCTTCTCCAATGATCGTTGGTAACTCGGATATTGATATTATTCTTGGGATGGATTGGCTTTCTAAGCACAAGGCTCAGCTTGATTGTGCAGCCAGGCAGATTCAATTAACTCATTCGTCTGAGGATGTAATTGTCTTTGCCGCTCGGGATAATACAATCCGTCTGTTTTCTCTCAATGAGAAGGGTGAACTTGATGCTATCTCGCAAATTCCAGTCGTTTGCGAATATCAAGACGTCTTTCCAGAAGAGCTTCCAGGAATGCCCCCGCACCGGCCAGTTGAATTCGTCATTGATCTTGAGCCCGGCACGGAACCTGTGTGCAAGCATCCTTACAAGCTCGGACCTGAAGAGTTGAAGGAGCTGAAGAAGCAACTCGATATTCAAGAGAGAATGGGTCTCATCTGACCTAGTTCTTCTCCATGGGGTTGTGGTGTTCTTTTTGTGAAGAAGAAGGATGGAATGGACCGACTTTGTGTTGACTACCGTCCATTGAACAAGAAGACCATCAATAACAAATACCCACTTCCCAACATCAACGAGCTGTTCGAACAACTCAAAGGTGCCCAAGTATTCTCCAAGCTTGATCTCTGTATGGGTTATCATCAGATTCGAATCCGCGAGCAAGATATTCCCAAGACGGCTTTCAGGACAAGCTTTGGTTCATATGAATATACTGTCATGTCTTTTGGCCTCGTCAACGCTCCTCTGACTTTCTCTCGCATGATGAACTTCATCTTCAACGCCTACACCAATGACTTCGTTTTGGTGTATCTCGACGACATTCTGGTCTTTTCGAAGAACAAGGAAGATCATGCCAAGCACTTGCGTTTGGTACTCGATAAGCTCAGGGA
Organism: Triticum urartu; assembly: GCF_056163025.1. Classification (NCBI taxonomy): domain Eukaryota; kingdom Viridiplantae; phylum Streptophyta; class Magnoliopsida; order Poales; family Poaceae; genus Triticum; species Triticum urartu. Next base: position 354,398,943 of record NC_141876.1, on the reverse strand, counting down.
ACACAAGTTCTACGCCAAGTTCTCCAAGTGCGAATTTTGGCTCGATGAGGTTCTTTATCTTGGTCATATCATCTCTGCCAAGGGCATTGCGGTGAATCCTGAGAAGGTGTCTGCAATTGTGAATTGGGAACCACCTCAGAACGTGAAGCAACTCCATAGCTTCCTCGGTCTCGCAAGCTACTGTCGAAGATTCATTGAAAACTTTTCTAAGATCGCGAAGCCACTCTCAAATCTTCTCCAGAAGCACGTCAAGTACGTTTGGTCTCCGGAGTGTGACATTGCTTTCAACACTTTGAAAGAGAAATTGGTCACTGCTCCAGTTCTGACTCCGCCTGATGAATCCAAACCGTACGAGGTCTTTTGCGATGCCTCTCTCCAAGGTCTTGGCGCAGTGTTGATGCAAGAGAAGAAAGTGGTGGCTTATACCTCTCGCCAATTGAAGCCCAATGAGAAGAACTACCCCACTCATGATCTCGAGTTGGCGGCAGTTGTGCATGCTCTTTTGACTTGGAGACATCTCTTATTGGGAAGAAAAGTGGACATCTTCACTGACCACAAGAGTCTCAAGTACATCTTCACTCAGCCTAATCTCAACCTCAGGAAAACTCGATGGGTCGAAATGATTCAAGAGTATAATCTGATTATCGAGTATACTCCAGGCAAGGCCAATGTGATTGCTGACGCTTCGAGCAGGAAGGCTTACTGCAACAGTCTGATTCTCAAGCCTTATCAACCCGAGCTTTGTGAAGCTTTCCGCAAACTTAATCTGCAAGTTGTTCCTCAAGGTTTCCTCTCCAACCTTCAAGTCTCTCCTACCTTGGAAGACCAGATTCGCCAAGCTCAACTTCTTGATGCTATGGTAAAAAAGGTGAAGATTGGGATTGCCAAGAGTCAACCCAAGTACAAGTGCTACCGCCTTGATGACAAGGATACTCTCTTCTTCGAGGATCATATTGTTGTGCCCAAAGGTGACCTTCGTAAAGTAATCATGAACGAGGCTCACAATTCTCTCCTCTCCATCCACCCTGCGAGCACGAAGATGTATCAGGACCTCAAGCGGGCTTATTGGTGGACTCGAATGAAGCGCGAGATTGCTCAATTCGTGAATGAGTGTGATGTCTGCAGAAGAGTGAAGGCAGAACACCAAAGGCCAGTTGGTCTCCTCCAACCTCTTGCCATTCCAGAATGGAAGTTTGACCACATTGAGATGGACTTCGTGACTGGGTTTCCAAAGTCCAAGCGTGGCAATGATGCTATATTCGTGGTCATCGACAAACTCACTAAAGTGGCTCACTTTCTGCCTATCAAAGAGTCAATCACTGCAGCTCAATTGGCGGAGCTCTATACCTCTCGGGTTGTCTCTCTGCACGGTATTCCACAGGTGATCTCTTCAGACCGTGGCAGCATCTTTACCTCCATGTTTTGGGATTCTTTTCAGAAGGCCATGGGCACCAACATCCACTTCAGCACAACTTTCCATCCTCAAACTAGCGGTCAAGTCGAGCGTGTCAACCAGATTCTTGAAGATATGCTCAGGGCTTGTGTGATCTCCTTCGGCATGAAGTGGGAGGATTGTCTTCCTTATGCTGAATTCTCCTACAACAACAGTTTTCAAGCAAGTTCGGGCAAGGCCCCATTTGAAATTCTGTATGGCAGGAAGTGCCGTACCCCTCTCAACTGGTCTGAAACCGGCAAACGTCAACTTCTGGGAAATGACTTAATCACAGAGGCAGAGGAAATGTGCAAAGTCATTCGACATAACCTCAAAGCAGCCCAATCCCGCCAGAAGAGCTACTATGATAGTAAGCACCGTGATTTGGCTTTCGAGATTGGAGATCATGTTTACCTCCGCGTCTCTCCTATGAAAGGTACTCGTCGCTTCGGTATCAAAGGGAAGCTTGCCCCTAGATACATGGGACCTTTCAAGATTGTCAGCAAGAGAGGTGATCTCTCCTATCAACTCGAGCTTCCTTCAAACTTTGCAAATGTGCATGACGTGTTCCATGTCTCTCAGCTACGAAAGTGCTTCAAGACTCCCGACCGCACCGTCAACTTCGAGGACATTGAGCTCCAAGAAGATCTCTCTTATCGTGAGCACCCCGTTGCTATTCTTGAAGAGACTGAACGCAAGACTCGCAATAAGTCAATCAAATTCCTCAAAGTCAAGTGGTCACACCATTCTGACCGTGAAGCTACCAGGGAACGCGAGGATCACCTCCGTTCTGAACACCCGGCGTTCTTTAAGTCCTAGATCTCGGGACGAGATCCTTTTGTAGTGGTGGAGTGTTGTAACACCCCGGATATGATTTTCCTAATATGTAATCCAACTCTTGTCGTTTCCGGCGTTAAGTTATTTTATATTCTCGGGTTCGGGTTTTTGTCTCCGCGTGATGTTATCGTTGTCATGCATCTCATATCATATCATCATGTGCATTGCATTTGCATACATGTTCATCTCATGCATTCGAGCTTTTTCCCGTTGTCCGTTTTGCATTCCGACGCTCCGTTCTCCTCCGGTGGTCATTTCTACCTTTCTTTCGTGTGTGGGGATTAAACATTTCTGGATTGGACCGAGACTTGCCAAGCGGACTTGGTTTACTACCGGTAGACCGCCTGTCAAGTTTCATACCATTTCGACTTCGTTTGATGCTCCAACGGTTAACCGAGGGACCGAAAAGGCCTCGTGTGTGTTACAGCCCAACACCCCTCCATTTTGGCCCAAAACCCACAAAAACCCTCTCCATCATCTAGAGTGTTCGATCACGATTGCGTGGCCGAAAACTGCACCTCATTTGGACACTCCTAGCTCCCTCTATGCCTATATAAAGTCACCCCCGAAAATCTCCTTCTCCTTCCCCGTCCAAACCCTAGATCCATCTCCACCCGCCGCCGCCAGACAAAACCCGCCGGCCCGGACATTATCCGACCCGCACCGCCACCGCCACGTGTCGGATATCGATTGGGTCGCGTTGTCGCCCCACTTCGCCGTTGCCGCCAGCCCGGGAGGCCCAGGAGGGGCCCCCGAGGCCCGTTGTCTCCCGCCGCTGCCCGGGGCCATCTTCCCCGCGGCCGGCCGCCTCACCGGACGTCCCTCCGCCGCCCGCCACCCTCACCGGCGCGCGCCGCCCCGGCTACCAGTGCCCGCCACCTTGGCCGCCGCGCCCGCGCCGCCTCGCCTCTCCGGCGCCGCCACCCCGCCGCCTCAGCGAGCTCCGGCGAGCGCCGCCCGCTGCCTCCACCGCCCGCAGCTCCGACCTCGCCCACCGCCGCCGTCGTCTATAGTAATTCCGGCGGGATCCGCCGCCGCCTCGGGAAGCGTGCCGGCCGGATCTGGATCTAAGATTCGTCTCGGGTTGACTTTTTGCCTGAAACCCTAATTATTTGGCTAGGTTCATGGCATTGTAACTTTGCATCCGTAGCTCCGTTTTGCACATATAGGATATCAAAATGTTCGTCTCAAAGAGCACATCATTTCATCTCATTGCATCATTTTCATTTGAGTTCATCTTGATGCCCAAAATACTGTTAGAAGAATGCTATTTGAGATAATTGTCAGATCTGCTGCTCCATTTAGATATTTGTCATTTTTTCCATGATTATTGTGTGCATGATATGCCCAGGAGTTCTACATGAGTTTTGTTATATGTTTTGCCATCTATCCAGAGGTGCAACCCATGTATTTTTGTGATGTGTGTGGTGACTAGCACAACCTTGCAAAGTGGTGCTTTCGTTAATGCTGATTTCAGGGACTTAGCATTCCCACTAAGTCCTTGAGCTGTTTATCTCAATATGCGATATGTTCATGTTGTTTCCTAGTGATCCAGGTCTCTTTTGAGGATGATCAGTAAGGATGTTTTGTTAATCTTGTAGTGCTCTATCCATCCATGTCTTTATTTGAAATTATGGAGCATCCTAGCTTGAGTCAATCGAGCTCTACGTTTGTCATTTCGTGAATCTGGGCAGATTGTCTACTTGTTAGCGATTTTGCCGAGGATGTTGTAGTTGATCCATGCATGCTATGTTATTGTTCTTGCCATGTCTTGCTTTTATTTTGTGTATTCTTGATGGGTGTATGCTTAGTTTGTCATGACTTTCTCTGTAGTGAGTGCATCGAGCTCGTAAACATGCCTACTTGATATCTGTTTCAGCATGCTCCAGTTTTCACTAAGTCTGAGAACTGATTATGTTTTTGCCATGTTCACATGCTTGCAAATGTATTTTCTGATCCCTTTTGGCTCAAGGTCACTAAGGGACTTTTGTTAAGCTCTTTGAGTAGCTCAATTCCATGCTTTAGTTTGCCATGTTCAGGTCCTGTAGCATATAGTTTTCATGCTCCAAAGTGGGCTACCTGATCTGAAATTCCAAACAAGTGTTGATTTCACAAAGTTTGAAATCTGTTTACCAAATGCATTTTTTCCATGCTTGTTTGAACCTGTTAATAGATGAATTGGCCGTAGCTCAGTGCTAGTATTTTGTTAACGATCATGAATGGATCCCTGCCATGTATTTTGATGCCATGTTTGGGTGCTGTAGGATGTTCATCTTGTTGCATTTAGATGGCTACTTGCTGTAAATCGCAGAACGTGGTCATATTTGAATTGCTTGCCATTCCCAAACTGTAACTCCGATTCCGGCGTTCTTTATATCGTTTTCAAGAGATTTCATCTCATCTTTCGAGTGGCACACTTTGATTTCCAAGTTGAGGCCAGGTTAATGCATTCCTTGTCAAATCTTGCATATGCATCGCATATCGCATCCCGCATAGCATACCATCTTTGCATCATATTGTTTGAGCTTTGCACGTGGTTGATTGCGTTCCATTTGCTTGTTTGTCTTGTTTTGGTAGAGCCGGGAGATGAGTTCGCTAACGAGGAGCCTGTTGAGTTTGATTTCGAGGATCTAGTCAACTCTGATAACTTTGCAGGCAAGATGATCATACCCTCGAAATCACTACTATCTTTGCTTTGCTAGATGCTCGCTCTTTTGCTATGCCTATGCTACGATGCCTACCACTTGCTTATCATGCCTCGCAAACTTCCATGTCAAACCTCTAACCCACCATGTCCTAGCAAACCATTGATTGGCTATGTTACCGCTTTGCTCAGCCCATCTTATAGTGTTGCTAGTTGCAGGTGAAGATTGGACACCGTTCCTTGTTGGAACATTATTTACTTGTTGGGATATCATTATATTGCCTTGTTATCTTAATGCATCTATATACTTGGTAAAGGGTGGAAGGCTCGGCCTTTCGCCTAGTGTTTTGTTCCACTCTTGCCGCCCTTGTTTCCGTCATATCAGTGTTATGTTCCCGGATTTTTGCGTTCCTTACGCGATTGGGTGATAATGGGAACCCCTTGATAGTTCGCCTTGATTAAAGCTTTTCCAGCAATGCCCAACCTTGGTTTTACCATTTGCCACCTAGCCTCTTTTTCCCTTGGGTTTCTGGAGCCCGAGGGTCATCTTATTTTAAACCCCCCCGGGCCAGTGCTCCTCTGAGTGTTGGTCCACCTTGTCAACCGCCGGTGGCCACCAGGGGCAACTCTGGGCTGGCCTACCGGAAGTTTAGACAATCTGAGTGTGCCCTGAGAACGAGATATGTGCAGCTCCTATCCGGATTTGTCGGCACATTCGGGCGGTGTTGCTGGATTGGTTTTAACTTGTCGGAGTGTCTTGTAGAACCGGGATACCGAGTGTGATCGGAATGTCTCGGGAGGAGGTCTATTCCTTCGTTGACCGTGAGAGCTTGTCATGGGCTAAGTTGGGACTCCCCTGCAGGGATTTGAACTTTCGAAAGCCGTGCCCGTAGTTATGGGCAGATGGGAATTTTTTAATGTCCGGTTGTAGACAACTTGAACCTTAACTTAATTAAAATGAATCAACAGTGTGAGTTACCGTGATGGTCTCTTCTCGGCAGAGTCCGGGAAGTGAACACGGTGTTGGAGTAATGCTTGCCGCAGGATGTTCTCTAGTTACTCGTTCGCGCTTTCCTCCTCTTCTCGCTCCCTTTTGCGAACAGGATAGCCACCATTTATGCTAGTCGCTTGCTGCAGCTCCACATATTTACCTTGCCTTACCTATAAGCTTAAATAGTCTTGATTGCAAGGGTGCGAGATTGCTGAGTCCCTGTGGCTCATAGGTTACTTCCAAACCAGATGCAGGACCTGATGACTCCATTCCAGATGACGCGCTTGAGCTCAAGTGGGAGTTCAACGAGGACTCACGCCGTTACTACGTGTCTTTCCCTGATGATCGGTAGTGGTGCCCAGTTGGGGTGATCGGGACCGTGTCGCATGTTGGGTTATCTTTTATTTTGGCGCCGTAGTCGGGCCATGAGTGTTTGTTTGATGTAATGATATTCATGTACTTTGATTGACGTGGCGAGTGTAAGCCAACTATGTATCTCCCCTTTTATTATCTATACTACATGGGATGTTGTGAAGATTGCCTAACTTGCGACATTGCTTTCAATGCGGTTATGCCTCTAAGTCGTGCCTCGACACGTGGGAGCTATAGCCACATCGAGGGCGTTACATTTTCCTACCAATCTATACCCCTAGGAGCATGCGTATAGTGCTTGGTTTTTGATGACTTGTAAATTTTTGCAATAAGTATGTGAGTTCTTCATGACTAATGTTGAGTCCATGGATTATACGCACTCTCACCCTTCCATCATTGCTAGCCTCTTCAGTACCGTGCATTGCCCTTTCTCACCTTGAGAGTTGGTACAAACTTCGCCGGTGCATACAAATCCCGTGATATGATTTCTCTATCACACATAAACCTCCTCATATCTTCCTCAAAACAGCCACCATACCTACCTATTATGGTATTTCCATAGGCATTCCGAGATATATTGCCATGCAACTTTCCACCATTTCATTCATGACACAATTCATCATTGTCATATTGCTTTGCATGATCATGTAGTTGACATCGTATTTGCGGGAAAGGCACCATGCATAATTTATCATACATGTCACTCTTGATTCATTGCCCTTCCCGGTACACCGCCGTAGGCATTCATATAGAGTCATACTTTGTTCTAGTATCGAGTTGTAATCATTGAGTTGTAAATAAATAGAAGTGTGATGATCATCATTAATAGAGCATTGTCCCAAATTAAAAAAAAGAGAAAGGCCAAATAAAAAAAGAAAGGCCCAAAAAAGAAATAAAAGAAATAAAAAGGGGTAATGCTACTATCATTTTTTCCACACTTCTGCTTCAAAGTAGCACCATGATCTTTATGATAGAGAGTCTCTTGTTTTGTCACTTTCATATACTAGTGGGAATTTTTCATTATAGAATTTGGCTTGTATATTCCAAAAATGGGCTTCCTCAATTGCCCTAGGTCTTCGTGAGCAAGCAAGTTGGATGCACACCGACTTAGTTTCTTTTGTTGAGCTTCCATACATTTATAGCTCTAGCACATCCGTTGCATGGCAATCCCTACTCCTTGCATTGTCATCAATTGATGGGATTCTCCCTATCCCGTTGATTAGCCTCGTCGATGTGAGACTTTCTCCTTTTTTGTCTTCTCCACATAACCCCCTACCATTATTCTATTCCACCCATAGTGCTATATCCATGGCTCACGCTCATGTATTGCGTGAAAGTTGAAAAAAGTTTGAGATTACTAAAGTATGAAACAATTGCTTGGCTTGTCATCGGGGTTGTGCAAGATGAGAGCATTCTTGTGTGACGAAAATGGAGCATGACCAAACTATATGATTTTGTAGGGATGAACTTTCTTTTGCCATGTTATTTTGAGAAGACATGATTGCTTATTTAGTATGCTTGAAGTATTATTATTTTTATGTCAATATTAAAATTTTGTCTTGAATATCTCGGATCTGAACATTCATGCCAAAATAAAGAAAATTACATTGAGAATTATGCTAGGTAGCATTCCACATAAAAAATTATGTTTTTATCATTTACCTACTCGAGGACGAGCATGAATTAAGCATGGGGATGCTTGATACGTCTCCAACGTATCTATAATTTTTGATTGTTCCATGCTATTATATTATCTGTTTTGGATGTTAATGGGCTTATTTATACACTTTTATATTATTTTTGGGACTAACCTACTAACCCAAGGCCTAGTGAAAATTGTTGTTTTTTGCCTATTTCAGTGTTTCGCAGAAAAGGAATATCAAACGGAATCCAAACAGAATAAAACCTTCGGGAGAGTTATTTTTGGAACAAAGGTGATCTAGGGGACTTGGAGTGGATGTCAAGCAACCAACAAGGAGGCCACGAGGCAGGGGCGCGCCCTCCACCCTCGTGGGCCCCTCGTGGCTCCACTGACCTACTTCTTCCTCCTATATATACCCATATACCCCAAAAACGTCCAGGAGCACCACGAAACCCTATTTCCACTGCCGCAACCTTCTATACCCAAGAGATCCTATCTTGGGGCCTTTTTTGGAGCTCCACCGGAGGGGAATCAGTCACGGAGGGCTTCTACATCAACACCATAGCCTCTCCGATGTTGTGTGAGTAGTTTACTTCAGACCTTTGGGTCCATAGTTATTGGCTAGATGGCTTATTCTCTCTCTTTGGATCTCAATACAATGTTCTCCTTGATCTTCTTGGAGATCTATTTGATGTAACTCTTTTTGCGGTGTGTTTGTCGAGATCCGATGAATTGTGGGTTTATGATCAAGTTTATCTATGAACAATATTTGATTCTTCTGTGAAATCTTTTATGTATGATTGGTTATCTTTGCAAGTCTCTTCGAATTATCAGTTTGGTTTGGCCTACTAGATTCATCTTTCTTGCAATGGGAGAAGTGCTTAGCTTTGGGTTCAGTCTTGTGGTGTCCTTTCCCAGTGAGAGCAGGAGCAGCAAGGCACGTATTGTATTGTTGCCATCGAGGATAAAAAGATGGGGTTTATATCATATTGCTTGAGTTTATCCCTCTACATCATGTCATCTTGCCTAATGCATTATTCTGTTCTTATGAACTTAATACTCTAGATACATGCTGGATAGCGGTCGATGTGTGGAGTAATAGTAGTAGATGCAGAATCGTTTCGGTCTACTTGTCGTGGACGTGATGCCTATATACATGATCATGCCTAGATATTTTCATAATTATGCACTTTTCTATCGATTGCTTGACAGTAATTTGTTAACCCACCGTAATACTTATGCTATCTTGAGAGAAGCCACTAGTGAAACCTATGGCCCCCGGGTCTATCTTTTATCATATAAGTTTCCAATCTATTTAACTTTGCAATCTTTACTTTCAATCTATATCATAAAAATACCAAAAATATTTATCTTATTATTATTATCTCTATCAGATCTCACTCTCAGAAGTGACCGTGAAGGGATTGAAAACCCCTTTATCGCGTTGGTTGCGAGGTTCTTATTTGTTTGTGTAGGTACGAGGGACTTGCATGTAGTCTCCTACTGGATTCATACCTTGGTTCTCAAAAACTGAGGGAAATACTTACGCTACTTTGCTGCATCACCATTTCCTCTTCAAGGGAAAACTAACGCAATGCTTAAGAGGTAGCACGTCCATATTAGGGGCAAAAAAATGATTCGCCCCCTGACTGCTGGGACCCACCAGCTACATCTTTGCACGCAAGGAAATGTGTCCATATTACGGGCAAAAAAAACGATTCGCCCCCTGACTATTAGGACCCACCAGCTACATCTTCGTATGCAAGGAAGTGCCTGACAGTCTAGACCCACCTGGTCGAAGCGTACGTAGCGTTGTCATTCTGGTCGCGAACGTGTACATACATACTGGTCGATTAGTCTGTCTGCAGGCTACAGCGATGAACCGTGGTCATGCAAGGAAGGGCACGTGTGGTAGTAAAGGCGCGCACATAGCATGTACACGTACGCACAACGGCCAGGGTGCAAGAAAGTAAATACGGCCACATACGTACATATGGGCGGGGTCTCGAACGCCTAATCGCACATACGTACGGCCAGGGCTCGTGTACATGGCTGTGGCTGGGTTAGAAGGGAGAAAATGCGTTGTCGTCATGTTCATGGGGATGCAACTGAATGCATCATGTTCATCGGGAGGCAACGGAATGCGTGTTGTTCATCGGGAGCCAACCGGCTTGGACGGAACAGCTGAGGGAAATGAGGCCTGGCGTACCATAGAACGGAGGAAACGGCCTTGTGTTCGACCGGCCACGGTGGAAACGAGATCCTGTTCATCGAGAGGGGTCTGGCGTACTGCAAAACGGAGGAAACGGACCTACGGTCAAAACACGGTCCTGTTGATCGTGAGGGGTGTGGCATACCGCAAAACTGAGGAAATGGACTTGTGTTGGAGCGCTACAGTTGAAACGGGGGTCCTGTTCATAGGGAGGGGTGTGGCGTACCGCAAAATGGGACTCCACGGGATACTGTTCATCTCCACCGTCTACCTCCTCCAGCCTCCACGGGCTACTGTTCATCCAACGTCGACCTCCTCCAGCCTCCACCAGTGACTTTTCATTAACGGGCTCCTGTTCATCCAGCCTCCACTAGCTACTGTTCAACCAGCCCTCTCCATGGGATTCTGTTCAACCACCCCTCCATGGGCTACTGTTCATCCAGCCCTCCAACGGCTACTGTTCAACCAACCCTCCACGGGGTACTATTCATCCAGCGGCAACGGCCTCTACTACCATGGGTTCTTGTTCATCCAACCCCCACCGGGAACTGTTCATCCAAACCCCCCAACAACACTCACTATTCATCCAGAGGCAGCTTCGATCAGCTTCAGTTAGCAGCAATAGCGAAGGAATCCCTCGATTAGGTTCAATTAACAGTCGTCGATCAATCACTCGGGTTCCGTAACGCGTAGCCTGCAGTGCAATCGCTCGGGTTCAGTTAGAGCCCAACACCTCGCACACACGTGCGTAAGTACGAGAGAAACGCGCATCGCTCAGCCCCCAACCAGCCACCGTAACCAGGAACTCCCTGATATTTTCCTCGCCCTCGCTTCTACCATGGTTTTTTCGTCATCGACGGCCCAAAGAATGTCATGCAACTGCGTCTCCGGCCCGCCCAGGACGAAAAGCCCATTTTCTGTCATGATTTTTTGTCATAGAAGTAGGACCCCACCACATCTATGATGATACCGGGTTTTGTCACAATTATTTTCATAGAAGTGTCATAAATATGAGAGAGAGAAAATTCATTCGGCCCAAAATGTCACGGATGTGTGTTTTTTTGTAGTGTATTGATGGATACTACTTTATCTCCATCACATCTGAAGCATATCACCTACACTAACAAAGGAAAAAGCAAGGTATTGGGTCTAGGTAGGGTTGCGATCTCAAAGGATTGACACATGGACAAAGTCATGCTTGTCGAGTCCTTAGGGTTCAACCTCGTGTCTGTCTTAATGCTTTGTGATTTTGATATGGTTGTTGTATTTTGCAAGTATCATTGTGTTGTGATCATGGAAGCTGACAATTCCAAAGTCTTCGAAGGCTTTAGGAGAGTAGACTTGTATATTGTTGATTTCTCTAGAGGACCACAACCTGCCACATGTCTACTTGCAAAAGCTTCAAAAGGCTGGCTAGGGCATCAACGACTTGGTCATGCTGTCATGAGGAACTTGCACACGCTCGCGAAGAAGAAGCATGTCATTGGCATCGAGGGTGTCAAATTCCTCAAGGATCACCTGTGTGAGCTTGTGAAGCTGGAAAGATGACCAAGGTCAAGCATCCCTCAAAGACCATCATGACTACCACTCGTCCATTTGAGTTGCTTCACAAGGATCTCTTTGGCCCTACTCATTATGACGCATTCACTAATGTTGCATCTTTATATGGCTTTCTCATTGTTGATGACTATTCTCGTTACACATGGGTGCATATCATCACTTACAAAATAGAAGTGCAGGAAGTCTTCAAACAATTTTCCTCGAGGGCTTCAACAAACTTCTGTGTGAAGATCAAGCACATCAGAAGTGACAATGGGACCGAGTTCAAGAACACTGGTCTTGATGACTATCTTGATGAAGTTGGTATTACTCACGAGTTATACGCTCCTTATACTCTCTCAGTAGAATGGCATCATGGAGTGCAAGAACAGGACTATTGTTGAGATGGGTCGCACTATGCTTGATGAATACAAGACGCCTCCTCGCTTCTGGCCTAAGGCAATTGATACGGCGTGACACATCAACAACAAGGTATATCTTCACAAATTCTTCAAAAGACCTCATATGAACTCCTCGTTGACAAGAAACCCAATGTGAGTTATTTCAAAGTCTTCGTTGCTAAATGTTGGATTAGAGATCCTCATCACAATTCTAAATTTGCACCGAAAGCACATGTAGGTTTTATGCTTGGTTACGGAAATGACTCGCACACCTATAGAGTCTTCAACACCTATCACCAAAAGGTTGTTGAAACTTTAAATGTGCGGTTTGATGAGATTAACGGCTCGCAAATAGAGCACCAACCTCCTATGCTAGATGAAATGTCTCATGAGGAATCCATTAAGTTCAAGGCTACTGAGGATGTCATTCCTACCGAAGAATCTGCTGAAGAAGTCATTCCAGAATGTGAAGAACATCATGCTGGTGCACCTGAGGAAAATGGCTCTGAATAAAATTTTGAGCCCAGTCAACGTCGTCAACCCGCTCATCCTCACATCGTAAATGAACTGCAGATTGAGAGAATCATCGACGACATCAAAGCACCAGGTCCTCTCACACGCTCAAAAGCTTCACATTTGTCTAACTTCTATGGGAACTTTGCTTTCGTCCCTATCACATAGCCCACCAAAGTAGATGAGGCATTTCTGGAGCCAGAGTGGATTCAAGCAATGCAAGAGGAATTACATTAATTCGAGCTCAACAATGTCCGGGGACTTGTCAAGCGACCAAACCCACGCAAGCACAATATCATCGACACCAAATGGATCTACTTCAACAAGCAAGATGAAAATGGCCTTGTGGTGAGGAATAAGGCACGGTTAGTAGCTCAAGGCTACACACAGTTTGAAGGAAACTTGAGGCTATTCGCATATTGCTTGCTTATGCTAACCATCATAATATCATCTTATATCAAATGGATGTGAAAAGTGCATTCCTCAATGGTAAGCTTGAGGAAGAAGTACATGTTGCTCAACCCCCAGGTTTTGAAGATCCAAAGCATCCTAACAAAGTCTTCAGACTCAATAAGGCCCTCTATGGCCTCAAGCAGGCCCCTCGGGTGTGGTATGATATTTTGAAGGATTTCCTCATGAAGAAAGGCTTCAAACCCGGTTCACTTGACCCAACTCTTTTCACAAAAACCTATGATGATGAATTATTCATGTGCCAAATATATGTTGATGAAATTATCTTTGGCTGTACTAACCAACGTTACACTAGCGAATTTGCCTATATGATGAGTGAGGAATATCAAATGTCTATGATGGGAGATCTGAAATTCCTCTCAGGTCTTCAAATTCGTCAACAATGCAATGGCATCTTCATATATCAAGAGAAATACCTCTAGGATGTGTTGTGGAAATTCGGCATGCAAGATTGCAAAGGCATCAAAATCCCTATGCCCACAAATGGCCATCTATGCACTGATGAAAATGGTATTGAATTCGATCAAAAGGTATACCGCTCCATGATTGGCTCTTTATTGTAACTTTGTGCATCTAGGCCAGATATTATGCTTAGTGTTTGCATGTGCGCCCATTTTCAGGATACACCGAAGGAATCACACCATAAGGCTGTGAAGCATATTCTTCGATATCTAGCTCACTCCAACACTTGGATTATGGTATCCCAAGGGCTCGGCTTTTGACCTCATTGGATATTCTGACTCTGACTATGCTGGTGATCATGTGGACCGCAAGTCAACATCAGGCACATGCCATTTCCTCGGACAATCCTTAGTATGTTGGTCCTCGAAGAAGCAGAACTGCGTATCACTCTCCACTGCTGAAGCTGAGTATATTGCTGCTGGTTCGTGTTGTGCTCAATTGCTATGGATGAAGCAAACCCTCAAGGACTATGTCATCAATGTGAAGAATGTGCCACTCTACTATGACAATAAGTGTGTCATCAAGATTGTTCATAACCCGGTTCAGCACTCGAAGACAAAGCATATCCAACTTCGTCATCATTTTCTTCGAGATCATGTGTTGAAGGGCGGCATCTCTATCGACCACGCGAAGACTGAAGAACAGCTAGTCGATATCTTCAAAAAGCCCTTGGATGAGAAGATATTTAGCAAGTTGCGGTGTGAGCTAAATATCTTAGAATCTTCGAATGTTCTTTGAAAAGGACACACATCCTAACGCTTATGCAAGATTGATGACTTAGATGTGCAACACACAAAGTAACGTTTTTCTTCAATCAATGAAGACTAACCCTCTAAGTGTGAAGAAATTAACGAAGAATTTGATTCTCAGAGCCCTATGACAATTGTATGCAGCGTCTGTAATCATCATTCTTATACGGTGGGTGACGCCACCAACAAAAGTTGAAAATCTTCAATTTGAGTATTTCTTCAGTTTCGTAATTCCTATGTCTTTCAAATTCTTCAACTTTGCAAACTCTTCACTCTTTCCGACTGTGTTTTTCATTGATATATATATATATATACATACATATATATATATAGTGTTACTATTCATCATCCAGGGTGCAGAATAAGTTATTCTTCACCCGAGGTAATCTTACGATCATTTCATAATTAAATTACGTTTCAAATTCAAATAGTTATATTCCTATTGATTCACTACGTAAAATTTGACATAAAAATAAAAATATAGGTCATAAGACAAGAAAATTTACAGTTTATGTGTATTTTAGACTATGTTTTTACGTTTGTAATTTACATAACATAAATATTTTTTACGGCGATTATATTTTTTCTTACGATCACTTTTTGCGTCTGAAATAAGACAAAACTTACGGAACGCAAATTTATGGTGCATTGATGGTAAAATAGAGGGGGGTGAAGAATAAATATTCCTCACCCAGGGTGACGAATAGCGCGACCCTATATATATATATATATATGATTTTTCAGTCCTCTACATCATTCACTTATTGCTAATTTTTCAAGTTGACTTTTTGCTAAGTGAATGTGATTGGACCCTTCCCCCTCTATGCTAAACTCAACCCAGTCTATTCACAAATTCTTCATGTGCGTTCTTTTTGAAACCCGTCCAAAATCTTCACTCTGTCCTTGTCAGCTGAAGAATTTGAGAACAAAATATCCTTATTTGAATTTTCGGCTTTTGCCACTCAAACTGTTCTACATCCCACGATAAGATTATTCTATTCACTCACGATCTCGCCCGATATACACCTCACTATACGTGGGTGACACATGTCGCTAGGATGAGAAGGGTTAGGGGCACGTTCGTCCAATTTCCTCGGGCGAGCGGTTTTTCACCTCGGCTATAAATACCCCTCACCCTCCTCGGACTAAATTTACCCCTCTTGACCTCACTCCCCTCGCTCGAGCTCTCAGACCTAGTGCCGCCGCTACTTCCATCGTCGCCGGTGAGGAAGAGCTTCACTGCCTCGACCTCGTCGCTGTCGTACTTGTGCCGGCCGCGGAAATCTTCACTCCGCCGCCACCATAGCTGTCTTTCGCCGCCGAGTTAGGGCGTGGAAGATATGAGCGGATGAACTTCCCATATACAACTCCCAGTTCATCGTGTTCTTTATCAAAGGTAAATAAAATCTCTTTTTACTGCCCTTGTTGATTCTGATGGTTTCCAAAAAATCTTCAAAAGGTGTTAATTCTTCAACTTCCACACTTATTAAACACCTCACATGCATCTGTTCTTGATCTATTTCTCTAAGCAACATTTTTCTTCAAGATTCCTCAATTGTGTCGATTTTCAATCTATATAACTCTGGAACCTAAGTCAAAGACCGCTTGGTGAAATTCCTCGAGACACTCCTGGTCAAATTCCTCAAACTTAATTCTTTTGAAAAATTTCTAAGAACACATGTGACCTTTACAAATTCTTTGCACCTATACTATGTTCATAGGTACACATGTCCACTGCTGAATCACTATGTTCTCATCAACTAAACTCATTTGCAGTGTTCCTCGAAGACAAATTGCATACCTCTTTAAAGAATTCTATTGTCCAAATTCCTCAGTTGGAGAAAATGGCTGATGGCAAGAGACCTCGGAAGGGAGGGAAGAGATTGGAAGTAAACACTGCCTTTGAGATCCCGGATGACATCTATGAGGAATATCGCACTCCTGATGAAGACAAACATGGAAAGGAGAACAAGAATCAGTGCAAGGTGCGCATACAGAGGATCGAAAGGAGATGGGCACGGGAATGGAGGGAGTATAGATATGTAACTCCAAAATACATGAAGAAATTCGCCTTACACGCTCCTTGCCTAAGACCTCCATTGGCACCAGGCCAAGAAGCTGATCCCACTAGCCTTAAGCGTGGTGAGGACTATCCAGATGAATGGGACAAACGGCAAGCTAAGTTAGCCAAAATAGCCAAGGAAGCAGTGAGGAAATTTAATGAAGACTTTGTTGCTGCCGCTGCTGAGGCCTCTACTAGCAAGCCTAAGAATCCTATGCCCAAGAAGCCTACGCACAAGCCCAGTTCCTCGACAATGCCCTCATGGCCAAGCTCATCAAAGCCCTCACGGCATATTCCTCAAACAGCTCCAGTTCCCACGGTTGCAAAACCTTCTGCTGCTGCTGCAAAGTCCTTGGCACTTGCGCATCTTGCCTCGTGCCAAAGGACAACTGATATCTGAATTGCTTTAGGAGCATCTACAAGTTCTTCAGCTCCTCCTCAGTCCTCAACAGGCCCATCTCTGCTGAAGAAAAAGGCCACTGCTGGACGAAGCACAAGGCCAAGTCCTCACAAGAAGCAGCTTGCCTTCCAAGTGTCGTCGAGTGGAAATGAAGTTGATGATGAGGAATTAGCTGAAATCATCAGAAACAGACAGCAGAGGGCCGCTAGAGCAAAAGGAAGTAATGTGCCATTGATGCTGGATCCCAAGTTGATCCTAGACTTCATCGACCTATGGCATAAGGACCCCAACACTCCTTTTCCTGAGCTGAACCTCACTCCTGGCCAAAGTCATGTGTTGACTGTAGGGTAATGCAGCAGAAAACAAAAATTTTCCGACCTACGCACCAGCCCAGGACCACTATGGAGACTGCATACATGGTTTGATCTTTTTCGTTACTGACTCGTAGCGCAGTGGGAAGTAGAGTCGATGACGATCGGCGGTGCAGATCCCCGCAGCTAGGATTTACAACCTCCCAACCGCGAGGATGTATACCCTCATCTGCTCCTCAGACAGCCCTCCGGGAGGTGGTCGAATAGCCCCCCGGACAGTGTTGCGGACAGCCCTTTGGGAGGACCTTCAAAACTGGAACAGACACTCGGACAGCCCTTTGGGAGGACCTTCGAAACTCATACGGTTGCACGGACAGCCCTTCGGGAGGCACTCGCGAACTAAGAACGAAACTACAATCTCTCTACAGAGTTGCACACATACGGTGTCATCTATCCGATAGGCTTCGCCGTCCAGAACTAGTTCCTGCCGGAACCCAGACAGCCTTTCGGCTCTATGAAACTATTTCGCGGGGAGGGAGAGAGAAGCTAGATCATTGCATGGCACTTGTATGTGAGAAGAGATGAGGAGAATGGCAGCCCCCTCTCCTCCTTTTATAGGCCAAGGCAAGGGGTGGGGTGGTGGAGGAAATACCAAAACACCCATGCTACATGTCCCACATGAAGGGTGAAATGGTAACTCAAGTGGGGCACCAAGGGGACACCATGGAGGCACCCCCTTGGCCAGCCACAACCTTGCCCCCTCCCATGGGGGGGGGCAACAAGCCACCAACATGTCTCCTAGAAACATGGGTGCTCCCTAGACAAAAAGCCACCAAACATGTAACCCCCGATTCAAGGGATCTTGTCCCCTCGTGCTGAGACAAGATGTTTTCCGCAAAACATTTTTTCTGAAAAATTCCGGAAGGTCCCAGAACATTTCTGGAACCCTCTAAAATTATTCTGGGCATGATCCGAAACATTTCCGGTGTGGTGATTTTTATCAGCGAAAAGCAACAACGGCGGTTACGGTAGCTCCGGAACATTCTCGGTTTTTCTCTCCGAAAATTCCCAAAAGTTCCCAGACCAATTTTGGGGCCCTCTAAGAATTTCCAGGCGAGTGCCGAAACCATTTTGACCTAATAATATATTCTGAAACAACTTTTCGGTTTTACTGAAACTCTTTTGATGTTCTCTCTCCGGAACTCTTCCGTTGTCTCCGAAACTTCTCCGGTGACTTTCTCTCAGACTCCATGTCTAGTATTCAGCAGATAGATGACCCTTAAGCGTGTGACCCTATAGGTTCGGTGAAGTATAGAAATGACCCGGAACCCCATCCGATCAATGATCAACATCAGAGCCGTGGACACCCATATGAACCCCTATGCCCACACGAATGAATATTGGAGTGAACCTCTAGTTGTCGTGTGCTATTCGTCTTGCTTCGTGATATGTTACAAATACCCGAGGTGAGATTTACTTGCATCCCCGTGGATCAACGACTTGTCCACTATGCTAGTTACCTCGTTATCGGTTTTGTTCTCTTTTCTCGTTTCCGTGTTGCGGCATCCCTGTGATCAAATCACACTGTGTCTGGCCAGACGATGATGGATACCATAACACCGAGAGGGCCTGAGAATATCTCTCCATCGTCGGAGGAGCAAATCCCAATCTTGAGCTATCAAGTTACTTGACACACTTTTCCATGAACCCATAAGTTGCCGTAATAGCCACCCATTTATGGATGACGTTTAACAAACCCCAAAGTTCATGAAGCAAGTATGAAGAAACTCGATACTCTCATGGTCTAAGGAATTATGCAAACGTTAACCATCTCTGTGTTATGTACCATTAACTTGTGACGAACGAATATCATACCATAACATCAATCCGGGTTGATTCAACACAAATGTTCTCTTAACATTGTGCCCTCAAAGTTGCTGGCATAGACATGCCCATGACCAGGAAAACAGAATCATCATGCAACACTTGAGCTAGTCTTAGAGGCCAGACTAGGAATACTTCTTACCGTTTTTTATTCCACACGTGCATATGAGTCTTCCTCCGAGTCTCGTGTTATTGCAGACTCGAGAACCATAGCAGTTATAGCATGGAACATAAACATAATTATGAACATGGAGATAAGTAATAGCATTTATTATTGCCTCTATGGCATATCTCCTACATTGACGGCCTTCATTGATGAGTAAAAATGGAAATTTGAACAGGGGAGGAGGTGAAGAAAGCTCAGTACAAGAAAGAGCGCTTTCTGAAGCAAAATGTTTTGAAGCTATCACCTGATGACATTGTTGCTCTGCAATCAGAAATCAAGGATCTCGGTGATGAATTTGACCGATACTATGCTGACTGGCTAGGAGCCAAAGTCAGATTCGTCAAGCTGACCAAGGGATTCACCTCAAATGTTGCAGCCCCAATGTAACATGAAATTCCTCAGGCTGAAGCATCTGCTCAGCCTACTGAAGAACATGGCAGCACCGCTGATGAAAATCAGGCTGCTGAAGAAAATGAGAGCAGCAGGGCTGATGATGAAATTCCAGCCGCTGAAGAAACTGCCAGGATAACCTCTACTATTGCGCCTAAAGAAATTGAAAAAGCTAGGGCAACTACATCAGTTGTGCCTGAAGAAACTGCAACTATTTCCTCTGCTCGTCCTGCTCAGACAAGCATCAACCTTCCTACTGCATCAAAAGTGAAGAAAACCAAAGCTGTGGAGCAAGCAGCTGTGAAGAAAAGGAAAACATCTACTTCCACAGAGTCTTCAGCTCCGAAGAAAGTGAAGACTCTGACAAGCTCCTTTGAAAGTCCTATAGATGATGTTCCCATATAAAGCATGCTATCAAAGGAGATTATTCCCTTTGGCGAGGAATATGTGATTCCAAGTGAATCTCATGACGAAGATACTTCTACTGCTGCGTCAGAGCAGATTGATGAAGAAATTGAAGTGGACAATATCACTTCAACTCCACTGGTATCATCGCCCATGCCTTAGTTCATAGCTGAAGAGGCAGGCGTTGAAGAAATAGATGATGAAGATGAAGATGTGGACATTGGGTGCACAACACCGATTCTGCATGATGACTACTGGGAAAGTCATCACCCCAATTCACCACTGTTCACTCCTCTGCAACAGATTCCTCAGTCCCCTGTCCAGACTGAAGAAATTCATACAAGCTCTGAAGGACATCAAGCTTCACTTGTGTCTATTCCAGAAGAAGTTCCAGCCACTAGCACTAATGAACATGTTGCTGAAGAAATGGAGGCCAAGGCTAGTGAAGAAATTGCCACAAAAATTCCTCGGCCTATGGCTCCAGAGACTATGATTCAGGAGGCTGTGAAGATATGAAATGAAAATATTCAGCCCAAGCCACAGAATCCTCACTCCAAGAAGCAGAAGTTCAAGGCTGATGACTTCTTTACTGAGCACATTTTCTTCACATATTACAATCCATATGACTCTGCAAGACTTAGATGCAAGCGCTGCTGGATGGCGAGTCAAATGAACTTCTATTCCTCGTTGCTATTTGATAAAGACAAGATCTTTGACCATGAGCAAATTCCTCATGTGGATATGGAGTCACTGCCATGCTTCAACCCAATCCTCAGTGTTCTTCATGACGCTGGGCTGCTCAACTTCTGCACCGACATCTACAACTGGAATGAAGAACTCATTCTCCAGTTCTATGCCACGTTGCACATCACTGGCAATGTTGAGGATATGAATTCATGGGTATTCGACTGGATGACAGGAAATACTCACTACAAAGCTCCTGCCTCTGAATTGCTTCATCTCGTCCGAGTCAGTCCTCCCACCAAAGGTGCAAGGCGCCTCTATGATGAACCTGAGCTCTCAAATCAACTGATGCAAGTCTTGATGAAGCCTTTGAAGCTAGTCCAAGCTCCAAGAACCAAATTCCTCATCAAGGAATTGCTTTATGTGCCAAGGACTATATACAAGATATTGACCAAAACCCTCAGTCCAATCAAGGGCCACAACTCTGATGATGAAGAAGTTGTTGGCATCATGAAGAATCTACTTTTCAACATCATACATGGTATTCCTATCAACTACCATGATTTTGTCATGAGGACTTTGGCCAATGTCGCTCTGTCACCATTTGAATTGAAACCTTATGCTCCCTGGATCATGAGATTCATCAGATCAAGGTCTTCAATTCATTATAAGGTTGATTGTCAATGCCATCTCAGCTATTTGCCCCCAATTGAAATTCTCAAATGGACTATTTCCTCAGCTAATGAGAAGGGCAAGGCTGCTATCATTGATGAAGGCACTCGTCCATTGGATGGACAGTTTCGTTAACCTGCATCAAATTCCAACAATGATGACTCTGCCACACATGACACTGCTCATGTTCTGAAAAATTCTTCAAAGCAATATCCTCAAGCCACTGCTCCAAGGGTGATGACTGACCATGAGCTTCTCCTTAGTCTTCATCAGGAAGTGGATCGCAATCACAAGTGGGTCAACCATTAGTTTGGTTCAATTCTTCAGAACATGACAATCACGCAAAACAATGTGAAGAAGAACCACTACTACTTTCATGAAGTTTTTGACCGCACTTGGCTTTATTGTCTCACCTCTACGATGATGAAGATCTCAAGCAGATGGGCTTCAAGCAGGACTTTGACCGGTCTCAGCCACCTTTGAAGAAATTCAAGAAGGTCAAAGTTCCAAACTTGGTGGCCAGCTCATATTCTTCATCGCAGGAGACAGATGAACATGATGACTTCAACAACACCGCAGCATGCCCTACTCCAACGATGACCCCAACAACGTTGGCGCTCCTCCATCGACTTCATGATGATATTCTTCAGGGGTGTTAGTCCTCATTTTCTTCCCTTTTGGTCATTCGATGACAAACGGGGAGAAGTTTGAGTTAGTATTCAAGCGGGTCTAACTTGGTCATTTAATGACAAAGCGAAAGTTGCAACTCTTGTTCTTATGAAATTTTTGGTGGATCGAGTTGTAAACTTAAGTCCGATGGTGGTCTGATACTTTTGCTCTGGATTTCTGCATGCTATTTCCTCATATATGTTAATGCATGCATTCTGAATTTCATCAGACACCATATTTCATCATGCATTTCAAATTCTTCATATCTATGTTAAATGCGTGTATGAATTACAAGATATAGGGGGAGATCTCCATGATTCTACTCTACAATGTGCATTTTCTCTTCAAAGCAAATTCCTCACATATGCACATCTTTAGGGGGGGTTCTTCTATATCTTGAAATCAACTTCCTCAATATCAGAATTTACACTTCATATGTTTATCCCCGTTGAAAACTTAACCTATATTGTCATCAATCACCAAAAAGGGGGAGATTGTAAGTGCATCTAGTGCCCCTTGGTGATTTTGGTGTATTGAAGACTTATAGGTTACGGGACTAATGCGCTTGTGAGTGTGCACATGTCTGTAAGTCTATGAGGAGCTTGATATTTACAGCGAAAGTCGACCCCTAAAAATGAATGTATTCAACTGAAGACTTTGAAAGTAAAGAAATTAGTGTCATCCTGAAAACTTGATATTCATGCGAGGATTATGAAGCGTGAAGACTTTTGTTTTCATAGTTTCATTTTCTCTTTCTTGAGTCATAGGAAACATTGTACTGTTAAAGGGGGTCGAGGTAAAACTAAGGAAAAGTTTCCATGTGATGCTCATCTCAAAATCCTACACCTACCAATACTTTTGAGTGAAGCCATTGGAAATCTCGTATAGTTCAATGAATTTCTTCAGTGACAGAGACAAAGATCTTCTGGTATTTGAGGAATTTGTTCTGACTGGGGAGTTAGGAATTTGCTAGTGTAGATTGCCACAAGTGAGGAACATGATAGCCCTAAGGAAATTGATAGTCAAATTTCCGACCGTTGTTGTGCTATATGCGCCAGTTATCCCAAAATATATACCCACCTAATGGTCATATCATTGAAGGGCATTTATGTCTTATCATGTCGGACTGCTCCCTAGGCTATAAATAGCCGCCCCCTACAACGACTAGCCGGTTGGCTGCTCCGTGAGAAACTGACACTTGTCATTGAGAGCATCCCATCCTCCAAGGACTTTGAGCAAAAATCATCAAGTGAGGAAAACCTAAACCCAAACACCTACAAACCCAAAGTGATTGAGCATCACTGAAGAGATTGTTCCTGTGTGGAATCATTGCTTGTTACCTTTGAGGACTGTGCATCCTCTAGACGGTTAGGCGTCATGGTCTAGAGCATCCAAGAGGAAATTGTGGATCGCCGAGTGGCCGAGTCTGTGAAGGTTTGGGAGTCACCTGAAGACTTACCACGAGTGATTGGGCGAGGTCTGGGTGACCTTAGCTCAAGGAGAATACGGTGAGGACTGTGTGTCCTCAAGTTTAGATACTTGGCCGCTCGAACCAGACGTACAACTATCACAGCAGTTGGAAATGGTCTACTAAATCACTGTCTTCACGAAGCTACAGGTTCTATTTCCTCAACTCTTCCATTTCCTCATTCATATGCTGAAGTACTTGATCGTTACTGTTTGAAGACTTTGACTGAAGACTTTCTCAACTTCCTCAATCCTATTTCTTCAGTCACTTTGTCTTCAGCCTGCTATGTTGTATTTACGCTAATTGTACTATGTGCTTATTTTCATTTCATCATGATGACTGTGCTACTGCTCCATTATGCTTGCATCTGAGTACTTATTCCACTACTAGTCATTCGTGACTTAGGAATTTCCTCACCCTAAAATTCCTCGATGATGAATTTGTAAAAATTGCCTATTCACCCCCCCTCTAGTTGATATAACGCTCTTTCATGGCTGAAAACATGGGTGCTGTTTAAGCTTATTTATGCAAACAAGAGCAAAAGAGTTCGTAAAAGTTTTTCTTTTGCACTTTTAGTTTGTCAACTGAATTGCTTGAGGACAAGCAAAGGTATAAGCTTGGGGGAGTTGATACGTTTCCATTGTATCTACTTTTCCTAAAGCTTTTCCTGTTGTTTTGGACTCTAATTTTGCATGATTTGAATGAAACTAACCTAGACTGACGCTGTTTTTCAACAGAACTACCATGGTGTTTTTTTGTGCAGAAATAAAAGTTCTCGGATTGGAAGGAAACTTTGCGAGGAATATTTATACGAATGAAGATAATTTCTAGAGCCAAGAACCACCGAAGGGGGGCACCCGGGTGGGCACAACCCACCAGGGCACGCCACGCCCTCCAGACGCGCCCAGGTGGGTTGTCCCCACCTGGCGGCCCCACACACCCTGAAACCGATGCTATAAAATCCTATATTTCTAGAAAAAATCAGGCATGAAGAATTATCGCGTTTCACGAGACAGAGCTGTTGTAACCTCCTGTTCTTCATCGGGAGATTAGATCTGGAGTCTGTTTGGGGCTCCGGAGAGGGGGATCTTCAATCTTCGTCATCACCAACCCTCCTCCATCGCCAATTCCATGATTCTCTCCCCTGGGAGTGAGTAATTCCTTCGAAGGCTCGCTGGTCGGTGAAGAGTTGAATGAGATTCTTGATGTAATCGAGTTAGCTTTGTTAGGGCTTGATCCCTAGTATCCACTATGTTCTGAGATTGATGTTGCTATGACTTTTCCTTGCTTAATGCTTATCACTTTGGGCCCGGGTGCCATGATTTCAGATCTGAACCGTTTATGTTATCACCATTATATCTATGTTCTAGATTCGATCTTTCAAGTTATAGTCACCTACCACGTGTTATGATCCGGCAACCTCGGAGTGACAATAGTCTGGACACTTCTCGGTGATGACCGTAGTTTGAGGAGTTCATGTATTCACCATGTGTTAATGCTTTGTTCCGGTTCTCTACTAAAACGAGGCCTTAATATCCCTTAGTTTCCAATAGGACCCTGCTGCCACGGGAGGTTAGGACAAAAGATGTTATGCAAGTTCTTTCCATAAGCACGTATGACTATTATGGAATACATGCCTACATTATATTTATGAACTAGAGCTAGTGTCATATCGCCCTAGGTTATGACTGTTATATGATGAATACCATCCAACAAATCGTCGATCCAATGCCTATGATTTTCCTACATATTGATCTTGCTAAGTTACTACTGCTGCTGTCACTATCGTCATTGCTACAACACTATTACTATCACTATTACCGTTACTGTAGCTACTACCATTACAATCAAATATATCATATTACTGTGCTACTGGTCACTTTGTTGCAGATAATTAATCTCCAGTTGTGGCTTAATTGACAACTCAAGTGCTAATACTTGCAAATATTCTTTGGCTCCCCTTGTGTTGAATCTATAAATTTTGGTCGAATACTCTACCATTGAAAACTATTGTGATCCCCTAGACTTGTGGGTTGTCAGCATGGTCCACCGAATCTTTGGCTTCTAAGAAGGAAACCCACTTGACAAGCTGGTAGTAGAATTCGGCATTGCACACGCGTGCATGCCCGTTAGCCTCTAGGGCTATTTGTCGAGCATCGGCTTCCACGTAGTCACCCCAGTTGCGGATGCTCTGGTCGCAACTCAGAGCGGCAGTGCGCTGCTCCTCTGCCAAGTAGTCGTGATCCAACAAGTCATCATATTCCGCATTTCCATCTAAAGATCGATAGAATGGCTCCTCCCTCAATCTACCTTCCCATGAGAACCCGAACACTAGCTCCGGCAGTGAGCACCTCTAGCGTCGCCTATTGCAGGAGGGCGGGGGCATGACGGATGTGGCGAGAGCGATGGCAAGTGGCGAGCAACGTTGGGCCGGTGGTGGCTTGTGAGGATAGGGCGAGTTGGGTGATGGTGCCACCGGAAAATGCTGGGAACCAATAATTATAGGCGGAAGGTAGTTGAACCAGCATGTCGCGGGGACCACGACAGTCATCGGAATTCCATGCATAAGCAGACATGGCTTAACGCGCCAGCTTGCCGTGAAAAATTGGATAAACTAAAATTATGATTGTGTCCTCCCGTGCCGTCGGTGGTGTGTCCCGTCTGTGCTGGGTCGCACATCGGTATGACGGTTAAACAAGTGCACTTGATTCATCCAGATGAGGTACACGAGTTATCTGCTGGTTATTCGTGTAGGATTGAGTCAGTCGGATTGTGTATGTGTAGCATCAAAATAGTTGATGAAAGTTCACTAGGAAATAAAGCGTTTGCGAACGTTTTTGCTTGCATTTCCTTCAGAACAACATGTCAGTTTGTTCAGAGGTAGGCATTTTTATTCCAAAAATTGCCACCATTAGATCTTGCGTCGCAACTAAAACTGCCAGGAGCATATTAGTAGGCTAGCTAGTGATAGATAAATAAGTTGTAAACATTGAGCGAAGAGAAATCTGGAACTACTAGTAACTTGTAAACACCGAGCACACACAAATAAGGGTCATGTTGCGCATAGTAGTACGAGCGAATCCATTCAAAATGTTCACACGAGACTCACAGGCATGGCTTTGTAATATGTTCACATTAATTGGCCAAATTCACAACCAACTAGTACAATTCTAATACATAGGATCAACATGTTTATGCATCTCTAGGATTTACAGATCATACACAATATGTAGCTCCTAGAACAAAGATCAACAAAAAAACATCGTTTCTTGCTACTAACATGGATACTTCTCTGGGCCAACATTTAGTATAGAGTGAAAGACAAATTTTTTTGTGAATCCTACATTTCCTCTTGCAAACGTAAGTAGTTTCACCAACAGATGGAACCATGAGAATCAACCACACATGATGGAGGAACATCCACTAAAATATGAGTTAGTCATCTTTCAATCACACGGCGAGACTATTTTCAGAATACAACTTTTACTTTGGCAAAATGATGCCCATTGGATAATCAGACCAAAGCAATGAAGCACCTAGTGTTGGACAATAAATACTACAGTAGTACTTTTGTGCAGTCCATGTAGTGACTATCCAATCTTTCTGTGTCTATTTTCAAATGGCACTGCATGCAGTGACTATACTATTCTTTTGTGCAGTTCCACAAAAATTGAGGTCCCTTTGTTTGTTTGTCAAATAGCAATGGGTAGACATCTATTTGCACAAATATCAAGTAGCTAGTTAGCATATACCCCACCTTGTATTTTTGGTTTAAACACGTCTCTGCTAGTTGTTTCCGCTTAGCATCTCTCATGTTTTGCACTAGACAATTTGGGTACAGAACAGAAATATAGTGTAACGCCCCGGGACCAATGTGCCAGGTGCCTTCCAGTTATTCACAGCGTTGCCATGTCATTCGCTTGTGTGTTGCATCTTGTCATGTCATCATGTGCATTGCATCATCATGTTTTCAAAACTTGCATCCGCCCAGGTTCCCCCAGTTCCGTCCGTTGTCCGTTCTGAGCCCAAACACACTTGCACGCGCCCGCGGCATGTCCGAAATATTATTTTATAAGTGGCTGGAAAATGTTCTCGGAATGGGATGAGAGTTGGCGTGCGGTCTTGTTATCGTGTAGGTAGACCGCCTGCCAAGTTTCATCGCATTCGGAGTTCGTTTGATATCCCAACCGTTATACTATAGCGGCATTATAGCCGGGCACGCGTCGGACGTTTTCGGTCTCCGGAAACAGTCGCCGGGCCTCTCTCTCTTCTCTTCTCTCAGCCTGAGGCCTTCTGCATAGTCCATTACCTGTCGTCAGGCCCAACCTAGGCTCTCTCGTCAGTCCGCGGACCTCCTGGCGCGCGTGTCCGAAAAGCTGTCCCGGACCCGACCCGAACAGTCGTCACCATTGGGTCCGGATCATCCCCAAACATCTACAAAACGTCTCCAATTTGTTAATTGGTTTACCTAACATATTTTTTCTCGACCGCCCGAGTACGATCAGAGGGACGAGGTAGCCCCTACCCAAATATCCACATGTTGTATATGTATCAGTCCAACCCTAAAATCAAGGAGAGCTGTCCCATCCTTGCCCCTCGCGCCGCCACTTTCCAAATCCCACATCGGGATCCTCCCTGATCCCCTCGTCCACCTTCTCCTCCAATTTCCCACGCCGCCGACACCCTCTCCATTTCTCTCGGGATCACCAGCAAGCCAACCACTAGCGCTCAACTCCAGATCCACAAATCCATCCATCCAACAGCCATGAGGGCCTCCTCTGCCTCCCCGTTCGGTCTGGATCGGAGCCCGAGCGAGGAGAGTTTGCTCCCGAACCAGATCACTCGTCGGCTCCTCTCCGAGCACCTCGCCACCAACCCTTGCCGGCCATCGGGGGCCCTCGCCATCCGTGACCGACCCACAGGACCAGACCGCCCTTGCTCCTCTTCCTTCTTTCCTTTTCCTCTAGCTCCTCTTTCCTTTTTCTATCTTTCTCACATCTCTCCCATGCACAGGAACACCATGACCGCACCGTCGCCATGGCCTGCATCCCTCGGCGCCTAGCTCGCCTCCATCCTGTTCCCGGATGGACCTGTCCGTTCCGCACCCCTCCGGCCTCACCTTCTACAGCTGGAGACCCGCGCTCGGCCTCTTTCTGCCTCGCCAAGACCGCTTCCCCGCGTCCTCGTCTGTCCAATGCGCACTAGCAGAACCAGGCCGGACTCCCTCGCCCTCCCCTACTGTCCTTTCTTCTCCTACCCCCTTTATCCTTTCCCTAAGCTCTCTCTCTTGCCCCTTGGACAGGAGCCCCGACGCCAAGGACTTGTCACGCCGGCGCCTCAAGCCGCCATAGTTTGCTCCAGATCCGGCCGGCCTCCGCCAGGTCGCCCGTTCCTGGCCGGATCCCGCCGTCCCAGACCTCCCCTGCAAGCTCTTGCCACCGTGCTGAGTTCCTGCTGCTTTGCTGGAGCGCTCCATCGCGCCAAGTGCCCTTGCTTCCTCTGTGTCGAGGAGCAGCTCGAGTGCTGCGCTCGCTCGCGTGCATCGCCCACACATGGGCTGCCTCATCCGTAGCGCCTCCTAG
The DNA here is from genome assembly GCF_056163025.1 of Triticum urartu. Lineage (NCBI taxonomy): Eukaryota > Viridiplantae > Streptophyta > Magnoliopsida > Poales > Poaceae > Triticum > Triticum urartu. The sequence goes on along the minus strand of NC_141876.1, from coordinate 354,369,985 downwards.
ACCCAGCCGCGCTAGATCAGCCAGCGTTCCTCCCCACCGACTGGGCCTTGCCCCATGGTGAGAGCCTAGTCCGCCCGAGATGCGGCCCAGTTTCTGTTTTTTTAGATCCGCGAATTTAGTTATTTATCCGGAGACGCCAGTTTTGCAGAAACCCCCCTAGACTTCATGCATCTAATAACTAATTAACCGTGCATCGGATTAAGACAATTTATATATGAAATATGCGTAGTTTTTTATCTAGTTTCATAATATGTCTTTTTCATCCATGTTTAAAATGCTTAAAATGTTGTTTGTTTAAATTTTGCCCTTGCCATGCTAAAATGCTTTATTTCATAACTAAATAACAGTAGCTCCAAACTTAAGAAACTTTATATGTAAATGGGGTAGAATTTTGCCTAGTTTAACATGGTGACTTTACTTTGCATGTTTAAAAGCTCTAAATTATGGTTTAAGGCAGAACAGTACAAAACCTTAAAAATTGCACATGAGGAGTTTCCGGACTTGTTGCTTGTTGTTCCGGCCTCATTTAAACTTGCCAAGATAGGTAGTTTTCCTTTGCTTCACCCTTGCCATGTTTAACAACATTTAATATTGTTGGGTACATAACCAAGAGAGAATTAAATAAGTCATGTGGTGTTTCGTCAATATGCAACGGAGTTGCATATTGAGCTCCACTTAATTTGTAGGGTTGTTTGTGCACTTTGCCATGCCATGCCTCATTAAATCGGACATGCATCATATCTAATTGTGCGTCATGCCATGTTCATGTGTTGGTTGTTTACTATATTGTGTACTTCTTTCCGGTGTTGCTTCTTTGGGTTGGTTCCGATAACGTTGCGTTTGTGAGGATCCATTGGCTACGTCCGTTTGTCTTCTTCATCAACTCATTCTTTTCGTTGTGGGATTTCAGGCAAGATGACCATACCCTCGAAATCACTTCTATCTTTGCTTGCTAGATGCTCGCTCTTTTGCTATGCCTATGCTGCGATACCTACCACTTGCTATATCATGCCTCCCATATTGCCATGTCAAACCTCTAACCCACCTTGTCCTAGCAAACCGTTATTTGGCTATGTTGCCGCTTTGCTCAGCCCCTCTTATAGCGTTGCTAGTTGCAGGTGAAGACTGGAGTTGTTCCATATTGGAACATGGATTGTTGTTGGGATATCACAATATCTCTTATTTAATTTAATGCATCTATGTACTTGGTAAAGCGTGGAAGGCTCGGCATTATGCCTGGTGTTTTGTTCCACTCTTGCCGCCCTAGTTTCCGTCATATTGGTGTTATGTTCCTTGATTTTGTGTTCCTTACACGGTTGGGTTATAATGGGAACCCCTTGACAGTTTGCTTTGAATAAAACTCCTCCAGCAAGGCCCAACCTTGGTTTTACCATTCGCCACCTAGCCTTTTTCCCTTGGGAGTCACGCATCCCGAGGGTCATCTTTATTTTAACCCCCTCGGGGCCAGTGCTTGTCCAAGTGTTGGTCCGAACTAGAGTCCTTTGCAGCGCCACCACGGGGAAACTTGAGGGCTGGTTTTAGTTGTATGGAGTGCTCATCCGGTGTTGCCCTGAAAACGAGATATGTGCAGCTCCTATCAGGATGTCGGCGCATCGGTCGGTCTTGCTGGACTTGTTTTACCATTGTTGAGATGTCTTGTAACCGGGATTCCGAGTCTGATCGGATTGTCTTGGGAGAAGGAGTATCCTTCGTTGACCATGAGAGCTTGTGATGGGCTAAGTTGGGACACCCCTGCAGGGATTTGAACTTTCGAAAGCCATGCATGCGGTTATGGGCAGATGGGAATTTGTTAATGTCCGGTTGTAGAAAACCTGAAACTTAACTTAATTAAAATGGATCAACAGTGTGTGTAGCCGTGATGGTCTCTTTCCGGCGGAGTTCGGGAAGTGAACACGGTATTGGAGTTATGCTTGACGTAGGTTGTTCTAGGATCACTTCTTGATCATAGATTCTCGAACGTGCTTTGCCTTCTCTTCTCGCTCTTATTTGCATACGTTAGCCACCATCTTTGCTAGTGCTTGCTACAGCTCCACCTCATACCTTTTACCTGCCTATAATCTTAAATAGTCTTGATTGTGAGGGTGTGAGATTGTTGTGTCCCCGTTACTCACAGATACTTCCAGAACCAGCTTGCAGGTGTCGATGATAATGTGCAGGTGTCGCAACCGAGCTCAAGGAGGAGCTCGATGAAGATTGTCGTGGTATTCTCACGGGGGGCTTGCGAGTCGACAGATGCCACAAGGGCTTAGTGTGAGGGTAAGACTGCTGCTGATAGGCCCGGGAGTGGGTATGCGAGTAGCACGCTCTAGTTTACCCAGGTTCGGGGCTCTCTGGAGAGATAATACCCCTACTCCTGTATGTCTGAGTATATCTGGTATATCTATCTGATACAGAGTTGCTCCTGGAGCTGTATCTGAGCTCAGTGCCATGGGCATCTGGCTTTGTATATGCCTATGTGAGGCATGCTAGTGGCCGGCCATGCTCATGGCCGTGAGCATGTGTGCTCATGTGGATGGATGGATGGATAGCTAGCTACCTTGCTAGCTAGTTGCTTGTGTGTTTGCGTGGGAGTGTGTATCCTGGATGGATGAATGGATGTGTGTGAGGCCTTGTGGCCGTGAGTGTGTGAGCCTCCCCTGGTGCTCCTTATAAAGGGGAGCCCAGGGGACAAGGGATGGCCCACGTGACCAACTTCACTATTTGGGAGACAACGATGTGACATCTCACACCCGCTACAGTGTATCACTATTGCTCAGCAGTGTCAGGGTACAGCCGTCTTGTCCGCGGTATGGCCATCGTGTCAGGGTCTTGTCGGTGTCGGGTCGTGCTGCAGTCAGACGGGAAGCCGGCAGGAGCGACCGGATAATCGGACTAAGGGGCTTTGCTAGCCCCGATGTCTTGAAATATCGTCTTGCCGTCCTCGGGGTACCTGTGGTCAATTACTCCGACAGTAGCCCCCAAGCCTCCGAGCAACTTGGCAAAGTTGGGCGGAGGTTTTTTGGCGAGTGTTCATGGAAATGATCATGAAAAAAGACAAAGTTAGTCCATGCGGATATATCAAATGTTTGCTTTTAGCATTGCAAGTTTTATGCGAAGGGTGCCGACTCGGTTTCGTCCAAGCCCCCTTAATCTTTTTCGTGTTCCCTCCGCTTTTTGGCTTGTGCTCTTGCTTGCCGGACAGCCACTCTGCGGTCTGTGGCTGAGAGTTGGCCGCGAAGTGGAGTGTATAGTACTCAGAGTCTGGGAGCAGATTCAACCGAGTAGATACTTGTAAAGGAAACGGCCGGATCGCCTGATTCGTTTTTCTTCCCAGACGTTTTTCGCGTGGGTGGCCTCCAGCGTTCACTCTTGCTAGTCGGACAGCCGCTCTGCGGTCTGTGACTGAGAGTGGGCCTTTGGTACCGCGCACGGTACTAAGCCGTCTGCGGGAACTAACGTCTCAGGCCAAGCGGCCAGCCCCCGGGACAACTCTGGCTGGCGCCGGGGTGAACAGTGATGCTACTGTAATAAAATGCGGAGACAGCCCCCGAGCATCGCTCGGGGTTATTCGTGCTTGCATGGTGCAAAAAATATGCGGGTGAGGAGCCTCTGGGTGCTCGAAGGGGTTTCGGCCGGTCAGGCTCGACCGGCCAGGCGGCGATGCATCTTGCAGCGCCTATCTTCTTCTTTTTCTCTTCTGCCGGCTGCTCGAAGCCGGACAAAACTCTTCTCTTGTCTGCAATCTTCCGTGGGAGCGTGCCAGCGCACCCACTAGATTTAGCCCCCGAGATTCGGGCCGACTGCTGAGCAGTCGGGCCGAATCTTCCGACAACTACTTTGTCTTCTTCCTCATGGGGGCGCGTCAGCGCACCTGCTAGGTGTAGCCCCCGAGATTCGGGCCGACTGCTGAGCAGTCGGGCCGGATCACCCGGCAACTACTTTGTCTTCTTCTTCGCGGGGACGCGTCAGCGCACCCGCTGGGTGTAGCCCCCGAGATTCGGGCGACTGCTGAGCAGTCGGGCCGGATCTCCTAATGACTACTTTGTCTTCTTTCTTCTTCTATTTGTTCGACTGCGGGCAGCCGGATGCACATTTCATTTTCAGCCGGCTGGGCAGCCGGACTCTTTCTCCACTCGGCTCTTCTTCTTCTCTCTTTTTTTAGCCGACCTGGAACCCGGCCTTTTGACTTTTCTTTCAACCAGCACGGGCAGCCGGGCTCTTTCTTTTTCTTTCTTGTCCCAGCCGACTTCTTTCTCTCTCTCTCTCTCTCTCTCTCTCTCTCTCTCTCTCTTAGCCGGCCCCTTGAGCAGCCGGCCACCCCTCTTTCTTTCTTTTTTCTATTTTCTCCAGCCGGCAACAGAATGCACGGGCGCAGCCGGCCTCCGGACACACGGGGCGGGAGCCGGCAGGCGGCCGGGTCGGAGGCGAAGTCGGCCTGCACAGGCCGGAGACGGAGCCGGCATGCGGGAGCCGGCTGGCGCAGGCCGGAGGCGGAGCAGCGAGCCGGCCAGCCGGCGTGCGGGCAGCTGGGATGCGGGCGGAGCCGGCGCGGCGACTACGGAGGCCGGGCGCGACCTGAAGCCGGGCGGAGGAGTGCGTGGGCGCTGCAACCCAGTGGCCAGGCACGCGCGAAGCCGACAGGCGCGACGAGCTGGCAGGGGCTCGGGAGGCTAGCGGGCCGACACGGGAAGGCGGCCGGAGGCGCGGCGACCCGGCAGGGAGCTCAAGAGGCCGGGAGGCAGGCGGAAACCGGCCTGCGTGGGATGTGCCGGACTCGGCGCTGATGGCGCAGCGACGCAGGAGGAGCCGGACGAGGCGCCGACGGTGGTGACGGCGTAGCGGCGCGGGATGACCTGGACCAGGGGGGCGCGGAGCCGGACCCGGCGGGCGAGCGCGCGGCAGCGCGAGCACGTGGGACTCGGCCACGGCGGTGCGGGCACGGAGTCGGGGGGATGACGCGGTGGCGCTCCGGGGTGGAGCTGCGGACGAGCCGTGGAGAGGGTTCCGCGGCGACGCGAGAGAGGAGGCCGCGGGAGGGGTTGGAGCAGAGCCACAGGAAGCCCGGTCCGGCGCGCGAGGATGGAGAGGGCGAGGTGGGCACTCGGGGTCAAGGCAAGGATCTGGGGCGCGAGGGGATGCGGCGGAGCTAGAGCAGCATGGAGCAGCAGCCCAGCGCGCAGGGGGCTGCAGCAGCGCGCGGCCGCGGGAAGGAGGCAGCGGGGCTGAAGTAGCGGGCGGGGGCGGGCTGTACTCCAGACAGCCGTGGTGGAGCTGGCGCATGGCCGCGGACGGAGCAGCCTGCGTACTGGTCAATTGTCTGACTAATATATGGTCATTGTCTGTCCATAGTCTAGGAAGTGTACGACTATGGTAAGAGGATTATCTGGCTTGTGTATCTAGCCATGGTTTGACTAATGGTTTGACCAGGGTTGACTTGCATCTAGCTAGATTGTCTGATGATATTTGGGGTAGCGAACGCGCGTTTCGGCTGGAGCAAGCCACAGCGCGGAGGGGAGCAGACGCGAGCGACGCGGCACGACGCGCACATGGATGCGACCGACCGAAGCGAGGAACCGCGCGTGCGGACGAACTGTCGGTGTCGCAACGATGGTGATGATGAAGGCAGCGAGGCCGACGACGAGGGCGCGCCGTCCCGGGCGGCCGCTCCGAGGGCGGGTCGAAGTCGAGCCCCCGAGCGTTACCGGAGAGACGGCGCGACGCCGCGGCGGTGATGGCGAAGATGGTCCCGCCCGGACTGCGAAACCAGCAGCAGCATGGTAGCATAGTAGTAGTACCGCCCCATGGTGGGCGCCAAATGTCGTGGTATTCTCACGGGGGGCTTGCGAGTCGACAGATGCCACAAGGGCTTAGTGTGAGGGTAAGACTACTGCTGATAGGCCCGGGAGCGGGTATGCGAGTAGCACGCTCTAGTTTACCCAGGTTCGGGGCTCTCCGGAGAGATAATACCCCTACTCCTGCATGTCTGAGTATATCTGGTATATCTATTTGGTACAGAGTTGCTCCTGGAGCTGTATCTGAGCTCAGTGCCATGGGCATCTGGCTTTGTATATGCCTATGTGAGGCATGCTAGTGGCCGGCCATGTTCATGGCCGTGAGCATGTGTGCTCATGTTGATGGATGGATGGATAGCTAGCTACCTTGCTAGCTAGTTGCTTGTGTGTGTGCGTGGGAGTGTGTATCCTGGATGGATGAATGGATGTGTGTGAGGCCTTGTGGCCGTGAGTGTGTGAGCCTCCCCTGGTGCTCCTTATAAAGAGGAGCCCAGGGGACAAGGGATGGCCCACGTGACCAACTTCACTATTTGGGAGACAACGATGTGACATCTCACACCCGCTACAGTGTATCACTATTGCTCAGCAGTGTCCGGGTACAGCCGTCTTGTCTGCGGTATGGCCATCGTGTCAGGGTCTTGTCGGTGTTGGGTCGTGCTGCAGTCGGACGGGAAGCCGGCAGGAGCGACCGGATAATCGGACTAAGGGGCTTTGCTAGCCCCGATGTCTTGAAATATCGTCTTGCCGTCCTCGGGGTACCCGTGGTCAATTACTCCGACAAAGGTCATGTTTGTTATGTTGTTTCCGTTTCTATTTGATCAGTAGTGGAGCCCAGTTGGGGAGATCGGGGATCTGTAGCATGAGGGGTAGTCTTCTTTTATTTTGGTTCCGTAGTCGGACCTTGATTGTAACTGGTTGATGTAATGCTTTATTCATGTATTGTGTGAAGTGGCGATTGTAAGCCAACTATGTATCTCTTTCCCTTATGTATTACATGGGTTGTGTGAAGATTACCTCACTTGCGACATTGCTTACAATGCGGTTATGCCTCTAAGTCGTGCTTCGACACGTAGGAGATATAGCTGCATCATGGGAGTTACAAGTTGGTATCAGAGCATTCCCCGACTTTAGGAGCCCCCTTCTTGATCGAATCACTGGCGTTGTTGAGTCTAGAAATGTGCTTTGAGTCATTTAGGGTTATATATATCGGAGAGTAGGATTCTTTTTACTCTGCAGTCCCTTGGTCGCTCTAGTGAGGCATCCTGACGTAGAGTTTTGACTCTTCTCTTCTCAAATTTCACGAATTTTTTTAGGATCACGTGGGTATCTTGGAATCATTCCGATGGTTTTGTAACGAGAACATTGTTCTTGGTGCCTCCTGACATTTAGGGGTTGTCGCCACAAATTTATTGTTGCAGTTCTGGAATACCTGAGTTCGCCGACATTGAAAATCTCTTTTATGCGGTTGTTGGTGAGATAACCTCGACGCCACCCAGTACTGGGGCGGGAGTTCGGGAGTATTGCCATAACTCGTATAACGGATGCTTTTCGAAGGTTGAGGTAAATGATTTCCAAAGATTTCTTGGTTATGTGTTGAAGGATGGTTACAGTTGGATGTAGGATTTGCTAGTTTTGGGTGAGATATTATGCTTCCCCTGTATCCCCAACACCTGATTGCATAACCGGGAAAATTTCGGGAGTTTAGAAGTGGGAATTCAAGTAGCTCTTAGGATATCGTTCCGACAGATGTATGATATGAAATTGGGGTTCGACGTCTAGTGGTTCGTCTATCCATGGTTGATTTTATAGTGGTCTCGTCGTGTCTTAAAGAGTCCTTGGCTATGCTGACTCGGGGATGCTTCGTATGTCATGTGCACTGCCTTGTACATGATGGTGCTATACGATCGAGACTGTGTGGGCCCCACCACAAAAACTTCGGACGAAATCTCTATCATATGTTTGTTCTGGCTTATTCTGCAAGCCAATCCTTGTTTTTGTTTTGAGTTGTGGTATTCGAGTTGCTTCGAAGTCAAATGTTGATTCCATTCCTTTCCCAGTGGTGTTCTCATACTCCTATGTGAATACCAATCCCTCATGATCATCCAGATGGTCATGTCAATTCTTTTTCAACCGGCGTGTTTCTCTTCAAGTTTATCCGATCATTTCAACATCCGCAAGATCTATTCTAAGCTCGCTCAATGGTGTTTGTTTCATCCTTCCCAAGTTGCCTTTGTTTTCTCGCCCACCCTCCCTTTTTCTTCAAGGACTCAGTTTTCTTAATAAAGTATCCTTTTATTGATGTGAAGTCACTCCATTCTTTTCCATCAATATTCTAATCTGATGATTCTCATGAAGATTCTAATGGAGCTTCAAGTTCGTCACTCTTCACTCATTTTCTTCTCCGGTGGATTCAAGTCAAGCTTTGTTGATCATATCCCTTTTTCCTCGTTTCAAATACCTTCTCATGCCGGTGCACCTCATAATCATTCACTTCTCGCTATTCATTTGTTCGGCAGTGCTGAAGATATCTCAGAAGTCTCGTCTTGTCATTCAAAGTCCGTTCATCTTATTTTGAGGATGTTATCTCATTCAAGCCATATAATTCAACCGGCGCAATCTCTCTTTCTAATCATTCCAACGGTGTTTCTTTTGAGTGGGACCTAACCCACAGGTCTTTTCCCAGGATCTTACCTGACTCTTCTATTCTCCCGGAGCTTTTCAAATTATTTTCGAAGTTTGACGTAAGAATGAATTATCATCAGTCATATGTTCTTCTCTAAGATCTTTCAAAAAAAATTCGTCGTTGGTTCAACCTTTCCATTATTAATTCCGGTGTGCCTCAACAATTCATGGTGGTGTTTCTTGTCGTAATTCTCGGATTTTGAAGACCGAAGAAGAGTTTTTCCTCCATATCTTATCTATTCTCTCAGAGACTCATGGTTCTAGCTTGATGCCATCCTCTCATAATTGTTTTCGACTGTGAGATATTCTTTTCACCCATCCGGAGCAATTCAGGAGTCTTTTCAGTGTGATCATCCGGAGCCCATCATCTCAGATTTATTCATTCCAGCTTTCAGCTCTCGTTCTCCAAATCTTACGGGTGCATTGTTCAAATATCCTCTAATCAGCTCGTGATCTCTCCGTTCTCATGGATCTAAATTTCCCTCAAGTATCTTCTTTCGTTCTCTAATTCTTCTTGGTGGTTCTTCCTATTTTATTCGTTCATTCTCAATTCTTACGGTGGTTCGTTCAAGAGTTCTCTTCCTTGGTTATCATATCAATTCATTTGTGCTTTCCAAATGCAAACGGTGGTTCGTTGAAGTCTTTTCTCAAGATTGTGCTATATCTATCTTAATCCTTTCTACGAGAATAAGTAGTATGTCAAATCCACTTCTTGTCATCAATTTAAATTGGTGAAGGATGAGCATAACATAATTCTTATTCTTGATTCACCCAGATGATTAATTCTTTATTCCGAGGGCTCATCAAATTCTCGGTTCCAATTGTTTCATCTTTCTTTTCCTAGAGTTCCAAGTTTTTCCGCATTATCTTGCCTCGAAGCTCCATCTAAATCATTGCAAGGCTTCAACCTTATTCTTTTCATCCTTCATTTCGCTTGTTCGTTCTTTTCTTACCGGAGTTCTTCATGGAGGCTCCACATGATGGTTTATAAAGGATTTATTCCCTTCTCCAAGTTTTCATCGAGATTCTTTTCTAAGGAGCTCAAGCATTCTTCAAGTTGCAATCCGGAGTGCAATTCTTTCTACCGTATCTTTGGAGGTGGTATTATGTCATTCTTGATAATTTGAGTTCATGTTTCATGATTCACATGTTGTTAAGAATGAGGTATTTTAAATCCATCAACCTCTTCGTTGGAGTTATCTTGTGTCATGTTTCACCTAAAGCCTTCCCTAAGGATTGTTGCTATTTATGGTGCTTATAAATGACCCAAGTTCTTCATTTATCCTCCCCGTGAAATAAATTTCTCGTCTACTCGTTGATATCAATCCAATCTATTGTTTCCGTTAGTGGCATAATTTCACCTCATAGTTTTGAGATGTCTTCTATAAGTCCATATCAAGCTTATCCTTTCGTTGTTGGATTTCCAACAACTCCGTTCGAACCTTCTCCTAAAGATGCTTTTCCAAGCTCATTTGAGGTAGAAGATGTGGTCTCTCCTACGTTCTTTTAATTCCATTCTTTAATTTGTTCCAGAGGCATTGTGATGTTTCTCTCTTCGACCCATCATCTTGTTTTGTCAAGATCCTGTTCCTTTCCGTGCTTATCCGTTAACCGGAGTGTGGTGTTATCCTTTCAAGTTCTATTAATCTTATCAAGTTTCATATCACTTTTCAACCGGAGTGCCGTCTGAAATTGTTCTTACCCTTTGTGCCATTCTTTTAATAGTTCCGGAGGCAGTGTGTTGTTGATTTCATCAAGTATCCTCTCATCTTGTGAAGTTCTTGTTAATTCTTTCCATTTGCAGTCGGAGTGCTGTCCAAATTATATCATTCTTTTCCCTTCTCTATCTTGTTTCAATCGGAGTGTTATGTCTATCATTCCTCTTCTAACCGAAGTCGTCATCCAAGTGCTTTCGTTTTGCCAAGCTCATATTCTTTACCTTCCATTTCCAACCGGAGTGTTGTCGTAATTGATCCTTATCATTCCTTGTGCATCTCGTTCTACCGGAGTGTTTGCAAGTATTTCTTGTCCATTGCAATCCTTGTCTTTTGTCTTTCAACCTACAAGGTTCTCGTAATGTTCCTTGTTATTTTTTCTAACGGAGTGTTTTCAACTTCTATCATCTCCGTTGTTTTCTTTTCTCAAAATGGTTTAAACTCTCAAGGTTCCTTGGTTTCACTCGTTTGTCAAAGAAGCAACTCAGTTTTACCTCTTCTCTTTCTCTTCCGTTTTCCCTCCGGTGCCATTCTAGATCTCGGGACGAGATCCTCTCGTAGTGGTGGAGTGCTGTGATGCCCCGAGACCGATGTGCCACGTGCCTTCCAGTTATTCGCTGCATTGCCATGTCATTCGCTTGCGTGTTGCATCTTGTCATGTCATCATGTGCATTGCATCATCATGTTTTCAAAACTTGCATCCGCCCGGGTTCCCCCAGTTCCGTCAGTTGTCCGTTCTGAGCCCAGACACACTTGCACGCGCCGGCAGCATGTCCGAAATATTATTTTATAAGTGGCCGGAAAATGTTCTCGGAATGGGATGAGAGTTGGCGTGCGGTCTTGTTATAGTGTAGGTAGACCGCCTGCCAAGTTTCATCACATTCGGAGTTTGTTTGACAGCCCAACCGTTAAACTATAGCGGCATTATAGCCGGGCACGCGTCGGACGTTTTCGGTCTCCGGAAATAGTCGTTGGGCCTCTCTCTCTTCTCTTATCTCAGCCTAAGGCCTTCTACACAGTCCACTACCTGCCATCAGGCCCAACCTAGGCTATCTCGTCAGTCCGCGGACCTCCTCGCACGCGCGTCCGAAAAGCTATCCCGGACCCGACCCGGACAGTCGTCACCGTTGGGTCCGGATCATCCCCAAACATCTACAAAACGTCTCTGTTTTGTTAATTGGTTTTCCTAACATATTTTTTCTCGACCGCCCGATTACGATTGGAGCGACGAGGTAGCCCCTACCCAAATATCCACATGCTATATATGTATCAGTCCAACCCTAAAATCAAGGAGAGCTGTCCCAACCTTCCCCATCGCGGCGCCACTTTCCAAATCCCACATTGGGATCCTCCCTGATCCCCTCGTCCACCTTCTCCTCCAATTTCCCACGCCGCTGGCACCCTCTCCATTTCCCTCAGGATCACCAGCAAGCCAACCACTAGCGCTCACCTCCAGATCCACAAATCCATCCATCCAACAGCCATGAGGGCCTCCTCTGCCTCCCCGTTCGGTCTGGATCGGAGCCCGAGTGAGGAGAGTTCGCTCCCGAACCAGCGCACTCGTCGACTCATCTCCGAGCACCTCGCCACCAACCCTCGCCGGCCATCGGAGCCCTCGCCGGCCGCGACCGACCCGCGGGGCCGGACCGCCCTTGCACCTCTTCCTTCTTTCCTTTTCCTCTAGCTCCTCTTTCCTTTTTCTATCTGTCTCACATCTCTCCCGTGCACAGGAATGCCATGACCGTGCCGTCGCCATGGCCTGCATCCCTCGGCGCCCAGCTCGCCTCCGTCCTGTTCCTGGACGGACCTGTCCGTTCCGCACCCCTTCGGCCTCGCCTTCTACAGCTGGAGACCCGCGCTCGGCCTCTTTCTGCCTCGCCAAGACCGCTTCCCCGCGTCCTCATCTATCCAGCGCGCACTAGCAGAACCAGGCTGGACTCCCTCGCCTTCCCAGTTGTCCTTTCTTCTCCTACCCCCTTTCTCCTTTCCCTAAGCTCTCTCTCTTGCCCCTTGGACAGTAGCCCCGATGCCAAGGACTTGTCGCGCCGGTGCCTCAAGCCGCCACAGTTTGCTCCAGATCTGGCCGGCCTCCGCCAGGTCGCCCGTTCCTGGCCGGATCCCGCCGTCCCAGACCTCCCCTGCAAGCTCTTGCCACCGCTCTGAGTTCCTCCTGCCACTGCTGCTTCGCTGGAGCGCTCCGCCGCGCCAAGTTCCCCTGCTTCCTCTGTGTCGAGCAGCAGCTCGAGTATTGCGCTCGCTCGCGTGCATCGCCCGCACGTGGGTCGCCTCATCCGCAGCGCCTCCTAGGCCCAGCCACGCCAGATCAGCCAGCGTTCCTCCCCACCGACTAGTCCTTGCCCCATGGTGAGAGCCCAGTCCGCCCGAGATGCGGCCTAGTTTCTGTTTTTTTAGATCCGCGAATTTAGTTATTTATCCAGAGACGCCAGTTTTGCAGAAAACCCCCTAGACTTCATGCATCTAATAACTAATTAACCGTGCATCGGATTAAGACAATTTATATATGAAATATGTGTAGTTTTTCATCTAGTTTCATAATATGTCTTTTTCATCCATGTTTAAAATGCTTAAAATGTTGTTTGTTTAAATTTTGCCCTTGCCATGCTAAAATGCTTTATTTCATAACTAAATAACCGTAGCTCCAAACTTAATAAACTTTATATGTAAATGGGGTAGAATTTTGCCTAGTTTAACATGGTGACTTTACTTTGCATGTTTCAAAATTCTAAAATATGGTTTAGGGCAGAACAGTACCAAACCTTAAAAATTTCACATGAGGAGTTTCCGGACTTGTTGCTTGTTGTTCCAGCCTCATTTAAACTTGCCTAGATAGGTAGTTTTCCTTTGCTTCACCCTTGCCATGTTAACAACATTTGATATTGTTGGGTACATAACCGAGAGAGAACTAAATAAGTCATGTGGTGTTTTGTCAATATGCAACAGAGTTGCATATTGAGCTCCACTTAATTTGTAGGGTTGTTTGTGCACTTTGCCATGCCTCATTAAATCGGACATGCATCATATCTGATTGTGCATCATGCCATGCTCACGTGTTGGTTTTTTACTATGTTGTGTACTTCTTTCCGGTGTTGCTTCTTCGGGTTGGTTCCGATAACCTTGCGTTTGTGAGGATCCGTTGGCTATGTCCGTTTATCTTCTTCATGGACTCGTTCTTCTTCCTTGTGGGATTTCAAGCAAGATGACCATACCCTCGAAATCACTCTATCTTTGCTTGCTAGATGCTCGCTCTTTTGCTATGCCTATGCTGTGATACCTACCACTTGCTATATCATGCCTCCCATATTGCCATGTCAAACCTCTAACCCACCTTGTCCTAGCAAACCGTTGTTTGGCTATGTTACTGCTTTGCTCAGACCCTCTTATAGCGTTGCTAGTTGCAGGTGAAGATTGGAGTTGTTCCATGTTGGAACATGGATTGTTGTTGGGATATCACAATATCTCTTATTTAATTTAATGCATCTATATACTTGGTAAAGGGTGGAAGGATCGGCCTTATGCCTGGTGTTTTGTTCCACTCTTGCCGCCCTAGTTTCCGTCATACCGGTGTTATGTTCCTTCATTTTGCGTTCCTTACACGGTTGGGTTATAATGGGAACCCCTTGACAATTCGCTTTGAATAAAACTCCTCCAGCAAGGCCCAACCTTGGTTTTACCATTTGCCACCTAGCCTTTTTCCCATGGGAGTCGCGCATCCCGAGGGTCATCTTTATTTTAACCGCCCCCCCACCGGGCCAGTGCTTGTCCAAGTGTTGGTCCGAACCAGAGTCCTTTGCAGCGCCACCTCGGGGAAACTTGAGGGCTGGTTTTAGTTGTACGGAGCGCTCATCCGGTGTTTCCCTGAGAACAAGATATGTGCAGCTCCTATCAGGATGTCGGTGCATCGGGCGGTCTTCCTGGACTTGTTTTACCATTGTTGAGATGTCTTGTAACCGGGATTCCGAGTCTGATCGGATTGTCTTGGGAGAAGGAATATCCTTTGTTGACCGTGAGAGCTTGTGATGAGCTAAGTTGGGACACCCCTGCAGGGATTTGAACTTTCGAAAGCCGTGCCCGCGGTTATGGGCAGATTGGAATTTGTTAATGTCCGGTTGTAGAAAACCTGAAACTTAACTTAATTAAAATGGATCAATAGCGTGTGTAGCCGTGATGGTCTCTTTCCGGCGGAGTTCGGGAAGTGAACACGGTGTTGGAGTTATGCTTGACGTAGGTTTTTCTAAGATCACTTCTTGATCATAGATTCTCGAATGTGCTTTGCCTTCTCTTCTCGCTCTCATTTGTGTATGTTAGCCACCATATTTGCTAGTGCTTGCTACAGCTCCACCTCATACCTTTTACCTGCCTATAATCTTAAATAGTCTTGATTGTGAGGGTGTGAGATTGCTGAGTCCCCATGACTCACAGATACTTCCAAAACCAGCTTGCAGGTGCCGATGGTAACGTGCAGGTGTCGCAACCGAGCTCAGGGAGGAGCTCGATGAAGATCGTGTTTGTTATGTTGTTTCCGTTTCCATTTGATCAGTAGTGGAGCCCAGTTGGGGCGATCGGGATCTGTAGCATTAGGGGTAGTCTTCTTTTATTTTGGTTCCGTAGTCGGACCTTGATTGTAAATGGTTGATGTAATGCTTTATTCATGTATTGTGTGAAGTGGCGATTGTAAGACAACTATGTATCTCTTTCCCTTATGTATTACATGGGTTGTGTGAAGATTACCTCACTTGCGACATTGCTTACAATGCGGTTATGCCTCTAAGTCGTGCTTCGACACGTGGGAGATATAGCCGCATCGTGGGCGTTACATATAGCACCTATTCTTCATCAGACCAAGGATATCCATGTTTGCACGGATGGAAGAGGTGAAATCGATACAACCAAAATTGAGCATCCAATCATTGAATCATGACCTGCACCACCAATGGAGGTCCATACTGGCTATAAATTTACATGCAAATCACTAATATTACTATCTAATGACAGTACAAAAATAGTAGCAAGATAGTAGCAAACCATGTACCTTGGTAATGAACTGCTCATAGTGGCACCAATTGGGTATAACTGTTTGGAAGAAAAATTCTCATAATGTTGAACCATTTGGACTTTTTGTGTAGTTCCACTAAAATCGAGCATCCATGTTTGCACAGATATTGAAAGTGTGATTACTATAAATTGGCACTAGTTGAAGCATAGACTCACAAATATAAGCATTCCAATTTCATAATGGGAAAAGGTAGCAAGACTATTTCTACCTACATGTTTAAAGGAATGAATAAGGCCACAACGGCGGATGTTAGGAAGGCATACATAGTATTTTGTGAAAGATTGTACCATTGCTGACCTTTCCTCTTCTTTTTTAAAAAAATTGTGCAGTTCAATTAAAATAAAATACCATCACCACCTTGACAATTCGGTGACACTATACAAAAAATGACTTACCATTACATCATGATGTCAGGTATGTAATCCACACACAATAGAGACAAAAATGCAGACCTCCTCCGATAACATAATCAACATTAATTTTAAAAAAGGTGTGACTAGCTTTTCTGGCACAATTTGAATGAATTCTACACCCTTTGTTCCTTAATATAAGACATTTTCGTAGTTCAATTTAAAGTACCCAAACATCTTGTATTTAGAAAAACAGGTAGTAGTTTTCTTGAGCACATATCTGGGAAAGCTAGCCACACCTTATATATGTCCAACACCATTCAAGTAGTACAAATATACACTAATCTAGTGTGTAGTGAAAGAGTAGAGTAGTTTTTTTTATTACGGGGTATAGTACAATGGTTTTACTGAACAGATTTCCATAAGCTAGCACTGGAAGATTTTTATAAGCATTAACTATACAAAATCTAAAGGTAACAAGTTTCAGCATTGGTATACTTGTTGTGCAACACCATTAGACCAAATACAAAAGTCTGAAGGTAACAAACATTATTAACTAATGATAGCACAACAATACTTGCAAAACCATGTACCTTCATGGTAAATATCATTATGAACTTGAGGGGGTCTGAAAAAATGCTATCCCAATCTTGATAATCGATCAAACATAAAAATCATGATTAAATGAATCAAGAAAACAGCAGGGGGAGGAGGTGCCATCTCCTGACCTTTCCTCTTCTGTTCATAATTTTTTGTATAGTTTAACAAAAATAAAATTCCATCACCACCTTGACATTTTGGTGACAGTGTACAAAAAAATTGACTTATCATTACATCACGAAGTGAGGTATGTAACCTATAAGCATTAACAATGAAAAAATCTAAATGTAGTTACAAGTTCCATCATTGGTATACTGGTTGTGCAACAACATTAGAATGCCTTAGCTCAAAAATCTTTAATACACCCACAACCAACAGCTAACCCTAAAATAATCCAGTGACATTACTTGGCATTGCTACAATTTATCGGTGGCACTAGACTGATTGTGGCATTAGTTAAAAGTAGAATCACTTTAGCAGTACATTGCTTCATTTTACCAGCAGTGTTATAGTAGCAGCAAAAAAGTGGCAATAAGAGCATGGGGAGGCGTATTCGGACAATGGGCGCACCAGTACGATGTACCTCCACGCACGAATAGAGTGTTGAGGGAGGGATGGTTGATTAGAGCAACAAATATCCAAGCAGCATATGTGGATTGCGTCCCATTTTTGTTCTCTTTAGCCACCTTTATCCTATGTGAGGACAACAAACCTATCAACCTAGTCATTCTTTATTGCATTGTGATAACCCAAAAGTATAGGGGATCGTAACAGTTTTCGACGGTAGAGTATTCAACCCAAATTTGTTGATTCAACACAAGGGGAGTCAAAGAATATTTGCAATTATTAGCAGTTGATTGTCAATTCAACCACACCTGGAGACTAAATATCTGCAGCAGAGTGATCAGTAACACAGTACTATGCTAACTTGATAGCAGTGGTAGCAAAAACAGTAGTAACGATAATAGTAGCAATAGCAATTTTTGTAGTGATTGTAACTACAGTAGCAAGAGTAGTAACTTAGCAAGGATCACTACATGAAAAGCTCGCGGGCATTGTATCAGTGATAACGTTGGATAATATTCAGCATATAACAGTCATAACCTAGGGCGACACAGAACTAACTCCAATTCATCAATGTAATGTAGTCATGTATTCCGTATATAGTCATACGTGCTTATGGAAAAGAACTTGCATGACATCTTCTGTCCTATCCTCCCGTGGCAGCGGAGTCCATAAGGAAACTAAGGGATATTAAGGCCTCCTTTTAATAGAGAACAAGAACAAAGCATTAACACATAGTTTGAGTGATAAAATGGATGCTCTTATGAAAATGCTTGCTAGTTAAAATGCACATGTTGATCCTAATGATGTGCCACTATCTACTTCGATTGAGAAAAATAATGATGCTATTGATGTGAATTTTTTTCTCTAGAAATTTCAACAACAATGCATATAGAGGTAATTTTAATCCTAGACCGTATCCCAGAAATTCCTATAGTAATTCATACAACAATAATAATAGGATACCTACTAATCTTTAGAACCAAATTAAAGAATTTATAAGTTGTCAAAAGATTCTCAGTTCTATGATAAAAGAAAAACTACATAAAGTTGAAGATATGGCTAGAAACATGGATAGAATTGCTCATGATGTGGATACTCTTAAAATTAAACCTTTGCCACCTAAGCATGATATTAATGAGTCAATAAAGTCTATCCAAGTCTCCATTAATGAAAGTAAAGAGAGAACTGCTAGGTTGATAGCTAAGCGAGAATTCCTAAAAAAGGCTATTCCACCCGGTTTCTATCGTATTCATCATGAGGATATTAAAATGTTGGTGTCACAACTATTGAATCCTTGTTTAGTAATATAAATCTTGATGAAATAGGGACTCGAGATGAGTCAAATTTAGTTAGAAGGCATCTCAATTGTTCGGAGGGTGATGATCTTAATGATAAAAATGATAAAAGTGGGTTTGAAGAGGTCAAGACTTTAAATAGTGATGTGCCCACTACTTTGGATTACAAGGACTTTAATTATGATAGTTCTTCTTTAATTAAATGTATTCCGTTGTTACAATCCATGATCAATTCACCTAACGCGTATGAATAAAATAAAACTTTTACTAAACATATTGTAGAAGCTATGATAAAAAGCTCATGAAGAAAGGCTAGAGTTGGAGGTTTCAATACCTAGAAAATTGCATGATGAATGGGAAAAAACTATTAAAGTAAAGATTAAATATTATGAATGCAATGCCATGTGTGATCTAGGTGCTAGTGTCTCTAGTATACCAAAATATTTGTGTGACGTGTTAGGTCTCACAGATATATGGATGAATGTTCCCTTAATTTCCATTTAGCGGATTCAACTATTAAGAAACCATTGGGTAGAATAAACTATGTTCTCATGCTCATAGAAATTATGTTCCCGTGGATTTCATTGTGCTTGATATTGAGTGCAATCTGTCTTGTCCTATAATACTTGGTAGGACTTTCCTACGAAGCATATGTGCTAAAATTGAAATGAAAGAAGGAAATATAAGGTTCCAATTTCAATTGAATAAAGGTATAAAACACTTCCCAAGAAAGAGAATTAAACCACTATATGAATATATTATGGGGGCACTTATGGAATCCATGTGAATAATAATAATACTTGAAACAATGCCTTACTCCTAGCTAGGGGCGTAAAACAATACTGCTGTTGGGAGGCAACCCAATAGTTATCTTAAATTTTTTCTTTTACTTTAGGTTTTGGTGTGTTGACACAATTATTGCTATTGTGATGATTGTGTTTTAATCTTTTAATTAGTGTTTGTGCCAAGTAAAGCCATTGGGGTGATTTGGTTGATAGTTGACTTGATTTTGTGGAAAAATATAAATTTTTATGCCCAGTACTAGAATTACTATAATTCATTAGAACGTGATTAATTCTGAAGTTTTTACACATGACTAATATACAAATTTCCCATGTTCTCCTATGTTTTGAGATTTTTTTGGAGCTACACAAGTATAGTCTTTGTGTTGGAGAACATAGTATTTCAAAAAATTCCTATGATCACGCAAGATCTATCTAGGAGAAGCATAGCAACGAGCGGGGAGAGTGTGTCCACGTACCCTTGTAGACTAAAAGTGGAAGCATTTAGTAACGCGGTTGATGTAGTCGAATGTCTTCGCGATCCAACTGATCCGAGCACCGAACGTACGGCACCTCTGCGTTCAGCACACGTTCAGCTCGATGACGTCCCTCAATATCTTGATCCAGTTGAGCACGAGGGAGAGTTATGTCGGCACGACGGCATGGCGACGGTGATGATGAAGTAACCGGCGTAGGGCTTCGCCTTAGCACTACGACGATATGACTGAGGTGTGTAATTGTGGAGGGGGGCACCGCACACGGCTAAGAGAAGGCTTGGTGTGCCTTTGGGGTGCCCCCTGCCCACGTATATAAAGGAGGGAGGGTGAGAGGCCGGCCCTACTAGGACTCCCAACACTACAAAAAAAATACACTTCCGTGATGAAACGTGATTGTCTCAGTAGGTCGCATTTTTTTCATGCATGTACATCCATGATGATTTTATGACAGAATCAAGATAGTCATACCTGTGCTGTCGTAGAAGTGTTCCATGACATTACCAAAATTATCATCACGAAAGTGTCCACTTCCATGACGATAAATCGCGTGTCACAGAAGTGCTTTCGTCAAGGGCGACCGACACGTGGCATCCACCATAACGGAACATCGTTAAGTTATCGGGTCCGGTTTTGGATTCGATAACCCGCTAACAGCCCCGACCAATGGGGATTTTCCATGTGTAAAATCATCATTGGCTAGAGGAAACACGTGTCAGCTCACCGTTGGGACAGATGTCATCCATTCATTGGACCGAAGGCGCCTATGATACGTCGACACGTGGCATGGCCAAAAAAGGCCCATTCCTGTGAAAAGTACGGCCCGTTTGACTTGGTCAAAAGTTGGCGGGCCAGCCAACGGAAAGCTTGTTAACGGCCTGTTCGCATATAGCCCATTTACAGCCCGCTAACCCAGGGTCCGTTACGACCTATCCGAATTAGGCCTAGTAGCGTCATCTGGGCCGTCGAATATGATTCCAGTCCATTTTAAGTTCTGGCCCATGTATGGCCCATGACATCTTTCGGCTTATATGAGGCCCTTTGTAACTCTTGGCCCATTAACGGCCCATGGTGAAACTGGCCCGTAATGAACAATGTATCACTTTATAACCATTAACGGCCCATTAATCCATTGGGCCGTTTGCAGCCCATGTTATCTTTCGGCCTTCTTAGGGCCCATTTATTCTTGGGCTCATTTCCAGTATTCGGTTACTTACGGCCCGTTACTGCCATTTTTTGCTTGTGGGCCAAATTCAGCCCGCGCTTACAGTCAGCCTGTTTGTGGCCCGTTAATACGTTGGGTCGTTTTCATAGCGTCATCAAATACGGGCTATTAACGACGGCCCGTTGTGGTCGGCCCATGAACGGATGACTCCAACTCTAGCCCATTTACGACCATAATGCGGTCTATTTTTGGCCCATGTTTGGCCAATCGATCATACGGCCCGTATAAGGCCCATTGATGATATGACCCATAGAAGGCCCATTGTTTCTACGGCCCGTAGAAGGCCCATTGTTTCTACGGACCATAGAAGGCCCATTGTTTCTACGGCCCGTAGGAGGCCTAGTGTCACTACAGTAAATATGTAGCCCATGGCCGGTTAAAGGCGGGAAACTACTATAGGTTTAGACCTGCTAATGGCCCAAGATGATTATAGGCCCACGTTTTGGCCCATATGAGTAACGGGCCAGCCGGAAGACCGACAACACTGAGATCCACTGAACCTTCCGGCCTAAATTACAGCATACCGACCAAAGAATAAACCTAGACTATACAATAAAGAAATTACGACATGTTACATCCACTGGGAATCAAAGTTTGCTACTAGTGATAATAAAGCGCAACATGATCGCGGATTACATACACTAGGCATCAAAGGTCGCCACCAGTGCATATAACGCGCCAACAAAAGAATATACAAAACTGAGAGCACTTCAGAAGGCACTAGACCTAGCAAGGTCGGGCCCCGCAAGCAGCCGAACAACCTGATGAGACCTCAGTTGTGTCAACGATAGGTGCTTCATCCCTAGCTGTATGGCACCATAGTGAGCAAGGCAGTCCCCCTTACATCTTCATTACATCTTTGACTTCAAGTCAGAGCTGAGTGGAAGCAAGCCTTTCCGCTTTAAGTTGAGACTGTAGAAGTCGAACTGATTGAGGCAACGACTGCACAGAGGTTTTCTCACACCTGCTCATGAGTAGCTTCAACTCACTGTCTTCATCAAGACAGGACCTTGGGATCATCTCGCTGTCCTCAAGATGGTTTGGCTCACTATCTTTCCTAAAGTTCTGCCTGGCATAAGAGATACGACTCTGAAAGAGAAACAAGGATACACGTAACAGGTTTCACAATTATATAAGCAAATAAATGGATTTGTTCTGCATAAGGAACATGTTTTTACAACTACAATATAAAACTGGTAGTTGTTGCAAACATCCAATCAGATGTAAACAGCAGTGGAGGAAATGATGCCTATCCAAATCTATACTAGAACAAATTTGAAGGCTTGAGAAGGATGAACTGACATTACATGTTAACACGGGCTGGACAAAGCCCTTCTCCATGTTGATGGAAGGATAATTCGATAAATTCCCCAAAGAAAATTCTTTATAAGCGTTGCCATTATTCTATATTTTGCAAAGAGTAAATATAGATCAAATAATATTGGAAGAAACTGAGGATAATGAAGCTCAGGTGCAGACTGATGATACATAATCAAATAGCAATTAATTAAGTACGGCGTTACAAGGAAAAAGGTACTGACAAGAGGAATGCAGACATCAACATGTGCAGTGGCATTGGCTTTATTCAACATTTTGGTAAGAGTAAATGTAGATATGATAATTTGGAGAAAGTGGAGGGCAGGGCAGATAAGATGCAGAGTAATGCTAGACAATCAATTATCTCACGATGCATGTACAGTAATACCACCACCATCGTTATTACTTGTCGCTCAAATGGATGTATCTAGCACTATTAAGTTCTAAATACATCCAATTGATCAACAATTAATTTGATACAGAGGGAGTACATGACAACAGGTACTTACATGAGCAATCCAAAACTTTGTAACCATTGTGTTAATTCTACATTTATCTAAGAGTAAATATAGATCATATAATTTCAAGCAAAGGGAGGATAAAGAAGCGAACATTTACAGTGATGCTACATAATCAAACAGCAATGAGTGTATGTATGCTGACAAAGGGCAAGAGGTACTGACAAGAGCAATGTAGAGCCCACTATTGTCGTGAGATCCTATGATCCTTTGAGCAAGGAGATTCATCTGAAATTAGTTTTCATGCAAGAGAGAAGGTAAGGTACATGCAGAAATTTAGGAGTTCAAATTTTGAATTGATATCATAGACAGTACCTGACGCTGGGCTCTCAGCAGTTCTAATAGGGTTTGGCCATTGGAGTAGGGGTAAAGTCTGGTACAGTTGGGCCTGTGTTTTCTGTGGCTGCTGATCTATCTAATTTAACAGGTATCACTACCTTTTCCAAATACCTAGTTTGTACTCCTTGAGGATATGCACTCACCCTCTTCCTTTTGGACATCTATTACGAAAGAACAACATTTGACTAGAAAAACATAGTATGACGACACATGGAATAGGTACAGAAAATGGATAGGTATGTCATATACTCATATATGATGCTTAAACTAAGAAGATGGTGTAACAAAGTAGAAGTAATGCAAGAGGTCAGATGCAAAATATGTGCGACCAATACAACCTTGCCAACTTAGAGCATGCACCTTGATGGGTGAATAAGATAGGCCATCCTCCACCATGCCAAGTTTGTTAGCCAGTGGATTGTTCCGCAATATTCCTCTCGTGCGCCCATTCTCATATTCATTTTGATAATGTTCAATACCTGACATGCATGAAAACATAAAACAAGTGAGATTGTCTTTGTAATGCACAAGTGATTCTAATCCAATACTTCCTCCCCCATAAACCCCCTTGTGCTATCTCTACAATTCTTCTTAGAGGTGCCATGGATGCTGTAATTTGGTGTGTGTATTAATATAATGTGGCCTACTACTCAAAATATGAGAGCTCCAGAAGTGATGATACTTCGCAGATGACAGCTTCAACATATTGTAAAGAAGAACAAGTCGACCTGACCCGACAGATTCAAAATATACTAAGGGAGAATAACACGACCTGACCAGTCGACCGCAAGAGAAGAGGATCATCTTAAAGAAGAGCAGAAGAGCAAGCAGATTGAAGATATTACAAATCTTTCTATACAATGTCGGTTTGCCACCCATGATGAACCAAAGTGCATAGAGAAATACTATTCCTTTCGGTCTCTCCATATGTGGCTCACATGCATTTCGACACTAAAGTAGGAAAATTTAGCTGACCAACTAAACATCTCTTAGTTTTACCAATATCAGCATAATATCATATTTGAATTTGTACAACTAAGCTTGTTTAGCTCGATGGGTGGAGCAGTGCTATTACGACACGAACCACGTAGGCTGATCGTGGTCATCGTAAAATGAGGAAACCGTAAGCATGATGGGTATAGTGTTGACCGTGGTAGTGGGATGGCAGATCTGAAGCTGCAAACCGTGCAAAGGGTAGTTAGCAACCGATGTTTTCTTTGAAATAACAACTAAGATTTGGTATGGACAAGAAAGTACAGTCAACAAGTGACAAAGAAATGCAATTATGCTATCTCTCTATATGTCGCGACATGCATTTGGAAACTCAAGTGGGACCTTTAGCTAACCAATTAAATGTGTCTGTTAACTAATATCAGTATCATATAACAATCATATTTGAACAACTAAGCTTTCGAATTTTGAGTGTTGTGTTGTTTAGCTTGAAGGGTGGAGTAATGCTAGTACGACAGAAAGCACCTACGCAGATCATAGTAGAGTAGATAAAAGGGGAAACCCCTAATCATCAAGATTAAAATCAGGAAAGTGGAACTAGCTGGACCAGTGGGTGGCGCACATGCTTTTCGAAACGAATATAGGAACATTAGGTGACCAATTAAACGTTCTCTGTTTTAGTAATATGAGCATCATATTAGATTCGTATTTCAACACGTAAGCTTTGGAATTATGAGTGGCATGTTGTTTCGCTTGATGGGTTGAGGTCTTGAGGAGCAGTGCTAGCACGAGACGAAGTAGTGAAGCACCTACGATGATGGTAGTGAATATAAAGGGGGAAACCATAAGCTTTACGATTATAGTGACCGTGACATGGAGGATCTGAAGGTGCAAACCGGACAAAGCTACTTCGCAACCAATGTTTGCATTCAACTAGCCACTATGATTTGGTACGGACAAGAAAAGTACAATAAAAAATTTAAGATCTATTTTCGGGTGAGATCAATAACTTAAGCACATATGGAAGAGTACCACCTCTCTTGCGACGCCGTGTAGGCCCTGCTGATACGCTGAGGGTGCTGCGGGTGCGATGGCTGTCAGCGGCGGGGAAGAAGATTTTAGATGGCAGACAGCCGGGTCGGGGGATAAATCCTATTGCTGTGGACAAGGCGGTCGTAGGAGCGTCAACGGCAAGGTGGACGACGGCGCCGATGAAGCGAGACGACCGATGAAAGGATCCTGGTCCGGTGCCATGGATGAGAGACGTCCATCTCTTGAAGTGGACGACGGGGTAGGGGTAGCAGCTCTGGCAAGGTGGAGGATGGGGTGGCGGACGAAGGAGGTTGGATGCAGTGGGGAGGTTGTCATGGCGCCGACGGTGTATGAATGGGGAAATGGAGGGGGAGGGGGATCTCAAACTTTGGGACGCGCTTGTCTGAAATGTGGGAAAGTTACAAACTTATCCCCCATTTAAAATTTCGGACATCACGTCGGTTAGGGATAGGACGGTAATCTCGCATCTCCCAAATATTTGCCAGTAACGATTTCGAGCGATGAGAGGGTGTTTTGCTGCCCACGGTTGGCGCCCACGGTGTATGAACGGGGTTGACAGGTAGGGCGGTTGTGTCACGTCTGAGGGAAGTTACACATCTGCCCCTATTTAAAATATTAGCCTACAATGATTTCGGACGAGGAGAGTTTGTTTTGCCGCCCACCGTGGATGAATGGGGAAATAGAGGGAGAGACACATGTCTTTCGGACGTGC
The DNA here is from genome assembly GCF_056163025.1 of Triticum urartu. Classification (NCBI taxonomy): domain Eukaryota; kingdom Viridiplantae; phylum Streptophyta; class Magnoliopsida; order Poales; family Poaceae; genus Triticum; species Triticum urartu. The sequence continues at coordinate 354,344,519 of NC_141876.1, read as the reverse complement.
TTGAATCAAATGTGTTTTGCCGCCCACGTTTGGCGCCCACCATGTCTGAATGGGCTCAGAGGCCTTCGTGTCATGTCTGATTGAAGTTACTAGTCTACCCCTATCAACAGCAGTGTAAATCCGGTCGATAAGGATGTCATGTGTCAGGGGTAGACAGTAATTTCCATCTCGCAAACACTTGCTTCGGCAGCCCACAAATGATAGTGGGTGTTTAGCCGCTTCGTTCAAAACTTGGGAGAATTAGCATTCACGTTTTCCCTGGGCCCTGGCAACTAAATCCAAATCCAATTTTTATTCGATTAGGAATATCCACAGATAATTCTATGTTTTGCTATTTATTTCTTCAAAACCACAACAAAGATTTATTCCACCTTTATATATGATTATGATTTAGAAATGACGTGATCTTCGAATTCAGTAGGTTGGATACACTTTGAGTCAAGTAGTTATTTCATCCAATACAATATGCTCACACGAAAAATAGTTCACCTTATGTCAATCATACAAGTACTGAGGATTACCTCGCCTAAAAAATTCGGATCATTACAACACATGGACAACATAGGGGGTCTTACAACATAATCCATTCAGAGACATGACACAACATGCAAGTACAATAATCTAATGAAAATTTCAACTGCTATCTAAAGAAGAACTGGGATTACCCTGGGCGTCAGAGAGAAGAAGTAGCAGGACCTCATCCATTTTCAAATGCAACATTCTTACTTCCTCCAATTCTTGGGTTGCTTCCATAATGCGTGCAGCTAATTGCATAATTTCCAGCTTCAAGATCGAGATTACCTCATTCATGGCACCACACCATCTCTTTCTGCCTCTAGTAGAGCCTCAAGAACTATAATATCTGTGCTCAGACTGCTCTCCGGCAGTGTTGCCTCTGAACTACTACCATCTGGTAACATGGATGGCACACTGCTTCCACAAATAGATTCTAGGGTTGTACATTGTGTCCTAGTGTGAACGACATCCTAAAAGGTTTTCGCTGGACATAAGTAAGAGGTAGTTATCGCATGATCCAGGCAGTAAGCTTACATGGTAAATGACATACGAATTATTGCCGAGCATGGCAAGCTATATTTAAATGGTTCGAAACAGCATCAGCCGAAAAGAAATTAAAATGGTAAGATGAAACTAGGGATGTAAGTGGCAAATAAACGACATCCGCCGGTCCCATCTAGTTAGCTTTTGCTAGCTCCCTGGTTCATTTTCCTCAAAAACAAAAACTCTTTCTAACTATCATACCACTAGTGGACTTTAATCGGGATTAAATGGGACCCAGTTGACATCCATAGTTGAAAGGGAGTGTACCACCGCTATATTTAAGTTGCCAAGGCATCTAAGTAGTTGAAATAATCTGAGAAAGCACTTAACAGTGTGGCCTCATATAAACTACGAAGACAGTCTTGTGATGAAGTTCAGAGGAAAAGTTAAGGACTCAAATTAACTAGGCATGCATTTCTTTACGATAGTACAGCAGGCATTGCTGACATATTGGCCAACTCAGGTATAGCGTAACAAGTAACAAACAAGCATTTGAATCAAGCAATACAGCAAAGCAGACAACTGAACTATTTGTTATTCTGTAGGATTACAGGTTGAGGGCACAAGCCAAGAAAGCAGCCCACACGCATTACATTTCCCATGTACTAAAACACATTGGCTTACCATATGTTGTTGTGAAGCCTCGTTGTTGTTGCAATGTTCTTTGAAGATATCGTCAGCATCCCATGGTTGCAAATCTACTTGTTGTAGTTTATTCCGCACCCTCTATTTAGGTAAAATTAATTTTAATCGCATGCACTGGTTCAAATTGATCATCAATGGTTCATCTAAACTAATGAAAGAAGGGTATGTGCATACACGACAATATGTCTGCTTCCCTCTATTTTTATGCTTGTTCGAGGTGCCATCCCCAAAAGAACAAATATTTTGCTTGATGGGGTTGGCAGCTCCAGAATTAATATAAGCATCAAATTAGTCATGCAACTTGGGAAGATCAAGAACACACAAAAAAGTAATGAACAGAGGCTCGGAGCAGTGATGTAATAGCTAGCATCAGAAAATGTAGGGTAAAACGAACAAAAACCAGCGGAACCACATGCTAGTTTGCTGATGTGTAATTAAGCATAGAGAACATGAAGCAGTCTGATGGAACCAACAGGTGGCATCAGAACAACACCATTATCATAAATATAGCATGCAAGAAGTAAAATAGTAGGCAGTGATATCTAGGAAGTACAGTAATACTTAGGAAAAAACTAAAGCATATTAACTATATGTGCACTGGTATGTAATTTAGCACATGTAACATGTTCACTACCAGAAGTATGGCCCTATAGGTGCAAGCAGAATAACGCGTCTCATGAAAAACTGAATGATGCCCTGAAGAAATGCAAAGGTGTGGCGCTTATGCTAAGAAAGTGAATGTATGCGACGGCCTTTAGATAATAGTACTTGATTCTCGGCGGCGTATGGGTATCATTGGCATACTTGATAGCTAAGGATAGTCGATGGTGTTCGTGTTGCGGTTGAGTCTGGGCCGGCTGTTGCCGTCACTGAAGCGGCTCCGGTGCTACGGTTGTGGCGCCTGTCGACATACAAGAAAGCTCATCTGTGGTAAGTGAACAGTTGCACGATAAAGAGAAAAAACGAAGGAGTGCAAATTTAAATAACCTGATGAGGTTGCGGCGTCGGTAAAGCAGGGCTGGTGGAGTTGCAAATGGCGTCCGTGGATCGGGTCCAGTGCAGTGGATGAAGGCTTCGGCGGGCGCGTTGTACAGTGCTTTCGGTGAGGCGGATCTGTTGCGGCGGACGAGGGCTTGTATGAAGGGCCAGCGAAGGGACGGACGAGGGAGTCAGTGAAGGGCCTACACTATGGTGGACAAGGGCACCGGTTAAGAAGATCCGGTGTGGTGGACCATGATGACGGTCAAGGAGATCTGGAGCGATGGACAAGCCAGTCGCTGAAGCGGCTCCGGTGAAGTGGTGAGTTGGCAGTTGGGGGTTCCAAGGTGCGGAAGGTAGATTCGTCGGGGTGTGAGGTCCACCGCTGCGGCAGATGACTAGATTCGGCGGCTTGCCATGGTTGGGGGTGGTCGGGAGGGGAAGGGGAGGGGCTCTAGGGTAGAATGTTGGGGGAAAAGAGGGGAAAATAATGGAGTTACCAAAGCAGCCCTTTTCCGTTCATGTTGCAGGGGTAAAACAGGAATATCACAGGGCTAAACTTTCGGGCGCGACATATTTCGATGTGAGCAGGAAGTTTGAAAGATTTTGGCGCCTGAAATTATATTCTGCTCTTGTACGGCCGACTATGCTATCATGGCCGAGAATTTGTTTGTTTTGCACGCAACAAAGTGCAAGTTCTGAAAATCAATGTCTCCAACTCGAAAATTAGATTGTCCATTCAATTCAAATATGGATCATTGAGCTACTACAAGCAAATACCATCATACGGTCCAATTCAAATGAAATTCCAAATGTGTTTATCCTAAATATGATCACAAAATAAAAAATGTGTATGTGTATCAATAAAGTGGATGATTATAAAGTTTGAACATGCCCGTATGTGTATATCTCTAGGTTTGATATATGAATTTGAAATCACGAAATCCCGGCTTAAAAATGTACCTCCGTTTAAATGAATTACAAAAGCTAATGATGGAGTCGAATTCCAAAATTTCAATGTTAGGTTTGTAATTCTGGTACATCAAGGTATATCACGCATGTTCAAAAGTACCGTTATCTCATAGTCCAAACTGTGAAACAAATTGATCAACCATGAGTGCACACACTATTGACCATGTATATCTCAATTACGCTAAAGTCCCTCAAATATAGACACCTCACTCTTTATCTGAAGCCAACCCCCCACCCCTCGCCCCCCCCCCCACACAGAGAAGTTGTTCTCTCCCCCAAACACCAACACACGAGCACATTAACACCCCTCTCTCTTCTAAAGTCCGTACCCCAATATAGGTCTCTATCACTTTGTCTCTTGGGCATGCACACCTCTCTTCCCCCACTCTCTAGCTAGGTGTCCCGGCATCTCTCTTTGCCAAGCACACGCACTATGTAGAGTGTATCCTTCCCATACACACAAAACGTCACCCCCAAACGTCTATCTCCCTAGTTATGTGGTTCTCGCACACTCACCTCACACACCACCCCCACTGGAAACAAGCACACATTGTCTCCTTGTGCACAACTCTCCTCTTTCTATCTCTCCCACATGCGGACCCGCCCCAGCTCCTCCCTATACACATATATGTTGTTAATCTTTCCATAGCTTCCTAATGTATCATCATTCTCGATCTCGCACATTGTTCTCTACACCATCTATTATAGATCTCTCATGAAGTCCCTATCACACACACGATGACTCGCTTCCCTTGCGTCTCCGTACATAGGCCAATTTCAAACAACATCAACATTGTCTCCCTATCTATATGCCATTTATGGACACAAACGCCCCCTCTCTTCCTCTCTCTCTCTCTCCGTCGCTAGCTCTCTCTCTCTCTCTCACACCCCTCTCCCACACACACTTGATGTCTCTTCCAAATAGTCTGCTCCCCCCGTCCGCAACCATGCTATCCCGCTACTACACATGTCACACCATCCCCCCTTCCCTTATACTAGGTTTACGTCATTAGTGTTCTCTCTACTCTACGTGCACACACTCCCTCTCACACACAAACGCGCGCACAAACACACACAGACACGCACAAACACCCATTAATCTGGATCCTCATCTCTCCCCATGTCCGCATGTGTATCTCACACACTCACTCTCTAATTATGTATATGTGTCTCCACGTTACACAACACAAATCCCCATGTACATGTCTCTCTCTATCCTCCACACACATAGACACAAAGAATCTGTTATCATTGCCTCAGTCTCTAGACATATCACACACGCACATTGTCTCTCTCGCAAACACGCTCAACAAGGGTTTCCCCGTGAATAACTTACCGTCTATTCATCAATAGTCGTGGCAGTACAGCGAACACGAGACGTGAAAAACAATAAATCTACACGTGCTTAGACCACCTAGTATGACTACTAGGACTAGAGCAAGCCAAAAAGCGCGCCGCCGTCACCCCCTCCTTATCGGCGATAGGAAAACCTTTGTTTTACACAATCGAGAAGTCATTGTGCTAAGGCCTCACATGGAGCATGCAAATCAGATATCAAGTAGGCATGTTTACGAGCTCGATGCACTCACTACAGAGCAAGGCATGACAATATAAGCATACACCCATCAAGAATACACATTATACAAGCTAGACATGGCAAGAACAACAACATAGAATGCACGGATCAACTACAACACCCTCGGCAAAATCGCTAACAAGTAGACAATCTGCCCAGATTCACGAAATAGCAAAAGTAGAGCTCGATTGACTCAAGCTAGGGTGCTCCATAATTGCAAACAAAGACATGGATGGATAGGGCACTACAATATTAACAAATCATCCTTATTGATCATCCTCAAAAGAGGCATGGATCACTAGGAAACAACATGAACATATGACATATTGATAAAAACAGATCAAGGACTTAGTGGAATTGCTAAGTCCCTGAAATCAGCATCAACGAATGCACCTCTTTGCAAGCTTGTGCTAGTCACCACACGCATAAAAAAAACATGGATAGCACCTCTATAAAGATGGCAAAGCATATACCAAATCTCATGTAGAGCTCAAGGGCATATCATGCACACATTAATCATGGCAAAAATAACAAATAGCTATTTGGTGTAGCAGATCTGATAATTAACTCAATTAGCACTCTTCCAACAGCATTTAGGGCATCAAGATGAACTCAAATGAAAATGACGCAATGAGATGAAATGATGTGCTCTCTGAGACGAACATTTTGGTATGCTACACATCCAAAACGGATCTACGGATGAAAAGTTACGGCACGTTGAAATATGCAAAAAAAATTAGGGTTTTGGGAGGAAAAACAACCGTCTCAGATCTAGATCCGGATCTGGGTACTGTTCATGCGCGGAAACCGAGGTTCGCCGGTGTCGGAGCTCGAGGTCGCCGGAGTGGTGGCCAGACGACGAGGGAGTCGGAGAGGTGGCCGGACCGGCGAGGCGGCGGCCGGAGCGAGGAGGCACGACGCTCGGCGGGGTCGGTGAGGAGGGAGTCGGCGGCCGGGGCGGCGCTGGTGGCCGGACCTCGCGAGGCCTCCGGCAATGGCGTCAGGCCCAACCTAGGCTCTCTCGTTAGTCCGCGGACCTTCTCTCAGCCTGAGGCCTTCTGCACAGTCCATTACCTGTCGTCAGGCCCAACCTAGACTCTGTCGTCAGTCCGTGGACCTCCTGGCGCGCGTGTCCGAAAAGCTGTCCCGGACCCGACCCGAACAGTCGTCACCATTGGGTCCGAATCATCCCCAAACATCTACAAAACGTCTCCGTTTTGTTAATTGGTTTTCCTAACATATTTTTTCTCGACCGCCCGACTACGATCAGAGGGATGAGGTAGCCCCTACCCAAATATCCACATGCTGTATATGTATCAGTCCAACCCTAAAATCAAAATCAAGGAGAGCTGTCCCATCCTTCCCCCTCGCGCCGCCACTTTCGAAATCCCACATCGGGATCCTCCCTGATCCCCTCGTCCACCTTCTCCTCCAATTTCCCACGCCGCCGACACCCTCTCCATTTCCCTCGGGATCACCAGCAAGACAACCACTAGCGCTCAACTCCAGATCCACAAATCCATCCATCCAACACCCATGAGGGCCTCATCTGCCTCCCCATTCGGTCTGGATCGGAGCCCGAGCGAGGAGAGTTCGCTCCCGAACCAGCTCACTCATCGGCTCCTCTCCGAGCACCTCACCACCAACCCTCGCCGGCCATCGGGGGCCCTCGCCGTCCGCGACCGACCCACAGGACCAGACCGCCCTTGCTCCTCTTCCTTCTTTCCTTTTCCTCTAGCTCCTCTTTCCTTTTTCTATCTGTCTCACATCTCTCCCATGCACAGGAATGCCATGACCGCGCCGTCGCCATGGCCTGCATCCCTTGGCGCCCAGCTCGCCTCTGTCCTGTTCCCGGATGGACCTGTGCATTCCGCACCCCTCCGGCCTCACCTTCTACAGCTGGAGACCCGCCCTCGGCCTCTTTCTGCCTCGCCAAGACCGCTTCCCCGCATCCTCGTCTGTCCAGTGCGCACTAGCAGAACCAGGCCGGACACCCTCGCCCTCCCCTGCTGTCCTTTCTTCTCCTACCCCATTTCTCCTTTCCCTAAGCTCTCTCTCTTGCCCCTTGGACAGGAGCCCCGACACCAAGGACTTGTCACGCCGGCGCATCAAACCGCCATAGTTTGCTCCAGATCCGGCCGGCCTCCACCAGGTCGCCCGTTGCTGGCCGGATCCCACCGTCCCAGACCTCCCCTGCAAGCTCTTGCCGCCGCGCTGAGTTCCTGCTGCCGCTGCTGCTTCGGTGGAGCGCTCCGTCGTGCCAAGTTCCCTTTATTCCTCTGTGTCGAGTAGCAGCTCGAGTGCTGCGCTCGCTCGCGTGCATCGCCCACACGTGGGCCGCCTCATCCGTAGCGCCTCCTAGGCCCAGCCGCGCTAGATCAGCCAACGTTCCTCCCCACCGACTAGGCCTTGCCCCATGGTGAGAGCCTAGTCCGCCCGAGATGGGGCCCAGTTTCTGTTTTTTTAGATCCGCGAATTTAGTTATTTATCCAGAGACGCCAGTTTTGCAGAAAACCCCCTAGACTTCATGCATCTAATAACTAATTAACCGTGCATCGGATTAAGACAATTTATATATGAAATATGCGTAGTTTTTCATCTAGTTTCATAATATGTCTTTTTCACCCATGTTTAAAATGCTTAAAATGTTGTTTGTTTAAATTTTGCCCTTGCCATGCTAAAATGCTTTATTTCATAACTAAATAACAGTAGCTCCAAACTTAATAAACTTTATATGTAAATGGGTAGAATTTTGCCTAGTTTAACATGGTGACTTTACTTTGCATGTTTAAAAACTCTAAATTATGGTTTAGGGAAGAATAGTACTAAACCTTAAAAATTGCACATGAGGAGTTTCCGGACTTGTTGCTTGTTGTTCCGGCCTCATTTAAACTTGCCTAGATAGGTAGTTTTCCTTTGCTTCACCCTTGCCATGTTTAACAACATTTAATATTGTTGGGTATATAACCGAGAAAGAACTAAATAAGTCATGTGGTGTTTCGTCAATATGCAACGGAGTTGCATATTGAGCTCCACTTAATTTGTAGGGTTGTTTGTGCACTTTGCCATGCCATGCCTCATAAAATCGGACATGCATCATATCTAATTGTGCATCATGCCATGTTCATGTGTTGGTTGTTTACTATGTTGTGTACTTCTTTTCGGTGTTGCTTCTTTGGGTTGGTTCCGATAACGTTGCGTTTGTGAGGATCCATTGGCTACGTTCGTTTGTCTTCTTCATTGACTCGTTCTTCTTCGTTGTGGGATTTCTGGCAAGATGACCATACCCTCGAAATCACTTCTATCTTTGCTTGCTAGATGCTTGCTCTTTTGCTATGCCTATGCTGCTATACCTACCACTTGCTATATCATGCCTCCCATATTGCCATGTCAAACCTCTAACCCACCTTGTCCTAGCAAACCGTTGTTTGGCTATGTTGCCGCTTTGCTCAGCCCCTCTTATAGCGTTGCTAGTTGCAGGTGAGGATTGGAGTTGTTCCATATTGGAACATGGATTGTTGTTGGGATATCACATTATCTCTTATTTAATTTAATGCATCTATGTACTTGGTAAAGCGTGGAAGGCTCGGCCTTATGCCTGGTGTTATGTTCCACTCTTGCCGCCCTAGTTTCCGTCATACCGGTGTTATGTTCCTTGATTTTGCGTTCCTTGCACGGTTGGGTTATAATGGGAACCCTTGACAGTTCGCTTTGAATAAAACTCCTCCAGCAAGGCCCAACCTTGGTTTTACCATTCGCCACCTAGCCTTTTTACCTTGGGAGTCGCGCATCCCGAGGGTCATCTTTATTTTAAACCCCCCCGGGCCAATGCTTGTCCAAGTGTTGGTCCAAACTAGAGTCCTTTGCAGCGCCACCTCGGGGAAACTTGAGGGCTGGTTTTAGTTGTACGGAGTGCTCATCCGGTGTTGCCCTGAGAACAAGATATGTGCAGCTCCTATCAGGATGTCGGCGCATCGGGCGGTCTTGCTGGACTTGTTTTACCATTGTTGAGATGTCTTGTAACCGGGATTCCGAGTATGATCGGATTGTCTTGAGAGAAGGAGTATCCTTCGTTGACCGTGAGAGCTTGTGATGGGCTAAGTTGGGACACCCCTGCAGGGATTTGAACTTTCAAAAGCCGTGCATGCGGTTATGGGCAGATGGGAATTTGTTAATGTCCGGTTGTAGAAAACCTAAAACTTAACTTAATTAAAATGGATCAACAGTGCGTGTAGCCATGATGGTCTCTTTCCGGCGGAGTTCGGGAAGTGAACACAGTATTGGAGTTATGCTTGACGTTGGTTGTTCTAGGATCACTTCTTGATCATAGATTCTCGAACGTGCTTTGCCTTCTCTTCTCGCTCTCATTTGCGTATGTTAGCCACCATATTTGCTAGTGCTTGCTACAGCTCCACCTCATACCTTTTACCTGCCTATAAGCTTAAATAGTCTTGATGGCGAGGGTGTGAGATTGTTGTGTCCCCGTGACTCACAGATACTTCCAAAACCAGCTTGCAGGTGCCGATGATAACGTGCAGGCGTCGCAACCGAGCTCAAGGAGGAGCTCGATGAAGATCATGTTTGTTATGTTGTTTCTGTTTCCAGTTGATCAGTAGTGGAGCCCAGGTGGGGAGATCGGGGATCTGTAGCATTAGGGGTAGTCTTCTTTTATTTTGGTTCCGTAGTCGGACCTTGATTGTAACTGGTTGATGTAATGCTTTATTCATGTATTGTGTGAAGTGGCGATTGTAAGTCAACTATGTATCTCTTTCCCTTATGTATTACATGGGTTGTGTGAAGATTACCTCACTTGCGACATTGCTTACAATGCGGTTATGCCTCTAAGTCGTGCTTCGACACGTGGGAGATATAGCCGCATCATGGGCGTTACAAGTTGGTATCAGAGCCTTCCCCGACTTTAGGAGCCCCCTGCTTGATCGAATCACTGGCGTTGTTGAGTCAAGAAAAATGCTTTGAGTCATTTAGGGTTATATATATCGGAGAGTAGGATTATTTTTACTCCGTAGTCCCTTCGTCGCTCTAGTGAGGCATCCTGACGTAGATTTTTGACTCTTCTCTTCTCAAATTTCACGAATTTTTTTTAGGATCACACGGGTATCTTGGAATCGTTCCGATGGTTTTGTAACGAGAACATTGTTCTTGGTGCCTCCTGACATTTAGGGGTTGTGGCAGTGTCCCGGGGAGTTGAGCTCCGAGGTGTTGTCGCCACAAATTTATCGTTGCAGTTCTGGAATACCTAAGTTCGCCGACATCGAAAATCTCTTTTATGCGGTTGTTGGTGAGATAACCTCGACGCCACCCAGTACCGGGGCGGGAGTTCGGGAGTATTGCCATAACTCGTATAACGGATGCTTTTCGAAGGTTGAGGTAAATGATTTCCAAAGGTTTCTTGGTTATGTGTTAAAGGATGGATACAGCTGGATGTAGGATTTGCTAGTTTTGGGTGAGATATTATGCTTCCCCTGTATCCCCAACACCTGATTGCATAACCGGGAAAATTTCGGGAGTTTAGAAGTGGGAATTCAAGTATCTCTTAGGATATCGTTCCGACAGATGTATGATATGAAATTGGGGTTCGACGTCTAGTGGTCCGCCTATCCACGGTTGATTTTATAGTGGTCTCATTGTGTCTTAAAGAGTCCTTGGCTATGCTGACTCGGGGATGCTTCGTATGTCATGTGCACTGCCTTGTACATGATGGTGCTATACGGTCGAGCCCGTGTGGGCCCCACCACAAAAACTTCGGACGAAATCTCTATCATATGTTTGTTCTGGCTTATTCTGCAAGCCAATCCTTGTTTTCGTTTTGAGCTGTGGTATTCGAGTTGCTTCAAAGTCAAATGTTGATTCCATACCTTTCCAACTGGTGTTCTCATACTCCTATGTGAATACCAATCCCTCATGATCATCGAGATGGTCATGTCAATTCTTTTTCAACCGGGATGTTTCTCTTCAACTGGATCCGATCATTTCAACATCCGCAAGATCTATTCTAAGCTCGCTCAATGGTGTTTCTTTCATCCTTCCCAAGTTACCTTTGTTTTCCCGCCCACCCTCCCTTTTTCTTCAAGGACTCAGTTTTCTTAATCAAGTATCCTTTTATTGATGTGAAGTCTCTCCATTCTTTTCCATCAATATTCTAATCTAATGATTCTCATGAAGATTCTAACGGAGCTTCAAGTTCGTCACTCTTCACTCATTTTCTTCTCCGGTGGATTCAAGTCAAGCTTTGTTGATCATATCCCTTTTTCCTCGTTTCAAATACCTTCTCATGCCGGTGCACCTCATAATCATTCACTTCTCACTATTCATTTGTTCGGGAGTGCTGAAGATATCATCTTATTTTGAGGATGATATCTCATTCAAGCCATTTAATTCAACCGGCACAATTTCTCTTTCTAATCATTCCAGCGGTGTTTCTTTTGAGTGGCCCCTAACCCACAGGTCTTTTCCCAGGATCTTACATGACTCTTCTATTCTCCCGGAGCTTTTCAAATTATTTTCGAAGTTTGACGTAAGAATGAATTATCATCAGTCATATGTTCTTCTCTAAGATCTTTCAAAAAAAATTTGTCGTTGGTTCAACCTTTCCATTATTCATTCCGGAGTGCCTCAACAATTCATGGTGGTGTTTCTTGTCTTAATTCTCGGATTTTGAAGACCAAAGAAGATTTTTTTTTCCTCCATATCTTATCTGTTCTCTCAGAGACTCGTGGTTCTAGCTTGATGCCATCCTCTCATAATTGTTTTCGACTGTGAGATATTCTTTTCACCCATCCGGAGCAATTCAGGAGTCTTTTCAGTGTGATCATCCGGAGCCCATCATCTCAGATTTATTCATTCCAGCTTTGAGCTCTCGTTCTCCAAATCTTATGGGTGCATTGTTCAAATATCCTCTAATCAGCTCGTGATCTCTTCGTTCTCATGGATCTAAATTTCCCTCAAGTATCTTCTTTCGTTCTCTAATTCTTCCCGGTGGTTCTTCCTCTTTTATTCATTCATTTTCAATTCTTACGGTGGTTCATTCAAGAGTTCTCTTCCTTGGTTATCATATCAATTCATTCGTGCTTTCCAAATGCTAACGGTGGTTCGTTGAAGTCTTTTCTCAAGTTTGTGCTATATCTATCTTATTCCTTTCTACGAGAATAAGTAGTATGTCAAATCCGCTTCTTGTCATCAATTTAAATTGGTGAAGGATTAGCATAACATAATTCTTATTCTTGATTCACCCAAATGATTAATTCTTTATTCCGGAGGCTCATCAAATTCTCGGTTCCAATTGTTTCATCTTTCTTTTCTGGAGTTCCAAGTTTTTCCGCATTATCTTGCCTCGAAGCTCCATCTAAATCATTGCAAGGCTTCAACCTTATTCTTTTCATCCTTCATTTCGCTTGTTCGTTCTTTTCTTACCGGAGTTCTTCATGGAGGCTCCACATGATGGTTTATAAAGGATGTATTCCCTTCTCCAAGTTTTCATCAAGATTCTTTTCTAAGGAGCTCAAGCATTCTTCAGGTTGCAATCCGGAGTGCAATTCTTTTTACCATATCTTTGGAGGTGGTATTATGTCATTCTTGATAATTTGAGTTCATGTTTCATGATTCACATGTTGTTAAGAATGAGGTATTTTAAATCCATCAACCTCTTCGTCAGAGTTATCTTGTGTCATGTTTCACCTAAAGCCTTCCCTAAGGATTGTTGCTATTTATGGTGCTTATAAATGACCCAAGTTCTTCATTTATCCTCCCGGTGAAATAAGTTTCTTGTCTACTTGTTGATATCAATCCAATCTATTGTTTCCGTTAGTGGCATAATTTCACCTCATAGTTTTGAGATGTCTTCTATAAGTCCATATCAAGCTTATCCTTTCATTGTTGGATTTCCAACAACTCCGTTCGAACCTTCTCCTAAAGATGCTTTTCCAAGCTCATTTGAGGTAGAAGATGTGGTCTCTCCTACATTCTTTTAATTCCATTCTTTAATTTTTTCCGGAGGCATTGTGATGTTGCTCTCTTCGACCCATCATCTTGTTTTGTCAAGATCCTGTTGCTTTCCGTGCTTATCCATTAACCGGAGTGTGGTGTTATCCTTTCAAGTTCTTTTAATCTTATCAAGTTTCATATCACTTTTCAACCAGAGTGCCGTCTGAAATCGTTCTTACCCTTTGTGCCATTCTTTCAATAGTTCCGGAGGCAGTGTGTTGTTGATTTCATCAAGTATCCTCTCATCTTGTCAAGTTCTTGTTAATTCTTTCCATTTGCAGTCGGAGTGCTGTCCAAATTATATCATTCTTTTCCCTTCTCTATCTTGTTTCAATCGGAGTGTTATGTCTATCATTCCTCTTCTAACCGAAGTCTTCATCCAAGTGCTTTCGTTTTGCCAAAGCTCATATTCTTTACCTTCCATTTCCAACCGGAGTGTTGTCGTAATTGATCCTTATCATTCCTTGTGCATCTCATTCTACCGGAGTGTTTGCAAGTACTTCTTGTCCATTGCAATCCTTGTCTTTTGTCTTTCAACCTACAAGGTTCTCGTAATGTTCCTTGTTATTTTTTCTAACGGAGTGTTTTCAACTTCGATCATCTCCGTTGTTTTCTTTTCTCAAAATGGTTTAACCTCTCAAGGTTCCTTGGTTTCACTCATTTGTCAAAGAAGCAACTTAGTTTTACCTCTTCTCTTTCTCTTCCGTTTTCCCTCCGGTGCCATTCTAGATCTCGGGACGAGATCCTCTCATAGTGGTGGAGTGTTGTAACGCCCCGAGACCGATGTGCCACGTGCCTTCTAGTTATTCACTGCATTGCCATGTCATTCTCTTGTGTGTTGCATCTTGTCATCTCATCATGTGCATTGCATCATCATGTTTTCAAAACTTGCATCCGCCCGGGTTCCCCCAGCTCCGTCGGTTGTCCGTTCTGAGCCCAGACACACTTGCACGCGCCCGTGGCATGTCCGAAATATTATTTTATAAGTGGCCGGAAAATGTTCTCGGAATGGGATGAGAGTTGGCGTGCGGTCTTGTTATAGTGTAGGTAGACCGCCTGCCAAGTTTCATCGCATTCGGAGTTTGTTTGATAGCCCAACCGTTAAACTATAGCGACATTATAGCTGAGCACGCGTCGGACGTTTTCGGTCTCCGGAAACAGTCGCTGGGCCACTCTCTCTTCTCTTCTCTCAGCCTGAGGCCTTCTACACAGTCCACTACCTGCCGTCAGGCCCAACCTAGGCTCTCTCGTCAGTCCGCGGACCTCCTCGCGCGTGCGTCCGAGAAGCTGTCCCAGACCCGACCCAGACAGTCGTCACCGTTGGGTCCGGATCATCCCCAAACATCTACAAAACATCTCCGTTTTGTTAATTGGTTTCCTAACATATTTTTTCTTGATCGCCCGATTACGATTGGAGGGACGAGGTAGCCCCTACCCAAATATCCACATGCAATATATGTATCAGTCCAACCCTAAAATCAAGGAGAGCTATCCCAACCTTCCCCATCGCGGCGCCACTTTCGAAATCCCACATCGGGATCCTCCCTGATCCCCTTGTCCACCTTCTCCTCCAATTTCCCACGTCGCCAGCACCCTCTCCATTTCCCTCAGGATCACCAGCAAGTCAACCACTAGCGCTCACCTCCAGATCCACAAATCCATCCATCCAACAGCCATGAGGGCCTCCTCTGCCTCCCCGTTCGGTCTGGATCGGAGCCCGAGCGGGGAGAGTTCGCTCCCGAACCAACGCACTCGTCGACTCCTCTCCGAGCACCTCGCCACCAACCCTCGCCGGCCATCGGAGCCCTCGCCGTCCGCGACCGACTCGCAGGACCGGACCGCCCTTGCTCCTCTTCCTTCTTTCCTTTTCCTCTAGCTCCTCTTTCCTTTTTCTATCTGTCTCACATCTCTCCCGTGCACAGGAACGCCATGACCGTACCGTCGCCATGGCCTGCATCCCTCGGCGCCCAGCTCGCCTCCGTCCTGTTCCTGGACAGACCTGTCCATTCCGCACCCCTCCGGCCTCGCCTTCTGCAGCTGGAGACCCGCGCTCGGCCTCTTTCTGCCTCGCCAAGACCGCTTCCCCGCGTCCTTGTCTATCCAGCGCGCACTAGCAGAACCAGGCCGGACTCCCTCGCCTTCCCTAGTTGTCCTTTCTTCTCCTACCCCCTTTCTCCTTTCCCTAAGCTCTCTCTCTTGCCCCTTGGACAGTAGCCCCGACGCCAAGGACTTGTCGCGCCGGTGCCTCAAGCCGCCACAGTTTGCTCCAGATCCGGACGGCCTCCGCTAGGTCGCCCGTTCCTGGCCAGATCCCGCCGTCCTAGACCTCCCCTGCAAGCTCTTGCCACCGTGCTGAGTTCCTCCTGCCGCTGCTGCTTCGCTGGAGCGCTCCGCCGCGCCAAGTTCCCCTGCTTCCTCTGTGTCGAGCAGCAGCTCGAGTGTTGCGCTCGCTCGCGTGCATCGCCCGCACGTGGGTCGCCTCATCCGCAGCGCCTCCTAGGCCCAGCCGCGCCAGATCAGCCAGCGTTCCTCCCCACCGACTGGTCCTTGCCCCAAGGTGAGAGCCCAGTCCGCCCGAGATGCGGCCTAGTTTCTGTTTTTTTAGATCCACGAACTTAGTTATTTATCCAGAGACGCCAGTTTTGCAGAAAACCCCCTAGACTTCATGCATCCAATAACTAATTAACCATGCATCGGATTAAGACAATTTATATATGAAATATGCATAGTTTTTCATCTAGTTTCATAATATGTCTTTTTCATCCATGTTTAAAATGCTTAAAATGTTGTTTGTTTAAATTTTGCCCTTGCCATGCTAAAATGCTTTATTTCATAACTAAATAACCATAGCTCCAAACTTAATAAACTTTATATGTAAATGGGGTAGAATTTTGCCTAGTTTAACATGGTGACTTTACTTTGCATGTTTAAAAATTCTAAAATATAGTTTAGGGCAGAACAGTACCAAACCTTAAAAATTGCACATGAGGAGTTTCCGGACTTGTTGCTTGTTGTTCCAGCCTCATTTAAAATTTCCTAGATAGGTAGTTTTCCTTTGCTTCACCCTTGCCATGTTAACAACATTTAATATTGTTGGGTACATAACCGAGACAGAACTAAATAAGTCATGTGGTGTTTCGTCAATATGCAACAGAGTTGCATATTGAGCTCCACTTAATTTGTAGGGTTGTTTGTGCACTTTGCCATGCTTCATTAAATCGGAAATGCATCATATCTGATTGTGCATCATGCCATGTTCATGTGTTGGTTGTTTACTATGTTGTGTACTTCTTTCAGGTGTTGCTTCTTCGGGTTGGTTCCGATAACGTTGCGTTTGTGAGGATCCGTTGGCTACGTCCGTTTATATTCTTCATGGACTCGTTCTTCTTCCTTGCGGGATTTCAAGCAAAATGACCATACCCTCGAAATCACTTCTATCTTTGCTTGCTAGATGCTCGCTCTTTTGCTATGCCTATGCTGCGATACCTACCACTTGCTATATCATGCCTCCCATATTGCCATGTCAAACCTCTAACCCACCTTGTCCTAGAAAACCGTTGTTTGGCTATGTTACCGCTTTTCTCAGCCCCTCTTATAGCGTTGCTAGTTGCAGGTGAAGATTGGAGTTGTTCCATGTTGGAACATGGATTGTTGTTGGGATATCACAATATCTCTTATTTAATTTAATGCATCTATATACTTGGTAAAGGGTGGAAGGCTTGGCCTTATGCCTGGTCTTTTGTTCCACTCTTGCCGCCCTAGTTTCTGTCATACCGGTGTTATGTTCCTTGATTTTGCGTTCCTTACACGGTTGGGTTATAATGGGAACCCCTTGACAGTTCGCTTTGAATAAAACTCCTCCAGCAAGGCCCAACCTTGGTTTTACCATTCGCCACCTAGCCTTTTTCCCTTGGGAGTCGCGCATCCCGAGGGTCATCTTTATTTTAACCCCCCCCCCCCACCGGGCCAGTGCTTGTCCAAGTGTTGGTCCGAACTAGAGTCCTTTGCAGCGCCATCTCGGGGAAACTTGAGGGCTGGTTTTAGTTGTACGGAGCGCTCATCCGGTGTTGCCCTGAGAACAAGATATGTGCAGCTCCTATCAGAATGTCGGCGCATCGGGCGGTCTTCCTGGACTTGTTTTACCATTGTTGAGATGTCTTGTAACCGGGATTCCGAGTCTGATCGGATTGTCTTGGGAGAAGGAATATCCTTCGTTGACCGTGAGAGCTTGTGATGAGCTAAGTTGGGACACCCCTGCAGGGATTTGAAATTTCGAAAGCCATGCCCACGGTTATGGGCAGATGGGAATTTTTTAATGTCCGGTTGTAGAAAACCTAAAACTTAACTTAAATAAAATGGATCAACAGTGTGCGTAGCCGTGATGGTCTCTTTCCGGCGGAGTTCGGGAAGTGAACACGGTGTTGGAGTTATGCTTGACGTAGTTTGTTCTAGGATCACTTCTAGATCATAGATTCTCGAACATGCTTTGCCTTCTCTTCTCGCTCTCATCTGCGTATGTTAGCCACCATATTTGCTAGTGCTTGTTACAGCTCCACCTCATACTTTTTACCTGCCTATAAGCTTAAATAGTCTTGATCGCGAGGGTGTGAGATTGCTGAGTCCCCATGGCTCACAGATACTTCCAAAACCAGCTTGCAGGTGCCGATGGTAACGTGCAGGTGTCGCAACCGAGATCAAGGAGGAGCTCGATGAAGACCGTGTTTGTTATGTTGTTTCCGTTTCCATTTGATCAGTAGTGGAGCCTAGTTGGGGCGATCGGGGATCTATAGCATTAGGGGTAGTCTTCTTTTATTTTGGTTCCGTAGTCGGACCTTGATTGTAACTGGTTGATGTAATGCTTTATTCATGTATTGTGTGAAGTGGCGATTGTAAGCCAACTATGTATCTCTTTCCCTTATGTATTACATGGGTTGTGTGAAGATTACCTCACTAGCGACATTGCTTACAATGCGGTTATGCCTCTAAGTCGTGCTTCGACACGTGGGAGATATAGCCGCATCGTGGGCGTTACATATAGCACCTATTCTTCATCAGACCAAGGATATCCATGTTTGCACGGATGGAAGAGGTGAAATCGATACAACCAAAATTGAGCATCCAATCATTGAATCATGACCTGCACCACCAATGGAGGTCCATGCTGTCTATAAATTTACATGCAAATCACTAATATTACTATCTAATGACAGTACAAAAATAGTAGCAAGATAGTAGCAAACCATGTACCTTGGTAATGAACTGCTCATAGTGGCACCAATTGGGTATAACTGTTTGGAAGAAACATACTCATAATGTTGAACCATTTGGACTTTTTGTGTAGTTCCACTAAAATCGAGCATCCATGTTTGCACAGATATTGAAAGTGTGATTACTATAAATTGGCACTAGTTGAAGCATAGACTCACAAATATAAGCATTCCAATTTCATAATGGGAAAAGGTAGCAAGACTATTTCTACCTACATGTTTAAAGGAATGAATAAGGCAACATCGGCGGATGTTAGGAAGGCATACATAGTATTTTGTGAAAGATTGGACCATTGCTGACCTTTCCTCTTCTTTTTTTAAAAAATTGTGCAGTTCAATTAAAATAAAATACCATCACCAACTTGACAATTCGGTGACACTATACAAAAAATGACTTACCATTACATCGTGATGTCAGGTATGTAATCCACACACAATAGAGACAAAAACGCAGACCTCCTCCGATAACATAATTAACATTAATTTTAACAAAGGTGTGACTAGCTTTTCCAGCAAAATTTGAATGAATTCTACACCCTTTGTTCCTTAATATAAGACATTTTCCCAGTTCAATTTAAAGTACCCAAACGTCTTGTATTTAGAAAAACAGGTAGTAGTTTTCTTGAGCACATATCTGGGAAAGCTAGCCACACCTTATATATGTCCAACACCATTCAAGTAGTACAAATATACACTAATCTAGTGGCTAGTGAAAGAGTAGAGTAGTTTTTTTATGACGGGGTATAGTACAATGGTTTTACTGAACAGATTTCCATAAGCTAGCACTGGAAGATTTTTATAAGCATTAACTATACAAAATCTAAAGGTAACAAGTTTCAGCATTGGTATACTTGTTGTGCAACACCATTAGACCAAATACAAAAGTCTAAAGGTAACAAACATTATTAACTAATGACAGCAAAAAAATACTTGCAAAACCATGTACCTTCATGGTAAATATCATTATGAACTTGAGGGGGTCTGAAAAATGCTATCCCAATATTGATAATCGATCAAACATAAAAAATCATGATTAAATGAATCAAGAAAACAGCAGGGGGAGGAGGTGCCATCTCCTGACCTTTCCTCTTCTGTTCATAATTTTTTGTATAGTTTAACAAAAATAAAATTCCATCACCACCTTGACATTTTGGTGACAGTGTACAAAAAAATTGACTTATCATTACATCACGAAGTGAGGTATGTAACCTATAAGAATTAACAATGAAAAAAAATTTAAATGTAGTTACAAGTTCCATCATTGGTATACTGGTTCTGCAACAACATTAGAATGCCTTAGCTCAAAAATCTTTAATACACGCACAACCAACAGCTAACCCTAAAATAATCCAGTGACATTACTTGGCATTGCTACAATTTATTGGTGGCACTAGACTGATTGTGGCATTAGTTAAAAGTAGAATCACTTTAGCAATACATTGCTTCATTTTACCAGCGGTGTTATAGTAGCAGCAAAAAAGTGGCAATAAGAGCATGAGGAGGCGTATTCGGACAATGGGCGCACCAGTATGATGTACCTCCACGCACGAATAGAGTGTTGAGGGACGGATGGTTGATTAGAGAAACAAATATCCAAGCAACATACGTGGATTGCGTCCCATTTTTGTTCTCTTTAGCCACCTTTATCCTATGTGAGGACAACAAACCTATCAACCTAGTCATTCTTTATTGCATTGTGATAACCCAAAAGTATAGGGGACCATAACAGTTTTCGACGGTAGAGTATTCAACCCAAATTTGTTGATTCAACACAAGGGGAGTCAAAGAATATTTGCAATTATTAGCAGTTGATTGTCAATTCAACCACACCTAGAGACTAAATATCTGCAGTAGAGTGATCAGTAACACAGTACTATGCTAACTTGATAGCAGTGGTAGCAAAAGCAGTAGTAACGATAATAGTAGCAATAGCAATTTTTGTAGTGATTGTAACTACAGTAGCAACAGTAGTAACTTAGCAAGGATCACTACATGAAAAGCTCGCAGGCATTGGATCGGTGATAACGTTGGATAATATTCAGCATATAACAATCATAACCTAGGGCAACACAGAACTAACTCCAATTCATCAATGTAATGTAGTCATGTATTCCGTATATAGTCATACGTGCTTATGGAAAAGAACTTGCATGACATCTTTTGTCCTACCCTCCCGTGGTAGCGGGGTCCATAAGGAAACTAAGGGATATTAAGGCCTCCTTTTAATAGAGAACAGGAACAAAGCAATAACACATAGTTTGAGTGATAAAATGGATGCTCTTATGAAAATGCTTGCTAGTCAAAATGCACATGTTGATCCTAATGATGTGCCACTATCTACTTCGATTGAGAAAAATAATGATGTTATTGATGTGAATTTTTTTCTGTAGAAATTTCAACAACAATGCATATAGAGGTAATTTCAATCAGACCGTAACCCAGAAAGTCCTATAGTAATTCATACAACAACAATAATAGGATACCTACTAATCTTTAGAACCAAATTAAAGAATTTATTAGTTGTCAAAAGATTTTCAATTCTATGATAAAAGAAAAACTATAAAGTTGACGATATGGCTAGAAACATGGATAGAATTGCTCATGATGTGGATACTCTTAAAATTAAACCTTTGCCACCTAAGCATGATATTAATGAGTCAATAAAGTCTATCCAAGTCTCCATTAATGAAAGTAAAGAGAGAACTGCTATGTTGATAGCTAAGCTAGAATTCCTAGAAAAGGCTATTCCACCCGGTTTCTATCGTATTCATCATGAGGATATTAAAATGTTGGTGTCACAACTATTGAATTCTTGTTTAGTAATATAAATCTTGATGAAATAGGGACTCGAGATGAGTCAAATTTAGTTAGAAGGCATCTCAATTGTTCGGAGGGTGATGATCTTAATGATAAAAATGATAAAAGTGGGTTTGAAGAGGTCAAGACTTTAAATAGTGATGTGCCCACTACTTTGGATTACAAGGACTTTAATTATGATAGTTCTTCTTTAATTGAATGTATTTCGTTGTTACAATCCATGATCAATTCACCTAATGCGTATGAATAAAATAAACCTTTTACTAAACATATTGTAGAAGCTATGATAAAAAGCTCATGAAGAAAGGCTAGAGTTGGAGGTTTCAATACCTAGAAAATTGCATGATGAATGGGAAAAAACTATTAAAGTAAAGATTAAAGATTATGAATGCAATTCCATGTGTGATCTAGGTGCTAGTGTCTCTAGTATACCAAAATATTTGTGTGACGTGTTAGGTCTCACAGATATATGGATGAATGTTCCCTTAATTTCCATTTAGCGGATTCAACTATTAAGAAACCATTGGGTAGAATAAACTGTGTTCTCATGCTCATAGAAATTATGTTCTCGTGGATTTCATTGTGCTTGATATTGAGTGCAATCTGTCTTGTCCTATAATACTTGGTAGGCCTTTCCTACGAAGCATATGTGCTAAAATTGAAATGAAAGAAGGAAATATAAGGTTCCAATTTCAATTGAATAAAGGTATAAAACACTTCCCAAGAAAGAGAATTAAACCACTATATGAATATATTATGGGGGCACTTATGGAATCCATGTGAATAATGATAATACTTGAAACAATGCCTTACTCCTAGCTAGGGGCGTAAAACAATACTGCTGTTGGGAGGCAACCCAATAGTTATCTTAAATTTTTGCTTTAACTTTAGGTTTTGGTGTTTTGACACAATTATTTCTATTGTGATGATTGTGTTTTAATCTTTTAATTAGTGTTTGTGCCAAGTAAAGCCTTTGGGGTGATTTGGTTGATAGTTGACTTGATTTTGTGGAAAAATATAAATTTTTACGCCCAGTACTAAAATTACTATAATTCACTAGAAAGTGATTAATTCTGAAGTTTTTACACATGACTGATATACAAATTTCCCATGTTCTCCTATGTTTTGAGATTTTTTTGGAGCTACACAAGTATAGTCTTTGTGTTGGAGAACATAGTATTTCAAAAAATTCCTATGATCACACAAGGATCTATCTAGGAGAAGCATAGCAACGAGCGGGGAGAGTGTGTCCACGTACCCTTGTAGACTAAAAGCGGAAGCATTTAGTAACGTGGTTGATGTAGTCGAACGTCTTCGCGATCCAACCGATCCGAGCACTGAACGTACGGCACCTCCGCGTTCAGCACACGTTCAGCTCGATGACGTCCCTCAATATCTTGATCCAGTTGAGCACGAGGGAGAGTTTTGTCGGCACGACGGCGTGGCGACGGTGATGATGAAGTTACTGGCGTAGGGCTTCACCTAAGCACTACGACGATATGACTGAGGTGTGTAATTGTGGAGGGGGGCACCACACATGGATAAGAGAAGGCTTGGTGTGCCTTTGGGGTGCCCCCTGCCCACGTATATAAAGGAGGGAGGGTGAGAGGCCGGCCCTACTAGGACTCCCAACACTACAAAAAAATACACTTCCGTGATGAAACGTGATTGTCACAGTAGGTCGCTTATTTTTCATGCATGTACATCCATGATGATTTTATAACAGAATCAAGATAGTCATACCTGTGCTGTCGTAGAAGTGTTCCATGACATTACCAAAATTATCATCACGAAAGTGTCCACTTCCATGACGATAAATCGCGTGTCACAGAAGTGCTTTCGTCAAGGGCAACCGACACGTGGCATCCACCGTAACGGAACATCGTTAAGCTATCGGGTCCGGTTTTGGATTCGATAACCTGCTAACAGCCCCGACCAATGGGGATTTTCCACGTGTAAAATCATCATTGGCTAGAGGAAACACGTGTCAGCTCACCGTTGGGACACATGTCATCCACTCATTAGACCGAAGGCGCCTATGATACGTCGACACGTGGCATGGCCAAACAAAGGCCCATTCCTGTGAAAAGTCCGGCCCGTCTGACTTGGTCAAAAGTTGGCGGGCCGGCCCACGGAAAGCTTGTTAACGGCCTGTTCGCATATAGCCCATTTACAGCCCGCTAACCCAGGGCCCGTTACGACCTATCCGAATTAGGCCTAGTAGCGTCATTTGGGCCGTCCAATATGATTCCAGTCCATTTTAAGTTCTGGCCCATGTATGGCCCATGACATCTTTCGGCTCATATGAGGCCCTTTGTAACTCTTGGCCCATTAACGGCCCATGGTGAAACTGGCCCGTAATGAACAATGTATCACTTTATACCCATTAACGACCCATTCATCCATTGGGCCGTTTGCATCCCATGTTATCTTTCGGCCTTCTTAGGGCCCATTTATTCTTGGGCTCATTTCCAGTATTCGGTTACTTATGGCCCGTTACTGCCATTTTTTGCTTGTGGGCCAAATTCAGCCCGTGCTTACAGTCGGCCTGTTTGTGGCCCGTTAATACATTGGGTCGTTTTCATAGCGTCATCAAATACAGGCTATTAACGACGGCCCGTTGTGGTCGGCCCATGAAAGGATGACTCCAACTCTAGCCCGTTTAGGACCATAATGCGGTCTATTTTTGGCCCATGTTTGGCCAATCGATCATACGGCCCGTATAAGGCCCATTGATGATACGACCCGTAGAAGGCCCATTGTTTCTACGGCCCGTAGAAGGCCCATTGTTTATACGGACCGGAGAAGGCCCATTGTTTCTACGGCCCATAGGAGGCCTAGTGTGACTACAGTAAATATGTAGCCCATTGCCAGTTAAAGGCGGGAAACTACTATAGGTTTAGACCTGCTAATGGCCCAAGATGATTATAGGCCCACGTTTTGGCCCATATGAGTAACGGGCCGGCCGGGAGACCGACAACACTGAGATCCACTGAACCTTCTGGCCTAAATTACAGCATACCGACCAAAGAATAAACCTAGACTATACAATAAAGAAATTACGACATGTTACATCCACTGGGAATCAAAGTTTGCTACTAGTGATAATAAAGCGCAACATGATCGCGGATTACATACACTAGGCATCAAAGGTCGCCACTAGTGCATATAACGCGCCAACAAAAGAATATACAAAACTGAGAGCACTTCAGAAGGCACTAGACCTAGCAAGGTCGGGCCCCGCAAGCAGCCGAACAACCTGATGAGACCTCAGTTGTGTCAACGATAGGTGCTTCATCCCTAGTTGTATGGCACCATACTGAGCAAGGCAGTCCCCCTTACATCTTCATTACATCTTTGACTTCAAGTCGGAGCTGAGCGGAACCAAGCCTTTCCGCTTTAAGTTGAGACTGTAGAAGTCGAACTGATTGAGGCAACGACTGCACAGAGGTTTTCTCACACCTGCTCATGAGTAGCTTCAACTCACTGTCTTCATCAAGACAGGACCTTGGGATCATCTCGTTGTCCTCAAGATGGTTTGGCTCACTATCTTTCCTAAAGTTCTGCCTGGCATAAGAGATACGACTCTGAAAGAGAAACAAGGATACACGTAACAGGTTTCACAATTATATAAGCAAATAAATGTATTTGTTCTGCATAAGGAACATGTTTTTACAACTACAATATAAAACTGGTAGTTGTTGCAAACATCCAATCAGATGTAAACAGCAGTGGAGGAAATGATGCCTATCCAAATCTATACTAGAACAAATTTGAAGGCTTGAGAAGGATGAACTGACATTACATGTTAACACGGGCTGGACAAAGCCCTTCTCCATGTTGATGGAAGGATAATTCGATAAATTCCCCAAAGAAAATTCTTTATAAGCGTTGCCATTATTCTATATTTTGCACAGAGTAAATATAGATCAAATAATATTGGAAGAAACTGAGGATAATGAAGCTCAGGTGCAGACTGATGATACATAATCAAATAGCAGTTAATTAAGTACGGCGTTACAAGGAAAAAGGTACTGACAAGAGGAATGCAGACATCAACATGTGCAGTGGCATTGGCTTTATTCAACATTTTGGTAAGAGTTAATGTAGATATGATAATTTGGAGAAAGTGGAGGGCAGGGCAGATAAGATGCAGAGTAATGCTAGACAATCAACTATCTCACGATGCATGTACAGTAATACCACCACCGTCCGTTATTACTTGTCGCTCAAATGGATGTATCTAGCACTATTAAGTTCTAAATACATCCAATTGATCAACAATTAATTTGATACAGAGGGAGTACATGACAACAGGTACTTACATGAGCAATCCAAAACTTTGTAACCATTGTGTTAATTCTACATATATCTAAGAGTAAATATAGATCATATAATTTCAAGCAAAGGGAGGATAAAGAAGCGAACATTTACAGTGATGCTACATAATCAAACAGCAATGAGTGTATGTATGCTGACAAAGGGCAAGAGGTACTGACAAGAGCAATGTAGAGCCCACTATTTTTGTGAGATCCTATGATCCTTTGAGCAAGGAGATTCATCTGAAATTAGTTTTCATGCAAGAGAGAAGGTAAGGCACATGCAGAAATTTAGGAGTTCAAATTTTGAATTGATATCATAGACAGTACCTGACGCTGGGCTCTTAGCAGTTCTAATAGGGTTTGGCCATTGGAGTAGGGGTAAAGTCTGGTACAGTTGGGCCTGTGTTTTCTGTGGCTGCTGATCTATCTGATTTAACAGGTATCACTACCTTTTCCAAATACCTAGTTTGTACTCCTTGAGGATCTGCACTCACCCTCTTCCTTTTGGACATCTATTACGAAAGAACAACATTTGACTAGAAAAACATAGTATGACGACACATGGAATAGGTATAGAAAATGGATAGGTATGGCATATACTCATATATGATGCTTAAACTAAGAAGATGGTGTAACAAAGTAGAAGTAATGCAAGAGGTCAGATGCAAAATATGTGCGACCAATACAACCTTGCCAACTTAGAGCATGCACCTTGATGGGTGAATAAGATAGGCCATCCTCCACCATGCCAAGTTTGTTAGCCAGTGGATTGTTCCGCAATATTCCTCTCGTGCGCCCATTCTCATATTCATTTTGATAATTTTCAATACCTGACATGCATGAAAACATAAAACAAGTGAGATTGTCTTTGTAATGCACAAGTGATTCTAATCCAATACTTCCTCCCCCATGAACCCCCTTGTGCTATCTCTACAATTCTTCTGAGAGGTGCCATGCATGCTGTAATTTGGTGTGTGTATTAATATAATGTGGCCTACTACTCAAATATGATAGCTCCAGAAGTGATGATACTTCGCAGATGACAGCTTCAACATATAGTAAAGAAGAACAAGTCGACCTGACCCGACAGATTCAAAATATACTAAGGGAGAATAACACGACCTAACCAGTCGACCGCAAGAGAAGAGGATCATCTTAAAGAAGAGCAGAAGAGCAAGCAGATTGAAGATATTACAAAACTTTCTATACAATGTCGGTCTGCCACCCATGATGAACCAAAGTGCACAGAGAAATACTATTCCTTTCGGTCTCTCCATATGTGGCTCACATGCATTTCAAAACTAAAGTAGGAACATTTAGCTGACCAACTAAACATCTCTTAGTTTTACCAATATCAGCATAATATCAGATTTGAATTTGTACAACTAAGCTTGTTTAGCTCGATGGGTGGAGCAGTGCTATTACGACACGAACCACGTAGGCTGATCGTGGTCATCGTAAAATGAGGAAACCGTAAGCATGATGGGTATAGTGTTGACCGTGGTAGTGGGATGGCAGATCTAAAGCTGCAAACCGCGCAAAGGGTAGTTAGCAACCAATGTTTTGTTTGAAATAACAACTAAGATTTGGTATGGACAAGAAAGTACAGTCAACAAGTGACAAAGAAATGCAATTATGCTGTCTCTCTATATGTCGCGACATGCATTTGGAAACTCAAGTGGGACCTTTAGCTAACCAATTAAATGTGTCTGTTAACTAATATCAGTATCATATAACAATCATATTTGAACAACTAAGCTTTCGAATTTTGAGTGTTGTGTTGTTTAGCTTGAAGGGTGGAGTAATGCTAGTACGACAGAAAGCACCTACGCAGATCATAGTAGAGTAGATAAAAGGGGAAACCCCTAAGCATCAAGATTAAAATCAGGAAAGTGGAACTAGCTGGACCAGTGGGTGGCGCACATGCTTTTCGAAATGAATATAGGAACATTAGGTGACCAATTAAACGTTCTTTGTTTTAGTAATATGAGCATCATATTAGATTCGTATTTCAACACGTAAGCTTTGGAATTATGAGTGGCATGTTGTTTCGCTTGATGGTTTGAGGTCTTGAGGAGCAGTGCTAGCACGAGACGAAGTAGTGAAGCACCTACGATGATGGTAGTGAATATAAAGGGGGGAAACCATAAGCTTTACGAGTATAGTGACCGTGACATGGAGGATCTGAAGGTGCAAACCGGATAAAGCTACTTCGCAACCAATGTTTGCGTTCAACTAGCCACTATGATTTGGTACGGACAAGAAAAGTACAATAAAAAATTTAAGATCTATTTTCGGGTGAGATCAATAACTTAAGCACATATGGAAGAGTACCACCTCTCTTGCGACGCCGTGTAGGCCCCTGCTGATACGCTGAGGGTGCTGCGGGTGCGATGGCTGTCAGTAGCGGGGAAGAAGATTTTAGATGGCAGACAGCCGGGTCGGGGGATAAATCCTGTTGCTATGGACGAGGCGGTCGTAGGAGCGACAACGGCAAGGTGGACGATGGCGCCGATGAAGCGAGACGACGCGATGAAAGGATCCTGGTCCGGCGCCATGGATGAGAGACGTCCATCTCTTGAAGTGGACGACGGGGTAGGGGTAGAATCTCCGGCAAGGTGGAGGATGGGGTGGCAGACGAAGGAGGTTGGCCGCAGTGGGGAGGTTGTCATGGCGCCGACGGTGTATGAATGGGGAAATGGAGGGGGAGGGGGATCTCAAACTTTGGGACGCGCTTGTCTGAAATGTGGGAAAGTTACGAACTTATCCCCCGTTTAAAATTTCGGACATCACGTCCGTTAGGGATAGGATGGTAATCTCGCATATCCCAAATATTTGCCAGTAACGATTTTGGGCGATGAGAGGGTGTTTTGCCGCCCACGGTTGGCGCCCACGGTGTATGAACGGGGTTGATAGGTAGGGCGGTTGTGTCACGTCTGAGGGAAGTTACACATCTGCCCCTATTTAAAATATTAGCCTACAATGATTTTGGACGAGGAGAGTTTGTTTTGCCGCCCACCGTGGATGAATGGGGAAATGGAGGGAGAGACACATGTCTTTCGGACGTGCTTGAATCAAATGTGTTTTGCCGCCCACGTTTGGCGCCCACCGTGTCTGAATGGGCTCAGAGGCCGTCGTGTCATGTCTGATTGAAGTTACTAGTCTACCCCTATCAACAACAGTGTAAATCCGGTCGATAAGGATGTCATGTGTTAGGGGTAGACAGTAATTTCCATCTCGCAAACACTTGCTTCGGCAGCCCACAAATGATAGTGGGTGTTTAGCCTCTTCGTTCAAAACTTGGGAGAATTAGCATTCACGTTTTCCCTGGGCCCTGGCAACTAAATCCAAATCCAATTTTTATTCGATTATGAATATCCACAGATAATTCTATGTTTTGTAATTTATTTCTTCAAAACCACAACAAAGATTTATTCCACCTTTATATATGATTATGATTTAGAAATGACGTGATCTTCGAATTCAGTAGGTTGGATACACTTTGAGTCAAGTAGTTATTTCATCCAATACAATATGCTCACACGAAAAATAGTTCACCTTATGTCAATCATACAAGTACTGAGGGTTACCTCGCGTAAAAAATTCGGATCATTACAACACATGGACAACATAGGGGGTCTTACAACATAATCCATTCAGAGACATGACACAACATGCAAGTACAATAATCTAATGACAATTTCAACTGCTATCTAAAGAAGAACTGGGATTACCCTGGGCGTCAGAGAGCAGAAGTAGCAGGACCTCCTCCATCTTCAAATGCAACA
Organism: Triticum urartu; assembly: GCF_056163025.1. Classification (NCBI taxonomy): domain Eukaryota; kingdom Viridiplantae; phylum Streptophyta; class Magnoliopsida; order Poales; family Poaceae; genus Triticum; species Triticum urartu. The sequence continues at coordinate 354,315,094 of NC_141876.1, read as the reverse complement.
TTCTTACTTCCTCCAATTCTTGGGTTGCTTCCATAATGCGTGCAGCTAATTGCATAATTTCCAGCTTCAAGATTGAGATTACCTCATTCATGGCACCACACCATCTCTTTCTGCCTCTAGTAGAGCCTCAAGAACTATAATATCTGTGCTCAGACTGCTCTCCGGCAGTGTTGCCTCTGAACTACTACCATCTGGTAACATGGATGGCACGCTGCTTCCACAAATAGATTCTAGGGTTGTACATTGTGTCCTAGTGTGAACGGCATCCTAAAAGGTTTTCGCTGGACATAAGTAAGAGATAGTTATCGCATGATCCAGGTAGTAAGCTTACATGGTAAATGACATACGAATTATTGCCGAGCATGACAAGCTATATTTAAATGGTTCGAAACAACATCAGCCGAAAAGAAATTAAAATGGTAAGATGAAACTAGGGATGTAAGTGGAAAATAAACGACATCCGCCAGTCCCATCTAGTTAGCTTTTGCTAGCTCCCTAGTTCATTTTCCTCAAAAACAAAAACTCTTTTGAACTATCATACCACTAGTGGACTTTAATCGGGATTAAATGGGACCCAGTTGACATCCCTAGTTGAAAGGGAGTGTACCACCGCTACATTTAAGTTGCCAAGGAATCTAAGCAGTTGAAATAATCTGAGAAAGCACTTAACAGTGTGGCCTCATATAAACTACGAAGACAGTCTTGTGATGAAGTTCAGAGGAAAAGTTAAGGACTCAAATGAACTAGGCATGCATTTCTTTACGATAGTACAGCAGGCACTGCTGACATATTGGCCAACTCAGGTATAGCGTAACAAGTAACAAACAAGCATTTGAATCAAGCAATACAGCAAAGCAGACAACTGAACTATTTGTTATTCTGTAGGATTATAGGTTGAGGGCACAAGACAAGAAAGCAGCCCACACGCATTACATTTCACATGTACTAAAACACATTGGCTTACCATATGTTGTTGTGAAGCCTCGTTGTTGTTACAATGTTCTTTGAAGATATCGTTAGCATCCCATGGTTGCAAATCTACTTGTTGTAGTTTATTCTGCACCCTCTATTTAGGTAAAATTAATTTTAATCGCATGCACTGGTTCAAATTGATCATCAATGGTTCATCTAAACTAATGAAAGAAGGGTATGTGCATACACGACAATATGTCTGCTTCCCTCTATTTTTATGCTTGTTCGAGGTGCCATCCCGAAAAGAACAAATATTTTGCTTGATGGGGTTGGCATCTCCAGAATTAATAGAAGCATCAAATTAGTCATGCAACTTGGGAAGATCAAGAACACACAAAAAAGTAATGAACAGAGGCTCGGAGCAGTGATGTAATAGCTAGCATCAGAAAATGTAGGGTAAAACAAACAAAAACCAGCGGAACCACATGCTAGTTTGCTGATGTGTAATTAAGCATAGAGAACATGAAGCAGTCTGATGGAACCAACAGGTGGCATCAGAACAACACCATTATCATAAATATATCATGCAAGAAGTAAAATAGTAGGCAGTGATATCTAGGAAGTACAGTAATACTTAGGACAAAACTAAAGCGTATTAACTATATGTGCACTGGTATGTAATTTAGCACATGTAACATGTTCACTACCAGAAGTATGGCCCTATAGGTGCAAGCAGAATAACGCGTCTCATGAAAAACTGAATGATGCCCTGAAGAAATTCAAAGGTGTGGTGCTTATGCTAAGAAAGTGAACGTATGCGCCGGCCGTTAGATAATAGTACCTGATTCTTGGTGGCGTATGGGTATCATTGGCATACTTGATAGCTAAGGATAGTCGATGGTGTTCGTGTTGCGGTTGAGTTTGGGCCGGCTGTTGCCGTCACAGAAGCGGCTCCGGTGCTATGATTGTGGTGCCTGTCGACATACAAGAAAGCTCATCTGTGGTAACTGAACAGTTGCACGATAAAGAGAAAAAATGAAGGAGTGCAAATCGAAATAACCTGATGAGGCTGCGGCGTCGGTAAAGCAGGGCCGGTGGAGTTGCAAATGCCGTCCGTGGATTGGGTCCGGTGCAGTGGACGAAGGCTTCGGCGGGCGCGTTGTACAGTGCTTTCGGTGAGGCGGATCTGTTGCGGCGGACGAGGGCTTGTATGAAGGGTCAGCGAAGGGACGGACGAGGGAGTCAGTGAAGGGCCTACACTATGGTGGACAAGGGCACCGGTTAAGAAGATCCGGTGTGGTGGACCATGATGGCGGTCAGATCTGGAGCGATGGACAAGCCAGTCGCTGAAGCGGCTCCGGTGAAGTGGTGAGTTGGCAGTTGGGGGTTCCAAGGTGCGGAAGGTAGATTCATCGGGGTGTGAGGTCCACCGCTGCGGTAGAGGACTAGATTCGGCGGCTTGCCGTGGTTGGGGTTGGTCGGGAGGGGAAGGGGAGGGGCTCTGGGGTAGAATGTTGGGGGAAAAGAGGGGGAAACAATGGAGTTACCAGAGCAGCCCTTTTCCGTTCATGTTGCAGGGTTAAAACAGGAATATCGCAGGGCTAAACTTTCGAGCGTGAGATATTTCGATGTGAGCAGGAAGTTTGAAAGATTTTGGCGCCTGAAATTATATTCTGCTCATGTATGGCCGACTATGCTATCATGGCCGAGAATTTGTTTGTTTTGCACGCAAAAAAGTGCAAGTTCGGAAAATCAATGTCTCCAACTCGAAACTTAGATTGTCCATTCAATTCAAATATGGATCATTGAGCTACTACAAGCAAATACCATCATATGGTCCAATTCAAATGAAATTCCAAATGTGTTTATCCTAAATATGATGACAAAAGAAAAAATGGGTATGTGTATCAATAAGGTGGATGATTATAAAGTTTGAACATGCCCGTATGTGTATATCTCTAGGTTTGATATATGAATTTGAAATCACGAAATCCCGGCTTAAAAATGTACCTCCGTTTAAATTAATTACAAAAGCTAATGATGGAGTCGAATTCCAAAATTTCAATGTTAGGTTTGTAATTCTGGTACATCAAGGTATATCACGCATGTTCGAAAGTACCGTTATCTCATAGTCCAAACTGTGAAACAAATTGATCAACCATGAGTGAACACACTATTGACCATGTATATCTCAATTACGCTAAAGTCCCTCAAATATAGACACCTCACTCTTTATCTGAAGCCAACCCCCCACCCCTCCCCCCCCACACACAGAGAAGTTGTTCTCTCCCCCAAACACCAACACACGAGCACATTAACACCCCTCTCTCTTCTAAAGTCCATACCCCAATATAGGTCTCTATCACTTTGTCTCTTGGGCATGCACACCTCTCTTCCCCCACTCTCTAGCTAGGTGTCCCGGCATCTCTCTTTGCCAAGCACACGCACTATGTAGAGTGTATCCTTCCCATACACACAAAACGTCACCCCCAAACGTCTATCTCCCTAGTTATGTGGTTCTGGCACACTCACCTCACACACCACCCCCACTGGAAACAAGCACACTTTGTCTCCTTGTGCACAACTCTCCTCTTTCTATCTCTCCCACATGCGGACCCGCCCCAGCTCCTCCCTGTATACATATATGTTGTGAATCTTTCCATAGCTCCCTAATGTATCATCATTCTCGATCTCGCACATTGTTCTCTACACCATCTATTATAGATCTCTCATGTAGTCCCTATCACACACACGATGACTCGCTTCCCTTGCGTCTCCGTACATAGGCCAATTTCAAACAACATCAACACTGTCTCCCTATCTATATGCCATTTATGGACACAAACGCCCCCTCTCTTCGTCTCTCTCTCTCTCTCTGTGACGCCCCCGATTCAATCGTACACTAATCATACACGCAAACGTGTACAATCAAGATCAGGGACTCACGGGAAGATATCACAACACAACTCTACAAATAAAATAAGTCATACAAGCATCATATTACAAGCCAGAGGCCTCGAGGGCTCGAATACAAGAGCTCGATCATAGACGAGTCAGCGGAAGCAACAATATCTGAGTACAGACATAACTTAAACAAGTTTGCCTTAAGAAGGCTAGCACAAACTGGGATACAGATCGAAAGAGGCGCAGGCCTCCTGCCTGGGATCCTCCTAACTACTCTTGGTCGTCGTCGGCGGGCATCACATAGTAGTAGGCACCTCCGGTGTAGTAGGAGTCGTCGTCGACGGTGGCGTCTGGCTCCTGGGCTCCAACATCTGGTTGCGACAACCAGGTAGAAAGGATAGGGGGAAAAGAGGGAGAAGCAACCGTGAGTACTCATCCAAAGTACTCGCAAGCAAGAAGCTACACTACATATGCATGGGTAAATGTGTAAAGGGCCATGTCGGTGGACTGAACTGCAGAAAGCCAGAATAAGAGGGGGATAGCTAATCCTTTCGAAGACTACGCTTCTGGCAACCTCCGTCTTGCAGCATGTAGAAGGGAGTAGACTGAAGTCCTCCAAGTATCATCGCATAGCAATAGTCCTACCCGATGATCCTCCCCTCGTCGCCCTGTGAGAGAGCGACCACCGGTTGTATCTGGCACTTGGAAGGGTGTGTTTTATTAAGTATCCGGTTCTAGTTGTCATAAGGTCAAGGTACAACTCCAAATCGTCCTGTTACCGAAGATCACGGCTATTCGAATAGATTAACTTCCCTGCAGGGGTGCACCACATACCCCAACACGCTCGATCCCATTTGGCCGGACACACTTTCCTGGGTCATGCCCGGCCTCGGAAGATCAACACGTCGCAGCCCCACCTAGACCAACAGAGAGGTCAGCACGCCGGTCTAAACCTAAGCGCCCAGGGGTCTGGGCCCATCGCCCTTAGCACACCTGCACGTTGCGTGGGCGGCCGGAAGCAGACCTAGCCTAGTGGCGTTCCAGTCCAATCCAGCGCGCGCCGCTCCGTCGCTGACGTCAAGAAGGCTTCGGCTGATGCCAGGACGCCGGGATACCCATAACTACTCCCGCGTAGATGGTTAGTGCGTATAGACCAAATGGCCAGACTCAGATCAAATACCCAGATCTCGTTAAGCGTGTTAAGTATCCGCGAACGCCGACCAGGGCCAGGCCCACCTCTCTCCTAGGTGGTCGGAACCTGTCCTGTCGCTCCGCCTCAAAGATCCACACAGAGGGCCGTTGGGACAAAGGTCCTTTCAGCCCCCAATCCGTGAATCACTCGCGGGGGCTCCACAAGCCGACCCGTCTTTAGTCACCACATGTATCATGTATAAAGCATATAGTATATACCCGTGATCAACTCCCGAGTGATCACGGCCCGATAGTGTAGCATGGCAGACGGACAAGGATGTAGGGCCACTCATGAAAATACTAGCATCCTATACTAAGCATTAGGATTGCAGGTAAAGGTAACAACAGTAGTAGCAAGGACAGGCTATGCATCAGTATAGGATTTACGGGAAGCAGTAACATGCTACACTACTCTAATGCAAGCAGTATAGAGAAGAGTAGGCGATATCTGGTGATCAAAGGGGGGGCTTGCCTGGTTGCTCTGGCAAGAGAGAGGGGTCGTCAACTCCGTAGTCGTACTGGGTAGCAGCAGCGTCGGTCTCGGTGTCTATCGAGAGAAGAGGGGGGAGAAACAATAAATATTTAAGCAAGCAGATGCATAGTGATGCATGACATGACAAGTAACGGCGTTAGAGGTGCCCTAACGCGGTATGAGGTGATACCGGTGAAGGGGGAAACATCCGGGAAAGTATCCCCGGTGTTTTGCGTTTTCGGGCAGAGGAGCCGGAGGGGGAAACTTGCGAGTTTGATATGTTAGGGGTGAGTGGCGGACGAACGGACTGCGTATCCGGATTCGTCTCGTCGTTCTGAGCAACTTTCATGTTGAAAATATTTTAATCCGAGTTACGGATTAAAAGATATGATTTTCTAAAGATTTTATTAATTTCTGGAATTCAATTAATTAATTATTTAATTCGAAAAATGAATTTATGACATCAGCATGATGTCATGCTGACGTCAGCAGTCAACAGAGTTGACTTGGTCAACCTGACATGCGGGTCCAGTGGGACCCACCTGTCATTCTTTGTTTAGTTTAATTACAGATTAGTTAATCTAATTAGTAATTAGGTTAATCTAATCAGAATTAATTAACTTAACTAATCACTTAATTAATTAATTAATTAACATTTTAATTATTATCTATTTATTTTTAATTTAATTTAATTTTTTTATTATTATTAACATTTTTTTTTCAAATCATTTTGGGCGTGGGCCCCGTTCGTCATTGGCCCAGGGGGCTTATCGGGCGCGGGTTAACGGGGATGGAGCGGAGCAGAGCCACAGGGCTCGCGGGCGGACCCGGCGAAACGGGGCGGAGCCCCGCTGTGCGGGCATAACCCGCCCAGACAACGCGCCAGAGCTGGCCGCGGGCGCCGGCGGCCAAGGGCACACGAGCGCCGGCCGAAACAGGGCAGCGGGACGGAGGGGACCGGAGCCATGGGCGCGCGTGTGTCGGCGAGCGACAGCGCGGCATAGGCGGACGGGCGAGGCGCGGTGGCCGCACGCGCAGGCGGCGACGGACGTAGCGGAACGGCGGGGCAGGGCGAGGTGCGTCGGTGCGGGGCGACGGGCGCGGCCAGGGAGCGGCCCGACCGCGGTGAGCGGGGCGACGCGGTCGCGCGGTGACTGGGCCAGGAGAAGGGGAGCTCACAGGGGGGGCGTAGGGATCTGGCAGTGGCTCGGGGAGGAGTTGAGGTCGCGTCGGAGAGGACGGCGGGGCAGCTCCGGCGAGGTGTCGAGGAGGTGGCCGTGGCGGTGGTGGGCAGCAGTGTCGAGGGTGCCGGCGTCGGGTGGTGGCGGCGTCCAGGCGGCAGGGCGCGGATCGATCCGGCGGCTTCGGGGTTGGTGGCGGGGCGAGGCGACGGGGGCGATGCGAGGCGGCGCCGAGGACGCGCGCCAGCGTCGAGGAGTGGGGGGCGGGCGCGGTCGCCGGGGAGAGGCGGCGGGGTCGGCGATGGTGGTCGACACGGGCGTCGGGGTCGAGGGGTGAGCGCCCCCGATCCAGGACGTGGGGAGGGAGTGGGAAACGGGGGAAGTGGGGGTGGGATCGGGCTAGGGTTTCGGTGAGGGGGATAAGGGGAGTGGGGTGGGCCGGCGTCGGTGGGCCGGCTGGGCCGGCGTGGTCGGCTGAGCCAACTGGGCCAAGGGGCCCAGTGGTGGGGGGGGGGGGCTTGTGGCCTGCTGGGCCGAAGCCCAGGGGGCAAGGGGGGGGTTCTCCTTTTCCCTTTTTTTTGTCTTGTTTTCTGTTTTCTTTATTATATCTTTATTTCTTTATTTTAGTTGCATTTTAATTTAGTAAAATATACACTTAGTATCTAATTCAATATTTTGACTTAGTCCATAGTCACAAAAAGTCTAGACCCCAAATAACTTAGTTTGACATTTTATTAATCATAAAAGTTATTCAAATAATCATTTTTACTACTGTTTTATTCATCTCATAGTATTTAAACATTTTATAAATGTGTGGTTTTTCCCCAATAATTATCTTTGCAATATTTGGTTCACTCCGAACATTTTAGTTTTAATATTTGAAAACTTTTATTGTTTGCCTAATTTTGAATTTGAATTTGAATCGGTTTCGAACTAACTGGAGATTAGCAACTATAAACGAGGTCACGTGGCATCATTAGCAGAGGATCACTGTAGCTTAATTACCCGGGCGTTACAAAACTCCTCCACTACAAGAAATCTCGTCCCGAGATTTAGGAGGTAGAAGGAAACAACGCGGGGTATTCATCACGCAGGCGATCCTCGCGTTCCCAAGTGGCTTCGTCTTCAGAGTGATTCGACCACTGAACTTTGAGGAATTTGATCGCCTTCTGACGTGTGCGGCGTTCAGCTTGGTCAAGAATGCGGACCGGATGCTCTTTATACGAGAGGTCCTGTTGCAATTCGAGCACTTCATGATCCACCGCTCGGATTGGATCCTTGAAGCAACGGCGGAGTTGTGACACGTGGAACACATCGTGAACCTGAGAAAGGTTCGGTGGAAGCTCCAGTTGATATGCCACCTTTCCACGCCTTTCGAGAATAGTGAAGGGACCGATATAGCGAGGAGCTAGCTTGCCCTTGATCCCGAAGCGGTGAGCACCCTTCATTGGTGTAACTCGTAGATAAGCCTTTTCGCCAGGTTGATAGACCATGTCTTGGTGATGACGGTCATACTGACTTTTCTGACGTGACTGAGCAGTCTTGAGATTCTCGCGAATAATGCGAACTTGTTCTTCGGCCTGTTGGATAATATCCGGACCGAAGAGTGGGCGTTCCCCAGTTTCTGACCAGTTCAGAGGGGTCCGACACTTTCGTCCATATAGCACTTCGAAGGGGGACATCTTTAGACTAGCTTGATAGCTATTATTATAAGAGAACTCGGCATATGGAAGAGATTCCTCCCATTTCTTGCCGAATGAGATTACACAAGCTCGAAGCATGTCTTCGAGAACTTGGTTGACACGTTCAACCTGTCCTTGCGACTGAGGATGGAACGCAGTACTGAACGACAGATGAGTCCCCATAGCTTCTTGGAAACTTGCCCAAGACCTTGAAGTGAATAAGCTGCCACGGTCTGAACTGATAACCAGTGGGATACCGTGAAGTGAAACAATTCTAGCCATGTAGAGAGTAGCAAGCTGACTAGCAGTGATTGTCTCTTTGACCGCCAGGAAATGGGCAACTTTGGAAAGCCGGTCAATGACGACAAGAATAGCATCATTACCTTTCTGCGATTTGGGAAATCCAGTGACGAAGTCCATTTCAACATGGTCCCATTTCCATTCAGGAATAGAGATAGGTTGCAGAGTTCCAGCAGGCCTTTGATGCTCTGCTTTGATTCGGCGACAAACGTCACACTCAGCAACATAACGAGCAATGTCCTGCTTCATATTAGACCACCAGAATCTTTGACGAATATCCTGGTACATCTTTGTACTACCAGGATGGATGGACAGAGGCGTATCATGGGCTTCTTGCATAACCCTTTTAGTCTTATCCAGGTTTTTCTTCGAACATGGTACCACTAAGCGGCCTTTGAAATACAAGGCGCCATCATCGGCGATCGTGAAGAATGAGGGCTTCCCCCTTTTGAGGTCGCGCTTAATCTTGAGGACTTCATCGTCACACTTCTGTATCCATTTGATGGTGTCCACAAGATCTGGTTTCGCAACCAGGGTATTGAGAGAACCCTTGGGAACAACATGGAGGTTCTGTTTGGGGAAACCTTCGGGAGGGGGAGCGACTGATCCCGGGGGAACAATATGGAGGTTCAGCCCTCTAAATTCTTCGACAAGCGAGGGCTGAACTTTGTGGACCTGGAGGTGGTTGCAGTAAGACTTGCGGCTCAGGGCATCAGCCATTACATTAGCCTTGCCGGGGGTATATGATATATCCACGTCAAAGTCTGCAATAGTTTCCATCCATCTTTGCTGGCGTAGGTTCAAATCTGGCTGAGTAAACAGATACTTCAGACTTTGATGGTCGGTGAAGATCTCGCAACGATTACCGAGAAGGTAATGTCGCCACTGCTTCAGTGCATGAATGACAGCAGCAAGCTCGAGGTCGTGAACTGGGTAGTTTTCTTCGTGAGGGCGCAGTTGACGAGAGGCATAAGCAATCACTCTGCGCTCCTGCATTAGGACACAGCCTAATCCTTGACGGGAAGCGTCGCAGTAAATGACGAAGTCCTTCTTAGTATCAGGTGGAGCAAGTACGGGGGCAGAAGTCAACTTGTCTTTGAGCGCCTGGAAACTTTCCTGACACTTGTCTGTCCAGTCAAACTTGACACCCTTATGCAACAGATTAGTCAGGGGCCTGGCAATCTTGGAGAAGTTCTCGACGAATCAACGACAATAGCTGGCGAGACCGAGGAAACTTCGGACTTGCTTCACATTCTTCGGAGGAGTCCAATCGAGAATAGCCTGAACTCGTTCAGGGTTGACGGCAATACCATTCTTGGAGATGACATGCCCAAGATAGGTTACTTCGGGGAGCCAGAATTCACACTTGGAATACTTAGCATAGAGTTGATGCTCTCGAAGTTTTTCCAGCACAAGACGAAGATGTTCAGCATGTTCCTCCTTGTTCTTGGAAAATACAAGGATATCGTCCAAATAAACCACGACGAACTTGTCGAGGTAATCCATGAATATATAATTCATCAGACGAGAGAAAGTGGCTGGAGCATTCGTTAAACCGAATGACATGACGGTGTACTCGTATGATCCATACCGAGTCACGAAGGCAGTTTTTGGGATGTCCTCTTCACGAACACGGATCTGGTGGTAACCCAACCTCAAGTCAAGTTTGGAGAACACTGATGAACCAGCCAGTTGATCGTAAAGATCATTGATCCGAGGAAGAGGGTATTTATTCTGAATGGTAGCTTGGTTTATAGGACGGTAGTCTTGGACCAATCGGTTTGTCCCATCCTTCTTCCTAACAAAGAGAGAAGGTGCTCCCCAAGGAGAGCAACTTGGGCGAATGAAACCTTTGACAAGAGATTTGTCGATTTCCTCCTTAAGCTCAAGGAGTTCATGCGGCGGCATCTTATAGGGTCGTTTGGCTATAGGGGTGGTGCCGGGTTTCAAGTCGATGATGAATTCGACAGCTCTAGCAGGGGGAATCCCTGGAAGTTCTTCTGGGAAGACATCTTGGAATTCACGAATGACGGGAATGTTTTCAATGCCCTCGAGTGGTGCAGCGTTCAACGCATTCAAGGCATAAAGTCGTGCCTCGGCGTTCTGAACTAGATGAGCTCGATAAGCTATTATTTCATCAGAAGGGTGTAGCAAATGGACGACCTTAGTGGCGCAAACTATAGAAGCAGTATGCGCTTTTAACCAATTCATTCCCAGAATGAGATCAATGCTACAGGACTTCAGTACGATGGGAGAGACAAGGAATTCCAGCCCTTCGATTTCTACAGGGACGTCGTTGCAAATCATGGAGGTTCGACATTGGCCCGCAGGGGTGTGTGCTAATAGTGAAGCATCCATGTTCTCACATTTAATGTCGTGCAAGCATGCAAAACCTTCTGACATGAATGAATGCGATGCACCTGTATCAAATAAAACGGATGCTGGTACTGAATTTACGAGGAGGGTACCCATCACAGTAGCAGGCTGGTCTTGAGCTTCGCTCAGATCAACGTGGTTGGCATGAACACGACCATAAGACTTGGCATTGTTGCTGCGGGGGTGGTTGCTTCCACGGCCAGTTGCTGGAAGGGCCAGTTGATTCGGGTTCTGGTTGCATTCCCTAGCACGATGCCCTGGTTGTCCACACCTGAAGCACAATCCATTATTGGGAGTGGGAACAGGAGCTTGTGGTGGTGGAGCTGGGAGTCTTGGCCGCCTAGTCGGAGGAGTAGGCAGACGAGGTGCAGCATAGGTCTGCCTTGGGGTAGGTGCATCTGGCTGGTACAAGCTATTGGGAATCCATATCTTGCGCTTCTGCGAGGACGGGCCCGAAGATGAGCCCGTGTCACGGTTGCGCCTGTGAGAGCTCTGGTATTCCTGCAGACCAGTTTCGACATTGATGGCTTTGTTCACCAGAGTGGCGAAATCAGCAAAATCATGCACTAGAAGTGCGAGTTTGATGTCAGCTTGAAGGCCATCCCGGAACTTCTCCTGTCTGCGTGCATCAGTTGCAATGTCCTCTTCAGCATAGCGGGACAAGTCCAGAAACTCCCGCTGATAAGCTTCCACAGTTTTGTTGCCTTGGGTGAGGTTGCGGAACTCACGCTTCTTCCGGTCCATAACTCCCTGAGGAATGAAGCGAGCACGGAAGGCAGCTTGGAAGTCTGGCCAGGTGATGATTGTTCCAGCTGGCAGTGTACGCCTGTGGCTGTCCCACCATTGAGCTGCGGGTCCCTTCAGGAAGAAGGAAGCAAAGGTGACATAGCTGGCAGGGGCTACATCAGCAGACTCCATCTCATAGGTGATGTCACGGAGCCAGTCATCAGCATCCAGAGGCTGAGTTGAGCTGCGGTACACTGTTGGGTTCAGGCGCATGAAATCCTGCAGAGTTACTGGGGTTGGCTGCTGGTTCATATTGGGGCGAGGAAACTGAGCCATCATATTCTCCATGAACTGGCGATTCATCTCAAGCTGTTGGATCATACCAGCCATGTACGCAGGCGGTGGTGGGGCGTTGCCACCACGACCACGACCACCTGGTCTAACCATCCTGCTAATATTTAACAGGGGTAGTTCAGCATTGAGGAATTGTAAAAACAAGAATCATTCATGATGAAACATGCACAACGAAAGCAGCACGATAGATACCACATAGTAGTCGGCATATCTTACAAAAGAGATCATGCATAGAGTTCGTTACACAGTGTTCAGTACATAGACTAAGACATCATAGGCGGCACGCAGGCTCGCGGCGAATGCATCTAACACTAATAAGCAAGTCTACGTCAGTCCCATGCGGTACTGCAGAGGTAGGTGTAGCCCGACAGCTGGCAGTGACGCGAAGGGAAGACCTCCATGCGAGTAGCCTGGGGTCCGCGGATACTCTGGTGCGGAACCCGACGCGCAGGTGGCAGGAGAGGGCCCAATGCAGGAGAGTAGCCTCCCACATCTGGCCAGTCGACGCCCTGGGGCATCACGGTCCTGGCTGGGTAGATAGCAGAACGCGACAGCTCCCCAGATCCGACGAAGGGGTGCAACATCGTCAGAGCACGGTAGAGGTGCTGACGTGTGGTGTACAACTCGTGGCGAAGAGCTCGGTTAGCTCGATCCAGCCCATCAGCATGCAGAACCAGGTTCTGATGGTAGAAGGGCTCTCGGGTGACAGTGGAGTAGGCAGCAGTGTAGTAACCCTCCGCACCAACATCGGATGCGATAGCAATGTGCCTGAAGGGGGAGGTGTCCAACTCCTGATACTCGCCACGGAGACGTGTCAAAGCAGCATAAGCAGCATCGTGGACCACCATATTGATAGTCACTCCAACACCATGAGCAGTGTGCAGCACGGTAGTGGAGTCATACTCTCGAGAGTAGAGGTGGACGATGGCACGGTACTGCTCCTGGTTGAAGTCCTGATACTCCTCATAGACGGTGTACTCAGGGTGCCAGCGATAACCCAGATAGGTCATCATCTCAGCCAACACAGCAGGTGATCCTGAGGCACCAATGGCCGTCGTGTGGCGCACGACCTGCCTCGTGGGTTCCATCTGAAAACATAGATGTTTTCACTGGAGTCAAATGACAATATGGATAATGTTCAAACACATTTCTAAAGAATAACTAGGGCTTATCCAACTTTGGGGTGAATGTCGTAACGGGATCCTAGTGTCAGAGTTAGTAAATTCATTTAACCCGAGTAGAAGAGAGTTCAGAGTCCCAGAGTAAAGGTCGAGGAGTAAAAGATCCTAGTGCCACCCGATGGCGACGTGGGCCCGTAAGGTACACAGCCAAGTTAGTAAAAGTTTTTGCAATGTCTAGACTCGACTTCGGCCAAGGAGTGTGGAAGGGGGGTTCCTACAGGCAGTCGGCTCTGATACCAACTTGTGACGCCCCCGATTCAATCGTACACTAATCATACACGCAAACGTGTACGATCAAGATCAGGGACTCACGGGAAGATATCACAACACAACTCTACAAATAAAATAAGTCATACAAGCATCATATTACAAGCCAGGGGCCTCGAGGGCTCGAATACAAGAGCTCGATCATAGACGAGTCAGCGGAAGCAACAATATCTGAGTACAGACATAACTTAAACAAGTTTGCCTTAAGAAGGCTAGCACAAACTGGGATACAGATCGAAAGAGGCGCAGGCCTCCTGCCTGGGATCCTCCTAACTACTCTTGGTCGTCGTCGGCGGGCATCACGTAGTAGTAGGCACCTCCGGTGTAGTAGGAGTCGTCGTCGACGGTGGCGTCTGGCTCCTGGGCTCCAACATCTGGTTGCGACAACCAGGTAGAAAGGATAGGGGGAAAAGAGGGAGAAGCAACCGTGAGTACTCATCCAAAGTACTCGCAAGCAAGAAGCTACACTACATATGCATGGGTAAATGTGTAAAGGGCCATGTCGGTGGACTGAACTGCAGAAAGCCAGAATAAGAGGGGGATAGCTAATCCTTTCGAAGACTACGCTTCTGGCAACCTCCGTCTTGCAGCATGTAGAAGGGAGTAGACTGAAGTCCTCCAAGTATCATCGCATAGCAATAGTCCTACCCGATGATCCTCCCCTCGTCGCCCTGTGAGAGAGCGACCACCGGTTGTATCTGGCACTTGGAAGGGTGTGTTTTATTAAGTATCCGGTTCTAGTTGTCATAAGGTCAAGGTACAACTCCAAATCGTCCTGTTACCGAAGATCACGGCTATTCGAATAGATTAACTTCCCTGCAGGGGTGCACCACATACCCCAACACGCTCGATCCCATTTGGCCGGACACACTTTCCTGGGTCATGCCCGGCCTCGGAAGATCAACACGTCGCAGCCCCACCTAGACCAACAGAGAGGTCAGCACGCCGGTCTAAACCTAAGCGCCCAGGGGTCTGGGCCCATCGCCCTTAGCACACCTGCACGTTGCGTGGGCGGCCGGAAGCAGACCTAGCCTAGTGGCGTTCCAGTCCAATCCAGCGCGCGCCGCTCCGTCGCTGACGTCAAGAAGTCTTCGGCTGATGCCAGGACGCCGGGATACCCATAACTACTCCCGCGTAGATGGTTAGTGCGTATAGACCAAATGGCCAGACTCAGATCAAATACCCAGATCTCGTTAAGCGTGTTAAGTATCCGCGAACGCCGACCAGGGCCAGGCCCACCTCTCTCCTAGGTGGTCGGAACCTGTCCTGTCGCTCCGCCTCAAAGATCCACACAGAGGGCCGTTGGGACAAAGGTCCTTTCAGCCCCCAATCCGTGAATCACTCGCGGGGGCTCCACAAGCTGACCCGTCTTTAGTCACCACATGTATCATGTATAAAGCATATAGTATATACCCGTGATCAACTCCCGAGTGATCACGGCCCGATAGTGTAGCATGGCAGACGGACAAGGATGTAGGGCCACTGATGAAAATACTAGCATCCTATACTAAGCATTAGGATTGCAGGTAAAGGTAACAACAGTAGTAGCAAGGACAGGCTATGCATCAGTATAGGATTTACGGGAAGCAGTAACATGCTACACTACTCTAATGCAAGCAATATAGAGAAGAGTAGGCGATATCTGGTGATCAAAGGGGGGGCTTGCCTGGTTGCTCTGGCAAGAGAGAGGGGTCGTCAACTCCGTAGTCGTACTGGGTAGCAGCAGCGTCGGTCTCGGTGTCTATCGAGAGAAGAGGGGGGAGAAACAATAAATATTTAAGCAAGCAGATGCATAGTGATGCATGACATGACAAGTAACGGCGTTAGAGGTGCCCTAACGCGGTATGAGGTGATACCGGTGAAGGGGGAAACATCCGGGAAAGTATCCCCGGTGTTTTGCGTTTTCGGGCAGAGGAGCCGGAGGGGGAAACTTGCGAGTTTGATATGTTAGGGGTGAGTGGCGGACGAACGGACTGCGTATCCGGATTCGTCTCGTCGTTCTGAGCAACTTTCATGTTGAAAATATTTTAATCCGAGTTACGGATTAAAAGATATGATTTTCTAAAGATTTTATTAATTTCTGGAATTCAATTAATTAATTATTTAATTCGAAAAATGAATTTATGACATCAGCATGATGTCATGCTGACGTCAGCAGTCAACAGAGTTGACTTGGTCAACCTGACATGCGGGTCCAGTGGGACCCACCTGTCATTCTCTGTTTAGTTTAATTACAGATTAGTTAATCTAATTAGTAATTAGGTTAATCTAATCAGAATTAATTAACTTAACTAATCACTTAATTAATTAATTAATTAACATTTTAATTATTATCTATTTATTTTTAATTTAATTTAATTTTTTTATTATTATTATCATTTTTTTTTCAAATCATTTTGGGCGTGGGCCCCGTTCGTCATTGGCCCAGGGGGCTTATCGGGCGCGGGTTAACGGGGATGGAGCGGAGCAGAGCCACAGGGCTCGCGGGCGGACCCGGCGAAACGGGGCGGAGCCCCGCTGTGCGGGCATAACCCGCCCAGACAACGCGCCAGAGCTGGCCGCGGGCGCCGGCGGCCAAGGGCACACGAGCGCCGGCCGAAACAGGGCAGCGGGACGGAGGGGACCGGAGCCATGGGCGCGCGTGTGTCGGCGAGCGACAGCGCGGCGTAGGCGGACGGGCGAGGCGCGGTGGCCGCACGCGCAGGCGGCGACGGACGTAGCGGAACGGCGGGGCAGGGCGAGGTGCGTCGGTGCGGGGCGACGGGCGCGGCCAGGGAGCGGCCCGACCGCGGTGAGCGGGGCGACGCGGTCGCGCGGTGACTGGGCCAGGAGAAGGGGAGCTCACAGGGGGGGCGTAGGGATCTGGCAGTGGCTCGGGGAGGAGTTGAGGTCGCGTCGGAGAGGACGGCGGGGCAGCTCCGGCGAGGTGTCGAGGAGGTGGCCGTGGCGGTGGTGGGCAGCAGTGTCGAGGGTGCCGGCGTCGGGTGGTGGCGGCGTCCAGGCGGCAGGGCGCGGATCGATCCGGCGGCTTCGGGGTTGGTGGCGGGGCGAGGCGACGGCGGCGATGCGAGGCGGCGCCGAGGACGCGCGCCAGCGTCGAGGAGTGGGGGGCGGGCGCGGTCGCCGGGGAGAGGCGGCGGGGTCGGCGATGGTGGTCGACGCGGGCGTCGGGGTCGAGGGGTGAGCGCCCCCGATCCAGGACGTGGGGAGGGAGTGGGAAACGGGGGAAGTGGGGGTGGGATCGGGCTAGGGTTTCGGTGAGGGGGATAAGGGGAGTGGGGTGGGCCGGCGTCGGTGGGCCGGCTGGGCCGGCGTGGTCGGCTGAGCCAACTGGGCCAAGGGGCCCAGTGGTGGGGGGGGGGGCTTGTGGCCTGCTGGGCCGAAGCCCAGGGGGCAAGGGGGGGTTCTCCTTTTCCCTTTTTTTGTCTTGTTTTCTGTTTTCTTTATTATATCTTTATTTCTTTATTTTAGTTGCATTTTAATTTAGTAAAATATACACTTAGTATCTAATTCAATATTTTGACTTAGTCCATAGTCACAAAAAGTCTAGACCCCAAATAACTTAGTTTGACATTTTATTAATCATAAAAGTTATTCAAATAATCATTTTTACTACTGTTTTATTCATCTCATAGTATTTAAACATTTTATAAATGTGTGGTTTTTCCCCAATAATTATCTATGCAATATTTGGTTCACTCCGAACATTTTAGTTTTAATATTTGAAAACTTTTATTGTTTGCCTAATTTTGAATTTGAATTTGAATCGGTTTCGAACTAACTGGAGATTAGCAACTATAAACGAGGTCACGTGGCATCATTAGCAGAGGATCACTGTAGCTTAATTACCCGGGCGTTACACTCTCTCTCTCCGTCGCTAGCTCTCTCTCTCTCACCCCTCTCCCACGCACACTCGATGTCTCTTCCAAATAGTCTGCTACCCCCGCCCGCGCCCATGCTATCCCGCTACTACACATGTCACAACATTCCCCCTTCCCTTATACTAGGTTTACGTCATTAGTGTTCTCTCTACTCTACGTGCACACACTCCCTCTCACACACAAACGCGCGCACAAACACACACAGACACGCACAAACACCCATTAATCTGGATCCTCATCTCTCCCCATGTCTGCATGTGTATCTCACACACTCACTCTCTAATTATGTATATGTGTCTCCACGTTACACAACACAAATCCCCATGTACATGTCTCTCTCTATCCTCCACACACATAGACACAAAGAATCTGTTATCATTGCCTCAGTCTCTAGACATATCACACACGCACATTGTCTCTCTCGCAAACACGCTCAACAAGGGTTTCCCCGTGAATAACTTACCGTCTATTCATCAATAGTCGTGGCAGTACAGTGAACACGAGACGTGAAAAAGAATAAATCTACACGTGCTTAGACCACCTAGTATGACTACTAGGACTAGAGAAAGCCAAAAGCGCGCCGCTGTCACCCCCTCCTTATCGGCGACGGGAAAACCTTTGTTTTACACAATCGAGAAGTCATTGTGCTAAGGCCTCACATGGTGAGGCATTGAATAGAATGTAGATGCTAGTTTACGGAAACAAGTATCGATAATATGTTTCTATCTCCATACTTATATTTCTTCTCTTATAAAAAACCGAGTTGGTGATGATGGTACGCGTGCCATCTTGCAATATAGACCGTCCGATCTATATCTGACGGATGGAAATTAAACTAAAAGATACCCGCACCCCTCTCCACATTTTCAGACAAGGCCTTCCCTCGTTCATCCTTATCTCCAACAACCTCATTTTTGAGAAATTAAGAAAGGAAGCCTCTAGAACAAACTAGCCTGGTGGCAGTTGCCGGCGTCGTCAATCCCCATGCCTCCGCTCAGTCCGACCACCAATCACCACCACGCCCCACTCCTCTTCACCTTATCTCCTATTTCTCGAGATATCATTAGTTTTTACAAACGGGATTACTCCCGCATGGGTCAATCACAACAAGTGTTTTATAAAAAAATTCATCTTGATGTTCCGTGCAATGCACGAATCTTGCTCGTACTCCTATAGAGGACTAAGTTGGTGATGATGGTGTGTCTGCCATCCGTCATTTGTGACCATTAGATCTACATCTAACGATAGCGAGGTAAACTGTTGCCTTTTCTCACCAACATCCCACTTGTCTACCAATTTGCAGAAAACCCCATAATTAGTATCTTAAAACCAACCACATCCCTCCCTGACCTCACCAAAACAGCCCAAGGAATATATTCTAATTGAAACATAATATATCTCTAGTGATATATGTATATCAAAATTAGAGTGTTTTGTATCAAGTTTGTGAATAAGTATTATTCTAATTATGATTCGTTGCAACGCACATGAACATTGCTAGTATTTCCCACCATGCAATTTTTTCCTAGTATTCCATAGTTTCGAGTTTTCCATCAAGATATTAGTCACTCATGGTTGATATTTACATTCAATCATGTACACATATGCACTATGTAACTAGCCTTGCTTATTGGGTTCCTAAGCTTAACTTTCACTCCTACTTACAATATGTAGAGTATTTAACAAAAAACTACCACTTTCAGCCAACCCTAGGAAGAATCTATTGTACAAAAAATAGCAAAAACATACCCAAAATTTCTTAATCCACGCCAAAAACTACTACCTAGTACTCCCTCTGTCCCACAATGTAAGACGTTTTTGCAAGCTAGTTGTGAGAACCTAGAATTAACTTCCAGACCCTCCTATGTATATTTGTCAACCCTAGGATCATTGTTGACAACACAGTGAAATGATATCATTGCACAATACATAAAAGGTATTACAATTTTAAATATATCTTGCCACAAGGCATACCTAGATAAATGTCTCATGACACTTATTACATTCAGAAAAACAGCGGAAAGTACAATGCGTAGCGACTCCATCTCAGCCACAGGCAGTCGATGTAGTCCACGTGACCTCACTCCTACGGATCGCCATAGTAGTCGTAGTCATCACCTTCATCTCCATGCAACTCTGTTGTCAAAAAAATTATTGCCATGAGTACATTATGTACTCAACATGCCTCCCTCGGGGAAGAACCTAATAGCTACATGTGGCTTTAAAGGAAGGCTGTATGGCTCATTTGCATAAAGCTAATTTGTTTGTCAAATAAAGTAGTTGGATAAAAGCAGTTTTAGATGAAAACATGTTTTATTTCTAGAACAACTTTCATCAAGTGAGGATCCTCGATCAACCCACATCCTTCATAGGTTTCAAGCATAGGGGCAAAGAGGGAATAAGCAAGACATGTCGTGTATGTCAAGAAAGATTCATGTGTAGTGCATGACCGTGGACACGGCTATTCGAATAGTTTTACACTCTGCAAAGGTTGTACACTTTATCCACACGGCACAATCCCGACTTGTTGCCACTAGCCGTTGCTAGCATAGTACACCATTTGGTATACCGGCAAGGAGATTGTGACGAGGTCTTTCATTAGACCAAACTTACAGTGCCAAGCCCACTAGGTTTCAACATGGAAGTAACCGCAGTTCACAGTCTGGGCCCCACTTTTGTGCCGAGGACACTCCTCGCAAGGCAGCTATCCCATCTGCGGTACGGCGACGACGACAATAAGAGTGAACTAACTAATCAAGCAAGCCAGTGCCCATATAGCATGTGGCTGTATTGTTAACACAATCTTCAAATCCAAGACTTATTAGGCCTTAAGCGGCACGGACGACTGATTTCCCCCTTCAACTCGTGAAGGGCAGCCAATCGCTCCTTCAATCCTTGATTCAGCTGTCGCCCGCGCCAGTATTCAGATGGTAAGTTTCACCCAGAGAAGAACAGGATAGAGAAGGTCAACAAGGGCCAACAGGCCTAGCTCAGCATTAAGTTTAAATTGTCAATGACTCAGAGATCATTCAAGAAGGCACCTATAGGGTGATAAGCATGGCTAAGCATTTCTACTCTACAGGAACCTTATACTTCTACTCAGGTGTCAAGTAAATAGGCGACAAGCGGATCAAGGTAATGTGTCAATCGACATGCTAGCTAAAAGAATTAAAATAGCATGCACAATAGTAACAATAAAACTCAATGCAATTTTGTAAACCATAGGATAAGTATGATCAAAGAAGGAGGCATGCCTTCGTTGTTGAGTCCTTCTTCGGTAACCTGTTTCTGTCCATGTCCAACATCATCGTCACTCCCTACTCATCGTAACAATGGCAAAGGAAAAACAATAAATACCAAAGCAATAGAAAATCCAAATAACATCCAAACTAATTAAGAGTGGATGGATAGCAAGATACTGATCAAGATGGAGATTCCAAAAGGAGGTAGCACAATTGGAAGGTAAGTAGAGAGGATTCGTCGGATAGGTAGGGTTTAGGTTGAAGATGACTAAGCAAAGCTTTTCAACAAGACTAACGTTCTAATACGAACTATGGTTCTAACCATTAGTAGTGTCCACTACACATCGCGGCTAATAGATAACTACCATATAACAAACACAATGACATCAACATACATGGAAGGGAACCATCCTATGCATTTTAACTGCGCAATTACAACATGGCATGATCAAGGTAAAATTTAACCACAAAAAATAGTTAGATATAGTCTAAATATTTATAATGGTCAATAGCATCCAAACACATACATCAACTTTATAATTCAAAATCATGTATTCTATATGACAACCAAACAAACATTATAAACCATACTAATTAAGCAATGAAAACATTATTCAACAACATGACTTAAATTGATCTAGGTCTAGACCTAAATCATTATTAAAAGAAAATAGAATCAACTCCATTATATCAAACTAATTCATTTGTCAAACAATTACAAGAACTACACAACACATGGATCAAATGGATGAATAACTATCTTAGATACAATATGGTTAAGAGTAATTATCAACCACAAATAAATACTTGGATGAATCCAAATATTCATAATAGTTAACAACAACCAAAGTATAACATCAAACGTAATAACTATAGCGAGCATTCCTATAACAAGAGCCAAACCATTTCCATGGTCAAAACTAAATAAACAACTAAATCAAGACACATCTTCACACAAGGCATGTGAGTATAGAACCACTAGAGGTCTAAACGAATAACACAAGCATCACACGTACGAGTGATCATGATAAGATACTAAACTAGAATATGCTCTTAATAATAAAGAACAACTAATTAATAGCCAAATAGCTAGTAGCAATAATATTACCGGCACATGCTTAAACAAGAGATCAAACTATGCACACTAGGCATATGAGAAAGATACAACTCAACTAATTAACATGAAAGGTAACTATCATATGCATGTGATGAACTATTGCAACAAGTATAGAGCACTCATAATACTAATGTATGACAAATTAAGCATGTATAAGCAACACTAGAATAACTATAAACATGGAGTATAATAAGGCATGAAAGGTTATTAGCATGACATGTCTCAGCTTAAGCATACCACAACTACAACAACTAGATAAAGTAGATCTGACAAGTAGACATGTATGGTCATCACAAGAGATACAAGAGTATGCTACCAATACAATACTACTCATAACTATGACATAATTTAGTTGATATCAACTAACATGACTATCAAGCATGGCAATAGCACACAAGCCTACGTACTAGTAATGACATGTAATCACATTGACTACGCATACAAACATGTAACCAAGTAATAATATATCATGGAATGAACAACAGTAAGCAATGCACATGAATAGCAGGGACAAGATCATGGCATGCATTTCCTATCTATTACAACATACACTTGTAAAGACATAACATAACAACCTGGAATGATCTATAACATGAGTTGATACACCGACACACACTATGCACTCTAGTCATACAATCATAACAACATGGCATAGTATTGATCAAGCAAGAAGTTATTTAATCAAAGAAAGTATGAGATCAACAAACAACTATCATGTGAATCATCTTAATGCATGAAGGCCAACCATATGTGCAATCACACGATAGTACATACTCGCAATGCTATAGCACATGGTAGTAGACAATCAAAACAAGCATTCTACTTGAAGCAATTGTTAACATGGCAAGGTAATAAACCAATATAAATAAACACAAATGATAATTACCAGGATGTAATAAGCTAAGTTCTATGCCACAAGAATAAACTAGTGATAGAAATGTAAACATGACCTAATGAGACCAACCATGTAATCTTGCATAACAATCATCTACAGAACAAAAGAACAACTAGGCGGAAATATGCTATGTGACAAATAACCACAATAGATTTGTCCGCAAATAGGAAATCATTTCATTTGACTTCTAGCATAAAGGATCATGACAATGATTTCAAACTAATAAAACAAAACGTGACATGGATGTAAATGAATATGCGAGCCATATCCAAGATATATCCATGCTAAGAAAAAATTAAAATAATCAAGACATAAAGTAATTCATGATTCAATGAAAAGCAAAGCTTAGAATAATCCAACGGAATTATAAGCAATGCAAACATTTAACAGAAATTGTACGCATGCATAAGATAGCGCGACATGTTACGCAAAAATATCACATGAGACAACGTACAAATGTATAATGAATAAATAAAATAAATACTTATAATAAATCCATTCAATCGCATCTAACTCCTAGAATTTATGGAATAATTAGGAGCACTCCTAGTCATATAACGAACATACACATATCATAATAACATAAAAGTTCCCGATCAACTACTATGCGTGTTAATATATTACAAGAACTAATATGAAACAAAAGTTTAACACACTACTACAATTAGGCATGAATTATATACATGAAACCATAGAAAACTATATTAAAATCTATAGACATGTCTAACACAAGACAATAACAATACAAACAAAATATTATCTACTTTCGACAACAAAAACTACAATCGGTAAACAAATAAACTAAAAATTTATTTGTCATGCAAAAATTATGAGACCAATAGGATGCACTCTTAGGCATATCGCAAACATATGAACAATAACATATTAATGCCAAATTTAACCGATGAACAAATCACATTCAAACTTGGCCAAGGACGACTATAACAAAAAAATATACTAGACTCCTATTGATGAAACTAGCAATCTAAGTCCGCCATGGGGTAACTACGGGCATGAGAAATAAATTACATGTTGAACACAAGATCATCTGAGGAACTAAAAAGTACGCGGACATGCCGATGGAATCCGTTCATGCATCGGCGCGAGCACCGGTATAGATAGGATGAACGATCATGTCTACGGGATAGAGTATATGATGGCGAGTATGCGTGCAAAAGGAATTTAATAGAGGCTCACCGTGTTTTACGGAACATGCGATGAACTCGACGAACAGTGTAGACGGACATGTCAAATTGTTCACGTGTGGTCAACGGATCGAATCCTTTCTTCTCTGAATGGATTTGTTGTGTGGAGATGAACCATAGGGTGCAAGGGTGCTAATGGAGATGGTCTATGTCACCGGGAACGAGCACCGGCGTCCATGGAGCACCATTTTTTGGAGAGAGAGTTTCTGTAGAGAAAGAGAAGGGAGAGGTAGGAGATTCTGCTGGGTGGAAGAGGAGCTAGAGGCGCACAGAATGGTTCCTTCAGTTTTGGAAAGGGATGAGATATAAGGGAAGTTAGATGAGGGGACGATTCATTGCTGTACGTTTGATCTTCTCCTGTACTGGTGTGCGTGTAGTGGAGGAGGAGAGGAAGCGCGTACTGGTGTGAGTGTAGTGGAGGAGGACAACATACAGGTAGGAGGAGGAAAAGGGTTCGTTGGTTGGGAGAGATGGGCTAGATTGGCCAGGCCCATGAGGAAGGAGAAAAGTAGGAGAAAAAATAGAGAGAGGGAGTTGTTGGGCTATAGTCCAAGAGATATGGAGAAAGAAAAATAAAAGAGATGAGCTGGGTCCATATGGGTGAGAGGAATAAGAAACAGAAGGAAAATAAAGAAGGTAGATTGGGCGTTGGATATTACCCAGAGTTTGCGAAAACAAATTAAATATATTTTCCTTCTTAGGGAAAAAAAGAATAGAAGCTAAAAAATTCAAAAGAAGTTCCAAATACATATGCGCATAATTTAATATGCTAAAGGGAGAAAACCAAAACCCAAATAAAAGAGAAGAACAAACTTAATTTAAATTTAAGTTGGTATTAGTTCAAATTAAATCCTTCAAATTATAAAAGTCCAGTTTAAGCTTTGTTAACAAATAAAACAAATGAAATTTTCACGCTCGGATTTTTGGATTTTAAAACAACAAAAAAATATTCCGAGAATCGGGATGTTACAAGTCTACTCTCCTTAAAATAAATCTCGTCCCCGAGATTTTGGATGACTAAAGAGAATGGGTTTGGATTAGCTTTGTCTTCAACATAGTTCTTCTAGGAAACTTGTGGAATCAATTCTCATTCTGATCTTGGTGATAGGTGGTTTTGGGTCTTCATTGGAGATACTTCTCTTGTCATCATTCTTCTAGGTTTGAAAACTTGTAAAACAATCCTTCGATATTGGCGATGGTAATCTGATAGCTTCTGTAACTGGTTGAATATTCTTCAGTCTTGTCCTTCTTCTATTGGTGAAGCTTTGGTCCGGCTAGACTAATTGATCCTTCAAGTTTGAACGTTATGGTAGGTGTAGTGAAGGTCTTCAATCTTCGTCTTCCTTGTGAATGAAGGTCTTCAAATCTTCAATCTTGACACAATCATTGTCTACTACCCCCTTAAAAGTAGTTTTCCATGGGGTTCAATTGTATAATAGATCTCCAAACGGGTTGTTGCAACTTCGTTCATCTCAAGGTGACCTCCAGGGTTTATAGAGAAGAGGGAAAGAGTTTAAGAGGATTAAAAGAATCCTACATAAGGAGGAGATACCCTAGAAGATAAACAAAAGATAACACCCAGATAATCATGAAGCTATCCAAATAAAACTCAAAAGCAACTCCTTTTGGCAAAAAGGTTTTAGTATGACTGCATAGGAAAACACCAAAAATATGCAGACAATACTCACACAAGAATGGTTGTGCGTCTCCAAGCCACTAGTTCTATCACTACAAGGGTATTAACCAACCTAATCCTATATGGATGGTCACAGTAATTCTTGGAGCAAATCTTCAACGTTGACGATTAGATCATGATCGACAGTTGTTGCCTTCTTGAGGTCTCGAAGTGTCTTCTCTTGGAAAAATGTTGCTACTCAAAGCTTCAGGGGTTGAAGTTATCTTGAAATTCTTGGCACATCGTGTGAAGCTTCTAACTTTTCAACACCCAGGGCACGGAAAAGGGTTTCACATACTACAATGAAGATGGTAGAGAAGTAGAGTTTAAATTTCAATTGAATAAGATGAGATGACAATAGCAACATTGAAGGAGAAGAGTACGAGAATGTTCATTTTCAAAATAGTTTTTCTTATAAAAATAGTCCCTAAGGCTTTCCATTTCTAACTAAGGCCATGCGACTAGGTCGACATCGGCTCTGATACCACTTCTATGAGAACCTGGAATTAACTTCCAGACCCTCCTGTGTATATTTGTCAACCCCAGGATCATTGTTGACAACACAGTGAAATGATATCATTGCATAATACATAAAAGGTATTATAATTTTAAATATATCTTGCCACAAGGCATACTTAGATAAATGTCTCATGACACTTATTACATTTAGAAAAACAACGGAAAGTACAATGCGTAGCGACTCCATCTCAGCCACAGGCAGTCGATGTAGTCCACGTGACCTCACTCCTATAGATCGCCATAGTAGTCTTAGTCATCACCTTCATCTCCATGCAACTCTGTTGTCAAAAAAAAATTGCCATGAGTACATTACGTACTCAACATGCCTCCCTCGGGGAAGAACCTAATAGCTACATGTGGCTTCAAAGGAAGGTTGTATGGCTCATTTGCATAAAACTAATTTGTTTGTCAAATAAAGTAGTTGGATAAAAGCAGTTTTAGATGAAAACATATTTTATTTCCAGAACAACTTTCATCAAGTGAGGATCCTCGATAAACTCACATCCTTCATAGGTTTCAAGCATAGGGGCAAAGAGGGAATAAGCAAGACAGGTCATGTATGTCAAGAAAGATTCATGTGTAGTCCATGACCATGGACACGGCTATTCGAACAGTTTTACACTCTGCAGAGGTTGTACACTTTACCCACACGACACAATCCCGACTTGTTGCCACTAGCCGTCTCTAGCATAGTACACCATTTGGTATACCGGCAAGGAGATTGTTATGAGGTCTTTCATTAGACCAAACTTACTGTGCCAAGCCCACTAGGTTTCAACATGGAAGTAACCGCAGTTCACAGTCCGGGCCCCCCTTTTGTGCCGAGGACACTCCTCGCAAGGCAGCTATCCCATCTGCGGTACGGCGATGATGACAATAAGAGTGAACTAACTAATCAACCAAGCCAGTGCCCATATAGCATGTGGCTGTACTATTACACAATCTTCAAATCCAAGACTTATTAGGCCTTAAGCGGCACGGACGACTGATTGCCCCCTTCAACTCGTGAAGGGCAGCCAATTGCTCCTTCAATCCTTGATTCAGCTGTCGCCCACGCCAGTATTCAGATGGTAAGTTTCACCCAGAGTAGAAGAGGATAGAGAAGGTCAACAAGGGCCAACAGGCCTAGCTCAGCATTAAGTTTCAACTGTCAATGACTCGGAGATCATTCAACAAGGCACCTATAGGGTGATAAGCATGGCTAAGCATTTCTACTCTAGCGGAACCTTATACTTCTACTCAGGTGTCAAGTAAATAGGCGACAAGCTGATCAAGGTAATGTGTCAATCGACACGCTAGCTACAAGAATTAAAATAGCATGCACAATAGTAACAATAATACTCAATGCAATTTTGTAAACCATAGGATAAGTATGATCAAAGAAGGAGGCATGCCTTCGTTGTTGAGTCCTTCTTCAGTAACTTGTTTCTGTCCATGTCGAACATCATCATCACTCCCTACTCATCATAACAATGGCAAAGCAAAAACAATAAATACCAAAGCAATAGAAAATCCAAATAACATCCAAACTAATTAAGAGTGGATGGATAGCAAGATACTGATCAAGATGGAGATTCCAAAAGGAGGTAGCACAACTGGAAGGTAAGTAGAGAGGATTCGTCGGATAGGTAGGGTTTAGGTTGAAGATGACTAAGCAAAGCTTGTCAACAAGACTAACGTTCTAATACGAACTATGATTCTAACCATTAGTAGTGTCCACTACACATCGCGGCTAATAGATAACTACCATATAACAAACACAATGACATCAACACACATGGAAGGGAACCATCCTATGCATTTTAACTGCGCAATTACAACATGGCATGATCAAGGTAAAATTTAACCACAAATAAATATTTAGATAAAATCTAAATATTTATAATGGTCAATAGCATCCAAACACATACATCAACTTTATAATTCAAAATCATGTATTCTATGTGACAACCAAACAAACATTATAAACCATACTAATTAAGCAATGAAAACATCATTCAACAACCTGACTTAAATTGATCTAGGTCTAGACCTAAATCATTATTAAAAGAAAATAGAATCAACTCCATTATATCAAACTAATTCATTTGTCAAACAATTACAAGAACTACACAACACATGGATCAAATGGATGAATAACTATCTTAGACATGATATGGTTAAGAGTAATTATCAACCACAAATAAATACTTGGATGAATCCAAATATTCATAATAGTTAACAACAACCAAAGTATAACATCAAACGTAATAACTATAGCGAGCATTCCTATAACAAGAGCCAAACCATTTCCATGGTCAAAACTAAATAAACAACTAAATCAAGACACATCTTCACACAAGGCATGTGAGTATAGAACCACTAGAGGTCTAAACGAATAACACAAGCATCACACATACGAGTGATCATGATAAGATACTAAACTAGAATATGCTCTTAATAATAAAGAACAACTAATTAATAGCCAAATAGCTAGTAGCAATAATATTACCGGCACATGCTTAAACAAGAGATCAAACTATGCACACTAGGCATATGAGAAAGATACAACTCAACTAACATGGAAGGTAACTATCATATGCATGTGATGAACTATTGCAACAAGTATAGAGCACTCATAATACTAATGTATGACAAGTTAAGCATGTATAAGCAACACTAGAATAACTATAAACATGGAGTATAATAAGGCATGAAAGGTTATTATCATGACATGTCTCAGCTTAAGCATACCACAACTACAACAACTAGATAAAGTAGATCTGACAAGTAGACATGTATGGTCATCACAAGAGATACGAGAGTATGCTACCAATATAATACTACTCATGACTATGACATAATTTAGTTGATATCAACTAACATGACTATCAAGCATGGCAATAGCACACAAGCCTACGTACCAGTTATGACATGTAATCACATTGACTACGCATACAAACATGTAAACAAGTAATAATATATCATGGAATGAACAATAGTAAGCAATGCACCATAGTAGCATGAATAGCAGGGACAAGATCATGGCATGCATTTCCTATCTATTACAGCATACACTTGTAAAGACATAACATAACAACCTGGAATGATCTATAACATGAGTCGATACACCAACACACACTATGCACTCTAGTCATACAATCATAACAACATGGCATAGTATTGATCAAGCAAGAAGTTATTTAATCAAAGAAAGTATGAGATCAACAAACTACTATCATGTGAATCATCTTAATGAAGGCCAACCATATGTGCAATCACAGAATAGTACATACTCGCAATGCTATAGCACATGGTAGTAGACAATCAAAACAAGCATTCTACTTGAAGCAATTGTTAACATGGCAAGGTAATAAACCAATATAAATAAAAACAAATGATAATTACCAGGATGTAATAAGCTAAGTTCTATGCCACAACAATAAACTAGTGATAGAAATGTAAACATGACCTAATGAGACCAACCATGTAATCTTGCATAACAATCATCTACAGAACAAAAGAACAACTAGGTGAAAATATGCTATGCGACAAATAACCACATAGATTTATCCGCAAACAGGAAATAATTTCATTTGACTTCTAGCATAAAGGATCATGACAATGATTTCAAACTAATAAAACAACACGTGACATGGATGTAAATGAATATGCGAACCATATCCAAGATATATCCATGCTAAGGAAAAATTAAAATAATCAAGACATAAAGTAATTCATGATTCAATGAACAAAGCAAAGCTTAGAATAATCCTATGGAATTATAAGCATGGCAAAGATTTAACAGAAATTGTACGCATGGATAAGATAGCGCGACATGTTACGCAAAAATATCACATGAGACAACGTACAAATGTATAATAAATAAATAAAATAAATACTTATAATAAATCCATTCAATCACATCTAGCTCCTAGAATTTATGGAATAATTAGGAGCACTCCTAGTCATATAACGAAGATACACATATCATACTAACATAAAAGTTCCCGATCAACTACTATGCGTGTTAATAAATTACAAGAACTAATATGAAACAAAAGTTTAACACACTACTACAATTAGGCATGAATTATATACATGAAACCATAGAAAACTATATTAAAATCTATAGACAGGTCTAACACAAGACAATAACAATACAAACAAAATATTATCTACTTGCGATAACAAAAACTACAATCGGTAAACAAATAAACTAAAAATTTATTTGTCACGCAAAAATTATGAGACCAACAGGATGCACTCTCAGGCATATCGCAAAAATATGAACACTAACATATTAATGCAAAATTTAACCGATGAACAAATCACATTCAAACTTGGCCAAGGACGACTATAACAAAAATATATACTAAACTCCTATTGATGAAACTAGCGATCTATGTCCGCCATGGGGTTACTACGGGCATGAGAAACAAATCACATGACGAACACAAGATCATCTGAGGAACTAAAAAGTACGCGGACATGCCGATGGAATCTGTTCACGCATCAGCGCGAGCAACGGTATAGATAGGATGAACGATCATGTCTACGGGATAGAGTATACGATGACGAGTACGCGTTCAAAAGAAATTTGATAGAGGCTCACCGTGTTTGACTGAACGGTGCGATGAACTCGACGAACAGTGTAGACGGACATGTCAAATTGTTCACGTGTGGTCAACGGATCGAATCCTTTCTTCTCTGAATGGATTCGTGGTGTGGAGATGAACCATAGGGCGCAAGGGTGCTAATGGAGCACCATTCTTTGAAGAGAGAGTTTCTGTAGAGAAAGAGAAGGGAGAGGTAGGAGTTTCTGCGGGGTGGAAGAGGAGCTGGAGGCGCACAGAATGGTTCCTTCAGTTTTGGAAAGGGATGAGATATAAGGGAAGTTAGAGGAGGGGATGATTCATTGATGTACGTTTGATCTTCTCTGTACTGGTGTGCGTGTAGTGGAGGAGATGAGGAAGCGCCTACTGGTGTGCGTGAAGTGGAGGAGGAGAACGTACAGGTAGGAGGAGGAAAAGGGTTCGTTGGTTGGGAGAGATAGGCCAGATTGGCCAGGCCCATGAGGAAGGAGAAAAGCAGGAGAAAAAATAGAGAGAGGGAGTTGTTGGGCTATAGTCCAAGAGATATGGAGAAGAAAAATAAAAGAGATGAGCTGGGTCCATACGGGTGAGAGGATTAAGAAACAGAGGGAAAATAAAGAAGGTAGATTGGGCGTTGGATATTGCCTAGAGTTTGCGAAAACAAATTAAATATATTTTCCTTCTTAGGGAAAAAAGAATAGAAGCTAACAAATTCAAAAGAAGTTCCAAATACATATGCGCATAATTTAATATGCTGAAGGGAGAAAACCAAAACCCAACTAAAAGAGAAGAACAAAGTCAATTTAAATTTAAGTTGGTATTAGTTCAAATTAAATCCTTCCAATTATAAAAGTCCAGTTTAAGCTTTGTTAACAAATAAAACAAATGAAATTTTCACGCTCGGATTTTTGGATTTTAAAACAAAAAAAACATTCCGAGAATCGGGGTGTTACACTAGTTTAGCTTGCAAAAACATCTTATATTATGGGACAGAGGGAGTACTGATTAGGTTAGTTTAAACCCACTTATGATAGGGCTGGCCCACACGTCCGTGCTGACGAGGCATCTTAAACCAACACATTTTGTTTGACCGTTGACACGAGGGACCCACATCTGACCTTCTATCCTGTTATTCCCCCTCAAATCATTATTTTTTCTGAACATTACTTCAAACAGTACTGATGCGTGTTCGTCGGTGGCGCCGCTGATGAGCGAGTTGGCCGCCGCTCCGCCAGACGGGCCGGACGCCGCGCTAGCCTCCGCATGGGTT
This sequence comes from Triticum urartu, assembly GCF_056163025.1. Taxonomy (NCBI): domain Eukaryota; kingdom Viridiplantae; phylum Streptophyta; class Magnoliopsida; order Poales; family Poaceae; genus Triticum; species Triticum urartu. Next base: position 354,283,170 of record NC_141876.1, on the reverse strand, counting down.
GGCAGGCTAGCCCGAGCGTGACTCACGAGCGAGCAAGCCGCCGCGCTGGCCTTCTCTCGAGCCAGATGGCTGGCCTTAGTGCGGCTCGCGTGAGCAAGCCGCCGCGCCGCCGTGCCAATCTAGCTAGCAAACCTTGCAGACAAGCAGCTGGACGGAGCTATCTTGGCTAGCTAGCGGCCGCAACCGTCGGACAGAGTTGGCATCCGGGCTGCCGCAAGATGGGCTCTGCACCACCGGCGGTTTTGTCCTCGCCTTCTGCCAGTGGCGGTAGCTGCATCCCATGGCCGAGGATGACTAGGTGGACGGGCCGGAGGTAGGAGGTCACTCGGGGATTTTTGTGCAGACTGACATGTAGGTCCCACAAGTCATAACGCCCGATCGAATAGAAGGCGTTGACTTAATGGGCGACATGTGCCCTGTTTGGATACTCTAAGTCAGAGGTTAGAGTTAGATTCTAACCCTGAACTAACTCTAACCAAAGCGGTGTTTGGATGGCAAGGTTAGATTGACAACAAATGTATCCAAACAGGGCCATGGGTTGAACCGTGCCTATAACGACAATTTGTAGAGTAGTTGTTTCTTGGTAGGGCTGGTTGGTAAGAGCATGTACAATGGTTGATAAAGTAGTCTTATCTTAAGTCTGCAAGTGGTAGTAGTTTCTTAGCATTATTAGTGGTTTCTTGCATTATTAGGGGTTTCTTGTAAGGAACAATGTACTACTAGCGACAAAAGGCGTTTCTAGGTTGTGTTGTACTCCAACGAGTACTACTAGTGGTCGCAGCAGTGTATACCTCGTTTTGTGGGTTTGATCCTGGCCGAACGCACGGCGGCCTTTTTGTAAATAGTAACTTCGCTGTGAGCCAATATTTTACATGGGTAGTTTGAGTTTTGAAGTCAAACGGACATGCGGCACCACAATCTGGGTGCACTGGATAGCCTAGCCACGTGAATGGTTTTCCTTCCCAGCATCTCGTGGCTTGCATGCTCGCCCTAGCCACACCTCGCTTGCAGCTTCCTCATGAGCTAGTAGCATATTTAGACTAGCGCCTCGCAATTAAGCCCGAGGAGCCGGAAAGCCTGGCGGGGCATTGGGAACTATGCAATATGGCTATGTACGTAAAGTGCTCTACTACTACTCTGTAGCTTGTGGCGTTGCATGCATGGACTTCACTCCATTATCGGCTCTACTATAAAAGAAATTCCTCTTGATGTGTTTTTTTGAAACGGAGGCAAAAGCTTTGCTTCATCTCATTCATAAAGAAGGAACTACTAACAAAGTTCGACGAGATCCATTACACCTCCACAAATGGAAGCGAAAAGCCTAGTCTCGTTGTATCAAATAACTCAAATGTTCTGCCCCCACAGTAACCGTCACTGATAAACAGGCTGTTAGTGTGTGAGTGAGAGGAACGGCTGAGTAGGCCAGCTACGTGAGAGGAGCGGCTGAATAGAGCACCGAGAGTACCCACTAGGCCACTACGCAGGGGTAGTTTCCCTGCATTGATAGTACAACGATGGTTCTAGAGAACAGTAGTACCCTCACTTCCAACTGTAGCTCCTTGGCCCTGAGATTAAAGAGTTCAAAACTGATGCACTATACTAGAAGTACAGTACATCGCACTACTAGTTGAGAAAGTAGTACTAGTACTGCTACAGTACTAGTACGTACTCCTCCGTCACATAATGTAAGACGTTTCTTGACACTAGTTGGCGTGTACAAAAAATAGCAAAAACATACCCAAAATTTCTTAATCCACGCCAAAAACTACTAGCTAGTGCCAAAAATTTCTTACTAGTGCTATTATTTACAGTATAGGCAATCCCATAACATCCCGTAATGCTAGTACTAGTAGTAAATAATAGCCTCACCCCTTCTCTAAGGAATGATCTACAGTTGGAAGGGACGAGGCCCTACGGTTACTACGCTCTTATCTCCTCCTCGCCAGTTCCCCTCCCCCCAAAGAGAAGGCAGTTCGTAGCTGCTCCCATGGATTCGCCAGGCGGTTCTCCTCCTCATCGGGGCTGGGAGACCTTAGACGATGATCCTCTAGGAGAAATCGCATGCCGCTCTGACGTCCTCACCGCCGCAAGACTCGGTGCTTCCTGCACCAACTTTTTCAAGACGGTGCTTAAAAAGGCTTGGGAAAAGCCCATGCTTGTTGGTATTCCATGCGTCCTCGAGGAGAAGGTTCTTCTATGGGACAATCCTTCGAACAGTCCACCGCTCCCTGGCCATGGTTGCACGTTGACTCCACTAGAGTTGTCGACATTGAGAGGTATTCAGATTTTGTCTGATGAACAGGTCAGTAATGGAGTTTGATCATGTAGTACTTAGTTATTCCATTTCCATCCCGTAATTTCTCCGCTTCCCACCGTCTTATATATATGTCTGGGTTAGTGCCAACAAAGATTCGCTTTCATACCTCCGGCCGAATACCACCATCATTTTGCACAACATCCACAGCAGTGCTGCCATTCCGGTAGACCCCTTCTCCACCATTGGAATCGACCTTCCGAACTGGCTGGGCTTGAATACATATGATGATGCCTACATGAGATTGAAGAAGATAACAATTGCGTACCTGCCGACAAAGCGACGCGGCTACAACGATTACTATCTCATCGCGGTGTTTGACATAAAGATTGCCACAAATGCAAGAGGCAGTAACGGCAGAGGCTGGCGCATGTAGGCGGCAGCAGATTTGTACCCCTACACGTTCGAAGACGTCGTGCGCCATCTAGGCCGCATCTTCGCGGTGACAAGCCAGGGGACTTGTTTCATCTGGTTGCCATCCTACGGTATGGGAGATTACAAACGGAATGCACAAACCATCATTTGCATCCCTAATAGTACTCCATTATTTTGTAGGGACCAGTCATCTCGCGATAAAAGTAAGAATGCCGATCCTGGATGTGCATTTGCATCCGCGATTCGGTCTAACCTGGAACCTTGTAGCTGACTTTGGCATATTGGGATCAACTATCTTAGCAGTCGTTACCCATGGTACCACTGATGTGCAACATGGTCACACAATCTACCACGATCGGACCGTCACCATCTACCCAGGTATTCCATTTTTTAACCATCTCGCCTTCTCTTTCTTTGTTGTACTAGGAGTAGTACTCTACTACCTCCATCCGGGTATATTAGGATGTTTAGCAAACACAGTCGCGTACATTTTTATTAGGCCGCTGCGCCTCGATTTTTGTTCCAGTGATTAATTTCCAGCCCCTGCATGCGAAGGAGTCTAGCTGCATGCCAACATTTGTTCCCAGACTAGTGCTCCCTTCGTTGCATGCGCAAAATCCAGCCAATGCAAGCGATCAACTCAAAAGGCAATAGTGCATGCGGCAGTTAATACCATCGGGAATCAATGAATTTGTGTGCGTCTTCGCTCTGCCTTGGTCCTGCAGATTCGGTCAGCCGGACCTATAATCCCAGACGGAGGTAGTACTTATGTACTAGTAGGAGTACTTTTTACCTTGGAGGACGCGTATAGCTAGCTAGGCCCTTGAAGACTTGAACCCACTAGCTGCCACCATTTTTGTTTTTCCATGTCTTACTATCTCATCCATGTAACCAAGAGTGGCTATATATAATAAGCCGGTTATTTTACTTCCTCTATACCAGAGTAGTACTATTTGCTGCACAGTATTACTGACCGCCATATTTGAGCACAACATTATTATGCATGGACCTTGACTATGTACATCACCATGTGTCCAGATCTGAGATGCCGCGTGTACCAGATGAACGGTGCTGAGTTCGACCCCCTAGACGCTACATGGGTGCTGAGGAGCACTCTTGGAGAGTACTCGCTTTTCATTGGGGACAGCTACCCCATTGTGAAGCAGATGCCACCTTCCGTGCATGACATGGAAAGCTTGTCATTCATGAAGCATGGTTGTGTCTTCAGTGTGCACCGCCGGATGAACGACATGCTGGGACACGCTATCCCTGATTTATGCCGCTTCAGCTTGGATGAGTCTCCATTGTGTGGAACCGTACTAGAAAGTTGTGACAATGATTCCCGTTGCCCACCGCTATGGATCGTGCCTTCCATGAAGAACACATGGGACTGGAACCTGGAGGAGGACATGTAGCCCATCTATAATATGTAAGTGGTGTACGGTAAATTTTGAACGGTAGCGCTGTGAATATATCTAGACTAGGCGTGCACAAATTTATCACATGAATTGGAGATGAACTTGTGTGGCATACTGGCATTTATCCTTTAGAGTTTATTACTAGTAAATGTGTTATGTGTACGTGCAACTTGTGTGGTTGTTGCACGGACTCCAACACGCTCTTTGAGAAAAAAAAGTGGCACAACTTTGGATATACGTGACGTGGTGGCATCATACAGTAGCATCGTTCTCTATAGTTGTAGTACACTCCTACTAGGATGACAACTCCTATAAAACCTTGCGCTTGGATCTTTGCCTCTTCGGGAGGTTCAATAGTTCGTACTCATGTGAACCTTGCACTTGGCTCTTCGCCTCTTGGAAGGTCCAACAATGATGATACTATAGTACAATATGCTTATGTCAATCTGACACCGATTGAACTGTTGCAAGTCCACTGCGAAGGAGAGGGCGAGGGAGAGAGAGAGAGGGTGTTGTAGTCAAAACCCTCTCCTCGTCCTGCGAAAAACCGCGCGCGTGGACGAGGGAGAGGCGTAGTAAGCAAGCTTCTCCTCGTTCTACGAGTTGATGGGACACATCAAAGCAGCACTAGTACTAGTCCATACTGCGTCCTTTCCGGTTAATATGGCTTAATTTGAAACGAGAAAAATACACTAGAGGTCAACGTATGTAACAATACGCTCTTTACGGTCACTATATATAGTTTTGCAGTGATTATAAGATCACTAACTCATCGTAGAGCACCGTATTGCACCCTACTGACCGGCCACATAGTCGACGTGGCACTTTGTTGACTGGTTAAATTGTCACCTGGTTTCTGGGTCCCACCTGTCAGTTGGCAGAGCAAAGAAATCAGTTAAACAAAACTTTACGCAGGCATGATAGGAGTCCAACCCTTGCACGCGAACCACCCTGGCTGTGTATGTGAGTGCATGCACGTGTACTCCCTCGGACTTCCAACAAAGAGTGTAGTACATCTACACTTCCAATGCATTTAGCCTTTAATCTAAATCGATATTGATTGACTAATGCACCAACTTGTGCTCTAGGTATAGGCTACATGTCTATCCTTCATTACAGCATGCAACGACCTTCATTTAATCTTCTTCTCTCAATGGTCACATGCACACATAAGTCTGCTACTTTTGGGCGTTAATTATGCCCTGGTCAATGTGTAAGTCTCTAATTGTACACTCTTTCACGGACGTAGGGAGTAGGTTGAGCACTTGAGCGTGAGCGTGTGTGTTGTGTCATGTGATGTGTGCCGCATGGGTGCGTGAGTGTTGCGTGCATCCATGTGTACGTGTGAGTATTGCATGTTGCATTCATGCATGGGGCTTACTCCCTCCCATTGATGTGTTCATATTTCAAGCTTCCTCTGTTCCCTCCATATGGTGATACTCCCTCTATTCCCAAATATGGAGTAAAATCCTCCCTGTGTTCCCAAATACGGAGTAAAATCCTCCCTCTGTTCCCAAATACAGAGTATTTGTCTTTCTAGAGATTTCAACAAGTGACTACGTACGGAGCAAAATGAGTGAAGTGAGCGTAGAGGCATAGGGATAATGTAGAAAGGAAGTCTTCACGATCCATTATTCCCCATCTCGGTCAGAGAGAACTATTCAACTATTCTTCGCAGTGAAGCGACAATACACGCTGCAGCAGATGGGACACTGAGTTAATAAGTTGAACCAGTGTGTTGGTGTTACTAAATCAGCCTTACACAGTACTGCCATCATGTCTGCCAGTAGAGCACGCTTCTGTCCTCCATTAACTGACATATGGGCCCTCTTGTGGTAGACCCACATGTCATCGGTGTAAGTATTTACACTCCGAAGGACGGTATATCCTCGTAGTAGTAGTAGTAGAATTGAGATTTAGTGCACTTTCTTCCCCGTCTTCCACTCTTCTTGCTCCTCTCTTCTTATTCCTCCTCTCCTCCCCATCGTCGGCCGCACACCATTTACCCCCGCTCACTGCTCACCCGCCCGCGCTATCTTCCTTGGTAGCTCGCGCGTACCATATCCCCCCGCTCACTGCTCGGCTAGACGAGGAGAAGTTTCTTTGCTCGCCCGCCCGAATCCACTTCCCCGCTAGCTCGCAGGCACCGAAAACCCCAATGGAAGAACTGACTCACACGCAGAGCCACGATTGGAATTCCCTCCCTGATGTTCTCTTGGAGCAGATCTGTAATCGTATGGACCTACTCAGCATCGTCTGTCTGGCCACATGCTCGGTGTCTTTGTATCGTCTACTCATCTGCAACCGGCCGGCTCTTTTCAAGACACCCTGCTTGCTGATGCCCGATCCTCACAGGTGGCCCAGACACCGACTTGACGATCCTACGGAGGTTGTCGTGGTGCCCCTCGACATGCTACCACTACCCATCCACCTGCCCTTCATGCGCGACCACTACTGGGCGGGCATGAAGGCCAACTGGATCGTCCTCATCCACCAATCCGGTAGTCTGTGGCGTCTCGTGGATATCTACACCCAGCGAGAGATCACCCTTCCATCATTGTATACCTCCGCCGTCGAGCCTCGCGGCCCGCCGGACACTCCTGCCTACTATGCGCGAGACGCATCAAGCTTTTGGCTCGACCTTTGCTTGCTGAAAGTTGTAATCTGTGAAGTGCCCACACCATCAGAAGACTACATGGATTACAAGCTCATTGCCTTGTTCAACATGGGATTAGTCTATCTGGAATTAGGTCACCATACATGGTTATGGCTCATCGTCAATCCTGTTGAGGCAACATTTCTGTCTGATGCTAGTTCATGATGGCATCGTTTATGCGGTCGACACACAGATTGGCTGCCTATACTGGTGGAATCTATCATCGTGTAATTGTTTTATCTCATCTCATCTTTACCTTATGAATACGACTGCATGTTCATTGTTACAAATTTAGAATATATAGTATATCTATAACCACATCATTGCTATATGTTCCTCTCATTTCCTAGTTTTTTATGACCACACATGTTATTGTTAGAGTTGAAATGAGAACAATTGGCATCTAGTGATTGTCAGAATAGATATTATGAGCATAACATCATGATTGCTATATGTTACTCTCTTTTCCAAGATTTTTATAACAACGCATGTTATTGCTTAGAGTTGATATGAGAATAGTAGTAGTAAGTGCTATGGTAGAATATGAGTAGGCTCTGTCATAGTTGTTTTCCTCTCATTGTTACATGATGTTTGAACCATGGCATATTGCTAGAATATGAAAGCCATTGGCTTATTTTTTTAACTTGGGGGTATGATTATGACCACGACATTGCAATTCTCTGTCTATGATATGTGTCACTGTTATAATAATCTTAATTCCACACATACTCTGAACATGATTGTTTGTTTTTGTCCTTTTGGTCTCCAATTTGAATTATTGCAGCAGAGGCAAATGCGCTGGCCTTCATGATTCCAGGACCTGGAATCATACCAGCCGATGGGTGGTGGTTTATCGTTCGTTCAGCTGACGGCGGTCATTTGATGCTCATTCGCAAGTACCAAATTTACCAAACCATTACATCAAACTACATGCAGTACAATGCCTTGGGCATTCGTGACTTTGATGGCTATGGCTGCTTCGTGTTCGAGAAAGATCCCAGCTCTGTTGGGCCAGGCGTATTCAACTGGAGGCGGGTTTACAGCCTCGGCAACCACTCCATGTTCCTCGGGCTCAATTATCCGATCATCCAACCAATCATCGACCATATCACCGGCGATGATTACCGTGCTATGCAACATCCATTCGCCAGGGGGGACTATGTTTACACATCTGTGACGCCCGGATAATCGAGCTACGGTAAACCTCTGCTAATGGTGCCACGTCACCTCGGTTACTGTTGATAAACTCGAGTTAGTTCAAAACCGATTCAAAACAGAAACAAGGAAATAAATAAAAAGAAAAGTAAAACAAAAACAAAACATAGCAAAAAAACGAAGCAAGACCCCCCCTCCCCTAGGCCGTTCGGCCCAACAGGGCACCAGGCCATTAGGCTGGCCCAGCCGCGCCCCCTGCATACCCCCCCCCCCACACCGAACCCTAAACCGCTACCACCCACACCCCCACATGTTTCTCTCGCCCCCGCTGGATCTGGATCGAGCCACGATCCCCCCCCCCCACTCCTCCCACACGAAGCCCCCTCTCCTCGCACTCCCCGCCGCCGCGCCTCGCGCGCTCCACCCCGCACTCACCATGGCCCCGCGCCCGCTGGCCGCTCCGTTGGCCGTGCCCAGGCTCGCCCCTGGTCATGCCCGCGACGCGCTCACCGCATCCCGACCTCCTCTCCCTCGCATGGCGCCTGCCTGACGCCGCAGCCTCGCCGGCGCCTCGACGCCCACCGCCGTCACCGGACCTCCCAGCGCCTCTCCCTCGCCGGACCTCCCCGCGCCTCGCCGCCCGTCTTCGTCCTCCTACACGACCGGAGCTCCTCCACGTCATCGCGCCTCGCCGACTCCACCTCACCGGCCTGCCTCCTCTTCGTCACCATCGTCCCCGACGACCTCCTCGCCCCCCCGCTGCCCCGTCCCTACAAATCCCGGTGAGGCCACGGCCTCCGCCCTCCTCCTTCCCCTGTCCCCGCGCCATCCGTGCCTCCCTCAGTGCGCCACCACGCGCACTCGCGTCCGCGTGCCGGAGCTCTCACTCTGGGCAGCACGCGCTCACCTCGCGCACTCCGGTGCTCCGCTCGCTCCCAGCACTTCGGTCAGGGCCGAGCCCCGCCGCTGCCACCGTGCGCCCACGCCCCCGCTCCCTTGGCCTCGTCCGCAGCCCGCCCGGTGCGCTGCCCAACATCGCCGCCATCCATCGGTGCCGTCCGTGGCCGGGCTCCGGCGAGCCACCCGCCCACTGCCCACTGGCGCCCGTCGCCTGTTCGGGTGTTACCGATGCCCGCATGCCCGTTTGGCCCCTGGCCCTATGACAGCCAGGGCCCACGTCCCCTTAGAACGTTTTTATAAAGAAAAGAGATTAAAAAGAGATTTATATAAAATAATAATAATTAAAAATAAATAAATAAATAAATAATATTAATAAATAAAATTAACAATTAATTAATGAATTAACTAACTAACTTAATTAAGTAATTAAAGAATTAATTAAGCTAATTAATCCTGTTTAATTAATCTAATCAATTAGTTAAGTTAATTAAACCCTAATCAACCTAAACGGAGTATGACAGGTGGGTCCCACTGGACCCACACGTCAGTTTGACCAGTCAACACCCCTGTTGACTGCTGACGTCATGCTGACGTCATGATGACGTCAGCAAACACTGTTGTGGATAATGTTAGAATTAAACAATTAATTAAATTCAGAAAATGCATAAAACTTTGAAAATTAATATAAAATAAACTGTACCTCGGATGAAAAAACTTTGTACATGAAAGTTGCTCAGAACGACGAGACGAATCTGGATACGCAGCCCGTTCGTCCGTCACGCATCCCTAGCATAGCGAACACGCAACTTTCCCCCTCCGACCCATCTGTCTGAAAATGCGAAACACCGGGAATACTTTCCCGGATGTTTCCCCCCTTCACCGGTACCACCTGGTACCGCGTTAGGGTACACCTAGCATCACGCTTTGTCATGTCATGCATCGTCATGCATTTGTTTGCATTATATTTATTGTTTCTTCCCCCTCTTCTCTCGCTAGACACCGAGACCGACGCTGCTGCTACCCAGTTCGACTACGGTGTTGACGACCACTCTCTCTTGCCAGAGCAACCAGGCAAGCCCCCCTTTTGATCACCAGATATCGCCTACTCTTCTCCCTACTGCTTGCATTAGAGTAGTGTAACATGTTACTGCTTTCCGTTAATCCTATTCTGATGCATAGCCTGTCCTTGCCACTACTGTTGATACCTTTACCTGCAATCCTAATGCTTAGTATAGGATGCTAGTTTATCATCAGTGGCCATACATTCTTGTCCGTCTGCCATGCTATACTATCGGGCCGTGATCACTCGGGAGTTGATCATGGGTATATACTATATACTTTATACAGGATACATGTGGTGACTAAAGACGGGTCGGCTTGTGGAGCACCCGCGAGTGATTCACGGATTGGGGGCTGAAAGGACCTTTGTCCCAACGGACCTCTATGTGGATCTTTGTGGCGAAGCGACAGGGCAGGTTGAGACCACCTAGGAGAGAGGTGGGCCTGGCCCTGGTCGGCGTTCGCGGTTATTTAAAAATAACACGCTTAACGAGATCTTGGTATTTGTTCTGAGTCTGGCTACTGGCCTATACGCACTAACCATCTACGCGGGGACAGTTATGGGCACTCGACGTCGTGGTATCAGCCGAAGCCTTCGTGACGTCAGCGACTGAGTGGCGCGTGCCGGATTGGACCGTAAGCCTGCTCTTGTATTAAGGGGGCTAGTTCTGCTTCCGGCCGCCTTCGCAACGTGCAGGTGTGCAAAGGGCGATGGGCCCAGACCCCTGCGCCATAGGATTTAGACCGGCGTGCTGACCTCTCTGTTGTGCCTAGGTAGGGCTGCGACGTGTTGATCTTCTGAGGCCAGGCATGACCCAGGAAAGTGTGTCCGGCCAAATGGGATCGACCGTGTTGGGATATGTGGTGCACCCCTGCAGGGAAGTTAATCTATTCGAATAGCCGTGATCTTCGATAACAGGACGACTTGGAGTTGTACCTTGACCTTATGACAACTAGAACCGGATACTTAATAAAACATACCCTTCCAAGTGCCAAATACAACCGGTGATCGCTCTCTCACAGGGCGACGAGGGGAGGATCATCGGTTAGGGTTATGCTATGCGATGCTACTTGGAGGACTTCAGTCTACTCTCTTCTACATGCTGCAAGATGGAGGTGGCCAGAAGCGTAGTCTTCGACAGGATTAGCTATCCCCCTCTTATTCTGGCTTTCTGCAGTTCAGTCCACCGATACGGCCCTTTACACATTTACCCATGCATATGTAGTGTAGCTCCTTGCTTGTGAGTACTTTGGATGAGTACTCACGGTTGCTTTCTCCCTCTTTTTCCCCTATCCCTTCTACCTGGTTGTCGCAACCAGAGGTTGGAGCCCAGGATCCAGACGTCACCATCGACGATGACTCCTACTGCACCGGAGGTGCCTACTACTACGTGCTGCCCGCTGACGACGACCAGGAGTAGTTAGGAGGATCCTAGGCAGGAGGCATGCGCCTCTTTCGATCTGTATCCCAGTTTATGCTAGCCTTCTTAAGGCAAACTTGTTTAACTTATGTCTGTACTCAGATATTGTTGCTTCCGCTGACTTGTCTATGATCGAGCTCTTGTATTCGAGCCTTCGAGGCCCCTGGCTTGTAATATGATGCTTGTATGACTTATTTTATTTGTAGAGTTGTGTTGTGATATCTTCCCATGAGTCCCTGATCTTGATCGTACACGTTTGCGTGTATGATTAGTGTACGGTCAAGTCGGGGGCGTCACAACATCATACCATGGGTTTCATGAATCACCATATCCATAGATTCGTCGACACAGCTTGTTGCCAGATAATCTTCAGTGTGTGAAAGGCATCAAGCTTCCATGCGATGGATGGCTTTTGCAAACCTGAGATGCGGTGATGTGGTTCATGCCAATAGCAAATATGCACAACTTGATTCATACTGATATCTAGACTATGCCATGTATTCTACTGCTGTAGCACGACCCTCTTTTGTTCGATATTATGTATTGTTGTTAGTTTGAAGCACTCCTCTGGTTTTAAGGATAGATACCTTTCTGGGATCAGCTGCATCCTAACTCACCTGCGCAGGATGTACTGATAATGATGATGGAGATGTTGTGTAGTATATACATATACATATATATATAGGGTCGCGCTATTCGTCACCCTGGGTGAGGAATAGTTATTCTTCATCCTTCTTTATTTTACTATCAATGCACCGTAATTTTACGTTTCGTAAGTTTTGTCTTATTTCCGACGCAAAAAGGGACCGTAAGAAAATATATAATCGCCATAAAAAATATTTTATGTTATGTAAAATTACAAACGTAAAAACATAGTCTAAAATACACATAAACTGCAAATTTTCTTGTCTTATGACCTATATTTTTATTTTTATGTCAAATTTTACGTAATTAATCAATAGGAATGTAACTATTTGAATTCGAAACATAATTTAATTATGAAATGATCGTAAGATTACCTCGGGTGAAGAATAACTTATTCTGCACCCTGGGTGATGAATAGTAACACTATATATATATATATCAATTAGGCTTCAAGTGCGTACTTGTTAGTTAAAGCTATGGTTAAAATGTGACACTAAATATGACTAGTAAGAAGTACAATAGCAGTACTAGTATATGTCGATCAAATTATTCATCATGTCCACACATTGAATTGACGTGACAACACGCTGCGCGTGAGGTGACACAAGAACCCCGGCGGCGTGTTCGGGTATTCTGGACTTCAGATTTAGAGTATCACTTATCTGTTGAAATATTTCATCATTCACTTAAAAAAGTTGATTGATCATACATTGAGTACCATATAACTGGAATTAACTGGTGCAATTCGAAGAAGGATTGGCCGGTTCTGCCGGCTGGCGTCAAGTTCGATCCCACGGACCAGGAGCTGATCGAGCACCTTGAGGCCAAAGTGAGTGCTGACAGCGCGAGATCTCACCCTCTCCTTGATTTGTTCGTAGAAACCATCGACAGCGAGCATGGCATATGCTACACCCATCCTGAGAAACTTCCAGGTAAGACACTGATCGGCCGTCTACTTGCACAAACATACACCTTTTTTATAGCTATATTTTTCTTTTTAGACGTAGACCTGGTGAAGCAATTACAATTTTACAATTAATAAAAAGTGAAACAAGTGACTTCAACATGCCAAAGATGTTATGAAAATGCCAACTATGTACACTAAAACCTGTATTCGACAATACTGCAGGTATCACACTAAGTGGCCTAAGCAAGCATTTCTTACAGCGCAATGCCAGGGCGTTCAAAAGGGGCACGTGGACGCGTCGCAAGATACAGTCAGAGTGCGGCATGCACGCGATGTGGCACAACATCGGCAATACCTTGCCAATGATGGTCAACGGCCGTCAGACGGGCAGCAAAAAGGTTCTGGTGCTGCACACCAACAAGAACTTCGACCGCCAGAGGACCAACTGGGTGATGCACCAGTACCACCTCGTGGACCTGGAGCAAGAGAAGGAGTGGGAGCTGGTCCTCTGGAAGATTTTCTACCAGACGAACACTAGGGCCAGGAGTAAAAAGATTATAAGTTAGTTTGGTATTGGTACTTGTACTTGTACTAGGTTGTCGTCCGCAAGTTGGTATTCTTGTTAACGATGTTTTGTTATGAACTTGGCATTTGCTTCCAACCATCATGCCGAGGGTCAACGTGGATATAAAGCTGAATCATTAGTTTCGAAACAAATTTTCAGGCACTTGATTTTTATTTGATGGGTAGCATAAGAACCTGCCATTCGAATTCCCAGTTCTCCAAATTTTTCAAAACAAGTGCATGCTCTTATTATCACGATGAAAAAACAATATCCTTGCTGCATCCCAGTTATCAGTCTATACTTGCAGAATTCTCTTGTTTATTGAGCATGTATATTGTTTTTTCAGGTAGAGCAAGTTTCAACTGGGCTGTAAACTGCCCAGGCTTGGTTTTGTTTTTAACAGGCCCAGCCCATGACGACAACGGGGCACAAAGATCCAACGGGTATCTACTGGCCTCTGGCCCGCCACCGTTAGTTATATTTGGTCTTACAACATCCGCGGGCAGTGTTTTTACTGAATCAAACACACAGCCAAGTTCTATTTTCCTCTTGAAACGCATGTCCTACATCTGTTTTCTAATCACTACCTATAGTTTTACAATTCATATACACGTATCATTATATTGAAAATACATAAAATTCCCTTTTCATATTTACATCCTTATTTTTGTTGTTGTTTTCCCTCCCAGCGCTGATTATTTTACCACTGGTTTTCACTTAAACCAACTCAATTGTCCCACGTCTTATTTGCTTACAAAAACAAAATGATTTTTTGGCAAATCAATAAGTTCTTAAAAAATGTTTATCATTTCGGGATTACAAAAGTTCGGACTCCACCAAAATATGCAAAATAAGGTTGAACTTTTTGACCGTGGTCTTGGGCAGAAAATGGGTTGTAATAAATTACTTAAGAATTAGCAAATGCGCTGCAAATTATTAAAAAATAGCAAATGGGCTCTATGTTGTCTGCCATAGATTTGGAGGATGACTTGTGGGCCTACTAAGTTCATGCATACACAAGGTTTCTCAAAAAAGAAACTTAGTCAACAATCGACTCTACCAGCGTCAGACTGTTAGATGTCAATCTAACGATAATCGTGCTTCTTCAGTCTCTAATCTTCCTGCCCCAGCCGCCCAAACCAGCACCGGCAGAACCGCCTGCTCCCGCCTCCCCTGGCCGGCTGTGCTGCCGAGAAAGCCTCAAGGCCCCATCATATACTCGCATCCCTGGCCTGTCTATCCCTCTACTCACCCACACCTCCTGTTATTCTCTGGGGACGGCAGACGAACCAGTAAACCCTCGTACTCCTCCGCGTGGGAAACAACTACCGAGTCTTCCCTGGCTCCGTGTCGTTCCCTTCCTAGGCCTCACCGTTGTCCACCGCCCTGGTGCTCTCGGCCGGCCTGGTCAACATGGTCAATGAACGACATCCATCGGAACTGGACTGTATGTGGAGAGGCTGACAGCTGGGTCCACAGTCGCACGCAAGGAAATGCCTCCTTATTACGCGCAAAATAATGATTCCTCCACCTGACATCTGGGACCCACCGAGAGGGCCTCTGTATTTCACGGAAAAAACGTTACCGCCGCTGACAGCTCGGACCCACCAGCTATATCTTCGCACGCAAAGAAGTGCCTCCTTATTACGCACAAAAAATGAATACTCCCCCTGCTAGCTGGGACCCAGTATAGTGGCAGGCTGACTTGTGGGCCTACTAAGTTGACGGGGATGGAGGGCTTTGTCAACTTAGTCAATATGCATGATTCTAGCTCCAGTGACCGTACGATGTCCATCCAACGGTCGTAGTGCTTCTTCAACCTCTGGTCTTCTTGCTCCAGCAGCCCAAACCAGCGCCGGTCGTGCCTCATGCTCCTGCCTCCCGTGGCCGGCTGCGATGCGGTGGAGGCCTCACCGCCCCCTACAACTCCCAGCGCTGGCCAGCCCATCCCTCTACTCGCCCACACCCCCTGTTATTCTGCGGCGACGGCAGCCTCACACCGCAGTGAACCAGTGAACCCTCATACTCCTCTACGCGTGGGCATCCACTGCCGCGTCTTCCCCGGCTCCGCATCGTCCCTTCCTAGGCCTCGCCGTCGTCCACCGCCCTGGTGCTCTCGGCGCGACGTGGTCAACATGGTCAAGGAACAACTTCCATCGGACATGGAATGTACATGGAGAGGCTGACAGCTGGGTCCATGGCCGCAGCAAGGAAGTGCCTCCTTATTACGCGCAAAATAATTATTCGTCCACCTGATAGCGGGGACCCACCGGACGGGCCACTGTATTTTGCAAAAAAAATGTTTCCCCCTGACTGCTGGGACCCACCAGCTACATCTTCGCATGCAAGGAAGTGCGTTCGGGCAAAAAAATGTTTCGCCCCCTGACTGCTGGGACCCACCAGCTACATCTTCGCACGCAAGGAAGTGCCTGACAGTCGGAACCCACCTGGTCGAAGCGTACATAGCATTGTCATTCTGGTCGCAAACGTGTACGTACATACTGGTCCATATAGAGGTGCGCACGTGTCGTAGTACAGGCGCACACGTAGCATGTACATGTACGTACAGCGGCCAGTGTGCAAGAAATAAAATACGACCACGTACGTACATACGGGCAGGGTCTCGAATGCCTACTCGTGCATACGTACGGCCAGGGCTCGTGTACATGGCTGGGTCGGAACGAAGAAACAGCGTCGTCGTCGTGTTCATTGGGAGCCAACCGGTTGGGTCAGAACGGAATGTGTCGTCGTGTTCATCGGGAGGGCTTGGATGGAACAGCCGATGGAAACAAGGCCTGGCATACCGCACAACAGAGGAAACGGCCTTGTGTTCGACCGACCACGTTCGAAACAGGATCATGTTCATCGGGAGGGGTCTGGCGTACCACAAAATGGAGGAAATGGACCTCCTATGGTCGAAACGGGGTCCTGTTGATCGGGAGGGGTGTGGCGTACCGCAAAACGGAGGAAACGGACTTGTGTTGGAGCGCTACGGTTGAAACGGGGGTCATGTTCATCGGGAGGGGTGTGGCGCACCGCAAAATGGGACTCCACAGGATACTGTTCATCTCCACCGTCGACCCCCTCCAGCCTCCATAGGCTACTGTTCATCCACCGTCGACCTCCTCCAGCCTCCACCTATGACTGTTCATCCAGCCTCCACCGCACGCTACTCCACAGGCTACTGTTCAACCAGCCCTCTCCACGGGCTCCTGTTCAACCACCCAACCACGAGCTACTGTTCATCTAGCCCTCCATCGCGTACTATTCATCCAGCCCTCCACGGGGTGGTCCTGTTCATCCAGCCCTCCATGGGGTGGTCCTGTTCATCCAGCCCTCCACGGGGTCCTGTTCATCCAGCCCCAACCGGCTCGATCGATCGGGGTCCTGTTCATCCAGAGGCAACACCATGGGGTCCCGGTCATCCACCCCCACCGGGAACTGTTCATCCAAACCCCCCAGCAACGCTCACTGTTCAGAGGCAGCATCGATCGGCATCATTTAGCAGCAGTAGCAAAGGAATCGCTCGATCGGGTTTAGTTAACAGCCATCGATCGATCGCTCGGGTTCAGTAACGCATAGGATACAGTGCAATCGCTCGGGTTCAGTAGGCGAACGCCTCGCTCGGATTCAGTTAGATCCCAACGCCTCACACCCACGTGCGTGCGTGTACAAGAGAAACACGCAAACCTCCATGCATCACTCGGCCCCGACCACCCACCGTAACTGGGAACACCCCGATATTTTCCTCACCCTCGCTTCTACCATGGTTTTTTCCATCATGGACAACCCAAAGAATGTCATGTAGCTGCATCTCCGGCCCGCCCAGGACGAAGAGCCCATTTTATGTCATCATTTTTTGTCATAGAAGTAGGAGCCCACCACATCTATGATGATACCGGGTTTTGTCACAATTATCGTCATAGAAGTGTAATAAGTATGACAGGAAAAAAATTCGTTCGGCCCAAAATGTCACGGATGTGTCTTTTTTTTGTAGTGCAAGTCCTAGTAGGATTCCCTTTCCTTTTCGGAGTAGGAAAGAAGGAAAGGAGGGAGAGGGAGAAGGAAAGGGGGGCGCTGCGCCCCCACCCCTTGCCCAATTTGGTTTGGGCAGGGGGAGGTGCGTTCCACCTCGTGGCCCTTCTTCCCTCTCTCCACTAAAGCCCAATAAGACCCATTAACTTCCCCGGCAAATTCCCGTAACTCTCCGGTACTCCGAAAAATACCCAAATCACTCGGAACCTTTCCGATGTCCGAATATAGCCTTCCAATATATTGATCTTTACCTCCCGGCCATTTCGAGACTCCTCGTCATGTCCGTGATCTCATCTGGGACTCCGAACAAACTTCGGTCATCAAATCACATGACTCATAATATAAATTGTCATCGAATGTTAAGTGTGCGGACCCTACGGGTTCGAGAAC
Organism: Triticum urartu; assembly: GCF_056163025.1. NCBI lineage: Eukaryota > Viridiplantae > Streptophyta > Magnoliopsida > Poales > Poaceae > Triticum > Triticum urartu. The sequence goes on along the minus strand of NC_141876.1, from coordinate 354,265,330 downwards.
TATGTAGACATGATAGAGACACATCTCCGGTCAATAACCAATAGCGGAACCTGATGCTCATATTGGCTCCTACATATTCTACATATGTTACTTGCCCGAGATTTGATCCTCGGTATCATCATACCTAGTTCAATCTCGTTACCAGCAAGTCTCTTTACTCGTTTCTTAATGCATCATCCTGTAACTAACTCATTATTCACATTGCTTGCAAGGCTTATAGTGATGTGCATTACCGAGAGGGCCCAAAGATACCTCTCCGATACACGGAGTGACAAATCCTAATCTTGATCTATGCCAACTCAAGAAACACCATAGGAGACACCTGTAGAGCATCTTTATAATCACCCAGTTACGTTGTGACGTTTGATAGCACACAAGGTGTTCCTCCGGTATTCAGGAGTTGCATAATCTCATAGTCAGAGGAAGATGTATAAGTCATGAAGAAAGCAATAGCAATAATATGCTAAGCTAACGGATGGGTCTTGTCCATCACATCATTCTCTAATAATGTGATCCCGTTCATCAAATGACAACACATGTCTATGGTCAGGAAACTTAACCATCTTTGATTAACGAGCTAGTCTAGTAGAGGCATACTAGGGACACTCTATTTTGTCTATATATTCGCAGATGTACTAAGTTTCCAGTTAATACAATTCTAGCATGAATAATAAACATTTATCATGATATAAGGAAATATAAATAAAAACTTTATTATTGCCTCTAGGGCATATTTCCTTCAGTCTCCCACTTGCAGTAGAGTCTATAATCTAGTTCACATCGTCATGTGATTTAACACCAATAGTTCACATATTTATGTGATTAGTTCACATATCCATGTAACTAACACCCAAAGGGTTTACTAAGGTGTTATCGTGTTTTGCTTGTGAGAGAAGTTTAGTCAATGGGTCTGCCACATTCAGAGCCATATGAATTTTGCCAATTTTCTATGTCTACAATGCTCTACACGCAGCTACTCTAGCTAATTGCTCCCACTTTCAATATGTATCCAGAATGAGACTTAGAGTCATCTGGATCAGTGTTAGAGCTTGCATCGACGTAACCCTTTACGACGAACTTTTTTCCACCTCCAACCGAGAAACATGTCCTTATTCCACTAAGGATGATTTGGACCGTTGTCCAGTGATCCACTCCTGGATCCCTATTGTACCTTCTTGCCAAACTCATGGTGAGTTACACTATAGGTTTGGTACACAGCATAGCATACTTTATAGAACCTATGACTGAGGCATAGGGAATGACTTTTCATTCTCTTTCTATTTTATGCCGTGGTCGGGTTTTGAGTCTTTACTCAACTTCACACCTTACAACTCAGGCAAGAACTCCTTTGACTGACCCAATTTGAACTCCTTCAAAATCTTATCAAGGTATGTACTCATTGAAAAATCGTATCAAGTGTCTTGATTTATCTCTATATATCTTGATGCTCAATATGTAAGCAGCTTCACCGAGGACTTTTTTTAACTCCTTTCAAACACTCCTGTATGCTTTCCAGAAAATTCTACATCATTTCCGATCAACAATATGTCATTCACATATACTTATCAGAAAGGCTATAGTGCTCCCACTCACTTTCTTGTAAATACAGGCTTCTTCAAAAGTCTGTATAAAACTATATGCTTTGATCAACTCATCAAAGAATATATTCCAACTCCGAGATGCTTGCACCAGTCCATAGATGGATCACTAGAGCTTGGACACCTTGTTAGCACCTTTAGGATCGACAAAACCTTCTGGTTGCATCATATACAACTCTTCTTTAATAAATCCATTAAGGAATGTAGTCTTGACATCCATTTGCCAGATTTCATAAAATGCGGCAATTACTAAAATGATTTAGACAGACTTGAGCATTGATACGAGTGAGAGAATCTCATCGTATTCAACACCTTGTTATCAAAAACCTTTTTCGACAATTCAAGCTTTGTAGATAGTAACACTACCATCAGCGTCCGTCTTCCTCCTAAACATCCATTAATTCTCTATGGATCGCCGATCATTGGGCAAGTCCACCAAAGTCCACACTTTGTTCTTATACATGGATCCCATCTTAGATTTCATGGCCTCAAGACATTTCGCGGAATCTGGGCTCATCATCGCTTCCTCATAGTTCGTAGGTTCATCATGGTCTAGTAACATGACTTCTAGAACAGGATTATCGTACCACTCTGGTGCGTAACATACTCTGTTTGACCTACGATGTTCGGTAGTAACTTGATATGAAGTTTCATGATCATCATCATTAACTTCCTCACTAATTAGTATAGGCATCACTGGAACTGATTTCTGTGATGAACCATTTTCCAATTTGGGAGAAGATACAACTACCTCATCAAGTTCTACTTTCCTCCCACTCACTTCTTTCGAGAGAAATTCCTTCTCTAGAAAGGATCCATTCTTAGCAATGAATATCTTGCCTTCGGATCTGTGATAGAAGGTGTACCCAACAGTTTCTTTTGGGTATCCTATGAAGACGCATTTCTCCGATTTGGGTTCGAGCTTATCAGGTTGAAGCTTTTCCACATAAGCATCACAACCCCAGACTTTAAGAAACCATAGGTTAGGTTTCTTGCCAAACAAAAGTTCACACGGTGTCGTCTCAACGGATTTAGACGGTGCCCTATTTAATGTGAATGCAGTTGTCTCTAATGCATAAGCCCAAAACGATAGTGGTAAATCGGTAAGAGACATCATAGATCGCACCATATCCAATATAGTACGGTTAAGATGTTTGGACACACCATTACGCTATGGTGTTCCAGGTGGCATGAGTTGTGAAACTATTCCACATTGTTTTAAATGAAGGCCAAACTCGTAAATCAAATATTTGCCTCCGCAATCAGATCGCAAAAACTTTATTTCTTGTTACAATGATTCTCCACTTCACTCTAAAATTCTTTGATCTTTTCAAATGTTTCAGACTTGTGTTTCATTAAGTAGATATAACCATATCTTCTCAAATCATCTGTGAAAGTCAGAAAATAAGGTTACTCGTCACGAGCCTCAACACTCATTGGACCGCATACATCGGTATGTATTATTTCCAATAAGTCAGTGGTTCGCTCCATTGTTCCGGAGAATGGAATTTCGATCATCTTGCCCATGAGGCATGGTTCGCAAGTATCAAATGATTCATAATCAAGTGATTCCAAAATCCCATCTGCATGGAGTTTCTTCATGTGCTTTACACCAATATGATCAAAATGGCAGTGCCACAAATATGTTGCACTATCATTATCAACTTTGCATCTTTTAGCATCAATATTATGAATATGTGTATCACTATGATCGAGATTCAATAAACCATTTACATTGGGTGTATGACCATAGAAGGTTTTATTCATGTAAACGGAACAACAATTATTCTGTGACTTAAATGAATAACGGTATCGCAATAAACATGATCCAATCATATTCATGCTCAACGCAAACACCAAATAACATTTATTTAGGTCGAACACTAATCCTTAAGGTAGAGGGAGTGTGCGATGGTGATCGTATCAACCTTAGAATCACTTCCAACACACATCATCACCTCATCCTTAAATAGTCTATGTTCATTTTACAACTCATGTTTCAAGTTACTAATCATAGCAACTAAACCGGTATCAGATACCCTGGGGTTACTATGAACACTAGTAAAGTATACATCAATAACATGTATATCAAATATACCTTTGTTCACTTTGCCATCCTTCTTATCCCCCAAGTATTTGGGGTAGTTCCGCTTCCAGTGAACATTCCCTTTGTAGTAGAAGCACTCAGTTTTAGGCTTAGGTCTAGCTTTGGGTTTCTTCATGAGAGTGGCTACTTGCTTGCCATTCTTTCTTGAAGTTCCCTTTCTTTTCCTTTGCCCCTTTTCTTGAAACTAGTGGTCTTATTAACCATCAACACTTGATGCTCTTTCTTGATTTCTACCTTTGCCGATTTTAGCATCGCGAAGAGCTCGGGAATCATTTTCATCACCCCTTGCATATTATAGTTCATCACGAAGTTCCAGTAGCTTGGTGATAGTGACTAGAGAACTCTGTCAATCACTATCTTATCTGGAAGATTAACTCCCACTTGATTCAAGGGATTGTACTACCCAAACATTCTGAGTACATGCTCACTGGGTGAGCCATTCTCCTCCATCTTGTAGGCAAAGTACTTGTCAGAGGTCTCATACGTCTCAACATGGGCATGAGTCTGAAATACTAATTTCAACTCTTGGAACATCTCATATGCTCCATGGCGTTCAAAATGTTTTTGAAGTCCCGGTTCTAAGCCGTAAAGCATGGTGCACTAAACTATCAAGTAGTCATCATACCGAGCTTATCAAACGTTCATAACGTCTCCATCTACTCCTGTAAATAGTTCTGTCACCTAGTGGTGCATCAAGGACATAATTCTTCTGTGCAGCAACGAGGATAATCCTCAGATCATGGACCCAGTCCGCATCATTGCTACGATCATCTTTCAACTTAGTTTTCTCTAGGAACATATCAAAAACATAGGGGAGCTACAACGCGAGCTATTGATCTACAACATAGATATGCAAAAACTATCAGGACTAAGTTCATGACAAATTAAGTTCAATTAATCATATTACTTAAGAACTCCCACTTAGATAGACATCCCTCGAGTCATCTAAATAATCATGTGATCCATATCAACTAAACATGTCTGATCATCACGTGAGATGGAGTAGTCTTCAATGGTGAACATCTCTATGTTGATCATATCTACTATATGATTCACGTTCGACCTTTTGGTCTCCAGTTTTCCGAGGCCATATATGCATATTCTAGGCTCGTCATGTTTAACCTGAGTATTCTGCACATGCAAAACTGGCTTGCACCCGTTGTATGTGAACTTAGAGCTTATCACTCCCTATCATCACGTGGTGTCTCGGCACGACGAACTGTCGCAACGGTGCATACTTAGGGAGAACACTTATACCTTGAAATTGTAGTAAGGGATCATCTCATAATGCTACCGTCATACTAAGCAAAATAAGATGCATAAAAGATAAACATCACATGCAATCAAAATATGTGACATGATATGGCCATTATCATCTTGTGCCTTTGATCTCCATCTCCAAAGTACCGTCATGATCTTCATCGTCACCGGCATGACACCGTGATCTCCATCATCTTGATCTCTATCAACGTGTCGTCACATGGTCATCTCGCCAACTATTGCTTTTGCAACTATTGCTATCCCATAGCGATAAAGTAAAGCAATTATATGGCGCTTGCATCTTATGCAATAAAGAGACAACCATAAGGCTCCTGCCAGTTGCCGATAACTTTGACAAAACATGATCATCTCATACAACAAATTATATCGCATCATGTCTTGACCATATCACATGACAACATGCCCTGCAAAAACAAGTTAGACGTCCTCTACTTTGTTGTTGCAAGTTTTACGTGGCTGCTACGGGCTTCTAGCAAGAACCATTCTTACCTACGCATCAAAACCACAACGATTTTTCGCCAAGTGTGTTGTTTTAACCTTCAACAAGGACCGGCCGTAGTCAAACTCGATTCAACTAAAGTTGGAAAAACAGACACCCACCAGCCACCTGTGTGCGAAGCATGTCGGTAGAACCAGTCTCATGAAAGCGGTCATGTAGTGTCGGTCCAGGCCGCTTCATCCAACAATATCGCCAAATCAAAGTAAGATGTTGGTGGTAAGCAGTATGACTATTATCGCCCACAACACTTTGTGTTCTACTCGTGCATATAACATCTATGCATAGACCTGGCTCGGATGCCACTCTTGGGGAACGTAGTATTTCAAAAAAATTCCTACAATCATGCAAGATCTATCTAGGAGAAGCATAACAATGATCAGGGAGAGTGTGTCCACGTACCCTCGTAGACTGAAAGCGGAAGCGTTTAGTAATGCGGTTGATGTAGTCGAACGTCTTTGCGATCCAACCGATCCAAGCACCAAACGTATGGCACCTCTGCGTTCAGCACACATTCAGCTTGATGATGTTCCTCGATATCTTGATCTAGTTGAGGATGAGGGAGAGTCCCGTCAGCACGACGGCGTGGCGACGGTGATGATGAAGTTACCGGTGTAGGGCTTCGCCTAAGCACTACGACGATATGACCGAGTTGTGTAACTGTGGAGGGGGGCACTGCACACAGCTAAGAGAAGGCTTGGTGTGCCTTTGGGGTGCCCCCTGCCCACATATATAAAGGAGGGAGGGAGAGAGTCCGGCCCTCCTAGGGGTGTGCCAAGTGTAGGGAGTCCTACTAGGACTCCCAAGTCCTAGTAGGATTCTCTTTCCTTTCCGGGGTAGGAAATAAGGAAAGGATGGAGAGGGACAAGGAAAGGGAGGTGCGCACCCACCCCTTGTCCAATTCAGTTTGGGCAGGGGGGAGGTGCGCGCCACCTCGTGGCCATTCTTCCCTCTCTCCACTAAAGCCCAATAATGCCCATTAACTTCACCAAGCGAATTCCTGTAACTCTCTGGTACTCCGAAAAAATACCCGAATCACTCAGAACCTTTCTGATGTCCACATATAGCCTTCCAATATATTGATATTTACCTCTTGACCATTTTGAGACTCCTCATCATGTCCGTGATCTCATCCGGGACTTTGAACAAACTTTGGTCATCAAATCACATAACTCATAATATAAATCGTCATCGAATGTTAAGCGTGCGGACCCTACGGGTTCGAGAACTATGTAGACATGACCGAGACACATCTCTGGTCAATAACCAATTGCGTAACCTAGATGCTCATATTGGCTCCTACATATTCTATGAAGATCTTTACCGGTCAAACCGCATAACCACATACGTTATTCCCTTTGTCATCAGTATGTTACTTTCCCGAGATTCGATCATCGGTATCATCATACCTAGTTCAATCTCATTACCGCAAGTCTCATTACTCGTTCTGTAATGCATCATCCCGTAACTAACTCATTATTCACATTGCTTGCAAGGCTTATAGTGATGTGCATTACCTAGAGGGCCCAGAGATACCTCTCCGATACACGGAGTGACAAATCCTAATCTTGATCTATGCCAACTCAACAAACACCATCGGAGACACCTGTAGAGCATCTTTATAATCACCCAGTTACATTGTGATGTTTGATAGCACACAAGGTGTTCCTCCGGTATTCAGGAGTTGCATAATCTCATAGTTAGAGGAACATGTATAAGTCATGAAGAAAGCAATAGCAATAAAACTAAACGATCATTATGCTAAGCTAACGGATGGGTCTTGTCCATGAAATCATTCTCTAATTATGTGATCCCATTCATCAAATGACAACACATGTCTATGGTCAGGAAACTTAACCATCTTTGATTAACGAGCTAGTCTAGTAGAGGCATACTAGGGAGACTCTGTTTTGTCTATATATTCACACATGTACTAAGTTTCCAGTTAATACAATTCTAGTATAAATAATAAACATTTATCATGATATAAGGAAATGTAAATAACAACTTTATTATTGCCTCTACGGCATATTTCCTTCACTTTGTTGAGTTCATTACAGACTGTTCTATTTTAGACAAATTCTGTTTTCTATTGCATAGTTTGCTTGTTTTAATAATGCTATGGATTATATCAGGGGTATAAATTATTAAGAAGTTAGAATATAGTAGGTATTATGCAAGAATAAAATATGAATGGGTTCATAAAAGTAGCTAAAGTTTATGATTTGTCTTTATACTAATGGATCTCACGAGGTTTCTGTTGAGTTTTGTGTGCTGAAGTTTTCAAGTTTTGGGTGAGATCACGATGGATGAAGGAATAAGGAGCGGCAAGACCATAGGATTGGGGATTCCGAAGGCACCCCAAGGTAATATTCAAGGAATACCCAAGCGTCTAAGATTGGGGATGCCCCGGGTGGCATGCCCTCTTTTGTCTACAATCTATCTATATGTTACTTGGAGCTACATTTTTATTCATCACATGATATGAGTTTTTCTTGGAGCATTTTGTGTCATCGTAGTTTTTTCTTTGTTTGTTTTTAGTTTTCCACAATCAGTGTTTGCTGGACACACCTTTTGAGAGGGACATGCATTTATCGTGATTTGTTAGAATACTCTATGTGCTTCACTTATATCTTTTGAGCTAGGCAGTTGCTCTAGTGCTTCACTTATAACTTTTAGAGCATGATGGTGGTTATATTTTATAGAAATGATTGCAATATCATGCCTCACTTAAATCTTTTTGAGAGTCTATGAATAGTAGTTTTTAATGTGCACGTGTTATAAGACTAGTCCAAGAAGGATAGGTATTCGAGGGGGATATAATAAAAACTTTCATGTAGATCACTAAATATGAAACGCATGGTTTAATTATATCGATGTCGTAATATGAAAGGATATTGGTTCATGATCATTGGTTAGTAAAAATATATGTATTGAAGCTTTTTATTAACTTCTCATCTAAGTGTTGGTCATGGCATGGTGGGGAGGTTGGAGCATTTGTATTTCTAATTGAAATCCTTGAGTGTTGTTATAATCTGATGCGCGCGATCGTTAACTCCTACCAACCAATTCGTTAGGGGCATGTGAGTAGTACTTTGCTTCGAGGGATAATAGGATTTCACAATAAGTATGTGTTTTATGACTAATGTGAGTCCATGGATTATACACACTCTTACCTTTCTGCAATTTGCTAGCCTCTTCGGTACCGTGCATTGCCCTTTCTCACCTCAAGAGTTAGTGCAAACTTCGCTGGTGCATCCAAACCCTGTGATATGATACGCTCTATGACACATATGCCTCCTTATATCTTCCTCAAAACATCCACCATACCTACCTATTATGGCATTTCCATAGCCATTCCGAGATATATTGCCATGCAACTTCCATCGTTCCATTTTCATGACATACGTTTTCATTGTCATATTGCTTTGCATGATCACAGAGCTGACAAGATATTTGTGGCACAGCCACTGTTCATCATTATTATACATGTTATGCGAGATCATTGCACATCCTGGTACATTGCCATAGGTATTCATATAGAGTCATATTGTTATAGTTATCGAGTTGTAAGTGAATAAAAGTGTGATGATCATCATTATTAGAGCATTATCTTAGTGAGGAAACGATGATGGAGACTATGATTACCCCACAAGTTGGGATGAGACTCCAGCCAAAAATAAGAGAGGCCAAAAAGATCCCAACAAAAAATGAGAGAAAAAGAGAGAGGGGGCAATGTTACTATCCTTTTCCACACTGCTGCTTCAAAGTAGCACCATGTTCTTCATATAGAGAGTCTCCTAAGTTGTCACTTTCATATACTAGTGGGGATTTTTCATTATAGAACTTGGCTTGTATATTTCGATGACGGGTTTCCTCAAATGCCCGATGTCTTCATGAGCAAGCAAGTTGGATGGACACCCACTTAGTTTCTATTGAGCTTTTATACACTTATAGCTCTTAGTGCATCTGTTGCATGGCAATCGCTACTCCCTGCATTTGACATCGATTGATGGGCATATCCATAGCCTATTGATTAGTCACGTTGATGTGAGACTTTCTTCCTTTTGTGATTTCCCTTATTAATCTCTATCACCACATTCTATTCCACCTATAGTGCTATATTCATGGATCACGTTGGTGTATTGCATGGGGCTGAAAATGCTAAAGCATGTTAGAAGTACGATCCAATTTCCTGGTTTGACACCGTGGTGCTCATGATTTATATTTATGTAGTGAAGGCAAAGATGCGATCCTAACATGATAAAGTGAGTGGGCATAACATTCGTTAAGGATCATATATTTTGAAAAAGTAACGATTATGTTTCTTATATTCATGGATATTATTATATTGATATTGTTACTTCATTATTTCGCAATGATTATACCATAAAGAGATTACATCACACACATGTTAGGTAGCATTTCACATCAAATTTTTTGTTTTTATCATTTACCTACTCGAGGACGAGTAGGAATTAAGCTTAGGGATGCTTGATACGCCTCCAATGTACCTATATTTTTTTGTTTCATGCTATTATATTATCAATCTTCGATGCTTTATATGCATTTTATGCTATTTATATCATTTTTGGGGGCTAACCTATTAACGTAGTGCCCAGTGCAAGTTGTTGTTTTCTGCTTGTTTTTGGCTTTTCAGAAAATCAATACAAAACAAAGTCCAAACACGATAAAACTTTACGGTGATTTTTTCTGGACCAGAAGGGACCCTAGAAGGTTCAGGAGGAGGCTAGAAAAGCTACGACAGAGCCACGAGCTCATAGAGTGCGCCCTGGGGGTAGGGCATGCCCTTGAGCTCGTGGGCCCCATGCAACTCCGTTTGACCTAATTCCAACTCTACAGATTCACATATATTCCCAAACCAACAAAGAGACACCTGAAACACTTGTTCTACCACTGCAGGCTTCTGTTCTTCCGCGATCCCATTTGGAGGCCTTTTCGGTACTCTATCGAAGGGGGAATCAATCATGCAGGGCTTCTACATCATCCTTGCTGCCTTCCCGTGATGCGTGAGTAGTTTACCACAGACCTACGGGTCCATATCTAGTAGATGGATGCCTTTTCTCTCTCTTTGATCTTCAATACAATGTTCTCCTCGATCTTCTTGGAGTCCTATCGGATGTAATCTTCTTTTGCGGTGTGTGTTTTGGAGTCCAGTGAATTGTGGGTTTATGGTCAGATTATTTATTGAAAGTAATTGAGTCTTTTCTGAACTTTATTATGCATGATTATGATAGCTTTGTATTTCTCTCTGATCTATCGGTTTGATTTGGCCAACTAGATTGATTTATCTTCATGGGAGAGGTGCTTTGTAATGAGTTGATGTCAGATTCAGGGCTCCGCGAACCCAAGAGAGGTTGGAACTCTGGGGCGTGTACAAAGAACTCAACCTCGCTAGCCAGCCAGTTCGTCGCTCCCATGGCCTAGCTTGATGAACAAGAAAATAGACACAACAGTTAACCCAGGTTCGGGCCACCTTGCGGTGTAATACCCTACTCCTACTTTGGGGTGGATTGACCTCACGAGGGGCTGGGGATGAACTAGTACAGAGGGAGAACAACCTCACGAGGTTTGTTCTAGTGCGGGTGTGAGCAAGAGAAGTCTCTCCCCTTCTACGGTGGTGGCTAAGCTATATTTATAGTGGCCTTGGTCCTCTTCCTCCAAACAAAGGCGGGAAGGGGTCCCATAGTGGCCAATTTTGAAGGGTGACAGGAAGTACATCCTATCCTGACGAAAGGTGGTATTCGCCTGCAAAGCTTCCGGTCGTGACACTCGGGTGGGCTCGGCGATGACATCCGTCCAGCCATCCTGGTGGTCTTGGTCTTGTTGCATGGGAATGGAAACCTTTGGCTGATTCCTCAGGACCCCACGCTTGCGCTTGCCTCCTTAGCACCAAAGAGGAAACATGCCGCTATGCACCCACTCGCGCCCGCCTGGCCTTGGTCGTCATGGCTGGCATCACCTCAACCTCATGAGGTGGGCGCCTACATAGGAATCTTCGCTCCTCGGGAGCCACCCTGAGGAGGCCGCTCCCCCCGGAGGTCTTGATGTCATCTGCCTCGCGAGGGTCTTGTCTTGTTGGTGTTGAAGATGGGCCATACCAGGTGATACGTCTCCAACATATCTATAATTTTTGATTGCTCCATGCTATTATATTATCTATTTTGGATGTTAATGGGCTTTATTTTACACTTTTATATCATTTTTGGCACTAACCTACTAACCGGAGGCCCAACCCAAATTGCTGTTTTTTTGCCTATTTTAGGGTTTCGAAGAAAAGGAATATCAAATGGAGTCCAAACGGAATGAAACCTTCGGGAACGTGATTTTCTCAACAAACATGATCTAGGAGACTTGGAGTGGGCGTTAAGAAACAACGGAAGAAGCCACGAGGCAGGGGGGTACGCCTACCCCCTAGGCGCGCCATCCACCCTCATGGGCCCTCCGTTGCTCCACCGACGTACTTCTTCCTCCTATATAAGTCCACGTACCCCCCAAACATCCAGGAGCACCACGAAAACCTAATTCCACTACCGCAACCTTCTGTACCCGAGAGATCCCATCTTGGGGCCTTTTCCAGAGCTTCGTCGGAGGGGGCATTGATGACGGAGGGCCTCTACATCAACTCCATGGCCTTTCCGGTGATGTGTGAGTAGTTTATTTCAGACCTACGGGTCCATAGTTATTAGCTAGATGGCTTCTTCTCTCTCTTTGGATCTCAATACAAAGTTCTTCTCGATTCTCTTGGAGATCTATTGGATGTAATCTTCTTTTGTGGTGTGTTTGTCGAGATCTGATGAATTGTGTGTTTATGATCCATATTATCTATGAACAATATTCGATTCTCCTCTGAATTCTTTTATGTATGATTGGTTTATCTTCGCATGTCTCTTCGAATTATCAGTTTGGTTTGGCCTACTAGATTGATATTTCTTGCAATGGAAAAAGTGCTTAGCTTTGGGTTCAATCTTACAGTGCTCGATCCTAGTGATAGAAAGGGAAACGACACGTATTGTATTGTTTCCATCGAGGATAAAAAGATGGGGTTTATATCATATTGCATGAGTTTATCCCTCTACATCATGTCATCTTCCTTAAAGCATTACTCTGTTCTTATGAACTTAATACTCTAGATGCATGCTAGATAGCGGTCGATGTGTGGAGTAATAGTAGTAAATGCAGAATCATTTCGGTCTACTTTTCTCGGACGTGATGCCTATATACATGATCATACCTAGATATTCTCATAACTATGCTCAATTCTATCAATTGCTCGATAGTAATTCGTTTACCCACCGTAATACTTATGCTCTTGAGAGAAGCCACTAGTGAAACCTATGGCCCCCGGGTCTATCTTCCATCATATTAATCTTCCAATACTTAGTTATTTCTTTTGCCTTTTATTTTACTTTTCATCTTTATGATAAAAATAACAAAAATATTATCTTATCATATCTATGAGATCTCACTCTCGTAAGTGACCGTGAAGGGCTTGACAACCCCTTTATTGCGTTGGTTGCGAGGTTCTTATTTGTTTGTGTAGGTGCGTGGGACTTGAGTGTGATCTCCTACTGGATTGATACCTTGGTTCTCAAAAACTAAGGGAAATACTTACGCTACTTTGCTGCATCACCCTTTCCTCTTCAAGGGAAAACCAACGCAGTGCTCAAGAGGTAGCAAGAAGGATTTCTGGCGACGTTGCCTGGGAGATTCGCACCAAGTCAAGTCAAGATTTAACTCCCAACAATGAGTCATTTCAGGTGTCATTGCCAAGTCAAGACATACCAAGTACCCATCACAAACCCTTATCCCTCGCATTACATTATTTGACATTTGCCTCTCGTTTTCCTCTCCCCCACTTCACCCCTGCCATTATTATTTGCCCTCTCTCTCTGTTCCCCTTCTCTTTCCCTATTTGCCTCTTCTTCCCGTTTCTTGTTTGCTTGTGTGTTGGATTGCTTGCTTGTCACGATGGCTCTACCTAGATTTGGTGATCTTCACCTTAAAAGGTTAGAAGAGATCGAAAGCAACATCAGAAGTTTTATGACTTTACAATTTGAGCATAATAATTTCTTTAGGAACAAGCTTAAGGAACAAAAAAGCTTTGTGGGTTATATGAATAAAGAGCTCAATGATATTTCTAAGGAATTTTATGGTTTTTAATCTTAGATTGCTCATCTCGAAAAATTAATTGCTGAAGTTTCGAATAAGCAAGCCACCTTAGTTAATAAGATGGCCGCTAAGCCGGATAATTTTTATGATAATAAAGCTAAAGATCTAAAAGTGATTGATGTGTCCCCTATTAAATCTTTGTTTTGCAATATGAATCTTGATAATGATGGGATTGAAGATGAGCCACCTTTACCTAGAAGGCGTTCTAAAAATTCAGAGTTTGTAGATCTTGATGCTAAAATTGATAAAAGTGGGATTAATGAGATTAAAACTTTAAATAGTAATGAACCCACTATTTTGGATTTCAAGGAATTTAATTATGATAATTTCTCTTTTATATATTGTATTTCCTTGTTGCCATCCGTGCTAAATTCTCCTCGTGCTTATAGTCAAAATAAAGCTTTTACTAAACATATTGTTGATGCTTTGATGCAATCTTATGAAGAAAAACTTGAGTTGGAAGTTTCTATCCCTAGAAAACTTTATGATGAGTGGGAACCTACAATAAAAATTAAAATTAAAGATCATGAGTGCTATGCTTTGTGTGATTTGGGTGCTAGTGTTTCCACAATTCCGAAAACTTTATGTGATTTGCTAGGTTTCCTTGATTTTGATGATTGTTCTTTAAACTTGCACCTTGCGGATTCCTCTATTAAGAAACTTATGGGAAGAATTAATGATGTTCTTATTGTTGCAAATAGGAATTATGTGCCCTTAGATTCCATAGTTCTTGATATAGATTGCAATCCTTCATGTCCTATTATTCTTGGTAGACCTTTCCTTAGAACGATTGGTGAAATTATTGATATGAAGGAAGGGAATATCAAATTCCAAGTTCCGTTAAAGAAAGGCATGGAACATTTCCCTAGAAAGAAAATTAAATTACAATATGAATCTATTATGAGATCCACTTATGGATTGCCTACCAAAGATGTTAATACCTAGATCTATCTTTGCTTTTATGCCTAGCTAGGGGCGTTAAACGATAGCGCTTATTGGGAGGCAACCCAATTTTATTTTTATTCCTTGATTTTTGCTCTTGTTTAGTAATAAATAATTTATCTAGCCTCTGTTTTGGTTGTTTTTCGTGTTTAATTAGTGTTTATGCCAAGTAGAACCGTTGGGAAGACTTGGGGAAAGTCTTTTTGATCTTGCTGTAAAAAACAGAAACTTTAGCGCTCACGGGAACTGCTTCCATTTTTATTTGGAAGGTTCTATTTAGTTATTATTTTTTCAGATGATTAATAGATAAATTCCTCACATCCAGCAATCTATTTTAGAATTTTTGGGGTTCCATAAGTTGCGTTAGCTACAGATTACTACAGACTGTTCTGTTTTTGACAGATTCTGTTTTTCATGTGTTGTTTGCTTATTTTGATGAATCTATGGCTAGTAAAAGAGTTTATAAACCATAGAGAAGTTGGAATACAGTAGGTTTAACACCAATATAAATAAATAATGAGTTCATTACAGTACCTTGAAGTGGTGTTTTGTTTTCTATCGCTAACGGAGCTCATGAGATTTCTATTTTGAGTTTTGTGTTGTGAAGTTTTCAAGTTTTGGGTAAAGATTTGATGGATTATGGAACAAAGAGTGGCAAGAGCCTAATCTTGGGGATGGCCATGGCACCCCAAGGTGAAATTCAAGGACACCAAAAAGCCTAAGCTTGGGGATGCCCCGAAAGGCATCCCCTCTTTCATCTTCGTCTATTGGTAACTTTACTTGGAGCTATACTTTTATTCACCACATGATATGTGTTTTGCTTGGAGTGTCTTGTATGATTTGAGTCTTTGCTTTTTAGTTTACCACAATAATCCTTTCTGTACACACCTTTTGAGAGAGACTCGCATGATTTGAAATTTATTAGAATACTCTATGTGCTTCACTTATATCTTTTGAGCTATATAGTTTTTGCTCTAGTGCTTCACTTATATGTTTTAGAGCATGGCGGATGTTTTGTTTTATAGAAACTATTGATCTCTCATGCTTCACTTATATTATTTTGAGAGTCCTTTAGAATAACATGGAAATTTGCTATAATATAAAAACTTTCATGGAAGTGCATTGAATACTATGAGAAGTTTGATACTTGATAATTGTTTTGAGACATGGAGATGGTGATATTAGAGTCATGCTAGTTGAGTAGTTGTGAATTTGAGAAATACTTGTGTTGAAGTTTGTGATTCCCGTAGCATGCACGTATGGTGAACCGTTATGTGATGAAGTCGGAGCATGATTTATTTATTGATTGTCTTCCTTATGAGTGGCGGTCGGGGACAAGCGATGGTATTTTCCTACCAATCTATCCCCCAAGGACCATGCGCGTGATACTTTGTTTCGATAACTAATAGATTTTTGCAATAAGTATGTGAGTTCTTTATGACTAATGTTGAGTCCATGGATTATACGCACTCTCACCCTTCCACCATTGCTAGCCTCTCTAGTATCACACAACTTTCGTCGGTACCACAAACCCACCATATACCTTCCTCAAAACAGCCACCATACCTACCTATTATGGCATTTCCATAGTCATTCCGAGATATATTGCCATGCAACTTTCCACCATTCCGTTATTATGACACACTTCATCATTGTCATATTGCTTGCATGATCATGTAGTTGACATCGTATTTGTGGCAAAGCCACCGTTCATAATTCTTCATACATGTCACTCATACATCATTGCACATCCCAGTACACTGCCGGAGGCACTCACATAGAGTCATATTTTGTTTTAAGTATTGAGTTGTAATTCTTGAGTTGTAAGTGAATAAAGTGTGATGATCATCATTATTAGAGCATTGTCCCGATGAGGAAAGGATGATGGAGACTATGATTCCCCCACAAGTCGGGATGAGACTCCGGACGAAAAATAAAAAAAAGTAAAAGAGGCCAACAAGGAAAAAAAAGAAGGCCCAAATAAAAAAAATGAGAGAAAAGAGAGAAGGGACAATGCTACTATCCTTTTTCCACACTTGTGCTTGAAAGTAGCACCATGATCTTCATGACAGAGAGTCTCCTATGTTATCACTTCCATATACTAGTGGGAAATTTTCATTATAGAACTTGGCTTGTATATTCCAATGATGGGCTTCCTCAAAATGCCCTAGGTCTTCATGAGCAAGCAAGTTGGATGCACACCCACTTAGTTTCTTTTGTTGAGCTTTCATATATACTTATAGCTCTAGTGCATCCGTTGGATGGCAATCCCTACTCACTCAAATTGATATCTATTGATGGGCATCTCCATAGCCCGTTGATACGCCTAGTTGATGTGAGACTATCTTCTCCTTTGTGTCTGCTCCACAACCACCATTCTATTCCACCATAGTGCTATATCCATGGCTCATGCTCATATATTGCGTGAAGATTGAAAAAGTGTGAGAACATCAAAAGTATGAAACAATTGGTTGGCCTGTCATCGGGGTTGTGCATGATTTAAGTATTTTGTGTGGTGAAGAAAGAGCATAGCTAGACTATATGACTTTGTAGGGATAAGTTTCTTTGGCCATGTTATTTTGAGAATACATAATTGCTTAGTTAGTATGCTTGAAGTATTATTATTTATATGTCAATATTAAACTTTTATCTTGAATCTTTCGGATCTGACCATTCATGCCACAATAAAGAAAAATTACATTGAGAAATATGTTAGAAAGCATTCCACATCAAAAATTCTTCTTTTACCATTTACCTACTCGAGGATGAGCAGGAATTAAGCTTTGGGATGCTTGATACGTCTCCAACGTATCTATAATTTTTGATTGCTCCATGCTATTATATTATCTATTTTGGATGTTAATGGGCTTTATTTTACACTTTTATATCATTTTTGGGACTAACCTATTAACCGGAGGCCCAGCCCAGATTGATGTTTTTTTGCCTATTTTAGGGTTTCGAAGAAAAGGAATGTCAAACGGAATCCAAACGGAATGAAACCTTCGGGAACATGATTTTCTCAACAAACGTGATCCAGGAGACTTGGAGTGGGCATCAAGAAACAACGGAGGAAGCCATGAGGCAGGGGGGAGCGCCTACCCCCCTGGGCGCACCCTCCACCCTCGTGGGCCCTCTGTTGCTCCACCGACGTACTTCTTCCTCCTCTATAAGTCCACATACCCCCCCCAAACATCTAGGAGCACCACGAAAACCTAATTCCACCGCCGCAACCTTCTGTACCCGAGAGATCCCATCTTGGGGCCTTTTCCGGAGCTCCGCCGGAGGGGGCATTGATCACGGAGGGCCTCTACATCAACTCCATGGCCTTTCCGGTGATGTGTGAGTAGTTTATTTCAGACCTACGGGTCCATAGTTATTAGCTAGATGGCTTCTTCTCTCTCTTTGGATCTCAATACAAAGGTCTCCTCGATTCTCTTGGAGATCTATTCGATGTAATGTTCTTTTGCGGTGTGTTTGTCGAGATCCGATGAATTGTGGGTTTATGATCCAGATTATCTATGAAAAATATTCGATTCTCCTATGAATTCTTTTATGTATGATTGGTTTATTTTTGCAAGTATCCTCGAATTACCAGTTTGGTGTGGCCTACTAGATTGATCTTTCTTGCAATGGGAGAAGTGCTTAGCTTTCGGTTCAATCTTGCGGTGCTCGATCCCAGTGACAGAAAGGGAACCGACACATATTGTATTGTTACCATCGAGGATAGGAAGATGGGGTTTATTTCATATTGCATTGGTTTATCCCTCTACATCATGTCATCTTCCTTAAAGCATTACTCTGTTCTTATGAACTTAATACTCTAGATGCATGGGTCGATGTGTGGAGTAATAGTTGTTGGGGATCGTAGTAGAAATTTAAAATTTTCTACGCATCACCAAGATCAATCTATGGAGGAATCTAGCAACGAGGGGAAGGAGAGTGCATCTACATACCCTTGTAGATCGCTAAGCGGAAGCGTTGCAAGAACGCGGATGAAGGAGTCGTACTCGTAGCGATTCAGATCGCGGTTGATTCCGATCTAAGCGCCGAACCACGGCGCCTCCGCGTTCAACACACGTGCAGCCCGGTGACGTCTCCTACGCCTTGATCCAGTAAGGGGAGAAGGAGAGGTTGGGGAAGACGCCGTCCAGCAGAAGCACAACGGCGTGGTGGTGGAGGAGGAGCGCGGAACTCCAGCAGGGCTTCGCCAAGCACTACGAGAGACGAGGAGGGAGAGAGGTAGGGCTGTGCCAAGAGGGAGATGATCTCGTGTATGTTGCAGCCCCCAATACCTCAAGTATATATAGGGGAAGAGGAGGGGCTGCGCCCCCATCTAGGGTTCCCTCCCTAGGGGTGGCGACCACCCCAAAACCCATCTAGGGTTGCGGCCAAGGGGGGAGAGAGAGGAGGCGCACCTAGGGTGGGCCTTAAGGCCCATCTACCCTAGGGTTTCCCCCCTCCCCTCTAGGAGGCACCTTGGGCCTTCGTGGGAGGCGCCCCAGCCCACCTAGGGGCTGGTCCCTTCCCACTATTGGCCCATGTAGGCCTCCGGGGCTGGTGGGCCCTCCCGGTGGACCCCCGGACCCCTCCGGTGGTCCCGGTACACTACCGGTGATGCCCGGAACACTTCCGGAGGCAAAAACCATACTTCCTATATATCAATATTTACCTCCGGACCATTCCAGAACTCCTCTTGACGTCCGGGATCTCATCCGGGACTTCGAACAACATTCGGTAACCGCGTACATACTTTCCCGATAACCCTAGCGTCATCGAACCTTAAGTGTGTAGACCCTACGGGTTCGGGAGTCATGCAGACATGGCCGAGACAACTCTCCGGTCAATAACCAACAACGGGATCTGGATACCCATGTTGGCTCCCACATGCTCCATAATGATCTCATGGGATGAACCACGATGTCATGGATTTAATCAATCCCGTATACAATTCCCTTTGTCTATCGGTACAATACTTGCCCGAGATTTGATCGTTGGTATCCCGATACCTTGTTCAATCACGTTACCGGCAAGTCTCTTTACTCGTTCCGTAACACATCATCCCGTGATCAACTCCTTGGTCACATTGTGCACATTATGATGATGTCCTATCGAGTGGGCCCAGAGATACCTCTCCGTTACATGGAGTGACAAATCCCAGTCTCGATTCGTGCCAACCCAATAGACACTTTCGAAGATACCTGTAGTGAACCTTTATAGCCACCCAGTTACGTTGTGACGTTTGGCACACCCAAAGCACTCCTACGGTATCCGGGAGTTGCACAATCTCATGGTCTAAGGAAATGATACTTGACATTAGAAAAGCTTTAGCAAACGAACTACACGATCTTGTGCTAGGCTTAGGATTGGGTCTTGTCCATCACATCATTCTCCTAATGATGTGATCCCGTTATCAACGACATCCAATGTCCATGGTTAGGAAACCGTAACCATCTATTGATCAACGAGCTAGTCAACTAGAGGCTTACTAGGGACATGGTGTTGTCTATGTATCCACACATGTATCTGAGTTTCCTATCGATACAATTCTAGCATGGATAATAAACGATTATCATGAACAAGGAAATATAATAATAATAATAACTAATTTATTATTGCCTCTAGGGCATATTTCCAACAGTCTCCCACTTGCACTAGAGTCAATAATCTAGTTCACATCGCCATGTGATTAACACTCACAGGTCACATCGCCATGTGACCAACATCGAAGAGTCTAATAGACTCAATGATCTAGTTCAGATCACTATGTGATTAGCACTCAAAGAGTTCTGGGTTTGATCATGTCATGCTTGTGAGAGAGGTTGTAGTCAACGGGTCTTGCCATATTCAGATCCCTATGTATTTCGCTAAACTTTATGTCATATCGTAGATGCTGCTACCACGTTCCACTTGGAGCTATTCCAAATTGTTGCTCCATTATACGTATCCGGTATCTCTACTCAGAGCTATCCGGATAGGTGTTAAGCTTGCATCGATGTAACTCTTTACGTCGAACTCTTCATCACCTCCATATCCGAGAAACATTTCCTTATTCCTCTAAGGATAATTTTGACCGCTATCTGGTGATCTACTCCTAGATCACCTTTGTACCCTCTTGCCAGACATGTGGCAAGGCACACATCAGGTGCGGTACTCAGCATGGCATACCATATAGAGCCTATGACAAAAGCATAGGGGACGACCTTCGTCCTTCCTCTTTCTTCTACCGTGGTCAATATTTGAGTCTTACTCAACTTCACACCTTACAACTTAGGTAAGAACCCCTTCTTTGACTGATCTATTTTGAACTCTTTCAAAAACATGTCAAGGTGTGCGTTCTTTGAAAGTATCATCAGGCATCTTGATCTATTTCTATAGATCCTGATGCCCAATATGTAAGCAGCTTTATCCAGGTCTTCCTTTGAAAATCACTCTTCAAACAACCGTTTATGCTTTCTGTAAATTCTACATCATTTCAAATCAACAATATGTCATCCACATATACTTATCAGAAATGTTGTAGTGCTCCCACTCACTTTCTTGTAAATACAAGTTTCTAACAAACATTGTATAAGCCTAAAAGCTTTGATCACTCCATCAAAGCATATATTCTGACTCCGAGATGCTTGCTCTAGTCCATAGAAGGATCGCTGGAGCCAGCATACCTTTTAGCATCCTTAGGATCGACAAAACTTTGATTGTATCACATACAACTCTTTCTTACGAAAACTGGTAAGAAAACTTGTTTTTGACATCCATCTGTCAGATTTCATAATCGAAAAATATAGCTAATGCTAACATGATTCCGACGGACTTAAGCATCGCTACGGGTGAGAAATTCTCATCGTAGTCAAATCCTTTAACTTCTAAAAAGACTCTTTACCACAAGTCGAGCTTCATAGACGGTAACACTACCGCCCACGTCCGTCTTCTTCTTAAAGATCCATTTATCTCAATGGCTTGCCGATCATCGGGCAAGTCCACCAAAGTCCATACTTTGTTCTGATACATGGATCCTATCTCGGATTTCATGGTTTCTAACCATTTGTCAGAATACGGGCCCACCATCGCTTCTCCATAGCTCGTAGGTACATTGTTGTCTAACAACATGATATCCAAGACAGGATTACCGTACCACTCAGGAGTAGTACATATCCTTGTCGACCTACGGGATTCGATAGCAACTTGATCCGAAGCTTCATGATCACTATCATTAACTTCCTATTCAACAGACGTAGGCGCCACAGAAAACATCTTTTTGTGTTGCATCACTCTCTGGTTGAAGTAAAGGTTCGACAACCTCATCAAGTTCTATCTTCCTCCCACTCAATTCCTTCGAGAGAAACTCCTCAAGAAAGGACCCGTTCTTAGTGACAAACAATTTGCCCTCGGATCTGAGATAGAAGGTATACCCAACTGTCACCTTTGGGTATTCTATGAAGATGTGTTTGTCCGCTTTTGGGTTCGAGCTTCTCCGGCTGAAGCCTTAAGCATCGCAGCCCCAAAAATTAAGAAACGACAACTTTGGTTTCTTTCCAAACCAATGTTCACACGACGTCGTCTCAACGGACTTAGATGGTGTCCTGTCTAAAGTGAATGCAGCTGTCTCTAATGCATAACCTCAAAATAATAGCGGTAGATCGGTCAGAGACATCATAGATCGCACCATATTTCATAAGGTTCGATTACGACGTCCGGACACACCATTACCCTGTGGTGTTCCAGGTGGCTTCAACTGTGAAACAATTCCACAATGTCTTAAGTGTTTGCCAAACTCATAACTCAGAAATTCTCATTGATCAGATCGTAGGAATTTGATCTTCTTGTTATGATGATTCTTAACTTCACTCTGAAATCGCTTGAACTTTTCAAACGTTGCAGACTTGTGCTTCATTAAGTAAATATACCTATATCTACTCAAATCATCAGTGAAGGTGAGAAAATAGCGATATCCACCACACGCTTCAATTCTCATTGGATCACACGCATCAGCATGTATGATTTCCGACAAGTCACTTGCCCGTTTCATTGTACCTGAAAATGGGGTCTTAGTCATCCTGCCCATGAGGCTTGGCTCGCATGTGTCAAGCGATTCAAAATCAAGTGACTCCAAACATCCATCGATATGGAGTTTCTTCATGCATCTTATGCCAATATGACCTAAGCGGCAGTGCCACAAGAAAGTGGTACTATCTACATCTTTTGGCGTGAACATGTGTACTACTATGACCGAGATTCACTGAACCATTCACATAGGGTGCATGACCATGGAAGGTATTATTCATGTAAACAGAATAACCATTATTCTCTAACTTAAATGAATAACCGTATTGCAATGAACATGATCTAATCATATTCATGCTCAACGTAGACACCTGATAACATTTATCTAGGTTCAATACTAATCCCGATGGCAGATGGAGCATGCGATGGTGATCTCATCAACTTTGGAAACACTTCCAACACACATCGTCACCTCGCGCTTAGTCAGTCTCCGTTTAGTCCATAGCTTTTGCTTCAAGTCACCAATAATAGCAACTGAACCGGTATCCAATACCCAGGTGCTACCAGGAGTACTAGTGAGGTACACATTAATAACACGTATATACTTTGTTGAAGTTGCCAGCCTTCTTATCTACCATGCATTTGGGGTAATTCCGCTACCAATGACCGTTCCCCTTACAATAGAAGCACTTAGTCTCGGGTTTGGGTTCAACCTTGGGTTCCTTCACTGGAGCGGCAACTGGTTTGCCATCCATGAAGTTTCCCTACTAGCCCTTGCCCTTCTTGAAACCAGTGGTCTTGTTAAACACTTGATGCTCCTTCTTGATTTCTACCTTTTGTGGCTTAAGCACCGCGAACAGCTACGGGATCAACTCCATCCCTTGCATGTCATAGTTCATCACGAAGATCTAGTAGCTTAGTGATGGTGGCTAGAGAACTCTATCAATCACTATCTTATCTGGAAGTTTAACTCCCACTTGATTTAAGTGATTGTAGCACCCGGACATTCTGATCACGTGCTCACTAGCTCAGCTATTCTCATCCATCTTGTTGGCAAAAGAACTTGTCAAAGGTCTCACACCTCTCAACACGGGCATGAGCCTGAAATCCCAATTTCAGCTCTTGGAACATCTCATATGTTCTATGGCGTTCAAAACGTCATTAGAATCCCGATTCTAAGCCGTAAAGTATGGTGCACTAAACTATCAAGTAGTCATCAGGACGTGTCTGTCAGGTGTTCACAACATCCACAGACGACGTTGTAGGGGTTTGCACATCGAGCGGTGCATCAAAGACGTAAGCCTTCTGTGTAGCAGTGAGGACACTCCTCGGACTACGGACCTAGTCCGCATCATTGCTTACAATATCTTTCAACTTAATCTTTCTCTAGGAACCTATTGAAACAGGGAGCTACAACGTGAGCTATTTATCTACAACATAATTGCAAAGACAATTTAGACTATGTTCATGATAATTGAGTTCATCTAATCAAATTAATTTAATGAACTCCCACTCACATAGACATCCCTCTAGTCATCTAAGTGAAACATGATCCGAATCGACTAGGCCGTGTACGATCATCACGTGAGACGGACTAGTCATCAACTGTAAACATCTCATGTTGATCGTATCTTCTATACAACTCATGTTCGACCTTTCGGTCTTCCGTGTTCCGAGGCCATGTCTGTACATGCTAGGCTCGTCAAGTCAACCTAAGTGTTTCGCATGTGTCCCAAGGCCATGTCTGTACATGCTAGGCTCGTCAACACCCATTGTATTCGAACGTTAGAATCTATCACACCCGATCATCACGTGGTGCTTCGAAACAACGAACCTTCGCAACGGTGCACAGTTAGGGGGAACACTTTTCTTGAAATTTTAGTGAGGGATCATCTTATTTAAGCTACCGTCGTTCTAAGCAAATAAGATGTAAAACATGATAAACATCACATGCAATCAAATAGTGACATGATATGGCCAATATCATGTTGCTCCTTTTGATCTCCATCTTCGGGGCTCCATGATCATCGTTGTCACCGGCATGACACCATGATCTCCATCATCGTGTCTTCTTGAAGTTGTCTCGTCATCTATTACTTCTACTACTATGGCTTAGCAATAAAGTAAAGTAATTACATGACGTTTATATTGACACGTAGGTCATAAATAAATTAAGACAACTCCTATGGCTCCTGCCGGTTGTCATACTCATCGACATGCAAGTCGTGATTCCAATTACAAGAACATGATCAATCTCATACATCACATATATCATTCATCACATCCTTTTGGCCATATCACATCACACGGCATATGCTGCAAAAACAAGTTAGATGTCCTCTAATTTTTGTTGCAAGTTTTTACGTGGCCGCTATAGGTTTCTAGCAGGAGCGTTTCTTACCGACGCGAAAACCACAACGTGATGTGCCAATTTCTATTTACCCTTCATAAGGACCCTTTTCATCGAATCCGATCCGACTAAAGTGGGAGAGACAGACACCCGCTGCCACCTTATGCAACTAGTGCATGTCAGTCGGTGGAACCAGTCTCACGTAAGCGTACGTGTAAGGTCGGTCCGGGCCGCTTCATCCCACGATGCCGCCGAATCAAGATAAGACTAGTGACGGCAAGTAAATTGACAATATCGACGCCCACAACTGCTTTGTGTTCTACTCGTGCATAGAAACTACGCATAGACCTAGCTCATGATGCCACTGTTGGGGATCGTAGCAGAAATTTAAAATTTTCTACGCATCACCAAGATCAATCTATGGAGTAATCTAGCAACGAGGGGAAGGAGAGTGCATCTACATACCCTTGTAGATCGCTAAGCGGAAGCGTTGCAAGAACGCGGATGAAGGAGTCGTACTCGTAGCGATTCAGATCGCGGTTGATTCCGATCTAAGCGCCGAACCACGGCGCCTCCGCGTTCAACACACGTGCAGCCCGATGACGTCTCCTATGCCTTGATCCAGCAAGGGGAGAAGGAGAGGTTGGGGAAGACTCTGTCCAGCAGCAGCACGATGGCGTGGTGGTGGTGGAGGAGCGCGGAACTCCAGCAGGGCTTCGCCAAGCACTACGAGAGACGAGGAGGGAGAGAGGTAGGGTTGCGCCAAGAGGGAGATGATCTCGTGTATGTTGCAGCCCCCAATACCTAAAGTACATATAAGGGAAGGGGAGGGGCTGCGCCCCCATCTAGGGTTCCCTCCCTAGGGGTGGCGACAGCCCCAAAACCCATCTAGGGTTGTGGCCAAGGGGGGAGAAAGAGGAGGCACACCTAGGGTGGGCCTTAAGGCCCATTTGCCCTAGGGTTTGCCCCCCTCCCCTCTAGGAGGCGCCTTGGGCCTTGGTGGGAGGCGACCCTAGCCCACCTAGGGGCTGGTCCCTTCCCACTATTGGCCCATGTAGGCCTCCGGGGCTGGTGGCCCCTCCCGGTGGACCCGCGGACCCCTCCGGTGGTCCCGGTACACTACCGGTGATGCCTGGAACACTTCCGGCGGCAAAAACCATACTTCCTATATATCAATATTTACCTCCGGACCATTCCGGAACTCATCGTGCCGTCCGGGATCTCATCCGGGACTCCGAACAACATTCGGTAACCGCGTACATACTTTCCCTACAACCCTAGCGTCATCGAACCTTAAGTGTGTAGACCCTACGGGTTCGGGAGTCATGCAGACATGGCCGAGACAACTCTCCGGTCAATAACCAACAGCGGGATCTGGATACCCATGTTGGCTCCCACATGCTCCACGATGATCTCATTGGATGAACCACGATGTCAAGGATTTAATCAATCCCGTATACAATTCCCTTTGTCTATCGGTACGATACTTGCCGGAGATTCGATCGTCGGTATCCCGATACCTTGTTCAATCTCGTTACCGGCAAGTCTCTTTACTCGTTCCGTAACACATCATCCCGTGATCATCTCCTTGGTCACATTGTGCACATTATGATGATGTCCTACCGAGTGGGCCCAGAGATACCTCTCCGTTACACGGAATGACAAATCCCAGTCTCGATTCGTGCCAACCCAACAAACACTTTCGGAGATACCTGTAGTGAACCTTTATAGCCACCCAGTTACGTTGTGAAGTTTGGCACACCCAAAGCACTCCTACGGTATCCGGGAGTTACACAATCTCATGGTCTAAGGAAACGATACTTGACATTAGAAAAGCTTTAGCAAACGAACTACACAATCTTGTGCTAGGCTTAGGATTGGGTCTTGTCCATCACATCATTCTCCTAATGATGTGATCCCGTTATCAACGACATCCAATGTCCATGGTTAGGAAACCGTAACCATCTATTGATCAATGAGCTAGTCAACTAGAGGCTTACTAGGGACATGGTGTTGTCTATGTATCCACACATGTATCTGAGTTTCCTATCGATACAATTCTAGCATGGATAATAAACGATTATCATGAACAAGGAAATATAATAATAATAATAACTAATTTATTATTGCCTCTAGGGCATATTTCCAAAAATAGTAGTAGATGCAGAAGCATTTCGGTCTACTTGTCTCGGATGTGATGCCTATATACATGATCATACCTAGATATTCTCATAACTATGCTCAATTCTATCAATTGCTCGATAGTAATTCGTTTACCCACCGTAATACTTATGCTCTTGAGAGAAGCCACTAGTGAAACCTATGGCCCCCGGGTCTATCTTCCATCATATTAATCTTCCAATACTTAGTTATTTCTTTTGCCTTTTATTTTACTTTGCATCTTCATCATAAAAATGCCAAAAATATTATATTATCATATCTATCAGATCTCACTCTCGTAAGTGACAGTGAAGGGCTTGACAACCCCTTTATCGTGTTGGTTGCGAGGTTCTTATTTGTTTGTGTAGGTGCGTGGGACTTGAGCGTGATCTCCTACTGGATTGATGCCTTGGTTCTAAAAAACTGAGGGAAATACTTACACTACTTTGCTGCATCACCCTTTCCTCTTCAAGGGAAAACCAATGCAGTGCTCAAGAGGTAGCACCAGGCCATCGATGGAGCCACGCCGTGGGCTGCAGGCAGGCAAGTCTAGGTACCCTGGTTCCCAGAACACCGACAGTAGCCCCCGGGCCCAAGGCGCGCTCGGACTTGGCTTCAAGGTGAAGCCAACGGGCAAGGGCGAAGCGCCGCATGCCCCAATTGTCTGCAGGCCCAGCCGACGCGTGGAGCTTGATGGGACGTGGGCATCTCCACTTTCCCACGCCGCCTCGGCAACTGCCCCAGGCTGAAAAAAAGACTGGCGCCCGCCCTTGAGCCTTCATTGCTTTCTCCCTGCCTTGCTCCAGATCCCCTTTCTTCCTGCCAAGACCGCCTCCACATCTACCGAATTTTGCTCCCCAAGTCCTTCCCGGATGGCGTCTGGGAAGGAGAAATCGGCCGCGCAGGCCGCGAGCTCCTCCTCTTGTCCTGCGCTGGCCCTCGGTACGTCCTCCATCATCGAGAGGAAGCACTTGGCTGCCATGCTCCCGCTGACGGCTAGCAACGACAACGAGGGGAGGGTGACAGTGCTCTTGCCGGCTCCACCGAGTGAGGGGCTCTGACTGGGACGTTCTGTCCCTTACTTCATAGCGTCTTCGTTGGGGCTCATCCTACCTTTCTCCAGGTTCTTCACCGCCGTCCTTGACCACTACCAGATTCAGGCTCTACATATGCAGCCCAACTCCATACTTCTCATGTCCATCTTCGCCTTCTACTGTGAGGTATTCGTGGGCGTGATGTCCTTCTTCGTGCTCCTCCGCCACTTCTTCTCCCTCCGGATGCACGACCCAAACCAGCGTTCCGGCTGCATCTCCTTTGCCGTGGTCGATAGTGGCAATGCGCTCATGAGGGTCGGGAAGAAGGTGGAGAATTTCCAGCACAAGTGGGTCTTCATGGACACCAAGAGCTCTCACGCGCGGCTGGAAATGCCGACCGAGCTACCGGAGAAGCACGATCGGTGGTGTCATGAGAAGCTCACCGACCCGTGGGCGGCGCCGGTCCTGAGGAAGATGAAGGCGGACATGGAGTCTGGGTCACTGACAGGGGCCATTCTCGTTAAGAAGTTCCTGACGCAGCATCTGGCCCCACTCCAGGCACAATCGTGCCCCATGTGGGATTTCAAGGGCGTAAAGGATGACATCCGGCCGTGCCCAAGGAACTTGACAGGCGAAGAGTTGGGCAACGCCGTGCTCACCCTGCTCGGGAAGAATCGAGCCAGCCTCCCGGTGGCCTACATCCCACTATACTATCAAGGCGATGGGGCGGAGCTGGTCACCGCCATGCCTGTCTTCAATGAGCTAGGGCTCGTGCCGCCCAAGATCCACACCTCCCTGGTGATGGTGTCCTCCAGCGATGACGCCGAAGATAAGGGGGAGGAGGACTCGGAGGTGACCGTGGATGATGCGGCAGAGACTTCTCCTCCGTCGCAGAGCGAGCTCCTCCGCAGCCTCTCTGATGACGACGACGCATAGCCCTAGGTCGAGGGATCTCCGCGCTCCATCGGGCCCGTCACGAGGTCCGGGGCCACCCCCTTGCGGAGGTCAGGCCGAGCAACTCCAAAGAAGGGAGAAGCCACATCCCTTCCTCGAGGTGACGCCTCTGCCTTGCCGTCCGTTGCCTCCGCACCGAAGCCAGTCGCCGCGTGCCCAGCCAATCCTCAGGGTGCGGTGAAGCCCTTGATTAGGAAGATTGGGTTCGCCCTGGCTCCGGTTAGGAAGAGGGCGTACATCACTACTGACGAGTGAGCATCTTACTTTACCTTTGTTTGCCATCCTTGATGTCATGCCCATAACACTCCCCTCCTGGTGTCAAAGGCGGAGACCGTAGTGAAGAAGAGGAAGGAGGAAGCCGGGACGCCAGAGCCAACACCGCCCACTGCGGCTGTGGTGACCCTGGCATAGTCGAAGGAGGTCGCCTTGCGCTCCCTTGTGATGGAACAAGCCCCTCGGAGCACCATCATGGAGCCTCAGGAGGCGGCTGCCTCGGTGGGCCAGCAGGCTTCGGAGCCGCTCGTTCCCGCTGCACCTACGAGGGGTTCGGAGGCTCTAGAGCCCCTTGCGGCCCTTGCTGCTGTGGCAACACCAGTCCTGGCACTGGTGCCACCTCCTCCCCAGGCCCTCGTGTTGGCAGATTGCGGCCCCCTCGCCAGGCCCACTGCTCTAGAGGAAGCCTACACCCCACTGGACCAGCTCTAGAGCGAACTTCGGGGCGCCGACAGGTGCATGGCGACGGGGCTCATGGGGTTGATCTCTTGGTGGCTCTAGCTCAACGTGTTTGTCAGAGCAGCCTAGGGTCGGGCCGAGGCCGCCGCCCCGGAGGGTAGGAAGGAGGCCGGCGAGGCCACGGGGGCTTGCGATGTGGCGCTGGCTGATGCAGCATCCGCCAAGGAGCACTGCAACATGGCGAAAGCCGAGATGAAGGCCCTCCGCAAGGAGCAGGATGCCCACACCCGTTGGCTTCAAGAGCGGGAGGAGGAGCTCAAGTCCCTGGAGGCTGCGCTCGCCGACCGCGACACCGAGCTGGCCCAAGCGGCCAAGGACCAAGCTGCGGAGCGGGGCCGCCTGGGCAAGCTGAAGGCGGATGTGGACAGCGCCCAGGAATCCCATGCCAAGCTTGTCTCCGAGGAGACGTCCCGGCTGGTGGCCAAGGAGAAGACCCTCGTCGCCGCCGAGAAGGCGACAGCCGCGGGGCATGAAGCCTTCGTCTCCCACGAGCTGAGGTCTCACACGACACTACGTTCCCTTTACGGGGACGGGTACCAGGAGCTGCTGGCGACTCTAGAAGATGGCCTTTCTGGGCTTCTCGCCAAGCTTGTCGAAGAGCTTAAAGGCGTCACCGCTGAAGTGGACTCCATGGTGGAGGGGAATGCTGCACGCTCTTCACCGCGGCCGAGAGGCATGTCTTTAGCCACGTCCACCTTCGGGAGCCGAGCTTCGACCTCAGTACCATGATTGAGTTGGTGGCTCCTGAGTCCCGCAACGCTGCTGACGGGACCGTGAAGGAGCAGGTGGAAGCCATACTAAAGAAGTTCCTCTACATCCCGACCCCGCGGCTGCGGTGACCAATGCTAACGGCGAAGATGGTAGCGGCGTTATTGATGACAAGCTCCCCACGGCGGGCGACGGCAGCAAACAAGGCGATGGCAGAGCTTCCTCCTAGTTTGACCCTGCAACATTTACTGTGCCTTGCGGAGGCATGAGAACTTCTGCTTGAACTTATATGACATTTATGTTTTGTAATAACTTGCTAGAACTCCGCGATTTCTTTTGTGCTCAATTTCCTTTCTGTTTGCCTTAGCTTTCTGCGTTGGCAGGGCCCTTTCCCGTGCATACCTCAACCGCCGTTGGGGCGTCCGGATCACCAGAACAAGACCAAGGGGCAAGGGGCTACATGACAAGTGAGGCCCCTGAGTCGCGATGCTCTGGCGTCCCCCTTGACGTACGAACGGCCGACATGAAGGAAATGTGAGCAGCGTCTGAGTTAATCAGGAGCCCCCATACCTTTCCTCGCCAGCTTTTTCCAGGGAGGGTCACGATAAAACCAAGTGCGAGCCACCTCACACGGCCCTCCCATTGGGAAAGCAGCGTGTTGAGGCCGGGCAGCGAGCCTAGTGGCCCTCTTGAGGTTACTACAGCCGCTAGGGTGCCCTCAATTGTTTATTCACCAGCGCGGAGCATGTTGCTTCCACTCTTGCGTGGGCATAGCCTCTCCTCAATCGTGTCATCCACCAGCGCGAGCATGGGGCATCCACTAGTGCATAGGTGAGAGCTCCCTCTGAGGGGAAACTCTGAGGGGTGTACAGCCCCGTCCTGGCACGTGGCTAGCACGGCAGGACTGGAGGAGGTGTATATGGGCACCCGTGAGCCAGCGTGCGACTCACAAGGCCCTACCACAAGGTGGGTTGCTGTCGGCGTTCTGGGCAAGACAAATCTCACGAGGTTCCAGTGACATGAGCCATGACGATCGAGACCAGGCGGGCGCCAGCGCGCAGTGTCCTTGTTTCCTCTTTGGTGCTAAGGAGGCAAGCGCAGACGTAGAGTACCGAGGCGTCAAGCAAAGGTTTCCATATCTGTGCAACAAGACCAAGACCAGTAGGACGGCAAGAAGGAGGTCACCGTGGAGCCCAAGGCGGCGTCACTACCAGAGCCTTTGGCAGGCAAAGACTACTTTTTTCAAGATAAGATGTACTAGTTGTCCCCTTTCAAATTGGCCGTTGTTGGCTGCCTTCCCGCTCAATATTTGGGGAGAGGACCAGGGCCTCTATAAATAGGACTAGCCACCACATTGGAGAGAGAGACCGATCCGGACAGCCACAAGTTCACCAAGCACAAGAACACCTCTCCTCAGGTGGCTGTTCTTACCCTTGTACTGTTCATCCTCAGCCCAAGAGGCAATCCACCACCACCACACTAGAGTAGGGTATTACACCACAACGGTGGCCCAAAACAGTATAAATCTTGTGTCCCTTGTGTTGCGAGTTCGTCGAGCATGCCTTTGAGATCATGGCGAGGTTGAGGGCATGAGTTGGTAGGGGGAGATCATCGCGCGTACCCCAGAGTTCGAACCTTAATGGTTTTGCCGGAACCCGAAATCTGACATTTGGCACGCCGGGTAGGGGTGCACCGAAGCTTTCCTTCCATCGCTCCGCGTTCCAGCGCTTCTTCGCAACCATGTCGGACGCTCGTTGCGCCCGAGCTGAGCGCCGAGCCGCCCTCGCCGCCCAGACGTCTCTTGTCGGTGGGCCTCCCCGTTGTTCTCGGTCACCCGCCGCCAACGCAGCCACCGGCCCGGCGGGGAATGAGCAGCAAGCATCCTCGTTGCACCCCTTGGTGCGGCGGGACGGCCGCACGGCCACTCCATCGCTGACCCCCGCAAGTTCCTCGTCCCACGCTCGTCACGCTCCCACGGATGCGCGGGCCGCGCTACTCATGGCACACGAGCTCCTGCGTTACCGCCCAGTTGACGACCTCTATGAGGACTGGCTAGACCGCATCGCCAAGGTCGTCAGCACCGCATGGGGCTACCCTGCACCGTCCCTCTCGCTGCCTCGTCCACCGCCAGCTATGGGCGACATAGCTCATGCAGCACCTCCGCCACCCCTACACCAAGATGGCGCCCTGGCGCCAAGGCACGCGGCTTTGAGGCGCAACCCGCCGCGCCAAGCACCCGTGCGTGAAGAAAGAAGTTGTCAAGAAGTTCCTCGACTGCAAGAGGACGCTCCACCGCTCCCTGCACCGCCACGTCAGGATCGCTTGCTGCAGCAGGGCCATGTGCCGCTTGCTGTGGTGGCGCGCGGGTGCCAAGACCAGGATCCACCTCCACGGCGGGTCCCGGTGACTACGGCCGGCTACCGCGCCTTCACCCCCGAGCTGCGTAGCATCGCCTGGCCGGGCAAGTTCAAACCTGATCTGCATCCGCGCTACGACGGCAACCCCGACCCTGCTAAGTTCCTGCAGCTCTACGAGCTGAGCATCAAGGCGGCCAACGGTGACGAGAAAGTCATGGCGAACTGGTTCCCTATGGCTCTCAAGGATGGCGCACGCTCATGGCTCCTGAACCTGCCTCCAAGCTCCATCTCTTCCTGCAACGAGATGCGCGACCGTTTCGTCGCCAACTTCCAGGGCACTCACGACCTCCCCTCGGCTGCGGGTGACCTGCGCCACATCAAGCAACAACTGGGAGAGACGCTCTAGAAGTACATCCAGCGCTTCAATAACGTTCGTCTCAAGATCCCCAAGGTGATGGAC
Source organism: Triticum urartu (assembly GCF_056163025.1). Classification (NCBI taxonomy): domain Eukaryota; kingdom Viridiplantae; phylum Streptophyta; class Magnoliopsida; order Poales; family Poaceae; genus Triticum; species Triticum urartu. The sequence goes on along the minus strand of NC_141876.1, from coordinate 354,231,957 downwards.
GAGGCCATCAGCTCTGCGTTCTCTGATGACGTCCGTGACATCAAGATGCAGGAGGAGCTCGCCATCAGGATTTGTGCACATCCCTGGGGCTGTTCAACCTGGCGACCAAGTGCGCAAGGGCTGAGGAAGGGTGTCTTTCCCTCCTCGAGCTCCCAGCTGCCAAGCCAGAGGAGAAGAAATCCAAGGCCAAGGACGTGAAGCGCAAGGGAGTCACCATGCTCGCGGCTGAGCCGGACATGAAGCGCGGTAGGGACCAGCCTGAGTCATCCAAGGGCAGCCGACCGTTCTGTGCCTTCCACAATGTGCACAGCCACAACACCAACGATTGTCAAGAGCTTAGGGCCATTCACGACAGACGCTTCGGTCGACGCCCCAAGCGCAATGACCGAGGCTATGGCCGAGGAGGAGGATGTGGCGGAGGATGCTGGGATGACCATGGCCCACGCCAGGAGTTGCGTGACCGACCTCGTGAGGACCACTGGCAAGATCAGCCTCACGAGGGCCTCTGGAGGGATCAGCCACGCGAGGATCACCCTCAAGGCAACCCCGGTCTTCCTCCGCTGCCGCCACCACCAAGAAGGAATGACGACCACCATCAAGATGAGGGGGCTGGGGGCTTCCAGGAGCCGCGTGCTATCGCCTGGATCTTGGGTGAAGCTCAAGCCCCAGCCTCACAGTGTATCTTCAAGTAGTTTGCTCGCGAGGTGGACGCGATCCTCCCCAAGCTCGAGGCCACTCGCCCGCTCAGGTGGTACAAGTGTGCCATCACTTTTAGTTCGGCAGATCAGCTCAAGTGCGCGGCTACCGCTGGTGCTCTACCAATGCTTTGTTCACCCGTCATCAGCAATGTGCAAGTCACCAAGACCCTCATTGACGGCGGCGCAGGGCTCAACGTCTTGTCCGTCGAGACATTAGACAACCTACAAGTGCCCTATGATCAACTTCGGCCTACCAAGCCTTTCTCAGGAGTGATCGACGGCTCCACCACACCGATAGGTCAGGTCCGCCTCCTTGTGACCTTTGGAGAACGCAAAAACTACTGCACCAAGCTCATCGACTTCGACGTCGCCCACATCCGTCTACGGTACAATGCCATCCTCTGGTACCCAGCCCTGGCCAAGTTCATGGCAGTGTCGCGCCACGGCTATAACATCCTCAAGATGCCAGGGAGCGGCCGGATCATCACAGTCCCCTGCGAAGAAAGAGATGTGGTGTGCTCCCTCGAGTGCGCCTTCCAAGCAGCGTCAATCGAAGACCCAGGCAACAATGCAGCTCGGTACCCTCCTGAGGTCGTCCCCAAGAAGAAGAAGCAGCTACTCCGTGCTAGACCTCGGGAGGGCAGCGTCGCAAGTGGTACCTTGTCAGGATCAGCACCAGCACCTGGGGTGCCTCCCTCTGTCGCATAGGAAGGCGCGCCCGGCGCCCTCCTCAGGCAGGGCTCGGGGGCTCTCTTCTGGAGGGCCTCAGACCTTGCCAACGTCACGAGGGAGGCGCTCGAGCACCACTTGGAGGCGTGCTTCGCGACACGTCTCCCTCAGGAGGACACTGTGCAAGGAGCGCCCGACACTCAGGAGTTCATCACCAAGGTATCTCAGGAGCTTCAGGAAGCAAGAGCAATACGGGGCGACCGCCGCCCACCTGGCATCGCTCCCCACCCAGGCGAGGGTGGTGAGCTACGCGTCTTCATCGACATCCCAGGGCTGAACCGAGCCGCCTCTCAGGAGCGCTTCTGGCCTTCGAGTGTTGGGTGCTGCGAAGGCCCACCTCACAGCTACGTTCACATGCCGTTCGCCCTGCCGATCGCGGCTGCTGCCTTCCAGCGCAACCTGCGGAGCGTCATCGCGGGTTAGGAGACCAGGAACCACGCAGTCCTGGTAGAGATGGCGACGGTCCTCAAGGAACCGCCTGGACCCCCAGAGCCTCCCGGGGCTCAGGGCCCCGGTGGCTCGTGAGGAAGAACCCCTTCGCCGCGTACCTTCAGCTGCCTCAACACCCCTTCATCAATGGAACCAGGTGACACTTTCCAAGTTTATTTAGCTGGGAGCACCCCGGGGCTGCATCATTCCCAGGCCGCATGGGTCCGTCCCTGTGGCATGTATCCCTTCTTTTTTATGTCTTTAGCTTACCTCGCTGGGGGCGCCCCTCGGGCTGCATCATCCCCAAGCCGCTCGGGCCTGACCCAGTGACACATACCGTTCATGAATTTACCTGAGCTACTTTGCCTCCCATGCTTAATTTATCTATGACTATCACCTGCTTGATTGTCACCCACCACAGGAGCCGCGCGCCGGTCGTCTTTCTTCAGGACCCTTCGCGTGAGAGGGTTAGGCATGGCGTCTGTGCTTGGGCCCATCCCTGCAGCGTCGATAAATGCAACGGCTGAGCTCTGTCTAGCGGGCCGGCCCCGTTCATGTCACCTCCTAGGGCCATTGGTGCTTGGCTTTCTCACGTGATAACCTCAGGAGATTCGTTTGGCGCAGGTTGTCTAACCACCTCACAGGACCACCACAGCGAACAAGAATCAAGACCAGGCGCAACCCGCCTTGAGGTAGGGCCTCGTGAGTCCCGCGCTAGCTCACGAGTGCCCAGACACACCACGTCTAGCCCTACCGTGCAAGCCACGTGTCAGAGCGGGGTTGTACACGCCCCGGGGGCTCTCCGCAGTAGGGAGTCCCCTCCCACGTACCAGTGGAAGCACCATGCTCCATGCTGGCAGTCGACACTGCCGAGGAGTGGCTATGCCCGTGCAAGTGCGGAAGCGCCATGGTCTGTCCTGGTGATAAACAACTGAGGGCGGCCTCACGACCGTATCAACCTCAGGGAGCCTCCGGGCTCGGTGTCTGGCCTCATTGCAACGCCTCCCCTCGGGAGAGCCGTGCGAGGGGGCTGGGCACGGGGGATGTGCTCGGGTCACGCCCAAGTGTACGCCACCCCGCCAGGTCCCTCGGACCTGGTAGTCGCACGCCCCTCCTGAGCCGAGCCTCGGCGAGGACAAAGATATGAAGGTTGTTTGCACATCAAGGGGGACTCCTGAGCATCGCGACTCAGGAGCCTAACTGGTCACGTAGCCCCTCACTCCTTGGTTCTGTCCTAGTCTCCGGTCGGCCCAGCGGTGGTTGAGGTATGCGCGTGGTTGGGCCCTGCCGACGTAGAACACTAGATCTATCCCCGTGTCTCTTTCCTATAAGTTGTTTGCGCGTCAAGGGGGACTCCTGAGCATCGTGACTCAGGAGCCTAACTGGTCACATAGCCCCTCACTCCTTGGGCTCGTCCTGGTCCCCCGATGACCCAACAGCGGCTGAGGAATGCGCACGGCCGAGCTCTGCCGACGCAGAACGTAAAGCAAATGGGAAGGAAATCGGAAAATCTCAAAGCAAATATTACAAGACATATTGTTCTCCGAATATCAAACGCAAGTTTAAACGCCTCCACGAGGCACGCTACATGCTGTAGGAGTTTCAACAAGAAAGGAGCCGCAAGCCAGTCACCCCTGGATACCGTCGGCACCCGCAAGAGGCACCCCCTCCTGGTTGGCGTCGCCTTCACCTGCACCACCAGTCAAAGGCGTGGGGGCGAAGGCATGGAACTTCTTCAGCAGGGCTTCCACCTAACCTTTCACGGCTGCGGCGGCGACTGCGCAGTGTTCATCAGCCACGGGCTCCAGCAGCTCATCAAGGCGGGCGGTAGGATCGCGAAGATGGAGGTGGCTGAAGACGTGCGTCAGCGTGGCTGAAGAAAGGACGCGAGCCTCTTCCTCTGCCATGGGGCCGATGCCACTCACGACTTCCTCAAGCACCTTGACCAAGTAGGGAAGCAACTCGGCGGGGCCGTCCTCATCGATGGCCAGCGGCTTCTCCAAGCCATTCTCATAGAGTGTCTTCAGAGCCTTGCGAGACCTCTTTTCGAGAAGCATGTAGGCCGCGCGGTCCTCGGCCAGAACCTTCGTCTTGGTGACAAGTTCGGCTTTCTCCGCCTGCACCTTTTGCTCCAACTCCTCTAGCCCACCGCGCTCAGCGGCCTGCGCCTGCGCCAGCTGCTCCAGCTCGGCGTCGCGACCCTTGACGGCGTCCTCCCGGGCCTTCATCCTCTCTTCCTCCGCCTTACGGCCACGGGAATCTTCAGCATGCTCTTCATGCAGGATCTTCAGCTCGGCCTCCAGCACCCGGCAGCGACCTTGGGCGGCCTCGCTATCCTTCAGCGTCGCCTCATGAGCAACTGCCGCCTGAGCTGCGACTCGCTTCTCCCCCTCACAGGTCGCCGCGACCTAGCTCAGCGCCGCCCGAATGGACACGTCAGAATGGAGCCAACCAGAGACCAGCTCCAGATGCCCAGCCGCCAGGAGGGGTTCAGTGCTCTAGAGATCTTCTCGTAGCCGGGCCATCTCAGAAATGGGCCACTCCAGGATATCAGGAGAAGCAGAGGAACCCGGGGCCGGCAACACGGCAGAAGGAGGAGGAGGAGGCGTCGTTGTCACCATGGCCTGGGAGGCTGGAAGCTCCTGAGCCTCTTGGACCTCATCACCCGAGCTGGACTCTGGCACCTCCCGAGTCAGCGGGGCCTCGGGGGCTGACTTCTCCCGAGGATGCTCCACCCAGCCTCGTGAGGATGATTGGGCTGGAGAAGCATGAGCACCATCCCCACCTTCGCTCATGGAGAGAGGCGCAGCCGCAGGAGGCGACCTGGGATCAAGGAGCACCACCTCGCTCTCCCTTCTCCTCTTCGCCGCAGCCGTCGGCCTAGTTTCACAACATGGAAGAAGAGTCAGAAACAAGCATCAGCAGCAAGAACAAGGCAGGACAAGAACACTTATTGATCCACCGCAGCGTAGTACCTCCGCTTCAGGAGAATGAGGCCGGAGAGCTTTGCGACCCGAGGCGCGGACGCGCCAGCTCTAGAAGCAGAAGCAGGAGCAGCAGCTGAGCCGGAAGCGGCTCCGGGCGGCGCCAGAACAGAAGCAGCATCCCGGGAGATCAGCGCCGATAGGTCCCTCGTCGGGATTATGGGCGGCTCTCCCTTCTCCTGGCGGGCGTTAGCCTCGTCATCATCAGGAAGGGTGCGGAGGATGTTAGCTTTGCTCAAGGGGGAGGTCTCACCCGTCCCTTCAGGGGTCACCTCCGAGTCTTCTTCTTCCTCCTCCTCCTCTTCCTCCCTGCAGGACTCACCAGAAGACAGCTCCACCGGCGTCAGCGCCGCGGGGGCCCCAGCGGGCACCGGCAGCACCAGCCCGCACCCATCAAAGGTCGGCCTGGCGGCCACGACCTGCGCCCTATCCTTGCGGAGAACAAGGGAGTGAAGACATTCGGCGGGTACTCCTGGTCGTCCCCGACCAGGAGGTGGAGAGCCACAACCATCTCATCATCGGACAAAGCTTTTGGGCTTAGGCGAACCTTGTCCTCTTCGTTCCCAAGCTCCCGCAAGGGGCGAATACGCACCTGAAGCGGGGCTACACGCAGCATCAGGAATTCCCTCAGAAGCATGGCCCCTGTCGCGTTTGCCACTTTCGCGTTTCCCGGCTTCAGGTCGGTGTATATCTGCTCCAGCACCAACGTCGCCCGCTCATCAGTGAGCTTCGCACAAGACCACCCCTTGTCGGACTAGGGCATCTCCGTCGGCAACGTCAAGCGTGGGTGGACGCACTTGGCGTCCATCATGGCCCACTTGCTCCTGAAGCCATCGGCCTTCTTCCCCGTCTTCGAGATTGAGTTGGCCTTGCCGGCCATGATGAAATAGGCGCACCTGGAGGTATGGCCCTTGTTGATGCGGAGGAAGAAGAAGTGGCACAACAGAGCCACGGACGGCATCACGCCGAGGTACGCCTCGCAGTAGTAAGCGAAGATCGACAAGAGAAGGATAGAGTTGGGATGAATATGTAGCTCCTGCAGCTCGTAGTGGTCAAGGACCTCGTAAAAGAAGTCAGAGAAGGGGGAACCAGCCCTGCGACGATGCTGCTCGTGAAGAAGGGGAAGAAGGTGCTTCCCTTGAGCTCCGGCACGTCGGAGCCGGCCCAAAGCCCAGTCTTCCCCTTCTCGTTGCTTTCCCCCACCGTCAGCAAGCGCGTGGTGGCGAGGTTCTTCTCTGAGACGTTGGGCGCGTCGAGATCTTGCTCGTACCAAGCTGGCGACGAGGCGGGCTTTACCCTCCAGGGCACCATTGGTTTCTAATACGGAAGGAGATGGGAGTAGATCTGGAGATTTCGGAAGCAGGGAGTAAGAAAGGGGATCTAGAGCAAGACGAAGGAAGCAGTGAAAGCAAGCGCTGTCTATGCCAGCCTATTGACAGTCAGGCAGTTGCCAAGGCAACGTGGGAAGCGGAGACGCCCACGTCCAATCAACCGCCACGCGTGGACCAAGGCCACAGGCTATTGGGGCCCGTGGCGCTCTGTACTTGCCCTTTGGCTTCGCCTCGAAGCCAAGCCCGAGCGCGCCTTGGGCAGGGGGCTACTATCGGCGTTTTGGGGACAGGGGTCCCTAGACTTGCCTGCCTGTGGCCCACGGCGTGGCTCTGCAAGCGGGCCCGTACGTCCCATCTTCACCAACAAGCATGCAAGACCGTCGCGAGGGGCCAAGCCTCGCGAGGCGGATGACACAAGACCTCCTCAGGGGCGTCGTCACCAAGCTGGCTCACGAAGGGCGGAGAGATCAAGGCAAGACAAACCTCACGAGGTTCCAGTAATGTGAGCCATGACGATCGAGACCAGGTGGGCGCCAGCATGCAGTGTCCTTATTTCCTCTTTGGTGCTAAGGAGGCAAGCGCAGACGCAGAGTACCAAGGCGTCAAGCAAAGGTTTCCATATCTGTGCAACGAGACCAAGACCAGCAGGACGGCAAGATGGAGGTCACTGTGGAGCCCAAGGCGGCGTCACCACCAGAGCCTTCGGCAGGCGAAGACTACTTTTGTCAGGATAAGCTATACTAGCTATCCCCTTTCAAATTGGCCGTTGTTGGCTCCCTTCCCACTCAATATTTGGGGAGAGGACCAGGGCCTCTATAAGTATGACTAGGCACCACATTAGAGAGAGAGAGACCGATCCGGATAGCCACAAGTTCACCAAGCACAAGAACACCTCTCCTCAGGTGGATGTTCTTCCCCTTGTACTATTCATCCTTAGCCCAAGAGGCAATCCACCACCACCACACTGGAGTAGGGTATTACACCACAACAGTGGCCCGAACCAGTATAAATCTTGTGTCCCTTGTGTTGCGAGTTCATCGAGCTTGCCTTTGAGATCGTGGTGAGGTTGAGGGCGTGAGTTGGTAGGGGGGGGGGGTCTTCACGCGCACCCCAGAGTTCGAACCTTAAGGGTTTTGCCGGAACCCGAAATCCGACAGTTGCGCCTGATTTTTGGTTCGGAACATTTGTAAGGATCCCGCGAGATCCTTCATGATAACCCACAAGTATAGGGGATCACAACAGTTCTCGAGGGTAGAGTATTCAACCCAAATTTATAGATTCGACCCAAGGGGAGCCAAAGAATATTTTTAACTATTAGCAGCTGAGTTGTTAATTCAAACACACCTGGAGATTAATTATCTGCAGCAAAGTGATCACTAGCAAATTAGTATGATAGTTTTGATAGTAGTAGCAGTAGCAATAGTAATGGTAACAGTGATAGTAGTAATTTTGTAACAAGTGCAATATCAATGATAGAAGTAGTAACTTAGCAAGAACAATATAAGAGAAATTTGTAGGCATTGGATCGATGATTTGTTGGATGATATTCATCATGTGACAGTCATGACCTAGGGCAATACGGCACTAGCTCTAGTTCATAAATATAATGTAGGCATGTATTTCGTAAATAGTCATACGTGCTTATGGAAAGAACTTGCATCCCATCTTTTCTCCTACTCTCCCGTGGTAGCGGGGTCCTATTGGAAACTAAGGAATATTAAGGCCTCCGTTTAATAGAGAACCGTAACAAAGCATTAACACACGGTGAATACATGAACTCAAACTACGTTCATCATCGGGAGTGGTCCCGACTATTGTCACTCCGGGGTTACCGGATCATAACACGTAGTAGGTGACTATAACTTGCAAGATCGGATCTAGAACATGGATATAATGGTGATAACATAAATGGTTCAGATCTGAAATCATGGCACCCAGGCCCAAAGTGACAAGCATTAAGCATGGCAAAGTCATCGCAACATCAATCTTAGAAAATAGTGGATACTAGGGATCAAGCCCTAACAAAACTAACTAGATTACATGATGAATTCATCCAACTCCTCACCGACCAGCGAGCCTACGAAGGAATTACTCACTCCCGGTGGGGAGCATCATGGAATTGGAGATGGAGAAGGGTTTGTGATGACGAAGGTCGAAGATCCCCCTCTCCGGAGCCCCAAACGGACTCCAGATCTGGTCTCCCGATGAAGAACGGGAGGTGAAGGTGGCTCCTTCTTGTGGAACGCGGTAATTTTTTCTCCCTGATTTTTTTCTAGAAAAATAGGATTTTATAGCATCGGTTTCAAGGTCTGCGGGGCCACCAGGTGGGGACAACCCAACTGGGCGCGTCTTGGGGCCAAGCGCGCCCTGGTCGGTTGTGCCCACCCAGGTGCCCCCTTCTGATGGTTCTTGGCTCCAGAAATTCTCTTTTATTATATAAAAAGTCCTTGCAAAGTTTTGCTCCATTCCGAGAACTTTTATTTCTGCACAAAAAACAACACCATGGTAGTTCTGCTAAAAAAGCGTCAGCCCGGGTTAGTTTCATTCAAATCATGCAAATTAGAGTCAAAAACAAGAGGAAAAGCGTTAGGAAAAGTAGATACAACGGAGACGTATCAACTCCCCCAAGCTTAAACATTTGCTTGTCCTCAAGCAATTCAGTTGATAAACTGAAAGTGAGAAAGAAAAACATTTATGAACTCTTTTGCTCTTGTTTGCATAAATAAGCTTAAATAACACATAGGTTTTCAGCCAATATTATAACTAACCATGCCGACAATAACTCTTAAAAATTATATTAACTCATATCAATGAGATAATCAGCTAGCGAGCAATTATAAGATATCTCAAACAACAACACGTAGTCAAAACAACTATGATACAATATGACAATAGTGGTATCTTTCTAGCCCTTTATGAGACCACAAAACATAAATGCAGAGCACGACCAAAGTTCAAGAAGTGACTAAACATTGTAATTCATAGTAGAAAAGATCCAGTCATGATGCACCCAACATTAGCTACACATAATGCATTAGCATGACAGCAATGCTCTCAGGTTCTGGCTTTTATTTTAGAAGGTGATGACCCAACATAAAAGTAAATAGATAGTCCCTTCGCACAAGGAAGCAGTGATTTGCAGAGGTGCCAGAGCTCATGTTTTTAAAATAGAGGTAAATGAAATTTTGAGAAATGCACCAATCTTGTTTACTTCGCGACCATCAGTAATCTATATCTTCCATGCTAAAAACGCTAGTGGCGGTTCCCAAGAGATAAATTAAAGGTTATGACTCCATAGGAGTTTTGTTTGATTATTTGAAAGATCAATTATTTTTGCAGTTTGGGACTGGGAATCCCTATTACCGCCCTTTTCTCGTGCGATGGTGAGTGAATAAACACTCATCCTGAGAATAACCCGCCTAGCATGAAAGATGTCAACTACCTCCTGTCGTTCCATGAACAATCCAGGCACACAAAAAGGATATTTATTTGAAGTTTTTAGAGGTGGCACATGCAAATTTACTTAGGACAGCTGACCTCATATAGGTTGGTATGGTGGACTCATATGGAATAACTTGGGTTCAAGGTTTTGGATGTACAAGCAGAGTTCCCACTTAGTACAGGCGAAGGCTAGCAAACAGGTTGAGAAGCGGCCAGCTAGAGAGCAACAACGGTAATGAACATGCATTATGCATAAGTAACATTGGACACTAGCATGAGTAGGATATGATCACCATGAACATAAATAACATAGAGTCTATGCTGGTTTTGATTCAACTACATGCATGAACACATGCCAAGTCAAGCCACTCGAACATTCAGAGTAGGATACCATATCATCATACTACATCACAATCATTTTAATGCAATTTTGACACCCAAGATAAATCATTATCCACTCGTAGCTACTTATGCGTGGCATGAGAAACTGTAATCTCTAATTGTCATTGCGAACATGTTTAATCATAATGGATTGAATCATGGATACTAGGTTAAACATATTTACAAAAACAGAACAAGTCGATTTCATAGCCGTTTCTCTCTGCCACCACCAGTTCATCCAATATCGTCATTATTGCCTTTCACTTGCATGGCCGAACGATATGAAAATAATAATAGTGCAAGAGTGTCGTGGACTAAGCTGGAATCTACAAACATTTTATTAAATAGGAGAAGACAAGGTAAAATGGTCTCTTTGTTAGATCAACAATAATGCATATGAGAGCCATTCAACATTTTCGTCGTGGTCTTCTCCTCGGTATGACTCAATAAAAAGAAAAGAAATTCAGAGAAACACACTGAAATATTTTTGGAGTTTTTGGTTTTCTTGGACAACCAAATAAAAGGGAAAAGCAAAAATGAGAAAAACTATTTGCATGGGAAAGCTCCCAACAAGCAAAAGAAGAACAAGGAAATCTTTTTTGGGTTTTCTTTTTAGAGCTATGGCTAACTACTCTAGAAAGAAAGATCAAAAAGAAGCAGGAAATATTTTTGAATTTTCTCAAAGTTTTTCAAACACACAAGAAGAAAGCGAGAAAATAATTTTAACATAGATAATACAATGAAAAAGTGTGGACACCGACAAATGAAATGTGTGAACATGAACCTATAGTCGGTGGAAATACATACTCCCTCAAGCTTAGGCTTTTGGCCTAACTTGGTAATCAGTCAGTAGCCTGCATAGTAGTTGGAGTGATAGCTCATGGAGGCTCTCGGTGCTGATCCCTCATCCTGCCCTGAAATGTAGGGACCAAGGTCGGAATTGTGAACATATTGCTCAAATTCCTCCTTAATGCCCACACTCACCATGTAATCGTCACATGGCCATAATCATGTTTTGGTGGCGGCATCTCATATGGAACTTTCACTTGGTTCAACATAAGACCGACAACCAGAGCTGCCACTAGAAGATGCCTCCGAGGATCTCCTCCTCGAAGAACTCCTTCCAAATAGGTTCATCATATTCGCGTATAATTTTCTGAAAATTTCTGGGTGACAAAAATTTGTCGACAAAACTTTATAAGATTGGTAGCAACTACTCATAGGGATGCATAGAGGCCATAGCAAGCATTCAAACTACTTAAAACTCTAAGAATTCAACATGCAAGATCATCCACAACAGCACTAAGAGTAGCTAATTATTCAAAATATAAACCACTAAAGCAAAAACTAATTGGATGAACGGAGGAGTCACATACCAAGCAACAATCCCCCGAAACAGTTTCGGAAATGGAGCTTCAAGCAAAGAGATCGAAATCCGCAGGTTTGAGAGCAATAACACGAGAGAGAGAGAGAGAGAGAGAGAGAGAGAGCAATGGTGATTTTTCCTGGAGGTAGGTGGTGATGTGGGATGAAGAGATAAGTGAGAGGGCCCATGTGGGGACCACAACTCACTAGGGCACGCCTGGGGGTCGGCCCAGGTGGGTTGTGCCCACCTGGTGCACCTCCCTCTGATATTATTTGCACCAGAAATTCTTAAATATTCAAAAAAATCTTATTAAAATTTTACAGCATTCTGAGAACTTTTATTTCTGGGAAATTTTTTATTGCACGGGAAATTCAGAAAACAGACAAAACATGGCATTTTATTTTATTTAACTAATAAAAACAAAAAACAAAAGGTAGGGATAGAAGGTAGTGCTCACTAGATTCATCAACTTCATACCTTTGAAAAATGATCCATTAATAAGGTTGATCAAGTCTTATTAACAACCACTTTTGATTAGCATAAAACCAAAGAACTTTCGTAAATCACTAAGTTACCTCAATGGGGATATGCATGTCCCCAACAATAAGCATTTCACATTTCTTTTTAATAGTAGGTAGAGGTAGTTAAAAACTTCCAATAGTGATTGTCGGAGATTTTTCAATAACATTAATACCATTCACTTGGAATTATTTCTTCGGAAAGTGCACCGTATGCTCATTATCATTGATATGAAAAGTGACTTTGCTTTTATTGCAATAAATAACAGCCCCTGCAGTATTCAAGAAGGGTCTACCAAGAATAATCAACATGTAGTCATCCTCGTGCATCTCAAGTATAACAAAGTCAGTCAAAATAGTAATATTAGCAATAACAACAGGCACATCCTCATAGATACCGATAGGTATGGCTATTGATTTGTCAGCCATTTGCAAAGATATTTCAGTAGGTGTGAGTTTATTCAAGTCAAGTCTTTTTATATAAAGATGAAGGCATAACACTAACACCAGCTCCCAAATCACATAAGGCAGTTTTCACATAGTTTCCCTTGATGGAGCAAGGTATAGTTGGTATTCCCAGATCTCCAAGTTTCTTAGGTACTCCATATTTAAAAGTATAATTAGCAAGCATGGTGGATATTTCAGCTTACGGTATTTTCCTCTTATTGGTGATGATGTCTTTCATGTACTTTGCATAACAAGGCATTTTAAGGATATCAGTCAAGCGAGTACGCAAAAAGACTGGCCTCAACATTTCAGCAAAGCATTCAAATTCTTCATCATCTTTATTTTTACTTGACTTAGGTGGAAAGGGCATAGGTTTCTGAACCCATGGTTCTCTTTCCTTACCATGTTTTCTAGCAACAAAGTCTCTTTTATCATATCTTTTATTCTTAGGTTGTGGGTTATCAAGATCAACTGCAGGTTCTATCTCAACATCATTTTTTGGTTCTTTATTATTTGTTTGAACGTCTTCATGAACCTCATCATTATATTTTTCATTATCAGAAGGCGAGTGTTCACTACAGGTTGAGTTTCAACATCAGAGATAGAAACTTCATTATCATGAGGTTTTTCTACTTCAGGTTCACTAGAGGCATGCAAAGTCCTATCATTTTTATTTTTATTTTTTTAGAAGGACTACTTGTATCAGTGTTAACTCTTTGAGAGTCTTGTTCAATTCTTTTTGGGTGTCCCTCAAGATAAAGTGGTTCCTAAGTTATTTTAGCTCCTCTAGTTGCTACTCTAACAACAAAGTCACTCATATCATTATTCATTTCATCAAGCAACTCTCTTTGATATTTAGCAACTTCTTCCAACTGCGTTTGAACCATAGAAGCATCCTTCCCTACACCTCTAACATCATTTGAGATTCTAAATAATAAGTCACTCAAGCGAGCAATCATCTCAGAATTCTATTTCAATGGTTTCATAACATTTGCCTTGAAGTGATCTTGCTTTTTAATGTAACTTTCAAACTCATTAAGGCATTGGCTAGGGTGCATATTGTGAGGATTATCATTATGATTGAATTTCATTAAAGAATTTACCGCTACGACCTTAGGTGGTGGTGGTGTATCAAGCCCATGTATTTCTTCAATAGGAGGTAAATTTTTAACATCTTTAGGTTTAATACATTTTTCCTTCATGGATATCTTTGCCTCTTGCATACCTTCAGGACTGAGATATAAAATACCCCTCTTCTTCGGAGTGGGTTTAAGCGGTGGTTGAGGAAGAATCCAATCATCATAGGTTTTTCAACATGTTATTCAATAATTCTTCAGCTTGACCAATACTTCGTTTCCTGAAAACACAACCAGCACAACTATCTAGGAAATCCCTAGAAGCATTGGTTAGTCCATTATAGAAGATATCAAGTATTTCATTTTTCTTAAGAGGATGATCAGGCAAAGCATTAAGAAATTGGAGAAGCCTCCCCCAAGCTTGTGGGAGACTTCTAAATATTTCCTGCAAGGCAGCTTGTTTCTTATGAGCAGGAAAATATTTTTCAGATAAGTAATAAATCATATCCTGGGGACTACACACACAACCAGGAGCAAGAATATTTTACCAAGCTTTAGCATCACCCTTTAATGAGAACGTAAATAATTTGAGAATATAATAATAGCAAATTTCTCATCATGAGCAAAAAGGGTGGCTATATCATTCAACTTAGTAAGATGTGCCACAGCAGTTTGAGTTTCATACCCATGGAAAGGATCAGATTCAACCAAAGTAATTAACTTTGTGTCGACAAAGAATTCATAATCCTTATCATCAATAAAGATAGGTGAAGTGGAAAACTTAGGATCACATTTCATTTTAGCATTCAAAGATTTTTCTTTATACTTGCATAATAATTTCTCTAGATCATCTCTATCCTTACAAGAAAGAATATCTCTAGTTGCCTCTTCACCCATAACATAACCTTCTGGTACCTTTGGCAATTCATATCTAGGAGGGCTAGTTCAAATAGGTGTTTCAAGATTTTTAGTTTCAAGCTCATCATCAGTTTCAACAATATCATGATGTCTTACTCTAGCAATTTGTTCATCAAGAAATTCACCTAGTGGCACATTATCATCAAGCAAGGTACTAGCATCATTCATAGCAGAAGTAGCATTATCTATAACTTGCGACATATCAGAATTGATAGCATATGGTCGGGTTGCAAGTTTACTTATAACAGAAGGTGAATCTAAAGCGGAGCTGGATGGCAGTTCCTTACCTCCCCTCGTCTTAGAGGGAAAATTCTTAGTCTTAGCATCCTTCAGATTCTTTATAATGATAAATTGATAATAATCCCAAGTGACTCAACAAATATAGCTATGCTCCCCGGCAACGGTGCCAGAAAAAGGTCTTGATAACCCACAACTATAGGGGATCGCAACTGTTTTCGAGGGTAGAGTATTCAACCCAAATTTATAGATTCTACATAAGGGGAGCCGAAGAATATTTTTAAGTATCAGCAGCTGAGTTGACAATTCAACCACACCTGGAGATTAATTATCTACAACAAAGTGATCAATAGCAAAGTAGTATGATAGTTTTGATAGTAGTAGCAGGAGCAATAGTAACGGTAACAGTGATAGCAGTAATTTTGTAGCAAGTGCAGTAGTAACGATAGCAGTAATAACTTAGCAATAACAATATAAGAGAAATTCATAGGCATGGATCGATGATTTGTTGGATGATATTCATCATGTGACAGTCATAACCTAGGGCGATACGGCACTAGCTCCAGTTCATAAATATAATGTAGGCATGTACTCCGTAAATAGGCATACGTGCTTATGGAAAGAACTACCATGATATCTTTTGTCCTAACCTCCCATGGAAACGGGGTCCTATTGGAAACTAAGGGATATTAGGGCCTCCTTTTAATAGAGAACCGTAACAAAGCATTAACACACGGTGAATACATGAACTCAAACTACGGTCATCACCAGGAGTGGTCCCGACTATTGTCACTTCGGGGTTGCCGGATCATAACACGTAGTAGGTGACTATAACTTGCAATATCAGATCTAGAATATGGATATAATGGTGATAACATAAACGGTTCAGATCTTAAATCATGGCACCCGGGTCCAAAGTGACAACCATTAAGCATGGAAAAGCCATAGCAACATCAATCTCAGAACATAGCGGATACTAGGGATCAAGCCCTAACAAAACTAACTAGATTACATGATGAATCCCATTCAACTCCTCACCGACCAGCGAGCCTATGAAGGAATTACTCACCCCCAGTAGGGAGCATCATGGAATTGGCGATGGAGAAGGATTGGTGATGACGAAGATCGAAGATCCCCCTCTCCAGAGCCCCAAACGGACTCTAGATCTGGCCTCCCAATAAAGAATAGGAGGTGACGGCGGCTGCATCTCGTGGAACGCGATAATTCTTTCTCCCTAATTTTTCTGGAAAAATAGAATTTTATAGTGCCGGTTTCAGGGTCTGCGGGGCCACCTGATGGGGACAACCCACATGGGCACTTGGGGCCGGGTGCGCCCTACTGGGTTGTTCCCACCCAGGTGCCCCCCCTCCGGTGGCTCTTGGCTCCAGAAATTCTCTTTTATTATATAAAAAATCCTCACAAAGTTTTGCTCCATTCCGAGAACTTCTATTTCTGCACAAAAAACTACGCCATGGTAGTTTTGCTGAAAACAGCGTCAGTCCGGGTTAGTTTCATTCAAATAATTCAAATTAGAGTCCAAAACAAGAGGAAAAGCATAAGGAAAAGTAGATAAGACGGAACGTATCATTTAGGTGGCCTGCGCCGAGTGAATCTCTAGAGGACATCGGATGAGAAGGCTAAACACCAACGACCCCAAGAGGTGACGTGAACGGGGCCGGCCCGCCAGACAGCGCTCAGCCGCTGGTTTTATCGATGCTGCATGGATGTACCCGAGCACAGACGCCGTGTCCAGTCTTCTCATGCAACAATCCTAAAGAAAGACAACCGGCGTGCGGCTCCCGTGGTGGCGAGGCACCGGGTCGCGCGCCCTGACTCATCCACTCTCGATTAGCTCATGCGAGAACAAGGCACCAAGGACCATGGGAGGTAATGTACATGGGAGCTGATCCATGACACAAAGCTCGGTCACTTGGGTTTAGCGACGCTACAGGGACAGACCTGAGCACAGATGCCGTGTCAGTCCTTAATCATGAGGCGGTCGTGGGCTTGTTTGTGAGGGCGCACGACATTCATGTTGGCGAGGCACCGGACATGCAGGTGATAATATAAAGCAACACATGTAAGGGTAAGGCCTATTCTGATACATGCGCAAAATGATACAGGCTGCAGGGGCTGGCCCTAACAGCTCGAGGATAATGTAGCCCGAGGGGCGCCGCCAATTGAACAAACCAAAAGGTCACCTAGCTCCATCCTTGAAGAAGTGTTGGGGCAGCTGAATATGCGCGCTAAAGAAGTCATTCCTCAAGAGCCATCTGGCTCCTGATCCTCAGGGGACTACGGAGGTACGGGAGGCTCGTGAGGGTCCAGCATCTCCTCCATCGGGATTGCCTGGCGCTTGGCCTCGTGAGCCGCCAAGACGCCCTGCATGTAGCACTGGTGTGTGGCAGCCATGTTCAGCAGGCTGAACGGCATGCGGAGATAGCTGCGGGGGCAGCCCCACTCCGTCTGACATGGGATGGCCAGAAGAGCTCCTAAGAAGCAGCCCTGTTGAGTCATGGTATGTTGACAGAGACGCGCAGCTTGCCACACTTGTTAGGGGTTGCAGCTGCACTGAGCGATGCGGGGCGACACTCGCCATGCATGGCTCATGCCTCTTGAAGCTCTTTGATTGCCTTGGTGATGAACTCATGAGCGCCTGGCGCCTCGCGTCATGTGCCCTGCTCACGGAAGCGCGCGTTCAAGCATGCCTCCACATGATGCCTAAATGCCTCCCTCGTGACGCTGGCCAGATCACAGGCCCTCCAGAGGAGAGCTCCTAAGCTCGTCCTAACAGGGGCGTCGGGCACGCCTTCCTATGCGAGAGAGGCTGGCGCCCCAGCGGTGGGCGCGGGGCTTGAGGCACGACCGTCGAATGCCCCAACGTCTCGAGGGCCCCTGAGGAGGACTGACTCTTCTTCTTGCGTACGGCCTCAAGTGAATGGATGTCACCCTCGCCGTCTGAGTTCTCGACCGTAGCGGCCTGGTAGGCGCGCTCGAGGGAGCACACCGCATCCTTCTTGTCGCAGGCGACTATGATGATGCCGCCGCTTCCTGGCATCTTGAGGACATTGTAGCCGTGGTGAGTCACCACCATAAACTTGGCAAGGGTCGAAAAGCCGAGGATGCCGTTGTACGGGAGGCGAATGTGGGTGACATCAAAGTCGATGAGCTCGGTGCGGTAGTTGGCGCGTTTGCCGAAGGTCACAGGGAGACGAATCTGCCCCAGGGGAACGGTGGAGCCGTCAGTCACCCATGAGAAAGTCTTGGTGGGGAGGAGATGGTCGTAGGGCACCTGGAGCCTTTCAAATGTCTCGAAAGAGAGGACGTTGAGTCCCGCACCACCGTCGATGAGTGTCTTGGTGATGATAATGTTGTTGATAGTAGGCGAGTAGAGCATTAGGAGCGCACCAGCGGTGGCCGAACACTTGAGCTGGTCCGCACAATCGAAGGTGATGGCATACTTGCACCACCTGAGGGGACGTGACGCCTCGAGCTTGGGGAGGGTTGCATACACCTCACGAGCAGACTGCTTGAACATGCGATGAGAGGCAGGGGCTAAGCGCCACCCAGGATGCAGGCAATGGCGCGAGCCTCTTGGAAGCCCCTAGCCCCATCTTCTTGGTGGTGGTCGACGTTCCTTCTTGGCGGCGGTGGTAGCGGAGGAAGGCCGGCGTTGCCCTGAGGACGATCCTCACAAGTTTGTTCCCCCCAGGGGCCGTCGCAAAGTTGGCCTTGCCGGCGGTCCTCACGGGGCTGATCGCGCCAGTCCTGGTGGGGATCGCGGTTGTCCCAGCAGCCTCCACCATGGCCTCCTCCGCGACCGTAGCCACAGTCGTTGCGCTCGGGACGGCGGCCAAGGCGCCCGCCGCGGATGGCCCTAAGCTCTTGGCAGTCGTTGGTGTTTGTGGCTATGGATGTTGTCGAAGACGCAAAAAGGGCGGCTTCCCTTGGAGGATTCGGGGTGATCACAGCCGCGCTTTATCTCAGGTTTGGCCGCGAGCACAGCAGGGCCCTTGCGCTTCGCATCCTTAGCCTTGGCCTTCTTGTCTTCAGGATCGACCTCGGGAGCTCCAGGAGGGAGAGGCGACCTTCGTCTGCCCTCACGCACCTGGTTGCCATGTTGAACATCTCCAGAGCTGAACACAGGTCTTCGTGTATGGCGAGCTCTTCCTTCATATTGACGTCCCGGACACCATCAATGAACGCCGAAATGATGGCCTCGTCCGACACCTTCGGGATCTTGAGGCGAATGTTGGTGAAGCGTTGTATGTACTTATGCAAGGTTTCGCCCGGCTGCTCCTTGATGCGTCGCAGGTCGCCTGCTGTGGGAGCGCGGTCACGAGTGTCCTGGAAGTTGGCGACGAAGCACTCGCACAGCTCATCCCAAGAGGAGATCGACCCCACCGGGAGGCTCAGGAGCCACGAGCGTGCGCCATCCTTCAGAGCCATGGGAAACCAGTTTGCCATGAACTTCTCGTCGCCGTTGGCTACCTCGATGCTCAGCTCATAGAGCTGGAGGAACTCAGCGGGGTTAGGAGTACCGTCATAGTGTCGAGGCAGATCCGGCTTGAACTTGTCGGGCCAGACGACGCGACGCAGCTCTGGGGTGAAAGCACGGCAACCTCCCGCACTCATAGGGGCCAGACGCAGCGGGGAGCCTGATCTTGACTCCCGCGCGCCACCGCCTCTGGCGGCATGCGCTCTTGACGTGCTAGAGCTGGAAGCGCACGCCCTGCCCCCTGGGGCCGCTGCACCACCTGGCAGCTTTCTTCATCGCGCGCCGGGATCCTGCACGGTGGGTCGCACTGGGGTGCCTCGCACCTTGGCTCAGGACCCACACCGTGCAGAGGAGGATGATGAGGCGCGTCGTGAGCCATGTCGCCCGCCAAGGGCGGTGATGTGGGATGATGCCGGAGCTTCACCGGCGGCGTTGACGAGCTCGATGATGCGGGCAAGCCATTCGTCGTAGAGGTCATTGGCGGGGCGATAACGCAAGAGTTCTTGCGCCATGAGCAACGCAGGCTGCGTGCCCGCCAGCCCGCGATGACCGTGAGAAGACAACGCCGTGGCCGGAGTGGGTGATGGAGTCATGATGCGGCCGTCGCGGCGCATGTATGGTGGCAGCGACGAATCCTAGTGCTCATGGGCTGCAGGTTCGGTGGCGGCATTAGCCACCGGGGAGGGAGAGTGGCGAGGGACGCGGTCGCCCATAGGTGTCGTCTGGGCGACGCGAGCGGCCCGACGCTCGACGCAGACACGACGGGCGTCGGCCATAGGAACAACAGAAAGGCGGTGGAATGAACGGTGGAAGAGAAGCTTCGACACGCCCTGATACGTCCATTTTGCATCATGATTTTATATCAATATTTATTGCATTATGGACTGTTATTTCACTTTATGTCACAATACATATGCCTAGTCTCTCTTATTTTACAAGGTTTACATAAGGAGGGAGAATGCCGGCAGCTGGAATTCTGGGCTGGAAAAGGAGCAAATATTAGAGACCTATTCTGCGCAACTCCAAAAGTCATGAAACTTCACGGGACATCTTAAAAGAAATAAAGAAAAATCCTCGCCAAAGATGAAGGCTAGGGGGGCCACACCCTTCTCACGAGGGTGGGGGGCGCCCCCCCCCCCTAGGGCGTGCCCCCCTACCTCGTGGGCCCCCTGGTGGCTCTCCGACGTCCATCTTCTCCTATATGAGGTCTTTCAATGAGAAAAAAATAAGGACAAACTTTTCGCGATGAGACTCCGCTGCCACGAGGCGGAACCAATCTAGAGCTCCAGCAGTGCTGTTCTGCCGGGGATACTTCCCTCCGGGAGGGGGAAATCATCACCATTGTCATCACCAATGCTCCTCTCATTGGGAGAGGGCAATCTCCATCAACATCTTCACCAGCACCATCTCATCTCCAAACCCTAGTTCATCTCTTGTATCCAATTCTTGTCTCAAAGTCCGGGATTGGTGCTAGTAGGTTGCTAGTAGTGTTGATTACTCCTTGTAGTTGATGCTAGTTGGTTTATTTGGTGGAAGATCATATGTTCAGATCTTATATGCATATTATTACCCCTCTGATTATGAACATGAATATGCTTTGTGAGTAATTATGTTCATTCCTGAGGACAAGGGAGAAGTCTTGCTATGAGTAGTCATGTGAATTTGGTATTCGTTTGATATTTTGATAAGATGTATGTTGTCTAGCCTCTAGTGGTGTTATGTGAATGTCGACTACATAACACTTCACCATTATTTGGGCCTATAGGAAGGTATTGGGAAGTAATAAGTAGATGATGGGTTGCTAGAGTGACAGAAGGTTAAACCCTAGTTTATGCGTTGCTTTGTAAGGGGCTGATTTGGATCCATATGTTTCATGCTATGGTTAGGTTTACCTTAATACTTTTGTTGTAGTTGCGGATGCTTGCAATAGAGGTTAATCATAAGTGGGATGCTTGTTCAAGTAAGAACAGCACCCAAGCATCGGTTCACCCACATATCAAATTATCAAAGTATCGAACGCGAATCATACGAACATGATGAAAACTAGCTTGACGATATTCCCATGTGTCCTCCGGAGCGATATTCCCGCACCGCCTCTTCACCCTATAAATCCCCAAATATTCCAGAAACCCTAGGGGAGTCGACAAAACACAATTCTAGTCGCCACAAGTTCCAGAACCACGAGATCCAATCTAGACACCATCACGGAGGGGTTTTGTAACACCCTCGATGCGACTATAGCTCCCACGTGTCGAGGCACGACTTAGAGACATAATCGCATTGAAGGAATATGTCGCAAGTAAGGTAATCTTTACACATCCCATGTAATATAATAATAAAGGGGAGATAACATAGTTGGCTTACACTCGCCACGTCAATCAAGGTACATAAATAACATTACATCATCCAAAACACTCATGGCCCGACTACGGCGCCAAAATAAAAGATAACCCAACATGCGACATGGTCCCGATCACCCCCAACTGGGCACCACTACTGATCATCAGGAAAGGAAACATAATAACGTTGAGAGTCCTCGTCGAACTCCCACTTGAGCTCGAGCGCGTCACCTGGAGCGGAATCATCAGGCCCTGCATCTGGTGTAATAGTAAACGGTGAGCCACAGGGACTCAGCAATCTCGCACCCTCGCGATCAAGACTATTAAAGCTTATAGGAAAGGCAAGGTAAATATAAGTGGAGCTACAGCAAGCGACTAGCATATATGGTGGCTATCCTGTTCGCAAAAGAGAGCGAGAAGAGGAGGCAAAGCCCGAGCGAGAAACTAGAGAACAACCTGCGCAAGCATTACTCCAACACCGTGTCCACTTCCCGGACTCCGCCGAGAAGAGGTCATCATGGTAACACACTCAGTTGATTCATTTTAATTAAGTTAAGGTTCAAGTTATCTACAACCGGACATTAACAAATTCCCATCTGCCCATAACCGCGGGCACGGCTTTCGAAAGTTCAAATCCCTGCAGGGGAGTCCCAACTTAGCCCCTGACAAGCTCTCACGGTCAACGAAGGAATAGACCTCCTCCCAAGATGTTCTGATCAGACTCGGTATCTCGGTTCTTGAAGACACTTCGACAGGTTAAAACAAGACCAGCAACACCGCCCGAATGTGCCGACAAATCCCAATAGGAGCTGCACATATCTCGTTCTCAGGGCACACTCGGATGAGCCAGACGTCGGGTAGGCCAGCCCAGAGTTGCCCCTGGTAGCCCCGGACATCGCTCGGTTGGACCAACACTCAGAGGAGCACTGGCCCGGGGGGGCTAAATAAGATGACCCTCGGGCTCCGGAAACCCAAGGGAAAAGAGGCTAGGTGGCAAATGGTAAAACCAAGGTTGGGCATTGCTGGAAAAGCTTTAATCAAGGCGAACTATCAAGGGGTTCCCATTATAACCCAACCGCGTAAGGAACGCAAAATCGGGGAACATAACACCGATATGACGGAAACTAGGGCGGCAAGAGTGGAACAAAACACTAGGCGAGAGGCCGAGCCTTCCACCCTTTACCAAGTATATAGATGCATTAAGATAACAAGATAATATAATGATATCCCAACAAGTAAATAAATGTACCAACAAGGAACGGCCTCCAATCTTCACCTGCAACTAGCAACGCTATAAGAGGGGCTGAGCAAAGCGGTAACATAGCCAATCAACGGTTTGCGTAGGACATGGTGGGTTAGAGGTTTGACATGGCAATTTGGGAGGCTTGAAAGCAAGTGGTAGGCATCATAGCATTGGCATAGCAAAAGAGCGAGCAAACTAGCATAGCAAAGATAGTAGTGATTTCGAGGATATGATCATCTTGCCTGCAAAGTTGTCAGAGTTGACTGGATCCTCGAAATCAAACTCAACGGGCTCCTCGTTAGCGAACTCGTCTCCCGGCTCTACCCAAACAAGACAAACAAGCAATAAGGACACAATCAACCACGTGCAAGGATCAACCAATATGATGCAAAGATGATATGCTATGCGGGATGCGATGCGGGATGCATATGCAAGATTTGACAAGGAATGCATGAACCTGGCCTCAACTTGGAAATCCAAGTGTGCCACTGGAAATATGAGATGAAATCGATTGAAAACGATATAAAGATCACCGGAATCGGAGTTACGGTTTGGAAATGGCAAGCAAAACAAATATGACACCGGTCTGCGATTTACAGCAAGTAGCCAACTAAATGCAATGAGATGAACATGATACCGCACCCAAACATGACAAAAAAATACATGGCAGGGTTGCACTCAAGATGCTTAACAAAAGTCTAGCACTGAGCTACGGCCAATTCATCCATTAACAGGTTCAAACAAGCATGGCAAAAATGCATATGGCAAACAGATCTCAGACTTAGTGAAATTAACACTTGTCTGGAATTTCAGATCAGGTAGCTCTCTTCGGAGCAACAAAACTACATGCTACAGGACCTGAACATGGCAAATTAAAGCATGGCATGGAGCTACTCAAAGAGATTAACAAAAGTCCCTTAGTGACCTTGAGCCAAAAGGGATTAGAAAATACAATTGCAAGCATGTGAACATGGCAAAAACATAATCAGTTCTCAGACTTAGTGAAAACTGGAGCATGCTGAGAACAGATATCAAGTCGGCATGTTTACGAGCTCGATGCACTCACTACGAAGCAAGTCATGACAAACTAAGCATACATCTATCAAGAACACACAAAATGCAAGCTAGACATGGCAAGAACAATAGCATAGCATGCATGGGTCAACTACAACATCCTCGGCAAAATTGCAAACAAGTTGACAATCTGCCCAGATTCACAAAGTAGCAAAAGTAGAGCTCGATTGACTGAATCTAGGGTGCTCCATAATTGCAAACAAAGACATGGATGGATAGAGCACTACAAGATTAACAAAACATCCTCAAAAGAGGCACGGATCACTAGGAAACAACATGAACATATGACAACATGAGATAAACAGCTCAAGGACTTAGTGGAATTGCTAAGTCCCTGAAATCAGAACTACCAAGTGCCTCACTTCGCAAGCTTGTGCTAGTCACCACACACATCACAAAAATACATGGGTTGCACCTCTGGAAAGATGACAAAACCCTTAACAAAACATATGCAGAGCTCATGGGCATATCATGCACACAATAATCATGGCAAAAATGACAAATATGCAAATGGAGTAGCAAATCTGACAATTATGTCAAGTAGCCCTCTACTAACAGCATTTTGGGCATCAAGATGAACTCAAATGAAAATGATGCAATGGAATGAAATGATGTACTCTCTGAGATGAACATTTTGATATGCTATATGCCCAAATCGGAGCTACGGATGCAAAGATACGATGCTATGAACATGAGCACATGGATCTGAAATCTCAGGACTTAGGGAAAAAACGGGGCCAACCCTAATATTTCCAAATCTGGATCAGGGCACGCGGATCGAGGTTCGACGCCGTCCTCGCCGGAGTTGAAGACGACGGCGGCCGGAGATGGTGGAGCTGCCGGGGACAGGGGAGGCGGTGGCCGGCGAGAAGCGGCGCGGCTGCCGGCGCCGTTGAACGCGGACGGCGGTGAGGCGAGGTTCGGCGGCCGGAGCGGGGCGGCTGCCGGCGCCGGTGAACGCGGACGGCGGCGAGGCGAGGTTCGGTGGCGCGCGCGGTGGATCGAGCAGCGGGGTAGGCGAGGAGGCGCGGGCGTGGATCGGAGGCGGCTTGGGCCGGGGGGCCCGGCTCCGGGCTCCCGCGGGCCGCGGTGGTGGGCGACGTGGTGGAGACAGGTGGCGGCGCCTTAGTGGCCGCGGGCGGCGGCGGCTTGTCCGACCGGATCGGACATGTCCGGCGCGGTGCGAGCGGATTTTTAGGGTTAGGGACGAGGGGGAGATCCGGATTCGGAGGAGGGGTCTATTTATAGGCATAGAGGGAGCTAGGAGAGTCCAAATGAGGTGCAGTTTTCGGCCACGCGATCGTGATCGAACGCTATAGATGATGGAGAAGGGTTTGGTGGGTTTTGGGCCAAATTGGAGGGGTGTTGGGCTGCAACACACACGAGGCCTTTTTAGTCCCTCGGTTAACCGTTGGAGTATCAAACGAAGTCCAAATGATACGAAACTTGACAGGCGGTCTACCGGTAGTAAACCAAGGCCTCTTGGCAAGTCTCGGTCCAATTCGGAAATGTTTAATCCCCACACACGAAAGAAAGCTAGAAATGACCACCGGAGGAGAACGAAGCGCCGGAATGCAAAACGGACAACGGGGAAAATGCTCGAATGCATGAGACAAACACGTATGCAAATGCAATGCACAAGATGACATGATATGAGATGCATGACAACGACAACAACACACGGAGACAAAAAACCGAACCCGAGAAAATAAAATAACTTAACGTCGAAAACGGCAAGAGTTGGAGTACAAATTGGGAAAGTCATATCCGGGGTGTTACAGGTTCATCATCCTCATTGGTGCCTCTCCGATGATGTGTGAGTAGTTCACCATAGACCTACGGGTTCATAGGCGGTAGCTAGATGGCTTCCTCTCTCTCTCCCTCTCTTGATTCTCGATACAATGGTCTATTGGAGATCTATTTGATGTAACTCTTTTTGCGGTGTGTTTGTTGGGATCCGATGAACTTTGAGTTTATGATCAAATCTATATCCATGAAAGTTATTTGAGTTTTTGATATCTTATATGCATGATTATTTATAGCCTCGTATTTCTTCTTCGAATATTTGGCTTAGTTAGGACGACTAGATCAATTTTTCTTGCCATGGGAAGAGGTGCTTTGTGATGGGTTTGATCATGCGGTGTTCTTTCCCAGTGACCAAAGGGGTAGCAAGACACACATGTATCATTAATATTAAGGATAACAAGATGGGGGCTATTCCTACATGAATAGATCTCATCTACATCATGTCATCATTCTTACTGCATTACTCCGTTTCTCCATGAACTTAATACACTAGATGCATGCTGGATAGCGATCGATGTGTGGAGCTATAGTAGTAGGTGCAGGCAGGAGTCCGTCTACTAATCTTGGACGTGATGCCTATATATTGATCATTGCCTGGATATCGTCATAAGTATTCGATTTTCTATCAATTACCCAATAGTAATTTGTGTACCCACCATGTGCTATTTCTTGAGAGAAGCCACTAGTGAAATCTACGGCCCCCAGGTCTATTCCTTATCATATTTGCTTTCCGATCTATTATTTGCTTTGAGATCTATTTTATTTGCATTTATTTTTAGATCTATTATTCCAAAAAAAACCCAAAATACTTTGCTGCACTTTTTATTTGCATATTTTATTTCGTTCTTATTTGAGATCTATTTATCCAATCTATCACAAATTTATCCCTCAACTTGACAATTTCTGGTGCCGTTACCCGAAAGAGGGATTGACAACCCCTCATACGCGTCGGGTTGCAAGTATTTGTTCTTTGTGTGCATGTACCGTTTACATAGTGTTGCTTGGTTCTCCTACTGGATTGATACCTTGGTTTCAAAACTAAGGGAAATACCTACCGTAGTTGAACTGCACCATCCCTTCCTCTTTGGGTAAATACTGACGCAGTTTCGAGCGACATCAAAAGGAATTTCTGGCGCCATTGCTGGGGGACATCATCAACATCTATCAGGTTCCTAATCACAAATCTCATCTCCTTGCAATTTACATTGTTTTCCATGTGCCTGTCGTTTTCATCTCCCCCACTTCTAAAACGTTTTTGCGAAAAGCACAAAAATATTTGCCTTCTTTTTGTTTGCCTTTTTCTTGTTAGATCTCTTCTTTACTTATGTTGCCATGTGTCTTCCATTTACTTGCATCTTTGCTTGCTAAAACTCTATTGATATGGATCCTCATCCACTTGCTAATCTTTTCAAAAGTTCCAATTATGATGAACCACTTTCTAGTAAATTGAGTTCACTAGATTTTCTTTATGAAGTTTTGATTGAGATTCGTGAATCTGAAAATATTGATGAAGTGTTAAACGAAGAAATTTATAAAGTGATTCATGATAGCTCCTTAAATGAAAAGCATGATTCCAATTATGCTATTACAAATTCTATTAATGTTAGTTGTGCTAATGATATCCAAAACCCCAAGCTTGGGGGTGTTAAGTTTGATATGTCCGCTACTTATAGCAATGATGATGATTGGGGTGATTCTTCTTATGATCTTGAAAATTTATTTAAGCCTCATGATGAATATGTTTGCGATAATGTTTAAAGTGGGTTTGGAAGATTTCCAACTTTAGGTAATAATGATCCCACTACTTTAGAGAATGATCAATATTATGAATTTTTTGATAAAATTAGGGTTGGAGAGGTCATGACTTTGTTTGATGATAATCCCACTATTTTGGAAGAGTGTCAACTTTGCATGCGTGTGGATCATGAAGAGAAAATTTTATATGATAGCTATATTGTTGAATTTGATTATGATCCTACATGTAATTATTATGAGAAAGCAAAATATGGTTGTAGAAATTTTCATGTCACTAAATTACCTCTTGTTATATTGTGATTGCTATTGTTTCTTTCTTCTTCCTTGCATATGCCAGTTTTTGTTTGTCTTGATAATTTGTTTGATTATAAAATGCCTATGCATAGGAAGTATGTTAGACTTAAAATTGTTTTTCACAAGCTACATGATGCTCTCTTCGTGTTTCAATTGCAATCTTTCATGTGAGCATCATTACAATTATTTATGCGTAGCTAGGGGCATAAAATGATAGCACTTGTTGGGAGGCAACCCAATGAATGAATTTTATTTTTACCCTTTTCTTTCTGTTCTTGAGTGTTCGCACAGTTATGATACTGTTATGATTGTGTTTTTTTATGTTTTAGTTAGTGTTTGTGCCAAGTAAAGCCTTTGGGCTCATGGTGGGTGATAGTTGATTTGATCTTGTTGAAAAACAGAAACTTTTGTGCAGAGTAAAATAATTTCATAAATCACAGGAGCGCCATAAAAATCTGAATTTTTGACACAATATTGATATACAAATTTCCTACATTTTCCTATTTTTCCAGAATTTTTGGAGCTGCAGAAGTATATGAAGTTTTCAAATTACTACAGATTGTTTTGTTTTTGACAGATTCTGTTTTCTTTGCATTGTGTGCTTATTTTGATGAATCTAGGGATTGTATCGGGGTATAAGCCATGGTAAAGTTATAATATAGTAGATGTAATGCAAAAATAAAATATGAATGGGTTTGCAATAGTACTTAGAGTGGTGATTTGCTTTGTTATACTAACGGATCTCACGAAGGTTTTGTTAAGTTTTGTGTGATTGAAGTTTTCAAGTTTTGGGTGAGATCACGATGGATGAAGGAATAAGGAGTGAAAATAGTCTAAGATTGGGGGTGCCCCATGGAACCCCAGCTTATTATTCAAAGAGAACCAAGCAACTAAGCTTGGGGATGCCCCGGAAGGCATCTCCTCTTTCTTCTAACGACCATCGGTATTTTACTTGGAGCTATATTTTTATTCGTCACATATCATGAGTTTTGCTTGGAGCGTCTTGTATTATATGAGTCTTTGCTTGTTTTGCTTTTTATTTTGTGTCATCTATCCTTGCTGGACACACCTATTTGAGAGAGCCAAAATTATGCTATGATTTGATAGAATTGCTCTATGTGCTTCACTTAAATTTTTTGAGCAATGGAATTGCTCTAGTGCTTCATTTATATCTTTTTAGCACGATGTGCTTTAATATTTTTGAAGAAATGCTCCCATGATTCACTTAGATTTATGAGAGTTAGTAATTTTTTAAAGAAATTCTCTCATACTTCACTTATACTATTTTGAGAGAAGAAAATTTGCATGCTCATGTTCTTCACTTAAATTTGTTCGAGCTTAACAAAAGCAACATATGAAATTAGTCCCAAACTGATAGATATTCAAGAGGGATATAATAAAAACTTTCGTAAAGATCATTGGACAAATTAAACTTGTTTCTTTGTAATAGTTTTGATATATGATGATAGTGATATGTGAGTTATGTTGGTGAGTAATTATGCTTTAGTAAGAATATTGGTGTTAAGGTTTGTGATTCCCTATGCAAGCATGAAATTCAATAGTTATGAAATGAAATTACATCCTACTTATGGTGCATTATTCGGTGTTAGTTATGCTTAATGCTCGCTTATGTGATTTTTCGTTTCTTGGTTGGTTGCTTCTCAATCTATTTGCTAGCCTCCACTTGTACTAAGTAGAAATACTACTTGTGCATCCAAAATCTTTAAACCCAGTTTTGCCATATGAGTCCACCATACCTACCTATATATGGTATTTCCATGTCGTTCTAAGAAAATTTGTATGTGCCACTTCTAATTTTCAAAATAAATTTCCTTTTTGTGTGCTCGTACCGCTCATGAAGCAGCGGGGGTGGCCAATATTTTCCATGCTAGATGTGTTATTCTCAAGATGGGTGTTTATTCACTTGTCATTGCACAAGAGTATGGCAGTAATAGGGATGCCCAGTCCCGAAATGAAAAAGAAATTTACTTTATGTTGTCTAATAATAAATTCCTTGGTAAGTGTTAGATTAAACCATGAACTAAAAGAAATTCCTTGGAAAGTGTTAAAGAAATTATGCTAGCCATGGATTGAGAAAGAATGGTGGAAAAAGGAATAAACTTTATTTTCTGTTTGGGAACCGCTTATGATATATCTAGCATGTAAAGTGTTGGGAATTACTCGGTCGTTTTCGTTGACGGGAAAAGTATGCCTCTCAAAAAAAGTATCTCCCATTTAAGCTTTCAGCTCTGGCACATCTACAAATCCCTACTTCCCTCTGCGAAGGGCCTTTATATTTAATTTATGCAAAAAATTGAGTCTCTATCTTCTCTTATAAAGCACCAACTAGGGAGCACTATGATCATACTTGAGCATTGGATGTAGCTAATATGCGAGTGTGTTTTGTGAATGGATCAATGATTGAGCATGATGGGCTAATGATGACCCACAAGTATAGGGGATCAATTGTAGCTCTTTTCGATAAGTAAGAGTGTCCAGCGCAATGAGGAGCAGAAGGAAATGACAAGTGGTTTTCAGCAAGGTAATGTCTGCGAGTGCTGAAATTGCAAGTAGCAGAGTTGTTTGATAGAAAGATAATTTGTAACGAGCAAGTAACGATAATACTAGCAAAAGTGCAGCAAGGTAGCCCAATCCTTTTGAGGCAAAGGACATGCCAAAATGATTTCTTATGATAGGCAAAGTGTTCTTGAGGGTACACGGTATTTACATCTAGTCACTTTCACCATGTTGGTTTGATTTGTGTTTGCTACTGTGATAATTTGATATGTGGGTGGACCGGTGCTTAGGTGTTGTTCTTACTTGAACAAACCTCCTATGATTAACCCTCCCACAAGCATCCGCAACTACAAGAAAAGTATTAAGAATAAATTCTAACCATAGCATTAAACTTTTGGATCCAATTGGTCCCTAACGGAATAGTGCATAAACTGGGGTTTAAGTTTTTGTCACTCTCGCAACCCATCATCTAATTGCTACTCCACAATTCATTCCATTAGGCACAAATATGGTGAAGTGTCATGTAGTCAACGTTCACATGACACCACTAAGGGAATCATAGCATACATACTATCAAAATATCGAACACATATCAAGTTCACATGATTACTTGCAACATGATTTCTCACGTGACCTCAAGAACAAAAGTAACTACTCACAAATGATAATCATGCTCAAGATCAGAGGGGTATTAAATAGCATATTGGATCTGAACATATAATCTTCCACCAAATAAACCATATAGTAATCAACTACAAGATGTAATCAACACTGCTAGTCACCCACAAGCACCAATCTATAGTTCTGATAACAAGATTGAACACAAGAGATGAACTAGGGTTTGAGATAAGATGGTGTTGTTGAAGATGTTGATGGAGATTGCCCTCCCCAAATTGGAGAGTTGTTGGTGATGATGGTGACAATGATTTCCCCCTCCAGGAGGGAAATTCCCCTGGCGGAATCACTCCGCCGAAGGAAAAAAGTGCTCCTGCCCTTCCGCCTCGAGACGGCGGCGCTCTGTCCCAAAAGTCTTCTCCTTATTCTTTTCTAGGTCAAAATGACTTATATACCAGAAGATGGGCACCGGAGGTGGGCCTAGGTGCGCACAACCCACCAGGGCGTGTCTGGGCCCCCTGGCGCGCCCAGGTGGGTTGTGCTCACCTGGTGGGACCCCTCTGGTACTTATTTTCTCCCATATTCTTCATATATTCCATCAAAATTCTCCGTGAAGTTTCAGCTTGTTTGGAATTGTGCAGAATAGGTAACCTGATGTAGCTTTTCCAGGTCCAGATTTCCAGCTGCCGGAATTCTGCCTCTTTGTGTATACCTTGCATATTATTAGAGAAAAGGCATTAGAATTACTCCAAAAAGCATCATTGTGGATAAAAACATCATAAATAACATTAGGAAAACATGATGCAAAATGGACGCATCAACTCCCCCAAGCTTAGACCTCGCTTTTCCTCAAGCGAAAACCGAAATCAAAAAACATGTCCACATGCTTAGAGAGAGAGGTGTCGATAAAAACAAAATACGGACATAGAAGCATCATGTTCATTATTATAACAGCAACAAACCTAAACATAAGACTTTTATCATAGACTTCTCATGAATAAGTGATAATTCATCACACTAATGAAGTATAAAGCAAAAACTTTATTGGAACCAACAAACTATGTTCTCAGTCAACTTTGCAACTACAATTCATCATCTTTTCAGGAAGGGTCACGTGTCGGAGCCTTTAGGCAAGTCCACATACTCAACCATCATATAGTCTTCCATGATTGCTAACACTCACCGCATACACATGAGCAAAACGTTTCAACCGGACACATAGAAAGATAGGGGCTTGTAGTTTCGCCTCCCAAGGTATTCACCTAACTACAAAAAAAAGACACATACGTGACATTTTGGGCCGAACAAAAAAAATATGTCATGCTTATGACACTTCTATGACGATAATTGTGACAAAACCCGGTATCATCATAGATGTGGTGGGCTCCTACTTCTATGACAAAATCATGACAGAAAATGGGCTTTTCATCCTGGGCAGGCCGGAGACGCAGCTGCATGACATTCTTTGGGCCGTCCATGACGGAAAAAACCGTGGTAGAAGCGAGGGCGGGGAAAATATCGAGGAGTTCCTGGTTACGGTGGGTGGTCTGGGCCGAGTGATGCATGGAGGTTTGCGTGTTTCTCTCATACACGTATGCACGTGTGTGCGAGGCGTTGCGCTCTAACTGAACCCGAGCGATGCGTTCGCCTACTGAACCCGAGCGATTGCACTGCAGGCTACGCGTTACTGAACCCGAGCGATCGGCCCCTGGCTGATAACTGAACCCGATCGAGCGATTCCTTCACTACTGCTGCTAACTGAAGCCGATCGAACCTGCTGTCTCTTGATGAATAGTGAGTGTTGCTGGGTGCTTGGATGAACAGTTCCCGGTGGGGGGTTGGATGAACAGGACCCTGTGGTAGAGGCTGTTGCCGCTGGATGAACAGGACCCCGACCGAGCCGGTTGGGGGTGGATGAACAGGACCCCATGGAGGGCTAGATGAACAGGACCCCGTGGAGGCTTGGTTGAACAGTAGCCGGTGGAGGGCTGGATGAACAGTAGCCCTTGGAGGGGTGGTTGAATAGGACCCTGTGGAGAGGGCTGGTTGAACAGTAGCCGGTGGAGGAGCGGTGGAGGCTGGATGAACAGGAGCCCGTGGATTAACAGTAGCCCATGGAGGCTAGAGGAGGTCGACGGTGGAGATGAACAGTAGCCCGTGGAGTCCTGTTTTGCGGTACGCCACACCCCTCCCGATGAACAAGACCCCTGTTTTGACCGTAGCGCTCCAACACAAGTCTGTTTCCTCCGTTTTGCAGTACACCACACCCCTCCCGATCAACAGGACCCTGTTTCGACTGTAGAGGTCCAAGAGAAGTCTGTTTCCTCTGTTTTGCGGTATGCCAGACCCCTACCGATGAACAGGATCCCATTTCGACCGTGGCCTGTCGAACACAAGGTCGTTTCCTCCGTTCAGTGGTACGCTAGGCCTCGTTTTGATCGGCTGTTCCGTCCAAGCCGGTTGGCTCCTGATGAATATGACGCAGTTTCTCCATTACGACCCAACCATGTGCAAGAGCCCTGGTCGTATGTATGCATGAGTAGGCGTTCGAGACACAGCACGTATGTATGTACGTGGCCGTATTTACTTTATTGCACCCTGGTTGTACGTATGTGTACACGATATTAACGGGACTGCATGACATGCTACGTGCGTGCCTTTATTACGACACGTGTGCGCCTATACTATGACACGTGCCCTTCCTCACTCAGCCACGGTTCATCGCTGCAGCCTGTAGACAGACCAATCGTATGTACGTACACGTTCATGACCAGAATGACAACGCTACGTCTGCTTCGACCAGGTGGGTCCTGACTGTCAGGGAGTATAAGGAGGCACTTCCTTGCCTGCGAAGATGTAGCTGGTCGGTCCCAGCAGTCAGGGGGGCGTTTTTTCGCGAAATACGGTGGCCCGTCCGGTGGGTCCCTGCAGTCAGGTGGAGGAATCATTATTTTCCACGTAATAAGGAGGCACTTCCTTGCTGCAGCCATGGACCCAGCTGTCAGCCTCTCCACATATAGTACTCTTCCGATGGAAGTCATTCCTTGACCATGTTGACCACGCCGCGATGAGAGCACCAGGGTGGTGGATGACGGCGAGGCCTAGGAAGGGGATGATGCGGAGCCGGGGAAGACGCCGCAGTGGATTCCCACGCGGAGAGGAGTATGAGGGTTCACTGGTTCCACTGTGGTGTGAGGCTGCCGTCGCCGCAGAATAACAGGGGGTGTGGGTGAGTAGAGGGAAGGCCTGGCCAGCGGTGGGAGTAGTAGGGGGCGGTGAGGCCTCCGTGAAAGCACAGCCGGCCACAGGAGGCAGGAGCACGCGGCACGACCGACGCTGGTTTGGGCGGCTGGAGCAAGAAGACCAGAGGTTGAAGAAGCACAGCGGCCGTTGGATGGACATCGTATGGTCACTGGAGCTAGAATCGTTCATATTAACTAAGTTGACAAAGCCCTCCATCCTCGTCAACTTAATAGGCCCACAAGTCAGCCTCCCACTATGGTGGGTCCTAGCTAGCAGGAGGAGAATTCATTTTTTGTGCGTAATAAGGAGGCACTTCCTTGCGTGCGATGATATAGCTGGTGGGTCTGAGCTGTTAGTGGGGGAACATTTTTTCACAAAATACAAAGGCCCTTCCAGTGGGTCCCAGCTGTCAGGTGGAGGAATCATTATTTTGCGTGTAATAAGGAGGCATTTCCTTGTGTGCGGTCGTGGACCCAGCTGCCAGCCTCTCCACATAAAGTCCACTTTCGATGGATGTCGTTCGTTGACCATGTTGACCACGCCACGCCGAGAGCACCAGGGCGATGGACGACGGCGACGCCTAGGAAGGGAACGACACGGATCCGGGGAAGACTCGGAAGTGGTTGCCCATGCGATGGGGAGTACGAGGGTTTATTGGTTCGGCTACCGTCGCCGGAAAATAACAGGAGGTGCAGGTGAGTAGAGGAATGGCTTAGCCAATGATGGAGTAGGGTCGGGCGGTGTAGCCTGGGCAGCAGCATAGCCGGCCACGGGAGGCGGGAGTAGGTAGTCCCACCGGTGTTGGTTTGGGCAGCTGGAGCAAGAAGATCAAATATTGAAGAAGCAGCAAGGCCGTTGGATTAACATCCAACGGTCAATGCTGCTAGAATCGTTTGTGGACTAAGTTGACAAAGCCTTTCGTACACGTCAACCTAGTAGACCCACAAGTCAGCCTCCAAATCTGTCCCAAATAGCATACAACCCGAAATTTCTAGCTAGATTAAAATTAATTTAAAAACTAAACATACCTTAATTTAAATCCAATGAAATTTTACCCGCGAAATTTAAAATATCAAAATCCGAAATAAAAAGTATTTTGGAACTAATTGCCTGTTTGCTGTATTTTTTTCATTTTACAGCCCATTTATTATTACTTATAGCCCATTTCTTATTACTTATAGCCATTTTCTGGGCAAGCCCGAATGCATCCCTCCTCGTCTTGAAAGATTTCTGGCCCAGTAGGGCGTAGAAAAGCAAGTGGGCCTACGTTGGTTATTCTGCAAAAAACAAAATAGCTGGGCTAGCCATTTTCAGAAAGGAAAAAAACAAACTGGGCTGGTCATGTGGTAAACATATGAAATAAAAGCCTGGGCTAGACGGTCCACAGCTCCCACACAACCCAGTTGATACCCTTCTCCGTCCTAAAAAAACAAATTACTACGCGCGCTGCTGGGTCCCTACTGTCATCCTCACCATGTACAGTCATCTCCTTATTCCCCTTGGTTGTTGACCATGTTGACAACACCGGATGGCAGTGCCGCGGCGAGCGAACCAAGGCGGAGGACGATGGTGAGGCCTCAGATGGGAACGAACAAGAGCCGGGGAAGATGCGCAGAGTTTTAGGGTGCAATGTGGCCATGATGCATGCATGGCAGCACAGCCAGCCATGGGAAGCGGGAGCAGGCGGTCCTGCCGGCGCTGGTTTGGCTTTGGTGGCTGGAGGAAGAAGAGACTGAAGAAACACGACATATGTTGAATGTCAATCCAATGGTCAAGGTTGGCACAATAATTTGTTGACTAAGCCGACACCAAGTAGCATACTTTTTTATATATAGGAAGAAAAGAAAATTTGGGTTCATTCGCTTGATAACATTCTGAAACTACGATCGTTCGATCTTGCGTCGCTACTAAAACTGCGAGGAAAATGCGTTTGTCTGTCGTGCTCCTCCCAGGGAACGTTCGCCACATAAGTGACTAGCACCCTTGGTTTTCAACCAAGAGGTCTTGGTTACGAGTCCCAGGAACTCTCGATTTTGTCCTCCTTCCTTCCTCGCAAAAAAAGAAAGAAAATCAAAGACTTGAGAAGGCGTATAGAACAAGCTAGTGTACCAGTAAAGAGACATTGCTGAGTTTTAGAAAAAAGAGAGATGTGCTCCTGTAGCTGGTTCGAATCCAAACCTAGACTATGACTATATATGGTGCTATGCTACTCTGCAAGTAATGAAACTGACATATCCTGTGTTCACTTCTCCTCTTCTCTACTTACTCGGCCTAGCATCAGAAGCTCTAGTCGCAGCCATGTCCACTGGCTGCTCGTCCACCTGCTCTTCAGCACGCAACAACCAGATATGCGCCAAGTCGCCACCCGTATCATCGCCTGTGGGTCTCATCACACCCTCGCTGGCACACGCACCACAGACGGTTGCTCATCGCAACCCGCTGCCGTTGGTGTGGTGCCACTGCTGCAAATCACGCAGAGTCATCTGTCGCGTCTCAACCACAATCCTCAACCCTGGTCGAGTCTTCTACAAATGCCCGAATCATGGGGTAATAATATGTTTAAGTGTTGTTCTGCTGCTTTCAGTTGCTGATTTTTTTAACAGTTTGGTTGATAATCTTCTAGTTTGATTTTTGCAGAAAAGGGAAGATTCGTGTGATTTGTATTTCTGGGAAGTTGCCGAGTGGGGGAATGAAACTACGCTGATTATTTGGTTAGCCAAGGAATCCCAATACCAGCAGGTTGCGGTGTTGGACAAGTAACTGAAGGAACGACGAAAGAGGAAGATGCAGAGCAGAAGGTTAAAGATGCAGTTCCTCTGATCATGGCCAAGCAACAGCTACTGGACGGCCTTGACAGCAATGAGGAGATGAAAGAGATTGTGAAGATAATGGGCAAAATCGATGTGCTCTGTAGGATGATTGTCTCTTTATTTGTAGTGTATGTAGCACTCGTGATGTATTCAGTGGCTATGACATGAGCACTTTGCTGAAACTAGTAATGAATGAAACTTGTTTAGCAGGCTGGGCATAGTGTTGTGAACATCTAATGATTTCTATTAATGGAAATCAGGGGGTATCCCCTTTTACTCATAAATAAATAAATAGCAGAGGCCCTTTTGCTAATAAATAAATAAATTAGCAGAGGCCCTGTCGGGTCAGCTTTGTTCCCATTCAAAGACGTCAAGCAAATTGCAGTCCAACAGCAAACTATATCATCAAATTCAAGTTTCACAATCAAATGTCATCATGTTTTAGTCGTCATACAATCACCAAACACAAATCAACATATATAGCAAGTGATGTTCTCACAGCAAAATACTAAACAACATGCTCATCAAGTTTCAGTCGTCATAGCAAACACAATTTCACATAGTAGATAAAAAAACATCTTCTGACAGGAAAATGCGACAAAAGCAACCTAATCATCATCCGCAACAGCAGCGTCAACATCTTCGCCATGTGTATCACTCTGAATCGTAATTCCCCATAGTGTCGTCTTCTTCTTCATCATCCTCAATGTCCTCGAACGTTGGCTTCTTCTTCATGAACTCTTGTATGTCCATAGCACGACAGGCAATCTTTTCGCCAGCGTCATTGTCCTGATGGTTCTCGAAGATATTAGGAACATCTTTGGAATCTTGTACATCAGGAGCAGTGTCAGCATCATCTTGTTGTGTAACTTCATTAAACGAATTCCTCTGCTCAAACCTTTGCAATACTCTCCAGTCATCGCTACGTGCAAATGTGTCTTCCAAGAAAAATGTCTGTGTTGCTTGATTTGCCAAAATAAAAGGCTCGTTGGTCTGGTATGCCACCTTGACATTGATAGATTTGAAATAATCATCAGCTCTGTGTTTTGCATTCCTAGAAAACATTTTATACCAACAACAGCACAATAGAACCACACACTGATGAACCTCGAAACTAGAGATATACTACAACTGAACAATGTCTGTAGTGTTAGCATACATTTCAGTTGTCTCTCTACCGTACGTATTCATGCTCATGATGGCACTGTTTTGTGTCTTCCTGCCTTCGTCGCGTGCAAGGGTGTTCTAGTGCACATCTCCAACAATGCAAGGTTCATAATGTCTTACCCGAGTATCAGGACCCATTGCTAGTGCGTAAAGGGCATCATCAACTGCATGCCATCCTCCTGCATCTTCTTAACCTATGGTTAGAAAATAGACAAGCTGGTCATCTTATGTACTCAATATATTTTAAAAACTGACAGTGCAATTCAAAAGCTTACATGGCTCTTGAACCATTTTGCAAATCCTGCCATAACCAGTTTGTCAATGTTTCTTGGATTTTGCGGCAGTAACTCCTATTTGTAGATGCTGCACAACATAGTGATCGCGTCAAACATCTAAATATATAAGAATGTGCTAGAAGTTTAGTAGATTACGATGTATATGATGCAGTACTTAGCACTTACTTGATATAAGGTAGTATCTCAGGATAGTTATTCAACACATGCCAAACCATTTTGTCCAAATCTTTAGGTTTGTCGTCTTGTCGACTCTTCCCTATAACTCGAACAGAACAATCGATAACATTGAGCCCGGGATTGTCTTCACCCACCTCTTTGCTAAGCTGGTCAGCTGTTTCAATGTATTTTGAGCAGAATGTCAACGCTTATGTAGCAATGTAGGCCTCTGCAATGGAACCCTCGGGTCTAGCTCTGTTCCCAACATGGCCCTTGAAAGTGCCTAGCCTCCTTACAATAGGGTACATCCAGCCATACTATACTAGACCTCTAAGTAGTGCCTCATTAGGTAGATGAATAGCCAAATTCACCATCACATCAAAGAAGGCTGGAGGATATATCTTCTTAAGGTTGCAAGGATAGCTGGTATCTTGTCTCTAAGACGCTCCAAAGATCTATCATGATATTTCTACTACAGAGTTCCCTGAAGAATTGTCCCAACTCTGCAACCGCTCTGTAAAATTTAGGGCAGCCCAATCCTCTAAGGATAACAGGTAAAACCCTTTGAAGTAGGATGTGACAGTCATGAGTTTTCAACCCTTGTACCTTGTTTCCATCTGCACTGACTCTCCTTTCAGGGTTGGAAGCAAATTCATGAGGGAATCTCACACGTGACAGGACCTTGCGGAATTCTTTTATTTTTACCTTGTCCAAGACGTACACAACTAGTGCCATATCCCGTGGTTTACCTTCATCTTGCACCTGCAAATCATGTCTGATACCTAGGTGTGTCAAATCAATCCTAGATTTTAAGGTATCTTTCGTCTTGCCTTCAATATTAAGAAGTGTGACGATAATGCCATCACATATATTTTTCTCGATGTGCATCACATCAAGATTATGCCACATATCCAAATCTTTCCAATACTCCAAGTCCCACAAAGTGGACCTGCGGGTAAACAATAATCTCTCTTCGGCCTTGCCATGCTTCCTTTTCTCGCTACCATTATCAGGATGGTTTCCTGGTGTCATAAGCATGACCTTCTCTAATTCCACTTGCAAATCATCGGCGGAGAGCCCCTTTGGCGCATCACGGTTTTCATGCTTTGCATTGAACACATATCTTCGGTATTTTGTAGGACGCGGCTTGTCCTTGGCAAGGAAACGATAGTGTCCAATGTAACAGATCTTGCTAAGTATTGCGTATGAAAGCGGATTCCTGTCACAGCGAACACATGCATTGTAACAATGTATCGTTCGCCTTGACATAGTGCCCAAAGCCGGATAATCATGGATGCAGCAAATTATAACAACACGCAGAAAGAAATCAGTTGGTGGGCTGCTATATAGGTCTCGAGTGAGAACACCCCTCCATAGCTGTTGAAGTTCCTCCACAAGAGGCTCCATGAATAAATCAAAATCCTTACCAGGACCTTTTGGACTTGTGATGAGCAAGGCCATCATGTAGTTTGATTATTTGGTGCAGACATTTGGAGGCATGTTGTAAGGGATAACAAGCACTGGCCACATGCTATATGTGGCGCTCTGGTGGCCAAATGGGTTAAATCCATCTGAAGCTAAGCCAAGTCTAATGTTTCTCGGGTCAACAACAAACTTTTTGTGTATCTGATTGAAGCTTTTCCAGTCACTACCATGAGATGGATGGCTCATTACATTCTGATCTTTATACTCCTGGTTCCTAGAATGCCATAGTACATCCTCTCTTGTTTCAGCATCATGAAACAACCTCTGAAATATTGGTATAATTGGAAAATTTCTCAAAACATTATGAGGAATCCTCTTCATAGCATCGCCATCTTTCCATCTTGATAATTTGCATTTCAGGCATTCACTTAAGTAGGCATAATCCTTCCGGAACAGGACACAATTATTCTTACAAACATGGATCATATCATATCCAATTCCAACCGCACGAAGGAAATTCTTCATTTTACTGTAGGTGTGTGGCAGCTCAGACGCATCTGGGAAAGATTTGCGGAAAGCAGCCAACATCACATTGAATGATTTGTTGGTCATCCACTCAGATGTCTTCACCTGAAGAAAGGTGACCATATCTGAGAATACTGACAGCTTATTTCCTAGGGTGACAGCCACGTTGCATTGTTCCAACATGCGGGCCCACCATTTCTCTTCTGCAAGTGAAAGTTCACGAAATGCACGAGCATTTCATAGCATTGTTTCAATGTTGGTCAAACTCACTGGCTCTGCCACCACCAACTCCTCCTCCTCTTCCACTTGAGCATCAGG
Source organism: Triticum urartu (assembly GCF_056163025.1). NCBI lineage: Eukaryota > Viridiplantae > Streptophyta > Magnoliopsida > Poales > Poaceae > Triticum > Triticum urartu. Next base: position 354,191,321 of record NC_141876.1, on the reverse strand, counting down.
AAGATCAAGATGGTGATCTGCTACTTCCGATGATTTTGCACAGTTGACTGGGGTCTTGTAACTGAATTCATACAACTGCTACACGAGCAGAGCACATCTGATTTCGGACCACCTTACTCAGCTCTAATAAAGTTCATGAAGTTTTCAACCACCAGGCTCTCAGGTCCTAGATGATCATGCTCACCACTCTAGTCGGATGTCTAGCTTGTATTGCTTCCAATTTGGTTAAATTGCATCTGCTTAGCTTACACATTATACCTTTGAATATGACATATGCCTTCATGTTTTGGTACATACTAGTACATCTATCTATTAACCATGTTCTTACATCAAACTAATATTCTTGTGTATCCCTCAATAATCACTTATGATGAGGAAGTCAGGCCAGTGGACTACTATGAGTAAAGATCCTCATTTAAATAATGCAGTGTCTGCCTCCCCACATGATTCTCAAGAAACAACAAGGCTAGATGAAGATAGTGAATGTAGCTCTGTAGTTGATTACCGCATTTCCCCTACACGAGCATCATAGGTGCTTGCTCTAACTTGGCAGCGTGATATGTGGTTGCATGTTGCATATGGTGTCTCGATTGTAATTCTTCGAATCTGGTTAAATTGCATGTGCTATTCTGCCTAGTTTATACATTATACCTATTAATGTGACACGCCTTCCTGTTTTTAGTTCATAGTACATCTGTCTATTAAGCATGTCCTTACATAAAACTATTGTTTTTTTGTATCCCGCGTCAATCAATATGACAAGACACCTTTAGTATATGCAATGCGATATTAGTTGCATCTTTCATATGATTTATAGCATGCGTTGCTTCTAATTTGTTGAAATGCCATTTATGATGGGACGCTTTTATCTTGGCACAGTCATATTGGTTGCATCTTTCATGTGGTGTCTAGCATGCATTACTTCTTATTTGTTGAAATGGATTCTGCTTAGTTTACACAAACGGTTGTGAATATGCCATGTCATCCTGTTTTTCATACATATTCTATCCTGGTATCATGTGTTTGCCTTACATCAAAGTAGTGATTGTCAGTGTCATGCATGAATGAGTTCTAAAGAGTGAATTGTATTGCTTTTTCTTGTCGGTTTTACTTGAAAATTCAAAATCAATAAAGCGGAAGGAAGTCAGCAAGGCAGCGGATAAAGGTGCTCCTTCCAAACATAGGGCCTCTACAGATTGTACTCCTCCAACCCCCAAGATGATTTGCAAGACAACACATGCATAGACACTCAACGTAGCTGTGTTGATGATGAGCATGTCTCCCCTAGTGAACCATCAAAGGCGCTCCCTCTAACTTGGCACTGTTATATGTGGTTGCATGTTATGTATGATGTCTAGCTTGTATTGCTTCTAATTTTGTTGAATTCCATATGCTTACTTTACACATTATACTTGTGAATAAGACACGTGTTCCTGTTTCTAGAACATACAATATTTGTCCATCACACCATGTTCTTACAGCAAAGTACTACTGTTGTGTAACCTGCAACAATCACTTATCATAAGACTTGGGAGTGTGATATAGGTTACATCTCGCATTCTTTTCTAGCTTGTACTACTTCTAATTTGTTGAAATGGAACTTATGACGAGATAGTTTTAACTTGGTAGTGATATTCGTTGCATCTTTCACATGCTGTCTAGCTTTCATTGCTTCTAATTTGTTGAAATGCCTTCTCCTTAGTTTACAAATTATAAGCTGTGAATATGCAATGCTGTGAATATGCAATGGCACTAATGATGAGAGACCTTTAACTTGGTAGTGTGATTTTGTTTGCATCTTGCATATGATTTATTTCTTGTACTGCTTCACATTTGTTTAAATGCCAGTTATGATGAGACACTGTTAACTTACCAGAGCGATATTTGTAGCATCTTTCATATGGTGTCTACCTTCCATTGCATTTCTTCTAATTTAGTGAAATGCCTGTTGCTTAGTTTACACATCATAGTTCTGGTTATCTCATGTCGTCCTGTTTTTCGTACATATTACATCCTCCTATCATGTGGTTGTCTAACATCAAAGTTCATTTCGTCTATATCCCGCATCAATTTGTTATGAAGACCTAAATTGTTTTTCCTTTTTATTATTGGCTAGACTTAACATGGCACAGAGAAAGACGAAGGAACACAGAATGACAGGGGATGGTGTTAGTACTAAGGACACATGGAAAGGGAAGCAGAAGAATCCTGCAGATTCTGCTGGTACTGATGGTGAATAGAAGGTCAAAGTCTAGCGGGAAATTGTACAAACGGGGTATCCCGTACTACACGAGCTGCAGAATAAGCCAAACAGAAACCAATCACTGCCACCAAACAAGCAGAGAGAACCCTAGTTGTTGCAACACCTTCCAAAGTACCACCAGCTGCACGAGTTACTCATTTGTCAACTCAGCTAGCAGCACGTTCCGAAGCTCCCTTGCCACCTGACACTACTTCCTAAGCACTCTTAACACAAGACGAGTTGGCAAGATCAAATGAACTTTGTGAGCTTCAAGAGCTAGAAGGTAGTTGCTGGAGTCAAGTTACAGTTGCATGCTTCTTTATATGTAGTCTCACAGTTTGATGTACACTAACACTTCCTATGTTCGTTGTTGTACTAGCACCTAGGCGCAAGAGGAAACAAACATCAAGGATAATGCTCGATAGGTTAACTAAATCTAGAGGAGGAAGAATGGAGATCCGTTTTGAGGCAGGTTTAAAAAGGCCACGTGATGCTACAGAGTCAGCCAAGTTAGTATCAGTGGTAGCAGCTGCTGTTAGGTATCATGTACGTATCCTCCCAACATGGATTCGGTACAGGAATGACAAAGACGAAGCCCAGTTCAACACCTACCTCGGCCATTTATCTATAAGTATGGTTATGTATGGATTAGTAATATCGTCTTGCTTTGTCACATACCTTCTAGGTTGCTGATAATGAGACTCTCATAATTTTCAATAGATGAGGTTCAAGTTGGATAGCCAAGATGATGCAACCAGACAAGCTTGCACCCATGTTTTCAAGTCTACGCTGCGACAGTATCGATATAACTTGAGGAAAACTCAATTTGAAGGCAAAGCTAACAGTGAACTTGCCCAAACATCTCAAGTGGAAAATATATCGGAGGAGAGGCCTCGTTAAACACTGGTCTAATCCAAAGTATCAGGTACATTATATATGTGTCATCAGATCACATGTTGAAGTCCTATTTACACATGTGCCTCACAAATCTATCTTCTTGTAGGTGAACTATTGAAATAACAAGGCCAACCGTACGAAAGTGAAATTCCAATAGACGACGGGATCTCGTAGCTATATTGCACGATGTGAGGCTCTTGTAATTAGCTGTTGTTTCACTCTTTTCGTTGTACCATATTATCATATATATATTGACTTGTTCCAAATGCAGAGGAAAGCCCACAAGGACCAAAAAGTACTTGAACCAAATGTTGTGAAATCTTCAAGGACTGTCACACCAGCAAGATGAAGGGCATGACTACACCAGTCAAAGCCACTGTTGTAAGTCCTTAATCCTCATGCCTTTTAATTACTACTTACTTTGACTTGTGCATTGAACTGCACGGTTTGTAGCCAATGTCTATTACTCTTTTCAATTTTATACACAATTTTCTTAGCGTATCATTGCACCTTACAAGGTTTAAAAGAGAGGAGTGGTGTTCCTTTGATCTTGATCTATAATCTAGTTCCGTGCTGGACTTGCCCACACAAAGTTACAATTGCATGTTTGTTTGTTCTCAGTTGTTTTTTGATATGAATGATGTCATACTATGCTTACCGTATAATAAACTTTGTCACTTTATCCTTAGCTGTCAATACAATATGAAGAAATAGACAATATATTAGCCATGGTACATGGTCATATGTTTGGAACCTGGTTTTATTATGTACTTTGCAGTAAAATACAATTAATATTTTACATGGGTTCACCAGAATAAGTTATGTATATAGACCGAAGCTATTTTGTTTGGTTTTGTTGCCTCCTTGATATCTTCTGTTCTGGTACTACTAATGTAAAAACTCAACTTTTCAGAAAGCTATGGAAAAAATGGTGGAACCTCCACCTTCTGAAGGTGACGAGGCAACTATAACCGCAATGTCACCTCTTGCTGCAGTGGGTCAATATATGTCCACTAATAGTGCCAAAAGCATGTTCCTGCGTAATACTGGGTTGGTTGTTAAGGCAATCTTGTCCAAAGTGCCTCATGATCAAGATATGCAAGCTCAAAACAATGTTATATCTGTGCTCCAGACACAAGTCCATTCCCTAACAGAGACCCTTTGTGAAACAAGGACAGACATTGTTCGATGTCGTCAAAATATGCATGGTTTTAAAATCAGACTATCAGACATTTGCTATGTTGTTCAGGAGCCTAGGAGAAATGAAGGCGAAGGTTATGGTGCTCCATCGGACAATACAGCATGAAAACATAATAATCAGGTCAAATGAACTGAGCTTCTGAACTTTTGGTGGTGCATTTATGTGCCAGACTATTAATGTTGGGGAACGTTGCAGAAAACAAAAATTTTCCTACTCGTTTCACCAAGATCCATCTAGGAGTTCATCTAGCAACGAGTCATCAGATGCATCTACATACCTTTGTAGATCGCGTGCGGAAGCGTTCAAAGAACGGTGATGATGTAGTCGAACACGACGTGATCCAAATCACCGATGACCAAGCGCCGAACGGACGGCACCTCCGCGTTCAACACACGTACGGGACGGGAGACGTCTCCTCCTTCTTGATCCAGCAAGGGGGAAGGAGAGGTTGATGAAGATCCAGCAGCACGACGGCGTGGTGGTGGATGCAGGGCGTCACAGTAGCAGGGCTTCGCCTATACTACGAGAGAGAGAGATGTAACGGGGAGAGAGGGAGGCGCCAGGGGCTGGTGTATGAAGTCCCTCCTCTCCCCCACTATATATAGGGGTGCTAGGGGGGGCGCCGGCCCTAGTAGATGGAATCTACTAGGGGGGGCGGCGGCCAAGGGTGGGGGGCTTGCCCCCCAAGCAAGGGGGCGCCCCCTTTAGGGTTTCCCCTCAACCCTAGCCGCATCGGCCCTAGGGGAGTGGCGCCCCAGCCCACTTTGGGCTGGGTTCCCTCCCACTTCAGCCCATGGGGCCCCCCCGGGATAGGTGGCCCCACCCGGTGGACCCCCGGGACCCTTCCGGTGGTCCCGGTACAATACCGGTGACCCCGAAACTTGTCCCGATGGCCGAAACAGCACTTCCTATATATAATTCTTTACCTCCGGACCATTTCGGAACTCCTCGTGACGTCCGGGATCTCATCCGGGACTCCGAACAACATTCGGGTTACTGCATATACATATCTTCACAACCCTAGCGTCACCGAACCTTAAGTGTGTAGACCCTACGGGTTCGGGAGACAAGCAGACATGACCAAGACGACTCTCCGATCAATAACCAACAGCGGGATCTGGATACCCATGTTGGCTCCCACATGCTCCACGATGATCTCATCGGATGAACCACGATGTCGAGGATTCAATCAACCCCGTATGCAATTCCCTTTGTCAATCGATATGTTACTTGCCCGAGATTCGATCGTCGGTATCCCAATACCTCGTTCAATCTCGTTACTGGCAAGTCACTTTACTCGTACCGTAATGCATGATCCCGTGACCAGACACTTGGTCACTTTGAGCTCATTATGATGATGCATTACCGAGTGGGCCCAGTGATACCTCTCCGTCATACGGAGTGACAAATCCTAGTCTTGATCCATGTCAACCCAACAGACACTTTCGGAGATACCCGTAGTCTACCTTTATAGTCACCCAGTTACGTTGTGACGTTTTTGGTATACCCAAAGCACTCCTACGGTATCCGGGAGTTACACGATCTCATGGTCTAAGGAAAAGATACTTGACATTGGAAAAACTCTAGCAAACGAACTATACGATCTTGTGCTATGTTTAGGATTGGGTCTTGTCCATCACATCATTCTCCCAATGATGTGATCCCGTTATCAATGACATCCAATGTCCATAGCCAGGAAACCATGACTATCTGTTGATCAACGAGCTAGTCAACTAGAGGCTTACTAGGGACATGTTGGTGTCTGTTATTCACACATGTATTACGATTTCCGGATAACACAATTATAGCATGAATAAAGACAATTATCATGAATAAGGAAATATAATAATAATGCTTTTATTATTGCCTCTAGGGCATATTTCCAACAGTCTCCCACTTGCACTAGAGTCAATAATCTAGTTACATTGTGATGAATCGAACACCCATGGAATTCTGGTGTTGATCATGTTTTGCCCTAGGGAGAGGTTTAGTCAACGGATCTGCTACATTCAGGTCCGTATGTACTTTACAAATCTCTATGTCTCCATCTTGAACATTTTCACGAATGGAGTTGAAGCGACGCTTGATGTGCCTTGTCTTCTTGTGAAACCTGGGCTCCTTGGCAAGTGCAATAGCTCCAGTGTTGTCACAGAAAAGTTTGATTGGCCCCGACGCATTGGGTATGACTCCTAGGTCGGTGATGAACTCCTTCATCCATATTGCTTCATGTGCTGCCTCCGAGGCTGCCATGTACTCCGCTTCACATGTAGATCCCGCCACGAAGCTCTGCTTGCAACTGCACCAGCTTACTGCCCCACCATTCAAAATATACACATATCCGGTTTGTGACTTAGAGTCATCCAGATCTGTGTCGAAGCTAGCGTCGACGTAACCCTTTACGACGAGCTCTTCGTCACCTCCATATATGAGAAACATTTCCTTAGTCCTTTTCAGGTACTTCAGGATATTCTTGACCGCTGTCCAGTCTTCCTTGCCGGGATTACTTTGGTACCTTCCTACCAAACTTACGGCAAGGTTTACATCAGGTCTGGTACACAGCATGGCATACATAATAGAACCTATGGCTGATGCATAGGGGATGACGCTCATCTCTTCTATATCTTCTGCCGTGGTCGGACATTGAGCTGAGCTCAATTTCATACCTTGTAACACAGGCAAGAACCCCTTCTTAGATTGATCCATATTGAACTTCTTCAATATCTTATCAAGGTATGTGCTTTGTGAAAGACCTATGAGGCGTCTCGATCTATCCCTATAGATCTTGATGCCTAATATATAAGCAGCTTCTCCAAGGTCCTTCATTGAAAAACTCTTATTCAAGTAGGCCTTGATGCTGTCCAAGAGTTCTATATCATTTACCATCAAAAGTATGTCATCTACATATAATATGAGAAATGCTACAGAGCTCCCACTCACTTTCTTGTAAATGCAGGCTTCTCCATAAGTCTGCGTAAACCCAAACGCTTTGATCATCTCATCAAAGCGAATGTTCCAACTCCGAGATGCTTGCACCAGCCCATAAATCGAGCGTTGGAGCTTGCACACCCTGTCAGCATTCTTAGGATCGACAAAACCTTCCGGCTGCATCATATACAATTCTTCCTTAAGGAAACCATTAAGGAATGCCGTTTTGACGTCCATTTGCCATATCTCATAATCGTAGAATGCGGCAATTGCTAACATGATTCGGACGGACTTTAGCTTCGCTACCGGTGAGAAAGTCTCATCGTAGTCAACCCCTTGAACTTGTCGATAACCCTTAGCGACAAGTCGAGCTTTATAGATGGTCACATTACCATCCGCGTCTGTCTTCTTCTTAAAGATCCATTTATTTTCTATGGCTCGCTGTTCAACGGGCAAGTTAGTCAAAGTCCATACTTCATTTTCATACATGGATCCTATCTCGGATTTCATGGCTTCTAGCCATTTGTCGGAATCCGGGCCCGCCATCGCTTCTTCATAGTTCGAAGGTTCACCGTTGTCTAACAACATGATTTCCAAGATAGGGTTGCCGTACCACTCTGGTGCGGAACGTGTCCTCGTGGACCTTCGAATTTCAGTAGGAGCTTGATCAGAAGTATCTTGATCATTATCATTAACTTCCTCTCTAGTCGGTGCAGGCACCTCAGGAACATTTTCTTGAGTTGCGCCATTTTCCGGTTCAAGAGGTAATACTTCATCAAGCTCTACTTTCCTCCCACTTACTTCTTTCGAGAGAAACTCTTTCTCTAGAAAGGACCCATTCTTGGCAACAAAGATCTTGCCTTCGGATCTGAGGTAGAAGGTGTACCCAATAGTTTCTTTTGGGTATCCTATGAAGACGCATTTTTCCGACTTGGGTTCGAGCTTTTCAGGTTGAAGTTTCTTGACATAAGCATCGCATCCCCAAACTTTTAGAAACGACAGCTTAGGTTTCTTCCCAAACCATAATTCATACGGTGTCGTCTCAACGGATTTCGACGGAGCCCTATTTAAAGTGAATGCGGCAGTCTCTAAAGCATAGCCCAAAAAAAATAGCGGTAAATCGGTAAGAGACATCATAGATCGCACCATATCTAATAGAGTGCGATTACGACGTTCGGACACACCGTTACGCTGAGGTGTTCCAGGCAGCGCGAGTTGTGAAACTATTCCACATTTTCTTAAGTGTGTGCCAAACTCGTGACTCAAGTATTCTCCTCCACGATCTGATCGTAGAAACTTGATTTTCCTGTCACGTTGATTTTCAACCTCACTCTGAAATTCCTTGAACTTTTCAAAGGTTTCGGACTTGTGTTTCATTAAGTAGATATACCCATATCTACTTAAATCATCAGTGAGCGTGAGAACATAACGATAGCCACCGCGAGCCTCAACACTCATTGGACCGCACACATCAGTATGTATGATTTCCAATAAGTTGGTTGCTCGCTCCATTGTTCCTGAGAACGGAGTCTTGGTCATCTTACCCATGAGGCATGGCTCGCACATGTCAAATGATTCATAATCAAGAGACTCTAAAAGTCCATCTGCATGGAGCTTCTTCATGCGTTTGACACCTATGTGACCAAGGCGGCAGTGCCACAAGTATGTGGGACTATCATTATTAACCTTACATCTTTTGGTACTCACATTATGAACATGTGTAGTATTACGTTCGAGATTCATAAAGAATAAACCATTCACCATAGGAGCATGACCATAAAACATATCTCTCATATAAATAGAACAACCATTATTCTCGGATTTAAATGAGTAGCCATCTCGAATTAAACGAGATCCCGATACAATGTTCATGCTCAAAGCTGGCACTAAATAACAATTATTAAGGTTTAAAACTAATCCCGAAGGTAGATATAGAGGTAGCGTGCCGACGGCGATCACATTGACCTTGGAACCATTCCCGACGCGCATCGTCACCTCGTCCTTTGCCAGTCTCCGCTTATTCCGCAGCCCCTGCTTTGAGTTACAAATGTGAGCAACTGCACCGGTATCAAATACCCAAGAGCTACTACGGACACTAGTAAGGTACACATCAATTACATGTATATCACATATACCTTTTGTTTTGCCGGCCTTCTTGTCTGCTAAGTATTTAGGGCAGTTCCGCTTCCAGTGACCGCTTCCCTTGCAATAAAAGCACTCAGTCTCGGGCTTGGGTCCATTCTTTGGCTTCTTCTCGGCAGCTTGCTTGCCGGGCACGGCAACCTCCTTGCCGTCCTTCTTGAAGTTCTTTTTACCCTTGCCTTTCTTGAACTTAGTGGTTTTATTGACCATCAACACTTGATGTTCCTTCTTGACTTCTACCTCCGCTGATTTCAGCATTGAGAACAACTCAGGAATGGTCTTTTGCATCCCCTGCATGTTGAAGTTCATCACAAAGCTCTTGTAGCTTGGTGGAAGCGACTGGAGGATTCTGTCAATGACCGCATCATCCGGGAGATTAACTCCCAGCTAAGACAAGCGGTTATGTAACCCAGACATAGTGAGTATGTGCTCACTGACAGAACTATTTTCCTCCATCTTACAGCTGAAGAACTTATCGGAGACTTCATATCTCTCGATCCGGGCATGAGCTTGAAAAACCATTTTCAGCTCTTCGAACATCTCATATGCTCCATGTCTCTCAAAACGCTTTTGGAGCCCCGGCTCTAAGCTGTAAAGCATGCCGCACTGAACGAGGGAGTAGTCGTCAACACGTGTCTGCCAAGCGTTCATAACGTCTTGGTTCTGTGGGACGGGAGCTTCACCTAGCGGTGCTTGTAGGACATAATCTTTCTTGGCAGCTATGAGGATGATCCTCAGGTTCCAGACCCAGTCCGTATAGTTGCTGCCATCGTCTTTCAGCTTGGTTTTCTCTAGGAATGCGTTGAAGTTGAGGACTATGTGGGCCATTTGATCTACAAGACATATTGTAAAATATTTTAGACTAAGTTCATGATAATTAAGTTCATCTAATCAAATTATTAATGAACTCCCACTTAGATTAGACATCCCTCTAGTCATCTAAGTATTACATGATCCGAGTTAACTAGGCCGTGTCCGATCATCACGTGAGACGGACTAGTCAACATCGGTGAACATCTTCATGTTGATCGTATCTTCTATACGACTCATGCTCGACCTTTCGGTCTTCTGTGTTCCGAGGCCATGTCTGTACATGCTAGGCTCGTCAAGTCAACCTAAGTGTTTGCATGTGTAAATCTGTCTTACACCCGTTGTATGTGAACGTCTGAATAAAACACCCGATCATCACGTGGTGTTTTGAAACAGCGAACTGTCGCAACGGTGCACAGTTAGGGGGAACACTTCTTGAAATTATTATGAGGGATCATCTTATTTACTACCGTCGTTCTAAGTAAACAAGATGAAAAGCATGATAAACATCACATGCAATCAAATAATAAACGTGACATGATATGGTCAATATCACATAGCTCCTTTGATCTCCATCTTGGGGCTCCATGATCATCTTGTCACCGGCATGACACCATGATCTCCATCATCATGATCTCCATCATCGTGTCTCCATGAAGTTGCTCGCCAACTATTACTTCTACTACTATGGCTAACGCGTTTAGCAATGAAGTAAAGTAATTTACATGGCGTTTCTCAATGACACGCAGGTCATATAAAAGAATAAAGACAACTCCTATGGCTCCTGCCGGTTTTCATACTCATCGACATGCAAGTCCTGATTTCTATTACAATAGCATGAACATCTCATACATCACATATAGATCATTCATCATTCATCACAACTTTGGCCATATCATATCACAAACCACTTGCTGCAAAAACAAGTTAGACGTCCTCTAATTGTTGTTGCAAGTTTTACGTGGCTGAATTAGGGTTCTAGCAAGAAAGTCTTCTTACCTACGTTAAAGCCACAATGTGATTTGTCAACTTCTATTTACCCTTCATAAGGACCCTGTTCATCGAATCCACTCCAACTAAAGTGGGAGAGACAGACACCCGCCAGCCACCTTATGCAACTAGTGCATGTTAGTCGGTGGAACCGGTCTCACGTAAGCGTACGTGTAAGGTTGGTCCGGGCCGCTTCATCCCACAATGCCGCTGAAGCAAGAAAAGACTAGTAGCGGCAAGAAAGTTGACAAATCTACGCCCACAACAAATTGTGTTCTACTCGCGCAAGAAGAACTACGCATAGACCTAGCTCTGATACCACTGTTGGGGAACATTGCAGAAAACAAAAATTTTCCTACTCGTTTCACCAAGATCCATCTAGGAGTTCATCTAGCAACGACTCATCGGATGCATCTACATACCTTTGTAGATCGCGTGCGGAAGCGTTCAAAGAACGGTGATGATGTAGTCGAACACGATGTGATCCAAATCACCGATGACCAAGCGCCGAACGGACGGCACCTCTGCGTTCAACACACATACGGGACGGGAGACGTCTCCTCCTTCTTGATCCAGCAAGGGGGAAGGAGAGGTTGATGAAGATCCAGCAGCACGACGGCGTGGTGGTGGATGCAGGGCGTCATAGTAGCAGGGCTTCGCCTATACTACGAGAGAGAGACGTAACGGGGAGAGAGGGAGGCGCCAGGGGCTGGTGTATGAAGTCCCTCCTCTCCCCCACTATATATAGGGGTGCTAGGGGCGGCGGCCAAGGGTGGGGGGCTTGCCCCCCAAGCAAGGGGGCGCCCCCTTTAGGGTTTCCCCTCAACCCTAGCCGCATGAGCCCTAGGGGAGTGGCGCCCCAGCCCACTTTGGGCTGGGTTCCCTCCCACTTCAGCCCATGGGGCCCCCCCGGGATAGGTGGCCCCACCCGGTGGACCCCCGGGACCCTTCCGGTGGTCCCGGTACAATACCGGTGACCCCGAAACTTGTCCCGATGGCCGAAACAGCACTTCCTATATATAATTCTTTACCTCCGGACCATTCCGGAACTCCTCGTGACGTCCGGATCTCATCCGGGACTCCGAACAACATTCGGGTTACTGCATATACATATCTTCACAACCCTAGCGTCACCGAACCTTAAGTGTGTAGACCCTACGGGTTCGGGAGACAAGCAGACATGACCGAGACGACTCTCCGGTCAATAACCAACAGCGGGATCTGGATACCCATGTTGGCTCCCACATGCTCCACGATGATCTCATCGGATGAACCACGATGTCAAGGATTCAATCAACCCCGTATGCAATTCCCTTTGTCAATCGATATGTTACTTGCCCGAGATTCGATCGTCGGTATCCCAATACCTCGTTCAATCTCGTTATCGGCAAGTCACTTTACTCGTACCGTAGTGCATGATCCCGTGACCAGACACTTGGTCACTTTGAGCTCATTATGATGATGCATTACCGAGTGGGCCCAGTGATACCTCTCCGTCATACGGAGTGACAAATCCCAGTCTTGATCCATGTCAACCCAACAGACACTTTCGGAGATACCTGTAGTCTACCTTTATAGTCACCCAGTTACGTTGTGAAGTTTGGTATACCCAAAGCACTCCTACGGTATCCGGGAGTTACACGATCTCATGGTCTAAGGAAAAGATACTTGACATTGGAAAAACTCTAGCAAACGAACTATACGATCTTGTGCTATGTTTAGGATTGGGTCTTGTCCATCACATCATTCTCCCAATGATGTGATCCCGTTATCAATGACATCCAATGTCCATAGCCAGGAAACCATGACTATCTGTTGATCAACGAGCTAGTCAACTAGAGGCTTACTAGGGACATGTTGGTGTCTGTTATTCACACATGTATTACGATTTCCGGATAACACAATTATAGCATGAATAAAGACAATTATCATGAATAAGGAAATATAATAATAATGCTTTTATTATTGCCTCTAGGGCATATTTCCAACAATTAACTCTTATGCCAACCTTCCTTTTGTTTTATGGTTGTAATTTGTTTTGTTGTGATACAAAATTTGTTCTTAACGTGCAGCCACCAGCTGAAGAAAATAGCAAGCCATTTTTTATAGTGTATGGTGTTCCCTATATTTGCACTGGTGGCGAACTTTGATGCCCAATAGATGTAATTTGTGCAATCGCCTTAATAGCCTAGCGTTAGTTTTGGGATTATTTATTTCCTTGTCTTCTTTTTCCCTGGTTTGCTAGTGGCCACAACAACCATCACTACTGCATCATGGTCCAAACGCGACACTACGATTAGAGACCCTTCGACGAAACTGTGTGGGATGCCATAATCACAAACGGTAGTGTAAAAGAACCATCAAAAAAGATGCAAAACATTTGCGACGATGGATGCATCAAACAAGGTTCAGATTTTAGTTGCGTGTGTGATGCAGGGCATACAATTCAGTTCAATTAACTATTTGTGATGAGGAGGAACAAAAGAAACGGGCAGCCAGATGAAGATGTGTGCGATATACAGCATACGGTTCACTAGGAGGAACTGTGTGTGATTAGGCAACACAATGGAAATGGTTCAACTGAACAAGATGTGTGTGATACGCGACAAACAGGTCCGTAATCAGAAATGTGTGCGAAGACCAATAATAACACAGACAATTGCTGTTAATAAGCCGTGTGATTTGCTCTGTCTATAGAAGAATAACATGTATGTATATATAACTGCAATAAACTTCCAATTACATAAGTGACTTACAGATCATTCGCACACACACCTCAATAAACAATTGCATGCATTCTAAAGTAGGAGAATCGATCGTCTAGCCATCTACTTCTTGTGATGCTCCCACCACTGCTCTGTGGCTCGATCCCTCATCTAGGGCAGGAAGAAGACAGTTTCTCATGTCAACGATCTGCCTGTACGTCTCATAGCTTGTGTACGTGTCCTTGGCCGCGTACTTGACGTGTTCTTCATCCAGTCTCTCATGCCAAACACTGTGCCAGGTGTTCTTGTCCCTCTTGCTCTCTTCCTTCATCTTCACGTAGTAGGGATCGATGGTGGTCGAGGCGAGGTCAACCAGGGAATTCAGTTTGTTGTTGTCGCTCCCCCTGACCTTGTAGTGGTGCTGGATGTTGACAAGATTCGGGCATTTCAAGCCTGAAACCTTGAGCGCTTTTAGATCATTGGTGGTGTCCACGATAGCGAAACTGTAGTCGGAGCTGTCGATAAACCTGGATAAATCCTCGCAAGGCCTTGTGGCCAGGTGGTAGTGGTAGACGAGGACGTCATGTTGCACGCACAACTGGGCAACGGCAACCTTCTGATGGTGATATTAAAGTCATGCTAGTTCAGAAGTTGTGAATTTGAGAAATACTTGGGTTGAAGCTTGTGATTCCCGTAGCATGCATGTATGGTGAACCGTTATGTGATGAATCGGAGCATGATTTATTTTTTGATTGTCTTCCTTATGAGTGGTGGTCGGGGACGAGCGATGGTCTTTTCCTATCAATCTATCCCCCTAGGAGCATGCGTGTAATACTTTTCTTTGATAACATGTAGATTTTTGCAATAAGTATATGAGTTCTTTATGACTAATGTTGAGTCCATGGATTATACGCACTCTCACCCTTCCACCTTTGTTAGCCTCTCTAATACCGCACACCTTTCGCTGGTATCATACACCCACCTTATACCTTCCTCAAAACAGCCAGCATACCTACCTATTATGGCATTTCCATAGACATTCCGAGATATATTCCATGCAACTTTCCACCATTCCGTTTATTATGACACACTCCATCATTGTCATATTGCTTAGCAAGATCATGTAGTTGACAGCGTATTTGTGGCAAAGCCACCATTCATAATTCTTTCATACATGTCACTCATGCATCATTGCATATCCCGATACACCGCCAGAGGCATTCACATAGAGTCATATTTTGTTCTAAGTATCGAGTTGTAATTGTTGAGTTGTAAGAAAAATAAAAGTGTGATGATCATCATTATTAGGGCATTGTCCCAGTGAGGAAAGGATGATGGAGACTATGATTCCCCCACAAGTCGGGATGAGACTTCGGACGAAAAATAAATAAAAGAGGCCAAAGAAGCCCAAATAAAAAAAGAGAAAGAAAAGAGGCCATAAAAAGGGGGGAAAAGGCCCAAATAAAAAATTATGAGAGAAAAAGAGAGAAGGGACAATGTTACTATCCTTTTACCACACTTGTGCTTCAAAGTAGCACCATGATCTTCATAGTAGAGAGTCTCTCATGTTATCACTTTCATATACTAGTGGGAATCTTTCATTATAGAACTTGGCTTGTATATTCCAATGATGGGCTTCCTCAAATTGCCCTAGGTCTTCATGAGCAAGCAAGTTGGATGCACACCCACTTAGTTTCTTTTTGAGCTTTCATATACTTATAGCTCTAGTGCATCCGTTGCATGGCAATCCCTACTCACTCACATTGATATCTATTGATGGGCATCTCCATAGCCCGTTGATACGCCTAGTTGATGTGAGACTATCTTCTCCCTTTTTCTCTTCTCCACAACCACCACTCTATTCCACCTATAGTGCTTTATCCATGGCTCATGGTCATGTATTGCGTGAAGATTGAAAAAGTTATGAGAATGTCAAAAGTATGAAACAATTGCTTGGCTTGTCATCGGGGATGTGCGGGATTTAAATATTTTGTGTGGTGAAGATAGAGCATAGCCAGACTATATGATTTTGTAGGGATAACTTTATTTAGCCATGTTATTTTGAGAAGACATAATTGCTTTGTTAGTATGCTTGAAGTATTAGTATTTTTTATGTCAATATGAACTTTTGTCTTGAATCTTTCGGATCTGAATATTCATACCACAATTAAGAAGAATTACATTAAAATTATGCCAAGTAGCACTCCGCATCAAAAATTCTGTTTTTATCATTTACCTACTCGAGGACGAGCAGGAATTAAGCTTGGGGATGCTTGATACGTCTCCAACGTATCTATAATTTTTGATTGCTTTGTGCTATATTATCTACTGTTTTGGACATTATTGGGCTTTATTACCCACCGTAGAATACTTATGCTCTCGAGAGAAGCCACTAGTGAAACCTATGGCCCCCGGGTCTGTCTTTATCATATTAATCTCCTACTACTTAGTTATTTCCTTTGCTATTTACTTTGCCTTTATTTTACTTTACATCTTTATCATAAAAATACCAAAAATATTATCTTATCATATCTATCAGATCTCACTCTCGTAAGTGGCCTTATAGGGACTGACAACCCCTATTTGTGTTGGTTGCGAGGATTTATTTGTTTTGTGCAGGTGCGAGGGACTCGCGCGTAGCCTCCTACTGGATTGATACCTTAGTTCTCAAAAACTGAGGGGAATACTTATGCTACTTTGTTGCATCATCCCTTCCTCTTTGGGGAAAACCAACGTAGTGCTCAAGAGATAGCATAGTCTTCGCCTGCAAAAAGCTCTAGTGGTGACGCCGTCTTGGGCTCCACGATGACCTCTGTCTTGCAGTCCATGGTCTTGGTCTTGTTGCACTGAAATGGCAACCTTTGCCTGAGGCCTCGATACTCCGCGGTTGTGCCTGTCTCCTTTGCACCAAAGAGGAAACAAGGACGCTGCTCGTCCTGGCGCCCGCCTGGCACCCGCCTGGTGTTGATCGTCATGGATTACGTTACGAGAGCCTCGTGTGGTTCGCCTCGCCTTGATATCTCCGCTCCTCGCGAGCCTACCCGACCAGGCCGCTCCAAAGGAGATCTTGCATCGTCCGCCTCGCGAGGATCGGACCCTCGCGAGGGTATTGGATGCTTTGTTAATGAAGATGGGCCGAACGGCCCGCTGGCTTATCCACGCCGTGGGCCGCCGGCAGGCAAGACTGGGGACCCCCATTCCCAGAACGCCGACAGTAGCCCCCGGGCCCAAGGTGCGCGCGGGCTTGGCTTCGCGGCGAAGCCAAGGGTCAAGTTCGGAGCACCGCGGACCCAAAAAGCCTGTGGCCTCGGTCAACACGTGGCGGTTGATTGGACGTGGGCGTCTCCGCTTCCCCACGTTGCCTCGGCAACTGCTTGACCTGACAAAAGGCTGGCGCGGGCGGATCTTGCTTTCATCGCTTCTTCCTTGCCTCGCTCCAGATCCCCTTTCTTTCTCTTCGCCGCCGCTACCTACAGATCGGCTTCGGCCTTGCTCCGCATCTACCACCCTTGGCGCCGCGCAAGGTCAAGACTTCCTCAGCTCCGGCTTGGTACGAGCCCGCTCTTGAGGCGCCCACTGTCATGGAGAAGAGCCTTGCCTCCGTGCTCCTGCTGACGGCGGGGGAGAGCAATGAGTGGGGGAAGACGGAGCTCCGGCTTGCCTCCGACGAGCCGGAGCCTGAGGGGAGCACCTTCTTTCCCTTCTTTTCGAGCAGCGTTGCCGTCGGGTTGGTCCCTCCTTTCTCTGATTTCTTTTATGAAGTCCTCGACCACTATGGGCTGCAAGCGTTGCATCCATCCCAACTTTGTCCTCCTCCTGTCCATCTTTGCCTACTATTGTGAGGCGTACCTGGGCGTGATGCCGTCCGTGGTGCTCCTGCGCCATTTCTTCATCCTCCGCGTCAGCGAGGGTCACATCTCTGGATGCGCAAACTTCGTTGCATCCGGCATGGCCAACTCGATCTTGAGCACCGGGAAGAGGGCCGACAACATTTGATCCAAATGGATGATGGTGGACGCCAAACTCGCCCATCCGCGCGTGGTGCTGCCGACAGAGGCGCCCCGGCAAGGCAAGGAGTGGCCTAGGGCGGAGCTTGTCCATGAGCGGGCATCGTCAGTGTTGGGGCAGATGATGACTGACCTGAAGCCGGGCAATGCGAGGGCGGCCAAAATAACGGGAGCGATGCTCCTGAGGGAGTTCTTGACGCTACGGGTTGCCCCACTCCAGGTACGTGCGCGCCCCTTCTAGGAGCTTGAAGGAGGGGAAAACAAGGCCTGCCTGAGGCCAGGGGACCTGCCTGACGACGAACTAGACGTCGTCCTGCGTCTCATAGTCGGAGACAACCAGGAGTACCTGCCTAGTGCCTTCATTCCCCTGTTTCAACGCAGGGACCGGGAGGAATTCGTCGCCTCCAGGCCAACTTTTGATGCGCGCGGGCTGGTGCCGCCGGTGTTTTCGGGAGCTCCTATGGCACAGAAACTGGTGGAGGTGTCTTCTGGCGAGTCCCACGGAGAGGGGAAGAAGAGGTGGACTCGGAGGAGACCCCGGAAGAGGTGGGGGAGACCTCCCCTCTGAGCAAGGCCGAGATTCTCCGCGCCCTTCCTGATGATGCCGAGGCCGACGCCTACCAAGGTGGCAAGGAGCAACCCATCGTCCCGACGAAGGGTCGATCGTCGCTGGTGGACCGTGGTGCCGCCTCCACCCCAACGCCTCCTGGGGCGGGATCCGGTTCTGCCTCCGCACCGCATGGCGCCACCGGAGCCCGAGCGCCTGCCCCTCAGGCCCCGATGCTGTCGGGCCTCAAGCTTCACAAGCGAAAGGTGGAGTACCTTGCGGTGGACCGGTAGGTGTCTCGAACTTCGCTTCGTCCCTACTGGTACTTGTTATTTCCTGACGCTCGCCTTTGGTTGATAGGGCAGACATCTTCGGCGAAGAATAGGAAGGAGGGTACGGCGGCTGTGCCTCCCTCCGCAGAGCCAGGAGGCAACATCGCCCATGTTTCCCCAGCCCGGTCGTCCTCGTGAGATCGAAGCTTTCAAGATGATTGAGTTAGCTCGTATACAAAACAAGTATCTCACACAAGAAAATATTTTGTTGAAGGAGCATATTGTCGCACTCAAGGGCGTTATTCACAAGCTGAAGGACCTCTTACGCTCGATGCGCGATTATCCGTCACCACCACCTTCTTCACCAACCAAGGAGATATAATCACATGGGTATGGGCACCCCCGTTGGCAACTGCCAAGCTTGGGGTAGGTGCCCCGATATCGTATCACAATCACAACTCCTATCTTTACTGTTTTTCTTAGTTCGATCCTATTAGTGGTATCTTGATCTAGTAGAATAAATTTTATGGCATGATCTAATTTTGAGTTTTGCTTTATGATCTCTCTATGTAATCGAGTCCGTGAGCAATATATAATAAAGATTAGTGTTGAGTCAAGGGCTTGATTATTTTTCCATGATCTTGGATGAATAAAATAAAATAGAAAAAGAATAAAAAGAAACAAAGGGTTCATATTGATCTTATTGAGAGTAGTGACTTCACATAGAAAGGGTATGATGATTAAAAGTTGTTGAGAGTTGGCAGACATAGCTTTGGTCATTGTTGCAATTAATAGGAAGTAATAAGGAAAGAGAGGTTTTCACATATAGATATATTATCATTGACATCTTTTATGATTGGGAGCACTCATTAAAATATGACATGCTAAAGAGTTGATGTTAGACAAGGAAGACAACGTAATGAGTTATGTCTTTCTTATATCTGAGATAAAGTATGTTGTCATGGATCCTCTAACTTGTTGAGCTTCCCTTTCCCCCTCATGCTAGCCAAATTCTCAGCACCAAGTAGAAATACTACTTGTGCTTCCAAATATCCCTAAACCAGTTTTGCCATGAGAGTCCACCATATCTACCTATGGATTGAGTAAGATCCTTCAAGTAAGTTGTCATTGGTGCAAAGCAATAAAAATTGCTCTAAATATGTATGATTGATTGGTGTGGGAGAAATAAGCTTTATACGATCTTGTGATATGGAAGTAATAAAAGCGACGGACTGCATAATAAAGGTTCATATCACAAGTGGCAATATAAAGTGACGTTCTTTCGCATCGAGATTTTATGCATCCAACCATAAAAGCGTATGGCAACCTCTGCTTCCCTCTGCGAAGGGCCTATACTTTATTATTATCTTCTACCTTATGCAAGAGTCATGGTGATCTTCACCTTTTCTTTTTCATTTTATCCTTTGGCAAGCTCAGCATGTTGGAAAGAACATGATATATATATCTACCTGGATGTAGGGGAGCATGAACCATTATTGTTGACTTACCTTGAGGTAAAAGGTTGTGGGGCAAAACTATAAAGCCCCTATCTTTCTCTGTGTCCGACTAAAACTCCGTAACCACAAGTATTGCGTGAGTGTTAGCAATTATGGAGGACTAAATGATAGTTGAGTATGTGGACTTGCTTTTTAGCTCTGACATAGACTCTTTCCGATGTTATGATAAATTGCAATTGCTTCAATGACTGAGATTATAGTTTGTCGGAGCCCAATAAGGTTTATGATTTATACTTTTGCATTGTGAATAGATCATCACTTGAACATAAGTAATCATATGACAAAATCTATATATGTTGCTGTTATGAGAATAATCATGATGCCTTCATGTCCGTATTTTATTTTTATCGACGCCTCTACCTCTAAACATCAGGATATATTTATTGTTATCGGCTTTTCGCTTGAGGACAAGCGAGGTCTAAGCTTGGGGGAGTTGATACGTCCATTTTGCATCATGCTTTTATATCGATATTTATTGCATTATGGACTGTTATTTCACTTTATGTCACAATACTTATGGCTATTCTCTCTTATTTTACAAGGTTTACATAAGGAAGGAGAATGCCGGCAGCTAGAATTCTGGGCTGGAAAAGGAGCAAATATTAGAGACCTATTCTGCGCAACTCCAAAAGTCCTGAAACTTCACGGGACATCTTAAAAGAAACAAAGAAAAATCCTTGCCAAAGATGAAGGCCAGGGGGACCACACCCTTCTCACGAGGGTGCCCCCCCCTAGGGCGCGCCCCCTACCTCGTGGGCCCCCTGGTGGCTCTCTGACGTCCATCTTTTCCTATCTGAGGTCTTTCGATGAGAAAAAAATAAGGAGGAACTTTTCGGGACGAGACTCCGCCGCCACGAGGCGGAACCTTGGCGAAACCAATCTAGAGCTCCGGCAGTGCTGTTCTGCCAGGGATACTTCCCTCCGGGAGGGGGAAATCATCACCATCGTCATCACCAACGCTTCTCTCATCGAGAGAGGGCAATCTCCATCAACATCTTCACCAGCACCATCTCATCTCCAAACCCTAGTTCATCTCTTGTATCCAATTCTTGTCTCAAAGTCTAGGATTGGTGCTAGTAGGTTGCTAGTAGTGTTGATTACTCGTTGTAGTTGATGCTAGTTGGTTTATTTGGTGGAAGATCATATGTTCAGATCCTATATGCATATTATTACCCCTCTGATTATGAACATGAATATGCTTTGTGAGTAATTACGTTCGTTCCTGAGGACAAGGGAGAAGTCTTGCTATGAGTAGTCATGTGAATTTGGTATTCGTTTGATATTTTGGTAAGATGTATGTTGTCTAGCCTCTAGTGGTGTTATGTGAACGTCGACTACATAACACTTCACCATTATTTGGGCCTAGAGGAAGGCATTGGGAAGTAATAAGTAGATGATGGGTTGCTAGAGTGACAGAAGCTTAAACCCTAGTTTATGCGTTGCTTCGTAAGGGGCTGATTTGGATCCATATGTTTCATGCTATGGTTAGGTTTACCTCAATACTTTTTTTGTAGTTGCGGATGCTTGCAATAGAGGTTAATCATCAGTGGGATGCTTGTTCAAGTAAGAACAGCACCCAAGCACCGGTCCACCCACATATCAAATTATCAAAGTATCGAACGCGAATCATATGAACGTGATGAAAACTAGCTTGACGATATTCCCATGTGTCCTCGGGAGCGCTTTTCCTAGTATAAGAGTTTGTTTCGGCTTGTCCTTTGCTACAAAAGGATTGGGCCACCTTGCTGCACTTTATTTACTTTTGTTACTTGTTGCTCGTTACAATCTATCTTATGACAAAACTTTTTGTTACCACTTATTTCAGTACTTGCAGAGAATACCTTGCTGAAAACCGCTTATCATTTCCTTCTGCTCCTCGTTGGGTTTGACACTCTTACTTATCGAAAGGACTATGATAGATCACCTACACTTGTGGGTCATCATGCCCCTACCTGGCGCACCAAATGTCGGATTCAGGTCTCCACAGACCCAAGAGAGGTTCGAGCTCTGGGGCGTGTGCAAAGAACTCAACCTCACCAGCCAGCCAGTTCGTCGCTCCCATGTCCTAGCTCGATGAACAAGGAAGAAAACAGACACAACAGTTTACCTAGGTTCGGGCAACATGTGGTGTAATACCCTACTCCTGCTTTGGGGTGGATTGGCCTCACGAGGGGCTGAGGATGAACTAGTACAGAGGGAGAACAACCTCACGAGGTCTGTTCTAGTGCGAGTGTGAGTAAGAGAAGTCTCTCCCCTTCTATGGTGGTGGCTAAGCTATATTTATAGTAGCCTTGGTCCTCTTCCTCCAAATGAAGGCGGGAAGGGATCCCAAAGTGGCCAATTTTGAAGGGGGGCAGGAAGTACATCCTATCCTGACGAAAGGTGGTCTTCTCCTACAAAGCTTTCGATCGTGATGTCGGGGTGGGTTCGGTGATGACATCCATCATGTCGTCCTGGTGGTCTTGGTATTGTTGCACGGGAATGGAAACCTTCGGCTGATTCTTCAGGACCTCGCGCATGCGCTTGCCACCTTAACAGCAAAGAGGAAACCAGTTTCTCTACGCCCGCTGGCGCCCGCCTGGCCTTGATCGTCATGGCTGGCGTCACCTCAACCTCATGAGGTGGGCGCCTGCATAGGAACCTCTGCTCCTCGGGATCCACCCTGAGGAGGACGCTCACTTCGGAAGTCTTGATGTCGTCTACCTCATGAGGCTTGGCCCCTTGCGAGGGTCTTGTCTTGCTGGTGTTAAAGATGGGCCATACCAGGCCGTCGATGCAGCCACACGGCGGGCTGTAGGCAGGCAAGTTTGGGTACCCTGGTTCCCAGAACGTTGATAGTTCAATATTGCGGTGTCCTCACCAAGTGACTGTAGGTGTAGCGAGGCATGTATTGTATTGTTGCCATTAAGGATAAAATGATGCGGTTTATTCATATTGATTGGGTTTACTTTGTCGACATCATGTCATCTTGCTTAAAGAGTTACTCTATTTTTCATGACCTTAATACCATAGATGCATGTTGGATAGTGGTCGATTGGTGGAGTAATAGTAGTAGATGCAGGCAGGAGTTGATCTACTTGTCACGGACGTGATGCCTATATGTGTGGTCATTGGCATGAATAACGTCATAACTATGCACTTTTCTATCAATTTCCCAACTGTAATTTGTTTACCCACGGTATGCTATGTGTTCGAGAGAGAAGCCTCTAGTGAAAACTATGCCCCCGGGGTCTACTTTTATCGTATTATAAAAAAATACCTTGCTACAATTATTTGTTGTTATTTTGTTTTACTTTTCTTTTTATCTATCTATCACTATCAGAATTAATCCTTGCAAATAACGAGTTCAAGGGGATTGACAACCCTCTTGGCCGTGTTGGGTGCAAGTATTTGCTTTTGTGTGTGTAGGTACTGAAGACGGGAAATTGTGTGGTTATCCTCTTGGTTCGATAACCTTGATTCTCACTAAGGGAAATACGTATCTCTCCTGTACTGCTTCACCCCTCCTCTTCGGGGAAATCCTAACACAGTTTACATGTAGCAGGGCGTAGAATGACCCCTATTTTCACGACTCTATCTCCAGGGCTAATGTCAAGCCAAAGTAACTGAAGCCCTGAAGGGGTTGGAGGATGGCCCTGCCACAGGAAGGGATCTTTCCATCCTTGAGGTGGGGAATCCCTTCTAAGAAGTACCAGAAAAGGCCGAAGTGGGGGCCAAATGCCTAAGAAACACTTGCAAAGGGCCACGAAGCAAGAGAGGTGCGGGACACCACTCAGGGTTAGGTGATGCAGTGGAAGCCCGTAGAAGGCCAGCACATCCTTGGTAAAGAATTAAGTGGAAACCTCATTCGGGCGATGGATGAATGCTACATGCATCACCTGGTTCCAACATAATGGTCGCGGGACCTTATCTCTTGATCGAGGTACCATCTAGCCCATATTGATGAACTCCGGAAGGTGCCCCATCATTACCAATTGCTCCAACTGGTATGGCAAGATGGAGGAGCGCTCCCAATCACTAACCCACTCGGGCAGATGAGGAAGGCATGGCAATGTGGCCTCAAGCAGGTCACCTTGATCGGGTTTTTCTCCGGAGGTGGAAGGGGTGAAAGCCATGACTCTACGATAGAGAGAGGCGTGGATGCCGTCGATCTAGAGGGAGCCAGCGGAAGACCTGGCGGTGGAGAAGAGGGGCCAAGCAGGACCCAATGTGACCATTCAGCCGTCATATTTAAATAGGCTAGCATACAAACCATGCCTGAGACGGCGCGTGTGCGGGTGGTGGTCTGGCCCGTGGAGCTTTTGAGTCCTATCACCCAGGAAAAATCACCAACACTACTCGTAAGGAGGAGGAAATTGCCCTATGACGACTCAAGAGGCCGAATGCATGAAGAGAGGAGCCCGACGGAGGTCTCAAAGCCCGAATGCTCGCAACCTCCACCACACTGGGGGGCTACTGGCGGGGTCCTAAACCCAGGGTACCTAATGTAAAGGATCCCGACCTCGACCTTTACCAGGGCCCACTAGGCTCAAGGTGCATCTGGTAAACCTAAGAAAGCGAAGGCGATGAGCGACAAGCGTGTTCCCCAAGATAGAGGGTGGTGCCAAACTGATCTAATCTACCCTCCCTGTGTAAACCCTAGGCATCTCCTGTCTATATAAAGGGAGGCCTAGGTCCTCATTAGATATCCAATCGAAAACTCAACTTCTAGTAGACATCTCAAACACAATTGTAATCATCTGCACAAGGTATCCCCTTGTGACGCCCCGAGTCCGATGCTCCAGATGCCTTCCTTTTCTTTTCATTGTTATTGTGTGTTTATTTTGTTTGTTGCATTATCATAATTATTTTGCATATTTCATTCCTCTATGTTGAGTGCCTTTGTCACATTTTCTCTTCTTGCATCATGTTCATCATTGGTTATATTGCATTGCCATGCCCATCTCTTGCCATATTGTATTATGTTGTTGCCATGATGGTCTCTTTCCGGCGGAGCCCGGGAAGTGAACACGGTCTTGTGTTATGCTTGAACGTAAGTAGTTTCAGGATCACTTCTTGATCACTTCTAGCTTCTTGCCGTTGTGTTGCTTCTCTTCTCGCTCTTATTTGCGTATGTTAGCCACCATATATGCTTAGTACTTGCTGCAGCTCCACCTACTTACCTTACCCTACCCGTAAGCTTAAATAGTCTTGATCTCGCGGGTGTGAGATTACTGAGTCCTCGTGGCTCACAGATACTTCCAAACAGTTGCAGGTGCCGATGATACCAGTGCAGGTGATGCTACCAAACTCAAGTGGGAGTTCGACGAGGATCTGGGTCGTTACTACGTTTCATTTCCTGATGATCAGTAGTGGAGCCCCGTTGGGACGATCGGGGATCTAGCATTTGGGGTTGTCTTCCTTTATTTTGGTTCCGTAGTCGGACCTTTGATTGTACTCTGGATGATGTATGTTTAACTTGTTGTATTGTGTGACGTGGCGATTGTAAGCCAAGTCTGTATCCCTTTCTTATTCAGTAGATGGGATTGTGTGAAGATTACCCATCTTGCGACAAAACTACCATGCGGCTATGCCTCTAAGTCGGGCCCCGGCATGTGGGAGATATAGCCGCATTGTGGGTGTTACACCCCTCACCATGAATAACAAGACAAAGCAGGATGTAGGGTATTACTCTTTGAAGGCCCGAACCTGGGTAGATTGTGTGTGCAGACTCCATTCTGATACTTCATGTCTTGTCATGAACCCTACCGAGGGATCTTACGGGAATTTACTCTATCACCTATCATCATTCTCTTTGCCATCCAAAGTGCTGAGTCCATGGCTCATGATCAGGTATCTAGTGGACTTGAAACTGCTAAAGCGAGAAAACGTACAAAAAAATTGCTTGGTTTGGCACCGGGGTGTTCGTGATTTATACTTTACGCTAGGAAGACCGAGTTATGCCATGCTTACATGATCAAATGAGTAGGAACAACATTCTTCAGCATTGTTTATTTTGAAGAGTAATGATTATTTTCTGGCATACTTTATATTATCGTTGCGATATCTATTAAATCATCACTTCTCAACATTCATACCCAAAAGTATTACAGGATTAAGATATGTTAGGTAGCATTTCAAATCAAAAATTATAATTTCTATCATTTACCTACTCGTGCAAGAGCAGGAATTAAGCTTGGGGATGCTGATACATCTCCAATGTATCTATTATTTTTTATTGTTTCATGCTATTATGTTACCAATCGTGTATGCTTATAGGCCATTTTATATCATTTTTAGGAACTAACCTATTGACTCATTGCCAAGTGCCAGTTCCTATTTTTTTCCTATTTCTTTGTTTCGCAGAAAAACCGTACCAAACGAGGTAAAAACACGATGAAATGTTACAATGATTTTTTTTGGACCAAAAGAGATCCTAGAAGCTTCGCGGATGCACTAGAGCATATTCGAGGGGGGCACAAGCTTAGGTAGCGCACCCTTAGGGGGCATTCCATGTGAGCTTGTGGGTCCCACGAGGCCCCGTTTGACCTAATGTTAGTGTTATAAATTCTCTAAAATCGAGAGATCCCCAAAGCGAGACCCGAAACAATTTTATCACTGCCGCAAGCCTATGTTCTTCCGCCGGTACTCTTCTATCATGGAGGCCATCTTCATCAACCTTTCTTCCTCCATGATGATGTGTGAGTAGTTCCCACAAGACCTACTGGTCCATAGCAGTAGCTAAATGGATCTCTCGCTCTCTCTCTCTCTCTCTCTCTCTCTCTTTTCGATCTTCAATACAATGATCTCTTAGCAGATCAATCTGATGTAATTCTTGTGGTGTGTTTGTTCGGATCCGATGAATTATAGGTTTATTTAGATTATTAATTGAAATTAATAGTCTTTTCTGAGATTTATAATGTGTGATTTTATAGCCTTGTATTTCTCTCTGATCTATCTATCTCTTTTGGCCAATTAGATTGATTTATCTTTAGTGGGAGAGGTGCTTGGTAGTAGGTTCAATCTTGTGTTGTCCTTACTATATGACAGGTGGAGTTGCAAGGCATGTATTTGTATTGTTGCTACTAAGGGTAAATTCAATCATATTAATTGATTTTACTTTGTCTACATTATGTCAGCATGCTCTAAGCATTACTTTGTTTGTTATGAACTTAATACCTTAAGACGCATGCTGAATAGCGGTCAAGGGATGGAGTAATAGTAGTAGATTTAATAAGATTAATTGTCTACTTGTCTCGGATGTAATGCCTATGTATTGATCATGCCATGAATATCATCATAACTACGCACTATTCTATCAACTTCCCAATAGTAATTTGTCTACCCACCGTACTATGCTCATGAGAGAGATGCCTCTAGTGAACGCTACGGTCCCTTGGTCCATTCACTTTATATTTACTAAAGACCTAAAAAATACTTGCTGCAATTTATTTAATTTTATTTCTTTTTATATTTATCTATTTACCACTATTTGAGTTAATCCTTGCAATTAATAAGTACAAGGGGATTGACAAGCCTCATGCCCATGTTAGGTGCAAGTATTTGTTGTGTGTCTGTGTGTGTGTGCATGTGTGTGTGCAGGTACTACTTACCTTTATTTGCCCGCATTTCCTACCTATTCATTAAACATTGGTTCTTAACTGAGGGAAATACTATCTACTACTGTACTACATCACCCTTCGTCTTCGGATAAATCCCAACGCCTATCACAAGTAACACGCTGATACATCTCCAACGTATCTATAATTTTTGATTGTTTCATGTTGTTATATTATCATTCTTGGATGTTTTACAATCATTTCATAGCAACTTTGTATCATTTTTTGGGACTAACCTATTGACATAGTGCCCAATGCTAGTTGTTGTGTTTTGCTTGTTTTTTACATCGTAAAAAATCAATACCAAATGGAGTCCAACGCAGCAAAACTTTTTGGAGAATTTTTATGGACCAGAAAACCCAGGATGGGCCAAAGAAGTACCAGAGGGGAGGCCCGAGGTGGGCACAACCCACCAGAGTGCGCCCAGGAGCCGAGGCGCGCCCTAGGGGGTTATGCCCCCCTTGGTGGCCTCCCGCACCGCCTCTTCACCCTATAAATCCCCAAATATTCCAGAAACCCTAGGGGAGTCGACAAAACACAATTCTAGTCGCCACAAGTTCCAGAACCACGAGATCCAATCTAGACACCATCACGGAGGGGTTTTGTAACACCCTCGATGCGACTATAGCTCCCACGTGTCGAGGCACGACTTAGAGACATAATCGCATTGAAGGAATATGTCGCAAGTAAGGTAATCTTTACACATCCCATGTAATATAATAATAAAGGGGAGATAACATAGTTGGCTTACACTCGCCACGTCAATCAAGGTACATAAATAACATTACATCATCCAAAACACTCATGGCCCGACTACGGCGCCAAAATAAAAGATAACCCAACATGCGACATGGTCCCGATCACCCCCAACTGGGCACCACTACTGATCATCAGGAAAGGAAACATAATAACGTTGAGAGTCCTCGTCAAACTCCCACTTGAGCTCGAGGGCGTCACCTGGAGCAGAATCATCAGGCCCTGCATCTGGTGTAATAGTAAACGGTGAGCCACAGGGACTCAGCAATCTCGCACCCTCGCGATCAAGACTATTAAATCTTATAGGAAAGGCAAGGTAAATATAAGTGGAGCTACAGCAAGCGACTAGCATATATGGTGGCTATCCTGTTCGCAAAAGAGAGCGAGAAGAGGAGGCAAAGCCCGAGCGAGAAACTAGAGAACAACCTGCGCAAGCATTACTCCAACACCGTGTCCACTTCCCGGACTCCGCCGAGAAGAGGTCATCACGGTAACACACTCAGTTGATTCATTTTAATTAAGTTAAGGTTCAAGTTATCTACAACCGGACATTAACAAATTCCCATCTGCCCATAACCGCGGGCACGGCTTTCGAAAGTTCAAATCCCTGCAGGGGAGTCCCAACTTAGCCCCTGACAAGCTCTCACAGTCAACGAAGGAATAGACCTCCTCCCAAGATGTTCTGATCAGACTCGGTATCTCGGTTCTTCAAGACACTTCGACAGGTTAAAACAAGACCAGCAACACCGCCCGAATGTGCCGACAAATCCCAATAGGAGCTGCACATATCTCGTTCTCAGGGCACACTCGGATGAGCCAGACGTCGGGTAGGCCAGCCCAGAGTTGCCCCTGGTAGCCCCGGACATCGCTCGGTTGGACCAACACTCAGAGGAGCACTGGCCCGGGGGGGGGGCTAAATAAGATGACCCTCGGGCTCCGGAAACCCAAGGGAAAAGAGGCTAGGTGGCAAATGGTAAAACCAAGGTTGGGCATTGCTGGAAAAGCTTTAATCAAGGCGAACTATCAAGGGGTTCCCATTATAACCCAACCGCGTAAGGAACGCAAAATCGGGGAACATAACACCGATATGACGGAAACTAGGGCGGCAAGAGTGGAACAAAACACTAGGCGAGAGGCCGAGCCTTCCACCCTTTACCAAGTATATAGATGCATTAAGATAACAAGATAATATAATGATATCCCAACAAGTAAATAAATGTACCAACAAGGAACGGCCTCCAATCTTCACCTGCAACTAGCAACGCTATAAGAGGGGCTGAGCAAAGCGGTAACATAGCCAATCAACGGTTTGCGTAGGACATGGTGGGTTAGAGGTTTGACATGGCAATTTGGGAGGCTTGAAAGCAAGTGGTAGGCATCATAGCATTGGCATAGCAAAAGAGCGAGCAAACTAGCATAGCAAAGATAGTAGTGATTTCGAGGATATGATCATCTTGCCTGCAAAGTTGTCAGAGTTGACTGGATCCTCGAAATCAAACTCAACGGGCTCCTCGTTAGCGAACTCGTCTCCCGGCTCTACCCAAACAAGACAAACAAGCAATAAGGACACAATAAACCACGTGCAAGGATCAACCAATATGATGCAAAGATGATATGCTATGCGGGATGCGATGCGGGATGCATATGCAAGATTTGACAAGGAATGCATGAACCTGGCCTCAACTTGGAAATCCAAGTGTGCCACTTGAAATATGAGATGAAATCGATTGAAAACGATATAAAGATCACCGGAATCGGAGTTACGGTTTGGAAATGGCAAGCAAAACAAATATGACACCGGTCTGCGATTTACAGCAAGTAGCCAACTAAATGCAATGAGATGAACATGATACCGCACCCAAACATGACAAAAAAATACATGGCAGGGTTGCACTCAAGATGCTTAACAAAAGTCTAGCACTGAGCTACGGCCAATTCATCCATTAACAGGTTCAAACAAGCATGGCAAAAATGCATATGGCAAACAGATCTCAGACTTAGTGAAATTAACACTTGTCTGGAATTGCAGATCAGGTAGCTCTCTTCGGAGCAACAAAACTACATGCTACAGGACCTGAACATGGCAAAGTAAAGCATGGCATGGAGCTACTCAAAGAGATTAACAAAAGTCCCTTAGTGACCTTGAGCCAAAAGGGATTAGAAAATACAATTGCAAGCATGTGAACATGGCAAAAACATAATCAGTTCTCAGACTTAGTAAAAACTGGAGCATGCTGAGAACAGATATCAAGTAGGCATGTTTACGAGCTCGATGCACTCACTACGAAGCAAGTCATGACAAACTAAGCATACATCTATCAAGAACACACAAAATGCAAGCTAGACATGGCAAGAACAATAGCATAGCATGCATGGGTCAACTACAACATCCTCGGCAAAATTGCAAACAAGTTGACAATCTGCCCAGATTCACAAAGTAGCAAAAGTAGAGCTCGATTGACTGAATCTAGGGTGCTCCATAATTGCAAACAAAGACATGGATGGATAGAGCACTACAAGATTAACAAAACATCCTCAAAAGAGGCACGGATCACTAGGAAACAACATGAACATATGACAACATGAGATAAACAGCTCAAGGACTTAGTGGAATTGCTAAGTCCCTGAAATCAGAACTACCAAGTGCCTCACTTCGCAAGCTTGTGCTAGTCACCACACACATCACAAAAATACATGGGTTGCACCTCTGGAAAGACGACAAAACCCTTAACAAAACATATGCAGAGCTCATGGGCATATCATGCACACAATAATCATGGCAAAAATGACAAATATGCAAATGGAGTAGCAGATCTGACAATTATCTCAAGTAACCCTCTTCTAATAGCATTTTGGGCATCAAGATGAACTCAAATGAAAATGATGCAATGGAATGAAATGATGTACTCTCTGAGATGAACATTTTGATATGCTATATGCCCAAATCGGAGCTACGGATGCAAAGATACGATGCTATGAACATGAGCACATGGATCTGAAATCTCAGGACTTAGTGGAAAAAACGGGGTCAACCCTAATATTTCCAGATCTGGATCGGGGCACGCGGATCGAGGTTCGACGCCGTCCTCGCCGGAGTTGAAGACGATGGCGGCCGGAGATGGTGGAGCTGCCGGGGACAGGGGAGGCGGTGGCCGGCGAGAAGCGGCGCGGCTGTCGGCGCCGTTGAACGCGGGCGGCGGCGAGGCGAGGTTCGGCGGCCGGAGCGGGGCGGCTGCCGGCGCCGGTGAACGCGGACGGCGGCGAGGCGAGGTTCGGCGGCGCGCGCGGTGGATCGGGCAGCGGGGTAGGCGAGGAGGCGCGGGCATGGATCGGAGGCGGCTTGGGCCGGGGGGGCCGGCTCCGGGCTCCCGCGGGCCGCGGTGGTGGGCGACGTGGTGGCGACAGGTGGCGGCTCCTTAGTGGCCGCGGGCGACGGCTGCGGCTTGTCCGGCCGGATCGGACATGTCCGGCACGGTGCGAGCGGATTTTTAGGGTTAGGGACGAGGGGGAGATCCGGATTCGGAGGAGGGGTCTATTTATAGGCATAGAGGGAGCTAGGAGAGTCCAAATGAGGTGCGGTTTTCGGCCACGTGATCGTGATCGAACGCTCTAGATGATGGAGAAGGGTTTGGTGGGTTTTGGGCCAAATTGGAGTGGTGTTGGGCTGCAACACACACGAGGCCTTTTTAGTCCCTCGGTTAACCGTTGGAGTATCAAACGAAGTCCAAATGATACGAAACTTGACAGGCGGTCTACCGGTAGTAAACCAAGGCCTCTTGGAAAGTCTCGGTCCAATCCGAAAATGTTTAATCCCCACACACGAAAGAAAGCTAGAAATGACCACCGGAGGAGAACGAAGCGCCGGAATGCAAAACGGACAACGGGGAAAATGCTCGAATGCATGAGACAAACACGTATGCAAATGCAATGCACAAGATGACATGATATGGGATGCATGACAACGACAACAACACACGGAGACAAAAACCCGAACCCAAGAAAATAAAATAACTTAACGTCGAAAACGGCAAGAGTTGGAGTTCAAATTGGGAAAGTCATATCCGGGGTGTTACAGGTTCATCATCCTCATTGGTGCCTCTCTGATGATGTGTGAGTAGTTCACCATAGACCTACGGGTTCGTAGGCGGTAGCTAGATGGCTTCCTCTCTCTCTCTCTCTTAATTCTTGATACAATGGTCTATTGGAGATCTATTTGATGTAACTCTTTTTGCGGTGTGTTTGTTGGGATCCGATGAACTTTGAGTTTATGATCAAATCTATATCCATGAAAGTTATTTGAGTTTTTGATCTCTTATATGCATGATTATTTATAGCCTCGTATTTCTTCTTCGAATATTTGGCTTAGTTAGGACGACTAGATCGATTTTTCTTGCCATGGGAAGAGGTGCTTTGTGATGGGTTCGATCATGCGGTGTTCTTTCCCAGTAACCAAAGGGGTAGCAAGACACGCATGTATCGTTAATATTAAGGATAACAAGATGGGGGCTATTCCTACATGAATAGATCTCATCTACATCATGTCATCATTCTTACTGCATTACTCCGTTTCTCCATGAACTTAATACACTAGATGCATGCTGGATAGCGATCGATGTGTGGAGTTATAGTAGTAGGTGCAGGCAGGAGTCCGTCTACTAATCTTGGACGTGATGCCTATATATTGATCATTGTCTGGATATCGTCATAAGTATTCGATTTTCTATCAATTACCCAATAGTAATTTGTGTACCCACCATGTGCTATTTCTTGAGAGAAGCCACTAGTGAAATCTACGGCCCCCAGGTCTATTCCTTATCATATTTGCTTTCCGATCTATTATTTGCTTTGAGATCTATTTTATTTGCATTTATTTTTAGATCTATTATTCCAAAAAAACCCAAAATACTTTGCTACACTTTTTATTTGCATATTTTATTTCATTCTTATTTGAGATCTATTTATCCAATCTATCACAAATTTATCCCTCAACTTGACAATTTCTGGCGCCGTTACCCGAAAGAGGGATTGACAACCCCTCATACGCATCGGGTTGCAAGTATTTGTTCTTTGTGTGCATGTACCGTTTACATAGTGTTGCTTGGTTCTCCTACTGGATTGATACCTTGGTTTCAAAACTAAGGGAAATACCTACCGTAGTTGAACTGCACCATCCCTTCCTCTTTGGGTAAATACTGACGCAGTTTCGAGCGACATCAAAAGGAATTTCTCGGCGCCATTGCTGGGGGACATCATCAACATCTATCAGGTTCCTAATCACAAATCTCATTTCCTTGCAATTTACATTGTTTTCCATGTGCCTGTCGTTTTCATCTCCCCCACTTCTAAAACATTTTTGCGAAAAGCACAAAAATATTTGCCTTCTTTTTGTTTGCCTTTTTCTTGTTAGATCTCTTCTTTACTTATGTTGACATGTGTCTTCCATTTACTTGCATCTTTTCTTGCTAAAAATCTATTGATATGGATCCTCATCCACTTGCTAATCTTTTCAAAAGTTCCAATTATGATGAACCACTTTCTAGTAAATTGAGTTCACTAGATTTTCTTTATGAAGTTTTGATTGAGATTCGTGAATCTGAAAATATTGATGAAGTGTTAAACAAAGAAATTTATAAAGTGATTCATGATAGCTCCTTAAATGAAAAGCATGATTCCAATTATGTTATTACAAATTCTATTAATGTTAGTTGTGCTAATGATATCCAAAACCCCAAGCTTGGGGGTGTTAAGTTTGATATGTCCGCTACTTATAGCAATGATTATGATTGGGGTGATTCTTCTTATGATCTTGAAAATTTATTTAAGCCTCATGATGAATATGTTTGCGATAATGTTTAAAGTGGGTTTGGAAGATTTCCAACTTTAGGTAATAATGATCCCACTACTTTATAGAATGATCAATATTATGAATTTTTTGATAAAATTAGGGTTGGAGAGGTCATGACTTTGTTTGATGATAATCCCACTATTTTGGAAGAGTGTCAACTTTCCATGCGTGTGGATCATGAAGAGAAAATTTTATATGATAGCTATATTGTTGAATTTGATAATGATCCTACATGTAATTATTATGAGAAAGCAAAATATGGTTGTAGAAATTTTCATGTCACTAAATTACCTCTTGTTATATTGTGATTGTTATTGTTTCTTTCTTCTTCCTTGCATATGCCAGTTTTTGTTTGTCTTGATAATTTGTTTGATTATAAAATGCCTATGCATAGGAAGTATGTTAGACTTAAAATTGTTTTTCACAAGCTACATGATGCTCTCTTCGTGTTTCAATTGCAATCTTTCATGTGAGCATCATTACAATTATTTATGCGTAGCTAGGGGCATAAAACGATAGCACTTGTTGGGAGGCAACCCAATGAATGAATTTTATTTTTACCTTTTTCTTTCTGTTCTTGAGTGTTCGCACAGTTATGATACTGTTATGATTGTGTTTTTTTTATGTTTTAGTTAGTGTTTGTGCCAAGTAAAGCCTTTGGGCTCATGGT
This sequence comes from Triticum urartu, assembly GCF_056163025.1. Classification (NCBI taxonomy): domain Eukaryota; kingdom Viridiplantae; phylum Streptophyta; class Magnoliopsida; order Poales; family Poaceae; genus Triticum; species Triticum urartu. The sequence goes on along the minus strand of NC_141876.1, from coordinate 354,156,197 downwards.
GGGTGATAGTTGATTTGATCTTGTTGAAAAACAGAAACTTTTGTGCAGAGTAAAATAATTTCATAAATCACAGAAGCGCCATAAAAATCTGAATTTTTGACACAATATTGATATACAAATTTCCTACGTTTTCCTATTTTTCCAGAATTTTTGGAGCTGCAGAAGTATATGAAGTTTTCAAATTACTACAGATTGTTTTGTTTTTGACAGATTCTGTTTTCTTTGCGTTGTGTGCTTATTTTGATGAATCTAGGGATTGTATCGGGGTATAAGCCATGGTAAAGTTATAATATAGTAGATGTAATGCAAAAATAAAATATGAATGGGTTTGCAATAGTACTTAGAGTGGTGATTTGCTTTGTTATACTAACGGATCTCACGAAGGTTTTGTTAAGTTTTGTATGATTGAAGTTTTCAAGTTTTGGGTGAGATCACGATGGATAAAGGAATAAGGAGTGAAAATAGTCTAAGATTGGGGGTGCCCCATGGAACCCCAAGTTATTATTCAAAGAGAACCAAGCAACTATGCTTGGGGATGCCCCGGAAGGCATCTCCTCTTTCTTCTAACGACCATCGGTATTTTACTTGGAGCTATATTTTTATTCGTCACATATCATGAGTTTTGCTTGGAGCATCTTGTATTATATGAGTCTTTGCTTGTTTTGCTTTTTATTTTGTGTCATCTATCCTTGCTGGACACACCTATTTGAGAGAGCCAAAATTATGCTATGATTTGATAGAATTGCTCTATGTGCTTCACTTAAATTTTTTGAGCAATGGAATTGCTCTAGTGCTTCATTTATATCTTTTTAGCACGATTTGCTTTAATATTTTTGAAGAAATGCTCCCATGCTTCACTTAGATTTATGAGAGTTACTAAATTTTTAAAGAAATTCTCTCATACTTCACTTATACTATTTTGAGAGAAGAAAATTTGCATGCTCATGTTCTTCACTTAAATTTGTTCGAGCTTAACAAAAGCAACATATGAAATTAGTCCCAAACTGATAGATATTCAAGAGGGATATAATAAAAACTTTCGTAAAGATCATTGGACAAATTAAACTTGTTTCTTTGTAATAGTTTTGATATATGATGATAGTGATATGTGAGTTATGTTGGTGAGTAATTATGCTTTAGTAAGAATATTGGTGTTAAGGTTTGTGATTCCCTATGCAAGCATGAAATTCAATAGTTATGCAATGAAATTACATCCTACTTATGGTGCATTATTCGGTGTTAGTTATGCTTAATGCTCGCTTATGTGATTTTTCGTTTCTTGGTTGGTTGCTTCTCAATCTATTTGCTAGCCTCCACTTGTACTAAGTAGAAATACTACTTGTGCATCCAAAATCTTTAAACCCAGTTTTGCCATATGAGTCCACCATACCTACCTATATACGGTATTTCCATGTCATTCTAAGAAAATTTGTATGTGCCACTTCTAATTTTCAAAATAAATTTCCTTTTTGTGTGCTCGTACCGCTCATGAAGCAGCGGGGGTGGCCAATATTTTCCATGCTAGATGTGTTATTCTCAAGATGGGTGTTTATTCACTTGTCATTGCACAAGAGTATGGCAGTAATAGGGATGCCCAGTCCCGAAATGAAAAAGAAATTTACTTTATGTTGTCTAATAATAAATTCCTTGGAAAGTGTTAGATTAAACCATGAACTAAAAGAAATTCCTTGGAAAGTGTTAAAGAAATTATGCTAGCCATGGATTGTGAAAGAATGGTGGAAAAAGGAATAAACTTTATTTTCTGTTTGGGAACCTCTTATGATATATCTAGCATGTAAAGTGTTGGGAATTACTCGGTCGTTTTCGTTGACGGGAAAAGTATGCCTCTCAAAAAAAGTATCTCCCAATTTAAGCTTTCAGCTCTGGCACATCTACAAATCCCTACTTCCCTCTACGAAGGGCCTTTATATTTAATTTATGCAAAAAATTGAGTCTCTATCTTCTCTTATAAAGCACCAACTAGGGAGCACTATGATCATACTTGAGCATTGGATGTAGCTAATATGCGAGTGCGTTTCGTGAATGGATCAATGATTGAGCATGATGGGCTAATGATGACCCACAAGTATAGGGGATCAATTGTAGCTCTTTTCGATAAGTAAGAGTGTCCAACGCAATGAGGAGCAGAAGGAAATGACAAGTGGTTTTCAGCAAGGTAATGTCTGCGAGTGCTGAAATTGCAAGTAGCAGAGTTGTTTGATAGCAAGATAATTTGTAACGAGCAAGTAACGATAATACTAGCAAAAGTGCAGCAAGGTAGCCCAATCCTTTTGAGGCAAAGGACATGCCAAAATGATTTCTTATGATAGGCAAAGTGTTCTTGAGGGTACACGGTATTTACATCTAGTCACTTTCACCATGTTGGTTTGATTTGTGTTTGCTACTGTGATAATTTGATATGTGGGTGGACCGGTGCTTAGGTGTTATTCTTACTTGAACAAACCTCCTATGATTAACCCTCCCGCAAGCATCCGCAACTACAAGAAAAGTATTAAGAATAAATTCTAACCATAGCATTAAACTTTTGGATCCAATTGGTCCCTAACAGAATAATGCATAAACTGGGGTTTAAGTTTTTGTCACTCTCGCAACCCATCATCTAATTGCTACTCCACAATTCATTCCATTAGGCACAAATATGGTGAAGTGTCATGTAGTCAACGTTCACATGACACCACTAAGGGAATCACAACATACATACTATCAAAATATCGAACACATATCAAGTTCACATGATTACTTGCAACATGATTTCTCACGTGACCTCAAGAACAAAAGTAACTACTCACAAATGATAATCATGCTCAAGATCAGAGGGGTATTAAATAGCATATTGGATCTGAACATATAATCTTCCACCAAATAAACCATATAGTAATCAACTACAAGATGTAATCAACACTGCTAGTCACCCACAAGCACCAATCTATAGTTCTGATAACAAGATTGAACACAAGAGATGAACTAGGGTTTGAGATAAGATGGTGTTGTTGAAGATGTTGATGGAGATTGCCCTCCCCAAATTGGAGAGTTGTTGGTGATGATGGTGACAATGATTTCCCCCTCCGGGAGGGAAATTCCCCTGGCGGAATCACTCCGCCGAAGGGCAAAAGTGCTCCTGCCCTTCTGCCTCGAGACGGCGGCACTCTGTCCCAAAAGTCTTCTCCTTATTTTTTTTCTAGGTCAAAATGACTTATATACCAGAAGATGGGCACCGAAGGTGGGCCCAGGTGCGCACAACCCACCAGGGCGCGCCTGGGCCCCCTGGCGCGCCCAGGTGGGTTGTGCCCACTTGGTGGGACCCCTCTGGTACTTATTTGCTCCCATATTCTTCATATATTCCATCAAAATTCTCCGTGAAGTTTCAGCTTGTTTGGAGTTGTGCAGAATAGGTAACCTGATGTAGCTTTTCCAGGTCCAGATTTCCAGCTGCCGGAATTCTGCCTCTTTGTGTATACCTTGCATATTATTAGAGAAAAGGCATTAGAATTACTCCAAAAAGCATCATTGTGGATAAAATATCATAAATAACATTAGGAAAACATGATGCAAAATGGACGCATCAACTCCCCCAAGCTTAGACCTCGCTTGTCCTCAAGCGAAAACCGAAATCGAAAAACATGTCCACATGCTTAGAGAGAGAGGTGTCGATAAAAACAAAATACGGACATAGAAGCATCATGTTCATTATTATAACAGCAACAAACCTAAACATAAGACTTTTATCATAGACTTCTCATGAATAAGTGATGATCCATCACACTAATGAAGTATAAAGCAAAAACTTTATTGGAACCAACAAACTATGTTCTCAGTCAACTTTGCAACTACAATTAATCATATTTTCAGCAAGGGTCACGTGTCGGAGCCTTTAGGCAAGTCCACATACTCAACCATCATATAGTCTTCCATGATTGCTAACACTCACCGCGTACACATGAGGAAAACGTTTCAACCGGACACATAGAAATATAGGGGCTTGTAGTTTCGCCTCCCAGCGTATTCACCTCACTACAAAAAAAAGACACATACGTGACATTTTGGGCCGAACAAAAAAAATATGTCATGCTTATGACACTTCTATGACGATAATTGTGACAAAACCCGGTATCATCATAGATGTGGTGGGCTCCTACTTCTATGACAAAATCATGACAGAAAATGGGCTTTTCATCCTGGGCGGGCCGGAGACGCAGTTGCATGACATTCTTTTGGCCGTCCATGACGGAAAAAACCATGGTAGAAGCGAGGGCGAGGAAAATATCGGGGAGTTCCTGGTTACGGTGGGTGGTCTGGGCCAAGCGATGCATGGAGGTTTGCGTGTTTCTCTCATACACGTATGCGCGTGTGTGCGAGGCGTTGCGCTCTAACTGAACCCGAGCGATGCGTTCGCCTACTGAACCCGAGCGATTGCACTGCAGGCTACGCGTTACTGAACCCGAGCGATCGGCCCCTGGCTGATAACTGAACCCGATCGAGCGATTCCTTCGCTACTGCTGCTAACTGAAGCCGATCGAACCTGTTGTCTCTTGATGAATAGTGAGTGTTGCTGGGTGCTTGGATGAATAGTTCCCGGTGGGGGGTTGGATGAACAGGACCCCGTGGTAGAGGCTGTTGCGGCTGGATGAATAGGACCCCGACCGAGCCGGTTGGGGGTGGATGAACAGGACCCCGTGGAGAGCTAGATGAACAGGACCCTGTGGAGGGTTGGTTGAACAGTAGCCGGTGGAGGGCTGGATGAACAGTAGCCCTTGGAGGGGTGGTTGAATAGGACCCCGTGGAGAGGGCTGGTTGAACAGTAGCCGGTGGAGGAGCGGTGGAGGCTGGATGAACAGGAGCCCGTGGATTAACAGTAGCCCATGGAGGCTAGAGGAGGTCGACGGTGGAGATGAACAGTAGCCCGTGGAGTCCCGTTTTGCGGTACGCCACACCCCTCCCGCTGAACAAGACCCCTGTTTTGACCCTAGCGCTCCAACACAAGTCTGTTTCCTCCGTTTTGCAGTACACCACACCCCTCCCGATCAACAGGACCCTGTTTCGACTGTAGAGGTCCAAGAGAAGTTTGTTTCCTCCGTTTTGCGGTATGCCAGACCCCTACCGATGAACAGGATCCCGTTTCGACCGTGGCCTGTCGAACACAAGGTCGTTTCCTCCGTTCAGCGGTACGCCAAGCCTCGTTTTGATCGGCTGTTCCGTCCAAGCCGGTTGGCTCCTGATGAATATGACGCAGTTTCTCCATTACGACCCAACCATGTGCAAGAGCCCTGGTCGTACGTATGCGCGAGTAGGCGTTCGAGACCCCGCACGTATGTATGTACGTGGCCGTATTTACTTTCTTGCACCCTGGTTGTACGTATGTGTACACGATATTAACGGGACTGCATGACATGCTACGTGCGTGCCTCTATTACGACACGTGTGCGCCTATACTATGACACGTGCCCTTCCTCACTCGGCCACGGTTCATCGCTGCAGCCTGCAGACAGACCGATCGTATGTACGTACACGTTCGCGACCAGAATGACAACGCTACATCTGCTTCGACCAGGTGGGTCCTGACTGTCAGGGAGTATAAGGAGGCACTTCCTTGCGTGCGAAGATGTAGCTGGTCGGTCCCAGCAGTCAGGGGGGCGTTTTTTCACGAAATATGATGGCCTGTCCGGTGGGTCCCTGCAGTCAGGTGGAGGAATCATTATTTTCCACGTAATAAGGAGGCACTTCCTTGCTGCAGCCATGGATCCAGCTGTCAGCCTCTCCACATATAGTACTCTTCCGATGGAAGTCATTCCTTGACCATGTTGACCACGCCGCGATGAGAGCACCAGGGCGGTGGATGACGGCGAGGCCTAGGAAGGGGATGATGCGGAGCCAGGGAAGACGCCGCAGTGGATTCCCACGCGGAGAGGAGTACGAGGGTTCACTGGTTCCACTGTGGTGTGAGGCTGCCGTCACCGCAGAATAACAGGGGGTGTGGGTGAGTAGAGGGAAGGCCTGGCCAGCGGTGGGAGTAGTAGGGGGCGGTGAGGCCTCCGTGACAGCACAGCCGGCCACAGGAGGCAGGAGCACGCGGCACGACCGACGCTGGTTTGGGCGGCTGGAGCAAGAAGACCAGAGGTTGAAGAAGCACAACGGCCGTTGGATGGACATCGTATGGTCACTGGAGCTAGAATCGTTCATATTGACTAAGTTGACAAAGCCCTCCATCCTCGTCAACTTAATAGGCCCACAAGTCAGCCTCCCACTATGGTGGGTCCTAGCTAGCAGGAGGAGTATTCATTTTTTGTGCGTAATAAGGAGGCACTTCCTTGCGTGCGATGATATAGCTGGTGGGTCTGAGCTGTTAGTGGGGGAACGTTTTTTCGCAAAATACAAAGGCCCTTCCAGTGGGTCCCAGCTGTCAGGTGGAGGAATCATTATTTTGCGCGTAATAAGGAGGCATTTCCTTGTGTGCGGTCGTGGACCCAGCTGCCAGCCTCTCCACATAAAGTCCACTTTCGATGGATGTCGTTCGTTGACCATGTTGACCACGCCACGCCGAGAGCACCAGGGCGATGGACGACGGCGACGCCTAGGAAGGGAACGACACGGATCCGGGGAAGACTCGGAAGTGGTTGCCCATGCGATGGGGAGTACGAGGGTTTATTGGTTCGGCTACCGTCGCCGGAAAATAACAGGAGGTGCAGGTGAGTAGAGGAATGGCCTAGCCAATGATGGAGTAGGGTCGGGCGGTGTAGCCTGGGCAGCAGCATAGCCGGCCACGGGAGGCGGGAGTAGGTAGTCTCACCGGCGTTGGTTTGGGCAGCTGGAGCAAGAAGATCAAATATTGAAGAAGCAGCAAGGCCGTTGGATTAACATCCAACGGTCAATGCTGCTAGAATCGTTTGTGGACTAAGTTGACAAAGCCTTTCGTACACGTCAACCTAGTAGACCCACAAGTCAGCCTCCAAATCTGTCCCAAATAGCATACAACCCGAAATTTCTAGCTAGATTAAAATTAATTTAAAAACTAAACATACCTTAATTTAAATCCAATGAAATTTTACCCGCGAAATTTAAAATATCAAAATCCGAAATAAAAAAGTATTTTGGAACTAATTGCCTGTTTGCTGTATTTTTTTTCATTTTACAGCCCATTTATTATTACTTATAGCCCATTTCTTATTACTTATAGCCATTTTCTGGGCAAGCCCGAATGCATCCCTCCTCGTCTTGAAAGATTTCTGGCCCAGTAGGGCGTAGAAAAGCAAGTGGGCCTACGTTGGTTATTCTGCAAAAAACAAAATAGCTGGGCTAGCCATTTTCAGAAAGGAAAAAAACAAACTGGGCTGGTCATGTGGTAAACATATGAAATAAAACCCTGGGCTAGAGGGGCCACAGCTCCCACACAACCCAGTTGATACCCTTCTCCGTCCTGAAAAAACAAATTACTACGCGCGCTGCTGGGTCCCTACTGTCATCCTCACCATGTACAGTCATCTCCTTATTCCCCTTGGTTGTTGACCATGTTGACAACACCGGATGGCAGTGCCGCGGCGAGCGAACCAAGGCGGAGGATGATGGTGAGGCCGCAGATGGGAACGAACAAGAGCCGGGGAAGATGCGCAGAGTTTTAGGGTGCAATGTGGCCATGATGCATGCATGGCAGCACAGCCAGCCATGGGAGGCGGGAGCAGGCGGTCCTGCCGGCGCTGGTTTGGCTTTGGTGGCTGGAGGAAGAAGAGACTGAAGAAACACGACATATGTTGAATGTCAATCCAATGGTCAAGGTTGGCACAATCATTTGTTGACTAAGCCGACACCAAGTAGCATACTTTTTTATATATAGGAAGAAAAGAAAAATTGGGTTCGTTCGCTTGATAACATTCTGAAACTACGATCGTTCGATCTTGCGTCGCTACTAAAACTGCGAGGAAAATGCGTTTGTCTGTCGTGCTCCTCCCAGGAAACGTTCGCCACATAAGTGACTAGCACCCTTGGTTTTCAACCATGAGGTTTTGGGTACGAGTCCCAGGAACTCTCGATTTTGTCCTCCTTCCTTCCTCGCAAAAAAAGAAAGAAAATCAAAGACTTGAGAAGGCGTATAGAACAAGCTAGTGTACCAGTAAAGAGACATTGCTAAGTTTTAGAAAAAAGAGAGATGTGCTCCTGTAGCTGGTTCAAATCCAAACCTAGACTATGACTATATATGGTGCTATGCTACTCTGCAAGTAATGAAACTGACATATCCTGTGTTCACTTCTCATCTTCTCTACTTACTCGGCCTAGCATCAAAAGCTCTAGTCGCAGCCATGTCCACTGGCTGCTCGTCCACCTGCTCTTCAGCACGCAACAACCAGATATGCGCCAAGTCGCCACCCGTATCATCGCCTGTGGGTCTCATCACACCCTCGCTGGCACACGCACCACAGACGGTTGCTCATCGCAACCCGCTGCCGTTGGTGTGGTGCCACTGCTGCAAATCACGCAGAGTCATCTGTCGCGTCTCAACCACAATCCTCAACCCTGGTCGAGTCTTCTACAAATTCCCGAATCATGGGGTAATAATATGTTTAAGTGTTGTTCTGCTTCTTTCAGTTGCTGATTTTTTTAACAGTTTGGTTGATAATCTTCTAGTTTGATTTTTGCAGAAAAGGGAAGATTCGTGTGATTTGTATTTCTGGGAAGTTGCCGAGTGGGGGAATGAAACTACGCTGATTATTTGGTTAGCCAAGGAATCCCAATACCAGCAGGTTGCGGTGTTGGACAAGTAACTGAAGGAACGACGAAAGAGGAAGATGCAGAGCAGAAGGTTAAAGATGCAGTTCCTCTGATCATGGCCAAGCAACAGCTACTGGACGGCCTTGACAGCAATGAGGAGATGAAAGAGATTGTGAAGATAATGGGCAAAATCGATGTGCTCTGTAGGATGATTGTCTCTTTATTTGCAGTGTATGTAGCACTCGTGATGTATTCAGTGGCTATGACATGAGCACTTTGCTGAAACTAGTAATGAATGAAACTTGTTTAGCAGGCTGGGCATAGTGTTGTGAACATCTAATGATTTCTATTAATGGAATTCAGGGGGTAGACCCTTTTACTCATAAATAAATAAATAGCAGAGGCCCTTTTGCTAATAAATAAATAAATTAGCAGAGGCCCTGTCGGGTCAGCTTTGTTCCCATTCAAAGACGTCAAGCAAATTGCAGTCCAACAGCAAACTATATCATCAAATTCAAGTTTCACAATCAAATGTCATCATGTTTTAGTCGTCATACAATCACCAAACACAAATCAACATATATAGCAAGTGATGTTCTCACAGCAAAATACTAAACAACATGCTCATCAAGTTTCAGTCGTCATAGCAAACACAATTTCACATAGTAGATAAAAAAACATCTTCTGACAGGAAAATGCGACAAAAGCAACCTAATCATCATCCGCAACAGCAGCGTCAACATCTTCGCCATGTGTATCACTCTGAATCGTAATTCCCCATTGTGTCGTCTTCTTCTTCATCATCCTCAATGTCCTCGAACGTTGGCTTCTTCTTCATGAACTCTTGTATGTCCACAGCACGACAGGCAATCTTTTCGCCAGCGTCATTGTCCTGATGGTTCTCGAAGATATTAGGAACATCTTTGGAATCTTGTACATCAGGAGCAGTGTCAGCATCATCTTGTTGTGTAACTTCATTAAACGAATTCCTCTGCTCAAACCTTTGCAATACTCTCCAGTCATCGCTACGTGCAAATGTGTCTTCCAAGAAAAATGTCTGTGTTGCTTGATTTGCCAAAATAAAAGGCTCGTTGGTCTGGTATGCCACCTTGACATTGATAGATTTGAAATAATCATCAGCTCTGTGTTTTGCATTCCTGGAAAACATTTTATACCAACAACAGCACAATAGAACCACACACTGATGAACCTCGAAACTAGAGATATACTACAACTGAACAATGTCTGTAGTGTTAGCATACATTTCAGTTGTCTCTCTACCGTACGTATTCATGCTCATGATGGCACTGTTTTGTGTCTTCCTGCCTTCGTCGCGTGCAAGGGTGTTCTAGTGCACATCTCCAACAATGCAAGGTTCATAATGTCTTACCCGAGTATCAGGACCCATTGCTAGTGCGTAAAGGGCATCATCAACTGCATGCCATCCTCCTGCATCTTCTTAACCTATGGTTAGAAAATAGACAAGCTGGTCATCTTATGTACTCAATATATTTAAAAAACTGACAGTGCAATTCAAAAGCTTACATGGCTCTTGAACCATTTTGCAAATCCTGCCATAACCAGTTTGTCAATGTTTCTTGGATTTTGCGGCAGTAACTCCTATTTGTAGATGCTGCACAACATAGTGATCGCGTCAAACATCTAAATATATAAGAATGTGCTAGAAGTTTAGTAGATTACGATGTACATGCTGCAGTACTTAGCACTTACTTGATATAAGGTAGTATCTCAGAATAGTTATTCAACACATGCCAAACCATTTTGTCCAAATCTTTAGGTTTGTCGTCTTGTCGACTCTTCCCTATAACTCGAACAGAACAATCGATAACATTGAGCCCGGGATTGTCTTCACCCACCTCTTTGCTAAGCTGGTCAGCTATTTCAATGTATTTTGAGCAGAATGTCAACGCTTATGTAGCAATGTAGGCCTCTGCAATGGAACCTCGGGTCTAGCTCTGTTCCCAACATGGCCCTTGAAAGTGCCTAGCCTCCTTACAATAGGGTACATCCAGCCATACTATACTAGACCTCTAAGTAGTGCCTCATTAGGTAGATGAATAGCCAAATTCACCATCACATCAAAGAAGGCTGGAGGATATATCTTCTTAAGGTTGCAAGGATAGCTGGTATCTTGTCTCTAAGACGCTCCAAAGATCTATCATGATATTTCTACTACAGAGTTCCCTGAAGAATTGTCCCAACTCTGCAACCGCTCTGTAAAATTTAGGGCATCCCAATCCTCTAAGGATAACAGGTAAAACCCTTTGAAGTAGGATGTGACAGTCATGAGTTTTCAACCCTTGTACCTTGTTTCCATCTGCACTGACTCTCCTTTCAGGGTTGGAAGCAAATTCATGAGGGAATCTCACACGTGACAGGACCTTGCGGAATTCTTTTATTTTTACCTTGTCCAAGACGTACACAACTAGTGCCATATCCCGTGGTTTACCTTCATCTTGCACCTGCAAATCATGTCTGATACCCAGGTGTGTCAAATCAATCCTAGATTTTAAGGTATCTTTCGTCTTGCCTTCAATATTAAGAAGTGTGACGATAATGCCATCACATATATTTTTCTCGATGTGCATCACATCAAGATTATGCCACATATCCAAATCTTTCCAATACTCCAAGTCCCACAAAGTGGACCTGCGGGTAAACAATAATCTCTCTTCGGCCTTGCCATGCTTCCTTTTCTCGCTACCATTATCAGGATGGTTTCCTGGTGTCATAAGCATGACCTTCTCTAATTCCACTTGCAAATCATCGGCGGAGAGCCCCTTTGGCGCATCACGGTTTTCATGCTTTGCATTGAACACATATCTTCGGTATTTTGTAGGACGCGGCTTGTCCTTGGCAAGGAAACGATAGTGTCCAATGTAACAGATCTTGCTAAGTATTGCGTATGAAAGTGGATTCCTGTCACAGCGAACACATGCATTGTAACCATGTATCGTTCGCCCTGACATAGTGCCCAAAGCCGGATAATCATGGATGCAGCAAATTATAACAACACGTAGAAAGAAATCAGCTGGTGGGCTGATATATAGGTCTCGAGTGAGAACACCCCTCCATAGCTGTTGAAGTTCCTCCACAAGAGGCTCCATGAATAAATCAAAATCCTTTCCAGGACCTTTTGGACTTGTGATGAGCAAGGCCATCATGTAGTTTGATTATTTCGTGCAGACATTTGGAGGCATGTTGTAAGGGATAACAAGCACTGGCCACATGCTATATGTGGCGCTCTGGTGGCCAAATGGGTTAAATCCATCTGAAGCTAAGCCAAGTCTAATGTTTCTCGGGTCAACAACAAACTTTTTGTGTATCTGATTGAAGCTTTTCCAGTCACTACCATGAGATGGATGGCTCATTACATTCTGATCTTTATACTCCTGGTTCCTAGAATGCCACAGTACATCCTCTCTTGTTTCAGCATCATGAAACAACCTCTGCAATATTGGTATAATTGGAAAATTTCTCAAAACATTATGAGGAATCCTCTTCATAGCATCGCCATCTTTCCATCTTGATAATTTGCATTTCAGGCATTCACTTAAGTTGGCATAATCCTTCCGGAACAGGACACAATTATTCTTACAAACATGGATCATATCATATCCAATTACAACCGCACGAAGGAAATTCTTCATTTTACTGTAGGTGTGTGGTAGCTCAGACGCATCTGGGAAAGATTTGCGGAAAGCAGCCAACATCACATCGAATGATTTGTTGGTCATCCACTCAGATGTCTTCACCTGAAGAAAGGTGACCATATCTGAGAATACTGACAGCTTATTTCCTGGGGTGACAGCCACGTTGCATTGTTCCAACATGTGGGCCCACCAGTTCTCTTCCGCAAGTGAAAGTTCACGAAATGCACGAGCATTTCATAGCATTGTTTCAATGTTGGTCAAACTCACTGGCTCCGCCACCACCACCTCCTCCTCCTCTTCCACCTGAGCATCAGGAAGATCAAGATGGTGATCTGCTACTTCCGATGATTTTGCACAGTTGACTGGGGTCTTGTAACTGAATTCATACAACTGCTACACGAGCAGAGCACATCTGATTTCGGACCACCTTACTCAGCTCTAATAAAGTTCATGAAGTTTTCAACCACCAGGCTCTCAGGTCCTAGATGATCATGCTCACCACTCTAGTCGGATGTCTAGCTTGTATTGCTTCCAATTTGGTTAAATTGCATCTGCTTAGCTTACACATTATACCTTTGAATATGACATATGCCTTCATGTTTTGGTACATACTAGTACATCTATCTATTAACCATGTTCTTACATCAAACTAATATTCTTGTGTATCCCTCAATAATCACTTATGATGAGGAAGTCAGGCCAGTGGACTACTGTGAGTAAAGATCCTCATTTAAATAATGCAGTGTCTGCCTCCCCACATGATTCTCAAGAAACAACAAGGCTAGATGAAGATAGTGAATGTAGCTCTGTAGTTGATTACCGCATTTCCCCTACACGAGCATCATAGGTGCTTGCTCTAACTTGGCAGCGTGATATGTGGTTGCATGTTGCATATGGTGTCTCGATTGTAATTCTTCGAATCTGGTTAAATTGCATGTGCTATTCTGCCTAGTTTATACATTATACCTATTAATGTGACATGCCTTCCTGTTTTTAGTTCATAGTACATCTGTCTATTAAGCATGTCCTTACATAAAACTATTGTTTTTTGTATCCCGCGTCAATCAATATGACAAGACACCTTTAGTATATGCAATGCGATATTAGTTGCATCTTTCATATGATTTATAGCATGCGTTGCTTCTAATTTGTTGAAATGCCATTTATGATGGGACGCTTTTATCTTGGCACAGTCATATTGGTTGCATCTTTCATGTGGTGTCTAGCTTGCATTACTTCTTATTTGTTGAAATGGATTCTGCTTAGTTTACACAAACGGTTGTGAATATGCCATGTCATCCTGTTTTTCATACATATTCTATCCTGGTATCATGTGTTTGCCTTACATCAAAGTAGTGATTGTCAGTATCATGCATGAATGAGTTCTAAAGAGTGAATTGTATTGCTTTTTCTTGTCGGTTTTACTTGAAAATTCAAAATCAATAAAGCGGAAGGAAGTCAGCAAGGCAGCGGATAAAGGTGCTCCTTCCAAACATAGGGCCTCTACAGATTGTACTCCTCCAACCCCCAAGATGATTTGCAAGACAACACATGCATAGACACTCAACGTAGCTGTGTTGATGATGAGCATGTCTCCCCTAGTGAACCATCAAAGGCGCTCCCTCTAACTTGGCACTGTTATATGTGGTTGCATGTTATGTATGATGTCTAGCTTGTATTGCTTCTAATTTTGTTGAATTCCATCTGCTTACTTTACACATTATACTTGTGAATAAGACACGTGTTCCTGTTTCTAGAACATACAATATTTGTCCATCACACCATGTTCTTACAGCAAAGTACTACTGTTGTGTAACCTGCAACAATCACTTATCATAAGACTTGGGAGTGTGATATAGGTTACATCTCGCATTCTTTTCTAGCTTGTACTACTTCTAATTTGTTGAAATGGAACTTATGACGAGACAGTTTTAACTTGGTAGTGATATTCGTTGCATCTTTCACATGCTGTCTAGCTTTCATTGCTTCTAATTTGTTGAAATGCCTTCTCCTTAGTTTACAAATCATAAGCTGTGAATATGCAATGCTGTGAATATGCAATGGCACTAATGATGAGAGACCTTTAACTTGGTACTGTGATTTTGTTTGCATCTTGCATATGATTTATTTCTTGTACTGCTTCACATTTGTTTAAATGCCAGTTATGATGAGACACTGTTAACTTACCAGAGCGATATTTGTAGCATCTTTCATATGGTGTCTACCTTCCATTGCATTTCTTCTAATTTAGTGAAATGCCGGTTGCTTAGTTTACACATCATAGTTCTGGTTATCTCATGTCGTCCTGTTTTTCGTACATATTACATCCTCCTATCATGTGGTTGTCTAACATCAAAGTTCATTTCGTCTATATCCTGCATCAATTTGTTATGAAAAACTAAATTGTTTTTCCTTTTTATTATTGGCTAGACTTAACATGGCACAGAGAAAGAGGAAGGAACACAGAATGACAGGGGATGGTGTTAGTACTAAGGACACATGGAAAGGGAAGCAGAAGAATCTTGCAGATTCTGCTGGTACTGATGGTGAATAGAAGGTCAAAGTCTAGCGGGAAATTGTACAAACGGGGTATCCCGTACTACACGAGCTGCAGAATAAGCCAAACAGAAACCAATCACTGCCACCAAACAAGCAGAGAGAACCCTAGTTGTTGCAACACCTTCCAAAGTACCACCAGCTGCACGAGTTACTCATTTGTCAACTCAGCTAGCAGCACGTTCCGAAGCTCCCTTGCCACCTGACACTACTTCCTAAGCACTCTTAACACAAGACGAGTTGGCAAGATCAAATGAACTTTGTGAGCTTCAAGAGCTAGAAGGTAGTTGCTGGAGTCAAGTTACAGTTGCATGCTTCTTTATATGTAGTCTCACAGTTTGATGTACACTAACACTTCCTATGTTCGTTGTTGTACTAGCACCTAGGCGCAAGAGGAAACAAACATCAGGGATAATGCTCGATAGGTTAACTAAATCTAGAGGAGGAAGAATGGAGATCCGTTTTGAGGCAGGTTTAAAAAGGCCACGTGATGCTACAGAGTCAGCCAAGTTAGTATCAGTGGTAGCAGCTGCTGTTAGGTATCATGTACGTATCCTCCCAACATGGATTCAGTACAGGAATGACAAAGACGAAGCCCATTTCAACACCTACCTCGGCCATTTATCTATAAGTATGGTTATGTATGGACTAGTAATATCGTCTTGCTTTGTCACATACCTTCTAGGTTGCTGATAATGAGACTCTCATAATTTTCAATAGATGAGGTTCAAGTTGGATAGCCAAGATGATGCAACCAGACAAGCTTGCACCCATGTTTTCAAGTCTACGCTGCGACAGTATCGATATAACTTGAGGAAAACTCAATTTGAAGGCAAAGCTAACAGTGAACTTGCCCAAACATCTCAAGTGGAAAATATATCGGAGGAGAGGCCTCGTTAAACACTGGTCTAATCCAAAGTATCAGGTACATTATATATGTGTGATCAGATCACATGTTGAAGTCCTATTTACACATGTGCCTCACAAATCTATCTTCTTGTAGGTGAACTATTGAAATAACAAGGCCAACCGTACGAAAGTGAAATTCCAATAGACGACGGGATCTCGTAGCTATATTGCACGATGTGAGGCTCTTGTAATTAGCTGTTGTTTCACTCTTTTCGTTGTACCATATTATCATATATATATTGACTTGTTCCAAATGCAGAGGAAAGCCCGCAAGGACCAAAAAGTACCTGAACCAAATGTTGTGAAATCTTCAAGGACTGTCACACCAGCAAGATGAAGGGCATGACTACACCAGTCAAAGCCGCTGTTGTAAGTCCTTAATCCTCATGCCTTTTAATTACTACTTACTTTGACTTGTGCATTGAACTGCACGGTTTGTAGCCAATGTCTATTACTCTTTTCAATTTTATACACAATTTTCTTAGCGTATCATTGCACCTTACAAGGTTTAAAAGAGAGGAGTGGTGTTCCTTTGATCTTGATCTATAATCTAGTTCCGTGCTGGACTTGCCCACACAAAGTTACAATTGCATGTTTGTCTGTTCTCAGTTGTTTTTTGATATGAATGATGCCATACTATGCTTACCGTATAATAAACTTTGTCACTTTATCCTTAGCTGTCAATACAATGTGAAGAAATAGACAATATATTAGCCATGGTACATGGTCATATGTTTGGAACCTAGTTTTATTATGTACTTTGCAGTAAAATACAATTGATATTTTACATGGGTTCACCAGAATAAGTTATGTATATAGACCGAAGCTATTTTGTTTGGTTTTGTTGCCTCCTTGATATCTTCTGTTCTGGTACTACTAATGTAAAAACTCAACTTTTCAGCAAGCTATGGAAAAAATGGTGGAACCTCCACCTTCCGAAGGTGACGAGGCAACTATAACCGCAATGTCACCTCTTGCTGCAGTGGGTCAATATATGTCCACTAATAGTGCCAAAAGCATGTTCCTGCGTAATACTGGGTTGGTTGTTAAGGTAATCTTGTCCAAAGTGCCTCATGATCAAGATATGCAAGCTCAAAACAATGTTATATCTGTGCTCCAGACACAAGTCCATTCCCTAACAGAGACCCTTTGTGAAACAAGGACAGACATTGTTCGATGTCGTCAAAATATGCATGGTTTTGAAATCAGACTATCAGACATTTGCTATGTTGTTCAGGAGCCTAGGAGAAATGAAGGCGAAGGTTATGGTGCTCCATCGGACAAGACAGCATGAAAACATAATAATCAGGTCAAATGAACTAAGCTTCTGAACTTTTGGTGGTGCATTTATGTGCCAGACTATTAATGTTGGGGAACGTTGCAGAAAACAAAAATTTTCCTACTCGTTTCACCAAGATCCATCTAGGAGTTCATCTAGCAACGAGTCATCAGATGCATCTACATACCTTTGTAGATCGCGTGCGGAAGCGTTCAAAGAACGGTGATGATGTAGTCGAACACGACGTGATCCAAATCACCGATGACCAAGCGCCGAACGGACGGCACCTCCGCGTTCAACACACGTACGGGACGGGAGACGTCTCCTCCTTCTTGATCCAGCAAGGGGGAAGGAGAGGTTGATGAAGATCCAGCAGCACGACGGCGTGGTGGTGGATGCAGGGCGTCACAGTAGCAGGGCTTCGCCTATACTACGAGAGAGAGACGTAACGGGGAGAGAGGGAGGCGCCAGGGGCTGGTGTATGAAGTCCCTCCTCTCCCCCACTATATATAGGGGTGCTAGGGGGGGCGCCGGCCCTAGTAGATGGAATCTACTAGGGGGGGCGGCGGCCAAGGGTGGGGGGCTTGCCCCCCAAGCAAGGGGGCGCCCCCTTTAGGGTTTCCCCTCAACCCTAGCCGCATGGGCCCTAGGGGAGTGGCGCCCCAGCCCACTTTGGGCTGGGTTCCCTCCCACTTCAGCCCATGGGGCCCCCCGGGATAGGTGTCCCCACCCGGTGGACCCCCGGGACCCTTCCGGTGGTCCCGGTACAATACCGGTGACCCCGAAACTTGTCCCGATGGCCGAAACAGCACTTCCTATATATAATTCTTTACCTCCGGACCATTCCGGAACTCCTCGTGACGTCCGGGATCTCATCCGGGACTCCGAACAACATTCGGGTTACTGCATATACATATCTTCACAACCCTAGCGTCACCGAACCTTAAGTGTGTAGACCCTACGGGTTCGGGAGACAAGCAGACATGACCGAGACGACTCTCCGGTCAATAACCAACAGCGGGATCTGGATACCCATGTTGGCTCCCACATGCTCCACGATGATCTCATCGGATGAACCACGATGTCGAGGATTCAATCAACCCCGTATGCAATTCCCTTTGTCAATCGATATGTTACTTGCCCGAGATTCGATCGTCGGTATCCCAATACCTCGTTCAATCTCGTTACTGGCAAGTCACTTTACTCGTACCGTAATGCATGATCCCGTGACCAGACACTTGGTCACTTTGAGCTCATTATGATGATGCATTACCGAGTGGGCCCAGTGATACCTCTCCGTCATACGGAGTGACAAATCCCAGTCTTGATCCATGTCAACCCAACAGACACTTTCGGAGATACCAGTAGTCTACCTTTATAGTCACCCAGTTACGTTGTGACGTTTGGTATACCCAAAGCACTCCTACGGTATCCGGGAGTTACACGATCTCATGGTCTAAGGAAAAGATACTTGACATTGGAAAAACTCTAGCAAACGAACTATACGATCTTGTGCTATGTTTAGGATTGGGTCTTGTCCATCACATCATTCTCCCAATGATGTGATCCCGTTATCAATGACATCCAATGTCCATAGCCAGGAAACCATGACTATCTGTTGATCAACGAGCTAGTCAACTAGAGGCTTACTAGGGACATGTTGGTGTCTGTTATTCACGCATGTATTACGATTTCCGGATAACACAATTATAGCATGAATAAAGACAATTATCATGAATAAGGAAATATAATAATAATGCTTTTATTATTGCCTCTAGGGCATATTTCCAACAGTCTCCCACTTGCACTAGAGTCAATAATCTAGTTACATTGTGATGAATCGAACACCCATGGAATTCTGGTGTTGATCATGTTTTGCCCTAGGGAGAGGTTTAGTCAACGGATCTGCTACATTCAGGTCCGTATGTACTTTACAAATCTCTATGTCTCCATCTTGAACATTTTCACGAATGGAGTTGAAGCGACGCTTGATGTGCCTTGTCTTCTTGTGAAACCTGGGCTCCTTGGCAAGTGCAATAGCTCCAGTGTTGTCACAGAAAAGTTTGATTGGCCCCGACGCATTGGGTATGACTCCTAGGTCGGTGATGAACTCCTTCACCCATATTGGTTCATGTGCTGCCTCCGAGGCTGCCATGTACTCCGCTTCACATGTAGATCCCGCCACGACGCTTTGCTTGCAACTGCACCAGCTTACTGCCCCACCATTCAAAATATACACATATCCGGTTTGTGACTTAGAGTCATCTAGATCTGTGTCGAAGCTAGCGTCGACGTAACCCTTTACGACGAGCTCTTCGTCACCTCCATATACGAGAAACATTTCCTTAGTCCTTTTCAGGTACTTTAGGATATTCTTGACCGCTGTCCAGTCTTCCTTGCCGTGATTACTTTGGTACCTTCCTACCAAACTTACGGCAAGGTTTACATCAGGTCTGGTACACAGCATGGCATACATAATAGAACCTATGGCTGATGCATAGGGGATGACGCTCATCTCTTCTATATCTTCTGCCGTGGTCGGACATTGAGCCGAGCTCAATTTCATACCTTGTAACACAGGCAAGAACCCCTTCTTAGATTGATCCATATTGAACTTCTTCAATATCTTATCAAGGTATGTGCTTTGTGAAAGACCTATGAGGCGTCTCGATCTATCCCTGTAGATCTTGATGCCTAATATATAAGCAGCTTCTCCAAGGTCCTTCATTGAAAAACTCTTATTCAAGTAGGCCTTGATGCTGTCCAAGAGTTCTATATCATTTCCCATCAAAAGTATGTCATCTACATATAATATGAGAAATGCTACAGAGCTCCCACTCACTTTCTTGTAAATGCAGGCTTCTCCATAAGTCTGCGTAAACCCAAACGCTTTGATCATCTCATCAAAGCGAATGTTCCAACTCCGAGATGCTTGCACCAGCCCATAAATCGAGCGTTGGAGCTTGCACACCCTGTCAGCATTCTTAGGATCGACAAAACCTTCCGGCTGCATCATATACAATTCTTCCTTAAGGAAACCATTAAGGAATGCCGTTTTGACGTCCATTTGCCATATCTCATAATCGTAGAATGCGGCAATTGCTAACATGATTTGGACGGACTTTAGCTTCGCTACCGGTGAGAAAGTCTCATCGTAGTTAACCCCTTGAACTTGTCGATAACCCTTAGCGACAATTCGAGCTTTATAGATGGTCACATTACCATCCGCGTCTGTCTTCTTCTTAAAGATCCATTTATTTTCTATGGCTCGCTGTTCAACGGGCAAGTCAGTCAAAGTCCATACTTCATTTTCATACATGGATCCTATCTCGGATTTCATGGCTTCTAGCCATTTGTCGGAATCCGGGCCCGCCATCGCTTCTTCATAGTTCGAAGGTTCACCGTTGTCTAACAACATGATTTCCAAGATAGGGTTGCCGTACCACTCTGGTGCGGAACGTGTCCTCGTGGACCTTCGAATTTCAGTAGGAGCTTGATCAGAAGTATCTTGATCATTATCATTAACTTCCTCTCTAGTCGGTGCAGGCACCTCAGGAACATTTTCTTGAGTTGCGCCATTTTCCGGTTCAAGAGGTAATACTTCATCAAGCTCTACTTTCCTCCCACTTACTTCTTTCGAGAGAAACTCTTTCTCTAGAAAGGACCCATTCTTGGCAACAAAGATCTTGCCTTCGGATCTGAGGTAGAAGGTGTACCCAATAGTTTCTTTTGGGTATCCTATGAAGACGCATTTTTCTGACTTGGGTTCGAGCTTTTCAGGTTGAAGTTTCTTGACATAAGCATCGCATCCCCAAACTTTTAGAAACGACAGCTTAGGTTTCTTCCCAAACCATAATTCATACGGTGTCGTCTCAACGGATTTCGACGGAGCCCTATTTAAAGTGAATGCGGCAGTCTCTAAAGCATAGCCCCAAAAAGATAGCGGTAAATCGGTAAGAGACATCATAGATCGCACCATATCTAATAGAGTGCGATTACGACGTTCGGACACACCGTTACGCTGAGGTGTTCCAGGAAGCGCGAGTTGTGAAACTATTCCACATTTTCTTAAGTGTGTGCCAAACTCGTGACTCAAGTATTCTCCTCCACGATCTGATCGTAGAAACTTGATTTTCCTGTCACGTTGATTTTCAACCTCACTCTGAAATTCCTTGAACTTTTCAAAGGTTTCGGACTTGTGTTTCATTAAGTAGATATACCCATATCTACTTAAATCATCAGTGAGCGTGAGAACATAACGATAGCCACCGCGAGCCTCAACACTCATTGGACCGCACACATCAGTATGTATGATTTCCAATAAGTTGGTTGCTCGCTCCATTGTTCCTGAGAACGGAGTCTTGGTCATCTTACCCATGAGGCATGGTTCGCACGTGTCAAATGATTCATAATCAAGAGACTCTAAAAGTCCATCTGCATGGAGCTTCTTCATGCGTTTGACACCTATGTGACCAAGGCGGCAGTGCCACAAGTATGTGGGACTATCATTATTAACCTTACATCTTTTGGTACTCACATTATGAACATGTGTAGTATTACGTTCGAGATTCATAAAGAATAAACCATTCACCATAGGAGCATGACCATAAAACATATCTCTCATATAAATAGAACAACCATTATTCTCGGATTTAAATGAGTAGCCATCTCGAATTAAACGAGATCCCGATACAATGTTCATGCTCAAAGCTGGCACTAAATAACAATTATTAAGGTTTAAAACTAATCCCGAAGGTAGATATAGAGGTAGCATGCCGACGGCGATCACATTGACCTTGGAACCATTCCCGACGCGCATCATCACCTCGTCCTGCCAGTCTCCGCTTATTCCGCAGCCCCTGCTTTGAGTTACAAATGTGAGCAACTGCACCGGTATCAAATACCCAGGAGCTACTACGGACACTAGTAAGGTACACATCAATTACATGTATATCACATATACCTTTTGTTTTGCCGGCCTTCTTGTCTGCTAAGTATTTAGGGCAGTTCCGCTTCCAGTGACCGCTTCCCTTGCAATAAAAGCACTCAGTCTCGGGCTTGGGTCCATTCTTTGGCTTCTTCCCGGCAGCTTGCTTGCCGGGCGCGGCAACCTCCTTGCCGTCCTTCTTGAAGTTCTTTTTACCCTTGCCTTTCTTGAACTTAGTGGTTTTATTGACCATCAACACTTGATGTTCCTTCTTGACTTCTACCTCCGCTGATTTCAGCATTGAGAACAACTCAGGAATGGTCTTTTGCATCCCCTGCATGTTGAAGTTCATCACAAAGCTCTTGTAGCTTGGTGGAAGCGACTGGAGGATTCTGTCAATGACCGCATAATCCGGGAGATTAACTCCCAGCTGAGACAAGCGGTTATGTAACCCAGACATAGTGAGTATGTGCTCACTGACAGAACTATTTTCCTCCATCTTACAGCTGAAGAACTTATCGGAGACTTCATATCTCTCGATCCGGGCATGAGCTTGAAAAACCATTTTCAGCTCTTCGAACATCTCATATGCTCCATGTCTCTCAAAACGCTTTTGGAGCCCCAGCTCTAAGCTGTAAAGCATGCCGCACTGGACGAGGGAGTAGTCGTCAACACGTGTCTGCCAAGCGTTCATAACGTCTTGGTTCTGTGGGAGGGGAGCTTCACCTAGCGGTGCTTGTAGGACATAATCTTTCTTGGCAGCTATGAGGATGATCCTCAGGTTCCGGACCCAGTCCGTATAGTTGCTGCCATCGTCTTTCAGCTTGGTTTTCTCTAGGAATGCGTTGAAGTTGAGGACTACGTGGGCCATTTGATCTACAAGACATATTGTAAAATATTTTAGACTAAGTTCATGATAATTAAGTTCATCTAATCAAATTATTAATGAAATCCCACTTAGATTAGATATCCCTCTAGTCATCTAAGTATTACATGATCCGAGTTAACTAGGCCGTGTCCGATCATCACGTGAGACGGACTAGTCAACATCGGTGAACATCTTCATGTTGATCGTATCTTCTATACGACTCATGCTCGACCTTTCGGTCTTCTGTGTTCCGAGGCCATGTCTGTACATGCTAGGCTCGTCAAGTCAACCTAAGTGTTTGCATGTGTAAATCTGTCTTACACCCGTTGTATGTGAACGTCTGAATAAAACACCCGATCATCACGTGGTGTTTTGAAACAGCGAACTGTCGCAACGGTGCACAGTTAGGGGGAACACTTCTTGAAATTATTATGAGGGATCATCTTATTTACTACCGTCATTCTAAGTAAACAAGATGCAAAGCATGATAAACATCACATGCAATCAAATAATAAACGTGACATGATATGGCCAATATCACATAGCTCCTTTGATCTCCATCTTGGGGCTCCATGATCATCTTGTCACCGGCATGACACCATGATCTCCATCATCATGATCTCCATCATCGTGTCTCCATGAAGTTGCTCGCCAACTATTACTTCTACTACTATGGCTAACGCGTTTACCAATAAAGTAAAGTAATTTACATGGTGTTTCTCAATGACACGCAGGTCATATAAAAGAATAAAGACAACTCCTATGGCTCCTGCCGGTTTTCATACTCATCGACATGCAAGTCGTGATTTCTATTACAATAGCATGAACATCTCATACATCACATATAGATCATTCATCATTCATCACAACTTTGGCCATATCATATCACAAACCACTTGCTGCAAAAACAAGTTAGACGTCCTCTAATTGTTGTTGCATGTTTTACGTGGCTGAATTAGGGTTCTAGCAAGAAAGTCTTCTTACCTATGTTAAAGCCACAATGTGATTTGTCAACTTCTATTTACCCTTCATAAGGACCCTGTTCATCGAATCCGCTCCAACTAAAGTGGGAGAGACAGACACCCGCCAGCCACCTTATGCAACTAGTGCATGTTAGTCGGTGGAACCGATCTCACGTAAGCGTACGTGTAAGGTTGGTCCGGGCTGCTTCATCCCACAATGCCGCTGAAGCAAGAAAAGACTAGTAGCGGCAAGAAAGTTGACAAATCTACGCCCACAACAAATTGTGTTCTACTCGCGCAAGAAGAACTACGCATAGACCTAGCTCTGATACCACTGTTGGGGAACGTTGCAGAAAACAAAAATTTTCCTACTCGTTTCACCAAGATCCATCTAGGAGTTCATCTAGCAACGAGTCATCGGATGCATCTATATACCTTTGTAGATCGCGTGCGGAAGCGTTCAAAGAACGGTGATGATGTAGTCAAACACGACGTGATCCAAATCACCGATGACCAAGCGCCGAACGGACGGCACCTCTGCGTTCAACACACATACGGGACGGGAGACGTCTCCTCCTTCTTGATCCAGCAAGGGGGAAGGAGAGGTTGATGAAGATCTAGCAGCACGACGGCGTGGTGGTGGATGCAGGGCGTCACAGTAGCAGGGATTCGCCTATACTACGAGAGAGAGACGTAACGGGGAGAGAGGGAGGCGCCAGGGGCTGGTGTATGAAGTCCCTCCTCTCCCCCGCTATATATAGGGGTGCTAGGGGGGGCGCCGGCCCTAGTACATGGAATCTACTAGGGGGGCGGCGGCCAAGGGTGGGGGCCTTGCCCCCCAAGCAAGGGGGCGCCCCCTTTAGGGTTTCCCCTCAACCCTAGCCGCATGGGCCCTAGGGGAGTGGCGCCCCAGCCCACTTTGGGCTGGGTTCCCTCCCACTTCAGCCCATGGGGCCCCCCGGGATAGGTGGCCCCACCCGGTGGACCCCCGGGACCCTTCCGGTGGTCCCGGTACAATACCGGTGACCCCGAAACTTGTCCCGATGGCCGAAACAGCACTTCCTATATATAATTCTTTACCTCCGGACCATTCCGGAACTCCTCGTGACGTCCGGGATCTCATCCGGGACTCCGAACAACATTCGGGTTACTGCATATACATATCTTCACAACCCTAGCGTCACCGAACCTTAAGTGTGTAGACCCTACGGGTTCGGGAGACAAGCAGACATGACCGAGACGACTCTCCGGTCAATAACCAACAGCGGGATCTGGATACCCATGTTGGCTCCCACATGCTCCACGATGATCTCATCGGATGAACCACGATGTCGAGGATTCAATCAACCCCGTATGCAATTCCCTTTGTCAATCGATATGTTACTTGCCCGAGATTCGATCGTCGGTATCCCAATACCTCGTTCAATCTCGTTATCGGCAAGTCACTTTACTCGTACCGTAATGCATGATCCCGTGACCAGACACTTGGTCACTTTGAGCTCATTATGATGATGCATTACCGAGTGGGCCCAGTGATACCTCTCCGTCATACGGAGTGACAAATCCCAGTCTTGATCCATGTCAACCCAACAGACACTTTCGGAGATACCCGTAGTCTACCTTTATAGTCACCCAGTTACGTTGTGACGTTTGGTATACCCAAAGCACTCCTACGGTATCCGGGAGTTACACGATCTCATGGTCTAAGGAAAAGATACTTGACATTGGAAAAACTCTAGCAAACGAACTATACGATCTTGTGCTATGTTTAGGATTGGGTCTTGTCCATCACATCATTCTCCCAATGATGTGATCCCGTTATCAATGACATCCAATGTCCATAGCCAGGAAACCATGACTATCTGTTGATCAACGAGCTAGTCAACTAGAGGCTTACTAGGGACATGTTGGTGTCTGTTATTCACACATGTATTACGATTTCCGGATAACACAATTATAGCATGAATAAAGACAATTATCATGAATAAGGAAATATAATAATAATGCTTTTATTATTGCCTCTAGGGCATATTTCCAACAATTAACTCTTATGCCAACCTTCCTTTTGTTTTATGGTTGTAATTTGTTTTGTTGTGATACAAAATTTGTTCTTAACGTGCAGCCACCAGCTGAAGAAAATAGCAAGCCATTTTTTATAGTGTATGGTGTTCCCTATATTTGCACTGGTGGCGAACTTTGATGCCCAATGGATGTAATTTGTGCAATCGCCTTAATAGCCTAGCGTTAGTTTTGGGCTTATTTATTTCCTTGTCTTCTTTTTCCCTGGTTTGCTAGTGGCCGCAACAACCATCACTACTGCATCATGGTCCAAACGCGACACTACGATTAGAGACCCTTCGACGAAGCTGTGTGGGATGCCATAATCACAAACGGTAGTGTAAAAGAACCATCAAAAAAGATGCAAAACATTTGCGACGATGGATCCATCAAACACGGTTCAGATTTTAGTTGCGTGTGTGATGCAGGGCATATAATTCAGTTCAATTAACTATTTATGATGAGGAGGAACAAAAGAAACGGGCAGCCAGATGAAGATGTGTGCGATATACAGCAGACGGTTCACTAGTAGGAACTGTGTGTGATTAGGCAACACAATGGAAATGGTTCAACTGAACAAGATGTGTGTGATACGCGACAAACAGGTCCGTAATCAGAAATGTGTGCGAAGACCAATAATAACACAGACAATTGCTGTTAATAAGCCGTGTGATTTGCTCTGTCTATAGAAGAATAACATGTATGTATATATAACTGCAATAAACTTCCAATTACATAAGTGACTTACAGATCATTTGCACACACACCTCAATAAACAATTGCATGCATTCTAAAGTAGGAGAATCGATCGTCTAGCCATCTACTTCTTGTGACGCTCCGACCACTGCTCTGTGGCTCGATCCCTCGTCTAGGGCAGGAAGAAGACAGTTTCTCATGTCAACGATCTGCCTGTACGTCTCATAGCTTGTGTACATGTCCTTGGCCGCGTACTTGACGTGTTCTTCATCCAGTCTCTCATGCCAAACACTGTGCCAGGTGTTCTTGTCCCTCTTGCTCTCTTCCTTCATCTTCAAGTAGTAGGGATCGATGGTGGTCGAGGCGAGGTCAACCAGGGAATTCAGTTTGTTGTTGTCGCTCCCCCTGACCTTGTAGTGGTGCTGGATGTTGACAAGGTTCGGGCATTTCAAGCCTGAAACCTTGAGCGCTTTTAGATCATTGGTGGTGTCCACCATAGCGAAACTGTAGTCGGAGCTGTCGATAAACCTGGATAAATCCTCGCAAGGCCTTGTGGCCAGGTGGTAGTGGTAGACGAGGACGTCATGTTGCACGCACAACTGGGCAACGGCAACCTTCTGATGGTGATATTAAAGTCATGCTAGTTCAGAAGTTGTGAATTTGAGAAATACTTGGGTTGAAGCTTGTGATTCCCGTAGCATGCACGTATGGTGAACCGTTATGTGATGAATCGGAGCATGATTTATTTTTTGATTGTCTTCCTTATGAGTGGTGGTCGGGGACGAGCGATGGTCTTTTCCTATCAATCTATCCCCCTAGGAGCATGCGTGTAATACTTTTCTTTGATAACTTGTAGATTTTTGCAATAAGTATATGAGTTCTTTATGACTAATGTTGAGTCCATGGATTATACGCACTCTCACCCTTCCACCTTTGTTAGCCTCTCTAATACCGCACACCTTTCGCTGGTATCATACACCCACCTTATACCTTCCTCAAAACAGCCAGCATACCTACCTATTATGGCATTTCCATAGACATTCCGAGATATATTCCATGCAACTTTCCACCATTCCGTTTATTATGACACACTCCATCATTGTCATATTGCTTAGCAAGATCATGTAGTTGACAGCGTATTTGTGGCAAAGCCACCATTCATAATTCTTTCATACATGTCACTCATGCATCATTGCATATCCCTATACACCGCCGGAGGCATTCACATAGAGTCATATTTTGTTCTAAGTATCGAGTTGTAATTGTTGAGTTGTAAGAAAAATAAAAGTGTGATGATCATCATTATTAGGGCATTGTCCCAGTGAGGAAAGGATGATGGAGACTATGATTCCCCCACAAGTCGGGATGAGACTTCGGACGAAAAATAAATAAAAGAGGCCAAAGAAGCCCAAATAAAAAAAGAGAAAGAAAAGAGGCCATAAAAAGGGGGGAAAAGGCCCAAATAAAAAATTATGAGAGAAAAAGAGAGAAGGGACAATGTTACTATCCTTTTACCACACTTGTGCTTCAAAGTAGCACCATGATCTTCATAGTAGAGAGTCTCTCATGTTATCACTTTCATATACTAGTGGGAATCTTTCATTATAGAACTTGGCTTGTATATTCCAATGATGGGCTTCCTCAAATTGCTCTAGGTCTTCATGAGCAAGCAAGTTGGATGCACACCCACTTAGTTTCTTTTTGAGCTTTCATATACTTATAGCTCTAGTGCATCCGTTGCATGGCAATCCCTACTCACTCACATTGATATCTATTGATGGGCATCTCCATAGCTCGTTGATACGCCTAGTTGATGTGAGACTATCTTCTCCCTTTTTCTCTTCTCCACAACCACCACTCTATTCCACCTATAGTGCTTTATCCATGGCTCATGCTCATGTATTGCGTGAAGATTGAAAAAGTTATGAGAATGTCAAAAGTATGAAACAATTGCTTGGCTTGTCATCGGGGATGTGCGGGATTTAAATATTTTGTGTGGTGAAGATAGAGCATAGCCAGACTATATGATTTTGTAGGGATAACTTTATTTAGCCATGTTATTTTGAGAAGACATAATTGCTTTGTTAGTATGCTTGAAGTATTATTATTTTTTATGTCAATATGAACTTTTGTCTTGAATCTTTCGGATCTGAATATTCATACCACAATTAAGAAGAATTACATTAAAATTATGCCAAGTAGCACTCCGCATCAAAAATTCTGTTTTATCATTTACCTACTCAAGGACGAGCAGGAATTAAGCTTGGGGATGCTTGATACGTCTCCAACGTATCTATAATTTTTGATTGCTTTGTGCTATATTATCTACTGTTTTGGACATTATTGGGCTTTATTACCCACCGTAGAATACTTATGCTCTCGAGAGAAGCCACTAGTGAAACCTATGGCCCCCGGGTCTGTCTTTATCATATTAATCTCCTACTACTTAGTTATTTCCTTTGCTATTTACTTTGCCTTTATTTTACTTTGCATCTTTATCATAAAAATACCAAAAATATTATCTTATCATATCTATCAGATCTCACTCTCGTAAGTGGCCTTATAGGGACTGACAACCCCTATTTGTGTTGGTTGCGAGGATTTATTTGTTTTGTGCAGGTGCGAGGGACTCGCGCGTAGCCTCCTACTGGATTGATACCTTAGTTCTCAAAAACTGAGGGGAATACTTACGCTACTTTGTTGCATCATCCCTTCCTCTTTGGGGAAAACCAACGTAGTGCTCAAGAGATAGCATAGTCTTCGCCTGCAAAAAGCTCTAGTGGTGACGCCGTCTTGGGCTCCACGATGACCTCCGTCTTGCAGTCCATGGTCTTGGTCTTGTTGCACTGAAATGGCAACCTTTGCCTGAGGCCTCGATACTCCGCGGTTGTGCCTGTCTCCTTTGCACCAAAGAGGAAACAAGGACGCTGCTCGTGCTGGCGCCCGCCTGGCACCCGCCTGGTGTTGATCGTCATGGATTACGTTATGAGAGCCTCGTGAGGTTCGCCTCGCCTTGATATCTCGGCTCCTCGCGAGCCTGCCCGACCAGGCCGCTCCAAAGGAGATCTTGCATCGTCCGCCTCGCGAGGCTCGGACCCTCGCGAGGGTATTGGATGCTTTGTTGATGAAGATGGGCCGAACGGCTCGCTGGCTTAGCCACGCCGTGGGCCGCTGGCAGGCAAGTCTGGGGACCCCCATTCCCAGAACGCCGACAGTAGCCCCCGGGCCCAAGGTGCGCGCGGGCTTGGCTTCACGGCGAAGCCAAGGGTCAAGTTCGGAGCACCGCGGGCCCAAAAAGCCTGTGGCCTCGGTCAACACGTGGCGGTTGATTGGACGTGGGCGTCTCCGCTTCCCCACGTTGCCTCGGCAACTGCTTGACCTGACAAAAGGCTGGCGCGGGCGGCACTTGCTTTCATCGCTTCTTCCTTGCCTCGCTCCAGATCCCCTTTCTTTCTCTTCGCCGCCGCTACCTACAGATCGGCTTCGGCCTTGCTCCGCGTCTACCGCCCTTGGCGCCGCGCAAGGTCAAGACTTCCTCGGCTCCGGCTTGGTACGAGCCCGCTCTTGAGGCGCCCACTGTCATGGAGAAGAGCCTTGCCTCCGTGCTCCTGCTGACGGCGGGGGAGCGCAATGAGTGGGGGAAGATGGAGCTCCGGCTTACCTCCGACGAGCCGGAGCCTGAGGGGAGCACCTTCTTTCCCTTCTTTTCGAGCAGCGTTGCCGTCGGGTTGGTCCCTCCTTTCTCTGATTTCTTTTATGAAGTCCTCGACCACTATGGGCTGCAAGCGTTGCATCCATCCCAACTTTGTCCTCCTCCTGTCCATCTTTGCCTACTATTGTGAGGCGTACCTGGGCGTGATGCCGTCCGTGGTGCTCCTGCGCCATTTCTTCATCCTCTGCGTCAGCGAGGGTCACATCTCTGGATGCGCAAACTTCGTTGCGTCCGGCATGGCCAACTCGATCTTGAGCACCGGGAAGAGGGCCGACAACATTTGATCCAAATGGATGATGGTGGACGCCAAACTCGCCCATCCGCGCGTGGTGCTGCCGACGGAGGCGCCCCGGCA
Organism: Triticum urartu; assembly: GCF_056163025.1. Lineage (NCBI taxonomy): Eukaryota > Viridiplantae > Streptophyta > Magnoliopsida > Poales > Poaceae > Triticum > Triticum urartu. Next base: position 354,125,483 of record NC_141876.1, on the reverse strand, counting down.
AGGCAAGGAGTGGCCTAGGGCGGAGCTTGTCCATGAGCGGGCATCGTCAGTGTTGGGGCAGATGATGACTGACCTGAAGCCGGGCAATGCGAGGGCGGCCAAAATAACGGGAGCGATGCTCCTGAGGGAGTTCTTGACGCTGCGGGTTGCCCCACTCCAGGTACGTGTGCGCCCCTTCTAGGAGCTTGAAGGAGGGGAAAACAAGGCCTGCCTGAGGCCAGGGGACCTGCCTGACGACGAACTAGACGTCGTCCTGCGTCTCATAGTCGGAGACAACCAGGAGTACCTGCCTAGTGCCTTCATTCCCCTGTTTCAACGCAGGGACTGGGAGGAATTCGTCGCCTCCAGGCCAACTTTTGATGCACGCGGGCTGGTGCCGCCGGTGTTTTCGGGAGCTCCTACGGCGCAGAAACTGGTGGAGGTGTCTTCTGGCGAGTCCCACGGAGAGGGGAAGAAGAGGTGGACTCGGAGGAGACCCCGGAAGAGGTGGGGGAGACCTCCCCTCCGAGCAAGGCCGAGATTCTCCGCGCCCTTCCTGATGATGCCGAGGCCGACGCCTACCAAGGTGGCAAGGAGCAACCCATCGTCCCGACGAAGGGTCGGTCGTCGCTGGTGGACCGTGGTGCCGCCTCCACCCCAACGCCTCCTGGGGCGGGATCCGGTTCTGCCTCCGCACCGCATGGCGCCACCGGAGCCCGAGCGCCTGCCCCTCAGGCCCCGATGCTGTCGGGCCTCAAGCTTCACAAGCGAAAGGTGGAGTACCTTGCGGTGGACCGGTAGGTGTCTCGAACTTCGCTTCGTCCCTACTGGTACTTGTTATTTCCTGACGCTCACCTTTGGTTGATAGGGCAGACATCTTCGGCGAAGAATAGGAAGGAGGGTACGGCGGCTGTGCCTCCCTCCGCAGAGCCAGGAGGCAACATCGCCCATGTTTCCCCAGCCCGGTCGTCCTCGTGAGATCGAAGCTTTCAAGATGATTGAGTTAGCTCGTATACAAAACAAGTATCTCACACAAGAAAATATTTTGTTGAAGGAGCATATTGTCGCACTCAAGGGCGTTATTCACAAGCTGAAGGACCTCTTACGCTCGATGCGCGATTATCCCTCACCACCACCTTCTTCACCAACCAAGGAGATATAATCACATGGGTATGGGCAACCCCGTTGGCAACTGCCAAGCTTGGGGTAGGTGCCCCGATATCGTATCACAATCACAACTCCTATCTTTACTGTTTTTCTTAGTTCGATCCTATTAGTGGTATCTTGATCTAGTAGAATAAATTTTATGGCATGATCTAATTTTGAGTTTTGCTTTATGATCTCTCTATGTAATCGAGTCCGTGAGCAATATATAATAAAGATTAGTGTTGAGTCAAGGGCTTGATTATTTTTCCATGATCTTGGATGAATAAAATAAAATATAAAAAGAATAAAAAGAAACAAAGGGTTCATATTGATCTTATTGAGAGTAGTGACTTCACATAGAAAGGGTATGATGATTAAAAGTTGTTGAGAGTTGGCAGACATAGCTTTGGTCATTGTTGCAATTAATAGGAAGTAATAAGGAAAGAGAGGTTTTCACATATAGATATATTATCATTGACATCTTTTATGATTGGGAGCACTCATTAAAATATGACATGCTAAAGAGTTGATGTTAGACAAGGAAGACAACGTAATGAGTTATGTCTTTCTTATATCTGAGATAAAGTATGTTGTCATGGATCCTCTAACTTGTTGAGCTTCCCTTTCCCCCTCATGCTAGCCAAATTCTCAGCACCAAGTAGAAATACTACTTGTGCTTCCAAATATCCCTAAACCAGTTTTGCCATGAGAGTCCACCATATCTACCTATGGATTGAGTAAGATCCTTCAAGTAAGTTGTCATTGGTGCAAAGCAATAAAAATTGCTCTAAATATGTATGATTGATTGGTGTGGGAGAAATAAGCTTTATACGATCTTGTGATATGGAAGTAATAAAAGCGACGGACTGCATAATAAAGGTTCATATCACAAGTGGCAATATAAAGTGACGTTCTTTCGCATCGAGATTTTATGCATCCAACCATAAAAGCGTATGGCAACCTCTGCTTCCCTCTGCGAAGGGCCTATACTTTATTATTATCTTCTACCTTATGCAAGAGTCATGGTGATCTTCACCTTTTCTTTTTCATTTTATCCTTTGGCAAGCTCAGCATGTTGGAAAGAACATGATATATATATCTACCTGGATGTAGGGGAGCATGAACCATTATTGTTGACTTACCCTTGAGGTAAAAGGTTGTGGGGCAAAACTATAAAGCCCCTATCTTTCTCTGTGTCCGACTAAAAATCCATAACCACAAGTATTGCGTGAGTGTTAGCAATTATGGAGGACTAAATGATAGTTGAGTATGTGGACTTGCTTTTTAGCTCTGACATAGACTCTTTCCGATGTTATGATAAATTGCAATTGCTTCAATGACTGAGATTATAGTTTGTCGGAGCCCAATAAGGTTTATGATTTATACTTTTGCATTGTGAATAGATCATCACTTGAACATAAGTAATCATATGACAAAATCTATATATGTTGCTGTTATGAGAATAATCATGATGCCTTCATGTCCGTATTTTATTTTTATCGACGCCTCTACCTCTAAACATCAGGACATATTTATTGTTATCGGCTTTTCGCTTGAGGACAAGCGAGGTCTAAGCTTGGGGGAGTTGATACGTCCATTTTGCATCATGCTTTTATATCGATATTTATTGCATTATGGACTGTTATTTCACTTTATGTCACAATACTTATGGCTATTCTCTCTTATTTTACAAGGTTTACATAAGGAAGGAGAATGCCGGCAGCTAGAATTCTGGGCTGGAAAAGGAGCAAATATTAGAGACCTATTCTGCGCAACTCCAAAAGTCCTGAAACTTCACGGGACATCTTAAAAGAAAAAAAGAAAAATCCTTGCCAAAGATGAAGGCCAGGGGGACCACACCCTTCTCACGAGGGTGCCCCCCCCAGGGCGCGCCCCCTACCTCGTGGGCCCCCTGGTGGCTCTCCGACGTCCATCTTTTCCTATATGAGGTCTTTCGATGAGAAAAAAATAAGGAGGAACTTTTCGGGACGAGACTCCGCCGCCACGAGGCGGAACCTTGGCGAAACCAATCTAGAGCTCCGGCAGTGCTGTTCTGCCAGGGATACTTCCCTCCGGGAGGGGGAAATCATCACCATCGTCATCACCAATGCTTCTCTCATCGGGAGAGGGCAATATCCATCAACATCTTCACCAGCACCATCTCATCTCCAAACCCTAGTTCATCTCTTGTATCCAATTCTTGTCTCAAAGTCTAGGATTGGTGCTAGTAGGTTGCTAGTAGTGTTGATTACTCCTTGTAGTTGATGCTAGTTGGTTTATTTGGTGGAAGATCATATGTTCAGATCCTATATGCATATTATTACCCCTCTGATTATGAACATGAATATGCTTTGTGAGTAATTATGTTCGTTCCTGAGGACAAGGGAGAAGTCTTGCTATGAGTAGTCATGTGAATTTTGGTATTCGTTTGATATTTTGGTAAGATGTATGTTGTCTAGCCTCTAGTGGTGTTATGTGAACGTCGACTACATAACACTTCACCATTATTTGGGCCTAGAGGAAGGCATTGGGAAGTAATAAGTAGATGATGGGTTGCTAGAGTGACAGAAGCTTAAACCCTAGTTTATGCGTTGCTTCGTAAGGGGCTGATTTGGATCCATATGTTTCATGCTATGGTTAGGTTTACCTTAATACTTTTTTTGTAGTTGCGGATGCTTGCAATAGAGGTTAATCATCAGTGGGATGCTTGTTCAAGTAAGAACAGCACCCAAGCACCGTTCCACCCACATATCAAATTATCAAAGTATCGAACGCGAATCATATGAACGTGATGAAAACTAGCTTGACGATATTCCCATGTGTCCTCGGGAGCGCTTTTCCTAGTATAAGAGTTTGTTTCGGCTTGTCCTTTGCTACAAAAGGATTGGGCCACCTTGCTACACTTTATTTACTTTTGGTACTTGTTCCTCGTTACAATCTATCTTATGACAAAACTTTTTGTTACCACTTATTTCAGTACTTGCAGAGAATACCTTGCTGAAAACCGCTTATCATTTCCTTCTGCTCCTCGTTGGGTTCGACACTCTTACTTATCGAAAGGACTACGATAGATCACCTACACTTGTGGGTCATCATGCCCCTACCTGGCGCGCCAAATGTCGGATTCAGGTCTCCACAGACCCAAGAGAGGTTCGAGCTCTGGGGCGTGTGCAAAGAACTCAACCTCACCAGCCAGCCAGTTCGTCGCTCCCATGTCCTAGCTCGATGAACAAGGAAGAAAACAGACACAACAGTTTACCTAGGTTCGGGCAACATGTGGTGTAATACCCTACTCCTGCTTTGGGGTGGATTGGCCTCACGAGGGGCTGAGGATGAACTAGTACAGAGGGAGAACAACCTCACGAGGTCTGTTCTAGTGCGAGTGTGAGTAAGAGAAGTCTCTCCCCTTCTATGGTGGTGGCTAAGCTATATTTATAGTAGCCTTGGTCCTCTTCCTCCAAATGAAGGCGGGGAGGGATCCCAAAGTGGCCAATTTTGAAGGGGGGCAGGAAGTACATCCTATCCTGACGAAAGGTGGTCTTCTCCTACAAAGCTTTCGATCGTGATGTCGGGGTGGGTTCGGCGATGACATCCATCATGTCGTCCTGGTGGTCTTGGTATTGTTGCACGGGAATGGAAACCTTCGGCTGATTCTTCAGGACCTCGCGCATGCGCTTGCCTCCTTAACAGCAAAGAGGAAACCAGTTTCTCTACGCCCGCTGGCGCCCGCCTGGCCTTGATCGTCATGGCTGGCGTCACCTCAACCTCATGAGGTGGGCGCCTGCATAGGAACCTCTGCTCCTCGGGATCCACCCTAAGGAGGACGCTCACTTCGGAGGTCTTGATGTCGTCTGCCTCATGAGGCTTGGCCCCTCGCGAGGGTCTTGTCTTGCTGGTGTTAAAGATGGGCCATACCAGGCCGTCGATGCAGCCACACGGCGGGCTGTAGGCAGGCAAGTTTGGGTACCCTGGTTCCCAGAATGTTGATAGTTCAATATTGCGGTGTCCTCACCAAGTGACTGTAGGTGTAACGAGGCATGTATTGTATTGTTGCCATTAAGGATAAAACGATGCGGTTTATTCATATTGATTGGGTTTACTTTGTCGACATCATGTCATCTTGCTTAAAGAGTTACTCTATTTTTCATGACCTTAATACCATAGATGCATGTTGGATAGTGGTCGATTGGTGGAGTAATAGTAGTAGATGCAGGCAGGAGTTGATCTACTTGTCACGGACGTGATGCCTATATGTGTGGTCATTGGCATGAATAACGTCATAACTATGCACTTTTCTATCAATTTCCCAACTGTAATTTGTTTACCCACGGTATGCTATGTGTTCGAGAGAGAAGCCTCTAGTGAAAACTATGCCCCCGGGGTCTACTTTTATCGTATTATAAAAAAATACCTTGCTACAATTATTTGTTGTTATTTTGTTTTACTTTTCTTTTTATCTATCTATCACTATCAGAATTAATCCTTGCAAATAACGAGTTCAAGGGGATTGACAACCCTCTTGGCCGTGTTGGGTGCAAGTATTTGCTTTTGTGTGTGTAGGTACTGAAGACGGGAAATTGTGTGGTTATCCTCTTGGTTCGATAACCTTGATTCTCACTAAGGGAAATACGTATCTCTCCTGTACTGCTTCACCCCTCCTCTTCGGGGAAATCCTAACACAGTTTACATGTAGCAGGGCGTAGAATGACCCCTATTTTCACGACTCTATCTCCAGGGCTAATGTCAAGCCAAAGTAACTGAAGCCCTGAAGGGGTTGGAGGATGGCCCTGCCACAGGAAGGGATCTTTCCATCCTTGAGGTGGGGAATCCCTTCTAAGAAGTACCAGAAAAGGCTGAAGTGGGGGCCAAATGCCTAAGAAACACTCGCAAAGGGCCACAAAGCAAGAGAGGTGCGGGACACCACTCAGGGTTAGGTGATGCAGTGGAAGCCCGTAGAAGGCCAGCACATCCTTGGTAAAGAATTAAGTGGAAACCTCATTCGGGCGATGGATGAATGCTACATGCATCACCTGGTTCCAACATAATGGTCGCGGGACCTTATCTCTTGATCGAGGCACCATCTAGCCCATATTGATGAACTCCGGAAGGTGCCCCATCATTACCAATTGCTCCAACTGGGATGGCAAGATGGAGGAGCGCTCCCAATCGCTAACCCACTCGGGCAGATGAGGAAGGCATGGCAATGTGGCCTCAAGCAGGTCACCTTGACCGGGTTTTTCTCCGGAGGTGGAAGGGGTGAAAGCCATGACTCTACGATAGAGAGAGGCGTGGATGCCGTCGATCTAGAGGGAGCCAGCGAAAGACCTGGCGGTGGAGAAGAGGGGCGAAGCAGGACCCAATGTGACCATTCAGCCGTCATATTTAAATAGGCTAGCATACAAACCATGCCTGAGACGGCGTGTGTGCGGGTGGTGGTCTGGCCCGTGGAGCTTTTGAGCCCTATCACCCAGGAAAAATCACCAACACTACTCGTAAGGAGGAGGAAATTGCCCTATGACGACTCAAGAGGCCGAATGCATGAAGTGAGGAGCCCGACGGAGGTCTCAAAGCCCGAATGCTCGCAACCTCCACCACATTGGGGGGCTACTGGCGGGGTCCTAAACCCAGGGTACCTAATGTAAAGGATCCCGACCTCGACCTTTACCAGGGCCCACTAGGCTCAAGGTGCATCTGGTAAACCTAAGAAAGCGAAGGTGATGAGCGACAAGCGTGTTCCCCAAGATAGAGGGTGGTGCCAAACTGATCTAATCTACCCTCCCTGTGTAAACCCTAGGCATCTCCTGTCTATATAAAGGGAGGCCTAGGTCCTCATTAGATATCCAATCGAAAACTCAACTTCTAGTAGACATCTCAAACACAATTGTAATCATCTGCACAAGGTATCCCCTTGTGACGCCCCGAGTCCGATGCTCCAGATGCCTTCCTTTTCTTTTCGTTGTTATCGTGTGTTTATTTTCTTTGTTGCATTATCATAATTATTTTGCATATTTCATTCCTCTATGTTGAGTGCCTTTGTCACATTTTCTCTTCTTGCATCATGTTCATCATTGGTTATATTGCATTGCCATGCCCATCTCTTGCCATATTGTATTATGTTGTTGCCATGATGGTCTCTTTCCGGCGGAGCCCGGGAAGTGAACACGGTCTTGTGTTATGCTTGAACGTAAGTAGTTTCAGGATCACTTCTTGATCACTTCTAGCTTCTTGCCGTTGTGTTGCTTCTCTTCTCGCTCTTATTTGCGTATGTTAGCCACCATATATGCTTAGTGCTTGCTGCAGCTCCACCTACTTACCTTACCCTACCCGTAAGCTTAAATAGTCTTGATCTCGCGGGTGTGAGATTACTGAGTCCTCGTGGCTCACAGATACTTCCAAATAGTTGCAGGTGCCGATGATACCAGTGCAGGTGATGCTACCAAACTCAAGTGGGAGTTCGACGAGGATCTGGGTCGTTACTACGTTTCATTTCCTGATGATCAGTAGTGGAGCCCCGTTGGGACGATCGGGGATCTAGCATTTGGGGTTGTCTTCCTTTATTTTGGTTCCGTAGTCGGACCTTTGATTGTACTCTGGATGATGTATGTTTAACTTGTTGTATTGTGTGACGTGGTGATTGTAAGCCAACTCTGTATCCCTTTCTTATTCAGTGGATGGGATTGTGTGAAGATTACCCCTCTTGCGACAAAACTACCATGCGGCTATGCCTCTAAGTCGGGCCCCGGCACGTGGGAGATATAGCCGCATTGTGGGTGTTACACCCCTCACCATGAATAACAAGACAAAGCAGGATGTAGGGTATTATTCTTTGAAGGCCCGAACCTGGGTAGATTGTGTGTGCAGACTCCATTCTGATACTTCATGTCTTGTCATGAACCCTACCGAGGGATCTTACGGGAATTTACTCTATCACCTATCATCATTCTCTTTGCCATCCAAAGTGCTGAGTCCATGGCTCATGATCAGGTATCTAGTGGACTTGAAACTGCTAAAGCGAGAAAAAGTACAGAAAAATTGCTTGGTTTGGCACCGGGGTGTTCGTGATTTATACTTTACGCTAGGAAGACCGAGTTATGCCATGCTTACATGATCAAATGAGTAGGAACAACATTCTTCAGCATTGTTTATTTTGAAGAGTAATGATTATTTTCTAGCATACTTTATATTATCGTTGCGATATCTATTAAATCATCACTTCTCAACATTCATACCCAAAAGTATTACAGGATTAAGATATGTTAGGCAGCATTTCAAATCAAAAATTATAATTTCTATCATTTACCTACTCGTGCAAGAGCAGGAATTAAGCTTGGGGATGCTGATACATCTCCAATGTATCTATTATTTTTTATTGTTTCATGCTATTATGTTACCAATCGTGTATGCTTATAGGCCATTTTATATCATTTTTAGGAACTAACCTATTGACTCATTGCCAAGTGCCAGTTCCTATTTTTTTCCTATTTCTTTGTTTCGCAGAAAAACCGTACCAAACGAGGTACAAACACGATGAAATGTTACAATGATTTTTTTTGGACCAAAAGAGATCCTAGAAGCTTCGCGGATGCACCAGAGCATATTCGAGGGGGGCACAAGCTCAGGTAGCGCACCCTTAGGGGGCATTCCATGTGAGCTTGTGGGTCCCAGAGGCCCCGTTTGACCTAATGTTAGTGTTATAAATTCTCTAAAATCGAGAGATCCCCAAAGCGAGACCCGAAACAATTTTATCACTGCCGCAAGCCTATGTTCTTCCGCCGGTACTCTTCTATCATGGAGGCCATCTTCATCAACCTTGCTTCCTCCATGATGATGCGTGAGTAGTTCCCACAAGACCTACTGGTCCATAGCAGTAGCTACATGGATCTCTCGCTCTCTCTCTCTCTCTTCGATCTTCAATACAATGATCTCTTAGCAGATCAATCTGATGTAATTCTTGTGGTGTGTTTGTTCGGATCTGATGAATTATAGGTTTATTTAGATTATTAATTGAAATTAATAGTCTTTTCTGAGATTTATAATGTGTGATTTTATAGCCTTGTATTTCTCTCTGATCTATCTATCTCTTTTGGCCAATTAGATTGATTTATCTTTAGTGGGAGAGGTGCTTGGTAGTAGGTTCAATCTTGTGTTGTCCTTACTATATGACAGGTGGAGTTGCAAGGCATGTATTTGTATTGTTGCTACTAAGGGTAAATTCAATCATATTAATTGATTTTACTTTGTCTACATTATGTCAGCATGCTCTAAGCATTACTTTGTTTGTTATGAACTTAATACCTTAAGACGCATGCTGAATAGCGGTCAAGGGGTGGAGTAATAGTAGTAGATTTAATAAGATTAATTGTCTACTTGTCTCGGATGTAATGCCTATGTATTGATCATGCCATGAATATCATCATAACTACGCACTATTCTATCAACTTCCCAATAGTAATTTGTCTACCCACCGTACTATGCTCATGAGAGAGATGCCTCTAGTGAACGCTACGGTCCCTTGGTCCATTCACTTTATATTTACTAAAGACCTAAAAAATACTTGCTGCAATTTATTTAATTTTATTTCTTTTTATATTTATCTATTTACCACTATTTGAGTTAATCCTTGCAATTAATAAGTACAAGGGGATTGACAACCCTCATGCCCATGTTAGGTGCAAGTATTTGTTGTGTGTCTGTGTGTGTGTGTGCATGTGTGTGTGCAGGTACTACTTACCTTTATTTGCCCGCATTTCCTACCTATTCATTAAACATTGGTTCTTAACTGAGGGAAATACTATCTACTACTGTACTACATCACCCTTCGTCTTCGGATAAATCCCAACGCCTATCACAAGTAACACGCTGATACATCTCCAATGTATCTATAAGTTTTGATTGTTTCATGTTGTTATATTATCATTCTTGGATGTTTTACAATCATTTCATAGCAACTTTGTATCATTTTTTGGGACTAACCTATTGACATAGTGCCCAATGCTAGTTGTTGTGTTTTGCTTGTTTTTTACATCATAAAAAATCAATACCAAATGGAGTCCAACGCAGCAAAACTTTTTGGAGAATTTTTATGGACCAGAAAAGGATGGGCCAAAGAAGTACCAGAGGGGAGGCCCGAGGTGGGCACAACCCACCAGAGTGCGCCCAGGAGCCGAGGCGCGCCCTAGGGGGTTATGCCCCCCTTGGTGGCCTCCCGCACCGCCTCTTCACCCTATAAATCCCCAAATATTCCAGAAACCCTAGGGGAGTCGACAAAACACAATTCTAGTCGCCGCAAGTTCCAGAACCACGAGATCCAATCTAGACACCATCACGGAGGGGTTTTGTAACACCCTCGATGCGACTATAGCTCCCACGTGTCGAGGCACGACTTAGAGACATAATCGCATTGAAGGCATATGTCGCAAGTAAGGTAATCTTTACACATCCCATGTAATATAATAATAAAGGGGAGATAACATAGTTGGCTTACACTCGCCACGTCAATCAAGGTACATAAATAACATTACATCATCCAAAACACTCATGGCCCGACTACGGCGCCAAAATAAAAGATAACCCAACATGCGACATGGTCCCGATCACCCCCAACTGGGCACCACTACTGATCATCAGAAAAGGAAACATAATAACGTTGAGAGTCCTCGTCGAACTCCCACTTGAGCTCGAGCGCGTCACCTGGAGCGGAATCATCAGGCCCTGCATCTGGTGTAATAGTAAACGGTGAGCCACAGGGACTCAGCAATCTCGCACCCTCGCGATCAAGACTATTAAAGCTTATAGGAAAGGCAAGGTAAATATAAGTGGAGCTGCAGCAAGCGACTAGCATATATGGTGGCTATCCTGTTCGCAAAAGAGAGCGAGAAGAGGAGGCAAAGCGCGAGCGAGAAACTAGAGAACAACCTGCGCAAGCATTACTCCAACACCGTGTCCACTTCCCGGACTCCGCCGAGAAGAGGTCATCACGGTAACACACTCAGTTGATTCATTTTAATTAAGTTAAGGTTCAAGTTATCTACAACCGGACATTAACAAATTCCCATCTGCCCATAACCGCGAGCACGGCTTTCGAAAGTTCAAATCCCTGCAGGGGAGTCCCAACTTAGCCCCTGACAAGCTCTCACGTTCAACGAAGGAATAGACCTCCTCCCAAGACGTTCCGATCAGACTCGGTATCTCGGTTCTTCAAGACACTTCGACAGGTTAAAACAAGACCAGCAACACCGCCCGAATGTGCCGACAAATCCCGATAGGAGCTGCACATATCTCGTTCTCAGGGCACACTCGGATGAGCCAGACGTCGGGTAGGCCAGCCCAGAGTTGCCCCTGGTAGCCCCGGACATCGCTCGGTTGGACCAACACTCAGAGGAGCACTGGCCCGGGGGGGCTAAATAAGATGACCCTCAGGCTCCGGAAACCCAAGGGAAAAGAGGCTAGGTGGCAAATGGTAAAACCAAGGTTGGGCATTGCTGGAAAAGCTTTAATCAAGGCGAACTATCAAGGGGTTCCCATTATAACCCAACCGCGTAAGGAACGCAAAATCCGGGAACATAACACCGATATGACGGAAACTAGGGCGGCAAGAGTGGAACAAAACACTAGGCGAGAGGCCGAGCCTTCCACCCTTTACCAAGTATATAGATGCATTAAGATAACAAGATAATATAATGATATCCCAACAAGTAAATAAATGTACCAACAAGGAACGGCCTCCAATCTTCACCTGCAACTAGCAACGCTATAAGAGGGGCTGAGCAAAGCGGTAACATAGCCAATCAACGATTTGCATAGGACATGGTGGGTTAGAGGTTTGACATGGCAATTTGGGAGGCTTGAAAGCAAGTGGTAGGCATCATAGCATTGGCATAGCAAAAGAGCGAGCAAACTAGCATAGCAAAGATAGTAGTGATTTCGAGGGTATGATCATCTTGCCTGCAAAGTTGTCAGAGTTGACTGGATCCTCGAAAGAAAACTCAACGGGCTCCTCGTTAGCGAACTCATCTCCCGGCTCTACCCAAACAAGACAAACAAGCAATAAGGACACAATCAACCACGTGCAAGGATCAACCAATATGATGCAAAGATGATATGCTATGCGGGATGCGATGCGGGATGCATATGCAAGATTTGACAAGGAATGCATGAACCTGGCCTCAACTTGGAAATCCAAGTGTGCCACTGGAAAGATGAGATGAAATCGCTTGAAAACGATATAAAGATCACCGGAATCGGAGTTACGGTTTGGAAATGGCAAGCAAAACAAATATGACACCGGTCTGCGATTTACAGCAAGTAGCCAACTAAATGCAATGAGATAAACATGATACCGCACCCAAACATGACAAAAAAATACATGGCAGGGTTGCACTCAAGATGCTTAACAAAAGTCTAGCACTGAGCTACGGCCAATTCATCCATTAACAGGTTCAAACAAGCATGGCAAAAATGCATATGGCAAACAGATCTCAGACTTAGTGAAATTAACACTTGTCTGGAATTTCAGATCAGGTAGCTCTCTTCGGAGCAACAAAACTACATGCTACAGGACCTGAACATGGCAAAGTAAAGCATGGCATGGAGCTACTCAAAGAGATTAACAAAAGTCCCTTAGTGACCTTGAGCCAAAAGGGATTAGAAAATACAATTGCAAGCATGTGAACATGGCAAAAACATAATCAGTTCTCAGACTTAGTGAAAACTGGAGCATGCTGAAAACAGATATCAAGTAGGCATGTTTACGAGCTCGATGCACTCACTACGAAGCAAGTCATGACAAACTAAGCATACATCTATCAAGAACACACAAAATGCAAGCTAGACATGGCAAGAACAATAGCATAGCATGCATGGGTCAACTACAACATCCTCGGCAAAATTGCAAACAAGTTGACAATCTGCCCAGATTCACAAAGTAGCAAAAGTAGAGCTCGATTGACTGAATCTAGGGTGCTCCATAATTGCAAACAAAGACATGGATGGATAGAGCACTACAAGATTAACAAAACATCCTCAAAAGAGGCACGGATCACTAGGAAACAACATGAACATATGACAACATGAGATAAACAGCTCAAGGACTTAGTGGAATTGCTAAGTCCCTGAAATCAGAACTACCAAGTGCCTCACTTCGCAAGCTTGTGCTAGTCACCACACACATCACAAAAATACATGGGTTGCACCTCTGGAAAGACGACAAAACCCTTAACAAAACATATGCAGAGCTCATGGGCATATCATGCACACAATAATCATGGCAAAAATGACAAATATGCAAATGGAGTAGCAGATCTGACAATTATCTCAAGTAACCCTCTTCTAAGAGCATTTCGGGCATCAAGATGAACTCAAATGAAAATGATGCAATGGAATGAAATGATGTACTCTCTGAGATGAACATTTTGATATGCTATATGCCCAAATCAGAGCTACGGATGCAAAGATACGATGCTATGAACATGACCACATGGATCTGAAATCTCAGGACTTAGGGAAAAAAACGGTGTCAACCCTAATATTTCCAGATCTGGATCGGGGCACGCGGATCGAGGTTCGACGCCGTCCTCGCCGGAGTTGAAGACGACGGCGGCCGGAGATGGTGGAGCTGCCGGGGACAGGGGAGGCGGTGGCCGGCGAGAAGCGGCGCGGCTGTCGGCGCCGTTGAACGCGGGCGGCGGCGAGGCGAGGTTCGGCGGCCGGAGCGGGGCGGCTGCCGGCGCCGGTGAACGCGGACGGCGGCGAGGCGAGGTTCGGCGGCGCGCGCGGTGGATCGGGCAGCGGGGTAGGCGAGGAGGCGCGGGCATGGATCGGAGGCGGCTTGGGCCGGGGGGGCGGCTCCGGGCTCCCGCGGGCCGCGGTGGTGGGCGACGTGGTGGCGACAGGAGGCGGCGCCTTAGTGGCCGCGGGCGACGGCGGCGGCTTGTCCGGCCGGATCGAACATGTCCGGCGCGGTGCGAGCGGATTTTTAGGGTTAGGGACGAGGGGGAGATCCGGATTCGGAGGAGGGGTCTATTTATAGGCATAGAGGGAGCTAGGAGAGTCCAAATGAGGTGCGGTTTTCGGCCACGCGATCGTGATCGAACGCTCTAGATGATGGAGAAGGGTTTGGTGGGTTTTGGGCCAAATTGGAGGGGTGTTGGGCTGCAACACACACGAGGCCTTTTTAGTCCCTCGGTTAACCGTTGGAGTATCAAACGAAGTCCAAATGATACGAAACTTGACAGGCGGTCCAAATGATACGAAACTTGACAGGCAAGTCTCGGTCCAATCCGGAAATGTTTAATCCCCACACACGAAAGAAAGCTAGAAATGACCACCGGAGGAGAACGAAGCGCCGGAATGCAAAACGGACAATGGGGAAAATGCTCGAATGCATGAGACAAACACGTATGCAAATGCAATGCACAAGATGACATGATATGGGATGCATGACAACGACAACAACACACGGAGACAAAAACCCGAACCCAAGAAAATAAAATAACTTAACGTCGAAAACGGCAAGAGTTGGAGTTCAAATTGGGAAAGTCATATCCGGGGTGTTACAGGTTCATCATCCTCATTGGTGCCTCTCTGATGATGTGTGAGTAGTTCACCATAGACCTACGGGTTTGTAGGCGGTAGCTAGATGGCTTCCTCTCTCTCTCTCTTAATTCTTGATACAATGGTCTATTGGAGATCTATTTTATGTAACTCTTTTTGCGGTGTGTTTGTTGGGATCCGATGAACTTTGAGTTTATGATCAAATCTATATCCATGAAAGTTATTTGAGTTTTTGATCTCTTATATGCATGATTATTTATAGCCTCGTATTTCTTCTTCGAATATTTGGCTTAGTTAGGACGACTAGATCGATTTTTCTTGCCATGGGAAGAGGTGCTTTGTGATGGGTTCGATCATGCGGTGTTCTTTCCCAGTGACCAAAGGGGTAGCAAGACACGCATGTATCGTTAATATTAAGGATAACAAGATGGGGGCTATTCCTACATGAATAGATCTCATCTACATCATGTCATCATTCTTACTGCATTACTCCGTTTCTCCATGAACTTAATACACTAGATGCATGCTGGATAGCGATCAATGTGTGGAGTTATAGTAGTAGGTGCAGGCAGGAGTCCGTCTACTAATCTTGGACGTGATGCCTATATATTGATCATTGTCTGGATATCGTCATAAGTATTCGATTTTCTATCAATTACCCAATAGTAATTTGTGTACCCACCATGTGCTATTTCTTGAGAGAAGCCACTAGTGAAATCTACGGCCCCCAGGTCTATTCCTTATCATATTTGCTTTCCGATCTATTATTTGCTTTGAGATCTATTTTATTTGCATTTATTTTTAGATCTATTATTCCAAAAAAAACCCAAAATACTTTGCTACACTTTTTATTTGCATATTTTATTTCATTCTTATTTGAGATCTATTTATCCAATCTATCACAAATTTATCCCTCAACTTGACAATTTTTGGCGCCGTTACCCGAAAGAGGGATTGACAACCCCTCATACGCATCGGGTTGCAAGTATTTGTTCTTTGTGTGCATGTACCGTTTACATAGTGTTGCTTGGTTCTCCTACTGGATTGATACCTTGGTTTCAAAACTAAGGGAAATACCTACCGTAGTTGAACTGCACCATCCCTTCCTCTTTGGGTAAATACTGACGCAGTTTCGAGCGACATCAAAAGGAATTTCTCGGCGCCATTGCTGGGGGACATCATCAACATCTATCAGGTTCCTAATCACAAATCTCATCTCCTTGCAATTTACATTGTTTTCCATGTGCCTGTCGTTTTCATCTCCCCCACTTCTAAAACATTTTTGCGAAAAGCACAAAAATATTTGCCTTCTTTTTGTTTGCCTTTTTCTTGTTAGATCTCTTCTTTACTTATGTTGACATGTGTCTTCCATTTACTTGCATCTTTGCTTGCTAAAAATCTATTGATATGGATCCTCATCCACTTGCTAATCTTTTCAAAAGTTCCAATTATGATGAACCACTTTCTAGTAAATTGAGTTCACTAGATTTTCTTTATGAAGTTTTGATTGAGATTCGTGAATCTGAAAATATTGATGAAGTGTTAAACAAAGAAATTTATAAAGTGATTCATGATAGCTCCTTAAATGAAAAGCATGATTCCAATTATGTTATTACAAATTATATTAATGTTAGTTGTGCTAATGATATCCAAAACCCCAAGCTTGGGGGTGTTAAGTTTGATATGTCCGCTACTTATAGCAATGATTATGATTGGGGTGATTCTTCTTATGATCTTGAAAATTTATTTAAGCCTCATGATGAATATGTTTGCGATAATGTTTAAAGTGGGTTTGGAAGATTTCCAACTTTAGGTAATAATGATCCCACTACTTTATAGAATGATCAATATTATGAATTTTTTGATAAAATTAGGGTTGGAGAGGTCATGACTTTGTTTGATGATAATCCCACTATTTTGGAAGAGTGTCAACTTTCCATGCGTGTGGATCATGAAGAGAAAATTTTATATGATAGCTATATTGTTGAATTTGATAATGATCCTACATGTAATTATTATGAGAAAGCAAAATATGGTTGTAGAAATTTTCATGTCACTAAATTACCTCTTGTTATATTGTGATTGTTATTGTTTCTTTCTTCTTCCTTGCATATGCCAGTTTTTGTTTGTCTTGATAATTTGTTTGATTATAAAATGCCTATGCATAGGAAGTATGTTAGACTTAAAATTGTTTTTCACAAGCTACATGATGCTCTCTTCGTGTTTCAATTGCAATCTTTCATGTGAGCATCATTACAATTATTTATGCGTAGCTAGGGGCATAAAACGATAGCACTTGTTGGGAGGCAACCCAATGAATGAATTTTATTTTTACCTTTTTCTTTCTGTTCTTGAGTGTTCGCACAGTTATGATACTGTTATGATTGTGTTTTTTTATGTTTTAGTTAGTGTTTGTGCCAAGTAAAGTCTTTGGGCTCATGGTGGGTGATAGTTGATTTGATCTTGTTGAAAAACAGAAACTTCTGTGCAGAGTAAAATAATTTCATAAATCACAGAAGCGCCATAAAAATCTGAATTTTTGACACAATATTAATATACAAATTTCCTACGTTTTCCTATTTTTCTAGAATTTTTGGAGCTGCAGAAGTATATGAAGTTTTCAAATTACTACAGATTGTTTTGTTTTTGACAGATTCTGTTTTCTTTGCGTTGTGTGCTTATTTTGATGAATCTAGGGATTGTATCGGGGTATAAGCCATGGTAAAGTTATAATATAGTAGATGTAATGCAAAAATAAAATATGAATGGGTTTGCAATAGTACTTAGAGTGGTGATTTGCTTTGTTATACTAACGGATCTCACGAAGGTTTTGTTAAGTTTTGTATGATTGAAGTTTTCAAGTTTTGGGTGAGATCACGATGGATGAAGGAATAAGGAGTGAAAATAGTGTAAGATTGGGGGTGCCCCATGGAACCCCAAGTTATTATTCAAAGAGAACCAAGCAACTAAGCTTGGGGATGCCCCGGAAGGCATCTCCTCTTTCTTCTAACGACCATCGGTATTTTACTTGGAGCTATATTTTTATTCGTCACATATCATGAGTTTTGCTTGGAGCGTCTTGTATTATATGAGTCTTTGCTTGTTTTGCTTTTTATTTTGTGTCATCTATCCTTGCTGGACACACCTATTTGAGAGAGCCAAAATTATGCTATGATTTGATAGAATTGCTCTATGTGCTTCACTTAAATTTTTTGAGCAATGGAATTGCTCTAGTGCTTCATTTATATCTTTTTAGCACGATTTGCTTTAATATTTTTGGAGAAATGCTCCCATGCTTCACTTAGATTTATGAGAGTTAGTAAATTTTTAAAGAAATTCTCTCATACTTCACTTATACTATTTTGAGAGAAGAAAATTTGCATGCTCATGTTCTTCACTTAAATTTGTTCGAGCTTAACAAAAGCAACATATGAAATTAGTCCCAAACTGATAGATATTCAAGAGGGATATAATAAAAACTTTCGTAAAGATCATTGGACAAATTAAACTTGTTTCTTTGTAATAGTTTTGATATATGATGATAGTGATATGTGAGTTATGTTGGTGAGTAATTATGCTTTAGTAAGAATATTGGTGTTAAGGTTTGTGATTCCCTATGCAAGCATGAAATTCAATAGTTATGCAATGAAATTACATCCTACTTATGGTGCATTATTCGGTGTTAGTTATGCTTAATGCTCGCTTATGTGATTTTTCGTTTCTTGGTTGGTTGCTTCTCAATCTATTTGCTAGCCTCCACTTGTACTAAGTAGAAATACTACTTGTGCATCCAAAATCTTTAAACCCAGTTTTGCCATATGAGTCCACCATACCTACCTATATACGGTATTTCCATGTCATTCTAAGAAAATTTGTATGTGCCACTTCTAATTTTCAAAATAAATTTCCTTTTTGTGTGCTCGTACCGCTCATGAAGCAGCGGGGGTGGCCAATATTTTCCATGCTAGATGTGTTATTCTCAAGATGGGTGTTTATTCACTTGTCATTGCACAAGAGTATGGCAGTAATAGGGATGCCCAGTCCCGAAATGAAAAAGAAATTTACTTTATGTTGTCTAATAATAAATTCCTTGGAAAGTGTTAGATTAAACCATGAACTAAAAGAAATTCCTTGGAAAGTGTTAAAGAAATTATGCTAGCCATGGATTGTGAAAGAATGGTGGAAAAAGGAATAAACTTTATTTTCTGTTTGGGAACCTCTTATGATATATCTAGCATGTAAAGTGTTGGGAATTACTCGGTCGTTTTCGTTGACGGGAAAAGTATGCCTCTCAAAAAAAGTATCTCCCAATTTAAGCTTTCAGCTCTGGCACATCTACAAATCCCTACTTCCCTCTACGAAGGGCCTTTATATTTAATTTATGCAAAAAATTGAGTCTCTATCTTCTCTTATAAAGCACCAACTAGGGAGCACTATGATCATACTTGAGCATTGGATGTAGCTAATATGCGAGTGCGTTTTGTGAATGGATCAATGATTGAGCATGATGGGCTAATGATGACCCACAAATATAGGGGATCAATTGTAGCTCTTTTCGATAAGTAAGAGTGTCCAACGCAATGAGGAGCAGAAGGAAATGACAAGTGGTTTTCAGCAAGGTAATGTCTGCGAGTGCTGAAATTGCAAGTAGCAGAGTTGTTTGATAGCAAGATAATTTGTAACGAGCAAGTAACGATAATACTAGCAAAAGTGCAGCAAGGTAGCCCAATCCTTTTGAGGCAAAGGACATGCCAAAATGATTTCTTATGATAGGCAAAGTGTTCTTGAGGGTACACGGTATTTACATCTAGTCACTTTCACCATGTTGGTTTGATTTGTGTTTGCTACTGTGATAATTTGATATGTGGGTGGACCGGTGCTTAGGTGTTGTTCTTACTTGAACAAACCTCCTATGATTAACCCTCCCGCAAGCATCCGCAACTACAAGAAAAGTATTAAGAATAAATTCTAACCATAGCATTAAACTTTTGGATCCAATTGGTCCCTAACAGAATACTGCATAAACTGGGGTTTAAGTTTTTGTCACTCTCACAACCCATCATCTAATTGCTACTCCACAATTCATTCCATTAGGCACAAATATGGTGAAGTGTCATGTAGTCAACGTTCACATGACACCACTAAGGGAATCACAACATACATACTATCAAAATATCGAACACATATCAAGTTCACATGATTACTTGCAACATGATTTCTCACGTGACCTCAAGAACAAAAGTAACTACTCACAAATGATAATCATGCTCAAGATCAGAGGGGTATTAAATAGCATATTGGATCTGAACATATAATCTTCCACCAAATAAACCATATAGTAATCAACTACAAGATGTAATCAACACTGCTAGTCACCCACAAGCACCAATCTATAGTTCTGATAACAAGATTGAACACAAGAGATGAACTAGGGTTTGAGATAAGATGGTGTTGTTGAAGATGTTGATGGAGATTGCCCTCCCCAAATTGGAGAGTTGTTGGTGATGATGGTGACAATGATTTCCCCCTCCGGGAGGGAAATTCCCCTGGCGGAATCACTCCGCCGAAGGGCAAAAGTGCTCCTGCCCTTCTGCCTCGAGACGGCGGCGCTCTGTCCCAAAAGTCTTCTCCTTATTTTTTTTTCTAGGTCAAAATGACTTATATACCAGAAGATGGGCACCGGAGGTGGGCCCAGGTGCGCACAACCCACCAGGGCGCGCCTGGGCCCCCTGGCGCGCCCAGGTGGGTTGTGCCCACCTGGTGGGACCCCTCTGGTACTTATTTGCTCCCATATTCTTCATATATTCCATCAAAATTCTCCGTGAAGTTTCAGCTTGTTTGGAGTTGTGCAGAATAGGTAACCTGATGTAGCTTTTCCAGGTCCAGATTTCCAGCTGCCGGAATTCTGCCTCTTTGTGTATACCTTGCATATTATTAGAGAAAAGGCATTAGAATTACTCCAAAAAGCATCATTGTGGATAAAAACATCATAAATAACATTAGGAAAACATGATGCAAAATGGACGCATCAACTCCCCCAAGCTTAGACCTCGCTTGTCCTCAAGCGAAAACCGAAATCGAAAAACATGTCCACATGCTTAGAGAGAGAGGTGTCGATAAAAACAAAATACGGACATAGAAGCATCATGTTCATTATTATAACAGCAACAAACCTAAACATAAGACTTTTATCATAGACTTCTCATGAATAAGTGATAATTCATCACACTAATGAAGTATAAAGCAAAAACTTTATTGGAACCAACAAACTATGTTCTCAGTCAACTTTGCAACTACAATTCATCATCTTTTCAGGAAGGGTCACGTGTCGGAGCCTTTAGGCAAGTCCACATACTCAACCATCATATAGTCTTCCATGATTGCTAACACTCACCGCGTACACATGAGGAAAACGTTTCAACCGGACACATAGAAATATAGGGGCTTGTAGTTTCGCCTCCCAGCGTATTCACCTCACTACAAAAAAAAGACACATACGTGACATTTTGGGCCGAACAAAAAAAATATGTCATGCTTATGACACTTCTATGACGATAATTGTGACAAAACCCGGTATCATCATAGATGTGGTGGGCTCCTACTTCTATGACAAAATCATGACAGAAAATGGGCTTTTCAAACTGGGCGGGCCGGAGACGTAGCTGCATGACATTCTTTTGGCCGTCCATGACGGAAAAAACCATGGTAGAAGCGAGGGCGAGGAAAATATCGGGGAGTTCCTTGTTACGGTGGGTGGTCTGGGCCAAGCGATACATGGAGGTTTGCGTGTTTCTCTCATACACGTATGCGCGTGTGTGCGAGGCGTTGCGCTCTAACTGAACCCGAGCGATGCGTTCGCCTACTGAACCCGAGCGATTGCACTGCAGGCTACGCGTTACTGAACCCGAGCGATCGGCCCCTGGCTGATAACTGAACCCGATCGAGCGATTCCTTCGCTACTGCTGCTAACTGAAGCCGATCGAACCTGCTGTCTCTTGATGAATAGTGAGTGTTGCTGGGTGCTTGGATGAATAGTTCCCGGTGGGGGGTTGGATGAACAGGACCCCGTGGTAGAGGCTGTTGCCGCTGGATGAATAGGACCCCGACCGAGCCGGTTGGGGGTGGATGAACAGGACCCCGTGGAGGGCTAGATGAACAGGACCCCGTGGAGGGTTGGTTGAACAGTAGCCGGTGGAGGGCTGGATGAACAGTAGCCCTTGGAGGGGTGGTTGAATAGGACCCCGTGGAGAGGGCTGGTTGAACAGTAGCCGGTGGAGGAGCGGTGGAGGCTGGATGAACTGGAGCCCGTGGATTAACAGTAGCCCATGGAGGCTAGAGGAGGTCGACGGTGGAGATGAACAGTAGCCCGTGGAGTCCCGTTTTGCGGTACGCCACACCCCTCCTGATGAACAAGACCCCTGTTTTGACCGTAGCGCTCCAACACAAGTCTGTTTCCTCCGTTTTGCAGTACACCACACCCCTCCCGATCAACAGGACCCTGTTTTGACTGTAGAGGTCCAAGAGAAGTCTGTTTCCTCCGTTTTGCGGTATGCCAGACCCCTACCGATGAACAGGATCCCGTTTCGACCGTGGCCTGTCGAACACAAGGTCGTTTCCTCCGTTCAGCGGTACGCCAGGCCTCGTTTTGATCGGCTGTTCCGTCCAAGCCGGTTGGCTCCTGATGAATATGACGCAGTTTCTCCATTACGACCCAACCATGTGCAAGAGCCCTGGTCGTACGTATGCGCGAGTAGGCGTTCGAGACCCCGCACGTATGTATGTACGTGGCCGTATTTACTTTCTTGCACCCTGGTTGTACGTATGTGTACACGATATTAACGGGACTGCATGACATGCTACGTGCGTGCCTCTATTACGACACGTGTGCGCCCATACTATGACACGTGCCCTTCCTCACTCGGCCACGGTTCATCGCTGCAGCCTGCAGACAGACCGATCGTATGTACGTACACGTTCGCGACCAGAATGACAACGCTACATCTGCTTCGACCAGGTGGGTCCTGACTGTCAGGGAGTATAAGGAGGCACTTCCTTGCGTGCGAAGATGTAGCTGGTCGGTCCCAGCAGTCAGGGGGGCGTTTTTTCGCGAAATACGGTGGCCCGTCCGGTGGGTCCCTGCAGTCAGGTGGAGGAATCATTATTTTCCACGTAATAAGAAGGCACTTCCTTGCTGCAGCCATGGATCCAACTGTCAGCCTCTCCACATATAGTACTCTTCCTATGGAAGTCATTCCTTGACCATGTTGACCATGCCGCGATGAGAGCACCAGGGCGGTGGATGACGGCGAGGCCTAGGAAGGGGATGATGCGGAGCCAGGGAAGACGCCGCAGTGGATTCCCACGCGGAGAGGAGTACGAGGGTTCACTGGTTCCACTGTGGTGTGAGGCTGCCGTCGCCGTAGAATAACAGGGGGTGTGGGTGAGTAGAGGGAAGGCCTGGCCAGCGGTGGGAGTAGTAGGGGGCGGTGAGGCCTCCGTGACAGCACAGCCGGCCACAGGAGGCAGGAGCACGCGGCACGACCGACGCTGGTTTGGGCGGCTGGAGCAAGAAGACCAGAGGTTGAAGAAGCACAACGGCCGTTGGATGGACATCGTATGGTCACTGGAGCTAGAATCGTTCATATTGACTAAGTTGACAAAGCCCTCCATCCTCGTCAACTTAATAGGCCCACAAGTCAGCCTCCCACTATGGTGGGTCCTAGCTAGCAGGAGGAGTATTCATTTTTTGTGCGTAATAAGGAGGCACTTCCTTGCGTGCGATGATATAGCTGGTGGGTCTGAGCTGTTAGTGGGGGAACGTTTTTTCGCAAAATACAAAGGCCCTTCCAGTGGGTCCCAGCTGTCAGGTGGAGGAATAATTATTTTGCGCGTAATAAGGAGGCATTTCCTTGTGTGCGGTCGTGGACCCAGCTGCCAGCCTCTCCACATAAAGTCCACTTTCGATGGATGTCGTTCGTTGACCATGTTGACCACGCCACGCCGAGAGCACCAGGGCGATGGACGACGGCGACGCCTAGGAAGGGAACGACAAGGATCCGGGGAAGACTCGGAAGTGGTTGCCCATGCGATGGGGAGTACGAGGGTTTATTGGTTCGGCTACCATCGCCGGAAAATAACAGGAGGTGCAGGTGAGTAGAGGAATGGCCTAGCCAATGATGCAGTAGGGTCGGGCGGTGTAGCCTGGGCAGCAGCACAGCCGGCCATGGGAGGCGGGAGTAGGTAGTCCCACCGGCGTTGGTTTGGGCAGCTGGAGCAAGAAGATCAAATATTGAAGAAGCAGCAAGGCCGTTGGATTAACATCCAACGGTCAATGCTGCTAGAATCGTTTGTGGACTAAGTTGACAAAGCCTTTCGTACACGTCAACCTAGTAGACCCACAAGTCAGCCTCCAAATCTGTCCCAAATAGCATACAACCCGAAATTTCTAGCTAGATTAAAATTAATTTAAAAACTAAACATACCTTAATTTAAATCCAATGAAATTTTACCCGCGAAATTTAAAATATCAAAATCCGAAATAAAAAAGTATTTTGGAACTAATTGCCTGTTTGCTGTATTTTTTTTCATTTTACAGCCCATTTATTATTACTTATAGCCCATTTCTTATTACTTATAGCCATTTTCTGGGCAAGCCCGAATGCATCCCTCCTCGTCTTGAAAGATTTCTGGCCCAGTAGGGCGTAGAAAAGCAAGTGGGCCTACGTTGGTTATTCTGCAAAAAACAAAATAGCTGGGCTAGCCATTTTCAGAAAGGAAAAAAACAAACTGGGCTGGTCATGTGGTAAACATATGAAATAAAACCCTGGGCTAGAGGGGCCACAGCTCCCACACAACCCAGTTGATACCCTTCTCCGTCCTGAAAAAACAAATTACTACGCGCGCTGCTGGGTCCCTACTGTCATCCTCACCATGTACAGTCATCTCCTTATTCCCCTTGGTTGTTGACCATGTTGACAACACCGGATGGCAGTGCCGCGGCGAGCAAACCAAGGCGGAGGACGATGGTGAGGCCGCAGATGGGAACGAACAAGAGCCGGGGAAGATGCGCAGAGTTTTAGGGTGCAATGTGGCCATGATGCATGCATGGCAGCACAGCCAGCCATGGGAGGCGGGAGCAGGCGGTCCTGCCGGCGCTGGTTTGGCTTTGGTGGCTGGAGGAAGAAGAGACTGAAGAAACATGACATATGTTGAATGTCAATCCAATGGTCAAGGTTGGCACAATCATTTGTTGACTAAGCCGACACCAAGTAGCATACTTTTTTATATATAGGAAGAAAAGAAAAATTGGGTTCGTTCGCTTGATAACATTCTGAAACTACGATCGTTCGATCTTGCGTCGCTACTAAAACTGCGAGGAAAATGCGTTTGTCTGTCGTGCTCCTCCCAGGGAACGTTCGCCACATAAGTGACTAGCACCCTTGGTTTTCAACCAAGAGGTCTTGGGTACGAGTCCCAGGAACTCTCGATTTTGTCCTCCTTCCTTCCTCACAAAAAAAGAAAGAAAATCAAAGACTTGAGAAGGCGTATAGAACAAGCTAGTGTACCAGTAAAGAGACATTGCTGAGTTTTAGAAAAAAGAGAGATGTGCTCCTGTAGCTGGTTCGAATCCAAACCTAGACTATGACTATATATGGTGCTATGCTACTCTGCAAGTAATGAAACTGACATATCCTGTGTTCGCTTCTCCTCTTCTCTACTTACTCGGCCTAGCATCAGAAGCTCTAGTCGCAGCCATGTCCACTGGCTGCTCGTCCACCTGCTCTTCAGCACGCAACAACCAGATATGCGCCAAGTCACCACCCGTATCATCGCCTGTGGGTCTCATCACACCCTCGCTGGCACACGCACCACAGACGGTTGCTCATCGCAACCCGCTGCCGTTGGTGTGGTGCCACTCCTGCAAATCACGCAGAGTCATCTGTCGCGTCTCAACCACAATCCTCAACCCTGGTCGAGTCTTCTACAAATTCCCGAATCATGGGGTAATAATATGTTTAAGTGTTGTTCTGCTTCTTTCAGTTGCTGATTTTTTTAACAGTTTGGTTGATAATCTTCCAGTTTGATTTTTGCAGAAAAGGGAAGATTCGTGTGATTTGTATTTCTGGGAAGTTGCCGAGTGGGGGAATGAAACTACGCTGATTATTTGGTTAGCCAAGGAATCCCAATACCAGCAGGTTGCGGTGTTGGACAAGTAACTGAAGGAACGACGAAAGAGGAAGATGCAGAGCAGAAGGTTAAAGATGCAGTTCCTCTGATCATGGCCAAGCAACAGCTACTGGACGGCCTTGACAGCAATGAGGAGATGAAAGAGATTGTGAAGATAATGGGCAAAATCGATGTGCTCTGTAGGATGATTGTCTCTTTATTTGCAGTGTATGTAGCACTCGTGATGTATTCAGTGGCTATGACATGAGCACTTTGCTGAAACTAGTAATGAATGAAACTTGTTTAGCAGGCTGGGCATAGTGTTGTGAACATCTAATGATTTCTATTAATGGAAATCAGGGGGTATCCCCTTTTACTCATAAATAAATAAATAGCAGAGGCCCTTTTGCTAATAAATAAATAAATTAGCAGAGGCCCTGTCGGGTCAGCTTTGTTCCCATTCGAAGACGTCAAGCAAATTGCAGTCCAACAGCAAACTATATCATCAAATTCAAGTTTCACAATCAAATGTCATCATGTTTTAGTCGTCATACAATCACCAAACACAAATCAACATATATAGCAAGTGATGTTCTCACAGCAAAATACTAAACAACATGCTCATCAAGTTTCAGTCGTCATAGCAAACACAATTTCACATAGTAGATAAAAAAACATCTTCTGACAGGAAAATGCGACAAAAGCAACCTAATCATCATCCGCAACAGCAGCGTCAACATCTTCGCCATGTGTATCACTCTGAATCGTAATTCCCCATAGTGTCGTCTTCTTCTTCATCATCCTCAATGTCCTCGAACGTTGGCTTCTTCTTCATGAACTCTTGTATGTCCACAGCACGACAGGCAATCTTTTCGCCAGCGTCATTGTCCTGATGGTTCTCGAAGATATTAGGAACATCTTTGGAATCTTGTACATCAGGAGCAGTGTCAGCATCATCTTGTTGTGTAACTTCATTAAACGAATTCCTCTGCTCAAACCTTTGCAATACTCTCCAGTCATCGCTACGTGCAAATGTGTCTTCCAAGAAAAATGTCTGTGTTGCTTGATTTGCCAAAATAAAAGGCTCGTTGGTATGGTATGCCACCTTGACATTGATAGATTTGAAATAATCATCAGCTCCGTGTTTTGCATTCCTGGAAAACATTTTATACCAACAACAGCACAATAGAACCACACACTGATGAACCTCGAAACTAGAGATATACTACAACTGAACAATGTCTGTAGTGTTAGCATACATTTCAGTTGTCTCTCTACCGTACGTATTCATGCTCATGATGGCACTGTTTTGTGTCTTCCTGCCTTCGTCGCGTGCAAGGGTGTTCTAGTGCACATCTCCAACAATGCAAGGTTCATAATGTCTTACCCGAGTATCAGGACCCATTGCTAGTGCGTAAAGGGCATGATCAACTGCATGCCATCCTCCTGCATCTTCTTAACCTATGGTTAGAAAATAGACAAGCTGGTCATCTTATGTACTCAATATATTTAAAAAACTGACAGTGCAATTCAAAAGCTTACATGGCTCTTGAACCATTTTGCAAATCCTGCCATAACCAGTTTGTCAATGTTTCTTGGATTTTGCGGCAGTAACTCCTATTTGTAGATGCTGCACAACATAGTGATCGCGTCAAACATCTAAATATATAAGAATGTGCTAGAAGTTTAGTAGATTACGATGTACATGCTGCAGTACTTAGCACTTACTTGATATAAGGTAGTATCTCAGAATAGTTATTCAACACATGCCAAACCATTTTGTCCAAATCTTTAGGTTTGTCGTCTTGTCGACTCTTCCCTATAACTCGAACAGAACAATCGATAACATTGAGGCCGGGATTGTCTTCACCCACCTCTTTGCTAAGCTGGTCAGCTATTTCAATGTATTTTGAGCAGAATGTCAACGCTTATGTAGCAATGTAGGCCTCTGCAATGGAACCCTCGGGTCTAGCTCTGTTCCCAACATGGCCCTTGAAAGTGCCTAGCCTCCTTACAATAGGGTACATCCAGCCATACTATACTAGACCTCTAAGTAGTGCCTCATTAGGTAGATGAATAGCCAAATTCACCATCACATCAAAGAAGGCTGGAGGATATATCTTCTTAAGGTTGCAAGGATAGCTGGTATCTTGTCTCTAAGACGCTCCAAAGATCTATCATGATATTTCTACTACAGAGTTCCCTGAAGAATTGTCCCAACTCTGCAACCGCTCTGTAAAATTTAGGGCAGCCCAATCCTCTAAGGATAACAGGTAAAACCCTTTGAAGTAGGATGTGACAGTCATGAGTTTTCAACCCTTGTACCTTGTTTCCATCTGCACTGACTCTCCTTTCAGGGTTGGAAGCAAATTCATGACGGAATCTCACACGTGACAGGACCTTGCGGAATTCTTTTATTTTTACCTTGTCCAAGACGTACACAACTAGTGCCATATCCCGTGGTTTACCTTCATCTTGCACCTGCAAATCATGTCTGATACCCAGGTGTGTCAAATCAATCCTAGATTTTAAGGTATCTTTCGTCTTGCCTTCAATATTAAGAAGTGTGACGATAATGCCATCACATATATTTTTCTCGATGTGCATCACATCAAGATTATGCCACATATCCAAATCTTTCCAATACTCCAAGTCCCACAAAGTGGACCTGCGGGTAAACAATAATCTCTCTTCGGCCTTGCCATGCTTCCTTTTCTCGCTACCATTATCAGGATGGTTTCCTGGTGTCATAAGCATGACCTTCTCTAATTCCACTTGCAAATCATCGGCGGAGAGCCCCTTTGGCGCATCACGGTTTTCATGCTTTGCATTGAACACATATCTTCGGTATTTTGTAGGACGCGGCTTGTCCTTGGCAAGGAAACGATAGTGTCCAATGTAACAGATCTTGCTAAGTATTGCGTATGAAAGTGGATTCCTGTCACAGCGAACACATGCATTGTAACCATGTATCGTTCGCCCTGACATAGTGCCCAAAGCCGGATAATCATGGATGCAGCAAATTATAACAACACGCAGAAAGAAATCAGCTGGTGGGCTGCTATATAGGTCTTGAGTGAGAACACCCCTCCATAGCTGTTGAAGTTCCTCCACAAGAGGCTCCATGAATAAATCAAAATCCTTTCCAGGACCTTTTGGACTTGTGATGAGCAAGGCCATCATGTAGTTTGATTATTTGGTGCAGACATTTGGAGGCATGTTGTAAGGGATAACAAGCACTGGCCACATGCTATATGTGGCGCTCTGGTGGCCAAATGGGTTAAATCCATCTGAAGCTAAGCCAAGTCTAATGTTTCTCGGGTCAACAACAAACTTTTTGTGTATCTGATTGAAGCTTTTCCAGTCACTACCATGAGATGGATGGCTCATTACATTCTGATCTTTATACTCCTGGTTCCTAGAATGCCACAGTACATCCTCTCTTGTTTCAGCATCATGAAACAACCTCTGCAATATTGGTATAATTGGAAAATTTCTCAAAACATTATGAGGAATCCTCTTCATAGCATCGCCATCTTTCCATCTTGATAATTTGCATTTCAGGCATTCACTTAAGTTGGCATAATCCTTCCGGAACAGGACACAATTATTCTTACAAACATGGATCATATCATATCCAATTCCAACCGCACGAAGGAAATTCTTCATTTTACTGTAGGTGTGTGGCAGCTCAGACGCATCTGGGAAAGATTTGCGGAAAGCAGCCAACATCACATCGAATGATTTGTTGGTCATCCACTCAGATGTCTTCACCTGAAGAAAGGTGACCATATCTGAGAATACTGACAGCTTATTTCCTGGGGTGACAGCCACGTTGCATTGTTCCAACATGTGGGCCCACCAGTTCTCTTCCGCAAGTGAAAGTTCACGAAATGCACGAGCATTTCATAGCATTGTTTCAATGTTGGTCAAACTCACTGGCTCCGCCACCACCACCTCCTCCTCCTCTTCCACCTGAGCATCAGGAAGATCAAGATGGTGATCTGCTACTTCCGATGATTTTGCACAGTTGACTGGGGTCTTGTAACTGAATTCATACAACTGCTACACGAGCAGAGCACATCTGATTTCGGACCACCTTACTCAGCTCTAATAAAGTTCATGAAGTTTTCAACCACCAGGCTCTCAGGTCCTAGATGATCATGCTCACCACTCTAGTCGGATGTCTAGCTTGTATTGCTTCCAATTTGGTTAAATTGCATCTGCTTAGCTTACACATTATACCTTTGAATATGACATATGCCTTCATGTTTTGGTACATACTAGTACATCTATCTATTAACCATGTTCTTACATCAAACTAATATTCTTGTGTATCCCTCAATAATCACTTATGATGAGGAAGTCAGGCCAGTGGACTACTGTGAGTAAAGATCCTCATTTAAATAATGCAGTGTCTGCCTCCCCACATGATTCTCAAGAAACAACAAGGCTAGATGAAGATAGTGAATGTAGCTCTGTAGTTGATTACCGCATTTCCCCTACACGAGCATCATAGGTGCTTGCTCTAACTTGGCAGCGTGATATGTGGTTGCATGTTGCATATGGTGTCTCGATTGTAATTCTTCGAATCTGGTTAAATTGCATGTGCTATTCTGCCTAGTTTATACATTATACCTATTAATGTGACATGCCTTCCTGTTTTTAGTTCATAGTACATCTGTCTATTAAGCATGTCCTTACATAAAACTATTGTTTTTTGTATCCCGCGTCAATCAATATGACAAGACACCTTTAGTATATGCAATGCGATATTAGTTGCATCTTTCATATGATTTATAGCATGCGTTGCTTCTAATTTGTTGAAATGCCATTTATGATGGGACGCTTTTATCTTGGCACAGTCATATTGGTTGCATCTTTCATGTGGTGTCTAGCTTGCATTACTTCTTATTTGTTGAAATGGATTCTGCTTAGTTTACACAAACGGTTGTGAATATGCCATGTCATCCTGTTTTTCATACATATTCTATCCTGGTATCATGTGTTTGCCTTACATCAAAGTAGTGATTGTCAGTATCATGCATGAATGAGTTCTAAAGAGTGAATTGTATTGCTTTTTCTTGTCGGTTTTACTTGAAAATTCAAAATCAATAAAGCGGAAGGAAGTCAGCAAGGCAGCGGATAAAGGTGCTCCTTCCAAACATAGGGCCTCTACAGATTGTACTCCTCCAACCCCCAAGATGATTTGCAAGACAACACATGCATAGACACTCAACGTAGCTGTGTTGATGATGAGCATGTCTCCCCTAGTGAACCATCAAAGGCGCTCCCTCTAACTTGGCACTGTTATATGTGGTTGCATGTTATGTATGATGTCTAGCTTGTATTGCTTCTAATTTTGTTGAATTCCATCTGCTTACTTTACACATTATACTTGTGAATAAGACACGTGTTCCTGTTTCTAGAACATACAATATTTGTCCATCACACCATGTTCTTACAGCAAAGTACTACTGTTGTGTAACCTGCAACAATCACTTATCATAAGACTTGGGAGTGTGATATAGGTTACATCTCGCATTCTTTTCTAGCTTGTACTACTTCTAATTTGTTGAAATGGAACTTATGACGAGACAGTTTTAACTTGGTAGTGATATTCGTTGCATCTTTCACATGCTATCTAGCTTTCATTGCTTCTAATTTGTTGAAATGCCTTCTCCTTAGTTTACAAATCATAAGCTGTGAATATGCAATGCTGTGAATATGCAATGGCACTAATGATGAGAGACCTTTAACTTGGTAGTGTGATTTTGTTTGCATCTTGCATATGATTTATTTCTTGTACTGCTTCACATTTGTTTAAATGCCAGTTATGATGAGACACTGTTAACTTACCAGAGCGATATTTGTAGCATCTTTCATATGGTGTCTACCTTCCATTACATTTCTTCTAATTTAGTGAAATGTCGGTTGCTTAGTTTACACATCATAGTTCTGGTTATCTCATGTCGTCCTGTTTTTCGTACATATTACATCCTCCTATCATGTGGTTGTCTAACATCAAAGTTCATTTCGTCTATATCCCGCATCAATTTGTTATGAAAAACTAAATTGTTTTTCCTTTTTATTATCGGCTAGACTTAACATGGCACAGAGAAAGAGGAAGGAACGCAGAATGACAGGGGATGGTGTTAGTACTAAGGACACATGGAAAGGGAAGCAGAAGAATCCTGCAGATTCTGCTAGTACTGATGGTGAATAGAAGGTCAAAGTCTAGCGGGAAATTGTACAAACGGGGTATCCCGTACTACACGAGCTGCAGAATAAGCCAAACAGAAACCAATCACTGCCACCAAACAAGCAGAGAGAACCCTAGTTGTTGCAACACCTTCCAAAGTACCACCAGCTGCACGAGTTACTCATTTGTCAACTCAGCTAGCAGCATGTTCCGAAGCTCCCTTGCCACCTGACACTACTTCCTAAGCACTCTTAACACAAGACGAGTTGGCAAGATCAAATGAACTTTGTGAGCTTCAAGAGCTAGAAGGTAGTTGCTGGAGTCAAGTTACAGTTGCATGCTTCTTTATATGTAGTCTCACAGTTTGATGTACACTAACACTTCCTATGTTCGTTGTTGTACTAGCACCTAGGCGCACGAGGAAACAAACATCAGGGATAATGCTCGATAGGTTAACTAAATCTAGAGGAGGAAGAATGGAGATCCGTTTTGAGGCAGGTTTAAAAAGGCCACGTGATGCTACAGAGTCAGCCAAGTTAGTATCGTGGTAGCAGTTGCTGTTAGATATCATGTACGTATCCTCCCAACATGGATTCAGTACAGGAATGACAAAGACGAAGCCCAGTTCAACCCCTACCTCGGCCATTTATCTGTAAGTATGGTTATGTATGGACTAGTAATATCGTCTTGCTTTGTCACATACCTTCTAGGTTGCTGATAATGAGACTCTCATAATTTTCAATAGATGAGGTTCAAGTTGGATAGCCAAGATGATGCAACCAGACAAGCTTGCACCCATGTTTTCAAGTCTACGCTGCGACAGTATCGATATAACTTGAGGAAAACTCAATTTGAAGGCAAAGCTAACAGTGAACTTGCCCAAACATCTCAAGTGGAAAATATATCGGAGGAGAGGCCTCGTTAAACACTGGTCTAATCCAAAGTATCAGGTACATTATATATGTGTCATCAGATCACATGTTGAAGTCCTATTTACACATGTGCCTCACAAATCTATCTTCTTGTAGGTGAACTATTGAAATAACAAGGCCAACCGTACGAAAGTGAAATTCCAATAGACGACGGGATCTCATAGCTATATTGCACGCTGTGAGGCTCTTGTAATTAGCTGTTGTTTCACTCTTTTCATTGTACCATATTATCATATCTATATTGACTTGTTCCAAATGCAGAGGAAAGCCCGCAAGGACCAAAAAGTACCTGAACCAAATGTTGTGAAATCTTCAAGGACTGTCACACCAGCAAGATGAAGGGCATGACTACACCAGTCAAAGCCGCTGTTGTAAGTCCTTAATCCTCATGCCTTTTAATTACTACTTACTTTGACTTGTGCATTAAACTGCACGGTTTGTAGCCAATGTCTATTACTCTTTTCAATTTTATACACAATTTTCTTAGCGTATCATTGCACCTTACAAGGTTTAAAAGAGAGGAGTGGTGTTCCTTTGATCTTGATCTATAATCTAGTTCCGTGCTGGACTTGCCCACACAAAGTTACAATTGCATGTTTGTCTGTTCTCAGTTGTTTTTTGATATGAATGATGTCATACTATGCTTACCGTATAATAAACTTTGTCACTTTATCCTTAGCTGTCAATACAATGTGAGGAAATAGACAATATATTAGCCATGGTACATGGTCATATGTTTGGAACCTAGTTTTATTATGTACTTTGCAGTAAAATACAATTAATATTTTACATGGGTTCACCAGAATAAGTTATGTATATAGACCAAAGCTATTTTGTTTGGTTTTGTTGCCTCCTTGATATCTTCTGTTCTGGTACTACTAATGTAAAAACTCAACTTTTCAGCAAGCTCTGGAAAAAATGGTGGAACCTCCACCTTCCGAAGGTGACAAGGCAACTATAACCGCAATGTCACCTCTTGCTGCAGTGGGTCAATATATGTCCACTAATAGTGCCAAAAGCATGTTCCTGCGTAATAATGGGTTGGTTGTTAAGGCAATCTTGTCCAAAGTGCCTCATGATCAAGATATGCAAGCTCAAAACAATGTTATATCTGCGCTCCAGACACAAGTCCATTCCCTAACAGAGACCCTTTGTGAAACAAGGACAGACATTGTTCGATGTCGTCAAGATATGCATGGTTTTGAAATCAGACTATCAGACATTTGCTATGTTGTTCAGGAGCCTAGGAGAAATGAAGGCGAAGGTTATGGTGCTCCATCGGACAATACAGCATGAAAACATAATAATCAGGTCAAATGAACTGAGCTTCTGAACTTTTGGTGGTGCATTTATGTGCCAGACTATTAACTCTTATGCCAACCTTCCTTTTGTTTTATGGTTGTAATTTGTTTTGTTGTGATACAAAATTTGTTCTTAACGTGCAGCCACCAGCTGAAGAAAATAGCAAGCCATTTTTTATAGTGTATGGTGTTCCCTATATTTGCACTGGTGGCGAACTTTGATGCCCAATAGATGTAATTTGTGCAATCGCCTTAATAGCCTAGCGTTAGTTTTGGGATTATTTATTTCCTTGTCTTCTTTTTCCCTAGTTTGCTAGTGGCCACAACAACCATCACTACTGCATCATGGTCCAAACGCGACACTACGATTAGAGACCCTTCGACGAAACTGTGTGGGATGCCATAATCACAAACGGTAGTGTAAAAGAACCATCAAAAAAGATGCAAAACATTTGCGACGATGGATGCATCAAACACGGTTCAGATTTTAGTTGCGTGTGTGATGCAGGGCATACAATTCAGTTCAATTAACTGTTTGTGATGAGGAGGAACAAAAGAAACGGGCAGCCAGATGAAGATGTGTGCGATATACAGCATACGGTTCACTAGGAGGAACTGTGTGTGATTAGGCAACACAATGGAAATGGTTCAACTGAACAAGATGTTTGTGATATGCGGCAAACAGGTCCGTAATCAGAAATGTGTGCGAAGACCAATAATAACACAGACAATTGCTGTTAATAAGCCGTGTGATTTGCTCTGTCTATAGAAGAATAACATGTATGTATATATAACTGCAATAAACTTCCAATTACATAAGTGACTTACAGATCATTCGCACACACACCTCAATAAACAATTGCATGTATTCTAAAGTAGGAGAATCGATCGTCTAGCCATCTACTTCTTGTGACGCTCCCACCACTGCTCTGTGGCTCGATCCCTCATCTAGGGCAGGAAGAAGACAGTTTCTCATGTCAACGATCTGCCTGTACGTCTCATAGCTTGTGTACGCGTCCTTGGCCGCGTACTTGACATGTTCTTCATCCAGTCTCTCATGCCAAACACTGTGCCAGGTGTTCTTGTCCCTCTTGCTCTCTTCCTTCATCTTCACGTAGTGGGATCAATGGTGGTCGAGGCGAGGTCAACCAGGGAATTCAGTTTGTTTTTGTCGCTCCCCCTGACCTTGTAGTGGTGCTGGATGTTGACAAGATTCGGGCATTTCAAGCCTGAAACCTTGAGCGCTTTTAGATCATTGGTGGTGTCCACCATAGCGAAACTGTAGTCGGAGCTGTCGATAAACCTGGATAAATCCTCACAAGGCCTTGTGGCCAGGTGGTAGTGGTAGACGAGGACGTCATGTTGCACGCACAACTGGGCAACGGCAACCTTCTGATGGTGATATTAAAGTCATGCTAGTTCAGAAGTTGTGAATTTGAGAAATACTTGGGTTGAAGCTTGTGATTCCCGTAGCATGCACGTATGGTGAACCGTTATGTGATGAATCGGAGCATGATTTATTTTTTGATTGTCTTCCTTATGAGTGGCGGTCGGGGACGAGCGATGGTCTTTTCCTATCAATCTATCCCCCTAGGAGCATGCGTGTAATACTTTTCTTTGATAACTTGTAGATTTTTGCAATAAGTATATGAGTTCTTTATGACTAATGTTGAGTCCATGGATTGTACGCACTCTCACCCTTCCACCGTTGTCAGCCTCTCTAATACCGCACACCTTTCGCTGGTATCATACACCCACCTTATACCTTCCTCAAAACAGCCAGCATACCTACCTATTATGGAATTTCCATAGACATTCCGAGATATATTCCATGCAACTTTCCACCATTCCGTTTATTATGACACACTCCATCATTGTCATATTGCTTAGCAAGGTCATGTAGTTGACAGCGTATTTGTGGCAAAGCCACCATTCATAATTCTTTCATACATGTCACTCATGCATCATTGCATATCCCGGTACACCGCCGGAGGCATTCACATAGAGTCATATTTTGTTCTAAGTATCGAGTTGTAATTGTTGAGTTGTAAGAAAAATAAAAGTGTGATGATCATCATTATTAGGGCATTGTCCCAGTGAGGAAAGGACGATGGAGACTATGATTCCCCCACAAGTCGGGATGAGACTTCGGACGAAAAATAAATAAGAGGCCAAAGAAGCCCAAATAAAAAAAGAGAAAGAAAAGAGGCCATAAAAAGGGGGGAAAAGGCCCAAATAAAAAATTATGAGAGAAAAAGAGAGAAGGGACAATGTTACTATCCTTTTACCACACTTGTGCTTCAAAGTAGCACCATGATCTTCATAGTAGAGAGTCTCTCATGTTATCACTTTCATATACTAGTGGGAATCTTTCATTATAGAACTTGGCTTGTATATTCCAATGATGGGCTTCCTCAAATTGCCCTAGGTCTTCATGAGCAAGCAAGTTGGATGCACACCCACTTAGTTTCTTTTTGAGCTTTCATATACTTATAGCTCTAGTGCATCCGTTGCATGGCAATTCCTACTCACTCACATTGATATCTATTGATGGGCATCTCCATAGCCCATTGATACGCCTAGTTGATGTGAGACTATCTTCTCCCTTTTTCTCTTCTCCACAACCACCACTCTATTCCACCTATAGTGCTATATCCATGGCTCACGCTCATGTATTGCGTGAAGATTGAAAAAGTTATGAGAATGTCAAAAGTATGAAACAATTGCTTGGCTTGTCATCGGGGATGTGCGGGATTTAAATATTTTGTGTGGTGAAGATAGAGCATAGCCAGACTATATGATTTTGTAGGGATAACTTTCTTTAGCCATGTTATTTTGAGAAGACATAATTGCTTTGTTAGTATGCTTGAAGTATTATTATTTTTTATGTCAATATGAACTTTTGTCTTGAATCTTTCAGATCTGAATATTCATACCACAATTAAGAAGAATTACATTAAAATTATGCCAAGTAGCACTCCGCATCAAAAATTATGTTTTTATCATTTACCTACTCGAGGACGAGCAGGAATTAAGCTTGGGGGTGCTTGATACGTCTCCAACGTATCTATAATTTTTGATTGCTTTGTGCTATATTATCTACTATTTTGGACATTATTGGGCTTTATTACCCACCGTAGAATACTTATGCTCTCGAGAGAAGCCACTAGTGAAACCTATGGCCCCCGGGTCTATCTTTATCATATTAATCTCCTACTACTTAGTTATTTCCTTTGCTATTTACTTTGCCTTTATTTTACTTTGCATCTTTATCATAAAAATACGAAAAATATTATCTTATCATATCTATCAGATCTCACTCTCGTAAGTGGCCTTATAGGGACTGACAACCCCTATTTGCATTGGTTGCGAGGATTTATTTGTTTTGTGCAGGTGCGAGGGACTCGCGCGTAGCCTCCTACTGGATTGATACCTTAGTTCTCAAAAACTGAGAGGAATACTTACGCTACTTTGTTGCATCATCCCTTCCTCTTCGAGGAAAACCAACGCAGTGCTCAAGAGATAGCATAGTCTTCGCCTGCACAAAGCTCTAGTGGTGACGCCTTCTTGGGCTCCACGATGACCTCCGTCTTGCAGTCCATGGTCTTGGCCTTGTTGCACTGAAATGGCAACCTTTGCCTGAGGCCTCGATACTCCGCGGTTGTGCCTGCCTCCTTTGCACCAAAGAGGAAACAAGGACGCTGCTCGTGCTGGCGCCCGCCTGGCACCCGCCTGGTGTTGATCGTCATGGATTACGTTACGAGTGCCTCGTGAGGTTCGCCTCGCCTTGATATCTCCGCTCCTCGCGAGCCTGCCCGACCAGGCCGCTCCAGAGGAGATCTTGCATCGTCCGCCTCGCGAGGCTCGGACCCTCGCGAGGGTATTGGATGCTTTGTTGATGAAGATGGGCCGAACGGCCTGCTGGCTTAGCCACGCCGTGGGCCGCCGGCAGGCAAGTCTGGGGACCCCCGTTCCCAGAACGCCGACAGTAGCCCCCGGGCCCAAGGTGCGCACGGGCTTGGCTTCGCGGCGAAGCCAAGGGTCAAGTTCGGAGCACCGCGGGCCCAAAAAGCCTGTGGCCTCGGTCAACACGTGGCGGTTGATTGGACGTGGGCGTCTCCGCTTCCCCACGTTGCCTCGGCAACTGCTTGACCTGACAAAAGGCTGGCGCGGGCGGCACTTGCTTTCATCGCTTCTTCCTTGCCTCGCTCCAGATCCCCTTTATTTCTCTTCGCCGCCGCTACCTACAGATCGGCTTCGGCCTTGCTCCGCATCTACCGCCCTTGGCGCCGCGCAAGGTCAAGACTTCCTCGGCTCCGGCTTGGTACGAGCCCGCTCTTGAGGCGCCCACTGTCACGGAGAAGAGCCTTGCCTCCGTGCTCCTGCTGACAACGGGGGAGAGCAATGAGTGGGGGAAGACGGAGCTCCGGCTTGCCTCCGACGAGCCGGAGCCTGAGGGGAGCACCTTCTTTCCCTTCTTTTCGAGCAGCGTTGCCGTCGGGTTGGTCCCTCCTTTCTCTGATTTCTTTTATGAAGTCCTCGACCACTATGGGCTGCAAGCGTTGCATCCATCCCAACTTTGTCCTCCTCCTGTCCATCTTTGCCTACTACTGTGAGGCGTACCTGGGCGTGATGCCGTCCGTGGCGCTCCTGCGCCATTTCTTCATCCTCCGCGTCAGCGAGGGTCACATCTCTGGATGCGCAAACTTCGTTGCGTCCGGCATGGCCAACTCGATCTCGAGCACCGGGAAGAGGGCCGACAACATTTGATCCAAATGGATCATGGTGGACGCCAAACTCGCCCATCCGCGCGTGGTGCTGCCGACGGAGGCGCCCCGGCAAGGCAAGGAGTGGCCTAGGGCGGAGCTTGTCGACGAGCGGGCATCGTCAGTGTTGGGGAAGATGATGACTGACCTGAAGCCGGGCAATGCGAGGGCGGCCAAAATAACGGGAGCGATGCTCCTGAGGGAGTTCTTGATGCTGCGGGTTGCCCCACTCCAGGTACGTGCGCGCCCCTTCTAGGAGCTTGAAGGAGGGGAAAACAAGGCCCGCCTGAGGCTAGGGGACCTGCCTGACGATGAACTAGACGTTGTCCTGCGTCTCATAGTCGGAGACAACCAGGAGTACCTGCCTAGTGCCTTCATTCCCCTGTTTCAACGCAGGGACCGGGAGGAATTCGTCGCCTCCAGGCCAACTTTTGATGCGCGCGGGCTGGTGCCGCCGGTGTTTTCGGGAGCTCCTACGGCGCAGAAACTGGTGGAGGTGTCTTCTGGCGAGTCCCACGGAGAGGGGAAGAAGAGGTGGACTCGGAGGAGACCCCGGAAGAGGTGGGGGAGACCTCCCCTCCGATCAAGGCCGAGATTCTCCGCGCCCTTCCTGATGATGCCAAGGCCGACGCCTACCAAGGTGGGAAGGAGCAACCCATCATCCCGACGAAGGGTAGGTCGTCGCTGGTGGACCGTGGTGCCGCCTCCACCCCAACGCCTCCTGGGGCGGGATCCGATTCTGCCTCCGCACCGCATGGCGCCACCGGAGCCCGAGCGCCTGCCCCTCAGGCCCCGATGCTGTCGGGCCTCAAGATTCACAAGCGAAAGGTGGAGTACCTTGCAATGGACCGGTAGGTGTCTCGAACTTCGCTTCGTCCCTGCTGGTACTTGTTATTTCCTGACGCTCGCCTTTGGTTGATAGGGCAGACATCTTCGGCGAAGAATAGGACGGAGGGTACGGCGGCTGTGCCTCCCTCCGCAGAGCCAGGAGGCAACATCGCCCATGTTTCCCCAGCCCGGTCGTCCTCGTGGGGCCAAGAGGAGCATCGCCGCATGGAGTCAGCCCCCATGGCCCCGCTAGCTCCGGAGGTGCCAATACTTTGCGCGGCTGATGAGGTCCCAGCTGCTCTGGAATCCGCAGTCTCCCAAGCCCTGGTGATGATGTCGCTTCCTCCTATTGCTGCATCTCCACTTCCTGGTCCTTTTGCTCCTGTTGCCGTCTTGGAGCGTGCCCTTTCGGAGATGACCCAACTGCAGGCGGATCTCCTGAGCGCTGACCCGCGCCTGGTGGCCGGGCGTCTGGAATTGGCCTCTGGGTGGCTTCATTCTGACCTGTCGGTACGCGCGGCGCTGGGCCAGGCTGTTGCGGCTTCTGAGAGGGAGAGGCAAGAAACTGCCGGCGCTGCAGCCGATCGTGAGGCGGTGCTGAAAGACGCCAAGGCTGCCCGTGACTGCTGCCAAGTGCTGGAGGGCGAGTTGCAGAGCCTGTGCGA
Source organism: Triticum urartu (assembly GCF_056163025.1). NCBI lineage: Eukaryota > Viridiplantae > Streptophyta > Magnoliopsida > Poales > Poaceae > Triticum > Triticum urartu. The sequence goes on along the minus strand of NC_141876.1, from coordinate 354,084,947 downwards.
TAAGCACGCCGAAGAGGTACGCCGCCGCCAACCAGAGGAGAAGGATATGAAGGCCCGGGAGGAAGCCGTCAAGAACCGTGATCCTGAGCTGGCGGAGCTGGGGAAGAAGCAGGCTGCCGAGCGCAACCGGTTGGAAGAGTTGGAGCAGAAGATGGGGGCGAGGGGGCGATCTTGACGCCAAGGCGTGAGTCCTGGCTGAAGACCGTGTGGCCTTCGCCGATCTCGAGAAGAGATCTCGCAAGGCACTGAGGACACTCTACGAGCATGGCCTGGAGAAGCTGTTGGACACTGACGAGGATGGCCCTGCCCAGCTGCTTCCTTACGTGGTGAAGGCGCTTGAGGAGGTCGTTGAGGGCCTCGGTCCCATGGCGGAGGTAGAAGCTCATGTTCTGTCTTCAACCGCACTGACTCGCGTCCTTAGCCATCTGCACCTCCACGACCCCAACGCCCGCCTTGACGAGCTGCTGGAGCCCGTGGCTGAAGATCTCTGCGAAGCCGCCGCCGCAGCTGTTCAAGGTCAAGTGGAGGCTTTGCTGGGGAAGTTCCTAGGCTTTGTCTCCGATCCTCTGTCTTGCGATGGCGTGGATCCTGCGGCTGGTGGCGAAGGTGAGAACATCGTCGCCCACAGAGGAGCACCTTCCACAGGGTGACATCCAGGGGTGACCTACGGCTATTCTTCTCGTTTCATTCCTGCGACATACATCAGGACTCGTGGAGGCGTTTAGACTTTTCATTTGGTATTGTGAGAACAGTATGCTTGTAATATTTGCTTTTAGGTTCTGCGTTTTCCTTCCTATTTTCTTTGTTCTGCGCCGGCAGAGCCCGGCCCCGCGCATACCTCAACCGCCATTGGGCCGACCAGAGACCAGGACGGTCCAAGGAGTGAGGGGCTACGTGACCAGTTAGGCTCCTGAGTCGCGATGCTCAGGAGTCCCCCTTGACGTGCGAACAGCATATAGGGAGAGTTCGTGAGGATAGATTAATGTTCTACATCGGCAGAGCCCGGCCCCGCGCATACCTCAACCGCCATTGGGTCGACCGGAGACCAGGACGGACCAAGGAGTGAGGGGCTACATGACCAGTTAGGCTCCTGAGTCGCGATGCTCAGGAGTCCCCCTTGACGTTCAAACAATTTCCATACCTGCCCTTGCCGAGGCCTCGGGAGGGGCGCGCGACACCCAGGTCCGGGGGACCTGGTTGGGTGGCATGCGCTTGGGCGTGACCCGAGCGCAGCCCCCGTGCCCAGCCACCTCACGCGACTCTCCCGAGGGGAGGCGTCGTGGTGAGGCTGGGCGCTGAGCTTTGGGCTCCCTGAGGTTGGTACGACCGTGGGGTCGCCCTCAGTTGTTTATCACCAGCGCGGAGTATAGTGCTTCCTCTTGTGCACGGGCATAGCCGCTCCTCGGCAGTGTCGACAGCCAGCATGGAGCATGGAGCTTCCAGTTGGGCGTGGGATGGGGGCCCCCTCCGGGAGGAGCCCCCAGGGCGTGTACAGCCCCGCCTTGACACGTGGCTTGCATGGCAGGGCTACGAGGTGTATATGGGCACTCGTGAGCCAGCGCGGGACTCACGAGGCCCTACCTCAAGGCGGGTTGCATCTGGTCTTGAGTCTTGGTGACTGTATGTCCCTGCAAGGTGGTTAGATGCAAGCACTCTACGTCCTCAGGTCCCGTCCCTCGAGAGAGCTCAGCCGTCGCTGGTATGACAGGTCGCGATGCCGTGGTCAAGACCAGGGGTGAGGGCTGGAGAGCCAGTAAGAGCTCCTGAGTCGTGATGCTCAGGAGCCCCCCTTTTAACGTGCAAGAAAATTGCATAGGGTGAACGGACCCGTGGCGGGCGGTGATCGAGCAGGTGATAGCAGTTGGCAGGTTAAGCATGAAGAGCAGATTGACTTGGATAAATGTAGGAAGATACATGCCACTGGGTCTAGCCCGAGCGGCGTGGGGATGATGCAGCTCGTGGGGCGCCCCCAACAAGGTAAGCTAGAGACATAAGCAGAAGGGATACATGCCACAGGGACGGACCCACGCGGCTTGGGAATAATGCAGCCCGAGGGGCGCTCCCAGCTTAAATGAACTTGGAAGATGTCACCTGGTTCTATAGATGAAGTGGAGTTGGTGCAGCTGAAGCCACGCGTTGAAGGAATGGCTCCTCATGAGCCACTGGGACCCTGAGCCTCGGGAGGCTCTGGGGGCTTAGGAGGTTCCCTGAAGACCGTCACCATCTCCTCCAGGACGGCGTGGTACCTGGCCTCCTGAGCCAATAGTACACACCGCAGGTTGCGTTGGTAAGCCGACGCCACGCTCGGCAAGCCGAAGGGCATGCGAACGTAGCTGTGTGGTGGACCCTCACAGCGGCCCGCACGTGATGGCCAGAAGCGTTCCTGAGATGCGGCCCTGTTGAGCCCTGGGATGTCGATGCAGACGCGCAGTTCAGCACCCTCGCCTGGATGGTAAGCCGCGCTCGGTGAGCGGTTGTCGCCACGCATGGCTCTCGCGTCTTGTAGCTCTTGGGTGGTCTTGGTGATGAACTCCTAGGTGGTGGGCACCCCTTGCTCTGTGCTCTCCTGAGGAAAGCGTGCCATGAAGCACGCTTCCAAGTGGTGCCCAAGCGCCTCCCTCGTGAGGTTGGCAAGTTCTGAGGCTCTCCAGAAGAGAGCCCCCGAGTCCTGCCCGAGGAGGGCGCCGGGCGCGCTTTCCTATGCGGTGGAGGGAGGCGCCCCTGGAGCGGGCGCTGATCCTGTCGAGGCTCCTGACGTGACGCCATCTTCTTGGGGTCCTGCTTGGCGCGGCAGCTTCTTTTTGGGGACGGTCTCCGAAGGGCCTTCACTTCTGCTGTCAGGGTTGTCGATTGCTGCGGCGGAAGGCGCGCTCAAGGGAGCGCACCGCATCCCCCTCTTCACATGGGACCGTGATGATTCCCCCGCTTCCTGGCATCTTGAGAACATTGTAGCCATGGTGAGTGCCTGCCATGAACTTGGCCAGGGCTGGGTACCCGAGGATGGCATTGTACGGCAGGCGGATGTGTGCGACGTCGAAGTCGATGAGCTCGGTGCGGTAATTCTTGCGCTCCCCGAAGGTGACAGGCAGGCAGACTTGCCTTATCGGTGTGGTGGAACCGTCGGTCACTCCAAAGAAAGGCTTGGTTGGCTGGAGCTACTCATAGGGCACTTGGAGGTTGTCGAACGCACGCGGCTCCTGGAAGCCCCCAGGCCCCTCGTCCTGGTGGTGGTCGTCGTTCCTTCTTGGTGGCGGCAACGGGGGAAGACCGGCGTTGCCCTGGGGGCGATCCTCATGAGGCGCATCCCTCCAGGCGCCCTCGCGAGGTTGGTCCTGCCAGTGGTCCTCACGAGGCCGGTCGCGCCACTCCTGGCGCGGGCCACGGTCGTCCCAGCGTCCGCCTCCGCGGCCGTAACCCCGGTCGTTGCGCTCGGGGCGTTGACCGAAGCGTCCTTCCCGTATGGCTTTGAGCTCTTGACAGTCGCTGGTGTTGTGGGTGTTCAGGTTGTGGAAGGCACAGAACGGACGACCGTTCTTGGATGACTCGGACTGATCTCTGCCTCGCTTGGTGTCGGGCTCTGCTGTGAGCACCACTGCCTCTTTGTGCTTCACGCCCTTGGCTTTGGCCTTCTTCTCCTCCACTCCTGCAGCTGGCAGCTCAAGGAGAGAGAGGCGCCCCTCCTCAGCTCTTGCGCACTTGGTCGCCAGGTTGAACAACTCCTGAGATGTGCAAAGCTCCTCGTGGATAGCCAGCTCTTCCTTCATCTTGACGTCACGGATGCCATCTGAGAACGCGGAGATGATGGCTTCGTTCATGACCTTCGGGGTCTTGAGACAGGTGTTGTTGAAGCGCTGGATGTACTTCTGGAGGGTCTCTCCTGGTTGTTGCTTGATGCTGCGTAGATCACCCGCGGCCGGTGGGCGGTCGCGAGTGCCCTGGAAGTTGGCGACGAAGCGGTCACGCATCTCGTCCCAGGAGGAGATCGAACCGTGCTGCAAGTTCAGGAGCCAGGAGCGGGCCCCATCCTTGAGAGCCATGGGAAACCAGTTCGCCATGACTTTTTCGTCGTCGTTGGCCGCTTCGATGCTCAACTCATAGAGCTGCAAGAACTCTACGGGGTCGGCGGTGCCGTCGTATCGAGGAGGTAGATCTGGCTTGAACTTGCTTGGCAAGGTGACGCTACACAGCTCGGGGGTGAAGGCGTGGCAGCCGGCCGTGGTTGCCGGGGAACGCTTCGGAGGTGGAACTTGGTCTTGGCGGGGTCCGCGCTGTGCCGCGGCAGGCGGTATGCGGTCTTGACGAGGTGGCACGGGGAGCGCTGGTGCAGCTTCTCGCGGCCGCGGGATTTCTTGGCAGCTTCTTTCTTCACGCGCGGGCGCCGGGAGCGGTGGATCAAGCCGCGGAGGCGCACGTCTTGGTGCCAAGGCACCGTCTTGGGGTTGAGGCAGTGGAGGCACGCCATGAGCCCCGTCGCCTGCAGCTGGTTGAGGTGGAGGCAGAGGGTGGGACGGCGCCGGAGAGCCCCCTGCGGCACGGACGAGCTCGGCGACGCGGTCGAGGCACTCCTCATAGAGGTCGTCGACGGGATGGTAACGCAGGAGCTCATTCGCCGCGATGAGCGCAGCCCGTGCCTCCAAGGGAGCGCAGTGTGCGTGGGACGAAGAACCGGCAGGGGTGAGTGATGGAGTAGCGGTGCGGCCGTCCTGCCGCACTGGAGGATGCTGCAAGGACACCTGCTGCTCGTTCCCCATCGGACCGGTGGCAGCGTTGGCGGCGGGGGACGGAGAACGACGAGGTAGCCCGGCGACGGGAGCCGTCTGAGCGACGCGGGCGGCGAGGGCAGCCCGACGCACACCTCAAGCACGGTGAGCGTCCGACATGTAGACGACGAAGCGACCGAGCGACGGACTGATGGAAAGGAAGCTACGCCGCACCCCTACCTGGCGCACCAAATGTCGGATGTGGGGCTCCGGCAAACCCTTAAGGTTTGAACACTGGGGTGCGCGTGAAGTCTTTCCCTCCAACCGATCTACGGTCTAGCTTGCTAAGGTCTTGCGGACGAACTCAACGAACTCGCAACACAGAAAGACATAGGGTTTATACTGGTTCGAGCCACCATTGTGGTGTAATACCCTACTCCAGTGTGGTGGTGGTGGATTGCCTCTTGGGCTGATGATGAACAATACAAGGGGAAGAACAGCCTCCTGAGGTTGAGGTGTTCTTGTGCTTTTGGACTTGTGTGTCTCTCTGGGTCTGATGAAATCTCAGATCAGATCCTCTCCTCTCTCGATTCCCCTATCCACTGTGGTGGCTAGTCCTATTTATAGAGGCCCTGGTCCTCTTCCCAAATATCGAGCGGGAAGGGAGCCAACAATGGTGGGCTAATTTGAAGGGGGGAAACTAGTACGAGCCATCCTGACAAAAGTAGTCTTCGCCTACACAAAGCTCTCGTGGTGACGCCGTCTTGGGCTCCACGATGACCTCCGTCTTGCAGTCCATGGTCTTGGTCTTGTTGCACCGAAATGGCAACCTTTGCCTGAGGCCTCGGTACTCCGTGGCTGCGCCTGCCTCCTTTGCACCAAAGAGGAAACAAGGACGCTGCGCGCGCTAGCGCCCGCCTGGTGTCGATCGTCATGGCCCACGTCACGAGAGCCTCGTGAGGTTCGCCTCGCCTTGATATCTCCGCTCCTCGCGAGCCTGCCCGACCAGGCCGCTCTAGAGGAGGTCTTGCGTCGTCCGCCTCGTGAGGCTTGTACCCTCACGAGGGTCTTGGATGCTTTGTTGATGAAGATGGGCCGAACGACCTGCTGGCTTAGCCACGCCGTGGGCCACAGGCAGGCAAGTCTGGGGACCCCCGTTCCCAGAACGACGACAGATCTAAGCATGCACCCAAGGACACAGATTTAATTTTTCAACCAATTTATATGCACTGGAGCATGTGCATGTAGTTCAAATTTGAATTATGCACATAAATGCATTGAAAACTCAGTTAATGCGTAAAAATATCCAAACGAACCCCGAAAAATCACAAAAATTGACACAACACTCCCCTTGTTCTATGTTGACACGAGAAACATTTTGAAAGCAATAAGAGGCAATGGATATTGTTTCGTCCCCAAAGGTGGGACGTTCCCTACCGAAACCATCATGCTTGTTGTGAGAAGCTCTAGTTTGTGAGAAGCATATACCCAAACCTGCCCCAAATGGGACAAAAAAATTACCACGGCATGTTGATGCCGCTCCATGATAGCATGCCAAGTTTCATGAAATTCAGACGAGTTTTGGATTTACTAGAATTTAAAAACCAGGTATCTCAATGTTTGCGGCCGAGTGACGGTGGCAGGGTGCTTGACACTCATTCCCATTTCTTGCATGGGACCTAAGCATGCAACCAAGAACACATATCTGAATTTTCAACCAATTTATATGCATTAGAGCATGTGCATGTAGTTCAAATTTGAATTATGCACATAAATGCATTGAAAACTCACTTAATGCATAAAAATATCAAAACGAACCCCGAAAAATCCAAAAAATTAACACAACACTCCTGTTGTTCTATGTTGACACTAGGAAAATATTTGAAATCGAGAAGAGGCAATGGATATCATTTCGTCCTGAAAGGTGAAACGTTCCCTACCGAAACCATCAGGCTTGTTGCGAGAAGCTCTGGTTTGTGAGAAGCATATACCCAAACCGGCCCCAAATGGGACAAAAAATTGACCACGGCATGTTGATGCCGCTCCATGATAGCATGCCAAGTTTTATGAATTTCAGATGAGCTTTGGATTTACTAGAATTTGAAAACCAGGTATCTCAATGTTTGCGGCCGAGTGACGGTGGCAGGGTGTTTGACATTCATTCCCATTTCTTGCATGGGACCTAAGCAGGCAACCAAGGACACAAATTTGAATTTTCAACTAATTTATATGCATTAGAGCATGTGCATGTAGTTCAAATTTGAATTATGCACGTGAATGCATAGAAAACTCAGTTAATGTATAAAAATGTCCAAGTGAACCCCAAAAAATCCCAAAAATTGACACAACACTCATGTTGTTCTATGTTGACACTAGGAAAAATTGAAAACGAGAAGAGGCAACGGATATCGTTTCGTCCAGAAAGGTGAAACGTTCCCTACCGAAACCATGACACTTGTTGTGAGAAGCTCTGGTTGATGAGAAGCTTATACCCAAACCTGCCCCTTATGGGACAAAAATTTTACCACGGCATGTTGATGCCGCTCCATGATAGCATGCCAAGTTTCATGAATTTCGGATGAATTTTTGATTTACTAGAATTACAAAGGCAACTACGTCGACGTTTGCCAGAGAGCCACGGTGCCGTGGTGTTTGAATTTCATCCCCATTTCTTGCATGGGACATAAGCATAAACCCATGGACACATATATGATTTTACAACCCATGTTGGTTCACCGGAGCATGTGCATGTAGTTTAATTTTGAATTGTGCACCTGAAATGGCTAGAAAACCAATTTAATGTATAAAATGTTCAAACAAACCCTGAATAATTCCAATTATTTTATGACACACATATAGTTGCATGTTCGTTGGAGATAAAAGGTCTAGAAATTCAAACACCATCCATTCACGCTGTGACCCCATTATGTAATTCAAATCAAGATGAAAAATCAAGTTGATCGCACACAGTTTATTATCACCAACCATGTGAGATGCAGCACAAAATATCCTGGAGCACCGTCGATGTATAGTACGCCTATGGCTTACGCAAGAAGGTTCGTCGGCTACAGTCCACAGCCGGCGTCTCAAGCTCACTAGCTCGCTCCCCAAATATCATTTCATTGTTCAATCGTCATCAGTGAAAAATGGGCATGTGGACCCGCATTGTGAGGGCAACTTTGGTGGCCCACTTCGGTGAGAGCGCGGCCGCAGCCGCCATGTGCATGCTTACAAGGTGCATGAGTGCGGCTGCAATCTGCGACCGGGCAGCCAAGGCAGCCCAAACGGGCGTTGTTGCTTCTCAGGTGGTGGCAGCAACATCTGCCTTGGGGATAGCAACTGGCAAGAGCCGCACAACAGCTATCCGTTCCACAGCGGCGGCCTTAGCCCTGATGGAGGCCGCCCATGCCCAGCTCATGGCAGTCACCGCACAAATCGAACAAAGCTTCTCCAACAATGGTCGGCAACCCACGACCGAAGAGCTGGCAATCGCCGAGAGCGTTCGAGCAGCTGCTTGTTCCTCTGCCGCATACCTTGGATGACGGAGCCCGTCCATGCCCAGATCAGAGCCGCCCACGCCCAGCTCGTGGCGTCCTTTTCCAAAGAGATGGCGGACGCGTATGGCGAGATGCTTGCCGAGTATGGTGCGATGGATGCCATGGAGCCGCTTCCCCAGGAGACCATCGGGCGCGAGTTGGACATGGAGGCAGCGGCGGAGATCGACGAGCACCAGCCATAGTATTACTCTTTATTTTGTTTAATTAAGAGCGTCGGTCTTTAATTTGTTAGAGTGATGTTTAGGTCAGCTGGCTCTGTTTAATTGTTGAACTTGCTCTATTAAGAAGTGTGGGTGTGTTGTAGTATCCTTTGTGTACCCAAATTTTGCAATGACGTGGATGACCACTGTAACCATGGAAATTCGAAAAAAAATTGATGTTCAAACTCATCACACACGGGTTAAGCTATATGAATCATTTGTGATGTTCACATATCGTACACAGTTCAGAATAAGGGACCGTGTCTGATGACACTTTGCGCGCCAGCTTTTTCGCTGAAGCGATTACAAATTTTCGGCTTCCGTAGAAATATCTACCTCCCCGCCCCCTCCCCTTACCAAAAGCCACATTTTCCCTGTTTCTATCTTCCTTTCCAAGTTGAAACCTTAACTCCTTGCTTGTAGCGCCGCCTCCTCGTCGGCGACCCTCCTTCATGCTGCTCGGCCCCGTCTATCCAGGCAGGTAATCCACACCCGACCCCCATCCTCCTCCTCATTCCACATCTCACATGCCCCGACCACTGGTGCGAGCGCGACACCTTCCACCCAAATCACCGACCCCTCCACCAAATAAGCGCCACCCTAAGCCATGGTGCATGTAGTATAGCCAGGATCTCAAGGAGCATTTGGCAGTGGAGAAGCAAATCGCAGCCGCACGGGTGGATGAGGTCGCAATGGCTGCCATTCATGTCGACCCCTAGATCTTGGAGGAGCACCTTGCCATTTGCTAGCTACGCCGGTTAAGCATGCTCGGTTTACCCGTTGCGTGTGCTGCTCATGCCTTTCCTTCACAAATTCTATTGAATTGTGCTATCTAATTTTACCATGCAATCTGTTGCTCTAGTGTATATGTTCTATATGTCGTGCAGTGTGGTGCTCACTTATTAACTGTTTTGTTAATTAGTTGTTGTCTTCAGTTAACCATTTGGTTCAATTCTGTAAATGTGATGTTCAATTCTTCAGGTGCAACTTTGTATTGTCTTCCATGCGAGAAATAAATCGAATTTATCTTTACAAAGTACATGAGAAACGAATACAATTGCTATATTTCCAAGTTGTCAAGCATGCTTGGTTTGGTTATACATTATGCAATGTGATGCTCAGTTAACGTTTGGTTTTTTTGTGTTGTGGTGTTTAGTTAATTGTTTGGTTCAATTCTGCAATGCGATGTTCAATAGTTGTGGGTGCATTCTGTTATTGTATACCATGTGAGGACCAAATTGAATTTGGCTGTAGTAAATACATGAGAAACAAATATAATTGCTACAGTTGGTTGTAGTTAACTGTTTGGTTAACTGTCTGATCTTCTATTAGGAGTATGTTATATTGTGCAATGTGGTGCTCAGTTAATGTTTGGTTCATTTGTTGTGGTGTTTAGTTAACTGCTTGGTTCAATTCTGCAATGCGATGTCCAATTTTCATGGGTAGAATTTTGTATTGTTGTGCATGTGAGGAATAAATCGAATTTGGCTACACTTAATACATGATAAACATATACAAGTGCTATATTTCCTAGTTCTTAATCATGCTTGGTTTGGATAAATGGATTTTCCATGTGGCTTGAATTAATCTGATGAATCTGCAATGTGCTTATTTTTTATCAACATATTTTACTGATAGCATGTGAACCCTTACTTAACCTGATGATTAACTACCTTATATGTGTTGCAACGAAACAATGGGAAGCATTGAGGTTTACAATCGAGGTTAGCACGTGCATGGTCTGTTGTCTAATAGCACATTATTGTACAATTACAAGAACCATTCTAATATTTAGGTTTTTAACAATTTGGTCTTGCACATGTAGGTCCTGCTGTCAGAGGTTTCGACCCACTGTTCGACCCATTTTGCATATGGGGAAATGAGTTGTCCATGAATATCAATCAAATCAAGAAACTCAGAAAGATTGTTAGGATAAAGAAATTAGCAACAAAAAACAACAAGATCTTTTTCTGCACAATGAAAAAGACATCAGCTCACTACAAGATGGTACTAACTATTATACCTTGCCTTTTTTCCTTTGCCCCATTTCCAATATAGAGAAGATATTTATGCACATCCTTACTTTTAGGCCTTTCCAAAGCAGTTCACTAATGATTACCTCTCAAACCACCTCTATGGCCAGGAGGCGAGGAAGGTTTTCATACAACACCCATGGTTCAATATTGAAGTGTTCCTAAAGAGGACGAACGACGGACGGTCAATCATCCACAGGCACTGGCCTAAAGTTGCAAAGACCTTCAATATGAATGAAGGCTCAATATTCGCCTTCCGCTTCAGTAGTTTTCCAGATGAGATGCATCTATCTATATATCGTCTATGATGCTAATTTCGAAAGGTTCTACATATTGCATGTGAACTTGGTGTTGGTGCAGTTGTGTAATGGGGTAGCTGAGTGTTGAAGCTATATCATGTTGTACTCTGATGTATTTCAATTATGAAACTCTGCTTCCTTAATATGGAAATGAAATATATTATGTGCTTAATATGAATGTCAATTAGATTACTAAATGGATTATTAATAATAGGGCAATTAGCCTGCTAATGGCGAATTAGCCTACTAATTGGGTTTTGCTATTGCAAACGGTTATTGAAAAAATACCGTGGGCGATGACCTCAGGCAACGCACATAGTTTCTAGGAATAAACTGTGTTGGATCAATGAATAATCACACACGACTTTCTCTTGAAAACTGTTTGTGTTAGGCCACCTTCTGCAAACGTTTACCACATAAAAAATGTTTGTGATGGACAGCCTTTGCCACACAGTTTCTTCTACTGACCATGTGTGATGCATTCAATAACGCAAACCATAAAATTGTTAACATTGTGTGCAATGGCAACACTATCACAAACGATTTAACGGGAAAAATTGTGTGTGATGTACCTGTGGACGGAAACATTTTCCTTGGAGCGACTATGTGGGATGTACATACGAACGGGAACGTTTAGCGGAGACTGGCTGTGTGGGATGTACTTGCAATCGGAAACAATTTCGTATGTATAATTGTATTTTTTAGCTCTAATGTACGTATTTCCATATTTGAGCGCTCGCCGGTCGCACACGAACTCATTTTGCCGAGCGTGTGTGCCAGGAGCGCATATCCCCGGCGGTTTCTGGGTCGTGTGGGAAGGACCCCCCCCCCTATCACCGTCACTCACTAGGTGACAGTTCCAAATGTCATCGTGGAAAGGGGTTAAAAAACTTTTGTATAGCACCGACGCGTACTACTGCATGGGCCATATACGGACCATGGTAACCTTGACCCTGCTATAGGTCATAGGATCCATGGGCCTCCTATGGGCCATCGGATTAATGGGCCTCCAACGGGCCGTAGAATCGGTGGCCCTCGGACCGTCGGATAAATGGGTCCACATGGGTCGTAAACGGGCATAATTGGTATCAGCCCAGCAAGGTAATAGGCTGTTAACAGGCCGGAGGACAGCAAAGGCTTAATTCTGTCACAGGTATAATGGGTCGTTAATGGGCCAGAATATAGGATGGGATGGAAACGGCGCAACGGGTTAACAGGCCACAAATGGGCCGATTCTTGCCACACGACGAATTTGGCCCATTAGGGGAACAGGCCAGTAATGAGCCGGAAGTAATCGAGGGCCAGAAAGGAGCCCAAGAATGTATGGGTCGTCAGTAGGCTGAAAGCTAACATGGGCTGGAAACGGCCCATGTGAATCATGGGCCGTTAACGGGTACAAAGAAATTTACTGTTCATTATGGGATAGAGTCACAGTGGGCAACTAAAGGGCCTAAAGATACGAAAGACCTCATATGGGCGGGAAGACGTCGTGGGCCATACATGGCCCAAAAGTGAAACGGGCTGGCGTTATATTCGATGACCCACATGACGTTGTTGGGCCGATTTCAGGAAGGCCCTAACAGGCCGCGAGTTGCCGGGTCGTAAAATGGGCTATTTGCGAACAGACCATTAACAAGCTTTTCATGGGTCGGCCCGCTAACTTTTGACCAAGTCAAACAGGCCGGCCTTTGTAAGCTAAATGGGCCAGTGGTGGGCCATCGCACGTGTCGACATGTCATAGGCGCCTATCTGACCCAATGACGAGCTGACACGTGTTTCCTCCGGCCAATGAGAATTTTACACGTGGAAAATCCCCATTGGTTCAGGCTATTAACGGGTTATCGGATCCAAAACCGGACCCGATAGCTTAACGGCGACCCGTTACGGTGGATGTCACGTGTCGGTTACCCTTGACAAAAGCACTTCCATGATGAGTCATTTATCGTCATGGAAGTGAACACTTCCGTGATGATAATTTTGGTATTGTCATGGAACACTTCTACGACAGCACAGGTATGACTAGTTTGATTCTGTCATAAAATCGTCATGGATGTACATACATGACAGAAAAGGTGACCTACTGTGACAGACGCGTATCATCACGGAAGTGTATTTTTTTGTAGTGCCAAGGGTGATGTCAACAATAATAACTCATGCTATCTATATTCAACTGGACATATGTGCCTAGATCTTTCCTCACCACATGATGCTTGCCAAAGGAGAAAAATAAAAAGGAATAGAGGAAAAACTTTGACTCTTTGCATAAAAGTAAATACATAAAAGTAAAAGATAGGCCCTTCGCAGATGGAAGCAAAGGTTGCCATGCGCTTATTTGTTTGTATGATCAACCCATTAATGCAAAAGAATGTCACGTTGCATTGCCCCTTGTGATAGTGACCTTTATTATGCAGTCTGTCGCTTTTATTCCTCACCATCACAAGTTCGTGCAACGCTCAATTTTCTCTTACACTAAATGATCTCACATTTTTAGAAGCAATTTTTATTGCCTTATTGCACCGATGACAAATTACTTGAGGGGTCTTGCTCAATCCCTAGGTAGGTATGGTGGACTCTTGAAAATAAGATTTGGGTTTAAGGGTTTTTGGATGCACAAGTAGCATCTCTACTTAGTGCGGAATTTTTGGCTAGCAAAGATAGGGGCAAGCACCACATGTTAAAGGATATATGACAATATGACTTCTATGTGGATATAAACAAACATGAATCATTAGGTTGTCTTCCTTGTCCAACGTCAACAATTTTGGCATATAATATTTTGATGAGGGCTCACAATCACAAAAGATTTCTAGGATAGTATATTTATATGTGAATCTTCTCTTCCCTTATTAATTCTTTCATGAGTTGCATCATTGACTAATGCTATGTTTGTCAATCTATAACAGAATTTTCTAGTTATACTTTTCCTTATGTGGTGTCATCACCTACCATAAGATTAGCACATGATCTTTTTCATTTATTTCCTTTCTTTCATTTATTTCCTTTCTTTTTATTACAACATTAAAGTAAAGAAAGCAAAAACTCGAACTAAACTTTATTATATATCTCACACATGAATGCAAGGATAGATCACTAAGCAAACTCTCGAAAATAAAGGATAGAACTAAAGTTTTATTCATCTAAAGCAAAAGATCGAACTAAAATAAGTAAAGGCAAAAGATAGTGGGGATGATACGATACCAGGGAACCTCCTCCAAGCTTGGCGGAAGCCAAGGGGAGTGCCCATACCCGATACTCAATTCTCTTTTGGTGGTGAAGAAGAATGTGGTGGTGATGAAGAAGGGATCTTGTCCTCGGATTTCCATGGCAGTGGTCCACCGTCATAAGAGGAGGAGTGAGTCTCACGGGTCCTGCAACTAGCAGCCAAACTCATACCTTTAAACCTCGCCTCATATTTGAAGACTTGGTTTTGGAGATCATAGATCTGGCTTTGGAGGAAGTTGATTTGCTTGTTGAGGGTGAAGGCGATGTCCTTCATGGGATTGCCATCCACCTTGAGATCACGAGAAAGTTCCGTGATCATGAGGTGATCGGCATTGAGTCCACGCTCCACCATCCCCTTGCAGCGGAAGACATCTTGTTCCATAGCTTCAAGCCTGGCCTCCATGGTTCCCGTCCCCTTAGGACCGGGCACATCACGGAGGTGAAGCACCCCCTCATGCATCTGGATGACTTGAGGGTGCTGCACCACCTCCCGCAGATATGGGTTGATGACGTTCTTGAAGAACTTGTCCTTGCAGGAGCTTGAAGCGGCCATGGTAGATGGGAACTGACAGAAAATAGCAAGAAAAGAGAATAGAGGATTTCTCCGTGATACGGTGGTCAACAGGTTCGGGGGTATATAAAGATTTTTCATCTTGGGAAACAAGCAAGCTGTAGAAAACGGAGTCCGGAAGGTACCCCAGGTGGGCACAACCCACCGGGGCGCGCCCTGCCCAGGCACGCCCTGGTGTCTTGTGCCCACCAGGGTACGCTTCCTGGAAGTTTATTACTTTCCTAATTTTTCTAAATATTCCAAAACTGACAAAAAATATTTTTGCAGATTTTTCGGAGTCCGTTTACTTACCATATCACATACCTCCTTATTTTCATGATTCTGGAGTGTTCTGGAACGACTCTTTTATGTGTTCTTCCGGTGTCATAGTTTGGATAATATTACTTTCAACATTAATGGGCATACCTGAGATATGATGTTTTATTCGTTGCTCGTTAACAACCTTCGGGTTAGTACCTTCGGCATTATCTATTTTGATGGCTCCAGAACGATAAACCTCCTCGATGACATAGGGGCCTTCTGATACGTCTCCAACGTATCTATAATTTTTGATTGCTCCATGCTATATTATCTACTGTTTTGAATGTTTATGGGCTTTATTATACACTTTTATATCATTTTTGGGACTAACCTATTAACCCAGAGCCCAGTGCCAGTTTCCGTTTTTACCCTGATTTAGGGTTTCGAAGAAAAGGAAAATCAAACGGAGCACAATTGACCTGAAACTTCACGGAACTCATTTTTGGAAGGAAACAAGCCCAGAAGACTTAGAGTGCACGTCGGGGGATCTGCGAGGAGGTCACGAGGCAGGGGGGCGCGCCCACCCCCCCCCCCCTGGGCGCGCCCTCCACCCTCGTGAGCCCCTCATGGCCCCCCTGGCGTACTTCTTCCGCCTATATATCTCCATATACCCTAAAAACATCCGAGGGCACAATAGATCGGGAGTTCCGCTGCCAAAAGCCTCCGTAGCCACCGAAAGCCAATCTAGACCCATTCCGGCACCATGCCGGAGGGGGAATCCTTCTCCGGTGGCCATCTTCATCATCTCGGTGCTCTCCATGACGAGGAGGGAGTAGTTCTCCCTCGGGGCTGAGGGTATGTACCAGTAGCTATGTGTTTGATCTCTCTCTCTCGTGTTCTTGAGATGATACGATCTTGACGTATCGTGAGCTTTGCTATTATAGTTGGATCTTATGTTTCTCCTCCCCCTCTTCTCTCTTGTAATGAATCGAGTTTCCCCTTTGAAGTAATCTTATCGGATTGAGTCTTTAAAGATTTGAGAACACTTGATGTATGTCTTGCCGTGGATATCTGTGGTGACAATGGGATAACACATGATTCACTTGATGTATGTTTTGGTGATAAACTTGCGGGTTCCGCCCATGAACCTATGCATAGGGGTTGGCACACGTTTTCGTCATGATTCTCCGGTAGAAACTTTGGGGCACTCTTTGAGGTCCTTTGTGTTGGTTGAATAGATGAATCTGAGATTGTGTGATGCATATCGTATTATCATACCCACGGATACTTGAGGTGGCATTGGAGTATCTAGGTGACATTAGGGTTTTGGTTGATTTGTGTCTTAAGGTGTTATTCTAGTACGAACTCTAGGGCTGTTTGTGACACTTATAGGAATAGCCCAACGGATTGATTGGAAAGAGTAACTTTGAGGTGGTTTCGTACCCTACCATAATCTCTTCGTTTGTTCTCCGCTATTAGTGACTTTGGAGTGACTCTTTGTTGCATATTGAGGGATAGTTTTATGATCCAATTATGTTAGTATTGTTGAGTGGACTTACACTAGTGAAAGTATGAACCCTAGGCCTTATTTCCTAGCATTGCAATACCGTTTACGCTCACTTTTATCACTTGTTACCTTGCTGTTTTTATAATTTCAGATTACAAATACCTTTATCTACTATCCATATACCACTTGTATCACCATCTCTTCGCCGAACTAGTGCACCTATACAATTTACCATTGTATTGGTTGTGTTGGGGACACAAGAGACTCTTCGTTATTTGGTTGCACGGTTGCTTGAGAGAGACCATCCTTCATCCTACGCCTCCTATGGATTGATAAACCTTAGGTCATCCACTTGAGGGAAATTTGCTACTGTCCTACAAACCTCTGCACTTAGAGGCCCAACAACGTCTACAAGAAGAAGGTTGTGTAGTAGACATCAAGCTCTTTTCTGGCGCCGTTGCCGGGGAGGTGAGTGCTTGAAGGTATATCTTTAGATCTTGCAATCGAGTCTTTTAGTTTCTTGTTTTATCACTAATTTAGTTTATAAAAGAAAAGTATAAAAAATGGAATTGAGTTTGTCTCATACGCTTCACCTTTTTAATATCTTTCGTGAGTATGATGGAAAGGATAATTGTGCTCAGGTGCTAGAAGAAGAAATCTATAAAATGTTTGGCACTAAATATTTGAATGATGAGCATGATTGCAAGGTTGTTAGTACGAATTCCTTGAATATCTATGATGCTAATGATATTCAAAGCCACAAGCTTGGGGAAGCTACGTTTGATGAAGATGATAATTTTTGTCTCCCAAGTTTTGATGAGCAAATTTATTATGATGAAAGCATGCCTAATATCTATGATGATTATTGTGATGACACATATGCTTTAAAGAATAATGATAACCATGAAACTTGTCATCTTGATCTTAATTTTCAATCACATGATAGTTATTTTGTTGAGTTTGCTCCCACTATTATTCATGAGAAGAATTTTGCTTGTGTGGAGAGTAGTAAATTTTCTATGCTTGTAGATCATGAAAAGAATGCTTTAGGTGTTGGTTATATTGTTGAATTCATTCATGATGCTACTGAAAATTATTATGAGGGAGGAATATATGCTTGTAGGAATTGCAATAATATCAAGTTTCCTCTCTATGTGCTTAAAGTTTTGAAGTTATGCTTGTTTTACCTTCCTATGCAAGTTGATTCTTGTTCCCACAAGTTGTTTGCTCACAAAATCCCTATGCATAGGAAGTACGTTAGACTTAAATGTGCTAGTCATATTCTTCATGATGCTCTCTTTATGTTTCAATTCTTATCTTTTATGTGAGCATCGTTGAAATCATCATGCCTAGCTAGGGGCATTAAACAATAGCGCTTGTTGGGAGGCAACCCAATTTTATTTTTGTTCCTTGCGTTTTGTTCCTGTTTAGTAATAAATAATTCATCTAGCCTCTGTTTAGATGTGGTTTTATGTGTTTAATTAGTGTTTGTGCCAAGTAGAACCTTTGGGAAGACTTGGGGAAAGTCTTGTTGATCATGCTGTCAAAAACAGAAACTTTAGCGCTCACGAGAATTGCTGCCATTTTTATTTGGAGAGTGATATTTAGTTAATTCTTTTTGCATATGATTAATAGATAAATTACTCAGGTCCAGAAATTTAGTTTATAATTTTTGGGGTTCCATAAGTATAAGTTTGATCCAGATTACTACATATTGTTCTGTTTTTGACAGATTCTGTTTTTCATGTGTTGTTTACTTATTTTGATGAATCTATGGATAGTAAAAGAGTTTATAAACCATATATAAATTGGAATACAGTAGGTTTAACACAAATATAAATAAATAATTAGTTCATTACAGTACCTTGAAGTGGTCTTTTGTTTTCTTTCGCTAACGGAGCTCACGAGTTTTCTACTTTAAGTTTTGTGTTGTGAGGTTTTCAAGTTTTGGGTGAATTCTTGTGATGGATTATGGAACAAGGAGTGGCAAGAGCCTAAGCTTGGGTATGCCCATGGCACCCCCAAGATAATCCAAGGACACCAAAAAGTCAAAGCTTGGGGATGCCCCGGAAGGCATCCCCTCTTTCGTCCACTTCCATCGGTAATTTACTTGGAGCTATATTTTTATTCACCAACATGATATGTGTTTTATTGGAGCGTCTTGTATTATTTGTGTCTTTGTGTTTTAGTGTGCCACAATCATCCTTGCTGTACACACCTTTTGAGATAGCCATACATGAATTAAAATTTGATAGAATACTCTATGTGCTTCACTTATATCTTTTGAGCTATGTAGTTTTGCTCTATGTGCTTCACTTATATCTTTTGAGCTATGTAATTTTGCTCTATGTGCTTCACTTAGATCCTTTAGAGCACGGTGGTGGATTTGTTTTAAAGAAACTATTGATCTCGCATGCTTCACTTAGATTATTTTGAGAGTCTTAAATAGCATGGTAATTTGCTTACAATCCTAATATGCTAGGTATTCAAGAATAATAAAATTCTCTTATAAGTGTGTTGAATACTAAGAGAAGTTTGATACTTGATGATTGTTTTGAGATATGAGGATGGTAATATTAGAGTCATGATAGTTGAGTAGTTGTGAATTTGAGAAATACTTGTGTTGAAGTTTGTTATTCCTGTAGCATGCACGTATGGTGAACTGTTATGTGATGAAGTCGGAGCATGATTTATTTATTGATTGCCTTCCTTATGAGTGGCGGTCGGGGACGGGCGATGGTCTTTTCCTACCAATCTATCCTCCTAGGAGCATGCGCGTAATACTTTGCTTTGATAACTTGTAGATTTTTGCAATAAGTATATGAGTTCTTTATGACTAATGTTGAGTCCATGGATTATACGCACTCTCACCCTTCCACCATTGCTAGCCTCTCTAGTACCGCGCAACTTTCGCCGGTACCATAAACCCACCATATAACTTCCTCAAAACAGCCACCATACCTACCTATCATGGCATTTCCATAGCCATTCCGAGATATATTGCCATGCAACTTTCCACCGTTCCATTATTATGACACGCTTCATCATTGTCATACTGCTTTGCATGATCATGTAGTCGACATCGTATTTGTGGCAAAGCCACCATTCATAATTCTTTCATACATGTCACTCATGCATCATTTCACATCCCGGTACACCGCCAGAGGCATTCATATAGAGTCGTATCTTGTTCTAAGTATCGAGTTGTAATTCTTGAGTTGTAAGTAAATAAAAGTGTGATGATCATCATTATTAGAGCATTGTCACAGTGAGGAAAGGATGATGGAGACTATGATTCCCCCATAAGTTGGGATGAGACTCCGGACAAAAAATAAATAGAAGAGGCCAAAGAAGCCCTAATAAAAAAAGAGAAATAAAAGAGGCCATAAAAAAGAGAAAGGCCCAAATAAAAAAATAAAAAATGAGAGAAAAAGACAGAAGGGGCAATGCTACTATCCTTTTACCACACTTGTGCTTCAAAGTAGCACCATGATCTTCATGATAGAGAGTCTCCTATGTTGTCACTTTCATATACTAGTGGGAATCTTTCATTATAGAACTTGGCTTGTATATTCCAATGATGGGCTTCCTCAAAATGCCCTAGGTCTTCGTGAGCAAGCGAGTTGGATGCACACCCACTTAGTTTCTTTTGTTGAGCTTTCATATACTTATAGCTCTAGTGCATCCGTTGCATGGCAATCCCTACTCACTCACATTGATATCTACTGATGGGCATCTACATAGCCCATTGATACGCCTAGTTGATGTGAGACTATCTTCTCCTTTTTGTCTTCTCCACAACCACCATTCTATTCCACCTATAGTGCTATATCCATGGCTCACGCTCATGTATTGCGTGAAGATTGAAAAAGTTTCAGAACATCAAAAGTATGAAACAATTGCTTGGCTTGTCATCGGGGTTGTGCATGATTTAAATATTTTGTGTGGTGAAGATGGAGCATAGCCAGACTATATAATTTTCTAGGGATAGCTTTCTTTGGCCATGTTATTTTGAGAAGACATAATTGCTTAGTTAGTATGCTTGAAGTATTATCATTTTTATGTCAATATGAAATTTTGTCTTGAATCTTATGGATCTGAATATTCATACCGCAATTAAGAAGAATTACATTGAAATTATGCCAAGTAGCACTCCGCATCAAAAATTCTGTTTTTATCATTTACTTACTCGAGGACGAGCAGGAATTAAGCTTGGGGATGCTGATATGTCTCCAACGTATCTATAATTTTTTATTGCTCCATGTTATATTATCTACTGTTTTGAATGTTTATGGGCTTTATTATACACTTTTATATCATTTTTGGGACTAACCTATTAACCCAGAGCCCAGTGCCAGTTTCTGTTTGTACCCTGTTTTAGGGTTTCGAAGAAAAGGAAAATCAAACGGAGTCCAATTGACCTGAAACTTCACAGAACTCATTTTGGAAGGAAAGAAGCCTAGAAGACTTGGAGTGCACGTCGGGGGATCTGCAAGGAGGTCACGAGGCAGGGGGCGCGCCCTCCACCCTCGTGAGCCCCTCGTGGCCCCCCTGACGTACTTCTTCCGCCTATATATCTCCATATACCCTAAAAACATCCGAGGGCACAATAGATCGGGAGTTCCGCCGCCAGAAGCCTCCATAGCCATCGAAAGCCAATCTAGACCCGTTCCGGCACCCTGCCGGAGGGGGAATCCTTCTCCGGTGGCCATCTTCATCATCCAGGTGCTCTCCATGACGAGGAGGGAGTAGTTCTCCCTCGGGGCTGAGGGTATGTACCAGTAGCTATGTGTTTGATCTCTCTCTCTCTCTCTCGTGTTCTTGAGATGATACGATCTTGATGTATTGCGAGCTTTGCTATTATAGTTGGATCTTATGTTTCTCCTCCCCCTCTTCTCTCTTGTAATGGATCGAGTTTCCCCTTTGAAGTAATCTTATCGGATTGAGTCTTTACATATTTGAGAACACTTGATATATGTTGTGACGCCCCCGTTTTGACCGTACACTAATCATACACGCAAACGTGTACGATCAAGATCAGGGACTCACGGGAAGATATCACAACACAACTCTACCAATAAAATAAGTCATACAAGCATCATATTACAAGCCAGGGGCCTCGAGGGCTCGAATACAAGAGCTCGATCATAGACGAGTCAGCGGAAGCAACAATATCTGAGTACAGACATAAGTTAAACAAGTTTGCCTTAAGAAGGCTAGCACAAACTGGGATACAGATCGAAAGAGGCGCAGGCCTCCTGCCTGGGATCCTCCTAACTACTCCTGGTCGTCGTCAGCGGGCATCACGTAGTAGTAGGCACCTCCGGTGTAGTAGGAGTCGTCGTCGACGGTAGCGTCTGGCTCCTGGGCTCCAACATCTGGTTGCGACAACCAGGAAGAAGGGATAGGGGGAAAAAAAGGGAGAAAGCAACCGTGAGTACTCATCCAAAGTACTCGCAAGCAAGGAGCTACACTACATATGCATGGGTATCAAATGGAGTAAAGGTATCATATGTGGACTGAACTGTAGAGTGCCAGAATAAGAGGGGGATAACTAATCCTTTCGAAGACTACGCTTCTGGCAGCCTCCGTCTTGCTGCATGTAGAAGGGAGTAGACTGAAGTCCTCCAAGTATCATCGCATAGCATAACCCTAACCGATGATCCTCCCTTCGTCGCCCTGTGAGAGAGCGACCACCGGTAGTATCTGGCACTTGGAAGGGTGTGTTTTATTAAGTATCCGGTTCTAGTTGTCATAAGGTCAAGGTACAACTCCAAGTCGTCCTGTTACCGAAGATCACGGCTATTCGAATAGATTAACTTCCCTGCAGGGGTGCACCACATACCCCAACACGCTTGATCCCATTTGGCCGGACACACTTTCCTGGGTCATGCCCGGCCTCGGAAGATCAACACGTCGCAGCCCCACCTAGACCAACAGAGAGGTCAGCACGCCGGTCTAAACCTAAGCGCACAGGGGTCTGGGCCCATTGCCCTTAGCACACCTGCACGTTGCGTACGCGGTCGGAAGCAGAACTAGCCCCTTAATACAAGAGCAGGCTTACGTTCCAATCCGGCGCGCGCCACTCAGTCGCTGACGTCACGAAGGCTTCGGCTGATACCACGACGCCGGGATACCCATAACTACTCCCGCGTAGATGGTTAGTGCGTATAGACCAAATGGTCAGACTCAGATCAAATACCCAGAACTCGTTAAGCGTGTTAAGTATCCGCGAACGTCGACCAGGGCCAGGCCCACCTCTCTCCTAGGTGGTCTGAACCTGCCCTGTCGCTCCGCCTCAAAGATCCACTCGCGGGTGCTCCCCAAGCCGACCCGTCTTTAGTCACCACATGTATCATGTATAAAGTATATAGTATATACCCGTGATCAACTCCCGAGTGATCACGGCCCGATAGTATAGCCTGGCAGACGGACAAGGATGTAGGGCCACTGATGATAAACTAGCATCCTATACTAAGCATTAGGATTGCAGGTAAAGGTAACAACAGTAGTAGCAAGGACAGGCTATGCATCAGGATAGGATTAACGGGAAGCAGTAACATGCTACACTACTCTAATGCAAGCAGTATAGAGAAGAGTAGGCGATATCTGGTGATCAAAGGGGGGGCTTGCCTGGTTGCTCTGGCAAGAGAGAGGGATCGTCGAAGTAGTCGATCACAGGGGTACCGGCATCGGCCTCAGGGTCTACCGGAAAGAAGTAACGGAAGGGGAACACAATAAATAACAGAGCAATCAAATGTAACACAAAGCAAGACGTGGCAATATGCGGTGCTAGGTATGCCCTAACGCGGTATTATGTGATACCGGCGAAGGGGGGGAAACATCCGGGAAAGTATTCCCGGTGTCTCGCGTTTTCGGACAGACGAACCGGAGGGGGAAAGTTGCGTGTTCGCTATGCTAGGGATGCGTGGCGGATGAACGGGCTGCGTATTCGAATTCGTCTTATCGTTCTGAGCAACTTTCATGTATAAAGTATTTTCATCCGAGTTAGGGATTAAAAGATATGATTTTCTAAAGATTTAAATCATTTTCTAATTCTAATTATATATTTAATTCCAACATTATCCAAAACAGTGAATGATGACGCAAGCATGACATCAGAGTGATGTCAGCAGGTCAACTGGTCGGTTGACCAGTCAAACAGACAGGTGGGTCCAGTGGGACCCACATGTCATTATGTGTTATCTAATTAACCAGGTTAATTAGTTTAGTTAAACAGATTAGTTATGTTAATTAATGAAAGTTAATTAGGTGAAACTAGTTAATTAGGCTAATCTAATTAGGATTAATTAAGTTAATTGATTAATTAATATTTTTATTTAGTTTTTTTTTCCTTTTTTTTTATTAAACATTTTCAGGGCGTGGGGCCCGTTTGTCAGTGGCACTAGGCCAACCCCGCGGGGCGGGTTAACGGGCGGAACCCCGGGGTCGGGAGCGGGGCGGGCGCCCGTGGAGGCCGCAGCCTGCCTGGGGCGGGGCGAGGCCGGCGGGGCGCCGGCAGCTGCCAGCAGCGGCGAGGGACGGCAGTGCAGGACGGCGACGAGCAAAGGCGCGAGCGGCAGGCGGGTAGCGAAGCGCGGTGCGCAACGACAGTGAGCAGCGCAGCAGCGGCGGGGTTCGCGTGGGGCCGCAGATGGCGGGAGGCGCGGCGCGAGCTGGCGGCCTCCGACGAGCAGCGAAGCACGGCCAGCCGTCGGGGGTGCGACGGGCGCGCAGGCGCGTCGCGCGCACAGCACGGCCACGGAGGGGGAGGTCAGGGGCGGAGCTGCTCGTGCTAGCGCACGGGGACGAACGGGAGGCGACGCCAGACAGAGAGGGAAGAGAGGAGAGGCGGGCCTCACGTTCGAGTAGAGACCAGGGGGGCGGCGAGGCTCGAGGAAGCCGTTGCGGAGGAGACCAAGGACGACCGACGGAGATGGGGAGGAGGTCCGGCGAGGGAGCGCTCTGACGAGGCCCAGGCGGGGCGGCGAGATCGATCCAGTCGGCGGAGCGGTCGGCGCGAGGCGTGGCCGCGGATTCCGGCGGGCGTCGCGCGAGGGAGGGGAGGGGCGAGGAGTCAACGGGGGCGGGGGCGTGGCCGCCCCGATCCGATCGGGATTGGGGGAGTGGGGGGGAGAGAGAGCGAGTGGGGGAGGGAGTGCGTGGAGTGGGCTAGGGTTTCGGTGTCCCCAGGGGTTAGTAGGTGAGATGGGGGTGGGCCGGTCCAACCAGGCCGACTGGAATGGCCAACTGGGCTGAGGCCCAGCGCGCGGGGGGAGGGGGGTTCCCTTTTCTTTCTTTTTTTATTTACAGTCTTACTTTGCTTTCCTTTTATTTATTCTTTTAGTTCTTATTTGTTTTATTTTAATTTCCAAAAATACAAAACTGGCACCTAAATTAGTGTTACAATTTATGCCACTGCCACAAACCGTTTAGCATTGAAATAAAAATAGTTTTAAATTGTTTATTATTTTAAAGCATTTGAATAATTGTTTTATCACTATTTATTTACTATAGTGCATTTAAACGCTTTATAAAAGTGTGGTTTCTCCACCAATATTACATATGATTTATTTGTCACATTTAGAACATTTTAGTTTTGACATTTGAAAAGCTTTTGTTATTTGTCTTTATTTTAAATTTGGATCGTTTTTGAACCATCGCGAGATTAACTACAGTGATAGCGGTGACATGGCATCATTAGGAGAGGGTTACTTTAGCTTAATTATCCGGGCGTCACAATTCTCCTCCACTACAAGAAATCTCGTCCCGAGATTTAAGAGGGGGACTAAGGGGGAAAGGTCTGGTTACGAAATGCTAACGAATCTTCTCAGTCTTGGTTGCTCTTCTTGAAGAGGTCGATCCATTACATTGACGTCTTCATTTCTCTGCTTCAGGTCATCATGGTGATGTCGTCCTTTTCTCGGGAACTCCAACGTACTTACGAATAGGTAAGGGGCAGCTCGGCTACGACAGAATGCTTATGAGGGAAACAATCTGGGGGTTAACCCATGAATGAGCGTAAGATTATCTCTCGAGCTGAACATATCGAATACATCAAGAGTAAGGTACGAAGGTACAATAAGAGGTTCCAAGTGGATAGATAGTTGCTCGAAGTCTGAACCAGAGTGAGAAAGGGTTTCAGAGCAGCAAGAGTAAGTATTGCGTCTGATACCAGAATAGAGCATTAGGAAGGTGGCCCGTGAATTAAATACGAAGCCAAGCGCGAGGAATAACTTCGACAACAGGGTGTATAGGAGAGTCAGGTTTCGATCCTGTGGAACTGTGGGTTATGGGCCCACCATGTGGGTTAAAAGTTGGAAGGGTGGAGACGTCTTGCGTGATCATGCAAGCAAGGCAAGTCAGAGGCTAGCCTGTCGATTATGTCGGCAACAACGATGGTACCAAGGGCGAGGGACGAAGAGAACCATTTTCCTGCTCGTTGAATGAGGCGGACCATTAGGCAAAGTTCTCGTCCATCGGTGGATACCGGAATGTCATCAACAATAGTAACAGGTTCTTACTGACAGAGTTGTACACCGAGGTGCTTACAAAAGCAGTGACTTATTACTGCTTAGATCATATAAACCTCAAGAAGGTTAAACAAAACAATGGAAAGGAAAATGTGATTATCAGATTAAACAGAACAATGGAAAGGAAAATGTGTTTAAACACATATTCAAGGGTATATCCTTTCCAAGGACAAGCAAAGCATGATATCCATGACAGGAAATAATGTAGAAAACTCTTTAGGTAGGGGAGAGAAATTTCATGACATTACCCATACAACGGTGTTTGGATAATTGAGCGGGAAACATTTAGCATTGGGCTTCAAATCTTCTTGTTGAAAATTGAAATACCATAGACATGCTTCGAGATAGCATTGACATGGTCTTCAAGCCAAGGTCGGAATTGGTTATACAAAGGATTCATCAGGAACAACTTATGGAATAAGTCTTACAATTTCCTCATGGAAGAATGGTTAACCTTGATAAAATGGAAACTATAACAATAGGTCCTCCGGCCAAGTGTACTAGGATGACATCACCTTACCGGGCCATGTAAGGACTAATGTTATGACTCTTGGAAAAATGTTCTAACCATCATATCTGACCGAGATTCAGATCTGATCAGTGTTAGGAAACCTCAGACTCAAGATGCCTGAGAAGAAAAGGTGCAAGACAAATTGACGAGACGACATTGTAAGATTCTCGGGAATTGAACTGTGGAAGCAAGTTCTGAATCATGAGTTCATTATTAAATCAAGGATAGAATGAGGAGGTGGCTGATGGAATTAGCGACAATTCGTCGAGATTAACAAAAGATGGATTTCCACAATTAAGTGAACAAGGAGATAACATTTGTCAGATCAAATGATATAAGGAAGTATGCTCACGGAAAACATACACAATTAAACATTGGTTGGAAGGTGCGCCCAAAATATGGGTTGGGTTGCACGACCAATGTCAGAATGGTGATTCAATAATCAATAGTCTAAGAACGAACGGCCGACCATTAACTTCAAAGCAATAGGGTTGCTAGAAGGGCAGAATCCAAACAGCACCGTTCACCTGTTGGTATCCCGGTTAGATCCAACACGGGGACCAAGAAAGAATGGTGATGGTGATAAGTATTACCTGTATCAAGAATTCTTAGGAGGTGGTGAAATTCTCACGACATTCTTGACATAAAATATGGTAATACTCCAAGGTATCGAAGAATAATTGCTGGATAGCACGGGTCTCCAGGTATAACACAAAACACGAACAAGTTTGTGTTGGAGGGAAAGCAATAATGTTGTCGGTGATAACACAAATCATCGAGGGACAAGGATGGTTACATGTCATCATACATTTGGTTGATATTCTAGAAGGAATCAAAATGTTGTTTGATGACCACGACAAATTTAGTCGAGAGGCTCCACGAAGATGTAATCGATCGGCGATGACATCAAGTGAAAGGAATGATGAAGCGAATGGTTATTGGAACCATGGGTATGACACAAACTCGAAATCAAGTTTGCTGTTCAGGGAGAAATGATATGATGAGGAAAATCGACGTAAGCTTAGCTCATCGTCGAGAATTGTGCTCCGTGAAGGACCAGGTAGCACAGTTAAAATTTAGCACAATGATGATATAGCCGATCAGGCTAGGAATGACTTAAATGAATATTAACTCGTAAGCAACAACATTTACTTAAGAGTTATTGAATCAGAGTGCGGACTCGATTCACTATTCGATGTTCTCGGTTGACGTCAACCCAGAACCTAGGAACAATTGGATCCGGCGAGTGATAATGGTTTATGAAGAACCCATAAGAAGTTATGATGTCCCATGATATTCCCGAGATACCAGGGTGTAATACTCGACGGTAGATCAAAGTAAAGGTTGGACTGGTGTATTGGTCCACACAAGACAAGTGCTTAAACTTGCCCGAGAAATGGGGTCAAAGAAGAACATATGGTCGGAACCACGATTGCAAGGATCAATTCACAGATACCAAATGATATTATATCAAGGAGGATAGTTATTATTGCAAGAAGCTTCCATGATAGGATATACATCGTGTCCATGGGCATGAACACAAGTTCAAGGTCGACTCCCACTTCTTCAATGCATAACCTTTCATTCCCTGCTCTAGATAAAACTGATTTCAGTGTCAAAACCTACCTGGTGAATTATCAGAGGAGTATGACCCATGAAAACTTTCGAGTTCACACAGTTTTAGAGAAGGCATATGTTCAACCCATAGGGGCTTCTTAGAAACATATACCACAAGTTTCATGAGTAAATATTACCAGCTCGAAAGCAGAGCATGGTTGGCAAAAGGAGAGGATACAAATTACCAAAGGCATTATGTATCGGAGAAAGAACTCACAAGGTGATTAATTATGAAGGACATTGTCGGATAATAATCCAACAGTGGATATGGTGATCCACAATGGAGCTGATGTGAGTATCGATACCCAATCAGAGGAAGAAAGAATGCAAATGCATCATTTTACAGAACATCTGAATAATTCAACGTTTAAATAACAAAGGAATTATGATTTTCAAATCAAGGGATCAGGAGCAAACGCTCTGATCAAGGACGGACAAGTTGAATAGACTTAGGGGTACAATCGATGGCAATCTGATTGGCCGAGGACCAGCTCACGTTTTAAATGACATCTGAGCTGGAAGGATGAATTCTACGATCTGAGTGAGGATTGCGAGAATTCGCAACATATTGAGTCAATGGACTCAAAATGATATTGACAAAGGTAGCCAATAAGATTACTATACTTATGGGATTAACCATAATGCAAGCAAGCAAGAATTTCAGGAGCAATAGGTTGCTCAGGATTTTCGGAAGACCGAATGGTATTTCGAAGAATTTTGTGAACTGCATGAATATCTGGGGATGAGCGGATACTCGATAAATGCGAGTAATTATCCGTAGTGGTATGCATGTGGCAAAGAACTGCAAGGCAGTAGGCACAAAGTATTCTCGGGGTATCTTATAATAACAAGATCGACTGGGAATAAAAGTAAGCACGACAGGTCTAAATACTTATCCATAGGGATATTTCGGTGGTAGGGACTTGCAAAAGCAACGGCATAAGGTTTCAACAGAATATCGGAGAGTATCTTCGAAATCCTCTAGTGCAGCCGACGATCCTCTGGACTGAAGGGGGTTCTCCGGGAGAAAGTATTTTCGAGAACCTAAGTTAGATTTTTAGTAAATTTATTAAACCCGAATAGAAGAGAGATCAGAGTCCCAGAGTAAGGATCGAGGAGTAAAAGATCCTAATACCACCCAGATGGCGACGTGGGCCCATGGGCCGCACAGCCATGTTAGAAAAACAGTTTTCATCGACTAGACTCAACTTCGGCCAAGGAGTTGGAAAGGGGATTCCTACAGGCAGTCGGCTCTGATACCAACTTGTGACGCCCCCGTTTTGACCGTACACTAATCATACACGCAAACGTGTACGATCAAGATCAGGGACTCATGGGAAGATATCACAACACAACTCTACCAATAAAATAAGTCATACAAGCATCATATTACAAGCCAGGGGCCTCGAGGGCTCGAATACAAGAGCTCGATCATAGACGAGTCAGCGGAAGCAACAATATCTGAGTACAGACATAAGTTAAACAAGTTTGCCTTAAGAAGGCTAGCACAAACTGGGATACAGATCGAAAGAGGCGCAGGCCTCCTGCCTGGGATCCTCCTAACTACTCCTGGTCGTCATCAGCGGGCATCACGTAGTAGTAGGCACCTCCGGTGTAGTAGGAGTCGTCGTCGATGGTAGCGTCTGGCTCCTGGGCTCCAACATCTGGTTGCGACAACCAGGAAGAAGGGATAGGGGGAAAAAAAGGGAGAAAGCAACCGTGAGTACTCATCCAAAGTACTCGCAAGCAAGGAGCTACACTACATATGCATGGGTATCAAATGGAGTAAAGGTATCATATGTGGACTGAACTGCAGAGTGCCAGAATAAGAGGGGGATAACTAATCCTTTCGAAGACTACGCTTCTGGCAGCCTCCGTCTTGCTGCATGTAGAAGGGAGTAGACTGAAGTCCTCCAAGTATCATCGCATAGCATAACCCTAACCGATGATCCTCCCTTCGTCGCCCTGTGAGAGAGCGACCACCGGTAGTATCTGGCACTTGGAAGGGTGTGTTTTATTAAGTATCCGGTTCTAGTTGTCATAAGGTCAAGGTACACCTCCAAGTCGTCCTGTTACCGAAGATCACGGCTATTCGAATAGATTAACTTCCCTGCAGGGGTGCACCACATACCCCAACACGCTTGATCCCATTTGGCCGGACACACTTTCCTGGGTCATGCCCGGCCTCGGAAGATCAACACGTCGCAGCCCCACCTAGACCAACAGAGAGGTCAGCACGCCGGTCTAAACCTAAGCGCACAGGGGTCTGGGCCCATTGCCCTTAGCACACCTGCACGTTGCGTACGCGGCCAGAAGCAGAACTAGCCCCCTTAATACAAGAGCAGGCTTACGTTCCAATCCGGCGCGCGCCACTCAGTCGCTGACGTCACGAAGGCTTCGGCTGATACCACGACGCCGGGATACCCATAACTACTCCCGCGTAGATGGTTAGTGCGTATAGACCAAATGGCCAGACTCAGATCAAATACCCAGAACTCGTTAAGCGTGTTAAGTATCCGCGAACGTCGACCAGGGCCAGGCCCACCTCTCTCCTAGGTGGTCTGAACCTGCCATGTCGCTCCGCCTCAAAGATCCACTCGCGGGTGCTCCCCAAGCCGACCCGTCTTTAGTCACCACATGTATCATGTATAAAGTATATAGTATATACCCGTGATCAACTCCCGAGTGATCACGGCCCGATAGTATAGCCTGGCAGACGGACAAGGATGTAGGGCCACTGATGATAAACTAGCATCCTATACTAAGCATTAGGATTGCAGGTAAAGGTAACAACAGTAGTAGCAAGGACAGGCTATGCATCAGGATAGGATTAACGGGAAGCAGTAACATGCTACACTACTCTAATGCAAGCAGTATAGAGAAGAGTAGGCGATATCTGGTGATCAAAGGGGGGGCTTGCCTGGTTGCTCTGGCAAGAGAGAGGGGTCGTCGAAGTAGTCGATCACAGGGGTACCGGCATCGGCCTCAGGGTCTACCGGAAAGAAGTAACGGAAGGGGAACACAATAAATAACAGAGCAATCAAATGTAACACAAAGCAAGACATGGCAATACGCGGTGCTAGGTATGCCCTAACGCGGTATTATGTGATACCGGCGAAGGGGGGAAACATCCGGGAAAGTATTCCCGGTGTCTC
The DNA here is from genome assembly GCF_056163025.1 of Triticum urartu. Taxonomy (NCBI): domain Eukaryota; kingdom Viridiplantae; phylum Streptophyta; class Magnoliopsida; order Poales; family Poaceae; genus Triticum; species Triticum urartu. The sequence continues at coordinate 354,053,802 of NC_141876.1, read as the reverse complement.
GCGTTTTCGGACAGACGAACCGGAGGGGGAAAGTTGCGTGTTCGCTATGCTAGGGATGCGTGGCGGATGAACGGGCTGCGTATTCGAATTCGTCTCATCGTTCTGAGCAACTTTCATGTATAAAGTATTTTCATCCGAGTTACGGATTAAAAGATATGATTTTCTAAAGATTTAAATCATTTTCTAATTCTAATTATATATTTAATTCCAACATTATCCAAAACAGTGAATGATGACGCAAGCATGACATCAGAGTGATGTCAGCAGGTCAACTGGTCGGTTGACCAGTCAAACAGACAGGTGGGTCCAGTGGGACCCACATGTCATTGTCTGTTATCTAATTAACCAGGTTAATTAGTTTAGTTAAACAGATTAGTTATGTTAATTAATGAAAGTTAATTAGGTGAAACTAGTTAATTAGGCTAATCTAATTAGGATTAATTAAGTTAATTGATTAATTAATATTTTTATTTAGTTTTTTTTCCTTTTTTTTATTAAACATTTTCAGGGCGTGGGGCCCGTTTGTCAGTGGCACTAGGCCAACCCCGCGGGGCGGGTTAACGGGCGGAACCCCGGGGTCGGGAGCGGGGCGGGCGCCCGTGGAGGCCGCAGCCTGCCTGGGGCGGGGCGAGGCCGGCGGGGCGTTGGCAGCTGCCAGCAGCGGCGAGGGACGGCAGTGCAGGACGGCGACGAGCAAAGGCGCGAGCGGCAGGCGGGTAGCGAAGCGCGGTGCGCAACGACAGTGAGCGGCGCAGCAGCGGCGGGGTTCGCGTGGGGCCGCAGATGGCGGGAGGCGCGGCGCGAGCTGGCGGCCTCCGACGAGCAGCGAAGCACGGCCAGCCGTCGGGGGTGCGACGCGCGCAGGCGCGTCGCGCGCACAGCACGGCCACGGAGGGGGAGGTCAGGGGCGGAGCTGCTCGTGCTAGCGCACGGGGACGAACGGGAGGCGACGCCGGACAGAGAGGGAAGAGAGGAGAGGCGGGCCTCACGTTCGAGTAGAGACCAGGGGGGCGGCGAGGCTGGAGGAAGCCGTTGCGGAGGAGACCAGGGACGACCGACGGAGACGGGGAGGAGGTCCGGCGAGGGAGCGCTCTGACGAGGCCCAGGCGGGGCGGCGAGATCGATCCAGTCGGCGGAGCGGTCGGCGCGAGGCGTGGCCGCGGATTCCGGCGGGCGTCGCGCGAGGGAGGGGAGGGGCGAGGAGTCAACGGGGGCGGGGGCGTGGCCGCCCCGATCCGATCGGGATTGGGGGAGTGGGGGGAGAGAGAGCGAGTGGGGGAGGGAGTGCGTGGAGTGGGCTAGGGTTTCGGTGTCCCCAGGGGTTAGTAGGTGAGGTGGAGGTGGGCCGGTCCAACCAGGCCGACTGGAATGGCCAGCTGGGCTGAGGCCCAGCGCGCGGGGGGGAGGGGGGTTCCCTTTTTTTTATTTACAGTCTTACTTTGCTTTCCTTTTATTTATTCTTTTAGTTCTTATTTGTTTTATTTTAATTTCCAAAAATACAAAAGTGGCACCTAAATTAGTGTTACAATTTATGCCACTGCCACAAACCGTTTAGCATTGAAATAAAAATAGTTTTAAATTGTTTATTATTTTAAAGCATTTGAATAATTGTTTTATCACTATTTATTTACTATAGTGCATTTAAACGCTTTATAAAAGTGTGGTTTCTCCACCAATATTACATATGATTTATTTGTCACATTTAGAACATTTTAGTTTTGACATTTGAAAAGCTTTTGTTATTTGTCTTTATTTTAAATTTGGATCGTTTTTGAACCATCGCGAGATTAACTACAGTGATAGCGGTGACATGGCATCATTAGGAGAGGGTTACTGTAGCTTAATTATCCGGGCGTCACATATGTCTTGCCGTGGATATCTGTGGTGACAATGGGATATCACGTGATTCACTTGATGTATGTTTTGGTGATCAACTTGCGGGTTCCGCCCATGAACCTATGCATAGGGGTTGGCACACGTTTTCGTCGTGATTCTCCGATAGAAACTTTGGGGCACTCTTTGAGGTCCTTTGTGTTGGTTGAATAGATGAATCTGAGATTGTGTGATGCATAGCGTATAATCATACCCACAGATACTTGAGGTGACATTGGAGTATCTAGGTGACATTAGGGTTTTGGTTGATTTTTGTCTTAAGGTGTTATTCTAGTACGAACTCTAGGGCTGTTTGTGACACTTATAGGAATAGCCCAACGGACTGATTGAGAAGAGTAACTTTGAGGTGGTTTCGTACCCTACCATAATCTCTTCGTTCGTTCTCCGGTATTAGTGACTTTGGAGTGACTCTTTGTTGCATATTGAGGGATAGTTTTATGATCCAATTATGTTAGTATTGTTGAGAGGACTTACACTAGTGAAAGTATGAACCCTAGGCCTTGTTTCCTAGCATTGCAATACCGTTTATGCTCACTTTTATCACTTGTCACCTTGCTGTTTTTATAATTTCATATTACAAATACCTTTATGTACTATCCATATACCACTTGTATCACCATCTCTTCGTCGAACTAGTGCACCTATACAATTTACCATTGTATTGGGTGTGTTGGGGACACAAGAGACTCTTCGTTATTTGGTTGCAGGGTTGCTTGAGTGAGACCATCTTCATCCTACGCCTCCTACGGATTGATAAACCTTAGGTCATCCACTTGAGGGAAATTTGCTACTGTCCTACAAACCTCTGCACTTGGAGGCCCAACAACGTCTACAAGAAGAAGGTTGTGTAGTAGACATCGCCTTCCCATTTTGAGAGGAGGTTTCCTGCAAAGAATCTGAAACGAGAGTTGTACAAAAAACATATGCTTCTACTTTAAACTCACGCTTTTGGATTCTCTTATCATGCCATCTTTTGACTTTTTCTTTAAACAACTTGGCATTTTCATAAGCTTGGGTTCTCCATTCATCTAATGAGCTAATATCAAATAACCTCTTTTCACCGGCAAGTTTGGAATCATAGTTGAGCTCTTTGATTGCCCAATATGCTTTATGTTCTAACTCAAGAGGCAAATGACAAGCTTTTTCCATAAAACATTTAATAAGGAGACATACCCATATGATATTTATATGCTGTTCTACAAGCCCAAAGTGCATCATCTAATTTCTTAGACCAATTCTTCCTGGGCCTATTGACACTCTTTTGCAAGATTAATTTTATTTCTCTGTTGCTAAGTTCAACTTGACCACTGGACTTAGGATGATAAGGTGATGCAGTTCTATGGTTAACATCATACTTTGCAAGCATTTTACGGAAAGCACCATGAATAAAGTGTGAACCACCATTAGTCATTAAATATCTAGGGACTCCAAACCTTGGGAAAATAACTTCCTTCAGCATTTTAATAGAGGTGTTGTGATCATAACTACTGGTTGGAATAGCTTCTACCCATTTAGTAACATAATCAAGAGCAACCAAAATATGTGTATGAAAAGTTCCCATGTAATCAAATCCCCAAACATCAAATGGTTCAACAGCAAGTGAATAATTCATAGGCATTTCTTGACGCTTACCGATATTACCTATTCTTTGGCATTCATCACAAGATAAAGATGAACTTACGGGCATCCTTGAACATAGTAGGCCAATAAAATCCAAATTGCAATACCTTGTGAGAAGTTCTATCTCCAGCATGATGCCCTCCATAAGCTTTGGAGTGACATCTCCATAGGATTTGTCCCTTTTCATGCTCAGGTACACAATGTCTAATAATACCATCTACTCCTTCTTTATAAAGATGTGGGTCATCCCAAAAGTAGTGTCTTAAATCATAGAAGAATTTTTTGTTTTGTTGATATGTAAAACTAGGTGGTAAATATTTAGCAACAATGTAATTAGCATAGTCAGCATACCAAGGAGTGTTGTGAGCAACATTTATTGCAGCTAACTGCTCATCAGGCACATTCTCAAGCCTAGACAAGTTATCAGCTATGGGTTCCCGGCTCCTTTTCTATCAGTGGTATGTAAATAAAATTCTTGTAGCAAGAGAACCCATTTAATATGTCTAGGTTTAGCATCTTTCTTTTCCATGAGATATTTAATAGCAGCATGATCGGTGTGAACAATTACTTTTGAATCAACAATGTAGGGCTCATTCGGTTTGGAGGAAATCAAAACGTAGGAATTAGGAGTAGTATAGGAATATGATAGGATGGCACTTGCCATCCTAAGGAATTGACTTGCCTCATTCCTACGCGTAAAATGAGCTTTGAGTGGATGTGTAGTTTCCTCCAAAAACACGGGAAATGAGTAGTATTCCTACGAAATTCCTGCACGCATTTCCTACAAACTGAATGCATACATAGGAAATTTTCCTCTGGAATCCTTATTCCTATGTTTTTCCTACGAAAATCCTCCAAACCGAATGAGGCCGTAAGGTCTAAATTTATCACAAGCAAACACAACTGCTAAGAATTCTTTTTCAATAGTAGCATAATTTCGTTGAGCACTGTCTAGAGTTTTACTAGCATAATGAATAACATTCAGTTTCTTATCAACTCTTTGTCTTAGAACAACACCAGCAACATAGTCACTAGCATCACACATAATTTCAAAAGGCAAGTTCCAATCAGGTGGTTGAATAATAGGTGCAGAAATTAAGGCTTTCTTGAGTGTTTCAAAGGCTTCTAAACAATCATCATCAAAGACAAAAGGAATGTCCTTTTGCAAAAGATTCGTAAGAGGCCTAGAAATTTTAGAGAAGTCTGTGATAAATCTCCTATAGAAACCAGCATGACCTAGGAAACTATGAATACCTTTGATATCTTTAGGACATGGCATTTTCTCAATTGCATCAACCTTAGCTTTGTCCACTTCAATACATCTTTCAGAAATTTTATGACCCAAGACAATGCCTTGATTAACCATAAAGTGGCACTTCTCCCAATTCAAGACATGATTTGTTTGGTCGCATCTCTGCAAAACTCGATCAAGATTGCTTAAACAATCATCAAAAGACTTCCCATAAATAGATAAATCATCCATGAAAACCTCAACAATCTTTTCACAAAAGTCAGAGAATATAGCAATCATACATATTTCAAAGGTAGCAGGTGCATTGCATAAACCAAAAGGCATACGTCTATAAGCATAAGTTCCAAAGGGACAAGTAAAAGTGGTATTTTCTTGATCAGGTTGATAAATAGGTATTTGTGAAAAACCAGAATATCCATCAAGGAAGCAAAAATGTGTGTGCTTAGATAATCTTTCTAGAATTTGATCAATAAAAGGCAGAGGGTAATGATCTTTTCTAGTTGCTTTGTTTAATTTTCTAAAATCAATTACCATTCTATAACCTGTAACAATTCTTTGTGGAATAAGTTCATTCTTATCATTAGGAACAATAGTAATGCCTCCCTTTTTAGGGACACAATGAACAGGACTTACCCATCTACTATCAGCTATAGGATAGATTATACCTGCTTCCAGAAGTTTTAAGATTTTTGTTCTTACCACTTCCTTCATTTTTGGATTTAACCAATGTTGGTGATCAACAATGGGTTTAGCATCAGGTTCCATATTAATCTTGTGCTGACATAGAGTGGGACTAATGCCCTTTAAATCATCAAGAGTATATCCAATAGCAGCTCGGTGCTTCCTTAGAACTTTAATAATCTTTCTTCTTCATGTTCTGAAAGGTTAGAACTAATAATAATAGGATATATCTTCTTTTCATCAAGATAAGCATATTTCAAAGTGTCTGGCAATTGTTTTAATTCAAACACAGGATCACCTTTAGGTGGAGGAGGACCTCCTAGAGTTTCAATAGGAAAATTGTGTTTAAGAAGAGGACGTTGTTCAAAGAAAATCTTATCTATTTCATTTCTTTCATGCATACATAAATCATTTTCATGGTCTAGCAGATATTGTTCTAGTGGATCAGTAGGAGGGACAACAATAGAAGCAAGACCAATTAATTCATCTTTACTAGGCAAATCTTTTTCATGAAGTTTTCTACTAAACTTGGAAAAATTAAACTCATGAGACTCATCACCAAAACTAACACCGAAAATTTGTTTCTCACAGTCTATTCTAGCATTAACAGTGTTCAAGAAAGGTCTACCAAAGATAATGGGACAAAAGTCATCTTGTGGGGAACCAAGAACAAGAAAATCGGTAGGGTATTTTATTTTCCCACACAAGAGTTCAACATATCTAACAATCCCAATTGGTGATATGGTGTCTCTATTAGCAAGTTTAATAGTAACATCTATGTCTTCTATCTCTGTGGGTGCTATGTCATTCATAATTTCTTGATATAAGGAATAGCACTCACGCTAGCACCTATGTCACATAAACCATGATAACAGTGATCTCCTATTTTAACTGAGACAATGGGCATGCCAACAACAGGTCTATGTTTATCCTTTTTATCAGGTTTGGCAATTCTAGCAGCTTCTTCATATAAGTAAATAACTTGCCCATCCACATCTTCTTCCAATAGATCTTTAACCATAGCAATATTAGGTTCTACTTTAATTTGTTCATCAGGTTTAGGTGCTCTAATATAGCTTTTCTTGACCAAAGTTGAAACATTAGCATGTTCCTTTATCCTAACAGGGAAAGGTGGTTTCTCAATATAAGTAGTAGGAACAACTGGATCTACATTATAAATTATAGTTTCTTCTTTAACTGGTACTGGTTTTTTAATTTCTTCTTTAATAGGTGGGTTATATTTAAACCACTTCTCTTTAGGGCGATCAACATGAGTAGCAAATGATTCACAAAAGGAGGCTACTATCTCAGAGTCAAGTCCATATTTAGTGCTAAAATTTTTTAAAGCATCGATATTCATAAAAGATTTAACACAATCATACTTAAGTTTAATACCTGACTCTTTACCTTCATCGAGTTCCCAATCTTCAGAGTTCCGTTTAATTCTTTCCAAAAGATCCCACCAGAATTCAATAGTTTTCTTCATAAAATAACCAGCACAAGAAGTATCAAGCATGGTTTGATCATTACGAGAAATCCGAGCATAAAAATTCTGGATAATAATTTCTCTTGAGAGCTCATGATTGGGGCATGAATGTAACATTGACTTTAGCCTCCCCCAAGCTAGAGCGATACTTTCTCCTTCACGAGGCCAAAAATTATATATATATATAAACACTATTCTGATCACGGGATCAGAATAATATTCTGATCACAACCTGGCCTGCCCCGATAGTAGTACGTTGAACTTCCTTGTGAACTAGGTTGAACTTTCACCAACATTGCCCAAATGGGGCTTGCGATATACCGTTGGAAAGCTATGGACACCAATATCATGACCCAGCTTAAATTTTTGGCAAAATATAAGCGGTTTAAGAGCAGTTTTGAAAACCGTTTTTTCTTCACACAAAAAACATGAATCGTATTTTCGATCGCATTTCTAAACCGTTTATCGGAATGAGGCATATAATATGGCGTTGGAAAGCTGCTGCAAAACCGCTCCTTCCACATGTTGAAAGTTTTCTCTAATTCCCTATGGTTAAAGAGTAATTTGAAAAAACGTAAAATTTTGTAAACCGAACAGCTGAGTTCGTATTTTCGGTGTCATTTCTAAACGGCTAATCCAATTGAGGCATATGATATGGCGTTGGAAATCTTATGGAAATGCGCTACTTTTTCATTCTGAAAGTTTTTTCCTAATTTTGAATGGTTTAAGAGTAATTTAGAAAACGGTCCAAGTCCTACCGAGTTCGTATTTTCGAGCTAATGTTTTAACCGTGCGTCCCAATGCAGCAAATGATATGGCGTTGGAAAGCTTGAACAAACGCGAAACTTTTTGGTATGTATTGTTTCTCCCAATTCTTTATGGTTTTAAGTAAGTTTCGAAAATCGCAAAAAATGTATTTTTGCCGTATTTTCTACAAACTTTAACGGAAAGGCGCAAATAATATACCGTTGAAAAGCTACGAAAAATGCGAAACTTTTCCATGTTGATGGTTTTCTCTGATTCCTAGCCATTTTGAAGTAATTGCGAAAATGGGGAGATCATTCATTCTACCTTTATCACGAAACTGATTCTTCAAAAATGCACCGCGTGAAGAACCTGAACTTCTCGGCACGTGTACTTGAACTTCACTCTGTTTTTTCACGTGCTTTTCTTGCTCGTAGCTCTTCATCCACTGCTCGTAGCTCTCCATCCACTCACTGGAATTGAGCAAGTGATATACCGATGGAAAGCTACTGTAAACATGCAACTTTCCCGTGTTGATCATTTTTTCATACTCACGACGATTTTAAAAGTTTTTCATCTCAAATTCATTCACTATAGTAATCGAACTTCCTGCTGTTTTCACGTTGAACTTCTATGACGTATTTTACTTCTATGATGTAACTGTAATCTACAAATGATTTTTAGCAACTAAATGCCCCTTTTAAATAGGAATCTCACTCATTGGCGGATTTTGCTCTCGGGTCGTGATGAAACAATGCTTTGTTGCACTTTTACTACCTGAGTTGTTCCACCTGAACTTCTCCTAGTGCTAGGTTGAACTTCCACCAACATTGCCAAAACGGAGCTTGCGATATACCGTTGGAAAGCTATGGACACCAGTATCATGACCTAAGTTAAATTTTTGACAAAATGTAAGTGGTTTAAGAGCAGTTTTGAAAACCGTTTTTTCCTCATGCAAAAAACGTGAATCGTATTTTTGATCGCATTTTTAAACCATTTATCGAAATGAGGCAAATAATATGGCGTTGGAAAGCTGCTGCAAAACCGCTCCTTCAACATGTTGAAAGTTTTCAATAATTCCCTATGGATAAAGAGTAATTTGGAAAATCGTAGAATTTTGCAGACGGAACACCCGAGTTCGTATTTTTTATGTCATTTCTAAACGGCTAATCCAATTGAGGCAAATAATATGGCGATGGAAATCTTATGAAAATGTGCTACTTTTTCATGTTAAAAGTTTTTTCTAATTTTGAACGGTTTAAAAGTAATTTAGAAAACGATAGAATTTCCACCGAGTTCGTATTTTCGAGCTAATTTTTTAACCGTACGTCCGAATGCAACAAATGATATGGCGTTTGAAAGCTTGAACAAATGCGAAACTTTTTTGTATATATTGTTTCTCCCAAGTCCTTACAGTTTTAAGTCAATTTTGAAAATGGCTAAAAACATATTTTCCCCGTAATTTCTACAAACTTTATTGAAATGGGGCAAATAATATACTGCTGAAAAGCTACGAAAACTGCGAAACTTTTTCATGCTGATGGTTTTCTCTGATTCCTATCTGTTTTCAAGTAATTTCAAAAATGGCGAGATCATGCGTCATGCCTTTATCGCGAAACAGATTTTTCAAAAATGCACCGCCTGAAGACTTGAACTTCTCAGCATGTCTACTTGAACTTCACTTTGTTTTTTGACGTGCTTTTTTTATCTTAGCTCTCCATCCACTCACCGGAACACTCGGCTGAATTCAGCAAGTAATATACCGGTGGAAAGCCGATGTAAACATGCAACTTTCCAGTGTTGATTGTTTTTTCATACTCGCGAGGATTTTAAAAGTTTTCATCTCAAATTCATTTACTATAGTAGTCGAACTTCCTGTTATTTTCATGTTGAACTTTTGTGATGTATTTTTGTTTGTAATTTTCTCATCCATTTTGTCAGTGTTACACCAATGATATTCTTTTTATACAAACCTCTCTCACAATTTTTTTAACTTTCTCCGACCGAGGACTTGAACTTACACAAATGACATTCCTATCGTTTTGAAGTAAATTATAGAAATGACGAGATCACGATTTCTGCCTTCATTGCGAACGGAAACGCACTGCGTGAAGTAGTTGAACTTCTCGGGCATGTTTGTTTGAACCTCACTCTGTTTTTTACGTGCTATTTTTTGCACTGCGTGAAGTAGTTGAACTTCTGGGGCATGTCTGTTTGAACTTCACTCTGTTTCACTCTGTTTCACTTTTATTGTTTTTTATATGAAATACACACCATGTAGTACGTGAACTTCTAATTATTATCACTTTGAACTACTCTCTCGTTTGAGATAATTATTTTAAAACACAAAAAAACAACATATTTTTATGTATTTTGGACATCTAAATACACGGTGAACCTCTCTCACAAGAATTTTTTGAACTTTTCCTCGCCCAGCACTTGAAACTTCTAGCAACCATTTTTTCGTTTATGAGTTGTTTTTAAAAGTGCAAAAAATGGCATTGTGTTTTTTTATTTTTTTGAACACGTAAATCCTAGGTTTTAATAAACTCTGAACTTTTGTGTTATTTCAATTTGAACTTCACCTTTTTATATTTTGAGTAAAGAATTGTATCCGATTTTTATACGGAAAAAATCAAGCATGGAAATAATTTGAATTTTTATAATTTGAATTTTTTTATTTTCTTTTTGAAATCAAATTGCTCCCAAACAATAATTAAACTTCTTTGTGGATTGGGAGAATTTTTCTAAAGTACAAAAAAACAACTTCTTTTTTGTGTTTTCGAACATGGAAATACAAGGTGAACCTCTCTCGCGAGAATTTTTGAACTTCCCCGGACAGAGCACTTGAACTTCTTGCAACAAACATTTTAATCTTTTAGTTTTCTATTCTTATATTCTTATGTGAAACGCATTCCATGTAGTAGTTGAACTTCCCGCTGTTTTCACCTTGAACTTCTGTCACGTATTTTTGTTCAACCTCTCTTACAAGAATTTTTCAAGTTTCACCGGTCGAGGACTTGAACTTCTAGCAACAAAATTTTTGGACTTTGCATTTTTATTCAACATTTTCTCATATGAAACACACAGCATGTAGTACATGAACTTTTGGTTATTATCTAATTGAACGGCTCTCTCCTTTTTTTGCCCTAACTCCTAAAGCACTCATCAAAATTGAGCATATAAATCCTAGGTTTTTATAATCTCTGAACTTCTTTGTTTTTTAATTTGAACTTCTTAGATGTATTCTTGTAAAAGGGGAAAAATGATTTTTAAGTAAAGATCATACAACCTTTTTAAAATTGAACTGCATACGTTAATTTTGCATTAAAACAAGAAGAATTCGAGTTTGTTGTATGCGTCGAACTATTCCATTTTTAATATGAAATAATTTGATTTTATTTTTTAAATTGAATTGCTCCAAATTTTATTCTAAAAAATGCAAAAAAGATGCTACCCTTGAGCAACCGAAAAATCTTAATTTTTTATAGACATCAAACCGCTCCACTTTTTCAATTTTTTGAACCTCTTTGTGTATTTTTAGTAGAAAAAATTGATTTTTTTAATAAATATCAAACTTCTTAGTTATTTTGAATTGAACTTCTTGATTTATTCATTAGTAACACGGAAATTTTGATTTTTGTAATGGATATTGAACTGGTCCGTTTTTAAAAATTGAACTTCTTGGTTTTGTTATTTAGTAATGAGGAAAATATGAGTTTTTCATATACGTTGAACTACTTTAGTTTTTTAATTTGAAATTCTTTTTTTTTGTAATTTGGACATGTTGGTGATATTCATTCATACGAAAAAGGCCTAGTTTGGTAATAAACATCGAACCCTCAGTTTTTGATTTGAACTTCTAGGAACACAAGTAAGGCATTAGCAGGTAACATGGAACAAGCAAAGTAAACACACACAAACTTCAACATGTAAACCACGTTTCATTTTTTATGATTTTCAACTTTGGGGATTGACATGAACTGCACCATAATAATGAAGTTTAATTTCTCAAAAAAACTGCACCAAGTGAATCAACGATCCAGTACGCCGACATTTTTTTGCTCCTTCTTTTCATGATGAATTAAAGTTGCTGCACATTTTGGACTTCTGCGGGTTTTCGTCTCTTTGAGGGGTAAATTTGCAGCAACACTGGTAGTTTTTTGTCATGTTCAGCTCAACATTTCTGAAGGAGAGGGGAGAATGATGTTTTTCTGGTCAGGAAAATGAAGACAACGGAAGCAGGAACACTAGCAGTTTTTGCCTGTTTTCTTCTTCATTCTATACGCCGCCATGGAGACCATCTACGACAAGTTCACTGTCCACCGGGACGCTGAACCTCGACGATGGCGGAGGGGGCATGAACAGCAGCACCAGAGGGAACCTACCTCAGGAAGGTCAAAACGGTTGTCGGCCGAAGGTCAACGGTACTATATGCTGCAGTACGAACACCACTACGGAGGAGGGATTTGAGTGCGCGTCCTCTGCGGCAGTGCATAGTGGATGGTTGTGGTCGCCTGGATCCATTAAAGGACCATGGGCGCTGGCCCCCGCATATGAAGGCGAGACGGTGGGCCACCGTGGTTGGCCGGATCAAGGCGACAGTAGTGGTTGCCGGCGCGCATGGAGGGAGGGCCGCCAGTGCGGCTGAAGCCGGGGGAGGAGGCCACCATGCTTGAAGAAGGGGAGAGGCAGCCGCCATGGTTGGATCCTGGAGGGAGCGACGGAGGTGTGAGACCCTGGTAGGGAGCGGCGTGCGCCACCGGTGCCGGCGGGGTGGGTTGGTGGGTCGGGAGTGCCAGGTAGTTGCAGGAGGGCGGTGGCCTATAAGGTGGGCCGATGGGAGACATGGGGGTTGGGGTGGCTGGCGGCAGGAGGCGCGTCAGGGTCAGAGGGCAGCGAAGGGGCTGGGGTGACCGGCGGCGAGAGGTGCGCCGGCACCAGGGAGGCCGCGGTTGTTGGGGCGGAGGCGGCATAGGTTGAGGGCGAGGCGGGGCAGTGACTGTAGTGCCGGTTGGGGGCCGGGCGGCGGTGGCAGTGCCGGTTGGGGACCGGGCGGTGGCGGCGGTGCCGGTGCCGGTTGGGGGCCAGGCGGTGGTGCCGGTTGGGGGGCGGGCGGCGGTGCCGGTAGGGTGTGGGAGGTGCGGGATGTTGGATCGGGGAAGCCGATGGGTGGGATTTTTTCCTTTTCTCTAGTCCCTGCCGGTTCGGGAAGTTTGGGAACATGTCCATTGGGCCCTATATAAGGCTCACTGTGATCCAAATAACTATTCTAATCCTAGGATTAGAATAGTGTTGTCCTATATATATATATATATAATTCCGATCATGATGAACTCCAATTTCAATCGATTCCAATTCCAGGATCCAATATCATCGCATAGCCTATACCATGCCAATGCTTTTCCCTTCAAAGATAAAGGGAAAACCTTCTTCATAACTTCATCTCTGGGTAAACCTGCAAGCTTGAACAATCCACAAATTTGTTCTACATATATCAAGTGCATATCAGGATGTTCGGTTTCCGTCTCCTGCATAAGGATTAGCTAGCAGTTGTTCTATCATACCTGAAGGGATTTCATATTCACTATTTTCAGTAGGTGCAGTAGGTTGAGGGGTAGCTAATTGTGGTTCCGATCGAGGTGAAGATACCCTGAACAGACCCCTCAAAGGATTGTTTTCCATAGTAAGAAGTGACAATAAATTTCAGTACACTATATAAATGTTTCCTTACCAAATTCCACTTACCAAAGGCGCTTCACTCCCCGGCAAAGGCGCCAGAAAATAGCCTTGATGGACCACAAGTATAGGGGATCAATTGTAGCTCTTTTCGATAAGTAAGAGTGTCGAACCCAACGAGGAGCAGAAGGAAATGACAAGTGGTTTTTAGCAAGGTAATGTCTGCAAGTGCTGAAATTGTAAGTAGCAGAGTAGTTTGATAGCAAGATAATTTGTAACGAGCAAGTAATGATAATAGTAGCAAAAGTGCAGCAAGGTAGCCCAATCCTTTTGAGGCAAAGGACAAGCCAAAATGGTTTCTTATGATAGGCAAAGCGTTCTTGAGGGTACACGAGATTTTCATCTAGTCACTTTCACCATGTTGGTTTGATTTGTGTTCGCTACTGTGATAATTTGATATGTGGGTGGACCGGTGCTCAGGTGTTGTTCTTACTTGAAAAAACCTCCTACTTATGATTAACCCTCCCGCAAGCATCCGTAACTATGAGAAAAGTATTAAGAATAAATTCTAATCATAGCATTAAACTTTTGGATCCAATCGGTCCCTTACGAAATAGCACATAAACTGGGGTTTAAGCTTCTGTCACTCTCGCAACCCATCATCTAATTGCTACTCCACAATGCATTCCCTTAGACCCAAATATGGTGAAGTGTCATGTAGTCGATGTTCACATGACACCACTAAGGGAATCACAACATACATACTATCAAAATATCGAACACATATCAAGTTCACTTGATTACTTGCAACATGATTTCTCCCGTGACCTCAAGAACAAAAGTAACTACTCACAAATGATAATCATGAGCTTTCAAAAAAACAAATGATAATCATGCTCAAGATCGGAGAGGTATTAAATAGCATATTGGATCTGAACATATAATCTTCCACCAAATAAACCATATAGTAATCAACTACAAGATGTAATCAACACTACTAGTCACCCACAAGCACCAATCTATAGTTCCGGTAACAAGATTGAACACAAGAGATGAACTAGGGTTTGAGATGAGATGGTGTTGTTGAAGATGCTGCTGCAGATTGCCCTCCCCAAGATGGGAGAGTTGTTGGTGATGATGATGACGATGATTTCCCCCTCCGGGAGGGAAGTTCCCCCGGCAGAATCGCTCTGCCGGAGGGCAAAAGTACTCCTGCCCAAGTTCTGCCTCGAGACGGCGGCGCTCCATCCAGAAAGTCTTCTCCTTATTTTTTTTCTAGGTCAAAATGACTTATATACCAGAAGATAGGCACCGGAGGTGGGCCTGGGTGAGCACAACCCACCAGGGCACGCCTGGGCCCCTTGGCGCGCCCAGGTAGGTTGCGCCCACCTGGTGGGCCCCCTATGGTACTTATTTGCTCCAATATTCTTCATATATTCCATAAAAATTATCCGTGAAGTTTCAGCTTGTTTGGAGTTGTGCAGAATAGGTAGCCTGACGTAGCTTTTCCAGGTCCAGATTTCCAGCTGCCAGAATTCTCCCTCTTTGTGTATACCTTGCATATTATGAGAGAAAAGGCATTAGAATTACTCCAAAAAGCATCATTATAGATAAAAACATCATAAATAACAGCAGGAAAACATGATGCAAAATGGACGTATCAGCTAGGGATAACTTTCTTTGGTGTTGATATTTTGAAAGACATGGTTGCTTGTTGATATGCTTGAGTATTGAAATCTTCATGTCAAAAATAGACTATTGCTTTGAACCATATAGAAGTCCAAATGTCCATGCTACAAAAGAAAAGAATATGTGATGAACATGTTAGGCAGCATTCCACATCAAAAATTCTGTTTTTATCATTTATCTGCTCGAGGACGAGCGAGAATTAAGCTTGGGGATGTTGATACGTCTCCAATGTATCTATAATTTTTTATTGTTCCATGTTGTTATATTATCATTCTTGGATGTTTTATAATCATTTTATAGCAACTTTATATCATTTTTTGGGACTAACCTATTGACATAGTGCCCAGTGCCACTTGTAGTTTTTTTGCTTTTTTTACATCACAGAAAATCAATACCAAACGAAGTCTAAACACAGCAAAACTATTTGGAGAATTTTTATGGACCAGAAGACCTAGGATGGGCCAAAGAAGTACCAGAGGGGAGGCCCGAGGTGGGCACAACCCACCAGGGCACGCCCTGGGGGGTTGTGCCCCCCTCGGTGGCCTCCCGCACCGCCTCTTCTCCCTATAAATCCCCAAATATTCCAGAAGCCCTAGGGGAGTCGACGAAACACAATTCCAGCCACCACAAGTTCTAGAACTATGAGATCCAATCTAGACACCATCACGGAGGCGTTCATCATCCTCATTGGTGCCTCTCTGATGATGCATGAGTAGTTCATCATAGACCTACGGGTACGTAGGCAGTAGCTAGATGGCTTCCTCTCTCTCTTTTGATTCTCAATACAATGGTCTCTTGGAGATCTATTTCATGTAACTCTTTTTGCGATGTGTTTGTTGGGATCCGATGAACTTTGAGTTTATGATCAGATTTATATCCATGAAAGTTATTTGAGTTTTTGATCTCTTATATGCATGATTATTTATAGCTCGTATTTCTTCTTTGAATCTTTAGTTTAGTTAGGCCGACTAGATCGATTTTTCTTGCCATGGGAAGAGGTGCTTTGTGATGGGTTCGATCATGCGGTGTTCTTTCCCAGTGACAGAAGGGGCAGCAAAACACGCATGTATCGTTGCTATTAAGGATAACAAGATGTGGGCTATTCCTACATGAATAGATCCCGTCTACATCATGTCATCGTTCTTATTGCATTACTCTGTTTCTCCATGAACTTAATACACTAGATGCATGCTAGATAGCGGTCAATGTGTGGAGTAATAGTAGTAGATGCAGGCAGGAGTCGGTCTACTAATCTTGAACGTGATGCTTGCCTAGATATCGTCATAACTATTCGATTTTCTATCAATTGCCCAACAGTAAAAAAAATTTACCCACAGTGTGCTATTTCTTGAGAGAAGACACTAGTGAAATCTACGGCTCCCGGGTCTATTCTTTATCATATTTGCTTTCCGATCTATTATTTGCTTTGAGATCTATTTTTATTTGCATTTATTTTCAGATCTATTATTCCAAAAACCCAAAAATACTTTGCTGCACTTTTTATTTGCATCTTTTATTTCACGCTTATTCGAAATATATTTATCCAATCTATCATAAATTTTATCCCGTCAACTTGACAATTTCTGGCACCGTTACCCGAAAGAGGGATTGACAACCCCTCATACGCGTCGTGTTGCAAGTATTTGTTCTTTGTGTGCAGGTACTGTTTACATAGTGTTGTTTGGTTCTCCTCCTGGATTGATACCTTGGTTTCATAACTGAAGGAGATACCTACCGCAGCTATACTTCATCATCCCTTCCTCTTTGGGGAAATATCGATGCAGTTTCAAGAGACATCACACGCCCCAGGTGCCTTGGACGTTTTCGATTTGGTAGGCGCCTTGGATGTACTGGCGCCATTCTTCTTGGGCGCCATCTCTCCGTGATGGGTGATGAAGATGGTGTTGAAGATCGAATTGACACAAGTCAGTGAGCGTGCTCCCAACCTGGCGCACCAGATGTCCGATGGGTGCTCGTGGGCACTTGCAACACCAGGGGCAAGAGTTTGCTCCCTATTTTTTGGTTCAGTAGGGCAGTGCGGCGAACACCGAGGTCACGTTGGTAGCGACCAGTCGAACATGGTGATCTTTTCCCTGCTTTTTGGTGGATTCAGTGGTGTATGAATACAACTTGGATGGGGAGGGGGGTTCGACCTTCCCGAGAAGGGAAAGGAAGAACTATATGTTGTTGTCTAACTGCTTCAAGGTCCGGCCCTTGTTATGGTAGTTTGGGCCTTCTTTATAGTATGAAGGGGTCACCACAGTAGCTGAGGATTGTGATGAGTGTCGTTGAGGTTTTGTAAGGAGTCTGCCGCACGCCCACTGCATTAAATGCAGGGGCATGTGTCTTGTGTTCCGTGGTCCGGGAACAAACGCATGTCCCATACCCATCCTTCAACATAACTGCCTCTTGTTATAGTGCCACGCACTACAACAGTTACCATGTGTACACTAGAGGTAGCTAGGGATTCGACACGCTGCAACCACTTAGGCCTTGTTCGGTTTGGCAGGGTTTGAAGAGGTTTGAAAGGGATTGAAGGGGATTAAATCCCTTGCAAGTCAAAATCCTTCTCAAACCTCTCCAATCCCCTTCAATCCCTCTGGCAAGAGGATTAACCGAACATGGCCTTAAGGCCTCGCTTGTTTCAGGTGGATCGGAAGGGTTTTCAGGGGATTAACCCCGCGAGGCCCAGAATCCTCGCAAATACCCATTGGCCCATTTGGTGTGCGTGGTTTCAACGGCCCAACCCTCTCGATTCCCCTTCGATCCACTCGCTTCCACGCGCTTCAAAACCCTCAAGGCCCCCCTCAAGGATTTGGTCGCCCGACACGAGACGCCGCCGCCCGACTTGACACGCCGCCGCGACTCCTCCCAAGACCCCGCCGCCGACTCCTCCGCAAGATGCCGCGCCGCCCGACGCCTCAACGCCTCGACGCCGGCGATCTCCTCCGTCATACTAGACTTCTCCCCGGTGGTTAGTCATCGCAGCCCCTCCCCTCCCCCCTCCTCTCCATGGCTGCCACATCTCGCACGCCCTCCGTTCGCCTCTTCCTCACTAGTGAACACGCCAAGAACGGCGGTGACATGCTCAATTTCATGCTCCTCTTGAGTTTGAGTGTGAGTTTCAGTGACGGGCATCGGGGCCGGAGCCGGAAGTGAGGCCTCCGGGAAGTCGTCGGGGTAGGGGGCGGGCGGGGGGGCTGAGGCGCGGGCCTCCAGGTAGGAGGCGGAGGGCGTCAGATCTCGCGGGTAGGCTGCGCTGGCGCTGGAGCTGGCGGCGGCCAACCTCCTCTGCAATTTCTGCAAGATCGAAGCATGGAATTGGGTTAGGATTCAATTTGTCTGTCAGTCTGTGATTTGGAAATTGCTACAACTGAAGGAGCAGAGAAAAAGAGGGAGGGACCTGGTCCTTGGGATATAGGATTGTAGGTGCGAGAATGCGACAGCCTATCTTTAGCACACCATCTGCCATAATTTTAGTGGCCAGTGTTGAATCTGCAGCTATGAGCGTATTAACAGAAACAGGCAAAGCCAAATGTTTAGCTGGAAGATGTTCCAGCTGCAGCCAAACATGCCTGCTAAAAATAGCTCCCACTTCTTTGATCAAGATGTAATTTAGGTGCAGGACTAGATCAATGGGTGTTATTTTCCAGTTCACTTGAACTAGAAAATATGTATCTATCTCGAAAGTGTAGATGCTCTGCTCAGTGTATCAGCAGATGCACTGAAGCACTGAACTGTGATGATCAGAGTAATACACTAGTTTTAGTTTCGAAGATTGTTGTTTGTTTGATGATCAATCATATGTAAGCAACCAGATATCGACCGTTGCAGTTCAATTAGCAACGTTGACTCCCACCATTGTTCAGCCATACCATGGATATCTATCTAAACTTGGAGTACACTGACGTCCCTGGCCCTAGCCCCTCTTTTGAGGATAAATTGGCAGATTGTAAACCACCTTTTTCATTGTTGATTGTAATGGCAGTGTGCTGTGACCATGGAGAAAACATACCTATCACTTCCACAGTGTTAGTTTTGATCTGGATATGTTCCCCCTCTGGCATAATCCCACAAGTTAGTACTGGCCCATGTCATTTCACCTAGTCACGGTGATGATAGGTTCAGACCAGAATAGTTGTTAGTTTCGGAGTCAATTAGCCCGTGGAGTACAAGTCAATGATGTATAGCAGATTCAACTGGAGGTCTATGACATTACTATTATGTTACACGTGGTGAGTGCCATGACCAAATATGACATGGAACTGCCAAAAAATGCTTACTAATAGCTTTTGATTTCTGTTTACTACTGTCT
Source organism: Triticum urartu (assembly GCF_056163025.1). Lineage (NCBI taxonomy): Eukaryota > Viridiplantae > Streptophyta > Magnoliopsida > Poales > Poaceae > Triticum > Triticum urartu. Next base: position 354,034,443 of record NC_141876.1, on the reverse strand, counting down.
GATGTCGATATGTTCTTATTTTGACAGCCAACAGCCTGGGTTCTTGTTGGGATGGCGGGTTGCCTCCATCTTGGGATCCAATCGTCAGTTTTATGTTGTAGGCTGACTCAACTTGTACGTCTCCCATCTAGGTTGGGCAGTGATCCTTTCTGAACGGGGCCTTTTCAGTGTTTCATTAGCCTGCCAATTCTACATAAATATCCTTTGTCCTGACAAAAGGTTGTTCCCGAAAAAAGATTTACAATTCCTGCCATAGTATTCATTTTGTTCAGCTATTTGCTGTAATCTTTTTTTCTAAAGGCACTCTAATGTTCATATCTTTTGTTTCATCGGGTTCTCATGCACCAAAAGAAGCAACAAAAGATGGATACATTTCTCTCAAGCACTCTGGATGAATGAATTTCTCTCAGGTTGTCGATGCTAGATGACCATGACACCAAAAGAACATTTGTATGCATTATCTTCGTTGCAAAATGATATTGTGGTTGTGATGAACTGTTTGCTGCGAAAGATTATGTTGTTATGATAAATTATGAATGCTGGGATTTGGGTTTCAAAGACATTTTGTTATGATAAATTATGTAGTTGCTGTGATGAGATATTGATTTCATCTTGTGAAAGCAGCAGCACGGCCTATGAGCTTGGTGATAAACATGATGCTTCAAATTATGTTGTTATGATAAAGAGGTGGTGCTGCTGCTTGAAGTCATTTTTATCAATTCTGCAGCAAGGATATAAAGGGAGTTAGTTACATCATAAAGATTGGATTTTTAAATGTTCTACACCATGTTATGTCAACATGACAAACCCTTCCTACCAAATAGAAATTTTAAACAAAGAGGATTGTGAAAGGAAGGGTTTTGAGGATTCAAGGGGTTTCGAGGGGATTGGGTGGAAGAGGGGGATTCACCAAATCCCCTGAAATCCCCCCCTTCCAAAACCTCTACAATCCCTTCCTATCAAACAAGGCTTAAGGGGCATGGGCCCTCCAGCATGCCAGCGGCAATTCTGCGTGTGGCCTAGGCTGCTGGTGAGAGGCAGGTCGGGCCGATATACGAGTGCCGACTCTATGAAGGTCGCGGTCCATGGGATTAGGCCCACGGAGCACATTCCTGGGGAAACGTTCTTCCCGCAGAGTGGCATCCTTTCAGGCATTCCGTGGAGGAGAAACACGATCTTCAGGGTGGCTCTCCTTGAAGTGTCCTTGCCAACAAGGCCACTGCCCGCAGTGCACAGCAAGGTTCGTGGGACCTTGGTGTTCACGGTACTGACATCGAGCACATGCCCATGAGGTAGAAACAACCTTTTGCCTGGCTCGCGCGAGCAAAACAGCACTCCGAACACACCCGACCCTCACAAACCCGGCTGGCATGAACCAAACAACCCATCAGAAGACGCCTGTCGCAAGCGGGCCAGCTCAGCTCGAGGCCGGGACATCGCCTGGCAGAGCTGGCCCCAGCATATATCATGTGCGTCGCTCGACCCGGGCTCAAGTGGACGGCCCGTGACGGATGGATTGGACGGTACGCCCGAGACCACCGTCATTGAGCCCGAACAATGGCTTGCCGCGGGATCTCTCGATGGCATTCCGAACAAACCGATCTACCTGGCAGCTCGGGCCCAAGCGGCCCGACTGGACCGCGTGGTGCGCTCTTGGCCACTGTCATTGGCCACGGCCGCACCGGCCAGCCCTCGTGGCACGCCATCCGATAACGGATGGTGTGGGCGCCACACGCGAGTCGTCGGTGCAACTGCAACGCACAGGGCGTCTAGAGCAACCGGACTAGCCAAGTGTGAGGCGAGGATACCTCCAGGCATGTCCAGGCACATCTTCGCGCACGATGCCTCAGCCACGTGCACGGCCGCCTCGGCCCAATGACGATGGCCCTAGGCGAGCTGGACGGTACACCTATCATAGACCATCCAGCCGGGTTGCCCGGGCAGATCGGACGGCTTGCATCGGCCCGAGAGGCTCCTACGGCACGCCACCGCGCAACAAGCTCTTGCGACATGCCACCGTGCAATGGACATCCAGGAGCCTCTCTTCATGCGTAAGGCTGGTACTCCACCATCCTTTATAGGAGTAAAAATTATATATATATATATATATATGTATATATTGTTTATATTCATGGGGCGTGCTACTACGCCCGCTGATCTGTTTAATAGATCAGCCAGGTCGCGAGCCGTTAGATTTGCCACATCAAGCGGTCAAGTGCATCCCATCATTGCAACACAGGTCTTGTTGCAGAATTATTTCTACAACATGTCTTGTTGCAGAATTATTTTTGCAACATAGGTCTTGTTGCAAAAAAAATTACAACAGTTGTTTTGTTGCATTTTTTGCAACCGAGTTTTTGTTGCAAATGTTTTCTGCAATCAAGGTCTTGTTGCAAAAAAAAAATTGTAAGAGAAGTTTTGTTGCAAAACATAGACCCGTCGTAAACCATTGCAACATTACACATGTTTCAAAAACATCCATTGCAACATTACACATGTTTCAGAAACATAGCTCTTGTTACAAAAGCGCGTTCGAGTGCGGGCTCTCACTTGGACATGTGTAACACAGGGGAGGTGGCAGACGCGCCGCTGCGATCCGCCGGGTGATGGTAAGAGTTTCCCTATATTCATCCATTTTATGACTGGAATTGCATCAGCGTATGTTATATAAACAACACAGAACACGACAACTTGCAGGCATAGTTCAGATTGGCACTTTGTCACCGGCCAAATAAATTGAGAAGACTTTGGTATCAGATGTCCTAGCTTCCTGGCCAGATTAAACTGGAACATTGCAAGTACCACAAGTTCAAAATTACAACTGGAATTGATGAGAAATGATCATATAGGTTCAACTGTAAAAAAAAAAGTGTTACAATGGGAGTGGATGTCCTGAAATGCTTGAGATCTAAGCTTCCACCCAAATGAATCCAACATCAAATGCACCTGCTTATAAGAACAGAAAAAGGAGAACCTAATGTACACAAGTAATTACTTGAGTTCCTTCCCCAGTCTATACAATGATATTCCACGAGAAAAAAGTGCACCAAAATAAGTCATGAAGCGACAAATTAATTTATCATCACACGCCTTGTTTGCCAAACATTGTGCGCGGAGTGGACACTCGTTTTCTCTAAAAGTACCACTTATCGGCAACTTACCGAGCACGGGCAGTGGACGGTTGTTTTGATGAGCGGCTGGACTTGTGTTTCCACTTTTGGTTCCCAACTGCGGAAGAATTGACCAATGGTCCAGACCAAGTAGGCACGGAGCTTTTCTCATGAGAAAACACAGTGCTGAAGGAAGTTGGGTCTGGGGGTTCATACAGTGGGTCCATTTGATTTGAAGAACCCAAAGGGAAACCAACTGCACCATCCTGATGCGGGGGAGGAAACTTTTCACTCTTGCTTTTCGCATTTGCATGACTTACTATCCTCCTTTTCTGTAAGAAGAATAGACACGAGTTAGCAGCATTACAAGAGCACGGTACCCCCCAATGAGAGAATTCCTTATTTGGCCTTTTCTTAAAATCTGCTTCCCCTTTTGGCCCTGGTAAAAAAAAATATCCTCTTTTTGACATCCAAACTTCATTTTGTTCCCTCAATGACATTTTCGTTAGTTTTGGCCACTAACACCGTCAAGTGCAACCTAAAGAGTCTTTTTTACCCCTGCTTTAGCTTACTGATAAAAAGGAAGAAAGCGCTATGACCGAACTTCTGTCCCGGTTCCCCACCCCGAGTCAATGCTGTTGCTGGAGTTGGCAGAGCAGAGGGTGAGGGATCCTCGGCTTTGGTGTTGGTTTTAGATCGATAGAATAAATCCCCGAGAAGCTGGTATGCATACGTGCAAAGTTAGCCTTAAACAAACACACAGACAGGTTGACTGATTCTTGTAAGCAGAGCTTGATTAATTTCCTAGCAACGTAGCAGTAGCACATGCACTTACGCGTACAAGTGAACGCCTGGGGTTGCACGCGCGTACGCGTACAACTGTCTCTTGATGAAATCGCACGGCTTTCTCGGCGGAAACTCTCGTACGTAAATTCGATGACAGAAAAATAGATCGGAGAAACTACTTTAGCGATGCGTACAACTTGCTATATGAGAGAGGAGGTAGAGGTAGTAGTTGCAAGGACTGGACGACCAGCGGCGACGACTGCCTCAGTCCGGTGAGCGCCTAGCCGGCGCCTACGGCTGTGCGCGTGGCTGGCTGCTGTCGTTCTCAACTACCGGGCTGTGTGTGTGGTGTCCGCCTGTCCGGCTGCTCGTGATCAGCACTAAGCGTTCTCTTCGTCCATGTCTGCCTGCCGTGTGCTGGTGTATAGCTGCCGGTGCGGGCGGTGTACTAGTATACTTGTTTGGATACTATGCGTACTGTACTAGTTTTAAACGTGTTAGCTAGAAGAGTTAGTAGTATGTGTAATATACTTTGGAACGTGATAAACTAACCAATGTTGTAAAGATGATATAGATATGATAATACAAGTTCTGCAGATGATTTCTATGGCTTTTGTACGCACAGATCAGTTTAGCTAAGGAAAAAAATATTGAAACATATATATGCAAAATATCTGTGGACATCTTTAAAAAATTGGTGAACTGATTTCTTTTTTACTTAGATATCCGGGATAGTCACATAGTGCAGTAGGGGCAAAATGGTCTTTGTACGTCACACTTAACACCGTGAGTGGCAAAAATAGACGGAAATGTCACTGAGGGAACAAAATGAAGTTTAAGTGTCAAAAAGGGAAGAAATTTTTGTTTTGGGCCAAAAAGACAAGCAAATTTTAAGGAAGGGCCAAATAAGGAATTCTCTCCATTCCCAGTAAGAGGTTCATCATGAAAACTACAGCTCATATACTTAGGACGAGGGAATAAAATTGGCTTATTGCTCATGTGAAGAACTGGGACCAAACGAGTGATGCCACCACCTCAGCTCAGTAGGCAACTCAGACCTAACTTAGACAACTAAGTTCCAAAGAAAACTAGCTCATAGAAACAAATATAAAATAATTCGGAGTTAGTGAGGAAGCAAGTTCATTGAACATACATCAATATTTACTTGAAGCTCGGCATTTGCCTCTGGAGCTGGAGCTCCCCTAGGCCGGTCACGTGTCCTTGCCTTGCTAGTTCCATCACCATTAGGTCTACCGCCAGCAGCTCTTGAACTGTTGATCATGCCATGAATAAGTAAGGCAGCATTCAAGCGCTCAACTCATATGAGACCATGAACAGGGAACGTAGCTTCAAGGAAATTTGGTTATTTGCATAAAGGGGGGATTTGATGACTCAAGACTTCATAGAATTTGATTGGGAATGCGATATTAATTGGCTTTTGACCCAACAATGAAGTCTACATAGCATATCCACATAAATCTGGAAGCTTGGCATAACAAATAATACGTACTAATTTAAGAACAAATAGGAGTATGCTCTTAAATTTTTAACCTTTATTAGTAATTGTAGTGCAACAATCTACTGGGTAAGAACTACTCCCTCTGTCTCAAAATGTAAGACATTTTTTGACACGTCTTACATTTTAAGACAGAGGGAGTATTTTTTACTCCTACATTTTATTTTGCCACCAGGGCCGGCCATAGACCAGGCAAACAAGGCTACCAGGGGAATGAGGGACCCACATACTAAGCTATAATAGTAACCAGAATACTAACTTCCAATACGCCCAAGAGCCAAGAGACTATTGAACTATTCAGACGTACATGCAATACATAATACCTATGAATCGAAGTTTGTTCCTTCAACAGTTCACTAAGCACTAATATAGTAATAAACGGAGTTTGCCAGCAGAGAAAATATTCTATTTTATCAAGCAAATGATCCTGTACTAGCATCATGAACTAAGAACTTTATATATGCAAAAATATGTTGAAAGGCCAAAGCATATGGCATATGAACACCACCGACAAAGAGATGCCAAGGGACAAAGCATAACACAAAAAAATAACATAGCTAACAAAATGAGTGCCAAGGTGACAAACCGTCTGGCTTCTTCATCTCTTTGCTTTGCATCCATTTCTTTGCTTGGGGCATATTTTGGGAGACTCGATGGTTTGCATGCATAAGGTTCAGTGGTAAAGAACTGTGTGAACAGCAATTAAGAATTGTTTAGTAAAATAGTCCTATATAATCAACACATATGGTTAACACATTCTCCAATTTTATATATTATTCGAAAATCAAAAATACGAAACTGAAGGCAAAATTGAGACTTTGATCATCCACAGATATACAAGTAGAATCTCCAGAATGGCTGCACTAACCTAGATTACAACGGTGGTCATATCTGGTGGGACAGGAAGGTTCTTCAATGCTCTTTCAAAAGTTGACTAATTTACAGCCACACATCAATGTGACACCAACAGTGAAGCTTTGAGAGTGCAATCTGGGATTTTAGACAATATGGACTATGGACGCACAAAACAAATGGTCAATGTGTTCGGTTGTGATAAGACCCATGGTCCAAATGAGACTATCATGCTACTAACCATGTGAGTGTTCGTCAGGTTCCAGAATAAACTGGTTATTTCAGTATGAATAGAATGTCAATTATTCACATGGGCTAAAAGTGCAATCTGCTTGTCCGGTTGTCATCTCAAACCTAAATCTACACCAACAGCTACCGACTAAAAAAATATACTCTAACGGAAATATTATGTTTTCAACTACTCCCTCCGTTCTGTAATATAAGAGCGTTTTTTACACTAGTGTAGTGTCAAAAATGTTCTTATATTATGGGACAGAGGGAGTAGTTTACAACAGGAACATTTAGCTATTGTTAGCATGCATACATAATTCTGTATGGCATTCAGGTTGCCTAAATCAATAAATATTGCGTTTATAAAAAGACAATGACTTCAAAATAAATATAGAATTTTAAGTTACTAGGACAGGATAGTAAGAGTTCATAGCTAGCTTACATCACTTCTTAATGCAGAGGACGCTGTCAAACGATCAGCTGGATCAATTGCAAGTAGTGTTTCAATCAACCGCAGTGCGGATTGTGGAAAATCTTTGAATGTATCCATTATTCGTCTTTTGTATGGCTGCTGAGGCTTAAATATCGTTGCATGAGGCAACTTCGACTTTTTCCAATATTCTTCTGTGGGGGAGCCACACAGCTTAAAAATTTTGTGCAGCTGTTCCACCTGAAAGTGGCAGGCATGGTTAACAAAATGATACATGGGAAGATAAAAGCAGTACCTGTTCACTGGATTGGTCAGTCTGAAGTCGGAACAGCTGTGTATAAATAGTGTGAGATCATGCTAAACTAAGCTGACACATGAATGCTTAAACACACAAAACATGCAGCAAGAAAGAAGATTTCAAGGCAGATCAATGTGTCTCTGGCCACATCACGTGTTCACTGATTTCACCAATGTCTACGCTGATGTAGTGACATGACTTGGTTACATAGGAATTATATGCCACAAACAAGATATAGAGGCATTTCAAGGAGTTGGGTATATTATTGCTAACCTCAGTTCGGCCTGGCATAATAGGCCTCCCAGCCAACAACTCGGCGAGTATACACCCCGCGCTCCATAGGTCCACGCCCACCCCATAATCGGTCGCGCCCAAAAGCAACTCTGGTGGGCGGTACCATAGTGTCACAACCCTGCTTGTCATCGGTTGCTTATGACTCGGATCAAAGAATGACGCCAGACCAAAATCTGCAATCTTCAACATGCCATTGTTATCCAAAAGCAGATTCGACCCCTTAATATCACGGTGCAGCACCCCGCGGTCATGGCAGTGCTCCAGCCCCGACAACAGCTGGTTCATATAGCACTTAACCTGCAGGTGAGCAAGACACGTCGATTAGGCTCACATTTCATTGCACGGTGTCACAGGGGCACCAGAGGCAGCAGCATTGGGATCTTGGAGACCTGTGGCTCGGTGAACTTAATATCCGGGCTGGCGACCAGCCCGGCGAGGTCGTGCTCCATGTACTCGAAGACGAGGTAGAGGCTGCAGGACATGCGAGAGGTGACGAGGCCATCGATCTTGATGACGCTGGGGTGGTCGAGGCGGCGGAGGATGAGGATCTCGCGGGCCATGAAGCGAACGCTCTCGGGCTCGAGGTTGTCGAAGCGCACCTTCTTGAGCGCCACGATCTTGCCGCTCACGGTATCCCGCGCCTTGTACACATTGCTGTACGTGCCCTGCCCGATCTGCCCCCAAAAGGCACAAGCTTTCTTCATACCCAATGGCGGCTGCTAAATGCAAAAGGAACCGGGCCTGGGGAAGGGGCGCGCGTACCTTGTCGATCTTCTCGAAAGAGTCGGCGCGACGCGGGGTCCAGCCGTCGATGGCCTCGCCCGCGACGGCGGAGAGCCAGGCGGGCCAGCCGGCGGCGACCTGCTCCCCGCGTGCCCTGTTGCCAAAGCTGCCGCCGAGGCGGGCCTCGGCCACCGAGCGCGACGACCGGGACCGCCTCTCCTTCCTGGCGGGCTTATCGGTCGGGGCCGGGACTGGGGCAGGCTGGTCGCCCTTGTCGCCCTCTTGCGGCGGCGCCTGCTCGGGCTTCGGCTCGGGAGGCGGGCGGTCGGGAGTAGGAACGGCGGAGGGGCGGCCGTGGACGCAGCCCATGGGGGTCGGTCACCGACGGCGGCGGCGGCGGCAGCGGCAGCGCATGGGCCGAGTGGAGTGGGCGGCGCGAGTGAGTGAGGTAGGGAGGGGGGCGAGCGACGCTGGAGGTTGGACTGTGGAGAAGGGTTTGACTCACTCCGAATCTCCGATGCTGATGGCTGCCTTCCATACAAATTTAACAATTTTGACTCGTGGACGCAATCAATTCACAAAATAAACTGCTTCTAAAATTATTTCACTCAGCTGACCTTTTTGAGTGGCGTCCGACACGCATGCGCCATACCCTATGGTGCAGCGCCTAGCTTTGGGGCGTTGCACCTCTGTCCAGCGTGACAGCCACTGGGCCCGCACCCAGTAGTGCAGCGCCTCAGAGCTAGGTGCCATACATAATGTGCAGCGCCTAACCCTAGGTGTTGCACTCTGACTTAGAGGCAGCCGCCCGCTTTCCCTCCCCCACTCCATCCCACCTCATTCATTCGTTCAGTTAGAAATTACAGAAGCAGCGGCGTCGGCGGCTTCCTTCTCTCCCTCTCTCAATCCCCTCTTCCAAAATCCTTCAGATCTAACGATTTGGTTCATGGATTTCTTCACCAATCCATCCTAGAAGGTATTCTCCTCCAATCCCCTTCTTTCTATCCATAAAATGTATGCTATTTTGAAGATTTGGGAAACTCTTGGTTGATTAGATTAGAATCTTGCATGCATTAGATACCTAATTGTAGATGATTTTTATTATTTTGCAACCCTATTTTAGTTTAGTTTATTGAAAAGATATGCTTTGCATACATAGGTTGACATGTTATTTCTATGGAAAAGATATTTGTATTGAATCTTGCATAAGTAGGCATAGTTTAGTTTATTTATATTGAAATTATATTCGTATTGATAAGAATGTTTTGGATACATATACTTTGAATCTTGCATATAGTAGGCCTACTTTAGTTTATTTGTATTGAAAAGATAATCGTGTTGACAAGAATGCTTTGTTTGAAATTGTTAGGATAGTTTGGCTTCTCGATGATCACTGAGACCATCAACACCGGTCGTACGCTATGTCGGTGTAACAGCGGATAATAATGAAAGTGGCCGGTATTATGAATTTCGTGTTTATTTCAAACACAAATGCCTCATGTGTAATTTTCTGATTTGCTTGTTTGTAGGAGCTTCAACCTCTAAAGATTCGGTCTCACGGGGTCAACCATGGGGGGTGCGCTATGATGAGCGATACACACCGTATGTAAGGGCGACAAGACTCCTCCCTTTCATTCACTTGGTCAGCCGGTCGACGCCACCCCTCAATGCTGTAACAATCACCGCGCTTGCTGGTCGTTGGAGGCCGGAGACATGCAGTTTCCATCTTCGGACCGGGGAGATGCCCGTGACGCTTCGGGATATTGCTATGATCGCCGGTTGTCGGATGTGGGGTTCCGGCAAACCCTTAAGGTTCAAACACTGGGGTGCGCGCGAAGTCTTTCCTTCCTACCGATCTACGCCCTAACTCGCTAAGATCTCGCGGACGAACTCGACGAACTCGCAACACAGAAAGACACAAGGTTTATACTGGTTCGGGCCACCGTTGTGGTGTAATACCCTACTCCAGTGTGGTGGTGGTGGATTGCCTCTAGGGCTGATGATGAACAGTACAAGGGAAGAACAACCTCCTGAGGTTGAGGTGTTCTTGTGAGTAGGCTCTCGATCGGGTTGGATCAAGTTAAGATGAGATGCCCCTACTATGGTGGCTAGCTCTACTTATATAGGCCCTGGTCCTCTTCCCAAATATTGAGCGGGAAGGGAGCCAACAACGGCGGGCCAATTTGGAGGGGGACAGCTAGTACAAGCTATCCTGACAAAAGTGGTCTTTTCCTGCGAAAAGTTCTGGTGGTGACGCTGTCTTAGGCTCCACGATGACCTCCGTCTTGCCGTCCTCCTGGTCTTGGTCTCGTTGCACCGATATAGCAACCTTTGCCTGATGCCTCGGTACTCTTCGCCTGCGCTGGCCTCCTTAGCACCAAAGAGGAAACAAGGACGCTGCGCGCGCTGGCGCCCGCCTGGTGTCGTGCGTCATGGCTCACGTCACGAGGGCCTCGTGAGGTTTGCCCCGCCTTAATATCTCCGCTCCTCGTGAGCCTGCCTGGCTAGGATACTCCAGAGGAGGTCTTGCGTCGTCCGCCTCGCGAGGCTTGGACCCTCGCGAGGGTCTTAGATGCTTTGTTGGTGAAGATGGGCCGTACGGCCTGCTGGCTTAGCCACGCCGTGGGCCACAGACAGGCAAGTCTGGGGACCCCCGTTCCCAGAATGCCGACACCGGTCTTTCTATCGAGGAGAATCCTCTATGTATGAGCACCGATTCTGATGGGTGGCGCGAGCAGATGCATGCCTTTATCGGTATGGTTCCTCCGGAGCCTCGGAAACCAGAAGCAGAAGACAAGAAGAAGGAAAGAGTCGCAGCCGGTGCTCCTTTCACCTAGATTGCATGGAACTTTGGTACTTGCCCCGAGGATGCTAATGAGGACGAGGTCAAGACATACGCTCGTGTCTACATGTGGTACGTTATATTCAGGACTATGTTTGCTGATGGCACAGGCAAGAATGCTCCATGGATGTGGCTAAAGGCGTTGACCGTCTTCGATAGCAAATGGAGTTGGGGTTCGACGACACTGGCTTACTTGTATAGACAGGTAGAAAGTGTTGGGGAACGCAGTAATTTCAAAAAAAATTCCTACGCACACACAAGATCATGGTGATGCATAGCAACGAGAGGGGAGAGTATCGTCTACGTACCCTCGTAGACCGTAAGCGGAAGTGTTATGACAACGTGGTTGATGTAGTCGTACGTCTTCACGATCGACCGATCTAGCACCGAAGGTACGACACCTCTGCGATCTGCACACGTTCGGCTCGATGACGTCCCGCGAACTCACGATCCAGTAGAGCTTCGAAGGAGAGTTTCTTTAGTTCGACGGCGTGATGACGGTGATGATGTTGCTACCGGAACAGGGCTTCGCCTAAACACCGCTACGATATAACCGAGGTGGATTATGATGGAGGGGGCACCGCACACGGCTAAAAGATTAATAATCAACTTGTGTGTCTATGAGGTGCTCCCTCCCCCGTATATAAAGGAGTGGAGGAGGGGAAGGGTCGGCCCTCTCTATGGCGTGCCCTAGGGGAGTCATACTCCCTCCGGGAGTAGGATTCCCCCCCTCCAAGTAGGAGTAGGAGAGGAAGGAAGGAGGAGAGAGGGAGGAAGGAAAGGGGGGCCGGCCCCTTCCCAATTCGGATTGGGCTTGGGGGTGCGCCTTCCTCTTTTCCCTTCCCTCTCCTCTATTCCATTAAGGCCCAATAAGGCCCATATACTCCCCGAGGGTTCCGGTAACCTTCCGGTACTCTGGAAAAATGCACGAACCATTCGGAACCATTCCGATGTCTAAATATAGGCTTCCAATATATCGATCTTTATGTCTCGACCATTCCAAGACTCCTCGTCATGCTCGTGATCAAATTCGGGACTCCGAACTATCTTCGGTACATCAAAACACATAAACTCATAATACCGATCGTCACCGAACATTAAGCGTGCGGACCCTACGGGTTCGAGAACTATGTAGACATGACCGAGACATGTCTCCGGTCAATAACCAATAGCAGAACCTGAATGCTCATATTGGCTCCTACTGTTCGACGAGATTTTGTGCATTGTTATTGATGAGCTTTCATGCAGGTTACACGTACAAAGAGAAGTTTTGATGCAAAGGCAAAATACCATTGCATGGCACATGCAGACACTTTTTCATACATGCTATGCACGCATGAAATCATGATGCAACTTTTGTATTTTAGTCTAGACATATATAGCTAGCTTAGAATACATATATACACACACACACTTATGTACTTACATATTTGAAAACCGGCAAGCTCGCGTTACATATCCGAATACCCGTTCGTATGCATACATCGGAACTAGGCCTAGGGCAACTGGGCCCATAGCCCCAGGCGTGGCCCATCTAGTAGGCTACCCAGCAGGAATTTTCTCATATATTAGTATACTTGTAGAGGCCCAGCCCCAGGCCTCAGCCCACCAGTTTGGACGATCGCTTCAAAAATTGCTAGCGCCCAGATTGCTCCAAAGAATCGCCAGCAGCCACGATGCAAGATCGCTCCGATCCTCAAGCTTCGTCTCGGTAGATTGACCGAAAAGTCTCATGCTGCGCCGTCAACTCTCTCCACTGCTTGACTCCAGCAGACGATCGCCCAGGCGGCCGGCGCTCAGAACAACGGATCTATCGCGTCGTTTGAATAAAGCACTCTCCATGCCTCATCTTCTGTGATCCACACCGGATTGAAAAGGTAATGCTAAATACCTAGGTATGTCGAATCATCTAATATTTCTCCCTAGTTCCTTTTTATCAGCTGAAATCAATGAATTGGTGATGTTAAATTGTATTGCTTTAGTCAATTTTATTCCATCGTTCTTTATTAACAGGGGGAAATAGAAATCCAAGATGAAGAGGACTTGGAGAGTTTTTCGTGATCATGGTATAATATTTCTTGCTTCCCAAAATTTCATATGAACAATGACGTGTCTATGTCTAGTTCTTGATTTTAAATACTCAACTTTATGTTTACAGCTCCGGTTCCTATTATTGCTTGTGAAGAAACGACGGCCTCAAATGAGACAAGCCTTCACTAATTTGGTACGACTGTTCGTAATGATGCACTTTGTTATATTGATGAGATATTTATTAAATTGGCTCTTATGGTAATAAGAAATTCATATTCTATTCTTAATCTGAATGTGTGGTGTACTTCTAACACTAGTAAATGTCTACGTGCAATACACGTTAATTTGAAAGTATATTAAGTGCATGCGGATATTACTGGATATTATTTGCGTGTTATTATGTGATTAATACTATATTTGACATAAAATTAACTACACGCTAAACGTGTTGAGCGCTCGACATTGAAGCAGCCTAGGTCGTTGGATTGACCTGATTTGGCGGTCGTGATTTATTAGATCTGCCTCTTTGGGTTTTTTATATCGGTAAGAATGCATTGGCACGTAGAGTATTTGACATTTTATTTTCTTTAGGTTGTGATATTTGGCGTTATTTATAGTGGTTTAGCTTTAGCCCCAGGTTTCGATAAATCCTGGCTCCGTCTCTGATCATATAGGTACATATTTGGGTATCTATGGCTGGCTGGTGAGCGTGCACACACATACTTCTCCGAATGCCCCATATATCCATAGACATATGATGGGCGCACGTGAGCAATCTATGTACATATATTTGACAAGTCATCAAGAATTGGAAACGGATGCAACCGACCACAGGACCACATAAAAAAAGGTACGCGCCAACTAACATGGTATGTATCGGGTTGATCATTTCCTTTTATATGTACAGACTTGGACGTCAAGAGAAACAATAGAAGGAAATATTGAGACAGTGCAAAGGAAATATTGGGACGGTGCAACCCTACCCGTCCAACACCGCAACCTATATAAGCTAGCCAACCAAAGCAGTCACGGGAGGGGAGGAAGAAGAGAAGTGCACCCAAGCACAGGAACGCAGCCGGCCAAACCCACGCAGCGACGCGCCCTTGGAGGCAGCGGACGCAGTGGCGGCGGCACGGGCGCAAAGGGGAGGCACCAGCAGACACATCTGGCCAAACACCCGAGAAGAGCCCGCGGTGGCCGCAACCGGTTGAAGAAGCTAACGCATGTCTTCTTTTTGGTACGTACTTTTTTTTCATGTATCAGGTGACGGGGATGACGGACGACACGACCAGCGGAGAAGGCTGCGGATGATTTGGCGCTCTTCTCGTACCATGCGTTGGTGACCGCAGATGATGTGGCACTCTTCTCGTACGAGATGCAATATGAAAACGGTGAACGGTGCCGCCATACTAGGAGACTACATCGACACCGCCAGGACTGTCGTCTACATCATCAAGCCGGTGCCAGAGGACGAAGGCGTGGAACTCGCCAGGATGGCACCAATCGTCAAGATGGTGCCGCGGAGGATGGCGACACAGAGCTCGCCAAGACGACGCTCGTCATTTTCTTCATCAACCCGGTGTCGCAGAGGATTGTGGCATGGACTTCGCAAGGACGTCGCCCACCATCTACTTCGTCATGCTGGAGCAGGAGGACGGAGGCGTGGAGCTCCCGAGGAGGCCGCCGCCATGTAGCGGGGAATGGCGGCGCGAAGCTCGTCAAGACGACGCCAATGTCAACCTCATCAAGCCAGTGCCATGGAGGATGGAGGCGTGGAGCTCGCGAAGACGCCACCTTCATGCCACGGTTAATGGCGACACAAAGCTCGCTAGGACGATGCCCGCCGTTTTCTTCATCGAGCCGGTGCCATGGTGACACGGAGCCCCGTCGTCTTCTTCATCGAGACGGTGCCAAGAAGGATGAAGGTGTGGAGCTCGCGAGGATGCCGCCACCATGCCGCAGTGGATGGTGGCCTGGAGTTCGCCAAGACGACGTCCATCGCCAACATTATAAAACTGGATCCCGAAGGCATGGAGCTCGCGGGGATGTTGCCGCGTGTCGCGGAGGATGGACGACAGAGGCGTGGAGTCGCGGCACGACACCTCCAATGTCTACCTCGTCGAGACGGAGCCCACGACCCGAAGTCACGAAGACGAGCACACCCTGGTGCTGCCTGCAACATGAAGCTCGCAACACAGAGAAGAAGATGGTGCTACACGGTGTTGTCCGTGACCTGGAGGAGAAGACGGTGTCGCTTGATGCTATTAGCAACCCGGAGCCCAAGATGACAAGGCGCGGCAGTGCGAAGGCGATGCAACTTCACCAAGATCTTACAACGACCCACTGAGGCGGTGCCCTTGTCCTGGCAGACCTCTGTAAACTCGTCATCTAGTCGAGACGAGGCACCACCACATGGCGTTGTCCATGTTCCGGAGCCTTTGAACATGACGCGCGATGGCGAGAAGGCGACGCAACTTCGCCAACATCTTATTGTGGCCCCGTAAGGCGGCGCCCTTGTCTTGGAGGACCTCCATAAACTTGTCGTCTAGTCGAGACGAGGCACCACCACATGGTGTTGTCCATGTTCCGGAGCCCTTGAACACGACGCGTGATGGCGGGAAGGTGACGCAACTTCACCAACATCTTATTGTGGCCCCGTGAGGCGGCACCCTTGTCTTGGCGGACCATCGTAAACTCGACGTCCAGCCAAGACGAGGTGCCAACCACACCGGCATTGCCGATACGAGCGTGCGTTAGTTTTACACCAATGCTGGTCTCCATAAAAGAATAATCCCGCGAGGCAACCCCTTGCATACCCCGACGAAGCCGCTACATCGTCAAGAAGTCCGAGCCAAGCAGGCCCCATGCAACTTCAACACCGACTACATCAACGCTGTCAAGACCGACGAGGCGCGACAGCGAGGGCGGGCATGGCTAGCACAAAGCCATGTTTTGAGCGACACGTGTACCGATGAGGACACGGGCTTTGCCGCCGCCCGCACCATACACTCACACCATCATCATCATGCACGGAGAACGCGAAGCGAAGATGACGAAGACGATCACACGGCTTAATCGGAGGTATCTCGCGAAGCAACCCGCGTGAGTAATTAACCGGGAGCGTTCCGAGGCCCCGGGAACCAGAGACCGCAATCGCTATAGTCAGGCAGGCCGCGCTAGTAGGCCCGAAGCACATATCGGGAATTGTATTTGTTATCCTTGTGATTAATAAAATATTGTTCCCATCTCTTTGTTTTCATTGTGTACCACGGTACACTGGCACGCCCGCATTCTTTTCCCTGGCGCATGAGAGAAATCCACACTCCTTCTCTTCCCTTCTCCGGGGGTGCAATAAGATTTTTCTCGTGTCAAACACCTACATATTCTACGAAGATCTTTATCGGTCAAACCGCATAACGGTATACGTTTTTCCCTCTGTCATCGGTATGTTACTTGCCCGAGATTCGATCGTCGGTATCTCAATACCTAGTTCAATCTCGTTACCGGCAAGTCTCTTTACTCGTTCCGTAATGCTACATCACGTAACTAACTCATTAGCCACATTGCTTGCAAGGCTTATTGTGATGTACATTACCGAGAGGGCCCATATATACCTCTCCGACAATCGGAGTGACAAATCCTAATCTTGATCCATGCCAACTCAACAAACACCATCGGAGACACGTGTAGAGCACCTTTATAATCACTGCTACCTCTTGAGCACCGCGTTGATTTTCCCTTGAAGAGGAAAGGGTGATGCAGTAAAGCAGCGTACGTATTTCCCTCAGTTTTTGAGAACCAAGGTATCAATCCAGTAGGAGACCATGCGCGAGTCACCTCGTACCTACACAAACAAATAAGAACCTCGCAACCAACGCGATAAAGGGGTTGTCAATCCCTTCACGGCCACTTGCAAGAGTGAGATCTGATAGAGATAATAATAATAAGATAAATTTTTTTTGGTATTTTTATGATATAGATTGAAAGTAAAGATTGCAAAATAAAATAGATTGGAAACTTGTATGATGGAGAATAGACCGGGGGGCCATAGGTTTCACTAGTGGCTTCTCTCAAGATAGCATAAGTATTACAGTGGATGAACAAATTACTGCGAGCAATTGATAGAAAAGCGAATAATTATGAGAATATCTAGGTATGATCATGTATATAAGCATCACGTCTGTGACAAGTAGACCGACTCCTGCCTGCATCTACTACTATTACTCCACACATCGACCGCTATCCAGCATGCATCTAAAGTATTAAGTCCATAAGAACAGAGTAACACCTTAAGCAAGATGACCTGATGTAGAGGGATAAACTCATGCAATATGATGTAAACCCCATCTTTTTATCCTCGATGGCAACAATACGTGTCGTTTCCCTTTCTATCACTGGGATCAAGCACCGCAAGATTGAACCCAAAGCTAAGCACTTCTCCCATTGCAAGAAAGATCAATCTAGTAGGCCAAACCAAACTGATAATTAGAAGAGACTTGCAAAGATAAACCAATCATACATAAAAGAATTCAGAGAAGATTCAACTATTGTTCATAGATAAACTTGATCATAAACCTACAATTCATCGGATCTCGACAAACACACCGCAAAAGAAGATTACATCGAATAGATCTCCAAGAGAAACGAGGAGAACTTTGTATTGAGATCCAAAGAGAGATAAGAAGCCATCTAGCTACTAGCTATGGACCCGAAGGTCTTAAGTAAACTACTCACACATCATCGGAGGGGCCATGGAGTTGATGTAGAGGCCCTCCGTGATCAATGCCCCCTCCGGCGGAGCTCCGAAAAAGGCCCCAAGATGGGATCTCTTGGGTACAGAAGGTTGCGGCGGTGGAAATAGGGTTTCATGGTGCTCCTGGATGTTTGCGGGGTATATGGATATATATAGGAGGAAGAAGTAGGTCGGTGAAGCAACGAGGGGCCCACAAGGATGGAGGGCGCGCCCTGGGGGGTAGGCGCGCCCCCTGCCTCGT
Organism: Triticum urartu; assembly: GCF_056163025.1. NCBI lineage: Eukaryota > Viridiplantae > Streptophyta > Magnoliopsida > Poales > Poaceae > Triticum > Triticum urartu. The sequence goes on along the minus strand of NC_141876.1, from coordinate 354,016,336 downwards.
GGCCTCCTCGATTGTTTCTTGACGTCCACTCCAAGTCTCCTGGATCACGTTTGTTCCAAAAATAACGCTCCCGAAGGTTTCATTACGTTTGGACTCCGTTTGATATTCCTTTTCTGCAAAACACTAAAATAGGCAAAAAAAACAACAATTTGGGTTGGGCCTCTGGTTAATAGGTTAGTCCCAAAAATAATATGAAAGTGTAAATAAAGCCCATTAACATCCAAAACAGATAATATAATAGCATTGAACAATCAAAAATTATAGATACGTTGGAGACGTATCAAACATCCCCGAGCTTAATTCCTGCTCGTCCTCGAGTAGGTAAATGATAAAAACAGAATTTTTGATGTGGAATGCCTCCTAACATATTTCTCAATGTAATTTTTCTTTATTGTGGCATGAATGTTCAGATCCGAAAGATTCAAGACAAAATTTTAATATTGACATAGAAATAATAATACTTCAAGTATACTAACTAAGCAATCATTTCTTCTCAAAATAACATGGGCAAAGAAAGTTATCCCTATAAAATCATATAGTCTGGCTATGCTCTATCTTCATCGCACAAAATATTAAATCATGCACAACCCCGATGACAAACCAAGCAATTGTTTCATACTTTTGATGTTCTCAAACTTTTTCAACTTTCATGCAATATATGAGCGCGAGCCATGGATATAACACTATGGTGGTTGTGAAGAAGATAGTCTCACATCAACTAGGCATATCAACGAGCTATGGAGATGCCCATTAATAGATATCAATGTGAGTGAGTAGGGATTGCCATGCAATGGATGCACTAGAGCTATAAGTGTATGAAAGCTCAACAAAAAAACTAAGTGGGTGTGCATTCAACTTGCTTGCTCACGAAGACCTAGGGCAATTTGAGGAAGCCCATCATTGGAATATACAAGCCAAGTTCTATAATGTAAAATTCCCACTAGTTTATGAAAGTGACAACATAGGAGACTCTCTATCACGAAGATCATGGTGCTACTTTGAAGCACAAGTGTGGAAAAAGGATAGTAACATTGTCCCTTCTATCTTTTTCTCTCATTTTTTATTTGGACCTTCTTTATTTTTACTTTTGGCCTCTTTTTTTTTCTTTTTTCCGTCCGGAGTCTCATCCTGACTTGTGGGGGAAACATAGTCTCCATCATCATTTCCTCACTGGGACAATGCTCTAATAATGATGATCATCACACCTCTTTTACTTACAACTCAATACTTAGAACAAAATATGAATCTATGTGAATGCCTCCGGCAGTGTACCGGGATGTGCAATGAATCAAGAGTGACATGCATGAAAAAAATTATGAACGGTGACTTTGCCACAAATACGATGTCAACTACATGATCATGCAAAGCAATATGACAATGATGAAGCGTGTCATAACAAACAGAACGGTGGAAAGTTACATGGAAATATATCTCGAAATGGCTATGGAAATGCCATAATAGGTAGGTATGGTGGCTATTTTGATAAAGGTATATGGTGGGTTTATGGTATCGGCGAAAGTTGCGCGGTACTAGAGAGGCTAGCAATGGTGGAAGGGTGAGAGTGCGTATAATCCATGGACTCAACATTAGTCATAAAGAACTCACATACTTATTGCAAAAATCTATTAGTTATCGAAAGGAAGTACTACGTGCATGCTCCTAGGGGGATAGATTGGTAGGAAAAGACCATCGCTCATCCCCGACCGCCACTCATAAGGAAGGCAATCAATAAATAAATCATGCTCCGACTTCATCACATAACGGTTCACCATACGTGCATGCTACGGGAATCACAAACTTCAACACAAGTATTTCTCAAATTCACAACTACTCAACTAGCATGACTCTAATATCACCACCTCCATATCTCAAAACAATCATCAAGTATCAAACTTCTCTTAGTATTCAATGCACTTATATGAAAGTTTTTATAATGCCTAAAAGCAAATTGCCATGTTGTTCTAAAGGACTCTCAAAATAATATAAGTGAAGCATGAGAGATCAATTATTTCTATAAAATAGAACCAACGCCGTGCTCTAAAAGATATAAATGAAGCACTAGAGCAAAAACTATATAGCTCAAAAGATATAAGTGAGGCACATAGAGTATTCTAATAAATTCTAATTCATGTGTGTCTCTCTCAAAAGGTTTGTACAGCAAGGATGATTGTGGTAAACTAAAAAGCAAAGACTCAAATCATACAAGACGCTCCAAGCAAAACACATATCATGTGGCGAATAAAAATATAGCTCCAAGTAAAGTTACCGATGAACGAAGACAAAAGAGGGGATGCCTTCCGGGGCATCCCAAAGCTTAGGCTTTTTGGTGTCCTTGGATTTACCTTGGGGTGCCTTGGGCATCCCCAAGCTTAGGCTCTTGCCACTCCTTGTTCCATAATCCATCAAATCTTTACCCAAAACTTGAAAACTTCACAACACAAAACTTAACAGAAAATCTTGCGAGCTCCATTAGCGAAAGAAAACAAAACACCACTTCAAGGTAATATAATTAACTCATTATTTATTTATATTTGTGTTAAACCTACTGTATTCCAACTTCTCTATGGTTTATAAACTCTATTACTAGCCATAGATTCATCAAAATAAGCAAACAACACACGAAAAACAGAATCTATCAAAAACAGAACAGTCTGTAGTAATCTGTAACTAACGCAAACTTATGGAACCCCAAAAATTCTAAAATAAATTGCTGCACGTGAGGAATTTATCTATTAATCATCTTCAAAAATAATTAACTAAATAGCACTCTCCAATAAACAATGGCAGCAATTCTCATGAGCGCTAAAGTTTCTGTTTTTTACAGCAAGATTAAAAAGACTTTCCCCAAGTCTTCCCAACGGTTCTACTTGGCACAAACACTAATTAAACACAAAAAACACAATGAAAACAGAGGCTAGATAAATTATTTATTACTAAACAGGAGCAAAAAGCAAGGAATAAAAATAAAATTTGGTTGCCTCCCAACAAGCGCTATCGTTTAACGCCCCTAGCTAGGCATAAAAGCAAAGATAGATCTAGGTATTGCCATCTTTGGTAGGAAACTCTTCAATAATACACCTATAACTCTTAGGAGTTTCTTTCTTTTTATTAATTATCAAACTCCCAGGCACGAAATCAAGAAAATCATTTGTAGAAAAAGGTTCCTTAAGGATAGTGAGAAAGTTGGGGTGAACACTTATGGATTTGAGGTCCGCACTTCCTCTACTAGAAGTTTCACCCTTATTTTTAGGAACATACATCAATTTGGCAATCTTAGCATTAGAAGGAGTATTTTTCACGGAAGAAAAGGTAGACCCTAGGCTGGTAACAATATCCTCAATTTTATCAATTCTAGTGAAATCTTAATCTATCTTTTCATTAACCATAGGTTCCTTTTCTTTAAAAAATTTAAGAGCAAATCCTACCTTAGATCCGTATTGGGTAATTTGGTTATGGATCTTTCTATCCAAATTTTCAATCAACTCTATGGTGGCAACTTTATTTTCAATAATTTCAAGCTATTGCATCACGTGTTCCAAAGTTAAAATAGTTCCATTAATCAAAAGAGGTGGTGGGCCAAACAAATCTATCATAGCATTATAAGAATCAAAAGTATGGCTACCCAAGAAATTTCCTCTGGTAATGGTATCAAGAATATATCTATTCCAAGGAGTGATGCCTACATAAAAATCGCGAAGAAGAACAAAAGTAGATTGCTTCCTAGTAGATCTATTTTGCGCATTGCAAATTCTGTACCAAGCATCTTTTAGATTTTCTCCCTCCCTTTGTTTAAAATTAAGAACTTCATTCTCGGGAGACAAAGGAGTAGATAAAGGACTAGCCATAACGATGAAGTAAGCGGAAAAGAGGCGAACAGAAAGAGAGGGCGAAAGGAAAAGAGGGCGAATAAAATGGCAAGGGTGAAGTGGGGGAGAGGAAAACGAGAGGCAAATGGCAAATAATGTAATGCGAAGGATAAGAGTTGTGATGGGTACTTGGTATGTCTTGACTTGGCGTAGATCTCCCTGTCAACAGCGCCAAAAATCCTTCTTGCTACCTCTTGAGCACTGTGTTGGTTTTCCCTTGAAGAGGAAATGGTGATGCAGTAAAGCAGCGTAAGTATTTCCCTCAGTTTTTAAGAACCAAGGTATCAATCCAGTAGGAGACCACGCGCGAGTCACCTCGTACCTACACAAACAAATAAGAACCTCGCAACCAACATGATAAAGGGGTTGTCAATCCCTTCACGACCACTTGCAAGAGTGAGATCTGATACAGATAATAATAATAAGATAAATATTTTTGGTATTTTTATGATACAGATTGAAAGTAAAGATTGCAAAATAAAATAGATTGGAAACTTGTATGATGGAGACTAGACCCGGGGGCCATAGGTTTCACTAGTGGCTTCTCTCAAGATAGCATAAGTATTACAGTGGGTGAACAAATTACTGTCGAGCAATTGATAGAAAAGTGAATAATTATGAGAATATCTAGGTATGATCATGTATATAGGCATCACGTCTGTGACAAGTAGACCGACTCCTTCCTGCATCTACTACTATTACTCCACACATCGACCGCTATCCATCATGCATCTAGAGTATTAAGTTCATAAGAACAGAGTAACACCTTAAGCAAGATGACATGATGTAGAGGGATAAACTCATGCAATATGATGTAAAACCTATCTTTTTATCCTCGGTGGCAACAATACAATACGTGTCGTTTCCCTTTCTGTCACTGGGATCGAGCACCGCAAGATTGAACACAAAGCTAAGCACTTCTCCCATTGCAAGAAAGATCAATCTAGTAGGCCAAACCAAACTGATAATTCGAAGAGACTTGCAAAGATAAACCAATCATACATAAAAGAATTCAGAGAAGATTCAAATATTGTTCATAGATAAACTTGATCATAAACCCACAATTCATAGGATCTCGACAAACACACCGCAAAAGAAGATTACATCGAATAGATCTCCAAGAGAATTGAGGAGAACTTTGTATTGAGATCCAAAGAGAGAGGAGAAGCCATCTAGCTACTAGCTATGGACCCGAAGGTCTGAAGTAAACTACTCACACATCATCGGAGGGGCCATGGAGTTGATGTAGAGGCCCTCCGTGATCAATGCCCTCTCCGGCGGAGCTCCGGAAAAGACCCCAAGATGGGATCTCTTGGGTACAGAAGGTTGCGGCGGTGGAAATAGGGTTTCGTGGTGCTCCTGGATGTTTGCGGGGTATATGGATATATATAGGAGGAAGAAGTAGGTTGGTGGAGCAATGAGGGGCCCACGAGGGTGGAGGGCGCGCCCAGGGGGGTAGGCGCGCCCCCTGCCTCGTGGCCTACTCGATTGTTTCTTGACGTCCACTCCAAGTCTCCTGGATCACGTTTGGTCCAAAAATAATGCTCCCGAAGGATTCATTACGTTTGGACTCCGTTTGACATTCCTTTTCCGCGAAACACTAAAATAGGCAAATAAAAACAACAATTTGGGCTGGGCCTCCGGTTAATAGGTTAGTCCCAAAAATAATATGAAAGTGTAAAATAAAGCCCATTAACATCCAAAATAGATAATATAATAGCATGGAACAATCAAAAATTATAGATACGTTGGAGATGTATCAATCACCCAGTTACGTTGTGACGTTTGGTAGCACACAAAGTGTTCCTTCGGTATTCGGGAGTTCCATGATCTCATAGTCATAGGAACATGTATAGTTATGGAGAAAGCAATAGCAACAAACTGAACGATCATCCGATCATCGTGCTAAGCTAACGGATGGGTCAAGTCAATCACATCATTCTCTAATGATGTGATCCCGTTAATCAAATGACAACTCATGGCTATGGTTAGGAAACATAACCATCATTGATTCAACGAGCTAGTCAAGTAGAGGCAAACTAGTGACTCTCTGTTTGTCTATGTAGTCACACATGTACTAAGTTTCCGGTTATTACAATTTTAGCACGAATAATAATCATTTATCATGATACAAGGAAATATAAATAACAACTTTATTATTGCCTCTAGGGCATATTTCCTTTAGTCTCCCACTTGCACTAGAGTCAATAATCTAGATTACATTGTAATGATTCTAACACCCATGGAGTCTTAGTGCTGATCATGTTTTGCTCGTGAGAGAGGCTTAGTCAACGGGTCTGCAACATTCAGATCTGTATGTATCTTGCAAATCTCTATGTCTCCCTCCTTGACTTGATCGCGGATGGAATTGAAGTGTCTCTTGATGTGCTTGGTTCTCTTGTGAAATCTGGATTCCTTTGCCAAGGTAATTGCTCCAGTATTGTCACAAAAGATTTTCATTGGACCCGATGCACTAGGTATGACACCTAGATCGGATATGAACTCCTTCATCCAGACTCCTTCATTTGCTGCTTCCGAAGCAGCTATGTATTCCGCTTCACACGTAGATCCCGCCACGACGCTCTGCTTGGAATTGCACCAACTGACAGCTCCTCCATTTAATAAAAAACACATATCCGGTCTGTGACTTAGAGTCATCCGGATCAGCGTCAAAGCCTGCATCGACGTAACCATTTACGACGAGCTCTTTGTCACCTCCATATACGAGAAACATATCCTCAGTCCTTTTCAGGTATTTCAGGATGTTCTTGATCACTGTCCAGTGATCCACTCCTCGATTACTTTGGTACCTCCCTGCTAAACTTATAGCAACGCACACATCAAGTCTGGTACACAGCATTGCGTACATGATAGAGCTTATGGCTGAAGCATAGGGAACACCTTTCATTCTGTCTCTATCTTCTGCAGTGGTCGGGCATTGAGTCTGACTCAACTTCACACCTTGTAATACAGGCAAGAACCGTTTCTTTTCCTGATCCATTTTGAACTTCTTCAAAACTTTATCAAGGTATGTGCTTTGTGAAAGTCCAATTAAGTGTCTTGGTCTATCTCTATAGATCTTGATGCCCAATATATAAGGAGCTTCAACGAGGTCTTTCATTGAAAAATTCTTATTCAAGTATCCTTTTTATGCTATTCAGAAATTCAGTATAATTTCCGATTAACAATATGTCATCTACATATAATATCAGAAATGCTAGAGAGCTCCCACTCACTTTCTTGTAAATACAGGCTTCTTCAAAAGTCTGTATAAAACCATATGCTTTGATCACACTATCAAAGCGTATGTTCCAACTCCGAGAGGCTTGCGCCAGTCCATAAATGGATCGCTGGAGCTTGCACACTTTGTTAGCACCTTTTGGATCGACAAAACCTTCTGGTTGCATCGTATACAACTCTTCTTTAAGATATCCATTAAGGAATGCAGTTTTGACATCCATTTGCCAAATTTCATAATCATAAATGCGGCAATTGCTAACATGATTCGGACGGACTTAAGCATCGCTACAGGTGAGAAGGTCTCATCGTAGTCAACTCCTTGAACTTGTCGAAAACCTTTCGCAACAAGTCGAGCTTTGTAGACAGTAACATTACCGTCAACATCAGTCTTCTTCTTGAAGATCCATTTATTCTCTATGGCCTGCCGATCATCGGGCAAGTCAACCAAAGTCCATACTTTATTCTCATACATGGATCCCATCTCAGATTTCATGGCTTCAAGCCATTTTGCGGAATCTGGGCTCATCATCGCTTCCTCATAGTTCGTAGGTTCGTCATGGTCAAGTAACATGACTCCCAGAACAGGATTACCGTACCACTCTGGTGCGGATACGAGGTTCGGTAGTAACTTGATCAGAAGTTTCATGATCATCATCATTAGCTTTCTCACTTACTGGTGTAGGAATCACTGGAACTGATTTCAGTGATGAACTACTTTCCAATAAGGGAGAAGGTACAATTACCTTATCAAGTTCTACTTTCCTCCCACTCACTTCTTTCGAGAGAAAACCCTTCTCTAGAAAGGATCCATTCTTAGCAACGAATATCTTGCCTTCGGATCTGTGATAGAAGGTGTACCCAACAGTCTCCTTTGGGTATCCTATGAAGACACATTTCTCCGATTTGGGTTCGAGCTTATCAGGTCGAAGCTTTTTCACATGAGCATCACGGCCCCAAACTTTAAGAAATGACAACTTGGGTTTCTTGCCAAACCACAGTTCATAAGGTGTCATCTCAAAGGATTTAGATGGTGCCCTATTTAACGTGAATGCAGTTGTCTCTAAAGCGTAACCCCAAAACGATAGCGATAAATAAGTGAGAGACATCATAGATCGCACCATATCTAGTAAAGTACGGTTACGACATTCAGACACACCATTACGCTCTGGTGTGCCAGGTGGCGTGAGTTGCGAAATTATTCCGCATTGTTTCAAATGAAGTCCAAACTCATAACTCAAATATTTGCCTCCACGATCAGATCGTAGAACCTTGATTTTCTTGTTACGATGATTTTCCACTTCACTCTGAAATTCTTTGAACTTTTCAAATGTTTCAGACTTATGTTTCATTAAGTAGATATACCCACATCTGCTCAAATCATCTGTGAAGGTGAGAAAATAACGATATTCGCCGCGAGCTTCAATGTTCATTGGACCACACACATCAGTATGTATGATTTCCAATAACTTTGTTGCTCGCTCCATTGTTCCGGAGAACAGAGTTTTAGTCATCTTGCCCATGAGGCATGGTTCGCAAGTACCAAGTGATTCATAATCAAGTGATTCCAGAAGTCCATCAGAATGGAGTTTCTTCATGCGCTTTACACAAATATGACCTAAACGGCAGTGCTACAAATAAGTTGCACTATCATTATCAACTCTGCATCTTTTGGCTTCAATACTATGAACATGTGTATCACTACTATCAAGATTTAGTAAAAATAGACCACTCATCAGGGGTGCATGACCATAAAAGATATTACTCATATAAATAGAACAACCATTATTCTCTGATTTAAATGAATAACCGTCTCGCATCAAACAAGATCCAGATATAATGTTCATGCTCAACGCTGGCACCAAATAACAAATATTTAGGTCTAATACTAATCCCGAAGGTAGATGTAGAGGTAGCGTGCCGACGACGATCACATCAACTTTGGAACCATTTCCCACACGCATCGTCACCTCGTCCTTAGCCAATCTTCGCTTAATCCGTAGCCCTTGTTTCGAGTTGCAAATGTTAGAAACTGAACCAGTATCAAATACGCAGGCACTACTGCGAGCATTAGTAAGGTACACATCAATAACATGTATATCAAATATACCTTTCACTTTGCCATCCTTCTTCTCTGCCAAATAATTGGGGCAGTTCCGCTTCCAGTGACCAGTTCCTTTGCAGTAGAAACACTCAGTCTCAGGCTTAGGTCCAGACTTGGGTTTCTTCACTTGAGCAGCAACTGGCTTGCTGTTCTTATTGAAGTTCCCCTTCTTCCATTTACCCTTTTTCTTGAAACTGGTGGTCTTGTTGACCATCAACACTTGATGCTCCTTCTTGATTTCTACCTCCGCAGCCTTTAGCATTGCGAAGAGCTCGGGAATCGTCTTATCCATCCCGTGCATATTATAGTTCATCACGAAGCTCTTGTAGCTTGGTGGCTGTGACACCCTCGATTCAGTCGTACACTAATCATACACGCAAATGTGTACGATCAGGATCAAGGACTCACAGGAAGATATCACAACACAAATCTAGACACAAATTAAAATAATACAAGCTTTATATTACAAGCCAGGGGCCTCGAAGGCTCGAATACATAAGCTCAAATACACAAGAGTCAGCGGAAGCAACAATATCTGAGTATAGACATAAGTTAAACAATTTTTGCCTTAAGAAGGCTAGCACAAAAGAAACATTGATCAAAAAGGCAAGGCCTCCCGCCTGGGAGCCTCCTAACTACTCCAAGTCGTCAGTGGCCGTCACGTAGTAGTCGGCACCCTCGGGGTAGAAGTATTCATCAGTGGTGTCGTCTGGCTCCTAGGATCCATCATCTGGTCGCAACAAATGGGTATGGGGGAAAAGAGGTAGCAAAGCAGCCGTGAGTACTCATCCAAAGTACTCGCAAGACTTACATCAGATCTAAACTAAGTATGCATCTGTATCAAAGGAAAAAGGGTTGTATCTGTGGACTAAACTGCAGAATGCCATAAGGGAAGGGGAAAGCCTAGCCTATCGAAGACTAGCATCTTCTGGAAACCACCATCTTGCAGCAACAGGAGGGAGTAGAGTAACATAAGGTAAAGTAGCAGTAGAGTTATCAACCTCGGCCAGAGATCCTTTCTCTACTCCCTACGAGAAAGCAATCCCAGAGCCATACTATCCATTTCTCATCACCATCCATTTCTCATCACAATCCATTTCTCATCACAAGTATCTAGTTCTAGTTGTATCGATCGGGATACAACTCCAAGTGTCCATTACCGTAGGACAGGCTATCGATAGATGTTTTCTTCCCTGCAGGGGTGCACCAACTTACCCACCACGCTCGATTAACTCCGGCCGGACACACTTTCCTGGGTCATGCCCGGCCTCGGCCAAACAATACGCCGCAACCCGACCTAGGCTTAATAGAGAGGCCAGCACGTCGGACTAAACCTATGCCCCCAGGGGTCATGGGCCATCTCCCTAGGAACTCCTGCACGTTGCATGGGCGGACGGTGAGCAGACCTAGCTACCTCCTTCAGCAAGGCAGGAGCTTACGCAGTCCAACCCGGCGCGCGCCTGTGACGCCCCCGATTTAATCGTACACTAATCATACACGCAAACGTGTACGATCAAGATCAGGGACTCACGGGAAGATATCACAACACAACTCTACAAATAAAATAAGTCATACAAGCATCATATTACAAGCCAGGGGCCTCGAGGGCTCGAATACAAGAGCTCGATCATAGACGAGTCAGCGGAAGCAACAATATCTGAGTACAGAGATAAGTTAAACAAGTTTGCCTTAAGAAGGCTAGCACAAACTGGGATACAGATCGAAAGAGGCGCAGGCCTCCTGCCTGGGATCCTCCTAAACTACTCCTAGTCGTCGTCAGCGAGCAGCATGTAGTAGTAGGCACCTCCGGTGTAGTAGGAGTCGTCGTCGACGGTGGCGTCTGGATCCTGGGCTCCAACATCTGGTTGCGACAACCAGGTAGAAGGGATAGAGGGAAAAGAAGGAGAAGCAACCGTGAGTACTCATCCAAAGTACTCGCAAGCAAGGAGCTACACTACATATGTATGCATTGGTATCAAATGGAATAAGGCTATCATATGTGGACTGAACTGCAGAAAGCCGGAATAAGAGGGGGATAGCTAGTCCTTTCGAAGACTACGCTTCTGGCAGCCTCCGTCTTGCAGCATGCAGAAGAGAATAGACTGAAGTCCTCCAAGTAGCATCGCATAGCATAATCCTAACCGATGATCCTCCCCTCGTCTCCCCGTGAGAGAGCGATCACCGGTTGTATCTGGCACTTGGAAGGGTGTGTTTTATTAAGTATCTGGTTCTAGTTGTCATAAGGTCAAGGTACAACTCCAAGTCGTCTTGTTACCGAAGATCACGGCTATTCGAATAGATTAACTTCCCTGCAGGGGTGCACCACATAACCCAACACGCTCGATCCCATTTGGCCGGACACACTTTTCTGGGTCATGCCCAGCCTCGGGAGATCAACACGTCGCAGCCCCACCTAGACCAACAGAGAGGTCAGCACGCCGGTCTAAACCTAAGCGCCCAGGGGTCTGGGCCCATCGCCCTTAGCACACCTGCACGTTGCGTGGGCGGCCGGAAGCAGACCTAGCCTAGTAGGCGTTCCAGTCCAATCCAGCGCGTGCCGCTCCGTTGCTGACGTCACGAAGGCTTCGGCTGATACCACGACGTTGAGTGCCCATAACTGTCCCCGCATAGATGGTTAGTGCGTATAAGCCAGTGGCCAGACTCAGATCAAATACCAAGATCTCGTTAAACGTGTTAAGTATCTGCGAACGCCGACCAGGGCCAGGACCACCTCTCTCCTAGGTGGTCTCAACCTGCCCTATGGGACCCACCTGTCATACTATGTTAAGTTAATTAGGGTTAGGTTAAACTAATTATTGCTTAGTTAGACTAACAGGTTAATTAGATTAATTAAGTAGGATTAATTAACTTAATCAATTCCTTAATTAATTAATTAATTTTTAATTAATTAATTAATTATTTATCTCTTTTTTTAATCTCTTTTTTTAACATTCTCTGGGCGGGGCCCATGTGTCATAGGCCCAGGGGGGCCATAGCGGGTCGGGCGTGCGGGCGCGGCTGCGGGCGAAGCCGCAGCCCGCCCAGGAGCGAGGCGCAGCAGGAGCAGGGCCGAGGGGCGCGGCTGGTGCAGCCGGCCGGCGGCGGCGGCGGCAGAAGGGCCGCCCCGGGTGGTGCCACGGGAGGGCATATGGAGCGGAGGCGGCGACGAGCGCTACGGGGCGCGCGAGCGCAAGCAGGTACAGGGCTCGCGGCCAGCACGACCAAGGCGCGGGCGCAGCCAAGCCGTGGCCAGCGGCTGGAGACAGGGGGAGGCCAGTGCGGGGGGGCGGCGAGGCAACGGCGGGTTGGCGGCGCGAGGCGCGCTGCGGGTGTGGCATAGGCCGCGGCCGGGGATGCCGCGGCGGAGCGCGAGCGGGCGCTGGGAGGGGCCGCGGTGCGCGGTAGCGTGCGCGTGCAGAACGGCGCGGCGAGCGCAGGACAAGGCCGCGGGGCGTGCGCGCGTGCGCGTGGAAGACAGGGGAGCAGAGGGGGAAGCTCACAGGGAGGCGTAGGGGTTCGGGCAGCGGGGGTTGAGGAGGAGATCGGAGACGACGTTCCGGCGGGGAGGCAGGTCGGTGGGGAGGAGGAAGCAGGCCGGCGAGGTGGTCCGTCGAGGAGGAGGGCGGCGAGGCGGCGCTTCGGCCGACGGGGTCCGGGGGCGACGGGGTCGGGCCTCTCACCGATCTAGATCTAGAGCGAGGGGGTAGGGGGAGAGCAAGTGGGGAGTGGGGGAGCGTGCGGTCGTGGGGGGGTTAGGGTTTCGGTCGCCCCAGGGGTTATGGGGAGTGGATTAGGAGGACTGGGGGAGGCCGGCTGGGCCAGGTGGGCTGTGGCCCAAGGAAGGGGGCTTGCGGCTTGCCGGGCCGAAGCCCAGGGGGCAGGGGTTCCCCCCCCCCTTTTCCCTTTTTTTAGTTGTTTTGTTTTCTGTTATTATTTAATTTTCTTTTCTGTTTTTAGTTTTACAAAATTACCCCTACTGCCCAAATTTGTAATAATCAACAAACTACTGTAAGATTAATTCTTAACCCATAATAAAATAGTTTTAGCATTTTATAAATTTGATAGGCATTTGTTTAATTGTTCTCACTACTATTTTAATTGTTTTAGAGCCTTTAAACATTTTATCAAAGTTTGGTTTCTCCACCATAATTACTTACGATTTATTTGACACAACCCGAACATTTTAGTTTTGATATTTGAAAATTTTACTGTTTGCCTATATTTTAAATTTTAAATTTGAATCGTTTTTGAACTAACTCGAGCTTATCAACAGTAACCGAGGTGACGTGGCACCATTAGCAGAGGTTTACTGTAGCTCGATTATCCGGGCGTCACAAATCTCCTCCACTACAAGAAATCTCGTCCCGAGATTTAAGCGGTGGAGTAAGGGGGGAAGGTGTTGGTAGCGAAAAACCTAACGAGTCTTCTCGGTCTTGGCTACCCTTTCGAAGAGGTTGATCCCTTTCGTTGATGTCTTCATTTCACTGCTTCAAGTCACCATGATCAATTTGTCATCCTTTCTTCGGGATCTCCATCGTACTTACAAATAGGTAAGGGGCAGCTCTACAACGCTAGGATGTTATAAGGGAAAATCTTCTGGGGGTTTCCCAAGTATGAACATATGAGTATCTCTCGAGTTGAACAAATGAAGCACATCGAGAGCAAAGTAAGACGGTGCGATAAGAAGTTTCAAGCGGATAGGCAATCGTTCATTGCCTGAAACAGAGTGTGAATGGGGTTCAGAGCAACGGGAATAAGTATTGCGTCCGATACCATAATTGATCACTAGGAAGGTGGCTCGCAAATTACATACGAAGTCAAGCTCTAGGAATAACTTTGGCAACAGGGTGTATAGGAGAGTCAGGTTTCGATCCTGTGGAACTGTGGGTTATGGGCCCACCATGTGGGGTAAAAGTAGGAAGGGCGGTGATGCCTTGCACGATCATGTAGATAAGGCATGTCAGAGGGTAGCCTGCCAGTTGTGTTGGCAACAGCGTCGGTACCAAGGGCGAGGGACGAAGAGAACCATTTTCCTGCTCGTTGAACGAGGCGGTCCAATAGGCAAAGTTCTCATCCATCGGTGGTTACCGGGATGTCATAAACAATAGTAACAGGGTCTTGCTGACAGAATTGTACACCGATGTGTTTACATGAGCAGAAGAATCTTACTGTTTAGATCATATAGATCACAAGAAAGGTTAAACAAACCAATGGAAAGGAAAATGTGATCCTCAGGTTAAACAGAACAATGGAAAGGAAAAAAAATGTGTTTAAACACATCTTTCAGGGGTATATCCTTCCCAAGGACAAGCAGAGCATGATATCCATGATAGGATATAACGTAGAAAAGCTCTTTAGGTAAGGGAGAGAAATTTCATGACATTACCCATACAGCGGTGTTTGGATAATTTAGCAGGAAACATTTAGCATTGGCTTCAAATGTCCTTGTTGAAAATTGGAGTACCACAAACATGCTTCGAGATAGCATTACAAGGTCTTCATGCAAGTTCAGACTTTGGAAACAAAAAGGGTCCATCAGGGAGAACTTATAGAATAAGTCTTACAATTTCCTCATGGAAGAAAGGATAGCCTGGCTGAAAAGGGAAACTATAACAATTGGGCCTCCGGCCAGGTGTGTTAGGCATGACATCACCTTACCGGGTCACATAAGGACCATTGTTGTAACTCTTGGAAATATGTTCCAACCATCATAGCTAACCTAGATTCAGATCTGATTAGTGCCAGGATACCTCCGACTTAGTAAGCCTGAGAAGAAAAGGTGCAACACAATTGACGAGATGACAATGTAAGATTCTCGGGAAATGAACTATGAAGTGATTTCCGTTAACAAGAGTTCATCATTAATCCAAGGAGAGGACAAGGAGGTGTCTGGTGAACTCAACGGCAATTCATCAAGATTTCCAAAAGAAGGATTTCCACAATTAAGTGAACAAGGAGATAACATTTGTCAGATCAAATGATATAAGGGAGTATGCTCACGGAAAACATACACAATTAAACATTGGTTGAAAGGTGCGCCCAAAATATGGGTTGGGTTGCACGACCAATGTCAGAATGGTGATTCAATAATCAATAGTCTAAGAACGAACGGTCGACCATTAACTTCAAACCAATAGGGTTGCTAGAAGTGCAGAATCCAAACAACACCGTTCACTTGTTGGTACCCCGGTTGGAATCAACACGAGGACCAAGAAAGAATGGTGATGGTGAGAAGTATCACGATACCAAGAATTCTTAAGAGGTGGTGAAATTCTCACAACATTCTTGACATAAAAGATGGCAATACTCCAAGGTAAAGGAGAACAAATGCTGGATAGCAAGGATCTCAAGGTATAACACAAAACACGAACAAGTTTGTGTTGAACGGAAGGCAATCGAGTGGTCGATGATAACACAAATCATCGAGGGCAAGGATGGTATTTCTCATCAGGAATTCAATTGATATCCTTGAGGAGCTCGAAATGTTGATGATGATCATGACAATTTCTGTCGAGAGGTTTCATGGAGATGTAATCGGTCGGCGATGACATCAAGTCAAATGAATGATGAAGCGAAAGGTTATTGGAACCATGGGTACGACACAAACTTGAAATCAAGTTTGTTGTTTGAGGTGAAATGATAAGACAAGGAAGATCGACGTAAGCTTAGCCCATCGTCGAAATTGTGCTCCGGAAAGAAGGACCAGGTAGCATAGTTAAAATTTGGCACGATAATGATATAGCCGAGTAGGCTCGGAATGACGTGATCGAGTTCCGACTCGTAAGTAATGAAGGTTACCAAGAGTTGTTGAATCGTAGTGCGGACTCAATTCAGTTGTCGGTGTCCTTGAGGGGTTCTAACAACTGAGAACCCATTGGAAAAATGGAATCGGCAAGAATATTAGTTGATGAAGAACTCATAAGAAGTTATGTATCCCGTGGTATCCTCGAGATACCAGGGGGTAATACTCGACGACAGATCAAAGTAGAGGTTGGTCTGGGGTATTGCTCTGCAGAAGACAAGTGCTCAAACTTGCACGAGAAACGGTACCTAAAAGAGAACATGGTCGAAACCACGATTGCAAAAGGCCAGATCCCAGATATAATATGAACTTATACCAAGGGAGTAATTAATTTAAGAGAAGCTTTAATGATAAGATATACATCGTGTCCATGGGCATGAACACAAAGTTCAAGGTCGACTCCCACTTCTTCAATGCATAACCTTACATTTACCTCCCCTTTTTCGAAGTTGTAGTGCTGAAAAGTTATCTGACGAAGCGTCAGCAGGGTATAACCCGCATAACTTTCGAGGTCACACAAATTAAGGAAGGCATAGGTTCAACTCGTCAGGGTATCGTGGAAACATATACCACAAGCTTTGAGAGTAAATATTACCAGCTTGAAAGCAGAGCATGGTTGGCAAAAGGAGAGGATACAAATTACCAAAGGCATTATGTATCGGAGAAAGAACTCACAAGGTGATTAATTATGAAGGACATTGTCGGATAATAATCCATCAGTGGATATGGTGATCCACAATGGAGCTGATGTGAGTATCGATACCCAATCAGAGGAAGAAATAATGCAAATGCATCGTTTTACAGAACGTCTGTATAATTCAACGTTTAAATAACAAAGGATTTATGACTTTCAAATCAAGGGATCAGGAGCAAACGCTCTGATCAAGGACGGACAAGTTGAATAGACTTAGGGGTACAATCGATGGCAATCTGATTGGCTGAGGACCAGCTCGCGTTTTAAATGACATCTGAGCTGGAAGGATGAATTCTATGATCTGAGTGAGGATTGCGAGCATTCGCAACATATTGAGTCAATGGACTCAAAATGATATTGACAAAGGTTGCCAATAAGATTACTATACTTATTGGATTAACCATAATGCAAGCAAGCAAGAATTTCAGGAGCAATAGGTTGCTCAGGATTTTCGGAAGACCGAATGGTATTTCGGAGAATTTTGTGAACTGCATGAATATCTGGGGATGAGCGGATACTCGATAAATGCGAGTAATTATCCGTAGTGGTATGCATGTGGCAAAGAACTGCAAGGCAGTAGGCACAAAGTATTCTCGGGGTATCTTATAATAACAAGATCGACTGGGAATAAAAGTAAGCACGACAGGTGTAAGTATTTATCCATAGGGATATTTCGGTGGAAGGGAATTGCAAAAGCAACGGCACAAGGTCTCGAGAGAATATCGGAGAGTATCTTCGAAATCTTCTGGTGCAGCCGGCGATCATCTGGACTGAAGGGGCTCTCCGGGAGAAAGTAATTTCGAGAACCTAAAGTTAGATTTTAGTAAAAATCGTTTAACCCGAATAGAAGAGAGTTCAGAATCCCGGAGTAAAGATCGAGGAGTAAAAGATTCTAATACCACCCAAATGGCGATGTGGGCCCGTAAGGCACACAACCATGTTAGTAAAAGTTTTGTAATGACTAGACTCAACTTCGGCCAAGGAGTGTGGAAGGGGAATTCCTACAGGCAGTCGGCTCTGATACCAACTTGTGACGCCCCCGATTTAATCGTACACTAATCATACACGCAAACGTGTACGATCAAGATCAGGGACTCACGGGAAGATATCACAACACAACTCTACAAATAAAATAAGTCATACAAGCATCATATTACAAGCCAGGGGCCTCGAGGGCTCGAATACAAGAGCTCGATCATAGACGAGTCAGCGGAAGCAACAATATCTGAGTACAGAGATAAGTTAAACAAGTTTGCCTTAAGAAGGCTAGCACAAACTGGGATACAGATCGAAAGAGGCGCAGGCCTCCTGCCTGGGATCCTCCTAAACTACTCCTAGTCGTCGTCAGCGAGCAACACGTAGTAGTAGGCACCTCCGGTGTAGTAGGAGTCGTCGCCGACGGTGGCGTCTGGATCCTGGGCTCCAACATCTGGTTGCGACAACCAGGTAGAAGGGATAGAGGGAAAAGAAGGAGAAGCAACCGTGAGTACTCATCCAAAGTACTCGCAAGCAAGGAGCTACACTACATATGTATGCATTGGTATCAAATGGAATAAGGCTATCATATGTGGACTGAACTGCAGAAAGCCGGAATAAGAGGGGGATAGCTAGTCCTTTCGAAGACTACGCTTCTGGCAGCCTCCGTCTTGCAGCATGCAGAAGAGAATAGACTGAAGTCCTCCAAGTAGCATCGCATAGCATAATCCTAACCAATGATCCTCCCCTCGTCGCCCCGTGAGAGAGCGATCACCGGTTGTATTTGGCACTTGGAAGGGTGTGTTTTATTAAGTATCTGGTTCTAGTTGTCATAAGGTCAAGGTACAACTCCAAGTCATCCTGTTACCGAAGATCACGACTATTCGAATAGATTAACTTCCCTGCAGGGGTGCACCACATAACCCAACACGCTCGATCCCATTTGGCCAGACACACTTTTCTGGGTCATGCCCGGCCTCGGGAGATCAACACGTCGCAGCCCCACCTAGACCAACAGAGAGGTCAGCACGCCGGTCTAAACCTAAGCGCCCAGGGGTCTGGGCCCATCGCCTTAGCACACCTGCACGTTGCGTGGGCGGCCGGAAGCAGACCTAGCCTAGTAGGCGTTCCAGTCCAATCCAGCGCGCGCCGCTCCGTTGCTGACGTCACGAAGGCTTCGGCTGATACCACGACGTCGAGTGCCCATAACTGTCCCCGCGTAGATGGTTAGTGCGTATAAGCCATTGGCCAGACTCAGATCAAATACCAAGATCTCGTTAAACGTGTTAAGTATCTGCGAACGCCGACCAGGGCCAGGCCCACCTCTCTCCTAGGTGGTCTCAACCTGCCCTGTCGCTCTGCCTCAAAGTAACAGTCGGGGGCCGTCGGGAACCCAGGCCCACCTCTACCGGGATGGAGCCACCTGCCCCTTCAGCCCCCATCTCCGAACAGTATCACAGGTAAGGTAACTATGCAAAGTATATTGTATATGCTCGTGATCACCTCCCGAAGTGATCACGGCCCAGTAGTATAGCATGGCAGACGGACAAGAGTGTAGGGCCACTGATGGAACACTAACATCCTATACTAAGCAGTAGGATAGCAGGTAATGGTAACAACAGTAGTAGCAAGGATAGGCTATGCATCAGGATAGGAATAACGGAAAGCAGTAACATGCTACACTACTCTAATGCAAGCAGTATAGAGGAGAGTAGGCGATATCTGGTGATCAAGGGGGGGGCTTGCCTGGTTGCTCTGGCAAGAGAGAGGGGTCGTCAACACCGTAGTCGTACTGGGTAGCAGCGGCGTCGGTCTCGGTGTCTAGCGAGAGAAGAGGGGGAAGAAACAATAAATATAATGCAAACAAATGCATGACGATGCATGACATGACAAAGCGTGATGCTAGGTGTGCCCTAACGCGGTACGAGGTGGTACCGGTGAAGGGGGGAAACATCCGGGAAAGTATTCCCGGTGTTTCGCGTTTTCGGACAGATGAACCGGAGGGGGAAAGTTGCGTGTTTGCTATGCCAGGGATGCGTGGCGGACGAACGGGCTGCGTAACCGAAATCGTCTTGCCATTCTGAGCAACTTTCATGTACAAAGTTTTTCCATCCGAGCTACGGTTTATTTCCTATTAATTTTAAAAGATTTAAATCATTTTCAGGATTTATTTAATTATTTTAATGCAACATTATCCAGAACAGTGTTTGCTGACGTCAGCATGACATCAGCAGTCAACAAGGTTGACTGGGTCAAACTGACGTGTGGGCCCAGTGGGACCCACCTGTCATACTATGTTAAGTTAATTAGGGTTAGGTTAAACTAATTATTGCTTAGTTAGACTAACAGGTTAATTAGATTAATTAAGTAGGATTAATTAACTTAATTAATTCCTTAATTAATAAATTAATTTTTAATTAATTAATTAATTATTTATCTCTTTTTTTAATCTCTTTTTTTAACGTTCTCTGGGCGGGGCCCATGTGTCATAAGCCCAGGGGGGCCATAGCGGGTCGGGCGTGCGGGCGCGGCTGCGGGCGAAGCCGCAGCCCGCCCAGGAGCGAGGCGCAGCAGGAGCAGGGCCGAGGGGCGCGGCTGGTGCAGCCGGCCGGCGGCGGCGGCAGAAGGGCCACCCCGGGTGGCGCCACGGGAGGGCATATGGAGCGGAGGCGGCGACGAACGCTACGGGGCGCGCGAGCGCAAGCAAGTACGGGGCTCGCGGCCAGCACGACCAAGGCGCGGGTGCAGCCAAGCCGTGGCCAGCGGCTGGAGACAGGGGGAGGCCAGTGCCGGGGGGGGGGGGGAGGGCGGCGAGGCAACGGCGGGTCAGCGGCGCGAGGCGCGCTGTGGGTGTGGCATAGGCCGCGACCGATGCGTGGCCGTGGCCGGGGATGCCGCGACGGAGCGCGAGTGGGCGTTGGGAGGGGCCGCGGTGCGCGGTAGCGTGCGCGTGCAGAACGGCGCGGCGAGCGCAGGACGAGGCCGCGGGGCGTGCGCGCGTGCGCGTGGAAGATAGGGGAGCAGAGGGGGAAGCTCACAGGGAGGCGTAGGGGTTCGGGCAGCGGGGGTTGAGGAGGAGATCGGAGACGACGTTCCGGCGGGGAGGCAGGTCGGTGGGGAGGAGGAAGTAGGCCGGCGAGGTGGTCCGTCGAGGAGGAGGGCGGCGAGGCGGCGCTTCGGCCGACGGGGTCCGGGGGCGACGGGGTCGGGCCTCTCACCGATCTAGATCCAGAGCGAGGAGGTAGGGGGAGAGCGAGTGGGGAGTGGGGGAGCGTGCGGTCGTGGGGGGGTTAGGGTTTCGGTCGCCCCAGGGGTTATGGGGAGTGGATAAGGAGGACTGGGGAGGCCGGCTGGGCCAGGTGGGCTGTGGCCCAAGGAGGGGGGCTTGCGGCCTGCCGGGCCGAAGCCCAGGGGGCAGGGGGTCCCCCCCCCTTTTCCCTTTTTTTAGTTGTTTTGTTTTCTGTTATTATTTAATTTTCTTTTCTATTTTTAGTTTTACAAAATTACCCCTAGTGCCCAAATTTGTAATAATCAACAAACTACTGTAAGATTAATTCTTAACCCATAATAAAATAGTTTTAGCATTTTATAAATTTGATAGGCATTTGTTTAATTGTTCTCACTACTGTTTTAATTGTTTTAGAGCCTTTAAACATTTTATCAAAGTTTGGTTTCTCCACCATAATTACTTACGATTTATTTGACACAACCCGAACATTTTAGTTTTGATGTTTGAAAATTTTACTGTTTGCCTATATTTTAAATTTTAAATTTGAATCGTTTTTGAACTAACTCGAGCTTATCAACAGTAACTGAGGTGACGTAGCACCATTAGCAGAGGTTTACTGTAGCTCGATTATCCGGGCGTCACAGCGCCGCTCAGTCACTAACGTCTATTTAGCTTCGGCTGATGTATACGACGCAGAATGCCCATACTATGCCCACGTGATGGTTAGTGCTATCAGGCCAGAGGCCCCTCGGATCAAATATCCAAATCGTAGTGGATTAGGAACGCGCGGTAACGAGCAAAGACTCACGATCGATGTGACCCCGTCGCCCCGTCTCGAGTACTTGCGACAAGGGCTAAGAATGCACGACCATGCCTCGTAAGTATCTCGCGGGCACCTTCTAGGTCAACCTGACTCCACATCACTCGCTATTAAGCTCGCGCGGGTACCCCTCAGGGTCAACCCGTCTTTAGTAACATGGCTCAGTGTAAAGTCATAGTAACCATAGTAACTGTGTGTCTAACACCAAAGGGAAAACCCGAGGAATCACCCCCGCAGAATTCCACTCGATGTTATCATCAAGGTGAACGTAAGAGGATCCACCCTCGAGGTTCACACTTGAGGGGTTGCACAACAGAGCCGTAACAGAAGTGGTTAAGGCGGAAATCACCCTCGATGACCTCGACTGTATAGCTACACTACAGAGATCTCATCAGGAGTGATGTAAGAGGTTCCACCCTCGGCAGTCGATGGTAACTCTACAAAGTTGTACAACTAGGGGGGTGATGTGTGGTGTCGGGGCCTGGACGTCGATCACGTTGATCGAGTCATCGAACATAAAGCGAGGCAACTGGGACAAGGTGAGGGTCACTGATGGATCTCTAACCAACCTATACTAAGCAGTTTAGGATAAGCAGGTAAGGTATGAAAGCAGGTAACAAAAACAGGCTATGCATCAGAGTAGGATCATACATAAATCAGTAGCAGTTCTAATGCAAGCATGAGAGGGAAAGAAATGGGCGATATCGGAATGCTCAAGGGGGGGGGGTTTCTTGCCTGGTTGCTCAGGCGAGAAGAAGGGGTCGTCGTCGACGTAGTCGATCACTGGGGCAACATCGGTCTCGGTGTCTACCGGAGAGAAGAGGGGGAAGAAATAGTAAATATAAAGCAACATAGAACCACAAAGCATAACATGGCAATAAGATGTGCCAGGTGTGACCTAACGCGGTTGGAGGTGATACCGACGAAGGGGGGGAAACATCCGGGAAAGTATCCCCGGTGTTTCGCGTTTTCGGACAGATGAACCGAAGGGGGAAAGTTGCGTGTTCGCTATTCTAGGGATGCGTGGCGGACGAACGGGTTGCTTATTCGGATTTGTCTCGTCGTTCTGAGCAATTTTCATGTACGAAGTTTTTCCATCCGAGCTATGGTTTATTTTATATGAATTTCCAAAGTTTAAACAATATTCTGAAATTATTAGTAATTCGAAATAGGTGAAATTGCTATGTGCACCCAGCAGAGTGCACACAGCAGGGCCACCAAAGGCTGACAGTGGGCCCCTGATGAGTTGACCCAGTCAACGTTGGACTGGTCAAAGGGGGAATAGTGCAAGGTAGGACCTAGCTGTCATTGTCCAAATATTAGTTAGATAATTTTAACCATTTTAGTTAGACAATGCGGCCCGATCGTCATTGACAGAAGGTTAATTAAAAGAGGCCAGTTTAATTAACTAATTATTTTAATTAGTGGGGGAGGGGGGTTAGCGCTAATCTTAGCATGGGGGCCTACTGGACAGGGGCGTTGGCCAGTGCAGGGGCCATGCAGGCGCACTTTCAGCAGGTGACGACGAGGCCATGATCGAGCGGCAGACGAGGGTGGGCGAAGCCGACGTGGGGCAGGGGGCGGCCGTCGGTGAGCGTGGCAGGGAGTGAGCAACCGCAGCGGATGGCTGTGGTGCGGCGCCGCGGGCCTGTGCAGCAACAACAGCAGCACGGAGCAGTGTAGGGGCGGCAACAGGGGCCGACGATAGCGGCAGGAGGCACAGACGGTGCGGGCGGCCGCGGACATAGTTAGGCGCGGTGACGCGCGTGAGGTGCGAGCGACGACGACCACGACGTTTCGGGACAAGGGGGAACAGGGGAAGCGGGGCACCTGAGCTCAACCCCGGTGCCGGGGAACGATGCGGCGAGGCCTGGGGAGGTCCCGCGAGGCGGAACGACGGCGGGGCGAGGTGGCGGCGACGGCGAACGGCGTTGGCATCGGGGCGTCGTTGGGGAGGAGGTCGAGGATGGGGAGGCACTTGGCGGGGAGGCGGTCCGGCGAGGGGGGGGGGTTCCGAGCGGCGGTAGGGCAGTCCGGCGAGTGGCGGCATCGTCAGGTTAGGGTAGCGCCGACGACGGGTGGTGTTGGGGCGCCGGCGTCGGGTGGCGGCGATGGCGGAGCCGCTCCCCTCCCGATCCACGCAGGATGGAGCAGAGGAGAATCGGGGAAGAGGGGGTCGGCGATGAGGGGAAACGAACGGGGCAGCGTCATCGCCGCGTCGGGGAGGAAGGGTCGCGATCCGGATCGGGATCGGGAGAGGGGGAGAGTGGGGAAACGAGGGAGTGGGCTAGGGTTTACGGTTGGGTAGTGGGGGTTATGGGGAAGCAGGGAGAGGTGGGCCGGCCTGGTTCGGGAGGCCAGCTGGGCCGATTGGCCCCCATTGGGCTAGGGGGTTGCTCTCTCTCTCTCTCCCTTTTCCTTTTCTTTTAGTTTTCCTTTTTTTCAGCAGCTTTTGCATTTTCTTTTTAGCCAATAATGACTTTGCAAAATTGTGCCACTGGCCAAAACAATTTCAAAGAATTAAAGTGCACTGCCACAAAAAGGTTGGGAGGCATTTGGAATAGTTTCCAATTTTATAACTTAAAAAGGGCATTTAATTTATTGCTTAGGTCACTGTTTTAAGTAGTTTAGGCCACTCAAACCCTTTGCAAAAATGTTGGTTCACCACCAATATTAGTTGTGGAATATTTGGCACATGATGAACATTTTTGTTTTCATGTTTGAGAAATTTGAATTTTTGACATTAATGTGAAAAAGAGATTTGGACTGGAATAGAATCAAAGTGAGATTAGCAATAGTAACCATGATGACAAGGCATCATTTAATGGTGATTACTATAGCATGATTCTCGGGGTGTTACAAATCTCCTCCACTACAAGAAATCTCGTCCCGAGATTTAAGTGCAGAAGTGAAGAGTAACTTCGGGAGAACTGACCCTTATAGGGTTAATTATCTGGTGAACAATTCAAGGAATGAGGCAGAAGTATCTCTCGAGTTGAAACTTAATAAAATATCGAGAGCAAAGTATGAAGGTACAATAAGAAGTTACAACCGAATGGACAAACGATCGATACCTGAACAGCGTGTGAGAAGGGGGGGGGGGTTCAGACTATTGGGCATAGATCATCTCTCAGAGGGTGGCTCGTTATTAACATACGAAGGCAAGTGGAAAGGATACTTCGAAATCAAGGAGGTACACGAGAGTCAGGTTTCGATCCTGTGGAACTGTGGGTTATGGGCCCACCATGTGGGTTAAAAGCGGGAAGGCGCTAACATCTTGAATGGTAATGATAGCAAGGCAGGTCAGAGGATAGCCTGTCAGTTATGTTGGAAACAAAGTTTGGTACCAAGGGCGTGGGACGAAGAGAACCATTTTCCTGCTCGGTGAAACGAGACGGACCAATAGGCAAAGTTCTCGTCCATCGGGGGTTACCGGAATGTTAACAATAATAGTACCAGGGCCTTACTGACAGAGTTGTACACCGAGGTATTTACCTAAGCAGAGAATTACCTCTGCTTGGATAAGTTAGATTACAAGAAACGTTAAACAAACCAGTGGAAAGGAAAATATGATTATCAAATCAAACAACCCAATGGAAAGGAAGATGTGTTTACACATAAAAGTTGGGCGTATATCCTTCCCAAGGAAAAGCGGAGAAGGACATACATGATAGGACAACAAGTTCAAAATCATTTAGATAATGGGGAGAGGGAAGAATCATGATATTACCCATACAACGGTGTGAGGGTAATTGAACGAGAAACATTTTATATTATGCTTCCGATGTTCTTGGTGATATTCGGATACCACAGTCATGCTTCGATGCAGCTATGATATGGTGTCAAGTAAAGATTGGGTTCGAAGATCTCAAGAGATACCGAGAAACAATTTCAAGATTATCTCGGAACGTAAGGTACAACCAAACAAAATCAGGTCCGTGTTGGCAGGAAGTCAAGGATGTTGTCGATGATAACACAATCATCGAGGGGGGAGGATGGTATTTCTCATCATGAATTTGATTGATATCCTGAAACATGTCAGTATATTGATGGGGATTATGGTAGATTTTGTCGAGGTACTATGAAGAGGCCATCGAACGGCGATGACATCAAGCAAAAGGAACGATGAAGCGAAAGTTTATTGGACCACGGCTGTGACACAAGCTCGAAATCAAGCTTGTTATTTGAGGTGAAATGATAAGATGAGGAAGATCGACGTAAGCTTAGCTCGTCGTCGGAAGTTGTGCTCCGGGAAGAAGGACCGGGTAGCACAATTAAAATTAGCTCGATAGTGATATAGCCGATCAGGCTAGGAATGATGTGATGGAGTATCATCCCAATCAGAATTCATAAGAGGTAGTGCAATGACACAATATCCTCAAGATAACAAGGGGCAATACTCGAGGTAGGTCAAAAATAGAGGTTGGACAGATGAAATGATCTGCAGAAGACAAGTATTTTAACTTGTCCGGGAAATGGAATTAAGGAGAAACTATGGTCAGAACCACAATTATGAATGATCAAACCACCGATACAAGACGAACTTATAACAAGGGGTAATCATTTTTACGAGCAGCTTCCATGATAAGTTCTACGTTGGGTCCATGGGCATGAACACAAAGGTTCAAGGTCGACTCCCACTTCTTCACTGCATAACCTTTCATTCACTCCTCGTTTTCGGAGAAATTGTAGTGCAGAAGATTTATCTGGCGAAGTACCAGAAGAGTAAGACTCACATCTCTTTTGAGTTCACACGGATTAGGGAAGGCATAGGTTCAACCCGTAGGGGTTTCTTAGGAACACCTACCACTAATTTCCAGAGCATATCACATCGGCTCAATAACAGAGCATGGTTGACAATAAGTAGAGGATACAATTTACCGAAGGCAATATGTATCAGGGGAAGAGCGCATGAGATTTTGAATATGAAGGAAATTGCTGGATAATAATCCAACAAAGGATTTAGTGGTCCTCAATGGATCTGATGTGAGTATCAGTACTCAAGCAGAAGAGGAAAAGAATGCAAAGGCATCAGATTATAGAAACATCTGAATAATTCGATGCTTGAGTATAAAGGAGTTATGATTTCAAGACGAAGGATCAGAAGCAGAGGCTCTGATCAAAAGATGATTACGTTGAATAGACTTAGAGGTGCACCCGATCAAATCTTGATTGGGAAAGAACCAACTCATAACCGGAGCGATGTCGGAGACGGTAAGAAAATTTCCAAGGATTAATTGGTGATTGCGAGTATTCGCTCACACGTTGAATCCATAGGAACAGAAGGACAACCACAAAGAATTTTAAAGAATATTGCTAGACATATGGAACTAATCATAGTGCAAGCAGGCAAGGAGAATCAAGAGCAATAGGCTGCAGAGGTTTTTCGGAAGATCACATAGTATTTCGAAGAATTTTGTGAATCACACGAACAACTGAGGATGAACGGATCCTCGGTGAGTGCGAGGAATTATTCGAAGGGGGGGGGGTATTCATGGGGCAAAGAACTGCAAGGCAGTAAGCTCAAAGGATTCTCGAAACAATAGAGAATTTCGGGGCATCTTGTAATAGCAAGAGCATCGCGGAATGATTGTATGGACGACAAGTGTATGTAGCTATCCATGGGGAATTATCGGTGGTAGGGAAATGCAATGGCGAAGGGCACAAGGGTCTCGGGAAAACATCGAGGAGTATCTGCAGAATCTTCTGGCGAAGCAAGCGATCATCTATAGTGAAGGGGCTCTCCGGGAGGAAGTGGTTACGAGATCCTAGAGTCAGAGTTAGTAAAACCTTTAACCCGAATAGAAGAGAGATCAGAATCCCAGAGCATAGACGAGGAGTAAAAGATCCTAATACCACCCAATGGCAACATGGACCCATAAGACACACATCCAATGTTAGTAAAAGTTTTTCAGTGACTAGACTCAACTTCGGCCAAGGAGTTGGAAGGGGGCTACCTATAGGCAGTCGGCTCTGATACGAACTTGTGACGCCCTCGATTCAGTCGTACACTAATCATACACGCAAATGTGTACGATCAGGATCAAGGACTCACGGGAAGATATCACAACACAACTCTAGACACAAACTAAAATAATACAAGCTTTATATTACAAGCCAGGGGCCTCGAAGGCTCAAATACATAAGCTCGAATACACAAGAGTCAGCGGAAGCAACAATATCTGAGTACAGACATAAGTTAAACAAGTTTTGCCTTAAGAAGGCTAGCACAAAAGAAACATTGATCGAAAAGGCAAGGCCTCCCGCCTGGGAGCCTCCTAACTACTCCAAGTCGTCAGCGGCCGTCACGTAGTAGTTGGCACCCTCGGGGTAGAAGTATTCATCAGTGGTGTCGTCTGGCTCCTGGGATCCGTCATCTGGTCGCAACAAAAAGGTATGGGGGAAAAGAGGTAGCAAAGCAGCCGTGAGTACTCATCCAAAGTACTCGCAAGACTTACATCAGATCTAAACTAAGTATGCATCTGTATCAAAGGAAAAAGGGTTGTATCTGTGGACTAAACAGCAGAATGCCAGAAGGGAAGGGGAAAGCCTAGCCTATCGAAGACTAGCATCTTCTGGAAACCACCATCTTGCAGCAACAGGAGGGAGTAGAGTAACATAAGGTAAAGTAGCAGTAGAGTTATCAACCTCGGCCAGAGATCCTTTCTCTACTCCCTATGAGAAAGCAATCCCAGAGCCATACTATCCATTTCTCATCACCATCCATTTCTCATCACAATCCATTTCTCATCACAAGTATCCAGTTCTAGTTGTATCGATCGGGATACAACTCCAAGTGTCCGTTACCGTAGGACAGGCTATCGATAGATGTTTTCTTCCCTGCAGGGGTGCACCAACTTACCCAACACGCTCGATTAACTCCGGTCGGACACACTTTCCTGGGTCATGCCCGGCCTCGGCCAAACAATACGCCGCAACCCGACCTAGGCTTAATAGAGAGGCCAGCACGCCGGACTAAACCTATGCCCCCAGGGGTCATGGGCCATCTCCCCAGGAACTCCTGCACGTTGCGTGGGCGGCCGGTGAGCAGACATAGCTACCTCCTTCAGCAAGGCAGGAGCTTACGCAGTCCAACCCGGCGCGCGCCGCTTAGTCGCTGACGTCTATTAAGCTTCGGCTGATGTATACGACGCAGAACGCCCATACTATGCCCACGTGATGGTTAGTGCTATCAAGCCAAAGGCCCCTCGGATCAAATATCCAAATCGTAGTGGATTAGGAACGCGCGATAACAAGCAGAGACTCACGATCGATGTGACCCCGTCGCCCCGTCTCGAGTACTTGCGGCAAGGGCTAAGAATGCCCGGCCACGCCTCGTAAGTATCTCGCGGGCACCTTCTAGGTCAACCCGACTCCACATCACTCGCTATTAAGCTCGCGCGGGTACCCCTTAGGGTCGACCCGTCTTTAGTAACATGGCTCAGTGTAAAGTCATAGTAACCATAGTAACTGTGTGTCTAACACCAAAGGGAAAACCCGAGGAATCACCCCCGGAGAATTCCACTCGATGTTATCATCAAGGTGAACATAAGAGGATCCACCCTCGAGGTTCACACTTGAGGGGTTGCACAACAGAGCCGTAACGGAAGTGGTTAAGGAGGAAATCACCCTCGATGACCTCGACCGTATAGCTACACTACAGAGATCTCATCAGGAGTGATGTAAGAGGTTCCACCCTCGGCACTCGATGGCAACTCTGCAAAGTTATACAACTATGGGGGTGATGTGCGGTGTCGGGGCCTGGACGTCGATCACGTTGATCGAGTCATCGAACATAAAGCGAGGCAACTGGGACAAGATGAGGGTCACTGATGGATCTCTAACCAACCTATACTAAGCAGTTTAGGATAAGCAGGTAAGGTATGAAAGCAGGTAACAAAAACAGGCTATGCATCAGAGTAGGATCATACATAAATCAGTAGCAGTTCTAATGCAAGCATGAGAGGGAAAGAAATGGGCGATATCGGAATGCTCAAGGGGGGGGGGTTTGCTTGCCTGGTTGCTCGGGCGAGAAGAAGGGGTCGTCGTCGACGTAGTCGATCACTGGGGCAACATCGGTCTCGGGGTCTACAGGAGAGAAGAGGGGGAAGAAACAGTAAATATAAAGCAACATAGCAGCACAAAGCATAACATGGCAATAAGATGTGCCGGGTGTGACCTAACGCGGTAGGAGGTGATACCGGCGAAGGGGGGGAAACATCCGGGAAAGTATCCCCAATGTTTCGCGTTTTCGGACAAATGAACCGGAGGGGGAAACTTGCGTGTTCGCTATGCTAGGGATGCATGGCGGATGAACGGGTTGCGTATCCAGATTTGTCTCGTCGTTCTGAGCAACTTTCATGTACAAAGTTTTTCCATCTAAGCTATGGTTTATTTTATATGAATTTCCAAAGTTTAAACAATATTCTGAAATTATTAGTAATTCGAAAAAGGTGAAATTGCTATGTGCACCCAGCAGAGTGCACACAGCAGGGCCACCAAAGGCTGACAGTGGGCCCCTGATGAGTTGACCCAGTCAACGTTGGACTGGTCAAAGGGGGAATAGTGCAAGGTAGGACCTAGCTGTCATTGTCCAAATTTTAGTTAGATAATTTTAACCATTTTAGTTAGACAATGCGGCCCGATCGTAATTGACAGAAGGTTAATTAAAAGAGGCCAGTTTAATTAACTAATTATTTTAATTAGTGGGGGGGGGGGGGTTAGCGCTAATCTTAGCATGGGGGCCTACTGGACAGGGGCGTTGGCCAGTGCAGGGGCCATGCAGGCGCACTTTCAGCAGGTGACGACGAGGCCATGATCGAGCGGCAGACGAGGGTGGGCGAAGCCGACGTGGGGCAGGGGGCGGCCGCCGATGAGCGTGGCAGGGAGTGAGCAGCCGCAGCGGACGGCTGTGGTGCGGCGCCGCGGGCCTGTGCGGCAACAACAGCAGCGCGGAGCAGTGTAGGGGCGACAACAGGGGCCGACGACAGCGGCAGGAGGCGCAGACGGTGCGAGCGGCCGCGGACATAGTTAGGCGCGGTGACACGCGTGAGGTGCGAGCGACGACGACCACGATGTCTCGGGACGAGGGGGAACAGGGGAAGCGGGGCGCGTGAGCTCACCCCCGGTGTCGGGGAACGATGCGGCGAGGCCTGGGGAGGTCCGGCAAGGCGGAACGACGGCGGGGCGAGGTGGCGGCGACGGCGAACGGCGTTGGCGTCGGGGCGTCGTTGGGGAGGAGGTCCAGGACGGGGAGGCACTTGGCGGGGAGGCGGTCCGACGAGGGGGGGGGGGGTTCCGAGCGGCGGCAGGGCAGAGGTTCCACCCTCGGCACTCGATGGTAACTCTGCAGAGTTGTACAACTAGGGGGGGTGATGTGCGGTGTCGGGGCCTAGACTTCGATCACGTTGATCGATTCATCAAACATAGAGCGAGGCAACTGGGACAAGGTGGGGGTCACTGATGGAGCTCGAACCAACCTATACTAAGCAGTTTAGGATAAGCAGGTAAGGTATAAAAGCAGGTAACAAAAACAGGCTATGCATCAGAGTAGGATCATACAGAAAGCAGTAGCAGTTCTAAGGCAAGCATGAGAGAGAAAGAAATGGGCGATATCAGAATGCTCAAGGAGGGTTTGCTTGCCTGGAAGCTCTGCTGTAAAGGAAGAAGTGTCGTCGACGTAGTCGATCACAGGGGCGGCATCGGTCTCGGGGTCTACCGGAGAGAAGAGGGGGAAGAAACAGTAAATATAAAGCAAACATAGCACCACAAAGCATAACATGGCAATAAGATGTGTCGGGTGAGACCTAACGCGGTAGGAGGTGATACCGGCGAAGGGGGGAAACATCCGGGAAAGTATCCCCAGTGTTTTGCGTTTTCGGACAGATGAATCGGAGGGGGAAAATTGCGTTTTCGCTATGTTAGGGAGGCGTGGCGGATGAACGGGCTGCGTATCCGGGTTCGTCTCATCGTTCTAAGCAACTTTCATGTATCAAGTTTTTCCATCCGAGTTACGGATTATTTTCTATGATTTATCGAAGTTCAAAGCATTTTCTGGAATTGGTGAAATTCTACTAAGTCCTCAGTTTTAAACCTCACTTGGTTGTTTTCAAAAGGCTATAACTATTGTTCTGTTCATCCTATGGCTTAGTGCCTTTTACCAATTTTTATCATCTTTCCATGATCTACATGACAGTTTCAAGTTCATCTATGTTAGTGCCCATTTGCCATTCCAAAACTTCGTTTGAAAAGTGCTACTGGATGTCAACTCCAGAATCTGTTTTTCAGTTCTTTCAGTTAACAGAACATAGACTTTTGTCATTTTTATAGGAATTAATCTAGGCGGCTTTTGAATTTGGTGCAATGGAAAGGATTGAACCCTGCCAAGTGTACTACATGCCCATATGAATTTTATTCATACTAACTTTTGTTTAGCTGTTGTTTAAGGGCTGTGAAGAGGGCTAGTTAGTGTAAAAGTCACAAAGCTGACTACTGCTACAGTAACTGAACGTTACTGTAGCAGGGGAGCAGCAGCCGAGTGCAGCGGGCAGAGCAGCACCAGGGAGCGGCAGGCGGCGCGACGAGGCCGGCCGAAGGAGGGCGAGGCCGGAGGTGGGCGCGGCCACACACTCGGCGCACACACGCATTGCACGTGCACACTGCACACACACACTGCACGCACGTACATCACGCACACACGCACGGGCACACGGCCATGGTCGTGGCCATGGCCGGCGAGAGAGGCAAGGGATTTCCAAGACCATGCGCAGCTCGCCGGCGTCGATGGTGACGATCAAGGCAGCGACCTTGGTAGATGGGAGATGCAGCAGGGGTGAGGAATCCTGCTAGGGAGGCTTCGGTGGGGCCCGCGCGGGCATGCATGCATGTGCGGGTATGCGCTGGCAGAAGCTTGAGGCCATGGCGGCAAAGTGCGACCAAGCAAGAGGCAACGGCCCAAGGGCGCAAGGTGAGGGGTGCGTGTGAGGGGCGGGGCGGGTGCGCTATGCATGGGTGCAGCAGCGACAGTGTGTGGGCGGACAGATGTGCTTTGTAGCGACGTGCACGAGCTCGAGCTCAAGGTCATGGCCATGGCGGCCGAAACCAGAGACGCGCGAAACGATGGCTATGTGGACAAACGAGACCAGAGAGGGAGATGGAGAGGATCGGAGCTTGACCGTGGGGTGCTGCTGGAGTCGTACGAGGTCGACGTAGATTGGGGGCGGCGAGAGGATGCGCTAATCGATGGAGGCGCTCGGTACCGTGAAGTAGTGGAAGATGACGTCGAGGAACTTGGTGGCTCCGGCCTTTGATCGCAGAGGGAACAGGGTCGCGGCGGCATCTCGAAGGCCCGAGAGGAAGGAGGGGCACCGGCGGGGTGAGCTACGCCGGAGACGAGCTTCGGCTCGCCTCGGCCATGGCGACGGGCGACGGAGTGTGGGCGCGGAGGAGGGGGCCTTACCTGCTGGTGGTGCGGAGGAGATAAAGGAGGGAAGCGAGGAAACCCTAGGGGACACGTTGGGGATTTATAGGAGGGGGCACGAGCGCCATGGTGGCCACGGTGGCCTAGTGTGTGCGGCCTCTCCTTTTACTGTGAGAAGGAGAGGAAGCAGGAGGAGGAAGAAAAGTGAGGGGAGATAGGTTGACAGGCGGGCCCATGGTGAAAATGTGCTGCATGGAGGTGCAATTACTAGAGGGCGAGGTGGTTGGCGGGCTGGGTTGTGGCTCGGCTAGGCCGCACTGCTGCTGCGCAACTGGGCTGCTGCTACTGCTGCTCTCCTTGCTCAAACATAAATAAGGAGCAAAATGCACAGGGGGATTTGAGAGGGGTGTGAGAGAGATGAAAATATCCCCATGCCCCTAGATTAATGCACGTAATTTTAAAAATGGTTTGGACATTTTTAGAGGAAGAAAAATCTTCCAAGTTTGAATTAGATTCAAACTTGAGGCATTTTTGACCCCAACGAAACCAAGTCCAAATAAGATGAAATTTGACAGGGAGGGTGCAAGCATGGCCTAATATTTGTAGGGAAAAGATGAACATTAATGGAGAAGTGAAAATGTAGCACTTGCAAAAAGAAAGGAAGTAGAAGGAAAAGGAGAAGGTGATGATGCATGGGACAAATGCATAGGCCAACAAGCATGACAAGAGGCACAATTGCAATATGACAATGATGGGCATGGCAATGCAACCCAAATGATGATCATGATGCACGAAGCAAAATATGACAATGGCACTCATCAATCATGGCAACAAACAGTTGAAGCACACAAAAGACAACGAGATAAAAGGAAGGCATCTGGAGCATCGGTCTCGGGATACTTGAATTCCCACTTATAAACTCCCGAAACTTCACACAATCCCATGTACTTAATAAGAAAGGGGGGGTAAAGAGTTGGCTTACAATCGCCACTTCACACAAATACAAGTTAAACATACATCATCCAGAATACAATCAAGGTCCGACTACGGAACCAAAATAAAAGAAGACAACCCCAAATGCTAGATCCAACTGGGCTCCACTACTGATCAACTGGAAAAGAAACAAAACAATGATCAAGATCTTCATCGAGCTCCCACTTGAGCTCGATTGCGTCATCTGCACTGGTATCATCGGCACATGCAACTGTTTGGAAGTATCTGTGAGTCACGAGGACTTAGCAATCTCACACCCACGAGATCAAGACTATTTAAGCTTATGGGTAGGAGAAGGTAGTGAGGTGGAACTCCAGCAAGCACTAAGCATATATGGTGGCTAACATACACAAATAAGAACGAGAAGAGAAGCAACGCAACGGTCAAGAAACTAGAAGTGATCAAGAAGTGATCCTGACGCTACTTACGTTCAAGCATAACACAAGACCGTGTTCACTTCCTGGACTCCGCTGAAAAGAGACCATCACGGCTACACACACGGTTGATGCATTTTAATTAAGTTAGGTGTCAAGTTATCTACAACCGGACATTAACAAATTCCCATCTGCCACATAACCGCGGGCATGGCTCTCGAAAGTTTATACCCTGCAGGGGTGTCCCAACTTAGCCATCACAAGCTCTCACGGTCAACGAAGGATATTCTTTCTCCCGAGAAGACCCGTTCAGTCTCGGAATCCCAGTTACAAGACATTTTGACAATGGTAAAACAAGACCAGCAAGAATGCCCGGATGTGCCGACAAATCCCGATAGGAGCTGCACATATCTCGTTCTCAGGGCACACCGGATAAGCTAAGCGTACTGGTACCAACATAACCCAAGTTGCCAAGGGACAGTCCCGCACGGTGCTCTAGTTCGGACCAACACTTAGAGAAGCACTGGCACGGGGGGTTAAAATAAGATGACCCTCGAGTTGGCCGACCCAAGGGAAGGGTAATAGGTTGTTAGGCAAATGTCAAACCAAGGTTGGTCCTTGCTGGAGGAGTTTTATTCAAAGCGAACTCTCGAGGGGTTCCCATAACACACAACCACGTAAGGAATGCAAAATCAAGGAATATAACACTGGTATGACGGAAACTAGGGCGGCAAGAGTGCAACAAAACACCAGGCATAAGGCTGAGCGTTCCACCCTTTAGCAAGTATATAGATGCATTAATTAAAATAAGAGATATTGTGATATCCCAACATAAACATGTTCCAACATGGAACAAACTTCAACTTCACCTGCAACTAACAACGCTATAAGAGGGGCTGAGCAAAAGCGGTAACATAGCCAAACAACGGTTTGCTAGGAAGGTGGGTTAGAGGCTTGACATGGCAATATGGGAGGCATGATATAACAAGTGGTAGGTAGCGCGACATAGCGATAGAGCGAACAACTAGCAAGCAAAGATAGAAGTGATACGAGGGTATGGTCATCTTGCCTGAGATCCTACAAGGAAGAAGAACGAGTCCATGAAGAAGACAAACGGACGTAGTCGAACGAATCCTCACAACTCCGGAACGAAACCGAAGCTAATGAGAGAAGCAACCCGGAAAGAAGCAAGCAACATAGTAAACAACCATCACATAAACATGGCATGATGCACAACCAAGTATGATGCATGTCTGGTTTTATGAGGTATGGCATGGCACAGTGCACAAACAATACTACAAATTAAATGGAGCTCAATATACAACGAGTTGCATATTGACGGAACACCACATGACTTATTTAGTTCTCTCCCGTTTATGTAATCAACAATATTAAATGTTGGTTAGCATGGCAATAGGTGAAGCATACGTAAACTAACTATCTAGTCAAGTTTAAATGCGGCCGGAAACAACAAACAACAATTCCGGAAAATCCTCATGTGCATATTTTAGAGTTGGTACTGTTCTTCCCTATACACAATTTTAGAGTTATTAAACATGGAAAGTAAAACCACCATGTTAAACTAGGCATTTTTCTACCCCATTTACATATAAAGTTTATTAAATTCGGAGCTATGGTTAATTAGTTATGAAATAAAGCATTTTAGCATGGCATTTAAGCAAATTTAAACAAACAGCAATTTAAACATTTTAAACATGCATGAAAGTTGGAAATTATTAATCTATAGAAAATTCTAAGCATTTTACATATATAACTTATTTTAATATGATGCATGGTTGGTGAGTTATTAAATGCATGGTGTTGGAGGGCTTTTCTGCAAAACTGCAGTGCACTGGATAAATGTGAAAATCGCAGCAGCAGGAAAAAAACCTATAGGCCGAATCTGACTGGCCTGATAGTAGCATGGGCGCTGGATCTGAGGGGGGGCTCACCATGGGCCCTCAGGCCGGCTGTGGGAGAGGCTGGGCCGCGGGCGCTGGAGGTTGGGCCTCCATGGGGCCCACGTGATGCCGAATGGGGCTGGGGGTCACCGTTCTCCTCTGCTCTAAGCAGAAGTAGGAACAGGCGCGGCAGCGGCTGCCGGCGATGTGGAACGACGGCGTGGCGGGGAAGAGCTCCGGCGAGGTCGGGGATGGATGGATCCGGCCTCGGGGCACCGGATCTGGCACGGGGACGATCGATCTGGTGGCCCCTTCTCCATTTCCGGTGGTGAAAGGCGAGCTTGATGCCGGCGTCCCTGGCATCGGTGACTTGCTGCGAGGGAGAGAGAGAGACGGTGAGGGGAGGAAGGAGAACGGGAAGGGAGAGAGAGGGAGGCAAGGGCCGCACTGGCCTGCTGCCGAGGTGGCCGTCGCGAGCAGGCTCCGGCGAACTTGCCAGCGGCGAGGAGGAGATGGCGTGGCATGGGTAGACTCCCTCTATCCAGGTCGGGATTGAGGAGGCTGTGGAGGCCGGGCTCGCGTGGGCGTGCGTGGGCTGCGGCGGCGGTGGTGGATGGGCTCCACGGGCCCCTCTCGGGCCTGGCGGGCCAGCAGCGGAGTGGAGGCGCGCCTGGATTGGTCGCGGGCGACGGCTGCGGCGGCGCAGGATGGCAGCTGGCCTGCCTGGCAGTGACAAGTGGCAGCAAGGGAGCGGCTGGGCACGAAATCTGAGGAGGGGGAAGGCTAGAGGTAGGAGGATTGGTCTAGGCTTCCCAACAATGGCAAGGGGGAGGTTTATATAGGGAAGGGGTTAGGGTTTGGTGGGTTTGAGGCCGTTTCGGAGCCGTTCGATCGCCATCGGACGGTCTGGAGCGGAGGGGGTAGGTAGGTGGGCTAGATGGACTGTGTAGAGGGGCTTGGGATGAGAGGAGAGGAAAGAAGGCAGCCCGGCAACCATTTTTCGGAGACCGAAAAATGTCCGACGTTTTGATTGACTATAATGCCGCTATAGTTATCCGTTGGGGTGTCAAGCAGACTCCGAATGCGATGAAACTTGGCAGGTGGCCTACTGGCAACATAACAATACCGCATGCCAACTTTCAACCCATTCCGAGAACATTTTCCGGCCACTTGTAAAATAATATTTCGGACGTGTCGTGGGCGCGTGCAAGTGTGTCTGGGCTTAGAACGGACAACAGAAGGAGCGGGTAGGCTGGGACAGATGCAAGTTTTGAAAACATGATGATGCAATGCACATGATGACATGGCAAGCTGCGACACACAGGAAAATTACATGGCAATGACAGCGAATAACTGCAAGACACCTGGCGCATCGGTCTCGGGGCGTTACAAACTATCAAGCTCGAGTGCATCGTCAAGTTCCACAACCTCCTTGCCAAGAACCCCAAGTTCACCAAGAGCAAGAAGGCGAAGGAAATCCTACATGACAAGAGCAAGTAGAGGGAGACAATCCTCCTCATCAAGGACGCCATCACCCTCGACCCCAACACAATGAAGAGCAACGATACGGCAAGCTAAAGTTCACCATGCCCAAGTTCAATGGAAGCAATGACCCCGAAGAGTACCTTTCATGGGCATTGAAGGTTGACAAAATCTTCTGCTTGCACAACTATGAAGAGGAGAAGAAGATTGCAGTGGCATCCCTTGAGTTCCAATACTACGTCCTCATTTGGTGGGAACAAGTCATTGAGCGCCGCGAAGCAAGAGGTGAACCACCCATCACTACTTGGGCGGAAATGAAGGATGTCATGCGAGCACGTTTCGTGTCAACATACTACAACCGCGACCTCTTCAAGAAACTCCAACTTCTCAAGCAAGGAACCAAGATCTTTGAAGAATACTATAAGGAAATGGAGATTGCCATGATATGAGCTAATGTCACGGAAGATGATGAGAAAACTATGGCACATTTCTTGAATGGACTCAATCATCCTATCAAGAAGATCACCGACTTCCAACCATACTCGAACCTCATCGAGCTAGTGCATCAAGCTACTAAAGCGGAACGTCAAGTGAAAGATGACTTCAAATATGCCAAGTTCTCATCCAAGTTGTATGGTTTCTCCAACCCTCAAGCTTCAACGACTCCAACATCTTCTACCTCAACCAAGCCATCTACTAGCAATGGCAACAAGTCAAGTTACAAGAAAACTTCGACAACCTCAAGTCATCCTCCCACTACAAGCAACTTCAAGCCAAGAGCTTCATCATCATCTACCCCAACCGATGAGACCATCAAGACAAGTTCCTTCAAATGCTTCACATGCGGCGGACGAGGCCACAAGTCCTTCGAATGTACAAACAAGCGCACCATGATCTTCAATGATGATGGTACATATGACTCCATAAGCGAAGGAGAAATGGAAGCCCTTGAGCAAGTGGCCATGCACCAGCAAGTGAACGAAGATGACGATGATCAAGTCTTTTGTGACGAAGATTCGAGCCCCGCTCTTGTTGTCTCCAAGGTCTTGACTCTTCAACATCAATAAGAAGAAGACCAAAGATGCCATATCTTCCACACCAAGGCCGACATCAATGGAAGGTCCGTCAAGGTCATCATCGATGTTGGGAGTTTTCATAACTTGGCAAGTGAAGAACTTTTCTCCAAACTACAATTGGTCAAGATGAAGCACCCACATCCCTACAAAGTTCAATGGCTAAGCGACTCCTGCACTATCCAAGTCGAGCATAGGGTACAAGTTTCCTTCAAGATCGGAGCTTACGAAGACACTTTGGAGTGTGATGTCATTCCAATGTCCATTTGCCACCTTCTTCTTGGGTGTCCATGGCAATTTGATCGAGGTGTGATCCACAACGGCTGAAGGAATCACTATAGCTTCAAAATGAAAGGAAATGAGTCTCCAAGCCAAGTGATCGCCGACAAGAAAACCACCCATCATGGAGAGAATAGTGAGATAGAGAACCACCAAAAAGAGAGTGACTGCCACAAGCCCAAATTGAGAGGCTCCACGATGAGCGACAAGAAGAACTTAGTCCTATTTGCCACCAAAAGTGATATGAGAGAAGTGTGTAAGAACCCATCATGTGCCATGCACTATATCCTTTTGTGCAAGGATGAGGCACCAAAAGCTAACACCTCTCACAATCTACCTTTAGTGTTCTCTTCTCTTGCAGGAATTCAAAGATGTTTTCCCCGACGAGCTACCACCGGGTCTACCTCCACTACGAGGCATCGAGCACCGAATCGACCTCATCCCCGGAGCACCCCTTCCTAACAAGGCTCCCTAGAGCGTCAATCCCAAGGAAACCAAGGAGATCCAACGACAAGTACAACAATTCATTGACAACGGCCATGTACGAGAAAGTTTGAGCCCTTGTGCCGTCCCGGTAATCCTTGTTCCCAAGAAAGATGGTACATTTCACATGTGTTCCGATTGTTGTCCTATCAATGCTATTACCGTGCGTTATTGTTACCCCATTCCACACCTAGATGATATGCTCGATGAGCTTAGCGGAGCTGCAATTTTCTGTAATATTGATCTTAAAAGTGGCTACTATCAAATACACATCCAAGAAGGTGATGAATGGAAAACTGCATTTAAGACCAAATTTGGCTTATATGAATGGCTTGTTATGCCTATGGGTTTATCCTAAGCACCCGGTACTTTCGTGCGACTCATGCATTTTTTTTCTTCTTGTTTTTAGCAAATCTCTTAAAGACCATGTCACCCATCTTCGGACCGTATTGCAAACCCTCGGGAAAGAGAGCCTTTATGCTAATATGGACATATGCCTTTTTGGTGTTGATAAGCTTGTTTTCTTGGGTTTCATTGTGTCTTCTAAGGGTGTTCATGTTGATGAATCTAAGATCAATGATATTAAAACTTGGCCCCAACCAACCAACTTGCAACAAGTGCGTAGTTTTCTTGGTTTAGCTGGTTTCTATCATAGATTTGTGAAGGACTTTAGCACCATCGCTTCACCTTTGCATGCTTTGAGTAAGAAAAATGCGCCATTTGTTTGGGGACCATCTCAAGATAGCGCATTCAATGAGCTTAAGAATCTGATTACTCATGCTGCCGAACTTGCATTACCCAACTTAGAAAAACCATTTGAAATTCATTGCAGTGCTAGTGGTATTGGCATAGGGGGTGTGTTAATGCAAGAGAAGCGCCCCATAGCTTACTTTTGTGAGAAACTTTCCGGAGCGCAACTCAATTACCCCATATATAACAAAGAGCTATATGCTTTAGTGCGAGTTTTGCGTGAATGGGAACATTATCTTCGCCCTCATGAATTTGTCATCAATGCCGACCATGAAACACTTAAATACCTTAAGGGTCAAACTAAGTTGAACAAGCATCATGCTAAATGGAGTGAATTCATTGAGTCATTTCCTTATGTCATCAAGTACATTAAAGCTAAGGAAAATGTTGTGGCGGACGCTCTTTCCCGCATATGCATGCTTGTCACCAAACTAGAATTGAATGTCATAGGCTTTGAGCACATAAAAGACTTGTATGCGCGTGATCCTACTTTTGCTTTTCCTTATGCCAAGTGTTTGACGCATACATCTTGGGAATGCTATTACATCAAAGGCGATTATCTTATGTGAGCTAACAAACTTTGCATCCCCGAGTCTTCTCTTCGCTTGTTACTTTTGCAAGAATATCATGGAGGAGGAGTAATGGGACACTTTGGATGCGACAAGACATTTGTGACGCTCTCCAAGAACTATTTTTGGCCCAAGATGTTCCGTGACGTCTCACGCTTCACCAACCAATGCTCTAGATGTCGCAAAGCTAAGCCTAAAGCTCAATCTCATGGCCTTTATATGCCCCTTCCAATTCCATATCATCCATGGGAAGATATTAGTATGGACTTTGTGCTTGGTTTGCCTAGAACTAGAAATGGAAAGGATTCTGTGTTTGTTGTTGTGGACGGATTCTCTAAAATGGCTCATTTCATTCGTTGCAACAAGATAGATGATGCTTCATATATTGCAAATATTTTTTGTAGGGAAACTTGCGCCTACATGGAGTGCCAAAGACGATTGTCTCAGACCACGACGTCAAATTCTTGAGTTACTTTTGGAAGACCTTATGCGCCAAGCTCGGAATCAAGCTACTATTCTCCACGGCATACCATCCACAAACCGACGGCCAAACGGAAGTGACGAACCGGACACTATCCACCCTCCTACGCGTGTTGATCAAGAAGAACATCAAGGAGTGGGTAGATTGTCTACCAATCGCCGAGTACGCCTACAACCGTGCAAGACATTCGACTACCCGCAAGTCCCCCTTCGAGGTCATCTATGGCTTCAATCTGTTGTCCCCATTGGACATTCTACCCCTACCACTACAAGAGCACTTCAATATGGACGCGAGTGCATGAGTCAAGTACCTCAAGAAGGTGCATGAAGATACAAGGCACACCATCGAGCGCCAAGTACAACGACTCGCGACCAAGATCAACGTCACCAAGCAACCCATGATATTCAACATTGGAGATCTCATGTGGCTACACCTTCGCAAGGACTGCTTCCCCAACGAACGCAAGTCCTAACTTCTACCACGAGCCGATGGACCCTTCAAGGTGCTAGCATGCTACAACAACAACGCTTACAAGATCGACCTCCCGCGCGACAAGTACAACATGAGCGACGTCTTCAACGTCAAGGACCTCTCGCCCTACCATGGTGATGAAGATTTCATCCGAGGTCGGATCTTCCCCAAGGGGGAGATAATGCGGAGCATCCCAAGGTCATCCCCATGGACCTATCATCGTCTCACCAAGTGCCTAGTGGACCCATGACATGAGCACGTGCAAGAGCTCTCGAAACCAAGGTGACATCTCTCCTCTCACAATTCCACTTCGATGCACATGAGACATGGCTACTACCTCAAATGGAGACATTATGCATACTCAGGTACCAAGGAGT
This sequence comes from Triticum urartu, assembly GCF_056163025.1. Taxonomy (NCBI): domain Eukaryota; kingdom Viridiplantae; phylum Streptophyta; class Magnoliopsida; order Poales; family Poaceae; genus Triticum; species Triticum urartu. The sequence goes on along the minus strand of NC_141876.1, from coordinate 353,973,957 downwards.
TAGCCATGAACAAGCTAAGGGGCAATGAGAATCGAAGAAGGAAGACATGCGTGAAGATGGAGAAGAATTCAACCAAGTCCTAGGCTGGTCGTACAATCCGGATGAGGACGCGGACGATCCGAACAGAGCCCGGACGATCCGGACCCCGGTCCGAACGATCCGGCTAATCCGCACAAGGGCACCCGAACAGACCGAAGCTGCACCCCGAAGCCAGACCATCCGGACCCCAGCCGGACGTCCGGACCCCCCTCCGGACATCGGGGCCGCCATGTACGTCGCCCGCCTCTTTGTATTGTCTGGACCATCCGGGTCCCTGAAGCCCGGATCATCCGGCTACCCATCCAGAGCATCCAGACCACCACCTGCGTGTGCGTTTCAGGCCGAGGCCCATGTACCCCTTCGCCCCCTTTACCTACATATACTACTCCTTCACTTTTCTAGGGTTAGCAAAGGATTAGCTCATATTAGAGATAGAGCTTTGCTCATCCACCCGGATCTACTCCTTCGAGAGGGACCGTTCCTCTTCGGAGAAGATCCACTTGGATTCAAGACGCCCAACGAGAAGAACTCAAGACCCCCTCATGGAGAAGAACCGGTTATCCTATGTATCGTCCCTTGTTGACCGTGGATCGTGTATCTCTTTCGTGATTCGAGGATCTAGCATATGTGTGATCGTTCTTGTTGGTTTGAGTGATTCTCTCATGTTTCCCTCGTGATCTTCATGTTCTTCGCCGGATCACCTCCAAATCATGAAAGATCTTCCCTTAGGGTTCTACCCTACATCACGCGTCCCCTAAAAAAACTAAGTTGACGCATATGCAAGGCTTTGTCAACTTATAGTCAACACACGGTTCTAGCAGTAGTGGATGTTGGATGTCCATCCAACGGATGTGTGCTTCTTCTTCAATCTCGGATATTCTTGCTTTAGCCGCCCAAAAAATGATTCCTCCCCCTGACATCTAGGGCGCACCATTTCGGAGGCTGACCTATGGGCCTACTAAGTTGACGCTTACCAAGGGCTTTGTCAACCTAGTCAATATAAACGATTCTAGCTGCAGTGATCGTACGATGTCCATCCAATGGCCATCGTGCTTCTTCAACCTCAGGTCTTCTTGCTCTAGCCACCCAAACCAGTGTCGACTGCTCCTGTCTCCCGTGTCCGGCTATACTACCACCGCTGGCCATGCCATCCCTCTATACTCACCCACACCTCCTGTTATTCTTCGGCAACGGCAGCCTCACACCGCAGCCGAAGCAGTCAACCCACGTACTCCCCTCCGCTTGGGCATCCACTGCCGCGTCTTCCCCTGCTCCGCGTCGTTCCCTTCTTAGGCCTCGCCGTCATCCACCGCCTTGGTGCTCTCGGCGCGGCGTGGTCAACGTGGTCAATGGAGGACAACCATCGGAAGAAGACTTTAGGATCTGAGGCTAACAGCTGGATCCACCAGCTACATCTTCGAACACAAGGAAGTGCCTCCTTATTACTCGCAAAATAAAAATGATTCCTCCCCCTGACAGCTGGGACTGACCAGCTATATCTTCACACGCAAGGAAGTGCGTCCTTATCCTCCCTGACCGCTGGGACCCACCTAGTCAAAGCGTACGTAGTCTTGTCTGTTTGGTCGCGCACGTGTACGTACATACTAGTCGATCGGTCTCTCTGCAAGTATGAACCGTGGCCGAGTAAGTAGCGGCACTTGTCGTTGTAGAGCACCCGACATAGCAGTTCATGTAGTCCCATCTAAGTCCTGTACACGTACGTACAGGCACAGGGCAAAAAATACGGCCACGTACGTACATACGGGCAGGGTCAAGCACGTACTCGCGCATATATACGGAGGGCCAGGGCTTGTGTACATGGAGAGGCAACGGACGGCAGCAACGGCGTCCTATTCATCAAACAGCGACCGGCTGGGTCGGAACGGAGAAACAACGTCCTATTCATCGGGAGGCAACCGACTAGGTCAGAATGCGTCCTGTTCAACGGGAGCCAACCAACTTGGACCGAACAACCGAAACGGGGTCTGGCGTACCGTAGAACAGAGGAAACGGCCTTCTGTTTGACCGACCACGGTCGAAATGGGATCCTATTCATCGGGAGGGGTCTGGCCTACCGCAAAACAGAGGAAATAGACTTGTGTTTGAGTGCCTATGGTCGAAACGAGGTCCTGTTGATCAGGAGGAGTGTGGCGTACCGCAAAACGGAGGAAACGGACTTGTGTTGGAGCGCCTACGGTCGAAACGGGGTCCTGTTCATCCACCGTCTGCTGCCTCGCTCCAGCCTCCACGGGCTACTATTCATCCACCATCGACCTCCTCCGCCCTCCATGAGGTACTGTTCATCCACGGTGTGATGCCCCCAATTTGATCGTACACTAATCATACACGCAAATGTGTACGACCAAGATCAGGGACTCACGGGAAGATATCAGAACACAACTCTCGACACTAATTGAAATAATACAAGCATTATATTACAATCCAGGGGCCTCGAGGGCTCGAATACATAAGCTTGAATGCAGACGAGTCAGCAGAAGCAACACTATCTGAGTAAAAACATAAGTTAAACAAGTTTGCCTTAAGAAGGCTAGCACAAAAGTAGCAACGATCGAAAAGGCAAGGCCTCCTGCCTGGGACCTCCTAACAACTCCTCGAAGTCGAACTCCGCGTAGAACCATCCTCGGGATCCTCTGGCTCCTGGACTCCATCATATGATCGTAGTAACCGGGGAAAGGGGAAAAAGAAAATGCAAAGCAACCGTGAGTACTCATCCAAAGTACTCGCAAGCAAGGATCTACACTACATATGCATTGGTATCAATGAAATGGATGGTATCTGTGGGCTGAACTGCAGAATGCTAGAAGGGGGATAGCTAGTCCTATCGAAGACTACGCTTCTGGCAGCCTCCATCTTGAAGCAGTAGAAGAGAGTGGATGGTAAGTTCACCAAGTAGCATCGTATAGCATAAACCTACCCGGTGATCCTCCCCTCCTCGCCCTGTGAGAGAGCGATCACCGGGTTGTATCTGGCACTTGGAAGGGTGTGTTTTATTAAGTATCCGGTTCTAGTTGTCATAAGGTCAAGGTACAACTCCGGGTCGTCCTTTTACCGAGGGACACAGCTATTCAAATAGATAAACTTACCTGCAAGGGTGCACCACATTTCCCAACACGCTCGATCCCTTTGGCCGGACACACTTTCTTGGGTCATGCCCGGCCTCGGAAGATCAACACGTCGCAGCCCCACCTAGGCACAACAGAGAGGTCAGCATGCCGGTCTAAATCCTGTGGTGCAGGGGTCTGGTCCCGTCTCCCATTGCACACCTACATGTTGTGGGGGCGGCCGGAAGCAGACCTAGCCTCCCTAATACAAGAGCAGGCGTTCCAGTCCAATCCAGCGCGCGCCGCTCAGTCGCTGACGTCAAGAAGGCTTTGGCTGATACCACGACGTCGAGTGCCCATAACTGTTCCCGTGTAGTTGGTTAGTGCGTATAGGCCAGTGGCCAGACTCAGATCAAATACCAAGATTTCGTTAAGCGTGTTATTTTGATGTAACCGCGGACGCCGACCAGGGCCAGGCCCACCTCTCTCCTAGGTGGTCTCAACCTGCCCTGTCACTCCACCACAAAGTAACAGTCAGGGGCCGCTCAGAACTCAGGCCCACCACTACCTAGATGGAGCCACCTGTCCCTTCAGCCCCCACATTGGAATCACTTGCGGGTACACTAAGAGCCGTCCCGACTTTAGTCACCAAGTATCACATATAATAAGTATGTAAGTATATACCCATTATCACCTCCCTAGTGAGCACGGCCCGATAGTATAGCATGGCAGACGGACAAGAATGTAGGGTCACTTATGATAAATTAGCATCCTGTACTAAGCATTTAGGATTGCGGGTAAGGTATCAACAACTGTAGCAAGAATGACAGGCTGTGCAACAGAATAGGATTAACCAAAAGCAGTAACATGCTACACTACTCTAATGCAAGTAGCGGAGAGAAGAATAGGCAATATCGGGTTGATCAAGCAGGGGGGGGGGGGCTTGCCTGGTTGCTCTAGCAAGAAGGGTTCGTTGTCGATGTAGTCAATCACAAGGGTACCGGTAGCGGTCTCAGGGTCTATAGGAAAAAAGTAACGGAGGGGGAACACAATAAATAACATAGCAATCAAAGCATCAAAAAACATAACATGACAATATGCGGTGCTATAGGTGACCTAACGCAGTACTATGTGCTACCGGCGAAGAGGGAAAACATCCGGGAAAGTGTTCCCAGGTTTGGCATTTTTGGACAGATGAAATGGAGGGGGATTGTTGCATGTTTGCTATGCTAGGGACGTGTGGCGGACGTACCGACTGCGTATTCGGGTTCGTCTCATCGTTCTGAGCAACTTTCATATATAAAACTTTTTCATGCGAATCACGGATTATTTTCTATGATTTTTCAAAGATTTAACAATACCTGGAAAAAATCCCTGAAATTTTGCCAAGTCTGAGAATTCGTCAGTTTTAAACATCTTTTAGCTATTTTCAAAAGGCTACAACTATGGATCTGTACCTCCTATGATTTTGTGCCTTATATCAATTTCGAGCATTATTCTGTGATCTACATGTTAGTATCACTTTCATCCATATTAGAGTTCATTTGCTTGACTGACAACAGCTCCAAAGTAGCTGTGCAAATAAAGCTGTTTTTCGGTTTTTCAGTTAACAGAACATACCACTTTGCGATTTTCATAGGATTTAAACCATACATCGAAATGGTTTAGTCCAGTGGGATAAAATGGAGTTTGTCACGTATACTTTCTAATCATATTTTTCTTAGCCTTGTTAACAGTTGCTTAACTGCAGTTTAGGGGCTGCCCACGGGTTTACTCAATGTAAAAACTGGAAAGCTAGCTAGTAACTACAGTAGCTACAAGAAGTATTACAGCAAAGCAGCAGCGACACTAGCAGCAGGCAGCGCAAGCGCAAGCGGCGATGGGCGCAGATTGCTGCAGGAGGACGCGCGCGAGCACACGACGCACGCACAAGGCGAGGCCACGGCAAGACGGGCGACGGCGAGCGCGGGGCGGAGGGGCTGCACGAGCGGCATCGGGAGTTGGGCGCGGCCCGACGCACGTGGGTGGCATAGCACTCATAGGCAGGCGCGGGTCGGCTGGAGGCAAGCCGGGCACGGCGGCTATGGTGAGCAGAGGCGGAGCGCGGCAGCCGCGCAGCGCCGGCAGGCGAGCAGGGGAGAGGGGACGCGCGCGTGTGCGCTGGGTGCGGCCGGTGCGTCAGTCACGCAGGGGCAGGGGCCGCGCGAGGCGCAGTGAGCAAGTGTGGTCATGGACAAGGAGGCCGCGTTCGACCGGACTGCATCTGCGGGGCATGGGGAATATCAAGAGAAGGCCAGGGAGGACGAGGAGCTCACAGAGGGTGCAGGGAGATGTCCAAAGCAGCCGGGGGAGGGCAAGGACGAGTGGATCGACCTGAGGTGGGCGGCGGAGGCTGTCGGCGATTCTCGATGAAGGCGGCGGCTCATGGGCGTCCGAGCTCATCCGGGTCCTCGTAGTCGAAGAGGACAACGGTGGCGGTCCTCCTGGGCGCATTGGCTGGCCGTGGGGAGGCCGGTGGCCACGTGCATCGCGTTGATGCGGCGGCGGCTACTCTCGGGTACAGAGAATCGAGAGTGGGGAGACGAGTAAGAGGAACGGGAGTGGCTAGGGTTGGGGATGGTCTTATCCACCCTGGGCGCCGACGGATGCGCGACGCGTGGAGGATCCACCCCATGGACGCACGCGCTGCCTCCAGAGCGCCTCGGATGAGCAGTAGGTTGAAGACAAGAGCGTTGGTGGGCTGGGCCATTCTGTACACGCATAGAGCCCAGCAGTGTAGTGGTTCTTTTCCTCTATCCTTTTTCTTTTCCATTTCTATTTTTCTCTTTGTTTTGCCTTTTATTTTAACTAGTACAAATGCCCGTGCGTTGCACCGGGCAAAAAAGCATATAGAGTTCTCTTTGTTAATAAATCAGGCCATATTTGCATGCATTGAAACATTTTATAATCCAGACTATGCCAGTTCAAAATTGACACCATGGGTGCCCAAAACTGTAGAGTAGAAAACCAGCATGATATGCACGTCTACCATCATGTACATCTGAATATAGCTCGTACTGTGATGCTTTGCTAACAGGATGAAAAAATAGTGCAGCTCACTGTTACATATCACTAACCATAAATGACATGGAGCAAGAATCTTGTTCATATTAACAGTGATCATAAAATTGAATTTATATGTACTAATTTGTGGTCACTATAAGAGATGACTACACACCGGAAGAAAACAAAAAAGTATATGTAACTAAACCATATCAGATTGACTACTATTTGTATGGTTCGTCCATCCAATGTATGCCTGATGTGTAACAAAAAAAATTTGAATATAGTATATGCTCCAGTTTTCACCACTGGAACACCATATAGGGATCACATTCATATGGTTTGAGGTGCAGGATTCTAGATATTGAATGCAAGCATCATGCCAAATATCAACCAGAGAATCATGTGTTCCAATGCAACAGTACTACTATAGTTTATCCTATTGGTTTTAGTAGTTTATCATATATAGTTCTCACAAAACTAACTGGATAACTATGCACGTCATTTTCGATACTGTTGGCATGCAGGCAAAAAGAATCAAATATTCAGTTCTAGGTGCAAAAAGAATCAAATATTCAGTTCTAGGTGCAGATAAGTGTGATGTATTTTAGCCACCATGACAAAGCAAAGAGTTATTTGTTCAAATTGACTTACATATCAATATGTTGAGTGAGCGTTGCACCAAAGAGCACATATAATTAGTACAATATTGGAAGCTTTGGCTAAAAAGAAGGTTAACATCTACTATCGGTCAGCTCTGCTACACCAGAGAATTACAAACATGGACATGATGAAATAAGGAACCATATAGGCGTATTACAAGCATGAGTGTGAAGCAAACATATCTTAGTTGTGGGCTCTAACCACTAAAAGGAACATGATAAGAGTATTTGAAAGAGATTAAATACTTGAAGCATCTATTTTTTGAACCTTGACATTTTAATTCTCAGCACAACCTCCAAACCTGTTGTTGCAACATAAGATTTGTCTATGATCTCAGCTGTAACAATTCTCTGTTCTGACACAAAATCTGCAGCAAAACAACAACAATCAGTTGTAAGTAAGATGAGAGAGACATGTGATCTGCCAAGGGCATATGGGGTGAGAGAAGTACTAACGGAGTGGTAGGGAGATGAACTTCAGGCAGATGGTTTCTAGGAGAACTGCTGTAGGTGTGGATTCCTGAAGAAAAACAAATGGTCCATAACAATTCATGTGCAGCTGTGCAGTGATTCAGCGCTAGGAGATTAACTACCTATAGATGAATCCACCATGAAGCTGGGATTTGGTAGAGGAGAGATGGGGCAGCAAGGTAGATGGAAGCAGGAAGGACATTAGTGGAAAATATATCAAGTTAGTCGAACCATAGTGTTACACCATGTTGTTCTACAACATAAACAGCAACAAATTATCCAAAGGTTGAGTAAAAAGGGTCCAATGTTCAATATAAAAATCCAAAGAAGCTATTGCACCGAAAGTAAACATTTTAAGGTAGAATACTAAGCGTAAACTGCAGGGTTAAGGTAGCATTATTTTTGGACACTGCATCTTATGGATACTGCAAATTACTTCCAAAAAGTATCTCTGATCTAAATTGATACGCAGAGAAAGAGAAAAATATACCAACCGCCTATATAAGCTGGGACAGAACAAACTCGTCCATATCATGAAGTCCAGTAACTGCAATCATCAAAAGCAAAGTAAGAAACAGAAGTACCATAAACACATGTAAGACGGTTATCGGCCACTTGTCTAGCAATGCAAGCTTACTATCAGGGGCGCCATCACATACAATCAAGTCCTCTTTACATCCATCAAAATGCCTGATACCGACGCCAAGGCTGCATCGTTTTCCTTCCGGAGCAGATCATGGTCCGGGACATCATTCGCAAGCACAAAGTCTCCATGAGCTTTGGAAACGTTGGCTAGTTCATGATCCAGCCCATTGTTTGTCCTTCCGACAGCCCTGATGTGATATTTACTCAACACAGATTTAATATCAACAATAATTGGGTAGGACAATGTTCTGCTTATGAATCAGCCCCGAACTCCTTTCCCCACTGCATAGTCGATCTCCACCACAAGGGAGCCTCAGAATACGTTATTCAGTCAAACCAGAATAGCGCTGGCTTCGGCCTCCTCGACAATTATGCATGCGCCCAGCTGCCTATCGGCAAGCAATTTTTGCATTATCTCTGGTATTCCATGCACATAGTTAGTGTGATTATAGCATTGTAGGCAACAAAAAGGAATCCATATGTAATCTGAATCTTCACTAAATTTTTTAGGTTTGACCGTATAGGAGCTCGATCACACAAAATTCGACAGCTCAAACTTTTACCCTTACCTGTCCACATCATCCATGGCATATCCTTCACATACTTGGCTTCACATTGAGACGGTTCACCACCTTCATCTCACACGACTTGTCACACTGCATATCCATGAACCAATCCAGTTAATGTTCGATGACTGAGAAAAAATTCAAAGTAAATCGATGGATGCATGAATAAATGGATTGATGCATTGCAACGGGAGAAAAAAATTCACACACACACCACCAAGCTCTAGGACCTTTGCCTTCGACATGGCAATCAAGCATACTCGGCGCCCATGGCAATGGGTCCCACGATGATCTTGCCCCCCTGCGGCCCAACCGGCGACGTCATCGGCAAGTTAAGGCAGCGGTGGAGCAGGCGCGACACGGCTGCCACGAGCTGCTTGGTCGCCTTTCCTCAAATTCAACACAACAACAAAGGGAACTTGGCTAGAGATTGCAATTGAACACTTAGCTGCAGCAGAGATGACTAAAACTTTCAAGAATACAAATTTGGTTGTGCATTACAGTGGGAAATACAGTGTATATAACGGCGAAAACGGGCAAGGAAAAAGAATAGGAAATGATTAAATTTGTTTTTATTCCTGACAACATCCTTTTGCCCTGCATCACGTATTGTAATGATGTCACAAGCATGCTCTTGACGACAATGGTTCACATGTGCTGGAGACCTGCAGAGGATGGAGAAAAGAAGGGCAAAAGAGGAAGGCTTGTATCTATCAAGCATAAATATTTACTGAATAAAATCGAGCTAATCTGTACCAACTTGGGCAGGATTGTCGAATAGCTTCCTCTTATATAGCATATACATCAGAAAATCCAGCACACCAAATATATGCATATGTTTAGCAATGACATAGACATCAGATTGTTTCAAAGATAGTGAGGATCGACAGAGGGTCTTGAAGAATTTTGACAATGTAAACCGTAATAGGTTACAACCTCCATCACACATCTAATTTTATCAAATTGACAAGGAAAGTTATAGGAATTGTGGCCTAAAAATTGGTTCCATCTAAATCTTGGTATATTCCTGTTTGAGATCGTTTATAGAATCAATAAAATGTAAGGACATTAGGGAGATCAAGGATCAAAGATCAATTAAGAAAATCATGGATGGGGGAATCATACTTATCTTGTTAAGAATGACACCGATGGAATTAGTGAAGGGATGTGTGGTACGCAAGCCAATGGATCTGTGCGTCCTTGATATACACATCTACATACACGAAGGTTGCTGGGTTGAAACTAGAAAGGAGATTGATTCATCTGTCGACCCCACATACACGAACACAATTTTGTAGATGTTGTACTTGGACCTCCTGTAGGATTCGGAGGAGGTTGTCGGCGATCCAGGCATCGAAGTCCTCCCGCGACGACGACGCTTCACGTGGAGGATGTGGAGGATCTCGGAAAGCGCAGGGCAGCCGGTGTAATCCTCCACGAGGGAGGCTCCACCGCCGCTGTCGGGCGGCGCACGGCAGTCGGCGCAGCCGGCGCAGAGCGTGGCCCGGTGGGCGCGATTTGGCAGCAAGCCCGTCGGTCAGTCACCGGAGCCGCCATCGCCGGCGACTGCCTCCCTCACCCTGCGTGCACCCCTTCCCCTTCTCCTTTCTTCCTCTATCCCCTCTCTCCCTCAGGCCCTTGTCTCTCCTTCTCTGGATGAGCAGGACGCCGCTGGCACCGGAACAAGCCGCTGCACCACCCACCAGATCGGTCGACGCCGCGCACGTATCTGCCCGTCTTCCTCGAGCCGCCACCTCGCCTCGCGTCGCCTGCCGGCCTCCTGCCGGTTCCCGCGGGTTAGGCATCTATATCGGGTTGGGAGAGGGGAGGGATCGGAGAGGATGGTGGTGGTCGCCTCCGGTGCGAGGCGAGGTCGAGCGGTGGAGTGGCCTGCGCCGGTGCCAATCGAGGCGAAGCGGTGGGGGTGATGCACACCTGTTCAGGACCTTTTTTTCTATTGAGAATCGTTATTTCACTTAGGGACGTGAGTGCGGGTTGAATACCTAAAACAACAGGGACTATTTCGCAAAAATGTCGTGACGGTGAATCCGGAGACTCCATCCGTGCTTTATTGTTAGGGAGAGATTAGCAAAAATAGTTCTACTAAATATAAAACTGGCTCGGTCAACATAACTCTCTTCCACAAAAAGTTTGGCACATAATAAAATATTTAGGAATTTAATAATTTAAAAGGCATTCAAATATTTGTTTTAGCCACTATTTTATTGATTTTTGGGCATTTCGAAACTTTATAAAATATGGGCTTCAACAAGATACTATCCAGGGATTATCTGCCACGCTTTGAACATTTTAGTTTTGACATTTCAAAATTTTATTTGTCTTAATTGATTTTGAATTTTGAATTCAAACAAGACTGAATCATCGCAAGATTAACTATAGTAATAGCGATTACGTGGCATCATTAGCAGGGAATTACTGTAGCTTAATTATCCGGGTGTCAAACACGGCTACTGTTCATCCAGCCTCCACGGGGTCTTGTTCATCCACCCCCAACCGGCTGGGGTGCAGCGGCCTCCTCGGGGTCCTGTTCATCCAACCCCCACCGGGAACTGTTCATCCATAGCCAACCAACCGGCTCGACTCACCACGTCTCGACTCGTTCTATGTACCACACGCACGGTAGCTACGGTCACTGTTCATCGAGAGGCAACCCAACACCGGCTCAATCAGCTTCAGTAAGCAGCGGCAGTGATCGATCGCTCGGGATCAGTTAGCAGCAACAGCAAAGGAATTGCTCGGGTTTAGTCAGCAGTGAATGAATCTATAGGGTTCACTTAACAACCAAGGGATCGATTGCTCGGCTTCATTAACGTGCGATCGCTCCGGGTATAGTTAGCCAACGCCTCGCACACACACACACACGTACACGAGAGAAACACGCAAACCACAGTGCATCGCTCGACCCTGACCACCCACCGTAACCGGGAACTCCGTGATATTTCCTCTCCCTCGCTTCTACCATGATTTTCTCCATCATGGACGGCCCAAAGAATGTCATGCAGCTGCGTCTTCGTCCCGCCAGGACGAAAAGCCAATTTTCTGTCATGATTTTTTGTCATAGAATTAGGAGCCCACCACATCCATGATGATACCGGGTTTTGTCACAATTATCATCATAGAAGTGTCATAAGCATGACAGGAAAAAAATTCGTTGGGCCCAAAATGTCATGGATGTGTCTTTTTTGTAGTGATGGTGGAAAGATGATTTGAGCAGAAAGCAACTTGGGGAAGGCTAGAGATCAAGATTCTAGTGGTAGGATTGGAATGTCTTGGTCTCAACACATGAGCAGGTAGTTCTCTCTTAGAAAATGAGTATTTGAAGTGTAGGCACGTTCTGATGGCTCTCTCTCAAATGGAGAAGGGGCTGGAGGGGTATACATAGCCTCCACACAAAATCCAACCGTTACACACATTTGACCCAACTCGGTCAGACCGAATAGAAGAACTCGGTGAGACCGATTCAGTTCAAAATGTGAACGTTGGGAATCTCGGTGGGACCGACTGGAACAACTCGGTGGGACCAATGTGCTAGGGTTAGGGCAAAATACCAACTCGGTTAGACTGAAGTGAAGCAGTAGGGCAATAGAGAGGATGTCAAGCAAACTCGGTGGGACCGATTGCATATTTCGGTAAGACCGAAATGATTGCAATAGGCAACAGAGAGTTTGAAGGGCCATCTCAGTGAGACCGAGATCCGTATCAGTGTGACCGAATTGTCTAGGGTTTGTGGCAGTGGCTATGTCAACTGAACTAGGTGGCGCCGGATAGAATGGTTCGATGAGGCCGAGTTTGACTTTGAGTTTTGGACATGTGGAAATGAGAAAGTGGTTGAGGGTTTTGGAGCAATATCACTAAGCACTTTGAGCAAGTAGACCATTAAGCAACACCACATCCCCTTTTAATAGTATTGGCTTTCCTATGGACTCAATGTGATCTTGGATCACTAAAATAAAAATGAAGAGTCTTGAGCTATTGCCAATCTTTGTCCTTAGTATTTTGAGGGGTCGACATCTCTAGTCCATGCCATGCCAATCATTGAACTTTCTAAAATATTAAACTTGCATGGATATTAAACTCTAGTCCATACCACCCGAGGATCAGTTGCACTTTCACCACCGTCCATGAGGGCTCTTGTCAGGTGGTAGCAGTCAACTACATGGTTGAGGACCAACGTCAATGTGCCTCCATGATGGATGCTAGTCGGATGGTCTCATTGCTCAATGGAGAGCACGCTTCCTCTCCTTTTTGGTGACGTGTGTGACATATATCATATTGACATCCCCGACCATGGGAAGGAATTGTTTTTGGCCAGCATTGCCCAACCCTGGCTGGTCTTTATCCTCATTACGAGGTTGGCCTTTACCCTGGTTGCCGGCTGCAAATCTTCCCGGCTTGCTTTGAATAAAACTCCTCCAGCAAGGCCCAACCTTGGTTTTACCATTTGCCTCACCACCTATACTTTCCCTTGGGAGTCGCGCTCCCGAGGGTCATCTTTATTTTAGCCCCCCTGGGTTGTTGCTTCTCTAAGTGTTGGTCGAACCGAGCTGCCTGCGAGGCCACCTCGGGGAAACTCGAGGTTTGGTTTTACTCGTAGCTAGTCTCATCCGATGTTGCCCTGAGAACGAGATACGTGCGACTCCTATCGGGATTGTCGGCATCTCGGGTGGCTTTGCTGGTCTTGTTTTAGCATTGTCGAAATGTCTTCTAACCAGGATTCCGAGACTGATCTGGTCTTCCTGGGAGAAGGAATATCCTTCGTTGACCGTGAGAGCTTGTGATGGGCTAAGTTGGGACACCCCTGCAGGGTTTAAACTTTCGAGAGTCGTGCCCGTGGTTATGTAGCAGATGGGAATTTGTTAATGTCCGGTTGTAGAGAACTTGACACTTGACTCAATTAAAATGCATCAACTGCGTGTGTAGCTGTGATGGTCTCTTTTCGGTGGAGTCCGGGAAGTGAACACGGTCTTGTGTTATGCTTGAACATAAGTATTTTCAGGATCACTTCTTGATCACTTCTAGCTTCTCGACCGTTGCGTTGCTTCTCTTCTCGCTCTTATTTGCGTATGATAGCCACCATATATGCTTAGTGCTTGCTACAGCTCCACCTCATTACCTTCCCCTACCCATAAGCTTAAATAGTCTTGACCTCGCGGGTGTGAGATTGCTGAGTCCTCGTGACTCATAGATACTCCCAAACAGTTGCAGGTGCCGATGATACCAGTGCAGGTGATGCTACCGAGCTCAAGTGGGAGCTCGATGAAGATCTTGATCATTGTGTTGTGTCTTTTCCTGGTTGATCAGTAGTGGAGCCCAGTTGAGACGGTCGGGGATCTAGCAATTGCGGTTGTCTTCTTTTATTTTTGTTCCGTAGTCAGACCTTGATTGTACTATGGATGATGTATGTTTAACTTGTATTCGTGTGAAGTGGCGATGCCTCTAAGTCGTGCCCCGACTCGTGGGAGATATAGCCGCATTGTGGGTGTTACACCAGGGGCCCCTCTCCGGTAGGTCTTGGCTCCATAAATTCTTATATATTATATGAAAATTCCTCGCAAAGTTTCGTTCCATTTCGAGAACTTTTATTTCTGCACAAAAACAACACCATGATAGTTCTGCTAAAAACAGCGTCAGTTCGGGGTTAGTTTCATTCAAATTAGAGTCCAAAACAAGAGGAAAAGCATTAGAAAAAGTAGATACGTTAGAGACGTATCAACTCCCCCAAGCTTAAACCTTTGCTTGCCCTCAAGCAATTCAGTTGATAAACTGGAAGTGAAAAAGGAAATCTTTTATGAACAAACCATGTCAATAATAACTCTTAAAGATTATAATGATTCATATCAATGAAATAATTAGCTAGCGAGCAATAATAAGATATCTCAAACAACAACACGTTGTCAAAACAACCATGATATAATATGACAATAGTGGTATCTCGCTAGCCCTTTCTGAGACCGCAAAACATAAATGAAGAGCACCTCCAAAGTTCAAGCAACGACTAAACATTGTAATTCATGGTAGAAAAGATCCAGTCATGATGCACCCACCATTAGCTACACACAATGCATAAATCATGACAACTGTGCTCTTCTCAGTTTTTGGCGCTTGTTTTAGAAGGTGGTGACACAACATAAAAGTAAATAGAAAGTCTCTTCGAAGAGGGAAGCAGTGATTTGCAGAGGTGCCAGAGCTCAATTTTGAAAACAGAGATAAATGATATTTTGAGACATGCACCCTTCTCATTTACTTCACGACCACCAGTTATCAATATCTCCCATGCTAAATAGGCTAGTGGCGGTTCCCAAGCGATAAAAGCAAAGGTTTACTCCCCCTCCACCAACAATCACATTCCACGGCTTGTCCGGAACAACGGGTGACGTCCAAACCAACAACAGTCATGGGGGAGTTTTGTTTAATTATTTGATTTTTCTAGTTCGGGATTGGGAATCCCTATTACCGCCCTTTTCTCATGTGATGGCGAGTGAATAAACACTCGACCTGAGAATAACCCGCTTAGCATGGAAGATACCGACCACCTCCTGTCCTTCCATGAACGATCTAGGCACACAAAACGGATAATTTTTTAGAAGTTTTTAGATGTGGCACATGCAACTTTACTTAGGACGGGAGGGTAATACCGCATATAGGTAGGTATGGTGGACTCATCTGAATAACTTTGGGTTCAAGGTTTTTTGATGTACAAGCAGAATTCCCACTTAGTACAGGCGAAGGCTAGCAATTTAGATTGAGAAGCGGCCAGCTAGAGAGCAACAATGATCATAACCATGCATTATGCATAAGTAACATTGGACACTAGCATGAGTAGGATATGAACACCATGAACATAAATATTATAGAGGCTATGTTGGTTTTAATTCAACTACATGCATGAACATGTACTAAGTCAAGCCACTTGAACATTCCGAGGAGGATACCATATCATCATACTACATCACAATCATTTTAATGCTATGTTGATATCCAAGATAAATTAGTATCAACTCCCAGCTACTTATGCATGGCATGAGAAACTATAATCTCTAATTGTCATTGCAAACATGCTTAATCATAATGGGTTGAATCATGGATGCTAGGTTAAGCATATTTGCACAGACAGAACAAGTCAAGTTCGTACCAGTTTCTCTCTACCACGGCCAGTTCATCGAATGTCGTCATTATTGCCTTTCACTTGCATGACCGGATGATATGAAAATAATAATAGTGCAAGAGTGCCATGGATTAAGCTGGAATCTACAAAACATTTTATTCAACAGGAGAATACAAGGTAAAATGTGCTCTTTATTAGTTCAACAATTATTCAATTGAGAGCCACTCAACATTTTCATCGTGGTCTTCTCCTCGGTACGACTCAAATAAAAAGAAAAGAAATTCAGAGAAACACATTGAAATATTTTTGGAGTTTTTGGTTTTCTCGAACAAGCAAATAAGGGAAAAGAAAAAACGAGAAAAACTATTTACATGGGAAAGCTCCCAACAAGCAAAAGAAGAACAAGGAAAGCTTTTTGGGTTTTCAATTTAATATTACTACTAAGCATGCATAGAAAGTAAACTAGCTACAACTAATTTTTTTGGTTTATTCTAAAGTTTTTTCAAACACACAAGAAGAAAGCAGGAAAATAAATCTAAGCATGGATGATACAATGAGAAAGTGTGGACACCAACAAATGGAATAAGTGGACATGAATGTAAAGTCGGTGGAAACACGTACTCCCCCAAGCTTAGGATTTTGTCCTAACTTGGTAGTTGATCAGTAGCCTAGAGGGTAGTAGGGGTGCTGAGGAGCGGGCATCCACTCATCCCACTATGGAGGCTCCTCCTGTGCTGCCTCCTCAGCAGCCTGAGCTTTCCGGTAGGTATGATGTCCACAGGCATGATGCTAAATCCGCCCCTAGAAGCAGAATCAACCAAAGCAGGTGCAGGCAGTGGAATAATATCACGAGTTTTAATGCTAAAAACCAGGTTATAAGGAATGGGAATGTCAGGATAATCTCGTGCAAGAAAATGATGGTGTTCCATGGCTGCCCTGTCTAGGTAGACCTTGGTAAGAGGGTAATCATGAGGGCGTATCTCAACCTCGAAGTGAGCCACCAAACGAGTAGCAAAACTCCCACCATGTATTTCACCCTGTGATTTATTAAGATGGAGGACACGAGCCACCATAGCTCCCAAGCTATGAGTGTTGTCGCCCTCTAGTGCTCGGCGTAAAACAGCAAAGTCTGGTGCACTGAGCGCACCTACTTTCTTTCTAGCAAGCAAGCACTTAGCAACAAATAAAGCAAAATAATGTACGCCAGGAAAATGTATGCTAGCAGCCGTGGTGGCTGACACCTCTCTCTCATCTCCCACTGTCAAAGTGTGATAAAAATCCTCAAACCCAGCCGGCCTAGGCTTGGCTAAGCTCCCATCAGAAGGGATGAAGCATATATCACAAAATTTAGTAAGTGGCATCTGATGGTTTTCATCATATAAATCAAAGCTCACTTCGGGAGGATTATTCCTAGGCAGGAAAGTAAAGCTCTGAACAAAGATATTTGTGAGGATTTGGTGCTGGTCACACTCATCTACGATGAAGTCGGTGAGGACGACGTTTGCAACATATTGCATGAACTCCTAAAGAATTCCAGTTTCTTCTAGGAATGGGGTGTGCGGCCATTCGCACGGTCGTACCTCCGCCAACCTCCGAGGGTGGAGATCATTGTCAGAAGACTCCCCAATAACACCCTTGGAGTTCTTCCTAGAGCCAAACTTCCTGAAGATATTCATGTCTGCGTACAATTTTCTGAAAATAAAAATTTTGGGGTGACAAAAATTTGTCAACAAAACTTTATAAGCTTGATAGCAACTACTCATAGGGATACATAGATGCAAAAGCAAGCATTCAAACTACTTAGAACACCAAGAATTTAACATGCAAGCACATCTACAGCAGCACCAAGAGTAGCTAATTATTCAAAATATAAACCACTAAAGCAAAACCTACTTGGACAAATGGTGGAGTCACATACCAAGCAACAATCCCCCGAAACAGTTTCGGAAATGGAGCTTCGAGCAAAGAGATCGAAATCCACGGGTTTGAGCTCAAGAACACGGGAGAGAGAGCAATGTAGATTTTTTCTGGAGGTAAGTGATGATGTGGGATGAATAGGTAAGTGAGGGGGCCCATGTGGGGACCCCACCGCACTAGGGCGTGCCTGGGGGTGCTGACGCACCCAGGTGGGTTCTTCCCACCTGGTGCACCTCCATCTGATGTTTATTGCACTAAAAATACTCAAATATTCAGAAAAAGAAATCATGTAAAATTTTCAAGGCA
Organism: Triticum urartu; assembly: GCF_056163025.1. Taxonomy (NCBI): domain Eukaryota; kingdom Viridiplantae; phylum Streptophyta; class Magnoliopsida; order Poales; family Poaceae; genus Triticum; species Triticum urartu. The sequence continues at coordinate 353,956,121 of NC_141876.1, read as the reverse complement.
TTCTGAGAACTTTTATTTTTAGGTCATTTTTTATTGCACGAGAAATTCAGAAAACAGACAAACCATGGCATTTTATTTTATTTTATTAATAAAAACAGAGAATAAAAAGTAGGGACAGAAGGTAGTGCTTACTAAATTCATCAACTTCATACCGTTCAAAAATAATCCATTAATAAGGTTGGTCAAGTTTTATTAACAACCACTTTCGATTAGTATGAAACCGAAGAACTTTTGTAAATCACTAAGTTACCTCAATGGAGATATGCATTTCCCCAACAATAAGTATTTCATATTTCTTTTTGACAGTAGGTAGAGGTATTTGAAAACTTCCAATAGTGATTGTTGGAGATTTTTTCAATAACATTAATATTATTCACTTGGAATTGTTTCTTCGGAAAGTGCACCGTGTGCTCATTGCCATTAATATGAAAAGTGATCTTGCTTTTATTGCAATCAATAACAGCCCCTGCAGTATTCAAGAAGGGTCTACCAAGGATAATCGACATGTTGTCGTCCTCGGGCATCTCAAGTATAACAAAGTCAGTCAAAATAGTAACATTAGCAACAACAACGGGCACATGCTCATAGATACCGATAGGTATGGCAGTTGATTTGTCAGCCATTTGCAAAGATATTTCAGTAGGTGTGAGTTTATTCAAGTCAAGTCTTTTATATAAAGAGAAAGGCATAACACTAACACCAGCTCCTAAATCACACAAAGCAGTTTTCACATAATTCTTTTTAATAGAGCAAGGTATAGTTGGTATTCCAAGATCTCCAAGTTTTTTAGGTACTCCATCTTTAAAAGTGTAATTAGCAAGCATAGTGGAGATTTCAGCTTCTGGTATTTTTCTCTTATTTGTGATGATGTCTTTCATATACTTTGCATATGGAGGCATTTTCAAGATATCAGTCAAGCGAGTACGCAAAAAGACTGGCTTCAGCATTTCAGCAAAGCGCTCAAATTCCTCATCATCATTATTTTTAGCTGACTTGGGTGGGAAAGGCATAGGTTCTTGAACCCACGGTTCCCTTTCTTTACCATGTTTTCTAGCAACGAAGTCTCTTTTGTCATATCTTTTATTTTTAGGTTGTGGGTTATCAAGATCAACAGGTGGTTCTATCTCAACATCATTGTCTGGTTCTTTATCATTGGTTGGTTGAGAGTCTTCATGAACCTCGTCATTATCCTTTTCATTATCGTTAGGTGAGTGTTCATTACCAGATTGAGTTTCGGCATCTGAGATAGAAACTTCATTATCATTGTCAGGAGGTTTCTCTATTTCAGGTTCACTAGGAGCGTGTGAAGTCCTATCATTTTTCTTTTTCTTTTTCTTTTTAGAAGAACTAGGTGCACTAGTTTTGGCTCTTTGGGAATCTTGTTCAATTCTTTTTTGGGTGTCCCTAGAATAAAGTGGTTCCTGAGTCATATTACCTCCTCTAGTTGCAACTCTAACAGCAAAGTCATGCATATTATTATTCATTTCATTAAGCAATTCTCTTTGTGATTTAGCAACTTGTTCTAATTGAGTTTGAACCATAGAAGCATGTTTTCCAACACCTCTAACATCATTTGATATTCTAAATAACAAGTCACTCAAGCGATCAATCATATCAGAATTGTATTTCAATTGTTTCATAACATTTGCATTGAAGTGATCTTGTTTTCTAATGTAGTTTTCAAACTCATAAAGGAATTGACTAGGATGCATATTGTGAGGATTATCATTATCATTAAACTTCATAAGAGAAATTACCTCTACCACCTTAGGCAGTGGTGGTGTATTAATCCCATGTATTTCTTCCATAGGAGGTAAATTTTTAACATCTTCAGCTTTAATACCTTTTTCCTTCATATATTTCTTTGCCTCTAGCATATCTTTAGGACTGAGATATAATATACCCCTCTTCTTCGGAGTGGGCTTAGGCGGTGGTTCAGGAATAGTCGGATCATCATAGTTTTTCAATATGTTATTCAATAATTCTTCAGCTTGCCCAACAGTTCGTTCCCTGGAAACACAACCAGCACAACTATCTAGGAAGTCCCTAGAAGCATCGGTTAGTCCATTATAGAAGATACCAAGTATTTCATTTTTCTTAAGAGGATGATCAGGCAAAGCATTAAGTAGCTGGCAAAGCCTCCCCCAAGCTTGTGGGAGACTCTCTTCTTAATTTGTCTCAGCAAAGTTAAATATTTCCTGTAAGGCAGCTTGTTTCTTATGGGCACGAAAATATTTTCCAGAGAAGTAATGTAACACCCCGGTGTAATGATGCTACAGTAACCCTGGGGTTAAGTTAATCATTTTGCTAAACAAGTGTCTGATCATCTTTGGTTCTCTCTCATTTAAAATTCCAGATGAATTCAATTTCAAATTCTGAGTGAAATTCAAAAATGCTCAAACATGAAAACTAAAATGTTCATCATGTGGAAAGTATTCTTCTGGTAATATTGGTGGTGAACCAACATTTTTGAAAATTGTCAAAGTGCCATAAACTATTTTAAAACAGTGATTAAATCATTTATTTAAATGTCTTTTAATTTATAAAAATACTAAACTACTTTATTTTGTTGCCAAGTTAATTATAGCAGTGGACTAAGTTAAATTACTAATTTAGGTGCAAGAGTTGTATTTTATAAAGCTATTTTATTTTTGAAAATAAAGGAAAGTAAGAAGGAATAAAAAGAAAAGCAAAGTCAACAGAAAGGAAAAGAAGGAGAGCACCCCTCTACCCCCTCCTGGGCCTCGGCCCACTGAACCAGCCTAGCCTCCCACGCTCCCTCGGTCGTCTTCCTGTTCGAGCGATGGCGTGCGCGGTCGCCTCGCACCACCTTGTCGGCACTGTCCCGGAGGGGATAAGGACTCCCCCTCCGGCTCCTCGAGTGCGCCCCCTCGATCTCCACCCCCCACTCACCCCTCTGCTCCACTACACCATGCCACAGTCCCCTCGCTCTCTCCGCCTCTGTCGCCGTCGCTTCCTCGCCGCGCGGCCACCGGCGCCCCCGTGCCCAAAGACATCGTCTGGGAGGCGCGCTAGCCGCCCTTATGCATCCACGACCCCCTTCGCCATCCTCCTTGTCGACCTCGACCACGAACTCGAGCTCCGCGCCTCTCCTCCGACGCCCACGTCCTCTTCTTCATCTTTGGCTCCGATGAGCTTCTCTGACGAACGTCACCGTTTTGTTGCTCCTACGCAACCACCGAGCCTCCGTGTGCTCCTCTAGTGAGCTTGGAGTCATTTCCCCTCCATCCCCTCCACATACTCATTCCCGTAGCCCCCATCACCATGAGAGCCGAAGCTCGCCGCCGCTCTGCTCCGTCACCGACGTAGCTAGCACTGTCATACCTCGCTGCCGAGCACCGCGTCGTGCTCAGCACATGCCTAGAGCCCAACGCGGCCTCCGGCTTGCCTTGTTGTGCCCCATAGCCTAGCCCCAATCCACGCCTGTGTCTTCACTGTCGCACCCCACCCCTACACACCGCGGCAACCATGACCCTTACCTGCCTCGCCCCGCGCGTGCCCCACTGCGGATTGGCCACGCCCTCCTACGCGTGGCCCTACTAGCCTGCACCGCCGCTAGCCACCGCAACCCCCGTGCCCACTCTACCATGCTCGCGGCAGCTGTAGCTGACCTGCACAGCGGCTCGAGCTCGCCGCCGCCCACATGTAGTCCACCCCGGTGACGGATGTCCCCATCGTTGGGCACGCCGCAACGGCCGCTGCCCAATGGACCAAGCTGCGCATCAAGCTGCTGCCGGAATCGACTGGCCGGAGCTCCTCCACCGCGCTGGATTAGCGCTAGCGTTGGTCGTAGACTAGGCGCTGACATGGCCCATAATTAGGCAATAACCCCCCCCCTGAGTGCATGACTATAGGGCCCCGCTATCTAATTAAACGTGATTAGTTTTCTGATTTAATTAAACTAAACCCAATGGCCCCACGTTGTCGGATCACGGGTTCCGGCAAAACCCTCAAGGTTCGAACATTGGCGTGCGCGCGAAGATCTCCCCCTACCTATCTGCGTCTTAGCCTCGCTAAGATCTCACGGGCTAACTCGATGAACTCGCAACACAAAGGACACAAGATTTATATTGGTCCGGGCCACATTGTGGTGTAATACCCTACTCCATTGTGGTGCTGGTGGATTGCCTCTTGGGCTGAGGATGAACAGTACAAGGGGAAGAACAACCTCCTGAGGAGAGGTGTTCTTGTGCTCGGTGAACTTGTGGTAGTTATGGTCTCTCTCGATCCGTCCGATCGATCCCCCTGGCTATGGTGGTGGCTAGTCCTATTTATAGAGGCCCTGGTCCTCTCCCCAAATATTGAGCGGGAAGGGAGCCAACAACGGCCAATTTGAAAGGGGACAACCAGTACAGCTTATCCTGACAAAAGCAGTGTTCGCCTGCCAAACGCTCAGGTGGTGACGCCATCTTGGGCTCCACGGTGACCTCCGTATTGCTGTCCTTTTGGTCCTGGTCTCATTGCACCGATATGGAAACCTTTGCTTGACGCCTCGGTACTCCATGCCTGCGCTTGCTTCCTTAGCACCAAAGAGGAAACAAGGACACTGTGCGCGCTGGCGCCCACCTGGCGCCCGCCTGGCCTTGGTCGTCATGGCTTACGTTACTAGAACCTCGCGAGGTTTGTCTTGCCTTGAACTCCCCGCCCCTCGCGAGCCAGCTTGGTGAGGCCGCTCCTGAGGAGGTCTTGTGTCGTCCGCCTCGCGAGGCTTGGCCCCTCGCGAGGGTCTTGAAAGCTTGTTTGTGAAGATGGGTCGTACGGGCCTGCTCGCAGAGCCACGCCGTGGGCCGTAGGCAAGCAAGTCTGGGGACCCCCATTCCCAGAACGTCGATAGTAGCCCCCAGGCCCAAGGCGCGCTCGGGCTTGGCTTCGAGATGAAGCCAAGGGGCAAGTGCGGAGCACCGTGGGCCCCAATAGCCTATGGCCTCGGTCGACACGTGGCGGTTGATTGGACGTGGGCGTCCTCCCTTCCGCACGCTGCCTTGGAATCCGCCTGGCTATGCGGCCACTGCAACCAACACAGTTATTCCTCCATCGCCTACGCCATACTCCTCCAATTCCTCTGCTTCTCTCGGACTCAGCTCCTCTTTCCAATCTGATCTGAGCTCTGCTCACTCCATCATCATGGCGCTGACATAAGCGGATAAGGGGAAGAAACCTCTATCTTCGGCTAGTGCGCCTCCGGCCGCCGAGCTCGCAGTTGGCCGGTCGCTGGTGATCAATGATGAGTCCATGGGCAAGGTGCGTCCCATGCTCGCCTCCGGCTTCAATGGGTGGGGAAATACGGTGGCTTGGCCTGGTCTCATGCTCGCATCGACCAGGCAGCCATCGAGGTCCCATTCTTCATCGACGCCCTTTGGGCCGGCCGGGTCCCTCCTTTTTCCGCCTTCTTCAATGTTGTGCTTGCGCATTATCAGATCCACATGCTGCACCTTGATCCTCAATCAGTGACCCTTCTCGTCGTCTTCGCCTTTGTTTGTGAGGACATGGTAGGCATTGCCCCTTCAGTGGCCCTTCTCCGCCACTTCTTCTCGCTGCACCTAGTTGATCCCCGACAGAGCTCAGGATGCCTGAGCTTTCAAGCCGTGGCGGCGACGGCCGGCACGGGGATTGACTTCGAGCTCCCACCATCCACGAGCGGGTTTTGGACACGATGGGTATTTGTTGATGTAGGAGTGCTCAGCCCCCTGCTGTCTTCTCCGTCAGCGCCCGCTATTCCCAGCTCCGGTTGGTGCCATCAGAGGCTCATCGATTCGCGCCTTACCCGTGTCTGGCTCAGGCTGAGGTGGCTTAAGGACCTTGATGTGACTGCGCCTATGGTGGTGAAGGAGTTCATCCGGCGCCGAATCGCTTCGCTTCAACGCGATTCTCAACCAATGTGGGCCTTTCTCAACAGCAAGGACCACATGCGACTTCAGGAGTCCAGGCTCCCCCTCGAGGCGTGGCGAACGGTGCTCGAGGTCCTGACGGGTGTTCCGTTGCCAGACGACATGCCAAGGAAGAGTTGCCTTCTGTACTGTTGCTTGAATAGGGCGACATTCGTGGAGCAGATGCCCGCCTTTGATGAGTGGGGCCTGCGCCTAGTCGGCCTCGTGAGAACCCCATCGTCGTGGTTCCTCTTCCTGCTGCTGGCGCCGAGCTCGCCTCGAGTGTGGGTGCAGGGGGCGAGCACCGCTGGGGACCGATGGCGAAGGTGCCGAGATGCTGATGCCGCCCGCGGCTCCTAAGGCGTCATCCTCAGGAACTCATGACTCTTACCCTGGGGCGGCGGTTGAGGAGGCGACGCAGCCCACGTATCCCGAGGCCGGGGCTCCTGAGACCTCGACAGGTCGTTGTGAGGTACAGCCTGGTGGCTCCCCTCAGCTTGGCGCTCCTGAGACTCCTCCTTCGAGCGCTTCTCCAGTTGCACCTCATGTGGGCCGCCATGTCCAGCGCTTCGGTCGGATCTGCATGGACTTCGAAGAGCTCCGCAAGAGGAAGGGGTCCCCAAGCAGAGGCACCTTCAGGCCGTTAAAACAGAGAAAGTACATCGCCGTTGATGAGTAAGTACCTTATCTTGGTGATTCTCCATGTGTTGCTTCCCTTCCTGACGATATATCTTCAGGATTCCTTCTGCCAAGGCCGCAAGATCTCCTTAGAAGCAGCCTCCTCTCGCCTCGCTTCTCCCACTAGACTCGACTGCTTCAAGCCCGTGCTCTACTCATGGTGTGGAGCCAACCGGGGAAGCCGGCCCATCGACAAGGTGTCTTGAGCTCGCGCCTTCGTCGTCTTTTCTTCGCGGCCTTCTTCGGAGCACAGCAAGTGTGCCAAGGGTTCCTCCACTGGTCGTGGATAACGGCTGGTTGGCTTCGATCCTGGGGTCTTCTTCAAGCAGCAGGCCTTCACTCATTTCGGCCCCTCGCGAGGCCCATCCCGCAAATGGGAGGGCGCCAGCCCCCAGCCCCCTGCCGAAAGGGGGCGAGTCGCTTTGGGCCCCATCCATGGTTCTCGCGGTGGAGGATGAAGTCAGCAGCATGCTCGAGTCGGCGCAATAAAGGAGCCTCGTTCGTCACGAGCTCTTTCAGGAGGCGATGGGCACGATGAACCGGCTTGGTAAAGAGCTCGTGGATGTGGACACGCGCCTCGTGGCTGAGGGTCTTCGGCTGGTGGGGGAGCGGCATAAGCTAAAGGTGGCTATCAACCTCAGGAGCCACCAGTGCCTCTCGTGAGGCCTGCTCCCGAGCTCTCGAAGAGGCTTGGGAAGCTGATCGCCGTCGCGAGATCTCGGAGAAGCGTGCATGGGAGCTCCAAGCCTGGAGCGCTATCTTGGATCAGCAAGTGGAGGCACGCAGGGCCGCCCTTGCGTCGTTGAGGGGGACACCCGCCGAAGAGGAAGAGATCCGAAAGTGTGAGCAGCGCAGGCGCTAGAAGTCGTGGAGCATAGCCTTGAGCTCGAACGACTGGAGACGAGGGAGAGTCAAGTTGCCCTGGCGGAGGATGAAGTTGGCGCGTGCAAGGCTAGGGCCCAAGAGGAGGTTGATCGCTGGGTGGCCAAGGCTCGCGCGGATCTCAAGAGCAGGTACAACCTGAAGCTGAAGCTCGTGGAAGCTGGGGCCGCCGGTAGGACTACTGCCCTCAAGTCCAGGTTGACCGAGGTGGAGCGACACGAGGAAGCCGCCGCAGCCGCCATGGTCTCGGTGCAGGCCGAACTGGCCTCTGCCCGCGCCGAGTTGATCCCTCTTCAGCAGCGGGTTGCTGATGCCGAGTCCGTCGCGCGGTAGAACAAGGAGGAAGTGCTTCAGCGGCAGACACTGGAGCGCGTGCACGCCCCCATGCCCGAGGACAACAGGAACAGGGCCAATGTCGCCCTGGGCCACATCTGTGACGAGAATGCTCCTCATCCCAATGTGAACGACTACGCCAGCCACCTTCGCTTCTTCGCTGACATGGTGACGCGCCTGGAGAACCGTTCCGAGAGGGCTTGCCAACTTGTTGAAGAGAGGAGTTGCGGCCTGCTCAGGTGTGCATTCTCTCGCCTCTTCAGCCATCTCCAGAACGCCGACCCCAACTTCCACTTTGACGCTGCCATCGCTCCCGTACCCGAGGACATCCGGGGCGACCTGTCGCGATGGGTGGAAGACAATGTGGACGCGCTGGTCACGGCCTTCACTTCCAATGTTGACGGGGTGGTGGTCGCGGCGGACGCGGGCGACGTGGTCAACGACGGTGATGGTTGTGCTGGTGGAGGCGATCGTGATGCCAGCGATGCCAGCGACGCATCTGGGGGTGATCCGGGGGATGCAGCGAGTGACATGTCAGACTGATCCCGTGTTTCCCAGCTGTTTGTCCTGCACACAGAAGCTCGGGCGCAGCCCTGGAAGTTGTAAGAGCATTTTTGGAGGGGAAGCCCCTCATGTAAATTTGCTACTGCCTTTATCTTGTTAGGTCGAGTCGAATATGTGTCTTCGTGAACTCACGTATTCTGGGGCAAAGTTGTTGTTGTGGTTTACCTTAGCCTGGACGAGCCCAAACCTGCTCGTGAGGTTGGAAGCTCCTGAGGAACTTGTCGAGACGCCCGAGGGGGGCGCGTGATAAGCAAGTGCTGGCCGTGGCACGGCATGCGCGTGGTGCGTGTGCGTCTTGCTCAGCCCCGCTCGCGAAGGGACCGCGAGGGGGAAGAAACAGGCACGAACTCCGAAATAAGGCAAGAACCAGACAACAAGAAATCGCTCGAACAAGAAAAGGCACCCCCGCGCACATCAATGAAAATTCAACTTCAACTCAAATCCAAATCCAGAAGGCAAGGCTACAGAAAAGGGAACCAAAGCAAATGGCCGCGTCTGGCACCTAGTCTAGTCTTCTTGTCCTCATGTCTTCTCAGCAGCGCGGAGCTAAGTGCTTCCACTAGGACGTGGGAGGGAGCCCCTGAGGCCTGAGGGCGGCACTCCTGAGACTCCGGGGCATGTACAGCCCCACTCATTATTACGTGAGAGTGTCACGGGCGGCGATCTTCATAGGCATGAGCCTTACTTCATATCGCCAGATGAGGGCCCCGCCTTGCGCCGCCCCTACCACCATTGGGACAACCGGAAACTAGGACGGCACCAACGAGGGCAGAGGGGACGCGAGCGGCGCCCTCGGTGACCACATGTCATCTGCCAGGGGTAGGCTCTGGAGCACCTTTCGGCAGAGTGCCTTCCTCTGGGGGACGCCTTGTTCTGAACGGCGCTAGGGAGGGCCTTCGTCCCGGCTTCCTTCCTGCAGCCCCCAGTGTGCCCCCTGGCGGGAGGGAGGCCGACGAGCCGGGACCGCCATCTGCTGCTGCGACCTAATCCCCCTGTGCACCATGGTTAGCGTAAGCATGTTCCTGAGGAATTAGTGGTACCCTATAGCTTTTGTCACCGGCACGGTTAGCGAGGCTTCCGGAGGGGTCCTGAAAGGTGTCGGCCTCTAGCGTCTCCTCCCAGCCCGGCTCGAGGAACGAGCCAGGGTCGTCTTCCAGCTTCGTTGGTCGCGCCTGTGTCGATGAAGCCTGGTGGTGCGCCTATAGGCACGCGGGCGCGGCGTGGCTCGCCATGCGACCCGGCCGAAGCTTGTGGAATGAGAAGAGAACAGAAGGACGGCGCTCCTAAAGCCGCAGCGTCCAGTAGCTCGGGGACGCGTTCCAGCAGTGCATCCCGGCCGCTCTCCATCAGCCGGCACCGTAGAAGCTCCCGTGCCACTATGAGTGCAGCTCGCATGTTTGCCTACTCCCTCCGGGTGTGCAACGCCGTTGCCGCAGCGTGGCTTGCGGTCCTTGCAGCAGCTCACGCCTGTCGTGGGGTGAGGGTGGACGGCACCTGGCCGCGCCGCCCGCGCCCCGCAGTGTCAGGTGGCGCTCGTGCTGCCTGGAGCGCGGGGTTCAGGTCTTCCTGGGCAGGCGGCGCCGCCCGGGCTGGCCAGGCTGCCCAGCGGTCGGCGTTGGTCCTTGAGTCGTTGGACATTTGTACTGTCGAGCGTTGGTGAATCGACAGGCAGGATAGAGGCTCCGGCACACCCCTACCTGGTGCGCCAAATTTCGGATCACGAGTTCTGGCAAAACCCTCAAGGTTCGAACACTGGGGTGCATGCGAATATCTCCCCCTACCGATCCGCGTCCTAGCCTTGCTAAGATCTCACGGGCTAACTCGATGAACTCGCAACACAAAGGACACAAGATTTATACTGGTTCGGGCCACCATTGTGGTGTAATACCATACTCCAGTTTGGTGGTGGTGGATTGCCTCTTGGGCTGAGGATGAACAGTATAAGGGGAAGAACAGCCTCCTAAGGAGAGGTGTTCTTATGCTCGGTGAACTTGTGGTTGTTCTGGTCTCTTTCAGTCCGTCCGATCGATCTCCTCAGCTATGGTGGTGGATAGTCCTATTTATAGAGGCCCTGGTCCTCTCCCCAAATATTGAGCGGGAAGGGATCCACCAACGGCCAATTTGAAAGGGGACAGCCAGTACAGCTTATCCTGACAAAAGCAATCTTCGCCTGCCAAAGGCTTTGGTGGTGACGCCGTCTTGGGCTCCATGGTGACCTCCGTCTTGCCGTCCTTCTGGTCTTGGTCTCATTGCACCGATATGGAAAGCTTTGCTTGATGCCACGGTACTCCGCGCCTGCGCTTACTTTCTTAGCACCAAAGTGGAAACAAGGACACCGTGCGCGCTGGCGCCCGCCTAGCCTTGGTCGTCATGGCTTATGTCACTAGAACCTCGCGAGGTTTGTCTTGCCTTGAACTCCCCGCCCCTCGTGAGCCAGCCTGGTGAGGCCGCTACTGAGGAGGTCTTGTGTCGTCTGCCTCGCGAGGCTTGGCCCCTCGCGAGGGTCTTGAAAGCTTGTTGGTGAAGATGGGTCGTACGGGCCTGCTCGCAGAGCCACGCCTTGGGCCGCAGGCTGGCAAGTCTGGGGAACCCCATTCCTAGAACGCTGACACACATGTCTGTTTTGACCGTTGCCTCGTCAGCGTTGACCGACCCACTTGTCATCCTCTGAAACCACTACTGTGTGCAGTTCTGTGTGTGCACTTAGAAGTATCCATTGAATATTTTGATTTACTAATAATTCCTGAAAGTTTCAGAAAATCAATAAAACTTTATAAATAAATAATAATTAATCCGTAACTCGGATGAAAAAGTTTTATATACGAAAGTTGCTCAGAAAAATCCAACGAATCCGAATACGCAATCCGTTCATCTGTCACATGCTCCTAGCATGCTGAACATGGAACCGTCCCCTCTCTTTTCATCTTTTCGGAAAATGCCAAATGCCGGAAAAACCCCTCCAGATGTTTTCCCTCTCCGTCTGCAACGCCTAGTACTGCGTTAGGTCACCCCTAGCACCGAGTAATGCCTTGTTATGCTTTGTGTTGCATCTGTTTGCTTATATTTACTGTGTGTTCCCCTCTTCTCTCTGGTAGACCCCGAGGCCGATGATGCCCCGGTGATCGACTACGTCGACGACACTTCTTCCTTTTCAGCAGAGCTTCCAGGCAAGCAAAACTTCCTTGAGCATTCCGATATCGCCCATTTATTTCCCTCTCATGCTTGCATTAGAACTTCTACTACTTTCTATATGATCCTACTCTGATGCATAGCCTGTTTTTGTTACCTGCTTTCATACCTTACATGCTTATTCTAAACTGCTTAGTATAGGTTGGTTAGTGATCCATCAGTGACCCCCACCTTGTCCTTGTTGCCCCTGCTTCATCATCGACGACTCGATCAACATGATCGACGACTAGAGCCCAACACCTCACATCACATTACGCCCCTTTTGTTGCTTGACTCTGCAGAGTTACCATCGAGTGCCGAGGGTGGAACCTCATACATCACTCCTGATGAGATCTCTGTAGTGTAGCTATTTGTCGTGGTCATCGAGGGTGATTTCCTCCTTAACCACTTACGATATGACTCTGTCGTGCAACCCCTCAAGTGTGAACCTCGAGGGTGGTTCCTCTTACGTTCGCCTTGATCATTACATCGAGTGGAATCCACTGAGGGTGGTTCCTCAGGGTTCCCCTTGTTATTAGACACACAGTTACTATGGTTACTATGACTTTACACTAAACCATGTTACTAAACACGGGTCGGCCCTGAGGGGTACCCGCGCGAGCTTAATTGCCAGTGATAAGGAGTCGGGTTGACCTGGAGGGTGCCCGTGAGATAACTACGAGGCTTGGCCGGGCATTCTTAGCCCTTGCCGCAAGTCCTCGAGACAAGGCGACGGGGTCACATCTTTCGCGAGTCTCTGCTTGTTACCGCGCGTTCCTAATCCACTATGATTTGGATATTCAATCCATGGGCATAGTATGGGAGTTCTGCGTCGTATGCATCAGCCGAAGCTTAATAGACGTCAGTGACTGAGCGTCTGGCGCCGGGTTGGACTGGTAAGCACCTGCCTTTTTGAAGGAGGTAGCTAGGTCTGCTCACCGGCCGTGTACACAACGTGCAGGAATTCCCGGGGCGATGGCCCATGACCCCTGGGGGAATAGGTTTAGTCTGGCGTGCCGACCTCTCTATTAAGCCTAGGTCCGGTTGCGGCGTATCGTTTGGCCGAGGCCGAGCATGACCCAGGAAAGTGTGTCCGGCCGGATTTAATCAAGCATGGTGGGTAAGTTGGTGCACACCTGCAGGGATGAAACCATCTCTCGATAGCCTGTCCTACAGTAACGGACACTTGGAGTTGTATCCCGATTGATACAACTAGAACTGGATACTGGATGCTGAGGCATGTAATGGATATGATGGCTCCGAGATCGTTTCCTCGCAGGGAGTCGAGGAAGTGATCTCTGGGCGCTAATGTTACAACATACTTACTAATTATAATATGCCACTCTTATCTCTTCTAATGCTGCAAGATGCTTGGAGCTGCTTGAAGATGCTAGTGTTCGATAGGCTAGGCTTTCCCCCTTTCTCTTCCGACATTCTGCAATTCAGTCCACAGATACAACCCATTTCATTTACACCGATGCATATGTAGTGTAGATCCTTGCTTGCGAGTACTTTGGATGAGTACTCATGGTTGCTTTCCTCCCCTTTTTCCACCACTTTCCATTCTTCCCGGATGCTGCAAGCAGATGGTGGAGCCCAGGAGCCAGACGACACCACTGACGATGACTACTACTACCATGAGGGTGCCTACTACTATGTGGACACCACCGACGACCAAGAGTAGTTAGGAGGCTCCCAAGCAGGAGGCCTTGCCTTTCGATCGATGTTGCTTTTTTGCTAGCCTTCTTAAGGCAAACTTGTCTAACTTATGTCCATACTCGGATATTGTTGCTTCCGCTGACTCTTGTGTATTCGAGCTTATGTATTCAAGCCCTCGAGGCCCATGGCTTGTAATATAAAGCTTGTATTATTTATTTTGTGTCTAGAGTTGTGTTGTGATATCTTCCTGTGAGTCCTTGATCTTGATCGTACACCTTTGCGTGTATGATTAGTGTACGATTGAATCGAGCGCATCACAAGTTGGTATCAGAGCCGACTGCATGTAGGATCCCCTTTCCAACTCCTTGGCCGACGTTGAGTCTAGTCACTGAAAAACTTTTACTAACATTGGTTGTGTGTCGTACGGGCCCACATCGCCATTGGGTGGTATTAGGATCTTTTACTCCTCATCTATACTCTGGGACTCTAATCTCTCTTCCATTCAGGTTAAACGTATTTACTAACTCTAACATTAGGATCCCGTGACCACATTCACCCCAAAGTTGGATAAGCCATAGTTATTCCTTAGAATAGTATCTTGAATAGTACACACACTATCGTGTTGACTACTATGTGGTATCCATCATACCTCTTTCATTATGCATGTTTCATCATGTATGATCCTTTGTCTTTACAAATGCTCGATGCTGAACTACCCCTATTACATGTTAGCAGGATGGTTAGACCCGCTGGTCGTGGCCGTGGTGGTAACGCTCCACCGCCGCCTGAATTTATGGCATGAATGATGCAAAAGTTTGAGCTGAACCGCCAGTTCATGGAAGGAATGATGGCTCAGTTTCCTCGTCCGATATGAATCAGCAGCCAGCCCCAGTAACTCTGCAGGACTTCTTGCACCTCGATCCAACTATTTACCGCAGCTCAACTCAACCCCTTGATGCTGATGACTGGCTCCGTGATATCACCTAGGAGATGGAGTCTGCTGATGTAGCCCCTGCAAGCTATGTCACCTTCGCATCCTTCTTCCTCAAGGGTCCCGCTGCTCAATGGTGGGACATCCACAGGCGTACTCTGCCGGCTGGAACAATCATCACTTGGCTGGATTTCCAAGCTGCTTTCCATGCCCGCTTCATTCCTCAGGGAATCATGGACAAGAAGAAGCGCGAGTTCCGCAACCTCACCCAAGGCAACAAGACTGTAGATGCTTATCAGCGGGAATTTCTGGACTTGTCTTGTTATGCTGAAGAAGACATTGCAACGGATTCTCGTAGGCAAGAAAAGTTCTGTGATGGACTTCACCCTAATATCAAGCTAGCACTACTCATTCATGACTTTGCCGACTTTGCCACCTTAGTGAACAAGGCTATTCAGGTTGAGACTGGTCTTCAGGAACACCAGGGATCCCTCAGGCGCATTCGTGACGCTGGCTCATATTCAGACCCGTCAGCGCAGAAGTGTCGGATATGGGTTCCCCACAACATATATCGTCCAACTGCACCTGCACCAAGACAGTCCTATGCCGCACCTCGTCTGCCTCCTCCACCGCAGCGCCAGCCTCTTCGAGTTGCACCACCCCAAGCTCCAACTCACAATCCCAAATGATGGTCTGTGCTTCAGATGTGGCCATCCAGGTCACCTTGCCAAAGAGTGCAATCAAAACAAGAACCAGCTAGCTTTGCCTTCAACTGGCCGTAACAATCAACCCCATAACAACTATGCCAGACCTTATGGTCGTGGTCAGGCTAATCATGTTGATCTAGATGAAGCTCAAGACCAGCCTGCCACTGTGATTGGTACTCTTCTCATTAATTCAGTACTGGCTTCTGTTTTATTCGATTCAGGAGCATCACATTCATTCATGTCAGAAAGTTTTGCATATGCACACGACATTCGATGCGAGCCCATGAACACTCTGATAGTGGTACGCACCCATGCAGGCCGATGCCAAACTACCACGCAAGGCTCCTCAAGGAAGATGCAGAGGACAAGTTGGCGAACCACTCTGAGCAGGTCGACCTTTGGATCAAGAGCTTGATTGACATCGCCGAGTGCCTCACTGCCCAAACTGCAGCGATGGGCATGGAGGGGGCAGTCTTCTCGGCAAGCAGGCATGAGGCCCCTAGCGTCAACCTGGGGCTCTTCTTCAACGAGTTGATCGAAAAGCTGAAAATCCATGAAGGAGGAAGGGACGATCACTTCGCAAGTGAACCCCAGAAGCTTGCCCACAACACCCTCTTCATGGTCCCGAGCAACATCGCTTACCGCCATCCGAACCTCGACCTTGCCGACGGCTTCAGGAAGCCACTGGGGGATGCCGATGTTTCTTCCACCGAGGAGAAGGGTGCACCCTTTGCCGACAAGGTCCTTGCCGTCCCCTGGGCCTCTCGAGCTCGCTAGGCACGACCTTGAATAATTCTTGTTGTTTTGGATGCCCTATAATGAAAACATTATGCATGCTTTGTGTTTAGGCTTCGTACTGCTTATGTTCGTGTAGAACTGATGTCTTTACTTAATTTCAACTACATGTCTATCCTCTTGGATTCACCCCTTGGCGTTTGTATGATTAATCTCTCTGCGTGTTTTGGTTGCCTGCCGGTATCATATTACCATAATTGTCATAAGAGTTGGGCCATTAGCATTCATTTTGGCAAGGATATGTCCCGGCAGGTTTTTCCTTGGTAGTTTTTGACCAGCCACCCATTCTACGAGCAAACTCGGAATAGAGCGAGGGAGCGGACAAAGACTAGTAAGGTGCCATCACACGAAATATTTCCTCATACGAACACCTTGTTATCCAAGGGATAAGCAAATGCAAATTCTAGGTCTATAATGGAGCAACGATTGTGTGGACTTAGCTTTCATCCTCGCTTCCTTCCACTCCCTTCAGCTGCGGCCGCTTGTCGGGTTCGCATGCTTCGGGAAGGATGGCGTTGCGCGTGTTGCTTTCCGGCTCCCGGCAGGTGCCGGCAGGAGTCATACGTATCTTGCGGGTGGTAGGACGTGATGCAAGGCACCGCCAGTTTCTCTCTCCTCCTCTTTACACTTTTAAACAATTTGACTGCAGCTGGCATAAAAGTCATGCCAACGCGGACGGCCTTGCCAGAGCGTACTTGCCGGGGCGTCAATCAAGGGATTTGCACCGGCGCTCTACTCAGGATTTTCCTAGGCAGGGTAAATACTGGACCGAGTATCGCATGGGCTCATCGACATTGACGATGCTAAACCCAGAGTAGCTCGATTGTCTATAAGTGAGAGTGGAGGAGAGAGAAACCTTGTATCCTTACACCTTGCCCCTTTTCCTGAACGGGGTTTGCATGGTGACACGCTGCATGAACCGTTTGGGGATGTCGTGCCGCCATCATTCCTGGTTCCCACCGCCACTTCAGCCGTGGCGGGGAGAGACAACGGAGATTGGACAGGGTGGGCGGGGGAGCGACATCGCTTCCCTCCCTTCCCACCATTCCCCGCCTTTTCTTGGGCGTCATGGATGATGAAGTCATCGATGAAGAAAACAATGATGAAGATGACGCGCTGCTTACACTCTCGGGTTCACGCAAGCGCTTCCCCCTACCTGGCGCGCCAAAGATGTCATGGGAAAACATGACCACCTATGGGGCCATCGGCCCCTTGTGGTTCAGCAGGGGGGAAGAGCACTTTGCACAAAGAGCGGAGGGCACAGAGCAGCACGATAGTGATTAGACGGGAAGTTTTTACCCAGGTTCAGGCCGCCGCGAGGTGTAAAACCCTACTCTTGCTTTCGTGGATTGATGAGAGGACCGGAGTGGAGACGCGGCGCTCTTGCCCGGCAAGTTTGCCTCTGGGCGAGAGCAGCTACGCGCGTATGAGTGTATAAGGGTCTGAATCCTTTCTAAGGTTGCCACAACCCTCCTTTTATAGGTCAAGGGGTCACCACAATGGCAAATCAGTCATTGTGTACAGATTAGATAGCAAATAGTGCCATCATACCTAACTCTGTAGATAGGACAAGGTGCATTAAATGCACCTCTTAGTGTCACATCGTAGCGTAACCCGGCAAGCCTTGCCGTGTCATTCGGCCACCTTCTCGCCGGCCTGCATGACACGTCCCTGGACGGGTGTCATTTGGAGGCGATCTCCTTCGGAAGTGGATGCCACATGCCAAATAACAGCCACTTAGTCACTTGGGGGCTCGACACCGCACCGATCGGTGACTTGCGTTGCTGTGAGGTGGAGCGGTGGATCCTTGGCGGGGTAATCCGCCCTCGGCGTCCCCGGCAAGCTTACCGTGGTGTGATACGTCTCCAACATATCTACTTTTCCTAACGCTTTTCCTCTTGTTTTGGACTCTAATTTGCATGATCTTCTAATTTTGGACTACCATGGTGTTGTTTTTGTGTAGAAATAAAAGTTCTCGGAATGGAACGAAACTTTGCGAGGAATTTTTATATAATATATAAGAATTTGTGGAGCCAAAACCTACCGGAGAGGGGCACAACCCACCAGGGCACGCCCCCCTCTCCTGGCGTGCCCAGGTGTTTTGTCCCCACCTGGTGGCCCGCTGACCCTGAGACCAACGCTAAAATTCCTATTTTGGAGAAAAAAAATCAGGGAGAATGAATTATCACGATCCACGAGACAGAGCTGCCGCCAAGCCCTGTTCTTCCTTGGGAGGGCAGATCTGGAGTCTGTTTGGGGCTCCAGAGAGGGGGATCTTCGTTCTTCATCATCACCAACCCTTCCCCATCGCCAATTCCATGATGCTCCCCACCGGGAGTGAGTAATTCCTTCGTAGGCTCGCTGGTCGGTGAGGAGTTGGACGATAGTCATCATGTAACCGAGTTAGTTTTGTTAGGGCTTGATCCCTAGTATCCACTATGTTCTTAGATTGATGTTGCTATGACTTTGCCATGCTTAATGCTTGTCACTTTGGGACTGGGTGCCATGATTTTAGATCTGAACCGTTTAAGTTATCACCATTATATCCATGTTCTAGATCCGATCTTGCAACTTATAGTCACCTACTACGTGTTATGATCCGGTAACCTCGGAGTGACAATAACTGGGACTTCTTCTGGTGATTATCGTAGTTTGAGGAGTTCATGTATTCACTATGTGTTAATGCTTTGTTCTGGTTCTCTATTAAATGGAGGCCTTAATATCCCTTAGTTTCCAATATGGACCCCGCTGCCACGGGAGGGTAGGGCAAAAGATGTCATGCAAGTTCTTTTAATAAAGCATGTATGACTATTTACGGAATACATGCCTACATTATATCAATGAAATGGAGCTAGTACCTAATAGCCCTAGGTTATAACTGTCACATGATGAATATCATCCAACAAATCACTGATCCAATGCCTACGAATTTATCTTATATTTTTTCGGCTAAGTTACTACTTCTATCATCACTGTTACACTTGCTGCAAAATCACTGCTATCACTGTTATTGTTACTATTGATGCTATCACTACTATCAAAACTATCAAACTACTTTGCTACTGATCACTTTGCTGCAGATAATTAATTTCCAGGTGTGGTGAATTGACAACTCAGCTACTAATAATTTCAAATATTCTTTGACTCCCCTTGTGTCGTATCTATAAATTTGGGTTGAATACTCTACCATCGAAAACTGTTGCGATCCCTTATACTTGTGGGTTATCAAGACCCTTTTCTGGCGCCGTTGCCGGGGAGCATAGCTATATTTATTGAATCACTTGGGATTATTATCATATTATCACCATGAAGAATCTGAAGTATGCTAAGACTAAGATTTTTCCCTCAAAGACGAGGGGAGGTAAGGAACTGCCATCCAGTTCTGCTTTAGATTCACCTTCTGTTATGAATAAACTTGCAACACCACCACATGCTATCAATTCTGATGTCACAAGTTATTGATGTTGCTACTTCTACTATGAATGATGCTTATGATGATTCTAGTACCTTGCTTGATAATGATGATGTGCCACTTGGTGAATTTCTTGATAAACAAATTGCTAGTTATACAACATGATGTTGCTGAATCTGATGATGAGGTTGAAACTGAATATCCTGAAACTGCTAGAACTAGCCTTCCTATATATAAATTGCCTAAGGTACCGAAAGGTTATCTTATGAGTGAAGAAGCAACTAGAGATATTCTGGCTTGCAATGATAGAGATGATCTAGAGAAATTACTACACTAGTGTAAAGAAAAATCTCTGAATGCTAGAATGAAGTGTGATCCTAAGTTTGCAACTTCACCTATCTTTATCAATATCCATGAAGGAATGCAGTTTTTGACATCCATTTGATAGATTTCGTAATTATAAAATGCAGCAATCGCTAACATGATTTGGACGGAATTAAGCATCGCTACGGGTGAGAAAGTCTCATAGTAGTCAACCACTTGAACTTGTCGAAAACACTTTTGTGACAAGTCAAGCTTTGTAGATAGTGATATTACCATCAGCGTCCGTCTTCCTCTTGAAAATTCATTTATTCTCAATGGCTTGCCGATCATTGGGAAAACCCACCAAAGTCCACACTTTGTTGTCATACATGGGTCCTATCTCAGATTTCATGGCCTCAAGCCATTTATCAGAATCTGGGCTCATCATAGCTTCTTGATAGTTCGTAGGTTCACCATGGTCTAATAACATGACTTGCAGGATAGGATTACTGTACCACTCTGGTGCAGAACATGCTTTGTTCAACCTACGAAATTCAGTAGTAACTTGGTCCAAAGTTTCATGATCATCATGATTAGCTTCCTCTCTAGTTGGTGTAGGCATCACATCAACGGATTTCTCTGATGTGCTACTCTCCAATTCAAGAGAAGCTAAAGTTACCTCATCAAGTTCTACTTTCCTCCCACTCACTTCTTTCGAGCGAAAACTCCTTCTCTTGAAAGGACCCATTCTTAGCAACAAATATCTTTCCGTCGGATCTGTGGTAGAAGGTGTGGCCAATAGTTTATTTAGTGTATTGTATGAAGACGCACTTCTCCGATTTAGGTTCGAGCTTATCAAGCTGAAGCCTTTTGACATAAGCATCGCATCCCAAACTTTAAGAAAAGACATCTTAGGTTTCTTGCAAAACCATAGTTCATACGATGTCAGTTCAACGGATTTATACGGTGCCCTATTTAACGTGAATGCGGATGTCTCTAATGCATAACCCCAAAATGATTGTGGTAAATTGGTAAGAGACATCATAGATCGCACCGTATCTAATAAAGTACGGTTATGACATTCGGACACACCATTACGTTGTGGTGTTCCAGGTGGTGTGAGTTATGAAACTATTCCACATTGTTTTAAATGAATGCCAAACTCATAACTCAAATATTTTCTCCATGATTAGATTGTAGAAACTTCATTTTCTTGTTACGATGATTCTCCACTTCACTCTGAAATTCTTTGAACTTTTCAAATGTTTCAGACTTGTGTTTCATCAAGTAGATATACCCATACCTACTCAAATCATCTGTGAAGGTCAGAAAATAACAATACCCGCCGTGTGCTTCAATACTCATCAGACCGCATACATCGGTATGTATTATTTCCAATAAGTCATCAGCTCGCTCCATTGTTCTAGAGAACGGAGTTTTAGTCATCTTGCTCATGAGGCATAGTTCCCAAGTATCAAATGATTCATAATAAAGTGATTCCAAAATCACATCAGCATGGAGTTTCTTCATGTGCTTTACACCAATATGACCTAAATGGCAGTGCGACAAGTATGTTGCATTACCATTATCAACTTTGCATCTTTTTCCATCAATATTATGAATATGTGTATCACTACGATCAAGATTGAATAAACCATTCACATTGGGTGTATGGCCATAGAAGGTTTTATTCATCTAAATAGAACAACAATTATTCTTTGACTTAAATGAATAACCATATTGCAATAAACATGATCAAATAATATTCATGCTCAATGCAAACACCAAATAAAATTTATTTAGGTTCAACACTAATCTCAAAGGTAGAGGGAGTGTGCGATGGTGATCGTATCAACCTTGGAATCACTTCCAACACACATCGTCACCTCGGCCTTAACTAGTCTCTGTTTATTCGGCAACTCCTGTTTCAAGTTACTAATCTTAGCAACTGAACCGGTATCAAATACCCATGGGATACTATTAATACTAGTAAGGTACACGTCAATAACATGTATATCAAATATACCTTTGTTCACTTTGCCATCCTTCTTATCCACCAAGTATTTGGGGAAGTTCTGTTTCCAGTGACCATTTCCTTTGCAGTAGAGGAACTCAGTTTCAGGCTTGGGTCAGCTTTGGGCTTCTTCATGGGAGCATCAACTTGCTTGCCATTCTTCTTGTAGTTCCCTCTCTTTCCCTTGCCCTTTTTATTGAAACTAGTGGTCTTGTTAACCATCAACACTTGATGATCTTCCTTGATTTCTACCATCGCCGATTTCAGCATCATGAAGAGCTCGGGAATCATTTTCGTCATCCCTTGCATATTATAGTTCATCACAAAGTTCTAGTAGCTTGGTGATTGTGACTAGAGAACTTTGTCAATCAGTATCTTATCTGGAAGAATAACTCCCACTTGATTCAAGCGATTGTAGTACCCAGACATTCTGAGCACATGATCAATGGTTGAGCTATTCTCCTCCATCTTGTAGGCAAAGTACTTGTCAGAGGTCTCATACCTCTCAACACGGGCATGAGTCCAAAATACCAATTTTAGCTCTTGGAACATATCATATGCTCCATGGAGTTAAAAATATTTTTGAAGTCCCGGTTCTAAGACGTAAAACATGGCGCACTAAACTATTAATTAGTCATCATATCGAGCCTGCCAAACGTTCACAACATCTGCATCTGCTCCTGCAATAGGTCTATCACCTAGCGGTGCATCAAGGACATAATTCTCCTGTGCAGCAATGAGGATAATCCTCAGATCATGGACCCAGTCCGCATCATTGCTACCATCATATTTCAACTTATTTTTCTCTAGGGACATATCAAAAATAGGGGAGCTATATTGCTAGCTATTGATCTACAACATAGATATGCAGAAACTATTGAGATTAAATTCATGATAAATTTAAGTTCAATTAATCAAATTACTAATGAACTCCCACTTAAATTAACATCCCTAAAGTTATTTAAGTGATACATGATCCAAATCAACTAACCCATGTCTGATCATCACGTGAGATGGGGTAGTCATCAATGGTGAACATCTCTATGTTGATCATATCTACTATATGATTCACGTTCGACCTTTCGGTCTCTAATGTTTTGAGACCCTGTCTGTACATGCTAGGCTCATCAAGTTTAACCCAAGTATTCTGCATGTGCAAAACTATCTTACACCCGTTGTATGTGAACATGGAGTCTATCACACCCGATCATCACGTGGTGTCTCGAAACGACGAACTATAGCAACGGTGCATACTTAGGGAGAACACTTTTATCTTGAAATTAAGTGAAGGGATCATCTTATAATGCTACCGCCATTCTAAGCAAAATAAGATGCATAAAAGATAAACATCACATGCAATCAAAATATGTGACATGATATGGCCATCATCATCTTGTGCTTTCGATCTCCATCTCCAAAGCAACGTCATGATCTCCATCGTCACCGGCTTGACACCTTGATCTCCATCATAGCATCGTTGCGTGATATGTCCATTTTGCATCATGCTTTTATATCGATATTTATTGCATTATGGGCTGTTATTACACATTATGTCACAATACTTTTGCCTATTCTCCCTTATTTCACAAGGTTTACATAAAGAGGGAGAATGCCGGCAGTTGGGATTCTGGGCTGGAAAAGGAGCAAATATTAGAGACCTATTCTGCACAGCTCCAAAAGTCCTGAAACTTCACGGAAGCTATTTTCAGAATATATAAAAATACTAAGCGCAAGAAGTTCCAGAGGGGGCCCACACCCTGGCCACGAGGGTGGGGGCGCGCCCTACCCCCCTGGGTGCGCCCCCTGCCTCATGGGCCCCCTGGTGGCCCTCCGATGCCCATGTTCTGCTATATGGAGTCTTTCGTTGAGGAAAAAAATCATAAGCAAGCTTTCGGGACAAGACTCCGCCGCCACGAGGCGGAACCAATCTAGGGCTCTGGCGGAGCTGTTCTACCGGGGACACTTCCCTCCGGGAGGGGGAAATCATCGCCATCATCATCACCAATGCTCCTCTCATCGGGAGGGGGCCAATCTCCATCAACATCTTCACCAGCACCATCTCCTCTCAAACCCTAGTTCATCTCTTGTATCCAATTCTTGTCTCTAAGTCTGGGATTGGTACCTGTAGGTTGCTAGTAGTGTTGATTACTCCTCGTAGTTGATGCTAGTTGGTTTATTTGGTGGAAGATCATATGTTCAGATCCTATATGCATATTAATACCCCTCTGATTATGAACATGAATATGCTTTGTGAGTAGCTACGTTTGTTCCTGAGGACATGGGAGAAGTCTTGCTATTAGTAGTCATGTGAATTTGGTATTCGTTTGATATTTTGATGAGATGTATGTTGTCTCTCCTCTAGTGGTGTTATGTGAACGTCGACTACATGACACTTCACCATTATTTGGGCCTAGAGGAAGGCATTGGGAAGTAATAAGTAGCTGATGGGTTGCTAGAGTGACAGAAGCTTAAACCCTAGTTTATGTGTTTCTTTGTAAGGGGCTGATTTGGATCCATATGTTTCATGCTATGGTTAGGTTTACCTTAATACTTCTGTTGTAGTTGCGGATGCTTGCAATGGGGGTTAATCATAAGTGGGATGTTTGTCCAAGTAAGGGCAGCACCTAATCACCGGTCCACCCACATATCAAATTATCAAAGTACCGAACGCGAATCATATGAACATGATGAAAACTAGCTTGACGATAATTCCCATGTGTCCTCGGGAGCGCTTTCTTCTATATAAGAATTTGTCCAGGCTTGTCCTTTGCTACAAAAAGGATTGGGACACCTTGCTGCACTTTATTTACTTTTGTTACTTGTTGCTCGTTACAAATTATCTTATCACAAAACTATCTATTACCTATAATTTCAGTGCTTGCAGAGAATACCTTGCTGAAAACCGCTTATCATTTCCTTCTGCTCCTCGTTGGGTTCGACACTCTTACTTATCGAAAGGACTACGATAGATCCCCTATACTTGTGGGTCATCAAGACTCTGTTCTAGCACCGTTGCCGAGGAGTGAAGCGCCTTTGGTAGGAGGAATTTGGTAAGGAAAAATTTATATAGTGTGCTGAAATTTACTGTCACTTGTTACTATGGAAAGTAATCCTCTGAGGGGCTTGTTCGGGGTATCTTCACCCCGACCAGTAGAGCAAAGAGTTGCTCCTCAACCTACTGAACCTACTGAACCTACTGAAAATGAAAATTTTTACGTTGATATTCCTTCGGGTATGATAGAAAAACTGCTAGCTAATCCTTTTGCAGGATATGGAACATTACATCCTGATGAGCACCTAATATATGTGGATGAAGTTTGTGGATTATTTAAGCTTGCAGGTATGCCCGATGATGTTATTAAGAAGAATGTCTTCCCTTTATCTTTGAAGGGAGATGCATTGACATGGTATAGGCTATGTGATGATATGTGATCATGGAACTACAAACAATTGAAATGGGAATTTCATCAGAAGTTTATCCTATGCATCTTATTCATCGTCATCGCAATTATATATATAATTTTTGGCCTCGCGAAGGAGAAAGCATCGATCAAGCTTGGGGGAGGCTTAAATCAATGTTATACTCAAGAGAAATGATTATCCAAAAAATTTATGCTCGGCTTTCTGATAACAATCGCACCATGCTCGATTCTTCTTGTGTTGGCTCTTTTATGATGAAGACTATTGAATTCAAATGGGATTTATTGGAAAGAATTAAACGCAACTCTGAAGATTGGGATCTCGACGAAGGTAAGGAGTCAGGTATGACACCTAAGTTTGATTGTGTTAAATCTTTTATGGATACCGATGTTTTCCATAAATTTAGCACTAAATATGGACTTGACTCTAAGATAGTAGCTTCTTTCTGTGAATATTTTGCTACTCATGTTGATCTCCCTAAGGAGAAGTGGTTTAAATATCATCCTCCCATATATGTAAAAGTAGTTGCACCTATTAAAGTTGAAGAAAAGACTATCACCTATAATGACCCTATTATTCCTACTCCTTATGTTGAGAAACCACCTTTTCCTGTTAGGATAAAAGATCATGCTAAAGCTTCAACTGTGGTTCATAAAAGCAATATTAGAACCTATACACCTCCTGAGCAAGTTAAAGTTGAACCTAATATTGCTATTGTTAATGATCTCTTGGCTGATAATATTGATGGCCATGTTATTTATTTCTGTGATAAAACTACTAGAATTGCTAAACCTTGTGCTAAAGATAAACATAGACCGGTGGTAGGCATGCATGTTATTTCTGTTAAAAATAGGAGATCATTGTTATCATGGCTTATGTGATATGGGTGCTAGTGCTAGTGCAATACCTATTGACTTATACGAAGAAATTATGCATGATATTGCACCTTCTGAGTTAGAAGATATTGATGTCACAATTAAACTTGCCAATAGAGATACTATTTCACCAATTGGGATTGTTAGAGATGTTGAAGTCTTGTGTGGGAAAACTAAATATCCTGCTGATTTTCTTGTTCTTGGTTCCCCACAAGATAGCTTTTGTCCCATTATATTTGGTAGACCCTTCTTAAACACTATTAATGCTAGGATAGACTGCGAAAAGGATGTTGTTACTATTGGTTTAGGTGATATGTCTCATGAGTTCAACTTTTCTAAATTTCATAGACAACACCGTGAAGAGGAATTGCCTAGTAAAGATGAAATTATTGGTCTTGCTTTTATTGCCGTACCTCCTAGTGATCCTTTAGAATAATATTTGCTAGACCATGAAAATTATATGTTTATGAATGAAAGAAGGGAAATAGACGAAGTGTTCTTTAAATAGGGATCTATTATGAAACACAACTTGCCTGTTGAAATCTTAGGGGATCCTCCTCCACCCAAGGGTGACCCCGTGTTTGAGATTAAACCATTGACTGATACTCTTAAATATGCTTATCTTGATGAAAAGAAGATATATCTTGTTATTATTAGTGCTAACCTTTCAGAGAAGGAGGAAGAGAAATTATTGAAAACTCTGAAGAAGCACCGTGCTGCTATTGGATATACTCTTGATGATCTTAAGGGCATTAGTCCCACTCTATGTCAACACAAAATAAATTTGGAGAAAGATGCCAAACCAGTTATTGATCACCAATGACGGCTGAATCCTAAGATGAAAGAAGTGGTAAGAAAAGAAATACTAAAGCTCCTTGAGGCAGGTATAATTTATCTCGTTGCTGATAGTCAGAGGGTAAGTCCTGCCCATTGTGTTCCTAAGAAGGGAGGTATTACTGTCGTTCCTAATGATAAAGATGAATTGATTCCGCAAAGAATTATTACAGGTTATAGGATGGTAATTGATTTTTGCAAATTAAATAAGGCTACTAAAAAAGATCATTACCCCTTACCTTTTATTGATCAAATGCTAGAAAGATTATCCAAACATACACATGTTTGCTTTCTAGATGGTTATTCTAGTTTCTCTCAAATACCTGTGTCAGCTGATGATCAACCAAAGACCACTTTTACTTATCCTTTCGGTACTTTTTCTTATAGACGTATGCCTTTTGGTTTATGTAATGCACCTGCTACCTTTCAAAGATGCATGATGGCTATATTCTCTGACTTTTGTGAAAAGATTTGTGAGGTTTTCATGGACGATTTCTCCGTTTATGGATCCTCTTTTGATGATTGCTTAAGCAACCTTGATCGAGTTTTGCGGAGATGTGAAGAAACTAACCTTGTCTTGAATTGGGAGAAGTGTCACTTTATGGTTAATGAAGGTATTGTCTTGGGGCATAAAATTTCTGAAAGGGACATTGAAGTTGATAAAGCTAAAGTTGATGCTATTGAAAAGATGCCGTGTCCCAAGGACATCAAAGGTATAAGAAGTTTCCTTGGTCATGCCGGCTTTTATAGGAGGTTCATTAAGGACTTCTCAAAAATTTCTCGGCCTCTGACTAATTTATTACAAAAAGATATATCATTCGTCTTTGATGATGATATTGTAGAAGCATTTGAAATACTTAAGAAAACATTTATCTCTGCACCGATTGTTCAGCCACCTGATTGGAATTTACCTTTTGAAATTATGTCTGATGCTAGTGATTATGTTGTAGGTGCTGTTCTAGGGCAAAGAGCTGATAAGAAATTAAATGTTATTCAATATGCTAGTAAAACTCTAGACAATGCCTAGAGAAATTATGCTACTACTGAAAAATAATTCTTAGCAGTTGTATTTGCTTGTGATAAGTTCAGACCTTATATTGTTGATTCTAAAGTAACTATTCACACGGATCATGCTGATATTAAATATCTTATGGAAAATAAAGATGATAAACCTAGACTTATTAGATGGGTTCTCTTGCTAAAAGAATTTGATTTGCAAATTATTGATAGAAAGGGAGCTGAGAACCCCGTTGCAAATAACTTGTCTAGGTTAGAAAATGTTCTTGATGACCCACTACCTACTGATGATAGCTTTCCTGATGAATAATTAAATGTCATAAACGCTTCTCATACTACTCCATGGTATGCTGATTATGCTAATTACATTGTTGCTAAATTTATACCACCTAGTTTCACATACCAGCAAAAGAAAAGGTTTTTCTATGATTTAAGACATTAATTTTGGGATGACCCACATCTTTATAAAGGAGTAGATGGTGTTATTAGACGTTGTGTACCTGAGCATGAACAGGAACAGATCCTACACAAGTATCACTCCGAGGCTTATGGAGGACACCATGCTGGAGATAGAACTACACATAAGGTATTGCAATCCGGTTTTTATTGGCCTACTCTCTTCAATGATGCCCGTAAGTTTGTCTTATCTTGTGATGAATGTCAAAAAATTGGTAATATTAGTAGACGTCAAGAAATGACTATGAATTATTCACTTGTTATTGAACCATTTGATGTTTGGGGCTTTGATTATATGGGACCTTTTTCTGCCTCTAATGGATATACATATATTTTAGTTTTTGTTGATTACGTTACTAAGTGGGTAGAAGCTATTCCAACTAGTAGTGCTGATCATAACACCTCTATTAAGATTCTTAAATAAGTTATTTTTCCGAGGTTTGGAGTCCCTAGATATTTAAGACTGATGGTGGTTCACATTTTATTCATGGTGATTTCCGTAAAATGCTTGCTAAGTATGATGTTAATCATAGAATTGCATCTCCTTATCACCCACAGTCTAGTGGTCAAGTAGAATTGAGTAATAGAGAACTCAAATTAATTTTGGAAAAGACTGTTAATAGATCTAGAAAGAATTAGTCCAAGAAACTTGATGATGCATTATGGGCCTATAGAACTGCATATAAAAATCCTATGGGTATGTCTCCGTATAAAATGGTTTATGGAAAAGCATGTCACTTACCTCTCGAACTAGAACATAAGGCTTATTGGTCTATTAAAGAGCTCAATTATGATTTCAAACTTGCCAGTAAGAAAAGGTAATTTGACATTAGCTCACTTGATGAATGGAGAACCCAAGCCTATGAGAATGTCAAATTGTTTAAAGAAAAAGTTAAAAGATGGCATGATAAAAGGATACAAAAGCGTGAGTTTAATGTAGGTGATTATGTATTACTATGCAACTCTCATTTAAGATTTTTTGCAGGAAAACTTCTCTCTAAATGGGAAGGTCCTTACGTTATCGAGGAGGTCTATCATTTCGGTGCCATAAAAATCAACAACTTCGAAGGCACAAATCCGAAGGTGGTGAACGGTCAAAGAATCAAACATTATATCTCAGGTAATCCTATAAATGTTGAAACCAATGTTATTGAAACCTTAACCCCGGAGGAATACATAAGGGACACTTCCCGGAACGTTTCAGACTCCGAAAAGGAATAGGTATGTGGTACAGTAAGTAAACCGACTACAAGATAGTTCTAATGGCAATTTTTCTCCGTTTTGGAATATTTAGAAAAATAGAAAAATAAGAAGCAGTCCGGGACGGACACGAGGGTGGAGGGCGCGCCCTACCCCCCTGGGGGCGCCCCCTACCTCGTGGGCACCTCGTGCGCTCTCTGGACTCCGTTTTCTTTCATGTTACGTATTTTGGTTGGTAAAAATTCATTATATAATCTCCCGAAGGTTTTGACCACCGTATCACACAAAAATCTCATGTTCTTGTTTCGAGCTGTTTTCTGCCAGCGTTGTCAGAGCCAAGCATCATGTCGTCTCCCTCCTCCTCCAACAATGAGGGCAACGATGCTTGGCTAATGAAGATAGAGTTTAAGAGAGAAGAACCCATGGAGATCAACAAGGATGAAGGGATCAAGAAGGCCACGGAGGACCAAGTTCCAGCAACAGAAGACATCCTTCAACTTGATCGCAATCTTCTTACCCCAACCGAGATCGAAGCTTTCAAGATGATTGAGTTTGCTCGTATACAAAACAAGTATCTCACACATGAAAATATTTTGTTGAAGGGGCATATCATCGCACTCAAGGGAATTATCAGCAAGTTGGAAGACCTCCTACGCTCGATGTGCGACTATCCATCATCACCAACACCCTCTTCACCGACGAGAAAGGAGACATAATCATATGGGTATGGGCACTCCCCTTGGCAACTGCCAAGCTTGGGGGAGGTGCCCCGGTATCGTATCACCATCACATCTCTATCTTTATCGTTTTTTCTTAGTTCGATCCTTTTAGTAATATCTTGATCTAGTAGAATAAAGTTTTTGGTATGATCTAGTTTTGAGTTTTGCTTTATGATCCCTCTATGTAATCGAGTCCGTGAGCTATATAATAAAGATTAGTGTTGATTCAAGGGCTTGATTATTTTTCCATGATCTTGAGTGAATAAAATAAAAGAGAAAAGAAAAGAATAAAAAGAAATAAAAGAGATCATATGGATCTTCTGGAGAGTAATGAGCTCACATATAAAGAGTATGATGATTAATAGTTGTTGAGAGTTGACAAACATAGTTTTGGTCATCATTGCAATTAATAGGAAGTAATAAAGAAAGAGAGGTCTTCACATATAAATACACTATCTTGGACATCTTTTATGATTGTGAGCACTCATTAAAATATGACATGCTAAAGAGTTGACGTTGGACAAGGAAGACAATGTAATGGGTTATGTTTTCTTACATCTGAAATAAATTATATTGTCATGGATCATCCAACATGATTGAGCTTGCCTTTCCCCCTCATGCTAGCCAAATTCTTTGCACCAAGTAGAGATACTACTTGTGCTTCCAAATACCCTTAAACCCAGTTTTGCCATGAGAGTCCACCATATCTACCTATGGATTGAATAAGATCCTTCAAGTAAGTTGTCATCGGTGCAAGCAATAAAAATTGCCCTCTAAATATGTATGATCTATTAATGTGGAGAAAATAAGCTTTATACGATCTTGAGATGTGGAAGAAATAAAAGCGACGAACTGCATAATAAAGGTCCATATCACATGTGGCAATATAAAGTGACGTTCTTTCGCATTAAGATTTTGTGCATCCAACCATAAAAGCGCATGACAACCTCTGCTTCCCTCCACGAAGGGCCTATCTTTTACTTTTATCTTCTACCTTATATAAGAGTCATGGTGATCTTCACCTTTCCTTTTACATTTTATCCTTTGGCAAGCACAATATGTTGGAAAGATCCTGGTGTATATGGCTAATTGGATGTGAGTTTTCATGAACTATTATTGTTGACATTACCCTTGAGGTAAAACGTTGGGAGGCAAAACTATAAGCCTCTATCTTTCTCTGTGTCCGATAAAACTCCATACCCATAAGTATTGCATGAGTGTTAGCAATTGTGAAAGACTATATGATAGTTGAGTATGTGGACTTGCTGAAAAGCTCTTATATTAACTCTTTCCTATGTTATGATAAATTGCAATTGCTTCAATGACTGAGATTATGGTTTGTTAGTTTTCAATGAAGTTTATGATTCATACTTGAAATTGTCACTGAACTGTTACTCTAGCATAAGAGATCATATGATAATAATTATATAAGCTGTTGTTCTAAGAATGATCATGATGCCCTCATGTCTGTATTTTATTTTTATCGACACCTCTATCTCTAAACATGTGGACATATTTTTCGATTTCGGCTTTCGCTTGAGGACAAGCGAGGTCTAAGCTTGGGGGAGTTGATACGTCCATTTTGCATCATGCTTTTAGATCGATATTTATTGCATTATGGGCTGTTATTACACATTATGTCACAATACTTATGCCTATTCTCTCTTATTTTACAAGGTTTACATAAGGAGGGAGAATGCCGGCAGCTGGGATTCTGGGCTGGAAAAGGAGCAAATATTAGAGACCTATTCTGCACAACTCCAAAAGTCTTGAAACTTCACGGAAGCTATTTTCAGAATATATAAAAAATACTAAGCGCAAGAAGTTCCAGAGGGGGCCCACACCTTGGCCACGAGGGTGGGGGGCGCGCCCCCCTGCCTCGTGGGCCCCCTGGTGGCCCTCCGATGCCCATCTTCTGCTATATGGAGTCTTTCGTTGAGGAAAAAATCATAAGCAAGCTTTCGGGACGAGACTCCGCTGCCACGAGGCGGAACCTTGGCGGAACCAATCTAGGGCTCTGGCGGAGCTATTTTGCTGGGACACTTCCCTTCGGGAGGGGGAAATCAACGCCATCGTCATCACCAACTCCTCTCATCGGGAGGGGGCCAATCTCCATCAACATCTTCACCAGCACCATCTCCTCTCAAACCCAAGTTCATCTCTTGTATCCAATTCTTGTCTCTAAGTCTGGGATTGGCACCTGTAGGTTTCTAGTAGTGTTGATTACTCCTCGTAGTTGATGCTAGTTGGTTTATTTGGTGGAAGATCATATGTTTAGATCCTATATGCATATTAATACCCCTCTGATTATGAACATGAATATGCTTTGTGAGTACTTACGTTTGTTCCTGAGGACATGGGAGAAGTCTTGCTATTAGTAGTCATGTGAATTTGGTATTCGTTCGATATTTTGATGAGATGTATGTTGTCTCTCCTCTAGTGGTGTTATGTGAACATCGACTACATGACACTTCACCATTATTTGGGCCTAGAGGAAGGCATTGGGAAGTAATAAGTAGATGATGGGTTGCTAGAGTGACAGAAGCTTAAACCCTAGTTTATGCGTTGCTTCGTAAGGGGCTGATTTGGATCCATATGTTTCATGCTATGGTTAGGTTTACCTTAATACTTCTGTTGTAGTTGCGGATGCTTGCAATAGGGGTTAATCATAAGTGGGATGTTTGTCCAAGTAAGGGCAGCACCCAAGCGCCGGTCCACCCACACATCAAATTATCAAAGTACCGAACACGAATCATATGAACGTGATGAAAACTAGCTTGACGATAATTCCCATGTGTCCTCGGGAGCGCTTTCTTATATATAAGAGTTTTTCCAAGCTTGTCCTTTGCTACAAAAAGGATTGGGCCACCTTGATGCACTTTATTTACTTTTGTTACTCGTTGCTCGTTACAAATTATCTTATCACAAAACTATCTATTACCTATAATTTCAGTGCTTGCAGAGAATACCTTGCTGAAAACCGCTTATCATTTCCTTCTGCTCCTCGTTGGGTTCGACACTCTTACTTATCGAAAGGACTACGATAGATCCCCTATACTTGTGGGTCATCATTGTGTCGAGGTCATCATGCCAACTGTTACTTCTACACCTATCGCTAATGTATAGTGATAAAGTAAGGCATTTACATGGCGCTTGCACTTCATACAATAAAGAGACAACCCTAAGGCTCATGTTGGTTGTCGATATTGCAAAACATGATCATCTCATACATCAACATATATCACATCATATCTTGACCATATCAAATCACAACATGCCATGCACAGACAAGTTAGACATCCTCTACTTTGTCGTTGCAAGTTTTACGTGGCTGCTACGGGCTTCTAGCAAGAACCGTTCTTACCTACACATAAAACCACAACGGTGATTCATCAAGTTTGTTGTTTTAACCTTCTTCAAGGACCGGCCGTAGTCAAATTCGATTCAACTAAAGAAGGAGAAACAGACACCTGCCAGCCACCTTTATGCAAAACTAGTTGCATGTCAGTCGGTGGAACCGGTCTCATGTGCGTGGACATGTAAGGTTGGTCGGGACCGCTTCATCCCACAATACCGCTGAAACAAAATAAGCGGTCGGCGGTAAGCAGTATGACTATCACCACCCAAAACTCTTTGTGGTCTACTCGTGCATATCATCTACGCATAGACCTGGCTCATGATGCCACTGCTGGGGAACATTGCATGGGAAAAAAACAATGCACACGCAATGATCTATCCATGGAGATGCATAGCAACAAGGGGGAGAGTGTGTCTATGTACCCTCGTAGACCGTAAGCGGAATCGTTACACAACATTGTTGATGTATTCGAACTTTCTTCGCGATCCAACCAATCGAGAACTGAACGTATGGCACATCCGCATTCAGCACAATTTCAACTCGGTGACGTCCTATGCCTTCTTGATCTAGCAAGACAACGAGGTAGTGGATGAGTTCCGACAGCACGACGGCATGGTGATGGTGATGGTGAAGTGATCTCCGCAGGTCTTCGCCTAAGCACTACGAAAATATGACCGAGGGTGTAAACCGTGGAGGGGTGGGGGTGCCGCACACGGCTAGGCAATTGTCTGTTGTGTGCTAGGCGCCCCCTCCCACATATATATAGGTGGGCGGGAGGGAGGAGCAGCTAAAGGAGGCACCCAAGTAGGAGGAATCCTACTTGGGGTCCCTCCCAAGCCGCGCCCCCTTTCCTTATTCGGAGCGCGGGGAAAGACAGGGGAGGGTGGCGCCCCCCCTCCTTTCTCCCATGAGAGGGAAAGGCAGGGGGTTAGCCCTCCCCCTTTTCCTTCCCTAGGGCTGGCCAAACTAGGCAGGAGGCGCACCAGCCCCCTTGTGGACTGGTCTCCCCTCCTTTGGCCCATAAGGCCCATAACCTGCCGGGGGGTGCCCGGAACCCCTTCCGGTGACCCGATTCTTTCTCGGTATGTCCCGAAACACTTCCGGTGTCCAAATACTATTGTCCTATATATATATCAATATTTACCTCTCGGCCATTTCGAGACTCCTCGTCATGTCCGTGATCTCATCCAGGACTCCGAGCAACATTCGGTCACCAAAACATATAACTCATATAACACTATATCGTCAACGAACGTTAAGCGTGCGGACCCTACGGGTTCGAGAACTATGTAGACATGATTGAGACACCTCTCCGGTAAATAACCAATAGCGGAACCTAGATGCCCATATTGGCCCCTATATATTCTACGAAGATCTTTATCGGTCGAACCTTATGACAACATACGTAATTCCCTTTGTCCATCGGTTTGTTACTTGCCTGAGATTTGATCGTCGGTATCTTCATACCTAGTTCAATCTCGTTACCGGCAAGTCTCTTTACTCGTTCTGTAATACATCATCTCGTGACTAATGCTTAGTCGTTTGCTTGCAAGCTTATGATGTTTATTACCGAGAGGGCCCAGAGATACCTCTCCAATACTTGGAGTGACAAATCCTAATCTCAATCTATGCTAACTCAACAAACACCTTCGGAGATACCTGTAGAGCATCTTTATCATCAACCAGTTACGTTGTGACGTTTGATAGCACACAAGCATTCCTCCGGTATCCGGGAGTTGCATAATCTCATAGCGATGGAATATGTATTTGACATGAAGAAATCAATAGCAATAAACTGAACGATCATTATACTATGCTAACGAATGGGTCTTGTCCATCACATCATTCTCCTAATGATGTGATCCTGTTATCAAATGACAACACATGTCTATGGTTAGGAAACCTTAACCATGTTTGATCAATGAGCTAGTCTAGTAGAGGCTTACTAGGGACATGGTATTTGTTTATGTATTCACACATGTATTTAAGTTTCCAATCAATACAATTCTAGCATGAATAATAAACCTTTATCATGAATGAGGAAATATAATATAAAATAACAACTTTATTATTGCCTCTAGGACATATTTCCTTCAAAGGCAGCAAAACACAAAAGAGCAAATGAACTACCTGGAGATGCCTGTCGTGGAGGAGCTTTGGTTTCCCCGGCTACGTTGGTTGCCAGGCCATGGACACCATCCTCTCCCTCGGTAACCACGGCGTCGTCTACGACGGACCCTTCCGTGGAAACCCTTGTCGGGGATCCCTTAATTCGATCAACGGGCAGGGTAGGCCCCTCCTAGAAGGAATCGCCCTGAGTGGTCTCCTCCCCTCTGGCTGAGGAGGTGTGGAGCTCTCTTCCATCACTTCCGATGGGGGCAGCCCACCCTACACTTGCAGGACGAGAGTTGAGCTGGGGGCTTGGTGTCGGGTCATGTCGGCGTCCTGGGAACGGGGGTACCCAGACTTGCCTGCCTGCGGCCCAGGGCGTGGCTCCACCAACGGCCTGGTATGGCCCATCTTCACCAGCAACCACTCAAGACCCTCGCGAGGGGCCATGCCTCGCGAGGCGGACGACACCAAGACCTCCTCTGGGGTGGCCTCGCTATGCTAGCTCCTGAGGAGTGGAGATACTGTGCAAGGGGCACCTTGCGAGGACCGCGTGACGTGAGCCATGACGACCAAGGCCAGGCAGGCACAGGGTGCCAGTTTCCTCTTTGGTGCTAAGGAAGCAGGCGTAGGCGAGGAGTCTCGAGGCATCAGGCAAAGGTTTCCATATCGGTGCAACAAGACCAAGACCAGCAGGACGGCAGGACGGAGGTCACCGTGGAGCCCACGGCGGCGTCACCACCAGAGCCTTTGGCAGGCGAAGACCACCTTTTGTTAGGATAACTTGTACTAGTTGTCTCCCTTCGAAATTGGCCGTTGTGGGATCCCTTCACACCTAAACATTTGGTAAGAGGACCAGGGCGTCTACAAATAGGGCTAGCCACCACCGTAGTCAAGGAATGGCTGATATTGGATCGGGATCCACTCGACCAAGGCCATCTCACTAGCTCATCAAGCTCAAGAACACCTCTCCTCAGTAGGCAGTTCATCCACTATACTAGTTCATCTCAGCACACGAGGCAATCCACCACACCACACTGGAGTAGGGTATTACACCACAACGGTGGCCCGAACCCGTATAAATTCTCGTGTCACTTGTTCCTTGGGTTTGGCGAGCTAGGCCTAGAGATCATTGCGAGAGTGAGCGGGAGAGAGAGAGAGAGATCTTCGTGCGCACCCTAGTGTTCAAACCTCAAGGGTTTGCCGGAACCCACAATCCGACATTTGGCGCGCCAAGTAGGGGTGCGCTGAAGCTTTTCTTCCGCTGATTCACGCTCCACCGCTGCACCGCATCCTTGTCTGATGCTTGCCGAGCCCGTGCTGAGCGTCGAGCCCCCCTCGCCGCCCGCGTCACTCAGACAGCGCCCGTTGGTGGACCTCCCCGCTGTTCTCCATCACCCGCTGCCAATGCCGCCACCGGCCCGGCAGCAAACGAGCCGTAGGCCTCATCGCTGCACCCCTCCGTGCGGAGAGACGAACGCACCGCCACCCCATCGCTGACTCCGGCCGGCTCGTCGTCCCACGCTCGTCGCGCACCCACGGACACGTAGGACGCGCTGCTCATGGCACACGAGCTCCTGCGTTACCACCCGGTCGACGAGCTCTACGACGACTGGCTGGACCACATCGCCGAGCTCGTCAGCGCTGCCAGGGGCTCTCCTGCACCATCCTTCTCGCTGCCTCGCCCACCTCCAGCCGCGGGCGACATAGCTCACGGAGCGCCTCTGCCGCCTCCTCATCAAGATGGTGCTCTCGCACCAAGACGCACAGCTCACGGAGCGCCTCCGCCGCCTCCGCATCAAGACGGCGTCCTCGCACCAAGACGCGCGGTCCCGCGGTGTGAACCACCACGCTGGGCACCCGCGCACAAAGAAGGAAGCTGCCAAAAAGTCACGAGGCTGCAAGAAAACGCTCCTGCGCTCCCAGCACCATTACGTCAAGACCGCGCACCGCCTGCGGTGGCGGTGCGTGGATATCAAGATCAGGCTCCACCATCGCGACGGGCTCTAGTGACCACAGCAGGCTACCGAGCCTTTACTCCTGAGCTGCGCACCGTCGTCTGTGGCCAGGCAAGTTCAAGCCGGACCTGCCTCCACACTATGACGGCACCCCGACCCCGTGGAGTTCTTGCAGCTCTACGAGCTGAGCATCGAGGCAGCCAACGGAGACGAGAAGGTCATGGCAAACTGGTTTCCCATGGCCCTCAAGGATGGTGCGCGCTCGTGGCTCCTGAACTTGCCCGCGGGATCGATCTCCTCCTGGGGCGAGATGCACGAGCATTTCGTCGCCAACTTCCAGGGCACTCGCGACCGCCCACCGGCCGCGGGCGACCTACGGCACATCAAGCAGCTACCAGGGGAAACCCTGCAAAAGTACATCCAACGCTTCAACAGCGTACGCCTCAAGATCCCCAAGGTGACGGACGAGGCCATCATCTCCGCGTTCTCCGATGGCATCCGTGACGTCAAGATGAAGGAGGAACTCGCCATCCACGACAAGCTATGCTAGGCCCTGGATATGTTCAACATGGAAACCAAGTACGCAAGGGCTAAGGAAGGGCGCATCTCCTCCTCGAGCTCCTAGCTGCTGACCAGGAGGACAAGAAGGCAAAGATCAAGGACGTGAAGCGCAAGGGGACTGCCGTGCTCGCGGTGGAGCCAGAGATGAAGCGCGGCCGCGACCACCCCGAATCATCCAGGGCCAACCGCCCCTTCTGCACCTTCCAGAATGTTCATAGCCACAACACCAGCGACAATCAGGAGCTCCGAGCCATCTGAGATGGGCGCTTCGGTCAACGCCCCGAGCGCAACGATCGAGGCTACTGCCGAGGATCAGGACAAAGTGGGGGCCGCTGGGACAACCGCGTCCGCGCAAGGAGTGGCGTGACCGGCCTCGCGTGGATCACTGGCAAGACAAGCCTCGCGAGGGCCCCTGGAGGGAGCAGCCTTGTGAGGATCACCCTCAGGGCAACGCCGGTCTCCCTCTGCTGCTGCCAACACCAAGGAGAAATGACGACCACCATCAGGACGAGGGGGCTGGGGGCTTCTAGGAGCCACATGCCATCACCTGTATCTTGGGTGGTGCTCAAGCCCCAGCCTCTCAGCGTATCTTCAAGCAATTTGCTCGTGAGGTGAACGCGGCCCTTCCAGGCTCGAGGCCACGCGCCCGCTCAGGTGGTCCAACTGCGCCATCACCTTTAGCTCAGTGGACCAGCTCAAGTGCGCAGCGACTGCCGGCACCCTCCCAATGCTTTGTTCACCCGTTATCAGCAACGTTCAAGTCACCAAGACCCTCATCGACGATGACGCAGGGCTCAATGTCCTGCCCATCGAGACATTGGACAGCCTTCAGGAGCCATACGATCAGCTACAGCCTACCAAGCCTTTCTCGGGAGAGACCGACGGCTCCACCACCCCGATAGGGCAGGTCCGCCTCCTTGTCACCTTCGGCCAGTGTGACAACTACCACACCGAGCTCATCGACTTTGACGTCGCCCACATCCGCCTGCCGTACAACGCTATCCTTGGATATCCATCCTTGGCCAAGTTTATGGCGGTAACCCACCACGGCTACAATGTCCTTAGGATGCCAGGGAGTGGCAGAGTCATCTCGATCACCTACGAGGAAAGATATGCGGTGTGCTCCCTCGAGCGCGCTTACCAGGCTGCCGCGGCCGAAGACCCCGACAACGAAGGCACCCCATACCCTCCTGAGGCCAACCCCAAGAAGAAGAAGTAGCTACTCCACCAAGGACCTCAGGAGGGCGGTGTCTCCAGCGGCAGCACCTTAGGACCTGTGCCCGCAGATGGGGCACCTCCTTCCCTCGCATAGGAAGGCGCGCCCGGCGCCCTCCTCGGGCTGGGCTCAGGGGCTCTCTTCTGGAGGGCCTCAGACCTAGTCGTCACGAGGGAGGCGCTTGGGCACCATGTGGAGGTGTGCTTCGCCGCATGTTTCCCTCGAGAGGGCATGAGGCGTGGAACGCCTTGTGCTCAGGAGTTCATCATCAAAGTGCTCTAGGAGCTTCAAGAGGCAAGGACCATACGTGGCGGCCGTCACCCACCATCCAGCGCAGCTCTCCACTGCGGCGGCAGCGGTGGGCTGCGCGTCTACGTCGACATTCCAGGGCTCAACAGGGCCGCATCTCAGCCACGATTTTGGCCTTCGCGCGTTGGGCGGTGCGAGGGTCCCCCTCACAGCTACGTTCGCATGCCTCTCGGCCTTCCAAACGCGGCTGTCACCTTCCAGCGCCACCTGCGGAGCGTTCTGGCGGATCAGGAGGCCAGGCATCACGCTGTCCTGGCGGAGATCACGACAGTTCCTCAGGAGCCACCAGGGCCTGCGGAGCCTCCTGAGGCTCAGGACCCTGGTGGCTCGTGAAGGGCAACCTCTCCAGCGCGCGTCTTCAGCTGCCCCGACACCACTCCAGCACGGTATCAGGTGACTCTTTCTAGTTCATTCAGTGAGGGGCGCCCTTCGGGCAGCATTATCCCCAAGTCGCATGGGCCAGCCCCTGCGGCATGTATCCTTTTGCATCTTTAGCTTACTCTGTTGGGGGCACCTCACGGGCAGCATCATCCCTAGGCTGCTTGGGTCCGTCCTAGTGGCATGTATCGTTCGAGCATCTATCTGAACTAATTTTCCTTCTCGCATGAGTTGCTCTATAATCACTCCTCACCTGGTGCTTCCTCATCGCGGCCTCCCACACTGCTGATCAGTCACTTGCTCATCCCACAACGGGAGACTCACATGCTGGCATGATGCTTGTGCTCAGGTCCGTCCCTGCAACACTGATAAACCTATGCGATCGAGCTTTGGCTCGTGGCCCGCTCCGTGTACGCCACCTCACCAGATCCTCAGTGCCTTCATCTTCTCGCGGAAGTAGCAATGGCAGGCTGGCAAGCGCAACTATGGGCCACTCTCTCTCTCTCACTAACCCACAGGAACCTCTGGAGCCTAGCCAAAGGAGGTCCCACCAGCTACTCCCTTTCATGCTTTTTGCTTGGGCATTAAAGGGAGGGCTCCTGAGCATCGTGCCTCAGGAGCTCTTACTGGCTCTCCAGCCCTCACCCCCTGGCCTTGACCACGGCATCGTGACATGGCATACCAGCGGTGCCTGAGCTCGCTCAAGGGTCAGGACCC
Organism: Triticum urartu; assembly: GCF_056163025.1. Lineage (NCBI taxonomy): Eukaryota > Viridiplantae > Streptophyta > Magnoliopsida > Poales > Poaceae > Triticum > Triticum urartu. The sequence continues at coordinate 353,915,660 of NC_141876.1, read as the reverse complement.
GAGGACACAGAGCACTTAGGGAAGTATGAAGGGTTGGAGCTGGCATGGACACAACCTGGAAGCATCGCCATCAGCAACCCGCGAACTGGGTGCCACGCAAGGAACCGATCCGTGATTGCTAAGATAAGTCACGTATCCAAGGCATCCCAGCTCGCAACTTAGGATTTTCGGGTCCTACAGCCTTACTCTAGCAATGTCGCCTGCCTTTTCTACCTTCAAGAAGTTGCTTGCATGCTACGGGGGACCTCTTGAGCATCGCGCCTCAAGGGCTCTTACCAGACCTCGGGCCGCTCACCTCCTGGCCTTGACCACGGCATTGCAACTTGGCATACCAGCGACGGCTGAAGCCTGCCTGGGGACTGGGACCTGTCATCGTAGAGCACTAAGCTATCGCGAGGAGGAAAAGGGGGACAGTGCCAGAGCAAGACGTGCAATCACGAATTTCGCAATGAAGATAATATTGGTGCAAGGCATTACAGATTCTTTACACACCCCCACGGGGTCTGTCTCGATTCTTCGCAGGGAACAAAAGAAGGAAGTTTCTAGGAGCCCTATCTACAAGTATCTCGGCCGGTGCCATCATCAACAATGGGCCACGAGGGGCCAGCGCCAACCCCATCTAGATCAGCGGGAGCGACGGGCAGACGCCACCGCTGCGCTCCGAGTGCGGTGTGAGCTCGGGGGCACGTAGCTGTCGTCGCTCATCTCCGGAGTCTCGTCAGGCTCGAGAGAGTCGCTGGACTCCCAAGCACCATCGCTGCTGCTGGAGGAATCGTCGGCAGGACCATGGGCGCCAGCGCTTGCCTCTGCGCCATCCTAGCGATCCCCTTCAGGACAGCACTTCAGGTGGCGGCCTTCCTCATCGAAGACATCGTGGAGGCGTCGTCGTACTCAAAACGGATGGCGAGGGGCCCCTCCGCGTGGAAAACATGGGCGACCTCGCCCCATCCATGGGTCATGAAGATCTTGCCCTGGGAGACGGCCTCAACCTCTGCTCCCGTCCCCGGGGTACCGCACTCGGTGTCCTGCAGCCACAACTCGAGCGGCCCCCTTGGCGGCATCACTTCGGCAAAGAATGGCAGGAATCGGATCCACGTGCTCGTTGGCATCGCCGCCCACACCACGAGTTCTCATGAGTAGACCCCGGCGTGGGTTCGCGGGGCGGCGGCGCGCGCCACCACTGCACGGCCATCGCGGCCATGGTGCGAGAGGTGTCGGTCGCTGCCTCCTCCTCTCGAGCCTTCTGCCCGAGCGTACAAGGGCAGCGGGTAGCCAGGGGGAGGCCGCTCGTACCAAGGCCACATCACCTCCGGCCTCGCGATGATGTCGCGGGAGCGGACTAGCCTCTTCTTCGGTGGGAGTGGCACAAGCTCTTCGCATGAGGTTTTCCCCTTCTCAGCGGCAGAGAACCTCTGTATCAGCGCCATGGGTGTCGCAACAAGGAGGAGAAAGAAGAAGCAAGTGGAATGGAGGAAGAAATGAGCAACGGGGGCTCCGCCCCTCTCCTCATTTATAGCCAAAGGGAGGCCAACCGCCGGCCTCCATGATCTAAGGTAGTGATGATTTTCTTCTGCATGTAGCAGGGTCTCGTCAAGTCGGGCAGTTGTCGAGGCAGCGTGGGGAAGCGGAGACGCCCACGACCTATCAATCGCCATGCGTCAATTAAGGCCACAGGCGGTTGGGGCCCGCGGCGCTCCGTACTTTCCCTTTGGCTTCGCCTTGAAGCCAAGTCCGAGCGCGCCTTGGGCCCGGGAGCTACTATCAGCGTCCTGGGAACGGGGGTACCCAGACTTGCCTGCCTGCAGCCCAGGGCATGGCTCCACCAACGGCCTGGTACGGCCCATCTTCACCAGCAACCACTCAAGACCCTCGCGAGGGGCCAAGCCTCACGAGGCGGACGACACCAAGACCTCCTCCGGGGCGGCCTCGCTAGGCTGGCTCCTGAGGAGCGGAGATATCTATGCAAGGGGCACCTCGCGAGTTCCGCGTGACGTGAGCCATGATGACCAAGGCTAGGTGGGCGCAGGGTGCCAGTTTCCTCTTTGGTGCTAAGGAAGCAGGCGCAGGCGAGGAGTCCCGAGGCATCAGGCAAAGGTTTCCATATCGGTGCAATAAGACCAAGACCAGCACGACGGCAGGACGGAGGTCACCGCGGAGCCCACGGCGGCGTCACCACTAGAGCCTTTGGAAGGCGAACACCACCTTTTTAGGATAACTTGTACTAGTTGTCTCCCTTCAAAATTGGCCGTTGTGGGATCCCTTCCCGCCTAAACATTTGGGAAGACGACCAGGGCCTCCATAAATTGGGCTAGCCACCACCGTAGTCAAGGATCGGCTAATCTTTGATCGGATCCACTCCACCAAGGCCATCTCACCAGCTCATCGAGCTCAAGAATGCCTCTCCTCAGCAGGCAGTTCGTCCACTGTACTAGTTCATCCTCAGCCCATGAGGCAATCCACCACACCACACTAGAGTAGGGTATTACACCACAATGGTGGCCCGAACCAGTATAAACTCTCGTGTCACTTGTTCCTTGGGTTCGGCGAGCTAGGCCTAGAGATCGTTGCGAGAGTGAGCGGGAGCAAGAGATATCTTCGTGCGTGCCCCAGTGTTCGAACCTCAAGGGTTTACCAAAACCCACAATCCGACAGGTCATTCGTGCTGCTTCCCGCCAGGCTCGCGCCTTCCACGGTGTTAGGCGGCTCCGCGCACTTGAGCCACTTGGTCCGGTGGATGAGGGTCTCGCCTTCCTCCTCCTCCCTGGCAAAGACAGCAAGCAAGACCAATTAGCAAGCAGGCGAACATACAGAAAATGCAGCAATGAAAGGAGAGTGTTCTTTCTCACTCTTCATCAATAAGCATGGAGCTTAGCTCGAACTCCATGGGCGGTGAGGGCGCTCTGCTCCTTTTCAGGGTCGGACGAACAGAGCTTCTCGGCAAATTCGAGCCCTGCTGAGGCATAGGGAGCTCCGGCGAGGATGAGATATGTGAGGAGCTCGAGCCTGACCGGGAGCTGGAGTCGACTCCCACGGCTGCCAGTTGCTTGGCAGGAGGGGTCTTGGACCCGGAAAGGCGAGAGGACTGTCGGCGCCCCGTGTCCGTCTTGCTACCCTTGGAGGTAGTCTTCTTTACCTTCTTGGTAGCAGGCGCAAGATCGGGAACCACTGCTCCCTGGCTAGCCACCCGCCTACGAGGGCGCTGGTCCAAGATTGGCTCGGGGGCTTGAGGGCCTGCCGCGAGCCACTCCTCCCTAGGCTGCTCTACTTCCTCAGCTACGTCCTCTTCCTAGGCCTCTGTTTCCATGTTGTATAAAGCCTCAATCCCGGCAGGCTCGTCCCCGACAACCTCCTCTATCGCATGCGCCTCACTTCTGCTATGAGAGGAGCCTTCGTCCTCATCCTCCTCCTCCTCCTCCACTTTCCCGGCCTTCGCCTTCGCGGCGGCCTGGAGTGCCTTGTGCTCCTCGATCCGCCTCTTGATGAACGCCTCCTCCACCTTGGAGGTGCACTTGAACATATTGGTCTCCACCCTAGTAGCCCTTTCCACCAGGCTGGAGGCCCACGCAAGCTCTTCGCTAAGCTTCGGTAACTGCCAGTCACCCGCAACCCCATGTGTGTTGCAATCTAGCATCCATTTCAGGATTTGGCCCCGGGCGTAGTTGATGTTCAGCAGGATTACGCTTGTCGGCAACTTGAACGCCCCAAGGCTGCCAAACAGTTGTTCCACAGCCAAGCATGACTATACACCGACCGGTTGTTGGTCAGGCCGGGGTACAATCTCATCATGTCTGCAGCATCTCCGTGCTGCCAAGCGAACCTATCGCTCTTCTGAAGTGGTGCAATGCAACGTCGGAGGAAGTCGGCCCCCACATGCCCAAGGGTTAGCCCGGCAACCTTTAGACAGGTGATCCTGTTTATTGCCGGGCAGAGCCTGTCGTTGGTAAGGCCGAATTCCCTCCATTCGCTGCCATGCACAATGCACTCTATTCGTGCCTGGCAGAATTCTGGGGCCTCCTCATCCTGGATCCAGCACCAGTCTGCCCTCCACTCTCCCCATCTGTTGCGTTGCTGACCAGGGAGGTAGTCCCAATTTTCCCTCGCCACCCGAGGCATCCAGCTTATGTTCCGGAACGGTGGGCTTTGTTCTCCACCCACGGGACAAAATAGTGCCTGAATAGATCCACATTGGGGACGACCCCAACAAAGTTCTCGCACAAATGGGCGAAAATAGCCATGCACGCCATTGCATTTGGCGTGAAGTCCAGGAGGTGGAGTCCATAGATCACCATCGTTGCTTCGAAGAAATCCGAGAAGGGAGGATCGAGGCCGCAGATGAAGTATGCGCAAAAGAATCGAAACAAATCCGGCGGGTCCTCTTTCCCCTCCGCCAGAACCTTGGGTACGCCATGCCCCTTTAGAACCTCCCTCCCCCACATATATCCATACCTTGCTTTCAATACGGTGTCGTCTAGATTCAATGGGAAGAAGACCACGTCTCCCCTTCGCTTATTGTCCAGCTCTGCCGCTCTCTTCTTGCTCCCCTCTGCGGCCACCTCCTTCACAGCGGTTGGCCGCTTCCCCTTGGGGCCGACGGTTTTCTTCCCCATCTTCTCAAACTGCAGTGGGGATGGGGGGAGGAAACTGGATGGGGATCACAAGCGGATGTGGGTGAGGAGGGAGAGAAGTTGCTTGGCTTGCGAAAGAAGATGATGGAGGGATGAGGCGGACGATGAATGAGCAGTGCCCCTTCGTGTTTTCTCCTTTAAGGGAAAAGACGTGGGGGAGGGCACGACTCTTTAGAAAGTTACCGTTTTACATTAACTGCTACAACCCCATGATTCGCGGTAATTACAGGAAGTGGACGTTGGTCGACTGGTCATCATGACAAACCGCTGCACGCGCAGCATTCTCTCGCCACATGTCCCTACACTGTTTGGGGCCTAACCCAATGTGCCCAGCGACACATACGTCTCAGGCCCGGGGGCTTCTGTCGGGGTACATAGACAGGGGTGTATGTTTTCCCCTGACTTGTGCACGGACAGCAAAACCACCGGTCCAGCAACACTCGAGCATCCAAGACAAGGCCAAGCCGGAGAGATAGCTCTTTGAGGAATCAAAGGGCGGATCAAGAAGACCAAGTCAAGCTAAAGGAGCAAGATACCACTAAGGAAAAACATCCCTTGTCAGGTGATATGTCTCCACCGTATCTATAATTTTTTATTGTTCCATGTTATTATATTATTTATTTTGGATTTTTTATATGCACTACTATGCTATTTCATATTATTTTTGGTACTAACCTATTAACCTAGAGCCCATTGATAGTTCCTGTTTTTTCCTTGTTTTCGAGTTTCACGGAAAAGGAATAGCAAACGGAGTCCAAACGGAATGAAACTTTCGCGATGATTTTTCTTGGACTAGAAGACATCCAGAGGACTTGGAGTACACGTCAGGAAAGCCACGAGGCAACCACAAGCACGGAGGGCGCGCCCAGGGGGTAGGGCATGCCCCCCACCCTTGTGGGCCCTCGTGACTCCACTGACCTATTTCTTCCGCCTATATATATTCTCAAATATTGCAAAACCAATCAGGAGATCCACAAAAACACTTTTCCACAGCCGCAACCTTATGTATCCCATCTAGGGGACTTTTCCGGCGTCCTGCCAGAGGGGGATTCGATCATGGAGGGCTTCTACATCAACACCATTGCCTCTCCGATGAAGCGTGAGTAGTTTACCACAGACCTACGGGTCCATAGCTAGTAGCTAGATGGCTTCTTCTCTCTATTTGATTCTCAATACCATGTCTTCCTTGATGTTCTTGGAGATCTATTCGATGTAATACCTTTTTGCGGTGTGTTTGCCGAGATCCGATGAATTGTGGATTTAAGGTCAGATTATCTATCACTATTATTTGAATCTCCTCTGAATTCTTATATGCATGATTTGATATCTTTGCAAGTCTCTTCAAACTATCGATTTGGTTTGGCCAACTAGATTGGTTTTTCTTGCAATGGGAGAAGTGCTTAGCTTTGGGTTCAATCTGGCGGTGCTCGATCCCAGTGACAGAATGGGAACCGACACGTATTGTATTGTTGCCATCGAGGATAAAAAGATGGGGTTTTCATCATCTTGCTTGAGTTTATCCCGCTACATCATGTCATCTTACTTAATGTGTTACTCTATTCTTCATGAACTTAATTCTCTAGATGCAGGCAGGAGTCGGTCGATGTGTGGAGCAATAGTAGTAGATGCAGGCAGGAATCGGTCTACTTGATACGGACATGATGCCTATATTCATGATCATTGCCTTAGATATTGTCATAACTTTGTCCTTTTCTATCAATTGCTCGGCAGTAATTTGTTCACCCACCATAATATTTTCTATCTTGAGGGAAGCCTCTAGTTAAACCTATGGCCCCGGGTCTACTTTCCCTCATATAAGTTTTCGATCTACTATTTTAGTTTCCTATTTGCTTCCTTTACAATCTTTTACTTTCTGTTCCATAAACCAAAAATATTACTTTACCGTTTATCCATATCAGATCTCACTTTGCAAATAACTATGAAGGAATTGACAAATCCTTTATCGCGTTGGGTGCAAGTTGGTGTTTGTTTGTGCATGTATTCGGTGACTGGTGTGTTGTCTCTGTCGGCGTTCTGGGAACGGGGGTCCCCAGACTTGCCTGCCTGCGGCCCACGGCGTGGATTTGCTGGTAGGCCTGTACAGCCCATCCTCATCAACAAGGAATCAAGACCCTCGCGAGGGGCCAAGCCTCGTGAGGCGGACGACACAAGAACTCCTCAGGAGCAGCCTCATCAGGCCGGCTCGTGAGGGGTGGAGAGTTCAAGGTCGGGCAAACCTCGCGAGGTCCCCGTGACGTAAGCCATGACGATCGAGACCAGGCGGGCGCTAGCGCACATAGCGTCCTTGTTTCCTCTTTGGTGCTAAGGGGGAAAGCGCAAGTGCAGAGTACCAAGGCATCAAGCAAAGGATTCCATATGGTGCAACGAGACCAAGACCAGATGGATGGCAAGACGGAGGTCACCATGGAACCCAGGACGACGTCACCACCAGAACCTTTGGCAGGCAAAGACCACATTTTGTCAGCATAGCTTGTACTAGATGTCCCCTTTCAAATTGGCCATTGTTGGCTCCCTTCCCGCTCAATATTTGGGGGGAGGACCAAGATCATCCTCAGCCACACAAGTACACCAAGCACAAGAACACCTCAACTTGAGGAGGTTGTTCTTCCCCTTGTACTGTTCGTCCTCAGCCCAAGAGGCAATCCACCACCACACTGGAGTAGGGTATTACACCACAACAGTGGCCCGAACCAGTATAAATCTTGTGTCCTTTGTGCTGCGAGTTCGTCGAGCTAGTTCGTGAGATCTAGGCTAAGTTAGGATGCGGATTGATAAGGGGGAGGTCTTCGCGCGCACCCCCAGTGTTCGAACCTTAAGGGTTTTGCCAGAACCCGTGATCCGACAGTCTCCTACTGGATTGATACCTTGGTTCTCAAAACAGAGGGAAATACTTACTCTACTTTGTTGCATCACACTTTCCTCTTCAAGGGAAAAACCAACGAAGCTCAAGAAGTAGCACCAGGCAGGCAAGCCTAGCGGGGTCGAGGTTGCCATATACGTCTCCACCATATCTATAATTTTTTTATTGTTCCATGCTGTTATATTATCAATCTTGGATGTTTTATAATCATTTTATAGTCATTTTATATCATTTTTTGGTACTAACCTATTGACATAGTGCCAAGTGTCAGTTGCTGTTCTTTTTCATGTTTTTTACATCACAGAAAATCAATACCAAAAGGAGTCCAAATGCCACAAAACTTTACGGGGATTTTTTATGGACCAGAAGGAACATAATGGACCCTGGCTGCGCCTAGGGGGTGCTCTGAGGAGAGCACAACCCACCAGGGCATGCCAGGAGGCCCAGGGACGCCCTGGTGGGTTGTTCCCACTTCGGGTGCCCCCCGGACCGCCTCTTTGCTCTATAAATACCCCAATATTCCAGAAACCCTAGGGGAGTCGACGAAATATTGATCTATCCGCCGCAGAGTCCAGAACCACCAGATCCAATCTAGACACCATCTCGGATGGGGTTCACCACCTCCATTGGTGCCTCTCCGATGATGCGTGAGTAGTTCTTTGTAGACCTTCGGGTCCATAGTTAGTAGCTAGATGGCTTCCTGTCTCTCTCTCTCTCTCTTGATTCTCAATACAATGGTCTCTTGGAGATCCATATGATGTAACTCTTTTTGCATTGTGTTTGTTGGGATTGATGAACTTTGAGTTTATGATCAGATCTATCTTTTTATATCCACGAAAGTATTTGAGTTCATTTGATCTCTTTTATGCATGATTGCTTATAGCCTCGTATTTCTTCCCCGATATTTGGGTTTCGTTTGGCCAACTTGATCTATTTATCTTGCAATGGGAATAGGTGCTTTGTAGTGGGTTCGATCTTACGGTGCTTGATCCCAGTGACAAAAGGGGAACCGACACATATGTATCGTTGCTACTAAGGATAAAACGATGGGGTCTATATCTACATAGATAGATCTTGTCTACATCATGTCATCGTTCTTATTGCATTACTCAGTTTCTCCATGAACTTAATACACTAGATCATGCTGGATAGCGGTCGATGTGTGGAGTAATAGTAATAGATGCAGGCAGGAGTCGGTCTACTAATCTTGGACGTGATGCCTATGTAATGATCATTGCCTGGATATTGTCATGAGTATTTGAAGTTTTGTCAATTGCCCAAAAGTAATTTGTTCACCCACTGTTTGCTATTTTTCTCGAGAGAAGCCATAGTGAAATCTACGGCCCCCGGGTGAGGGAGTCCTGGATTAGGGGGTGTCCGGATGGCCGGTCTATACCTTCAGCCGGACTCCTGGATTATGAAGATACAAGATTGAAGACTTCGTCCCGTGTCCGGAAGGGACTTTCCTTGGCGTGGAAGGCAAGCTTGGCGATACGGATATGTAGATCTCGTACCATTGTAACCGACTTTGTGTAACCCTAACCCTATCCGGTGTCTATATAAACCGGAGGGTTTTAGTCCGTAGGACGACATATAGAACAACAATCATACCATAGGCTAGCTTATGGGGTTTAGCCTCTCCGATCTCGTGGTAGATCTACTCTTGTACTACCCATATCATCAATATTAATCCAGCAGGACGTAGGGTTTTACCTCCATCGAGAGGGCCCGAACCTGGGTAAAAATTCGTGTCCCTTGCCTCCTATTACCATCCGGCCTAGACGCACAGTTCGGGACCCCCTACCCGAGATCCGCCGGTTTTGACACCGACATTGGTGCTTTCATTGAGAGTTCCTCTGTGTTGTCGCCATCAGGAAGGATGCCTCGCCCCGTCTTTAAAGACGGCACCGTTGCTAAGGGAGCTTTGGCTGTCGGCCAAACCCTCCGGCTAGGTGGTTTTCTTATGACCGCCTGTTCGGCTTCTACGCCGACGATGACCTCTCGAGCCATCGAAAACAATCTTCATGTCAGCTCGGAACTTGCCGAGCAGTTAGATCCAATGGAGCTCTCCTCCATAAACGAGCTCTTGGATCGCATCGCCGCCCTGGGAGTTGCTACGGATTACGACCAGATTGGGCCTAAACCCGATCTGAGAGAGATTAACTCTCCCCAAGTCACCCATCACGTTGCCGTGGTAGAGGGACCTTGCAGCGACCCTTCATCTATCTTAATGACTAGCTACGTCCGGATTCCCGATCCCTCCAAGCCGGATACCCGCGGAGGGGAGGATATCACTCAAGACCTGAACTTAGAGTCAGGCGACGGGCTGGATTCATTGGACAACATCCAGGAATCCAAATTTTCGACTTCGGAAACTCCTCGGCCTCTGAGCCTCAGATTGGGTGAGGCTTCGGATTTAATTCCACCCACCCACCTGAACACACGCGATCTATCCCAAATCATGAAAGAGCCCGAAGAAACAGTACATCATTACTGGGCCAGATTCCTCCTGGTTAGGAACAGGATAAGGGACTGTCGCGAGGAAGACGCAATCTCAATCTTCTGCAATAATTGCACGGACAAGGGAATCCTCAACGCCATAAGTCGCCGTGATATTACACGCTTCGCTGACTTAGCGTCCATTGTATGAAAGTACTGTGCGATGGAAAGTGCCTGGAAAACCAAAATAAAATTTTGGGACGATCCGGCCCTGAGTACAAACCCAGTCCGAAATAAAAGGGTGTATCATCGCCAGACACCCGGGTCAAACACCAAAAAGCAAAAACCCTCTACAGGGCATGGAACCGTACTGGAAGGATGGCTTACTGGACCCTGTAAAATTCACAGTACAGAGGACGCCACACCAACTCACAACCTTAGAGCATTTTGGATACTCCGGCAGGTGGCCAAAATTGGCGAAGATCTCCTAATTTCGGAGGCCACAGAAAGCCACCCCAGAGACACCAATACGGTATTAACAGTCTTCGAGACTTTCGCATCAAATAATATGCGAAAAAGGACACTCCGCAGCCTTGCCGAAGTCTACCAAGTAGCAACAATAAACCCATGGAGTGACACGGCTATTACCTTTAACGCCAGTGATGAACCTAAATTCCGAATAGCCTGAGCACCAGCCGCATTGGTCCTCAGTCCAATAGTGGACGGCTTTCGTCTTACCAAGATACTCAGGGACGGCGGCAGCGGACTGAACCTCATTTACGAGGAAACCCTTCAAAAAATGGAAATAGACTGGAACCGCATTGAGCATAGCAGCACAACCTTTAGAGGAATAATCCCCAGTCGGGAAGTGCGCTGTACAGGAAAAATCAAACTAGATGTGGTGTTCAGAACGCCGGATAATTATAGATCCGAAGAGGTCACGTTCCATGTGGCTCCGTTCAGCAGCGGTTATCATGCTCTGCTAGGGCGGGAAGCCTTTACAATCTTCCAAGCAATACCCCATTACGGGTACATCAAGCTCAAGATGCCCGGGCCTAACGGGATCATCACTCTCGCTAGTGATCCGGACATAGCACTCCGCGCCGAAAACAAGACAGCCGCACTGGCCCTTGAGGCACTATCCGAAGCCCTAGCAGCTGAGGAACTGACTGCGCTGCGCTCCACGGTGAATAGGGACGATGTGGTACTCGACAAAAGATCCAAGTCCACCTCCTTTAAACCGGCGGACAAAATAGTCAAATTCCAGGTCCATCCAACGGACCCCAATAAAACATTTTCCATTGGGGCACAGTTAAACCCCGATGTAGACACCGCACTGCGAGAGTTCCTATGAGAGAACTGGGAAATTTTCGCCTGGCACCCTTCAGACATGCCAGGAATCCCACGCAGGCTGGCCGAGCACAGCTTAAATATCCTAAAAGGATTCAAACATGTCAAACAAGCTCTTCGGCATTTTTCCGAACCAAAGAGACAGGCCATGGGAGAGGAGCTAGCAAAGCTATTGGAGGCCAGATTCATCAGAGATATAAAACATCCGGACTGGCTAGCAAACCTGGTGATGGTACCAAAGAAGGACAAATCCTGGCGCCTGTGCGTTGATTTTAAAGACCTTAACAAGGCTTGCCCAAAGGATCCCTTCCCCCTCCCCCGCATCGATCAAATTATCGACACTACCGCAGGACACGATTCATTGTGTTTCCTCGATGCATATTCCAGCTACCATCAAATCAAGATGGCAGAATCAGACCATGCCGCAACGGCATTTATCACACCATACGGCCCATTCTGCTTCAACACAATGCCCTTCGGGCTCAAAAACGCTGGCGCAACATATCAGCGCATGATTCAGACATGTCTGGCAAACCAGATCGGCAAAACAGTAGAGGCATATGTAGATGATGTGGTCGTCAAAACAAGACATGTCGAATCTCTAGTAGATGACTTGAGGCTCACATTTGATAACCTCCGAACATACGACATCAAGCTCAACCCGGAAAAATGTGTTTTCGGCGTTCCAACCGGAAAGCTCTTGGGCTTCATTGTATCTGGTAGAGGAATTGAAGCAAATCCAGCCAAGATCCGAGCTCTGTCACAATTGGATATCCCAATAGACCTCAAATAAATACAAAAGTTAACCGGATGCGTGGCGGCTCTAAGCCGCTTTATCTCCCGCTTGGGAGAAAAGGCCCTCCCCCTTTACCGCCTCCTTCGGCGCACCGAACACTTCGAATGGACGGATGCAGCCATGGCCGGACTCGACGAAATAAAAGCCATATTGGCAACAAACCCAGTCCTGGCCGCACCAAACATTGGCGAACCAATGCTATTGTACATTGCAGCAACACATCAGGTTGTAAGCGCAGTGCTCGTCGTTGAACGAGAAACGGACGGACACAAATTACCCCTTCAAAAGCCGGTCTATTATGTGTCCACTGTCCTCACTCCATGCAAATCACAGTACCCACATTATCAAAAGATTGCTTACGCGGTATTCATGGCATCCCGGAAGCTACGACACTACTTTCAAGAGTGTTCAATAACAGTAGCCTCGGAATTACCACTTAATGATATTATAAACAACCGTGACGCAATGGGCCGGATTGCAAAATGGGCCATTGAGCTCCTCCCGTTCGACATAACTTATAAGCCACGGCGAGCCATCAAGTCGCAAGTTTTGGCCGACTTCGTCGCAGAATGGACGGAGGCCGAACTCCTTAAAGAGTACGACACATATTCAAATTGGATCATGCATTTCGACGGCTCCAAGATGTTGGCCGGACTAGGGGCTGGCGTCGTTTTGACGTCCCCCACAGGAGACACAGTCTAATACGTACTCCAGATTATGTACACAGACTCCAACAATGCAGTCGAATATGAGGCCCTTTTACATGGTCTTCGGATGGCAGTATCCATGGGCATTCAACGCCTAGAGGTGCGCGGGGACTCGAACCTCGCAATATCCCAAATAAATGGAGACTTCGATGCAAAGGATCCAAAAATGGTAGCTTACCGCAACGCCGTCCTAAAAATGTCAGCTCGGTTCGAAGGGCTTGAATTCCACCATATAGCCCGGGAAAATAATCAGGCGGCAGATGTCCTGGCATGCATTGGCGCAAAACGCGACGTAGTCCCCCCAACATCTTCTTGGAAAGGCTGTTCAAGGCATCCGTAGTATGGGAAGGGGAGCCAAACAATAACAGCCCAGACCCAACCGCACTGCCCGACACCGAACATTCTGACACAATCAGAGGCTCTGCCAATGAAATAACACCTTCAGCCCACGTAATAATGGTCGCCATCGCCCCGTGGACAGAACCATTCCTCGTCTACCTTACTAGGCAGGAACTCCTCGAGGACCAAAACGAGGCACGCTGCATAGTGCGGCGATCCAAAGCCTACAAAGTTCACGAGGGAGAGCTTTATAAGAAAAGCACTACCGGAGTCCTTCAAAGGTGCATCTCCGAAGAGAAAGGGCGGAACCTCCTGGCTGAAATTCATGCCGGACTCAGCGGTCATCACGTTGCAGCTCAGTCCCTTGTAAGCAAGGCCTTCCGCACAGGCTTTTATTGGCCGACGGCCCGGGCAGACGCCCAGGACCTAGTCCAACGATGCGCCGGTTGCCAGCTCTTTGCAAACCAAAGCCATATGCCACCCACCGCCCTCCGAACTATCCCCATCACTTGGCCCTTCGTGGTCTGGGGGCTTGACATGGTTGGACCCCTTAAAGGCGGAACCCACAAGCAAAAATACTTACTGGTCATGGTGGATAAGTTCACCAAATGGATAGAAGCCAAACCTATTAGGACGGCCAAATCCGGACCGGTGATAGACTTTATATCCGGGGTTGTACACCGCTACAGCGTCCCCCACAGCATCATCACTGATAATGGCACGAACTTTACGGCTGATGAGGTAAAACTCTGGTGCAAAAACATGGGCATCAAGCTCGATTATGCTTCCGTCTATCACCCACAAACTAACGGTCAGGTCAAACGTGCAAATGGTCTTATCATGAGCGGCATCAAGCCCAGATTAGTGCGGTCCCTCAAGGAATCTAACACACACTGGGTAGAGGAGCTCGACTCCGTACTCTGGGGGCTGCGGACCACGCCGAAACGCACCACCGGATACACACCATTCTTTATGGTGTACGGCGCAGAGGCAGTTCTGCCTTGTGAGATAATTCATTTCTCACCTCGAGTGCGCATGTACGAAGAAAGAGAAGCCGAACTCGATCGGCAGGACAGTTTGGACGCATTGGAGGAGGAGCATGACATGGCAAAAGCCCGTTCCGCATTCTATCAACAGTGGGCTCGAAGATACCAAAGCAGAGAAGTACGGGCCAAAAATTACAATGTTGGCGAATTAGTTCTACGCCTGCCGGACAAGAAAAAGGACAAACTCAAGCCCAAGTGGGAAGGTCCCTTCATAATTAACCAAGTCCTGACTGGTGGAGCGTACCGCCTGCGAGATGCATCGGATAACCGACTCAAGACGAACCCATGGAACGCAGCCCGTCTCCGAAGATTCTATGCCTAGCCCGGACTCTGTGTTCGTCTCCTTCCTCTATCCATTTTTTATATACTGTCTGCCTTACACTTCTCTCCTTCTCCCCTTCCTTTCTCTTATAGCCTTTAAAGGCTCATCAAATGACGTGCTATTCACACTCATTAAACCTGGGGGCTTCTTTTACCAGAAGCTTAATTATACGGGCTTCATGCCCAACACATGTGTGACACTTCCGCATGTACCTTTTATTTAACCATTATATGCATCGATATGACTTAAGTTTTGGCCAAGCTGGGTTGCCTGGCTCCTGTGCTTACCCCTACGTTCCCGATTATTCGGCTAGGCGGTAAAGGGAGCACCTCTGCGATTGTTACTGCCGGATCAGCCGGATGTGTACCTCAGACTGGGTGAAGCCGAAAGCTAGCGTTCTTAAGGGAATATTCGGTCGGTGACCTAAAAGATGATCTTTTTACTTATTTATTTATGCGCCCCCAGATGCTTTTTTGTGCGTCTTTTTCGTAGAATGGGCATGCACTTTAGGGCATGCCTCCTAGGGAAAGGAACCCCTAACGGAACTATTCTCCCTGGAAGATGTTTCTTACTAACCATGTAATATAACATAACTAGTCGGGAACTTGTCTGTTCACGCACTAATGACCCCTACGCCTGGTCTCCATGCATTCCCCGGTTCTGATATAACCGCATGGGAATTCAGACACACTCCGGACCGTCAGGTCCCGAGGCTGAAGCGAAAAGGTCGGCCATGACAAACGATCTACAATCTAGCTAGAAGGCATTATAAATGTCAATTAAATTACATAGTCATTCTGACCGATTGTATTCCTCTTCAATACCATCCAACAGGCTGTCTAATTTACAGTCCTGCTGGGAATACTTTGCGGCCAATTCTACTTGGCCGTATACTAAGCTTACAGGGATCTCCTTCCCATCAGGCCCCACAGGACCGACCTCGGCCATGTGGTTGGGGTTAGCCTTTGTGTACCGCGTCTTCACCATGGCCCAGGCCTCCCTAGCGCCTTGACGGCAGGCCGATATCTTCCACAATCGGAAGCGCCGCCGTGCTCCCTTTAGCTTCTCCGCAAACTCTCCAAGACCTTCGGGCACAGAGATGGATGGCCACAGGGCCTGGGCAACGCCTCGCATCGCCTTCCGAACTCGCTCGAGCAGTTGCGAGAGCTCGGGAAGAAGGTCACCCATAGAACCGGGCATCTCCTCTGCAGGACGACCTGTTAGCACACCTACAGACATTACTCTGTTAGTCGACTTCCCTGCCGAACTTCTTTTTCTCCAAAGGTTCGTTCAAGAACTTACTAAATATGCCGCACTGAAGCCGCTGATTCTCCTTAACGGAGTCTGACAGCTGGGCACGAACATCTTTCAGCTCGACGCCCAGCTTGGTGTTGGCATCTTGGAGATCATTCTTCTCCCGCCTCACCTTTGTCAGCACCTTCTCACCAGCCTTCAGCTGGCATAGGAGGTGTTGCCTTTCTGGATTCAATCCGGCGCCAACTGCAATTTCATTTATCAAATTCGCACCCATGCCGTGCTTCGCAAAATACTTATCTTTCAAAGTGTATATTACCAGAGGGGGTCTCCTTGGGCTCCCCTGCCACGGCTAGTGTGGCCTCAAGTTGGGCTTTGCACTCTTCCAGCTCCTGGGACAGTAGGGAATTCTTTTCTTTAAGAACCTGCATAACATATGATCCTTAAATCAGTTATTCTAACTGTTTCAAGTCTTGGGGGCTACTGGTCTATATATATATATATATATATATATAATTACCAAAATTTTCTTACCCGTATGTCTTTTATATATTGCTCCGTGGCTCTGGTTAGACCATTTTGAGCGGCACGGAGGTACGCATCTCCCGACTTGAAGGCATCTAATGCCTCTTGGGAGAAACAAGCGTCAGGAAAAATTGTCCGGCGATGCCTGTGGTTCATGGCACTCTCCACCTCAGAGTTGGTGGCAGACAACCTGTCCACATCCTCCGTCGGAGGAGCGTCCGGTGCGCGCCTTGTGTTCGCCTCCGCCTCCGGACCAGGCTTTGGAGCCTGGCTGGTGGAGGCACGATTGGCAGCCTCTCCGAATATAGTCCGGCAAGGTCTCTTTGTCCTGAAGAGAGCACGAGTGTTAATATTCATTAAAGGTATAACACCTGGGATAAGGAGGCGCGCCATACCTTTGCACTGACGCCTCGGTCCGGACTGCACCTCTTTTCTGCCCACGGGGCCCTGCGACCCCTCGTCAGCTTGTCGCCGCAGGTTCGGCCTCCCGTCTCAGAAACCTCCCCTGCAAAGTTCGCTTGTAATCAGGAAACTGAAAACACGAGAGGGCGGACCCCTATTCGCGGTACTGGGACTTCGATCTCAGTTACCTGGGAGGCCGGGATTAGCCCTGGGTAATCGACCGTAATGGCCACCAAGGCGTTGTCCTTGCTCAATTGATGGAACACTCCATCAATCAGCTCCACAAATACGTCCGGATCCTCTTGAGAGGCCGGGTCGAGGGACCGTCCTGGGTCCTCGGGTTGTGGAGGAGGGCTGTATATTTCTTTTAACAGCCTGGCGCAGTTCCTGCGTTGAAGTCGCTAGACTGAATATTTAACGATGGGGATATAGAATGGATGGGCAAGATGCGACCACTTACCCAGCTTGGAGGATTGTACATAGAAAATCCACCCTTCGGGTCGACGCGGAGAAAATCCTCCTCTTCTCCCTTGTACAAAGCGGACAAGGTCTTTGCTAGAGCCGCAGCCGAATACGTCCCCTTACGGCCGTAGCGGGTGGCGTCGTCCTCCCCGTTGAAGTCCCACATGGGGTGGCCTCTATACTGTAGCGGCTGCACCCCTCGCATGATGCATGCGGCCATGACCCCGATCATGGTCAGTCCGGAATGAGCTAACAATCTTATCCGGCCCATCAGGTAAATAATGTCCTTGTCACTTTCCCTCTGAGGGCTCCGTGGACGCCAACTTAGGCGCTTCTTTAGTGGGGCACCGTCGAACTCAGGGAGGCCGATCCGGACAGGATCCGGCAGCGGGACGTCCTCTATGTAAAACCATTCCGAAGGCCAGTCCTCGGATGCCTTCTTTGGGGTTTCGGATAGATATCCGGTCCCGGCGATGCGCCACTCTTCGGCTCCGCCCACTTGATATATTGACCCCTTCTTAGAACGGGGCATGAGGCAGAATAGCTCTTTCCACAGCCCGAAATGAGCCTCAACACCCAAGAACACCTCGCAGAGGGCTACGAAGCCCGCGATATGCAATACGGAGGCAGGCGTGAGATTATGTAGCTGGAGGCCATAGAACTCCAGGAGCCCCCGGAGAAATGGATGGATCGGAAATCTGAGCCCTCTTATTAAATAAGGGACGAGGCACACCCGCTCTCCTTTGGAGGGATTAGGGGCACTCTCCACTTGCTCTCCGCCATTATAGATGGCAAGACCGGCTCGAACCGAGACCATATAGGCCGGGGGAGAAATCCCTTGGTCTGGAGCATCACTAGCTCGCTATGCGGGATGGAGCATCTCTCCCAATATCCAGGCTGAGGGCTGGAAGGGCGAGAGGAGGAGTTGCGACGGCTGGCCATGGTGGTATGGACCTTTGTTGGATGCGCTCTGATGAACACTCGCGAAGGGGAGAAGGTGTGGTTTGGATCTAAATCCTCGTCCCCTTAAATGGGCGGCTCATTTACGCGGCTAGGGGTGTGGATGTAAAAACACTCAGACTTTTCATATTCGTTTGACACGTGGGAGACGGCCATTATTGGGCATAGAAGCCGAGGAGCGCAACATTTACAAGAAACCGGACTTTATTCAACAGGTACACGGAATTTGGAGGAGAACCCGCCTTGCAATGCCGAAGACAATCTACGCGCCGGACTCATCGTCATTGAAGCCTGGTTCGAGGGCTACTGAGGGAGTCCTGGATTAGGGGGTGTCCGGATGGCCGGACTATACCTTCAGCCGGACTCCTGGATTATGAAGATAAAAGATTGAAGACTTCGTCCCATGTCCGGAAGGGACTTTCCTTGGCGTGGAAGGCAAGCTTGGCGATACGGATATGTAGATCTCCTACCATTGTAACCGACTTTGGGTAACCCTAACCCTATCTGGTGTCTATATAAACCGGAGGGTTTTAGTCCATAGGACGACATACAGAACAACAATCATACCATAGGCTAGCTTCTAGGGTTTAGCCTCTCCGATCTCGTGGTAGATCTACTCTTGTACTACCCATATCATCAATATTAATCCAGCAGGACGTAGGGTTTTGCCTCCATCGAGAGGGCCCGAACCTGGGTAAAACTTCGTGTCCCTTGCCTCCTGTTACCATCCGGCCTAGACGCACAGTTCGGGACCCCCTACCCGAGATCCGCCGTTTCTGACACCGACACCGGGTCTTCTTCTAATATTATTTGCCTTTGCGATATATTTTCCTTTGCTTTTATTTTCAGATCTATTAAACCAAAAACCCAAAAATACCTTTCAGCAATTTATTCTTATTTATTTTATTTGGCGTTCAATCTATCAATATACTATAATTTATCTCACATCTGTTTGCCTATCTTGAGGCGTCGTACCCCCGAAGGGATTGACAACCCCTTTAACACATCGGGTTGTGAGAAGTTGTTATTTGTGTGCAGGTGATGTTTACGTTTTGTTGCTTGGTTCTCCTACTGTTTCGATAACCTTGGTTTCACATCTGAGGGAAATACCTACCGCCGCTGTGCTGCATCATCCCTTCCTCTTTGGGGAAATACCGATGTAGCTTCAAGCGACATCATTGCCCCGAACACAAGTCCCAAGACCACCCTGGCAAGCTTGTCGGGGACGCCGAGGGCGGATTACCCCGCTAAGGCTCCACCGCTCCACCTCATAGCAACGCAAGTAACCGATCGGTGCAGTGTCGAGCCCCCAAGTGACTGAGTGCTGTTATTTGGCACGTGGCAGCCACTTCCGAAGGAGATCGCCTCCAAATGACACCCGTCCAGGGACATGTCATGCAGGCAGGAGAGAAGGTGGCCGAACAGCACAGCAAGGCTTGCCGGGCTATGCTATGATGTGACACTAAGCGGTGCATTTAATGCACCTTGTCGTGTCTGCAGAGTTAGGTATGATAGCATTGTTTGCTATCTAATCAGTACACAATGACTGATTTGCCATTGTGGTGACCCCTTGACCTATAAAAGGAGGGTCGTGGCAACCTTAGAAAGGATTCGGACCCTTGTACACTCATACGCGCGTAGCTTCTCTCGCCCTGAGGCAACCTTGCCAAGCAAGAGCGCCACTCTCTACTCCGATCCTCTCATCAATCCACCAAAGCAGGAGTAGGGTTTTACGCCTCACGGTGGCCCGAACCTAGGTAAAAACTGCCTGTGTGATCGCAGTCGTGCTACTCTGCACCTATCGGTGTCAAAACCGTCGGATCTCGGGTAGGGGGGCCCGAACTGTGCGTCTAAGGCAGATGGTAACAGGAGGCAGGGGACACAATGTTTACCTAGGTTCGGGCCCTCTTGATGGAGGTAAAACCCTACATCCTGATTGATTGTTCTTGATGATATGAGTATTAAAAGAGTTGATCTACCACAAGATCAGAGAGGCTAAACCCTAGAAGCTAGCCTATGGTATGATTGTATATTGTCCTACGGACTAAAACCCTCTGGTTTATATAGACACCGGAGGGGGCTAGGGTTACACAAGGTTGGTTACAAAGGAGGAGATATACATATCCGTATTGCCTAGCTTGCCTTCTATGCCAAGTAAAGTCCCATCCGGACATGAGACGAAGTCTTTAATCTCGTATCTTCATAGTCCAACAGTCCGGCCAAAGGATATAGTCCGGCTGTCCGGAGACCCCCTAATCTAGGACTCCCTCAGTAGCCCCCAAACCAGGCTTCAATGACGTCAAGTCCGACACGCAGTATTGTCTTCGGCATTGCAAGGCGGGTTCTTCTCCAAATTTTGAATGTTTGTCAAGTAGTGTCCGGCCCCATAAATGTTGGACTTCTTGGCTTCCGCGCCCAATAACGGCTATCTTCCACGCGTTGAATGAATATGAGGAGCTAGGGCGTTTTTACATTCGCCCCCCTAGCTAGATAAATAAATTGTCTATTAAAGGGATGGGGATTCTTAGATCCAATCCATACCATCCTCCCATAGCGAGAATCCATCAGAACGCGCTTCGGAAAAATCCACTCCAACATGGCCGACCACCGCAGCTCCTCCTCTCGCCCCCGTAGGCCTAAGCCCGGTGATTGGGAGGTGTTCTGTCCCACACGGTCTATTGGTCGAACTGTAGACTCAGGGATTTCTCCCTCCAGCGTATATGGTTCCCGTCCGAGCCGGGCTCGCCACCTATAATGGCGGGGAGCAAGCGGAGAGCTTCCCCAGCCCCTTTACAGGGGAGCGGGTGTGCCTTGTTCCTTACTTATTAAGGGGACTCGGATTTCCAATTCATCCGTTCCTCCGCGGGCTCCTGCAGTTTTACGGCCTCCAACTCCATAATTTCACCCCTGCTTCCATATTACACATCGCCGGCTACGTTGCCCTTTGCGAGTTATTCCTGGGCTACGAGGCTCATTTCGAGCTGTGGAAAACGTTATTTTGCCTCGTCCCCCGCACACAGAAGGGGTCACTTTATCAACTGGGCGGAGCCGAAATATGGCGCATCGCCGAAACCGGATACCTGTCCGGTACTCCGAAGAAGACGTCCGAAGACTGGCCTTCGGAATGGTTTTATATGGAGGACGTCCCCCTTCCGGACCCTATTCGGCAGGGTCTTCCTGAGTTCAACAATGCTCCTCTGAAGAAACGCCAAAGCTGGCGCCCACGGAGCCCCCAGGAGGAAGAAAACGGAGAATTCCTTTACCTGATAAACCGGATTAAAGCGCTGGCTCAATCAGGATTGACAGTAATCGAGGTTATGTCAATATGCATAATGCGGGGAGTGCATCCACTTCAATATCGAGGGCACCCCATGTGGTGTTTTAACGGGGAAGATGATGCCACCAGTTGCGGGCGTAAGGAACCGGACTCCGCTGCTGCTTTAGCAAAAATTATGTCCGAGTTGTTCAAGGGAGAGGAAGAGGAGTTCATCCGCATCAAGCCACGGGATGGATTCTCCATGTACAACCCTCCAAGCTAAGTGAGTTATATGTCCTTACTCCCATTCTTCCCGCATTCTTTGTCGTAGGTACTCACCTTGCCATTTTATGGCAGGAACTGGGAAAAGCTGTAAGGCAGGTCAACAACCCATCTCCACAACCAGACGACCCTGACCGGGCCCTCGGTCTCGGACTCGAAGAAGATCCGGACATATTCGTGGAGCTGATAGACAGGCAGTTCTATCAATTGAGTTGTGATGACGCCATGGTGGCCATTACGGCCGACTATCCCGGACTGCTCCCTGCGTCGCACATAAGAAAAAACAAAATCCCAACTCCAAAAACTAGGATCCCCTTTTTAGATACTTCACCTACCATATACATATGGTGTTTTACAGGGAAGGCATTCAGGACGCCGTGCCGAACCCGTAGCAACTCGCCAACAAGAGGCACCGAGGCCGGGTAGGCCAAAAAGGAAGGCGGTCAGGACGGAGACGCCGGCGCAGAGGTATGTCAAAAAAACCCCGCTCCGTGGTTGTCGTCTTTCTCAAAATGTAATGACGTCCATGTTTCTTTAATAGAAAAAACGCTCGCCAGAATATGTCCGGAGAGGCTGCCGATCACGCTTCCACCAGTCAGGCTCCAGGGCCGGATATCGAGGCGGAAGTTGACATGGGGCGGATGCCGGATACTCCTCCTATAGAGGATGCAGATAGACTGTCCGCTATAAATTCAGAAGTGGAGAGCACCATGGATCATAGGCGTCGCCGGGCCGTACTCAGTGACGCTTGCTTCTCACCAGAGGCATTTGATGCCTTCAATTCTGGAGACGCGTACCTCCGTGCTGCTCAAAATGGTCTAGCCAGAGCCACGGACCAGTATGTAAGGGATGTACGGGTAAGAAAATCTGACAATTATATGTATCAGTAGCCCCTGAGACTTGAAACAGTTGACGCAACTAATTTAAGGATCATTATTTGTGCAGGTTCTTACGGAGAAGAATTCCCAACTGTCTCAAGAGCTGGACGAGTGCAAGGCCCAGCTGGAAGCCGTTGTTGCCGCATTGAAGGAGTCCAAGAAGGGTCCCCTTGGTAACTCTTTTGTCTATTGCAAAGAATATCAGTACCAGGTAGTATGTGGCGTATATGCACACCTAACAATAGATGTTGCAGGTGGCCCCGAAGTGAATCCGGAGGCCATGGAGGTGGATACGGTACGTGATGATCGACAGCGAAGTGCTGGCGAGCGCATGCTGACGCAAGTCAGGCAGGAGAAAAATGATCTCCAAGATGCCAATATCCGGTTGGGCATGGAACTGAAGGATGTCCGAGCCCAGCTTGCGGACTCCGTGAAGGAGAATAAATGGCTTCAGCGCGGCATTTTTAGTAAGTGCTTGAACGAACTTTTAAAGGAGTTCGACGAAGAAGCCTGCTAACAGCGTTTTGTCTGCAGGTATGCTGACGGGTCGTCCCACGGAGGAGATGCCCGGGTCCTCTGGTGATCTTCTGCCAGAGCTCTCACAACTGCACAAACAAGTTCGGCAGGTGATGCAGAGTATTGCCCAAGCCTTGTGGCCGTCCGCGTCCCCGCTAGGAGGCATGGGGGAGCTTATAGAGAAGCTTAAGGGAGCGCGGTGGCGCTTCCGATTATGGAAGATATCAGCCTGCCGACAAGGTGCACGGGAAGCCTAGGCTATGGTGAAGACACGATATACCAAGGCTGACCCAAACCACATGGCCGAGGTCGGACCTGTGGGGCCCGATGGGAAAGAGATCCCCGTCAGTTTAGTGTATGATCAAGTAGAATTAGCCACAAAGTATTCCCAACAGGATTGTAGGTTAGACAGCCTGTTGGATGGTATAGAAGAAGAATTTAATCAGTCTTAGTGACTATGTACTTCAAGTGACATATGTAATGTCCCTAGCCGGATTGTAAATCATTTGTCATGGTGGACCTTTTCGCTTCGACCTCTGGACCCGATAGTCCAGAGTGTATCCGAATACCCACTCGGTTATAAAAAAACCGGGGTATGCATGGAAACCAGGCGTAGGGGTCATAAGTGCTTGAACAGACAAGTACCCAACTAGCTATGTTATACTACATGGATAGTAAGAAACATCTTCCAGGGAGAATAGTTCCGTTAAGGGTTCCTTTCCCTGGGTACGCATGCCCTAATGTGCATGTCCGAACTGCGAGACGCAGTCTAAAAACATCTGGGGGCGTGTAGTAATTTAAATGAAAGTCATCTTTTGTTCACCGACCGAATATTCCCTTAAGAATGCTAGCTTTCGGCTTCACCCAGTCTGAGGTACACATCCAGCTGACCTGGCAGTAACAATCGCAGAGGTGCTCCCCTTATGCCCTAGTCGAATTAACGGGAACGTAGGGCATAAACACAAGAGCCAGGCAACCCAGCTTGGCCAAAACTTAAGTCATATTGATGCATATAATGGCAAAAAAGGTACATACGGAAGAATAACACATGTGCGGGGCATGAAGCCTGAAAAAATAATTAGATTAAGCTTCTGTATAGGAAGCCCACAGGTATATTGAGCGCGGTTAGCGCGTCAAGATTGTGTAACCAAGACACAGGTTTAGCCCTTTAGGGCTTTGAAGAAAAAAGAGAGAAAGAAAGAGAGAGAAAACAGATGTGCAAAAAATTCATGGAGGTAAGGAGAGGAACATAGAGTCCGGCGCTAGGCGTAGAATCTTCGGAGTCTGGCTGCGTTCCATGGGTTTAGCTCGAGTCGATTATTCGATGCATCCCGCAGATGGTACGCTCCACCGGTCAGAACCTGGTCGATAATGAAGGGACCTTCCCATTTGGGTTTGAGCATGTTCTTTTTCTTCTCCGGCAGGCGCGGAACTAGTTCACCAACGTTATAGGTTTTGGCCCGCACTTCTCTGCTTTGATACTTTTGAGCCTGTTGTTGATAGAATGCGGAACGGGATTTTGCTACGTCGCGCTCCTCCTCCAGGGCATCCAAATTGTCCTGCCGATCGAGCTCGGCCTCTCTTTCTTCGTACATGCGCACTCGAGGTGAGTCATGAATTATGTCGCAAGGCAACACCGCCTCAGCGCCGTACACCATAAAAAACGGTGTGTATCTGGTAGTGTGATTCGGCATGGTCCGCAGCCCCCATAGTACGGAGTTGAGATCCTCTACCCAATGGGTTTCTGATTCCTTTAAGGACCGGACTAATCTGGGTTTAATACCACTCATGATAAGACCATTCGCTCGTTCGACTTAACCATTAGTTTGCGGATGATAGACAGAAGCATAATCGAACTTGATGCCCATGTTGCTGGACCAAAGTTTCACCTCGTCGGCTGTAAAGTCCGTGCCGTTGTCAGTGATGATGCTGTGGGGGACGCCATAACGGTGTACAACCCCGGATATGAAGTCTATCACCGGTCTGGATTCAGCCGTTTTGACAGGTTTGGCTTCTATCCATTTGGTGAATTTGTCCACCATGACCAGTAAGTATTTTCTCTTATGGGTTCCCCCTTTGAGGGGTCCGACCATATCGAGCCTCCAGACCGTAAAGGGCCAAGTAATGGGGATTGTTTGGAGGGCGGTAGGTGGCATGTGGCTTTGGTTTGCAAAAAGCTGGCAACCAACACAATGTTGAACCAGATGTTGTGCATCTGCCCGGGCCGTCGGCCAATAAAAACATGTACGGAAGGCCTTACTTACAAGGGCCCGGGCTGCTACGTGGTGGCCGCTGAGTCCGGCATGGATTTCTGCCAAAAGCTTCCACCCTTCCTCTTCGGAGATGCACCTTTGAAGGACTCTGGTTGTGCTTTTCTTATAGAGCTCTCCCTCATGGACCTTGTAGGCTTTAGATCGCTGCACTATGCAGTGAGCCTCATTTTGGTCCTCGTGTAATTCCTGTCTAGTTAGGTACGCCAGGAATGGTTCTGTCCATGGGGCGATGACGGCCATTATCACGTGGGATGAAGGTGCTATTTCGGTGGCAGAGCCTCCGATTGTGTCAGAGTATTCGGTATCTGGGGTTGTGGCCGGGTCCGGACTATTTTTGCCGGTGTCCCCTTCCCATACCACAGATGGTTTAAACAGTCTTTCCAGGAAGATGTTTGGTGGGACAGGGTCGCGTTTAGCGCCGATGCGTGCTAGGATGTCCGCTGCCTAGTTGTTTTCTCGAGCCACATGGTGGAATTCCAGCCCCTCGAACTGGGCTAACATTTTGAGGACAGTGTTGTGATATGCCGCCATTTTCGGATCCTTGGCATCGAAGTCTCCATTTATTTGGGATATTGCGAGGTTCGAGTCCCCACGCACCTCTAGGCGTTGGATGCCCATGGAGACTGCCATCCGGAGGCTGTGTAATAGGGCCTCGTATTCGGCTGCGTTATTGGAGTCCGTGTATAGTATTTGGAGCACGTATTGCACCGTGTCTCCAGTGGGGGACGTCAGGACGACGCCGGCCCCTAGACCAGTCAGCATTTTAGAGCCGTCGAAGTGCATGATCCAATTGGAGTATGCGCCGTACTCTTTAGGGAGTTCGGCTTATGTCCATTCGGCTATGAAATCGGCCAGTACTTGCGACTTAATGGCTCATCGTGGCTTATATGTTATGTCGAACGGGAGGAGCTCGATGGCCCATTTGGCAATCTGGCCCGTGGCATCACGGTTGTTTATTATGTCATAGAATGGTACTTCGAATGCCACCGTAATCGAACACTCTTGAAAGTAGTGTCGTAATTTCCGGGATGCCATAAATACCGCATATGCTATCTTTTGGTAATGTGGTTACCGTGATTTGCATGGAGTGAGGACGGTGGATACATAATATACCGGCTTTTGAAGTGGGAATTTATGTCCGTCCATCTCTCGTTCGACGACGAGCACTGCGCTTACGACATGGTGAGTTGCCGCTATATATAATAGCATTGGTTCGCCAACAGTTGGCGCAGCCAGGATTGGGTTGGCGGCCAGGATGGCTTTTATTTCTTCCAGTCCGGCCGTGGCTGCGTCCGTCCACTCGAAGTGTTCGGTGCGCCGAAGAAGGCGATAAAGGGGAAGTGCCTTTTCTCCTAATCGGGAGATAAAGCGGCTTAAAGCCGCCACGCATCCAGTCAATTTCTGGATTTGCTTGAGGTTAGTTGGGATAGCCAAGTGTGACAGAGCTCGGATTTTAGCCGGATTTGCTTCAATTCCTCTACTGGAGACGATGAAGCCCAGGAGCTTTCCGGCGGGAATGCCGAAAACGCATTTTTCCAGATTGAGCTTAATGTCTTATGTTCGGAGATTGGTGAACATGAGCCTCAAGTCGTCTATTAAAGAGTTGATGTGTCTGGTTTTAGTGACCGCATCTTCTACATATGCCTCCATAGTCTTACCGATCTGCTTTTCCAGACATGTCTGGATCATGCGCTGATATGTTGCGCCGGCATTTTTGAGCCCAAAGGGCATTGTGTTAAAGCAGAAGGGGTCGTATGGTGTTATAAATGCCGTTGCGGCTTAATTAGACTCCGCCATCTTAATCTAGTAGTAACTGGAGTATGCGTCGAGGAAGCACAATGATCCGTGTCCTGCGGTAGCGTCGATGATTTGATCGATGCGAGGGAGTGGGAAGGGATCCTTTGGGCAAGCCTTGTTAAGGTCTTTGAAGTTGACACATAGGCGCCCGGATTTGTCCTTCTTTGGTACCATCACCAGGTTTGCTAGCCAATCCGGATGTTTTATTTCTTTAATGAATCCGGCTTCCAGTAGCTTGGCCAGCTCCTCTTCCATGGCTTGTCGCTTAGGTTCAGAGAAACGCCGAAGAGTCTGCTTGACCGTCTTGAATCCTTTTAGAATATTAAGGCTATGCTCGGCAAATCTGCATGGGATTCCTGGCATGTCTGAAGGATGCCAGGCGAATATATCCCAATTCTCGCATAGAAACTCCCGTAGTGCGGCGTCTACAGCAGGGTCTAACTGTGCCCCAATGGATGCTGTTTTTGTAGGGTCCGTTGGATGGACTTGGAATTTAACTATTTCGTCCGCTGGTTTAAAGGAGGTGGACTTGGATCTTTTTTCTAGTATCACGTCGTCCCTCTCCACCATGGAGTGCAGCGCGGTTAACTCCTCCGCCACAAGGGCTTCGGATAATGCCTCGAGGGCTAGTGCGGCTGTTTTGTTCTCGGTGCGGAGTTCTATGTCCGGATCACTAGCTAGAGTGATAATTCCCTTGGGTCCAGGCATTTTGAGCTTCATGTACCCGTAATGGGGTATGGCTTGAAAAATCGTGAATGCCTCCCGCCCTAGAAGGGCGTGGTATCCGCTACTGAACGGGGCCACTTGGAATGTATTTTCTTCGGACCTGTAATTCTCCGGAGTGCCGAATACCACATCAAGTGTGATTTTCCCAGCGCAACGTGCCTCCCGACTAGGGATGATTCCTCGGAAGGTCGTACTGCTTTGCTCAATACGGTTGCTGTCTATGTCCATTTTTTGGAGAGTTTCCTCATAGATGAGGTTTAATCCGCCGCCGCCATCCATGAGCACCTTAGTGAGCCGAAAGCCGTCCACAATTGGACTGAGGACCAAAGCGGCTGGTGCTCAGGCTGTTCGGAATTTAGGTTCGTCACTGGCATTGACGGTGATAGCCGTGCCGCTCCATGGATTTATTGCTGCCACGTGGCAGACTTCGGCAAGGCCGCGGAGTGCTCGCTTACGCCTATTATTTGAGGTGAAGGTCTCGAAGACCGTTAATATTGTGCTTTTATCTGTGGGAAGGTGCCCTGAGGCATTTTGGGTGAGAAGATCATCACCGCTTTTGGCCACCTGCCGGAGTACCCAACATGCTCTAAGGTTGTGTGTTGATATGGTATCCGATGTACTATGGATTTTGCAGGGCCCGTTGAGCCATCCCTCCAATACGGTTCCATGCCCTATATTGGGCTTTTGCTTCTTTGTAATTGAGTCGGGCGACTTATAAGAGTGCGCCCTTTTAGTTCGGACTGGGAGTTTTGTCAGAGCCGGATTATCCCAAAATTGCGTTTGGGTTTTCCAGGCACTTTCCATCGCACAGTATTTCCGTACTATGTCCGCCAAGTCAGCAAAGTGTCCTGCGTCACGGCGACTTATGGCATTGAGGACTCCCTTGTCCGTGCAATTGTTGCAAAAGAACAAAATTGCATCTTCCTCGCGGCAGTCCTTGACCTTGTTCATTACAAGGAGGAATCTGGCCCAATAGTGATGTATTGTCTCTTGGGGCGCTTGCCTAATGTGGGAAAGATAGTTTGTATCTGGGTGGGTGGGTGGATTTAAGTCCAGACCTTGACCCAATCTACGATCCCAGGGCAGGGGAGTTTCCGATCTTGGAAGTTCGGGCTCCGGGATGTTGCCCTGGGGGTTCGGTATGCGGCCTGATTCTGGATTCAGGGTTAGGGCGGCGTCCTCCCGTGAGCGAGTATCCTGTTCGGAGAGCTCGGGAATCCGGACATAGTTCGTCCTCAGGATAGAGGGAGAATCGCCACATTGCTCCTCCACCATCGCTATCTGATGGGTGACCGGCAGAGAGTTAATCTCCCTTTGGTCGGGTTTAAGCCCGATCCGATCGTAGTCCGTAGTGACTCACAGAGCAGCAATGCGATCCAAGAGCTCGTTCAAAGAGGAGAGCTCCATTGGATCCATCTGCTCGAGAAATTTTGAGTCGATGTGGAGGCTATTTTCGATGACCCGAGAGGTCATCGTCGGTGCAGCGGCCGAACGGGCGGTCATGACGAAGCCGCCTAGTCGGAGAGTTTGGCCTACAGCCAGGGCTCCCCCAGTGGTGATGTTGTCCTTGACAACGAGGCGAGCCATCTTCCTTATGATGACACGACAGTGGAACTCTCAATGAAAGCACCAATGTCGGTGTCAAAACCGGTGGATCTCGGGTAGGGGGTCCCGAACTATGCGTCTAACACGGATGGTAACAGGAGGCAGGGGACACGATGTTTACCCAGGTTCGGGCCCTCTTGATGGAGGTAAAACCCTACGTCCTGCTTGATTGTTCTTGATGATATGATTATTACAAGAGTTGATCTACCACGAGATCAGAGAGGCTAAACCCTAGAAGCTAGCCTATGCTATGATTGTATATTGTCCTACAGACTAAAACCCTCCGGTTTATATAGACACCAGAGGGGGCTAGGGTTACACAAGGTCGGTTACAAAGGAGGAGATACAAATTATAGATATGCATATCCGTATTGCCTAGCTTGCCTTCTACGCCAAGTAAAGTCCCATCCGGACACGAGACGAAGTCTTCAATCTTGTATCTTCATAGTCCAATAGTTCGGCCAAAGGATATAGTCCGGCTGTCCGGAGACCCCCTAATCCAGGACTCCCTCAGCACCCTCCGCTCTTTGTGCAATGTGCTCTTCCCCCTTGCCGAACCACAAGGGGCCGATGGCCCCATAGGTGGTCGTGTTTTCCCACGACATGAGTAATTATGCTTTAGTAAGAATATTGGTGTTAAGGTTTGTGATTCCCTATGCAAGCATGAAATTCAATAGTTATGCAATGAAATTGCATCCTACTTATGGTGCATTATTCGTTGTTAGTTATGCTCAATGCTCGTTTATGTGAATTTTCGTTTCTTGGTTGGTTGCTTCTCAATCTATTTGCTAGCCTCCATGTGTACTAAGTGGAAATACTACTTGTGCAACCCAAATCCTTAAACCCAATTTTGCCACATGAGTCCGCCATACCTACCTATATGCAGTATTTCTATGTTGTTCTAAGTAAATTTGTATTTGCCATCTGTAATTTTCAAAATAAATTTCCTTTTTGTGTGCTCGTACCGCTCATGAAACGGCAGGGGGTGGCTAATATTTTCCATGCTAGATGTGTTATTCTGAAGACGAGTGTTTATTCACTAGTCATTGCATGAGAGTACGACGGTAATAGGGCTGCCCAGTCCCGAAGTGAAAAAGAAATTTACTTTATGCTGTCAAATAATAAATTCCTTGAAAAGTGTTGGTATGGACGGTACCTGTGGATACGGCTAGCCGTGGAGTGTGAAAGTATGGTGGGAAAAGGAATAAACTTTATTTTATGTTTGGGAACCGCCTATGATATATCTAGCATATGGAAAGTGTTGGGAATTACTCGATCGTTTTCATTGATAGGAAAAGTATGCCTCTCAAAAATTTTAACTCTCAATTTAAGCTTTTAGCTCTGGCACCTCTACAAATCCCTACTTCCCTCTGCGAAGGGTCTATCTATTTACTTTATGCAATTTTTATTTTTACTTGAGTCTCCATCTTCTCTTACAAAGCACCAACTAGGGAGCATTATGATCATACTTGAGCATTGGATGTAGCTAATATGTGAGTGTGTTTCATGAATGGATAAAATGATTCAGCATGATGCGCTAGTGATAACTTTCTTTAGTGTTGATATTTTGAAAGACACAGATGCTTGTTGATATGCTTGAGTATTGAAATCTTCATGTCAAAACTAGACTATTTCTTTGAACCATATAAAAGTTCAAATGTCCATGCTACAAAAGAAAAGAATATGTGATGAACATGTTAGGCAACATTCCGCATCAAAAAATCTGTTTTTATCATTTACCTACTCGAGGATGAGCAGGAATTAAGCTTGGGGATGCTGATACGTCTCCAACGTATCTATAATTTTTTATTGTTCCATGCTATTATATTATCATTCTTGGATGTTTTACAACCATTTTATAGCAACTTTATATTATTTTTTGGGACTAACCTATTGACATAGTTTCCAATGCCAGTTGTTGTTGTTTGCTTGTTTTTTACATTGCAGAAAATCAATACCAAACGGAGTCCAAATGCAGCAAAACTTTTTGGAGAATTTTTCCAAACCAGAAGACACCTGATGGGCCAAAGAAGTACCAAAGGGGGCTCCGAGGGGAGCACAACCCACCAGGGCGCGCGTGGGGGCCCAGGCACGCCTAGGTGGGTTGTGCCCGCCTCGGTGGCCTCCCGTAGCGCCTCTTCGCCCTATAGATCCCCAAATATTCCAAAAACCCTAAGGGAGTCGATAGATCAGAAGTTTCACGCCGCAAGCCTCTGTAGCCACGAAAAACCAATCTAGACCCCGTTCTGCACCCTGCCGGAGGGGGAAACCATCACCGGTGGCCATCTTCATCATCTCGGCGTCCAGCATGATGAGGAGGGAGTAGTCCACCCTTAGGGTTGAGGGTTTGTACCAGTAGCTATGTGTTTAATCTCTCTCTCTCTCTATTTCTCTTGTGTTCTTGAGATGTCACGATCTTTATGTATCGTGGGCTTTCTTAATATAGTTGGATCATATGGTGTTTTCCCCTCTCTATCTTGTTGTGAATTGAGTTTTCCTTTGAGAAGCGCTCTTATCGGATTGAATACGTCTATTGATTTGAGAACACTTGATGTATTTCTTGCTATGAATACCCGTGGTTACAATGGGGTATCATATTGGTTCACTTGATATGTGTTTTGGCCCTCAACTCGCGGATTCCCTATGTGACATTGGGGTAATCTATGCATAGGGGTTGATGCACGTTCTTGTCTTTGTTTCTCTGGTAGAAATATTGGGGCACTTTTTGAGGTTCTTTGTGTTGGATTGAGTATTATGAATCTAAAATTGTTTGATGCATATTGTATAATCAACTCACGGATACTCGCGGTGACATTGGAGTATCTAGGTGACATTAGAGTTGGTTGATGTGTATCATATGGTGTTATTTTAGTACGAACTCTTGGATAGATCGATGGGAAAGAATAGCTTGGTGTTATTTTAGTACGAACTCTAGGATAGATTGATTGGAAAGAATAGCTTTGAGGTGGTTTCGTACCCTACAAACAATTTCTTCTTATGTTCTCCGCTAGATAAGAACTTTGGAGTGATTCTTCATCGCACGTTGAGGGATGGTTATATGATCCAATTATATTAGCATTCTCGAGATATTGCACTAGTGAAAGTACAGACCCTAGGCCTTGTTTCTAAGCATTTTAATACCATTTTTGTGCCCGTTTACTATTGGTTACCTTGCTGTTTTTATAATTTCAGATTATAAAATCCAACATCTACTATCCATATTACACTTGTATCACCATCTCTTCGCCAAACTAGTGCACCTATACAATTTACCATTGTATTTGGTGTGTTGGGGACACAAGAGACTTTTTATTATTTGGTTGCAGGGTTGTTTGAGAGAGACCATCTTCAACCTACGCCTCCCATGGATTGATAAACCTTAGGTCATCCACTTGAGGAAAATTTGCTACTGTCCTACAAAACACTGCACTTGGAGGCCCAACACGAGTCTACAAGAATAAGTTCTGTAGTAGACATCAGCGCTTATTATTCCTGTTGCGCCAAGGTTTTCCGTTCCCGTCATGCACTTCGGAGGTGCCGGGGTCGCTACTATGATTTCTCTTCTCTGCCAACCAGTTGTTCTCACCAATGCAAAACCGAGTCATAAGATGCGTGAGGGCTGCCATTGTTTGTGGCTTTTCTTGTCCGAACTCTTTGGCCAGCCATTCTTTATGAATGGTGTTCTTGAATACGGCTATCGCCTCGGTGTCCGAACCATCCACTATATATTTTTTCTTAGTTAAGAATTGATTCTAGAATTTTCGGGCTAACCCCCTCAGCTTTTGCATGACATCAGCAAGGTCGTCGGGGTCTGGGGGTCAACCATAAGTACCTTGGAAGTTTTCTCGGAATGCATCTTTGAGGTCCTCCCAAGTACCGATAGAGTCCTCGGGGGGTGTTAAGCCAATGCCGAGCAAATCCTTTGAGCTTCAAGGGCAGACATTTTATGGCATGGAGATCATCGCCACCGTCCATGTGTACGCTCATGAGGATATACTGAATCCATACGACGGGGGTCTGTTGTTCCGCCATATTGCTCAATATTTATGGCTCTAAACACTTTTGGGAACTGGTGCTACATCACCTCGTCTGTGAAGCACATGGGATGGGCAGCCCCTCAGACCGTGGTGGTAGCGTGATGAACATAGGACATGGTTATGTTTCGACCGCAGGTGTAATTGCGTATATGACCGTTCTTGGCCAACCAAGCTAGGTATCCCGCCTGTCCAGCAGGTGGGTCTTCCCTAGATTTGTATATCGACTGAGTTGGACCCGCTGGCCTTGAAGGTAGCTTCTCCCTCAGATCGTATTTCTTCAGGGGCCGTGGTGGATCTATTCCACCTCGACGCCAAGGGGCTTCATGGATATTCTTCTCTCCGTGGGAGGCCAATCTCAGCCCCGAGGTGGGCGGTCGTCCTGCTCGGCCCACTCA
Organism: Triticum urartu; assembly: GCF_056163025.1. Taxonomy (NCBI): domain Eukaryota; kingdom Viridiplantae; phylum Streptophyta; class Magnoliopsida; order Poales; family Poaceae; genus Triticum; species Triticum urartu. The sequence continues at coordinate 353,881,787 of NC_141876.1, read as the reverse complement.
TGCTTAGATAACACGCTGTCTTCACCCTCCTCATCAAGCTCTAGGAGCAAATTCCTTCAAGGGTAAAATCTATTGGCCCCGGTTTTTCCAAGCTTGTCCTCAAGATCTTGTTCAACCCTGAGGAGCTTGATCCATCTATTGTTAAGCTCGTCCTGCTCGGATTTAAGCTGCTTGTTTTTATCTTTAATTCTCTTCGCCGTGCTGGCCAATCGCCTATAGAAAGTTTTAGTTGAGGCGCCTCAATGGGCTCCTCAATAACATCAAATTCATCGGGACCGAGGCTTCTGTCCTCCTCGGCCTCCGGATAATAATCGACATCCTCGAGGTCGTCATCGTCCACTTTGATTGGATTGTCATCATTGTTGTTGCTGGCACCAGCATCATTGGCAACGTTTTAGTCGTTGTTGCCCTCCCAAGCGGCATTGCCATTTCCGGTGCCACCATTGCTTGCTCCGCCATTGTCGGTGTCTCCGTTAAGCGGCCCCTATGTTAGCGCTTGGGCAGTTTTGCGCTTCCTCCTCCGTCCTTAGGGGTATCCACCATGTAGACATGCATCGTAGGTGGAGGTAGTTTCCCACTTGCCGGTATTAGTGATGGTAGGCGCCAAGGTAGTGCCCGACATCTCATCGACTTCTTCATCCATGTCGTTGCCTCCTCTGAGGCGTATGCTACAACATCGCTTAAGTCTTCAACGATAGTGACTAGGTGGGTGGAGGGTGAGTTGAAACTCTAGTTTCTCTAGATTTCTCCTGGATCTGATTGTAGACCGAAGCCCGATCATCCAAAATGTGAGTATCTGAATCCGATATAACATCTCGTCCGAAAGCGCCTTGTCGGCCTCGCCCATATCCTGACCGAGGACTGGACTTAGCTGAATCTTGCCCGAGGTTCCATCCGACATGGCCTCGAGGATTTTGTCGGTCGAACTTGACATCTGATCCGACGAGGCAGTGTTTGGGTCTGAGCTTGAAGCCAGATCCAAAGTGTGATATGTGTCGTGGTCCTGATCCGAGATTGAATCCGAGATAGGCATGACGGATCGGTGATGTCCTCGGACTAGTCTAACACCCAGCCCAAGAACGCGAGTTCTCCATGGGCATCCGTCATGTATTCCATGTTCCCAAACCTGATGGCCTGGCCTGGAGTGAAATTCTCGATCTGGTCGAGGTGGCCAGTCGGATCGCATAGAGCGTGACGCTGCCAAAGACCAAAAGATGTCCGGGAAAGAAGGTCTTCCCATAGCCAATATTGTCGTCAATCCGAAGATGAGCCATCGAGCTACCTTGAACACACAACGGGACTTGCATGGGCAACCATCATCAGGTTTAAATCCGGCGGATCTCGGGTAGGGGGTCCCGAGCTGTGAATCTTAGCTTGATGGTAACATGACAAAAGAGGGACACGATGTTTACCCAGGTTCAGGCACTCTCGAAGATAAAACCATACGTCATGTTTTGATTATATTGTTGTGATGGGGGTACAAAGTACATGGAGATCTACCTCGAGATCGTATGTGTATGTATCTAACTTCTCTACCCTATGGACTAAACCACTCGGCTTATATAGGGACTGGGGGTACCCAGGGTTACATGTAGGTCGGTTACATCTAGGGATAAGATTTCCTATGATTTGAACATGTCTTGAAGTGTGCGCCAAGTCTTCGAAGGATTCCATCTTGAGTATGCTGGCAGTCATGGTAAATGTGACGCCCCAAGACCGGAGCTTCAGTTGCCTTCCTTGTTTTCCGAGTTTCATCATGTGATTTGTTTTGCTTGTTGCATTCCTCTTTGCATATTTTGCATTGCATCATGTCATCATGCCATCATTTTCTCAAAGCTAACTAAAACTCACCTAAATAAATTGCATAGATCGTTGATCTATTTAAACCGAGGGAATTCACATGGTGATCCTCTTTATAACATATCCTCCCAATATTAGGGGGTATATTAAATATTCCTTTATTTTGGAATTCACCATAACACACTTGCAAAAATCCCAATGCCTTTGTTATCACAAATCTTGGCCTCTAACTTTGCCGTATATCCTTTCTTCATTTTCTGGAGCTCCAACTAAATTCTCAAAAATTTTGGACACTTCTAAAACCAAGTCCTAGTTCAAACCCATTTGAATTAAATTCAAATGAGTTTGAATTTTACATCTTTCAATCTTCGCATTTTCTATTTTCTCGGGACAAGCATATTTTTGTGTGTTCGAGAAAATTATCCCCATGCCCAAAATCTTTTCCTAACCCTCTCATTCTTTTCCTCTCTTTATTTTCTTTTCTTCTAAAGAAATATGAGGGAGAGAGAGAAGCCCGGCTCACCACTTGGGCCTCAGAGCCAGGCCGGCCTGCTTGCCCACTATCCCACCTAGGCCCAGCACCCCTGTCTAACCCTAGGCCCCCGACGCTCTCATGTCGTTCTCTCCCACAGCGCCGCCAGCCTCCCTCATCCTCCTCCCGATCTCACTGCCAGGGGAAAGCCGAGAGCTCAATCTCCTGCTCTCCCTCTCTACGCCCGACCTCCTCCTCCGTCAGCCCTGCGCCCGGGTCTCCTCCTCCACGTTCGTCCTTCTTGATGGGAGACCCGCTGGATCCCCCCCGCCCTCGCCATTTGACACCGGCGCCGCCCTACTGCTTCATCCTCGCGCCACCCAGTGACCCTGCCGCTGCTCCGACCGGCACGTCCAGGCCGCCGAGCTCGCCTCCGCCTTTCCCCTGTTCCTTCCGTGATGCCTGCCGCCCGCCCAAGCTCCACCACCGGTCGCCTCATCGTCCAGGTTCCACTGCCCTACGCCTTTCCCGGTGGATCCGCCTCAAGTTCGTCATAGGAGCTCCGCGTTGGCCTCTCCTTCCCCGTGACCAGCACCCTTGAACTCCGCTGGCAAGCCACCGCCACAGTCGTCGGGCGCCCGATTCTCCCCTTTCATCGGTGTCTTGTTGCACTACCTTGGTTGTGGCATGCTGCTGGCAGTTTTGATATTGCCAAGACCATCGTGTTGCACGTCAACATGAGCACGACCACGGATGGCTACCTCCATATGGATTTCGTCAAGTTCCGCTTCAACAAGTGTACCCCTATGTGTTGGATTCTCCAAGTACCGCACCGGAACGCCAAGTACATGGATATGCCAAGTTCCCCTCCGAACATGTACGAATACGCCCGTGATGCGACAAGTACCCCGATAACGTGTACAACTACTCTGTCAAGACCAGACCGACAAGCACCCCGACGTCGTGTGTACCACTACCGTCACCTCGAAGACGTTGGAGTCATCAAGTACCTCTCTGAACGAACGTGAGCCGCTACTTCCGCTACTATCGAACCCAATCCGCTTTGAAAATGAACGCTTCGAAGGTATAACCACCGAGACGACCGCCCGTGAACTAATGCTTGTGATGTGTTGTATGAGATGCATGTTTGGATGTTGTATCCTCCCGTGAACGTTAGTTGTTTCCCTCGCTTGGCACCGTCGTCGACCTGTGGGAACCCGGTAACCGGGATCACCCCACCATCTTTTGCATGCTCCCGCCACACTTCCTTTGCACCGGTATCTCCATGAGCTACCGGAACCGATATGTAGCCATGGCATCATTTTCGGATTCGTTGCCGTGGCACCCCTTTCATTTCCTCCACGATGACAAATGCTTCATAACATGCTCTTATCAACATTTTCATAAAACTTGCACATGTCATCTACATCATGATAAAAACTTTTAAAATGTTCAAATTGTTGTTGCATTAAATTGCTAATGCACATGAGGATTTACCGGAATTGTTGTTTGATGTTTCCGGCCTCATTTAAAATGCCTATTTGTGTATTTTACTCATGTTTCACCTCTTGCCATGTTATCCAACGTTTAATTTTGTTGAGAACCTAAACGAGAGAGAACTAAATATTTGATGTGGAGTTTTATCAATATGCATCCCGATGCATATTGAGCTCCATTTAACTTGTAGTGTTGTTTGTGCACTTTGCCATGCCATGCATAATTAAACCGGATATGCATCATACTTGATTGTGCATCATGCCATGTTTATGTGATGGTTGTTTACTTTGTTGCTTGCTTATTTCTGGGTTACTTCTCTCATTAGCTTCGGTTTCATTCCGGAGTTGTGAGGATCCGTTCGACTATGTTCGTTTGTCTTCTTCATGGACTCGTTCTTCTTCCTTGCGGGATCTCAGGCAAGATGACCATACCATCGAAATCATTTCTATCGTTGCTTGCTAGTTGTTCGTTCTATTGCTATGTCGTGCTACCTACCACTTGTTATATCATGCCTCCCATATTGCCATGTCAAGCCTCTAACCCACCTTCCTAGCAAACCGTTGTTTGGCTATGTTACCGCTTTTGCTCAGCCCCTCTTATAGCGTTGCTAGTTGCAGGTGAAGCTGAAGTTTGTTCCATGTTGGAACATGGACATGTTGGGATATCACAATATATCTTATTTAATTAATGCATCTATATACTAGGTAAAGGGTGGAAGGCTCGGCCTTATGTCTGGTGTTTTGTTCCACTCTTGCCGCCCTTTCCGTCATACCAGTGTTATGTTCCTTGATTTTGCGTTCCTTACGCGGTTGGGTGTTATGGGAACCCCTTGATAGTTCGCTTTGAATAAAACTCCTCCAGCAAGGCCCAACCTTGGTTTTACATTTGCCTAACAACATATAACCTTCCCTTGGGTTTTCACGAGCCCGAGGGTTATCTTTATTTTAACCCCCCCCCCCCCCGAGCCAGTGCTCCTCTGAGTGTTGGTCCGAACCGAGTAGACTGCGGGGCCACCTCGGGGAAACTTGAGGGTTGGTTTTACTCGTAGGATGTCTCATCCGGTGTTGCCCTGAGAACAAGATACGTGCGACTCCTATCGGGATTTGTCGGCACATCAGGCGGCTTTGCTGGTCTTGTTTTACCATTGTCGAAATGTCTTGTAATCGGGATTCCGAGACTGATCGGGTCTTCCCGGGAGAAGGAATATCCTTCGTTGACCATGAGAGCTTGTGATGGGCTAAGTTGGGACACCCCTGCAGGGTATAAACTTTCGAGAGCCGTGCCCGCGGTTATGTGGCATATGGGAATTTGTTAGTATCCGTTTGTAGAGAACTTGACACTTTATTTAATTAAAATACATTAACCGCGTGTGTGGCCGTGATGGTCTCTTTTCGGCAGAGTCCGGGAAGTGAACACGGTTCTTGTGTTATGCTTGAACGTAAGTAGTTTCAGGATCACTTCTTGATCACTTCTAGGTTCTCGATCGTTGTGTTGCTTCTCTTCTCGCTCTTATTTGCGTATGTTAGCCACCATATATGCTTTGTGCTTGATGCAGCTCCACCTCACTACCTTCTCCCACCCATAAGCTTAAATAGTCTTGATCTTGTGGGTGTGAGATTGCTGAGTCCTCGTGACTCACAGATACTTCCAAACAATTGCAGGTGTCATTGATACCAGTGCAGGTGATGCAACCGAGCTCAAGTGGGAGCTCGATGAAGATCTTGGTCGTTGTTATGTGTCTTTTCCGGATGATCAGTACTGGAGCCCAGTTGGGACGATCGGGGATCTAGCATTTGGGGTTGTCTTCTTTTATTTTGGTTCCATAGTCGGTCCTTGATTGTACTATGGATGGTGTATGTTAACTTGTATTTGTGTGAAGTGGCGATTGTAAGCCAACTCTTTATCCCTTTCTTATTCAGTACATGGGATTATGTGAAGATTACCCCTCTTGCGACAAACCTACCATGCGGCTATGCCTCTAAGTCGTGCAGCGACACGTGGGAGATATAGCCGCATTGTGGGTGTGAAAAGTTGGTATCAGAGCCATCCCCGACTTAGGAGCCCCCTGCTTGATCGAATCGCTAACGTTGTTGAGTCTAGACCAAAATGTTTTGAGTCTTAGGATTATATATATCGGAGAGTAGGATTCTTTTTACTCCTCTGTCCCTTTGTCGCTCTAGTGAGGCCTCCTGACGTAGAAGTTTTGACTCTCCTCTCCTCAAATTTCACGAATTTTTTTAGGATCATGCGGGTATCTTGGAATTGTTTAGGTAGTCTTGTGACGAGAACATTGTTCTTGGTGCCTCCTGACATTTAGGGTTGTGGCTGTGTCCCGGGGAGTTGAGCTCCGAGGTGTTGTCGTCACAATTTTATCGTTGCAGTTCTGGAATACCTGAGTTCGCCGACATCGAAAATCTCTTTAATGCAGTTGTTGGTGAGATAACCTCGACGCCACCCAGTACTGGGGTGGGAGTTCGGGAGTATTTCCATAAATCATATAACGGATGCTTTTCAAAGGTTGAGGTACACAATTTCCGAAGGTTTCTTGGTTATGTGTTGAAGGATGGATACAGCTGGATGTAGGAATTGTTAGTTTGGGTGAGATATTATGCTTCCCCTGTATCCCCAACACTTGATTGCATAACCAGAAAGTTTCGAGAGTTTATAAGTGGGAATTCAAGTAGCTCCTAGAATATCTTTCCAACAGACACATGATACGATATGGGGTCTATCATATGTTTGTTCCGGCTTATTTTGCAAGTCAATCCTTTGTTTTTTTTTGAGTTGTGGTATTTGAGTTGCTTCAACGTCAAGTGTTGGTTCCATACCTTTTCTAAACGGTGTTCTCATATTTCTATGGGAATACTAATCCTTCTTGATCATTGAGTTTGTCATCTCAATTTCTTCTCAACCGATGTGCTCCGCTTCTAGTGGATCCGATCGTTTTCAACATCCGCAAGATCAACTCTAGGTTTTCTCAATGGTGTTTGTTTCATCCGTCCCCAAGTTTCCTTTGTTTTCCTGCCCTCCCACCCTTTTTCTTCAAGGACTCAGAGATATTCAAATCAACTATCCATTTTATTCACATGAAGTTTCTCCATTCTTTCCGTCAATGTTCGTATCCGGTGATTCTCAGGAAGATACTAACGGAGCCTCAAGTTCATCATTATTCATTCTCTTTCTTCTACAGTGGATTCAAGTCAATCCTTGTTGATCATATCCTTTCCTTGGTTCAAATGCTTTCTCATGCCGGTGCACCTCTTAATCTTTCACTTCTCATCATTCAATTGTTCCGGAGTGCTGAAGATATCTCAGAAGATTCACGGTTACATTCTTGATCCGTTCAAGCTATTTCAAGGTTGTTATCTCATGCAAGATAGTTAATTCAACCGGTGCAATCTCTCTTTTAAATCATTCAACGGTGTATCTTTGAGTGGGCCCTAACCCACGGGTCTTTTCCCAGGATCTTACTGATACGTCTCCAACGTATCTATAATTTTTGATTGCTCCATGCTATAGTAACTACTATTTTGGGCAATATTGGGCTTTATTATCCACTTTTATATTACTTTTGGGACTAACCTATTAACCGGAGGCCCAGCCCAGATTTGTTGTCTTATGCCTATTTCAGTGTTTCGAAGAAAAGGAATATCAAACGGAGTCGAAACGGAACGAAATCAACTGGAGAAGTTATTTTTGGAACGAAAGCCACCAGATAGACTTGGACTCCACGTCAGGAGATACAGGAGGTGCTCACGAGGGTCGGGGGCGCGCCCCCTGCCTTGTGGGGCCCCCGTGGCTCCTCCGACGTACTTCCTGCACCCATATATACCTATGTAACCTAAAACTTCTAGAACAGACAATAGATCGGGAGTTCCGCTGCCAGAAGCCTCCATAGCCACCGAAAGCCAATCTAGACCCGTTCCGGCACCCTGCCGGAGGGGGCAATCCCTCTCCGGTGGCCATCTTCATCATCCGGTGCTCTCCATGACAAGGAGGGAGTAGTTCTCCCTCGGGGCTGAGGGTATGTACCAGTAGCTATGTGTTTGATCTCTCTCTCTCTCTCTTGTGTTCTTGAGGTGATACGATCTTGATGTATCGCGAGCTTTGCTATTATAGTTGGATCTTATGTTTGTCCTCCCCCTCTTCTCTCTTGTAATGAATTGAGTTTCCCCTTTGAAGTTATATTATTGGATTGAGTCTTTAAAGATTTGAGAACACTTGATGTATGTCTTGCCGTGGATATCTGTGGTGACAATGGGATATCACGTGATTCACTTGATGTATGTTTTGGTGATCAACTTGTGGGTTCCGCCCATGAACCTATGCATAGGGGTTGGCACACGTCTTCGTCGTGATTCTCCGGTAGAAACTTTGGGGCACTCTTTGAGGTCCTTTGTGTTGGTTGACTGGATGAATCTGAGATTGTGTGACGCATATCGTATAATCATACCCACGGATACTTGAGGTGACATTGGAGTATCTAGGTGACATTAGGGTTTTGGTTGATTTGTGTCTTAAGGTGTTATTCTAGTACGAACTCTAGGGCTGTTTGTGACACTTATAGGAATAGCCCAACGGATTGATTGGAAAGAATAACTTTGAGGTGGTTTCGTACCCTACCATAATCTCTTCGTTCGTTCTCTACTATTAGTGACTTTGGAGTGACTCTTTGTTGCATGTTGAGGGATAGTTTTATGATCCAATAATGTTAGTATTGTTGAGAGGACTTACACTAGTGAAAGTATGAACCCTAGGCCTTGTTTCCTAGCATTGCAATACCGGTTACGCTCACTTTTACCATTAGTTACCTTGCTGTTTTTATAATTTCAGATTACAAAAACCTTTATCAACCATCCATATTGCACTTGTGTCACCATCTCTTCGTCGAACTAGTGCACCTATACAATTTACCATTGTATTGGGTGTGTTGGGGACACAAGAGACTCTTTGTTACTTGGTTGCAGGGTTGCTCGAGAGAGACCATCTTCATCCTACGCCTCCTACGGATTGATAAACCTTAGGTCATCCACTTGAGGGAAATTTGCTACTGTCCTACAAACCTCTGTACTTGGAGGCCCAACAACGTCTACAAGAAGAAGGTTGTGTAGTAGACATCAAGCTCTTTTCTGGTGCCGTTGCCGGGGAGGTTAGTGCTTGAAGGTATATCTTTAGATCTTGCAATCGAGTCTTTTAGTTTCTTGTTTTATCACTAGTTTAGTTTATAAAAGAAAACTGTAAAAAAAATGGAATTGAGTTTGTCTCATACACTTCACCTTTTTAATATCTTTCGTGAGTATGATGGAAAGGATAATTGTGCTCAAGTGCTAGAATAAAAATCTATAAAATGTTTGGCACTAAATATTTGAATGATGAGCATGATTGCAATGTTGTTAGTACGAATTCCTTGAATATCCATGATGCTAATGATATGCAAAGCCACAAGCTTGGGGAAGCTATGTTTGATGAAGATGATATTTTTTGTCCCCAAAGTTTTGATGAGCAAATTTATTATGATGAAAGCATGCCTCCTATATATGATGATTATTGTGATGACACGTATGCTTTAAAGAATAATGATAACCATGAAATTTTCTATGCTAGTTGAAAGTGCGTTATATCGACTAGAGGGGGGGTGAATAGGCGATTTTTATGAAAGTCTTCAAAACATGGAAGTTTCGAAGACAAACGATAGAAATAAACCTATTACCATGCAGCGGAAGGTAGACTACACTAGGCAAACCATAGTCAAGTATTGAATGAAGTGAAAGCACAATGACTAATAGCAGCTAGGTAGTGAGGATCAGGTAGGAAGATATTAAGAAGCCAATCAGAACAAGCAGTCACTCAGTGAAGACAAAAGATAGTGCAATCATACGATGACTTCACAAGGACCAACAGTAAGTAAAGGGAAGGGAAGGATGAAACCAGTGACTCGTTGAAGGCAATGATTTGTTGGACCAGTTCCAGTGGCTGTGACAACTGTACGTCTGGTTAGGGCGGCTAGGTATTTAAACCTGAGGACACACAGTCCCGGACACCCAGTCCTGAACACGCAGCTCAGGACACCCAGTCCTCACCGTATTCCCCTTGAGCTAAGGTCACACAGACCTCGCCCAATCACTCTGGTAAGTCTTCAAGGTAGACTCCCAAACCTTCACAGACTTTGTTCACCGGCAATCCACAATGACTCTTGGATGCTCAGAACGTGAGACCTAACCGGCTGGAGGATTCACAGTCCTCAAGTGTAATAAGTCTTCAGATCACACAGACAAGAAGACTTAAGTGATTCCTAACACTCTTTGGCTCTGGGTGGTTAGGGCTTTATCCTCGCAAGGAATTCTCTCTCAAAGGCTTCGAGGTGGGTTGCTCTCAAACGACAAAAGCCGTACTCTAACTCTGAGCAGCCAACCATTTATGGCTGTAGGGGGTGGGCTATTTATAGCCACTAGGCAACCCGACCTGATTTGTCCGAAATGACCCTAGGTCACTAAGGAACTGACACGTGTTCCAACGGTCAGATTTCAAACACACACGGCAACTTTACTTGGGCTACAAGCAAAGCTGACTTGTCCGACTCTGGACAAGATTCGCTCTCATAGTCTTCACTCGAAGACATAGGTTTTGGTTAAGCATCACTTCAGTCATTCTGACTGGTTCTCTTGGACCCCACTTAACAGTATGGTGGTTCCTATGACTCAATAAAGAAGAAAAAGAACTACGAAAGATCTGAGTCTTCGAGCTCCATAGGCTTCATGCGATGTCTTCTCTTGTCATAGTCTTCAATGAGAATATCTTCATATACCACCTTTGACATCAATGTCTTCATACATTTTTAGGGGTCATCTCTGGTAGGAAAACCGAATCAATGAGGGACTTCTACCTGTGTTATTCTGCAATTCTCACAAACACATTAGTCCCTCAACTAGGTTTGTCGTCAATACTCCAAAACCAACTAGGGGTGGCACTAGATGCACTTACAATCTCCCCCTTTTTGGTGATTGATGACAAACTAGTTGAAGTTTTCAACGGGGAATATAATATGTGAAATTGTAAAGGATAAGGAATTGTCTTCATAAGTTGCAAGGGCTCCCCCTGAAGATGTGCATATAAGTAATTTGCTTTTGGAATGCAAATGCAGATGGCAGGTTGTACTCGTGGAGATCCTCTTCAACTTATGATGACAATTCATTATGCATGTGAAGGTATGTGAAGATAATGACATGCATAATGGAAAATGGACGTCTGCAAAATGATCTAAGTGCGGAATTTATCGTCGCACATGCGGAATTTATCATTGCATCACAAAGTAGCAAATAAGTAGTAGACGACCATCGAGTTTAAGTGTTACAACTCAAAGAACCAAATGTATCAAAATGAGAATTGTAAACACGAGGGAAAATATAAAGCAACCGCCCATGTGGACCCGTTTGAAGACTATCAAACTCATATGCTTCTCCCCCTTATGTCAGTAAGGACCAAAAAGGTTTGAAGACATAGAGCATCTACTCGTTCCCATGAAGAGTAGGTGAAGCAGCAGGGTCATCGGTGGTGTTCGGCGGTGCAGAAGAACTTGGAGCAGTGTCGAAGCGTGCTGAAGGAGGGGGTGGCGAAGTAGCATCGTCTTCGTCCTCGATCACTCTGGCATTCACAGTTGCCGCAGAGGAAGAGAACTCAGAGTCTTCAAGAGATGGAGTTCGTCGCAGCACTGCCCTTCGAGGAGGTGTGGAGTCAAACTTGAAGCGTTCAGAGAAACCATCCTCGTGAAGATCATCTTCAGAGCACATAAGCGTCAGCCCTTTCCATGTGCGTCGAGAGGTTTCATGGGCAACAAAGGCATTCTTGGTGGCAAGATTGCGAATGCGGTTAACATCCACCAAGAGGCTTTGCATTTGGCGCTTCAGCCAGTCATGATGCCTATCCTGTTTTTGATGAAGAGTCACCAGAAGCTCTCGGTCATTGAGAACATGAGATCGCTTCTTGGGTCGTTGGGCAATAGTGCTTTCGGTGGCTTCAGTAAGGGCACGATGAGGTGCACGTGTAGTTCCAGCCAGAGGATAAACACGAGTGACTGCTTTAACTCCTTCAATGTTCTGAGAGAAACTTTGATGCTCCGCATTCTGAAGACTAAGAGGCTCCTTGGCAGGCTCAGGATAAATGGCTTCAACGGACATATCCACATCAGGCAGAAAGATCTGATGATTGCGAGCAGATGGCTGATATGAGATAGCGGAGTGGAGTTTAATCAGCCGCATTATCCATGGAGCGTAGAACTTCAAGCCAAAAAGATCAGAGCCTGATGCAGCAAGTTGGCGGATGAAGAAGTCCTGTGCATTGAAGCATTTGCCATGAAGAATATAGAAGACCAAAGTCTTCATTGCACCTTCCAGCTTGGCATGTGGAGAATGTCCTTTGATGGGCCAGAGAGTTCGCCTTATGATGTGATAAATAGTCCTTGGCAGATACTCAAGGTCTTCAATGAAGAACTCCTTAGGATATGCAGCATCTTGTGGCAAGGGCTTCATCATACTAAGCATCTGACTCATGTTTGGTTCAGGCTTTTGAAAGATGCTCTCCATAGCTTCACTGTGAAGCTGACAGCCAGGTTCGTAGAGATCGCCAGGAGTGGGCAGACCAGTGAGCTCAATGATATCAAAGGCTTTGGCTTCGTGGTGAATATTTCCTGTCATCCACTCCAGGACCCAAGTCTTCGGATCTCTGTTGTACCCACGGATGTGAAGTGTGGCATATAATTGGAGTAGCAACTCTTCATTCCAGTGCTCTTGGTCGGTGACAAATGGCAACAATCCAACCTCTTTGAAGCAATCCAGAGCTTCTTCCAGACAGGGCAGACCAGCTATTGCTTCGGTGTCAAGACGCTTATGTGGAAATATGCGACCTTGATTGTACAGAATGCAGGAGTAATAGCTTCGCTGCGGATAGCTCCAGAACCGATCAGAAGATATTCTTTCCCTTGAGTAGGGGTTCTTGGAGCTATTGAAGAAAGTGTTATCTGCTTTGAAGCCGTTGACATTGAAGGATCCAGGTGCAGATGTAGGACCTGGAAACCTAGGCAATCTTGGGATTGGCTTCTGTACCTGAGGCATGTGCTCAACATGATAGTCAAACTGAGGACCAGCAGCAGGCGCAGGAATAGAAGCAGTAGCATCATTGGCTTCGCTGACTTCTGGTGCTTGGGTTGGTGAAGGCTCCACATTTGCTTCAGCCATGACAGCATCAGTGGCTTCATTTGTTTTGGTGGTGGCAGCCTCAAGATTCTCAACCTCCACTTGATGAGCTGGAGGGTCGGTCACAGTCATGTTCTCCTCGAGAACAGCTTCTTGGTGAGACGGGGGTGTAGCAACTCTTGGGGTTTCTTCTTCATCGGCTGATGCAGCCGGAATGTCTTCAGCAGCTTTAGCTTCAGACTCGAAGACCGGAGGCCTTGGTCCTTTGCGAATCCTGCGTAACGCTGGCGACGCCTGTGGAGTTGGAGTTGGCTGGGCCTCAAAGTCATCTTCCTCTTGTGCTTGTGGGTGATCAGCCCATGGTGCATCCTGAGCAATTGGCGTCAGAGGACGACCAATGCTGATGAGTTCGCTGTGCGTAAGCATAGGCGATGATACCTGTTGGTGCTCGATCTGAGGAAGAAGTGCATCATCTTCAACATGGTCATGGTGACCAATGTCTTCAGCAGCGGTGGGATCAGCTGCTGGAAAGTCTTCGACTTCATGAGCCTCTGTGGAAGCAGGCTCATGGACAGTCAGTTAGCGCTCTTGACGTTCAGCGTCAGGACGAACCATGGAGATGGGTTCAACAATTAAGGGCTCTGTGGGAGCAGCCCGTTCCTTCTTGGTCTTCCGCTTCTTCTTGGAGGGAGCAGCATGAGAGGCTTCAGAATGTTTCCTCTTTCTGGCTTCAGCCTCAGCAGTCCTCGTCTTCTTCAGTTCTGAAGCGGTTGACCTGGCCTTTGGCTACGAGCCAGTCCTGCTAGTTGGGAAGACAATGGGATCTGCTTCCTGCCTTGGTGCGTTGGGTTCGGCCACAGTGGGCTTCTTCTTCTTCTTAGCAGCCATCCTGGGATCAATGCCCGGACGCCCAAGGGCCTTGCGCTTCTCAGCCTCGTTGTAGCCTTGCACACACTTGTCAGCCAGGCTCTTCATGCGCTCACGAGAACCCTGAGCTTCTGCACATTTCTTGAGAAAGGCTTCTTTGAGCTCGTGCAGCATAATCTTGAAGTTTTTCACCTCTTGCACGCTGAGCTTGGCCATATGCTTCTTGAACTAAGCTTTCTCAAAGTCAATCTTTTGCTTCAGTTTGACGATGCGCTGAGCTAGAGTTAGCTCTGAAGCAATGGCGCCATGGAAGGCGACACTGAGGCCAATTGGAAGTTGCAGATCTTCGAAGCTGAGGTTGGGCGTGTCAAACCACTCATCAATGAAGTTGTGAATGATTGCCACGTCAAAGAGAGGCAGATCATTGAAGATTTCTGCTTCTTCTTTGCTCTTGATCAGTTGCTCTAGAGCGTCATCTGCAAGATCTTCATCACTGGACAGATCGATGGCATCGTTGCGCAGAATAGCAGCAGCTGTCAATTCTTGGCCGGTGTGTGGCAGAGGCATGTTGACTTTCTGGGGCTTGGAGATGCATGACAAATCTTCAGACTGCACACTGTCTTCAGGAGGTGCAGTAGCCAGTGGCTTCGCCCGTGAGGTTTTTGGTGCAGAGGCAGGCTTTGAAGCTTTAGGCTGCTTCAACTTCTTTGGCTTCGGCGTTGCAGGCGCTTCATCTGATTCAGCGTCATCTGCAGGCTCATTCACGGCTGTCCCTTGAACCACGAAATGAGTGATGAGACCTTCCAAGTTGTAGAAGGGCCCAAGAAGATTGGGTTCAGCTTTGCGGGTGCCATCGGCACGAGGAGCAGAGGGACCAGGGTTGAAGTCTAATCCCAAAGACTTCTTGTTCTGCTTTGCCGAATTCTGGGCAAACTGGAAGTTGCGCTTGAACAGATTGTCGTCACGACACCATAGCAGTGAAGATGGGTCAGCATCCGCAGGCTGTGGTCCACGGACCATGCAGGGATAGAAGCCTTGTTCAATGGCTTCATCTCTGGACCTGGGTTGAAGATTTTTGTAGAGGATGTCTCCCCATGGTCGCTTGATGGCATTCTTTTCAGCATATTCCTTTGTCACAAATCTGTACTTGAACCACTGTTCTGCCCAATATCGTTGAATCCATTGGATTCGTGTCTTGCGCTGATTATAATCCTCTTCAGGATCTGTCTTGTACAACTCTGAGAGGTCATCGGGTAGATCTCTTGATGTTTCTCCTTGATGCTTTCTGCCACCCTTCCTTGCTGATTTCTCTAAAGCCATGAACTTTAAACTGAATGGCTTCAATACGTTCAAAGGCTTCAAAGGCTTTCGCTTGCTGGACAAACAGGAACTGGCTTCGGGAGAATTTATGTGATACTGTAAGAATTCTGCAAATGAATGCAGACTATGAGAACCAAGGGATTCTCCCACGGACATGTACCTGTGACAGCATTAAGGTGCGAGGGAAGGGGAAGAGGTCATATGCATTCTCAGAAGATTTTGAAGATAAATCAGTTTAGAAGACATTGACCTCATCGTGCGAAGACATTCACTCATAGATAAGGAGTTGGTTCCAGATTTGTATGAATCCATGGATCAGTACAAGTGAGGAATCTAACTACTTTGTGAAGCATAAGTGAATATACTAGGCATATTATGAGATGCAGTATGAAATAGATCCAACTTGTGTGAACAGAAACTGCTTGTGGTAGAAAGTGACGAATCTATAGGATCAAAGGGGCCGTAAAAAGGAAGTTTTATTTACCACACGAAGAACTGCTAGACGGAGTGGAAGAGGAGGCCGAGCAGTCCGATCGTCCGTGCCCTAACTTGGAGACTGAGGACACCTACGGTGACAGCGGAGAAGACGATGTCCGCGGTCAGTGTGAAGACGGCGTCGGAGAGGTTGCGGCAGCTAAACGCTTCGTCATCGGCGTCGTCGAGGGCTAGCGGTGGCGCTAGGGTTTGTGCGAGAGTGAAAGAAGAGATAATGACTGTGGTGTGGCGTGTATTTATAGGGACAGGGGAGGCTCAGTGTTATTACACAGGTGCCCCTGGCGATTCACATCTGAGGAACACGTGGCCATCATGCAGCATATCGGAGGTTGTTCCACGTCCCACGCACGCCTGGATTGTCGGGTGGCCGTTCCCACTTCTCCGGGTTTCAGGTGAAGGAATTAGCATTGAGAGCGGACTTAATGTTTGTCTCTGTATCTTCTACTGACAAGGACGCAGAGAAGACATTTGACAGTTTCAAAAGAATGCATATGATTTGGAGAGATAGAGTTTGAGATAGAAAGCATAGAGAGGTTAGGGTCCGATCACATTCACTTAGTTCAAAAGATTCAACAAGAAGACGTAGCTATAAGTGAATGCTGTAGAGGACAGAACACTAGTATATATATATAATCAACTTAGTGAAGATAATCATGAAGACATGGTGAGATTCAAGCCAAACCAAATGTGAAGACATAGCAAATGTAATGCCATGAGTGAAACACTTCGAACAGAACATTTGGTGGTGGCGTTACCCACCGTATAGGAAGTATTAGACCCAGACACAGCACACAATTATCGTGGCGCTCTGAAGTCAAATTCCACATTACTGTATTCACACTTAGAATGTATGTCTTCATTGATTGAAGATATACTTTACTTCGTGTGTTGCACATCTAAGTCATCAATATGCATAAGTGTTAGGATGTGTGCCTGATCACAGGACATTTGAGGATTCCAAGATATTTAGCTCACACCGTAACTTGCAAAATCTCTTCTCATCCAAGGGCTTGGTGAAGATATCTGCCAATTGCTCTTCAATGTTGACGTGTATGATATCAATGTCTTCCTTCACAACATGATCTCTGAGAAAGTGATGACGAATCTCAATGTGCTTTGTCTTCGAGTGCTGAACTGGGTTGTTGGCAATCTTGATGGCGCTTTCGTTGTCGCAGTAGAGTGGCACTTGCTTCAGATGAATGCCATAGTCTTTGAGTGTTTGCTTCATCCATAGAAGCTGAGTGTAGCAAGATCCAGCAGCAATGTATTCAGATTCGGCAGTGGAGAGAGATACACAGTTCTGCTTCTTTGAAGACCAACATACAAGTGATCGTCCCAGAAAATGACATGTGCCTGATGTAGACTTGCGATCCACCTTGTCACCAGCATAATCAGCATCCGAGAATCCAACCAGATCAAACTCTGAGCCCTTTGGATACCATAATCCTAGAGTTGGGGTGTGAGCCAAATATCGAAGAATTCGCTTCACAGCTAAGTGATGCGATTCCTTTGGTGCCACTTGGAATCGAGCACACATGCAAACACTAAGCATAATATCTGGCCTAGATGCACATAGATAAAGTAAAGAACCAATCATGGAGCGATATACCTTTTGATCGAACTCTTTACCATTGTCGTCGGGACCCAGATGATGTTTGGCTGGCATTGGCGTTGTGAAGCCTTTGCAGTCTTGCATACCGAACTTCTTCAGGCAATCTTTGAGATACTTCTCTTGAGATATGAAGATGCCGTTGCGTTGCTGTCGTATTTGAAGACCGAGGAAGAACTTCAGCTCTCACATCATGGATATCTAATATTGCTCTTGCATCATATATCCAAACTCTTCACTGTATTTCTGATTGGTGCAGCCGAAGATAATGTCATCCACATATATTTGGCACACAAACAGTTCACCATCATATGTCTTCGTGAAGAGAGTGGGGTCGAGGGAGCCAGGTGTGAAGGCTTTGCTCTTCAGGAAGTATTTGAGTGTGTCATACCAAGCCCGAGGGGCTTGTTTGAGGCCATACAGTGCCTTGTTGAGCTTGTATACCCATGTCAGGATGTTTTGGATCTTCAAAGCCAGGCAGTTGTGCAACATACACTTCTTCTTCAATCTTGCCATTGAGAAACGCGATCTTCACATCCATTTGATATAGAAGTATGTTATGATGATTTGCATAGGCCAGCAGTATGCGTATGGCTTCAAGTCGATCCACAGGAGCAAATGTTTCATCGAAGTCAATCCCTTCCACTTGAGTATATCCTTGAGAAACGAGACGAGCTTTGTTTCTGACAACTTGACCATGCTCATCTTGCTTGTTGCGGTATATCCATTTGGTGCCTATTATATTGTGCTTCCGAGGATCAGGACGCTTAACCAGTTCCCATACATTATTCAACTCAAACTGTTGAAGCTCTTCTTGCATAGCTTGAATCCATTCAGGTTCCATGAAGGCTTCTTCAACTTTCTTGGGTTCTGTTATTGAGACGAATGTGAAGTGCCCACAGAAATTTGCTAGCTGTGTTGCCCTTGAACGAGTGAGCGGATCGGGTGCATTGATGCTATCAATTATTCTCTCAATCTGCACTTCATTGGCAACACGAGGATGTACAGGGCAAAGATTTTGCTCTTGCTGATCATTGTCATTATTAGAAGGATTGTCTTCAGGCTGAGCATTGTCTTCAGGTTGATCAGGTGCGGAGATGATAAGTTCCTCCTCAGGTTGAGCTTCAGAGGGTATGATTTCTCCAGTTCCCATAAGTTTGATTGATTCACTGGATGGAACTTCATTTAGCACATTTGGCAGGTGCTCTCTTTGTGAACCGTTAGTCTCATCGAACCGCACATCCACTGTTTCAACCACTTTATAATGAAAGAGATTGAAGACTCTGTAGGAGTGCGAATCCTTTCCATATCCAAGCATAAAACCCTCATGTGCTTTTGGTGCAAATTTTGAAGTGTGATGTGGACCCTTGATCCAGCACCTGGCGCCAAATACTCCGAAGTAACTGACATTTGGCTTCTTGCCAGTAAGGAGCTCATAAGATGTCTTGTTCATAAGCTTATGAAGATAAACACGGTTGATTGTATGGCATGCAGTATCAATGGCTTCAGGCCAGAATTTTCTTGGAGTCTTGTATTCATCTAGCATCGTTCGGGCCATCTCAATGAGTGTTCTGTTCTTGCGTTCGATGATGCCATTCTGCTGTGGCGTGTACGGAGTTGAGAATTCATGTGTGATGCCCGAAGTATCAAGATATGTATCAAGGCCAGTGTTCTTGAATTCAGTGCCATTGTCACTTCTGATATGCTTTATCTTGGCGCCATAGTTGTTCATTGCTCGATTGGCGAACCGTCTGAAGACATCTTGCACTTCAGTCTTGTAGAGGATTATGTGCACCCAAGTATATCTAGAATAATCATCAACAATGACAAAGCCATAGAGACAAGCAGTAGTAGTAAGAGTTGAGTAATGAGTGGGACCGAAGAGATCCATGTGGAGCAGTTCAAAGGGTCGAGTTGTTGTCATGATTGTCTTCGAGGGATGCTTGGCCCTCGTCATCTTTCCTGCTTCACAGGCACCGCATAAGTGATCTTTCTTGAACTTGACGCCCTCGATGCCTATGACATGATTCTTCTTTGCAAGGGTGTGGAGGTTCCTCATGCCAGCATGCCCTAGCCTCCAATGCCAGAGCCAGCATTCTGAAGCTTTTGCTAGAAGACATACGGCAAGCTGTGGTCCTGCTGAGAAATCTACCACGTACAAATCATCTTTCCGATACCCTTCAAACACTAGAGACTTGTCAGATTCCATTATAACAAGGCAACGATATTTTCCAAACATCACGATCATGTTTAAATCACAAAGCATTGAGAAAGACATTAAGTTGAAACCAAGGGATTCAACAAGCATGACTTTATGCATGTGTTGATCCTTTGAGATTGCAACTCTACCTAGACCAAATACCTTACTTTTACTAGTGTCAGCAAATGTGATGTGACTCTTGTCGGATGGACGTAAGGTTGAGTCCATAAGAAGGCTTCTTTTGCCAGTCATGTGATTGGTACACCCACTATCAATAATCCATTCTGAAGCAGATGGTGTCATACCCTACAGTGCAGTTAGGGGGATAGGCTTCACGAAGAGAATTGTGAAGCAAAAACATTTGATGAACCAGTGGGTTATGAAAGCTTAGATCGAGATTAGGACTGATAGGGCGAGTAGCAAGCGATTCAGGAACGAAGTACATAATAAGACCATTTGGGCATTTGATCTTGCACCCTACAAGATGTTTAAGGTCCCCAGCAATAGCATCAGACGATTTTGGTTTTCTGCTGGAGGCCCTTCCCTGCAAAAGAGAGTTAAGCTTTCTTAGCCACCCACATCTTCAAGGGTGGCTTAGAAGCAATAAGTCTAAGTGCAGCATCTGAGAACTTTGGCTTTGGAGCCCTAGCAAAAAGTCTTGCAGGAGGACAATAGTACTCATAAGAATAAGCAGAATAGTTCTTGGTCTTATGAACATGGCGGTTTGATGAACCGCGCTCATATTCATAGGCCTGAGTATGGCTTCCCTGCAAAACATTTGCGTTAGTGCGACTCAGGTGAGTCCTATGTCTGTATGAAGCCTTTGGACCGTATGAAGACTGTGGTCTGGGGTTTGTCTTCTTCACCTGTGGTGTCATGATGACATTCACAGGAAGATTCTCCAAACACCTTTTCGGCACCCAGATCTTCTTCATAGGCGGTCCATTCCTGCAGTTAGTACCAATATACCTGGCAAACACTTCACCATTCTGATTCTTAAACAGTTTGTAGTTTGCATCAAAGGATTCATCAATAACAATGGGGTTAGCACAAGTGAAGCCAGATAGACTGGATGGATCTGCTGAAGGTTCCTTTGCAGCAACCCATGTGGTTTTGGGGTACTGCTCAGGTTTCCAGTAAGAGCCATCAGCATTCATTTTCCTTTCGAACCCAACACCCTCTTTCCTAGGGTTTCGGTTCAGGATCTGCCTTTTGAGGACATCACATAGTGTCTGATTCCCTTTGAGACTTTTGTACATCCCTGTTTCAAGCAATGTCTTCAACCTAGCATTCTCATCAGCAATAGCAGTGGTATCCTCAGCAGAGGGGTTAGTTCCCACATCAACAGTTGAAGATATTGCAACAGTAACAGCAGTAGAACATTCAGCAACAGAAGTAGCATTATCACGCTCAATGCATTTAAGACATGGTGGTTCAAATCCTTCCTGAGCTGAACTGATCTGTTTGGCGCGAAGCGACTCATTTTCTTTTTGAAGATCTTCATGAGCCGCTCTCAATTTCTCAAGATCTTGCTTCCTTTGAAGATAATCATAGGAAAGCCTTTCATGAGCTGTTGAGAGCGTTTCATGACGACTTTCAAGTTCCTCATACTTAACGTGAAGATTTTTTATGTCTTCAATTAAGGACTGAGATCGAGTCATTTCAGCGTCTAACAGATCATCGCTTTTGTCTAACGGTTTTTGAATGTGTTCCATGGTTTTCTATTGTTCAGTTGCAATTTTAGCGAGTGTTTTGTAGTTGGGTTTGGAACCATAATCAGAGTCATCGTCACTAGATGTTTGATAGTGAGTAGTGCGTGTGTTTACCTTGGCACCGCGTGCCATGAAGCAGTAGGTACGAGCGGAGTAGTCCTTGTCATTTGCATCGGTGTCGGTGATGGAGTCATTGTCTTCAGTATTGAAGATGGACTTGGCAACATATGATGTAGCCAGACTCGCAATGCCAGAATCGGACTCCTCCTCAGACTCCACCTCCGCCTCCTCAGAAGCGGACTCCTCCTCTGAATCCATTTCCTTGCCAACAAATGCACGTGCCTTGCCAGACGAGCTCTTCTTGTGTGATGAAGACTTGGAGGAAGACTTGGAAGAAGACTTTTAGTATTTCTTCTTCTTCTTGTCATCGGAGTCATACTCCTTGCTCTTCTTCTTCTTGTTGTTCTCATTGTCCCACTGCGAACACTCAGTGATGTAGTGGCCAGGTTTCTTCCACTTGTGGCATGATCTTTTCTTGTAGTCATGAGCAGAAGCTTCATCATTCCTTGAGCTTGATCGTGAAGACTTTCTGAAGCCTTTCTTCTTGGTGAATTTTTGGAACTTCTTCACAAGCATAGCGAGCTCCTTTCCAATGTCTTCAGGATCATCAGAACTCCTGTCAGATTCTTCTTCAGATGTGGAGACAGCTTTTGCCTTCAAGGCACGAGTTCACCCATAGTTGGGACCGTAGATGTCTCTTTTCTCAGAAAGCTGAAACTCGTGTGTGTTGAGCCTCTCAAGTATGTCAGACGGATCGAGTGTCTTGAAGTCCGGACGTTCTTGAATCATCAGGGTTAGGGTGTCAAATGAGCTGTTAAGTGATCTCAGGAGTGTCTTGACGACTTCATGCTTGGTGATCTCAGTGGCGTCGAGAGCTTGAAGCTGATTTGTGATGTCAGTGAGTCGATCAAACGTGAGCTAGACATTCTCATTGTCATTTATCTTGAAGCGGTTGAAGAGGTTGCGAAGGACACTGATTCTCTGATCTCTCTGGGTTGAGACACCTTCGTTAACCTTGGAGAGCCAGTCCCAGACTAGCTTAGATGTTTCCAAAGCACTCACGCGGCCATACTGTCCTTTGGTAAGATGACCACAGATGATATTCTTGGCAGTAGAGTCCAGTTGAACAAACTTCTTGACGTCAGCAGCAGTGACACCTTCTCCAGCCTTGGGAACGCCGTTCTTGACGACATACCATAGGTCAACATCAATGGCTTCAAGATGCATGCGCATCTTATTCTTCCAATAGGGATATTCAGTTCCATCAAAGACGGGGCACGCAGCGGAGACTTTAATTATCCCTGCAGTCGACATAGCTAAAACTCCAGGTGGTTAAACCGAATCACACAGAACAAGGGAGTACCTTGCTCTGATACCAATTGAAAGTGCGTTATATCGACTAGAGGGGGGTGAATAGGCAATTTTTATGGAAGTCTTCAAAACACGGAAGTTTCGAAGACAAACGATAGAAATAAACCTATTACCATGCAGCGGAAGGTAGACTACACTAGGCAAACCATAGTCAAGTATTCAATGAAGTGAAAGCACAATGACTAATAGCAGCTAGGTAGTGAGGATCAGGTAGGAAGATATTAAGAAGCCAATCAGAACAAGCAGTCACTCAGTGAAGACAAAAGATAGTGCAATCATACGATGACTTCACAAGGACCAACAATAAGTAAAGGGAAGGGAAGGATGAAACCAGTGACTCGTTGAAGACAATGATTTGTTGGACCAGTTCCAGTTGCTGTGACAACTGTACGTCTGGTTAGGGCGGCTAGGTATTTAAACCTGAGGACACACAGTCCCGGACACCCAGTCCTGAACACGCAGCTCAGGACACCCAGTCCTCACCGTATTCCCCTTGAGCTAAGGTCACACAGACCTCGCCCAATCACTCTGGTAAGTCTTCAAGGTAGACTCCCAAACCTTCACAGACTTTGTTCACCGGCAATCCACAATGACTCTTGGATGCTCAGAACGTGACACCTAACCGGCTGGAGGATTCACAGTCCTCAAGTGTAATAAGTCTTCAGATCACACAGACAAGAAGACTTAAGTGATGCCTAACACTCTTTGGCTCTGGGTGGTTAGGGCTTTATCCTCGCAAGGAATTCTCTCTCAAAGGCTTTGAGGTGGGTTGCTCTCAAACGACAAAAGCCGTACTCTAACTCTGAGCAGCCAACCATTTATGGTTGTAGGGGGTGGGCTATTTATAGCCACTAGGCAACCCGACCTGATTTGTCCGAAATGACACGTGTTCCAACAGTCAGATTTCAAACACACACGGCAACTTTACTTGGGCTACAAGCAAAGCTGACTTGTCCGACTCTGGACAAGATTCGCTCTCATAGTCTTCACTCGAAGACATAGGTTTTGGTTAAGCATCACTTCAGTCATTCTGACTGGTTCTCTTGGACCCCACTTAACAGTACGGTGGTTCCTATGACTCAATAAAGAAGAAAAAGAACTACGAAAGATCTGAGTCTTCGAGCTCCATAGGCTTCATGCGATGTCTTCTCTTGTCATAGTCTTCAATGAGAATATCTTCATATACCACCTTTGACATCAATGTCTTCATACATTTTTAGGGGTCATCTCTGGTAGGAAAACCGAATCAATGAGGGACTTCTACCTGTGTTATCCTGCAATTCTCACAAACACATTAGTCCCTCAACTAGGTTTGTCGTCAATACTCCAAAACCAACTAGGGGTGGCACTAGATGCACTTACACTAGTAGATCATGAAAAGAATTCTTTAGGTGCTGGTTATATTGTTGAATTCATTCATGATGCTACTGAAAATTATTATGAGAGAGGAACATATGCTTGTAGGAATTGCAATAATATCAAGTTTCCTCTCTATGTGCTTAAAATTTTGAAGTTATGCTTGTTTTACCTTCCTATGCAAGTTGATTATTGTTCCCATAAGTTGTTTGCTCACAAAATCCCTATGCATAGGAAGCATGTTAGACTTAAATGTGCTAGTCATATTCTTCATGATGCTCTCTTTATGTTACAATTCTTATCTTTTATGTGAGCATCATTGAAATCATCATGCCTAGCTAGGGGTGTTAAACGATAGCGCTTGTTGGGAGGCAACCCAACTTTATTTTTGTTCCTTGCTTTTTGCTCCTTTTAAGTAATAAATAATTCATCTAGCCTCTGTTTATATGTGGTTTTATGCTTTTAATTAGTGTTTGTGCCAAGTAGAACCTTTGGGAAGACTTGGGGAAAGTTTTGTTGATCATGCTGTAAAAAAACAGAAACGTTAGCGCTCACGAGAATTGCTTCCATTTTTATTTGGAGAGTGTTATTTAGTTAATTATTTTTGCATATGATTAATAGATAAATTCCTCAGGTCCAGAAATTTATTTGAGAATTTTATGAGTTCCAGAAGTATACGTTTTATTCAGATTACTACAGACTGTTCTGTTTTTGACAGATTCTGTTTTTCATGTGTTGTTTACTTATTTTGATGAATCTATGGCTAGTAAAATAGTTTATAAACCATAGAGAAGTTGGAATACAGTAGGTTTAACACCAATATAAATAAATAATGAGTTCATTACAGTACCTTGAAGTGGTGATTTATTTTCTTATACTAACGGAGCTTACGAGTTTTCTGTTAAGTTTTGTGTTGTGAAGTTTTCAAGTTTTGGGTAAGGATTCGATGGACTATGGAACAAGGAGTGGCAAGAGCCTAAGCCTGGGGATGCCCGAGGCACCCCAAGGTAATATTCAAGGATAGCCAAAAGCCTAAGCTTGGGGATGCCCCGGAAGGCATCCCCTCTTTCGTCTTCGTTCATCGGTAACTTTACTTGGAGCTATATTTTTATTTACCACATGATATGTGGTAAGCTTGGAGCGTCAATTTATTTTGTTAGGATTTGATTTCTGTTATTTAGAACAATGTTTTGAATCTTTTATTTCAATAGAAGTGGCATCGATAACCTTTTATGCCTACGTTACAAGTATACATGTTGCTGTTTGAAAACAGAAAGTTTACCGCTGTTGCAATAATTCCCTAGAAAAGTCAGAATGTGATAAAATGCTGAAACCTTTTGCATATTAAGATCTGATAAATTTAATACAGTGGGAATTTTATTTCATAATTTTTGGAGCTAGTTAAGTATGGATGTTGCAGCATTCTTTACAGACTATCCTGTTTAGGCAGATTGCTGTTTTGTTTGCATTGTTTGCATATGTTTGCTTCTTTAATGATTCTATTTGAGGATAGGACTATTAAATATTCAGAGGCATTTAGTATGCAATGTTGAATAATAATTTTAGTGATTTGCTACAGTAGAGTATGATAAGGTTTTGGCAATGGTTTATACTAACTTATCTCACGAGTCCTTGTTGAGTTTTGTGTGGATGAAGCTTTTGAGATTTAGGGAGACCGTGATATGAGAGGAATTAAGGAGACACAAAATCTCAAGCTTGGGGATGCCCAAGGCACCCCAAGATAATATTTCAAGAAGTCTCAAGCATCTAAGCTTGGGGATGCCCCGGTTGGCATCCCACCTTTCTTATTCAACAACTATCGGTTAGTTTCGGTTGATCCTAAGTTTTTGCTTCTTCACATGATGTTTGCCATTCTTAGAGTGTAATTTTATTTTGCTTTGCTTGCTGTTTGAATAAAATACCAACATCTGAAATTATTAAATGTTAGAGAGTCTTCACATAGTTGCATAATTATTCGACTACTCATTGATCTTCACTTATATCTTTCGGAGTAGTTTGTTGTTGCTCTAGTGCTTCACTTATATCCTTTTAGAGCATGGTGGTAGTTTTATTTTGAAGAAATAGATGAACTCTCATGCTTCACTTATATTATTTTGAGAGTCTTAATAGCATGGTAATTTGCTTAAAATCCTAATATGCTAGGTATTCAACAATAATAAAATTCTCTTATGAGTGTGTTGAATACTATGAGAAGTTTGATACTTGATAATTGTTTTGAGATATGGAGATGGTGATATTAGAGTCATGCTAGTTGAGTGCTTATGAATTTGAGAAATACTTGTGTTGAAGTTTGTGATTCCCGTAGCATGCACGTATGGTGAACCGTTATGTGATGAAGTCGGAGCATGATTTATTTATTGATTTTATTCCTTATGAGTGGCGGTCGGGGACGAGCGATGGTCTTTTCCTACCAATCTATCCCCCTAGGAGCATGCGTGTAGTACTTTGTTTCGATAACTAATAGATTTTTGCAATAAGTATATGAGTTCTTTATGACTAATGTTGAGTCCATGGATTATACGCACTCTCACCCTTCCACCATTGCTAGCCTCTCTAGTACCGCGCAACTTTCACCGGTACCATAAACCCACCATATACCTTCCTCAAAACAGCCACCATACCTACCTATTATGGCATTTCCATAGCCATTCCGAGATATATTTCCATGCAACTTTCCACCGTTCCGTTGACACACTCCATCATTGTCATATTGCTTTGCATGATCATGTAGTCGACATCGTATTTGTGGCAAAGCCACCGTTCATAATTCTTTCATACATGTCACTCATGCATCATTGCACATCCCGGTACACCGCCGGAGGCATTCATATAGAGTCATACTTTGTTCTAGTATTGAGTTGTAATCATTGAGTTGTAAATAAATAGAAGTGTGATGATCATCATTCAATAGAGCATTGTCCCAAAAAAAGAGAAAGGCCATAAAAAAGGCCAAATAAAAAAGAAGAGAAAGGCCATAAAAAAGAAAGGCCAAATAAAAAAATAATAAGGGGCAATGCTACTATCCTTCTACCACACTTGTGCTTCAAAGTAGCACCATGATCTTTATGATAGAGAGTCTCCTATGTTGTCACTTTCATATACTAGTGGGAATTTTTCATTATAGAACTTGGCCTGTATATTCCAACAATGGGCCTCCTCAAGTGCCCTAAGTCTTCGTGAGCAAGCAAGTTGGATGCACACCCACTAGTTTCTTTTGTTGAGCTTTCATACATTTATAGCTCTAGTGCATCTATTGCATGGCAATCCCTACTCACTCACATTGATATCTACTGATGGGCATCTCCATAGCCCATTGATATGCCTAGTTGATGTGAGACTATCTTCTCCTTTTTGTCTTCTCCACAACCACCATTCTATTCCACCTATAGTGCTATGTCCATGGCTCACGCTCATATATTGCGTGAAGGTTGAAAAAGTTTGAGAACATCAAAAGTATGAAACAATTGCTTGGCTTGTCATCGGGGTTGTGCATGATTTAAATATTTTGTGTGGTGAAGATGGAGCATAGCCAGACTATATGATTTTGCAGGGATAACTTTCTTTGGCCATGTTATTTTGAGAAGACATGATTGCTTAGTTAGTATGCTTGAAGTATTATTGTTTTTATGTCAATATTAAACTTTTGTCTTGAATCTTATGGATCTGAATATTCATACCACAATTAAGAAGAATTACATTGAAATTATGCCAAGTAGCACTCTGCATCAAAAATTCTTTTTTATCATTTACCTACTCGAGGACGAGCGGGAATTAAGCTTGGGGATGCTTGATACGTCTCCAACGTATCTATAATTTTTTATTGCTCCATGCTATATTATTTACTGTTTTGGGCAATATTGGGATTTATTATCCACTTTTATGTTACTTTTGGGACTAACCTATTAACCAGAGGCCCAGCCCAGATTTGCTGTTTTATGCCTATTTCAGTGTTTCGAAGAAAAGGAATATCAAACGGAGTCGAAACGGAACGAAATCAACTAGAGAAGTTATTTTTGGAACGAAAGCCACCAGATAGACTTGGACTCCACGTCAGGAGATACGGGAGGTGCTCACGAGGGTGGGGGGCGCGCCCCCTGCCTCGTGGAGCCCCCGTGGCTCCTCCGACGTACTTCCCGCACCCATATATACCTATGTAACCTAAAACTTCTAGAACAGACAATAGATCGGGAGTTCCGCTGCCAGAAGCCTCCGTAGCCACCGAAAGCCAATCTAGACCCGTTTTGGCACCCTGCCGGAGAGGGCAATCCCTCTCCGATGGCCATCTTCATCATCCGGTGCTCTCCATGACGAGGAGGGAGTAGTTCTCCCTCGGGGCTGAGGGTATGTACCAGTAGCTATGTGTTTGATCTCTCTCTCTCTCGTGTTCTTGAGGTGATACGATCTTGATGTATCGCGAGCTTTGCTATTATAGTTGGATCTTATGTTTCTCCTCCCCCACTTCTCTCTTCTAATGAATTGAATTTCCCCTTTGAAGTTATATTATCGGATTGAGTCTTTAAAGATTTGAGAACACTTGATGTATGTCTTGCCGTGGAGATCTGTGGTGACAATGGGATATCACGTGATTCACTTGATGTATGTTTTGGTGATCAACTTGCGGGTTCCGCCCATGAACCTATGCATAGGGGTTGGCACACGTTTTCGTCGTGATTCTCCGGTAGAAACTTTCGGGCACTCTTTGAGGTCCTTTGTGTTGGTTGACTAGATGAATCTGAGATTGTGTCACGCATATCGTATAATCATACCCACGGATACTTGAGGTGACATTGGAGTATCCAGGTGACATTAGGGTTTTGGTTGATTTGTGTCTTAAGGTGTTATTCTAGTACGAACTCTAGGGCTGTTTGTGACACTTATAGGAATAGCCCAACGGATTGATTGGAAAGAATAACTTTGAGGTGGTTTCGTACCCTACCATAATCTCTTCGTTCGTTCTCCGCTATTAGTGACTTTGGAGTGACTATTTGTTGCATGTTGAGGGATAGTTTTATGATCCAATAATGTTAGTATTGTTGAGAGGACTTACACTAGTGAAAGTATGAACCCTAGGCCTTGTTTCCTAGCATTGCAATACCGTTTATGCTCACTTTTACCATTAGTTACCTTGCTGTTTTTATAATTTCAGATTACAAAAGCCTTTATTTACCATCCATATTGCACTTGTGTCACCATCTCTTCGCCGAACTAGTGCACCTATACAATTTACCATTGTATTGGGTGCGTTGGGGACACAAGAGACTCTTTGTTACTTGGTTGCAGGGTTGCCGAGAGAGACCATCTTCATCCTACGCCTCCTATGGATTGATAAACCTTAGGTCATCCACTTGAGGGAAATTTGCCACTGTCCTACAAACCTCTGCACTTGGAGGCCCAACAACGTCTAGAAGAAGAAGGTTGTGTAGTAGACATCACTTACCTAACTCTTCTAATTTTCCTGGAGTTATTCTCAAATTCATTTCTAAGTTTGACGTAAGAATGATTTGTCATCAGTCAAATGTCTTTCTCCAAACATCTTTCAAATTCTTTGATCGTTGGTTCAACCTTTCTAATTTTCATTCCGGAGTGCCTCAACAATTCATGGTGGTGTTTCTCATCGTCATTCTCAACATTTGAAGACCGAAGAAGAGTTTTTCCTCCAAATCGTATCCATTCTCTCAGAGATGTGTGGTTGAAGCTTCATGCCATCCTCTCATAATTGTTTTCGATTGTGAGAATTTTTTTCACCCATCCGGAGTAATTCAGGAGTCTTTTCAGTTTGATTCTCCGAAGATCATCATTTTGGGTTTATTCGTTCTCAGCTTTCAGCTCTCATTCTCCAAATCTTACCAGTGCTTCATTCGGGTATTCTCTAATCAGCTCGTCATCTCTTCGTTCTCTTGTATCAAATTCCCTCAAGTATCATCTTTCATTTTCCAATTCTTCCCGATTAATTGTGCCTTTGCTACTTTCATTTTCAATCCTTCCGGTGGTTCGTCGAAGACCTTCTCAAGTTTGCGCTATATCTATCTTAATCCTTTCCAATGAGAATGAGTAGTATGCCAAATCCATTGTGTGTCATCAATTTAATTGATGAAGGATACGCATAATGTAATTCTTATTCTTGTTTCATCCAAGTGTTCAATTCCTTCTTCCGGAGTTTGTTCATGAGGAAGAAATTCTCGGTTCAAGTGCTTCATATTTTTTCCCGGAGTTCCAAGCTCTCTCAGTTATATTGTCGCAAAGCTCCAGCTAAATCATTGCAAGGTTTCACCTTGTGTTTTTAACTTCTCTTTCCTTTCATTTGATAATTCTTTTATTACTGGAGTTCTTCATGGAGGCTCAACATGGTGGCTCATCAAGGATTTCTTTCATGCTTCATTCGTTCTTTAAGATTTCTATTGAAGTTATGATCTGCCAAGCTATACTCTCAAATAAACATGGTGTTCAACACATGTCTTGTTTTGAGGAGTTCAAGCATTCTTCATCTTGCATTCCGAAATGCAATTCGTTCTACTTTATCTTTCGAGGTGGTGTTATGTCACTCTTGACAATTTCCCTTCGTGTGTCATGATTCAACAGTTGTCAAGAATGAGATAGTTAAACCCATCAATGTATTCGAGCATGTGCTCTTCTCAACCAATCAATCTCCTCATTGGAGTTATCTTGGGTTATATTTCACCTAAAGCTTTCCCTAAGGATTGTTGCTATTTATGGTGCTTATAAATGACCCAAGTTCTTCATTCATCCTTCCGGTGAAATAAGTTTCTCATCTCCTTGTTGATATCAATCAATCATTGTTTTCGTTAGTGGCAGAATTTCACCCCAAGTTTTGGGATGTTTTCCATAAGCCCACTAGAAGTTTATTCGTTTTGTCGTTGGTTTTTTCAACAACTCTGTTTTAACCTTGTTGGAAGAGTGCTTCCAAGATCATTTGTGGCAGAAGTTGGCTTTTTCTTCTCCATTCTTATTCCAATGATCGATCTTATATTCTTTCTCCCGGAGGCTTTGTGATGTTGCTCTCTTCACTCATCATCTTGAATTGTGAGGACCGTGTTCTTTTCGTGCTTACCCATTTAATCGGAGTGTTGTGTCCTCTGCTCAAGTTCTTTTTATCTTATCAAGTTTTGCCTCCCTTCTCAACCGGAGTGCTGTCTAAAATCTTTCTTACCCCTTGTGCCAATTTTTCAATAGTTCCGGAGGCAGTGTGTTGTTGATTTCATCAAGTATCCTCTCATCTTGTCAAGTTCATGTTCAATTCCTTCCATTTACAGTCGGAGTGCTGTACAAATTATAGCATTCTTATTCCTTCTCTATCTTGTTTTAACCAAAGTGTTGCTCGAATTTGTTCTTCCTTGTTCCTTGTTTAACTCATTTCAACCAGAGTGGTTTCAATTCCTTCTTGTCCATCGTACTCATCCTTCATAGCTTTGCAATATCTAAGGTTCACATGGTGTTCCTTGTTTCTATTTTCTACCGCAGTGCTCTCAATTGTGTTCAACTCCGTTGTGTTCTTTCTTTCAACTTTTCAACCTCTCAAGGTTCGTGGTTTCACTCATTTGTCGAAGAAGAAACTTAGTTGTACCTCTTCTCCTTCCTCTTTCGCTTCTCTCCGGTGCCATCCTAGATCTCGGGACGAGATCCTCTCGTAGTGGTGGACTGTTGTGACGCCCCAAGACCGGAGCTTCAGTTGCCTTCCTTGTTTTCCGAGTTTCGTCATGTGATTTGTTTTGCTTGTTGCATTCCTCTTTGCATATTTTGCAGTCCATCATGTCATCTTGCCATCATTTTCTCAAAGCTAACTAAAACTCACCTAAATAAATTGCATAGATCGTTGGTCTATTTAAACCGAGGGAATTCACATGGTGACCCTCTTTATAACATATCCTCCCAATATTAGGGGGCTATATTAAATATTCCTTTATTTTGGAATTCACCATAACACACTTGCAAAAATCCCAATGCCTTTGTTGTCACAACTCTTGGCCTCTAACTTTGCCGTATATCCTTTCTTTATTTTCCGGAGCTCCACCTAAATTCTCAACATTTTTGGACACTTCTAAAACCAAGTCCTAGTTCAAACCCATTTGAATTAAATTCAAATGAGTTTGAATTTTACATCTTTCAATCTTCGCCTTTTCTATTTTCTCGGAACAAGCATATTTTTGTGTGTTCGGGAAAATTATCCCCATGCCCAAAATCTTTTCCTAACCCTCTCTTTCGTTTCCTCTCTTTATTTTCTATTCTGCTAAAGAAATATGAGGGAGAGAGAGAAGCCCGACTGGCCACTTGGGCCTCAGCGCCAGGCCGGCCTGCTTCCCCACTATCCCACCTAGGCCTAGATCCCCCGTCTAACCCTAGGCCCCCGACGCTCTCCTGTCGTTCTCTCCCACAGCGCCGCCAGCCTCCCTCGTCCTCCTCCCGATCGCACTGCCAGGGGAAAGCCAAGCGCTCGATCTCCTGCTCTCCCTCTACGCCCGACCTCCTCCTCCGTCAGCCCCGCGCCCGGGTCTCCTCCTCCACGTTCGTCCTTCTCACTGGGAGCCCCGCTGGATCCCCCTCGCCCTCGCCGTTTGGTACCGGTGCCACCCTGCTGCTTCGTCCCTGCGCCACCCGGTGACCCCGCCGCCGCTCCGACCGGCACGTCCAGGCCACCGAGTTCGCCTCCGCCTCTCCCCTGTTCCTTCCGTGATGCCTGCCGCCCGCCCAAGCTCCACCACCGGTCGCCTCATCGTCCAGGTTCCGCTGCCCCGCGCCGTTCCCGGTGGATCCGCCTCACATTCGTCGCAGGAGCTCCGCGTTGGCCTCTCCTTCCCCGCGACCAGCACCCTTGAACTCCGCTGGCAAGCCACTGCCACAGTCGTCGGGCGCCCGATTCTCCCCTTTCATCGGTGTCTTGTTGCACTACCTTGGCTGTGGCATGCCACTGGCAGTTTTGAAGTTGCCAAGACCATCGTGTTGCACGTCAACATGAGCACGACCACGGACGGCTACCTCCATATGGATTTTGTCAAGTTCCGCTTCAACAAGTGTACCCCTATGTGTTGGATTCGCCAAGTACCACACCGGAACGCCAAGTACATGGATATGCCAAGTTCCCCTCTGAACATGTACGAATATGCCCGGTGATGTGACAAGTACCCGATAACGTGTACAACTACTCTGTCAAGACCGGACCGACAAGCACCCCGACATCGTGTGTACCACTACCGTCACCCCGAAGATGTTGGAGTCATCAAGTACCTCTCTGAACGAACGTGAACCACTACTTCCGCTACTATCGAACCCAATCCGCTCCGAAAATGGACGCTTCCAAGGTATAACCGCCGAGACGACCACCCATGAACGAATGCTTGTGATGTGTTGTATGAGATGCATGTTTGGATGTTGTATCCTCCCGTGAACGTTAGTTGTTTCCCTCGCTTGGCACCATCGTCGACCCGTGGGAACCCGGTAACCGGGATCACCCCACCATCTTTTGCACACTCCCGCCACACTTCCTTCGCGCCGGTATCTCCATGAGCTATCGGAACCGATATGTTGCCATGACATCATTTTCGGATTCATTGTCGTGGCACCCCTTTCGTTTCCGCCATGATGACAAATGCTTCATAACATGCTCTTATCAACATTTTCATAAAACTTGCATAAAACTTGCACGTCATACGCATCATGGTAACAACTTTTAAAATGTTCAAATTGTTGTTGCATTAAATTGCTAATGCACATGAGGATTTACCGGAATTGTTGTTTGATGTTTTCGGCCTCATTTAAAATGCCTAGTTGTGTATTTTACTCATGTTTCACCTCTTGCCATGTTAACCAGCGTTTAATTTTGTTGAGAACCTAAACGAGAGAGAACTAAATATTTGATGTGGAGTTTTACCAATATGCATCCCGATGCATATTGAGCTCCATTTAACTTGTAGTGTTGTTTGTGCACTTTGCCATGCCATGCATAATTAAACCGGACATGCATCATACTTGATTGTGCATCATGCCATGTTTGTGTGATGGTTGTCTACTTTGCTGCTTGCTTCTTTCCGGTTTGCTTCTCTCGTTAGCTTCGGTTTCGTTCCGAAGTTGTGAAGATCCGTTCGACTACGTTCATTTGTCTTCTTCATGGACGCGTTCTTCTTCCTTGCGGGATCTCAGGCAAGATGACCATACCCTCGAAATCACTTCTATCTTTGCTTGCTAGTTGTTCATTCTATCGCTATGTCGCTCTACCTACCACTTGATATATCATGCCTCCCATATTGCCATGTCAAGCCTCTAACCCACCTTCCTAGCAAACCGTTGTTTGGCTATGTTACCGTTTTTGCTCATCCCCTCTTATAGCGTTGCTAGTTGAAGGTGAAGCTGAAGTTTGTTCCATGTTGGAACATGGACATGTTGGGATATCACAATATATCTTATTTAATTAATGCATCTATGTACTTGGTAAAGGGTGGAAGGCTTGGCCTTATGCCCGGTGTTTTGTTCCACTCTTGCCGCCCTTTCCGTCATACCGGTGTTATGTTCCTTGATTTTGCGTTCCTTACGCGGTTGGGTGTTATGGGAACCCCTTGACAGTTTGCTTTGAATAAAACTCCTCCAGCAAGGCCCAACCTTGGTTTTACATTTTCCTAACAACCTATAACCTTCCCTTGGGTTTTCGCGAGACCGAGGGTCATATTTCTTTTAAATCCCCCGGGCCAGTGCTCCTCTTAGTGTTGGTCCGAACCGAGTAGACTGCGGGGCCACCTCGGGGAAACTTGAGGGTTGGTTTTACTCGTAGGATGTCTCATCCGGTGTTGCCCTGAGAACAAGATACGAGCGACTCCTATCGGGATTTGTCGGCACATCGGGCGGCTTTGCTGGTCTTGTTTTACCATTGTGAAATGTCTTGTAACTGGGATTCTGAGACTGATCGGGTCTTCCCGGGAGAAGGAATATCCTTCGTTGACCGTGAGAGCTTGTGATGGGCTAAGTTGGGACACCCCTGCAGGGTATAAACTTTCGAGAGCCGTGCCCGCGGTTATGTGGCAGATGGGAATTTTTTAATATACGGTTGTAGAGAACTTGACACTTAATTTAATTAAAATACATCAACCGCATGTGTAGCCGTGATGGTCTCTTTTCGGCGGAGTCCGGGAAATGAACACAGTTCTTGTGTTATGCTTGAACGTAAGTAGTTTCAGGATCACTTCTTGATCACTTCTAGCTTCTCGATCGTTGCGTTGCTTCTCTTCTCGCTCTTATTTGCGTATGTTAGCCACCATATATGCTTAGTGCTTGATGCAGATCCACCTCACTACCTTCTCCCACCCATAAGCTTAAATAGTCTTGATCTCGCGGGTGTGAGATTGCTGAGTCCTCGTGACTCACAGATACTTCCAAACAGTTGCAGGTGCCATTGATACCAGTGCAAGTGACGCAACCGAGCTCAAGTGGGAGCTCGATGAAGATCTTGGTCGTTGTTATGTGTCTTTTCCGGATGATCAGTAGTGGAGCCCAGTTGGGACGATCGGGGATCTAGCATTTGGGGTTGTCTTCTTTTATTTTGGTTCCGTAGTCAGACCTTGATTATACTCTGGATGGTGTATGTTAACTTGTATTTGTGTGAAGTGGCGATTGTAAGCCAACTCTTTATCCCTTTCTTATTCAGTACATGGGATTGTGTGAAGATTACCCCTATTGCGACAAACCTACCATGCGTCTATGCCTCTAAGTCGTGCCCCGACACGTGGGAGATATTGCCGCATTGTGGGTGTGATAGTAAACATGTCCCATTCTTCGATGGTCTAGGGGTCCTTGGCCCGACCCATAAGTAGCAGCCGACGTCCTGAGTACCCCCTAGTACAGGATACTGCTAGATGGTATGCCACAGCGTAATGTTCATTCGGCATATCGTCACATAGGCTAACGTTGTGGTTGGAGCACATCCGGCCACATCGTTGCTTTGCTTCATGGTTGCAATTGGTCTTCAAGTGATAGGAAGCGAAGCGACTTATGAATGCACATGCGGCGGGAAGAGCCTTGCTGATCGTCACATCCTATAACATTGCAGGTGTGACGTCCACTCGTTGCGTACGCTTGTGACCGGCGGGTTGTACCGTCCTGTTCACGCCATCCACAGTCATTACTTTATGCACACACTAGGGTGCGGTGAGTGGTCTTGAGTGGCTGGATGCGGAGAAGGGACAAGTCTAGGATCTTAACCAGCTACCCTAGAAAAGGATGAGTGAGAAATGGCACAACATGACAATAGTCATTGGCATCCTATTTTGTGGATGATTTTGAAAAAGGACTTCTATAAATTGTTCATCCACCCTTTTGGTTGCATTTCTTGATAATGCCATTTGGGGATAATTCATAAAACAAATCCAGTGCACAGCCGCCATAGCTTACCTATTTCTTGGCTAAATTTGCTCTTTGCGCAAATGACGCGACAGATGATCTAATATAGTGAAACATGGTACCATTGTGTGCATGTGATAACGTGTAACGTGGCGTTGCACATGAAGTTTGTCATAAAAAAATAACTATTGGGCCAACTCCATCGCGCGACCCCATTCTGTCCGGGTATGTCCGTTTGGGGTAAAATGGACATACCAGACGACCCAGCGTGCGACCCTATCCTAAAAAAATGTTCGCTTTTTGTCCGCTTTGCCCCATCTTGGGACCAAAGTTGGGCTGGTTTTGCGTTTGAAACGGACACAAGTGGATGCTCTTTGCGTCGTCCTTGTCCGGGTCGTGTCCTTTTGCATGTGACCCTGGTCCACCTGTCATTGGCCCACACACGCCCACCCACCCCTCTCTCTCCTTTTCTTTCCCTGGCCCACCACACACACACCACGGCAGAACAGCCGGGCACAGAGGAGCGTGTGGCGCGGTGGCAGTCCCGCCAGCCGGCCTCGCCTCACCGTCGTTGAGGCCCCGCTGCTGCGGCCGGCGAGCAGGCACAGACGGGGGTGTGGGGTGCGCGGGCAACTGCGAGCGGGCGCGGTGGCAGAAGGCACGCGGGGACGAAGACGCGGAAGCGAGCGCGCGCGGCCGCAGGCGAGCGCGAGTGGCGGCGGCGGACTACAGCGCGGCGGCAGGGCGCGGGCGCGCGTGGCTGCAGGCGAACGCGAGTGGCGGCGGTAGACTGCAACGCGGCAGCAGGGCGCGACGGGCAGCTCAAGGCGTAGCACGCGTGGGCACGGCACATCGGAAGGCGCGGGCGCGGCGAGCGGGCGTGGCGTGGTCGCGGGGGGGGGGGGGGGGGGGGGACACGCACATCACGAGGTAGGGCGAGCGAGCGGACGTGGCAAGGTCACAGCGACGAGTGGGGCGCGGCGGCCAAGCAAGGCGCCGCGACGAGAGCATGTGGTGTGTGCGAGTGCGGCCGACACGGATCTGACAGGTGAGCGTGCGTGCCTGCGGGCTAGCTAGCAAGCTTCAGGCATGCAAGCATGCGTGCATGCCGGCGGGCTTGCTCGCTAGCTAGCCGCTGCGGCCGTGTGCGCGTTCCGCGTGCGGGCTAGCTAGCTATCTGCTGTCGCCGTGTGCGCGTGCGGGCTCCTACGGGCGGCGAGCAGTGAGCGCGGCGGGCGGCACGGCAAGCGGCGGCCGGTCAAGCGGCGACGGGCGTGAGATGGGGCGAGAGCATGGAGAGCAGCGGGCGGTCGAGCTATGACGCGCGTGTGGTGTGTC
Organism: Triticum urartu; assembly: GCF_056163025.1. Classification (NCBI taxonomy): domain Eukaryota; kingdom Viridiplantae; phylum Streptophyta; class Magnoliopsida; order Poales; family Poaceae; genus Triticum; species Triticum urartu. The sequence goes on along the minus strand of NC_141876.1, from coordinate 353,844,142 downwards.
ACTGGTGGGCGAGCACGGCGCGCGGGCGGTCCGCTGTCGGCCTGGCGAGCGGCCCTTCATGTGTTTGAAGAAATGACCGAGCCAGACAATATTTGAGATGAGTTTGTTGTGTTACATGCTGGGTCGACGCAAATCCAAATTCGGACGGGCACGATCTCATTGGCACCCTCAAACGAACAAAATTCGAATAAAACAGACGTCCATTTAGAATTGTGCAGTGGGGTTGGCCTTAACCATAGATGTTTCTTTAGTAGCAAACACTAGAAATCAAAAGAGAAATCATGTTTGTCTATACGGGAGATCAACCATGAACGAAACAAAAAAAAGCAACGAAGGGTAAAGAAACATCAAAAGACTCAAAAATCCAACTAGGTGCCCCGGCTCATCTGCTCCCTCTCAGAAAAAAAAATCAAAACAAATACTAGAAATTTTTTTAAAAAACCATTTTTATGTGTGGTAGATAATTTTATGCGTGAAGTCCACTCCAAATTTCAACTCATTTGAACATCTGAGCAGCTCTCGGCAAAAATGACAAATATGACCAAAACCGTGTGTGAACAGTAAACTTTTTTACAGACCTTGATTTTGTCTTTTTTCTCAAGAGCTGCTTAGATGTCCAAATGAGTTGACATTTGAACCAGACCTCACGCATCAAATTATCTACCACATATATTTTTGCATTTTTTGAAATTCTTTAGTGTTTGTTTTGATTTTTTTAGCGCGGATGCAAATTAGGCCGGAAGCAAAAACTCCGCGTCCCAAAAGACTGGCCATGTTTTATACTCCTCCTATAAATCCTCCCTCATTTCCCTTCATGAAAGTCCCTTCTTTATCACCCTCACATGGATCACAGGTACAGGCCAAAGCCAGTGCTGTCAAAGGTGTGTGTGTGGGAAGGCGGCAAATTTGACAATTTTGACATGTGGACGCAATCAATTCAAGAAATGAACTACCCCTAAAACTATTTTACTCGGCTGATCTTTTTGAGTGGCGCTCGACACGCAGGTACCCCACCCCATGGTGTAGTGCCTAGCTCTAGGGCGTTAGCCCTTAGGTGCTGCACTGTCTGTTACTAGTTGGCTGGTTGGCCCCTCTCCCCCCTCCCACCACACACACCCCAACTCCCAAAGCATCCCCACCCGAGATTTGCCCCCTCTCTCCCCTCTCTCCCCCTCTCAAATCCTTCCCCAAATTTTCCAAATTTGAAGATTTTGTCCGTGGATTTTGAACTCAAACCTTCCCTCAAGGTAATCTTCTCCGATCCCCTTATTTTGATCCAAGTAATGTTAACAAGTTGCTAGTTTGGGGAAACCTAGTTTTGTATGGATCTAGAGATTTGCATGGAGATGTGAGATGTTTGTTTGCCAATTTCCTATGATTAGGCTTGTTAGTATGTTAGGGTTATTCTTATAGGTGTTCTTATGTTGGTTCTAGGGCTAGGCTTATTAGTATGTTAGGGTTAAGGTTATGGGTGTTGTTATGTTGGGGCAAGGGTTAGGATTAGGGTTAGGGTTGTTGTTTCATATATATGTTAGGGTCTGTATTCCATGTTAATCCTTGGATTAGTACTCATGGAAGAATGTTATGTTGTGTTGTTTGAATGCTTATAGGGATGGGAAGAACATGTGTGTTTGTTAATCATGGGGACAAAGACGCCTTCTTGAAAGGTAATATTGAACCGGACCCGGATGAGCTTGACATGGTGTTTGATAATAGTCCTAGCTATGCGGAGCTCTTGCAACAAGTGAGGAAAAATTTGAATTGCATGGACCCTAGTGATATCGTTGAGTTTGAGGGAAGGCATAATGTTGGTTTTGGAATGCACATCCGTTGGAAGACAATGCGTGTCAACTCGGAGCAACGTTGGGTTGCATACAAGGAGACAGTGGCCGAATCACTAGACAAGGCCCTTGAGTTATTTGCAACGAAGAAGGTTGATTCAAGTTTGCATTTGGACTTGAACCAGAACCCCTCCCCTTTGGTTGCTAGTAGCCTCCCACCCTTGAACCGAGATGAAATTGTTGAACCTCTTTTGACCCAACAAGTGAGGCTAACACTGAGCCTGTTTCCAAACAACTAAAATGAAGCTTTGCAAGAGGAGAATGATGAGTATGCGGACGATGACAATGAAGTTGATATCCATGAAAACAATGTGAGTGATCTAGACAAATATCATTTGCAAGAGACAATGGACCATTCCACCCCTTATTCCCGTGGCTATGCATCGGATTTGGATGAAGAAGGTCTCGATGAACAAGTTGATGAGGAGGGGTTCACGGTGAAGGAGGCCGAAGCTTTCGAGAAGGTATTCGGGCGGGATCATCGGACTACATTGTTCAAGGATGTTAGTCTCGCGGATGAAGCCATGGTAGATGGTGGCCAATGTATATCTCTTGGGGTTAGGCCAAGATCTCACCGTGATTTGGAAGACGACAAGAATGGGATTGCTAAAGGGTCTAAGTTCGAAACCTTTTTGGAATTGAAGATGTGTCTCGAAAACTACTTGGTTACGCATTATCGTCCACACAAGGTGGTGAACTCGAACGCCAATGTGCCCTACACGGTTGCATGTGCATGTGAAGATGAGGAATGTACGTGGATTGTACGTGCAAGACCATGGAAAGGAGGTCCCACTTGGCACGTAATGAGTTGTGTGCCAACTCACATGTGCCAAGGCAAAAGGGTGGATGGCAAGGTTGTGTCCCAAGACCACAGACAACTCACGTCCAAGATCATCGCTTATAGGCTCTCCAACTCAATATCCACACTTCCAACAATGAGCATCCAATATGTCATTGACCTTGTGAAAGCCATCTTTCATTACAAGGTGAAATACGGCAAGGCATGGAAGGCGAAGCAAGCCGCATTTAAGATGTTGTATGGTAGTTGGGAGGAAGCATACATCTGAATCCCTAGGCTGTTGTTATCCATGGCCGCCAAAAAGCCGGGCATGGTTCATGTGGTCAAGCCTCATGGGGAAAAACAACGGTTCATGATGGAAGAAAAATCTGAGTATTTGGCTGTGCATTCTAGGCGTTCGAGCAATGCGTGGGGGCTTTCGAACACAGTAGGCCGTTCATCGCCATTGATGGCACGTTCTTGACCGGACAATACAAGGGCACCTTGTTGGCAGTGCTCACGAAGCTGGGCTTGCTTTCCGACCTTAGCTTGCTCCACACTAAGCGTGAACTGTATGATATACTTCCTGTGATGCCTGTCCCAATCCTTGACCTTCCGCTGCTTTATCCTATCCAACCTGCAAGTTAGAAACAGAAAATTAGCACCATCGAAACCGCTGAGAAGCTGCTAAGTGCTCAAGGTTAATTATATCTTACAAGTGTAGCAACTTGTCCGTGACCTCCCACTCCGGTGGGTGTGGCTGGAACAAACCAAACTGGCGGTACACCCAATGTGGAAGGTGAAGCTCAACCCCCAGTTGCATATGAGTAGGCACCACATATGCCAAAGATCCCTATCCCTAGTGCACATCGGATTCAGCACGAACTCTCTAGGGTTACCAAAACTATGCCCTCTTCCATATGGCTCCCATTCCACCTGCAACACAGCATAGAATGAAAAATTGATTTCGAGTTACGATAGAAGCATGAGAATCACTTATACAATGTCGAGTTACATGCTCAGCCGCAATCATGTCCACCTCGCTTGTGTACAACTTGTACATGACAGAGGGATCATCCGTCGTCTCATTTATCACATCCCACTTGTAAGCCCAACTGAGCAGCCGTAGTGGGTTGTCATTGTCGTCCCAATCCTCGTACTTCACGGTCTTCGGTCGTCCAACCGGCAATCGCTCCCAGCTCCATACAGAAAGTGCGAGCATACAACCACCAATACCTCCAGATTTCCTACAACACTACAACAGGACCCCACCTATAGCAACGCATTTTTTCGTATCTAAAAGTCCATATATGCGTTGCTAGGGTCTTTACCTACGGTTTGGGATGTGTTGCCTTATCCTGTGTTGCTAGCGCATAATGCAAGGTTATACTTCCGTTTGTAAAAGGATTCGTTCCAAGAATGCAACACATAAAACCGACTTTTACAACACTCATATACGTTGGTGGTCAATGTACAAGAATTAAAATCTAATTGCTTAGCAACAAAGAATTTGCAACGCTTCGGGTGTTTTACATATTAAATGCAAATAATATTTTTTATATTGCCAGCAATTAAATTAATGCTCCACATAGTCAAAAGACAAAATATAGTCACGAGAGGAAGAAATTATATATTGAGAAAAATCGTAGGATTACAATAGTTGATATTACAAGAGGAATAACATCCAAATGTGATGCATAATCTAAATATTCTCTTGACAGCAAAAGTTATACTGACATTATCTATCAACACCCCTATAACTTAACTAAAACTTAACCGAGGAACATCATCCAACAGGAACAACATCCCTATAACTTAACTAAAACTTAAAACAGCCGTCATAACTAAAACCGAAAACAGACGTCGTCGTCATCATCGTGAGCAGGAACATCATCTTCACCATCATGAGCCAGAACATCACCATCATCATCGTGAATTGTAACATCATCATTTAATTGCAGTATACTTGCCACGCACCCATATAATCGTCCATATATCTTTTGAATCTAAAAAGAAAATAACAAAATGAACTGTTAATACACAATGCATAGACATGATGCAAATAGTGATGGGTTGCACAACAAACAAAAAACATTACTTCTTACAAAGTGTCATTACTTCCGAAACATTAGTTGCCCGGCTAGATTGCGACTATTACAAAGAAAAGTTTTGACCTGAAAGTATTCCCTTCCAACTCAATATACTACTTCAAGTCACATAATAAACATAAAAAGACTCAGAGAAAAATAAATAGATGTGCTTGTGGCCTATAAGCAAGCCACTAATAACATAGTACCTACTTACTTGACGGGTTAAAAGCACAATAGACACTGCTCATATGGAACAGTGCAAGCGACATAATTGGAAATTCAGCAATTTACGAACTGTGACAGCAAGAGTTCATGAGGGTAATCCAACAATTTTTATTAATCAAAGTGGTGAGAGCTCAGTGATCAGATTAGCAATGTACGAATCAAAAGGGCAAGAGCATCTAAGAAGAACATTACTTGCATTTCCGTCTTCACAAACAGTTAAGATATGGAGATCATAACAGTTACTAGAACCATGACTACGAACATTGCCGTCTCTTGGACAAATATAGTCGCAGCTCCAGCCGTCCATGGTGTTGGCCTCCATCTCGATAGTGCTAGAACGGATGAGTGCAGCGCCTCACATTAAATTACACACAACAATAGGTACATCATTGGCAAGGTAGGAGTACATACATAGTTAAAAAAGAGCCGAAAAGGAGGCTGAAAAATGGTTAGAGCTAACCTAAGCAATAAAGGAATAAATAAATAATCACCACAATGGAAATAATCTTAGTTCAAGGTAAAACACAGTGATGTACTATGAATGTAGAGACTGGCACATTATATTGGAAACCATCCAATGGCATTGAGTATTTCTTTCTTTGGAAACCTGCGCATAAACAAACAGTGAGCCTCTACTTAACGAATGACAAACAAGATGATTAACAGTGAGCCGTTGTCGTTGTATATGTACGCGTGCTTGCTACAAGCTTTAGTATATGCATGTTTGCACGTGAACATGCATAAATCTCAGGTGTAGGTTGCATCTAAGTGGGGTATTGGGATTCAGCTTTATTTTCACTATGATGTACATCGGCAGTAGATAAGTACCTTTTTAGATTAGTAGATAAGTACTTGATATAGATGAATCCTCTGCATTGACTTGACCCAAGTCCATATATAATAACTACATGCTATGAGAGTACAATCACATAACAACATGACAAGGAAAATCTATACAGTAACAGGGAATATCCGGTGTATATGGGGTGAGTTTTTTAGATTAGTAGATAGCTTTTCACACCGAAGGAAGAGAAGGACGTGTGTATGGAAATACAATTGGAAAATAACAGTCAGTGGCGGAGCTACACAGAAAAACCTGGGCGGGCCAAATTCAAAGAAACACAAATATTTCAACTCAAGCGATGAATGAAGAGCTACTGCTGATAAATCTTTCTCAACTTTTGTAACATCCCAAATTTTCAATTTGGAATGTTATGCATTAGATCATCATGCATATCATATTTTCTTGCATTTTGGTCGATCCTAGAAATTTCACGCAACTCAAGGACCTTCGGAGAGAGTTGGAGATTTCGTTATTTTCATATTTGAGAGTTTTCTCAAATTTGAAAAGAGGATCATTTGATTTATTTATTTCATCTTCAATTATTTTTCCGATATTAAAAAAATATAAGAGAGGGAATAATATGACTTTCCCAAATTTAGGAAAAATGAAAGTTTAATGAATAAGTCAAATTTTGGTTTTGCCGGAGTTTATTTGCATTTCATTTGGATAGGGAAAAATGCGCGTTTTCGAAAATTGCATTTTAGGTCCGGAGTAAAGTTCATTTTGTTCGACTCATTTTTAGGAGTCGGGGAAAATTTACTTTAGATTTTTCGGAGTTCGTCTAGATAGTTTTTCTTTTGTTTCTCTGCACGCGAAACCGATTTAAAAAAAATCTTGCAGCGCCCTGGGCCAAGGCCCAGCCAGCAGCCGGCCGGCCAGGCCATCGCCCGCGCCGCGCGCCAGGCGCCAGGAGGCCGCCGCCGCCGCCCCTTTTTGGAGTCCTAGTAGGACTTTAGTCCTACTCCGTTTCCTCTTTTTCTTTCCTATTCCTACTCTATTTCTTGTCCCCTACCCCAAGAAACCCCATCCCCTCACCAATATAAATACCCCTCTACCCCCCCCTCTCCTCACATCAAAAACCCAAGCCTCTCTCCTCCTAAGCCGCAGCAAGCAGCAGCGCGCAGCCCCAAGCCGCCCTTAGCCCCGCGCCGCCGCCTAGCCGCCGCGCCGCCTAGCCGCCGCCGCCGCCTTTGCACCCCGCCGCCGCCGGAGCCCCTCGCCGGAGCCTCGTCGAGGTAGCCGCGCCTCTCTTTTTCTTCCCCGGTCCGGTTTTTCCTAAAAGAACCGTTCCGTTTTCTCTCTGATTCTTTTCTTTTTCTTCCGGTTTTTGTTTTGGTTTTCTTCCGAAACCCTAGATCGGTTTTCCGTTTCTTCTTCGGTTTCTTTTCTGAAAAACCCTAGATCGGTTTTCGTTCTTCTTTCGGACCGTTCGTCTCAACGAACGTGATCACCGATTTTTCTCGGTTAACAACGTCCGTTCGTTTAACCGTTCTTCGTTTTCTTTTCGTCGGATTTATTCCGCGACCGTGATCTCAGATCCGATCTTCGTTCTAGTCTTTCTTCTCGCTCGTTTATCGGAATCAGGTGATTCAAGCGCCTGGAGTTTCGTTTCAAAACCGTCGTTCTGTCTAATCAACTTAAACAAGTTTTTGCCCCGGTAAAATTTGACCTAGTTTCAACTTGCTAGAACCAAGTTGTTTTCTTCCGCCGTTTGTTTTTCGTTTCTTTGTTCGGTTCGTTCTTTCTTTGCAACCGGAGTTCTTAAGTTGAACTCTCTGGTTCGTTCTCTTGTTCGAGTTTTACCTGTGCATTAGATGAGTACTTATTGTATGCTTGTTGTTTGTCTGCGATAGATCATCCGGATTTCGCCGCTTGTTACTTCGATTCCCTAGGTCTCGCGGATCATCAGCAAGGCAGGTAACACTTTGATCATACCTTTTCTACAACCCATGTTTTATTGCATTAGATCAATCCTCTCACATTGCATGATTAGGATCTAATTAAATTGTGGGATGGGAAGTAGATGAGGTAGTACCTATCACCTGTATTATTATGAAACCTTTGGGAGTTACTTCTACGTTTGCTTATTATGCCATGCTATGCTAGTAGACGTGGATTGGGTGAGTGATATTCCATGACAGATGTGAGTTGATAATTTTAATGGTTTATCTAAGGTGGCAACTTAAACACACATCTGGGTGGATTGAGGCACCTGATGTCTATCAGGACTTGCCTATTTTATTTTGGACCGCCACCCAGGCTCAAAGGGATCATAAGATCTTTCATGCTAGAAACTTCCGTGTGCAGCCACAAGCCATTATGGGCTCTGGCATAGTTGACTAAGTTGTGCGAACTCTTACAGTGGTAGACTAGCAGATGTAGGGGATGTAGGTGTACCGGTCTACCCGATCGTAAGGTGCTAGCGCTTCTGAAAGGCTATGTCTCGGTCATCCGTCTTCTCAAACACCATGTAGTGCGAGAAACCAAACGGAGGCGATCGAGTCTTGTGGGGAAAAGTGCGCAAACCTCTGCAGAGTATACAAACTAATCATGATTAGCCGTGTCCCCGGTCATGGACATCTTGAGTATCTAGTACTTGAATATCATGTGAATCTCAACATGTTACTTCTAATTAATGTTGTTGGGTTTTAATTGTTCACTTAATTGGGATCGGAATGCTGTCAACCATTCTCGATGTTTCACAACCACCATGATAGTTAAACAAATTTATTCCTTTGCAGTAGGGAAAAACTGGCTTTACGCAAAAACTGTAACCATAGAGCTTTCCACCAGCCATATATGCATATAGTATAGCTGTTTCATTCCATTACTCTCTATGTGTTACATTGCCAGCATATTCATGTGCTGACCCGTTTTTGGGCTGCAACTTCTCATGTTGCAGACTTTTCAGACGACGAGTAAGGTGCTTTTAGGTCGTGGTTCTATACTCAGTGATGCTGTTGGAGTTGATGGACCCATTTATCTTCCGAGTCTTCCGCTGTTATCATTATTAGATGGCCTTAAGCCATATTTATTGTAATAAGTTCTCTTTGAGACAACGATGTAATAAGTGTGTGATTGCCACTCTGCTATAAATCCTTCGATGTACTGTGTGGTGTCAGCATTACTGATCCAGGGATGACACCCGAGCACAGTAGACTTGATCCATTCGGGTCGGGTCGCTACAACTTTACATCTCTTTTTCTATTGAAAACCAAATCAATTCCTCGTGGATTAGCCTTGCTGTTCATGACAAATATCTAGTACTAAATTAAGATGTGTATTATCAAATGATTGAATTTCAGAGTTTTATAACCTATATTTTATACGAAAATTAGTATTGTCCGAGAGAGGAGAGTTTGGGGGTGCGTATGTGCTTGTGCAGCAGTGCTCATCGTCTAGGTTGCTACTCGCCCGGCTGGCCGCCGCTGCATGGGTCGCCCTTGGGCCTCCGTCGCTCGGTGCTGCTAATTTTGCTATGGCGGTGTGACCAGTGACTCGAGCTCCTCGGGTCCGCGCCACCTCTCTCTGGCCCTCCCTGCAGTTGTACATGTGGCTCGTGCCCTATCGTCAGTCTGCTACTCTGCTGGATAGGAAGAGGAATCGAGCAATAGAGCTCGGATGCCAAGAAAGAATCATGAAGACGCGATGCTACATGCAAGCAAGGCAGTTGTGACCTGGGCTGCTCGTATATCTGTACTACTACATGTATTTTTACCCCAGGGGCTGGGCGGGCCATGGCACACTTTTGCCCTCACAAAGCTCTGCCAGTGGTAACAGTGTATCACATACTACAAAAAATAGTCCATCGCATTTGACATGTTCATGAAATTGAATGTTTGTTATCCCGTAACAATGCACAGGTATTTAGCTAGTAATCCAAATTGTGTAGAATAGTAAGAGCATACAACAATCAGTACATTAACAGGCATGGAGAGAAGTATTTATCAGTGTTATGAATCATATCAACAGCATCAAAGCAACATCATAGAAGAAACAATGTGGATTATTAATTCACCTTCTCACTAAAACAAAGGTGTACGTGCTTTCCCCAACAGGTCCACGTCCTCTAGTATTTGAGATGGACGTGAAAGCCACCATTAGCAAACTACTACCTCCACCATTAGCAAATAACCTGACCATCAGATTCCTGAAAACTATGAAATTGCAACAAAAAACTTCGATTAGTAACTCATCAAAACTGATGTACAGTGACTTATTAAGAGTGGATCACTCCTTAAATATTGTAAATCTTGCGGACTATTTAATATGGGGTCTGCATATATGAAGTAGTTCTTATCAACATCAAAAAATTGAAAGGATTACGGACTCATCTATCAAGGATTGATGAGTTAGCAGTGTATATAAGAATTTTTTAAAATTTTGATGCTCCATTGATATCTAATAATTACTAATTTAATAGAATAGCAATCAGTGCATGGATGTAAATCAACAAAGATCGGAAGTCAGTCTACATGCCTATCAAGTGTTCGTCGCATAAGGGCCAAACTTTTTTGACAGAGATTAGCTGCAATAGAATCGGGGGTACATACCTAGACGTGTACTTACAGGAGAAGAGAAGAATCGAGGTTAGAGGAAGGGGAACAGAGAGAGGACAATCCAGGGAGGGGATTCACTCACCGGCGAGAAGAACGACATGGCCACTGGCGCCAGAGCCGACGCCCGAAACCCTAGCCATCGGGGGAAGGTCGCGGCTGGGCTTTGGTAGCCATGAGCGCCAGATCTAGCCACATGGGAGGGCGCCATGGTGTGAGGGGGCCTCGGGCTGTGCTTCGTGATGGCCGGATTCACCGGACGTCGCCTGAATTAGCCGCCGCAGGTGGCGCAACGAGGAGCTGCATCCATAGAGAGAGGGGATGTGAGAGGGATGGGTTGGTGGGGGATGAGGCGGATCCGGTAGCCTCCATAGCTGCGATGTGGGAGGAGCGGAGGGGAGGGCCGGCGGTGAAGTGGGAGGAAGGTGACAAGGCAGTTGGTGGCGGCAATTTGGGAGAGACGAGGGGCATCGGGGGCTCTGTTTCTCGCGCATCCCTCTTTCCTTTCCTGTTTTTCTTTTTCTTTTTTTGCATACTTGTCCCACGGTGGGATCAAGAGCTGCAAATCTACAATGCATATCTCCAACCTTTAATGTGCGTATCTATTATGAATTTTACAACGTCTAGTAAAAATGTTGTATAATGTGTGTTGCTTTATAATGGGTATCCTTGTAGTGCAACAGGCTTCATCCAACTACACATAAAAGAGAACATGGTTGAATTAACAGGAAGATGGCATTGATAATGTAGCAATGAAGTGAAAAGGAAACAACTTTCTGAAGGAAATATGCCATAGAAGCAATAATAAAGTTGTTATTTATATTTCCTTATATCATGATAAATGTTTATTATACATGCTCGAATTGTATTAACCGGAAACTTAGTACATGTGTGAATACATAGACAAACAAAGTGTCACTAGTTCGCCTCTACTTGACTAGCTCCTTGAATCAATGATGGTTATGTTTCCTAACCATAGACATGAGTTGTCATTTGATTAATGGGATCACATCATTAGAGAATGATGTGATCGATTTGACCCATCCGTTAGCTTAGCACGATGATCGTTTAGTTTGTTGCTATTGCTTTCTCCATAACTATACATGTTCCTATGACTATGAGATCATGCAACTCCCGAATACCAAAGGAACACTTTGTGTCCTACCAAATGTCACAACGTAACTGGGTGATTATAAAGTTGCTCTACAGGTGTCTCCGATGGTGTTTGTTGAGTTGGCATGGATCAAGATTAGGATTTGTCACTCCGATTATCGGAGAGGTATCTCTGGGCCCTCTCGGTAATGTACATCACAATAAGCCTTGCAAGCAATGTATCTAATGAGTTAGTTACGGGATGTAGCATTACGGAACGAGTAAAGAGACTTGCCGGTAACGAGATTGAACTAGGTATTGAGATACCGACAATCAAATCTCGGGCAAGTAACATACCGATGACAAAGGGAACAACGTATACCGTTATGTGGTTTGACTGATAAAGATCTTCGTAGAATATGTAGGAGCCAATATGAGCATCCAGGTTCCGCTATTGGTTATTGACCGGAGACATGTCTCGGTCATGTCTACATAGTTCTCGAACCCGTAGGGTCCGCACGCTTAACGTTCGATGACGACCGGTATTATATGTTTATGTGTTTTGATGTACCAAAGGTAGTTCGGAGTCCCGGATTTGATCACGGACATGACGAGGAGTCTCGGAATGGTCGAGACGTAAATATCGATATATTGGAAGCCTATATTTGGACATCGGAACGGTTCCAAGTGGTTTGGGCATTTTTTTCGGAGTACCGGAAGGTTACCGGAACCCCCCGGGGAGTATATGGGCCTTATTGGGCCTTAGTGGAATAGAGGAGAGGGAAGGGAAAAGAGGGAGGCGCACCCCCATGCCCAATCCGATTTGGGAAGGGGGCCGGGCCCCCTTTCCTTCCTCCCTCTCTCCTCCTTCCTTCCTCTCCTACTCCTACTTGGAAGGGAGGAAATCCTACTCCCGGAGGGAGTAGGACTCCCCTAGGGAGCGCCATAGAGAGGGCCTGCCCTCCCCCTCCTCCACTCCTTTATATACGGGGGAGGGGGCACCCCATAGACACACAAGTTGATCATTGATATTTTAGCCGTGTGCGGTGCCCCCTCCACCATAATCCACCTCGGTTATATCATAGCGGTGCTTAGGCGAAGCCCTGTTCCGGTAGCAACATCATCACCGTCATCACGCCGTCGTACTGACGAAACTTTCCCTCGAAGCTCTACTAGATCGTGAGTTCGTGGGACGTCACCGAGTCGAACGTGTGCAAATCGCGGATGTGTCGTACCTTCGGTGCTAGATCGGTCGATCGTGAAGAAGTACGACTACATCAACCGCGTTGTCATAACACTTTCGCTTACAGTCTACGAGGGTACGTATATGATATTGTCCCCTCTCGTTGCTATGCATCACCATGATCTTGCGTGTGCATAGGATTTTTTTTTGAAATTACTGCGTTCCCCAACTGTGGCATCTGAGCCAGGTTTATGCGTAGATGTTATATGCACGAGTAGAACACAAAGAAGTTGTGGGCGTGGGTATATACATATTACTTGCCGTCACTAGTTGATTCTTGATTCAGCGGCATTGTTGGATGAAGTGGCCCAGACCGACATTACGCGTACGCTTACGCGAGACTAGTTCTACCGACGTGCTTTGCACACAGGTGGCTAGTGGGTGTCTGTTTCTCCAGCTTTAGTTGAATCGGATTCAATGAACAGGGTTCTTTTTGAAGATTAAAAGCAATCACTATACCGCGTTGTGGTTTTTGATGCGTAGGTAAGAACGGTTCTTGCTCAGCCCGTAGCAGCCACGTAAAACTTGCAACAACAAAGTAGAGGACGTCTAACTTGTTTTTGCAGGGCATGTTGTGATGTGATATGGTCAAGACATGATGCTAAATTTTATTGTATGAGATGATCATGTTTTGTAACACAGTTATCGGCAACTGGCAGGAGCCATATGGTTGTCACTTTATTGTATGAAATGCAATCGCCATGTAATTGCTTTACTTTATCACTAAGTGGTAGCGATAGTCGTAGAGGCAATAGTTGGCGAGACGACAATGATGCTTCGATGGAGATCAAGGTGTCAAGTCGGTGACGATGGTGATCATGACAGTGCTTTGGAGATGGATATCAAAGGCACAAGATGATGATGGCCATATCATATCACTTATATTGATTGCATGTGATGTTTATCCTTTATGCATCTTATTTTGCTTAGTTCGGCGGTAGCATTATAAGATGATCTCTCACTAAATTTCAAGGTATAAGTGTTCTCCCTGAGTATGCACCGTTGCTACAGTTCGTCGTGCCGAGACACCACGTGATGATTAGGTGTGATAAGCTCTACATTCACATACAACGGGTGCAAGCCAGTTTTGCACACACAGAATACTCGGGTTAAACTTGACGAGCCTAGCATATGCAGATATGGCCTCGGAACACTGGAGACCGGAAGGTCGAGCGTGAATCATATAATAGATATGATCAACATAGTGATGTTCACCATTGAAAACTACTCCATCTCACGTGATGATCGGACATGATTTAGTTGATATGGATCACATGATCACTTAGATGATTAGAGAGATGTCTATCTAAGTGAGAGTTCTTAAGTAATTTGATTAATTGAACTTTAATTTATCATGAACTTAGTACCTGATAGTATTTTGCATGTCTATGTTGTTGTAGATAGATGGCCCGTGTTGTTGTTCCGTTGAATTTTAATGCGTTCCTAGAGAAAGCTAAGTTCAAAGATGATGGTAGCAACTACACGGACTGGGTCCGTAACTTGAGTATTATCCTCATTGCTGCATAGAAGAATTACGTCTTGGAAGCACCGCTAGGTGACAAACCCGCTGCAGGAGCAATGCCAGATGTTATGAACACCTGGTAGAGCAAAGCTGATGACTACTTGATAGTTCAGTGTGCCATGCTTTACAGCTTAGAACCGGTACTTCAATGACATTTTGAACGTCATGGTGTTGGGGAACATAGTAATTTCAAAAAAAATTCCTACGCACATGCAAGATCATGGTGATGCATAGCAACGAGAGGGGAGAGAGTGTCCACGTACCCTCGTAGACCGAAAGTGGAAGCGTTAGCACAACGCGGTTGATGTAGTTGTACATCTTCATGATCCGACCGATCAAGCACCGAACGCACGGTACCTCCGAGTTCTGCACACGTTCAACTCGATGACGTCCCTCGAACTCCGATCCAGCCGAGCTTTGAGGGAGAGTTCCGTCAGCACGACGTCGTGGTGACGATGATGATATTCTACCAACGCATGGCTTCACCTAAGCACCGCTACGATATGACCAAGGTGGATTATGGTGGAGGGGGGCACCGCACACGGCTAAAAGATCCAAGAGATCAATTGTTGTCCCTACGGGGTGCCCCCCTCCTCCGTATATAAAGGGGGAGAGGAGGAGGGGGCGGCCAAGGGGAGGAGGCGCGCCCAAGGGGGGCAATCCTACTCCAAGTAGGTTTTGCCCCCCTTTCCTATTCCAACTAGGAGAAGGGGGAAAGGAGGAGGTGGAGAGAAGGAAGGAGAAGGGGGCCGCCGCCCCCTTCCCTTTCCCAATTCGGATTGGGGCAAGGGGACCCACGCGCCACCTCCTGCCGCCTCTCCTCTTCCACTACTTGGGCCCATGAGGCCCGATAACCCCCGGGGGTTCCGGTAACCCCCGGGTACTCCGGTATATATCCGATAACCCCCAAAACCATTCCAGTGTCCGAATATAGTCGTCCAATATGTCAATCTTCATGTCTCGACCATTTCGAGACTCCTCGTCATGTCCGTGATCACATCCGGGACTCCGAACTACCTTCGGTACATCAAAACACATAAACTCATAATATAACCGTCATTGAACTTTAAGCGTGCAGACCCTACGGGTTCGAGAACTATGTAGACATGACCGAGACACGTCTCCGGTCAATAACCAATAGAGAAACCTGGATGCTCATATTGGCTCCTACATATTCTACGAAGATCTTTATGGGTCAAACCGCATAAAAACATACGTTGTTCCCTTTGTCATTGGTATGTTACTTGCCTGAGATTCGATCGTCGATATCTCAATACCTAGTTCAATCTCGTTACCGGCAGGTCTCTTTACTCGTTTTGTAATACATCATCCTGCAACTAACTCATTAGTTACTATGCTTGCAAGGCTTGAGTGATGTGTATTACCGAGTGGGCCCAGAGATACCGCTCCGACAATCAGAGTGACAAATCCTAATCTCGAAATACGCCAACCCAACAAGTACCTTCGGAGACACCTGTAGAGCACCTTTATAATCACCCAGTTATGTTGTGACGTTTGGTAGCACACAAAGTGTTCCTTCGGTAAACGGGAGTTGCATAATCTCATAGTCATAGGAACATCTATAAGTCATGAAGAAAGCAATAGCAACATACTAAACAATCAAGTGCTAAGCTAACGGAACGGGTCAAGTCAATCACATCATTCTCCTAATGATGTGATCCCGTTAATCAAATGACAACTCGTGTCTATGGTTAGGAAACTTAACCATCTTTGATTAACAAGCTAGTCAAGTAGAGGCATACTAGTGACACTATGTTTGTCTATGTATTCACACATGTATTATGTTTCCGGTTAATACAATTCTAGCATGAATAATAAACATTTATCATGAAATAAGGAAATAAATAATAACTTTATTATTGCCTCTAGGGCATATTTCCTTCAGTCTCCCACTTGCACTAGAGTCAATAATCTAGTTCACATCGTCATGTGATTTAACATCAATAGTTCACATCACCATGTGATCAACACCCAAAGGGTTTACTAGAGTCAATAATCTAGTTCACATCGCTATGTGATTAACACCCAAAGAGTACTAAGGTGTGATCATGTTTTGCTTGTGAGAGAAGTTTAGTCTACGGGTCTGCCACATTCAGATCCGTATGTATTTTGCAAATTTCTATGTCAACAATGCTCTGCACGGAGCTACTCTAGCTAATTGCTCCCACTTTCAAAATGTATCCAGATTGAGACTTAGAGTCATCTGGATCAGTGTCAAAATTTGCATCGACGTAACCCTTTACGAAATACCTTTTGTCACCTCCATAATCGAGAAACATATCCTTATTCCACTAAGGATAATTTTGACCGCTGTTCAGTGATCTACTCCTAGATCACTATTGTACTTCATTGCCAAACTCAGTGTAGGGTATACAATAGATCTGGTATACAGCATGGCATACTTTATAGAACCTATGGCTGAGGCATAAGGAATGACTTTCATTCTCTTTCTATCTTCTGTTGTGGTCGGGTTTTTAGTCTTACTCAATTTCACACCTTGTAACACAGGCAAGAACTCTTTCTTTGACTGTTGCATTTTGAACTACTTCAATATCTTGTCAAGGTATGTACTCATTGAAAAAATTTATCAAGTGTCTTGATCTATCTCTATAGATCTTGATGCTCAATATGTAAGCAGCTTCACCGAGGTCTTTCTTTGAAAAACTCCTTTCAAACACTCCTTTATGCTTTGCAGAATAATTCTAAATTATTTCCGATCAACAATATGCCATTCACATATATTTATCAGAAATGTTGTAGTGCTCCCACTCACTCTCTTGTAAATACAGGCTTCACCGCAAGTCTGTATAAAACTATATGCTTTGATCAACTTATCAAAGCGTATATTCCAACTCCGAGATGCTTGCACCAGTCCATAGATGGATCGCTGGAGCTTGCATATTTTGTTAGCACCTTTAGGATTGACAAAACCTTTTGGTTGCATCATATACAACTCTTCTTTAAGAGATCCATTAAGGAATGTAGTTTTGACATCCATTTGCCATATTTCATAAAATGCGGCAATTGCTAACATGACTCGGACAGACTTAAGCATAGATACGAGTGACAAACCCTCATCGTAATCAATACCTTGAACTTGTCAAAAACCTTTTGCGACAATTTTAGCTTTGTAGATAGTAACACTACTAATAGTGTCTGTCTTCCTCTTGAAGATCCATTTATTTTCAATGGCTTATCGATCATCGGGCAAGTCAACCAAAGTCCACATTTTGTTCTCATACATGCATCCCATCTCAGATTTCACGGCCTCAAGCCATTTTGCGGAATCTGGGCTCACCGTCGCTTCTTCATAGTTTGTAGGTTCATCATGGTCTAGCAACATAACCTCCAGAATAGGATTGTCGTACCACTATGGTGCGGATCTCACTCTGGTTGACCTACGAGATTCAGTAACAACTTGATCTGAAGTTTCATGATCATCATCATTAACTTCCTCACTAATTGGTGTAGGTGTCATAGGAACCGGTTTCTGTGATGAACTACTTTCCAATAAGGGAGCAGGTACAGTTACCTCATCAAGTTCTACTTTCCTCCCACTCACTTCTTTCGGGAGAAACTCCTTCTCTAGGAAGGATCCAAATTTAGCAACAAACGTTTTGCCTTCAAATCTGTGATAGAAGGTGTACCCAATAGTTTCCTTTGGGTATCCTATGAAGACGCATTTCTCCAGTTTGGGTTCGAGCTTATCAGGTTGAAGTTTTTTCTTATAAGCATCGCAACCCCAAACTTTAAGAAATGACAACTTTGGTTTCTTGCCAAACTACAGTTCATACGGTGTCGTCTCGATGGATTTAGATGGTGCCCTTTTTAACGTGAATGCAGCTGTCTCTAATGCATAACCCCAAAACTATAGTGGTTAATCGGTAAGAAACATCATAGATTGCACTATATCCAATAATAGTACGGTTATGACGTCCGGACACACCATTATGTTGTGGTGTTCCAGGTGGCACGATTTTGTGAAACTATTCCACATTGTTTTAATTGAAGGCCAAACTCGTAACTCAAATATTTGTCTCTACGATCAGATCATAGAAACTTTATTTTCTTGTCATGATGATTTTCCACTTCACTTCTTTGAACTTTTCAAATGTTTTAGACTTATCTTTCATCAAGTAGATATACCCATATCTGCTCAAATCATCTGTGAAGGTCAGAAAATAACGATACCCGCCGCGAGCCTCAACACTCATCGGACTGCATATATCAGTATGTATTATTTCCAATAAGTCAGTTGCTCGCTCCATTGTTCCGGAGTCTTAGTCATCTTGCCCATGATGCATGGTTCGCAAGCATCAAAATGATTCATAATCAAGTGATTCCAAAAGCCCATCAACATGGAGTGATAACCCACAAGTATAGGGGATCGCAACAGCTTTCGAGGGTAGAGTATTCAACCCAAATTTATTGGTTCGACACAAGGGGAGCCAAAGAATATTCTCAAGTATTAGCAGCTGAGTTGTCAATTCAACCACACCTGGAAACTTAGTATCTACAGCAAAGTGTTTAGTAGCAAAGTAATATGATAGTGGTGGTAGCAGAAACAAAAGTAAAGACAGCAAAAGTAATATTTTTGGTATTTTGTATTGATTGTAACAGTAGCAGCAAGAAAGTAAATAAGCGTAAACCAGTATATGGAAAACTCGTAGGCACCGGATCAGTGATGGATAATTATGCCGGATGCGGTTCATCATGTAACAGTCATAACATAGGGTGACACAGAACTAGCTCCAATTCATCAATGAAATGTAGGCATGTATTCCGTATATAGTCATACGTGCTTATGGAAAAGAACTTGCATGACATGTTTTGTCCTACCCTCCCGTGGCAGCGGGGTCCTATTGGAAACTTAGGGATATTAAGGCCTCCTTTTAATAGAGAACCGGAACAAAGCATTAGCACATAGTGAATACATGAACTCCTCAAACTACAGTCATCACCGGGAGTGGTCCCGATTATTGTCACTTCGGGGATGCCGGATCATAACACATAGTAGGTGACTATAGACTTGCAAGATAGGATCAAGAACTCGCATATATTCATGAAAACATAATAGGTTCAGATCTGAAATCATGGCACTCGGGCCCTAGTGACAAGCATTAAGCATAGCAAAGTCATAGCAACATCAATCTCAGAACATAGTGGACACTAGGGATCAAACCCTAACAAAACTAACTCGATTACATGATAAATCTCATCCAACCCATCACCGTCCAGCAAGCCTACGATGGAATTACTCACGCACGGCGGTGAGCATCATGAAATTGGTGATGGAGGATGGTTGATGATGACGACGGTGACGACGAATCCCCCTCTCCGGAGCCCCGTACGGACTCCAGATCAGCCCTCCCGAGAGGTTTTAGGGCTTGGCGGCGGCTCCGTATCGTAATACGTGATGATTTCTTCTCCCTGATTTTTTTTCTCTCCGAAAGCAAATATATAGAGTTGGAGTTGGCGTCGGAGGGTCTCCAGGGGGCCCATGAGGTAGGGGGCACGCCCTAGGGGGGGCGCCCCCCACCCTCGTGAGAAGGTTGTGGGCCCCCTGGTCTACATATTTGGCGAGGATTTATTATTATTTTTTATAAGATCTCCCGTGGAGTTTCAGGTCATTCCGAGAATATTTGTTTTCTGCACATAAAACAACACCATGGTAATTCTGCTGAAAACAGCGTCGGTCCGGGTTAGTTCCATTCAAACCATACAAGTTAGAGTCCAAAACAAGGGCAAAAGTGTTTGGAAAAGTGGATACGATGGAGATGTATCAACTCCCCCAAGCTTAAACCCTTGCTTGTCCTCAAGCAATTCAGTTGACAAACTGAAAGAAAGAAAGAAAAACTTTTACAAACTCTGTTTGCTCTTGTTGTTGTAACTATGTCAAGCCAGCATTCAAGTTTTCAGCATAAATCATAACTAACCACATTTGCAATAATTCTCAGGTCTCATAATTACTCATATCAATAGCATAATCAACTAGCAAGTCATAATAATAAATCTCGGATGACAACACTTTCTCAAAACAATCATAATATGATATAACAAGATGGTATCTCGCTAGCCCTTTCTGAGACCACAAAACATAAATGCAGAGCACCTTTAAAGATCAAGGACTGACTAGACATTGTAATTCATGGTAAAAGAGATCCAATCATAATCACACCCAACATAGATTAATAGTGATGAATGCAAATGACAGCTGTGCTCTCCAGCTAGTGCTTTTTAATAAGAGGGTGATGACTCAACATAAAAGTAAATGGATAGGCCCTTCGCAGAGGGAAGCAGGGATTTGTAGAGGTGCCAGAGATCGGTTTTGAAATAGAGATAAATTGAATTTTGAGTGGTATACTTTCATTGTCAACGTAACAACTAAGAGATGGCGATATATTCCATGCTAAACACATTATAGGCGGTTCCCAAACAGAATGGTAAAGTTTATACTCCCCCTCCACCAACAAGCATCAATCCATGGCTTGCTCGAAACAACGAGTGCCTCCAACATACATCAGGTCCCAGGGGGAGTTTTGTTAGCAATTAATTTTGATTTAGTTTGCATAAAGCATAGGACTGGGCATCCCGGTGACCAGCCATTTTCTCGTGAGTGAGGAGCGGAGTCCACTCCTCTTGAGAATAACCCGCCTAACACGGAAGATAAGGACAGCCTTTGTTGATACATGAGCTATTCGAGCATACAAAACAGAATGTTTATTTGAAGGTTTAGAGTTTGGCACATACAAATTTACTTGGAACGGCAGGTAGATACCGCATATAGGAAGGTATAGTGGACTCATCTGGAATAACTTTGGGGTTTAAGGGATTGGATGCACAAGCAGTATTCCCGCTTAGTACAGGTGAAGGCTAGCAAAAGACTGGGAAGCGACCAACTAGAGAGCGACAACAGCCATGTACATGCATTAAAATTAATAAATATTGGATGCAAGCATGAGTAGGATATAATCCACCATGAACATAAATATCGTGAAGGCTATGTTGATTTGTTTTCAACTACATGCGTGAACATGTGCCAAGTCAAGTCACTTAAATCATTCAAAGGAGGATACCACCCCATCATACCACATCATAACCATCTCAATAGCATGTTGGCACAAAAGGTAAATCATTATAACTCATAGCTAATCAAGCATGGCACAAGTAACTCTGATCTCTAATTGTCATTGCAAACATGTTTATTCATAATAAGCTAAATCAAGAACATGGGACTCATCATATTTAAAAAACAAAAGAGGTCGAGTTCATACCACCTTTTCTCATCTCAGTCAGTCCATCATATATCATCATAATTGCATTTCACTTGCACGACCGAACGGTACGAATAATAATAAGAGTGTATGTGCATTGGACTAAGCTGGAATCTGCGAGCATTCAATAAACAGGAGAAGACAAGGCAATACGGGCTCTTTGGTTAATTCAATAATAATGCATATAAGAGCCACTTCAACAATTTAATTATGGTCTTCTCCTACTGACCCCCAAAGAAAAGAAAAGAAATAAAACTATTTACACGGGAAAGCTCCCAACAAGCAAAACAAGAACGGGAAATACTTTTAGGTTTTCTTTTTAATTATTACTACTACAGTAGAACAATAAACTACTACTAATTTTTTTGGTTTTTCTTAAGGTTTATTAAACACACAAGAAGAAAGCAGGAAAAAGAAAATAAACTAGAATGGACATTACAGTGAAAAAGTATGAGCACCGACATCTAGCAATGAGTGCGTGTGAACATAAATGTAATGTCGGTGAGAAATACGTACTCCCCCAAGCTTAGGCTTTTGGCCTAAGTTGGTCTATGGCCACGGCTGGCCTGGCGGATATCCATAATAATAGTTGTTGGGGTCGTACTGTGATGAGGAGGAATAGTTGGAATCATACTGATGTGCAGCGGTTATCGCCTGCTGAGCTGCAGCGTGGAGTCGAGCTGCCTCCGCTCTCCTCTCGTACTCTTCTGCCTCCTCTCTGGTAATAACATATCTTCCTTTTGCCTGTGAATCAAAGAAGGCAGGAGCAGGGAGAGTAATACAGAAAACACGTCGTTTATCAAAAATTAAGCGGTATAAGAGAGGTGATTCAGACCTCTCGACAAACTGGTGTGAAGCCATAGAGTCATAATCTAAATATGTAGGAGGCAACTCCGTATCACCCTCACGAATGTCTATCTCAAGAAAATGAGCTAAGCGGGTTGCAAAAATTCCACCAAAGAAATCTCCATTATGTCTATTATGATGCAACCTACGAGCTACAATGGCTCCCATATGATAAGATTGGTCTCCTAACACAGCACTCCTAAGAATGCTAAGATCAGGGACACACATGTGACATGCTTCATCCTTAGCATTTATGCATCTACCGATGAAGAGAGCAAAATAATGTATAGCAGGAAAGTGAATGCTCCCTATGGTAGCCTGGGTTATATCTCTAGATTCCCCCACAGTTATACTAGCAAGAAAGTTTCTAAATTCAGATTTAGGGGGATCCCTAACACTACCCCATGATGGAAGTTTACAAGCAGAAGTGAAATCCTCTAAGTCCATGGTATAAGATTTGTCATAAAGATCAAACATGACTGAAGGAGAATTACGCGAAGATGAATACTCAAACCTCCTCACAAATGAACTTGTGAGATCATGATACTGGGGGCATTTGTCAACCTCAAAATCCTCAAGACCGGCATTGCGCAAATATGATTTGAATTCTTCTTTAATTCCCGCACGGTCCATAAATTTTTCTGACGGCCATTCGCAAGGCCATACCGGAGCGTCTCTTGGTGGATCCTCGTCAGCATCGCGCATAGCAATCCTGGGTCCTTGCTTCTTGGAGGAACCACCATGGAGCATCTTCCTAAACATATTGTTTATCTCTGAACAAATTCTGAAATTTTTAGTAACTTCAAAATAAAAGTAAACCAACTTCAATAAAACTTATAGCAACTACACCTACAAGTGCCTAGAGCCTAAATCAAGCATTAGAACTACTTGGAACCATATAAATTTGACATGCAAGCTCAAGAACATGGTCACCTATGCAGCACAAATTTGCAAAGAATAAAGCACTAGAACAAAAACTAATTGGACCAATGGAGGAGTCACATACCAAGGAACAATCTCCCCAAGCAGTTTTGCAAGAGGTGCTTTGAGCAAGGAGATCGAAAATCACAGAAAAAGTGGTTGGAACTCGTGCTTGAGTTGGTTTTTTGGGTTTGTGTGAGATAGAGGAAGAAGATGGGTGCTGGGATAAGTGGAGGAGGGCCACCATGGGCCCACGAGGCAGGGGGCGCGCCCTATAGGGGAGGCGCGCCCACCACCCTTGTGGCCAGGTGGCAGCTCCTCCCGCGGTGATTTTTGCACAGTAAATCCTCAAATATTCCCGAAAAAATCATATTAAATTGGCATGGCATTCTGAGGACTTTTATTTTTGGGATATTTTTATATTGCATGGATAATCAGATAACAGACAGAAAAATACTATTTTTACTTTATTTAATATAAATAACAGAAAATATAAAGAGGGTACAGAAGTTTGTGCTTCTAGTTTCATCCATCTCATGCTCATCAAAAAGAATCCACTGACAAGGTTGATCAAGTCTTGTTAACAAACTCATTCCGATAATCATGAAACCGGAGAAATTTCGAATAACACTAAGTTACCTCAACGGGGATATGCACATCCCCTATAATAAGTATATCATATTTCTTCTTGACAGTAGGAAGAGGAAATTCAAAACCTCCAATTATAATCGATGTAATTTTCCAATGGAGTTGATACTATGAACTTGAGGTTGTTTCCTCAGAAAGTGTACCGTATGCTCATTACCATTAACATGAAAAGTGACATTGCCTTTGTTGCAATCAATAGCAGCCCCTGCAGTATTAAGAAAAGGTCTTCCAAGAATAATAGACATACTATCATCCTCGGGAATATCAAGAATAACAAAGTCCGTTAAAATAGTAATGTTTGCAACTACAACAGGCACATCCTCACAAATACCGACAGGTATAGAAGTTGATATATCAGCCATTTGCAAAGATATTTCAGTAGGTGTCAGCATAAAGAAGTCTACGATATAAAGAGAGAGGCATAACACTAACACCGGCTCCAAGATCACATAAAGCAGTTTTAATATAATTTCTTTTAATGGAGCAAGGTATAGTAGGTACTCCGGGATCTCCAAGTTTCTTTGGTATTCCACCCTTAAAAGTATAATTAGCAAGCATTGTGGAAATCTCAGCTTCCGGTATCTTTCTTTTATTAGTAATGATATCCTTCATATATTTAGCATAAGGATTTGTTTTGAGCACATCAGTTAATCGCATACGCAAAAAGATAGGCCTAATCATTTCAGCAAAGCGCTCAAAATCCTCATCATCCTTTTTCTTGGATGGTTTAGGAGGAAAAGGCATGGGTTTCTGAACCCAAGGTTCTCTTTCTTTACCATGCTTCCTAGCAACAAAGTCTCTTCTATCATAACGTTGATTCTTTGATTGTGGGTTATCAAGATCAACAGCAGGTTCAATTTCTACATCATTGCCATTACTAGGTTGAGCATCATCATGAACATCAGCATTAATATTTTCACTAGGTTCATGTTCATTACCAGATTGTGTTTCAGCATGAGACATAGATATATCATTTGGATTATCAGGTGGTTCAACAATAGGTTCACTAGAAATTTGCACAGTTCTATCATTTTTCTTTTTCTTCTTTTTAGAAGAACTAGGAACATCAATATTATTTCTCTGAGAATCTTGCTCGATTCTCTTAGGGTGGCCTTCAGGATACAAAGGTTCCTGAGTCATTCTACCAGTTCCAGTAGCCACTCTAACAGCATAATCATTTTTCTTACTATTCATTTCATCAAGCACTTCTTTTTGAGCTTTAAGTACTTGTTCTACTTGAGTGGTAACCATAGAAGCATGTTTGCTAATAAGTTTAAGTTCACCTTTAATATCAGCCATATAATCACCCAAGCGTCTAATCATATAAGCATTTTCTTTTAATTGTCTACCAAAATAAGCATTGAAGTCGTCTTACTTAAACATAAAGTTATCAAACTCATCCAAGCACTGACTCGCAATTTTAGTAGGAGGAACTTCAGCTTTATCATATCTATAGAGAGAATTTACCTTTACTACCTGTGTCGGGATATCGGGATCAGGAGGTTCTTCGACAAATAAATAATTGAGATCATAAGTTTCTTCAACAGGTGGTATATTAAGACCATGTATTTCTTGAATAGGAGGTAAATTCTTAACATCTTCAGCTTTAATATCTTTCTCTTTCATAGATTTCTTTGCCTCTTGCATATCTTCGGGACTGAGAAATAGAATACCTCTCTTCTTCGGAGTTGGTTTAGGAATAGGCTCAGTAATTGGAGCAAGAGCTGGCTCGGGAGCTGGCTCAGGAGATGGCTCAGGAGGTGCCCAATTATTTTCATTTGTCAACATATTATTCAATAGAATTTCAGCTTCATCTGGTGTTCTTTCCCTGAAAAGAGAACCAGCACAACTATCCAGGTAATCTCTGGAAGCATCGGTTAGTCCATTATAAAAGAATATCAAGTATTTCAGGTTTCTTAAGAGGATGATCAGGCAAAGCATTAAGTAACTTGAGAAGCCTCCCCCAAGCTTGTGGGAGACTCTCTTCTTTAATTTGCACAAAGTTGTATATTTCCCTCAAAGCACCTTGTTTCTTATGAGCAGGGAAATATTTAGCAGAGAAGTAATAAATCATATCCTGGGGACTACGCACACAACCAGGATCAAGAGAATTAAACCATATCTTAGCATCACCCTTTAATGAGAACGGAAATATTTTGAGTAAATAGAGGTAACGTGATCTCTCATTATTAGTGAACAGGGCAGCTATATCACTTAACTTAGTAAGATGTGCCACAATAGTTTGAGATTCATAGCCATAAAACGGATCAGATTCAACCAAAGTAATTATATCAAGATCAACAGAGAATTCATAATTTTTATCAGGAACACATATAGGTGAAGTAGCAAAAGCAGGGTCAGGTCTCATTCTATCTCTAAGTGATTCTTTGTTCCATTTAATTAATAACCTCTTAAGCTCATATCTATCCTTGCAAGCGAAAATAGCAACAGAAGATTCCTTATCGAAAAGATAACCTTTAGGAATAACAGGCATGTTTTCATCATCACTATCATCATCGTATTCAGATTCAATAATTTCTTTTTCTCTAGCCCTAGCAATTTGTTCATCAAGAAATTCACTAAGGGGCACAGTAGTATCAGGCATAGAAGCAGTTTCATCAAAAGTATCATGCATAGCAGAAGTGGCATCATCAATAACATGCGACATATCAGAACGAATAGCAGAAGCAGGTGTAGGTGTCGCAAACTTACTCATAACAGAAGGTGAATCAAGTGCAGAGCTAGATGGCAGTTCCTTACCTCCCCTCGTAGTTGAGGGATAGATCTTGGTTTTTGGATCTCTCAAGTTCTTCATAGTGTCCAGCAGATATAAATCCCAAGTGACTCAAAGCATAGAGCTATGCTCCCCGGCAATGGCACCAGAAATTTGTCTTGATAACCCACAAGTATAGGGGATCGCAACATCTTTCGAGGGTAGAGTATTCAACCCAAATTTATTGATTCGACACAAGGGGAGCCAAAGAATATTCTCAAGTATTAGCAGCTGAGTTGTCAATTCAACCACACCTGGAAACTTAGTATCTGCAGCAAAGTGTTTAGTAGCAAAGTAATATGATAGTGGTGGTAGTGGCAATAAAAGTAAAGACAGCAAAAGTAATATTTTTGGTATTTTGTATTGATTGTAACAGTAGCAGCGAGAAAGTAAATAAGCGTAAACCAGTATATGGAAAACTCGTAGGCACCGGATCAGTGATGGATAATTATGCCGGATGCGGTTCATCATGTAACAGTCATAACATAGGGTGACATAGAACTAGCTCCAATTCATCAATGAAATGTAGGCATGTATTTCGTATATAGTCATACGTGCTTATGGAAAAGAACTTGCATGACATCTTTTGTCCTACCCTCCCGTGGCAACGGGGTCCTATTGGAAACTTAGGGATATTAAGGCCTCCTTTTAATAGAGAACCGGAATAAAGCATTAGCACATAGTGAATACATGAACTCCTCAAACTACGGTCATCACCGGGAGTGGTCCCGATTATTGTCACTTCGGGGTTGCCGGATCATAACACATAGTCGGTGACTATAGACTTGCAAGATAGGATCAAGAACTCACATATATTCATGAAAACATAATAGGTTCAGATCTGAAATCATGGCACTCAGGCCCTAGTGACAAGCATTAAGCATAGCAAAGTCATAGCAACATCAATCTCAGAACATAGTGGGCACTAGGGATCAAACCCTAACAAAACTAACTCAATTACATGATAAATCTCATCCAACCCATCACCGTCCAGCAAGCCTACGACGGAATTACTCACGCACGGCAGTGAGCATCATGAAATTGGTGATGGGAGGATGGTTGATGATGACGACGGCGACGAATCCCCCTCTCCGGAGCCCCGAACGGACTCCAGAGAGGTTTTAGGGCTTGGCGGCGGCTCCGTATCGTAAAACGCGATGATTTCTTCTCCCTGATTTTTTCTCTCCGAAAGCAAATATATAGAGTTGGAGTTGGTGTCGGAGGGTCTCCAAGGGGCCCACGAGGTAGGGGGTGCGCCCTAGGGGGGGCCCACCCTCATGAGAAGGGTGTGGGCCCCCTAGTCTTCATATTTGGCGAGGATTTTTTATTATTTTTTATAAGACCTCCCGTGGAGTTTTAGGTTATTCCGAGAATATTTGTTTTCTGCACATAAAACAACACCATGGTAATTCTGCTGAAAACAGCGTCAGTCCGGGATAGTTCCATTCAAATCATACAAGTTAGAGTCCAAAACAAGGGCAAAAGTGTTTGGAAAAGTAGATACGACGGAGACGTATCATGGAGTTTCTTCATGCGCTTTACACCAATATGACCTAAACGGCAGTGCCACAAATAAGTTGCACTAGCATTATTAACTTTGCATCTTTTGGCTTCAATATTATGAATATGTGTGTCACTACGATCGAGATCCAACAAACCATTTTCATTGGGTGTATGACCATAGAAGGTTTTATTCATGTAAACAGAACAACAATTATTCTCTAACTTAAATGGATAACCGTATTGCAATAAACATGATTAAATCATATTCATGCTCAACGCAAACACCAAATAACACTTATTTAGGTTCAACACTAATCCCGAAAGTATAGGGAGTGTGCGATGATGATCATATCAATCTTGGAACCACTTCCAACACACATCGTCACTTCACCCTCAACTAGTCTCTGTTTATTCTGTAACTCCCGTTTCAAGTTACTACTCTTAGCAACTGAACTAGTATCAAATACCGAGGGGTTGCTATAAACACTAGTAAAGTACACATCAATAACATGTATATCCAATATACCTTTGTGTACTTTTCCATCCTTCTTATCTGCCAAGTATCTAGGGCAGTTCCACTTCCAGTGACCATTTCCTTTGCAGTAGAAGCACTTAGTCTTAGGCTTAGGCCTAGACTTGGGCTTCTTCTCATGAGAAGCAACTTGCTTGCCATTCTTCTTGAAGTTCCCCTTCTTCCCTTTGCCCTTTTCTTGAAACTAGTGGTCTTCTCAACCATCAACACTTGATGCTTTTCTTGATTTCTACCTTCATTGATTTCAGCATCACGAAGAGCATGGGAATCGTTTCCGTTATCCCTTGCATATTATACTTCATCACAAATTTCTAGTAACTTGGTGATAGTGACTAGAGAATTTTGTCAATTACTATCTTATCTGGAAGATTAACTCCCACTTGATTCAAGCAATTGTAGTACTGTAACACCCTCGATGCAGCTATATCTCCCACGTGTCGAAGCACGACTTAGAGGCATAACCGCATTGAAGGCAATGTCGCAAGAGGGGTAATCTTTACACATCCCATGTACTGAATAAGAAAGAGGTACATAGTTGGCTTACAATCGCCACTTCACACAATAACATAAATAAAGCATTACATCATCCATATACAATCAGGGTCCGACTATGGAACCAAAATAAAAGAAGACCACCCCTAATGCTACAGATCCCTGATCGCCCCAACTGGGCTCCACTACTGATCAACTAGAAACGGAAACAACATAACAAACACGATCTTCATCGAGCTCCTCCTTGAGCTCGGTTGCGTCCCCTGCATGGTATCAACGGCATCTGCAAACTGGTTTTGGAAGTAATCTGTGAGTCACGGGGACTCAGCAATCTCACACCCTCGCGATCAAGACTATTTAAGCTTATGGGTAGGGAAAAAGGTATGAGGTGGAGCTGCAGCAAGCACTAGCATATATGGTGGCTAACATACGCAAATGAGAGCGAGGAGAGAAGGCAAAGCACGGTCGAGAATCTATGATCAAGAAGTGATCCTAGACTACTTACGTTCAAGCACAACTCCAACACCGTGTTCACTTCCCGAACTCCGCCAGAAAGAGACCATCACGGCTACACACGCGGCTAATGCATTTTAATTCAGTTAAGTGTCAAGTTCTCTACAACCAGACATTAACCAATTCCCATCCGCCCATAACCGCGTGCACGGCTTTCGAAAGTTCAAATCCCTGCAGGGGTGTCCCAACTTAGCCCATCACAAGCTCTCACGGTCAACGAAGGATATTCCTTCTCCCAGGAAGACCCGATCAGACTCGGAATCCAGGTTACAAGACATCTCGACAATGGTAAAACTAAACCAGCAAAGCCGCCCGAATGTGCTGACAAATCCTGATAAGAGCTGCACATATCTCGTTCTCAGGGCACACTCGGATGAGACTAGCTACGAGTAAAACCAACCCTCAAGTTTCCCTGAGGTGGCCCCGCAGGCAGCTCAGTTCAGACCAACACTCAGAGGAGCATTGGTCTGGGGGTTAAATAAAGATGACCCTCGGGCTCCCGAAACCCAAGGGAAAAGGCTAGGTTGTTAGTGCAAATGGTAAAACCAAGGTTGGGCCTTGCTGGAGGAGTTTTATTCAAGGTGAACTGTCAAGGGGTTCCCATTATAACCCGACTGTGTAAGGAATGCAAAATCAAGGAACATAACACCGGTATGACGGAAACTAGGGCGACAAGAGTGGAACAAAACACCAGGCATAAGGACGAGCCTTCCACCCTTTACAAACTATATAGATGCATTAATTAAATAAGAGATATTGTGATATCCCAACAAATATCCATGTTCCAACATGGAACAAACTCCAATCTTCACATGCAACTAACAACGCTATAAGAGGGGCTGAGCAAAGCGGTAACATAGCCAAACAACGGTTTGCTAGGATAAGGTGGGTTAGAGGCTCATGGCAATATGTGAGGAATGATATAGCAAGTGGTAGGTATCGCAGCATAGGCATAGCAATAGAGCGAGCAACTAGCAAGCAAAGATAGAAGTGATTTTGAGGGTATGGTCATCTTGCCTGCAAAGTTCTCCGAGAAGACGAAAGCTTGTACCTTGTAGGCGAACTCAACGGGTACCTCGAACACGAACTCATCTCCCGGCTCTACCCAAATCAAGAACACAAACAAAGGGAACCACAATCAACCACGTGCAATGCACAAACAACATGATGCAAAACATGGCATGATATGCGGGATGTGATATGCAATGCATATGCATGCTTCGAAAGGGAAAGATTGAACCTGGCCTCAACTTGGAAAAACCAAGAGTGCCGCTAGAAAGATGAGTTGATTTTGGTCGAAATCGATATAAAGATCACCGGAATCGGATGCACGGTTTGCGAATGGCAAGCAAAACAATAATGGCGCAAAGCTGCGATTAACAGCACGAGGCCATTTAGATGCATCAAGAACAACAAGCTACTGCACTCTAACATAGCAACAAAGCACATGGCAATGATCCACTCAAGATGCTTGACAAAAGATGAACACTAAGCTACGGCTAATTCAATCAATAGCAGGTTCAAACAAGCATGGCAAAAGTGCAAAAGATATCAGGTTCACAGACTTTGTGAGAATAACCACATGTCAGGAATTTAACATCAGGAAGCAATGTTTAGAGCAAGATTACAACATGCTACAGGAACATATCATGGAAAATCAAGGCATGGCATGAAACTACTCAAAGAATATAACAAAAGTCCCTTACTGACCATAAACCAAAAGGGATCAGAAAATACAATGGCAACCATGTGAACATAGCAATTAACGTTAACGGATTCAGACTTAGTAGAAAACTGGAAAATGGCAAAACAGATATTAAGTAGGCATGTTTACGAGCTCGATGCAATCACCACAAGGCATTACATGACAAACTAAACATACACCCAGCAAGTAGACATGGCATAGAAGCTAAACATGGCAAGAACAACAACATAGCATGCATGGACCAACTACAACAACCTCGGCAAAAATGCTTAACACGTAAACATTCTGCCAGGAACATTTTATAGCAAAAGTAGAGCTCGATTGAGTCAAGCTAGGGAGCTCCATAATTGCAAACAAAGACATGGATGGATAGAGCATAACAATATCTACACAAGATACTTATTGATCATGCTCAAAAGAGGCATGGATCACTATGTAGCAACATGAAGACATGGCAATAAATATATTGACAGGGCAAAGACTTAGAAGATTTCTAAGTCCCTGAAATCAGCAACATTACGAGAGCTACCTTGCATGCTTGTGCTAGTCACCACATAGATCACAAAAATACATGGCATACACCCCTGTAAAGATGGCATGGCATACTTCAAAACTCATGTAGGGCTCAAGTCCATAGGAGGCACACATTAAACATGGCAAAAATGACAAATGTCCAATTACTGATAAGAATCTAAAACTAACATCACATAGCACTCTTGCAACAGCATTTAGGGAATCAAGATGAACTCAAAAGAACATGGTGCAATGGAATGAAATGAAGTGCTCGTCGAGGCGAACAATTTGATATGCTACACGCCCAAAACGGAGCCACGGGTGCAAAGTTATGATGTGATGAAGTATGCTCAAAATTACCGGGACTTAGGGAAAATCAACCTCTTCGAGAAAGTCAACGGGACGGAGCGGTGCGGGATGACAAGATCCGGGACGGAGGGAGGTGTTTGGTTGAGCTCCCGTGGATCTGATCCAGCTTGCCGAGATCCGGCGATGAGGCATCCGGCGATGACAACTCCGGCGAGCGGCGCAACTCCGATGATGAGGGTCTCCGGCGGGAGGAGCGGGGCGCGCCGGCGAGGCGCGCGACAGGGACGGGCAGCATGGCGCCGGCGGAGCACCTGGCGGAACGGCGAGGCAGACATCGGCCGGCCGGGCAACGCTGCGAGCCTGCGCCGGCGAAGGGCGGCGGTGGAGGCGAGGCCGGAGCAGCGCCTCCGCGGTGGACGGCGATGTTGCGGCCGGGCGGCGCGTGCCTCGGGTGGTGTGATACGTCCATTTTGCATCATGCTTTTATATCGATATTTATCGCATTATGGACTGTTATTTCACTTTATGTCACAATACTTATGGCTATTCTCTCTTATTTTACAAGGTTTACATAAAGAGGGAGAATGCCGGCAACTGGAATTCTGGGCTGGAAAAGGAGCAAATATTAGATACCTATTCTGTGCAACTCCAAAAGTCCTGAAACTCCACGGAACATCTTAAAATAAATAAAGAAAAATCCTCGCCAAAGATGAAGGCCAGGGGGCCCACACCCTACTCACGAGGGTGGGGGGCTCCCCCCCTAGGGCGCGCCCCCCTACCTCATGGGCCCCCTAGTGGGTCTCCGAAATCCATCTTCTCCTATATGAAGTCTTTCGATGAGAAAAAATAAGAAGCAACCTTTCGGGACGAGACTCCGCCGCCACGAGGCGGAACCGAGGCGGAACCAATCTACAGCTCCGGCAGAGCTGTTCTGCCGGGGAAACTTCCCTCCGGGAGGGGGAAATCATCACCACCGTCATCACCAACGCTCCTCTCATCGGGAGAGGGCAATGTCCATCAACATCTTCACCAGCACCATCTCATCTCCTAACCCTAGTTCATCTCTTGCATCCAATTCTTGTCTCAAAGTCCGGGATTGGTGCTAGTAGGTTGCTAGTAGTGTTGATTACTCCTTGTAGTTGATACTAGTTGGTTTAATTGGTGGAAGATCATATGTTCAGATCCTATATGCATATTATTACCCCTCTGATTATGAACATGAATATGCTTTGTGAGTAATTACGTTCGTTCCTTAGGACAAGGGAGAAGTCTTGCTATTAGTAGTCATGTGAATTTGGTATTCGTTTGATATTTTGATAAGATGTATGTTGTCTAGCCTCTAGTGGTGTTATGTGAACGTCGACTACATAACACTTCACCACTATTTGGGCCTAGAGGAAGGCATTGGGAAGTAATAAGTAGATGATGGGTTGCTAGAGTGACAGAAGCTTAAACCCTAGTTTATGCGTTGCTTCGTAAGGGGCTGATTTGGATCCATATGTTTCATGCTATGGTTAGGTTTACCTTAATACTTTTGTTGTAGTTGCAGATGCTTGCAATAGAGGTTAATCATAAGTGGGATGCTTGTTCAAGTAAGAACATCACCCAAGCACCGGTCCACCCACATATCAAATTATCAAAGTATCGAACGCGAATCATATGAACGTGATGAAAACTAGCTTGACGATATTCCCATGTGTCCTCGGGAGCGCTTTTCCTATTATAAGAGTTTGTTCCGGCTTGTCCTTTGCTACAAAAAGGATTGGGCCACCTTGCTGCACTTTATTTACTTTTGTCACTTGTTGCTGATTACAATTTACCTTATTACAAAACTATCTGTTACCACTTATTTCAGTACTTGCAGAGAATACCTTGCTGAAAACCGCTTATCATTTCCTTCTGCTCCTCATTGGGTTCGACACTCTTACTTATCGAAAGGACTAAGATAGATCCCCTATACTTGTGGGTCATCAAGACTCTTTTCTGGCGCCGTTTCCGGGGAGTGTAGCGCCTTTGGTAAGTGGAATTTGGTAAGGAAAAATTTATATAGTGTGCTGAAATTTACTGTCACTTGTTACTATGGAAAGTAATTCTCTGAGGGGCTTGTTCGGGGTATCTTCACCCTGTCCAGTAGAGCAAAGAGTTTCTCCTCAACCTACTGAACCTATTAATGAAACTCCTTTTGAATTTCCTATGGCTATGATGGAAAAACTGCTAGCTAATCCTTCTACAGGAGATGGAACAAAACATCCTGATGAGCACTTAATATATGTGGATGAAGTTTGTGGATTATTTAAGCTTGCAGGTATACCCGATGATGTTGCTAAGAAGAAGGTCTTCCCTTTATCTTTGAAGGGAGACGCATTGATATGGTATAGGCTATGTGATTATATGAGATCGTGGGACTATAAAAGATTGAAGCTGGAATTTCATCAAAAGTATTACCCTATGCATCTCGTTCATCGTGATCGAAATTATATATATAATTTCTGGCCTCGCGAAGGAGAAAGCATCGCTCAAGCTTGGGGGAGGCTTAAAACAATGTTATATTCATGCCCCAATCATGAGCTCCGGAGAGAAATAATTATGCAAAGTTTTTATGCTCGGCTTTCTGAAAACAATCACAACATGCTCGATACTTCTTGTGCTGGCTCTTTTATGATGAAGACTATTGAATTCAGATGGAATTTATTGGATAGAATTAAACGAACTCTGAAGATTGGGACCTCGATGAAGGTAAGGAGTCAGGTATGACACCTAAGTTTGATTGTGTTAAATCTTTTATGGATACCGATATTTTCCGTAAGTTTAGCACTAAATATGGACTTGACTCTGAGATAGTAGCTTCTTTCTGTGAATCTTTTGCTACCTATGTTGATCTCCCTAAGGAGAAGTGGTTTAAATATCATCCTACCATAGAAGTAAAAGTAGCTGCACCTATTAAAGTTGAAGAAAAGAATGTCACTTATAATGATCCTATTGTTCCTACTTCTTATATTGAGAAACCACCTTTCCCTGTTAGAATAAAGGATCATGCTAAAGCTTCAACTGTTGTTCGTAAAAGCAATATTAGAACTTATACACCTCCTGAGCAAGTTAAAGTAGAACCTAATATTGCTATTGTTAAAGATCTCTTGTCTGATAATATTGATGGGCATGTTATTTAGTTCGAAGGTGAAACTGCTAGAATTGCTAAACCATGTGATAAAGATAAACATAGACTTGTGGTAGGCATGCCTGTTATTTTGTTAAAATAGGAGATCATTGTTATCATGGCTTATGTGATATGGGTGCTAGTGCTAGTGTTATACCTCATGACTTATACAAAGAAATTAAGAATGAAATTGCACCTGTTGAGTTAGAAGATATTGATGTTACTATTAAACTTGCTAATAGAGATACTATTGCACCAATTGGAATTGTTAGAGATGTTGAAGTCTTGTGTGGGAAAACTTAATATCCTGCTGATTTTCTTGTTCTTACTTCTCCACAAGATAGCTTTTGTCCCATTATATTTGGTAGACCCTTCTTAAATACTGTCAATGCTACCATAGACTGCACTAAGAATATTGTTACTGTTGGTTTGGATGATATGGTTCATGAGTTTAATTTCTCTAAATTTAGTAAACAACATTGTGAGGAAGAATTACCTAGTAAGGATGAAATTATTGGTCTTGCTTCTATTGTCGTACCTCCTAGTGATCCTTTAGAACACTATTTGCTAGACCATGAAAATGATATGTTCATGAATGAAAGAAGGGAAATAGATGATGTATTCTTTAAACAGGAACCTATTCTGCATCACAACTTGCCTGTTGAAATCTTAGGGGATCCTCCTCCACCCAAGGGTGATCCCGTGTTTGAGCTTAAACCTTTTCCTGATAATCTTAAATATGCTTATCTTGATGAAAAGAAGATATATCGTGTTATTATTAGTGCTAACCTTTCAGAGCATGAAGAAGAAAGATTATTGAAAACTCTGAAGAAGCATCGTGCTGCTATTGGATATACTCTTGATGATCTTAAGGGCATTAGTCCCACTCTATGTCAACATAAAATAACTTTGGAAGCAGATGCCAAACCAGTACGTGATCCTCAACGACGTCTGAATCCTAAAATGAAAGAAGTGGTAAGAAAAGAAATACTCAAGCTTCTGGAGGCAGGTATAATTTATCCCGTTGCTCATAGTGAGTGGGTAAGTCCTGTCCATTGTGTCCCTAAGAAGGGAGGTATTACTGTTGTTCCTAATGATAAAGATGAATTGATTCCACAAAGAATTATCATAGGTTATAGGATGGTAATTGATTTCCGCAAATTAAATAAAGCTACTAAGAAAGATCATTACCCCTTACCTTTTATTGATCAAATGCTAGAAAGATTATGCAAACACACACATTATTGCTTTCTAGATGGTTATTCTGGTTTCTCTCAAATACCTGTGTCGACTAAAGATCAATCAAAGACTACTTTTACTTGCCCTTTTGGTACTTTTGCTTATAGACGTATGCCTTTTGGTCTATGTAATGCACCTGCTACCTTTCAAAGATGCATGATGGCTATTTTCTCTGACTTTTGTGAAAAGATTTGCGAGGTTTTCATGGACGACTTTTCCGTCTATGGTTCCTCTTTTGATGATTGCTTGAGCAATCTTGATCGACTATTGCAGAGATGTGAAGAAACTAATCTTGCCCTGAATTGGGAAAAGTGCCACTTTATGGTTAATGAAGGTATTGTTTTGGGGCACAAAGTTTCTGAAAGAGGTATTGAAGTTGATAAAGCCAAGGTTGATGCTATTGAAAAGATGCCATGTCCCAAGGACATCAAAGGTATAAGAAGTTTCCTTGGTCACGCCGGATTTTATAGGTGGTTCATTAAGGACTTCTCAAAAATTTCTCGGCCTCTGACTAATTTATTGCAAAAATATATACCATTTGTCTTTGATGATGATTGTGTAGAAGCATTTGAAATACTTAAGAAAGCATTAGTCTCTGCACCTATTGTTCAGCCACCTGATTGGAATTTACCCTTTGAAATTATGTGTGATGCTAGTGATTATGCTGTAGGTGCTGTTCTAGGGCAAAGAGTTGATAAGAAATTAAATGTTATTCATTATGCTAGTAAGACTCTAGACAATGCTCAAAGAAATTATGCTACTACTGAAAAAGAGCTTTTAGCAGTTGTATTTGCTTGTGATAAGTTCAGACCTTATATTGTTGATTCTAAAGTAACTATTCACACTGATCATGCTGCTATTAAATACCTTATGGAAAAGAAAGATGCTAAACCTAGACTTATTAGATGGGTTCTCTTGTTACAAGAATTTGATTTGCATATTGTTGATAAAAAGGGAGCTGAGAACCCCGTTGCAGACAACTTATCTAGGTTAGAAAATATTCTTGATGACCCACTACCTATTAGTGATGACTTTCCTGATGAATAATTAAATGTTATAAGTACTTCTCGTAGTACTCCATGGTATGCTGACTATGCTAATTATATTGTTGCTAAGTTTATACCACCTAGCTTCACATACCAGCAAAAGAAAAAATTCTTCTATGACTTGAGACATTACTTTTGGGATGACCCACATCTTTATAAAGAAGGAGTAGATGGTGTTATTAGACGTTGTGTACCTGAGCATGAACAGGAACAGATCCTACGCAAGTGTCATTCCGAGTCTTATAGAGGACACCACGCTAGAGATAGAACTGCACATAAGGTATTGCAATCTGGTTTTTATTGGCCTACTCTCTTCAAGGATGCCCGTAAGTTTGTCTTGTCATGTGATGAATGTCAAAGAATTGGTAATATTAGTAGATGTCAAGAAATGCCTATGAATTATTCTCTTGTTATTGAACCGTTTGATGTTTGGGGCTTTGATTATATGGGACCTTTTCCTGCCTCTAATGGATATACACATATTTTAGTTGCTGTTGATTACGTTACTAAGTGGGTAGAAGCTATTCCAACTAGTAGTGCTGATCATAACACTTCTATCAAAATGCTTAAGGAAGTTATTTTTCCGAGGTTTGGTGTCCCTAGATATTTAATGACTGATGGTGGTTCACACTTTATTCATGGTGCTTTCCGTAAAATGCTTGCTAAATATGATGTTAATCATAGAATTGCATCTCCTTATCACCCACAGTCTAGTGGTCAAGTAGAGTTGAGCAATAGAGAGCTCAAATTAATTTTGCAAAAGACTGTTAATAGGTCTAGAAAGAATTGGTCCAAGAAACTTGATGATGCATTATGGGCATATAGAACTGCATACAAAAATCCTATGGGTATGTCTCCATATAAAATGGTATATGGAAAAGCATGTCACTTACCTCTCGAACTAGAACATAAGGCATATTGGGCTATTAAGGAGCTCAACTATGATTTCAAACTTGCCGGTGAGAAGAGGTTATTTGATATTAGCTCACTTGATGAATGGAGAACCCAAGCATATGAAAATGCCAAGTTATTTAAAGAAAAAGTTAAAAGATGGCATGACAAAAGGATACAAAAGCGTGTATGTAGGTGATTATGTATTGCTATACAACTCTCGATTAAGATTTTTTGCAGGAAAACTTCTCTCTAAATGGGAAGGCCCCTATGTTATCGAGGAGGTCTATCGTTTCGGTGCAATAAAAATCAACAACTTCGAAGGCACAAATCCGAAGGTGGTAAACGGTCAAAGAATCAAACATTATATCTCAGGTAATCCCATAAATGCTGAAACCAATATTATTGAAACCGTAACCCCGGAGGAATACATAAGGGACACTTTCCGGAACGTTTCAGACTCTGAAAGGGAATAGGTATGTGGTACAGTAAGTAAACCGACTCCAAAACAATTTCTAAGGCAATATTTCTCCGTTTTGGAATATTTAGAAAAATAGAAAAATAAGTAGCAGTCCGGGAAGGACACGAGGGTGGTGGGCGCGCCCTACCCCTCTGGGCGTGCCCCCCTACCTCGTGAGCACCTCGTGTGCCTTCCGGACTTTGTTTTCTTGTACGATACGTATTTTGGTTGGTAAAAATTCATTATATATTCTCCCGAAGGCTTTGACTCCCGTATCACGCAAATCTCCTATGTTCTTGTTTCGAGCTGTTTTCTGTCAGGGTTTTCAAGGCCACGCATCATGTCGTCCCCCTCCTCCAACAATGGTGACAAGGATGCTTGGCTAATGAGGATAGATCTGAAGGGGGAAGAACCCACGAAGGTCAACAAGGATGAAAGGATCAAGAAGGCCATGGAGGATCAAGCTCCGGCAGCAAAAGACATCCTTCAACTTGATCATAACCTTCTTACCCCAACTGAGATCGAAGCTTTCAAGATGATTGAGTTAGCTCGTATACAGAATAAGTATCTCACACAAGAAAATATTTTTTTGAAGGATCATATTGTCGCACTCAAGGGCATTATCCGCAAACTGGAGGACCTCTTACGCTCGATGTGCGATTATCCATCACCACCACCTTCTTCACCGACCAAGGAGATATAATCACATGGGTATGGGCACTCCCCTTGGCAACTGCCAAGCTTGGGGGAGGTGCCTTGGTATCATATCACAATCACATCTCCTATCTTTACCGTTTTTCTTAGTTCGATCCTATTAGTAGTATCTAGATCTAGTAGAATAAAGTTTATGGCATGATCTAGTTTTGAGTTTTGCTTTATGATATCTCTTTGTAATCGAGTCCGTGAGCTATATATAATAAAGATTAGTGTTGAGTTAAGGGCCTGATTATTTTGCCATGATCTTGGGTGAATAAGAGAAAAGAGAAAAAGAATAAAAAGAAACAACAAGTTCATATTGATCTTATTGAGAGTAATGACTTCACATAGAAAGAGTATGATGATTAAAGTTGTTGGGAGTTGGCAGACATAGCTTTGGTCATTGTTGCAATTAATAGGAAGTAATAAGGAAAGAGAGGTTTCACATATAGATATATTATCATTGACATCTTTTATGATTGGAAGAACTCATTAAAATATGACATGCTAAAGAGTTGATGTTGGACAAGGAAGACAACGTAATGAGTTATGTCTTTCTTATATCTGAGATAAAGTATGTTGTCATGGATCCTCTAACTTGTTGAGCTTGCCTTTCCCCCTCATGCTAGCCAAATTCTCAGCACTAAGTAGAGATACTACTTGTGCTTCCAAATACCCTTAAACCAGTTTTGCCATGAGAGTCCACCATATCTACCTATGGATTGAGTAAGATCCTTCAAGTAAGTTGTCATCGGTGCAAAGCAATAAAAATTTCTCTAAATATGTATGATTGATTGGTGTGGGAGAAATAAGCTTTATACGATCTTGTGATGTGAAAGTAATAAAAGCGACAGACTGCATAATAAAGGTTCACATCACAAGGGGCAATATAAAGTGACGTTCTTTCGCATTGAGATTTTGTGCATCCAACCATAAAAGCGCATGGCAACCTCTGCTTCCCTCTGCGAAGGGCCTATCCTTTATTATTATCTTCTACCTTATGCAAGAGTCATGGTGATCTTCACCTTTTCTTTTTCATTTTATCCTTTGGCAAGCTCAGCATGTTGGAAAGAACATGATATATATATATATATATATATATATATATATCTAATTGGATGTAGGGGAGCATGAACCATTATTGTTGACATTGCCCTTGAGGTAAAAGGTTGTGGGGAAAAACTATAAGCCCCTATCTTTCTCTGTGTCCGACTAAAACTCCGTAACCACAAGTATTGCGTGAGTGTTAGCAATCATGAAGGACTAGATGATAGTTGAGTATGTGGACTTGCTTTTTAGCTTTGACATAGACTCTTTCCGATGTTATGATAAATTGCAATTGCTTCAATGACTGAGATTATAGTTTGTCGGAGCCCAATAAGGTTTATGATTTATAATTTTGCATTGTGAATAGATCATCACTTGAATATAAGTAATCATATGACAAAATCTATATATGTTGTTGTTACGAGAATAATCATGATGCCTTCATGTCCGTATTTTATTTTTATCAACGCCTCTACCTCTAAACATGAGGACATATTTATTGTTATCGGCTTTTCGGTTGAGGACAAGCGAGGTCTAAGCTTGGGGGAGTTGATACGTCCATTTTGCATCATGCTTTTATATCGATATTTGTCGCATTATGGACTGTTATTTCACTTTATGTCACAATACTTATGGCTATTCTCTCTTATTTTACAAGGTTTACATAAAGAGGGAGAATGCCGGCAGCTGGAATTCTGGGATGGAAAAGGAGCAAATATTAGAGACCTATTCTGTGCAACTCCAAAAGTCCTGAAACTCCATGGAACGTCTTAAAATAAATAAAGAAAAGTCCTCGCCAAAGATGAAGGCCAAGGGGCCCACACCCTGCTCACGAGGGTGGGGGCGCCCCCCCTAGGGCGCGCCCCCCTACCTCGTGGGCCCCCTGGTGGGTCTCCGATGTCCATATTCTCCTATATGAAGTCTTTCGATGAGAAAAAAAATAGGAAGCAACCTTTCGGGACGAGACTCCGCCGCCACGAGGCAGAACCAATCTAGAGCTCCGGCAGAGCTGTTCTGCCGGGGAAACTTCCCTCCGAGAGGGGGAAATCATCACCATAGTCATCACCAACGCTCCTCTCATCGGGAGAGGGCAATGTCCATCAACATCTTCACCAGCACCATCTCATCTCCTAACCCTAGTTCATCTCTTGCATCCAATTCTTGTCTCAAAGTCCGGGATTGGTGCTAGTAGGTTGCTAGTAGTGTTGATTACTCCTTGTAGTTGATACTAGTTGGTTTAATTGGTGGAAGATCATATGTTCAGATCCTATATGCATATTATTACCCCTCTGATTATGAACATGAATATGCTTTGTGAGTAATTACGTTCTTTCCCGGGGACAAGGGAGAAGTCTTGCTATTAGTAGTCATGTGAGTTTGGTATTCGTTTGATATTTTGATAAGATGTATGTTGTCTAGCCTCTAGTGGTGTTATGTGAACGTCGACTACATAACACTTCACCACTATTTGGGCCTAGAGGAAGGCATTGGGAAGTAATAAGTAGATGATGGGTTGCTAGAGTGATAGAAGCTTAAACCCTAGTTTATGCGTTGCTTCGTAAGGGGCTGATTTGGATCCATATGTTTCATGCTATGGTTAGGTTTACCTTAATACTTTTGTTGTAGTTGCGGATGCTTGCAATAGAGGTTAATCATAAGTGGGATGCTTGTTCAAGTAAGAACAGCACCCAAGCACCGGTCCACCCACATATCAAATTATCAAAGTATCAAACGTGAATCATATGAACGTGATGAAAACTAGCTTGACGATATTCCCATGTGTCCTCAGGAGCGCTTTTCCTATTATAAGAGTTTGTTCCGGCTTGTCCTTTGCTACAAAAAGGATTGGGCCACCTTGCTGCACTTTATTTACTTTTGTCACTTGTTGCTCGTTACAATTTACCTTATTACAAAACTATCTATTACCACTTATTTCAGTACTTGCAGAGAATACCTTGCTAAAAACCGCTTATCATTTCCTTCTGCTCCTCGTTGGGTTCGACACTCTTACTTATCGAAAGGACTATGATAGATCCCCTATACTTGTGGGTCATCATGGCGCGCGGGCGCAGCGTCGACGGGATGGGCCTCGCGGGCCCGATCCGGGCCCGGCGGGCCTGGCGCGGAGGGGAGGAGAGAGACGCCGGCGGCGGTGATGTGGCGAGGTGGGATTGGTCCGGCGCGGCGGCGCGGACATGTCCGGCGTGGGAAATTTTGTCCGGTGGCGCGAGGTGGAAGGAGCTAGGGTTTCATCTGCACGGAAATTTCGGAGGAGAGCACATATTTATAGGTCGAGGGAGCTAGGAGAGTCCAAATGAGGTGCGGTTTTCGGCCACGCGGTCGTGATCGAACGACCGAGATGATGGAGGGGGTTTAGGTGGGTTTTGGGCCACTTTGGAGGGGTGTTGGGCTGCAACACACACGAGGCCTTTACGGTTCCTCGGTTAACCGTTGGAGTATCAAACGAAGTCCAAATGGCACGAAACTTGACAGGCGGTCTACCGGTAGTAAACCAAGTCCGCTTGGCAAGTCTCGGTCCAATCCAATAACGTTTAACACACACACACGAAAAGAGGCAAAAGGAGACGCCGGAGGACATAGGAGCGCCGGAATGCAAAACGGACAACGGGGAAAATGCTCGGATGCATGAGACGAACATGTATGCAAATGCGATGCACATGATGACATGATATGAAATGCATGACACGCAAGCAAAAGACAAGGCAACAACAACGAATAACTGGAAGACACCTGGCACATCGGTATCGGGGCGTTACAACACTCCACCACTACGAGAGGATCTCGTCCCGAGATCTAGAATGACACCGGAGGAAAAAACAGAGGAGAAAGAGAAGAGGTATAACTAAGTTTCTTCTTTGGCAAACGAGTGAAACCAAGGAACCTTGGAAGGTTGGACAACTTTGAGAAAAGAATACAACGAAGATGAACGAAGTTGAAAACACCCCATTAGTAAAGAGGAACAAGGAAGGACCAATTCATGTAGCACTCCGGTTGAAAAGAGATGCAAGACTTGATAAGATGAAACAACTTGAGCAGAGGACACAACACTCTGGTTAAATGGATAAACCAAGAAAAGATCATGATCTTCACAATTCGAGATGATGACTGAAAAGAGCAACATCACAAAGTCTCCGGGAGAAATGAAAGAATGGAATGGAATGGACGGAGGGGAACGAGATCTTGAGAGAGCATGCTTACAACAAATGCTAGAACGGAGTTGTTGGATTAACAACAACGAAAAAGGATAAGCTTGTTGTGGGCTTAAGGAAAACATCTCAAAACTATGAGGTGAAATTCTGCCACTAACAGAAACGATAGATTGGATTGATATAAACAAGAAGACGAGAAACTTATTTCACCGGAAGGATAAATGAAGATCTTGGATCATTTATGAGCACCATAGATAGCAACAATCCTTAGGGAAGGCTTTAGGTGAAACATGACACAAGATAACTCCAACGAAGAGGTTGATGGGTTTAAAATATCTCATTCTTGATAACTTGTGAATCACGAAGCACGAAGGGAAATCATCAAGAATGACATAATACCTCCTCCAATTATTCGGAAGAAAGAATTGCACTCCGAATTACAAGATGAAGAATGCTTGAGCTCCTCTAAAAAGAATCTCAATGAACACTTCGAGAATGAATTAAATCCTTGATGAACCATCATGTAGAACCTTCATGAAGAACTCC
Organism: Triticum urartu; assembly: GCF_056163025.1. Lineage (NCBI taxonomy): Eukaryota > Viridiplantae > Streptophyta > Magnoliopsida > Poales > Poaceae > Triticum > Triticum urartu. The sequence continues at coordinate 353,799,652 of NC_141876.1, read as the reverse complement.
GGTAACAAAAGGATGATCACATGAAAGGAAAGAGAAGTTGAAAACACAAGGTGAAACCTTGTAATGATTTAGATGGATCTCCGTGATAATATAATTGAGAGAGCTTGGAACTCCGGGAAGAAAATATAAAGCATCTCGAACCGAGAATTTAACCATCGTGAACAAACTCCAGAAGAAGGGATTAACATAAGAATGACACAAGAATAAGAATTACATTATGTGTATCCTTCACCAATTAAATTGATGACAAACAACGGATTTGGCATACAACTTATTCTCGTAGAAAAGATTGAGAGAGATATAACGCAAACTTGAGAAAGTCTTCAACGAACCACCGGTAGGATTGAAAGAACGAATGAATTGATATGATAAGGAATGAAGAGAACTCTTGAACGAACCACCGTAAGAATTAAAAATGAAAGTAGCAAAGGCACAAATCTCAGGGAATAATTGGAAAACGAATGAAGATACTTGAGAGAATTTAGATGCCAGTGAACGAAGAGATTCCGAGATGATTAGAGAAAACTTGAATGAAGCACCGATAAGATTTGGAGAATGATAGCTGAAAGTCGAGAATGAATAAATCTGAGATGATGGGCTTCGGAGAATCAAACTGAAAAGACTCATGAATTGCTCCGGAAAGATGAAAAGAATTCTCACAATCAACACAATTATGAGAGTATGGCATCAAGCTAGAATCACGAATCTTGAAGAGAATGGAGCAAGATTTAAGAGAAACTCTTCTTTGGTCTTCCAATGTTTAGAATGACGATGAGAACCACCATGACAATTGATGAGACACTCCGGGAGAATGAATAGAAAGGTTGAGCCAACGGTGAAAAGAATTTGACAGATCTTGGAGAAAAGCATTTGACTGATGAAAAATTCATTCTTACGTCAAACTTTGAAAAGAATTTAGGATAGCTCCAGGAAAAATAGAAGAGTTAGGTAAGATCCTAGAAAAAGACCTATGGGTTAGGTGCCCACTCAAGAGAAACACCGTTGAACACTTTAAAAGAGAGATTGCACCGGTTGAATTAAACGGCTTGAATGATATAACCTCCTCAAAAGAATTTGAGCGAATTGAGAATGGAAACTTGCATCTTCTGAGATACCTTGAGCACTCCAGAACATTTGAATAGCGAGAAATGAATGAATATGAGGTGCACCGGCATAAGAAGGTATTTGAAACGAGGAAAAAGGATATGATCAACAAAGCTTGAATTGGATCCACCGGAGAAGAAAAGAGAAAGAAGAATGATAACTAGAAGCTCCGTTAGTATCTTCATGACAAAACACCGGATCGAAACTTGGAAGAAAAGGATGAAGAGACTTCACATGAATAAAAAGGATACTTGATTAAGAAATCCGAGTCCTTGAAGAAAAAGGGTGGGAGGACGGGAAAACAAAGACAACTTAGGACGGATGAAACAAACAACGTTGAGAAGAACTTGAGTTGATCTTGCGGATGTTGAAAAAGATCGGATCCGCTTGAAGGGAAAAACGCCGGTTGAAAAGGATTGACATGACAATCTCGATGATCAAGAAGGATTAGCATCCACATAGATATATGAGAACACTGCTTGGGAAAGGTATGGAATCAACATTTTACTTCGAAGCAACTCGAATACCACAACTGAAAAGCAAAACAAAGGATTGGCTTGCAGAATAAGCCGGAAGAAACATATGATAGAGATTTCGTCTGAAGTTTTCGTGGTGGGGCCCACACGGGCTCGATCGTACAGCACCATCATGTACAAGGCAGTGTACATGACATACGAAGCATCCCTGAGTCAGCATAGCCAAGGACTCTTTAAGACACAACGACACCACTATAAAACCAACCGTGGATAGGCGAACCACTAGACGTTGAACCCCAATTCCATATCATACCTCTGTCGGAAAGATATCCTAGGAGCTACTTGAATTCCCACTTATAAACTCCTGAAACTTTCCAGTTATGCAATCAGGTGTTGGGGATACAGGGGAAGCATAATATCTAACCAAAAGCTAACAAATCCTACATCCAGTTGTATCCATCCTTCAACACATAGCCAAGAAACCTTCGGAAATCATTTACCTCAACCTTCGAAAAGCATCCGTTATACGAGTTATGGCAATACTCCCGAACTCCCGCCCCAGTACTGGGTGGCGTCGAGGTTATCTCACCAACAACTGCATAAAAAAGATTTTCGATGTCGGCGAAACTCAGGTATTCCAGAACTGCAACGATAAAATTGTGACGACAACACCTCAGAGCTCAACTCCCTGGGACACTGCCACAACCCCTAAATGTCAGGAGGCACCAAGAACAATGTTCTTGTCACAAAACCATCAGAACGATTCCAAGATACCCGCGTGATCCTAATTTTTTTTTGTGAAATTTGAGAAGACAATAGTCAAAACTCTACGTCAGGATGCCTCCCAAGAGCGATGAAGGTACTGAGGAGTAAAAAGAATCCTACTCTCCGATATATATAATCCTATAAGACTCAAAAGATTTTGTTCTAAACTCAACAATGCCAACGATTCGATCAAGCAGGGGGCTCCTAAGTCGGGGAAGGCTCTGATACCAACTTGTAACACCCTCGATGCGGCTATATCTCCCACGTGTCGAAGCACAACTTAGAGGCATAACCGCATTGAAGAAAATGTCGCAAGAGGGGTAATCTTTACACATCCCATGTACTGAATAAGAAAGAGGTACATAGTTGGCTTACAATCGCCACTTCACACAATAACATAAATAAAGCATTACATCATCCAGATACAATCAGGGTCCGACTACGGAACCAAAATAAAAGAAGACCACCCCTAATGCTACAGATCCCTGATTGCCCCAACTGGGCTCCACTACTGATCAACTGGAAACGGAAACAACATAATGAACATGATCTTCATCGAGCTCCTCCTTGAGCTCGGTTGCGTCACCTGCATGGTATCAACGGCACCTGCAAATTGGTTTTGGAAGTAATCTGTGAGTCACAGGGACTCAGCAATCTCACACCCTCGCGATCAAGACTATTTAAGCTTATGGGTAGGGAAAAAGGTATGAGGTGGAGCTGCAGCAAGCACTAGCATATATGGTGGCTAACATACGCAAATGAGAGCGAGGAGAGAAGGCAAAGCACGATCGAGAATCTATGATCAAGAAGTGATCCTAGAATACTTACGTTCAAGCACAACTCCAACACCATGTTCACTTCCCGAACTCCGCCGGAAAGAGACCATCACGGCTACACACGCGGTTGATGCATTTTAATTAAGTTAAGTGTCAAGTTCTCTACAACCGGACATTAACAAATTCCCATCTGCCCATAACCGCGGGCACGGATTAAGAAAGTTCAAATCCCTGTAGGGGTGTCCCAACTTAGCCCATCACAAGCTCTCACGGTCAACGAAGGATATTCCTTCTCCCAGGAAGACCCGATTAGACTCGGAATCCAGGTTACAAGACATCTCGACAATGGTAAAACTAGACCAGCAAAGCCGCCCGAATGTGCCGACAAATCCCGATATGAGCTGCACATATATCGTTCTTAGGGCACACTCGGATGAGACTAGCTACGAGTAAAACCAACCCTCAAGTTTCCCTGAGGTGGCCCCGCGGGCAGCTCAGTTCGGACCAACACTCAGAGGAACACTGGCCCCGGGGGGGTTAAATAAACATGACCCTCGGGCTCCGGAAACCCAAGGGAAAAGGCTAGGTTGTTAGTGCAAATGGTAAAACCAAGGTTGGGACTTGCTGGAGGAGTTTTATTCAAGGCGAACTATCAAGGGGTTCCCATTATAACCCGGCTGTGTAAGGAACACAAAATCAAGGAACATAACAACGGTATGACGAAAACTAGGGCGGCAAGAGTGGAACAAAACACCAGGTATAAGGCCGAGCTTCCACCCTTTACCAAGTATATAGATGCATTAATTAAATAAGAGATATTGTGATATCCCAACAAATATCCATGTTGCAACATGGAACAAACCCCAATCTTCTCCTGCAACTAACAACGCTATAAGAGGGGTTGAGCAAAGCGGTAACATAGCCAAACAACGGTTTGCTAGGATAAGGTGGGTTAGAGGCTCATGGAAATATGGGAGGCATGATATAGAAAGTGGTAGGTATCGCAGCATAGGCATAGCAATAGAGAGAGCAACTAGCAAGCAAAAATAGAAGTGATTTCGAGGGTATGGTCATCTTGCCTGCAAAGTTCTCCGAGAAGACGAAAGCTTGTACCTCGTAGGCGAACTCAACGGGTACCTCGAACACGAACTCGTCTCCTAGCTCTACCCAAAGCAAGAACACAAACAAAGGGAACCACAATCAACCACGTGCAATGCACAAACAACATGATGCAAAACATGGCATGATATGCGGGATGTGATATGCAATGCATATGCTTGCTTCGAAAGGGAAAGATTGAACCTGACCTCAACTTGGAAAAACCAAGAGTGTCGCTTGAAAGATGAGTTGATTTTGGTCGAAATCGATATAAAGATCACCGGAATCGGATGCACGGTTTGCGAATGGCAAGCAAAACAATAATGGCACAAAGCTGCGATTAACAGCACGAGGCCATCTAGATGCATCAAGAACAACAAGCTACTACACTCTAACATAGCAACAAAGCACATGGCAGTGATCCACTTAAGATGCTTGACAAAAGATGAACACTGAGCTACGGCTAATTCAATCAATAGCAGGTTCAAACAAGCATGGCAAAAGTGCAAAAGATATCAGGTTCACAGACTTTGCGAGAATAACCACATGTCAGGAATTTAACATCAGGAAGCAATGTTTAGAGCAAGATTACAACATGTTACAGGAACATATCATGGCAAAGCAAGGCATGGCATGAAACTACTCAAAGCATATAACAAAAGTCCCTTACTAACCATAAGCCAAAAGGGATCAGAAAATACAATGGCAACCATGTGAACATAGCAATTAACGTTAAGAGGTTCAGACTTAGTAGAAAACTGGAACATGGCAAAACAGATATTAAGTAGGCATGTTTACGAGCTCGATGCACTCACCACAAGGCATTATATGACAAACTAAACATACACCCAGCAAGTAGACATGGCATAGAAGCTAAACATGGCAAGAACAACAACATAGCATGCATGGACCAACTACAACAACCTCGGCAAAAATGCTTAACACGTAAACATTCTGCCAGGAACATTTTATAGCAAAAGTAGAGCTCGATTGAGTCAAGCTAGGGAGCTCCATAATTGTAAACAAAGACATGGATGGATAGAGCATAACAATATCTACAAAACATCCTTAATGATCATGCTCAAAAGAGGCATGTATCACTCTGTAGCAACATGAAGACATGGCAATAAAAATATTGACAGGGCAAAGACTTAGAAGATTTCTAAGTCCCTGAAATCAGCAACATTACGAGAGCTACTTTGCATGCTTGTGCTAGTCACCACATAGATCACAAAAATACATGGCGTACACCCCTGTAAAGATGGCATGGCATACTTCAAAACTCATGTAGGCCTCAAGTCCATAGGAGGCACACATTAAACATGGCAAAAATGACAAATGTCCAATTACTGATAAGAATCTAAAACTAACATCACATAGCACTCTTGCAATAGCATTTAGGGCATCAAGATGAACTCAAAAGAACATGGTGCAATGGAATGAAATGAAGTGCTCGTCGAGGCGAACAATTTGATATGCTACACGCCCAAAATGGAGCCACGGGTGCAAAGTTATGATGCGATGAAGTATGCTCAAAATTACTGGGACTTGGGGAAAATCAACCTCTCCGAGAAAGTCAACGGGACGGAGCGGACCGGGATGACGAGATCCGGGACGGAGGGAGGTGTTTGGTTGAGCTCCCGGTGGATCTGATCCACCTTGCCGAGATCCGGCGATGACAACTCCGGCGAGCGGCGCAACTCTGGTGACGAGGGTCTCCGGTGGGAGGAGCAGGGTGCGCCGGCGAGGCGCGCGATGGGGACGGGCGGCGCGGCGCCGGCGGAGCGCCTGGCGGAGCGGCGAGGCGGACGTCGGCCAGCCGGGCGGCTTGGCGAGCCTGCGCCGGTGAAGGGCGGCGGTGGAGGCGAGGCCGGAGCAGCGCCTCCGTGGCGGAGCGGCGATGTGGTGGCCGGGCGGCGCGTGCCTCGGGTGGCGCGTGGGTGCGGCGTCGACGGGATGGGCCCCGCGGGCCCGATCTGGGCCCGGCGGGCCTGGCGCGGAGGGGAGGAGAGAGACGCCGGCGGCGATGACGTGGCGAGGTGGGATTGGTCCGGCGCGGCGGCACGGACATGTCCAGCGTGGGAAATTTTGTCCGGTGGCGCGAGGTGGAAGGAGCTAGGGTTTCATCTGCACAAAAATTTCGGAGGAGAGCACATATTTATAGGTAGAGGGAGCTAGGAGAGTCCAAATGAGGTGCGGTTTTCGGCCACACGATCGTGATCGAATGACCGAGATGATGGAGGGGGTTTAGGTGGGTTTTGGGCCACTTTGGAGGGGTGTTGGGCTGCAACACACACGAGGCCTTTACGGTTCCTCGGTTAACCGTTGGAGTATCAAACGAAGTCCAAATGGCATGAAACTTGACAGGCGGTCTACCGGTAGTAAGCCAAGTCCGCTTGGCAAGTCTCGGTCCAATCCAAGAACGTTTAACACCCGCACACGAAAAGAGGCGAAAGGAGACACCGGAGGACATAGGAGCGCCGGAATGCAAAATGGACAACGGGGAAAATTCTCGGATGCATGAGATAAACATGTATGCAAATGCGATGCACATGATGACATGATATGAAATGCATGACACGCAAGAAAAAGACAAGGCAACAACAGCGAATAACTGGAAGACACCTGGCACATCGGTCTCGGGGCGTTACAAGTACCCAGACAATCTGAGCACATGCTCACTGCTTGAGCTATTCTCCTCCATCTTTTAGCTATAGAACTTGTTGGCGACTTCATATCTCTCAACTCGGGTATTTGCTTGAAATATTAACTTCAACTCCTAGAACATCTCATATGATCCATTACGTTCAAAACGTCTTTGAAGTCCCGATTCTAAGCTGTTAAGCATGGTGCACTAAACTATCAAGTAGTCATCATATTGAGCTAGCTAAACGTTCATGACGTCTGCATCTGCTCCTGCAATAGGTCTGTCACCTAGCGGTGCATCAAGGACATAATTCTTCTGTGCATCAATGAGGATAATCCTCAGATCACGGATCCAATCCGCATCATTGCTACTAACATTTTTCAACTTAGTTTTCTCTAGGAACATATCAAAAATAAAACAGGGCAGCTAAACGCGAGCTATTGATCTACAACATAGATATACTAATACTATCATGACTAAGTTCATGATAAATTAAAGTTCAATTAATCATATTAGTTAAGAACTCCCACTTAGATATACATCCCTCTAATCATCTGAGTGATCACGTGATCCAAATCAACTAAACCATGTCCGATCATCACGTGAGATGGAGTAGTTTCAATGGTGAACATCACTATGTTGATCATATCTACTATATGATTCACGCTCGACCTTTCGGTCTCAGTGTTCCGAGGCCATATCTTCATATGCTAGGCTCGTCAAGTTTAACCTGAGTATTCCGCGTGTGCAACTGTTTTGCACCCGTTGTATTTGAACATAGAGCCTATCACACCCGATCATCACGTGGTGTCTCAGCACGAAGAACTTTCACAATGGTGCATACTCAAGGAGAACACTTATACCTTGATAATTTAGTGAGAGATCATCTTATAATGCTACCGTCAATCAATCAAGATAAGATGCATAAAATATAAACATCACATGCAATCAATATAAGTGATATGATATGGCCATCATTATCTTAGTGCTTGTGATCTTCATCTCCGAAGCACATCATGAACACCATTGTCACCGGCGCGACACTTTGATCTCCATCGTAGCATCATTGTCATCTCGCCAATTTATGCTTCTACGACTATCGCTACCGCTTAGTGATAAAGTAAAGCATTACATGGCGATTGCATTGCATACAATAAAGCGACAACCATATGGCTCCTGCCAGTTGCCGATAACTCGGTTAAAAAACATGATCATCTCATACAATAAAATATAGCATCATGCCTTGACCATATCACATCACAACATGCCCTGCAAAAACAAGTTAGGCGTCCTCTACTTTGTTGTTGCAAGTTTTACGTGGCTGCTACGGGCTGAGCAGGAACCGTTCTTACCTACACATCAAAACCACAACAATAGTTCGTCAAGTTAGTGATGTTTTAACCTTCTCAAGGACCGGGCGTAGCCACACTCAGTTCAACTAAAGTTGGAGAAACTGACACCCGCCAGCCACCTATGTGCAAAGCACGTCGGTAGAACCAGTCTCGCGTAAGCGTATGCGTAATGTCGGTCCGGGCCACTTCATCCAACAATACCGCCGAACCAAAGTATGACATGCTGGTAAGCAGTATGACTTGTATCGCCCACAACTCACTTGTGTTCTACTCGTGCATATAACATCAACGCATAAAACCTGGATCGGATACCACTATTGGGGAACGTAGTAATTTCAAAAAAAATCCTACGCACATGCAAGATCATGGTGATGCATAGCAACGAGAGGGGAGAGAGTGTCCACGTACCCTCATAGACCGAAAGCGGAAGCGTTAGCACAACGCGGTTGATGTAGTTGTACGTCTTCACGATCCGACCGATCAAGCACCGAACACACGGTACCTCCAAGTTCTGCACACGTTCAACTCGATGATGTCCCTCGAACTCTGATCTAGCCGAGCTTTGAGGGAGAGATCCATCAGCACGATGGCGTGGTGACGATGATGATGTTCTACCGACGCAGGGCTTTGCCTAAGCACCGCTATGATATGACCGAGGTGGATTATGGTGGAGGGGGGCACCGCACATGGCTAAAAGATCCAAGAGATCAATTGTTGTCCCTATGGGGTGCCCCCCTCCTCTGTATATAAAGGGGATAGGAGGAGGGGCCGGCCAAGGGGAGGAGGTGCGCCCAAGGGGGGGCAATCCTACTCCAAGTAGGTTTTGCCCCCCTTTCCTATTCCAACTAGGAGAAGGGGGAAAGGAGGAGGTGGAGAGAAGGAAGGAGAAGGGGGGCCGCCGCCCCCTTCCCTTTCCCAATTCGGATTGGGGCAAGGGGGGCCGTGCGCCACCTCCTGCCGCCTCTCCTTTTCCACTACTTGGGCCCATGAGGCCCAATAACCCCCGGGGGATTCCGGTAATGTAACGCCCCGTATGTAACCTACCATGTTTGTATTCCAACTCTTGCCATTTCCGGCACTAAGTTATGATATTTCCTCGTTGTCAGGTTTTGTCTTTGTGTTGCTTTTGTCTTTGTCATGCATCTCATATCATATCATCATGTGCATCGCATTTGCATACGTGTTGGTCTCATGCATCCGAGCATTTTCCCCGTTGTCCGTTTTGCATTCCGGCGCTCCTATGTCCTCCGGTGTCCCCTTTTACCTCTTTTCGCGTGCGGGTGTTAAACGTTCTCGGATTGGACCGAGACTTGCCAAGCGGCCTTGGTTTACTACCGGTAGACCGCCTGTCAAGTTTCGTGCCATTTGGACTTCGTTTGATACTCCAACGGTTAACCAAGGGACCGAAAAGGCCTCGTGTGTGTTGCAGCCCAACACCTCTCCAAAATGGCCCAAAACCCACCTAAACCCCTTCCATCATCTCATTCGTTCGATCACGATCGCGTGGCCTCAAACCGTGCTCAATTTGGAGCCTCCTAGCTCCCTCTACCTATAAAAAGGCATCTCCTCCCCGAAATTCCGGATCCCTAACCCTAGCCCCGCTCCCTCTCCGCCGTTGGACGAAAACCCACTGACGGACATGTCCGCCGCCGCCGCGTGCCCACTCCTGCGCTGACACGTGTCAAGCGCCGCTGCCACCCGCCGCGGCCTGGAGAGCCCGCGTCCGGCCCTCCGAGCCCGCACGCCGCCCGCGCCTTCCTCCCTCGCCGCGCCGCCCGCCTCCTCCTCGCCGACGTCGGCGAACGCCGCCCCGCTCCGCCTCGTCGCCGGCGGTCGCCGCACGCACCTCGCCTTCCTGCCGCCACATCGCCTCGCCGCCGCCCGACCTCGCCGGCCTCTCCGTCCTCCACCTCCCGGCCGGATCCGGCCATCCCCAAGTCCGGCCGCCGTCGCCCCGTCTCCGGCAAAGCCCCGGCCATCCTCGGATTGCGTGTGATCCAGATCTGGAAAACCCTAGCCGGTTGACGTTTTGCCCTAGGTCAGGTATTTTTTTGCATTCTTCATCGCATCATAACTCTGCATCCGTGGCTCCGTTTTGGGCGTGTAGCATATCAAATTGTTCGTCTCGACGAGTACTTCATTTCATCCCATTGCACCATGTTCATTTGAGTTCATCTTAATGCCCTAAATGTTGTTGCAAGAGTGCTATGTAATGTTAGTTTCAGATTCTTAGCAGAGATTGGACATTTATCATTTTTGCCATGATTAATGTGTGCCTCCTATGAACTTGAGCCCTACATGTGTTTTGATGTATGCCATGCCATATTTACAGGGGTGTATGCCATGTATTTTTGTGATCTTTGTGGTGACTAGCACAAGCATGCAAAGTAGCTCTCGTAATGTAGCTGATTTCAGGGACTTAGAAATCTTCTAAGTCTTTTCCCTGATTATATTTTTATGCCATGTATTCATGTTGCTACAGACTTATCCATGCCTCTTTTGAGCATGTTCAGTAAGGATGTTTTGTAGATGTTGTTGTGCTCTATCCATCCATGTCTTTGTTTACATTTATGGAGCACCCTAGCTTGACTCAATCGAGCTCTACTTTTGCTATAAAATGTTCCTGGCAGATTGTTTACATGTTAAGCAATTTTGCCTAGGTTGTTGTAGTTGATCCTTGCATGCTATGAGGCTGTTCTTGCCATGTTTACTTGCTGGGCGCATGCTTAGTTTGTCATGCCATGCTTTGTGGTGAGTGCATCGAGCTCGTAAACATGCCTATGTGAATCTGTTATGCCATGTTCCAGCTTTCTACAAAGTCTGAATCTGTTAACGAAAGTTGCTATGTTCACATGGTTGTCATTGTAGTTTCTAATCCCTTTTGGCTTATGGTCAGTAAGGGACTTTTGTTGTATGCTTTGAGTAGCTTCATGCCATGCCTTGCTTTGCCATGATATGTTCCTGTAGCATGTTGTTATCTTTCTCTAAACATTGCTCCCTGATGTTAAATTCCCGGCATGTTGTTATTTTCACTAAGTCTGTAACCTAATATCTTTTGCACTTTTGCCATGCTTGTTTGAACCTTCTATTGAGTGAATTAGCCGTAGCTCAGTGTTCATCTTTTGTCAAGCATCTTGAGTGGATCACTGCCATGTGATTTGTTGTTAGGTTAGAGTGCAGTAGCTTGTTGTTCTTGATGCATTTAGATGGCCTCGTGATGTTAATCACAGCTTTGTGCCATTATTGTTTTGCTTGCCATTTGCAAACCGTGCATCCGATTCCGGTGATCTTTATATCGATTTCGACCGAAATAAACTCATCTGTCCAGTGGCACTCTTGGTTTTCTAAGTTGAGGCCAGGTTCAATCTTTCCTTTCCGAATCATGCATATGCATCACATATCACATCCCGCATATCATGCCATGTTTTGCATCATGTTGCTTGTGCATTGCACCGTGGTTGATTGTGTCTCCCTTTGCTTGTGTTCTTGCTTGGGTAGAGCCGGGAGATGAGTACATGATCGAGGAACCAGTTGAGTACGCTTACGAGGATCAAGCTAACGTCAACTCGGAGAACTTTGCAGGCAAGATGACCATACCCTCGAAATCACTTCTATCTTTGCTTGCTAGATGCTCGCTCTTTTGCTATGCCTATGCTATGATACCTACCACTTGCTTATCATGCCTCCCATATTGCCATGTCAAACCTCTAACCCACCTTGTCCTACCAAACCGTTGTTTGGCTATGTTACCGCTTTTCTCAGCCCCTCTTATAGCGTTGTTAGTTGCAGGTGAAGATTGGAGTTTGTTCCTTGTTGGAACATGTTTATTTGTTGGGATATCATTTTTATATCTTGTCTATTTTAATGCATATATACAGTTGGTAAAGAGTGGAAGGCTCGGCCTTATGCCTGGTGTTTTGTTCCACTCTTGCCACCCTAGTTTCCGTCATACCGGTGTTATGTTCCTTGATTTTGCGTTCCTTACACGGTTGGGTTATAATGGGAACCCCTTGACAGTTCGCCTTGACTAAAACTCCCCCAGCAAAGCCCAACCTTGGTTTTACCATTCGCCACCTAGCCTCTTTTCCCTTGGGTTCCGCGGACTCGAGGGTCATCTTTATTTTAAACCCCCCTGGGCCAGTGCTCCTCTGAGTGTTGGTCCGAACCGAGTAGACTGCGGGGCCACCTCGGGGCAACTTGAGGATTGGTTTTACTCGTAGGATGTCTCATCCGAGTGTGCCCTGAGAACGAGATATGTGCAGCTCCGATCGGGATTTGTCGGCACATTCGGGCGGTTTTGCTGGTTTAGTTTTACCATTGTCGAGATGTCTTGTAACTGGGATTCCGAGTCTGATCGGGTTGTCCTGGGAGAAGGAATATCCTCCATTGACCATGAGAGCTTGTGATGGGCTAAGTTGGGACACCCCTGTAGGGATTTGAACTTTCGAAAGACGTGCCCGCGGTTATGGGCAGATGGGAATTTGTTAATGTCTGGTTGTAGAAAACCTGAAAATTAACTTAATTAAAATGAATCAACAGACTGTGTGACCGTGATGGTCTCTTTTCGGCAGAGTCCGGGAAGAGAACACGACCTCGTGTTATGCTTGAACGTAGGTTGTTCTAGGATCACTTCTTGATCATAGTTTATCGATCGTGCCTTTGCCTTCTCTTCTCGCTCTCATTTGCGTAAGTTAGCCACCATATATGCTAGTGCTTGCTGCAGCTCCACCTCATACCTTTACCCTACCTATAAGCTTAAATAGTCTTGATCGCAAGGGTGTGAGATTGCTGAGTCCCCGTGACTCGCAGATTCCTTCAAAACCAGATGCAGGGACCGATGATACCGCTCCAAGAGATTCACTGAGCTCAAGTGGGAGTTTGATGAGGACTCAGGACGTTACTACGTTTCTTTTCCAGACGATCAGTAGTGGAGCCCAGTTGGGGCGATCGGGGACTTTGTTGCTTTTGGGGTTATCTTTATTTTGGTTCCGTAGTCAGACCTTGATTGTATCTGGATGAATGTAATGTTTTTTATGCATTGTGTGACGTGGCGATTGTAAGCCAACTATGTACCTCTTTCCTTATTCAGTACATGGGATGTGTAATGATTACCCCTCTTATGACATTGCTTACAATGCGGTTATGCCTCTAAGTCATGCTCCGACACGTGGAAGATATAGCCGCATCATGGGCGTTACAAGTTGGTATCAGAGCCTTCCCCGACTTAGGAGCCCCCTGCTTGATCGAATCGCTGGCGTTGTTGAGTCTAGAAAAATGTTTTGAGTCATTTAGGATTATATATATCGGAGAGTAGGATTCTTTTTACTCCTCAATCCCTTTGTCGCTCTGGTGAGGCATCCTGACGTAGAGTTTTGACTCTTCTCTTCTCAAATTTCACTAAAAAATTTTAGGATCATGCGGGTTTCTTGGAATCGTTCCGATGGATTTGTGACGAGAACATTGTTCTTGGTGCCTCCTGACATTTAGGGGTTGTGGCAGTGTCCCGGGGAGTTGAGCTCCGAGGTGTTGTCGTCACAATTTTATCATTGCAATTCTGGAATACCTGAGTTCCGCCGACATCGAAAATCTCTTTTATGCAGTTGTTGGTGAGATAACCTCGACGCCACCCAGTACTGGGGCGGGAGTTCGGGAGTATTGCCATAACTCGTATAACGGATGCTTTTCGAAGGTTGAGGTAAATGATTTCTGAAGGTTTCTTGGTTATGTGTTGAAGGATGGATACAGCTGGATATAGGATTTGCTAGCTTTGGGTGAGATATTATGCTTCCCCTGTATCCCCAACACCTGATTGCATAACCGGGAAAATTTTGGGAGTTTCATAGGTGGGAATTCATGTAGCTCTAGTATTTCTTCCGCGAATATTTGGTTTTTGATTGGGTAATCCTCACCAAGTATTTGGTCTTGTCCGTACCTTGTTGTTTTATTCATCTACCTCTATCAAAGTGGCTTCTCAATTTATGGAAGTGTGACCATTTCAATTGGAATGCATTCGTTCATTCTTGTTCGAATGTTAAGACTATATGTTGCAATTTTGATCCATTTGATTCAGCTTGAATATATGGCTGTCATGATGCTAACGGATGTCACCCTCTTCAGGATGGCTCCTCCAACGCGTCAGAATCCTGAACCGCCGCCACCACCTCCACCTCCGGAGGCATGGCAAGTTGTAATGGCTGCGACCAATGCCAACATGCAGATGCTTATGCAACTCTTGCAAGAGCGCAACCAAGGGAACCAAGGCCATGGCAACAATCAGAATCAGTTTGCTACACTCAACCAGTTCCTCGCAAATCAGCCAAAGACCTTCAGTAACTGTGTCGAGGCAACAGACACTAATGATTGGCTCGTGGATATCTGCAACCATTTCGAGTGCAGCAACGTCAGGCCTGAGGACTTTGTCAAGTTTGCCTCATTCCAACTCAAAGACCAAGCTGCAGAGTGGTATCAGCAGTACAAAGATTCCAGAGGAGGTCGTGTGATTACCTGGGATGAATTCCGTCAAGACTTCAAAGCTCACCACATTCCTCAGAGTGTTGTTGAGAGCAAGCGTGAGGAGTTCTGCAATCTGAAGCAAGGCAGCTTGTCTGTTTACCAGTATAACATCATGTTCCAGAAGCTCACTCGTTTCGCTAAGCAAGACGTCCCTGACGAGAAGAGCATGATTTATTAGTTCAGAGGTGGCCTCAGAGAAGATCTTCAACTAGCTCTCGTGCTTTTTGAGCCGTAGAAGTATGATGAGTTTTACAACATGGCACTGAAACAAGAGACTGCTCAACTCAAGTGCGATGCTTCCAAGAAGAGAGTCAGGGATGCAACTCCTTCTTCCTCAACTCAAGTGGTAACTAAGTAGCAAAAGTATTGGTTGCCTCCTCCTCCTCCATTCCGTCAGCCTTATCAGCAGAAGAGCAAAGGTGGCAATGGATCTTCCCACCCACCCAACCCAGGCTTTCAGAACAAGACTTCGTCTCATGCTCCAAGATCAAGTGCTTCGTATCACCATCCGCTTTCAGAGGTCACGTGCAACAAGTGTCAGCAGAAGGGTCACTATGCCAACAAATGCTTCAATCAGAGGCATCTTCCTCCTCCCCCTCCTGTGAGATCAGCTAGCACTGCAGTGGTCAAGCATAATCCCAAGTTTGCAAAGGTCAACATGATGAACGCAGCTCAGGAAGAGGACTCGTCAGATGTGATCATGGGTAACCTTCCTGTTAACGATATTCCTGCAAGAGTTCTTTTTGATACTGGTGCATCGCGTTCTTTCTTGTCATTCCCTTTTGCATCGAAGCACAATGTTGACACAGAGGTTTTGCCTAAAGTCATGCAAGTTGTTTCTCTCGGAAAGCTTATGACTTCTAGTTTGGTTGCTCCCGATGTATCTATCACGTTGGGCGACTATAAGTTTCTGTCCTCTCCAGTGGTCCTTGGTAACTCAAATATTGATCTTATTCTCGGAATGGACTGGCTTTCTAAGAACAAGGCTCACCTTGATTGTGCTGCCAGGCAGATTCAATTGACACATTCGTCTGAGGATGTAATCTGTAACGCCCTCGATGCGGCTATATCTCCTACGTGTCCAGGCACGACTTAGAGGCATAACCGCATTGAAAGCAATGTCGCAAGTTAGGCAATCTTCACAACATCCCATGTAATATAGATAATAAAAGGGGAGATACATAGTTGGCTTACACTCGCCACGTCAATCAAAGTACATAAATAGCATTACATCATTCAAACACTCATGGCCCGACTACGGCGCCAAAATAAAAGAACAACCCAACATGCGACACGGTCCCGATCGCCCCAACTGGGCAGCACTACTGATCATCAGGGAAAGACACATAGTAACGGCGTGAGTCCTCGTCGAACTCCCACTTGAGCTCAAGCGCGTCATCTGGAACGGAGTCATCAGGCCCTGCATTTGGTTTGGAAGTAATCTGTGAGCCACAGGGACTCAGCAATCTCGCACCCTCGCGATCAAGACTATTTAAGCTTATAGGTAAGGCAAGGTAAATATGTGGAGCTGCAGCAAGCGACTAGCATATATGGTGGCTAACCTATTCGCAAAAGAGAGCGAGAAGAGAAAGGCAAAGCGCGAACGAGTAACTAGAGAGCAACCTGCGGCAAGCATTACTCCAACACCGTGTTCACTTCCCGGACTCCGCCGAGAAGAGACCATCACGGTAACTCACACAGTTGATTCATTTTAATTAAGTTAAGGTTCAAGTTATCTACAACCGGACATTAACAAATTCCCATCTTCCATAACCGCGGGCACGGCTTTCGAAAGTTCAAATCCTTGCAGGGGAGTCCCAACTTAGCCCATGACAAGCTCTCACGGTCAACGAAGGAATAGACCTTCTCCCGAGACATTCCGATCAGACTCGGTATCCCAGTTCTACAAGACACTTCGACAAGTTAAAACAAATCCAGCAACACCGCCCGAATGTGCCGACAAATCCCGATAGGAGCTGCACATATCTCATTCTCAGGGCACACTCAGATGAGACTAGCTACGAGTAAAACCAACCCACAAGTTGCCCCGAGTGGCCCCGCAGGCAGCTCAGTCGGACCAACACTCAGAGGAGCACTAGCCCGGGGGGGTTTAAATAAGATGACCCTCGAGCTCCGGAAACCCGAGGGAAAAAGAGGCTAGGTGGCAAATGGTAAAACCAAGATTGGGCATTGCTGGAAAAGCTTTAATCAAGGCGAACTATCAAGGGGTTCCCATTATCACCCAACCGCGTAAGGAACGCAAAAATCCGGGAACATAACACCGATATGACGGAAACTAGGGCGGCAAGAGTGGAACAAAACACTAGGCGAGAGGCCGAGCCTTCCACCCTTTACCAAGTGTATAGATGCATTAAGATAACAAGATAATATCATGATATCCCAACAAGTAAATAATGTTCCAACAAGGAACGGTCTCCAATCTTCACCTACAACTAGCAACGCTATAAGAGGGGCTGAGCAAAGCGGTAACATAGCCAATCAACGGTTTGCTAGGACATGGTGGGTTAGAGGTTTGACATGGCAATTTGGGAGGCATGATAAGCAAGTGGTAGGCATCGTAGCATAGGCATAGCAAAAGAGAGAGCATCTAGCAAAGCAAAGATAGAAGTGATTTCGAGGGTATGATCATCTTGCCTGCAAAGTTGTCAGAGTTGACTGGATCCTCGAAAGCAAACTCAACGGGCTCCTCATTAGCGAACTCGTCTCCCGGCTCTACCCAAAAAAGACAAAAAAGCAACAAGGACACAATCAACCACGTGCAAAGCTCAAACAACAGGATGCAAACATGGTATGCTATGCGGGATGCGATATGTGATGCATATGCAAGATTTGACAAGGACTGAATGAACCTGGCCTCAACATGGAAATCCAAGTGTGCCACTGGAAAGCTGGGATGATATCGCTTGAAAACAATATAAAGAACTCCGGAATCGGAGTCACGGTTTGGAAATGGCAAGCAATTCAAATATGGCACCGGTCTGCGATATACAGCAAGTAGCCATCTAAATGCAACAAGATGAACATGCTACAGCACCCAAACATGGCAAAAAAAATATGGCAGGGATCCATTCATGATGCTAAACAAAAGATGAACACTGAGCTACGGCCAATTCATCCATTAACAGGTTCAAACAAGCATGGAAAAAATGCATTTGGTAAACAGATTCAGACTTAGTGAAATTAACACTTGTCTGGAATTTCAGATCAGGTAGCACACTTTGGAGCATGAAAACTATATGCTACAGGTACTGAACATGGCAAGGTAAATCATGGCATGGAGCTACTCAAAGAGATTAACAAAAGTCCCTTAGTGACCTTGAGCCAAAAGGGATCAGAAAATACATTTGCAAGCATGTGAACATGGCAAAAACATAATCAGATCACAGACTTAGTGAAAAACTGGAGCATGCAAAATCAGATATCAAGTAGGCATGTTTACGAGCTCGATGCACTCACTACAGAGCATGTCATGACAATCTAAGCATACACCCATCAAGAATACACATTATACAAGCTAGACATGGCAAAAATAATAGCATAGCATGCACGGATCAACTACAACATCCTCGGCAAAATCGCTAACAAGTAGACAATCTGCCCAGATTCACGAAATAGCAAAAGTAGAGTTCGATTGACTCAAGCTAGGGTGCTCCATAATTTCAAACAAAGACATGGATGGATAGAGCACTACAAGATTAACAAAACATCCTTACTGATCATCCTCAAAAGAGGCACGGATCACTAGGAAATAACATGAACATATGGCATATTGAGATAAACAGATCAAGGACTTAGTGGAATTTCTAAGTCCCTGAAAACAGCATTAACGAATGCACCACTTTGCAAGCTTGTGCTAGTCACCACACACATCATAAAAATACATGGGTTGCACCTCTGGATAGATGGCAAAACATATAACAAAACACATGTAGAGCTCAGGGGCATATCATGCACACAATAATCATGGCAAAAATGACAAATATCTAATTGGAGCAGTAGATCTGACAATTATCTCAAATAGCATTCTTCCAACAGCATTTAGGGCATCAAGATGAACTCAAATGAAAATGATGCAATGAGATGAAATGATGTGCTCTCTCAGACGAACATTTTGATATGCTATATGCCCAAAACGGAGCTACGGATGCGGAGTTACGATGCGACGAACATAGCAAAATAATTAGGGGAGAGAGGGAAAAGTCAACCGAATGGATTGGATCCAGATCTAGGGTTCGGTGTGCACGCGGCCCGAGGCAAGTCCGGCGAGCTCACAGCGGCTCCGGCGAGCTCGGTGGAGCGGCGGGGTGGCGAGGGAGAGGTAGATCGGGCCTCTCCCGACCGGATCCTGCGGCGGGGAGGCGAGGAGGCGCGGGGAGGCGGCTCCGGCGAGCTCCTGTGGCGGTGGCGAGGTCTGGTGGCGGCGGCCGGTGATGAGGCAGCGCGCGGGCGGCGGCCGCCGGCCCGGAGGAAGGAGGCGGCGGGGCGAAGGCGCGCGGGCGGCGCTAGGCGCGCGGGGCGCTCGGGCCCGATCTGGCCCGGGGCGGGCTCCCCGTGGGCCGCGCGGGCCGCGGCAGCGGCAGGTGACGGCGGACACGTGGCACGCTGCTAGTGGCCGGGGGCGGTGGCGGACGAAATGTCTGGCGCGGCGGACATGTCCGGTGGCGGCGGATCTGGTTTTCTAGGGTTTCGGGGGGAAGAAGAAGAAGAATTTCGGAGGGGTCTTTAAATAGGCATAGGAGGAGCTAGGAGAGTCCAAATGAGGTGCAGTTTTCGGCCACGCGATCGTGATCGAACGCTCTAGATGATGGAGAGGGTTTTGGTGGGTTTTGGGCCAAATTGGAGGGGTGTTGGGCTGCAACACACACGAGGCCTTTTCGGTCCCTCGGTTAACCGTTGGAGCATCAAACGAAGTCCAAATGGTACGAAACTTGACAGGCGGTCTACCGGTAGCAAACCAAGGCCGCTTGGCAAGTCTCGGTCCAATCCGGAAATGTTTAACCCCCACACACGAAAGAAAGGTAGAAATGACCACCGGAGGAGAACAGAGCGCCGGAATGCAAAACGGACAACGGGGAAAATGCTCGAATGCATGAGACGAACACGTATGCAAATGCAATGCACATAATGACATGATATGAGATGCATGACAACGATAACAACACACGAAGAAACAAACCCGAATCCGAGAAAATAAAATAACTTAACGCCGGAAACGGCAAGAGTTGGATTACATATTAGGTAAATCACATCCGGGGTGTTACATAATCGTCTTTGCCGCTCGTGATGATACCATCCGACTGTTTTCTCTAAACGAGAAGGGCGAGTTGGATGCCATCTCTCAGATTCCAGTCATTTGCGAATATCAAGACGTCTTTCCAGAAGAGCTTCCAGGAATGCCTCCTCACCGGCTAGTTGAATTCGTCATCGATCTTGAGCCTGGCACGGAACCTGTGTGCAAACGTCCTTACAAGCTTGGACCTGAAGAGTTGAAGGAGCTGAAGAAGCAACTCGATATTCAAGAGCGTATGGGTCTCATCCGACCAAGTTCTTCTCCATGGGGTTGTGGTGTTCTTTTTGTCAAGAAAAAGGATGGAACGGACCGACTTTGTGTCGACTACCATCCATTGAACAAGAAGACTATAAAGAACAAGTACCCAGTTCCCAACATCAATGAGCTTTTCGAACAACTCAAAGGTGCTCAAGTATTCTCCAAGCTTGACCTCCATATGGGTTATCATCAGATTCGCATTCGTGAAGAAGATATCCCCAAGACAACATTCAGAACAAGCTATGGTTCATATGAATACACTGTCATGTCTTTCGGCCTTGTCAACGCCCCTCCAACTTTCTCTCGCATGATGAATTTCATCTTCAACGCCTACACAAATGACTTCGTCTTGGTCTACCTCGATGAAATTTTGGTCTTTTCCAAGAACAAGGAGGATCATGCCAAGCACTTGAGATTGGTGCTGGACAAACTCAGAGAACATCAGTTCTATGCGAAGTTTTCAATGTCCGAGTTTTGGCTCGATGAGGTTCTCTACCTTGGGCATATCATCTCCGCCAAGGGCATAGCTGTTAATCCTGAGAAGGTGTCTGCAATTGTGAATTGGGAACCACCTCAGAATGTGAAGCAACTCCGCAGCTTCCTTGGGCTCGCAAGCTATTGTCGAAGGTTCGTTGAGAACTTCTCAAAGATCACGAAGCCTCTATCCAACCTTCTCCACAAGCATGTGAAGTATGTCTGGTCGCCTGAATGTGACATCGCTTTCAACACCCTGAAAGAGAAGTTAGTCACTGCTCCAGTTCTGACTCCTCCTGATGAATCCAAACTGTTCGAGGTCTTCTGTGATGCTTCCCTTCAAGGTCTCGGTGCAGTGTTGATGCAAGAGAAGAAAGTTGTGGCCTATACCTCTCGCCAGTTGAAGCCCAACGAAAAGAACTACCCCACTCATGACCTCGAGTTGGCGGCAGTTGTTCATGCTCTTTTAACATGGAGACATCTCTTATTGGGAAGAAAAGTGGACATCTTCACTAATCATAAGAGTCTCAAGTACATCTTCACTCAGCCCAACCTCAACCTCAGGCAGACTCGTTGGGTCGAAATGATTCAAGAGTATAATCCGAGTATTGAATATACTCCAGGCAAGACCAATGTAATTGCTGACGCATTGAGCAGGAAGGCTTACTACAACAGTCTGATTATCAAGCCCTACCAACCACAGCTTTGTGAAGCTTTCCGCAAACTTAATCTCCAAGTTGTTCCTCAAGGATTCCTTGCCAACCTCAAGTCTCTCCTACTTTGGAAGATCAGATTCGTGTGGCTCAACTTCTTGATGCTATGGTGAGGAAGGTGAAAATTGGGATTGCCAAGAGTCAACCCAAGTACAAGTGATATCGTCTTGATGACAAGGATACTCTTTTCTTTGAGGATCGCATTGTTGTTCCTAAAGGTGACCTTTGTAAAGTCATTATGAACGAAGCTCACTATTCACTCCTCTCTATTCACCCTGGAAGTACAAAGATGTACCATGACCTCAAGCAGTCGTATTGGTGGACTCGAATGAAGCACGAGATTGCTCAGTTCGTGAATGAATGTGATGTCTGCAGAAGAGTGAAAGCAGAACACCAATGACCAGCTGGTATCCTCCAACCTCTTGCCATTCCAGAATGGAAGTTTGACCATATTGAGATGGACTTCGTGACTGGATTTCCCAAGTCCAAGCGTGGCAATGATGCTATCTTTGTTGTCATTGACAAGCTCACCAAAGTGGCTCATTTTCTTCCTATTAAAGAATCTACCACAACAGCTCAGTTGGCAGAGCTATATACCTCCAGGATTGTCTCTCTGCATGGCATTCCGCGGTTGATATCTCCAGATCGTGGTAGCATCTTTACCTCTAAGTTCTGGGATTCTTTTCAAAAGGCCATGGGCACCAACATTCGCTTCAGCACAGCCTTTCATCCTCAAACTAGTGGCCAAGTCGAGAGGGTCAATCAAATTCTTGAAGATATGCTCAGGCCTTTGTGTCATTTCTTTCGGTATGAAATGGGAAGATTGTCTTCCATATGTCGAGTTCTCCTACAACAATAGCTTCCAAGCGAGTGCAGGCAAGGCCCCATTCGAGATTCTCTATGGCAGGAAGTGCCGTACTCCTCTTAACTGGTCAGAGACTGGTGAACGCCAACTTCTTGGCAATGACTTGATCATAAAGGCTGAAGAAATGTGCAAAGTCATTCGTGAAAATCTCAAAGCCGCGCAATCGCACCAGAAGAGTTACTATGATAGCAAGCATCGTGACTTGGCTTTCGAGATCGGAGACCATGTCTACCTCCACGTCTCTCCAATGAAAGGTACTCATCGCTTCAGTATCAAAGGGAAGCTTGCCCCTAGATACGTGGGTCCTTTCAAGATCATTGGCAAAAGAGGCGATCTCGCCTATCAACTTGAGCTTCCATCCAACTTTGCAAACATGCACGACATGTTTCACGTGTCTCAACTCCGCAAGTGTTTCAAGACTCCTGACCGCACCATCAACTTTGAAGAGATTGATCTCTGAGAAGACCTGTCTTATCATGAGCATCCCGTTGCTATTCTTGAAGAAACTGAGCGCAACACTCGCAACAAGTCTATCAAATTCCTGAAAGTCAAGTGGTCACATCATTCTGACCGTGAAGCCACCTGGGAACGCGAGGACCACCTCCATTCTGAATATCCGGAGTTTTTCCAGTCCTAGATCTGGGGACGAGATCCTTTCGTAGTGGTGGAGTGTTGTAACGCCCCGTATGTAACCTACCATATTTGTATTCCAACTCTTGCCATTTCCGGCACTAAGTTATGATATTTCCTCATTGTCGGGTTTTGTCTTCGTGTTGCTTTTGTCTTTGTCATGCATCTCATATCATGTCATCATGTGCATTGCATTTGCATATGTGTTCGTCTCATGCATCCGAGCATTTTCCCCGTTGTCCGTTTTGCATTCCGGTGCTCCTATGTCCTCCAGTGTCCCCTTTTACCTCTTTTCGCGTGCGGGTGTTAAACGTTCTCGGATTGGACCGAGACTTGCCAAGCGGCCTTGGTTTACTACCGGTAGACTGCCTGTCAAGTTTCGTCACATTTGGACTTCGTTTGATACTCCAACGGTTAACTGAGGGACCGAAAAGGCCTCGTGTGTGTTGCAGCCCAACACCTCTCCAAAGTGGCCCAAAACCCACCTAAACCCCTTCCATCATCTCGGTCGTTCGATCACGATCGCGTGGCCGTAAACCGTGCTCAATTTGGAGCCTCCTAGCTCCCTCTACCTATAAAAAGGCATCTCCTCCCCGAAATTCCGGATCCCTAACCCTAGCCCCGCTCCCTCTCCGCCGCCGGACAAAAACCCGCCAATGGACAAGTCCGCCGCCGCCGCGCGCCCACTCTTGATCTGACATGTGTCAAGCGCCGCCGCCACCCGTCGCGGCCCGGAGAGCCCGCGCCCGGACCTCCGAGCCTGCGCGCCGCCCGCGCCTTCCTCCCTCGCCGCGTCGCCCGCCTCCTCCTCGCCGGCGTCGGCGACCGCCGCCCCGTGCCGCCCCGCTCCATCTCGTCGCCGGCGGTCGCCGCACGCACCTCGCCGCCCCGCCGCCACATCGCCTCACCGCCGCCGACCTCGCCGGCCTCTCCGTCCTCCACCTCCCGGCCGGATCCGGCCATCCCCAAGTTCGTCCACCGCTTCAATGACTTCGGCCGCCATCGCCCCGTCTCCGGCGAAGCCCCGGCCATCCTCGGATTGCGTGCGATCCAGATCTGGAAAACCCTAGCCGGTTGACATTTTGCCCTAGGTCAGGTATTTTTTTGCATTCTTCATCGCATCATAACTCTGCATCCGTGGCTCTGTTTTGGGCGTGTAGCATATCAAATTGTTCGTCTCGATGAGTACTTCATTTCATCCCATTGCACCATGTTCATTTGAGTTCATCTTAATGCCCTAAATGTTGTTGCAAGAGTGCTATGTAATGTTAGTTTCAGATTCTTAGCAGAGATTGGACATTTATCATTTTTGCCATGATTAATGTGTGCCTCCTATGAACTTGAGCCCTACATGTGTTTTGATGTATGCCATGCCATATTTACAGGGGTGTATGCCATGTATTTTTGTGATCTTTGTGGTGACTAGCACAAGCATGCAAAGTAGCTCTCGTAATGTAGCTGATTTCAGGGACTTAGAAATCTTCTAAGTCTTTTCCCTGATTATATTTTTATGCCATGTATTCATGTTGCTACAGACTTATCCATGCCTATTTTGAGCATGTTTAGTAAGGATGTTTTGTAGATGTTGTTGTGCTCTATCCATCCATGTCTTTGTTTGCATTTATGGAGCACCCTAGCTTGACTCAATCGAGCTCTACTTTTGCTATAAAATGTTCCTGGCAGATTGTTTACATGTTAAGCAATTTTGCCGAGGTTGTTGTAGTTGATCATTGCATGCTATGAGGTTGTTCTTGCCATGTTTAGCTTCTATGACATGTTTACTTGCTGGGTGTATGCTTAGTTTGTCATGCCATGCTTTGTGGTGAGTGCATCGAGCTTGTAAACATGCCTACGTGAATCTGTTTTGCCATGTTCATGTTTTCTACTAAGTCTGAATCTGTTAACGAAAGTTGCTATGTTCACATGGTTGTCATTGTAGTTTCTGATCCCTTTTGGCTTATGGCCAGTAATGGACTTTTGTTGTATGCTTTGAGTAGCTTCATGCCATGCCTTGCTTTGCCATGATATGTTCCTGTAGAATGTTGTTATCTTGCTCTAAACATTGCTCCCTGATATTAAATTCCCAGCATGTTGTTATTTTCACTAAGTCTGTAACCTGATATCTTTTGCACTTTTTCCATGCTTGTTTGAACCTGCTATTGAGTGAATTAGCCGTAGCTCAGTGTTCATCTTTTGTCAAGCATCTTGAGTGGATCACTTCCATGTGATTTTTTGTTAGGTTAGAGTGCAGTAGCTTGTCGTTCTTGATACATTTAGATGGCCTTGTGCTGTTAATCGCAGCTTTGTGCCATTATTGTTTTGCTTGCCATTTGCAAACCGTGCATCCGATTCCGGTGATCTTTATATCGATTTCGAACGAAATCAACTCAATTGTCCAGTGGCACTCTTGCTTTTCTAAGTTGAGGCCAGGTTCAATCTTTCCTTTCCGAATCATGCATATGCATCACATATCACATCCCGCATATCATGCCATGTTTTGCATCATGTTGCTTGTGCATTGCACCGTGGTTGATTGTGTCTCCCTTTGCTTGTGTTCTTGCTTGGGTAGAGCCAGGAGACGAGTACATGATCGAGGAACCAGTTGAGTACGCTTACGAGGATCAAGCTAACGTCAACTCGGAGAACTTTGCAGGTAAGATGACCATACCCTCGAAATCACTTCTATCTTTGCTTGCTAGATGCTCGCTCTTTTGCTATGCCTATGCTATGATACCTACCACTTGCTTATCATGCCTCCCATATTGCCATGTCAAACCTCTAACCCACCTTGTCCTACCAAACCGTTGTTTGGCTATGTTACCGCTTTGCTCAGCCCCTCTTATAGCGTTGTTAGTTGTAGGTGAAGATTGGAGTTTGTTCCTTGTTGGAACATGTTTATTTGTTGGGATATCATTTTTATATCTTCTCTATTTTAATGCATATATACAGTTGGTAAAGGGTGGAAGGCTCGGCCTTATGCCTGGTGTTTTGTTCCACTCTTGCCACCCTAGTTTCCATCATACTGGTGTTATGTTCCTTGATTTTGCGTTCCTTACACGGTTGGGTTATAATGGGAACCCCTTGACAGTTCGCCTTGACTAAAACTCCCCCAGCAAAGCCCAACCTTGGTTTTACCATTCGCCACCTAGCCTCTTTTCCCTTGGGTTCCGCGGACTCGAGGGTCATCTTTATTTTAAACCCCCTGGGCCAGTGCTTCTTTGAGTGTTGGTCCGAACTGAATAGACTGCGGGGCCACCTCGGGGCAACTTGAGGGTTGGTTTTACTCGTAGGATGTCTCATCCGAGTGTGCCCTGAGAACGAGATATGTGCAGCTCCGATCGGGATTTGTCGGCACATTCGGGCGGTTTTGCTGGTTTAGTTTTACCATTGTCGAGATGTCTTGTAACCGGGATTCCGAGTCTGATCGGGTTGTCCTGGGAGAAGGAATATCCTTCGTTGATCGTGAGAGCTTGTGATGGGCTAAGTTGGGACACCCCTGGAGGGATTTGAACTTTCGAAAGCCGTGCCCGCGGTTATGGGCAGATGGGAATTTGTTAATGTCCGATTGTAGAAAACCTGAAACTTAACTTAATTAAAATGAATCAACAGAGTGTGTGACTGTGATGGTCTCTTTTCGGCGGAGTCCGGGAAGAGAACACGGCCTCGTGTTATGCTTGAAAGTAGGTTGTTCTAGGATCACTTCTTGATCATAGTTTATCGATCGTGCCTTTGCCTTCTCTTCTCGCTCTCATTTGCGTAAGTTAGCCACCATATATGCTAGTGCTTGCTGCAGCTCCACCTCATACCTTTACCCTACCTATAAGCTTAAATAGTCTTGATCGTGAGGGTGTGAGATTGTTGAGTCCCCGTGACTCACAGATTCCTTCAAAACCAGATGTAGGGACCGATGATACCGCTCCAGGAGATTCAACTGAGCTCAAGTGGGAGTTCGATGAGGACTCAGGACGTTACTACGTTTCTTTTCCAGACGATCAGTAGTGGAGCCCAGTTGGGGCGATCGGGGACTTTGTTGCTTTTGGGGTTATCTTTATTTTGGTTCCGTAGTCGGACCTTGATTGTATCTGGATGAATGTAATGTTATTTATGCATTGTGTGACATGGCGATTGTAAGCCAACTATGTACCTCTTTCCTTATTCAGTACATGGGATGTGTAATAATTACCCCTCTTGCGACATTGCTTACAATGCGGTTATGCCTCTAAGTCGTGCTCCCACACGTGGGAGATATAGCCACATCGTGGGCATTACAGGTAACCCCCTGGTACTCCGGTATATATTCGATAACCCCCGGAACAATTCTGGTGTCCGAATATAGTCGTCCAATATATCAATCTTCATGTATCGACCATTTCGAGACTCCTCATCATGTCTGTGATCACATCCGGGACTCCAAACTACCTTCGGTACATCAAAACACATAAACTCATAATATAACCGTCATCGAACTTTAAGCGTGCGGACCCTACGGGTTCGAGAACTATGTAGACATGACCGAGACACGTCTCGGGTCAATAACCAATAGCGGAACCTGGATGCTCATATTGGCTCCTACATATTCTACGAAGATCTTCATCGGTCAAACTGAATAATAACATACGTTGTTCCCTTTGTCATCGGTATGTTACTTGCCCGACATTCGATTGTCGGTATCTCAATACCGAGTTCAATCTCGTTACCGGCAGGTCTCTTTACTCGTTTCGTAATACATCATCCTACAACTAACTCATTAGTTACTATGCTTGCAAGGCTTGAGTGATGTGTATTACCGAGTGGGCCGAGAGATACCTCTCCGACAATCGGAGTGACAAATCCTAATCTCGAAATACGCCAACCCAACAAGTACCTTCAGAGACACTTGTAGAGAACCTTTATAATCACCCAGTTACGTTGTGACGTTTGGTAGCACACAAAGTGTTCCTCCGATAAACGGGAGTTGCATAATCTCATAGTCATAGGAACATGTATAAGTCATGAAGAAAGCAATAGCAACATACTAAACGATCAAGTGCTAAGCTAACGGAACGGGTCAAGTCAATCACATCATTCTCCTAATGATGTGATCTCGTAAATCAAATGACAACTTATGTCTATGGTTAGGAAACTTAACCATCTTTGATTAACGAGCTAGTCAAGTAGAGGCATACTAGTGACACTATGTTTGTCTATGTATTCACACATGTATTATGTTTCCGGTTAATACAATTCTAGCATGAATAATAAACATTTATCATGAAATAAGGAAATAAATAATAACTTTATTATTGCCTCTAGGGCATATTTCCTTCACATGGAGCATATGAGATGTTCCAGGAGTTGAAGTTAATATTTCAAGCAAATGCCCGGATTGAGAGATATGAAGTCTCCAATAAGTTCTACAGCTACAAGATGGAGGAGAATAGTTCTGTCAGTGAACATATACTTAGAATATCTGGGTACCACAACCACTTGACTCAACTGGGAGTTAATCTTCCTGATGATAGTGTCATTAACAGAGTTCTTCAATCACTGCCATTGTAACACCCCGAGAATCATGCTACAGTAATCACCTTTAAATGATGCCTTGTCATCATGGTTACTATTGCTAATCTCACTTTGATTCTATTCCAGTCCAAATCTCTTTTTCACATTAATGTCAAAAATTCAAATTTCTCAAACATGAAAACAAAAATGTTCATCATGTGCCAAATATTCCACAACTAATATTGGTGGTGAACCAACATTTTTGCAAAGGGTTTGAGTGGCCTAAACTACTTAAAACAGTGACCTAAGCAATAAATTAAATGCCCTTTTTAAGTTATAAAATTGGCAACTATTCCAAATGCCTCCCAACCTTTTTGTGGCAGTGCACTTTAATTCTTTGAAATTGTTTTGGCCAGTGGCACAATTTTTCAAAGTCATTATTGGCTAAAAAGAAAATGCAAAAGCTTCTGAAAAAAAGGAAAACTAAAAGAAAAGGAAAAGGGAGAGAGAGAGAGAGAGAGAGAGAGAGAGAGCAACCCCCTGGCCCAATGGGGGCCAATCGGCCCAGCTGGCCTCCCGAACCAGGCCGGCCCACCTCTCCCTGCTTCCCCATAACCCCCACTACCCAACCATAAATCCTATCCCACTCCCCCGTTTCCCCACTCTCCTCCTCACCCGATCCTGATCTGGATCGGGACCCTTCCTCCCCGATGCGGCGATGACGCTGCCCCGTTCGTTTCCCCTCATCGCCGACCCCCTCTCCCCCAACTCTCATCTGCTCGATCCTGCGTGGATCGGGAGGGGAGCGGCTCCGCCGTCGCCGCCACCCGACGCCGGCGCCCCAACACCACCCGTCGCCGGCGCTACCCTAACCTGACGACGCCGCCACTCGCCGGACTGCCCTGCCGCCGCTCGGAACCCCCCCCCCCTCGCCGGACCGCCTCCCCGCCAAGTGCCTCCCCGTCCTGGACCTCCTCCCCAACGACGCCCCGACGCCAACGCCGTTCGCCGTCGCCGCCACCTCGCCCCGCCGTCGTTCCGCCTTGCCGGACCTCCCCAGGCCTCGCCGCATCGTTCCCCGACACCGGGGGTGAGCTCACGCGCCCCGCTTCCCCTGTTCCCCCTCGTCCCGAGACATCGTGGTCGTCGTCGCTCGCACCTCACGCGTGTCACCGCGCCTAACTATGTCCGCGGCCGCTCGCACCGTCTGCGCCTCCTGCCGCTGTCGTCGGCCCCTGTTGTCGCCCCTACACTGCTCCGCGCTGCTGTTGTTGCCGCACAGGCCCGCGGCGCCGCACCACAGCCGTCCGCTGCGGCTGCTCACTCCCTGCCACGCTCACCGGCGGCCGCCCCCTGCCCCACGTCGGCTTCGCCCACCCTCGTCTGCCGCTCGATCATGGCCTCGTCGTCACCTGCTGAAAGTGCGCCTGCATGGCCCCTGCACTGGCCAACGCCCCTGTCCAGTAGGCCCCCATGCTAAGATTAGCGCTAACCCCCCCCCCACTAATTAAAATAATTAGTTAATTAAACTGGCCTCTTTTAATTAACCTTCTGTCAATGACGATCGGGCCGCATTGTCTAACTAAAATGGTTAAAATTATCTAACTAAAATTTGGACAATGACAGCTAGGTCCTACCTTGCACTATTCCCCCTTTGACCAGTCCAACGTTGACTGGGTCAACTCATCAGGGGCCCACTGTCAGCCTTTGGTGGCCCTGCTGTGTGCACTCTGCTGGGTGCACATAGCAATTTCACCTTTTTCGAATTACTAATAATTTCAGAATATTGTTTAAACTTTGGAAATTCATATAAAATAAACCATAGCTTAGATGGAAAAACTTTGTACATGAAAGTTGCTCAGAACGACGAGACAAATCTGGATACGCAACCCGTTCATCCGCCATGCATCCCTAGCATAGCGAACACGCAAGTTTCCCCCTCCGGTTCATTTGTCCGAAAACGCGAAACATTGGGGATACTTTCCCGGATGTTTCCCCCCCTTCGCCGGTATCACCTCCTACCGCGTTAGGTCACACCCGGCACATCTTATTGCCATGTTATGCTTTGTGCTGCTATGTTGCTTTATATTTACTGTTTCTTCCCCCTCTTCTCTCCTGTAGACCCCGAGACCGATGTTGCCCCAGTGATCGACTACGTCGACGACGACCCCTTCTTCTCGCCCGAGCAACCAGGCAAGCAAACCCCCCCCCTTGAGCATTCCGATATCGCCCATTTCTTTCCCTCTCATGCTTGCATTAGAACTGCTACTGATTTATGTATGATCCTACTCTGATGCATAGCCTGTTTTTGTTACCTGCTTTCATACCTTACCTGCTTATCCTAAACTGCTTAGTATAGGTTGGTTAGAGATCCATCAGTGACCCTCATCTTGTCCCAGTTGCCTCGCTTTATGTTCGATGACTCGATCAACGTGATCGACGTCCAGGCCCCGACACCGCACATCACCCCCATAGTTGTATAACTTTGCAGAGTTGCCATCGAGTGCCGAGGGTGGAACCTCTTACATCACTCCTGATGAGATCTCTGTAGTGTAGCTATACGGTCGAGGTCATCGAGGGTGATTTCCTCCTTAACCACTTCCGTTACGGCTCTGTTGTGCAACCCCTCAAGTGTGAACCTCGAGGGTGGATCCTCTTATGTTCACCTTGATGATAACATCGAGTGGAATTCTCCGGGGGTGATTCCTCGGGTTTTCCCTTTGGTGTTAGACACACAGTTACTATGGTTACTATGACTTTACACTGAGCCATGTTACTAAAGACGGGTCGACCCTAAGGGGTACCCGCGCGAGCTTAATAGCGAGTGATGTGGAGTCGGGTTGACCTAGAAGGTGCCCGCGAGATACTTACGAGGCGTGGCCGGGCATTCTTAGCCCTTGCCGCAAGTACTCGAGACGGGGCGACGGGGTCACATCGATCGTGAGTCTCTGCTTGTTATCGCGCGTTCCTAATCCACTACGATTTGGATATTTGATCCGAGGGGCCTTTGGCTTGATAGCACTAACCATCACGTGGGCATAGTATGGGCGTTCTGCGTCGTATACATCAGCCGAAGCTTAATAGACGTCAGCGACTAAGCGGCGCGCGCCGGGTTGGACTGCGTAAGCTCCTGCCTTGCTGAAGGAGGTAGCTACGTCTGCTCACCGGCCGCCCACGCAACGTGCAGGAGTTCCTGGGGAGATGGCCCATGACCCCTGGGGGCATAGGTTTAGTCCGGCGTGCTGGCCTCTCTATTAAGCCTAGGTCGGGTTGCGGCGTATTGTTTGGCCGAGGCCGGGCATGACCCAGGAAAGTGTGTCCGGCCGGAGTTAATCGAGCGTGTTGGGTAAGTTGGTGCACCCCTGCAGGGAAGAAAACATCTATCGATAGCCTGTCCTACGGTAACGGACACTTGGAGTTGTATCCCGATCGATACAACTAGAACTAGATACCTGAGATGAGAAATGGACTGTGATGAGAAATGGAGATGAGAACTGGATATTATGGCTTTGGGATTGCTTTCTCGCAGGGAGTCAAGAAAGGATCTCTGGCCGAGGTTGATAACACTTCTACTACTTTACATTATGTTGATCTGTACTCTTCTACATGGTGCAAGATGCTTGAAGATGCTAGTCTTCGATAGGCTAGGCTTTCCCCTTCTCTTCTGGCATTCTGCAGTTTAGTCCACAGATACAACCGATTTCCTTTGATACAGATGCATACTTAGTTTAGATTTGATGTAAGTCTTGCGAGTACTTTGGATGAGTACTCACGGCTGCTTTGCTACCTCTTTTTCCCCATAACCGATTGTTGCGACCATATGACGGATCCCGGGAGCTAGACGACACCACTAATGACTACTGCTACCCCGAGGGTGCCTACTACTACGTGACGGCCGCTGACGACCTGGAGTAGTTAGGAGGCTCCCAGGCAGGAGGCCTTGCCTTTTCGATCAATGTTGCTTTTGTCCTAGCCTTCTTAAGGCAAAACTTGTCTAACTTATGTCTATACATAGATATTGTTGCTTCCGCTGACTCTTGTGTATTTGAGATTATGTATTCAAGCCCTCGAGGCCCCTGGCTTGTAATATAAAGCTTGTATTATTTTAATTTGTGTCTAGAGTTGTGTTGTGATATCTTCCCGTGAGTCCTTGATCTTGATCGTACACATTTGCGTGTATGATTAGTGTACGATTGAGTCGAGGGCGTCACATCTGCTGCTCTCACTCTTGCTCTTGCTTGCGCTGCTGCTCTACTCTTGCGCGTGCTGCTGCTGCTCTACTCTTGCGCACGCTGCTGCTGCACGAGCAGCAGATCCTGCTCTCCCTCGAGCCCTTGCAGCTGCTAGCCGAGATGCCGCGACACGACCAGCTACCCCGACTCTCGCACGCATTGCTGCTCGAGGCATTGCTGCTGCTACTGCTTTTCTGCTACTGGTGCATTCAGTTTCGATAGCAAAGTTAGGTTTCAATCGTTAAATTCAATTTCAATAGTTAAATTCAATTTCGACAGTTAAGTTCAGAGATGAGCGACTGGTGTATTTTACGTCATATATTGGAGATTCTATTAGAATTCCACTCAGGTCAACGTTGTCTCTCTTGTCCTGCTTCAGACTCGCCGTCGTACAACTCACCAGAGCTGCTCCAACGACGAAACCCTCCATCATAGCGGAGCGGTACCCCGGGCTCCATCTCCAGACGCCTAAGATCTTCTTCCCCTCCTCCGACAGCCAAATCAGCCGGAGCATCCTCACCGACCAACCCAATCATGCTGAGATCGACATGGCTTCACCAAAGAGGTTGTACACTTGTGGCATTGCTTTTTTACTCCACATGTTATATATATTGTCCACTGAGCACACGTAGTAACGTGAAATACGATTAGTTTGTCCTACTATATTACAAGCAGTGAGGTACCAGGCAACTTAGTTATCCGTGATGGACTCTCTTGAACGCCATCATTATTTATCTCTGCGTGTTTGAGCTGTGCATTTGTAGATGGGCCTGGGAGTTGAGCTAGTACGGCAGTGGACTGGGTCCAAAGTAGTAGAAGTAGTGGAGAAACATTTTTTGAGTGTAGGCTTTTCCCTGCTCATGCCTACCTACTAGAATCGCCAGTGCTTGAAAGGAAAACTGATGGAAAAACATAGGAATTGGAAAGTTTCCTATGGTACTACTATTCATGCATTTGGTTCAAAGGAATGGAGCAAAGGAAAACTATAGGATTTGTTCGTTTAGTGTCTCCTTGAAAGAAAAACCGTAGGGATTCTAATATCCACTTGTCCTCGTTTTCGAATTCCTATTCATGAAGCACAAGACTAAGAGATACTAGCATAATAGCATTATAACCATACATTTTCTTGTGGTTTGACTTAATCTCACCATGCTTCTTTGAATCCTATGATCTTCCAATTCCTGTGAACCAAACAACCAGATTGGCAGAAATCCCGTGTTTTTAAATTCTCTGTTCTGCACGTGCATTCTGGTACCTCTTGAGCTTGTGTTGGTTTTTCCCTTGAAGAGGAAAGGGTGGTGCAGCAAAGTAGAGTAAGTATTTCCCTCAGTTTTGAGAACCAAGGTATCAATACAGTAGGAGAAAACACGACAAGCCACCCAATACCTGCACAAACAAACACCAACTTGCACCTAACGCGATAAAGGGGTTGTCAATCCCTTCACAGTTATTTGCAAAGTGAGATCTGATATAGATGGATAAATGGTAAAGTAATATTTTTGGTATTTTTGGTTTATGGAATAGAAAGTAAAAGATTGCAAAGAAAGTAAATCAGAAACTAAAATTGTAAGGCAATGATCATGAATATAGGCATCCCATTGGTGCCAAGTAGACAGAAATGATTCTGCATCTACTACTATTACTCCACACATCGATCGACTCCTACCTGCATCTAGAATATTAAGTTCATATGAATGGAGTAATGCATTAAGTAAGATGACATGATGTAGTGGAATTAACTCCAGCAATATGATGAAAACCCCATCTTGTTATCCTTGATGGCAACAATACAATATGTGTCGGTTCCCCTTCTATTACTAGGATCAAGCACCGCAAGATTGAACCCAAAGCTAAGCACTTCTCCCATTGCAAGAAAAGCAAATCTAGTTGGCCAAACCAAATTGATAGTTCAAAGAGACTTGCAAAGATATCAAATCATGCATATAAGAATTTAGAGGAGATTCAAATAATATTCGTAGATAAGCTGATCGTAAATTGACAATTCATCAGATCTCGGCAAACACACCGCAAAAGAGTATTACATCGAATAGATCTCTAAGAACATCGAGGAGAACATGGTATTGAGAATCAAAGAGAGAGAAGAAGCCATCTAGGTACTAGCTATGGACCCGTAGGTCTATGGTAAACTACTCACGCTTCATCGGAGAGGCAATTGTGTTGATGTAAAAGCCCTCTGTGATCGAATCCCCCTCCGGCAGGATGCTGGAAAAGGTCCCTAGATGGGATCTCATAGGTACAGAAGGTTGCGGCAGTGGAAAAGTGGTTGCGTGGCTCCCCTGGAAGTTTTTGGGGTATATGAGAATATATATAGGAGGAAGATCTAGGTCAGGGGGTCACCGAGGGGCCCACAAGGTCGGGGGGCGTGCCCTACCCCCCTGGGCGCGCCCTCCATCCTTATGGCCGCCTCATGGCCCTTCATATTTGTACTCCAAGTCTACTGGGTGTCTTCTGGTCCAAGAAAAATCACTGTGGAAGTTTTATTCCGTTTGGTATTCCTTTTCTGCGGAACTCTAATACTAGGAAAAACAGAAACTTGCACTGGGCTGTAGGTTAATAGGTTAGTCCCAAAAATCATATAAAATAGCATAGTAATGCATATAAAACATCCAAAACAGATAATATAATAGCATGGAACAATAAAAAACTATAGATACGTTGGAGACGTATCAAGCATACCCAAGCTTAATTCCTGCTCGTCCTCGAGTAGGTAAATGATAAAAAACAGAATTTTTGATGTGGAATGCTACCTAACATATTTATCCATGTAATTCTCTTTATTGTGGCATGAATTTTCATATCCGTAAGATTCAAAAACAAGAGTTTAATATTGACATAAAAACAATAATACTTCAAGCATACTAACAAAATAATTATGTCTTCTCGAAATAACATGGCCAAAGAAAGCTTATCCTACAAAATCATATAGTCTGGCTATGCTCCATCTTCATCACACAAAATATTTAAATCATGCACAACCCTGATGACAAGCCAAGAAATTGTTTCATACTTTTTATGTTCTCAAACCTTTTCAACTTTCACGCAATACATGAGCGTGAGCCATGGACATAGCTCTATAGGTGGAATAGACGGTGGTTGTGGAGAAGACAAAAAGAAGGAGATAGTCTCACATCAACTAGGCATATCAACGGGCTATGGAGATGCCCATTAATAGATATCATCATGAGTGAGTAGGGATTTCCACGCAACAGATGCACTAGAGCTATAAGTTTATGAAAGCTCAAAAAGAAAACTAAGTGGGTGTGCATCGAACTTGCTTGCTCATGAAGACCTAGGGCGTTTTGAGGAAGCCCATCGTTGGAATATACAAGACAAGTTCTATAATGAAAAATTCCCACTAGTATATGAAAGTGATATCATAGGAGACTCTCTATCATGAATATCATGGTGCTACTTTGAATCACAAGTGTGGCAAAAAGGATAGTAACTTTGTCTCGTCTCTCTTTTTCTCTCATTTTTTTGGGCCTTCTCTTTTTTTATTTGGCCTTTCTCTTTTTTTATTTTTTTATTTCCTCACATGGGACACTGGTCTAATAATGAAGATCATCACACTTCTATTTACTTACAACTCAAAGGTTACAACTCGATACTATAACAAAAATATGACTCTATGTGAATGCCTCCAGCGGTGTACCGGGATGTGCAATGAATCAAGAGCGACATGTATAAACGGTGGCTCTGTCACAAATACGATGTCAACTACATGATCATGCAAAGCAATATTACAATGATGGAACATGTCATAATAAACGGAACGGTGGAAAGTTGCATGGTGATATATCTCGGAATGGCTATGGAAATGCCATAATAGGTAGGTATGGTGGCTGTTTTGAGGAAGGATATGTGGTAGGTTTATGGTACCGGTGAAAGTTGCGCGGTACTAGAGAGGCTAGCAATGGCGGCAAGGTGAGAGTGCGTATAATCCATGGAGTTCATCCGGTGCCGCATAGCTCCGCTCCAGCATCACTCCCGGCCGATGTGGACCTTCTCCGGCAGCAGGGACTCCATAAGGCTTCACATGTCCGCGCTTCCTCCCGAGGCGCTGCAGACGGTACTTGAGCTCTTGAAAGGCGACCCGGCGCCAGCTGACCTGCCAGAGGAGGGTTGCCTCTTGTACCGCTGCTCAAAAAAGGTGGAGTTCGTGAGGCAGATGCCCCCCTTCGATGAATGGGGACTACGCCCGGTCGGTCTTGAAGGGCCCCGTGAGAACCTGGATCTTGTGGTTCCCGTGCCTGCCGTCACCTTGGCACTCATCACGGAAGTGGGTGCAGGGGGCGAGCGCCGAGGAATGCCAACGAAGTGGCCGCCGTGGAAGTGACACTGGTCGCGGCTCCTGAGGTGGTAGTTCCTGGAGCTTGGGCGAGCTGCCTCGAGGCGGCGGCCGGAGGGCCAGTGCGGTCCGAGGCTCCCGAGGTGGAAGCCCCCGAGGCCCAGGCGAGCCTTGCTGGGGCGGAGGCTGAGGGTTCGATGCAGCTTGACGCCCCCAAGGTCGGCTCCTCAGGAGCCCCGCCAACTGCCCTAGGCGACGGCGGTCATGCCCAGGGCTTCGGCCAGCTTCGCCTGAACTTCGGAGCACTCCGCAAGAGGAAGGTGCCCCCTAGCTGCAATGCTGGCACCTACCCGCCGTTGAAGCAGAGGAAATACATTGCCAAAGATGAGTAAGTACCTCATCTGTGTGATTTCCTGAGTGTTGCATCCCTTCCTGACCACAACTCTTCAGGGTCCCCTCGGTCAGTGCGCCGAGATCTCCAGGAGGGCCAAAGCAACATCGGTTCATGACGTGTCGTGTGCTGCCCCTCCCCCCACCGCCCACTTTGACCTGGTGCGAGGGATTCATTCGTAACATGCATGCGCTCAAACTATATCATGTCATCCCAGAGCTTGACTTATACACTGTAATACAAACCAAAAAATAATCCCGTCCTAAGTAAAATTAACCTCTCTCACTGTCGATCAAAGTAGTGATGGACCAAGGGGGCCCAGAGATGGAAAGCATCAATATCACCGATAACCGCGTGAGTGGGTGCCAGAGGACAACCGCCATCACTTTGCATGTGGGCCAAACATATGTATGGAGGTGTGTGTGGTTGTGATGTTTGAATACCTGATAACCCGCAAGTATAGGGGATTGCAACAGTTTTCGAGGGTAGAGTATTCAACCCAAATTTATAGAATCGACACAAGGGGAGCCAAAGAATATTTGAAGGTATTAGCAGCTGAGTTGTCAATTAAACCACACCTGGAGATTAATAATCTATAGCAATATGATCAGTAGCAAAGTAGTTTGATAGTTTTGATAGTAGTGACAGTAGCAACGGTAACAGTAACAGTGATAGCAGTAATTTGTAACAAGTGTAACGATGATGATAGCAATATTAACACAGCAAGATCAATAAGGATAAATTCGTAGGCATTGGATCGGTGACTTGTTTGATGATATTCATCATGAGACAGTTATAACCTAGGGCGATATGGCACTAGCTCCAGTTCATCGATATAATGTAGGCATGTATTCCGTAAATAGTCATACGTGCTTTATTAAAAGAACTTGCATGGCATCTTTTGTCCTACCCTCCCATGGCAGCGGGGTCCATATTGGAAACTAAGGGATATTAAGGCCTTCTTTTAATAGAGAACCGGAACAAAGCATTAACACATAGGGAATACATGAACTCCTCAAACTACGGTTATCACCGGGAGTGGGCTCGGTTGTTGTCACTCCGGGGTTGCCGGATCATAACCGTAGTAGGTGACTATAACTTGCAAGATCGGATCTACAACATGGATATAATGATGAATTCATAAACGGTTTAGATCTGAAATCAGGGCACCCGGGCCCAAAGTGACAAGCATTAAGCATGGGAAAGTCATAGCAACATCAATCTAAGAACATAGTGGATACTAGGGATCATGCCCTAACAAAACTAACTCGATTACATGATTAATCTCATCCAACTCCTCACCGACCAGCGTGCCTCCGAAGGAATTACTCACTCCCAGTGGGGAGCATCATGGAATTGGCGATGGAGATAGGTTGGTGATGACGAAGATCGAAGATCCCCCTCTTCGGAGCCCCAAACGGACTCCAGATCTGCCCTCCCAAGGAAGAGCAGGGCTTGGAGGCGGCTCCGTATCGTGGATCGCAATAATTCTTTCTCTTTGTTTTTTATGGAATAATGTGAATTTATAGTATCAGGGGGTCATCATTAGGGCCACCAGGTGGGTACAACCCACCTGGCGTGCCAGGAGAGGGGGGCGCGCCCTAGTAGGTTGTGCCCACCCAGGGGCCCCTCTCCAGTGGGTCTTGGCTCCAAAAATTCTTATTTTTGATATAAAAATCCTCAAAAGGTTTCATTCCATTCCGAGAACTTCATTTCTGGACAAAAACAACACCATGGTAGTTCTGCTGAAAACAGCGTCAGTCTGGGGTTAGTTTCATTCAAATCATGCAAATTAGAGTCCAAAACAAGAGGAAAAGCATGAGAAAAAGTAGATATGTTGGAGATGTATCAACTCCCCCAATCTTAAACCATTGCTTGTCCTCAAGCAATTCGGTTGATAAATTGAAAGTGACAAAGAAAAGCTTTTACGAACTCTTTTGCTCTTGTTTGCATAAATAAGCTTAAACAACACCCAGGTTTTTAGCCAGCATTATAACTAACCACGTCAACAATAACTCTTAAAGATTATAATGATTCATATCAATGAAATAATCAGCTAGCGAGCAATAATAAGATATCTCAAACAGCAACACGTTGTCAAAACAACCATGATATAATATGACAATAATGATATCTCGCTAGCCCTTTCTGAGACCGCAAAACATAAATGCAGAGCACCTCCGAAGTTCAAGCAGTGACTAGACATTGTAATTCATGGTAGAAAAGATCCAGTCATGATGCACCTAACATTAGCTATACACAATGCATAAATCATGACCGTTGTGCTCTACTCAGTTTCTGGCACTTGTTTATAGAAGGTGATGACACAACATAAAAGTAAATAGATAGTCCCTTCATAGAGGGAAGCACTGATTTGTAGAGGTGCCAGAGCTCAATTTTTAAAACAGAGATAAATGATATTTTGAGACATGCACCCTTCTTATTCACTTCACGACCATCAGTTATCAAAATATTCCACGCTAAGCACGCTAGTGGCGGTCCCCAAGCGGAAAGTAAAGGTTTTGAGTCCATTGGGAGTTTTTGTTTGATTATGTAAGAGATGAACTCTTTTTGGTATTTTGTAGTTTGGGCCTGGGCATCCCTATTACCGCCCATTTCCTCATGCGATGGCGAGTGAATAAACACTCAACCTGAGGATAACATGCTTAGCACGGAAGATATCGACCACCTCTTGTCATTCCATGAACGATCCAAACACACAAAATGGATAATTTTTTAGAAGTTTTTAGAGGTGGCACATGGAAATTTACTTAGGACGGCAGGGTAATACCATATATAGGTAGTTATGGTGGACTCATCTGGAATAACTTTGGTTTCATGGTTTTTGATGTACAAGCAAAATCCCCACTTAGTACAGGCGAAGGCTAGCAATTTTAAGATTGGGAAGCGCCCAGCTAGAGAGCAACAATGATCATGACCAGGCATTATGCATAAGTAACATTGGACACTAGCATGAGTAGGATATGAACACCATGAACATAAAAATTATAGAGGCTATGTTGGTTTTGATTCAACTACATGCATGAACACATACCAAGTCAAGCCACTCGAACATTCAGAGGAGGATACCATATCATCATACTACATCACAATCATTTTAACGCTATGTTGATATCCAAGATAAATCATTATTAACTCCTAGCTACTTATGCATGGTATGAGAAACTATAATCTCTAATTGTCATTGCAAACATGTTTAATCATAACGGGCTGAATCATGGGCACTAGGTTAAACATATTTACACATACAAGACAAGTCGAGTTCATACCGGTTTCTCTTCCACGGCGAGCTCATCGAATATCGTCATTATTGCCTTTCACTTGCACGACCGAATGATATGAGAATAATAATAGTGCAAGAGTGCCATGGACTGAGCTAGAATCTGCAAACATTTTATTCAATAGGAGAAGACAAGGTAAAATGCTCTCTTATTAGTTCAACAATTATTCATATGAGAGCCACTCAACAATTTCATCGTGGTCTTCTCCTCGGTACAACTCGAATAAAATAAAAGAAATTCAGAGAAACACACCGAAATATTTTTGGAGTTTTTGGTTTTCTTCAGCAAGCAAATAAAAAGAAAAAACGAGAAAAACTAAAGCAAAAACGAGAAAAACTATTTACACGGGAAAGCTCCGAACAAGCAAAAGAAGAACAAGGAAATCTTTTTGGTTTTTCTTTTTAGTGCTACTACTAAGCATGCATAGAAATTAAATTACTACAACTATTTTTTTTGGTTTTTCTGAAGTTTTTCAAACACACAAGAATAAAGCAAGAAAATAAATCTAAGCATGGATGATACAATGAAAAAGTGTGAACACCGACAGATAGAATGATATGTGAGCATGATTATAATGTCGATGAGAAACACGTACTCCCCTAAACTTAGGCTTTTGGCCTAAGTTGGTAGTAAATCAGTAGCCTGGAGGGTAGTATGGATCCTGAGGACCAGTCATCCACTCATCCCACTGCTACGGAGCGGGCACCCACTGATCCCACTGTGGAGGTGCCTGTGCAGCCTCTGCAACAGCGTGAGCGTTCTAGTAGGCGAGGATGTCTACAGGCATAATCCGGTATCCGCCCTGGCAATAGAATCAAAGAAAGCATGTGCAGGCAAGGGAATAACATCACGAGTGTCAATGTTATATACTAAGTTATAAGGAATGGCAATGTCAGGACGATCATGTGCAAGAAAGTGATGGTGATCCATGGCTGCATGGTATAGGTACACCTTGGTGAGAGGGTAATCATGAGGGCGTATCTCAACCTCGAAGTGAGCCACCAAACGAGTAGCATAAATCCCACCATGTATTTTGCCTTGAGATTTATTAAGATGGAGGCGACAAGCCACGATAGCCCCCAAGCTATATGTGTTGTCGCCCTCAATTGCGCAATGTAAAACAACAAGGTCTAGTGAACTAAGTGCACCCACCTTCTCCCTAGCAAGCAAGCATTTGGTAATGAAATATGCAAAGTAACGAACAACAGGAAAATGTAAACCACCGGTAGTGATGGCTGACACTCCTCTCATCACCCACTGTCAAAGTGCGATAGAAATCCTCAAACTTAGCTGGCCTAGGCTCAGCCAAGCTCCCATCAGACGGGATCATGCATATGTCACAAAACTCAGTAAGTGGTATCTGATGGT
This sequence comes from Triticum urartu, assembly GCF_056163025.1. Classification (NCBI taxonomy): domain Eukaryota; kingdom Viridiplantae; phylum Streptophyta; class Magnoliopsida; order Poales; family Poaceae; genus Triticum; species Triticum urartu. The sequence continues at coordinate 353,757,587 of NC_141876.1, read as the reverse complement.
TTTCAACATGTAAGTCAAAGCTCATTTCAGGAGGATTATTTCTAGGCAGGAAAGTAAAACTTTGAACAAACATATTTGTGAGGATTTGGTGATGGTCACACTCATCCGCGATGAAGTTGGTGAGACCGAAATTGGCAATGAATTGCATGAACTCCTCATGAATTCCAGCTTCTTGCAGGAACGGGAATGCGGCCATTCACATGGCAGTTCCTCCACCAACCTCCGAGGGTGGAGATCATTGTCAGAAGACTCCCCAATAACACACTTGGAGTTCTTCTTTGAACCATATTTCCTGAAGATATTCATGTCCGCGTACAATTTTTCCTATGAACAAAAATCTGAATTTTTAGTTGACAATTTTTTCCAACAAAAATTCACAAAACTAATAGCAACTACTAATAGGGATACATAGAGGCCATAGCAAGCATTCAAACAACTTAGAACACTAAGAATTCAATATGCAAGCACATCTACGGTAGCACCAAGAGCAGCTAATTATTCAAAGTATAATCCACTAAAACAAAAACTAATTGGACAAATGGTGGAGTCACGTACCAAGCAACAATCTCCTGAAACAGTTTCGGAAATGGACCTTCGAGCAAAGAGATCAAATTTGGCAGCAAAATGAGCAAGAACTTGGGAGAGAGAGGGTGAGTGATTTTTTTCTGGAGGTAGGTGACATTGTGGGATGAAGATGTAAGTGAGGGGCCTCACGTGGGGACCTCAATCCCCCAGGGTGCGCTAGGGGGTGCTGGCGCGCCCAGGTGGGTTGTGCCTCCTGGTGCACCCCCTCTGGTTATTTTTGCACCAAAATTTCTTAAATATTCAGGAAAAAATCATATAAAATTTTCAGGGCATTCTGAGAACTTATATTTTTGGGTCATTTTTTGTTGCACGGGAAATTCAGAAAACAGACAAAACATGGCATTTTATTTTATTTAACTAATAATAACAGAGAATAAAATGTAGGGAGAAAAAGTAGTTCTTACTAAATTCATCAACTTCATACCGTTCAAAAATGATCCATTAATAAGGTTGATCAAGTCTTATTAACAACCACTTTCGGTTAGCATGAAACTGAAGAACTTTCGTAAATCACTAAGTTACCTCAATGGGGATTTGCATTTCCCCAACAATAAGAATTTCATATTTCTTTTTGATAGTAGGTAGAGGTATTTTAAAACTTCCAATAGTGATTGTCCGAGATTTTTCAATAACATTAATACCGTTCACTTGGAATTGTTTCTACGGAGAATGCACTGTATTCTCATTACCATTAATATGAAAAGTGACCTTGCGTTTATTGCAATCAATAATAGCCCCTGCAGTATTCAAGAAGGGTCTACCAAGGATAATCGACAAGTTGTCGTCCTCGAGCATCTCAAGTATAACAAAGTCAGTCAAAATAGTAACATGAGCAACAATGGCAGGCACATCCTCACAGATACCGATAGGTATGGAAGTTGATTTGTAAGCCATTTGCAAAGATATTTCAGTACGTGTGAGTTTATTCAAGTCAAGTCTTTTATATCAAGAGAAAGGCATAACACTAACACCAGCTCCTAAATCACACAAAGCAGGCTTCACATAATTCTTTTTGATAGAGCAAGGTTGTGACACACCGATAGGTAAGCTACAGTAAACACTTGCTAATTATGCCAGGTCATCATAATTAAACTTTTGCTAAACCTCACTTGTTTCAAACTGAGATCAAATTCAAATTCAAATAACAAGTCAAATTATAATTTCATAAAATAGTGGATTAAATAAAATGTTCAACAAGTTGTAAATATTCACTAACAAATTAACTAACATCAAACAACATTTCGGTAATGTTTATATGCCTCTAAGATAATTAAAACAGGAACAAACAACACTTAAATTAACCTTTTAAAAGTAAACAAATATTAATCCTTTTCAAAATGACTTAAAACTTTGTGTGCAACTCAATTATATGACCCATTATTCATTCTCTACCTAAACTAAATGCAAAACAAAGGAGAAATAATTAAAACAAAAAAGTAAAAGACCTAAACTACTAGTGGACTGGGCTCCAGATCAACAGTGGGAGCCCAGCCCACCTCGCCACCTCCTCCTTCCTACTGCTCACCAGGAGCGTCGTGGACACGCGAGCCCCGTCCATGGCCGCAGATGGCCACACGGCGTCTGTCCCGTGGCTCCCCGATGAAAATAAGGTCTCCCCTGAGCCCCGGACGAACCCTAGCTGCCCCAGATCTCACTTGCTCTTCCCCATTGTTGTCTCCCTCGCTCTCCCCTCTCTCCCGAGCACCGCAATGGGCGATCCCCATTGAAGCTCATGGCCACTGTCGTCCCCATGCCCCACTTCGTGCCCAGCTGAACCGCCAGGCACTCCCTCATTGACCACGCCTCTGGATTGAGGCGGGGAGGCCTCACCGCCGTCGTCCTCAATATCTCCTTCCCGGGGCCACCTGTCGCTGTCGACATCGATCCAAAGACGTCACTGCATCACCGACCTCTCCGAGCTCGTCCTCCGCCTCACTATGACCTCTGCCACTCCCCCGGTTATTCCCGAGCTCGGTTTTGAGCTCGAGCGTGCTCACCTCCTTGTCCGAAGCCATCGCCACCCATGCCTCCGGCTCCAACTGCTGTCACGCCCCAGGCCGCTACCTCCTCGCCTTGCAGCTCGCCTCATCCCACTCCCAGTCTGTGCACGCCCGTCGCCCGCTGCCGTGCCTCGCCTAGCCACGCCCCGCCGTCCGCGTGACTGCACCGCCCCGACCTCACCTCACGTCGGCCTCGCCCGTTGCTCCCGTGTGGCCCGAGCCGCTGCTGCTGGCCCCGCCGTGACCGACCGCACCCGTCTCCGGCCGTCGCTACTGCGCTGTTCTGCTGCGTCGGACCGCCAGCTCTCGCCCCACTCCCCCAACACCGTTGCTCTTCTCCTGCACCCCGCCATGGCCCCCTGCTCGCCTGCTGCCCGCTCGCCCCGCTCCGGCCTTCCCCGCGCGCGCCCACAAGCGCCTCCCCCTCTCGCGCCTGCCGTTGGTGGTGTCGCCCGCTGCAGCCAGCCACCGCCGCCGCGCCGGCCGCCCCCGCCACTGCTACCCCGCGCTCTCCTCCCCCGCTTGGCCTCACTAGCTGGCTGCCGGCGCCCAGCCACCCGCGGCCCCTACTACCTTCGCCGCAGCCGGCACCCTCCCCTGTCCGGCGCCGATTAGGTTCGGCCACGCCGAGGCACCCGCACCCGTGTGCCCACCCCGATATGCCCCCTGGGCCTATTACACGGGGGGCCCATGCCCCTTCAAAAAAAGAGAATTAAAAAATATTAATTAATTAATTAGATAATTAATTAACTTAATTAAATCTGTTAATTTAACCTAATGACTTAATTAAACTAACTAATCTTGTTTAGTTAGCTGAGTCAATGACAAACGGGCCCATATGTTAGTTTGACTACTCAACGGTCAAACTTGACCGCTGATGTCATACTAACATCATGCTGATACAATAATACTATTTTTGGATTAATTTAAAATTAATAATTTAAAAATTGATTAAATATTTAAAAAATAATATAAAATAAACCGTAGCTCGGTTGGAAAAACTTTGTACATGAAAGTTGTTCACAACGACGAAACGAATCCGAATACGCAGCCCGTTCGTCCGCAATACATCCCTAGCATAGCGAAGACCCAATTTTCCAACTCCGGTTCGACTGTCCGAAAATGCCAAACACCGGGAATACTTTCCCGGATGTTTTCCCCCTTCGCCGATATCACCTATCCTTGCATTAGCTCACCCCTGACACCGTGTATTGCCATGTTATGCTTTGTGATGCTTTGATTGCTCTGTTATTTAATGTGTTCCCCCTCCGTTACTTCTTTCTGGTAGACCGCGAGACTGCCGGTGATCCCTAGTTCGACTACGGTGTTGACGACCCTTCCTTCTTGCCAGAGCAACCAGGCAAGCCCCCCCTTGATCACCAGATATTGCCTATTCCTTTTCTCTACTGCTTGCATTAGAGTAGTGTAGCATGTTACTGTTTTCGATTAATCCTATTCTGTTGCATAGCCTGTCATTGTTGCTATAGTTGTTACCCTTACTACAATCATAAATGCTTAGTATAGGATGCTAGTATTCCATAAGTGGCCCTACATTCTTGTCCGTCTTCCATGCTATACTATCGGGCCGTGATCACTTGGGAGGTGATCATGGGTATACATTTATATACATCATATGTGATACTTGTGGTGACTAAAGTCGGGTCGGCTCGTAGAGTAACCGCAAGTGATTCCGATGTGGGGGCTAAAAGGGCAGGTGGTTCCATCCAGATAGTGGTGGCCCTGGGTTCCCGACGGCCCCTGACTGTTACTTTGTGGCGGAGCGATAGGGCAGGTTGAGACCACCTAGGTGAGAAGTGGGCCTGGCCCTGGTCGGCGTCCACAATTGCTTGAAAATAACACGCATAATGATATGTTGGTATTTTATCTGAGTCTGGCCACTGGCCTATACGCACTAACCAACTACGCGGGAACAGTTATGGGCACTCGACGTCGTGGTATCAGCCGAAGCCTTCTTGACGCCAGCGACTGAGCAGCACGCACGGGATTGGACTAGAACGATTGCTCTTGTATAAGGGAGGGTAGGTCTGCTCACCGGCCGCGTTCTCAACGTGCAGGTGTGCAATGGGCAATGGGCCTAGACCCTTGCACATAGGATTTAGACCGGTGTGCTGACCTCTCTGTTGTCCCTAGGTGGGGCTGCGACGTGTTGATCTTCTGAGGCCGGGCATGACCCAGGAAAGTGTGTCGGGCATGACCCTGGAAAGTGTGTCCGGCTAAAGGGTATCGAGAATGTTGGGAAATGTGGTGCACCCCTGCAGGGAAGTTTATCTATTCGAATAGTCGTGTCCCTCGGTAAAAGGACGACCAGGAGTTGTACCTTGACCTTATGACAACTAGAACCGGATACTTAATAAAACACACCCTTTCAAGTGCCAGATACAACCCGTGATCGCTCTCTAACATGGCGACGAGAAGAGGATCGCTGGGTAGGTTTATGCTATACGATGATACTTGGTTAACTAATCATCTACTCTCCTCCACTGCTTCAAGATGGAGGCTGCTAGAACTATAGTTTTCGATAGGACTAGCTATGCCCCTCTTATTATGGCATTCTGCAGTTCAGTCCATAGATACTATCCATTTCATTGATACCAATGCATATGTAGTGTAGATCCTTGCTTGCGAGTACTTTGGATTAGTACTCACGGTTTCTTTGTATTTTCTTTGTCCCCTTTCCCCGGTTATTGTGATCATATGATGGATTCTAGGAGATAGAGGATCCCTAGGATGATTTTCTACATGGAGTTCGGCTTCGAGGAGTAGTTAGCAAGTCCCAGGCAGGAGGCCTTGCCTTTTCGATTTGTATCCTTGTTTGTGTTAGCCATCTTATGACAACTTGTTTTAACGTATGTCTGTACTCAGATATTGTTGCTTCTGCTGACTCTTGTGTATTCGAGCTTATGTATTCGAGCCCTCGAGGCCCCTGGCTTGTAATGTAAAGCTTGTATTATTTTAATTTGTGTCTAGAGTTGTGTTGTGATATGTTCCTATGATTCCTTGATCTTGATCGTACGCATTTGCGCGTATGATTAGTGTACGGTCAAATCGGGGGCGTCACAAGTTGGTATCAGAGCCGACTACCTGTAGGAATCCCCCTTCCAAACTCCTTGGCCGAAGTTGAGTCTAGTCATTGCAAAAGTTCTACTAACATGGCTGTGTGGCTTATGGGCCCACGTCGCCATTGGGTGGTATTAGGATCTTTTACTCCTCGTCTATACTCTAGGACTCTGATCTCTCTTCTATTCGGGTTAAATTATTTTACTAAATCTGACTCTAGGTTCTCGTAACTACTTTCTCCAGGAGAGCCCCTTATCACAGATGATGGCCTGCTTCACCAGAAGATTCCGAAGATACTATCCGTTATTCTCTCGAGACTTTGTGCCCAACACTTTTGCTATTCCCGACCACCGATAAATCCTTATGGATAACTGCTTACACTTGTCGTTCATACCATCGTTCCCAGTTGCCCCTGTTATTACATGATACCCTGAAAAATTCTTCGATATTCCGATAATCCCTTGTTCCCACTACTTTGCAGCTATTTTCCGCATTAATACCCCTACGGATAATTCCTCGCACATAACGAGTATCCGCTCATCACTAGTTGTTCATGTGTTTCACACGGATCTTCAAAAATACTATTCGATCTCCCGAAAATCCTTAGTAGCTTGTTGCTCTTGAAATTCTTGCTTGCTTGCATTATGGCTAATCCCATAAGTATAGTAATCTTATTGACAACCTTTGTCATTAACATTTTGGGTCTGTTGACTCAATATGTTGCGAATGCTTGCAATCCTCATCCGAATCCATATATTCATCCTTGCAGCTCAGACATCATTTTAAAAATGAGCTGGATCTCGGCCAATCAAATTGCCATCGATTGTACCCCTAAGGCTATTCAACTTATCCATCCCTAATTAGAGCATTGCTTCTGATCCCTTGATTTGGAAATCATAATTCGTTTGCATTTGAGCTTTGAGTTAGTCAGTTGTTTCTATAATATGATCTCCTTGCATTCTTTCTTCCTCTGATTGAGTACTGATGCTCACATCAGATCCCTTGTGGACCACCAGATCCTTTGTTGGATTTTATCCGATAGCGTCCTTCATATTCTATAAGCTTGTGAGCCTTTCCTCGGATACATAATACCTTTGGTAAATTGTATCCTCTGCTTTCTCAAGCATGCTCTACTATCGAGCTTGTATTATTTATTCCTGAAATTTTTGGTACATGCTCCTAAGATGCCCCGATGGGTGGAACCTATGCCTTCCCCAAACCGTATGAACCCAAAAGTTTTCGCGAGTCATACTCTTCTGTTGGTTCGCCAGATAAAATTTCTACATTACAACTTCATCAAAAGCAAGAAGTAAAATGAATGGTTATGCATTGAAGAAGTGGGAGTCAACCTTGAGCCTTTGCGTTCATGCCCATGGACCCGATGTGGAACTTTTCATCGAAGCTTCTTGTAAATGATAATAATCCCCTTGTTATTAGTTCGTCCTGTATCTATGTTTGGTCCTTTGCAATCGTGGTTCTACACCATATTTTCTCCTTAATACCATTTCTTGGACAAGTTGAAGTACTTGTCTTCTGCAGATCATTGCACTTGTCCAACCTTTACTTTGATCTAGCGCCGAGTATTACACTATGATATCTTGAGAATATCATGGATTTGCATAACTTCTTATGGGTTCTTCATCAACTGTTATTTCTCACCGATTCCAATTTTTCTGGGTTCTGGGTTGTCGTCAACCGAGAACACCGATATGTGAACCGATTCCGCATTCCGATTTGATAACCCTAAGTAATTTTCATTGCTTATGAGGTTAATAATCCTTCAAGTCATTCCTAGTCCGATCGGCTATACCATTATCGTGCTGATTTTAACTATGCTACCTGGTCCTTATTCTCGGAGCACCACTTTCGGCGATGAGCTAAGCTTACGTCGATCTTCCTTGTCTTATCGTTTCACCTCGAACAACAAGCTTGATTACAAGTTGGTATCGTATCCGTGGTTCCAATAATCTTTTGCTACAATAGTCATGTTGCTTGATGTAGCTGCTGTTCAATTGCTTCTTCATGGAGCCTCTCGACAAAATTTGTCATGATCATCATCAGCATTGTGATCTCTTCCAGGATATCAATTGAATTCATGATGAGAAATAACATCCTTTCCCTTGATGATTTGTGTTATCATCGACCACTTTATTGCCTTTCGTTCAACACAAACTTGTTCGTGTTTTGTGTTATACCTTGAGATCCTTACTATCTAGCATTTCTTATTCTTTACCTTGGAGTATTAACATATTTTATGCCAAGAAGATCGTGAGAATTTCACCACCTCTTAAGAATTCTTGATACAGCTGATACTTCTTGCCATATCCTTTCATTGCTTGATCCCCGTGTTGTTTCTAACCAAAAAACCGACAATTGAACTATAATGTGCGACTTCAAAACTTCTAGTAACCCTATTGGTTTGAAGTTAATGGTCGATATTTCATTCTTAGAACATTGGTTATTGAATCACCATTGTAACATTGATCAAGCTAACTAAGCCCATATTTCGGGTGCGCCTTTCAACCATTGTTTAATTGTGTATGCTTTCCTTGAGCATACACCATTATATCATTTGATCTAACAAATGTTATCTCCTTGTTCACATAATTGTGGATATCCATGTTTTGGAAATCTTGGTGAGTTGTCACTGAGTTCATCAGCTACCTCCTAATCCTCTCCCTGGTTTAATGATGAACTCTTGTTTCGGAACTCGTTCCCATAGTTCTTTTCCCGAGAATCTTACAATGTCATCTCTTCAAATTGTGTTGCACCTTTTCTTCTCAGGCATCCCAAGTCTAAGGTATCCTTGCACTAATCAGATCTGAATATCAATCAGATATGATGGTTGGGACATATTTCCAAGAGCTATAACATTGGTCTTTATATGTCCCGGCAAGGTGATGTCATGCCTAGCACACCTGGCCGGAGGACCTATTGTTATAGTTCCCTTCGTAACAAGGTTAGCAATTCCTCCATGAGGAAATCGTAAGACTTATTCTATAAGTTGTTCCTAATGGATCCTTTCTGTATCCAAAGTCTGATCTTTACCCAGTGACCATGTCAATGCTATCTCGAAGCATGTCTATGCTACTCCGATCTTCAATAAGAACATTTGAAGCACAATGCTATATTTTCTTTATCAATTATCCTAACACTGTTGTTGGGTAATGTCAAGAAATTCCTCTCCCTTTACCTAAGTGATTTTCTACTTCTATCATGTCATGGATGTCATGCTCTGTTTGTCCTTGGGAAGGATATACCCCTAAAATATGTGTTTAAACACATTTTCCTTTCCATTGTTCTGTTTAATTCCATAATCACCTTATCCTTTCCATTGTTTGGTTTGGCCTTTCTTGAGGTCTATATGATCTAAGTAGTAATATTCTCCTGCTTATGTAAACACCTCGGTATACAATTCTGTCAAGAAAGACCTTGTTACTATTGTTGATGACATTCCAGTAGCCATCGATGGACGAGAACTTTGCCTAATGGTCCGCCTCGTTCAATGAGCAGGAAAATGGTTCTCTTCGTCCCTTGCCCTTGGTACCGACATTGTTGCCAACATAACTGATAGGATACCCTCTGACATGTCTTGCTATCATGACCGTGCAAGATGTCAACGCCCTTCCTATTTTTAACCAGATGGTGGGCCCATAACCCACAGTTCCACAGGATCGAAACCTGACTCTCATGTACAACCATATTGCCAAAGTTATTCCTCGCGCTTGATTTTGTATGTAATTCATGAGTCATCTTCCTAGAAATCTACATGGTATCAGATGCAATACTTATTCTCGTTGCTCTGGACCCCTTTCCCACTTTGTTCACGCATCGAACGATTTCCTACCCGCTTAACCTTGTCATGGTAACTTCTTAGTTTGCTCTCGAAATTTTCTTAAGTTTCAGTCCGAGAGTTACTTTCCGCCACCTTCCCCGATGTTAGCTACCAGGTAGTCAACCTTGTAGAGGTCCGTTCTTCTCGGAATAACCACCTTTATTCTTTCGTAACTACGATGGAGTTCCCGAAGAAAGGATGCCGACTTCATCATGATGACCTGAAGAAGAGAAATAAAGACATCAATGAAGAGGATCAACTAGTTCAGCAAGAGCAACCAAGACCAACAACACTCGTTCGAATTCATAACCGATTCTTTCCCCTTAACTCTACCTCTTAAATCTCGGGACGAGATTTCTTGTAGTTGAGGAGATTTGTGACACCCCGATAGTTAAGCTACAATAAATGCTTGCTAACCATGCCAGGTCATCATAATTAAACTTTTGCTAAACCTCACTTGTTTCAAACTAAGATCAAATTCAAATTCAGATAACAAGTCAAATTATAATTTCATAAAACAGTGGATTAAATAAAATGTTCGACAGGATGTAGGTACTCACTAACAAATTAACAAACATCAAACAACATTTCGGTAATGTTTATATGCCTCTAAGATAATTAAAACAGGAAAAAACAACACTTAAATCAACCTTTTAAAAGTAAACAAATATTAATCCTTTTCAAAATGACTTGAAACTTTGTGTGCAACTCAATTATATGACCCATTATTTATGTGCCAAGTTTCATGTTCACGAAAATTCATTCTCTACATAAATTAAATGCAAAACAGAGGAGAAATAATTAAAACAAAAAATTAAAAGACCTCACCTACTAGTGGACTAGGCTCTAGGTCAACAGTGCGAGCCCAGCCCACCTCGCCACCTCCTCCTTCCTACTGCACACCAGGAGTGCCGGGGATGCGTGAGCCCCGTCCATGACCGCAGATGGCCACACGGCTTCCATCCCGTGGCTCCCCGATGCAATTAAGGTCTCCCCCGAGCCCCGGACGAACCCTAGCTGCCCCAGATCTCACTTCATCGATCTCTCCCTCGCTCTCCCCTCTCTCCCGAGCACTGCAATGGGCGATCCCCGCTGAAGCTCATGGCCACTGTCGTCCCCATGCCCCCCCCGTCGTGCCCAGCTTCTTCGCCAGACGCTCCCTCATCGACCATGCCTTCGGATCGAGGCAGGGAGGCCTCATCGCCGTGGCCCTCACCCTCTTCTTCCTGGTACCGCCCGTCGTTGTCGGCATCGATCCATGGATGTCGCTGCATCGCCGGCCTCTCCGAGCTCATCTACGGCCTCATTGTGAACTCCGCCACTCCCCCGGTTATTCCCGAGCTCGGTTTCAAGCTCGCGCGCGCTCACCTCCTTGTTCGAAGCCATCGCCGCTCGCGCCTCCGGATCCAGTCGCTGTCGTGCCCCTGGCAGCTACCTCCTCGCCTCGCAGCTCGCCTCGCCCCGCTCCCAGTCCGCGCACGTTCGTCGCCTGATGTCGTGCCTCGCCTAGCCATGCCCCCGCCGTCCGCGTGCCTGCACCGCACCGATCGCACCTCATGTCGGCCTCGCCCGTTGCGCCCCTGGGCCCAAGCCGCTGGCCTCGACGCGACCGGCCGCACCCGTCTTCGGCTGTCGCTCTCGCGCTGCTCTGCTGCGCAGGACCACCTGCTCGTGCCCCACTCGCCCCCGGCGCCGTTGCTCCTTTCCTGTGCTCCGCCGTGGCCCCCTGCTCGCCTGCAGCCCGCTCGCCCCACTCCGGCCTTCCCCGCGCGCGCCCGCAGGTGCCTCCCCCTCGTGCGCCTGCCGTTGCTGGCACCGCCCGCTGCAGCCAGCCGCCGCCGCCGCGCCGACTGCCTCCGCCAATGCTGCCCCGCGCCGCTCCTCCCCCGCTTGGCCTAGCCCGCTAGACACTGGCGCCCAGCCACTCGCGACCCCTGGTTCCTTCTCCACGGTCGGCGCTCTCCCCTGTCCGGCGCCTGGTTGGGTTCAGCCATGCCCAGGCACCCGCACCCGTGTGCCTACCCCAATATGCCCCCTGGGCCTATGACACGGGGCCCCCATGCTCCTTAAAAAAAGAGAATTAAATAATTAATTAATTAGATAATTAATTAACTAAATTAAATCTGTTAATTTAACCCAATGACTTAATTAAAGTAACTAATCCTGTTTAGTTAGCTGAGTCAATGACAAACCGGCCCATCTGTCAATTTGACTTTTCAACGGTCAAAGTTGACCGCTGACGTCGTACTGACGTCATGCTGATACAATAATACTATTTTTGAATTAATTTAAAATTAATAATTTAAAAATTGATGAAATCTTTAAAAAATAATATAAAATAAACCATAGCTCAGTTGGAAAAACTTTGTACATGAAAGTTGCTTAGAACGACGAGAAGACGAATACGCAGTCCGTTCGTCTGCCACACATCCCAAGCATAGCGAACACGCAATTTTCCCCCTCTAGTTCGACTGTCCGAAAATGCCAAACACCAGGAATACGTTCCTGGATGTTTTCCCCCTTGGCCGATATAACCTATCCATGCGTTAGCTCACCCTGACACTGCGTATTGCCATGTTATGCTTTGTGATTCTTTGATTGCTCTGTTATTTATTGTGTTTCCCCTCCGTTACTTCTTTGCGGTAGACCCCGAGACTGCCGGCAACCCACAGTTTGACTACGGTGTTGACGACCCTTCCTTCTTGCCAGAGGAACCAAGCAAGCCCCCCTTGATCACCAGATATCGCCTATTCCTTTTCTCTACTGCTTGCATTAGAGTACTGTAGCATGTTACTGTTTTCGGTTAATCTTATTCTGTTGCATAGCAAGTCATTGTTGCTATAGTTGTTACCCTTACCAACTATCCTAAATGCTTAGTATAGGATGCTAGTATTCCATCAGTGGCCCTACATTCTTGTCCGTCTGCCATGCTATACTATCGGGCCTGCCATGCTATACTATCGGGTCGTGATCACTTGGGAGGTGATCACGGGTATACACTTATATACATCATATGTGATACTTGTGGTGACTAAAGTCGGCTCGACTCGTAGAGTACCCGCAAGTGATTCCGATGTGGGGGCTGAAGGGGCAGGTGGTTCCATCCAGGTAGTGGTGGGCCTAGGTTCCCGATGGCCCCCGACTGTTACTTTGTGGCAGAGCGACAAGGCAGGTTGAGACCACCTAGGTGAGAGGTGGGCCTGGCCCTGGTCGGCGTCGACAATTGCTTGAAAATAACACGCATAATGATATGTTGGTATTTGATCTGAGTCTGGCCACTGGCCTATATGCACTAGCCTTCTTGGCGTCAGCGACTAAGTGGTGCGCGTCGGGTTGGACTGGAACACCTACTCTTGTATAAGGGAGGCTAGGTCTTCTCACCGGCCGCGTTCGCAATGTGCAGGTGTGCAATGGGTGATGGGCCCAGACCCCTGCGCATATGATTTAGACCGGTGTGCTGACCTCTCTGTTGTGCCTAGGTGGGGCCGCGATGTGTTGATCTTCCGAGGCCGGGCTTGACCCAGGAAAGTGTGTCTGGCCAAAGGGGATGGAGCGTGTTGGGAAATGTGGTGCACCCCTGCAGGGAAGTTTATCTATTCGAATAGCCGTGTCCCTTGGTAATAGGATGACCTGAGTTGTACCTTAACCATATGACAACTAGAACCGGATAGTTAATAAAACACACCCTTTCAAGTGCCCAATAAAACCCGGTCATTGCTCTCTAATAGGGCGACGAGGAGAGGATCGCTGGGTAGGTTTATGCTATACGATGATACTTTGTTAACTTACCATCTACTCTCTTCTACTGCTTCAAGATGGAGGCTGCCAGAAGTGTAGTCTTCGATAGGACTAGATATCCCCCTCTTATTCTGGCATTCTACAGTTCAGTTCACAGATACTATCCATTTCATTAATACCAATGCATATGTAGTGTAGATCCTTGCTTGCGAGTACTTTGGACGAGTACTCACGGTTGCTTTGTATTTTCTTTTTCACCTTTCCCCGTTTATTGCGATCATATGGTGGAGTCCAGGAGCCAGAGGATCCCGAGGATGATTTTCTACATGGAGTTCGGCTTCGAGGAGTAGTTAGGAGGTCCCAGGTAGGAGGCCTTGCCTTTTTGATATGTATCCCTATTTGTGCTAGCCATCTTATGGCAGCTTGTTTTAACATATGTCCGTACTCAGATATTGTTGCTTCTGCCGACTCTTGTGTATTCGAGCTTATGTATTCAATCCCTCAAGGCCCCTGGCTTGTAATATAAAGCTTGTATTATTTTAATTTGTGTCTATAGTTGTGTTGTGATATCTTCTCGTGAGTCCTTGATCTTGATCGTACACATTTGCGTGTATGGTTAGTGTATGGTCAAATCGGGGGCGTCACAAAGGTATAGTTGGTATTCTCGGATCTCCAGTTTTTTAGATACTCCATCTTTAAAAGTATAATTAGCAAGCATAGTGGAGATTTCAGCTTCTGATATTTTTCTCTTATTTGTGATGATGTCTTTCATATACTTTGCATAGGGAGGCATTTTAAGGATATCAGTCAAGCGAGTATGCAAAAAGACTGGCCTCGGCATTTCGGTAAAGCATTCAAATTCTTCAACATCATTCTTTTTAGTTGACTTGGGTGGAAAAGGCATAGGTTTTTGAATCCATGGTTCCCTTTCTTTACCCTGTTTCGTAGCCACAAAGTCTCTTTTATCATATATTTTTTATTTTTAGGATGTGGGTTATCAATATCAACAGGTGGTTCTATCTCAACATCACTATCTGGTTCTTTATCATTTGTTGGTTGAGAGTATTCATGAACCTCATTATTATCTTTTTCATTATTACTAGGTGAGTGTTCATTACCAGATTGGGTTTCAGCATCAGAGATAGAAGCTTCATTTTCATTATCAGGTGGTTTCTCTATTTCAGGTTCACTAGAAGTGTGCAAAGTCCCATCATTTTTCCTTTTCTTTCTCTTTCTAGAAGGACTAGGTGCACTAGTGTTATTTATTTGTGAATCTTGTTCAATTCTTTTAGGGTGTCCCTCAAGATAAAGTGGTTCCTGAGTCATTTTACCTCCTCTAGTTGCAACTCTAACAGTAAAGTCATGCATATTATGATTCATTTCATCAAGCAATTCTCTTTGAGATTTAGCAACTTGTTCTAGTTGGGTATGAACCATAGAAGCATGTTTTCGAACACCTCTAACATCATTTGATATTCTAAATAACAAGTCACTCAAGAGAGCAATCATATCAGAATTGTATTTCAATTGTTTCATAACATTTGCATTGAAGTGATCTTGTTTTCTAATAAAGTTTTCAAACTCATAAAGGCATTGACTAGGATGCATATTGTGAGGATTATCATTATCATTAAACTTCATAAGAGAATTTACCTCTACCACCTTAGGAAGTGGTGGTGTATTAAGCCCATGTATTTCTTTAATAGGAGGTAAACTTTTAACATCCTCATCTTTAATACCTTTTTCTTTCATAGATTTCTTTGCATCTTGCATATCTTCGGGAATGAGATATAATATACCCCTGTTCTTCGGAGTGGGTTTAGGTGATGGTTCAGGAAGAGTCCAATCATCATAATTTTTCAATATGTTATTCAATAATTCTTCAGCTTGAGAAATACCTGAAAACACAACCAGCACAACTATCCAGGGAAGTCCCTAGAAGCATCGGTTAGTCCATTATAGAAGATATCAAGTATTTCATTTTTCTTAAGAGGATGATCAGGCAAAGCATTAAGTAACTAGCAAAGCCTCCCCCAAGCTTGTGGGAGACTCCATTCTTTAGTTTGCACAAAGTTAAATATTTCCTATAAGGCAGCTTGTTTCATATGAGCAGGAAAATATTTCTCAGAGAAGTAATAAACCATATCCCGGGGACTACGCACACAACCAGGAGCAAGAGTATTGTACCAAGCTTTAGCATCACCCTTTAATGACAAAGTAAATAATTTGATAAAAAATTAACAACAAGTTTTCTCATCATGTGTAAAAAGGGTGGCTATGTCATTCAACTTAGTAAGATGTGCCACAATAGTTTCAGTTTCATAACCATGGAAAGGATCAGATTCAACCAAAGTAATTAACTCTGGGTCAACCGAGAATTCATAATCCTTATCAGCAACACAGATAGGTGAAGTAGCAAACTTAGGATCACATTTCATTCTAGCATTCAAAGATTTTTCTTTATACTTCCATAATAATTTCTCTAGATCATCTCTATCATTGCAGGCAAGAATGACTCTAGTTGCTTCTTCACTCATAACATAACCTTCCGGTACCTTAGGCAATTCATATCTAGGAAGGCTAGTTCTAGTAGGTGTTTTAGGAGTTTTAGTTTCAAGCTCATCATCAGATTCAACAACATCATGTTGTATAACTCTAACAATTTGTTTATCAAGAAATTCACCAAGTGGCACATCATCATTTTCAAGCAAGGTACTAGCATCATCAGAAGCATCATTCATAGTAGAATTAGCATCATCAATAACTTGTGACATATCAGAATTAATAGCATGTGGTGGTGTTGCAGGTTTACTCATAACATAAGGTGAGTCTAAAGCAGAACTGGATGGTAGTTCCTTACCTCCCCTCATCCTTGAGGGAAATATCTTAGTCTTTGGATCCTTCAGATTCTTCATGGTGATAATATGATAATAATCCCAAGTGACTCAACAAATATAGCTATGCTCCCCGGCAACGGCGCCAGAAAAAGGTCTCGATAACCCACAAGTATAGGGGATCACAACAGTTTTCGAGGGTAGAGTATTCAACCCAAATTTATAGATTTGACACAAGGAGAGCCATAGAATATTTGAAGGTATTAGCAGCTGAGTTGTCAATTCAACCACACCTGGAGGTTAATTATCTGCAGCAATATGATCAGTAGCAAAGTAGTTTGATAGTTTTGATAGTAGTGACAGTAGCAATGGTAACAATAACAGTGATAGCAGTAATTTGTAGCAAGTGTAATGGTGATGATAGCAATAGTAACGCAACAAGATCAATAGGGATACATTCGTAGGCATTGGACCAGTGACTTGTTGGATGATATTCATCATGGGACAGTTATAACCTAGGGCGATACGGCACTAGCTCCAGTTCATCGATATAATGTAGGCATGTATTCCATAAATAGTCATATGTGCTTTATTAAAAGAACTTGCATGACATCTGTTGTCCTACCCTCCCGTGGCAGCGGGGTCCATATTGGAAACTAAGGGATATTAAGGCCTCCTTTTAATAGAGAATCGGAACAAAGCATTAACACATAGTGAATACATGAACTCCTCAAACTACGGTCATCATCGGGAGTGGGCCCGGTTGTTGTCACTCCGGGGTTGCCGGATCATAACCGTAGTAGGTGACTATAACTTGCAAGATTGGATCTAAAACATGGATATAATGATGAATTCATAAATGGTTTAGATCTGAAATCATGGCACCCGGGCCTAAAGTGACAAGCATTAAGCATGGCAAAGACATAGAAACATCAATCTAAGAACATAGTGGATAATAGGGATCATGCCCTAACAAAACTAACTCGATTACATGATGAATCTCATCCAACTCCTCACTGACCAGCAAGCCTACAATGGAATTACTCACTCCCGGTGGGGAGCATCATGCAATTGGCGATGGAGATAGGTTGGTGATGACGAAGATCAAAGACCCCCCTCTTCGGAGCCCCAAACGGACTCTAGATCTGCCCTCTCGAGGAAGAACAGGGCTTGGTGGCGGCTCCATCTCGTGGATCGTGATAATTCTTTCTCTCTGATTTTTTCAGGAATAATGTGAATTTAGAGTATCAGGGGGTCATCATTGGGGCCACCAGGTGTGTACAACCCACCTGGGCGCGCTAGGAGAGGGGGCGCGCCATGGTGGGTTGTGCCCACCCAGGGGCCCCTCTCCGGTGGGTCTTGGCTCCAGAAATTCTTATTTTTGATATAAAAAATCCTAAAAAAGTTTCATTCCATTCTGAGAACTTTTATTTCTGCACAAAAACAACACCATGGTAGTTCTGTTGAAAAAAGCATCAGTTCGGGGTTAGTTCGTTCAAATCATGCAAATTAGAGTCCAAAATAAGAGGAAAAGTGTGAGAAAAACTAGATATGTTGGAGACGTATAAACACCCAAAATACACAACTTTGTTGTGTCACATGCCTCAAAAACCATAAAGTCACCACACAGAGCGAGGTTCATGAAGCGTAGTATATGCTGGTCCCCTTCCCCCTCTTCGACGTGTACTATATGCTCCTACCGTAATACAAACCAAAAACAATCCTCCTTGATGGTCAAATTAATTAACCTCTCCCGATGTAGGTGAAAGTGATGCATGCATGGACAATGACCTTGCAGGCCACAGATGAAAGTGTCACACGTGAGTGTCCTAGGATAACAACTGCTTGCATGCATGTGGCCGAAAGAGGTGTTGTGTTATGTTTGAATAACTAATGCACAACTTTGATGTGGCACGTCCCTCGGAAACCGAAAAGTCCCCACACTGAGTGAGGTGTGTTCCTGGACGCGTACGTAGTATATATGCTGGTCCCCTCACATGTCTTCGACTGGTACTATGTAGTCCTACCGTAACACAAACAAAAAATAATCAACCTTGCTGGTCAAATTAACCTCTCTGCCGATTGTAGGTAAAGGTGATGGGCGATGACCTCATGGGCCCATAAAAAGCGTCACATGTGAGTGAGTGTCGTGTATGACAACCACCGACTGCATGTGGCCCAAACATGTATGTATGAAAGGGTTGTGTAATGTTTTAAACACTAATTCATGACTTTGATGTGGCATCTGCCTCACAAAACGGTCAATCCCACCCGATGGCTCATGACTCGTAGTGTACTGCCAGACCCCGTCCCCTAGATGCGCCCAGACACACACACCAGACATCCATCGCAACTACGAGGCATGTTAAAAAAATTCCGTTGTGAACATATGTGACCAAATGAGGGACATGTTAAATTTTGAAAAAAAAACAAAGATCATTAAGACGTTTTAGTACATTGATTGATTTTCTAGGGGTATAATGTGCAAAAATCAAATTTGAGCTCCATGCACACGTGACAGTGCACCAAAACGGATTGGAAAAACATATGTATGTCACTAGGTGCATGCTTAGTCCCCGTGCAAGAAATTTCAAGCATTGAGAATCTTGATTTTTAAAATCTAGTTAATCAAAAACTTAGTTGAAATTCATGAAACTTATCATGTTGTCATATGGACACCAATAGACAGTGGTATTATACTTTTTTTTTGTTAAATTTGATACAAGTTTTGATGTAATTTTTATCTTCTTACAAACGGGAGATTATTAATAATTGGGAACCAATATCGCAAACGGATTATTTATTCGAATTGTGGGCATTTGATACGTCCATTTTGCATCATGTTTTCCTACTATTATTTATAATGTTTTTATGCATAATAATGCTTTATGGAGTATTTCTAATGCATTTTTCTCATAATAGGCAAGGTTTACACAAAGAGGGGGAATGCCAGTGAATTCTGGGCCTAAAAAAGCTACGTCAGTGCACCTATTCTACACATCTCCAAATGAGCTGAAAATTTACAGAGAATTATTTTGGAATATATAAATATACTAGACCAAATAACTACTAGAGGGGGGCCACCTGGTGACCACAAGACACCAGGGCGGTGCAGGCCCCCAGGCGCACCCTGGTGGGTTGTGGCTAGCCCGGCCCACCTCCAGTGCCCATCTTCAGGTATATAGGTCATTTAGACCTAGAAAAACTAATTCGAGGACTTTTGGGATGGAGCGCCGCCGTCTCGAGGCAGAACTTGGGAAGGAGCACTTTTGCCCTCCGACAGAGCGATTCCGCCGGGGGAACTTCCCTCCCGGAGGGAGAAATCAAAGCCATCGTCTTCACCAACAACCCTCCCATCTTTGGGAGGCCAATATTCATCAACATCTTCAACATCACCATCTCCTCTTAAACCCTGGTTCATCTCTTGTGTTCAATCTTTGTACCGGAACCTCAGGTACCTGTGGGTGACTAATAGTATTGATTACATCCTGTAGTTGGTTTATTTGGTGGAATATTATATGTTTAGATCCATTATACTATTTAATACCCCTCTGATCTTGATCATGATTATCATTTGTGAGTAGTTACTTTTATTCTTGAGGTCTCGGGAGAAGTTATGTTGCAAGTAATCATGTGAACTTGATATGTGTTCGATATTTTGATGATATGTATGTTGTGATTCCCTTAGTGGTGTCCTATGAACGTTGACTACATGTCACTTCACCATCTTTGGGCCTAAGGGAATGCATTGTTGAGTAGTTATTAGATGATGGGTTGCTAGAGTGACAGAAGCTTAAACCCTAGTTTATGCGCTACTTCGTAAGGGACCGATTTGGGTCCAAATGTTTAATGCTATGGTTAGATTTTATCTTAATACCTTTCTCTTAGTTGCAGATGCTTGCGAGGGGGTTAACATTAGTGGGAGGTTTGTTCAAGTAAGAATAGCACCCAAGCATCAGTCCACCCACATATCAAATTATCAAAATAGCGAACACGAATCAAACCAACATGATGAAAGTGACTAGATGAAATTCCCGTGTGCCCTCAAGAATTGCTTATCATAAGAGACCGTTTTGGCCTGTCCTTTGCCACAAAAGGATTGGGCTACCTTTCTACAGTTTATTTACTGTTACCATTACCTGACCGTTACAAATTATCTTGCTATCAAACTACCTATTACCGACTATTTCAGTGCTTGCATAAAATACCTTGCTGAAAACTACTTGTCATTTCCTTCTTCTCCTTGTTAGGTTCGACACTCTTACTTATTGAAAGGACTACAATTGATCCTCTATACTTGTGGTTCATCAAGACTCTTTTTTGGCGTTGTTCCCTGGGAGTGAAGCGCTCTTGGTAAGGAAAAATTATTACTACGTGCTGAAATTTATTGTCAGTTGCTACTATAGAAAGCCATCCTTTGAGGGGTTTGTTCACGGTATCTTCACCTTGACCGGAAGCTCAATTAGTTGCCCCTCAGCCTACTGCACCAACTCAAAATATTGGTTATGAAATTCCTCGGGTAGGATAGAACAACTACTAGCTAATCCTTATGCAGGAGATGGAATTGAATATCCTGATATACACTTGATCTATGTGGATGAAATTTGTGTATTATTTAAGCTTGCAGGTTTACCCGGAGATGAAACTAAGAAGAAGGTTTTCCCTTTATCTTTGAAGGGAATGGTATTAACATGGTATAGGATATGCGGTGATATTGGATCTTGGAACTGGAACCGATTGAAATTAGAATTTCACCAAAAAATT
Organism: Triticum urartu; assembly: GCF_056163025.1. Lineage (NCBI taxonomy): Eukaryota > Viridiplantae > Streptophyta > Magnoliopsida > Poales > Poaceae > Triticum > Triticum urartu. The sequence continues at coordinate 353,736,753 of NC_141876.1, read as the reverse complement.
ATCCTATGCATCTAGTTCATCGTGATAGTAATTACATATATAAGTTTTGGCCTCATGAAGGAGAAAGTATCGCTCTAGCTTGGGGGAGGCTTATGTCAATGTTATATTCATGCCCCAATCATGAGCTCTCGTGAGAAATTATTATTAAGAACTTTTATGCTCTGCTTTCTCGTGATGATCAATCCATGCTTGATACTTCTTGTACTGGTTCCTTTATGAAGAAGTCTATTGAATTAAGGTGGAATCTTTTAGAAATAATTAAACGCAACTCTAAAGATTGGGAACTCGACGAAGGTAAAGAGTCGGGTATTAAGCTTGAGTTCAATTGTGTTAAATCTTTTATGAGTATCGATGCTTTTCACAAGTTTAGCACTAAATATGGACTTAACTCTGAGATAGTGGCCTCTTGTTGTTAATCATTTGCTACTCATGTTGATATCCCTAAGTAGAAGTGGTTTAAATATCATCCACCAATTAAAGAACCGGTTAAAGCTTAGATGAAACTATTATTTACAATGTTGATCCAGTTGTGCCTACCACTTATATTGAAAAACCACCTTTCCTTGTTAGGATAAAGGAACATGCTAGGGTATCAATCGTGGTTCGCAAAAGTAATATTAAAGCACCTAATCGTGTAAGAAAATCAAAGTAGAACCTAGTGTTGCTATGGTTAAAGTTCTCCTGGTAGAAAATATTGATGGGCATGTTATTTATTTCTGTGATGAATCTGCTAGAATTGCCAAACCCGATGAAAAAGATAAACATAGACCTGTTGTTGGCATGCCTGCTATCTCAGTTAAAATAGGAGATCATCGTTATCATTGTTTATGTGACTTAGGTGCTAGCGTGAGTGCTATTCCTTTTACCTTATACCAAGAAATTATGAATGACATAACACTTGCCAAAATAGAAGACATATATGTTACTATTAAAATTGCAAATAGAGACACCATTACATCACTTGGGATTGTTAGAGATGTTGAAGTCTTGTGTGGGAAAATAAAATACCCTACTGATTTTCTAGTTTTTGGTTCCCCACAAGATATCTTTGGTAGACCTTTCTTGAACACTGTCAATGGTACTATAGATTGTCATAAACAAACTGTCAGTGTTAGTTTTGGTGATGAGTCTCATGAGTTTAATTTCTCTAAGTTTAATAGACAACCTCATTATAAAGAATTGCCTAGTAAGGATGAAATAATTGGTGTTGCTTCTATTGTTATGCCTCTTACCGATCACTAGAAGAATATTTGCTAGACCATGAAAATGATATGCACATGCATGAAAGAAATGAAATAGATAAAGTATTCTTTGAACAACAACCTCTTCTTAAACACAATTTGCCTATTGAAACTCTAGGCGGTCGTCCTCCACCTAATGGTGATCATGTGTTTGAATTAAAGCAATTGCCTCACACTTTGAAATGTGCTTATCTTGATGAGTACAAGATATATCCTGTTATTATTAGTGCTAACTTTTCAGAACATGAAGAAGAAAGAGTATTAAAAATTCTGAAGAAGCACCATGCTGCTATTGGATATACTCTTGATGATCTTAAGGTCATTAGTCCCACTCTATGTCATCACAAGATTAATATGGAACCTGATGTTAAACCCGTTGTTGATCACCAATGAAGTTTGAATCCTAAGCTGGAGGAAGTGGTAAGAACTGAAATACTAAAAACTTCTGTAAGCAGGTATAATCTATCCCGTAGATGAAAGTAGATGGGTAAGTCCTGTTCATTGTGTCCCTAAGAAGGGAGGTATTACCATTGTTCCTAATAATAAAAATGAACTTACTCTACAAAGAATAGTTACTGGCTGTAAAATGGTAATTGATTTCAGAAAATTAAATAAAGACACTAGAAAAGATCATTACCCTCTGCCTTTTATTGATCAAATGCTAGAAAGATTGTCTAAGCACACACTTTTGTTTTCTTGATGGATATTCTGTTTTTTCTTAAATACCTATTTCACAACCTGATCAAGAGAAAACCACCTTTACTTGTCCCTTTGGAACTTATGCTTATAGACATATGCCTTTTGGTTTATGCAATGCACCTGCTACCATTCAATGATGTATGACTGCTATATTCTCTGATTTTTGTGAAAAGATTGTTGAGGTTTTCATGGATGATTTTTCCATTTACGGAACTTATTTTGATGATTGCTTAAGCAACCTTGATCGAGTTTTGCAGAGATGTGAACAAACTAATCTTGTCTTGAATTGGGAGAAGTGCCACTTTATGGTTAATGAAGGTATTGTCTTAGGGCATAAAATTTCTGAACAAGGTATTGAGGTGGATAAAGCTAAAGTTGATGCAATTGAGAAAATTCCATGTCCTAAAGATATTAAAGGTATTCGTAGTTTCCTTGGTCATGCTGGTGTCTATAAGAGGTTTATTAAAGACTTCTCTAAAATTTCTAGGCCTCTTACAAATCTTTTACAAAAGGATGTTCCATGTGTTTTTGTTGATGATTGTGTAGAAGCCTTTGAATACCTTAAGAAAGCCTTAACTTTTGCACCTATAGTTCAACCACCTGATTGGAGCTTGCCTTCTGAAATTATGTGTGTGATGCTAGTTATTATGTTGTTGGTGTTGTTCTAGGACAAAGAGTTGATAAGAAATTAAATGTTATCCATTATGCTAGCAAAACTCTAGACAGTGCTCGAATATATTATGCTACTACTAAAAAAGATTTTTTTAGCAGTTGTGTTTGCTTGTGATAAATTCAGAGCTTACATTGTTGAATCCAAAGTGATTGTTCACACTGACCATGCTGCTATAAAATATCTCATCGAAAAGAAAGATGCTAAACCTAGACTCATTAGGTGAGTTCTCTTGTTACAAGAATTTGATTTACATATCACTGATAGGAAAGAAGCTGTGAACCCCGTAGCTAATAACTTGTCTAGGTTATAAAATATTCTTGATGACCCATTACCTATTGATGATAGCTTTCCTGATGAACAACTAGCTGCTATAAATGTTTCTCATAATACTCCTTGGTATGCTGATTACACTAATTATATTGTTGCTAAATTTATACCACCTAGTTTCACATACCAACAAAAGAAAAAAAATATTCTATGATTTAAGACATTACTTTTGGAATGACCCACATCTTTATAAAGAAGGATGTAGTATCGAAAGTATGTCTAGAGGGGGGGGGGGTGATTAGACTACTTGACCAAATAAAAATCTAGCCTTTTCCCAATTTTAGTCTTGGCAGATTTTAGCAACTTAGCACTAGTCAAGCAATCAACCTACACATGCAAGTCTAAGAGTATAGCAGCGGAATGTAAAACATTGCACATGAAGGTAAAGGGAGGAGTTTGGAGGGAGCAAACGCAATGTAGACACGGAGATTTTTGGCGTGGTTCCGATAGGTGGTGCTATCATACATCCACATTGGTGGAGACTTCAACCCACAAAGGGTAACGGTTGCGCGAGTCCACGGAGGGCTCCACCCAGTAAGGGTCCACGAAGAAGCAACCTTGTCTATCCCACCATGGCCATCGCCCACGAAGGACTTGCCTCACTAGGGTAGATCTTCATGAAGTAGGCGATCTCCTTGCCCGTACAAACTCCTTGGTTCAACTCCAAAATCTTGTCGGATGCTCCCAAGTGACGCCTAACCAATCTAGGAGACACCACTCTCCAAAAGGTAATAGACGGTGTGTTGATGATGAACTCCTTGCTCTTGTTCTTCAAATGATAGTCTCCCCAACACTCAATTCCCTCTCACTGATTTGGATTTGGTGGAAAGATGATTTGAGTAGAAAGAAACTTGGAGAAGGCTAGAGATCAAGATTCATATGGTTGGAATGGAATATCTTGGTCTCAGCACATGAGTAGGTGGTTCTCTCTTCGAAAATGAATGTTGGAAGTGTAGGAATATTCTGATGGCTCTCTCCACGAATGAAGAGTGGGTGGAGGGGTATATATAGCCTCCACACAAAATCTAACCGTTACACACAAATCACCAAACTCGGTGGGATCGAATAATGAAACTCGGTCAGGCCGATTTAGTTCAAAATGTGAACATTAGGATTTTCGATGGGACCGACATGTCAACTCGGTGTGACCGATTTCATTAGGTTAGGGCATAACGTAATCTCGGTGAGACCGATTACACAAACTCGGTGGGATCGATTTTGGTAATAAGCTAACTAGAGAGTTGGTCAGGCAAACTCGGTGGGACCGATTCGCTCATCTCGGTGAGACCTACACGCTACGAAGGGGAAACAGAGAGTTTGCATTGCGAACTCGGTGGGACCGATCGCTCATCTCGGTTGGACCGAAATGTTACGAAGGGAAACAGAGAGTTTGCAATCCCATCTCAGTGAGACCGAGATCCCTATCGGTAAGACCGAAGTGTCTAGGGTTTGTAGCAGTGGCTATGTCAAATGAACTCGGTGGCGCCGGATAGAAAATTTCGGTGGGGCCGAGTTTGACTTTTGGTTTGGGACATATGTGGATATGAGAAAGTGGTTTAGGGTTTTTGGAGCATATCACTAAGCATTTTGAGCAAGTAAGCCATTAAGCAACACCTCATCCCCTTTTAATAGTACTGGCTTTTCCTATGGACTCAATGTGATCTTGGATCACTAAAAGTAAAATGTAGAGTCTTGAGCTTTAGAGCTTGAGCCAATCTTTTGTCCTTAGCATTTTGAGGGGTCCACATTTCTAATCCAAGCCATGCCAAACATTGAGCTTTCCTGAAATATTTATCTTGAAATAGCATTAGCTCAATGAGCTATATGTTGTTAATAATTACCAAAACCACCCAGGGATAGTTGCACTTTCAATCTCCCTTTTTGGTAACTGATGAGAACATATAGATCAAAGCTTCGAAAAATGATCATAAGATTGAAATACATCGTCGCTTTGAGAAGTATGTGACAAGCAAGAGCTCCCCTTAAATTTGTACGTTATTTAAAATTTTCTTTTGAATGCAAATGCACAATCGATAAGGATCATGGGTTACTCTTACATGTCACATACATCTTGGTGGAGCGCTCAAAATGATAGAAATTAAAAGCATGCACTCATCACCAAGAAAAGTGAATGATCATATATGGGATATAAGAGGTAATATCATCCAGACAAGCATTAAAGTAGCATATGATCAAACACATGATCAAAAAAGTATCTCACGCAAACATAAAGTATCAACCAAGCACACAATAAAGTTCAACCAAAAGCAAGAGAGACGAAGAAGCAAAACACTCTCTCTCGAAGCCTATGACCTATACATTTCTCCCCCTTTGGCAACGAGTTACCAAAAAGATTGAAAATGCGTAGTGCTATGCGTCTCTCAAGCTTGGTCTTTGGGGGGTGGTGTAGAGAGAACTCGAAGGACGAAGGCATCTGTTGATGTAGTTGGAGTTGGTGGAGTGGGTGCTGGAGGTGGCACTGAAGCTGTAGCTGCTGGTGCTGACAATGTAGCTCTAGAATCTGGTACTGACACTGCAGTAGACCTCTGACCTCATGGCACTCGCTGTAAGGCATCCGCAGTTGCCTTCCCTCTCCTCTCCTCAGCTTCCTCCTGGAGCTGCTCAACTACAGTCTGCATCTCAGTTACCTTGAGGTCAAGATCATACAATTTTGTCTCAACAATCCTTTCCAAGCTCTCCCGATTCTGAGTCAAGGTGGCCAAGCCCTTCTCAATCCTCAAAGTATATTGGATCAGATATTGTGACGCCCGGATAATCAAGCTACAGCAACCGCTTCTAATGATACCACGTCACCCCAATTATTGTTGCTAATGTCGCGTTAGTTCGAAACTGGTTCGGATTCAAATTCAAAATCAAGCAAACAATAAAAGTTTTCAAATATTAAAACTAAAATGTTCTGGAGGTGTCAAATAACTCATAAGTAATATTGATGAAGAAACCAAGTTTTTATAAAATAGTTAAATGCTCTAAGATAATTAAAGTAGTGGTTTAATCAATTAATTATTGCCTTTTATAATTAGTAAAAATGTTAGTCTATTTTTTGGGTGCCATAATTAAAGGAGGCAGTAGTATTTTTTAGCTATGCTGATCTAGGAGCTATTTTTTTTAAGTTAAAGGTAAATTGAAACTATAGAGAAAAGTAAATAAACAGAAAATAAAATGTAAAAGAAATAAAAAGAACCCCTGGGCCAGATCCAGCCAACTAGCCCGACCCACTTACCCTCCCTCGGTCCGGGTCGCTATAGGGGGCACCCCGCCGGACCAGCTCGATGGCGTTGGCGAGTGGATAAGAGGCCGCACCCGCATGCTATGTCCCTTCTCCTGGAACCCTAGCCACCCACTACCCCCCCCAGATCCAGATCCACCTCTCCCCTCTCCTTTGGCTCAATTTTGAGCTCGCAAACTCACATGGTCGAGGCTTCCCCGCCGTCGTTGACGTGTCCACCAGCCTCTCCGGCGCTCGAGAGCACGTCCTGGGGGTTCGTCGTGTTCGTCCACATCCGTTCAGGGCATTGGAGCAAGGTGGGAAGCTGTGTTGATGGAGCCGTCGACCTCTTCTTCCTCCTCTCATCTCCGTCGCGTACATCACCGCCCGTGGTCATCGACTACCCCGAGCTCCGGCACCTCCCTGACTCCACCTCGCGCACACTATTGCACGCCTACAGGGCCGGTGAGGCCTCGTCCTTCATTTCCCCCATTTTCTCCTCTATCGTGCCCGTACTCTAGTGCACGTCCCGACGAAGTCGAGCTCCGGCCACCGCCATGGCTGGACCGCCGGAGCTTTGCTCCGGGCGCGCCCTAACTGCGCTCCCCTGTGCCCTTTGGCCGTCTCGTGCTCACCCAGGTTGTGCCTTAGCGCGCCAGCCCCCGTCCGACCGAGTCCTTTCTCGACCACCCCCGTGCTCGTTGCCTGCTGCGCCTACTGCAGCCGCCTGCTGCTTGCTGCTGTTGCTTAGCTGCTGCTGTACGCCGCCGCCACATGCGCCCTTCCGCTGCCGCGCCCGAAGTTCAGCTCCCGCCCGCGCGCTCCACTTCTCTCCCCTGCGCGTCCGTCGACCGCGTGCCGCCCGCGCCCTCTCGCCCCTGCTCCGCGCTGCATGCGGCTTCGCTCCCTTGCTACCGCTGCTTTCTGCTTGCTCTGTTGCAATCGCCTCTACTGCTTTTTCTACACCCGTCACTGCACCATGCCTCCCCAGCCGCTCGCTGCGCTTCGGCCGCCGCCGCACTTGTCGCCCACTCTGCCGCCGCACTCACCCTGCGCCGCTCCTGGTCCCGCCCCTCACCTCGCTGCCCCCCTCACTCCGGCCGGCCGCCCCCCTTGGCCCGCGCCCGACGACTTCTGGCCGCCCCCGCCCGGCGCCCCACCGTGGTTGCGCCCGTCGCCTCCTATCCGCCCCGACAGGAGCCTACGCCCGCACCCGCGCACGTGAGGCCAACGCCTGCTAAGGCCCTAGGCCATTGCCCAGTGGGGCCCCTAGCACCCTGGCTTAAAAAAATAATAAAGAGAAAACAGGGTTTTAAAAAAATAATAATTTAATGAATTAATTAATTAAATTAACTAGGATTAATTAGCCTAATCACCGGATTAGTTGAACTGGAATTAATTAGCTAGACCTAGTCAATGACAGGAGGGCCCCACCCCCTATTGACCAATCAACGTTGACTGGTCAACTAGGTCCCCCTGGCCCACATGTCATCCTCTGTGTACAGTTCTGTCTACACAGAGCTGGGTACACGTAGCAATTTATATTTTATTTTCGAATTAAAATAATTCTAGAATATTATTCAAATCTTTAAAAAATCATAGAAAATAAACCGTTGCTCGGATGGAAAAACTTTGTACATGAAAGTTGCTCAGAACGACCAGACGGATCCAGATGCGCAACCCATTCGTCCGCCATGCATCCCTAGCATAGAGAACACACAACTTTCCCCCTCCGATTCATCTGTCCGAAAACGCGAAACACCGGGGATATTTTCCCGGATGTTTCCCCCCTTCACCGGTGCCACCTCGTACCGCGTCAAGTCACCCCTAGGACAACGTAATGCCACATCTTGCTTTTTGTTACATTGGTTGCTCTGTTATTTATTGTGTCCCCTCTCCGTTTCTTCTTTCCGGTAGTCCCTGAGACTGTCGGAGACCCCCAGTTCAACTACGGTGTTGACGACCCTCCTTCTTGCCAGAGCAACTAGGCAAGCCCCCCCCTTGATCACCAGATATCGCGTACTCTTCTCTCTACTCCTTGCATTAGAGTAGTGTAGCATGTTACTGCTTTCCACTAATCCTATTCTGATGCATAGCCTGTCATTGTATCTACAGTTGTTGATACCTTACCTGCAATCCTAAATGCCTAGTATAAGATGATAGTTTATCATCAGTGACCCTACATTCTTGTCCGTCTGCCATGCTATACTATCGGGCCGTGATCACTAGGGAGGTGATCACAGGTATATATTATATATCTTATACACGATACATGTGATGACTAAAGATGGGTCGGCTCATAGAGTACCTGCGAGTGATTCACAGATTGGGGGCTGAAAGGACCTTTGTCCCGATGGCCCTCTAGGTGGATCTTTGTGGTGGAGCGACAGGGCAGGTTGAGACCACCTAGGAGAGAGGTGGGCCTGGCCCTGGTCGGCGTTCGCGATTACTTCAAAATAACAAGCTTAACGAGATCTTGGTATTTGATCTGAGTCTGGCCACTGGCCTATACGGACCAACCAACTACGCGGGAACCGTTATGGGCGCTCGACGTCGTGGTATCAGCCGAAGCCTTTGTGATGTCAGCGACTGAGCAGCGCGCACCGGGTTGGACCGCGTAACGTAACTTCCTTTGTAATGGAGGTTGCTAGGTCTGCTCTCCGGCCGCCCACGCAACGTGCAGGTGTGCAATGGGCGATGGGCCCAGACCCCTGCGCCATAGGATTTAGACCGGCATGCTGACCTCTCTGTTGTGCCTAGGTAGGGCTGCGACGTGTTGATCTTCCGAGGCCGGGCATGACCCAGAAAAGTGTGTCCGGACAAAGGGGATCGAGCGTGTTCGGAAATGTGGTGCACCCCTGCAGGGAAATTGATCTATTCGAATAGTCGTGTCCCTCGGTAAAAGGACGACCCGGAGTTGTACCTTGACCTTATGACAACTAGAACCTGATACTTAATAAAACACACCCTTTCAAGTGCCAGATACAAACTTGGTGATCGCTCTCTAAGAGGGCGACGAGGAGAGGATCGCCGGGTAGGATTATGCTACACGATGCTACTTGGTGAACTTAGCATCTACTCTCTTCTACATACTGCAAGATGGAGGTGGCCAGAAGCGTAGTCTTCGACAGGACTAGCTATCCCCCTCTTATTCCGGCATTCTGCAGTTCAGTCCACATATGATACCCTTATTCCATTTGATACCAATGCATACATATGTAGTGTAGCTCCTTGCTTGCTAGTACTTTGGATGAGTAGTCACGGTTGCTTTGTTCCCTCTTTTCCCCCTTCCTATACCCGATTGCTGCGACCAGATGATGGAGTCCAGGAGCCAGACGCCACTGCTGACGACGACTCCTACTACACTGGAGGTGCCTACTACTACGAGCAGGCCGTTGACGACGACCAGGAGTAGTTTAGGAGGATCCCTGGCAGGAGGCCTGCGCCTCTTTCGATCTGTATCCCAGTTTGTGCTAGCCTTCTTAAGGCAAAATTGTTTACTTATGTCTATACTCAGATATTGTTGCTTCCGCTGACTCGTCTATGATCGAGCTCTTGTATTCGAGCCCTCGAGGCCCCTGGTTTGTAATATGATGCTTGTATGACTTATTTTATTTGTAGAGTTGTGTTGTGATATCCTCCCGTGAGTCCCTGATCTTGATCATACATGTTTGCGTGTATGATTAGTGTACGATTGAATCGGGGGCGTCACAAGTTGGTATCAGAGCCGACTACCTATAGGAATCCCCTTCCACACTCCTTGGCCGAAGTTGAGTCTAGTCATTTAAAAACTTTTACTAACATGGCTGTGTGGCTTATGGGCCCACGTCGCCACTTGGTGGTATTAGGATCTTTTATTTCTCGTCTATACTCTGGGACTCTGATCTCTGTACTATTCAGGTTAAATGATTTTACTAAATCCGACTCTAGGTTCTCGTAACTACTTCTCCCGGAGAGCCCTTTATCACAGATGATCGCCTACTGCACCAAAAGATTTTGAAGGTATTCTTCGATCATTCCTGAGACCCTTGTGCCCTCTGCCATTTCAATTCCCTACTATCGATATATCCATATGGATAACGACATACACTTGCTGTTCATATAATTACTCTGAGTTTCTCTTGTTGTTACAAGATGCATCAAATTGCTCTCCGACTTTTAAGAATCCCTTGTACCACTGCCTTGTAGTTCCTTGCCGTAGAAATACCCCTACAGATAATTCCTTGGACTTATTGAGTATCCACTCATTCCCAGTTGTTCTTGTGTTCTGCAAAAGACTTCGAAATACTATTTGATATTTTGAAAATCCTCAACAGCCTGTTGTTCTTGGAATTCTTGCATACTTGCATTTCAGTTAATTCCATTGGTCTAGCAATTTACTTTAAAGAAAACCTTTGTGATTGTCATTCTGATCCTTTTGATTCAACATGTGTGTGAATGCACACAATCATCAGTTATTCCCTGGAATTTGTCTTTCCGACTCAGACGTCATTTTAAACATGAGCTGGAGCTCGATCAGTCAAATTTTGCCATCAATTGTACCCCTAAGGCTATTCAACTTATCCATCCCTAATCAGAGCATTGCTTCTGATCCCTTATATTGGAATTGATAATTCCTTTGCATTGGAACTTTGAGTTAGTCAGTTGTTTCTATAAACTGATCTCCTTGCATTCCTCCTTCCTCTGGTTGAGTACCGATGCTCACATCAGATCCCTTGTGGACCTCCAGATCCTTTATTGGATTTTATCCGACATCGTCCTTCATATTCTATAAGCTTGTGAGCCCTTCCTCAGATATATAATGCCTTTGGTAAATTGTATCCTCTGCTTTGTGAACCATGCTCTACTTTCGAGCTTCTATTATTTACTCCGAAGTTTGTGGTATATGTTCCTAAGATGCCCTGATGGGTTGAACCTAAGCCTTCCCTAATCCATGTGAACCCGAAAGATTTCACGGGTCATACTTATCTGGTATTGCACCAGGTAAAAATTTCAACAACTAATGTCATTTTCGAAATACGAGAGGTGAATGAAAGGTTATGCGTTGAACAAGTGGGAGTTGACCTTGAACCCTATGTTCATGCCCATGGACCCGATGTATACCTTATCATGGAAGATTCTCTTAAAATAATTATCCCCTTGTTATAAGTTCATCTTGTATGTGTGGACGTGGTTCCGACCATGTTTCTCCTTGGTTCCATTTCTCGTGCAAGTTTGAGCACTTGTCTTCTGCCGAGCATTACCCTAGTCCAACCTCTACTTTGATCTGTCATTGAGTATTACCCCCCTGGTATCTCGAGATTATCATGGAACCGCATAACTTCTTGTGAGTTCTTCATCAAGTGCTACATTCCCATTGATTCCAATTTTTCACAGGCTCTGAGTTATTAAACACTCAAAGACACCGATAACTGACCCATGTCCGCACCGTGATTAATCAACTCTTGAGGTGATAAACTCGATCACGTCATTCCTAGCCTGCTTGGCTATATCGTTGTCATGCCGATTTTAACTATGCTACCTAGTCCTTCATCTCAGAACAAAAATTTCAACGGTGAGCTAATCTTACGTTGATCTTCCTCGTCATATCAATTGTCCTTGAAAAACAAGCTTGATTTCAAGTTTGTGTCGTACCTATGGTTTCAATAACTTTTCGCTTCATCATTCCGTTGACTTGATGTCATCGCCGATCGGTTACATCTTATTGAAACCTCTCGACAAATGTGTCATGATCATCATCAACATTCTGACGTCTTACATGATATCAATTGAATTCTTGATGAGAAATACCATCCTTGCCCCTCGATGACTTGTATTATCATCGATGACATCATTGCCTTCCATCCGACACAAACTTGATCTTGTTATGGAGCTCCTTGCTATCCAGCTTATGTTATGTTCCACCTTGGATTATTATCATCTTCTATATCAAGGATGTTGTGAGAAATGCTACACCTCTTAACAATTCTTGTTATAGTGTTACTTCTCGCCATCTCCGTTCATTTCTTGGTCCCCGTGTGGTTTCTAATCGGAATACCGGCTATCGAACTTTGAGGTGTAAATTCAAAACTTCTAGCAACTTTATTGTTTGGAAGTGAATGGTCGATAGTTTCATTCTACTTATTTTGTTCATTTAGTCACCATTCTAACATTGATCGTGCGACCCAACCCATATTTCGGGTGCACCTTTCAATCAATGTTCAATTGTGTATGCTTTCCTCGAGCACACCATTATATCATTTGATCTAACAAATGTTATCTCCTTGTTCACATGATTTTGGAAACCCGTCTTTTTGGAAATCTAGAGGAATGGTCTCTGAGTCCATCAGCCACCTCCTCATCCTCTCCTTGGTTTAATGATGCACTCTGGTTTCAAAACTTGCTTCCATGGTTCATCTCCTGAGAATCTTAAAATGTCTTTGCGTCAACTGTGTTGCACCTTTCTTCTCAGGCATCCCGAGTCTGAGTTATCCTGACACCAATCAGATCAGAATCTCGGTCGGATATGATGGTTGGAACATATTTCCAGGAGTTATAACATTAGTATTTGACTCGATAAGGTGATGTTATGCCTAGCTCACCTGGCCGGAGGATCTATTGTTATAGTTTTCCTTTTTAGCCATGTTAAACACACTTCCATGAGAAAATTGTAAGACTTATTGTACCAGTTGTTCTTGGTGAATACTTCGTGTATCCAAAGACTGACCTTTGCTTGAAGACCATGTCAATGCTATCTCGAAGCAAGGCTGTGCTACTCCGATCATCAATACAAGCATTTGAAGCACAATGCTAAATTCTCTTTATCAATTATCCAAACACCGTTGTATGGGTAATGTCATGAAATTTCTTTCACCTTTCCTAAAGGGTTTTCTACGTTATATCCTCTCATGGATATCATGCTCTGTTTGTCCTTGGGAAGGATATACCCCTGAATTTTGTGTTTAAACACATTTTCCTTTCAATTGTTCTATTTAATATGAAGATCACCTTTTCCTTTCCATTGTTTTGTTTAACCTTTTTGGTGATCTATATGATCTAAGTAGTAATATTCTTCTGCTTATGTAAACACGTTGGTGTACAACCGTGTCAGTAAGACCCTGTTGCTTTTGTTGATAGCATTCCGGTAACCACCGATGGACGAGAACTTTGCCTATTGGTCCGCCTCGTTCAACGAGCGAGAAAATGGTTCTCTTCGTCCCTCGCCCTTGGAACCGATGTTGTTGCCAACATAACTGACAGACTATCCTCTGACATACCTTGCTATCAAAACTGTGCAAGATGTCACCACCCCATCTACTTTTAATCCACAGGGTGGGCCCATAACCCACAGTTCCATAGGATCGAAACCTGACTCTCCGGTACAACCCTGTTTCTAATGGTTATTCCCCACACTTGGCTTCATATATAATTCATGGGCCACCTGCCTAGTGATCTATTCTGGTATCAGACGCAATATGTATCTGCGCTGCTCTGGACCCCGTTCCCACATTGTTTCAGGCATCGAACGATTACCTACCCGCTCGAAACTGTTCATGGTACCTTCTTACTTTGCTCTCGATATTTTCTAAGGTTTTCAATTCGAGAGTTACTTTCCCCCACCTTCCCCAATGTTATCTGCCAGATAGCCAACCTTGTAAGGTCTGTTCTCCCATAATAGTCACCCTTTATTCTTTCATAAGCAGGATGGAGTTCCCGAAGAAAAGATGTCAACTTCATCATGATGACCTGAAGCAGAGAAATGAAAACATCAAACGTAGTCGACCTACGTCTTCGAGAAGGGAAACCAAGACCGAGAAGATATGTTAGGATTTCGTAACCAGACCTTTCCCCTTTCTTCCACCTCTCGAATCTCGGGATGAGATTTCTTGTAGTGGAGGAGAATTGTGACGCCCGGATAATCAAGCTACAGTAACCTCTGCTAATGATACCACGTCACCCCAATTACTGTTGCTAATCTCGCGTTAGTTCAAAACCGGTTCGGATTCAAATTCAAAATCAAGCAAACAATAAAAGTTTTCAAATATTAAAACTAAAATGTTCTGGATGTGTCAAATAATTCATAAGTAATATTGATGAAGAAACCAAGTTTTTATAAAATAGTTAAATGCTCTAAGATAATTAAAGTAGTGGGTTAATCAATTAATTATTGCCTTTTATAATTAGTAAAAATGTTAGGCTATTTTATTTGGGTGCCATAATTAAAGGAGGCAGTAGTATTTCTTAGCTATGCTGATCTAGGAGCTATTTTGTTTTTTTAAGTTAAAGGTAAATTGAAACTATAGAGAAAAGAAAATAAACAGAAAAGAAAATGTAAAAGAAATAAAAAGAACCCTGGGCCAGAGCCAGCCAACTGGCCCGACCCATTTCCCCTCTCTCGGTCGTCCTCCTATTCCCCCGACTGGGGTCGCTACAGGGGGTGCCCTGCCGGACGAGCTCGACGGTGTTGGCGAGTGGATAAGAGGCCGCGCCCGCGTGCTCTCTCACTTCCCCTGGAACCCTAGCCACCCACTACCCCCCAGATCCAGATCCACCTCTCCCCTCGCCTTTGGCTCAATTTTGAGCTCGCAAACTCACACGGTCGAGGCTTCCCCGCCGTCGTTGACACGTCCACCAGCCTCTCCGGCGCTCGGGAGCACGTCCTGGGGTTCGTCGTGTTCGTCCACGTCCGTTCAGGGCATTGGAAGAAGGCGGGAAGCTGCGTGGATGGAGCCGTCGACCTCTTCTTCCTCCTCTCATATCCGTCACGTACATCACTGGCCGTCGTCGTCGACTACCCCGAGCTCCGGCACCTCCCCGACTCCACCTCGCGCACACTATTGCACGCCTACAGGGCCGGTGAGGCCCCGTCCTTCGTTTTCCCCCGTTTTCTCCTCTACCGTGCCCGTCCCGACGAAGTCAAGCTTTGGCCACCGCCATGGCCGGACCGCCAGAGCTTTTCTCCGTGCGCGCCCTAACTGCGCTCCCCTATGCGCTCTGGCCGTCTCGTGCTCGCCTAGGCTGTGCCTTAGCGCGCCAGCCCCCGTCTGGGCCGGGTCCTTTCTCACCCGCCCCCGCCCCCGTGCTCGTTGCCTGCTGCGCCTGCTGCTTGCCGCTGCTACTGTACGCCGCTGCCGCATGTGCCCTTCCGCTGCCGCGCCCGAAGCTCAGCTCCCACACGCGCGCTCCACTTCTCTCCCCTGCGCGTGTGTCGCCCGCGCCCTCTCGCCCCTGCTCTGCGCTGCATGCGGCTTCGCTCCCTTGCTGCCACTGCTTTCTGCTTGCTCTGTTGCAGCCGCCTCTGCTGCTTTTGCTGCTCCCGTCACTGCACCATGCCTCCCCAGCTGCTCGTTGCACTTCGGCCGCCGCCGCACTTTCCGTCCCGCTCCGCCGTGGCACTCACCCTGCGTCGCTCTTGGTCCCGCCCCTCACCTCGCTGCCCCCCTCACTCCGGCTGGCCGCGCCCCCCGCTCACCTGGCCCGCGCCCAGCGACCTCTGGCCGCCCCACCCGGCGCCCCGCCGTGGTTGCGCCCGTTGCCCCCTATGCGCCCCGACGGGCGCCTACGCCCGCACCCGCGCACGTGAGGCCAACGCCTGCTAAGGCCCTAGGCCATTGCCTAGTGGGGCCCCCAGCGCCCTGGCTTAAAAAATAATAAAGAAAAAGGGTTCTAAATAATAATAATAATTTAATTAATTAATTAATTAATTAAATTAACTAGGATTAATTAGCCTAATCACCAGATTAGTTGAACTGGAATTAATTAGCTAGACCTAGTCAATGACAGGAGGGCCCCACCCCATGTTGACCAGTCAACGTTGAGTGGTCAACTGGGTCCCCCTGGCCAACATGTCTTCCGCTACATACACTTCTATGTACACAGAGCTGGGTACATGTAGCAATTTATATCTTATTTTCGAATTAAAATAATTCCAGAATATTGGTCAAATCTTAAAAAAAATCATAGAAAATAAACCGTAGCTCGGATGGAAAAACTTTGTACATGAAAGTTGGTCAGAATGACGAGACGGATCCGGATACGCAACCCGTTCGTCCGCCATGCATCCCTAGCATAGCGAACATGCAACTTTCCCCCTCCGATTCATCTGTCCGAAAACACAAAACACCAGGGATATTTTCCTGGATGTTTCCCCCCTTCACCGGTACCACCTCGTACTGCGTCAGGTCACCCCTAGCACAACGTAATGCCACATCTTGCTTTTTGTTACATTGATTGCTCTGTTATTTATTGTGTTCCCCCTCTATTACTTCTTTCCAGTAGACCCCGAGACTACCGGAGACCCCTAGTTCAACTATGGTGTTGACGATCCTCCTTCTTGCCAGAGCAACCAGGAAAGCACCCCCCTTGATCACCATATATCGCCTACTCTTCTCTCTACTGCTTGCATTAGAGTAGTACAGCATGTTACTGCTTTCCGTTAATCCTATTCCGATGCATAGCCTGTCATTGTAGGTACAGTTGTTGATACCTTACCTGCAATCCTAAATGCCTAGTATACGAGGATAGTTTATCATCAGTGACCCTACATTCTTGTCTGTATGCAATGCTATACTATCGGGCCGTGATCACTAGGGAGGTGATCACGGGTATATATTATATATCTTATACATGATACATGTGATGACTAAAGACGGGTCGACTCATAGAGTACCCGCGAGTGATTCATGGATTGGGGGATGGAAGGACCTTCGTCCCGACGACCCTCTAGGTGGATCTTCGTGGCGGAGCGACACGGCAGGTTGAGACCACCTAGAAGAGAGGTGGGCCTGGCCCTGGTCGGCGTTCGTGATTACTTCAAACTAACACGCTTAACGAGATCTTGGTATTTGATCTGAGTCTGGCCACTGGCCTATACGCACTAACCAACTATGCGGGAACAGTTATGGGCACTCGACGTCGTGGTATCAGCCGAAGCCTTCGTGACGTCAGCAATTGAGCAGCATGCACCGGGTTGGACCGCGTAACGTAACTTTGTAATGGAGGTTGCAAGGTCTGCTCTCCGGCCGCGCATGCAACATGCAGGTGTGCAATGGGCAATGGGCCCAGACCCCTGCGCCATAGGATTTAGACCAGCGTGCTGACCTCCATGTTGTGCCTAGGTAGGGCTGTGACGTGTTGATCTCCCGAGGCCGGGCATGACCCAGAAAAGTGTGTCCGGACAAAGGGGATCGAGCGTGTTGGGAAATGTGGTGCACACCTGCGGGGAAGTTGATCTATTCGAATAGCTGTATACCTTGGTGAAAGGACGACCTGGAGTTGTACCTTGACCTTATGAAAACTAGAACTGGATAATTAATAAAACATACCCTTTCAAGTGCCAGATACAAACTCGGTGATCGCTCTCTAACAGGGCGATGAGGAGAGGATCGCCGGGTAGGATTATGCTACACGATGCTACTTGGTGAACTTACCATCTACTCTCTTCTACATGCTGCAAGATGGAGGTGGCCAGAAGTGTAGTCTTCGACAGGACTAGCTATCCCCCTCTTATTCCGGCATTCTGCAGTTCAGTCCACATATGATACCCTTATTCCATTTGATACCAATGCATACATATGTAGTGTAGCTCCTTGCTTGCGAGTAATTTGGATGAGTACTCGTGGTTGCTTTGTTCCCCCTTTTCCCCCTTCCTATACCCGATTGCTGCGACCAGACGATGGAGTCCAGGAGCCAGATGCCACCGCTGACGACGACTCCTACGACACTGGAGGTGCCTACTACTAGGAGCAGGCCACTGACGATGACCAGGAGTAGTTTAGGAGGATCCTAGGTAGGAGGCCTGCACCTCTTTCGATCCGTATCCCAGTTTGTGCTAGCCTTCATAAGGCAAACTTGTTTACTTATGTCTGTACTTAGATATTGTTGCTTCCGCTGACTCATCTATGATCGAACTCTTGTATTCAATCCCTCGAGGCCCCTGGCTTGTAATATGATGCTTGTATGACTTATTTTATTTGTAGAGTTGTGTTGTGATATCTTCCCGTGAGTCCCTGATCTTGATCGTACACATTTGCGTGTATGATCAGTGTACGATTGAATCAGGGGCGTCACAGATATGCTAGCTGATCTTTCTTGCTCTTCAGGAACACCTGAGATGCTTCCTCTACACTTGGCATCCTTGCAGCTTTCTCTGCCTTTGCTTTAGTTCTCTTCTCTTGTGCTTGTGCTGATGAAGGTTCATCCTCATTCTCATTCATCACAACTATGTTGTCTTCAAATTCAGGGTACAGAGGTAGACGCTCGTTTTCCAACAAGTAGGTGCCTGTGCCCATCTTGGAGTTGATGATCACCTGAATATGTGGAGCATACCCACAAGATCTTTTCTGATCTGCTGCTGTCCTCTTGATTGTCTCTACAATCAGACTCATGACCTTGAATTTTTGAGGCGCATCAAATATTTGCAGCAAGTTGATGGAATGTACTCTAACCATCTTGTGATCTCCAGACTTGGGTAGCAAAGTATGCCTTAAGATGGTGTTGATAGTGGGTAGACCAGACAACATATAGTGCACAGATCCAAGCTTGTGTGTCTCCAAAGCTTTATTAGTTATCTCTTTGTACATGTTTTCCATAGAGTTGTGGCCTTTCTTCTTCTTGGCATACACATCCAAGTCATCCTCATGCTCTTCTGGGCATTAATCAGCTTGGCCCACTCTGCAATAGTTGATTGGTACCTCGTACCTTCAGACATCCATACTATCCTTCCATCTGGATAGAAATGAGTAGTGGAGTAAAATTGCATAACTAGCTCATCATTCCATTTGGTCAACTTTTGACCGACAAACTCATCAACTCCACAAGCTTTGAAGCTGTCTTGTACACCTGGGAAGTGATCTTCATTTTCTTTGATGTATTCCTAATCAACCCATCTCATGTGACAGACAATTGGCCTCTTGTCAACCAGAATAGTCTCATAGAAGTCTTGTTGTTCTTTTGTGTGGAACCTATAGTCAACAGCGGTTCTCCTCCTCACAGCATAGGGACCAGACTGTCTCCACAATCTCAGTCCTGAATCCTTCCTGATATGCATGTCCTCAGCCACAGGATGAGCATCATTATGGTCTAGAATCTTGGGTTTCAGTTTTCTTAGCACAAGGGCTTCATCATCCTCTTCTTCAACTTCAGGCACTGGGGCCTTGTTCTTTTCTTCTGCAGGAATGTTTCTGGTGCTTCTCTTGGGCTTAGAGGGCTTCTGAGCTTGAGCTGTTGCTTTGGGAGCAGTTTTGTGCTTTGATGTGGCAGCCCCTGACTTGATATCATCTTCTTCCTCTTCCTCTTCTTCTGTTGGATCTTTAAACATGGAGGATCTCCCAAGGAGTCTAGCAGTGGTTTTATTGACCTTCTCCTTCCTCTTCTTGCCATCTCCAGCCTCTTTGGGTTCAAGAGTGAACTCCATAGTTTCTTATGGAGGCTCTGGCCTTAGACATAGGAATCCTTTTTGCTGGTGCCTTCTTATGTAACCCTGTCTTGGTTGTTGCAGCTGTGCCATACTCTTTCTTCAGCACCTTCTTCTTGGAGGTGACTTCCTCCTCAGTAGGCACATAGTCCTCATCTTCAGAATCTGAGGTTTTCTTCTTCCTTGACCTGGTGGCTGCTTTGGGCAAGTTACTGGGAGTGCTCCTGTTGCCATCATCTGAGGTACTTGAGGGACTAGTGCCCTCACTCAATTACACTTGCTCTTCAGATCTATTCTGACTGTCACTCTCGTCAGACATCTTGGCAATTACACTGACAGCAAACCCTATGAATAGATGTAGATGAGGTAGAGTGGATGAGCATCACAAAGTGCAGAGTTTTGCAAAACAAATGAGTCATAAACTAAGTTTTAGTTTTTCATAGAAAGCATTTCGGACCTACCAATTTGTTAAACTCGGTGATACCGAAGCAATTTTTGGAACCTAAACTAGTGAACTCGGTCAAACCGAGTCACAGTTCGGTGGCACCGAGACTGCTAGGGTTTCACAGAGAATAAAACTCGGTCATACCGATTTGCAATTTTCGGTCAGACCAAAAACGCATGTGCAATGGCCTAAGCCAAATCGGTGAGACTGATTTCTACAACTCGGTCGGTCCGAGATGAGTTCGGCGGAAACCTAACCCTAAATTTTCGAATCAAACCTAACCTAAAGGATGTTTTCTGTGGATAGATTTTTCTCATGCGTGGTAAAGATCATGGCAAAGCAATGTGCTATGAATCGGAGTTAGGGAATAGTACAAAGAATCAAACCCATACCCTAGTTCAATGGGAGTTTGCTACGGCAACAATGACAGAGCAGAATTCCATTGACGGCGATGGAAACCAGCGGCGGAGGTCGCTAGCGGCGAGGAGACGATCCAGAGACCTGAGGAGGTGGAGCAGGACACACGAGCGGGTTCAGGAGTTTGAAGAAATTTCCAAAATCTCATCCGTGGGTTTATATATCCCGACCCTGTCGGTGTGACCGAGTGGAACTACTCGGTGGCACCGAGATGCCCAATCGCAAGCAGTTACGGCAACTTGGTGTGACCAAAAAATTCAAATTGGTTGCACCAAGATGGAAAACCTAGATCAACTTAGTGAAGTCGGTGTGACCGAAGTGGATGACTCGGTCACACCGAAACGCACAAAGAGGTTTTGGAAGTTTAAGTCTATGACAAATCAGGGACTTCGAGTGCTCCTCACACAGAGTGGTTCGAATCTGACTTGATCAAACTTTGTGATGTAGCATGAATAGAGTTTGAGACAAGAAAATCATAGATAGCTAGAGGAGGTTCTTAGGCATTCTTGTCCATCCACTTGGTAAAATAGAACGCCAAACAATCAAAGCAATAAATAGATGTCCTCGAATGAGTAAAATATGCAACGAACATGCTCACACAATAAAATGGCAAATGAAATATGTGACAAAGCATGCACAAACACTCTAGCATCTATCAAGCAATTGGCGAAGACTAGGTCATCTATATATCAGTATATTGACTGAGGAGTCAAATGAGAACATTTGATTGTAGGTCATACTCATCATTTAAGCACAAGTGGGGTTGCCACTTTTTCATAAAGCATTGTTGTGCTCACACCTTTAGAGTTTCTTTAGCTCAATTGATTAGAGTAAAGCTCCCTCTATATGTGATATCCCCCCTAAGAGGGATGAACTAACCTTGGTTTTTGTCGATGATGACTTCATGTAGGTGTTGAAGATGTAGATGCTCAATGTTTTTTTTGACACCTTAGATGCTCAATGTTGATGTAGATCAGTCGGAGCAATCAATTGGAGAGTTGCACTTTCAATACCTACACGGGTTAGTCCCACAAGGAACAAACAAGGATATCCATAGACATAGAGTGATGTTCACATAAGATGCTGTCCATGAAAGCATTAGGTTACCTTGTCCCTTGTCTCACCAACAAGAGGGTTTGTGACTCCTATAACTAGTGCAAGATGTGGAAGTTGTTTGCACATGTCCTTGCAAAAAGATATGAGTGAAGTATGTTGGCGGAGTCACCCTCAAGAACTCTCTAGTTCTTCTTCTTCGGGATCCACATCATCTTGATGGGAATCCTTGGAGTTGTAGTCGTACTTGAGGTAGTAGAACTTGATGTAGTCTTGGGAACCCACTTGACCAAGGCCTTGGGGGCTTCTTCAAATCCATCAATCTCCTCTTGAAGCTTGTCCTTGCCTTTTTGCTTGTGGTATTGTGGTGGAAGATCATCTTGAGCTTGTGTCCCTTGGAAAGAAGTAGGATCATACTTCTCTTGTTGAGGAACAAACTTCGTCTTGGGATATTGATCTTCTTCCCACTCAACTCCATTGGCATTGAACTTCCGTTCAAAACCAATTCCTTCATTCTTCCGGTGTCTTCCTTTCTTGCGTACAATTTCCTCAAATTGCTTACTCACGGCAAGGCTCTTGTAAATACCTTTCTCCATAATTCCCTTCAATAAGCTATTTTCTTGCTCAAGTGTAACTTGGCTAATAGAATCATTAGTGGAATCAAGAGAACTACTAGAAGCAACAACATTAGATTTAACATGATTATTGTTACTACTAGATGAAGAATCTTTCTTACTCTTATTGCTAGATTTAACTTGTGGCATGTAAGTAGACAATAGTAAACACTTGGCAATGTAAGAAGAACTTTTCTTGCGAAGATCATCATTTATTACCTTTAAGAACCTATGCTCTTGCTCAAGGTTGAGATTTTCAAAGCGTAACTTCTCATGAGTCTTTAAAAGTCCTCGATGATCTTCCAAGGTAGTTTCATGAGCTAACTTAATAGTGTTTAGTTCTTTAGTTAGATGCTCAATCTCCTTCTTATCATCGTCATTCGTTTTATCTTGATTAGCATGATTAATATCATAGTTTTCATAACTAGATTTGTCAACAAGTAAATCATCATCTCCTAGCAAATCATCTTCATCACTATTGAAATCAACATATTCGGGGTGTGATACCTTTGGGCCTTTAGCCATGAAGCATCTTCCATTTCCTTCATTTGGTGAGTCAAATATGTCGTAGGAGTTGGTTGACACAAGTGCTAGACCGGCAACACCTTCATCTTGAGTATATTCGGATTCAGAGTGATAACTTCTCTCAGAATGATTGTCGGAGTCGGAGGCGGATACCCATTCACCAACATGAGCATGATATCTTCATTTTGTGTAGATCCTCGATGACTTGTCCTTTCTTCCCGAATCCTTGCTTCTCCGTGATGTTCTTCGTTCATAACGATCATCTGTACTCCTTCTCTCTCTTGGTGGTGATTCTTCTCTTCTACTTCTCCTTTTTGCATGAATCTTCTCTTCTTTTGTAAGGAGCCGTACACTCATTGAAGTAGTGTCCGGGCCTTCCACAATTGTAGCAATTACGTCCACGACTCGAAGATCTTTTGTCATTGTAGGACCTTGACTTGGAACTTCTTTCCTTGCTTCTACTCTTGTAGAACTTGTTGAAGTTCTTCACCATTAGGCTCAATTCTTCATTGAAGTTATGTTTCTCACTTGATGATGTGGTAGCATCACATGAGGCTTTGTAAGCACCACTTGACTTGTTGTGAAGCTCTTCCTTATCCTTGAGTGACATCTCATGAGCAACAATCCTTCCAATGACTTCCGTTGGCTTGAGATCTTTGTAATTGGGCATCATTTGTATCAATGTACACACGGTATCATATTTTCCATCCAAGGCTCTTAGGATCTTCTTGATGATGAATCTATCAGTCATCTCTTCACTTCCTAAGCCAGCAATCTCATTTGTGATGAGAGCAAGCCTAGAGTACATTTCAGCGACACCTCCACCATCCTTCATTTTGAACTTGTCAAGTTGACTTTGAAGCACATCCAATTTGGATTCCTTGACGGAGTTGGTACCTTCGTGCATATCAATCAAAGTATCCCAAATTTCCTTTGCATTCTCAAGACGGATGATTTTGTTGAATTCTTCGGGGGATAATCCGTTGAAGAGGACATCGCAAGCTTGAGCATTGTATTGCAACATCTTCAAGTCTTCCGCGGTAGCTTCACGGTTCGGTTCTCTCCCATCAAAGAATTCACCTTGCAAGCCAATACACCCAATAGCCCAAACGATGGGGTTATGTCTAAGAATATGCATTTTCATCTTATGCTTCCAACTAGCAACATTAGTACCATCAAAGTAAGGACCTATACGGTGGTAATTTCCCTCACTAGACGCCATACTCTCCTAGGTTGTGAAACCAAGGCTGTAATCACAAAAGCTATGGAAATCAAGGCAAATGGAGACCAAAGCTCTGATACCACTTGTAGGATCGAAAGTATGTCTAGAGGGGGGGTGATTAGACTACTTGACCAAATAAAAATCTAGCCTTTTCCCAATTTTAAGTCTTGGCAGATTTTAGCAACTAAGTACTAGTCAAGCAATCAACCTACACATACAAGTCTAAGAGTATAGCAGCGGAATGTAAACATTTCACATGAAGGTAAAGGGAGGAGTTCAGAGGGAGCAAATGCAATGTAGACACGGAGATTTTTGGCATGGTTACGATAGGTGGTGCTATCGTACATCCATGTTGGTGGAGACTTCAACCCATGAAGGGTAATGGTTGCGCGAGTCTACGGAGGGCTCTACCCAGGAAGGGTCCACAAAGAAGCAGTCGGCATTCTGGGAACGGGGGTCCCCAGACTTGCCTGCCTGCGGCCCACGGCGTGGCTGAGCTGGCAGGCCTGTACGGCCCATCTTCATCGACAAGGTATTCAAGACCCTCGCGAGGCGGACGATGCAGTACCTCCTTAGAAGCGGCCTCGCGAGGCAAGCTCACGATGGGCGGAGAGATCAAGGCAAGGAAAACCTCGTGAGGTCCTCGTGACGTGAGCCATGACGATCGAGACCAGGCAGGCGCTAGTGCGCAGTGTCCTTGCTTCCTCTTTGGTGCCAAGGGCGCAAGCGCAGGCGCGGAGTACCGAGGCATCAAGGAAATGTTTCCATATCGGTGCAACAATACCAAGACCAGCAGGACGGTAAGACGGAGGTCACCATGGAGCCCAAGGCGGCGTCACCACCAGAGCCTCTTGCAGGCGAAGACAACTTTTGTCAGGATAAGCTGTACTAGGTGTCTCATTTCAAATTGGCCGTTGTTGGCTCCCTTCCTGCTCAATATTTGGGGAGAGTGCCAGGTCCTATCTAAGTAGAACTAGCCACCAAAGTAGAGGGAGACTGAGACGAGGACGGATCATCAAGATCATCCCTAACCACACAAGTTCACCAAGCACAAGAACACCTCAACCTCAAGAGGCTGTTCTTCCCCTTGTACTGTTCATCATCAGCCCAAGAGGCAATCCACCACCACCACACTGGAGTAGGGTATTACACCACAACGGTGGCCCGAACCAATATAAATCTTGTGTCTTTGTCTTGTGAGTTCGTCGAGTTCATCCGCATGATCTTGGCGAGCTAGGGCATGGATCAATAGGGAGAAAACCTTCGCACGCACCCCAGTGTTCGAACCTCGAGGGTTTTGCCAGTACCCATGATCCAACATTTGGTGTGCCAGGTAGAGGGTGCACCGTAGCTTCTCTTCTATAGACTTGCGCTTCATCGCCACCGCGCTTCGCCCACATGGCAGGCACCCTACCACCGACTCCGACAGCCAGCGTCGACGACGGGGCAAGGGGGCTCCGAGCCCTAGCCCCCGCCCTGCGGCGGGTGCGGTGGCCACCCAAGTTCAAGCCGGAGATGCCGCCGCGCTACGACAGCGCGGCGGACCCGTCCGCTTTCCTTCTGGCATATGAGGAGGCCGTCCTCGAGGCCGGGGGTGATGACAAGGTCATGGCCAACTGGCTTCCCATGGCCCTTGCCGGCGAGTCGCGCGCCTGGCTGTTCAACCTTCTCGGATCCATGGTGGCGTCTTGGGAGGAGCTGCACGACCTCTTCACTGCATGCTACGCGCCACCGGTGCACCACGTGGTCGCGGCCCTGCTCGGTGGCTCACAGGCGCCGCCTTCAGATCGCCACATCAAGCCGTTCCTCCGCGAGATTGGTGCCGCTTATAAGTGCTCGGGGCTTCCGCCGGGCTAGGCTGCGCCTGAGGCCGACCTCATCTTCAGCTCAGAAGACCACCCGTCACCACCACCGGCTCAGGCATGCTTCCCATGCTCTCCACGCCCACCATCTGCAACATGGCCGTCAGCAAGACCCTCATCGACGGTGGTGCTGGCCTCAACTTGCTCTCCATGGAAGCATTCACCCTTCTTCACGTGCCACTCGAGCGGCTCAACCTCAGCAAGCCTTTCTCAGGAGTTGGTGGCGGCGCTGCCCGCTCCCTGGGGCAGATCCACCTTCCCGTCACCTTCGGCACACGCAACAACTACCGCACCGAGCTGGTCGACTTCGACATTGCACACATCGGCCTCCCATACAACTCCATCCTCGGGTACCCAACTCTGGCCCAGTTCATGGTGGCGACTCATCCAGCCTACAACCTCGTGAAGATGCCTGGAAGCAAAGGTGTCCTCATCATCAAGGGGTACAGCAAGGAGGCTGTGACGGTGCTCAAACTTGCCTTCAGGACCGCTGCGGCGGCGCAGCCCATCGGCGCCAGTGCCCCTGAGGCTGAGGAGGCTGCGCCAACCAAGAAGAAGCAGCTGTTCACCCAAGACAAGGCAGAAACCAAGTAGGTGCCGGTCGACGAGGATGGCTCCTTAGGAGCCACCTTCACCATAGGTGCTGGCCTCAACCCCAGCCAAGAGGAAGCATTGGTGAAGTTCTTGCGCGCGAACAAGAATATATTCGCATGGGAGCCCAATCAGCTGGTGGGGGTCCCGAGAGAGGTGATCCAGCACCACATAAGGGTATGCCCCAATGTGTGACCTATGAAGTAGCGAGCAAGGAGGGAGTCCACCAAGAAGGAGGCCTTAATCGTCCAAGAGACCCGCAAGTTGGAGGTGGCAGGTGCCATTCGTGAGGTCAGGTACCCCGAATGGCTGGCGAACCCCGTCGTAGTGCCGAAGAAAGGCGGGAAGGAACGAATGTGCATCGACTTCACCAACCTTAACAAGGCGTGCCCTCAAGATCCGTTCCCTCTCCCGTGCGTCGACCAGGTCGTCGACTCCACCACCGAGTGTGACCTACTGTGCTTCCTAGATGCGTTCTCAGGGTATCACCAAATCAAGATGGCGGTGGAAGATGTAGAGAAGACAGCCTTCCTGACCCAGTGTGGGGTGTACTGCTACACCTGTATGCCCTTCCGACTACGCAATGCGGGGGAGACCTTTCAGCAGCTGATGCACATCGCTTTAGGGCGGCACCTCGGGTGGAACACGTAGGCCTGCATCGACGACATTGTGGTGAAGTCTCGGGAAGCAGGAACCTTGATCCGAGACCTGGAGGAGACCTTCGAAAGCCTGTGGTAGGTGAACTTACGGCTTAACCCAGAAAAGTGTGTGTTCGGTGTCCCTTTCGACAAGCTGCTAGGGTTCCTCGTGTCACACCGGGGGATCGAGGCGAACCCAGAGAAGAACAACGCCATTGAGGACATGAGCCCACCGCAGACCCTCAAGGAAATGCAGAAGCTGGCTGGTCGGGATACTGCATTGGGGCGCTTCATCTCCAAGCTAGGAGAGCGCGCCTTACCCTTCTTCAAGCTGATGAAGAAGAAGGGCCCGTTCGAGTGTACTCCGAAGGCCGACCGAGCCTTCCAATACCTCAAGAGATACCTGACCAGCCCTCCGGTGATGGTGGCGCCATGGCCTCTTGAGCCTCTAGTACTTTATCTTGCTGCCACCCCATACTTCGCCAGCGCTGCGCTAGTGGCGGTTCGGGAGGAGCACCAGGCCAAGAGCGCGCCGCGCCAAGCTACGCCGCTAGCCGAGATGACGCAAGAAGGTGCAGCAAGAGCCATAGCGGCAGCAACAAAAGACCAAGCTCGGCAGGACGACATTGTAGAGACTCCCGCAAGCAATTAGGCGCCAGGGGTCTCGCCACCTCAGGAGGCACCCCAGCTTTCACAAGATGCGGGCCTCACCAACACGCCGGTCCTCGTCGAGCACCCGGTGTATTCCGTCAGCATGGTGTTGAGGGACGCGAGGGCAAGATATCCCATGCCTCAGAAGCTCCTTCTCGCGCTCCTGGTGGCCTCGCGCAAGTTGCAGCACTACTTCCAAGGCCACCCAATCAAGGTCGTCTCATCCTACCCATTGGAGAGGGTGCTCAGGAGCCCCAACTCTGCTGGAAGGGAAGCTGAGTGGAACATCGAGCTATACGCGTTCCAGTTGGAGTTCAGCACTACCAGGGTCATCAATGGAGCAGCGCTTGCTGAATTTGTGGCGGAATGGACGGATGCCCCGGCACTTGAAGTGGGCGAGGACTGGTCCACCTCGCTGTATTTTGATGGTGCCTTCGCGCACCAGGGCGCGGGAGCTGGAGCAGTACTCATCTCGCCCGCGCAGCACAAGCTTTACTACGCTGTGTATCTCTATTTTCAGTAGAGCGAGAAGGTCTCCAACAACATCGCAGAATACGAAGGCCTCATAGCTGTCTTGAAGGCCGTGGAAGCTCTAGTGGTAAAGCGCCTCACCGTTAGATGCGATTCACAGCTCCTAGTCAACTTCTCCAACAAAGTAGATGAGCCATAGGACGAGCACATGGAGGCGTACCTCGCAGAGGTATGTAAGATGGAGAAGCAGTTCCTATGCCTGGAGGTGCAGCATGTGCCCTGTGGGACCAACATGGAAGCCCATGACATCAGCAGGAGGGAATCCAAGTGGCAGCCCTAAGAGCCTGGCATCTTTGAGGAGCGGCTCTTCAAGCCATCAGTGACGCTACCACTTTCAAGCACGACACGGCCTCGGGAGGAGCTCCCACAACCGCCTGCCATGGGAGCCCCAGCCTGTGGCCCAACCTCAGGAGCTCGCTTGCTCTTGGCGCTCGAGCCCCAAGAGGGATGTTGGACAAAAGAATTCAAGGAATATCTGAGGCAAGGGGCTCTCGGAGAAGGAAGAGGACGTAGAGCGCGTGGCCCGGCAAGCCACAGCATACTGCATCCAGGACGGTGAGTTGTACAGGAAGCGACCAAATGATGTTTCGCTGCTTTGCATTTCCAGGGACAAGGGGAAGGAGTTGCTGATTGACATACACGGTGGGGACTACGGACACCACTCGTTGTCATGGACTCTTGTCGGCAAGGTGTTCCGCAGTGGATTCTACTGGCCCACGGCGCTCAATGATGCAGCTGAGCTGGTGAAGTCCTGCGAATCTTGCTAGTTCCACGCCAAGTAGATGCATCAGCCAGTTCAGGGCCTCCAGACTATACTGCTCAAATGGCCGTTCGAGGTCTGGGGGCTGGATATCTTGGGCCCATTCCCTCGAGCGCCAGTGGGCTACCGCTACCTCTACGTCGCCATCGACAAGTTCACCAAGTGGGTGGAAGTCGAAGCCGTCTGCACCATCCCAGCTGGTTCCGCGATTAAGTTCATCAAGGGCCACGTGAGCCGTTTCGGGGTCCCCAAACGCATCATCACTGACAATGGCTCGCAGTTCACAAGTAACCTCTTCAAAACATACTGTGCTAACCTTGGAACGCAGATCTGCTACGCTTCGGTGGCGCACCCCAGGAGCAATGGCTAGGCTGAATGCGCCAACATGGAGGTCCTGAGAGGACTCATAACCAGGACCTTCAAGAAGAAGCTCGAGGCCTGCGGAGGGGCTGGCACGATGAGCTCTAGCCCTTGCTATGGTCCATCCGCACCACCGCCGCTAAGCTAACGGGCGACACCCCGTTCTTCCTTGTATATGGAGCCAAAGCGGTCCTCCCTCATGAGGTCAAGCATCGCTCCGCACGGGTCCTGGCGTTAGATGAAATGCTGCAGGACGCCACGCGGGGATGGACCTCGTACTTGGGGAGGAAGATCGCCGCGAATCTGCACTGAGGGTGGCAAGGTATCAGCAGGCACTACGGCGATACCACTATCAAAACATCCGCTCCAGGACACTCGAGGTAGGCGACCTCATACTGAGGTGGTTCCTCTCCAGGGAAGGGTTGCACAAGCTCTCACCCATGTGGGAGGGCCCGTTCAGGGTCGTCCATATCTCTAGGACTGGCGCCGCGCGCCTAGAGACGCAGGACATGGTGCCCATCCAGAACACCTGGAACATCCAGCACCTCTTGAAGTTCTACCCAAGAAGCAATGGCCAGTGCCTGTGAAGTAAGGCCCAGTGCCTGTGAAGAAAGGTACAGTGCCTGTGAAGCAAGGCCCAGTGCCTATGACGCAAGGCCCAGTTCCTGTGAAGAAAGTCCCAGTGCCTGTGAAGCAAGGCCCAGTGCCTGTGAAGCAAGGCCCCGTGCCTGTGAAGAAAGTCCCAGTGCTTGTGAAGAACGCCCGGTGCCTGTGTAGAATCGCCGCCCGTGACACTCTCACGTAATAATGAGTGGGGCTGTACATGCCCCGGAGTCTCAGGAGTGCCGCCCTCGGGCCTCGGGGGCTCCCTCCCACGACTAGTGGCAGCACTTAGCTCGGCGCTGGTGAGAATACTTGAAGACTAGACTAGGTGCCGGACGCGGCTTTTCATTTGCTTTCCGTAGTTGGCTCGCCTTCTCTTAATCGAAGTTTGCTTTTGGTGTTCCTTGCTGATTTGGTTCCGTTGCCTTTTGCCGCCTTTTCCGAATCTAGTTCTCTTATGTTCTCTCTCTCGCATACCTCGTGAGGGGGCTAGGCAGGCGCCTTCATGAGGGTTTCTTCCTCCTGTATTGGTCCTTCTCTCTACCTTCCGTCTGTTTTCTCGTGAGGAACCTTCATTCGAGCCCACAAGCCGACACACTCCCAACCCGTGCCCCTCGGGTACCGTGATATGAAGCTCTTGGTTAAGGTTCGAATGAATGATAAGTCTCCTAGCAAGCTTCCTAAATTTTTTTTTGCAGTTCCGGAGCAACCACTAAGCCAAGACGGACACGAGGAAACAAGTGCCTCTTAAAGAAGAGGCTGCCCCGAACGCGCTAGGCTAAGTTATATCCGCACAAAATAACAAGCATAGCGTAATGATTGAGGAATCACAGTTCGATACATGCCCCTCCGGGCCCATACTGGTTTCATTTTGATGCATGAAAGAAAAGAGGAACAAAACAAAAGTGGTGTTGCAGTGAACCATGGGGACAGGCCTCCAGCGACGTCCGAGCTTAGCGGAATCCCTCCTCACGCTTCACGGAGGCGCGGCGACGAGACGACCCGCTACCACCTTCGAAGGGAGCGCGGCGGCGTGGCGGCTGGTCGTATCCGCCGCTGCTGGAGCTTTCGCCAAGAGAAGAGCCACTGTAGCTGGACGAGGCACGGCAGGCAGGCTCGCCCTCGTCGCGGCCGTCGCCGAGACCGAGCACCTCCTCTCTGTCGTTCGTCTCGGGGTAGCACCCGGCGCGGCAACCATCTTCCCCAAACACCCTCACGTAGAGGGTCACATCACCGTCATACTTGAAATGGAGGGAGCACCACCTGCCCAGGCCGCGCGCGCGGGGGAACGTCTGCCAACCATGTGCCAGAGCTATGTTGCCCGCGGCAGAGACTTCAATCGCGACCCAGGAGGCCCTGCTGCAGCAGCCGTCCACCTACAGCCCGAGCCCGCCTGGACCAGAGGCCGGCAGCTCGTCGACGAAGAAGCACAGAAGCTGAAGCCAGTTGTCGCCCGGATCCTCCGACCAGACAATGAACTCCGGCAGCACCTCTGCCAAGTGGAAGCGTGGCCTGGGAGGCCACGCAACCACGGCACGTCTCACCTCATCGACGGGGCTGCCGCGACCGGAGCGACCCCCACCATGCCCGGCGGCGCCACCCCGGGAGTGGGGGTCCACGACAGGAGTCATGGTGTGCTTGCGGGGATGGCCGCATCCCCGCTTGGGCGCCGGGGAGCTGGGCCCCTCGCGAGGGGCCTTTCCTTTCTCCGTGGCGGAGAACCTCTTCGACGGCGCCATTGGAGTCGGTGGTGGAGCAGAGGAGGAAGAAGAAGGAAGAATGGGAAGAAGTGGGGGACGGGGGCTCCGCCCCCTTCCTCATTTATACCGGAAGAAGGCCAACCAGCGCCGCCCACGATCATAGGTAATGATGGTTTTCCTTGCATGTCGCAGGGACTTGTCAAGACGGACAGTTGCCGAGGCAGCGTGGGGAAGCGGAGACGCCCACGTCCAATCAACCGCCAGGCGTCAACTGAGGCCGCAGGCCTTTTGGGCCCGCGGCGCTCCACGCTTGACCTTTGGCTTCGCCTCGAAGCCAAGCCCGAGCGCGCCTTGGGCCCGTGGGCTACTGTCGGCGTTCTGGGAATGGGGGTCCCTAGACTTGCCTACGGCCTACGGCGTGGCTGAGCTGGCAGGCATGTATGGCCCATCTTCATCGACGAGGTATTCAAGACCCTCGCAAGGGGCCAAGCCTCGCGAGGCGGACGGTGCAAGACCTCCGTAGAAGCGGCCTTGCCAGGCAAGCTCACGAGTGGCGAAGAGATCAAGCCAAGGCAAACCTCGTGACGTGAGGCATGACGATCGAGACCAGGCGGGCGCCAGGCGGGCGCCAGCGCGCGTAGTGTCCTTGCTTCCTCTTTGGTGCCAAGGGGGCAAGCGCAGGCATGGAGTACCGAGGCATCAAGGAAAGGTTTCCATATCGGTGCAACGAGACCAAGACTAGCAGGACGGAAAGACAGAGGTCACCATGGAGCCCAAGGTGGCGACACCACCAGAGCCTTTTGCAGGCGAAGACTACTTTTGTCAGGATAAGCTGTACTAGTTGTCCCCTTCCAAATTGGCCGTTGTTGGCTCCCTTCCTGCTCAATATTTGGGGAGAGGACCAGGGCCTATATAAGTAGAACTAGCCACCACAGTAGAGGGGGACTGAGATGAGAACGGATCATCAAGATCATCCCCAACCACACAAGTTCACCAAGCACAAGAACAACTCAACCTCAGGAGGCTGTTCTTCCCCTTGTACTCTTCATCATCAGCCCAAGAGGCGATCCACCACCACCACACTTGAGTAGGGTATTACACCACAACGGTGGCCCGAACCAGTATAAATCTTGTGTCTTTGTCTTGTGAGTTCGTCGAGTTCATCTGCGAGATCTTAGCGAGCTAGGGCGTGGATCTATAGGGAGAAAACCTTCGCGCGCACCCCAGTGTTCGAACCTCGACGGTTTTGCCGGAACCCGTGATCCGACAGAAGCAACCTTGTCTATCCCACCATGGCCATTGACCACAAAGGACTTGCCTCACTAGGTTAGATCTTCACGAAGTAGGTGATCTCCTTTCCCGTCCAAACTCCTTGGTTCAACTCCATAATCTTATCGGAGGCTCCCAAGTGACACCTAACCAATCTAGGGGACACCACTCTCCAAAAGGTAATAGACAGTGTGTTGATGATGAACTCCTTGCTCTTGTGCTTCAACACTCAACTCTCTCTCACTGATTTGGATTTGGTGGAAAGATTATTTGAGTGAAAAGCAACTTGGAGAAGGCTAGAGATAAAGATTCATATGGTTGGAATGGAATATCTTGGTCTCAGCACATGAGTAGGTGGTTCTCTCTCAGAAAATGAATGTTGGAAGTGTAGGCTTGTTCTGATGGCTCTCTCCATGAATGAAGAGTGGTTGGAGGGGTATATATAGCCTCCACACAAAATCTAACCGTTACACACAAATCACCAAACTCGGTGGGACAAAATAATGAAACTCGGTCAGACTGATTTAGTTTAAAATGTGAACGTTAGGATTTTCGGTGGGACCGACATGTCAACTGGGTGTGACTGATTTCATTAGGGTTAGGGCATAATGCAATCTCGGTGAGACCAATTTCACAAACTCCGTGGGACCGATTTTGGTAATAAGCTAACCAGAGAGTTGGTCAAGCAAACTCGGTGGGACCGATTCGCTCATCTTAGTGAGACTGAAACGTTACGAAGGGGAAATAGAGAGTTTGCATTGTGAACTCGGTGGGACCGATCGCTCATCTTGGTTGGACCCAAACGTTACGAAGGGAAACAGAGAGTTTTTAGTCCCATCTCGGTGAGACCGAGATCCATATCGGTAAGACCGAAGTGTCTAGGGTTTGTGGCAGTAGCTATGTCAAATGAACTCGGTGGCGCCGGATAGAAAATTTCGATGGGGCCGAGTTTGACTTTTGGTTTGGTACATAGGTGGATATGAGAAAGTGGTTGAGGGCTTTTGGAGCATATCACTAAGCATTTTGAGCAAGTAAGCCATTAAGCAACACCTCATCCCCTTTTAATAGTATTGGCTTTTCCTATGGACTCAATGTGATCTTGGATCACTAAAAGTAAAATGTAGAGTCTTGAGCTTTAGAGCTTGAACCAATCTTTTGTCCTTAGCATTTTGAGGGGTCCACATTTCTAATCCATGCCATGCCAAACATTGAGCTTTCCTAAAATATTTATCTTGAAATATCATTAGCTCAATGAGCTATATGTTGTTAATAATTACCAAAACCACCCAGGGATATTTGCACTTTGAAAGGAGTAGATGATATTATTAGACGTTGTGTACCTGAGCATGAACAGGAACAAATCATACATAAATGTCACTCCGAAGCTTATGGAGGACATCATGCGGGAGATAGAACTACTCGCAAGGTATTGCAAACTAGTTTTTATTGGCCTACTCTCTTCAATGATGCCCGTAAGTTTTTTATCTTGCGATGAGTGTCAAAGGATAGGTAATATTCGTAAGTTTCAAGAAATGCCTACGAATTATTCACATGCTATTGAACCATTTGATGTTTGGGGTTTTGATTACATGGAACATTTTCCTTCTTCTAACACACATATTTTGGTTGCTGTTGATTATGTTACTAAGTGGGTAGAAGCTATTCCAAGTAGTAGTGCTGATCATAACACTTCCATTAAAATGCTTAAAGTAGTTATTTTAACAAGGTTTGGTGTCCCTAGATATTTAATGACCGATGGTGGTTCACACTTTATTCATGGTGCTTTCCGTAAAATTCTTGCTAAATATGATGTTAACCATAGAATTGCTTCACCCTATCATCCTCAATCTAGTGGTCAAGTTCAACTTAGCAATAGGGAAATAAAGTTAATATTACAAAAAACTGTCACTAGGTTGTTGGCGTTCTGGGAACGGGGGTACCCAGACTTGCCTGCCTGTGCCCGGAGCGTGGCTCATCCTGCGGCCTGGTACGGCCCATCTTCATCAGCAAACACTCAAGAACCTCACGAGGGGCCAAGCCTCACGAGGTGGATGACACAAAACCTCCTTAGGGGCAGCCTCACTAGACTGGCTCGCGACGAGCGGAGAGATCAAGGCGAGGGGCACCTCATGAGATTTCCGTGATGTGAGCCATGACGACCAAGGCCAGGCGGGCGCCAGCGGGTGCAGAGTACCAGTTGCCTCTTTGGTGTTAAAGAGGCAGGTGCATGCCAGGAGTCGCGAGGCTTCAGTCAAAGGTTTCCATATCAGTGCAGTGAGACCAAGACCAATAGGACGGCAGGAAGGAGGTCATCATGGAGCCCACAAACGGAGTCACTACCTGAGCCTTTGGCAGGCGAAGACCACCTTTTGTCGGGATAACTTGTACTAGTTGTCCCCCTTCAAATTGGCCATTGTGGGATCCCTTCCCGCCTAATATTTGGGAAGAGGACCCAGGCCTCTATAAATAGGACTAGCCACCACCGTAGAGATCGGATCGGATCTAGGACTGATCTGGGATGGATCATTCAGATCATCCCCGACCACACAAGCTCATCGAGCTCGAGAACGCCTCTCCTCAGGAGGCTGTTCTTCCCTTGTACTTGTTCATCCCCAGCCTTCAAGGTAATCCACCACACCACACTGGAGTAGGGTATTACACCACGTCGGTGGCCCGAACAAGTATAAACTCCTGTGTCTCTTGTTCCTCGGGTTCGGCGAGCTAGGCTTTGAGATCATGGCGAGAGTGTGAGCTAGGGGGAGAGAGATCTTCGTGCGCACCCCAGAGTTCGAACCTGAAGTGTTTGCCGGAACCCATAATCCCACATTTGGCACGCCAGGTAGGGGTGTGCTGAATCTTTTCTTCCGGAGATACAAGCTCCGCTGCTCCACCATGTCCAAGGAGGACGCACGCCGAGCCCGCGCCGAGCGCTGGGCCGCCCTGGCCGCTCATATCGCTCAGACAGCTCCTTTCGGCGGGCCTCCCCGTCGTTCTCCATCACCGCCGCCAACGCCATGACAGGCTCGGTGGGAAATGAGCAGCAAGCATCATCATTGCACCCGTCTGTGCGGCGGGATGGCTGCATCGCCACCCTGTCGCTGACTCTAGTCGGCTCATCGTCCCACGCTTGTCAAGCGCCCACGGATGCGCAGGCCGCACTACTCATGGCAAGCATGCTCCTGTGCTACCGCCCGGTCGACGACCTCTACGAGGACTGGCTGGACTGCATCCCCGAGCTCGTCAGCGCCGCTAGGGGCTCCCCCGTACCATCTCTCTCGGTGCCTCGCCCTCCTCCTTCTGCGGGCGATGTAGCTCATGGAGTGCCTCTGCCACCTCTGCACCAAGACGGCGTCCTGGTGCCAAGACGTGCGGCCCTCGGCGTGACCCGCTGCGCTGAGTGCCCGCGTGCAAAGAAGGAAGCTGCCAAGAAGTTCCCCAACCGCAAGAAAATGCTCCTGCACTCCCGACGCCACCACGTCAAGACCGCATGCCGCCTGCAGCGGCGGTGCGTGGGTGTCAAGATCAAGCTCCGCCCCTACGGCGGACCCCGGTGTCCACAACAGGCTGCTGTGCCTTCACTCTAGAGCTGCGTAGCATCGTTTGGCCAGGAAAGTTCAAGACAGACCTGCCCCCGCACTACGACGTCACCCCCGACCCTGCAGAGTTCTTGTAGCTCTACGAACTGAGCATCAAGGCGGCTAACAGCGAGGAGAAAGTCATGGGGAACTAGTTTCCCATGGCTCTCAAAGATGGTGCTCGCTCATGGCTCCTGAACTTGCCCCCGGGGTCGATCTCCTCCTGGGGTGAGATGCGCAACTTCTTCGTCGCCAACTTCTAGGGCACTCGCGACGGCCCGGCCGTGGGTGACCTGTGCCGCATCAAGTAGCAGCCAGGAGAGACCCTGCAGAAGTACATCCAACGCTTCAACAGCGTCCTCCTCAAGATTCCCTAGGTGACGAATGAGGCCATCATTTCAGCATTCTCTGATGGTGTCCGCGACGTGAAGATGAAGGAGGAGCTCGCCATCCACGAGGAGCTATGCACGGCACTTGAGATGTTCAACATGGCGACCAAGTGCGCAAGAGCTGAGGAGGGGCGCCTCTCCCTCCTCGAGCTCCCTGCTGCCGACCCAGAAGAGAAGAAAGCCAAGGTCAAGGACGTGAGCGCAAGGGAGTAGCTGTGGTCGCGGTGGAGCCAGACACGAAGCGCGGCCGGGACCACCCCGAGTCGTCCAAGAGCAGCCGTCCGTTCTGCGCCTTCCACAACATACACAGCCACAACACCAAGGACTGCCAAGAGCTCAGGGCCATTCGAGATGGACGCTTCAGTCGGCGCCCCGAGCGCAACGACTGGGGCTACGGCCGAGGAGGAGGACGAAGTGGGGGACGCTGGGACGACCGCAGCCCCCGTCACGAGTGGCGCGACCGGCCTCATGAGGACCACTGGCGGGAACAACCTCGCGAGTGCTCCTGGAGGGACCAGCCTCGTGAGGACCGTCCTCAGGGCAATGCTGGCCTCCCTTCGTTGCCGCCACCGCCAAGGAGGAATGAAGACTACCATCAGGACAAGGGGGATGGGGGCTTCTAGGAGCCGCGCGCTATCACCGACATCTTGGGCGTAGCCTAGGCCCCAGCTTCCCAGCGCATCTTCAAGCAGTTTGCTCGTGAGGTGAACGCGGCCCTTGCCAGGCCCGAGGCCACACGCCCGCTCAGGTGGTCCAAGTGCGCCATCACCGTCAGCTCGATGGACCAGCTCAAGTTTGCAGCGATCGTCGGTGTCCTTCTGATGCTTTGTTCACCCATCATTAGCAACGTCCAAGTCACCAAGACCCTCATCAACGGTGGTGCTGGGCTCAATGTACTGTCCGTTGAGACATTCGATAGCCTCCAAGTGACATACAATAAGCTACAGCCTACCAAGCCTTTCTTAGGAGTGACCGAAGGCTCCACCACCCCGATAGGGCAGGTCCGCCTCCATGTCACCTTCGGCCAGCGTAACAACTACCGCACCGAGCTCATCGACTTCGACGTCGCCCACATCCGTTTGCCGTACAACGCCATCCTTGGGTATCCAGCATTGGCCAAGTTCATGGCAGTGACCTACCACAGCTACAATGTCCTCCCAGGCAGCGGCGGAGTCATCGCGGTACCCTACGAAGAAAGAGATGTGGTGTGCTCCCTTGAGCGCGCTTTTCAAGCCACTGCGATCGAATACCCTGACAACGCAGGCACCCCGTACCCTTAGGAGGCCATCCCCAAGAAGAAGAAGCAGCAACTCCACCCAGGGCCTCAGGAGAGCAGCATCTCAAGTGGCACCACCTCAGGATCCGCGCCCGCAGCTAGGGTGCCTCCCTTCCATGCATAGGAAGGCGCGCCTGTCGCCCTCCTCGGATAAGGCTCAGGGGCTCTCTTCTGGAGGGCCTCAGACCTAGCTACCATCACGAGGGAGGCACTCGGGCACCATGTGGAGGCGTGCTTCGCCGCACGTTTCCCTCATGAGGGCACTGGGCGAGGAGCACCCGATGCTCAGGAGTTCATCATCAAGGCGACCCAGGAGCTTCAAGAGGCAAGGGCCATACGTGGCGACCACCGCCTACCACCCGGCGTAGCTCCCCATCCTGGCAAGGACGATGGGCTATGCGTCTGCGTCGACATTCCAGGGCTCAACATGGCCGCATCTCAGGAACGCTTCTGGTCTTCGCGCGTTGGTCGGTGCGAGGGTCCACCTCACAGCTGCATTCGCATGCCATTTGGCTTGCCGAGCGTGGCTTCCGCCTTCCAGCGTCACTCGCGGAGCATCCTGGTGGCTCAGGAGGCCAGGCATCACGCCGTCCTGGAGGAGATCGCGACAGTTCTCCAGGAGCCACCATGGCTCGCAGAGCCTCTCGAGGATCAGGACCTTGGCGGCTCGTGAGGAGCAGCTTCTTTGGCACGCACCTTCAGCTACTCCAACACCACTCCACCTACAGTATCAGGTTACCCTTTCTAGTTC
This sequence comes from Triticum urartu, assembly GCF_056163025.1. Lineage (NCBI taxonomy): Eukaryota > Viridiplantae > Streptophyta > Magnoliopsida > Poales > Poaceae > Triticum > Triticum urartu. The sequence continues at coordinate 353,697,962 of NC_141876.1, read as the reverse complement.
ATTCAGTTGGGGGAACCCCTCGGGCAGCATCATCCCCAAGTCGCACGGGCCTGTCCCTGCGACATGTTTCCTTTTTGCACCTTTAGCTTACCCTGCTGGGGGCGCCCCTCGGGCTGCATCATCCCAGGCCGCTCGGGTCCGTCCCAATGGCTTGTATCATTCTTGCATCTATCTGAGCTAAGCTGCCTCTCTGCTTGAGTCATTTCATGATTATCACCTGCATTGCCCATCGGCCCCTTGCTCATCCCGCAACGGGGGCTACTCATTCTAGCACAACGCTTGTGCTCAGGTCCGTCCCTGCAATGCTGAAAAATCTGAGAGGTCGAGCTCTGGCTCGCGGCACGCCCCGCGCACATCACCTCACCAGGCCCTCAGTGCCTTCATCTTCTTGCGGAACAACCAGTGGCAGACCGGCAAGCGCGGTTGCAACCCATATTCCTCCCTCGCGCTAACCTGCGGGAACCTCCGGAGGACTGATTGCGGGCGGCACCACGGGCTCCTTTTTTCACACAATTCGCTTGCACGTTAAAGGGGGGGCTCCTGAGCATCGCTACTCAGGAACTCATAATGGCTCTCCAGCCCTCACCCCCTGGCCTTGACCATGGCATGCGACCTGGCATACCAGCAGCGGCTGAGATCGCTCGAGGGTCGGGACCCGAGGACGCAGATCACATAGAAGGACGTGAAAGGAGAGGGAAGCTTGCGCGAGCCTGACCCAGTTGATGCACGAAGCTGGCGCGGCACAAGGAATCGACTTTGGACTGCTAAGATAAGTCTCACACTCGGATCAGCCAAGTGCTGTGACACATGATTCCCATCTCTTGCAGCCTTGCTACGGCAACGCCGCCTTCCTTTCCAACCTTCAGGTAGTTGCTTACACACTAAAGGGGACCTCTTGAGCATCGCGCCTCCAGAGCTATTACTGGACTTCAGACCTCTCACCTCCTGGCCTTGACCACGGCATCGCGACCTGGCATACCAGCGATAGCTGCAGCCTACCTGGGGACCGAGACCTGTTGGCGTAGAGCACCAAGCTACCCCGAGGTTGGAAAGGGGGGGGACTGAGCCGAAGTAAGACACGTAGTCGTAGATCTTCATAATAAGGAAAATATTAACAAAAGACACTACAAATCCTTTACATGCCCCTATGGGGTTCATCTCGACTCCTCGCAGGGAACAAATGAAGAAGGTTTCTAGGAGCCCTATCTACAGGCATCACCGCCGACACAATCATCAACAGTGGGCCACAGGAGGCCGACGCCAACCCCATCCAGATCAACGGCGGCGATGGGCTGACGCCGCGGCTGCACTCCGGGCATGGTGAGAGCTCAGGGGCACGTAGCTGTCATCGCTCGTCTCCAGAGTCTTGTCAGGCTCGGGAGAGTCGCTGGACTCCCAGGAGCCGCCGCTACTGCTGGAGGGGCTGTCGGCAGGTCAAAGGGCGGGTTGAGCGCCCGCCGCCGTACCGTCCTGACGCCCCCCTCTAGGGAAGCATTCCAGGAAATTGCCCTCCTCGTCGATGACCTTGAAGAACAGCTTGGAGGCGCCGTTGTACTTGAAATGGATGGCGAGCGCCCCCTCTACGCGCTAGACACGAGCGACCTCACCCCATCCGCAGGTCATGAAGACCTTGCCTGGGGAGACGACCCCAACCTCCGCCGCCGTCGCCGGGGTGTCGCACCCGGCGTGTTGCAGCCACAACTCAAGGGGCCCCCTCGGCGGCATCTCTTCGGTGAAGAACGGCGGGAACCGGATCCACGTGCACGGTGGCATCGCCGCCCACACCACGATTTCGCACGAGGAGCCCTCGGCGTGGGTTCAGGGGGTGGCTGCACGCTTCAACACTGCACGGCCACTGCGACCATGGCGTGAGGGGCGTCGGTCCCTGCCTCCTACTCCGGAGCCCTCTGGCTGGGCGTACAAAGGAAACGGATAGCCAGGGGAGGCTGTTCGTGCCAAGGCCTCGTCACCTCCGGCCTCACAATGACATCACGCGAGCAAGCCAGCCTCTTCTTCGTCGAGAGCGGCCCCGGCTCTTTGCGGGGAGCTTTCCCCTTTTCAGCAGCGGAGAACCTCCGAATCGATGCCATTGGTGCCGCTGCAAGGCGGCGTAGCAAGGAGGAAGAAGAAGAAGCGTGCGGAATGGAGGAAGAGACGAGCAACGGGGGCCCTTCTCCTCTCTCATTTTTAGCCAAGGGGAGGCCAACCGCCGTCCTCCGCGATCTAAGGTAATGATGACCTTTTTCTGCATGCAACAGCGACTCGTCAAGTCGGGCAGTTGCCGAGGCAACGTGGGGAAGCGGAGACGCCCACGGCCTCCAGATCAGAATTCGATGCCCCCTACGCTGGTGGCTAGTCCTATATATAGAGGCCCGGGTCCTCTTCCGAAATATGAGCCGGAAGGGATCCCACAATGGCCAATTTGAAGGGAGACAGCTAGTACAAGCTATCCTGACAAAAGTAGTCTTCGCCTGCCAAAGGCTCTGGTGATGACGTCGTCTTGGGCTCCACGGTGACCTCCGTCCTGCCGTCCTGCTGGTCTTGGTCTTGTTGCACCGATATGGAAACCTTTGCCTGCTGCCTCGGGACTCCTTGCCCGCGCTTGTCCCTTTAGCACCAAAGAGGAAACGAGGACGCTGCGTGCGCTGGCGCCCGCCTAGCGCCCGCCTGGCTCCAGTCGTCATGGCTTGCGTCACGCAAACCTCACGATGTGTCCCTTGCCTTGATATCTCCGCCCCTCGCGAGCCAGCCTGGTGAGGCCGCCCCTAAGGAGGTCTTGCGTCTTCCGCCTCGTGAGGCTTGGCCCCTCGCGAGGGTCTTGAGTGCTTGCTGGTGAAGATGGGCCGTACAGGGCCACTGGCGGAGCCGCGCTGTGGGCCGCAGGCAGGCAAGTCTGGGGACCACCGTTCCCAGAATGCCAACACCACTGAACCAACTAGTCGTTGCCGGCGAGGGGATAAGGCCCCGCACCTCCCCGCCTCCACTCACCTTGCTCCTCTGCCACCCCCACTCCCCTCTCCCTCTCCGCCTCTCCTCTTAGATCCATTTCCCCCCACGCGCTGGCGCTGCTGCTTCACCTCTCCGCCATGGTCGCCACTGCCGTCACCTCCGCTTGCTCGCCCACGTAGCAACCGGCCCCTCCTTGATGAGACACCGTTTTTAGACGCGCCATCCACGTCCACTACTGCTACCCAGACCACCCGCTCAAGCCGAAGCCCACTACAGCACCGCCCCGACCAAGTCATCGTCCTCGGCTCCGACGAGCAATGTCGCCCACTTCACTGCTTTTGCTGCTCCTAAGCGTTCACGGGGCCAACGTGTGCTCTCTAGGTGAACATCAGCGTCGCTCCCTTGCCTCTCTTTCACACTCTAGCATGCTCCGTCGCTGTCCCCGTGGAGGTGAGCTCCGCCGCCCGCCATGGCCGCCGCCCGCACGATGTATGCGCTCCCGAGCCCCAGCGCAAGTCACAGGCATGCTCCAGGGAACGCGCAACACCCAGTCGTAACCCCAACCGCACCACTAGGCTGCTCCTGCCATGATTCGAACGAGGCCCGAACGCTGCCGCCACCTCGGCTCAATGCCGGCGCTGTTTCCGGCCAGGTCCGGCCATGCCACCGCCACCGTTCGGTGCACGGTCGCGCGCTCGTTCGAGCAAGCCAATTCACGGTCCTGGAGACCCCATGTAGATGAATTCACGCGAGGGCCCGAGCCGCTATGCCGCGGGAAGGGCTACCAGAGCTCTCTCCCGCGCCGGTCCAACGTGGCGCAGCCACGTGGCCACCCTGGGCCACTAACCAGTGGGTCCCAGGGGCCCGCTGACCAAGTTGACCGGGTCTACCATGATGACTTGGCCGTGCTCTGCAACTGATGTGTAGGCCCCCATGTTTAATCGAAATAATTTGAATTAAAATTAAGCTGCTAACTATTTAGACACTGACAGGTGGGCCCCTTCTATCTAATTAACTTAGTTAGTTTGAGTTAACCTCTGTTAGCCCTACTGTCTATGACAGGTGGGACCCAGTGGTTAGTTTGACCAGTCAGCGGGTCTGTTGACCAGCTGATGTCATGCTGACACTCTGCTGATGTCATAAATCCATTTCTATTATTTTAAATAGTTTCTGAAAATGCTGAAATCTTTGTAAAATCGTAGATAATAAACCGTAGCTCGGATGAAAATGTTTTCTACATGAAAGTTGCTCAAAAAATCCAACGAATCCGAGTACACAGTCCGTTCATCTGTCACATGCCCCGAGCATGCTGAACGTGGAACTTTCCCCCTCTTTTCCTCTGTCCGGAATCCGACTAACTTTGGGAATTCATCCTCGGTATCCCCTCCGTCTGCAACGTGTAGTACTACGTTAGGTCGACCCTAGTTTTTCATATCGCCATGTCATACTTAGTGTTGCATCTATTTGCTTATATTTATTTTTTCTTCCCCGTCTTCTCTCCGGTGGACCCCGAGGCTGATGATGCCCCGGTGATCGACTACGTCGACAACGACACTTCTTCCTTTTCAGCAGAGCTTCCAAGCAAGCAAACTCCCCTCATGCTTGCATTAGAACTGCTACTACTTTTTGTATGATCCTATTATGATGCATAGCCTATTTTGTTACCTGCTTTCATACCTTACCTTCTTCTTGTAAACTACTTAGTGTAGGTTGGTTAGAGATCCATCAATGACCCCCACCTTGTCCCAGTTGCCCCTACTTTATGTTTGATGACTCGATCAACGTGATCGACGTCCAGGCCCCGACACCACATATCACCCCCCTTAGTTGTAGGACTTTGTAGAGTTACTATCGAGTGCCGAGGGTGATACCTCAGTTGCAGCACTTCTGATGTTAACCCTGTAGTGTAACTATTCGGTTGTGGTTATCCAGGGTGATTCCTCCTTCACCACTCCCGATAATGACTCTATTGTGCAACCCCTCAAGTGTGGACCAATGAGGGTGATTCCTCCAAGTACACCTTGATGGTTACATGGAGTGGGAATCCATCGAGGGTGATTCCTCAGGTTTCACCCTTGCTGTTTCAGACACACGGTTACTTTGACTTACCACAGAGCCATGATGACATCGGGTCGGCCCCGAGGGGTACCCGCGAGTGATGTGAAGTCGGGTTGATCTGGAGGATACCTGCAAGTTTCCACATGGCACGATCGGGCATTCTTAGCCCTTGCCGCAAGTCCGTGAGACGGGGTGACGGGACCACATATCGTGGATCATTGATCGTTACTGCACTAACATGACACTAACGGTTTGGATATTTAATCCGAGTAGGCCTCTCACCTTTTTCGCATTGACCACCACGCGGGAATAAGTATGGGCACTCTGCATCGTATGTATCAGGCGAAAGCTCACTGACGTCAGCGACTGAGTGGCACGCGCCGGGTTGGACTGGTTAAGCATGCACTTGTATAAGGAGGCTAGGTCTGCTCACCGGCCACATTCGCAAGTACAGGATTGCAAAGGACAATTGGCCCATGACCCCTTCGCATTTATGATGTAGACCGGCGTACTGGCCTCTCTGTTGAGCCTAGGTAGGACTACGGTGTGTTGATCGGCCGAGGCTGGTCATGACCTGATGGTGTGTCTGACCGGAGTTGATCGAGCGTGTTGGGTAAGTTGGTGCACCCCTGCAGGGAAGAATTCTATCTATTCGAATAGCTGAGTCCATGGTAACGGACGCTCGGAGTTGTATCCCGATCGATACAACTGGAACTGGATGCTGAGGCATGTAATGGAAATGATGGCTCCGGGATTGTTTCCTCACAAGGAGTCGAGGAAGTGTTCTCTTGGCGATGTTACCACATGTTTGCTAAATATAAACTGTTGTTCTATACTCTTCTTAATGTTGCAGGATGCTTGGAGCTTCTTGAAGATGCTAGTCTTTGATAGGCTAGGCTTTCCCCTTCTCTTCTGGCATTCTGCAGTTTATTCCACATATACAGCCCATTCCTTTGATACAGATGCATACTTAGTTCAGATCTGATGTAAGTCTTGCGAGTACTTTGGGTGAGTACTCACGGTTGCTTTGCTACCTCCTTTCCCCCATTCCCGATTGTTGCGACCAGATGACGGATCCCAGGAGCCAGACGACACCACTAATGACTAGTACTACCCCGAGGGTGCCTACTACTACGTGATGGCCGCTGATGACCTGGAGTAGTTAGGAGGCTCCTAGGCAGGAGGCCTTGCCTTTTCGATCATTGTTGCTTTTGTGCTAGCCTTCTTAAGGCAGACTTGTTTAACTTACGTCTGTACTCAGATATTGTTGCTTCCGCTAACTCTTGTGTATTCGAGCTTATGTATTCGAGCCGACTTGTAATATAAAGCTTGTATTATTTTAATTTGTGTCTAGAGTTGTGTTGTGATATCTTCCCATGAGTCCCTGACCTTGAGCGTACACATTTGTGTGTATGATTAGTGTACGATTGAGTTGGGGGCGTCACAATATTGACATAGAAGTTATATTGTCATTGATCCTTCAACATGTGGTGCTTGCTCAATATCTTTGCTAGCCAAAAATCCGCGCTAAGTAGAGATACTACTTGTGCATCCAAAAACCATAAACTCAAAATCTTGTTTTGAGAGTCCACCATACCTACCTATGGATTGAGTAAGATCCTTCAAGTAAGTTGTCATCGGTGCAAAAAGGCAATAAAATTGTTTCTAAATATGTTGGATCATTCAGTGTAAGAGAAAATTGAGCGTCATACGAACTTGTTGTCGGGGGAAATGACACCTACGAGATCACGAGGAATCCCTTTTGCTATGGTTGGCGGGCGCGGGGCTGTGGAAAGAGCGGGATTGAGAGATCAACGCAGGGGGATTATCCAGGTTCGGGCCGCAAGTGATGCGTAATACCCTACTCCTGCTGGTTTATGTTTATCTGGTGTTCTTGGACTAGCTACAAAGCGTGCAGGGTCCAAAAAATCCGAATCCTCTCTCAGTACGCCACGGGTCTCCTTTTATAGTCAAAGAGGGTGCCAAAGTGGCGCACAGGAGGTGGAAAGCTATACAATACTGGAGTCTATCTCCTGGCACCGTAGGACAAACACATTTAATGCGCTGCCGACGTGTCCTTCTTGCTTTATCAGGGACGGCAAGGAAGCCTGTCCCAGCTATCGCCGCCTCGCCTGGCTTCGACGTGTGTCCGAACTGACGAGGCGTGTAGCGCCACACTGGCTAGCTGGCTGCTGAGTTGGTGCAGTGGCAGAGTCTTCACGAAGATCTGCATGCCACCACACAGGTGCTTGCTGAATTGGCCTAGAGGACGCACGTTGCCATGCAGGTGTTCGCCTAGCTGGTGGGCTGGAAGCCGCATGGGAACGGCATTGGAGTCTTGGCAAACATGGGCCTGACTACGGCCCCGCGGATGTCTTCGGCAAGGGTCTTTCTGGGGCCCTGGCAATGGTCTTGCCATGGTGTCGAGGGCGTTCCCGGCAAGGGTCTTGCCCGGCGGGTCTCGTGCGTATCCTCGGCAAGGATGTTGCCGAGGATCGTCGTCTTCTGATTATCATCTAGTCTTGCATGTTCTTGGTCTTCACAAAGATCTGCAAGCCACCATGGTGGTGCCTCCCGAGCCTCGGTTCCAAAGTGGTTGATGGTGTTGGAACTCTTGGGCTCAAGGGTGGCAGGATTGCTGGTGTTCGGCAAGTTGCCCCGGCAAGGTTCTTGTCGGGGCTGTGGAGGCATCCCCGGCAAGGGCCTTACGGGGGAGTTCACCTCGCCCTTCTGCTCTTCGTGTTTCTGGCTTGGCGTTGCTCTTGTTGTCTTGTGGCTTTGCTTCCTTCCTCTGCCCCAATAGGTGTGGCCGCAGGCACGGCTCCAACTTCCCGCGCACAAGTAAAGGGGTACAAAATAGAACCTCTCCTTTTGTGCACCGACAGGAGCCCCCAGGCCTGGGCCATACATAAGTGCGAAGCATTGTTGGGCTAGGCCCAAAACGGTGCGCAGGCATGCGGGGCCGAGTTGTACCGCAGTAACTCCCTCGCCAGTTGCACTTCCCCACGACTCGCATTGAATGCACGACGTGGGGGTCGTGCGTGATGTGGGGGTCATGCATGGGGCGGTTGCTGCCCTCATGCGTCACATCATGGTAAATGGTAAAGAGGCGGCCTACGCTTTCCCCGTAAAAATGAAAAAACCACAGGCGCGCTGCTCATTTACCCTCTCTTCTTCCTCAGGCTAAAGATTCGAAGTTCATGCCTCTGCGACCCAATTTCTCTTGATCCTTAGCCCCCTCTCAGCTGCCATAGTGCCCCAAACCAGCAGGGGCAAGGGAGCGGCCAAGGATGGTGGGGAGAAGGAGGTGCCGGAGAGCAAGTCGACGGTGCGGCGGATGCAGCTCGCCTACTTCTCATCGACGGTCGATGCGGTCCACCTCAAGAACTTCTTCTTGCCCTTGTGGGGGAGGTAGACAACGGGCACCCTGCCACACGTGTCGTCCCCGCCGATTTTGCCAAGGACGGCCCAAATTGGTACCCCTTCTTCGTCGATTTTTCTCTTGCGGGCTTTTCCCTCCTTTCTGTGACTTCTTCAACGACGTCAAGCACACATACGGCTTCCATCTTTTGGATCTCACGCCTAATGCCATGGCATGCATGGCTCTCTTTGCCCACCTCTGCGAGGGCTTTGCCGGGGTGCTCCCTAGCACGGCGCTCCTCCACCACTACTTCTCCCCTCGCCTCCAACCAGGGGTGCCATCTCTGGGAGCATCGTCTGGATCCCGAGGACGCAGGAGAAAGGCACGTACCCGAGGGTGCCTAGAAGGAGTGGTGCAAGGAGTGGCTGGGCCGGTGGTGCTGCATCGAGGAGGAGGACGCGCAGGAGTTTTGCCGGGTTCGTCAGAGCCCGCTGACCCGCCGCACGGACTGGAGCGACCTCAACGCCAACGACAAGAAGCTCTCGATCGCCACCACAAGGATCCATTGTCTCACCACGGCCGAGCTCACCCTCGAGATGATTTGGGCGGACTTCATCCGTCGCCGAACCGCCCCGCTGCACAACAAGGGGAGGCCGGCCTGGGACTTCAGCAATGCGGCCGACGTCATGAGGCTCCGCCCTAGCCTGAAGCATAACTTCACGGTGATGGGGCACGCCCATTCCTATCAAAGTCTCTTTCAGCTCGACGTGGGCAGCGACGGCATGGCTGAGAGGACCAGCAGGGCCACGAAGGCTGGCAAGGCCGTCAAGGGGCCCCTATTTGGGTTGCCGACGGGAGTGGTCCCGCTGAGCAACAACTCTCGCTTGTCCGCCATCATCGCCATGATGCCGGACTTCAACGCACATGGCCTTGACCCGGCCTGGGTCGAGCCGCCAGTGGAGAGGGTGCAGGAGTTCTTCTACACCTTGTCGGAGGCTTATGTTCGCGACGAGCCGCTGCTCATCCAGGACACCACCAAGGCGGAGCTGGACTACATCGCTGCCAGGGCGGCGTAGGCGGTGCTCGCCAGGGAGGCCAGCAGTGGTGGTGGCGTGGAGGATGAGGCCGACGTGGCCACGGAGGAGAGCGAGCTCGCCCAATAGGCGGAGTCTATTGGGGAGGCAAATTAGAGTCCAAAACAAGAGGAAAAGCATTAGAAAAAGTAGATACATTGGAGATGTATCAACTCCCCTAATCCTAAACCTTTGCTTGTCCTCAAGCAATTCAGTTGATAAACTGAAAGTGATAAATAAAAACTTTTATGAACTCTTTTTCTCTTGTTTGCATAAATAATCTTAAACAGCACCCGGGTTTTCAGCCAGCATTATAACTAACCATGTCGACAATAACTCTTAGAGATTATAATGATTCATATCAATGACATAATCAGCTAGCGAGCAATAATAAGATATCTCAAACAGCAACACGTTGTCAAAACAACCATGATATAATATGAAAATAATGATATCTCGCTAGCCCTTTCTGAGACCGCAAAACATAAATGCAGAGCACCTCCGAAGTTCAAGCAGCGACTAAACATTGTAATTCATGGTAGAAAAGATCCAGTCATGATGCACCTAACATTAGCTATACACAATGCATAAATCATGACCGCTATGCTCTACTCAGTTTCTGGCGCTTGTTTATAGAAGGTGATAACACAACATAAAAGTACATAGATAGTCCCTTCGCAGAGGGAAGCAGTGATTTGCAGAGGTGCCAGAGCTCAATTTTTTAAAACAGAGATAAATGATATTTTGAGACATGCACCCTTCTTATTCACTTCACACAGTTATCAAAATATTCCATGCTAAGCACGCTAGTGGCGGTCCCCATGTGGAAAGTAAAGGTTTTGACTCCATTGGGAGTTTTTGTTTGATTATGCAAGAGATGAACTCTTTTTGGTATTTTGTAGTTTGGGACTGGGCATACCTATTACCGCCCATTTCCTCATGCGATGGCGAGTGAATAAACACTCGACCTGAGGATAACATGCTTAGAACAGAAGATATCGACCACCTCCTGTTGTTTCATGAATGATCCAGGCACACAAAATGGATAATTTTTTTAGAAGTTTTTAGAGGTGGCACATGCAAATTTACTTAGGACGGCAGGGTAATACCGTATATAGGTAGGTATGGTGGACTCATCTGGAATAACTTTGGTTTCATGGTTTTTGATGTACAAGCAAAATCCCCACTTAGTACCGGCGAAGGCTAGCAATTTTAAGATTGGGAAGCCGCCAGCTAGAGAGCAACAATGATCATGACCAGGCATTATGCATAAGTAACATTGGACACTAGCATGAGTAGGATATGAACACCATGAACATAAAAAATATAGAGGCTATGTTGGTTTTGATTCAACTACATGCATGAACACGTACCAAGTCAAGCCACTCGAACATTCAGAGGAGGATACCATATCATCATACTACATCACAATCATTTTAATGCTATGTTGATATCCAAGATAAATCATTATTAACTCCCAGCTACTTATGCATGGCATGAGAAACTATAATCTCTAATTGTCATTGCAAACATGTTTAATCATAATGGGCTGAATCATGGGCACTAGGTTAAACATATTTACACAAACAAGACAAGTCAAGTTCATTCTGGTTTCTCTTCCATGGCCAGCTCATCGAATATCGTCATTATTGCCTTTCACTTGCACGACCGAATGATATGAAAATAATAATAGTGCAAGAGTGCCATGGACTAAGCTGGAATTTGCAAACATTTTATTCAACAGGAGAAGACAAGGTAAAATGGTCTCTTATTAGTTCAACAGTTATTCATATGAGAGCCACTCAACATTTTCATCGTGGTCTTCTCCTTGGTACAACTCGAATAAAAGAAAAGAAATTCAGATAAACACACCGAAATATTTTTGGAGTTTTTGGTTTTCTTCAGCAAGCCAAAAAAAGCAAAAACGAGAAAAACTTTTTACACGGGAAAGCGCCCAACAAGCAAAAGAAGAACAAGGAGATCTTTTTGGTTTTTCCTTTTAGTGTTACTACTAAGCATGCATAGAAAGTAAATTACTACAACTAATTTTTTAGGTTTTTCTAAAGTTTTTCAAACACACAAGAAGAAAGCAAGAAAATAAATCTAAGCATGGATGATACAATGAAAAAGTGTGAACACCGACAGATAGAATGATATGTGAGCATGAATATAATGTCGGTGAGAAACACGTACTCCCCTAAGCTTAGGCTTTTGGCCTAAGTTGGTAGTAAATCAGTATCCTGGAGGGTAGTATGGATCCGAAGGACCAGTCATCCACTCATCCCACTGCTGAGGAGCGGGCACCCACTGATCCCACTGTGGAGGTGCCTGTGCAGCCTCTGCAACAGCGTGAGCGTTCTAGTAGGTGAGGATGTCTGCAGGCATAATCCGGTATCCGCCCTGGCAATAGAATCAAACAAAGAAGGTGCAGGCAAGGGAATAACATCAAGAGTGTCAATGTTATATACTAAGTTATAAGGAATGGCTGCATGGTCTAGGTACACCTTGGTGAGAGGGTAATCATGAGGGCATATCTCAACCCCGAAGTGAGCCGCCAAACGAGTAGCATAAATCCCACCATGTATTTTTCCTTGAGATTTATTAAGATGGAGGCGACAAGCCACGATAGCTCCCAAGCTATACGTGTTGTCGCCCTCAATTGCGCGACGTAAAACAACAAGGTCTAGTGAACTAAGTGCACCCACTTCCTCCCTAGCAAGCAAGCATTTGGTAATGAAATATGCAAAGTAACGAACAACAGGAAAATGTAGCCATCGGTAGTGATGGCTGACACTCCTCTCATCACCCACCGTCAAAGTGCGATATAAATCCTCAAACTCAGCCGGCCTAGGCTTGGCCAAGCTCCCATCAGACGGGATCATGCATATGTCACAAAACTCAGTAAGGGGTATCTGATGGTTTTCAGCATATAAGTCAAAGCTCACATCAGGAGGATTATTTCTAGGCAGGAAAGTAAAATTTTGAACAAACATATTTGTGAGGATTTGATGATGGTCACACTCATTTGCGATGAAGTTGGTGAGACCGGCATTGGCAATGAATTGCATGAACTCCTCATGAATTCCAGCTTCTTGCAGGAATGGGAATGCGGCCATTCACACGGCCGTACCTCCGCCAGCCTCTGAGGGTGGAGATCATTGTCAGAAGACACCCCAATAATACACTTGGAGTTCTTCCTTGAACCATATTTCCTGAAGATAATCATGTCTGCGTACAATTTTTCCTATGAACAAAAATCTGAATTTTTAGTTCACAAATTTTTTCCAACAAAACTTCACAAAACTAATAGCAACTACTAATAGGGATACATAGAGGCCATAGCAAGCATTCAAACAACTTAGAACACTAAGAATTGAACATGCAAGCACATCTACGGCAGCACCAAGAGAAGCTAATTATTCAAAGTATAATCCACTAAAACAAAAACTAATTGGAAAAATGGTGGAGTCACGTACCAAGCAACAATCTCCCAAAAGAGACAGGGTGAGTGATTTTTTTCTGGAGGTAGGTGACAATGTGGGACGAAGAGATAAGTGAGGGGGCTCACGTGGGGACCTCAACCCCCAGGGCGCGCTAGGTGGTGCTGGCACGCCCAGGTGGGTTGTGCCACCTGGTGCACCCCCTCTGGTTATTTTTGCACTAAAAATTCTTAAATATTCAGGAAAAAATCATATAAAAATTTCAGGGCATTCTAAGAACTTTTATTTTTAGGTCATTTTTTATTGGAAGGGAAATTCAGAAAACAAAGAAAACATGGCATTTTATTTTATTTAACTAATAATAACATAGAATAAAATGTAGGGACAGAAAGTAGTGCTTACTAAATTCATCAACTTCATACCATTCAAAACTGATCCATTAATAAGGTTGATCAAGTCTTATTAACAACCACTTTCGGTTAGCATGAAACCGAAGAACTTTTGTAAATCACTAAGTTACCTTAATGGGGATTTGCATTTCCCCAAAAATACAAATTTCATATTTCTTTTGACAGTTGGTAGAGGTATTTGAAAACTTACAATAGTGATTGTCGGAGATTTTTCAATAACATTAATACCATTCACTTGGAATTGTTTATTCGGAAAATGCACTGCATGCTCATTACCATTAATATGAAAAGTGACCTTGCTTTTATTGCAATCAATAACAGCCCCTGCAGTATTCAAGAAGGGTCTACCAAGGATAATCTACATGTCGTCGTCCTCCCGCATCTCAAGTATAACAAAGTCACACAAAGTAGTAACTTTAGCAACAACGTCAGGCACATCCTCACAGATACCGATAGGTATGGCAGTTGATTTGTCAGCCATTTGCAAAGATATTTCAGTAGGTCTGAGTTTATTCAAGTCAAGTCTTTTATATAAAGAGAAAAGCATAACACTAACACCAGCTCCTAAATCACACAAAGGAGTTTTCACATAATTCTTTTCGATAGAGCAAGGTTGTGACACACCGATAGTTAAGCTACAGTAAACACATCCTAATCATGTCAGGTCATCATAATTAAACTTTTGCTAAACCTCACTTGTTTCAAACTGAGATCAAATTTAAATTCAAATAACAACTCAAATTATAATTTCATAAAATAGTGGATTAAATAAAATGTTCGACAGGTTGTAAATATTCACTAACAAATTAACAAACATCAAACAACATTTCGGTAATGTTTATATGCCTCTAAGATAATTAAAACAGGAACAAACAACACTTAAATTAACCTTTTAAAAGTAAACAAATATTAATCCTTTTCAAAATGACTTGAAAATTTGTGTGCAACTCAATTATATGACCCATTATTTATGTGCCAAGTTTCATGTTCACCAAAATTCATTCTCTACCTAAAATAAATGCAAAACGGAGGAGAAATAATTAAAACAGAAAAAGTAAAAGACCTAAACTACTAGTGGACTGGGATCTAGGTCAACAGTGGGAGCCCAACCCACCTCGCCACCTGCTCCTTCCTACTGCTCACCAGGAGCGCCGTGGACACGCGAGCCCCGTCCATGGACGCATATGGCCACACGACGTCTATCCCGTGGATCCCCGATGCAAATAAGGTCTCTCCCGAGCCCCGGACGAACCCTAGCTGCCCTAGATCTCACTTCCTCTTCCCAATCGCTCTCTCCTCTCTCCCGAGCACCGCAATGGGAGATCCCCACTGAAGCTCATGGCCACTGTCGTCCCCATGCGCCCCCTTCGTGCCCAGCTGCACTGCCAGGCGCTCCCTCATCGACCACGCCTCCGGATTGAGGCGGGGAGGCCTCATCACCGTCACCCTCAATTTCTCCTTCCCGGTGCCGCCTGTCACTGTCGGCATCGATCCGCGGACGTAGCTGCATCGCCGGCCTCTCCGAGCTCATCCTCCGCCTCACTGTGAGCTCTGCCACTCCCCCGGTTATTCCCGAGCTCGATTTTGAGCTCGAGCGCGCTCACCTCCTTGTCCGAAGCCATTGCCACCCGCGCCTCCGGCTCTAGCCGCTGTCACGCCATTGGCCGCTACCTCCTCACACTACAAAAAAATATACTTCCGTGATGACACATGTTTGTCACAGTAGGTTGCGTTTCTTTTCATGCATGTACATCCATGGCGATTTTTTGAAAAAATCAAGATAGTCATACCTGTGTTGTCGTAGAAGTGTTCCATGGCATTACCAAAATTATCATCATGGAAGTGTGCACTTCCATGACGATAAATCGCGCGTCACAGAAGTGCTTTCGTCAAGGGTGACCGACACATGGCATCCACCGTAACGGAACGCCGTTAAGCTATCGGGTCGGGTTTTGGATCCGATATCCCGTTAACATCCCCGACCAATGGGGATTTTCCACGTGTAACATCATCATTGGCTGGAGGAAACATGTGTCGGCTCATCGTTGGGACAGATGTCATCCACTCATTGGACAGAAGGCGCCTATGATACGTCGATATGTGGCACAGCCCAACAGAGGCCCATTCCTGTGAAAAGGCCGGCCCATTTGACTTGGTCAAAAGGTGGCGGGCCGGCCCATGGAAAGCCTGTTAATGGCCTGTTCGCATATAGCCCATTTACAACCCGCTAACCCAAGGCTCATTACACCCTATCCGAATTAGGCCCAGTAGCGTCATCTGGGCCATCCAATATGATTCCAGCCCGTTTTCACTTCTAGCCCATGTATGGCCCATGACGTCTTTCGGCCCATATGAGGCCCTATGTAACTCTTGGCCTATTAACGGACCGTGGTGAAACTGGCCCGTAATGAACAGTGTATCACTTTACACACATTAACGGCCCGTGGTGAAACTGGCCCGTAATGAATAGTGTATCACTTTATACCCATTAATGGCCCGTTATTCCATTGGGCCGCTGCCAGCCCATGGTATCTTTTGGCCTTCTCAGAGCCCATTTATTCTTGGGCTCATTTCCAGCATTTGTTTACTTACGGCCCGTTACTATCATTTTCTGCTTGTGGGCCAAATTCAGCCCGTGGTTACAGTCGGCCCGTTTGTGGTCCATTAATACGTTGGGCCGTTTTCATAGCGTCATCAAATACGGCCTATTAACGATGGCCCGTTATGGTCGGCCCATGAACGGACGATTCCAACTCTAGCCCGTTTACGACCATAATGCGGCCTATTATTGGCCCATGTTTGGCCAATCGATCATACGACCCGTATAAGGCCCATTGATGATACGACCCGTAGAAGGCCCATTCTTTCTATGGCCTGTAGAAAGCCCATTGTTTCTATGGCACGTAGAAGGCCTACTGTTTCTATGGCCCGTAGAAGGCCCACTGTTTCTACGGCCCGTAGGAGGCCCAGTGTCACTACATTAAATATTAGCCCATGGTTATTGTGGCCTAGTTTTAAAAAATAGGTTATTGCAGCCACTAGCAAACCACGGAAAAAGAACTGCACTGACTACAATCAAACAAATAAACAAGACAACAGGGAAATAAATAAGCAAGCAACTTATGTTAGGCTATCACGGCTATTACACATATTACATCCACTGGGCATCAAAGTTCGCCACCAGTGCAAATATAGGGAACAAAGCAGCATATAAACGCCGCAGCAAAACAAGTCCAGAACTGAAACCACTTCAGAAGAGTTCAAGAAACAATATCCTGGGTACCCATAATGCTAGCAAGATGCTTAGCAAGCTTATTAACTTTCTCTTGTTTGGCGCTTAAATCCTCCAGCGCTTGTTGTTGCACAAGAAAGTACGCATCTGAATTCTGTAGGGACTTCCTCAGTCCTTCGGCTTCTTGCCGCATCACAGCTGACTGATGCCTTTCAGCTTGTAGCTGAGACTGAAGAAGCCGAAGTGATTCAGGCAGCGAGTTCGAAGAGCTTGTGCCAGCGGTACTAGCCAGTAACTCGAACACTACATCAACGCAAAACTGTGGGGTTTTCTCACTATCTACAAGATTCTTTTTATCACATTTCTTGGAGACCAACAGGGTTGTGTCACTATCTTGAACCTTATGTGCATTACTTTCTCTACCATTGCATAGTGGGGTGCTCTTCTCCAATATTCTGTTTGCATACTACAAGAGAAACAAGCAGACACATCACAGGTTTAGCTTGTAGTATACGAAACTCATTTTGGTAAACCGGTTCAGTAGTAAGGTGGACAGGATAACAACATGAAACAAACATATATCTATGTACTATGGTCACTGTATTGTCCATATCATTCTAGTTTATGTTCCCTAATCAAGATAGAGACACAGTTCGACTCACATATTTTTAGGACACAGCAGCATAGACAGAATATAAGTGTGAGAAACTACACAGCATTGGCAGCACTTGTAATGTGCATCACATGAGAACATAACTGTTTATACAACTTAAACTGAAATCAACATAGAGGAAGAAGTTAGAACAACAATCCAGTTAAAGAAATAGGTTTAAAACATACCTGTTGCGCCATTGGAGTTTCAATTGGATCCTTCAAATTCGAAAGTAGTTGGTATGAGTAAATACAGTGATGCAACAACAAAGGAGTATGGACCATAGCTACGGAATCTGACCTGAGAATAGTTGCTCTTCTGCTTTAAACGTGGAGTTTGGGTCAGCTGTGGTGGTCTTCATGCTTTGGGCACTACAGTAGCTTTACAAACTGCTCGTGTGGGGTTACTCTGTGGTGGACATGGTGCTTTGTCAACTATAAGTGGGTTACTATCCGCTGGGGTTGCGGTTAGATGGGTTGTAGCTAGTTCTCTGCCCAACGGTGTAAGTATGCAATCTGGAAGAGTCTTGATTATGTGTGGTGGGGCTAGTTTGTGGGCCAGTACAACCATGGTTCTATCTGCATCGACGGGTAGCACTGTCTTTTGTGAAGAACGGGTTTTTGCTCCCATAGATACTGCCATCACCCCCTCCAATTCAAATGGCTCATAAACAAGAAAAGAAATTTAACATACAGACATTGTATGATTGACAGATGTGGTAATTCACATATATGTTGTCTAACCAAACAGGACAGCATGACACAGTTTCACATATATGATGCCTAACTAAACAGGATAGCATGACACAGTTTCAGATATATGATGGATAACTTAACAGGATATAATGGCATAAGTCAACATATGATGAGTACCTAAACAGGATGACATGACAAAACTATATGATGTGTTTCTAAAATAGGTTGGGATGAAATAATTCACATACATGTTGTCTAACTATACAAGATGGCATGATATAATTGACATAATTAATTCATATACTAAGCAGCTGGCACTCGCATGTATGATCTCTAAACTAAGCAGATAGAATTCAATATTGTGCATATGATGTCTAAACTAAGCAATGCAAGACACCATATGGATCATATGAGAAATATAAACATTGCAACTTAGAGCATACACCTCAGGTGGGATATAGGACTAGTCATTTGTCTCTAAATCCTCCTTTGAGGAGCTCCCTGTAACCATCGAGATATATGCTTCAACAGGTACCATTGCCTGCTCTAAAGACCTTGTTTTCACTCTAGATTTTTCCATAACCGGCTCAAATGGCTGATACACATGAAGAGTAGTTCAATATACATAGATTGTCGACAAATGGAATACGTAATGAAAAAAAAGATGGCATGAGATAATTCACATATATGATGCTTGGCTCCATGGCGGTGCATATTTCACATATATGATAACTGGCTGAAAACATGGCATTGCGGAATTCACATATCTGATATAGAAAGCAAACAGGAGGCATTCACACAAAACATGTCTAATCTAAGCAGATGGCACGACAATGCAAGACACCATATGCATGATATGAGCAATATAACCCACCCAAGTTAGAGCATGCACCTTGGGGGGAATACGACTGGTTATCTCTCTCTGAATCCTCCCCTGAGGAGATATCTGTAACCAGCAAGAAATCTACATCGACAGGTAGCACTGACTGCTCAGAAGACCTTCCTTTCACTCCAGATTTTCCCGTGACCGACTCAAATGGCTGATGCACAGGAAGAGTAGATGAATGTATAAACATTGTTGACAAATGGAATACATTATGGAAAAAAATATGGCATGATACAATTCACATATACGATGACTGGCTAAACAAGATGGCGTTGCATGATTCACGTATATGATGCCTGGCTAAAGAAGATGGCATTGCATAATTCGCACACACTCCCTCCGTTCCTAAATATTTGTCTTTTTAGAGATTTCAAATGGACTACCACATACGAATGTATATAGACACATTTTAGAGTGTAGATTCACTCATTTTGTTCCGTATGTAGTCACTTCTTGAAATATCTAAAAAGACAAATATTTAGGAATGGTGGGAGTATGATATAGAAACCAAACAGGTGGCATTCACACAAAGAAAATCTAAACTAAGCTGATGACATATAAGATGTATAATGTAAGTAATGCAAGGCGCCATATGCATGATATGACCAACATCAACATGCCAGGTTAGAGCAAACACCTTAGGTGGTAAACAGGCGTGGTTGGCTCCTTCTGAATCTCCATCTGAACAGTTATCTTCCTCTGGAATACAATCTGGAAATGCAGGAGGGGAGGCCACTTCGCCCACCATGGAGCGGCGTCTGCATCACATTATATTCGCACGCAACAGTCTTGTCTTTTTCTCTACATGTTCAGTACGATTGTGTACAATATCTGACATGCATAATTAAAAAAAATAGTTAGATTTTGTAAGGCCTAAGGGGCGCATGCAAAAATCAAGACTGATGGTAGAAAACGAGTGGATGGATCCAAAACTAATGATAGCAGGTAGATTATAGCTTCAGTTTAAAAAGATAGACAATGAATCATCTATTGTTTGTTTCCCACACAACGTGAAACACATAGAAGACCCCAGATGAACCAGATAGTAGACAGATACTATTCATTGCTGGCTTGATATGAGACCCATGGGCAATTCAAAACTCAAGATTGAATGATAAAGTAGCAGGTAATAATAACCGATGTATAACGTAAGCAAACACGAAAGACTGCGACCTCTCTTCCGGAACTGTGTAGTCCTCAGGTTCATCTGCTCAGTCGATGATGGTAATGCAGTTGGCATGGCTGCCGGCAATGGGGAAGATCATCTGAGGCGGCGAAAGGAAGTCTGCAGGGGGGATCTCTGCTGCAGTGAACGCTTCTGTCTATGGTGCACCTCAGGTGGGGTGGATGACGGCATGGCAGGAGCAGGACATAACACACAGTTTTCTTTGACGCCTATCTGAAAATGAAGTAAATCTGTAAGGGCTCCTTAGAATTGGAGGATTCTATAAACGTAGGGACAGGAAAAATACAGGAATAGGATTGGAATGCACGTGCAAAACAGAGCATTTGGAAACATATGATTTCAGTCAAACAAGGTGTTTGGCTCACATGAATTGGAAGAACAGAGGAGTGGAGAAACAAAGTGATGCGACAAGTGTACAACCTCTTTGGCATAGCCTTGTGGACCTCAGCATCATTGGGTTGGACGTGGAGGATGGTGATGATGCTGGTGTGACTGTCGGAGGCGGGGAAGAAGATCTGAGGCCTCTGGAAACGGCGCCGAGGGTACTGCTTCACTGTGATGTACGGTTCCGTCGTTGGAGCAGCTCCGCTAAGGTGTACGGCGACGAGGCTGAAGCATAACAAGACAGACAACATTAATCTGAAGTGGGACCCTAATATCATCTGCAATAGATGATGTAAAATACATCACCAAAAAGTGCTAGATGTAAAACGCATCAGCCGCGCCACGGCCGCTCCGACAGATGTTGTAAGTACTGTTCACTCTGAACTTAACTAAAGAAAATGAACTTCACAGTCAAAACTGAATTTTACTGTCGAAACTGATTGAACTAGTAACAAAGCATTGCAATAGATGTTTAGGGCATTTGAGCACTAGTAGCAGAGAAGCAGTGATCTAAATCAGCAGACGCTCGAGCAGGGAACGCAGTAGCAGAGAGCAAGTCGTGCAGTAGCACCGCGAGCGAGTGCTAAAGCAGCAATTCCTGTAGCTGCTGGAGGTCGTGCAGCAGAAGCGCAAACGAGAGCAAGAGCAGAGCAGTAGCAGGAACGAAAGCAGGAGCAGTGCAACAGCGTGATCGACAGCAAGAACAGAGCTGCAGCGCAAGCGAGAGCCGGAGCAGCTGCAGCTAGTGCCGTCGTGGAAGTCGCCGCCGAGGAAGCAACGACATGGGGGAGAGACGCCATGGATGATGAGGCCGGCGACGGCGCCGTCGATGGAGACACGCCATGTCTGCTCGGTATCGAGCACCGGCAGCCCCGTGAGATCGAATAAAAGATAAAATGCAGCGGTGAGTGCAGTACCTCCTTGGTGGCGCCGAGTTGGCCTCGGCTTCATCAGAGGAATTGGTGAGGGTGTTGCGGTTCCGGTGGGGCAGGTCAAGACGGTGTTGTGGGGATTGAGGTGGCGCGATAGACGATGCGAACGTCGGGGCAGCTCCTTGGAGGTGGAGGACGGGGCGGCTGATCCGGTGGGACGACGAGATCGACAACGGATCCTCATCCTGTGCGGTGGATGAGGGATGGTGAGCTATTGCGGTGGACGACGTAGTAGGGGAAGAGTCTCTAGCTGGGCGGTGGTCGGGAGGCCGACGGAGGAGCGTGGGGTTTCGCGGGTTTTGGCTGCCTCGGTGTACGAATGGGGGGGGGGGGCGAAGGCGGAGGGGGGAGCCAAGCTTAGGGACGCGCTTGTCCGAAATGTAGGTAAGTTACCAGTGTACCCCCACCGGTTTTGACACCGTGACGTCGAGCTTCATTTCCGGCTGAGGGGTAGAAGGGGGATTTCGCGTGTCTGGGCTGCAGGAGCGATTTCGGATGAGGAGGTAGTTCTCGCGCGCGTCCAAATTTCGAGATAACAAGGCGCGGGGCGAGTTGAAGAAGCGGGAGTTTCAAAGCAGGTGAGACAAAAGATACTGGAGTTTGAAAATTACGGGATAACAAGGTGCGGATTCCTTGTTCGGTAGAACAAACTTAACGTGTAAAAAAAGAACTCATGCAGGACACAAGAGCGTCATGTCCCCTTTTACTATATTGCTATGGATGCCATTGAAAAAACTACAAGAAAAATGTAAAAAAATTGGGAGAACAAGATTACCCTGCACAGTACCAAATCGATTCGCACTTCCCTCAGCAACAACAAAAGACAAATCAATTCCCACCAAAGAAAGAGTAATGTTCCTTTTTATATGATTATAAATGCCATGATCTCGAATTTCAATTTTTGAATCCACATTATGTTGAATTCGAATATATCGTTAGGTGACCTTGTGGTTTATAATTGATGTACTCGTACATTTTGATCTTCCATCATATATGAACATTTTACTCCACCATGTGAACATATATATTATCGTCTACCATATGGAATGAATTTGAATAAATTTTCCTTATTTGAATACGATTTTTGTCAAGTTATACAATAATTTAAATATTATCTTGATAACAAAAAACATACATATAGCAGTAATCATATTTCACCATGAACTACATGTACCATACGCTCTCCAATTCAAATATTTGTATCCATTTTATGTTGAATTCAAATCATAGTACATTATTGGTCTAGGTAGCGAGATGTTTGGGATAATCTAAACCTTGTTTTCATACATATAATTTTTGGCTGAATTGGGACAAGTTTTGGGATAAGCCTCTTGCAAAACCGAAGATTCTCTCAACAAGCCTCGTGGTTCCGAGAGGGAACGTGTCACCTTTGTGTGTGAAACGATATACGTTGCCTCCTCCCAGATTTTATTTATAGAGGCAACATAGAACTATATGAGTGACCTGTTAAATTTTGGAATTATTTCGGTTTCATTTGGCCTTTTTATATATTAATTGAGTTTCTGGACTTTTATTGTTCATAATCTAAATATGAATTGCATGCACATGCTCCGGTGCACCAAAGTGGGTTGAAAAATCACATGTGTGTCCTTGGTTAAATTTCTAGGTCCCATGGAAGAAATGAGAATGAAATTCAAACATCTGGGCGTCATGACTCGGCCGAGAACATCGAGAAACTTTGATTTTACATTCATGTAAATCCAAAACTCGTCTGGAAATCATGAAACCTGGCATGGTGTCATGTCATGGCACTAACATGTTGTGGTAAAAAATTGGGCCGATTTGGAAGCTCGTGGTTCTAAGAGGGAATGTGCCACCTTTGAGTGTGAAACGATATACGCTGCGCCCTTGAGTTTCTTAACAAAGGCAAGATAGAACTACATTAGTGCCCTGTTAAATTTTGGAATTATTCTGGGTTCGTTTGTCGTTTTTTATACATTAGTTGTGTTTCTGGTCATTTAATGTGCATAAGTCAAATTTGAACTACAAGCACATGCTCTCATGCACCAAAGTTGGTTGAAAAATCACATTTGTGTCCTCGGGTGAATTTCTAGGTCCCATGCAAGAAATGAGAATAAAATTAAAACATCTCGGCATCGTGGCTCGGCTGAGAACATTGAGAAACTTGGTTTTAAAATTCTTGTAAATCCAAAACACTTCTGAAAATCATGAAACTTGGCATGGATGTCATGTCATGGTACTACCTTGTCGTGGTAAAAAATTGGCCGAATAGGAACATATTCGGGTATAAGCTTTTGCAAACCGAAGCTTCTCTCAAGAAGGCTTGTGGTTCTGAGAGGGAATGTGCCACCTTTGAGTGCGAAACGATATAAATTGTCCCCCTTGAGTTTATTTACAAAGTCAACATAGAACTACATGAGTGCCCTATTAAATTTTGGAATTATTCCGGCTTCGTTTGGCCTTATTTACACATTAATTGAGTTTTTTGGTCATTTAATGTGCATAATTCAAATTTGAACTACAAGCACATGCTCCCGTGCACCAAAGTTGGTTGAAAAATCACATTTGTGTCCTCGGGTGAATTTCTACTCCCTCCTTCCATCTATATAGGTCCTAATGTGTTTTTCGAGGCTAACTTTCACCAAACGTTAGAGCAATAATATATGACATGCAACTTACACAAAGCATACCGTCAATTTTGTATGTCAAAGGAGCTTCCAATAATATAATTTTCATAGTATACATCTCATGTGCTATTAATCTTCTCAATAGTCAAAGGCTGTCTTGAAAAACACATTAGGCCCTATATAGATGGAAGGAGGGAGTAGGTCCCATGCAAAAAATGAGAATAAAATTCAAACATCTAGGCATCGTGGCTCGGTCAAGAACATTGAGAAACTTGGTTTTAAAATCATGAAACTTGGCATGGTTTCATGTCATGGTAGTACCATGTCGTGGTAAAAAAATGGTCGAATAGGAACAAATATTGGTATAAGCTTCTTGCAAATCGGAGCTTCTCTCAAGAAGGCTCGTGGTTGTAGGAGGGAACGTGTCACCTTTGTGTGCATAATTCAAATTTGAAATACAAGCACATGTTCCAGTGCACCAAAGTTGGTTGAAAAATCACATGTGTGTCCTCGGGTAAACTTGTAGATTCCATGCAAGAAATGGGAATGAAATTCAAAATTCTGGGTGTCGTGGCTAGGTTGGAAACATAGAGAAACTTAGTTTTTTAATTCCTGTAAATCCAAAACACGCATGAAAATAATGAAACTTGGCTTGGTGCCATGACATGGCACCAACATGCTGTGGTAAATTTGCAGTCCGATTTGCGAAGGCGCACACATTAACAATCAACAAAGTCATTTTTGGAATAAGTGCTGTCACGTTACAATAGGAAACACAAGTATTATTGAAACCATGGGCATTCTACTTACTAGTACCATTTACATGCCGCCACACGTCCCCATTTTTTATTAGCTAGGAGGCGCCGTGTAGGGTATCTATTTGAGTACGAGAGGCGTGCGATCAAACCCCTGCGCGTCCTTATCGGGAGGAGAGTCCTTTGACCTCCATCTATCGTCCAGCTCTCTCCCAAGGTCTCCATTAATGGCGCCCGAGCCTCTGTTTAATGGCGTGGCTATGTCTCACTCGACTGAGATTTAAGAGAGAAAAAAGAAAATCTGAAAGCACGGATCTTGATGTAAGATCCGACAGACCTATATAGCATCTAGTGCGGCTTATAGCAAGACTGATGAATATATAAGGATGATTAATTTTTTTTTGATCAAAGAAGGGCTTTCTGATTTTCCTTACTGAAAACCACCACAATTCACAAGAAGTTCAGCACAACTCCAGCCTAACACGAAGGACTAAAAGCTACCAGATTGAAATCACAACATCCCAAGAGGCCAGCAATGGCCAAACATCCGCGCTAGAACCCAACATTTCACAACCGACAACACAATCCACATCCTAACCGGTTATTACATCAAAAGAAACCAGGAAACTAGTCTCCGCGGCGAGCGGTGATGAGCTCTTTCGTGTCCTCAAGACGCTGCTCGAGAACATCCACGGATTCCTCCACAAGCCTTTGGCGCTCATTGCGGAGCATGTCATTCTCGTCCATAAGTTTCTTCAACAAGACATTGTTCTCCTCCTGCAGGTCTGCACTTCGGACGATCTTCTCCCTCAGCAGGTCGCGCTCGGCCCGGAGCCTCTCATTGCACTCCCTTAGTTGCCGGATGACGCCGGTAGCCTGTTCAAACAAGGCTATCATGTCGTCCTGTAACCTCGCTGAGCCAGAGATCTGATCCATCTGGCTATGGGCGATCGCATGCATGCGCCTGTAACAGTCGTCGCCTGCCTGCAAAAATTTTTACCAGGCCACCGCGGCGCAGCGGGACATCTCTGATGCATTCGTGGCGTGGCGAGACATCTCTGCTGCTTCCGCGGCATGGTCGGACCAGTCTGCTACATCGACGGCGCGGTAGGACCTCCATGCTGCTTCACCGGCACGGCGGGACTTCTGTGCTGCTACTTCCGCGTGGCGGGACATGTCGGCTGCTCTAGCAGCGAGGCGGGACATCTCTCGTGCCTCCGCTTCCATGCCCGCCTCTCCCTGGTGGCAATCTCTCGACCCAGAACTCACGGTGGCCATGGCAGACACATGGGAAGGATGTTGAATTTCTTGTTTGTTTTTCTGGATGAGGAGTTGAGGAGGAATGTGCAGTCATCTTGGCATACTAGTATTTATAACCGAGTACTAATACGCTCCTAAGTGGGAAACCGTTTAGGTTGTGATCGGTGTGAACAGGTTTGCAATTCAATATAGCATGGAGTAATTTGGAATGTGACGAGACGCAAGCTCAAAATTTATTGACGGTTCTAGTTTCGAAGTGCGACACTATTCCCGGATG
The DNA here is from genome assembly GCF_056163025.1 of Triticum urartu. Lineage (NCBI taxonomy): Eukaryota > Viridiplantae > Streptophyta > Magnoliopsida > Poales > Poaceae > Triticum > Triticum urartu. Next base: position 353,671,803 of record NC_141876.1, on the reverse strand, counting down.
GTGTACTTCTTTTTCTACTCCCTCCTTTTCGGTTTTATAGGGCTTAACTCAAAATTTTAGTTTTTTCCATTTTATAAGGCTCAATTTGGTTGTCCCCAACACATGTTTAGATTCCAAGGTGCATTAAATCATTGCATGCAAGTATTAAGAGAAAATTGAAAAATGCATGTACTCTATGCATGCATGCATTGCAATTAATGCATTAAACCTATCTCTCGGGACTTCTCGCACGCAGCATCGTGCCACCCACAAAAACTTGTACTCTGAGTTTAGTAGTACGTTATACAGGAAGAGAAGAGATGCACGCACGCACTCGTCCTCTCACACACGCGTCTTCATCTGGCCCCTGGCCTCTTCATCTGGGAGTCACATGTAACGCCCTCGATGCGGCTATATCTCCCATGTGTCGAAGCACGACTTAGAGGCATAACCGCATTGAAAGCAATGTCGCAAGTGAGGTAATCTTCACACAACCCATGTAATACATAAGGGAAAAAGGATACATAGTTGGCTTACAATCGCCACTTCACACAATTACATCAATAAAGCCTTACATCATCCAGATACACACAAGGTCCGACTACGGAACCAAAACAAAAGAAGACTACCCCAAATGCTACACAGATCCCCGACCGACCCCAACTGGGCTCCACTACTGATCAACTAGAACAAAACAACACAAAGGACAAGATCTTCATCGAGCTCCTCCTGAGCTTGGTTGCGTCACCTGCTCGGTAACATCGGCACCTGCAAACTGGTTCTGGAAGTATCTATGAGTCACGAGGACTCAGCAATCTCACACCCTCGCGATCAAGACTATTTAAGCTTATGGGTAAGGTAAAGGTATGAGGTGGAGCTGCAGCAAGCGACTAGCATATATGGTGGCTAACATACGCAAATGAGAGTGAGAAGAGAAGGCAAAGCACGGACGAGAAACTATGATCAAGAAGTGATCCTAGAACAACCTATGTCAAACATAACTCCAACACCGTTTTCACTTCCCGGACTCCGCCGAGAAGAGACCATCACGGTTACACACGCGGTTGATGCATTTTAATTAAGGTCAACTCAGGTTTTCTACAACCGGACATTAACAAATTCCCATCTGCCCATAACCGCGGGCACGACTTTCGAAAGTTCAAATCCCTGCAGGGGTGTCCCATCTTAGCCCATCACAAGCTCTCACGGTCAACGAAGGATATTCCTTCTAGCGGGAAGACCCGATCAGACTCGGAATCCCGGTTACAAGACATTTCGACAATGGTAAAACAAGACCAGCAAAGCCACCCAGATGTGCCGACAAATCCCGATAGGAGCTGCACATATCTCATTCTCAGGGCACAGCGGATGAGCCAGACATCGGGTAAGCCAGCCCAGAGTTGCCCCTGGTAGCCTCGGACATCGCTCAGTTGGACCAACACTTAGAGAAGCACTGGCCCGGGGGGGGGGGGGGTTAAAATAAAGATGACCCTTGAGCCGGCCGACCCAAGGGAAAGAAAAGGCTAGGTGGCAAATGGTAAAACTAATGTTGGGCCTTGCTGGAGGAGTTTTATTCAAGGCGAATTTTCAAGGGGTTCCCATTATAACCCAACCGTGTAAGGAACGCAAAATCCGGGAACATAACACCGATATGATGGAAACTAGGGCGGCAAGAGTGGAACAAAACACCAGGCATAATGCCGAGCCTTCCACCCTTTACCAAGTATATACATGCATTAATTAAATAAGAGATATTGTGATATCCCAACAAAATATCCATGTTCCAACATGGAACAAGCTCCAATCTTCACCTGCAACTAACAATGCTATAAGAGGGGCTGAGCAAAGCAGTAACATATCCAAACAACGGTTTGCTAGGACAAGGTGGATTAGAGGCTTAGTTCAACAATATGGGAGGCATGATAAGCAAGTGGTAGGTATCGCAGCATAGGCATAGCAAAAGAGTGAGCAACTAGCAAGCAAAGATAGAAGTGATTTTGAGGGTATGGTCATCTTGCCTGAAATCCCGCAAGGAAGAAGAATGAGTCCATGAAGAAGACAAACGGACGTAGTCGGACGGGTCCTCACAAACGCGACGTTATTGGAACCAACCCGAAGAAGCAACACCGGAAAGAAGAACACAACATAGTAAACAACCAACACCCGAACATGGTATGATATGCGGGATGTGGTATGCGGTGCATATGCACGATTTGGAAAGGAATGATTGAACCTGGCCTCAACTTGGAAATCCAGGAGTGCCACTCAAGATATGGTGAGGTGATTTCGGCTGAAATCGATATAAAGATCACCAGAATCGGATGCACGGTTTGGAAATGGCAAGCAAAAACAAATATGGCACCGATCTGCGATAATCAGCAAGTAGCCATTTAAATGCATCAAGATAAATATGCTACAACACTCAAACATGGCAACAAAATACATGGCAGGGATCCACTCAAGAAGCTTAACAAAAGATGGACACTGAGCTACGGCTAATTCACTCAAAAACAGGTTCAAACAAGCATGGCAAAAGTGAAAATGATAACAGGTTTCAGACTTAGTGAAATTAACACAAGTCTAGAATTTATCATCACGAAGCACACTTTAGAGCATGAAAACTACATGCTACAGGAACTTAACATGGCAAAGCAAGTCATGGAATGAAGCTACTCAAAGCACTTAACAAAAGTCCCTTAGTGACCTTGAGCCAAAAGGGATGAGAAAATACAATTGCAAGCATGTGAACATGGGAAAAAGATAAACAGATCTCAGACTTAGTGAAAAACTGGAGCATGCAAATCAGTTAACGAGTAGGCATGTTTACGAGCTCGATGCACTCACTACAGAGCATGGCATGACAAACTAAGCATAGACCCATCAAGAATACATGGCATAGAAGCTAGACATGGCAAGAACAACATCATAACATGCACGGATCAATAACAACAAGCCCGGCAAAATCGCTAAACATGTTAACAATCTGCCAGGAACATTTTATAGCAAAAGTAGAGCTTGATTGACTCAAGCTAGGGTGCTCCATAAATGCAAACAAAGACATGGATGGATATATCACCACAATGTTAACAAAACATCCTTACTGATCATCCTCAAAAGAGGCATGGATCACTAGGAAACAACATGAACATATGGCATAACGACAAAAACAGGACAAGGACTTAGTGAAATTCTAAGTCCCTGAAATCAGCATTACCGATTACGCTACTTTGCAAGCTTATGCCAGTCATCACAAAGATCACAAAAATACATGGCATACACCCCTGTAAAGATGGCATGGCATATAACAAAACACATGTAGATCTCACGATCATATCACACACACATTAATCATGGCAAAAATGACAAAATGCCATTTGCTGAAACAGATCTGACAAATTTCTCACATAGCCCTCTTCCGACAGCATTTCGGGCATCAAGATGAGCTCAACTGAAAATGATGCAATGAGATGAAATGATGTACTCGTCGAGATGAACATTTTGATATGCTACACACATGAATCGGAGCCACGAGGGCAGAGTTATGATGCGATGAATAATGCTAAAAATACTGGGGACTTGGCAGTTACCAGAAAGAAAAAAAATAGAGATGAGTGCAAGATACTAAATAGCGCACGGTGCGAGGGATGGAGGGGCTCGCTCACCATGGGCCTTGGGCCAGTACGAGGGCGAGGAGGCAGATTGGGCCGGCTCTGACTGGGTCGTATGCGGGGCCCACGTGAGGTGGTGCCGGTCGTCGTCCTCCTTGATCCAGAGGGGATCGAGGGAAAGCAGGGGCGACGGCGCATCTCCTGCGAGGTGGGGCGGTGCTCTAGCGGTGGCCTCCGGCGGACGGCAGGAACGGACCGCGGCGGCTCGGATCCGGCGGATCCCGCCCGCGGCGAGGGTTGCAGCGGCTCGGATCCGGCGGCGCAGATGCGGGCTAGCGGCGGAGCTCGGTTTGGGCGGCAGAGCTACGCAGCAACGGGAGGAGATGCGGGTGCGGAGCAGAACGGCGGCGGGGCGCGGTCGAACGGGCGTCGGTCGGCGGCGCGAGGCGGCCCAGGGCTGCGGCTGGCGAAGAGCCCCGGCGAAGGAGGCGTGCGAAGTGGAGGGAGGACGAGCGGCGGTGTGCTCCGGTCGCCGGAGTTGGTTGCCGGCGACGGCGTGAAGACGACGCGAAGATCCGGCGAGGTGAGGGCTCTCTCGGGCCCGGCGCGGCCCGGGGCGGGTCCCATCTGGGCTTCCCGGGCCCGGCGGCGAAGTGCGCGCAGGTGGACACATGGCAGCTCTGGATTGCCTACGGGGTTGGCTGGACGTGTCCAGTCACCGGGCGAACATGTCCGGCGGCGTGGGGAAGATGGATCTAGGGTTTGCACCGCGAATTTTGGAGGGGGGTGTTTATATAGGTAGAGGGAGCTAGGAGAGTCCAAATGAGGTACGGTTTTCGGCCACGCGATCGTGATCGAACGACCGAGATGATAGAGGAGGTTTAGGTGGGTTTTGGGCCAAATTGGAAGGGTGTTGGGCTGCAACACACACGAGGCCTTTTCGGTCCCTCGGTCAACCGTTGGAGTATCAAACGAAGTCCAAATGACACGAAACTTGACAGGCGGTCTACCGGTAGTAAACCAAGGCCGCATGACAAGTCTCGGTCCAATCCGGAAACGTTTAACACCCGCACACAAAAAGAGGTAGAAAGGGACACCGGGTGACATAGGAGCGCCGGATTGCAAAACGGACAATGGGGAAAATGCTCGGATGCATGAGACAAACATGTATGCAAATGAAATGCACATGATGACATGATATGCAATGCATGACACGCAAGCAATGACAAGGCAACAACAGCTTATAACTAGAGGACACCTGGCACATCGGTCTCGGGGCGTTACATCACACACTCAAATTATTGAAATATATCGAGTGCAGTGCTTTGATGTGTCGCGTCAACTCGTACATCAACGAGAAGTTTGATGATCCTCTCCCTCGCGGACTTAACTGCACCTGCCTGTGGCTGTATGACAGGTTGGCCACACACCTGTAGGGCCCACCTGTCATACACGCAAAGGCAGGAGCGTCCCTTCCTCGCCCATGAGCGCGGTGGCTGGCAAGACTAGGAGAAGCTTTCGCTACACGCTCTCCCTCCCGCACACGGTGGACTTGCAGCAGTTCAATCGGTGTCAGATGGCCAGAAGCGTACTATAGTACTCCTCCAGTGCATTAGTATTCCATCATTGTTCGACTTCCCGAAGAGGCGAAGAGCCAAGCGCAGCCCGGATTCTCGTGTAGCAGTTTCATGTGTATAGTAGTCTAGGATAGCGTGTACCGTTCCTAAAAGCTCAAAATCGTTGGGGTCGGCTCCATGCTATGTGGCCGTCTCGAAGATTTTTTTTAAAAAAAATTAGTCTTCTGGCCCTACCCAAAAACTGCCGTGTGAACTGCACGGGAAAAGTCCCGCCCTCAACTTTTAACTAGGCGAAAATAGTTCGAGCTTGTTCGTTCTATATAAATACAGTACTTACTGTATGTTTATTCACCCGTGGGGTTGTTCAATGAAAGGAGGGGCGGGGAGCACAAGTGAACAATACTGTAGTACTACTAGTAGTAAGTAGGAGTCATATAGTAGTCGCCTTAAATAGAGAGTTTCTTTTCTTTAATGCCACGTACACAAATTGAAACTCTTGTTGTGGAGAGAAAAAAGATAACCACTCCACTATATATGGATGCAGGGGCCTGAGCGCTTGCTTTACTAGGGTTGATCTCTTCATTCTCTCATCCTCTCTAGATATAAACAAGACAGTGGTAGCGACATTTTCTCTCTGATCACCGCTGGTCACAGATCCGGCCGGATCCCTTCGGCCGGTGTGTGTAGAGGACTAAAAGGTGTATCGTTCACGCGGTCATCACCGCCGAGGGAGTAAACCCACAGCTGCCGGAGAGGCCCGATCCTCTGCCCGTGTCATTCTCTCCGACACATGGCCGGCTCGGGAGGTCCTCCGACCCTTCTTCCTCCCTGTCGTATTGTCCGCAGATCCGACCTGCCACCGCCGACATCCCGGCGACCCTCAGGTATAAGTTCTTCGAAAGCGGCCTTGCTCTACTACCCCAGCTCCTCACGTGTCTGCATGTGCATCTTTTTCTACTCCAATCAGCTCTTCCAAAGCCACCTAAATTTTTAGTATTATTAGAGGTAAAGCTACTTCATGCATTCGAATCGAGGGATTTTTTCAAACAATGAAGAAAGGGGGAAAAGGTGTAGCATGAATCTAGGACTTGATTCAAAGAGGAAATAATATGGTGAAAGTAGTAGAGACCGGATACCCAACCGGTCTCTTGGTTCAAAAGGGAAATAATGGGAAAACGCAGTACAAACTGGATAAGGAACATATCTATTATTGGTTCAAAAAAGGATAGAAAGTGGTGGCTGGTGGACAAGTCAACAGAGTATGTCCAGGATTAGATTTGCTGCCATCGCATAGTAAAAGGTCTCCATGATTAGATTTGCTGCCCTCACATAGTAAAAGGTCCCAGGATTAGATTTGCTGGCCTCACATAGTAAAAGGTCTCCAGGATTAGATTTGCTGCCCTCACATAGTAAAAGGTCTCCAGGATTAGATTTGCTGCCCTCACATAGTACGATGGCACTCCTGCTGTTTTCCCCAGTATGATAAGTAAGTTGCTCCTTTACGCTGCTGATTGTCCTGGTGTCCCCATGGTCCCATGCCCTTAAACCGACTCTTTAGCTGCTGTTGATTTACTGTGTCTGGTAAACAAGCAATGCCACCATTAAAGTAATCCCATATTTTGGGAATCTCATTGTTGATCGTAATGCTTCTGGTAACATGAACATAATTAAGATGCTTCTTTTCATTTTGTATATGTTTCATATATTCTTATTGACCAGCAACTGTTTACTTTCTATCTTTTTGTGCAGATAGGGATATCCATTTCACCTTGGTGCTATTGTGACCTTTTGGTGAACTGCACAAAACACTTTTTTTTGGAATGAGTGTCTCGTGCAGTTCAACTAAAATGTCACGTGGGCAACATCTCTCAATTTTGGTGGAACTACACAAAATGGTGATGGGACTTTCCAAAATCTCCGTCAAGTTCTGCTGGTAATCTCGTGCAACATTTTATTAGCCTTTGCAAGATGGAGCCGTCACTGTCACCACAATGGCACTTTATTTTAGTGGAACTGCACAAAAGGATATGAAAATTATAGTTGCACCTTACATGAGCCAGACAACCAACCTTAATGTTCCTCAATTTTAGTGCAACTACTAAAGAAGAACCTGCCAGCTCACAAGAGAAAGTACTTCTTGGTAGCTGAATGATACAATCTTTGCTTCATTTCAGGTGAACTGCAAAAAAAGCGCATGAATTGAATCATTGAACTCCAGGTAGACCTCATCCAAGTAAAGCTGGAGGTTGAGTTCAAGGAGGCCCGTATTAAAGAGAAATCATGCTCTCCTGTCTCCTTGTTTGTGTTGTGCAAACATGCTGTGCAAACAGGAATACTCAACTACTGATGTTGTGACGGTCAAGAGCATTCGCCAAGTTCTTCGATTGTATGAGATGGCTAGCCAAGATGGATTTAATCCCGATATTCACTTTATCAAAAGGCTCTAATGGGATGGTTCTGAATCTTGCAAGCTGGGAATCAGTGAGATGTGTAGGCATCTTTGTTGTACTTATTATTTGGATCTTATTTGTTGGTTCTGAATCTTGCAAGTTGGGAATCAATAAGATGTGTAGGCATCTTTGTTGTACTTATTATTTGGATCTTATTTGTTGGTTCTGAATCTTGCAAGCTTGGAAACACAACATGATGATGTAGAGGACAACAACCACAACAAATAGTTCAAACTTGGTAGTATTATCTTTGTGAAAGTGCGACAAATGTGTTGATCATGTGCGTCCTGAGAATAATAATTCTAATTGTTGTGCATGTTGATCCTGTGGCACTGATAGAACGAGCGAATGCATTGCTTGTTTTAAGTACAAATTTCTATTAAAGCTAATTAAATTCAAGTAAAGTGACCACTAACTCCTGTTATTACAGTACCAATACAGACCCGCTCGTGAACCGACGTGTGGCCGAGGGTGCATGTTTTGCCGGGTGTGCAGCGGACGAGGGAGGGGTAGTAACTATTGTCGCCTGTACACACTCAGCTTACTGTTGAATCCAGTTCCCCAAGAGCTGAAAAACAAACTGCTGCCGCCGCTTACAGACTCGTTCACTTGAAGAGACTCCAATGGCGATCCAAGGGGTGAGCCTGCTGGATATGGACTTCAGCAAGGAGTTCCCCTTTGAGTTCGCCGTTCAGTCCTATGGCTGCACCAAGTTGAATGTGATGTACACCAAAGATACGGACTCAGTGAAGCTCTGCCTCGCCTCAATGCGATGGCTGCACCAGGTTCTGGAGCATTCGCCCGTTTCGTCGGCAGCGCCGACTGCACCTTCACTATGGTGGAGAGAAGGAAGAACACGATGATTCGGCCATCTGGTGCAACAAGCTTGTTGACATCCAGAAGCAATACAAGGTCACCAGCAACGGGCAAGAGAAGGACCCTGTGGTTGACCTCGCTCAGACCATCATCGACCTCTGATACGCCAACATGAAAGAAGACGACCTGAACACGTTTGAGGTACCTCTGAATCTAGCCTACATAACCTACGCGGCCAAGGACGCATACGCATGCTACGACATGTACAAGCAGATCTTGGACATGAGGGCGTGTCTGCTTCCCGTAACCGACGAGTACACGGACAGCCACATCGTCATGATCAAGCATGCCAAGAAGGTCTAGATGTTGTACTTTATTTGTTTATAAGAACCTTTATCATCGGAGTGTTTCATGCATTAGCCTATGTGTCGTAATTATCTGTTTTGTACGAAATATTTCTTTTAAGAACCCATTAACCTGATTGCTTTTTAGTGGCTATTTGCGTATGTATGTAAACTAGTTCACTTGTCCATAAAAAAACTAGTTCACTCGACTGCCGTGCTTTGAATCTCCTTCCTCCCAACATATTCCCCTCCTCAGGTGGACCCAGCAGGTCTCTGAATTTTCTCCCACTTTCTTTTTGATGTAAACTGAGTTTTCTCCCAGTACTTTCCCCTAGAACCAACTCCACTGTCCCACGTCTAGCCTAAAAAATAATAATACCCCACGTACTATTAACTCATCAAATTAAAATGATATTTTATTTCATAAGTTGAAATTTCTTAAAAAATTATAATAATAATTGTTTATATATAACTTGGCAAGTTAACATCTAGTGATTGCGTACATAAGCTTGCAAAGATTTTACTGACGTGCAATCTTGTGTTTATGTTTTTATAACATTTCTCCGTCTAGCCCAACATGATATTTTCACCCAGCCCAGCAAGTCTGCGGATTTCGAGAAAAATGCAAATGGGATTTAAACGGGCTGCATAGATGCTACATCGTTGTTTCACGCAGCCCACCAAATGGACTAAAAAACAAATGGACTGATAGCTGGGTCCACGGCCACAACCCAGTTTTTTTGTGATTTGGCAAGTAAGTCGCTTTGTTAGGCCTGTTGGGCTGCAAATCATTCAAGACAAGGAGAGCTTTCATTCGGCTGGCCAAGAAAATGGCCCATCGGTAATGAGAAATGGGTTGTACATTTTTAAAACACATCAAACCAGCAATTAGTTTCAAATATCTTTTTTTTTTCATTTCGAGATTTTAAATTACATTAATTTTTATGCGTGGAGAATTTGTTGGACTTTGTATTGATATACATTTATTTTTAAAATCAGTTTGAATGTGAGTCGAAATTTCGGGATTAAAAACAGTTCGGACCGCACCGAAATATGCAAATTTTCATATAATTTTTTAACCGTGGCCACAATATGGGCTGTAATGCTAAAAAAAGAATATGGGCTCCAAAAAACCTTAATAATTAGCAAATGGGTTGTAAATTATTAGAAAAAATGGCAGATGGGATGTATGCTGTTTTCCACTGATTTGAGGCTTTCCTAAAAAAAGTTGACGCACAAGCAGTGCGTGTTGGATGGCCATCCAACGGCCGTCATGCTTCTTCAATCTCTGCTCTTCCTGCTCCAGCCGCTCAAACAAGCACTGGCGGGACTCCCTGCTCTCTCCTCTCCGCGGCCGACTCTGCTGCCGCGCAGGCCTCACCGCCCCACCGCACTCCCATCGCTGGCCTAGCCATCCCTCTACTCACCCACACCTGCTGTTATTCTCTGGCGACGGCAGACGAACCAGTAAACCCTCGTACAGTCGTACTCCCCTCTGCGTGGGAAATAATTGCCGCGTCTTCCCTGCCTCCGTGTCGTTCCCTTCCTAGGCCTCGCCGTCGTCCACCGCCCTGGTGCTCTCGGCGCAGCCTGGTCAACGTGGTCAACGACTGACATGCATCTGAAGTGGATTGTACGTGGAGAGGCCAACAGCTGGGTCCCCGGCCGCATGCAAGGAAATGCCTCCTTATTACGCGCAAAATAATGATTCCTCCACCTAACATCAGGGACCCACCGAAAGGGCCTCTGTATTTCGTGAAAAAACGTTTCTGCCGCTGACAGCTCGGACCCACCAACTATATCTTCGCACGCAAGGAAGTGCCTCCTTATTATGCACAAAAAAATGAATACTCCCCTTGTTAGCTGGGACCCAGTATAGTGGCAGGCTGACTTGTGGGCCTACTAAGTTGACGGGGACGGAGGGCGTTGTCAACTTAGTCAATATGCACGATTCTAGCTCCAGTGACCGTATGATGTCCATCCAATGGTTGTAGTGCTTCTTCAACCTCTGGTCTTCTTGCTCCAGCCGCCCAAACAAGCGCCGGTCGTTCCTCATGCTCCTGCCTCCCGCGGCCGGCTGCGATGCGGCGGAGGCCTCACCGCCCCCTACTACTCCCACCGCTGGCCAGGCCATCCCTCTAGTCACCCACCCCCCCTGTTATTCTGCAGCGACGGCAGCCTCACACCGCAGCGAAACAGTGAACCCTCGTACTCCTCTACGCATGGGCATCCACTCTCGTGTCTTCCCCAGCTCCGCGTCGTCCCCTTCCTAGGCCTCGTCGTCGTCCACCGCCCTGGTGCTCTCGGCGCGGCGTGGTCAACGTGGTCAAGGAACGGCTTCCATCAGACATGGAATGTACGTGGAGAGGCTGACAGCTGGGTCAACGGCCCCATCAAGGAAGTGTCCTCCTTATTACGTGCAAAATAATTATTCCTCCACCTGACAGCGGGGACCCACTGGACGGGCCACCGTATTTCAGGAAAAAACGTTTGCCCATGACTGCTGGGACCCACCAACTACATCTTCGCACGCAAGGAAGTCCGTCCGGGAAAAAAACGATTTGCCCCCCTGACTGCTGGGACCCACCAGCTACTTCTTCGCAGGCAAGGAAGTGCCTGACAGTCGGGACCCACCTGGTCGAAGCGTACGTAGCGTTCTCATTCTGGTCGCGAACGTGTGCGTACATATATACTGGTGGATGTAGAGGCACGCACGTGTCGTAGTAGAGGTGCGTATGTGTCGTAGTAGAGGTGCGCACGTAGCATGTGCACGTACGTACAGCGGCCACGGTGCAAGAAAGAAAATACGGCCATGTATGTGTACATACGGGCGGGGTCTCGAACGCCTACTCGCGCATACGTACGGCCAGGGCTCGTGTACATGGCTGGGTCTGAACAGAGAAACTGCGTCATCATCGTGTTCATGGGGAGGTAGCGTCATCGTCGTGTTCATGGGGAGGCAACGGAATGCGTCGTGCTCATGGGGAGGCAACATAATGTGTCGTGTTCATCGGGAGGCAATGGAACCCGTGGGAGCCAACCGTGGTCGTGTTCATCAGGAGGGCTTGGACGGAAGAGGCGATGGAAACGAGGCCTGAATGGGGTCCTATTGATCGGGAGGGGTCTGGCGTACCGCAAAACGGAGGAAATTGACCTCCTACGGTCGAAACGGGGGTCATGTTGATCGGGAGGGGTGTGGCGTACCGCAAAACAGACGAAATGGACCTCCTACGGTTGAAACAGGGGTCATGTTGATCGGGAGGGGTGTGTCGTACCACAAACCGGACGAAACGGACCTCCTACAGTCGAAACGTGGGTCCTGTTCATCGGGAGGGGTGTGGCGTACCGCAAAACGGGACTCCACGGGATACTGTTCATCTCCACCGTCGACCTCCTCCAGCCTCCACGGTCTCCTGTTCATCCAGCCTCCACCGCGCGCTGCTCCACCGGCTACTATTCAACCACCCCTCCACCATCTATTATTCATCCAGCCCTCCACACCACGGGGTCCTGTTCATCCACCCCTCCACCATCTACTGTTCATCCAGCCCTCCACCACACCACGGGGTCCTGTTCATCCAGAGGCAACGCCACCGCTCACTGTTCATCCAAACACCCCGCAACGCTCACTGTTCATCCCAGAGGCAGCATCGATCGGCTTCAGTTAGTAGCAGTAGAGAAGGAATCTCTCGATCGGGTTCAGTTAACAGCCATTGATCGATCGCTCGGGTTCAGTAACGTGTAGCCTGCAGTGCAATCGCTCAGGTTCAGTTAGAGCCCACCGCCTCGCTCGGGTTCAGTTAGAGCCAACGACTCGCACACACGCGTGTACGTGTACGAGAGAAGCGCGCATCGCTCGGCCCCCGACATCCCACCGTAACCGGGAACTCCCTGAAATTTTCCTCCCCCTCGCTTCTACCATGGTTTTTTCCGTCATGGACGGCCCAAAGAATCTTATGCAGCTGCGTCTCTGACCCGCCCAGGACGAAAAGCCCATTTTCTGTCATGATTTTTTGTCATAGAAGTAGGATCCCACCACACCTATGATGATACCGGGTTTTCTCACAATTATCATCATAGAAGTGTCATATGTATGACAGAAAAAAATTCGTTCGGCCCAAAATGTCACGAATGTGTCTTTTTTTCTGTAGTGTCGCCTTGCAGCTCGCCTCGCCCAACTACCAGTCCGCGCACGCCCGTCACCCACTGCCGTGCCTCGCCTAGCCACGCCCCCGCCGTCTGCATGACTGCACCGCGCCGACCGCACCTCACGTCGGCCTCGCCCATTGCTCCCCTATGGCCTGAGCCGCTGCTGCTGGCCCCGCCGTGACCGGCCGCACCCGTCTCCGGCCGTCGCTACCGCGCTGCTCTGCTGCGTCGGACCGCCCGCTCGCGCCCCACTCCCCCAGCGCCGCTCCTCTTCTCGTGTGCCCCGCCGTCGCTCCCTGCTTGCCTGCCGCCCACTCGCCCCGCTTTGGCCTTCCCCGCGCATGCCCGCAGGCCCCTCCCCCTGCTACCACTTGAGCACTGCGTTGATTTTCCCCGAAGAGGAAGGGATGATGCAGCAAAGTAGCATAAGTATTTCCCTTAGTTTTTGAGAACCAAGGTATCAATCCAGTAGGAGGCTACGCGCGAGTCCCTCGCACCTGCACAAAACAAATAAATCCTCCCAACCAACGCGATAAGGGTTTGTCAATCCCTACACGGCCACTTACGAGAGTGAGATCTGATAGATATGATAAGATAATTTTTTGGGTATTTTTATGATAAAGATGCAAAGTAAAATAAAAGTAAAGTAAAAGCAAATGAAATAACTAAGTATTGGAAGATTAATGTGATGAAGATAGACCCGGGGGCCATAGGTTTTTCTAGTGGCTTCTCTCAAGAGCATAGGTATTTTACGGTGGGAGAACAAATTACTATTGAGAAATTGACATAATTGATCATAGTTTTGAGAATATCTAGGTATGATCATGTATATAGGCATCATGTCCGAGACAAGTAGACCAGTCATGCCTGCATCTACTACTATTACTCCACTCATCGACCGATATCCAACATGCATATAGAGTATTAAGTTCAGGAAAACAGAGTAACGCCTTAAGCAAGATGACATGATGTAGAGGGATAAACTCATGCAATATGATGAAAACCCCATCTTGTTATCCTCGATGGCAACAATACAATACGTGCCTTGTTGCCCCTACTGTCACTGGGAAAGGACACCCCAAGATTGAACCCAAAGCTAAGCACCTCTCCCATTGCAAGAAAGATCAATCTAGTAGGCCAAACCAAACTGATAATTTGAAGAGACTTGCAAAGATAACCAATCATACATAAAAGAATTCAGAGAAGATTCAAATATTGTTCATAAATAGACTTGATCATAAACCCACAATTCATCAGTATCAACAAACACACCGCAAAAAGAAGATTACATCAAATAGATCTATACAAGAGAGGGGGAGAACATTGTATTGAGACCCAAAAAGAGAGAAGAAGCCATCTAGCTAATAACTATGGACCCGTAGGTCTGAGGTAAACTACTCACACTTCATCGGAGAGGCTATGGTGTTGATGTAGAAGCCCTCCGTGATAGATGCCCCCTCCGGCGGAGCTCCGGAACTGGCCCCAAGATGGGATCTCGTGGATACAGGAAGTTACGGCGGTGGAATTAGGGTTTTGGCTCCGTATATGATGGTTTGAGGGTACGTAGGTATATATAGGAGGAAGGAGTACGTCGGTGAAGCAACAGGGGGCCCACGAGGGTGGAGGGCGCGCTTTGGGGGGTAGGCGCGCCCCCTACCTCGTGGGGTCCTCCTTTGTTTCTCGACGTAGGGTCCAAGTCTCCTGGATCATGTTCGGTGAGAAAATCACCTTCCCGAAGGTTTCATTTCGTTTCGACTCCGTTTGATATTCCTTTTGTACGAAACCCTAAAATAGGCAAAAACAGCAATTCTAGGTTGGGCGTCCGGTTAATAGGTTAGTCCCAAAAATAATATAAAAGTGTATAATAAAGTCCAATAATGTCCAAAACAGTAGATAATATAGCATGGAGCAATCAAAAATTGTAGATACGTTGGAGACGTATCAAGCATCCCCAAGCTTAATTCCTTCTCGTCCTCGAGTAGGTAAATGATAAAAGCAGAATTTTTGATGCAGAGTGCTACTTGGCATAATTTTAATGTAATTCTTCTTAATTGTGGTTTGAATATTCAGATCCGACAGATTCAAGATAAAAGTTTAATATTGACATAAAAGTAATAATACTTCAAGCATACTAACAAAGCAATCATGTCTTCTCAAAATAACATGGCTAAAGAAAGTTATCCCTACAAAATCATATAGTCTAGCTATGCTCTATCTTCATCACACAAAGTATTTAAATCATGCACAACCCCGATGACAAGCCAAGCAATTGTTTCATACTTTTGACATTCTCAAACTTTTTCAATCTACACGCAATACATGAGCGTGAGCCATGGATATAGCACTATAAGTGGAATAGAATGGTGGTTGTGGAGAAGACAAAAAGGGAGAAGATAGTCTCACATCAACTAGGCGTATCAACGTGCTATGGAGATGCCCATCAATACATATCAATGTGAGTGAGTAGGGATTGCCATGCAACAGATGCACTAGAGCTATAAGTATATGAAAGCTCAACAAAACAAACTAAGTGGGTGTGCATCCAACTTGCATGCTCATGAAGACCTATTGCATTTTGAGGAAGCCCATCATTGGAATATGCAAGCCAATTTCTATAATGAAAATTCCCACTAGTATATGAAAGTGATAACATAGGATACTCTCTATCATGAATATCATGGTGCTACTTTGAAGCACAAGTGTGGTAAAAGGATAGTAAAATTGTGCCTTCTCTCTTTTTCTCTCTTTTTTTATTTGGGCCTTTTCTCCTTTTTTATGGCCTCTTTTTTTTGTCCGGTGTCTCATCCCGACTTGTGGGGGAATCATAATCTCCATTATCCTTTCCTCACTGGGACAATGCTCTAATAATGACGATCATCACACTTCTATTTTCTTACAACTCAACAATTACAACTCAATACTTAGAACAAAAGATGACTCTACATGAATGCCTCCGGCGGTGTGCCGGGATATGCAATGAATCAAGAGTGACATGTATGAAAGAATTATGAATGTTGGCTTTGCCACAAATACAATGTGAACTACATGATCATGCTAAGCAATATGACAATGATGGAGTGTGTCATAATAAACGGAATGGTGGAAAGTTGCATGGAAATATATCTCGGAATGGCTATCGAAATGCCATAATAGGTACGTATGGTGGCTATTTTGAGGAAGGTATATGGTGGGTGTATGATACCGGCGAAAGGTGTGCGGTATTAGAGAGGCTAGAAATGGTGGAAGGAAGAAAAGTGCATATAATCCATGGACTCAACATTAGTCATAAAGAACTCATATACTTATTGCAAAAATCTACAAGTTATCAAAGCAAAGTATTACGCGCATGCTCCTAGGGGGATAGATTGGTAGGAAAACACCATCGCTCGTCCCCGACCGCCACTCATAAGGAAGACAATCAAAAAATAAATCATGCTCCGACTTCATCACATAATGGTTCACCATACGTGCATGCTACGGGAATCACAAACCTTAACACAAGTATTTCTCAAATTCACAACTACTCAACTAGCATAACTTTAATATCACCATCTTCATATCTCAAAACTATTATCAAGCATCAAACTTCTCATAGCATTCAGCACACTCATAAGAAAGTTTTTACTATTCTTGAATACCAAGCATATTAGGATTATTAAAGAAAATTACCATGCTATTTAAGACTCTCAAAATAATCTAAGTGAAGCATGAGAGATCAATAGTTTCTATAAAACAAATCCACCACCGTGCTCTAAAAGATATAAGTGAAGTACTAGAGCAAAACTATATAACTCAAAAGATATAAGTGAAGCACATAGAGTATTCTAACAAATTCCAAATCATGTATGGCTCTCTCAAAAGGTGTGTACAGCAAGGATGATTGTGGTAAACTAAAAAGCAAAGACTCAAATCATACAAGACGCTCCAAGCAAAACACATATCATGTGGTCAATAAAAATATAGCTCCAAGTAAAGTTACTGGTAAAAGTAGATGAAAAGAGGGGATGCCTTCCGGGGCATCCCCAAGCTTTGGCTTTTAGGTGTCCTTAGATTATCTTGGGGGTGCCATGGGCATCCCCAAGCTTAGGCTCTTGCCACTCCTTGTTCCATAATCCATCAAATATTTACCCAAAACTTGAAATCTTCACAACACAAAACTTAAAGTAGAAAATCTCGTGAGCTCCGTTAGCGAAAAAAAACTAAACACCAGTTCAAGGTACTGTAATGAACTCATTATTTATTTATATTGGTTTTATACCTACTTTATTCCAACTTCTCTATAGTTTATAAACTATTTTACTAGCCATAGATTCATCAAAATAAGCAAACAACACATGAAAAACAGAATCTGTCAAAAACAGAACAGTCTGTAGTAATCTGTAGCTAGCGCAAGATCTGGAACCCAAAAAATTCTAAAATAAATTGATGGACGTGAGGTATTTATCTATTAATCATATTAAAAAATAATTAACTAAATAGAACTTTCCTAATAAAAATGGCAGCAGTTCTCGTGAGTGCTAAAGTTTCTGTTTTTTACAGCAAGATTAACAAGACTTTCCCCAAGTCTTCCCAACGGTTCTACTTGGCACAAACACTAATTAAACACAAAAAACACAACCAAAACAGAGGCTAGATAAATAATTTATTACTAAATAGGAGCAAAAAGAAAGGAATAAAAATAAAATTGGGTTGCCTCCCAACAAGCGCTATCGTTTAACGCCCCTAGCTAGGCATAAAAAGCAAGGATAGATCTAGGTATTGCCATCTTTAGTATGCAATCCATAAGTGGATCTCATAATAGATTCATAAGGTAATTTAATTGTATTTCTAGGAAAGTGGTCCTTGCCTTTCCTTAATAGAAATTGGAATCTAATATTTCCTTCCTTCGTATCAATAATTGCACCAATCATTCTAAGGAAAGTTCTACCAAGAATAATAGGACATGAAGGATTGCAATCTATGTCAAGAACAATAAATCAATGGGTACATAGTTCCTATTTGAAACAATAAGAATATCGTTAATTCTTCCCATAGGTTTCTTAATAGTGGAATCCGCAAGGTGCAAGTTTAGAGAGCAATCATCAAAATCAAGAAACCTAACAAATCACACAAAGTCTTTGGA
The DNA here is from genome assembly GCF_056163025.1 of Triticum urartu. Classification (NCBI taxonomy): domain Eukaryota; kingdom Viridiplantae; phylum Streptophyta; class Magnoliopsida; order Poales; family Poaceae; genus Triticum; species Triticum urartu. The sequence goes on along the minus strand of NC_141876.1, from coordinate 353,653,758 downwards.
ATCATGGAAACACTAGCACCCAAATCACATAAAGCATATAACTCTGTTCTTTAATCTAAATTTTAATAGTTGGTTCCCACTCATCATAAAGTTTTCTAGGGATAGAAACTTCCATTTTAGGTTTTTCTTCATAATATTTCATCAAGGCATCAACGATATGTTTAGTGAACGCTTTATTTTGACTATAAGCGTGAGGAGAATTTAGCACGGATTTCAACAAGGAAATACAATCAATCAAAGAGCAATTTTCATAATTAAATTCCTTTAAATCCAAAATAGTGGGTTTAGCAACATCTAGGGTTTTAATTTCTTCGATCCCACTTTCATCAATTTTAGCATCAAGATCTAAAAACACCAAATTCTTGGAACACCTTCTAGGTAAAGGTGGATCATATTCAGTTCCATCATTATTAAGATTCATATTGCCAAACAAAGATTTAATAGGGGACACATCAATAACTTTTAGATCTTCATCTTTATTTTCATAGGAACTAGAAGAACACGCTCTTATAAAGGCATCTTTCTTAGCACGCATTCTAGCGGTTCTTTCTTTGCACTCATCAATGGAAATTCTCATGGCTTTGAGAGACTCATTGATATCATGCTTAGGTGGAATAGATCTAAGTTTCAAAGAATCAACATCAAGAGAAATTCTATCAACGTTCCTTGCCAACTCATCAATCTTAAGCAATTTTTCTTCAATCAAAGCATTGAAATTCTTTTGCGAAGTAATAAATTCTTTAATATTAGATTCAAAATGAGAGGGCATCTTATTATAATTTCCTTCAGAATTGTTGTAGGAATTACCATAATTATTAGAGGGATTACTAGGATAAGGCCTAGGATTAAAATTTCCTCTTTACGCGTTGTTACCAAAATTGTTCCTACCAACAAAATTCACATCCATAGATTCATTATTATTCTCAATCAAAGTAGACAAGGGCATATCAGTAGGATTAGAAGAAACATTCTTACTAGCAAATAATTTCATAAGTTCATCCATCTTTCCACTCAAAACATTAATTTCTTCTATCGCATGCACCTTTTTATTAGTAGATCTTTCAATATGCCATTGAGAATAATTAACCTTATATTATATAGGAGTTTAGTAGCTTCTCCTAAAGTGATTTCCAAAAAAGTGCCTCCCGCGGCCGAATTTAAAAGATTTCTAGAAGAAAAATTCAATCCGGCATAATTTTTTTATAATCATCCACAAATTCAAACCATGAGTAGGGAAATTACGTATCATTAATTTCCTCCTCTCCCAAGCTTGTGCAACATGTTCATGATCAAGTTGCTTAAAATTCATAATATCGTTTCTATGGGAGATGATATTAGCGGGAGGAAAATACTTAGAGATAAAAGCATCTTTGCACTTACTCCATGAATCAATACTATTTTTAGGCAAAGATGAAAACCAAGCTTTAGCACGATCTCTAAGCGAAAAAGGAAATAGCTTAAATTTAACAATATCATTATCCACATCTTTCTTCTTTTTCTTATCACACAAATCAACGAAGCTATTTAGATGGGTAGCGGCATCTTCACTAGGAAGGCCGGAAAACGGATCTTTCATGACAAGATTCAGCAAGGCAACATTAATTTCACAAGATTCAGCATCGGTAAGAGGAGCAATCGGAGTGCTAATAAAATCAATGTTGTTGGTATTGGTAAAGTCACACAATTTAGTGTTATCTTAAGACATCGTGACAAGCAAGCAATCCAACACACAAGCAAACAAAAAACAAGCGGGCAAAAAGAGGCAAATAGAGAAAGAGAGGGAGGATAGAGAGAGAGAGGGGGCGAATAAAATGGCAAGGGTGAAGTGGGGGAGAGTAAAACGAGAGGCAAATGGCAAATAATGTAATGCGGGAGATAAGGATTGTGATGGGTACTTGGTATATTGACTTTTGCGTAGACTCCCCGGCAACAGCGCCAGAAATCCTTCTTGCTACCTCTTGAGCACTGTGTTGGTTTTCCCAGAAGAGGAAGGGATGATGCAACAAAGTAGCGTAAGTATTTCCCTCAGTTTTTGAGAGCCAAGGTATCAATCCAGTAGGAGGATATGCGCGAGTCCCTCGCACCTGCACAAAACAAATAAATCCTCCCAACCAACGCGATAAGGGGTTGTCATTCCCTACACGGCCACTTACGAGAGTGAGATCTGATAGATATGATAAGATAATAATTTTGGTATTTTTATGATAAAGATGCAAACTAAAATAAAAGAAAAGTAAAATCAAATGAAATAACTAAGTATTGGAAGATTAATATAAGGAAGAGAGACCCGGGGGCCATAGGTTTCACTAGTGGCTTCTCTCAAGAGCATAGGTATTTTACGGTGGGTGAACAAATTACTATTGAGCAATTGACAGAATTGAGCATAGTTATGAGAATATCTAGGTATGATCATGTATATAGGCATCACGTCCGAGACAAGTAGACCGAATCCTTCCTGCATCTACTACTATTACTCCACTCATCGACCGCTATCCAGCATGCATCTAGAGTATTAAATTCATGAAAACAGAGTAACGCCTTAAGCAAGATGACATGATCTAGAGGGATAAACTCATGCAATATGATGAAAACCCCATCTTGTTATCCTCGATGGCAACAATACAATACGTGCTTTGCTGCCCCTACTGTCACTGGGAAAGGAGACCGCAATATTGGACCCAAAGCTAAGCACTTCTCCCATTGCAAGAAAGATCAATCTAGTAGGCCAAACCAAACTGATAATTCAAAGAGACTTGCAAAGATAACCAATCATACATAAAAGAATTCAGAGAAGATTCAAATATTGTTCATAGATAGACTTGATCATAAACCCACAATTCATCGGTCTCAACAAACACACCGCAAAAAGAAGATTACATCGAATAGATCTCCACAAGAGAGGGGGAGAACATCATATTGAGATCCAAAAAGAGAGAAGAAGCCATCTAGCTAATAACTATGGACCCGTAGGTCTGAGGTAAACTACTCACACTTCATCGGAGAGGCTATGGTGTTGATATAGAAGCCCTCCGTGATAGATACCCCCTCCGGCGGAGCTCCGGAACAGGCCCCAAGATGGGATCTTGTGGATACAGAAAGTTACGGCGGTGGAATTAGGGTTTTGGCTCCGTATGTGGTAGTTTGGGGGTACGTAGGTATATATAGGAGGAAGGAGTACGTCGGTGAAGGAACAGGGGGCCCACGAGGGTGGAGGGCGCGCTTGGGGAGTAGGCGCGCCCCCTACCTCGTGGCCTCCTCCTTTGTTTCTTGACGTAGGTTCCAAGTCTCCTGGATCATGTTCGGTGAGAAAATCACGTTCCTGAAAGTTTCATTCCGTTTGGACTCCGTTTGATATTCCTTTTCTTTGGAACCCTAATATAGGCAAAAAAAATAGCAATTCTGGGTTGTGCCTCTGGTTAATAGGTTGGTCCTAAAAATAATATAAAAGTGGATAATAAAGCCCAATAATGTCCAAAACAGTAGATAATATAGCACAGAGCAATCAAAAATTATAGATACATTGGAGACGTATCACCCCCTCTCGCGCATTCCGTTGCTTGTGCCGCCCACTGCAGCCAGCCGCCTCGCCGACCGCCCCCGCCACTGCTGCCCCGCGCCGCTCCTCCCCCGCTTGGCCTCACCAGCTGGCCGCCGGCGCCCAACCACCCGCGGCCCCTGCTACCTTTGCCGCGGCCGGCGCCCTCCCCTGTCCGGTGCCGATTGGGTTCGGCCACGCCCAGGCACCCGCACCCATGTGCCCACCCCGATATGCCCCCTGGGCCTATGACACGGGGGGCCCATGCCCCTTCAAAAAAGAGAATTAAAATAATAATAATTAATTAAATTAATTAAATCTGTTAATTTAACCTAATTAATTAATTAAACTAACTAATCTTGTTTAGTTAGCTGAGTCAATGACAAACGGGCCCATATGTCAGTTTGACTGGTCAACGGTCAAAGTTGACCGCTAGTGTCATACTAACGTCATGCTGATACAATAATACTATTTTTGGATTAATTTAAAATTAATAATTTAAAAATTGATTAAATCTTTAAAAAATAATATAAAATAAAGCGTAGCTCGGTTGGAAAAACTTTGTACTTGAAAGTTTTTCAGAACGACGAGACGAATCCGAATACGTAGCCCATTCGTCCACAACACATCCCTAGCATAGTGAACACGCAATTTTCCACCTCCGGTTCGACTGTCTGAAAATGCCTAACACCGGGAATACTTTCCCGGATGTTTTCCCCCTTCGCCGATTTCACCTATCCCTGCGTTAGCTCACCCCTGACACCGTATATTGCCATGTTATGCTTTGTGATGCTTTGATTGCTCTGTTATTTATTGTGTTCCCCCTCCATTACTTCTTTCCGGTAGACCCCGAGACTGTCGGCGATCCCCAGTTTGACTACGGTGTTGACGACCCTTCCTTCTTGCTAGAGCAACCAGGCAAGCCCCCCCTTGATCACCAGTTTTCGGTTAATCCTATTTTGTTGCATAGCCTATCATTGTTGCTACAGTTGTTACCCTTACCTACAATCTAAATGCTTAGTATAGGATGCTAGTATTCCATTAGTGGCTCTACATTCTTGTCCATCTGTCATGCTATACTATCGGGCCGTGATCACTTGGGAGGTGATCACGTGTATACACTTATATACATCATATGTGATACTTGTGGTGACTAAAGTCGGTTCGGCTCTTAGAGTAACCGCAAGTGATTCTGATGTGGGGGCTGAAGGGGCAGGTGGTTCCATCCAGGTAGTGGCGGCCCTGGGTTCCCGACGGCCCCCGATTGTTACTTTGTGGCGGAGCGACAGGGCAGGTTGAGACCGCCTAGGTGAGAAGTGGGCCTGGCCCTGGCCGGCGTCCGCAATTGCTCCAAAATAACACGCAAAACGATATCCTGGTATTTGATCTAAGTCTGGCCACTGGCCTATACGCACTAACCAACTACGCGGGAACAGTTATCGGCACTCGACGTCGTGGTATCAGCCGAAGCCTTCTTGATGTCAGCGACTGAGCGGCGTGCGCCGGATTGGACTGGAACGCCTACCCTTGTATAAGGGAGGGTAGGTCTGCTCACCGGCCGTGTTCGCTACGTGCAGGTGTGCAATGGGTGATGGGCCCATACCCCTGCGCATAGGATTTAGACCGGCGTGCTGACCTCTCTGTTGTGCCTAGGTGGGGCTGCGATGTGTTGATCATCCAAGGCCGGGCATGACCTAGGAAAGTGTGTCCAGCCAAAGGGGATCCAGCATGTTGGGAAATGTGGTGCACCCCTGCAGGGAAGTTTATCTATTCGAATAGTCATGTCCCTCAGTAAAAGGACGACCAGGAGTTGTACCTTGACCTTATGAAAACTAGAACTGGATACTTTATAAAACACACCCTTTCAAGTGCCAGATACAACCCGGTGATTGCTCTCTAACAGGGCGACGAAGAGAGGATCACCGGGTAGGTTTATGCTATAGGATGATACTTGGTTAACTGACCATGTACTCTCTTCTACTGCTCCAAGAAGGAGGCTGCCAAAAGCATAGTCTTCGATAGGACTAGCTATTCCCCTCTTATTCTGGCATTATGCAGTTCAGTCCACAGATAATATCCATTTCATTGATACCAATGCATATGTAGCGTAGATCCTTGCTTGCGAGTACTCTGGATGAGTACTCACGGTTGCTTTATATTTTATTTGTCCCCTTTCCCGGGTTATTGCAATCATATGATGGAGTCTAGGAGATAGAGGATCCCTAGGATGATTTTCTACATGGAGTTCGGCTTCGAGGAGTAGTTAGCAGGTCCCAGGCAGGAGGCCTTGCCTTTTCGATTTGTATCCCTGTTTGTGTTAGCCATCTTATGGCAACTTGTTTTAACTAATGTCTGTACTCAGATATTGTTGCTTCCGCTGACTCTTGTGTATTCGAGCCCTCGAGGCCCCTGGGTTTTAATATAAAGCTTTATTATTTTAATTTGTATCTAGAGTTGTGTTTGATATCTTCCTGTGAGTCCTCGATCTTGATCGTACACATTTGCGTGTATGATTAGTGTACGGTCAAATCGGGGGCATCACAAGTTGGTATCAGAGCCGACTGCCTGTAGGAATCCCCCTTCCAAACAACTTGGCCGAAGTTGAGTCTAGTCATTGCAAAACTTTTACTAACATTGCTCTGTGGCTTATGGGCCCAAGTCGCCATTGGGTGGTATTAGGATCTTTTACTCCTCGTCTATACTCTAGGACTCTAATATCTCTTATATTCGGGTTAAATGATTTTACTAAATCTGACTCTAGGTTCTCGTAACTACTTTCTCCAAGAGAGCCCCTTATCACAGATGATGGCCTGCTTCACCAGAAGATTCTGAAGATACTCTCCGTTATTCTCTCAAGACTTTGTGCCCACCACTTTTGCTATTCCCAACCACCGACAAATCCTTATGGTTAACTGCTTAAAGTTGTCGTTCATACCATCGTTCCAGTTGCCCATGTTATTACTTGATACCCTGAAAAATTCTCCGATATTCCGAGAATACCTTGTCCCCACTACTTTCTAGCTATGTTCCGCATTAATACCCCTACGGATAATTCCTCGCACATAACGAGTATCCGCTCATCACTAGTTGTTCATGTGTTTCACACGGATCTTCAAAAATACTATTCGATCTCCCGAAAGTCCTTAGCAGCTTGTTGCTCTTGAAATTCTTACTTGCTTGCATTATGGTTAATCCCATAAGTATAGTAATCTTATTGACAACCTTTATCATTGACATTGCGGGTCCGTTGATTCAATATGTTGCGAACGCTTGCAATCCTCATCTGAATCCTTATATTCATCCTTCCAGCTCAGACGTCATTTTAAAAATGAGCTGGATCTCGGCCAATCAAATTGCCATCGATTGTACCCCTAAGGCTATTCAACTTATCCATCCCTAATCAGAGCATTGCTTCTGATCCCTTGATTTGGAAATCATAATTCCTTTGCATTTGAGCTTTGAGTTAGTCAGTTGTTTCTATAATATGATCTCCTTGCATTCTTTCTTCCTCTGGTTGAGTACCGATGCTCACATCAGATCCCTTGTGGACCACCACATCCTTTGTTGGATTTTATCCAATAGCGTCCTTAATATTCTATAAGCTTGTGAGCCTTTCCTCGGATACATAATACCTTTGGTAAATTGTATCCTCTGCATTCTCAAGCATGCTCTACTATCGAGCTTGTGTTATTTATTCCTGCAATTTGTGGTATATGCTCCTAAGAAGCCCCGATGGGTTGAACCTATGCCTTCCCCAAACCGTATGAACCCAAAAGTTTTCGCGAGTCCTACTCTTCTGTTAGTTCGCTAGATAAAATTTCTAAACTACAACTTCATCAAAAGCGAGAAGTAAAATGAAAGGTTATGCATTGAAGAAGTGGGAGTCGACCTTGAGCCTTTGCGTTCATGCCCATGGACTCGATGTGGAACTTTTCATCGAAGATTCTTGTAAATGATAATAATCCCCTTGTTATAAGTTCGTCCTGTATCTATTTTTGGTCCTTTGCAATCGTGGTCTCGACCATATTTTCTCCTTAATACCATTTCTTGGACAAGTTGAAGTACTTGTCTTCTACAGATCATTGCACCTGTCCAACCTTTACTTTGATCTACCGTCGAGTATTACACTATGATATCTTGAGAATATCATGGAACTGCATAACTTCTTATGGGTTCTTCATCAACTGTTATTTCTCACGGGTTCCAATTCTTTTGGGTTCTGGGTTGTCGTCAACCGAGAACACCGATATGTTAACCGATTCCGCATTCTGATTTGATAACCCTAAGTAATTTTCATTGCTTATGAGTTTAATAATCTTTCAAGTCATTCGTAGTCCGATCAGCTATACCATTTATCATGCTGATTTTAACTGTGCTACCTGGTCCTTATTTTCGGAGCACCTCATTCGGCGATGAGCTAAGCTTACGCTGATCTTCCTTGTCTTATTGTTTCACCTCGAACAACAAGCTTGATTCCATGTTGGTGTCGTACCCGTGGTTCCAATAATCTTTCGCTACATTAGTCCTATTGCTTGATGTAGCCGCTGTTCAATTGCTTCTTCATGGAGCCTCTCGACAAAATTTGTCATGATCATCCGCAGCATTCTGAGCTCTTCCAGGATATCAATTGAATTCATGATGAGAAATAACATCCTTGCCCTAGATGATTTGTGTTATCATCGACCACTTTATTGCCTTTCATTCAACACAAACTTGTTCGTGTTTTGTATTATACCTTGAGATCCTTACTATCCAGCATTGTTTCTTCTTTATCTTGGAGTATTACCATCTTTTATGCCAAGAAGGTCGTGAGAATTTCACCACATCATAAGAATTCTTGATACAAGTGATACTTCTTGCCATATCCGTTCATTCCTTGATCCCCGTGTTGTTTCTAACCAAAAAACAGACAATTGAACTATGATGTGCGATTCAAAACTTCTAGTAACCCTATTACTGTGAAGTTAATGGTCGATATTTCATTCTTAGACTATTGGTTATCGAATCACCATTCTAATATTGATCAAGCTACCTAAGCCCATATTTCAGGTGCGCCTTTCAACCATTGTTTCATTATGTATGCTTTCCTCGAGCATACACCATTATATCATTTGATCTAACAATTGTTATCTCCTTGTTCACAAAATTGTGGAAATCCATCTTTTGGAAATCTTGGTGAGTTGACACTGAGTTCATCTGCTACCTCCTCATCCTCTCCTTGGTTTAATGATGAACTCTTCTTTCGGAACTCGCTTCCATAGTTCTTTTCCCAAGAATCTTACAATGTCATCTCGTCAAATTGTGTTGCACCTTTTCTTCTCACACATCCTGAGTCTAAGGTATCCTTGCACTAATCAGATCTGAATCTCAATCAGATATGATGGTTGGGACATATTTCCAAAAGCTATAACGTTGGTATTTATATGTCACGGCAAGGTGATGTCATGCCTAGCACACCTGGCCGGAGGAACTATTCTTATAGTTCCCTTATTAACAAGGTTAGCGATTCTTCCATGAGGAAATCGTAAGACTTATTCTATAAGTTGTTCCTGATGGATCCTTTCTGTGTCCAAAGTCTGATCTTTACCCAGTGACCATGTCAATGCTATCTCGAAGCATGCCTGTGCTACTCCAATATTCAATGAGATCAATTGAATCACAATGCTATATTTTCTTTATCAATTATCCTAACACCGTTGTTGGGTAATGTCATGAAATTCCTCTCCCTTTACCTAAGTGATTTTCTACTTCTATCCTGTCATGGATGTCATGCTCTGTTTGTCCTTGGGAAGGATATACCCCTAAAATATGTGTTTAAAATCATTTTCCTTTCCATTGTTCTGTTTAATTCCATATTCATCTTATCCTTTCCATTGTTTGGGTTGGCCTTTCTTGAGATCTATATGATCTAAGCAGTAATATTCTCCTGCTTATGTAAACACCTCGGTATACAATTCTGTCAAGCAAGACCTTGTTACTATTGTTGATGACATTCCGGTAGCCACCGATGGACGAGAACTTTGCCTAATGGTCTGCCTGGTTCAACGAGCAGGAAAATGGTTCTCTTCGTCCCTCGCCCTTGGTACCGACATTGTTGCCAACATAACTGATAGGATACCCTCTGACATGTGTTGCTATCATGACCGTGCAAGATGTCAACGCCCTTCCTAGTTTTAACTAGATGGTGGCCCATAACCCATAGTTCCACAGGATCAAAACCTGACTCTCCTGTACAACCATATTGCCAAAGTTATTCCTCGCGCTTGATTTTGTATGTAATTCATGAGTCATCTTCCTAGAAATCTACTTGGTACCAGACGCAATACTTATTCTCGTTGCTCTGGACCCCTCTCCCACTTTGTTCACGCATCGAACGATTTCCTACCCACTTAACCTTCTCATGGTAACTTCTTAATTTGCTCTCGAAATTTTCTTAAATTTTAGTTCGAGAGTTACTTTCCGCCACCTTCCCCGATGTTAGCTACCAGGTAGTCAACCTTGCAGAGGTCTGTTCTTCTGGGAATAACCACCCTTCATTCTTTTGTAACTACGATGGAGTTCCCGAAGAAAGGATGTCGACTTCATCATGATGACCTGAAGCAGAGAAATAAAGACATCAACAAAGAGGATCAACTACTTCAGGAAGAGCAACCAAGACCAACAACACTCGTTAGAATTCATAACCAATTCTATCCCCTTAACTCTACCTCTTAAATCTCGGGACGAGATTTCTTGTAGTGGAGGAGATTTGTGTGCAACACCCCGTATGTAACTTGCCATATTTGTATTCCAAATCTTGCCATTTTCGGCTCTAAGTTATGAGATTCGTGGTTGGGTTCTTTTCTTTGTTTAGCATTTTGCTCATGTCATGCATTTCATATCATGTCATCATGTGCATCGCATGGGCATACGTGTTCGTCTCATGCATCCTAGCATTTTCCCCGTTGTCTATTTTGCAATCCGACAGTCCTACGTCCTCCTGCGCCCCCTTTTGCCTCTTTTCGGGTGCGCGTGTTAAACGTCCTCGGATAGGACCGAGATTTGCCAAGCGGCCTTGGTAGACCACCGGTAGACCACCTACCTTGTTTCGTGCCATTTGAAGTCCGTTTGATACCCCAACAGCTAACCGGGGAACCGTAAAGGCCTCGTATGTGTTGCAGCCCAACACCCCTCCAAAGTGGCCCAATAACCCATCCAAACCTATCCCATGTCCTCCTCCATCAGATCATGATCGCATGGTCGAAAACTGCACTCCATTTGGACACTCCCACCTCCTTCTATGTATAAATAGGTGCCCCTCCTCCAAATTCGCGGTCAAAACCCTAAAAAAACCTTCCCCGGCGCCGCCCGGACCAACCGCCGGCCGCCACGTGTTGCCGTCGCTTCCACCCACCGCGCGGCCCGCCGAGGCCCGGCGCCGGCCCCCGCAGGCTCGAGCTGCCAGCGCGCCGCCTGTCTCTCTGCCGCCACACGCACTGCGCCGCCCGCGCCTCCTCCCGCCTAGCGCCGCCCGCTCCCCACCGGTGCGCCGCCGCGCGCCTCCGACGCCGCGGGTCGCCACCGCCTTCGCACGCGCCGCCCACCGCCTGCGGCTCCCCGTTGTCGCCTGGCCCCGGATCTGGCCCCGCCGGACCGGATCCGGCCGTCCACGTCTACTCCGGCCGTCGTCCCCTCCATCTCCAGCGAGGTTCAGGTGAACCTCAGTTCGTGCACCGCCCAGATCCAGATCTGGAAACCGAGGTTGACCCCAATTTTCGCCTTCATCTGCTATATTTTCAAGAACTATTCAACATGCCATAAGTCCTCATCCGTAGCTCCGTTTTGTGCGTGCCATATATCAAAATGTTCATCATGATGTGCTCTTCACTTTGTTCCATTGTGCCATGCTTGTTTGAGTACATCCTGGTGCCCAGATAGTTGATGCGAGAGTGCTATAAAATGTTAGGTGCTGATTCTTATCAGATTATGAGCATTTGTCATTTTTGCCATAATAGATGTGTGCTGCATATGGACTTGAGCTCTACATGTGTTTTCGGCTATGACATGCCATCTTTACAGGGGTGTATGCCATGTATTGTTGTGATCAATGTGGTGACTAGCACAAGCATGCAAAGTAGCTCTTGTAATATTGCTGATTTCAGGGACTTAGAATTTCACTAAGTCATTTCCCTGCTGTTATTTTTATACCATGTATTCATGTTGCTACAGTGAGATCCATGCTTCTTTTGGGTATGTTCAGCAAGGATGATTTGGGCATATGGTTATGCTATATCCATCTATGCCCCTGTGTGCATTTATGGAGTACACTAGCATGTATTAATCTTGCTCTACTTTTGTTATAAAATGTTCCTGGCAGATTGTTTACGTGTTAATCAATTTTGCCAAGGTTGTTGTAGTTGATCCATGCATGCTATGAGCTGGTTCTTGCTTTTGTTAGCTTCATTATCATGTCTTCTTGCTGATGCTATGCTTATATTGTCATGCAATGCCTTGTGTTGAGTGAATCGAGCTCGCAAAGAGGCCTTCATAACTCTGTTTATGCCATGCTCATAAGTCTGAATCTGTTAACGAAACTTGCTATGTTTACATGGGTGCCATCATATCTTCTGTGCCTTTTTGTCTTATGGTCAGTAAGGGACTTTTGTTCCATGCTTTGAGTAGATTCATGCCATGCCTTTGTTTGCTATGTTCTGTTCCTATAGCATGTTTTTATCTTGATCCAAACATTGCTTCCTGGTGTTAATTCCTGACATGTTAGTATTTTCACAAAGTCTGTGATGCTGATATCTTTTGCACTTTTGCCATGCTTGATTGAACCTACTCTTGTGTGATTTAGCCGTAGCTCAGTGTTCATCTTTTGTCAAGCATGTTGAGTAGATCACTGCCATTTTCTTTGTTGCTACATTGGGGTGTAGTAACTTAGTTTCTTGTTGCATTCTAGATGGCATCCTGCTGTTAATCACATAATTCTGCCATTATTATTTTGCTTGCCATTTGCAAACCATGCATCCGATTCCGGTGATCTTTATATCGATTTCGACCGAAATCAACTCATCTTTCTAGCGGCACACTTGGTTTGCCAAGTTGAGGACTGGTTCATTCTTTTCCTTCCGAAGCACAGATATGCATTGCATATCACATCCCGCATGTCATGCCATGTTTTGCATCATGTTGCTTGCGCATTGCACCGTGATTGATTGTTGGTCCTTTGCTTGTGTTTTTGATTTGGATAGAGCCGAGAAATGATTACGTGATCGAGGAACCCATTGAGTACGCTTACAAGGATCAAGATTTTGTCAACTCGGAGAACTTTGCAGGCAACATGACCATACCCTTGAAATCACTTCTATCTTTGCTTGCTAGTTGTTCGTTCTTTTGCTATGCCGCGATACCTACCACATGCTATATCATGCCTCCCATATTGCCATGTAAAGACTCTAAACCACCTTTCCTAACAAACCGTTGCTAGTTGCAGGTGAAGATGGAGTTTGTTCCTTGTTGGAACATGATTATTGTTGGGATATCATTCTTATATCTTGTTTACTTTAATGCATCTATATACTTCGTAAAGGGTGGAAGGCTCGGCCTTATGCCTGGTGTTTTGTTCCACTCTTGCTGCCCTAGTTTTCGTCATACCGGTGTTATGTTCCTTGATTTTGCGTTCCTTATGCGGTTGGGTTATAATGGGAACCCCTTGACAGTTCGCCTTGAATAAGACTCCTCCAGCAAGGCCCAACCTTGGTTTTACCATTTGCCACCTAAGACTTTTTCCCTTGGGTTCCGCGGAGTGTTGGTCCAAACTAGAGTCCTTTGCAGCGCCACCTCGGGGAAACTCGAGGTTGGTTTTAGTTGTACGGAGCGCTCATCCGGTGTGCCCTGAGAACGAGATACGTGTGACTCCTATTGGGATTTGTCGGCACATCGGGCGGCTTTGCTGGTCTTGTTTTACCATTGTCAAAATGTCTTGTAACCGGGATTCCGAGTCTGATCGGGTCGTCCTGGGAGAAGGAATATCCTTCGTTGACCGTGAGAGCTTGTGATGGGCTAAGTTGGGACATCCCTGCATGGTTCTGAACTTTCGATTATGGGCAGATGGGAATTTGTTAATATCCGGTTGTAGAAAACCTGAAACTTAACTTAATTAAAATGAATCAACCGCGTGTGTAACCGTGATGGTCTATTTTCGGCGGAGCCCGGGAAGAGAACACGGTCTCGTGTTATGCTTGAAAGTAAGTAGTTTCAGGATCACTTCTTGATCTTTATAGCTTCTCGACAGAGTTTTGCTTCTCTTCTCGCTCTCTTTTGCGTAAGTTAGCCACCATGTATGCTAGTGCTTGCTGCAGATCCACCTCACTACCTTTTTCTACCCATAAGCTTAAATAGTCTTGATCGCGAGGGTGTGACATTGATGAGTCCTGTGACTCACAGATTACTTCCAAAACCAGATGCAGGTGCCAATGATGCCAGTGCAGGGGACGCTACCGAACTCAAGTGGGAGTTCGACGAGGATTCAAGACGTTACTTTGTGTCTTTTCCGGATGATCAGTAGAGGAGCCCAGTTGGGGCGATCGAGGATCTATGCATTTCGGGTTGTCTTTATTTATGTTGCTTCCATAGTCGGACATTGATTGTATTCTGGATGATGTAATGCTATATTTATGTATTGTGTGAAGTGGCGATTGTAAGCCAACTCTTTATCGCTTTCTTATTTAGTACATGGGATGTGTAAAGATTACCCCTCTTGCGACATGCCTACTATGCGGTTATGCCTCTAAGTCGTGCTCCGACACGTGGGGGATATAGCTGCATCGTGGGTGTTACATTGTGACACCCTGATAGTTAAGCTAAAATAAACGCTTGCTAATCATGCCAGTTCATCATAATTAAACTTTTTCTAAACCTCACTTGTTTCAAACTGAGATCAAATTCAAATTCAAATAACAAGTCAAATTATAATTTCATAAAAACAGTGGATTAAATAAAATGTTCGACAGGTTGTAAGTATTCACTAACAAATTAACAAACATCAAACAATATTTCAGTAATGTTCATATGCCTCTAAGATAATTAAAATAGGAACAAAAAACACTTAAATCAACCTTTTAAAAGTAAACAAATATTAATCCTTTTCAAAATGACTTGAAACATTGTGTGCAACTCAATTATATGACCCATTATTTATGTGCCAAGTTTCATGTTCACCAAAATTCATTCTCTACATAAACTAAATGCAAAACAGAGGAAAAATAATTAAAACAAAAAAAGTAAAAGACCTCAACTACTAGTGGACTGGGCTCTAGGTCAGCAGTGGGAGCCCAACCCACCTCGCCACCTCCTCCTTCCAACTGCTCAACAGGAGCGCCGTGGACGCGCGAGCCCCGTCCATGGACGCAGATGGACACATGGCATCCATCCCGTGGCTCGCCGATGCAAATAAGGTCTCCCCCGAGCCCCAAACGAACCCTAGCTGCCCCAGATCTCACCTCCCCTTCCCCATCGCTCTCTCCCTCGCTCTCCCCTCTCTCCTGAGCACCACAATGGGCGATCCCCGCTGAAGCTCATGGCCACTATCATCCCCATGCCCCCCCGTCGTGCCCAGCTGCTCCGCCAGGCGCTCCCTCGTCAACCACGCCTCCGGATCGAGGCGGGGATACCTCATCGTCGTGGCCCTCAACCTCTTCTTCCCGGTGTCGCCCGTCGTTGTCGGCATCGATCCACGGATGTCGCTGCATCGCCGGCCTGTCCCAGCTCATCCTCCGCCTCACTGTGAGCTCCGCCACTCCCCTGGTTATTCCCGAGCTCGGTTTCAAGCTCGCGCGTGCTCACCTCCTTGTCCGAAGCCATCACCGCCCGCGCCTCCGGATCCAGCCGCTGTCGCGCCCCTGGCCGTTACCTCCTCGCCTCGCAGCTCGCCTCGCCCCGCTCCCAATCTGCGCACGTTCGTCGCCCGCTGTCGTGCCTCGCCTTGCCATGCCCCCGCCGTCCGCATGCCTGCACCGCGCCGATCGCACCTCATGTCAGCCTCGCCCGTTGCTCCCCTGTGGCCTGAGTCGTTGTTGCTGGCCTCGACGCGACAGGCCGCACCCGTCTCTGGCTGTCGCTCCGACACTGCTCTGTTGCGTCGGACCACCCGCTCGCGCCCCACTCCCCCCGGCACCGTTGCTCCTCTCCTGCGCCCTGCCGTGGCCCCCTGCTCGCCTGCAGCCCGCTCGCCCCACTCCGGCCATCGCCGAGCACGCCCGCAGGTGCCTCCCCCTCTCACGCCTGCCATTGCTGGCACGTCCCGCTGCAGCCAGCCGCACCGACCACCCCCGCCACTGCTGCCCCGCGCCGCTCCTCCCCCGCTTGGCCTCGCTCGCTGGTCGACGGCGCCCAGCCACTCACGGCCCCTGGTACCTTCTCGCGGCCGGCGCCCTCCCCTGTCTGGCGCTGGTTGCGTTCGGCCACGCCCAGGCACCCGCACCCGTGTGCCCGCCCCGATATGCCCCCTGGGCCTATGACACGGGGACCCCATGCTCCTTCAAAAAAAAAGAAATTAAAAAAATAATTAAATAATTAGATAATTAATTAACTTAGTTAAATCTGTTAATTTAACCCAATGACTTAATTAAACTAACTAATCTTGTTTAGTTAGCTGAGTCAATGACATACCGGCCCATCTGTCAATTTGACTGGTCAACGTTCAAAGCTGACCGCTGACGTCATACTGATGTCATGCTGATACAATAATACTATTTTTGAATTAATTTAAAATTAATAATTTAAAAATTTATTAAATCTTTAAAAATAATATAAAATAAACCGTAGCTCGGTTGGGAAAACTTTGTATATGAAAGTTGCTCAGAAGGACGAGACGACGAATACGCAGCCCGTTCGTCCGCCACACATCCCTAGCATAGCGAACACGCAATTTTCGCCCTTCGGATCGACTGTCTGAAAATGCCAAACACTGGGAATACTTTCCCGGATGTTTTCCCCCATCGCCGATATCACCTATCCATGTGTTAGCTCACCCCTGACACCGCGTATTGCCATGTTATGCTTTGTGATTCTTTGATTGCTCTGTTATTTATTGTGTTCCCCCTTCGTTACTTCTTTCCTTTAGACCCCGAGACTTCTGGCGACCCACAGTTCGACTACGGTGTTGACGACCATTCCTTCTTGCTAGAGCAACCAGGCAAGCCCCCCCCCCTTGATCACCAGATATCGCCTATTCCTTTTCTCTACTTCTTGCATTAGAGTATTGTAGCATGTTACTGTTTTCGGTTAATCCTATTCTGTTGCATAGCACGTCTTTGTTGCTAAAGCTGTCACCCTTACCAACTATCCTAAATGCTCAGTATAGGATGCTAGTATTCCATTAGTGGCCCTACATTCTTGTCCGTCTGCCATGCTATACTATCGGGCCGTGACCACTTGGGAGGTGATCAAGGGTATACACTTATATACATCATATATGATACTTGTGGTGACTAAAGTCGGGTTGGCTCGTAGAGTACCCGCAAGTGATTCCGATGTGGGGGCTGAAGGGGCAGGTGGTTCCATCCAGGTAGTGGTGGGCCTGGGTTCCCGATGGCCCCCGACTGTTACTTTGTGGCGGAGCGACATGGCAGGTTGAGACCACCTAGGTGAGAGGTGGGCCTGGCCCTGGTCGGTGTACGCAATTGCTTCAAAATAACACGCATAACGAGATCTTGGTATTTGATCTGAGTCTGGCCACTGGCCTATAAGCACTAGCCTTCTTGACGTCAGAGACTGAGTGGCACGCGCCGGGTTGGACTAGAACACCTGCTCTTGTATGAGGGAGGCTAGGTCTGCTTACCGGTCGCGTTCGCAACATGCAGGTGTGCAATGGGTGATGGGCACAAACCCCTGCGCATAGGATTTAGACCGGTGTGCTGACCTCTCTGTTGTGCCTAGGTGGGGCTGTGACGTGTTGATCTTCTGAGGCCGGGCATGACCCAGGAAAGTGTGTCCGGACAAAGGGGATCGAGCGTGTTGGGAAATGTGGTGCACCCCTGCAGGGAAGTTTATCTATTCGAATAGCCGTGTCCCGCGGTAAAAGGACGACCTGGAGTTGTACCTTATCCTTATGACGACTAGAACCGGATACTTAATAATACACACCCTTTCAGGTGCCAGATACAACCCGGTGATCGCTCTCTAATAGGGCGATGAGGAGAGGATCGCCGGATAGGTTTATGCTATACGATGATACTTGGTTAACTTACCATCTACTCTCTTCTGCTGCTTCAAGATGGAGGCTGCCAGAAGCATAGTGTTTGATAGGACTAGATATCCCCCTCTTTTTCTGGCATTCTGTAGTTCAGTCCACAGATAGTATCCATTTCATTGATACCAATGCATATGTAGTGTAGATCCTTGCTTGCGTGTACTTTGGATGAGAACTCACGGTTGCTTTGTATTTTGTTTTTCCCCTTTCCCAGTTATTGCGATCATATGGTGCAGTCCAGGAGCTAGTGAATCCCGAGGATGATTTTCTACATGGAGTTCGGCTTCGAGGAGTAGTTAGGAGGTCCCAGGCAGGAGGCCTTACCTTTTCGATCTATATCCCTATTTTTGCTAGCCATCTTATGGCAACTTGTTTTATCTTATGTCCGTACTTAGATATTGTTGCTTCCCCTGACTCTTGTCTACTCGAGCTTATGTATTCGAGCCCTCGAGGCCCCTGTCTTGTAATATAAAGCTTGTATTATTTTAATCTATGTCTATAGTTGTGTTGTGATATCTTCTCATGAGTCCTTGATCTTGATCGAACACATTTGCGTGTATGGTTAGTGTATGGTCAAACCGGGGGCGTCACAAAGGTATAGTTGGTATTCCCGAATCTCCGAGTTTTTTTGGTACTCCATCTTTAAAAGCATAATTAGCAAGCATAGTGGAGATTTTAGCTTCCGATATTTTTCTCTTATTTGTGATAATGTCTTTCATATACTTTGCATTGGGAGGCATTTTAAGGATATCAGTCAAGCGAGTACACAAAAGACTGGCCTGAGCATTTCAGCAAACGTTAAAATTCTTCAACATCATTCTTTTTAGTTAACTTGGTGGAAAAGGCATAGGTTTTTGAACCCATGGTTCCCTTTCTTTACCCTGTTTCCTAGCCACAAAGTCTCTTTTATCATATCATTTATTTTTAGGATGTGGGTTATCAAGATCAACAGGTGGTTCTATCTCAACATCATTATCTGATTCTTTATCATTTGTTGGTTGAGAGTCTTCACGAACCTCATTATTATCTTTTTCATTATTACTAGGTGAGTGTTCATTAGCAGATTGGGTTTCAACATCAGAGATAGAAGCTTCATTTTCATTATCAGGAGGTTTCTCTATTTCAGGTTCACTAGAAGTGTGCAAAGTCATATCATTTTTCCTTTTATTTTTCTTTCTAGAAGGACTAGGTGCACTAGTGTTATTTCTTTGTGAATCTTGTTCAATTCTTTTAGTGTGTCTGTCGGTGTCAAAACCGGCGGATCTCGGGTAGGGGGTCCCGAACTGTGCGTCTAAGGTGGATGGTAACAGGAGGCAGGGGACACGATGTTTTACCCAGGTTCGGGCCCTCTTGATGGAGGTAAACCCCTACGTCCTTCTTGATTTATTCTTGATGATATGAGTATTACAAGAGTTGATCTACCACGAGATCGGAGAGGCTAAACCCTAGAAGCTAGCCTATGGTATGATTGTCTGTTGTCCTACGGACTAAAACCCTCCGGTTTATATAGACACCGGAAAGAGCTAGGGTTACACAAGGTCGGTTACAAAGGAGGAGATATACATATCCGTATTGCCTGGCCTGCCATCCACACCAAGTAGAGTCCCATCCGGAAATGAGACGAAGTCTTCAATCTTGTATCTTCATAGTCCAACAGTCCAGCCAAAGGATATAATCCGGCTGTCCGGATACCCCCTAATCCAGGAGTCCCTCAGTAGCCCCCGAACCAGCCTTCAATGACGATGAGTCCGGCGCGCAGTATTGTCTTCGGCATTGCAAGGCGGGTTCTTCTCCATCTTTCGAACGTTTGTAAAGCAGTGTCCGGTCCCATAAATGTTTGGACCTCTTGGCTTCAGTGCCCAATAAGGGCTTTCTCCCACGCGTCGAATGAATACGAGGCGCCAGGGCATTTTTTACATTCGCCCCCTAGCCAGATAAATAAATTGTCTATTAATGGGATGGGGATCCTTAGATCTGATCCATACCATCCTCCCTAGCGGGAGTCCATCAGAGCACGTTCTGGAAAGATCCATTCCAGCATGGCCGAACTCCGCAGCTCCTCCTCCCGCCCCCGAAGCCCTAAGCCCGATGATTGGGAGAGGTGTTCAGTCCCACACAGTCGTTTAGTCGAACTGTAGACTAAGGGATTTCTCCCTCCGGCGTACATGGTGCCCGTTCGAGCCGGGCTTGCCACCTATAATGGCGGGGAGCAAGCGGAGAGCTTTCCCTGTCCCTCTATGGGGGAACGGGTCTGCCTTGTTCCCTATCTATTAAGGGGACTCGGATTTCCAATTCATCCGTTCCTCCACGGGCACCTGGAGATCTATGGCCTCCAATTACACAATTTCACCCTCGCCTCCATCCTACATATCGCCGGCTATGTGGCTCTCTGCGAGTTGTTCCTAGGCTGCGAGGCTCACTTCGAGATGTGGAAAAGGCTATTTTGCCTCGTCCCTCACACACAGAGGGGGTCACTTTATCAAGTGGGCGGAGCCGAAATGTGGCGCATCACCAATACCGGATACTTGTCCGATACTCCGAAGAAGTCACCCGAAGACTGGCCTTCGGAATGGTTTTATATGGAGGATGTTCCCCTTCCGGACCCTATTCGGCAGGGTCTTCCCGAGTTCAACAATGCTCCTCTGAAGAAACACCGAAGTTGGCACCCACGGAGCCCCCAAGTGGAAGACAATGGAGAAGTCCTCTATCTGATGAACCGAATTAAAGCACTGGCTCAATCAGGATTGACAGTAATCGAAGTTCTGTCGATTTGCATAATGCGGGGAGTGCAACCACTTCAATACCGTGGGCACCCCTTGTGGTGTTATAATAGGGCGGATGACGCCACCCGCTGCGGGCGTAAGGGTCCGGACAATGTTGCCTCTTTAGCAAAAATTATGTCCGAATTGTTCAAGGGTGAGGAAGAGGAGTTCACCCGCATCAAGCCACGGGATGGATTCTCCATGTACAATCCTCCAAGCTGGGTAAGTTATATCTCCCTCCTCCCATTTTCCCGCATTCTTTGTCGTAAGTATTCACCTTGCCACTTTGTGGCAAGAACTGCGAAAAGCCATAAAGGAGGTCAGCAGCCCCTCTCCACAACCAGAGGACCCTGACCAGGCCCTCGACTCCGTACTTGAAGAAGATTCGGTTATATTTGGGGAGCTGATAGACCGGCAGTTCTATCAGTTAAGCTGCGACGATGCCATGGTGGCCATTACGGCCGACTATCCCGGACTGCTCCCTGCATCGCACGTAAGAAAAACCAAAAATCCCAACTCCAAAATTAGGATCCCCTTTTAGACACTTCACCCACCATATACACATGACATTTTTACAGGGAAGGCATCCGGGACGCCCTGCCGAACCCGCAGCAACGTGCCAACAGGAGGCACCGAGGCCGGGTAGGCCAAAAAGGAAGGCGGTAGGGACGGAGATGCCGGGGCAAAGGTATAACATACCCCGCTCCGTGGTTGTCGTCTTTTTTCGAAATATAATGATGCCCGTGTTTCTTTAACAGAAAAAACGCTCGCCGGAATATGTCCGGCAACGTTACTAATCACGCTTCCACCAGCCGGGCGCTAGGACCGGACATAGAGGCGGAAGACGATACGGGGCGGGCGCTGGATAATCCCCCTACAGAGGATGCAGATAGATTATCCGCTACAAACTCAGAGGTGGAAAGCGCCATGAATCATATGCGCCGCCAGGCCATACTCTGTGACGCTTGTTTCTCACCAAAGGCATTTGATGCCTTCAATTATGGAGAGGCGTACCTCCGAGCCGCTCAAGATGGTCTAGGCAGAGCCACATATCAGTATGTAAAGGATGTACGGGTAAGTAAATTTGACGATTTATATGTATCAGTAGCCCCTGAGACTAGAAACAGTTACCAGAACTGATTTAAGGATCATCTTTATTGTGCAGGTTCTTACAGAGAAGAATACTAGGCTGTCACAAGAGCTAGACGAATGCAAGACCCAACTGCGGGCTGTTGTGGCCGCATTATAGGAGCCGAAAAAGTCACCTGCTGGTAACATTTACTTTAAAGAATGATGGTTACCATATAATGTGTGGCATGGCTGCAGATCTAACAACAGAACTTGCAGATGAGTCCGGAGAAAATCTGGAGGACCAGCATGTTATGCGACAGCTAGAGGCTGGCAAACGCGTGCTGACTGAGGTTAGGCGGGAGAAAAACAATCTCCAAGACGCAAATATTAAGCTGAGCGTGGAACTAAAAGACGTTCGAGGCCAGCTTGCAGACTCCGAGAAGGAGAATAAGAGGCTTCGGCGCGGCATTTTCAGTAAGTGCTTGAACGAATCCTTTTGAAGGAGTTCGGCAAAGAAGACGACTAATAGCGTTATGTCTGTAGGTATGCTGACGGGTCGTCCCGCAGAGGAAATGACCGGGTCTGCGGGTGATCTTCTATCCGAGCTGTCACATCTGCACGGACAAGTTCGGCAGGTGATGCAGGGTGTAGCCCGGGCCTTGTGGCCGTCCGTCTCCCTACTAGAGGGCGTTGCCGAGCTCACGGAGAAGCTCAAGGGAGCACGGCAGCGCTTCCAATTACGGAAGATATCAGCCGACAGGGTGCTAGAGAAGCCTGGGCCATGGTGAAGACGCGGTATACCAAGGCAGACCCAAATCACATGGCCGAGGTCAGACCTTTGGGGCCCGACGGAAAAGAGATCCCCGTTAGCTTAGTTTATGGGCAAGTAGAATTAGCCGCAAAGTATTCCCAATAGGATTGTAAGCTAGACCGCCTGTTGGATGGTATAGAAGAGGAATTTAGTCAGTCTGCATGACTATGTAATTAAAGTGACATGTATAATGCCTTCTAGCCGGATTGTAGATCATTTGTCTTGGCGGACCTTTTCGCTTCAACCTCGGGACCCGATAGTCCGGAGTGTATCCGAATACCCTCTCAGTTATATAAGAACCGGGGTATGCGTGGACACCAGGCGTAGGGGTCATTAGTGCTTGAACAGACAAGTGCCCAACTAGTTATGTTATATTACATGGGTAGTAAGAAACATCTTCCAGGGAGAATAGTTCCGTTAAGGGTTCCTTTCCCTGGGTAAGCATGCCCTAAAGTGCATGTCCGGACTGCGATAGGAAACACAGGAAAAACATCTGGGGGCAGATATGGACAAGAAATAAAAATCATCTTTTGTTCATCGACCGAATATTCCCTTAAGAACGCTAGCTTTCGGCTTCACCCAGTCTGAGGTACACATCCGGCTGACCCGGCAGTAACAATCGCAGAGGTGCTCCCCTTATGCCCTAGCCGAATTAACAGGAATGTAGGGCATAAATACAAGAGCCAGGCAACCCAGCTAGACCAAAACTTAAGTCATATCGATGCATATAATGGTAAAAAAAGGTACATGCAGAAGCATGACACATGTGCGGGCCTGAGGCCCAAATAAATAATTAAGCTTCTGTGAAAGAAGCCCCCAGGTATGATGAGCGCAGATAGTGCATCTATAATGTGCAAGCGAGGCACAAGATGGCCCCTGAAGGCCTAGAGAAAGAATAAAAGAAAGGAAGAAAGAAAAACAAGACAGATAATGTATATGCAAATGGACAAAGGGAGGGGACGAACATAGAGTCCGGTGCTAGGCGTAGAATCTTCGGAGCCTGGCCGCGTTCCATGGGTTCAGCTCGAGTCGACTAGTCGATGCATCCCGCAGTTGGTACGCTCCACCGGTTAGAACTTGGTCAATAATGAAGGGACCTTCCCATTTGGGCTCGAGCTTGTTCTTTTTCTTATCCGGTAGGCGTAGAACTAGTTCGGCAACATTATAAGTTTTGGCCCGTACTTCTCTGCTTTGGTATCTGCGAGCCTGTTGCTGATAAAATGTGGAACGGGCTTTGGCTACGTCACGCTCCTCCTCCAGGGTGTCCATACTGTCCTACCGATCGAGCTCGGCTTCTCTTTCTTCGTACATGCGCACTCGAGGTGAGTCATGAATTATGTCACAGGGCAAGACTGCCTCTGCGCCGTACACCATAAAGAAGGATGTATATCCGGTACTACGATTTGGCGTGGTCCGCAGCCCCCAGAGTACGAAGTCGAGCTCCTCTACCCAGTGCGTGTTGGACTCCGTTAAGGAACGCACTAATCTGGGTTTAATGCCGCTCATTATAAGACCGTTTGCTCGGTCGACTTGAATGTTGGTTTGTGGGTGATAGACTGAAGCATAATCGAGCTTGATGCCCATTTTGCTGCACCAAAGTTTTACCACATCGGCTGTGAAGTTTGTGTCCTTGTCAGTGATGATGCTGTGGGGGACGCCATAACGGTGTACGACCCCAGATATGAAGTCTATCACTGGTCCAGATTTGACTGTTTTAACAGGTTTGGCCTCTATCCACTTGGTGAATTTATCCACCATGACCAGTAAGTATTTTTTCTTGTGGGTTCTCCCTTTAAGGGGTCCAACCATGTCAAGCCCCCAGACCGCGAAGTGCCATGTAATGGGGATTGTTTGGAGGGCGGTGGGTGGCATGTGGCTTTGATTTGCAAAGAGCTGGCAACCGGCGCAACGTTGGACCAAGTCATGTGCATCTGCTCAGGCCATTGGCCAATAGAATCCTGTATGGAAGGCCTTGCTTACAAGATCCCGGGATGCGGCGCGATGACCGCCGAGTCCGGCGTGGATTTCTACCAAAAGGTTCCGCCCTTCCTCTTCGGAGATGCACCTTTGAAGGACTCCGGTAGTGCTTTTTTTATAAAATTCTCCCTCGTGGACCCTGTAGGCCTTAGATCGCCGCACTATGCAGCGTGCCTCATTTTGGTCCTCCGGAAGTTCCTTCCTAGTTAGGTAGGCCAGGAATGGTTCTGTCCACGGGGCGATAATGGCCATTATTACGTGGACTGAAGGTGTTATTTCGGTGGCGAAGCCTCCGATTGTGTCAGAGTATTCGGTATCGGGCATTTTGGCCGGGTCCGGACTATTGTTAACGGTGTCCCCTTCCCATACTACGGATGGCTTGAATAGCCTTTCCAGGAATATGTTGGGGGGGTCCGCGTCGCGTTTTGCGCCGATGCGGGCGAGGATATCCGCCGCTTGATTGTTTTCCCGAGCCACATGGTGAAATTCGAGTCCCTCGAACCGAGCTAACATTTTAGGAAGGCGTTTCGGTAGGCCGGCATTTTCGGATCCTTGGCGTCAAAGTCTCCATTTATTTGGGATATTGCAAGGTTTGAATCCCCACGCACCTCCAGGCGTTGAATGCCCATGGAGACTGCCATCCGAAGACCATGCAACAGAGCTTCGTATTCGGCTACGTTGTTGGAGTCTGTATACAATATTTGTAGTATGTACTGAACGGTATCTCCGGTTGGGGATGTCAGGATGACGCCAACCCCTAGACCAGCCAGCATTTTAGAACCGTCGAAGTGCATGATCCAATTGGAGTATGCGCCGTACTCTTTAGGGAGTTCGGCCTCCGTCCATTCGGCGACAAAGTCGGCCAATACTTGCGACTTAATGGCCCGTCGAGGTTTGTATGTTATGTCGAATGGGAGGAGTTCAATGGCCCATTTGGCAATCCGGCCCGTAGCGTCGTGGTTGTTTATAATATCATTAAGTGGCACTTCCAAGGCTACTGTAATCGAACACTCTTGAAAGTAGTGTCGCAGCTTCCAGGATGCCATGAATACCGCATAGGCTATCTTTTGATAATGTGGGTACCGTGACTTGCGTGGAGTGAGGACAGTGGATACATAGTATACCGGCTTTTGAAGAGGGAAATTTTGTCCGACAGCTTCTCGTTCGACGACGAGCACTGCACTTACAACTTGATGAGTTACCGCAATGTGCAACAACATTGCTTCGCCAATGTTTGCTGTGGCCAGGATTGGGTTGGTTGCCAAAATGGCCTTTATTTCCTCCAATCCGGCTGTGGCAGCGTCCGTCCACTCAAAGTGTTCGGTGCACCGAAGAAGGCGATAAAGCGGTAAAGCCTATTCTCCTAAGCGGGAGATAAAGCGGCTTAGAGCCGCCACGCATCCTGTTAACTTTTGGATTTGTTTGAGGTCTGTTGGGGTAGCCAACTGTGACAAAGCTCGGATTTTGGCCGGGTTAGCTTCAATACCTCTACTGGAGACAATGAAACCCAGGAGCTTTCCGGCTGGTACGCCGAAAACGCATTTTTCCGGATTGAGCTTAATGTCATATGTTCGGAGGTTGTCGAATGTGAGGTTTAAGTCGTCTATCAAAGAGTCGACGTGTTTGGTTTTGACGACCACATTGTCTACGTATGCCTCTACTGTTTTGCGATTTGTTTTTCCAGACATGTCTGATTCATGCGCTGATATGTTGGGCCGGCGTTTTTGAGCCCAAAAGGCATTGTGATGAAACAGAAGGGACCGTATGGTCTGATGAATGTCGTTGCAACTTGGTCGGACTCCGCCATCTTGATTTGGTGGTAACTGGAGTATGCATCGACGAAACACAATGACTCGTGTCCTGCGGTAGCATCAATAATTTGATCGATGCGGGGGAGGGGGAAGGGATCCTTTGGGCAAGCTTTATTGAGGTCCTTGAAATCGACACAAAGGCGCTAGAATTTATCCTTCTTTGGTACCATCACCAGGTTTGCTAGCCAGTTCGGGTGTTTTATCTGTCTGATGAATCCGGCCTCCAATAACTTGGCTAGTTCCTCTCCCATGGCATGTCTCTTAGGTTTGGAGAAACGCCGAAGAGCTTGCTTGACCGTCTTGAATCCCTTTAGGATATTGAGGCTATGCTCGGCCAGCCTGCGTGGGATTCCTGGCATGTCTGAGGGGTGTCAGGCGAATATGTCCCAATTCTCGCGCAGGAACTCTCGTACTGCGGTGTCCACGGGGGGGTTTAACTGTGCCCCGATGGAGGCTATTTTTGTAGGGTCCGTTGGGTGGACTTGGAATTTGACTATTTCATCCGCTGATTTAAAAGAGGTGGACTTGGATCTCTTATCGAGTATCACGTCGTCCCTGTCCACTGTGGAGCATAGCGTGGTTAATTCCTCGGCCGAGAGGGCTTCGGATAATGCCTCGAGGGCCAGTGCAGCTATTTTGTTTTCGGCGGAGTGCTGTGTCTGGATCACTAGTGAGAGTGATGATTCCGTTGGGCCCGGGCATTTTGAGCTTCATGTAACCATAATGGGGTACAGCTTGGAAGATCGTGAACGCCTCAAGTCCTAAAAGGGCGTGGTATCCACTGCCGAACTAGGCCACTTGAATTGTAATTTCTTCAGACCTATAATTCTCTGGCGTACCGAATACCACATCTAGTGTGATTTTCCCAGCGCATCGTGCCTCCTGACTGGGTATG
The DNA here is from genome assembly GCF_056163025.1 of Triticum urartu. Taxonomy (NCBI): domain Eukaryota; kingdom Viridiplantae; phylum Streptophyta; class Magnoliopsida; order Poales; family Poaceae; genus Triticum; species Triticum urartu. Next base: position 353,626,663 of record NC_141876.1, on the reverse strand, counting down.
ATTCCTCTGAAGGTTGTGTTAGTTTGCTCAATGCGGTTCCAGTCTATTTCCATTTTTTGAAGAGTTTCCTCGTAGATGAGGTTTAATCCGCTGCCGCCGTCCATGAGTAATTTGGTGAGTCGAAAGCCGTCCACAATTGGACTGAGGACCAGTGCGGCTGGTGCTTGGGCTGTTCGGATTTTAGGTTCATCACTGGCATTGAAGGTAATAGCCATGTCACTCCATGGATTTATTGCTGCTATGTGGCAGATTTCGGCCATGCTGCGAAGTGTTCGCTTGCGCCTATTATTTGACGCAAATGTCTCAGAGACTGTTAACACCGTATTGTTATCCACGGGATGGTACTCTGTGGCATTTGGGATAAGAAGATCCTCACCGCTTTTGGCCACCTGCCGGAGTATCCAACATGCTCTAAGGCTGAGCGTTGGTATTGTATCCGCTGTACTATGAATTTTGCAGGGTCCGTTAAGCCATCCCTCCAGTACGGTTGCATGCCCTGTAGAGGATTTTTGTTCTTTGCAACTAGGTCGGGCGTCTTATCATAGAGCACCCTTTTGCTTCGGACTGGGTGTATATTCAGAGCCGGATTATCCCAAAAGTTTGCTTCGGTTTTCCAGGCACTTTCCATCGCACAGTACTTTTGTACTATTGACGCCAAGTCAGCGAAGCGTGATATGTCACAGCAACTTAAGACGTTAAGGATTCCCTTGTCCGTGCAATTATTGTAGAAAAGTGAGACTGCGTCTTCCTCGCGACAGTCCTTAACCTTGTTCATCACAAGGAGGAATCTGGCCCAATAGCGACGTATTGTTTCATGGGGCTCTTGCCTGATGTGGGAAAGATCATTTATGTCTGGGTGGGTGGGTGGATTTGAGTCCGAATCCCTACCCGATCTAAGACCCAGGGGCTGAGGAGTTTCCAATCTTGGAAGTTCGGGTTCCGGAGTGTTACCCGATAAATTTGGCCCGCTGCCCGATTCTAGTTTCAAGGGTTGGGTGATGTCCTCCCGTAAGCGGGTATCTGGCTCGGAGAGCTCAGGAATCCAGACATAGTTAGTCCTCAAGATAGAGGAAGAGTTGCCGCATTGTTCCTCCACCACCGCAACGTGATGGGTGACTGGTGGAGAGTTAATCTCCCTTTGATCGGGTTTAAGCCCAATCCGGTCATAGTCCATAGCGACTCCCAAGGCGGCGACGCGATCCAAGAGCTCGTTTAAGGAAGCGAGCTCCATTGGATCCATCTGTTCGGCGAGTGCCGATTTGACATGGAGGCTGTTTTCGATGACCCAAGAAGTCATCGTCGGCTTCGCGGCCGAACAGGCGGTCATGATGAAACCGCCTAGCCGGAGAGTTTGGCCGACAGCCAAAGCTCCCCCAACAGTAGTACCGTCTTTAAAGACGAGACGAGACATCCTTCCTTCCGGCGACGGCACAGAGGAACTCTCAATGAAAGCACCAATGTCGGTGTAAAAACCGGCGGATCTCGGGTAGGGGGTCCCGAACTGTGCCTCTAAGGCGGATGGTAATAGGAGGCAGGGGACACGATGATTTACCCAGGTTCGGGCCCTCTTGATGGAGGTAAACCCCTACGTCCTGCTTGATTTATTCTTGATGATATGAGTATTACAAGAGTTGATCTACCACGAGATCGGAGAGGCTAAACCCTAGAAGCTAGACTATGGTATGATTGTCTGTTGTCCTACGGACTAAAACCCTCCGGTTTATATAGACACCGGAAAGGGCTAGGGTTACACAAGGTCGGTTACAAAGGAGGAGACATACATATCCGTATTGCCTAGCTTGCCTTCCACGCCAAGTAGAGTCCCGTCCGGACACGAGATGAAGTCTTCAACCTTGTATCTTCATAGTCCAACAGTCCAGCCAAAGGATATAATCCGGCTGTCCGGATACCCCCTAATCCAGGACTCCCTCAGTGTCCCTCAGGATAAAGTGGTTCCTGAGTCAGTTTACCTCCTCTAGTTGCAACTCTAACAGCAAATTCATGCATATTATGATACATTTCATCAAGCATGAGAAAAAGTAGATATGTTGGAGACGTATCAATACCCAAATTGCACAACTTTGTTGTGGCACATGCCTCAAAAACCGTAAAGTCACCACACAGAGCGAGGTTCATGAAGCGTAGTATATGCTAGTCCCCTTCCCCCTCTTCAACGTGTACTATATGCTCCTACCATAATACAAACCAAAAAGAATCCTCCTTGATGGTCAAATTAATGAACCTCTCCCGATGTAGGTGAAAGTGATGCATGCATGGACAATGACCTCGCAGGCCACAGATGAAAGCGTCACACGTGAGTGTCCTAGGATAACCACTGCTTGCATGCATGTGGCCGAAAGAGGTGTTGTGTGATGTTTGAATAGATGATGCACAACTTTGATGTGCACATCCCTTGGAAACCGAAAAGTCCCCACACTGAGTGAGGTGTGTTCCTGGAGGCGTACGTAGTATATATGCTGGTCCCCTCCCACGTCTTCGACTGGTACTATGTACTCCTACCATAACACAAACAAAAAATAATCAACCTTGCTGGTCAAATTAACCTCTCTGTCGATTGTAGGTCAAAGTGATGGACGACGACCTCATGGGCCCATAAAAAGCGTCACATGTGAGTGAATGTCATGTAGGACAACCACCGACTGCATGCGGCCCAAACATGTATGTATGAAAGGGTTGTGTAATGTTTTAAATACGAATTCATGACTTTGATGTGGCACCTGCCTCACAAAACGGTCAATCCTAGACGATGGCTCACGACTCATAGTGTACTGCCAGACCCTCCTCCCCCAGATGCGCGCACACACACACTGGACATCCATCACAACTACGACGCATGTTAAAAAATTTCCGTGGTGAACATATGTGACCAAAGGAGGGACATGCTAAATTTTGAAAAAAAAACAGAGATCATTAAGACGTTTTAGTACATTGATTGATTTGCTAGGGGTATAATGTGCAAAAATCAAATTTGAGCTACATGCACACATGATAGTGCACCAAAATGGATTGGAAAAACATATGTATGTCACTAGGTGCATGCTTAGTCCCCGTGCAAGAAATTTCAAACATTGAGAATCTGGATTTTTAAAATCTAGTTAATCCAAAACTTAGTTGAAATTCATGAAACTTATCGTGTTGTCATATGGACACCAATAGACAGTGGTATTATACTTTTTTGTCAAATTTGAGACAAGTTTTGATGTAATTTTTATCTTCTTACAAACGGGATATTATTAATAATTGGGAACCAATATCGCAAACGGATTATTTATTCGAATCGTGGGCATTTGATACGTCCATTTTGCATCATGTTTTCCTACTATTATTTATAATGTTTTTATGCATAATAATGCTTTATGGAGTATTTCTAATGAATTTTTTTTCTCATAATAGGCAAGGTTTACACAAAGAGGGGGAATGCCGGCAAATTCTGGGCATAAAAAAGCTACGTCAGTGCACCTATTCTGCACATATCCAAATGAGCTGAAAATTTACGGAGAATTATTTTGGAATATATGAATATACTGGAGCAAATAACTACCAGAGGAGGTCCACCTGGTGACCACAAGACACCAGGGCACTGTAGGCCCCCCAGGCGCGCCCTAGTGGGTTGTGGCTAACCCGGCCCACCTCCAGTGCCCATCTTTAGGTATATAGGTCATTTAGACCTAGATAAAATAATTGGAGGACTTTTGGGATGGAGCGCCGCCGTCTTGAGGCGGAACTTGGGCAGGAGCACTTTTGCCCTCTGGCGGAGCAATTCCGCCGGGGGAACTTCCCTCCCGGAGGAGGAAATCAAAGCCATCGTCATCACCGACTACCCTCTCATCTTTGGGAGGCCAATCTTCATCAACATCTTCAACATCACCATCTCCTCTCAAACCCTGGTTCATCTCTTGTGTTCAATCTTTGTACCAGAACCTCAGGTACCTGTGAGTGACTAGTAGTATTGATTACATCCTGTAGTTGGTTTATTTGGTGGAAGATTATATGTTTAGATCCATTATACTATTTAATACCCCTCTTATCTTGATCATGATTATCATTCTGAGTAGTTACTTTTATTCTTGAGGTCACGGGAGAAGTCATGTTGCAAGTAATCATGTGAACTTGATACGTGTTCGATATTTTGATGATATGTATGTTGTGATTCCCTTAGTGGTGTCCTATGAACGTCAACTACATGGCACTTCACCATCTTTGGGCCTAAGGGAATGCATTGTTGAGTAGTCATTAGATGATGGGTTGCTAGAGTGACAGAAGCTTAAACCCTAGTTTATGCGATACTACATAAGGGACCGATTTGGGTCCAAATGTTTAATGCTATGGTTAGATTTTATCTTAATACCTTTCTCTTAGTTGCAGATGCTTGCGAGGGGGTTAATCATATGTGGGAGGTTTGTTCAAGTAAGAATATCACCCAAGCATTAGTCCACCCACATATCAAATTATCAAAGTCGCGAACACGAATCAAACCAACATGATGAAAGTGACTAGATGAAATTCCCGTGTTCCCTCAAGAATTTCTTATCATAAGAGATTGTTTTGGCCTATCCTTTGCCACAAAAGGATTGGGCTACCTTGCTGCAGTTTATTTACCGTTACCATTACCTGACCGTTACAAATTATCTTGCTATTAAACTACCTATTACCGACTATTTCAGTGCTTGCATAAAATACCTTGCTGGAAACCACTTTTCATTTCCTTCTTCTCCTCGTTGGGTTCGACACTCTTACTTATTGAAAGGACTACAATTGATCCTCTATACTTGTGGGTCATCAAGACTCTTTTCTGCGTTGTTACCGGGGAGAGAAGCACACTTAGTAAGGAAAAATTATTACTATGTGCTAACATTTATTATCAGTTGTTATTATGGAAAGCAGCTAATCCTTATGCAGGAGATGGAATTGAACATCCTGATATACACTTGATCTATGTGGATGAAATTTGTGGATTATTCAAGCTTGCAGGTTTACCCGGAGATGAAACTAAGAAGAAGGTTTTCCCTTTATCTTTGAAGGGAATGGTATTGACATGGTATAGGCTATGCGATGATATTGGATCTTGGCACTAGAACCGATTGAAATTAGAATTTCACCAAAAAATTATCCTATGCATCTAGTTCATCGTGATAGTAATTACATATATATGTTTTGGCCTCACGAAGGATAAAGTATAGCTCTAGCTTGGGGGAGGCTTAGGTCAATGTTATATCCATGCCCCAATAATGAGCTCTCACGAGAAATTATTATTCAGAACTTTTATGCTCGGCTTTCTCGTGATGATCAATCCATGCTTGATACTTCTTGTACTGGTTCCATTATGAAAAAGTCTATTGAATTAAGGTGGAATATTTTAGAAAGAATTAAACGCAACTCTAAAGATTGGGAACTCAATGAACCTAAGAGTCGGTTATTAAGCTTGAGTTCAATTGTGTTAAATCTTTTATGAATATCGATGCTTTTCACAAGTTTAGCACTAAATATGGACTTGACTCTGAGATAGTGGCCTCGTTTTGTTAATCATTTGCTACCCATGTTGATATCCCTAAATATAAGTGGTTTAATATCATCCACCAATTAAAGAACCGGTTAAAGCTTAGATGAAACTATTATTTATAATGTTGATCCAGTTGTGCCTACCACTTATATTGAAAAACCACCTTTCCCTATTAGGATAAAGGACCATGCTAAGGTATCAACCGTGGTTCGCAAAAGTAATATTAAAGAACCTAACCATGTAAGCAAATCAAAGTAGAACCTAGTGTTGCTATGGTTAAAGATCTCCTGGTAGAAAATATTGATGGGCATGTTATTTATTTCTGTGATGAAGCTGCTAGAATTGCCAAACTCGATGAAAAAGATAAACATAGACCTGTTGTTGGCATGCCTATTGTCTCAGTTAAAATAGGATATCATCGTTATCATGGTTTATGTGACTTAGGTGCTAGCGTGAGTGCTATTCCTTTTACCTTATACCAAGAAATTATGAATGACATAGCACCTGCCAAAATAGAAGACATAGATGTTACTATTAAACTTGCAAATAGAGACACCATTACACCACTTGGGATTGTTAGAGATGTTGAAGTCTCGTGTGGGAAAATAAAATACCCTACTGATTTTCTAGTTTTTGGTTCCCCACAAGATATCTTTGGTAGACCTTTCTTGAACACTGTCAATGGTACTATAGATTGTGATAAACAAACTGTCAGTGTTAGTTTTGGTGATGAGTCTCATGAGATTAATTTCTCTAAGTTTAATAGACAACCTCATTATAAAGAATTGCCTAGTAAGGATGATATAATTGGTCTTGCTTCTATTGTTATGCCTCCTACCGATCACTAGAAGAATATTTGCTAGACCATGAAAATGATATGCACATGCATGAAAGAAATGAAATAGATAAAATATTCTTTGAACAACAACCTCTTCTTAAAAACAATTTGCCTATTGAAACTCTAGGTGGTCCTCCTCCACCTAAAGTTGATCATGTGTTTGAATTAAAGCAATTGCCTAACACTTTGAAATGTGCTTATCTTGATGAGTACAAGATATATCCTGTTATTATTAGTGCTAACTTTTCAGAACATGAAGAAGAAAGATTATTAAAAATTATGAAGAAGCACCGTGCTGCTATTGGATATACTCTTGATGATTTTAAGGGCATTAGTCCCACTCTATGTCATCACAAGATTAATATGGAACCTGATGCTAAACCCGTTGTTGATCACCAATGAAGTTTGAATCCTAAGCTGAAGGAAGTGGTAAGAACAGAAATACTAAAAACTTCTGGAAGTAGGTATAATCTATCCCATAGATGAAAGTAGATGGGTAAGTCCTGTTCATTGTGTCCCTAAGAAGGGAGGTATTACCATTGTTCCTAATAATAAAAATGAACTTATTCCACAAAGAATTGTTACTGGCTGTAAAATGGTAATTGATTTCAGAAAATTAAATAAAGCCACTAGAAAAGATCATTACCCTCTGCCTTTTATTGATGAAACACTAGAAAGATTGTCTAAGCACACACACTTTTGTTTTCTTGATGGATATTCTATTTTTTCTTAAATACCTGTTTCACAACCTGATCAAGAAAAAACCACATTTACTTGTCCCTTTGGAACTTATGCTTATAGACATATGCCTTTTGGTTTATGCAATGCACCTGCTACCTTTCAATGATGTATGACTGCTATATTCTCTGATTTTTGTGAAAAGATTGTTGAGGTTTTCATGGAAGATTTTTCCATTTACGGAACCTATTTAGATGATTGCTTAAGCAACCTTGATCGAGTTTTGCAGAGATGTGAACAAATTAATCTTGTCTTCAATTGGGAGAAGTGCCACTTTATGGTTAATGAAGGTATTGTCTTGGGGCATAAAATTTTTGAACGAGGTATTGAGGTGGATAAAGCTAAAGTTGATGCAATTGAGAAAATTCCATGTCCTAAAGATATTAAAGGTATTCATAGTTTCCTTGGTCATGCTAGTTTCTATAAGAGGTTTATTAAAGACTCCTCTAAAATTTCAAGGCCTCTTACAAATCTTTTACAAAAGGATGTTCCATCTGTTTTTGATGATGATTGTGTAGAAGCCTTTGAATACCTTAAGAAAGCCTTAACTTTTGCACCTATATTTCAACCACCTGATTGGAGCTTGCCTTCTGAAATTATGTGTGTGATGCTAGTTATTATGTTGTTGGTGCTGTTCTAGGACAAAGAGTTGATAAGAAATTAAATGTTATCCATTATGCTAGAAAAACTCTAGACAGTGCTCGAAGATATAATGCTACTACTGAAAAAGAATTTTTTAGCAATTGTGTTTGCTTGTGATAAATTCAGAGCTTAAATTGTTGAATCCAAAGTGATTGTTCACACTGACCATGCTGCTATAAAATATCTCATGGAAAAGAAAGATGCTAAACCTAGACTCATTATGTGGGTTCTCTTGTTACAAGAATTTGATTTACATATCACTGATAGGAAAGAAGTTGTGAACCCCGTAGCAGATAACTTGTCTAGGTTATAAAATATACTTGATGACCCACCACCTATTGATGATAGCTTTCCTGATGAACAACTTGTTGCAATACATGTTTCTCATAATACTCCTTGGTATGCTAATTACGCTAATTATATTGTTGGTAAATTTATACCACCTAGTTTCACATACCAACAAAAGCAAAAAATCTTCTATGATTGAAGACATTACTTTTGGAATGACCCACATCTTTATAAAGAAGGATGTAGGATTGAAAGTATGTCTAGAGGGGGGGTGATTAGACTACTTGACCAAATAAAAATCTAGCCTTTTCCCAATTTTAGTCTTGGCAGATTTTAGCAACTTAGCACTAGTCAAGCAATCAACCTACACATGCAAGTCTAAGAGTATAGCAGCGGAATGTAAAACATTGCACATGAAGGTAAAGGGAGGAGTTTGGAGGGAGAAAACGCAATGTTGACAAGAAGATTTTTGGCATGGTTCCGATAGGTGGTGCTATCGTACATCCACGTTGGTGGAGACTTCAACCCACAAAGGGTAACGGTTGCGCGAGTCCACCGAGGGCTCCACCCAGGAAGGGTCCATGAAGAAGCAACCTTGTCTATCCCACCATGGCCATCGCCCACGAAGGACTTGCCTCACTAGGGTAGATCTTCACGAAGTAGGCGATCTCCTTGCCCGTACAAACTCCTTGGTTCAACTCCAAAATCTTGTTGGAGGCTCCCAAGTGACACCTAACCAATCTAGGAGACACCACTCTCCAAAAGGTAATAGACGGTGTGTTCATGATGAACTCCTTGCTCTTGTGCTTCAAATGATAGTTTCCCAACACTTAACTCTCTCTCACTAATTTGGATTTGGTCGAAAGATGATTTGAGAGGAAAGCAACTTGGAGAAGTCTACAGATCAAGATTCATATGGTTGGAATGGAATATCTTGGTCTCAGCACATGAGTAGGTGGTTCTCTCTCAGAAAATGAATGTTGGAAGTGTAGGCATGTTCTAGTGGCTCTCTCCACGAATCAAGAGTGGGTGGAGGGGTATATATAGCCTTCACACAAAATCTAACTGTTACACACAAATCACCAGACTCGGTGGGACCGAATAATGAAACTCGGTCAGGACGATTTAGTTCAAAATGTGAACATTAGGATTTTCGATGGGACCGACATGTCAACTTGGTGTGACCGATTTCATTAGGGTTAGGGCATAACGTAATATCGGTGAGACCGATTACACAAACTCGGTGGGACCGATTTTGGTAATAAGCTAACCAGAGAGTTGGTCAGGCAAAGTCGGTGGGACCGATTCGCTCATCTCGGTGAGACGTACACGTTAAGAAGGGGAAACAGAGAGTTTGCATTGCGAACTTGATGGGACCGATCGCTCATCTTGGTTGGACCGAAACGCTCCGAAGGGAAACAGAGAGTTTGCAATCCCATCTCGGTGAGACCGAGATACCTATACGTAAGACTGAAGTGTCTAGGGTTTGTGGTAGTGGCTATATCAAATGAATTCGGTGGCGCCGGATAGAAAATTTCGGTGGGTCCGAGTTTGACTTTTGGTTTGGGACATATGTGGATGTGAGAAAGTGGTTGAGGGTTTTTGGAGCATATCACTAAGCATTTTGAGCAAGTAAGCCATTAAGCAACACCTCACCCCCTTTTAATAGTATTGGCTTTTCCTATGGACTCAATGTGATCTTGGATCACTAAAAGTAAAATGTAGAGTCTTGAGCTTTAGAGCTTGAGCCAATCTTTTGTCCTTAGCATTTTGAGGGGTCCACATTTCTAATCCATGCCACGCCAAACATTGAGCTTTCCTGAAATATTTATGTTGAAATAGCATTAGCTCAATGAGCTATACGTTGTTAATAATTTCCAAAACCACCCAGGGATAGTTGCACTTTCAATCTCCCTTTTTGGTAACTGATGACAACATATAGATCAAAGCTTCGACAAATGATCATCAGATTGAAATACATCATTGCTTTGAGAAGTATGTGATAAGCAAGAGCTCCCCCTAAATTTGTGCATTATTTAAAATTAGCTTTTGAATGCAAATTCACAACCGATTAGGATCATGGGTTACTCTTCCATGTCACATACATCTTGGTGGAGCGCTCAAAATGATAGAAATTAAAAGCATGCACTCATCACCAAGAAAAGTGAATGATCATATATGGGATATAAGAGATAATATCATCTAGACAAGCATTAAAGTAGCATATGATCAAACACATGATCAAAAAAGTATCTCACACAAACATAAAGTATCAACCAAGCGCACAATAAAGTTCAACCAAAAGCAAGAGAGACAAACAAGGAAAACACTCTCTCTCGAAGCCTATGATCTATACATTTCTCCCCCTTTGGCAACGAGTTACCAAAAAGATTGAAAATGCATAGTGCTATGTGTTGGGGATATTACTACCAGTATGACCCGCCCAGGAGGGGTCGGGTCAGCCCTAATGGCGGGTTACATAGAAAGCCCAATAAACATTCAAGATGATAGTTTACTAAACGTATAGAAGGCCCAAAGGCCTGGGGCCGGCTTAAGGCCTGATATTGTAAACTGCCGTATGTAAGGAAAGACTTGTAAAGAAAGGCATGTAAAGGAAGTCATCGAGCCGGACACGATTATGAGCCAGCCGGGACTCTGTAGACCACCAGGCGTCAACCTGTGTATATAAGGGGATGACCCAGTGGCGGTTTAGGGCAAGAAACAACGGATCGATAACCAAGCCGGCGAGTTCAGCCTCTTGGAGATCGAAACCTCAGCAATACCGATCCAAACTAGACTTAGGCTTTTACCTTCATCGTAAGGGGCCGAACTAGTATAAAAACTCTATCGTGTCCCTTGTCCCGATTAACCCCTTTAAGCTTCCTAGTGCGATGGCCCTACGACTAAGTCCTGGCTCTAGGACATCTGCCGTGTTAAATCCACGACAGTTGGTGCGCACCGTGGGGCCAGCGCACGGTGGATTTGAGTTCTTGAAGGGCAACTTCGAAGGGCTCAAGGGATACGCCATGGGCCGGATGACCAAGAGTTTTCGCGGCAAACTCTACATCGACGACGAAGGCTGGGGCCCCGAGGCCGGCTCGATCCAGTACGGGTACCGGGTCCCCTTCGGTTGAATTCACGTCTTCATCAGCCGGATCGGCGAGTCGGGGCCTGAGCCGGACGTCCACCCCAACCTCATCGAAACGGCTCAGCGCGCCGGGTCCGCCCGTGTTCAATCTGTCGTGAAACATGCCTTCGTAGGCTGCATCCATGGCGGTGAATACTCTGAAGGATCAATGGAAGGCGGGGAGACGGCCATCTGCTCTGATACTGCATCATCAACAGGTGAGACGGACTCATTGTACCAGCTGCAAGACGGCATGCTCGGGGGCTGTTCCGATGGCAACAGTATTCCGGACCCCCTTAAGCCACCGAATTGGGCCGGAGTCTTCATGGCGGGGATGCAGCCCGGGCAGAACTCCACCGCAGCGGCAGCAGCAGCTACCGGGTCGGCATCAGCCGGTTCAGGAGACCCCGCGCGCCCCCCGACTCAGGTTCTAATGGACCTCCTGGATAGGCTAATGACTCTATTAACCGCTGTGGTAGAACCGGCGGATAAAGCCCATCACGACGCAGAAGTGGCACGCATGCGGGAGGAGATGGTGCAAGCTAAGGAAAATCTAGCCGCGGAGGAAACCCGGATGGCAGCAGAACGAGCAGCTCTAGATGCTCAGGGTCAGCAGCTTCAAGCAGAACCTTTCAGGCTCTCAGTGGATCTTAATGCATCAAACGAGGTCATGAGGAGGAGGCATCCGAAAACTCAGTCGAGTCTGCCTCTAACGCTGGAACCGAGAAACCTGTTGCATACACCCAGGGCTGGGGGAGCAACACGCCGGAGGCAAACCGGGTCACGACACCTAGTGCACCAGTTCATCCACGCGCCATGGAACCACCTCGCATGAATAAAGCTCCTCCTCGTTATCTGTCAACACCTCCAGGTCACTTCTCCAACCCTATGGAAAATCTCATTGCAGCGTCGGCTCATTTGGCAGCTCTCCTAATGGAAGGTGACTCGCCAGCAGCAATTGAAACTCAGAGGGTAAGAGAACTACTTCAGATAGCTTTGGCCCAACAGGATGCATACTCTTACAGTCGAGACGAGATTCATTCAACTCCTCACCCAAACCGGAGCCCGAGTTACAATAGGCACATGGAGTCCGCAGAGATGTCAAGTAATGCTCAACGCCACAATCGGCCATACAGGCATGAGCCGGTGCGGGCTGGAGCCCTTAACTTGGCGGATCAGGAGAGGATTCGTCAAGAGGCGGAGCGAGCGGCTCAAATAGCGGCACAGCAGGCGGCCCAACAAACCTTTCCGGCTTATCCAGCAACCTCGGTTGAGGCAGGAGTGGCCACGAGAACCGGAGGTGTGCCTTGCCTGGTCCCAGCCATACGCAATGAGCGGTTGCCCAAGGATTTCAAGGGGCCTCGTAAGGTGCCTAATTACACGGCTGACCTACAGCCAAGGGCTTCGATTGAGGGTTATGAGATGGCTATGGAGCTGTTGGAGGTTAGCGATGCTGCAATGGCCAAGTATTTTACCATGATGTTGGATGGAACGGCTCGGACCTGGTTGAAGGGATTGCCACCCAATTCTATCGGCTCATGGGCAGAGTTGAAAGCACGGTTCATCCAGAACTTTAAGGACACGTGTAAGCAGCCAATGTCGATTGTGGACCTGACCAATTGCAAGCAAGAGGATGGTGAATCTACAACCCATTGGGTGCGCCGGGTCAAGGAGATAATACATTCATCTAATAAGATGGATGCCGGCTCAGCAGTTTTGATGTTGGAGAAAAATTGCCGTTTTGAATCTCTGAAGCAGAAGTTGGGGCGGCTTAAACGTGACTGTAATGACATGGGAACATTGATGGAAGCTCTTGTCAAGTATGCCGATTCTGATACCACCAAGGACCCGGTGTCTGACGAAGAAAAGGCAACGAAGGGAAAGAAGAACGGCAATGGCAAGGGTTACCAGCATAACCCGGCGAATCAGGGAGGTACTAAACGTAAGGCTGATGAGTTTGTTGCTAATACTAATGTGCAGGGTGGTAATCAGCGGCACAAGGGCAGATAACCCCCTCGATCAGGTGGGTCAGGCCCTACCCTTGAGCAGTTGTTCAATGAACCTTGTCCAAAACACAACACCCAGGAGAAACCAGCCACCCACTTGTGGAAGGATTGCATGATCATGAAGGCATTTAAAAATTGAAATGCATTTGATGGGGTTCACGGCCCAGGTGGCGGCTCAGGTGGAGGCGGCTTTCAGGGCCCGGGCGCCGGTTCAAGCGGAGGAGGTTTTCACGGTCAGGGTTATCCTGGTCACCAAGGAGGATATAATCAGCAACACGGCCAAGGGAATCAACAGCAGCAGTAATCCGGCTATCAGAGCAACCTGAAGCAGTTGAGTAGCGGACAGTACCATGTCTTTACTACCAGTTTATGTAAGAGGGTCGTCAATGCCGTTCAACCGGCAATTCCATGTTATCTACGTTGGTCAGAGCAGCCTAGTGTGTGGAGCAGAGAGGATCACCCGCCCCGGGATGATAATCCGGGTCACTTGGCTTTGGTAGTGGCACCTCAGGTTGGTGGGTACAAGTTTACTAAGGTGCTCATGGATGGAGGCAGCAACATCAACATTCTCTACTATGAGACGTTCCACCGGATGGGATTGACGGATAAAAATCTTAAACAATCCAACACTGTTTTTCACGGTGTGGTACCTGGTAAATCGGCATACCCAGTTGGTAAGATTGAGCTGGAAGTAGCCTTTGGGGATGAGTATGGCTCCAGGGCAGAAAAATTAACATTTGAAGTGGTTAAGATCAAAAGCCCATATCATGCTCTGTTTGGGCGGCCGGCTTATGCCAAGTTCATTGCTCGGCCGTGTTACGTATATTTGCAGCTCAAGATGCCGGGTCATAAGGGCACCATTACAGTACATGGGAGTCGGAAGATAGCTTTGGAATGTGAAGAAGGTGATGCTGCCTATGCTGAATCTGTTTGTGCAACAGAGGAGTTAAAATTCTACAAGGATCATGTTGACCCGGCGGACATGAGATCATTAAAGAAACCAACAACAAAGCATGAGCCAGAGTTGAAAAATCAAATTAGCTGATGACACTAAGATGGTTGACTTTGTACTTGGCGACTCATCCAAACAGTTCATCATCAGCGCAAACTTGGATCCGAAATAGGAAAGCGCACTCATCGAGTTCATCCATGAGAACCGGGACATCTTTGCATGGAAACCTTTAGACATGCCGGGTATCCCGAGGGAACTCGCTGAGCACACTCTTAATATCGATCCAAAGTTCAAACCTGTGAGACAGTTTCTCCGACGGTTCAATGAAGAAAGGCGCAAGGCCATTGGAGAATAGGTGGCCCGGCTCTTGGCAGCCGGGTTCATTGTGGAGGTCTTTCACCCCGAATGGTTAGCTAACCAGGTGCTGGTACTAAAAAATAATGGCACATGGCGTATGTGTGTGGATTACACAGATTTGAACAAGGCTTGTCCGGCTGATCCTTTTGCTCTCCCCCGTATTGATCAGATCATTGCTGCTACGGCGGGTTGCGCACGGTTGAGTTTCTTAGATGCTTATTCCGGTTATCCTCAGACTAAGATGGCAGTCAAGGATCAAGAGAAGACAGCTTTTATAACTCCTTTTGGAGCTTTCTACTATATGTCTACCCCTTTTGGGCTTAAGAGTGCCCAGGCGACTTACCAGCGGTGTGTGCAGAATTTTCTTCACGATCAAATTGGGCGCAATGTTCATGCTTATGTGGATGATATAGTGGTGAAATCCAGGGAAGAGGAAACCTTGGTCACAGACCTGAAAGAGACTTTTGATAATCACCGGGTTTACGAAATGATGCTTAACCCAGCCAAGTGTGTTTTTGGAGTGCCAGCCGGCAAGCTCTTGGGTTTTTTGGTGTCTAACCGAGGTATTGAAGCTAACCCAGAGAAAATTAAGGCAATTACATCTCTAGCCAAACCAACCTGCGTCAATGATGTTCAGCGACTGGCGGGTCATGTGGCTGCTTTGAGACGGTTCATAAGCCGGTTATGGGAAAAGGCTATGCCTCTGTATCAGTTAATGAAGAAAATGGATGTTTTTGTTTGGAGCGATGCTGCGAATGCTCCTTTTGAGGATCTGAAGGCACAACTGGCTGAGCCGCCGGTCCTGGCTGCTCCAATTGAGAAAGAGCAGCTATTGTTATACGTAGCTGCCAATTCACGGGCTGTTAGTGTGGATATTGTGGTAGAGCGCCAGGAGGCTAGCAAAGAGCATCCGGTTCAGCGGCCGGTTTATTATGTCAGTGAAGTGCTAATTGAGTCTAAGCAACGATATCCACATTGGCAGAAGCTTGTTTATGGGGTGTTCATGGCGAGCCGGAAGCTTAAGCATTACTTTCAGGGACATCCAATCACTATGGTTAGCTCTGCTCCATTGGGAGACATTATTCAAAACAGAGAAGCCACGAGGCGAGTCACCAAGTGGGCAATTGAGCTTGGGTCTCATGGGTTGAAGTACGTTCCACGTACTGCAATTAAGTCTCAGGCCCTGGTTGACTTCATCAATGACTGGATAGAGATGCAGATGCCAGAAGAAAAGCTGGACAATACATATTGGACTATTCATTTTCATGGATCCAGGCAATTGGAAGGCTCGGGCGCTGGAGTCGTGTTAACTTCCCCCCGAGGTGATAAATTTTGTTTTGTGTTATGGTTGATGTTTCCATGCACTAACAACGCAGCAGAGTATGAAGCCTTGCTCCATGGTCTTCGAGTGGCAAAGGAGATGAGCTTGAGCCGGGTCAGATGTCTTGGTGACTCAAATCTAGTAGCTCAACAGGTATATGGCAAGTGGGATTCCAACGACCCTCTCATGGCGGCTTATCACCGAGAGGTCGATGCTTTTGCAGGATATTTTAAAGGTTATTAGGTGGAACACATTGATCGTCGAAAGAACGAAGCAGCTGATGCTTTAAGCCGGCTGGGGTCTTAGCATAAGCCAGTGCCACCCAACACCTTTTTGGATGTTTTGCATAACCCCTCTGTCAAGATGCTCACAGAAGAATATTTAGCTGTTCCTGACCCAGAGGCGCAGTTGGTAGCGGCTCTTCATGTCATCCCAGATTGGACGGTGCCGTTCTTGGCTTACATGACCTGGGGAGAGTTGCCAGCGGATGAGACCCTAGCTCGACAGATAACCAGGCGGTCTAAATCCATGACGATTTTAGATGGAGAGTTATTTCATCGCAGTGTTTCCGGAGCTTTTCAACGGTGTGTTTCTGTCACATCCCTAGCTTCTGGCAATGCACAAGGCTAGCCTCATGAGTGTCATCATATTTAAGTTTCAAATGAACTTGAAATGGGGATTGTTTAAACCCTAGCATCAAAGGAATTCACTAGGTTCACCTAAAATAATTTTCAGTAAATCCAAATGGCTTTCAAAAATGTTCATCATTTATGGAAAATGCTGTAAACAGTAACCAGAGGTGATGCACATTTTTCCATGACCTATTTGTGCTCTAAACTAAATCATACTCTATTTGCATTTGGACATTTAAATGCTATAAAATATTTTAAATGTCCAAATAATCATCAACTTAAATGTTTATTGTTGGATATATTCCAAACAGTGGGCTTGAGCAAGTTTCATGATTTTTGAGTGTGCCTAAGTATTTTAAATAAAGTCCTGACACTACAGAAGAAATAGAAAAAAAAGAAAAGAATTAGAAAAAGAGAGAGAGAGAGAGAGAGAGAGAGAGAGAAAACCCACCTGAGGTTACCTGCGCAGCCCACCTGGTGGCCCACTTACCTAGCCCAGCCCACGCCGAGCCGCCACCGTCTCCCACCTCGCCCCAGAAGGATGCGAGGCGTGTGGCCACCGCGCACCGGCACGCGCGCGGCCACCTCCTCCCTCCCTGCCTTCCTGGCTCCACCTCGACGCATCCGGATGACGCCACGCGACCCCCAGAGCCGTCTGGCTCTCCCTCTCTCTCCCCCGAACGCTCTCCCCCTCCTCTGTTCTCCTCACCGAACGCGCCCATCGCCGTCGACGAGAACCACCGTGGCCACCGCGCTCCCCTCGCCCCTACTCTTGGCCCATGAGCTGCGCTACAACATGAAGCTCCTCCACGCCGAAGCACACGAGCCCGGAAGCACCATAATGTCACCATCAATCGTTCTTCTCCGAGCACGGCCGCCGGACTCCATCGACGGATTCGTCGCCGTCACGACTTCCTCGAGCCCGCCGAGCTTCCCGTCTGATGCACCGTGAGCTCCTCTCCTTTTTCCCCCTGTCCCCTTCCTCTAGCGCGTCCTCTATCACCGATTCCGCCATGGCCGAAGCTCGCCGTCCGCCATGGCCGCTGGACCTGCTGCTGCGGAGCCTTCCTCAAAGGCGCTGCTGTCTTCGTGCTCCTGGAACACCATAGTTGCTACTCCACTGCTCGCTTCGATCGCCCACTTGCTCCGACACCGCGCCCGTGCACCACCAAACTCCGGTCGCCGCCCAACTCACCGCAGCTGCCGCTACAGCTTGCACTAGCGCCGGCCACCACAACCACTGGATGCGCACGAGTCCCAGCTCGCCGTAGAACCCAATCGCGCCCTAAACTGTGCCATGTAGCGCGAATCCGACGCGTCTCCGCCGCTCCATTGGTCGCCGCCGGCCCGACTCCGGCGATGATGATGTGGCATCATCATTAGCCACTAATGAGGCAGTTATTTAGCGCATGTTTCACTGACAGCTCAGCCCCACCTTTTATTTAACCACAGATTTAACCCCTGGTTAAATTAAGCTAACCAGAGAAGGCCCACGCGTCGGTTTGACTATGGCCGAGTCAGTGTTGACCGGTCCCACGTGTCATCCACCCAAACCAGCCCCCAGACACTAACATGTAGGCCCCAGCCGTCAGGTTTGACCTGGGCTGACGCTGTTGACTAGCGGATGTCAGCATGACGCATTGTTGACGTAGTAATCATTTTCTTGGATTATTTCTAATTCTAAATGATTTGGAAATTCCAGAAAATGCCCAAAACTTCTAAAAATCATAGAAAATTATCTGTAACTCCAAACGAAATAATTTATATATGAAAAATTATCAGAAAAATTAAAGGAATCCATATCTACCATTTTCATGCATGTTTGAGCAAGTTAGCCTCACTGTTTAGGATGAAACATGATTAGGGCAAATTTCATAATAGGTTTGGAGTTGGAATTTGATGTAGTTTTGAATTTCACTTCAATTGAAATGACTTTCTGTTGCATTAGCCCAAATCACAGCATATTGCCATGTCATGATCATGCATCATATTGTTGCATCGCATTGATTGTGTTCCCTCTTGTTTGCCGGTGTTTGTTCCCCCTCGGTAGACGTATATTCCCGCGACGAGAACGATTACACCGATGAAGTGCGTTCCTCTTCAGAAGTGTCAGGCAAGCAAAACTCCTCTGTTCATTCTGATACAATCCCACTCTCTCGGTCCTGCTCTCTTTTATTGCATTAGGACAACAACCATTCAACTGTTACATGCTGCGGTAGTTGAACCCCTTTCCTCTGCATGACCTGTCATTGCCACAGTAAATAGATGAAACCCACTACCATGAGTAGGAGTTGTTTGATCCATGATGTGCCTCCTCATTCATGCTTGTTTGTCATGCCTGATATTGCCTAGAGTTGTGTCAGGTCTGTTTCATCGGGGATGAATTGGAATGTTGTGAACATGTCCTACTGTTGAGAGCTAAGTGTGTGAACACGATTTGGTAAAGGTAGCAGTGAGAGGCCATGTGGGAGTACATGGTGGGTTGTCTCATTGCAGCCGTCCTCAGGAACTGAGTCCTGTGTTTGTGATCCATGAACAGTTACTACCACACATTGGGCTCCGGGAGCTCAAAGCTCTCTCGACTTATTAATCAACCTGATCCCTGTCGAGGAGTTGCAACTAGTTTCTGGTGTTTGTAGGCAGTGTTAGTAGTCTACCAAGTGGCACCCGGTACAGGTGGGCTTGGGACAGACTAGGCACAGTGGCCCGGTGTACCAAGTGGCACCCGGATGGTGTGCTTGGGAACCTTGTACACATCGTTTGGGGCCGTGAGCGACACCCCGGCCGCATCTCCTTGCGGATGGAACCCGAATAGGCGATAAACCTGGACGAGAGACTTGTGTGATTAGTCAGGTCGTGGCCGACTCCCTCACCAGGCTTCCGCTTGAAGGTTGCTGAGATACACGACATGTACATGGTGGTAAGTGGCGAGAGCGTGTGTGAAGAAGTACACCCCTGCAGGGTTATCATTACCTATTCGAATAGCCGGATTCCTTGGATATGGAAACTTGGACCCCTTGCATAGTTCATAGACAAGTGAAAGTGGATACTCTAAAATGCGCAAGATAAGCGTGAGTGCTATGGATGGCGGTCTCGTAGGGAGACGGGAGCGGATCCATAGTGGTGTATTGATATGGTGAATATGCGGACTCGTGTGCGCCACCTCAAAAGAGTTACTTGCAGTCGTAGTTCAGGATAGCCACCGAGTCAAAGCTGGCTTGCTGCAGTTAAACTCCACCACCCTTTTCTTGATACTGATGCATACGTAGCTAGTTCTGATGTAAGTCTTGCTGGGTACATTTGTACTTACATTTGCTTAATTTATGTTTTTGCTGAGAGACTTCAGTCTCGCTAGTAGTTCCACGTGGACTTTGACGTTTAGCTTGTTACCTCAGCTACGATCTTGTACCCTTGGGAGGGTCTTGTAGATAGTCAGGCTTCTGAGCCTTCTACATTTATAGCTGTCTCTACTCAGACAAGTTAAGCTTCCGCATGTGCTTGTTGCTTGTATGCTCTCTATGTTGGGTCATGAGACCCATGTTTGTAATACTTGGCTCCTCGGAGCCTAATGAATAAATACTTTGAGTCGCAGAGTCTTGTTGTGATGCCATGTTGTATTGCACATATTGAGCATATCGTGTGTATGATTGAAATGCTTGGTATGTGTGGGGTCCGACAACCTAGTTGTTTATCCTTGGTAGCCTCTCTTATGGGGAAATGTAGTCTTGTGCTTCCATGAGCCATAGTAGTCCACTACAGCCCGGTTCACCGGAGTCCTGCTAGCCCAGCACTACTACTCCGGAACACTTGACTGGCCGGCATGTGATTCACTTCGTTCCTGTGTCTGTCCCTTCGGGGAAATGTCACGCGATGACATCCGGAGTCCTGCCTAGCCTTCTATAGCCCGGTTCACCGGAGTCCTGTTAGCCCAGTGCTACAGCCCGGATTCGCACACTGCCGACCGACATGCTCTATGTTGATTCATGTATGCCTGTCCCCGTAAGTTAGTGCCACTTTGGGTTCATGACTAGTCATGTCAGCCCGGGTTCTCTGTCATATGGATGCTAGCGACACTATCATATACATGAGCCAAAAGGCGCAAACGGTCCTTACCATGGTAAGGCGACACCCGTGGGAATACCATGCGTGAGGCCGCAAAGTGATATGAGGTGTTACCGGCTAGATCGATGTGATTTGAAATCGGGGTCCTGACAGCTTCTCCCGAAGAAGGTCAAGAAATCCTTCGTGAGATCCATGAAGGCGATTGTGGTCATCACGCCGGGTTAAAATCTTTAGTGGCCAAGGCGTTTCGTCACGGTTTTTACTGGTTGACGGCTCACGCTGATGCAGAAGATCTGGTCAGTAGATGTGACAAATGTTAGAAGTTTTCACGACGAGCGCATGTGCCGGCTCAACAACTCCGGATGATTCCAATTACTTGGCTGTTTGTGGTATGGGGGCTTGACATGGTGAGACCTTTCAAAAGGTCTAAGGATAAAAAACACATCTCCTGGTGGCAGTTAATAAGTTCACCAAGTGGGTTGAGGCAGAGCCTATAAGTAAGTGTGACGCGGCCACGGCGGTTCAATTCATGAAAAAGGTGATTTTCCGCTTTGGGTTTCCACACAGTATTATCACTTACAATGGCACTAATCTGTCCCAAGGGGCTATGGAGGAGTTCTGTCAACGCGAGCACATCTGGCTTGATGTTTCCTCTGTAGCTCATCCGCAATCCAATGGTCAAGCTGAGAGAGCCAATCGGGAAATTCTGAAAGGGCAAAATCCCTAGCTTATGGTTCCTTTACAGTGAACACCTGGTTGGTGGGTAGAGGAGTTACCCTTAGTGTTATGGAGTATCAATACTATGCCCAATAGGTCTACGGGTTACACACCTTTCTTCATGGTTTATGGAGCAGAAGCAGTGTTGCCTAGTGACATCCATCATGACTCCCCCCGTGTGGCGGCTTATGTTAAAGCTAACAATGAAAAAGCCAGGCAGGATGCGCTTGACTTGTTGGATGAAGAAAGAGACTTAGCAGCGGCGCGGTCAGCAATTTATCAATAGGACCTGCATCTTATCACCGCCGCCGGGTTAAGTCCAGGACTTTTCAGGAAGGTTACTTGGTGCTCCGGCTCATCCAGGATCTTTTAGATGCACACAAGTTATCCCCACCTTGGGAAGGACCCTTTGTGGTCAGGAAAAATTTAAACAATGGGTCATACTACCTCATTGACATTCGACAGCATGCAGACTCACGTAAGTCGGAAGAGGAGACCCGCCGGCCATGGAACATTGCTCAACTTCGGCCATATTACACCTAAGCCACCGGCTCTCAACATGTACATACGTTCACGTTGTATATACTATCATAAGTAATAAGGTAAGACCATCGGTCTCTTTTCTTTCCACAGACTATACATCTTTATTATTTCTTACTTACAAATGACTATTAAGGAGCTGATCATATTTGAATCAAGTTTAACCTTTTTGGTCCAGCTTATGATCGTATCCGAATCTAGCTGCAAATCTCAAGGTCACTTGGGGGCTTCAAGTTCAAACATAGGTCGTATTCGAACACAAAGAGAACATAGCTGTCGTAACCCTCTTGATCGGCTCAAGGCCAAACTCACTTGGGGGCTTCTTGATCATATCCGAATCATAGCTTAATCCCTTTTGAGTCCGATTTGGATCGTATTTGAATCAGGGTCATTAAAAACCTCTCAAGGTCATTTGGGGGCTTCCAATTCAAACATAGGTCGTATTCGAACCAAAGAGAACATAGCTATTGGTACCCTCTTGATCGGCGCAATGCCAAAGCCACTGGGGGCTATATGGTTGTATTCGAACCTTAGCTTAACCCCTTTGGTCCGGTTTACTGATCATATTCGAATCAGAAACCCCCAGCCTTTTGAATACAGAGTTTAAATTATGTTTATTATCTATTGCCTACCTTTTAGCTTTTGTTGGTTCAATATTACAAATAAGATAGCCTGGTTTTCTTCACCAGCTCAATTATTGGACAACACAGCCGCCCGTGTTATTCAAGCCGGTGGCTCAAGGATCCAAAGGTACGAGCTACTAAGATATGATGAGCATTGAGTATTCAAGAAGTATTAACTTTTCATACATATTGAATTATCAAGTTCACCACCCGGATTATTAAAACTGGCGATCTAAGGATCAACAAGGACAAGATATGGTTCTTACTTATACGCGCTTACCCGCTGCGTTACCTCAAGAGTTAGTATTAACCCTTATCCTTTCTTTATATTTGTCTCTACTTTTTATTGAGGTAAATATATTGGCTGTAAATTAGGTGTTTAAGCCCGTTTGTTTCTAAACTGCCTTGCCAGTCTTTTCCTTGTATCCACAGGAACAGAGTTCAAACATTGCAGAGACAAACATTAAACAATGCATACATTGACATCTGGAAGTACATTCACATAGAAGTATTTTATGCGCGATGGCATAAGCAAACATGTGGTGTTTTAGAAACTAAGTTATTACAAGGCTTTATAAGCCCATGAAGATGATCATCATCCCTCCCTCGCTAGTTCACCACCTTCTGTTTGCTGGAAGTTGTATTTTGACCAATCAAAGCCGTTCATGGCGACAAATTCGGCTTCGTCGTCAATCAGGCCGACTGGGTCAATTTCCGGGGCAAAGGAATCTTCTCTCACTGGTGGGATCAGATCTGCTACTTTGTCTGAAGGAGTGGCCATCTTCTTATTTTCAATATCAAAACCCGGCTGGTACTTGTCAACATTGGTGTCATCTCCAAGACTAGTCGCTTGAGGCTGGACTTCGCGTACGCACGCTATGAAATCATCCTGATCAAACGGAGACCTGTCCTCCTTCATAGTAGGATAACCTCTTGCTACGTCCGCCGGGTCTAGGTCTGGCACCCAAGCCTTGGAGCGGCTTAGGGCAGTCAAAGCTCCGGCTCGTGCTCAGGACATTGCTGAGCCGGTTGGGTCCTTGATTTGCAGGAGAGATAGCGGCCAGAGCCCATTGTGCACCAATGTACAATTGTTCGACCAAGGTGTATACTACCTTCAATTTAATCAACGGGTCTTGGCTCAGATTTTTACTTCGCGGACCTGCATATATTTTTAATAGAGTAAGTTGGCAGATTATACTCCAGTTTGGCAAAAATTATACGGAAGGTTAAATCAGGCAGCTTACCAAAGATAGCAGCGACCATCTAAGACACCCGGCCCTTTAAACCGTTTAGCTCTGTTGAAAATTCTTTCAGAGCTGTTTCGGCTGTCTCAGCTCATCGAGTCAGAAGTGTTTTCTCATTTTCCCAAGCCTTCTCCTTGGTAGCAAAGCTTGTCTTCAAATTTTCCGTTGCAGAAAGGCTCATTTGCAGTTTGGAAGTGGAAGATTTGATTTCGAACTCCTGACTTGCTAGCCGGGTCTTTGCGTCCGACAATTGAGAGTTTAATTCAGACAAGGCATTCTGTGAAACTTTAGATAAGTCAATACTTGGTTTCAACTTCAAATATCCAAATTCAAGATTCAACTCTCAAAGTACTTTATGAGTAAACCACTTGACACTTGGGGGCTAATGTATGCCAAATCAAATTTTTACGACTCTACAAACATATTTAAATTCCCAAGTCCCTTACAATGTTAAAGCACTTGGCACTTGGGGGCTAATGTACGCAGTTCAGCAAGATTATCAAGGTTAAACCGGAGTGTTAAGTACTTTGAAGACGGTTTTAAATTCTAAAGTACCGATTCATTAATGATCAAAATAAACCGGTCTTTGGGGACTATAGGTGAAGTTTTTTCTATCAATATCAGGCAAAGATTCAGAGATAAAAGTCTCGGCCTGTACTTTAAGTCTACAAGTTATTCTGTTTCTCTCATAATCTGAAGACTTGGGGGCTGAAGGAATATTAGTAAACCGGAAACAACGTAGGAAGAACTCTTTTAAACGCTCCTCAATTATGGTTGAGAGGACCCAATTGCATATGGTGGTTGTCTTTGATGGCATGACGTGCAAGGGACTGAAAAAGGAAAAACAACATGCCGGTTCAATTTACGGCAAAATTAATAGTTAAAGGTTAAAGTTGTAAAACAAGTAACGGCGGCTTAAACTAAGGGCTAATGACATATAAGGAAAAGAAAGCCGGAGTGGTAAGCCGCCATGACTACAGACATTCTCAGAAAGCAGATTCAGCTAAGTGTTGGCCTAAACAAGATTCACCAAGCTATCATTATTATTTTGGATCAAATGGCTGTCCCAAAAAGAAAATATTCTAGACCTAAAAGTCCAGTACAGATGAGTTTATCAGCTAACACAGCATCTATACAGGAAAAAGGGATCTACTGCTATCAAAAATGAATGCAAAACAGCTACCGCAGCAGTTCTACACTATCTGACGAGGGCATCGGAGGTGAAATCTATCAAGAGTCTATAACGGGCGGCGAAGAACACCGATGATCTCGAGAAGCCATAATGCAGATCCAAGGCAGAGAAAGAAAGTGACTTACAGATGCAGGGCTACTGTGGAGGTTCGACGCGTTTCTCTAGTCAAATCAGGTCGATGCAGCGGCCTAAGGTGGAGAAGACGAGGAGATCTGCGGTAGCGGCGGCAGAGCTCGAGCGGCAGCAAAACAGTGAGAGGAGGAAGACGACTAAAGGGGGAGAATGAAAAAGACCTAGGTCGTGCCTATTTATAAGGGAGTACGCGAACAGGCGGGCGCGAAAATCAAGGAGACCTGAATAATGATTATCCAACTAAACGGACGCCTCGATTCTCGGAAGGCATTAAAAAATAAAAGATCTATTGGAAGATGACATCATGAAAGTTGTTTGTGTTTTCAGAAGATGACGTCACGGTGGGTTACAGAAGTTTTCAGATAGATGATGGATTCCATCTAAGTATTGAAGATTGACAAAGAACAAAGTTCAAAGTCAACTTGTGGCCTAATGTTGGGGATATAACTACCAATATGACCCGCCCAGGAGGGGCCGGGTCAGCCCTAATGGCGGGTTACATAAGAATCCCAATAAACATTCAAGATGAGAGTTTACTAAACGTATAGAAGGCCCAAAGGCCTGGGGCCAGCTTAAGGCCTGATATTGTAAACTGCCATATGTAAGGAAAGACTTGTAAAGAAAGGCATGTAAAGGAAGTCACCGAGCCGGACACGATTATGAGCCGACCGAGACTCTATAGGCCACCAGGCATCAACCTGTGTATATAAGGGGACAACCCGGTGGTGGTTTAGGGAAAGAAACAACAGATCGATAACCAAGCTGGCGAGTTGAGCCTCTTAGAGATCGAAACCTCAGCAATACCAATCCGAACTAGACGTAGGCTTTTACCTTCATCGTAAGGGGCCGAACTAGTATAAAAACTCTCTCGTGTCCCTTGTCCCAATTAACCCCTTTAAGCTTCCTAGTGCGATGGCCCTACGACTAAGTCCTGGCTCTAGGACATCTGCCGTGTTAAATCCACGACACTATGCGTCTCTCAAGCTTGGTCTTCGAGGGTGGTGTAGAAAGAACTCCAAGGACGAAGGCATCTGTTGATGTAGTTGCAGTTGGTGGAGTGGGTGCTGGAGGTGGCACTGAAGCTGTAGCTGCTGGTGCTGACAATGTAGCTCTAGAATCTGGTACTGGCACAGCAGCAGACCTCTGACCTCGTGGCACTCGCTATAAGGCATCCGTAGTTGCCTTCCCTCTCCTCTCCTTAGCTTCCTCCTAGAGGTGCTCAACTGCAGTCTGTATCTCAGTTACCTTGAGGTAAAGATCATACAATTTTGTCTCAACAATCCTTTCCAAGCTCTCTTGATTCTGAGTCAGGGTGGCCAATCCCATCTCAATCCTCAAAGTATATTGGATCGATATGCTAGCTGATCTTGCTTGATCTTCAGGAACACCAGAGATGCTTCCTCTACACTTGGCATCCTTACAGCTTTCTCTTCCTTTGCTTTAGTTCTCCTCTCTTGTGCTTGTGCTGATGAAGGTTCATCCTCATTCATCACAACTGTCTTGTCTCCAAATTCGGGGTACAGAGGTAGACGCTCCTTGTCCAACAAGTAGGTGCATATGCCCATCTTGGAGTTGATGATCACCTGAATATGTGGAGCATACCCACAAGATCTTTTCTGATCTGCTGCTGTCCTCTTGATTGTGTCTACAATCAGACTCATGGCCTTGAATTTTTGAGGCACATCAAATATTTGCAGCAAGTTAATGGAATGTCCTCTAATCATCTTGTGATCTCCAGACTTGGGTAGCAAAGTATGCCTTAAGATGGTGTTGATAGTGGGTAGACCAAACAACATATAGTGCACAGATCCAAGCTTGTGTGTCTCCAAAGCTTTATTAGGGATCTCTTTGTACATGATTTCCATAGAGTTGTGGACTTTCTTCTTCTAGGCATACACATCCAGGTCATCCTCATGCTCTTCTGGACATTAATCAGCTTGGCCCACTCTTCAAAAGTTGTTTGGTACCTCATACCTTCAAACATCCATACTATCCTTACATCTGGATAGAAATGAGTACTTGAGTAAAATTGCATAAATAGCTCATCATTCCATTTGGTCAACTTTTGACCCACAAACTCATCAACTCCACAAGCTTTGAAGTTGTCTTGTACACCTGGGAAGTGGTCTTCATTTTCTTTGATGTATTCCCAATCAAACCATCTCATGTGACAGACACTTGGCTTCTTGTCATGCAGAATAGTCTCATAGAAGCCTTGTTGTTCTTTTGTGTGGAACCTATAGTCAACAGCGGTTCTCCTCCTCACAGCATAGGGGCCAGACTGTCTCCACAATCTCAGTCATGAATCCTTCCTGATATGCTTGTCCTCAGCCACAGGATGAGCATCATTATGGTCTGGAATCTTGGGTTTCAGTTTTCTTAGCACAAGGGCTTCATCATCCTATTCTTCAACTTCAGGCACTGGGCCTTGTTCTTTTCTTATGCAGGAATGTTTCTGGTGCTTCTCTTTGGCTTAGAGGGCTTCTGAGCTTGAGCTGTTGCTTTGGGAGCAGCTTTGTGCTTTGATGTGGCAGCCCCTGACTTGATAGCATCTCCCAAAAGCTTCTGAGACTTTGGAGCTGGTGCAGCATCTTCTTCCGCTTCCTCTTCTTCTGTTGGATCTTTAAATTCATCCTCATGCTCTTCTGGGCATTAATCAGCTTGGCCCACTCTTCAAAAGTTGATTGGTACCTCATACCTTCAGACATCCATACTATCCTTACATCTGGATAGAAGTGAGTACTTGAGTAAAATTGCATAACTAGCTCATCATTCCATTTGGTCAACTTTTGACCCACAAACTCATCAACTCCACAAGCTTTGAAGCTGTCTTGTACACATGGGAAGTGATCTTCATTTTCTTTGATGTATTCCCAATCAAACCATCTCATGTGACAGACACTTGGCTTCTTGTCATGCAGAATAGTCTCATAGAAGCCTTGTTGTTCTTTTGTGTGGAACCTATAGTCAACAGCGGTTCTCCTCCTCACAGCATAGGGGCCAGACTGTCTCCACAATCTCAGTCCTGAATCCTTCCTGATATGCATGTCCTCAGCCACAGGATGAGCATCATTATGGTCTGGAATCTTGGGTTTCAATTTTCATAGCACAAGGGCTTCATCATCCTCTTCTTCAACTTCAGGCACTGGGCCTTGTTCTTTACTTCTGCAGGAATGTTTTTGTTGCTTCTCTTGGGCTTAGAGGGCTTCTAAGCTTGAGCTGTTGCTTTGGGAGCAGTTTTGGGCTTTGATGTGGCAGCCCCTGACTTGGTAGCATCTCCCATAAGCTTCTGAGACTTTGGAGCTGGTGTAGCATCTTCATCCTCTTCCTCGTCTTCTCTTGGATCTTTAAATTCATCCCCACGCTCTTCTGGGCATTAATCAGCTTGGCCCACTCTTCAACAGTTGATTGGTACCTCATACCTTCAGACATCCATACTATCCTTACATCTGGATAGAAATGAGTACTTGAGTAAAATTGCATAACTAGCTCATCATTCCATTTGGTCAACTTTTGACCCACAAACTCATCAACTCCACAAGCTTTGAAGCTGTCTTGTACGCATGGGAAGTGATCTTCATTTTCTTTGATGTATTCCCAATCAAACCATCTCATGTGACAGACACTTGGCTTCTTGTCATGCAGAATAGTCTCATAGAAGCCTTGTTGTTCTTTTGTGTGGAACCTATAGTCAACAGCGGTTCTCCTCCTCACAACATAGGGGCCAGACTGTCTCCACAATCTCAGTCCTGAATCCTAACTGATATGCATGTCCTCAGCCACAGGATGAGCATCATTATGGTCTGGAATCTTGGGTTTCAGTTTTCTTAGCACAAGGTCTTCATCATCCTCTTCTTCAACTTCACGCACTGGGGCCTTGTTCTTTACTTCTGCAGGAATGTTTTTGTTGCTTCTCTTGGGCTTAGAGGGCTTCTGAGCTTGAGCTGTTGCTTTGGGAGCAGTTTTGGGCTTTGATGTGGCAACCCCTGACTTGGTAGCATCTCCCATAAGCTTCTGAGGCTTTGGAGCTGGTGTAGCATCTTCATCCTCTTCCTCTCTTCTGTTGGATCTTTAAATTCATCCTCACGCTCTTCTGGGCATTAATCAGCTTGGCCCACTCTTCAAAAGTTGATTGGTACCTCATATCTTCAGACATCCATACTATCCTTACATCTGGATAGAAATGAGTACTTGAGTAAAATTGCATAACTAGCTCATCATTCCATTTGGTCAACTTTTGACCCACAAACTCATCAACTCCACAAGCTTTGAAGCTGTCTTGTACGCATGGGAAGTGATCTTCATTTTCTTTGATGTATTCCCAATCAAACCATCTCATGTGACAGACACTTGGCTTCTTGTCATGCAGAATAGTCTCATAGAAGCCTTGTTGTTCTTTTGTGTGTAACCTATAGTCAACAGCTGTTCTCCTCCTCACAGCATAGGGGCCAGACTGTCTCCACAATCTCAGTCCTGAATCCTTCCTGATATGCATGTCCTCAGCCACAGGATGAGCATCATTATGGTCTGGAATCTTGGGTTTCAGTTTTCTTAGCACAAGGGCTTCATCATCCTCTTCTTCAACTTCAGGCACTGGGGCCTTGTTCTTTACTTTTGCAGGAATGTTTTTGTTGCTTCTCTTGGGCTTAGAGGGCTTCTGAGCTTGAGCTGTTGCTTTGGGAGCAGTTTTGGGCTTTGATGTGGCAGCCCCTGACTTGGTAGCATCTCCCATAAGCTTCTGAGACTTTGGAGCTGGTGTAGCATCTTCATCCTCTTCCTCGTCTTCTCTTGGATCTTTAAATTCATCCCCACGCTCTTCTGGGCATTAATCAGCTTGGCCCACTCTTCAACAGTTGATTGGTACCTCATACCTTCAGACATCCATACTATCCTTACATCTGGATAGAAATGAGTACTTGAGTAAAATTGCATAACTAGCTCATCATTCCATTTGGTCAACTTTTGACCCACAAACTCATCAACTCCACAAGCTTTGAAGCTGTCTTGTACGCATGGGAAGTGATCTTCATTTTCTTTGATGTATTCCCAATCAAACCATCTCATGTGACAGACACTTGGCTTCTTGTCATGCAGAATAGTCTCATAGAAGCCTTGTTGTTCTTTTGTGTGGAACCTATAGTCAACAGCGGTTCTCCTCCTCACAACATAGGGGCCAGACTGTCTCCACAATCTCAGTCCTGAATCCTAACTGATATGCATGTCCTCAGCCACAGGATGAGCATCATTATGGTCTGGAATCTTGGGTTTCAGTTTTCTTAGCACAAGGTCTTCATC
Organism: Triticum urartu; assembly: GCF_056163025.1. NCBI lineage: Eukaryota > Viridiplantae > Streptophyta > Magnoliopsida > Poales > Poaceae > Triticum > Triticum urartu. Next base: position 353,596,436 of record NC_141876.1, on the reverse strand, counting down.
ATCCTCTTCTTCAACTTCACGCACTGGGGCCTTGTTCTTTACTTCTACAGGAATGTTTTTGTTGCTTCTCTTGGGCTTAGAGGGCTTCTGAGCTTGAGCTGTTGCTTTGGGAGCAGTTTTGGGCTTTGATGTGGCAACCCCTGACTTGGTAGCATCTCCCATAAGCTTCTGAGGCTTTGGAGCTGGTGTAGCATCTTCATCCTCTTCCTCTCTTCTGTTGGATCTTTAAATTCATCCTCACGCTCTTCTGGGCATTAATCAGCTTGGCCCACTCTTCAAAAGTTGATTGGTACCTCATATCTTCAGACATCCATACTATCCTTACATCTGGATAGAAATGAGTACTTGAGTAAAATTGCATAACTAGCTCATCATTCCATTTGGTCAACTTTTGACCCACAAACTCATCAACTCCACAAGCTTTGAAGCTGTCTTGTACGCATGGGAAGTGATCTTCATTTTCTTTGATGTATTCCCAATCAAACCATCTCATGTGACAGACACTTGGCTTCTTGTCATGCAGAATAGTCTCATAGAAGCCTTGTTGTTCTTTTGTGTGGAACCTATAGTCAACAGCGGTTCTCCTCCTCACAACATAGGGGCCAGACTGTCTCCACAATCTCAGTCCTGAATCCTAACTGATATGCATGTCCTCAGCCACAGGATGAGCATCATTATGGTCTGGAATCTTGGGTTTCAGTTTTCTTAGCACAAGGTCTTCATCATCCTCTTCTTCAACTTCACGCACTGGGGCCTTGTTCTTTACTTCTACAGGAATGTTTTTGTTGCTTCTCTTGGGCTTAGAGGGCTTCTGAGCTTGAGCTGTTGCTTTGGGAGCAGTTTTGGGCTTTGATGTGGCAACCCCTGACTTGGTAGCATCTCCCATAAGCTTCTGAGGCTTTGGAGCTGGTGTAGCATCTTCATCCTCTTCCTCTCTTCTGTTGGATCTTTAAATTCATCCTCACGCTCTTCTGGGCATTAATCAGCTTGGCCCACTCTTCAAAAGTTGATTGGTACCTCATATCTTCAGACATCCATACTATCCTTACATCTGGATAGAAATGAGTACTTGAGTAAAATTGCATAACTAGCTCATCATTCCATTTGGTCAACTTTTGACCCACAAACTCATCAACTCCACAAGCTTTGAAGCTGTCTTGTACGCATGGGAAGTGATCTTCATTTTCTTTGATGTATTCCCAATCAAACCATCTCATGTGACAGACACTTGGCTTCTTGTCATGCAGAATAGTCTCATAGAAGCCTTGTTGTTCTTTTGTGTGTAACCTATAGTCAACAGCTGTTCTCCTCCTCACAGCATAGGGGCCAGACTGTCTCCACAATCTCAGTCCTGAATCCTTCCTGATATGCATGTCCTCAGCCACAGGATGAGCATCATTATGGTCTGGAATCTTGGGTTTCAGTTTTCTTAGCACAAGGGCTTCATCATCCTCTTCTTCAACTTCAGGCACTGGGGCCTTGTTCTTTACTTTTGCAGGAATGTTTTTGTTGCTTCTCTTGGGCTTAGAGGGCTTCTGAGCTTGAGCTGTTGCTTTGGGAGCAGTTTTGGGCTTTGATGTGGCAGCCCCTGACTTGGTAGCATCTCCCATAAGCTTCTGAGACTTTGGAGCTGGTGTAGCATCTTCATCCTCTTCCTCGTCTTCTCTTGGATCTTTAAATTCATCCCCATGCTCTTCTGGGCATTAATCAGCTTGGCCCACTCTTCAACAGTTGATTGGTACCTCATACCTTCAGACATCCATACTATCCTTACATCTGGATAGAAATGAGTACTTGAGTAAAATTGCATAACTAGCTCATCATTCCATTTGGTCAACTTTTGACCCACAAACTCATCAACTCCACAAGCTTTGAAGCTGTCTTGTACGCATGGGAAGTGATCTTCATTTTCTTTGATGTATTCCCAATCAAACCATCTCATGTGACAGACACTTGGCTTCTTGTCATGCAGAATAGTCTCATAGAAGCCTTGTTGTTCTTTTGTGTGGAACCTATAGTCAACAGCGGTTCTCCTCCTCACAACATAGGGGCCAGACTGTCTCCACAATCTCAGTCCTGAATCCTAACTGATATGCATGTCCTCAGCCACAGGATGAGCATCATTATGGTCTGGAATCTTGGGTTTCAGTTTTCTTAGCACAAGGGCTTCATCATCCTCTTCTTCAACTTCACGCACTGGGGCCTTGTTCTTTACTTCTGCAGGAATGTTTTTGTTGCTTCTCTTGGGCTTAGAGGGCTTCTGAGCTTGAGTTGTTGCTTTGGGAGCAGTTTTGGGCTTTGATGTGGCAGCCCCTGACTTGGTAGCATCTCCCATAAGCTTCTGAGGCTTTGGAGCTGGTGTAGCATCTTCATCCTCTTCCTCTCTTCTGTTGGATCTTTAAATTCATCCTCACGCTCTTCTGGGCATTAATCAGCTTGGCCCACTCTTCAAAAGTTGATTGGTACCTCATACCTTCAGACATCCATACTATCCTTACATCTGGATAGAAATGAGTACTTGAGTAAAATTGCATAACTAGCTCATCATTCCATTTGGTCAACTTTTGACCCACAAACTCATCAACTCCACAAGCTTTGAAGCTGTCTTGTACGCATGGGAAGTGATCTTCATTTTCTTTGATGTATTCCCAATCAAACCATCTCATGTGACAGACACTTGGCTTCTTGTCATGCAGAATAGTCTCATAGAAGCCTTGTTGTTCTTTTGTGTGTAACCTATAGTCAACAGCTGTTCTCCTCCTCACAGCATAGGGGCCAGACTGTCTCCACAATCTCAGTCCTGAATCCTTCCTGATATGCATGTCCTCAGCCACAGGATGAGCATCATTATGGTCTGGAATCTTGGGTTTCAGTTTTCTTAGCACAAGGGCTTCATCATCCTCTTCTTCAACTTCAGGCACTGGGGCCTTGTTCTTTACTTTTGCAGGAATGTTTTTGTTGCTTCTCTTGGGCTTAGAGGGCTTCTGAGCTTGAGCTGTTGCTTTGGGAGCAGTTTTGGGCTTTGATGTGGCAGCCCCTGACTTGATAGCATCTCCCATAAGCTTCTGAGACTTTGGAGCTGGTGTAGCATCTTCATCCTCTTCCTCGTCTTCTCTTGGATCTTTAAATTCATCCTCACGCTCTTCTGGGCATTAATCAGCTTGGCCCACTCTTCAACAGTTGATTGGTACCTCATACCTTCAGACATCCATACTATCCTTACATCTGGATAGAAATGAGTACTTGAGTAAAATTGCATAAATAGCTCATCATTCCATTTGGTCAACTTTTGACCCACAAACTCATCAACTCCACAAGCTTTGAAGCTATCTTGTACACATGGGAAGTGATCTTCATTTGCTTTGATGTATTCCCAATCAAACCATCTCATGTGACAGACACTTGGCTTCTTGTCATGCAGAATAGTCTCATAGAAGCCTGGTTGTTCTTTTGTGTGGATCCTATAGTCAACAGCGGTTCTCCTCCTCACAGCATAGGGGCCAGACTGTGTCCACAATCTCAGTCCTGAATCCTTCCTGATATGCATGTCCTCAGCCACAGGATGAGCATCATTATGGTCTGGAATCTTGGGTTTCAGTTTTCATAGCACAAGGGCTTCATCATCCTCTTCTTCAACTTCAGGCACTGGGGCCTTGTTCTTTACTTCTGCAGGAATGTTTTTGTTGCTTCTCTTGGGCTTAGAGGGCTTCTAAGCTTGAGCTGTTGCTTTGGGAGCAGTTTTGGGCTTTGATGTGGCAGCCCCTGACTTGGTAGCATCTCCCATAAGCTTCTGAGACTTTGGAGCTGGTGTAGCATCTTCATCCTCTTCCTCGTCTTCTCTTGGATCTTTAAATTCATCCTCACGCTCTTCTGGGCATTAATCAGCTTGGCCCACTCTTCAACAGTTGATTGGTACCTCATACCTTCAGACATCCATACTATCCTTACATCTGGATAGAAATGAGTACTTGAGTAAAATTGCATAACTAGCTCATCATTCCATTTGGTCAACTTTTGACCCACAAACTCATCAACTCCACAAGCTTTGAAGCTGTCTTGTACGCATGGGAAGTGATCTTCATTTTCTTTGATGTATTCCCAATCAAACCATCTCATGTGACAGACACTTGGCTTCTTGTCATGCAGAATAGTCTCATAGAAGCCTTGTTGTTCTTTTGTGTGTAACCTATAGTCAACAGCGGTTCTCCTCCTCACAGCATAGGGGCCAGACTGTCTCCACAATCTCAGTCCTGAATCCTTCCTGATATGCATGTCCTCAGCCACAGGATGAGCATCATTATGTTCTGGAATCTTGAGTTTCAGTTTTCTTAGCACAAGGGCTTCATCATCCTCTTCTTCAACTTCAGGCACTAGGGCCTTGTTCTTTACTTCTGCAGGAATGTTTTTGTTGCTTCTCTTGGGCTAAGAGGGCTTCTGAGCTTGAGCTGTTGCTTTGGGAGCAGTTTTGGGCTTTGATGTGGCAGCCCCTGACTTGATAGCATCTCCCATAAGCTTCTGAGACTTTGGAGCTGGCGTAGCTTCTTCATCCTCTTCCTCTTCTTCTGTTGGATCTTTAAATTCATCCTCACGCTCTTCTGGGCATTAATCAGCTTGGCCCACTCTTCAACAGTTGATTGGTACCTCATACCTTCAGACATCCATACTATCCTTACATCTGGATAGAAATGAGTACTTGAGTAAAATTGCATAAATAGCTCATCATTCCATTTGGTCAACTTTTGACCCACAAACTCATCAACTCCACAAGCTTTGAAGCTGTCTTGTACACATGGGAAGTGATCTTCATTTGCTTTGATGTATTCCCAATCAAACCATCTCATGTGACAGACACTTGGCTTCTTGTCATGCAGAATAGTCTCATAGAAGCCTGGTTGTTCTTTTGTGTGGAACCTATAGTCAACAGCGGTTCTCCTCCTCACAGCATAGGGGCCAGACTGTCTCCACAATCTCAGTCCTGAATCCTTCCTCATATGCATGTCCTCAGCCACAGGATGAGCATCATTATGGTCTGGAATCTTGGGTTTCAGTTTTCATAGCAGAAGGGCTTCATCATCCTCTTCTTCAACTTCAGGCACTGGGGCCTTGTTCTTTACTTCTACAGGAATGTTTTTGTTGCTTCTCTTGGGCTTAGAGGGCTTCTGAGCTTGAGCTGTTGCTTTGGGAGCAGTTTTGGGCTTTGATGTGGCAGCCCCTGACTTGGTAGCATCTCCCATAAGCTTCTGAGACTTTGGAGCTGGTGTAGCATCTTCATCCTCTTCCTCTTCTTCTGTTGGATCTTTAAATTCATCCTCACGCTCTTCTGGGCATTAATCAGCTTGGCCCACTCTTCAACAGTTGATTGGTACCTCATACCTTCAGACATCCATACTATCATTACATCTGGATAGAAATGAGTACTTGAGTAAAATTGCATAACTAGCTCATCATTCCATTTGGTCAACTTTTGACCCACAAACTCATCAACTCCACAAGCTTTGAAGCTGTCTTGTATGCATGGGAAGTGATCTTCATTTTCTTTGATGTATTCCCAATCAAACCATCTCATGTGACAGACACTTGGCTTCTTGTCATGCAGAATAGTCTCATAGAAGCCTTGTTGTTCTTTTGTGTGTAACCTATAGTCAACAGCGGTTCTCCTCCTCACAGCATAGGGGCCAGACTGTCTCCACAATCTCAGTCCTGAATCCTAACTGATATGCATGTCCTCAGCCACAGGATGAGCATCATTATGGTCTGGAATCTTGGGTTTCAGTTTTCTTAGCACAAGGTCTTCATCATCCTCTTCTTCAACTTCACGCACTTGGGCCTTGTTCTTTACTTCTGCAGGAATGTTTTTGTTGCTTCTCTTGGGCTTAGAGGGCTTCTGAGCTTGAGCTGTTGCTTTGGGAGCAGTTTTGGGCTTTGATGTGGCAGCCCCTGACTTGATAGCATCTCCCATAAGCTTTTGAGGCTTTGGAGCTGGTGTAGCATCTTCATCCTCTTCCTCTCTTCTGTTGGATCTTTAAATTCATCCTCACGCACTTCTGGGCATTAATCAGCTTGGCCCACTCTTCAAAAGTTGATTGGTACCTCATACCTTCAGACATCCATACTATCCTTACATCTGGATAGAAATGAGTACTTGAGTAAAATTGCATAAATAGCTCATCATTCCATTTGGTCAACTTTTGACCCACAAACTCGTCAACTCCACAAGCTTTGAAGCTGTCTTGTACACCTGGGAATTGGTCTTCATTTTCTTTGATGTATTCCCAATCAAACCATCTCATGTGACAGACACTTGGCTTCTTGTCATGCAGAATAGTCTCATAGAAGCCTTGTTGTTCTTTTGTGTGGAACCTATAGTCAACAGCGGTTCTCCTCCTCACAGCATAGGGGCCAGACTGTCTCCACAATCTCAGTCATGAATCCTTCCTGATATGCTTGTCCTCAGCCACAGGATGAGCATCATTATGGTCTGGAATCTTGGGTTTCAGTTTTCTTAGCACAAGGGCTTCATCATCCTATTCTTCAACTTCAGGCACTGGGGCCTTGTTCTTTTCTTCTGCAGGAATGTTTCTGGTGCTTCTATTTGCCTTAGAGGCCTTCTGAGCTTGAGCTGTTGCTTTGGGAGCAGCTTTGTGTTTTGATGTGGCAGCCCCTGACTTGATAGCTTCTCCCATAAGCTTCTGAGACTTTGGAGCTGGTGCAGCATCTTCTTCCGCTTCCTCTTCTTCTGTTGGATCTTTAAATTCATCCTCATGCTCTTCTAGGCATTAATCAGCTTGGCCCACTCTTCAACAGTTGATTGGTACCTCGTACCTTCAGCCATCCATACTATCCTTCCATCTGGATAGAAATGAGTACTGGAGTAAAATTGCATAACTAGCTCATCATCCCATTTGGTCAACTTTTGACCCACAAACTCATCAACTCCACAAGCTTTGAAGCTATCTTGTACACATGGGAAGTGATCTTCATTTTCTTTGATGTATTCCCAATCAAACCATCTTATGTGACAGACAATTGGCTTCTTGTCAAGCAGAATAGTCTCATAGAAGTCTTGTTGTTCTTTTGTGTGGAACCTATAGTCAACAGCGGTTCTCCTCCTCGCAGCATAGGGACCAGACTGTCTCCACAATCTCAGTCCTAAATCCTTCCTGATATGCATGTCCTCAGCCACAGGATGCGCATCATTATGTTCTGGAATCTTGGGTTTCAGTTTTCTTAGCACAAGGGCTTCAGTATCCTCTTCTTCAACTTCAGGCACTAGGGCCTTGTTCTTTTCTTCTACAGGAATGTTTCTGGTGCTTCTCTTTGGCTTAGAGGGATTCTGAGCTTGAGCTGTTGCTTTGGGAGCCATTTTGGGCTTTGATGTGGTAGCCCCTGACTTGATAGCATCTCCATAAGCTTCTGATACTTCGGAGCTGGTGCAGCATCTTCTTCCTCTTCCTCTTCTTCTGTTGGATCTTTAAACATGGAGGATCTCCCAAGGAATCTAGCAGTGGTCTTATTGACCCTCTCCTTCCTCTTCTTGCCATCTCCAGTCTCTTTGGGTTCAAGAGTGAACTCCATAGTTTCTTGTGGAGGCTATGGCCTTAGATATAGGAATCGTTTTTGCTGGTGCCTTCTTATGTAACACTGTCTTGGTTGTTGCAGCTGTGCCATACTCTTTCTTCAGCACTTTCTTCTTGGAGCTGACTTCCTCCTCAGTAGGCACATAGTCCTCATCTTCAAAATCTGAGGTTTTCTTCTTCCTTGACCTTGTGGCTGCTTTGGGCAAGTTACTGGGAGTGCTCCTGTTGCCATCATCTGAGGTACTTGAGGGACTAGTACCCTCACTCATTGCACTTGCTCTTCAGATCTGTTCTGACTGTCACTATGGTCAGACATCTTGGTAATTACATTGACAGCAAAACCTGTGAATAGATGTAGATGAGGTAGAGTGGATGTGCATCACAAAGTGCAGAGTTTTGCAAAACAGATGAGTCATAAACTTAGTTTTAGTTTTCCGTAGAAAGCATTTTGGAGCTACCGATTTGTTAAACTCGGTGATACCGAAGCAATTTTTCTAACCTAAACTAGTGAACTCGGTCAGACCGAGTCACAGTTTGATGGCACCGAGACTACTAGGGTTTCACAGAGAATTAAACTCGGTCACACCGATTTGCAATTTTCGGTCACACTGAAAACGCATGTGCAATGGCCTAAGACAAATCGGTGATACCGATTTCTACAACTCGGTCGGTCCGAGATGAGTTCGGGGGAAACCTAACCCTAAATTTTCGAATCAAAGCTAACCTAAACGATGTTTTCTGTGGATAGATTGTTCTCATACATGGTAAAGATCATGGCAAAGCAATGTGCTATGGATCGGAGTTAGGGAATAGTACAAAGAGTCAAACCCATACCCTAGTTCGATGGGAGTTCGCTATGGCAACAACGACAAAGCAGAATTCTGTTGACGGCAACAGAAACCAGCGGCGGGAGGTCGCTGGTGGCGAGGAGACGATCCAGAGACCCGAGGAGGTAGAGAAGGACACACACGCGGGTTGGAGTTTGAAGAAATTTCCAAAATCTCACCCGTGGGTTCATATATCCCGACCCTGTCGGTGTGACCGAGTGGAACTACTCGGTGGCATCGAGATGCGCAATCGCAAGTAGTTACGGCAACTTGGTTTGACCGAAAAGTTCAAATCGGTTGCACCGAGATGGAAAACCTAGATCAACTTAGTGAACTCGGTGTGACCGAAGTGGATGACTTGGTCATACCGAAATGCACAAAGAGGTTTTGGAAGTTTAAGTCTATGACGAATCAGGGACTCCGAGTGCTCCTCACACAGAGTGGTTCGAATGTGACTTGATCAAACTTTGTGATGTAGCATGAATACAGTTTGAGGCGAGAAAATCATAGATAGCTAGAGGAGGTTCTTAGGCATTCTTGTCCATCCACTTGGCAAAAGAGAAAACGCCAAACAATCAAAGCAATAAATGGATGTCCTCGAATGAGTAAAATATGCAACGAACATGCTCACACAATAAAATGGCAAATGAAATATGTGGCAAAGCATTCACAAACACTCTAGCATCTATCAAGCAATTGTCGATGACTAGGTCATCTATATATGAGTATATTGACTGAGGAGTCAAATAAGAACATTTGATCGTAGGTCATACCCATCATTTTAAGCACAAGTGGGGTTGCCACTTTTTCATAAAGCATTGTTGTGCTCACACCTTTAGAGTTGCTTTAGCTCAATTGATTAGAGTAAAGCTCCCCCTAGATGTGATATCCCCCCTAATAGGGATGAACTAACCTTGGTTTTTGTCGATGATGATCTCATGTAGGTGTTGATGATGTAGATGCTCAATGTTGATGTAGATCATTCAGAGCAATCCATTGGGGAGTTTCACTTTCAATACCTACACGGGTTAGTCCCACAAGGAAAAAAACAAGGATATCCATAGACATAGAGTGATGTTCACATAAGATGATGTACATGAAAGCATTAGGTTACCTTGTCCCTTGTCTTACCAACAAGATGGTTTGTGACTCCTATAACTAGTGCAAGATGTGGAAGTTGTTTGCACATGTCATTGCCAAAAGATATGAGTGAAGTATGTTGGCGGAGTCACTCTCAAGAACTATCTAGTTCTTCTTCTTCGGGATCCACATCATCTTGATGGGAATCCTTAGAGTTGTAGTCATACTTGAGGTAGTAGAACTTCATGTAGTCTTGGGAACCCACTTGACCAAGGCCTTGGGAGCTTCTTCAAATGCATCAATCCCCTCTTGAAGCTTGTCCTTGCCTTTTGGCTCGTGGTCTTGTGGTGTTACATCATCTTGAGCTTGTGTCCCTTGTAAAGAAGTAGGATCATACTTCTCTTGTTGAGGAACAAACTTCGTCTTGGGATATTGATTTTGTTCTCACTCAACTCCATTGGCATTAAACTTCCGTTCAAAACCAATTCTTTCATTCTTCCGTTGTCTTCCTTTATTGCGTACAATTTCCTCAAATTGCTTACTCTCGGCAAGTCTCTTGTAAAAACCTTTCTCTATAATTCCCTTCAATAAGCTATTTTCTTGCTCAAGTGTAACTTGGCTAAGAGAATCATTAGTGGAATCAAGAGAACTACTAGAAGCAACAACATTATATTTAACATGATTATTGTTAGTACTAGATTTAACTTGTGGCATGTAAGTAGACAAGAGTAAACACTTGGCAATGTAATAAGAACTTTTCTTGCAAAGATCATCATTGATTGCCTTTAAGAACCCATGCTCTTGCTCAAGGTTGAGCTTTTCAAAGCGTAAATTCTCATGAGTCTTTAAAAGTTCTCGATGATCTTCCAAGGTAGTTTCATGAGCTAACTTAAGAGTGTTTAGTTCTCTAGTTAGACGCTCAATCTCCTTCTTATCATCGTCATTCGTTTTATCTTGATTAGCATGATTAATATCATAGTTTTCATAACTAGAGTTGTCAACAAGTAAATTATCATCTCCTAGCAAATCATCTTCATCACCATTGAAATCAACATACTCGGGGTGTGATACCTTTGGGCCTTTAGCCATGAAGCATCTTCCATTTCCTTCATTTGGTGAGTAAAATATGTCGTAGGAGTTGGTGGACACAAGTGCTAGACCAACAACACCTTCATCTTGAGTATATTCGGAGTCGGAGTGATAACTTCTCTCGGAGTGATTGTCGGAGTCGGAGGCGGATACCCACTCACCAACATGAGCTTGATGTCTTCATTTTGTGTAGCTCCTCGATGACTTGTCCTTTCTTTCTGAATCCTTACTTCTCCGTGATGTTCTTCATTCATAACGATCATCTCTACTCCTTATCTCTCTTGGTGGTGATTCTTCTCTTCTACTTCTCCTTTTGCGTGAATCTTCTCTTCTTTTGTAGGGAGCCGTACACTCATTGAAGTAGTGTCCGGTTCTTCCACGATTGTAGCAATTATGTTCACGACTTGAAGATCTTTTGTCATTGTAGGAGCTTGACTTGGAACTTCACCATTAGGCTCAATTCTCCATTGAAGGCTTGTTTCTCACTTGATGATGTGGTAGCATCACATGATGCTTTGTAAGCACCACTTGACTTGTTGCGAAGCTCTTCCTTATCCTTGAGTGACATCTCATGAGCAACAATTCTTCCAATGGCTTCAGTTGGCTTGAGATCTTTGTAATTGGGCATCATTTGAATCAATGTACACACGGTATCATATATTCCATCCAAGGCTCTTAGGATATTCTTGATGATGAATCTAACAGTCATCTGATCACTTCCTAAGCCGGCAATCTCATTTGTGATGAGAGCAAGCCTAGAGTACATTTCAGCGACACCTTCACCATCCTTCATTTTGAACATGTCAAGTTGACATTGAAGCACATCCAATTTGGATTCCTTGACGGAGTCGGTACCTTCATGCATATCAATCAAAGTATCCCAAATTTCCTTTGCATTCTCAAGACGGCTGATTTTGTTGAATTCTTCAGGGCACAATCCGTTGAAGAGGATATCGCAAGCTTGAGCATTGTATTGCAGCATCTTCAACTCTTCCGCGGTAGCTTCATGATTTGGTTCTCTCCCATCAAAGAATTCACCTTGCAAGACAATACACACAATAGCCCAAACAGCGGGGTTATGTGTAAGAATATGCATTTTCGTCTTATGCTTCCAACTAGCAAAATTAGTACCATCAAAGTAAGGACCTCTACGATGGTAATTTCCCTCACTAGACACCATACTCTCCTAGGTTCTGAAACCAAGGCTGTGATCACCAAAAGCTATGGAAATCAAGGTAAATGGAGACCAAAGCTCTGATACCACTTGTAGGATCAAATTATGTCTAGAGGGGGGTGATTAGACTACTTGACCAAATAAAAATCTAGCCTTTTTCCCAATTTTAAGTCTTGGCAGATTTTAGCAACTTAGTACTAGTCAAGCAATCAACCTAGACATGAAAGTCGAATAGTATAGCAGCGTAATGCAAACATTACACATGAAGGTAAAGGGAGGAGTTCGGAGGGAGCAAACGCAATGTAGACAAAGAGATTTTTGGCGTGGTTCCGATAGGTGGTGCTATCGTACATCCACGTTGGTGGACACTTCAACCCATGAAGGGTAACAGTTGCGCAAGTACACGGAGGGCTCCACCTAGGAAGGGTCCACGAAGAAGCTGTCGGAGTTCTGGGAACAGGGGTCCCCAGACTTGCCTGCCTGCGGCCCACGGCGTGGATGAGCTGGCAGGCCTATACGACCCATCTTCATCGACGAGGTATTCAAGACCCTCGCGAGGCGAACGGTGCAAGACCTCCTTAGAAGTGGCCTCGCCACGCAAGCTCATGATGGGCGGAGAGATCAAGGCAAGGAAAACCTCGTGGGGTCCTCGTGACATGAGCCATGACGACCGAGACCAGGCGGGCACCAGGCTGGCGCCATCGCGCGTAGTGTCCTTGCTTCCTCTTTGGTGCCAAGGGGGCAAGCGCAGGCGCGGAGTACCGGGGCATCAAGGAAAGGTTTCCATCTTGGTGCAACGATACCAAGACCAGCAAGACGGCAAGACGGAGGTCACCATGGAGCCCAAGGCGGCGTCACCACCAGAGCCTTTTGCAGGCGAAGACTACATTTGTCAGGATAACCTGTACTAGTTGTCCCCTTTCAAATTGGCTGTTGTTGGCTCCCTTCCCGCTCAATATTTGGGGAGAGGACCAGGGCCTATCTAAGTAGAACTAGCCACCACAGTAGAAGGGGACTGTGACGAGGACGGATCATCAAGATCATCCCCAACCACACAAGTTCGCCAAGGATAAGAACACCTCAACCTCAGGAGGCTGTTCTTCCCCTTGTACTGTTCATCATCAGCCCAAGAGGCAATCCACCACCACCACACTTGAGTAGGGTATTACACCACAACGGTGGCCCGAACAAGTATAAATCTTGTCTCTTTGTCTTGTGAGTTCGTCGAGTTCATACGCAAGATCTTAGCGAGCTAGGACGTGGATCGATAGGGAGAAAACCTTTGCACGCACCCCAGTGTTTGAACCTCGAGGGTTTTGCCGGAACCCGTGATCCGACATTTGGTGCGCCAGGTAGGGGGTGTGCTGTAGCTTCTCTTCCATAGACCTGCGCTCCGTCGCCACCGCGCTTCGCCCACATGGCAGGTGCCCTGCCACTGACTCCGACAGCCAGCGTCGATGACGGGGCCAGGGGGCTCCGAGCCCTAGCCCCCGCCCTATGGCGGGTGCGGTTGCCACCCAAGTTCAAGCCGGAAATGCCGCTGCGCTACGATGGCGCGGCGGACCCGTCCGCTTTCCTGCTGGCATACGAGGAGGCCGTCATCGAGGCCGGGGTGATGACAAGGTCATGGCCAACTGTCTTCCCATGGCCCTCGCCGGCGAGCCGCACGCCTGGCTGCTCAACCTTCCTGGATCCACGGTGGCTTCTTGGGAGGAGATGCGCGACCTCTTCACTGTGCGCTACGCGCCACCGGTGCACCACGCGGTCGCGGCCCTGCTAGACCGCTCACAGGCGCCACCGTCAGATCGCCACATCAAGCCATTCCTCCGCCAGATTGGTGCCGCTTATAAGCGCTCGGGGGCTCCGCCGGGCTGGGCTGCGCCTAAGGCCGACCTCACCTTCAACTCAGAAAACTACCCCGTCACCACCACCGCCTCGAGCAAGCTTCTGATGCTCTGCACGCCCAGCATCTGCAACATGGCCGTCACCAAGACCCTCATCGACGGTGGCGCTGGCCTCAACTTGCTCTCCATGGAAGCCTTCAGCCTTCTTCATGTGCCGCTCGAGCTGCTCAGCCTCAGCAAGCCTTTCTCAGGAGTTGGCGGCAGCGCTGCCTGCTCCCTTGGGTAGATTCGCCTTCCCGTCACCTTCGGCACGCGCGACAACTACCGCACCGAGCTGGTCGACTTCGACATCGCACACATCGGCCTCCCGTACAACGCCATCCTCGGGTACCCAGCTCTGGCCCAGTTCATGGCGGCGACTCATCCAGCTTACAACCTCATGAAGATGCCTGGAAGCAAAGGTGTCCTCACCGTCAAGGGGGACACCAAGGAGGCTGTGACGGTGCTCAAGCTTGCCTTTAGGACCACTGTGGCGGCGCAGCTAGTCGGCACCAGTGCCCCTGAGGCCGAGGAGGCCGCACCAACCAAGAAGAAGCGGTTGTTCACCCAAGACAAGGCAGAAACCAAGCAGGTGCCGGTCGACGAGGACGGCTCCTCGGGAGCCACCTTCACCATAGGTGCTGGCCTCAACCCTAGCCAAGAGGAAGCATTGGTGAAGTTCTTGCGCGCGAACAAGAATATATTCGCATGGGAGCCCAATCCGCAAGTAGGGGTCCCGAGAGAGGTGATCCAGCACCACTTAAGGGTAAGCCCCAATGTGCGCCCTGTGAAGCAGCGAGCAAGGCGGCAGTTGTAAAGCCCTTGATGCGGCTAGATCTCCCACGTGTCGAGGCACGACTTAGAGGCATAACCGCATTGAAAGCAATGTCGCAAGTTAGGCAATCATCACAACATCCCATGTAACATAGATAATAAAAGGGGGGATACATAGTTGGCTTACAGTCGCCACGTCAATCAAAGTGCATAAATAACATTACAACATCCAAACACTCATGGCCCGACTACGGCGCCAAAATAAAAGATAACCCAACATGCGACACGGTCCTGATCACCCCCAACTGGGCACCACTACTGATCATCAGGGAAAGACACGTAGTAACGTTGAGAGTCCTCATCGAACTCCCACTTGAGCTCAAGCGCGTCACCTGGAGCAGAATCATCAGGCCCTCCATCTGGTTTAATAGTAATCTGTGAGCCACAGGGACTCAACAATCTCGCACCCTCGCGATCAAGACTATTTAAGCTTATAGGAATGGCTTGGTAAAATATGTGGAGCTGCAGCAAACGACTAGCATATATGGTGGCTATCCTGTTCACAAAAGAGAGCGAGAAGAGGAGGCAAAGCGCGAACGAGAAACTAGAGGACAACCTGCGCAAGCATTACTCCAACACCGTGTTCACTTCCCGGACTCCGCCGAGAAAAGACCATCACGGTAACTCACACCGTTGATTCATTTTAATTTAGTTAAGGTTCAAGTTATCTACAACCGGACATTAACAAATTCCCATCTGGCCATAACCGCGAGCACGGCTTTCGAAAGTTCAAATCCCTGCAGGGGAGTCCCAACTTAGCCCATGACAAGCTCTCAGGTCAAGGAAGGAATAGACCTCCTCCCGAGACGTTCCGATCAGACTCGGTACCTCGGTTCTTCAAGACACTTCGACAGGTTAAAACAAGACCAGTAACACCGCCCGAATGTGCCGACAAATCCCGATAGGAGCTGCACATATCTCGTTCTCAGGGCACACTCAGATGAGCCAGACGTCGGGTAGGCCAGCCTAGAGTTGCCCCGTGTAGCCCCGGATATCGCTCGGTTGGACCAACACTCAGAGGAGCACTGGCCTGAGGGGTTTAAAATAAGATGACCCTTGGGCTCCGGAAACCCAAGGGAAAAAGGGGCTAGGTGGCAAAAGGTAAGACCAAGGTTGGGCATTGCTGGAAAAGCTTTAATCAAGGCGAACTATCAAGGGGTTCCCATTATAACCCAACCGCGTAAGGAACGCAAAATCCGGGAACATAACACCGATATGACGAAAACTAGGGTGGCAAGAGTGGAACAAAACACTAGGCGAGAGGCCGAGCCTTCCAACCTTTACCAAGTATATAGATGCATTAAGATAACAAGGCAATATAATGATATCCCAACAAGTAAACAATGTTCCAACAAGGAACGGTCTCCAATCTTCACCTGCAACTAGCAACGCTATAAGAGGGGCTGAGCAAAGCGGTAACATAGCCAATCAACGGTTTGCTAGGACATGGTGGGTTAGAGTCTAAACATGGCAATTTGGGAGGCTTGAAAGCAAGTGGTAGGCATCGTAGCATTGGCATAGCAAAAGAGCGAGCATCTAGCAAAGCAAAGATAGTAGTGATTTTGAGGGTATGATCATCTTGCCTACAAAGTTGTCAGAGTTGACTGGATCCTCGAAAGCAAACTCAACGGGCTCCTCGTTAGCGAACTCGTCTCCCGGCTCTACCCAAACAAGACAAACAAGCGAACGGAACACAATCAACCACGTGCAAAGCTCAAACAATATGATGCAAGGATGATATACTATGCGGGATGCGATGCAGGATGCATATGCAAGATGTGACAAGGAATGCATGAAACTGGGCTCAACATGGAAATCCAAGTGTGCCACTGGAAAGATGAGATAAAATCGCTTGAAAACGATATAAAGAACGCCGGAATCGGAGTTACGGTTTGGAAATGGCAAGCAATTCCAATATGGCCACGTTCTGCGATTTACAGCAAGTAGTCATTTAAATGCAATGGGATGAACATGCTACAGCACTCAAACATGGCATAAAAATACATGGCTGGAATCCATTCAAGATGCTTAACAAAATTATATCACTGAGCTACGGCCAATTCATCCATTAACAGGTTCAAACAAGCATGGCAAAAATGCATATGGTAAACAGATCTCAGACTTAGTGAAATTAACACTTGTCTGGAATTTCAGATCAGATAGCACTCTTCGGAGCATGAAAACTATATGCTATAGGACCTGAACATGAAAAAGTAAAGCATGGCATGGAGCTAACCAAAGAGCT
This sequence comes from Triticum urartu, assembly GCF_056163025.1. Lineage (NCBI taxonomy): Eukaryota > Viridiplantae > Streptophyta > Magnoliopsida > Poales > Poaceae > Triticum > Triticum urartu. The sequence continues at coordinate 353,579,727 of NC_141876.1, read as the reverse complement.
TAACAAAAGTCCCTTAGTGACCTTGAGCCAAAAGGGATCAGAATATACAATTGCAAGCATGTGAACATGGCAAAAACATAATCAGTTCTCACACTTGGTGAAAACTGGAACATGCTGAAACAGATATCAAGTAGGCATGTTTACGAGCTCGATGCACTCACTACAGAGAAAGTCCTGACAATCTAAACATACACCCATCAAGAATACACAAAATGCAAGCTAGACATGGCAAGAACAATAACATAGCATGCACGGATCAATTACAACATCATCGGAAAAATCGCTAACAAGTAGACAATCTGCCCAGATTCACGAAATGACAAAAGTAGAGCTCGATTGACTCAAGCTAGGTTGCTCCATAATTGCAAACAAAGACATGGTTGGATAGAGCACTACAATATTAACAAAACATCCTTACTGATCATCCTCAAAAGAGGCATGGATCACTAGGCAACAACATGAACATATGGCCATATGAGATAAACAGCTCAAGGACTTAGTGGAAATGCTAAGTCCCTGAAATCAGCATTACCAAGTGCCTCACTTTGCAAGCTTATGCTAGTCACCCCACACATCACAAAAATACATGGGTTACACCCCTGGAAAGATGGCAAAACCCTTAACAAAACATATGTAGAGCTCATGGGCATATCGTGCACACAATAATCATGGCAAAAATGACAAATATCTAAATGGAGCAGCAGATCTGACAATTAACTCAAGTAGCACCCTTCTAACAGCATTTCGGGCATCAAGATGAACTCAAATGAAAATGATGCAATGAGATGAAATGATTTGCTCTCTCAGACGAACATTTTTATATGCTATATGCCCAAAACGGAGCTACGGATGAGGTGTTACGACATGATGAACATGAGCAAATAATCTGCAGACTTAGGAGAAAAGAGGTCAACCCTAGGGTTTGGTATCCAGATCTGAGCTCCGGGGCACATTTCCCGAGGTTCGTCGGAGAAGTCGTCGGCGGGCTTGCCAGGGCGGTGGATGGCGGCAGGCGGCGCTCACCGGAGCCGGCGTGGCCGGTGGAGAGGCGGCGGGGCGTGGGCGGTCGCCGGGGCCGGCGTGGCGGCGGGGCGAGGCCGGTGGATGGTCGGGGTCGCCGGGTGCCGAGCTCGCCGGTGTGGAGGAGCTTGGCGGCGGCCGGAAATGGCGGCGGTGGCCGGCGCGCTCGGCCGCACGGGAGGGAGACGAAGACGGGCGGCGGCGCGGGCGTCTGGGCCGCGGGGGCCCTCCCCGGGCTTCGGCGGGCTGCGGGCACGGCGGGGAAGTGGGGACCGGCCCAGGGACACATGGCGGCCAGCGATTGGCCGACGGCTGCGGGCGGACGCGTCCGGCTCCGTCCGGACGTGTCCGGCGGCGGAGGAGGAGATTTTCTTAGGGTTTGGACGGGGGAGATCCGGATTTTCGAGGAGGGGTCTTTATATAGAGGTAGAGGGAGCTAGGAGAGTCCAAATGAGGTGCGGTTTTCGGCCATGCGATCGTGATCGAACGCTCTAGATGATGGAGAGGGTTTTGGTGGGTTTTGGGCCAGCTTGGAGGGGTGTTGGGCTGCAACACACACGAGGCCTTTTCGGTCCCTCGGTTAACCGTTAGAGTATCAAACGAAGTCCAAATGATATGAAACTTGACAGGCGGTCTACCAGTAGTAAACCAAGGCCGCTTGGCAAGTCTTGATCCAATCCGGAAATGTTTAATCCCCACACACGAAGGTAGAATTGACCACCGGAGGAGAATGAAGCGCCGGAATGCAAAACGGACAACGGGGAAAATGCTCGAATGCATGAGATGAACACGTATGCAAATGCAATGCACAAGATGACATGATATTAGATGCATGACAACGACAACAACACACGGAGACAAAAACCTGAACCCGAGGAAATAAAATAACTTAAGGCCGGAAACGGCAAGAGTAGGAATACATATTGGGAAAATCATATCCGGGGTGTTACAACACTCCACCACTACAAAAGGATCTCGTCCCGAGATCTAGGACTGAAAGAATGCCGGGTACTTAGAACGGAGGTGATCCTCGCATTCCCAGGTGGCTTCACGGTCGGAATGGTGTGACCGCTTGACTTTGAGGAATTTGATTGACTTGTTGCGAGTCTTGCGTTCAGTCTCTTCAAGAATAGCAACGGGGTGCTCACAATAAGAGAGATCTTCTTGGAGCTCAATGTCCTCGAAGTTGACGGTGCGGTCAGGAGTCTTGAAGCACTTTCAAAGCTGAGAGACATGGAACACATCATGAACATTTGCAAAGTTTGAAGGAAGCTCGAGTTGATAGGCGAGATCGCCTCTCTTGCTGACAATCTTAAAAGGTCCCACGTATCTGGGGGCAAGCTTCCCTTTGATACCGAAGCGACGAGTACCTTTCATTGGAGAGACGCGGAGAAAACATGATCTCCGATCTCGAAGGCCAAATCACGGTGCTTACTATCATAGTAGCTCTTCTGGCGGGATTGGGCTGCTTTGAGGTTATCTCGAATGACTTTGCACATTTCCTCTGCCTCTGTGATTAAGTCATTTCCGAGATGCTGACATTCACCGGTTTCAGTCCAGTTGAGAGGGGTACGGCACTTCCTGCCTTACAGAATTTCAAATGGGGCATTGCCCAAACTTGCTTGAAAACTGTTGTTGTAGGAGAATTCAGCATATGGAAGACAATCCTCCCACTTCATGCCGAAGGAGATCACACAAGCCCTGAGCATATCTTCAAGAATCTGGTTGACACGCTCGACTTGACTGCTAGTTTGAGGATGGAAAGCTGTACTGAAGCGGATGTTGGTGCCCATGGCCTTCTGAAAAGAATCCCAAAACTTGGAGGTAAAGATGCTGCCACGGTCTGAAGAGATCACTTGTGGAATACCGTGCAGAGAGACAATTCGAGAGGTATAGAGTTCCGCCAATTGAGCTGCAGTGATTGACTCTTTGATAGGTAGAAAGTGAGCCACTTTGGTGAGTTTGTCGATGACAACGAATATAGCATCATTGCCATGCTTGGACTTTGGAAACCCAATCACGAAGTCCATCTCAATGTGGTCAAACTTCCATTATGGAATGGCAAGAGGTTGGAGGAGACCAGCTGGCCTTTGGTGTTCTGCCTTCACTCTTCTATAGACATCACACTCATTCACGAATTGAGCAATCTCGCGCTTCATTCGAGTCCACCAATAAGCCTGCTTAAGGTCCTGATACATCTTCGTGCTCCCAGGGTGGATGGAGAGGAGAGAATTGTGAGCCTCGTTCATGATCACTTTACGAAGGTCACCTTTCGGTACAACAATACGATCCTCGAAGAAGAGAGTGTCCTTGTCATCAAGGCGGTAGCACTTGTACTTGGGTTAACTCTTGGCAATCCCAATCTTCACCTTCTTCACCATAGCATCAAGAAGCTGGGCTTGGCGAATCTGGTCTTCCAAGGTAGGAGCGACTTGAAGGTTGGCGAGGAAACCTTGAGGAACAACTTGCAGATTAAGTTTGCGGAAAGCTTCACAAAGCTCGGGTTGATAAGGGTTGAGAGTCAGACTATTGCAGTAAGCCTTTCTGCACAATGCGTCAGCAATCACATTTGCCTTGCCTGGAGTACACTCGATACTCGGATTATACTCTTGAATCATTTCGACCCATCGAGTCTGCCTGAGGTTGAGATTAGGCTTAGCGAAGATGTACTTGAGACTCTTGTGATCAGTGAAAATGTCCACTTTTCTTCCCAATAAGAGATGTCTCCAAATCAAAAGAGCATGCACAACTGCCGCCAACTCGAGATCATGAGTGGGGTAGTTCTTCTTATTGGGCTTCAACTGACGAGAGGTATAAGCAACAACTTTCTTCTCTTGCATCAATACTGCGCCAAGACCTTGGAGAGAGGCATCACAAAAGATCTCGTACGGCTTGGATTCATCAGGCGGAGTCAGAACTGGAGCAGTTACCAATTTCTCTTTCAAAGTGTTGAAAGCAATGTCACACTCCAGAGACCAAACATACTTGACGTGCTTCTGGAGAAGATTTGAGAGAGGCTTCGCGATCTTAGAAAAGTTTTCAACGAATCTTCGGCAATAGCTTGCGAGACCGAGGAAGCTACGGAGTTGCTTACGTTCTGAGGTGGTTCCCAATTCACAATTGCAGACACCTTCTCAGGATTCACCGCAATGCCCTTGGCAGAGATGATATGACCAAGATAAAGAACCTCATCGAGCCAAAATTTGCACTTGGAGAACTTGGCGTAGAACTTGTGTTCCCTCAGCTTATCCAGCACCAAACGCAAGTGCTTGGCATGATCTTCCTTGTTCTTCGAGAAAACCAGAATGTCGTCGAGATATACCAAAACGAAGTCATTGGTGTAGGCGTTGAAGATGAAGTTCATCATGCGAGAGAAAGTCGGAGGAGCGTTGACGAGGCCAAAAGACATGACAGTGTATTCATATGAACCATAGCTTGTCCTGAAAGCCGTCTTGGGAATATCTTGCTCACGGATTTGAATCTGAGGATAACCCATACGGAGATCAAGCTTGGAGAATACTTGGGCACCGTTGAGTTGTTCGAACAGCTCGTTGATGTTGGGAAGTGGGTATTTGTTTTTGATGGTCTTCTTGTTCAATGGACGGTAATCAACACAAAGTCGGTCCGTTCCATCCTTCTTCTTCACAAAAAGAACACCACAACCCCACGGAGAAGAACTAGGCCGGATGAGACCCATACGCTCTTGAATATCGAGTTGCTTCTTCAGCTCCTTCAACTCTTCAGGTCCGAGCTTGTAAGGACGCTTGCACAGTGGTTCCGTGCCAGGCTCAAGATCGATGACGAATTCAATTGGCCGGTGCGGAGGCATTCCTGGAAGCTCTTCTGGAAAGACGTCTTGATATTCGCAAACGACTGGAATTTGCGAGATAGCATCCAGTTCACCCTTCTCATTGAGAGAAAACAGACGGATGGTATTATCCTAAGCGGCAAAGACAATTACATCCTCAGACGAATGAGTCAGTTGAATCTGCCTGGCTGCACAATCAAGATGCGCCTTGTGCTTAGAAAGCCAATCCATTCCGAGAATAAGATCAATATCCAAGTTACCAAGAACCACCGGAGAAGAGAGAAACTTGTAATCGCCCAACGTGATAGTAACATCCGGGGCCATAGCGCTTGCATTCATGAATTTACCCGGAGAAACAACAGATAACTGTCTAGGAAAATCTTGTAAAGGCAATTCATGCTTAGAAACAAATGATCTCGAGATGAAACAATGCGATGCACCAGTGTCAAAAAGAACTTTGGCAGGAATATCGTTAACAGGAAGGTTACCCATGATGACATCTGACGAGTCCTCTGCCTGAGCTGCATTCATCAAGTTGACCTTGGCGGACTTGGTGTTATGCTTGACCATAGTTGTACTCGCCGATCTGACAGGAGGAGGAGGAGGAGGAAGGTGCCTCTGATTGAAGCATTTGTTGGCATAGTGACCCTTCTGTTGGCACTTGTTGCACGTGACCTCTGAAAGCGGACGGTGATACGGAGCACTCGATCTTGGAGCTTGAGACAAAGTCTTGTTCTGAAAACCAGGGTTGGGTGGGTGGGAAGATCCACTGCCACCTTTGCTCTTCTGCTGATACGGCTGACGGAACGGAGGAGGAGGAAGCCAATACTTCTGCTGCTTGGCCACTTGAGTAGAGGAAGAAGGAGTAGCATCTCTGACTCACTTCTTGGAAGCATCACACCTCAGTTGAGCGGCCTCTTTCTTCAGTGCCATGTTGTAGAACTCATCGTACCTCAAGTGCTCGAAGAGAACAAGAGCTAGCTGAATTTCTTCTCTGAGACCACCCCTGAACTGGTATATCATGCTCTTCTCATCAGGGACGTCCTGCTTAGCAAAGCGGGCGAGCTTCTGAAACAACTTGTTGTAGTCATAGACAGACAAAGAGCCTTGCTTCAGGTTGCGGAATTCCTCACGCTTGCTTTCAACCATGCTCTGAGGGATATGGTGAGCTCTGAAATCTTGACGGAATTCATCCCAAGTGATCACACGTCCACCTCTGGAATCCTTGTACTGCTGGAACCATTCTGCAGCTTGATCTTTGAGTTGGAAGGAAGCCAACTTGACGAAGTCCTCAGGCCTGACGTTACTGCACTCGAAATGCTTGCACAGATCCATGAGCCAATCGTCAGCATCAATTGCCTCAACACAATTGCTGAAAGTCTTTGGCCCGTTAGCAAGGAACTGGTTGAGTGTAGCAAAGTGATTCTGATTGTTGCCTTGGTTCCCTTGGTTGCCTTGATTGCGCTCTCGAAGAATTTGCATGATCAACTGTGTGTTTGCATTGGTTGCGGCCATCACAGCTTGCCATGCCTCCGGAGGAGGGGGAGGTGGTGGCGAATCCTGATTCTGATCCTGATTGGTGCTCTTAGCGGAAGCCATCCTGAAGAGGTTGACCACCGTTAGCACATAGACAGATAAAAGAAGTTGAATCCAACGGAATGAAAATTGCAACATAAAGTCTTCACATCCAAACAAAATGAACGAATGCATTCCTCTTGAAATGGTCACATATCCATAAATTGAGAAGCCACTTAGAATTCAGGTAGAGAAATAAATCAACAAGGTACGGATCAAGAACGAATACTCGGTAAGAAATCCCAATCTCAAACCAAATATCCATGGAAGAAGAACAAGAGCTACGAGAATTCCCACCTATGAAACTCCCGAACCTTTCTGGTTATGCAATCAGGTGTTGGGGATACAGGGGAAGAATAATATCTCACCCAAATCTAGCAAATCCTACATCCAGCTGTATCCATCCTTCAACACATAACCGAGAAAAACTTCGGAAACCATCTACCTCAGCCTTCGAAAAGCATCCGTTATACAAGTTATGGCGATACTCCCGAACTCCCTCCCCAGTACTGGGTGGCGTCGAGGTTATCTCACCAACGAACTGCATAAAAGAGATTTTCGATGTCGGCGTACTAAGCTCAGGTATTCCAGAACTGCAACGATAAAACTATGACGACAACACCTCAGAGCTCAACTCCCCGGGACACTTCCACAAAACCCCTGACAGGAGGCACCAAGACAATGTTCTCGTCATAAACCCATCGGAACGATTCCAAGATACTCGGGTGATCCTAAATTTTTTTTTTGAAATTTGAGAAGGGAAGAGTCAAAACTCTATGTCAGGATGCCTTACCAGAGCGATGAAGAGACTGGGAAGTAAAAAGAATTCCTAAACTCTCCGATATATAATTCCTAAATGACTCAAAAAAAATTTCTAGACACAACTCGGCCGCTAATAATGATCATGCAATGGGGCTCCTAAGGTCGGGGAAGGCTCTGATACTAACTTGTAACGCCCTTGATGCGGCTAGATCTCCCACGTGTCGAGGCACGACTTAGAGGCATAACCGCATTGAAAGCAATGTCGCAAGTTAGGCAATCATCACAACATCTCATGTAACATAGATAATAAAAGGGGGGATACATAGTTGGCTTACACTCGCCACGTCAATCAAAGTGCATAAATAACATTACATCATCCAAACACTCATGGCCCGACTACGGCGCCAAAATAAAAGATAACCCAACATGCGACACGGTCCCGATCACCCCCAACTGGGCACCACTACTGATCATCAGGGAAAGACACGTAGTAACGTTGAGAGTCCTCGTCGAACTCCCACTTGAGCTCAAGCGCGTCACCTGGAGCGGAATCATCAGGCCCTGCATCTGGTTTAATAGTAATCTGTGAGTCACAAGGACTCAGCAATCTCGCACCCTAGCGATCAAGACTATTTAAGCTTATAGGAAAGGCATGGTAAAATATGTGGAGCTGCAGCAAACGACTAGCATATATGGTGGCTATCCTGTTCGCAAAAGAGAGCGAGAAGAGGAGGCAAAGCGCGAATGAGAAACTAGAGGACAACCTGCGCAAGCATTACTCCAACACCGTGTTCACTTCCCGGACTCCGCCGAGAAGAGACCATCACGGTAACTCACACCGTTGATTCATTTTAATTTAGTTAAGGTTCAAGTTATCTACAACCGGACATTAACAAATTCCCATCTGCCCATAACCGCGGGCACGGCTTTCGAAAGTTCAAATCCCTGCAGGGGAGTCCCAACTTAGCCCATGACAAGCTCTCACGGTCAACGAAGGAATAGACCTCCTCTCGAGACGTTCTGATCAGACTCGGTACCTCGGTTCTTCAAGACACTTCGATAGGTTAAAACAAGACCAGCAACACCGCCCGAATGTGCCGACAAATCCCGATAGGAGCTGCACATATCTCATTCTCAGGGCACACTCAGATGAGCCAGACGTCGGGTAGGCCAGCCCAGAGTTGCCCCTGGTAGCCCCGGACATCGCTCGGTTGGACCAACACTCAGAGGAGCACTGGCCCGGGGGGTTTAAAATAAGATGACCCTCGGGCTCCGGAAACCCAAGGGAAAAAGAGGCTAGGTGGAAAAAGGTAAGACCAAGGTAGGGCATTGCTGGAAAAGCTTTAATCAAGGCGAACTATCAAGGGGTTCCCATTATAACCCAACCGCGTAAGGAATGCAAAATCTGGGAACATAACACCGATATGACGGAAACTAGGGTGGCAAGAGTGGAACAAAACACTAGGCGAGAGGCCGAGCCTTCCACCCTTTACCAAGTATATAGATGCCTTAAGATAACAAGGCAATATAATGATATCCCAACATGTAAACAATGTTCCAATAAGGAAAGGTCTCCAATCTTCACCTGCAACTAGCAACGCTATAAGAGGGGCTGAGCAAAGCGGTAACATAGCCAATCAACGGTTTGCTAGGACATGGTGGGTTAGAGGCTGAACATGGCAATTTGGGAGGCTTGAGAGCAAGTGGTAGGCATCGTAGCATTGTCATAGCAAAAGAGCGAGCATCTAGCAAATCAAAGATAGTAGTGATTTCGAGGGTATGATCATCTTGCCTGCAAAGTTGTCAGAGTTGACTGGATCCTCGAAAGCAAACTCAACGGGATCCTCGTTAGTGAACTCGTCTCCCGACTCTACCCAAACAAGACAAACAAGCAAACGGAACACAATCAACCACATGCAAAGCTCAAACAATATGATGCAAGGATGATATGCTATGCGGGATGCGACGCGGGATGCATATGCAAGATGTGACAAGGAATGCATGAAGCTGGCCTCAACATGGAAATCCAAGTATGCCACTGGAAAGATGAGATGAAATCCCTTGAAAACAATAAAAAGAACGCCGGAATCGGAGTTGCGGTTTGGAAATGGCAAGTAATTGAAATATGGCCACATTCTGCGATTTACAGCAAGTAGTCATCTAAATGCAATGGGATGAACATGCTACAGCACTCAAACATGGCATCAAAATACACGGCTAGAATCCATTCGAGATGCTTAACAAAAGTCTAGCACTGAGCTACGGCCAATTCATCCATTAACAAGTTCAAACAAGCATGGAAAAAATACATATGGTAAATAGATCTCAGACTTAGTGAAATTAACACTTGTCTGGAATTTCAGATCAGATAGCACTCTTCGGAGCATGAAAACTATATGCTACTGGACCTGAACATGGCAAAGTAAAGCATGGCATGGAGCTACCCAAAGAGCTTAACAAAAGTCCCTTAGTGACCTTGAGCCAAAAGGGATCAGAAAATACAATTGCAAGCATTTGAACATGGCAAAAACATAATCAGTTCTCAGACTTGGTGAAAACTGGAACATGCACGGATCAATTACAACATCATTGGCAAAATCGCTAACAAGTAGACAATCTACCCAGATTCACGAAATGACAAAAGTAGAGCTCGATTGACTCACGCTAGGGTGCTCCATAATTGCAAACAAAGACATGGATTGATAGAGCACTACAATATTAACAAAACATCCTTACTGATCATCCTCAAAAGAGGCACGGATCACTAGGCAACAACATGAACATATGGCCATATGAGATAAACAGCTCAAGGACTTAGTGGAAATGCTAAGTCCCTGAAATCAGCATTACCAAGTGCCTCACTTTGCAAGCTTATGCTAGTCACCACACACATCACAAAAGTACATGGGTTGCACCTCTGGAAAGATGGCAAATCCCTTAACAAAACATATGTAGAGCTCATGGGCATATCATGCACACAATAATCATGGCAAAAATGACAAATATCTAAATGGAGCAGCAGATCTGATAATTAACTCAAGTAGCACTCTTCTAACAGAATTTCGGGCATCAATATGAACTCAAATGAAAATGATGCAATGAGATGAAATGATGTTCTCTTTGAGACGAACATTTTGATATGGTATATGCCCAAAACAGAGCTACGGATGAGGAGTTACGGCATGATGAACATGAGCAAATAATCTGCAGACTTGGGAGAAAAGAGGTCAACCCTAGGGTTTGGAATCCAGATCTGAGATCCGGGGCACGTTTCCCGAGGTTCGCCGGAGATGTCGTCAGCGGGCTTGCCGGGGCGGTGGATGGTGGCGGGCGGCGCTCACTAGAGCCGGCGTGGCCAGTGGAGAGGCAGCGGGGCGCGGGCGGTCGCCGGGGCCGGCGTGGCCGCGGGGCGAGGCCGGTGGATGGTCGGGGTCGCCGGGCGCCGAGCTCGCCGGCGTGGAGGAGCTTGGCGGCGGCCGGAAATGGCGGCGGTGGCCGGCGCGCTCGGCCGCACGGGAGGGAGACGAATGCGGGCGGCGGCGCGGGTGTCTAGGCCGCGGGGGCCCTCCCCGGGCTTCGGTGCGCCGCGGGCACAGCGGGGAAGAGGGGACCGGCCCAGGGACACGGGGCGGCCAGCGATTGGCCGGCGGCTGCGGGTGGACGCGTCTGGCTCCGTCCGGACGTGTCCGGCGGCGGAGGAGGAGATTTTTTTTAGGGTTTGGACGGGGGAGATCCGGATTTTCAAGGAGGGGTCTTTATATAGAGGTAGAGGGAGCTATGAGAGTCCAAATGAGGTGCGGTTTTCGGCCACACGATCGTGATCGAACGCTCTAGATGATGGAAAGGGTTTTGGGCCAGCTTGGAGGGGTGTTGGGCTGCAACACACACGAGGCCTTTTCGGTCCCTCGGTTAACCGTTGGAGTATCAAACGAAGTCCAAATGATACGAAACTTGACAGGCGGTTTACAGGTAGTAAACCAAGGCCGCTTGGCAAGTCTCGGTCCAATCCGGAAATGTTTAATCCCCACACATGAAAGAAAGGTAGAATTGACCACCGGAGGAGAACGAAGCGCCAGAATGCAAAACGGACAACAGGGAAAATGCTCGAATGCATGAGATGTACACGTATGCAAATGCAATGCACAAGATGACATGATATGAGATGCATGACAACGACAACAACACACGGAGACAAAAACCCCAACCCGAGGAAATAAAATAACTTAAGGCCGGAAACGGCAAGAGTAGGAATACATATTGGGAAAATCATATTCGGGGTGTTACAGCAGTCCACGGAGAAGCGGGCCTTAATCGTCCAAGGGACCCGCAAGTTGGAGGCAGCAGGTGCCATTCATGAGGTTAGGTACCCCGAATGGCTGGGGAACCCCGTCGTAGTGTCGAAGAAAGGCGGGAAGGAGCAAATGTGCATCGACTTCACCAACCTCAACAAGGCGTGCCCTCAAGATCTATTCCCTCTGAGTGTGACCTACTGTGCTTCATGGATGCGTTCTCAGGGTATCACCAAATCAAGATGGCGGTGGAAGATGTAGAGAAGATAGCCTTCCTGACCCCGTGTGGGGTGTACTGCTACACCTGTATGCCCTTTGGATTGCGCAACGCGGGGGCGACCTTTCAGCGGCTGATGCACATCACTTTAGGGCGGCAGCTCGGGAGGAACAGGCAGGCCTACGTCAATGATACTATGGTAAAGTCTCAGGGGGCGGGAACCTTGATCTGAGACCTGGAGGAGACCTTCGAAAGCCTGCGGCAGGTGAACTTGCGGCTTAACCTGGAGAAGTGTGTGTTTGGTGTCCCTTTCGGCAAGCTGCTAGGGTTCCTCGTGTCACACAGGGGGATCGAAGCGAACCCGGAGAAGATCAAGGCCATTGAGGGCATGAGCCCACCGCAGACCCTCAAGGAAATGTAGAAGCTGGCTGGTCGGGTGACTGTGTTGGGGCGCTTCATCTCCAAGCTAGGAGAGCGTGCCTTACCCTTCTTCAAGCTGATGGAGAAGAAGGGCCCGGTCGAGTGGACTCCGGAGGCCGACCGAGCCTTCCAAGACCTCAAGAGATACCTGACTAGCCCTCCGGTGATGGTGGCGCCACGGCCTCTCGAGCCTCTAGTACTTTATCTTGTTGCCACCCCATACTCCGCCCGCTCTGTGCTAGTGGTGGTTCAGGAGGAGCACCAGGCCAAAAGCGCGCCGCGCCAAGCTACGCCACCAGCTGAGATGACGCAAGAAGGCACAACAAGAGCCATAGCGGCAGCTAGAGAAGACCAAGCTCGGCAGGACGACACCGTAGAGATTCCTGCAAGCAATCAGGTGCCCGGGGTCACGCCACCTCAGGAGGTACCCCAGCTTTCACAAGATGCGGGCCTCACCAACACGCCGTTCATTGTCGAGCACCCGGTATATTCCGTCAGCACGGCGTTGAGGGACGCGAGGTCATGATATCCCATGCCTCAGAAGCTCCTTCTCGTGCTCCTGGTGGCCTCGCGCAAGTTGCGGCATTACTTCCAAGGCCACCCTATCAAGGTCGTCTCGGCCTACCCATTGGAGAGGGTGCTCAGGAGCCCCAACTCCGCTGGAAGGGTAGCTGAGTGGAACATCGAGCTGCAGGCATTCCAGTTGGAGTTCAGCACTACTAGGGTCATCAAGGGAGCGACCCTTGCTAATTTTGTGGCGGAATGGACAGATGCCCCGACACTTGAAGTGGGCGAGGACTGGTGCACCTTGCTGTATTTTGATGGTGCCTTCGCGCACTTGGGCGCGGTGGCTGGAGCAGTACTCATCTCACCCACACAGGACAAGCTTTACTACGCTGTGCAGCTCCATTTTCAGCAGGGCGAGAAGGTCTCCAACAATATCGCAGAATACGAAGGCCTCATAGCTAGCTTGAAGGCCGTGGCAGCTCTAGGGGTAAAGCGCCTCACCATTAGGGGCGATTCACAGCTCCTGGTCAACTTCTCCAACAAAGTATATGAGCCAAAGGACGAGCACATGGAGGCATAGCTTGCAGAGGTACGTAAGATGGAGAAGCAGTTCCTAGGCCTGGAGGTGCAGCATGTGCCCCGTGTCACCAACAAGGAAGCCGACGACATCGCTAGGAGGGCATCAAAGCGGCAGCCCCAAGAGCCTGGTGTCTTCGAGCAGCGGCTCTTCACACCGTCACCGAAGCCACCACTTTCAAGCACGGCACGGCCTCGGGAGGAGCTCCCACAACCGTCTGTAATGGGCGCCCCAGCTTGTGGCCCAACCTCAGGAGCTCGCTTGCTCTTAGCGCTCGAGCCCCAAGTGGCATGTTAGACCAAGGAATTCAAGGAATATCCGAGGCAAGGGGTGAGGGAGTCCTGGATTAGGGGGTCCTCGGACAGCCGGACTATATACTTTGGCCCGACTGTTGGACTATGAAGATACAAGATTAAAGACTTCGTCCCGTGTCCGGATGGGACTCTCCTTTGCGTGGAAGGCAAGCTTGGCGATTCGTATATATAGATCTCCTCCCTTGTAACCGAATCTGTGTAACCCTAGCTCCCTCCGGTGTCTATATAAAATGGAGCATTTAGTCCGTAGGACAACAACAATCATACCATAGGCTAGCTTCTAGGGTTTAGCCACTCCGATCTCGTGGTAGATCAACTCTTGTAATACTCATATCATCAAGATCAATCAAGCAGGAAGTATGGTATTACCCCCATTGAGAGGGCCCGAACCTGGGTAAACATTGTGTCCCCCGCCTCCTGTTACCATCCGCCTTAGATGCACAGTTCGGGACCCCTACCCGAGATCCGCCAGTTTTGACACCGACATTGGTGCTTTCATTGATAGTTCCACTGTGCCGTCACAATCAAGGCTTGATGGCTCCTTCGATCATCGGCAACGATACGATCCAGGGTGAGGTTTTCCTCCCCGGACAGATCTTCGTATTCGGCGGCTTTGTATTGCGGGCCAACTTGCTTGGCCATCTGGAGCAGATCGAGAGCTATGCCCACCATCAGGTCAGATTTGGAAGCTTGAAGTATAGCGCCGACATCCGCGGAGACTTGATCTTCGATGGATTCGAACCCATATCAGGTGCGCTGCACAGTCACAATTGGCACGATTTAGCTCTGCCGATGGACAATGTTCGGGGGATCGCACCTGTAACTACTCCGGCCGTCAAACCGGAACAGATTGCGTCGTCCAAGGACGGGTGGATGGACCCCGCCACGGATGCCGCACACTCAACGACGATAGAGCCGAATGCTGACTTCACCTCCTATGAGACCTATGTTGCTGGACACTCGGATTCGTCCCTGGCCATAGACTCCGAACCGCTCACGTTCGTGCCCATCCAATCTGATTGGGCACCGATCATGGAGTTCACCTCCGCGGATATCTTTCAGCACTCGCCCCTAGGTGACGTGCTGAACTTATTACGGTCTCTCTCCTTGTTAGGAGACCCTTGGCCGAACTATGTCCGGCTCGAGTGGGAAGCAGACGGTGAAGAAATTTGTTCCCCAACCACCACCCACTTAGTAGCCACTGTCGATGACCTAACCGATATGGTCGACTTCGACACCGAAGACATCGACGGTATGGACGACGATGCGGGAGACGAACAGGAACCCCTGCCCACAGGGCGCTAGACTGCCACCTCATCGTATGATATATACATGGTGGACACCCCCAAAGAAAGCGATGGCAATAAGGCAACGGAGGATAATCCCCCCGAGACGAAATCCACGAACTGGCGTCCTCGGCGCCGCTCTAAGCCCCGCCATAGCAAAAACAGCGATGCCGGCACAAGAGACAATAATGCTGCAAATAGTATCAAAGACGAAGACAATCCCCTCCAGCCAGGCTTTGAGCAGGAGGATGGGCAAGCCAGCCCCAAGGAACAGGCACAGCAAAAAGCCTGAAGAAAAAGCAACAACAGGTTCAAGCTGAGCAGGATCTACTAGCAGATAGATGGACTGAGGTCCTGGCAGCCGAGGAACACAAACAAGAGCGCCCAATCAAAAGTTTCCCAAAGCGCATGTTGCTACCCCAACTTGAAGAGGAAGCATTAAAGCCTGCGCTTCCAGCATATGATATGGCAGACAGGCCACCTCGTGGCCGAGACAAGGTGGCATATAAGCCCGAAGTCCAGCCCGCACCCTGTTGCCAGTCAAACAAAAACGGCAAGGCCTGGGGTAACACACAGGACCTGCGAGACGTATTGGAAAACAAAGGAGGACACAAAAGATCGATCTTCAGATCACGAGGGCGTGCCCCAACACATGATGATGACCGTCATGCCGGATATACCAAAAGCAAATCTTGCCAGGGCGAACACAGCAGACAAGACTCGTACGAACTGTGTCGTGACATAGCCCTGCACAGACGTGCCGCACACCCCCTATGCTTCACTGAGGAAGTAATGGATCATGAATTCCCAGAAGGGTTTAAACCCGTGAACATTGAATCATATGATGGTACTACTGACCCCGCGGTACGGATAGAGGATTTCTTCCTCCAAATTCACATGGCCCGCGGGGATGATCTACATGCCATCAAGTACCTCCCGTTAAAACTCAAAGTACCAGCTCGGCATTGGCTAAATAGCTTTCCAGCAAACTCCATCGAAAGTTGGGAGAACCTGGCAGACGCATTCCTGGACAACCTCCAGGGCACTTATGTGCGACCACCGGATGCTGATGATTTAAGTCACATAACACAACAGCCCGGAGTGTCAGCCAGGAAATTTTGGACTCGGTTCCTAACCAAAAAGAACCAAATTGTGGACTGTGCGGATGCCGAAGCCCTAGCGGCCTTTAAGCATAACATCCGTGACAAGTGGCTCGCCAGACATCTCGGCCAAAAGAAGCCAAAGTCCATGGCAGCCCTCACAACACTCATGACCCGCTTCTGCGCGGGCGAGGATAGCTGGTTGGTCCATAGCAACAAGACAGCAAGCAACCCTGGCACATCGGAGGCCAGAGACAACAACGGCAAGCCACATCATAACAGATACAAGCGCCGCAACAACGGCGATAACGCCGAAGACACGACAGTCAATGCCGGATTCAGTGGCTCTAAATCCGGTCAGCGGAAAAAGCCGTTCAAAAGAATCAAGCCGGTTCCATCTAGTTTGGACCGCATACTCGATCGCTCGTGTCAAATTCATGGCACCCCCGATAAGCCAGCCAACCACACCAACAGAGAATGCTGGGTGTTCAAACAGGCCGGCAAGTTGAATGCCGAAAGCAAGGAAAATGGGCTGCATAGTGACGACGAGGAGGAGCCCCGTCCGCTGAACACAGGAGGACAGAAAAAAATTTCTCCCCAAGTGAAAACGGTGAACATGATATACGCAACCCATATCCCGAAGCGGGAACGGAAGCATACACTCAGGGACGTCTACGTGATGGAGCCAGTCGCCCCAAAGTTCAACCCATGGTCTTCTTGTCAAATCACTTTTGATTGCAGGGACCACCCCACTAGTATCCGTCATATCGGTTCTACCGCATTGGTCCCTGATCCTATCATTGACGGATTCCACCTCACTCGAGTCCTTATGGACGGTGGCAGCAGCCTAAACCTGCTTTATCAAGATACGGTGCGCAAAATGGGTATAGATCCCTTGAGGATCAAACCCACAAAAACCACCTTCGAAGGTGCCATACCAGGTGTAGAGGCCTATTGCACGGGCTCAATCACACTAGAAGTGGTCTTCGGATATCCGCATAACTTCCGAAGTGAAGAGTTAATCTTCGATATCGTCCCCTTCCGCAGTGGCTATCACGCACTACTCGGACGAACCGCATTCGCTAGATTCAATGCGGTATAGCATTATGCATACCTAAAGTTCAAAATGCCAGGACCTCGCGGGGTTATAACAGTTAACGGAAACACAGAACGCTCGCTCCGCATGGAGGAGCACACTATGGCCCTTGCAGCAGAAATGCAAAGTAGCCTTTTGAGGCAAACCGCCAACTCGGCGACAAGGTCCACAGACACATTCAAGCGAGTCCTACATAACCTCCAACAGAATCGCCAGGCACATTTAGAGCTCGCCTAGCAATTCGGCCTCCATCCTAGTCCCAGTCAAGTGACGAAATTTATGCCGCACGTACATAACTACGCACTAAAGATACCATGGGTATAGGCGGAGGCAAGGCTATGTCACGTCCCCACAATGCGGTTCAACCGCCTTAGGACCAGTATATCTCTATCATTTTCTTCCTTTCAGGACCCTATTCTCTGGAGGCCCTCTCCGATAGCTAGATCATCGGCCCATCACGGGAGGGAAGCACCAAGGGAGCAAGAAGCTTTGACGTACAAGGGAATACGTAGGTGGTCTCTCATACCGATCTTTATACCTGTTTTACATACTCGCAAGCAGCTCGCCCTTGGATCGTACATGTCAGATAGTCCTATTTTTTCTTATTGTACTACTAATACACATACACGTTGACGTATCCTATAAATAACAATGCACAGTGTCAGCTTATTATTACATTTCTTCATCTTCTTTTTTTTCCTTGTGAAGTAGCAAGCAAGGCGGCAGTCCACAGAGAAGCGGGCCTTAATCGTCCAAGAGACCCGCAAGTTGGAGGCGGCAGGTGCCATTCGTGAGGTTAGGTACCCCAAATGGCTGGCGAACCCCGTCGTAGTGCCGAAGAAAGGCGGGAAGGAGCAAATGTGCATCGACTTCACCAACCTCAACAAGGCGTGCCCTCAAGATCTGTTCCCTCTCCCGCGCATCGACCAGATCGTCGACTCCACCGCTGAGTGCGACCTACTGTGCTTCCTGGTTGCGTTCTCAAGGTATCACCAAATCAAGATGGCAGTGGAAGATGTAGAGAAGAAAGCCTTCCTGACCCCGTGTGGGGTTTACTGCTACACCTGTATGCCCTTCGGATTGCGCAACGCGGGGGCGACCTTTCAGTGGCTGATGCACATCACTTTAGGGCGGCAGCTCGGGAGGAACAGGGAGGCCAACGTCAACGACATTGTGCTAAAGTCTCGGGAGGCGGGAACCTTGATCCGAGACCTGGAGGAGACCTTCGAAAGCCTGCGGCAGGTGAACTTGCGGCTTAACCCAGAAAAGTGTGTGTTCGGTGTCCCTTCCGGCAAGCTGCTAGGGTTCCTCGTGTCACACAGGGGGATCGAGGTGAACCCGGAGAAGATCAAGGCCATTGAGGGCATGAGCCCACCACAGACCCTCAAGGAAATGTAGAAGCTGGCTGGTCGGGTGACTGCATTGGGGCGCTTCATCTCCAAGCTAGGAGAGCGCGCCTTACCCTTCTTCAAGCTGATGAAGAAGAAGGGCCCATTCGAGTGGACTCCGGAGGCCGACCGAGCCTTCCAAGACCTCAAGAGATACCTGACCAGCCCTCCGGTGATGGTGGCGCCCCGGCCTCTCGAGCATCTAGTACTTTATCTTGCTACCACCCCATACTCCGCCAGCGCTGCGCTAGTGGCTGTTCAGGAGGAGCACCAGGCCAAGAGCGCGCCGCGCCAAGCTACGCCACCAGCTGAGATGACGCAAGAAGGCACAGCAAGAGCCATAGCGGCAGCAACAGAAGACCAAGCTCGGCAGGACGACACCGTAGAGATTCCTGCAAGCAATCAGGCGCCCGGGGTCACGCCACCTCAGGAGGCACCCCAGCTTTCACAAGATGTGGGCCTCACCAACACGCCAGTCATCGTCGAGCACCCGGTATATTCCGTCAGCACGGTGTTGAGGGACGCGAGAGCATGATATCCCATGCCTTAGAAGCTCCTTCTCGCGCTCCTGGTGCCCTCGCGCAAGTTGCGGCACTACTTCCAAGGCCACCCTATCAAGGTCGTCGCAGCCTACCCATTGGAGAGGGTGCTCAGGAGCCCCAACTCCGCTGGAAGGGTAGCTGAGTGGAACATCGAGCTGCAGGCATTCCAGTTGGAGTTCAGCACTACTAGGGTCATCAAGGGAGCGACCCTTGCTGATTTTGTGGCGCAATGGACGGATGCCCCAGCACTTGAAGTGGGCGAGGACTGGTCCACCTCGCTGTATTTTTATGGTGCCGTCGCGCACTAGGGCGTGGGGGCTAGAGCAGTACTCATCTCGCCCGCGCAGGACAAGCTTTACTATGCTGTGCAGCTCTGTTTTCAGCAGGGCGAGAAGGTCTCCAACAATATCGCAGAATACGAAGGCCTCATAGCTGGCTTGAAGGCCGCGACAGCTCTAGGGGTAAAGCGACTCACCATTAGGGGCAATTCACAGCTCCTAGTCAACTTCTCCAACAAAGTATATGAGCCAAAGGACGAGCACATGGAGGCGTACCTTGCAGAGGTACGTAAGATGGAGAAGCAGTTCCTAGGCCTGGAGGTGCAGCATGTGCCCCGTGGCACCAACAAGGAAGCCGACGACATCGCTAGGAGGGCATCAAAGCGGCAGCCCCAAGAGCCTGGCGTCTTTGAGGAGCGGCTCTTCAAACCGTCATCGACGCCACCACTTTCAAGCACGGCACGGCCTCGGGAGGAGCTCCCATAACCGTCTGCCATGGGTGCCCCAGCTTGTGGCCCAACCTCAGGAGCTCGCTTGATCTTGGAGCTTGAGCCCCAAGAGGCATGTTGGACCAAGGAATTCAAGGAATATCCGAGGCAAGGGGTGAGGGAGTCCTGGATTAGGGGGACCTCGGACAGCCGGACTATAGACTTTGGCCGGACTATTGGACTATGAAGATACAAGATTGAAGACTTCGTCCCGTGTCCGAATGGGACTCTCCTTTGCGTGGAAGGTTAGCTTGGCGATTCGTATATGTAGATCTCCTCCCTTGTAACCGAATCTGTGTAACCCTAGATCCCTCTGGTGTCTATATAAACTGGAGCGTTTAGTCCGTAGGACAACAACAATCATACCATAGGTTAGCTTCTAGGGTTTAGCCACTCTGATCTCATGGTAGATCAACTCTTGTAATACTCATATCATCAAGATCAATCAAGCAGGAAGTATGGTATTACCCCCATTGAGAGGGCCCGAACCTGGGTAAACATTGTGTCCCCTGCCTCTTGTTACCATCCGCCTTAGACGCACAGTTCGGGACCCCCTACCCGAGATCCGCCGGTTTTGACACCGACATTGGTGCTTTCATTGATAGTTCCACTGTGCCGTCACAATCAAGGCTTGATGGCTCCTTCGATCATCGGCAACGATACGATCCAGGGTGAGGTTTTCCTCCCCGGACAGATTTCGTATTCAGCGGCTTTGTATTGCGGGCCAACTTGCTTGGCCATCTGGAGCAGATCGAGAGCTATGCCCCTGGCCATCAGGTCATGTTTGGAAGCTTGAACTATACCGCCGACATCCGCGGAGACTTGATCTTTGACGGATTCAAATCCATATCAGGTGCGCCGCACAGTCACAATTGGCACGATTTAGCTCTGCCGATGGACAATGTTCGGGAGATCGCACCTATAACTACTACGGCCGTCAAACCGGAACAGATCGCGTCGTCCAAGGACGGGTGGATGGACCCCGCCACGGAGGCCGCACACTCAACAGCGATAGAGCCGAATGCTGACTTCACCTCCTATGAGACCTGTGCTGCCGGACACTCGGATCGTCCCCGACCATAGACTCTGAACCGCTCACGTCCGTGCCCATTCAATCTGATTGGGCACCGATCATGGAGTTCACCTCCGCGGATATCTTTCCGCACTCGCCCCTAGGCGACGTGCTAAACTCATTACGGTCTCTCTCCTTGTTAGGAGACCCTTGGCCGAACTATGTCCGGCTTGAGTGGGAAGCGGACAGCGAAGAAATTCGTTCCCCACCCACCAACCACTTAGTAGCCACTATCGATGACCTAACCAATATGCTCGACTTCGACACCGAAGACATCGACGGTATGGACGACAATGCGGGAGACGAATAGGAACCACTGCCCACAGGGCGCTGGACTGCCACCTCATCGTATGATATATACATGGTGGACACCCCCAAAGAAAGCGATGGCAATAAGGCAACGGAGGATAATCCCCCCGAGACGAAATCCACGAACTGGCGTCCTCGGCGCCGCTCTAAGCCCCGCCATAGCAAAAACAGCGATGCTGGCACAAGAGACAATAACGCTGCAAATAGTATCAAAGACGAAGACAATCCCCTCCAGCCAGGCTTTGAGCAGGAGGATGGGCAAGCCAGCCCCAAGGAACAGGCACAGCAAAAAGCCTGAAGAAAAAGCAACAACAGGTTCAAGCTGAGCAGGATCTACTAGCAGATAGATGGACTGAGGTCCTGGCAGCCGAGGAACACAAACTAGAGCACCCAATCAAAATTTTCTCATAGCGCAGGTTGCTACCCCAACTTGAAGAGGAAGCATTAAAGCCTGCGCTTCCAGCATATGATACGGCAGACAGGCCACCTCGTGGCCGAGACAAGGTGGCATATAAGCCCGAAGTCCAGCCCGCACCCCGTCGCCAGTCAAACAAAAACAGCAAGGCCCGGGGTAACACACAGGACCTGCGAGACATATTGGAAAACAAAGGAGGACACAAAAGATCGATCTTCGGATCACGAGGGCGCGCCCCAACACATGATGATGACCGTCATGCCGGATATACCAAAAGAAAATCTTGCCGGGCCGAACACAGCAGACATGACTCGTACGAACTGTGTCATGACATAGCCCTGCATAGAGGTGCGGCACACACCCTATGCTTCACTGATGAAGTAATGGATCATGAATTCCCAGAAGGGTTTAAACCCGTGAACATTGAATCATATGATGGTACTACTAACCCCGCGGTATGGATAGAGGATTTCTTCCTCCACATTCACATGGCCCGCGGGGATGATCTACACGCCATCAAGTACCTCCCGTTAAAACTCAAAGTACCAGCTCGGCATTGGCTAAATAGCTTTCCAGCAAACTCCATCGGAAGTTGGGAGAACCTGGCAGACGCATTCCTGGACAACCTCCAGGGCACTTATGTGCGACCACCGGATGCTGATGATTTAAGTCACATAACACAACAGCCCGGAGTGTCAGCCAGGAAATTTTGGACTCGGTTCCTAACCAAAAAGAACCAAATTGTGGACTGTGCGGATGCCGAAGCCCTAGCAGCCTTTAAGCATAACATCCGTGACGAGTGGCTCGCCAGACATCTCGGCCAAAAGAAGCCAAAGTCCATGGCAGCCCTCACAATACTCATGACCCGCTTCTGCACGGGCGAGGATAACTGGTTGGCCCGTAGCAACAACACAGCAAGCAACCCTGGCACATCGGAGGCTAGAGACAACAACGGCAAGCCACGTCGCAACAGATACAAGCGCCGCAACAATGGCGATAACGTCGAAGACACGACAGTCAATGCCGGATTCAGTGGCTCTAAATCCGGTCAACGGAAAAAGCCGTTCAAAAGAAACAATCCGGGCCCGTCCAGTTTGGACCGTATACTCGACCGCTCATGTCAAATTCACGGCACCCCCGATAAGCCATCCAACCACACAAACAGAGAATGCTGGGTGTTCAAATAGGCAGGCAAGTTGAATGCCGAAAGCAAGGAAAAGGGGCTGCATAGTGACGACGAGGAGGAGCCCCGGCCGCCGAACACAGTAGGACAGAAGAAATTTCCTCCCCAAGTGAAAACTGTGAGCATGATATACGCAACCCATATCCCGAAGCGGGAACAGAAGCGTGCACTCAGGGACGTCTACGTGATGGAGCTAGTCGCCCCAAAGTTCAACCCATGGTCTTCTTGTCCAATCACTTCTGATCGCAGGGACCACCCCACTAGTATCCGTCATGGCGGTTCTACCGCATTGGTCCCTGATCCTATCATTGACGGATTCCACCTCACTCGAATCCTTATGGACGGTGGCAGCAGCCTGAACCTACTTTATCAGGATACGGTGCGCAAAATGGGTATAGACCCCTTGAGGATCGAACGCACAAAAACCACCTTCAAAGGTGCCATACCAGGTGTAGAGGCCTATTGCACGGGCTCAATCACACTGGAAGTGGTCTTCGGATCTCCGGATAACTTCCGAAGCGAAGAGTTAATCTTCGATATTGTCCCCTTCCACAGTGGCTATCACGCACTACTTGGACGAACCGCATTCGCTAGATTCAATGCGGTACAGAATTATGCATACCTCAAGTTCAAAATGCCAGGACCTCGCGGGGTTATAACAGTTAACGGAAACACAGAACGCTCGCTCCGCATGGAGGAGCACACTGTGGCCCTTGCAGCAGAAATGCAAAGCAGCCTTTTGAGGCAAACCGCCAATTCGGCGACAAGGTCCACAGACACATTCAAGCGAGTCCGACATAACCTGCAACAGAATCGCCAGGCACGTTTAGAGCTCGCCTAGCAATTCGGCCTCCGTCCTTGTCCCAGTCAAGTGACGAAATTTACGCCGCACGTACATAACTACGCACTAAAGATACCATGGGTACAGGCGGAGGCAAGGCTATGGCACGTCCCCACAATGCGGTTCAACCGCCTTAGGACCAGTATATCTTTATCATTTTCTTCCTTTCAGGACCCTATTCTCTAGAGGCCCTCTCCGATAGCTAGATCATCGGACCCATCACGGGAGGGAAGCACCAAGGGAGCAAGAAGCTTTGACGTACAAGGGAATACGCAGGTGGTCTCTCATACCGATCTTTATACCTATTTTACATACCCGCACGCAGCTCGCCCTTGGATCGGACATGTCAGATAGTCCTATTTTTGCTTATTGTACTACTTATACACATACATGTTGATGTATCCTATAAATAACAATGCACAGTGCCAGCTTAGTACTACATTTCTTCATCTTCTTTTTTTCCTTGTTTGTCTATTAACGACAAGTTGCTCCCATACATTCTGGTACGTTCAGTACGCCAGGGGCTTCAGTGTACCCCATAACACGGCAAGAAAAGTCCGAACACTTTCGACAGTGCGGCACCCCGAACATATAGCATTATATGCATCAGCTCCGAATCATGTCTTGGGTCAATAGTTGGGTTTGCCCGGCTCCCATGTTTTGGTGCCTTACGTTCCGCTATATTGGCTAATGTAGCACTGGGAGAACTACTGCGATTGTGTCCCGGTTCTTCCGGACGAGCACCTCAGTAGAGAAAGCCGAAAACTGACTGTCATGATGCGGCGAGAGCTGGTCGCTATTCGAGAGGTCCCAAATCCCTAAAGATTTTTTCCGCTTCAGGCGAGGAGTCGGCCTTGTCCGATTTAGGCGTTCATAGCGCCCCAAGTTCGGGCTTCTGAATACTAGGGGCTTCGCCAAAATTTAAAATTGTAGACTTGTATGGCTAAGTGAGAGTGATAAAGCCTTATAGTCTGATTGCCTGGTTTGTTGTGCTGAACACCTCCTTCGAAGGACCCAAAACTAGGATAAAGAGTGATCAGATTTATCCCGAACACCTCAGTACTAGCTACATGAGGGCAGAAGCCGATGACTGGCCAACTCTTGGATTTTATAAATGGCCGCACATAAGGTAATATTGTAAATCAACAAGCATTATATAACGCAGACGAACTCGTTTTCATATTACAGGATCACATGAGTTCATTCATTCAAATATTACATCCTTAGAACATTCCTCCACCACAAGGCGGGCAGCCTTCAGGATGCTGTCATAATACTTTTCGGGGCGGCGATGCTCCTTGCCCTCCAACGGCCCCTCCTTCACCAGCTTCTCGACGTCCATCTTCGCCCAGTGCACTTTCACTCGGGCAAAAGCCCTGCGTGCACCCTCGATGCAGACGGACCGCTTTATGACTTCAAGCCGTGGGCAGGCAATCACAAGCCTCCTCACTAGGCCGAAGTAGCTGCCAGGAAGGTGCTCGCCAGGCCACATCCGGACTATGAGGCCCTTCATGGCCTGTTCGGTCACCTTGTGGAGCTCAACCAATTGCTTTAACTGGTCGCTCAAGGGCATCGGATGTTCGGTCCCAGTATACTGAGACCAGAACAACTTCTCTGTCGAGCTCCCCTTCTCGGCCTGGTAAAATTCCGTGGCATCGGACACACTGCGGGGAAAATCAGCGAACGCTCCTGGAGAGCTCCAAACTCGGGTAAGTAAAAGGAAAGTTTCCTTCACATGCTTGCTTTGCATAATGAATTCCTTACCCGCCGCTATCTTTTGGACCGCCTGAAGATCCTCGAGGGCCTTGTAGGCTTCGGCCTTGGCATTTTTTGCGTTCTCAAGGGCTTTCGCAAGCTCAGACCCTTGCGTCTTAGAGTCATGCTCCAAGGACTCGTATTTTTGACGAAATCCTGGAGCTCTTGCTACACCTTGCCAACTCGAGCCTCTTGCTTCTCGCGCTCGGTGCGCTCCTTGGCCGCTTCATCTTCAGCCTCGGACAGCGCCTCCTTCAGGGCCTCCACTTCGGTCGTGCCCTCTAGCAAAATTCATGATGATCCTATGACTTAACAACCACATTCCTTTTTATTCCTTATCAATATATGGACGGGTATTACTTACCTTTGTTCTCTTCGATCTGCCTCTTGGTAAGCCGAGCTATTTTTCGGACCGCTCAAGGTCCCGCTTCAGTATAGAGACCTCCGCAGCGGCGAGCGGCAGCGACGAGCAGTGAAGCCTGCTTATTCATATAAGACACATTCTGATTAGACTCCTGTGATTATTATTTGATCCTCTGATCGACCTTTCTTTGCAAACGCCAAACAGAGCATCAGGGTCTACTGTCTATGCTATAGCATTTTCTTATAAATTGATTACTTACCTCAAAGCCTATTAAGAGGTTTGCACAGGCTTCAGTCACTCCACTTTTAGCAGACTGGACCTTCTCTACCACCGCACTCATGACACTGCGGTGCTCTTCGTCAATGGAAGCGCCACGAAGCGCTTCCAGCAAGTTGTCTGGTGCCTCTGGATGGACAGAGGCCATCGGCATAGACGGCTCGCCCCCATTGTGAGGGGTCACCCGACAGAGTCCGGAACCACGAGAGGTTACGGCGCAGTATTCGGCCGGGGGCCGGACTTGCTGCCGCCATCATTAGGGCCCATGGGAGCCATGCCTCCCATGCGCCCGGCGTCTGGGAGGTCTCCTTGGGGCACCCCCAGAACTATGTTCCCTTGGCTTGGTGCCCTTTGGGACAACACCTCGGCGTCGTCCGTAGGGCGGGGGGAGGAGGCGGTCGGGAGCGAATCACTTTTCATCTCCGATAGGCCCAGAGACCCATCCGAAGAGGATACGTCAAGACGGTCCTTGGGTGGGCAGCATGATCATGTTCGGCATGATAAGAAACAATAAAATGAAATATACAAGAACTGCTATGATATCCGAATACTTATGACTTCGCTAGGGGCTTGTCCCTGGGCAACCTGTAACACCCCGGATATGACTTTCCCAATTTGTACTCCAACTCTTGCCGTTTCCGGCTTTAAGTTATTTTATTTTCTCGGGTTCGGGTTTTTGTCTCCGTGTGTTGTTGTCGTTGTCATGCATATCATATCATGTCATTATGTGCATTGCATTTGCATACGTGTTCATCTCATGCATTCGAGCATTTTCCCCGTTGTCCGTTTTGCATTCCGGCGCTTCGTTCTCCTCCGGTGGTCATTTCTACCTTTCTTTCGTGTGTGGGGATTAAACATTTCCGGATTGGACCGAGACTTGCCAAGCGGCCTTGGTTTACTACCGGTACAAAGCCTGTCAAGTTTCGTACCATTTGGACTTCGTTTGATGCTCCAACAGTTAACCGAGGGACCGAAAAGGCCTCGTGTGTGTTACAGCCCAACACCCCTCCAAGTTGGCCCAAAACCCACCAAAACCCTCTCCATCATCTAGAGCGTTCGATCACGATCGCGTGGCCGCAAACCGCACCTCATTTGGACTCTCCTAGCTCCCTCTATGACTATATATAGACCCCTTCCCCGAAATCCGGATCTCCCTCGTCCGAAACCCTAAAAAATATCGTCTCCGCGCGGCCGAACACGTCCGGACCGCGCCGGACACACCGCCGCCATCCACTCCCGCGCCGCCACGTCACCGCCGCCTCGCCACGCTGCCGCTCTCCCTCCTCGCCGGCTGTCGTGCTTCGCCCCGCCGCCTCGCGTCTTCCTCCCTCCGCCACCCGAGTCACCGGTGCCGGCCGCCGCCTCCATCGCGCCGCCTCGTCGCCGGTGAGCGCCGCCGTGCCGGCGCCACCTTCTCCTCGCTGCCACAAGCTCCGGACGGCCCTACTCCGGCGTCCTCGACAAGCTCCGGCCAGCTACAGTGCATCTTCGGCGAACCTCGGGAAGCGTGCCGCCGGATCTCAGATCTAGATCCGTTTGGGTTGACTTTTAGCCTGAAACCCTAGCTCATATGCTCATCTTCATCATGCTATAACTTTGCACCCGTATCTCCGATTTGGGCATTTAGCATATCAAAATTTTCATCTCAGAGAGTACATCATTTCATTCCATTGCATCATTTTCATTTGAGTTCATCTTGATGCCCGAAATGCTGTTAGAAGAGTGCTACTTGAGTTAACTGTCAGATCTGCTAGTCCATTTAGATATTTGTCATTTTTGCCATTATTATTGTGTGCATGATATGCCCATGAGCTCTACATATGTTTTATTAAGGGTTTTGTCATCTTTCCAGAGGTGCAACCCATGTATTTTTGTGATGTGTGTGGTGACTAGCACAAGTTTGCAAAGTGAGGCACTTGGTAATGCTGATTTCTGGGACTTAGCATTTCCACAAAGTCCTTGACCTGTTTATCTCATATGGCCATATGTTCATGTTGTTTCCTAGTGATCCGTGCCTCTTTTGAGGATGATCAGTAAAGATGTTTTGTTAATATTGTAGTCCTCTTTCCATCCATGTCTTTGTTTGCAATTATGGAGCAACCTAGCTTGAGTCAATCAAGCTCTACTTTTGCTACTTCGTGAATCTGGGCAGATTGTCTACTTGTTCCGATTTTGCCGATGATGTTGTAGTTGATCCGTGCATGCTATGCTATTGTTCTTGCCATTTCTAGCTTTCCTTTTATGTATTCTTGATGGGTGTATACTTAGCTTGTCATGACTTGCTCCGTAGTGAGCGCATCGAGCTCGTAAACATGCCTACTTGATATATGTTTTCAGCATGCTTCAGTTTTCACTAAGTCTGAAAACTGATTATGTTTTTGCCATGTTCACATGCTTGCAATTGTATTTTCTGATCTCTTTTGGCTCAAGGTCACTAAGGGACTTTTGTTAAGCTCTTTGAGTTGCTCCATGCCATGATTTACTTTGCCATGTTCAGGTCTTGTAGCATGTAGTTTTGTTGCTCCGAAGAGTGCTACCTGATCTGAAATTCCAGACAAGTGTTAATTTCACCAAGTCTAAAATCTGTTTACCATATGCATTTTTGCCATGCTTGTTTGAACCTGTTAATGAATGAATTGGCCGTAGCTCAGTGCTAGACTTTTGTTAAGCATCTTGAATGCATCTCTGCCATGTATTTTGATGCCATGTTTGGGTGCTGTAGCATGTTCATCTCATTTTATTTAGATGGCTACTTGCTGTAAATCGCAGACTGGTGTCATATTTGAATTGCTTGCCATTTCCAAACCGTAACTCCGATTCCGGCTTTATTTATATCGTTTTCAAGCGACTTCATCTCATATTTCCAGTGGCATACTTGGATTTCCAAGTTGAGGCCAGATTCTTGCATCCCTTGTCAAATCTTGCATATGCATCCCGCATCGCATCCCGCATAGCATATCATCTTTGCATCGTAGTGTTTGAGCTTTGCGCGTGGTTGATTGTGTTCCGTTTGCTTGTTTGTCTTGTTTGGGTAGAGAGGGGAGACGAGTTCGCTAACGAGGATCCCGTTGAGTTTGCATTCGAGGATCCAGTCAACTCTGACAACTTTGCAGGCAAGATGATCATACCCTCGAAATCACTACTATCTTTGCTTTGCTAGATGCTCGCTCTTTTGCTACGCCAATCCTACGATGCCTACCACTTGCTTTCAAGCCTCCCAAATTGCCATGTAAAACCTCTAACCCACCTTGTCCTAGCAAACCGTTGATTGGCTATGTTACCGCTTTGCTCGGCCCCTCTTATAGTGTTGCTAGTTGCAGGTGAAGATTGGAGGCCGTTCCTTGTTGGAACCTTTATTTACTTGTTGGGATATCATTATATTGTCTTGTTATCTTAATGCATCTATATACTTGGTAAAGGGTGGAAGGCTCGGCCTCTCGCCTAGTGTTTTGTTCCACTCTTGCCGCCCTAGTTTCCATCATATCGGTGTTATGTTCCCGGATTTTGCGTTCCTTACGCGGTTGGGTTATAATGGGAACCCCTTGATAGTTCGCCTTGATTAAAGCTTTTCCAGCAATGCCCAACCTTGGTTTTACCATTTTCCACCTAGCCTCTTTTTTCCTTGGGTTTCTGGAGCCCGAGGGTCATCTTATTTAAACCCCCCGGGCCAGTGCTCCTCTGAGTGTTGGTCCAACCGAGCGATGTCCGGGGATACCAGGGGCAACTCTGGGCTGGCCTACCCGACGTCCGGCTCATCTGAGTGTGCCCTGAGAACGAGATATGTGCAGCTCCTATCGGGATTTGTCAGCACATTCGGGTGGTGTTGCTGGTCTTGTTTTAACCTGTTGAAGTGTCTTGAAGAACCGAGATACCGAGTCTGATCGGAGCGTCTTGGGAGGAGGTCTATTCCTTCGTTGACCGTGAGAGCTTGTCATGGGCTAAGTTGGGACTCCCCTGCAGGGATTGACCTTTGAAAGCCGTGCCCGTGGTTATGGGCAGATGGGAATTTGTTAATGTCCGGTTGTAGATAACTTGAACCTTAACTTAAATAAAATGAATCAAACGTGTGAGTTACCATGATGGCCTCTTCTCAGCGGAGTCCGGGAAGTGGACACGGTGTTGGAGTAATGTTTGCGCAGGTTGCTCTTTAGTTTCTCGCTCGCGCTTTGCCTCCTCTTCTCGCTCTCTTTTGCGAACAGGATAGCTACCATTTTTGCTAGTCGCTTTCTGCAGCTCCACATATTTACTTTGCCTTACCTATAAGCTTAAATAGTCTAGATCGCGAGGGTGCGAGATTGCTGAGTCCCTGTGGCTCACAGATTACTATTACACCAGATGCAGGGCCTGATGATTCCGCTCTAGGTGACGCGCTAGAGCTCAAGTGGGAGTTCGACGAGGACTCTCAACGATACTATGTTTCCTTTCCTGATGATCAGTAGTGGTGCCCAGTTGGGGTGATCGGGACCGTGTCGCATGTTGGGTTATCTTTTATTTTCGCGCCGTAGTCGGGCCATGAGTGTTTGGTTGATGTAATGTTATTTATGTACCTTGATTGATATGGCGGGTGTAAGCCAACTATGTTATCTACCCTTTATTATTATATTACATGGGATGTTGTAAAGATTACCTTACTTGCGACTTATGCCTTCAATGCGATTATGCCTCTAAGTCGTGCCTCGACACGTGGGAGATATAGTCGCATCGAGGGTGTTACAAGTTGGTAATCAGAGCCTTCCCCGACCTTCGGAGCCCCATTGCTTGATCATTATTAGCGGCCGAGTTGTGTCTAGAAAAATGTTTTGAGTCATTTAGGAATCATATATCGGAGAGTTTAGCAATTCTTTTTACTTTCTAGTCTCCTCATCGCTCTGGTAAGGCATCCTGACGTAGAGTTTTGACTCTTCTCTTCTCAAATTTCACAAAAAAAATTTAGGATCACGCGGGTATCTTGGAATCGTTCCGATGGTTTATGATGAGAACATTGTCTTGGTGCCTCCTATCAGGAGTTTTGTGGAAGTGTCCCGGGGAGTTGAGCTCTGAGGTGTTGTCGTCATAATTTTATCGTTGCAGTTCTGGAACACCTGAGTTTAGAACGCCGACATCGAAAATCTCTTTTATGTAGTTCGTTGGTGAGATAACCTCGACGCCACCCAGTACTGGGGCGGGAGTTCGGGAGTATCGCCATAACTTGTATAACGGATGCTTTTCGAAGGTTGAGGTAGATGGTTTCCAAAGTTTTTCTCGGTTATGTGTTGAAGGATGGATATAGCTGGATGTAGGATTTGCTAGATTTGGGTGAGATATTATGCTTCCCCTGTATCCTCAACACCTGATTGCATAACCGGAAAGGTTCGGGAGTATCATAGGTGGGAATTCTAGTAGCTCTAGTTCTTCTTCCACGAATAGTTGGTTTGAGATTGGGATTTCTTACCGAGTATTCGTTCTTGATCCGTACCTTGTTGACTTATTTCTCTACCTTAATTCTACGTGGCTTCTCCATTTATGGATATGTGACCATTTCAAGAGGAATGCATTCATTCATTTTGTTCAGATGTGAAGACTATATGTTGCAATTTTCATTCCGTTGGATTCAGCTTCAATATTTGTCTATCAATGTGCTAATGGATGTCAACCTCTTCAGGATGGCTCCTCCAACGCGCACGACTCCGAATCCTGATCCGCCACCACCTCCACCTCCTCCGGAGGCATGGCAAGCTGTGATGGCCGCAACCAATGCAAACACACAGTTGATCATGCAAATTCTCTAAGAGCGCAATCAAGGCAACCAAGGGGACCAAGGAAACAATCAGAATCACTCTGCTACACTCAACCAATTCCTTGCTAATGGGCCAAAAGACTTTCAGCAATTGTGTTGAGGCAACCGATGCTGACGATTGGCTTGTGAATCTGTGCAAGCATTTCGAGTGCAGTAACGTCAGGCCTGAGGACTTTGTCAAGTTTGCTTCCTTGCAACTCAAAGATCAAGCTGTCGAATGGTTCCAGCAGTACAAGGATTCCAGAGGTGGACGTGTTATCACTTGGGAAGAATTCCGTCAAGATTTCAGAGCTCACCATATCCCTCAAAGCGTGGTTGAAAGTAAGCGTGAGGAATTCCGCAACCTGAAGCAAGGCTCTTTGTCTGTCTATGACTACAACAAGTTGTTTCGGAAGCTCGCCCGCTTTGCTAAGAAGGACGTGCCTGATGAGAAGAGCATGATATACCAGTTCAGGGGTGGTCTCAGAGAAGAAATTCAGCTAGCTCTTGTTCTCTTTGAGCCCTTGAGATACGATGAGTTCTACAACATGGCATTGAAGCAAGAGGCCGCTCAACTGAGGTGTGATGCTTCCAAGAAGCGAGTCAGAGATGTTACTCCTTCTTCCTCTACTCAAGTGACCAAGCAGCAGAAGTATTAGCTTCCTCCTCCTCCGTTCCCTCAGCCGTATCAGCAGAAGAGCAAAGGTGGCAGTGGATCTTCCCACCCACCCAACCCTGGCTTTCAGAACAAGACTTCGTCTCAAGCTCCAAGATCGAGTGCTCCGTATCACCGTCCGCTTTCAGAGGTCACGTGCTACAAGTGCCAACAGAAGGGTCACTATGCCAACAAGTGCTTCAACCAGAGGCGTCTTCCTCCTCCTCCTCCTGTCAGATCGGCAAGTATAGCTGTGGTCAAGCATAACCCCAAGTCCGCCAAGGTCAACTTGATGAATGCAGCTCAGGCAGAGGATTCATCAGATGTCATCATGGGTAACCTTCCTGTTAATGATATTCCTGCGAAAGTTCTTTTTGACACGGGTGCATCGCATTGTTTCATCTCGAGACCATTTGTTTCTAAGCATGAGTTTCCTTTACAAGATTTGCCTAGACAGTTATTTGTTGTTTCTCCGGGTAAATTCATGAATGCAAGCGCTATCGCCCCAGATGTTACTATCATGTTGGGCGACTACAAGTTTCTATCTTCTCCTACGGTTCTTGGTGACTCGGATATTGATCTTATTCTCAGGATGGATTGGCTTTCTAAGCACAAGGCTCAGCTTGATTGTGCAGCAAGGCAGATCTAATTGACTCATTCGTCTGAGGATGTAATTGTCTTTGCCGCTCGGGATAATACCATCCGTCTGTTTTCTCTCAATGAGAAGGGTGAACTGGATGCTATCTCGCAAATTCCAGTCGTTTGCGAATATCAAGACGTTTTTCTAGAAGAGCTTCCAGGAATGCCTCCGCACCGGCCAGTTGAATTCGTTATGGATCTTGAGCCTGGCACGGAACCTGTGTGCAAGCGTCCTTACAAGCTGGGACCTGAAGAGCTGAAGGAGCTGAAGAAGCAACTCGATATTCAAGAGAGAATGGGTCTCATCCGGCCTAGTTCTTCTCCGTGGGGTTGTGGTGTTCTTTTTGTGAAGAAGAAGGATGGAACAGACCGGCTTTGTATTGATTACCGTCCATTGAACAAGAAGACCATCAAGAACAAATACCCACTTCCCAACATCAACGAGCTGTTCGAACAACTCAAAGGTGCCCAAGTATTCTCCAAGCTTGATCTTCGTATGGGTTATCATCAGATTCGTATCCGTGAGCAAGATATTCCCAAGACGGCTTTCAGGACAAGCTATGGTTCATATGAATACACTGTCATGTCTTTTGGCCTCGTCAATGCTCCTCCGACGTTCTCTCGCATGATGAACTTCATCTTCAATGCCTACACCAATGACTTCGTTTTGGTCTATCTCGACGACATTCTGGTTTTCTCGAAGAACAAGGAAGATCATGCCAAGCACTTGCGTTTGGTGCTCGATAAGCTCAGAGAACCCCAGTTCTACGCCAAGTTCTCCAAGTGCGAATTTTGGCTCGATGAGGTTCTTTATCTTGGTCATATCATCTCTGCCAAGGGCATTGCGGTGAATCCTGAGAAGGTGTCTGCAATTGTGAATTGGGAACCTCCTCAGAACGTGAAGCAACTCCGTAGCTTCCTCGGTCTCGCAAGCTATTGCCAAAGATTCATTGAAAACCTTTCTAAGGTCGCGAAGCCTCTCTCAAATCTTCTCCAGAAGCACATCAAGTACGTTTGATCTCCAGAGTGTGACATTGCTTTCAACACTTTGAAAGAGAAATTGATCACTGCTCCAGTTCTGACTCCGCCTGATGAATCCAACCCGTACGAGGTCTTTTGTGATGCCTCTCTCCAAGGTCTTGGCGAAGTGTTGATGCAAGAGAAGAATGTTGTTGCTTATACCTCTCGCCAATTGAAGCCCAATGAAAAGAACTACCCCACTCATGATCTCGAGTTGGCGGCAGTTGTGCATGCTCTTTTGACTTGGAGACATCTCTTATTGGGAAGAAAAGTGGACATTTTCACTGATCACAAGAGTCTCAAGTACATCTTCACTCAGCCTAATCTCAACCTCGGGCAAACTCGATGGGTCGAAATGATTCAAGAGTATAATCCGAGTATCGAGTATACTCCAGGCAAGGCCAATGTGATTGCTGACGCATTGAGCAGGAAGGCTTATTGCAACAGTATGATTCTAAAGCCTTATCAACCCGAGCTTTGTGAAGCTTTCCGCAAACTTAATCTGCAAGTTGTTCCCCAAGGTTTCCTCGCCAACCTTCAAGTCTCTCCTACCTTAGAAGACCAGATTCTCCAAGCCCAGCTTCTTGATGGTATGGTGAAAAATGTGAAGATTGGGATTGCCAAGAGTCAACCCAAGTACAAGTGCTACCGCCTTGATGACAAGGACACTCTCTTCTTCGAGGATCGTATTGTTGTACCCAAAGGTGACCTCCGTAAAATGATCATGAACGAGGCTCACAATTCTCTCCTCTCCATCCACCCTGGGAGCACGAAGATGTATCAGGACCTCAAGCAGGCTTATTGGTGGACTCGAATGAAGCGCGAGATTGCTCAGTTCGTGAATGAATGTGATGTCTGCAGAAGAGTGAAGGCAGAACACCAAAGGCCAGATGGTCTCCTCCAACCTCTTGCCATTCCCGAATGGAAGTTTGACCACATTGAAATGGACTTCGTGACTGGGTTTCCAGAGTCCAAACGTGGCAATGATGCTATATTCGTTGTCATCGACAAACTCACAAGTGGCTGACTTTCTACCTATTAAATAGTCAATCACTACAGCTCAATTGGCGGAACTCTATACCTCTCGGATTGTCTCTCTCCACGGTATTCCACAAGTGATCTCTTCAGACTATGGCAGCATCTTTACCTCCAAGTTTTGGGATTCTTTTCAGAAGGCCATGGGCACCAACATCCGCTTCAGCATAGCTTTCCATCCTCAAACTAGCGGTCAAGTCGAGTGTGTCAACCAGATTCTTGAAGATATGCTCAGGGCCATTGTGATCTCCTTCGGCATGAAGTGGGAGGATTGTCTTCCTTATGCTGAATTCTCCTACAACAACAGTTTTCAAGCAAGTTCGGGCAAGGCCCCATTTGAAATTCTGTATGGAAGGAAGTGCCGTACCCCTCTCAACTGGTCCGAAACCGGTGAACGTCAGCTTTTGGGAAATGACTTAATCACAGAGGCAGAGGAAATGTGCAAAGTCATTCGAGATAACCTCAAAGCAGCCCAATCCCGCCAGAAGAGCTACTATGACAGTAAGCACCGTGATTTGGCTTTCGAGATCGGAGATCATGTTTACCTCCGCGTCTCTCCTATGAAAGGTACTCATCACTTCGGTATCAAAGGGAAGCTTGCCCCTAGATACGTCGGACCTTTCAAGATTGTCAGCAAGAGAGGCGATCTCGCCTATCAACTTGAGCTTCCTTCAAACTTTGCAAATGTTCATGATGTATTCCATGTCTCTCAGCTCCGAAAGTGCTTCAAGACTCCTGAACGCACCGTCAACTTCGAGGACATTAAGATCCAAGAAGATCTCTCCTATCGTGAGCACCCCGTTGCTATTCTTGAAGAGACTGAACGCAAGACTCACAATAAGTCAATCAAATTCCTCAAAGTCAAGTGGTCACACCATTCCGATCGTGAAGCTACCTGGGAACGCGAGGATCACCTCTGTTCTGAGTACCCGGCGTTCTTTCAATCCTAGATCTCGGGAAGAGATCCTTTCGTAGTGGTGGAGTGTTGTAACACCCCGGATATGACTTTCCCAATTTGTACTCCAACTCTTGCCGTTTTCGGCTTTAAGTTATTTTATTTTCTCAGGTTCAGGTTTTTGTCTCCGTGTGTTGGTGTCGTTGTCATGCATATCATATCATGTCATCATGTGCATTGCATTTGCATACGTGTTCATCTCATGCATTTGAGCATTTTCCCCGTTGTCCGTTTTGCATTCCGGCGCTTCGTTCTCCTCCGGTGGTCATTTCTACCTTTCTTTCGTGTGTGGGGATTAAACATTTCCGGATTGGATCGAGACTTGCCAAGCGGCCTTGGTTTACTACCGGTAGACCACTTGTCAAGTTTCGTACCATTTGGACTTCGTTTGATGCTCCAACAGTTAACCGAGGGACCGAAAAGGCCTCGTGTGTGTTACAGCCCAACACCCCTCCAAGTTGGCCCAAAACCCACAAAAACCCTCTCCATCATCTAGAGCGTTCGATCACGATCGCGTGGCCGCAAACCGCACCTCATTTGGACTCTCCTAGCTCCCTCTATGACTATATATAGACCCCTTCCCCGAAATCCGGATCTCCCTCGTCCAAAACCCTAAAAAATATCATCTCCGCAGGCCGGACACATCCGGACTGCGCTGGACACACCGCCGCCAGCCACTCCCGCGCCGCCATGTCACCGCCGCCTCGCCGCGCCACCGCTCTCCCTCCTCGCCGGCCGCCGTGCTTCGCCCCGCCGCCTTGCGTCTTCCTCCCTCCGCCGCCCGAGTCACCGGCGCCGGCCGCCGCCTCGAGCGCGTCGCCCCGCGCCGCCTCGTCGCCGGTGAGCGCCGCCACGCCGGCACTGCCTTCTCCTCGCCTCCACAAGCTCCGGACGGCCCTACTCCGGCGTCCTCGACAAGCTCCAGCCAGCTACAGTGCATCTCCGGTGAACCTCGGGAAGCGTGCCGCCGGATCTCAGATCTAGATCCGTTTGGGTTGACTTTTTGCCCGAAACCCTAGCTCATATGCTCATCTTCATCATGCTATTACTTTGCACCCGTAGCTCCGATTATGGCATTTAGCATATCAAAATGTTCATCTCAGAGAGTACATCATTTCATTCCATTGCATCATTTTCATTTGAGTTCATCTTGATGCCCGAAATGCTGTTAGAAGAGTGCTAGTTGAGTTAACTGTCAGATCTGCTACTCTATTTAGATATTTGTCATTTTTGCCATGATTATTGTGTGCATGATATGCCCATGAGCTCTACATATGTTTTGTTAAGGGTTTTGTCATCTTTCCAGAGGTGCAACCCATGTATTTTTGTGATGTGTGTGGTGACTAGCACAAGCTTGCAAAGTGAGGCACTTGGTAATGCTGATTTCAGGGACTTAGCATTTCCACAAAGTCCTTGACCTGTTTATCTCATATGGCCATATGTTCATGTTGTTTCCTAGTGATCCGTGCCTCTTTTGAGGATGATCAGTAAAGATGTTTTGTTAATATTGTAGTCCTCTTTCCATCCATGTCTTTGTTTGCAATTATGGAGCAACCTAGCTTGAGTCAATCAAGCTCTACTTTTGCTACTTCGTGAATCTGGGCAGATTGTCTACTTGTTCCGATTTTGCCGATGATGTTGTAGTTGATCCGTGCATGCTATGCTATTGTTCTTGCCATTTCTAGCTTTCCTTTTATGTATTCTTGATGGGTGTATACTTAGCTTGTCATGACTTGCTCCATAGTGAGTGCATCGAGCTCGTAAACATGCCTACTTGATATATGTTTTCAGCATGCTTCAGTTTTCACTAAGTCTGAAAACTGATTATGTTTTTGCCATGTTCACATGCTTGCAATTGTATTTTCTGATCTCTTTTGGCTCAAGGTCACTAAGGGACTTTTGTTAAGCTCTTTGAGTTGCTCCATGCCATGCTTTACTTTGCCATGTTCAGGTCTTGTAGCATGTAGTTTTGTTGCTCCGAAGAGTGCTACCTGATCTGAAATTCCAGACAAGTGTTAATTTCACCATGTCTGAATTCTGTTTACCATATGCATTTTTGCCATGCTTGGTTGAACCTGTTAATTGATGAATTGGCCGTAGCTCAGTGCTAGACTTTTGTTAAGCATCTTGAATGCATCCCTGCCATGTATTTTGATGCCATGTTTGGGTGCTGTAGCTTGTTCATATCATTGCATTTAGATGGCTACTTGTTGTAAATCGCAGACTGGTGTCATATTTGAATTGCTTGCCATTTCCAAACCGTAACTCCGATTCCGGCTTTCTTTATATTTTTTTCAAGCGATTTCATCTCATCATTCCAGTGGCATACTTGGATTTCCAAGTTGAGGCCAAATTCTTGCATAACTTGTCAAATCTTGCATATGCATCCCGCATCGCATCCCGCATAGCATATCATCTTTGCATCATAGTGTTTGAGCTTTGCGCGTGGTTGATTGTGTTCTGTTTGCTTGTTTGTCTTGTTTGGGTAGAGCCGGGCGACGAGTTCACTAACGAGGAGCCCTTTAGTTTGCTTTCGAGGATCCAGTCAACTCTGACAACTTTGCAGGCAAGATGATCATACCCTCGAAATCACTACTATCTTTGCTTTGCTAGATGCTCGCTCTTTTGCTACGCCAATGCTACGATTTCTACCACTTGCTTTCAAGCCTCCCAAATTTCCATGTCAAACCTCTAACCCACCTTGTCCTAGCAAACCGTTGATTGGCTATGTTACCGCCTTGCTCAGCCCCTCTTATAGCGTTGCTATTTGCAGGTGAAGATTGGAGGCCGTTCCTTGTTGGAACATTTATTTACTTGTTGGGATATCATTATATTGTCTTGTTATATTAATGCATCTATATACTTGGTAAAGGGTGGAAGGCTCGGCCTCTCGCCTAGTGTTTTGTTCCACTCTTGCCGCCCTAGTTTCCGTCATATCGGTGTTATGTTCCCGGATTTTGCGTTCCTTACGCGGTTGGGTTATAATGGGAACCCCTTGATAGTTCGCCTTGATTAAAGCTTTTACAGCAATGCCCAACCTTGGTTTTACCATTTTCCACCTAGCCTCTTTTTCCCTTGGGTTTCCGGAGCCCGAGGGTCATCTTATTTAAACCCCGCCGGGCTAGTGCTCCTCTGAGTGTTGGTCCAACCGAGCGATGTCCGGCGCTACCAGGGGCAACTCTAGGCTGGCCTACCCGACGTCTGGCTCATCTGAGTTTGCCCTGAGAACGAGATATGTGCAGCTCCTATCGGGATTTGTCGGCACATTCGGGTGGTGTTGCTCGTCTTGTTTTAAGCTGTCGAAGTGTCTTGAAGAATCGAGATACCGAGTCTGATCGGAACGTCTTGGGAGGAGGTCTATTCCTTCATTGACCGTGAGAGCTTGTCATGGGCTAAGTTGGGACTCCCCTACAGGGATTGAACTTTCGAAAGCCATGCCCGCGGTTATGGCAGATGGGAATTTGTTAATGTCCGATTGTAGATAACTTGAACCTTAACTTAACTAAAATGAATCAACCGTGTGAGTTACCGTGATGGCCTCTTCTCGGCGGAGTCCGGGAAGTGGACACGGTGTTGGAGTAATGTTTGCGCAGGTTGCTCTCTAGTTTCTCGCTCATGCTTTACCTCCTCTTCTCGCTCTCTTTTGCGAACAGGATAGCCACCATTTTTGCTAGTCACTTTCTGCAGCTCCACATATTTACTTTGCCTTACCTATAAGCTTAAATAGTCTTGATCGCGAGGGTGCGAGATTGCTGAGTCCCTGTGGCTCACAGATTACTATTACACCAGATGCAGGGCCTGATGATTCCGCTCCAGGTGACGCGCTCGAGCTCAAGTGGGAGTTCGACGAGGACTCTCAATGATACTATGTTTCCTTTCCTGATGATCAGTAGTGGTGCCCAGTTGGGGTGATCGGGACCGTGTCGCATGTTGGGTTATCTTTTATTTTGGCGCCGTAGTCGGGCCATGAGTGTTTGGTTGATGTAATGTTATTTATGTACCTTGATTGACGTGGCGAGTGTAAGCCAACTATGTTATCTCCCCTTTATTATTATATTACATGGGATGTTGTAAAGATTACCTTACTTGCGACATATGCCTTCAAAGCGATTATGCCTCTAAGTCGTGCCTCGACACGTGGGAGATATAGTCGCATCGAGGGTGTTACACAACCACTCCTCGTCGTTGAACGCGGCCGTGGTGGAGCGGTCCGGAAGGAGGGCTCTTCCCTTCTTGGACCCTTCGGCCTCCCTGGATGGGGCGGCCTTCCTTTTCTCATCCCCCCAGCTGGATGGGGAGAATTTTCCTCTTCCTCTTCCTCGTCTTCGTGGGAGGAGGGCGTCTCAGTGTTATCGGACAATGATTCCGATACAACCTTGCGCCGAAGACCTTTCCTGGTCCCCGCGGCCTTCTTCTTGGCCTTCTTCTCCGGCTCCTCATAGGGCGCCGGAACCAGCATCTCCGTCTGGAGAGTACTCGCCGGATCTTCGGGCAGTGGGGCCGGACAGTCGATCTGCTCCACTATCGCGACCCATTCCTGTCAAATAATGTGGAGGCTCAGATCCCTCACATAATTATACTAGGGAAAGAAACACCTTATGGGATATAAGGAGCTTACCGAATTAGCAGGGCGCTTTGCGCTGAGTCCGCTGTCCTCGGTAAGGGGAGGAGGTACCTCGGCAGACTTGAACAACACTCTCCAGATGTCCTGGTGCGTCGTGTCGAAGAGCTCTTGCAGCGTCTGGTGCTTTGCCGAGTCGAACTCCCAGGCTTCAAGGCCCAGTGCTTGTGAAGCAAGGCCCAGTGCGTGTGAAGCAAGGCCCAGTGCCTGTGAAGAAAGGCCTAGTGCCTTTGAAGCAGGGCCCAGTGCCTATGAAGCAAGGCCTAGTGCCTGTGAAGAAAGGCCCAGTGCCTGTGAAGAAGGCCAGTGCCTGTGAAGAATCGCCGCCCATGACACGCTCACGTAATAATGAGTGGGGTTGTACACTCCCCAGAGTCTCAGGAGTGCCGCCCTCGGGCCTCGGGGGCTCCCTCACACACCTAGTGGCAGCACTTAGCTCTGTGCTAGTGAGAAGACTTGAAGACTAGACTAGGTGTCGGACGCGGCTTTTCATTTGTTTTCCGTAGTTGGCTCGCCTTCTCTTAATCGCTGATTACTTCTGGTGTTCCTTGATGATTTTGTTCCGTTGCCTTTTACCACCTTTTCTGAATCTAGTTCTCTTATGTTCTCTCTCACACATACCTCGCGAGGGGGCTAGGCAAGCGCCTTCGCGAGGGTTTCTTCCTCCTGTGTTGGTCCTTCTCTCTGCCTTCAGTCTGCTTTCTCGCGAGGCACCCTCATTCGAGCCCACAAGCCGGCACACTCCCAATCCGTGTCCCTCGGGTACCACGATATGAAGCGCTGGGTCAAGGCTCGGATGACGATAATTCTCCTAGCGAGCTTCCTAACGATTTTTTTGTAGTTCCGGAGCAACCACTAAGCCAAGACACACACGAGGAAACAAGTGCCTAGTGAAGAAGAGGCTGCACCGAACGCGCCAAGCTAAGTTATCTCCACACAAAATAACAAGCATAGCATAATGATTGAGGAATCACAGTTCGATACACGCCCCTCCGGGCCCATACTGGTTTCATTTTGATGCAGGAAAGAAAAGAGGAACAAAACAAAAGTGGCGTTGCAGCGAACCACGGGGGCAAGCCTCCAGCGACGTCTGAGCTTAGCCGAATCCCTCCTCGTGCTTCACGGAAGCGCGGCGATGAGACGACCCGCTACCACCTTCGAAGTGAGTGCGGCGGCTGGTCGTAGCCACTGCTGCTGGAGCTTTCACCAAGAGAAGAGCCACCATAGCTGGACGAGGCGCGGCCGGCGGGCTCGCCCTCGTCGCGGCCGTCGCCGAGACCGACCACCTCCTCACCATCGTTCGTCTCGGGGCAGCACCCGGCACGGCGAACATCTTCCCCAAATACCCTCACATAGACGGTCACATCACCGTCATACTTGAAATGGAGGGTGCACCACCTGCCCTGGCCGCGCACGTGGGCGAACGTCTGCCAACCGTGGGCCAAAGCTTTGTTACCCGCGACAGAGACTTCAACCGCGACCTAGGAGGTCCTGCTGCAGCAGCCGTCCACCTGCAGCCAGGGTCCGCCTGGACCAGAGGCCGACAGCTCGTCGACGAAGAAGCATGGAAGCTGAAGCCAGTTGTCTGCCGGATCCTCCGACTAGACAACGAACTCCAGCAGCACCTCTGCCGAGTGGAAGAGTGGCCGGGGAGGCCGCGCAACCACGGCATGTCTCACCTCATCGACGGGGCTGCCGCGACCGGAGCGACCCGCAGCACGCGCGGAGGCGCCACCCCGGGAGCAGGGGGCCACGGCGGGAGTCGTGGTATGCTTGCAGGGACGGTCGCGTCCCCGGTTGGGTGCCGGGGAGCCAGGCCCCTCGCAAGGGTCCTTTCATTTCTCCGCGGCGAAGAACCTCTTCGACGACGCCATTGGAGTCAACGGTGGAGCAGAGGAGAAAGAAGCTGGGAGAATGGGAAGAAGTGGGGGACGGGGGCTCCGCCACCTTCCTCATTTATATCAGAAGAAGGCCAACCAGCACCCCCCACGATCACAGGTAATGATGGTTCTCCTTTCATGTCGCAGGGACTTGTCAAGACGGGCAGTTGTTGAGGCAGCATGGGGAAGCGGAGACGCCCACGTCCAATCAACCGCCAGGCGTCAACCGTGGCCGCAGGCTTTTGGGGCCCGTGGCGCTCTGCGCTTGACCTTTGGCTTTGCCTCGAAGCCAAGACGGAGTGTGCCATGGGCTCGGGGGCTACTATCGGCGTTCTGGGAATGGGGTTCCCCAGACTTGCCTGCCTACCGCCCACGGCGTGGCTGAGCTGGCAGGCCTGTACGGCCCATCTTCATCGACGAGGTATTCAAGACCCTCGTGAGGGGCCATGCCTCGCGAGGCGGACGGCTCAAGACCTCCTTAGAAGCGGCCTCGCCAGGCAAGCTCACGAGGGGCGGAGAGATCAAGGCAAGGAAAACCTTGCAAGGTCCTCGTGATGTGAGCCATGACGATCGAGACCAGGCGGGCGCCAGCACGCGCAGTGTCTTTGCTTCCTCTTTGGTTCCAAGGGGGCAAGCGTAGGCGCGGAGTACCGAGGCATCAAGGAAAGGTTTCCATATCGGTGCAAGGAGACCAAGACCAGCAGGACGGCAAGACGGAGGTCACCATGGAGCCTAAGGCGGCGTCACCACCTGAGCCTTTTGTAGACGAAGACTACTTTTGTCAGGATAGGTTGTACTAGTTGTCCCCTTTCAAATTGGCCGTTGTTGGCTCCCTTTCCGCTCAATATTTGGGGAGAGGACCAGGGCCTACTAGCCACCATAGTAGAGGGGGACTGAGACGAGGACGGATCATCAAGATCATCCCCAACCACACAAGTTTACCGAGCACAAGAACACCTCAACCTCAGGAGGTTGTTCTTCCCTTGTACTATTCATCATCAGCCCAAGAGGCAATCCACCACCACCAAACTTGAGTAGAGTATTACACCACAACAGTGACCCGAACCAGTATAAATCTTGTGTCTTTGTCTTGTGAGTTCGTCGAGTTCATCCGCGAGATCTTAGCGAGCTAGGGCGTGGATCGATATGGAGAAAAACTTCGTGCGCACCCCAGTGTACGAACCTCGAGGATTTTGCCGGAACCCGTGATCCGACAGAAGCAACCTTGTCTATCCCACCATGGCCATCACCCATGAAGGACTTGCCTCACTAGATTAGATCTTCACGAAGTTAGTGATCTCCTTGCCCGTACAAACTCCTTGGTTCAACTCCACAATCTTGTCGGAGGCTCCCATGTGACACCTAACCAATTTAGGGGACACCACTCTCCAAAAGGTAATAGACGGTGTGTTGATGATGAACTCCTTGCTCTTGTGCTTCAACACTCAACTCTCTCTCACTGATTTGGATTTGGTGGAAAGATGATTTGAGTGGAAAGAAACTTGGAGAAGGCTAGAGATCAAGATTCATATGGATGGAATGGAATATCTTGGTCTCAGCACATGAGTAGGTGGTTATCTCTTAGAAAATTAATGTTGGAAGTGTAGGCATATTCTGATGGCTCTCTCCACGAATGAAGAGTGGGTGGAGGGGTA
Source organism: Triticum urartu (assembly GCF_056163025.1). NCBI lineage: Eukaryota > Viridiplantae > Streptophyta > Magnoliopsida > Poales > Poaceae > Triticum > Triticum urartu. The sequence goes on along the minus strand of NC_141876.1, from coordinate 353,535,630 downwards.
TATATAGCATCCACACAAAATCTAACCGTTACACACAAATCACCAAACTCGGTGGGACCAAATAATGAAACTCGGTCAGACTGGTTTAGTTCAAAATGTGAACGTTAGGATTTTCGGTGGGACCGACATGTCAACTCGGTGTGACTGATTTCATTAGGGTTAGGGAATAACGTAATCTCGGTGAGACCGATTACACAAACTCTGTGGGACCGATTTTGGTAACAAGCTAACCAGAGAGTTGGTCAGGCAAACTCGGTGGGACCGATTTGCTCATCTTGGTGAGACTAAAACGTTACGGAGGTGAAACAGAGAGTTTGCATTGCGAACTCAGTGGGACCGATCGCTCATCTCGGTTGGACCAAAATGTTACGACGGGAAACAGAGAGTTTGGAATCCTATTTCGGTGAGACCAAGATCCCTATCGATAAGACCAAAGTGTCTAGGGTTTGTGGCAGTGGCTATGTCTAATGAACTCGGTGGCGCCGGATAGAAAATTTCGGTGCGGCTGAGTTTGACTTTTGGTTTGGGACATAGGTGGATATGGGAAAGTGGTTGAGGGCTTTTGGAGCATATCACTAAGCATTTTGAGCAAGTAAGCCATTAAGCAACACCTCATCCCGTTTTAATAATATTGGCTTTTCCGATGGACTCAATGTGATCTTGGATCACTAAAAGTAAAATGTAGAGTCTTGATCTTTAGGGCTTGAGCCAATCTTTTGTCCTTATCATTTTGAGGGGTCCACATTTCTAATCCATGCCATGCCAAACATTGGGCTTTCCTGAAATATTTATCTTGAAATAGCATTAGCTCAATGAGCTATATGTTGTTAATAATTACCAAAACCATCCAGGGATAGTTGCACTTTCAAAGGAGTAGATGGTATTATTAGACGTTGTGTACCCGAGCATGAACAGGAACAAATCATATGGAAATGTCACTCCGAAGCTTATGGGGGACATCATGCGGGAGATAGAACTGCTCGCAAGGTATTGCAATCTAGTTTTTATTGGCCTTCTCTCTTCAAGGATGCCCGTAAGTTTTTTTATCTTGCAATGAATGTCAAAGGATAGGTAATATTCGCAAGTGTCAAGAAATGCCTACGAATTATTCACTTTCTGTTGAACCATGTGATGTTTGGGGTTTTGATTACATGGAACATTTTCCTTCTTCTAATAGGTACACACATATTCTGGTTGAAGTTGAATATGTTACTAAGTGGGTAGAAGCTATTCCAAGTAGTAGTGCTGATCATAACCCTTCCATTAAAATTCCTAAAGAAATTATTTTAACAAGGTTTGGTGTCCCTAGATATTTAATGACTGATGGCGGTTCACACTTTATTCATGGTGCTTTCCGTAAAATTCTTGCTAAATATGATGTTAACCATAGAATTGCTTCACCCTATAATCCTTAATCTAGTGGTCAAGTTCAACTTAGCAATACAGAAATAAAGTTAATATTACAAAAAACTATCAATAGGTTGTTGGCGTTCTAGGAACGGGGGTACCCAGACTTGCCTGCCTGCGGCCCGGGACATGGCTCATCCTAAGGCTTGGTACGGCCCATCTTCATCAGCAAACACTCAAGACCCTCACGAGGCGGACGACACAAGACCTCTTCAGGGGCAGCCTTACTAGGCTGGCTCGCGACGAGCGGAGAGATCAAGGCAAGGGGCACCTCATGAGGTTTCTGTGACGTGAGCCATGACGACCATGGCCAGGCGGGCGCCAGCGGGCGCAGAGTACCAGTTGCCTCTTTGGTGCTAAAGAGGCAGGTGCATGCAAGGAGTCCCAAGGCTTCAGGCAAAGGTTTCCATATTAGTGCAATGAGACCAAGACCAGCAGGACAGCAGGACGGAGGTCATCGTGGAACCCACGACGGCGTCACCACCTGAGCCTTTGGCAGGCGAAGCCCACCTTTGTCAGGATAACTTGTACTAGTTGTCCCCCTTCAAATTGGCCGTTGTTGGATCCCTTCCCGCCTAATATTTGGGAAGAGGACCCGGGCCCCTAGAAATAGGACTAGCCACCACCATAGAGATCGGATCGGATCTGGGACTGATCTGGGACGGATCATTCAGATCATCCCCGACCACACAAGCTCATCGAGCTCGAGAACGCCTCTCCTCAGGAGGCTGTTCATCCCTTGTACTTTTTCATCCCCAGCCTACAAGGTAATCAACCACACCACACTGGAGTAGGGTATTACACCACGTCGGTGGCCCGAACAAGTATTAACTCCTGTGTCTCTTGTTCCTCGGGTTCGGCGAGCTAGGCTTTGAGATCGCGGCGAGAGTGTGAGCTAGGGGGAGAGACATCTTCGTGCGCACCCTAGAGTTCGAACCTCAAGGGTTTTTCGGAACCCGTAATCTGACATTTGGCGCGCCAGGTAGGGGTGCGCTGCATCTTTTCTTCCGTCGATACACGCTTCGCTGCTCCCCCACGTCCATGGCGGACGCGCGCCGAGCGCTGGGACGCCCTGGCCGCTCATATCGCTCAGACAGCTCCTATCGGCGGGCCTCCCCGTCGTTCTCCATCACCCACCGCCAACGCCGCGATAGGCCTGGCGGGAAACGAGCAGCAAGCATCATCGCTGCACCCGTCTGTGCGACGGCCGCCACCCCGTCACTGACTCCAGCCGGCTCATCGTCCGACGCTTGTCGCCAGCCCACGGACGTGCAGGCCGCACTGCTCATGGCAAGCGAGCTCCTGCGCTACCGCCCGATCGACGACCTCTACGAGGACTGGCTATACCGCATCCCCGAGCTCGTCAGCGCCACTGGTGGCTCCCCTGTACGATCTGTCTCAGTGCCTCGCCCTCCTCCAGCTGCGGGTGATGTAGCTCATGGAGTGCCTCTGTCACCTCTGCACCAACACGTCGTCCTGGCGCCAAGACGCACGCCCCCTCGGCATGACCCTCCGCGCCGAGTGCCCGCGTGTGAAGAAGGAAGCTGCCAAGAAGTTCCCTAACCGCAAGAAAATGCTCCTTCACTCTCGACGCCACCACGTCAAGACCGCGTGCCGCCTGCAGCGGCGGTGCGCGGGCGTCAAGATCAAGCTCCCCCACTGCGGCGGGCCCCAGTGGCCACAGCAGGCTGCCGTGCCTTCACTCCAGAGCTACATAGCATTGTTTGGCCAGGCAAGTTCAAGCCAAACCTGCCCCCCGCGCTACGACGGCACCCCTGACCCTGCGGAGTTCTTGCAGCTCTACGAACTGAGCATCGAGGCAGCCAACTGCGAGGAGAACATCATGGCGAACTAGTTTCCCATGGCTCTCAAAGATGGTGCTCGCTCATGGCTCCTGAACTTGCCCCCGGGGTCGATCTCCTCCTGGGGTGAGATGTGCGACCTCTTCGTCGCCAACTTCTAGGGCACTCGCGACCGCCCACCAGTCGTGGGTGACCTGCGCCGCATCAAGTAGCAGCCAGGAGAGACCCTGCAGAAGTACATCCAGCGCTTCAACAGCATCCGCCTCAAGATTCCCAAGGTGACGGAAGGGGCCATCATTTCAGCGTTCTCTGATGGTGTCCGCGACGTGAAGATGAAGGAGGAGCTCGCCATCCACAAGGAGCTATGCACGGCACTTGAGATGTTCAACATGGCGACCAAGTGCGCAAGAGCTGAGGAGGGGCGCCTCTCCCTCCTCGAGCTTCATGCTGCCGACCCAGAAGAGAAGAAAGCCAAGGCCAAGGACATGAAGCGCAAGGGAGTAGCTGTGCTCGCGGTGTAGCCGGACACGAAGCGCGGCCGGGACCACCCTGAGTCGTCCTAGAGCAGCCGTCCATTCTGCGCCTTCCACAACATACACTGCCACAACACCAACGACTGCCAAGAGCTCAGGGCCATTTGAGATGGACGCTTCGGTCGGCGCCCCGAGCGCAACGACCGGGGCTACGGGCAAGGAGGAGGACGAAGTGGGGGACGCTGGGACAACTGCGACCCCCGTCACGAGTGGCGCGACCAGCCTCGCGAGGACCACTGACAGGAACAACCTCGCGAGGGCGCCTGGAGGGACCAGCCTCATGAGGACCGTCCTCAGGGCAATGCTAGCCTCCCTCTATTGCCACCACCGCCAAAGAGGAATGATGACCACCATCAGGATGAGGGGACTCGGGGCTTCCAGGAGTTGCACGCTATCGCCTGCATCTTGGGCGAAGCCCAGGCCCCAGCTTCCCAGCACATCTTCAAGCAGTTTGCTCATGAGGTGAACGTGGCCCTTGCCAGGCACGAGGCCACGCGCCCGCTCAGGTGGTCCAAGTGCACCATCACCTTAAGCTCGATGGACCAGCTCAAGTGTGCGGCGACTGTCGGCATCCTTCCGATGCTTTGTTCACCCATCATCAGCAACGTCCAAGTCACCAAGACCCTCATCGACGGTGGTGCTAGGCTCAATGTCCTGTCCGTCGAGACGTTCGATAGCCTCCAAGTGGCATACAATCAGCTACAGCCTACCAAGCCTTTCTCAGAAGTGACCGACGGCTACACCACCCCGATAGGGTAGGTCCGCCTCCCTGCCACCTTCAGCCAGCATAACAACTACCGCACCGAGCTCATCGACCTTGACGTCGCCCACATCTGTCTGCCGTATAATGCCATCCATAGGTATCCAGCATTGGCCAAGTTCATGGCAGTGACCCACCACGGCTACAATGTCCTCAAGATGCCAAGGAGCGGCGGAGTCATCACGGTCCCCGGCAAAGAAAGAGATGCGGTGTGCTCCCTTGAGCGCGCCTTCCAAGCCGCTGCGATCGAATACCCCGACAACGTAGGGACCCCGTACCCTCAGGAGGTGATGACCCACAAGTATAGGGGATCTATCGTAGTCCTTTCGATAAGTAAGAGTGTCGAACCCAACGAGGAGTAGAAGGAAATCATAAGCGGTTTCCAGCAAGGTATTCTCTACAAGTACTGAAATAAGTGGTAATAGATAGTTTTGTGACAAGATAATTTGTAACGAGCAACAAGTAACAAAAGTAAATAAAGTGCAGCAAGGTGGCCCAATTCTTTTTTTAGCAAAGGACAAGCCTGGACAAACTCTTATATAGAGAAAAGCACTCCCGAGGACACATGGGAATATCGTCAAGCTAGTTTTCATCACGTTCATATGATTCGCATTCGGTACTTTGATAATTTGGTATGTGGGTGGACCGGTGCTTGGGTAATGTCTTTACATGGACAAGCATCCCACTTATGATTAACCTCTATTGCAAGCATCTGCAACTACAATAAAAGTATTAAGGTAAACCTAACCATAGCATGAAACATATGGATCCAAATCAGCCCCTTACGAAGCAACACATAAACTAGGGTTTAAACTTCTGTCACTCTAGCAACCCATCATCTACTTATTACTTCCCAATGCCTTCCTCTAGGCCCAAATCATGGTGAAGTGTTATGTAGTCGATGTTCACATAACACCACTAGAGGAGAGACAACATACATCTCATCAAAATATTGAACAAATACCAAATTCACATGACTACTAATAGCAAGACTTCTCCCATGTCCTTAGGAACAAACGTAACTACTCACAAAGCACATTCATTTTCATAATCAGAGGGGTATTAATATGCATATAGGATCTGAACATATAATCTTCCACCAATTAAACCAACTAGCATCAACTTCAAGGAGTAATTAACACTACTAGCAACCTACTAGCACCAATCCCGGACTTGGAGACAAGAATTGGATACAAGAGATGAACTAGGGTTTTGAGAGGAGATGGTGCTGATGAAGATGTTGATGGAGATTGCCCTCTCCCAATGAGAGGAGAATTGGTGATGACGATGGCGATGATTTACCCCTCCCGGAGGGAAGTTTCCCCGGCAGAACAACTCTGTCGGAGCCCTAGATTGGTTCCGCCAAGGCTCCGCCTCATTGCCGCGGAGTTTCGTCCGAGGGATAGCTTATGATTTTTTCCTCATTGAAAGACTTCATATAGCAGAAGATGGATAGCCACCAGGTGGCCCACGAGGTAGGGGGCGCGCGGAGGGGGTAGGGCGCGCCCCCACCCTCGTGGGCAGGGTGTGGCCCCCCTGGTGAACTTCGTGCGCTCAGTAGTTTTTATATATTCTGAAAACGTCTTCCGTGAAGTTTCAGGACTTTTGGAGCTGTGCAGAATAGGTCTCTCATATTTGCTCCTTTTCCACCCCAGAATCCCAGCTGCCGGTATTCTCCCTCTTTATGTAAACCTTGTAAAATAAGAGAGAATAGACATAAGTATTGTGACATAATGTGTAATAACAGCCCATAATGCAATAAATATCGATATAAAAGCATGATGCAAAATGGACGTATCAACTCCCCCAAGCTTAGACCTTGCCTATCCTCAAGCGAAAGCCGAAATCGAAAAATATGTCCACATGTTTAGAGATAGAGGTGTCGATAAAAATAAAATACGGAAAAGAGGGCATCATGATCATTCTTAGAATAGCAACTTATATAATTCTTGTCATATGATTTCCTATGCTAGAGTAATAATTCAATCACAATTTCAAGTACGAATCGTAAACTTCATTGAAAACTAACAAACTATAATCTCAGTCATTGGAGCAACTGCAATTTATCATAACATAGGAAAGAGTCAATGTATAAGAGATTTTCAGCAAGTCCACATACTCAACTATCATATAGTCTTTCACAATTGCTGACACTCATGCAATACTTATGGTTATGGAGTTTTAATCGGACGCAGATAAAGATAGGGGCTTATAGTTTTGCCTCCCAACATTTTACCTCAAGGGTAATGTCAACAATAATAGTTCATGAAAACTCACATCCAATTAGCCATATATACCATGATCTTTCCAACATACTGTGCTTGCCAAAGGATAAAATGTAAAAAGGAAGGGTGAAGATCACCATGACTCTTATGCAAGGTAGGAGATAAAAGTAAAAGATAGGCCCTTCGCAGAGGGAAACAGAGGTTGTCATGCGCTTTTATGGTTGGATGCACAAAATCTTAATGCAAAAGAACGTCACTTTATATTGCCATTTGTGATATGGACCTTTATTATGCAGTCTATCACTTTCATTTCTTCCATATCACACGATCGTATAAAGATTATTTTCTCCCACACTAATAAGTCATACATATTTAGAGAGAAATTTTATTTTCTTGCACCGATGACAACTTACTTGGAGGATCTTACTCAATCCATAGGTAGGTATGGTGGACTCTCATGGCAAAACTGGTTTAAGGGTATTTGGAAGCACAAGTAGTATCTCTACTTGGTGCGATGAATTTGGCTAGCATGAGGGGGAAAGGAAAGCTCAACCATGTTGGATGATCCATGAAAATATAATTTATCTCAGATGTAAGAAAACATAACCCATTACGTTGTCTTCCTTGTCCAACGTCAACTCGTTAGCATGTCATATTTTAATGAGTGCTCACAATCATAAAAGATGTCCAAGATAGTATAATTATATGTGAAGACCTCTCTTTCTTTATTACTTCCTATTAATTGCAACGATAACCAAACCTATGCTTGTCAACTCTCAACAACTTTTATTCATCATACTTTTTCTATGTGAGCTCATTACTCTCCATAAGATCCATATGATCTCTTTGTTTCCTTTTTTATTTCTTTTATTCTTCTTTTTCTTTTCTATTATTCACTTAGGATCAGGGCAAAATAATCAAGCCCTTGACTCAACACTAATCTTTATTATATATAGCTCACAGACTCGATTACATAGAGGAATTATAAAGCAAAACTCACAACTAGATCATACTAAGAACTTTTATTCTACTAGATCAAGATATTACCAAAAGGATCGAACTAAGAAAAACGGTAAAGATAAAAGTGATGGTGATACAATACCGGGGAACTCCCCCAAACTTGGCAGTTGCCAAGGGGAGTGCCCATACCAGATACTCAATTCTTCTTTGTTGTTGGAGAAGGTGATGGTTTTGTTGATGGCATAGGCTTGTCGTCCTTCTTCCAAGGCATAGGCTCACCATCATAGAAGGATGATCGAGTCTCCTGAAACCTCAAATCGGCAGCCAAACTCATCCTCTTGAATCTATATTCATACTCACAGTTTTGATTTTGCAGGTCATAGATCTGGGCTTGGAGGTGCTCGTTTTTCTCATGAAGCTTGAAGATGGCCTCCCCAATGTCCTTGACGTCCAACTTGTGGTTGTTGGTGAACTCCATGATCATAATGTGATTAGAATCGAGTCCATGCTCTACCATCTCCTGACACTTGAAAACTTCTGGCTCCAATGCCTCGAGCCTTGCTTCTGTTCTTCCGGTCTTCCTTGGTCCCTCAACATCGCGGATGTGCAACAAGCCCTCACACATCTCAATGGTTTGAGGGTATTGCAGCACCTCCGCGAGGTAGGGATTGATGACCTTCTCGAAGAACTGGTCCTTGGGGGCATTTGAAGACGACATGATGACCTGGATCTGTCAGAAAAACAGCTCGAAATAAAAACCCCCGGGAGATTATATAATGAATTTTTACTGACCAAAATGCATGTCGTGTACGAAAATGGAGTCCGGAGAGCACATGAGGTGCCCACGAGGTAGGGGGGCGCGCCCTCCACCCTCGTGGAGCCCTCTTGTCCTTCCCGGACTGCTTCTTATTTTTCTATTTTTCTAAATATTCCAAAACAGGGAAATATTGCCTTAAAAACTGTTTTGGAGTCGATGTACTTACCGTACCACATACTTATTCCTTTTTGGAGTCTGAAACGTTCCAGAAAGTGTCCCTTATGTATTCCGCCCGGGTTACGGTTTCAATAACATTGGTTTCAACATTTGTGGGATTACTAGAGATATAATGTTTGATTCTTTGACCGTTCACCACGTTCGGGTTTGTGCCTTCGAAGTTGTTGATTTTTATGGCACCGGAACGATAGACCTCCTCGATAACATAAAGCACCTTCCCATTTAGAGAGAAGTTTTCCTGCAAAAAATCTTAAACGTGAGTTGTATAGAAATACATAATCACCTACATTAAACTCACGCTTTTGTATCCTTTTATCATTCCATCTTTTAACTTTTTCTTTAAACAACTTGGCATTTTCGTAGGCTTGGGTTGTCCATTCATCGAGTGAGCTAATATCAAATAACCTCTTCTCACCGGCAAGTTTAAAATCATAATTGAGCTCTTTAATAGCCCAATATGCCTTGTGTTCTAGTTCGAGAGGTAAGTGACATGCTTTTCCATAAACCATTTTATACGGAGACATACCCATAGGATATTTGTATGCAGTTCTATAGGCCCATAATGCATCATCAAGTTTCTTGGACCAATTCTTTCTAGATTTATTATCAGTCTTTTGCAAAATTAATTTGAGCTCTCTATTACTGAATTCTACTTGACCACTAGACTGAGGGTGATAGGGGAATGCAATTCTATGATTAACATCATACTTAGCAAGCATTTTACGGAAATCACCATGAATAAAATGTGAACCACCATCAGTCATTAAATATCTAGGGACTCCAAATCTTGGAAAAATAACTTCTTTTAAGCATTTTAATAGAAGTGTTATGATCAGCACTACTAGTTGGAATAGCTTCTACCCACTTAGTAACATAATCAACAACAACTAAAATATGTGTATATCCATTAGAGGAATGAAAAGGTCCCATATAGTCAAAGTCCCAAACATCAAATGGTTCAAAAACTAGTGAATAGTTCATAGGCATTTCTTGACGTCGACTAATATTACCAATTCTTTGACATTCATCACAAGATAAGACAAACTTACAGGCATCCTTGAAGAGACTAGGCTAATAAAAACCATATTGCAATACCTTATGTGCAGTTCTATCTCCAGCATGGTGTCCACCATAAGCATCGGAGTGACAATTTCTTAGGATATGTTCTTGTTCATGCTCAGGTAGACAACGTCTAATAACACCATCGACTCCTTCTTTATGAAGATGTGGGTCATCCCAAAAGTAATGCCTCAAATCATAGAAGAACTTTTTCTTTTGCTGGTATGAGAAACTAGGTGGTATAAACTTAGCAACAATGTAATTAGCATAATCAGCATACCATGGAGCAGTATGAGAAGCATTTTATGACATTTAATTGCTCATCAGGAAAGCTACCATCAATAGGAAGTGGGTCATCAAGGACATTTTCTAACCTAGACAAGTTGTCTGCAACAGGGTTCTCAGCTCCCTTTCTATCAACAATATGTAAGTCAAATTCTTTTAGCAAGAAAACCCATCTAATAAGTCTAGGTTTAGCATCTTTCTTTTACATAAGATATTTAATAGGAGCATGATCAGTGTGAATAGTTACTTTAGAATCAACAATATAAGGTCTGAACTTATCACAAGCAAATACAACTTCTAAGAATTCTTTTTCAGTCGTAGCATAATTTCTTTGAGCATTGTCTAGGGTTTTACTAACATATTGACTAACATTTAATTTCTTATCAACTCTTTGCCCTAGAACAGCACCTACAACATAATCACTAGCATCACACATAATTTCAAAGGGTAAATTCCAATCAGGTGGCTGAACAAATAGGTGCAGAGATCAATGCTTTCTTAAGTATTTCAAATGCTTCTACACAATCATCATCAAAGAAAAATGGTATATATTTTTGTAATAAATTAGTCAGAGGCCGAGAAATTTTTGAGAAGTCCTTAATGAACCTCCTATAAAATCTGGCGTGACCAAGGAAACTTCTTATACCTTTGATGTCCTTGGGGCATGGCATCTTTTCAATAGCATCAACATTGGCTTTATCAACTTCAATACCTCTTGCAGAAACTTTATGCCCCAAGACAATACCTTCATTAACCATAAAGTGGCACTGTTCCCAATTCAATACAAGATTAGTTTCTTCACATCTCTGCAAAACTCGATCAAGGTTTCTCAAGCAATCATCAAAAGAAGATCCATAGACGGAGAAATCGTCCAGGAAAACCTCACAAATCTTTTCACAAAAGTCAGAGAATATAGCCATCATGCATCTTTGAAAGGTAGCAGGTGCATTACATAAACCAAAAGGCATATGTCTATAAGGAAAAGTACCAAAAGGGCCAGTAAAAGTAGTCTTTGATTGATCCTTGGCTGACACAGGTATTTGAGAGAAACCAGAATAACCATCTAGAAAGTAAAAATGTGTATGTTTGGATAATCTTTCTAGAATTTGATCGATAAAAGGTAAGGGGTAATGACCCTTTTTAGTGGCCTTATTTAATTTGTAGAAATCAATTACCATCCTATAACCTATAATAATTCTTTGAGGAATCAATTCATCTTTATCATTAGGAACGACAGTAATACCTCCCTTCTTAGGGACACAATGGACAGGACTTACCCACTGACTATCAACAACGGCATAAATTATGCCTGCCTCAAGGAGCTTTAGTATTTCCTTTCTTACCACTTCCTTCACTTTAGGATTCAACCGTCGCTGATGATCATGAACTGGTTTAGCATCTTCTTCCAAATTTATTTTATGTTGACATAGAGTGGGACTAATGCCCTTAAGATCATCAAGAGTATACCCAATAGCAGCACAGTGCTTCTTTAGAGTTTTCAATAATCTCTCTTCCTCTTGCTCTGAAAGGTTAGCACTAATAATAACAGGATATATCTTTTTCTCATCAAGATAAGCATATTTAAGAGTATGAGGCAACGGTTTAAGCTCAAACACGGGATCGCCCTTGGGTGGAGGAGGATCCCCTAGGATTTCAATTGGAAAATTGTGTTTCAGAATAGGTTCCTGTTTAAAGAATACTTCATCTATTTCCCTTCTTACATTCATAAACATATCATTTTCATGGTCTAGCAAATATTGTTGTAAAGGATCACTAGGAGGTACGGCAATAGAAGCAAGACCAATAATTTCATCCTTACTAGGTAATTCTTCTTCACGGTGTTTTCTACTAAATTTAGAGAAACTAAATTCGTGAGACATATCATCTAAACCGATAGTAACAACATCCTTTTTGCAATCTATCTTAGCATTAACAGTGTTTAAGAAGGGTCTACCAAATATAATGGGACAAAAGGAATCTTGTGGGGAACCAAGAACAAGAAAATCAACAGGATATTTAGTTTTCCCACACAAGACTTCAACATCCCTAACAATTCCCATTGGTGAAATAGTATCACTATTGGCAAGTTTAATTGTGACATCAATATCTTCTAACTCAACAGGTGCAATATCATGCATAATTTCTCTATATAGGCCAATAGGTATTGCACTAGCACTGGCACCCATATCACATAAACCATGATAATAATGATCTCCTATTTTAACAGAAATAACAGGCATGCCTACCACAGGTCTAGGTTTATCTTCAGCACAAGGTTTAGCAATTCTAGCAGTTTCATCACAGAAATAAATAACATGCCCATCAATATTATCAGCCAAGAGATCTTTAGCAATAGCAATATCAGGTTCAACTTTAATTTTCTCAGAAGGTGTATAAGTTTTAACATTGCTTTTAGGAACCACAGTTGAAGCTTTAGCATGATCCTTCATCGTGACAGGGAAAGGTGGTTTCTCCACATAAGAAGTAGGAACAATAGGATCATTATAAGTGATAGTCTTTTCTTCAACTTTAATAGGTGCAGCTACTTTTACTTCTATGGGAGGATGATATTTAAACCACTTCTCCTTGGGGAGATCAACATAAGTAGCAAAAGATTCACAGGAAGAAGCTACTATCTCCGAGTCAAGTCCATATTTAGTGCTAAATTTACGGAAAACATTGGTATCCATAAAAGATTTAACACAATCAAACCTAGGTGTCATACCTGACTCCTTACTTTTGCCGAGGTCCCAATCTTCAGAGTTGCTTTTAATTCTTTCCAATAAATCCCATTTGAATTCAATAGTCTTCATCATAAAAGAGCCAGCACAATAAGTATCAAGCATCGTGCGATTGCTATCAGAAAGCCGAGCATAAAAATTTTGAATAATCATTTCTCTTGAGAGCCCATGATTGGGGCATGAATATAAAATTGATTTAAGCCTCCCCCAAGCTTGAGTGATGCTTTCTCCTTCACGAGGCCAAAAATTATATATATAATTGCGATCACGATGAACAAGATCCATAGGATAAAACTTCTGATGAAATTCCAATTTCAATCGTTTGTAGTTCCATGACCCCGTATCATCACATCGCCTATACCATGTCGATGCATCTCCCTTCAAAGATAACGGGAATACCTTCTTCTTAACAACATCTCTGGGTACACCTGCAAGCTTAAATAATCCACAAACTTCATCCAAATATATTAGATGCTCATCAGGATGCTCATCAGGATTAGCTAGCAGTTTTTCTACCATACCCGAAGGAATTTCAAAGCAGACATTTTCATTTTCAGTAGGTTCAGTAGGTTGAGGAGAAACTCTTTGCTCTACTGGTCGGGGTGAAGATACCCTGAACAAGCCCCTCAGAGGATTACTTTCCATAGTAACAAGGGACAGTAAATTTCAGCACACTATATAAATTTTTCCTTATCAAATTCCACCTACCAAAGGCGCTTCACTCCCCGGCAACGGCGCCAGAAAAGAGTCTTGATGACCCATAAGTATATGGGATCTATCATAGTCCTTTCGATAAGTAAGTGTGTCGAACCCAACAAGGAGCAGAAGGAAATGATAAGCGGTTTCTAGCAAGGTATTCTGTGCAAGTACTGAAATAAGTGGTAACAGATAGTTTTGTGATAGGATAATTTGTAACGAGCAAGAAGTAACAAAAGTAAATAAAGTGCAGCAAGGTGGCCCAATCCTTTTTGTAGCAAAGGACAAGCCTGGACAAACTCTTATATAGAGAAAAGTGCTCCCGAGGACACATGGGAATATCGTCAAGCTAGTTTTCATCATGTTCATATGATTCGCGTTGGGTACTTTGATAATTTGGTATGTGGGTGGACCGGTGCTTGGGTACTGTCCTTACTTGGACAAGCATCCCACTTATGATTAACCTCTATTGCAAGCATCCGCAACTACAACAAAAGTATTAAGGTAAACCTAACCATAGCATGAAACATATGGATCCAAATCAGCCCCTTACGAAGCAACGCATAAACTAGGGTTCAAGCTTCTGTCACTCTAGCAACCCATCATCTACTTATTACTTACCAATTCCTTCCTCTAGGCCCAAATCATGGTGAAGTGTTATGTAGTCGACGTTCACATACCACCACTAGAGGAGAGACAACATACACCTCATCAAAATATCAAACGAATACCAAATTCACATGACTACTAATAGCAAGACTTCTCACAAAGCATATTCATGTTCATAATCAGAGGGGTATTAATATGCATATAGGATCTTCCACCAATTAAACCAACTAGCATCAACTACAAGGAGTAATTAACACTACTAGCAACCTACGAGCACCAATCCCGGACTTGGAGACAAGAATTGTATACAAGAGATGACCTAGGGATTTGAGAGGAGATGGTGCTGATAAAGATGTTGATGGAGATTGCTCTCCCCCGATGACAGGAGCGTTGGTGATGACGATGGCGATGATTTCCCCCTCCCAGAGGGAAGTTTCTCCGGCAGAAGAGCTCTGTCAGAGCCCGAGATTGGTTCCTCCAAGGTTCCGCCTCGTGGCGGCGGAGTTTCGTCCGAGGAGATAGCTTATGATTTTTTCCTCATCGAAAGACTTCATATAGCAGAATATGGACATCGGAGGGCCACCAGGGTCCCACGAGGTAGGGGGCGCGCCCAGGGGTGTAGGGGCGCCCCCCACACTCGTGGGCAGGGTGTGGCCCCCTGGTGAACTTCTTGCACTCAGTATTTTTCATATATTCTGAAAATGTCTTCTGTGAAGTTTCAGGACTTTTGGAGCTGTGCAGAATAGGTTTCTAATATTTGCTCCTTTTCCAGCCCAGAATCCCAGCTGTCGGCATTCTCCCTCTTTATGTAAACCTTGTAAAATAAGAGAGAATAGGCATAAGTATTGTGACATAATGTGTATTAATAGCCCATAATGCAATAAATATCGATATAAAAGCATGATGCACAATGGACATATCAGGAGGCCATCCCCAAGAAGAATAAGCAGCTACTCCACCCAGGGCCTCAGGAGAGTAGCGTCTCTAGTGGCACCTCCTCAGGATCCACGCCCGCAGCTGGGGCGCTTCCCTCCCTTGCATAGGAAGGCGTGCCCAACGCCCTCCTCGGGAAAGGCCCAAGGGCTCTCTTCTGGAGGGCCTCATACCTAGCTAGCATCTTGAGGGAGGCGCTCGGGCACCATGTGGAGGCGTGCTTCGCCGCATGTTTCCCTCAGGAGGGCACTGGGCGAGGAGCACCCGATGCTCAGGAGTTCATCATCAAGGCGACCCAGGAGCTTCAAGAGGCAAGGGCCATACGTGGTGACCGCCGCCGACCACCCGGCGTAGCTCCCCATCCTGGCAAGGACGGTGGGCTACACGTCTGCGCTGACATTCCAGGGCTCAACAGAGCCGCATCTCAGGAGCGCTTCTGCCTTCACGCGTTGGTCGGTGTGAGGGTCCACCTCACAGCGGCGTTCGCATGACATTTGGCTTGCCGAGCATGGCTTCCGCCTTCCAACGTCACTCGCGGAACATCCTGGCGGCTTAGGAGATCAGGCATCACAAGGCTCAGGACCCTGGCGACTCGTGAGGAGCAGCTTCTTTGGCACACACCTTAAGCTACTCCAACACCACTCCAGCTATGTTATCAGGTCACCCTTTCCAGGTCATTCAGTTGGGGGCACCCCTCGGGCAGCATAATCCCCAAGTCGCACAGGCCTGTCCCTGCGACATGTATCCTTTTTGCACCTTTAGCTTACCCTACTGGGGCGCCCCTCGGGCTGCATCATCCCCAGGCCACTCGGGTCCGTTCCAATGGCTTGTATCGTTCTTGCATCTATCTGAGCTAACCTGCCTCTCTGCTTGAGTCATTTCATAATCATCACATGCGCTGCCCATCGGCCCCCTACTCATCCCGCAACGGGGGCTACTCATGCAGGCACAGCGCTTGTGCTCAGGTCCGTCCCTACAACGCTGAAAAATCTAAGAGGCCGAGCTCTGGCTCGCGGCACGCCCCGCGCACATCACCTCACCAGGCCTTAGTGCCTTCATCTTCTTGCGTAACAACCAATGGCAGACCGACAAGCATGGTTGCAACCCATATTCCTCCCTCGCGCTAACCTGCAGGAACCTCCGGAGGACTGATGGCGGGCGGCACTGCGGGCTGCTTTTTTCACACAATTTGCTTGCATGTTAAAGGGCGGCTCCTGAGCATCGCGACTCAGGAACTCTTAATGGCTCTCCAGCCCTCACCCCCTAGCCTTGACCATGGCATCGCGACCTGGTATGCCAGCAGCGGCTAAGATCGCTCGAGGGCCGGGACCCGAGGATGCAGATCACATAGAACGACGTGAAAGGAGAGGGAAGCTTGCGCGAGCCTGACCCAGTTGACGCACGAAGCTAGCATGACACAAGGAATCGACTTTGGACTGCTAAGATAAGTCTTGCACTCGGATCAGCCAAGCGTTGCGACACAAGATTCCCATCTCTTGTAGCCTTGCTACGGCAACGCTGCCTTCCTTTCCTACCTTCAGGTAGTTGCTTGCACGCTAAAGGGGACCTCTTGAGCATCGCACCTCCGGAGCTCTTACGGTACTTCGGACCGCTCACCTCCTGGCCTTGAACACGGCATCGCGACCTGGCATACCAGCGACAGCTGCAGCCCACTTGGGGACCAGGACCTGTTGGCATAGAGCACCAAGCTACCCCAAGGTTGGAAAGGTGGGGACTGGGCCGAAGCAAGACACGCGGTCATAGATCTTCATAATAAGGAAAATATTAACAAAAGACACTATCCTTTACACGCCCCCATGGGGTTCATCTCGACTCCTCGCAGGGAACAAAGGAAGAAGGTTTCTAGGAGCCCTATCTACAGGCGTCACCGCCGACACCATCATCAATAGAGGGCCACAGGAGGCCGACGCCAACCCCATCCAGATCAACGTCGGCGTCGGGCGGACGCCGCGGCTGCGCTCCGGGCATGGTGAGAGCTCGGGGGCACGTAGCTGTCGTTGCTCATCTCCAGAGTCTCGTCAGGCTCGGGAGAGTCGCTGGAATCCCAGGAGCCGCCGCTGTTGCTGGAGGGGCTGTTGGCAGGTCAAAGGGCGGGTTGAGCGCCTGCCGCCGCACCGTCCTGACGCCCCCCTCTAGGGCAGCATTCCAGGCGATTGCCCTCCTCGTCGAAGACCTTGAGGAACTGCATGGAGGCGCTGTGGTACTTGAAATGGATGTCGAGCGCCCCCTCCGCGCGGCAGACACGAGCGACCTCACCCCATCTGCGGGTCATGAAGACCTTCCCTGGGGAGATGACCCCAACCTCCGCCCCCGTCGCCGGGGTGTCGAACCCAGTGTGCTGCAGCCACAGCTCAAGGGGCCCCCTCGGCGGCATCTCTTCGGTGAAGAACGGCAGGAATCGGATCCACGTGCGCGGTGGCATCTCCACCCACACCACGAGTTCGCGCGGGGAGCCCTCGGCGTGGGTTCGCGGGGAGGCTGCGCGCGTCAACACTGCACGGCCACTGCGACCGTGGCGTCAAGGGCGTCGGTCCCTGCCTCCTACTCCGCAGCCCCCTGGCTGGGCGTACAAAGGCAATGAATAGCCAGGGGAGGCCGTTCGTGCCAAGGCCTCGTCACCTCCGGCCTCACAATGACATCACGCGAGCAAGCCAGCCTCTTCTTCATCGAGAGCGGCCCTGGATCTTTGCGGGGAGCTTTCCCCTATTCAGCAGCGAAGAACCTCCGAATCGGCGGAATGGGTGCCCCTGCAAGGCGGCGTAGCAAGGAGGAAGAAGATGAAGCGAGTGGAATGGAGGAAGAGATGAGCAATGGGGGCCCTGCTCCTCCCCTCATTTGTAGCCAAGGGGAGGCCAACCACCGGCCTCCACGATCTAAGGTAATGATGTCCTTTTTTTGCATGCAACATGGACTCGTCAAGTCGGGCAATTGCCGAGGCAGTGTGAGGAAGAGGAGACGCCCACGGCCTGTCAATCTCCACGTGTCAATCAAGGACGCACGATATTGGGGCCTGCTGTGGTCCGCACTTGCCCCTTGGCTTCGCCTCGAAGCCAAGTCCAGGCGCACCTTGGGCCCGGGTGCTACTATAGGCATTCCGAGAACAGCGGTACCCAGACTTGCTTGCCTGCGGCCCGGGGCATGGCTCTTCCAGCGGCCTGGAACAGCCCATCTTCGTCAGCAAACACTCAAGACCCTCGCGAGGGGCCAAGCCTCACAACGCGGATGACACAAGACCTCCTCAGGGGCAGCCTCACTAGGCTGGCTCACGACGAGCGGAGAGATCATGGCGAGGGGCACCTCGTGAGGTTTCCGTGACGTGAGCCATGACGACCAAGGCCAGGCGGGCGCCAGCGGGCGCAGAGTACCAGTTGTGTAACACCTCGTATGTAACATGCCATATTTGTATTCCAACTCTTGCCATTTCCGGCACTAAGTTATGATATTTCCTCGTTGTCGGGTTTTTGTCTTCCTGTGCTTTTGTCTTTGTCATGCATCTCATATCATGTCATCATGTGCATTGCATTTGCATATGTGTTCGTCTCATGCATCCGAGCATTTTTTTTCCCGTTGTCCGTTTTGCATTCCGGCGCTCCTATGTCCTCCGGTGTCCCTTTCTACCTCTTTTCGTGTACGGGTGTTAAACGTTCCCGGATTGGACCGAGACTTGCCCAGTGGCCTTGGTTTACTACCGGTAGACCGTCTGTCAAGTTTCGTGCCATTTGAACTTCTTTTGATACTCCAACGGTTAACCGAGGGGCCGAAAAGGCCTTGTGTGTGTTGCAGCCCAACACCCCTCTAAAGTGACCCAAACCCCACCTAAAACTCCTCCATCATCTAGATCGTTCCATCACGATCGCGTGGCCGAAAACCGCACCTCATTTGAAGCCTCCTAGCTCCCTCTACCTCTATATAAAGGCCTCTCCCCGAAATTTTCAGATCTCTTCCCCCGAAACCCTAGTCTCCTTCCTCTCCAGCCGCCGGATATGTCCGAAGCCTAGCCGGACACCGTCCGCCGCCGTGCCCAGCGAATCACCGGCCACAACCTGTCCCGCGGGTGAGCCCCACTTCGCCGCCACCGCATGGGCCCGCAGGCCCAGCGTGGGCCCTCCCCGCCGCCGACAGGGCCGCACCCCACGCCGCTCCTCTCCTTCGCGCGCGCGGCCACCGACCCGCTCGCCGGCCGCCGCGTCCCTCGCCGGCGTCGACGACCGCGGCCGTCGCCTCCTAACCGGCCGACGCAGCCCCGCTGACTCGCTCGTCCCCGGCAAGTGCCGCCCTCCGCCGTGCCTCGCCACGCCGCCCAAGTCTCCGACGACTCCGGCCGGCCAAGTCTCCGACGTCTCCGGCCACCTTGTTCTCCAGCGTCTACAGTACCCCGGCGAACCTCGGCTTCCGCTCCGGGCCGATCCGATCTGGATCCAGACGAACCCTAATTCCTAGGGTTGACTTTTTCCTTCCTCCCTAATATTTTTTGCACATGTTCATCAACTCATATCTCTGCATCCGTGGCTCCGATTCATGCGTGTAGCATATCGAAATGTTCGTCTCGACGAGTACTTCATTTCATCTCATTGCATCATGTTCTTTTGAGCTCATCTTGATGCCCTAAATGCTGTTGGAAGAGGGCTATGTGATGTTAGTTTCAGATTATTATCAGCAATGGGATATTTGTCATTTTTGCCATGATTGATGTGTGCCTTCTATGAACTTGAGCTCTACATGAGTTTTTAAGTATGCCATGCCATCTTTATAGGGGTGTATGCCATGTATTTTTGTGATCTCTGTGGTGACTAGCACAAGCATGCAAAGTAGCTTACTTAATGTTGCTGATTTCAGGGACTTTGAAATATTCTAAGTCATTGCCCTATTTATATTTTTATGCCATGTGTTCATGTTGCTACCGAGTCATCCGTGCCTCTTTTAAGCAAGATCAGTAAGGATGTTTTGTAGATATTGTGGTGCTCTATCCATCCATGTCTTTGTTTGCATTTATGGATCACCCTATCTTGAGTCAATCGAGCTCTAGTTTTTCTATAAAATGTTCCTTGCAGATTGTTAACATGTTTAGCAATTTTGCCGAGCTTGTTGTAGTTGATACATTCATGCTATGTTGTTGTTCTTGCCATGTTTAGCTTCCATGCCATGTCTACGTTCTGGGTGTATGCTTAGTTTATCATGCAATTCCTTGTGGTGAGTGCATCGAGCTCGTAAACATGCCTACTTGATATCTGTTTTGCCATGTTCTAGTTTTTCACTAAGTCTGAATCTGTTAACGATAATTGCTATGTTCACATGGTTGCCTTTGTATTTTCTGATCCCTTTTGGCTTATGGTCGGTAAGGGGCTTTTGTTGTATGCTTTGAGTAGCTTCATGCCATGCCTTGCTTTGCCATGATATGTTGCTGTAGCATGTTGTTACCTTTGCTCTAAACATTGCCTCCTGATGTTAAATTCCTGACTTGATGTTAATTTCACTAAGTCTGTAAACTGATATCTTTTGCACTTTTGCCATGCTTGTTTGAACCTGTTATTGAGTGAATTAGCCATATCTCAATGTTCATATTTTGTCGAGCATTTTGAGTGGATCCCTGCCATGCATTTTGTTGCTATGTTAGAGTGTTGTAGGATGTTGTTCTTGATGCATTTAGATGGTCTCGTGCTGTTAATCGCAGACCGGTGCCATATTTGTTTTGCTTGTCATTTCCAAACCGTGCATCCGATTCCGGTGATCTTTATATCGATTTCGACCGAAATCAACTCCTCTTTCCAGTGGCACTATTGGTTTTCCAAGTTGACGCCAGGTTCAATCATTCCTTTCCAAGACATGCATATGCATCGCATATCGCATCCCGCGTGTCATGTCATGTTTTGCATCATGTTTTTGTGCATTGCACGTGGTTGATTGTGTCTCCCTTTGCTTGTTGTTCTTGCTTGGGTAGAGCCGGGAGACGAGTACGTGATCGAGGAGCCCGTTGAGTACGTTTACGAGGATCAAGCTAACGTCAACTTGGAGAACTTCGCAGGCAAGATGACCATACCCTCGAAATCACTTCTATCTTTGCTTGCTAGATGCTCGCTTTTTTGCTATGCCTATGCTACGATACCTACCACTTGCTTATCATGCCTCCCATATTGCCATGTCAAGCCTCTAACCCACCTTGTCCTAGCAAACTGTTGTTTGGCTATGTTACCGCTTTGCTCAGCCCCTCTTATAGCGTTGCTAGTTGCAGGTGAAGATTGGAGTTTGTTCCTTGTTGGAACATGTTTATTGTTGGGATATCATTATATTATCTTTTTTATCTTAATGCACCTATATACTTGGTAAAGGGTGGAAGGCTCGGCCTTATGCCTGGTGTTTTGTTCCACTCTTGCCGCCCTAGTTTCTGTCATACTGGTGTTATGTTCCTTGATTTTGTGTTCCTTACACGGTTGGCTTATAATGGGAACCCCTTGACAGTTTGCCTTGAATAAAACTCCTCCAGCAATGCCCAACCTTGGTTTTACCATTTGCCACCTAGCCTCTTCTTCCCTTGGGTTTCCGGAGCCCGAGGGTCATCTTTATTTAAACCCCCCCGGCCAGTGCTCCTCTGAGTGTTGGTCCAAACTAGACCCTATGCAGCGCCCCCTCGGGGAAACCCGAGGGTCATCTGAGTGTGCCCTGAGAACAAGATATGTGCAGCTCCTATTGGGATTTGTCGGCACATTCGGGCGGCTTTGCTGGTTTAGTTTTACCATTGTCAAGATGTCTTGTAACCGAGATTCCGAGTCTGATCGGATTGTCTTGGGCGAAGGAGTAGTCCTTCGTTGGCTGTGAGAGCTTGTGGTGGGCTAAGTTGGGAAACCCCTGCAAGGATTTGATCTTTCGAAAGCTGTGCCCATGGTTATGGGCAGATGGGAATTTCTTAATGTCCGGTTGTAGAAAACCTTAAACTAAACTTAATTAAAATGAATCAACAAAGTGTGTGGCCGTGATGGTCTCTTTTCTGTGGAGTCCGGGAAGAGAACACGGTCTCGAGTTATGTTTGATCGTAGGTTGTTCTAGGATCACTTCTTGATCATAGTTCATCGATCATGCCTTTGCCTTCTCTTCTCGCTCTCTTTTGCGTATGTTAGCCACCTTATATGCTAGTCACTTGCTGCAGCTCCACCTCATGCCGTTTACCCTTCCTATAAGCTTAAATAGTTTTGATCGCGAGGGTGTGAGATTACTGAGTCCCCGTAACTCACAGATTCCTTCCAAAACCAGATGCAGGGACCGATGATACCGCTCTAGGTGATTCGACTGAGCTCAAGTGGGAGTTCGATGAGGACTCAGGACGATACTATGTTTCTTTTCCAAACGATCAGTAGTGGTGCCCAGTTGGGGCGATCGGGGACTTTCTCGCATTTGGGGTTTATCTTTATTTTGGTTCTGTAGTCGGACCTTGAGTGTAAATGGATGAATGTAATGATATTTATGCTATTTGTGTGACGTGGCGAGTGTAAGCCAACTATGTATCTTTTCCCTTATTTATTACATGGGTTGTTGTGAAGATTACCTCACTTGCGACATTGCTTTCAATGCGGTTATGCCTCTAAGTCGTGCTTCGACACGTGGGAGATATAGCCGCATCGAGGGCGTTACAAGTTGGTAATCAGAGCCTTCCCCGACCTTAGGAGCCCCTTGCATGATCGAATTGCTGGTGTTGTTGAGTCTAGAATTTTTTTTTGAGTAATTTAGGATTATATATATCGGAGAGTAGGATTCTTTTTAATCCTCAGTCCCTTTGTCGCTCTTGTGAGGCATCCTAACGTAGAGTTTTGACTCTTCTCTTCTCAAATTTCACTAACAAAAATTTAGGATCACGCGTGTAGCTTGGAATCGTTCTGATGGTTTTGTGACGAGAACATTGTTCTTGGTGCCTTCTAACATTTAGGGGTTGTGGCAGTGTCCCGGGGAGTTGAGCTCGGAGGTGTTGTCGTCACAATTTTATTGTTGCAATTCTGGAATACCTGAGTTTTGCTGACATCGAAAATCTCTTTTATGCAGTTGTTGGTGAGATAACCTTGACGCCACCCAGTACTGGGGCGGGAGTTCAGGAGTATTGCCATAACTCGTATAACAGATGCTTTTCGAAGGTTGAGGTAAATGATTTCCGAAGTTTTCTTGGTTATGTGTTGAAGGACGGATACAGCTGGATGTAGGATTTGCTAGCTTTGGGTGAGATATGATGCTTCCCCTGTATCCCCAACACCTGATTGCATAACCGGAAAGGTTCAGGAGTTTCGTAGGAGGGAATTCTTGTAGCTCTAGTATTTCTTCCGCGGATATTTGGTTTGTGATTGGGTAATCCTCACCAAGTATTTGTTCATGTCCGTACCTTGTTGTTTTATTCTTCGACCTCTATCTAAGTGGCTTCTCAATTTCTGGAAGTGTGACCATTTCTATTGTAATGCATTCGTTCATTTTGTTTGGATGTTAAGACTATATGTTGCAATATCAATCCGTTTGATTCGTCTTGAATATAAGTCTGTCAAGATGCTAACGGATGTCACCCACTCCAGGATGGCTCCTCCAACGCGCATGACTCCGAATCCGGATCCGCCACCACCACCTCCACCTCCGGAGGCATGGCAAGCTGTGATGGCTGCTACCAATGCCAACACGCAGCTGATCATGCACATTCTGCAAGAGCGCAACCAAGGGAATCACGGCCATGGCGACAATCAGAATCAGTTTGCTACACTCAACCAGTTCCTCGGTAATCAGCCAAAGACCTTCAGTAACTGAGTCGAGGCAACAGACGCTGATGATTGGCTCGTGGATATCTGCAAGCATTTAGAGTGCAGCAACGTTAGGCCTGAGGACTTTGTCAAGTTTGCCTCGTTCCAACTCAAAGACCAAGCTGCAGAGTGGTATCAGCAATACAAAGATTCCAGAGGAGGCCGTGTGATTACCTGGGATGAATTCCGTCAAGACTTCAAAGCTCACCACATTCCTCAGAGTGTTGTTGAGAGCAAGCGTGAGGAATTCCGCAACCTGAAGCAAGGCAGCTTGTCCGTTTACCAGTATAACATCATGTTCTAGAAGCTCGCTCGTTTCGCCAAGCAGGACGTCCCTGATGAGAAGAGCATGATATATCAGTTCATAGGTGGCCTCAGAGAAGATCTTCAACTTGCTCTCGTGCTTTTTGAGTCTCAGAAGTACGATGAGTTCTACAACATGGCACTGAAACAAGAGAATGCTCAACTCAAGTGCGATGCTTCCAAGAAGCGAGTCAGAGATGCAACTCCTTCTTCCTCAACTCAAGGGGTGACTAAGCAGAAAAAGTATTGGTTGCCTCCTCCTCCTCCGTTCCGTCAGCCTTATCAGCAGAAGAGCAAAGGTGGCAATGGATCTTCCCACCCACCCAACCCAAGCTTTCAGAACAATACTTCGTCTCATGCTCCAAGATCAAGTGCTCTGTATCACCGTCCGCTCTCGGAGGTCACGTGCAACAAGTGTCAGCAGAAGGGTCACTATGCCAACAAATGCTTCAATCAGAGGCGTCTTCCTCCTCCTCCTGTGAGGTCTGTTAGCACCGCAGTGGTCAAGCATAATCCTAAGCACGCCAAGGTCAACATGATGAACGCAGCTTAGGGAGAGGAGTCGTCAGATGTCATCATGGGTAACCTTCTTGTTAACTATGTTCCTGCAAAAGTTCTTTTTGACACTGGTGCATCGCATTGTTTCATTTCTAAACCTTTTGCATCAAAGTATGAGTGTGATTATCAACATTTGCAAATATCCTTATCAATTGTGTCCCTGGGCAAGAAAATGACAGCTAATATCTGTGTCCCGGATGTTACTATAACGTTGGGCGACTACAAATTTCTAGCTTCTCCTATTGTTCTGGGCGACTCGGATATCGATCTTATTCTCAGAATGGATTGGCTTTCTAAGAACAAGGCTCACCTTGATTGTGCTGCCAGGCAGATTCAATTGACACATTCGTCTGAGGATGTAATCGTCTTTGCCGCTTGGGATGATACCATTCGTCTGTTTTCTCTCAACGAGAAGGGCGAGCTGGATGCCATCTCTCAGATTCCAGTCGTTTGTGAGTATCAAGACGTCTTTCTAGAAGAGCTTCCATGAATGCCTCTGCACCGGCCAGTTGAATTCGTCATCGATCTTGAGCCTGGCATGGAACCTGTTTGCAAACGTCCTTACAATCTTGGACCTGAAGAGTTGAAGGAGCTGAAGAAGCAACTCGATATTCAAGAGCGTATGGGTCTCATCGGTCCAAGTTCTTCTCCATGGGGTTGTGGTGTTCTTTTTGTCAAGAAGAAGGATGGAACAGACCGACTTTCTGTCGACTCCCGTCCATTGAACAAGAAGACCATAAAGTACAAGTACCCACTTACCAACATCAACGAGCTTTTTGAACAACTCAAAGGTGCTCCAGTATTCTCCAAGATTGATCCTCGTATGGGCTATCATCATATTCGCATTCGTGAAGAAGATATCCCCAAGACAGTGTTCAGAACAAGCTATGGTTCATATGAATACACTGTCATGTCTTTTGGCCTTGTCAACGCTCCTCCAACTTTCTCTCGCATGATGAACTTCATCTTCAACGCCTACACAAATGACTTCGTCTTGGTCTACCTCGATGACATTTTGGTATTTTCTAAGAACAAGGAGGATCATGCCAAACACTTAAGATTGGTGCTGGATAAACTTAGAGAACATAAGTTCTATGCGAAGTTTTCTAAGTGCGAGTTTTGGCTCGATGAGGTTCTCTACCTCGGGCATATCATCTCTGCCAAGGGCATAGCGGTTAATCCTGAGAAGGTGTTTGCAATTGTGAATTGGGAACCACCTCAGAATGTGAAGCAACTCCGCAGTTTCCTTGGGCTCGCAAGCTATTGTCGAAGGTTCGTTGAGAACTTCTCAAAGATCGTGAATCCTCTTTCCAACCTTCTCCAGAAGCATGTGAAGTATGTCTGGTCGCCTGAATGTGACATCGCCTTCAACACCCTGAAAGAGAAATTAGTCACTGCTCCAGTTCTGACTCCTCTTGATGAATCCAAACCGTTCGTGTAAGTGCATCTAGTGCCACCCCTAGTTGGTTTTGGAGTATTGACGACAAACCTAGTTGAGGGACTAATGTGTTTGTGAGGATTGCAGGAAAACACAGGTAGAAGTCCCTCATTGGTTCGGTTTTACTACCAGAGATGACCCCTAAAAATGTACGAAGACATTGAAGACAATGGTGGTTTATGAAGATATTCATATTGAAGACAATGATAGGAGAAGACTCCCTATGAAGCTTTTGGAACTCGAAGACCTAGATCCTTCGTAGTTTTATTTCATTCATGTTGTGTCATAGGAACCACCGTACTGTTAAGTGGGGTCCAAGAGAACCAGTCAGAATGACTGAAGTGATGCCTAATTCAAATCCTATGTCTTCGAGCAAAGACTTTGAGAGAAAATCTTGTCCAGAGTCAGACAAGTCAGCTTTACTTGTAGCCCAAGTAAAGTTGTCGTGTGAGTTCAAAATTCGACCGTTGGTACACGTGTCAGTTCCTTAGTGACCCAGGGTCATTTCGGACAGATCAGGTCGGGTTGCCAAGTGGCTATAAATAGTCCACCCCCCACAACCATAAACGGTTGGCTGCTCAGATTTCAGTGCACGGCTTTTGTCGTTTAAGAGCAACCCACCTCGAAGCCTTTGAAAGAAAAATTCCCAGTAAGGAGAAAAGCCCTAACCACCCAGAGCCAGAGCAAATTGGGCATCACTTAAGTCTTCGTGTCTGTGTGATCTGAAGACTTATTACACTTGAGGACTGTGCATTCTCCAGACGGTTAGGCGTCGCGTTCTGAGCATCCAAGAGAAATTGTGGATTGTCAGTGAACGAAGTCTGTGAAGGTTTGGGAGTCTACCTTGAAGACTTACCTGAGTGATTGGGCGAGGTCTGTGTGACCTTAGCTCAAGGAGAAAACGGTGAGGACTGGGTGTCTTGGACTAAGTGTCCTTGACTGGGTGTCCGGGACTGTGTGTCCTTTGGTTTAAATACCTAGCCGCTCCAACCAGACGTACAGTTGTCACAGCAACTGGAACTGGTCCAACAAATCATTGTCTTCAACGCATCACTGGTTTCATCTTCATTTCCTTTCACTTACAGTTATTCATTGTGAGGCCATTGCATGCTTGCTTTATCTTTTGTCTTCACAACATGAATGTATGATCTGTTTGGCTTCATAACTTCTTCCTACCTGATCCTTATTACACTGAAGTTGTTTGTCATTGCGCTTTCACTCTATTGAATACATGACCATGGCTGGCCTAGTGTAATCTAACTTCTGCTGCATAGTAATAGGCATGATCTTCACTGTTTGTCTTCACAACTCTCACGTTTTGAAGACTTTCATAAAAATCGCCTATTCACCCCCCCTCTAGTCGATATAACGCACTTTCAATTGGTATCAGAGCTTGGTGCTCCCTTGTTCTGTGTGATTCGGTTTAACCACCTGGAGTTTTAGCTATGTCGACTGCAGGGATAATCAAAGTCTCCGCTGCTTGTCCCGTCTTTGATGGAACTGAATATCCCTACTGGAAGAATAAGATGCGCATGCATCTTGAAGCCATTGACGTCGACCTATGGTATGTCGTCGAAAACGGCGTTCCCAAGGCTGGAGAAGGTGTCACTGCTGCTAATGTCAAGAAGTTCGTTCAACTGGACTCTACTGCCAAGAATATCATCTGTGGTCATCTGACCAAAGGACAGTATGGCCGTGTGAGTGCCTTGAAGACATCCAAACTGGTCTGGGATTGGCTCTCCAAAGTTAATGAAGGCATATCAACCCAGAGAGATCAAATAATCAGTGTCCTTCGCAATCTCTTCAACCGCTTCAAACGAAATGACAATGAGAATGTCCAGCACACCTTTGATCGGCTCACTGACATCACAAATGAGCTTCAAGCCCTCGGCGCTACTGAGATCACCAAACATGAAATCGTCAAGACACTGCTGAGATCACTTGATAGTTCGTTTGACATTCTGGCTCTGATGATTCAAGAACGTCCTGATTTCAAGACACTCGATCTGTCTGACATACTTGAGAGGCTCAACACACATGAGTTTCAGCTTTCTGAGAAAAGAGATATCTACGGTCCAAACTATGCGAACTCGTGCCTTGAAGGCAAAAGCTGTCTCCTCATCTGAAGAAGAATCTGACTGCAGTTCTGATGATCCTGAAGACATTGGAAGAGAACTTGCAATGCTAGTGAAGAAGTTCCAAAAATTCACTAAGAAGAAAGGCTTCAGGAAATCTTCACGATCAAGCTCAAGGAATGATGAAGCTTCTGCTCATGACTACAAGAAGAAAACATGTCACAAGTGCAAGAAAACTGGACACTTCATCTCTGAGTGTCCACAGTGGGACAATGAGAACAGAAGGAAGAAGAAGAGCAAGGAATATGATTCTGACGACAAGAAGAAGAAGAAATACTCAAAGTCTTCTTCCAAAACTTCATCAAGGTCTTCATCACACAAGAAGAGCTCATCTGGCAAGGCACGTGCGTTTGTTGGAAAGGAGATGGATTCAGAGGAGGAGTCCGCCTCTGAGGAGGCAGAGGTGGAGTCTGAGGAGGAGTCTGATTCTGGCATTGCGAGTCTGGCTACAGCATACGTCGCCAAGTCCATCTTCAATACTGAAGACAATGACTGCATCACCGACACCGACGCAAATGACAAGAACAACTCCACTCCTACCTACTGCTTCATGGCACGCGGTGCCAAGGTAATCACACGCACAACTTGCTATGAAACATCTAGTGACGATGACTCTGAATGTGATTCAAAACCTAGATACAAAACACTTGCTAAAATTGCAACTGAACAACAGAAAGCTATGGAACATATTCAAAAATTGTTAGACAGAAGCGATGATCTGTTGGGTGCTGAAATGACTCGATCTGAATCCTTAATTGAAGACATAAAAAACCTTCACGTTAAGTATCAGGAACTTGAAGATCGTCATGATACTCTCTCAACAACTCATGAAAAGCATTCCTATGATTATCTTCAAAGGAAGCAAGAACTTGAGAAATTGAGGGTGGCTCATGAAGATCTTCAAAAGGAAAACGAGTCACTTCGCGCTGAACAGATCAGTCCCGCTCAGGAAGGATTTGAACCACCATGTCTTAAATGCATTGAGCGTGATAATGCTGCTTCTGTTGCTGAATGTTCCACTGCTACTACTGTTTCAATATCTTCAACTGTTGATGTGGTAACTAACCCCTCTGCTGAGGATACCACTGCTATTGCTGATGAGAATGCTAGGTTGAAGACATTGCTTGAAACAGGGATGTACAAAAGTCTGAAAGGGCATCAGACATTATGTGATGTCCTTAAGAAGCAGATTCTGAACCGAAACCCTAGGAAAGAGGGTGTTGGGTTCGTGAGGAAAATTAATGCAGATGGGTCTTACTGGAAACCTGAGCAGTACCCCAAAACTACGTGGGTTGCTGCAAAGGAACTTTCAGCAAATCCATCCAATTTATCTGGCTTCACTTGTGCTAACCCAATTATCATTGATGAATCCTTTGATGCAAACTATAAGCTGTTTAAGAATCAGAATGGTGAAGTGTTTGCCAGGTACATTGGTACTAACTGCAGGAATGGACCGCCTATGAAGAAGATCTGGGTTCCGAAAACATGTCTGGAAAATCTTCCTGTGAATGTCTTCATGACACCTCACTTGAAGAAGACAAACCTCAGACCAAAGGCTTCATATGGTCCAAATGCTTCATACAAACAGGGAACTCACCTGAGTCGCACTAACGCAAATGTTTTGCAGGGGAACCATACTCAGGCATATGAATATGAGAGTCATGTTCATATGACCAAAAATTATTCTGCTTATTCCTATGAGTATTATTGTCCCCCTGCTAGACTGTTTGCTAAGGCTTCAAAGCCAAAATTCTCAGATGCTGCTCTTAGACTCATAGCTTCTAAGCCACCCTTGAAGATGTGGGTGGTTAAGAAAGCTTAACCTTTTTTTTGCAGGGAAAGGTCTCCAGCACAAAAACAAAATCTTCTGATGCTATTGCTGGGGACCATAAAAATCTTGTGGGGCGCAAGATAAACTACCCAAATGGCATCATTATGTACTTCGTTCCTGAATCGCATGCTACTCTCCCCATTAGTCCTAATCTGGATCTAAGTTTTCATAACCCACTGGTTCGCCAAATGTTTATGCTTCACAACACTCTTCGTGAAGCCTATCCCCCTAACTGCACTGTAGGGTACGATACCAACGACTTCAAAGTCTTCAGAATGGATTATTGACAGTGGGTGTACAAATCACATGACTGGCAGAAGAAGCCTTCTTATGGACTCAACTTTACGCCCATCCGACAAGAGCCACATTACATTCGCTGACACTGGTAAAAGTAAGGTATTGGGTCTAGGTAGAGTTGCAATCTCAAAGGATCAACACATGGATAAAGTCATGCTTGTTGAATCCCTTGGCTTCAACTTAATGTCTGTCTCAATGCTTTGCGATTTGAATATGATTGTAATGTTTGGCAAATATCGCTGCCTGGTGCTAATGGAATCTGACAAATCTCTAGTGTTTGAAGGGTATAGGAAAGGTGATTTGTATGTGGTAGATTTCTCAGCAGGACCACAACTTGCAGTATGTCTTCTTGCAAAAGCTTCAGAATGCTGGCTTTGGCATCGAAGGCTTGGGCATGCTGGCATGAGGAACCTCCACACCCTTGCGAAGAAAAAGCACGTCATAGGCATCGAAGGCGTCAAGTTCAAGAAAGATCACTTATGCGGTGCCTGTGAAGCAGGGAAGATGACAAGGGCAAAACATCCTTCGAAGACAATCATGACCACTACTCAACCCTTCGAACTGCTTCACATGGATCTTTTCGGTCCCACTCACTACTCAACTTTTACTACTTCTGCATGCCTCTATGGCTTCGTAATTGTTGATGATTATTCTAGATATACTTGGGTGCACATAATCCTTTACAAGACTGAAGTGCAGGATGTCTTCAGACGCTTCACAAATCGAGCTATGAACAATTTTGGCGCCAAGATAAAGCACATCAGAAGTGACAATGGCACTGAATTCAAGAACACTGGCGTTGATACATATCTGGATACCTTGGGCATCACACATGAATTCTCAGCTCCATACACACCACAGCAGAATGGCGTCGTCGAACGCAAGAACAGAACACTCATTGAGATGGCCAGAACTATGCTAGATGAATACAAGACTCCAAGAAAATTCTGGACTGAAGCCATTGATACTGCATGCCATACAATCAATCGTGTTTATCTTCACAAGCTTCTGAACAAGACATCCTATGAACTCCTAACTGGCAAGAAGCCAAATTTCAGTTATTTCAGAGTATTTGGCGCAAAATGCTGGATCAAGGACCCACACCACAACTCAAAGTTTGCACCAAAAGCACATGAGGGCTTCATGCTTGGATATGGAAAAGATTCGCACTCCTACAGAGTCTTCAACCTCTACCACTACAAAGTGGTTGAAACAGTGGATGTGCGGTTTGATGACACCAATGGATCACAAAGAGAGCAATTGCCAAATGTGCTAGATGAAGTTCCAGCAAATGAATCAATCAAGCTTATGGGAACTGGAGAAATTGTACCTTCTGAAGCTCAACCTCAAGAAGAACTTATCATCTTAGCACCTGATCCACATGAAGACAATGCTCAGCCTGAAGATATACCTTCAAATGACCACATAGATCAGTAAGAGCAAAGTCTTCGCCCCACACACCCTCGTGTTGCAAATGAAGTACAAATTGACAAAATACTGGACAACATCAATGCACCTGGTCCACTCACTCGTTCAAGGGCAACTCAGCTAACAAACTTCTGTGGGCATTTCGCAATCGGCTCAATATCAGAACCCAAGAAAGTTGAAGAAGCCTTCATGGAACCTGAATGGATTCAAGCTATGCAAGAAGAGCTTCAATAGTTTGAGCTGAATAATGTATGGGAACTGGTTAAGCGTCCTGATCCACGGAAGCACAACATAATAGGCACCAAATGGATATACCACAACAAGCAAGATGAGCATGGTCAAGTTGTCAGAAACAAAGCTCGTCTAGTTGCTCAAGGATATACTCAAGTGGAGGGCATTGACTTCGATGAAACATTTGCTCCTGTGGCTAGGCTTGAAGCCATACGCATACTGCTGGCCTATGCAAATCATCATAACATACTTCTCTATCAGATGGATGTGAAAAGTGCCTTTCTCAATGGCAAGATTGAAGAAGAAGTGTATGTTGCACAACCACCTGGCTTTGAAAATCCAAAACATCCTGATATGGTATACAAGCTCAACAAGGCACTGTATGGCCTCAAACAAGCCCCTAGGGCCTGGTATGATACACTCAAGTACTTTCTGAAAAGCAAAGGCTTCATACCTGGTTCCCTGGATCCCACTCTTTTCACGAAGACATATGATGGTGAATTGTTTGTGTGCCAAATATATGTGGATGACATTATCTTCGGCTGCACCAATCAGAAGTATAGTGAAGAGTTTGGATACATAATGCAAGAGCAATATCAGATGTCCATGATGGGGGAGCTGAAGTTCTTTCTCGGTCTTCAAATACGGCAACAACGCAACGGCATCTTCATATCTCAAGAGAAATATCTTAAAGAGTGCCTGAAGAAGTTTGGTATGCAAGACTGCAAAGGCTTCACAACACCAATGCCAGCCAAGCATCATCTGGGTCCCGACGACAATGGTAAAGAGTTCGATCAAAAGGTATACCGCTCCATGATTGGGTCTTTGCTTTATTTATGTGCATCTAGGCCAGATATCATGCTTAGTGTTTGCATGTGTGCTCGGTTTCAAGCGACACCAAAGGAGTCGCATCACTTAGCTGTGAAGCGAATTCTTCGATATTTGGCTCACACCCCAACTCTAGGATTATGGTATCCAAAGGGCTCAGAGTTTGATTTAGTTGGATTTTCGGATGCTGATTATGCTGGTGACAAAGTTGATCGCAAGTCTACATCAGGCACATGTCACTTTCTGGGACGATCACTTGTATGTTGGTCTTCAAAGAAGCAGAACTGTGTATCACTCTCCACTGCTGAATCTGAATACATTGCTGCTGGATCTTGCTGCGCTCAGCTTCTGTGGATGAAGCAAACACTCAAGGATTATGGCATTCATCTGAAGCAAGTGCCACTTTACTGCGACAACGAAAGCGCCATCAAGATTGCCAACAACCCAGTTCAGCACTCGAAGACAAAGCACATTGAAATTCGTCATCACTTTCTCAGAGATCATGTTGTGAAGGAAGACATTGATATCATACACGTCAACACTGAAGAGCAATTGGCAGATATCTTCACAAAGCCCTTGGATGAGAAGAGATTTTGCAAGTTACGGTGTGAGCTAAATATCTTGGAATCCTCAAATGTCCTGTGATCAGGCACACATCCTAACACTTAAGCATATTGATGACTTAGATGTGCAACACACGAAGTAGCGTATATCTTCAAACAATGAAGACATACATTCTAAGTGTGAATACATTAATGTGGAATTTGACTTCGGAGCACCACGATAATTGTGCGCCGTGTCTGGGTCTAATACTTCCTATACGGTGGGTAACGCCACCACCAAACGTTCCATTTTGAAGTCTTTCTCTCATGGCGTTACCTCTCAATGTCTTCACAATTGGTTTGGTTTAATTCTCAATATGTCTTCATGATTATCTTCACTGCGTTGATTATATGGATATATATGTACTGATGTTCTGTCCTCTACAGCATTCACTTATAGCTATGTCTTCTTGGTTGAATCTTTTGAACTAAGTGAATGTGATCGAACCCTAACCTCTCTATGCTTTCTATCTCAAACTCTATCTCTCCAAGTCATATGCATTCTGTTGAAACTGTCGAATGTCTTCACTGTGTCCTTGTCAGCCGAAGACATTAAGACAACCATAAAAGTCCGTTTTTAATGCTCATTCCTCCAAATAAGATCCGGAGAAGCAGGAACGATCGTCCGACAATTTAGGCGTGCGTGGGACATGGAACAAATCCCAATCTTCCTCTAACTGGCCACGCGTGCCTCAAATGCGAACCGCCAGGGGCACCTGCGTAATAGCGCTGTGCCGCCTCTATCCCTATAAATACATGATTCACTGCGGTCATTATCTCCTTCTTCCACCCTCGCACGAACCCTAGCGCCACCGCTAGCACTCGATGACGCCGGCGACGAAGCGCTTCACTGCCGCAACCTCTCCGACGTCGTTTTCACGCCGACAGCGGACATCGCTCTCTCCGCCGTCGCCGTAGGTGTCTTCCGTCGCCAAGTTAGGGCACGGAGGATCGAACTGCTCGGCCTCAAATCTCACTTCGTCTAGCAATTCCAAGTGTGGTAAATAAAACCTCTTTTTACAGCTTCTTTTGATCCTACAGTTCAGTCACTTTCTGCCATAAGAAGTTTCTCTCCACACACAGGCAAAGAGCTCACAGCTGTTGACATTCTGCGCTGCGAAGCCATTGATCTCTCAAGCGATGAAGATCTTGGAGATGATGCTCTTGAGCAGCTCATCAAGAGCAAGGAGGAGGCTGAAATCTTCAACAATCTGCCTCTGTTTGATGTCGCCATCATCCACAACTTCATCGATGAATGGTTTGACACACCAGACATAAGCTTCAATGATCTGCAGCTACCCATAGGCCTAAGCGTTGCCTTTCAAGGTGCAATCGCTTCAGAACTTGCAATAGCCCAGCGAATTGTAGAACTGAAGCAGAAAATTGATCATGAAAAGGCTCAGTTCAAGAAGCACGTGGCCAAGCTCAGTGTGCAAGAAGTGAAAAACTTCAAGATCATGTTGCACGAGCTGAAAGAAAACTTCCTGAAGATGCGTGCCGAAGCTCAAGGCTCACGAGAACGCATGAAGACTTTGGCTGAACGTTGCGTGCAAGCCTACAATGAGGCAGAAAAGCGCAAGGCACATGGGCGTCCCGGCATTGACCCCAGGATGGCCGCGAAGAAGAAAAAGAAGGCGACTGTGCCCGAACCTGAAGCGCAAAGGTCAGAACCTGATGCTCCGATTGTCTTCCCCACTGCAACGACTGGCTCGAAGCCAAAGAGTCAATCAACCGCCTCACAGCACAAGAAGACACGGACTGCAGAGGCTAAGGCTAAGAAGAGAAAACATTCTGAAGCCTCTCCTTCTGAACCCATTATCAAGAAGCGCAAGACCAAGAAATCTCGGGCTGCTCCCACAGAGCCCCTGATAGTTGAACCACTCTGCGTCCGCTATCCTGACACAGATCATCAAATGACAGTGCATGAGCCTGGTTACATAGAGGCTCCGCACGCTGAAGACATTCCAGCAGCCAACCCTAATGCTGCTGAAGACATTGGTCCCCAAGACAATGTGCAAGGTGATGCAGCCCTTCCTCAGCTTGAGACAAGCGAACAGATCAGTATTGGTCGTCCATTGACGCCAATCACACAAGATGCGTCGTGGGCAGATCGCCCACAGGAGGAAGATGAGCCCCAACCCACTTCAACTCCACCGGCGCCTACCCTCCATAGGCTTCGCAGAGGGCCAAGGGCTCAGGCTGTTGAAGACATTCCGGCTGCATCAGCCGAAGAGCAAGCATAAATACCACAAGCTCCAACTCCCCCGCACCAACAAGAAGCAGTTCTCAAGGAGAACGTGCCTGAAGCTGAAAATGTTGAGGCTGCCACAAACAACGCCGAAGCAAATGTGGAGCCCTCCCCAACAACAGCTTCAGAAGACACCGAAGCTACTGCTCCTGAACATTCTGTGCCTGAGTCTGCTGCCGGACCACAATTCCACTATCATATTGCGCACAGGCCCCAGGTCCAGAAGCCGATCCCACGACTACCAAGGTTCCCAGGTCCTGCATCAGCTCCTGGTTCCTTCAACATCAACGGCTTCAGGGCAGATAACACGTTTTTCGACCGCTCCAAGAACCCTTATTCAAGGGAACGGATTGTATCAGATAGGTTCTGGAGCCATCAACAGCGCAGCTATTATTCATGCATCCTCTACAACCAAGGCCGCATGTTTCCTCACAAGCGCCTTGAGGTTGAAGCTGTTGAAGGTCTGCCTGGTCTAGAAGAAGCATTGGATTGCTTCAAGCAAGTGGGTTTGCTGCCATTTATCACTGACGAAGAGCACTGGAACGAAGAGCTTCTGCTCCAGTTCTATGCCACTTTGCATATCAAAGGCTATAACAGAGATCCGAAGACATGGATCCTGGAGTGGATGACAGGCAATATCCATCATGAAGCCAATGCTTTCGACCTAATTGAGCATAGCGGCCTTCCCACTCCTGGCGAATTCTTTGAAGAAGGGTGCCAACTCCATGCTGAAGCCATTGAGAGCATATTTCAGCGTCCTGAGCCAGATATGAGTCAGATGCTCTCAATGATGAAGCCATTTCCTCCAAATGCACCCTATCCAACTAAGTTCTTCGTTGAAGACTTAGAGTACCTGCCCAGAACAATATATCACATCATAAGGCGGACTCTCTGGCCAGTCAAGGGACACTCTCGATATGCAACGATTGATGGTGCAATGAAGACTCTCATCTTCTGCATTCTTCACGGCAAATGCTTCAATACACAGGATCTCTTCATCCGTCAATTTGTAGCGTCTGCTTCAGAACTGTTTGGATTAAAGTTTTATGCTCCTTGGGTTATGAGGCTGATCAAGCTTCACTCTGCAATCTCCTATCAACCCTCAGCCCGCAATCATAGGATATTTTTGCCAGATATGGACACATCTGCTGAAGCAATATATCCAGAGCCGGCCAAGCAACCACTAAGTCTTCAGAATGCAGAACACCAGAGCTTCACTCAAAATATTGAAGGTGTTGAAGCTCTCTCCCGAGTGTATCCAATGGCTGGCACCACACGTGCCCCTGCATCAACTGAAGCCACCAACAGCACAGCTGCAAAGAGACCCAAGAAGCGCGCTCGTACACTCAATGACAGAGAGCTTCTTGTGGCTCTTCACCAAAAGCAAGATAGGCATCACGACTGGCTCAAGAGGCAGATGAGAAGCATCATGCAAGAAGTCAATCGCATTAGAAATCTGGCAACCAAGAATGCATTTGTCACACACGAGACCTGTCGCCGCACTTGGAAGGGCCTCACTATGATGTGCCCTGAAGCTGAACTGCATGAGGATGGCTTCACAGAGCACTTCAAATTTGACTCCACGCCTCCAAGAAGAGCGGTGATGCGCAGCACACCATCACTTGAAGAGTCAGAGTTCTCTTCTTCTGATGCCACCGTGTCTGCCCGGATCATTGAAGAAGAAGACGACGCGACATCATCTCCACCTGCTTCAACGTGCGTCGCATCTGCACCAAGCTCGTCTGCACCACCGCCAAACAACTCCACCGACCCTGCTACGCCTGGGAACGCGTAGAAACCTCTATGTCTTCAAACCTTTTTGGTCATCACTGACAAAAGGGGGAGAAGCATATGATGGTTATAGTCTTCAAGCGGGTCACTATGGGCGGGTGCCTTCATATTTTGCTATATTTTGCTTCGTGCTTACAACTCCCGTTCTTTTGCTACATTTGCTTCATTGAGTTGTAACACTTAGCCTTGATGGTCGTCTGCTACCTGTTTGTCACTCTGTTTTGCGAAGATAAATTCCGCATGTGCGACGATAAATTCCGCACTCATCTCATTCTGCAGACGTCCATTTTCCATTATGCATGTCATTATCTTCATATACCTTCACATGCATAGTGGATTGTCATAAGTTGAAGTGGATCTCCACAAGTACAACCTGCCATGTGCATTTGCATTCAAGAAGCAAATTACTTATATGCACATCTTCAGGGGGAGCCCTTGCAACTTATGAAGAAAATTCTTTTACAATTTCACAAATTATGTTTCCCGTTGAAAACTTCAACTATTTTGTCATCAATCACCAAAAAGGGGGAGATTGTAAGTGCATCTAGTGCCACCCCTAGTTGGTTTTGGAGTATTGACGACAAACCTAGTTGAGGGACTAATGTGTTTGTGAGAATTGCAGGAAAACATAGGTAGAAGTCCCTCATTGATTCGGTTTTACTACCAGAGATGACCCCTAAAAATGTACAAAGACATTGAAGACAATGGTGGTTTATGAAGATATTCATATTGAAGACAATGACAGGAGAAGACTCCCTATGAAGCTTTTGGAACTCGAAGACCTAGATCCTTCGTAGTTTTATTTCATTCATGTTGTGTCATAGGAACCACCGTACTGTTAAGTGGGGTCCAAGAGAACCAGTCAGAATGACTGAAGTGATGCCTAATTCAAATCCTATGTCTTCGAGCGAAGACTTTGAGAGAAAATCTTGTCCAGAGTCAGACAAGTCAGCTTTACTTGTAGCCCAAGTAAAGTTGTCGTGTGAGTTCAAAATTCGACCGTTGGTACACGTGTCAGTTCCTTAGTGACCCAGGGTCATTTCGGACAGATCAGGTCGGGTTGCCAAGTGGCTATAAATAGTCCACCCCCCACAACCATAAACGGTTGGCTGCTCAGATTTCAGTGCACGGCTTTTGTCGTTTAAGAGCAACCCACCTCGAAGCCTTTGAAAGAAAAATTCCCAGTAAGGAGAAAAGCCCTAACCACCCAGAGCCAGAGCAAATTGGGCATCACTTAAGTCTTCGTGTCTGTGTGATCTGAAGACTTATTACACTTGAGGACTGTGCATTCTCCAGACGGTTAGGCGTCGCGTTCTGAGCATCCAAGAGAAATTGTGGATTGTCAGTGAACGAAGTCTGTGAAGGTTTGGGAGTCTACCTTGAAGACTTACCTGAGTGATTGGGCGAGGTCTGTGTGACCTTAGCTCAAGGAGAAAACGGTGAGGACTGGGTGTCTTGGACTAAGTGTCCTTGACTGGGTGTCCGGGACTGTGTGTCCTTTGGTTTAAATACCTAGCCGCTCCAACCAGACGTACAGTTGTCACAGCAACTGGAACTGGTCCAACAAATCATTGTCTTCAACGCATCACTGGTTTCATCTTCATTTCCTTTAACTTACAGTTATTCATTGTGAAGCCATTGCATGCTTGCTTTATCTTTTGTCTTCACAACATGAATGTATGATCTGTTTGGCTTCATAACTTCTTCCTACCTGATCCTTATTACACTGAAGCTGTTTGTCATTGCGCTTTCACTCTATTGAATACATGACCATGGCTGGCCTAGTGTAATCTAACTTCCGCTGCATAGTAATAGGCATGATCTTCACTGTTTGTCTTCACAACTCTCACGTTTTGAAGACTTTCATAAAAATCGCCTATTCACCCCCCCCTCTAGTCGATATAACGCACTTTCAGTTTGAGGTCTTCTGTGATGCTTCCCTTCAAGGTCTTGGTGCAGTGTTGATGCAAGAGAAGAAAGTTCTGGCCTATACCTCTCGCCAGTTGAAGCCCAACGAAAAGAACTACCCCACTCATGACCTCGAGTTGGCGGCAGTTGTCCATGCTCTTTTAACTTGGAGACATCTCTTATTGGGAAGAAAAGTGGACATCTTCACTGATCATAAGAGTCTCAAGTACATCTTCACTCAGCCCAACCTCAACCTCAGGCGGACTCGTTGGGTCGAAATGATTCAAGAGTATAATTTGAGTATCGAATATACTCCAGGCATGGCCAATGTAATTGCTGACGCTTTGAGCAGGAAGGCTTACTGCAACAGTTTGATTATCAAGCCTTACCAACCATAGCTTTGTGAAGCTTTCCGCAAGCTTAATCTTCAAGTTGTTCCTCAAGGATTTCTTGCCAACCTCCAAGTCTCTCCTACTTTGGAAGATCAGATTCGTGAGGCTCAACTTCTTGATGCTATGGTGAACAAGGTGAAGATTGTGATTGCCAAGAGTCAACCCAAGTACAAGTGCTATCGTCCAGATGACAAGGATACTCTATTCTTCCAGGATCGCATTGTTGTGCCTAAAGGTGACCTTCGTAAAGTCATTATGAACGAGGCTCACAATTCACTCCTCTCTATTCACCCTAGAAGTACAAAGATGTACCAGGACCTCAAGCAGTCGTATTGGTGGACTCGAATGAAGCGTGAGATTGCTCAGTTCGTGGACGAATGTGATGTCTGCAGAAGAGTGAAAGCATAACACCAACGACCAGCTGGTCTCCTCCAACCTCTTGCCATTCCAGAATGGAAGTTTGATCATATTGAGATGGACTTCGTGACAAGATTTCCAAAGTCCAAGCGTGGCAATGATGCTATCTTTGTTGTCATCGACAAAATCACTAAAGTGGCTCATTTCCTTCCTATCAAAGAATCTATGACAGCAGCTCAGTTGGCAGAGCTTTATACCTCCAGGATTGTCTCTCTGCAATGCATTCCGCAGTTGATATCTTCAGATCGTGGAAGCATCTTTACCTCCAAGTTCTGGGATTCTTTTCAGCAGGCCATGGGCACCAACATTCGCTTCAGCACAGCTTTTCATCCTCAAACTAGTGTCCAAGTCGAGCCAGTAAATCAGATTCTTGAAGATATGCTCAGGGCTTGTGTCATCTCTTTCGGTATGAAGTGGGAAGATTGTCTTCCATATGCCGAGTTCTCCTACAACAACAGCTATCAAGCTAGTTCGGGCAAGGCCCCATTCAAAATTCTCTATGGCAGGAAGTGTCGTACTCCTCTTAACTGGTCAGTGACTGGTGAACGCCAACTTCTTGGCAATGACTTGATCACAGAGGCAGAAGAGATGTGCAATGTCATTCGTGATAATCTCAAAGCCGCGCAATCGCGCCAAAAGAGTTACTATGATAGCAAGCATCGTGACTTGGCTTTCGAGATCGGAGACCATGTCTACCTCCGCGTCTCTCCAATGAAAGGTACTCGTCGCTTCGGTATCAAAGGGAAGCTTGCCCCAGAATACATGGGTCCTTTCAAGATCATTGGCAAAAGAGGCGATCTCGCCTATCAACTTGAGCTTCCATCCAACTTTTCAAACGTGCACGACGTGTTTCACGTGTCTCAACTCCGCAAGTGTTTCAAGACTCCTGATCGCACCATCAACTTTGAAGAGATTGACCTCCAAGAAGACCTGTCTTATCATGAGCACCCCGTTGCTATTCTTCAAGAAACTGAGCATAAGACTTGCAACAAGTCTATCAAATTCCTGAAAGTCAAGTGATCACATCATTCCGACCGTGAAGCCACCTGGGAACGCGAGGATCACCTCCGTTCTGAGTACCCGGAGTTTTTCCAATCCTAGATCTCGGGACGAGATCCTTTCGTAGTGGTGCAGTGTTGTAACACCCCGTATGTAACATGCCGTATTTGTATTCCAACTCTTTCCATTTCTGGCACTAAGTTATGATATTTCCTCGTTGTCGGGTTTTTGTAATTTTTTTTGCTTTTGTCTTTGTCATGCATGTCATATCATGTCATCATGTGCATGCATTTGCATACATGTTCGTCTCATGCATCCGAGCAATTTTTCCCGTTGTCTGTTTTGCATTCCGGCGCTCCTATGTCCTCCAGTGTCCCTTTCTACCTCTTTTCGTGTGCCGGTGTTAAACGTTCTCGGATTGGACCGATACTTGCCAAGCGGCCTTGGTTTACTACCGGTAGACCGCCTGTCATGTTTCGTGCCATTTCGACTTCGTTTGATACTCCAACGGTTAACCGAGGGACCGAAAAGGCCTCGTGTGTGTTGCAGCCCAACACCCCTCCAATGTGGCCCAAAACCCACCTAAACCTAATCCATCATCTAGATCGTTCGATCACGATCGCGTGGCCGAAAATCGCACCTCATTTGGAGCCTCCTAGCTCCCTCTACCTCTAAATAAAGGCCTCTCCCTGAAATTTTCGGATCTCTTCCCCCGAAACCCTAGTCTCCTTCCTCTCCAGCCGCCGGACATGTCCGAAGCCTAGCCGGACACCGTCCACCGCGCCCAGCGAATCACCGGCCGCCACCGACCCAGCGCGGGCCCTCCCCGCCGCCGACCAGGCCGCGCCCCGCGCCGCTCCTCTCCTTCGCACACGCCGCCACCGACCCGCTCGCCGGCCGCCGCGTCCCTCGCCAGCGCCGACGACTGCGGCCGCCGCCTCCTCACCGGCCGATGCCGCCCCACCGACTCGCTCGTCCCCGGCAAGCGCCGCCCTCCGCCGTGCCTCGCCGCGCTGCCCAAGTCTCCGACGACTCCGGCCGACCAAGTCTCCGACGTCTCCGGCCACCTCATTCTCTGGCGTCTACAATACCCCGATGAACCTCGGCTTCCGCTCCGGGCCGATCCGATCTGGATCCGGACGAACCCTAATTCCTAGGCTTGACTTTTTCCTTCCTCCCTAATATTTTTTGCACATGTTCATCAGCTCATATCTCTGCATCCGTGGCTCCGATTCGTGCGTGTAGCATATCAAAATGTTCGTCTCGATGAGTACTTCATTTCATCCCATTGCATAATGTTCTTTTGAGCTCATCTTGATGCCCTAAATGCTGTTGGAAGAGGGCTATGTGATGTTAGTTTCAGATTATTATCAGCAATGGGATATTTGTCATTTTTGCCATGATTGATGTGTGCCTCCTATGAACTTGAGCTCTACATGAGTTTTGAAGTATGCCATGCCATCTTTACAGGGATGTATGCCATGTATTTTTGTGATCTCTCTGGTGACTAGCACAAGCATGCAAAGTAGCTTACTTAATGTTGCTGATTTCAGGGACTTTGAAATATTCTAAGTCATTGCCCTGTTTATATTTTTATGCCATGTGTTCATGTTGCTACCGAGTGATCCGTGCCTCTTTTGAGCATGATCAATCAGGATGTTTTGTAGATATTGTGGTGCTCTATCCATCCATATCTTTGTTTGCATTTATGGAGCACCCTAGCTTGAGTGAATCGAGCTCTACTTTTGCTATGAAATGTTCCTGGCAGATTGTTAACATGTTTAGCAATTTTGCCGAGCTTGTTGTAGTTGATCCATTCATGCTATGTTGTTGTTCTTGCCATGTTTAGCTTCCATGCCATGTCTACTTGCTGGGTGTATGCTTAATTTATCATGCAATTCCTTGTGGTGAGTGCATCGAGCTCGTAAACATGCCTACCTGATATCTGTTTTGCCATGTTCCAGTTTTTCACTAAGTCTGAATCTGTTAACGATCATTGCTATGTTCACATGGTTGCCTTTCTATTTTCTGATCCCTTTTGGCTTATGGTCAGTAAGGGTCTTTTGTTGTATGCTTTGAGTAGCTTCATTTCATACCTTGCTTTGCCATGATATTTTCCTGTAGCATGTTGTTACCTTACTCTAAACATTGCTTCCTGATGTTAAATTCCTGACTTGATGTTAATTTCACTAAGTCTGTAACCTGATATCTATTGCACTTTTTCCATGCTTGTTTGAACCTGTTATTTAGTGAATTAGTGGTAGCTCAGTGTTCATATTTTGTCAAGCATTTTGAGTGGATCCCTGCCATTCATTTTGTTGCTATGTTAGAGTGTTGTAGGATGTTGTTCTTGATGCATTTAGATGGTCTCGTGCTGTTAATCGCAGACCGGTGCCATATTTGTTTTGCTTGTCATTTCCAAGCCGTGCATCCGATTCCGGTGATCTTTATATCGATTTCGACCGAAATCAATTCCTCTTTCCAGTGGCACTCTTGCTTTTCCAAGTTGAGGCCAGGTTCAATCATTCCTTTCCAAAACATGCATATGCATCGCATATCGCATCCCGCATGTCATGTCTTGTTTTGCATCATGTTTTTGTGCATTGCACATGGTTGATTGTGTCTCCCTTTGCTTTTTGTTCTTGCTTGGGTAGAGCCGGGAGACGAGTACGTGATCGAGGAGCCCGTTGAGTACGTTTACGAGGATCAAGCTAACGTCAACTCGGAGAACTTCGCAGGCAAGATGACCATACCCTCGAAATCACTTCTATCTTTGCTTGCTAGATGCTCGCTCTTTTGCTATGCCAATGATACGATACCTACCACTTTCTTATCATTCCTCCCGTATTGCCAAGTCAAGCCTCTAACCCACCTTGTCCTAGCAAACCGTTGTTTGGCTATGTTACCACTTTGCTCAGCCCCTCTTATAGCGTTGCTAGTTGCAGGTGAAGATTGGAGTTTGTTCCTTGTTGTAACATG
The DNA here is from genome assembly GCF_056163025.1 of Triticum urartu. NCBI lineage: Eukaryota > Viridiplantae > Streptophyta > Magnoliopsida > Poales > Poaceae > Triticum > Triticum urartu. The sequence goes on along the minus strand of NC_141876.1, from coordinate 353,491,458 downwards.
TTTATTGTTGGGAAATCATTATATTGTCTTGTTTATCTTAATGCACCTATATACTTGGTAAGGGTGGAAGGCTCGGCCTTAAGCCTGGTGTTTTGTTCCACTCTTGCCGCCCTAGTTTCTGTCATACCGGTGTTATGTTCCTTGATTTTGCGTTCCTTACACGGTTGGGTTATAATGGGAACCCCTTGACAGTTCTCCTTGAATAAAACTCCTCCAGCAATGCCCAACCTTGGTTTTATCATTTGCCACTAGCCTCTTTTTCACTTGGGTTTCCGGAGCCCGAGTGTCATCTTTATTTAAACCCCCCTAGGCCAGTGCTCCTCTGAGTGTTGGTCCAAACTAGTTCCCTTTGCAGCGCCCCCTCGGGGAAACTTGAGTTTTGGTTTTAGTTGTACGGAGCGCTCATCTGAGTGTGCCCTAAGAATGAGATATGTGCAGCTCCTATCGGGATTTGTTGGCACATTCGGGCGGCTTTGCTGGTTTAGTTTTACCATTGTCAAGATGTCTTGTAACCGAGATTCCGAGTCTGATCGGATTGTCTTGGGAGAAGGAGTATCCTTCGTTGGCCGTGAGAGCTTGTGATGGGCTAAGTTGGGACACCCCTGCAGGGATTTGATCTTTTGAAAGCCGTGCCTACGGTTATGGGCAGATGGGAATTTATTAATGTCTGGTTGTAGAAAACCTTAAACTAAACTTAATTAAAATGAATCAACAGAGTGTGTGGCCGTGAAGGTCTCTTTTCGGTGGAGTCCGGGAAGAGAACACGGTCTCGAGTTATGTTTGATCGTAGGTTGTTCTAGGATCACTTCTTGATCATAGTTCATCGATCGTGCCTTTGCCTTCTCTTCTCTCTCTCTCTTGCGTATGTTAGCCACCATATATGCTAGTCGCTTGCTGCAGCTCCACCTCACACCTTTTACCCTTCCTATAAGTTTAAATAGTCTTGATCGCGAGGGTGTGAGATTGCTGAGTCCCCGTGACTCACAGATTCCTTCCGAAACCAGATGCAGGGACCGCTGATACCGCTCCAGGTGATTCGACTGAGCTCAAGTGGGAGTTTGATGAGGACTCAGGACGATACTACGTTTCTTTTCCAGACGATCAGTAGTGGTGCCCAGTTGGGGCGATCGGGGACTTTGTCACATTTGGGGTTTATATTTATTTTTGTTCCATAGTCGGACCTTGAGTGTAACTAGATGAATGTAATGATATTTATGCTATTTGTGTGACGTGGCGAGTGTAAGCCAACTATGTATCTTTTCCCTTATTTATTACATGGGTTGTTGTGAAGATTACCTCACTTGCGACGTTGCTTTCAATGCGGTTATGCCTCTAAGTCGTGCTTCGACACATGGGAGATATAGCCGCATCAAGGGCATTACAAGTTGCCTCTTTGGTCCTAAAGAGGCAGGTGCATGCGAGGAGTCCTGAGACTTCAGGCAAAGGTTTCCATATCAGTGCAATGAGACCAAGAACAACAAGACGGTAGGATGGAGGTCATCGTGGAGCCCATGACGACATCACCACCTCAGCCTTTGGCAGGCGAAGACCAACTTTTGTCAGGATAACTTGTACTAGTTGTCCCCCTTCAAATTGGCTGTTGTGGGATCCCTTCCCGCCTAATATTTGGGAAGAGGACCCGGGCCTCTATAAATAGGACTAGCCACCACCATAGAGATCGGATTGGATCCGGGACTGATCTGGGACGGATCATTCAGATCATCCCCGACCACACAAGCTCATCGAGCTCGAGAACGCTGTCGGATTTCGAGTTCCAGTAAAACCCTTGAGGTTATAACACTTGGGTGCGCACGAAGATCTCTCCCCCTCTCTAGCTCGCACACATCATGATCTCACTACCTAGCTCGACGTACCCAAAGAACAAGAGACACAAGAGTTTGCACTGGTTCGGGCCACCAATGTGGTGTAATACCCTACTCCAGTGTGGTGTGGTGGATTGCCTCTTGGGCTGACGATGATCAGTTACAAGGGAAGAACAACCACTTGAGGAGAGGTGTTCTTGTGCTTGGTGAGTTGATGCGGTCGAGGATTCTCTCTCTTTTTCTAAGGTGGTGGCTAGCCCTATTTATAGAGGCTCGGGTCCTCTTCCCAAATATTAGGCGGGAAGGGATCCCACAACGGCCCGTTCGAAGGGGGCAGCTAGTACAAGCTATCCTGACAAAAGTAGTCTTCGCCTCCCAAAGGCTCTAGTGGTGACGCCGTCTTGGGCTCCACGGTGACCTCCGTCCTGCTGTCTTGCTGGTCTTAGTTTTGTTGCACCGATATGGAAACCTTTGTGTCATGCCTCGGGACTCCTCGCCTGCGCTTGCCTCTTTAGCACCAAAGAGGAAACGAGGACACTGCGCGCGCTGGCGCCCACCTAGCTCCAGTCGTCATGGTTGCTTCATACAAACCTCGCGAGGTGTCCCTTGTCTTGATCTCTCCGCCCCTCGCGAACCATCCTGGTGAGGTCGCCCTTGAGGAGGTCTTGCATCGTCCGCCTCACGAGGTTCGGCCCCTTGCGAGGGTCTTGAGTGTTTGCTGGTACAGGGCTACGCTGTGGGCCCCAGGCAGGCCAGTCTGGGGACCCCCGTTCCCAGAACACCGACAGTTTCCCCCGGGCCCAAGTCACGCTCGGGCTTGCCTTCGAGGCGAAGCCAAAGGTCAAGTTTGGAACGCCACGGGCCCCAACAGCCTGTGGCCATGGTTGGCGTGTGGCGACTGATTGGACGTGGGTGTCTCCGCTTCCCCATGCTGCCTCGACAACTGCCTGACTTGACAAGTCCTTGCTGCATGCAGAAAAAGATCACTATTACCTTAGATCGTGGATACCAGCGATTGGCGTCCCCTTGGCTACAAATGGGAAGAGGGGGCAGAGCCCCTGTCACCCATCCCTTTTTTGCTTCTCCCGCTCCTTCGTCTTCCTCGCTTCACTGCTTGTTGCATCGTCCATGGCGCCGATACGGAGGTTCTCGGCTGCGGAAGGGCAAGACTCCCCTTAATGAGCCCGAGCCACTTCCGCCGAAGAAGAGGTTGTCTCATCGTCGCGACATCGTCATGAGGCCGGAAGTGTCGCGGCCATGGTACGAGCAGTCACCTCCGGGTTATCCGTTGCCCTTGTACGCCCAAGATGTGGGTTCTGTAGGGAGGGGCAACGTGTGCCGCCGCCCGCGCTAGGGCCGTGGTCGCCGCGCCGCGGTGGCGCAAGCCGTCGCCCCAGGGGTCCATGTCGTGGACTCCTCGCGCGAATTCGTGCTGTGGGCGGCGATGCCTCTGCGCAGTTGGATTCGCTTCCCACAGTTGTTCGCCGCCGAGAGGCCCCCTCGAGATTTGGCTGCAGCACGCCGACTGTGACGCCATGGCGACTAGAGCTGAGGTTGAAGCCGTCTCCTCCGGGAGGATCTTCATGACTCGTGGCTGGGGCGAGGTCGCCCGAGTCTGTCGTGCGGAAAGCGCCCTCACCATCCACATCAGGTACGACGGCGCCTCCATGATGTTCTTCAAGGTCTTCGATTAGGAAGCCCGCCGCTTGGAGTGCTGCCTTGAAGGGGGTCGTCAGGACAGCGCAGCGGCCAACGCCGAGCCTGCCGCTGGGCTCGCCAGCAGCTCCCTCAGCGACAGTGGTCACTCCTGGTGGTCTAGCGACTCTCCCAAGCTCGTCGAGACTCCGGAGACAAGCGACGATAGCTACGTGCCCCCGAGCTCTCGCAGGGCCCGGAGCAAGGCCGCAGCATGCGGCCACCGCCATCGCTGATCTAGATGGGGTTGGTGCTGGCCTAAGGAGGCCCACTATTGATGATGGCGTCGGCGATGTTCGGCGCGTGTAGATAGAGGTCCTAGGAACTCCCTTCTTTCTTGTTCCCTGCGAGGAATTGAAACGGACCCCGTGGGGGCGTGTAAAGGGTCTGTGATGTCTTTTGTTGATATTATCCTTTTCATGAAAATTTGCAAAAGCATGTCCTCCTAAGGCTCGGTCTCCCCTTTCCAACCCCGCGGCAGCTTGGTGCTCTACGCCTGAAAGTGCAACTATCCCCGGGTGGTTTTGGTAATTCCTAACAACATATAGCTCATTGAGATACTGCTACTTGAAGATAAATATTTCAGGAAAAGCTCAATGATTGGCATGGCATGGATTAGAAAGTGGATCCCTCAAAATGCTAAGGACAAAAGAATTGGCTGAAGCTCAAAGCACAAGACTCTACATTTCATTTTTAGTGATCCAAGATCACATTGAGTCCATAGGAAAAGCCAATACTATTAAGAGGAGATGAGGTGTTGCTTAATGATGTTCTTGCTCAAAGTGCTTAGTGATATGCTCCACAACCCTCAACCACTTTCTCGTATCCAAATATATCCCAAACCAAAAGTCAAACTCGGCCCCACCAATTTGATCTATCCGGCGCCACCAAGTTCACTTGACATAGCCACTGCCACAAACCCTAGTCTTTTCGGGCCCATCGAAAGGGATCTCGGTCTCACCGAGACGGGATTGTAATCTCTCTGTTTACCTTCATAACGTTTCGGTCCAACTGTGCTTCCTGGATGCGTTCTCTGGGTATCACCAAATGAAGATGGCGGTGGAAGATGTAGAGAAGACAACCTTCTTGACCCCGTGTGGGGTGTACTGCTACACCTGTATGCCCTTCGGACTACGCAACGCGGGTGCGACCTTTCAGCGGCTGATGCACATCGCTTTGGGCTGGCAGCTCGGGAAGAACACGGAGTCCTACGTCGATGACATTGTGGTGAAGTCTCGGGAGGCGAGAACCTTGATCCAGGACCTAGAGGAGACATTCGAAAGCCTGCGCCAGGTGAACTTGCGGCGTAACCCGGAAAAGTGTGTGTTCGTTGTCCCTTCCGGCAAGCTGCTGGGATTCCTCGTGTCACACAGAGGGATCGAGGCAAACCCAGAGAAGATCAAGGCCATTGAGGGCATGAGCCCGCCGCAGACCGTCAAGTAAATGCAGAAGCTGGCTGCTCGGGTGACTTACCCTTCTTCAAGCTGATGAAGAAGAAGGGCCCTTTCGAGTGGACTCCGAAGGCCGACCGACCCTTCCAAGACCTCAAGAGATACCTGACCAGCCCTCCGGTGATGGTGGCGCCACGGCCTCTCGAGCGTCAAGTACTTTATCTTGCCGCCACCCCATACTCCGCAAGCGCTGCGCTAATGGCGGTTCAGGAGGAGCACCAGGCCAAGAGCGCGCCGCGCCAAGCTACAGCGCCGGCCGAGATGACGCAAGAAGGCGCAGCAAGAGCCATAGTGGCAGCAACAGAAGACCAACCTGGGTAGGACGATGTTGTAGAGATTCCAGCAAGCGATCTGGCGCCAGGGGTCCCTCCCCCTCAGGAGGCACCCTAGCTTTCACAAGATGCGGGCCTCACCAACACGTCGGTCCTCATCGAGCACCCGGTGTATTTTGTCAGCATGGTGTTGAGGGACGCAAGGGCACGATATCCCATGACTCAGAAGCTCCTGCTCGCGCTCCTGGTGGCCTCGCGCAAGTTGCGGCACTACTTCCAGGGCCACCCTATCAAGGTCATCTCGGCCTACCCATTGGAGAGGGTGCTCAGGAGCCCCAACTGCGCTGGAAGGATCGCTGAGTGGAACAACGAGCTGCAGGCATTCCAGTTGGAGTTCAGCACTACCAGGGTCATCAAGGGAGCCGCACTCGCTGATTTTGTGACGGAATGGACGGATGCCCCGGCCCTTGAAGTGGGCGAGGACCGGTCCACCTCGCCAGGAAGCGAGGCGCCCGACAGATGGGTCATGTATTTTGATGGTGCCTCCGCGCACCAGGGTGCGGGGGCTGGAGCAGTACTCATCTCGCCCACGCAGGACAAGCTCTACTACGCTGTGCAACTCTGTTTTCAGCAGGGCGAGAAGGTCTCCAACAACATCGCAGAATACGAAGCTCTCATAGCTGGCTTGAAGGTCGCGACAACTCTAGGGGTAAAGCGCCTCAACGTTAGGGGCGACACACAGCTCCTAGTCAACTTGTCCAACAAGGTATATGAGCCAAAGGACGAGCACATGAAAGCGTACCTCATAGAGGTACGTAAGATGGAAAAGCAGTTCCTAGGCCTGGAGGTGCAGCATCTTCCCCGGGGCACCAACAAGGAAGCCGACGACATCGCCAGGATGACATCCAAGCGGCAGCCCCAAGAGCCTGGTGTCTTCGAGGAGCGGATCTTCAAGCCTTCAGCGACGCCACCACTTTCAAGCACGGCACGGCCTCTGGAGGGGCTCCCACAACCGCCTGTCATGGGAGCCCCAGCTTGTGGCCCGCCCTCAGGAGCTCGCTTGCTCTGGGCGCTCGAGCCCCAAGAGGGATGTTGGACCAAGGAATTCAAGGAATATCTGAGGCAAGGGGCGCTACCGGAGAAGGAAGAGAACGTAGAGCACGTGGCCCGGCAAGCCACGACATACTGCATCTAGGACGGTGAGTTGTATAGGAAGTGACCAAATGATGTTTCGCTGCATTGCATTTCCAGGGACCAGGGGAAGGAGTTGCTGATTGACATACACGGCAGGGACTGTGGAAACCACTCGTCGTCACGGACTCTTGTCGGCAAGGTGTTCCAAAGTGGAGTCAACTGGCGCACATCGCTCAACGACGCAACTGAGTTGGTGAAGTCCTGCGAAGCTTGCCAGTTCCATGCCAAGTAGATCCAAGAGCCAGCTCAGGGCCTCCAGACTATACCGCTCACATGGCCGTTCGCAGTCTGGGGGCTGGATATCTTGGGCCCATTCCCTCGAACGTCGGGGGGCTACCGCTACCTCTTCGTTGCCATCAACAAGTTCACCAAGTGGGCGGAAGTGGAAGCCGTCCGCAACATCCCAGCTGGTTCTGCGGTTAAGTTCATCAAGGGTCTCGTGAGCCGTTTCGGGGTCCCCAACCGCATCATCACTGACAACGGCTCACAGTTGCTACGTCTTGATCTTGCGTTGGTTTTCCCCGAAGAGGAAGGGATGATGCAGCAGAGTAGCATAAGTATTTCCCCCAGTTTTTGAGAACCAAGGTATCAATCCAGTAGGAGGCCACGCTCAAGTCCCTCGTACCTGCACAAAACGATAGCTAGTCGCAACCAACGCGATTAGGGGTTGTCAAGCCCTTCATGGTCACTTACGAGAGTGAGATGAGATAGATATAATATTTTTGGTATTTTTGATATAAAGATGCAAAGTAAAAAGTAAAGGCAAAGTAAAAAAGCAAAGCAAGATTAAAGTGATGGAGATTGATATGACGAGAATAGACCCGGGGGCCATAGGTTTCACTAGTGGCTTCTCTCAAGAGCATAAGTATTCTACGGTGGGTGAACAAATTACTGTTGAGCAATTGACAGAATTGAGCATAGTTATGAGAATATCTAGGCATGATCATGTATATAGGCATCACGTCCGTGACAAGTAGACCGAAACGATTCTACATCTACTACTATTACTCCACTCATCAACTGCTATCCAGCATGCATCTAGAGTCTTAAGTTAAAACAGAGTAACGCCTTAAGCAAGATGACATGATGTAGAGAGATAAATTCATGCAATATGAAATAAACCCCAGCTTGTTATCCTCGATGGCAACGATGCAATATGTGCCTTGCTGCCCCTTCTGTCACTGGGTAAGGACACCGCAAGATCGAACCCAAAGCTAAGCACTTCTCCCATGGCAAGAACTACCAATCTAGTTGGCCAAACCAAACAGGTAATTCGAAGAGACTTGCAAAGATAACCAATCATACATAAAAGAATTCAGAGAAGATTCAAATATTATTCATAGATAGACTTGATCATAAACCCACAATTCATCGGTCTCAACAAACACACTGCAAAAAGAAGATTACATCGAATAGATCTCCACAAGAGAGGGGGAGAACTTTGTATTGAGATTCAAAGAGAGAGAAGAAGCCATCTAGCTACTAACTATGGACCCGAAGGTCTGAGGTAAACTACTCACACTTCATCGGAGGGCTAGGATGATGTAGAAGCCCTCTGTGATGATGACCATCTTCCGACGGAGCTCCGGAATAGGCCCCAAGATGGGATCTCATGGATACAGAAAGTTGCGGTGGTGGAATTAGGTTTTTGGCTCCTTTTCTGATTGTTTGGGGGTACGTGTGTATATATAGGAGGAAGAAGTACGTCGGTGGAGCACCGAGGGGCCCACGAGGCAGGGGGCGCGCCCTAGGGGGGCACCCCCCACCCTCGTGACCTTCTCTTTGACCCCCTGGCATAGGGTCCAAGTCTCCTGGATGACGTTCGGTGAGAAAATCACGTTCCCTTTGGACTCTGTTTGATATTCCCTTTGGACTCTGTTTGATATTCTGTTTCTCTGAAACACTGAAATAGGCAAAAAACAGCAATTCTGGGCTGGGCCTCCGGTTAATAGGTTAGTCCCAAAAATAATATAAAAGTGGAAAATAAAGCCCAATATAGTCCAAAACAGTAGATAATATAGCATGGAGCAATCAAAAATTATAGATACGTTGGAGACGTGTCAGGCATCCCCAAGCTTAATTCCTGCTCGTCCTCAAGTAGGTAAATGATAAAAGAGAATTTTTGATGTGGAGTGCTACTTGGCATAATTTCAATGCAAATCTTCTTAATTGTGGTATGAATATTCAGATTTGAAAGATTCAAGACAAAAGTTTATATTGACATAAAAATAATAATACTTCAAGCATACTAACAAAGCAATTATGTCTTCTCAAAATAACATGGCCAAAGAAAGTTATCCCTACAAAATCATATAGTCTGGATATGCTCTATCTTCCCCACACAAAGTATTTAAATCATGCACAACCCCGATGACAAGCCAAGCAATTGTTTCATACTCTAACTTTTTCAAAACTTCTTCAATCTTCACGCAATACATGAGCGTGATCCATGGATATAACACTATAGGTGGAATAGAATGGTGGTTGTGGAGAAGACAAAAAGGAGAAGATAGTCTCACATCAACTAGGCGTATCAACGGGCTATGGAGATGCCCATCAATAGATATCAATGTGAGTGAGTAGGGATTGCCATGCAACGGATGCACTAGAGCTATAAATGTATGAAAGCTCAAACAAAAACTAAGTGAGTGTGCATCCAACTTGCTTGCTCACGAAGACCTAGGGAAATTTGAGGAAGCCCATAATTGGAATATACAAGCCAAGTTCTATAATGTAGAATTCCCACTAGTATATGAAAGTGACAACATATGAGACTCTCTATATGAAGAACATGGTGCTACTTTGAAGCACAAGTGTGGAAAAAGATAGTAGCATTGTCCCTATTTATTTATTTTCTTTTTTTGGGACTTCTTTTTTTTATTTGGCCTTTCTCTCTCTTTTTATTTGGACTTTCTTTTTTTATTTGGCCTTTCTCTTTTTTGGGGACAATGCTTTATTAATGATGATCATCACACTTCTATTTATTTACAACTCAATGATTACAACTCGATTCTAAAACAAAGTATGACTCTATATGAATGCCTCCGGCGGTGTACCGGGATATGCAATGAATCAAGAGTGACAAGTATGAAAGAATTATGAACGGTGGCTTTGCCACAAATACTATGTCAACTACATGATCATGCTAAGCAATATGACAATGATGAATATGTCATGAAGAACTAGATGGTGGAAAGTTGCATGGCAATATATCTCGGAATGGCTATGGAAATGCCATAATAGGTAGGTATAGTGGCTGTTTTGAGGAAGGTATATGGTAGGTGTATGTTACCGGCGAAAGGTGCGCGGTATTAGAGAGGCTAGCAAAGGTGGAAGGGTGAGAGCGTATAATCCATGGACTCAACATTAGTCATAAATAACTCATATACTTATTGCAAAAATCTAGAAGTTATCAAAGCAAAGTATTACGCGCATGCTCCTAGGGGGATAGATTGGTAGGAAAAGACCATCGCTCGTCCCCGACCGCCACTCATAATGAAGACAATCAATAAATAAATCATGCTCCGACTTCATCACATAACGGTTCACCATACGTGCATGCTACGGGAGTCACAAACTTTAACACAAGTATTCTTTAAATTCACAACTACTCAACTAGCATTACTTTAATATTATCACCTCCATATGTCAAAACAATTATCATGCTTCAGTCTTTTCTTAGTATTCAACACACTCAAAAGAAAGTTTCACAAATCTTGAATGCCAAGTATATTATTATTAAGAAAATTACCATGCTATTAAGAGACTCTCAAAATAATTTAAGTGAAGCATGAGAGATCAATAGTTTCTTTAAAACAAATCCACCACCGTTCTCTAAAAGATCTAAGTGAAGCACATAGAGCAAAATTATAACGCTCAAAAGATATAAGTGAAGCACATAGAGCAAAACTACTTAGCTCAAAAGATATAAGTGAAGCACATAGAGTATTCTATCAAATTTTAATTCATGTATGGATCTCTAAAAAGGTGTGTACAGCAACGATGATTGTGGCATACTAATACACAAAGACACAAATAATACAAGACGCTCCAAGCAAAACACATATCATGTTGGTGAATGAAAATATAGCTCCAAGTAAATTACCGATGGAAGTGGACGAACGAGGGGATGCCTTCCGGGGCATCCCCAAACTTTGACTTTTTGGTGTCCTTGGATTATCTTGGGGGTTCCATGGGCATCCCCAAGCTTAGGCTCTTGCCACTCCTTGTCCCATAATCCATCACAAGAATTCACCCAAAACTTGAAAACTTCACAACACAAAACTCAAAGAAGAAAACTCGTGAGCTCCGTTAGCCAAATAAAACAAAAGACCACTTAAAGGTACTGTAATGAACTCATTATTTATTTATATTGGTGTTAAACCTAATGTATTCCAACTTCTATATGGATTATAAACTATTTTACTAGCCATAGATTCATCAAAATAAGCAAACAACACACGAAAAACAGAATCTGTCAAAAACAGAACAGTCTGTAGTAATCTGTAGCTAGCGCAAGATATGGAACCCCAAAAATTCAAAAATAAATTGCTGGACGTGAGGAATTTATATATTAATCGTCTTCCAAAATAATTAACTAAATATCACTCTCCAAATAAAAATCACAGCAGTTCTCGTGAGCGCTAAAGTTTCTGTTTTTTATAGCAAGTTCAACAAGACTTTCCCCAAGTCTTCCCAACGGTTCTACTTGGCACAAAAACTAATTAAACACAAAAAAACAACCAAAACAGAGGCTAAATAATTTATTTATTAGTAATCAGGAGCAAAAAGTAAGGAATAAAAATAAAATTGGGTTGTCTCCCAACAAGCGCTATCGTTTAACGCCCCTAGCTAGGCATAAAAGCGAGGATAGATCTAGGTATTGCCATCTTTGGTAGGCAATCCATAAGTGGCTCTCATGATATTTTCATATGGAAATTTTATTTTCTTTCTAGGAAATTGTTCCATGCCCTTTTTTAATGGAAATTGAAATCTAATATTCCCTTCCTTCATATTAATAATCGCACCAACCGTTCTAAGGAAAGGTCTACCAAGAATAATAGGGCAAGAAGGATTGCAATCTATATCAAGAACAATGAAATCTATGGGCACATAATTCCTATTTGCAAAAATAAGAACATCATTAATTATTCCCATAGGTTTCTTAATAGTGGAATCCGCAAGATGCAAGTTTAGAGAGCAATCATCAACATTACGGAACTCTAGTAAATCACACAAAGTCTTGGGAATAGTGGAGACACTAGCACCCAAATCACACAAAGAATAAAACTCATGATCTTTAATTTTAATTTTAATAGCTGGTTCCCACTCATCATAGAGTTTTCAAGGTATAGAAACTTTCAACTCAAGTTTTTCTTCATAAGATGGCATTAAGGCATCAACAATATGTTCGGTGAAGGCTTTATTTCGACTATAAGCATGTGGAGAATTTAGCACGGATTGCAACAAGGAATTAAAATAAATTAAAGAGCAACTTTCATAATTAAATTCCATGAACTCCAATATAGTGGGTTTAGCAACATCTAGATTTTTATTTCTTTCAATCCCACTTTCATCAATTTCACCATTAAGATCTAAATACTCCGAATTTTTAGAACGCCTTCTAGGTAAAGGAAGATCATATTTTTTTTGAATATGAAGGAAGATCATATTCAGTTTCCTCAAGATTCATATTGAAAAATAAATATTCAATTGGAGACACATCAATAACTTTTAGATCTTCATCTTGATTTTCATAGGAATTGGAAGAACACGCTTTAATAAAGGCATCTTTGGAAGCACGCATCCTAGCGGTTCTTTCCTTACACTCGTCAATTGAAATTCTCATGGCTTTTAGAGACTCATTGATATCATCCTTAGGTGGAATAGATCTAAGTTTGAAAGAATCAACATCAAGAGCAATTCTATCAACGTTCCTAGCCAAATCATCAATCTTAAGAAATTTTTCTTCAATCATAGCATTAAAATTCTTTTGCAAAGAAATAAATTCTTTAATATTATATTCAAAATCAGAGGGCATCTTATAATAATTTCGATAAGAGTTATTGTAGGAATTCCCATAATTATTAGAAGGATTACTAGGATATGGCCTAGGATTAAAATTCCCTCTATAAGCGTTGTTACCAAAATTATTCCTACCAACAAAATTCACATCCATAGATTCATTGTTATTCTCAATCAAAGTAGACAAAGGAATATCATTAGGATCAGTAGAAACACTCTTAGTAGCAAATAATTTGATAATTTCATCCATCTTTCCACTCAACACATTGATTTCTTCTATCACATGCACTTTTTTATTAGAAGTTCTTTCAGTATGCCATTGAGAATAATTAACCATAATATTATCTAGGAGTTTAGTAGCATATCCTAAAGTAATTTCCATAAAAGTGCCTCCCACGGCCGAATCTAAAAGATTTCTAGAAGCAAAATTCAATCCGGCATAAAAATTTTGTATAATCATCCACAAATTCAAACCATGAGTAGGGCAATTATGTATCATTAATTTCATTCTCTCCCAAGCTTTTGCAATTTGTTCATGATCAAGTTGTTTAAAGTTCATAATATCGTTTAAAGTTCATAATATAGTTCATAACATCTTTGCACTTGTTCCAAGAATCAATACTATTCTTAGGCAAAGACGAAAACCAAGCTTTAGCACGATCTCTAAGCGAAAAAGGAAATAGCTTCAATTTAACGACATCATTATCAACATCTTTTTTCTTTTGCATATCACATAAATCAAGGAAGCTATTCAGATGAGTAGCGACATCTTCACTAGGAAGGCCGCGAATTGATCTTTCATAACAAGATTCAATAAAGCAGTATGAATTTCACAAGATTCAGCATCGGTAAGAGGAGCAATCGGAGTGCTAAGGAAATCATTTTTGTTGGTATTGGTGAAGTCACACAATTTAGTAGTATCTTGAGCCATCGCGACAAACAAGCAATCTAACACACGAGCAAACAAGAGCAAACGGGCAAAAGAGGCAAATAGAGAGGGAGGATAGAGAGAGAGAGGGCGAATAAAACGGAAAGGGTGAAGTGGGGGAGAGGAAAACGAGAGGCAAATGGCAAATAATGTAATGCGAGAGATAGGGATTGCGATGGGTACTTGGTATGTTGACTTTTTGCGTAGACTCCCCGGCAACGGCGCCAGAAATCCTTCTTGCTACGTCTTGAGCTTGCGTTGGTTTTCCCCGAAGAGGAAGGGATGATGCAGTAGAGTAGCATAAGTATTTCCCTCAGTTTTTGATAACCAAGGTATCAATCCAGTAGGAGGCCATGCTCAAGTCCCTCGTACCTGCACAGAACGATAGCTACTCGCAACCAACGCGATTAGGGGTTGTCAAGCCCTTCATGCTCACTTACGAGAGTGAGATCTGATAGATATAATATTTTTGGTATTTTTGATATAAAGATGCAAAGTAAAAAGTAAAGGCAAAGTAAAAAAGCAAAGCAAGATTAAAGTTATGGAGATTGATATGATGAAAATAGACCCGGGGGCCATAGCTTTCACTAGTGGCTTCTCTCAAGAGCATAAATATTCTACGGTGGGTGAACAAATTACTGTTGAGCAATTGACAGAATTGAGCATAGTTATGAGAATATCTAGGCATGATCATGTATATAGGCATCACGTCTGTGACAAGTAGACCGAAACGATTCTGCATCTACTACTATTACTCCACTCATCGACCGCTATCCAGCATGCATCTGGAGTACTAAGTTAAAAACAGAGTAATGCCTTAAGCAAGATGAGATGATGTAGAGAGATAAATTCATGCAATATGAAATAAACCCCATCTTGTTATCCTCGATGGCAACGATGCAATACGTGCCTTGCCGCCCCTTCTGTCACTGGGTAAGGACACCGCAAGATCGAACCCAAAGCTAAGCACTTCTCCCATGGCAAGAACTACCAATCTAGTTGGCCAAACCAAACGGGTAATTCGAGGAGACTTGCAAAGATAACCAATCATACATAAAAGAATTCAGAGAAGATTCAAATATTATTCATAGATAGACTTGATCATAAACCCACAATTCATTGGTCTCAACAAACACACTGCAAAAAGAAGATTACATCGAACAGATCTCCACAAGAGAGGGGGAGAACTTTGTATTGAGATTAAAAGAGAGAGAAGAAGCCATCTAGCTACTAACTATGGACCCGAAGGTCTGAGGTAAACTACTCACACTTCATCGGAGGGGCTAGGATGATGTAGAAGCCCTCCGTGATGACGACCCTCTTCCGACGGAGCTCCAGAACAAGCCCCAAGATGTGATCTCGTGGATACAGAAAGTTGTGGCGGTGGAATTAGGTTTTTGGCTCCTGTTCTGATCGTTTGGGGGTACGTGTGTATATATAGGAGTAAGAAGTATGTCGGTGGAGCACCGAGGGGCCCACGAGGCCGGGGGCGCGCCCTAGGGGTGCACCCCCCACCCTCGTGACCTCCTCTTTGACCCCCTAGCGTAGGGTCCAAGTCTCCTGGATCATGTTCGGTGAGAAAATCACGTTCCCGAAGATTTTATTCCGTTTGGACTCCGTTTGATATTCTGTTTCTCCAAAACACTGAAATAGGCAAAAAAACAGCAATTCTGGGCTGGGCTTCTGGTTAATAGGTTAGTCCCAAAAATAATATAAAGTTGGAAAATAAAGCCTAATATAGTCCAAAACAGTAGATAATATAGCATGGAGCAATCAAAAATTATAGATACGTTGGACACGTCAGCAGTTCACCAGTAACCTCTTGAAAACATACTGTGCTAATCTTGGAACGCAGATCTGCTACGCTTCGTTGGCGCACCCGAGGAGCAATGGCTAGGCTGAACGCGCCAACGCAGAGGTCCTGAGAGGCCTCAAGACCAGGACCTTCAAGAAGAAGCTCGAGGCCTGCGTGTAACACCCCGGATGTAACTTGCCATATTTGTAACTCCGACTCTTGCCATTTTTGGCTTTAAGTTATGAGACTCCCTTCGTGGTTGGGTTTTGTCTTTGTTTTCCATTTTGTTCATGTCATGCATTTCATATCATGTCATCATGTGCATCTCATTTGCATATGTGTTCGTCTCATGCATCTGAGCATTTTCCCTGTTGTCCGTTTTGCAATCTGACACTCCCACGTGCACCGGCGCACCCTCTTGCCTCCTTTCGTGAGCGGGAGTTAAACGTTCTCGGAATGGACCGAGATTTGCTAAGTGGCCTTGGTACACCACCGGTAGACCGCCTGTCAAATTTCCTGCCATTTGGAGTCCGTTTGATGCTCCAACGGTTAACCGGGTAACCGCGAAGGCCACTTGTGTGTTGCAGCCCAACACCCCTCCGAAATGGCCCAATAACCCATCCAAACCACTCCCATGTCCTCCGTCGTCGTATCATGATTGTGTGGGCGAAAACTACACTCCATTTGGACACCCCTACCTCCTCCTACCTATATATATGTGCATTCCTCCAAAAATTGCCTGCCTAAACCCTAGCTATCTCTCCTCACGCCGCCGGACACGTCCGGGCGAAGCCGGACGCGTCCGCCACCGTCGCCCGACCAATACGGGAGCGCCATGTGTCCCATCCGCCGTCCTCTCCGCCACCGGCCCGGCGAGCCCAAATCAGGCCCGCCCGACCCATCGCCGCCACCGCACCCCCGCGCGTCCCCGCCACTCCTCCCGTGCGCCTGCGCACCCGGCCGCCGCCCGCTGCCTCGCCGGCCGGCTCCGCCGACCTCTTTCACCGCCTCGCTCATGCTCCGGCCACCCCGCTGCCCGGCTCCGCCACCCCCGCCGCCTCTCCCGCTCTCCGGCGACCCCTCCGCCCTTGTAGCGACCCGACCCAAATGGATCAAGTCTCTGTGCTTAAGTGTCATCCCTGGATTGGTATGCTGACACACACAGTACTCGAAGGATTTATAACAGAGGTAAATCACATGTATAAAGTAACATAAATACTATTACCTCAATCCATATAGCGGAAGCAACAAGGTTGTGGATTCCCATCAACACCAACGGCAAAGTTGAGTGTAGAAATCGTAACCCTAACGTATCACTTACTCGTCGTAAGATAATCCTGCAGCATGAGACGTTGCAGCCCGAAAACGGGTCAGTACATTGAATGTACTGGCAAATTCACACCATAGAGAAAATGATGAACAATGGCTATCACTATATGCATATATGGCTGGTGGAAAAGCTCTATGGTTATAAGGTTTTTGCGAAAAGCCAATTTTTCCCTACTGCAAAGGAATAAATTTATTTAACTATCATGGTGGTTGTTGAACATTGAGAATGGTTGACAGCATTCTCAATCCCAATTAAGTGAACAATTAAAACCCAACAACATTAATTAGAAGTAACATGTTGAGATTCACATGATATTCAAGTACTAGATACTCAAGTTGTCCATAACCGGGGACACGGCTAATCATGATTAGTTTGTACACTCTGCAGAGGTTTGCGCATTTTTCCCCACATGACTCGATCGCCTCCGTTTGTTTTCTCGCACTACATGGTGTTTGAGAAACGGATGACCGAGACATAGTCTTTCAGAAGCGCTAGCACCTTACATGTGGGGTAGACCGTACCACCTACAACCCCTACATCTGCTAGTCCACTCCGTAAGAGTTTGCACAACTTAGTCAACTATGCCAGAGACATAGTAGCATGTGGCTGCACACGGAAGTTTCTAGCATGAATTATCTTATGATCCCTTTGAGCCTGGGTGGCGGTCCGAAAAAAAAACAGGCAAGTCCTGATAGACATCAGGTGCCTCAATCCACCCAGATGTGTGTTTAAGTTGCCACCTTAGATAAACCATTAATTAACAATACTCACATCTGTCATGGATATCACTCACCCAATCCACGTCTACTAGCATAGCATGGCATAATAAGTAAACGTAGAAGTAACTCCCAAAGGTTTCATAATAATACAGGTAATAGGTACTACCTCAACTACTTCCCATCCCACAGTTTAATTAGATCCTAATCATGCAATGTGTGAAGATTGATCTAATGCAAAATAAAACTGGGTATGGAAGGGGATATGATCCAAGTGTGAACTTTCCTGCAATGTTGATGAAGATGATTCGCACTCAAAACTCTTGATAGCTCTACTCGTCACACTCCGGTCAATCTATCGTAAGCAAGCAATAGTAACCACACATAAGGAATCACTCAAAAGATCAGGAAGAACGAAGAAAACAATTCGGAAAACATCAAGACCAAGCAAATAACTCTTGCAACATAAAACAATTTCTAACAGTACCAAAATTATGTGAATTTGGCCTTATTAAAATGTTTAGGTCAAGAGCTTCGATTTGCAAAAAGAATCAACTCAAACGGAGCTATGAAACTCAAGTTATGATCAAACGAAGTTTGAATTCAAATCTGATCTAATTCAAATTTTAAAATTTTCAAAAACATGTTTGAGTTGGTTTAATGGATAGAGGAGATCATAACGAAGAAGTGGGTGTTGGTTTCGTTGGATTTGGGCAAACGAGTAAAAAGTAATGATCGTTTGAAGTTCAGGGACTAATCTGTGAAGAAAGTATTCGCATCTAGGTCCCTGGCCAAAAATAACAGAAAAAGAAAAAGACTAAAAGGCGAACGTTCGCTATAGAACGCTTAAAGGACGAAAACCGTTCGCTGCAGATCTAAACGGGTGAACGCTCACTATCTATCAAAACCAAAAGAAATAAACCATACTAAAAGAAAAACCGAACTATTTATAAAAAAACCGGTGGGTTTTCTCGGTTTATACCGGTCGGGGCAAATAAACCGGCGGCGGCAGTTTAGATCGGTGGAGCGGCGGCTCCGGCGAGGGCGGCGAGCTCCGGCGAGGCTACGGCAGCGCAGGCAGCAGGGTGCGGCGCAGGCGATGGCAGCGGGCGGCGCGGGCGGCGGCGCTAGGAGGCGGCGGCGCAGGCGAGGAGCAGCACGGGTCTGCGGCGTGCGGCGGCGGCGAGATGCGGGGCGGCGCTGCGAGTTGCGGGAGGGGGCGGCGGCGCGAGCAGCGAGAGGGGTCGGGGTCGGCCTTAAAAAGGGCGAGGGGAGGCGTGGAGGAGGGGCAACGGCGGCGTGGAGGTGGCGGACTCCGGCGAAGTCCCGGTCGTGCACGGGAGGGAAGAGGCGGTGGTGACTTGGGCCAGCTGGCTGGGCTTCGGCCCAGTCGGTCCGAAGAGTTTTTTTTTAAACACAGACAAAGAAAAGGGATAAAAACAAATAGAAATATATATATTATATAGGCATATAATATATCAAAATTTTCAGAAAAAGATTTTCTTCAACATGGACATTTTTCTAGCATTAAATAAAATACACACAAATTCAGATAATTCAAAGAGTGCTACTGGTCTATTAAAATCCAACAAAAATCATTTTAAAAATACCAAAATGATTCCAAATTATTTTTTCTCCAATTTTCTAATGTAGGGAATCATGTTACCCTAATTTCCATATATTTTATTTTTGGAGAAAAATAATTTGAATAAAACTCAAATAAATCCAAATTGAAAATAAATTCAAAAGAACTTTGAATTTAATTCTTTGAAACTCCCAACTCATATTTCATATAATTTGAAGAAGTCATTTTATCTTCTCTCAGGAAAATCATTGAGTTGCATAAAGTTCTGGAATCGGAAATATTTTCAAATGAAATTCAAATATTTTCAACACCCCTTGTCATTGAAATAAATGGAAGAAGTCATGTCATCTTCTCTCCGGGGTTTTGTGTTTGAAAAGAATTTGAATTCATGGAGATCAAAAAGCAAATATGAATGTTTGGGAAAGTCCTTTTATTCCCTCTCATTTAACTTTCAAAGAGTTTTGAATTCACTCACTTTCAGTCAATCAATCAAACAATCAATCAAATCTATCTATTTATTCTAACATTCCAAAATTTAGAATTTTGGGATGTTACAAACCTACCACCCTTAAAATGAATCTCGTCCTCGAGATTCGGAGAGGCTAGCAAGAAAAAGTTAGGGTTTGGGGGTCTCCTCAAAATCCATCAATCATCACAGGGGTCTGGGGTGCTACCACCCTTAGAAGCATGGTTACAGCTCCATCGAAAACTCATATACTCCATCCTTATTCTTGACAGTGTCGGTCTTCTTAGATCTTCAGGATAATTCCTTATCCGGGCTCTTCCGGTAGTGGCATAACCTTACCACAATTCTTCTGTCCTTTCCTCTTGGTAAGGTTATTCCGAGATTGGGTCTTCTTAGCTGATGGGTCGGGCACCAAAACTAAACAACTATCGATATCTCATGGTGGTCAACAATTTATGGTTTCTCCTGCAGGAAATGGGTCTGGTTTGATCCTCACCGTATATCCTACGGTTGGCAACAACTGCCGTGTACAAGGGGGGGGGGGGAAATACCTATACCATTCTAAGGCTTAAACAAGGTTTAATATCGTCATCTCTCTACTATAGGTAAGTCACTCAGATTTACCATCCCATATAGCAAGGCGAATAATAAGAGTAAGTCGGTATGGTGATCAATCCATCCCGCACCCAAATCATTACCTTGTATACGGTTTAGCGAATCTCGCATTGTAACACTCTGTCATCCTCACAAGCATTGCAGAATTTCTCTTGTCGATGAACCAAGTTCAGAATAATCCATTGATTCTACAAGCCAGACAAACATCTATCGTTCCTTCACAACTCTCAGGTTTGCGTAAACTCCTATAAAATCGTCTGTCGATAAAATCGTAACTTCTTTCAGGGTTTTTTTCCTTCAGCAAGAATGTGCTTGCTTCTTGGCAGGTCCTGGGGCCTGTGGGTTATGGCCCATCTCATCACTTGTATTCCTTGAACTTATCATCGGGCAACTGATCATTGTTCCAACTTCCTAGTATTCTTAAATCTATCCAATTGTACTGTCGTCCTTCCTTCTATTGGCACCAAACCAAGACGTGAGTACTCAGACTTGTCATGGGGTTGCCATTGCTCCATATTACCAACATCATACCTCTTTTATATCCAATAGTACTTCATCTCTTCATCCTCGTGGGATTTCCCACATACCAAGGTAAAAACTTATACTTATGAAGTCCATATTCCACTTCATGGAACATCATTATCCTTTCCGCGGTCAAGCGTCCTTACAAGGGAATATTGGCCATCTCTGCATGGAACTTCTTTAACTGGGAAACGTGAAACACATCTTGAACTCCTGACAGTCCTTTGGGTAACTCAAACTTGTAGGCCACTTCTCTCATACGCTGCAAAACTCGGTATGGTCCTACAAATCTCGGGGCTAACTTTACCTTAACTCCAATTTGTTTAACTCCTCGCAGAGGGAAAACATGAAGACATGCTCTGTCTCCAATTTCATAGACTACCTCCTTGAGTTTTTAAGTCTACATAACTCTTCTGCCTGGACTGAGCTACCTTCAGTCTATCTCAAATCAACTTAACATTCTCTTCTGACTCCTTTGATCACCTTTGGTCCAAACAACTGTCGGTCTCCAACTTCATCCCACATACTCTTGGGGCATCACACATATCACGACAAAACTCGTATTCATTTTGTCCGAAGTCCATTACAGGGTACTACCACCCTTAAAATGCACAAATCTTCCATAGACCATATTTCTTTTATCCTCAGAAATGGTCAAAATCTTTCTTCATAGAGTAACAACTCATAAAATTCAAATCAGTACCAACGATGCTACTTTATTGATTCTCCAATGATTTCAGTCTTTTGCTTTTCCATTACATGTCTCAACTCAACACCTCAATATAAAATAAAATGTTCTCACTTCTACTACTCCATTTCTTTTGTTGCAAACTCAACTATGTAGCACAAGTTTCCTTCTCCTTGGGGCATTCTCTGGCAAAGTGCCCTACTCCATTACAACTAAAACATATTACTTCTGACAAGTATCGTGGTTTCCTTTTTGGGCAATTGTTGAGGTAGTGTCCTGATTCCTTGCACTTATAACAAGTGACATGACTCAGATCCTTCCTGGAATCCAATCTACTTCTCTTTCTGGACTTTTCCATTCCAATCAGGGCTTCTATTTCCTGTGGGTTATATTCTACTTCCTCTGTCGGGAATTCTACTAGATCCCCATTCAAACAATTTTGGGAGATGTGTCCTTCTTCTCCGCATGCATAGCATGACTTAGTGCAGGGTTTACAAGGGTCTTCTTTAGGTGTGTCCTCCACATCTTCCTTCATCGCAGCTTCTTCTAAAATTTCCATGAGGGATCCTTTCTGTACTTCTTTCTTCTGTTGTACGGTTCTTCGTACCATGGGGTAAATGTGACACTGAGTAGGATAGTGGGTGGTCCCTTCACACAAGAAACAAGTAATTTGCCTAGTTGGGCATTCTTCAACTGGGTGACTTCCTTCCCAATTCGGGCATTCATCCTTGTGTTCTTTATGGGTGTGTCCGATTTCTCCACAAATCTTGCATGCACCATGTTTCTTCATATCCTTTCCATAAGGCTTCAACTTCTGGGACACAAGCCGAGACTTTGGCAAAGTCAACTTAAATTCTTTCCAAGTGGTTACTCCTTGCCATCCATTCATGGTTTGGTACATCCTCCACCAAGTAGCAGCACCTCTTTCAAAGCACAGAAGAGCATGCTGGGTCATATCATGTCCAACTATAGGGTTATTCTCCATGTGATCCTCCATGTTCTGAATCCATCGGTCTATCTCCAACTGACTCATCGGTCCTGAAAATACAAGCTCATCTCCATTCATCCTCTATTGGGTCCATGGGTTTGGGGTGAGATAAGAGAGATAGAGAGGGATGCACACAATACAAACAAAAGTTTTGAAAAGACAGATTTTTGTTGTGGCTGTCGAAAAACATCAAACAAATGACAACTCACAAACGTCGCATCTAACGTAGGTATATAACAGGGGTTTGGTCTTCTAAAGGTCAATAAATCTTCAACGTCTCCAAACTCTTCAAGCCTTGTTCATGCCTCCAATGGCTTCTTCCGATCATGCTTGTCTTTCTCAAGTTCTTTCGCCAGATCAATCTCTGTTGACGTGAAATCTCTCGTGACATCCTTTAATATTCCGGAGTTGCATTTCAAACTTATGGTTTCAACATCGGCATGAACCATGGTACTATTGTCCTTCCGTTCTTGACGAATCTTCGGTATCTCGAGGTTTTTCTACTCTAGCTTGGCTACTTTCAACTTTTGGGTCCTGAGTTCTTCACGAAATGCTTCCTTTCAAATACGGCTTCTTGTGGCTCCATCTTAACTTCTTGATGTAATACTCCAGATCCTGGTGATACACCGGCTAAGGTTAAAACTTCATCTTGCTGATAGGTGCTCCATCAGCCTTCTACCATTTAATCCTTCCATGCATATGCATGCTTAACTCAGCATGGTGACAATAGCATCCGCGGGCGATGACATCGCGGATAATCGTGTTTCTGCTCTTGTCATTTCCATGAGCTATCTCTCCACAGTTGATATCTCCTGCCTTAGGGTTTCTTTGACAAAACTTCGAGTTCTCATACTCCTTGTTTCAGTGTTTCTCCGATACACCTTGATCTCGGGTATTAACAGCTTCCATAGTCTGCCAAGTTCCAAAAGGGTAGCCATTCCTAGGTCATACAAATCTGGGAATTCTTCAGAGCCTTCAAATTCTCCTAGTCTTCAGAGTCTTCAACCACTGTAGTTTCCATTATTCAGATGCACAGTAAAATCCTCTTCATTCCGAAACGGTCTTAGTTGTCCAATATCTTGTACTTTTTGGAGTGGTCTCATCAGTCGAATCTTTGTGGGGTCAAAAGGGGAAAGGGGTATGGTCTCACTAAAATGGAATATTTGAATAAGCTCAGAAGAGAAGAGAGGTAAAAGATCTTTTTGGAAGGGAAAGTTGTAGAGAAAAATCTTTGCTATGGGCTTGCCAATTTCTAGGGTCACGTCCTACAATCAACATGTGCTCTGATACCATCTTGTAGCGACCCGACCCGAATGGATCAAGTCTTTGTGCTTAAGTGTCATCCCTGGATCGGTATGCTGACACACACAGTACTCGAAGGATTTATAACAGAGGTAAATCACATGTATAAAGTAACGTAAATACTATTACCTCAATCCATATAGCGGAAGCAACAAGGTTGTGGATTCCCATCAACACCAACGGCAAAGTTGAGTGTAGAAATCGTAACCCTAACGTATCACTTACTTGTCGTAAGATAATCCTCCAACATGAGACGTTGTAGCCCGAAAACGGGTCAGTACATTGAATGTACTGGCAAATTCACACCATAGAGAAAATGATGAACAATGGCTATCACTATATGCATATATGGCTGGTGGAAAAGCTCTATGGTTATAAGGTTTTTGCGAAAAGCCAATTTTTCCCTACTGCAAAGGAATAAATTTATTTAACTATCATGGTGGTTGTTGAACATTGAGAATGGTTGACAGCATTCTCAATCCCAATTAAGTGAATAATTAAAACCCAACAACATTAATTAGAAGTAACATGTTGAGATTCACATGATATTCAAGTACTAGATACTCAAGTTGTCCATAACCGGGGACACGGCTAATCATGACTAGTTTGTACACTCTGCAGAGGTTTGCGCATTTTTCCCCACATGACTCGATCGCCTCCGTTTGTTTTCTCGCACTACATGGTGTTTGAGAAACGGATGACCGAGACATAGTCTTTCAGAAGCGCTAGCACCTTACATGTGGGGTAGACCATACCACCTACAACCCCTACATCTGCTAGTCCACCCCGTAGGAGTTCGCACAACTTAGTCAACTATGCCAGAGCCCATAGTAGCATGTGGCTGCACACGGAAGTTTCTAGCATGAATTATCTTATGATCCCTTTGAGCCTGGGTGGCGGTCCGAAAAAAAACAGGCAAGTCCTGATAGACATCAGGTGCCTCAATCCACCCAGATGTGTGTTTAAGTTGCCACCTTAGATAAACCATTAATTAACAATACTCACATCTGTCATGGATATCACTCACCCAATCCACGTCTACTAGCATAGCATGGCATAATAAGTAAACGTAGAAGTAACTCCCAAAGGTTTCATAATAATATAGGTAAAAGGTACTACCTCAACTACTTCCCATCCCACAGTTTAATTAGATCCTAATCATGCAATGTGTGAAGATTGATCTAATGCAAAATAAAACTGGGTATGGAAGGGGATATGATCAAAGTGTGAACTTGCCTGCAATGTTGATGAAGATGATTCGCACTCAAAACTCTTGATAGCTCTACTCGTCACACTCCGGTCAATCTATCGTAAGCAAGCAATAGTAACCACACATAAGCAATCACTCAAAAGATCAGGAAGAACGAAGAAAACAATTCGGAAAACCTCAAGACCAAGCAAATAACTCTTGCAACATAAAACAATTTCTAACAGTACCAAAATTATGTGAATTTGGCCTTATTAAAATGTTTAGGTCAAGAGCTTCGATTTGCAAAAAGAATCAACTCAAACGGAGCTACGAAACTCAAGTTATGATCAAACGAAGTTTGAATTCAAATCTGATCTAATTCAAATTTTAAAATTTTCAAAAACATGTTTGAGTTGGTTTAATGGATAGAGGAGATCATAACGAAGAAGTGGGTGTTGGTTTCGTTGGATTTGGGCAAACGAGTAAAAAGAAATGATCGTTTGAAGTTCAGGGACTAATCTGTGAAGAAAGTATTCACATCTAGGTCCCTGGCCGAAAATAACAGAAAAAGAAAAAGACTAAAAGGCGAACGTTCGCTATAGAACGCTTAAAGGATGAAAACCGTTCGCTGCAGATCTAAACGGGTGAACGCTCACTATCTATCAAAACCAAAAGAAATAAACCATACTAAAAGAAAAACCGAACTATTTATAAAAAAACCGGTGGGTTTTCTCGGTTTATACCGGTCGGGGCAAATAAACCGGCGGCAACGGTATAGATCGGTGGAGCAGCGGCTCCGGCGAGGGCGGCGAGCTCCGGCGAGGCTACGGCAGCGCAGGCAGCGGGGTGCGACGCAGGCGATGGCAGCGGGCGGCGCGGGCGGCGGCGCTAGCAGGCGGCGGCGCAGGCGAGGAGCGGCGCGGGCGGCGAAGCAAGGCGGCGGCGGTGCGGGTCTGCGGCGTGCGGCGGCGGTGAGATGCGGGGCGGCGCGGCGAGTTGCGGGAGGGGGCGGCGGCGCGAGCAGCGAGAGGGGTCGGGGTCGGCCTTAAAAAGGGCGAGGGGAGGCGTGGAGGAGGGGCAACGGCGGTGTGGAGGCGGCGGACTCCGGCGAAGTCCCAGTCGTGCACGGGAGGGAAGAGGCGGCGATGACTTGGGCCGGCTGGCTGGGCTTCGGCCCAGTCGGTCCGAAGAGTTTTTTTTTAAACACAGACAAAGGAAAGGGATAAAAACAAATAGAAATATATATATTATATAGGCATATAATATATCAAAATTTTCAGAAAAAGATTTTCTTCAACATGGACATTTTTCTAGCATTAAATAAAATACACACAAATTCAGATAATTCAAAGAGTGCTACTGGTCTATTAAAATCCAACAAAAATCATTTGAAAAATACCAAAATGATTTCAAATTAATTTTTCTCCAATTTTCTAATGTAGGGAATCATTTTACCCTAATTTCCATATATTTTATTTTTGGAGAAAAATAATTTGAATAAAACTCAAATAAATCCAAATTGAAAATAAATTCAAAAGAACTTTGAATTTAATTCTTTGAAACTCCCAACTCATATTTCATATAATTTGAAGAAGTCATTTTATCTTCTCTCATGAAAATCATTGAGTTGCATAAAGTTCCGCAATCGGAAATATTTTCAAATGAAATTCAAATATTTTCAACACCCCTTGTCATTTAAATAAATGGAAGAAGTCTTGTCATCTTCTCTCCGGGGTTTTGTGTTTGAAAAGAATTTGAATTCATGGAGATCAAAAAGCAAATATGAAAGTTTGGGAAAGTCCTTTTATTCCCTCTCATTTAACTTTCAAAGAGTTTCGAATTCACTCACTTTCAGTCAATCAATCAAACAATCAATCAAATCTATCTATTTATTCTAACATTCCAAAATTTAGAATTTTGGGATGTTACAGCCCTCCTCTGGCCCCGTCCTCCTCCTTCTCGGATCTTCCCCCTCGACCCTCGCCGGCATTCTACTCCGTCCAGGTCCGGCCACCGCGGTGAACACCGGTGAGAGCTCGGATCCGGCCTCGGTTCATGCGCCAGAAAGAAACCTAGATCTGGGAGGTTTTTTTTTGTCTAAGTCCTTTTCCCCTATAACATTTTATGCCCCTGTTCATAGCATCATAACTCCATGACCGTAGCTCCGCTTAATGCATATGAGATATCGAAATGTTCATTGTGAGATGCTCTTCATTTCATTACATTGTGGCATGCTTGTTGGAGTTCATATGGATGCCCAAATCATTGATGCAAGAGTGCTATAAAATGTTTACTGCTGCTACTTATCAGATTATGATGTTTTGTCATTTTTGTCACATTTGTTGTGTGCATCATCTGGGCATGAGCTCTACAGGTGTTTTGAACTATGCCATGCCATATTTACAGGGGTGTTTGCCTTGTATTTTTGTGATTGATGTGGTGAATAGCACAAGCATGCAAAGTAGCCTTCGTGATATTGCTTTTTTCAGGGACTTAGGTTTTTCTGCTGTTATTTTGATGCCATGTAAACATGATGCTACAGTGAGATCCATGCTTGTTTTGAGTTGCTTCAGTAAGGATGTTTTGAACATATGGTTATGCTCTATCCATACATGCCCTGTTTGCATTTATGGAGTGTCCTATCATGTCTTAATCTTGCTCTACTTTTGCTATAAAATGTTCCTGGCTGATTGTTTACATGTTAATCAATTTTGCCATGGTTGTTGCTAGTGATCCTTGCATGCTACGAACTTGATCTTGCCATAGTTAGCTTCATGAACATATCATCTTGCTGGTAGTATGATTATCTTGTCATGCCGGGCTTTGGGGTGAGCGATTTGAGCTCGCACAGTTGCCTTCATAATTCTGTTTATGCCATTCTCTGTTTTCTAAGTCTGAAACTGTTAATAAAACTTGCTATGTTTACATGGGTGCCCTCATATCTTCTGTGCCTTTTTGGCTCATGATCAGTAAGAGAATTTTGTTCAATGCATTTAGTAGATTCATGCCATGCTTTTGTTTGCTATGATATGTTCTTGTAGCATGTTGTTTGCTTGATCTAAACGTTTCTTCATGATGTTATTTCTGGCATGTTAGTATTTTCACTAAGTCTGTGAAGCTGATCTCTTTTGCACTTTTGCCATGCTTGTTTGAAGCTGCTCTTGTGCGATTTAGCCATATCTCAGTCTTCATGTTTTGTCACGCATCTTGAGCACATCACTGCCATGTGCTTTGTTGCTATGTTGGGGTGCAGTAGCTTAGTTTCTTGTTGCATTCTAGATGGCATCGTGCTGTTAATCGCAGAATTGCGCCATTCTTGTTTTCCTTGCCATTTGCAAATCGTGCATCCGTGTCCGGTGATCTCTATATCGATTTTGACCGAAATCATCTCATCTTTCCAGCAGCACACATGGTTTGCCAATTTGATTCGTTGTTCATCATTTTCCTTCCGGAGCACGCATATGCATTGCATATCACATCCCGCATGTCATGCCATGTTTTGCATCATGTTGTTTCTGCATTGCACCGTGATTGATTGTTGGTCCTTTGCTTGTGTTCTTGCTTTGGGTAGAGCCGGGAGACAAGTATGCGATCGAGGAACCTGTTGAGTACGCTAACAAGGATCAAGCTTTCATCAACTCTGAGAACTTTGCAGGCAAGATGACCATATCCTCAAAATCACTTCTATCTTTCCTTGCTAGTTGTTCGCTCTATTGCTATGCCGTGCTACCTACCACTTGCTATGTCAAGACTCTAATCCATCTTTCCTAGCAAACCGTTGTTTGGCTATGTTACTGCTTTGCTCAGCCCCTCTTATAGCGTTGCTAGTTGCAGGTGAAGATGAAGATGAAGCTTGTTCCATGTTGGAACATGGATATTGTTGGGATATCATTATTATCTCTTATTTACTTTAATGCATCTATATACTTGGTAAAGGGTGGAAGGCTCGGCCTTATGCCTGGTGTTTTGTTCCACTCTTACTTCCCTAGTTTCCGTCATACCATTGTTATGTTCCTTGATTTTACGTTCCTTACGCGGTTGGGTGTTATGGGAACCCCTTGACAGTTCGCCTTGAATAAAACTCCTCCAGCAAGGCCCAACCTTGGTTTTACCATATGCCCACCTACCACCATATACCTTCTCTTGGGATCTGCAGACTCAAGGGTCATCTTTATTTTAAACCCCCCCCCCCCGGGTCAGTGCTCCTCTAAGTGTTGGTCTGAACCAGGTAACCTGCGGGGCCACCTCGGGGCAACTTGAGGGTTGGTTTTACTCGTAGCTTGACCTACCCAGTGTGCCCTGTGAACGAGACACGTGCGACTCCTATCGGGATTTGTTGGCACATCGGGCGGCTTTGCTGGTCTTGTTTTACCATTGTCGAAATGTCTTGTAACTGGGATTCCGAGACTGATTGGGTCTTCGCGGGAGAAGGAATATACTTCGTTGACCGTGAGAGCTTGTGATGGGCTAAGTTGGGACAACCCTGCAGGGTTTGAACTTTCGAAAGCCGTGCCTGCGGTTATGGGCAGATGGGAATTTGTTAATATCCGGTTGTAGAGAACTTGACACTTAACTTAATTAAAATGAATCAACCGCGTGTGGAGCCACGATGGTCTCTTTTCGATGGAGTCCGGGAAGAGAACACGATCTCGTGTTATGCTTGAGCGTAACTAGCTTCAGGATCACTTCTTGATCACTATTAGCTTCTCAACCGTGTGTTGCTTCTCTTCTTGCTCTCTTTTGCGTAAGTTAGCCACCATATATGCTAGTGCTTGCTGCAGCTCCACCTCACTACCATTTCCTACCCTTAAGCATAAATTGTCTTGATCTCGCGGGAGTGAGATTGCTGAGTCCCCGTGACTCACAGATACTTCCAAACAGATGCAAGTGCCGATGATGCGAGTGCAGGGGACGCTACCGAACTCAAGTGGGAGTTCAACGAGGATTCAGGCCGTTACCATGTTTCTTTTCCGGATGATCAGTAGAGGAGCCTAGTTGGGATCGGGGATCTAGCATTTGGGGTTGTCTTTCGTTGTTTTGGTTCCGTAGTCGGACCTTTGTTTGTACCTTGGATGATGTATGCATATTTATGTATTGTGTGAAGTGGCGATTGTAAGACGACTCTTCATCCCTTTCTTATTCAGTACATGGGATGTGTAAAGATTAACCCTCTTGCGACATGCCTACCATGCGGCTATGCCTCTAAGTCGTGCCCCGACACGTGGGAGATATAGCCGCATTGTGGGTGTTACTAGTTGGTATCAAAGCCTTCCCCGACTTAGGAGCCCCCTGCTTGATCGAATCGCTGACGTTGTTGAGTCTAGAACAAAATGTTTTGAATATTAGGATTATATATATTGGAGAGTAGGATTCTTTTTACTCCTCAGTCCCTTCGTCGCTCTAGTGAGGCCTCCTGACATAGAGTTTTGACTCTTCTCTCCTCAAATTTCACGAATTTTTTTAGTATCACACGGGTATCTTGGAATCGTTTCGATGGTCTTGGGACGAGAACATTGTTCTTGGTGCCTCCTGACATTTAGGGGTTGTGGCAGTGTCCCGGGGAGTTGAGCTCCGAGGTGTTGTCATCACAATTTTATCGTTGCAGTTCTGGAATACCTGAGTTCGCGGACATTGAAAATCTCTTTTATGTAGTTGTTGGTGAGATAACCTCGACGCCACCCAATACTGGGGCGGGAGTTTGGGATTTTTGCCATAACTCGTATAACAGATGCTTTTCGAAGGTTGAGGTAAATGATTTCTGAAGGTTTCTTGGTTGTGTGTTGAAGGATGGATACAGCTGGATGTAGGATTTGCTAGTTTTCGGTGAGATATTATGCTTCCCCTATATCCCCAACACCTGATTGTATAACCAGAAAGTTTCGGGAGTTTTATAGGTTGGAATTCATGTAGCTCTAGTATTTCTTCCCGCAGATATTTGGTTTGTGATTTGGTAATCCTTACCAATTATTTGCTCATATCCATACCTTGTTGAGTTATTCATCTACCTTTATCTAAGTGGCTTCTAAGCTTTATGGAAGTGTGATGATTTACTTTGGTACTCATTCGTTCATCCTTGTTCGAATGTTAAGACTTTATGTTGCAATTTTGATCCATTGATTCACCTTGAATATATGTCTTTCAAGATGCTAACGAATGTGAACCTCTGCAGGATGGCTCCTCCAATGCGTTAGAATCCAGGCGTCAATGATGGGGATCATTCGAACCCTCCGCCACCACCTCCACCTCCGGGGGCATGGAAAGCCATCATGGCAGCCACCAATGCCAACACTCAGATGCTTTTGCAACTCTTGCAGGAGCGCAACCATGGAAATCAATGCCAAGGCAACAATCAGCCTCAGTTTGCTACCCTCAACCAGTTCCTCGCAAACCAGCTGAAGTCCTTCAGCAACTGTGTCGAGGCCACAGACGCCGACGTGGATATCTGCAAACAATTTGAGTGTAGCAATGTCAGGACTGAGGACTTTGTCAAGTTTGCTTCGTTTCAACTCAAAGACCAAGCTGGTGAGTGGTATCAACAATACAGAGATTCCAGAGGAGGTCGTGTGATTACCTGGGATGATTTCCGCCGAGACTTCAAAGCTCATCACATCCCACAAAGTGTTGCTGAGAGCAAGCGTGAGGAGTTCCGCAATCTGAAGCAAGGCAGCTTGTCCATGTATCAATACAATATCCAGTTTCAGAAACTCTCTCGCTTCGCTAAACAAGACGTCCCTGATGAAAAGAGTATGATTTATCAATTCAGGGTGGCCTTAGAGAAGATCTGCAATTAGCTCTCCTGCTTCTTGAGCCGACTAAGTTTGATGAATTCTACAACATGGCACTAAAGCAAGAAGCTGCTCAGCTCAAGTGTGAGGCATCCAAGAAAAGAGTCAGGGATGTAGTTCAATCTTCTTCTTCATCACAAGTGGCAGGTAAGCAACAGAAGTTCAGGTTGCCTCCTCCTCCTCCGTTTCGTCAGCCTTATCAGTAGAAGAGTAAAGGTGGCAATGTATCTTCCCACCCACCCAACCTAGGCTATCAGAACAAAGCTCAGTCTCATACTCCAAGGTCAAGTGCTCCTTATCACCGTCCGCTCTCAGAGGTTACTTGCAACAAGTGTCAGTAGAAAGGGCACTATGCAAACAAATTCTTCAACCAAAGGCGCCTTCCGCCTCCTCCTCCTCCTGTGAGATCTGCCAGCAATGCAGTGGTTAAGCATAATCCCAAGCATGCTAAGGTCAACATGGTGAACGTAGCTCAGGAAGAGGATTCTTCAGATGTGATCGTGCTTAACCTTCCAGTTAACTCTATTCTTGCAAAAGTTCTTTTTGACACTGGTGCATCGCATTGTTTCATGTCAAGACCTCTTTTTGCCAAACATGATTTCAATACTTCATTTTTTTTTGTTAAACCCATGGCTGTCATTTCTTCAGGTAAACGTTTGAGCTCTAGCATGATAACTCATGATGTGTCAATCGAGATGGGCAACTATAGATTTCTGGCTTCTCCAATTGTTCTTGGTGACTCGGACAATGATCTAATTCTCGGTATGGACTGGCTTTCCATGCACAAGGCTCATCTTGATTGTGCTTCTAGGCAGATTCAATTGACACACTCTTCTGAGGATGTGATCATCTATGCCGCTCGTGATGAAACCATTCGACTGTTTTCTCTCAATGAGAAGGGCGAGTTGAATGCCATCTCTCATATTACAGTCATTTGTGAATATCAATATGTCTTTCCAGAAGAGCTTCCGGGAATGCCTCCTCACTGGCCAGTTGAATTCGTTATCGATCTTGAGCCTGGCACGGAACCTATTTGCAAACGTCCTTACAAGCTTGGACCAGAGGAGTTGAAGTATTTGAAGAAACAACTCGATGAACAAGAGCGTCTGGGTCTGATCATACCGAGTTCATCTCCATGGGGTTGTGGTGTTCTTTTTGTCAAGAAGAAGGATGGAACGGAACGACTCTGCGTCGACTACCGTCCATTGAGCAAGAAGACAATAAAGAATGAGTATCCACTTCCCAACATCAATGAGATTTTTGAGCAACTTAAAGGTGCCCAAATTTTCTCCAAGCTTGACCTCTCCATGGGTTATCATCAGATTCGCATTCGTGAACAAGATATCCCCAAGACAGCATTCAGAACAAGCTATGGTTCTTATGAATATACTATCATGTCATTCGGCCTTGTCAATGCTCCTCCAACATTCTCTCGCATGATGAACTTCATCTTCAACCTTTACACAAATGATTTCGTCCTGGTGTATCTCGATGATATTTTGGCTTTTTCCAAGAATAAGGAGGATCATGCCAAGCATTTGAGATTGGTACTCAACAAACTCAGAGAGCATCAATTCTATGTGAAGTTTTCAAAGTGTGAGTTCTGTCTTGATGAGGTTCTCTACCTTGGTCATATCATCTCCGCCAAGGGCATCACTATTAATCCCGAGAAGGTGTCTGCAATTGTGAATTGGGAACCTCCTCAGAATGCCAAGCAGCTCCGCAATTTTCTTGGGCTTGCAAGCTATTGTCGAAGATTCATTGAGAATTTCTCTAAGATTGCAAAGCCTCTTTCCAACCTCCTCCAGAAGCATGTCAAGTATGTCTGGATGCCTGAATGTGACGTTGCTTTCAACACCCTCAAAGAGAAGTTAGTCACAGCTCATGTCTTGACTCCTCATGAATCCAAACCTTTTGAAGTTTTCTGTGATGCCTCCCTACAAGGTCTCGGTGCTGTGTTAATGCAAGAGAAGAAAGTTGTGTCCTATACCTATCGTCAGTTGAAGCCCAATGAAAGGAACTACCCAACTCACGACCTCGAGTTCGCGGCAGTTGTCCATGTATTATTAACGTGGAGACATCTCTTGTTGGGAAGGAAAGTGGACATCTTCACTGATCATAAGAGCCTCAAGTACATCTTCACTCAACCCAACCTCAACCTCAGACAGACTCGTTGAGTCAAAATGATTCAAGAATACAATCTGAGTATTGAATATACTCAAGGCAAGGCCAATGTTATTGCAGATGCTTTGAGCAGGAAGGCTTACCGCAACAGCCTAATTCTCAAGCCCTTCCAACCGGACCTTTGTGAAGCTTTCCGCAAACTGAATCTCCAAGTTTTTCCTCAAGGCTTTCCCGCCAACCTCCAAGTCTCTCCTACTTTGGAAGATTAAATTCATGAGGCACAACTTCTTGATGCCATGGTGAAGAAGGTGAAAAATGGGATTGCCAAGAGCCAACCCAAGTACAAGTGCTATCGCATTGATGACAAAGACACTCTATTCTTCGAGGATTGAATTGTGGTTCCTAAAGGTGATCTAAGGAAAGTCATTATGAACGAGGCGCACAATTCCCTTCTATCCATTCGTCCTAGAAGTACAAAGATGTACCATGACCTCAAGCAGTTGTATTGGTGGACTCGAATGAAGCGAGAAATAGCTCAATTCGTGAATGAATGTGATGTTTGCAGAAGGGTGAAAGAAGAACACCAACGGCCAGCTGGTCTCCTCCAACCTCTTACCATTCCAGAATGGAAGTTTGACAATATTGAGATGGACTTCGTGACTGGATTTCCCAAGCCAAGCGTGGAAATCATGCTATCTTCGTTGTCATCGACAAGCTTACTAAAGTGGCTCATTTCGTTCCAATCAAACAATCTATCACAGTAGCTCAGCCGGCAAAGCTATACACCTCCAAGATTGTGTCTTTCCACGGCATTCCGCAATCGATATCTTCAGATCGTGGAAGCATCTTCACTTCTAAGTTCTGGGATTCCTTCCAGAAGGCCATGGGCACCAACATTCGCTTCAGCACAGCCTTCCATCCTCAAACTAGTGGCCAAGTCGAGCGAGTCAATCAAATTCTTGAAGATATGCTCAGGGCTCGTGTCATTTCCTTCGGTATGAAGTGGTAAGATTGTCTTCCATATACCGAGTTCTCCTACAACAACAGCTTCCAAGCGAGTTCGGGCAAGGCCCCATTCGAGATTCTCTATGGCAGAAAGTGTCATACTCCTCTCAATTGGTTAGAGACTGGTGAACGCCAACTTCTTGGCAATGACTTAATCACAAAAGCTGAAGAAATGTGCAAAGTCATACGTGAAAATCTCAAAGCCGCGCAATCATGCCAGAAGAGTTACTATGATAGCAAGCACCATGACTTGGCTTTCGAGATCGGAGACCATGTCTACCTCCGCGTCTCTCCAATGAAAGGCACTCGTCGCTTCGGTATCAAAGGGAAGCAAGCCCCTAGATATGTGGGTGCTTTCAAGATCATTGGCAAAAGAGGCGACCTCGCCTATCAACTTGAGCTTCCGTCCAACTTCGCAAATGTGCATGATGTGTTTCACGTGTCACAGCTTCACAAGTGCTTCAAGACTCCTAAGCGCACCATCAACTTCGAAGATATTGATCTCCAAGAAGACATGTCTTACCATGAGCATGCCATTGCTATTCTTGAAGAAATTGAGCGCAAGACTCGCAACAAGTCTATCAAATTCCTGAAAGTGAAGTGGTCACACCATTCCGGCCGAGAAGCCACATGGGAACGCGAGGACCACCTCCGTTCTGAATATCCAGACTTCTTTCAGTCCTAGATCTTGGGACGAGATCCTTTCGCAGTGGTGGAGTGTTGTAACACCCCCGATGTAACTTGCCATATTTGTAACTCCGACTGTTGCCATTTCGGCTTTAAGTTATGAGATTCCCTTCGTGGTTGGGTTTTGTATTCATTTTGCATTTTGTTCATGTCATGCATATCATATCATGTCATCATGGGCATCTCATTTGCATACGTGTTCTTCTCATGCATCCATGCATTTTCCCCGTTGTCCGTTTTGCAATCCGACACTCCCACGTGCACCGACGCACCCTCTTGCCTCTTTTCGTGAGCGGGTGTTAAACGTTCTCGGAATGGACCGAGATTTGCCATGTGGCCTTGGTACACCACCGGTAGACCGTCCATCAAATTTCGTGTCATTTGGAGTCTGTTTGATGCTCCAACGGTTAACCAGGTAACCACGAAGGCCTCTAGTGTGTTGCAGCCCAACACCCCTCCAAAACGGCCCAATAACCCATCCAAACCACTCCCATGTCCTCTGTCGTCGGATCACGATTGTGTGGGCGGAAACTACACTCCAATTGGACACCCCTACCTCCTCCTACCTATATATATGTGCACTACTCCAAGAATTCCCGGTCTAAACCCTAGCTCTCCCTCTCCTCGCGCTGCCGGACACGTTCGGACGAAGCCGGACACATCCGCCACCACCGCCCGCTCGGAACAACGCCGCCACTATGCCCCCGCACGTCCCCACCGCTCCTCCTGTGCGCCCGCGCGCCCGGCCTCCGCCCGCGCGCCCAGCCTCCGCCGCCCGGCTCCGCCACAACCGCTGCCTCGCCAGCGCTCCGGCGACCCTGCCGCCCTCCTCCGGCCTCGTCCTCCTCCTCCCCGAATCTGCCCCTTCCACCCTCGTCGGCGTTCTTCTCCATCCAGCTCCGACCACCGCGGTGAACTCCGGCGAGAGCTCGGATTCGGCCTCGGTTCGTGCGCCACGATGAACCCTAGATCTGGGAGGTTATTTTTTTGTCAAAGTCCTTTTCCCCTTTAACATTTTATGCCCCTGTTCATTGCATCATAACTCCATGACCGTAACTCCTTTTCATGCATATGAGATATCGAAATGTTCATTGTGAGATGATATTCATTTCATTGCATTGTGGCATGATTGTTTGAGTTCATCTTGATGCCCAAATCATTGATGCAAAAGTGCTATACAATGTTTACTGCTGCTACTTATCAGATTATGATGTTTTGTCATTTTTGTCACATTTGTTGTGTGCATCATATGGGCATGAGCTCTACAGGTGTTTTGAACTATGCCATGTTTACATGGGTGTTTGCCTTGTATTTTTGTGATTAATGTGGTGACTAGCACAAGCATGCAAAGTAGCCTTCGTGATATTGCTCTTTTCACGGACTTAGGTTTTTCTGTTGTTATTTTGATGCCATGTAAACATGATGCTCCAGTGAGATCCATGCTTGTTTTGAGTTGCTTCAGTAAGGATGTTTTGAACATATGGTTATGCTCTATCCATCCATGCCCTTTTTGCATTTATGGAGTGTCCTAGCATGTCTTAATCTTGCTCTACTTTTGCTATAAAATGTTCCTGGCAGATTGTTTACATGTTAATCAATTTTGCCATGGTTGTTGCTAGTGATCCATGCACGCTATAAACTTGCTCTTGCCATTGTTAGCTTCATTAACTTGTCATATTTCTATTAGTATGCTTATCTTGTCATGCAAGGCTTTGTGGTGAGTGATTTGAGCTCGCAAAGTGGCCTTCATAATTCTGTTTATGCCATTCTCTGTTTTCTGCAAAGTCTCAAACTGTTAATAAAACTTGCTATGTTTACATGGGTGCCATCATATCTTCTGTGCCTTTTTGGCTCATGATCAGTAAGAGACTTTTGTTCTATGCATTTAGTAGATTCACGACATTCCTTTGTTTTTCATGATATGTTCCTGTAGCATGTTGTTTGCTTGCTATAAACATTGCTTCCTAATGTTATTTCTGGCATGTTAGTATTTTCACTAAGTCTGTGAAGCTGATATATTTTGCACTTTTTCCATGCTTGTTTGAACCTTCTCTTGTGTGATTTAGCCATAGCTTAGTGTTCATGTTTTGTCAAGCAGCTTGAGTACATCACTGCCATGTGCTTTGTTACTATTTTGGGTGCAGTAGCTTAGTTTCTTGTTGTATTATAGATGTCATCGTGCTGTTAATCGCAGAATTGCGCCATTCTTGTTTTGCTTGCCATTTGCAAACCGTGCATCCGTTTCCGGTGATCTCTATATCGATTTCGACCGAAATCATCTCATCTTTCCAGCAGAACACATGGTTTGCCAAGTTGATGCCTTGTTCATCCTTTTCCTTCTGGAGGACGCATATGCATTGCATATCACATCCCGCATGTCATGCCATGTTTTGCATCATGTTGTTTGTGCATTGCACCGTGATTGATTGTTGGTCCTTTGCTTGTGTTCTTGCTTTGGGTAGAGCCGGGAGACAAGTACGCGATCGAGGAACCTGTTGAGTACGCTAACAAGGATCAAGCTTTCTAACTCTAAGAACTTTGTAGGCAAGATGACCATAACCTCGAAATTACTTCTACCTTTGCTTGCTAGTTGTTCGCTCTATTGCTATGCCGCGCTACCTACCACTTGCTATATCATGCCTCCCATATTGCCATGTCAAGCCTCTAACCCACCTTTCCTAGCAAACCGTTGTTTGGCTACATTACCGCTTTTGCTCAGCCCCCTCTTATAGCGTTGCTAGTTGCAGGTGAAGATGAAGCTTGTTCCATGTTGGAACATGGATATTGTTGGGATATCATTATTATCTCTTATTTAATTTAATGCATCTATATACTTGGTAAAGGATGGAAGGCTCGGCCTTATGCCTGGAGTTTTGTTCCACTTTTGCCGCCCTAGTTTCCATCATACCGGTGTTATGTTCCTTGATTTTGTGTTCCTTATGCGGTTGGGTGTTATGGGAACCCCTTGACAGTACGCCTTGAATAAAGCTCCTCGAGCAAGGCCCAACCTTGGTTTTACCATTTGCCCGCCTACCACCGTATACCTTCCCTTGGGTTCTGTAGACTCAAGGGTCATCTTTATTTTAAACCCCCCCCCCCCAGGCCAGTGCTCCTCTGATTCTTGGTCCGAACCGGGCAACCTGCGGGGCCACCTCGGGGCAACTTGAGGGTTGGTTTTACTCGTAGCTTGACCTATCCTGTGTGCCCTGTGACGCCCAGATATTTAAGCGACAGTAATCTCTGCTAACAATGCCACATCACCACGATTACCGTTGTTAATCCTGCGATGATTCAACCCCATTCGAATTCAAAATTCAAATTCAAGATAAACGATAAAAGTTTTCAAAATATTAAACTAAAATGTTCGGAGTGTGCAGTTAAATGCCTAGGTAATTATTGTGCAACAAACCCCCTTTTAGAAAATGTCTAAATATATTAAAATGAAATAAAACAGAAAAGTAAAGTAAATAAAAGGAAAAAACAAACATAAAACAAAAAGGAGAAGACCCCCCTGGGCCGTGGCCCAACTGGGCCAACCCACCAGGCCCAGCCGGCCGGCCCCCCCACACTCCCTTATCCCCACTCCCCCAGTAACCCTAACCGGCCACACCCCACACCCCCCATGTCGCCCACTCGCCCCTCTCTCATTGGATCTAGATCGGGAGGGCCCGATCCCGTCCCCGACGCCGGCGCCCGGAGCTCGCCGCCCCCACGCCAG
The DNA here is from genome assembly GCF_056163025.1 of Triticum urartu. Classification (NCBI taxonomy): domain Eukaryota; kingdom Viridiplantae; phylum Streptophyta; class Magnoliopsida; order Poales; family Poaceae; genus Triticum; species Triticum urartu. Next base: position 353,452,556 of record NC_141876.1, on the reverse strand, counting down.
GACGCTGCCGCCTCGCAGGACCGCCTCCTCACCGGCCTGCTTCATCTCCGTCGCGACGTCCCCGTGCCCCCACCACGAGCCCCGCTACCCAGTCCCTACTTCCCCTCGTGAGCCCCCCTCTCATAGTCTCTCTCTCGTCCCTGCATCGCCGCGCCCCGTCCCGCCCGGCGTGCCCCCGCGCGCGCACGCCCGACCCTCGCCTCGCTCTGCCGCATCACTCGCCGTGGCCTCGTCCCGCGCAGGCGTGCGCCAGCGTCCGACGCGACACCCCACGCCACGCCTTCTCCCCTGTCATCGCTACTTCCGCCCCGCTCGCCCCTCGGCCTGCTCCTGCGGTTGCCGCGCCGGTCCCGCTCCCGTGCGCCCACAGCCGCGACAACGTGGCCCTGCTCCGCCTCCGTCTTCCACTCCCTTGGCTTCACCCCTCCTCCGGCGGCCATCCGACCCGCGGCCCTCCTCCTCGCCGTGCTGCCGCGGCTCCGTCACCCCAACCGAGCTACCGCAGCTTGCGGCGCGGCCCCTCCCGTTCCCTCTTGCCGCGCTCCGGCGACCACCTCGCCTCTGCAGCCTTGCGCGAGGCCGCAACGCGCCTCCTGCTGCCTCTGGCGACCCCCTCCTGCGCCGGCTTCTTTCGCCAGAAACGGCCGGCCGGCGAGCCCTACCCTGGCCGCCGGCGCGCCCTGGCGCCCGTGTCCCTCGATGCGGCCCGGTTCACCCCTCGTTCGGGTGCCCGCCCCTTTAACCGCTAGCGCCAGCGCCCGCTAAGACCCCGGGCCAATGACATATGGGCCCCACCCCATAGAACGTTTCCCAAAAAAGGAATAAATAAATAATACATAAATAAACTTAATTAATTAATTAATTAACTAAATTAATTCAGTTAATTAATCCTAGTTAATTAATCTAACTAATCTGTTAGTTTAATTAAACAGTAGTTTGATTAGCCTAATCCCTAATTAACTAAAACAGTCAATGACAAGGGGGTCCCACCCCTATTGACCAGTTAAACGTTGACTGGTCAACTGGGTCCCTCTGGCCCACCTGTCAGTCACTGGGTACACTTTTGTGTACACTGTGCTGGGTGCGCCTAGCAATTTAGCAATTATTTTCGAATTAAAAATAATTCCAGAAATTAATAAAATCTTTAGAAAATCATATCTTTTAATCCGTAACTCGGATTAAATTATTTTCAACATGAAAGTTGCTCAGAACGACGAGACGAATCCGGATCCGTAGCCCGTTCATCTGCCACGCATCCCTAGCATAGCGAACATGCAACTTTCCCCCTCTGGCTCCTATGTTTGAAAACGCGAAACACCGGGAATACTTTCCTGGATGTTTCCCCCTTAACCGGTACCACCTCGTACCGCGTTAGGGCACACATAGCATCACGCTTTGTCATGTCATGCATCGTCATGCGTTTGTTTGCATTATATTTATTATTTCTTCCCCCTCTTCTCTCGCTAGACACTGAGACCGACGCCGCTGCTACCCAGTACGACTACGGTGTTGACGACCACTCTCTCTTGCCAGAGCAACAAGGCAAGCCCCCCCTTGATCACCAGATATTGCCTACTCTCCTCTACACTACTTGCATTAGAGTAGTGTAGCATGTTATTGCTTTCCGTTAATCCTATCCTGATGCATATCCTGTCATTGTTGCTACAACTGTTGATACCTTACCTGCAATCCTAAATGCTTAGTATAGGATGCTAGTTTATCATCAGTGGCCATACATTCTTGTCCGTCTGCCATGCTATACTATCGGGCCGTGTTCACTCGGGAGTTGATCACGGGTATATACCTATACTTTATACATGATACATGTGATGACTAAAGTCGGGTTGGCTCGAGGAGTACCCGCGAGTGATTCATGGATTGTGGGCTGAAAGGACCTTTGTCCCGACGGCCCTCTGGGTGGATCTTTGTGGTGGAGCGACAGGGCAGGTTGAGACCACCTAGGAGAGAGGTGGGCCTGGCCCTGGTCGGCTTTCACGGTGTCTTCAAGATAACACGTTTAATGAGATATTGGTATTTGATCTGAGTGTGGCTACTGTCCTATACGCACTAACCATCTACGCGGGGACAGTTATGGGCACTCAACGTCGTGGTATCAGCCAAAGCCTTCATGACGTCAGCGACTGAGCGGCATGCGCCGGGTTGGACCGCGTAACGCAACTTCCTTTGTAATGGAGGTTGCTTGGTCTGCTCACCAGCCGCGTTCGCAACATGCAGTTGTGCAAAGGGCGATGGGCCCAGACCCTTGCGCCATAGGATTTAGACCGGCGTGCTGACCTCTCTGTTGTGCCTAGGTAGGGCTGCGATGTGTTGATCTTCCGAGGCTGGGCATGACCCAGGAAAGTGTGTCCGGCCAAATGGGATCGAGCGTGTTGGGTTATGTGGTGCACCCCTGCAGGGAAGTTAATCTATTCGAATAGCCATGATCTTCGGTAACAGGACGACTTGGAGTTGTAACTTGACCTTATGACAACTAGAACCGGATACTTAATAAAACACACCCTTCCAAGTGCCAGATACAACCGGTGATCGCTCTCTCACAGGGCAACGAGGGGAGGATCATCGGTTAGGATTATGCTATGCGATGTTACTGGGTGAACTTACCATCTACTCTCTTCTCCTGCTGCAAGATGGAGGTTACCAGAAGCGTAGTCTTCGAAAGGACTAGCTATCCCCCTCCTATTCCGGCATTCTGCAGTTCAGTCCACATATGATAGCCTTATTCTAGTTGATACCAATGCATACATATGTAGTGTAGCTCCTTGCTTGTGTGTACTTTGGATAAGTACTCACGGTTGCCTTTCTTCCCCTTTTCCCCTTTCCTATACCCGATTGCTGCGACCAGACGTTGGATTCCAGGAGCCAGGCGCCACCGTCGATGACGACTACTACTACTCGGGAGGTGCCTACCACTACGTGCAGCCCGCTGACGGCGACCAGGAGTAGTTAGGAGGATCCCAGGCAGGAGGCCTGCGCCTCTTTCGATCTGTATCCCAGTTTGTGCTAGCCATCTTATGGCAACTTGTTTAACTTATGTCTGTACTCAGATATTGTTGCTTCCGCTGACTCGTCTATGATCGAGCTCTTGTATTCGAGCCCTCGAGGCCCCTGGCTTGTAATATGATGCTTGTATGACTTATATTATTTGTAGAGTTTTGTAGTGATATCTTCCCGTGTGTCCCTGATCTTGATCGTACTTGTTTGCGTGTATGATTAGTGTACGGTCAAATCAGGGGGGGCACAAGTTGGTATCAGAGCCGACTGCCTGTAGGAATCCCCCTTCCACACTCCTTGGCCAAAGTTGAGTCTAGACATTACAAAAACTTTTACTAACATGGCTGTGTGCCTTACGGGCCCACGTCGCCATCTGGGTGGTATTAGGATCTTTTACTCCTCGATCCTTACTCTAGGACTCTGAACTATCTCCTACTCGGGTTTAACGATTTTACTAACTCTAACACTAGGATCCCGTGACCACGTTCACCCCAAAGTTGGATAAGCCCTAGTTATTCTTTAGAGTAGTATTTGAACTTTATCCACATTGTCATTTGACTCCTATGAAAACATCTTTGTTTTCAGATGGAACCCACGAGGCAGGTCGTGCGCCACACGACGGCCATTGGTGCCTTAGGATCACCTACTGTGTTGGTTGAGATGATGACCTATCTGGGTTATCGCTGGCACCCTAAGTACACCGTCTATGAGGAGTATCAGGACTTCAACCAGGAGCAGTACCGTGCCATCGTCCACCTCTACTCTTGGGAGTATGACTCCACTACCGTGCTGCACACTGCTCATGGTGTTGGAGTGACTATCGATATGGCGGTCCACGATGCTGCTTATGCTCCTCTGACACGTCTTCGTGGAGAGTATCAGGAGCTGGACACCTCCCCCTTCAGGCACATTGCTATTGCATCCGATGTTGGTGCGGAGGGTTACTACACTGCGGCCTACTCCATTGTCACCCGAGAGCCCTTCTACCATCGGCACCTGGTTCTGCATGTTGATGGGCTGGATAGAGCTAACCGAGCTCTTCGCCACGAGCTGTACACCACCCGTTAGCACCTGTATCGTGCTCTGACGCTGTTGCACCCCTCTGTCTGCTCTGGTGATCTGTCGCGCTCTGCGATCTACCCTGCCAGGACCGTGATGCCCCAGGGAGTCGGCTGGCCAGATGTGGGTGGCTACTCTCCTGCCACCTGCGCATCGGGTTCTGCACCAGAGTATCCGCGGACCCCAGGCTACTCGCGTGGAGGTCTTCCCTTCGCGTCACTACCAGCTGTCGGGCTACACCTACCTCCGCAGTATCGCGTGGGACTGATGTAGACTTGCTTGTTAGTGTTAGATGCATTCGCCGCGAGCCTGTGTGCCGCCTATGATGTCTTAGTCTATGTACCGAACTCTATGCATGATCTCTTTTGTAAGATATGCCGACTACTATGTAGTATCTATCGTGCCGCTTTCGTTGTGCATGTTTCATCATGAATGATTCTTGTCTTTGCAAATTTCTCAATGCTGAACTACCCTTGTTATATATTAGCAGGATGGTTAGACCAGGTGGTCGTGGTCGTGGTGGCAACGCCCCACCACCGCCTGAGTACATGGCTGGGATGATGCAAAAGTTTGAGCTGAATCGTCAGTTCATGGAGAATATTATGGCTCAGTTTCCTCGCCCCAATATGAACCAGCAGCCAACCCAAGTGACTCTGCAGGATTTCATGTGCCTCAACCCAACCGTGTACCGCAGCTCAACTCAGCCTCTCGATGCTGATGACTGGCTCCGTGACATCACCTATGAGATGGAGTCTGCTGATGTAGCCCCTGCCAGCTATGTCACCTTTGCTTCCTTCTTCCTAAAAGGACCCGCAGCTCAATGGTGGGACAGCCACAGGCGTACTCTGCCAGCTGGAACAATCATCACCTGGCCAGACTTCCAAGCTGCCTTCCGTGCTTGCTTCATTCCTCAGGGAGTCATGGACCGGAAGAAGCGTGAGTTCCGCAACCTCACCCAAGGCAACGAAACTGTGGAAGCTTATCAGCGGGAGTTTCTGGACTTGTCCCGCTATGCTGAAGAGGACATTGGAACTGATGCACGCAGATAGGAGAAGCTCCGTGATGGCCTTTAAGCTGGCATCAAGCTCGCACTTCTAGTGCATGACTTTGCTGATTTTGCCACCCTGGTGAACAAGGCCATCAATGTCGAAACTGGTCTGCAGGAATACCAGGGCTCTCACAGGCGCAACCGTGACACGGGCTCATCTTCGGGCCCGTCCTCGTAGAAGCGCAAGATATGGATTCCCAACAGCATGTACCAGCCAAATGCACCTGCCCCAAGGCAGACCTATGTTGCACCTCGTCTGCCTGCTCCACCAACTAGGCAGCCAAGGCTTCCAGCTCCACCACCCCAAGCACCTGTTCCCACTCCGAATAATGGTCTGTGCTACAAGTGTGGCCAACCTGGTCACCTTGCCAGGAACTGCTATCAGAATCAGAACCAGAATCAACTGGCCCTCCCCATAGCTGGCCGTGGAAGCAACCAGCCTCGCAACAACAATGCCAAGTCTTATGGTCGTGTTCATGCCAACCACGTTGATCTCAATGAAGTTCTAGACCAGCCTGCTACCGTGATGGGTACACTCCTCGTAAATTCAGTACCAGCATCTGTTTTATTTGATACAGGAGCATCACATTCATTCATATCAGCTGAGTTTGCATTCATGCATGGCATTAAATACGAAGAGATGAACACTGTGATTGTGGTACACACTCCTGCGGGCCAGTGTCAAACCTCTATGGTTAGTCACAACGTTCCCGTTGAAATTGAAGGACTGGAATTCCTTGCCTCCCCCATCGTACTAAATTCCTGTAGCATCGACCTCATTCTGAGAATGGATTGGTTGAAAGCGCATACTGCTTCTATAGTTTGCGCCACTAAGGTCGTCCATCTGCTACACCCTTCTGATGAAATAATTGCTTACCAAGCTCATCTAGTTCAGAACGCCGAGGCACGTCTTTATGCCTTGAATGCGTTGAACGCTGCACCACTCGAGGGCATTGAAAACATTCCCGTCGTTCGTGAATTCCAAGACGTCTTCCCAGAAGAACTTCCAGGGATTCCCCCTGCTAGAGCTGTCGAATTCATCATCGACATGAAGCCCAGCACCACCCCTATAGCTAAACGACCCTACAAGATGCCGCCGCATGAACTCATTGAGCTTAAGGAGGAAATCGACAAATCTCTTGTCAAAGGTTTCATTCGCCCAAGTTGCTCTCCTTGGGGAGCACCTTCTCTCTTTGTTAGGAAGAAGGATGGGACAAACCGATTAGTCCAAGACTACCGTCCTATAAACCAAGCTACCATTCAGAATAAATATCCTCTTCCTCGGATCAATGATCTCTATGATCAACTGGCTGGCTCATCAGTGTTCTCCAAACTCGACTTGAGATTGGGTTACCACCAGATCCGTGTTCGTGAAGAGGACATCCCAAAAACCGCCTTCGTGACTCGGTATGGGTCATACGAGTACACCGTCATGTCATTCGGCTTAACGAATGCTCCCGCCACCTTCTCTCGTCTGATGAACTATATGTTCATGGATTACCTCGACAAGTTCGTCGTGGTTTATTCCGACGATAACCTTCTATTTTCCAAGAATGAGGAAGAACATGCTGGACATCTGCGTCTTGTGCTGGAGAAGCTTCGAGAACATCAACTGTATGCTAAGTATTCCAAGTGTGAATTCTGGCTCCCCGAAGTAACCTATCTTGGGCATGTCATCTCCAAGGATGGTATTGCCGTCAACCCTGAACGAGTTCAGGCTATTCTCGATTGGACTCCTCCAAAGAACGTCAAGCAAGTACGAAGTTTTCTCGGTCTCGCCAACTATTGCCGTCGATTCATCGAGAACTTCTCCAAGATTGCCAGGCCTCTGACTAATCTATTGCATAAGGGTGTCAAGTTCGAATGGACAGACAAGTGTCAGGAAAGTTTCCAGGCGCTCAAAGACAAGTTGACTTCTGCCCCCGTGCTTGCTCCACCTGATACTAAGAAGGACTTCGACATTTACTACGACGCTTCCCGTCAAGGATTAGGCTGTGTCCTAATGCAAGAGTGCAGAGTGATTGCTTATGCCTCTCGTCAACTACGCCCTCACGAAGAAAACTACCCAGTTCATGACCTCGAGCTTGCTGCTGTCATTCATGCACTGAAGCAGTGGCGACATTACCTTCTCGGTAATCGTTGCGAGATCTTCACCGACCACCAAAGTCTGAAGTATCTGTTTACTCAGCCAGATCTGAACCTCTGTCAGCAAAGATGGATGGAAACTATTGCAGACTTTGATGTGGGTATATCCTATACCCCTGGCAAGGCTAATGTAATGGCTGATGCCTTGAGCCGCAAGTCTTACTGCAACCACCTCCAGGTTCACAGAGTTCAGCCCTCGCTTGTCGAAGAATTTAGAAAGCTGAACCTCCATATTGTTCCTCCTGGAGCACTCGCTCCCCCTCCCCCGGAGTTCCCAAGACGAATCTTCTTGTTGTTACTAAGGGTTCTCTAAATACCCTGGCTATCGTACCAGATCTCGTAGCTGGTGTAAATACTATTCAAGGTTATGACTCTGAAGTCCATAAGATTAAACGCCATCTAGCTGAAGGGAAACCCTCATTCTTCACTATCGCCGACGATGGCGCCTTGTATTTCAAAGGCCGCCTAGTGGTACCATGTTCGAAGAAAAACATGGATAAGACTAAAAGGGTTATGCAAGAAGCTCATGATACGCCTCTGTCCATCCATCCTGGTAGTACAAAGATGTACCAGGATATTCGTCAAAGATTCTGGTGGTCTAATATGAAACAGGACATTGCTTGTTATGTTGCTGAGTGTGATGTTTGCCGCCGTATCAAATCCGAGCATCAAAGGCCTGCTGGAACTCTACAACCTATCTCTATTCCTGAATGGAAATGGGACCATGTTGAAATGAACTTCGTCACTGGATTTCCCAAATCGCAGAAAGGTAATGATGCTATTCTTGTCGTCATTGACCGGCTTTCCAAAGTTGCCCATTTTCTGGCGGTCAAAGAGACAATCACTGCTAGTCAGCTTGCTACTCTCTACATGGCCAGAATTGTCTCACTTCACGGTATTCCACTGGTTATTAGTTCAGACCGTGGCAGCTTATTCACTTCAAGATTCTGGGCAAGTTTCCAAGAAGCTATGGGAACTCATCTGTCGTTCAGTACTGCGTTTCATCCACAGTCGCAAGGACAGGTTGAACGTGTCAACCAAGTTCTCGAAGACATGCTTCAAGCTTGTGTAATTTCATTCGGCAAGAAATGGGAGGAATCTCTTCCATATGCCGAGTTCTCTTATAATAATAGCTGCCAAGCTAGTCTGAAGATGTCCCCCTTCGAAGTGCTATATGGACGAAAGTGTCGAACCCCTCTGAACAGGTCAGAAACTTGGGAACGTCCACTCTTCGGTCCGGATATTATCCAACAGGCCGAAGAACAAGTTCGCATTATTCGCGAGAATCTCAAGACTGCTCAGTCACGTCAAAAAAGTCAGTATGACCGTCATCACCAAGACATGGTCTATCAACCTGGAGAAAAGGCTTATCTTCGAGTTACACCAATGAAGGGTGCTCACCACTTCAGGATCAAGGGCAAGCTAGCTCCTCGCTATATCGGTCCTGTCACTATTCTCGAAAGGCGTGGAAAGGTGGCATAGCAACTGGAGCTTCCGCCGAACCTTTCTCAGGTTCACGATGTGTTCCATGTGTCACAACTCCGCCGTTGCTTCAAGCATCCAATCCGAGCGGTGGATCATGAAGTGCTCGAATTGCAACAGGACCTCTCCTATAAAGAGCATCTGGTCCGCATTCTTGACCAAGCTAAATGCCGCACACGTCAGAAGGAGATCAAATTCCTCAAAGTCCAGTGGTCGAATCACTCTGAAGACGAAGCCACTTGGGAACGCGAGGACCGCCTGTGTGATGAATACCCCGCACTGTTTCCTTCTACCTCCTAAATCTCGAGACGAGATTTCTGGTAGTGGAGGAGAATTGTGACGCCCGGATATTTAAGCTACAGTAATCTCTGCTAACAATGCCACATCACCACGATTACCGTTGTTAATCTCGCGATGATTCAACCCCGTTCGAATTCAAAATTCAAATTCAAGATAAACGATAAAAGTTTTCAAAATATTGAACTAAAATGTTCGGAGTGTGCAGTTAAATGCCTAGGTAATTATTGTGCAACAAACCCCCTTTTACAAAAAGTCTAAATATATTAAAATGAAATCAAATAGAAAAGCAAAGTAAATAAAAGGAAAAAACAAACAAAAAACAAAAAAGGAGAACACCCCCCTGGGCCGTGGCCCAACTGGGCCAACCCACCAGCCCAGCCGGCCGGCCCCCCCACACTCCCTTATCCCCACTCCTCGAGTAACCCTAACAGGCCACACCCCACACCCCCCAAGTCGCCCACTACCCCCTCTCTCGTTGGATCTGGATGGGGAGGGCCCGATCCCGTCCCCGACGTCGGCGTCCGGAGCTCGCCGCCCCCACGCCAGGACGCCGCCGCCTCGCAGGACCGCCTCCTCACCGTCCTGCTTCATCATCGTCGCGACGTCCCCATCCCCCCACCATGAGCCCCGCTGCCCAGTCCCTACTTCCCCTCGTGAGCCCCCCGTCTCCTAGTCTCTCGCTCGTCCCTGCATCGCCGCGCCCCGTCCCGCCCGGCGTGCCCCCACGCGCGCATGCCCGAAGCTTGCCTCGCTCTGCCGCTTCACTCGCCGTGGCCTCGTCCCGCGCAGGCGCGCGCCCGCGCCCAACACGACACCCCACGTCGCGCCTTCTCCCCTGTCGTCGCTACTTCCGACCCGCTCGCCCCTTCGCCTGCTCCTGTGGTTGCCGCGCCGCTCCCGCTCCCGTGCGCCCACAGCCGCGACAGCGTGGCCCTGCTCCGCCTCCGTCTTCCACTCCCTTGGCTTCACCCCTCCTCCGGCGGCCATCCGACCCGCGGCCCTCCTCCTCGCCGTGCTGCCGCGGCTCCGTCGCCCCAACCGAGCTGTCGCGGCTTGCGGCACGGCCCCTCCCGTTCCCTCTTTCCACGCTCCGGTGACCACCTCGCCTCTGCCGCCTTGCGCGAGGATGCAACGCGCCTGCTGCTGCCTCTGGCGACCCCCTCCTGCGCCGGCTTCCTTCGCCGGAAACGGCCGGCCGGCGAGCCCTACCCTGGCCACCGGCGCGCTCTGGTGCCCGTGTCCCTCGATGTGGCCCGGTTCGCCCCTTGTTCGGGTGCCTGCCCCGCTAACCGCTAGTGCCAGCGCCCGCTAAGGCCCCGGGCCAATGACATATGGGCCCCACCCCACAGAACGTTTCCAAAAAAAAGAAAAAGGATTTTAAAAAAAGGAATAAATAAATAATAAAGAAAGAAAGAAATAAACTTAATTAATTAATTAATTAACTAAATTAATTTAGTTAATTAATCCTAGTTAATTAATCTAATTAATTTGTTAGTTTAATTAAACAGTAGTTTGATTAGCCTAATCCCTAATTAACTAAAATAGTCAATGACACGGGGTCCCACCCCTGTTGACCAGTCAAACGTTGACTGGTCAACTGGGTCCCTCTGGCCCACCTGTCAGTCACTGGGTACACTTTTGTGTACACTGTGCTGGGTGCGCCTAGCAATTTAGCAATTATTTTCGAATTAAAAATAATTCCAGAAATTAATAAAATCTTTAGAAAATCATATCTTTTAATCCGTAACTCAGATTAAATTATTTTCAACATGAAAGTTGCTCGAAAGTGGAGTATCGGTCAGACCGAGAATCATAAAGAGGTTTTGGAAGTTTAAGTCTATGACGAATCGGGGACTCTGAGCGCTCCACACCTCACGAAGAAGCAACCTTGTTTATCCCACCATGGCCATCGCCCACGAAGGACTTGCCTCACTAGCGGTAGATCTTCATGAAGTAGGCGATCTTGTAATGGAGGTTGCTAGGTCTGCTCACCGGCCACGTTCGCAACGTGCAGGTGTGCAAAGGGCGATGGGCCCAGACCACTGCGCCATAGGATTTAGACCGGCGTGCTGACCTCTCTGTTGTGCCTAGGTAGGGTTGCGACGTGTTGATCTTCCGAGGTCGGGCATGACCTAGGAAAGTGTGTCCGGCCAAATGGGATCGAGCGTGTTGGGTTATGTGGTGCACCCCTACAGGGAAGTTAATCTATTCGAATAGCCGTGATCTTCGGTAACAGGACGACTTGGAGTTGTACCTTGACCTTATGAAAACTAGAACCGGATACTTAATAAAACACACCCTTCCATGTGCCAGATACAACCGGTGATCGCTCTCTCACAGGGCGACGAGGGGAGGATCATCGGTTAGGATTATGCTATGCGATGTTACTGGGTGAACTTACCATCTACTCTCTTCTCCTACTGCAAGATGGAGGTTACCAGAAGCGTAGTCTTCGAAAGGACTAGCTATCCCCCTCTTATTCCGGCATTCTGCAGTTCAGTCCACATATGATAGCCTTATTCCAGTTGATACCAATGCATACATATGTAGTGTAGCTCCTTGCTTGCGAGTACTTTGGATGAGTACTCATGGTTGCCTTTCTTCCCCTTTTCCCCTTTCCTATACCCGATTTCTGCGACTAGACGTTGGAGTCCAGGAGCTAGACGCCACCGTCGACGATGACTACTACTACTCGGGAGGTGCCTACTACTACGTGCAGCCCGCTGACGGCGACCAGGAGTAGTTAGGAGGATCACAGGCAGGAGGCCTGCACCTCTTTCGATCCGTATCCGAGTTTGTGCTAGCCATCTTATGGCAACTTGTTTAACTTATGTCTGTACTCAGATATTGTTGCTTCTGCTGACTCGTCTATGATCTAGCTCTTGTATTCGAGCCCTCGAGGCCCCTGGCTTGTACTATGATGCTTGTATGACTTATTTTATTTGTAGAGTTGTGTTGTGATATCTTCCCGTGAGTCCCTGATCTTGATCGTACATGTTTGCGTGTATGATTAGTGTATGGTCAAATTGGGGGCGTCACTTGCCCTGAGAACGAGATGCATGCGAATCCTATCGGGATTTGTCGGCACATCGGGCGGCTTTGCTGGTCTTGTTTTACCATTGTCGAAATGTCTTGTAACCGGGATTCCGAGACTGACCGGGTCTTCCCGGGAGAGGGAATATCCTTCGTTAACTGTCTGAGCTTGTGATGGGCTAAGTTGGGACACCCCTCCAGGGTTTGAACTTTTGAAAGCCATGCCCGCGGTTATGGGAAGATGGGAATTTGTTAATATCCGTTTGTAGAGAACTTGACACTTAACTTAATTAAAATGAATCAACCACGTGTGTAGCCGTGATGGTCTCTTTTCGGCGGAGTCCGGGAAGAGAACACGTTCTCGTGTTATGCTTGAGCGTAAGTAGCTTCAGGATCACTTCTTGATCACTATTAGCTTCTCGACCATGCGTTGCTTCTCTTCTCGCTCTCTTTTGTGTAAGTTAGACACCATATATGCTAGTGCTTGCTGCAGCTCCACCTCACTACCCTTTCCTACCCTTTAACTTAAATAGTCTTGATTTCGCGGGTGTGAGATTGCTGAGTCCCCGTGACTCACAGATACTTCGAAACAGTTACAGGTGCCGATGATGCCAGTGCAGGGGACGCTACCGAACTCAATTGGAGTTCGACAAGGATTCGGGCCGTTACTATGTTTCTTTTCCGGATGATCAGTAGAGGAGCCTAGTTGGGACGATCGGGGATCTAGCGTTTGGGGTTGTCTTTCTTTGTTTTGGTACCGTGGTCGGGCCTTTGTTTGTACCTTGGATGATGTATGCATATTTATGTATTGTGTGAAGTGGCGTTTCTAAGCCAACTCTTTATCCCTTTCTTATTCAGTAAATGGGATGTGTAAATATTACCCCTCTTGCGACATGCCTACCATGCGGCTATGCCCCTAAGTCGTGCCCCGACACGTGGGAGATATAGCCGCATTGTGGGTGTTACACTGTGGCAGGGGATGGCACGAAGAGCTCCAGTCCGTGATGTGGTCCATCTGCACCACTGCCACTAAGCCGACGGGCCAGACCCCGTTCTTCCTTTTCTACGGAGCCGAAGCGGTCCTCCCTCATGAGGTCAAGCATCGCTCCCACGGGTCCTGGCGTTTGATGAAACGCAGCAGGACGCCACGCGGGGGATCGACCTCGTACTGGGCGGAGAACATCGCGGCGAAGCTGCACTGAGGGCGGCAAGGTACCAGCAGGCACTATGGCAATACCACTGTCACAACAAACGCTCCAGGACGCTTGAGGCAGGCAACCTCGTCTTGAGGCGGCTCCTCTCACGGGAAGGGTTGCACAAGCTCTCACCCATGTGGGATGGCCCGTTTAGTGTCATCCATATCTCCAGGCCTGGTGCCGCGCGCCTAGAGACACAGGATGGGGTGCCCATCCAGAACGCCTGGAAGATCCAGCACCTCTGGAAGTTCTACCCATGAAGCAAGGCCCGGTGCTTGTGAAGCAAGGCCCAGTGCCTGTGAAGAAAGGCCCAGTGCCTGTGAAGAAGGCCCGGTGCCTATGAAGAATCGCCGCCCGTGACACTCTCACATAATAATGAGTGGGTCTGTACATGCCCAGAGTCTCATGAGTGCCGCCCTCGGGCCTCGGGGCCTCCCTCCCACGCCTAGTGGCAGCACTTAGCTCCACGCTGGTGAGAAGACTTGAAGACTAGACTAGGTGCCGAACGCGGCTTTTCATTTGCTTTCTGTAGTTGGCTCGCCTTCTCTTAATTGAAGTTTGCCTCTGATGTTCCTTGCTGATTTGGTTTCGTTGCCTTTTGCCGCCTTTTATTGATTTGGTTCCAGTTCGCTTATGTTCTCTCTCTCGCATACCTTGTGAGGGGGCTAGGCAGGCGCCTTCGCGAGGGTTTCTTCCTCCTGTGTTGGTCCTTCTCTCTGCCTTCGATCTGCTTTCTCGTGAGGCACCCTCGTTCGAGCCCACAAGATGGCACATCTCTCCTAATCCGTGCACCTCGGGTACCGTGATATGAAGCGTTGGGTCAAGGCTCGGGTAAACGGTAAGTCTCCTAGCGAGCTTCCTAACAATTTTTTTGCAGTTCCTGAGTGAAAGTGCAACTATCCCTAGGTGGATTTGGTAATTCATAACAACATATAGCTCATTGAGCTCATACTATTCCAAGATGATTATTTCAGGAAAGCTCAATGATTGGCATGGAATGGATGTGAAAGTGGAACCCTCAAAATGCTAAGGACAAAGGAATGGCTCAAGCTCAAAAGCTCAAGACTCTTCATTTTATATTTTAGTGATCCAAGATCACATTGAGTCTTTAGGAAAAGCCAATACTATTAAGGAGGGATGAGGTGTTGCTTAATGAGCCTCTTGCTTCATGTGCTTAGTGATATGCTTCAAAACCCCCAACTACTTTCCCATATCCACATATGACCTAAACCCTAAGCCAAACTCGGTCCTACCGATTCTTCCTATCCGGCGCCACCGAGTTTCACTTGCTATTAGCCACAGCCAAACCCTAGCAAATTCGGTCCTACCGATAGGGATCTCGGTCTCACCGAGATGGGGTTGCAAACTCTCTGTTTCCCTTTCATAACTTTTCGGTCCCACCGAAAGAGCGAATCGGTCCCACCGAGATTGCAATGTAAACTCAGTGTTTCCCCTTTGTAACTTTTCGGTCTCACCGAGTTCCACTCGGTCTCACCGAAAGAGCAAATCGGTCCCACCGAGTTTTCCTGACCAACTCTCTGGTTAGCTAATTACCAAATTCGGTCTCACCGAGTTTGTGTAATCGGTCTCACCGAGATTACATTATGCCCAAACCCTAACCATATCGGTCCTACCGAGTTGCATGTCAGTCCCACCGAAAATCACTAACGGTCACTAGGTTTACATTTTCGGTCCGACCGAGCTTATTGATTCGGTCCCACCGAGATTGGAAAACTGTGTAACGGTTGGATTTTGTGTGGAGGCTATATATACCCCTCCACCTTCTTCTCATCCGATGAGAGAGCCATCAGGACACACACATCATTCCAACTCATATGTTCTGAGAGAGAACCACCTACTCATGTGTTGAGATCAAGACATTCCATTCCTACCATATGAATCTTGATCTCTAGCCTTCCCAAGTTGCTTTCCACTCAAATCTTCTTTCCACCAAATCCAAATCTTATGAGAGAGAGTTGAGTGTTGGGGAGACTATCATTTGAAGCACAAGAGCAAGGAGTTCATTACCTACACACCATTTGTTACTTCTTGGAGAGTGGTGTCTCCTAGATTGGCTAGGTGTCACTTGGGAGCCTCCTACAAGATTGTGCAGTTGAACCAAGGAGTTTGTAAGGGCAAGGAGATCGCCTACTTTGTGAAGATCTACCGCTAGTGAGGCAAGTCCTGTGTGGGCGATGGCCATGGTGGGATAGACAAGGTTGCTTCTTCATGGACCCTTCATGGGTGGAGCCCTGTATGGACTCGCGCAACCGTTACCCTTGGGTGGAGCCCTGTGTGGACTCGCGCAACCGTTACCCTTTGTGGGTTGAAGTCTCCATCAATGTGGATGTAGGATAGCACCACCTATCCGAACCACGGGAAAAACATCCGTGTCTCCAATAGCGTTTGAATTCTCCAAACCCTTCCCTTTACATTCTTGCAAGTTGCATGCTTTACTTTCCGCTGCCTATATACCCTTTGCATGCTTGCTTGAATTATGTGATGATTGCTTGACTTGTCCCAAAATAGCTAAAATCTGCCAAGAACTAAAATTGGGAAAAGGTTAAGTTTTTATTTGGTCAAGTAGTCTAATCACCCCCCTTCTAGACAAACTTTCGATCCTACAAGTGGTATCAGAGCTTTGGTCTCCATTTGCTTGATCTCCATAGCTTTTGGTGGTCATAGCCTTGGTTTCACAACCTAGGAGAGTATGGCGTCTAGCGAGGGAAATTATCACCGTAGAGGTCCTTACTTTGATGGTACTAATTTTGCTAGTTGGAAGCATAAAATGAAAATGCATATCCTTGGACATAACCCCGCCGTTTGGGCTATTGTGTGTGTTGGTTTGCAAGGTGACTTCTTTGATGGGAGAGAAGCGAACCGTGAAGCTACCGCGGATGAGTTGAAGATGTTGCAATACAATGCTCAAGCTTGTGATATTCTCTTCAACGGATTATGCCCCGAAGAATTCAACAAAATCAGCCGCCTTGAGAATGCAAAGGAAATTTGGGACACCTTGATTGATATGCACGAAGGTACCGACTCCGTCAAGGAATCCAAGTTGGATGTGCTTCAAAGCCAACTTGACAAGTTCAAGATGAAGGATGGTGAAGGTGTCGCCGAAATGTACTCTAGGCTTGCTCTCATCACAAATGAGATTGCCGGCTTAGGTAGTGAAGAGATGACCGATAGATTCATCATCAAAAAGATTCTAAGAGCCTTGGATGGAAAATATGATACCGTGTGCACATTGATCCAAATGATGCCCAATTACAAAGATCTCAAGCCAACGGAGGTGATTGGAAGAATTGTTGCTCATGAGATGTCACTTAAGGATAAAGAGGAACTTCACAACAAATCAAGTGGTGCCTATAAAGCCTCATGTGAAGCCCCTACATCATCAAGTGAGAAACAAGACTTCAATGAAGAACTGAGCTTAATGGTGAAGAACTTCAACAAGTTCTACAAGAGTAGAAGCAAAGATAGAAGCTCCAAGTCAAGGTCCTACAATGACAAAAGATCTTCTAGTCGAGAGCGAAACTGCTACAATTGTGGAAGACCCGGACACTATTCCAATGAGTGTACGGCTCCCTACAAGAGAAGAGAAGATTCTCCAAAAAGAAGAAGCAAAGGATCACCACCAAGAGAGAGAAGGAGTAGAGATGATCGTTATGAACGAAGATACTCACGGAGAAGCAAGGATTCGGAAAGGAAGGAAAAATCATCAAGGAGCTACACAAGACGAAGACATCAAGCTCATGTTGGTGAATGGGTATCCGGCTCCGACTCCGACAGCCACTCCGAGAGAAGTTATTACTCCGACTCCGAAGATACTCAAGATGAAGGTGTTGCCGGTCTAGCACTTGTGTCAACCAGCTCCTACGACATATTTGACTCACCAAATGAAGGAATTGGAAGATGCTTCATGGCCAAAGGTCCTAAGGTAACACACCCTGAGTATGTTGATTTCAATAGTGATGAAGATGACTTGTTAGGTGATGATTTGCTTGGTGACAACTCTAGTGATGAATACTATGATGAAATGTCAATTAAACATGCTAATCAAGATAAAACGAATGACAATGATAAGGAGAAGATTGAGGCCCTAACTAAAGAACTAAACACTCTTAAGTTAGCTCATGAAACCATCTTCGAAGATCATCGAGAACTTTTAAGAGCTCATGAGAAATTACGCTTTGAAAAGCTCAATCTTGAGCAAGAGCATGAGTTCTTAAAGGCAATCAATGATGATCTCCGCAAGAAAAGTTCTTCATACATTGCCAAGCGTTTAGTCTTATCTACTTACATGCCTCAAGTCAAGTCTAGTAACAAGAAAGATTCTTCCTCTAGCAGTAACAATGATCATGTTAAATCCAATATTGTTGCTTCTAGTAGTTCTCTTGATTCCACTAATGATTCTCTTAGCCAAGTTACACTTGAGCAAGAAAATAGCTTATTGAAGGGAATCATAGAGAAAGGAGTGTACAAAAGCCTTGCCGGGAGTAAGCAATTCGAGGAAATTGTGCGCAAGCAAGGAATGCACCGGAAGAATCAAGAGGAAATTGATGCATTTGAAGAAGCTCCAAAGACCTTAGTCAAGTGGATTCCCAAGACTACTTCAAGCTCCACTTCATCAAGTACGACTACAACTCCAAGGATTCCCATCAAGATGATGTGGATCCAAAAGAAGAAGAACTAGAGAGTTCTTGAGGGTGACTCCGCCAACATACTTCACTCTTATCATTTTGGCAAGAACAAGTGCAATCAACTTCCACATCTTGCACTAGTTCAAGGAGTCACAAACCCTCTTGTTGGTAAGACAAGGGACAAGGTAACCTAAAAGCTTTCATGGACATCATCTTTTGTGTGCATCACTCTATGTCTATGGATATCCTTGTTCCTTGTGGGACTAACCCATGTAGGTATTGAAAGTGCAATTCACTCAAATGGATAGCTCCAAGAGATCTACATCAACATTGAGCATCCACATCTTCGATATCTACATGAAGTCATCATCGACAAAACCCAAGGTTAGTTCATCCCTCTTAGGGGGGATATCACATCTAGGGGGAGCTTTACTCTAAGACTTGAGCTAAAGCAACTCTAAAGATGTGAACAAAGCAATGCTTTATGTAAAAGTGGTAACCCCACTTGAGTTTAAATGATGAGTATGACCTATGATCAAGTGTTCTCACTTGACTCCTAAGTCAATATACTCATATATAGATGACCTAGTCATCGCAAATTTCTTGATAGATGCTAGAATTGGTTGTGCATGCCTTGCCACATATTTCATTTGCCATCTTATTGTGTGAGCATGCTGGGTGCATATTTTACTCATTCGAGCACATCCACTTGTTGTTTTGATTGTTTGGTTTTATCTTCTTTTGCCAAGTGGATGGACAAGAATGCCTAAGAACCTCCTCTAGCTATCTATGCTTTTCTCGTCTCAAACTCTATTCATGCTGCATCACAAAATTTGATCAAGTCAGATTCGAACCACTCTGTGTGAGGAGCGCTCGGAGTCCCCGATTCGTCATAGACTTAAACTTCCAAAACCCCTTTATGATTCTCGGTCTGACCGATACTCCACTTTCGGTCCTACAGAGATCATTAAGTTGATCTAGTTTTTCGATCTCGGTGCAACCGATTTGAACCTTTCGGTCACACCGAGTTTCAGTAACTGCACGCAGTTATGAATCTCGGTGCCACCGAGTCGTTCCACTCGGTCACACCGACAGGGTCGGGCTATATATAGTCATGGGCAAAATTTGGAAATTTCTCCGAACCCCTTCGCCCGCGCGATAGCCTGCTCTGCCCTCGAGGTCTCCGGATCGTCTTCTCGCCGCCAGCAGCCTCCAGTCGCTGGTCTCCGTTGCCATCAACGGGAATTCTGCCCCGCCGTTGCCACCGTAGCAAGTCCCCGCCGAACTAGGGTATGGACTTGATCTTTGTGCTATTCCTCAATCTGATTCCTAGCACATTGTGATCATATTGATTCTTGCCATGATTGATAAACTTCTATCCAGTCAAAACGCCCGTAGATTAGGTTTGATTCGAAAATTCTAGGTTTAGGTTTCCGCCGAAACCATCTCGGACCCACCGAGTTGAAAAACTCGGTCCCACCGATTTGGCTCTTGCCATTGCACAAGTGAGACTCGGTCTGACCGAGAATTACTTATCGGTGTGACCGATTTTTGAACTCAGTGAAACCCTAGTAGTCTCGGTGCCACCGAACTGTGACTCGGTCCTACCGAGTTCACTAGTTTAGGTTCCAAAACTGCTTCGGTATCACCGAGTTTGAAAATCGATAGATCCGAGATGATTTCAGTGGGAAACTAAAACTAAGTTTTTGGATCATTCTTTTGCAAAAATCTCTGCATTTTGTGATGGTCATCCACTCTATCTCTTCTATAATCTATTCACAGGGTCAGTAGTTAGTTTGCAGCATGTCTGATCAAAGTGATAGCCAAAATATGTCAGAGCGGCAAGTGGTGATGAGTGAGGGCACTAGTCCCTCCAGTTCATCTGATGAAGGCAGCAGGAGCACTCCTAGCAATTTGCCAAAGGCTGCCATGAGACAAAGGAAGAAGAGGACTTTAGATTCCGAGGATGAGGACTATGTGGCAGAGGAAGAGGCCACTTCCAAGAGAATTGAGCCAGCTCAAGGCACTAAGCCAGGTCTGAAAATCAAAAGGCCAGCAGGCAGGCAGCCCATGTCAAAGGCAAGAGCCTCAACTGAGAAGCCCACTCCCCAAGAGCCATTTGCAGCTGAGGGCAAGAAAAGGAAGGAGAGGGTGAAGAAGATGTGGCTAGAGTGCTTGGAAAAGCTTCCATCATGGAAGAGGAAGAGGAAGAAGAGGTAGCTGCACCAGCTCCCAAGGCACCCAAGCTGATGGGTGATGCCATAAGGTCAGGGGCTACTGCATCTAAGCCCAAAGCTGCCTCCAAGCCAAAACCAAAGAGGAATACAAGGAGCATTCCTACAGCTGAGAAGAACAAGGCCCCAGTGCCTGAGACTGTTGCTGAGGAAGAGGAAGAGAATGTCCTGAGAAATCTAAAGCCCAAGATCCCAGACCACAACGATGCTCATCCTGTGGCTGAGGATATGAAGCTCAGAAGAGATTAAGGGCTGAGGAAGTGGAGAGAAGCAGACCCATATGCTTCAAGGAGAAGTACGGCACTGGACTACAGGTTTCACACCAAGGAGCAGCAGGATTTCTATGAGACTGTTTTGCTAGATAAGAAGCCAATTGTCTGTGACATGTGATGGGTTGACTAGACCTACATGAAGGAGAAGGAGGAACACTACCCAGGAGTATATGACAGCTTTCATGCTTGTGGAGTAGCTGACTTTGTTGGGCAGAAGCTCACAAAGTGGAACGAGGAGCTTATCATGCAGTTCTACTCCACGGCACACTTTTATCCAGATGGGAGGATCACATGGATGTCTGAGGGTACAAGGTACCAATCTACAGTGGCTGAGTGGGCACAGATCATAAATGCCCCAGAGGAGCAAGATGATGACTTGGATATCTATGCCAAGAAGAAGATGGACCATAACTCCATGTCCAATATGTACAAGGAAATTCCCAATGAAGCTCTTGACACCTTCAAATTTGGGTCTGTGCATTACCTTCTGTCAGGACTGCCTACGATCAATTGGATACTAAGGCACACCTTACTGCCCAAGTCTGGAGATCACAAGATGATCAGAGGCCATGCTATCAACTTGCTACATGTGTTTGATGTGCCTCAGAAGTTCAAGGTGATGAGCCTCATAGTGGAAACAATCAAGAGGACTGCAGCAGATCAGAAGAGGAGCTGCGGATATGCCCCTCAAATTCAGGAGCTCATCAACTCCAAGATGGGAACGGGTATATATCTATTGGACAAGGAACACCTGCCCATCCTTCCAGATTTCGAGGACAATCAAGTTGTCATGACTGAGAACGAGCCATCATCTGCCCAAGCATACGCGAAGAAGGGGAAGGCGAGGAAGGAGAAAGCTGCCAAGATGCCTACTCAAGAGGAGGCATCTGAGTATTTCTTGAAGACTAAACAAGAGCAGCTTGGTTACTTGATTGCATCCACGCTGAGGATTGAGCAAAGTCTGTCCACCCTCACTCAGAATCAGCAGAGCCTAGAGAGAATCATGGAACAGAAGTTCTATGACTTGGATGTCAAGGTAACGGAAGTTCAGTTTGCAGTGGAGCAGCTCCAGGAGGACATGCAGGAGAGGAGAGGCAGGACTACCACTCATACCTTTGCTAGAGTGCCACGAGGCCTGAGGTCATCTGCCGTGCCAGTTGCTGACACCAGAGCCACCACTTCAGCACCAGCTATAGCCTCAGTTCCACCAGCTCCAGCATCTACTTCAGCTCCAACTCCAGCGACTACTTCAGCATCTACCGAAGCCTTCGTCCTTGGAGTGATCCG
This sequence comes from Triticum urartu, assembly GCF_056163025.1. Taxonomy (NCBI): domain Eukaryota; kingdom Viridiplantae; phylum Streptophyta; class Magnoliopsida; order Poales; family Poaceae; genus Triticum; species Triticum urartu. Next base: position 353,430,842 of record NC_141876.1, on the reverse strand, counting down.
GACTCCACCACCACCTGAAGATCAAGCCTGAGCGTCGATCTAGTGCTATGCATTTTCTAGGAACTTTTTGGTAACTTGTTGCCAAAGGGGGAGAAGATGTATAGATCATAGGCCTCGAGAGAGAGAGAGTGTTGCTTTTATCTCTTGCTTTATTTGGTGGTTTTTCGAACTTGTTTGCTTTTGAGTGCTTGAGATACTATGTCACTATTTGTGAGACATTGATGATCATGTTTTTGATCATAAGCTACACTTAATTCTTGCTTAATACTATTATCCTATCTATCTTGTGTGATCATTCACTTTTCTTGGTGATGAGTGCATGTATTTCATTCTTATCATTTTGAGCGCTCCACCAAGATGTATGTGACATGGAAGAGTAACCCATGACTCTAACTCTTTGTGCATTTGCAGTCCAAAGCAAATTTTAAATATGCACAAATTTAGGGGGAGCTCTTACTTATCACATACTTCTGAAAGCGACGATATATTTCTTGCTTATTATCATTTGTCAAAGCTTTGATCTATATGTTGTCATCAATTACCAAAAAGGGGGAGATTGAAAGTGCAACTATCCCTAGGTGGTTTTGGTAATTCATAACAACATATAGCTCATTGAGCTAATACTATTCCAAGATGATTATTTCAGGAAAGCTCAATGATTGGCATGGCATGGATGTGAAAGTGGAACCCTCAAAATGCTAAGGACAAAGGATTGGCTCAAGCTCAAAAGCTCAAGACTCTTCATTTTATATTTTAGTGATCCAAGATCACATTGAGTCTTTAGGAAAAGCCAATACTATTAAGGAGGGATGAGGTGTTGCTTAATGAGCCTCTTGCTTCATGTGCTTAGTGATATGCTTCAAAAACCCCAACTACTTTCCCATATCCACATATGACCTAAACCCTAAGCCAAACTCGGTCCTACCGATTCTTCCTATCCGGCGCCACCGAGTTTGACTTGTCATTAGCCACTGCCAAACCCTAGCAAATTCGGTCCTACCGATAGGGATCTCGGTCTCACCGAGATGGGGTTGCAAACTCTCTGTTTCCCTTTCGTAACTTTTTGGTCCCACCGAAAGAGCGAATCGGTCCCACAGTGATTGCAATGTAAACTCAGTGTTTCCCCTTTGTAAATTTTCGGTCTCACCGAGTTCCACTCGGTCTCACCGAAAGAGCAAATCGGTCCCACCGAGTTTGCCTGACCAACTCTCTGGTTAGCTAATTACCAAATTTGGTCTCACCGAGTTTGTGTAATCGGTCTCACTGAGATTACGATATGCCCAAACCCTAACCATATCGGTCCTACCGAGTTGCATGTCAGTCCCACCGAAAATCACTAACGGTCACTAGGTTTACATTTTCGGTCCAAGCGAGCTTATTGATTCGGTCCCACCGAGATTGGAAAACTGTGTAACGGTTGGATTTTGTGTGGAGGCTATATATACCCCTCCACCTTCTTCTCATTCGATGAGAGAGCCATCAGAACACACACATCATTCCAACTCATATGTTCTGAGAGAGAACCACCTACTCATGTGTTGAGACCAAGACATTCCATTCCTACCATATGAATCTTGATCTCTAGCCTTCCCAAGTTGCTTTCCACTCAAATCTTGTTTCCACCAAATCCAAATCCTATGAGAGAGAGTTGAGTGTTGGGGAGACTATCATTTGAAGCACAAGAGCAAGGAGTTCATTACCTACACACCATTTGTTACTTCTTGGAGAGTGGTGTCTCCTAGATTGGCTAGGTGTCACTTGGGAGCCTCCGACAAGATTGTGGAGTTGAACCAAGGAGTTTGTAAGGGCAAGGAGATCGCCTACTTCGTGAAGATCTACCGCTACTGAGGCAAGTCCTGTGTGGGCGATGGCCATGGTGGGATAGACAAGGTTGCTTCTTCGTGGACCCTTTGTGGGTGGTTGCTTCTTCGTGGACCCTTCGTGGGTGGAGCCCTGTGTGGACTCGCGCAACCGTTAACCTTGGGTGGAGCCCTGTGTGGACTCGCGCAACTGTTACCCTTCGTGGGTTGAAGTCTCCATCAACGTGGATGTAGGATAGCACCACCTATCCGAACCACGGGAAAAACATCCGTGTCTCCAATAGCATTTGAATTCTCCAAACCCTTCCCTTTACATTCTTGCAAGTTGCATGCTTTACTTTCCGCTGCCTATATACTCTTTGCATGCTTGCTTGAATTATGTGATGATTGCTTGACTTGTCCCAAAATAGCTAAAATCTGCCAAGAACTAAAATTGGGAAAAGGTTAAGTTTTTATTTGGTCAAGTAGTCTAATCACCCCCCCTTCTAGACATACTTTCGATCCTACACTGAGAAACCACTAAGCAAAGACGGGCATGAGGAAACAAGTGCCTCATGAAGAAGAGGCTGCCCCGAACGCGCCAGGCTAAGTTATCTCCGCACAAAATAACGACACAACACGGAAATAACAAGCATAGCATAATGATTGAGGAATCACAGTTCGATACACGCCCCTCCGGGCCCATACTAGTTTCATTTTGATGCAGGAAAGAAAAGAGGAACAAAACAAAAGTGGTGTTGCAGCGAACCACAGGGGCAGGCCTCCAGCGATGTCCCGAGCTTAGCCGGATCCCTCCTCACGCTACCACCTTCGAAGCCAGCACGGCGGCGTGGCGGCTGGTCGTAGCCGCCGCTGCTGGAGCTTTCACAAAGAGAAGAGCCACCGTAGCTGGATGAGGCGTGGCCGGCGGGCTCGCCCTCGTCGCGACTGTCACCGAGACCGAGCACCTCCTCGCCATCGTTCGTCCCGGGGCAGCACCCAGCGCGGCGACCATCTTCCCCAAACACCCTCACGTAGAGGGTCGCATCACCATCATACTTGAAATGGAGGGTGCACCGCCTGCCCAGGACACGCGCGTGGGCGAACGTCTGCCAACCGCGGGCCACAGCTATGTTGCCCGCGGCGGAGACTTCAACTACGACCCAGGAGGCCCTGCTGCAGCAGCCGTCCACCTGCAGCCAGAGCCCGCCTGGACCAGAGGCCGGCAGCTCGTCGATGAAGAAGCGGGGAAGCTAAAGCCAGTTGCCGGCCGGGTCCTGCGACTAGACAACGAACTCCGACAGCACCTCTGCCGAGTGGAAGCATGGTCGGGGAGGCTGCGGAACCACAGCACATCTCAACTCCCACGTGCAGCCAAAGCCCGCCTGGACCAGAGGCAGGCAGCACCTCTTCGACGGTGCCATTGGAGTCGGTGGTGGAGCAGAGGAGGAAGAAGCGGGAAGAATGGGAACAAGTGGGGGATAGGGGCTCCGCCCCCTTCCTCATTTATAGCAGTAGAAGGCTAACCAGCGCCCCCCATGATCACTGGTAATGATGTTTTTCCTTGCATGTCGCAGGGACTTGTCAATTCGGGCAGTTGGTGATGCAGCATGGGGAAGTGGAGACGCCCACATCAAATGAACCGCCACGCGTCAACCGAGGCCTCAGGCTTTTGGGGCCCGCAGCGCCCCGCGCTTGACCTTTGGCTTCGCCTCGAAGCCAAGCCCGAGTGTGCCTTGGGCCCAGGGGCTACTGTCGGCGCTTTGGGAAGGGGGGTCCCCAGACTTGCCTGCCTGCGGCCCATAGCGTGGCTGGGCTGGCAGGTTTGTACGGCCCATCTTCATCGACGAGGTATTCAAGACCCTCGCGAGGGGCCAAGCCTCGCAAGGCGGACGACGCAAGACCTCCTCAAGAGCGTCCTCGCCAGGCAGGCTCGCGAGGGGCGTAGATATCAATGGAAGGCAAACCTCGCGAGGTCCTCGTGACGAGATCCATGACGAACGAGACCAGGCGGGCGCCAGCGCACGCAGTGTCCTTGCTTCCTCTTTGGTGCCAAGGGGGCAAGCGCATGCGCGTAGTACCGAGGCATCAAGCAAAATTTCCATATCGGCGCAACGAGACCAAGACTAGCAGGACAGCAAGACGGAGGTCACCGTGGAGCCCAAGACGGCGTCACTAAGAGAGCCTTTTGCAGGCGAAGACTACTTTTGTCAGGATAAGTTGTACTAGCTGTCCCCTTTCAAATTGCCCATTGTTGGCTCCCTTCCCGCTCAATATTTGGGGAGAGGACCAGGGCCTATATAAGTAGAACTAGCCACCACAGTAGAGAGGGGACTCAATCGGGGAGAGAAGAGAGAGATCTCATTCAGAGGCATCTCACCCACACAAGTTCGCCAAGCACAAGAACACCTCAACCTCAGGAGGTTGTTCTTCCCCTAGTACTGTTCATCATCAACCCAAGAAGAAATCCACCACCACACTGGAGTAGGGTATTACACCACAACGGTGGCCCGAACTAGTATAATTCTTGTGTCTTTGTGTTGCAAGTTCGTCGAGTTCGTCCACGAGATCTTAGAGAGCTAGGGCGTGGATCGATAAAGAGAAAACCTTCGTGTGCACCCTAGTGTTTGAACATCAAGGATTTTTCCGGAACTCGTGATACGACACCTAATTATATCGGTCCCACCAAGTTGACATGTCAGTCCCATCGAAAACCCTAACGGTCACATTATGAACTAAATCGGTCTGACCGAGTTGTATGATTCGGTCCCACCGAGTTTGGTGATTTGTGTATAATGGTTAGATTTTGTGTGGAGGCTATATATACCCCTCCACCCACTCTTCATTCGTGGAGATAGCCATCAGAACATGCCTACACTTCCAACATACATTTTCTGAGAGAGAACCACCTACACTTGTGTTGAGGTCAAGATACTTCATTCCAACCACATAAATCTTGATCTCTAGCCCGCCCCAAGTTGCTTTCCACTCAAATCATCTTTCCACCAAATCCTATCCTATGAGAGAGAGTTGAGTGTTGGGGAGACTATCATTTGAAGCACGAGAGAAAGGAGTTCATCATCAACACACCATTTGTTACCTCGTGGAGAGTGGTGTCTCCTAGATTGGTTAGGTGTCACTTGGGAGCCTCCGTCAAGATTGTGGAGTTGAACCAATGAGTTTGTACGGACAAGGAGATCGCCTACTTCGTGAAGATCTACCCTAGTGAGGTAAGTCCTTCGTGGGCGATGGCCATCGTGGGATAGAAAAGGTTGCTTCTTCGTGGACCCTTCGTGGGTGGAGCCCTCCGTGCACTCACACAACCGCTACCCTTCGTGGGTTGAAGTCTCCATCAATGTGGATGTACGATAGCACCACCTATTGGAACCACGCCAAAAATCTCCGTGTCTCCATTGCGTTTGCTCCCTCCAAACTCCTCCCTTTACCTTCGTATGCAATTGTTTTACATTCCGCTACTATGCTCTTAGAATTGCATGTGTAGGTTGTTTGCTTGACTTATGCTAAGTTGCTAAAATCTGCCAAGAATTAAAATTGGGAAAAGGCCAGATTTTTATTTGGTCAAGTAGTCTAATCACCCCCCTCTAGACATACTTTCGATCCTACAATGCCGACAGGTCCCGGTCCCCAGGCAGGCTGCAGCCATCGCTGGTATGCTAGGTCGCGATGCCATGGTCAAGGCCAGGAGGTGAGCGGCCCGAGGTCCAGTAAGAGCTCCTGAGGTGCAATGCTCAAGAGGTCCCCTTTAGCGCGCAAGTAGTTACTTCAGGATGGGAAAGGGAGGCGATGTTGTCGCATCAGGGCAGCGAAAGGCGAGGGTCTTATGTCGTAGCACTAGGTTGATCCAGGCGCGAGACTTATCTTGGCATTCCGGAGCTGGTTCCTCGTGTCGCGCCAAACTTGCGCGTCGGCCGCTGTTGGGTAGTGACGTTAGGCCCGTGCAAGCCTCCCCCTCTTCTCCATGCTCTTTTGTGTGCTCTACGTCCTCAGGCCCCTGCCCTCGAGCGAGCTCAGCCGCCGCTGGTATGCCAGGGCACGATGTCGTGGCCAAGGCCAGCGGGTGTGGGATGGAGAGCTAGTAAGAGCTCCTGAGTCACGATGCTCAGGAGCCTCCCTTTTAATGCGCAAGCGAGTCGCATGGGAGAAGACAAAGAGCCTGCGGTACCACCCGTTGTAGTCCTCAGGAGGTTCCTGCAAGTAAGCGCGAGGAAGGGCACAAATTGCCATGGTGATTTCCGGTCCGCCACTGGTTGCTTCGCAAGGAGGTGAAGGCACTGAGGGTCTAGTGAGGTGACGTGCATGGGCATGCCGCGAGCCAGAGCTCGACGGCTCAGATTTGTCAGCGTTGCAGGGACGGACCCGAGTGCAAGTGCCGTGCCGGCATGAGAGCTTCCCATGGCAGGCGATAATCACGCACGCAATGATGACCACAGATAGACTATGCATGAAAAGCGAACTAGCTGAGATAAATGCAAGAATGATACATGCCATTGGGTCTATCCTGAGCGGCCTAGGGATGATGCAGCCCGAGGGGCGCTCCCAACAGGGTGAACTAAAGATGCAAGGGGATACATGCCGTAGGGACAAACCCACGTGGCCTGAGAATGATGCAGCCCAGGGGGCGGTCCCAGCTAAATAAACTTAGAAAATGTCATCTCGTTTGGTTGTCGAAGGAGTGTTGGGGTAGCTAAAGACACGTGGTGAAGAAGTTGCTCCTCACGAGCCATCGAGACCCAGAGCCTCGGGAGGCTCTGGAGGCTCAGGTGGCCTCCTGAGGACTGTCTCCACCCCCACCAGGACTGCGTGATGCCTGGTCTCCTGACCTGCTAGGACGCTCTACAGGTTGCGCTGGAACGCGGCCGCCACGTTTGGCAGGCCGAATGGCATGCGAACATAGCTGTGAGGTGGACCCTCACACCTTCCAGCACGCGAAGGCCAGAAGCGTTCCTGAGATGCGGCCCTATTAAGCCCTGGGATGTCAATGCAGACGCGCAGCTCACCACCCTCTCCTGGATGGGGAGCAGCGCCAGGTGGGCAGCAGTCGCCGCGTATTGCTCTTCCTTCCTGAAGCTCCTGAGTGGTCTTGGTTATGAACTCCTGAGCGCCGCGCGCTCCTCGCCCGATGTCCTCCTGAGGGAAACGAGCCATGAAGCACGCCTCCACGAGGTGCCCGAGCGCCTCCCTCATGATGTTGGCTAGGTCTGAGGCCCTCCAAAAGAGAGCCCCCAAGCCCTGCCCGAGGAGGGCGCCGGGCGGGCCTCCCTAAGCGAGGGAGAGAGGCGTGCCATGCGCGGGCACCGATCCTGAGGTGGCGCCACTGGAGGCGCTGCTCCCCTGAGGCCCAGTGGGGAGTAGCTGCTTCTTCCTCTTGGGGTTGGCCTTCGGAGGGTACTGCATATATGCGCTACCAGGGTCTTCGACTACTGCGGCTTGGAAGGCGCACTCGAGGGAGCACACCGTGTCTCTTTGTTCGCAGGGGAGTGTGATGATTCCGCTACTTCCTAGCATCTTGAGGACATTGTAGCCATGATGGGTGACTGCAATGAATTTGGCTAGCGCTGGGTACCCGAGGATGGCATTGTACAGCAAGCGGATGAGGGCAACGTCTAAGTCGATGAGCTCGGTGTGGTACTTGTCGCGCTGACCGATGGTGACAGGGAGACGAACTTGTCCTATCGGGGTGGTGGAGCCGTCAGTCACTCCTGAGAAAGGCTTGGTGGGCTCGAGCTGATAGTATGGCACCTGAAGGTTGTCGAACGTCTCAATGGATAGGACACTGAGCCCTGCACCGCCGTCGATGAGGGTCTTTGAGGCTTGGACATTGGTGATGACGGGTGAACAGATCATCGGGAGGACGCCGGCGGTTGCCGCGCATTTGAGCTGGTCCACCGAGCTAAAGGTGATGGCGTACATGGACCATCTGAGCGTGCGCGTGGCCTCGAGCTTAGGGAAGGCTGCATTCACCTCGCGAGAGAAATGGTTGAAGATACATTGGGAAGCTGGGGCCTGAGCGCCACCCAAGATATAGGCGATGGCGCACGGCTCCTGGAAGCCCCAACCCTTCGTCCTGCTATTGGTTATCGTCCCTCTGGCGGCGGTAGTGGAGCGAGACGAGGGTTACCCTAAGGGCGATCCTCACGAGCCTGGTCCCTCCAGGCGTCCTCACGAGGCTGGTCCTGCCAGCGGTCCTCGAGTGGCTGGTCGTGCCACTCCTGGCGAGGGCCACGGTCGTCCCAACGTCCTCCACCTCGTCCACCTCCTCAGTCGTAGCCCCGATCGTTGCGCTCGGGGCGTCGATCGAAGGGTCCATCTCGAATGGCCCTGAGCTCTTGACAATCGTTGGTGTTGTGGTTGCGCACGTTGTGGAAGGCGCAGAACGTATGGCTGCCCTTGGACGACTCGGGGAGGTCTCGGCCGCGCTTGGTATCTGGCTCTGCTAAGATTACGGCCACCCATTTGCGCTTCACGTCCTTGACCTTGGCCTTCTTGTCCTCTAGATCCGTAGCAGGGAGCTCGAGGAGGGAGTGACGCCCCTCCTCAGCTCTTGCACACTTGGTTGTTTTGTTGAACAGCTCCAAAATCGTGCACAGCTCCTCATGGATCGTGAGCTCCTCCTTCATCTTGATGTCGCGGATGCCATCGGAAAACACTGAAATGATGGCCTCGTCCGTCACCTTGGGGATATTGAGGTGCACGATGTTGAAGCGCTGGATGTACTTCTGCAGGGTCTCTCCTGGCTGTTGCTTGATGCGACGCAGGTCACCCGCGGCCGGGGGGCGGTCACGAGTGCCCTGGAAGTTGGCGACGAAGCTGTCGCGCATCTGGTCCCAGGAGGAGATCGAGCCCGGGGTAGGTTCAGGATCCATGAATGGGCGCTGTCCTTGAGATCCATGGGAAACCAGTTTGCCATGACCTTTTCATCGCCGTTGGCCGCCTCGATTCTTAGCTCGTAGAGCTGCAAGAACTCTGCAGGGTTGGGGGTGCCGTCGTAGTGAGGAGGAAGATCCAGCTTGAACTTGCCTGGCCAGACGACGCTACGCAGCTTAGGAGTGAAGGTGCGGTAGCCTGCCGTGGCAATCGGGGCCTGTCGTGGAGGCGGAGCTTGATCTTGGTGTCCCTGCGCCGCCATGGCAAGTGGCGCATGGCCCTACCGCGGCAAGTGATCCTGACGTGGCGGTGCTGGGAGCGGTGGAGCATTTTCTTGCGGACGGGGGATCTCTTGGCAACTTCTTTCTTCGTGCACGGGCACACGACGCGGTGTATAACACCGCGGGGCCGCGCATCTTGGTGTCAGGACGCCATCTTGATGCAGAGGAGGCGCTCCATGAGGCACACGTCTCGGCACGAGGGTGCCATCTTGGTGCGGACAGGGCGGAGGCGCTCCGTGAGCCACATCGCCCGCAGCCGGGGGCAGGTGAGGCAGCGAGAGGGATGGTGCAGGAGAGCCCCCTGCGGCGCTGACGAGCTCGGCAATGCAGTCCAACCAGTCCTCACCAATGTCCTCAGATGGCCTCCGGAGGACCGTCTCCATCTTCGCCAAGACTGCGTGATGCCTGGCCTCCTGACCTGCCAGGATGCTACGCAGGTTGCGCAGTAAGGCAGTTGCTACGCTCGGCAGGCCGAAGGGCATGCGAACATAGTTGTGAGGTGGACCCTCACACCGTCCAGCACGCGAAGGCCAGAAGTGCTCCTAAGATGTGGCCCCATTGAGCCCTAAGATGTCAATGCAGATGTGCAGCTCACCACCCTCGCCTGTATGGGGAGCAGCGCCAGGTGGGCGGCGGTCGCCGCGTATTTCTCTTACTTCCTGGAGCTCCTGAGTGGTCTTGGTGATGAACTCCTGAGCATCGGGCGCTCCTCACTCGATATCCTCCTGAGGGAAATGTGTCGCGAAGCACATCTCCACGTGGTGCCCGAGCGCCTCCCTCGTGATGTTGGCCAGGTCTGAGGCCCTCCAGAAGAGAGCCTCCGATCACCACCCGAGGATGGCTCCGGGCACGCCTCCCTATGGGAGGGAGGGAGGCGCCCAGGCACTAGCGCAGATCCTGAGGTGGCGCCGCTGGAGGTGCCACTCCCTTGAGGCCCAGTGCGGAGCAGCTGCTTCTTCATCTTGGGGTTGGCCTTAGGAGGGTACTGCACATATGCGCTATCAGGATCTTCGATTGATGCAGTTTGGAAGGCGCGCTCGAGGGAGCATACCGCGTCTCTTTCTTCGCAAGGGACTTTGATGATTCCACCGCTTCCCGGCATCTTGAGGATGTTGCAGCTATGGTGGGTGACTGCCATGAATTTAGCCAGCGCTGGGTACCCGAGGATGGCGTTGTACAGCAGGAGGATGTGGGCGATGTCGAAGTCGACGAGCTCGGTGTGGTATTTGTCGCACTGACCGAATGTGACAGGGAGACAAACTTGACCTTTCGGGGTGGTGGAGCCATCAGTCACTCCTGAGAAAGGCTTGGTAGGATGAAGCTGGTCGTATGGCACTTGAAGGCTATCGAACGTTTTGACGGACAAGACACTGAGCCCTGCGCCGCTGTCGATGAGGGTCTTGGTGACTTGGACATTGCTGATGACGGGTGAACAGAGCATCGGGAGGACGTCAGTGGTTGCCGCACATTTGAGCTGGTCTGCTGAGCCAAAGGTGATGGCGTAGTTGGACCTCATGATTGGGCGCGTGGCCTCGAGCTTGGGGAGGGCTGCATTCACCTCACGAGAGAACTGCTTGAAGATTCGCTGGGAAGCTAGGGCCTGAGTGCCACCCAAGATGCAGGCGATGGCGCGCGGCTCCTTGAAGCCCCCAGCCCCTTCGTCCTATTGATGGTCGTCGTCCCTTCTTGGCGACGGCAGTGGAGGGAGGCTAGGGTTGCCCAGAGGACGGTCCTCGTGAGGCTGGTCCCTCCATGCGCCCTCACGAGGCTTGTCCTGCCAACGATCCTAGCAAGGCTGGTCGCGCCACTCCTGGCGAGGGCCGCGGTCGTCCCAACGTCCTCCACCTCATCCACCTCCTCCGCCGTATCTCGGTCGTTCCACTCGGTGCATCGACCAAAGAGTCCATCTCGAATGGCCCTGAGCTCTTGAAAACCGTTGGTGTTGTGGGTCCGCACGTTGTGGAAGGCGCATAAAGTACGCCTACCCTTTGACGACTCAAGAAGATCTTGGCCGCGCTTGGTGTCTGGTTCTGCTGCGAATACGGCCACCCCTTTGCGCTTCACGTCCTTGACCTTGGTCTTCTTCTCCTCTGGATCCGCAACGGGGAGCCCGAGGAGGGAGAGACGCCCCTCCTCAGCTCTTCCACACTTGGTTGCTATGTTGAACAGGCTCCAAAGTCGTGCACAACTCCTCATGGATGGCGAGCTCCTCCTTCATCTTGATGTTGCGGCACCGTCAGAAAACGCCGATATGATGGCCTCGTCCGTCACCTTGGGGATCTTGATATGCACGCTATTGAAGCGCTGGATGTACTTCTACAGGTTTCTCTTGGTTGTTGCTTGATGGGGCGCAGGTCACCCACGACCGTGGGGCGGTCACGAGTGCCTTGGAAGTTGGCGATGAAGTGGTCGCGCATCTCATCCTAGGAGGAGATCGAGCCTGGGTGCAGGTTCAGGAGCCATGACCGAGCGCCGGCCTTGAGAGCCATGGGAAACCAGTTCACCATGACCTTTTCGTCGCCATTAGCCGCCTCGATGCTCAGCTCGTAGAGCTGCAAGAACTCCACAGGGTCGGGGGTGCCGTCATAGCGAGGAGGCGGATCTAGCTTGAACTTGCCCGACCAAACGACGCTACGCATCTCGGGAGTGAAGGCGCGGCAGCCTACCGTGGGCATCGGGGCCCCTTGTGGAGGCATAGCTTGATCTTGGCGTCCCTGTGCCGCCACGGCAAGTGGCGCATGGCCCTGCCACAGCAAGCGATCCTAACGTGGCAGTGCTGGAAGCGTTGGAGTGTTTTCTTGCGGATGGGGTATTTGTTGGCAACTTCTTTCTTCGTGCGTGGGCACACGGCGCGTTGGATCACGCCATGGGACCGCACTTCTTGGAGCGAGGACGCCGTCTTGATGCTAAGGGGGCGAAGGCGCTCCGTGAGCCACATTGCCCGCAGCTGGGCGGGCAAGGCAGCGAGAGGGATGGTGCAAGAGAGCCCCCGTGGGGTTGACGAGCTCGGCGATGCGGTCCTACCAGTCATCGTAGAGGTCGTTGACCGGGCGGTAGCGCAGGAGCTCGTGCGCCATGAGCAGCGCGGCCTGCGCGTTTGTGGGGGCACGGATGCGTGAGATGATCAGCCGGCTAGAGTCAGCGACGGGGTGGCAGTGCGGTCATCACGGCGCATGGAGGGTTGCAGCGAAGAGGCTTGCTGCTCGCTTGGCGCCGGTCCGGTGGCGGCGTTGGCGGCAGGTGACGGAGAACAATGGGGAGGTCTGCCGACAGGGGCTATCTGAGCAACGCGGGTGGCGAGAGCGGCCCGGCGCTCAGCGCGGGCCCGGCGAGCGTCGGCCGTGAACTTGGTGGAGTGGCGGAGAATGGTTTGACGAAGAGGAAAGCTTAAGCGCACCCCTACCTTGCGCGCCAAATGTCGGATTTCGGGTTCCAGCAAAACCCTCGAGGTTCAAACACTGGGGAGCGCTCAAAGATCTCTCCCCATCTCTAGCTCGCACGCATCATGATCTCACGGCCTAGCTGGACGAACCCAAAGAACATGGGACACAAGATTTATATTGGTTCGGGCCACCGTTGTGGTGTAATACCCTACTCCAGTGTGGTGTGGTGGATTGCTTCTTGGGCTGAGGACGAAAAGTTACAAGGGAAGAATAGCCTCCTAAGGAGAGGTGTTCTTGTGCTTGGTCAACTTGTGTGGTTGGGGATGGTCTCTCTAGATGAGACGAGCCTCCAGATCATAATTCGATGCCCCCCTACGGTGGTGGCTAGTCCTATATATAGAGGCCTAGGTCCTATTTCCAAATATGAGCGGGAAGGGATACCACAACGGCCAATTTGAAGGGAGATAGCTAGTAAAAGCTATCCTGACAAAAGTAGTCTTCGCCTGCCAAAGGCTCTGGTGGTGACGCCGTCTTGGGCTCCACGGTGACCTCCGTCCTACCGTCCTGCTGGTCTTGGTCTTGTTGCACCGATATGGAAACCTTTGCCTGATGCCATGGGACTCCTCGCCCACGCTTGTCCCTTTAGCACCAAAGAGGAAACGAGGACACTGCGCGTGCTGGCGCCCGCCTAGCGCCCGCCTCGCTCCAGTCGTCATGGCTTGCGTCACGCAAACCTCGCGAGGTGTCCCTTGCCTTGATCTCTCCGCCCCTCGCGAGCCAGCCTAGTGAGGCCGCCCCTGAGGAGGTCTTGCGTCATCCGCCTTGCGAGGCTTGGCCCCTCACGAGGGTCTTGAGTGCTTGCTGGTGAAGATGGGCCGTCCAGGGCTGCTGGCGGAGCCACGCTGTGGGCCACAGGCAGGCAAGTCTGGGGACGCCCGTTCCCAGAACGCCGACACCGCTGAACCCACTCGTCGTCGCCGGCGAGGGGATAAGGCCCCGCACCTCCCCGCCTCCACTCACCTTGCTCCTCTGCCACCCCCACTCCCCTCTCCCTCTCTGCCTCTCCTCCTAGATCCCTTTCCCCCCACGCGCTGGCGCTGCTGCTTCTCCTCTCCGCCATGGTTGCCACTGCCGTCGCCTCCGCTTGCTCACCCACGTGGCCACCAGCACCTCCTCGATGAGCCACCATTTTCAAACGCGCCGTCGATGTCCACTACTGCGACCCTGACCACCCGCTCGAGCCGAAGCCCGCTACAGCACCGCCCCGACCAAGTCATCGTCCTCGGCTCTGACGAGCACCATCGCCCCACTTCGTCGCTTCTGTTGCTCCTAAGCGTTCACGGGGCCACCGTGTGCCCGCTAGGTGAGCCTCCGCGTTGCTCCCTTCCCTATCTTTCATGCTCTAGCATGCTCCGTCACTGTCCCCGCGGAGGTGAGCTCCGCCGCCCGCCATGGCCGTTGCCTGCGCGCTGTACGCGCTCCCGAGCCCAGCACAAGTCACTGGCATCCTCCAGGGCACGTGCAATACCGTGTTGGAGCCCCAACCGCACCCCTAGGCCGCTCCTGCCATGATTCGAACAAGGCCCGAACACTGCCGCCACCTCGGCTCAACGCCGGCGCTGTTTCCAGCCAGGTCCGGCCATGCCACCTCCGTCGTTCGGTGCGCTGTCGCGCGCTCGTTCGAGCAAGCCAAGTCACGGTCCTGGAGACCCCATGTAGATGAATCCAGGCGAGGGCCCGAGTCGCTCCACCGCGGGAAGGGCTACCAGAGCTCTCTCCAGTGCCGGTCCAACGTGGCGTAGCCACGAGGCCACCCTGGGCCACTGGCCAGTGGGTCCCAGGGGCCCGCTGACCAAGTTGACCGGGTCAACCATGACGACTTGGCCACGCTCTGCCACTGATGTGTAGGCCCCCACGTTTAATCGAAATAATTTGAATTAAAATTAAGCTACTAACTATTTAGACACTGACAGGTGGGCCCCTTCTATCTAATTAACTTAGTTAGTTTAAGTTAACCTCTGTTAGCCCTACTTTCTATGACAGGTGGGACCCACTGGTAAGTTTGACCAGTTAGCGGCTCTGTTGGCCAGCTCATGTCATGCTGACACTCTGCTGACATCATAAATCAATTTCTGTTATTTTAAATAGTTTCTGAAAATGCTAAAATATTTGTAAAATCGTCGATAATAAACCGTAGCTCGAATGAAAATGTTTTCTACATGAATGTCGCTCAAAAAATCCAATGAATCCGAGTACGCGGTCCGTTGATCTGTCACATGCCCCGAGCATGCTGAACGTGAAACTTTCCCCCTCTTTTCCTCTGTCCGGAATCCGACTAACGTCAGGAATTCATCCTCGGTATCCCCTCCGTCTGCAACGTGTAGTACTACGTTAGGTCGACCCTAGTTTTCCATATCGCCATGTCATGCTTAGTGTTGCATCTGTTTGCGTATATTTATTGTTTCTTCCCCCTCTTCACTCCGGTAGACCCCGAGGCTGATGATGCCCCGCTGATGGACTACGTGGGCAATGACACTTCTTCCTTTTCAGCAGAGCTTCCAAGCAAGCAAACTCCCCATTTCTGTCCCTCTCATGCTTGCATTAGAACTGCTACTGCTTTTTGTATGATCCTATTCTGATGCATAGCCTGTTTGTTACCTGCTTTCATACCTTACCTGCTTCTTCTAAACTGCTTAGTGTAGGTTGGTTAGAGATCCATCAATGACCCCCACCTTGTCCCAGTTGCCCCTGCTTTATGTTTGATGACTTGATCAACATGATCGACGTCCAGGCCCCGACACCGCACATCACCCCCCTTAGTTGTACGACTCTACAGAGTTACTATCGAGTGCCGAGGGTGATACCTCGCCAGCACTTCTGATGTTAACCCTGTAGTGTAACTATTTGGTTGTGGTTATCGAGGGTGATTCCTCCTTCACCACTCATGATAATGACTCTGTCGTGCAACCCCTCAAGTGTGGACCAATGAGGGTGATTCCTCCAAGTACACCTTGATCATTACATCGAGTGGGAATCCATCGAGGGTGATTCCTCAGGTTTCCCCCTTGCAGTTTTAGACACACGGTTACTTTGACTTACCACAGAGCCATGATGACATCCGGTCGGCCCCGAGGGGTACCCGCGAGTGATGTGAAGTCGGGTTGATCTGGAGGATACCTGCAAGTTTTCCACGTGGCGCGATCGAGCATTCTTAGCCCCTGCCGCAAGTCCGTGAGACGGGGTGACGGGACCATATATCGTGGATCATTGATCGTTACCGCACTAACAAGACACTATTGGTTTGGATATTTGATCCGAGTAGACCTGTCACCTTTTTCGTATTTACCACAACGCGAGAATAAGTATGGGCACTCTGCATCGTATGTATCAGCCGAAAGGTCACTGGCGTCAGCGACTGAGTGGCATGCGCCGGGTTGGACTGGTTAAGCCTGCACTTGTATAAGGAGGCTAGGCCTGCTCACCGGCCGCATTCGCAAGCGCGGGATTGCAAAGGGCGATTGGCCCATGACCCCTTCACATTTAGAATGTAGACCGACATGCTGGCCTCTCTGTTGAGCCTAGGTAGGACTACGGTCTGTTGATCGGCCGAGGCCGGTCATGTCCTGATGGTGTGTCCGGCCGGAATTGATCGAGCGTGTTGGTTAAGTTGGTGCACCCCTGCAGGGAACAATTCTATCTATTCGAATAGTTCGGTCTGTGGTAACAGACGCTCGGAGTTGTATCCTGATCGATACAACTAGAACTGGATGCTGAGGCATGTAATGGAAATGATGGCTCCGGGATTGTTTCCTCGCAGGGAGTCGAGGAAGTGATCTCTAGGCAATGTTACCACATGTTTGCTAAATATAAACTGCTATTCTATACTCTTATGAATGTTGTAGGATGCTTGGAGCTCCTTGAAGATGCTAATCTTCGATAGGCTAGGCTTTCCCCTTCTCTTCTAGCATTCTACAGTTTATTCCACAGATATAGCCCATTCCTTTGATACAGATGCATACTTAGTTCAGATCTAATGTAAGTCTTGCGAGTACTTTGGACGAGTACTCACGGTTGCTTTGCTACCTCTTTTCCCCCATACCCGATTGTTGCGACCAGATGATGGATCCCAGGAGCCAGACGACACCACTGATGACTAGTACTACCCCGAGGGTCCCTACTACAACGTGATGGCCGTTGAGGACCTAGAGTAGTTAGGAGGCTCCTAGGCAGGAGACCTTGCCTTTTCAATCGTTGTTGCTTTTGTGCTAGCCTTCTTAAGGCAGACTTGTTTAACTTATGACTGTACTCAGATAGTGTTGCTTCCGCTAACTCTTGTGTATTCGAGCTTATGTATTCGAGCCGGCTTGTAATATAAAGCTCGTATTATTTTAATTTGTGTCTAGAGTTGTGTTGTGATATCTTCCCATGAGTCCCTGACCTTGATCGTACACATTTGTGTGTATGATTAGTGCATGATTGAATCAGGGGCGTCACAATATTCACATAGAAGTTATATTTTCATTCATCCTTCAACTTGTGGTGCTTTCTCAATATCTTTGCTAGCCAAAAATCCGAGCTAAGTAGAGATACTACTTGTGCATCCAAAAACCTTAAACTCAAAATCTTGTTTTGAGAGTCCACCATACCTACCTATGGATTGAGTAAGATCCTTCAAGTAAGTTGTCATCGGTGCAAAAAGGAAATAAAATTGTTTATAAATATGTTGGATCATTTAGTGTAAGAGAAAATTGAGCGCTGTACAAACTTGTTGTCGTGGAAAACGACACCTACGACATCACGAGGAATCCCTTTTGCTGCGGTTGGCGGGCGCGGGGCTGTGGAAAGAGCGGGATTGAGAGATCAACATAGGGAGATTATCCAGGTCCAGGCCACAAGTGATGTGTAATCTCCTACTCCTCCTGGTTTATTTTTATCTGGTGTTCTTGGACTAGCTACAAAGCGTGCAGGGTCCAAAAAATCTGAATCCTCTCTCAGTACGCCACGGGTCTCCTTTTATAGTCCAAGGGGCTGCCAAAGTGGTGCGCAGGAGGTGGAAAGCTATAGAGTAGTCGAGTCTATCTCCTGGCATCGTAGGACAAACACATTTAATGCACTACCGACGTGCCCTTCTTGCTTTATCATGGACAACAAGGAAGCTTGTCCCAGCTATCGCCGCCTGATAGAGGCTAAGGTGTCCCGATGTTTCGATGAGATGGTGGCTATCGTTTTCTATGGGAGTCGACCTTGACGATCCGACTATGAACGTGTGAGACGTCGCGCCTTAGCAATCATTAAACCAACTTCCGAGGGTTATTGACCACGCCGGAGCATGATCAACCTGACCACAAGGGTCTGTTTCCTGCGAGCAAACGAAGAACAAGCAAGAAACTGAGATTGCAATCGGGATATTGCGAATATAAGATGAAAGCTTTATTGATCAAGGTGGGGTTCTGTGACGTCTTGGTCTGGTCGTTGGACACAAACGAAGTACGCGAAGTTGCAGCTATGGCGAACTTTTAATCTAAACAAAACCCAAAGTCTAAACGACGCCCTAAGGGCTGTATATATGGAGGAAGAGGGGGAAATTTCGTGGCCCTTGAGGGTGGGGTCCGAAACCAACCCTAACTCTTGTTTCCCCACACATACGGACTCTAAAAATATCCTATACTTAAGTATTTCGAAATTACATGGGCCTGGCCCATTAATAAGGTGACGCAGCACCTAGAATAGCCTGTGGACGAATATTATGAAGTGGCATCTTGTATATTTCGTCCAAGGCTTCATGCACTCCTTATGGCGGCTTCAAAGTCCTGAAATCATCACTTGTAACTCCGTTGTTGATCCCCTTGCGCATGCCATCAACTCCATGCGTGTTCTTGCTCCAATGTTCATCCTTCTCCAAGCTAGGCCCTTCATTTGTAAGCAAAACAAATGTATCCAATTTAGGCAGCATCATAATCTCATGAACATTAGAATCATTACCAAGAAACGAAAGTACCTGGTAATTTAATTGGCGTGCGCGAGCTCTAGTAATTGGTCCAGTATATGTAACAGTAGGGGATGTGGGTGTAACAATGGTATTGATGTCCTCATCATCCTCCCCTTCTTGAAATGAAGTCTTCCTCGACCGAAGCGCATCTTCCTCACCCAAATAAGGCTTCAAATCTGCAATGTTAAAAGTGGGACTAACCCCAAAATCTACAGGTAGCTCAAGTTTATATGCATTATCATTTATTTTATCTAACACCTTAAAAGAACCATCAGCACGTGGCATTAGCTTTGATTTGCGCAGATTAGGAAATCTATCTTTACGCAAATGTAACCAAACAAGATCTCCAGGCGCAAACACAACATGTTTTCTACCCTTATCTCCAGCAAGTTTATATTTAGCATTCATACGCTCAATGTTTTCCTTAGTTAACTCATGCATTTTTAAAATCAATTCAGAACATTCTTTAGCATCAAAATTAACCTTCTCTGAAGATGGAAGAGGCAACAAATCAATAGGTGCACGAGGTAGGAAACCATACACAATTTCAAAAGGGCACATCTTAGTAGTAGAATGCAATGAGCGATTATAAGCAAATTCAATATGAGGCAAGCATTCTTCCCACATTTTCTTGTTATTGTTCAAAACAGCCCTAAGCATAGTAGACAATGTTCTATTGACTACTTCAGTTTGTCCATCAGTTTGGGGGTGACAAGTAGTACTAAAAAGCAGCTTAGTCCCCAACTTAGCCCATAAACATCTCCAAAAGTGGCTAAGAAATTTAGTATCACGATCTGAAACAATAGTATTTGGCACACCATGTAAGCGAATAATTTCACGAAAGAACAAATCAGCAACATTAACAGCATCTCGCTTTTATGACATGGTATAAAGTGTGCCATTTTCGAGAACCTATCCACGACAACAAATATGCTATCCCTCCCCTTCTTTGTTCGAGGTAAACCTAAAACAAAGTCCATAGATATATCCTCCCAAGGAACACTAGGTACTGGCAAAGGCATATATAAACCATCAGGATTGAGTCGTGACTTAGCTCTTTGACATGTAGTGCAGCGAGCAACAAAACGCTCAACATCCCGTCTCATATTTGGCCAAAAGAAATGTGTAGCAAGTATATCCTCCGTCTTCTTGACGCCAAAGTGTCCCATTAATCCTCCTCCATGCACCTCCTGCAACAACAAAAGACGAACGGAGCTAGTTGGAATGCATAGCTTGTTAGCACGAAACACAAATCCATCGTTAAGAACGAACTTGTTCCAAGTTCTCCCTTCCTTACAATTCTGCAATACATCTTTAAATTCAGCATCATGAACATATTGATATTTGATGGTCTCCAAACCAAATATTTTAAAGTCAAGTTGTGAAAGCATAG
The DNA here is from genome assembly GCF_056163025.1 of Triticum urartu. Lineage (NCBI taxonomy): Eukaryota > Viridiplantae > Streptophyta > Magnoliopsida > Poales > Poaceae > Triticum > Triticum urartu. Next base: position 353,411,112 of record NC_141876.1, on the reverse strand, counting down.
TATAACGACGAGACAAGGCATCAGCAATAACATTTTCTTTACCCTTCTTGTGTTTAATGACATAAGGGAAAGTCTCAATGAATTCAACCCATTTAGCATGTCTACGGTTCAGTTTTGCTTGACTTTTAATGTGTTTCAAAGATTCATGATCAGAATGTATAACAAATTCCTTGGGCCATAAATAATGTTGCCATGTTTCTAAGGTCCGAACAAGAGCATATAATTCTTTATCATAAGTAGAATAGTTCAGACTAGGCCCACTCAATTTTCCAGAAAAGTATGCAACAAGTTTTCCATCTTGTAATAACACACCTCCTAATCCAATTCCACTAGCATCACATTCAAGCTCAAAAGTCTTATTGAAATTAGGAAGTTGGAGTAAAGGAGCATGTGTCAACTTATCTTTCAATACCGTGAAGGCTTCTTCCTGTGCGGTACCCCAAACAAAAGGCACATCCTTCTTTGTAAGCTCGTTGAGAGGTGCAGCAATGGTGCTGAAATCTCTCACAAAACGCCTATACAAACCAGCGAGGCCAAGGAAACTCCTCACTTGTGTGACCGTTTTGGGCTGCGGCCAACTCTCAATAGCTTCAATCTTGGCTTTATCAACTTCAATTCCCTGTGGAGTAACAACATAGCCAAGAAAAGATACTCGGTCGGTGCAAAAGGTGCACTTTCCAAGGTTTCCAAACAAACGTGCATCACGTAGAGCAATAAAAACAGCACGTAAATGTTCCAAATGTTCCTCCAAAGATTTGCTATAAATCAATATGTCATCAAAGTAAACTACCACAAATCGTCCAATGAAAGCACGTAAAACTTCGTTCATTAACCTCATGAAAGTACTAGGTGCATTAGTTAACCCAAAAGGCATGACTAACCACTCATATAATCGAAACTTAGTTTTAAATGCTGTTTTCCATTCATCACCCAATTTCATACGAATTTGATGGTATCCACTACGCAAATCAACTTTGGAGAATATTGTAGAGCCACTCAATTCATCAAGCATATCATCTAGCCTAGGAATAGGATGACGATAACGAATAGTAATATTATTAATGCCTCTACAATCAACGCACATACGCGACGTACCATCCTTTTTCGGCACTAAAATGATAGGAACAGCACAAGGACTAAGGGATTCACGTATATAACCTTTGTCGAGCAGTTCTTGTACTTGACGCATAATCTCCTTCGTCTCCTCTGGATTGGTACGGTATGGTGCACGGTTGGGTAGCGAAGCACCGCGAATTAAGTCAATTTGATGCTCAATCCCTCGAATAGGTGGTAATCCCGGTGGCACGTCTTGTGGAAAGACGTCAGCGAACTCCTGCAAAATGTTAGTGACAGCAGGGGGCAAAGAGGAAGGCACGTCCTCGAATGAAAATAATGCCTCTTTGCACACAAAAGCATAGCAAACAGATTTGCTGAAATCTAACTCATCAATATCAGATTTGGTGGCAAGTAAACATGCACTTTTCAATTTAATTTCAGAAACAACAGTAGATGGTTTATTATTAGGCTTCATTTGGTGCTCAAATTCTTTTGCCACAATCTGATTTTATCCCTTATTTGTCTCCTGTTTTGCTTTATTAGCTCTATTAATATCATCTTTCAAAATGGAATCAGGAGTCATAGGAAGCAAAGTAATATTTTTATCGTTATGAACAAGAGTATACTGATTGTTTCTACCATGGTGTAGAATTTTTATCAAATTGCCATGGTCTACCAAGTAATAAGGAACATGCTTGCATAGGTACCACATCACAATCAACATAATCAACATATGTAGAGATACCAAAATGGACACGAACAGTACGTGTTACCTTAACCTTGCCGCTGTTGTTGAACCATTGGATGTAGTAAGGATGTGGATGTGGTCTTGTGGTGAGAGATAGCTTCTCCACCATCTCCATGCTAGCCAAGTCATTGCAGCTCCCTCCATCTATCATCACGCGAACAGAACGTTCCTTCACAACTCCCTTTGTATGGAACAAATTATGCCTCTGATTTTGCTCAGCTTGTGTAACCTGCACACTCAAAACACGTTGAGCAACTAAACATTCATACCTGTCAGCATCTTCAGGAGCCATGTATTGCGTCTCATGATCAGAATCGTCTCCACCGTGTTCGTCACGTGTAATAAGAGCCAAAGTCTCCTCATCATAGTCACTAGCGGACTCATACCCACCATCCTCAGTAACAATCATCACACGCTTAGATGGGCATTCTCTCGCATAATGACCTCCACCCTTGCAACGTCGACAAATAATATCATGTGTTTGCCCTGTTGATGCCATGGATGAAGAAGAGCTCTTTGCAGGCCCAGAAGGTGTGCTCTTGGCAGATAGTGGTGATTGTGCCTGCTTTATTGTATCACGGTTGGAGGTGGTAGCCGACGGAGGCGCCGGTGTAGCAGAACGTGTGGAAGTAGATGATGCACGTGGTGTCCATGATGAAGGTCGACCTGCAGAAAAGTTAGTCCACGCCAATGCCTGTCGATCCTGCACTTCACGTTCAGCTTTACAAGCAAGATGGAATAAACGAGTGATATTAGTATACTCCTTATACTCTAGAATCGTCTGAATCTCTCTATTTAATCCACCCATAAAACGTGCAAGCATAGCTTCATTCTCCTCAACAATACCACATCTAATCATGCCAGTTTGTAATTCCTGATAATATTCTTCTATAGAATTTTTTCCCTGTCTTAAGCGCTGCAATTTTTGAAGTAATTCACGTTGATAATATGGTGGAACCCAACGAGTACACATAGCAGTTTTCAAAGCAGCCAAAGTAGCCGGAATAGGATATAATCTACAATGCTCAGACCACCAAACACATGCAAAACTAGTGAAAGCACAAATAGCAGCAGGAACACGTCTCTCCTCGGGATATTGTAAACATGTAAATCGTTGTTCAGTTTCTAACTCCCAAGTAAGATATATATCAGGAACATATCTACCCTCAAATGGTGGAATATTCAATTTTAGTTTAGGGAGATGGTCATGATCTCGTACCTGAGGGTGAGCCCTACCATTGCCATTATTTGCATGTGGACGACCTGGTGGTTGCTGTGCTGTTGGTGGCACGTAGTTCTGATTTTGATCAACCTCATCCTCATAATCTCCCACATAAGCATCCTCCTCCACATCAGCAGTAGGAGCCACAGAAGTATCAACAGCAGCACCAGCAGTTTGGCCCGACTGAAGAGGGACACGGCTCGCTCGGCGGAGGGCTGTTTCCCGACGTGGAGGTAGTCGGTGTTGTTGCTGTTGTTGCAGAGGTGCGGCCGGAGCAGCCGGTGGTGGTGGTGGAAAACGCGAAAGCAATTCAGCAAACTTGTTATCGAGCTTTGTTTCAAACGTCTTCTCCATGCCATCTATCTTCTCCATGGCCTCTTCAAATATGTTTATCACATCTTGCACCTGTCCATTCATCATTTGCTGAAACGTATCATGAAGCTCCTTGTTCGTCAAGTTCTCCCAGTCAGTCTCGTCGGCTTGTGATCCTGGCATGGTTAGCAGCAATAGAAACACACAAGAATATGATCCTACAGACTACTAACAAGTGGTGGTGGTGGCGGGTGTCACAAATCCGTCAAGCAAATCTCAAATTCTTACCAGTTCTTACCCAGCAGCAGGCGGTGATCGGCAACCGTTGTAGTCAAAAACTCTCAAAAGCTTGGATAGAGCGATTGCCAGGGAGAGTCAAACGCACGACGTAGATGTATGTGGAGCTGGGAAGGCTTATAGTATGGTAGCAAAAAGGGTCAGCAATAATCAATTCAGAGATGCAAAGTTGAATAAACGCTCAACGACAGTACTGTGCTGGTCCTAGGCTAGACCGTGCTAGAGACGCGAGCCTAGAACACTAACAAAATCACGGCGCTGCACGTAAATAAGGGAAAAGCACACTCTGGAACTTTTTTTTCGCTCTTTTTTTTGCGCTCCTTTTTTTTGCACTCCTCTTTTTTTTTGCGAAAAATCACTATAATGGCAAGTGTCTCAAAACTCTTCCCTCGTCAAACTGATAGGATGGGCACGAAAAAAAATTCACTTTTTTTCGGAAATCAGGGCAGCGACGATGAAAAAGTGCGACAAAAAATCACTATGATGGCACGTGGCTCAAAAGACTCAGAAAAGCCTAAAAATAGGATAGGGAAAAAAATTTGCCAGTGAAAATTTTGGCCTAAAAACTGCCCGGGGGTCTCCAGACTCTTTTTTTTCCGAGACCTACGCAGGCAAGGAAACACGACTCGGAATTTAGATTGATCTCAAGAACAAACCTAATATGAGAAGAACTCGGATTGGTAGTGGATATATGGTTGTGGTATATGGCAGCGGTGGTGTTATATGGTAGCGGTGGTGGTATATGGATACAGATTAGTGGCGGTATATGGATACGGATTGGTGGTGGTATATGGATATGGATTCAGAGCGGTGGCGGATAAGCAAAAGTGGTAGATGGGCGATGATGATGGTGCGGCGGCGGCGTGACAACTTATGACCAGAACTCGAAACTCTAAAAGACTAGACTCTAAGACCAGCAACTTGACACGACGATGCAACCGCAAATTCAACAAAGCAAAAACCCTAAAAAGATTATGCAAAGGCTCAGATTGGTTCGGATATGATGAACTAACCCTAATTTTTTTTTCTGGCTTTTTCGTGGACTGTAGGTATTATGAACAGACTCGATCTAATCTACGAAGAACTGTAAAATCTCACCGAGCAACCTGGAAATCTGATACCACTTGATAGAGGATAAGGTGTCCCTATGTTTCGATGAGATGGTGGCTATCGTTTTCTGTGGGAGTCGACCTTGACGATCCGACTACGAACGTGCGAGACGTCGCGCCTTAGCAATCGTTAAACCAACTTCCGAGGGTTATTGACCACGCCGGAGCACGATCAACCTGACCACGAGGGTCTGTTTCCTGCGAGCAAATGAAGAACAAGCAAGAAACTGAGATTGCAATCGGGATATTGCGAATATAAGATGAAAGCTTTATTGATCAAGGTGGGGTTCTGTGACGTCTTGGTCTGGTCGTTGGACACAAACGAAGTACGCGAAGTTGCAGCTATGGCGAACTTTTAATCTAAACAAAACCCAAAGTCTAAACGACGCCCTAAGGGCTGTATATATGGAGGAAGAGGGGGAAATTTCGTGGCCCTTGAGGGTGGGGTCCGAAACCAACCCTAACTCTTGTTTCCCCACACATACGGACTCTAAAAATATCCTATACTTAAGTATTTCGAAATTACATGGGCCTGGCCCATTAATAAGGTGACGCAGCACATAGAATAGCCTGTGGACGAATATTATGAAGTGGCATCTTGTATATTTCGTCCAAGGCTTCATGCACTCCTTATGGCGGCTTCAAAGTCCTGAAATCATCACTTGTAACTCCGTTCTTGATCCCCTTGCGCATGCCATCAACTCCATGCGTGTTCTTGCTCCAATGTTCATCCTTCTCCAAGCTAGGCCCTTCATTTGTAAGCAAAACAAATGTATCCAATTTAGGCAGCATCATAATCTCATGAACATTAGAATCATTACCAAGAAACGAAAGTACCTGGTAATTTAATTGGCGTGCGCGAGCTCTAGTAATTGGTCCAGTATATGTAACAGTAGGGGCTGTGGGTGTAACAATGGTATTGATGTCCTCATCACCGCCTGGCCTGGCTTCGATGTGTGTCTGAACTGACGAGGCGTGTAGCGCCATGCTGGCTAGCTGGCTGCTGAGTTGGTGCGGTGGCAGAGTCTTCACAAAGATCTGCATGCCACCACGCAGGTGCTTGCTGAATTGGCCTAGAGGCCGCACGTCGCCACGCAGGTGCTCGCCTAGCTGGTGGGCTGGCAGCCGCATGGGAACGGCATTGGAGTCTTGGCAGTCATGGGCCTGGCTGCGGCTCCATGGATGTCTTCGGCAAGGGTCTTGCCGGGGCCCTGGCAAGGGTCTTGCCGTGGCGTCGTGGGTGTTCCCGGCAAGGGTCTTGCCGGGGGGTCTCGTGGGTATCCTCGGCAAGGATCTTGACGAGGATCGTCGTCTTCTAGTTATCATCTAGTCTTGCATGTTCTTGGTCTTCACAAAGATCTGTAGGCCACCATGGAGGTGCCTCCCGAGCCTCGGTTCCAAAGTGGTTGCTGGTGTTGGAACTCTTGGGCTCAAGGGTGGAAGCTCTGCTGGTGTTGGGCAAGTTGCCGCGGCAAGGTTCTTGCTGGGGCTGTGGAGGCCTCCCCGGCAAGGGCCTTGTCGGGGGAGTTCACCGCGCCCTTCTGCTCTTCGTGTTTCTAGCTTGGCGTTGCTCTGGTTGTCTTGTGGCTTTACTTCCTTCCTCTTCCCCACTAGGTGTGGCCGCAGGCGCAGCTCCAACTATCGTTTGGAACCCTGCACACATCGTTTGGGGCCGTGAGCAACACCCCGGCCGGATCTCCTTGTGGATGGAACCCGAATAGGCGATAAACCTGGACTAGAGACTTGTTGGTTAGTCAGGTCATGGCCGACTCCCTCACCCAGCTTCCGCTTGAAGGTTGCCGAGGTACATGACGTGTACAGGGCGATAAGTGGCGAGAGCGTGCGTGAAGAAGTACACCCCTGCAGGGTTATCATTATCTATTCGAATAGCCGGATTCCTCGGATATGGAATCTTGGACCCCTTGCATAGTTCATAGACAAGTGAAAGTGGATACTCTAAAATGCGCAAGATAGGCGTGAGTGCTATGGATGGTGTTCTCGTATGGAGACGGGAGCGGATCCATAGTGGAGTATTGATATGGTGAATTTGTGGACTCGTGTGCGCCACCTCAAAAGAGTTACTTGCAGTCGTAGTTCAAGATAGCCGCCGAGTCAAAGCTGGCTTGCTGCAGTTAAACTCCACCATCCCTTCGTTGATAATGATGCATATGTAGTTAGTTCTGATGTAAGTCTTGCTGAGTACATTTGTACTCACGTTTGCTTAATTTATGTTTTGCAGAGAGACTTTAGTCTCGCTAGTAGTTTCATGTGGACTTCGAAGTTTAGCTTGTCACCTCAGCTACAATCTTGTACCTGTCGGATTTCGGGTTCCGGCAGACCCTTGAGGTTCGAACACTGGGGTGCGCGCGGAGATTTCGCCTCCTACCTACCTGCACCCCTCCGCCATGCTAAGATCTAAACTAAGGAAAGAACAACACAAGAGACACAGGGTTTATACTGGTTCGGGCCACCGTTGTGGTGTAATACCCTACTCCAGTGTGTGGTGTGTGGATTGCCTCTTGGGATGATGATGATGAAAAACACAAGGAAGAACAGCCTCGCGAGGGTCTGTTCTTGGCTGAGGCGATGAACTGCTGGGAGGAGTTCAGCCACCTTTCTCTCTCTCTCTCTCTCTTTCTCTGCTCTGACCGACCTCCTTTGCTGTGTGGGTGGCTGGTCCTATTTATAGAGGCCCTGGTCCTCTTCCCAAATATTGAGCGGGAAGGGAGCCAACAATGGCAGGCTAATTTGAAGGGGGACAGCAAGTATCATCTATCCTGACAAAAGTAGACTTCGCCTGCGCAAAGCTCTGGTGATGACGCCGTCTTGGGCTCCACGGTGACCTCCGTCTCGTAGTCCTCCTGGTCTTGGTCTCGTTGCACCGAAATGGCAACCTTTGCATAATGCCTCGGTACTCCGCGGCTGCGCTTGCCCCCTTTGCACCAAAGAGGAAAAGATGACGCTGCGCGGGCTGGCACCCGCCTGGCACCCTAAGTTGTCATGGCTTGCGTCATGGGCACCTCGTGAGGTACCCCGCCTTATCTCTCCGCCTCTTCGTGAGCCAGCATGACGAGGCCGTGCTGAGGAGGCTTTGCATCGTCTGCCCCGCGAGGCTTGGCCCCTCACGAGGGTCTTGGGTTTGTGTTGGTGAAGATGGGCCGTGCTGGGCCCCCTTTTGAGCCACGCCATAGGCCGCAGGCAGGCAAGTCTGGGGACCCCCGTTCCCAGAACGCCGACATTAGCCCCCGGGCCCAAGGCGCGCCCGGACTTGGCCGTGCAGGGAGGCGGAAGGGCAAGAGCGAAGCGCCGCGGGCCCTAACAGCCTGCGGCCTTGGGCGCCACGTGGCGGTTGACTGGACGTGGGCGCCTCAGCAACCGCGCGAGTTAATAAAGGAGTGGCATCCACCTAGGCCCTGCTTCTTGCTTTCTCCGGCTGCTGCTTAGATCCCCTTTCTTGCGCCTCTCCTTCCTTCCTCGGAGATTTCCAGATCTGCTCTGACCGCGCTAGGGAGCCATGGCGCCTCGTCAGCCCCCGGCCGCAGCTTGGTACTCGTCCGCCCTGGACACGCCGAACGTGTCGGAGGCGGGCCTTGCCCGGTTGCGCCGGATGGCAACGGCGTGGGGCATCGACGGGGAGAAGGTGTTCAAGGCCGGCTCCGCCACCCCTGAGGGTCAAAGGAGCACCTTCTATCCGCTCTTCGTAAGTGCCATTGTTGCTGGCCTGGTGCCTCCCTTCTCCGAGTTCTTCTCTGTCCTCCGCCATTACAAGCTACAGGCTCTGCATCTCCATCCCAACTCCATCCTTCTCCTGGCAATCTTTGCTTATTATTGCAAAGCACATGTTGGGGTGCAGCCCTCAGTGGCCTTGCTGTGCCACTACTTCTACCTCCGGACCTCTCGTGGGACCGCTTCCGCGTGCGCGAGCTTCGTCATGTCCGGCGGCGCCATTGCCATCTCGAACTCTGGGAAGAGGATTGAGGACTTCAGGAGCAAGTGGATCTTGGTGGATGCTGGGCGCATCCACCCTCGGCTGATCCTGCCCACGGAGCAGCCCACGAGCTCCAGCGACTGGGGTCGAGCGGACCTCATGGATCCCCACGCGAAGATGGTGTTGGAGAAGATGGACGCGGATCTGAGGCCGGCCGACATGGCGGTGGCAAAGCTGACTGGCGCGTCGCTGCTGAGGGAGTTCCTGGAGCACCGGCTGGCCCCACTTCAGCAGTACTCGCTTCCAATGTGGAGGCCCCGTCTGAACCCCGCGGCCTTGGCCGCCGGAGACCTAGCTGCGGTTCTCCAATCTCTGGTCAGGGGTAATGTGGCGAGGATGGAGGGCGCTCCTACGCCCTTGTTCCTCCGCAACGACTGGGAGCAGGTGGTGAAGTCCATGCCCGTCTTCAACGGGGATGGGCCAGTGCCCCTGGAAGCTCCCGAGGAACCGGTGGACGTGCCATCCGGCGACTCTAGCGAAGAGGAAGAGGGAGGGGAGCGCGGAAAGGGGCCTGACTCTGAGGCGACAAGGATGACGACGAAGACGACGACGAGCAGGACGGCGGGAGCTCACCCCCGATCCCGAAGAAGGACAGGACCGGGCTGATCTCCCGCGGGTCTCCCCGGCCCCGCGGCGAACGGCAGACGCACCTTCTGCCTCCAAGCTTCCCGAGGTCGACCCTTCCAGCCGACTTTTAGGCTTCAAATTTGGCCGGAGGCCGCTTGAGCTCACTGGCGACGACCCGTAAGCATTCAATTCTTGTCTTTATATCTTGCTCTGCTTCTGAGGCTTGACGTCCGCATCTTTGGATAGGTTGGCACCCGCAGCAAAGAAGCCGAAGGGGGCTCCCGAGGTCCCATCCGTGGAGGCGCTTCTGCCCACGAAGGAAGGTGACCGTGACGCACAGGCTTCTCCTGCCCGGTCGTCCTCGCGAGGTTTGGCTGAGCCGGCTGGGGCGAGCTCAGCCCCCACAGCCCAAGTGGCTCCCGAGGTGCTCTTGCCTGCCGCCGCCACTACAGCCGTCGGGGCGCGGCAGACTCCGCCTCAGGATGCTGCGGCTGCGCTGCTGCCTTCTCCTCCTACTCCACCGGCCGTTGTCCCTCCGACTCCTTCTTCCGTTCTGGATCATGCTGTTGCTGAGCTGGACCAACTGCGGCAGGATCTTCTTGGCGCCGACCCCCGCTTGGTGGCCGGGTGTTTGGAGCTGGCATCTGGATGGGTTCGCTCCGACGCCTCGATTCTGGCGGCGCTGGTCCAGGCCTCGACGGCATGCGACGAGGAGAAGCAGGCCGTCCTGGAGGCGAAGGCTACCCGTGATGCAGCCTTGGGGGAGGTGGTTGACGTCCGCGGTCGCTGCAAGGCGCTGGAGGGCGAGCTGCAAGGCCTGAGATCGGCTCGCGGAAGAGGTCCGCCTTCGCCAAGAGCAGGAAGAAGGCGTGAAGGCTTGCGAGGCAGCCGTCGAGGGCCGGGAGGCCAAGCTCAGGAAGCGCCGCGACCGCCTAGGCGCGCTGGAGCAGGAGTTGGGGGCGAGGAAGGCCGAGCTGGACGACAAGGCCCTGGTTCTTGCCGAGAACCGCGCGTCCTTCACGGAGTTGGAGGCGAAGGCTTGCTCCTCGCTAAGGACGCTTTACGACAGCGGCCTGGATAGCCCGCTGGCTAGCGCCGAGGACGGCCCCGCCAAGCTGCTTCCCTTCCTGGTTCACGCTCTTGAAGATGTCGCCCTTGGCCTTGGCCCCGCGGCCGAGGCCGAGGCGCGTGTCCTGTCTTCTGCAGCACTGACGCGGGTCCTCACCCACATCTACCTTCGTGATCCCAGTGTCGACCTCGACAGTCTGCTGGAGCCAGTGAGCGGTGGGCGTGCCGCTGCCGCTCCCGAGGCCGTGAAGGGTCGCGCAGAGGTTCTGCTGGGGAAGTTCCGGGCCTTCAGCACCAAGCCGGAGCAAGGCGCTGCCGACCCCGCTGCTCCGTGAGGTGAACCCGCTCCGAGCTGCTCCCCCGCCGCCAAGTGACTCCGTCGTGGCTCCTGTCCTGCTTTTAATTTCTGCACACGTATCATGCCTCGGGGAGGCATTTAAACTTGCGTTTGGCATTGAAATAACAGTGTGGACTATAATATTTTCTTTTGAATTCCTTGAGATTAGCGCTTTTCCTTCCTACTTGCTTACGTTCTACGCCGGTAGAGCCCGGCCCCGCGCGTACCTCACCCAGCAATAGTCCCGACCGGAAACCAGGATGGGACCAAGGAGTGAGGGGCTACGTGACAAGTTAGGCTCCTGAGTCGCGATGCTCAGGAGTCCCCCTTGGCGCACGAACAGCAAGTAGGGAGGTGTGATGCGGGTGGATCCACCGTTCTACGTCTGCAGGGCCCGGCCATGCGCGTGCCTCACCCAGCGATGGTCCCGACCAGAAACCAGGACGGGGCCACGGAGTGAGGGGCTACGTGACCAGTTAGGCTCCTGAGTCGCGATGCTCAGGAGTCCCCCTTGACGCTCAAACGGCCTTCGTACCTTGGCTCCGCTCGGGGAGAGACGCGCGACGAACCAGGCCCGGGGGGACCTGGCCGGGCGGCGTGCGTCTGGGTGTGACCCAGGCGCAGCCCCCGTGCCCAGCCCCCTCGCGCGGCACTCCCGAGGGGAGGCATTACGATGAGGCTAGACACTGAGCTCTGGGCTCCCTGAGGTTGATGCGGCCCGGGGGCCACCCTCAGTTGTTTATCACTAGCGCGGAGCATAGTACTACCGTATGTGTACGGGCATAGCCGCTCCTCGGCAGTGTCGTCAGCCAGCACGGAGCATGGTGCTTCCACTGGTACGTGGGAGGGGGCCCCCTCCGGGAGGAGCCCCTGAGGCGTGTACAGCCCCGCCCTGACACGTGGCTGGCACGGTAGGGCCTGGCGAAGTGTATCTGGGCACCCGTGAGCCAGCACGGGACTCACGGGGCCCTACCTCTAGGCGGGTTGCACCTGGCACTGGGCCTTATCTTGTGATGTATCCCTGCAAATTTGGTTAGATGTCGGCACTCTACGTCCTCGGGTCCCGGCCCTCGAGCTGGTCTCAGCCGTCGCTGGTATGCCAGGTCGCGATGCCATGGACAAGGCCAGAGGGTGAGGGCTGGAGAGCCAGTAAGAGCCCTGAGTCGCGTTGCTCAAGTGCCCCCCTTTAACGTGCAAGTGGTCGGCATGGAGGAGAAGAGGTGCCATGGACCGGCGTCAAATAATCAAGCATGGTGAGTCTAACGCGTGATCGGAAATAAACGCAAATGGGATACATGCTACTGGGCCTGGCCCGAGCGGCTTGAGGATCATGCAGCCTGAGGGGCGCCCCCAACAAGGTAAGCTAACAACATGGAATAAAGGGATACACGCCGCAGGGACGGACCCACGCGGCCTGGGAATAATGCAGCCCTGGGGGCGCTCCCAGCTGGAAGTAAAACTAGAAAGATGTCACCTGATGATGTTGAGGACGAAGGGGTGTTGGTGTAACAGGCTCGGGGGGCTGCGGGATCCGATCCTCACGAGCCCCCAGGCCCAGGGGCCTCGGGAGACTCCGGAGGCACTGGCGGCTCCTCGCAGGCCATCTCCATCTCTGCCAGGGCTGTGGAACTCCTGGCCTCTCGTGCCTCCGTGATGCCCCTCATGAGGCGCTGGTACGTGTCAGCTGCGTTCGGCAAGCCGTATGGCACGCGAATGTAGCTGTGGGGTGGACCTCCGCAGCGCCCCACTCGTGAGGGCCAGAGGCGCTCCAGAGAGACGACTCGGTTGAGCCCTGGTATGCCGATGCATACATGCAGCCCACCACCCTCGCCTGGATGGGGGGCCACTGCTGGTAGGCAGCGGGCGCCTCTCATGACTCTTGACTCCTGTAGCTCCTGAATGGCCTTGCTGGTGAACTCCTGTGGGTCTAGATCTCCTTGCCTTGCTCCTTCTTGAGGGAAACGTGCTTCAAAACACGCCTCCATGTGGTGCCCAAGCGCCTCCCTCGTGACCCTAGCTAGGTCGGTGGCCCTCCAGGGGGAGCCCCCGAGCCCTGCCTGGGGAGGGCGCCGGGCATGCATTCCTAGGCGATGGAGGGAGGTTCCCCCTGGGCAGGCGCGGGCCCTGAGGGGCCTGCCTCCTGAGGGGCCGGGTCGGACGATGTCTTCTTCTTCTTGGGGGCGGTCTCGGGAAGCCTCCTGCTTTCGCGATCCGGGTCTTCCAGTGATGCGGCCTGAAAGGCTCGTTCCAGGGAACACACTGCGTCCTTCTCTTCACAGGGCACCGTGATGACTCCGCCACTTCCTGGCATCTTGAGGACGTTGTAGCCATGGTGAGTTACGGCCATGAACTTGGCCAGCGCTGGGTACCCAAGGATGGCGTTGTACGGCAGGCGAATGTGAGCGACGTCGAAGTCGATGAGCTCGGTGCGGTAGTTGTCGCATGCCCCGAAGGTGACAGGGAGGCGGACCTGCCCAATCGGCACCATGGAGCCGTCAGTGATACCGGAGAAGGGCTTGGTTGGCTGAAGCTAGCTGTAGGGCACTTGGAGGTTGTTGAACGTCTCCACGGACAGGACGTTGAGCCCTGCCCCGCCATCGATGAGGGTCTTGGTGACCACCACGTTGCTGATGATTGGGGAACAAAGCATCGGGAGGACTCCGGCTGTTGCCGCACACTTGAGCTGATCTGCTGAGCTGAACGTGATGGCGCACGCCGACCACCTGAGAGGGCGTGTGGCTTCGAGTCTGGGGAGTACTGCGTTCACTTCGCGGGCGAACTACTTGTAGATGCGCTGAGAGGCTAGGGCTTGTGCTCCGCCCAAGATGCAGGCGATCGCGCGCGGCTCCTGGAAGCCCCCAGCCTCCTCGTCCTGATGGCGGTCCTCGTTTCTCCTTGGCTGCGGCGGCTGCGGTGGGAGGCCTGCGTTGCCTAGCGGGCGATCCTCGCGAGGCCGATCCCTCCAGTCTCCCTCGCGAGGCTGATCCCTCCATCCTCTCTCGCGAGGCGGGTCTTGCCAGCGATCCTCGCGAGGTTGGTCGCTCCACCCTTGGCGCGGCCCACGGTCTTCCCAGCGTCCTGCATTTCTTCCCCCTCCTCGACCGTAGCCCCGGTCACCGCGGTCGGGGCGACTGCCGATCCTTCCTTCACGCACGGCTCGGAGTTCTTGGCATTCGCTGGTGTTGTGGGTGTGGAGGTCGTGGTACACGCAGTACCGGCTGCCCTTGGGAGGTTCGGGCTGATCTCTGCCCCGCTTGGTGTCTGGTTCCGCCGCGAGCACTGCAGCCCCCTTGCGCTTCACATCCTTGGCCTTGATCTTCTTCTCTTTTGGGTCTGCGGCAGGCAGCTCGAGGAGGGAGAGACGCCCCTCCTCAGCCCTGGCGCACTTGTTTGCCAAGTTGAACAGCTCCAAGGAAGTGCACAGGTCTTCATGCATCACCAGCTCCTCCTTCATCTTGACGTCGCGCACTCCGTCGGAGAAAGCTGAGATGATGGCCTCCTCAGTCACCTTGGGGATCTTGAGGCGTGCGTTGTTGAAGCGCTGGATGTACTTCTGCAGGGTCTCCCCGGGTTGTTGCTTGATGCGGCGCATGTCGCTCACGGCGGGTGGCCGGTCGCGAGTACCTTGGAAGTTGGCGATGAAGCGGGTGCGCATCTCTTCCCAGGAGGAGATTGTGCCTGGAGTCAGGTTCAGGAGCCAGGTGCGGGCCCCGTCCTTGAGCGCCATGGGAAACCAGTTCACCATGACCTTCTCGTCTCCGCTGGCAGCTTCGATGCCCATCTCGTAGAGCTGGAGGAACTCCGCAGGGTCGGCCGTGCCATCGTAGCGAGGAGGCAGGTTTGGTTTGAACTTGCCGGGCCATGCAATGCTGCGTTGTTTGGTGGTGTAGGTGCGGCAGCCTGCTGTGGCCACGGGAGGCCTTAGGTGACGGAGAGCCTGGTCTTGCATGTCCCCACGCGCTGGAGCAGGGGGATGGTCGTGACGTGCTGGAGCAGGGAGCGCCCGGGCAGCTTCTGGCGGGCGAGGGATTTCTTGGCAGCTCCGTTCTTGCTGCGCTGGCACCTGATGGAGCGGGTTCCGCCCAGGGGCCATGTGCCTTGGAGCCATGGTGTCTTCTTGAGGAGGAGGCAGCCGGGGCGCCGCCGGAGCCTCTTCGCCCACGCGGGGCGGGGTGCGGTGCAGCGGAACGGACGGTGCGGAAGAGCCCCCTGCAGCGCGGACGAGCTCGGCGACGCGGTCGAGCCATTCTTCGTAGACGCCGTCGACGGGATGGTAGCGCAGGAGCTCATTTGCCGCGATGAGTGCAGCCTGAGCCTCCATGGGCACGCGGAGCGCGCGGGACGAAGATCCAGCTGGGGCGAGCGAGGGAGTTGCGATGCGGCCATCTTGCCGCATGAACAGATGCTGGGACGATGCTTGCCGCTCATCCCCCGCCGGGCCGGAGGCAGCGTTGACGGCAGGTGACGGGGAATGGCATGGATGCCCGCCGACAGGGGCCGTCTGGGCGACGCGGGAAGCCAGTGTGGCCCGGCGCTCGGCGCGGGCCCGACGAGCGTCAGACATGGGCGTGACGGTCGGAGGAGAACGGGGCGGTGGAAGACGAATTCCGGCGCACCCCTACCTGGCGCGCCAAATGTCGGATTTCGGGTTCCGGCAGACCCTTGAGGTTCGAACACTAGGGTGCGCGCGGAGATTTCGCCTCCTACCTACCTGCACCCCTCCGCCATGCTAAGATATAAACTAAGGAAAGAACAACACAAGAGACACAGGGTTTATACTGGTTCGGGCCACCGTTGTGGTGTAATACCCTACTCCAGTGTGTGGTGTGTGGATTGCCTCTTGGGCTGATGATGATGAACACAAGGAAGAACAGCCTTGCGAGGGTCTGTTCTTGGCTGAGGCGATGAACTGCTGGGAGGAGTTCGGCCACCTTTCTCTCTCTCTCTCTCTCTCTTTCTCTGCTCTGACCGACCTCCTTTGCTGTGTGGGTGGCTGGTCCTATTTATAGAGGCCCTGGTCCTCTTCCCAAATATTGAGCGGGAAGGGAGCCCACAATGGCAGGCTAATTTGAAGGGGGACAACAAGTATCAGCTATCCTGACAAAAGTAGTCTTCGCCTGCGCAAAGCTCTGGTGATGATGCCGTCTTGGGCTCCACGGTGACCTCCGTCTCATAGTCCTCCTGGTCTTGGTCTCGTCGCACCGAAATGGCAACCTTTGCCTGATGCCTCGGTACTCCGTGGCTGCGCTTGCCCCCTTTGCACCAAAGAGGAAAAGAGGACGCTGCGCGGGCTGGCACCCGCCTGGCAACCTAAGTTGTCATCGCTTGCGTCATGGGAACCTCGTGAGGTACCCCGCCTTGATCTCTCCGCCTCCTCGTGAGCCACCCTGATGAGGCCGTGCCTGAGGAGGCTTCGCGTTGTCCGCCCCGTGAGGCTTGGCCCCTCGCGAGGGTCTTGGGTTTGTGTTGGTGAAGATGGGCCGTGCTGGGCCCCCTTTTGAGCCACGCCGCAGGCCGCAGGCAGGCAAGTCTGGGGACCCCCGTTCCTAGAACGCCGACAGTACCTTGGGAGGGTCTTGTAGATAGTCAGGCTTCTGAGCCTTCTTCATTTGTAGTTGTCTATACCCAGACAAGTTAAGCTTCCGCATGTGCTTGTTGCTTGTATGCTCTGTATGTTGGGTCATCAGACCAATGTTTGTAATATCTCGCTCCTCGGAGCCTAATGAATAAATACTTGAGTTGTAGAGTTATGTTGTGATGCCATGTTGTATTTACACATATCGAGCATATTGTGTGTATGATTGAAATGCTTGGTATGTGTGGAATCCGACAACCTAGTTGTTTATCCTTGGTAGCCTCTCTTATGGGGAAATGTAGTCTTGTGCTTCCATGAGCCATAGTAGTCCGCTACAGCCCGGTTCACCAGAGTCCTGCTAGCCCAGCACTACTGCTCCGGAACACTTGACTGGCCGACATGTGATTCACTTTGTTCCTGTGTCTGTTCCTTCGGGGAAATGTCACGCGGTGACATCCGGAGTCCTGCCTAGCCTGCTACAGCCCGGTTCACCGGAGTCCTGTTAGCCCAGTGCTACAGCCCGGATTCACACGCTGCTGACCGACATGTTTGATGTTGATTCATGTATGCCTGTCACCGCAAGTTAGTGCCACTTTGGGTTCATGACTAGTCATGTCGGCCCGGGTTCTCTATCATATGGATGCTAGCGACACTATCATATACGTGAGCCAAAAGGCGCAAACGGTCCTGGGCCATGGTAAGGCGACACCCGTGGGAATACCGTGCATGAGGCCGCAAAGTGATATGTGGTGTTACCGGCTAGATCGATGTGACTTGGAATCGGGGTCCTGACAAGCATAACTTCACGGTGATGGGGCATGCCCATTTCTATCAAAGTCTCTTTCAGCTCGACGTGGGCAGTGACGGCAGGGCTGACAGGACCGGCAGGGCCGCGAAGGCTGGCAAGGCCGTTAAGAGGCCCCTGTTTGGGTTGCCGGCGGGACTGGTCCCGCTGAGCAACAACTCTCGCTAGTCCGCCATCATTGCCGTGATGCCGAACTTCAACGCACATGGCCTTGACCCGACATGGGCCGAGCCACCACTTGAGAGGGTGTAGGAGTTCTTCGACACCTTGTCGGAGCCTTATGTTCGCGACGAGCCGCTGCTCATCCCGGACTCCACCAAGGCGGAGCTGGACTACATCGCAGCCAGCGCGGCAGAGGCAGTGCTCGCCAGGGAGGCCAGCAGCGGTGGTGGCGTGGAGGATGGGGCCGACGCGGCCACGGAGGAGAGGGAGCTCGCCCAGTGGGCGGAGTTTGCCGAGGAGGCTAGCGGCGCCGGAGATGAGGCTCCCCTCGTTGAAGACGTAGGCGAGATGAGTCGTCCGAAGAGGAGGTTGAGGTGAATGAGCCCCGGCCGTGGGGAGGCAGCGCATCCTACGGCGGGCTACCTCTGGCGAGCCGGTCCGGCCCAGCAGGACCACGCATCGGCAACCGGCACAGGGGAAGCTCGTGCACGAGACGAAGGCGATGAAGGCCGCGGCAGGGAAGAAGGCGGTGAAGGCCGCGGTGGCGAAGAGGACATAAACTGCTTCTTCCTCATCCAAGCGGCACCAGACCCCGTCCCCTTCTCCTCCTCCTTCGGACAGCCCCTTGGAGGCCGAGTTCGTCTTCGGGTCTTTTAGCCTGGCAAGGAAGAGGAAGCTAGCGGAGGAGGAGGTGGAGAACGAGTAAGTATTTTGCCCCCATCATCTCCTGACCTTACGCCTGTGTTATCTTCCTTTGATTTGGTGTCATCTTCACAGGGACACGGAGACGCTGGCGCAGAGGGTGGCAAAGAGGGGCAAGGCCTCGGCGGGCGACAAGCCCCCGACGGGTACTCCGCATAGGCCGCTGTTGGTGGAGAGCAGCCCAGACAAAATCCCCCGACGCAGTCCCCGCTTCAGCCCCCAGCGTGAGTCCGCCACAAACTCCTTCACTAATGAGCCTTGGAGCCGCTACCAACTATCGACTTGGTCGTGTCCATGTGTACGTGAACCTATAGGGTCGCACACTTATGGGGCTACATCCCATTCGGATTGGATCCGAGTGGAAAATGGATGTGGAATCATAGTGGGCTCAAGTGTTCAGCCCACCTCGGAGGTCTATATAAAGGGGAGTGGGTGCACCACTTAGGATTAATCTTTTCGAACCCTGGTTAGCCACCGCCACTCCCCACCCCCATGCCGCACGACCGGACCTAGCATTCCGCCACTCGATGCTACTCCCCGCATGTGTGGATACCTTGGAGGCATCACATCTGCGGTGCTTGGACGAACCGTTCGAGGGAACCGTAAGGTGTCATTCACGGGAGACCACCGTTCATGGGTCTTCACTATTCGCGAGAGATCGGCGACGCGAGGAGGAGACGGCCCGAGAGATCGGCTAAATGCATCACCAACTCTACTTCCGCTGCGGTGACTGCGCGTCTAGTGGTAAACCTGATATCGTAATCTATTTCCAGGAGCATGATCTTCGGTACGCGGTAGAAAATTTTATTTGGCGCTAGGGTAGCGTACTGCGTGTTTCAACACGGACTACATAATAAAGGTTGCTATCATAAGGGGCAGTATAATTTGATGTTCTTTTACATTAAGAGATTGCGCATACAAACTAAAATGCACCTGACAACCTCTGCTTCCCTCTACGAAGGGCCTATCTTTTACTTTATGTATTTGCTTTTCATGCAAGAGTCAAAGTATTCTTCTCTATTCTTTTTTATTTTTCTCTTGTTGCAAGCGTCATGTGGTGGGGAAAGATCTAGGCACATATATCCAATGGGATATGAGTGGGCATGTGTTATTATTGTTGACATCACCCTTGAGGTGAATAAGTTAGGAGGCGAAGCTATAAGCCCCTATCTTTCTATGTGTCTAGTTGATACTTTTTGCAAATGTGTATGTGGCGAGTGTTAGCAATCATAGAATATTCTATGATGGTTGAGTGTGTGGACTTCCCAAAAGGCTCCGAAACAAGACCCTTCATGAAAATATGATGAATTGTAGTTGCAAAGTTGACTGAGAACATAGTTTGCTGGTTTTCAATAGAGTTTATTCTTTTACTTTGATGTTGCGATGAATTGTTACTTGTTCATGAGAAGTTATATGATAAAGTTATGTGATAAAGTTTTATAATAAAGTTTGTTTCTGTTATAATAATGAGCATGATGCTACTATGTCCGTATTTTGTTTTTATTGATACCTCTCTCTCTAAGCATGTCGGCATGTTTTTCGATATCGGCTTTTTGCTTGCGGACAAGCGAGGTCTAAGATTGGGGGAGTTAATACGTCCATTTTGCATCATGTTGTCCTACTGTTATTTATAATGTTTTATGCATAATAATGCTTTATGGAGCTTCTAAAGCGTTTTCTCTCATAATATGGAAGGTTTACACAAAGAGGGAGAATATCGGCAGCTGGAATTCTGGACCTGAAAAGGCTACGTTAGGGCACCTATTCTGCACATCTCCAAACGAGCTAAAAATTTACGAAGAATTATTTTGGAATATATAAAAAAATACTGGAGCAAATAACTACCGGAGGGGGCACCTGGTGACCACAAGACACTAGGGCGCGCCAGGTCCCCCAGGCGCGCCCTGGTGGGTTGTGGCCAGCCCGGCCCACCTCCGGTGCCCATATTCAGGTATATAGGTCATTTTTACCAAGAAAAAATAAGGGGAGGACTTTTTGGGATGGAGCTCCGTCATCTCGAGGCGGAACTTGGGAAGGAGCACTTTTGCCCTCCGGCAGAGCGATTCCGCCAGGGGAACTTCCAGCCCGGAGGGGGAAATCGAAGCCATCATCATCACCAACAACCCTCTCATCTTTGGAAGGCCAATTTTTTTCAACATCTTCAACAACACCATCTCCTCTCAAACCCTAGTTCATCTCTTGTGTTCAATCTTTGTACCGGAACCTCAGGTACCTGTGGGTGACTAGTAGAATTGATTACATCCTGTTGTTGTCCACTATATGGTTTATTTGGTGGAAGATTATATGTTTAGATCCATTATGCTATTTAATACCCATCCGATCTTGAGCATGATTATCATTTGTGAGTAGTTACTTTTGTTCTTGAGGTCACGGGAGAAGCCATGTTGCAAGTAATGATGTGAACTTGATATGTGTTTGACATTTTGATGATATGTATGTTGTGATTCCCTTAGTGGTGTCCTGTGAACGCCTACTACATGGCACTTCACCATCTTTGGGCCTAAGGTAATGCATTTTGGAGTAGTTATTAGATGATGGGTTGCTAGAGTGACAAAAGCTTAAACCCTAGTTTATTCGCTACTTCTTAAGGGACTGATTTGGGTCCAGATGTTTAATGCTATGGTTAGATTTTATCTTAATATGTTTCTCTTAGTTGCGGATGCTTGCGAGGGGGTTAATCATAAGTGGGAGGTTTGTTCAAGTAAGAACATAAACCAAGCACCGATCCACCCACATATCAAATTATCAAATTAGCGAACATGAAATTCCCGTGTACCCCTCAAGAACGCTTTGCATATTACAAGAGATCGTTTTGGCCTGTCCTTTGCCACAAAAGGATTGGGCTACCTCGCTGCACTTTATTTACCTTTACCATTACTTGTCCGTTACAAATTATCTTGCTATCAAACTACCTGTTACCGACTATTTCAGTGCTTGCGAAAAATACCTTGCTGAAAACCACTTGTCATTTCCTTCTGCTCCTCGTTGGGTTCGACACTCTTACCTATTGAAAGCACTACGTTTGATCCCCTATAAATAGATCAAATTTTCTTGCCATGGGAAGAGGTGCTTTGTTATGGGTACAATCTTATGATGCTCAATCCCAGTGATAGAAGGGAACATGAAAACTATGTATCGTTGCTATTAAGGATAATAAGATGGGGTCTATTCCTACATGAATAGATCTTGTCTACATCATGTCACCAATCTTATTACATTACTCTATTTTTCCATGAACTTTGTACACTAGATGCATGCTGGATAGCGGTCGATGTGTGGGGTAATAGTAGTAGATGCAGGCAGGAGTCGGTATATTTTTATTTGCTTTTGCTTTTAGATCTATTATTCTAAAAACCCAAAAATACCTTGTTGCAAATTTTTATTATTTATTTTATTTCGTGATACCACAAGATCTATTTATCCAATCTATTACAAACCAATCTATCTTTTACCCAGGAGGGATTGACAACCCCTCTTACACGTCGGGTTGCTAGTATTTGTTCTTTGTGTGCAGGTACCATTTACATAGTGTTGCATGATTCTCCTACTGGTTCGATAACCTTGGTCTCATCACTGAGGGAAATACCTATCGTAGCTGCGCTGCCTCATCCTTTCCTCTTTGGGAAAAATACTGACGCAGACACAAGCCAACAGTTATGTTCTCTCAATCCATGAAATCCTAGTAAGTTTTGTTAGATCCGTGTAGTGTATTGATTGTTTGAATGGTACAAATGATAAGTGATTAGTTTTTTCACCTGTACAAATGTTTTTTGCTAATAATTCGACTAGGGTTAGTATTCATGCTAATAATTCCAAGCCAGGTCTTGAAAATTGATTTTGAATGTCCAACATATATGTTTGTGCCATTTTTTTCAAGATTGGTCTCTACATAGATGATTGTGCTTAAAAATCAAACCATAATCTTTGGATATGTCTTAAAAAATAGCCATACAATCCATAAATTCCCAATCCTACTTTACGGCATGTAAAAATTGATTTGATGCCAAATTTTGGCAACTGCCAAATGTTCGTTAGAGATTAGTTTGTATTCCAAATTTCATGCCATATTTTTTTACTATATGTATAGGTTCTATCTGACGATGTCGACAGTGAGGATGAAGATGGCCAGAGGAGGTACACGAGGTAAAAGCTCAGTGTGCTTTATGCAGGAATTCATAACAGGCGTGTTAGGACCTGGGATGGGGGCTTTCGATGCCCATTTTGCAACAAAAAGCTTCATGACGCGTATTAAATTGTTCTGGGGCATGCAAGAGGACGAGTTGTTGGCTCCTTTAGGTAGAAGTATTCTCACAGGGTGCGCATGCCGCGTACGCTGAGTACATGGAGAAGCTACACGATCATGCCGGCAGATGAGATGTGGGATTGAACTATGTATGGCTATGTAGTGTCCTAATTATGAATGTGCTTGATTATGCTTAATGAAGGTTGAACTATGTATGGTTGTACTATGCTTGTGTACGCTTATTATCTATGCCTGAGTATGCTTAATTATATATATGTTTACTTGTGTCTAAATGTAGGATATGGATCAATCAGTTTGGTTGATAGGATATTATGCATATTGATAACCCACAAGGATTGCAACACTTTTCGAGGGTACAGTATTCAACCCAAATTTATTGATTTGACACAAGGGGAGCCAAAGAATATTTGCAAGTATTAGCAGCTAAGTTGTCAATTCAACCACAACTAGAGATTAATTATCTGCGGCAAAGTGATCAGTAGCAAAGTAGTATGATAGTTTTGATAGTAGTCAACATCAATAGTAACGATAAAAGTGATAGCAATGATTTTGTAGCAAGTGTGATAGTAACAATAGCAGTAGTAACTTAGCAAGAACAAATATAAGAGAAATTCGTAGGCATTGGATCGGTGAATTCGTTGGATGATATTCATCATATAACCGTCATAACCTAGGGTGATACGGCACTAGCGCAAGTTAATAAATATAATGTAGGCATGTATTCCGTAAATAGTCATACGTGCTTATGGAAAGAACTTGCATGACA
This sequence comes from Triticum urartu, assembly GCF_056163025.1. Lineage (NCBI taxonomy): Eukaryota > Viridiplantae > Streptophyta > Magnoliopsida > Poales > Poaceae > Triticum > Triticum urartu. The sequence continues at coordinate 353,388,113 of NC_141876.1, read as the reverse complement.
TCTTTTGTCCTACCCTCCCGTGGCAGTGGGGTCCTATTGGAAACTAAGGGATATTAAGGCCTCCCTTTAATAGAGAACCAAAACAAAGCATTAACACATATTGAATACATGAACTCCTCAAACTACGGTCATCACCGGGAAGTGTCCCGACTTCTGTCACTCTGTATTTGCTGGATCATAACAGGTAGTAGGTGACTATAACTTGCAAGATCAGATCTGGAACATAGATATAATGGTGATAACATAAACGGTTCAGATATGAAATCATGGCACCCAGGCCCAAAGTGACAAGCATTAAGCATGGCAAAGTCATAGCAACATCAATCCCAGAACATAATGGATACTAAAGATCAAGCCCTAATAAAACTAACTCGATTACACGATGAATCTCATCCAACTCCTTGCCGACCAGCGAGCCTACGAAGGAATTACTCACTGCTGGCGGGGAGCATCAGGGAATTGGCGACGAGGAAGTATTGTTGATGACGAAGATCGAAGATCCCCCTCTCCGGAGCCCCAAACGGACTCCAGATCTGGCCTCCTGATGAAGAACAGGAGGAGGCGGCAGCTCCGTATCGTGAAACGCAATGAAACGTCCTCTCTGATTTTTCTCTCCAAATATAGGTATTTATGGAGTCGGGATCAGGATCTGTGGGGCCACCAGGTGGGCGCGCCCTGGTGGGTTGTGATCACCCGGGGACCCCTCTGGGCAATAATAAGATATGTCAAATAACAACACTTTGTCAACATAACCATGATATAATATGACAACAGTGGTATCTCGCTAGCCCTTTCTAAGAGCGCAAAATATAAATGCAGAGCACACCCAAAGTTCAAGCACCGACTAAACATTGTAATTCATTGTAGGAAAGACCGAGTCATGATGCACCCAAAGTTCTGGCAATTATTTGAGAAGGCGATGACACAACCTAAAAGTAAATAGATAGTCCCTTCGCAGAGGGAAGCCATGATTTGCATAGGTGCCAGAGCTCAAGTTTTTAAAACAGAGATAAATGAAATTTTGAGAAATGCACCCTTCTTGTTACTTCGCGACCATTATTGATTGGTATCTTCCATGCTAAACACATTAGTGGCGGTTCCCAAGCGATAAAAGTACAGGTTTACTCCCCCTCCACCAACAATCACACTGCACGGCTTTTTTGAAACAACGGGTACCATCCTTACCAACAACTGTCCTAGGGGAGTTTTGTTTAATTATTTGCAATTTGAGTTCGGGACTGGGAATCCCTATTACTGCCTCTCTCGTGCAAGGACGAGTGAATCAACACTCATCATTAGAATAACCCGCTTAGCATGGAAGATACTGACTACCTCCTGTCGCTCCATGAACAATCCAGACACACAAAATATTTATTTGAAGTTTTTAGAGGTGGAACGTGCAAATTTACTTAGGACGGCAGGGTAATACCGCATATAGGTAGGTATGGTGGACTCATCTGGAATGACTTGGGTTTCAGGATTTTTGATGCACAAGCAGAATTCCCGCTTAGTACAGGCGAAGGCTAGCAGATAGGTTGAGAAGCGGCCAACTAGAGAGCGAAAACAGTCATGAACATGCATTTGCATAAGTAGCATTGGATAATAGCATGAGTAGGATATGAACACCATGAACATAAATATCATAGAGACTATTGATGACTCACAAGTATAGGGGATCAATTGTAGCTCTTTTTGATAAGTAAGAGTGTCGAACCCAATGAGGTGCAGAAGGAAATGACAAGTTGTTTTCACGAAGAAAATGTCTGCAAGTGCTGAAATTGAAAGTAGCAGAGTAGTTTGATAGCAAGATAATTTGTAACGAGCAAGTAACGATGATAGTAGCAAAAGTGCAGCAAGGTAGCCCAATCCTTTTGAGGCAAAGGACAAGACGTACAGTTTCTTATGATAAGCAAAGCGTTTTTGAGGGTACACGGGATTTTCATCTAGTTACTTTCACCAAGTTGGTTCGATTTGTGTTCGCTACTTTGATAATTTGATATGTGGGTGGACCGGTGCTTAGGTGATGTTCTTACTTGTAGCGACCCGACCTCAGATGGACAAGCCTTTGTGTATCCGTGCCATCCCTGGATCACTATGCTGGCACACACAGTACATCAATGTATATATCAAATCAGATGTTTAAATAACGTAAAACTAATATATACCTTATAAGTTTCAGCGGAAACAATCAATCGGGTGTGGAGTCCCATCAACGCCACTGGCAGGTTGAGTGTAGACCGTAAACCAACAAAGAAACTCACTCATCACTGTAATAATCCTGCAACATGATACATTGCAGCCGTGTAGGTCAGTACATTGAATGTACCGGCAAGATCACTGTAAGAACAATAGATGATAAAACTATACTATATGCAATAGGCTTTGTGGCTCTATGTCTGCGTTTTGTTTGCGTAAAAGCTGGATTTTATTTTCCCTACAACAAAGGAATATCAGGAGTCTGTACTACAGATTTTTCTATCATAACATAGTTCCGCCAACCGATGTCTCATGCCCATATCATCATAAGTTGCCCACAATTAAGTTATCAGTCTGGTGTTGAGAGTTCCGAGATAGTTCCAAGTCCAGATGCTCAAATTGTCTGTAACCAGGGACGCGGCTAATCGATTAAGTTTTAACCCTCTGTAGAGGTTTGTACACTACCCGCAATATCCGATCGCTCTTCTGACGTTCTCGCACTTCAGGGTGTTTCAGAACAAGATGACCGAAACATGGTCTTCTCAAGAGATCCTCTAACCACTGTCTGGTGCTAATCCAATCCTACAGTAGTTCTACATCTGCTAGCACCGTCCTAGCTAGAGTCGCAACTAAGGTCAACCAAGCCAGAGCCCATAATGACTTGCGGTTGCACAGGTAAGCTTCCGGGCATGAAGTATTCTTCTGTCTCTTTGAGTCTAGGTGAAGCTTTCCGCAAGATATCATGGCGCTTCTCCATGCATCCCGGCCATCTACTGGTTGCTCCAAGGTGCCCATCTAATCCTTCCTTTACCAAGTAGTGTGTATTGAATTCTTGCCTGGAGTCTCCAAATCTTGAGGTCTTCAATTCCTGAAGGTGCAGTCCTGCCGATGCCATCATGGAGTTGTCGTCATTGCCGTAGAGTCCTTCATTCTCACACCACTCACGAGCACTCATACCAATCCCCGTCTACGATAGCATAGCATAATGTAAACAATGTTACCGGGTCTTGGTAACATGGTGATGGGTTCCTACCTCATGCATTCTACTCAACAACAAGAAGTCAATATAACTACTATAGGGATTATGATAAAAACGTGGCACTACATGCAAGTAAAAACATAGGTATGCATAACATGGTCAAAGTGAACTTGCCTGGTATTACTTGATGAAAATAACAACCCTTTCGTGAACTTCATAAAACTATTCGCCACTCCGAGAAAGTCTATATAATTAACATATATAATAACACATGAGCAATCACTCAAAAAACAACTAAGACTCATGAACTCAAAAGAACCAAATAAAGCTTTCTGGACAAAGACATTTTAGTTGTAAGAAAATCATGTGATCATGGTTCTAGAGGATAGTACGGATCTAGGGCTTCAATTTCCAAAAAGAATCAAATCAAACGGAGTCATAGATTGAAAGTTATGGCCTAACAAAGTTGAAGTTTGAATCTGGTCAAATCTGAATTTGAAAGTGATAAAAATATAATTTGATAGGGTCACTAGATAGATGGAATCAAGATGAACAATTTAGCATTGGTATCATAAAAAACTGAGGTTTGGTTCAAAAGTTACGACCGAACGAAGGATTGAACTAGATTTGAAGTTGAATAAATTTTATTTGCTCAATCTCCAAAATCCAGGGGCTAATCTGTGGAACCTTTACTTGCCTATGGGTCCCTGGCCACGCGGCGTGCTGCTACTGGCCGAACTTGTTCACTGCAGGGCTAAAGGAAAAAAACAGAACCGATCTTATCTATACCGTACAATCAAGATCGAACAGCGGGGAAATCGGCGGCTTACAGTGGGCGGTCAACAGCATCGGAGTCGGGGAAGATGGAAACGCGGGTGTCGGGAGGTGGTTGTCGAGCTTGCTCCAGTGGTCTCCAAGCTCCGGGGAGTAGCTAACGAGATGCAGCGCCCCCTGGCCAGGTCGGTGGTGTTGTCTACGGCGTCGGGAGCCTCCTCTGGCGATGAGGGCGAGTGACCGAAGTGCGGGCAACGGCGAGATGTGGGAAGCGTCAGGGTCGTCGTTCCCGTGCGGAACTACGCGAGGAAAAGGGTTAGGGACCTGCGCGTTTGAGAGAGTGGAATCAAAAGAGAAGCAGAGGCGACGAAATCGACCGGCGAAGGTGCCCTTGCAACGGCGAACTTTGGCGAGATCGGGACGGAGCTCTACGGCACAGGAGTTCGAGGTTTTTTGGAAAATCGGATGAGGAGGAGGAGCGCAGTATTTATAGGAAGTCGGTCTTGCGCGAGGGGCCACGAATGGATCAAAACGAGAGGATTTGCATCGGGATATTGTTCCCCAGATGAACACGAAAGAAAATGACACAGGTTGGGGATGACATGCGGGGCCCGTGAGTCAGCGGCAGGGAACGAGGGAGGGGAGCGGTAGAGGAAAAAAACATGGCGTACCACTTTGGTCACGAGATGGGCCATAGGCCGGAAGTGAGTGGTGGGCTCGTGCTTCACGCTCCACCTAATCGCCATTTAAAGAAACTGTTTTTTTAAACACAAAGAAGAAAAAGTGAGGAAGAGAAATAAAAGCAAAACTATTAGTAGACATATAATATATCACCATTTTTAGAAAAATATTTTCTACAACATGAACTATTTCTCAAGTTCAAATAAAATCTACCAAAATTCTCAAAAGTCAAACAGTGCTGCTGTTGCAATAAAAACAAATAAAAATCATTTTCAAAATACCAAACTTATTTCAAATTTATCTTCTCGTAATTTTACATTGAAGGGAATCATTTTACCCTTATATCCATTTATTCACTTTTAGGATAAAAATAATTTAAATAAAAGCCAAACAACTCCAAATGAAAGGGGTTTTCAAAATACCTTCAAAGGGACTTTCAATTTTTTTTCTTTTCAGCTTCCAAATCATATTTCATATAATTTGAAGAAGTCATTTTATCTTCTCTCATGAAAATCATTGAGTTGCATAAAGTTTTTGAATTTGAAATATTTCCAAATGGAACTCAAATCTTTTCAAAACCCTTTTCATTTATTTAAATGGAAGAAGTCACATCATCTTCACTCTAGGGTTTTGTGATGAAATGAATTTGAATTCATGGAGATCATAAATGCAAGGTGAAAGTTTGGTAAAGTCATTTCATTTCTTCTCATTCAACTTTCAAAAAGTTTCAAATTTTACTCAATTTCATACAAGCAACCACACCACAATCAAACAAACAATCAAGACTATTTTTTAATATAACATTCCAAAATTTAGAATTTTGGGATGTTACAAACCTACTACACTTAAAACGAATCTCGTCTCGCTTCTCTTGCAGGAAAAAGGTTAGGGTTGAATCTCACGCATAGCCCATGATTAGCAACGGTTGCTTGTACATGGATCAATCGTCCTACCATTCTAATGTTTAAACAAGGTTTGATATCTTCGTCTCTCTAATATGGGTAAGTTACTCAGATTTACCATCCCAACTAGCAAGAGCGAATGACAAGAGTAAGTCGGTATGGTGATCAATCCATTCCGCACCCAAATCATTACCCTGTATAAGGTTTAACGAATCTCGCAATCCTATCACCCGAGCATTCTCACAAGCATTGCAGAAAATATCTTCTCGACGAGCTGAGTTTGGATGAATCCATTGGTTCTGCAAGTCGAACAAAACATCTAATGTTATGTTTACAACACTCGGGTTTTTTTCGTATTATTCTAAGAAACGTGTGCAGATGAAAACACATGTTCTTGCAAATTTCTTCCATCATCAAGGTTATGTCTATTCATTTTCAATTTCCGGGCCTGTGGGTTATGACCCCCAACATTATGCCTCCTTTAAATCGAATAGTACTTCATTACTTCATGTCCATCATATCAAAAACAAAACTCCAACTCATTTTGTCAAAACTCCACTCGGCGGAATAAATTTTCCTTTCCATTGGTCAAGTGTCCTCACAGGGTACTACCAACCTTGAAATGCACAATTTCTTCCATGGACCATATTTCTCATATCCTCGAAAATGTTCCAAATCTCCATTCATAGAGTAACATCTCATACAATTCAATATATGAAAACATGTCACATTAACTTTATTGATTCATGAATTTCAATACAGCACTGAGACTTTCATTTCATAATTCAATTGATTGAACTCATGAAAAATAAAATTGCTTTATACTACTCTTATTTTCCATATCAAAATATCAACTACCGAGGTCCAGCTTTGTTCTGATCTAAACATTCCCTAGCAAAATGTCCTTCTTCCTTGCAGCAAAAACAAATGACATCTGACATGTCTCGGGGCTTCTTTGTAATTATGTAGGCTCCTTGGATTTTTAGCTTCTTTTTTGGACATTTATCTGCGTAATGTCCTAAATCCTTGCACATGAAACATGTGATATTACTCAGGTCCTTTTTCGTAGAAATTGGGTTGTTCTGGTTTTGCCTTCGTTTTCTCTTCATGGATTTCTCCGTAATGATTGGAGCTTCTATTTCCCGAGGGTCAAACTTCACTTCTGCTATCGGGAAGTCTCCGATATACTCTTCTCTTTCCTTTGTGCAATACTGGGAATAATGTCCTTTGTCTCTACATGAATATCGGGCTTGGGTGAAAAATCTGTTTAGGCCTTCACCATAAGGGTCTTCAATAACTTCCTTCATCACGGATTCTTCTAAACATTCCCTGAGGGCTTCTTTTTGCTGCTTGGTAATTTCTTGTACCTTGGGGTAAATCTGACATTGAGCAGGGTAGTGCATAGTTCCTTCGCACAGGAAACAAGTCACCTACTTAGTTGGGCATTCTTCCTCTGGGTGATTTTCCTCATAATTAGGGCATCCATCCTTGTGATCTTTATTGGTGTGTCCTATGTCTCCGCAAATCTTGCAGGCACAAGGATTCTTCATCAAATTATCATAGTGCTTCCGGGTCAGACGTGATCTCATCAGAGTCTTCCTGAATTCCTCCCAAGTTCTTGCTCCGTTACATCCTTGTATGACTTGATGCATTTTCCCCAGGTTGCAACACTTTCTGTGAAGTACTGAAGTGTGTATTGAACCTCATACTACTTTGCAATCAAATTTTTCCCGAAGTGATCCTCCTTGTTTTGAATCCATAGCTCTGCCTCCAACTGAGTCATCGTTCTAGAGAATACCAGTCCATCTTCCTTCATCATCTATGGGGTCCAAAGGTTTTGGGATGAGATACGAGAGATAGGGAGAGATACACACAATACAAACAATATAGTTTTGAAAACTGGTTTTATTTGGGGCTGTCGGAAAAACATCAAACAACTGACAGCTCACAAACCGTCGCATATAACGTAAGTATATAACATGGGTTTGGTCTTCTAAAGGTCAAATAAAGCTTTAGATCCTTCAAATTCTTCAAGTCTTTGGAGTCTTCAATGGTTGTAGCTTCAACTCTTCTAATGCATGGTTGTAGCTTCAACTCTTCTAACATGGGTTTTCGGTTGTCTGATATCTTGTCCTTCTTGGAGCAACTTTCAAAAGGGAAAGGGGCATATTCTAACTATTTGAGGTAAGAGGGACTATGTCATAATATCAGAAAAGAAGAGAATTAAAGGGTATTTTTGAAAATAAAGTCTTAGAGATGTCCTCTACTAGGGCCTTCCAATTTCTAGGTTCACGTCCTATAGTCAACATGTGCTCTGATACCATATCTGTAGTGACCCGGCCTCAGATGGTCAAGCCTCTGTATATCCGTGCCATCCCTGGATCAGTATGCTGGCACACACAATACATCAATGTATATATCAAAGTGCAATCGCATGTTTAAATAACGTAAAACTGGTATATATACCTTATAAGTTTCAGCGGAAACAATCAATCGGGTGTGGAGTCCCATCAATGCCATCGGTAGGTTGATTGTAGACCGTAACTCAACAACGAAACTCACTCGTCACAGTAATAATCCTGCAACATGATATGTTGCAGTCGTTTAGGTTAGTACATTGAATGTACCGGTAAGATCACTGTAAGAGAAACAGATGATAAAACTATACTATATGTAATAGGCTTTGTGGCTATGTGTTGGAGTTTTGTTTGCGTAAAAGCTGGATTTTATTTTCCCTACAACAAAGGAATATCAGGAGTCTGTACTACAGAATTCTCTATAATGACACGGTTCCACCAACCGATGTCTCATAGCCCATATCATCATAAGTTGCCACAATTAAGTCATTAGTCTTGTGTTGAGAGTTCCGAGATAGTTCCAAGTCCAGATGCTCAAATTGTCCATAACTGAGGACATGACTAATCGATTAGGTTTTAACTCTCTACAGAGGTTTGTACACTTTACCCACAAGATTCGATCCCTCTTTTGACATTCTAGCACTTCAGGGAGTTTGAGAACAAGATGACCGAAACATGGTCTTCCGAAGAGATCCTCTGGCCACTGTTCGGTGCTCATCCAATCCTACCGTAGTTCTACATCTGCTAGTACCGTCCTAGTCAGAGTCACAACTAGGGTCAACCAAGCCAGAGCCAATAATGACTTGCGGTTGCACATGTAAGCTTCCGGGCATGAAGTATTCTTCCGTCTCTTTGAGTCTGGGTGAAGCCTTCCGCCAGATGTCATAGCGCTTCTCCATGCATCCCGGTGATCGAATGGCTGCTCCAGGGTGCTTATCAAATCCGTCCTTCACCCAGTATTATGTATTGAATTCTTGTCTCGAGTCTCGAAATCTTGAGGTCTTGGTCCTGAAGGTGCAGTCCTTGCTGACGACATCATGGAGTTGTCATCATTGCCGTAGAGTCCTTCATTCTCACACCATTCACGAGCACTCATACCAATCCCCATCTATGATAGCGTAGCATAATGTAAACAACATTCCCTGGTCTTGGTAACAGGGTGATGGGTTCCTACCTCATGCATTCTACTCAACTACAAGAAGTCGATATAACTACTGGAGGGATAATGATAAAAGGGTGGCACTACATGCAAGTAAAAACATAGGTATGAATAACATGGTCAAAGTGAACTTTCCTGGTATTACTTGGTGAAGATAACAACGCTTTCGTAAACTTCATAAAACTATTCGCCACTCCGAGAAAGTCTATATAATCAACATATATATTCACACATAAGCAATCATTCAAAAAACAATTAAAAGACTCATGAACTCAAAACAACCGAATAAATCTTTCTGGACAAAGACATTTTAATTGTACAAAAATCATGTGATCATGGTTCTAGAGGATAGTAAGGATCTAGGGCTTCAATTTCCAAAAAGAAAGTTATGACCTAACAAAGTTGAAGTTGAATCTAGTCAAATCTGAATTTGAATGTGATGAAAATATAACTTGATAGGTTCACTAGATAGATGGAATCATGATGAACAATTTGGCGTTGGTTTCATAAAAAACTAAGCTCTGCTTCAAAAGTTACGGTCGAACGAAGGTTTGAACTAGATTTGAAGTTGAATAAATTTGATTTGCTAAATCTCCAAAATCCACTTTTTGTTGGAAAGTATATGTGACAAGGAGTATTTTGCAAAAAGAATAAGCTAAATCGGAGTTATGGACAAAAAGTAGGAGGGTTTTGAAGTTCAGGGACTGTTCTGAAAATTTCAGGGGCTAATCTGTGGAAACTTTACTTGCCTATGGGTCCCTGGCCACGCGGCGTGCTGCTACTGGCCGAACTTGTTCACCGTAGGGCTAAAGTAGTGAACGATCGGAACTTAGAGCATACAGGTCCTAAAGAAAAAAACAGAACCGATCTTCTCTATACCGTACACTCAAGATCGAACAGCGGGGAAATCGGCGGCTTACAGTGGGCGGTCAACTGCGTCGGAGTCGGGGAAGATGGCGGCGCGGGCATTGGGAGGTGGTCGTTGAGCCTGCTTCGGTGGTCTCTAGACTCCATGGAGTAGCTGACGAGATGGAGCGCCCCCTGGCCAGGTCGGCGATGTTGTCTACGATGTCGAGAGCCTCCTCTGGTGACAAGGGCGAGTGGCTGAAGTGCGGGCTACGCGGGCGTGTTGTTTAAAGCATGAGGGTCGTCGTTCCCGTGCGGAACTGCGCAAGAAAATGGGTCAGGGAGCTGTGGGTTTGAGAGAGAGAGAGAGGAATCAAAAGAGAAACAGGGATGCTCGGGTACCTACAGATGCGACGAAATCAACCGGCGAGGTGCCCTTGCAACGGTGAACGTCGACGAGATCGGTACAGAGCTCTAGGGCAGAGGAGTTCTAGGTTTTTCGGAAAATCGGACGAGGAGGAGGAGGGCATTATTTGTAGGGAGTCGGTCTTGCGCGAGGGGCAACGAACGGATTTAATCGAGAGGATTTGCATCGGGATATTGTTCCCGTGATGAACACGAAAGAAAATGACAGAGGACGGGGATGACATGCGGGGCCCGTGAGTCAGCGGCAGGGAACGAGGGAGGGGAGCAGGAGAGGGAAAAATAACGGCATACCACTTCGGTCGCGATATGGACCATGGGACGGAAGTAAGTGGTGAGCTCGTGGTTCGCGCTCGACCTGAGCGCCATTTAAAGAAACTGTTTTTTAAACACAAAGTAGAAAAAGTGGGGAAGAGAAATAAAAGAAAAACTATTAGTAGACATATAATATATCAAAATTTTCAGAAAATTATTTTCGACAACATGAATATTTCTCAAGTTCAAATAAAATCTACCAAAATTCTCAAAAGTCAAACAGTGCTGTTGTTGCAATCAAAACCAATAAAAATCATTTTCAAAATACCAAACTTATTTCAAATTTATTTTCTCGTAATTATACATTGAAAGGAATCATTTTACCATTATATCCATTTATTTACTTTTAGGAGAAAAATAATTTGAATAAAAGCCAAATAACTCCAAACGAAAGGAGTTTTCAAAATACCTTCAAAAGGACTTTCAATTTTATTATTTTCAACTTCCAACTCATATTTCATATAATTTGAAGAAGTCATTTTATCTTCTCTCGTGAAAATCATTGAGTTGCATAAAGTTTGTGAATTTGAAATAGTTCCAAATGGAAATCAAATCTTTTCAAAACCCTTTTCATTTATTTAAATGGAAAAAGTCATATCATCTTCACTCTAGGGTTTTGTGATGAAATGAATTTGAATTCATGGAGATCATAAATGCAAGGTGAAAGTTTGGGAAAGTCATTTCATTCCCTCTTATTCAACTTTCAAAAAGTTTGAAATTTTACTCAATTTCACATAAGCAACCACACCACAATTAAACAAAAAGTCAAGGCTATTTATTTAATATAACATTCCAAAATTTAGAATTTTGGGATGTTACAAACCTACCACACTTAAAATGAATCTTTTCCTCAAGATTCGAAGAGGCTAGAAAGAAAAGGTTAGGGTTTGGGGGTCTTCCAGCAAATCCACTGTTTAGAATAGTCTAGTGTGCTACCACACTTAAAACTAAGGTAATGCTTCTAACCAAAACTCATGTACTCCATCTATTTGGGTTGTCGGTGTCAGTCTTCTCATATTCTCTGGAATAACTCCTTTACCGAGGCTCTTCCGGTAGGGGCATAATCTCTTTTCCTCAAAATCTTGTGTCATCATGATGGTACGGTCCTTCCAAAGGTGGATCTTCTTAGCTGATCGGTCTGTCGCCAAAACTAAACAACTATCGGAAATCTCATGGTGGCCAATCATTATTGGCTTCTGCTGCAGAAAAAAGGTCAGGGTTGAATCTCACCGTATAGCCCACGATTGGCAACGGTTGCCTATACATGGATGAATCATCCTACCATTCTATGGTTTAAACAAGGTTTGATATCGTCGTCTCTCTAATATGGGTAAGTCACCAGATTTACCATCCCAAATAGGAACAGCGAATGACAAGAGTAAGTCACTATGGTGATCAATCAATTCCGCACCCAAATCATTAACCTGTATAAGGTTTAGCGAATCTCACAATCCTGTCACTCGGTCTTTCTCACAAGCATTGCAGAAAATCTGTTGTCGATGAGCTGAGTTTGGATAAATCCATTGGTTCTGCAAGTTGAACAAAACATCTATCATTTTCTCTACAACACTCGGGTTTTTTTTCGTATCATTCTAAGAAAAGTGTGCTGGTGAAAACACATATTCTTCCAAATTTCTTCCATCATCAAGGTTATGTCTATTCATTTTCAATTTCTAGGCATGTGGGTTATGGCCCACTACAATACTCGCATAGCTTTAACTAATCCTTTTGAGTTATATTGTTCCATATTCCAACATTATGCCTCCTTTAAATTCAATAGTACTTCATTCCTTCATGTCCATCATATCAAAAACAAGACTCCAACTCATTTTGTCCAAACTCCACTCGGCGGAATAAATTTTACTTTCCATTGGTCAAGTGTCCTCACAGGGTACTACCATCCTTGAAATGCACAAATTCTTCCATGGACCATATTTATCATGTCCTAAAAAATGGTCCAAATTTTCGTTCATAGAGTAACAACTCATACAATTCAACATATGAAAACATGTCATATTACCTTTATTGATTCATGAATTTCATTACAACGCTAAGACTTTCATTCCATAATTCAACTCATCGAACTCATGCAAATTAAAATTGCTTTCTACTACTCTTATTGTCCATATCAAAATATCGACTACCGAGCTCCAGCTTTCTTCTGATCTGAACATTCCCTAGCAAAATGTCCTGCTTCCTTGCAGGAGAAAACAAATAACTTCTGACATGTCTTGGGGCTTCTTTGTGATTATGTAGGCTCCTTGCATTTTTAGATTCTTGTCTGGACATTTGTCAGCGTGATGACCTAAATCCTTGCACCTGAAACATGTGATATTACTTAGGTCCTTTTCTACATAAATTGTGTTGTTCTGGGGTTGCCTTCGTTTTATCTTCATGTATTTCTCCGTAATGATCAGAGCTTCTATTTCCCAAGGGTCAAACTTCACTTCTGCTGTCTGGAAGTCTCTGAGATATTCTTCTCTTTCCTTGTGCAATACTGGGAATAATGTCCTGCATCTCCACATGAATAGCAGGCTTGGGCGAAAAATCTATTTAGGCCTTCACGATAAGGGTCTTCAATAACTTCCTTCATCACAGATTCTTCAAAACTTTCCTAGAGGTATTCTTTTTGCCGCTTGGTAATTTCTTGTACTTTGGGGTAAATCTGACATTGAGCAGGGTAGTGTGTAGTTCCTTCGCACAGGAAACAAGTCACCTACCTAGTTGGGCATTCTTCCTCTGGGTGATTTTCCTCATAATTAGGGCATCCATCCTTGTGATCTTTATTGGTGTGTCCTATGTCACCCCAAATCTTGTAGGCACAAGGTTTCTTCATCGAGTTATCATAGTGCTTCCGAGTGAGACGTGATCTCATCAGAGATTTCTTGAATTCCTCACAAGTTCTTGCTCCATTACATCCTTGTATGACTTGATGCATTTTTCACCAGGTTGCAACACTTTATGTAAAGTACCAAAGTGTGTATTGAACCTCTTACTTCTTTGCAATCAAATTTTTCCCGAAGTGATCCTCCATGTTTTGAATCCATAGCTCTGCCTCCAACCGAGTCATCATTCCAGAGAATACCAGTCTAACTTCATGCATCATCCATGGGGTCCAAAGGTTTTGGTATGAGATACGACAGATAGGGAGAGATACACACAATACAAACAATATAGTTTTGAAAACTGGTTTTATTTGTGGCTGTCTGAAAAACATCAAAAAAATGACAACTCACAAATCGTCGCATCTAACGTAATTATATGACATGGGTTTGGTATTCTAAAGGTCAAATAAATCTTTAGATCCTTCAAATTCTTCAAGTCTTTGGAGACTTCAACGGTTGTAGCTTCAACTCTTCTAATGCATGGTGAAATCCTCTTTAGTCTGAGGAGGTCATCGGTTGTCCGATATCTTGTCCTTCTTGGAGTAACTTTCAAAAGGGAAAGGGGTATATTCTAACTATTTGAGGTAAGAGGGACTATTTGATTACATCAGAAAAGATGAGAATTAAAGGGTCTTTTTGAAAATAAAGTTTTAGAGATATACTGTACTAGGGCCTTCTGATTTCTAGGGTCGCGTCCTACAGCCAACATGTGCTCTGATGCCATATCTGTAGCGACCAGACCTCAGATGGTGAAGCCTCTATGTATCCGTGCCATCCCTGGATCAGTATGTTGGCACACATAGTACATCAATGTATGTATCAAAGTGCAATCTCATGTTTAAATAACGTAAAACTGTTATATATACCTTATAAGTTTCAGCGGAAACAATCAATCGGGAGTGGAGTCCCGTCAACGCCATCGGCAGGTTGAGTGTAGACCGTAACCGAACAAGGAAACTCACTCGTCACAATAATTATCCTGCAACATGATACGTTGCAGCCGTGTAGGTTAGTACATTGAATGTACCAGGAAGATCACTGTAAGAAAAACAGATGATAAATCTGTCGGCGTTCTGGGACCGGGGGTACCTAGACTTGCCTGCCTGCGGCCCAGAGCGTGGCAACACCAACGGCTTGATACGGCCCATCTTCAGTAGCAACAACTCGAGATCCACGCGAGGGGCTGAGCCTCGCGAGGCGGATGACACCAAGACTTCCCTTGGGGCAGCCTCACTAGGCTTGCTCCTGAGGAGCGGATATATCTATGCAAGGAGCACCTCGCGAGGCTCACATGACGTGAGCCATGACTACCAAGGCCAGGCGAGCACGAGCCTGCGCAGTGTACCAGTTTCCTCTTTGGTGCTAAGGAGGCAAGCGCAGGCGCGGGCTCCCAAGGCATCAGGCAAAGGTTTCCATATCGGTGCAACAAGACCAAGATCAGCAGGACGGCAGGACAAAGGTCATCGCGGAGCCCACAACAGCATCACCACTCGAGGCTTTGGCACGCGAAGACCATATTTTGTCAGGATAGCTTGTACTAGTTGTCCCCCTTCAAACTTGGCCGTTGCGGGATCCGTTCCCGCGTAAACATTGGGGAAGAGGACCAAGGCCACTATAAATAGGACTTAGCCACCACCATAGAGAGGAGGGGATCCATTCCACACGAACGAGCTCACCAGTTCATCTAGCCAAAGAACACCTCACCTCCGAGGGTGTTCATGCATTGTACTAGTTCATCCTCAGCCCCTCCAGGCAATCCACCCACAAACTAGAGTACGATATTACACTACAAGGTGGACCGAACTAGTATAAACCCTCGTGTCTCTTGTTCTTTCGGTCCATCAAGCTAGGCCATGGAATTGTTGAGCGCGCGCGTTGGCGAGACAAAGTTCTTCATGCGCACCCCAGAGTTCGAACCTCACAAGGGTTTGCCAAAAACCGTAATCCGACATTTGGCGCGCTAGGTTGGGGTGTGCTGAAGCCTTCCTTCCGTTGATCGATGCACCAGTGCTCCACCGCATCCATGGATGACGCTTTCTGGGCCCATGCTGAGTGCTAGGCTGCCCGTGCCACTCGCGTTGCCCAGATGTCGCCCGTCGGCGGACCTCCCCGTCGCTCTCCATCACCCTCTGCCAACGCCACCACCGGCCTAGTGGGAAATGAGTAGCAAGCTTCATCGCTGCACCCCTCTGTGCGAAGGGACGGACACACTGCCAACCCATCATTGACTCCGGCTGGCTCGTCGTCCCACGCTCGCCGCGGGCCCGCGGATGTGTAGGCCTTGCTGCTCATGGCATGCGAGCTCCTGCGTTACTGCCCCATCGATGACCTCTACGAGCACTGGCTGGACCGCATCCCCGAGCTCGTCAGCGCCGCTGGGGGCTCTCCTGCACCGTCCCTTTCACTGCCTCGTCCGCCCTGCTGCGGGTGAAGTAGCCCATGGAGCACCTCCGCCACCTCCACATCAAGACGTCGCCCTTGCACCAAGACGCGTGGCCACGCGGCACGACCCACCGCGCAGGGCGCCTGTGCGTGAAGAAGGAAGCTGTCGGGAAATACCGCAGCCGCAAGAAGATGCTCCTACACTCCCAGCAACACCACGTGAAGACCGTGCGCCGCCTGTGATGACGGCACGTGGGTACCAAGACCAGGCTCAACCTCGATGACGGGCTCTTTTGACCGCGGTGGGTTGCTGCGCCTTCACCCCCGAGTTGCGCAGTATTGTCTGGCCGGGCAAGTTGAAGTTCGACCTGCCTCCGCGCTACGATGGCACCCCTGACCCTGTTGAGTCCTTGCAGCTCTACTAGCTGAGTATCGAGGCAGCCAATGGCGACAAGAAAGTTATGGTGAACTGGTCGTGGCTCTTGAAATTTCCCCCGGGATCGATCTCCTCCTGGGGATAGATGCGCGAGTGCTTCGTCGCCAAATTCCAAGGCACTCGTGACTGCCTGCCTGCCACTGGTGACCAGCGGCATATCAAGCAACAGCCGAGGGAGAACCTGGAGAAGTACATCTAGCGTTTGAACAGTGTTTGCCCCATGATCCCCAAGGTGACAGACGAGGCCATCATCTCAGCAATTTCCGATGGCGTCCGTGATGTCAAGATGAAGGAGGAGCTCGCCATACACGAGGACCTATGCACAGCTCTGGAGATGTTCAACATGGCGACCAAGTGCACGAGAGCTGAGGAGGGATGCCTTTCTCTCCTCGAGCTTCTATCTTCCGACCCAGAAGACAAGAAGGCCAAGACCAAGGATGTGAAGCCCAAGGGGGCTTCCGTGCTCGCCATGGAGCCGGAGATGAAGCGCGGCTACGACCACCCCGAGTCATCCAAAGCCAACCGCCCATTCTGCGCTTTCCACAACGTGCACAGCCACAACACCAATGACTGTCAGGAGCTCAGGGCCATCCGCAATGGGCGCTTCGGTCGACGCCTCGAGCGCAACGACCGAGGATATGGCTGTGGAGGAGGCCGAAGTGGAGGACGTTGGGACGACAGCGGACCCCGCCAGGAGTGGCACGTCCGGCCTTGCAAGGATTGCTGGCAGGACAAGCCTCGCGAGGGCGCCTGGAGGGACCATCCTCGTGGGGACCGCCTTCAGGGCAACGCTGGCCTCCCTCAGCTGCCGCCACCACCAAGGAGGAACGACGACCACCACCAGGACAAGGGGGCTGGGGGCTTCCTTGAGCCTCGCGCCATCACCTGCATCCTAGGTGGCACTCAGGCCCCAACCTCTCAGTGCACCTTCAAGCAGTTTTCTCGTGAGGTGAAAGTGGCCCTCCCCAGGCTCAAGGCCACGGGCTCGCTTATTTGGTCCAAATACACCATTACCTTCAGCTCATCCGACCAGCTCAAGTGCGCGGCAACTGCCAGCGCCCTCCCGATGCTATGCTCGCCCATCATCAGCAACGGCCTCATATACAAGACCCTCCTCGACGGCGGTACAGGGCTCAATGTCCTTTCCGTCGAAACGTTAGACCGCCTCCAATTGCCGTATGATCAGCTGCATCCAACCAAGCCCTTCTTAGGAGTGACTGACGGCTCCACCACCCCGATAGGGCAGGTCCGCCTCCCTGTAACCTTCGCCATGCGCGACAACTACCGCAACGAGCTCATCGACTTCGACATCGCCCACATCCGCCTGCCGTACAATGCCATCCTTGGGTTTCCAGCCTTGACCAAGTTTATGGCAGTGACTCATCACGGCTACAATGTCCTCAAGATGCGAGGAAGCTGCGGCGTCATCACGGTCGCTTGCGAGAAAAAGGACACGGAGTCCTTTCTCGAGCGCGCTTACCAGGCTGCAGCGGCCGAAGACCCAGATAACAAAGGCGTCGTCTACCCTCCTGAGGCTGTCTCCAAGAAGATGAAGAAGAAGCTGCTCTGCCAAGGGTTTTAGGAGGGTGGAGTCTCCAGCAGCACCACCTAAGGGCCCGTGCCCATAGAAGGGGCACCTCCCTCTCTCGCATAGGAAGGCGCGCCCGGCGCCCTCCTCAGGTTGGGCTCGGGGGCTCTTTTCTGGAGGGCCTCTGA
This sequence comes from Triticum urartu, assembly GCF_056163025.1. Classification (NCBI taxonomy): domain Eukaryota; kingdom Viridiplantae; phylum Streptophyta; class Magnoliopsida; order Poales; family Poaceae; genus Triticum; species Triticum urartu. The sequence continues at coordinate 353,370,062 of NC_141876.1, read as the reverse complement.
CCTAGCCGATTTCACGAGGGAGGCGCTCGGGCACCACATGGAGGCATGCTTCAACGCACGCCTCCCTCACAAGGGCACAAGGCATGGATCGCCTGGTGCTCAGGAGTTCATCACCAAGGTGATCGAGGAGCTTCAAGAAGTGAGAATCATGCGCGACGACCGCTGCACACCACCTGGCGCGGATCCTTGTCCTGGCGAGGACGACGAGCTGTGCATCTCCGTCGACATCGCAGGACATAACAGGGCGGCATCTTAGGAGCGTTTTTGGCCTTTGCACGTTGGTTGGTGCGAGGGTCCACCTCACATCTATGTTTGCATGCCATTCGGGTTGCGGAACACGGTCGTCACCTTCTAGCGCCACCTGTGGAGCGTTTTGATAGCTCAGGGGGCCCGGCATCACGCAGTTCTGGCAGAGATAGCGACGGTTCTTTGTGAGTCACCCGGGCCCCTGATGCCTCCCGAGGCCCGGGACCCAGGCGACTCGTGAGGAGCAACTTCTTCAGCTGCTTCAACATCCCTCCAGCAACGGTGCCAGGTGACTCTTTCCAACTCATTCAGTTGGGGGCACCCCTCGGGTAGCATTATCCCTAAGTTGCATGGGCCTGTCCCTGCGACGTGTATCCTTTTGCATCTCTAGCTTACTCTGTTGGGTGCGCCCCTCGTGTTGCATCATCCCCGGGCCGCAAGGGTCCGTCCCTGTGGCATGTATTGCACTTACCTGAACTAGCTTGTCTCCTTCCACGAGCTACCTTATGATTATCACTTGCCAGTCCGGCACTTTGATGCCATGAATGTCGTGCGCCCTTGCGAACCTGTGATGCCCCGAGACCGTTGCACCAGGTGTCTTTCAGTTATTCGCTGTTGTTGCCTTGTTATTTGCTTGCGTGTTGCATCTTGCCATGTCATCATCCGCATTGGATTATCATGTTTTCAGACTTGCATCCGTCCCTGTCTCCTCGTTCTCTCCGTTGTCCATTCTGAGCTCAACCACACTTGCACACCCCTGCGGCCCCTCCGAAATAGTACTTTATAAGTGACCGGAAAATGTTCTCGGAATGGGATGAAAGTTGGCGTGCGGTGTTGTTTTCTTGTCTGTAGGCCACCTGCCTAGTTTCATCGCATTTGATAGACCAACCATTAAACTATAGTGGCAATATAGCCGGTCTAACGTCGGACGTTTTCGGTCTCTGGAACCTTCCCGGGCCACATTTCTGTCTCACTCTTCTCGGCCTGAGACCCCTCCTACACAGCCCACAAACCCCACCTACTTCCCCCTCTGTCCGGAGCCGCACGATCATGATCAGAGGCTCCGAAATGCTCTAGAAACCCCTCCAAACCCAAATCCTAACCACCCCATTCCTATTTAAACCTCTCCCCTTGCCATTTTGGGCAGCAGCCATCCTCCTCCTCATTTCCCGTGCCGCCCAATCATCAGCGCTGCCACCCACCTACATTTCCACGCCCGGCCACCTCCCCGCCCCCACTAGGCGCCGTCCCACGTGCCAGCGCCGCCGCCAGCGGCCTCCTCACCCTATCCGCAGCTGCCACGCGCCCCCTGCCCGCTTCCAATGCCGTGACCCGCCGCAGCCCGCAACCGGCCCGCCCGGGCCGAATCGGGCCCGATCCGCCCGCCCAGCGCCCCTGGCTCCTGCGCCTCTCTCTCCAGCGCGCAGCGCCGCCACTGGCCGGTTCCTCTCTGGAGCCCCACCCCGCAAGACCTCGACCCCGCCGTACTTCTACCACGCCGCCGGTGACCACGGCAACCCCGCTGGACCAAGGTCCTATTGCCCGCGCCCTGCTCCTTCCTCTCCTCTCTTCCTCCCTGCCTCACTCCCTCTGTTCCTTGCAGCACCGCCACCGGAGGGCGTCGCCAGAGCCTCGATCCGCTCTGCTCCGTCCCGGATCCAAGCTCCTTGACACTAGATCCGGCCTATTCGCGTCGTCCGCCGCCTCTTATGCTTTCCCCCGTCGGATCCGCCTCCGACCTTGCCGTCCCCGTCGCCCTCACCGGCAAGCGCCGCCATGCGTCGTTCGGATCGGGTGGAGCCCTGATCCCGTCTCCCTCTGCATCGGCGTCCAGGTGGGCCGCGGCCCAACCCGAGACCCAGCTCCGTATGCCTCCGCCAGCCCAAGATCCGGCCGGGCCAAGACCCATGGTGAGGCCACACCCCAATGCCCCCCTCTTGGTTTTGTTACCTGTTGGGCCAGCCAGTTTTGGCCCAGATCTATTTTTTTCCTCTGCGATTTTAGCATTATTCAGAGACCACCAGTTTTACAGAAAACCCCTTCATGATCATGCATTTAACAACGCCACAACCGTGCATCGGATTAAAATGATTTATATATGAAAATTTCTAGAATTTCATCTAGTTCCACAATATCCAACTTTCATGCATGTGTGACATGTTTAAGTTGCTGTTCGCTTTAATTTTCTCCAATGCCATGCTAAAATGATTTAATTCATAACTAAATAACTGTAGCTCCAAACCTAACAAACTTTATATGTAAATGGGGTAGAAAATGCATAGTTTTACATGGTGGAATTACTTTGCATGTTTAATAACTCTAAAATTGTGTTTAGGGCAGGTCAGTACCAAATTCAAATATTGCATGCGGGGATTTACCATAATTGTTGTTTGTTATTACCGGCCTCATTTAAACTTGCCTAGATAGGTAGTTTTCATATGCTTCACCTCTTGCCATGTTTAAAAACATTTAACATTGTTGAGTACCTAACCAGGACTGAACTAAATAAGTCATGTGGTGTTCCGTCAATATGCAACTCGTTGCATATTGAGCTCCACTTAATTTGTAGGATTGTTTGTGCACTTTGCCATGCCATGTATCATTAAACCGGACATGAATCATACTTGGTTGTGCATCATGCCACGCTTATGTGATGGTTGTTTATCATGTTGTTTGCTTCTTTCCAGTGTTGCTTCTTCGGGTTGGTTCCGATAACATCATGTTTGTGAGGATCCGTTCGACTACGTCCGGTTGTCTTCTTCATGGACTCGTTCTTCTTCCTTGCGGGATTTCAGGCAAGATGACCATACCCTCGAAATCACTTCTATCTTTGCTTGCTAGTTGTTCGCTCTATTGCTATGCCGCGATACCTACCACTTGCTATATCATGCCTCCCATATTGCCATGTCAAGCCTCTAACCCACCTTTCCTAGCAAACCATTGTTTGGCTATGTTACCGCTTTGCTTAGCCCTCTTATAGCATTGCTAGTTGCAGGTGAAGTTGAAGTTTGTCCCATGTTTGGAACATGGATTTGTTGGGATATTATTATTATATCTTATTTACTTTAATGCACCTATATACTTGGTACAGGGTGGAAGGCTTGGCCTTATGCCTGGTGTTTTGTTCCACACTTGCCGCCCTATTTCCGTCATACCGGTGTTATGTTCCTTGATTTTGTGTTCCTTACACGGTTGGGTGTTATGGGAACCCCTTGACAGTTCGCTTTGAATAAAACTCCTCTGCAAGCCCAACCTTGGTTTTACATTTGCCTCACCTAGCCTTTTTTCCCTTGGGTTTCCGGAGCCCAACGGTCATCTTTATTTTAACCCCCCCCCCCCCCCCCCGCGGGGCCAGTGCTTCTCTAAGTGTTGGTCCAACCTGAGCGATGTCCGGAGCCCCCTGGGCAACCAGGGTCTATGCCAACTTGACGTCTGGCTCATCCGGTGTGCCCTGAGAACGAGATATGTGCAGCTCCTATTGGGATTTGTCGGCACATCCGGGCGGCTTTGCTGGTCTTGTGTTACCATTGTCGAAATGTCTTGTAATCGGGATTCCAAGTCTGATCGGGTCTTCCTGGGAGAAGGATTATCCTTCGTTGACCGTGAGAGCTTGTGATGGGCTAAGTTGGGACACCCCTGTAGGGTTTGAACTTTCGAAAGCCGTGCTCGCGGTTATGGGAAGATGGGAATTTTTTAATGTCCGGTTGTAGAGAACTTGACACTTAAACTAATTAAAATAAATCAACTGCGTGTGTAGCCGTGATGGTCTCTTCTCGGCAGAGTCTGGGAAGTGAACACGGTTCTTGTGTTATGTTTGAACGTAAGTAGTTTCAGGATCACTTCTTGATCACTTCTAGCGTCTCGACCATTGCGTTTCTTCTCGCTCTTGTTTGCGTAAGTTAGCCACCTTATATGCTTAGTGCTTGTTGCAGCTCCACCTCACTACCCTTTCCTACCCATAAGCTTAAATTGTCTTGATCTCGCGGGTGTGAGATTGCTGAGTCCTCGTGACTCACAGATACTTCCAAACAGTTGCAGGTCCCGATGTTGCCAGAGCAGGTGACGCAACCGAGCTCAAGTGGGAGCTCGATGAAGATCTTGTTCGTTGTGTTGTTTCGTTTCCCGTTGATCAGTAGTGGAGCCCAATTGGGACGATCAGGGATCTAGCATTTGGGGTTGTCGTTCTTTATTTTGGTTCCATAGTCGGACCTATGATTGTATTTTGGATGGTGTATGGATTATTTATGTATTGTGTGAAGTGGCGGTTGTAAGCCACATCTTATTCCTTTGTTATTCAGTACATGGGATGTGTAAAGATTACCCCTCTTGCGACATGCCTACCATGCGGCTATGCCTCTAAGTCGTGCCCCGACACGTGGGAGATATAGCCGCATTGTGGGTGTTACAAGTTGGTAATCAAAGCCTTCCTCGACTTAGGAGCCCCCTGCTTGATCGAATTGGTGACATTGTTGAGTCTAGATGTAGAGGTCTTACGATTATATATATCGGAGAGTAGGATTCTTTTACTCCTTAGTCCCTTCGTCGCTCTGGTGAGGCCTCCTGATGTAGAGTTTTGACTCTTCTCTTTTCAAATTTCACGATTTTTTTAGGATCATGCGGGTATCTTGGAATAATTTCTGATGGTTTTGTGAGGAGAACATTGTTCTTGGTGCCTCCTGACATTTAGGGGTTGTGGCAGTGTCCTGGGGAGTTGAGCTCTGAGGTGTTGTCGTCACAATTTTACCGTTGCAGTTCTGGAATACCTGAGTTCGCCGACATCGAAAATCTCTTTTATGCAGTTGTTGGTGAGATAACCTCGACGCCACCCAGTACAAGGGCGGGAGTTCCGGAGTATTGCCATAACTCGTTTAACGGATGCTTTTCATAGGTTGAGGTAAATGATTTCCGAAGGTTTCTTGGTTATGTGTTGAAGGATGGATACAGTTGGATGTAGGAATTGTTAGTTTGGGTGAGATATTATGCTTCCCTTGTATCCCGAACACCTGATTGCATAACGAGAAAGTTTTGGGAATTTATAAGTGGGAATTCAAGTATATTGTAGGATATCTTTCCAACAATCACATGATAAGATATGGGATCTATCATATGTTTGATTCCGGCTTATTTTGCAAGCTAATCCTTTGTTTTGTTTTGAGTTGTGGTATTCGAGTTGCTTCGATGTCAAGTGTTGAATCCATACCTTTTCCTAAGCGGTGTTCTCACATTTCTATGTGAATACTAATCCTTCATGATAATCGAGATTGTCATGTGAATCCTTTTCAGCTGGCGTGTTTCTCTTCAAGTGGATCCGATCATTTCAACATCCGCAAGATCACCCCTCATTTTTTTCCAATGTTGTTCGTTTCATCTGTCCCCAAGTTTCCTTTGTTTTCCCACCCACCACCCATTTTTTCTTCAAGGAATCAGATGTATCAATCAAGTATCCATTTTATTCGTGTGAAGTCTCTTCATTCTGTTCAATCACTGTTCTTACCCGGTGGTTCTCATGAAGATGCTCTACAAGTTCGTCATTCTTCGTTCTTTGTCTTCTCCGGTGGATTCAATCCAAGATTTCGGTGTTAATCTTATCCCTTTCCTCATTTCACAATGCTTTATCAAATCGGTGCACCTCTTAATCGCTCGTCTCTCTCTATTTATATCCGTAGTGCTGAGGATATCCCAGGAGATTCGTGTTTCTATTGCTAATTCGTTTAAGCTATCTCGAGGTTGTTATCTCATTCAAGGCATTTAATTCAACCGGCGCAATCTATCTTTTAAATTGTTCAACGGTGTTTCTTTTGAGTGGGCCCTAACCCACATGACTTTTTCAAGGATCTTACCTGACTCTTCTATTTTTTCCGGAGTTACTCTCAAATTCTTCTCCAAGTTTGATGTAAGAATGAATTATCATCACACATATGTCTTCCTCCAAGATCTTTCAAATTCTTTCGTCGTTGGCTCAACCTCTTCGCTTTTGATTCTCCCAGAGTGTCTAAACAATTCTTAGTGGTGGTTCTCGTCATCATTCTCAACATTTGAAGACCGAATAATATTTTCTCTTAAATCTTGCTTCGTTCTCTTGAAGATGCGTAGTTCAAGGTTGATGCCATCCTCTCATAGTTGTTTTCGATTGTGAGAATTTTTTCACCCATTCGGAGCAATTCATGAGTCTTTCAGTTTGATTCTGCAAAGGCCATGATTTCAGGACTATTCATTCCAGCTTTCATCTCTTGTTCTCCAAATCTTACCGGTGCATCATTCAAATTTCTCTAATAAGCTCGGGATCTCTTCGTTCACTTGTATCTAAATCCCCACAAGTATCTTCATTCATTCTCTAATTCTTCCCGGTGTTTCTTTATTTTTTCTTCATTCTTTTTCAGTTCTTACGGTGGTTTGTTCAAGTTTCTTCTTCCTTCGTTTTCATATCAATTCATTCGTTGTTTCCAAATCTTACCGGTGGTTCGTTGAAGGCCTCTTCAAGTTGGCGCTATATCTATCTTAATCCTTTCTACGAGAATAAGTAGTATGCAAAAATCCGTTGCTTGTCATCAATTTAAATTGGTGTAGGATAAGCATAATGTAATTCTTATTATTGTTTCATCGATTAAATTCAATTCCTTATTCCGGAGGCTCACCAAGTACTCGGTTTTCAATTGTTTCCTCTTTTATTTCCCGGAGTTCCAAGCTTTCGCAATTATATCACCACGGAGATCCATCCAAATCATTATAAGGCTTCACCTTGTGTTGTCAACTTCTCTTTCTTTTTATCATCATTTTGTTACCGGAGTTCTTCATGGAGGCTCTACATGGTGATTCATCAAGGATTCCTTTCACTCTTCAGTTGTTCGTCAAAATTTCCCTCGAAGTTTTGATCTGCCAAGATATAATCCAAAATAAACATGGTGTTCAACACATGTCTTGTTTTGAGGAGTTCAAGCTCTCTTCATCTTGCATTCCGAAGTGCAATTCATTCTACCTTATCTTTTGAGGTGGTGTTATGTCACTACTGACAATTTTTCCCTTCGTGTTTCGTGATTCACAAGTTTTCTAGTGTCAGGACCCCGATTCCAAGTCACATCAATCTAGCCGGTAACACCTCGTATCACTTTGCGGCCTCACGCACGGTATTCCCACGGGTGTCGCCTTACCATGGCCTGGGACCGTTTGCGCCTTTTGGCTCACGTATATGATAGTGTCGATAGCATCCATATGACAGAGAACCCGGGCCGACATGGCTAGTCATGAACCCAAAGCGGCACTAACCTATGGGGACAGCCATACATGAATCACATCGAGCATGTCGGTCAGCAGCGTGTGAATCCGGGCTGTAGCACTGGGCTAACAGGACTCCGGGAACCCGGGCTGTAGCAGGCTAGGCAGGACTCCGGATGTCACCGCGTGACATTTCCCCGAAGGGACAGACACAGGAACAAAGTGAAACACATGCCGGCCAGTCAAGTGTCATGAGCAGTAGTGCTGGGCTAACAGGACTCCGGTGAACCGGGCTATAGCGGACTACTATGGCTCATGGAAGCACTAGACTACATTTCCCCATAAGAGAGGCTGCCAAGGATAAACAACTAGATTGTTAGATCCCACACATACCAAGCATTTCAATCATACACACAATATGCTCGATATGTGTAAATACAAATGGCATCACAACATAACTCTACAACTCAAGTATTTATTCATTAGGCTCCAAGGAGCGAGATATTACAAACATGGGTCTCATGACCCAACAATCATAGCATACAAATCAAGCACATGCGGAAGCTTAACATGTCTGATTGCAGACATCTACAAATGAAAAAGGCTAAGAAGCCTGACTATATACTAGATCCTGCCGAGGGCACAAGATCGTAGCTGAGGTATCAAGCTAAACAACAAAGTCCACACGGAACTACTAGCGAGACTGAAGTCTCTCTGCAAAACATAAATTAAAAAAACGTGAGTACAAAGGTACTCTGCAAGACTTACATCAAAACTAGCTACATATGCATAGGTATCAACAAGGGGGGGTGGAGTTTAACTGCAGTAAGCCAGCTTTGACTCAGTGGCTAACCTGAACTATGAGTGCAACAAACTCTTTTGAGGTGGCGCACATGAGTCCACATATTCACCATTCAATACACCACTATGGATCCGCTCCCGTCTCCCTACGAGAAGGCCATCCATAGCACTCACACTTATCTTGCAAGTTTTAGAGTATCCACTTTCACTTGTCTATGAACTGTTATAGGCAACCTAGAAGTCCTTTACCACGGACACGGCTATTCGAATAGATCATTTATAACCCTGCAGGGGTGTACTTCGTCACACATGTTTCCACCACTTAGCGTCTGCACACGACATGTGCTCCGCAGACTTCAAGCAAAAGCCGACGTGGGTGTAGACCATGACCTGACTAACCGCAGAAGTCTCTCCGCAGACTTCAAGCAAAATCCAGAAAATGTATTACTGCGTCAGCATCAGGTCATGCTGACGTCAGTAGGTCAACAGGGGCTGGTCCGGGTCAAACCTAACTAGTGGGGTCCACTGGTCAGTGACTCAATTAACTAACAGGGTTAAAAAGGATTAACTAATCAAATTAACAGGCACTGGGCCCACTTTCAGTGTCAGAAGTGGGGTAATTAGTCGTAAACTAAATGAGTCAGGGGCGGGGCCCACACGTCAGTGAGTCAGGGGGGAATTCAAACCCTGATCAAGCGGGGTCAAACCCACCGGACCCGGTCAACGGCTCGTCACGGGCGATGACAGAGATGGCGGAGGGCTTCAGAAACGTTGTTCCGGCGACCAAAAGTGTGGCGGAGGAGCTCTATGCGTAGCTGGAGAGCTCGCGCATCTAATGGTGTAGGAGGCAGTAGCTGGGGTGGTCCGAAACAACGGCGACGTCGAGCTTTGCGGCGGCCAGAGTTCGGCCGTGCTCAGGTTCGTCGCTAGGGTGTTCGGGAGGAGGATCTGGGGGTGGCTACGGGCGCGTGAAGACACGCTGAGCACGGTGGTGTGCTCAGCTTCGAGCTACAACGGCTCTAGCCACGGCGGCGGCGAGCTTCGGCCGTAGTGGTCAGTGGGGCTAAGGAAGGAGAACGACGGCGGGGAGAGAGGGGAAAAGCGGCGGAGCTCATAGGGATGCCGTAGAGGGGGTCAGCCAGCTCGGGGAGGTCCTGGCGGCGCCGAATTGACCGGAGACGGCTCGGGTGCCCGAGGTTGAAGACGAAGGCGAAGACAATGTTCGGCAGAGTTTGGCATCGCGTGAGTCGACAGAGAGGCGTAGGCGTCAGTGGCGGAGCTCCTGGGCATGTCGGAGAGGCGAGGGGGAGGCGGTGGCCACGGTGGCAGCGGACGGCGGCGACGAGCTCGTTCGGCCGAGCTCGAGATCGAGCGGGGAGAAGGGGGAGAGTGACCAGAGGAGAAGGGGGTTGGTTTGGGGGTTCGTCCATGTCTCCTGGCGTTGCGAGAAGGGCCGGGAAAGGAGGAAGTAGACAGGGAGGTGGCCACGGCGATCGCGCGCGCGTCGACACGCCTGTGCCAGTAGGCAGAGGTTGAAGACAGCGGTGCCCTTGGTGGGCTGGGCCGCCAAGTGGACAGGCCAGGTGGGCTGCCCAGGTGAGCACTCTCTCTCTCTCTCTCTCTCTCTCTCTCTGCTTCCTATTTGTTTCCTCTTTTCTAATTTTTGCAGTTTGTTTTTGATTTAGATTTAACACCAAGTCAATTTTAAACTTCATGAAAATAATTGTGTGAACTAAATGGACTTATCCAAAGCCACGCAATAATTTTTCAGAATTATTGAACATATATTTATTATATAATAAATATAGATCCAATTCAAATATTTATTGGATTAATTCAAATGGCCAAAATAAATGTTTCTGAGCTCCTAAGAATATTGGTTTGAATTTTACCTCTTGCCAATAGTTTATAGAATACCAGGGACATTTTCTTGGACTCATTTGAGAAGATTTTAAAGTTGGTTATTTTTCTACTGATTTCTGATGGTTTCAACAAACCTCAATTCAACTTTCAGAAATTTTAGACATGATGCATGAGTGCAGATGCAACTATTTCACTAAGGTATTCTAGGGCACGGCTTTCAAAAGTTCAAACCCTGCAGTGGTGTCCCAACTTAGCCCATCACAAGCTCTCACGGTCAACGAAGGTTATGGGCAGATGGGAATTTGTTAATGTCCAGTTGTAGAGAACTTGACACTTAACTTAATTAAAATGCATCAACTGCGTGTGTAGCCGTGATGGTCTCTTCTCGGCGGAGTCCGGGAAGTGAACATGGTTCTTGTGTTATGTTTGAACGTAAGTAGTTTTAGGATCACTTCTTGATCACTTCTAGCGTCTCGACCGTTGAGTTGCTTCTCTTCTCGCTCTTATTTCTGTAAGTTAGCCACCTTATATGCTTAGTGTTTGCTGCAGCTCCACCTCACTACCCATTCCTACCCATCAGCTTAAATAGTCTTGATCTCACGGGTGTGAAATTGCTGAGTCCTCGTGACTCACAGATACTTCCAAACAGTTGCAGGTCCTGATGAAGCCAGAGCAGGTGACGCAACCGAGCTCAAGTGGGAGCTCGATGAAGATCTCGTTCGTTGTGTTGTTTCGTTTCTCGTTGATCAGTAGTGGAGCCTAGTTGGGACGATCGGGGATCTAGCATTTGGGGTTGTCTTTCTTTATTTTGGTTCCGTAGTCGGACCTTTGATTGTATTTTGGATGATGTATGGATTATTTATGTATTGTGTGAAGTGGCGATTGTAAGCCAACTCTTTATCCCTTTGTTATTCAGTACATGGGGTGTGCAAAGATTACCCCTCTTGCGACATGTCTACCATGCGGCTATGCCTCTAAGTCGTGCCCCGACACGTGGGAGATATAGCCGCATTGTGGGTGTTACAAAACCCACCCACGACCACCCATGATTAAGGGCTGGCATGGCGTCTGTGCTCGGGCCCTTCCCTGGAGCGTCGCTAAATCCAAGTGACTAACCTCTGGCTCGTGGGCTAGCCCCGTGTATGACATCTCCCATGGTCCTTGGTGCTTGGCTCTCGCATGAGCTAATCATGAGCGGGTGAGCTAGGGCGCACGACCCGGTGCCTCGTCGCTACGGGAGCCACGTGTCGGTTGTCTTTCTACAGGATTTTTCTCATGAGAAGACTGGGCACGGCGTCTGTGCTCGGGTCCATCCCTGCAGTGTTGATAAAACCAACGACTGAGCTCTGTCTGGTGGGCCGGCCCCGTTCACATCACCTCATGTGGTCGTTGGTGTTCGGCCTTCTCAGGTGATCACCTTAGGAGATTCATTCGATGCAGGTTTTCTAACCGTCTCGTAGGTCCACCACTACTGTCAATAATCAAGTTCAGGCGCAACCCGCCTTGAAGTTGGGCCTCGTGAGTCTCGCGCTGGCTCATGAGTGCCCAGACACACCTTGTCTAGCCCTACCGTGCAAGCCACGTGTCAGGGCGGAGCTGTGCACGCCCTGGGGGCTCCAGTCAAAGGGATCCCTCACCCACGTACCAGTGGAAGCACCATGCTCCGCGCTGGCAGTCGAAACTGTCGAGGAGTGGCTATGCCCGTGCAAGTGTGGAAGCTCTATGCTCCGCACTAGTGATAAACAACTGAGGGCGGCCCCATGGCCGCATCAACCTCAGGGAGCTAGCCGGCTCGGTGTCCAGCCTTGTCGCAACGCTTTTCCCCTTGAGAGAGTCGCGTGAGGGGGCTAGGCATGGGGGCTGTGCTCAGGTCATGCCTGGCATACGCCACCCTGCTAGGTCCCCCGGACCTGGTATTCACGCCCCCTCCCGAGCGGGACCTTAGCGAGGACAGGTATGGAGGTCTATTTGTACATCAAGGGGGACTCCTAAGCATCGCAACTCAGGAGCCTAACTGGCCACGTAGCCCCTCACCCCTTGGTCTCGTCCTGGTGATCCGGACGACCCAACGGCGGCTGAGGTACGCATGGGGCTGGGCCCTGCCGACGCAGAATGCTAAAGCCTAATTTCACATCTCCTTCCCGCAGACTGTTTGTGCGTCAAGAGGAACTCCTGAGCATCCCGACTCAGGAGCCTAACTGGTCACGTAGCCCCTCACCCCTTGGTCTCGTCCTGGTGATCCGGACGACCCAACGGCGGCTAAGGTATGTGCGGGGCCGGGCCCTGCCGACGTAGAACATCAAGCAAACGGGAAGGAAATCGCGGAATCCTAACAAATTATTACAAGTCATACGGTTCCCCAAATACCCAACACAAGTTTTAACGCCTCCACGAGGCATGGTGCAGGAGATAAAAGTGGAGGGAAGTATCGCCAGCAAGCCTTCTCTTCAGCCGTGGGCGCCGCCATCACCTACAAGGTGTGCCCCCTCGTCGACAACGTTGCCATCGCCCGCGCCGTCAGTCGGGGTCGCAGGCCGGCGGGACCATCAGCCACAGGCGCGGGGTCGATGGCGAGGAATTTCTCCGGCAGGGCGTCCACCAGGTCCTTCACGGCTTCGGCAGCAGCCTTGCAGTGCTCCTCGTCCACGGGCTTGAGCAGGGCGTCGAGGTCGATGCTGGGGTCGCGAAGATGAAGATTGTTTAAGACACGCGTCAGAGCTGAAGTAGAGAGTGCACGGGCTTCCCCCTCCACTATGGGGCCGATCCCATTAATGACACCCTCGAGCGCCGTGACGAGTTGAGAGAGTAGCTCGGCGGGGCCTTCCTCATGGGTCACCAACGGCTTCTTCAAGCCCTTCCTGTAGAGCTCCTGCAGTGCATCGCGGGACTTCAGCTCAAGGGATTTGAAGGCCGCATGATCTTCAACAAGAACCTTCACCTTTGCTTCCAGCTGGGCCTTCTCCACCTCCATATTCTTCTCCAGCTCCTCTAGGCGGCTACGCTCCATAGCCTGCGACCGCGTCTTCTTGAGCCTTCAACTTCTCCTCCTGTGCCTCGTGCTGATGAACCTTGGCAGCACATTAATTGTGTAGGATCTCCAGCTCGGCCTCTGCCATCCGGCAACGCTCTTTGGCGGCCTCGGCGTCCTTCAATGCCACCTCGTGGGCGGCTGCGGCCAGGTCGGTAGCCGGCTTACCCTCCTCAGAAGCTGCCACAGACTGACCCCATGCCGCCCTCACAGACGTGCCAGACCGCAGCTACCCCTAGATCTGTTCTAGGCGCCCTGATGCCAGGCGACGGTCGGTCCCCTGAAGGTCTTCCTGAAGCTAGGTCAGCACGGAGAAAGCCTCCTCCAAAGCATTAGGCGAGGTAGAAGGATCATGGACCAGCGACGTGGTGGGAAGAAGAGGAGGCAGCATCAGCGCCAAGGCCTGCAGGTCGGCGGCAGCAGAAGAGGTCGGGGGTTCTTGAGCCTTCGGAGCCTCAGCAGGCAAGCTGGGGTAGGCACCTCCGGAGCTGGCTTGGCCGTGGAGATCGCCTTCTGAGGTTGGGCCTCTAAATCTCGCGAGGTTGACCCGGACGCTAAGGCTCGAGAGCGGTTGCCATCCCTTTGCGCCGAAGAAGGCGCGCCAACAGCTGGCTACTGGGCCTCAGGGGTCGCGGTCGCCCCTTCTTCTTCACCACTGGCGTTGGCCTATAAGTGGAAAGGGAGACATCAAGAAACTATGGCAAGGACAGGAACGAAGGATCGGGGCGAAGCGCTTACTGGTCTACGACGGCGTACTCCCTCCCCCTTTCAGGAGCACCAAGCCCGAAGGCTTCACGGCCTGGGGCACTGGCACGCGAGCCCCAGGAGCAGGCAAGGGCGCGGCGGCCAGACCCGCAGCAGCTCCGGCTGGCGACGGAGTAGAAGCATCGCCTTGGGAGATCAGTACCGGTCTACTATTGTTCGGGGCCCTGGTCGGCGGCTTCTTCAGAGGTGTGCCCCCGGACCTTGTCGTGACCCCAGCAGGGATCGGCGACTCCCTCGCTAGATACTCGCCAGCCTCGTCGTTGTCAGGAAAGGTGCGGAGGAGATCCGCCACGCGAAGAGGAGAGGTCTCCCCCGCCCCCTCCCGGGTCATCTCCGAGTTAGGCCTCTCCTTCTCGCCAGACTCGCTGGAGGACACCATCACCGGGGCCGCCACCACTGGGGCCCGCTAGGCGCCAGCGGCTCGAGCCCGCGTTCGTTGAAGGTGGGCATGGCGGCGGCAATCTTTGCCCCAACCGGGCGGAGGGATAGCGGAAGATGGGTATGAGGCGGGTACCCATGATCCTCCGCAACCAGGAGGTGGAGAACCTTGTCAAGCTCCTCGTCGGACAAAGCATCCGGGCGCAGGCAGAGGTCGCCTCCCTCGTCCGAGAACTTCCGCAAAGGGCGCAAGCATGCTTGGAGCGGAGCCAGGCGCTGCAACAGGAACTCCTTGACGATCATGGCCCCCGTCAGCTTCTCCGCCTTCGGATCGTCCGGCTTCAGGTCGGCCGCAATCCTCCCCAACATCTGCTCCGCCCGCGCGTCGGTGAGCTTCGCGCTATTCCATCGCTCGTGAGGCACTGGCCTTCCCGTAGGAAGCACCAGCCGAGGGTAGGGGCTCTTGGCATCCATGAGGATCCATTTGTTCCGGAAGCGCTCTGCCTTCTTCCCGGCTCTTGAGATTGCGTTCCTTCCATTTGCCGCAACAGAGTTGGTGCACCCCGAGCATGGGCCATCATTGTTCTGGAGGTAGAAGAAATGGCAAAGCAGCGCCACGGACGGCATCACCCCCACGAATGCTTCGCAATAGAAGGCGAAGATTGACAGGAGAAGGACTGAATTGGGATGAAGATTGAGGGCGTGGAGCTTGTAATGGCGGTTGACGGCGTAGAAAAATTCATAGAAAGGGGAGACCAGCCCCGCGAAGACGATGTGCATGAAGAAGGGGTAGAAGGTACTACCCGGGGCCTCCTGCTTGTCGGAGCCAGCTCGAAGCGTAGTCTCTCCCTCCTCATTGCTATCGCGTGCCGCCATCAGGAGCGCGGGGGTGAAGTTCTTCTCCGAGAATGTGGGCGCGCTCAAGGCGGGCTCGTAGCAGGAGGGCGAGCGCGCGGCCTTCGCCTTGTCGGGTGCCCTCGGCTGCAAGCTTGGGGAGGGGTCCTGGTGGATCTAGAGTCTCCCAAGGTGAGAAGAAGGGGATCTAGATCAATACGAAGGAAGGCAATGAAGAATCTATAGCGTGCGCCAGCCTTTTGTCAGGCGAGAACGGTTGCCGAAGCCGCATGGGGAAGCGAAGGTGCCCATATCCCACAAATCACCACACGTCAATCAAGGCCGCAGGCGGTTGGGGCCCGCGGTGCTCCGCACTTGCCCTTTGGCTTGACCTCGAAGTCAAGCTCGAGCGCGCCTTGGGCCCAGGGGCTACTGTCAGCGTTCTGGCACCGGGGGTAACCATACTTGCCTGCCTGCGGCCCAGAGCATGGCTTCTTCAACGGCATGGTATGGCCCATCTTCAGCAGCAACAACTCGAGACCCTCGTCAGGGGCCGAGCCTCGCAAGGCAGACGACACGAAGACCTCCCTGGGGCAGCCTCACTAGGATGGCTCCTGAGAAGCGGGGATATCTATGCAAGGAGCACCTCGTGAGGCTCACGTGACGTGATCCATGAAGACCAAGGCCAAGAGAGCGCCAACAGGCGCAGTGTACCAGTTTCCACTTTGGTACTAAGGAGGCAAGTGCAGGCGCGGGCTCGCAAGCACCAGGCAAAGGTTTCCATATCGGTGCAACAAGACCAAGACCGGCAGGACGGAGGTCATCGCGGAGCCCACAACAGCATCACCACCAGAGCCTTTGGCTGGCGAAGACCACCTTTTGTCAGGATAGCTTGTACTAGTTGTCCCCCTTCAAACATGGTCGTTTTGGGATCCCTTCCAGCCTAAACATTGGAGAAGAGGACCAAGGCCACTATAAATAGGACTTAGCTACCACCATAGAGAGGAGGGGATCCATTCCACCCGAACGAGCTCACCAGTTCATCTAGCTCAATTACACCTCACCTCCTGAGGTTGTTCATCCATTGTACTAGTTCATCCTCAGCCCCTCGAGGCAATCCACCCACAAACTGGAGTAGGGTATTACACCGCAAGGTGGCCCGAACCATTATATACCCTCATGTTTCTTGTTCTTTGAGTCCGTCGAGCTAAGCCGTGGAATCGTTGAGCGTGCGCGTCGGGGAGAGAGAGTTCTTCATGCGCACCCCAGAGTTCGAACCTCACAAGGGTTTTCCAGAACCCGTAATCCGACAAAAACTATACTATATGCAATAGGCTTTGTGGCTCTGTGTCTGAGTTTTGTTTGCGTAAAAGCTGGATTTTATTTTACCTACAACAAAGGAATATCAGGAGTCTATACTATGGATTTTTCTATGATGACATGGTTCCGCGAACCGATGTCTCATAGCCCATATCATCATAAGTTGCCCACAATTAAGTTATCAGTTTAGTGTTGAGAGTTCCGAGATAGTTCCAAGTCCAGATGATCAAATTGTCCGTAACCGGGGACATGGCTAATCGATTGGGTTTTAACCCTCTACAGAGGTTTGTACAATTTACCCACAAGATTCGATCCCTATTTTGACGTTCTCGCACTTCAGGGTGTTTGAGAACAAGATGACCGAAACATGGTCTTCCGAAGAGATCCTCTGACCACTGTCTGGTGCTCATCCAATCCTACCGTAGTTCTACATCTGCTAGCACCGTCCTAGCCAGAGTCACAACTAAGGTCAACCAAGCCAGAGCCCATGTAAGCCTCCCGACATGAAGTATTCTTCCATCTCTTTGAGTCTGGGTGAAGCCTTCCGCAAGATGTCATGGGGCTTCTCCATCCATCCCGGCCGTCCACTAGTTGCTCCAGGGTGCCCATCAAATATGTCCTTCACCCAGTAGTGTGTATTGAATTCTTGTCTCAAGTCTCGAAATCTTGAGGTCTTCAAGTCCCGAAGGTGGAGTCCTTGCTGATGCCATCTATCGGATTACGGGTTCTGGCAAACCCTTGAGGTTCGAACACTAGGGTTCGCACGAAGATCTCTCTCCCCCGCGAACCTACTCTCGCAACGATCTCAAAGCCTAACTTGCTAAACCCGAAGAACAAGGGACACAAGGGTTTATACTGGTTCGAGCCACCGTTGTGGTGTAGTACCCTACTCCAGTGTGGTGTGGTGGATTGCCTTGTTGGCTGAGGATGAACAAGTACAAGGGAAGAACAGCCTCCTGAGGAGAGGTGTTCTTGAGCTCGATGAGCTTGTGTGTGTATGGTCTGGTTCCTCTTCTCTTGATCTCAATGAGCTTGTGTGTGTGTATGGTCTGGTTCCTCTTCTCTTGAGCTCGATGAGCTTGTGTGTGTGTGTATGGTCTAGTTCCTCTTCTCTCTCCTATGGTGGTGGTCAGTCCTATTTACAGAGGCCCTAGTCCTCCTCCCAAATATTAGGCGAGAAGGGATCCCACAATGGCCAGTTTGAAAGGGGACAACTAGTACAAGTTATCCAGACAAAGGGTGGTCTTCGCCTGGCAAAGACTCTAGCGGTGATGCCGTCGTGGGCTCCGTGGTGACCTCCATCCTGCCGTCCTACTGGCCTTGGTTTCGTTGCACTGATATGGAAACCTTTGCATGATGCCTTGGGACTCCTCGCATGCGCTTGCCTCTTTAGCACCAAAGAGGAAACTGGCGCACGGCGCCCGCTGGCGCCCGCCTGGCCTTGGTCGTCATGGCTCACGTCACGCGGTCCTCGTGAGGTGCCCCTTGCATAGATATCTCCACTCCTCGGGTGCCAACCTAGGGAGGCCGCCCTTGAGGAGGTCTTGGTGTCGTCCGCCTCACGAAGCTTGGCCCCTCGCGACGGTCTTGAGTGGTTGCTGGTGAAGATGGGCCATACCAGGCCGCTGGTGGAGCCACGCCATGGGCCGCAGGCAGGCAAGTCTGGGTACCCCCATTCACAGGACACCGACAGTAGCCCACGGGCCCAAGGCGCGCTCGTACTTAGCTTCGTGGCGAAGCCAAGGGTCAAGTGCGGAGCGCTGTGGGCCCCAATAGCCTACGGCCTCTATTGACGCGTGGTGAGTAATGGGACGTGGGCTCCTCCACTTCCCCACGCAGCCTCGATTTCTGCCTGGCTAGGAAACCATTGTCGTCTTCGTAGCTGAAGGACCTCGGAATGACGACACCGTTGGTGGTGAAGGAGTTCGTCCGGTGTGGCATCGCTCCGCTTCAGCGCCACTCTCAGCAAATGTGGACCTTCTCTGGCTACGGGGACGGCATGAGGATCCATGCTCCGGCTCTTCTTCCCGAGGCGCCGCGCACGGTGCTTGAGGTCCTGACGGGTGACCCGCCGCTAGCAAACCTGCCGGAGGAGGGATGTCTTCTGTACTGCTGCTCGAACAAGGTGGAGTTTGTGAAGTAGATGCCCCTCTTCGACGAATGGGGACCACGCCCGGTTGGCCTTGAAGGGCCTCGTGAGAGCCCTGTCTTCGTGGCCCCCCTGCCTGCTGCTAGCGCGAGGCCCACCCAGGAGCGGGTGCAAGGGGCGGTCGTTCTCGAGTGATGGCGGCGCTGCTGCTGAGGAACCGACACCACTCAGGGCTCCTAAGGTGCCGTCCCCCGGGACCCTGGAGAGCCGTCCTGAGGAAGCGGCATGTGGGGCGACGCAGTCCGATGCTCCTAAGGTCGGAGCCCCCAAGGCCCTGGTGAACCACCATGAGGCGAAAACCAAGGTCTCTGCCCGATCCACCACCCCTAAGGTCGCCTCCTCAGGAGTCACACCATCCATGCCCGGCCTTGGTGACCGCGCCCAGGGCTTCGGTCGGCTCCGACCTAACTTCGCGGCGGTCCGCAAGAGGAAGGGGTCTCCAAGCTGCAGTGGTGATGCCTTCCAACCATTGAAGTAGAGGAAGTACATTGTTATTGACAAGTGAGTACCTTATCTTCGTAATTTCTTGAGCGCCGCTTCTCCTCCTGACAATAGTTCTTCAGGACCCCTTCTGCCAAGGCGATGGAGTCTCCCAAGAAGCAACCTTCGCCTGCTTCGGGCTCTCTGCTGACCCTGAGTGTCTCCAGCTGACCCGCCCCGCGGAGCGCAAGGACTCCTGGGAAGGCGTACACGCCTGTCTGGCATCTTGACCCCGCGCTCTTGTCGTCCCTCCTTCGCAGTTCAGCCTGGGGTGCGGGGAGTGTGCCGAGGGCCCCATCAATGGTCCTAGCCTGTGGCTAGGCGGGCTCAGCTCTGGCCTTACCTCCGAGCGATGAGGCCCCGCCCTACCGGGCCTTCCCCGAGGTCCGGAGGGCGACCAGAAAGGCGCCGGCCCCCAGCCCCCTGTCGGGAGCGAGCGAGCCGCTTCGAGCTTCTCCAACACATCCTGGCACAGATGACGGACCTGGCCGCGCGTTTGAGTTTGCACACGAGCATGGAGCATTCTGTGATAACCCACAAGTGTAGGGGATCTATCATAGCCTTTTCGATAAGTAAGAGTGTCGAACCCAACGAGGAGCAGAAGGAAATGATAAGCAGTTTTCAGTAAGGTATTCTCTACAAGCACTGAAATTATCGGTAACAGATAGTTTTGTGATAAGGTAATTTGTAACGAGTTTTATGATAAGGTAATTTCAGTAAGGTATTCCCATGAGCTTGCTTATGATTTTTTTCTCGGACGAAAGACCTCATATAGCAGAAGATGGGCATCGGAGGGCCACCAGGGGGCCCATGAGGCAGGGGGTGCTTCCAGGGGGGGTAGGGCGCACTCCCCACCCTCGTGTCCAGGGTGTGGGCCCCCTCTGGAATTTTCTTCGCTCAATATTTTTTATATATACTGGAAATAACTTCCGTGAAGTTTCAGGACTTTTGGAGCTGTGCAGAATAGGTCTCTAATATTTGCTCCGTCTCCAGCCCAGAATTCTAGCTGCCGGCATTCCCCCTCTTCATGTAAACCTTGTAAAATAAGAGAGAATAGGCAGAAGTATTGTGACATAACGTGTAATAACAGCCCATAATGCAATAAATATCGATATAAAAGCATGATGCAAAATGGACGTATCAACCTCCCCAAGCTTAGACCTCGCTTGTCCTCAAGCGAAAGCCGAAATTGAAAAATATGTCCACATGTTTTGAGATAGAGGTGTCGATAAAAATAAAATACGGACATGAGGCCATCATGATCGTTCTTAGAACAGAAACGTAAATATATATTGTCATATGATCTATTATGCTAAAGTAACAATTCAATCACAATTTCAAGTATGAATCATAAACTTTATTGAGAACCAACAAACTCTAATCTCAGTCATTGAGGCAGTTGCAATTTATCATAACATAGGAAAGAGTCAATATAAGAGCTTTTCAGCAAGTCCAGATACTCAACCATCTTTTAGTCTTTCATAATTGCTAACACTCACGTGGTATTTATTGTTATGAAGTTATAATCGGACACAGAGAAAGATAGGGGCTTATAGTTTTGCCTCCCAACGTTTTACCTCAAGGGTAATGTCAACAATAATAGTTCATGAAAACTCACATCCAATTAGCTATATATATCAGGATCTTTCCAACACATTGTGCTTGCCAAAGGATAAAATGTAAAAATGAAAGGCGAATATCACCATGACTCTTTGCATGAAGAATAAGAAAAGAATAAAAGATATGTCCTTCATAGAGGGTAGCAGAGGTTGTCAAGCGCTTTTATGGTTGGATGCACGAAATCTTAATGCAAAAGAACGCCACTTTATATGGCCACTTGTGATATGGACCTTTATAATGCAGTCCGTCGCTTTTATTTCTTCCATATCACAAGATCGTATAAAGCTTATTTTCTCCACACTAATAAGTCCTACATATTTAGAGAGCAATTTTTACTGCTTGCACCGATGACAACTTACTTGAAGGATCTCACTCAATCCATAGGTAGGAATAGTGGACTCTCATGGCAAAAACGGGTTTAGGGATATTTGGAAGCACAAGTAGTATCTCTACTTAGTGCAAAGAAATTGGCTAGCAAGAGAGAGAAAGGCAAGCTCAACATGTTGAATGCTCCATGACAATATAATTTATCTCAGATGTAAGAAAACATAACCCATTACATTGTCTTCCTTGTCCAACGTCAACCCTTTAGCATGTCATATTTTAATGAGTGCTCACAATCATAATAGATGTCCAAGATAGTATATTTATATGTGAAAATCTCTCTTTCTTTATTAGTTCCTATTAGTTGCAACGATGACCAAAACTATGTTTGTCAACTCTCAACAACTTTTATTCATCACACTCTCTATATGTGAGCTCATTACTCTCCATGAGATCCATATGATCTCTTTATTTCTTCTCTTTATTTTATTCCCTCAAGATCATAGCAAAATAATCAAGCCCTTGACTCAACACTAATCTTTATTATATATAGCTCATGGACTCGATTACATAGGAAGATCATAAAGCAAAACTCACAACTAGATCATACTAAAACTTTATTGTACTAGATCAAGAAATTATCAAAAGGATCGAACTAAGAAAAACGGTAAAGATAAGAGTGTGATGATGATATGATACCGGGGCACTCCCCAAAGCTTGGCAGTTGCCAAGGGGAGTGCCCATACCCATGTGTTTATGTCTACTTCTTCGGGGGTGGTGATGTGATATTCTTGGCGATGATGCCCCTCAGGATACGATTCTCTTCTTAGAGCTTATTGACTTGCTGCTTGAGGTCCATTATTTCCACACGGAGCTTGCTCGTGATGGCTAAAGCTCCCTTCACCCAAGGATGTTGCATAGCTGCGGAAGAACAAGTAACACTCTTTTTCA
The DNA here is from genome assembly GCF_056163025.1 of Triticum urartu. NCBI lineage: Eukaryota > Viridiplantae > Streptophyta > Magnoliopsida > Poales > Poaceae > Triticum > Triticum urartu. The sequence continues at coordinate 353,348,091 of NC_141876.1, read as the reverse complement.
TATTTTCATAAGAAAGAAAGCTAGCATTGGAAGGGATGACCGAGTTTGGAATAGCCGAGCTCTGTAGTTCCCCCATAGTGAATCCTGCTCAGAAACGGGAAGTAACTTCTTCATCCTCCTCCATGGCATCTATCCTTTTCAAATCGGCCTCCATATGTTCCTCAGTTGATGGCCCAAAGTGGTCAGCATTGCTGTTTGCTCTTGGCCTCGGTGTCGGATGAGACACCCGACTCTCCCCGACTGACTCTTGAGAAGACATCTTGCTCTAAATCTGTAGCAGAAACAGCTCGAAACAAAAACGAAGGATATTCGCGTGATACGGTGGTCAAAACCTTCGGGAGATTATATAATAAATTTTTACCGACCAAAAGAATTATCTTACAAGAAAACGGAGTCCGGAGAGCACAGGAGGTGCCCACGAGGCAGGGGGCGCGCCTAGGTGGTAGGGCGTGCCTTCCACCCTCATGGAAGCCTCATGTCCTTTCTGGTCTGCTTCTTATTTTCCTATTTTCTTAAATATTCCAAAATGGAGAAAAATTGCCATTAGAAAGGTTTTGGAGTCGGTTTACTTACCATACCACATACCTATTCCTTTTCGGAGTCTAAAACGTTCCGGAAAGTGTCCCTTATGTATTCCTCCGGGGTTACGGTTTCAATAATATTAGTTTCAACATTTATGGGATTACCTGAGATATAATGTTTGATTCTTTGACCGTTCACCACCTTCGGATTTGTGCCTTCGAAGTTTTTGATTTTTATGGGACCGAAACGATAGACCTCCTCGACAACGTAAGGACCTTCCCATTTAGAGAAAAGTTTGCCTGCAAAAAATCTTAAACGAGAGTTGTATAGCAATACCTAATCACCTACATTAAACTCGCGTTTTTGTATCCTTTTATCATGCCATCTTTTAACTTTTTCTTTAAACAGCTTGGCATTTTCATAGGCCCGGGTTCTCCATTCATCAAGTGAGCTCATGTCAAAAAGACTCTTCTCACCGGCAAGTTTGAAGTCATAGTTGAGCTCTTTAATGGCCCAATATGCCTTACATTCTAATTTGAGAGGTAAGTGACATGCTTTACCATAATCCATTTTATACGGAGATATACCCATAGAATTTTTATATGCAGTTCTATAAGCCCATAATGCATCATCAAGTTTCTTGGACCAATTCTTTCTAGATCTATTAACCGTCTTTTGCAAAATTAATTTGATATCTCTGTTACTCAATTCTACTTGGCCACTAGACTGTGGATGATATGGAGATGCAATTCTATGTTTAACATCGTACTTAGCAAGCATTTTACGAAAGGCACCATGAATAAAATGTGAACCGCCATCAATCATTAAATATCTGGGGACTCCAAACCTCGGAAAAATAACTTCTTTAAGCATCTTAATAGAGGTGTTATGATCAGCACTACTAGTTGGAATAGCTTCAACCCACTTAGTAACATAATCAACAACAACTAAAATATGTGTATACCCATTAGAGGAAGGAAAAGGTCCCATATAATCAAAGCCCAAAAGAACAAATGGTTCAATAACAAGTGAATAATTCATAGGCATTTCTTGACGTCTACTAATATTGCCAATTCTTTGACATTCATCACAAGATAAGCCAAACTTACGGGCATCCTTGAAGAGAGTAGGCCAATAAAAACCGGATTGCAGTACCTTATGTGCAGTTCTATCTCCAGCATGGTGTCCTCCATAAGCTTCAGAGTGACACTTGTGTAGGATTTGTTCCTGTTCATGCTCAGGTACACAACGTCTAATAACACCATCTACTCCTTTATAAAGATGTGGGTCATCCCAGAAGTAATGTCTTAAATCATAGAAAAACTTTTTCTTTTGCTGGTATCTGAAACTAGGTGGTATAAATTTAGCAACAATGTAATTATCATAATCAGCATACCATGGAGCAGTACGAGAAGCATTTATGACATTTAGTTGTTCATCAGGAAAGCTATCATCAATAGGTAGTGGGTCATCAAGAACATTCTCTAACCTAGACAAGTTATCTGCAACGAGATTCTCAGCTCCCTTTCTATCAATAATATGCAAATCAAATTCTTGTAGCAGGAGAACCCATCTAATAAATCTAGGTTTAGCATCTTTCTTTTCCATCAGATATTTAATGGTAGCATGATCAGTGTGAATAGTTACTTTAGAATCAACAATATAAGGTCTGAACTTATCACAAGCAAATACAACTGCTAAGAATTCCTTTTCAGTAGTAGCATAATTTCTCTCGGCATTGTCTAGAGTTTTACTAGCATATTGAATAACATTTAATTTTTTATCAACTCCTTGTCCTAGAACAGCCCCTATAGCATAATCACTAGCATCACACATAATTTCAAAAGGTAAATTCCAATAAGGTGGCTGAACAATAGGTGTAGAAATCAAGGCTTCCTTAAGTATTTCAAATGCTTCTACACAATCATCATCAAAGACAAAAGGAATATCTTTTTGTAATAAGTTAGTCAGAGGCCAGGAAATTTTTGAGAAGTCCTTGATGAACCTCCTATAAAACCGGCATGACCAAGGAAACTTCTTATACATTTGATGTCCTTGGGACACGCCATCTTTTCGATAGCATCAACTTTATCTTTATCAACTTCAATACCACTTTGAGAAATTTTATGCCCCAAGACAATACCTTCATTAACCATAAAGTGGATCTTCTCCCAATTCAAGACAAGGTTAGTTCCTTCACATCTCTGCAAAACTCGATCAAGGTTTCTCAAGCAATCATCAAAAGAGGATCCATAAATAGAGAAATCATCCATGAAAACTCACAAATCTTTTCACAAAAGTCAGAGAACATTGCCATCATGCATCTTTCAAAGGAAGCATGTGCATTACATAAACCAAAATGCATATGTCTATAAGCAAAGGTACCGAAAGTGCAAGTAAAATTAGTCTTTCCTTGATCAACAGCTGACACTAGTATTGGAGAGAAACCAAAGTAACCATCTAGAAAGCAAAAATGTGTATGTTTGGATAATCTTTCTAGCATTTGATCAATGAAAGGCAAAGGGTAATGATATTTTTAGTAGCTTTATTTAATTTGCAGAAATCAATCACCATCCTATAACCTGTAATAATTCTTTGCGGAACCAATTCATCTTTATCATTAGGAACGACAGCAATACCTCCCTTCTTAGGGACACAATGGACAGGACTTACCCACTGACTATCAGCAACGGGATAAATTATACCTGCTTCAAGGAGCTTTAATATTTCCTTTCTTACCACTTCTTTCATCTTAGGATTTAGCCATCGTTGGTGATCAATAACTAGTTTGGCGTCTTTCTCCAAATTTATCTTGTGTTGACATAGAGTGGGACTAATGCCCTTAACATCATCAAGAGTATATCCAATAGCAGCACGGTGCTTCTTCAGAGTTTTCAATATTCTCTCTTCTTTGTGCTTTGAAAGGTGATAACTAATAATAACATGATATATCTTCTTTTCATCAAGATATGCATATTAAAGAGGATCAGGCAATGGTTTCAGAATAGGTCCCTGTATAAAGAATACTTCATCTATTTCCCTTCTTTCATTCATGAGCATATCATTTTCATGGTCTAGCAAATAATGTTCTAAAGGATCAGTAGGAGGCACGATAATAGAAGCAAGACCAATAATTTCATCTTTACTAGGCAATTCTTTATCATGTGGTTGTCTACGAAATTTAGCAAAAATAAACTCATGAGACATATCCCCTACACCAACAGGTATTTCCTTCTTTAGCATTAACAGTATTTAAGAAGGGTCTACCAAATATAATGGGACAAAAGTCATCTTGAGGGGAACCAAGAACAAGAAAATCAGCAGGATATTTTACTTTCCCACACAAGCTTCAACATCTCTAACAATCCCAACTGGTGAAATAGTACCTCTATTAGCACGCTTAATTGTAACATCTATCTCTTCTATCTCAGCAGGTGCAATATCATGCATAATTTCTTTGTATAAGGAATGAGGTATTGCACTTGCACTAGCACCCATATCACATAAGCCATGATAGCAATGATCTCCTATTTTAACAGAAATAACAGGCATGCCTACAACAAGTCTATGTTTATTTTTAGCATTAGGTCTAGCAATTCTAGCAGCTTCATTGCAGAAGTAAATAACATGCCCATCAATATTATGAGCCAAGAGATCTTTAACCATAGCAATACTAGGTTCAACTTTAATTTGCTCAGAGGGAGTAGGTGTTCTAGTATTACTCTTACGAACCAAAGTTGAAGCTTTAGCATGATCCTTTATTCTAACAGGGAAAGGTAGTTTATCAATATAACTAGTAGGAATAACAGGATCATTATAAGTGATATTCTTTTCTTCAACTTTAATAGGTGCAACTACTTTTACTTCAATGGGAGGATTATATTTAAACCACTTCTCCTTAGGGAGATCAACATGAGTAGCAAAGGATTCACAAAAAGAAGCTACTATCTCAGAGTCAAGTCCATATTTAGTGCTAAATTAACGGAGAGCATTGGTATCCATAAAAGATTTAACACAATCAAACTTAGGTGTTATACATGACTCCTTACCTTCGTCGAGGTCCCAATCTTCAGAGCTAAGTTTAATTCTTTCCAATAAATCCCATTTGAATTCAATAGTCTTCATCATAAAAGATCTAGTACAAGCAGTATCGAGCATGGAACGATTACTGAGAGAAAGCCGAGCATAAAAATTCTAAATAATCATTTCTCTTGAGATCTCATGATTGGGGCATGAATATAACATTGACTTAAGCCTCCCCCAAGCTTGAGTGATGCTTTCTCCTTTGCGAGGCCAAAAATTATATATATAATTCCGATCACGATGAACAAGATGCATAGGATAAAACTTCTGATGAAATTCCAATTTCAATCACTTGTAGTCCCATGATCCCATATCATTACATAGCCTATACCATGTCAATGCATCTCCCTTCAAAGATAAAGGGAAGAAATTTTTCTTGATAACATCATCGGGCATACCTGCAAGCTTAAATAATCCACAAACTTCATCCACATAGATTAGGTGCAAATCGGGATGTGATGTTCCATCACCTATGAAAGGATTAGCTAGCAGTTTCTCTATCATACCCGAAGGAATTTCAAAGTAAAAATTTTCAATAGGTTCAGTAGGTTGAGGAGCAACTCTTTGCTCTAATGTTCGGGGTGAAGATACCCCGAACAAGCCCCTCAAAGGATTAGGTTCCATAGTAACAAGTGACAGTAAATTTCAGCACACTACATAAATTTTTCCTTACCAAATTCCACCTACCAAAGGCGCTTCACTCCCCGGCAACGGCGCCAGAAAAGAGTCTTGATGACCCACAAGTGTAGGGGATCTATCGTAGCCTTTTCGATAAGTAAGAGTGTCGAACCCAACGAGGAGCAGAAGGAAATGATAAGCAGTTTTCAGTAAGGTATTCTCTGCAAGCACTGAAATTATCGGTCACAGATAGTTTTGTGATAAGGTAATTTGTAATGAGTAGCAAGTAATAAAGATAAACAAGGTGCAGCAAGATGGCCCAATCATTTTTTTAGCAAAGGACAAGCCTGGACACACTCTTATATAAAGGAAAGTGCTCCCGAGGACACATGGGAATTATTGTCAAGCTAGTTTTCATCACGTTCATATGATTCGCGGTCGGTACTTTGATAATTTGATATGTGGGTGGACTGGTGTTTGGGTACTGTCCTTACTTGGACAAACATCCCACTTATGATTAACCCCCATTGCAAGCATCCACAACTACAACAGAAGTATTAAGGTAAACCTAACCATAGCATGAAACATATGGATCCAAATCAGCCCCTTACGAAGCAACGCATAAACTAGGGTTTAAGCTTCTGTCACTCTAGAAACCCATCATCTACTTATTACTTCCCAATACCTCCCTCTAGGCCCAAACAATGGTGAAGTGTCATGTACTCGACGTTCACAGGATACCAATAGAGGGATGACAACATACATCTCATCAAAATATCGAACGAATACAAAATTAACATTTCTACTTATAGCAAGACTTCTCCCATGTCCTCAAGAACAAACGTAACTACTCACAAAGCATATTCATGTTCATAATCAGAGGGGTATTAATATGCATAATGGATCTGAACATATGATCTTCCACCAAGTAAACCAACTAGCATCAACTGCAAGGAGTAATCAACACTACTAGCAACCCACAGGTACTAATCTGAGGTTTGGATACAAAGATTGGATACAAGAGGTGAACTAGGGTTTGAGATGAGATGGTGCTGGTGAAGATGTTGATGGAGATTCACCCCCTCCCGATGAGAGGATCATTGGTGATGACGATGGTGATGATTTCCCGCTCCCGGAGGGAAGTTTCCCCGGCAGAACAGCTCTACCGGAGCCCTAGATTGGTTCCGCCAAGATTCCACCTCGTGGCGGCGGAGTTTCGTCCCGTGAGCTTGGTTATGATTTTTTCTGGGACGAAAGACCTCATATAGCAGAAGATGGGCATCAGAGGGCCACAAGGGGGCCCTTGAGGCAGGGGGCGTGCCCAGGGGGTAGGGCGTGCCCCCACCCTCGTGGCCAGGGTGTGGGCCCCCTCTGGAACTTTCTTCGCTCAGTATTTTTTATATATTCTGGAAATAACTTCCGTGAAGTTTCAGGACTTTTGGAGCTGTGAAGAATAGGTCTCTAATATTTGCTCCTTTTCCAGCCCAGAATTCCAGCTGCTGGCATTCCCCCTCTTCATGCAAACCTTGTAAAATAAGAGAGAATAGGCATAAGTATTGTGACATAATGTGTAATAACAGCCCATAATGCAATAAAAATCGATAAAAAGCATGATGCAAAATGGACGTATCAGTGTGCCACAAGCTCTTTCGTGAGGCGATGGGCGCACTGAGCTGCCTTGGGGAAGAGCTTGTGGATGTCGACGCCTGCCTCGAAACCGAAGGCCTTCGGCTGGTGGACAAATGGCATCAGCTGAAGGTGGCCATCGACTTCGGGCGTCTCCAGCGTGAGCGCACCAATGCGAAGGCCGAGGCATCCCTTGCCACCTCGCGCAAGGCCTGCACCCGAGCCTTGGTGGAGGCCAGGTAGGCTGACCACCGCCGTGCGGCCGCAGAGGAACGCGAAGGGGAACTCCGGGATCTGAACGTCTCCTTGGAGTAGCAAGTCAAGGTGCGCAGGGCTGCCTTGGAGTCGATGAACGGGACGCCCTTCGAAGAAGAGGAGATCTTGATGCGCGAGGAGGCGCTGATGCTAGAGGCCATAGAGTTCAACCTCGAGCTTGAACGACTGGAGACGAGGGAGTGCTATGTTGCCCAAGTGGAGGATGCCGCCAGTGCACGCGAAGTCAGGATCCAGGAGGAGATCGATCGTAGGGTGGCGGAGGCTCGGGCGGATCTTGCCAGCTGATACGACCTGAAGCTGAAGCTTGTGGAAGCCTAAGCTGAGGACAAAACCACTGCCCTCGGGTGAAGGTTGGATGAAGCGGAATATCATGAGAAGGCCGCTACGGCGGCCCTGGTCTCCATCCAGGCCGAGATGGCCTCCGCCCGCGCCGAACTGCTCTCGCTCTAGCGACGGGTTACTGATGTTGAGTCCCTCACGCAGCAAAGCAGGGAGGAAGCGCTCCACCGATAGATGTTACTGCGCGAGCATGCTCCCATGCTCCGCGCCCTCAGGGTGAGGGCCAACCAGGTGTTGGGTGCCATCTATGACGAACACGCCCCTCTCCCCCATGCAGAGGACTATGTCGGCCATCTTCGCTTCTTCACCGACGTCGTGACGCGCCCGGAGGACCGGGCCGAGAGGGCTCGCGAGCTTGTGGATGAAAAGAGTCGAGGCCTCCTTGGATGCGCATTCTCCGGCGTCTTCAGCCATCTTCAGAATACCGACCCTAACTTCGACTTCGACGGTGCCATTGCCCAGTGCCCGGAGTTATCCGGGATAACCTGGCATGCTGGGTGGATGATAATGTGGATGCTCTGGTCAGAGCTTTCTCTTCTAACGATGACGTAGTGGTGGTCGTGGTGGATGAAGGCAATATGGTCGATGACAGTGAAAACGACGCTCGCGACGATGCCAGTAGCATGTCCGGGAGCGATTCGGAGGACGCTGCGAGTGACTTGTCCGATTGAGCCCGTGCTCGTTGTTTTGAACATGTGCACAAAAGCTCGGGCATGGCCCCCAAAGATGTAAGTGCATTTTGGGGATGGGGAGCACCTCATGTAATCAGACTATTGTTTTATCCCCTGAGCCAGACTTAAGGCGTGGTTTTGTGAGTTCTTAAGTTCCTCCGCGAGCTTGTTGTAGTAACTTACCTCAGTCTAGACGCACCTCAGACTAGCCTTGTAGTTTTCGACGTGTAGTTCTCCCAAGGGGAGTTCTCCACGGGCTCGTGAGGTTTCGGGCTTTTGAGGAGCCCGCTGGTCTGCTCGAGAGGGCCTTGCGAGAGATGAGCGTTAGATCACGGTGAGATGCGCGCGCATACCACGCCCAGCCCTCGCTCGTGAGGCGCTCGTAAGGGAGGGGGAGTAGGCGCTGGCCTCGAAACAAGGCACGGAGCCAGAAAACTCAAGAAATCATCATGAATGAGAAAAGATGCCCCCATGCTTGCCAATGAAAATACGACTGCGAGTTCAAATCAAAAAGGTGGCAAATCAAGCTACAGAAAAGGGGTTGAAAGCAAATGGCCGCGTCCGGCACCTAGCTAGTCTTCTTTTCTTCTCACCAGCGCGGAGCCTAGTGCTTTCACTGGCCGTGAGCATAGTAATTGGGGGACAGTGTCGACGGCCAGCGCTAAGCATGGTGCTTCCACTATGACGTGGGCGCAAGCCCCCAAGGCCCGAGGGCGGCTCTCCGGAGACTCCGGGGCGTGTACAACCCCACTCATTATTAGGTGAGAGTGTCACGGGCGGAGACCTTCATAGGCACGAGCCTTGCTTCATATCGCCAGATGAGGGCCCCGCCTTGCGCCACCCTCGACCACCGTTGGGGCGTCCGGAAACCAGGACGATGCGAAGGGGCAAAGGGGAAACTAGCGGTGCCCTCAGTGACCACGGGCCCTCTGCCGGGGGGAGGGCTCGCCGCCGCCTCCACAGCAAAGGACCTACCACCGGGCGACACCTTGCGCCACGCGACATGAGGGAGGGCCTTGCTCCCGACCCCTTCCGTGCAGCCCCCAGTGCGCTACCCCTGATTGGAGTGGGGCTGCCGCACCGGGGTCGCCGTCCACCACTGTGGCCTGGTCCACTTGCGACCCATGGTTAGTGTAAGCCTGCTATAGAGATATCAATGGTACCTTGCAGTGGTTGTCATTGGCGGGATCGGCCAGGCTCCTGGGTGGCTCATGGAAGGCCTCCGCTTCCAGCATCTCTTCCTCCCAGCCCGGCTCGAGGAACATGCAGGGATCTTCCTCTGGCGTGTACTCCTGATCCACCATGCAGGGCACATAGGCTTCCTGAGCTGCCTCTCCGGAACCTCTGCCGAGGCGCCCTGTGCCCCACGCAGTCAAGCCCGGTGTGCCTCCTAGTGGTTGTATGGTGGCGCGGCAGGATGTCCGGCACCGCTGTTCATGATGGCGCTGGCGAGCCCTCCTGGTGCACCTGGGAGCACGCGGGCACGATGAGGCCTACTGTGCGACCTGACCACAACTTGAGATGTAATTAGGGAACAGAAAGGCGGCGTACCCCTGGCTGCAGCATCCAATAGCTCGGCGACACGTTCTAGAGACACGTCGCGGCCACTCTCCATCAGCCGGCATCGCAGCAGCTCCTGTGCCACCACGAGTGCGGCTCGCATGTTCGCCTATTCCCGCCGGGTGTGTGGCATTATCGCTTCTGCATAGCTTGAGGATCTTGCGGCGGCCCGCGCACGCCACGGTGTGAGGGTGGAAGGCGTCGGTCCATGCCGCCCGCGTCTCACGGTGTTCGATGGCATGCGGGCCGCCTGGAGCACGGAGTTGAGGTCTCCTTGGGCTGGCGGTGCCGCCCTGACGGGCCAAGCAGCCCACAGGTCGGCATTGGTCCTCGGGTCGACGGACATCGAGACCACGGGGTGTTGGCGGATCAGCTGACGGAAGAGAGGCTTTAGCACACCCCTACCTGGCGCACCAAATGTCAGATTACGGGTTCCAGCAAACCCTTGAGGTTCGAATACTGGGTGCGCACGAAGATCTCTCCCCCCAGGAACCCCTCTCACAACAATCTCAATGCCTAACTCGCCAAACCCGAAGAACAAGGGACACGAGGGTTTATACTGGTTCGGGGCACCATAGTGGTGTAATACCCTACTCCAGTGTGGTGTGGTAGATTGCCTTGTAGGCTGAGGGTGAATAAGTACAAGGGAAGAAAAACCTCCTGAGGAGAGGTGTTCTTGAGCTCGATGAGCTTGTGTGTGTGCATGGTCTGGTTCCTCTTCTCTTGAGCTCGATGAGCTTGTGTTTGTAAGGTCTGGTTCCTCTTCTCTTGAGCTCGATGAGCTTGTGTGTGTGTGTGTGGACTGGTTCCTCTTCTCTCTTCTATGGTGGTGGCTAGTCCTATTTATAGAGGCCCTGGTCCTCCTTCCAAATATTAGGAGGGAAGGGGTCCCACAATGGCCAGTTTGAAGGGGGACAACTAGTGTCGGCATTCTGGGAAAAGGGGTCCCTAGACTTGCCTACCTGCGGCCCACGGCGTGGCTCTGCGAGCGGGCCCGTACGGCCCATCTTCACCAACAAGCATTCAAGACCCTTGCGAGGGGCCAAGCGTCGCGAGGCGGACGACACAAGACCTCCTCAGGAGCGGCCTCACCAGGTTGGCTCACGAGGGGCGGAGAGATCAAGGCCAGGCAAACCTCGCGAGGTTCCAATGACGTGAGCCATGACGATCGAGGCCAGGCGGGCGTCAGATAGCAGGGAAAACGAAAACGGGGATCGACCTCGTCTTGGATTGGAGCCATTCCATCCTTAGCTTCACACCCACCAAGCACAAGAACCTTAGGAGGCTGTTCTTCCCCTTGTACTGTTCATCCTCAGCCCAAGAGGTAATCCACCACACCACACTGGAGTAGGGTATTACATCACAACGGTGGCCCGAACCAGTATAAATCTTGTGTCCCTTGTGTTGTGAGTTCGTCGAGCTTGCCTTTGAGATTGTGGAAAGGTTGAGGGTGTGAGTTGGTAGGGGAAGATCTTCGTGCGCACCCCAGTGTTAGAACCTTAAGGGTTTTGCTGGAACCCGAGATCTGACATTTGGCGCACCATGTAGGGGTGCGCCGAAGCTTTCCTTCCGTCGCTCCCCGTCTCTTCGCTTTGTCACCTCCATGTCGGACGCTCGTCGAGCTCGCGCTGAGCGCCGGGCCGCCCTCGCCGTCCGCGTCGGTCGGACGGCTCCTGTCGGCAGGCCACCCCGTCGTTCTTCGTCGCCTACCATCAACGCCATCACCGGCCAGCAGGGAACGAGCAGCAAGCCTCCTCGCTGCACCCCTCGGTGCGGCGGGACGGTCGCACCACCACACCATCGCTGACCCCGGCCGGCTCGTTGTCCCACGCCCGTCACGCTCCCACGGACACGCAGGCCGTGTTGTGCATGGCGCGCGAGCTCCGGCGCTACCGCCCCATCGATGACCACCACCAAGACAAGGGGGCTGGGAGCTTCCAGGAGCCGCGTGCTATCGCCTGCATCTTGGGCGGTGCTCAAGCCCCAGTGTCACACCGTATCTTCAAGCAGTTTGCTCGCGAGGTGAACGTAGTCCTCCCCAAGCTCGAGGCTACACGCCTGCTCAGGTGGTCTAAGTGTCTTATTACCTTCAGCTCGGCAGACCAGCTCAAGTGCGCGGCCACCCCTGGCACTCTCCCGATGCTCTGTTGACCCGTCATCAGCAACATGCAAGTCACGAAGACTCTTATCGACGGAGGCGCAGGGCCTAACGTCCTGTCCGTGGAGATGTTCAACAACCTTCAAGTGCCCTACAATAAGCTTCAGCCTGCCAAGCCTTTCTTAGGAGTGACTGACGGTTCCACCACCCCGATAGGTCAGGTCCGCCTCCCAGTCATCTTTGAACAACGCGACAACTACCATACCGAGCTCATCAACTTCGATGTCGCCCGCATCAGTCTTCCGTACAATGCCATCCTCAGGTATCCAGCCCTGGCTAAGTTCATGGCGGTGATCCCACCATGGCTACAACGTCCTCAAGATGCCAGGATGCGGCGGAATCATCATAGTCCCATGCGAAGAAAGAGACACGGTGTGCTCCCTCGAGCATGCCTTTCAAGCTGCAGCAATCAATGACCCCAACAGCAAGGGCGAGTACCCTCCTGAGGCCATCCCCAAGAATAAGAAGCAGCTACTCCGTACTAGGCCTCAGGAGAATATCGCCGCAGGTGGCGCCACGTTAGGCTTAGGGCCCGCACCTGGGGCGCCTCCCTCTTTCGCATAGGAAGGCGCGTTCGGCGCCCTCCTCGGGCAGGGCTCGGGGGCTCTCTTCTGGAGGGCCTCATACCTTGTCAACATTACGAGGGAGGTGCTCGGGCACCATTTGGAGGCGTGCTTCGTGGCACGTTTCCCTCAGGAGGACACAGGGCGAGGAGCGCCCAACGCTCAGGAGTTCATCGCCAAGACCACTCAGGAGCTTCGGGAAGCAAGAGCGATTCGCGGAGACCGCTGCCCACCTGGCGTTGCTCCCCACCCAGGTGAGGGTGGTGAGCTGCACGTCTACATCAACATCCCAGGGCTCAACAGGGCCGCTTCTCAGGAGCTCTTCTGGCCTTCACGCGTGGGATGCTGCAAGGGCCCACCGCACAGCTACGTTCGCATGCCATTCGGCCTGCCGAGCGTGGCTGCTGCCTTCCAGCGCAACCTGCGGAGCGTCATGGCAGGTCAGGAGGATAGGCATCATGCAGTCCTGGCGGAGATGGCGACGGTCATCAAGGAACCGCCCAGACCCCTAGAGCCTCCCGAGGCTCAGGGCCCCGGTGGCTTGTGAGGAGCAACCCCTTCGCCGCGTACCTTCAGCTGCCTCAACACCCCTTCATCAATAGAATCAGATGTCATTTTCCAAGTTTATTTAACTGGGAGCGCCCTCGGGGCTGCATCATTCCCAGGCCGCGTGGGTCTATCCCTATGGCATGTATCCCTTCTTGTTTATGTCTTTAGCTTACCTTGCTAGGGGCGCCCCTCAGGCTGCATCATCCCCAAGCTGCTCGGGCCTGACCCAGTGGCATGTTGCTTTTCATGCGTAATCCATCTATGGTTACCACTTTCTTGATTGTCACCCACCATGGGAGCCGCGCGTCGATCGTCTTTCTTCAGGATCCTTCGCATGAGAAGGCTAGGCACGGCGTCTATGCTCGGGCCCGTCCCTGCAGCATCGATAAATCCAATGGCTGAGCTCTGTCTGGCGGGCCGGTCCCGTTCACGTCACCTCCAGGGGCCGTTGGTGCTTGGCCTTCTCACGAGATAACCTCAGGATATTCGTCCGGCGCAGGTTGTCTAACCACCTCGTAGGACCACCACAGCGAACAAGAATCAAGACCAGGCGCAACCCACCTTGAGGTAGGGACTCGTGAGTCCCGCGCTGGCTCACGAGTGCCCAGACACACCTCGTCTAGCCCTGCCGAGCAAGCCACGTGTCAAGGTGGTGCTGTACACGCCCCGGGGGCTCTCCGCAGTAGGGAGTCCCATCCCACGTACCAGTGGAAGCACCATGCTCCGTGCTGGTAGTCTACACTGCCGAGGAGCGGCTATGCCCGTGCAAGTGTGAAAGCGCCATGGTTCGTCCTGGTGATAAACAACTGAGGGCAGCCTCACAGCCATATCAACCTCAAGGAGCCTCCGGGCTCGGTATTTGGCCTCATCGCAACGTCTCCCCTCGGGAGAGCCGCGCGAGGGGGCTGGGCACGGGGGCTGCGCTCGGGTCACGCCCAACCGTACGCCACCCTGCCAGGTCCCGCGGACCTGGTCGTTGCGCGCCCTCCCAAGCGGAGCCAAGGTATTAAGGTCATTTGAACGTCAAGGGGGACTCCTGAGCATCGCGACTCAGGAGCCTAAATGACCACGTAGCCCCTCACTCCTTGGCCCGTCCTGGTGATCCGGCCGGATCAATGGTGCTTGAGGTATGCGCGGGGTCGGGCCCTGCCGACGTAGAACACTAGACCTACCAGTGCATCTCCTTTCCACAAGCTGTTTGCACGTCAAGGGGGATTCCTGAGCATCGCGACTCAGGCGCCTAACTGACCACATATCCCCTCACTCTTTGGTCCGTACTGGTGATCCGGTCAGCCCAACGGCGGCTGAGGTATGCGCGGGGTCGGGCTCTGCCGACATAGAACATAAAGCAAATGGGAAGGAAATCGCAAAATCTCAAAGAAAATATTACAAGACATATTGTTCTACGAATATCAAACACAAGTTTAAATGCCTCCACGAGGCACGCTACATGCTGCAGGAGTTTCAACAGGAAAGGAGCCGGAAGCCAGTCATCCCTGGGTACCGCTGGCACCCGCAAGAGGTGCCCCCTCCTTGGTGGCGTCTCCTTCACCTGCACCACCGGTCGAAGGCGCGGGGGTGAAGGCGTTGAACTTCTTCAGCTGGGCTTCCACCTGACCTTTCATGGCTGCGGTGGTGGCTGCACAGTGTTCATCAGCCACAGGCTCCCACAGCTCGTCAAGGCGGGCGGCAGGATCGCGAAGATGGAGGTGGCTGAAGATGCGTGTCAGCGCGGCTGAAGAAAGGACGCGAGCCTCTTCCTCTGCCTTGGACCGATGCCGCGCACGACTTCCTCAAGCGCCTCGACCAAGTAGGGAAGCAACTGGGCGGGGCCGTCCTCATCGGTGGCCTGCGGCTTCTCCAAGCCCTTCTCATGGAGTGACTTCAGAGCCTCATGAGACCTCTTCTTGAGAAGCGCAAAGGCCACGCGGTCCTCGGCCAGAACCTTCGTCTTGGCGTCAAGTTCGGTTTTCTCAGCCTGCACCTTTTGCTCCAGCTCCTCTAGCCGGCTGCGCTCAGCGGCCTGCGCCTGCACCAGCTGCTCCAGCTCGGTGTCGCGACCCTTGACGACGTCCTCCCGGGCCTTCATCCTCTCTTCCTCCGCCTTACGGCCATGGGCATCTTCGGCACGCTCTTCACGCACGATCTTCAGCTCGGCCTCCAGCACCCGGCAACGACCTTGGGCGGCCTCGGCATCCTTCAGCGCCGCCTCGGGAGCAACTGCTGCCTGAGTTGCGTCTCGCTTCTCCCCCTCAGAGGTTGCCATGACCTGGTTCAGCGCCGCTCGAACGGACACGTCAGAATGAAGCCAACCAAAGACCAACTCCAGACGCTCAGCCGCCAGAAGGGGTTCGGCGCTCTGGAGATCTTCTCGCAGCCGGGCCATCTCAGAAAGGGCCCACTCTAGGACATTAGGAAAAGCAGAGGAACCTGGGGCCAGCAACACGGCAGAAGGAGGAGGAAGAGGCATCGTCGTCACCATGGCCTGGGAGGCTGGAAGCTCCTGAGCCTCCTGGACCTCATCACCCAAACCGGACTCTGGCACCTCCCGAGTCAGCGGGGCCTCGAGGGTTGACTTCTCCCGAGGATGCTCCACCTAGCCTCGCGAGGATGATCGGGCTAGAGAAGCACGAGCACCGTCCCCACATTTGCTCATGGAGAGGGGTGCAGCCATAGGAGGCAACCTAGGCTAAATAAGCATCACCTCACCCTCCCTTCTCCTCTTCGCCGCAGGCATCGGCCTAGTTACACAACAAGGAAGAAGAGTCAGAAACAAGCATTAGAAGCAAGAACAAGGCAAGACAGGAACACTCACTAATCCACCGCAGCATAGACCCTCCGCTTTGGGAGCTTGAAGCCGGAGAGCTTCGCGACCCGAGGCGCGGGCGCGCCAGCTCCGGAAGCAGAAGCAGGAGCAGCAGCTGAGCCAGAAGCGGCTCTAGGCGGCGCCAGAACACAAGCAGCATCTCAGGAGATCAGCGCTGGTCGGCCTCTTGTCGGGGTTACGGGCGGCTCTCCCTTCTCCTAGCGGGCGTCGGCATCGTCATCGTCAGGAAGGGTGCGGAGGACCTCAGAGTCTTCCTCCTCCTCTTCCTCCCCGCGGGACTCACCACAAGACAGCTCCACCAGCGTCGGCGGCGCAGGGGCCCCGGTGGGCGCGGGCGGCACCAGCCCACACCCGTGAAAGGTCGGCCTGGCGGCCACAACCAACGCCCCGTCCTTGCGGCGGAATAAGTGATTGAAGACACTCGGCGGGTACTCCTGGTCTTCCCCGACCAGGAGGTGGAGAGCCGCAGCCAGCTCACAATCGGACAAGGCTTCTGGGCTCAGGCGAACCTTGTCCTCTTCGCCCCCAAGCTCCCACAAGGGGCGCGTGCGCGCCTGAAGCGGGGCTACACGCAGCATCGGGAAATCCCTCGGGAGCATGGCCCCTGTCACCTTTGCCTCCTTCGCGTTGCCCGGCTTCAGGTCGGTGTTCATCTGCTCCAGCACCAACGTCACCCGCTCATCAGTGAGATTCACGCAAGACCACCCCTTGTCAGACTGGGGCATCTCCATTGACAGCATCAAGCGTGGGTGGACGCACTTGGTGTCCATCATGGCCCACTTACTTCTGAAGCCATCGGCCTTCTTCCCAATCTTCGAGATTGAGTTGGCCTTGCCGGCCGCGATGAAATTGGCACACCCGGAGGTATGACCCTCATTGATGTGGAGAAAGAAGAAGTGGCGCGGTAGAGCCATGGACGGCATCATGCCGAGGTACGCCTTGTAGTAGTAGGCGAAGATCGACAAGAGAAGGATAGAGTTGGGATGAAGATGCAGCGCCTGCAGCTCGTAGTGGCCAAGGACCTCGTAGAAGAAATCAGAGAAGGGGGGAACCAACCCTGCGACGATGTTGCTCATGAAGAAAGGGAAGAAGGTACTTCCCTCGGGCTTCGGCACGTCGGAGCCGGCCCGGAGCTCAGTCTTCCCCCTCTTGTTGCTTTCCCCCGCCATCAGCAAGCGCGTGGCGGCGAGGTTCTTCTCCGAGACATTGGGCGCGTCGAGAGCTGGCTCGTACCAAGCCGGCGACGAGGCAGGATGGACCCTCCGGGGCGCCATTGGTCGCTAATATGGAAGGGGATGGAAGTAGATCAGGAGATTTCGGAAGCAGGGAGCAGGGAGCAAGAAGGGGATCTGGAGCAAGGCGAAAGGAAGCAATGGAGGCAAACGCTGTCTACGCAAGCCTTTTCACAGTCGGCAGTTGCCGAGGCTGCGTTGGGAAGCGGAGATGCACACGTCCAATCAACTGCCAAGCACCGACCAAGGCAGCATGCTATTGGGGCTCGCAGCGCTCCGCACTTGCCCTTTGGCTTCGCCTTGATGCCAAGCCCGAGCGCGCCTTGGGCCCGGGGGCTACATTCGGCGTTCTGGGAACGGGGGTCCCCAGACTTGCCTACCTGCGGCCCACGGCGTAGCTCTGTGAGCGGGCCCGTATGGCCCATCTTCACCAACAAGCATTCAAGACCCGCGCGAGGCGGAAGACACAAGGCCTCCTCAGGAGCGGCCTCACTAGTCTGGCTCGTGAGGGGCTGAGAAGGCCAGGCAAACCTCGCGAGGTTCCAATGAATTGAGCCATGACAATCGAGACAAGGCGGGTGCCAAGCGGGCGCCAGCGCGGACAGTGTCCTTGTTTCCTCTTTGGTGCTAAGGAGGCAAGCGTAGACGAAGAGTACCGAGGCGTCAAGCTAAGGTTTCCAGATCGGTGCAACGAGACAAAGACCAACAGGACGGCAAGACAGAGGTCACTTTGGAGCCCAAGGCGGCGTCGCCACCAGAGCCTTTGGCAGGCGAAGACTGCTTTTGTCAGGATAACTTGTACTAGCTCTCCCCTTTCAAATTGGCCATTGTTGGCTCCCTTCCCGCTCATTATTTGGGGAGACGACCAGGGCCTCTATAAATAGGATTAGCCACCACAGTAAGAGGGAAAACGAAAATGGGGATCGACCTCGTGTTAGATTGGAGCAATTCCATCCTTATCTTCACACCCACCAAGCACAAGAACATCTCACCTCAGGAGGTTGTTCTTCCCCTTGTACTGTTCATCCTCAGCCCAAGAGGCAATCCACCACACCACACTGGAGTAGGGTATTACACCACAACAGTGGCCTGAACTAGTATAAATCTTGTGTCCCTTGTGTTGCGAGTTCATTGAGCTTGCCTTTGAGATGTGGTGAGGTTGAGGGCGTGAGTTGGTAGGGGGAGATCTTTGCGCGCACCCCTATGTTCGAACCTTGAAGGTTTTGCGGGAACCCGAGATCCGACAACTAGTACAAGTTATCCTGACAAAAGGTGGTCCTCGCCAGGCAAAGACTTTGGCAGTGACGCTGTCGTGGGCTCCGCGGCGACCTCTATCTTGTCGTCCTGCTGACCTTGGTCTCATTGCACCGATATAGAAACCTTTGCCTGATGCCTCGGGACTCCTCGCTTGGGCTTGCCTCTTCAGAACCAAAGAGGAAACTGGCACTCTACGCCCGCTGGCGCCCGTTTGGCCTTGTCCGTCATAGCTCACATCTACATGCTCCTCGTGAGGTGCCCCTTGTATAGATATCTCCGCTCCTCGGGAGCCAGCCTAGGGAGGCCACCCCGGAGGAGGTCTTGGTGCCATCCGCCTCGTGTGGCTTGGCCCCTCGCTAGGGTCTTGAGTGGTTGCTTGTGAAGATGGGTCGTACCAGGCCACTGGTGGAGCCATGCCCTGGGCCTCAGACAGGCAAGTCTGGTACCCCCGTTCCCAGGATGCCGACACCATCATGGATTTGTCGTCATTGCCGTAGAGTCCTTCATTCTCACACCACTCACGAGCAACCACACCAATCCCCATCTACGATAGCGTAGCATAATGTAGACAATGTTGCCGGGTCTTGGTAACACGGTGATGGGTTCCTACCTCATGCATTCTACTCAACTACAAGAAGTCAATATAACTACTAGAGGGATTATGATAAAAAGGTGGCACTACATGCAAGTAAAAACATAGGTATGAATAACATGGTCAAAGTGAACTTGCCTGGTATTACTTGATGAAGATAACAACGCTTTCGTAAACTTCATAAAACTATTCGCCACTCCGAGAAAGTCTATATAATCAACATATATAATCACACATAAGCAATCACTCAAAAAACAAGTAAAAGACTCATGAACTCAAAAGAATCAAATAAAGTTTTCCGGACAAAGACATTTTAATTGTATGAAAATCATGTGATCATGGTTCTAGAGGATACTAGGGATCTAGGGCCTCAATTTCCAAAAAGAATCAAATCAAATGGAGTCATAGATTGAAAGTTATGGACTAACAAAGTTGAAGTTTGAATCTGGTCAAATCTGAATTTGAAAGTGATAAAAATATAACTTGATAGGATCATTAGATAGATGGAATCATGATGAACAACTTGGCATTGGTTTCATAAAAAACAAAGTTCTGGTTCAAAAGTTAGGATCGAATGAAGGTTTGAACTAGATTTGAAGTTGAATAAATTTGATTTGCTCAATCTCCAAAATCCACTTTTTGTTGGAAAGTATATGTCACAAGGAGTATTTTGCAAAATGAATAACCTAAATTGGAGTTACGGATAAAAAATTGGAGGGTTTTGAAGTTCAGGGACTATTCTAAAAATTCCAGGGGCTAATATATGGAAACTTTACTTGCCCATGGGTCCCTGGCCACGCGCCATGCTACTACTGGCTGAACTTGTTCACTACGGGGCTAAAGCAGTGAACGATCGAAAGTTAGAGCATACCGATCCTGAAGAAAAAAACAGAACCATCGGGAACTTCCTCTAGCGACGAGGGCGAGTGGCTGAAGTGCGGGCAACACCTGTGAGATATGGGAAGTGGCAGTGTCGTCGTGCTCATGTGGAACTGCGTGAGAAAAAGGGTCAGGGAGCTGCGGGTTTGAGAGAGAGGAATCAAAATACAAATATGGATCCTCAGGTACCTGCAGAGGCGACGAAATCGACCGGTGAAGGTGCCCTTGCAACGGCGACCTTCGGCAAGATCGGGACAGAGCTCTAGGGCAGAGGAGTTCGAGGTTTTTTCGAAAATCGGACGAAGAGGAGGAGGGCAGTATTTATAGGGAGTCGGTCTTGCGTGAGGGGCAACGAACGGATCGAATCGAGAGGATTTGCATCGGGATATTGTTCCCGTGATGAACATGAAGGAAAATGACACATGATGGGGATGACATGCGGGGCCCATGAGTCAGCGGCAGGGAACGAGGGAGGGGAGCAGGAGAGGAAAAAAACAAGGCATACCGCTTCTACAACATGAACTATTTCTCATGTTCAAATAAAATCTACCAAAATTCTAAAAAGTCAAATAATGCTGCTGTTGCAATAAAACCCAATAAAAATCATTTTCAAAATAACAAACTTATTTGAAATTTATTTTCTCGTAATTTTACAATGAAGGGAATCATTTTCCTCTTATATCCATTTATTTACTTTCAGGAGAAAAATAATTTGAATAAAAGCCAAATAACTCCAAACGAAAGGGGTTTTCAAAATACCTTCAAAGGGACTTTCAATTTTATTCTTTTCAACTTCCAACTCATATTTCATATAGTTTGAAGAAGTCATTTTAACTTCTCTCATGAAAATCATTGAGTTGCATAATGTTTGTGAATTTGAAATATTTCTAAATGGAACTCAAATATTTTCAAAACCCTCTTCATTTATTTAAATGGAAGATGTCATATCATCTTCACTCTAGGGTTTTATGATGAAATGAATTTGAATTCATGGAGATCATAAATGCAAGGTGAATGTTTAGGAAAGTCATTTCATTCCCTCTCATTGAACTTTCAGCAAGTTTCAAATTTTACTCAATTTCACACAAGCAACCACACCACAATCAAACAAACAACAAAGACTATTTATTTTGGGATGTTACAAACCTACCACACTTAAAATGAATCTCATCCTCGAGATTTGAAGCTCCTAACGTGATCCGCAGCGGCCTTGGTGGCAACGAATAGTACAACCCTGGTTCCTGCACCAATGTCTCAACACTAGTCACCTGCGGTATGGTGGACGGCTTCTTCATCCATGCCATAACTGTTAGAGCCCAGCTGTCTAGAGGAACAAACATACTTAAGAGCTTACCTCCAAGGTCGTTGATAAGCTCATTCATGGATTGGTAAGATTTGTTAAAACTCAAGCTCAGAGGGCACCGAGCCCCATCCTGGGTGCCACCAATCAAAGCTCGCCAGTGCGCCACCGCAGAACAAATGCCAGGACCATTCGAACACACGACTGCAGTCGAAAGTTGTCCAGAACCTGATGAAGAAATCAACCGGTGGTGGACAGACTTCGACGAGCAAGTCACTTATTTGGATGTCGTGTGCAACGCCAAGAGCTTTTACAAGCTCCTCCGGCAAGATGGGAGGCCGGTCGCCATTGATGGTTACCATCATCACATTGCCGGCAAACTGGTTGTCAAGCGCCACCATGCCACTGTTGAGCGACAGCACACAGCGCCCGAAGGCAGGACGGGTCTCAGGATCTCTGGCTCAGAGATCCGAATTGACCGGCGACATGATAGTGCGCTTGAGTACAGGGAGTACAGGTGGGCGATTTGGGGGAACTGGAGATTCCAGAGGTGAGGGAGGGGCGGGAGATTGGGGATGACAAGGTAGCATGAATTTCGAACATGCGCCAATATGCTCTCGGCGCGCAAGCGCACGAAAACACTTGTGGCGCCCACATGTCGGCCTAAGAGTCCTTATTCTTTCTTTTTTTGAGAGCCCGACCATTTTTTTGAGGACTTTTGAGAGCCCGGCCTGAGAGTCATAATTGACCTGTTTGGCATTGCGTTACTACTCGGCCCATATTCAACGACACCTCACTGGCCCAAATGAGTGTACATCATCGAAAAGACACTGAGCTCAAATTATAACTTGAAAAATAGAGATATACTATGAACACTTGAAAATGGTGGATTGCCTCTTGGGCTGATGATGAACAATACACGGGGAAGAACAGCCTCTTGAGGTTGAGGTGTTCTCTTGTGTGGCTAACTTGTATGGGTGAGAGAGTGATCTAAGATGCCATCTCCTCACCCCCTTTCCTACGGTGGTGCCTAGCCCTACTTATAGAGGCCCTGGTCCTCTTCCAAATATTGATCGGGAAGGGAGCCAACAATGGCGGGCTAATTTGAAGGGGGACAGCTACTACAAGCTATCCTAACAAAAGGTGGTATGCGCCTGCGAAAGGCTCTGATGGTGACGCCGTCTTGGGCTCCATGATGACCTCCGTCTTGCCGTCCTTCTCGTCTTGGTCTTGTTGCTCCAAAATGGAAACCTTTTCCTGATGCCTCAGTACTCCTCACCTACGCTAGTTTCCTTAGCACCAAAGAGAGCCTTGTGAGGTTCGCCTCGCCTTGATATCTCCGCTCCTCGTGAGCCTGCCTGACTAGGCCGCTCCAGAGGAGGTCTCATGTTGTCCTCCTTGCGAGGCTTGGCACCTCACGAGGGTCTTGGATGCCTTGTTGATGAAGATGGATCGTACGGCCTGCTGGCTTAGCCACGCAGCGGGCCGCAGGTAGGCAAGTCTGGGGACCCCTGTTCCTAGGACGTCTACAGTAGCCCCCGGGCCCAAGGTGCGCTCGGGCTTGGCTTCACGGCAAAGCCAAGGGCCAAGTACGGAGCACTGCAGGCCCCCAAAGCCTGCGGCCTTGGTTGACGCATGGAGGTTGATTGGTCATGGGCGTCTTCCTTCCCCACGCTGCCTCGGCGACTGTACGACTTGACGAGTCCCTGCGACATGCAAGGGAAACCATCATTACCTGCGGTCGTGGGAGGTGCCGGTTAGCCTTATCTTGCTATAAATGGGGTGGGGGCGGAGCCCCCGTCGCCCATCTCTTCCTCGCTTGCTGCTTCTTCTTCCTCGCTCCACTGCTATCATGAATGGCGCCTATCAGAAGGTTCTCCACCGAAAAAAGGGGAAAGCCCCCCGGGATGTCTCGGAGCAACTCCCTCCGAAGAAGAGGTTGATCCACCGCCGTGAAGAAGCGGTGATGCAGGTGGTGGCGAGCCCTTGGTGCGAGTGGCCTCCTCCAAGGTACCCGCTCCCCCTGTATGCCCAAGCCGAGGGCTCAGGAGGGCGGGGCGACGAGCAGCACCGTCGGCGCCGCGCTCGGGGTCGTTGCGCACGGCGGCACACGCCGTCGCACCCGGAATCCACGCCGCGGACTCCTCGCGTGAGCCGGTGCTGTGGGCGCCGATGCCGCCAAGCTCTTTGATCCGCTTCCCTCGGTTCTTCTCGGACATGATGCCGCCGAGGGGTCCTCTTGAGCTCTAGTTGCAGCACGCCGACTGCGGCGCTCCTGCGTCTGGGGCGGAGATCGAAGCGGTCCCCTCCGGCAAGATCTTCATGACTCATGGCTGGGGCGAGATCACGCGGGTCTACCACGCGAGGGGCTCCCTCGCGATCCATCTTGAGTATGACGGCATCTTCATGCTCTTCTTCAAGGTCTTCGACACCGAGGGCCGCCGCCTGGAGTGCTTCTCTAGAGAGGAGCGCGAGGCTGATGCGCGCTCCGTTCGCGACCACTACAGCAACAGCAGCCCTTGGGAGTCCAGCAGCTCTTGTGAGCTCTACGAGACTCCGGAGACGAGCGACGACAGCTACGTGCCCCCGAGCTCTCACCGCGCTTGGAGCAGTGCTGCCGCGTCCGGCCGCCGCCGCCGTTGATCTGGATGGGGTTGGCGCCGGCCTCCCGTGGCCCACTGTTGATGATGGCGTCTGCCACAGGGGGGTGTAGATAGGATCCTCCTCAGTTTTAGCTTTTGTTTGCTGCAAAGAATCATGAAGCGCCCCGTGGGGGCATGTAAGGGTCTGTAATGTCTTTTGTGCTTTTCTTCCCTGTTATGAAGATTTGATGAACGCGCGCCCTGTTAAGGCTCGGTCCCCCCTTTCTTTCCTCATGATAGCTTGTTGCTCAACGCCGACAGGTCCCGGTCTCCAGGCAGGCTACAGCCGTCGCTGATATGCCAGGTCACGTGCCGTGGTCAAGGCCAGGAGGTATGCGGCCTGAGGTCCAGTAAGAGCCCCTGAGGCGCGATGCTCATGAGGCCCCCCTTAGCGCTTAAGCGGCCATGGTTAGGGAAGAAAGGGAGTTGACATGGCCGCAACGGGATTGCGGTAAGGCGTGAGTGTCCATGATGCCCAGACATTTAGCCGATCTGAGGGCGAGACTTATCTTGCGAACTTCATCATGATTCCTGACGTTGCGGTGTGGCTGTGCGCCAAATTGTGTGGCATAGCCGGGCCGGCCCATACATGTTCCCTCCTCCCATGCTCTCCTTAGTGCTCTGCGTCCTCAGGTCCCGGCCCTCGAGCGAGCTCAGCCACCACAGGTATGCCAGGTCACGATACCGTGGTCAAGGCCAGGGGGTGAGGGCTGGAGAGCCAGTAAGAGCTCCTGAGTCGTGATGCTTAGGAGCCCCCCTTTTAATGCGCAAGCGAATTGCATGAGAGAAGAGGAGACTAACGGTGCCGCCTGCTATCCTTCCCGCAGGGTCCCTGTGAACAGGCACAAGAAGAACAGGGTTTGCTGTTACAGCCGTCAGCCTGCCACTGGTTGGTCCAGATGAAATGAAGGCACTGTGGGCCTGGTGAGGTGACGTGCGTGTGGCGTGCCGCGAGCCAGAGCTCGATCGCTCAGGTTTGTCGACGTGGCAAGGACGGACCCATGCACCAGCGCTGTGCCTGTGAGGAGACCCCGTGGGAGGCGATGATCGGGCAGATGATGACCGTAGGCAGGTTAAGAAGGGAAGGCAAATCAGCTTGGGTAAATGCAGGAAGATACATGCCACAGGGTCCTGCCCGAGCAGCTTGGGGATGATGCAGCCCGAGGGGTGCCCCCGGCAAGGTAAGCTAAAGACATAAGCAAATGGGATACATGTTGTAGGGACGGACCCACACGGCCTGGGAATGACGCAGCCCAAGGGGCGCTCCCAGCTTAACGAGCTTGGAAGATTGCGTCGAAGAAACAATTCCTCATGAGCCACGGGAGCCCTGAGCCTCGGGAGGCTCTGGGGGCTCAGGAGGCTCCCTGAAGACCGTCTCCATTCCCTCCAGGACGATGTGGTACCTGGCCTCTTGAGCCGCCAGGTCACGCCGCATGACGCGCTGATAGGCTGACGCCATGCTCGGCAAGCCGAGGGGCATGCGAAGTAGCTGTGTGGAAGGCCTCCGCAATGGCCCACACATGAAGGCCAGAAGCGCTCCTGAGACGCGGCCCTGTTGAGCCCTGGAATGTCCATGCAGACACGCAGCTTGGCACCCTCGCCTGGGTAGTGAGCCGCGCCCTGTGAGCGGCTATCGCCACGCATGGCTCTTGCGTCTTGCAGTTCTTGTGTGGTCTTGGTGATGAACGCCTGAGTGGCGGGCACCCCTTGCCCGATGTTCTCCTGAGGGAAACATGCCGTGTAGCACGCCTCCAAGTGGTTCCCAAGCACCTCCCTCGTGAGGCGGGCAAGGTTTGAGGCCCTCCAGAAGAGAGCCCCCGAGCCCTGCCCGAGGGCGCCAGGTGCGCCTTCCTATGTGATGGAGGGAGGCGCCCCTGGGACGGACGCTGATCCTGACGAGGCTCCTGCCGCAACGCCATCCTCTTGAGGTCCTGTGCGGCGTGGCTATTTCTTCTTGGGGATGGCCTCCGGAGGACCCTCACTTCTGCTGTCGGGGTCGTCGATTCCTGCATCTTGGAAGGCACGCTCGAGGGAGCACACCTCATCCCTCTCTTCACACGGGACCGTGATGACCCCACTACTTCCAGGCATCTTGAGGACGTTGTAGCCGTGGTGGGTGACCGCCATGAACCTCGCCAGGGCCAGATACCCAAGGATGGCATTGTACGGCAGTCGGATGTGCGCGATGTCGAAGTCGATGAGCTCAGTGCGGTAGTTGTCGCGTGTGCCGAAGGTGACAGGCAAGCGGACATGCCCTATCGGTGTGGCGGAGCCGTCGGTCACTCCCGAGAAAGGTTTGGTAGGTTGTCGAAAGTGTCAACGGACAGGATGTTGAGTCCTGCACCGCCATCGATGAGAGTCTTGGTAACCTGCACATTGCTGATGACTGGGGAACACAATATCGGGAGGACGCCGGTGGTGGCCGTGCACTTGAGCTGATCTGCCGAGTCGAAAGTGATGGCGCACTGGGACCACCTGAGCGGACGCGCGGCCTCAAGCTTGGGGAGCGCCGTGTTCACCTTGCGAGTGAATCCTTTGAAGATGCACTGAGAGGCTAGGGCCTGGGCGCCGCCCAAGATGCAGGCGATTGCACACGGCTCCTGGAAGCCCCCAGGCGCTCGTCCTGATGATGGTCGTCGTTCCTTCTTGGTGGCAGCAGTGGAGGAAGACCGGTGATGCCTTGGGGGCGATCCTCATGAGGCTAGTCCCTCCAGGGCCTCTCGCGAGGATGGTCCTGCCAGCGGTCCTCACGAGGCCTGTCGTGCCATTCCTAGCACGGGCCGCGGTCGTCCCAGCGTCCGCCTCCTCGTCCTCCTCCACGGCCGTAGCCCCGGTCGCCGCGCTCGGGGCATCGACCGTAGCGTCCCACCCATAGGGCTCAGAGCTCTTGGCAGTCGCTGGTGTTGTGGGTGTTCAGGTTGTGGAAGGCGCAGAATGGTCGGTTGTTCTTGGATGACTCGGGCTGATCTCTGCCCCGTTTGGTGTCGGGCTCCACCGCTAGCACTACCACTTCCTTGCGCTTCACGTCCTTGGCCTTGGCTTTCTTCTCCTCTGTGCCTGCGGCTGACAACTCAGGGAGGGAAAGACACCCCTCCTTAGCTCTTGCACACTTGGTCGCTAGGTTGAACAGTTCCTGAGACGTGTAGAGCTCCTCGTGGATGGCTAGCTCTTCCTTCATGTTGACATCACGGATGCCGTTGGAGAACGTGGAGATGATGGCCTCATCCGTGACCTTGGGGATCTTGAGGCAGGTGTTGTTGAAGCGCTTGATGTACTTCTGGAGGGTCTCCCCTGGTTGTTGCTTGATGCGGCGCAGATCGGTCGCGCCCGGCGGGCGGTCACGAGTGCCCTGGAAGTTGGCGACGAAGCGGTCGCGCATCTCGTCCCAGGAGGAGATCGAGTCGTGCTGCAAGTTCAGGAGCCAGGTGCGGGCCCCATCCTTGAGAGCCATGGGAAACTAGTTCTCCATGACTTTCTCATCGCCGTTGGCTGCTTGGATGCTCAGCTCGTAGAGCTGCAGGAACTCTGTAGGGTCGGCGATGCCGTCGTAGCGAGGAGGCAGATCCGGCTTGAACTTACCTGGCCAGGCGACGCTGCGGAGCTCAGGGGTGAAGGCGCGGCAGCCGGCCGTGGTTACTGGGGCCTGCCTCGGAGGTGGAGCTTGGTCTTTTCGAGGTCCGTGCGGTGGCGGCGCACGGTCTTGACGAGGCGGCGTGGGAAGCGCGGGTGCAGCTTCCTGTGGCCGTGGGATTTCTTGGCAGCTTCTCTCTTCGCGTGCGGGCACCGGTCGTGGCGGATCGCATCGCTGGGCCGCGCACCTTGGGGCCAAGGCGCCGTCTTCGGGCTGGGTTGGTGGAGGCGCGCCTCGGGTCTTGTCGCCCGTGGCCGGCTGAAAGTGAGGCCGAGAGAGGGACGGCGTCGGGGAGCCCCCTGCGGCACGGACGAGCTCGGCGACGTGGTCAAGCCACTCCTCTTAGAGGTCGCCGACTGGGCGGTAGTGCAGGAGCTCGATTGCGGCGAGGAGTGCGGCCCGCGCCTCCATGGGAGGGCGGTGTGCGTGAGATGAAGAACTGGTAGGGGCCAGCGATGGAGTGGCAGTGCGGCCATCCTGCCGCACCGAAGGATGCAACGAAGACGCTTGCTACTCGTTCCCCACCGGGTCGGTGGCAGCATTGGCGGTGGGGGACGGAGAACGACGTGGTGGCCCACCGATGGGAGCTGTTTGAGCAACGCGATCGGTGAGAGCAGCCCGACGCTCAGCTCGAGCGCGGCGAGCGTCTGCCATGGAGATGATGGAGCGACGAAGCGACGAACTGACGGAAGGAAAGCTACGGCGCACCCCTACCTAGCGCGCCAAATGTCAGATGTGGGGTTCCGGCAAACCCTTAAGGTTCGAACACTGGGGTGCGCGCGAAGTCTTTCCCTCCAGCCGATCTACGCCCTAGCTCACTAAGATCTCGCGGACGAACTCGACCAACTCGCAACACAGAAAGACACAGGATTTCTACTGGTTCCGGCCACCATTGTGGTGTAACACCCTACTCCAGTGTGGTGGTGGATTGCCTCTTGGGCTGATGATGAACAATACAAGGGGAAGAACAGCCTCCTGAGGTTGAGGTGTTCTTGTGCGTGGCTAACTTGTATGGGTGAGAGAGTGATCTAAGATGTCGTCTCCTCGCCCCCCTTTCCTATGGTGGTGGCTAGCCCTACTTATAGAGGCCCTGGTCCTCTTCCCAAATATTGAGCGGGAAGGGAGCCAACAACGGCGGGCTAATTTGAAGGGGGACAACTAGTACAAGCTATCCTGACAAAAGGTGGTCTGTGCCTGCGAAAGGCTCTGGTCGTGACGCTGTCTTGGGCACCACGATGACCTCCGTCTTGTCGTCCTTCTGGTCTTGGTCTTGTTGCACAAAAATGGCAACCTTTCCCTGATGCCTCGGTACTCCTCACCTGCGCTAGTTTCCTTAGCACCAAAGAGGAAACAAGGACGCTGCGCGTGCTAGCGCCCGCCTGATATCGATCGTCATGGTTCACGTCACGAGAGCCTCGTGAGGTTCGCCTCGCCTTGATATCTCCGCTCCTCGTGAGCCTGCCTGACTAGGCCGCTCCAGAGGAGGTCTCATTTCGTCCTCCTCGCGAGGCTTGGCCCCTCGCGAGGGTCTTGGATGCCTTGTTGATGAAGATGGGTCGTACGGCCTGCTGGCTTAGCCACGCAGCGGGCCGCAGGCAGGGAAGTCTGGGGACCCCCATTCCCAGGACACCGACAGCTACTGACATAAATAGCAAGACATGATAGTTCATAAGAAGTCTTGCTACACCACCAAAACACACCCACCTGTAGCGCTGAGACTCTCGTGATCCAGACGAGAATGACATTCTAAATAGAGGAAACTATTACATAGTAAGACTGACATAGAGGACGATGACCATGACAAGGAATATGCATAACAAAAGAGAGAACTACCCATCCAGAACAAGAAGCAAAGACAACAAGTCATTCGTAGAGGCATGATCCAACACCAACATAATTTGTAGCCCCGCTTCAGCCACCAGTGATCCAGAGACACCAGTACTCCACCCTTTCGAGGCAATAGCCCAATTACCTATCAACCTGAAGGCTTGAACCACATCACTGCCTGTCGGACTCAACACATCCAAGGATCAAAGTTAATCTAGATGCCTTTGTCATTCTGACCTTCTTTTTTCTGCAGGCTATATCATTGACAATCTGGGGAGTTTGCTCCCGAACTCCTAGGGCTCGCCGTCTAGACACAGTTTCCCATAGCAAACAGAGCCTCTCTGCCATCAAGGTCCTTGCCAATGGTGATCTCCTGGTTAATCGGATAATTGAGTCCGAGAAATAGAGAGTGTTAATCAAGGCTGTTTACCCGCCTCCAACTCAAAATTCCTAAAGGCCCCAACAAGCTGATATTCCGGATACTCACGTATTTCATGGTGCTTGTACACAGTGGGGTTTTTGCAATATAACTTTTTCGGCTCATGTGTGCGAATGATCATTAGTCTTTTGTCGTTGTCTGATCAAGCGAGGAACTAGTTGTCCTTCCCTATTTTTGGCGAAGGTGGTGTGATTACAAAGGGCAGTAACTATAGGGACACTTCATCATATAAAAAAGGACAAGCATTGTTAATGTCAGATCAGCATTGTGCAGAGTATGAGTAGGATAATGCAAGAAACAACATTGATATGTCCTTGTTGGAACTGAGAGGAGAATACAGGGAAATGTATACTGGGTTCAAAAATATAGAAGTGCCATGCATGATTATACTCATGTTATCTCACAATCGATTCTTCATAGGAAACTACCATGTCATGAATGTTATGTACTCATGTTATGTCCTCACAAACAAATTCTTTAAGGAAACTAACAGACAATGCATTGTTATATACTCATGTTCTCTGGGCAAAATTTTTGTGAGGATATTATTCTAGCAATTGATTGCTGATGGGAGAATATAGGTATGTACACATGGTAAGCATTACAAGATTTCGCTACTTCCAAATATAGAGTTCTCCATATGCATATGTACTTCCCTAATGTATGGCTAGATGAAACCAACAGTTTGATGCATGTTTCTACATCATGAAAATTAGGAAACAAACATGGCCATTGATACACACTCATATTTAGTAGTATATAGATTACTATAAAATAAGGAAATTATCCATAGCTTCCTAACCATTTGATTATTCAAGGGTACAAATTGGTTGTAATGACATGGTCACAACCGCATGAATTAACTCATTCCGAATATAGCTGATTTACGACATCTCTAATACATTGCCATAGTTCTACTCAAATTCTGCACAAACAGGGATATGCCCATCATCACAAAAAGTTCAAATAGTGTCATGGTGTTATCATTAACATCAGACGAAAACAACTTACACGCGCCGTCCCAGCAATATGTGGTGCCATCTGCTTTGTCGATCACGTAGATGATGCCATCGTGTTCAATAGTATCAAAGAAGTGTGTATCAACTTTGACGATCCACTGCGAGCTGAGTTGTCTCCAGCTAAACAAGGCACCAGCGGAAAGATAGGCGAGTCCGCAGTCGAACAAGGCAATTATCTTGAAGTCTGTGTAATTCGCATCTCGTGTGGGGACTTGGCAGATTACAATCCTCTGCAAAAAAAGGTGCATCCAGCTGATGACGTAATCTAGATGACTTGGACCGCCATGGTAAAACCCTATACAATCCAATGTAGGAAGGATAATCTCATGGGAGGTGTGGAAGTTCATGAGCACCAAATTTTTCCAGTCTTCTCTAACACAGCCATCTAGTGGGAGTTCATGCCGACCTAGTACATACCTGCCAAGAAGTATAGGGTGATGGTCATCGGATCGAAGTCAAGGGAAATAATGTACGGCGACCCACTACATACCTACAAAGAAGTTTCGGCTAATGGAGGTCGGATTGAAGTCGAGGGGCATCATGTATGCCTCCGTATCATGGTGACCAAATCTTGCAAGACCAGATAATAGCAAGCAAGGTGTCTTGAAAAGCTTATGCCTTGCTTCGACGATGGTCGTGTGCATGTCCCTCGAGCGTCCAACCAACCGCACGACGCTCAACATATCCATATATGAACAATAGAGGTTGAGGATGTCAATGGGGAGATTGCTCCAATCGCAGCTCATTTGGCTATGGTGGAGTTTGGAAGGTGGGGTTTTTGGGGGCTTGATTTATGGGGGAGAAGGCTCTCGGTGCTGGAGCGGCTAGCGAGGGAATAGTGGTATCGGGGGAGGCGAGGGTACGCGGGGGCACAGTGAGATGATGAAGAGTGACCTCAGGATCTCCGGCGAGACAAATATGGAGATGGAGTGGTGCTGGGGGAGAGGAAGACGAGGCGAGGTACGCTATATAGAGGCGGTGACAGTGATTGCACAGTGCACAAGGTGAGGCTGACTTTGGTAACCCATACATGCCGCTTGGACTGGTGTCACCTCGGGCGCAGTGTCTTGTCACTTCACTATGAGGACCAGATGGATAATATTTTGACCATCAAGTGTACCAAAGTTGTAGTACTACTACTACAACTACTATTAGGAACATGAGTAGTATTGTATATCGGAAATAGGTGTCCCGTGCTAGCATGCCTCTGGGTTTATTTCATCCTCCAGGTATCATCCATATTGCGAGCAGAACCAAATTCTAATGCATGCGAAAGCGCGAAGAAGGCTTTTACTTTTTTAAGGATAAACACATATTCCTTAGCCATAAAATGTTGTGTCTCCCACGCACACGCCAGTAGCCATCCGAACCTGCTACGACACATTTTTATATCCGTTTGCATAGGTCTCACCTGTCAGGAGGGGTGCAGAAATAAAAAGGAATCATAAAATGTCTCACCACGGTGATTCGAAAGAGTGACCTCAACTAGCAAGTGGGACATGTAGCGCTAGAAGGATGGGCACATACACGGACAGGTACCACTCCTCAGTCTACCCGCATAGTGTTTTTGTTTAGTCTACCTAGCCATCTAATCAACTACCTGGAAGCCACTTCTCCCATTTACTTCTCCATCAGGAACCGATTTTCAGTGGCTTCTTCACCTCTCCTTCATCTTCATTTGCATCCAAACCACACTGCATTCACATTGTTTTAACCTCTTCACATACTCTTGGAGTAATTTTGAAGCCCCTTTAAATATTCATCTTCTTCAGTTAGACTAGCCATCTAATCCTAATTCTCCAAAGCATAGACCTCCGGTCCAACGGTTCCGAATGGCGAACGATATCGAGATGCAGGTTTTTAGCGTCCAACATGTCCTCGTCGAGGGCTCGTTGAGCAAAGTTGCCACCGTCACCATCCACCCAAGGGTTGTTCGGAAGTGGATCAACAATGTATCTAAATCTCTCCAAAAGGTGGAGATGAAGGTCATCGGTCTCGATGGAGAATACACGGAGCGTTCCAGTGGGAAGATCCAAGGCACCGCCGTCCTTCAGTTGTGCCTCGAAGATGATGTTTTGGTGTACCACATCATACACGCGCCCTCCATACCAGGTGAGCTCCATGATTTCTTGTCTTGGGAGGACATATACTTCTATGGGGCAGCCATCGCAGGGGACAAACAGAAGTTGGAGCCGTACAACCTTGATTTGAAAAGCATCGCTGACGTACAAGCCAAAATAAAAATTCCTGTAGAAGATTGTGATAAACCGACACCATCCCCATTGAACATAGAAATTTGTGTGATCGGAACGAATCTTCAGAAGGGTGATGAGATGCTGGCATTAAGGTCGTCTAGATGGGAGAATTATCCCTTGACGTACAAGTGGATAAAATATGCTGCGCTCCATGCTCGTGTGAGTTTCGAGATAGCTGCAAGGTCCAGAGAGCTTGTTGCGAAGCTATCTACCACAGGAAATGAGAAGAAGAAGAAGAAGAATTTATGGATGGATGAACTATTTCCTCTCTTGTAAAAATATATTTCATATCTGTGTATATTGATATAGATGGACTATTTCGATGGTGTGCATGTCTTCGGAACAAGTAGTAGCGTAGGTCCGCTTGACTATAAGGAACTATTTATCCGCCTAGCTTTCTCTACTACTCCATCCAATGATCGGTATGCAATGCATGTGTTCGTAGACTTGACATCTTGTCCATGGAAGTTCAACTACGGTGACCATCACGTTTCATCGACTGCCACTGCAATTCCCATGACGCTGCTCCAACCCACTGCACCACGTCCCCCGACGTGCGCCTCACCCCTCTTGGCCGCACTGCGCCTCTGCCTTTTTGTGCATGGCATGTGGGCCACCTGAAATGCAGCGAGCATCAAGTTTCTACCAAAGCCACACATGATTCCCACGACGCCGCTCGAACCCATGCCACCACACGTCCCCCGACCTGCGGCTCACCCCTCTCGGCCCCACCCCCCCTCTACATTCGGGAGCATTACATGTGGACCAGCCACCTATCGGGTCCACATGTTGTTGACTCAAAGGAAGGTGTAGTAAGGTGCTGAAGCTCAGTCCCGAGGGCCCTAAGAGGGAAATGTAACTCCTGCGCCAGGCCTTGTGGTCCTACCGCTGAATGAACTCGTGCCAAACTTGAGATTTGTTTCTTACTAGTACATGCACGCAATGATTTAATGGAAATTGTAATCTCAACATGTGATGGGGAGGTCTAAATTTGAATTTGAAACTTATGAAACAAAAAATTCAAAACAAATAAAATGGAAGAGAGGGAGTATACCATAGGAGGTGTCCCATATGAGACAAATCGGTCGTAGACAGCAAGGTCCACCTTTAATCGCCATGTGCAGGGTTCCTGAAAGCAATCGCTATGTCAAACACCGCGATGAGAGTGTAATTTTGCTTGGCGGACGACATTATCGGGGCTTCCAGGATTACTATGTTCTTCAATCTCACCGTGGTTCCATCGTACGAATTCAGGCGGTGGCCCGTTGCATGGCAGATCCCAATGTTGGACAAAGGTTCTACGGGAATCATACAGACTATATTGTAGGATGGCAGGCACACCTTCATCACTAGCTCTGTATTTTATAAGAGTAGTAGACTAGCAAGATGCCCATGCGTTGCATGGAACATCAAGATGCATTTGTTTGAGTAGTTTATCTTGTGGGAGAAAAGGATGAACGAGGGAAGGCCTTATTTGCAAATGTGGAGAGGGGTGTGGGTATCTTTTTACAAAATTTCCATACTTTCCTTCCTATCCATCAGATTTAAATCGGACGACCTATATTGCAGGATGGCAAGAAAACCATCATCAACCACTCTTTTTTTGATAAGAGTAGAGATGAGTAGTTTATCTTGTGAGAGAAAAGCATGAATGAGGGAAGGCCTTATTTGCAAATGTGGAGAGGGGTGTGGGTATCCTTTTGCACAATTGCCATAGTTTTCTGCCTATTTGTCAGATATAAATCGGACAGACTATATTGCAGGATCGAAGGCACACAATCAGCACCAGCTATGTTTTTTATATGAGTAGTAGACTAGCAAGTTGCCCGTGCGATGCATGGAACATCAAGATGCATTTGTATGAGTAGTTTATCTTGTGGGAGAAAAGGATGAACGAGGGAAGGCCTTATTTGCAAATGTGGAGAGCGGTGTGGGTATCTTTTTGCAAAATTGCCATAGTTTCCTTCCTATCCGTCAGATATAAATCGGACGGCCTATATTGCAGGATGGCAGGCACACCATCAACACCAACTTTGTTTTATATAAGAGTAGAGATAGAGAAAAGGATGAACCCCAAGGAAACATCCTCGTGCTGGAGAGACCCCCAAGGAAACATCCTCGTGCATTGCACGGAACATCAAGATGCATTTGTATAAGTAGTTTTTCTTGTGAGAGAAAAGGATGAATGAGGGAAGGCCTTATTTGAAAATGTGGAGAGGGTTGTAGGTATCTTTTTGCAAAATTTCCAATGTTTCCTTCCTATCCATCAGATATAAATCGGACGGCCTATATTGCAGGATGGCAGGCACACCATCATCAACAACTCTATTTTTTTATAAGAGTAGAGATAGAGACTACAACTACCAATGTGCTGGCCCGTGCGTTGCAATGGATCCAAAGTAGTAGAAAAATCCTTGTTCACGTTCTTGAAATATAACCACTCTAGTTTTGATATACATATATCAGTAAAAATAAATTACGCTTCACTCAAAATATATTCCTCGGGATATTTTGATGAGGTGAGGGACGGGTGTGGCTGGTTTGCAGATAACAGGTTTTGAAAAATTGGAGTTGGTTTTTTTACATTTTTTATCGTGGCACGGCATCCGGTGCACCTAAGCGTCTGAAAAAAAATTGAATTTGGGTCGGTGGCACACCCTGTGGCAAGATGCCCGTGTGGGCTTATTTTATATATAGCAACATGCCTGTGCATTGCAGGGAACATCAAGATGCATTTTTACAAAACACCTGTTGTGATTGACCCTTGCAGGAGTAATCCCATGTGTAAAAACTAATGATATCTCTAGAATTTTATCGGAAAAATGGTATCTATGGAACAAGTTTTCACTACTACTGCTCCTTGCAGTGAGTGGTATGCAATGCATGTGTCAGCAGACATGGCGCTTGTCAATGGAAGTTGAACCACGATGACCATCACGTTTCTACCACTGCCTCACGTGATTCCCATGACGCCGCTCCAACCCACAGCACGACGTCCCCTGATATGCACCTCATCCCTCCCGGCCCCACCACTCCTCTCCATTTGTGTGCATGACATGCGGGCCAGCTGAATTGCAGCGACCATCAAGTTTCTACCACAGCCACACCCGATTGGACGCGGTTTGCCTACTCCGCTCCTGTGCTCCGATCCATACTCCCGCACTACCGATGTTTCATCCAGCAGCTGTGACACATTTCGTACCGGGCACCAGTCCTCAGCTAGAGTACTTCTGTACTATAGGTAGTACCCGCTAGTGTGGCCATCTACGCCTCGTAACGCCTCGATACCCCGGTGTCGCTGTAACATCCCAAAATTCTAAATTTTGGAATGTTATATTAAATAGATAGATCTGATTGATTGCGTGATTGTGGTGTGGTTTCTTGTGTGAAATTGAGTGAGACTTGAAACTTTTGAGAGTTAAATGAGAGGGAATAAAAGGACTTTCCCAAACTTTCATTTTTTCCATTTATGATCTCCATGAATTCGAATTCATTTCATCATAAAACCCTATGGAGAAGATGACATGACTTCTTCCATTTAAATAAATGAAAAGGGTTTTGAAAAGATTTGAATTCCATTTGAAAATATTTCCAATTCAGAAAGTTTATGCAACTCAATGATTTTCACGAGAGAAGATAAAATGACTTCTTCAAAATATATGAAATATGAGTTGGAAGTTTTAAAAGAATTAAATTCAAAATCCCATTGAAATTATTTTCAATTTGGAGTTATTTGGTTTTTATTCAAATTATTTTTCTCCAAACATCAAATATAGGGAAATTAGGGTAAAATGATTCCCTGCATTAGAAACTTGGAGAGAAATGGATTTTTATTGGATTTTATTTCAATAGTAGCACTCTTTGCTTTATTTAAATTTGTGTGAATTTTATTTGATGCTAGAAAAATGTTCAAGTTGTAGAAAATCTTTTTCTTAAAAATTTGATATATAATATGCCTATATTATATTTTCTTTTTATCTCTTTCTATTTTATTTCCTAATCTCTCTATATTAAAAAAAACTCCCTCCGCCGACTCGGCCGGCCCAAGGCCCGACCGCAGCCACAGCCTAGCCCTGCGTCATCTCCGAGCTCGGGACGGAGTCCCGAGCCGCCACGACATCACCGCCGCGCCGACCTCGGCGTCCGTGCCGAGGCCGGGCTCCTGTGCCCCTTGACCAAGGCACTCCGCCCCTGCCTTTATATACTGGAGACCCTGGGCCCCGTTTCTCTTCTCCACCCTGTCCCACACTCACCGCCGATCTCGCTGCCCCGAAGCCGCATCCCGCTGCCGCGCTTTGCCTCCACCCGAAGCCCTCCAACAGCGTCGCCGCGTTGCCCGCACCACCGCCGCCCGCTGCCGCCGCTGTTGCGTGCTGCCGCGCCACCGCTCGCTGCCGCCGGAGCACACCGCTGCCGCCTGATCTGCCGGCGCCGACGACGAACCTCTGAGAACCGCGAAAACCGCTGGTAACTGACACGAACCGCCGGTCTTTTCGGTTTATTTCTTTCGGTTCGGTTTTTGTTTAAAACCAAACGGTTTTCTTTTAGACAGAGCTATTTATTGAACGTTCATCAGATTAGGTTCAACGATGAACAGTTTCGTTCGTTAGCTTCCCGTAGCGAACGTTCGTTCCGTAGTTTCTTTCATTTTATTTTATTTTTCGGCCAGGGACCTACTGTGAATATTTTATTTGCAAATTACTCCCTGATATTCAAACCTCCGTTACTTCTCGCTCATTTATCCAAATTCAATGAAACCAACGCCCACTTCTTCGTCATGATCCCCTCTAATCAGTAAAACAACTTAAAAATATTTTTGAAAGATTTAAAACTTGATTTTAACAGATTTGTATTTGAACTTTGTTTGATCGTAACTTTAGTTTTATAACTCCGATTTAGTTGATTCTTTTTGCTAATTTAAGATCTTGACCTGAACTTTCTGATAAGGCCAAATCCACTCAATTTTGCTACTGTTAGAAATTGTTTTCTGCTGCAAGAGTTATTTTCTTGGTTTTGATGTTTTCTGAAATTGTCTTCTCCATTCTTTTCGATCTTTTGAGTGATTGCTTATGTGTGGTTACTATTGCTTGCTCACGATAGATTGACCGGAGTGTGACGAGTAGAACTATCAGGAATTATGAGTGCGAATCATCTTCATCAACAGTACGAGGCAAGTTCACACTTTGATCATACTTTTCATACCCAGTTTTGATGCATTAGTTTCACCCCTCAAACATTGCATGAGTAGGATTTGATAACATGTGGGTTTTGGGAAGTAGATGATGAGGTAGAACCTATTGCCATTTTATTATCAAACCCTTGGGAGTTACTTCTACATTATGCTTATATCGCCATGCTATGCTCGTAGATGTGGATTGGGTTTGATTTTATCCATGACAGATGTGAGATTGTTAATTAACGGTTAACTTAAGGTGGCTACTTAAATACACATCTGGGTGGAGTGGTTGGGGCACCCTGGAGCACCCAGTGGTTTGCCCGGGCACCTGGAGAACCCAATGCTTTCCCGAGGCTCAAAGGGATCATAAGATTATTCATGTTGGAAACTTCAATGCGCAACCACATGCTATTATGGGCTCTAGCATAGTGGAGTGAGTTGCATGACCTCTTCTAGTGGTAGGCTAGCAGATGTAGGGGATGTAGGTTAGTACGGTCTACCCAGGGTTAGAGTTAATTCTTTTGAAATACTTTGTCTCGGTCATCCGTTTCTCAAACACCATGTAGTGCAAGAAATCCAACGGAGGAGATCGAGTCTTGTGGGGAAAAGTGCACAAACCTCTGCAGAGTGTACAAACTAATCATGATTAGTTGTGTCCCCGGTTATGGACATCTTGCGTATCTGGTTCTTGGATTATCATGTTGATCTCATCACTTTAGTTAATTAATAGTTGGGTTGTTAACTTTTAATTGGGATTGAGTTGGAGGAACCTTCTCAATAATTTTCATCCAACTTGGTAGTTAAATAAAATTTATTCCTTTGAAGTAGGGAAAAATTGGCTTTATGCAAAACAAACTTAGAGCTTTTCCACCAGCCAAATATGCATGTAGTGATAGCTATTATTCATAATTATCCTATGGTGTGAATTTTCTAGTACATTCAATGTACTGACCCTTTGTGGCTGCAACGTCTCATGTGCCAGGAATCTTACGGCGAGTAAGCAATACGTTAGGGTTACGATTTCTACACTCAACTTTGCCATTGGTGTTGATGGGAATCCACAACCTTGTTGTTACTTCCACTATTTGGATTGAGGTAATAGTATTTACGTTACTTTATACATGTGATTTACCTCTGTTATAAATCCTCGAGTACTATGTGTGTCAGCATACCGATCCAGGGATGACACTTAAGCACAGAGACTTGACTGTCTGAGGTCGGGTCACTACAAGATGTTATCAGAGCACATGTTGACTGTAGGACATGACCCCTAGAAACTAGCAAGCCCATAGGAAAGATTTTTCTCTACAACTTCATTTTCAAAAAGATCATTTACCTCTCTTCTTTTCTGAGTTTTATCAAATGCTTTCCCTTTTAGTTAGACTATACCCTTTCCCCCTTTTGACCACATGAAGATTCGAATGATGAGACCACTCCAAGAAGTACAAGATATCGGACAACTAAGATCACTTTGGATTGAAGAAGATTTTTACCGTGTAATTGGAAAACTACAACGGTTGCAGACTCCGAAGACTAGGAGAATTTGAAGGCTCTAAAGAATTCCCAGATTTGTATGACCTAGGAAGGCTACCCTTATGGAACTTGGCAGACTATGGAAGCTGTCAATACCCGAGATCAAGGTGTATTGGAGAAAGACCAGAACATGGAGCATTAGAACTCAAAGTTTTTGTCAAGAAAACCCTAACGAACGAGATATCAAATATGGAAGATAGCTCATGGAAATAACAAGGGCAAAAACACGGTTATCCGTGATTGCACGCCACTGATACTATTGTCACCGTGTTGGGTTAAACATACATTTCCTCGGAATGATTGGATGGTAGAAGGCTGATGGAGCATCTGTCAGCAAAGGATGCAGATTTAACCTTAGCCAGTGTATCACTAGGATCTGGAGTATTATATCAAGAACTTTAAGATGGGCCTTTAGGAAGCTGTATTTGACAAGGAAGCATTTCATGAAAAACTCAGGACCCAGAAGCTCAAAGTAGCCAATCGGGAGGAGCAAAACCTCGAGATACCGGAGATTCGTCAGGAACTGAAGGACAGTCGTACCATGGATCATGCCAAGGATGTTGAAAACCAAAAGTTTGGAACACAACTCCAGAAATATTAAAGGACGCCACGAGAGCCTTCGCGTTAACAGAGATGATCTGGCAAAAGAACTTGAGAAGGACAAGCACGATCGGAAGAAGCCATCGGAGATAGGAACAAGGCTTGACGAGTTTGACGACTTTGAAGATTTATTGACCATTAGAAGACCAAACCCTGTTATATACCTATGTTAGATACGACGTTTGTGAGCTATCATTTGTTTGATGTTTCCCGACAGCCAAAAAAAATATGTCTTTTCAAAACTATTGTTTGTATTATGTGTACCCCTCTCTATCTCTCTTATCTTACCCCCAAAACCCATGGACCCAATAGAGGACGAATGGTGATGAACTCATATTTTCGGGACCGATAAGTCAATTGGATACGGACCAATGGATTCAGAACATGGAAGGTCACATGAAGAATAACACAATAGCCGGAAAGGTTATGACCGAGCACGCTCTTTAGTGCTTTAAAAGAGGTGCTGCTACTTGGTGGAGGATG
The DNA here is from genome assembly GCF_056163025.1 of Triticum urartu. NCBI lineage: Eukaryota > Viridiplantae > Streptophyta > Magnoliopsida > Poales > Poaceae > Triticum > Triticum urartu. Next base: position 353,307,434 of record NC_141876.1, on the reverse strand, counting down.
TACCAAAACATCAATGGACGACAAGGAGTAACCACTTGGAAAGAATTTAAGTTGTCTCTGCAAAAGTATCAGCTTGTGTCCCAGAAGTTGAAGTCTTGCGGAAAGCATATGAAGAAACCTTGTGCATGCAAGCTCTGTGGAGAAATAGGACATAACCATAAAGAACACAAGGATGAATGCCCTAATTGTGAAGGAAGTCACCCAGATGAATAATTCCCAACTAGGCAAATTACTTGTTTCTTGTGTGAAGGAATTTCCCACTACCATACTCAGTGTGACATTTACCCCATGGTTCAAAGAACCATCCAGCAGAAGAAAGAAGCAATGAAAGGAGCCCTCATGGAAATTTTAGAAGAACAAGTGATGAAGGAATAAGTGGAGAACACACCCAAAGAAGACCCAATTAAACCCTGCACCAAGTCATGCTATTCATGTGGAGAAGAAGGACACATCTCCCAGAATTGTCTGAAAGGGGATCTAGTAGAATTCCCGATAGAGGAATTAGAGTATGACCCACGGTAAATAGAAGCCTTGATTGGAACGAAAAAGTCCAGGAAGAGAAATAGATTGGATTCCAGGAACAACCAAATTTCTACAAAGAAGGATCTGAGTCATATCACATGTTTTAGGTGCAAGAAGTCAGGGCACTACCTCAACGGGTGCCCAAAAAGGAAACCTCGAGATTTTTCAGAAGAAATATGTTTTCGTTGTAATGAAGCAGGACACTTTGCAAGAGATTGTCCCAAAGAGAAGGAGGCTTGTGCTAAATAGTTGAGTTGAAAAAGAAATATAGTAGTAGTGGTGGGAACAATTCTTTTATATTGAGGTGTTGAGTTGAGGCATGTAATGGAAATGCAGGAGATTGTGATAATTTGAGAATCAATAATGTTAGCATCATTTGTACTGATTTGGATTTTAAGAGTAGTTACTCTATGAAGAAAAGATTTTTGACCACTTTCAAGGATATGAGAAATAAGGTGTATGGGTGAACTTGTGCATTTCAAGGGTGGTAGTACCCTGTGAGGACACTCGACCCCTGGAAAAGATAATGATGTTCCACGGAGTGGACTTTGGACAAAATAAGTACGAGTTTTATCTCGATATGTGGCATATCCCAAGAATATGAAGGGATGAAGTATTATTGGATATAAAGGAGGTATAATGTTGGTAATAAGGAGCAATTGTAACTCCATGATGAGTCTGAGTAATCACGTCTTAGTTTGGTACCAATAGAAGGAAGAGAGACAGTATAATTGGATGGATTTAAGAATGCTAGGAAGCTGAAATTTGGAATAATGATCAGTTGCCCTGATGATGAGTTTAAGGTTTACAAGTGATGAGATGGGCCATAACCCACAGGCCCCAGGACCTGCCAAGAAGCAAGCACATTCTTGCTAAAGGAAAAATCCTGGAAGAAGTTACGTTTATCAACACATGATCTTATAGGAGTAACGCAAAACCGGAGAGTTGTGAAAGAACAATAGATGTTTGTTTGGCTTGTAGAATCAATGGATTTTTCCGAACTTAGTTCATCGACAAGAGAAGTTCTGTAATGCTTGTGAGGATGACCGAGTGTTAGAATACGAGATTCGCTAAACCATATACAAGGTAATGATTTGGGTGCGGCATGGATTGGTCACCATACTGACTTACTCTTATTATTCGCCTTGCTATATGGGATAGTAAATCTGAGTGACTTACCTATAGTAGAGAGACGACGATCTAAACCTTGCTTGAACCTTAGAATGGTATGCCAATTTTTTCCTTGTACAAGGCAGCTATTGCCAATCGTAGGTTATATGGTGAGGTTCAACCCAGACCCATTTCTTGCTGGAGAAACCATAAATTGATGACCACCATGAGATATTGATAGTTGTTTAGTATTGGCACCAGACCTGTCAGCTAAGAAGACCATATCACAGTAAAACCGTATCCGGATGAAAGGATAGAAGTGTTGAGGAAGAGGTTATGCCATTACCGGAAGAGCCTAGAGAAGGAATTATCCTGAAGATCTCAGAAGACTGACCTTGTCAGCAATAAGTAAGGATTATATGAGTTTTGATGGAACCGTAACAATGCTTCTAAGGCTGGTAGCACCCCAGACCCCCTTGTGATGATCGATGGATTTTGAGAAGACCCTCAAACCCTAACCTATTTCTTTCTAGCCTCTCCGAATCTCGAGGACGAGATTCATTTGAAGGGTGGTAGGTTTGTAACATCCCAAAATTCTAAAATTTGGAATGTTATATTAAATAGATAGATTTGATTGATTGCTTGATTGTGGTGTGGTTGCTTGTGTGAAATTGAGTGAGACTTGAAACTTTTGAAAGTTAAATGAGAGGGAATAAAAGGACTTTCCCAAACTTTCATTTTTTGCATTTATGATCTCCGTGAATTCAAATTCATTTCATCATAAAACCCTAGAGAGAAGATGACATGACTTCTTCCATTTAAATAAATGAAAAGGGTTTTGAAAAGATTTGAATTCCATTTGAAAATATTTCCAATTCAAAAACTTTATGCAACTCAATGATTCTCACGAGAGAAGATAAAATGACTTCTTCAAAATATATGAAATATGAGTTGGAAGTTTTAAAAGAATTAAATTCAAAATCCTGTTGAAATTATTTTCAATTTGGAGTTATTTGGATTTTATTGAAATTATTTTTCTCCAAAAATAAAATATATGGAAATTAGGGTAAAATGATTCCCTACATTAGAAAATTAGAGAGAAATAAATTTGAATTTATTTTGGTATTTAAAAAATGATTTTTATTGGATTTTATTGCAACAGTAGCACTCTTTGCTTTATTTAAATTTGTGTGAATTTTTTTATGCTAGAAAAATGTTTAAGTCGTAGAAAATCTTTTTCCAAAAATTTTGATATATAATATGCGTATATTATATTTTCTTTTTATCTCTTTTTGTTTTATTTCTTTATCTCTCTGTATTAAGAAAAACTCCCTCCGCCGACTGGGCCGGCCCAAGGCTCGACCGCAGCCGCAGCCCAGCCCCGCGTCGTCTCCGAGCTCGGGACGGAGTCCCAAGCCACCACGACATCGCCGCCGTGCTGACCTCGGAGTCCGTGCCGAGGCCGGGCTCCTGTGCATTTATATACCGGAGCCATTGGGCCCCGTTTCTCTCCTCCTCCACATCCTACACTCGCCGCCGATCTCGCCACCCCGAATCCGCCGGAGTTAGCCACTGCCCACTGCCATGCTTCGCCTCCTCCCGAAGCCCTCAACCAGCACTGCCGCCTTGCCCGTACCGCCACCACCCGCTCCCGCCGATACTGCCTTCTGCCACGCCACCGCTCGCTGCCGTCGGAGCATGTCGATGCCGCCCGATCTGCCGCTGCCGCCGACGAACCTCCTAGAACCGCGAAAACCGCCGGTAGCTGCCACGAACCGCCTGTCTTTTTCGGTTTATTTCTTTCGGTTCGGTTTTCGTTTAAAACCAAACGGTTTTCTTTTAGATAGAGCTATTTATTGAATGTTCATCAGATTAGGTTCAACGGTGAACGGTTTCGTTCATTAGCTTCCCGTAGTGAATGTTCATTCCCTAGTTTCCTTCGTTTTATTTTATTTTTCAGCCAGGGACCTATCTGTGAATATTTTATTTACAGATTAGTCCCTGATCTTTAAACCTCTGTTTCTTCTCGCTTGTTTATCCAAATTCAACGAAAGCAACGCCCACTTCTCCTTTATGATCCCCTCTAACCAGTAAAACAACTTAAAGATATTTTTGAAAGTTTTCAAATTTGATTTCACATAGATTTGTATTTAGACTTCGTTTGATCGTAACTTGAGTTTTATAACATTGATTTAGTTGATTCTTTTTGCTAATTTAAGCTCTTGACCTAAAATCTCTGATAAGGCCATATCCACTCAATTTTGATACTATTAGAAATTGTTTTCTGCTGAAAGAGTTATTTGCTTGGTTTTGATGTTTTCCGAAATTGTCTTCTTCGTTCTTTCTGATCTTTTGAGTGATTGCTTATGTGTGGTTACTATTCCTTGCACACGATAGATTAATCGGAGTGTGACGAGTAGAACTATTAGGAGTTACGAGTGTGAATCATCTTCATCAATAGTACGAGGCAAGTTCACACTTTGACCATTCTTTTCATACCCAGTTTTTACGCATTAGTTTCACCCCTCAAACATTGCATGAGTAGGATTTGATAACATGTGGGTTTGGGGAAGTAGATGATGAGGTAGAACCTATTGCCCTTTTATGATCAAACCCTTGGGAGTTACTTCTACGTTATGCTTATATCACCATGCTATGCTCGTAGACATGGATTAGGTTTGAGTGTATCCATGACACCTGTGAGATTGCTAATTAATGGTCAACTTAAGGTGGCTACTTAAATACACATCTGGGTGGATTGGTTGGGGCACCCTGGAGCACCCAGTGGTTTGCTTGGGCACCTAGAGAACCCAGTGCATGACCAAGGGGATCCCGGAGTACCCGTGTGATCACCCTATGGTTCGCCACCCAGGCTCAAAAGGGATCATAAGATTATTCATGCTGGAAACTTCCGTTTGCAGCCACAGTCTATTATGGGCTTTAGCATGGTGGAGTAAGTTGCATGACCTCTTCCAGTGGTAGGCTAGCAGATGTAGGAGATGTAGGTTGGTATGGTCTTCCCGGGTTAGAGTTAATGCTTCTGAAAGACTGTGTCACGGTCATCCGTTTCTCAAACACCATGTAGTGCGAGAAATCCAATGGAGGAGATCGAGTCTTGTGGGGAAAAGTGCGCAAACCTCTGCAGAGTGTACAAACAATCATGATTAGCCATGTCCCCGGTTATGGACATCTTGAGTATCTGGTTCTTGAATTATTGTGTTGATCTCATCACTTTACTTAATTTGTTTGTTGGGTTATTAACTTTTAATTGGGATTGAGTTGGAGGAACTTTCTCAATAATTTTCAACCAACTTGGGAGTTAAATAAAATTTATTCCTTTGATGTATGAAAAAATTGGCTTTATGCAAAAATAAACTTAGAGCTTTTCCACCAGCCAAATATGCATGTAGTGATAGCTATTATTCATCATTATTCTATGGTGTGAATTTGCCGGTACATTCAATGTACCGACCCTTTGTGGCCGCAGTGTCTCATGTTGTAGGAATCTTACGACGAGTAAGTGATACGTTAGGGTTACATTTTCTACACTCAACTTTGCCGTTGGTGTTGATGGGAATCCACAACCTTGTTGTTACTTCTGCTATTTGGATTGAGGTAATAGTATTTAAGTTACTTTATACATGTGATTTACCTTCTATTATAAATCCTCGAGTACTGTGTGTGCCAGCATACCGATCCAGGGATGACACTTAAGCACAGAGACTTGACCGTCTGAGGTCGGGTCGCTACAGTCGCACCCTTGCCACGGCCACACCACCACCGGCCAGTTCATCTCAAACGAGTGAGTCACTGTCGGATCACGGGTTCCAGCAAAACCCTTAAGGTTCAAACACTAGGGTGCACTCGAAGATCTCCCCCCTATCGACCCTCGTCCTAGTTTGGCTAAGATCTTATGAACTAACTCGACAAAATATCATCACAAGGGACACAAGATTTATACTGGGTCGGGCCACAGTTGTGGTGTAATACCCTAGTCCAGTGTGGTGGTGGTGGATTGCCTCTTGGGCTGATGATGAACAGTACAAGGGGAGAACAGCCTCCTGAGTAGGGGTGTTCTTGTGCTTGGCGGATGTGATTGTGGTGATGAACTAGTTCTAGTCTAAGATGAGGTATCCCCTAGCTACGGTGGTGGCTAGTTCTATTTATAGAGGCCCTGGTCCTCTCCCCAAATACTAAGTGGGAAGGGAGCCAACAACGGCCAATTTGAAAGGGGACAGCTAGTACACCTTATCCTGACAAAAGTGGTCTTCCCCTGCAAAAGGCTCTGGTGGTGATGTCGCCTTGGGCTCCATGGTGACCTCTATCTTGCTGTTCTGCTAGTCTTGGTCTCGTTGCACCGATATGGAAACCTTTGCTTGACGCCTCGGTACTCCACGCCTGCGCCTGCTTCCCTCAGCACCAAAGAGGAAACAATGACACTGTATGTGCTGGCGCCCGCCTATCTTTGGTCATCATGGCTCACGTCACTAGAACCTTGCGAGGTTTGCCTGGCCTTGAATTCTCCGCCCCTCGTGAGCCTGCCTGGCGAGGCCGCTCCTGAGGAGGTCTTGTGTCGTCCGCCTTGCGAGGCTTGGCACCTCGCGAGGGTCTTGAATGCCTTGTTGATGAAGATGGGCCGTACAGGCCTGCTAGCAAAGCCACGACGTGGGCCGCAGGCAGGCAAGTCTGGGGACCCCCGTTCCGAGAACGCCGACAGTAGCCCCCGGGCCCAAGGCACGCTCGGGCTTGGCTTTGAGGCGAAGCCAAAGGTCAGGTGCGGAGCACCGCGGGCCCCAATAGCCTGTGGCCTGGGGCGACACATAGTGGTTGATTGGATGTGGGCGTCTCCACTTCCCCACGCTGGCTCGGTAACTACCCGACTGTCAAAAGGCTGGCATAGACAGACATCGCCTTCACTATTTCCTTTCGCCTTGCTCGGATCCCCTTTCTTGCGCCCTGCCTCCGAAATTCTCAGATCTGCTTCCATCTTCTACCGCATCAGCGACTAATGGCGCCGCGCAAGGTCAAGCCCTCTGCGTCGCCGACTTGGTACGAACCTGCTCTCGACTCGCCCAACGTCTCGGAGAAGAGCCTCGCCACCACGCGCTTGCTGACATCGGGGGAAAGCAACGAGAACGGGAAGACTCGACTCTGGGCCGGCTCCGACGTGCCTGAGCCCAAGGGAAGCACCTTCTACCCGTTCTTCACTAGCAGCATCGCCGCCGGGCTGGTTCCCCCCTTCCCTGACTTCTTTTACAAGGTCCTTGATCACTTCGGACTGCAAGCGCTGCACCTTCATCCTGACTCTATCCTTCTCTTGTCGATCTTCGCCTACTACTGCGAGGCGTACCTTGGCATGATGTCGTCCGTGGCCCTTCTGCGCCACTTCTTCTTCCTCCGCGCCAAGGAGGGTCACGCCTCCGGGTGTGTCAATTTCATCACGGCCGGCAAGGCTAACTCATTCTCGAAGACGGGGAAGAAAGCCGACGGCTTTCGGAGCAACTGGGCCATGATGGATGCTAAATGCATCCACCCATGCTTGACGCTGCTGATGGAGAGGCCCCAGTCCGACAAGGGATGGTCCTATGCGAAGCTCGCCGACGAGCGGGCGGCGTTGGTGCTGGAGAAGATGAAGTCCGACCTGAAGCCTGGCAACACGAAGGCGGCGAAGATTATAGGGGCCATGCTCCTAAGAGAATTCCTAGCGCTGCGCGTGGCCCTGATTCATGCCCGCATGCGCCCCTTGTGGGAACTTGGGGATGAAGAGGACAAGGTTCTCTTGAGCTCGGAGGCCTTGTATGATGAGGAGCTGGCCGCAGCTCTCCGCCTCCTGGTTGGGGACGATCAGGAGTATCCGCCGAATGTCTTTACTCCCATGTTCCGCCACAAGGACAGGGCGCTGATCATGGCCGCCAGTCCAACCTTTGACAGGCGTGGACTGGTGCCGCCGGTGCTCACCGGGGCCCCTACGGCGCCGACGCCGGTGGAGCTGTCTTCTGGTGAGTCCCGTGGGGAGGAAGAAGAGGATGAGGAAGACTCGGAGGTATGTCTTCCTTGATGTATGTCTTGTGTGGGATACCCGTGGTGACAATGGGGTATTCTATTGATCCACTTGATGTATGTTTTGGTGATCAACTTGCGGGTTCCGCCCATGAACCTATGCATAGGGTTAGGCACACTTTTTCGTCTTGACTCTCCGGTAGAATCTTTGGGGCACTCTTTGAAGTTCTTTGTGTTGGTTTGAATAGATGAATCTGAGATCGTGTGATGCATATCATATAATCATACCCACGGATACTTGAGGTGATATTGGAGTATCTAGGTGACATTAGGGTTTTGGTTGATTTGTGTCTTAAGGTGTTATTCTAGTACGAACTCTAGGATAGATTGAACGGAAAGAATAGCTTCGTGTTATTTTACTAAGGACTCTTGAATAGATCGATAAGAAAGGATAACTTTGAGGTGGTTTCGTACCCTACCATAATCTATTCGTTTGTTCTCCGCTATTAGTGACTTTGGAGTGACTCTTTGTTGCATGTTGAGGGATATTTATATGATCCAATTATGTTATTATTGTCGAGGGAACTTGCACTAGTGAAAGTATGAACCCTAGGCCTTGTTTCAATGCATTGCAATAGCATTTACGCTCACTTTTATCAATAGTTACCTTGCTGTTTTTATATTTTCAGCTTACAACAACCTTTATCTACCATCCATATTGCACTTGTATCACCATCTCTTCGCCGAGCTAGTGCACCTATAAAATTTACCATTGTATTGGGTGTGTTGGGGACACAAGAGACTCTTTGTTATTTGGTTGCAGGGTTGTTTGAGAGAGACCATCTTCATCCTACGCCTCCCACGGATTGATAAACCTTAGGTCATCCACTTGAGGGAAATTTTCTACTGTCCTACAAACCTCTGCACTTGGAGGCCCAACAACGTCTACAAGAAGAAGGTTGTGTAGTAGACATCAAACTCATTTCTTGCGCCGTTGGCGGGGATGTTAGCGCTTGAAGGTATATCTTTAGATCTTGCAATCGAATCTTTTAGTTTCTTGTTTTATCACTAGTCTAGTCTATAAAAGAAAACTACAAAAAAATATGGAATTGAGTTTGCCTCATACGCTTCATCTTTTTAATATCTTTCGTGAGTATGATGGAAAGGAAAATTGTGCCAAAGTGTTAGAAGAAGAATGCATTAAAATGTTTGGCACTAAATATTTAAATGATGAGCATGATTGCAATGTTGTTAGTATGAATTCCTTGAATATCCATGGTACTAATGATATGCAAAGCCACAAGCTTGGGGAATCTATGTTTGATGAAGATGATATTTTTTGTCCCCCAAGTTTTGATGAGCAAATTTATTATGATGAAAGCATGCCTCCTATTTATGATGATTATATTGATGAAAGTGGATTTGGAGAGGTCATGACATTATTTTGTGATGAATCCACTATTCCGGAAGAGGTTCCAATTGATTATGAGAACAAAGTTGCTATCTATAATGATTATTGTGATGACTTGTATGCTATAAATAATAATGATATCCATGAAACTTGTCATCATGATTTTAGTTTTCAATTGGATTATGCCTCACATGATAATTATTTTGTTGAGTTTGCTCCCACTATTATTCATGAGAAGAATTTTGCTTGTGTGGAGAGTAATAAAATTTCTATGCTTGTAGATCATGAAAAGAATGCTTTATGTGCTGGTTATATTGTTGAATTCATTCATGATGCTACTGAAAATTATTATGAGGGAGGAATATATGCTTGTAGGAATTGCAATAATATCAAGTTTCCTCTCTATGTGCTTAAAGTTTTGAATTTATGCTTGTTTTACCTTCCTATGCAAGTTGATTCTTGTTCCCACAAGTTGTTTGCTCACAGAATCCCTATGCATAGGAAGATGGTTAGACTTAAATGTGCTATTCATATTCTTCATGATGCTCTCATTATGTTTCAATTCTTATCCTTTATGTGAGCATCATTGAAATCATCATGCCTAGCTAGGGGCGTTAAACGATAGCGCTTGTTGGGAGGCAACCCAACTTTATTTTTGTTCCTTTTTTTGTTACAGTTTAGTAATAAATTAATCATCTATCCTCTGTTATGATTGAGTTTTTATGTTTTAGTTAGTGTTTGTGCCAAGTAGAACCGTTGGGAAGACGTGGGGAAAGTCTTGTTGATCTTGCTGTAAAAAATGGAAACTTTAGCGCTCACGAGAGTTGCTGCCATTTTTTATTGGAGAGTGATATTTACTTAATTATTTTTGAAGATTATTAATAGATAAATTACTCACGTCCACAAATTTATTTTAGAATTTTTGGGGTTGCATAAGTTTGCGTTAGTTACAGATTACTACAGACTGTTATGTTTTTCACAGATTCTGTTTTTCATGTGTTTTTAATTTATTTTGATGAATCTATGGCTAGTAAAAAAGTTTATAAACCATAGAGAAGTTGGAATACAGTAGGTTTAACACCAATATAAATAAAGAATGAGCTCATTACAGTACCTTGAAGTGGTGTTTTGTTTTCTTTCGCTAACGGAGCTTACGAGTTTTCTGTTAGGTTTTGTGTTGTGGAGTTTTCATGTTTTGGGTAAAGATTCGATGGACTATGGAATAAGGAGTGGCAAGAGCCTAAGCTTGGGAATGCCCAAGTCACCCCAAGGTAATATTCAAGGACAACCAAGAGCCTAAGCTTGGGGATGCCCCAGAAGGCATCCCCTCTTTCGTCTTCGTTCATCGGTAACTTTACTTGGAGCTATATTTTTATTTACCACATGATATGTGTATTGCTTGGAGCACCATTTTATTTTATTTAGTTTTTCTTGCTATTTGAATAAAATACCAAGATCTTAAATTATTAAATGTTAGAGAGTCTTCACATAGTTGCATAATTATTTGACTACTCGTTGAGCTTCACTTATTTCTTTTGGAGTAGTTTGTCATTTGCTCTAGTACTTCACCTATATCGTTTTAGAGCACGATGGTGATATTATTTTATAGAAATAGATTAACTCTCATGCGTCACTTAGATTATTTTGAGAGTCCTAAACAGCATGGTAATTTTCTTTGGTTATGAATTTAGTCCTAATATGATGGGCATCAAAGAGGGATATAATAAAAACTTTCATATAAAGTGCATTGAATACTATGAGAAGTTTGATAAATGATGATTGTTTTGAGATATGAAGGTGGTAATATTAGAGTATGCTAGTTGAGTAGTTGTGAATTTGAGAGATAATTGTGTTAAAGTTTCTGATTCCCGTAGCATGCACGTATGGTGAACCGTTATGTGATGAAGTCGGAGCATGATTTATTTATTGATTGTCTTCCTTATGAGTGGCGGTCGGGGACGAGCGATGGTATTGTCCTACCAATCTATCCCCCTAGGAGCATGCGCGTAGTACTTTGTTTTGATAACTAATAGATTTTTGCAATAAGTATGTGAGTTCTTTATGACTAATGTCGAGTCCATGGATTATACGCACTCTCACCCTTCCACCATTGCTAGCCTCTCTAGTACCGCACAACTTTCGCCGGTACCATAAACCCACCATATACCTTCCTCAAAACAGCCACCATACCTACCTATCATGGCATTTCCATAGCCATTCCGAGATATATTGCCATGCAACTTTCCACCATTCCGTTTGTTATGACACGCTTCATCATTGTCATATTGCTTCGCATGATCATGTAGTTGACATCATATTTGTGGAAAAGCCACCGTTCATAATTCTTTCATACATGTCACTCATGAGTCATGCACATCCCGGTACACCGCCGAAGGCATTCAAATAGATTCATATTTTGTTCTAAGTATCAAGTTGTAATTCTTGAGTTGTAAGTAAATAAAAGTGTGATGATCATCATTATTAGAGCATTGACCCAAGTGAGGAAAGGATGATGGAGACTATGATTCCCCCATAAGTCAGGATGAGACTCCGAATGAAAAAATAAATAAATAAAAGAGGCCAAAGAAGCCGAAATAAAAAAAAGAGGCCATAAAAAAGAAGAGAAAGGGCCCAAATAAAAGAAATGAGAGAAAAAGAGAGAAGGGGCAATGCTACTCTCCTTTTACCACACTTGTGCTTCAAAGTAGCACCATGATCTTCATGATAGAGAGTCTCTTATGTTGTTACTTTCATATACTAGTGGTAATCTTTCATTATAGAACTTGGCTTGTATATTCCAATGATGGGCTTCCTCAAAATGCCCTAGGTCTTCGTGAGCAAGCAAGTTGGATGCACACCCACTAGTTTCTTTTGTTGAGCTTTCATACACTTATAGCTCTAGTGCATCCGTTGCATGGCAATCCCTACTCACTCACATTGATATCTATTGATGAGAATCTCCATAGCCCGTTAATACGCCTAGTTGATGTGAGACTATCTTCCCCCTTTTTGTCTTCTCCACAACCACCCTTCTATTCCACATATAGTTCTATATCCATGGCTCACGCTCATATATTGCATGAAGATTGAAAAAGTTTGAGAACATCAAAAGTATGAAACAATTGCTTGGCTTGTCATCGGGGTTGTGCATGATTTAAATACGTTGTGTGGTGAAGATGGAGCATAGCCAGGCTATATAATTTTGTAGGGATAGCTTTGTTATTTTGAGAAGACATGATTACTTTGTTAGTATGCTTGAAGTATTATTATTTTTATGTCAATATTAAACTTTGGTCTTGAATCTTATGGATCTAAATATTCTTGCCACAATAAAGAGAACTACATGGATAAATATGTTAGGTAGCATTCCACATCAAAAATTCTGTTTTTATCATTTACCTACTCGAGGACGAGCAGGAATTAAGCTTGGGGATGTTGATACGTCTCCAACGTATATATAATTTTGTATTGTTCCATGCTATTATATTATCAACCTTGGATGTTTTATATGCATTTATATGCTATTTTATATGATTTTTGGGACTAACCTATTAACCTAGATCCTAGTGCCAGTTTCTGTTTTTTCCTTGTTTTAGAGTATCGCAGAAAAGGAAAATCAAATGGAGTTGAATTGACCTGAAACTTCACGGAACTTATTTTTGGACCAGAAGAAGCCCACAGAGTATCGGAGATGGACCAGGAGAGTCCCGGGCTGCCCACGAGGGTGGGGGGCACGCCCACCCCCCTTGGGCGCTCCCCCTGCCTCGTGAACAACACGGAGGTCCACTGACGTATTTCTTCCTCCTATATATACCCATATACCCTAAAAACTTCGGAGAGCAGAATAGATCAGGAGTTCCGCCGCTAGAAGCCTCCGTAGCCACCGAAAACCAATCTAGACCCGTTCCGGCACCCTGCCGGAGGGGGAATCCTTCTCCGGTGGCCATCTTCATCATCCCGGTGCTCTCCATGACCAGGAGGGAGTAGTTCTCCCTAAGGGCTGAGGGCATGTACCAATAGCTATGTGTTTGATCTCTCTCTCTCTCTCGTGTTCTTGAGGTGGTATGATCTTGATGTATTGCGAGCTTTGCTATTATAGTTGGATCTTATGATGTTTCTCCCCCTCTACTCTTTTGTAATGGATTGAGTTTTCCCTTTGAAGTTATCTTATCGGATTGAGTCTTTAAGGGTTTGAGAACACTTGATGTATGTCTTGCGTGGGATACCCGTGGTGACAATGGGGTATTATATTGATCCACTTGATGTATGTTTTGATGATCAACTTGCGGGTTCCGCACATGAACCTATGCATAGGGGTTGGCACATGTTTTTGTCTTGACTCTCCGGTAGAATCTTAGGGGCACTCTTTGAAGTTCTTTGTGTTGGTTTGAATAGATGAATCTGAGATTGTGTGACGCATATCGTATAATCATACCCACGGATACTTGAGGTGACATTGGAGTATCTAGGTGACAATAGGGTTTTGGTTGATTTGTGTCTTAAGGTATTATTCTAGTACGAACTCTAGGATAGATTGAACGGAAAGAATAGTTTCGTGTTATTTTACTATAGACTGTTGAATAGATCGATCAGAAAGGATAAATTTGAGGTGGTTTCGTACCATAATCTCTTCGTTTGTTCTCCGCTATTAGTGACTTTGGAGTGATTCTTTGTTGCATGTTGAGGGATATTTATATGATCCAATTATGTTATTATTGTTGAGGGAACTTGCACTAGTTAAAGTATGAACCCTAGGCCTTGTTTCAACGCATTGCAATACCGTTTACGCTCACTTTTATCATTAGTTACCTTGCTGTTTTTATATTTTCAGCTTACAAAAACCTTTATCAACCATCCATATTGCACTTGTATCATCATCTCTTCGCCGAACTAGTGCACCTATACAATTTACCATTGTATTGTGTGTGTTGGGGACACAAGAGACTCTTTTTTATTTGGTTGCAGGGTTGTTTGAGAGAGACCATCTTCATCCTACGCCTCCCACGGATTGATAAACCTTAGGTCCTCCAATTGAGGGAAATTTTCTACTTTCCTACAAACCTCTACACTTGGAGGCCCAACAACGTCTACAAGAAGAAGGTTGTGTAGTAGACATCAACAGGCAAGTCTGGGGACCCCCGTTCCCAGAACACCGACAGTTGCAAACCACACCACCACCATGAGAATGACATATGGGCCAGCCGCATTTAAGGTCCACATGTCATTGACTCATAGGCCGGTGCACTAAGCCACTGAAGCTCGGTCCTGTGGGCCCCAAGAGGAAATGTAACTCCTGTGGTAGGCCTTGTGGTGCTCCCGCAGTATGAACTCGTGCCAAACCCGGAATTTGTTTCTTACTACTACCAATGTGCCAGCCCGTGCATTGTAATGGATCCAAAGTATATATATATTTAGTGGAGTGCACACTAAACACATTATCTATTTATTTTTCTCTAGACTTTCCTAGCCATACAACCAAGCCACAGAAGCTTCATGGGTGCCCCCCACATCATATTTAATGGGCTACTATGTTGACTGAAAAAAGATAATTCACCCAAAACAAGATCTTCCCGTTTTTTGTTCCTACGATGTTGTGTCGTGCATGTACATAGTAGTTGTTTAGTGGTAGTACTAGTTGTAGTACAAACTTCGTACTAGTAGGAGTAGTAGTATGGAGTGCTCCTACTATATCAACGAGCGCCATCTGACACCAAATTTCTTGTCTTCCATGCTACAGCTAGATCTTCCCCTCCTCGTTTCTGTTTTTCAACACGGCGGGCGGGGTGCGGTTTGCCAATGGTCGGTTTGCTCTACTGCGGTCCCACATGAAAGTGAAAATGCTAGGCAACACGCCTTCCCTAGCTATGTGGTGTGCCGGACGGGCTATGGAGTACTCTTGATTCCCGGGTGTGTGGGGTTGCGACACGAACACGGCAGGCCTTTCCTTTTACTATCAATGTGCCCGTGCGTTGCGACGGATCCAATGTACTAGTAGAATAGTTGTACTTGTTCACAAACTTGAAATAAAACACTCTTGTTTTGATATACATATATACCACTAAAAATATATTACTTTTCACTCAAAATATATTTCTCAGGCTATTTTGATGAGGTGAGGGAGGGATGTGGTTGCTTTCAAGATAATAAGGGTTTTTCTACAAATTGGAGCAGAGAAGTGGGCTATTGTTGCAAAAATGCCACACCTTACCTCACAGCCGTTAGATGCAGATCTAATGGTCAGAAACGACGGATAGAAGACACAACACCATCACCAACTGAGTCTTTTAGAGTAGGAGTAGAGAAACATGTATAAATTGTAGCATTTGGTTTTGCTCCTTGGCACGATCGATAGATAGAAATAACGAATGGAAATGCTAGGGCGGGGCTTTTCCACCAGATAAGAAGGGTTGTAGCTAGGTTGGCGCATCGTCAGTTTGGTCACATGCGGTCCGACATGTTCTAGTGTTTCTAGCAAGATGCCTGTGCGTTGCACCAAGTTGATGGAAAAGGTAAGCACAACTTATAAATTGACGTATGGAGTACTAGTTACAGTGATGCATATAATTAAGCAAAGGGATCGCACATGTCTGTATTGACTGGAATGAGAACGCAATAGCACAATAAGAATTATGGCCACGATGATGCGATCGCAGTGGTGGTTATAGGAGGCAAGAAGAAAGATGCATCCATTAATGTATGACCTCCTCCTCCTCAACTCAGTGCACCGGGCCACCGACCAGTGGCTAAGGAGCGGCGGCTTTTGTGGCAAGGTCAAGGTGCTTCTCTGCAAAGGCATCCAAGGCTTCCAGCCGGTTGAGGAAGGCCAACGTCGTAGCGTCCTCACTGGCCTCGTAGATACTTATGTACACGTGGATGTGTAGGTCGATGAGTTCTTGCAGGGCGAGGCGCCTCGCAGCGAGTGCGACCTCCAGGTGGACATTCTTCATGGCGTCGATGGGCAATCGCAGGGCCACCAGTGCTTGAAAGAGGTTTCGGCCATGGAGGCTGATTAGGGCGGCAGGCAATGAGGAGTTTGGGCGCGTGAGCTGGAGGAGTACGGCAATGTCATCAGCGAGCTTCTTGACGATGGCGAACTTGTTGGTCGTGGCAATGATCACCTGGTCCAACCGAGAGTCGTAGCTGGCATCGATGGCGGCCATCCACCAGCCGATCGTCAATGCCGTATGGAGACGATCCCCGGTGCCATGCCGGAGGCCGGCGTTGTGGACCATCTGGCATAGTTGCTGGCCGCTCGCGTGCATCGCCGCCATGGGTCTGGAGTGAGCACTTTTCCGCTTAGTGTAGGTGCTTAGGAAAATGCTTAGGTGCGTATGATGTGGTAGATGCATTGGACTGGAGGGGCACCCGGCTACATTGCATTCACATCATGCTGCCTCTTTTCCCGGTCCTCCTCCCATTACTTCCCTCATGCATTCTAGATGCTAATTAAAGGAGGATGCATCATTGGCAGTTCAACATTTCGAGAACCGCTACCCTCTCCCTCGTCTGCATTAAAGCCATATCGGGAACTGCGCCACCCACTGTCAAATCAAATAGTACCACGTCGCCTGCTGCACGCCCGGCTAAACACGCCTCCTTGCCTCCATCAAACGCTTCCATTAAACCCACATGCAAACGAGAAACCTACTCCGGCCACACGTCCATTCATGAGCGGGCCAGAATTAAACGCAACACCAGCCGAGCTGCTCCCGTCCACCCTCAGTTTAAATGAGGCCAGATGCCGGCCAAGCTCCTACCGTCTGCCCTCTATTTATACAAGGCCAGATAGATAGCAGGCAAGAATCGCACCCCTCCGTCGCTGCCCCATCTCCTCATTCACCATTTTCTCCACTCTTCCGATGGCTTCCGTGGAGCCATTCTACGGCATACTACCCGGCTGGGTGGCCCGCCGAGCCCTCTGGATACGGGCGAGGCTGCTCGGTGCTTCACCAACCTCGCTTGGACCGATGGAGCCAGTTGCCACCCTAAGCCGGCGCGTGGTTCAGCAACTCGCCGCTCCAGTTCTTCTCGATGAGGAGTGGCGAGTTGCTCCACGCCGGCACGGCGGCACGGGCGTCATTGCTGTCGTGTCGTTCTGCACCACTAGTGTCTACGGTGGCCGCGCCTTCCGTGCCTGTGGTAGCGCCATGCAGGCAGAGACAGAAGGCAGGTGCATGGAGAGCGACGAGTCGGTGGCCAGCTTCTCCGTGTCCACCGAAATCATTGAGGAGAAGTAGAACACGGGAGTTCGCCGCCAATTTGGTCCCAAGAAGGCCACTGCGGAGGCGACGACTGTGTATTCAGGTGGTTTCTTTGCTATTTCGTCTCTTCCGAGGACCTTCCTCGACCTCACAAGTGTCTGTCGGACATGAGGAAGAAAAGGTATCCACGTGCGTCCATTTAGATTAGGTAGTATTAATTATAGAACGAGAGTCGGATTAGCACTGCTTAGTTCATGTAAATGTAATGAAATCCATCGTGTTTATATGAAGATCTGCCTTTTTATACAAAATCCTTCGTGCTTATATGAAATCAGTCCGTTTTTGCATGAATTTCCTCTGGTTGGTTAGAGTTGTGAAAATGTATGTTGCTGGCGTTTGATGTAGTCCTCTGCGGAAGGAAGCAGGAGGAAATTTGCCGGCTGCCATTGAAGATGCTCTTATGCTGGAAATAATAGTCACATCCAATCCATTTGAGTTAATTGTGTGTATGATTCTCCCTCTATAAAAAGTTAATTGCATGTACAGTGTACCCGTGACTTGCAGGGTGGCTACAGCTTCGTACAGAAAGTAAAAAAGAAACAAAAATCCATCCTTAATCTTGTATTCTAAGTACTCTATGGGTTCCACTGTCAGTACAGTAGCGAAAGAAGTATATATTAAATATAAGTAATATAACATAAAAATCTAAATTTAAAGACAGAATTTGAACTCAGGTCATCGCGTTGCGAGCATCCAGCGCTAACCAGTCCAGCACATTTTCGTTGTGGACCATGCTAGAGATATATCTCTATGTCTACTCTTATACTCCCTCCGTTCCTAAATATTTGTCTTTTTCAGATTTGAAATGGACTACCACATACGGATGTGTATGTAGACATATTTTAGAGTGTAGATTCACTCATTTTGCTCTGTATGTAGTCACTTGTTGAAATCTCTAAAAAGACAAATATTTAGGAACGAAGGGAGTGGAAAACAGAATTGGTGATGACGGTGTGCGTGCCATCCTGCAATATAGGCCATCGGATTTATATCTAACAGATAGGAAGGAAACTATGGAATTTTGCAAAAAGATACTGACACCCCTCTCCACATTTTCAAATAAGGCCTTCCCTCGTTCATCCTTTTCTCTCACAAGATAGACTACTCATACAAATGCATCTTAATGTTTCGTGCATTGCATGGGCATCTAGCTAGTTTCTTTTAAAATAGTTACTGCGATAATTGGGTTGAAGTGATATATTTTATGTCTGCCCTGAATGATTTCAGATTCACTAGTAGTAACAAAGAAAAGGTTGCCTTGTTAATTAACAGAAAATAGGGTGGAAACTATCAGATGAGGCCGGTAAAAACAAGGCACACTGGGTTCAACGTCATCGTCACTACAGCTATGCGCGCGCGAGAAGTCTATATATCGAGGGGGCTACCGAGAGAAAGATGTATCGAGTGTGTTTGAGCAAGGCACTGAGACACAACTAGTGTGTGTGTGTGTGAGAGAGAGAGAGAGAGAAACCAGTTGATAGATTAAGATCAAGATCGAGTTGTCACCCTTCTGCTATCATTGTTGGGGGTGTGGAGGGGGAGGGAGAGGAAGACATGTCGAGAGTGTGCACGCGGCAGGCATAGAGGCACAACTAGCGAGTGTGTTTGAGGTGCCACCCTACTCCTTCGGTATCAGGTAATGTACATGTGTGTGTGTTTGAGAGAGAAGCCAGTAGATAGATTAGTATCAAGATCGAGGTGTCACCCTGCACCTTCGGTGTCGGGAAATGTGTGTAGGGGGTGTGGGAGGCAGTGACACTTAGATATAAGGAGAAGGAGTTTGTGTGACACGTATCTATATTAAGGGATAGGTACATAGCATGTGTGCGAGGCGTACTTAAAGCATCACAGAGATAAACAAATGGTGTGCATGCAAGTATCGGAAAAAAATGAAGAGAGGAACAATGTCTACGCGCACGTGTGTGTGTGTGCATGAGAGAGAGAGAAATCTCAAAACAAAAGGTGCTCTGCTAGAATTCCATTCTATGTATTCATGTGGTTCCGAAACTCGAATTAACCTTAGGAATATGTGTGAGAGACATAATTATACTTTGAGACATTAGTGCCGGTGGGTGGGCCGAATTAAAGCGGTGGGCCTGTTCAACAGAGAGACCGTGTGTGTTTCTATGTGAGAGACTTGTAGGATGGGGTAGGAAGACGAATTCTAACCTTGGCGGAGGGAGAGAAATATAGGAAGTGCGCGTGTGTGATTCCGATGCCCACGGAGAAATGAGATATACATGCGTGTGAGAGAGATTGCACAATTCATTCACGTATCACTATCTAGAGATCATGGACGTGCATCGCTTGAACATAAATCAATGTATACTTCGTATTCTGGCCAAAGATACAATATCGATTCAACGCTATAAAGATTGGACACTCACATATCATATTTTTTCTAAATAATCCTTTTCAATTGTGCATGCCAAAGTTACAGTGATGTTTCTTTAAACAACCAATGTACATAGCGATCATGTACATGCACCATTGTTAGTCTTGCATTCAAATTCATTAGTCTTGGATGATTTAAGGTTCTATTATGAAGTAATATATGTAATATTCATATATGAATTCAACATCCATTTCTTTTTGTGTGCCTCTACAATATCCATTTCTTTTCTGGGACTACAATATCCATTTCTTTTTGCGTGCCTCTACAATAACATGTCAATGCATTATGTTTAAAGTAAATAACCAATGGCACTAAATTATCTATTTACACGAGAAATACATAGGCCGAGCGTTTGATCCCTTTTCTTGTGAATGCGCCTCTACACCCGTACGATTGGCCGCGCCCGTGTGAACATCCTAGTTATCGGTGCATCATCCCGAGTTATTGTCTTTTTTTCTGGGGTGGACTTCACACCAGTTATTAACTGCTGACGCGTGCCCTGTGTACACAGTCTCGCATGACCTTTCGCTAGCACTGTCGAAAATTAGTTGAAACTGGATACGAACGATCCCATGGGCAGCAAAATCTCCCGCCTCCTTCTAAAATTTCTGCCACCTAGCCTTTTGCATGTGAAATTCCCCTTTTGTCCTTGGTGCACGGAGAACAACAGTTACAAATACCGCCCTCATTTACATAATAGGTCAGGGATGCTTTGGTAACTTCCAGTTCCCCCCACCACACGGCAACCCCATTTCCTCTACCCCTCCCCTCTCGAAACCCTAGACTGCTCATCCACTGGCATACCAGAGCCCATTCACTGCTAGCGGCGTCCACCTCACTGGATTTGCTTCTGCGGCCGCATCTACACATCCAACCTCCCCTAGAAACAAGTAGACTGCTCCTCCACCACTATACAACAACCCATTCAGTGTCGGCCTTGTCCATGGCGCCGGATCTGCTTCATCGGTACTCTCGTCAACCACAGCGCATCTGCAGCGGCTCCTTCATACTCCCCTCCGGAGATGCTTCTTCCACACCCCCCGGAGCCGCCCCATCGACGCCCCCGTCGACGGCCTCTAATCCTCTTCGGCGACATCTTCCTCAACCTTAACGGAGCCGCTTCGCTGACACCATCGTCAACCCTACAGGAGTAGCTTCGCCTATACCATTCTCGACCCTACCGGGGCCGCTTTGCCAACTCACAAGTCCATGGCCTCAGATCCGCTTCGTCGCACCCTCCTCCATCCTGCTGGAGCAGCTTCTGACGCCCCGTCCGCGGCCGCAGATCCGCATCATGGACACCATCCTGAACCCAACCACTGGAGCAGCTTCACCGATGCCCTCTTCCACAACCTCAGATCTACTTCGCCCACACCGTAGTCCCCCCTACGGGAGCCGTTCCACAAACACCCTACTCCACGGTTCTAGACATTCTTACCGGACCCAGACAGCCAGTGTAATATCATCACCCTTGACGTTTCTAACCTGACTCCCACCGTCTGGCAAGATGCCAAGCACCAGCCATGGCCTAGGTACTTGTCACCTTTAAACTCATCCAGCATCACCTGCCCAATGTACTTCAGATATACTAACAGGCAGCTGGCAAAAACTACAAGGATGATGTTTCTTCTGGATCTAAGAGCTTGGCCAACCAGGATCCTGGACTGAGGCATTGCTATGATCTTGTAAGTGTGTCTCTCTCTTGTATTGTAGTGTGTTTGCCAGCGTGCTTTGCTAGGATTTTCGACCATTAATCCCTTTGTGCAGACAATGATTTCCACTACTGGCTGCTAAATTAGATATGTAGATGTCATACATGATACTACCTCCGTTCCTAAATATAAGTCTTTCTAGAGATTCCACTCGAAAATGAGTGAATCTACTCTCGAAAATGCATCTATATACATCTGTATGTGGTCCGTACTGGAATCTCTAAAAAGACATTGATGACCCACAAGTATAGGGGATCTATCATAGTCCTTTCGATAAGTAAGAGTGTCGAACCCAACGAGGAGCAGAAGGAAATGATAAGCGGTTTCCAGCAAGGTATTCTCTGCAAGTACTGAAATAAGTGGTAACAGATAGTTTTGTGATAGGATGATTTGTAACGAGCAACAAGTAACAAAAGTAAATAAAGTGCAGCAATGTGGCACAATCCTTTTTGTAGCAAAGGACAGGCCTGGAAAAACTCTTATATAGAGAAAAGCGCTTCCAAGGACACATGGGAATATCGTCAAGCTAGTTTTCATCACGTTCATATGATTTGCGTTTGGTACTTTGATAATTTGGTATGTGGGTGGACCGGTGCTTGGGTACTGTCCTTACTTGGACAAGCATCCCACTTATGATTAACCTCTATTGCAAGCATCCGCAACTACAACAAAAGTATTAAGGTAAACCTAACCATAGCATGAAACATATGGATCCAAATCAGGCCCTTACGAAGCAACGGATAAACTAGGGTTTAAGCTTCTGTCACTCTAGCAACCCACCATCTACTTATTACTTCCCAATGCCTTCCTCTAGGCCCAAATAATGGTGAAGTGTTATGTAGTCGACGTTCACATAACACCACAAGAGGGGAGACAACATACATCTCATCAAAATATCGAACGAATACCAAATTCACATGACTACTAATAGCAAGACTTCTCCCATGTCCTCAGGAACATACGTAACTACTCACAAAGCATAATCATGTTCATAATCAGAGGGGTATTAATATGCACATAGGATCTGAACATATGATCTTTCACCAAATAAACCAACTAGCATCAACTACAAGGAGTAATTAACACTACTAGCAACCTACTAGTACCAATCTTGGACTTGGAGACAAGAATTGGATACAAGAGATGAACTAGGGTTTTGAGAGGAGATGGTGCTGGTGAAGATGTTGATGGAGATTGCCCTCTCCCGATAAGAGGAGCGTTGGTGATGACGATGGCGATGATTTCTCCCTCCCGGAGGGAAGTTTCCCGGCAGAACAGCTCTGCCGGAGCCCTAGATTGGATCCGCCAAGGTTCCGCCTTGTGGCGGTGGAGTTTCTTCCGAGGAGATGGCTTCTGATTTTTTTTCTCATCAAAAGACTCCATATAGAAGAAGATGGCCATCGGAGGGCCACCAGGGGGCCCACGAGGTAGGGGGCGCGCCCAGGGGGGTAGGGCACGCCCTCCACCCTGGTGGGCAGGGTGTGGCCCCCCTGGTGAACTTCTTGCACTCAGTATTTTTTATATATTCTGAAAACGTCTTCCGTGAAATTTCAGGATTTTTGGAGCTGTGCAGAATAGGTATCTAATTTTTGCTGCTTTTCCAGCTGAGAATCCCAGATGCCGACGTTCTCCCTCTTATGTAAACCTTGTAAGATAAGAGAAAATAGGCATAAGTATTGTGACTTAATGTGTAATAACAGCCCATAATGCAATAAATATCGATATAAAAGAATGATGCAAAATGGACGTATCAATTCCACTAAGCTTAGACCTCGCTTGTCCTCAAGCGAAAGCCGAAATCGAAAAATATGTCCACGTGTTTGGAGATAGAGGTGTCGATAAAAGTAAAATACGGACATGAGGGCATCATGATCATTCTTAGAACAACAACTTACATAATTCTTGTCATATGATTTCTTATGCTAGAGTATTAATTCAATCACAATTTCAAGTATGAATCGTAAACTTCATTGAAAACTGACAAACTATAATCTAAGTCATTGGAGCAATTGCAATTTATCATAACATAAGAAAAAGTCAATATATAAGAGCTTTTCAGCAAGTCCACGTACTCAACTATCATAAGTCTTTCACAATTGCTGACACTCACGCAATACTTATGGGTATGGAGTTTTAATCGGACACAGAGAAAGATAGGTGCTTATAGTTTTGCCTCCCAACATTTTACCTCAAGGGTAATGTCAACAATAATAGTTCATGAAAACTCACATCCAATTAGCCATATATACCAGGATATTTCCAACATACTGTGCTTGCCAAATGATAAAATGTAAAAAGGAAGGGTGAAGATCACCATGACTCTTATGCAAGGTAGGAGGTAAAAGTAAAAGATAGGCCCTTCGCAGAGGGAAGCAGAGGTTGTCATGCGCTTTTATGGTTGGATGCACAAAATCTTAATGCAAAAGAACATCACTTTATATTGCCACGATCGTATAAAGCTTATTTTTCTCCCACACTAATAAGTCATACATATTTAGAGAGCAATTTTTATTGCTTGCACCGATGACAACTTACTTGGAGGATCTTACTCAATCCATAGGTAGGTATGGTGGACTCTCATGGCAAAACTGGTTCAAGTGTATTTGGAAGCACAAGTGTACTTGGTGCGATGAATTTGGCTAGCATGAGGGGGAAAGGCAAGCTCAACCATGTTGGATGCTCCATGACAATATAATTTATCTCAGATGTAAGAAAACATAACCCATTACGTTGTCTTCCTTGTCCAACGTCAACTCTTTAGCATGTCATATTTTAATGAGTGCTCACAATCATAAAAGATGTCCAAGATTGTATATTTATATGTGAAGACCTCTCTTTCTTTATTACTTCCTATTAATTGCAACAATGATCAAAACTATGTTTGTCAACTCTCAACAACTTTTATTCATCATAATTTTTCTATGTGAGCTCATTACTCTCCATAAGATCCATATGATCTCTTTGTTTCCTTTTTTATTCTTTCTCTTTTCTTTTATTCACTTAGGATCATGGCAAAATAATCAAGCCCTTGACTCAACACTAATCTTTATTATATAGCTCACGGACTCGATTACATAGAAGGATGATAAAGCAGAACTCACAACTAGATCATACTAAAACTTTATGCTACTAGATCAAGATATTACCAAAAGGATCGAACTAAGAAAAACGGTAAAGATAAAAGTGATGGTGATACGATACCGGGGAACTCCCCCAAGCTTGGAAGTTTCCAAGGGGAGTGCCCATACCAGATACTCAATTCTTCTTTGTTGGTGGAGAAGGTGATGGTTTTGTTGATGGCATAGGCTTGTCGTCCTTCTTCGAAGCCATATGCTCACCATCATAGAAGGATGATCGAGTCTCCTGAAACCTCAAACCTACGGCCAAACTCATCCTCTTGAATCTATATTCATACTCACAGTTTTGATTTTGCAGGTCATAGATCTGGGCTTGGAGGTGCTCCATTTTCTCATGAACGATGGCCTCCCCAATGTCCTTGACGTCCAGCTTGTGGTTGTTGGTGAACTCCATGATCATAATGTGATTGGAATCGAGTCCATGCTCCACCATCTTTTGACACTTGAAAACATCTTACTCCAATGCCTCGAGCCTTGCCTCTGTGCTTCCGGTCTTCCTTGGTCCCTCAACATCGCGGATGTGCAACAACCCCTCAAGCATCTCAATGGTTTGAGGGTGTTGCAGCACCTCCGCGAGGTAGGGGTTGATGACCTTCTCAAAGAACTAGTCCTTGGGGCCACATGA
This sequence comes from Triticum urartu, assembly GCF_056163025.1. NCBI lineage: Eukaryota > Viridiplantae > Streptophyta > Magnoliopsida > Poales > Poaceae > Triticum > Triticum urartu. Next base: position 353,282,261 of record NC_141876.1, on the reverse strand, counting down.
AGACGACATGACGTCCTGGATCTGTCAGAAAAATAGCTCAAAACACAAACAGAGGATAATTGCGTGATACGGGAGTCAAAACCCCCGGGAGATTATATAATGAATTTTTACCGACCAAAATACATGTCATGTAAGAAAACGGAGTCCGGAGAGCGCACGAGGTGCCCATGAGGTAGGGGGACGCGCCCAGTAGGGTAGGGCGCGCCCTCCACCCTCGTGTCCTTCCCGGACTGCTTCTTATTTTTTCTATTTTTCCAAATATTCCAAAACGGAGAAATATTGCCTAAAAACTGTTTTGGAGTCGGTTTACTTACCGTACCACATACTTATTCCTTTTTGGAGTCTGAAACGTTCCGGAAAGTGTCCATTATGTATTCCTCCGGGGTTACGGTTTCAATAACATTAGTTTCAACATTTATGGGATTACCTGAGATATAATGTTTGATTCTTTGACCGTTCACCACCTTCGGATTTGTTCCTTCAAAGTTGTTGATTTTTATTGCACCGGAACGATAGACCTCCTCGATAACGTAAGGACCTTCCCATTTAGAGAGAAGTTTTCCTGCAAAACATCTTAAACAAGAGTTGTATAGCAATACATAATCACCTACATTAAAATCACGCTTTTGTATCCTTTTATCATGCCATCTTTTAACCTTTTCTTTAAACAACTTGGCATTTTCGTAGGCTTGGGTTCTCCATTCATCGAATGAGCTAATATCAAATAACCTCTTCTCACCGGCAAGTTTAAAATCACAATTGAGCACTTTAATAGCCCAATATGCCTTGTGTTCTAGTTCGAGAGGTAAGTGACATGCTTTTCCATAAACCATTTTATACGGAGATATACCCATAGAATTTTTATATGCAGTTCTATAGGCCCATAATGCATCATCAAGTTTCTTGGACCAATTCTTTCTAGACATATTGACAGTCTTTTGCAAAATTAATTTGAGCTCTCTATTACAGAATTCTACTTGACCACTAGAGTGAGGGTGATAAGGGGACGCAATTCTATGAATAACATCCTACTTAGCAAGCATTTTACGGAAAGCACCATGAATAAAATGTGAACCACCATCAGTCATTAAATATCTAGGGACTCCAAATCTTGGAAAAATAACTTCTTTAAGCATGTTAATAGAAGTGTTATGATTAGCACTACTAGTTGGAATAGCTTCTACCCACTTAGTAACATAATCAACAGCAACTAAAATATGTGTATATCCATTAGAAGCAGGAAAAGGTCCCATATAGTCAAAGGCCCAAACATCAAATGGTTCAATAACGAGTGAATAGTTCATAAGAATTTCTTGTCGTCTACTAATATTACCAATTCTTTGACATTCATCACAAGATAAGACAAACTTACGAGCATCCTTGAAGAGAGTAGGCCAATAAAACCAGATTGCAATACCTTATGTGCAGTTCTATCTCCAGCATGGTGTCCTCCATAAGCCTTGGAGTGACACTTGCGTAAGATCTGTTCCTGTTTATGCTCAGGTACACAACGTCTAATAACACCATCTACTCCTTATTTATAAAGATGTGGGTCATCCCAAAAGTAATGTCTCAAATCATAGAAGAACTTTTTCTTTTGCTGGCATGTGAAACTAGGTGGTATGAATTTGGCAACAATGTAATTAGCATAATCAGCATACCATGGAGCAGTATGAGACGCATTTATGACATTTAATTGCTCATCAGGAAAGCTATCATCAATAGGTAGTGGGTCATCAAGCACATTTTTAACCTAGACAAGTTGTCTGCAACGGGGGTTCTCAGCTCCCTTTCTATCAACAATATGTAAATCAAATTCTTGTAGCAAGAGAACCCATCTAATAAGTCTAGGTTTAGCATCTTTCTTTTCCATAAGTTATTTAATAGCAGCATGATCAGTGTGAATAGTTACTTTAGAATCAACAATATGAGGTCTGAACTTATCACAGGCAAATACAACTTCTAAGAATTCTTTTTCAGTAGTAGCATAATTTCTTTGAGAATTGTCTATGGTTTTACTAGCATATTGAATAACGTTTAATTTCTTATCAACTCTTTGCCCTAGAACAGCACCTATAGCATAATCACTAGCATCACACATAATTTCAAAGGGTAAAGTCCAATGAGGTGGCTGAACAATAAGTATTTCAAATGCTTCTACACAATCATCATCAAAGACAAATGGTATATCTTTTTGTAATAAATTAGTCAGAGGCCAAGAAATTTTTGAGAAGTCCTGAATGAACCTCCTATAAAACCCGGCATGACCAAGGAAACTTCTTATACCTTTGATGTCCTTGGGGCATGGCATCTTTTCAATAGCATCAACCTTGGCTTTATCAACTTCAATACCTCTTTTCGAAACTTTATGCCCCAAGACAATACCTTCATTAACCATAAAGTGGCATTCTCCCAATTCAAGACAAGATTAGTTTCTTCACATCTCTGCAAAACTCGATCAAGGTTGCTCAAGCAATCATCAAAAGAAGATCCATAGACGGAGAAATCGTCCATGAAAACCTCACAAATCTTTTCACAAAAGTCAGAGAATATAGCCATCATGCATCTTTGAAAGGTAGCAGGTGCATTACATAAACCAAAAGGCATACGTTTATAAGCAAAAGTACCAAAAGGGCAAGTAAAAGTAGTCTTTGATTGATCCTTTGCTGACACAGGTATTTGAGAGAAACCAGAATAGCCATCTAGAAAGCAAAAATGTGTATGTTTGGATTCTCTTTCTAGCATTTGATCGATAAAAGTTAAGGGGTAATGATCCTTTTTAGTGGCCTTATTTAATTTGCGGAAATCAATTACCATCCTATAACCTGTAATAATTCTTTGAAGAATCAATTCATCTTTATCATTAGGAACTACAGTAATACCTCCCTTCTTAGGGACACAATGGACAGGACTTACCCACTGACTATCAGCAACGGGATAGATTATACCTGCCTCAAGGAGCTTTAGTATTTCCATTCTTACCACTTCTTTCATTTTAGGATTCAACCGTCGTTGATGATCACGAACTGGTTTAGCATCTTCTTCCAAATTTATTTTATGTTGACATAGAGTGGGACTAATGCCCTTAAGATCATCAAGAGTATACCCAATAGCAGCACGGTGCTTCTTCAGAGTTTTCAATAATCTCTCTTCCTCATGCTCTGAAAGGTTAGCACTAATAATAACAGGATATATCTTTTTCTCATCGGGATAAGCATATTTAAGAGTATCAGGCAACGGTTTAAACTCAAATTGTGTTTCAGAATAGGTTCCTATTTAAAGAATACTTCATCTATTTCCCTTCTTTCATTCATAAACATATCATTTTCATGGTCTAGCAAATATTGTTCTAAAGGATCACTAGGAGGTACGGCAATAGAAGCAAGACCAATAATTTCATCCTTACTAGGTAATTCTTCTTCACGGTGTTGTCTACTAAATTTAGAGAAATTAAATTCATGAGACATATCATCTAAACCGATAGTAACAACATCCTTTTTGCAATCTATCTTAGCATTAACAGTGTTTAAGAAGGGTCTACCAAATATAATGGGACAAAAGCTATCTTGTGGGAACCAAGAACAAGAAAATCAGCAAGATATTTAGTTTTCCCACACAAGACTTCAACATCTCTAACAATTCCCATTGGTGAAATAGTATATCTATTGGCAAGTTTAATTGTGACATCAATATCTTCAATCTCAGCAGGTGCAATATCATGCATAATTCCTTTGTATAAGTCGTAAGGTATTGCACTAGCACTAGCACCCATATCACATAAGCCATGATAACAATGATCTCCTATTTTAATAGAAATAACAGGCATGCCTACCACATGTCTGTTTTTATCTTTTGCACAGGGTTTAGCAATTCTAGCAGTCTCATCAAGGAAATGAATAACATGCCCATCAGTATTATCAGACAAGAAATCTTTAGCAATAGCAATATCAGGTTCAACTTTAATTTGCTCAGGAGGTGTATACGTTTTAATATTCCTTTTACGAACCACAGTTGAAGCTTTAGCATGATCCTTTATCCTAACAGTGAAAGGTGGTTTCTCAACATAAGAAGTAGGAAAAATAGGATAATTATAACTGATAGTCTTTTCTTCAACTTTATTTGGTGCAGCTACTTTTACTTCTATGGGAGGATGATATTTAAACCACTTCTCCCTAGGGAGATCAACATAAGTAGCAAAAGATTCACAGAAAGAAGCTACTATTTCAGACTCAAGTCCATATTTAGTGCTAAATTTATGGAAAACATTGGTATCCATAAAAGATTTAACACAATCCAACTTAGGTGTCATACCTGACTCCTTACCTTCGTCGATGTCCCAATCTTCAGAGTTGCATTTAATTCTTTCCAATAAATTCCATTTGAATTCAATAGTCTTTGTCATAAAAGAGCCAGCACAAGAAGTATCGAGCATGGTGCGATTGTTATCAAAAAGCCGAGCATATAAATTTTGAATAATCATCTCTCTTGAGAGCTCATGATTGGGGCATGAATATAACATTGATTTATGCCTCCCCCAAGCTTAAGCGATGCTCTCTCCTTCGCGAGGCCAAAAATTATATATATAATTGCCATCACCATGAACAAGATACATAGGATAAAACTTCTGATGAAATTCCAATTTCAATCGTTTGTAGTTCCATGAGCCCGTATCATCACATAGCCTATACCATGTCAATGCATCTTCCTTCAAAGATAAAGGGAAGACCTTCTTCTTCACAACATCTCCAGGTACACCTGCAAGCTTAAATAATCCACAAACTTCATCCACATATATTAGGTGCTCATCAGGATGCATTGTTCCATCTCCTGCAAAAGGATTAGCTAGCAGTTTTTCTATCATACCCGAAGGAATTTCAAAGCAGACATTTTCATTTTCAGTAGGTTCAGTAGGTTCAGTAGGTTGAGGAGAAACTCTTTGCTCTACTGGTCGGGGTGAAGATACCCCGAACAAGCCCTTGAGAGGATTACTTTCCATAGTAACAAGTGACAGTAAATTTCAGCACACTATATAAATTTTTCCTTACCAAATTCCACCTACCAAAGGAGCTTCACTCCCCGGCAATAGCGCCAAAAAAGAGTCTTGATGACCCACAAGTATAGGGTATCTATCGTAGTCCTTTCGATAAGTAAGAGTGTCGAACCCAACGAGGAGGAGAAGGAAATGATAAGCGGTTTCCAGCAAGGTATTCTCTGCAAGTACTGAAATAAGTGGTAACAAATAGTTTTGTGATAGGATAATTTGTAATGAGCAACAAGTAACAAAAGTAAATAAAGTGCAGCAATGTGGCCCAATCCTTTTTGTAGCAAAGGACAAGCCTGGACAAACTCTTATATAGAGAAAAGCGCTCCCGAGGACACATGGGAATATCGTCAAGCTAGTTTTCATCATGTTCATATGATTCGCGTTCGGTACTTTGATAATTTGGTATGTGGGTGGACCAGTGCTTTGGTACTGTCCTTACTTGGACAAGCATCCCACTTATGATTAACCTCTATTGCAAGCATCCACAACTACAACAAAAGTATTAAGGTAAACCTAACCATAGCATGAAACATATGGATCGAAATCAGCCCGCTACGAAGCAACGCATAAACTAGGGTTTAAGCTTCTGTCACTCTAGCAACCCACCATCTACTTATTACTTCCCAATGCCTTCCTCTAGGCCCAAATAATGGTGAAGTGTTATGTAGTCGACGTTCACATAACACCACAAGAGGGGAGACAACATACATCTCATCAAAATATCGAACGAATACCAAATTCACATGACTACTAATAGCAAGACTTCTCCCATGTCCTCAGGAACATACGTAACTACTCACAAAGAATAATCATGTTCATAACCATAGGGGTATGAATATGCATATAGGATCTGAACATATGATCTTTCACCAAATAAACCAACTAGCATCGACTACAAGGAGTAATTAACACTACTGGCAACCTACTAGTACCAATCCCGGACTTGGAGACAAGAATTGGATACAAGAGATGAACTAGGGTTTTGAGAGGAGATGGTGCTGGTGAAGATGTTGATGGAGATTTCCCGCTCCCGATGAGAGGAGCGCTGGTGTTGACGATGGCGGTGATTTCCCCCTCCCGGAGGGAAGTTTCCCCGGCAGAACAGCTCTGCCGAAGCCCTAGATTGGATCTGCCAAGGTTCCACCTCGTGGCGGAGGAGTTTCGTCCGAGGAGATGGCTTCTAATTTTTTTCTCATCGAAAGACTCGATATAGCAGAAGATGTCCATTGGAGGGCCAATAGGGGGCCCACGAGGTAGGGGGCGCGCCCCCACTCTCGTGGGCAGGGTGTGGCCCCCCTGGTGAACTTCTTGCGCTCAGTATTTTTTATATATTCTAAAAACGTCTTCCGTGAAGTTTCGGGACTTTTGGAGCTTCGCAGAATAGGTCTCTAATATTTTCTCCTTTTCCAGCCCAGAATCCCAGCTGCCGACATTCTCCCTCTTTATGTAAACCTTGTGAAATAAGAGAAAATAGGCATAAGTATTGTGGCATAATGTGTAATAACAGCCCATAATGCAATAAATATCGATATAAAAGCTTGATGCAAAATGGACGTACCAGACATATATTTAGGAACATAGGTAGTACATTAAACAAAATTGTAGGTGGTGTCGGTGTCAAAACCGGCGGATCTCGGGTAGGGGGTCTCGAACTGTGCGTATAGGATCGATGGTAACAGGAGACAGGGGACACTATGTTTACCCAGGTTCGGGCCCTCTCTATGGAGGTAATACCCTATGTCCTACTTGATTGATATTGATGAATATGAGTGTTACAAGAGTTGATCTACCACGAGATCATGATGGTTAAACCCTAGAAGCCTAGCCTATATGACTAAGGTAATGAATATATATGTGTCCTTTCCGGACTAACCCCTCCAGTTTATATAGACACCGGGGGGGGGGGTCTAGGGTTTACATAGAGTCGGTTACATAAGAAGGAATCTTCATAGTCAGTCGCCAAGCTTGCCTTCCATGCCAAGGAGAGTCCAATCCGGACACACGTACAGTCTTCGGTCTTCATGTCTTTACAGCCCATCAGTCCGGCCCATGGATAACAGGCCGGACGCCCGAGGACCCCTTAGTCTAGGACTCCGTCAGTAGTCCCTGAACCTGACTTCAACGACGAGGAGTCCGGCGCGCAGATTGTCTTCGGCATTGCAAGGCGCGCTCCCTTCTATCCGAACATCAAGATAGTCTTCGGGTGCAATGATAGTATCCGAACCTGTCATACACACAATACATAACTGTAGAGAGAATATATATGTTTACACAAGTCTAATCCACGGACAGCTTTTACAATATGACATCACATTTGTCCGGTCATAATTTTGAACCCTTTTTCGTCTGCCACTCCATGTTTCGAGACGTGGTTGCCATTGGCACCTCTTGTCGAAGCAGAGATCGTGCCCCCTTATTACGGGATTCTCATCAATATGGGCGTGGGTAACCCAACCGTGCCGTTTAAACATCCCTTGGGAATAGGTGAATCTTTAGGAGAGTGAGGAGGCGTTCAATATTCATTGCCTTTATAAGGGGATAAGGATTCCCTCTTCCTCTATCTATCTCTGCCTTTCCAATCTCGAGCTCCAGCGCCCAAGTTCTCATCTCCTTTCCACTCAAGCAACCATGTCCGGATCCGGAGGCCAGGGCAAGTGGAGGACATTACTGAGCTCCGGGCGGCCATATATTTGGCGAAGGAAATCGCTCATCGCCTGCCAGCCGAGGGACAAGTCGTCCCCACGCCAGAGCCCGCCGAGAGGGTAGTGTTCCTCCCCCATTTCTTCCGTGGGCTAGGGTTTCCACTCCACCCTTTCGTCCGCGGGCTGATGTATTATTACGGGATATATTTCCATGATCTGTCCCCGAATTCCTTCCTCAATATCTCGGCGTTTATCGTCGCGTGTGAGGCCTTCCTCTGCATCCAGCCCCACTTCAGGCTGTGGCTCAAAGTCTTCAACGTGAAGCCGGAGGTGGTGGACAGCCAGCACGCGGAGTGCGGAGGAGCTATGGTGAGCAAGCTGTCCAACGTATCCTGGCCTAAAGGCACTTTTGTGGACACAGTGAAGGAGTGGCAAAAGCAGTGGTTCTATATCACAGAACCTCGCGGCACCACCTGGGCCACAGCTGCAAATTCCGATCTGGCGCTCCCATGCGACTCACCTCCTGTGTCGAGAAGAGTCTGAACTGGGGTTCCCTTGTGAGGTGATAGCACTGCAGACGCGCGTCCAGAGCATGTCGACCAAAAAGGTCAAGCTCGTTGATGTGATCCAGGTGATGCTGGTTCGCCAGATCCTTCTGTGCCAGCACCGAAGCCGTCCTCTGTGGGAGTTCAACCCGAAGAAGGATCAGACCCTGGTGAGGCTCTTAGAGACTATTCATGAAGGCACATGGAAGTTGCTCTTTAAGGGCAACGAGAAACCACCAGCCATGAATTCAGACCATGGTCACGATTGTAGACACCTCGCCAGCGAGGTATGCTATTTTTCGACGTATCCCCAACTTAATCATTTCAAGGATGATGTATGAGCTTATCATCGCATTTCTAGGACTGGATGGAGAGGGAGAAGCGGATCTAGTTGTCGGAATTCGGGTTCCGGCAGACCCTTGAGGTTCGAACACTGGGGTGCGCGCGGAGATTTCGCCTTCTACCTACCTGCACCCCTCCGCCTCGCTAAGATCTAAGCTATGGAAAGAACAGCACAAGAGACACAGGGTTTATACTGGTTCGGGCCACCGTTGTGGTGTAATACCCTACTCCAGTGTGTGGTGTGGTGGATTGCCTCTTGGGCTGATGATGATGAGCTATACAAGGAAGAATAGCCTCGCGAGGGTCTCCTCCTGGCCGGGGCGATGAACTGCTAGGAGGAGTTCAGTCACCCCTCTCTCTCTCTCTCTCTCTTCTCCGATTGCGATCCTAGCTAGTTTCTGGGTTGGCCGATTCTCCATCCTTCTACCCTGTGGGTGGCTAGTCCTATTTATAGGCAAAGTGTAACGCCCTCAATGCGGCTATATCTCCCACGTGTCGAAGCACGACTTAGAGGCATAACCGCATTGAACGCAATGTCGCAAGTGAGGTAATCTTCACACAACCCATGTAATACATAAGGGAAAAAGACACATAGTTGGCTTACAATCGCCACTTCACACAATTACATGAATAAAGCATTACATCATCCAAATACAATCAAGGTCCGACTACGGAACCAAAATAAAAGAAGACTACCCCAAATGCTACATAGATCCCCGATCGACCCCAACTGGGCTCCACTACTGATCAACTAGAACGAAACAACACAAAGGACAAGATCTTCATCGAGCTCCTCCTGAGCTTATTTGCGTCACCTGCTCGGTAACATCGGCACCTGCAAACTGGTTTTGGAAGTATCTGTGAGCCACAGGGACTCAGCAATCTCACACCCTCGCGATCAAGACTATTTAAGCTTATAGGTAGGGTAAAAGGTATGAGGTGGAGCTGCAGCAAGCGACTAGCATATATGTGGCTAACATACGCAAAAGAGAGCGAGAAGAGAAGGCAAAGCACGGTCGAACAACTATGATCAAGAAGTGATCCTAGAACAACATACGTCAAGCATTACTCCAACACCGTGTTCACTTCCCGGACTCCCCGGAAAGAGATCATCACGGTTACACAGGCGGTTGATATATTTTAATTAAGGTCAACTTCAGGTTTTCTACAACCGGACATTAACAAATTCCCATTTGCCCATAACCGCGGGCACGGCTTTCGAAAGTTCAAATCCCTGCAGGGGTGTCCCAACTTAGCCCATCACAAGCTCTCACGGTCAACGAAGGATATTCCTTCTAGCGGGAAGACCCGATCAGACTCGGAATCCCGGTTACAAGACATTTCGACAATGGTAAAACAAGACCAGCAAAGCCACCCAGATGTGCCGACAAATCCCGATAGGAGCTGCACATATCTCGTTCTCAGGGCACACCGGATGAGCCAGACGTTGGGTAAGCCAGCCCAGAGTTGCCCCTGGTAGCCTCGGACATCGTTCAGTTGGACCAACACTTAGAGAAGCACTGGCCCGGGGGGGGGGGTTAAAATAAGATGACCCTTGAGCCTGCAGAACCCAAGGGAAAGAAAAGGCTAGGTGGCAAATGGTAAAACCAATTTTGGGCATTGCTGGAGGAGTTTTATTCAAGGCGAACTGTCAAGGGGTTCCCATTATTACCCAACCGCGTAAGGAACGCAAAATCCGGTAACATAACACCGATATGACGGAAACTAGGGCGGCAGGAGTGGAACAAAACACCAGGCATAAGGCCGAGACTTCCACCCTTTACCAAGTATATAGATGCATTAATTGAATAAGAGATATTGTGATATCCCAACAATAACATCCATGTTCCAACAAGGAACAAACTTCAATCTTCACCTGCAACTAACAACGCTATAAGAGGGGCTGAGCAAAGCGGTAACATAGCCAAACAACGGTTTGCTAGGACAAGGTGGGTTAGAGGCTTGGTTCAACAATATGGGAGGCATGATAAGCAAGTGGTAGGTATCGCAACATAGGCATAGCAAAAGAGCGAGCAACTAGCAAGCAAAGATAGAAGTGATTTTGAGGGTATGGTCATCTTGCCTGAAATCCCGCAAGGAAGAAGAACGAGTCCATGAAGAAGACAAACGGACGTAGTCGAATGGTTCCTCACAAACGCGGTGTTATCAGAACCAACCCGAAGAAGCCACACCGGAAAGAAGCAAACAATCATGGTAAACAACCACCACATAAGCATGGAATGATGCACAAACAATTATGATGCATGTCCGGTTTAATGAAGCATGGCATGGAAAAGTGCACAAACAACACTACAAGTTAAGTGGAGCTCAATATGCAACGGGTTGCATATTGACGGAGCACCACATGACTTATTTAGTTCTCTCTCAGTTATGTACCCAACAATATTAAATGTTGTTAAACATGGCAAGAGGTGAAACATGAGTAAAATACACAGTTAGGCATTTTAAATGAGGCCAGAAACAACAACAACAATTCCGGTAAATCCCCACATGCATTTAGCAAATTAAAGCAAACAACAATTTAAACATTTTAATTGTTGTTATCATGATGCGGATGACATGTGCAAGTTAATGCAATTTTTATTAAAATTTGGCAAGCATATTATGAAGCATTTATCATCGTGGCGGAAATGAAAGGGGTGCCACGGTGATGATAACAAAACGGTGCCACGGCAACGTTCCGGTTCCCGTTAACTCGATTGAGATACTGATGCAAAGGAGAAGTGTGCGGATGCGGGTCATGCGATAAACGGTGCGGTGCTCCCGGTTAACGGGTTCCCACGGGTTAGCGGCAAACGAAGAGGACCGAGCAAGAGACAACTCGGACACGATGCAAACACGAGCATAACATACAACACACATGCGTTCATTCGCGGGCGTCATCTCGATGGTTATACCTTCAAAGCATGCATTATCGAAACGGAACAAGTTCGGCGGTAGGGGTACACGTGTCGAAGGGGAAGTAGTTGTTCACGGGGTCGTCGTGGGAAGTAGCGGTTCTCGCGACGGTAGTTGAACTTGATGTTTGCGTTACACGGGTCTTCGGCGACGTTCATCGTACATGGTACGGAGTGGTACTTGCATCTTCGGACTTGACGAATCCGAGGGCTTCAGGGTTCACCGTTGAACTTGACGAAACCCACGATGACGGAGAGGTACGCGTTAGTTGTAGTCGTTCGGGCGGAGAGCGTCGTCGAACTTAGAGTTCGTCAGACTTGCTGGTCTCGTCGAAACGAAGGGGTACTTGGTACATTCCGCGTAGTCGTTCTTTGCGATGGAGTCGACCTTGACGTATCTAGAGAACGCTCAGGTCGGTGGATGTACTTGGTCTTGCGGTTCGGAAGCCGGTACAACGAGCTGCGGATCATGGCGCTGGTCATGGGGGTTGGGGCGGTACTACGGTGGCCTGCACTGCAGCAGCAGAAGAAGAAGGAGGTGCGGTAGAGGCGAGGGCACATGCATCGGTGGCTGGATGGACTTGATGCAGCGGAGGTCTCCCGCGGATTGACAGAACGGCGGCTTGACGGGTCACGGCGATGGGGACTTGGTGCAGAACTGCTGCTGGTGGCGCTCGACGTCGCTGGAGAAGCGGCGGCCTCGGAGGTCCTGTGCTCCGGCGAGGTCAAGGAACTTGGCGATAGAGACTTGGGGGCGCCGGTGACGCTTGGCGCGATGCAGGGCTCTGGCAGCGCGGTCGACGAGCAGGAGAGGCGGTGTTGAGGACGACGGGTCCGGGCGGAGAGGCACTTGAGGGCGCGAGGGTCGGCCTGCAGGTGGCCGGAGGCTGGCCGGGGTGGCTGCTAGTGGCAAGGAGGAGGCAGAGGGGAACGGGACGAGGGCACGGCGCTGGATCGGGGAAAAGGAGCGATGGGTGAGGGAGCGATGGGATCGGGAGGTGGGGGATCGGGCACCCTGGCGTTGTCGGTCCCTCTCTCTCTGGCGGCACGAGAAGGTAGACAGGGAGGAGGGGATCGAGGAAAAGGCTAGCGAGCAGGGGGGAATGAGGAGATCGGGCAGGCCTCTTGGGCCGGCTAGGTCAGGCCGCAGGAGTTGGGCCAAGGGACTGGGCCGGCTGGACTAAGCTGAACTCCTCTCTCTCATTCCTCTCTTACTCTTTTCCATATTAAAACAAAACAGAAGAAGGGGGAGAAAAGAAAGAGAAGGTAGGGGTGGAATCTGGGCTCGAGGACAATTTTCCCAGACTCATAAAAATGTGCACGGTCCATGAAAAATAGGAAAGGCAAGATTGAAAGATGTAATTCAAACTCGTTTGAATTTAATTCAAAAGGGTTTGAACTAGGGTTTGGTTATAGAGTCTCCAAAAATGTCCGGATTTTTGGTGGAGCTCTGGAAAATGACGAAAGAATCTACGGACTAAGTTCGAGGCCAAGGGTTGTGAAAACAAAGGCATTAGGATTTTTGCAAGTGTGTTATGGCGAATTTAAATTTAAAGAAATATTGAATATAGCTCCCTACTATGGGAGGATATGTTATAAAGAGAAGTCACTCTTCCCTCGATTTAAATGGACCGAAAATCCATGCAATTTATTTAGTTGAGATGCAGAAGATTTATGAGATGATGGCATGATGACATGATGCAATGCACATGATGCAATGATGAATGCAATGAACCAAACAAATCACATGATGAAACCCGAAAACCCTGGAAGGCATCCGAAGCTCCGGTCTTGGGGCGTTACACAAAGGCCCTGGGCCTCTTCCCCAAATATTGAGCGGGAAGGGCGCCAACAATTGGCCATTTTGAAGGGGAACATCTGGTACACTTATCCTGACTAAAGTTGGTCCTCGCCTGCCAAAGACTCTGGTGGTGACGCTGGCTTGGGCTCCACAATGACTTCCTCCCTGTCGTTGGACTGGTCTTGGTCTCGTTGCACCAAAACGGGTGCCTTTGCTTGATGCTCTCGCCTGCGCTTGCTCCCTTTGCACCAAAGAGGAAAGGAGGACACTGCGCGGGCTAGCGCCCGCCTGGCGCCCTTGGTTGTCATGGCTTGCGTCACGGGCACCTCGTGAGGTACCCCACCTTGATCTCTCCGCCTCCTCGCGAGCCAGCCTGATGAGGCCGTGCCTGAGGAAGCTCCATGTCGTCCGCCCCGCGAGGCTAGGCCCCTCGCGAGGGTCTTGGGTCTGTGTTGTGAAGACGGGCCATGCTGGGCCCCCTTTGAGCCATGCCGCAGGCCGCAGGCAGGCAAGTCTGGGGACCCCCGTTCCCAGAACGCCGACAGTAGCCCCCGGGCCCAAGGCACGCCCAGACTTGGCCGTGCAGGAGGCGAAAGGGCAAGGGCGAAGCGCCGCGGGCCCTAACAGCCTGCGGCCTTGGGCGCCGTGTGGCGGTTGACTAGACGTGGGCGTCTCCACAACCGTGCGAGTTGATAAGGAGCGGCATCTGCCTAGGCTTTGCTTTTTGCTTTCTCCGGTTGCTGCTCAGATCCCCTTTCTTGTGCCTCTCCTTCCTTCCTCCAAAATTTCCAGATCTACTCCGACCGCGTGACCTAGGAAGCCATGGCGCCTCATCAGTCCCTGGCCGGAGCTTGGTACTCGTCTGCCCTGGACTCGCCGAACGTGTCGGAGGCGAGCCTCGCCCGGTTGCGCCGGATGGCGGCGGCGCAGGGCATCGACGGGGCGAAGGTGTTCAAGGCCAGCTCCGCCACCCCTGAGGTCCAAGGGAGCACCTTCTATCCGTTCTTTGTAAGTGCCATTGCTGCTGGCCTGGTGCCTCCCTTCTCCAAGTTCTTCTTCTCTGTCCTCCGCCATTATAAGCTACAGGCTCTGCATCTCCACCCCAACTCCGTCCTTCTCCTGGAAATCTTCGCCTATTATCGCGAGGCTCACGTAGGGGTGCAGCCCTCGGTGGCCTTGCCGCGCCACTACTTCTACCTCCGGACCTCTCGCGGTCCTGCTTCCGCGTGCGCGAGCTTCATCGTGTACAGTGGCGCCATTGCCATTTCGAACCCCGAGAAAAGGATTGAGGGCTTCAGGAGCAAGTGGGTCTTGGAAGATGCTGGGCGCATCCACCCTCGGCTGATCTTGCCCATGGAGCAACCCATGAGCTCCAGCGATTGGGGTCGAGTGGAGCTCGTGGACCCCCGCGCGAAGCTGGTGTTGGAGAAGATGGACGCGGATCTGAGGCCAGCCAACATGGCGGCGGTGAAGTTGACCGGCGCGTCGCTGCTGAGGGAATTCCTGGAGCACCAACTGTCTCCGCTTCGGCAGTACTCACTTCCGATGTGGAGGCCCCATCCGAGCCCCGCGGCCTTGGCCGACGGAGATCTAGCTGCGGTCCTCCAATCTCTGGCCGGGGGCGATGTGGCGAGGTTGCAGGGCGCTCCTACGCCCTTGTTCCTCCGCAACGACTGGGAGCAGGTAGTGGAGTCCATGCCCGTCTTCAACGGGGACGGGCCCGTGCCCATGGAGACTCCCGGGGAATCGGTGGACGTGTCCTCCGACGACTCCAGCGAAGAGGAGGAAGGAGGGGAGCGGGAAAAAGGGCCTGACTCCGAGGCGACTGACGGAGAGTCGAGGGCTCCCCTCCCCCGGCGCAGGTCCCGCGTTCTCCGCCTCTCTCCGAGCGATGACGACGAGGATGATGACGAACGGGATGGCGGGAGCTTGCCCCCGATCCCGAAGAAGGACAGGACCGGGCTGATCTCTCGCGGGTCTGCCCCGGCCCCGAGGCGGACCGCAGACGCGCCTTCCGCTTCCAAGCTTCCCGAGGTTGACCCTTCCAGCCGGCTTTCAGGCTTCAAATTTGGTCGGAGGCCGCTTGAGCTTACTGGCGACGACCCGTAAGCGCTTGATTCTTGTCTTTATTTCTTGTTCTGCTTCTGAGGCTTGACGTCCGCATCTCTTGGATAGGCTGGCGCCCGCAGCAAAGAAGCCGAAGGGAGCTCCTGAGGTTCCATCCGTGGCAGCACCTCTGCCCACGAAGGAAGGTGACCGCGACGCGCGGGCTACTCCTGCCCGGTTGTCCTCGCGAGGCCTGGTTGAGCCGGCTGGGGCGAGCTCAGCCCCCATGGCCCAAGTGACTCCCGAGGTGCCTTTGCCTGCTGCCGCCACTACAGCCGTTGGGGCGCAGCAGGCTTCGCCTCAGGATGCTGTGGTCGCGCTGCCGCCTTCTCCTCCTACTCCACCGACTGCTGTCTCTCCGACTCCTCCTGTCGTTCTGGATTGTGCTGCTGCTGAGCTGGACCGGCTATGGCAGGGTCTTCTTGGCGCCGACCCTCGCTTGGTGGCCGGGCGCTTGGAGCTAGCTTCCGGATGGATTCGCTCCGACGCTTCGATTCGGGTGGCGATGGTCCAGGCCTCGACGGCTTGCGATGAGGAGAGGCAGGCCGTCCTTGAGGCGAAGGCTGCTCGTGACGCAGCCCTGGGGGAGGTGGTCGACGTCCGTGGTCGCTGCACGGCGCTGGAGGACGAGCTGCAAGGCCTGCGGGACCAGCTCGCGAATGTGGTCCGCCTTCGCCAAGAGCAGGAAGAAGGCGTGAAGGCTCGCGAGGCGGCCGTCGAGGGCCGGGAGGCCAAGCTCAGGAAGCGCTGCGACTGCCTAGGCGCGCTAGAGCAGGAGCTGGGGGCGAGGAAGGTCGAGCTGGACGACAAGGCCCATGTTCTTGCCGAGGACCGCGTGGCCTTCGCGGAGATGGAGGCGAAGGCTCGCTCCTCGCTGAGGACGCTTTACGACAGTAGCCTGGAGAACCCGCTGGCTGGCGCCGAGGACGGCCCCGTCAAGCTGCTTCCCTTCCTGGTTCGTGCTCTTGAAGATGTCGCCCTTGGCCTTGGCCCCACGGCCGAGGCCGAGGCGCGTGTCCTGTCTTCTACAGCGCTGACGCGGGTCCTCACCCACATCTACCTTCGTGATCCCGGCGTCGACCTCGACAGCCTGCTGGAGCCAGTAAGCAGTGAGCGTGCCGCTGCCGCTGCCGAGGCCGTGAAGGGTCGCGTGGAGGCTCTGCTGGGGAAGTTCTAGGCCTTCAGCACCAAGCCGAAGCAAGGCGCTGCCGACCCCGCTGCTCCATGAGGCGAACCCACTCCGCGCTGCTCCACCACCGACAAGTGACTCCGTTGTGGCTCCTGTCCTGCCTTTAATTCCTGCACATGTATCATGCCTCAGGGAGGCGTTTAAACTTGCGTTTGGCATTGAGATAACAGTGTGGACTATAATATTTTCTTTTGAATTCCTTGAAATTTACGCTTTTCCTTCCTACTTGCTTATGTTCTACGCCGGCAGAGCCCGGCCCCGCGCACACCTTAGCCGCCGTTAGCCCCGACCGGAAACCAGGACGGGACCAAGGAGTGAGGGGCTACGTGACAAGTTAGGGTCCTGAGTTGCGATGCTCAGGAGTCCCCCTTGGCGCATGAACAATAAGTAGGGAGGTGTGATGTGGGTGGATCTACCATTCTACGTCTGCAGGGCCTGGCCGCGCGCATACCTCAACCGCCGTTAGCATTTCGGAACTAAGGAGTGAGGGGCTACGTGACCAGTTAGGCTCCTGAGTCGCGATGCTCAGGAGTCCCCCTTGACGCTCAAACGGCCTTCGTACCTTGGCTCCGCTCGGGGAGAGACGCGCGACGAACCAGGCTCGGGGGGCCTGGCTGGGTGGCGTGCGTCTGGGCGTGACCCAGGCGCAGCCCCCGTGCCCAGCCCCATCGTGCGGCACTCCCAAGGGGAGGCGTTACGATGAGGCTAGACACTGAGCTCTGGGCTCCCTGAGGTTGATGCGGCCCGGGGGCCGCCCTCAGTTGTTTATCACCAGCGCGGAGCATAGCACTTCCGTATGTGTACGGGCATAGCCGCTCCTCGGTAGTGTCGTCAGCCAGCGCGTAGCATGGTGCTTCCACTGGTACGTGGGAGGGGGCTCCCCTCCGGGAGGAGCCCCTGGGGCGTGTACAGCCCCGCCCTGACATGTGGCTGGCACGGTAGGGCCTGGCGAGGTGTATCCGGGCACCCGTGAGCCAGCGCGGGACTCACGGGGCCCTACCTCTAGGCGGGTTGCACCTGGCACTGGGCCTTATCTTGTGATGTGTCCCTGCAAACTTGGTTAGATGCCGGCACTCTATGTCCTCGGGTCCCGGCCCTCGAGCTGGTCTCAGCCGTCGCTGGTATGCCAGGTCGCGATGTCGTGGACAAGGCCAGAGGTTGCAGGCTGGAGAGCCAGTAAGAGCCCTGAGTCGCGATGCTCAGGTACCCCCCCCTTTAATGTGCAAGTGGTCGGCATGGAGAAGAAGAGGTGCCGTGGAGAGGCATCAAATAATCAAGCATGTTGGGTCGAACGCATAGCCGGAAATAATCGCAAATGGGATACATGCCGCTGGGTCTGGCCCGAGCGACTTGGGGATGATGCAGCCCGTGGGGCGCCCCCAGCAAGGTAAGCTAACAACATGAAATAAAAGGGATACATGCCGCAGGGACGGACCCACGCGGCCTGGGAATAATGCAGCCCCGGGGGGCGCTCCCAACAGGAAATGAAACTTGAAAGATGTCACCTAATGATGTTGAGGACGAAGGAGTGTTGGTGTAGCTGACTCGGTGGGCTGCGGAAGCCGATCCTCACAAGCCCCTAGGGCTGCAGAACGCCTGGCCTCTTGAGCCTCCATGACGCCCCTCATGAGGCACTGGTACGTGGTAGCGGCGTTCGGCAAGCCATAAGGCATGCGAACGTAGCTGTGGGGTGGACCTTCGCAGTGCCCCACTCGCGAGGGCCAGAGGCGCTCCAGAGAGGTGACTCAATTGATCCCCGGTATGTTGATGCAGACGTGCAGCCCACCATCCTCGCCTGGATGGGGAGCCACAGCTGGTAGGCGGCAGCCGCCTCTCATGACTCTTGACCCCTGTAGCTCCTGAATGGCCTTACCGACGAACTCTAAGGGTCTGGCCCTCCTTGCCTTACTCCTTCTTGAGGGAAACGTGCTTCGAAACACGCCTCCATGTGGTGCCCAAGCGCCTCCCTCGTGACCTTAGCCAGGTCGGTGGCCCTCCAGGGGAGAGCCCCCGAGCCCTGCCTGAGGAGGGCACCGGGCGCGCTTTCCTATGCGATGGAAGTAGGTTTCCCCTGGGCAGGCGTGGGCCCTGAGGGGCCTGCCTCCTGAGGGGCCGGGCCGGACGATGTCTTCTTCTTCTTGGGGGCGGTCTCGGGAAGCCTCCTGCTTCCGCGATCCGGGTCTTCCAGTGATGCGGCCTGAAAGGCTCATTCCAGGGAACACACCGTGTCCTTCTCTTCACAGGGCACCGTGATGACTCCGCCACTTCCTGTCATCTTGAGGACGTTGTAGCCGTGGTGAGTCACGACCATGAACTTGGCCAGCGCTGGGTACCCAAGGATGGCATTGTACGGCATGCGAATGTGGGCGACATCGAAGTCGATGAGCTCGGTGCGGTAGTTGTCGCGTGCCCCGAAGGTGACAGGGAGGCGGACCTGCCCAATCGGGACCGTGGAGCCGTCGGTAACTCCGGAGAAAGGCTTGGTTGGCTGAAGCTGGTTGTAGGGCACTTGGAGATTGTTGAATGTTTCCACGGACAGGACGTTGAGCCCTGCCCCGCCATCGATGAGGGTCCTGGGGACCACCACGTTGCTGATGATTGGGGAACAAAGCATCGGGAGGACTCTGGCCGTGGCCGCGCACTTGAGCTGATCTGCTGAGCTGAACGTGATGGCGCACGCCGACCACCTGAGAGGGCGCATGGCTTCCAGCTTGGGGAGGACTGCATTCACTTCACGGGCGAACTGCTTGAAGATGCGTTGAGAGGCTGGGGCTTGAGCCCCGCCCAGGATATAGGCGACCGCGCGCGGCTCCTGGAAGCCCCCAGCCCCCTCATCCTGATGGCGGTCCTCATTTCTCCTTGGCTGCGGTGGCAGTGGAGGGAGGCCTGCGTTGCCTTGCGGGCGATCCTCGCGAGGCTGATCCCTCCAGTCTCCCTCACGAGGCGGGTCTTGCCAGCGATCCTCGCGAGGTCGATCGCGCCACCCCTCGTGCGGGCAGCGGTCTTCCCAGCGTCCTGCGTTCCTTACTACTCCTCGATCGTAGCCCCGGTCACCGCGGTCGGGCCGATGGCCGATCCTTCCTTCTCGCACGGCTCGGAGCTCTTGACACTCGTTGGTGTTGTGGGCTCGGAGCCCCCTTGCGCTTCACATCCTTGGCCTTGGGCTTCTTCTCTTCTGGGTTTGCGGCAGGTAGCTTGAGGAGGGAGAGACACCCTTCATCAGCCCTGGCGCACTTGGTTGCCAAGTTGAACAACTCCAAGGAAGTGCACAGGTCTTCATGCATCGCCAGCTCCTCCTTCATCTTGACATCGCGCACGCCGTCGCAGAAGGCTGAGATGATGGACTCCTCGGTCACCTTGGGAATCTTGAGGCGTGTGTTGTTGAAGCGCTGGATGTACTTCTGCAGGGTCTCTCCGGGTTGTTGCTTGATGCGGCACATGTCGCTCACGGCGGGTGGCTGGTCGCAAGTACCTTGGAAGTTGGCGATGAAGCGGGTGCGCATCTCGTCCCATGAGGAGATCGTGCCTGGAGCCAGGTTCAGGAGCCAGGTGCGGGCCCCGTCCTTGAGCGCCATGGGAAACCAGTTCACCATGACCTCGTCTCCGCTGGCAGCTTCGATCCCCAGCTCATAGAGCTGGAGGAACTCCGCAGGGTCAGCCATGCCGTCGTAACGAGGAGGCAGGTCTGGCTTGAACTTGCCGGGCCACGCGACGCTGCGTAGCTCAATGGTGAAGGCGCGGCAGCCTGCTGTGGCCACGGGAGGCCTTGGGTGACGGAGAGCTTGGTCTTGCATGTCCCCACGCGCTGCAGCCGGGAGCAGTGCGGGATCTGGACGTGCGGGAGCAGGAGCATGGTCGCCACATGCTGGAGCAGGGAGCGCCCGGGCAGCTTCTTGCGGGCGAGGGACTTCTTGGCAGCTTTGCTCTTGCCGCGTTGGCACCTGGCGGAGCGGGTTCCGCCCAGGGGCCACGCGCCTTGGAGCCATGGCGCCTTCTTGAGGAGGAGGCGGCCGGGGCGCCGCTGGAGCTTCGTCGCCCGCGCGGGCGGGGTGCGGTGCAGCGGAACGGACGGCGCAGGAGAGCCCTCTGCGGCGCGGACGAGCTCGGCGATGTGGTCGAGCCATTCTTCGTAGACGTTGTCGGCGGGACGGTAGCGCAGGAGCTCGTTTGCCACGATGAGCGCAGCTCGAGCCTCCATGGGCGCGCGGAGCGCGCGGGACGAAGAACCAGCTGGGGTGAGCGAGGGAGTAGCGGTGCGGCCGTCTTGCCGCACGGACGGATGCTGAGATGACGCTTGCCGCTCGTCCCCCGCCGGGCCGGTGGCGGCGTTGACGGCAGGTGACGGGGAACGGCGAGGACGCCCGCCGACAGGAGCCGTCTGGGTGACGCGGGAAGCGAGAGCGCCCGGCGCTCGGCGCGGGCCCGACGAGCGTCATACATGGACGCGATGGTCGGAGGAGAACGGGGTGGTGGAAGACGAATTCCGGCGCACCCCTACCTTGCGCGCCAAATGTCGGATTTTGGGTTCCGGCAGACCCTTGAGGTTCGAACACTGGGGTGCGTGCGGAGATTTCGCCTTCTACCTACCTGCACCCCTCCGCCTCGCTAAGATCTAATCTATGGAAAGAACATCACAAGAGACACAGGGTTTATACTGGTTCGGGCCACCGTTGTGGTGTAATACCCTACTCCAGTGTGTGGTGTGGTGGATTGCCTCTTGGGCTGATGATGATGAGCTATACAAGGAAGAACAGCCTCGCGAGGGTCTGCTCCTGGCCGGGGTGATGAACTGCTAGGAGGAGTTGAGTCACCCTTCTCTCTCTCTCTCTCTTCTCCAATTGCAATCCTAGCTAGTTTCTGGGTTGGCCGATTCTCCATCCTTCTACCCTGTGGGTGGCTAGTCCTATTTATAGGCAAAGGCCCTGGGCCTCTTCCCCAAATATTGAGCGGGAAGGGCGCCAACAATTGGCCATTTTGAAGGGGAACATCTGGTACACTTATCCTGACTAAAGTTGCTCCTCGCCTGCCAAAGACTCTGGTGGTGACACTGGCTTGGGCTCCACAATGACTTCCTCCCTACCGTTGGACTGGTCTTGGTCTCGTTGCACCGAAACAGGTGCCTTTGCTTGATGCTCTCGCCTGCGCTTGCTCCCTTTGCACCAAAGAGGAAAGGAGGACACTGCGCGGGCTAGCGCCCGCCTGGCGCCCTTGGTTGTCATGGCTTGCGTCACGGGCACCTCGTGAGGTACCCCGCCTTGATATCTCTGCCTCCTCGCGAGCCAGCCTGATGAGGCCATGCCTGAGGAAGCTTCGTGTCGTCCGCCCCGCGAGGCTTGGCCCCTCGTGAGGGTCTTGGGTCTGTGTTGATGTAGACGGGCCATGCTGGGCCCCCTTTGAGCCACGCCGCAGGCCGCAGGCAGGCAAGTCTGGGGACCCCCGTTCCCAGAACGCCGACACTAGTGTCCGGCTCCGCTGCCTGAAGAACCGGTCATCCCGCATCTAGCGAAGATTCTAGTGTCGGCGCCTTATAAGGCACCGGAGAAGAAGGCCAAGAAGAAGGCTAAAGGGGCCAAGAGTGGCCCCCATCGCAAGGGCACTTCGGACGTGACGTTCGAAGATAACGAAGCCCATTCCTCTGTCCCTGAGGACAATGGAGAGGAAGAGGAGGAGGAAAAACAACCCTCCCCCTGAGGAGAGGAAGAAGAAGAGGGCGGCTTCGGCGCATCCGGAGGCGGAAACGCCCAAGAAGGGGAAGAGCGTCCCGGCAGTCAACACCGCATGGGACGATGACAGCAGTCCGGAGAGACGCCCCCGCACTAAGCTCCAGGCCAAATTGTAAGTGACACGGCTCACTCATGCGCACATCCGACCCTTTTCTCTTCGTTATCATGACATAGTTAATTGTGCTATTGTAGTCTAGCCCGCGACCTTATCCAGCGATCCTCATCTGGAGGTTCGTTGGCTCCGTCAGAGATGGTGAGCATGTCGCCACCGCCTGCTTATTCCCCCGGGGGCAGGGACGACACCGAAGTGTTATCCAATGGGACCTCTCCGAACCGGGGAGGAGTCCAGGACGTTGTCCGGGAGGCGCCACAAGGCGAGACCTCCGCTGCCGGACAGATGGGAGAGCCGATCACCATGGAGATTGGCATAGAGGGCCGCATCGAGTTCGGCCCTCAGCCCAATACGATTCTGGAGGCCCATATGGCTTCGGAGTTGGGATGCGCCGCTTCCACCGGTGGTCCTTGCCCATCCAGGGGCACCGGATAACCTGATGGAGGCGCTCCGAGGTGCCTCTATTATGAACAAGCACCGTATCCATATGGGTGCGGTGATCGAGAAGATTCAGTCCGCCAAGAGTTGACTGAAGGAAGCCTGCAGCAGCCTGTTGATAGGTTTTGAGGTAAGAAAGAGAGAAACCCAATGTAGCCAATAGCCCCTGAGACACTGTCCGGTGTTTGGCAAGAAGAACCGGACAAAGGATCAATCTATTGTTGTAGGAGACTAACATAATATGTATGAATAAGTTGGCGTCGTTGTTGGCCGCAACCTCCCATGCTGCCGAAGTCTCTGAGCTGAGGCAGAGGCTGGAGCGGACCGAGAATGAGCTCGGCGAGGTTAAGGTTCGGCTCCAGGAGAAGAAAGGTGAGTGACGACTTGTTGTGTGTTTAGAAAGGATAGGTGTTGTATATTGACTGCTATATCATGATATGTGCAGGAGCCGCGACCATGGTTGAGGCCCTGAAGAAAGCCCTGGCGAGGTCGTGGAGAAGGTTGTCCAGCAGCAAGCTGCCCGTAAGAAGTCCAAGGCCTGGGTCAAAGAGATCCAGCAGGAGCTCCAGGATGCGGTCAAGAAATGCAAAGCCTTGGAGCATGATGCATCGGTTCAAGGGACCGAACTCGCCAAGGCTCGTCAGAGCGCGGAGACGGCACAGAATGAGGCCCAGACTGCCCTCCAGGAGATCTAGGAGGCCAAGAAGATCACGGCGGGTAAGGCATTTAAGATGCAAAGCAAGTATGCAGAGAAGCAGTACCTTTAACTAACCCGGGTTCGGAGTTCCCCAAGAGCTTTTGCGGATTTACCACGCAGTGTATCAGATGCCGCGGAGTTCTACTGAGCCGGAGGAGGGGGTTCTATGGAGAAGCTATTCTAGTCACAGTATGCGGCGCTAGGGTATCCCGTGTCCTTCACCGATCAGCTGAAACAACTGCTGGAGCTGCATAGGGTGGCCGAACAAGCCATGAAGAATTTCATAATCCGGCTATGGCCAGCCGAAGCTATGCCAAGCAGCTACTTCGGACTCGTGAGGCGGATGGTGAACGCCTGTCCTCGGCTGGATGTCGTCAAGCGCTCAGCCCGCATTGAAGGTGCGCGCATGGCCTTCTCCTGTTGCAAGATGTGGTGGGCGAAGATGGACGCCGTCGAGGTGACCAGAGGGCCACCAGAGGGCAAGGAACACCGCACACCTGAACGGTACTTTGCTGATGTCCTGGAGGGGTCTCGCCTTGCGGCAGCACAATGTTCGCAGGACATTGTATTTGAATAAATGTATTCATGTTGCCTTTTCCTTGTATTATGATAACAAAGGCTGTTTTGTAATGTAATTTTGTTATGCTTTGAATTGTTTCCTCCTGGGCGGCCGTGTTGTATGTAATCTGAGTGTTGCCCAGTCGTCGGCTTCTGCACTCACGTAGGTAGTACGGAGGTATTCGGGATGGAATCTAAACAATCTTGATCCAATTGTATGGTCCTTGAAGCAGTTGTTTAGCGCAACGAACAAGGCAATCATACTATACGGCTTAAACGCCCTCACTTAGCCATAGGAGTTTTATAATAAAGCGTAGGTGCAGCCCCTGGTCCAAACCAGGGTGCTGTCAGCATCTGATCGTGAAGTGCCGATCTTTCGCATAATCCGGAAAAAAAATCTCCAACGATTTGTGACCCTTGAACAGCTGACCGGCTCTCGCCATATCATGACCGTCAGTTTTCGGCTTTATCTACTGAGGTGCTCGTCTGGTCAAGGCCAGGGCACAATCGCAGTAGTTCTCCCGTTACTACCCTAGCCGATTTGGCGGAACTTAGGGTAGCAAGCACAGGAGCCGGGCAACCCAACTATTGACCAAAGACACGATTCAGAGCCAATGCATATAATGCGAAATTCGGGGTGCCGAACTTTATCTTTAAGGATTGTTCGGACTTTGTTGCCGTATCGTGGGGCGATGGGGAGCCGCTGGCAAATATGAAACGTACCACAGTGTGCGGTTGCTAGGAAATAAGTAATGTAAAGGAAAACAGAGGGAGAATAGAGATATGATCTGGAGCCCTTGAGCTTGGCTCATGAACTGTTTCCATTGTAGTTGAATTAATGTGTCCAAGCACATTGGTACAAAATAATGCAATAAGCAACTGGCTATTTGACATGCCATACCCGAAGGTGGACTGCGCGTGGGTCCTGAAAAACGGTTATCCTCTAGGGCTTCCCATGTACGCCTGTGCTCGGTGTCACTCTGGTTTGTTTGTCCTTTGATGGGATCGTTAATCAGGCCGTCGATGGAGGCCCCCATAGGATAAACCTCAAACAAGGGAAAAGAAGATAGTAAAGTTATATGTGTGTCCGGGATCGGTCTGTCCGAACCGTGGATCCCGGGATAGCTTGTGCCTCCGTCGATGCCCATGGAATTTTGAGTGCGTAGTTATGGACATGTGGTATGAATGCCACTACCTCATCGGGATTGGGACGGAGGCCGAATTGCTAATCGAGCTCTTGACAAGCCACGCTGTCCTGTTGCAGTGTAGTCCGGACCCTCTTAACGATGTCGAGGGGCTCGGCAGCCAGACTATGATGCTGCTTGAGAAGGCTGCTTTGTACCTCTCCTGCTAGGGCGGCAGTGTGCTCCTATGTCCGGAGGGAGCGTTCTGTGTTTCCGTTGATTGTTATGATGCCGTGCGGACCGGGCATCTTCAGCTTGAGATAAGCATAGTGTGGCACCGCATTGAATCAAGTAAACGTGGTTCGTCCGAGTAGTGCATGGTAGCCGCTGCGGAAGGGGACGATATCGAAGGTTAACTCCTCGCTTTGGAGGTTGTCCGGGGAACCAAAGACCACCTCCAACGTGATTGTGCCCATGCAGCGGGCCTTAACGCCTGGTATGACTCCTTTAAAGGTAGTCTTTGTAGGTTTGATTCGTGAGGGATTAATGCCCATCTTCCGCACTGTATCCTGATAGAGCATGTTGAGGCTTCTACCACCATCCATTAGGACTCGTGTTAGGTGAAATCCGTCGATGATTGGGTCGAGGACCAGTGCGACTGAACCGCCATGCCGTATACTAGTTGGGTGATCTCGACGATCGAAGGTGATCGGGAACGACGACCACTGATTGAATTTTGGGGCGACTGGCTCTACCGCGTATACGTCCCAAAGTGCTCCCCGGTGTGTGTAGCATATATCATGTTCATCTTTTTGACTTGAGGGGGAAATTTCTTCTGCCCTCCGGTGTTCGGCTGCTGGGGCTCTTCATCCTTGTCCTCACTGTGTGATCCCTTTTCTTTGTTTTCGGCATTTAACTTGCCAGCCTGTTTGAAAACCCAACAATCTCTATTTGTGTGATTGGCTTGTTTGTCTGGGGTACCATGTATCTGGCACGGACGATCCAGTATGTGATCCAGGCTGGATGGTCCCTCGTTGTTCCTTTTGTAGGGCTTCTTTCGCTGTCCGGACTTGGAGCCGCTGAATCCGGCGTTAACGGTGGTGTCATCGGTGTTGTCGCCATTGCTTCGGCGTTTGTGTCTGTTGCGCCCGATCTTTCCGGAGCTGTTCTTGGCCTTAGACGGGCCTGTCTCGCTGGCTGTGTTTTTTCTACGAGCCAGCCAGCTGTCCTCACCCGCGCAAAACCGGGTCATGAGTGCCGTAAGGGCTGCCATGGACTTCGACTTTTCTTGGCCGAGGTGACGTGCTAGACATTCGTCACGGATGCTGTGTTTAAAGGCCGCTAGGGCTTCGGCATCCGGACAGTCAACAATCTAGTTCTTTTTGGTTAGGAACCTAGTCCAGAATTTTCTGGCTGATTCTCCAGGTTGTTGAACTATGTGGCTTAAGTCATCGGCATCGGGTGGCCGGACATATGTACCTTGGAAGTTGTCAAGAATGGCTTCTTCCATGTCCTCCAAGCTGCCGATGGAATTCTCGGGCAGGCTATTTAGCCAGTGTCTAGCTATCCCTTTGAGTTTCAGTGGGAGGTATTTGATGGCATGGAGGTCATCTCCACGGGCCATGTGGATGTGGAGAATAAAGTCCTCAATCCATACTGCGGGGTCGGTTGTTCCACGGGAATTCGTGATCCAGCACCTCATCTGTGAAGCAGAGAGGGTGTGCGGCGCCTCTATATCGGGCCGCATCACGGTGCACCTTTGATGGAGTGCGTCTGCGGTTATCGGCCCAGGTGTGACTGGGTTTGTCACGCCCAAATAGGTAGCCATCATCCCAAGTCGGGGAGCGTCCTCGCGATCCGTAGATTGATCTGGTGTGTTCTGCTCTACTGTCCAGCTCCTGCTGAAGGTCGTATGTATGGTCCTGAGCTATTATGTCCCTGTTTTTGCGAGGTGGTGGGGCGGGCTGTAGTTCGGCCTGAGTTGCCGCTTTATCCCGACCGCGGGGTGGTTGGTCCGCCGCACTATCGCGACCGCGTGGTGGTCGGTCCGCATTGCGTGAGGGAGGTATGGGATTTGGTGCCTCCTCATCGAACTGTGGTAGCAGTCTACGCTTTGGGTAACTCTTGGCTGGGCGCTTGAGGCAGTATTCTTCGGCTGCCAGGACATCAGTCCACCTATCAATGAGTAGGTCTTGATCATCTTGAAGCTGCTGCTGCTTCCTCTTCAGGCTTCTTGCTGTGGCTATTAGCTGGCGCTTGAAGCTCTCATGCTCGAGGGGTGCCTCAGGCACGATGAAGTCCTTATTGCCGAGGCTCTCATCACCCTCGGAGACTGGACGATAACTATCATCATCTGGCTCATTGGGCATGCTCGGATTATCAGGGTTATCTTTCCCGTTGTCTTGTTCCTCCTGTTCGGATGCAGCCCTGACAGGGTCTTCATTGTTTCCGGTGTCGCTCGGAGTACTATTCTCTCCGGTGCCAGTATTTCCGTCATTTGAGCGATGAGGCTTGGAGCGGCGTTTAGGGCGCCGGCGCTTGGACTGTGTCTTAGAAGGATTATTTGCAACTGAATCTCCTTTGTCATCATCGCTAGCTTTTTTAGGTGTGTCGACCATGTACACATCGTACGAATAAGTGGTCGTCCAACGTCCAGTAAATGGCGGGTTTTGCCCTTGCTCCTGGTCGGCATCGTCATCCATACCGTCGATGTCTCTGGAGCTGTAATCGAGCACGTCGGTTAAGTCATCGACAGTGTCTATGAAGTGGGTGGCAGGTGGGAAACAAAATTTCCAATCATCAGCATCTAGCTCGAACCAAACATAGTTTGGCTGTGAGTCCTTTTCCAAGGACAAGTTCATTAAAGAGTTCAGCACATCACCCAAAGGTGAGTGCTGGAAGATGTCTGCGGAGCTAAATTCGAAAATCGTTAACCGATACAGCTCGGTGTCCGCAGGCGTACATGGTCCGGAACTTATAGCCGGAGACAAATCCGGAGTTCCATTGACGTAGATATTGCGAGGTGCCGAGTCCGTGTGCGGCTCCAACGCCGCTGACTCTTGGGCTTCGGATGGCACGATCTGCTCCGGTTCTAAGGCCATTGCAGCAACAGGGACCATCTCCTGGATGTGATCCGATGGCAGATTTAAGTCATGTTCCTCGGAGCGAGGGGGAGCGATCGATGCGGTCTCAAATCCATTGAATATCAAGTCTCCGTGGATATCTGCGATGTAGTTCAAGCTTCCAAATCTGACCTGGCGGCCAGGGGCGTAGCTATCGATCTGCTTGAGATGGCCGAGCGAGTTGGCCGCTGTACAAAGCCGCCGACCACGAAAATCTGTCCAGGGAGGAAGGTTTCACCTTGGACAGCGTCGCTATAGACGATTGAAGGAGCCATCGAACCTTTCATCCACGACATAGTGGAACTCTCAATGAAAGCACCAATGTCGGTGTCAAAACCGGCGGATCTCGGGTAGGGGGTCCCGAACTGTGCATCTAGGATCGATGGTAATAGGAGACAGGGGACACTATGTCTACCCAGGTTCGGGCCCTCTCTATGGAGGTAATACCCTACCTCATGCTTGATTGATATTGATGAATATGAGTGTTACAAGAGTTGATCTACCATGAGATCGTGATGGCTAAACCCTAGAAGCCTAGCCTATATGACTATGGTAATGAATATATACGTGTCCTTTCCAGACTAACCCCTCTAGTTTATATAGACACCAGCGGGATCTAGGGTTTACATAGAGTCGGGTACGTAAGAAGGAATCTTCATAGTCGGTCGCCAAGCTTGCCTTCCACGCCAAGGAGAGTCCAATCCAGACACACGTACAGTCTTCGGTCTTCATGTCTTCACAGCCCATCAGTCCGGCCCATGGATAACAGGCCGGACGCCCGAGGACCCCTTAGTCCAAGACTCCCTCAGGTGGCATGTAGGAATTCTAGTGCACTACATTAGGCTCCCTTAGAGTGCCTGCTAGTCCAGCACATAGTGTCATGGCTAGTTTATGCTACGCACACAATCGTTAATTGGTGGTTTAAATATGCGCAAGGTACAATGTATTATCATATAGAGATGTCTGAAATTTTCCGTGTCAACTTGCAGATAGGGTTACGCAAGGAAGAAGCACAAGATATACGTGGCAATTGCATGGAACATCGCAAAAAAAGGAGAGGCAGCAGTGAGCCTATACAGTGTGCTATGGTAGGTCACTCCGGCCCAGTTCTTTTGCAGGATTCTCCCAGAATCTGCCCCTCTCTAGCTTCTCCTAGAATCTTTGACCCCCTTTTGTTTTACAATCATACCTAATTAGACCCTAACTAGATAGGATTGTAAAACAAATGGGGCTCAAAGATTCTGGGAGAATCTGGGTAGGGGTCAGATTCTGGGACAAACTGGCAAAAGAACTGGGCCTCCATTGCTTCGTGACATGTTATTTCTATGTCAGTTCTATTGGCCAAGTTTCTTACAGACAGTTATTACGAGTTATCCTAAGAAAATAAGAACATGTGAATATAAGCTCCATGTAATAAGCCAACCAGTTCTTTTCATAGTCTTCCTTTTCAGCTTATCTTTGGTATAATTAGTGAAAATTCTAGATTGCATTATATTTTTTTTGACCTGGAAGACTGTGGGGCTTACACCCAAATCATTTTATTGAAAGAAGAAAGATAACAAGTACAAAGTTCCTCAAGAGGAGGAACAAAGAAAAGAAAAGGCTATACTAGAAAGGCTAAAGAAGACTAAGAAAAGAAAGGCAAAAGCACTACAATGTACAGCTAGGAGAGGAAGAGGGTGCAAAAGACAGCCCTCAAGGAGGCAGGAAATCAATCCATTTTAGGAGAGCCTCCTTGTACTTGGTCTTGATTCGGTGTGAAAGAAGAGTAATGTCATGAATAAATCCATTTCTCCACTACCTAAAAGTTGGGTTGACATGCCTAAAAGCCCTGTCATTCCTAACTTTCCAAATATTCCACCATGCAAGAAAAACCACCTCTGAGAAAAAGGGCTTTTGAAACTCCTTCCTTGCATGTAATGCAATTTGCACCATATCATTGCTATCCATCCAGGAAACTTGCAGATAGTTCCAGATTCTCGTACTGAAGTTACATTGGAAGAACAGATGGTTCCTATCCTCAAGTACTCCAGTCGGTCATAGGAAACAACCAGGTCCATCATCAATTTTCCAATGGTGTCGTTGGATCATATCCTTGGTGTTAACACTGTCCATAATGACCAGCCAGGCAAACATTTTAATTGTCATAGTACAACAGCTTTTCCAAACCCAGCTAAGAATAGGATTGGCAAGAACAGGCTGATGGACAAAGTCATAGTACTTTTTGGCCGAGTACTCCGCCTTCTTCCTGTGCCTCCAAGCCCAGATATCATTACAATCAGTGCTGAATGAAGTCTTAGATAACAAGCTTGATAGCTGATTGAACTCCCTAAAAGCCAGTTGGGACAAAGGTAAAGAAAACATTTGTTGCAAATTTCCTGCCTGTACCACTTCCATGACAGAAAGGTTCTTCTGTAGGCAAAAAGAAAAAAGCCTTGGAAACCTTTCTTGCAGAGGAATGCAAGACTGTCCAATCTCCCAATGATTAGACCAAAACAAAACAGAATCCCCATTTCCAACAGTGACAGAAGTAATAGCCCGAAACTTGTCCATTAATTTGCAAATGTCCCTCCACCAGAATGAGCCACAAAGAATAGTGTCATGAGGAGTTCTCTGAAAGTAATATGAGTCCCACACAAAACTAACCCATGGCACATCTACTTTGTTATAGAATTTATTGAGGTATTTAAGGAGAAGTGCATCATTCTGCAGTCCAAATTCAGAATTCCAAGCCCCCCTTTCATCTTAGGCCTGCAGACAAGTGGTGAAGCAGCCAAAGAGTGTCCCTTCTCCTGACCATATTTCCTCCAGAGGCACTGTCTTTGAATCCTTTCTAACTGCTTTAGAATGCCTTGTGGCAGGGATAGACTGCAAAGGAAGAATATAGGGAGTGAAGATATCCCTGAATTTACCAGCTGCAACCTACTGCCTTGTGGTAAAAAAGTAGGTACTAGCAGTTAGGCTTCTTTCCATGCAGTCCACCAAAGGTAGCAAATCCACAATTTTGTGTCGAGTGGCTCCAACAGGAAGTCCCAAATAAGTGAAGGGCGTAGAACCAAGATGGCACCCAAACTGAGCAGCAAGTGCAGAGGCAACATAAGCTTCCACATTGATTGGGTACATTGAAGACTTATGGAAGTTGATTTGCAGTCCAGTTGCCAAGGAAAAGGAGTTGAACACTGACTTGAGGACCTCCAGCTGAGTTGGGTCAGCATTTACAAACAACAAGGTATCATCTGCATATTGTACAACTGGATAATCTGGATCATGTGTTGGCAATGGCAAGGTAAGCAGGCCCCTACATAAAAGATCATTGATCATGGTTTGTA
Organism: Triticum urartu; assembly: GCF_056163025.1. NCBI lineage: Eukaryota > Viridiplantae > Streptophyta > Magnoliopsida > Poales > Poaceae > Triticum > Triticum urartu. The sequence continues at coordinate 353,250,571 of NC_141876.1, read as the reverse complement.
GAAGATCAGCAGCAATCACAAAAGGCAAAGGAGAGATAGGATCTCCTTGCTTGACACCACATTTGCACTTTAAATGATTTCCAGGCACGCCATTTAACAGGATAGAGGAGGTTGCAGAAGATAATAGCTGCTGAACCCATTTAATCCATTTGCTATCAAAACCTTTTGCTACAAGGATTTTAAAAATTGCCTCATGCTGAATAGAGTCAAAAGATTTTTCAAAGTCAAGCTTGAGCAATATGATTGGCTTCTTGGAATGATTGCATTAATGAATATACTCAAACGTCCAAGCAATATAGTCCTGAATTGTTCTTGATTTAATGAAGCCATACTGATTTTTATGAACACAATTGGTGATTTCCTCCTGAAACCTATTAGCTGCCAGTTAAGTCAGAAACTTCAGTCCCACACTTGTCAAAGAGATTGGCCTAAAATCTCCAACACCCTCAGATGTCTGCTTTTTTGGGATTAAAGTAATGAAGGCTTCATTGAGGTTTTCCAAAAGAGCAGTTCCAGCATGAAACTCATTTACCAAATGAATAAAATCACTGGAAATGATTGACCAGCATCTCTTCATGAACAGACCATTAAAACCATCCGGCCCTGGTGCTTTATCAATGGGCATTTCTTTTATGACCTTTTCAATCTCTTGCCGCTGAAAAGGTTGTGTGAGCACCTCAAGACCTTGCACTCTTGGGATGAGTGAGAGTATTTCATTACCCAACAGTATTAATTTGACAGTTCCCATTCTGCCCTTGAAAGCAACCAAAAACTCCATAGCTATTTCCCCATGATCTGAAGAAACTGTTCCATCAGACAGTTGAAGACTAGCAATAGAATTCTTCCTATATCTCTCTGTTGCCTTGGCCTGGAAGAATTTTGAATTTTCCTCTCCTACCTTGATATATCTGATAGTACACCTTTTCTTCCAGTATAAAAACTACAAATGTAGAAGGTGTTCATGATGTATCTTACATATCTTCCTGAAGTTGTGTTCAGGTATGGATAGGGGCCTCCAGTCCTCCAAATCATCCAGCCATTGAATTACCCAATTGCACTTTTCAATCAAAGATTTAATGTGCTAGAGCCCCTTCTGCCATTTCTTGAGTGCAAACCTCAACGATTACAATTTGTCCATAATAAATGCAGATATATGAGTCTTATGTGAAGGTTTGTTCCAAACTTCCCTCACACAGTCCATGAAGCCAGGTTGATGCACCCGATAGTTCTCAAATCTAAAGATATGTGCTTTACGAATTGTGGTGCAGATAGAAATTACACAAGGAACATGATCAGACACACTTCTAGCAAGAGGTGTAACTTGTGTCATAGGATATTGAGTTATCCAACTTGCAGAAGTAAAAAACCAGTCCAATTGCTCGAGGAGTGGGACATCCTGCATGTTTGACCAGGTAAACCTTCTACCTTTTAAAGGAAGTTCCAGCAGTCCTAAATGGCCAATGATCTCATTAAAGATAAAAATATCATAAACATCCCCTCCCGGAAGATTACGATTGTCCATGGACCTGATTAAATTAAAATCTCCCAGTAACAACCATTTTTGTTCCGGTTCCACTTGAAGGTTATACAACCAGTTAACAAACTCATCCCTCAGTACACCCTGACAAGGCCCATATACATTGACTAAAAACCACTAGTCGTTATTATGCACAGAATTGAAACTGATGATCATACCAAAAGGCTTTACTTCCACTAATGCACCCTTAAAAACATCTGAACGCCATACTATCAAAATACCACCCGAGGCTCCTCTCGAGGGTGATTCAATGAACTGATCAAAACCCATAGGACAAATGCTCTTAATTAATGAACAAGGGCAATCTGACAACTTAGTTTCTGGCAAACAAGCAACCACACACTGACATTCAGAAATTTTCTCTCTAACAGAGCGATGTCGTGTTTCAGAATTTAGACCACGAACATTCCAACAGAGCACCTTCCAATTACGTAGACCTTTGATTCATGAGATAACCAAAAGCGAAATATCAACAACTGCATGACATACAATGTCATACATCCCACACCATAAGAAACAAAATGCATCCAGTTCAGACCGCGCAGCATAAAGTTTAGAATGTCATAGATGACAACAAATTTAAAAGGCTCGCTACACCTAGCTAAAGTTTTAAACTGCAACATTTAAACACCACTGGAGGAGGAGGAGTCCTTGGGATTAGCCGTAAGCTTCTCCTTGGATAGTAGGTTGGGGTGAATCTCCAGCTTCGCTCCAATTGCTTGTAGCACGTTGAGAGGCGTGGGTGGAGGGGCATCTTCAGACTTGCCAGCATCACCTGCATCGTCAGGGGTGGGCTGGGCCTTCGCTTGTATGGGCTTCGACCGAGGACGCCTTTTGGTGGGCTGGAGGGAAAGTTGCTCAAAAGTCATTTATTTGAACCCATCCCGTTTTGCCGCGCTTCTTGTACATCACCATACAGAAGTATCCACTAAAGGGTCCACAATATTCCTTCTTCTTGTCTGTTTCATGTCATTGGCCTGTACAGAAGAAAAAACCACAGAAGAGGAGTTCTCCTGCATGCTGCCAACCACAACATCTTCAGGGTGCATCTCTCCAGTCCCAGCAAAATCAGACACGGCATTATCATTAACACTGAGAACCTCATCAGAAGGACTTACAAAAAGAGCTCTGGCAACTCATCATTTGGCCACCATAGGCTTCCTAACTGTAAGATTACTGGGCAAGCGGGGCACCAAAGAAGACATCCTATGTGAATCATCGAAAGCAATTGTCCATGTGCGCTTGGAGTATGTCACTGTCCCAAGTGGCTTGAAGAAGATAGGACGAGGCACCTCCTTGAGAGTAAATTCAGGTAACAGATTTTCAAAAGATCTCTTCCAGATCATCTCTGGAGGAAGAGGTGGCCCAGCCACAATCCTTGCCATGCCAATGAATATCTGGTGCTGTTGAACGACAGGAGGTTGATAAGGAACAACTACCAAAGGATTTTCCTCAACAACCTGCTGCACGTTGTTCTGCATTTGCTGAACCGGCCGCAATTGATTTTGCTCCTCAAACTGAATTTCCACTTGTTGTTCCACACACCTTGAGCCCTCCGACTGATCAATGACAATAGAAACCTGATCCTGCTCAGGAACAACATTTCCCCACCCAGCAGGTTGTGGCGGCTGTTGATGTTCATCTTCATTGTCCCCCAGACTGCATTTCCCCATCCAGCACCTCCTATGTTATTTTCCTGAGGCAATGGAGGTGCTATAGGCGCATCATTCCACCCCAGCATTATATTTTGTCATTTTGCTGCCCATATGAAAATTAATTTGACTTGCCAACATCACAAGTTGAACCCGGTGCTGTAATTAATATGATTGGAAAACATACCATCAATATTTGGTCAAAATGCAAATACAAAGATACCATCTACTTGGCACAATCTACTTTGGTCAATGTCTTCCATAGAAATCCCATTGCCTAATTTAAACAAAGAACGCATGACCCAAATTTAAATGAAGAACAATTATTTATCAAAATTTGAATGTTCAAGTGGCTGGTTATTATCATATAACAACACCACCTGAAAGCATCATATAACAGTAGCAACAGCTCATAGGAACTCATCATATAGCAGAAGCAGCAGCAGTTTGCAATTCATGATATACCAGCAGCAGCTCATAGCAATTCATCATATAGAAGCAACAGGAGCAGCTCATAGCAATTCATCATATAGCAGGAGCAGGAGCAGCTTATAGCAACTCATCATATAGCAGCAGCAAAAGCTCATAGCAAATCATCATATAGCAGTAGAAGCTCATAGCAATTCATCATATAGTACCAGTAGGAGCAGGTTATAGCAATTCATCATATAACAATAGCAGGAGCAGCTCATAGAAATGCATCATATTGCAGCAACAAATGCAGCTCATAGCAATTCATCGTATAGCGGATCAGAATGAAAATTTGGCAAAAAAATGAGAGGAGATCCTCACCTTGTTGGATTAGCTTATCCTTCAACAACACCTCAAGGCCACGCCCTAGGAGGAGGGAGCGGGAATGGGATTCTTCTACCACAGTGTGGCATCGATCGTAGTTATTCGGCACCCGCTGGAGTAGTGTGTTGGACGGACCACAGTGGAGCAGCTGTTGTAGACCATAGGAATAAGGGGCGGCGCCGGAGGAAGGAGCATCCGGGGAGATTTGGCCCTACCCTCCTGCCATGTAGCCTAGCTGGAGAGAGCATCATCGAGGAGTAGGCCAAATGGCCCGAGTGGTGACGGCTCGCTGGAGGAACCCTAGCGCTGCAGGCAGGGGATCGAGGTAGAGAGAAAGGGGATAGGAGATGCAAGCGGGCAGGGAAATGAACGCTTGCGTGTTTGTTTTTACTTGAGGGTCAGGTGTGATGCGGGTATAAGCAGTGGCATTTTGAGTGTAATATAGGCAGACAACAAAGTCATTTCACTATTCCCCTTCCCTTCATTTTTTAGTGAGCTTCTACACGATACACCCCCCTCCAAAGTGAAATAAGTTAAGCCCAAGCCCATAACTCAAAAATGACTTCTTTACATATTTTATGGCTTATTTTGACCATAAGCTCTGAAAAGGCGGAATAGTGAAATGATGAATCACTCATGCCTGCTATAATATACATTAGGCATCATCATACATGGCAAAACCTAATACATGTGCATTCCATTGTAGAATATGGAATATGCAATGTTTATGTTAGTTCGTTTGTTGCACGTGATGTTTAAATGCCCCTTAAATCTGGTCAGTCAAGTGATGGTCTTTTAGCCTCCTTCTTTGCTTCTTTTCTTGATATCTAAGATTTGCTCACACATCTGTTCAATTGCTTGTTTGTATCAGCCAACCAAACTAGGATTGTTTGCATTGATTACTTGTTGTTCTTGACCTAACACTCTAAAGAGCTTGTCAATGATTTAAACACTAAGGGATGATGTAGTGGGGGGCTTGTCTAACTCATAGGTGACATAAAGGTTTGGCTGTACACTAAAGTAGGCTCTCTAAGAGTACCTGGAAATCCAGTTTGAAGGTATTCCTGGTTTTTACATAGTGCACACATAGTAAATGCTCATTTCAGTGTGTGCAAGTGCAAGAGATGTGGCATGTTTCATTATGTGGTGTTGTTTTGTTATAATCTTATCTTTTTGTGTTGTTCATAGACTGGAAAGTATGCACATTTATCTTCCAAGGAGACGAGTAACTAGTTTGTGTCATCTTGCAGAGGGGGTGCAATGAAGATAAGATTGAGGATTTCCAAGTACAAGGTGTTAGGAAGGAGCCTTGCAAGAGAGGGAGGAGCAGCGCCGAGCCTGTTCAACCTGTTAAGGTAAGTCACTATATCCAAATCAATAGTTCAATTGCTTGTTTGTTTTAGGAATAGTTAATTTGCCCTTTTCAATTGCTTTGTTTGTCCTCGCTTAATGGGATGCCCAAACAATGATGCCTGATGTTGGGTACCTGTATAACTATTAGTTGACATAATTAAAGGCCTTACCATTTAATTACTCCGGCAAAGTGTGCCTGAAGCTTTGAAGTCTATTAACCAACTATTACTGCATGAGTCTCACCATCTAGTTTATACTAGGCTAATGATTGCATAGTCTTGCTTGCTGTAGTAGGATTGTATGAATCCCTCTGCTATTCATTATGCTCCCTAAGACTTTAATTGACCTACTGAATACCCAACTACTTGCTTATTTATACGCAACCTGCTATCTAAATTTGTAACTTGTCTGTGTTTTGGATTTGGCCCCAACATCATGCTCCTCTAGTGAGCTAGGAGAGATTTCTGTATGCGGGCTACACAAACTACCATTTTTGTAATTTTTAAAAAATCAGCTGCTTCTGCTTCAAGACATGTACATCATTGTTAGTCATGTTTTTCCATGTACAAAATATTTTGTCTTGCTCGCTTCACTATTGTAACTATATTTTTGCCCTAGTCATGTGTACTTACAAAAACATTTGAGGATGAAGTGACATCAACACAAAGATCTGCGAGCAGTGCGGCATGACCGTTACCAAATGATTATGGATTGGAATTGGAATGTGCTGATGTTCTCGAGCATCAACTAGAGGTGGCAAGACAACGTGTACATGATTCTCACGGTACAATCAACAAGTTGATACTAGATATGCATGTATTAGATGCAGGAGTCCAAAAAATGGAAGACACTGAGGTAACCATGAAGGAATTGGAGATTTTGCAGACTGAACTTTGTTCTATCTGAATCCAGCCAATCCTATTTTCTGAAGAGATTATAGTTCAAATGGTAAGTTATATTGATGCGTGTCCATGATGTATGAGCTTTATTTGTCCAGTGTATGTAATTTGTTGTTTGTGTACGCTTTATTATCACTGGTGCCAAACTACAATGCCTAGCGGGTATATTCGGCTGTAATTTCTTTATTGTATAGTGTAGGATTATTCTACGTTTCTATGCCTTAGTCTTTTTATTGTATAGTGTATTTTTTTAGAGGCGAGAGTATAGAGTACAGATAATTCTTGAATATGCTATATCGTTGAAACGGGGGCCAACACGCCCAAACATTTCTTGGACGCCATACAAACGAACAAACATGTGTAGTCAAAGCGGGCCTTAATTGGGCCGGTCAAAATAATATTTAGTGGATACCAAATGATATGGCCCACCATAACAACGGCTCTCAGCAGGCCGTTAATAGGCCAAAAGCTCGATAGGGCCGTATAAATGGAAATGGCCCGCGGGCCTCTAGCAGGCTAAAAAAATGTCAATTTTGTCTCGGCCCTTTTACTTTACGGGCCAGTAAGAGGCCGAAAGTGTTATGGGCAGAGGAGGCCCAATTTGCAAACTAGGCTTTTAACAGGCCGAAAGTCGCGCCGGGATGAAATTTTTACCCTGCAGAATGTGTGCCCCTAATGGACCCAAAGTCAAAGGCCCAACTGTTGTGCGGGCCGTTAACAAGCCGACAGACAAAATGGGCTAGGAATTGGCCCATTTACTGAATGGGCCGAGAACAGGCCTAAAGTCACAACGGGCTAGAATTGGCCCAACTGCAGAATGGGCTGAGAAAAGGCCGAAAGAAGTTCCGGGCGGTTAACGGGCTGGAACTGACGATGGGCTGCTAATGGGCCGAAAGAAGCTCGGGCCCTAATTGGGCGCAAAGACGTAGCGGGCTGTTAACAGGCTGAAACTAACGATGGGCTAGAAATTGTCAAATCTAGAATGGGCCTTTGATGGGCTGATTCTGTGTAACTTTGTATGGGTCGTGCTTGTGAATGGGCCTGACTCAAGTAGGCCACTAATGGGCCAGCCGACTTATTTTGACAAGCCCGACCTTTTAACCTGAATGGGTACTGTTGGGCCGAGACACATGTCGACGTATCATAGGCCCATTCCATCCATTCGCTGGATGACAAATGTTCGAACGTCGGGCAGACACATGGATCTGCTGGCGAATGAGAATTTTACACGTGGAAAATCCCCATTGGTTAGCGCTGTTACCGGGTTATAGAACCCAAACCGGAACCCGATAGCTTAACGGTAACCCGTTATGGTGAATGCCATGTGTCGGTTACCCTTGACGAAAGCACTTCTATGACGCGTGATTTATCGTCCTGGAAGTGGACACTTCTGTGATGATAATTTTCGAAATGTCATGGAACACTTCTATGACAGCACATGTATGACTATCTTGATTTTGTCATAAAATCATCATGGATGTACATGCATGACAGAAAACGTGACCTACTGTGACAAACACGTATCATCACGGAAGTGTATTTTTTTGTAGTGATGCCGCCACGCAACCCGTGTTCCGTGCGAGCAGGCCTGAGTTGACGGGACACATATGCAAATGTACCATTCATTACATACAACAAGTCATCAACACACAACGACAACAATGATACATGTTGGATTATAAATTATTTCCAACAAAACATTCCAGTAAATACTAAAGTTTTTCTCAAGCAAGAAATAACAACGTGATGAAATGAACTTCAGCTCAACCAATCCTTGGCATTGGAAACGCTTGCTTTGAACCATAACTGATTCTCTGGGAAAGGGCCAGCTATTGTTAATCTCAAGACCAACGCAGAATTGATCATCCAGGCTGAAGTGGCCTATATCAGGACGCATATTGTGATAGCCAGGGTAGGGAACCATAGCAATGTCTGAGGTATAGATATAGTTGCTTCTCATAAATTGTAGTAACGTTGTGTCAACAGCAGCTGGATCGCCTTTCACCATCATTGGATAGTTTTGTCCAAGGAAGAGCTAGTTTTCTCCAAGACTATCAATACTGAACCAGGGAGAAGGTGTTGGCGCTAGCACACTAGTATCCATCCCGAATACCCTGCAATGGATGTTGTGATAGGTCCAGAGAGTGTGACCATGGGAGACAACACCTGCTTTGTTAGTAACATCAACAGTGCCCTGTATACATACAAGAAGAGGTAATCCATCGGAATAAGTTGCCAGGCGCCACTGAGTATATAGGTCCTGCTCGTTCTCCTGCTCGTGATCATCACCATCGTCATCTCCCCCTTGGTTATAAAAAAATTTCAATTATAGGTGGTGGAATGTTCACAAGAACTTGGAAACACAAGAAGGTTAATTTGTAAAGGGAAACTAGCTAACCCGCATGCATGTGGATGAAACAATTGTAATTATGGTGGAAGACAAACGTACCAAAACCATAAGGATTCCATGCAAAAACAGTGCCACGAGTGGTGGCAGCAAACACGAGACCCTCGTATTGAATTGCATCACATTACTCATTTGTGTACAAAAATTGATTTTTGAGCAATATCCATCAAGGCGTGGAAGTAATGACGACAACAAGCTTGTCAAAGTTAGCAACAACTTCACAGCTCATGTAATCCCAAGAGCGGTTGGGAACTCAACAAATTGCTATCTTTCGTAGATGACAGTCACCATGATCGTATTTGAAGGTACATAGATCATCTGTGTGCTCAACCTCAGGGCAGTCTATGATTTTGGAAGTGGAACCCGGTGACGAGTGTACACATTCACAAGTTCCCACTCGTAGTTATACCCAATATAAACATCCCATTCTCCATTTGTGCCTTCCCAAGCCTTGTCCTCAAGCAATGGCATTGTAACAACACATGTATCATTATCAAGCGGCATCAACTTGCACAAGGCGATGCTTCCATCGTCCCCATGCCGGGGACCAGCATCATGGCGAACAAGATAGGGGAGATCGAACATCTCGTGAACCCTTGGGTTCTTTGCAATGATGTTATTTGTTGAGTTGAGAATGGACATGAATGAACCTGCCATGCTAGCCGAGGTGATGATGTCGCACTGATCAGTGAGTTTCTCCATGTCATCTTTCAGATCGGGGCAAGAATATCGGGGTCGTTTCCGGCCTGTTCCCTCCTTGGAGAAGACAATCAAACAATGGCAGAAGGAAGGGTGAAGGCAAATGGAGGGAGGAAGAGCATGCGGCAGCAGTTCCATATGGAGAGGGAAAGGCGAAGAGGTGGTGGACGGTTGCCATGGTACACGAAGAGGCTAGTGCGGACCGAACGGTAGCCATAGAGGTCACACACTGACGACAAGGTCGAGTGAACCGCATGCCATATATCGCACAGACCTTGATCTGGCTGACCATTTCTTTTGTGTTGCCTAATCATAAACAGTTCATCCGAGTGAACCGTTTGCTGTATATCGCACACACCTTCATCTGCCTGCCCATGTCGGTGTTCTCGGAACGGGGGTACCCAGACTTGCCTACCTGCAGCCCATGTCGTGGCTCTTTCATACGGCCCAGTATGACCCAGCTTCAACATCGACAACTCAAGACCCTCACGAGGGGCCAAGCCTCGTGAAGCAGACGACACCAAGACCAACCTGGGGGCGGCCTCCCTAGGCTGGCTCCCGAGGAGCGCAGATATCTATGCAAGGTGTACCTCGTGAGGTTCGGATGACGTGATCCATGACAACCAAGGCCGCCAGCGGGTGCAGTGTACCAGTTTCCTCTTTGGTGCTAAGGAGGCAAGCGCAGGCGCAGAGTCCTGAGGAATCAAGCAAAGGTTTCCATTTCGGTGCAACAAGACCAAGACCGCCAGGATGATAGGACGGAGGTCATCACGGAGCCCACCGCGGTGTCACAGCAAGGAGCTTTTGCACGCGAAGACTACTTTTGTCACGATAGCATGTACTAGTTGTCTCCCTTCAAACTTGGCCATTGTGGGATCCCTTCCCGCCTTGCATTTGAGAAGAGGATCCAGGCCACTATAAATTGGAGCATAGAGGGGGACGGATCATTCAGATCATTCTCACATCGACCAACACATCAATCGCAAGAACACCTCCCCTCCTGAGGTCGTTCTCCACTGTACTAGTCCATCCTCGGCCCCTCGAGTCCAATCCACCACAAAACATGAGTAGGGTTTTACACCGCAAGGTGGCCCGAACCTAGGTAAACTGTTGTGTCTCTTGTCCATTTGGTTCGTCGAGCTAGGCCGTGGGATCGGCGAGTAGGCAGGTTGGGGAGGATGAGTTCTTCACACGCACGCTAGTGTTCGAACCTCTCAAGAGTCTATAGAACCCCCGAATCCGACATTTGGCGGGCCAGGTAGGGGTGCATCGGAGATCTGCCGCTCCATCCTCCATGCTCTGTTGTTCGGCTCTCATGGCGGACGCTTCTCCATCGACTGGACCGACACGTGCCCTCGCATGAGCCGAGGGTCTCCGAGCCTTCACTCCCACCCTCCAGCGGGTGCAGTGGCCGCCCTAGTTCAGGACGGAGATGCCGACCCGACAACCTTTCTTCATGTGTACAAGGGAGCTATTGTGGAGGCTGGTGGCGATGACAAGGTCATGGCCATCTGGTTTCCCATGGCCCTCGCAGGCGCACCGCATGCCTGCCTTCTCAATCTACCATGATCTTTTGTGGCTTCCTGGGAGGAACTACGCGGCCTCTTCATTGCGCGCTTCGCGGCACCAACACCCCAGGCCGTTGCAGCTCTCCTCTATGCCTCGCAGGCGCCGCCCTCGGACCGCCATGTCAAGTAGTTCTTCCGTCAGATGGGCGTCGCCCACATGCATTAGGGAACTCCTCCGGGATGAGTGGCACCCAAGGCTGACCTCACCTTTGACTCAAGAGACCACCCATCGACCACCGCGGGCACCGGCGTATTCCCGATGCTCTGCATCCCCACCATCTGCAATGTGGCAGTTACCAAGACCCTCATCAATGGCAGGGCTAGCCTCAACATACTCTCGGTGGAAGCTTTTGGCTTGCTTCATGTGCCACACGACCGGCTCTGCCCACCAAGCCCTTCTCCGGAGTCGTCAACGGCTCAACCTACCCCTAGGGCAGATCTGCCTCCCCGTCACCTTCAGCACCCACAATAACTACCTCACCTAGCTCATCGACTTCGACATCGCCTGCATCAACCTCCCGTACAACATCATCCTCGGGTACCCAGCCCTGGCCAAGTTCATGGAGGCAACTCACTGTGGCCGGTGACACCAAGGAAGCCCTGACGGCTATCAAGCTCGCCTTCAGGGCCGCAGAGGCAGCGCGCCCGGCCGAGGAAGGGGCCCTAGAGGCCCTAGGAGCTGCGCCAGCAAAGAAGAAGATGTTCTCTCAAGATCGTGCCAAGACGAAGCAGTTGCTGGTTGACAAAGACGAGGCATCCGGCGCCACCTTCACCATAGGCGCCGACCTTCCTCTATATTAGGAAAGGGCGTTGGTCGATTTCTTGCACGCAAACAAGGAGGTGTTCGCCTGGGAACCCAAGGATCTGGTCAGGATCCCGAGGGGGGTAATCAAGCACCACCTGAGGGTGTGCCCCAACGTGCGCCCAGTGAAGCAGAAGGCGCGGCGGCAAACCACGGAGAAGCAGCCTTTCATCGTCCCGGAAACCCGCAAACTACAAGAAGATGGTGTCATTCAGGAGTTGCGGTACCCGGAATGCCTGGCGAACCTGGTCATCGTCCCCAAGAAAGGTGGGAAGGAACGCATGTGCGTCGACTTCACCAACCTCAATAAGGCTTGCCATCAAGACCCCTTTCCACTCCCGTGCATCGATCGGATCATCGACTCCATCGCCGAGTGTGGCCTGTTGTGCTTCCTTGACGCCTTCTCGGGCTATCATGAAATCAAGATGGCGGTACAAGATGTTGAGAAGACGGCCTTCCTGACCCTATGCAGGGTGTACTACTACATTTGCATGCCGTCTAGCTTGCGCAATGCCGGGGCGACCTTCCAGCGGCTGATGCACATCACCCTGGGCCAGCAGCTCAGGAGGAACGCTGAGGCATATGTCGATGACATAGTAGTGAAGTCTCGGGAGGCAAGGACCCTTGTCAAGGACCTAGAAGAAACATTTCCCAGTTTTGCGCGCGGCTCAACCCAGAGAAATGTGTGTTTGCCGTTCCCACCGGCAAGTTGCTAGGTTTTCTGGTGTCACATAGGGGAATTGAGGCAAATCCAGAGAAGGTCAAGGCGGTAGAAGAGATGAGACCACCACAGACTCTCAAGGAGATGCGAAAACTGGCGGGCTGTGTAACCTCCCTGGGGCGTTTCATCTCCAAGCTGGGGGAGCGCACCCTCCCGTTCTTCAAGCTGATGAAAAGGAAGGGCCCGTTCGAGTGGACTCTGGAGGATGACGCGGCATTTCAAGACCTCAAGAGATACCTGACTAGCCCACCAATGATGGTGGCGCCACGCCCTCTTGAGCCCTTGGTGCTTTACCTAGCCGCCATGCCACACTCCGCCAGCGCAACGCAGCGGCGGTCCGGGAGGAGCACCAAGCCAAGGGCCTGCCGAGCAACGCCCCACGACAGGGCAAGGCAACACAGCTTCAGGGCGATGCGCCTAAGGCCTTGGCGGCACCAGCAGATGACCAGGCCCCTCAGGACGATGCTCCTGAGGCTGCAGCTGCCCCGACAAGCGACCAAGCTCCTAAGGCCCCCAGCCTCGGGAGGTGCAAGACTCCACCAACACTTCCACCCTCGTCGAGCACCCAGTGTACTTCGTCAGCACGGTACTATGTGACGCGCGGGCGCGCTACCCCATGCTGTAGAAGCTCTTGCTCGCACTCTTTGTCGCCTCCCGCAAGCTGCGCCACTACTTCCAAGGCCACCCCATCAAGGTTGTCTCAGCCTACCCCCTGAAAAGTATGCACCGGAGCCCCAATGCTGTGGGGGGAGTCGCTGAGTGGAACATCGAATTGCAGGCGTTCCAGTTGGAGTCCAGCACCACCAAAGTCATCAAGGGTTCCTCACTGGCCGACTTCGTGGCGGAATGGACCGACGTTCCTAGCCCCGAAGCAGGCAAGGACCGCCCACTCTCATCAGGAAGCGAGGCATCAGACGGCTGGGTCATGTACTTCGATGGCGCCTTTGCGCGTCAGGGCGCGGGGGCTGGAGCCTTGCTCATCTCACCCACCCAGGACAAGCTCTACTATGGATGGTGGCTCTTCTTGCAGCAGGGCGCACTACAAGAAACCTGTTAATCCATGACGGATTTGTGCTGACATTCCTGGAGGGCGTCACGAATTATGACGGAAAACCTAGACCCGTCATGAGTACCGTCACCGATTTGTAAGCCGCGGTTGGGCCCGAAAACAACAGGCCCTTGATGACGGATGTCGGGCAACCATCACAGAAACTATCATGGATTGACCAAGTGGGCTTAGTCGGGCCAAGCATTTTTTAATATACACCATCCGGACTGTCACGGATTGTGCTCCTGCTGATGTAGCATACATGCCCATTCGTTAGTCCACATGTCGGTCAGACCAACTCAAGAAAATAAAACTGTGAGGATACGTGTGGGTGCCATTGTACACATGGTAATGTATTTTGAGTTATGTTGCTTGCCGTAAAAAAGTAGTGGAGACTAGAGACTTTCTTTTCCTCGATTCTCAATCTTCCAGATCCCGTCGACCATCATCGCCGCCGCCGCCAGTGCCACTGACGACTGCCTGGGTGAGGGTGGTTAGATCCGGCGGGGTGGTCCATCTCAGCCTCTTGCCTTGCTGCCGGGCGCCCTTGCTGCGTCAACAAGCCAGCCTCTGCCCACCATTGCCAAGCCAACAATCCAGCCACCGCACGGACGAGCCAGTCGCTGCCCGCACTTGCAGCACCGGACAAGCCCCCATTCTTTCCCTACATCAACGTCAGCCAGGAGCGAGCGGTATGTCTCTGGCAGAAATCCTTTCTCTCTTCTTCAGAATTTGTTGACTAAATATTTTGATTTGCAATTTACCCCTTCATAATTTGGGGTGAACTTTTTCCCTTTAGGTTTCATCCTATTTATATATAGAGGTATGATACAGAGCATATGCTTCTGGGATTCATCTCCCTGCTGGGTGAACTTTTTCACTTTAGGTTTCAGCCTATCTAGATCTAGAGGTATGATACATGAGTTGTTGGTCCTGCTAGCTTCAGCTTCCCAAAAAGATATAAACTAATAAATCAACAGCAGCTTGAGTAGATAATTTGGACTTCATCATGGTGAAAACCACAGCTGAAAATCAGCACGGTGGCCCATTGAATTCTTTGCCACGGCAATGAACTTACACAATCTGTAAATAACTTTGTGCACTTTATATCAGTGTCATTTTCTACATGGGCTATGATTCCTACTACAATTTCAGCCTTCATCCAGCAAAGCTGATGAATTAACAGCTCGAGCTCTAGGACATGTATTCCTTTGTTTTGGGGTGGTCCAAAGGACATGTATTCCTCTGTTTTAAAATTTTAGAACTAAATAAACCCTTCACCAAGAGACAAGATGAGTTTATAGTAAGTAAATTATGAGAGGATCATGCCCATAAATTTCCTTGCATCCAACTACCCAATACCATTACCCTTATACAAACATTTTGTGCAAACAGGTGTGACAAAATGTGTACTACCAATTTGTATTGATTTGTAGACCTCTTTAATGTCGAACAATCAGTGAAATATTGTCAAATGGTGATTGTTCCTGTGTTAGAGCAAAAGAAAAAAATCTTTTGATGAACTGTGTTCACTATAGTGTGAAGTAGTATAACTTTAATTCTAAACATATTTTAGTTTGCTATACTATACATTTTAATTTGATGGCTGGGGTAAACCTTTGATTGAGTTGGTTCTTTTTCTGCAGTGCGGATGGATAGACGTTGGATTCATGGTACATTGTTTTCCTGCGAGTACATCGAAGGTGTCAAAGAGTTTATAAACTTCATTCAAGAGAAATTCAGTGAGGATGATAAACTACTCTGCCCATGTAGAAAATGCCTTAATCATAACTACCAGCATCAGACCATTGCGAACACGCACATACTGATGTATGGCATGGAAAGTACATATACTCGCTGGATATATCATGGAGAAGACTTTGATGTAGATGTTATTGAACATCCTGTTGATGTGCATGACACCGAGGATGGTGAAAATGGCACTGACCGGTTTGAAGACCTACGCACAACAGTAGAAAAGCTCAGAGTGAAACTAAAAATCAAGATGCTAACAATGGTGGAAACCCTTCTGAGAATGAGTCTTTTTGAAGAATGTGATGAAGGAGGCAAAATGGCAGCTTTATCATGGTTATACCAAGTTTTCAAGGTTCTCCTTTGTGGTAAAGCTTCTTCACTTGAAGTCATACCATAGGATCCCGAATAGTGCATTTACTGAAATTTTGAAGCTATTAGCCAAAGCATTCCCTGAACCCAATATGCTCCCCAAATCGTATAAGGAAGCAAAGAATCTTCTAAAGGAATTAGGCCTTGGGTTTGAGTCTATACAAGTGTGCTTGAATAATTGCATTCTGTTCAGAAAGCAATATGCCAATCATGACAACTGCCCAGTTTGTGGACTATCAAGGTGGAAAGACCCTGCTAGAAAGAAGATTCCACAGAAAGTGTTGAGGCATTTTCCATTGGTGCCTAGGCTAAAGAGGACATTTCTTTCCAAAAAAGGTGCAGAAGAAGCACATTGGCATGAGCCGAAGAGGCATCCCAATGAGAAGGAAATGAGTCATCCAAAATACGGTGATGCATGCAAAGATTTTGATGAAAAATTTCTAGAATTTGCAAAAGATGCCAGAAACTTTAGGCTTGGCATTGCCACTGATGGGTTCAATCCTTTTGGAAATTTTAACACAACATGTAGTATGTGGCCTGTATTTGTTATACCATACAACCTTCCACCTTGGGCATGCAATGATCAGTCAAATTTTATGATGGCTTTGCTGATTCCTGGTCCCAAATCACCTGGCAAGCACTTCGATATCTTTCTGCATCCACTTGTAGAAGAATTACTTGAGATCTAGGAGGGTGTGCGTACATATGATGCTCTTAGTGGAAAAATGTTTGATCTTCATGCTGCAGTTCTATGGTGCATTCACGATTACCCAGATCTGAGCACTCTTTCAGGGCATACCACAAGAGGCTATTTTGCATGTATTCATTGTGACAAACACCCTCTTTCTTACAGTCTCAGGAGTAAAATTGGGTATATTGGTCACTATCGTTTCCTTCCAAGGGGTCATCGTTTGCGAAGTAACAATGAATTTGCTGGTATTCATGAAAGCAATGATGAGCCAGGTAAATTCTCTGAGAAAGAGTTGCAAGAAGAATTGGAGAAGGTTATACCTAGGAGACAACAAGAAACTAGGAAAAGGAAGCGTTCTGACTTGTGTAGCAAGAAGGATCATGTGCCAATTTGGGGTCGGACGGTTTGGTTGTGGGATTTGAAGTATTGGGCAAAGTTGAAGCTGAGACACAATCTTGATGTCATGCACATTGAGAAAAACATTTGTGAAAACCTCATTGGGACAATTCTGAATCTGGAGGGTATGACAAATGACACACTCAATGCTAGGATTTATCTCAAAGATTTGAATATTAAAGAAGATTTGCAATTGAGGAAGGAGGGACACTCATATGTGATGCCTCGGGCCCGATATACTTTGTCCAAAGAATAAGTGGTTGCATTTTGACAATTTTTATGAGAGTTAAAGTTTCCAAATGGGTTTTCTTCCAACACTTCAAGATGCACAAGTGCTGATGGAACCAAGGTACAAGGCCTGAAAACACATGATTGTCACATTCTTTTGCAGGGAATCTTACCTGCAGGCATGAGTGGATTTTTGGACAGTGATATATATCAAGCAATAGCTGAGTTAGGCAAGTTTTTCATAGAACTATGCAGCAAAACTCTTAACAGAGATGTCTTGGCTGAAATGAAGAAGGAAATCCCTGTAATTTTGTGCAAGCTTGAGAAAATTTTCCCACCTACATTCTTTGATGTGATGCTGCACCTTGCCATACACTTACCTAAAGAGGCATTACTTCAAAGTCCCGTACAATCTGGGTGGTTGTACCCAATTGAAAGAAGGCTATATACTTTAAAGCGCTATGTGAGGAATAGGGCGCGACTAGAAGGTTTGATTGTTGAGGCATATATTGCAGATGAATGCCTGACATTCTGCTCCAAGTACATGGATGATGTTGAAACAATATTTAATCGGAAACAAAGAAATGTAGGTTTTTCACACTAGGAGGACGCTTGTTGGCAACCGGTGGGAAGCGTGGCTCCATTTGGTGAGTAGAATGATGGAGGTTCAACTATCTCATCTGTCCGATTAGTTGTGCTGGAAACTTACTAGGTCTGGAGAGTTCACAGTTAAATCGATGTATACCGATGTAATTGACTCTAGTGCCATTCGTAGTTCCAAATATGTTTGGAAAGTAAAAGTTCCTTTGAAAATTAAAGTGTTTATGTGGTTTGTAAATAAACAAGTCATTCTAACAAAGGATAACTTGGTAAAGCGCAACCGGACAGGATCTACTAGGTGTAGTTTGTGTGATCGGGATGAAACTATCAAGCACTTATTCTTTGATTTTGCCCGTTGGCCAAAGTGTTGTGGCACACGGTGCACATTGCCTTTAACATTTCTCCTCCGAATTCTGTCAGTATGTTATTTGGAACGTGGCTTGTTGGGATAGAGTCCGAAATAGCTAGACACATTCGCGTAGGAGTATGTGATTTGTTGTGGGCAATTTGGAACTGCAGAAATGATTTGGCTTTTAACAGAACAACAAATATTTATTTTTTGCAGGTTATTTTCTGAGCCACTGCGTTGATCCGTATTTGGTCGTTACTCACTCCGATGGAGGCCAAGGAGCATTTGGTTACTGGATCTATCTGCTAGGAGATGGTAGCTCGGGATATCTTCAACCGGTTTGGCTGGCGGTCATGTAATAGGACAGGCGATTAGTTTACCTATCTTTGTTATGCTAGCCGATTGTGGCCTATTGGCATTTGTGTTTGGTGTTGTGCTTCTCTGTGAGCCTGCCTTTTTTTGATTTCAGACTGTAAGACCTTGTTGAACCTCTTTATTTATCTATAAAGGTGGTCGTATGCATCGTTTTGATGGAGAGGCCGGGGAGTTCCCCCTTTTCAAAAAAGTAGGTTTTCAGATGAAGAAGCCTATGGTGTTGATGTTTTTGGGCATGGAATTAATTTTACTTCAGGATATGACTATGAATATGTGCAAGAGCAAAAAGAATTTGACAAGATGGTTTGGTATGTGTTGAACAATTGTGATCAAGCTAAGAAATATATCGAGTACATTTTCACTTTTGAAACTTGCGCTTGTTGCATTATGTTGTACATATGTGATCTTGAGACTAATTTGTTTTATTTTACAGTATGTTCAGAGATGAGTTAAAGAGAAAATGGTTGCCGGACAGTGATAAAGAGCTTCAACAAAAAATAAAGACATTGTTCAGGAACTATGTTAATTTTCATTCACATTTAGTTATAATTTTTGGTTGTCAAATTTCACTGCAAATTATAATGTATGTGTTTGTGTGCTGTTGTAGATGACGAGGCTGTGAGATGAGGTTGGCGAAGAGGTAGATGAAGATCTCTTTTCCTTGGCATGTGGTCCTGATCGGAGTGTCCAGAAATTCTCATCGTGCATAGTGAATGGGATTAGATTTAGCATTATTGCTCGTGATAGCAATAAGAGGACGCAAAATAGTGGAGTCATGATCGAAGGTGAATATGACCATAAGGTCATAGGTTTTTATGGTACCTTGAAAGAAATCATTGAGTTAGATTATAACTTGAAAGATAGGTCAGTTGTTTTGTTTAAATGTGGCTGGTTTAAACACGATGGAAAGAAGACTGAACTTAAAAATGATGTTTTTTTTCAAAAGTATACATGTTGGAAGTTTGTGGTACAATGACGATTCTTTGATTCTGGCTACTCAGGCTAGTATGGTATTTTATTTGCCAGACACGAAGTATGGGGAAAATGGGCAAGTTGTGCAAACATTCGACCATAGGCATCTGTTCAATATTAGTGAAACTGAGGGTGTACCTTTTAGTGGTCTTGCATATCAAGAGGAGTGTTGTGAAGAGGAGGGTATGATAACATCAGTTTCTGACCTTACATCTGAGAAGGCTTTGCATAGAGATGATGAGCAAGGCATTACTTTTGAGGCTGATGTTGTTGCTCGTTTGACGAAAGATAAAACCACAAAAGTATATGAAGGTGGCGACGAAGATGAATAAGATGATACATGTTTGGAGTATTGCAGCAAAAACGAAGGAGGTGCCACAATGGATGTCGACAGCGATGACGAGTAGATGTTTTAATGTAGAAGGTACTATCTCCATTCTTCTTCTAGTATACTATATTCTTTGCAAAACCTGAATGATGTGGATGACAATATTTTTTCTCTTGGTCTCTTTCCTGTTGCATAATTTTTGTCTTTGCTACTGCAGTTCAGTACAATGTCTCTTTTTGAATATCTACAGTTTGAATGGACTTCTAATTTTGAAATATTTGACAGGCATTGCTGACAAGGGTGAGAAGGAGATGCTGAAAAAAGGTTGTGCTGCAAGCTTAAGTTGGTCTTACAGTGCTTTTGGCTCTGTAATACTGTCATCTAATGGTAATATCTGGAGTTTTATTTTGTTTGCGTTGATAGGCCAATGACTGCTAATCCTTGCTGTGATCAGTATCCGTGTCAGTGTGTTAACAAAGTCGTTGTGGTTGTAATCCTTCTTGTATGCGTGACAATATATTATCTCTGTACCAGCTGTTGTGAGGATGGCATATGTGTGCTGTCAATTGGCTATTCAAGTTCACAAATTATTCCTGAAACTCATATGGCTCTTGTATGTTCATAATATGGCCTAAAATCAAGTTCCTTGTATCTAGTTTAGATGCCATCTTCCCAAACACAATTCCGGTCATTTTAGACCTTTGTGAAGCGACCCCAAGCTAGCCAATAGTCCTGGCCATGTAACTTGGCAGAATGAGGGTCCTTACTACCCTAACCATCTACCCAAAACCTATGGACAAAATACCCTATGGAAGGCCAGTGCATCAGGCATCAAAGTTTGGTGCAGAAACTGATTTTAGTCCAAATAGTGCACCTATCCTTCGCCATTAATGTTTAGCTTCTTTGTATACCCTAACTGAGCATACAAGCATACTGTGACACGGTTGGTTTCTTCAACTAATGCACGGAGAGGGAGAGTGCGTGGTGACCAGTGAGCCAGCATGCAATAATGGTGCTATGTGCGTTTATGGCAGCGCCAAGAGTGACTCAGGCCCCTACTCGCCCACCCCTCTCGCCTGTAGCTCTCTCCCACCCCCAAGATCATTTCCCTCCTGTCGGAGCCAACGCGAGCTGCTCTACCGTGCCGGCTGGTGCGACGCCCACGGCCCAGGGTCCGGCACCGTCCAACCCCCCTGACGCCAAGGTCTCATCCCACCTGCCCCTACAACATGTGAGAAGGATAGAAGGAAAGGGGCACCAGATTGTGGGGAAAGAGGGATCGAAGGAAACAAAGAGAGGGTAGCGCTGATCCATCATGGGGAAAGAGGGATCGTGAGGACCTGAGAGAGAAAAGAAAGAAAGCAAAGGAAGGAAAGAAGACACGAAAGGAGATCTCGCGCTAATCCATCGCGCTAGCCACCAGACGCGCTGACTCGTCCATCGCGCGAATCACCAGACGCGGTGGCTGAACCATTGCGCGAGCCACTAGACGCGGTGGCTGATCCATCGCGCGAGCCCCTTCCCCCTTGGACGCGCTCTACCACACAGGTAGAAACAGGTATAATCGATAGTGTATTTCTGAAATATGTGATCGACGTGGTCTCTGTATTTTTCTGTTTGAATGAAATTTTGTTTACCAACTTTGACTAATTGCAACTTTTAAACCGCAAAATCCAAATGACCTGATTACTTTAACTTTTTATTTCAACCGATATTTCTTTTAAACTACAAAATCCAAATGACCTGATTACTCTTTTTTATTTCAATTAATATTTCTTTTAAACTGACCCACAAAATCCAAATGACCCGCAAAAGACTAATATTTCTTTTAAACTTCAAAATCAAAACGACCTGATTACTCTTTTTTTAACTGATATTTCTTTTAAGCTGACCTAGAAAATCCAAATGACCCGCAAAAAAAACTTTATTTATTTTAAACTGCAAAATCCAAATGACCTGATTACTCTTTTTTTATTTCAACTAATATTTATTTTAAACTGACCCGCAAAATCCAAATGACCCGCAAAAACAACTGATATTTCTTTTAAACTGAAAATCGAAATGACTTGATTGTTTAAAAATAATATTTGAATTCATATTTTTATATGAATTTGGTTGCATTTTTAAGCTACTTAAGTAGTGTAGGTAGCATATGTCGGCGTGTTGAACTGATATTTCTTTTAAGGTACCCGTCTTCCTCAACTCCGGTCGCGACTCCGTAGAAAGCTTCTAAGAGCATGCGCTCCATTCGCGAGCTCTCCGCCCATCCAGCCTGGAGCCCATGCCGCCCACCGGTCGACGTGTGTCGACGTCCTACACCTCGGATGGTGTGCTCTCATTTCGATAGAAAGTTGTTGCCCAAAGTTTAGGATGGAGATCAACTTGGACGGAGATGACCCAATCAATAAAGTTGTTCGTTAGATGATAAAAAGAACAAAGTTCGGCATGGAGATCAACTCGGATGGAGATGGCCCAATCAATAAAGTTGTTCGTTTCGATGATACAAAGAACATAGTTCGGCATGGAGATCAACTCGGGTGGAGATGTGATACGTCTCCAACGTATCTATAATTTTGGATTGTTCCATGCTATTTTATTATGTGTTTTGGATGTTAATGGGCTTTATTTTACAGTTTTATATTATTTTTGGGACTAACCTATTAACCCAAGGCCCAGTGCAAATTGTTTTTTTGCCTATTTCAGTGTTTCGCAGAAAAGGAATATCAAACAGAGTCCAAACGGAATGAAACGTTTGGGAGCGTGATTTTTGGAACAAACGTGATCCAGAGGACTTGGAGTGGACGTCAAGAAACGAACGAGGTGTCCACAAGGCAGGGGGGTGCCTACCCCCTGGGCGCGCCCTCCCCCCTCATGGGCACCTCGTGCCTCAACCGACCTACTTCTTCCTCCTATATATGTTCACATACCCCAAAAACATCCATCAGCACCATGAAACCCTATTTCCACAGCCGCAACCTTCTGTACCCAAGAGATCCCATCTTGGGGCCTTTTTCGGAGCTCCACCTCAGGGGCATCAATCACGGAGGGCCTCTACATCAACTCCATGTCCCCTCCGATGAGGTGTGAGTAGTTTACTTCAGACCTTCGGGTCCATAGTTATTAGCTAGATGGCTTCTTCTCTCTCTTTGAATCTCAATACAAAGTTCTCCTCGATCTTCTTGGAGATCTATTTGATGTAACTCTTTTTGCGGTGTGTTTGTCGAGATCCGATGAATTGTGGGTTTATGATCAAGACTATTTATGAACAATATTTGATTCTTTTCTGAAATCTTTTATGCATGATTGGTTATCTTTGCAAGTCTCTTCGAATTATCAGTTTGGTTTGGCCTGCTAGATTGATCTTTCTTGCAATGGGAGAAGTGCTTAGCTTTGGGTTCAATCTTGGGGTGCTCGATCCTATTGACAGAAAGGGAAACGACACGTATTGTATTGTTGCCATCGAGGATAAAAAGATGGGGTTTATATCATATTGCTTGACTTTATCCCTCTACATCATGTCATCTTACCTAATGCGTTACTCTGTTCTTATGAACTTAATACTCTAGATGCATGCTGGATAGCGGTCGATGTGTGGAGTAATATTAGTAGTTGCAGGCAGGAGTCGGTCTACTTGTCCCGGACGTGATGCCTATATACATGATCATGCATAGATATTCTCATAATTATTCGCTTTTCTATCAATTGCTAGACTGTAATTTGTTCACCCACCGTAATACTTATGCTATCTTGAGAGAAGCCACTAGTGAAACCTATGGCCCCCGGGTCTATTTTCCATCATATAAGTTTCCAATCTATTTTACTTTGCAATCTTTACTTTCAATCAATATCATAAAAATAACAAAAATATTTATCTTATCACTATTATCTCTATCAGATCTCACTCTTGTAAGTGATCGTGAAGGGATTGACAACCCTTTATCGCGTTGGTTGCGAGGTTCTTATTTGTTTCTGAAGGTATGAGGGACTTGCGTGTGGCCTCCTACTGGATTGATACCTTGGTTCTCAAAACTGAGGGAAATACTTACGCTACTTTGCTGCACCACCTTTCCTCTTCGAGGGAAAACCAACGCAGTGCTCAAGAGGTAGCAAGAAGGATTTCTGGGGCCGTTGCCGGGGAGTCTACGCACAAGTCAAGACATACCAAGTACCCATCCTAAACTCTTATCCCTCGCATTACATTATTTGCCATTTGCCTCTTGTTTTCCTCTCCCCCACTTCACCCTTGTCGTTTTATTCACCCTTTTTTTCATTCCTCTTCTCTTTTCTAGTTCATCTCTTTTTGCTTGCTTCTTGTTTGCTTGTGTGTTGGATTTCTTGTTTGCCGCGATGTCCCTACCAAATGGTTTTGATCCTCACCTAAGAAGGTTGGACAAAATTGAAAACAATGTTAGAAGTTTTATGACCTTGCAGTTTGAGCGTAATAATTTCTTAAGAAACGAGCTTAAAGAACAAAAAAGTTTTATAGGGTACATGAATAAAGAGCTCGATGATATGTCTAAAGAATTTTGTGGTTTGAAATCTCAGTTCGCTCATCTTGAACACTTAATAGCCCAAATTTTGGATAAGCAGGCCACCTTAGTTAATAAGATGGCTGCCAAACCGGAAGAACTTGATGGTAATAATGATGAAGATCTAAAAGTTATTGATGTGTCCCCTATTAAATCTTTGTTTTGCAATATGAATCTTGATAATCATGGGACTGGAGATGAGTCAACTTTAGTTAGAAGGCATCCCAATGATTCGGAGTTTTTAGATCTTGATGCAAAAATTGATAAAAATGGGATGGAAGAGGTCAAAACTTTAAATAGCAATCAACCCACTATCTTGGATTTCAAGGAATTTAATTATGATAATTGTTCTTTAATAGATTGTATTTCCTTGTTGCAATCCGTGCTAAATTCTCCGCATGCTTATAGTCAAAATAAAGCTTTTACTAAACATATCGTTGATTCTTTAATGCAATCTTATGAAGAAAAGCTTGAATTGGAAGTTTATTTCCCTAGAAAACTTCATGATGAGTGGGAACCTACTATTAAAATTACGATTAAAGATCATGAATGATTTTCTTTATGTGATTTGGGTGCTAGTATTTCCACGATTCCTAAAACTTTGTGTGATTTGCTAGGTTTCCGTGAATTTGATGATTGTTCTTTAAACTTGCATCTTGCGGATTCCACCATTAAGAAACCTATGGGAAGAATTAATGATGTTCTTATGGTTGCAAATAGGAATTATGTGCCCGTAGATTTCATTGTCCATGATATAGATTGTAATCCTACATGTCCTATTATTCTTGGTAGACCTTTCCTTAGAACGATTGATGCAATTATTGATATGAAGGAAGGGAATATTAGATCCAATTTCCGTTAAGGAAGGGCATGGAACACATTCCTAGTAAGAAAATTAAATTATCTTATGAATCTATTATGAGAGCCACTTATGGATTGCATATCAAAGATGATAATACCTAGATCTATCCTTGCTTTTATGCCTAGCTAGAGGCGTTAAATGATAGGGCTTGTTGGGAGGTAACCCAATTTAATTTTTGCTTATTGCTTTTTGATTCTGTTTAGTAATAAATAATTCATCTAGCCTCTGTTTAGATGTGGTTTTATGCTTTTAATTAGTGTTTGTGCCAAGTAGAACCTTTGGGAAGACTTGGGGAAAGTCTTTGCGATCTTGCTGTAAAAAACAGAAACTTTAGTGCTCACGAGATTTGCTGCCATTTTTTACTGGAGAGTACTATTTAGTTAATTCTTTTTGTAGATGATTAATAGATAAATTCCTCACGTACATCAATTTATTTTAGAATTTTTGGGGTTCCAGAAGTATTCTAAACCTTCAGATTACTACATACTTTTCTGTTTTTGACAGATTCTGTTTTTCGTGTGTTGTTTGCTTATTTTGATGAATCTATGGCTAGTAATAGAGTTTATGAACCATAGAAAATTTGGAATATAGTAGGTTTAACACCAATATAATTAAATAATGAGTTCATTACAGTACCTTTAAGTGGTGGTTTGTTTTCTTTTACTAACGGAGTTCACGAGATTTACTTTTAAGTTTTGTGTTGTGAAGTTTTCAAGTTTTGGTTAAAGATTTGATGGATTATGGAACAAGGAGTGGCAAGAGCCTAAGCTTGAGGATGCCCCGAAAGGCATCCCCTCTTTCGTCTTCATCCATCGGTAACTTTACTTGGAGCTATATTTTTATTCGCCACATGATATGTGTTTTGCTTGGAGTGTCTTTTATGATTTGAGTCTTTGCTTTTTAGTTTACCACAAGCATCCTTGATGTACACACCTTTTGGGAGAGACACACATGAATTGGAATTTATTAGAATACTCTATGTGCTTCACTTATATCTTTTGAGTTGTATAATTTTTGCTCTAGTGCTTCGCTTATATCTTTTAGAGCACGGCGGTGGTTCTGTTTTATAGAAATAATTGATCTCTCATGCTTCACTTATATCATTTTGGGAGTCCTTTATAATAGCATGGTAATTTACCTTGGTTATAAATTTTAAATTCTAAGAGAAGTTGGATGCTTGATAGTTGTTTTGAGATATAAAGGTGGTAATATTAGAGGTGTGCTAGTTGAGTAATTGTGAAATTGATGAATACTTGTGTTGAAGTTGGCAAGTCCCGTAGCATGCACGTATGGTAAACGTTGTGTGACAAATTTGAAGCATGGGGTCTTCTTTGATTGCTTTCCTTATGAGTGGCGGTCGGGGACGAGCGATGGTCTTTTCCTACCAGTCTATCCCCCTAGGAGAATGCGTGTAGTTCTTGGTTTTGATGACTTGTAGATTTTTGCAATAAGTATGTGAGTTCTTTGTGACTAATGTTGATTCCATGGATTATACGCACTCTCACCCTTACATCATTGCTAGCCTCTTTAGTACCGTGCATTGCCCTTTCTCACCTTGAGAGTTGGTGCAAACTTCGCCGGTGCATCCAATCCCCGTGATATGATACACTCTATCACACATAAGCCTCCTTATATCTTCCTCAAAACAGCCACCATACCTACCTATTATGGCATTTCCATAGCCATTCCGAGATATATTTCCATGCAACTATCCACCGTTCCATTTATTATGACACGCATCATCATTGTCATATTGCTTTGCATGATCATGTAGTTGAAATCGTATTTGTGGCAAAGCCACCATGCTTAATTTTTCATACATGTCACTCTTGATTCATCGCAATCCCGGTACACCGGCGGAGTCATTCACATAGAGTCATATTTTGTTCTAAGTATCGAGTTGTAATTCCTGAGTTGTAAGTTAATAAAAGTGTGATTATAATCATTAGAGCATTGTCCCATGTGAGGAAAGGATGATGGAGACTATGATTCTCCCACAAGTCGGGATGATACTCCGGACAAAAAAAATAAAATAAAAAAGAGGCCATAAAAAGAAAAGAAGGCCCAAACAAAAAAGAGAGAAAAAAAGAGAAGGGACAATGTTACTATCCTTTTTCCACACTTGTGCTTCAAAGTAGCACCATGGTCTTCATGATAGAGAGTTTCTTATTTGGTCACTTTCATATACTAGTGGGAATTTTTCATTATAGAACTTGGCTTGTATATTGCAAGGATGGGTTTCCTCAAATGCCCTAGGTCTTCGTGAGCAAGCAAGTTGGATGCACACCCACTTAGTTTCTTTGATGAACTTTCATATATTTATAGCTCTAGTGCATCCGTTGCATGGGAGTCCCTACTCCTTGCATTGACATCAATGAGTGGGCATCTCCATAGCCCATTGATTAGCCGTGTCAATGTGAGACTTTCTCCCTTTTTGTCTTCTCACGCAACCTCAATCATCATATTCTATTCCACCCATAGTGCTATTTCCATGGCTCGCGCTCATATATTGTGTAAAAGTTGAAAGAGTTTGAAAAGGCTAAGTATGAAACAATTGCTTGGCTTGTCATCGGGGTTGTGCATGATGAGAGCATTTTGTGTGACAAAAATGAAGCATGGCCAAACTACATTATTTTGTAGGGATAAGTTTTCTTTGGCTATGTTATTTTGATAAGACATAATGGCTTGATTAGCATACTTGGAGTATTAGTATTTTTATGTCAACAATAAACTTTTATCTTGAATCTTTCGGATCCGAACATTAATGCCACAATAGAGAAATATACATTGAAGAACATGCTAGAAAGCATTTCACATCAAAAATTCTGTTCTTATCATTTACCTACTCGAGGACGAGCAGGAATTAAGCTTGGGATGCTTGATACGTCTCCAACGTATCTATAATTTTTGATTGTTCCATGCTATTATATTATCTGTTTTGGATGTTAATGGGCTTTAATTTACACTTTTATATTATTTTTGGAACTAACCTATTAACCCAAGGCCCAGTGCAAATTAATGTTTTTTTGCCTATTTTAGTTTTTCGCAAAAAAGAAATATCAAACAGAGTCCAAACGGAATGAAACCTTCGGGAGCGTAATTTTTGGAACAAACATGATCCAGAGGACTTGGAGTGGACGTCATGAAACAAATGAGGTGTCCACGAGGCAGGGGGTGCGCCTACCCCCCTGGCCGCCCCCCTTGTGGGCCCCTCGTGGCTCAACCGACCTACTTCTTCCTTCGATATATGTTCACATACCCCGAAAACATCCAGGAGCACCACAAAACCCTATTTCCACTGCCGCAACCTTCTGTACCCAAGAGATCCCATCTTGGGGTCTTTTCCGGAGCTCCGCCGGAGGGGGCATCGATCACGGAGGGCCTCTACATCAACTCCATGGCCCCTCCGATGATGTGTGAGTAGTTTACTTCAGACCTTCGGGTCCATAGTTATTAGCTAGATGGCTTCTTCTCTCTCTTTGAATCTCAATACAAAGTTTTCCTCGATCTTCATTGAGATCTATTCGATGTAACTCTTTTTGCGGTGTGCTTTCGGCTCTGTAATACTGTCATCTAACGGTAGTATCCGTAGTTTTATTTTGTTTGCGTTGATAAGACAATCACTGCTGATCGTTGCTGTGATCCGTATCCTTGTCGGTGTGTTAACAAAGTCGTTGTGGTTGTAGTCCTTCTTGTAAGCCTGACAATATATTATCTCTGTACCAGCTGTTGCGAGGATGGCATATGTGTTCTGTCAATTGGCTATTCAAGTTCACAAATTATTCCTGAAATTCACATGGCTCATTTATGTTCATAATATGGCCTAAAATCAAGTTCCTTGTATCTAGTTTAGAAGCCATCTTCCCAAACACAATTCCGGTCATTTTAGACCTTTGTGAAGCGACCCCAAGCTAGCGAACAGTCTTGGCCGTGTAACTTGGCAGAATGAGACTCCTTACTACCCTAACCATCTACCCAAAACCTATGGACAAAATACCCTATGGAAGACAAGTGCATCAGGCATCAAAGTTTGGCGCAGAAACTGATTTTTAATCCAAATAGTGCACCTATCCTTAGCCATTAACGTTTAGCTTCTTTGTATACCCTAATTGAGCATCAAAGCATACTGTGACACGGTTGGTTTCTTCAACTAATGCACGGAGAGGGAGAGTGCATGGTGATCAGTGACCCGGCATGCAGTAATGGTGCTCTATGCGTTTATGGCAGCGCCATGAGCGACTCAGGCCCCTACTCGCCCATCCCTCTCGCCTGTAGCTCTCTCCCACCCCCGCGATCATTTCCCTCCTGCCGGAGCCGACGCGAGCTGCTCTGCCATGTCGGCCGGTGCGCCGCCCATGGCCCAGGGTCCGGCACAGTCCAACCCCCTTGACGCCAAGGTCTCATCCCACCTTCCCCTACAACACGTGAGAAGGATAGAAGGAAAGGGGCACCATATTGTGGGCAAAGAGGGATTGAAGGAAACAAAGAGAGGGTAGTGCTGATCCATCATGGGGAAAGAGGGATCGTGAGAAGCTGAGAGAGAAAAGAAAGAAAGCAAAGGAAGGAAAGAAGAGACGAATGGAGATCTCGCGCTAGCCACCAGACGCGTTGACTCGTCCATCATGCGAGTCACCAGACGCGGTGGCTGAACCATCGCGCGAGCCACCAGATGCGGTGGCTGATCCATCGCGTGAGCCCTTCCCACTTGGACGCGCTCTACCACACGGGTAGAAACATGTATAATGGATAGCGTATTTCTGAAATATCTGATCGACGTGGTCTCTGTATTTTTCTGTTTGAATGAAATTTTCTTGACCAACTTTGACTAATTGCAACTTTTAAACCACAAAATCCAAATGGCCTGATTACTTTAATGTTTTTATTTCAACCGATATTTCTTTTATACTGCAAAATTCAAATGACCTGATTACACTTTTTTTATTTAAATTGATATTTCTTTTAAACTGACCCGCAAAATCCAAATGACGCGCAAAAAAACTAATATTTCTTTTAAACTGCAAAATCCAAATGACCTGATTACTCTTTTTTTTCAACTGATATTTTGTCTAAACTGACCCACAAAATCCAAATGACCCACAAAAAAACTGATATTTCTTTTAAACTGCAAAATCCAAATGACTTGATTACTCATTTTTTATTTCAACTGATATTTATTTTAAACTGACCCGCAAAATCCAAATGACCCGCAAAAAGAAACTGATATTTCTTTTAAACTTCAAAATCCAAATGACTTGATTATTTTAAACAAACGTATTTGAATTGATATTTCTATATGAATTTGGTTGCATCTTAAGCTACTTAAGTAGTGTAGGTAGCATATGTCGGCGTGTTGAACTGCTATTTCTTTTAAGGTACCCTTCTTCCTCAACTCCGGTCGCGTCTCCATTGAAATCTTCTAAGAGCGTGCGCTCCATTCGCGAGCTCTCCGCCCATCCACCCTGGAGCCCATGCCGCCCACCGGTCGACGTGTGTCGACGTCCTACACCTCGGATGGTGTGCTCTCATTTCGATAGAAAGTTGTTGCCCCAAGTTCGGGATTGAGATCAACTTGGATGGAGATGGCCCAATCAATAAAGTTGTTCATTTGATGATACAAAGAACAAAGTTCGGCATGGAGATCAACTCGGATGGAGATGACCCAATCAATAAAGTTGTTAGTTTCGATGATACAAAGAACATAGTTCGACATGGAGATCAACTCGGGTGGAGATGTGATACGTCTCCAACGTATCTATAATTTTAGATTGTTCCATGCTATTATATTATGTGTTTTGGATGTTAATAGGCTTTATTTTACACTTTTATATTATTTTTGGGACTAACCTATTAACCCAAGGCCCAATGCAAATTGCTACTTTTTTGCCTATTTAAGTGTAAGAAAAGGAATATCAATCGGAGTCTAAACGGAATGAAACCTTCGGGAGCATGATTTTTGGAACAAACATGATCTAGAGGACTTGGAGTGGACGTCAAGAAACGAACGAGGTGTCCACGAGGCAGGGGGCGTGCCCTCCCTGCTCGTGGGCACCTCGTGGCTCAACCGACCTACTTCTTCCTCCTATATATGTTCACATACCCAAAAAACATCCAGGAGCACCAGGAAACCCTATTTCCACCGCCGCAACCTTCTGTACCCAACAGATCCCATCTTGGGGCCTTTTCCATAGCTCCGCCAGAGGGGGCATCGATCACGGAGGGCCTCTACATCAACTCCATGGCCCCTCCGATGAGGTGTGAGTAGTTTACTTCAGACCTTCGGGTCCATAGTTATTAGCTAGATGTCTTCTTCTCTCTCTTTGAATCTCAATACAAAGTTCTCCTCGATCTTCTTGGAGATCTATTTGATGTAACTCTTTTTGCGGTGTGTTTGTCGAGATCCGGGGAATTGTGGGTTTATGATCAAGTCTATCTATGAACAATATTTGATTCTTCTCTAAAATCTTTTATGCATGATTGGTTATCTTTGCAAGTCTCTTCAAATTATCAGTTTGGTTTGGCCTACTAGATTGATCTTTCTTGCAATGGGAGAAGTGCTTAGCTTTGGGTTCAATTTTGCGGTGCTCGATACCAGTGACAGAAAGGGAAACGACACGTATTGTATTGTTGCCATCGAGGATAAAAAGATGGGGTTTATATCATATTGCTTGAGTTTATCCCTCTACATCATGTCATCTTACCTAATGCGTTACTCTGTTCTTATGAACTTAATACTCTAGATGCATGCTGGATAGCGGTCGATGTGTGGGGTAATAGTAGTAGATGCAGGTAGGAGTCGGTCTACTTGTCGCGGACGTGATGCCTATATACATGATCATGCCTAGATATTCTCATAATTATTCTCTTTTCTATCAATTGCTTGACAGTAATTTGTTCACCCACCGTAATATTTATGCTATCTTGAGAGAAGCCACTAGTGAAACCTATGGCCCCCGGGTCTATTTTCCATCATATAAGTTTCCAATCTATTTTACTTTGCAATCTTTACTTTCAATCTATATCATAAACATACCAAAAATATTTATCTTATCACTATTATCTCTATCAGATCTCACTCTCGTAAGTGACCGTGAAGGGATTGACAACCCCTTTATCGTGTTGGTTGCGAGGTTCTTATTTGTTTGTGTAGGTACGAGGGACTTGCGTGTGGCCTCCTACTGGATTGATTCCTTGGTTCTCAAAACTGACGGAAATACTTACGCTACTTTGCTGCATCACCCTTTCCTCTTCAAGGGAAAACCAACGCACTGCTCAAGAGGTAGCAAGATGACCCAACAATAAAGTTGCTCGTTTCGATGATACAACTAACAAAGTTCGGCATGGCGATCAAGTCAGGTGGAGATGACCCAATAAATAAAGTTGTTTGTTTCGATGATACAAAGAACAAACTTCGGCATGAAGATCAACTCTGATGGAGATGAACAAAGGCTGAATTCCTGATTTGGGTCAGTCTACTGCTCGCCACCCTCGATCTCCAATCTAATGGCTGCTAGGTCGTCTTCAACCTCCAGACGAACCTTCTTCCAACTGCCCACGGACCACCGTCCACCACCTCCCGTGGCCAGCGGCGCTACCGCGCAGCCTCGCCGCCTAGCCCTCCATGGAACCTCCTCCCACTATCGTGCTGCCACAGCCCCAGACATCCCTCTAGGCTCGGGCCTCGCCGGTTTTTTCTACGGCAAACCTTCACCACCGCCCGTTGCCGCCGCCCCACAACTGTCGTGATGCCTCGCCCACCCCCACCCTAATATAGATGGTAGCGTAGCCTGCCTAGCGAGGTTCTTCCTCCTCTCCGGCGAGTTCTTCCTCCCTCTCCGGTTGTTTCTCCGTTGAACCGAAAATCGACTAACACCAACTTCAAAAGTCAGGCAATTGACATGTAGCTATTGTGAAAAACTAAACCAGTAATCGAACCGGTAAGGATGTCGGTTCAAATTTTTACCAGTCAAACCGTCGGTCCGGTCCGGTTTTTTATAGTATGTCATCACATGTTTCGAAAAAAGGATGGCGCATATGTCTTGCTCATTCTAGTAATTATTTCTTAATAATAGTGCATAATTAAATATATGTCTTACTAGTTACAGTGACAAATAATAAAGTTGTGATATATGCTCTAGAATGCTCTAAATACAGCTCGGCGGCAAAAAGCGCGCGCACGGTCCAGTTTATGCTCCAGCTGCGCTAAGGCAAAAACAACACAACGAGAATGGACACCATTGCCTAGCAGTGTTCCCAAAAAAATACACATATCCATTGATCCAGCAGTACTAATATGAAGGGCATATTAGTAATTTGACACACACAAATCGCTAACCCCCACTGCATGACCAGCCAAATCCCCTTCCTCCCCCACGTATCGCCAAATCCCCTCCCTCCCATTCCCCTTCCTCTTCCACCGCCGGCCACGGCTTCACCTCCTCCACCGCCGAGCCCAACTTCCCTTCCTCGTCCACCTCCACTGCAGAGCACGAATCCCCTCCCTCCCCTTCCCCTTGCTCTTCCACTGCCTATCAAGACCCTCTCTCCCGCACCACCCGCCTCCACCAAACCCTAGAGTAAGCTGCCGCCGCCACCACCAACGCCACCACATTGTGCCACTGTCGAGCACTACTCCCCTTGCTCTTCCGCCTCCACCGCCGGTCACGACTCCACCTCAACTGCCGGTCAAGAATCCCCTCCCCCACCTCTCCGCACCACCAAACCCTAGAACAAGTCCTCGCCGCGACCATATGGCGATGCTTCAAGGACATCTACGCCACACTAACGGGGAAGAAGATTGCAGCGAAGAAACCCCGAGGACACAAGACAGCAGGTATAATCTTCTTAACCCACCCCACGCCTGCCTATTTGTCGTTCATGCATATGTATGTCTAATGGGTGTGTGGTAAAAGTGTTTTTCTTGTGTTTGATTTAAGTTGCAAGTGTTTCTTGTCCATTAGAGTTCTGGCCATACCTATGAAAAAGGGCTTGTGCCGTCAAGTGTAGATTTGGGTCACATATTGTTGCAAACTTAATCACAAAAATAGTACTTTGTTATTAACTACAGATTATACACATAGTAATTTGTGCTCATGTGTTCACTCATCTTGGAACCATCGCTGCATCCTTTGGAGGAGTCGCGCATCAAAACATGCATAAGGAACAATTCAATGCTGCAAACACTCGGAATTCCTGCACTATCGACATTGTTTGCAGCCAAAACTGTCATTTCACCTGAAAATAATAATCCCAAGCATAGTAGCAATGATTCTGAAGCTGAGTACCATCCTAACGAGGACAATACCAGTGAAGGAGATTCATCTGATGATAGTTTAGTAGATGAAACAGATGCACTGCAGTCCGCACCTGCTACTAGCTCAAACTCTAAGGTGTTAATTTCCTCCATCTAGTCATTCATTGCTTAGATATGTTGCTTGTTTGCTGTTGTAGCAGAACTCTGTTACTTTTTTTTGATTAAACCATGTTTTCATATCTATCAGGGTTGTAATAATACTAGTCAGAAAACTAGTAAGAAAAGATCTGCTGCCATGCCACCTGGTGGAGTAAAGCCTCGGCCTCCGAAGAGAGTTCATGCAAACCTCCCACAGGTACGCGGCGGTCCTAAACAAACGGTTTTTAACACCTTTCCGCAACGACATTCGGAACTGTCACCAAGTGAGTGTGGGCGATAGGGGGATCCTTCCCACACGGCCCAGAAACCATCGGGGGTATGTCGTTCGGGCACACACGCTCGGCAAAATGAGGTCGTGCGCGACTGGTTAGCACTCAAATATAGAAATACATACAGTAGTGCTAAAAAATACAATTATACAGGCGAAATTATTTATGGTCGTAAGTACATCCCACGTAATTAGTCACCGCTAAACGTTTCCGTTCGTATATACATCCCACAGAGTCACTCCAAAGAAAACGTTTGGACAAGGTGGCGTAACGCAAACAGTTTTCAAGAGAATGTCGTGTGTGATTGTTCATTGATCCAACACGGTTTATTCCTAGAAACTGTGTGCGTTGCCTGAGGCCATCGCCCATGGTGTTTTCTCATTAACCATTTGCAATAGGAAAACCCAATTAGCAAGCTAATTGGACAATTAGAGGGCTAATTGCCCTATTATTAATAATCCATTTACTAATCTAATTGACATTCATATTAAGCAGATAATATATTCCATTTCCATATTAAGGAAGCAGGATTTTATAATTGAAATACATCATAGTACAACATGATATAGCTTCAGCACCGAGCCACCCCATTACACAACTACACCAGCAGCAAGTTTCACATGCAACATCTAGAACCTTTCAAAATTAGCATCATATACAGTACATAGAGAAATGCATCTCATATGGAAAACTGCTGAAGCGGAAGGCGAATATTGAGCCTTCATTCATGTTGAAGGTCTTTGCAACTTTAGGCCAATGCCTATGGATGATTGACCGTCCATCCTTCGACCTCTTCAGGAACACTTCAATATTAAACCGTGGGTATTGTATGAACACTCTCCTCGCCTCCTGACCACAGAGATGGTTGTAGAGGTAATCATCAGTGAAGCCTGAAAACAAGGATGTGCATAAATATCTTCTCTATATTGGAAATGTGGCAAAGGAATACAAAAAGGCAAGGTATAATAGTTAGTACCATCTTGTAAACCTCAGTGCTTCCCATTGTTGCCCTGCAACACATATAAGGTAGTTAGTCATTAGGTTAAGTATGCTATCAGTAAAATATTTTGATGAAAAATAAGCACATTGCAGATTCATCAGATTAATTCAAGCCACATGGAAAACCCATTTATACAAACCAAGCATGATTAAGAACTAGGAAATATAGCACTTGTATATGTTTCTCATGTATTAAGTGCATCCAAATTCAATTTATTCCTCACATGGTATACAATAAGAGAATGCAGCCACATCAATTGAACATCGCATTGCAGAATTGAACCAAGCAGTTAACTAAACACCACAACAAATGAACCAAACGTTAACTGAGCACCACATTGCACAATATAGCATACTCCTAATAGAAGATCAGAGAGTTAACCAAACCAAGAATGCTTAGAAACTTGTAAATATTGCACCTTGAAAAATTAAACAACACATTTGCAGAATTGAACCAAGCAGTTAACTGAACACCACATTGTACGATATACAGAACATATACACTATAGCAGAAGATTGCATGGTAAAAGTAGATAGCACAATTCACTGGAATTTGTTAAGGAAAGGCAGTAGCTAGCAAATTGAGCATGGATCCTTATAGTGAGCTAATAAGACAAGCTACTCCTCATTGTCGGAGATATCGATGATGATTGGCTCCTTGGACATGGAAGAGGGCGAGGCCTCCACATAATGGGTGCCCTCGTTGTAGTGGTGAGTTGCCTGAGCCGCTCCGGGCAGCAACCTACTGGCTCTCGAGATGAGGTAAGCACATGCACGCTGAGAAAACACCTCGTGGTCTTCATCGAAGGCACTGACGGTGGCCTCGAGAAAAGGCCACGACCTGTCGTTTAAAGCAGCCAACCGCGTCGCGGCGTTGGCGCGTGAGGCGTCAACGGTGGCCTCGACGGTGAGGTGCTCCTCCCAGATCTGGGGGTTGTCACGAATGGCAGCCATCGCGACCTCATCTGCGCGTGCGGCCGCGATTTGCTTCTTCGCTGCCAAATGCTCCTTGAGGTCCTGGCTATACTGCGTGCACCATGGCTTAGGCCGGCGCTTATTTGGTGGAGGGGTTGGTGATTTGGGTGGAAGGTGTCACGCTCGCGCCGGCGGTCGGGGCATGTGGGATGTGGAAGGAGGAGGAGGATGGGGGTCGGGTGTGAATTACCTGCCTGGATAGGCGAGGCCGAGCAGCGTGAAGGAGGGTCGCCAGCGAGGAGGCGGCGGCGCTGCAAGCAAGGAGTGAAGGTTTCAACTTGGAAAGGAAGGCGGAAACATGGGAAATGTGGCTTTTGGTAAGGGGGGGGTGGGGAGGTAGATATTTCTGTAGAAGCCGAAAATTTAGAATTGCTTCAGCCAAAAAACTGGCGCGCAAATTGTCATCAGACACGGTCCCTTATTCAGAGCGGGCTGTGGACTGTAGCCGTCGCACCTTCTTGCGTAAACCATATGTGTACTATACTCCGACGGTGCTCCAAGATATTTTGTATTGCATCTCACATGGTTGGTTATAATAAACTATGTGGGATCTACTTTATTTTTCGTCTAGATTTGAATTACATAATGGGGTCACAGCGGCCATGGACAGTGTTTGAATTGCAAGACCTTTTATCTGCAGTGATCATAAAAGAATTATTCAGGGTTCGTTTGGACATTTTTATGCATTAAGTGAGTTTTCAATGCATTTATGTGAATAATTCAAATTTGAACTACATGCACATGCTCCCGTGCATATAAATTGGTTGAAAAATCAAATCTTTGTCCTAGGGTGCATGCTTAGGTCCCATGGAAGAAATGGGAATGAATGTCAAACACCCTGCCACCGTCACTCGGCCACAAACATTGAGATACATGGTTTTTAAATTCTATTAAATCCAAAACTCGTCTGAAATTCATGAAACATGGCATGCTATCATGGAGCGGCATCCACATGCCGTGGTAAAATTTTTGTCCCATTTGGGGCAGGTTTGGGTAAATGCTTCTCAGAAACCAGAGCTTCTCACAACAAGCATGATGGTTTCGGTAGGGAACGCCCCAACTTTGGGGACGAAATGATATCCATTGCCTCTTATTGCTTTCAAATTTTTTATCGTGTCAACATAGAACAACAGGAGTGTTTTGTTATTTTTTGTGATTTTTCGGGGTTCGTTGGGACATTTTTATGCATTAAGTGAGTTTTCAATGCATTTATGTGTAACGCCCTCGATGCGACTATATCTCCCATGTGTCGAAGCACGACTTAGAGGCATAACCGCATTGAAAGCAATGTCGCAAGTGAGGTAATCTTCACACAACCCATGTAATACATAAGGGAAAAGATACATAGTTGGCTTACAACTGCCACTTCACACAATTACATGAATAAAGCATTACATCATCCAGATACACTCAAGGTCTGACTACGGAACCAAAATAAAATAAGACTACCGCAAATGCTACACAGATCCCCGATCATCCCGACTGGGCTCCACTACTGATCAACTAGAACGAAATAACATAAAGGACAAGATCTTCATAGAGCTCCTCCTTGAGCTTGGTTGCGTCATCTGCACGGTTCAACGGCACCTGCAAGCTGGTTTTGGAAGTATATGTGAGTCACGGGGACTCAGCAATCTCACATCCTCGCGATCAAGACTATTTAAGCTTATAGGTAGGGTAAAAGGTATGAGGTGGAGCTGCAGCAAGCACTAGCATATATGGTGGATAACATACGCAAATGAGAGCGAGAAGAGAAGGCAAAAGCATGGTCGAACAACTATGATCAAGAAGTGATCCTAGAACAACCTACGCCAGGCATTACTCCAACACCGTGTTCACTTCGCGGACTCCGCCGAGAAGAGACCATCACGGTTACACACGCGGTCGGTGCATTTTAATTAAGGTAAACTTCAGGTTTTCTACAACCGGACATTAACAAATTCCCATCTGCCCATAACAGCGGGCATGGCTTTCGAAAGTTCAATCCCTACAAGGGTGTCCCAACTTAGCCCATCACAAGCTCTCACGGTCAACGAAGGATATTCCTTCTCCCAAGACAATTCGATCACACTCGGCATCCCGGTTACAAGACATACTCGACAATGGTAAAACAAGTCCAGCAAAGCCGCCCGAATGTGCCGACAAATCCCTATAGGAGCTGCACATATCTCGTTCTCAGGGCACACTCAGATGAGACTAGCTACGAGTAAAACCAACCCTCAAGCTTCCCCGAGGTGGCCCCGCACGCAGCTCAGTTCGGACCAACACTTAGAGAAGCACTGGCCCCGGGGGGGGGGGGGTTAAAATAAAGATGACCCTTGAGTCTGCAAAACCCAAGGGAAAGTGGTAGGTTGTTAGTGCAAATGGTAGAACCAAGGTTGGTCCTTGCTGGAGGAGTTTTATCCAAGGAGAACTGTCAACGGGTTCCCATTATAACCCAACCGTGTAAGGAACGCAAAATCCGGGAACATAACACCGATATGACGGAAACTAGGGCAGAAAGAGTGGAACAAAACACCAGGCATAAGGCCGAGCCTTCCACCCTTTACCAAGTATATAGGTGCATTAATTAAATAAGAGATATTGTGATATCCCAACAAAATATCCATGTTCCAACATGGAACAAACTCCAATCTTCACCTACAACTAACAACGCTATAAGAGGGGCTGAGCAAAGTGGTAACATAGCCAAACAACGGTTTGCTAGGACAAGGTGGGTTAGAGGCATGGCTTAATAATATGGGAGGCATGATAAGCAAGTGGCAGGTATCGCAGCATAGGCATAGCAAAAGAGCGAGCAACTAGCAAGCAAAGATAGAAGTGATTTCGAGGGTATGGTCATCTTGCCTGAAATCCCGCAAGGAAGAAGAACGAGTCCATGAAGAAGACAAATGGACGTAGTCGAATGGTTCCTCACAAGCGCGATGTTATCGGAACCAACCCGAAGAAGCAACACCGGAAAGAAGCACACAACATAGTAAACAACCAACAAATGAACATGGCATGATATGCGGGATGCAGTATGTGATGCATATGCATGATTTGGAAAGGAATGATTGAACCTGGCCTCAACATGGAAATCCAAGAGTGCCATTGGAAAGGTGAGGTGATTTCGGTCGAAATCGATATAAAGATCACCGGAATCGGATCCACGATTTGGAAATGGCAAGCAAAACAAATATGGCACCAGTCTGCGATAATCAGCAAGTAGCCATATAAATGCATCAAGATAAATATGCTACAGCAATCAAGCATAACAACAAAATACATGGCATGGATCCACTCAAGATGCTTGACAAAAGATGAACACTGAGCTACGGCTAATTTACTCATTAACAGGTCCAAACAAGCATGGCAAAAGTGCAAATGATAACAGGTTTCAGACTATCATGTCAGGAATTTATCATCAGGAAGCAATGTTTAGAGCATGATAACTATATGCTACAGGAACATATCATGTCAAAGCAAGGCATGGAATGAAGCTACGCAGAGCATATAACAAAAGTCCCTTAGTGACCATGAGCCAAAAGGGATTCAGACTTAGTGAAAAACAGAAGCATGCAAAACAGATTAACAAGTAGGCAAATTTACGAGCTCGATGCACTCACTACGAGGCATTGCATGACAAACTAAGCATACACCCAGCAAATAGACATCGCATAGAAGCTAGACATGGCAAGAAAAACAACATAGCATGCACGGATCAACAACAACAAGCTCAGCAAAATTGCTAAACATGTTAACAATCTGCCAGGAACATTTTATAGCAAAAGTAGAGTTTGATTGACTCAAGATAGGATGCTCCATAATTGCGAACAAAGACATGCATGGATAGAGCATCACAATATTAACAAAACATCCTTCTGATCATGCTCAAAAGAGGCACGGATCACTAGGAAACAACATGAACATATGACATAAAAAATAAGGACAGGGCAAGGACTTAGT
Source organism: Triticum urartu (assembly GCF_056163025.1). NCBI lineage: Eukaryota > Viridiplantae > Streptophyta > Magnoliopsida > Poales > Poaceae > Triticum > Triticum urartu. The sequence goes on along the minus strand of NC_141876.1, from coordinate 353,210,036 downwards.
GAAATTCAAAGTCCCTGAAATCAGCATCATTGAGTAAGCTACATTGCATGCTTGTGCTAGTCACCACAAAGATCACAAAAATGCATGGCATACACCCCTTTAAAGATGGCATGGCATATAACAAAACACATGTAGAGCTCAGGATCATAGCATGCACACATTAATCATGGCAAAAATGACAAAAGGGCATTTGCTGAAACAGATCTGACATAATCATCACATAGCCCTCTTCCAACAACATTTCGGGCATCAATATGAGCTCAAAAGAAAATTATGCAATGAGATAAAATGATGTACTCGTCGAGACGAACATTTTGATATGCTACACGCACGAATCGGAGCTACGGATGCAGAGTTATGAGCTGATGAAGATAGTAAAAAAAATTAGGGTTAGGGAGGCAAAAGTCAACCGCACGGATCTCAGATCCAGATCGGGCACTGTAGCATCACGAGGTTCGAAGTTCGCCAGGGTTAATGGCCGCGGTGGCCGGACTTGAAGCGGAGGACGGCCGGTGTCGACGTCGGCGTGGAGTAGAAGATCGGCCGGACCTGGGGAAGACCCCGACGACGGAGGGCGGCGAGGCGCGGCGCTCGTCGGCGTCGGGGACGCGGCTGTGTGGCTCGCCGGCGAAGGGCAGCGGTGGCTGGAGCAGGCGACCATGGGTGGCAGGGCGGTAGTGACCCGCGGCGGCGGAGGCGGCTCGTGGCGGCTCGGGTGCGGAAGGGAGCGAGCGGCGGCGGAAGGACCCGGGCCCGGGCGGGCCGCGCCTGGGCTCCGCAGGCTAGCGGTGGGCCTGGGAGGAGAGAGAGGGAGGAGGCACTGAGGTGGCGACGCCTGGTTGGCTGTGGCGCGGACATGCCCGGTGGCGCGAGGAGGAAGACGCTTGGGTTAGACTGCGCGGAAATTTCGGGGGAGGCCACATATTTATAGGTAGAGGGAGCTAGGAGAGTCCAAATGAGGTGCGGTTTGTGGCCACGCGATCGTGATCGAACGCTCTAGATGATAGAAGGGGTTTAGGTGGGTTTTGGGCTAGTTTGGAGGGGTGTTGGGCTGCAACACACACGAGGCCTTTTCGGTCCCTTGATTAACCGTTGGAGTATCAAACGAAGTCCAAATGGTACGAAACCTGACAGGCGGTCTACCGGTAGTAAACCAAGGCCGCATGACAAGTCTCGGTCCAATCCGAGAATGTTTAACACCCGCACACGAAAAGAGGTAGAAAGAGACATCGGGTGACATAGGAGCGCCGGATTGCAAAACGGACAACGAGAAAAATGCTCGGATGCATGAGAAGAACATGTATGCAAATGAAATGCACATTATGACATGATATACAATGCATGACATGCAAGCAATGACAAGGCAACAACAACGAATAACTAGAAGACACCTGGCACATCTGTCTCGGGCGTTACATTATGTGCCTAATCAAATTTGAACTACATGCACATGCTCCAGTGCATATAAATTGGTTGAAAAATCAAATCTTTGTCCTTGGGAGCATGCTTAGGTCCCATGCAAGAAATGGGAATGAATGTCAAACACCCTGCCACCGTCACTCGGCCACAAACATTGAGATACCTGGTTTTTAAATTCTAGTAAATCTAAAACTCGTCTAAAATTCATGAAACTTGGCATGCTATCATGGAGTGGCATCAACATGGCGTGGTAACTTTTTTGTCCCATTTGGGGCAGGTTTGGGTATATGCTTCTCACAAACCAGAGCTTCTCAAATGATGGTTTCAGATAGAATACCTGTATGGAAAGTGAGAGCAGGATTTGTGCATCTCTTGAACACAAACGGTATTGTTGGATGACCCGTGTGAACCACTTACAAATAATTTGGTGCGATTTGCATCTATCATATTGGGTATGTTGCCATTTGTCAAACTAGAAAGATTGGCATTTGTTGATCTAGTAACATTGCCATTTGCCAACCTTGTAACACTGCAATTTGTCAAAATATGAAGCTAAAAATCACTAGCAGTATCTAATTTTGCAACTAAAATTTAGTAATTAAGCATAGATGGAGGCGAGGAGGCGTGTTTAGCCAGGCATGGAGCGGCCGGCGCAGTACTATTCGATTTGACAGCGGGCGGTGCAGTTCCCGGTACGGCTTAATGCAGACGAGGGAGAGGGTAGGGGTTCCCGAAATGTTGAATGGCCAATGATGCATCCTCCTTTAATTAGCATCGTATGAATGCATGAGGGAAGTAATGGAAGGATTGGGAAAAGAGGCAGCATGATGTGAATGCAACGTAGTTTGCACTCATATAAAGGAGCCCCTCCATTCCAATGCATCTACCACATCATACGCACCTAGCTAAGCATTTGCCTAAGCGCCTACACTAATAAGCGCAAAAGTGCCCACTCCAGACCAATGGCGGCGATGCGCACGAGAAGCCAGCGGCTGTGCCAGATGGTCCACGATGCCGGCCTGCGGCATGGCACCATGGATCGTCTTCATATGGTGTTGGCGACCGGCTGGTGGATGGCTGCCGTCGACGCCAGCTACGACTCTCAGTTGGACCAGATGATCGTTCGCACCACCAACAGGTTCACCGTCATCAAGAAGCTCGCAGACGACATCACCATACTCCTCCAACCCTCCACCCTTATCGGCCTCCATGGTCAGAACCTCTTTGAAGAACTAATGGCCCTGCGACTGCCCGCCGACGCCATGAAGAATGTCCACCTGGAGGTCATGCTCGCCGCGAGGCGCCTCGCCCTGCAAGAAACCGTCGACCTACACATCCATGTGTACGAGTGAATCGTGCACATAGGTATCTACAAGGCTAGTGAGGACTCTACGACGTTGGCCTTCTTCAGCCGGCTGGAAGCCTTTGCTGAGAAGCACCTTGACATCGCCACAAAAGCCGTCGCTCCTGAGCCATCAGTTAGTGGCCCGGCCAGTGCAGTTAGTTGAGGAGGAGGAGGTCGTATGTTGATGGATGCATCTTTCTTCTTGCCTCCTGTAACCACCACTGCGATCGCATCATCTTGGCCTTAATTCTTATTTTGCTATTGCATTCTCGTCCCTGTCAATACAGACATGTGAGATCCCTTTGCTCAATACAGACATGTTCGTTCCAGTATTATTTTGATTGGCTTGAATGAAGGTCTATCTCGCCGTTAGGCGCCGCAGCACGTTGTGCTCTCCGTTAGGTGCTACGACGCCTTCTGCTTGCGTCCGTTGGCGCGCTCTGCTCGCGTCCGTCGGCACACTCGGCTTGTGGACAGCTTTTCCTTGGATGTTCAATTGCTATATGCATAGATATATATATGGTTGTTCACCGTTGAGTCGATCGCGGAGTGCTCTACCCGCGTCCCTCCACGCGCGCTCTGCCAACGATTGGGCGTGTGCACGATCACGTCGGGGGCCCCGTATGTATGTGGTTGCACCACGCGCGTTGCCACGCGATGCAGTTACGTGCGGCAACATGGAGTTACGCGGTGCAAATTAGAACTGCCATCAGGGCCTGCCAATATTCTTGGCCATCTGGCTTCCCCTTTAATTCCCGCGGCCATTATAACCTTAGTCTCTTCAACCTTTTGATCGCGCCCCACAACACAACAAGCACACCCACAAAGACACATAGAGAGGGGATGTCTAGCAGCGCTCCAATGGAGTTCGGCGAGCATAGAGTGGTGACCCATGTGAGGGAGACGGATCTCTCGGTGGTGTACACCATCGACCTAGCCGTGGTGGACGACTACATCAACAGCGTTGAGCAGTTGCTTGCTGGAGACAAGTACAAGGTGGTCGGTATCGACCTCCAGTAAACCGCCGGTCGTCCCGGCATAGATCAGAAGGTTGCCGTCACCCAGTTGTGCGTGCACCATCATATCCTCATCTACCACTACTGCATCGCTATAGAGCCTTGCGACCGTTTCAACCGGTTTGTCAACAGCACCGACTACAAGTTTGCCATGGTGTAAACCAAAGACGATGTAAATTCGCTCAGTGTTGCGGGCTTGGCTGGCAAGAACCTTGTCAAAATCCGTGACCACTATAAGGTCTGGGACAGCACGAAGAAGGACTCCCTGGTCGAACTCGCCTCGTCCTTCATCGACCCCTACTATGGAAAGATGAAGCAGGATGCCCAGAGAACAAGTCCCCTATCCTGGCACAGGGCCTGGATGCGGCAACCAGATGAACCTCGCCTCAGCTTCGCGGCCAAAAGCATATACACATGCTACGAGATGCACAGGCGGATCGTTGACATGAGGAAGTGCCTCGTTACCAAAATCGATGAGCCCGAATCGATCCACAAGCAGAGCAAGCGTAAGAAGTAGATGATGATCAGATGATCGTTTATGCTAGTTAATCATGCATGTAATATATATTTTACTTTATTGGTGTGTGTAAATGTCATGTGTGTTGTAGCCACCTATGTAATTATGCATGTAATATTTTACTTTGGTGTGTGCAAATGCCATGGTTGTAGTAGCCACCTATGTAAGTGGATGTTTAATTTGGTTATGCAAGCATGTAATATCTATGTTGTTGTTCTGTATGCTATCCCATCGCACAACACACACGTCTTATTAGCAGAAACCGTCTGTTTTATTATCGGTCTTCACACACATTTGTGATTACAGACCTGTTTTCCGCGTATCACACACATCTTGTTAAGTTGGACCGTTTTTGTTCTCATGTCTCAATACGAACAATTCATCGGAGTGAGCCCCATGCCGTATATCGCACGCACCTTCATCTGGCTGACCTTTTCTTTTGTGTTGCCTAATCACAAATAGTTCATCTGAGTTAACCATATGTTGTATATCGCACACACCTCCATCTGGCTGCCTGTTTCTTTTGTTCCTCCTCATCGAAAACAGTTAATTGAACTGAACCATATGCCCTGCATCGCACATGCAACTAAAATCTATACTGTGTTTGATGCCTCCTCCATCACAAACGTTTTCCACCTTTTTTGACGGTTTTTACACCACCTTCTGTGATTATGGCGTCGCACATAGTTTCGTCGGAGGGTCTATGTCGGTGTCAAAACTGGCGGATCTCGGGTTGGGGGTCCCGAACTATGCGTCTAGGCCGCATGGTAACAGGAGGCAGGGGACATGATGTTTTACCCAGGTTCGGGCCCTCTTGATGGAGGTAAAACCCTACGTCCTGCTTGATTAATATTGATGATATGGGTAGTATAAGAGTAGATCTACCACGAGATCGGAGAGGCTAAACCCTAAAAGCTAGCCTATGGTATGATTGTATGTTGTCGTTGTTGTCCTATGGACTAAAACCCTTTGGTTTATATAGACACCGGAGAGGGTTAGGGTTGCACAAGGTCGGTTACAAAGGAGTAGATATCCATATCCGTATTGCCTAGCTTGCCTTCCACGCCAAGTAGAGTCCCATCCGGACATGAGACGAAGTCTTCAATCTTGTATCTTCATAGTCTATTAGTCCGGCCAATGGAGATAGTCCGGCTGTCCGGAGACCCCCTAATCCAGGACTCCCTCAGTCTCTGATCGTAGTGCCGCGTTAGCAGCATCCTACAGTAGTGTCCCAACTAATCCGCGAGTCACAAGGTCGAAGAAAGCTCTATTACAAGATGGCAATGCAAGTACTCATCTGACACCAAGTGTCATCCATAAGCCAACACCTTCTGTTGCTTGTGCCCGCCAAGCTGGAGAAATTGCTCCCAACTTTGATGACAGTGGTGTTGAAGGCATGTTCTCTTCTATATTTTTTCTTTTGAATTGCTAGCCTGGTCTATTATCTCTGATTGCATGATGAACGTACTCTCACTAGATGATTTTTTTTCTAAAAAGATGAATACCCTGTGCATTATGATGATGACAACTGGATTTCCAATGGAGTTGAGCTCATTGCACATCGTGATGGTGACAATGAGATGGCCAATGAAGCTAGTGGTTGTGCCCAACCTAATCAGGAAACCCAACCTAACAATAACTCTGAAGGCATGGTGTAACCTGAATCTTTCTAGCATCTATTAGAGTTAAAATTGTTCAATCATTTGTTCTAAGCATCTTCATGTCTAAACCGTACTTAATATGAACCATAATTTTTGATCTTATTTACTGCAACTTCATGTGTATTACTAAGGTTAATTTATACCATATGTGCACATGATTTTTTATGAGTCTTTCCAGTGCTGCAGGATGATGGTATTATCAAGGACAATTCCATTGCTCATTTCTTAACATCATTGTTTCTAAATAAGGACAATTTACCTACTTCACAATTTAAAAGTGTCTTTCTTGCTATGGATATATCCATATACTCAAGGAATATAGATATGTACACACCTAATAGCTTATGGTCTAATCTGAAATCATAATTTTAGTTTTCTCTTCTAACTTTGCCGAAGATATTGCCTTTTCAAAATCTGCTTGAACCGTGTCTTCTGCTTGTACCATGTCTTCTGTTCTAGTTAAAGCGTGCATTTGTAACAATCAGAAACACACCAACATGATAGATAACCTGTGCACTGCAATATTCCATTAACTTGTTGACGCTGTATGGTTACTAGTTTATTATCTTGGCTTTTTGTGAGCTTAATTCGTGTTGTTACAGTTACTCATTTTGCAACGATGTTCTCCATTTATTAGTACACTTCTATACTTTGTAATTGCGGTTTAATTGTATCCATTCTTGATTTTACTTTCTTTGTAGGTCCACAATCCTATGAGGAGCCAAGGGAAAGGGGCCCCAATTTGGGAAAAGTCCTGGAAAGGATCACTCGACGTCGGCAGGGTAAACTACCGCTTGTCATTCCAGAAGGGAGGATAAGGCCGGAGGCACCTCTTCTTGCTGCAAAGTTTGCAACTGAATGCAACATCACAGACAGACACCATATGCCTGTATTTAAGCGCTTGAAGGATTACAAGGACCCAGATGGACATGTCCGAGATGGGATCTTCAGGAACTTTGTAGGCAAAGTTGGTGTAAGTACATAGTCCTGGCATTTCTCCTTCAAATGGATATCAACCTGTCAATTTTGTGCTATTGTGTTGATTATGTGCAATCATGATACTTACACATGTTTTTTCATCGGACTAGAACAAGTTTCAGATGGATGTAGATGTTGTGCCAGTTAGGAAGGCTTGTACTGAAATGTCGAAATGTGCGACTCGCCAACAACGATATAGGCTCAAAAAAGAGTTTTTTGACCCTCACCCACTCCATTCGATGACTGATCAGTAGTGGAATGAGCTGGTGGAAAGCTGGAAGAATCCCAAAAAGATGGTATGTTTCTTCCTCGAGACCAATCTCTTGCCTTCTACATGCTAATCTAGAAAGTGTGCCTTACATGTATTCAGTCTCTTGATGTAGGGGATATGTGAAATTAACAAAAACAATCGAGCTCAAGTTAAGTTTCACCAAACTACTGGCGCGTGCAGCTATCCTGTGCATTGTGATAATCTGGTAAGTCAAACATGTGGCTGTGGATGTGCATTGTCATGAGAAATATTCATGACCATAGGTTCATGTAAACTATTGCATCCATGTAGAAACTGTGTATGATGCCCCCTTGCCTTCATATTTGTTGTTTCTAGGGAGACAGATACAAAGATAAAGAACCCACTACATTGGATTTGTTCAAGGGGTGCCACTACAGCAAGAAAAAGAAAAGCTACACCGATGTTGTGCAAGCTGCAATTGTAAGTAAGCTTCAAAAGACTACCAACCATCAATTTTTAACTTTTTGCATGGCTAGAACTAATATTGTTTGAGTCACTCTACTAGATTGAAAACTGATAATCGAATGCCAGTGTATCTTAATTGAAATTGTTAACATGTTCACTAGACTATCTTGTAATAGCCTGGCATGTATGCTTGTACCCTTTTTATTTCCATACAACTGGTATGTTCTAAAGCAATTGGAAAACATCAGCTTTGATTTAATATGTGGGTGGATGAAATGACTTTAATAAAAGCGCATAATCACTTTGCCATGTGACTGATGAGCCACCTAAAATTATAGATTTTTTATTAATCTATTATTTGCTCAATATATTGCAGTTTTGGCCATCCATAGTGTCTTATATTTTTAGGTAATTCAGGAAATAGTCCACTTTGTTGTCCAGGAAATAGTCCACTTTGTTGTAGATGATAGTATATATGAATAATATGAATCACCTTCGAACAGAAAAAAATTAATCTGACTTTTATCACAAATGTCTATTCATAAAGGATGCACGATAGCTTTCCTTGCGAAGACGATGCATGTAAGCCTTCTATTGTTGTCTTCTTTATTTGTGCTTAAGCCATCTTATAACCATGTTTGTTGCTTGCATTGCTACACTGAGATGGAAAACAAGGTCTCTCAGCCTACATAAGATGGTCAGGAATCGAACTTTGCGACTGAGGTTGTAGCTGAAGTGCTTTCTTAGCACACTAAGAAGCCAAGGTTTCTTCAGCATGTGGGGATCCAGCATGTCCATGCGAGATCCAGCGATAGCAACTGTCAAGAAGAATTGGTAGCGGAGTAGAGGGGCAATGTCAAGCTTCGGGCACTTGTTGACACCTTGACCAAGCAGTTGAAGGAGTCTGACGAAGCAAGGGCAAGACAAGGAGCTAAGGAAGAGAGATGAGGAGAACAGGAAGAAGCAAGATGCGATGGATGCAAAACTAGACTTTTTGCTAAGTCAGTTGCAAGCAAGATCAGCTCAAGAGTAAGTTGTTTGTCCAAGATCAGCCTTCTTTCTCTACTTGATGCATGGAAGCGATGTGAATGTGATATACTGCTGGAACCTACCTTCTTATTTTGTGATGCTTTCGTTGTGCAAACTGCACACTTTTTGATGCAAACTGGTTGTTTGCTGCTCCATGGTTAGTGGATGTGGAGATGTAAGCTCAATGTTACTTGTGTTTTGTGAGGCTGTGCCTCTTTTCTGTCTTTGTAATGGATATGGAGATGTAAGCTCAATGTTAGGCTTGGGAACACATTTTGCATAAAAAACAAAAAAGGGCTGGGTTGGGTAGAGTAAACACTAATGTGTTGAATGGGCCTCAAAACATACTTTCGGGCTAAACAAGAAACACAAGTAGCACATATTTTTAGTGGGCTGATGTGCATATTGAAAAAGTAGAAATGGGCCAATAGAGAGGATAAATGATATGATCCAGCCCAAAAAAATGGGCCAACCAACTACGGTAAAATGGGCTCATGGGCCTGGCCGTACTAAACTAAATGGGCCAGACCATATTGGGTCGGATGCTACATGGACCCACGTTGGCGCCAAGTCAGATCCACGCTGGCGCCACGTCAGATCGATGGAGATGCCACATGGGCCTTGTCTTGGTACACGTCATGTAAATCCCTGACGGAGTAGCCATCACAGAGGACCGGGCCTTGGGCGGGCCAGGCAAACCTGGGGGTCACATGGGTGACAGAAATAGACCGTCATGGACCATGACGGAAACCATAATCCATCAACGATGGGCGGGTTGGCAAATATGACGCGATATACATGATAAGTTTTAGGACCTTCATGCCCTACCACCGTTGATGGTTTTTGGCACTTCTGTGACGGACATGGACTGTCACAGATTAACAAATTTCATGTAGTGGTGAGAAGGTCTGCAACAACATCGCGGAGTACGAAGGCTTGATCGCTGGTCTCAAGGCTGTGGCAACCTTGGGAGTGAAGCGCCTCACCATTAAGGGTGACTCTCAGCTCCTAGTCAACTTCTCCAACAAAGTATACGAGCGAAAGGACGAGCACATGGAGGCATACCTTGCAGAGGTACGCAAAATTGAAAAACAATTCTTGGGTCTAGAACTGCAGCATGTGCCGCGCGGCACAAACAAGGAAGCAGACGACATCGCCAAGAGGGCGTCCCGGCGCTTGCCTCAAGAGCCCGGCGTCTGTGAGGAGGGACTCTTCAATCCGTCTGCCGCCCGCCCGCAGCAGCACTAGCACCGCCTCACAAGGACCTTTGAGGGAGTCCTGGATTAGGGGGTCTCTGGACAGCCGGACTATCTCCATTGGCCGGACTGTTAGACTATGAAGACACAAGATTGAAGACTTCGTCTCGTGTCCGGATGGGACTCTACTTGGCGTGGAAGGCAAGCTAGGAAATACGTATATGGATATCTCCTCCTTTTTAACCGACCTTGTGTAACCCTAACCCTCTCCGGTGTCTATATAAACCGAAGGGTTTTAGTCCGTAGGACAACAATCACAACATACAATCATACCCATGGGCTAGCTTCTAGGGTTTAGCATCTCTGATCTCGTGGTATATCTACTCTTGTAACACCCATATCTTCAATATTAATCAAGCAGGACGTAGGGTTTTACCTCCATCAAGAGGGCCCGAACCTGGGTAAAACTTCGTGTCCCTTGCCTCCTGTTACCATCCGGCCTAGATGCACAGTTCGGGACCCCCTACCCGAGATCCGCCGGTTTTGACATCGACATTGGTGCTTTCATTGAGAGTTCCTCTGTGTCGTCGCTGTTAGGCTTGATGGCTCCTACTATCATCGATAGCGATGCAGTCCAGGGTGAGACTTTTCTCCCCGGACAGATCCTCATATTCGGCGGCTTTGCACCGTGGGCTAATTCGCTTGGCCATCTAGAGTAGATTGAAGGCTATGCCCCTGGCCATCAGGTCAGATTTGGAAGTTTGAACTACACAACCGACATCCGTGGAGACTTGACCTTCGACGGATTCGAGCCGCAGCCAGGCGCACCCCACTATCGCGATGGGTATGACCTAGCTCTACCGACGAACAGTACCCCAGAAGCCGCGCCCGCATCAGCTCCGACCCTTAGTTCGGAGCCAACTGCGCCAATCGAGGACGGGTGGTTAGACACCGCCTCAGGGGTTGCAGTCTCAATGGCGATTGAGCCGAACATTAGCATAAATCTCCATGCAGCCCGTGACTCCAATGTGCCAGACTCCCTTCCGGACCCCGAACTATCCGCGCCCCTGCCAATCGAATCCGATTGGGCGCCGATCATGAAATTGACCGCCGCGGATATCTTTCAGCACTCGCCCTTCGACGACATTCTGAATTCACTAAGGTCTCTCTCTTTCTCAGGAGAGCCCTGGCCGAATTATGGCCAACAGGATTGGGATGTGGACGACGAAAAAATTCGACGCCCACCCACCACCCACTTAATAGCCACTGTCGATGACTCAACCGACATGCTCGACTTTGACTCCGAAGACGTCGACGGTATGAACAGCGATGCGGGAGGCGAAGAGGAACCACCGCCCACAGGGCGCTGGATGTCCACTTCATCATATGACGTATACATGGTGGACACACCAAAAGAAGATGACGAGGAACGGAAGGACGCTCCGAAGGCTTATTCCCTCGAGAAGCAGTCAAAGCGGCGGCACAAGCACCGCCCCAAATCACACCTCGCCAGAAATAACGATAACATAGACCCAGTGTTGGAGCAGGGCGAACCACTGTCGGACCATGCCAATACGGAGAATCAAACCGAACAAACCAATTCTGTTAAAGATAATAGTCCGGACGACACAACGCCGGACAGGCACCCGGAGCAGCAGAATGCCCGTCAAAGGCTTGTTGCCACTGTGAGGAGTCTGAAAAAGCAGCAGCAAAGGCTCAAGGCTGCGCAGGACACACTCCAAATCAGATGGAGTGATGTACTCAACATAGCAGCGAAGTACGGCGACAATCGCTCGACCAAGAGCTACCCAAAGCGGAAGTTGCTACCTGAATTTGATGAGGAGGCCTTAGACCCCTCACAACCAAAAATCAAAACAGCCATCTGGCCGGATAGACGACCTCACGGCCAACATAGAGCGGCAAACAATGTCACCCACAAGACAATACGCGATTCACGCGAGGGTTTGCACCAAAAGGACAGCGCAACTAGATCCATCTATGGACCACGCAAGCGCGCCCTAGCATACGATATAACACAACAAACATCCGAACAACGCGGTACACCCAGATACAGGGGTGCCGTGCACCCCCTATGTTTCACCGACGAGGTGCTAGATCATGAATTTCCAGAGGGATTCAAACCTATAAACATATAGGCATACGACGGAACAACAGACCCTGGGTCTGGATTGAGGACTATATCCTCCACATCCATATGGCTCGAGGAGATGTTCTCCACGCCATCAAGTACTTACCACTCAAACTCAAAGGGCCAGCTCGTCATTGGCTTAAAGGCCTCCACGAAAACTCCATTGGAAGCTGGGCAGAGCTCGAAGACGCTTTTCGGGCAAACTTTCAAGGGACTTATGTCCGACCTCCGGATGCGGATGATTTCAGTCATATAACTCAACAGCCTGGAGAGTCAGCCCGACAGCTTTGGAACAGGTTTCTTACAAAAAAGAACCAAATTGTCGACTACCCGGACGCCGAAGCCTTGGCAGCTTTTAAGCACAGCATCCGTGACGAATGGCTTGCCCGACACCTCGGGCAAGAAAAACCGAGAACAATGGCAGCATTTACAAGCCTCATGACCCACTTTTGCGCGGGAGAAGACAGCTGGCTAGCCCGATGCAGCTCCAGCAACCCCAGTACATCTGAAGTTAGAGATGGAAACGGGAAATCACGGTGCAACAGCAATAACAAATGCCAGAATAAAAGAGACAGCACGAAGAGCACGGTAGTACACGCCGGATTCAAAAGCTCTCGGCCAGGTCAGCAAAAGCCGCCCCCTAAAGGCGCCAGAGACGAACTGTCCAGCCTAAACAAAATTCTAGACAAAATATGTTAGGTCCATAGCACCCCTGGCAAACCAGCCAATCATACCCACAGAGAATGTCGGGTCTTCAAGCAGTCCGGCAAGCTCAACGCCGTACACAAGGGGGAGGATACACCAAGCGAAGATAAGGATGAGCCTCTCAAGGAAGACACTGGGGAACAAAACAAATTTCCACTAGAAGTCAAAACAGTAAACGTGTTACACGTGATCAATGGCAGAAACAAAACGGCACTCCCAGAAAAATACGCCCAAAGGCCTATCACCGCGGAGTCCTGCCACTGGTCGTCTCAACCGATCACTTTCGACCATCGTGATTACTCAGTGAGTGTCCGGTGTGCTGGATGGGCTGCCCTGGTATTAGACCCAATAATTGACGGATACCACTTCACACGAGTCCTGATGGATGGTGGCAGCAGTCTAAACCTGATATACCAGGATACAATCCGCGAAATGGGGATAGACCCAACAAAAATTTGCCATAGAAATATTACCTTGAAAGAAGTAACGCCAGGCCCAGGGGCTCATTGCACGAGCTCCCTGCTACTAAAAGTTATATTCGGCTTCCTCGATAACTTCTGTAGCGAACATTTAACCTTCCACATCGCTCCGTTTCAAAGTGGCTATCAAGCACTACTCGGACGCGAAGCTTTCGCTCGCTTTAACGCAATACCACACTACGTTTCCCTCACACTCAAGATGCCCAGTCCACGTGGCATCATTACAGTGAACGGAAGTATTAAGCGATCTCTGCACGCCGAAGAGCATGCGGCTGCCCTGGCAGCCGCACACTAAAAACGGCCTCACCAACTAAAGCATTTAGTAGGTCATCACCACCTCGGACATGGTTAGACGAGTCCGGCGCAGCCATATGCAATTTTTACCGGATCAATGATCACACCCCTATTACAAATACAAGGGGCTCAACATGCGCAGACAAGCGGCAATTCTTACTTACATTGAATTATACATAATTTCTTTCAAAAACTATCTTTTTGCACGACAGCTTTTTCACCTAAGCTCCTCTCTTTTACAGATAATCATCGTGCTACACCCGTCTAGGATGCGGCACAATGGAGACACAGGCGCAGACGTGCAGCAGGGACCCACTCCAAGGATTCTTTTTAGATTAAGACCCTGCGTAAACCTTTTTTACTGTCTCTTGTTGATACATATCCACCGAATTCTTAGCACAGTTGAGAAGGATGTTGGCGTCTTGGCATGTGGCCACGTCAGAATAATGCACGTACCTGGACACAAGGGGCTTCTTACGAAGGGCACTATTTAGGCCCGGTTTATACCATAAAGACCGAATACCTTAGGGAGTGTTCGGCGTCGTGAGTTTGGCCTTATATGCATCAGCTCCGAATCATTGTCTTTCGTCAAATGTTGGGTTTGCCCGGCTCCTGTGTTTTGGTGCCTTACGTTCCGCTTTACCGGCTAAGGTAGCACCAGGAGAACTACTACGATTGTGCCCTGGTTCATCCGGACGAGCACCTCAGTAGAGAAAGCCGAAAACTGACTGTCATGATATAGCGTGAGACTGGTCAACCACTCAGTGACCTATCGGAATGTTAGAATTCCTCTTCCTTAACGAAGGGCTGTTTCCCGACCAGGCATGTATGCACCCCGTGATCGGGAGAGTGCGGAGCCACCACAGGCTATCTAGTAGCCCCACTGTCAAACTCCTATGGCTAAGTGAAAGTGTTAAAGCATTAAGTTCGGTTGCCTCGCTCGCTACGCTATCACCTCCTTAATAGGACCAAGACGTTGGGTTAAGTGTGAACACAAGTTTTTTGCGAACACCCCCGCATTTTATGCGTGGGGGTTGAAGCTGACGGCTGCAATCTTTTAGGTTATACACAGGTATACATAAACGGCCGCACAGGAGGTATCATACTACTTTCACGCAAAAGTATAAAAATAACCTTATAAAAAATTCATAAAAGCATTGTGCTTACAATGAAAATACATATCAGTCAAACATAAAAATTTTCAAGCACTGGGCCTCTATCAAACGAGCACCCTCGAGAACCTCCTCGAAATAGTGCTCGGCAGCCACCCGGCCTATGGCCGATCCCTGCGCCGCAACAGTGGTAGCGCCCATCTCCGCCCAGTATGCTTTAACACGGGCAAGGTCCATCCGCGAGCCTTCTATGCACGCCGACCTCTTCATCGCATTAATGCGCGGCACCGCATCAAGGAACTGCTGCACTAAGCTGAAATAGCTGTTCGGCTTTGGTCTTTCCGGCCATAGCTGATCCAGAACAGAACTCATGGCGAGTCCAGACAACCTATTCAGTTCGGCCCATTCGGCTAGCTGGTCAGTCAAGGAAAGTGGACGCTCTGGGACGTGGAATTGCGTCCAGAACAGCTTTTCCACTTCACGATCTGTCTGACCTTGGAAGTACTTGGCCGCATCGGCAGCGCTCACCACCAAATCCATATACGCATCTGCCAAACTCCACAGCCGATCCAGAGGGGCATTCCGAGGATCTCTGAAATTCCTCCGTAACATGAAGGGTTTCCCAGCCGCAATATCCCCGGCTTCCCGCAGCTCCTCCTTCTTCGCTCTCATAGCAGAACGGGTGTCTTTGTCCGCCGCCGCGGCCTTCTCAAGGTCCGTTGCCTTAGCTCGGTTTTCTTTTTCAAGGAACTGGCAACGGTCGGCAGTGTCTTTTAATTCTACGGCCATCTTGGGCATCTTCTCCTGGCTCTCGCAATGTGCGGCCTTCTCGGCTTTCAACTCTTCGGCTGCCTTCAAAGCAGTCGCGTTACTAATCCTCGCTTGTTCCTTGGCTCGGGCAAGTTCCGCCCGCAAGGCTTCCATTTTGGCAGCTCCTTTTGCAGTCACAACATATTAAAGATACTGGCATTATGCTGCTCTTACTATGTGGCGTTCACCGAATAATAATACTTACCCCGTGCCTTCTCAAGCCTCTTGTTAACAAGCTTGATGTCGGCGTCTGCCGCATCCAGTTGCCGTTTTAATTGGGCAAACTCCCTAGTCCAGCTAGCCACCGGAGCTTCCACCACCTGCACATAGAGGCAGTTTGGTTATTTCCTAGGAATATGATCCTCTGTTCGCCACCGTTCTCGACGACAACCAGAGTCTCAGGGGCTACTATCTACACAGGGCACACCTAACATGTGCAGTACTATCACATATTATCTCACATACCTCAAAGCCTGTCAATAGACTCATAAAGGCTTCATGTAATCTGCTTTCAGCGGACGAGATTCTCTCCATCACCGTACCCATCAGTGTACGGTGCTCTTCTGAGATGGCCGCTCGCCCCACCAACTCCCTCAGAACGTCCGACCGCACACCAGACGGTGCCAGACACTTTCGTATGCTCTCTTCAGGAGCCGGACACTAGGGACTTTGGGGGTCTACAGGATTATCTTCTGGCCTCACCGGATCCGGAGACGCCCTCCGCGATGACACTTCGGGGTCGCCCGCTTCTGGAGCGGAGGAGTCCGAGGGAGGCATTTCGCTCTCCATCATCTCTGGAAGAAGATCCCCCGAAGACGAGCTCATTTGAGAGGGGCTGAGGCCCGAACTGCAAGATAGATGCGGTGGTTATTTTCTCAGAGGAAAAATATAGCATACCCTTGCTATTAAAATATTTTGGATCACTTACGACTCATTGGAGGGCTGATCCCCCCGCGGACTCTATGCGGCAAAAGCGCCCCCCAAGGCAGGACCCTCAGTGGGAGACCTCTTCTCCCATTTGGAGGCTTTGGCTTCCGGATCCTCGGAAGCAGTCCTTTTCCTCCCCCGATCGTCCTCCTTCGTGGAGATGCTCGCTCCCTCGGTTGAAGTGGATAGCGATGGGGGCCGCGTCCGCCCGTATTATCTCCCTCAGTATCTTCCTTCAAGGGCTCCGGGCAAGGTGCGACCTCGAGCATCTTGTCCAATACCGGATTTTCCAAACCCTCAGGAAGGGGGGCTAAACACCGAATCATCTTCGCCCTTGGTAGCCAGTCCTGGTCAAAGAGCAAACTCTCAGAAATAACTTCGAATAAAAGACAGCGTGTTCGGCTAGAGGATTTCTTACTTGTTCGGCGGCGCGGTTACTGCTCAGGCCCACGTCCTCGGTGATATCCAGACATTCCAGTTGAGGTCCGAAGAATGACTTGTACATGTCCTCATGCGTCAGGCCGAGGAAACTTTGAATGGCACGTGGTCCCTCTGGGTTGAACTCCCACAAGCGCAGGGGCCGGCGTTTGCAAGGCTGGACTTGACGAACCAGCATAACTTGTATTACCGCAACCAAATTAAAATCTCCCTCGAAGAGATCTCGGATTCGGCTTTGCAGTATAGGCATGTCCTTGGCTGGACCCCAGCTCAGACCCCTGCTAATCCATGACATCAGTTGTGGGGGGGGGGGCGAGCGGAAAGCGGGGGCAGCCGCCCACTTGGCACTTCTGGGAGCCGTGACGTAAAACTACTCCTGTTGCCATAATTCGGAAACCTTTGGAAAGGAACCTTTCAGCCATGGAGCTCGTGCCATCTTGCCTATTGATGCACCTCCGCATGCTGCATATTGCCCCTCGATCATCTTCGGTTGTACTTCAAAGGTCTTGAGCCAGAAGCCGAAGTGAGGGGTCACACGGAGGAAGGCCTCACCCACGACAATAAATGTCGTGATGTGGAGAAAGGAGTCCGGAGCTAGATCGTGGAAATCTAGCCCGTAATAGTACATCAAGCCCCTGACGAAAGGATCCAGAGTGAGGCCTAGACCTCGGAGGAAGTGGGAGACGAACACAACATTCTCGTTGGGTTCAGGAGTAGGGACGACCTGCCCTCGAGCAGGCAGCCGATGCGAAACCTCGGCGGTCAGGTATCTGACATCCCTCAACTTCTTAATGTCCTCTTCCGTCACAGAGGAGGGCATCCATCAGCATTAAAGGCTGGATCCAGACATGATTGAAGATCCGGAGCACCTAACCTGGGCTTTGGGTGTTAGAACTCGAGGCAGAGGAAGGATTCGATTGAGAACGAGAGAGAAAAAGCAAAAACCCCATCCCTTTATAAAGAGGGTGAATATCAAGCGTCCTCTCCATAGCCGTTTAGGACTTGCCTATAATCTAGGAGTCCTAGACACGGTTGGGT
This sequence comes from Triticum urartu, assembly GCF_056163025.1. Classification (NCBI taxonomy): domain Eukaryota; kingdom Viridiplantae; phylum Streptophyta; class Magnoliopsida; order Poales; family Poaceae; genus Triticum; species Triticum urartu. The sequence continues at coordinate 353,192,226 of NC_141876.1, read as the reverse complement.
TACCCATGATCGTATTAATGAGAATCCCGTAATTGGGGGAACACGATCTCCGCTTTGGCAAGACGTGTCATGAAACTACCTCGCGTTATGTGTGGAGCTGGTTAAAAGAAACGGTTCGAATAATCACCGGGCCATGGCATAACGTCATGCTGCCAAAACAAGTCAGCAAATTAGATCCGCGAAAGCGTTATTCTCTTGTAACGCCCTCAATGCGGCTATATCTCCTACGTGTCGAAGCACGACTTGGAGGCATAACCGCATTGAAAGCAATGTCGCAAGTGAGGTAATCTTCACACGACCCATGTAATACATAAGGGAAAGAGATACATAGTTGGATTACAATCGCCACTTCACACAATTACATGAACAAAGCATTACATCATCCAAATACACACAAGGTCCAACTACGGAACCAAAATAAAAGAAGACTACCCCAAATGCTACAGATCCCCGATCGTCCCAACTGGGCTCCACTACTGATCAACTAAAAACGGAACAACATAACGAACACGATCTTCATCCAGCTCTTCCTTGAGCTCGGTTGCGTCACCTGCACGGTTTCATCGGCACCTACAAACTGGTTTTCGAAGTATCTATGAGTCACGGGGACTCAGCAATCTCACACCCTCGCGATCAAGACTATTTAAGCTTATGGGTAAGGTAAAGGTATGAGGTGGAGCTGCAGCAAGCGACTAGCATATATGGTGGCTAACATACGCAAATGAGAGCGAGAAGAGGAGGCAAAGGCACGGTTGAACAACTATGATCAAGAAGTGATCCTAGAACAACCTACGTCAAACATAACTCCAACACCGTGTTCACTTACCGGACTCCGCCGAGAAGAGACCACCACGGTAACACACGCGGTTGATGTATTTTAATTAAGATCAACTTTACGTTTTCTACAACCGGACATAGCAAATTCCCATCTGCCCATAACCGCGGGCACGACTTTCGAAAGTTCAAATCCATGCAGGGGTGTCCCAACTTAGCCCATCACAAGCTCTCTCACGGTCAACGAAGGATATTCCTTCTAGCGGGAAGACCCCATCAGACTCGGAATCCCGGTTACAAGACATCCTCGACAATTGTCAAACAAGTCCAGCAACACCGCCCGAATGTGCTGACAAATCCTGATAGGAGCTGCACATATCTCGTTCTCAAGGCACACTCAGATTGTCCAAACTTCCGGTAGGCCAGCCCAGAGTTGCCCCTGGTGGCCACCGGCGGCTGACAGATTGGACCAACACTCAGAGGAGCACTGGACCAGGGGGGTTAAAATAATGATGACCCTTGAGTCTGCAGAACCCAAGGGAAAGAAAATGCTAGGTGGTGAATGGTAAAACCAATGTTGGGCATTGCTGGAGGAGTTTTATTCAAGGCGAACTGTCAAGGGGTTCCCATTATAAACCAACCGTGTAAGGAACACAAAATCAAGGAACATAACACCGGTATGACGGAAACTAGGGCGGCAAGAGTGGAACAAAACACCAGGCATAAGGCCGAGCCTTCCACCCTTTACCAAGTATATAGATGCAGTAGTTAAATAAGAGATATTGTGATATCCCAACAAGGAACAAACTCCAAGCTTCACCTGCAACTAACAACGCTATAAGAGGGGCTGAGCAAAGCGGTAACATAGCCAAACAACGGTTTGCTAGCACAAGGTGGGTTAGAGGTTTGACATGGCAATATGGGAGGCATGATAAGCAAGTGGTAGGTATCGCAGCATAGGCAAAGCAATAGAGCGAGCAACTAGCAAGCAAAGATAGAAGTGATTTCGAGGGTATGGTCATCTTGCCTGAAATCCCGCAAGGAAGAAGGACGAGTCCATGAAGAAGACAAATGGGCGTAGTCGAACGGTTCCTCACAAACACGACGTTATTGGAACCAACCCGAAGAAGCAACACCGGAAAGAAGCAAACAACATAGTAAACGACCATCACATAAGCATGGCACGATGCACAAACAAGTACGATGCATGTCCGGTTTAATGAAACATGGCATGGCAAAGTGCACAAACAAACCTACAAATTAAGTGGAGCACAATATGCAACTCCGTTGCATATTGACGAAACACCACGTGACTTATTTAGTTCGATCTTGTTTATGTACCCAACAATATTAAATGTTGTTAAACATGGCAAGAGGGTGAAGAAAAAAGAAACTATCTATCTAGACAAGTTTAAATGAGGCCGGAAACAACGAACAACAATTCCAGTAAATCCTCATATGCATATATTAGGTTTGGTACTATTCTGCCCTAAACCATATTTTAGAGTTATTAAACATGCAAGAAAAGTGCACCATGTTAAACTAGGCATTTTTCTGCCCCATTTACATATAAAGTTTATTAGAAACCGAGCTACAATTAATTAGTTATGAATTAAAGCATTTTTACATGGCATAGGAGAAAATTTAACCAAACAACATATTAAACATTTCAAACATGCATGAAAGTTGCATATTGTTAAAATATACAAAATTCTAAGCAAGTTTCATATAAAGTTTGTTTAATTTGGATGCACGGTTTGAGAGTTATTAAATGCATGAAGAGCAAGGGGTAATCTGTAAATATGCAGTTTTCTGTAAATAGCAAAATTCGTTCATAGCAGAAAAAAATACATCGGGCCGAATCTGTTCTTGGGGCAACAGAGAGGCGCTGGGGAGCAGCTCACACATTGGGCTGAGGCCCACAACGGAGAGGAGAGGAAGCAAGGCGCGGCGCTGATCTGCTCGTATCTGAAGAAAAATGGCAGCGAGGCTTCGGACGACGACGGCATGGGACTTGGCACACGGCGGAGCGACGGGAACGGGAGCAGAGGCCTGGCGGCGCTGCTAGTGGAGCTCTCCGGCGGGAGGACGGTGAGCTTGGCGCTGCGGGCGCGCCTCGTGGTCCTGCTGGAAGCAGACGAAGCGAGGAACGACGGCACTGGAGTTCGAGATGGAGGGGCGCCATTCCCGCTTCCTGCTGTTGTTTCTTGGGTGGCCAGTGGCGTAGCGGCGACCTAACGGCTGGGACGCGACTGGGGCGCAGACGAATTGCCGGATCTGATGGAGATAGCGACGTACGGAGCAGGGCCGCGGCGGGGACTAGGCGTCGGCTGGAGGACCCCATCCCTGGCACTGCTCATGGCATACCTGAGAGAGAGGGAGGTGCGTGAGAGAGAAGAAATCAGGAGAGGGAGGAGAAGAAGACAGAGGGGAGGGACGCGGTCCTGTTGGAAGCAGACTGGAGGGGATCGGGGAGGATCAAGACGCGTGGTCTCCGGCGAGGCTGGACGAAGACGGCGGCCTCAGTCAGGGGAGCTCGCCTCTTGGATCGAGAGGGTGGGCGCGGGAAGGATGGATCGGAGGGGATGCATTGGATGGGCGAGTGGATCGAGGAGGATCGGGTGGGGCGATCACGAGGTAGGATGCGACCCGATGGCGGCGGTGGAGGGACAAACCTCCTATGTTTGAGGGTTAGGCTAGATTAGGTGGCGTTGGGCTATAAATATAAGGAAAAGAGGGAGTTTGGATCATGCGATCGAAATCGGACGATTCAGAAAGAATAGGCTAGGGAGTCCAAATAATAAAAAGGTGACGTTTTGTAGATGTTTGGGGATGATCCGGACACAACGGTGACGACTGCCCGGGTCGGGTCCGGGACAGCTTTTCGGACGCGCGCGCGAGGAGGGCCGCGGGCTGACGAGAGAGGTTAGGTAGGGCCTGACAGTGAGTGGTGGTGGGCTGAGAAGAGAGAGGGGGAAAGCAACCCGGCAACTGTTTCCGGAGACCGGAAACGTCCGACATTTGATCGGTTATACTGCCGCTATAGTTTAATGGTTGGGCTATCAAACGAACTCCGAATGCGATGAAACTTGACAGGCGGTCTATCTACACTATAATAAGACCACACGCCAACTTTCAACCCAATCCAAGAACATTTTCCGGCCACTTATAAAATAAATATTTCAGACGTGCCGCGGGCACGTGCAAGGGTGTCTGGACTCAGAACGGACAACGGAAGGAAACGGGGAGGCCGGAACGGATGCAAGTTTTAAAAATATGATGATGCAATGCACATGATGACATGACAAGATGCAACAAGCAAGCGCATGACAAGGCAACAATATCGAATAACTAGAAGACACCTGGCGCAATGGTCTCGGGGCGTCACAACACTCCAACACTATGATAGGATCTCGTCCCGAGATCTAGAATGGCACCGGAGGGAAAAGGAAGAGGAAAGAGAAGATGTAAAACTAAGTTGCTTCTTGACAAACGAGTGAAACCAAAGAACCTTGAAAAGGTTAAGCCATTTTGAGAAAAGAATACAATGGAGATGAAAAAGTTGAAAACACTCCGGGTAAATGGATAAACCAAGAAAAGAACTTGATCCTGACAAAACGAAAAGATGGGTTGAAGAGATCAACATCACAAAGCCTCCGGAATAAAAGTAAGAATGGAATGGAATGAGCGACGAGAAACAAGATCTTGAGGGAGCACGCTTACAACAAATGCTAGAACGGAGTTGTTGGAAAACCAACAACGAAAAGGATAAGCTTGATATGGTCTTATGGAATACATCTCAAATTATGAGGTGACAACCTGCCACTCCCGGGAAAAGGATTGGATTGATAAGAACAAGGAGACGAGAAACTTATTTCATCGGGAGGATAAATGAAGAACTTGGACCATTTATAAGAACCATAAATAGCAACAATCCTTAGGGAAAGCTTTAGGTGAAATATAACCCAAGGTAACTCCAATTACGTGATTGATGGATTTAAAATATCTCATTCTTGATAACTTGTGAATCATGAAACACGAAGGAAAATTATCAAGAATGAGATAACACCACCTCCAATGATGCGGTAGAAAGAATTGCACTCCGGATTGCAAGATGAAGAAAACTTGAGCTCCTTAGAAAAGAATCTCGATGAAAACTTCGAGAAGGAATTAAATCCTTTATGAACCATCATGTAGAGCCTCCATGAAGAACTCCGGTAATAAAAGAATGATCAAACAAAAGGAAAGAGAAGTTGAAAACACAAGGTGAATCCTTGTAATGATTTAGATGGATCTCCATGGTGATGTAATTGCGAGAGCTTGGGACTTCGGGAAAGAAAGATGAACAAATGAAATCAATAATTTATTCATCATGAACAAACTCCGAAGGAAGGAATTGATCACTTGGATGAAACAAGAATAATAATTATGTTATGCGTATCCTTCACCAATTTAAATTGATGACAAGCAACGAATTTGGCATACTACTTATTCCCGTTGGGAAGGATTAAGAGAGATATAGCATAACTTGAGAAGGTCTTCGATGAACCACCAATAGGATTGGAAAGAATGAATGAATTGATATGATAACCAAGGAAGAGAACTCTTGAATGAACCACCGAAAGAAATGAAAATGACCAAAGAAAAAAAAGGAAAACACCAGGAACAATTAGCAAATGAACGAAGATGCTTGAGAGAATATAAATACATGAGAACGAAGAGATCACGAGCTGATAAGAGAATTCTTGAATGATGCACCGGTAAGATTTGGAGAACGAGAGCTGAAAGCTAGAATGAATAAATCTTCTGAAATGATGGGCTTCGTAGAAAACAAGCTGAAAAAGACTCCTGAATTGCTCCGGATGGGTGAAAAGAATTCTCACAATCGAAAACAATTATGAGAGGATGGTATAAAGCTAGAACCAAGAATCTTCAAGAGAACAGATATGATTGAAGAGAAAACTCTTCTTCGATCTTCAAATGTTGAGAATACCGATGAAAAACACCACCATGAATTGTTTAGACGCTCCGGAAGAATCAAAAGCGAAAAGATTGAGCCAATGATGAAAATAATTTAACCGATCTTGGAGAAAAGCATATGACAGATGACAAAACATTCTTACGTCAAACTTCAAAAGAATTTAGGATAGCTCCGGGAAAATTAGAAGAGTCATAACCCACAAGTATAGGGGATCGCAACAGTTTCCGAGGGTAGAGTATTCAACCCAAATTTGTTGATTCGACACAAGGGGAGCCAAAGAATATTCTCAAGTATTAGCAGCTGAGTTGTCAATTCAACCACACCTAGAAACTTAGTATCTGTAGCAAAGTGTTTAGTAGCAAAGTAATATGATAGTGGTGATAACGGTAACAAAGTAAAGACAACAAAAGTAATGTTTTTGGTATTTTTGTAGTGATTGTAACAGTAGCAACGGAAAAGTAAATAAGCGTAAAACAGTATATGGAAAACTCATAGGCACCGGATCAATGATGGATAATTTTGCCGGATGTGGTTCATCATGTAACAGTCATAACATAGGGTGACACAGAACTAGCTCCAGTTCATCAATATAATGTAGGCATGTATTCCGTAAATAGTCATACGTGCTTATGGAAAAGAACTTGCATGACATCTTTTGTCCTCGAAAACTGTAGTGAATACATGAACCCCTCAAACTGTGGTCATCACCGGGAGTGGTCCCGATTATTGTCACTTCGGGGTTGCCGGATCATAACACATAGTAGGTGACTATAGACTTGTAAGATAGGATCTAGAACTCACATATATTCATGAAAACATAATAGGTTCAGATCTGAAATCATGGCACTCGGGCCCTAGTGACAAGCATTAAGCATAACAAAGTCATAGCAACATCAATCTCAGAACATAGTGGATACTAGGGATCAAACGCTAACAAAACTAACTCGATTACATGATAAATCTCATCCAACCCATCACCGTCTAGCAAGCCTACGATGCAATTACTCACGCACAGCGGTGAGCATCATGAAATTGGTGATGGAGGATGGTTGATGATGACGAAGGCGACGAATCCCCCTCTCCGGATCCCCGAACAGACTCCAGATCAGCCCTCCCGAGAGAGATTAGGGCTTGGCGGCGGCTCCTTATCGTAAAACGTGATGAAACTTTCTCTCTGATTTTTTTCTCCTCGAAAGCCAATATATGGAGTTGGAGTTGGCGTCGGAGGGCCACCAGGGGGCCCACGAGGTAGGGGGCGCGCCCAGGGGGAGGGGCGCGCCCCCCACCCTCGTGGACAGGGTGTGGGCCCCCTGGTCTTCATCTTTGGTGAGGATTTTTTATTATTTATTCTAAGATATTCCGTGGAGTTTCAGGTCATTCCGAGAACTTTTGTTTTCTGCACATAAAACAACACCATGGCAATTCTGCTGAAAACAGCGTCAATCCGGGTTAGTTCCATTCAAATCATACAAGTTAGTGTCCAAAAGAAGGGCAAAAGTGTTTGGAAAAGTAGATACGACGGAGACATATCAACTCCCCCAAGCTTAAACCCTTGCTTGTCCTCAAGCAATTCAGTTGACAAACTGAAAGAGAAAAAGAAAAACTTATACAAACTCTGTTTGCTCTTGTTGTTGTAAACATGAAAAGCCAGCATTCAAGTTTCAGCAATTATTATGAACTAACCATAGTCACAATAACACGTAGGTCTCACAATTACTCATATCAATATCGTAATCAACTAGTGAGCCATAATAATAAAACTCGGATGACAACACTTTCTCAAAATAATCATAACATGATATAACAAAATGGTATCTCGCTAGCCCTTTCTGAGACCGCAAAACATAAATGCAGAGCACCTTTAAAGATCAAGGACTGACTAAACATTGTAATTCATGGTAAAAGAGATCCAGTCAAGTCATACCCAATACAAACCAATCATAATGAATGCAAACGACAGTGTGCTCTCCAGCGGGTGCTTTTTAATAAGAAGGGTGATGACTCAACATAAAAGTAAATAGATAGGCCCTTCGCAGAGGGAAGCAGGGATTTGTAGAGGTGCCAGAGCTCGATTTTTGAAATAGAGATAAATAATATATTGAGGGGCATACTTTCGCTGTCAACGTAACAACTATGAGATGGCTGTATCTTCCATACTACATGCATTATAGGCAGTTCCCAAACAGAATGGTAAAGGTTTATACTCCCCCTCCTCCACAAGCATCAATCCATGGCTTGATCGAAACAACGAGTGCCTCCAACATTCAACGGGTCCCAGGGGGAGTTTTGTTTAATTATTTTGATTTGCTTTGATCTTTTTGGATCATGGGACTGGGCATCCCGGTTACCGACCCTTTCTCGTGAATGAGGAGCGGAGTCCACTCCTCTTGAGAATAACCCACCTAGCATGGAAGATATAGGCAGCCATAGTTGCACATGAGCTGCTCGAGCATACAAAACAGAATTTCATTGGAAGGTTTGGAGTTTGGCACATACAAATTTACTTGCAACGGCAGGTAGATACCGCATATAGGAAGGTATAGTGGACTCATATGGAACAACTTTGGGGTTTAAGGAGTTTGGATGCACAAGCAGTATTCCCGCTTAGTACAGGTGAAGGCTAGCAAAAGACTGGGAAGCGACCGACTAAGAGAGCGACAACAGTCGTAAACATGCATTAAAATTAATTCACACCGAATATAAGCATGAGTAGGATATAATCCACCATGAACATAAATATCATGAAGGCTATGTTGATTTGATTCAACTACATGCGTGAACATGTGCCAAGTCGAGTCACTCAATTCATTTAAAGGAGGATACCATCCTATCATACCACATCATAATCATCTCAATAGCATGTTGGCATGCAAGGTTAACCATTATAACTCATAGCTAATCAAGCATGGCACAAGCAACTATAATCTCTAAATGTCATTGCAAATATGTTTACTTCATAATAGCTGAATCAGGAACGATGAATCATCATATTTACAAAAACAAGAGAGGTCGAGTTCATACCAGCTTTTCTCATCCCAATGAGTCCATCATATATCATCATTATTGCCTTTCACTTGCACGACCAAACGGTGTGTATAATAATAAGAGTGCACGTGCATTGGACTAAACTGGAATCTGCAAGCATTCAACTCACGAGAGAAGACAAGTAATATGGGCTCTAAGTTAAATAAACAAGTAATATGGGCTCTAAGTTAAATATGGGCTCTAAGCATTTTCAATATAGTCTTCTCGACCCCCAAAGAAAGGAAAAGAAAAATAAAAACTATTTACACGGGAAAGCTCCCAACAAGCAAAAGAAGGACGGGAAATATTTTTGGGTTTTCTTTTTAATTCTACTACAAGCATGGAAAGTAGACTAACTAATTTTTTTTGTTTTTTTCTCAAGGTTTATCAAACACACAAGAAGAAAGCTAGAAAAATAAATTTAAACTAACATGGATATTACAATGAAAGAGTATGAGCACCGACATCTAGCAATGAGTGTGTGTGAACATGAATGTAATGTCGGTGGGAAATACGTACTCCCCCAAGCTTAGGATTTTGGCTTAAGTTGGTCTATTGCCAAGGATAACCTGGCTGATATTCGTAGATGAAGCTGGGGTCGTACTGCGATGAAGAATAGTTGGGATCATAATGTGATGAAGAGGACTCTGACTGCCACTGGCTGGCAACCGCCTCAGGATCCCAAGAATAAACAGGCATTCGTCGAGGCTCCGGTTCCGAGGCTGGTGCAGGATTCTGATAGGCTTGAACAGCCGCCCAAGGAACAATGTAAGTACCTGCAGACAAGTTAAACAAAGAGGGAGCAGGCAAAGTAATAGTCTCAGGGTGAAGTTTATCAAAGTACAATTTATATTTAAGCGCCCTTTCGCGATTCTTAACAAGAAAATCATGCGCTACCATGCTCTTATAATCTAAATAAGCACGGGGCAGCGCTGTTTCTTCTTTCTCCTCATGCCTAATAGGTATTTCAAAATGTTCAGTTAGGCGTGAAGCATAAATGCCTCCAAAGATGGGGCCCTTAGTACGGCTCATACTCAACCGTCTAGCAACAATTCCACCCATACTAACAGAGTTATTGCAGTATAAACCATGGAGAAAAATAATAATATCAGGAATACTAAGGTTCGCACAGTTCCCGCGACTAATCAAGCAACGACTAGCAAATAAGGCAAAGTAGCGTAAAACAGGGAAATGTGTGCTAGTAATTCTTGCATCAGAAACCTTCCTGGTTTCTCCCACAGTGATAGTGTCAATATAAGCTTCCACTTCATTACGGTGTGGTTCATCTAAAGAACCCTCGAAAGGTATTTTGCAAACCTCGCAAAATGCAGCTAATGTCATCTCCCTAGCAACATCATATAAATGGAACTCTACTGTTGGAGTTGATTTCTTAGGGAAAAAGTAGAAGTTCTGCACAAAAGTATTTGTGAGTAAGAGATACTGATGACGTTGGTCGCGGAGGAAGTTGGTGAGGCCGGCGTTCTCAATCAATAGATAGAAATCTTCATAAATCCCAGCACTTCTCAAGAAGTCATCGGAAGGCCATTCACACGGCTGGACCTCCGCGATACGAGGCAGATTAAATTTGGGCTTCTGTTCTTCTTCCTTTTGTTTCTCCTTAGAACTTCGGCTCGACGAGCCCCTCAAAAGTCTCTTCATTATTTCTGAAGCAATCTGAAATTTTTAGTAACTTCAAACAAAGTGAACCAACTTCAATAAGATTGATAGCAACTACTCATACAAGTGCCTAGAGCATATATCAAGCATTAGAACTACTTGGAACCATATATATTTGACATGCAAGCTCAAGAACATGGTCACCTATGCAGCGCAAATTTGCAATGAATAAAGCACTAGAACAAAAACTAATTGGACCAATGGAGGAGTCACATACCAAGGAACAATCTCCCCAAGCAGTTTTGCGAGAGGTGCTTTGAGCAAGGAGATCGAAAATCGCAGCAAAAGTTGCTGGAACACGAGCTTGAGTTAGTTTTTCGGGTTTGTGCGAGATAGAGGAAGAAGATGGGTGCAGGAATAAGTGGAGGAGGGCCACCGTGGGCCCACGAGGCAGGGGCGCGCCCAGGGGGGTAGGGCGCGCCCTCCACCCTCGTGACCAGGTGGCAGCTCCCCCCGCGGTAATTTTTGCACTAAAAATCCCTAAATATTCCCGAAAAAATCATATTAAATTGGCATGGCATTCTGAGGACTTCTATTTTCGGGATATTTTTATATTGCACGAATAAGTCAGGAAACAGACAGAAAAAATACTATTTTAGTTTATTTCTACTAAAGAACAGAAAATATAAAGAGGGTACAGAAGGTTGTGCTTCTAGTTTCACCCATCTCATGCTCATCAAAAAGAATCCACTAACAAGGTTGATCAAGTCTTGTTAACAAACTCATTCCGATAATCATGGAACCGGAGAAATTTCGAATAACACTACGTTACCTCAACGGGGTATGGACATCCCCAACAATAAGTATATCATATTTCTTTTTGACAGTAGGAAGAGGAAATTCAAAACCTCCAAATATAATCGATGGAATTTTTCCAATAGAGTTGATACTATAAACTTGAGGTTGTTTCCTCGGAAAGTGCATCGTATGCTCATTACCATTAACATGAAAAGTGACATTGCCTTTGTTGCAATCAATAACAGCCCCTGCAGTATTAAGGAAAGGTCTTCCAAGAATAATAGACATACTATCATCCTCGGGAATATCAAGAATAACAAAGTCCGTTAAAATAGTAACGTTTGCAACCACAACAGGCACATCCTCACAAATACCGACAGGTATAGCAGTTGATTTATCAGCCATTTGCAAAGATATTTCAGTAGGTGTCAACTTATTCAAGTCAAGTCTACAATATAAAGAGAGAGGCATAACACTAACACCGGCTCTAAGATCACATAAAGCAGTTTTAACATAATTTCTTTTAATGGAGCATGGTATAGTAGGTACTCCTGGATCTCCAAGTTTCTTTGGTATTCCACCCTTAAAAGTGTAATTAGCAAGCATGGTGGAAATTTCATCCTCCAGTATCTTTCTTTTATTAGTAATGATATCCTTCATATACTTAGCATAAGGATTTGTTTTGAGCACATCAGTCAATCGCATACGCAAAAAGATAGGTCTAATCATTTCGGCAAAGCGCTCAAAATCCTCATCATCCTTTTTCTTGGATGGTTTCAGAGGAAAAGGCATGGGTTTCTGAACCCATGGTTCTCTTTCTTTACCATGTTTCCTAGCAACGAAGTCTCTTTTATCATAACATTGATTCTTTGATTGTGGGTTATCAAGATCAACAACAGGTTCAACTTCTACATCATTATCATTACTAGGTTGAGCATCATCATGAACATCATCATTAACATTTTCACTAGGTTCATGTTCATTACCAGATTGTTTTTCAGCATCAGACATAGAGATATCATTTGGATTATCAGGTGGTTCAGCAATAGGTTCACTAGAAGTTTGCACAGCTCTATCATTTTTCTTTTTCTTCCTTTTAGAAGAACTAGGTGCATCAATATTATTTCTTTGAGAATCTTGCTCGATTCTCTTAGGGTGGCCTTCAGGATACAAAGGTTCCTGGTCATTCTACCAGTTCTAGTAGCCACTCTAACAGCATAATCATTTTTCTTACTATTCATTTCATCAAGCATTTCTTTCTGAGCTTTAAGTACTTGTTCTACTTGAGTGGTAACCATAGAAGCATGTTTGCTAACAAGTTTATGTTCGCCTCTAATATTATCCATATAATCACTCAAGCGTTTAATCATAAAGGTATTCTGCTTTAATTGTCTACCAAAATAAGCATTAAAATCATCTTGCTTAAACATAAAGTCATCAAACTCATACAAGCACTGGCTAGCAATTTTAGTAGGAGGGACTTCAACTTTATCATATCTATAGAGAGAATTTACCTTTACTACCTGTGTCGGGATATCGGGAGGTTCTTCAATAAATAAGTAATTGAGATCATATACTTCTTCAACGGGCGGTAAATTAAGACCATGTATTTCTTCAATAGGAGGTAAATTCTTAACATCTTCAGCTTTAATACCTTTTTCTTTCATAGATTTCTTTGCCTCTTGCATATCTTCGGGATTGAGAAATAGAACACCTCTCTTCTTCGGAGTTGGTTTAGGAATAGGCTCAGTAATTAGCTCAGGAGCTGGCTCAGGAGTTGGCTCGGCAGGTGGCTCAGGAGGTGCCCAATTATTTTCATTTGCCAACATATTATTCAATAAAATTTCAGCGTCATTCGGTGTTCTTTCCCTGAAAAGAGAACCAGCACAACTATCCAGGTAATCTCTGGAAGCATCAGTTAGTCCATTATAAAAGATATCAAATATTTCAGGTTTCTTAAGAGGATGATCAGGCAAAGCATTAAGTAACTTGAGAAGCCTCCCCCAAGCTTGTGGGAGACTCTCTTCTTCAATTTGCACAAAATTGTATATTTCCCTCAAAGCAGCTTGTTTCTTATGAGCAGGGAAATATTTAGCAGAGAAGTAATAAATCATATCCTGGGGACTTTGCACACAGGCAGGATCAAGAGAATTAAACCATTTCTTAGCATCACCCTTTAATGAGAACGGAAATATTTTGAGTATACAAAAGTGGCGCAATCTCAGATTATTAGTAAACAGGGCAGCTATTTCATCTAACTTACGAAGATGTGACACAACAGTTTCAGATTCATAGCCATAAAAAGGATCAGATTCAACCAAAGTAATTATATCCGGATCAACAGTAATATCATAATAATCCTGATCAGGAACACAGATAGGTGAAGTAGCACAAGCAGGTTCGGGTCTCATCCTACCTCTAAAAGATTCCTTACTCCACTTAATTAGTAACCTCTTACGTTCAGGTTTATACGGACAAGCAAGAATAGCTTCATAAGATTCATTATTAAAAAGATAACCCTCAGAAATAACAGGCATAGGTTCATCATCACTAACATCATCCTGTTCTGGTTCACTAATTTCTCTTTCTCTAGACTTAGAAATTTGCTCATCTAGAAATTCACCAAGTGGCACAGTAGTATCAAGTATAGAAGTAGTTTCATCATAAGTATCATGCATAGCAGAAGTGGCATCATCAATAACATGCGACATATCAGAATTCACAGCAGTAGTAGGTTTAGGTGTCGCTAGCTTACTCATAATAGAAGGTGAATCAAGTGCAGAGCTAGATGGCAGTTCCTTACCTCCCCTCGTAGTTGAGGGATAAATTTTTGTCTTAGCGTCTTTCAAGTTCTTCATAGTATCCAGCAGATATAAATCCCAAGTGACTCAAAGAATAGAGCTATGCTCCCCAGCAACGGCGCCAGAAAAAGGTCTTGATAACCCACAAGTATAATGGCGTCTCCCACCTCCCACCTCCCACCCCACCTCCGGCGATCTCCTCCCACCACCACTAAAACCCTAATCTTTCCCTACCAATCTCTCCGGCGTCTCCCCCTCACTCAGGGGTCATGGTTTTCTCATCGGGATCAACCCTTGGCTTGGACTTCTCCAAGGGTTTGGAGTTTGCGGATAAAGTTTTCAGATCTACTGGTTCTTCGGTCCACCCTACAGAGGACACATGTCACTTCAAGTTGGTGGTGTCCTTTAGCCGTCATGTTTTCAGGCTTGATGATCATTCTGTGGCGGCGGCTCTAGAGGCTGCTGTTGGTGGATCTGCGATCGAGTTGGGTGTCTCATGTTTATGTGACAAGGTTTATTCCTTCAACGTTTCTTCCAAGCAAGTTGGTTTCTTTATTGTTGATCTTCGATCTTTTGCTTGCCCGCAATTCAAATGTTATTTTAATCTATGGGGCCGTGGAGGACCAAATTGGGTTCGTGAGTTTAAACTTTGGAAGTTGCAAAGTGATGCGGAATGGATCTTAGTTAGTCCATCTAAGAGACGGGCGGCGCTTGGGATGATCGCTATGCATAAACCACCGTCTAAGTCCTCTTTTAGATCTTCTGGTTCTGTGCAAAAGAAAATTTCTTTTGCAACATTCCAAAGCTATGATGCATGCAAGGGTTATAGATATCCGGCCACGCAGGATTGTATTGATACAGTTTCTGATGCTGGATATGTTGTCCCGGCAAATGAGCGTTTGATCATTCGACCATCGCCGCCGGTGAATCTCCAGTGGATTGTTGCTTCTTCGTCGATTGTTTTTGGTTCTGTTGATCCGCCCTGGATTCAACGGAATTCACCTGAGGCTGTTAGTTTGTCCTCGTCTGCTCTCGTCTCTCCTGCATCCCATGTTGGGCCAGCCTTGCATGACGGGCTACAGCCCACCACCCAGCCAATGGATATCCCGTCTACTCAGGAAGCTGCTGATTTGTTTGATGAGATGGTCAATGACATGGTGGACCGTGTTCTAACTTGTTCCAACTGTCACCAGCGGGGCCACTTGTCGGTCTCTTGTCCTGTTTGCCTGGCTTGCTCACGTTATGGTCATCGTCGTCGGGATTGCATTAATTGGGCCCAGGATAATGGTTATGTTTGGAGAGTTAAACACACGAAGCAAAATCCAGAAAAATCTCCACTGTTGATTCCCATGCCCGCCACGAGTCAGCCTCCTACGCCTAGGGACTCCTCGGGTATAGAGACGACCCACGTGCCGGTGCAGATGAGTCCCATCACCTCTTCACCCCTTCCCGTGCACCACCAACCTGCTCCACCTCCACCAGAGCAAGACATGGCAAACTTTCCCCTGGATCCTCTTGAGTTCCTTCCACCGGGGTTCGAGTTCATCGATGGAGGGCCAACCCGCGTGCCTCGGACTTTCTACTCTCCAGCCATTGCGCCGGACCGTTTCCATGAGCAGTTTGCCATTGGCTTTGTTGAGCCTCAGCCGCCACCTGGACAGATTCATCACTTCCCGCAACTGGTTAGTGATTTTGTGATGACTCAGCTTCACCGTGACGTTCTTAGTGATCAGCAATGGATTGAGGGTGTTGGTTTGTTTGAGTTCCGATCTCCTGCATCTAGGCATGCCATTATAAATCATCCTCCTTATGATCTTGGCAATGGTCACTTTGTTCGGTTTGTTCCTCATGATCAAGGCATCAATCACAGAGCTATTCAGGGTTTTCGTAGGGGCTGGATTATGATGTTAGGTGTTCCTTTGGATTACCGCACAACACAGCATATTTCTGAGGCAGTTAGCACCTTTGGTCGTTTTCATATCTAGCATCAGGATGATCCGCGGCTAGTCAGGACTCTTGTTTATGTTTCTTTCCCCACTATTGGAATCAGCTAGTTTGCCATCTGCCAGTTCTTTGCCGTCCGCTAGCGGACGGCAAAGAAGCTCTTTGCCATCAGCTTCCAAAAAGCAGACGGCAAAGAACTGGCTGATGGCAAAGACCAAGTTTGCCATCAGCCAGTTCTTTGCCGTCTGCTAGCGGACGGCAAAGATTCTTTGCCGTTGGCTAGCGGGCGGCAAAGAGGGAGGGGCCACACTGACGAGCTGCAAAAAAAAAACCTAACGGGCCCCCTCTTTGCCGTCCGCTAGCGGACGGCAAAGAGGGAGGCCCCACGTAACGTTAACGGGGCTGCGCCCCACACCCCCCCTCTCTCTCTTTCTCTCCCACCTCCACCGCCCTGTCGCACCACGCCCCGCCGCCGCCCCAGCGCCCCCGCCGCCGCCCCGGCGCCCCCCCGCCCCGTCGCCCCCGCCGCCCCCACCGCCCTGCCGTCTGGGCGCCGCCACGCCCCGGCGGCCCGGCACCTCCGCGCCCCGCCGCCCCGGCCCCCTCCTCCGCCGCCCCAGGCCACCCCGCCCCGCTCCTCCGCCGCCCCAGGCCGCACCGCCCCCCTCCTCCACCCTGCAGGTGATCTTCTTCCTTTTTTTCCTTTTTTCTGTTTTTTAGTTTTAGGTTTATGTTTAGTTTAGATTTAGTTTTAGTTTTAGGATTAGTTTTAGGTTTATCGGTTTAGTTTTAGTTTAGTTTTAGGTTTAGATTTAGTTTTTTTCTTTTTCTGTTTTTTTAGTTTTAGTTTTAGGTTTAGTTTAGTTTTAGGAAAGAAGAAAAAGAGAAAAAGAGGAGATCAGGAGAAGAAGAAGAAGAGGAGGAGGAGAAGAAAAAAGAAGAAGAGGAAGAAGAAGAAGAAAAAAGAGGAGAGGAGGAGAAGAAGAAGAGGAAAAAGGAAAGGAGGAAGAAGAAGAAGAAAAAAGAGGAGAGGAGGAGAAGAAGAGGAAAAAGGAAAGGAGGAAGAAGAAGAAGAAGAAGAAGAAGAAGGAAAAAAAGGAAGAAAAGGAAAAAGAGGAAGAAGAAGAAAAGGAAAAAACCCGACCCGACACGGTACCCTGACCCCGACCCGGCACCCCGACACGACACCCCGACCCCGAGACCCCGACCCCGACCCCGAGACCCTGACCCCGACACCCCGACTCCGACCCCGACCCTGACCCCGACACCCCGACCCCGACACCCCGACCCCGACCCCGACACCCCGACTCCCCAAGCCTGACCCGACACCCCGACCCCGACTCGACACGGTACCCAGACCCCGACCCGGCACCCCGACACGAC
This sequence comes from Triticum urartu, assembly GCF_056163025.1. Lineage (NCBI taxonomy): Eukaryota > Viridiplantae > Streptophyta > Magnoliopsida > Poales > Poaceae > Triticum > Triticum urartu. The sequence continues at coordinate 353,174,904 of NC_141876.1, read as the reverse complement.
ACCCCGACCCCGAGACCCCGACCCCGAGACCCCGACCCCGACACCCCGACCCCGACCCCGACACCCCGACCCCCCAAGCCTGACCCGACACCCCGACCCCGACCCCGACACCCCGACCCCCCGAGCCTGACCCGACACCCCGACCCCGAACCTGACCCGACACCCTGACCCTGACACCACACCCCGACCCCGAAACAACACCCCGACACCGACACGGCACTACCCCGACATCGACACGACACCCCGACCCCCCGACCCCGAAACAGCACCCCGACCCCGACACGGCACCCCGACACCGACAGGACACCCCGACCACCGACACCTCCCGAAAAGGTGTTCTTTGGCCTTCCAGAGGCCGACGGGGTCATATATTTGTGAATTATTAGTTAGGTCATATATTTTTCGATTTTGTTATGAAAAACATCATATATAATTGTGTTGATTGTGTAGTTTTAAATGTGCAGTTGTTTCATCGCTGCGAGGTTTGGTGTTCGACGACCTCGCCGTGCGTTTGACGAGCTCTGCCCCTTCGTTCGTGGGTGAGCACAAATGACAAGTCCTCCTCCCCCATTAATTATTTGATCTATTCCGATGAAACTTGATAGCTAGCTATATATGTGTCTTGAATCATCAGTATGTGTAACCAATATGTGTCTCCCGTTCGAAAGCGTCATAGTTATAAATATGCATGCATTTGCATATTTATAACCTTGATTCTTTCGAATTGTCCAACGCTATCCATGGACAGCCCGAGTATGTGTAGATTGGGTTCGTTTTCCCATATGCTTTGCTCCGGATCCGACACATATATTTCGTCAGTGCCTCCCCTGTTGTTCACCGGGTACACATCCTCTCTGTTTATTGCAGAGACGTGTATCAGGAGAACAGCGAGGAGGTGCTGCCGAAATTTTGCGTCGGATCCGGAGCATAGCATGGGAAAATAAACCCAATCTACACATACACGGGTGGGATTAGGACCTATCATTACCTATTAGAGTGTAGGTTGCATGGACGTAATAAAATTGACAAAGTAGATTAACTGATGAATTACATATATAATTGTTGTGTGTCCAGTAGCTCTGAAAGTCAAGATGAGTGACCATGCTTGGATGTATACCGGTCACACTGGTCAGAACAAATGGAGCGCTGAATGGTTCACAAAAACTAAGGGGTTTGTGCAAGCCGCATTTGCAAATGGCCAAAAGAAAACCTGGTGCCCCTATTTCCGGTGCGGCAATTGGGAAAAGAAGACAGAGGCTGAAATGGGCAAACACCTGCAGAAGAGTGGTTTTACGCCCGATTATACGGTGTGGACATTTCATGGTGAGTCTGCCCAACGTGACCGAGCTGAGGTGGATCGTCGTCGCACCGACGAGCATGGTACCGAGATGGAAAACATGGTGCAAGGCTATGATGATGCTCGGGATTCGGACAAGGAGATGGAGGAATCTGCAAAGGCCTTCAATGAAATGTTGGAGTCTTCGAAACATCCGCTCCACGAGCACACTGAGCTTTGTCAGTTGGATGCCATCTCACAAGTAATGGCTCTAAAGGCTCAGTTCAACTTGGGCAGAGAATGCTATGACGCAATTATGACAGTATTTGGACGCTTTCTACCCAAAGGCCATGTAATGCCTGCAAACTTGTACCAGTCGGACAAAATCCTCCGTGCACTGAAGATGCCCTATGAGAAGATACATGCCTGTGAGAAAGGATGTGCCTTATTTAGGCTTGACTATGCGGACTTGAACTATTGTCCCATTTGCAAGTCTTCCAGGTATATTGTGGTAGACAACGGTATGGGTGAGAAGACACAGACCAAAATCCCCATTAGTGTTCTTCGGTATATGCCAATCGTACCAAGACTTCAACGTCTTTTCATGGTCGAAGAGACGGCCAGACAGATGACATGGCACAAAACAGGCAAAAGAACCGAACTAGATGCAGATGGGAATCTGATGATGGTACACACATCAGCTGGTGTTGCGTGGAAAAAGTTTGATGAATTACATGCTGACAAAGCGGCAGATCCGAGGCATCCTCGAGTCGGCATCAGCACGGATGGGTTCAGTGTGTTTGGTATGACGGCAGCCCAATACAGTTGTTGGCCCGTATTTGTCTTTCCACTCAATCTCCCCCTCGAACAGATTATGCAAAGAAAGAACATTTTCCTGACGTTGATAATTCCAGGACCCAACTATCCGGGCAAAAATATGAATGTGTACATGCAGCCGCTTAAGGACGAATTGCAAGAAGCCTGGGATAATGGGTTCAAGACATACGACGCCTTTAGCAAACGGAACTTCATAATGCATGTCTGGTACATGTACTCGATGCATGACTTGCCGGCGTATGCGCTATTCGTTGGCTGGTGTGTGCATGGAAGGTTCCCGTGCCCCACATGCAAGGGAGCTCTTGAGTTTTTTCAAATAACTAATGCGTTGGCCTTGTCATGCTGCAGGGGTTGGGACCACCATCATAGTGTCCGCCGGCCCAACTCCGTCCTTGGAGTTCTTTGCCGGCAAAACTTCCCGGGGTTTGTCACGTTGCCTGGTGAGGGTCGGCTTCCAGAGCTTGGATTGAGCTGGGAGCACTACGTGGCTTCTCCGGCCCCGCCGGATGAGATTATTGACGATGTCGTCTGCGACATGAGGGCAGACATGGTGATCAGAAAGTTTTGGGTAATTTCTCCTTTACACATTTAAAAATCTTCAACTAGCTAGTTATTAATTGTACTAATCAATATTGTCTCATTTGATTGCAGACATTCTATAGGTGTGAGGAGGGATACGAGGAGGACGCGGCACATGTTATCGAGAACGTCTGCAAGCGCCTACTCCAGAACTTACGGCACGAGGCTCGGGTGCAGGCTGTTCGAGACTACTACGCCTTGCGTGGTATCAAGAAGACCAAGCCGGCGTGCCGTGATAAGTTCCTGAGTAAGGAGCAGTACATGAAGGTAATTCTTAAGGACTTCTCTACTTAAGTTCCTTAATTTAGTAATTCATAGCCGTAGCGCTCAAGTTTCTATTTGCTAACTTAGGCGCCTCCGAGATGTTGTGCGGATCGGATGGATTGTTGGGAGGTGTTGGTCGATGAGTGGTGCTCAAAACAATGGCTAGCCCTCCACAACGAGGCCAAGGACAAACGTGCCCACATGGAAGGTGTGCCACACCATCAAGGCAGCTCCAACTTATATCAGTTCGGGCACAACTGGGTATGTGGTTTGCTTCATGATTCATGCAATTCACTCATCATGCTAGCTTGAGCCCTTTAATTACTAATTTTCATTGTTTCTCTCTTTCAGGCACGCTACAATAAGGCGGATAAGGTGCCAGAGGTGTACGACCTGTATGCCATGGCCCACACAGCCTCTTTCAAGAAAGTCAAGGCTTTCTCTCAGTCTGACCTCGATGATGCAAACAACGTCACCAACATCTCCTCCCACAACAAGCTCGTGAGATATAGAGATGAGGGGAAGCGAGGAAAGGGGAGGACTTTAACCTGAGCGAGGGTCCCATTGATCCAGAGCTATTGATGATATCTGGTGGCGGGAGGTCCCATGGCTCCATAGCCATTGGAGATGGACTTATCCGTTGTCCTAGCACTCTCCCGGAGATCAAGGCGCGCCAGTCGAGCTCCGCTCCTGAGATAAGGCCTCGTGAATGGCCAGTGCAACTCGCCATCAAGGTTAGTGATACGTACTCATTTATCTTTCTCCATTACATTGTGTGCGCTTCCATCAATGATTACAAATGGTCATGTGAGTGGTGTTGCAGGCTGCTATATAGAGTGAGAGAGATAGAACGGAGAAACTTCTGGCGGAGGCGGCGGAGAGGCAGCGGGAGTTGGAGGAGAGGACGACAAAGATGATAGAGGAGGAGAGGGCACGGAATGACATGCAGGCAAGGGCCATGTACGAGCTCCTTGTGGTAAGTTTCTTCTGCAGATTAGCCAAAACATTAATGTAGTGTTTGTCTCATTACTAACTAGTATGACTGAGTCGTCAAAACCAAATGTGCAGTCTGTGTGCGAGAAGACAGGTCAGACCGCTCCGCCGATGCCAGTGATTGCTCCTGGGACCACGGTGAGTTTTATTTGAATGGACATTACTTGCTAGTATTAACATTTGAGTGTCATCATGCTAACAAGAAATTGGAAATGATCTTTGGTGCAGCGTAACTCCAGACAAGCATCGCACGATCCTTCTCCAGCTACCGACACGAGCCACCCCGCTCCTACACCTCCTGGATCTTGGTAAGTTTATCTAGTGTTTTGCTTAACACATGCATAAAGACCTAGAATTAGCTTTATTTCCTCCAATGCTTACCATAATGACCTAGACTTAGCTTCTTCACCTCCAAAATGACTTAATAAGCTTACTGACCTCCAAAACCATCCATTTACCTAAGTTAGCTCTAAAACAATCTGTACTTAGCTTACTTATGTCAAAAATTGCATAATTAGCTTAGTTAGCTCATAGACGATCCATTTTACCTAAGTTAGCTCTAAAATGACCCATTTTACCTAGGTTAGCTTATAAATGATCCAGTTCATCCAAGTTAGCTCAAAAATGACCCATTTTACCTATATTAGCTCCTAAATGATCCATTTTACCTACGTTGGCTTTAAAATGACCCATTTCACCTCGGTTAACTCCAAAATGACCAATTTTACCTAGGTTATCTCATAAACGATCCATTTCAACTAATTTAGCTCATAAACGATCCATTTCACCAAGTTAGCTAAAAAACGATCCATTTCACCTAAATTAGCTCTTAAATGATCCATTTCACCTAAGTTAGCTCAAAAAGATCCATTTCAACTAAATTAGCTCATAAATGATCCATTTCACCTAAGTTAGCTCAAAAACGATCCATTTCAACTAAGTTAGCTCATAAATTATCCATTTCACCTAAGTTAGCTAAAAAACGATCCATTTCACCTAAATTAGCTCTTAAATGATCCATTTCACCTAAGTTAGCTCAAAAAGATCCATTTCAACTAAATTAGCTCATGAATGATCCATTTCACCTAAGTTAGCTCAAAAACGATCCATTTCAACTAAGTTAGCTCATAAATGATCCATTTCACCTAAGTTAGCTAGAAAATGATCCATTTCACCTTAGTTACCTCAAAAACGATCCATTTGATCTTAGTTAGCTCATAAACGATCCATTTCAACTAAGTTAGCTCATAAATGATCCATTTCACCTAAGTTAGCTAAAAAACGATCCATTTCACCTAAATTAGCTCTTAAATGATCCATTTCACCTAAGTTAGCTCAAAAAGATCCATTTCAACTAAATTAGCTCATGAATGATCCATTTCACCTAAGTTAGCTCAAAAACGATCCATTTCAACTAAGTTAGCTCATAAATGATCCATTTCACCTAAGTTAGCTAAAAAAACGATCCATTTCACCTTAGTTACCTCAAAAATGATCCATTTGACCTTAGTTAGCTCATAAATGACCCATTTCAACTAAGTTAGCTCATAAATGATCCATTTCACCTTAGCTAGCTCTTAAACGACCCATTTCAACTTAGTTAGCTCATATATTATCCATTTCACGTAAGTTAGCTCATAAATGACATACTCTTCTTGTTCTACTCTTCTTCCTGTTCTACTCTTCTTGTTCTACTCTTCTTGTTCTAGTCTTCTTCTAGTTCTACTCTTCTTCTTGTTCTACTCTTCTTCTTGTTCTACTCTTCTTGTTCTAACTTTCTTATTTTTCATTTTGCAGATTTCATTCACTTGACGAAAGCTTTCATAGATGGAGTGCTCCTTATCCCTTTCTCTGTTTCTTTTGTATCGTTGAACTATGCATGTATCGTTGGATGAAACTATTGTAATATATATGGTTGGATGCCTCTATGTTGAACTTGTTATGTATGATGGAACTATGCATGTAATATATATGGTTGGATGATGAAGTTATGTGTTGGATATCTTATATGTTTGCTCTGTAATGGCCTTTTGAAATATATCTATATATGTCATATATATTTGTGATGAAAATTGTTGGATTTAATAAAAAACAGATAAAAGAGCCAATATGCAGGCTCTTTGCCGTCTGCCACTGACGGCAACGGGCTCTTTGCCGTCTGCCACGGACGGCAAAGAAGACACATGGCATCCAGCTGTGCTTCCTGGGAGCTAACCCATTTGGTCAGTTTGCCTATAGTGGCAGACGGCAAAGACTTTGCCATCAGTGGCAGACGGCAAAGACTTTGCCATCAGTGGCAGACGGCAAAGAACCTGCCATGTAGTGACGTGTAGATGACATCATACGGCGGACGACAAAGACCCTAGCAATTTTGCCGTCAGCGGCGGATGGCAAAGTCCTGCCGTTAGCCACTTAACGGACTGACAGCGCAATTATTGTCGTCCGCTCTCTTTGCCGTCCGCCGCAGACGGCAGAGACTTTGCCATCAGTAGCAGACGGCAAAGTAGCTGTTTACCGTAGCCTACTTTGCCGGAGCCTTTTGCCGTCCGCGGCTGACGGCAAAGGCCTTTGCCGTCCGCCATTCATGCCTTTGCCGTCCGCCATGGCAGACGGCAAAGTAGCTGATTCCTGTAGTGCCTAAGCCCTCAGCAAGTACCTAGGGATGTTGTCTATCGTGAGTATGCAGACTTTGGAGCTACGCGTCTTTCTTGGACAACACCTATTTATGTGCTCTCTGCAGAATTTGCTGACATTATGCCAGCTGATGAAGATCCGATGCCTTTCAATGGAAACCCTCATCCGCTGCCCGGGAACATGCCTTTTGATGATGTTAACTTTATCATGCCTGAGTTTCCAGAGCTGGGCTGGAATGAAGACCCTCATGCTCACAATGATGATCCGCAGCCTCATAACCAGCATGACAATGTCATTATTGAGGAGATTCATGAGGATGAAGCACTACCTGCTTCTCAAGAGTCAGTGGTTTTAGAGAACTCGGGGCATGTTGATTCTGCTGAGGGATCTGTCAATAATCAGCAAGGTGTTGTGGCAGCCTATGTGCCTCCTCTGATCCAGCCTCATGTTGTTATTGGTCAAGTTCTGACAGTTTTCAGACCAGAGCTTCCTCCGGTAATGCAATGGACAAGATCTTTTCAGCGTATGATGCCAGTCTTTGATACAATGCACATTCCTCGAGGGTTACAGTTCTACAGTCCTTTTAAACCAATTCTACTATCTAAGCGCTCTTGGGAGGTATCTTTCTCTTACTCTGCTATGAAGAACAAGTTGGTTTTTCATCCTTCACCTGTTCGTCGGATGGTGAATATTCCAAGGAAGCCTCCTGTTGCTCGTGCACTTTGTTTTGACAATGTTGCTGAGGATTGTGCCATGGTTGATCCAGCTTTGTCTACTGTTGAGATGTATGCCTTCAATTTCTCTGCGGCCCCAAGTCAGCGTCCAGCTCGTGCTCATAAACCAAAGTCTGTGATTGTTGAGTCTGAGGTTAGGCGCAATGTCAGGCTCTCAGCCCTACGTGATGGCTTCAGGCATTCTAATCCAGCCAAGTCCCCTATGAAGAAACCTGCAGCAAAGCCTCAGAAGAAGCGCAAGGTTGCTATGGATGGCGAACTACCACGGGCTCCTATTCACGATGCAGATCAACCTACTGTGCCGCCGCCCACGCCAATCAATGTGCTGCAGCAGGTTGGTCTTCGCCTCGGCATTGGGCCGGAGAAGCTCACTAAGGAGAAGCTTGAGGCTTCTTCTTGCAAGTCTTCTGCTCCTCCTAGTTCCAATGATAGCTGATCGTTTCATTTGGTGGGGTTTATGGTTAACCCTTGTGAAAACCATTTATCTACACTTATCTTTTAGGCTTTGTCTGAACTTTTATGCTATCCCTTGGCTGAACTGGTACTGTCATTATGTGACAGTCTTTTGCTGTTACTTTATTATGGTCTGTAATGAATCAGAATGATGTTAGAGATTGGAAAGTTCTTTGTTGGAATGTGCAAGGTCTGAATTCAGATGACAGAAAGCGTGCAGTTCGTCAGAAAATCGATGAAAGTTCTTGTTCCATTGCTTGCCTCCAAGAAACAAAATGTGAGGTTATTGATCAGCGTTTCATCCGTAAGTGTTGTCCACGACGTTTCGATCAGTTTATCGATGTGCCTTCGTCTGGAGCTTCGGGTGGGTTGTTAGTCATATGGAATACTGCTTTGTTTGCTGGAAAGCTAATTGAGTCCAATAGTTTTGGTATTATGGTGGAGTTCAAGTCTGTTCATAACTCCCAAACCTGGACTCTAGTTTCAGTCTATGGACCCTGTCAAAACCCAGCTAGAGATAATTTTATTAATTGGTTGCATGATATAATTATCCCTGATGATGCTAACTGGCTGTTACTGGGTGATTTCAATTTCATGCGATCAATGGAAAATAGGAATAAACCAGGTGGTGATATTAATGACATGTTCATCTTTAATGAGGTTATTGGGCATCTGGGCTTAATTGAACTACCTATCAAGGGCAGAAAGTACACTTGGACAAATATGCAAACTGCTCCTTTGCTTGAACAGATTGATTGGTTTTTTACAACCCCTTCATGGACTTGTTCTTATCCTAACACTATGGTCCTACCTCTGGCTAGAACCACTTCAGATCATGTGCCATGTGTGGTGCAAATCAAAACCACTATTCCCAAGGCCAAAGTATTTAGATTTGAAAATTTCTGGACTAATTTGCCTGGTTTTCTTGATTGTGTCAGTGAATCTTTGAGTAGGCCAGTTCATAAGAGATCTTCTGCTGCTATAATATCTGCAAAGTTCAAAGCTCTCAGGCAGGCACTCAAACGTTGGCACATTAGCCTTTCCACCGTCAAGGCTCTAATTTCCAACTGCAATAAAGTAATTCTTTGTCTGGATGGTCTTGAGGAGTTAAGGCCTTTGTCTGGGCCTGAGGAAAATTTCAGGAAAATTGTAAAATTGCATTTGGAGGAAACTCTAAGGTTGCAATTTATCTACTGGAAGCACAGATGTACCATTAGAAACATTAAAGTGGGAGAGGAAAACACCAAATTTTTCCATGCCATGGCCACAGAGAGATACAAGAATAACTCTATTTCTAGTATAACTTATGATGATGGGCAAGTGACCTCTAATCATGCATCAATTGCTGGACAATTTTTGCAGGAGTTCAAGCAGAGGATGGGATGCACAAATAATACACAAATGGGTTTTGATATGCCAAATATTATCAAGAAGGTTCAGGGACTAGATGACTTGACCAAGCCCTTTTCTGAGCAGGAAATTGATTGTGTTATTAAGGAAATGTCTCCTGACAGAGCACCTGGGCCAGATGGTTTCACTGGCCTTTTTCTTAAGAAGTGTTGGCACATAATTAAAGATGACTTTCATCAACTGGTCAAAGAGTTGTTTGAGGGGCACCTTGATTTGGAGTGTATCAACAGTTCTCTCATAACCTTGATTCCAAAAAAGCTTTCACCTGAGGGTTTGAATGATTACAGGCCAATATCTTTGACAAATACCTGTTTGAAATTCCTCACTAAACTTTTGGCAAACAGGTTGCAGAAGGTCATCCTTTCCTATATTCATAAAAACCAATATGGGTTTATTAAATCCAGGTCAATTCAGGATTGTCTAGCTTGGTGCTTTGAGTATATCCACCAGTGTAATGCTTCAAAGAGACCAATAGTGCTACTGAAATTGGATTTTACTAAAGCCTTTGACACTATTGAGCATGATGCCATTCTTAGAATCTTAAGATACAAGGGTTTTAATGACAAATGGATTTCCTGGATGCAAACTATTTTGTCTTCTGGTTCTTCTTCTGTGCTTCTTAATGGTGTTCCTGGTAACCATTTTAAATGTAAGAGAGGAGTCAGGCAAGGAGACCCAATGTCACCTCTTCTTTTTGTCCTTGCTGCTGACCTGCTTCAGTCTGTTGTCAATGACATGTGCAGTAAAGGAATTCTGACTTTGCCAACCCCTTCCAACAGCCAGGATTACCCCATTGTTCAGTATGTTGATGATACACTAATTGTGTTGCCTGCTATTGATCATCAACTGCTTGCTCTTAAAGACATGCTTGATGTCTTTGCTGCCACAACAGGATTATCTATGAACTTTACAAAATCCCTTATGGTGCCTATGAACATGTCACCTGATGAAGCTAACAGGTTGGCCTCAATTCTTGGATGTAGTATAGGAACCATGCCTTTTACTTACTTGGGTCTACCCATGGGGACTACAAGGCCCTCAATCCAAGACCTCATGCCCCTTGTGCATAGGATTGAAAGAAGATTGTCTGCCACTTCATGTTTTCTGAATCAAGGTAGAAGGTTGCAGTTGCTCCAGTCTGTTTTAACATCAATGCCCATATACTTCCTGTGCACACTATTCATCCCAACTGGAATTTTGAAGCAAATTGAAAGGATTCAGAGACAATGTCTATGGAGAGGGAACTCTGATACTCCAAGACAATCTCTGGCTGCTTGGGACTTGGTATGCTTACCAAAAAACAAAGGGGGTCTTGGTGTGCTTAATCTCAGGGTGCAGAATGAGGCCTTGCTTATGAAGTTCTTGCACAAATTTTATAATCATCATGACATCCCCTGGGTTGGCCTTATTTGGAATGCCTACTATGCCAACTCTGTCCCTCATACTACCACACTCTGTGGATCTTTTTTGTGGCGTGATGTGTTTAAATTGGCTGACAAATATTGTCAGATGGCTACTCCAACGTTGGGTGATGGCAGGTCCATTCTGTTTTGGTCTGCAGATGGATGGTTGAGATTAAGGGTTCCTGTCTCAGTGAAAAATTTCCCAGGCTCTTCTCCTTTGTTATTGATGAGCAGCTTTCAGTGTCTGATGTGCTTTCCCAGGAGTTTTTGTCAAATTTGCATTTGCCCCTCTCTACACAAGCCTTTGCTGAGCTTGAATGTCTTCAACAGCTGACTCATGCTTATTCTTTCTCTGCAACTCATGACGCATGGATTTGGCCTTTTCATAAGGGTTGTTTCAGACCCAAATCCTTCTATGTGTATGAGCATCAGCATATTGTTGTTGATCCAATCTTCCAATGGATTTGGAAATCTTCATGTACATTGAAAATCAAAATGTTTGGTTGGTTACTGCTGAGAGATCGTTTAAACACCAGAGACATGCTACTCAGAAGGCATTGGCATGTGGAAGATCATACTTGCGTTCTATGTCCATATCTGATCCATGAAGATCGTGCACATCTGTTCTTCTCATGTAATTTTAGCATTAGAGTCTGGAATTACTTGCAGATTATCTGGGACCCACAGCCTGGGATGAAAACATACAACATGGCAGTAAAGGCTAGGAAGGATTTTGGGCATTCTTTCTTCACTGAAGTGGTCTTTACAGCAGCTTGGAACATTTGGATCTTGAGGAATGGCAAGGTTTTCAGGAATGAGACACCTTGTTTCAGCGCATGGAGACATAACTTCATCCATGACATAACTCTTCTTTCTCATAGGATAAAATGTAAATTCAAGGATAGCCTTCTAACTTGGATCTCTAACCTTCCTTAGGTAGTGTTTTTCTTTGCCCTGCTTGGGTTGTAAGTTTGTAAGTATTTCTGTCTTCCTCTTTCCTTTACTTGTATGGACTTGTACTAGGACTTTATTCTTTGTTGTTTTCAATAAAGAGCTATGAGGCTGTTGCCTTGCAGTACATATTCAAAAAAAACCCACAAGTATAGGGGATCGCAATAGTTTTAGAGGGTAGAGTATTCAACCCAAATTTCTTGATTCAACACAAGGGGAGCCAAAGAATATTCTCAAGTATTAGCAGCTGAGTTGTCAATTCAACCACACCTGGAAACTTAGTATCTGCAGCAAAGTGTTTAGTAGCAAAGTAATATGATAGTGGTGATAACGGTAACAAAGTAAAGACAGCAAAAGTAATGTTTTTGGTATTTTTGTAGTGATTGTAACAGTAGCAACGGAAAAGTAAATAAGTGTAAACCAGTATATGGAAAACTCATATGCACGAGATCAATGATGGATAATTATGCCGGATGTGGTTCATCATGTAACAGTCATAACATAGGGTGACACAGAACTAGCTCCAGTTCATCAATATAATGTAGGCATGTATTCCGTAAATAGTCATACGTGCTTATGGAAAAGAACTTGCATGACATCTTTTGCCCTACCCTCCCGTGGCAGCGGGGTCCTATTGGAAACTAAGGGATATTAAGGCCTCCTTTTAATAGAGAACCGGAACAAAGCATTAGCACATAGTGAATACATGAACTCCTCAAACTGTGGTCATCACCGGGAGTGGTCCCGATTATTGTCACTTCGGGGTTGCCGGATCATAACACATAGTAGGTGACTATAGACTTGCAAGATAGGATCTAGAACTCACATATATTGATGAAAACATAATAGGTTCAGATCTGAAATCATGGCACTCGGGCCCTAGTGACAAGCATTAAGCATAGCAAAGTCATAGCAACATCAATCTCAGAACATAGTGGATACTAGGGATCAAACCCTAACAAAACTAACTCGATTACATGATAAATATCATCCAACCCATCACCGTCCAGCAAGCCTACGATGCAATTACTCACGCACGGCGGTGAGCATCATGAAATTGGTGATGGAGGATGGTTGATGACGACGACGGCGACGAATCCCACTCTCCAGAGCCCCGAACAGACTCCAGATCAGCCCTCCCGAGAGAGATTAGGGCTTGGCAGCGGCTCCGTATTGTAAAACGCGATGAAACTTTCTCTCTGATTTTTTTCTCCTCGAAAGCCAATATATGGAGTTGGAGTTGGCGTCGGAGGGCCACCAGGGGGCCCACGAGGTAGGGGGGTGCGCCCAGGGGGAGGGGCGCGCCCCCACCCTCGTGGACAGGGTGTGGGCCCCCTGGTCTTCATCTTTGGCGAGGATTTTTTATTATTTATTCTAAGATATTCCGTGGAGTTTCAGGTCATTCCGAGAACTTTTGTTTTTTGCACATAAAACAACACCATGGCAATTCTGCTGAAAACAGCGTCAGTCCGGGTTAGTTCCATTCAAATCATACAAGTTAGAGTCCAAAACTAGGGCAAAAGTGTTTGGAAAAGTAGATACGACGGAGACGTATCAAAGAGTCGGGTAAGATCCTGGAAAAAGACCTGTGGGTTAGGGCCCACTCAAAAGAACACCGTTGAAATGATTGCTTGAAAAGAGAGATTCCACCGGTTGAAATAAATGGCTTGAATGAGGTAACATTCTCGAAAGATCTTGAACGGATTAGGAATGAAAACATGAATCTTCTGAGATATCTTCAGCACTCCGGAATAATTGAATAGCGAGAAATGAATGAATATGAGGAGCACCGGCAAGAGAAGGTATTTGAAACGAGGAAAGGATATGATCAATAAAGCTTGAATTGGTTCCACTGGAGAAGAAAGAGAATGAATAATGATGAACTTGAGGTTCCGTTAGGATCTTCATGAGAATCACCGGATAAGAACATTGACAGAACAGAATGGGAGGCTTCACATCAATAAAATGATACTTGATTGAGATATATGATACCTTGAAGAAAAAGGGTGGGTGGGTGGGAAAACAAAGACAACTTGGAACGGATGAAGCAAACACCGTTGAGAAGAACTGATAATTGATCTTGCGAATGTTGAAGTGATCGGATCCACTAGAAGAGAAACATGCCGGTTGAAAAAGGATTGACATGACAATCTCGATTACCATGAAGGATTGGTATCCACATCGGAGTATGAGAACACCGTTTAGGAAAGGTAAGGATTCAACATTTGACTTCGAAGCAACTCGAATACCACAACTCAAAACAAAACAAAGGATTGGCTTGCAAAATAAGCCGAAACAAACATATGATAGAGATTTCGTCCGAAGTTTTCATGGTGGGGCCTACACGGGCTCGATCGTACAACACCATCATGTACAAGGCAGTGCACATGACATACGAAGCATCCCCGAGTCAGCATAGCCAAGGACTCTTTAAGACACAACGAGACCACTGTAAAACCAACCGTGGATAGGCGGACCACTAGACGTCGAACCCCAGTTTCATATCATACATCTCATGAAAAGATATCCTAAGAGCTAATTGAATTCCCACTTATAAACTCCTGAAATTTTCCCGGTTATGCAATCAGGTGTTGGGGATACATGGGAAGCATAATATCTCACCCAAGACTAGCAAATCCTACATCCAGCTGTATCCATCCTTCAACACATAACCAAGAAACCTTCAGAAATCATTTACCTCAACCTTCGAAAAGCATCCGTTATACGAGTTATGGCAATACTCCCGAACTCCCGCCCCAGTACTGGGTGGCCTCGAGGTTATCTCACCAACAACTGCATAAAAGAGATTTCGATGTCGGCGAAACTAAACTCAGGTATTCCAGAACTGCAACGATAAAATTGTGATGACAACACCTCGGAGCTCAACTCCCCGGGACACTGCCACAACCCCTAAATGTCAGGAGGCACCAAGAACAATGTTCTCGTCACAAAACCATCGGAACGATTCCAAGATACCTGCGTGATCCTAAATTTTTTTAGTGAAATTTGAGAAGGAAGAGTCAAAACTCTACGTCAGGATGCCTTACCAGAGCGACGAAGGGACTGAGGAGTAAAAAGAAGTCCTAACTCTCCGATATATATAATTCCTAAATGACTTAAAACATTTCTAGACTCAATAACACCAGCGATTCGATCAAGCAGGGGGGCTCCTAAGGTCGGGGAAGGCTCTGATTACCAACTTGTAACGCCCTCGATGCGGCTATATCTCCTACGCGTCGAAGCACGACTTAGAGGCATAATCGCATTGAAAGCAATGTCGCAAGTGAGGTAATCTTCACACGACCCATGTAATACATAAGGGAAAGAGATACATAGTTGGATTACAATTGCCACTTCACACAATTACATGAATAAAGCATTACATCATCTAGATACACACAAGGTCCGACTATGGAACCAAAATAAAAGAAGACTACCCCAAATGCTATAGATCCCCGATCGTCCCAACTGGGCTCCACTACTGATCAACTGAAAATGGAACAACATGACAAACACGATCTTCATCGAGCTCCTCCTTGAGCTTGGTTGCGTCACCTGCACGGTTTCATCGGCACCTGCAAACTGGTTTTGGAAGTATCTGTGAGTCACGGGGACTCAGCAATCTCACACCCTCGCGATCAAGACTATTTAAGCTTATGGGTAAGGTAAAGGTATGAGGTGGAGCTGCAGCAAGCGACTAGCATATATGGTGGCTAACATACGCAAATGACAGCGAGAAGAGGAGGCAAAGGCACGGTCGAACAACTATGATAAACAAGTGATCCTAGAATAACCTACGCCAAACATAACTCCAACACCATGTTCACTTCCCGGACTCCGCCGAGAAGAGACCATCACGGTAACACACGCGGTTGATGTATTTTAATTAAGATCAACTTTAAGTTTTCTACAACCGGACATTAACAAATTCTCATCTGTCCATAACCGCGGGCACGACTTTCGAAAGTTCAAATCCCTGCAGGGGTGTCCCAACTTAGCCCATCACAGGCTCTCACGGTCAACGAAGGATATTCCTTCTAGCGGGAAGACCCCATCAGACTCAGAATCCCGGTTACAAGACATCCTCGACAATGGTAAAACAAGTCCAGCAACACCGCCTGAATGTGCCGACAAATCCCAATAGGAGCTGCACATATCTCGTTCTCATGGCACACTCAGATTGTCCAAACTTCCGGTAGGCCATCCTAGAGTTTCCCCTGGTGGCCACCAGCGGCTGATAGGTTGGACCAACACTCAGAGGAGCACTGGCCCGAGGGGGTTAAAATAATGATGACCCATGAGTCTGCAGAACCCAAGGGAAAGAAAAGGCTAGGTGGCGAATGGTAAAACCAATGTTGGGCATTGCTGGAGGAGTTTTATTCAAGGCGAACTGTCAAGGGGTTCCCATTATAACCCAACCGTGTAAGGAACACAAAATCAAGGAACATAACACCGGTATGACGGAAACTAGGGCGGCAAGAGTGGAACAAAACACCAGGCATAAGGCCAAGCCTTCCACCCTTTACCAAGTATATAGATGCATTAGTTAAATAAGAGATATTGTGATATCCCAACAAATCCATGTTCCAACAAGGAACAAACTCGAATCTTCACCTGCAACTAACAACGCTATAAGAGGGGCTGAGCAAAGTGGTAACATAGCCAAACAACGGTTTGCTAGGACAAGGTGGGTTAGAGGTTTGACATGGCAATATGGGAGGCATGATAAGCAAGTGGTAGGTATCGCAACATAGGAAAAGCAATAGAGTGAGCAACTAGCAAGAAAAGATAGAAGTGATTTCGAGGGTATGGTCATCTTGCCTGAAATCCCGCAAGGAAGAAGAACGAGTCCATGAAGAAGACAAACGGGCGTAGTCGAATGGTTCCTCACAAACACGACGTTATCGGAACCAACCCGAAAAAGCAACACCGAAAAGAAGCAAACAACATAGTAAACGACCATCACATAAGCATGGCACGATGCATAAACAAGTATGATGCATGTCCGTTTTAATGAAACATGGCATGGCAAAGTGCACAAAAAAACCTACAAATTAAGTGGAGCACAATATGCAACCCCGTTGCATATTGACAAAACACCACGTGACTTATTTAGTTCGATCTTATTTATGTACCCAAAAATATTAAATGTTGTTAAACATGGCAAGAGGGTGAAGCAAAAAGAAACTATCTATCTAGACAACTTTAAATGAGACCGGAAACAACGAACAACAATTCCGGTAAATCCTCATATGCATATATTAGGTTTGGTACTGTTCTTCCCTAAACCTTATTTTAGAGTTACTAAACATGCAATAAAAGTGCACCATGTTAAACTAGGCATTTTTCTACCGCATTTACATATAAAGTTTATTAGAAACCGAGCTACGGTTAATTAGTTATGAATTAAAGCATTTTAACATGGCATAGGAGCAAATTTAACCAAACAGCATATTAAACATTTCAAACATGCATGAAAGTTGCATATTATTAAACTAGACAAAATTCTAAGCGAGTTTCATATAAAGTTTGTTTAATTTGGATGCACGGTTTGAGAGTTATTAAATGCATGAAGAGCAAGGGGTAATTTGTAAATATGCGGTTTTCTGTAAATAGCAAAATTCGTTCATAGCAGAAAAAAATACATCGGGCCGAATCTGTTCTTGGGCCAACAGAGAGGCGCTGGGGAGTAGCTCACCCATTGGGCTAAGGCCCACAACGGAGAGGAGAGGAAGCAGGGCGTGGCGCTGATCTGCTCGTATCTGAAGAAAAACGGCAGCGAGGCTTCGGACGACGACGACATGGGACTTGGGCGGGGCGGAGCGATGGGAACGGGAGCAGAGGCCTGGCAGCGCTGCTAGTGGAGCTCTCCGGCGGGAGGACGGTGAGCTTGCGGCTGGGGGCGCGCCTCGTGATCCTGCTGGAAGCAGAGGAACGGCGACACTAGAGTTCAAGATGGAGGGGCGCCATTCCCGCTTCCTGGTGCTGTTGCTTGGGTGGCCAGTGGCGTAGTGGCGACCTGACGGCAGGGACGCTACCGGGGCGCAGAGGAATCACCGGATCTGACGGAGATAGCGATGAACGGAGCAGGGCCGCGGCAGGGACTAGGCGTCGGCTGGAGGACCCCATCTCTGGTGCTGCTCATGGCGTACCTGAGGGAGAGGGAGGTGCTGGAGAGAGAAGAAATCAGGAGAGGGAGGAGAAGAAGACAAAGGGGAGGGACGCGGTCCTGTTGGAAGCAGACTGGAGGGGATCGGGGAGGATCAAGACGCGTGGTCCCCGGCGAGGCTGGTGGAAGACGGTGGCCTCAGTCAGGGGAGCTCGGCTCCTGGATCGAGAGGGTGGGCGTGGGAAGGATGGATCGGAGGGGATGCACTGGATGGGCGAGTGGATCGAGGAGGATCAGGCGAGGCGATCCCGAGGTGGGATGCGACCCGATGGCGGCGGTGGAGGGACAAACCTCCTATGTTTTAGGGTTAGGCTAGATTAGGTGGGGTTGGGCTATAAATATAAGGAAAAGAGGGAGTTTGGATCATGCGATTGAAATTGGACGGTTCAGAAAGAATAGGCTAGGGAGTCCAAATAATAAAACAGTGACATTTTGTAGATGTTTGGGGATGATCCGGACACAACGGTGACGACTGCCCGGGTCGGGTCCGGGATAGCTTTTCGGACGCGCGCGCGAGGAGGGCCGCGGGCTGACGAGAGAGGTTAGGTAGGGCTTGACGGTGAGTGGTGGTGGGCTGAGAAGAGAGGGGGGGAAAGCAACCCGGCAACTATTTCCGGAGACCGGAAACGTCCGACGTTTGATCGGCTATACTGCTGCTATAGTTTAACTGTTGGGCTATCAAACGAACTCCGAATGCGATGAAACTTGACAGGCGGTCTATCTACACTATAATAAGACCACATGCCAACTTTCAACCCAATCCGAAAACATTTTCCGGCCACTTATAAAATAAATATTTCAGACGTGCCGCGGGCGCGTGCAAGGGTGTCTGGACTCAGAACGGACAACGGAAGGAAACGGGGAGGCCGGGACGGATGCAAGTTTGCAAAATATGATGATGCAATGCACACGATGACATGACAAGATGCAACAAGCAAGCGCATGACAAGGCAACAATATCGAATAACTGGAAGACACCTGGTGCAACGGTCTCGGGGTGTCACATTTCTCTGCGGTGGAATGTGGAATTTATTTTGCAGGGTCGGACACTATCCTCGTATTGACTTCTTCTGTCATGTATTCGGAGAAGGAACCCGCCTTGCAATGCCGAAGACAACTGTGCGCGGGACTCATCGTCATTGAAGCCTGGTTCAAGGGCTACTGAGGGAGTCCTAGATTAGGGGGTCTCCGGACAGCCGGACTATCTCCATTGGCCGGACTGTTAGACTATGAAGATACAAGATTGAAGACTCCGTCTTGTGTCCGGATGGTACTCTACTTGGCGTGGAAGGCAAGCTAGGCAATATGTATATGGATATGTCCTCCTTTTTAACCAACCTTGTGTAACCCTAACCCTCTCCGGTGTCTATATAAACTGAAGGGTTTTAGTCCGTAGGACAACAATCACAACATACAATCATACCATAGGCTAGCTTCTAGGGTTTAGCCTCTCTGATCTCGTGGTAGATCTACTCTTGTAACACCCATATCTTCAATATTAATCAAGCAGGACGTAGGGTTTTACCTCCATCAAGAGGGCCCGAACCTGGGTAAAACTTCGTGTCCCTTTCCTCCTGTTACCATCCGGCCTAGACGCACAGTTTGGGACCCCCTACCCGAGATCCGCCGGTTTTGACACCGACAACCTTCCTCAGGCCCCTCCGTCGGGCGTCCCAGCTTGTGGCCCGACCTCAGGAGCCCACCTCCTTCTTGCATTGGAACCTCAGGAGGGGTGCTAGACCGAAGAGTTTAAGGCGTATCTGCTTCAGGGGACCCTGCCGGAGAAGCAGGAGGTCGCGGAGCGTGTGGCTCGACAGGCCAATGCCTACTCCATCCGAGACGGTGAGCTCTATAGGAAACGTCCAAATGATGTTTCTCTATGATGCATCTCCAGGGAGTAGGGATATGAGCTATTGACCGACATACACAGGGGGAGGGGGGACTGCGGGCATCACTTGTCATCACGCACCCTCATGGGCAAGGCATTGCGCAGCGGGTTCTATTGGCCCACAATGCTCAATGATGCCACCAAGCTGGTGAGATCTTGCGAAGCGTGCCAATTCGATGCCAAGCAGATCCACCAGCCCGATCAGGGCCTCCAGACCATTCCTCTCACATGGACATTTGCGGTCTGGGGGCTGGACATCTTGGGACCATTCCCACGAGCGCACGGGGTCTACCGCTACCTCTACGTCACCATTGACAAGTTCACCAAGTGGGCGGAGGTGGAAGCCGTCCGCTCCATCCCAGCCGGCTTGGCAGTCAAGTTCATCAAGGGCCTCATGAGCCACTTCAGGGTCCCTAATCGTATCATCACTGACAACAGCTCGCAGTTCACTAGCAACCTCATCAAAAAGTATTGCGCTAACCTTGGAACGCAGATATGCTACGCCTCAGTGGCACACTCCAGGAGAAACAACCAAGCTGAGCGCTCCAATGCAGAGGCCTCAAGACAAGAACCTTCGAGAAGAAGCTTGAGGCCTGCGACAGGGGCGGGCTCGATGAGCTCCAGTCCGTGTTGTGGTCCATCCGCACCACCACCACCAAGCCGATGGGCGAGACTCCATTCTTCCCCGTCTACGCAGCCGAAGCAGTTCTCCCTCACGAGGTCAAGCATCGCTCCACACGGGTCCTGGCATTTGACGAGGCATGCCAGGACGCCATGCGGGGGATGGACCTCATGCTGGGGGAGGAACTCCACAGTCAAGCCTCGCTCCAGGAGGCAAGGTACCAGCAGGCGCTGCGGCAGTACCACTGTCGCAGTGTCTGCTCCACGATGCTCGAGGTGGGTGATCTCATCCTGTGGCGGGTGCTCTCCGGGGAAGGGCTACATAAGCTCTCACCCATGTGGGAGGGCCTGTTTAGGATTGCCCGCATCTCCAGGCCTGGCGCCACGCGCTTGGAGACGCACGACGGGATCCCTTTCTAGAATGCCTGGAACATCCAGCACCTCCAGAAGTTCTACCCATGAAGCAAGCCCCAGTGCCTTTGAAGGTCTGCGCTCATGACATTCTCACATAATAATGAGTGGGTCTGTACACGCCCCAGAGTCTCCGGAGAGCCGCCCTCGGGCCTCGGGGGCTCCCTCCCACATCCTAGTGGTAGCACTTAGCTCCGTGTTGGTGAGAAGACTAGTCTAGGTTCTAGGAGTGGCCGTTCATTTGCTTGCTTTCTGTAGTTGGTTTGCCCCCTTTATTTTAATGGAATTTGGAGTTCTCGCATTTTCGGTTGCCAAGTTGGATTTCCCCTTCGTCTTTTCTCTGCCCTTTGGTCTTGGCCCAAGAGGAGCGGCAGTTTCCTATCACTCTTCCTCGCGTGTCTCACGCGCGGGGGCTGGGCAGGTGTGTGCGTGCGCGGCATTGGGCCCGCCCCGTGCCGCAAACACACTTTGCCATAGCCCTGCCCCCCCAGGGCCATGGATTTTTCTATCCTTGTGACACACCTTGAACGAGCTTGTGATTTGCGCATCTTCTTAAGTCTGTGCCCCCCGGGTACGGCGACGCGATGCACTAAGCCATGACTAGCCCACGCCTGAGGGATCACGCAAGGAAGAAGGACACCCAACAAAATTTTCTAACAATTTTGCAGCTTCACGATGTCTCCTGAGGCCAGCGACCCCAGAGTCAGTAGCAAGGGGGTATCATGACATGCTAGAGGGCACGCCATCTCGATGTGCGAGGCTACCGTGAGTGTATCAAGCTAAGCTATCCTATCGCACCTACCCGGGACAGGAACATCATGGTATATATCAGAACAATAAGCATAGAATAGTGGCATAAGTACCATGGTTCATTACACGCCCCAGCAGGGCCCTCTACTTTTTTTAAAATGCAGGAGAAAGGAAAGGCTAAACAAAAGTGGCCCGCGCGACCACAGCAGCTCCCGAGGCCGGGTTCCGTAGACCCCCCAGGCTTAGCCCGAGCCTTCCTCCTGCTTCACCGGAGCATGGCGATGAGACGATCCACCACTTTCCTTGAAGCGAGCCCGGCGACCTAGTGGCTAATCGTAGCCGCTGCTACCTGTGCTCTCGCTGGAGGAGCCACCGGCGCTAAACGAGCTCGACCGTCGCCAAGGGCGAGCTCACCCTCTGCATCGTCGCTACTGTTGTCAAGGCCAAGCTCATCGTCGCTGCCGTCGTCTTCGGGGAAGCACCCTACGCGATGGCCGTCTTCCCCAAACACCCTTAGGTAGAGGGTCGCGACGCTGTCATACTTGAAGAGGAGGGTGCACCTCCCGCTTAGGTCGCGCGCGCGGGCAAATGCCTGCCAACCACGGGCCAAGGACATGTTCCCGGCGGCGGAAACTTCGACCCCGACTCACGAAGCCTTGCTGCAAGAGCCATCAGCCTGCAGCCAGAGGCCGTTAGGCCCTGCGGCAGGCAGCTCACCTGTGAAGAAATAGGGGAGTGGGAGCCAGGTGCTGGCTAGCCTCTCCGACCACATGACAAACTCCGGGAGCACCTCGGCCAAGTGGAAGCGCGACCGCGGAGGCCAGGCTACAATGGCGCGCCTCCCCTCGTCGCAGGGGCAGCCTCGCCCTTGGCAGCTCCCGCCACGAGAAGAAACACCGCCACGGCCGTCCAAGGTGCACCCGCGCCCCCGAGGAGCCATCGCAGGAGTCGAGATGTGCTTGGAGGGGCGGCCTCTCCCTCTCTTGGGAGGTGGCGAGCCAGGTCCCTCCTTGGGGGCCTTCCCATTCTCGGCGTCGAAGAACTTCCTCGTCGGCGCCATGAGGACTACAACAAGGCGGCGAGGCAGAGAGAAGGAAGAAGAAGCAGGTGGCGAGAAGATGAATATGAGCAAGGGATGCTAACCGCCGTCCTCCACGATCCCACACAATGATGGTTTTCTCTGCATGCAGCACGGTCTCATCAAGTCGAACAGTTTCCAAGGAAGCGTGGGGAAGTGGAGGCACCCACATCCCATCAATCGCCACACGTCGACCAAGGCCGCAGGCGGTTAGGGCCTGCGGCGCTTGGCACTTGCCCTTTGGCTTCACCTCGAAGCCAAGTACGAGTGCGCCTTGGGCCCGGGGGCTACTGTCAGCGTTCTGGGAATGGGGGTGCCTAGACTTGCTTGCCTGCGGCGCATGATGTGGCTCTGTCATACGTCCTGGTACGACCCAGCTTCAACATCGACAATTCAAGACCCTCGCGAGGGGCCAAGCCTTGTGAGGCGGACGATACCAAGACCTCCCTGGGGGTGGCCTCCCTAGGCAGGCTCTCGAGGAGCAGAGATATCTGTGCAAGGTGCACCTCGCGAGGTTCGGATGACATGAGCCATGAGGACCAAGGCCAGGCGGGCGCCAGCGGGCACAATGTACCAATTTCCTCTTTGGTTCTATGGAAGCAAGCACATGCACGAAATCTTGAGGAATCAAGAAAAGGTTTCCATTCCAGTGCAACAAGACCAAGACCGCCAGGACGACAGGATGGAGGTCATCACGGAGCCCACCGTGGTGTCACAACCAAAAGCTTTTGTAGGCAAAGACTACTTTTCTCAGGATAGCATGTACTGGTTGTCTCCCTTCAAACTTGCCCATTGTGGGGTCCCTTCCCACCTTGCATTTGGGAAGAGGACCATGGCCACTATAAATAGGACTTAGCCACCACCATAGAGGGGGACTGGCCATTCAGATCATCCTCACATCTGCAAGCTCATCGAGCGCAAGAACACCTCCCCTCTTGAGGTCGTTCTCCACTGTACTAGTCCATCCTCAGCCGCTCGAGGCAAATCCACCCCAAAGCAGGAGTAGGGTTTTACACCGCAAGCAGGCCCGAACCTGGGTAAACTACCGTGTCTCTTGTCCATTGGGTTCATCGAGCTAGGATGTGGGATCGGCAAGTAGGCAGGTTGGGGAGGACGAGTTCTTCGCATGCACCCTAGTGTTCGAACCTCTCAAGGGTCTACGGAATCCCCGAATCCGATAGCCCGTTTCTTTTGTTCCTCCTCATCGCAAACAGTTAATTGAAATAAACTGTATGCCCTACATCGCACACGCAACTAAAATCCAAACCGTGTTTAATGCATCCGTCATCGCAAACATTTTGCACCTTTTTGACATTTTTTACACCACTGTTTGCGATTATTGCATCGCACACAGTTTCGTCGAAGGGTCTCTGATCGTGGTGTCGCGTTAGCAGCATCCCGCAGTAGTGAAATATCCCCAAACCACTAGAGGCATCCACGAAAACACTTTTCCACCGCCGCAACCTTCTGTACCCGTGAGAACCCATCTAGGGACCTTTTTCGGCACCCTGCCGTAGGGGGGTTCGATCACGGAAGGCTTCTACATCAACTCTAGTGCCCTTCCGAAGAAGTGTGAGTAGTTTACCATAGACCTGCGGGTCCAAAGCTAGTAGCTAGATGGCTTCTTCTCTCTCTTTCATTCTCATACCATGTTCTCCTTGATGTTCTTGGAGATCTATTCGATGTAATACTTTTTTGCGGTGTGTTTATCGATGATTTGTGGATTTATGATCAGCTTATCTATGAGTATTATCTGAATCTTCTCTGAATTCTTTTATAAATTATTTGATATCTTTGTAATTCTGTTCTAACTATCGATTTAGTTTGGCCAACTAGATTGGTTTTTCTCGCAATGGAGAAGCTCTTAGCTTTGGGTTCAATCTTGCGGTGTCCTTTCCCATTGACAGTAGAGGTAGCAAGGCACGTATTATATTGTTGCCATCGAAGATAAAAAGATGGGGTTTTCATCATATTGTTTGAGTTAATTCCTCTACATCATGTCATCTTAATTAATGTGTTACTCCATTCTTTATGAACTCAATACTCTAGATGCATGTTGGATAGTGGTCGATGTGTGGAGTAATATTAGTAGATGCAGAATCATTTTGGTCTACTTGATACGAACGTGATGCCTATATTCATGATAATTGCCTTACATATCTTCATAACTTTGCGCTTTTCTATCAATTGCTCGGCAGTAATTTGTGCACCCACTGTATTATTTGCTATCTCGAGAGAAGCCTCTAGTGAAACCTATGGCCCCCGGGTCTATTTTCCATCATATAAGTTTCCGATCTACAATACTAGTTTCCAATCTACTATTTTTGCAATCTTTTACTTTCCGGTCTATAAACCAAAGATACCAAAAATATTTACTTTATCGTTTATCTATCTCTGTCAGATCTCACTTTTGCAAGTAACCATGAAGGGATTGACAACCCCTTTATCGCGTTGGGTGCAAGTTGTTTGATTGTTCGTACGGGTATTAGGTGATTTTTGTGTTGTCTCCTACTGAATTGATACCTTGGTTCTGAAACTGAGGGAAATACTTATCTCTACTTTGCTGCATCACCCTTTCCTCTTCAATGGAAAAACCAATGCAAGCTCAAGTTGTAGCAAGAGGATATCCAGTGGTTCCAATTGACGGAAATATGCCCTAGAGGCAATAATAAAGTTTTTTTAATTATATTTTCTTATTCATGATAAAGGTTTATTATTCATGCTAGAATTGTATTGACCGGAAACTTAAATACATGTGTGAATACGTAAACAAATACCGTGCCCCTAGCGAGACTCTACTAGACTACCTCGTTGATCAAAGATGGTTAAGGTTTCCTAACCAAAGACATGAGTTGTCACCTGATAACGGGATCACATCATTAGGAGAATGATGTGATGGACAAGGTCCATCTATCAAATACATATTCCTTTAACCATGATATCATGCAACTCTCGGATGCCAGAGGAATATCTTGTGTGCTATTAAATGACACAACGTAACTGGGTGATCATAAAGATGCTCTACAGGTATCTCCAAAGGTGTCTACTGACTTGGCATGGATCAAGATTGGGAGTTGTTACTCCATGTATCGGAGAGCTATCTCTGGGCCCTCTCAGTAATACAGCATCACAAGAAGCTTGCAAGCAATGTGACTAAGGAGTTAGCAACGAGGTGTTGTATTATAGAATGAGTAAAGAGACTTGCCAGTAATGAGATTGAACTAGGTATGAAGATACTGACGATCAAATCTCGGGAAAGTAACATACTGACAGACGAAGGGAATTATGTATGTTGTCATTAATGTTCGACCGATCAAATCTCTTGCTGGATCGAGAAGGCGAGGACATCATCGAGCTAAATGTGTGCTGAACACGGAGGTGTCGTACGTTCGGTACTTGATCTGGACAAATCATGAAGGTGTATGACTACATCAACCACGTTGATAAACGCATCCGCTTAACGGTCTATGAGGGTACGTAGACACACTCCCCCCTCTCGTAGTTATGCATCTCCATGGATAGATCTTGCATGTGTGTAGAAAAAAATTACTGTAACATTCCCCAATAGTGGCATCCGAGCCAGGTCTATGCGTAGATGATGTGCACGAGTAGAACACAAAAGAGTTGTGGGCGGTGATGGTCATACTGCTTACCACCAACGTCTAATTTTGATTCGACGGTATTGTGGGATGAAGCAGCCCGGACCAACCTTACATGTCCATGCACATGAGACTGGTTCCACCGACTGACATGCAACTTGTTTTGCATAAAGGTGGCTGGTGGGTGTTTGTTTCACCTACTTTAGTTGAATCAATTTTGACTACGGCCGGTCCTTGAAGAAGGTTAAAAAGCAAACTTGGTAATCACCATTGTGGTTTTGCGTAGGTAAGAACGGTTCTTGCTAGTTGCCCGTAGCAGGCACATAAAATTTGCAACAACAAATTAGAGGACATCTAACTTGTTTTTGCAGAGTATGTTGTGATGTGACATGGTCAAGACATGATGTGATATACATTGTTGTATGAGATGATCATATTTTGTAATATTGACAACCGTCAGGAGCCTTGGGGTTGTCTCATAATTATTGTATGAAATTCAAGAGACATGTAATTGCTTTACTTTATCACTATGTGTTAGCAATAGTTGTAGAAGCAATAGTTGGCGAGACGACCTAGACGCAATGATGGAGATCAAGGTGTCGAGCCGGTGATGATGGAGATCATGATGATGCTTTGGAGATGGAGATCAAAAGCACAAGATGATGATGGCCATATCATGTCACATATTTTGATTGCATGTGATGTTTATCCTTTATGTATCTTATTTTGCTTAGAACGATGGTAGAATTATAAGATCTCTTCACTAAATTTCAAGATAAAAGTGTTCTCCCCGACTATGCACCATTGCCGAAGTTCGTCGTTTTGAAGCACCTCGTGATGATCGAGTGTGATAGACTCTACGTTCACATACAACGGGTGTAAGACAGTTTTATGCAGAATACTTGGGTTAAACTTGACGAGCCTAGCATGTACATACATGGCCTCGGAACACTAGAGAACGAAAGGTCGAGCGTGAGTCCTATAGTAGATATGATCAACATAGAGACATTCACCATTGATTACTAACCCATCTCACGTGACAATCGGACATGGGATAGTTGATTTGGATCATGTATCACATAGATAACTTGAGGGGTGTTAACTCAAGTGGGAGTCCATTAGTAATTTGATTAGCTGAACTTAATTTATCATGAACTTAGTCTTAACAGTTTTTGCATATCTATGTTGTAGACCAATGTCATGTGCTACTGTTCCATTGAATTTTAATGTGTTCCTAGAAAAAGCTAAGTTGGTAGATTATGGTAGCAACTACACGGACTGGGTCCATAACTTGAGGATTATCCTCATTGCTGCATAGAAGAATTA
Source organism: Triticum urartu (assembly GCF_056163025.1). Classification (NCBI taxonomy): domain Eukaryota; kingdom Viridiplantae; phylum Streptophyta; class Magnoliopsida; order Poales; family Poaceae; genus Triticum; species Triticum urartu. The sequence continues at coordinate 353,147,528 of NC_141876.1, read as the reverse complement.
TGACCTTGATGCACCGCTAGGTGACAGACCTGCTGCAGGAGCTACTGCAGATGTTATGAATATCTGGCAGACTCAATCTGATGACTACTCAATAGTTCAGTGTGCCATGCTTTATGGCCTAGAACTGGGACATCAAAGACGTTTTGAATGCCACGTAGCATATCATATGTTGCAAGAGCTAAAGTTGATATTTCAAGCTAATTCCCCGGTTGAGACATATGAAGTCCCCAACAAGTTCTATAGCTGCAAGATGGAGGAGAACGGTTCTGTCAGTGAACGCATACTCAAAATGTCTGGGTATCATAACCACTTGACTCAGCTAGGAATTGATTTTCTAGTTGAGAGTGTTATTGACATAGTTCTTTAGTCACTACCACCAAGCTACAAAGGCTTCGTGATGAACTATAATAAGCAAGGGATGACAAAAACAATTCCCGAGCTCTTCGCAATAGTTAAGGCCGCAGAGGTAGAAATCAAGAAGGAGCATCAAGTGTTTATGGTTAACAAGCCCACCAGTTTCAAAAAAAAGGGCAAGGGAAACAAAGAGAACTTCAAAAAGAATGGCAAGCAGGTTGCCGCTCCTGTGAAGAAGCCCAAAGCTAGACCCAATCCTGAAACTGAGTTCTTCTGCTGCAAACGGAATGGTCACTGGGAGTGGAACTGCCCTAGATACTTGGAAGATAAGAAGGATGGAAAAGTGAAAAAAGGTATATTTGATATACAAGTTATTGATGTGTTCCTTAATAATGCTCATAGTAGCGCCTGGGTATTTGATACTGGTTCAGTTGCTCATATTTGTAACTCGAAATAGGAGCTACAGAATAAACGAAGATTGCCTAAGTATGAGGTGACGATGCACGTCGGGAATGGTTCCAAGGTCGATGTGATCGTCGTCGGCATGCTACCTCAACATATGCCTTCGGGATTAGTTTTAGACCTTAATAATTGTTATTTGGTGCCAGCATTGAGCATGAACATTATATCTGGATCTTGTTTAATGCGAGATGGTTATTCATTTAAGTCAAACAATAGTGGTTGTTCTATTTATATGAGCAATATCTTTTATGGTCATGCACCTCTTATGTATGGTCTATTCTTGTTGAATCTTCATCATAGTGATACACCTATTCATAATATTGATGCCAAAAGATGCAAAGTTGAAACTGATAGTGCAACATACTTGTGGCACTGCCATTTAGGTCATATTGGTGTAAAGCGCATGAAGAAACTCCATGCGGATGGACTTTTGGAATCACTTGATTATGAATCATTTGATTCCTGCGAACCATTTCTCATGGGCAAGATGAAGAAAAATGGAGCGACCTAATGACTTATTGGAAATTATACATACTGATGTATGCGGTCCAATGAGTGTTGATCTACGCGGTGGGTATCGTTATTTTTTGACCTTCGTAGATGATTTGAGTAGGTATGGTTATATCTACTTGATGAAACACAAGTCTGAAACATTTGAAAAGTTCAAAGAATTTCATAGTGAAGTGGAAAATCATCGTAACAAGAAAATATAGTTTCTATGATCTGATCACGGAGGTGAATATTTGATTTTCGAGTTTGGCCTTCATTTAAAACAATGTGGAATTGTTTTACAACTCACGCCACCTGGAACACCACAACATAATGGTGTGTTAGAACGTCATAACTGTACTTTATTAGATATGATGCGGTCTATGATGTCTCTTACGATTTACCACTATTGTTTTGGGGTTATGCATTAGAGATAGCCGCATTGACGTTAACTAGGTGTGACGCTCGGATAATCAAGCTACAGTAACCCTCTGGTAATGATGCCACGTCACCACGATTACTGTTGCTAATCTCGTGTTAGTTCAGATCCGAGCCAAATTCAAATTTCAATTAAAGTCAAACAATAAAAGTTTTCAATTGTCAAATACAAAATGTTCAAATTGTAGCAAATAAATCATAAACAATTATGGTGGAGGAACCACACTTTTATGAAATGATTAAATACTCTAAAGTGAATAAAACCATAACAAAGCAATTATTCAAATGATTTTGAATAATAAACAAATGTTAAACTAGTTTAATTGACCACCAAACTTTTTATGGTAGAGGGTTGTTCTGAAACCTTATTTTAGGAGCTATGGTCATATTTTATAAAAACTAAAATAAAGTGTGACTAAACTAAAATAGAAAAGAATAAATAAAAAGAAAAGACAGAAAGTAAAACAAAACAAAAAAACAGAGGAAAGGAACCCCCCATATGGGCCTCGGCCCAGCAGGCCGATGGGCTGCCAGACCGGACCACCCCGGTCCCCCATTAACTCCCACTCCCCCTTGACCTAGAGTGGTCCCCCCACTCCACCCACTCCCCCACGCCTTGCTCCTCCTCTCCCCACCCCATCTGGATCGAGACTGGGGCAACCGTGCCCCCGAACCCGTCGACGTCGCCGCCGCCCGGAGAACCACCTCAACAAAGTCCCCCCGTCCCCGCTGGATCTGGATCGGCACCCGAGCCGATCCCCGGTGCCTGCACTCGCCGCCGTTCGCCGTCACCACGCCGGACCCCGTCGTCGGAACCTCCCCGCCGGCCTGCCTCCTCCTCATCGCCAGCCTGCTTCCCCTTCGGCGCCGTCGTCCCCGCTACCCTCCTCGCGCACTGTTGCCCCGACCCCTTCTCCGGGCGGTGAGGCCTGACCTCTTCTCTCCCCCCTACTCCATGCCCGTCTGCGCCTCACTCTCACTGCGCTCACTGCACCCCACCCTGTTTCATGCGCACGCCCGGGCCTCATCCGCCTGCGCCCCTGACGCCCAGCGCGCCACCTGGCCGCGAGCCCGCCCGCGCCTGCTGCCGCTTTGCCGCCGTCCACGCACGCCGGCGCTCGCCGCTACTTCGTTCGCCGCTCGCTAGCTGCGCCACTCCCGCTTGCTGCTAGTGCTGCCACTACTGCCGCTGCTTTCTGTTGTTGCTTGCTCTGCCTTCCTAGGCCGCGCCTCGCCCCGCCTCTACCTGCGCAGCAGCCAACTGCTCCGCGAAGCTCCCCCCTCCACCGCGCATGCTCATCGCCGGCCACGCCTTCTGCCATGGCTCCGCCGGTCGCCGCTGCGCTGCTCTGCGGCCGCCGCGCTGCCCAGTCCGCTCCCCGGCCGGCAACGTTGGCCTCGCTAGGGCCAACGCCCGGGCTCGCCAGTGTCGGGCGCCCGCAACTGCGCCCACGCCCGTTAACCCCACGCCCGTTTGGCCACCCCCGGACCTATGACATGTGGGACCAACGCCCTTAGAACGATTTATAAAAAAAATAATTAAAAAAATAAAATAAAATAAAATAATAATTAATTAATTAATTAACTTAATTAATTCTGTTTAAATTAACTAATTAAGATTAATTAACCCAATAATTAGTTAACCTAATTAACTAATGTTAATTAGTCAAACAGTCGTTGGTAGGTGGGACCCACCTGTCAGGTTGACAAGGTCAACTGCTGACGTCATGATGATGTCAGCAAACACTATTCTGGATAATGTTGATTTAAATAATTAAATAAATCCAAAAATTAATTTAAATCTTTTAAATTCAATATAAAATAAACCGTAGCTTGGATGGAAAAACTTTCTACATGAAAGTTGCTCAGAACGACGAGATGAATCCGGATATGCAGCCCGTTCGTTCGCCACGCATACCTAGCATAGCGAACATGCAACTTTCCCCCTCCGGTTCATCTGTCCGAAAACGCAAAACACTGGGGATATTTTCCCGGATGTTTCCCCCCTTCACCGCTACCACCTCATACCGCGTTAGGGCACCCCTAGCACCGCTACTTGTCATGTCATGCATCACCATGCATTTGCTTGCTTAATATTCATTGTTTCTTCCCCCTCTTCTCTCGCTAGACACCGAAACCGATGCCGCTTCTACCCAGTACGACTACGGTGTTGATGACCCCTCTCTTGCCAGAGCAACCAGGCAAGCCCCCCCTTGATCACCAGATACCGCCTACTCTCTTTATACTGCTTGCATTAGAGTAGTGTAGCATGTTACTGCTTTCCGTTAATCCTATTCTGATGCATAGCCTGTCATTGTTGCTACAGCTGTTGATACCTTACCTGCAATCCTAAATGCTTAGTATAGGATGCTAGTTTATCATCAGTGGCCCTACATTCTTGTCTGTCTGCCATGCTATACTATCGGGTCGTGATCACTCGGGAGGTGATCACGGGTATATACATACATATATACATACTATACAGGTGGTGACTAAAGCCGGGTCAACTCGTTTAGTACCCGCGAGTGATTACAATGTTGGGGGCTGAAGGGGCAGGTGGTTCCACCCAGGTAGTGGTGGGCCTAGATTCCCGATGGCCCCCGACTGTTACTCGAGGCGGAGCGATAGGGCAGGCAGAGACCACCTAGGTGAGAGGTGGGCCTGGCCCTAGTTGGCGTTCGCGGTTACTTCAAAATAACACGCTTAACGAGATTTGCGAATTTGATCTGAGTCTGGGTACTGGCCTATATGCACTAACCAACTACACGGGAACAGTATGGGCACTCGACGTCGTGGTATCAGCCGAAGCCTTCGTGACGTCAGTGACTGAGCGACGTGCGTCGGGTTGGACCACGTAACGCAACTTCCTTTGTAATGGAGGTTGCTAGGTCTGCTCTCCGGCCGCCCTCGCAACGTGCATGTGTGCAATGGGCGATGGGCCCAGACCCCTGCGCCATAGGATTTATACCGGCGTGCTGACCTCTCTGTTGTGCCTAGGTAGGTCTGTGATGTGTTGATCTTCCGAGGCTGGGCATGGCCCAGACAAGTGTGTCCGGACAAAGGGGATCGAGCGTGTTCGGAAATGTGGTGCACCCCAGCAGGGAAGTTAATCTATTCGAATAGCCGTGATCTTTGGTAAAAGGACGACTTGGAGTTGTACCTTGACCTTATGACAACTAGAACCAAATACTTAATAAAACACACCCTTCCAAGTGCCAAAACAACCGGTGATCACTCTCTCACAGGGCGATTTGGGGAGGATCATCGGTTAGGATTATGCTATGCGATGTTACTTGGTGAACTTACCATCTACTCTCTTCTTCTGCTGCAAGATGGAGGTTACCAGAAGCATAGTCTTCGAAAGGACTAGCTATCCCCCTCTTATTCCGGCATTCTGCAGTTCAGTCCACATATGATACCCCTTTTCCATTTGATACCAATGCATACATATGTAGTGTAGCTCCTTGCTTGTGAGTACTTTGGATGAGTACTCACGGTTGCTTTGCTCCCCCTTTTCCCCTTTCATATACCCGATTGCTACGACCAGACGTTGGAGTCCAGGAGCCAGACGCCACTGTCGATGATGACTGATACTACTCGGGAGGTGCCTACTACTATGTGCATCCCGCTGACGACGACCAGGAGTAGTTTAGGAGGATCCCAGGCAAGAGGCCTGCGCCTCTTTCGATCTGTATACCAGTTTGTGCTAGCCTTCTTAAGAAAAACTTGTTTAACTTATGTCTGTACTCATATGTTGTTTCTTCTGCTGACTCATCTATGATCGAGCTCTTGTATTCGAGCCCTCGAGGCCCCTGGCTTGTAATATGATACTTGTATGACTTATTTTATTTGTAGAGTTGTGTTGTGATATCTTCCCGTGAGTCCCTGATCTTGATCGTACACGTTTGCGTGTATGATTAGTGTATGATTGAATCAGGGGCGTCACAAGTTGGTATCAGAGCCGACTGCCTGTAGGAATCCCCTTCCAAACTCCTTGGCAGAAGTCGAGTCTAGTCAATTGAAAAACTTTTACTAACATGGCTGTGTGGCTTACGGGCCCACATCGCCATCGGGTAGTAGTAGGATATTTTATTCCTCATCTATACTCTAGGACTCTGGTCTCTCTCCTATTAGAGTTGAAATGGTTTTACTAAATGTAACTTGAGGTTCTCGATAAAACTTCTCCAAGAGAGCCCCTCATTCCAGATGATCGCCTGCTGCACCAGAAGATTTCGAAGATACTCTCTGATGTTCTCTCAAGACTTTATGCCCATTGCTTTTGTAATTCCCTACGATTAAAATATCCCTATGGATAAATACATACACCCGTCGTTCTTACTTTTATTCCAAGTTAATCTTGTTATTACAAGATACCCCCAAACTTCTCTCTATTGCTCCGAGAAATCTTTGTGCTGACTGCCTTGTAGTTCCTTGTTGCCTGAATACACCTACAACTTAATCCTCACACTCACCGAGGATTTGTTTCTCCCCAGTTGTTCATGTGTTCACAAAGTCTTCGAAATGCTATTCGATCTTTCGAAAATCCTCAGCAAGCTATTTCTCTTGAAATTCTTGCTTGCCTGCATTATGATTAATCCCATAAGTCTAGTAATCTTATTGGCATCCATTGTCATTATAATTTTGAGTCCCTTGATTCAACGTGTTGCGATTGCTTGCAATCCTCAGAAGAATCTTAGAATTCTTTCTTCCAGCTCAGACGCCATTTTAAACATGAGCTGGATCTCGACTAGTCAAATTGTCGTCGATTGTACGCCTAAGGCTATTCATCTTATCCATCCCTAATCAGAGCATTGCTTCTGACCCCTTGTTTTGGAAATCATAATTCCTTTGCAATTGAGCTTTGGGTTAGTCAGTTGTTTCTATCATCCAATGCTTTGGTATGGTTTCTTCCTCTAATAGAGTACCGATACTCGCAACAGCTCCATTGTAGACCACAAACCCCTTGTTGGATTATTACCCGACAGTGTCCTTCATATTCAACAACCTTGTGAGCCTTTCCAGGGGTATATAATTCCTCTGGTAATTTCTATCCTCTGCCTTGATAACCATACTCCACTTTCAAGGTTGCATTATTTACTCCGAAGTTTGTGGTATATGTTCCTAAGAGGCCCCAATTGAAAGTGCAACTATCCCTAGGTGGTTTTGGTAATTCATAACAACATATAGCTCATTGAGCTAATGCTATTCCAAGATGATTATTTCAGGAAAGCTCAATGATTGGCATGGCATGGATATGAAAGTGGAACCCTCAAAATGCTAAGGACAAAGGATTGGCTCAAGCTCAAAAGCTCAAGACTCTTCATTTTATATTTTAGTGATCCAAGATCACATTGAGTCCATAGGAAAAGCCAATACTATTAAGGAGGGATGAGGTGTTGCTTAATGAGCCTCTTGCTTCATGTGCTTAGTGATATGCTCCAAAATCCTCAACTACTTTCCCATATCCACATATGACCAAAACTCTAAGCCAAACTCGGTCCTACCGATTCTTCCTATCCGGCGCCACCGAGTTTCACTTGTCATTAGCCACTGCCAAACCCTAGCAATTCGGTTCTATCGATAAGGATCTCGGTCTCACCGAGATGGGGTTGCAAACTCTTTTTTTCCCTTTCGTAACTTTTCGGTCCCACCGAAAGAGCGAATCGGTCCCACCGAGATTGCAATGTAAACTCAGTGTTTCCCCTTTGTAACTTTTCGGTCTCACCGAGTTCCACTCGGTCTCACCGAAAGAGCAAATCGGTCCCACCGAGTTTGCCTGACCAACTCTCTAGTTAGCTAATTACCAAATTCGATCTCACTGAGTTTGTGTAATCGGTCTCACCGAGATTACATTATGCCCAAACCCTAACCGAATCGGTCCTACCGAGTTGCATGTCAGTCCCACCGAAATTCCTAACGGTCACTAGGTTTACTACTTCGGTCAGACCGAGTTTATTTATTCGGTCCCACCGAGATTGGAAAACTGTGTAACGGTTGGATTTTGTGTGGAGGCTATATATACCCCTCCACCTCCTTCTCATTCAGTGAGAGAGCCATCAGAACACACACATCATTCCAACTCATTTGTTCTGAAAGAGAACCACGTACTCATGTGTTGAGACCAAGACATTCCATTCCTACCATATGAATCTTGATCTCTAGACTTCCCAAGTTGCTTTCCACTCAAATCTTCTTTCCACCAAATCCAAATCCTATGAGAGAGAGTTGAGTGTTGGGGAGACTATCATTTGAAGCACAAGAGCAAGGAGTTCATTACCTACACACCATTTGTTACTTCTTGGAGAGTGGTGTCTCCTAGATTGGCTAGGTGTCACTTGGGAGCCTCCGACAAGATTGTGGAGTTGAAACAAGGAGTTTGTAAGGGCAAGGAGATCGCCTACTTCGTGAAGATCTATCGCTAGTGAGGCAAGTCCTTCGTGGGCGATGGCCATGGTGGGATAGACAAGGTTGCTTCTTCATGGACCCTTTGTGGGTGGTTGCTTCTTCGTGGACCCTTCGTGGGTGGAGCCCTTCGTGGACTCGCGCAACCGTTGCCCTTGGGTGGAGCCCTGTGTGGACTCGCACAACCGTTACCCTTCGTGGGTTGAAGTCTCCATCAACGTGGATGTAGGATAGCACCACCTATCTGAACCACGGGAAAAACATCCGTGTCTCCAATAGCGTTTGAATTCTCCAAACCCTTCCCTTTATATTCTTGCCCATAAACTCTTTGCATGCTTGCTTGAATTGTGTGATGATTGCTTGACTTGTCCTAAAATAGCTAAAATCTGCCAAGAACTAAAATTGGGAAAAGGTTAAGTTTTTATTTGGTCAAGTAGTCTAATCACCCCCCTCTAGACATACTTTCGATCCTACAAGTGGTATCAGAGCTTTGGTCTCCATTTGCTTGATCTCCATAGCTTTTGGTGGTCATAGCCTTGGTTTCACAACCTAGGAGAGTATGGCGTCTAGTGAGGGAAATTATCACCATGGAGGTCCTTACTTTGATGGTACTAATTTTGCTAGTTGGAAGCATAAAATGAAAATGCATATTCTTGGACATAACCCCGCCGTTTGGGCTATTGTGTGTGTTGGTTTTCAAGGTGACTTCTTTGACGGGAGAGAACCAAACCGTGAAGCTACCGCGGATGAGTTGAAGATGTTGCAATACAATGCTCAAGCTTGTGATATTCTCTTCAATGGATTGTGCCCCGAAGAATTCAACAAAATCAGCCGCCTTGAGAATGCAAAGGAAATTTGGGACACTTTGATTGATATGCACGAAGGTACCGACTCCGTCAAGGAATCCAAGTTGGATGTGCTTTAAAGCCAACTTGACAAGTTCAAGATGAAGGATGGTGAAGGTGTCGCTGAAATGTACTCTAGGCTTGCTCTCATCACAAATGAGATTGCCGGCTTAGGAAGTGAAGAGATGACCGATAGATTCATCATCAAGAAGATCCTTAGAGCCTTGGATGGAAAATATGATACCGTGTGCACATTGATCCAAATGATGCCCAATTACAAAGATCTCAAGCCAACGGAGGTGATTGGAAGAATTGTTGCTCATGAGATGTCACTTAAGGATAAAGAGGAACTTCACAACAAATCACGTGGTGCCTACAAAGCCTCATGTGAAGCCCCTACATCATCAAGTGAGAAACAAGACTTCAATGAAGAATTGAGCTTAATGGTGAAGAACTTCAACAAGTTCTACAAGAATAGAAGCTCCAAATCAAGGTCCTACAATGACAAAAGATCTTCTAGTCGAGAGCGAAACTGCTACAATTGTGGAAGACCCGGACACTATTCCAATGAGTGTACGGCTCCCTACAAGAGAAGAGAAGATTCTCCAAAAAGAAGAAGCAAGGGATCACCACCAAGAGAGAGAAGGAGTAGAGATGATCATTATGAACGAAGATACTCACGGAGAAGCAAGGATTCGGAAAGGAAGGAAAAATCATCAAGGAGCTACACAAGACGAAGACATCAAGCTCATATTGGTGAATGGGTATCCGGCTCCGACTCCGACAGCCACTCTGAGAGAAGTTATCACTCCGACTCCGAAGATACTCAAGATGAAGGTGTTGCCGGTCTAGCACTTGTGTCAACCAACTCCTACGACATATTTGACTCACGAAATGAAGGAATTGGAAGATGCTACATGGCCAAAGGTCCTAAGGTAACACACCCCGAGTATGTTGATTTCAATAGTGATGAAGATGACTTGTTAGGTGATGATTTGATTGGTGACAACTCTAGTGATGAATACTATGATGAAAGACCAATTAGTCATGCTAATCAAGATAAAACGAATGATAATGATAAGGAGAATATTGAGGCTCTAACTAAAGAACTAAAAACTCTTAAGTTAGCTCATGACACTATCTTCGAAGATCATCGAGAACTTTTAAGGGCTCATGAGAAGCTACTCTTTGAAAAGCTCAATCTTGAGCAAGAGCATGAGTTCTTAAAGGCAATCAATGATGATCTCCGCAAGAAAAGTTCTTCTTACATTGCCAAGCATTTACTCTTATCCACTTACATGCCTCAAGTAAAATCTAACAAGAAAGATTCTTCCTCTAGTAGTAACAATGATCATGCTAAATCCAATATTGTTGCTTCTAGTAGTTCTCTTGATTCCACTAATGATTCTCTTAGCCAAGTTACACTTGAGAAAGAAAATAGCTTATTGAAGGGAATTATAGAGAAAGGAGTGTACAAAAGCCTTGCCGGGAGTAAGCAATTCGAGGAAATTGTGCGCAGGCAAGGAATGCACCGGAAGAATCAAGGTGTTGGTTTTGAACGAAAGTTCAATGCCAATGGAGTTGAATGGGAAGAAGATCAATACCCCAAGACAAAGTTTGTCCCTCAACAAGAGAAGTATACTTCTTTCAAAGGGACACAAGCTCAAGATGATCTTCCACCACAAGACTACGAGCAAAAAGGCAAGGACAACCTTCAAGAGGAAATTGATGCATTTGAAGAAGCTCCTAAGACCTTAGTCAAGTGGATTCCCAAGACTTCTTCAAGTTCCACTTCATCAAGTACGACTACAACTCCAAGGATTCCCATCAAGATGATGTGGATCCAAAAGAAGAAGAACTAGAGAGTTCTTGAGGGTGACTCCGCCAACATACTTCACTCTTATCATTTTGGCAAGAACAAGTGCAATCAACTTCCACATCTTGCACTAGTTCAAGGAGTCACAAACCCTCTTGTTGGTAAGACAAGGGACAAGGTAACCTAAAGTTTTCATGGACATCATCTTGTGTGTGCATCACTCTATGTCTATGGATATCTTTGTTTGTTCCTTGTGGGACTAACCCATGTAGGTATTGAAAGTGCAATTCACTCAAATGGATAGCTCCAAGAGATCTACATCATCATTGAGCATCCACATCTTCAATATCTACATGAAGTCATCATCGACAAAACCCAAGGTTAGTTCATCCCTCTTAGGGGGGATATCACATCTAGGGGGAGCTTTACTCTAAGACTTGAGCTAAAGCAACTCTAAAGATGTGAACAAAACAGTGCTTTATGTAAAAGTGGTAACCCCACTTGAGCTTAAACGATGAGTATGACCTACGAGCAAGTGTTCTCACTTGACTCCTAAGTCAATATACTCATATATAGATGACCTAGTCATCGCAAATTGCTTGATAGATGCTAGAATTGGTTGTGCATACTTTGCCACATATTTCATTTGCTATCTTATTGTGTGAGCATGCTGATTGCATACTTTACTCATTCGAGGACATCCACTTGTTGTTTTGATTTTTTGGCTTTATCTTCTTTTGCCAAGTGGATGGACAGGAATGCCTAAGAACCTCCTCTAGCTATCTATTCTTTTCTCGTCTCAAACTCTATTCATGCTGCATCACAAAATTTGATCAAGTCTGATTCGAACCACTCTGTGTGAGGAGCGCTCAGAGTCCCCGATTCGTCATAGACTTAAACTTCCAAAACCTCTTTATGAATCTCGGTCTGACCGATACTCCATTTTTGGTCCTACCGAGTTCATTAAGTTGATCTAGGTTTTCGATCTCGGTGCAACTGAACGTTTCGGTCACACCGAGTTGCAATAACTGCACACAGTTTTGCATCTTGGTGCCACCGAGTTGTTCCACTCGGTCACACCGACAGGGTCGGGCTATATATAGTGACGGGCAGAATTTTGGAAATTTCTCCGAAACCTCCTCGCCCGCGCGATAGCCTGCTCTGCCTTCGTGGTCTCCGGATCGTCTTCTCGCCGCCAGCAGCCTCCAGTCGCTGGTCTCCGCCGCCGTCAACGGAATTCTGCCCCGCCGTTGCCACCGTAGCGAGTCTCCGCCGAACTAGGGTATGGACTCGATCTTTGTGCTATTCTCCACTCCGATTCCTAGCACATTGTGATCATCATGATTCTTGCCACGATTGAAACACTCCTATCCAGTCAATAAACTCGTAGATTAGGCTTAATTCGAAAATTTTAGTGTTAGGTTTCCGCCGAAACCATCTCGGACCCACCGAGTTGAAAAACTTGGTCCCACCGATCTGGCTTTTGCCATTGCACAAGTGAAACTCGGTCTGACCGAGAATAACTTATCGATGCGACCGATTTTGGAATTCTGTGAAACCCTAGCAGTCTCGGTGCCACCGAACTGTGACTCGGTCTGACCGAGTTCACCAGTTCTGGTGCCAAAACTGCTTCGGTGTCACCGAGTTTGAAAATCGGTAGATCCGAGATGCTTTCTGTGGAAAACTAAAACTAAGTTTTTGAATTAATCTTTTGCAAAAATCTCTGCTTTTTGTGATGCTCATCCACTCTATCTTATCCATAATCTATTCACAGGGTCAGTAGTCAGTTTGCAACATGTCTGATCAAAGTGACAGCCAGAACCTCTCAGAGCAGCAAGTGGTCATGAGTGAGGGCACTAGTCCCTCCAGTTCATCTGATGAAGGCAGCAGGAGCACCCCCAGCAATCTGCCTAAGGCTGCCACACGTCAAAGGAAGAAGAGAATGTCTGATTCTGAACATGATGACTATGTGGCAGAGGAGGAGGCCACTTCCAAAAGAGTTGAGCCAGCTCAAGGCTCAAAGCCAGGCCTGAAAGTCAAGAGGCCAGCAGGCAGGCAGCCAATGTCAAAGGCTAGAGCCTCAACTAAGAAGCCTGCTCCCATTGAGCCCGTTGCTGCTGAGGGCAAAAAGAGGAAGGAGAGAGTAAAGAAGACTGTAGCCAAAGTGCTTGGGAGAGCCTCCATCATGGTAGAAGAGGAGGAGGAAGAAGAGGCAGCTGCACCAGCGCCCAAGGCAGCCAAACTTATGGGAGATGCCATAAGGTCAGGAACAGCTGCATCCAAGCCCAAGGAAGCACCCAAGGCTGCATCTAAGCCTAAGACAGCACCAAAGAGAAACACAAGGAGTATACCTGCTGCAGAAAAGAACAAGGCCCCAGTGCCTCAAGATACTGAAGAAGAGGAAGAGAGTGTCCTTCGGAAGCTCAAGCCCAAGATCCCAGACCACAACAATGCTCATCCTGTGGCTGAGGATATGAAGCTCAGGAGAGACTTAGGGCTCAGGAAGTGGAGAGAAGCAGATCCATATGCTTCTAGGAGAAGTACTACCGTGGATTACAGATTTCACACCAAGGAACAGCAAGATTTTTATGAGACTGTTTTGCTTGACAAGAAGCCAATCGTTTGTGACATGAGATGGGTCGACTGGACCTACATCAAGGAGAATGAAGAGTACTACCCAGGAGTTCAGGACAGCTTCAGAGCATGTGGAGTAGATGACTTTGTTGGGCAGAAGCTCACAAAGTGGAACGAGGAACTCATCATGCAGTTCTACTCCACAGCTCACTTCTATCCAGATGGGAGGATTACATGGATGTCTGAGGGTACAAGGTACCAATCTACAGTGGCTGAGTGGGCACAGATAATCAATGCCCCAGAAGAGCAAGATGAGGACTTGGATATCTATGCCAAGAAGAAGATGGACCATAACTCCATGTCCAACATGTACAAGGAAATTCCCAATGAAGCTCTTGACACATTCAAGTTTGGCTCAGTGCATTATCTGCTATCAGGATTGCCCACTATCAATTGGATACTAAGGCACACTCTGTTGCCTAAGTCTGGAGATCACAAGATGATCAGAGGCCATGCTATCAACTTGCTACATGTGTTTGATGTGCCTCAGAAGTTCAAGGTGATGAGCCTCATAGTTGAAACGATCAAAAGGACTGCGGCAGATCAGAAGAGGAGCTGTGGATATGCCCCTCAGATTCAGGAGCTCATCAACTCCAAGATGGGCACAGGCGTATATTTGTTGGATAAGGAACACCTGCCCATCCGTCCAAATTTTGAGAACAATGAAGTTGTGATGACAGAGAATGAGCCATCGTCTGCACAAGCATATGCAAAGAAGGAGAAGGCGAGGAAGGAGAAAGCTGCCAGGATGCCTACTCAAGCGGAGGCATCTGAGTACTTCTTGAAGACCAAACAAGAGCAGCTCGGTTACTTGATTGCATCCACGCTGAGAATTGAGCAAAGTCTGGCCAACCTCACTAAAAATCAGCAGAGCCTAGAGAGGATCATGGAACAGAAGTTCTATGACTTGGATGTCAAGGTAACGGAAGTTCAGTCTGCAGTGGAGCAACTCCAGGAGGACATGAATGAGAGGAGAGGAAGGACTACCACTCATGCTTTTTCTAGAGTGCCACGAGGCCCGAGGTCGTCTGCCGTTCCAGTTGCTGACACTAGAGCCACTACCTCAGCACCAGCTACAGCCTCAGCTCCAGCATCTACTTCAGCTCCAACTCCAGCGACTACTTCAACATCTACAGAAGCCTTCGTCCTTGGAGTGATCCGGACTCCACCACCACCTGAAGATCAAGCCTGAGCGACGACTTAGCACTATGCATTTTCTAGGAACTTTTTGGTAACTTGTTGCCAAAGGGGGAGAAGATGTATAGATCATAGGCTTTGAGAGAGAGAGTGTTGCTTTTCTCTCTTGTTTTATTTGGTGGTTTTTCGAACCTTTTCTGCTTTTGTGTGTGAGATACTACGTCCTTATGCCTGTGAGACATCGATGATCATGTGTTTGATCATAAGCTACACTTAATGTTTGCTTAATGCTTGCTTAAATATTATCATTCTATCTATCGTTTGTGATCATTCACTATTCTTGGTGATGAGTGCATTTATTTCATTCTTATCATTTTGAGCGCTCCACCAAGATGTATGTGACATGGAAGAGTAACCCATGACTCTAACTCTTTGTGTATTTGCAGTCCAAAGAAAATTTTAAATATGCACAAATTTAGGGGGGGAGCTCTTACTTATCACATACTTCTCAAAGCGACGATATATTTCATGCTTATTATCATTTGTCGAAACTTTGATCTATATGTTGTCATCAATTACCAAAAAGGGGGAGATTGAAAGTGCAACTATCCCTAGGTGGTTTTGGTAATTCATAACAACATATAGCTCATTGAGCTAATGCTATTCCAAGATGATTATTTCAGGAAAGCTCAATGATTGGCATGGCATGGATATGAAAGTGGAACCCTCAAAATGCTAAGGACAAAGGATTGGCTCAAGCTCAAAATCTCAAGACTCTTCATTTTATATTTTAGTGATCCAAGATCACATTGAGTCCATAGGAAAAGCCAATACTATTAAGGAGGGATGAGGTGTTGCTTAATGAGCCTCTTGCTTCATGTGCTTAGTGATATGCTCCAAAATCCTCAACTACTTTCCCATATCCACATATGACCAAAACTCTAAGCCAAACTCGGTCCTACCGATTCTTCCTATCCGGCGCCACCGAGTTTCACTTGTCATTAGCCACTGCCAAACCCTAGCAATTCGGTTATACCGATAAGGATCTCGGTCTCACCGAGATGGGGTTGCAAACTCTCTGTTTCCCTTTCGTAACTTTTCGGTCCCACCGAAAGAGCGAATCGGTCCCACCGAGATTGCAATGTAAACTCAGTGTTTCCCCTTTGTAACTTTTCGGTCTCACCGAGTTCCACTCGGTCTCACCGAAAGAGCAAATCGGTCCCACCGAGTTTGCCTGACCAACTCTCTGGTTAGCTAATTACCAAATTCGGTCTCACCGAGTTTGTGTAATCGGTCTCACCGAGATTACGTTATGCCCAAACCCTAACCGAATCGGTCCTACCGAGTTGCATGTCAGTCCCACCGAAATTCCTAACGGTCACTAGGTTTACTACTTCGGTCAGACCGAGTTTATTTATTCGGTCCCATCGAGATTGGAAAACTGTGTAACGGTTGGATTTTGTGTGGAGGCTATATATACGCCTCCACCTCCTTCTCATTCAGTGAGAGAGCCATCAGAACACACACATCATTCCAACTCATTTGTTCTGAAAGAGAACCACCTACTCATGTGTTGAGACCAAGACATTCCATTCCTACCATATGAATCTTGATCTCTAGCCTTCCCAAGTTGCTTTCCACTCAAATCTTCTTTCCACCAAATCCAAATCCTATGAGAGAGAGTTGAGTGTTGGGGAGACTATCATTTGAAGCACAAGAGCAAGGAGTTCATTACTTACACACCATTTGTTACTTCTTGGAGAGTGGTGTCTCCTAGATTGGCTAGGTGTCACTTGGGAGCCTCCGATAAGATTGTGGAGTTGAACCAAGGAGTTTGTAAGGGTAAGGAGATCGCCTACTTCGTGAAGATCTACTGCTAGTGAGGCAAGTCCTTCGTGGGCGATGGCCATGGTGGGATAGACAAGGTTGCTTCTTCGTGGACCCTTTGTGGGTGGTTGCTTCTTCGTGGACCCTTCGTGGGTGGAGCCCTTCGTGGACTCGCGCAACCGTTGCCCTTGGGTGGAGCCCTGTGTGGACTCGCGCAACCGTTACCCCTCGTGGGTTGAAGTCTCCATCAACGTGGATGTAGGATAGCACCACCTATCCGAACCACGGGAAAAACATCCGGGTCTCCAATAGCGTTTGAATTCTCCAAACCCTTCCCTTTATATTCTTGCAAGTTGCATGCTTTACTTTTCGCTGCCCATAAACTCTTTGCATGCTTGCTTGAATTGTGTGATGATTGCTTGACTTGTCCTAAAATAGCTAAAATCTGCCAAGAACTAAAATTGGGAAAAGGTTAAGTTTTTATTTGGTCAAGTAGTCTAATCACCCCCCCTCTAGACATACTTTCGATCCTACACCAATGAGTTGAACCAACGCCTTCCCTAACCTGTTTGAAGCCATAAGATTCCACGGCTCATACTTATCTGGTGTTGCACCAGGTAAAACTTTCAACAACTAATGTCAGTTTTGTAACACGAGAATTGAATGAAAGGTTATGAATTGAAGAAGTGGGAGTCGACCTTGAACTTAGTGTTCATGCCCATGGACCCAATGTGGAACTTATCATGGAAGCTTCTTGCAAAACTTTTAATCAGTTGGATAATTATTTTGGTGTCTTTAAATTGGATCCCTTGCAGCTATGGTTTCAGCCATATTGATATTCCTTGATTCCTTTTTCTCGGACAAGTTAAAGCACTTGTCTTTTGCAGATCAATACACTTGTCAACCCTCTATTTTTCTCTACCTCCAAGTATTACCCCTGGTATCTCGAGATTATCACGGAACTACATAACTTCTTATGAGTTCTTCGTCAAGTACTACATTCTCACTGATTCCAATTTTCCACAGCCTCTACGTTATTAAAACACTCAAAGACATCGATAACTGAATCGAGTCCACACCGTGATTAAACAACTATTAGTAAAAAAAATTACTTACAAGTTTGTACTCGATCATGCCATTTCTAGCCTAATCGGCTATATCAGTATGGTGCTGATTTTAACTGTGCTACATGGTCCTTATTTTCGTAGCACCACTTATAGTGATTAGCTAAGCTTACGTCGATCTTCCTCATCATATCATTTTGCCTTGAATAGCATGCTTGATTTCGATTTTGTATCATAAACTTGGTTCCAATAACATTTTTCTTCATCATTCCTGTGACTTGATATCATCACCGATCGATTACATCTTCATGAAGTCTCTCAACAAATGTGTCGTGATCATTATCAGCATTCTGAGATCTTCTAGGGTATCAATTGAATTCATGATGAGAAATACCACCCCTGCCCTCGATGATTTGTTTTCTCATCGACCACTTTATTGCCTTCCCAACAACAGAAACTCGTTCTTGTTTTGTGTTATACCTTGAGTTCCTTTCTATCCAGGAATTGTTCTTCTTTACCTTGGAACATTACCATCTTTTATTTCAAGAATGTCATGAGAATTTCACCACCTCTTAAGAATTCTTGATACAAGTGATACTTCTTGCCATATTGATTCATTCCCTGGTCCCTGTATTATTTCTAACCGGAAAACCAACAAATGAACTATGTTGTCCGACTCCAAAACTTCTAGCAACCTATTGCCTTTAAGTTAATGGTCGATATTTCATTCGTGTTGATATTTCATTCGTAGACCAATGTCTACTGAATCACCATTCTAACATTGATCATGCTACCTAAGCCAATATATCGGGTGCACTTTTCAACCAATGTTTAATTGAGTATCTTTTCCTCGAGCAGGCCACATTATATCATTGATCTGACAAATTTTATCTCCTTGTCCACCTAAATGTGGATATCCATCTTTTTAAAATCTCAATGAATTATAAGTTCATCACCCACCTTCTCATCCTCTCCTTGGTTTAATGATGAACTCATGATTCAGTACTTGCTTCCAGATTTCATTTCCCAAGAATCTTGCAATGCCATCTCGTCAAATTTTGTTGCACGTCTTCTCAGGCATCCTGAGTCTCAGGTATCCTGACACCGATCAGATCTGAATCTTGGTTAGATATGATGGTTGGAACATATTTCCAGGAGTTATAACATCTTTACATGACCGGGTAAGGTGATGTCATGCCTAGCACACCTGGCCGGAGCACCTAGTGTTATAGTTTCCTTTTCTGCAAGGTTATCCATTCTTTCCATGAGGAAATTGTAAGACTTATTCTACAAATTGTTCCTGATGGACCCTTTGTGTACCCAAAGTCTGACCTTTGCTTGAAGACCACGTCAACGCTATCTCGAAGCATGTCTGTGGTACTCCAATTTTCAACAAAGAACATTTGAAGCCCAATGCTAAATGTTTCTTGCTCAATATATCCCTACTTATGTAAACATCTCATTGTACCACTCTGTTAGAAAGACCCTGTTACTTTTGTTGATGACATTCCGGTAACCAGCGATGGACGAGAACTTTGTCTACTGGTCCGCCTCATTCAACGAGCAGTAAAATGGTTCTCTTCATCCCTCGCCCTTGTTACCGATGTTATTGCCGACATGACCGATAGACTATCCTCTGACATGCCTTTCTTACATGATCGTGCAAGATGTCATCGACCTTCCTCTTTTTAACCACATGGTGGGCCCATAACCCACAGTTCCTCAGGATCGAAACCTGACCCCCTATACACCCCAGCTCCTAAAGGTTATTCCTCATGCTTGGCTTCATAGGTAATTCGCGAGCCACCTTCCTAGTGCTCTATTCTGGTATCAGACGCAATACTTACTCTCGCCGCTCTGAACCCCTTTCTCACTGTGGTTCAGACTTTGAGCAGCTATCTATCCGCTTGGACCCTCTCATTGTACCTTCGTACTGTACTCTTGATGTAATTTATATGTTCAACTCGAGAGATAATCTTATGCTCATTCATGGGTTAACCCCAGATTGTTTCCCTCGTAAGCATGCTGTCGTAGCCGAGCTGCCCCTTACCTATTCGTAAGTACGTTGGAGTTCCCGAAGAAAAGGATGATGACTTCCTCATGATGACCTGAAGCAGAGGAATGAAGACATCGATGTAATGGATCGACCTCTCCGAGAAGAGCAACCAAGACCGAGAAGACTCGATAGAATTTCGTGGCCACATCTTTCGCTTACTCCCCTCTTAAATCTCGGGACGAGATTTCTTGTAGTGGAGGAGAATTGTGACGCCCGGATAATCAAGCTATAGTAACCCTCTGGTAATGATGCCACGTCACCACGATTACTGTTGCTAATCTCGTGTTAGTTCAGATCCGAGCCAAATTCAAATTTCAATTAAAGTCAAACAATAAAAGTTTTCAATTGTAAAATAAAAAATGTTCAAATTGTAGCAAATAAATCATAATCAATTATGGTGGAGGAACCACACTTTTATGAAATGATTAAATACTCTAAAGTGAATAAAACCATAGCAAAACAATATTTCAAATCATTTTAAATAATAAACAAATCATAAACTAGTTTAATTGGCCACCAAACTTTTTATGGTAGAGGGTTGTTCTGAAACCTTATTTTAGGAGCTATGGTCATATTTTATAAAAACTAAAATAAAGTGTGACTAAACTAAAACAGAAAAGAATAAATAAAATGAAAAGACAAAAAGTAAAACAAAACAAAAAAAGAGGAAAGGAACCCCCATCTGGGCCTCGGCCCAGCAGGCCGATGGGCCACGAGACCGGCCCACCCGCCCCCCCTTAATCCCCCACCCCCCTTGACTTAGAGCAGCCCCCCACTCCACCCACTCCCCCCACGCCTCGCTCCTCCTCTCCCCACCCCATCTGGGTCGAGACCGGGGCAACCATGCCCCCGAACCCGCCACCGCCGCCCAGAGGACCACCTCGCCGAAGCTCCCCCCGGCTGGATCTGGATCGGCACCCGGGCCGATCCCCGGTGCCCGCACTCGCCGCCGTTCGCTGTCACCACGCCAGACCCCATTGACGGAACCTCCCCGCCGGCCTGCCTCCTCCTCATCGCCGGCCTGCTTCCCCTCCGGCGCCGTCGTCCCCGCCGCCCTCCTCGCGCCCCGTTGCCCCGACCCCTTCTCTGCGTGGTGACGCTCGGCCTCTCCTCTCCCCCTACTCTATGCCCGTCTGCGCCTCACTCTCGCCGCGCTCACCGCACCCTGCCCTGTTTCGTGTGCACGCCCAGGCCTTGTCCCCCCGCGCCCCTGACGCCCAGCGCGCCCCCTGGCCGTGATCCTTCCCGCGCCTGCTGCCGCTTTGCCGCCATCCGCACGCCGACGCTCGCCGCTACTTCGTTCGCCGCTCGCTAGTTGTGCCGTTCCCGCTTGTTGCTAGTGCTGCCATTGCTGCCGCTGCTTTCTGTTGCTGCTTTCTCTACCTTGTTTTGGACTCTAACTTGCATGATTTGAATGGAACTAACCCAAACTGACGCTGTTTTTAGCAGAATTACCATGGTGTTATTTATGTGCAGAAACAAAAGTTCTCGGAATGACCTGAAACTTCACGGAACAACTTTTCGCAAAATATAAAATATCCTTGCAAAAGATGAAGGCCAGGGGGTCCACCACCTGTCCACGAGGGTGGAGGGCGCGCCTGCCCCCCTAGGGCGCACCCCCTACCTCGTGGCCCCCCTGGAGCTCCTCCGACGTCAACTCCAACTCTATATATTTGGTTTCAGGGAGAAAAACCAGAGAAAAGGATTCATCGCGTTTTACGATATGGAGCCGCCGCCAAGCCCTAAAACATCTCGGGAGGGCTAATCTGGAGTCCGTTCGAGGCTCCGGAGAGGGGAATCCGTCGCCATCGTCATCATCAACCATCCTCCATCACCAATTTCATGATGCTCACCGCCGTGCGCGAGTAATTCCATCGTAGGCTTGCTAGACGGTGCTGTGTTGGATGGGATCTGTCATGTAATCGAGTTAGTTTTGTTAGGGTTTGATCCCTAGTATCCACTATGTTCTGAGATTGATGTTGCTATGACTTTGCTATGCTTAATGCTTGTCACTAGGGCCTGAGTGCCATGATTTCAGATCTGAACCTATTATGTTTTCATCAGTATATGAGAGTTCTTGATCCTATCTTGCAAGTCTATAGTCACCTATTATGTGTTATGATCCATTAACCCCGAAGTGACATTAATCGGGATACTTACCGGTGATGACCATAGTTTGAGGAGTTGATGTATTCACTATGTGCTAATGCTTTGTTCCGATACTCTATTAAAAGGAGGCCTTAATATCCCTTAGTTTCCGTAAGGACCCTGCTCCCACGGGAGGGTAGGACAAAAGATGTCATGCAAGTTCTTTTCCATAAGCATGTATGACTATATTCGGAATACATGCCTACATTACATTGATGAACTGGGGCTAGTTCTTTGTCACCCTAGGTTATGATTGTTACATGATGAACCACATCCGGCTTAATTCTCCATCACCGATCCATTGCCTATGAGCTTTCCATATATTGTTCTTCGCTTATTTACTTTTTTGTTGCTATTGCTATCATCACTACAAAATACCAAAAACATTACTTTTACATCTTTTACCTTTTGCTACCGTTACCACTACTATCATATTACTTTGCTACTAAACACTTTGCTGCAGATACTAAGTTTCCAGGTGTGGTTGAATTGACAACTCAGCTACTAATACTTGAGAATATTCTTTGGCTCCACTTGTGTCGAATCAATGAATTTGGGTTGAATACTCTACCATCGAAAATTGTTGTGATCCCCTATACTTGTGGGTTATCAAGACTATTTTCTCGCGCCGTTGCCGGGGAACATAGCTCTATTCTTTGAGTCACTTGGGATTTATATCTTCTTATCATTATGAAGAACTTGAAAGATCCAAGAACCAAGATTTATCCCTCAA
Source organism: Triticum urartu (assembly GCF_056163025.1). Classification (NCBI taxonomy): domain Eukaryota; kingdom Viridiplantae; phylum Streptophyta; class Magnoliopsida; order Poales; family Poaceae; genus Triticum; species Triticum urartu. The sequence continues at coordinate 353,125,123 of NC_141876.1, read as the reverse complement.
CTACGAGGGGAGGTAAGGAACTGCCATCTAGCTGTGCACTTGATTCACCTTCTGTTTTGAGTAAGCTTGCGACACCTAAACCTGCTTCTGCTATTCTTTCTGATATGTCGCATGTTATTGATGATGCCACTTCTGCTATGCATGATACTTATGATGAAACTACTTCTATGCTTGATACTACTGTGCCACTTGGTGAATTTCTTGATGAACAACTTGCAAGGGCTAGAGAGAATGAAATTATTGAATCTGATAATATTGATGAAAGTGATGATGAAGACTCGCCTGTTATTCCTGAGGGTTATGTTTTTGATAAAGAAGCTTCTTTAGGTATTTTAGTTTGCAAAGATAGATACGAACTCAAGAGGTTATTAGCTAAATGGAATAAGCAATCTCTAAATACTAGGATGAAACCTGAGCCTGCTTTTGCTACATCACCTATCTGTGTTATTGATAAGGATTATGAATTCTCTGTTGATCCTGATATAATTACTTTGGTTGAATCTGATCCTTTTCAGGGCTATGAATCTGAAACTGTTGTGGCACATCTTACTAAATTAAATGATATAGCCACCCTGTTCACTACTGATGAGATAACTCGTTACTTTTATATACTTAAAATATTTCCGTTCACATTAAAGGGTGATGCTAAGATATGGTTTAATTCTCTTGATCCTGGTTGTGTGCGTAGTCCCCAGGATATGATTTACTACTTCTCTGCTAAATATTTTCCCTGCTCATACTAAACAATCTGCTTTAAGGGATATATATAATTTTGTGCAAATTGAAGAAGAGAGTCTCCCACAAGCTTGGGGGAGGCTTCTCAAGTTACTTAATGCTTTGCCTGATCACCCTCTTAAGAAAAATGAAATACTTGATATCTTTTATAATGGACTAACCGATGCCTCCAGAGATTACCTGGATAGTTGTGCTGGTTCTGTTTTCAGGGAAAGAACACCGGATGAAGCTGAAATTCTATTGGATAATATGTTGACAAATGAAAATAATTGGACACCTCCTGAGCCTATTCCTAAACCAACTCTGAAGAAGTGGGGTATTCTATTTCTCAGTCCTGAAGACATGCAAGAGGCAAAGAAATCTATGAAAGAAAAAGGTATTAAAGCTGAAGATGTTAAGAATTTACCTCCTATTGAAGAAATACATGGTCTTAATTTACCGTCTGTTGAAGAAACATATGATCTTAATCCTTTACCTATTGAAGAAACTCATGGTCATGATAACCCGACACAGGTAGTAAAGGTAAATTCTCTCTATAGATATGATAAAGCTAAAATCCCATTTACTAAGTTTGCTAGCCCATGCTTAGATGAGTTTGATAAATTTATGGTTAAGCAAGAAGACTTCAATGCTTAATTTGGTAGACAATTGAAATACAATTCAAATATGCTTGAACACTTGGGTGATTATATGGCTAATGTCAAAGGTGAACTTAAGCTTACTACTAAACATGCTTCTATGGTTACCACTCAAGTAGAACAAGTACTTAAAGCTCAAAATGATTTGCTCAATGAATTGAATAGTAAGAATAATGATAATGTTGTTAGAGTTATGACTAGAGGTGGTAGAATGACTCAGGAACCTTTGTATCCTGAAGGCCATCCTAAGAAATTGATCAAGATTCTCAGAGAAATAATATAGATGCACCTAGTCCTTCTAAAAGGAAGAAAAAGAAAAATGATAGGACTTTGCATGCTTCCACTGAACCTGTTATTGAAACACCTGAGAACCCAAATGATATTTCTCTCTCTGATGCTGAAACACAATCTGGTAATGCACCTGAAACTAGTAATAATGCTGATAATATTGTTCATGATGATGCTCAACCTAGTAATGATAATGATATAGAAATTGAACCTGCTGTTGATCTTGATCACCCACAATCAAAGAATCAACGTTATGATAAGAATGACTTTGTTGCTTGGAAACACGGTAAAGAAAGAGAACCATGTGTTGGGGATATACTACTGGAGGTAAACCGGCCTTATGTAGCCGGGTTGACTCCTTGAAGATTAGAAGCCCATAAAGATGCAAGGATGATGGTGCTTCTTGGAGGCCCAAGGCCCGAAGGCGGGTTAAATGCTATAAATGTAAACCGACTTAGTCATGTAATTTTTATTGTAAGATAGGAACGATAGAGACCGAGCTGGATACGTTTATGATCCGGCTTCAGGACTCTGTAAACCGGCGGGCATTAACCTATGTATATAAAGGGACGACCCGGCAGTGGTTTAGGGACGAACAACAACTCGAGAGCCAGACAAAGCGGATTCGCTCCATGGCCTTCAAAACCCTAGCAATACCAATGACAACTAGACATAGGCTGTTCCCTTCCTCGAAGGGGCCGAACTAGTATAAAATTCCCCGTGTCCCCTTGTCTGGTTTAACCCCTAAAAGCTAACCCGTAGCGATGGCTCCACGACTAAGTCCTTTCACAAGGACATCTGTCGTGACAAACCCACGATAGTTGGCGCCCACCGTGGGGCTATCGCACGATGGTTTTGAGTTCTTGAAGGGCAGCTTTGATGGACTTAAGGGATACACTGTGGGCCGGATGATGAAGAGTCGTCGCGGCAAGCTCTACATCGACAATGCAGGATGGGGTCCCGAGGCCGATTCAATCGAATACGGGTACCGGGTCCCCTTTGGTGGGATTCACGTCTTCATCGGCAAGATCGATGAACCGGCCCCTGAGCCGGACATCTACACCGACATCATCGAAACGGCTCGGCGTGCAAGTTCTTCGTTGGTTCAGCCCGAGGCAAGGCATGTTTTCGTGGGTGTCATCCATGGATCGAGGTACGAGGACGGAACGGTGTCCGATGGAGAGACTGTGGTCTATTTTGATGACGAATCTTCTAGAGAGACCGAATCACTTTACGAGTTGCAGGACGGCCGGATTGAGGGAGGATCCGAGGGCAACAGTATTCCGGATTCCCCCGATCTACCAAACCAGGCCGCCATCTTCATGGCCGTCACACAATCGGCGCCTCATTCATCTACCGCCGCAGCAATGCTCTCCGGTTCAACAACGGCCACACCAGCAGGGGCAGGAAGCTCGGCGCCGCCTCCGGCCCAAGTCCTGTCTGATTTGTTTGACGCTTTGGCAACATTGATGGCCGCGGAGGTGGATGCAGCAGCCAGGGATCAGCACAATGCGGAGATTGCAAAGGTAAAAGATCAGATAGCCCAGGCTAAAGCGGACCTGGCAATAGAGAATGCTAGGATGGCTACAGAGCGGGCTGAATTGGAAGCATAGGCCTACCGGATTAGATTGGATCGGGATGCTTCAGAGGAAGTCATGAGAAGAAGGTATCGATCACGTCTCCCGTCGGTTTATGAGCCACAGAATCTCTTCAACACACTAGGAGCAGGAGCTGGTAGCCAACCCACACTAAACCGGGCGGGGGCGCTGGGAACAGGAGCGCCGGTTCAACCGCGCACAACGGACCCGCCTCGCTAGAACAATGTTGTGCCATAGTATGTACCAACACTGCCCGAGCATTCTTCCAACCGGTTGGACAACATTGTGGCCTCCGCTTCACGCCTGGCGGCCCTCCCAACCGACGGCGAGTCACCAGCTGCAGTGGAAACACGTCGGGCCAGGGATCTCCTTCAAACAACACTAAATGAACAGCAGGCATATTCACACAGTCGTTAGAGGATTCATTCCACTCCCTGTCCAAGCCGGAGTTATAGCAGACACATGGAGGACGAACCGGCTGTGTCTAGTAGTGCACGTCACCGAAATTCACCACGAGGGAACAACCCGACCGGGGGAGGCGCTAATGCGCAAGATGTTGTGGACCATGGCCGCACACGTCGGGAGGCCGAGTTAGCGGCTCGACACAGAGCACGACAGCATACTCCGGTTCACCCCATGGCCTCCGTGGAGCCAGGACTGATGTTCAGTTCCTTAGGGGTGCCATGTCTAACCCCCGCTTTGCGTAATGTGAGACTGCCCAAGGATTTCAAGGGACCTCGTAAGGTACCAAATTACACCGCCGATTTGCAACCAGAGGCGTGGGTGGAGAGCTATGAGATGGCAATGGAGATGTTAGATGTGGATGAGGCAGTGTGTGCTAAATATTTCACCATGGTGTTGGAAGGAATAGCTCGCACTTGGTTGAAGAGCTTGCCGACCAACTCTCTTGGATCATGGGCCGAATGGTAGCACCGGTTTATCGAGAACTTCAAGGATACGTGTAAGTAGCCGATGTCAATCGTGGATCTGGCCGCTTGTGTCCAAGAGGAAGGGGAGTCCACGACCCATTGGGTCAAACGGGTCTCAGCAATTTTGCATTCATCAGATCGTATCAATGCAGACACTGCAGTGTTAACATTAGAGGGCAATTGTCGTTTCAAACCGTTAAAACAGAAGTTGGGAAGGCTCAAACGTCACTGCAATGATATGTCAACACTCATGGCCGCTTTGGTTAAATACGCCGATTCAGATAATACCAAGGATCCGGATTTAGAGGAGGACAAACCGGAGAAAGGTAAGAAGAACGGCAATGCCAAGGGTCAACAGCATAATCCGGCAGGCCATGGAAACGGTGGTAAGCGCAAGGCCGACAGTAGCTTAGACTTTGTTGCAAATACCAACACGCAGGAGAATGGCCAGCGCCGTAAGGGCAAGCAGCCCCAGAGGGGTGGAGGTTCATGCCCCAATTTGGAGCGCTTGTTAAATCAGCCCTGTCCAATGCATGGATCGAAGGAGAAGCCGGCATCACATCTTTGGAAGGACTGTTATATCATGCGGGATTTCAAGAATTCCAATATGTTCCAATAAGACAACGGCCCGCCTGGTGATTCAGGAGGAGGCTTCCACGGGCCGGGTTACGAAGGTGGTGGTTCCAGATTAGGGTTTCAAGGCAACCAAACCAGACACGTCAATCATGGGCATCAAGGCAACCAGGGAGGTTACAACCATCAAGGGAATCAGTAGCAGCAGCAGCACTCGGGTTATCAGAGCAATCCCAAACAGCTGAACAGCGGGCAATATCATGTCTTCACTACTAGTTTGTGCAAACGTGATCAGAAGCTTCACAAAAGGGCAGTAAACTCTGTTGAGCGAGCAGTACCTCAGTATTTACGCTAGTCTGAGCAACCTATTGTGTGGAGTAGAGATGATCACCCACCCCGGGTTGACAATCCAGGTCACTTGGCCCTGGTGGTGGCCCCTCAAGTTGGGGGATACAAGTTTACCAAAGTACTCATGGATGGGGGAAGTAGTATCAATATTTTGTATTATGATACATTCCGCCGTATGGGGTTGACAGATAAGGATCTTAAACTGTCAAATACGGTCTTTCATGGTGTGGTGCCTGGTAAGTCTGCATATCCTGTTGGCAAGATAGCTTTGGAGGTAGCTTTTGGAGATGACTATGACTCAAGGTCAGAAACATTAACATTTGAGGTGGTAAAAATCAAAAGTCCATACCACGCCTTGTTTGGACGGCCGGCTTATGCTAAGTTTATGGCAAGGCCATGTTATGTTTATCTACAGCTTAAAATGCCAGGTCATAAAGGGACTATCACATACATGGAAGTAGAAAGATTGCTTTGGAGTGTGAAGAAGGTGATGCGGCTTATGCTGAGTCGGTTTGTGCCACGGAGGAGTTGAAATTCTATAAGGAGCAAGTTGATCCGGCAGACATGACCTCTTTGAAAAAGCCAACTACAGAACATGATCCAGCGTTGAAGTTCAAATCGGCTACAGACACTAAGATGGTTGACTTTGTTCCTCGCCATTCATCCAAACAGTTCAGCATCAGCGCTAACCTGGATCCCAAATAGGAAAGCGCGCTCATCGACTTCATCCATGAGAATCGGGACATCTTTGCATGGAAACCTTCTGACATTCCAGGTGTACCAAGGGAACTCACTGAGCACACACTCAACATTGATCCTAAGTTTAAACCGGTCCGGCAGTTCCTCCGCCGTTTCAATGAAGAGAGACGTAAGGCTATAGGTGAAGAGGTAGCCGTCTGTTGGCCGCAGGGTTTATTTTCGAAGTTTTTCATCCTGAGTGGTTAGCTAATCCGATGCTGGTTCTTAAGAAAAACGGCACTTGGCGCATGTGTGTGGACTACACAGATTTAAACAAGGCTTGCCCTGCAGACCCCTTTGCTCTCCCTCGCATTGATCAGATAATTGATGCTACGGCGGGTTGTGACCGTTTGTGTTTTCTGGATGCTTACTCTAGTTATCATCAGATCAAAATAGCGGTTAAGGACCAGGAGAAGACAGCTTTCATAACTCCCTTTGGAGCCTTCTGCTATGTTCCCATGCCTTTTGGACTCAAGAGTGCCCAGGCAACTTACCAGCGATTTGTTCAGAATTGCCTTCATAAACAAATTGGACGCAATGTTCATGCATATGTGGATGATATTGTGGTCAAGTCCAGAAAGGAGGAGACATTGATAGATGTTCTACGAGAAACCTTTGGCAATCTCCGGGTTTACAAGATGATGCTCAATCCGGAGAAGTGTGTCTTTGGTGTCCCGGCAGGCAAGCTCTTAGGCTTTCTGGTATCAAACAGAGGCATTGAGGGTAATCCGGAAAAAATTGCAGCAATTACATCCTTGGCTAAACCGCCGTGTATTAATGATGTTCAACGTCTGGCCGGCCGGATTACATCCTTGAGCCGGTTTATCAGTCGCCTTGGAGAGAAGGACATCCCTTTATATCAGATGCTCAAGAAAACAGATAACTTTGTCTGGAGCGAGATAGCTGATAAAGCGTTCGAGGATCTGAAGAGGCAGCTAGCTGAACCGCCCGTGCTTGCAGCGCCGATCGATAAAGAGCCATTATTATTATATGTGGCTGCTAATGCCCGGGCTATTAGCGTAGCCATTGTGGTAGAGCACAAGGAGCTTGGCAAGGAATATCTAGTTCAACGGCTGGTTTATTATATCAGCGAGGTGCTCATTGAGTCAAAGCAGAGGTATCCGCATTGGCACAAGCTGGTGTATGGGGTGTTTATGGCGAGCCGGAAGCTTAAACATTATTTTCAGGGCCATCCTATCACAGTGGTCAGTTCAGCTCCTCTGGGAGACATCATTCAAAACAGAGAAGCAACTGGCCGGATTGCCAAGTGGGCTATTGAGCTTGGACCTCATGGGCTCAAATATATACCCCGCACAGCGATCAAATCCCAGGCACTCGTGGATTTCATCAATGATTGGACGGAGTTACATGCACCTGAAGAGAAACCAGATAATACATATTGGACTATTCATTTTGATGGATCCAGACAGTTGGAGGGCTCGGGGGCTGGAGTCATACTAACTTCCCCATGAGGTGACAAGTTTTGTTATGTCCTCCATTTAATGTTCCCCTGTACTAACAATGCAGCTGAATATGAGGCTTTTCTCCACGGTCTTCGGATGGCTAAGGAGATGAATTTGAGCTGGGTTACGTGCTTCGGCGATTCAGATCTAGTGGCTCAGCAGGTGTCTGGCACTTGGGATTCTAAGGACCCACTCATGGCTGCATATCGGCGAGAGGTGGACGTAGTGGTTGGTCACTTTAAAGGTTATCAGGTGGACCATATAGACCGGTGGAAGAATGAAGCGGCGGACGCTTTAAGTCGTCTTGGTTCCCAGCGTAAACCGGTCCCGCCCAATGTCTTTCTTGATGTGTTGCATAATCCATCAGTCAAAGTACCAACCGAAAGATTTGGCTATTCCTGATCCGGAGGCTCAGTTGGTGGCAGCTCTGCATGCCATACCAGATTGGACGATCCCATATCTGGCTTACATGAATCGAGGTGAGTTACCAGACGATGAAACGTTGGATCGACAGATAATCCGGCATTCCATGTCCATGACCATACTCAACAGGGAGTTACATCGTTACAGTGTTTCAGGAGCAATTCAGCGTTGTGTTTCTCCTCAAGAAGTTTGTGAGATTTTGCGAGAAATCCATGAAGGGGATTGCGGTCACCACGCCGGTTCAAAGTCGTTAGTTGCCAAAGCTTTTCGCCACAGTTTTTACTGGTTGACGGCGCATGCTGACGCGGAGGATTTAGTGAAGAGATGTGATGGATGTCAAAAATTTGCCCGCCGTGCGCATGTTCCGGCTCAAGAGTTGCAGATGATTCCAATTACGTGGCCGTTTGCAACTTGGGGCTTGATATGGTTGGACCCTTCAAGCGTTCTAAGGACAAAAAGACCCACCTGTTAGTAGCAGTTGATAAATTCACTAAATGGGTGGAGGCAGAGCCAGTCAGCAAGTGTGATGCAGCCACGGCGGTTCAATTCATCAAGAAGGTGATATTCCGGTTTGGTTTTCCACACAGCATTATAACAGATAATGGTACTAATCTATCAAAAGGGGAGATGGAAGAATTCTGTCAACGTGAGCACATCCGGCTTGATCTAGCGTCGGTGGCTCACCCCCAATCTAATGGTCAAGCAGAAAGGGGAAATCAAGAAATTCTATGGGGTATCAAACCAAGGCTTATGGTTCCCTTAAAGCGGACGCCGGGTTGTTGGGTTGAGGAGCTACCTTCTGTGTTATGGAGCATCAACACCACACCCAATAGGTCTATGGGTTACACACCTTTCTTCATGGTCTATGGAGTGGAGGCAGTTCTTCCTAGTGACATCTGTCACGATTCGCCCCGTGAGGCAGCTCACGATTCGCACGTCAGGATTCACTGGACCTGTTGGATGAAGAGCGTGATCTTGCAGCAGCACGATCGGCGGTTTATCAACAAGATCTCCAATGTTATCACAGCCGCCAGGTTAAAACCAGAACCTTTCAAGAAGGTGATTTGGTGCTCCGACTCATCCAGGATCAGACTGATATGCACAAGTTATCCCCACCTTGGGAAGGACCCTTTGTGGTCAGCAAAAATCTGCACAACGGATCCTACTACCTCATTGATGTTCGAGAGCATGAAGACTCACGTCAATCGGAGGAGGAGACCAAGCGTCCATGGAACATAGCTCTCCTTCGACCTTACTATACTTGAAGCCATAGGCTCTTTATCTATACATATTTATGACACTGTATATATCATATAATAAACAGGAGCCTCCGTTATAAGCGGGGTATCTGTTCTTTTTATATCCTGTGTGTGCTTTTACAAGTTCACTAACAAAGCGGAGTTTTTTAATCCGGCTTTAGCAGCTGCATAGATATAAAAAAATCATTAGGGGGCTTGGTCATATATGAACTACAGCTACACGTCTTGATCGGTTTTTAAACCATGAAGGGATATCACTAGGGGGCTTGGTTGTCCTCACACCATAGCTACACCTCTTGATAGGCATTTAAGCCACAAAGGAAAAAAAATTGTGGAGCCAAAGAGAGTGTTGTACACAGTACAGACTCAAACATGGGCACACACTGAGCATCGCTCACAAAGTTACTTGGGGGCTCTTTTTGCAAAGCAACAAAGAGTTTGAAAGGACCCTCGTAATTGGCTATCAAGCCACTGCTTGTAAGCCTGGTGTATTCACCTAAAAACCCAGGTTAACCTGCCTTCATTAAGTAAGCCACTCCTGTCCAGGTAATCCTGGTATGACCCATCGAACATTTGACAAGTCAATCTTTTACAGACCCTGAACTTGTCACAGTTAAAACGATGATTGGTTAATTGGAGGCCCATCTTAAAAGGCTTTGTTAAATGTTTTAACTCAGAGGCCTGGCAGCCCTTGAAAAGCCTCGATTTGGAGCCTGGCAGCTCGTAAAAAGCCTTGCATATTTTCATGTTTGAATTTTGTTTGTTGAAAATCATAAGTATTTTTTGATAAACCGGCGTCCTTGACCCGGCTTGCTTTTCAACTACCAGTTGTTGGCACATGATCAATTATAAACCGGTGTTCATTGACCCGGTCTGGTTTGACTAAATCACCAGTGTTATAAAGAAAATCTGGTAGTTATCCCGGTCTGGTTTAATATATAGACCAGCATTATGAAGATGGAGCTATCAACGTTCCAGATTGGTATTAACACCTTTGCCGTATACACGTTTGGTCAATCAATGAGGTATGTTCTGTACATTACTTTTTGTACAAACACTTGATTATTCATCTAGGTACTATATACTTCTTGGACATCATGACACATCTAGCGGTAAACCGCTAGATACTTTTAAGTTGTTGTACCCAGGAACGCAATTCATCATGGGTTATGCATAAATATATCCCAAAGGGCGGCACAGCTTGTCACAAAGTATTATGAAACATGCTCGATGGCATGGCAGATAATGGAGTTTCAGCTATCCTATTACATGAAGCTTCAAAGCGGCTCAAATAGTATCATTGGTTTTCACAGTAGCCATATAAACCGGCGACCGGATCAGGACACTTCATCGCGACAGTTTGACGGTTGAGGGTCAGTTGGTGTAGGCACTTCTTCATCCCTCCCCAGACGCTGGAAATCAGCCGTTGACCAATCGATTCCAGTTAACGCTTGGAACACTTCTTCCTCATGGATAAGATTGGAAGGGTTAATATCAGGGGCGTAAGTGTGCTTACGAGTCGGAGGCACAAGTTCTTCGACTTCATGGATGTCGGCCGGCTGTCTTTTCCCTTCTGCATCATAAAACGGTTGAAAATGGGAGAAATCGGTATCATCAGCCAACTTGCTGGCTGCTGGCCGCATCTGTTTGGTCAGCCATCAAAGATCATCATTGTTGAAGTTTGAACCGTCTTCTTTAACGCCTGGGTATCCTTTAATGATATCCTCCGCTTCAAGGTCTGGAATCCAGGCTTTGGCTCGAGTAAGGGCGGTTAAAGCTCCTGCTCTGGCAGCTGCTCTCTTCAACTCGGCAATATGGGATGGTAACATGCCTAGCTTCTCCAGGGTCTCCTTAATCAAAGTTGGAGCCGGTTTGTTATAAGCTACCGTGCTAATAACCCGCTGAGAGCCAGAGTATAGCTGTTCAACCAAGATGAGCGATCCGAGTGTCTGCCAAAGATTTTATCAACATTTTGGTCAGTTATAAGATTCATCGACTGGCGCAACACACATAAGCAGACACTTACCAAAGATAGCAGAGGTCATAGCTTTGATTTGGCATTTCGAACCGGCTAGTTCTTCAACCACTGGTTTCAGGGCTGCCTCGGCGTATACAACTCTTTTGGTTAAACCGGATTTCTCGGTTTCGCATTCAGCACGCTCTTGGTTGAAGGATTCTTTCAGCTTTTCCATTACGGCCAGGGCCTGGGTCAGCTCTTCTTTGGCTTTTGCAGCCTTGGCTTGTTGAGACTTCACATTTTCTTGCAAGTTAGAATTTCGGGCATCTTTGCTTCTCAGTTCAGCCTGGAACATTGAAGGTATATTCAACAAACAACATATATATGTGCTAAGTATAAAGCATATAACAAGTTATACACTTCATACTTGGGGGCTAATGCCTATTTGTTCTAAAAGTGCTACAATTTTTACAAGTCTCCAGAAGAATGCAAGCATTATCCTTGACACTTGGGGGCTAATGTGCGTCGATTCTAAAGCGGAGGTGCAGATTAAAACCCGGATTAACCTTCTAAGTTAAACCGGCCTTTGGGGGTTATGCTGCAGAACGTTATCTAATTATTTCAAGATGAGTTTTATCTCTTATTAGTGACCTGCCATTGCAAGTATCAATGATGAGAAGTGTAAAGTGTTACAAAGACCCGGTTTATGATTAATAATCATATACACGGCCCTTGGGGGCTACTTGGGATAGTAATTCAGTTGTAAATCAATCAACAAAGGGAGAGGAATTTACCTCATATCGTTCTTTCATCAAGTTCACCAAGCCGGCTTCATAATTCCGGTTTGAGTGCAGACGGTTCAAGAAGCCAGAATGAAGCTCATTAGCGTTAAGATGAGCATAGCTTGATAAGTCGCAGCTCCATTTACCTTTATCCCGGGCATCTTGCTCTTCTTTGGCACTATGATGAGCCAAAATGACGGGATGGCCAGGAGAGCTGTGGCCCATTCCAGTAATAATAAAATCATCACCTTGGCCTTCAGGATTTTTGGTTGATGATACTGGAATTTCAGTGTCTTTCACCGGACTAGCCCGATTTGGTTCTGCCGGTTCAGTATCGGGTGCGGCAGGCTCAGCATCTGTTGGTTCATCGGTATGTTGGCCTTCAAGGGGTGGATCATCAAAAGTAGCTTCAGGATGAGTGCCTTCCGTTCACCCTTGGTTCTTCTTCTTCGGCGACAGGGTCTTCTGGCGGATTGGTGACCCGAGCTTTCTTGCTGGGTCTGGCTTTGCCCCTACAAACAGAATAAAAGAGGATTAACATCCTATTCAAAGGATTTATGGCGCATTGAAAGGAAAGGTTCTTACAACTCACCCGGCCACAGTTTTCAAAGGAGAGAGTTGAGTTGCGGTCGATTCACCAGAAGATGAAGGAGGTGTCACCTGATAATTTGAATCGGACGGATTAAGAGGCTATCTAAAATAACCTGCCTTGGGGTAAGAGTGGTCAGAAGTAGGAGAGACCTCAGACCGGCGCTTCCAAACCAGAGTATCAGGTAAACCGGCTGAAGTGACCTGTTGGCCACTATGCCGGGTTGTTCGGCGAACTTCATGCTGCTGAGTCTTCAAAATAAATGTTGGATCCAAGTGAGCAAGAGGATGAGAAAAGCTTACTTTCCGGACTATTTGGCTAGTTTTTTGTGTTGGCATAGAGTCTGAACCGGAGGAAAGGGTAAATACCTCTACGTCATGAGCTTGACTAGCTTCTGCGTCCTCCTGAGGAAGATCATTGTTAATGAGATGCATGAAAAGAGAGCCAAGTGAGTCAAGTTCTACCTCAACTTCTGGATCATCAGTATCATCATCAAGCTCCATATTAATCCGGTCAGCCGTTTTCCGTTTTGATGTTAGTTTTACGGCTTTGGTCTTTGGGCGGGATGGCTTGACCGCTTTGTCTCCAGTCGGCTTTGCCGCTTTCTCTACGGTTTTCCGTTTCCAGAAGGGGTCATCACCCTACATATAAAGAAGAAGGATTACAGGTTGCATAAGTTAAAGATATTACAGATGAAGAGGAAGTATAATACTTATAGCAGGTGGTTTGTTCTTGGCATAGAAGGTACTCAGACCGGTTTGACTACTGATCAGTTCCGACTCATTCAGAATTTTCTTTACACCTTCAGTGACTTCTTCCTCGGATAATTGGATGTTGCAATGGCGTTGAGGGTTGTCAACCTCACTAGTATATTCACACATTAAACCGGGGTGCCGGCTTAGCGGCAAGATACTCTAGGATATCCAATAGCGCACAAAGTCCACGCCTGTTAAACCGTTTGCCATAAAGGCCCGGAGTTTGGTGAGTTGAGGAGCGTATTTCGCCCGTTCTGAAGAGCTCAAGTGTTGTGGCATGGGGTGAGTATTGGATAGTCAGTGATCACGAAAGCCAGCGAGGGGATTTTCATCTTTAGGTGAAGTGTCTCTGCAATAAAACCAAGTTTGATTCCATTCCTTTGGGTGGCTATGATGTTTGGCATGAGGAAATTCAACTTCTTTCCACTTTTGAATCGAGACACCACCAAGTTCTGTGTTCGGGCCATTTACAAACTATGTGCGCCGGTTTAAGTGAAAGAAATCCTGGAACAGTTCTGCAGTTGGTTCTTCTTGTAAATACACTTCACAGAAGACCTGGAAGTTGCATAAGTTGGAAACCGAGTTGGGACCAATATCTTTCGGATGAAGTTGGAAGCTGGCAAGCACATCTCGATAAAACTTTGCCCCTGACTGTTTGAAGCCATGACCGATATGGTTAACAAAGACCACCAGCTCGCCCTGCCTTGGGGTTGGAGGATTTTCTGTTCCTAGAACTCGCCATTTGATTTCAGTTTTCTTAGGCAGGGAGCTGATGCTAACCATCTCATTCAACTGAGTCTCAGTAACCCGGGAACGAGCCCAGTTGCAGGCAGTGAATTGTTTGGCCGTTGCGAAGCAAACAAGTTGAAAATGAAAGGTCGGTTTATAAATTACGCATGATTATATGCAAGAGACAAGGGAGTAAGAAACATACTGATATGTGAAATGGTATAAACCGGAGGCTCATGCAATAAGGGAAAAAGGTAATACTAGCACATGATTACTCAGACACTATTAAACCGGAGCATAATATGAAGGTAAAATGCTCCTCCGGTTTATCAGAGGGCTAATGGGATAGACTGCTTATACAAGGTTAAACAGCCTATGTTGGTGCAAGGAGAAACAGATCTCGCAGGGACATAGAAACAGATCTCACAGTGACATATGAAATTTTCGGATCTAAGATAAGACAGAAAAGTAAAAATAATTGGATCTAGAAGGGGTGCAGAACTGAAGCAACTTATGAAGGACTAGATCAGTTCTTTGCGCGTAAGGGTTTGTGGTGACAAGGGAAGGTTAGCTACGGCCAGGAGTACTCAGATATGAAGTATTCACCTAAAGGCCATGAAAGAGAAACACTAAAAACTCTGATGAACCTCAAGAACAGCGAAGAACAAGGAAACCCTAATGGATCTAAGAAAGAAACAGGAAAAGACTTACTGTGACGACGGAAGCAGCGGAAGGGCGCTGTGGAATTCTGGTGCGAACGGGTTGATGCAGCGGCCAACGGCGAAGCAGAGGCGGAGTTCGAAGATGACGGCGGCGCTCGCGTGCGAGGTCATCGAGAGGAAGAAGAAGAGATGAATGGGTAGCAGAAAGAAAAGAAAAGGGGTCCGTTGTCCTTATTTATAAGGCGAAGAGATGAAACGGCAAGTGCGGGAATCAAGGAGCCCAAAAATTGATAAGATAATAAGGGTGTCGCCTCGATGGCTGAAGACATATTAAATGAAGGTAATCTTCGACATCAACGGATGGATGACGTTAGGACGGTTTATCATAATCTTGAAGTATGACGTCACGGCGGTTTACAAGATTGAGGTGAAGATATGAGGGAAGAATTTTTCTAATTAGAGAAGATTGACATGAACGAGTTCAAACCAATCTGGGGCCTAATGTTGGGGATATTACTACTTGAGGTAAACCGGCCTTATGTAGCCGGGTTGACTCCTTGAAGATTAGAAGCCCATAAAGATGCAAGGATGATGGCGCTTCTTGGAGGCCCAAGGCCCGAAGGCGGGTTAAAGCCTATAAATGTAAACTAGCTTAGTAATGTAATTTGTATTGTAAGGTAGGAAGCATAGAGACCGAGCTGGATACGTTTATGATCCGGCTTCGGGACTCTGTAAACCAACGGGCGTTAACCTATGTATATAAAGGGATGACCCGACAGCGGTTTAGGGACGAACAACAACTCGAGAGCCAGACAAAGCGGATTCGCTCCCTGGCCTTCGAAACCCTAGCAATACCAATCACAACTAGACGTAGGTTGTTCCCTTCCTCGAAGGGGCCAAACTAGTGTAAAATTCCCCATGTCCCCTTGTCCGGTTTAACCCCTAAAAGCTAACCCGTAGCGATGGCTCCATGACTAAGTCCTTTGACAAGGACATCTGCCGTGACAAACCCACGACACCATGGGTTCAGAAACCTATGCCTTTTCCTCCCAAACCATCCAAGAAAAAAGGATGATGAGGATTTTGAGCGCTTTGCTGAAATGATTATACCTATCTTTTTGCGTATGCGATTAACTGATATGCTCAAAATGAATCCTTATGCTAAGTATATGAAAGATATTGTTACAAATAAAAGAAAGATACCGGAAGCTGAAATTTCCACCATGCTTGCTAATTATACTTTGAAAGGTGGAATACCAAAGAAACTTGGAGATCCAGGAGTACCCACTATACCATGCTCCATTAAAAGAAACTATGTTAAAACTGCTTTATGTGATCTTGGAGCCGGTGTTAGTGTTATTCCTCTCTCTTTATATCGTAGACTTGATTTGAATAAGTTGACACCTACTGAAAAATCTTTGCAAATGGCTGATAAATCAACTGCTATACCTATCGGTATTTGTGAGGATGTGCCTATTGTAGTTGCAAACGTTACTATTTTAACAGACTTTGTTATTCTTGATATTCCCGAGGACGGTAGTATGTCTATTATTCTTGGAAGACCTTTTTTGAACACTGCAGGGGCTGTTATTGATTGCACTAAAGGCAATGTCGCTTTTCATGTTAATGGTAATGAGCTTACGGTACACTTTCCGAGGAAACAACCTCAAGTTCATAGTATCAACTCTATTGGAAAAACTCCATCGATTATATTTGGAGGTTTTGAATTTCCTCTTCGTACTGTCAAGAAAAAATATGATATTCTTATTATTGGGGATGTGCATATCCCTGTTGATCTAACATAGTGTTATTCGAAATTTCTCCGGTTCCATGTTATTCAGAATGAGTTCGTTAATAAGACTTGATCAACCTTGTTAGTGTATTCCGTTTCATGATCATGAGATGGATGAAACTAGAAGACACAACCTTCTATACCCTCCTTTTACTTTCTGTTATTTATATTAAATAAAATAAAAATAGTATTTTTCTATCTGTTATCTGATTATCCGTGTAATATAAAAATACCACGAAAATAAAAGTTCTCCAAATTCTCTGAAATTTAAATATGATTTTTCTAGAATATATGAGAATATTTGGCACCGAGAACACAGCAGGGGGGTCACTCACCTGCCCACGAGGGTGGAGGGCACGCCCTACCCCCCTGGGCGCGCCCCTGCCTCGTAGGATCACGGTGGCCCTCCTCTACTTATCCTTTCACCCACACACTCCTTCTTCCTCCCCCAAACACGAATATCCAGCTCAAGCATGAGTTCTAGCTCATTTTGCTGCCATTTTCGATCTCCTTGCTCAAAGCACCTCTCACAAAACTGCTTGGGGAGATTGTTCCTTGGTATGTGACTCCTCCATTGGTCCAATTAGTTTTTGTTCTAGTGCTTTATTCATTGCAAATTTTTGCTGCTTAGGCGACCCTGTTCTTGAGCTTGCATGTCAAATTTATATGGTCAAAAGTAGTTTTGATACATGATATAGGCCTTAGGCACTTGTAGGAGTAGTTGCGATCAATATTATTGAGTTTGGTTTACTTTTATTTTGAAGTTACTAAAAATTTCAGAATTTTTCAGAAGATAATGAAGAGACTTTTGAGGGGCTCATCGAGCCGAAGCTCGAAGGAAAGGGCACCGAAGCCCAAGTATGATCTGCCTCGCATCGCGGAGGTTCAGTCGTGTGAATAGCCTTTCGATGATTTCTGGAGAGCAGCCGAGATTTATGAAGATTTTTATGAATTGGCTAAGAATGGAGGCCTCACCGCTTTCCTCCACGACCAACGCGATCAATATCTCTTACTCACAAATATCTTTGTGCAAAACTTTCATTTCCATTCTAGGAGGTCACCACCTACGGTGGAGTTTTATTTATATGATGAGCATAAGGAGATGTCACTTTATGATTTTTGTCGGGTTTGTTTGGTCCCTTTCGAGGGCACGATAGAGGAACCACATCGCAGCGATGTGGGTGGGTTTATTGATATCATCATTGTAGGGGAAACAAGGAAGGTTTCCGATGCACGAAGCACTAGCATACATTTTCCTGGTTTACGCTATTTTGCATTATTTGCTAGTCGTTGCTTAATTGGTCGCCGAAACAGTGGAAACCTTAGTGTTCCTGATATTATTATTTTGCTCCATGGTTTATTCAGTGATAACTCTGTTAGTATGGGCGGCATTATTGCTAAACGGTTAAGTCTGAACCATACAAAGGGCCCCTTCTTTGCAGGCATCTATGCTTCACGCCTAGCTGCACATTTTAACATACCTATTAGGCATTATGAGAAGGAAGAAAAGGTGTTGCCTCGTGTTTATTTTGATTATAAGAGTATGGTAGCACCTGATTTTATTGTTAAGAATAGGGAAGGAGAGCTTAAATACAAATTTTTCTTTGATAAACATCATCTTGAGACTATTACCGTGCCTGCTCCTTCCTTGTTTGATTTATCTGTAGGCCAGTACCTTGTTCCGTTAGAGGCTATTCACGCCTATCGGAACCCTACATCAGCCATAGAGCCAGAGCCGGAAGCACAGGTTGATCCTCCACGACAGTCTAATTACCAGTGGGATCCGGAGATGATTGCCAACTAGTGGCAATCGGAGTCTTCTTCTTCTTCTTCGCAGTACGACCCCAACTACTCTTATGGATATCCGTCAGTCCAGCCATGGCCATAGAACAACTTAGGCCAAAAGCCTAAGCCTGGGGGAGTACGTATTTCTCACCGACATTACATTTATGTTCACACACTCATAGCTAGAAGTCGGTGCTCATACTTTTTCATTGTATCATCCATGCTAGTTTATTTCCTTTTTATGCTTTTTTCTTGTGTGTTTAATAAACCATAAGAAAAACAAAACAAAATTAGTTGTAGCCTTTAATTAGTTTACTTTCGATGCTTGTTGTAGTAATTAAGAAGAAAACCCAAAAAGATTTGCTGTTCTTCTTTTACTTGTTGGGAGCTTTCACGCGTAAATAGTTTTATTTCTTTTCTTTTCTTTGGGGGTCGATAGGAGAAGACCATAATTAAATTTTTGAAGTGGCTCTTATACGCATTATTGTTGATCTGACAAAAGAGCCCATATTGCCTTGTCTTCTCCTGTTTATTGAATGCTTGCAGATTCCAGCTTAGTCCAATGCGTGTGCACTATTATTATTATCCACATCATTCGGTTGTGCAAGTAAAAGGAAATTATGACGATATATGATGGACTGATTGAGATGAGAAAAGCTGGTATGAACTCGACCTGTTTTGTTTTTGTAAATATGATTAGTTCATCGTTCTTGATTCATCCTATTATGAATAAACATGTTTGCAATGACAACTAGAGATCATAGTTCTTGTGCCATGCTTTATTAGCTATGAGTTATAATGGTTTACCTTGCGTGCCAACATGCTATTAAGATGGTTGTGATGTGGTATGATAGGGTGGTATCCTCCTCTGAATGATTTAAGTGACTTGACTTGGCGCATGTTCACACATGTAGTTGAAACAAAATCAACATAGCCTTCACGATATTTATGTTCATGGTGGATTATATCCTACTCATGCTTGCATTCGGTGTTGATTAATTTTAATGCATGTTCATGACTGTTGTCGCTCTCTAGCTGGTCGCTTCCCAGTCTTTTGCTAGCCTTCACCTGTACTAAGTGGGAATACTGCTTGTGCATCCAACTCCATAAACCCCAAAGTTATTCCTTATGAGTCCACCATACCTACCTATATACGGTGTCTACCTACCGTTCCAAGTAAATTTGTATGTGTCAAACTCTAAACCTTCAAATAAATATCCTGTTTTGTATGCTCGAATAGCTCATGTATCAACTAGGGCTGTCCATATCTTCCATGTTAGGAGGGTTATTCTCAAGAGGAGTGGACTCCGCTCCTCACTCACGAGAAAATGGCTGGTCACCGGGATGCCCAGTCCCATGCTTTATGCAAACTAAATCAAAATAATTGCAAACAAAACTCCCCCTGGGACTCTTGTTAGTTGGAGGCACTCATTGTTTCAAGCAAGCCATGGATTGATGCTTGTTGGTGGAAGGGGGAGTATAAACTTTACCATTCTGTTTGGAACCGCCTATAATGTGTGTAGCATGGAAGATATCGCCATCTCTTGGTTGTTATGTTGACAATGAAAGTATACCGCTCAAAATATTATTCACCTCTATTTCAAAACCGAGCTCTGGCACCTCTACAAATCCCTGCTTCCCTCTGCGAAGGGCCTATCTATTTAGTTTTATGCTGAGTCATCATCCTCTTATTAAAAAGCACCAGTTGGAGAGCACCGCTGTCATTTGCATTCATTACTGTTAGTTTACATTTATTATGACTTGACTGGATCTCTTTTACCATGAATTACAATGTCTAGTCAATCCTTGATCTTTAAAGGTGCTCTGCATTTATGTTTTGCGGTCTCAGAAAGGGCTAGTGAGATACCATCTTGTTATATCATATTATGATTGTTTTGAGAAAAGTGTTGTCATCCGAGATTTATTATTATTGCTCGCTAGATGATTATGTCATTGATATGAGTAAACTTGAGACCTAAGCGTTATTGTGAATGTGGTTAGCTATAATCTTTGCTGAAAACTTGAATGCTGGCTTTACATATTTACAACAACAAGAGCAAACAGAGTTTGTAAAAGTTTTTCTTTATCGCTTTCAGTTTATCAACTGAATTGCTTGAGGACAAGCAAGGGTTTAAGCTTGGGGGAGTTGATACGTCTCTGTTGTATCTACTTTTCCAAACACTTTTGCCCTTGTTTTGGACTCTAACTTGCATGACTTGAATGGAACTAACCCGGACTGACGCTGTTTTCAGCAGAATTACCATGGTGTTATTTATGTGCCGAAACAAAAGTTCTCGAAATGACCTGAAACTTCACGGAACAACTCTTCGGAAAATATAAAAAATCCTTGCAAAAGATGAAGGCCAGGGGGCCCACCACCTGTCCACGAGGGTGGGGGCACGCCTGCCCCCCTAGGGCGCGCCCCCTACCTCGTGGGCCCCCTGGAGCTGCTCCGACCTCAACTCCAACTCTATATATTTGGTTTTGGGGAGAAATCATCGTGTTTTATGATACGGAGCCGCCGCCAAGCCGTAAAACCTGTCGGGAGGGCTGATCTGTAGTCCGTTCGGGGCTCCGGAGAGGGGAATCCGTCGCCATCGTCATCATCAACCATCCTCCATCACCAATTTCATTATGCTCACTGCCGTGTGTGAGTAATTCCATCGTAGGCTTGCTGGACGGTGATGGGTTGGAGGGATCTATTATGTAATCGAGTTAGTTTTGTTAGGGTTTGATCCCTAGTATCCACTATGTTCTGAGATTGATGTTTCTATGACTTTCCTATGCTTAATGCTTGTCAACAGGGCCCGAGTGCCATGATTTCAGATCTGAACCTACTATGTTTTCACCAATATATGAGAGTTCTTGATCCTATCTTGCAATTCTATAGTCACCTATTATGTGTTATGATCCATTAACCCCGAAGTGACAATAATTGGGATACTTACCGGTGATGACAATAGTTTGAGTACTTCATGTATTCACTATGTGCTAATGCTTTGTTCCGGTACTCTATTAAAAGGAGGCCTTAATATCCCTTAGTTTCTGTAAGGACCCCGCTACCACGGGAGGGTAGGACAAAAGATGTCATGCAAGTTATTTTCCATAAGCACGTATGACTATATTCGGAATACATGCCTACAATATATTGATTAACTGGAGCTAGTTTCGTGTCACCCTAGGTTATGATTGTTACATGATGAACCGCATCCGGCATAATTCTCCATCACCTATCCATTGCCTACGAGCTTTCCATATATTGTTCTTCGCTTATTTACTTTTCCGTTGCGATTGCTATCATCACTACAAAATACCAAAAACATTACTTTTACTATTGTTACCTTTTGCTACCATTACCACTACTACCATATTACTTTGCTACTAAACACTTTGCTGCAGATAATAAGTTTCCAGGTGTGGTTGAATTGACAACTCAGTTGCTAATACTTGAGAATATTTTTTGGCCCCCTTGTGTCGAATCAATAAGTTTGGGATTAATACTCTACCCTTGAAAGCTGTTGTGATCCCCTATACTTGTGGGTTATCACTCCGCCGCTCGCCGTTGCGCTGCTCCGCGGCCGCCGCGCCGCCCAGTCTGCTCCCTGGCCGGCGCCGTTGGCCTCGCTAGAGCCAGCGCCTGGGCTCGCCCCTAACGGGCGCCCGCAACTGCGCCCACGCCCGTTAACCCCGTGCCCGTTTGGCCACCCCGGGCCTATGACATGTGGGCCCAACGCCATGAGAACCATTTATAAAAAAAGAATTAAAAAAAAATAAAAGAATTAAATAATTAATTAATTAACTTAATTAATTCAGTTTAAATTAACTAATTAAGATTAATTAACCTAATAATTAGTTAACCTAATTAACTACTCTTAATTAGTCAAACAGTCGGTGACAGGTGGGACCCACCTGTCAGGCTGACCAGGTCAACTGCTGATGTCATGCTGACGTCAGTAAACACTATTCTGGTTAATGTTGATTTAAATAATTAAATATATCCTAAAATTGATTTAAATCTTTTAAAATCAATATAAAATAATTCGTAGCTCGGATGGAAAAACTTTCTACATGAAAGTTGCTCAAAACGACGAGACAAATCCGAATACGCAGCTTGTTCGCCCGCCACGCAACCCTAGCATAGCAAACACGCAACTTTCCCCGTCCAGTTCATCTGGGTCTGAAAACGCGAAACACCGAGGATATTTTCCCGGATGTTTCCCCCCTTCACCGGTACCACCTCATACCGTGTTAGGGCACCCCTAGCACCGCTACTTGTCATGTCATGCATCGCTATGCATCTGTTTGCTTAATATTCATTGTTTCTTCCCCCTCTTCTCTCGCTAGACACTAAGACCAACGCCGCAGCTACCCAGTACGACTACGGTGTTGACGACCCCTCTCTCTTTCCAGAGCAACCAGGCAAGCCCCCCCTGATCACCAGATACCGCCTACTCTCTTTCTACTGCTTGCATTAGAGTAGTGTAGCATGTTACTGCTTTCCGTTAATCCTATTCTGATGCATATCCTATCATTCTTGCTACAGCTATTGATACCTTACATGCAATCCTAAATGCTTAGTATAGGATGCTAGTTTATCGTAAGTGGCCCTAGATTCCTGTCTGTCTACCGTGCTATACTATCGGGCCGTGATCACTCGGGAGGTGATCACGGGTATGTACATACATATATACATACTATACAGGTGGTGACTAAAGTCTGGTCGGCTCGTTGAGTACCAGCGAGTGATTCCGATGTTGGGGGCTGAAGGGGCAGGTGGTTCCACCCAGGTAGTGGTGGGCCTAGGTTCCTGTGACTCCCCCGATTTGACCGTACACTAATCATACACGCAAACATGTACGATCAAGATCAGGGACTCACGGAAAGATATCACAACACAACTCTACAAATAAAATAAGTGATACAAGCATCATATTACAAGCCAGGGGCCTCGAGGGCTCGAATACAAGAGCTCGATCATAGACGAGTCAGTGGAAGCAACAATATCTGAGTACAGACAGAAGTTAAACAAGTTTGCCTTAAGAAGGCTAGCACAAACTGGGATACAGATCGAAAGAGGCGCAGGCCTCCTGCCTGGGATCCTCCTAAACTACTCCTGGTCGTCGTCAGCGGGCATCACGTAGTAGTAGGCACCTCCGGTGTAGTAGGGGTCGTCGTCGACGGTGGTGTCTGGATCCTGGGCTCCAACATCTGGTTGCGACAACCAGGTAGAAGGGATAGGGGGAAAAGAGGGAGAAAGCAACCATGAGTACTCATCCAAAGTACTCGCAAGCAAGGAACTACACTACATATGCATGGGTACATGTGTAAAGGCCATATCGGTGGACTGAACTGCAGAAAGCCGGAATAAGGGGGGATAGCTAGTCCTCTCGAAGACTACGCTTCTGGCAGCCTCCGTCTTGCAGCATGTAGAAGAGAGTAGACTGAAGTCCTCCAAGTAGCATCGCATAGCATAATCCTAACCGATGATCCTCCCCTCTTTGCCCTGTGAGAGAGCGATCATCCGTTGTATCTGGCACTTGGAAGGGTGTGTTCTATTAAGTATCCGGTTCTAGTTGTCATAAGGTCAAGGTACAACTCCAAATCGTCCTGTTACCGAAGATCACGGCTATTCGAATAGATTAACTTCCCTGCAGGGGTGCACCACATACCCCAACACGCTTGATCCCATTTGGCTGGACACACTTTTCGGGGTCATGCCCGGCCGCGAAAGATCAACACGTCGCAGCCCCACCTAGGCACAACAGAGCGGTCAGCACGCCCGTCTAAACCTAAGCGCACAGGGGTCTGGGCCCATCGCCCTTAGCACACCTGCACGTTGCGAACGCGGCCGGAAGCAGAACTAGCCCCCTTAATACAAGAGCAGGCTTACGTTCCAATCTGGCGCGCGCCGCTCAGTCGCTGACGTCACGAAGGCTTCGGCTGATACCATGACGCCGGGATACCCATAACTACTCCCGCGTAGATGGTTAGTGCGTATAGACCAAATGGCCAGACTCAGATCAAATACCCAGATCTCGTTAAGCGTGTTAAGTATCCGCGAACGCTGAGCAGGGCCAGGCCCACCTCTCTCCTAGGTGGTCTGAACCTGCCCTGTCACTCCTCCTCAAAGATCCACTCGCGGGTGCTCCTACGAGCCGACCCGTCTTTAATCACCACATGTATCAAGTATAAAGTACATAGTATAAACCCGCGATCACCTCCCGGGTGATCACGGCCCGATAGTATAGCACAGCAGACGGACAAGAATGTAGGGCCACAGATGGAAATACTAGCATCCTATACTAAGCAAGTAGGATTGCAGGTAAAGGTATCAACAGTAGTAGCAAGGACAAGCTATGCATCAGGATAGGAATAACGAAAGCAGTAACATGTTACACTACTCTGATGCAAGCAGTATAGAGGAGAGTAGGCGATATCTGGTGATCAAGGGGGGGGGGGCTTGCCTGGTTGCTCAGACAAGAAGGAGGGGTCGTCAACACCGTAGTTGACTGGGGCATCAACGGCATCGGTCTCGGTGTCTAGCGGAAGAAGAGGGGGGAAGAAACAATAAATATAATGCAAACAGATGCATAACGATGCATGACAAGGCAAGTAACGGTGCTAGGGGTGCCCTAACGCGATATTAGGTGATACCGGTGAAGGGGGGAAACATTCGGGAAAGTATCCCCGGTGTTTCGCGTTTTCGGATAGATGAAACGAAGGGGGAAAGTTGTGTGTTCGCTATGCTAGGGATGCGTGGCGGGTAAACGGGCTGCGTATTCAAATTCGTCTCGTCGTTCTGAGCAACTTTCATGTTGAAAATAATTTAATCCGAGTTACGGATTAAAAGATATGATTTTCTAAAGATTTTACTAATTTCTGGAATTTAATTAATTATTTAATTTAATTCAAAATTTGGATTTATGACATCAGCATGATGTCATGCTGACGTCAACAGTCAAGAGGGGTTGACTGGGTGGGACCCACCTGTCATACACTGTTAGGTTAACTAGGGTTTAGTTATCTGCTTAGGCTAATCTAATCAGGATTAATTTGTTTAGTTAATTAATTAGGTTAATTAAGCAAGATTAATTAAGTTAATTAATCCTTTAATTAATTAATTAATTTAATAATTTTATTTATTATTTATTTTTAATATATTATTATTAACTTTTTAATTCCTTTTTTTATTAATCCGTTCTGGGGGTGGGGTCCCGCTGTCAATGGCCGAAAGGGGCCAAACGGGCACTGGCAAACGGGTGCGGGCACCAGCCCGCTCGGTGGCTGGGGCGTGCGGGCGCCCGAGCGAAGGCCGGGCCTGGGCGGCAGTGGGCACGGCAGCCCGAGGAGGGGCCGGCGGCAGGGAGGCGGAGGAGGGCCGCGGCATCGCCGATGAGCAGCAGCAGAGCAGACCGCGGAGCAAGGGGGGCACAACCCCAAGCGGAGGGGGGCGCGGGATGCGAGCGGTGACCACGGCGGCAAAGGGGGGCGCTGGCAGCCAACCTGGACGGCAGCGGCGGCGGGGTTGCAACCGAAGCGTGCGGGCGAAGGCGGGACGCAGGGGGGGCAGCAGTGAGCGGAGCCGCAGCAGGGGTCACGGGCGCAGGCACGTCCAGGGTCGTGCGCCCGCGGGCGCGGGGGGAGGGGAATGGAGGTCGCGGCGAGCGCGAGCGCGTGCACGGCTAGGGTGCGGCCGGGCCTCGATGTCCAACGGGGCAGGGGGAGGAGAAAGGAGAGAGAACAAGGGGAAGCGCTCACGGGGGTTAGTAGGGATTTCGGCCAGCGGGCCCGATGGAGTTCGGGGAGGTCCGACGAGGACGACACGGCGGAGCGGGAGGCAGTCCGACGAGGAAGTGGCGCCGACGAGGGGAGGTGTTGGGGCGGCGTCGACAAGGTGATGCCGCGGAGGAGGACGGAGGCGCGGCGGGGTGACAACGGGCGACGTTCGGGCCGCCGGCGACGAGGGCGGCGGGGCCATGGCGCGCAACGGCAGCGGGAGGGGTCGGGGGCGTCGGTTGCCCCCGATCCCGATCCGTTCGTGGGGGGGGGGGGAAGGAGCGAGGGGAGTGGGGTTTCGTCCCCGATCCAGATTGCATCCGGAGGGGGAGAGGGAGTGGGGGTTAGGGTTTCTGGGGTGTGGGGCTGTGGCCTATAGGCCAGGGGGTGGCCGGTTGGGCCAAGTAGGCCGGTTGGGTGGGAAGGGCCGAGGCCCATGGGGAGCGGGGTGGTTTCTTTTGTTTTGTTTTCTGTTTTCTCTTTTCTTTTATTTCTTCTTTTCTGTTTTATTAAAATTTTAATTTATTTCAACTTTATAGAATGTGAGAACAACACCTAAATGTAGTAGGTTAAATATACCACTGCCACATTAATTTGGACAACTAAATAAAATAGTTTAATATTTTACAAAATACAAAAGGCATTTAATTAATTTATTTTGCTGTTGTTTTATTCATTTTTGAGTATTTACGCATTTTATACAAGTGTGGTTTCTCCACCATTATTACTTAGGATTTAGTTGTCCCATTTTTAACATTTTAGTTTTAACATTCGAAAACTTTTATTGTTTCCCTGATCTTGAATTTTGAATTCGAACCGGTTTCGATCTAACGCGAGACTAACAACAGTAACAGTGGTGACAAGGCATCATTACTAGAGGGTTACTGTAGCTTGATTATCCGGGCGTCACAATTCTCCTCCACTACAAGAAATCTCGTCTCGTGATTTAAGAGGGGGTCTAAGGGGGAAAGGTTTGGTTATGAAATTCTAACGAATCTTCTCGGTCTTGGTTGCTCCTCTCGAAGTGGTCGATCCATTATATTGATGTCTTCATTCCTATGCTTCAGTCATCCTGATGAAGTCGGCTTCCTTTCTTCGAGAACTCAATCGTACTTACGAAAGAATAAAGGGTGGGTATATTCCGGGGAACGGACCTCTGCAAGGTTGACTACCTGGTAGTTAACATCGGGGAAGGTGGCAGAAAGTAACTCTCGAACTAAAACTTAAGAAAATATCGAGAGTAAAGTAAGGAGGTACCATGAGAAGTTTCAAGCGGGTAGGCAATCGTTCATTGCCTGAAACAGAGTGTGAAAGGGGTTGAAAGCAACGGAAACAAGTATTGTGTTTAATACCAGGATTGAGGATCACACGGAAGGTGGCTCGTGAATTACATACGAGGCCAGGTGCGAGGAACAACCTTAAAAAACAGGGGGTGTATAGGAGAGTCAGGTTTCGATCCTGGGACCTGTGGGTTATGGGCCCACCATGTGGTTAAAGTAGGAATGGCGTCGACATCTAGCACGGCCATGATAGCAAGGCATGTCAGAGGGTAGCCTGTCGATTATGTCGGCAATAACGTCGGTACCAAGGGCGAGGGACGAAGAGAACCATTTTCCTGCTCGTTGAAACGAGGCGGACCAATAGGCAAGGTTCTCACCCATCGGTGGTTACCAGGATGTCGTTAGCAATAGTAACAGGGTCACACTAACAGAGTTGTAAACCGAGGTGTTTAACTAAGCAGGAGAATATTACTGCTTAGATCATATAGATCACCAGAAACGTTAACCCAACAAATGAAAAGAAAAATATGATCATCAGATTAAACAGAACAATGGAAAGGAAAATGTGTTTAAACACATATTTCAAAGGTATAACCTTCGGAAGGACGAGCAGAGCATGATATCCATGACATGATATAATGTAGTAAACTCTTTAGGTAGGGGAGATAATTTTCATGATATTACCCATACAGCGATGTTTGGATAATCGAGCAGGAAACATTTAGCATTGGGCTTCAAAAGTTTTTGTTGAAAATTGGAGTATCATAGACATGCTTTGAGATAGCATTAACATGGCCGTCAAGTAAAGATTACACTTCGGATACACGAAGGATCCATCAGGAACAACTTGTAGAATAAGCCTTACAATTTCCTCAGGGAAGAATGGATAACCTGGCAAAAAAAGGAAACAGTAACAATAGGTCCTCCGGCCAGGTGCGCTAGGCATGACATCACCTTACCGACAGATATATAGACCAAGGTTAAAAACTCTTGGAAATATGTTCCAACCATCATATCTGACCGGGATTCAGATCTGATTGGTGTCAGGATACCTCAGACTCGGGATGAGAAGAAGAGGTGCAACACATTGACGGTATGGCGTTGCAAGATTCTCGTGAAATGAACTATGAAGGCAAGTCCTGAATCATGAGTTCACCATTTAAATCAAGGATAGAATGAGGAGGTGGCTGATGAACTCAGCGACAATTCATCGAGATTTCCAAAAGATGGATTTCCACAATTATGTGAACAAGGAAATATCATTTGTCGGATCAATGATATAATGATGTATGATCGAGGGGAACATATTCAACTGAACAATGATAGAAGGGTGCACCCAGGAATCTAGACTAGGTAGCACGATCAATGTTCGAATGATGATTCAATAAGCAATAGAATTCCTAAAGAAACTGTAGACCAATAACTTCAAAGCAATAGGGTTGCTAGAAGTTTAGAATTTACACATCACAGACCATTAGTCGGTATTCCGGTTAGAATTAACACAGAGACCAAGAAATGAACGCAAAAGGCGAGAGATATTACTATATCAAGAATTCTCAAGAGGTGGTAAAATTACCACGACATTCTTGACATAAAAGGTGGTAATATTCCAAGGTAAAGAAGAACAAATGTTGGATAGCAAGGATCTCAAGGTATAACACAAAACACGAATAAGTTTGTGTTGAACGGAAGGCAATAAAGTGGTCGGTGATAACACAAACCATTGAGGGGCGAGGATGGTATTTCTCATCAAGAATTCGATATATATCTTGGAAGAGCTCGGGATGTTGATGATGACCACGTCACATTTGTCGAGAGATTTCATGAAGATGTAGTCGGTTGGCGATGACATCAAGTCAAATGATGATGCAGCGAAAGGCGATAATACTTGAAGAAGAACTCATAGGAAGTTATGCAGTTCCGTGATAATCTCGAGATACCAGAGGGGGTAGTACTTGATGTCAGATAAAAGTAGAGGTTGGACTGGGGTATTGCTCTATAGAAGACAAGCGCTTAAACTTGCACGCAAAACGGTATTTAAAGGAGAACATGGTCGGAATCCACGATCATAAAGGATCGAACCATGGATACAAGATGAACTTATAACAAGGGGTAATTAATTTTACGAGCAGCTTCCATGATAAGTTATACATCGTGTCCCTGGGCATGAACGCAAGGTTCAAGGTCGACTCCCACTTCTTCAATGTATAACCTTCCATTCACTTTTCGCTTTGATAAAGGCCTTAGTGTTGAAAGTTTTACCTGGTGAAATACCAGATGAGTATGACTCGTGAAAACTTCCGAGTTCACACATATAAAGGAAGGCATCGGATCAACCCGTTAGGGTATCGTGGAAAAATATAACACAATCTTCAAGAGTAGATATCACCAACTCGAAAGCAGAGCATGGTTGGCAAAAGGAGAGCATACAATTTACCAAAGGCATTATGTATCGGAGAAAGAACTCACAAGGTGATTAATTATGAAGGACACTGTCGGATAATAATCCAACTGTGGATATGGCGATCCACAATGGAGCTGATGTGAGTATCAATACCCAATCAGAGGAAGAAAGAATGCAAATGCATCGATTTATAGAACATTTGAATAATTCAACATCTAATTAGCATAGTAATTATGATTTTCAATTCAAGGGCTCAGGAGCAAAAGCTCTGATCAAGGATGGATAAGTCAACTAGACTTAGGGGTAAGATCGATGGCAATCTAATTGGCCAAGAACCAGCTCATGTTCGAAAGACATCTGAGCCGGAAGGTAATTTATAATGATCAACTGATGATTGCGTGCATTCACACACATATAGAATCAACGGACTTAAAATGATAGTGACAAAGGATGCCAATAGGATTACTAGACTTATTGGATTAACCAAAATGTAAGCAATCAAGAATTTCAAGAGCAATAGGCTCCTGAGGATTTTTGGAAGATCGAAAGGTATTTCAAAGTCCTTTGCGGAACACATGAACAACTGGGAATGAGCGGATACTCGATAAGTGCGAGGATTTATCCGTAGAGGTATTCATGTGGGTAATGAATTGCAAGGCAGTAGGCACAAAGTATTCTTGGAGCAATAGAGAGAATTTTCAAGGTATCTTGTAATAACAAGATCAATGGGATTGAAAGGACAAGTGTATGTAGTTATCCATAATAATATAACAGTGGTAGGGAATTTGCAAAAGCAACACGCACAAGGTCTCGACAGAATATCGGAGAGTGTCTTCGAAATTTTCTAGTGCAGCCGGCGATCATCTGGACTGAAGGGGCTCTCCGGGAGAAAGTATTTTCGAGAACCTAAGTTAGATTTTTCAAAATTCAATTAACCCGAATAGAAGAGAGTTCAGAGTCCCAGAGTAAGGATCGAGGAGTAAAAGATCCTAATACCACCCAGATGGCGACGTGGGCCCATAAGGCACACAACCATGTTAGTAAAAGTTTTTGTAATGTCTAGACTCGACTTCGGCCAAGGGGTGTGGAAGGGGGGTTCCTACAGGCAGTCGGCTCTGATACCAACTTGTGACTCCCCCGATTTGACCGTACACTAATCATACACGCAAACGTGTACGATCAAGATCAGGGACTCACGGAAAGATATCATAACACAACTCTACAAATAAAATAAGTAATACAAGCATCATATTACAAGCTAGGGGCCTCAAGGGCTCGAATACAAGAGCTCGATCATAGACGAGTCAGCGGAAGCAACAATATCTGAGTGCAGACAGAAGTTAAACAAGTTTGCCTTAAGAAGGCTAGCACAAACTGGGATACAGATCGAAAGAGGCGCAGGCCTCCTGCCTGGGATCCTCCTAAACTACTCATGGTCGTCGTCAGCGGGCATCACATAGTAGTAGGCACCTCCGGTGTAGTAGGGGTCGTCGTCGACGGTAGCGTCTGGATCCTGGGCTCCAACATCTGGTTGCGACAACCAGGTAGAAGGGATAGGGGGAAAAGAGGGAGAAAGCAACCGTGAGTACTCATCCAAAGTACTCGCAAGCAAGGAACTACACTACATATGCATGGGTACATGTGTAAAGGCCATATCGGTAGACTGAACTGCAGAAAGCCGGAATAAGGGGGGATAGCTAGTCCTCTCGAAGACTACGCTTCTGGCAGCCTCCGTCTTGCAGCATGTAGAAGAGAGTAGACTGAAGTCCTCCAAGTAGCATCGCATAGCATAATCCTAACCGATGATCCTCCCCTCGTCGCCCTGTGAGAGAGTGATCATCAGTTGTATCTGTCACTTGGAAGGGTGTGTTCTATTAAGTATCCGGTTCTAGTTGTCATAAGGTCAAGGTACAACTCCAAATCGTCCTGTTACCGAAGATCACGGCTATTCGAATAGATTAACTTCCCTGCAGGGGTGCACCACATACCCCAACACGCTTGATCCCATTTGGCCGGACACACTTTTCGGGGTCATGCCCGGCCGCGAAAGATCAACACGTCGCAGCCCCACCTAGGCACAACAGAGCGGTCAGCATGCCGGTCTAAACCTAAGCGCACAGGGGTCTGGGCCCATCGCCCTTAGCACACCTGCACGTTGCGAACGCGGCCGGAAGCAGAACTAGCCCCCTTAATACAAGAGTAGGCTTACGTTCCAATCCGGCGCGCGCCGCTCAGTCGCTGACGTCACGAAGGCTTCTGCTGATACCACGACGCCGGGATACCCATAACTACTCCCGCGTAGATGGTTAGTGCGTATAGACCAAATGGCCAGACTCAGATCAAATACCCAGATCTCGTTAAGCGTGTTAAGTATCCGCGAACGCTGACTAGGGCCAGGCCCACCTCTCTCCTAGGTGGTCTGAACCTGCCCTGTCGCTCCTCCTCAAAGATCCACTCGCGGGTACTCCTACGAGCCGACCCGTCTTTAATCACCACATGTATCAAGTATAAAGTACATAGTATAAACCCGCGATCACCTCCCGGGTGATCACGGCCCGATAGTATAGCACAGCAGACGGACAAGAATGTAGGGCCACAGATGGAAATACTAGCATCCTATACTAAGCAAGTAGGATTGCAGGTAAAGGTATCAACAGTAGTAGCAAGGACAGGCTATGCATCAGGATAGGAATAACGAAAGCAGTAACATGTTACACTACTCTAATGCAAGCAGTATAGAGGAGAGTAGGCGATATCTGGTGATCAAGGGGGGGGGGGCTTGCCTGGTTGCTCAGACAAGAAGGAGGGGTCGTCAAGACCGTAGTCGACCAGGGCATCAGCGGCGTCGGTCTCGGTGTCTAGCGGAACAAGAGGGGGGAAGAAACAATAAATATAATGCAAACAGATGCATAACGATGCATGACAGGGCAAGTAACGGTGCTAGGGGTGCCCTAACGCGGTATTAGGTGATACCGGTGAAGGGGGGAAACATTCGGGAAAGTATCCCCGGTGTTTCGCTTTTTCGGACAGATGAAACAGAGGGTGAAAGTTGCGTGTTCGCTATGCTAGGGATGCGTGGCGGATAAACGGGCTGTGTATTCAAATTCGTCTCGTCGTTCTGAGCAACTTTGATGTTGAAAATAATTTAATCCGAGTTACGGATTAAAAGATATGATTTTCTAAAGATTTTACTAAATTCTGGAATTTAATTAATTATTTAATTTAATTCAAAATTTGGATTTATGACATCAGCATGATGTCATGCTGACGTCACCAGTCAACAGGGGTTGACTGGGTGGGACCCACCTGTCATACACTGTTAGGTTAACTAGGGTTTAGTTATCTGCTTAGGCTAATCTAATCAGGATTAATTTGTTTAGTTAATTAATTAGGTTAATTAAGCAAGATTAATTAAGTTAATTAATCCTTTAATTAATTAATTAATTTAATAATTTTATTTATTATTTATTTTTAATATATTATTATTAACTTTTTAATTCCTTTTTTTATTAATCCGTTCTGGGGGTGGGGTCCCGCTGTCAATGGCCGAAAGGGGCCAAACGGGCGCTGGCAAATGGGTGCGGGCACCAGCCCGCTCGGTGGCTGGGGCATGCGGGCGCCCGAGCGAAGGCCGGGCCTGGGCGGCAGTGGGCACGGCAGCCCGAGGTGGGGCTGGCGGCAGGGAGGCGGAGGAGGGCCGCGGCATCGCCGATGAGCAGCAGCAGAGCAGACCGCGGAGCAAGGGGGGCACAACCCCAGGCGGAGGCGGGCGCGGGATGCGAGCGGTGACCACGGCGGCAGAGGGGGGCGCTGGCAGCCAACCTGGACGGCAGCGGCAGCGGGGTTGCAACCGGAGCGTGCGGGCGAAGGCAGGACGCAGGGGGGGCAGCAGCGAGCGGAGCCGGAGCAGGGGTCACGGGCGCAGGCACGTCCAGGGTCGTGCGCGCGCGGGCGCGGGGGGAGGGGAATGGAGGTCGCGGCGAGCGCGAGCGCGTGCACAGCTAGGGCACGGCCGGGCCTCGATGTCCAACGGGGCAGGGGGAGGAGAAAGGAGAGAGAACATGGGGAAGCGCTCACGAGGGTTAGTAGGGATTTCGGCCAGCGGGCCCGATGGAGTTCGGGGAGGTCCGACGAGGATGACACGGCGGAGCGGGAGGCAGTCCGACGAGGAAGTGGCGCCGACGAGGGGAGGTGTTGGGGCGGCGTCGACGAGGTGATGCCGCGGAGGAGGACGGAGGCGCGGCGGGGCGACAACAGGCGACGTTCGGGCCGCCGGCGACGTGGGCGGCGGGGCCATGGCGCGCAATGGCAGCGGGAGGGGTCGGGGGCGTCGGTTGCCCCCCGATCCCGATCCGTTCGTGGGGGGCGGGGGGAAGGAGCGAGGGGAGTGGGGTTTCGTCCCCGATCCAGATTGGATCGGGAGGGGGAGAGAGAGTGGGGGTTAGTGTTTCTGGGGTGTGGGGCTGTGGCCTATAGGCCAGGGGGTGGCCGGTTGGGCCAAGTAGGCCGGTTGGGTGGGAAGGGCCGAGGCCCATGGGGAGCGGGGTGGTTTCTTTTGTTTTGTTTTCTGTTTTCTCTTTTCTTTTATTTCTTCTTTTCTGTTTTATTAAATTTTTAATTTATTTCAACTTTATAGAATGTGAGAACAACACCTAAATGTAGTAGGTTAAATATACCACTGCCACATTAATTTGGACAACTAAATAAAATAGTTTAATATTTTACAAAATACAAAAGGCATTTAATTAATTAATTTTGCTGTTGTTTTATTCATTTTTGAGTATTTACGCATTTTATACAAGTGTGGTTTCTCCACCATTATTACTTAGGATTTAGTTGTCCCATTTTTAACATTTTAGTTTTAACATTCGAAAACTTTTATTGTTTCCCTGATCTTGAATTATGAATTCGAACCGGTTTCGAGCTAACGCGAGACTAACAACAGTAACAGTGGTGACAAGGCATCATTACTAGAGGGTTACTGTAGCTTGATTATCCGGGCGTCATAGTTCCTGACGGCCCCCGACTGTTACTTGAGGTAGAGCGGCAGGGCAGGCGAAGACCACCTAGGTGAGAGGTGGGCCTGGCCCTGGTCGGCATTCGCGGTTACTTCAAAATAACACGCTTAACAAGATCTGGGAATTTGATATGAGTCTGGCTAATGGCCTATACGCACTAACCCACTACGCGGGAACATTCATGGGCAGTCGACGTCGTGGTATCAGCCGAAGCCTTTGTGAAGTCAGCTACTGAACGGCGCGCGCCGGGTTGGACCGCGTAACGCAACTTCCTTTGTAATGGAGGTTGCTAGGTCTGCTCTCCGGCCGCCCTCGCAACATGCAGGTGTGCAATGGGCGATGGGCCCAGACCCCTGCGCCATAGGATTTAGACCGGCGTGCTAACCTCTCTGTTGTGCCTAGGTAGGATTGCAACGTGTTGATCTTCTGAGGTCGGGCATGACCGAGACAAGTGTGTCCGGACAAAGGGGATCGAGCGTGCTGGCAAATGTGGTGCACCCATGCAGGGAAGTTAATCTATTCGAATAGCCGTGATCTCCGGTAACAGGACGACTTGAAGTTGTACCTTGACCTTATGACAACTAGAACCAAATACTTAATAAAACAAACCCTTCCAAGTGCCAGATACAACCGGTGATCGCTCTCTCACAGGGCGACGAGGTGAGGATCATCGGTTAGGATTATGCTATGCGATTTTACTTGGTGAACTTACCATCTACTCTCTTCTTCTGCTGCAAGATGGAGGTTACCAGAAGCGTAGTCTTCGAAAGGACTAGCTATCCCCCTCTTATTCCGGCATTCTGCAGTTCAGGCCACATATGATACCCCTTTTCCATTTGATACCAATGCATACATATGTAGTGTAGCTCCTTGCTTGCGAGTACTTTGGATGAGTACTCAACGTTGCTTTGCTCCCCCTTTTCCCCTTTCCTATACCCGATTGTTGTGACCAGACGTTGGAATCCAGGAGCCAGACGCCACCGTCGATGATGACTGCTACTACTTGGAGGTGCCTACTACTACGTGCAGCCCGCTGACGACAACCAGGAGTAGTTTAGGAGGATCCCAGGCAAGAGGCATGCGCCTCTTTCGGTCTGTATCCTAGTTTGTGCTAGCCTTCTTAAGGCAAAGTTGTTTAACTTATGTCTGTACTCAGATGTTGTTGCTTCTGCCGACTCGTCTATGATCGAGCTCTTGTATTCGATCCCTCGAGGCCCTTGGCTTGTAATATGATGCTTGTATGACTTATTTTATTTGTAGAGTTGTGTTGTGATATCTTCCCATGAGTCCCTGATCTTGATCGTACACGTTTGCGTGTATGATTAGTGTACGATTGAATCGGGGGCGTCACACTAGGGCACCAAATATTCGTTGAGACGACACCGTGTGAACTATGGTTTGGCAAGAAACCTAAGCTATCATTTCTTAAAGTTTGGGGATGCGACACTTATGTTAAAAGGCTTCAGCCTGATAAGCTCGAACCCAAATCTTAGAAGGGCATCTTCGCAGGATACCCTAAGGAAACAATTGGTTACACCTTCTACCACAGATTCGAAGGCAAGATCTTTGTTGCCAAGAATTGGTCCTTTCTATAGAAGGAGTTTCTCTTGAAAGAAGTGAGTGGGAGGAAAGTAGAACTGGATGAGATAATTGTACCTTCTCTCGAATTGGAAAGTAGCACATCAAAGAAACCATTCCTGTGATGCCTACACCAACTAGAGAGGAAGCTAATGTTGATGATCATGAAGCTTTTGATCAAGTAACTTCTTGACCTCGTAGGTAAACCAAAACACGTTCCGCACCAGAGTGGTACGGTAATCCTGTCCTAGAAGTCATGTTATTAGACCATGGCGAACCTACGAACTATGAAGAAGCTATGATGAGCCCAAATTCTGATAAATGGCTTGAGGCCATGAAATCGGAGATAGGATCCATGTATGAGAACAAAGTATGGACTTTGGTGGACTTGCCTGATGATCGGCAATACATTGAGAATAAATATATCCTCAAGAAGAAGACGCACACTGATGGTAATGTAACTATCTACAAAGCTCGACTTGTCGCAAAAGGTTTTCTACAAGTTCAAGGGCTTGACTATATTGAGACTTTCTCACCCGTTGCAATGCTTAAGTCTGTCTGAATCATGTTAGCAATTGCTGCATTTTATGATTATGAAATCTAGCAAATGGACATCAAAACGGCATTCCTTAATGGATTTCTGAAAGGAGAGTTGTATATTATGCAACCAGAATGTTTTTTTATCCTAAAGTTGCTAACAAAGTGTGCAAGCTCCAGCGATCCATCTATGGACTGGTCCAGCGCTTTCATGATGTGATCAAAGCATATGGTTTATACAGACTTATGCTGATGCCTGTATTTACAATAAAGTGACTAGGAGCTATGTAGCATTTCTGATATTCTATGTAGATGTCATATTGTTGATTGGAAATGATATAGAATTTCTGGATAGCATAGAAGGATACTTGAATAAGAATTTTTCATTGAAAGACCTCGGTGAAGCTACTTACATATTGGGCATCCAGATCTATTGGGATAGATCGATACGCTTAATAGGACTTACACAAAGCACATACCTTGGCAAAGTTTTGAAAAAGTTCAAAATAGATCAGTCAAAGAAAGGTTTCTTGCCTGTGTTGCAACGTGTGAAGTTGAGTAAGACTCAAAGCCCAACCACGGCAGAAGATAGATAGAGAATGGAAGTCATTCCCTATGCCTCAACCATAGGTTCTATAAAGTATGCCATGTTGTGTACCAGACCTATTGTGTGCCATGCCATGAGTTTGGCAAGGGGGTACAATAGTGATCCAAGAGTGGATCACTGGATAGTGGTCAAAATTATCCTTAATTACCTAAGAGGACTAAGGAATGTTTCTTGGTTATGGAGGTGATAAAGAGTTCATCGTAA
Source organism: Triticum urartu (assembly GCF_056163025.1). NCBI lineage: Eukaryota > Viridiplantae > Streptophyta > Magnoliopsida > Poales > Poaceae > Triticum > Triticum urartu. Next base: position 353,087,676 of record NC_141876.1, on the reverse strand, counting down.
AGAGTTATGTCGATGCAAGCTTTGACCCCGATTCGGATGACTCTGAGTCTCAATCTGGATATGTATTGAAAGTGGGAGCAATTAGCTAGAGTAGCTCCATGCAGAGCATTGTAGACATAGAAATTTGCAAAATACATACAAAACTGAAGATGGCAAAGCCATTGACTAAGTCTCTCTCACAAGCAAAACATGATCACACTTTAGTACTCTTTGGGTGTTAATCACATCGCGATTTGAACTAGATTATTGACTAGTAAACTATTTGGGTGTTAGTCACGTGGCGATGTGAATTATAGGTGTTAATCACATGGCGATGTGAACTAGATTATTGACTCTAGTGCAAGTGGGAGACTGATGGAAATATGCCCTAGAGTCAATAATAAAGTTGTTGTTATTATATTTCCTTATTCATGATAATAGTTTTATTATTCATGCTAGAATTGTATTGACTGGAAACTTAAATACATGTGCGAATACATAAAAAATATCATGTCCGTAGTGAGCCTCTACTAGACTAGCTCATTGATCAAAGATGGTTAACGTTTCAAAACCATCACTAGTACGCGTCGGTCCTATACAAACGGTTTTTTAACACCTTTCCGTGACGGCATTTGGAACCATCGCCTAGTGAGTGACGGTGATAGGGGGTCCTTCCCACACGACCCAGAAACCGTGAGGGATATGCCCTCCTGGCACACACGCTTAGCAAAATGAGGTCATGTGAGACCGGCGAGCGCTCAAATGTGGAAATACGTACAATAGAGCTAAAAAACTACAATTATAGAGGCGAGATTGTTTATGGTTGCAAGTACATCCCACACATTCAGTCCCCACTGAACGTTTCCGTTCATATGTACATCCCACACAGTCGCTCCAAGGAAAATGTTTCCGTTCACAAGTACATCACACACAATTTTTCCCGTTAAATCGTTTGTGATAGTGTTGCCATTGCACACGATATTAACAATTTTATCGTTTGCGTTATTGAATACATCACACACGGTCCATAGAAGAAACTGTGTGGCAAAGGTTGTCCTTCACACACAGTTTTTATGTGGTAAACGTTTGCGCAAGGTGGCCTAGCACAAACAGTTTTCACGAGAAAGTCGTGTGTGATTGTTCATTGATCCAACACGATTTATTTCTAGAAACTGTGTGCATTACCTGAGGTTATCGCCCAGGGTAATTTTTCAATAACTATTTGCAATAGCAAAACCAAATTAGAAGGCTCATTCCCCATTAGCAGGCTAATTGCCCTATTATTAATAATCCATTTATTAGTCTAATTGATATTCATAATAAGCATTTGCAATAGGAAAACCCAATTAGCAAGGCCTCAAAACCATTAATCTCATTAACCATTTGCAATAGGAAAACCCAATTAGCTAGCTAATTGGCCAATTAGTGGGCTAATTGCCCTATTATTAATAATCCATTTACTAATCTAATTGACATTCATATTAAGCACATAATATATTCCATTTCCATATTAAGGAAGCAAGATTTTATAATTGATATACATTGTAGTGCAACAAGATATAGCTTCAGCACCCAGCCACCCCATTACAGAACTACACCAGCAGCATCTAGAACCTTTAGAAATTAGCATCATATACGGTACATAGAGAGATGCATCTCATCTGGAAAAACTACTAAAGCGGAAGGCGAATATTGAGCCTTCATTCATGTTGAAGGTATTTGCAACTTTAGGCCAGTTCTTGTGGATGATTGACCGTCCATCGTTCGTCCTCTTTAGGAACACTTCAATATTGAACCGTGGGTGTTGTATGAAAACCTTCCTCGCCTACTGACCATAGAGGTGGTTTGAGAGGTAATCATCAGTGAAATGCTTTAGAAAGGCCTAAAACAAGGATGTGCATAAATATCTTCTCTATGTTGGAAATGGGGCAAAGGAATAAAAAAAGGCAAGGTATAATAGTTAGTACCATCTTGTAGTGAACTGATGTCTTCTTCATTGTGCAGACAAAGATCTTGTTGTTTTTTGTCGCTAATTTATTTATCCTAACAATCTTTCTGAGTTTCTTGATTTGATTGATATTCATGGACAACTCATTTCCCCATATGCAAAATGGGTCGAATAGTGGGTCAAAACCTCTGACAGTAGGACCTACATGTGCAAGACCAAATTATTAAAAACCTAAATATTAGAATGGTTCCTGCAATTGCACAATAATGTGCTATTAGACAACGGACCACGCACGTGCTAACCTCGATTGTAAACCTCGGTGCTTCCCATTGTTTCCCTGCAACACATATAAGGTAGTCAGTCATCAGGTTAAGTAACGGTTCGCATGCTATTAGTAAAATATGTTGATGAAAAATAAGCACATTGCAGACATGGAAACCCCATTTATCCAAACCAAGCATGATTAAGAACTAGGAAATATAGAACTTGTATGTGTTTCTCATGTGTTAAGTGCAGCCAAATTTGATTTATTCCTCACATGCACAACATTACAAAATTGTACCCATGACAATTGGACATCGCATTGCAGAATTGAACCAAGCAATTACCTAAACACCACAACAAATGAACCAAACATTAACTGAGCACCACATTGCATAATATAACATACTCCTAATAGAAGATCAAACAGTTAACCAAACCAAGCATGCTTAACAACTTGGAAACATAGCAATTGTATTTGTTTCTCATGTATTTACTAAATCCAAATTCAATTTATTCCTCACATGGTATACAATAATAGAATGCACCCACAACTATTGAACATCACATTGCAGAATTGAACCAAACAATTAACTAAACACCACAACACAAATGAACCAATGTTAACTAAGCACCACATTGCACAATGTATAACCAAACCAAGCATGCTTGACGACTTGGAAATATAGCAATTGTATTCGTTTCTCATGTATTTTGAAAAGATAAATTCGATTTATTTCTGACATGGAAGATAATACAAAATTGCAGCCTAAAGAATTGAAGATCACATTTGCAGAATTGAACCAAACAATTAACTAAAGACGAGAACTAATTAACAAAACAGTTAATAAGTGAGCACCACACTTCATGACATATAAAACTTACACACTAGAGCAACAGATTGCATGGTAACATTAGATAGCACAATTCACTAGAATTTGTGAAGGAAAGGCAGGAGCAGCACACACAATGGGTAAACTGAGCATGCTTAACCAGCGTAGCTAGCAAATGGCAAGGTGCTCCTCCAAGATCTAGGGGTCGACATGAATGGCAGCCCTCGTGACCTCATCCGGGCGTGCGGCTGCGATTTGCTTCTCCGCTGCCAAATGCTCCTTGAGACCCTGGTTATACTGCATGCACTATGGCTTAGGGTGGCGCTTATTTGGTAGAAGGGTTGGTGATTTGGGTGGAAGGTGTCGTGCTCGCGCAGGGGGTCGGGGCATGTGGGATGTGGAAGGAGGAGGACGATGAGGGTCAGGTGTGGATTACCTGCCTGGATAGACGAGGCCGGGCAGCGTGAAGGAGGGTCGCCGACGAGGAGGCGGCTCTGCAAGCAAGGAGTGAAGGTTTAAACTTGGAAAGCAAGGCGGAAACATGGGAAATGTGGCTTTTGGTAAGGGGGTTGGGGAGGTAGATATTTCCACGGAAGCCTAAAATTTGGAATCATTTCAGCGAAAAAACTGGCGCGCAAAGTGTCATTAAACATGGTCCCTTATTCAGAACTATGTACGATATGTGAACATCAAAAACAATTCAGATAGCTTAACCCGAGTGTGATGAGTTTGAACATCAAAAATTTTGGTTCGAATTTCCATGGTTACAGTGGTCGTCCACGTCATTGCATAATTTGGGTACACAAAGGAGACTACATCACACCCACACTTCTTAATCGAGCAAGTTCAACAATTAAACGGAGCTAGCTGACCTAAAAATTACTCTAACATATTAAATACCAACGCTCTTAATTAAACAAAACAAGGAGTACTACTATGGTTGGTGCTCATCGATCTCCGCCGCCACCTCCATGTCCAGCTCGCGCCCGACGGTCTCCTGGGGAAGGGGCTGCATGGCATCCATCGCACCATACTCGGCAAGCATCTCGCCATCCGCATCCGCCATCTCTTTGGAAATGGCTGCCACGAGCTGGGCATGGGCGGCTGCGATATGGGCTTGGACGGGCTCCGTCATCGCAAGGTATGCGGTGGAGGAATAGGAGACTGCTCGAACGCTCTCGGTGATTGCCAGCACTTCGGCCGTGGGTTGCCGACCGTTGTTGGAGAAGCTTCGTTCGATTTGTGCGGTGATCGCCGCGAGCTGGGCGTGGGCGGCCTCCATCAGGGCTAAGGCTGCCGCTGCGGCACAGACAGCTGCTGTGCTGCTCTCGCCAGTTGCTATCCCCCAGGAAGATGTTGCTGCCGCCACCTGAGAAGCAACAACGGCCGTTTGGGTTTCCTTGGCCACCTGGTCGCAAATTGCGGCCGCGCTCATGCACCTTGTTAGCACGCACATGGCGGCTGCGGCGCGCTCTTGCCGGAGTGGGCCACCGAAGTTTCCCTCACGAAGTGGTTCCACATGCCCATCTTTCACAGGCGACGATTGAACAGTTTAATGATATTTGGGGAGCGATCTAGTGTGCTTGATACGCCGGCTATGGACTATAGCCGACACACCTTCTCGCGTAAGCCATAGGCGTACTATACACTAACGGTGCTATAGGATATTTTGTGCTGCATCTCACACGGTTCGTGATAATAAACTGTGTGCGATCTACTTGATTTTTCATCTTGATTTGAATTACATAATGGGGTCACAACGGCAATGGACAGTGTTGAATTGCTAGACCTTTTATCTGCAGTGAACATGCAACTATACGTGTGTCGTATAAGAATTGGAATTATTCAGGGTTTGTTTGAACATTTTATACATTAAATTGGTTTTCTAGCCATTTCATGTGCACAATTCAAAATTAAATTACATTCACATGCTCCTGTGCACTAACAAGGGTTGTAAAATCACATATGTGTCCATGGGTTTATGCTTATGTCCGATGTAAGAAATGGGGATGAAATTCGAACACCACGACACTATGGCTCTCCAGCAAACGTCGACGTACTTGCTTTTGTAATTCTAGTTAATCCAAAATTCGTCTAAAATTCATGAAACTTGGCATGCTATCATGGAGCGACATCAACATGCCGTGGTAAATATTTTGTCCCATTTGGGGCAGGTTTGGGTATATGCTTCTCACAAACAAGAGATTCTCACAACAAGCCTGATGATTTCAGTAGGGAACGTTTCACCTTTCTGGACAAAATGATATCCATTGCTTCTTCTCGATTTCAAAAATTTTCCTAGTGTCAACATAGAACAAGAGGAGTGTTGTGTTAACTTTTGGGAATTTTCGGGATTCGTTTTGACATTTTTATGCATTAATTGAGTTTTCAATGCATTTATGTGCATAATTCAAATTTGAACTACATGCACATCCTCTAATGAATATAAATTGGTTGAAAATTCAAATATGTGTTCTGGTTGCATGCTTAGGTCCCATGCAAAAATGGGAATGAATGTCAAGCACCCTGCCACTGTCACTCTGTCACGCCCAATATGTGACTCTATCCTAAAGGAACTCAAAGGTCCCACCAAGGATAGAACCGCATATTGACACACTTTTGTAAGGTGGATATCATTACATCATACCATTACATAATAGTTGGGGATACATACAAAGGCATACAATGCCACATGAAAACATCAAACATCATAAATGAGCACAACATCCGACTACGGATGAAACACAAACAGAAACTCAAACGGCATCGACCCTGCTAACCCAGGCTAACGAGGACTCAGCAATCCCATTACCATGGGTATCAAGACTATCAAAGCTTAATGGGCAAGGAAGAGGGAAGTGGTGAGGTTGCAACAAGCGACTAACTGTTGTACGGAGGCTAACTTACGATTACAAGAGTAAGATGAGAAACTATGCAAAAGGTCGCAAACTAGAAATGATCAAGAAGTTATCTTGAACTACTTACGTTCAAACATAACCCAACCGTGTTCTCCTCTCGAACTTCCCCGAAAAGAGACAGTCACGGTTTCGCACGCGGTTGGTTTATTTTAATTGAGTTTACTTCAAGTCCTCTACAACTGGATATTAACAAATTCCCATCTGCCACATAACCGTGGGCATGACTCTCAAAATTTTGAACCCTGCAGGGGTGTCCCAACTTAGCCCATGACAAGCTCATGATCCGTGGAGACAATCCTACATCACGGGACCCTCCGCTCAGACACGGAATCTCGATGCACAAGACATTTTGACAATGGTAAAACTAATCCAGCAAGACCTTTCGCCATGCCGACACCCTAATAGTAGCCACACGTATCTCGTCTCAGGCCACATCCGGATGGGTCAAGCTACGGGTAAAACCAAATACCTCGGGTTTCCCCATGGCAGCCCCGCAGGCTACCCGTTTGGGACCAACACCATCAGCGCTGGTCCCCCTGCTATGTAGAAAGAATCCTCGGGTTCATGACACCCTACGCCAATTAATTATTTAGTTCAGTATTATTATGGCAAATGTTAAAACCAATGTTGGGCCTTGCTGGAAGAGTTTTATTCAAAGCGAACTGGAGGGGCCCATAAACCCTCATTGTGTTAGGGACGCAAAATCAAGGAACATAACACCGGTATTACGGAAACTAGGGCGGCAAGAGTGGAACAAAACACCAGGCAAAAGACCGAGCCTTCCACCCTTTACCAAGTATATATGTGCATTAATTAAATAAGAGATGTTGTGATATCCCATGATATCCATGTCCCTACATGGAACAACCTGCAACTAGCAACGCTATAAGAGGGGTTGAGCAAAGCGGTAACATAGCCAAACAATGGTTTGCTAGGAAGGGTGAAAAGGTTAGAGGCTACCATGGGAATTTGGGAAGCTTGATAAACAAGTGGTAGGTAGCGCGACATAGCGATAGCATTGAGACAACTAGCATAGCAAAGATAGTAGTGAGATCCAAGGTGACGGTCATCTTTCCTGAAATCCTGCTAGGAAGGAGAATGAGTCCATGAAGAAGATGATCCCACGTAGTCGAACGAATCCTCACAATCACAACGAAACAGGAACTAACGAGAAGGAGCACAACCGGAAAGAAGCAACCAACATGGTAAATACACAACACATAAACATGACATAATGCTCAACCATACAAGACAAGGCTACATTATGCTACTCATGGCAAGAGATGATGGATACAAGAACAACACATCAAAGCAAGTTTAAATGAGGCCAGAATCAACATACAACAATTCCGGAAACTCCCCATATGCAAATTTCGAAATTGGTCCAGATCTGAACAACACATTAAGTTGAAGTTGTTAAACAGCAAGTTAAAGTGCACCAAGATGATCTACACGGTTTTCTAGTCAAGTTTCATATAAGGTTCATTTAATTCGGAGCTACAACCTAGAAGCTATGAGCGAAAAAATTTAACCATGGCATTGATGCAATTGCAAGAAAAACACAATCACAAACACTCCAAAACAAGGATGCAACAAGGTAACATCAAACTACATGCAAAACGAGGCAGGTTTCATGTAGAGCATGCTCAAAATGGAGCAACTGTTCAACACATACACTTAATACAAGTTTTAAACACAATCTGCCCAAAACAGCAACTAAGCAGTTTGCAATCAAGGAAACAACATGCTACAAGAAACATATGGGCTTAAACATGACATGGACCTGAAGTACAGATAACATGCTTCAAATATCATGAAGTTTCAGGTTCATAGGCATCAAGATTAATCCAAGATCATCAATGCAAAAAGCAACTTGATAACACATATTATGAGAGTGAAAAACCGAGCATATGCATGAGCAGAGTTTATACGATGGCACGTTGGAGGCAAGAAGTAATTAAGCTACTATGCAAGAACATGGCAAGCAAGAGCATGGCATGCTAGTACATATCATGGAGCTCAAAACACACAACATGGCATAACCATATGAATAGCAGGGTCATGGGAATCATCAAGACAAGATGCAAACATGATATAAGTTGATTCTTAGAGGAAATCTGGGAATGCAAAACAATAACATTATGATGCTGACTTTGAAGGCACATAACAGCAAGCATAGCAAGTTTAGAAATTATACAGAAGACATGGGCATGTAGAAGGCATGATATACTTCAACTTAGTCCATGGGCACAAGTTCATATGATGCATGGAGTGATTACTATGATTCTTGCAAAATGGAACGTATTGTGAACAGGATGACAAATTTAGCATGATGGCAACTTGAGAGCAAGAAATAGACAAACTACAGCAAGTTATATGGCAACCAAGGGCGTGGCATAGAAGTACACATAACAAAGATCAAATAACGTCAAGGCATCATAAACATGTTGCTCACGGACTAGTGGGAACCATCAAGACAAGTTTGAATGTTGTAACAGCTTCAGCAAGTGTAAAACAACACATCACCATAGCATGCTTGCAAGCTTGGAACAAAGGTCAAATGAAGTCCCAAATTATCAAACTTGGCATGTTGGCAAAGTACTCATAGCATACTTTAATTCATATAATTGGAGCATCTCCAAAATAGGCATAGATTAATAAATAACAAGCTCACAACATGGCATCAAGAAGTTAATAGAAAACTGGAACATCATTTAGGCATGTTCATGGCAATGAAAACATATTCTATAGGACATATATGAGGCATCAAATGGCATGGCATGATAGAGCATAATGTGTGCATCAAAACATGTCAACAAGGCATCTCCAGATTATGTATGGAATTGATGGTAGCAGCAAGTTAACATGGCAACATATTGTAACCGTTACAGACTTGACAAAAATCACTAAGTCTCAGAAAATGGAAAACATCAAGTAGCACACTTTGCAAGCTTGTGCTAGTCACCACAGGGCACATAAAAATGCATGGATTGCACCACTGTAAAGATGGCATGAATATGCTCCTAAAATATGTTGACATGGTGCTCAAAAGATAAATACACAAAATGCTATGAAAAAGACAAATCATCAAGTTATAGAAGTTTTCAGCAGTTTACAACATTTAGCACTTTTGCAATGATGATAAGGCATCAATATGAACTCAAACAAGCATGCAACAGCAACCGTCATGTAGAGCATCACTAGATGAACAATTGCATATCAAGATCATCACCATAGGAACAATATGCACAAGGTTATGGCCTATACAAAATTCCTATATGATGCTGGAATCTGAGGACTTGGCCGTTTTCAGAAAAAATTGGATGAGCGGGAATAGTTAAAATGAGGCACGCGCTGGATTTACTGGGCTGGTGCTCACCTTGTGGCCCGTGTGCCGGCTCGGGGCTGAGGATGGAAAACTGGAGCGGTGGGTAATGCGGTTCGGGGCAGTACGGCGAAAACCGGACGCGCTGGAAGAACCGGCCGAACCGGGCAAACCGCGCCGGTTCTTGGTGGCGGTTGGTGACGGGCCGACCGAGGGCGCCGACGGGCAGGGCGACGACGGCGGAGCAACACAGGGCATCGACGGCGAGGGGGTCAACCGAGGCGGGAGATCCGGTGTGGGGCCGACCGGATCAAGGGCGCACCGGGCGGATCCGGCGACCAGGCAGGGCGGCGGCGCGAGGAAGGGCTCGGACGGGTGGAGAGGTGGCCAGCGGGGCGCTCCGGCGAGGCCGGTCAAAGACGGCGGCGAGGAGGAGGCGGAGTCGGCGAGGACGAGCGAGAGGCGGGGTCGGGCGACGCGAGGAGGAAGGCGACGGGGTTACGGTGAGGCAGCGGTTCCTGGGACGGCAGAGGAGGTCGCCAATGACGGTGGCCCGGTGGTGATGCAGGGTGAGGCGGCGACGGTTAGAGCGGAGCGGGCGGCGCGAGAAGCTAGGCATGGTCGGGCCTCGATGGGCTCGGGCGGGCCGCGGCGATGTGGGGCGCTAGGGGCACATGGCGGCACGCGAGTGGTTGCGGGCGGCGGCGGAGGTGACATGTCGCCCAGGGATTGGCCGGGCGACATGGAGGATGGTGGTGGACACGTCCGGCATGGAGGGGGATTTTATCTATGGTTTGCCCGAAATTTCGGGGAGGGGACTGATTTATAGGTAGAGGGAGCTAGAAGAGGGCTATGGAGGTGCGGTTTTCGCCAACACAATCATGATCCAACAACGCAAACAAATGACATGGCAACGATGCCGAATGACTGAAAGACACCTGGCGCATCGGAATCAGGGCTTTACACACTCGGCCCCGAACATTGAGATACCAAGTTTTTAAATTCCAGTAAATCCAAAAATCATTTGAAATTCATGAAACTTGGCATGCTATTATGGAGCGGCATCAACATGCCGTGGTAAATTTTTTGTCCCATTTGGGGCATGTTTGGGCATATGCTTCTCACAAACATTAGCTTCTCACAACAAGCATGATGGTTTCAGTAGGGAACGTCCCACCTTTGGGGACGAAACGATATCCATTGCTTCTTATTGCTTTGAAAATTTTCCTCGTGTCAACATAGAAAAATAGGAGTGTTGTGTCAATTTTTGTGATTTTTCGGGGTTCGTTCGGACATTTTTATGCATTAACCGAGTTTTCAATGCATTTATGTGCATAATTCAAATTTGAACTACATACGCATGCTCCAGTGCGTATAAATTGGTTGAAAAATCAAATATGTGTCCTTTGGTGCATGCTTAGGGCCCATGCAAGAAATGGGGATAAATTTCAAACACCAGGGCACTGTTGATTGCCGGTAAAATGTTGAGATACTTTATTTTTAAATTCTAGTAAATCCAAAACTCGTCTGAAATTCATGAAACTTGGCATGCTAGCATGGAGCGGCACCAACATGCCGTGGTAAAAGTTTTTTCCCATTTGGGGCAGGTTTGGGTATATGCTTCTCACAAACCAGAGCTTCTCACAACAAGCATGATGGTTTCGGTAGGGAACGTCCCTCCGTTGTGGACGAAACGATATCCGTTGCCTCTTATTGCTTTCAAAAAATTTCTCGTGTCAACATAGAACAACAAGAGTGTTTTGTCAATTTTTTTGACTTTTCGGGGTTCATTTGGACATTTTATGCATAAACTAAGTTTTTAATGCATTTATGTGCATAATTCAAATTTGAACTACATGCTCATGCTCGAGTGCATATAAATTGGTTGAAAAATCAAACTTGTGTTCTTGCTTGCATTCTTAGGTCCCATGCAAGAAATGGGAATGAATTTCAAACACCAAGGCACCGTTGATTGCCGACAAAACGTTCAGATATTTATTTTTAAATTCTAGTAAATCAAAAAATCATCTGAAATTCATGAAGCTTGGCATGCTACCATGGAATGGCACCCGACATGCTGTGGTATTTTTCGTGTCCATTTTGAGGGAAGGCCCGCTCGAATGATGACATCCAATAAAGGCATTTTGAAAAAATAGCTGCCACTTTAATATCTCAAACATTTGTATAATTCAAACCATGTGCTTTCTGTTAACCATTCATGTGACACCATGTGTCTTGGTTTTAATGCTGTAGGAGGTGTCGTGCGGACAGGTGCTTGACCTTGACTGAACGGGAGGTGTGCTAGCGCAATCCGGTGCGCAGGCTGACCAAGAGGCGTGCAAGCTGTCCTCGAATGCGTAGGCTCACTGGGAAGCATGCAAGCTGTACGTTGCGGAGGCTCACTGGGAAGCAAGCCCTTTGACTTCCATGGCCGCCGGCCTTCCTCTCCGTGCGTGCGCCCCCTCAACGGCATAGGACGCCGCCGTCGAACGCTACCTCTCAGCGCCGCCAGTTGCCGTCCTCCCGCACCCGCCCGTCAATCCTGGGAGGACATGATGTTTGATTTACAAGTGAAGAACATTTTGTGCTACATTGAAGACTTCAACAACGGTGTCCTGGAGGACGACAATGACAATGACGGCGCGACACGTCGCCTCCGTCGCCGCTGGAAATAGTTTTTTTCTTGGGTTTATTACTGTATCTCGATCATATGAATATAAATTCGCAGTATGACTGAATGAAAGATATGGTTTGAGCGAACTTGCGTTTTTCTCTCTTAATGTACAGACTTATCAAATGATTTTCTTTTGAAAAAAATGTCAATGGTTTTTAAATATAAAACAGTCATCGCAAACGTTTTAGTTAGAACACCCGTATGCAAACCGGAAGCTTCCCCAGGAAGCCAAGGGGAAATGTGATGTAACATCCCAAATTTTCAATTTGGAATGTTATACATTAGGTCATCTTTGCAAAGCATATTTTATTGCATTTTGGCTTGATCCTAGAAATGCTACTCAACTCAAGGACCTACGGAGCGAGTTGGGAATTTCGTTATTTTCATATTTGAGTTTTTCTCGAATTTTGTAAAGAGGATCGTTTGATTTTAATTATTTTCTCTTCAAATATTTATTTTATAAAAATAAAAGAGAGAGGATAAAATGACTTCCTCCAAATAAAGAAATATTAGATATTTAATATTAAAATCAAATAAGAGTTTTATTCGAATTTTTATCGCTATTTTATTTGAATTAGGAAAAATATGTGTTTTTCAAAATTGTATTAGAGTCCCAAATAAATGTTCACCTTGTCCGGTTGATTTTTAGAGGACGGGGAAAATTTATTTCAGGATTTTTGGAGTCTGTTTAGTATTTCTTTTATTCCTTTTTCTGTGTGGAATAATTTTTTTAAAGTCAACCGACCTTGAGCCGTATCCGCCCGAGGCTCCGCCCACGGGGGGGGGAGCTTTATAAGCCGCGGAGCCGAGGCCGCAGCCCACCAAGCCGCCCCATCCCGCCTCGCGCCGCCGCCCCAGGAGCCGCCACCGCTGCCACCGCCGCCCGCCGCCACCGCCCGACCCCGCCGGAGGTAACCGCCGCCGCCGCCACGGTTTTCGTTTGAAAACCGTCGGTTTTTTTCGAAACCCAAGATCTGTTTTTTTATCTGGTTCGGTTTTTTTCTGGTTTAGTTATATAGTGGACATTCGTCCGTACGTTCGTTTTAACGAACGGTTTTTGCCCATTAGCCGCATATAGAGAATGTTCGTTCGTTAGTCTGTTCGTCAGTTTTTCTTTTTCTCGGATTTTTCGCGAGTACTTTCGATCGCGATTTTTGATCCAATTTTTGTTTTAGTATAACTTTTCGCTCGTTTATCGGAATCAGGTGATTCAAGCGTTTAGAGTTTGTCTCGAAGCCCTCTTTCTGTTTAATCAACTTAAAAAAATTACTACTGTAAAATTTGACTTTAGTCTAGATTAGTAAACAAAGCTTCTTTCTTTCACAGTTTGAGTTTCGTTGCTTTGTTCGATTTGATTCTTTTTGCAAACCGGAGTTCTTAAGTTGAAGTTTCTGGTAGATCTTCTTATTTGAGTTTACTCGTGCTTCTTTGCTTGATTGCTTATTGTATGCTTATTTCATTGTGATAGAGTACTCGGAGTGCGAAGTGTGCTACTACGAGTCTCTAGGTTTCACGGATCATGAGCAAGGCAAGTAACACTTTGATCACACCTCTTTACTACCCAGTTTTATTGCATTAGATCAATCCTCAAACACTTGCATGGTTAGGATCTGAATAAATTGTGGCTTGGGAAGTATATGAGGTAGAGCCTATTCACTTGTTTGTTATCAAACACTGGGAGTTACTTCTACGTTGCTTATATTGCTATGATATGCTCGTAGACATGGTTTGGGTTTGAGTGTATTCATGACAGATGTGAGTTGTTAATTAATGGTTAACTTAAGGTGGCAACTTTAATACACATCTGGCTGGATTGAGGCACCTGGGGAGTTCAGTGATTGCCTGTATTTTTTGAAATCCCGGGGTACCGTGTGATTCTCCAATGGACTTCCACCCAGTCTCAAAGGGATCATAAGATTATTCATACTAGAAACTTCTGTCTGCAGCCACATGCCATTATGGGCTCTGGCATAGTTGAGTAAGTTGTGGGAAACCTTTCCATGATGGGCTAGCAGATGTAGGGGATTGTAGGTGTACAAGCCTATCTATCGGTTATGGGGATCTCTTCGGAAAGACTGTTTCTCTGTCATCCGTTTCTCAAACATTATGTAGTGCGAGAAATCCAACGGAGGAGATCGAGTCTTGTGGGGAAAAGTGCACAAACCTCTGCAGAGTGTACAAACTAATCATGATTAGCCATGTCCCTGGTTATGGACATCTTGAGTATCTAGTTCTTTGATTATCATGTGGATCTCATCAGTTTTAATATGAATATGGTTGGGATTTTTAATTACTTTTAATTGGGATTGAGATGGGTTTACCATTCTCAATGTTTTCAACCAACTTTGTAGTTAAATAAAATATATTCCTTTGCAATAGGAAAAAAATGGCTTTTCGCAAACCGTATTAACCATACAGCCTCCACCAGCCATATATGCATGTAGTGATAGCTTTATTCTGTGGATTACTCTCTTGTGTTACATTGCTAGCATATTCCATGTGCTGACCCATTTCGGGCTGCAACGTATCATGTTGCAGACTTTTCAGACGACGAGTAAGGAGCCTTAGGTCGTGGTCTTTCACTTAGTGATGTCGTTCGAGTTGATGGACTCACTTTATCTTCCAAGCCTTCCGCGGTTATCATACAAGATGGCCTTAAGCCATATTTATTGTAATAAATTCTCTTTTGAGACATTCGATGTAATAAGTGTGTGATTGCTACACTGTTATAAATCCTCAAGTACTGTGCGTGTCAGCATTACCGATCCAGGGATGACACTGATGCACAAAGATCAGACTATTTGAGGTCTGGTCGCTACAAGATGGTATCAGAACACACGCTGACTGTAGGACATGACCATTAAGCTAAAGCCCTAGATCACTACTCTCTTCTCATTTCTGACTCCTCTCCATTTTCTACACTTTAGGATGGCGGACGCAAGGAACAAGTTTGCACACGGATGAAGAAACACCCTTTGGATGACACTTGAAGGAAGTCACTAGGTACCTGAAAATCGGAATACCAAGCTTCACCGGGACTTACAACGCCGCTGTACCAGAAGAGGAGCACTGGTTGATTCAAGTTCAAGTTCCAGGAACGACCTTTACGCTAGTCACTGAGCCCATAGAGTTTTCCTTTGATGCACCAACCTAGAGTCTAGGAAAGAGTATGGAAGCCCACATCACCATGGGATGCATTGGAGAATTTTACCACAAGGATCTCAAGGATACTATCTACCAGATTTGTGGGCGCCGAGATGAGCAATGGGAGATGATTGGCACCAGGAAGGATAGATCAATTGCCGCTTTCATCCAGGAGTTAAACCAACACATTCGTCACCAGGAGAACCAGATGTGCGTAGGCATGATAGATCTGAAGAAGGCAATGACCAGGATCATGGAGCTGGAGGAAGAACTCAAGGCTACTCGCGAAGATTATGAGGAGGAAATCATCGTACTAGTGGAGAAGAATGACGATCTGACAAGGAAGCTAGGAGTATTTATGGGAGACCCCACGCCAGGAGGAGAAGACGATCATTCTACTTGCCCGGAGAACTACATCATCATCGACGACACCGACTCGGACTCCGACGATAGCGATGATGACTATGTTGATGAAGCTGGAGCGGATATCATGGAGTCTTCGACCGATCAATTTTTCTAGTCCACCACCATATCAGTAGTAGTATTCCACCATGTATATAGTATAGTCCGAGCACTTTTGTAACGATAGTTCTAAACCGATTCTAAGCCCTTGCTTAATTGATTGAGTGAAATGATTGTGTTTGTCTCATGTGCATATGGGTAGTGTTTTCTCACTAGACCTCATTCTATTATATTCTATTCCCTCTAAACCCTCAGATGCCTCCGAGACGTGACCCCGTATTTACCTTTCCACCGGAGCTCACTCAGTTGATCCAGCAGTAGAACACCTTGATGCAGTTATTAGTTCAGAACCAAGGCAACAACAACAACCCACCACCACCACCCCCGGTTGACAACTTAGCCCGTTTTCTAAGGTTGCAGCCGCCGGTGTTTTCCAGTAGCACCGAGCCGATTGTGGCAGATGATTGGCTCTGTAGGATTGGAAGGGAGATAACCACTGCAGGATGTACGGATGCTGAGAAGGTGCATTTGACGCACACCAATTGGATGGACCAGCAGCCTTATGGTGGGAGAATTAAACAACCACTTTTCCTATAGCCAATGTTACAAGGGACCAGTTCCAGCAGGCCTTTCACACTGCCCATGTATCCATAGGAGCTATGGCCATGAAGAAGCGTGAGTTTCGCAACTTACGCCAAGGAGGGCACACCATTGGCCAGTATGTGGATGACTTTAGTAAGCTAGCATGTTATGCCCTAGATGACGTTGCTACAGATCCAGCAAAGCAGGAGAAGTTTCTAGAAGGACTGAATGATGAACTAAGCATGCAGTTGATGGTGGCAAATTTCAAAAACTACCAGGACTTAGTAGATAGAGCTCTCATGATTGAAGGGAAGTAGCAGCAGATTGATAACCGCAAGAGGAAGTATGGACAAGGGAAGTATAATTCCAGAGCTCAGCAGAGACCCCGTTTTACCCCGAACATGGGAGGACCCCTTCAGCATAACCATGGAGGTCACAATCACTCGGGAGGGAGTTCGCACAACCATAGTGGCTCAAAGAACAGGAATGGTAATGGAGGAAGCAACGGACAGAACTGTTCCAACCCAGCAACGCCCGCCAAGAAAGATCTAAGCCACGTTACTTGCTACAAGTGCCAGAATACCGGACATTACGCCAATGAATGTCCTGAAGCTAAGAATGGAAACGACAATGGAAGCTCTGGGAAGAAGCACAACCCTTTCAATAGGGGACAAGTGAACCACGTTAACGTGGAGGAGGTTGAAGCCCAACCAGATGCAGTAATAGGTAAGTTTTTGGTTAAGTCATTTACTGCAACCGTTCTTTTTGATACTGGTGCATCGCATTCATACATATCAAGGGGAATTGTGGATAAGTATAAACTACCCACCAAAGTTCTTAGTACACCTATGTTAGTGAGCTCGCCAGGAGCAGAGTATATGGCAAGCCAAGGGTGTTTTCAGATACCATTGACCATAGGTAGGCATGTTTTCCCCTCAGATCTGATAATTGGAGTCGCAAGGTTTGGATGTGATTCTGGGTATGGATTGGCTATCGATGTATGGAGGAAACATCGATTGCGTCAGTAAGTCGATTTTGCTCACCACCCGAGAAGGAAGAAGGATCAAGTATGTATCCCGGCATGCGCCGATTAGGACTCAAGTAAATTCCTTATCAGGAGTTGTATAGGAGGAAGTATCAGTGGTGAAGGATTTCCCGGATGTATTTCCAGAAGAGTTGCCAGGCATGCCACCGGATAGAGACATCGAGTTTTTGATTGAGCTTTTGCCAGGCACAGGGCCAATATCTAAGAGACCATACAGGATGCTCGCACAGGATTTAGAGGAAATTAAGAAGCAAATTAATGAGTTACTAGATAAAGGTTATATTCGCCCAAGTTCGTCACCTTGGGGATCACCAATACTTCTAGTGGAGAAGAAGGATGGATTGTTAAGGGTGGTTGTTGATTATCAAGGATTGAACGAGGTGACGATCAAGAACATGTACCCACTGCCAATGATCAATGATTTGTTTGATCAGCTTCAAGGAGCTAAGGTGTTTTCCAAGATCGATTTGCGATCAGGGTACCAGCAGTAGAAGATTCGAGAGCAGGATATACCTAAGACAACTTTTACCACAAGGTATGGGCTATATGAGTATACCGTTATGTCATTTCTCCTGACTAACGCACCTGCCTATTTCATGAACATGATGAATAAGGTGTTTATCCAGTTTTTGGATAAGTTCGTTGTGGTGTTCATTGATGATATTCTGGTCTACTTGAAGAATGAAGAGGAACATAAAGAGCATTTGCGTTTAGTACTTGGGAAGCTTAGAGAACATCAGCTATACGCCAAGTTCAGCAAGTGTGAGTTTTGGTTGAAGGAAGTTGGATTCCTTGGACATGTCATATCCGGAGAAGGAATAGCGGTAGACCCCGCCAAAGTCGTCATTGTGAAAAATTGGGAGGCACCCACGTCAGTTGGAGAAATCCGGAGTTTTCTTGGACTCGCAGGATACTACCAGAGGTTCATTGAGAATTTCTCGCAGATTGCAAAGCCTATGACGGAGTTGTTAAAAAAGGACACCAAGTTCAAATGGACTGAGGAGTGTGAGGCCAGTTTTCAGGAGTTGAAGAAACACTTGGTTACATCCCCAGTGTTGATCCTGCCAGATCAACGCAAGGATTATGAAGTGTATTGTGACGCTTCTCGTCGAGGACTTGGAGCAGTGCTTATGCAGGAAGGAAGAGTTGTTTCATATGCCTCACGACAGCTTAAACCCCATGAGTTAAATTCTGCTACGCATGATTTGGAGTTAGCAGCCATAGTGCATGCGTTGAAGACATGGAGACATTTTATTATCGGAAACCATTGTGAGGTATACACGGATCACAAGAGTTTGAAGTAATCTTCACGCAGAAGGAGTTGAACCTCAGGCAGAGGAGATGGTTGGAACTCATTAAGGATTATGACATGAAGTTGCACTATCATCCCGGAAAGGCTAACGTAGCAGCTGATGCGTTGAGCTACAAGAGTCATGTCAATACACTCATGACCGGAGAGTTACCCAAGGAGTTAGCAGAGAATCTTCGCGAGCTATGTTTGGAGATAGTTCCGAGAGGCTATGTAGCAGCATTGGAGATTCAGTCTACTTTGATGGATAAGATCAGAGAAGCTCAAAAGACGGACAAGGAGATTGCCGAGATAAAGGAAAGGATGAGCAAAGGAAAGGCTAAATGATTTCGTGAGGATGAGCACGATACCTTATGGTTCGAGGACCGCGTATATGTGCCAAATGATCAGGAGACCAGGAAGCTGATTTTGCAGGAGGCCCATGATGCGCCATATTCGATTCACCCAGGAAATACCAAGATGTATCTGGATTTGAAGGATAGTTTCTGGTCGACCGGAATGAAGAAGTATATTGCGGAGTATGTAGCAGTTTGTGATGTATGTCAGAGAGTGAAGGTAGAGCATCAGAAGCCAGCAGGATTGCTACAACCATTGCCAATACCCGAATGGAAGTGGGACAAGCTAGGCATGGATTTTATCACGGGGTTGCCCTGTACTCGTTCAGGCTATGACTCGATATGGTTTGCGGTTGATTGTTTGACGAAAGTAGCTTGTTTCATCCCAGTGAAGACCACTTACACCAGTGCTAAGTTGGCGAAGATATACATGACCAGGATCGTATGTTTGCATGGAGTTCCAAGGACCATTGTATCAGATAGAGGAACCTATTTTACCTCAAAGTTTTGGAATTAGTTGCATGAAACTTTGGGAACCAGGCTAGAGTTCAGTACAGCTTTTCACCCGCAGACAGATGGACAGACTGAGAGAATCAATCAGATTTTGGAGAACATGTTGAGAGCTTGTGCGCTATACTATGGATCTAGTTGGGACGATAATTTGCCTTACACAGAGTTCTCTTACAACAATAGCTATCAAGCCAGTTTGAAGATGGCCCCTTTCGAAGCATTGTATGGTAGGAGGTGCAGAACACCGTTGTTATGGGATGAAGTTGGAGACCGACAGTTGTTTGGACCAGATTTGATTAAAGAGTCTGAAGAGAAGGTTAAGCTGATTCGCGATAGACTCAAGGTAGCCCAATCCAGACAGAAGAGTTATGCGGATTCTAAATGCAAGGAGACAGTTTACGAAGTCGGAGACAGAGTGTATCTTGGTGTATCACCACTCCGAGGAGTTAAGCATTTTGGAGTTTAGGGGAAGTTAGCACCACGTTTTGTGGGACCATACAAAGTTTTGGAACATATGGGAGAAGTTGCTTACAAGTTGGAATTGCCCGATGGATTGTCAGGAGTTCACGATGTGCTCTACGTTTCTCAGTTGAAGAAGTGCCACGCAGAGATGGCTGATATCCCTCTGAGAGATACAGTGCCACTCGAAGCGATACAGTTGGATAGTGACTTGACTTACGAGGAGAAGCCAGTTAAGATTCTCGAGTTTGCCAGCCGAGTTACACACAGCAAAGTTATCAAGTTCTGTAAAGTTCAGTGGAGCCACCATACTGAAGATGAAGCTACCTGGGAATGAGAGGAAGATCTATGGAAGGATCGCCCTCACCTATCCTCTAGCGAACATGAATCTCGAGGGAGAGATTCATTTTAAGGGGGGTAGGTTTGTAATATCCCAAAATTTCAATTTGGAATGTTATACATTAGGTCATCTTTGCATATCATATTTTATTGCATATTGGCTTGATCCTAGAAATCCTACGCAACTCAAGGACCTATGGAGAGAGTTGGGAATTTCGTTATTTTCATATTTGAGTTTTTCTCGAATTTTGAAAAGAGGATCGTTTGATTTTAATTATTTTCTCTTCGAATATTTATTTTATAAAAATAAAAGAGAGAGGATAAAATGACTTCATCAAAATAAAGAAATATTGGAGATTTAATATTAAAATCAAATAAGAGTTTTATTTGGATTTTTATCGCTATTTTATTTGAATTAGGAAAAATATGTGTTTTTCAAAGTTGCATTAGAGTCTCAAATAAATGTTCACCTTGTTCGGTAGATTTTTAGAGGACGGGGAACATTTATTTCAGGATTTTCGGAGTCCGTTTAGTATTCCTTTTATTCATTTTTCTGCAAAGAATATTTTTTTTAAAAAGTCAACCGACCTTGGGCCGTATCCGCCGGGGGGGGGGGGTCTTTATAAGCCGCGGAGCCGAGGCCGCAGCCCACCAAGTAGCCCTAGCCCGCCTCCCGCTGCCACCCTGCCCTAGCGCCGCTGCCGTGCGCTGCCGCGGCCGCCCGACCCCGCCGGAAGTAGCCACCGCCTCCGCGGTTTTCGGTGGAAAACCGTCGGGTTTTTTTTCGAAACCCTATATCTGTTTTTCTCAGATCCGGTTCAGTTTTTTTCCGGTTTAGTTATATAGCGGACGTTCGTCCGTACGTTCATTTTAGCGAACAGTTTTTGCACGTTAGCCACAGATAGTGAACGTTCGTTCTTTAGTCTGTTCGCCAGTTTTTCTTTTTCTCGGATTTTTCACGAGTATTTTCGATCGCGATTTCTGATCCGATTTTTGTTTTAGTATAACTTTTCGCTCGTTTATCGGAATCAGACGATTCAAGATCCTAGAGTTTTTTCTTGAAGCCCTCTTTCTGCTTAATCAACTTAAACAAGTTTTTGCTACTGTAAAATTTGACTTTAGTCCAGATTAGTAAAGGAAGCTTATTTCTTTCACAGTTTGAGTTTCGTTGCTTCCTTTGATTTGATTCTTTTTGCAAACCGGAGTTCTTAAGTTGAAATTTCAAGTTAGATATTCTTATTTGAGTTTTACTCGTGCTTCTTTGCTTGATTTCTTATTGTATGGTTGTTTGATTGCGATAGAGTACCCGGAGTGCGAAGCGTGCTACTAGGAGTCTCTAGGTTTCACGTATCATCAGCAAGGCAAGTAACACTTTGATCATACCTCTTTACTACCCAGTTTTACTACATTAGATCAATCCTCAAACACTTGCATGGTTAGGATATGAATAAATTGTGGGTTGGGAAGTAGATGAGGTAGAACCTATTCACCTGTTTGTTATCAAACCCTGGGAGTTACTTCTACGTTGCTTATATTGCTATGCTATGCTCGTAGACGTGGTTTGGGTTTGAGTGTATTCATGACAGATGTGAGTTGTTAATTAATGGTTAACTTAAGGTGGCAACTTTAATACACATCTGGGTAGATTGAGGAACATGGGGAACCCAGTGATTGCCTGTATTTTTTGAAATCCCAGGGTACCGTGTGATTCTCCTATGGATTGCCACCCAGGCTCAAAGGGATCATAAGATTATTCATACTATAAACTTCGTGTGCAGCCACATGCCATTATGGGCTCTAGTATAGTTGAGTAAGTTGTGGGAAACCTTTCCATGATGGGCTAGCAGATGTAGGGGATTGTAGGTGTACAGGCCAATCTATCGGTTAAGGGGATCTCTTTGGAAAGAATTTGTCTCGGTCATCCATTTCTCAAACATTATGTAGTGCGAGAAATCCAACATAGGAGATTGAGTCTTGTGGGGAAAAATGCACAAACCTGTGGAGAGTGTACAAACTAATCATGATTAGTCGTGTCCTCGGTTATGGACATCTTGAGTATCTAGTTCTGGGATTATCATGTGGATCTCATCACTTTTAATATGAATATGGTTGGGATTTTTAATTACTTTTAATTTGGATTGAGATGGGGTTTACCATTCTCAATGTTTTCAACTAACTTTGTAGTTAAATAAAATATATTCCGTTGCAGTAGGAAAAAATTAGCTTTTCATGAAACATATTAACCATACAGCCTCCACCAGCCATATATGCATGTAGTGATAGCTTTATTATGTGCATTACTCTCTTGTGTTACATTTCCAGCATATTACATGTGCTGACCCGTTTTGGGCTGCAACGTATCATGTTGCAGACTTTTCAAATGACAAGTAAGGTGCCTTAGGTCGTGGTCTTTCACTCAGTGATGCCGTTGGAGTTAATGGACTCACTTTATCTTCCAAACCTCCCGCTGTTATCGTACTAGATGGCCTTAAGCCATATTTATTGTAATAAGTTCTCTATTGAGACATTCGATGTAATAAGTGTGTAATTGCTACTCTGTTATAAATCCTCAAGTACTGTGTGTGTCAGCATTACCGATCGAGGGATGACACTGATGCACAGAGATCATAATGTTTGAGGTCTGGTCGCTACATGTGCCGAGTAGGATTTTGCGGCTCTTGATCGCAAACTTTTTAGATAGAACACCGTATGCAAAGTGAGAGAGGGATTTGTGCATCTCCTCAACGCAAACGGTTCTTTTGGATGACCCGTGTGCAAGCACTTACAAACAATTTGGTAAGATTTGCATCTGTCATATTGGGTATGTTGCCATTTGTCAAACTGGAAAGATTGACATTTGTTGATCTAGTAACATTGCCATTTGTCAACCTTGCAACATTGTGATTTGTCAAAATATGAAGCTAAAAATAACTAGCAACATCTAATTTTGGCAACTAAAATTCAGTAATTAAGCATAGATTTCATTCATAGATTAAGCAGTCGTTCTTAATTTATACCAACAGTTCAACTCGATAGCTGAACCGACCAACCTTTTCCCAATTATTGCCAACCACGTACTGAAATAGCTAGTTCAACTATATATACTAGCTAATTTTAAGTACGTTGTATAGTTCCACCACATCTATAGCCAGATGAACTGAAAAATAGCCCCTAAATACTACTACCGCTGCTACTACTACTACTACTACTACTACGGAGGGGCTTTGTACTACTTCCAGCTACCTCTCCTATGCCGAGAGCACTCAGTAAGAGGCATAGGAGGAGGAGCCTACCGACGAGCTAGACAACTGCAATACGGTGTCGGTCGCTGTTGCAGCTTCAGCGATGCTCACCTCGAACACCCTCTGCCGCTCCAAATGACCCCTATCAACGCGGTGGTTCTCCTCATAGATCTCCTGATTCCTCCCCACTGAGGCGGTGTGTGCTGCGGCCACGTCAGTGATAAGGCTCTTTGCGTGCTGGACGAGGCGCTCCTCCTCCTCCCGCAGGAACTCGGTGTAGCACACAAGGTCACTGACGCACGTGTGAGCATCCACCTCTGCCTCCCACCTTCAGGCGGCGATGGCGGAGCAGGTGATTACCCCGGCGGTCGACAGTGGGCTGGCGGCCACGGCGGCCGACGATGCAGTAGCGGCCATGACCACCACCTCTTGCTGTTGGGCCGCGGTGGCGGAGCGGGTGATGGCCACGGTGGCCAGCAGTGGGGTGGCGGCCACGATGGCCACATCCCGCCTTTGGGCTACCGCGACGGAGCGGGAGATGGCCCTGACTTTCAACGGTGGTGTGGTGGCAACGGTGGCCAGCAACAGATGCCAACGAGCAGCTGCGGCGGAGCGTGTGGTGAGTGTTCCGTGCACACCCAACAGGGACGCCACGCGTACTACACTACACCGGGGACTGCACCGCCACCACAGTGTAGCTTCCCAGCTGGAGCTATCCTTTGATGATGGCGTAGTGGTTGAGCGACGACGACGGACCGGTGCCATCGGCGATTATGGGAGAAGAAGACGGGATAAGCTACAGGGAGGGAGGGGAAAATGCGATGCAGGACTCGCCGACCGTGAAGGTTTATATAGCAGGAAAATTAGCATTGGGATTTTGGGGGATTTCACTGAGTCGGGCGGGAAGTTTGCGTGGGAACCTGTGAGGTTGCGCAGGAACGGGCTCATCGATGATTCATTGGCGCCACCGTTTGGCCAAAAGAACGCCCCCGCGCGCTGCGCAAGCTTGCGTTATAAGCCGTCTGTGGCAGCAGGGTGACAAGACGTGCGAGAGGAGGACGAAAGGCCACGTACACATACAGTTAATAAAAAACGTTTGCGATTTAATTACCTACTATACCCCTGTCCTGGTTTATAAGTATGATTTAACTAATAAAATATGAATGCATGTCACCAAAGATTATATAGTTGGATTCGTATTTCAACAAAGTTTCCAATTATATAATTTTTATAACATGCATTAACATTTTGTTGGTTAAATTCGAGGGCAAAGTATGGCACAGAATATAAAGGGGACTATAGACTAGATGGAGGTAGTAGCACACGGCCGCTCTCCATGCAGCGACACAATTGTCGGCTGGCTTGTAGGCGACCATTTCCTGCGTGTTCAACTGCTCTATGTGTGTGGTTGCTTGCGGTTCAGGTGGCCACAGCGCGCTCTACTTGCATCCCACCGCGCGCGCTCTACTCTCATGTCCCTCCGGGTTCTTTTCCCATGTCCCTCCATGTGCGCTGACAGTGTTTGGGGCCGGTGCATGATCACACACATTCGTGTGCATGCGGTTGCGCTGGGCGCGACGTGACGATGCAGTTACCCGCTGCAAAAACTGCCATGCGGACGCGCCGAGAATCCACACCGCCCAGCCCCCTTTTATTCCTATGACCATTTACCTTCATATCTCGTCTCACTGGACACAATAAGCACACCCACGAGGACACATATAGAGAGGACATCCAGCGGTTCCAATGCGCTCCCCGTCGCTCCAATGGCGCTCCCATCGGCCGACAATGACAATGGTGGACAGTTCACCATGCAACATGTCGTGGAAACCCACGTGGGGGGAAGGCTCTCTCGGTGGTGTACATGAACGATACGGTCTCAGTGGAGAGCTCCATCCAAACTATGGAGCACTTCGTTGCCGAGGAGAAGTACCAAGTGGTCGGCTTCGACATCGAGTACACCATGGGTCGTGCCGGGCAAGATCAGAACGTTGCCGTCACCCAGTTGTGCGTGTGACATGACATCCTCATCTATCACTACCACCTAGCCACAAGGCCTTGCAAGCATTTCTCCAGGTTCATGAACAGCTCCGACTACAGTTTCGCTATGGTGGACACCACCAACGATACAAAAGCGCTCAAGGTTTCGGGCTTGAAATGCCCTAATCTTGTCAACATCTAGCACCACTACAAGGTCTGGGGGAGCAGCAACAACAAACTAAACTCCCTGGCTGACCTCGCCTTGGCCATCATTGACCGCTACTGCGCGAAGATAAAGGAAGAGAGCAAGAAGGACAAGAACGCCTGTCACAGTGTTTGGCATGAGAGACTGGATAATGAACAGTTCAAGTACGCGGCCAAGGACGCATACACAAGCTACGAGATGTACAGGCGGATCATTGACATGAGGAACTGTCTTCTTCCAGCCCCAAACAAGGGATCAAGGAACAAAGCAGTGGCGGGAGCGTCACAAGAAGTAGATGACTA
The DNA here is from genome assembly GCF_056163025.1 of Triticum urartu. Classification (NCBI taxonomy): domain Eukaryota; kingdom Viridiplantae; phylum Streptophyta; class Magnoliopsida; order Poales; family Poaceae; genus Triticum; species Triticum urartu. The sequence goes on along the minus strand of NC_141876.1, from coordinate 353,061,824 downwards.
GATGTAGGATTGAAAGTATGTGTAGAGGGGGGTGATTAGACTACTTGACCAAATAAAAATCTATCCTTTTCCCAATTTTAAGTCTTGGCAGATTTTAGCAACTTAGCACAAGTCAAGCAAACAACCTACACATGCAATTCTAAGAGTATAGCAGCAGAACATAAATCATTGCATATGAAGGTAAAGGGAGGAGTTTGGAAGGAGCAAACACAATGTAGACATGGAGATTTTTGGTGTGGTTCCTATAGGTGGTGCTATCGTACATCCACATTGATGGAGACTTCAACTCACGAAGGGTAATGGTTAGGCCAGTCCACGAAGGTCTCCACCCACGACGGGTCCACGAAGAAGCAACCTTGTCTATCCCACCATTGCCATCGCCCACGAAGGACTTGCCACACTTGGGTAGATCTTCACAAAGTAGGCAATCTCCTTGCCCTTACAAACTCCTTGGTTCAACTCCACAATCTTGACTGAGGCTTCCATGTGACACCTAACCAATCTAGGAGACACCACTCTCCAAAAGGTAATAGAAGCTCTGACTAAAGGGACAGGTAAAGATCATATGATCCACACTTTCCTCAATGTGTTGGCCACAAAGGATGCAATTGAAGTTATTACCAATGTTGTAATGCCTCCTCTTGAGCATGTTGCGTGTGTTGAGTTTGTCACGGAATAAAAGCCAGCCAAACACTTTGATTTTCATAGTGCATCTTGATTTCGAAAGTTGGCCGAACGCGGGGTTCACCTACCCATTCTTGAAGTAATTGTTGTAATAATCCTTTGGTTTGTAGCATGTTGAGCCACAAGAATAGTGCCAAACATCCTGGAGCGAGATCGATAGAGAAATCCATGTTGACGAGGAATGCACGTCCTCGATCTCATCGAGTGCTTGCGGTGAGACTGGTAGGTAAAGGTTTCATGCAAATCAGTGTACGTCATCGCATCTGCTACGGACAAGTCTTCATGTATAGCAAAAGAGAAGGCACACGGGTGAGAGATTTGAAGGATGTCCTCCTTCCAAAGATCTTTCCAAAAGAGGTTCATCTTGCCATATACCACTTGCACACGTGATATCCCCCAATAGATGGGTGTGAATTATAAGATATCCTTCCACCAAAACGAGCGAACTGGATCAACTGCATGTGGGACCTTGTCAACGTAATGATTGACCCATATAATTTTAACCAATGGAACTTCCTGCTTGTTGAAGAACTTGTGTAGGAATTTTAGCAGCAGGGCCTCATTGTGAAACTTCAAGTTGATCACTCCTAGTCAGCCCTTTTTCTTGGGTCAACATACCATATCCCACACAGCCAGCGAGTTACACTTGTCACCCTGCTCTGTTTTCTTAGTCCAAAGACATCTGCGTCTAATTTTGTCAAGGATCTCAATGAGCTTGGGCAGGAACTTAAGTGTGCACATGGCAAACACCAGGAGAGACGTGATAGAGGCATTCAACCACGAGAGTCTACCACCATATGACATCATCGTAATGGTGGATGTGAGTTGTCTTTCCATTCCACAAACCAAAGGCATGAGCTCTTGTATAGAGGGCTTGGTTGTGCCAAGCCGGAGGCCAAGGTAAGTGAACAACATCATTCCAACTACACACCAAAAGACTCTGGCAAGATTAGCCATGGATGCCATGTCAAGGTTGATCGATATTAACATGGATTTGTTGAAATTAATATTGAGTCTGATGGAGGAAGCGTAGTCGGATAGGATCGGTTTGATCAGCATGGCTTGCTGAACGCACGCAAGGAGGACAATGAGTGTATCGTCAGCATGTTGGAGGACCGGATAGTCGGTCTGTCCTCTGCAAGGAAAGGGGAGGTGCATTCTGCCTTGTCTGAATGCGTCATTAACTACATCCCAGAGTAATTCCGCTACTAGGACAAAGATCAGAGGGGAGAGCGGGTCTCCTTGCCTGACCCAGCACTTGCAGTCAAATTGTCGGCCGGGCACTCCATTGAGAAGAATGGATGATCGGCCTGAAGAAAAGAGGCAGTTAATCCAGGAGATCCAGCGATCATTAAACCCCACATGTCACATTATAGTGATCATGGGCTCGTGAGCAATGGTGTCGATTGCTTTAGCAAAGTCAAGCTTAAGAAGTATAGTCTCCCGACCAGATGCATGGCATTGGTGAATATAGTGGTAGGCCCACGCCAGAAAATCTTGGATGGTTTGCCCTTTGAGGAATCCATATTGGTTACGGTGAACCAGCTGAAGGATGACACGTTGTAGACGATTGGCAAGTAACTTTGTGAGCAGCTTCAGTCAACAATTGGGCAGAGTGATCGGTCCGTAATCATTGACCGACTCCGGCGAGTTAACCTTGGGGATCAGCGTAATGAAACCATCGTTTATGCTGGTGATATCAAGATTTTCTTCGTAGTATTGCGTCTAAAGTGAATAAAAGTCATGCTTGATAATGGGCCAACAAGCTTTGAGAAAGGCCCCACTGAAACCATCGGGTCCAGGAGCTTGATCAGGAGGCATTTCCTTGACAATTCCGTCAATTTCTTTGGGAGTGAATGGCTCGGTGAGAAGATCAGGGTTGCTTGCACGCTGAATAATCGAAGGTAAATCAAATTTCATGTCACATGGTGAAGTGGTGCCCAATCTCGTTTTGTATGTGGAGTAGAGGAGGGCTTCTTTTCCAGGGTGATCCTCAACCAATCTATCGTCATCGGTGTGGAAAGAAGTAATGTTATTCCTACGAAATATGTCTATAGCAATAGCTTGAAAAAACTTGGTATTCTCATCGCCGAACTTAATCCAACGAATGGTGCAACGCTTTTTCCAATATAGCTTCTGATATTCAAGGAACTTGAGGAGATGAGCTCTAAGGATGTTTCTAAAGTTTGATTTAGGAATTGTGAGGCATCTTTTGTTTTCTAACTCTTCCAAATCCGCCACGACCGCATTACAATTGTTGATCACAATCGAAAGTCACGATATGTGTCTACTCCAAATATTTAGTGCGTGTTGTAGAGCTTTAAACTTGTGAGAAAGCATGGCAGCCACATTTTTATTGAAAACTGGCTTGCTCCAAACCTCTTGTACTACGTCCATAAACCCTGGGTGCAAGATCCAATAAGATTCGAAGCAGAAGAGTTTTCTATGAGGGATTTTGGTTTCAATGGTAACCACGCATGGAATATGGTCAGAGAAAGGTTTGCTGAGTGGTTTAACTAGGGTTTTAGGGTACATATTAGTCCAATGAAGGGAAGTAAGAAACCAGTCGATTTGCTCAAGGAGTGGGTCAAGTTGCATGTTACTCCACGTGTAAGATCGACCTTGGATCGAAAGCTCAATAAGTTGTTGCTTGCGAATGATGTAATTGAAGGTAATAATGGCATTCAAGTCCCCCCGGCTTGTTACGATTGTCAGGAGCACGCATATAGTTGAAATCGCCGATCAATAGCCAATCTTGTCCATTAGGAATTTGGACATCATAGAGCCAAGTGGTAAACGCAGCTCGATCCTCCCCCGAGCATGGGCCATAAACATTGACAAGCGACCAAGATTGAGAGGATTGGGTGATGACAAAACGGACGACTAACACGAACACATCAGAGGATACAACGGTACCCGAGAATAAAGCGCTTTTCCACACCGTGAGAAGGCCTCTAGAGGCACCGCATGAAGGAACAAAAGTGAAATGATCAATTTGTTTAGGAAAACAGGTTTTAATAAAATGCAAAACAGACATCAGGCATTTTGGTCTCCTACAGGCAAATGATCGCGCAACCACTTGAGAAGATCGCATTATTAAGGGCTCTGACGTTCCAAGATAGCACATTCCAGCATCGTTGAGGGGGCATTGTGGCAGGTGGAATCACTCCAAGGTGGGAGAAGCCACGTCTCCCTGCATTTCTTCAGGTTCAGGAGTAATCGAAGTTGTAGCCTGTAAATCTTCAGAAGTGAGTTCTTCTTTAGGGATAGCATATCGGTTGATACCAATCGCTTCCAAAGTGGAGATAGGGGTTGGAGGAGGAATGCCATCATCCATTTGGAGAGTAGATCTAGAAGAACCAATTGATGGCATAAAATGTGGCTTTCCCTTGGATGTGGTCGTGCGAGTGTCCTTGACAACATGAGTTTAGAAACCATGAAACTTGTTTGAGCGCTGATTGCGCCTGACTTCATTGGTAGAAACTGGAGCTACTACCCTGGGAGGCCTTGCCGGAGCCACCTGAGGATCTGGAGGGGCCACCATGTTAGAAAGCAAGGATCTAGAAGCGTGCTGGCGCTCACCAGTGCTTGTCCTTACAACATATTCAGTAATTTCTTCAATGACCACAGATGAGGCAATGGGTGGAGTTGCATTGACAGCTTGAACCTGTGAAAAGTTGATAACTACTTAGTTAATAGAGACCCTGACAGCAATTTCAGTCGTCGCATTCCTCGTGCCATATCTCTCTCTCCCAGGGCCAATGGAAGCAATGATAGGTCGCAGAGCTTGGAAGATGAAACTGTTGAGATGCCGTCGAGGGACTGGGTCGTTCAGTAAGATGGCCAGCAACTCATCACCCTGAGCAGACACTGCAAAATGGATCCCGTGGGAATGGATATCCATAGTGACAGACAAAGGTTTAGGGATGACAACCTGATTGATAGCGGCAACATCCAGAGCGGGCAGCATATCCAATTCAGACTGGGAGGAGATAGAACTGTCAGAAACTGTAGTAGAATCATTCTAGGCCTGAAAAGCGTTATCAGTGATATTATCTTCAGGAACGAGGCAATGTTGACCAGTTAGGCCCTGAGCAGAAATCCATGCTTGATAGATGACAAGATGAGGTGTCATTGGGGGAAGTTGCACAGGTTGTGGAGGAGGCCTGTGGCCCCAACCACCTTGATCTTGGACATCCTGGGCTGCACCATGACCTGCATTGTTGTCTGGAGGTGGTGCACCATTTTGAACGAGCCAGTTGTGTACCTGCTGCTGGTACAACTGTTCTGCGGTGAGACTAGGCCCAAACTGAGGGTCAGGGTTACCATCTAAGGCGACGGTTCCTCCCTTGGCGGTAGCACCTCTGCTAAGAGGCCATTCCAATCGTTGCTACATAAAATGGTAACCTGAACAGTCCAGTAGTCCCGGGCACCTCCCAATTGCCAGACAATGAAGCTTTTTGGGATTAAACGGAGACGAATCACCCTAGCTTTGAGCAGCACGAACCTACGATCCTGCCTCGGGTTATACTAGGAAACCAAACAACCATGACCCCCAGAGCCTTGTTGATGTAATAGTCGGTTTGATAATCATAAGGAAATCCAAACAACATCAACCAAAATTCTAGCCCAAACGAGGTGGTGCATATATTGAGTGCCTCATTGTGGGGAACAAAGGAAATCAACAGATCCTCGTCCACTAACTCAATAGGTGTGGCAACTGCCGTATCTCTCATGAAGGAGTCAGCAAATCCGAATATTCGAATCCCAAAGGGATGATCACTGACCTCGATGGTGAACAACTGAGATTCATGGAGCAGCGCTGTCATCTGATTGCGGATGGCGGCTCGACGGTGTAGAGGGACGTAGTGGCTGGACTCTGCGATGGCCAGGAAGTCGTGGTTGAGTGGAGCAATGGGTCCAACCACCATACCGCTGCGAACCAGTCGATCTGCCGGGCCGGGCTCAACAGCAAACCCTGGCGGGAGGAAGGGGACTGGATTCAGGGGATAGTTTACCATGGTCAAGTTACGTGTGAGAGGGAGTGACTGCAGAGGTGGCGGGACAGGGAAGAGAAAGGGATTTTGGGTTTTCGAGGTGGAAGACAGAGCATGAGGGGGTGGGCGGGATGGTTGTGCAACTTTTACTACCCACCTCTAGTTCTTCTGAAATTTCAACCTGGGACATGATCGCTCCACGTGTCCATAGAAGCCACAAGCAGCACAATGGATGGACGGTGTCGGTGCAACAGACCTCGGGTATGTTGCCCAACTATGCACATGCACAAGATCAAGATTGAAGCACCAGCTTAAGTCGGAGTTTGAAGAACCAAGAGACTAGAAGAACCAACATGCAGTTTAGAGAGATCGAGATCGAGCAGGTGAGCCCGACAAGGGGCCAGGCCACCACTAGAAGCAATCAACCAAGACAACCCGGCAGCGCCTGCCAGGGCTTGCGGGGCCTGAACCACCCCGCCAACCACGCAAGTACGACCCACGTCGTCAAGCAGTGTGGTGTCAAGCCGCAGGGCAATTAAGTGGCAACATTTTCCACATGGAAGCCATCTCCTATAGAAGAAATCCACAGGTGACACCCGTCCAGTGACGTGTCAAGAGAACAGGTGCCGAGCTGGCTAGATAAGCGGCATGCCTTGCCGGGTAGCTAGTGATGTGACACAGAGTGGTGCATTTAATGCACCTGCCAACCCGCAGAGTTAGGTATGATAGCACTATTCGCTAACATATAAGTGGGTAATGACTATTTTGCCACTGTGGTCACCCCTTAATCTATAAAAGGAGGCCCATGGCAATCGTAGGAGGGGGTTAGAGGGTTGGAAACTTGACAAACCCAAGCCACCATACGATTGTTGTCACCGTAGCCCTGAGGCAGGTCTTGCCGGGCAAGTGTACCACGCACCACCACGTTCATTTCCACCATCAATCCACCAAAGCAGGAGTAGGGTCTTACGCCTCGCAGCGGCCCGAACCTAGGAAAATTGCTTGTGTGCTCTCTGTCATGCTGCCACGCGCTAGTCAGCTCTTTGAGCAACGCGACGTCCCCCGCCGAACCAGCGAGGGGTGCCTGGTCGCCTAGGTGGCCATGGATACCCCGTGACTTCTTTGGCGCACCAGGTAGGGGGCTCGCTTGTGCGAACCTGAAAGCGCGCGCAACATGTCATCTTCATCGCCATCTTCATCTTCGGCGATGCCATCGACCATGGCACCCAAGAAGAAGAAGTCCGGCCCTTCGGCCCAACCATCTACCTCGAAGGCTCCACCGCTATCGGCGTCCTGGGAATGGGGGTCCCCAGACTTGCCTGCCTGCGGCCCATTGCATGGCTGAGGCAGCAGGCCGTACGACCCATCTTCACCAACAAGGAACCCAAGACCCTTGCGAGCGGCCAAGCCTCGCGAGGCGGACGACACAAGACCTCCTCTGGAGTGGCCTAGTCAGGCAGGCTCACGAGGAGCGGAGATATCAAGGTGAGGAGAACCTCACGAGGCTCTCGTGATGTGAGCCGTGACGATCGACACCAGGCGGGCGCCAGGCGGGCGCCGGCGCGCGCAGCGTCCTTATTTCCTCTTTGATGCAAAGGAAACTAGCGCATGCGAGGACTACCGAGGCATCAGGAAAAGGTTGCCATTTTGGTGGAACAAGACCAAGAACAGAAGGACGGCAAGACGAAGGTCATCGTGGAGCCCAAGACGGGGTCACCGCCAGAGCCTTTCGCAGGCGCATACCTCCTTTTGTCGGGATGGCTTGTACTAGCTGCCCCCTTCAAATTAGCCCACTGCTGTTGGCTCCCTTCCCGCTCAATATTTGGGCAGAGGACCAGGGCCTCTATAAGTAGGGCTAGCCACCACCACACAAAAAGAGGCGAGGGGGCGAGGACGAGAGGACGACATCTGTGATCACTCTCTCACCCGCACAAGTTAGCCACGCACAAGAACACCTCAACCTCAGGAGGCTGTTCTTCCCCTTGTATTGTTCATCATCAGCCCAAGATGCAATCCATCACCACCACACTGGAGTAGGGTCTTATACCACAACATTGGCCCGAACCAGTATAAATCATGTGTCTTTCTGTGTTGCGAGTTCGTCGAGTTCGTCCACGAGGTCTTAGCGAGCTAGGGCGTAGATTGGCAGGGGGGAAAGACTTCGCGCGCACTCCAGTGTTCGAACCTTAAGGGTTTGCCAGAACCCCACATCCGACATTTGGCGCGCCAGGTAGGGTGCGCCGAAGCTTTCCTTCCGTCAGTTCGTCGCTCCACCACTCCATCGTCTCCATGGCGGACGTTCGCCGCGCTCGAGCTGTGCGCCGGGCTGCTCTCACTGCCCGCATTGCTCATACAGCTTCCATCAGTGGCCACCACATCGTTCTCCGTCCCCCACCACCAATGCTACGACTGGCCCGGTGGGGAACGAGCAGCAAGCGTCTTCGCTGCATCCTACGGTGCGGCAGGACGGCCGCACCGCCACTCCATCGCTGGCCCAACCGGTTCTTCATCTCACGCACACCGCGCCCCCATGGAGGCGCGGGCCGCACTCCTCGCCGCAAACGAGCTCCTGCGCTACCGCCCAGTAAACGACCTCTACGAGGAGTGGCTCGACCGCGTCGCCGAGCTCGTCCGTGCCGCAGGGGGTTCCCCGGCACCGTCCCTCTCTCGGCCTCACCGTCAGCCAGCCACGGGCGAGGTCCGAGGCGCGCCTCCACCACCCCAGCCCAAAGACGGCGCCTTGGCACCAAGGCGTGCGGCCCTGCGATGCGATCCGCCATGACAGGTGCCCGCGCGCGAAGAGAGAAGCCGCCAAGAAATCCCACGATCGCGAGAAGCTGCACCCGCGCTTCCCGCACCGCCTCGTCAAGACCGTGCGCCGCTTGCGGTGGCGCCGCGCTGACCTTGACAGGACCAAGCTCGACGTTCGAGGCGGGCCCTAGTAACCATGGCCAGCTGCCGTGCCTTCACCTTGAAGCTCCGCAGCCTCGCCTAGCCAGGAAAGTTCAAGCCGGATCTGCCTCATCGCTACGACGGCACCACCGACCCCGCAGAGTTCTTGCAGCTCTACGAGCTGAGCATCGAAGCAACCAACGGCGACGAGAAAGTGATGGCGAACTGGTTTCCCATGGCTCTCAAGGATGGGGCCCGCACCTAGCTCCCGAACTTGCAGCACGGCTCGATCTCCTCCTGGGACGAGATGCACGACCGCTTCGTCGCCAACTTACAGGGCACTCGCGACCGCCCGCCGGCCGCGACCGATCTGCGCCGCATCAAGCAACAACCAGGGGAGACCCTCCAGAAGTACATCCAGTGCTTCAACAACATCTGCCTCAAGATCCCCAAGGTCACGGATGAGGCCATCATCTTCGCGTTCTCCGACGGCGTCCTTGATGTGAGGATGAAGGAAGAGCTCGCCATCCACGAGGAGCCCTGCATGTCACATGAGCTATTCAACCTGGCGACCAGGTGCGAAAGAGCTGAGGAGGGGCGCCTTTCCATCCTTGAACTTCCAGCCGCAGGCACAGAGGAGAAGAAAGCCAAGTCCAAGGACGTGAAGCGCACGGAAGCGGTGGTGCTAGCTGCGGACCCTGACACCAAACGGGGCGGAGATCAGCCCGTGTCATCCAAGAACAGCGGACCGTTCTACGCCTTCCACAATCAAAACACCCACAACACCAACGACTGCCAAGAGCTCCGAGCCCTACGCGACGGATGCTACGGTCGACGCCCCGAGTGCGGCGACTGGGGCTATGGCTGTGGAGGAGGATGAGGGGGCGGAGGCTGGGACGACCGCGGCCCGCGCCAGGAATGGCGCGACAGGCCTCGTGAGGACCGCTGGCAGGACCATCCTCGTGAGGGGCCCTGGAGGGACCTGCCTCGTGAGGATCGCCCCCAATGCAACACCGGTCTTCCCACACTGCTGCCGCTAAGAAGGAACGATGACCATCATCAGCACGAGGGGGTTTGGGGCTTCCAGGAGCCGCGTGCAATCGCTTGCATCTTGGGCGGTGCCCAGGCCCTAGCCTCTCAGCGCATCTTCCAACGATTCGCTCGCGAGGTGAACGCGGCGCTCCCCAATCTTGAGGCCGCGCGCCCGCTCAAGTGGTCCTAGTGCGCCATCACTTTCAACTCGGCAGATCAGCTCAAGTGCGCAGCCACCGCCGGCGTCCTCCCGATGTTGTGTTCCCCAGTCATCAGCAATGTGCAGGTTACCAAGACTCTCATTGACGATGGTGTAGGACTCAACGTCCAGTCTGTCGACATTTCGACAACCTCCAAGTGCCATATGAGCAGCTCCAACCTACCAAACCTTTCTCGGGAGTGACCGATGGCTCCACCACACCGATAGGGCAGGTCCGCCTACCTGCCACCTTCGGCACACGTGACAACTACCGCACTGAGCTCATCGACTTCGACGTCGCGCACATCCACCTGCCGTACAACGCCATCCTTGGGTATCCGGCCCCGGCGAAGTTGATCGCGGTAACCCACCACGGCTACAATGTCCCCGAGATGCCTGGAAGTGGAGGGGTCATCACGGTCCCATGTGAAGAGAGGGATGCGGTGTGCTCCCTCGAGCGCGCCTTCCAAGCTGCAGCAATCGATGACCCCGATAGCAGAACTAAGGGTCCTCCGGAGGCCATCCCCAAGAAGAAGTAGCCGCGCCGCGCAGGACCTCAGGAGGATGGTGTCGCGGCAGGAGCCTTGTCAGGATCAGCGTCCGTACCAGGGGCGCCTCCCTCCATCACATAGGAAGGCGCGCCCGGCGCCCTCCTCGGGCAGGGCTCGGGGGCTCTCTTCTGGAGGGCTTCAAACCTTGCTCACCTCACGAGGGAGGCGCTTGGGAACCACTTGGAGGCATGCTACGTGGCATGTTTTCCTTAGGAGAACATCGGCAGGGGGTGCCCGCCACTCAGGAGTTCATCGCCAAGACCACACAGGAACTGCAAAACGCAAGAGCCATGCGCGGCGATAGACGCTTGCAGGGCGTGGCCATCACCCAGGCGAGAGTGCTGAGCTGTGTGTCTGCGTCGACATTCCAGGGCTCAACAGGGCCGCGTCTCAGGAGCACTTCTGGCCTTCACGTGTTGGCCGTTGCGGTGGCCCACCGCATGGCTACGTTCGCATGCCCCTCGGCTTGCCGAGCATGGCATCGGCCTATCAGCGCGCCATGCGGTGTGACCTGGCGGCTCAAGAGGCCAGGTACCGCGTCGTCCTGGAGGGAATGGAGACGGTCTTCAAGGAGCCTCCTGAGCTCCCAGATCCTCCCGAGGTTCAGGGCTCCAGTGTCTCATGAGGAGTCATTTCTTCGACGCACGCCTTCAGCTGCACCAACTCTGCTTCTTCTACAGAACCAGGTGACATCTTCCAAGCTCGCTAAGCTGGGAGCGCCCCTTGGGCTGCATCATTCCCAGGTCGTGTGGGTCCGTCCCTACAGCATGTATCCCATTTTCTTATGTCTTTAGCTTACCTTGCTGCGGGTGCCCCTCGGGCTGCATTATCCCCAAGCCGCTCGGGCCGGACCAAGTGGCATGTATCTTCCTGCATTTATCCAAGCTGATTTACCTTCCCTGCTTAACCTGCCTACGGTCATCATCTGCTTGATCATCGCCTCCCACGGGGCCTCCTCAGAGGCACGGCGCTGGTGCATGGTTCCGTCCCTGCCACGTCGACAAACCTGAGCGGTCGTGCTCTGGCTCGCGGCACGCCCCGCGCACGTCACCTCACCATGCCCTTAGTGCCTTCATTTCATCCGACCAACCAGCGGCAGGCTAATGGCTGTATCGGCAAACCCTGTTCTTCTTGTGGCTGTTCACAGGGACCCCACGGGAAGGATAGCAGGCGGCACCGCGAGTCTCCTTTTCTCTCGTGCAATTCTCTTGCGTGTCAAAAGGGGGGCTCCTGAGCATCGTATCGCGACTCAGGAGCTCTTACTGGCTCTCCAGCCCTCACCCCCTGGCCTTGACCACGGCATCGCGACCTGGCATACCAGCGGCGGCTGAGCTCGCTCGAGGGCCGGGACCTAAGGACGCAGAGCACCAAGGAGAGCATAGGAGGAGGGAAACTTGAATGGGTCGGCCTGGCTATGCCGCGCAAGTTGGCGCGCATCCCCAGCGCAATGTCAAGAATCGTCATGAAGTTCGCAAGATCAGTCTCGCCCTCAGATCGGCTAAATGTCTAGGCCTCATGGACATTCACGCCTTACCGCAATCCCGTTGCGGCCATGTGAACTCCCATTCTTCCCTAACCATGGACGCTTGAGCGCTAAGGGGGACCTCCTGAGCATCGCGCCTTAGGGGCTCTTACTGGACCTCGGGCCGCACACCTCCTAGCCTTGACCACGGCACGCGACCTGGCATACCAGCGGCGGATGCAGCCTGCCTGGGGATCGGGACCTGTCGGCGTAGAGCAACAAGCTATCGTGAGGAAAGAAAGGGGGAACCAAGCCTTAACGGGAAGTGCGTTCATCAAATCTTCATAACAGGGAAGAAAAGCACAAAAGACATTACAAACCCTTACATGCCCCCACGGGGTGCCTCATGGTTCTTCACAGGAAACAAAACCTAAAACTGAGGAGGATCGTATCTACACCCCCCCCCTATGGCAGACACCATCATCAATAGTGGACCACGGGAGGCCGGCGCCAACCCCATCCAGATCAGCGGCGGCGGCGGCGGCGGCCGGACACAGCAGCACTGCTCTGAGCGTGGCGAGAGCTCGGGGGCACGTAGCTGTGGTCGCTCGTCTCCTGAGTTTGGTAGAGCTCAGGAGAGCTGCTGGACTCCCAAGGGCTGCTGCTATTGGAGTGGTCGCGAGCGGAGCGCGCATTAGCCTCACGCCCCTCTCCGGAGCAGCACTCCAGGCGGCGGTCCTCGGTGTCGAAGACCTTGAAGAAGAGCATGGAGATGCCTCGTACTCAAGATGGATCGCGAGGCCGCCCCTCGCGCGGCAGACCCGCGCGATCTCGCCCCAGCCGCGAGTCATGAAGATCTTGCCGGTGGAGACCGCTTCGATCTCCGCTCCAGACGCAAGAGCGCCACAGTCGGTGTGCTGCAACCAGAGCTCGAGAGGCCCCCTCGGCGGCATCACGTCAGAGGAGAACCGCAGGAAGCGGATCCAAGAGCTTGGCGGCATCGGCGCCCACAGCACCAGCTCACACGAAGAGTCTGCGGCATGGATTCTGGCGACCTCAACGTCGATGAGCCTGCGTTCGGTGTTGGCGAGTGCCTACCCTTCGAGGTTGGCTGCCCTGCCTTTACGCGCGAGCTTAGGCAAGTCCGTTGGCTGTCCGTCCGCACGTTCAAGCCAGAAATACCCGAGAAGTATGACAGGAGACTGAACCCGACAGAGTTCCTGAGCATCTACACCATCATTGTAGAAATCCATGCACCTGCTGGAGAAATCCATTTCATCATGGTCAGACATGTGCGACGAGTTCATCGGTGCCTTCACTGGTGACCACCAGGAGCCCGGCAGGCCCAGCAACCAACAACATCTCTAGTAGAAAGAAGGAGAAACTCCCTGTAAGTATTTACAAGGATTCAGTAAAGTCCATAGGAATATTCCGAATATCCATCCTGCAGCTGTTATAGCAGCCTTCCAGTCCAATGTGCGCAACCATCACATTCGTTCTAAGATGAATGTGCGGTTGCCCAAGACTGTGAAGGAGATGTATACACTAGTGGATTAGTGTGCTCGCATGGAGGAAGGAAGGAAGTTGCCCGGAGAGGAGGATTGCATCAATGTTGATTCATAGGAAGAAGATGAATCAACTAGTCAAAGAAAGGGCAAGAAGCGCAACAAGAAGAAAATGATGACTGTGGAAGGTTCTGGCACGCCTAGTACCGGCAAGAAGGCCAAGGCTAAGGCCCCTGGCAAGGAAGTTGCCGCATGCACTACCTGCCGGGAAGTCGCTGCATAGGAGAAAGTCGGGAAAAGTGAAGGGCTGTCCTGCAAGATCCACCGGACCAAGGGCCACGACCTCCATGAATGTTATCAAGTTGAGCAGCTTGTCAAGAGACAAAGAGTAGAGTATGATAAGCGTGATAAGGAGAAAGGTCAGAATGATGCTAGCGGAAAGGGCCGAGGCAGTGAAGCAAACCGCCCCGGCAAATCCTTTTGGAACTAAGGAAAACCCGCCAGGGGCCAAGAGAAGGAAACCTGTGATGATTTGAGTGATGGAGGGAATGAAGAGGAAACCAGTGAGCAGGAATTTCAGTGGGCCACTGACGCCTTATGCATTGATGGGGGTGTGTCCTTGCACTCCTCCCATCGCAAGCTCAAGCGATGGGCACGAGAGGTCAATGTTGTGGAGCCAGCGCCAAAGGCTCGGAAGCTGCTCAAATGGTCCTGCACGCCCATCATCTTTGACGAGGAGGACCACCTTGCCGCACCACAGCGGTGGGGTGTTTGCCGTTGTTGGTTTCCCCAACAATTCGCAACCTCAAGGTCACAAAGATGTTAGTGGATGGCGGGGCCGGGTTGAATCTGATTTCCCCAACAGTTATTAACAAGCTTCAGATAGGAGGAGAATAGCTGGAGGTTACCGGCACGTTTCATGGAGTCAATCCCGGCAAGAGCCGTCCCAAGGGAAAAATTACATTGTCGGTGACGTTTGGGGAGAGCCAAACTATAGGACTGAGAAGATTGTGTTTGATGTGGTTAAGCTCCCCCTGCCGTATAATGGGATTCTGGGACGACCGGCCTTGCCAAGTTCATGGCAGCTTACCATTATGCTTACAATACCTTGAAGATGCCTGGGCCATTGGGAGTCATCACCATCCCATCAAATGAGAAGGATGTGATTATCTGTGTGGACAGGATGTATCGGGGTGCCGTCACAGCAGAGGCTGTGGCGGCAACGGACCCGCCAAGGAAAGCAAAGGAAAGAAGAGGGATTGTAGGACCTCCGGTAAGGAGTCCGGGAAGCATGCCCCCTCCGAGTGCACGACACCTGTTGACGACGTGCCAGAGTGTAGGAACTCCCGCAAGAAATCCAAGGTTGCAGCACCCCAAGTGAAGAAGGTCCGGGCAGGGCTGGCTGGTATTGATGGTAGTTTCACCATCATCGCCACCCTTGACGACAAATAGGGAAGCACGCTCGTTGCCTTCCTGCGGGCGAATACCAATGTGTTTGCCTTGTAACCATCTAATATACCCAGTGTTCCCAGGGAGGTAATCAAGTACCACCTTGATGTCTGCCCACGTGCCCGACCCGTCAAGCAGAAAGGTAGGAGGGAAGCCTTGGAGCGGCAACAGTTCATTGCCGAGGAAATCAAGGAGTTAGAGGTAGCTGGATTGGTCAAAGGATTACTACACCCTACATGGTTGGCAAACCCAGTAGTAGTTCGGAAGGCGAATAGGAAATGGAGGCTTTACATTGATTTCACATATCTCAATAAGGCATGCCCAAAGGACCCATTCCCCTTGCCGTGCATCGATCAAATTGTGGATTCTACTTCAGGGTGTGATCTGCTCTACTTTTTGGATGCATACTCCAGATATCACCAGATCTTCATGTCCAAAGAAGATGAGGAGAAAACATCATTCATCACTCCATGTGGTACATACTGTTTTGTCCGCATGCCTTTCAGAATGAAGAGTGCTGGGTCTACTTTTGCAAGAGCAGTACAGATGGGTTTTGAGCCACAACTACATAGAAACATAGAAGCCTGTATGGATGACATTGTGGTCAAGACCAAGGATAAGACCACCCTTATCTAGGATTTGGAGGAGACATTTGATAATTTGCGCAAGATCAACCTGAAGCTTATCCTGGAGAAGTGCGTATTTGGTGTTCCCTTCAGCAAGCTACTTGGATTCTTCATGTCCCACCAGGGGATCGAAGCTAACCTCGACAAGATCAATGCCATTGAGCAGATCCAAGCGCCAAGGACAGTTAAGGATGTGAGGCTCTTGACGAGATGCGTTGCCGCACTAAGCAGATTCACTTCCAAATCTGTCGAGCGTGCCCTGCCGTTCTTAAAATTTTTGAAGAAGGCACGGCCTGTGGAGTGCACCCCGGAAGCAGATACAGCCTTGCAAGAGTTGAAGGCTTACCGGTCATCTATGCCTACCTTGGTTGCACCCAAACCTCTAGAGCCATTACTGCTTTACTTGGCAGCAACCAACCAAGTGGTCAGTGCAGCCTTGGTAGCACAGCGAGAAGTGGATGAAGTAGAGAGCGGCCAGACCGCAGTAGAGTCAGAAGGGGATCAAAACAGCAGTAAGCATGGCAACAAGTGCAACCCCAAGGACGCGGCAAGGAAGAAAGTGGTGCAGCGCCTAGTGTACTTCGTCAGCTCCTTGTTGCAAGGGGCTAGATCGAGGTAGTATGGTGTGCAAAAGTTGATGTTTGGCCTCGTCATGGCCTCAAGGAAACCGCGCCACTACTTCCAAGCCCATGAGATCACAGTTGTTACTCGTTTTCCATTGCGAAGGATACTCCAAAACCCTGAGGCTACTGGCAGCATAGTGGAGTGGGCTTTGGAGTTATCCAGTTTTGGTTTGAAGTTTGAGAGCACTTCAACCATTCAATGCAGGGCGCTGGCAGAGTTTATTGCAGAATGGACACAAACCCGTGATGAGGAAGCAACAGAAATAGCTCTCCCCGGCAAGGAATCACCCCAAGAATGGATTATGTATTTTGATGGTGCTTTTTCCCTACAAGGTGCAAGAGCTAGCATGCTTCTTGTTGGCCTCTCCGGGGAGCACCTGGAGTACGTCATCCAAATGCACTTTGCCTGAGAAGAAGCCACCAACAATACAACTGAGTAGGAAGGGCTCCTTGTCGGGCTCAAGATTGTAGTAGAATTGGGAATCAAGAACGTGATCATTCGAGGAAATTCATAGTTAGTGGTGAGACAAGTCAACAAGAATTACGAAAGCCCATTGATGGAAGCATACGTTGATGAAGTGAGGAGATTAGAGGATCGCTTTGACGGGTTGCAAATAGAGCACGTACCCCGTGTGGAAAATAGCATAATTGATCACCTGTCAAAGTGTGCTCCACCTCTCTCAACCGTCCGTATCACCAACCACAATGGCCCAGAAAAGGAGAAAGTTGGACTACAGTAAGCCTCTCCTGATCGAGCCATCCGCTCCCGGCAGAGACCCTGCCAGAAACAACTCCTCACAGCCTGCCGGACCACCCCCTCCAGCCGGGCCTATGGACCCCACGAACGAGGCTGGTGCTCCTGCGGCCGAGGAGGTGCCGCTAGTCCTTGTTGCCAAGCCTTAGGCTCCAACTTGGGCAAGGCACATCGTCCGCTTCCTCCAAACCGGAGAACTCCCAAGTGACCCAGATGAAGCGGAGAAAGTAGCCCGGAGGGCCAGTATGTATCAGTTTGTTGATGACACTCTGTACGGAAGGAGGCCCAATGGTGTGAAATTGAAGTGTGTCTGCCGGGAGGACGGAAAGGAACTACTGGCTGAGATTCATAGAGGAATGTGTGGCTCACACATTGGATCACGGGCATTAGTTGGGAAAGCATTCTGGCAATGATTCTATTGGCCCACATCCCTCCAAGACGCAGTTGAGCTCATCACGACATGTGAAGCCTGTCAGTTCCATTCCAAGAAAACACACCTGCCTGCCCAAGCTCTTCAGCCAATCCCTCTGTCATGGCCATTTTCGGTCTGGCGGCTGCTACCTCTTGAGCATGTGTTGGTTTTCCCTTGAAGAGGAAAGGGTGATGCAGCAAAGTAGCGTAATTATTTTCCTTAGATTTTTGAGAACCAAGGTATCAATCCAGTAGGAGACAATGCACAAGTCACCTAGTACCTGCACAAACAATCAAGAACCTCGCAACCAACGCGATAAAGGGGTTGTCAATCCCTTCACGGTCACTCGCGAAAGTGAGATCTGATAGAGATAGTAAGATAAATATTTTTGGTATTTTGTTCTATAGATTGGAAAGTAAAGATTGCAAAATAGTAAACGAGAAGCGATAATAAAAGAGATGCAATATAATAAGAAAGAGACCCGGGGGCCATAGGTTTCACTAATGGCTTCTCTCATGATAGCATGTATTACGGTGGGTGAACAAATTACTGCCGAGCAATTGATAGAAAATTGCATAGTTATGAAGGTATCTAAGGCAATGATCATGAATATAGGCATCACATCCGTGTCAAGTAGATCGAAACGATTCGGCATCTACTACTATTACTCCACACATCGACCGCTATCCAGCATGCATCTAGAGTATTAAGTTCATAAGAACAGAGTAACACATTAAGCAAGATGACATGATGTAGAGGGATAAACTCAAGCAATATGACATAAACCCCATCTTTTTATCATCGATGGCAACAATACAATATGTTCCTTGCTCCCCTACTGTCATTGGGAAAGGACACCGCAAGATTGAACCCAAAGCTAAGCACTTCTCCCATTGCAAGAAAGATCAATCTAGTAAGCCAAACTAAACCGATAATTCGAAGAGACTTGCAAAGATATCAAATCATGCATATAAGAATTAAGAGAAGAACCAAATTATATTCATAGATAATCACGAGTACAGAAGGTTGCGGTGGTGGAAAAGTGGTTTATAGGCGAGAGAAGTACGTCGGTGGACCTCCGTGGGGCCCATGAGGGTGGGGGCATGCCTACCACCCTGGGCGCGCCCTCCTGCCTCGTGGCTACCTCTCGGAGTTCCAGACTTCCACTCCAAGTCTCCTGGTTTGCTTTCAGTCCAAGAAAGATCATCATGAAGGTTTCATTCCGTTTGGTATTCCTTTTCTACGAAACACTATAATAGGCAAAAAAACAGAAACTGGCACTAGGCCTCCGGTTAATAGGTTAGTCCCAAAAATAATATAAAAGAGCATATTAAAGCCCATTAAACATCCAAAACAGATAACATAATAGCATGGAACAATCAAAAATTATAGATACATTGGAGATGTATCAAGCATCCCCAAGCTTAATTCTTGCTCGTCCTCGAGGACGTAAATCATAAAAACAGAATTTTTGATGTGGAATGCTACCTAACATATGTATCAATGTAATTTTCTTTATTGTGGCATGAATGTTCAGATCCGAAAGATTCAAGACAAAAGTTTAATATTGACATAAAAATAATAATACTTCAAGCACACTAACAAAGTAATTATGTCCTTTCAAAATAACATGGCCAAAGAAAGTTCATCCCTACAAAATCATATAGTTTGGTTATGCTCCATATTCATCGCACAAAATATTCAAATCATGCACAACCCCGATGACAAGCCAAGCAATTGTTTCATACTTTAGTAATTTCAAACCTTTTCAACTTTCACGCAATACATGAGCGTGAGCCATGGACATAGCACTATAGGTGGAATGGAGTGGTGGTTGTGGAGAAGACCAAAAGGAGGAAGATGGTCTCACATCAACTAGGCATATCAATGGGTTATGGAGATTCCCATCAATAGATGTCAATGTGAGAGAGTAGGGATTGCCATGCAACAGATGCACTAGAGCTATAAATGTATGAAAGCTCAACAAAAGAAACTAAGTGGGTGTGCATCCAACTTGCTTGCTCACAAAGACCTAGGGCATTTGACGAAGCCCATCGTTGGAATATACAAGCCAAGTTCTATAATGAAAATTTCCCACTAGTATATGAATGTGACAAAATAAGAGACTATCTATCATGAAGATCATGGTGCTACTTTGAAGCACAAGTGTGAAAAAAGGATAGTAGCATTGCCCCTTCTCTCTTTTTCTCTCTTTTTTTGGGCCTTCTTTTTTTGGCTATTCTCTTTTTTTCCTCACATGGGACAATGCTCTAATAATGATGATCATCACACATATATTTATTTACAACTCAAAGATTACAACTTGATACAAAGAACAAAAATATGACTCTATATGTGTGCCTCCGGTGGTGTACCGGGATGTGCAATGAATCAAGAGTGACCGGTACGAAAATACGAATGGTGGCTTTGCCACAAATACGATCTTAACTACATGTGCAAGGCAGTATGACAATGATGGAGCGTGTCTTAATAAACGGAACGGTGGAAAGTTGCATAGCAATATATCTCAGAATGGCTATGGAAATGCCATAATAGGTAGGTATGGTGGCTGTTTTGAGGAAGGTAAATGTTTGGTTTATGGTACCGGCGAAAGTTGCAGGGTACTAGAGAGGCTAGCAATGGTGGAAGGGTGAGAGTGCGTATAATCCATGGAGTCAAGATTAGTCATAAAGAACTCACATAGTTATTGCAAAACTCTATAAGTCATCAAAAACCAAGCACTGCACGCATGCTCCTAGGGGGATATATTGGTAGGAAAAGACCATCGCTCGTCCCTGACTGCCACTCATAAGGAAGACAACCAAAGAAATACCTCATGCTTCAAATTTGTTACACACCGGTTACCATACGTGTAAGCTACGGGACTTGCAAACCTCAACACAAGTATTTCTCAAATTCACAATTACTCAACTAGGATGACTCTAATATCACCATCCTCATGTCTCAAAACATTCATCAAGTATGAAACTTCTCCTACTATTCAACACACTTTATATGAAAGTTTTTATTATACCCATCTTGGATGCCCATCATATTAGAACTAATTTTATAACCAAAGCAAATTACCATGATGTTCGAAAAGACTCTCAAAATAATATATGTGAAGCATGAGAGATCAATAATTTCTATAAAATAAAACCACCATCGTGCTCTAATAAGATATAAATGAAGCACTAGAACAAAATTGTATAGCTCAAAAGATATAAGTGAAGCACATGGAGTATTCTAATAAATTCTGATTCATGCGTGTGTCTCCCAAAAGGTTTGGACAGCAAGGATGATTGTGGTAAACTAAAGATCAAAGAATCAAATCATACAAGACGCTCCAAGCAAAACACATATCATGTGGTGAATAAAAATATAGCCTCAAGTAAAGTTACCGATGGACGAAGACAAAAGAGGGGATGCCTTCCAGGGCATCCCCAAGCTTAGGCTTTTGGTTGTCCTTAAATTTTACCTTGGGGTGGCTTGGGCATCCCCAAGCTTAGGCTCTTGCCACTCCTTGTTCCAAAATCCATCAAATCTTTACCCAAAAACTTGAAAACTTCACAAGACAAAACTCAACAGAAAATCTCGTGAGCTCCGTTAGTATAAGAAAATAAACCACCACTTTAAGGTACTATAATTAACTCATTCTTTATTTATATTGGTGTTAAACCTACTGTATTCCAACTTCTCTATGGTTCATACCCCCCCCCCCCCGATACTATCCATAGATGCATCAAACTAAGCAAACAACACGCGAAAAACAGAATCTGTCAAAAACTGAACAATCTGTAGCAATCTGTAGGTTTCAAATACTTTTCTAACTCTGAAAATTCTGAAATATTAGGACGACCAGGAAAATTTGTATATTAATCTACTACAGTTTGAATTGGTATTTTATCGCTCTCTGGTAAAAAATGAAAATTATTTTTGTGAGCGCATACTTTCTGTTTTTATCAGCGGGATCAAACAACAATCACCCAAGATGATCCTAAAGGCTTTACTTGGCACAAACACCAATTAATAAATAAAAAACACAATCATAATAGAGGCTAGATAAATTATTTATTACAAATAAGGAACAAAAAGTAAAGAACAAAAATAAAATTGGGTTGCCTCCCAATAAGCGCTATGGTTTAACGCCCCTAGCTAGGCATTGATAATTTCAATGATACTCACATAAAAGACAAGAATTGAAGTACAAAGAGAGCATCATGAAACATGTGAAAAACACATCGAAGTCTAACATACTTCCTATGCATAGGCATCTTATAGGCAAACAAGTTATCATAGCAAGCAAAAACTAGCATATGCAAGTAAGCGGAAAGAAACAATAGCAATCTCAACATAACGAGAGGTAATTTAATAACATGAAAATTTCTACAATCATATTTTCCTCTCTCATAATAATTACATGTGGTATCATAAGAAAATTCAACAAAATAGCTACACCTAAAATATTTTCAACACGATCCACATGCATGCACAGTTGACACTCTTCCAAAATAGTGTGATTAACATTAACTAAAGTCATGACATCTCGAAACCCACTTTTATCAAAATTTCATAAGATTGAACTTTCTCCAAATATGTGGGATCTAAAGTTGACATCTTCCAAACAAACTTTCAATAATATTTCAAACACTATTATCAATCTCATATTCATCATGGGGGTTAAATAAAATTTTAAGATCATAAGAAGAATCACCCCAATCATGATCTTTGCAACAAGTAGAGGACGTAGCAAAACTAGCATGCGCAAGCTTTGGGTTTTGTATATTATTAGCACAATTGACATTAATAGAATTTGTAATAACATCAATGCAATCATGCTTTTCATTCAAGGAGCTATCATGAATCACTTTATAAATTTCTTCGTTTAACACTTCATCACAATTTTCGGATACATAAATCTCAAGAAAACCTCCATGAAGATAATCTAGTGGACTCGATTCACTAGCAATGGGTTCATCATAATTGGATCAAAACATTAGCAAGTGGATGAGGCTCCATATCAATAGATTTTTAGCAAGTGAAGATGCAAGCAAATAGGAGGAACATGGCCACACAAGCAAACATGAGACCTGACGAGAAAAAAGCAAACGAAAAAGAGTGGTGAATAAAATGGCAAATTTTGTGAAGTGGTCGAGAGGAAAATGAGAGGCGGATGGAAAATAGTGTAATGCGAGGGAGAAGAGTTTATGATGCGTACTTGGTATGTCTTGACTTGGCGTTGATCTCCCCGGCAACGGCGCTAGAAATCTTTCTTGCTACCTCTTGAGCATGCGTTGGTTTTCCCTTGAAGAGGAAAGGGTGATGCAGCAAAGTAGCATAAGTATTTCCCTCAGTTTTTGAGAACCAAGATATCAATCCAGTAGGAGACAACGCACAAGTCACCAAGTACCTGTAGAAACAATCAAGAACCTCGCAACCAACGCGATAAAGGGGTTGTCAATCCCTTCACAGTCACTTGCGAAAGTGATATCTGATAGAGATAGTAAGATAAATATTTTTTGTATTTTGTTTTATAGATTTGAAAGTAAAGATTGAAAAATAGTAATAGAGATGCGATAATAAAAGTGATGCAATATAATAAGAAAGAGACCCGGGGGCCATAGGTATCACTAGTGGCTTCTCTCATGATAGCATGTATTACGGTGGGTGAACAAATTACTGTCGAGCAATTGGTAGAAAAGTGCATAGTTATAAAGGTATCTAAGACAATGATCATGAATATATGCATCACGTCCGTGTCAAGTAGATCGAAACGATTCTGCATCTACTACTATTACTCAACACATCGACCGCTATCGAGCATGCATCTAGAGTATTAAGTTCATAAGAACAGAGTAACGCATTAAGCAAGATGACATGATGTAGAGGGATAAACTCAAGCAATATGACATAAAGCCCATCTTTTTATCCTCGATGGCAACAATACAAGACGTGCCTTGCTTCCCCTACAGTCACTGGGAAAGGACACCGCAAGATTGAACCCAAAGCTAAGCACTTCTCCCATTGCAAGAAAGATCAATCTAGTAGGCCAAACTAAACTGATAATTCGAAGAGACTTGCAAAGATATCAAATCATGCATATAAGAATTCCGAGAAGAACCAAATAATATTCATAGATAATCAAGTTCATAAACCCATGATAAGTCTTCGTCGTATCTACTTTTCCAAACACTTTTGCCCTTGTTTTGGACTCTAACTTGTATGATTTGAATGGAACTAACCCGGACTGACACTGTTTTCAGCAGAATTGCCATGATTGTTTTTTATGTGGAGAAAATAAAAGTTCTCGGAATGACCTGAAACTCCACGGAATATCTTACAATAAATAATAAAAAATCCTCGCCAAAGATGAGGACCAGGGGGCCCACACCCTTTCCACGAAGGTGGGGTTCGCCCCCCCCCTCTAGGGCGCACCCCCTACCTCGTGGGCCCCCTGGAGAGCTCCCGACTCCAACTCCAACTCTATATATTTTCTTTCGGGGAGAAAAAAATAAGAGAGAAGATTTCATCGCGTTTTACGATACGGAGCCGCCGCCAAGCCCTAAAACCTCTCGGGAGGGCTGATCTAGAGTCTGTTCGGGGCTCCGGAGAGGGGGATTCGTCGCCGTCGTCATCATCAACCATCCTCCATCACCAATTTCATGATGCTCACCGCCGTGCGTGAGTAATTCCATCATAGGCTTGCTGGACGGTGATGGGTTGGATGAGATTTACCATGTAATAGACTTATTTCTATTAGGGTTTGATCCCTAGTATCCACTATGTTCTGAGATTGATGTTGCTATGACTTTGCTATGCTTAATGCTTGTCACTAGGGCCCGAGTGCCATGATTTCAGATCTGAACCTACTATGTTTTCATCAATATATGAGAGTTCTTGATCCTATCTTGCAAGTCCATAGTCACCTATTATGTGTTATGATCCGTTAACCCCGAAGTGACAATAATCAGGATACTTACCGGTGATGACCGTAGTTTGAGGAGTTCATGTATTCACTATGTGCTAATGCGTTGTTCGATTCTCTATTAAAAGGAGGCCTTAATATCCCTTAGTTTCCATTAGGACCCCGCTGCCACGGGAGGGTAGGACAAAAGATGTCATGCAAGTTCTTTTCCATAAGCACGTGTGACTATATTCGGAATACATGCCTACATTACATTGATGAATTGGAGCTAGTTCTGTGTCACCCTATGTTATGACTGTTACATGATGAACCACATCCGGCATAATTATCCATCATTGATCCGATGCCTACGAGCTTTCAATATACTGGTTTACGCTTACTTACTTTCCCGTTGCTATTGTTACAATCGCTACAGAATACCGAAAACATTACTTTGCTTTCGTTACTCTTTTGTTACCGTTACCATCACTATCATATTACTTTGCTACTAAACACTTTGCTGCAGATACTAAGTTTCCAGGTGTGGTCGAATTGACAACTCAGCTGCTAATACTTGAGAATATTCTTTGGCTCCCCTTGTGTCGAATCAATAAATTTGGGTTGAATACTCTACCCTCGAAAGCTATTGCGATCCCCAATACTTGTGGGTTATCGAGGAGAACTTTGTATTGGAGATTAAAGACAGAGAAGAAGAGGCTAATAGCATTTTGAGGGATCCACATTCCTAGGCCATGCCATGCCAATCATTGAACTTTCTAAAATGATCATCTTGAAAGAGCATTAGTTCAATGAGCTATATGTTGTTAGGCATTACCAAAACCACCCAGGGATAGTTGCACTTTCAATCTCCACCTTTTTGGTAATTGATGACAACATATAGATCAAAGCTTCGACAAATGATAATAAGATTGAAAAACATCGTCTCTTTGAGAAGTATGTGGTAAGCAAGAGCTCCCACTAAATTTGTGCATTATTTAAATTTTGCTTTTGAATGCAAATGCGCAATCGATTAGGATCATGGGCTGCTCTTCCGTGTCACATACATCATGGTGGAGCGCTCAAAATGATAGAATGTAAAATATGCACTCATCACCAAGGAAAAGTGAATGATCATACATGAGAGATAAATAATTATCAAAGAAGTATGTACACAAATATGATCAAACACATGATCAAAAAAGTATCACACACACACATAAAGTATCAAAGAAGTATGTACACAAATAAGTATCAAAGAAGTAGCAAATGAGGCAAAAAGAAGCAAAGCTCTCTCTCTCTCTCTCGAAGCCTATGATCTATAAACTTACTCCCTCATTGGAAACAAGTTACCAAAAAGCTTTAAAATGCATAGTGCTATGCATATCTCTAAGCTTGATCTTCGGGAGGAAGCGTTGATAGGACTCCAAGGACAAATGCATCAGTTGAAGCTGTTGGAGCTGGTGGAGTGGCAACTAGAGGTGCTACTAGTGCTGTAGCTGCAGGTGCTAATGTAGTTGCTCTTGTGTCAGTCACTGGCACTGCAGCAGATCTCTGTCCCCTTGGCACTCTCTGAAAGGCATCTGTGGTAGCATGCCCTTTCCTCTTCTCAGCATCTTCTTGGAGCTGCTCAACTTCTGCCTGCATCTCTGTCACCTTCAAGTCAAGATCATGGAATTTTGTTTCAATGATCCCCTCCAGGCTCTATTGGTTCTGAGTCAGGGTGGCCAATCCTTTGTCAATCCTCAAGGTGGCTTGAATAAGATATCCAAGTTGATCATGCTTTGATTTTGTCAGTGTCCTGGGTACGGGGGTCCTCAGACATGCCTGCCTGTGGACCACGGTGTGGCTCCACCAGCGGCCCTGTACGGCCCATCTTCATCAGTGAACACTCAACACCCTCATGAGGGGCCAAGCCTCACGAGGAAGACGACGCAAGACCTCCTCGGGGGCAGCCTCACCAGGCTGGCTCGCGAGGGGCGGAGAGATCAAGGAAAGGGGCACCTCGCGAGGTCCCTGTGACGCAAGCCATGACGACCATGGCCAAGCTGGCGCCAGTGTGCAGTGTACTCATTTCCCCTTTGGTGCTAAAGAGGCAAGCGCAGTCGAGGAGTCCCGAGGCATCAAGCAAAGGTTTCCATATCCGTGCAACAAGACCAAGACTAGCAGGACGGCGGGAGGGAGGTCACCATGGATCTCAGGATGGCGTCACCGCCAGAACCTTTGGCAGGCGAAGACCACCTCTAGTCAGGATTCCTTGTACTAGTTGTCTCCCTTCAAATTTGGCCGTTGTTGGATCCCTTCCCGCCTACATTTGGGAAGAGGACCAAGGCCTCTATAAATATGACTAGCCACTGCAGCAGTGAGGAGGATAGACTCATCTTGGATCGAATCCATTTCATCTTCACACACACAAGCTCACCGAGTTGAAGGACACCTCTCCTCAGGAGGCTGTTCTTCCCTTATACTCGTTCATCTTCAACTCAAGAGGCAATCCACCACACCACACTGGAGTAGGGTATTACACCTCATCGGTGGCCCGAACCAGTATAAACCATGTGTCTTTTGTTCTGCGAGTTTGACATACTAAGCTTTGAGATTGTGGTGAGAGCGTGAGCTATGGGGACGAGAGATCTTCGTGCGAACCCCAGAATTCGAACCTCAAGGGTTTTGCCAGAACCTGAAATCCAACATTTGGCGTGCCAGGTAGGGGGTGCGCTGAAGCTTTCCTTCCGTCGATCCACGCCCAGGCACCTCCGTGCCTTGTCGCCATGGCCGACGTTGCTTCCCCGGCTGGGATGACGGACACCCACGACAGCGCCAAGGGGCTCAAGGCCTTTGCCCCCACCTTGCGACAGGTACAATGGCTGCCCAAGTTCAAGCCGGAGATGTCGCCGTGCTATGACGGCACGGAAGACCCGCCAGCTTTCCTGCTAGCATATGAAGAGGCCGTCCTGAAGGATGGGGGCAATGACAAGGTCATGGCCAACTAGCTTCCCATGGCCCTTGCTGGTGCACCACGTGCCTGGCTTCTCGCCCTCCCAAGATCCTCATTGGCATCTTGGGAGGAGCTGCATGACCACTTCGTCACGCACTTTGCTGCGCTGGCGCCCCTCACCGCCGCGGCCCTCCTCGGCGACTCGCGAGCACCGCCCTCCGACTATCACCCCAAGCCGTTCTTCCACCAGATTGGCACCGCTTTCGTGCAGCAAGGAGCTCCCTTGGGCTGGGCGGCGCCCAAGGCCGACCTCACCTTCGACTCAGGGGATCACCCCGTCACCACCGTCGGCTCGGGTGTGCTCCCAATGCTTTGCATGCCCACCATCTGCAATGTAGCTATCACCAAGACCCTCATCGACGGCGGCGCCGGTATCAACGTGCTCTCTGTGTAGGCTTTTAGCCTTCTTCACGTACCACTCGAATGGCTCCACCCCAGCAAGCCCTTCTCCGGGGTCGGCGGGGGCTCCACCAGCCCCTTGGGGCAGATCCGCCTTCCCGTGACCTTTGGCACTCGCGACAACTACCGCACCGAGATGATCAACTTCGACATCGCCCACATCGGCCTCCCATAAAAAGCCATCCTCGGATACCCGCCCTGCTCAGTTTATGGCGGCGACCCATCCAGCCTACAACCTCATGCAGATGCCCGGGAGCAAGGACGTCCTCACCATAGTTGGAGACACCAAGGAGGCTCTGGCGGCGCTCAAGTGTGCCTTCAAAACTGTCGCGGCAGCATGACCGGCCAACGATGCCACTCCAGGGGTTAAGGAGGCCGCGCCAGCAAGGAAGAAGTAGTTATTCACTCAAGATCGGGCTGAAACCAAGCAGGTGCCAGTCAAGGAAGATGGGTCCTTAGGAGCCACCTTCACCATAGGCGCCAACCTCGAGCCGGATCAAGAGGAGGCACTGGTGAGCTTCCTGTGCATGAACAAGGATTTATTCGCCTGGGAACCCAAGCAGCTAGTAGGGGTGATCGAGCATCACTTGAGGGTGTGCCCCAATGTGCGCCCTGTGAAGCAGAAGGCGCGGCGACAGTCCACAGAGAAGTAGTCCTTCATCATCCAATAAACCCGCAAGTTGGAGGCAGTAGGTGTCATTCGCGAGGTTCGGTACCCCTAGTGGACAGTGAACCCCATCATCGTACCAAAGAAAGGCGGGAAGGAGCACATGTGTGTTGACTTCACCAACCTTAACAAGGCCTGTCCCCAAGACCCGTTCCCGCTCCTGCGCATCGACCAGATTGTCGACTCCACCGCCGAATGCGACCTATTGTGCTTCCTGGAAGCAATTTCAGGCTATCACCAGGTCAAGATGGCAGTGGAGGATGTGGAGAAGACGGCCTTCCTGACCCCGTGTGGGGTGTACTGCTACACTTGCATGCCGTTCGGGCTGTGCAACGCAGGCGCGACCTTCCAACGGCTGATGCACATCGCCCTGGGTCAGCAGCTTGGGAGGAACGCCGAGGCTTACGTCGACGACATTGTGGTGAAGTCTCGGGAGGCAAGAACTTCGATTCAAGACCTGGAGGAGACCTTCGCAAGCCTGCGCCAGGTAGACCTTCGGCTCAACCCAGAGAAGTGCGTGTTCGGCGTCCCCTCTGGCAAGCTGCTAGGCTTCCTCGTGTCCCACAGGGGGATCGAGGCTAACCCGGAGAAAGTCAACGCGATGGAATACATGAGCCCACCACAAACTCTCAAGGAGATGCAGAAGCTTGCAGGCTGCGTGACCTCGTTGGGGTGCTTCATCTCCAAGCTGGGAGAGCGCGCCCTGCCATTCTTCAAGCTGATGAAGAAGAAGGGCCCGTTTGAGTGGACCCCGGAGGCTGACCAAGCATTTCAAGACCTCAAGAGATACCTGACCAGCCCTCTAGTGATGGTGGCGCCGTGCCCTCTCGAGCCCCTGGTACTTTACCTTGCCGCCACTCCCTACTCCGCCAGCGCAGCTCTAGTGGCGGTTCGAGAAGAGCGCTAGGCCAAGGGTCCGCCACGCTATGCCACACCCCCAGCCGGGGCGATACAGGACCCAGTGGGCACCGCAAGGGCTGCGGCAACGCCAATGAGTGACCAGGCCCAGCAAGGCGGCGTTCGAGGGCCAGCAGAGGCCCCAATGGGCGACCAGGTTCTTGGGGTCCCATCACCTAAGGAAACGCCCCAACTTCTGGTAGGAGCAGGCTCCATCGACGCTCCCACCCTCGTTGAGCACCCAGTGTACTTCGTCAGCATAGTACTGCGGGATGCAAGGGCACGGTACCCCATGCCTCAGAAACACTTGCCCGCGCTCTTGGTGGCCTCACGTAAACTGCAACACTACTTCCAAGGTCACCCAATCAAGGTCGTCTCGGCGTACCCGCTAGAGAGGGTACTCAGGAGCCCCAACGCTGCTGGAAGAATTGCCTAATGGAACATAGAGCTGCAAACATTCCAGTTGGAGTTCAGCACAACTTGGGTCATCAAGGGGGCTGCGCTCGCCGACTTCATGGCAGAATGGACTGACGCCCCGGGATTTGAAGCAGGCGAGGACCGATCCCTCTCGCCAGGAAGTGAAGCACCAGATGGCTGGGTCATGTATTTCGATGGCGCGTTCGCATGCCAAGCCATGGGAGCTAGAGCAGTGCTCATCTCGCCCACTCTGGACAAGCTCTACTATGTCGTGCAGCTCTTCTTATAGCAAGGCGAGTAGGTCTCCAACAACATCGTGGAGTATGAAGGCCTCATCGCTGGCCTTAAGGCCGCGGTGGCCCTGGGGGTGAAGCGCCTCACCATCAGGGGCGACTCGCAGCTCCTCGTCAACTTCTCCAACAAGGTATATGAGCCGAGGGACGAGCACATGGAGGCATACCTCGCGGAGGTACGCAAAATGGAAAGGCATTTCCTATGTCTAGAGTTGCAGCACGTGCCCCGTGGCACCAACAAGGTGGACGACGACATCGCCAAAAGGGCGTCCAAGCAACAACCCCAAGAGCCTGGCGTCTCTGAGGATCGGGTCTTCAAGCCGTCGGCAGCACCTCCGCTTTCGGGGCCGGCGCCGCCTCGAGAGGAGCTCCCCCAACCACCTGCCTCGGGAGCCCTGGCCTACGGCCCGACATCAGGAGCGCACCTACTCCTGGCGCTCGAGCCTTAGGAGGGGTGCTGGACTAAGGAGTTCAAGGAATACCTAACGCAAGGGACGCAGCCGGAGAAAGAGGAGGATGCGGAGCACGTGGCCCGACAGGCTACAACAAACTGCATCCAGGACGGTGAGTTAGACAGGAAGCGGCCAAATGATGTTTCCTTGCGATGCATCTTGAGGGAATAGGAGAACGAGTTGCTGGCTGACATACACGGTGGAGACTCCGGGCACCACTCATCATCACGAACCCTCGTCGGCAAGGCATTTCACAGCGGGTTCTTCTGGCCTACGGCGCTCAATGACGCAACCGAGATGGTGAAGTCCTGCGAGGCCTGCCAATTCCACGCCAAGCAGATCCATCAGCCAGCTCAGGGCCTCCAGACCATCCCGTTCTCGTGGTTGTTCGTAGTCTTGGGGATGGATATCTTAGGCCTTTTCCCTCGAGTGTGTGGGGGCTACCGCTACCTCTATGTCGCCATCGACAAGTTCACCAAATGGGCGGAGGTAGAAGATGTCCGCACCATCCCGGCCGGGTCTACGGTCAAGTGATACGTCTCCAACGTATCTATAATTTATGAAGTATTCATTCCATGTTTACAATAGTTTTATATGATTTTTGTATGATTTGATTAGAACTAACCTGGATAGACGTTGTTTTCAGTAGAACAACCGTGCTGTTGTTTTTGTGCAGAAATAAAAGTTCTCGGAATGCGATGAAAATCAACGGAGAATTTTTCTGGAAAATATAAAAAATACTGGAACAAAAATCTACCAGAGGGGAGTCCCGTGGGCCCCACGAGGGTGGGGGCATGCCTCTGTGCCTCGTGCACTACCCATGGGCCCCCTGACTTGTTCTCGATGCAAACCTCTCCTATAAATACCCAATCCTCTAGAAATTAACCAAGATCGGAAGTTCCACCACCGCAAGCTGTCAGATTTCGGGTTCCGGTAGACCCTTGAGGTTCTAACACTGGGGTGCGCGTGGAGATTTCGCCTTCTACCTACCTGCACCCCTCCGCCTAGCTGAGATCTAAGCTATGGGAAGAACAGCACAAGAGACACAGGGTTTATACTGGTTCGGGCCACCGTTGTGGTGTAACACCCTACTCCAGTGTGTGGTATGGTGGATTGCCTCTTGTGCTAATGATGATGAGAAATACAAGGAAGAACAGCCTCGCGAGGGCCTGTTCTTGGCTGTGGGGATGAACTGCTAGGAGTTCAGTCACCCTTCTCTCTCTCTATGTGTGATGTTACTCGATCTGATTTTCCCTTCCCTTTCTACCCTGTGGGTGGCTAGTCCTATTTATAGGAAAAGGCCCTGGGCCTCTTCCCAAATATTGAGCGGGAAGGGCGCCAACAATTGGCCATTTTGAAGGGGAACATCTGGTACACTTATCCTGACTAAAGTTAGTCCTCGCCTGCCAAAGACTCTGGTGGTGACGCTGGCTTTGGCTCCACAATGACTTCCTCCCTGCCGTTGGACTGGTCTTGGTCTCGTTGCACCGAAATGGGTGCCTTTGCTTGATGCTCTCGCCTGCGCTTGCTCCCTTTGCACCAAAGAGGAAAGGAGGACACTGCGCGGGCTGGCGCCCGCCTGGCGCCCCTGGTCGTCATGGCTTGCGTCACGGGCACCTCGTGAGGTACCCCGCCTTGATCTCTCCGCCTCCTCGCGAGCCAACCTGATGTGGCTGTGCCTGAGGAAGCTCCGTGTCGTCCACCCCGCGAGGCTTGGCCCCTCGCGAGGGTCTTGGGTCTGCGTCGATGAAGCCGGGCCATGCTGGGCCCCCTTTGAGCCATGCCGCAGGCCGCAGGCAGGCAAGTCTGGGGACCCCCGTTCCCAGAACGCCGACAGTAGCCCCCGGGCCCAAGGCGTGCCCGGACGTGGCCGTGCAGGGAGGCGAAAGGGCAAGGGCGAAGCTCCACGGGCCCTAACAGCCCGCGGCCTCAGGCACCGCGTGGCGGTTGATTGGACGTGGGCGCCTCAGCAACCGCGCGAGTTGATAAAGGAACGGCATCTACCCAGGCTTTGCTTTTTGCTTTCTCCGGTTGATTGGACGTGGGCGCCTCAGATCCCCTTTCTTGCGCCTCTCCTTCCTTTCTCCAAAATATCCAGATCTACTCCGACCGCGTGACCTAGGAAGCCATGGCGCCTCGTCAGTCCCCGGCCGAAGCTTGGTACTCGTCTGCCCTGGACTCGCCGAATGTGTCGGAGGCGAGCCTCGCCCGGTTGTGCCGGATGACGGCGGCGCAGGGCATCGACGGGGCGAAGGTGTTCAAGGCCGGCTCCGCCACCCCTGAGGGCCAAGGGAGCACCTTCTATCCGTTCTTTGTAAGCGCCATTGCTGCTGGCCTGGTGCCTCCCTTCTCCGAGTTCTTCTTCTCTGTCCTCCGGCATTATAAGCTACAGGCTCTGCATCTCCACCCCAACTCTTTCCTTCTCTTGACAATCTTCGCCTATTACTGCGAGGCTCACGTAGGGGTGCAGCCGTCGGTGGCCTTACTGCGCCACTATTTCTACCTCCGGACCTCTCGCAGTCCTGCTTCCGCGTGCGCGAGCTTCATCGCGTACGGCGGCGCCATTGCCATTTCGAACCCCGGGAAAGGGATTGAGGGCTTCAGGAGCAAGTGGGTCCTGGGAGATGCTGGGCGCATCCACCCTCGGCTGATCTTGCCCATGGAGCAACCCACGAGCTCCAGCGATTGGGGTCGAGCGGAGCTCACGGACCCCCGCACGAAGCTGGTGTTGGAGAAGATGGATGCGGATCTAAGGCCGGCCAACATGGCGGCGGCGAAGCTGACCGGCGCATCGCTGCTGAGGGAATTCCTGGAGCACCAGCTGGCTCCGCTTTGGCAGTACTCACTTCCGATGTGGAGGCCCCATCCGAGCCCCGTGGCCTTGGCCGACGGAGATCTGGCTGCGGTCCTCTAATCTCTGGTCGGGGGCGATGTGGCGAGGTTGGAGGGCGCCCCTACGCCCTTGTTCCTCCGCGACGACTGGGAGCAGGTAGTGGAGTCCATGCCCGTCTTCAATGGGGACGGGCCCGTGCCCATAGAAACTCTCGAGGAATCGGTGGACGTGTCCTCCGACGACTCCAGTGAAGAGGAGGAAGGAGGGGAGCGGGAAAAAGGGCCCGACTCCGAGGCGACTGACGGAGAGTCGAGGTCTCCCCTCCCCCGGCGCAGGTCCCGCGTTCTCCGCCTCTCTCCGAGCGATGACGACGAGGATGATGACGAGCAGGACGGCGGAAGCTTGCCCTTGATCCCGAAGAAGGACAGGACCGGGCTGATCTCCTGCGGGTCTGCCCCGTCCCCGAGGCGGACCGCAGACGCGCCTTCCGCTTCCAAGCTTCCCGAGGTTGACCCTTCCAGCCGGCTTTCGGGCTTCAAATTTGGCCGAAGGCCGCTTGAGCTCACTGGCGATGACCCGTAAGCGCTTGATTCTTGTCTTTATTTCTTGTTCTGCTTCTGAGGCTTGACGTCAGCATCCCATGGATAGGCTGGCGCCCGCCGCAAAGAAGCCGAAGGGAGCTCGTGAGGTTCCATCCGTGGCAGCGCCTCTGCCCGCGAAGGAAGGTGACCGCGACGCACGGGCTTCTCCTGCCCGGTCGTCCTCGCGAGGCCTGACTGAGCTGGCTGGGGCGGGCTCAGCTCCCATGGCCCAAGTGACTCCCGAGGTGCCTTTGCCTGCTGCCGCCACTTCAACCGTTGGGGCGCAGCAAGCTTCGCCTCAGGATGCTGTGGTCGTGCTGCCGCCTTCTCCTCCTACTCCACCGACCGCTTTCTCTCTGACAACTCCTGCCATTCTGGATCGTGTTGCCGCTGAGCTGGACCGGCTATGGCAGCATTTTCTTGGCGCCGACCCTCGCTTGGTGGCCGGGCGCTTGGAGCTGGCTTTAGGATGGATTCGCTCTGATGCTTCGATTCGGGCGACACTGGTCCAGGCCTCGACGGCTTGCGATGAGGAGAGGAAGGCCGTCCTTGAGGCGAAGGCTACACGTGACGCAGCCCTGGGGGAGGTGGTCGACGTCCGTGGTCGCTGCAAGGCGCTGGAGGACGAGCTGCAAGGCCTGCGGGACCAGCTCGTGAAAGAGGTCCGCCTTCGTCAAGAGCAGGAAGAAGGGTGAAGGCTCGCGAGGCGGCCGTGGAGGGCCGGGAGGCCAAGCTCAGGAAGCACCGCGACCGCCTAAGCGCGCTGGAGTAGGAGTTGGGGGCGAGGAAGGTCGAGCTGGACGACAAGGCCCAGGTTCTTGCCGAGGACCATGTGGCCTTCGCGGAGATGGAGGCGAAGGCTCGCTCCTCGCTGAGGATGCTTTACGACAGCGGCCTGGAGAGCCCGCTGGCTGGCGCCGAGGACGGCCCCGACAAGCTTCTTCCCTTCCTGGTTCGCGCTCTTGAAGATGTCACCCTTGGCCTTGGCCCCACGGCCGAGGCCGAGGCGTGTGTCCTGTCTTCTGCAGCACTGACGCGGGTCCTCACCCACATCTACCTTCGATATCCCGGCGTCGACCTCGACAGCCTGCTGGAGCCAGTAAGCGGCGAGCGTGCCGCTGCCGCTGCCTAGGCCGTGAAGGGTCGTGCGGAGGCTCTGCTGGGGAAGTTCTGGGCCTTCAGCACCAAGCCGAAGCAAGGCGCTGCCGACCCCGCTGCTCCATGAGGCGAACCCACTCCGCGCTGCTCCACCGCCGACAAGTGACTCCGTTGTGGCTCCTGTCCTTCCTTTAATTCCTACACATGTATCATGCCTCGGGGAGGCGTTTAAACTTGCGTTTGGCATTGCGATAACAGTGTGGACTGTAATATGTTCTACGCCGGCAGAGCCCAGCCCCGCGCATACCTCACCCAGCGTTAGTCCCGACTGGAAACCAGGACGGGGCCAAGGAGTGAGGGGCTACGTGACAACTTAGGCTCCTGAGTCGCGATGTTCAGGAGTTCCCCTTGGCGCATGAACAGCAAGTAGGGAGGTATGATGTGGGTGGATCTACCGTTCTATGTTTGCAGAGCCCGGCCGCGCGCATACCTCAACCACCGTTAGCCTTTCGGAACTAAGGAGTGAGGGGCTACATGACCAGTTAGGCTCCTGAGTCGCGATGCTCAGGAGTCCCCCTTGGTGCACGAACAGCATGTAGGGAGGTATGATGTGGGTGGATCTACCGTTCTACGTCTGCAGAGCCCGGCCGCGCGCATACTTGAACCGCCATTAGCCTTTCAGAACTAAGGAGTGAGGGGCTACGTGACCAGTTAGGCTCCTGAGTCGCGATGCTCAGGAGTCCCCCTTGACGCTCAAACGGCCTTCGTACCTTGGCTCCGCTCGGGGAGAGACGTGCGACGAACCAGGCCCGGGGGGGCCTAGTTGGGTGGCGTGCGTCTGGGCATGACCCAGGCGCAGCCCCCGTGCCCAGCCCCCTCGCGCGGCACTCCCGAGGGGAGGCGTTACGATGAGGCTAGACACTGAACTGTGGGCTCCCTGAGGTGGATGCGGCCCTGGGGCCGCCCTCAGTTGTTTACCACCAGCGCGGAGCATAGCACTTCCGTATGTGTACGGGCATAGCCGCTCCTCGGCAGTGTCGACAGGCAGCGCGGCATGGTGCTTCCACTGGTACATGGGAGGGGACTCCCCTCCGGGTGGAGCCCCCAGGGCGTGTACAGCCCCGCCCTGACACGTGGCTGGCACGGTAGGGCCTGGCGAGGTGTATCTGGGCACCCCTGAGCCAGCGCGGGACTCACGGGGCCCTACCTCTAGGCGGGTTGCGCCTGGCACTGGGCCTTATCTTGTGATGTGTCCCTGCAAATTTGGTTAGATGCCGGCACTCTACGTCCTCGGGTCCCGGCCCTCGAGCTGGTCTCAGCCGTCGCTGGTATGCCAGGTCGCGATGCCGTGGACAAGGCCAGAGGGTGAGGGCTGGAGAGCCAGTAAGAGCCCTGAGTCGCGATGCTCAGGTACCCCCCCCCCCCTTTAATGTGCAAATGGTTGGCATGGAGAAGAAGAGGTGCCATGGACAGGAATCAAATAATCAAGCATGGTGGGTCGAACGCATAGGCGGAAATAAACGCAAAAGGGGTACATGCCGCTCGGTCTGGCCCGAGCGACTTGGGGGATGATGCAGCCCGAGGGGCGCCCCCAATAAGGTAAGCTAACAACATGGAATAAAAGGGATACATGCCGCAGGGACGGACCCACACGGCCTGGGAATAATGCAGCCCTGGGGGGCGCTCCCAGCTGGAAGTGAAACTTGAAAGATGTCACCTGATGATGCTGAGGATGAAGGAGTGTTTGTGTAGCAGACTCGGTGGGTTGCGGAAGCAGATCCTCACGAGCCCCCGGGCCCAGGGGCCTCGGGAGGCTCTGGAGGCGCTGGTGGTTCCTTGCGGACCATCTCCATCTCCGCCAGCGTTGTGGAACGCCTGGCCTCTTGAGCCTCCATGATGCCCCTCGTGAGGCGCTGGTACGTGGCAGCTGCGTTCGGCAAGCCGTAAGGCATGCGAACGTAGCTGTGGGGTGGACCTTCACAGTGCCCCACTCGCGAGGGCCAGAGGCGCTCCAGAGAGGTGACTCGATTGAGCCCTGGTATGTCGATGCAGACACGCAGCCCACCATCCTCGCCTGGGTGGGGAGCCATAGCTGGTAGGCGGTGGCCGCCTCTCATGACTCTTGACTCCTGTAGCTCCTGAATGGCCTTGCTGACGAACTCCTGAGGGTCTGGCTCTCCTTGCTTTACTCCTTCCTGAGGGAAACGTTCTTCGAAACACGCCTCCATGTGGTGCCCAAGCGCCTCCCTCGTGACCTTAGCCAGGTCGGTGGCCCTCCAGGGGAGAGCCACCGAGCCCTGCCTGAGGAGGGCGCCGGGCGCGCTTTCCTATGTGATGGA
This sequence comes from Triticum urartu, assembly GCF_056163025.1. Lineage (NCBI taxonomy): Eukaryota > Viridiplantae > Streptophyta > Magnoliopsida > Poales > Poaceae > Triticum > Triticum urartu. The sequence goes on along the minus strand of NC_141876.1, from coordinate 353,024,763 downwards.
AGGAGGTTCCCCCTGGGCAGGCGCGGGCCCTGAGGGGCCTGCCTCCTGAGGGGCCAGGCCGGACGATGTCTTCTTCTTCTTGGGGGCGTTCTCGGGATGCCTCCTGCTTCCGCGATCCGGGTCTTCTAGTGACGCGGCCTGAAAGGCTCGTTCTAGGGAACACACCGCGTCCTTCTCTTCACAGGGCACCGTGATGACTCCGCCACTTCCTGGCATCTTGAGGATGTTGTAGCCGTGGTGAGTTACGGCCATGAACTTGGCCAACGCTGGGTACCCAAGGATGGCGTTGTACGGCAGGCGAATGTGAGCGACGTCGAAGTCGATCAGCTCGGTGCGGTAGTTGTCGCGTGTCCCGAAGGTGACTGGGAGGTGGACCTGCCCAATCGGGACCGTGGATCCGTCGGTGACTCCGGAGAAAGGCTTGGTCGGCTGAAGCTGGTTGTAGGGCACTTGGAGATTGTTGAATGTTTCCACGGACAGGACGTTGAGCCCTGCCCCGCCATCAACGAGGGTCCTGGTGACCACCACGTTGCTGATGATTGGGGAACAAAGCATCGGGAGGACTCCGGCTGTAGCTGCACACTTGAGCTGATCTGCTGAGCTGAACGTGATGGCGCACGCCGACCACCTGAGAGGGCGCGTGGCTTCCAGCCTGGCGAGGACTGCATTCACTTTGCGGGCGAACTGCTTGAAGATGCATTGAGAGGCTGGGGCGTGAGCCCCGCCTAGGATGCAGGCGAGTGAGCGTGGCTCCTGGAAGCCCCCAGCCCCCTCGTCCTGATGGCGGTCCTCATTTCTCCTTGGCTGCGGCGGCAGCGGAGGGAGGCCTACGTTGCCTTGCGGGCGATCCTCGCGAGGCTGATCCCTCCAGTCTCCCTCGCGAGGCGGGTCTTGCCAGCGATCCTCGCGAGGTTGATCGCGCCACCCTTGGCGCGGGCCGCGGTCTTCCCAGCGTCCTGCGTTCCTTCCTCCTCCTCGACCGTAGCTCCGGTCACCGCGGTCGGGGCGACGGCCGATCCTTCCTTCTCGCACGGCTCGGAGCTCTTGACATTCGTTGGTGTTGTGGGTGTGGAGGTCGTGGTACAGACAGTACCGACTGCCCTTGGGAGGTTCGGGCAGATCTCTGCCCCGCTTGGTGTCTGGTTCTGCCGTGAGCACGGCAACCCCCTTGCGCTTCACATCCTTGGCCTTGGGCTTCTTCTCTTCTGGGTCTGCGGCAGGCAGCTTGAGGAGGGAGAGACGCCCTTCCTCAGCCCTGGCGCACTTGGTTGCCAAGTTGAACAACTCCAAGGAAGTGCACAGGTCTTCATGCATCGCCAGCTCCTCCTTCATCTTGACATCGCGCACGCCGTCGGAGAAGGCTGAGATGATGGCCTCCTTGGTCACCTTGGGAATCTTGAGGCATGCATTGTTGAAGCACTGGATGTACTTCTGCAGGGTCTCTCTGGGTTGTTGCTTGATGCGGCGCATGTCGCTCACGGCGGGTGGCCGGTCGCGAGTACCTTGGAAGTTGGCGATGAAGCGGGTGCGCATCTCGTCCCAGGAGCCAGGTGCGGGCCCCATCCTTGAGCTCCATGGGAAACCAGTTCGCCGTGACCTTCTCGTCTCCGTTGGCAGCTTCGATGCCTAGCTCATAGAGCTGGAGGAACTCCGCAGGGTCGGCTATGCCATCGTAATGAGGAGGCAGGTCTGGCTTGAACTTGCCGGGCCACGCGGCGCTGCATAGCTCGGCGGTGAATGCACGGCAGCCTGCTGTGGCCACGGGAGGCCTTGGGTGACGAAGAGCTTGGTCTTGCATGCCCCCACGCGCTGCAGCTAGGAGCGGCATGGGGTCTTGACGCGCGGGAGCAGGAGCATGGTCACGGCGTGCTGGAGCAGGGAGCGCCCGGGCAGCTTCTTGCGAGCGAGGGACTTCTTGGCAGCTCTGCTCTTGCCGCGCTGGCACCTGACGGAGCGGGTTCTGCCCAGGGGCCATGCGCCTTGGAGCCATGGAGCCTTCTTGAGGAGGAGGCGGCCGGGGCACCGCCGGAGCTACGTCGCCCGCGCGGGGCGGGGTGCGGTGCAGCGGAACGGACAGCGCTGGAGAGCCCCCTGCAGCGCGGACGAGCTCGGCGACGCGCTCGAGCCATTCTTCATAGACGTCGTCGACGGGACGGTAGCGCAGGAGCTCGTTTGCCGTGATGAGCGCAGCTCGAGCCTCCATGGGTGCGCGGAGTGCGCGGGATGAAGAACCAGCTGGGGTGAGTGAGGGAGTAGCGGTGCGGCCGTCTTGCCGCATGGACGGATGCTGAGACGACGCTTGCTGCTCGTTCCCCGCCGGGCCGGTGGCGGCGTTGACGGCAGGTGACGGGGAATGGCGAGGAGCCTGCCGACAGGAGCCGTCTGGGCGACGCCGGAAGAGAGAGCGGCCCGGCGCTCGGCGCGGGCCCGACGAGCGTCAGACATGGACGCGATGGTCGGAGGAGAACGGGGTGGTGGAAGACGAATTCCGGCACACCCCTACCTGGCGCGCCAAAAGTCGGATTTCGGGTTCCGGCAGACCCTTGAGGTTCGAACACTGGGGTGCGCAAGGAGATTTCGCCTTCTACCTACCTGCACCCCTCCTCCTCGCTGAGATCTAAGCTATGGGAAGAACAACACAAGAGACATAGGGTTTATACTGGTTCGGGCCACCGTTGTGGTGTAACACCCTACTCCAGTGTGTGGTATGGTGCATTGCCTCTTGGGATGATGATGATGATCAATACAAGGAAGAACAGCCTCGCGAGGGTCTGTTCTTGGCTGTGGGGATGAACTGCTAGGAGGAGTTCAGGCACCCTTCTCTCTCTCTCTATGATGTTACTCGATCTGATTTTCCCTTCCCTTTCTACCCTGTGGGTGGCTAGCCCTATTTATAGGCAAAGGCCCTAGGCCACTTCCCAAATATTGAGCGGGAAGGGCGCCAACAATTGGCCATTTTGAAGGGGAACATCTGGTACACTTATCCTGACTAAAGTTAGTCCTCGCCTGCCAAAGACTCTGGTGGTGATGCTGGCTTGGGCTCCACAATGACTTCCTCCCTGCCGTTGGACTGGTCTTGGTCTCGTTGCACCGAAACGGGTGCCTTTGCTTGATGCTCTCGCCTGCACTTGCTCCCTTTGCACCAAAGAGGAAAGGAGGACACTGCGCGGGCTGGCGCCCGCCTGGCGCCCTTGGTCGTCATGGCTTGCATCACGGGCACCTCGTGAGGTACCCCGCCTTGACTCTCCGCCTCCTCGCGAGCCAGCCTGATGTGGCCGTGCCTGAGGAAGCTCCGTGTCGTCCGCCCCGCGAGGCTTGGCCCCTCACAAGGGTCTTGGGTCTGCGTCGATGAAGCCGGGCCATGCTGGGCCCCCTTTGAGCCACGCCGCAGGCCGCAGGCAAGTCTGGGGACCCCCGTTCCCAGAACGCTGACACAATCCTCTGTAGCCACGAGAAATCCATCTAGGCCCTCTCTGGCACCCTGCCAGAGGGGGCCATCATCACAGGAGGCTATGGAGGAGGATCCCAGAGGGGGCCATCATCATAGGAGGCTATGGAGGAGGATCCCGGAGGGGCCATAATCACCATGAAGGACAAGGACCAGAGGGAGAACCTGTCCCCATCCAAGGGGTAGGCCATGGAGGAGTAAGCACAAGGGGGAGTAAGCATGAGGGGAATCATCGCCGCGGTGATCGTCTTCATCAACATCACCATCCTCATCTCTTTTATGCGGTCCACTCTCCCGTACCCCGCTGTAATCCCTACTTGAACATGGTGCTTTATGCCACATATTATGATCCAATGATGTGTTGCCACCCTATGATGTTTTGAGTAGATATCCTTTGTCTTTGGGTTGATTGATGATCTAGCTTGGTATGAGTTGTATGTTTTATTTTGGTGTTGTCCTATTGTGCCCTCCGTTTCGCGCAAGCATGAGGGATTCCCGCTGTAGGGTGTTGCAATACGTTCATATTCGCTTATAGTGGGTTAGTTGAGTGATAGAAGCATAAACCTGAGTAAGGGGGTTGTTGCGTAATGGATAAAAGGGACTTGATGCTTTAATGCTATGGTTGGGTTTGCCTTAATGATCTTTAGTAGTTGCGGATGCTTGCTAGAGTTCCAATCATAAGTGCATATGATCTAAGAAGAGAAAGTATGTTAGCTTATGCCTCTCCCTCGTATGAAATTGCAATGACAACTATCGGTCTTGTTAACAAGTGCCTAAGACAATTCCGCACACTGATCCATCATTATTCCACACTCGCTATTTATAATATTTAGTAATATATTCTAACTTTATGATAACATCCCCTACTTTTATATTTTATCTCTCTTATACCATGCAAAGTTATCCTCTTCATACCCAGAACGTAGTTTTATTTCTCATTTCTAGTTGGAAACAAACGTTCGGTGTAGGTAGAGTTGTATTAATGGCAGATTGGACTTGAGAGAATATTGATCTTACCTTTAGCTCCTTGTGGGTTTGACACTCCATACTTATCAATTCCACCATTGGAAATTTCTACGATGATTCCCTGTACTTGGGGATTATCATCAAGTTCATCAAGGGTCTCGTGAGCCGGTTCGGGGTCCCTAATCGCATCATCACCGACAACGGGTCGTAGTTCACTAGCAATCTCTTCAAGACATATTGTGCTAACCTTGGAACGCAGATCTGCTACGCTTCGATGGCACACCCCAGGAGCAATGGCCAAGCCGAACGCGCCAACGCGGAGGTCCTGAGAGGCCTCAAGACCAGGACCTTCAAGAAGAAGCTCGAGGCCTGCGGCAGGGGCTGGAACGACAAGCTCCAGTCTGTGCTATCGTCCATCCGCACCACTGCCACCAAGCCAACAGGAGAGACCCCGTTCTTCCTCATCTATGGAGCAGAAGCGGTTCTCCCTCACGAGGTCAAGCATCGCTATGCGCAGGTCTTGGTGTTTGATGAGACTCAGCAGGACGCCATTCGGGGGATGGACCTTGTGCTGGGGGAGGAACGCCACCACGAAGCCACGCTTCGAGTGGCAAGATACCATTAGGCACTGTGGCGGTATCAGTATCGCAGCATCCGCTCCAGGACGCTCGAGGTGGGTGACCTCGTCCTAAGGCGGGTGCTCTCCAGGGAAGGGTTGCATAAGCTTTCGCCCATGTGGTAGGGCCCGTTTAGGGTCCCCCACGTCTTCAGGCCTGGTGCCGTGTGCCTGGAGATGTAGGACAAGGTCCCCATCCAGAACGCCTGGAACATCCAGCATCTCCGGAAGTTCTACCCATGAAGCAAGGCCCAGCGCCTGTGAAGCAAGGCCCCTTTCCTATGAAGGTCTCCGCTCGTAACACTTTCACGTAATAATGAGTGGGGTTGTACACGCCCCGGAGTCTCAGGAGTGCCGCCCTCGGGCCTCGGGGGCTCCCTCTCACGTCCCAGTGGCAGCACTTTGCTCCGCGCTGGTGAGAAGACTAGACTAGGTGCCGGACATGGCTTTTCATTTGCTTTCTGTAGTTGGCTTGCCCCTTTTTTAATGGAAGTTCGCATTCTGGTGTTTCTTGTCATCTTGGTTCGATCACCTTTTCCTTTGTTCTTCCCTCGATTATTTGTTTTGGCCCATACTCTCCCTCACATGCCTCGAGAGGGGGCTAGATAGGTGCACTCGTGAGTGTTTTGTTTTTCTTGGTTCTTCGTGAGGCACCCTCACTCGAGCTCACAAGTTAGCGCTCCTCCCTTAGTCCGTGCCCCTCTGGTACCACGATGTAGAGCTTCGGGTCATAGCCGGCCGTGCCTACGACCTAGGCTTTGAAGAATAAGAGGTTCTTAACAAAATTTTGTAGTTCCTCGACGCCTCCCAAGCCAATGGCAAGGAAGTCTCACCAGGTACTGGGATAGGCGCGCCTCACGAGGCGTAAACTACTTTAGACACATCGAGCTAAGTTATCTCTACATGCCTACATAAAACGCTGATACCGCAACACGACACAGGAATGATAAACATAACATAGCGACCTGGAAATCATGGTTCGTTGCATGCCCCTGCAGGGCCCCATACTTGTTTCTTTTTAAATGCAGGAAGAAAGGAAAGAACAAAACAAAAGCAATGCACGCCCCTGCAGCGGTTCGCATGGGTGGGCCCTCGGCGCTTGAGGGAGTCTTGGACTAAGGGGTCCTCGGGCGTCCGACCTATTGGACATGGGCCGGACTGATGGGCCATGAAGATACAAAGATCGAAGACTCAACCCGTGTCCAGATGGGACACTCCTTGGCGTGGAAGGCAACCTTTGTGCCCGGATATGAAGATTCCTTTTTCTGTAACCGACCTTATGTAACCCTAGATCCCTCCGGTGTATAAATAAACCGGAGGGCTAGGTCTGTAGACATATATCCCGATAATCATAGTCAGACAGGCTAGATTTTAGGGTTTAGTCATTACGATCTCGTGGTAAATCAACTCTTGTAATACTCATATTCATCAATATCAATCAAGCAGGAAGTAGGATATTACCTCCATAGAGAGGGCCGGAACCTGGGTAAACATTGTGTCCCCTGTCTCCAGTTACCGTCGACCTTAGACACACAGTTCGGGACCCCCTACCCGAGATTCGCCGGTTTTGACACCAATATTGGTGCTTTCATTGAGAGTTCCACTGTACCGTCATCAAAAGGTTTGATGGCTCCTTCAATCATCTACAACGACACTGTCCAAGGGGAAGTCTTCCTCCTCGGACAGATCTCCGTGTTCGGTGGCTCCACATTGCGGGCCAACTCGCTTGGCCATCTGGAGCAGATCAAAAGCTACGCCCCTGGCCATCAGGTCAGATTTGGAAGCTTGAACTACGTTGCGGATATCCATGGAGACTTCATATTCGATGGATTCGAGACCATGGCAGCCGCTCCCTGCCACCACAATGAACATGACGTAAACATGTCATCGGTCCATACCCAGGAGATAGTACATGTAGGTGCTCTATCCCTAGATCCGGAGCATATCGCGCCATCCGAAGACGGGAAGCTCAACCCCCCCCCCCCGGTGAAAGCCGCATACTCAGTGGCATTGGAGCCACACACAGACCTAACCTCAAGTGACATATGTGTCACCGAGACCATGGACTCGTCTCCGGCTACAGGTTCCGAACTTTGTGCGTCCGCATACGTCGAGCTTGATCGGTCAGCGATCGTCGAATTCAGCTCCGCGGACATCTTCTGGCACTCGCGTTTGGGCGAAGTGTTAAACTCGTTAAGAGCACTATCTTGAGCGGGGGGCTCACAGCTAAATTATATCCGGTTCGAACTGGAGGCTGATGATGGAGAATTTTGTTTCCCACCCACCGCCCACTTCATAGACACTGTCGAAGACTTAACCGACACGCTCGATTACGGCTCTGATGACATCGACGGCATGGACGACAATGCCGGAGAAGAAGAGGCCCAAAACCCTCCATTTACAAGATGCTGGACGGCCACTTCCTCGTATGACATATACATGGTGGATGCACCAAAAGAGAATCGCGGCGATAACACCGAAGATCCGGTTGAGGATAAACCTCCCGAGATACAATCAAAGCACCGTCGTCAACGGCGCCGCTCTAAGTCACACCACAGCAAAGACAGCAACACCGGCACAGGAGAACACAACAGTCTAGGCAGTGCCTAAGACAATGAATACCCCACTCAACCAACTTCTGAACAGGGTGAACGGGAAGATGGGCAAGTTAGCCCTGGTAAACAGGCCACGCACGAAGACTTGGAGGATAGTAATTATCTTCCGCTCTTCGAGGACGAGGCAAGCCTCGGCACCGAGGGATTTTATCGTGCTTGAGGAACCTATCGAACAGGAGCGCTTCAAGCGCCAGCTAATAGCCACTGTAAGGAGCCTGAAAAAGAAACATCATCAGCTTCAAGCTGATCAAGATCTACTCAATGATAGATAGACTGATGTCCTGGCAGCCGAGGAGCACGGCCTCAAGCGACCATTCAAAAGTTACCCGAAGCGCAAATTGCTACCTCAATTCGATGACGAGGCGTTGGAGCCCAGGCCGTCAGTACACAACGCAGCTGACCGACCACCACGTGGTCAGGACAAAGCGGCAACACATGCCGAACACCAGCCTGCCTTACCTCGCCCTAAAGGCAGAGACAAAACTGTTTAGGGATACACGTATGATCTCCGGTAGGGCCTAAAGAATAAAACATGCCTGACCAGATCGATCTACGGATCATGGGGGCGTTCCTTGACGCACGACGACGGCTATCAAGCTGAGCATGACAAACCTAGTCCTGCACGGGCCGAAAACCGCAGACGGACTCCATCAGAGCTACGATGTGATGTGGTCCGATATAGAGGCGCCGCACATCCTCTTTGCTTCACTGACGAAGTAATGGATCATGAATTCCCTGCAGGGTTTAAACCCGTGAATATTGAATCATACGATGGAACAACTGATCCCGTGGTGTGGATTGAGGATTTTCTTCTCCATATCCATATGGCCCGTGGAGATGACTTCCACTCCATCAAATACCTCCCGTTAAAACTCAATGGTCCGACTCAGCACTGGTTAAACAGTCTGCCTAAAAGCTCTATTGGCAGCTGGGAGAATTTGGAAGACGCCTTCCGCGACAACTTCCAAGGTACATATGTCCGGCCACCAGATGTCGATGACTTAAGCCATATAGTTCGATAGCCCGGAGAGTCAGCCAGGAAATTCTGGACTAGGTTTCTAACCAAAAAGAACCAGATCGTCGACTGTTAGGATGCCGAAGCCCTAGCGGCCTTTAAACACAGCATCCGCGACAAATGGCTCGCTCGCCACCTTGGCCAAGAAAAGCCGAAGTCCATGGCAGCCCCCACGGCACTCATGACCCGTTTTTGTGCAGGTGAAGATAGTTGGCTAGCCCGTAGCAAAAACAATGCAAGCAATGCCGGCACCTCCGAATCCAGAAATAGCAACGACAAGTGCCGACACAATAGGCACAAGCGTCGAAACAACAATGACAATACCGATAATACGGCGGACAATGCCAGATTCAGTTGCTCTAAGCCCGGTCAGCGGAAGAAGCCTTTCAAAAAGAACAATTGGGGCACATCCAGTTTGGACAGCATACTCGATCGTCCGTGCCAGATCCATGGTGCCCCATATAAACCACCCAATCATACCAACAGAGATTGTTGGGTTTTTAAATAGGGCGGCAAGTTAAATGCCAGAAGCAAGGAGAAGGGATCGCAAAGCAGGGACAATGACAAGGAGCCCCGGCCACCGAACACAGGGGGACGGAAGAAGTTTCCCCCTTAGGTCAAAACGGTGAACATGATATACGCTACCCACATCCCCAAGAGGGAGCGCAAGCGCTCGCTTAGGGACGTCTACGCGATAGAGCCAGTCGCCCCAAAATTTAATCCATGGTCGTCATGCCCGATCACTTTAGATCGTTGGGACCATCCGACCAATATCCGTCATGGCGGTTCAGCCGCACTGGTCCTGGACCCAGTAATTGATGGGTTCCACCTGACGCGAGTCCTGATGGACGCTGGCAGCAGCCTCAACCTGCTCTATCAAGATAAATTGTGCAAAATGGGCGTTAATCCATCATGGATAAATCCCACAAAGACTACCTTTAAAGGAGTCATACCAGGTGTAGAGTCCCGCTGTACGGGCTCAATCACATTAGAGGTTGTCTTCGGATCTATGGACAACTTCCGAAGCGAGTTAATCTTCGATATCGTCCCCTTTCGCAGCGGCTATCATGCACTGCTTGGACGAACTGCATTTGCTCGATTCAACGCGGTTCCGCACTATGCTTATTTCAAGCTCAAGATGCCCGGACCACGCGGCGTCATAACAGTCAATGGAAACACGGAACACTCCTTCCGCACTGAGGAGCACACCGCCACCTTAGCAGCAGAAGTACAGAGCAGCCTTTTCAAGCAGAACCTTAATTCGGCGGCCGAGCTCCCGGACACTGTCAAGAGAGTCCGGACTATTCTGTAGCAGGACAACTCGGCTCGTCAAGAGCTCGACTAGCAATTCGGCCTCTGTCCCAGTCCCGATCAAGTGGCGGCAATTGTACCGCGCGTACTACGCACTCAAAATACCATGGGCATGGATGGAGTCATAACTAGCTTGCGATCCACAATACGGCTCGACCGCCCCCGGACACACGCACGTTCACTATTTCTTCTTTCTCCTTTTCAGGTTTCTTTTCCACAGGCCTCCCCTGACGGCCTGAGCATCGGTCCTTTTCGAAGGATAAATACACCAAGACGGCAAGAAGCATGGACGGACTGGGGAAATTTTAGGTGGTTTCTTTAACGTTCCCTCTACCTGTTTTCAGGACCCACGCGCAGCTCTCCCTTGGTTAAGGCATATTAAATAGCCTTTTGCTTATTACACTACTTGTATAAATGAGCTTTAATGCACCAATGAAATTGCAATGGAAACAGTTTGCGGCCCAAATTTTACGGCTCTAGCTTACAACTTTTCTTCTTTTTCTTTTGTGACAACTTTATGAAATAGCACCCGTATACTCTAGTACGTTCCAATTTGCCAGGGGCTTCATAGCTCCCCACAACATGGCAACAAAGTCCGAACACTTTTTACAATATAGTTCGGCACCCTGAATTTAGCACTATATGCATTGGCTCCGAATCATGTCTTTGGTCAATAGTTGGGTTGCCCGGCTCCTGTGCTTGCTACCTTATGTTCCGCTGTATAGGCTAGGGTAGTAGAGGGACCACAACTACGGTTGTGCCCTGGTTTACCCGGATGAGCACTTCAGTAGAGAAAGCTGAAAACTGACTGTCATGATGCGGCGAGAGCCGGTCAGCTCTTCGGAGGTCTCAAATGCTTAGAGATTTTATCCGCATTACGCGAGGGATCGGTACATACCCGATCAGGTGTTTGCAGCATCCTAGTTCGGATACTAGGGGTTGCACCTATCTTTTATTGTCAAACTCCTATGGCTAAGTGAGCGTGCTAAAGCCGCGTAGTCTGATTGCCTGGTTTGTCGTACTAAACACCTCCTTCAAGGACCAAACAATTGGATCAAGAGTGTTTAGATTACATCCCGAACACCCCCGTACTACCTGCGTGGGGTCAAAAGCCGACGACTGGCCAACTCTTAGATTTCACACAACACGGCCGCACAGGAGGTGAAATTTTTAAATAACGAACATTATATTACATAACGACTTTGTTTCATCGTACAAGGCAGAGACAACATAAATGTATTCATTTGAAAATAATGTCTTGCGCACATTGCATTGCCACAATCCGAGACCCCTCCAGGACGTCTCCAAAATACCGCTCAGGCATGTGGTGGTCCTTGCCCTCTGGCGGTCCCTCGGTCGTAAGCTTGATGGCATCCATCATCGCCCACCACACCTTGACCGGGCAAAGGCCATGCGCGCGACCTCGATGCAGACCGCCTGCTTGACGACGTCCAGCCGAGGGCAGGCATTCACCAGCCGCTTCACGAGCCCCGAGTAGCTGTCGGGCATAGCTTTGGCAGGCCACAGCTGGATTGTTAAATCCTTCATGGCCAGTTCGGCCACCCTATGCAGCACGACCAGTTGTTTTAGTTGATCGCTAAAGGGCACTGGATGTTCTGGCACAAGATATTGCGACTAGAACAGGTTCTCCATTGAGTTCATTTCTTCGGCTCAGAAGAAATCCGCAGCGTCAGACACACTGCATGGCAGATCTACAAACGCCCCTAGAGAACTCCGAATCCAGGTTAGTAAGAAATACTTCTGCTTCACATACTTGCTTTGCATACTAAACGCCTTACCCGCCACGATTTTCTTGGCCTCCTGGATCTCCTAGAGGGCGCCCTGGGCCCCAACCCGGGCCTCTTCCGCACTTTGGCGGGCCTTACCGAGTAAAGTCTCTCAAGCCGAAACGTCGCGCTCCAAGGATTCACATTTCTTGACTGCATCCTGGAGCTCTTGCTGGACCTCATCAAGCCTGGCCTCATGCTTCCCACGGGCGGTTTTTTCCTTGACAGCTCTCTCCTCGGCCTCGGCCAGGGCCTGTTTAAGGACCCAACCTTAGTCGCCGCTCCTACACATATCATGGCACCATGGTCAATACGCATCATTTATTCTTTCCGAATATACAACAAGTCAATACATATGCTTGTCTTCTAGTTGCTACCTCGCTTGCCCGAGCTCCTGCTCCGCCCGCTCCAGTCTCTGCTTTAGTCCGGAGACTTCGGCAGTGTGTGAGGTCGCGGCCAGCAACGACGCCTTCTTATTCATATAAGACATTTAGTTAGTTTCCTGTGATTATAAATTGATCCTCTGTCCGGCTCTTCTTTCTGAACTCCGGACAGTGTCTCAGGGGCTATTGTCTATATTAGGACTTTTCCTTTTGCGTCGCTTACCTCCAAGCCTGTCAGCAGGCTGCCGTAGGCTTCAATTAGTATGCTTTTTGACGGACTGAACCCTCTCAATCACCATACACATAAGGATACGGTGTTCATCCACAATGGAAGCGCCTAGTAGCTCTTCCAGCAGATTATCCGGTGCCTCCGGTTGGACGGAAGTCACTGGCAGAATAGGCTTGCTCCCTTCTTTCGAAGGAGGTTGCTCACTGGATTCCTGAGCCGTATAGGTCTCCGGACTTGTATTCGGCTGGGGAATGAATTGCGCAATGCCCCCATCCCTAGTCTCCATGGGGGTCTGCTCCCCCATGTGTCCGGCAGCCGATGTTCCGCCCTCAGGCATCACCCTAGCGGCCTCCTGAACCTCTCCCTGGCCTCGGAAGGTCCTTTGGGACAACACCTCGTCGTCACCCTTAGCCGTGGAAGAGTGAGCGGCCGGTGGTGACTCGCTAGCCATCGCCTTCCAATCATACGAACCTCTTGATGAGGATTGCTGGGAGCTATCATGGGCCGGACTGCAATGACATCATTTAAACATGTTAATCTCATGTAGAAAGAGAGGCCGGATGTATGGACGTATGCGCATTTTTAGTAATTACGACATGGCCAGAGGCTTGTTTCGGGGGTGTTGCTCCGGGCTGATGTCGACTTCCCACGCGGAGTTATCCGCAGGAGGACCCTTCCCCCTCTTGGGCGCCTCCGCCTCCAGATTTGTGGAGGCCGCCCTCTTCTTCCCCCCCCCATAAGGGGGAGAGATGCTTTCTTCCTCCTCCTCGTCATCATCTTTGGCGGCGGAGGAGAGAGTCTTGTGTTCGGACGACACGTCCGAAGCTCCCTTGCGGCGGAGGCCACTCCGGATCCCCTTGGCCTTCTTCTTGGCCTTCTTCTCCGGCACCATATAGGGCGCCGGCACCAGCATCTTCGCCAGGAGCGGGATGACTGGTTCCTCGGGAGCGGAGCCGAAAAGTGAATCCGCTCCCCTCTCCGTCCATACCTGAAAAAACAATAATAATAATAATAAAGTTTAGATATCCTCCTTGAAACAAGCAAGTAGGGGATGCGTCTAGAGACGTGAAAGGCTTACCGCATTGGCAGAATGGGTAATATCATGCCCATGGTCGGAATCTATGGCGGGCGGCATCTCGTTGCCCTTGAAGAGCAACTTCCAGGCGTCTTCGTGAGTGGTTTCGAAGAGCCTCTCCAAGGTTTGGTGCTTCTTTGGGTCGAATTCCCATAAGGGGCAGCTTCGGCTTTGGCATGGGAGGATCCTGCGAATCAGCATCACCTAGATTACGTCGACAAGCTTGATGTCTTTATCCACCATGCTTTGGATGCGCGTTTGCAGCGCTATCAGTTCATCCGACGAAGACCAATTTGAGCCCTTCTCTATCTAGGAGGTGAGCCACATTGGAGCTCCGGAGTTGAATTCGGAAGCCGCGGCCCAGGTGGCGTCACAGGGCTCTGTGATGTAGAACCACGGTTTCTATCACTCCTTGACGGTCTCCACAAAAGTACCTTCAGGCCATGTGACATTGGGCATCTTGCTCACCATGGCGCCTCCGCACTCCGTGTGCTGGCCATCCACCACCTTCGGCCTCACGTTGAAGATCTTGAGCCACAGTCCGAAGTGGCGTTGGATGCGGAGAAAGGCCTCGCACAAGAGAATGCATGCCGAGATGTTGAGGAACGAATTCGGGGCTTGGTCATGGAAATCTATCCCGTAATAGAACATAAGCCCGTGGACGAAAGGGTGGAGAGGAAACCCTAACCCGCGGACGAAATGAGGGATGAACACCACCCTCTTTTTGGGCTTCGGGGTGGGGACGATTTTCCCCTTTGCTGGAAGCCAGTGGGCGATTTCTTTCCCCAGATACCCAGCCTCCCGAAGCTTCGTGATGTCCTTCTACCTAACGGAGGAGGCCATACACTTGCCTTGCCCTCTGGATCCGGACATGGCTGAGTGCTTCCTTGAGACAGAAAGAATGAGGACATGGGCGCTGGAGCTCGAGAATGGAAAGACAGAGAAAGAGAGAAGGCGTGGGTGAAGAAAGAGAATCCTTGTCTCCTTATAATGGCACTGAATATCAAGCGCCTCCCCACTCGCCTTAAAACTCGCATGTTCCCAAGGGCTGTGTAAACGACACAGTTATGTTACCCACGCCCGTATTGACGAGAATCCCGCAATAAGGGGACATGATCTCTGCTTCGACAAGACGTGCATGTTAAAACCGCATCTCGAAACATGGAACGGTAGACGGAAAATGGTTCAAAATGATGACCAAGCAGACGTGATGTCACATTACAAAAAGTTGTCAGCGGATTGGACTCATGTAATATTATATTCACTGGGGTTGTGTGTGGTACTTATGTTGCAGATCTGGACTTGTTCATTGTGTCCGAAGACTATCTTGGAGTATTCGGAAAGGGGAACCCGCCTTGCAATGCCGAAGACAATCTGCGCGCCGGACACCTCGTCATTGAAGCTTGGTTCAGGGGCTACCGAGCGAGTCCTGGACTAAGGGGTCCTCGGGCGTCCGACCTATTGGACATGGGCCGGATTGATGGGCCATGAAGATACAAAGACCAAAGACTCTACCCGTGTCCGGATGGGACTCTCCTTGGCATGGAAGGCAAGCTTGGCGTCCGGATATGAAGATTCCTTTCTCTGTAACCGACCTTATGTAACCCTAGATCCCTCCGGTGTCTATATAAACCGGAGGGCTAGATCCATAGACATATATCCTGATAATCATAATTAGATAGGCTAGACTTTAGTGTTTAGTCATTAAGATCTCGTGGTAGATCAACTCTTGTAATACACATATTCATCAAAATCAATCAAGCAGGAAGTAGGGTATTACCTCCATAGAGAGGGCCCGAACCTGGGTAAACATTGTATCCCCTGTCTCCGGTTACCATCGACACTAGACGCACAGTTCGGGACCCCCTACCTGAGATCCACCGGTTTGGACACCGACAACGCTCTCCTAGACTCAGCCAGACCCCTCCTCGCACTTCACTGGGGCATGGTGACGAGACGACCCGCTACTGCCCACAAAGCGGGCACGGCTCCGTGGCGGCTGGTCATAGCCACCACTGCTGGAGCTGTCGCCGGAGGAAGAGTCATCATAGCTAGACGAGCCGCGGCCAGCGCCAAGGACAAGTCCACCTTCACCCTCGTCACGACCATCGCCAAGGCTGAGCACCTCGCCGCCGTCGTTGTCCTCAGGGCAGCACACGACGCGACGACCATCTTCCCCTAACAAACTCATGTAGAGGGTCGCGTTGCTGTCGCCCAAGACACGCGCGCGGGCAAACGTCTGCTAGCCGTGGGCCAAGGTTGCGTTGCCCGCGGCGGAGACCTCCATCGCGACCCACAAAGCCTTGCTGCAGCAGCCGTCCGCCTACAGCCAGAGACCGCCTAGACCCGTGGTCGGCAGTTCGCCGGCCAAGAAGCGCGGGACCTGAAACCATGTGCCAACCGGGTTCTCTAACCACATAATGAACTCTGGCAGCACCTCCGCCCAGTGTAGCACGGCCGGGGAGGCCACACAACCATGGCACGCCTCACTTTGTCAACGGGGCTAACACAACCTGGGGTACTCCCACCAAGCGAGGAGGCACCGCACCGGCCGCAGGGGGCCACGGCGATAGTCGTGGCGTGCTTACGCGGGCGACCGCGCCCCCCCTTGGGCGGCGGCAAGACGGGCCCCTCCTGGTGGGCCTTCCCCTTCTCTGCGACCGAGAACCTCTTCGCAGGCGCCTTCCCCTTCTCTGCGACTGAGAACCTCTTCGTAGGCGCCATGGGTGTCGCTGTAAGCAATGAAGCAGGGGAGGAGAAGCGAGCGAAGCAGGAAGAGATGGGCGATGAGGGCTCCGCCCCCTCCTCATTTATAGCAGGAGAAGGCCAAACGGCGACCCCCATCATCATAGGTAATGATGGTTTTCTTTGCATGCAGCAGGGACTCGTCAAATCAGGCAGTTGCCGAGGTAGCGTGGCAAAGCGGAGACGCCCACGTCCCATCAATCGCCACGCGTCAACCGAGGCCACAGGCTATTGGGGCCCACGGCGCTCCACACTTGCCCCTTGGCTCCGCCTCGAAGCCAAGTCCGAGCGCGCCTTGGGCCCAGGGGCTACATTCGGTGTCCTCGGAATGGGGGTCCCCAGACTTGCCTTCCTACAGCCCACGGCATGGCTCCACCAGCGGCCCTGTATGGCCCATCGTCATGAGCGAACACTCAAGACCCTCGCGAGGGGCCAAGCCTTGCGAGGTGGACGACACAAGACCTCCTCAGGGGCAGCCTCACCAGGCTGGCTTGCGAGGGGCGGAGAGATCAATGCAAGGAGCACCTCGCGAGGTCCCTGTGACGCAAGCCATGACAACCAAGGCCAGGAGGGCGCCAGCGCGCAGTGTACTCATTTCCCCTTTGGTGCTAAAGAGGCAAGAACAGTAGAGGAGTCCTGAGGCACCAGGCAAAGGTTTCCATATCAGTGCAACAAGACCAAGACCAGCAGGACGGCAGGACGGAGGTCACCGTGGAGCCCAGGACGGCGTCACCGCTAGAACCTTTGGCAGGCGAAGACCACCTTTATTCAAGATAACTTGTACTAGTTGTCAGCCTTCAAATTAGGCCGTTGTTGGATCCCTTCCCGCCTACATTTGGGAAGAGGATGAGAGCCTCTATAAATAGGACTAGCCACCACAACAGTGAGGAGGACGAACTCATCTTTGATCGGATCCATTCCATCCTCACACACACAAGCTCACTGAGCTGAAGGACACCTCTCCTTAGGAGGTTGTTCTTCCCTTGTACTCATTCATCCTCAGCCAAGAGGCAATCCACCACACCGCACTGGAGTAGGGTATTACACCTCATCGTTGGCCCGAACCAGTCTAAACCCTGTGTCTTTTGTTCTACGAGTTCGACGTACTGACCTTTGAGATTGTGGTGAGAGCGTGAGCTAGGGGGACCCGAAATACGATAGATTTGAGAAACACTAGAGAAGCCTCTTAAGCACTTGGCATCTTCGTTTCCTTCTTAGCTTTAGCTTTCTCCCTCTTCTCTTGAGCCTCTGCAGATGTGGGATCTTCAGCATTCATGACAACTGTGTTGTCCTCAAAATCAGGTCTCAAGGGAAGATGTTTCTTGTCCAACAAGTGCCTGTGCCCATCTCGGAGTTGATGAGCACCTGGATGTGTGGATCATACCCACATGGCATGTTCTGATCTGCAACTATCCTCTTGATCGTCTCAACAATCAGACTCATCACTTTGAACTTTTAGGGCACATCAAACAACTGCAGCAGGTTTATGAAATGGCCTCTGATCATCCTATGATCGCCTAACTTGGGAAACAAGTTATGCGTCAAGATAGCGTTGATGGTGGTCAGACCAGACAACAGATAGTACATAGAGCCCATCTTGTGAGTCTCCAAGGCTTTGTCAGGAATCTCTTTATACATGTTAGCCATGGAGTTGTGATCCTTCTTCTTCTGCAAGGGCATTGATCAGTTTGGCCCATTCAACAACTGTCGATTGGTACATGGTACCCTCAGACATCCAGACAATTCTGCCATCATGATAGAAATGTGCTATGGAGTAGAATTTCATGAGGAGTTCATCATTCCACTTGGTCAACTTCCGACCCACAAATTTGTCTACCCCACATAGCCTAAGGCACTCATGCACTCCTGGGAAGTGGTCTTCATTGTTGTCAATATACTTCTAGTCTACCCACTTTATATTGCAGACAATGGGCTTCTTATCTAGCATAATAGTCTCATAGAAGTCCTGCTGCTCCTTGGTGTGAAACATGTAATCCACGGAGTCCTTCTCCTCACAGCATATGGATCAGATTGTCTCAACAGTCTGAGATCTGCATCCTTTCTGATCTTCATATTTTCTTCCACTGGATGGTTGTCATTGTGGTCAGGGATCCTGAGCTTCAGCTTCCTAAGCACTTGGGCTCCAACATCTTCTTCTTCTTCTTCGATCTCAGTCTCAGGCACTGGGGCCTTATTCTTTTCAGCAGCTGGTATATTCCTTGTGATCCTCTTTGATGGCATCCCCTATCAGCTTTTGCACCTTGGTTACTGGTGCAGCATCCTCTTGCTCTTCCTCTTCATCTTCGGCTGGGTCTTCCATCATAGAGGATCTCCCAATGACTTTGGCCATGGTCTTCTTGACCCTTTCCTTTCTTTTCTTGCCCTCACCAGCAGCCTCTTCAGTTCATTAGGAAGTCTCAAGTGTGGAGGCTCTGGCCTTAGAAGTGGGCACTCTCTTTGCAGGAGCCTTCTTGTGCATACCAGGCTTTGTGGAGGCAGCTGTGCCAAACTCTTTCTTGACAACCCTTTTCTTGGAGCCGACCTCCTCCTCAGTAGCTACATAGTCTTCGTCTTCAGACTCAGAATTTCTCTTCTTCCTCTGCCTAGTAGCAGCCTTAGGCAGGTTGCTAGGAGCACTTCTAGTGTCATCATCATAACTGTCAGAGGGACTAGTGCCCTCACTCAGATTCAACTGCTCCTCAGACTTGTTCTGGCTGTCACTCTGATCAGACATGGTTGATACTGCAAACTGAAACTGACCCTATGAATAGTTATAGATGTGATAGAGTGGATGACCATCGCAAAGTGCAGAGGTTTTGCAAAACAAATGAGTCAAAAACTTAGTTTTAATTTTCCACAGAAAGCATCACGGAGCTACCGATTTGTTAAACTCGGTGACACCGAAGCAACTTTTGAAGTCTAAACTAGTGAAATTGGTCAGACCGAGACATAGTTCGGTGACTCTGAGATTGCTAGGGTTTCACTAAGAGTTGAACTCAGTCACACCGATTTGCAAGTTTCGGTCGGACCGAGAAGTGCAAGTGCAATGGCCTAAGCCAAATTAGTGAGACCGATTTCCACAACTGTAGCGACCCGACTCGAATGGATCAAGTCTCTGTGCTTAAGTGTCATCCCTGGATTGGTATGCCGACACACACAGTACTCGAGGATTTATAACAAAGGTAAAACACATGTATAAGTAACGAAAGATACTATTACCTCAATCCAAAATAGCGGAAGTAACAAGGTTGTGGATTCCCATCAACATCAACGGCAAAGTTGAGTGTAGAAATCATAACCCTAACGTATCACTTACTCGTCGTAAGATTCCTGCAACATGAGACGTTGCAGCCACAAAGGGTCAGTACATTGAATGTACTGGCAAATTCACACCAGAGGATAATGATGAATAAAGGCTATCACTACATGCATATTTGGCTGGTGGAAAAGCTCTATGGTTATAAGGTTTTTGCGAAAAGCCAATTTTTCCCTACTACAAAGGAATAAATTTTATTTAACTATCATGGTGGTTGCTAATCATTGAGAATGGTTGACAGCATTCTCAATCCCAATTAAGTAACATCATTAAATCCAACAAAATTATTTAAAGTCGCATGATGAGATTCACATGGTAATCCAAGTACTAGATACTCAAAACGTCCATAACCGGGGACACGGCTAATCATGATTAGTTTATACACTCTGCAGAGGTTTGCACACTTTTCCCCACAAGACTCGATCTCCTCCGTTGGATTTCTCGCACTACATGGTGTTTGAGAAACGGATGACCAAGACATAGTCTTTCAGAAGCGTTTGCACCTTACGATGGGTAGACTGTTCCACCTACAACCCCTACATCTGCTAGTCTACCACTGTAAGAGTTCACACGACTTAATCAACTATGCTAGAACCCACAATAGCTTGTGGCTGCACACGGAAGTTTCTAGTATGAATAATCTCATGATCCCTTTGAGCCTGGGTGGCGGTCCATAAAAAAGAACATGCAATCCTGGAATACCCAGGTGCCTAGACAGGCAATCGCTGGAATACCCAGGTGCCTCAATCCACCTAGATGCGTGTTAAAGTTGCCACCTTAAGTAAACCATTAATTAACAATCTCACATCTGTCATGAATACTCTCAACTCAATCCACGTATACGAGCATAGCATGGCAATATAAGCATAACATAATAGTAACTCCCAAGGTTTGAATGCGGGGCAATAGGTTCCTACCTCATCAACTACTTCCCAATAGCCACATGTTATCAATCCTACTCATGCAATATTTGAGGGTGAAACTAATGCATAAAAACTGGGTATGAAAGGGATATGATGAAAGTGTGAACTTGCCTGCAATGTTGATGAAGATGATTCGCACTCATAACTCTTGATAGATCTACTCGTCACACTCCGGTCAATCTATCGTAAGCAAGCAATAGTAACCACACACAAGAAATCACTCAACATATCAGAAAGAACGACGAAGACGATTCGGAGAACACCAAACAAGAAAATAACTCTTGCAACATAAAAAAATTTCTAACATTACCTAAATTATATGAATTTGGCCTTATCAGAAAGTTTAGGTCAAGAGCTTCGATTTGCAAAAAGAATCAACTCAAACGGAGCTACGAAACACAAGTTACGATCAGACGAAGTTCAAATTCAAATCTGATCTAATTCAAATTTTTAAACTTTCAAAAACATGTTTGAGTTGGATTACTGGATAGAGGGGATCATAACGAAGACGTGAGTGTTGGTTTCGTTGGATTTGGACTAACGAGTAAAAAGTTGTGATCGTTTGAAGATTAGGGACTAATCTGTAAAGAAAAACATCACAGATAGGTCCCTGGCTGAAATTTAAAAGAAAAGGGGAAAAATTCTAAATAACGACCGTTCGTTACCGAACGCTAACGAATGAATTCGTTCGCTGCAAAGGGATAAACAGCGAACGTGCACCCAATAGGACAAAAAAACTGATGTAAAAAAATATAAAACCGAACTAAAAAACGAGGCGGGTTACGGTTTATATCGGTTCACCCAAAAGAACCGGCGACGGCGGTGGTTACTCTGGCGAGACGGGATGGCGGCGCGGCGCCTCCGGGAGTTGGGCAGGAGCGAGCGGCGGCTCTGGGCGAGGAGAGAAAGGCGGGGCCCGGGGCCTCGGGTATTTAAGGAGAGGGGCGAGGGGTGGCGTGGACGAGGGGCAAGAGGAGGCCGGCGGCGGCACAGAGGCGGCGGCGATGCCGTGGTGGCTCGGGACTCCGTCCCGAGCTCGGGGATGAGCGGGGCGCGGTGACGGCCGGTTGGGCCGTGGCCTGGCGACTTGGCCGGCCCGACCCGGTCGGTCCTAAGTTTTTTTTAACATATACTCACACAAATGAAAAAACAAAAAAAACAGAAAAAGAGATATATTATATAGGCATATAATATATCAAAAATTTCCGAAAAAGATTTCCTACAAGGTGAACATTTTTCTAGAGTCAAATAAAATACACACAAATTCAAATAATTCAAAGAGTGCTACTGGTCTAATAAAATCCAATAAAAATCATTATAAAAATACCAAAATGAATTCAAATTTATTTCTCTCCAATTTTCTCATGTAGGGAATCATGTTACCCTATTTTCCATATATTTTATTTTGGGACAAAAAAATAATTTGAATAAAATCCAAATAACTCCAAATTGAAAATAATTTCCAAAAGGACTTTGAATTTGATCCTTTGAAACTCCCATCTCATATTTCATATAATTTGAAGAAGTCATTTTATCTTCGCTCGTGAAAATCATTGAGTTGCATAAAGTTTCAAAATTGGAAATATTTTCAAATGAAATTCAAATAATTTCAACACCCCTTGTCATTTAAATAAATGGAAGAAGTCATGTCATCTTCTCTCCTGGGTTTTATGTTTGAAAAGAATTTGAATTCATGGAGATCAGAAAGCAAATATGAAATTTTGGGAAGTCCTTTTATTCCCTCTCATTTAACTTTCAAAAAGTTTCGAATTTCACTCAATCAATCACACAACAATCAAACAATTAGTCAAATCTATCTATTTATTATAACATTCAGAAATTTAGAATTTTGGGATGTTACAAACCTACCACCATTAAAATGAATCTCGTCCTCGAGATTCGGAGAGGCTGGAAAGAAATAGGTTAGGTTTGGGGTCTTCTCAAGTCCATCGATCGTCTCCGGAGGTCTGGGGTGATACCACCCTTAAAAGCATTGTTACGGTTCCATCAAAACTCATATACTCCATCCTTATTCTTGACAGGGCAGGTCTCCTCAGACCGTAAGGATAATTCCATCTCCGGCTCTTCCGACAGCGGCATAACCTTTTCCTCAATTCTTCTGCACTTTAATCCTGGTAAGGTTATTCCGAGATTGGGTCTTCTTAGCTAACGAGTCAGGCACCAATACTAATCAACAATCAATATCTCTCATGGTGGTCAACAATTTATGGTTTCTCCTGCAGGAAATGAGTCTGGGTTGATCCTCACCGTGTAACCTACTGTTGGCAAAATTGCCTTGTACAAGGGAAAAATACCTATACCATTCTAAGGCTTAAACAAGGTTTTGATCGTCGGCGCTCTACTATAGGTAAGTCACTCAGATTTACCATCCCATATAGCAAGGCGAATAATAGGAGTAAGTCGGTATGGTGATCAATCCACCCCGCATCCAAATCATTACCTTGTATACGGTTTAGCGAATCTCGCATTCTAACAGTCGGTCATCCTCACAAGCATTGCAGAATTTCTCTTGTCCATGAACTGCGTTCGGAATAATCCATTGATTCTGCAAACCAAACAAACATCTATCGTTCCTTCACAATTCTCAGGTTTTGCGTTACTCCTATAAAATCGTCGGTGGGTAAGGTCGTACTCTCTTCCAGGTTTTTTTTCCTTCAGCAAGAATGTGCTTGCTTCTTTGCAGGTCCTGGGGCCTGTGGGTTATGGCCCATCTCATCACTTGTAGTCCTTGAACTTATCATCGGGCAACTGATCATTATTCCAACTTCCTAGTATTCTTAAATCCACCCAATTGTACTGTCTTCCTTCCTTCTATTGGCACTAAACTAGGACGTGATTACTCAGACTCATTATGGAGTTTCCATTGATCCATATTTCCGACATCATACCTCCTTTATATCCAATATTAATTTATCTCTTCATCCTCGTGGGATATCCCTCATACCGAAATAAAATTTATACTCATGAAGTCCATATTCCACTTTGTGGAACATCGTTATCCTTTCCAGGGTCAAGCGTCCTTACAAAGGAATATTGGCCATCTCTGCATGGCACTTCTTCAACTGGGAAATGTGAAACACATCATGAACTCCTGACAGTCCTTCGGGTGACTCCAACTTGTTGGCCACTTCTCCCATACACTCCAAAAATTGGTATGGTCCTACAATTCTCTTAACTCCAATTCGTTTAACTCCTCGCAAATGTGCACGACGTGTTTCATGTGTCACAGCTTCGCAAGTGCTTCAAGACTCCTGAGTGCACCATCAACTTCGAAGAGATCGATCTCCAAGAAGACATGTCTTATCATGAGCATCCCGTTGCTATTCTTGAAGAAACCGAGTGCAAGACTCGCAACAAGTCTATCAAATTCCTGAAAGTGAAGTGGTCACATCATTCCGACTGAGAAGCCACCTGAGAACGCGAGGACCACCTCTGTTCCGAATATCCGGAGTTCGTTCAGTCCTAGATCTCGGGACAAGATCCTTTCATAGTGGTGGAGTGTTGTAACACCCCGGATGTAACTTGCCATATTTGTACTCCGACCCCGCCATTTTCGGCTTTATGTTATGAGATTCCCTTTGTTGTTGGGTTTTGTCTTCATTTTGCATTTTGTCCATGTCATGCATTTCATATCATGTCATCATGTGCATCTGATTTGCATACGTGTTCGTCTCATGCATCCATGCTTTTTCCCCGTTGTCCGTTTTGCAATCCGACACTCCTACGTCCACCGGTGCCCCTTCTTGCCTCTTTTCGTGAGCGGGTGTTAAACATTCTCAGAAGGGACCGAGATTTTCCAAGCAGCCTTGGTACACCATCGGTAGACTGCCTGTCAAATTTTGTGTCATTTGGAGTCCGTTTGATACTCCAACGGTTAACCGGATAACCGTAAAGGCCTCGTGTGTGTTGCAGCCCAATGCCCCTCCAAAACGGCCAAATAACCCATCCAAACCTCTTCCATATCCTCTGCCGTCTGATCACGATCGCGTGGGCGAAAACTACACTCCATTTGGACACTCCTACCTCCTCCTAACTATAAATATGTGCACCCCTCCAAATCCGGGTCCAAACCCCAAGCAAACTCCCCTCACGCCGCCAGACGTTCTTCCCCACCGACGGACGTGTCCGCCGCCCTCACCACCGCCACGTGTCACCTCCTGGTCCACCGAGCTGCCGCACCCACATCGCTGGGCCACCTGCGCGCCGGCCCGCCGGGGCCCAGGCGGGACCCTCCCCGGCCCGCACATCCGTCGCCCGAGCGCTCCGCTCGCCGGCCTACCACGCCGCCTAGCGCCGCACCACCCGCTGCCGCGGATCTCCTCCACTGCCCCCGGGACTCCCCGCTAGAGCCATCCTCGACGCGGCCGCGCGCTCCGGCCGCTAGCTCGCCGGCCCCGCGCGCCATCAAGCGGCCGAATCCGGCTGCCGCGGATCCACCCGTCCCCTCCGTCTCCGGCCGTGCTCCAGCGAGTGCCCCAGCCCCGCCTCATTTTCTGCTCTCCCCGATCCAGATCTAGAATTCTCAGGTTGACCCCCAAAATTTTCTAATTCCTCAAAAAATTGCAATTTGGTGCCATGTTCATCCTGCGATAACTTCTTGTGTGTTTCTGGGGGACAGGGCATGTAATATGTTGAAATATTCATCAGGAGATGCTCTGCATTTTGTTCCATTGTGGCATGCTTGTTTGAGTCCTTCTTGATGCCCAAATCACTGATGCAAGAGTGCTATAAAATGTTTACACCTCTTTCTTAGCAGATTATGCTGATTTGTCATATTTATCACATTTGCTGTGTGCATCATATGGGCATGAGCTCTACATGTGTGTTGATCTATGACATGCCATCTTTACAGGGGTCTTCCCATGTATTTTTGTGATCAATGTGGTGACTAGAACAAGCATTTAAAGTATCCTTCGTGATATTGCTGATTTCAGGGACTTAGGATTTTGCGAGGCCTTGATCTGTTGTTATTTTTATGCCATCTAACCTTGATGCTACAGTGAGATCCATGCTTGTTTTGAGTTGCTTCAGTAAGGATGATTTGGACATATGGTCATGCTCTATCCATCCATGCCCGTGTTTGGAATTATGGAGTGCCCTAGCATGTCTCAATCTTGCTCTACTTTTGCTATAAAATGTTCCTCGCAGATTGTTTACATGTTAATCAATTTTTCCATGGTTGTTGTTATTGATCCATGCATGCTATGAACTTTATCTTGCCATGGTTAGCTTCATTAACAAGTCTTCTTCCTGTTGGTATGCTTAGTTTGTCATGCAATGCTTTGTGATGAGTGATTTGAGCTTGCAAAGATGCCTTCATAATGTTGTTTATGCCATGCTCTGTTTTCTGTTAAGTCTGAATCTGTTAATAAAACTTGCTATGTTTACATGGGTGACATCATATCTTATGTGCCTTTTTGGATCATGTTCAGTAAGGGACTTTTGTTCTATTCATTTAGTAGATTCATGCCATGCCTTCGTTTGCTATGATATGTTCCTGTAGCATGTTGTTTGCTTGCTCTAAACATGGCTTCCTGATGTGATTTCTGGTATGTTAGTATCTTCACTAAGGCTGTGATGCTGATATCTTTTGCACTTTTGCCATGCTTGTTTAAACCTGTTCTAATGTGATTTAGCCATATCTCAGTGTTCATGTTTGGTCAAACATCTTGAGTATATCACTGCCATGTGCTTTGTTGTTATGTTGGAGTGGAGTAGCTTAGTTTCTTGTTGTATTCTAGATGGCATCGTGCTGTTAATCACATAATTGTGCCATTCTTGGTTTGCTTGCCATTTGCAAACCGTGCATCCGCTTCCGGTGATCTTTATATTGATTTCGAACAAAATCATCTCATGTTCCCAGCGGCACACTTGGTTTTCCAATTGATGCCTTGATCAATCTTTTCCTTCCAGAGCACGCATATGCATTGCATATCACATCTCGTATATCATGCCATGTTTTGCATCATGTTGTTTGAGCCTTGCACCGTGATTTATTGTTGGTCCTTTCCTTGTGTTCTTGCTTTCGATAGAGCCAGGAGACGAGTATGTGATCGAGGAACCTGTTGAGTACGCTAACGAGGATCAAGCTTTCGTCAACTCTGAGAACTTTGCAGGCAAGATGACCATACCCTCAAAATCACTTCTATCTTTGCTTGCTAGTTGTTCGCTCTATTGTTATGCCGCGATACCAACCACTTGCTATAATATGCCTCCCATATTGCCATGTCAAGCCTCTAACCCACCTTTCCTAGCAAACCATTGATTGGCTATGCTACCTCTTTGCTTAGCCCCTCTTATAGCATTACTAGTTGCAGGTGAATATGAAACTTGTTCCATGTTGGAACATGGATATTTTTGGGATATCATTATTATATCTTGTTTAATTTTAATGCATCTATACACTTGGCATAGGGTGGAAGGCTCAGCCTTATGCCTGGTGTTTTGTTCCACTCTTTCCGCTCTAGTTTCTGTCATACCGATGTTATGTTCCTTGATTTTGCGTTCCTTACGAGGTTGGGTGTTATGGGAACCCCTTGACAGTTTGCCTTGAATAAAACTCCTCCAGCAAGGCCCAACCTTGGTTTTACCATTTGCCTACCTACCACCTTATACCTTCCCTTGGGTTCTGCAGACTCAAGGGTCATCTTTATTTTAAACCACCCCAGGCCAGTGCTCCTCTGAGTGTTGGTCCGAACCGAGCCGCCTGCGGGGCCACCTCAGGGAAACTCGAGGGTTGGTTTTACTCATAGCCCGTCTCATCCGATGTTGCCCTGAGAACGAGATACATGCGACTCCTATCGGGATTTGTCGGCACATTGGGTGGCTTTGCTGGTCTTGTTTTACCATTGTTGAAATGTCTTGTAACCGGGATTCCGAGACTGATCAGGTCTTCTCGCGAGAAGGAATATCCTTCGTTGACCGTGAGAGCTCGTGATGGGCTAAGTTGGGACACCCCTGCAGGGTTTTGAACTTTCGAAAGCCGTGCCCACGGTTATGGGCAGATGGGAATTTGTTAATGTCCGGTTGTAGAAAACTTGACACTTAACTTAATTAAAATAAATCAACCGTGTGTGTAGCCGTGATGGTCTCTTTTCGGCGGAGTCTGGGAAGAGAACACGGTCTCCTGTTATGCTTGAACGTAAGTAGCTTCAGGATCACTTCTTGATCACTATTAGCTTCTCGACCATGCTTTGCTTCTCTTCTCACTCTGTTTTGCGTAAGTTAGTGACCATATATGCTAGTGCTTGCTGCAGCTCCACCTCTCTACCTTTCCTACCCATAAGCTTAAATAGTTTTGATCGCAAGGGTGTGAGATTGCTGAGTCCCGTTGACTCACAGATACTTCCAAAACAGATGCAGGTGCAGATGATGCCAGTACAGGGGATGCTACCGAACTCAAGTGGGAGTTCGACGAGGATTCGGGCCGTTACAATGTGTCTTTTCCGGATGATCAGTAGAGGAGCCCAGTTGGGAAGATCGAGGATCTAGCATTTGGGGTTGTCTTTCTTTATTTTGGTTCCGTAGTCGGACCTTGATTGTATTCTGGATGATGTATGATATATTTATGTATTGTGTGAAGTGGCGATTGTAAGCTAACTCTTTATCCCTTCTTATTCAGTACAGGAGATGTGTAAAGATTACCCCTCTTGCGACATGCCTACCATGCGGTTATGCCTCTAAGTCGTGCCCCGACACGTGGGAGATATAACCGCATCGTGGGTGTTACAATGATTTGCTAGGTGATGATGATTTACTTGTTGACAACTCTAGTGATGAGAACTATGATGAACTTGCTATTAATCATGCTAGTCAAGACAAAACGAATGACGATGATAAGAAGGAGATTGAGCGTCTAACTAAGGAACTAAACACTCTTAAGTTAGCTCATGAAACTACCTTGGAAGATCATCGAGAGCTTTTAAAGACTCATGAGAAGCTACGCTTTGAAAAGCTCAATCTTGAGCAAGAGTATGGGTTCTTAAAGGCAATCAATGATGATTTTTGCAAGAAAAGTTTTTCTTACATTGCCAAACGTTTATTCTTGTCTACTTACATGCCACAAGTAAAATCTATTAAGAAGAGCAAGAAAGATTCTAATTCTTGTAGTAACAATAATCATGTTAAATCCAATATTGTTGCTTCTAGTAGTTCTCTTGATTCCACTAATTATTCTCTTAGCCAAGTAACCCTTGAGCAAGAAAATATCTTATTGAAGGGAATTATAGATAAATATATTTACAATAGCCTTGCCAGAAATAAGCAATTTGAGGAAATTGTACGCAAGCAAGGAGGGCACCAGAAGAATCAAGGTGTTGGTTTTGAACGAAAGTTCAATGCCAATGGAGTTGAATGGGAAGAAGATCAATACCCCAAGATGAAGTTTGTTCCTCAACAATAGAAGTATGATCCTACTTCTTTCAAGGGGACACAAGCTCAAGATGATCTTCCACCACAAGACCACAAGCAAACAGGCAAGGACAAGCTTCAAGAGGAGATTGAGGCATTTGAAGAAGCTCCCAAGGCCTTGGTCAAGTGGGTTCCCAAGACCACATCAAGTTCTTCCTCATCAAGTACGACTACAAATCCAAGGATTCCCATCAAGTTGATGTGGATCCCAAAGAAGAAAAACTAGAGAGTTCTTGAGGGTGACTCCGCCAACATACTTCACTCATATCATTTTAGCGAGGACAAGTGCAAACAACTTTCACATCTTGCACTAGTTCAAGGAGTCACAAGCCCTCTTGTTTGTAAGACAAGGGACAAGGTAACCTAATGCTTTCATGGACATCATCTTGTGTGATTTCAATCTATGTCTATGGATACCCTTGTTTGTTCCTTGTGTGACTAACTCGTGTAGGTATTGAAAGTGAAACTCACTCCAATGGATAGCTCCGAATGATCTACATCAACATTCAACATCCACATCTTCAACATCTACATGAAGTCGTCATCGACAAATCCCAAGGTTAGTTCATTCCTCTTAGGGGGGATATCACATCTTGGGGGAGCTTTACTCTCATAATTGAGCTAAAGCAACTTTAATGGTGTGAACAAAAGAATGCTTTATGTAAAAGTGGTAACCCCACTTGTGCTTAAACGATGAGTATGACCTATGATCAAATGTTCT
The DNA here is from genome assembly GCF_056163025.1 of Triticum urartu. NCBI lineage: Eukaryota > Viridiplantae > Streptophyta > Magnoliopsida > Poales > Poaceae > Triticum > Triticum urartu. Next base: position 352,995,183 of record NC_141876.1, on the reverse strand, counting down.
CATTTGACTCCTAAGTCAATATACTCATATATAGAAGACCTAGTCATCGCCAATTGTTTGATAGATGCTAGAATATTCGTGCATGCTTTGTCACATATTTCATTTCCCATTTTATTGTGTGAGCATGTTGGTTGCATATTTTACTCATTCGAGGACATCCATTTGTAGCCTTGATTGTTTGGATCGTTTTCTTTTGCCAAATGGATTGACAAGAATGCCTAAGAACTTCCTCTAGCTAAATATGCTTTTCTTGTCTCAAACTCTATTCATGCTACATCACAAAGTTTGATCAAGTCAGATTTGAACCCTTTGTGTGAGTAGCATTTAGAGTCACCGATTCATCATAGACTTAAACTTCCAAAACCTCTATGTGCATTTTGGTCTGACCGATTTATCCTTTTCGGTCTGATCGAGTTCACTGAGTTGATCTAGGTTTTCAATCTTTGTGCATCCGATTAGAACTTATTGGTCACACCGAGTTGCAGTAATCACTTGTGATTCTGCATCTCTGTGCCACCGAGTTGTTCCACTCGGTCACACCGACAAGGTCAGGATATATACCGACGGGTCAAATTCTGGAAATTTCTCCAAAACCACTTTGCCCGCGCGTGTCCTGCTCTACCTTCTCGGGTCTCCGGGTCGTCCCCTCGTCTCCAGCGACCTCCCGCCACTGGTCTCTGTCACCGTCAATGGAATTCAACTACGTCGTTGCCGTCGTAGCGATCTCATCACCGAAACTAGGGTATGAGTTCGAATCTTTGTGCAATTCTTTCCTCCGATTCTTAGTACAAAGAAAATGCCATGTTTCTTACCACGTATGAGATCATCATGTCTAGCGAAAACTTCCTTCAGATTAGATTTGATTCAAAAATTTAGGGTTAGGTTTTCGCCGAACTCATCACGGACCGACCGAGTTGTTGTAGCGACCCGACCCGAATGGATCAAGTCTCTGTGCTTAAGTGTCATCCCTGGATCGGTATGCTGACGCACACAGTACTCGAGGATGTATAACAGAGGTAAATCACATGTATAAGTAACATAAGATACTATTACCTCAATCCAAAATAGTGGAAGTAACAAGGTTGTGGATTCCCATCAACACCAACGGCGAAGTTGAGTGTAGAAATCGTAACCCTAACGTATCACTTACTCATCGTAAGATTCCTGCAACATGAGACGTTGCAACCACAAAAGGTCAGTACATTGAATGTACTGGCAAATTCACACCAGAGGATAATGATGAATAAAGGCTATCACTACATGCACATTTGGCTGGTGGAAAAGCTCTATGGTTATAAGGTTTTTGCGAAAAGCCAATTTTTCCCTACTACAAAGGAATAAATTTTATTTAACTATCATGGTGGTTGTTAATCATTGAGAATGGTTGACAGCATTCTCAATCCCAATTAAGTAACATCATTAAACCCAACAAAATTATTTAAAGTCACATGATGAGATTCACATGATAATCCAAGTACTAGATACTCAAAACGTCCATAACCAGGGACACGGCTAATCATGATTAGTTTATACACTCTGCAGAGGTTTGCGCACTTTTCCCCACAAGACTCGATCTCCTCCGTTGGATTTCTCGCACTACATGGTGTTTGAGAAACGGATGATCGAGACATAGTCTTTCAGAAGAGTTTGGACCTTACGATGGGTAGACCGTTCCACCTACAACCCCTACATCTACTAGTCTACCACTGTAAGAGTTGACACGACTTAATCAACTATGCTAGAGCCCATAATAGCTTGTGGCTGCACACGGAAGTTTCTAGTATGAATAATCTCATGATCCCTTTGAGCCTGGGTGGCGGTCCATAAAAAAGAACAGGCAATCCTGGAATACCTAGGTGCCTAGACAGGCAATCTGTAACGCCCTTGATGCGGCTATATCTCCCACGTGTCGAAGCACGACTTAGAGGCATAACCGCATTGAAAGCAATGTCGCAAGTGAGGTAATCTTCACACAACTCATGTAATACATAAGGGAAAGAGATGCATAGATGGCTTACAATCGCCACTTCACACAATTACATGAATAAAGCATTACATCATCCAAATACAATCAAGGTCCGACTAGGAACCAAAATAAAAGAAGAACCCCAAATGCGACAAAGGTCCCCGATTTACCCCAACTGGGCTCCACTACTGATCAACTAGAACGAAGCAACACAAAGGACAAGATCGTCATCGAGCTCCTCCTGAGCTTGGTTGCGTCATCTGGACGGTCTCATCGGCACCTGCAAGCTGGTTTCGGAAGTACCTGTGAGCCACAGGGACTCAGCAATCTCATACCCTCGCGATCAAGACTATTTAAGCTTATGGGTAAGGTAAAAGGTATAAGGTGGAGCTGCAGGAAGCGACTAGCATATATGGTGGCTAACATACGCAAATGAGAGCGAGAAGAGAAGGCAAAGCACGGTTGATAAAAGTATGATCAAGAAGTGATCCTAGAACAACCTACATCAAGCATAACTCCAACACCGTGTTCACTTCCCGGACTCCGCCGGAAAGAGACCATCACGGTTACACACGCGGTTGATGCATTTTAATTAAGGTCAACTTCAGGTTTTGTACAACCGGATGTTAACAAATTCCCATCTTCCCATAACCGCGAGCACGGCTTTCGAAATTTCAAATCCCTGCAGGGGTGTCCCAAGTTAGCCCATCACAAGCTCTCACGGTCAACGAAGGAATAGACCTTCTAGCGGGAAGACCCGATCAGACTGGGAATCCCGGTAACAAGACATTTCGACAAGGTAAAACTAAACCAGCGACACCGCCCGAATGTGCCGACAAATCCCGATAGGAGCTGCACATATCTCTTTCTCAGGGCACACTCAGATGAGACTAGCTACGAGTAAAACCAACCCTCAAGTTTCCCCGAGGTGGCCCCGCAGGCAGCTCAGTTTGGAGCAACACTCAGAGGAGCACTGGCCCGGGGGGTTAGAATAAAGATGACCCTTGAGTCTGCAGAACCCAAGGGAAGGCGGTAGGTTGTTAGTGCAAATGGTAAAACCAAGGTTGGGCATTGCTGGAGGATTTTTATTCAAGGCGAACTGTCAAGGGGTTCCCATTATTACCCAACCGCGTAAGGAACGCAAAATCCGGGAACATAACACCGATATTACGGAAACTAGGGCGGCAAGAGTGGAACAAAACACCAGGCATAAGGCTGAGCCTTCCACGCTTTACCAAGTATATAGATGCATTAATTAAATAAGATATATTGTGTTATCCCAACAAGTAAACATGTTCCAACAAGGAACGATATCCATGTTCCAACAAGGAACAAACTTCAATCTTCACCTGCAACTAACAACGCTATAAGAGGGGCTGAGCAAAGCGGTAACATAGCCAAACAAGGGTTTGCTAGGACAAGGTGGGTTAGAGGCTTGGTTCAACAATATGGGTGGCATGATAAGCAAGTGGTATGTATTGCAGCATAGGCATAGCAAAAGAGCGAGCAACTAAGCAAGGAAAGATAGAAGTGATTTCGAGGGTATGGTCATCTTGCCTGAAATCCCGCAAGGAAGAAGAACGAGTCCATGAAGAAGACAAACGGACGTAGACGAACAGGTCCTCACAATCGCGATGTTACCGGAACTAAACCGAAGAAGCAAACATCGGAAAGAAGCACACAACATAGTAAACAACCAACACATGAACATGGTATGATATGCGTGATGCGGTATGCGATGCATATGCATGATTTGCAAAGTAAAGCATGAACCTGGCCTCAACATTGAAATCCAAGAGTGCCACTGGAAAGGTGAGGTGATTTCGCTTGCAAACGATATAAAGATCACCAGAAACGGAGTTACGGTTTGGAAATGGCGAGCAATTCAAATATGATCACGTTCTGCGATTTACAGCAAGTAGTCATCTAAATGCAACAAGATGAACATGCTACAGCACTCAAACATGGCAATAAAATACATGGTAGTGATCCACTCATGATGCTTAACAAAAGATGAACACTGAGCTACGGCCAAATCATCCATCAACAGGTTCAAACAAGCATGGCAAAAATGCATATGACAAACAGATCTCAGACTTGGTGAAATTAACACTTGTCTGGAATTTCAGATCAGGTAGCACACTTTGGAGCAAGAAAACTATATGCTACAGGATCTGAACATGGCAAAATAAAGCAAGGCATGGAGCTACTCAAAGAGCTTAACAAAATTCCCTTAGTGACCTTGAGCCAAAAGGGATCAGAAAATACATTTGCAAGCATGTGAACATGGCAAAAACATAATCAGTTCTCGGACTTAGTGAAAACTGGAGCATGCAAATCAGATATCAAGTAGGCATGTTTACGAGCTCGATGCACTCACTACAAAGCAAGTGATGACAATGTAAGCATACACCCACAAAGAATACACAAAATGCAAGCTAGACATGGCAAGAACAATGACATAGCATGCAAGGATCAACTACAACATCATCGGCAAAATCGCTAACAAGTAGACAATCTGCCCAGATTCACGAAATGACAAAAGTAGAGCTCGATTGACTCGAGCTAGGGTGCTCCATAATTGCAAACAAAAGCATTAATGGATAGAGCACTACAATATTAACAAAACATCCTTACTGATCATCCTCAAAAGAGGCACGGATCTCTAGGAAACAACATGAACATATGGCATATTGAGATAAACAGATCAAGGACTTAGTGGAAATGCTAAGTCCCTAAAATCAGCATTACCAAGTGCCTCACATGGCAAGCTTGTGCTAGTCACCACACACATCACAAAAATACATGAGAGGCACCTCTCGAAATATGGCAAAACCCTTAACAAAACATATGTAGAGCTCATGGGCATATCATGGACACAATAATCATGGCAAAAATGACAAATATCTAAATGGAGCAGCAGATCTGAGAATTATCTCAAGTAGTACTCTTCTAACAGCATTTCGGGCATCAAGATGAACTCAAATGAAAATGATGCAATGAGATGAAATGATGTACTCTCTGAGGCGAACATTTTGGTATGCTATATGCTCAAATCGGAGTTACGGATGCAATGTTACGATGCTATGAACATGCGCATAATAATTAGGGTTTCGTGAGTAGAAAGTCAACCGAGGCAAACGGATCTCAGATCCAGATCGGGCCGACACTGTTCATGCACGCAGCCCGAGGTACGCCGGAGACGGATCTCGCCGGAAGGAAGGACGATCTCGCCGGAGGAGAGGGGCTTGTCGGAGCGGCTCGCCGGCCGGAGAGGAGGGCGGCGGAGGGCAGTGGCGCGGCGCTCGGCGGGCGCCGGCGAGGCCGCGTGGTGGAGACGGTGGCCGGAGTTGGCGGGGCGGCGGTCGGCGTCAAAGGCCGGTGGAGGAGGCGGCAGCGAGGCGCACCGTGGTGGCGACGGGCGGCCGCGGGCGGGACGACCCACGGGGAAGCGACGGCGAGATCTGGGCCCGCGCGGGCCCCGGATGGGCTCCACGGGCCGCGGCGGCGGTGGGAGGAGATAGAGGGCGGCGGGGTGAGGTGGCGAGGCCGGATTGACTGAGGGTGAGGGCGGACACGTCCGGTCGCCGGGCGGACATGTCCGGCGACGCGAGGAAGAGGGAGGCTAGGGTTCATCCACGAAAATTTCGGGGATGGCCACATATTTATAGGTAGAGGGAGCTAGGAGAGTCCAAATGAGGTGCAGTTTTCGGCCACGCGATCGTGATCGAACGACCGAGATGATGGAGGAGGTTTAGGTGGGTTTTGGGCCAGTTTGGAAGGGTGTTGAGCTGCAACACACACGAGGCCTTCTCGGTCCCTCGGTTAACCGTTGGAGTATCAAACGAAGTCCAAATGGTACGAAACTTGACAGGCGGTCTACCGGTAGTAAACCAAGGCCGCTTAGCAAGTCTTGGTCCAATCCGGAAATGTTTAACCCCCACACATGAAAGAAAGGTAGAAATGACCACCGGAGGAGAACGAAGCGCCGGAATGCAAAACGGACAACGGGGAAAATGCTCGGATGCATGAGACGAACACGTATGCAAATGAAATGCACATGATGACATGATATGCAATCCATGACACGCAAGAAATGACAAGGCAACAAGAGCAAATAACTGGAGGACACCTGGCACGTCGGTCTCGGGGCGTTACACTATCGCTGGAATGCCTCAGTCCACCAAGATGTGTGTTAAAGTTGCCACCTTAAGTAAACCATTAATTAACAATCTCACATCTATCATGAATACTCTCAACCCAATCCACGTCTACGAGCATAGCATGGCAATATAAGCATAACGTAATAGTAACTCCCAAGGTTTGAATGCAGGGCAATAGGTTCCTACCTCATCAACTACTTCCCAATACCAACATGTTATCAATCCTACTCATGCAATGTTTGAGGGTGAAACTAATGCATAAAAACTGGGTATGAAAGGGATATGATCAAAGTGTGAACTTGCCTGCAATGTTGATGAAGATGATTCGCACTCATAACTCTTGATAGATCTACTCGTCACACTCCCGTCAATCTATCGTAAGCAAGCAATAGTAACCACACATAAGAAATCACTCAACATATCAGAAAGAACGACGAAGACGATTCGGAGAACACCAAAACCAAGCAAATAACTCTTGCAACATAAAAAAATTTCTAACAGTACCTAAATTTTATGAATTTGGCCTTATCAGAAAGTTTAGGTCAAGAGCTTCGATTTGCGAAAAGAATCAACTCAAACGGAGCTACGAAACACAAGTTACGATCAGACGAAGTTCAAATTCAAATCTGGTCTAATTCAAAATTTTAAACTTTCAAAAACAGGCTTGAGTTGGATTACTGGATAGAGGGGATCATAACAAAGACATGAGCATTGGTTTCGTTAGATTTGGACTAACGAGTAAAAAGTTGTAATCGTTTGAAGATTAGGGACTAATCTGTAAAGAAAAACATCACAAATAGGTCCCTGGCCGAAATTTAAAAGAAAAAGGGAAAAATTCTAAATAACGAACGTTCATTACTGAACGCTAACGAATGAATTCGTTCGCTGCGAAGGGATAAACAGCGAACATGCACCCAATAGGACAAAAAACCGATCTAAAAAATATAAAACCGAACTAAAAAAACGAGGCGGGTTACGGTTCATACTGGTTCACCCAAAAGAACTGGCGACGGCGGTGGTTACTCCGGCGAGACGGGATGGTGGTGCGGCGGCTCCGGCGTGGTGCAAGGCGGCGGCGCAAGCGGCGGCAGCAGCAGCAGCTGCAGCGGCGGCGAGTGGTGGCGAGGGCATTGGGCGATGGCGGCGCTAGATGCGAGCGGCGGCGGCGGCAGGAGCGAGCGGCGGCTCTGGGCGAGGAGAGAAAGGCGGGGCCCAGGGCCTCGGGTATTTAAGGAGAGGGGCGAGGGGTGGCGTGGGCGAGGGGCAAGAGGAGGCCGGCGGCAGCGATGCCGTGGCGGCTCGGGACTCTGTCCCGAGCTCACGGACGAGCAAGGCGCGGTGATGGCCGGTTGGGCCGTGGCCTGGCGACTGGGCCAGCCCGGTCCGGTCGGTCCTAAGTTTTTTTTAACATATACTCAGACAAATAAAAAAATAGAAAAAGAGATATATTATATAGGCATATGATATATCAAAATTATCCGAAAAAGATTTCCTACAAGATGAACATTTTTCTAGAGTCAAATAAAATACACACAAATTCAAATAATTCAAAGAGTGCTACTATTCTAATAAAATCCAATAAAAATCATTATAAAAATACCAAAATGAATTCTAATTTATTTCTCTCCAATTTTCTGATGTAGGGAATCATGTTACCCTATTTTCCATATATTTTATTTTTGGAGAAAAAAATAATTTGAATAAAATCCAAATAACTCCAAATTGAAAATAATTTCCAAAAGGACTTTGAACTTGATCCTTTGAAACTCCCAACTCATATTTCATATAATTTGAAGAAGTCATTTTATCTTCGCTCGTGAAAATCATTGAGTTGTATAAAGTTTCGGAATTGGAAATATTTTCAAATGAAATTCAAATAATTTCAACACCCCTTGTCATTTAAATAAATGGAAGAAGTCATGCCATCTTCTCTCCAGGGTTTTGTGTTTGAAAAGAATTTGAATTCATGGAGATAAGAAAGCAAATATGAAATTTTGGGAAAGTCCTTTTATTCCCTCTCATTTAACTTTCAAAAAGTTTCGAATTTCACTCAATCAATCACACAACAATCAAACAATCAGTAAAATCTATCTATTTATTATAACATTCCAAAATTTAGAATTTTGGGATTTTACAAACCTACCACCCTTAAAATGAATCTCGTCCTCGAGATTCGGAGAGGCTGGAAAGAAATAGGTTAGGTTTGGGGTCTTCTCAAGTCCATCGATCGTGTCTGGAGGTCTAGGGTGATACCACCCTTAAAAGCATTGTTACGGTTCCATCAAAACTCATATACTCCATCCTTATTCTTGACAGGGCCGGTCTCCTCAGACCGTAAGGATAATTCCTTCTCCGGCTCTTCCGGCAGTGGCATAACCTTTTCCTCAATTCTTCTGCACTTTAATCCTGGTAAGGTTATTCCGAGACTGGGTCTTCTTAGCTGACGAGTCTGGCGCCAATACTAATCAACTATCAATATCTCTCATGGTGGTCAACAATTTATGGTTTCTCCTGTAGGAAATGGTTCTGGGTTGATCCTCACCGTATAACCTACGGTTGGCAAAACTGCCTTGTACAAGGGAAAAAATACCTATACCATTCTAAGGCTTAAACAAGGTTTTGATCGTCGGCGCTCTACTATAGGTAAGTCACTAAGATTTACCATCCCATATAGCAAGGAGAATAATAAGAGTAAGCCAGTATGGTGATCAATCCATCCCGCATCCAAATCTTTACCTTGTATACGGTTTAGCGAATCTCGCATTCTAACACTCGGTCATCCTCACAAGCATTGCAGATTTTATCTTGTCCATGAACCATGTTCGGAATAATCCATTGATTCTGCAAACCAAACAAACATCTATCGTTCCTTCACAACTCTCAGGTTTTGCGTTACTCCTATAAAATCGTCGGTGGGTAAGGTCGTACTCTCTTCCAGGGTTTTTTTCCTTCAGCAAGAATGTGCTTGCTTCTTTGCAGGTCCTGGGGCCTGTGGGTTATGGCCCATCTCATCACTTGTAGTCCTTGAACTTATCATCAGGCAACTGATCATTATTCCAACTTCCTAGTATTCTTAAATCCACCCAATTTTACTGTCTTCCTTCCTTCTATTGGCACCAAACTAGGACGTGATTACTCAGACTCATTATGGAGTTTCCATTGATCCATATTTCCGACATCATACCTCCTTTATATCCAATAGTAATTTATCTTTTCATCCTCGTGGGATATCGCTCATACCGAAATAAAATTTATACTCATGAAGTCCATATTCCACTTCGTGGAACATCATTATCCTTTCCAGGGTCAAGCATCCTTACAAAGGAATATTGGCCATCTCTGCATGGCACTTCTTCAACTGGGAAACGTGAAACACATCATGAACTCCTGACAGTCCTTCGGGTGACTCCAACTTGTTGGCCACTTCTCCCATATGCTCCAAAAATTGGTATGGTCCTACAATTCTCGGAGCTAACTTTCCCTTAACTCCAATTCATTTAACTCCTCGCAAAGGGGGAAGACATGCTCTGTCTCCAATTTCATAGACTACCTCCTTGCGATTTTTTAGTATGCATAACTCTTCTGCCTGGACTGGGCTACCTTCAGTCTATCTTGAATCAACTTAACATTCTCTTCTGACTCCTTGATCACATTTGGTCCAAACAACTGAAGGTCTCCAACTTCATCCCACATACTCTTGGGGTATCACACATATTGAGACAAAACTCGTATTCATTTTGTCCGAAATCCACTCAGTGGAGTATCCTTATCTTTTCCAGGGGTCAAGGTTTATTACAGGGTACTACCACCCTTAAAATGCACAAATCTTCCATAGACCATATTTCTCATATCCTCAGAAATGGTCAAAATCCTTCTTCATAGAGTAACAACTCATAAAATCCATATCAGTACCAACGATGCTAACTTTATTCATTCTCAATTGATTACAATCTCTTGCTTTTCCATTACATGTCTCAACTCAACACCTCAATATAAAAGAAAATGTTCTCACTTCTACTACTCCATTTCTTTTGTTGCAAACTCAACTATCTAGGACAAGTTTCCTTCTCCTTGGGGCATTCTCTGGAAAATGCCCTGCTCCATTACAACTAAAACATATTACTTCTGACAAGTCTCGAGGTTTCCTTTTTGGGCAACTGTTGAGGTAGTGCCCTGACTCCTTGCACCTGTAACAGGTGATATGTATCAGGTTCCTCCTGGGCTCCAATCGGTTTCTCTTCCTGGACTTTTTCATCCCAATCAGGGCTTCTATTTCCTGTGGGTCGTATTCTACTTCCTCTGTCAGGAATTCTACTAGATCCCCATTCAAACAATTTTGGGAGATGTGTCCTTCTTCTCCACATGAATAGCAAGACTTAGTGCAGGGTTTACTCGGGTCTTCTTTAGGTGTGTCCTCCATCTCTTCCTTCATCACAACATCTTCTAAAATTTCCATGAGGGCTCCTTTCATTACTTCTTTCTTCTGCTGGATGGTTCGTTGTACCATGGGGTAAATGTGGCACTAAGCAGGATAGTGGTAGTCCCTTCACACAAGAAACAAGTAATCTGCCTAGTTGGGCATTCTCCAACTGGGTGACTTCCTTCAGTATTAGGGCATTCATCCTTGTGTTCTTTATGGGTGTGTCCTATTTCTCCACAAATCTTGCATGCACAAGGTTTCTTCATATCCTTTCCATAAGGCTTCAACTTCTGGGACACAAGCCGAGAGTTTGGCAGAGTCAACTTAAATTCTTTCCAAGTGGTTACTCCTTGCCATCCATTGATGGTTTGGTACATCCTCCACCAAGTAGCTGCACCTCTTTCAAAGCACTGAAGAGCATGTTGGGTCATATCCTTTCCGACTATAGGGTTATTCTTCATGTGATCCTCCATGTTCTGAATCCATCGGTCTATCTCCAACTGACTCATCATTCCAGAAAATACAAGCTCATCTCCATTCATCCTCTATTGGGTCCATGGGTTTTGGGTGGGATAAAAGAGAGAGAGAGAGAGAGAGAGAGAGAGAGAGAGAGAGAGAGGGATACACACAATACAAACAAAAGTTTCGAAAAGACAGATTTTATTTGTGGCTGTCGAAAAAACATCAAACAAATGACAGCTCACAACCGTCACATCTAACATAGGTATATAACAGGGGTTTGGTCTTCTAAAGGTCAATAAATCTTGAACGTCTCCAAACTCTTCAAGCCTTGTTCATGCCTCCAATGGCTTCTTCCGATCATGCTTGTCTTTCTGAAGTTCTTTTGCCAGATCAACTCTGTTGAGGCGAGGTCTCTTGAGACGTCCTTTAGTATTTCTGGAGATGCATTCCTAACTTCTAGGTTTCAACATCCTTGGCATGAATCATGGTCCTACTGTCCTTAAGTTCCTGACGAATCTCCTGTATCTCAAGGTTTTACTCTTCTAGCTTGGCTACTTTCAGCTTCTGGATCCTGAGTTCTTCACGAAATGCTCCTTGTCAAATATAACTTCCTAAAGGTCCATCTTAAAATCCTTCATGTAATACTCCAGATCCTGGTGTTACATCAGCTAAGGTTAAAACTTCACCTCTTGCTGATAGGTGCTCCATCAGCCTTCCACCATCCAATCCTTCCATGCATATGCATGCTTAACTCAGCACGGTGAAAATATCATAAGCGGGCGATAACCTCATGGATAGCCGTGGTTCTGCTCTTGTCATTTCCATGAGCTACCTCTCCATAGTTGATATCTCCTGCCTTAGGGTTTTCCTTGACAGAACTTTGAGTTTTTAACTCTCCATGCTCCGGTCTTTCTCCGATACACCTTGATCTCGGGTATTGACAACTTCCATAGTCTACCAAGTTCCATAAGGGTAGTTTTCCGAGGTCATAAAAAAATCTAGGAATTCTTCAGAGCCTTCAAATTCTCCTAGTCTTCGGAGTCTTCAACTGTTGTAGTTTCCATTATTCAGACGCACGGTAAAATCCTGTTCATTCCGAAGTGGTCTTAGTTGTCGGATATCTTGTACTTCTTGAAGTGGTCTCATCAGCCGAATCTTCGTGTGGTCAAAAGGGAAAAAGGGTATTTGGTCTCACTAAAAGGGAATATTTGAATAAGCTCAGAAGAGAAGAGAGGTAAAAGATCTTTTGAAAATGGAGTTGTAGAGAAAATCTTTCCTATGGGCTTGCCAATTTCTAGGGTCACGTCCTACCGTCAACATGTGCTCTGATACCATCTTGTAGCGACCCGACCCGAATGGATCAAGTCTCTGTGCTTAAGTGTCATCCCTGGATCGGTATGCTGACACACACAGTACTCGAGGATTTATAACAGAGGTAAATCACATGTATAAGTAACGTAATATACTATTACCTCAATCCAAAATAGCGGAAGTAACAAGGTTGTGGATTCCCATCAACACCAACGGCAAAGTTGAGTGTAGAAATCGTAACCCTAACGTATCACTTGTCGTAAGATTCCTGCAACATGAGACGTTGCAGCCACAAAGGGTCAGTACATTGAATGTATAAGCAAATTCACACCAGAGGATAATGATGAATAAAGGCTATCACTACATGCATATTTGGCTGGTGGAAAAGCTCTATGGTTATAAGGTTTTTGCGAAAAGCCAATTTTTCCCTACTACAAAGGAATAAATTTTATTTAACTATCATGGTGGTTGTTAATCATTGAGAATGGTTGACAGCATTCTCAATCCCAATTAAGTAACATCATTAAACCCAACAAAATTATTTAAAGTCACATGATGAGATTCCCATGATAATCCAAGTACTAGATACTCAAAACGTCCATAACCGGGGATACAGCTAATCATGATTAGTTTATACACTCTCTAGAGGTTTGCGCACTGTTTGTAACATCCCAAAATTCTAAATTTTGGAATGTTATAATAAATAGATAGATTTGACTGATTGTTTGATTGTTGTATGATTGATTTAGTGAAATTCTAAATTTTGGAATGTTATAATAAATAGATAGATTTGACTGATTGTTTGATTGTTGTATGATTGATTTAGTGAAATTCATAACTTTTTGAAAGTTAAATGAGAGGGAATAAAAGGACTTTCCCAAAATTTCATATTTGCTTTCTGATCTCCATGAATTCAAATTCTTTTGAAACACAAAACCCTGGAGAGAAGATGACATGACTTCTTCCATTTATTTAAATGACAAGGGGTGTTGAAATTATTTGAATTTCATTTGAAAATATTTCCAATTTTGAAACTTTATGCTACTCAATGATTTTCACGAGCGAAGATAAAATGACTTCTTCAAATTATATGAAATATGAGTTGGGAGTTTCAAAGGATCAAATTCAAAGTCCTTTTGGAAATTATTTTCAATTTGGAGTTATTTGGATTTTATTCAAATTATCTTTTTCTCCAAAAATAAAATATATGCAAAATATGGTAACATGATTCCCTACATCAGAAAATTGGAGAGAAATAAATTTGAATTCATTTTGGTATTTTTATAATGATTTTTATTGGATTTTATTAGACCAGTAGCACTCTTTGAATTATTTGAGTTTGTGTGTATTTTATTTGACTCTAGAAAAATGTTCACCTTGTAGGAAATCTTTTTCGGAAAATTTTGATATATTATATGCCTATATAATATATCTCTTTTTCTGTTTTTTTTGTTTTTTTATTTGTCTGAGTATATGTTAAAAAAGCATAGGACCAACCGGGTCGGGCCGGCCCAGTCGCCAGGCCACGGCCCAACCGGCCGTCACCGCGCCCCGCTCGTCCCCGAGCTCGGGACAGATTCCCGAGCCGCCATGGCATCGCCGCTGCCTCTGTGCCGTCGCCGGGCTCCTCTTGCACCTCGCCCACGCCACCCCTCGCCCCTCTCCTTAAATACCCGAGGTCCCGGGCCCCGCCTTTCTCTCCTCGCCCAGAGCCGCCGCTCGCTCCCGCCGCCGCTGCTCGCATCTAGCGCCACCGCCGCCCAACGCCCTCTGCCGAGTGTATAAACTAATCATGATTAGCCGTGTCCCTGGTTATGGACGTTTTGAGTATCTAGTACTTGGATTATCATGTGAATCTCATCATGTGACTTTAAATAATTTTGTTGGGTTTAATGATGTTACGTAATTGGGATTGAGAATGCTATCAACCATTCTCAATGATTAACAACCACCATGATAGATAAATAAAATTTATTCCTTTGTAGTAGGGAAAAATTGGCTTTTCGCAAAAACCTTATAACCATAGAGCTTTTCCGCCAGCCAAATATGCATGTAGTGATAGCCTTCATTCATCATTATCCTGTGGTGTGAATTTGCCAGTACATTCAATGTACTGACCCTTTGTGGTTGCAATGTCTCATGTTGCAGGAATCTTACGACGAGTAAGTGATACGTTAGGGTTACAATTTCTACACTCAACTTTGCCGTTGGTGTTGATGGGAATCCACAACCTTGTTACTTCCGCTATTTTGGATTGAGGTAATAGTATCTTGTGTTACTTATACATGTGATTTACCTATGTTATAAATCCTCGAGTACTGTGTGCTCAGCATACCGATCCAGGGATGACACTTAAGCACAGAGACTTCAACCATTTGGGTGGGGTCGCTACAACAACTCGGTCGGTACGTGATGAGTTCGGCGAAAACCTAGCCCTAAATTTTTGAATCGAATCTAATCTGAAGGAAGTTTTCGCTAGACATGATGATCTCATACGTGGTAAGAAACATGGCATTTGCTTTGTACTAAGAATCGGAGGAAAGAATTGCACAAATATTTGAACTCATACCCTAGTTCGGTGATGAGATCGCTACGACGGCAACGACGGAGTTGAATTCCATTGATGGCGATAGAGACCAGTGCCGGGAGGTCGCTGGAGACGAGAGGACGACCCGGAGACCTGAGAAGGTAGAGAAGGACACGCGCGGGTAAATTGGTTTTGGAGAAATTTCCAAAATTTGACCCGTCGGTATATATATCCTGACGCTGTCGGTGTGACCGAGTGGAACAACTCGGTGGCACAAAGATGCAGAATCACAAGTGATTACTGCAACTCGGTGTGACCAAGAAGTTCTAATCGGATGCACCAAGATTGAAAACCTAGATCAACTCAGTGAACTCGATCAGACCGAAAAGGATAAATCGGTCAGACCGAAATGCACAGAGAGGTTTTGGAAGTTTAAGTCTATGATGAATCGGTGACTCTGAATGCTACTCACACAAAGGGTTCAAATCTGACTTGATCAAACTTTGTGATGTAGCATGAATAGAGTTTGAGATGAGAAAAGCATAGTTAGCTAGAGGAAGTTCTTAGGCATTCTTGTCAATCCATTTGGCAAAAGAAAACAAGCCAAACAATCAAGGCAACAAATGGATGTCCTCGAATGAGTAAAATATGCAACCAACATGCTCACACAATAAAATGGGAAATGAAATATGTGACAAAGCATGCACGAATATTCTAGCATCTATCAAACAATTGGCGATGACTAGGTATTCTATATATGAGTATATTGACTTAGGAGTCAAATGAGAACATTTGATCATAGGTCATACTCATTGTTTAGGCACAAGTGGGGTTACCACTTTTACATAAAGCATTCTTGTGTTCACACCATTAAAGTTGCTTTAGCTCAATTCTGAGAGTAAAGCTCCCCCAAGATGTGATATTCCCCCTAAGAGGAATGAACTAACCTTGGGATTTGTCGATGACGACTTCATGTAGATGTTGAAGATGTGGATGCTGAATGCTGAATGTTGATGTAGATGAGGAAGAACTTGATGTGGTCTTGGGAACCCACTTGACCAAGGCCTTGGGAGCTTCTTCAAATGCCTCAATCTCCTCTTGAAGCTTGTCCTTGCCTATTTGCTGGTGGTCCTGTGGTGGAAGATCATCTTGAGCTTGTGTCCCCTTGAAAGAAGTAGGATCATACTTCTCTTGTTGAGGAACAAACTTCATCTTGGGGTATTGATCTTCTTCCCATTCAACTCCATTGGCATTGAACTTTCGTTCAAAACCAACACCTTGATTCTTCTATTGCCCTCCTTGCTTGCGTACAATTTCCTCAAATTGCTTATTTCCAGCAAGGCTATTGTAAATATCTTTATCTATAATTCCCTTCAATAAGATATTTTCTTGCTCAAGCGTAACTTGGCTAAGAGAATAATTAGTGGAATCAAGAGAACTACTAGAAGCAACAATATTGGATTTAACATGATTATTGTTACTACAAGAAGAAGAATCTTTCTTGCTCTTCTTACTAGATTTTACTTTTGGCATGTAAGTAGACAAGAATAAACATTTGGCAATGTAAGAAAAACTTTTCTTGCGAAAATCATCATTGATTGCCTTTAAGAACCCATACTCTTGCTCAAGATTGAGCTTTTCAAAGCGTAGCTTCTCATGAGTCTTTAAAAGCTCTCGATGATCTTCCAAGGTAGTTTCATGAGCTAACTTAAGAGTGTTTAGTTCCTTAGTTAGACGCTCAATCTCCTTCTTATCATCGTCATTCGTTTTGTCTTGACTAGCATGATTAATAGCAAGTTCATCATAGTTCTCATCACTAGAGTTGTCAACAAGTAAATCATCATCGCCTAGCAAATCATTGTAACACCCACGATGCGGCTATATCTCCCACGTGTCGGGGCACGACTTAGAGGCATAACCGCATGGTAGGCATGTCGCAAGAGGGGTAATCTTTACACATCTCATGTACTGAATAAGAAGGGATAAAGAGTTAGCTTACAATTGCGACTTCACACAATACATAAATATATCATACATCATCCAGAATACAATCAAGGTTCGACTACGGAACCAAAATAAAGAAAGACAACCCCAAATGCTAGATCCCCGATCTTCCCAATTGGGCTCCTCTACTGATGATCTGGAAAAGACACATTGTAACCGCCCGAATCCTCGTCGAACTCCCACTTGAGTTCAGTAGCGTCCCCTGTACTGGCATCATCTGCACCTGCATCTGTTTTGGAAGTATCTGTGAGTCACGGGGACTCAGCAATCTCACACCCTTGCGATCAAAACTATTTAAGCTTATGGGTAGGAAAGGTAGAGAGGTGGAGCTGCAGCAAGCACTAGCATATATGGTCACTAACTTACGCAAAAGAGAGTTAGAAGAGAAGCAAAGCACGGTCGAGAAGCTAATAGTGATCAGGAAGTGATCCTGAAGCTACTTACATTCAAGAATAACACGAGACCATGTTTTCTTCCCAGACTCCGCCGAAAAGAGACCATCACGGCTACACACAAGGTTGATTCATTTTAATTAAGTTAAGTGTCAAGTTCTCTACAACCGGACATTAACAAATTCCCATCTGCCCATAACCGTGGGCACGGCTTTCGAAAGTTCAAAACCCTGCAGGGGTGTCCCAACTTAGCCCATCACAAGCTCTCACGGTCAACGAAGGATATTCCTTCTCGCGGGAAGACCTGATCAGTCTCGGAATCCCGGTTACAAGACATTTCGACAATGGTAAAACAAGACCAGCAAAGCCACCCGATGTGCCGACAAATCCCGATAGGAGTCGCACGTATCTCGTTCTCAGGGCAACACCAGATGAGACAGGCTACGAGTAAAACCAACCCTCGAGTTTCCCCGAGGTGGCCCCGCAGGCGGCTCAGTTCGGACCAACACTCAGAGGAGCACTGGCCCGGGGTGGTTTAAAATAAAGATGACCCTTGAGTCTGCAGAACCCAAGGGAAGGTATAAGGTGGTAGGTAGGCAAATGGTAAAACCAAGGTTGGGCCTTGCTGGAGGAGTTTTATTCAAGGCGAACTGTCAAGGGGTTCCCATAACACCCAACCGCGTAAGGAATGCAAAATCAAGGAACATAACATCGGTATGACAGAAACTAGAGCGGGAAGAGTGGAACAAAACACCAGGCATAAGGCTGAGCCTTGCACCCTTTGCCAAGTGTATAGATGCATTAAAATTAAACAAGATATAATAATGATATCCCAACAATATCCATGTTCCAACATGGAACAAGTTTCATCTTCACCTGCAACTAGCAATGCTATAAGAGGGGCTAAGCAAAGCGGTAGCATAGCCAATCAATGGTTTGCTAGGAAAGGTGGGTTAGAGGCTTGACATGGCAATATGGGAGGCATATTATAGCAAGTGGTTGGTATCGCGGCATAGCAATAGAGCGAACAACTAGCAAGCAAAGATAGAAGTGATTTTGAGGGTATGGTCATCTTGCCTGCAAAGTTCTCAGAGTTGACGAAAGCTTGATCCTCGTTAGCGTACTCAACAGGTTCCTCGATCACATACTCATCTCCCGGCTCTACCCAAAGCAAGAACACAAGCAAAGGACCAACAATCAATCACGGTGCATGGCTCAAACAACATGATGCAAAACATGGCATGATATGCGAGATGTGATATGCAATGCATATGCATGCTCTGGAAGGAAAAGATTGATCAAGGCATCAAATTGGAAAACCAAGTGTGCCGCTGGGAAGATGAGATGATTTCATTCGAAATCGATATAAAGATCACCAGAAGCGGATGCACGGTTTGCAAATGGCAAGCAAACCAGGAATGGCACAATTATGTGATTAACAGCACGATGCCATCTAGAATACAACAAGAAACTAAGCTACTCCACTCCAACATAACAACAAAGCACATGGCCTTGATATACTCAAGATTTTTGACCAAACATGAACACTGAGCTATGGCTAAATCACATTAGAACAGGTTCAAACAAGCATGGCAAAAGTGCAAAAGATATCAGCATCACAGCCTTAGTGAAGATACTAACATACCGGAAATCACATCATGAAGCCATGTGTAGAGCAAGAAAACAACATGCTATAGGAACATATCATAGCAAACAAAGGCATGGCATGAATCTACTAAATGAATAGAACAAAAGTCCCTTACTGAACATGATCCAAAAAGGTACATAAGATATGATGTCACCCATGTAAACATAGCAAGTTTTATTAACAGATTCAGACTTCGCAGAAAACAGAGCATGGCATAAACAGCATTATGAAGGCATCTTTGCGAGCTCAAATCACTCATCACAAAGAATTGCATGACAAACTAAGAATACCAACAGCAAGAAGACATGTTAATGAAGCTAACCATGGCAAGATAAAGTTCATAGCATGCATGGATCAATAACAACAACCATGGAAAAATTGATTAACATGTAAACAATCTGCCAGGAACATTTTATAGCAAAAGTAGAGCAAGATTGAGACATGCTAGGGCACTCCATAATTCCAAACACGGGCATGGATGGATAGAGCATGACCATATGTCCAAATCATCCTTACTGAAGCAACTCAAAACAAGCATGGATCTCACTGTAGCATCAAGGTTAGATGGCATAAAAATAACAACAGATCAAGGCCTCGCAAAATCCTAAGTCCCTGAAATCAGCAATATCACGAAGGATACTTTAAATGCTTGTTCTAGTCACCACATTGATCACAAAAATACATGGGAAGACCCCTGTAAAGATGGCATGTCATAGATCAACACACATGTAGAGCTCATGCCCATATGATGCACACAGCAAATGTGATAAATATGACAAATCAGCATAATCTGCTAAGAAACAGGTGTAAACATTTTATAGCACTCTTGCATCAGTGATTTGGGCATCAAGATGGACTCAAACAAGCATGCCACAATGGAACAAAATGCAGAGCATCTCCTGATGAATATTTCAACATATTACATGCCCTCTCCCCCAGAAAAACACAAGAAGTTATCGCAGGATGAACATGGCACCAAATTGCAATTTTTTGAGGAATTAGAAAATTTTGGGGGTCAACCTGAGAATTCCAGATCTGGATCGGGGAGAGCGGAAAATGAGGCGGGGCTGGGGCACTCGCCGGACCACGGCCGGAGACGGAGGGGACGGGTGGATCCGCGGCAGCCGGAGCACGCGGCCGCGGCGAGGACAGCGCTGGCGGGGAGTTCCGGGGGCGGTGGAGGAGATCCGCGGCAGCGGGTGGTGTGGCGCTAGGCGGCGTGGTAGGCCGGCAAGCGAGCGCTCGAGCGGCGGGTGTGCGGGCCGGGGAGGGTCCCGCCTGGGCCCCGGCGGGCCGCCGCGCAGGTGGCGCGGCGATGTGGGCGCGGCAGCTCGGTGAACCAGGAGGTGACACATGGCGGCGGTGAGGACGGTGGACACGTCCGTCGGTGGGGAAGAATGTCCGGCGGCGTGAGCGGAGTTTGCTAGGGTTTTGGACCCGGATTTGGAGGGGTGCACATATTTATAGCTAGGAGGAGGTAGGAGTGTCCAAATGGAGTGTAGTTTTCGCCCACACGATCGTGATCAGACGGCGAAGGATATGGAAGAGGTTTGGATGGGTTATTTGGCCGTTTTGGATGGGCATTGGGCTGCAACACACACGAGGCCTTTAGTTACCGGTTAACCGTTGGAGTATCAAACGGACTCCAAATGACACAAAATTTGACAGGCAGTCTACCGATGGTGTACCAAGGCTGCTGGGAAAATCTCGGTCCCTTCCGAGAATGTTTAACACCCGCTCACGAAAAGAGGCAAGAAGGGGCGCCGGTGGACGTAAGAGTGTCGGATTGCAAAACGGACAACGGGGAAAAAGCTTGGATGCATGAGACGAACACGTATGCAAATGAGATGCACATGATGACATGATATGAAATGCATGACATGGACAAAATGCAAAACAAAGACAAAACCCAACCACGAAGGGAATCTCATAACTTAAAGCCAAAAATGGCAGGGTCGGAGTACAAATATGGCAAGTTACATCCGGGGTGTTACAACACTCCACCACTATGAAAGGATCTCGTCCCGAGATCTAGGACTGAACGAACTCCGGATATTCAGAACGGAGGTGGTCCTCGCGTTCCCAGGTGGCTTATCAGTCGGAATGATGTGACCACTTCACTTTCAGGAATTTGATAGACTTGTTGCGAGTCTTGCACTCGGTTTCTTCAAGAATAGCAACGGGATGCTCATGATAAGACATGTCTTCTTGGAGATCGATCTCTTTGAAGTTGATGGTGCGCTCAGGAGTCTTGAAGCACTTGCGAAGCTGTGACACATGAAACACGTCGTGCACATTTGCGAAGTTAGACGGAAGCTCAAGTAGATAGGCGAGATCGCCTCTTTTGCCAGTGATCTTGAAAGGACCAACGTATCTAGGGGCAAGCTTACCTTTGATACCAAAGCGACGAGTGCCTTTCATTGGAGAGACGCGGAGGTAGATATGGTCCCCGATCTCGAAAGCCAAGTCACGGTGCTTGCTATCATGGTAACTCTTCTGGCGCGATTGTGCGGCTTTGAGATTTTCACGGATGACTTTACACATTTCTTCAGCTTCTGTGATTAAGTCATTGCCAAGAAGTTGGCGTTCACCAGTCTCTGGCCAGTTAAGAGGAGTACGACACTTTCCGCCATAGAGAATCTCGAATGGGGCCTTGCCCGAACTCGCTTAGAAGCTGTTGTTATAGGAGAACTCGGCATATGGAAGACAATCTTCCCATTTCATACTGAACGAAATGACACAAGCCCTCAGCATATCTTCAAGGATTTGATTGACTCGCTCGACTTGTCCACTAGTTTGAGGATGGAAGGCTGTGCTGAAGCGAATGTTGGTGCCCATGGCCTTCTGGAAGGAATCCTAGAACTTAGAAGTAAAGATGCTTCTACGATCTGAAGGTGTCAATTGCGGAATGTCATGCAAAGAGACAATCCTGGAGGTGTATAGCCCTGCCAACTGAGCTGCTGTGATAGATTCTTTGATTGGAAGGAAATGAGCCACTTTTGTAAGCTTGTCGATGACGATGAAGATAGCATCATTTCCACGCTTGGACTTGGGAAATCCAGTCACGAAGTCCATCTCAATATGATCAAACTTCCATTCTTGAATAGGAAGAGGTTGGAGGAGACCAGCTGGCCGTTGGTGTTCTGCTTTCACTCTTCTGCAGACATCACATTCATTCACGAACTGAGCAATTTCTTGCTTCATTCGAGTCCACCAATACGACTGCTTGAGGTCATGGTACATCTTAGTACTTCCAGGATGAATGGATAGAAGGGAATTGTGAGCCTCATTTATAGTGACTTTCCTTAGATTGCCTTTAGGAACCACAATTTGATCCTCGAAGAATATAGTGTCTTTGTCATCAATGTGATAGCACTTGTACTTGGGTTGGCTCTTGGCAATCCTATTTTTCACCTTCTTCACCATGGCATCAAGAAGTTGTGCCTCACGAATTTGATCTTCCATAGTAGGAGAGACTTGGAGGTTGGCAAGAAATCCTTGAGGAACAACTTGGAGATTTAGTTTGCGGAAAGCTTCACAAAGGTCCGATTGAAAGGGCTTAAGAATTAAGCTGTTGCAGTAAGCCTTCCTGCTCAAAGAATCTGCAATGACATTGGCCTTGTCTGGAGTATATTCAATACTCAGATTGTATTCTTGAATCATTTCGACCCTACGAGTCTGCCTGAGGTTGAGGTTGGGTTGAGTGAAGATGTACTTGAGGCTCTTAGGATCTGTGAAGATGTCCACTTTCCTTCCCAAGAAGAGATGTCTCCACGTTAATAGAGCATGGACAACTGCCGCTAACTCGAGGTCATGAGTGGGGTAGTTCTTTTCGTTTGGCTTCAACTGGCGAGAGGTATAAGCCACAACTTTCTTCTCTTGCATTAACAAAGCACCGAGACCTTGCAGGGAGGCATCACAGAAAACTTCGAATGGTTTTCATTCATCAGGAGAAGTCAAGACATGAGCTATGACTAACTTCTTTTTCAGGGTATTGAAAGCCACGTCACATTCAGGCGTCTAGACATACTTAACATGCTTCTGGAGGAGGTTGGAAAGAGGCTTTGCAATCTTAGAGAAATTCTCAATGAATCTTCGACAATAGCTTGCAAGCCCAAGGAAACTGCGGAGCTGCTTGACATTCTGAGGCGGTTCCCAATTCACAATTGTAGACACCTTCTCAGGATGAACGGCTATGCCCTTGGCGGAGATGATATGGCCAAGGTAGATAACCTCATCAAGCCAGAACTCACACTTTGAAAACTTGGCATAGAATTGATGCTCTCTGAGTTTGTCCAGCACCAGTCTCAAATGCTTGGCATGATCCTCCTTATTCTTGGAAAAGACCAAAATATTATTGAGATACACCAAGACGAAATCATTTGTGTAAGGGTTGAAGATGAAGTTCGTCATGCAAGAGAATGTTGGAGGAGCATTGACAAGGCCGAAAGACATGACAATATATTCATAAGAACCATAGCTTGTTCTGAATGCTGTCTTGGGGATATCTTGTTCATTAATGCAAATCTGATGATAACAAATACGGAGGTCAAGCTTGGAGAATACTTGGGCACCTTTAAATTGCTCGAATAGCTCATTGATGTTGGGAAGTGGGTACTTGTTCTTTATTGTTTTCTTGTTCAATGGACGGTAGTCGACGCAGAGTCATTCCATTCCATCCTTCTTCTTGACAAAAAGAACACCACAACCCCATGGAGATGAACTCGGTCTGATCAGACCCATGCGCTCTTGTTCAATGAGTTGTTTCTTCAACTCCTTCAACTCCTCTGGTCCAAGCTTGTAGGGACGCTTGCACACAGGTTCCGTGCCAGGCTCAAGATCGATGACGAATTCAACTGGCCGGTGAGGAGGCATTCCTGGAAGCTCTTCTAGAAAGATGTCTTGATATTCACAAACGACTGGAATCTGAGAGATGGCTTTCAACTCGCCCTTCTCATTGAGAGAAAACAGCCAAATGGTTTCATCACAAGCGGCATAGATGATCACATCCTCAGAAGAGTGTGTCAATTGAATTTCTCTAGCAGCACAATCCAGCAGGGCCTTATGCTTAGAAAGCTAGTCCATGCTGAGAATTAGATCAATATTCGAGTCACCAAGAACAATTGTAGAAGCCCGAAATCTATAGTCGCCCATTTCGATACCGACATTCGGAACCATTATGGTAGATCTCAAATGCTTAGCCGGAGAAACAACTTGCATGCTTTAGGTAATGCCTTAGTGTCAAAGTTGTGCTCCGATGAAAATGGGAATCACATGAAAGAATGCGATGCACCAGTATCAAATAAGAATTTAGTAGGAATGGAGATAACTGGAAGGTTACCCATGATCACTTCTGAAGAATCCTCTGCCTAAGTTGCGTTCATCATGTTGACCTTGGAATGCTTGGGATTATGCTTGACCACTGCATTGCTGGTAGATTGTAACGCCCCAGACACACCCGCCGGTGGTCGTTACTCCTGGCGGGATCTAGACTGGCCCCACAGATCAATACTAGTCTTTTCTGCGCACTTTGTCCTCACTCGTGCGCACCCGGGAGCAACTTCCCGGTCGGTCACCCATCCTGAAATTACTCCAAGCTGAGCACGCTTAACTTTGGAGTTTTGTCCGAATGGGCTCCCGGAAAATAAGGAATTCCTTATTGATATGAGTAGTCTATCATCCCTAATAAGCCAGGCCATCACATACACCCCCACTCAGAGGAACCGACGTACTCATCGAGCCATAGGAACGTTCCCTCTTGGCACATACGTTTGTGCATCCAGTCAGGTACATGTGACATGTCGTGCGCCACGACGGGTCACAAACGTCATGAACAACATGACCGTGCACTATCCGCAAACATCCATGTAACCGCGAGGTTCGGCTCTGATACCAACTTGTAACGCCTCGGACACACCCGCCGGTGGTCGTTACTCCTGGCGGGATCTAGACTGGCTCCACAGATCAATACTAGTCTTTTCTGCGTACTTTGTCCTCACTCGTGCGCACCCGGGAGCAACTTCCCGGTCGGTCACCTATCCTGAAATTACTCCAAGCTGAGCACGCTTAACTTTGGAGTTCTGTCCAAATGGGCTCCCGGAAAAGAAGGAATTCCTTATTGATATGAGTAGTCTATCATCCCTAATAAGCCAGACCATCACATAGATCTCACAGGAGGAGGAGGTGGAAGGCGCCTTTGGTTGAAGCATTTGTTTGCATAGTGCCCTTTCTGCTGACACTTGTTGGAAGTAACCTCTGAGAGTGGACGGTGATAAGGAGCACTTGACCTTGGAGTATGAGACCGAACTTTGTTTTGATAGCCTGGGTTGGGTGGGTGGGAAGATCCATTGCCACCTTTACTCTTCTGCTGATAAGGCTGACGAAACAGAGGAGGAGGAGGCAACCAGAACTTCTGTTGCTTAGCTGCCACTTGAGTTGAAGAAGAAGAATCAACTGCATCCCTAACTCTCTTCTTAGAAGCATCACACTTGAGCTGAGAAGCTTCTTGCTCTAGTGCCATGTTGTATAATTCATCATACTTGGTCGGTTCAAAAAGAACGAGAGCTAATTGCAGATCTTCTGTAAGGCCACCTCTGAATTGATAAATCATGCTCTTCTCATCAGGGACGTCTTGTTTAGCGAAGCGAGCGAGCCTCTGAAACAGGATATTGTATTGATACATGCTACCTCTTGAGCATTGCGTTAGTTTTCCCCGAAGTGGAAGGGATGATGCAGCAATGTAGCGTAAGTATTTCCCTCAGTTTTTGAGAACCAAGGTATCAATCCAATAGGAGGCTACGTGCGAGTCCCTCGCACCTGCACAAAACAAATAAATCCTCGCAACCAACGCGATAAGGGGTTGTCAATCCCTACACGGCCACTTACGATAGTGAGATCTGATAGATATGATAAGATAATATTTTTGGTATTTTTATGATAAAGATGCAAAGTAAAATAAAAGCAAAGTAAAAAGCAAAGGAAATTACTAAGTATTGGAAGATTAATATGATGAACATAGACCCGGGGGGCCTTAGGTTTCACTAGTGGCTTCTCTCAAGAGCATAGGTAGTTTACGGTGGGTGAACAAATTACTGTTGAGCAATTGACATAATTGAGCATAGTTATGAGAATATCTAGGTATGATCATATATATAGGCATCACGTCCGAGACAAGTAGACTGACTCCTGCCTGCATCTACTACTATTACTCCACTCATCCACAGCTATCCCGCATGCATCTAGAGTACTAAGTTCATGAAAACAGAGTAACGCCTTAAGCAAGATGACATGATGTAGAGGGATAAACTCATGCAATATGATGAGAACCCCATCTTGTAATCCTCGATGGCAACAATACAATACGTGCCTTGTTGCCCCTACTGTCACTTGGAAAGGACACCGCAAGATTGAACCCAAAGCTAAGCACTTCTCCCATTGCAAGAAATATCAATCTAGTAGGCCAAACCAAACTGATAATTCTAAGAGACTTGCAAAGATAACCAATCATACATAAAAGAATTCAGAGAAGATTCAATTATTGTTCATAGATAGACTTGATCATAAACCCACAATTCATCGATCTCAACAAACACACCGCAAAAAGAAGATTACATCGAATAGATCTCCACAGGAGAGGGGGAGAACATTGTATTGAGATCCAAAAAGAGAGAAGAAGCCATCTAGCTAATAACTATGGACCCGTAGGTCTGAGGTAAACTACTCACACTTCAACGAAGAGGCTATGGTGTTGATGTAGAAGACCTCCGTGATAGATGCCCCCTCCAGCGGAGCTCCGGAATAGGCCCCAAGATGGGATCTCGTGGATACAGAAAGTTACGGCGGTGGAATTAGGGTTTTGGCTCCATATCTGATCGTTTGGGGGTACGTAGGTATATACAGGAGGAAGCAATACGTCGGTGGAGCAACAGGGGGCCCACGAGGGTGGAGGGCGCGCCTTGGGGGGAGTAGGCGCGCCCCCTTACCTCGTGGCCTCCTCCTTTGTTTCTTGACGTAGGGTCCAAGTCTCCTGGATCATGTTCGGTGATAAAATCATGTTCCCGAAGGTTTCATTCCGTTTGGACTCCGTTTCATATTCCTTTTCTTCGAAACCCTAAAATAGGCAAAAACATCAATTCTGGGCTGGGCCTCCGGTTAATAGGTTAGTCCCAAAAATAATATAAAAGTGGATAATAAAGCCCAATAATGTCCAAAACAGTAGATAATATAGCATGGAGCAATCAAAAATTATAGATACGTTGGAGACATATCAAGCATCCCCAAGCTTAATTCCTGCTCGTCCTCGAGTAGGTAAATGATAAAAACAGAATTTTTGATGCGGAGTGCTACTTAGCACAATTTTAATGTAATTCTTCTTAATTGTGGTATGAATATTCAGATCCGAAAGATTCAAGAAATTTTTTTAATATTGACATAATAATAATACTTCAAGCATACTAACAAAGCAATCATGTCTTCTCAAAATAACATAGCCAAGGAAAGCTATCCCTACAAAATCATATAGTCTAGCTATGCTCTATCTTCATCACACAAAGTATTTAAATCATGCACAACCCCGATGACAAGCCAAGCAATTGTTTCATACTTTTGACATTCTCAAACTTTTTCAATCTTCACGCAATACATGAGCGTGAGCCATGGATATAGCACTATAAGTGGAATAGAATGGTGGTTGTGGAGAAGACGCAAAGGGAGAAGATAGTCTCACATCAACTAGGCGTATCAACGGGCTATGGAGATGCCCATCAATAGATATCAATGTGAGTGAGTAGGGATTGCCATGCAACGGATGCACTAGAGCTATAAGTATATGAAAGCTCAACAAAAGAAACAAAGTGGGTGTGCATCCAACTTGCTTGCTCATGAAGACATAGGGAATTTTGAGGAAGCCCATCATTGGATTATACAAGCCAAGTTTTATAATGAAAAATTCCCACTAGTATATGAAAGTGATAACGTAGGAGACTCTCTATCATGAATATCATAGTGCTCCTTTGAAGCACAAGTGTG
The DNA here is from genome assembly GCF_056163025.1 of Triticum urartu. NCBI lineage: Eukaryota > Viridiplantae > Streptophyta > Magnoliopsida > Poales > Poaceae > Triticum > Triticum urartu. The sequence continues at coordinate 352,967,263 of NC_141876.1, read as the reverse complement.
GTAAAAGGATAGTAAAATTGTCCCTTCTCTCTTTTTCTCTCATTTTTTATTTGGGCCTTTTCTCCTTTTATGGCCTCTTTTCTATCTTTCTTTTTATTTTTCATCCAGAGTCTCATCCCGACTTGTGGGGGAATCATAGTCTCCATCATGCTTTCCTCACTGGGACAATGCTCTAATAATGATGATCATCACAATTTTATTTTCTTACAACTCAACAATTACAACTCGGTACTTAGAAAAAAATATGACTCTATATGAATGCCTCTGGCGGTGTACCGGGATATGCAATGAATCAAGAGTGACATGTATGAAAGAATTATGAATGGTGGCTTTGCCAAAAATACGATGTCAACTACATGATCATGCTAAGCAATATGACAATGATGTAGTGTGTCATAATAAACGGAATGGTGGAAAGTTGCATGGCAATATATCTCGGAATGGCTATGGAAACACCATAATAGGTAGGTATGGTGGCTGTTTTGAGGAAGGTATATGGTGCGCGGTATTAGAGAGGCTAGCAATGGTGGAAGGAAGAAAAGTGCATATAATCCATGGACTCAACATTAGTCATAAAGAACTCGTACACTTATTGCAAAAATATACAATTTATCAAAGCAAAGTATTACGCGCATGCTCCTAGGGGGATAGATTGGTAGGAAAAGACCATCGCTCGTCCCCGACCGCCACTCATAAGGAAGACAATCAAAAAATAAATCATGCTCCGACTTCATCACATAACGGTTCACCATACGTGCACGCTACGGGAATCACAAACCTTAACACAAGTATTTCTCAAATTCACAACTACTCAAATAGCATAACATTAATATCACCATCTTCATATCTCAAAACAATTATCAAGCATCAAACTTCTCATAACATTCAGCACACTCATAAGAAAGTTTTTACTATTCTTGAATACCAAGCATATTAGGATTATTTAAGCAAATTACCATGCTATGTAAGACTCTCAAAATAATCTAAGTGAAGCATGAGAGATCAATAGTTTCTATAAAACAAATCCACCACTGTGCTCTAAACGATATAAGTGAAGTACTAGAGCAAAACTATATAACTCAAAATATATAAGTGAAGCACATAGAGTATTCTAACAAATTCCAAATCATGTATGGCTCTCTCAAAACGTGTGTAAAGGAAGGATGATTGTGGTAAACTAAAAAGCAAAGACTCAAATCATACAAGACGCTCCAAGCAAAACACATATCATGTGGTGAATAAAAATATAGCTCCAAGTAAAGTTACCGATAGAAGTAGACGAAAAGAGGGGATGCCTTCCGGGGCATCCCCAAGCTTGGGCTTTTAGGTGTCCTTAGATTATCTTGGGGTGCCATGGGCATCCCCAAGCTTAGGCTCTTGCCACTCCTTGTTCCATAACACATCAAATCTTTACCCAAAACTTGAAAACTTCACAACACAAAACTTAAAGTAGAAAATCTCGTGAGCTCCGTTAGTGAAAGAAAACAAAAGACCACTTCAAGGTACTATAATGAACTCATTATTTATTTATATTGGTGTTAAACATACTGTATTCCAACTTCTCTATGGTTTATAAACTATTTTACTAGCAATAGATTCATCAGAATAAGCAAACAACACACGAGAAACAGAATCTGTCAAAAACAGAACAGTCTGTAGTAATCTATAGCTACCGCAAGATCTGGAACCCCAAAAATTCTAAAATAAAATGCTGGACGTGAGGAATTTATCTATTAATAATCTTAAAAAATAATTAACTAAATAGAACTTTCCAAATAAAAATGGCTGCAATTCTTGTAAGCGCTAAAGTTTATGTTTTTTACAGCAAGATATCAAGACTTTCCCCAAGTCTTCCCAATGGTTCTACTTGGCACAAACACTAATTAAACACAACCAAAACAGAGGCTAGATAAATTATTTATTAATAAACAGGAGCAAAAAGAAAGGAATAAAAATAAAATTGGGTTGCCTCCCAACAAGCGCTATCGTTTAACGCCCCTAGCTAGGCATAAAAAGCAAGGATAGATCTAGGTATTGCCATCTTTGGTAGGCAATCCATAAGTGGCTATCATAATAGATTCATAAGGTAATTTCATTTTCTTTCTAGGAAAGTGTTAAATGCCTTTCCTTAAAGGAAATTGGAATCTAATATTTCCTTCCTTCATATCAATAATTGCACCAATCGTTCTAAGGAAAGGTCTACCAAGAATAATAGGACATGAAGGATTGCAATCTATGTCAAGAACAATAAAATCTACAGGTACATAATTCCTATTGGCAACAGTAAGAACATCATTAATTCTTCCCATAGGTTATCGTTATCCACATCTTTAAGCAAAAAAGGAAATAACTTAAATTTAACAATAACGTTATCCACATCTTTCTTCTTTTGCATATCACACAAATCGATGAAGCTATTTAGATGGGTAGCGGCATCTTCACTAGGAAGGACGGAAAACGGATCTTTCATGACAAGATTCAGCAAGGCAGCATTAATTTCACAAGATTCAGCATCGGTAAGAGGAGGAATCGGAGTGCTAATAAAATCTTTGTTGTTGGTATTGGTAAGTCACACAATTTAGTGTTATCTTGAGCCATCGTGACAAGCAAGCAATCCAACACACAAGCAAACAAAATGCAAGCGGGCAAAAATAGGAAAATAGAGAAAGAGAGGGAGAGGGAGGATAGAGAGAGGGGGCGAATAAAACAGCAAGGGTGAAGTGGGGGAGAGGAAAATGAGAGGCAAATGGCAAATAATGTAATGAGGGAGATAAGGATTGTGATGGGTACTTTGTATATTGACTTTTGCGTAGACTCCCCGGCAACGGTGCCAGAAATCCTTCTTGCTACCTATTGAGCACTACGTTGGTTTTCCCTGAAGAGGAAAGGATGATGCAGCAAAGTAGCGTAAGTATTTCCCTCAGTTTTTGAGAACCAAGGTATCAATCCAGTAGGAGGCTACGTGCGAGTCCCTCGCACCTACACAAAACAAATAAGTTCTCGCAACCAACGCGATAAGGGGTTGTCAATCCCTACACAGCCACTTACGAGAGTGAGATCTGATAGACATGATAAGATAATATTTTTGGTATTTTTATGATAAAGATGCAAAGTAAAATAAAAGAAAAGTAAAAAGCAATGGAAATTACTAAGTATTGGAAGATTAATATGATGAAGATAGACCCAGGGGCCATAGGTTTCACTAATGGCTTCTCTCAAGAGCATAGGTATTTTACGGTGGGTGAACAAATTACTGTTGAGCAATTGACATAATTAAGCATAGTTATGAGAATATCTAGGTATGATCATGTATATAGGCATCAGGTCTGAGACAAGTAGACCGAATCCTGCCTACATCTCCTACAATTACTCCACTCATCTACCGCTATCGAGCATGCATCTAGAGTATTAAGTTCATGAAAACAGAGTAACGCCTTAAGCAAGATGACATGATGTAGAGGGATAAACTCATGCAATATGATGAAAATCCCATCTTGTTATCCTCGATGGCAACAATACAATACGTGCCTTGCTGCCCCTACTGTCACTTGGAAAGGATACTGCAAGATTGAACCCAAAGCTAAGCACTTCTCCCATTGCAAGAAAGATCAATCTAGTAGGCCAAACCAAACTGGTAATTCAAAGAGACTTGCAAAGATAACCAATCATACATAAAAGAATTCAGAGAAGATTCAAATGTTTTTCATAGATAGACTTGATCATGAACCCACAATTCATCGATCTCAACAAACATACCGCAAAAAGGAGATTACATCGAATAGATCCCCACAAGAGAGGGGGAGAACATTGTATTGAGATCCAAAAAGAGAGAAGAAGTCATCTAGCTAATAACTATGGACCCGTAGGTCTGAGGTAAACTACTCACACTTCATCGGAGAGGCTATGGTGTTGATGTAGAAGCCCTCCATGATAGATGCCCCCTCTGACGGAGCTCCGGAACAGGCCCCAAGATGGGATCTCGTGGATACATAAAGTTACAGCGGTGGAATTAGGGTTTTGGCTCCGTATCTGATCGTTTGGGGGTACGTAGGTATATATAGGAGGAAGGAGTACGTCGGTGGAGCAACAGGGGGCCCACGAGGGTGGAGGGCGCGCCTGGGGGGGGGTAGGTGTGCCCCCTACCTTGTGGCCTCCTCCTTTGTTTTGACATAGGGTCCAAGTCTCCTGGATCATGTTCGGTGAGAAAATCACGTTCCCGAAGGTTTCATTCCGTTTGGACTCCGTTTGATATTCCTTTTCTTCAAAAGCCTAAAATAGGCAAAAAAAACAGCCATTCTGGGCTGGGCCTCCGGTTAATAGGTTAGTACCAAAAATAATATAAAAGTGGATAATAAAGCCCAATAATGTCCAAAACAGTAGATAATATAGCATGGAGCAATCAAAAATTATAGTTACGTTGGAGACGTATCAATACACGGACATGCTGCCTTGCTTGAGATTGCGGAACTCCTCACGCTTACTCTGAGCAACACTTTGTGGAATGTGGTGAGCTTTGAAGTCTCGGCGGAAATCATCCCAGGTAATCACACGAGCTCCTCTATAATCTCTGTATTGTTGATACCACTCAGCATCTTGGTCTTTGAGTGGAAACGAAGCAAACTTGACAAAGTCCTCAGGCCGGACATTGCTACACTCAAATGTTTGCAGATATCCACGAGTCAGTCGTCGGTGTCTGTGGCCTCGACACAGTTGCTGAAGGACTTCGGCTGGTTTGCGAGGAACTGATTGAGGGTAGCAAAATAAGGTTGATTGTTGCCTTGTCCTTGATTTCCTGGGTTGCCTTGCCCTTGGTTGCGCTCTTGCAAGAGTTGAAAAAGCATCTGAGTGTTGGCATTGGTGGCTGCCATGACAGCTTGCCATGCCTCCGGAGGTGGAGGTGGCGGCGGAGGGTTCGACTGTTCCCCATCATTGCGGTCCGGATTCTAATGCATTGGAGGAGCCATCCTGAAGAGCTTGACATCCGTTAGCATCTTGAAAGACAATATTCAAGCTGAATCAATTCATCGAAATTGCAACATAAAGCCTTAACATTCGAACAAGACTGAACGAATGAATTCCAAAGTAAATCATTACACTTCCATAAATTGAGAAGCCACTTAGATCAAGGTAGAAGAATAAATCAACAAGGTGCGGATATGAACAAATAATTGGTAAGGATTACCCAATCAAAAACCAAATATCTGCGGGAAGAAATGCTAGAGCTACTTGAATTCCCACCTATGAAACTCCCGAAACTTTCTGGTTATGCAATCAGGTGTTGGGGATACAGGGGAAGCATAATATCTCACCCAAAACTAGCAAATCCTACATCCAGCTGTATGCATCCTTCAACACATAACCAAAAGACCTTCGGAAATCATTTACCTCAACATTTGACAAGCATCCGTTATACGAGTTATGGCAATACTCCCGAACTCCCGCCCCAGTACTAGGTGGCGTCGAGGTTATCTCACCAACAACTTCATAAAAGAGATTTTCGATGTCGGCAAACTCAGGTATTCAAGAACTGCAACGATAAAATTGTGACGACAACACCTCGGAGCTCAACTCCCTGGGACACTGCCACAACCCCTAAATGTCAGGAGGCACCAAGAACAATGTTCTCGTCACAAAACCATCGGAACGATTCCAAGATACCCGCGTGATCATAATTTTTTTTTGTGAAATTTGAGGAGAGAAGCGTCAAAACTCTACATCAGGATGCCTCACCAGAGCGACGAAGGGACTGGGGAGTAAAAAGAACCCTACTCTCCGATATATATATAATCCTAAGACTCAAAACATTTTGTTCTATAATCAACAACATCAGCGATTCGATCAAGAAGGGGGCTCCTAAGTCGGGGATGGCTCTGATACCAACTTGTAACACTCGCGATGCGGCTATATCTCCCACATGTCGGGGCACGACTTAGAGGCATAACCGGATGGTAGGCATGTCGCAAGAGGGGTAATCTTTACACATCGCATGTACTGAATAAGAAGGGATAAAGAGTTGGCTTACAATCGCCACTTCACACAATAAATAAATATATCATACATCATCTAGAATACAATCAAGGTCCAACTAGGGAACCAAAATAAAGAAAGACAACCCCAAATGCTAGATCCTCGATCGTCCCTACTAGGCTCCTCTACTGATCATCCGAAAAATACACATAGTAACGGCCCGAATCCTCGTCGAACTCCCACCTGAGTTCGGTAGCATCCCCTGCACTGGCATCATCGGCACCTGCATCTGTTTTGAAAGTATCTGTGAGTCACGGGAATCAGCAATCTCACATCCTCGCGATCAAAACTATTTAAGCTTATGGGTAGGAAAGGTAGAGACGTGGATCTGCAGAAAGCACTAGCATATATGGTGACTAACTTACACAAAAGAGAGCGAGAAGAGAAGCAAAGCACAGTCGAGAAGCTAATAGTGATCAAGAAGTGATCCTGAAGCTAGTTACGTTCAAGCATAACACGAGACCGTGTTCTCCTCCTGGACTCCGCCGAAAAGAGACCATCACGGCTACACACGCGGTTGATTCATTTTAATTAAGTTAAGTGTCAAGTTTTCTACAACTGGACATTCACAAATTCCCATCTGCCCATAACCGCGGGCACAACTTTCAAAAGTTCAAAATCCTGCAGGGGTGTCCCAACTTGGCCCCTCACAAGCTATCATGGTCAACGAAGGATATTCCCTCTCGTGGGAAGACCCTATCAGTCTCGGAATCCCTGTAACAAGACATTTCGACAATGGTAAAACAAGACCAGCAAAGCCACCCGATGTGCCGACAAATCCCGACAGGAGTCACACGTATCTCGTTCTCAGGGCAACACCGAATGAGACAGGCTACGAGTAAAACCAACCCTCGAGTTTCCGCGAGGTGGCCCCACAGGCGGCTCGGTTTGGACCAACACTCAGAGGAGCACTGGCCCTGGGGGGGGTTAAAATAAAAATGACCCTTGAGTCTACAGAACCCAAGGGAAGGTATAAGGTGGTAGGTAGGCAAATGGTAAAACCAAGGTTGGGCCTTGTTGGAGGAGTTTTATTCAAGGTGAACTGTCAAGGGGTTCCCATAACTACCAACTACGTAAGGAACGCAAAATCAAGGAACATAACACCGGTATGACGGAAACTAGGGCGGAAAGAGTGGAAGAAAACACTAGGCATAATGCCGAGCCTTTCACCCTTTGCCAAGTGTATTGATGCATTAAAATTAAACAAGATATAATAATGATATCCCAACAATATCCATGTTCCAACATGGAACAAACTTCATCTTCACCTGCAACTAGCAACACTATAAGAGGGGCTGAGCAAAGGAGTAGCATAGCCAATCAATGGTTTGCTAGGAAAGGTGGGTTAGAGGATTGACATGGCAATATGGGAGGCATGTTATAGCAAGTGGTATGTATCGCGGCATAGCAATAGAGCGAACAACTAGCAAGGAAAGATAGAAGTGATTTCGAGGGTATGGTCATCTTGCCTGCAAAGTTCTCAGAGTTGACGAAAGCTTGATCCTCATTAGCGTACTCAACAGGTTCCTCAATCACGTATTCATCTCCCGGCTCTACCCAAAGCAAGAACACAAGCAAAGGACCAACAATCAATCACGGTGCAAGGCTCAAACAACATGATGCAAAACATGGCATGATATGTGAGATGTGATATGCAATGCATATGCGTGCTTCGGAAGGAAAAGATTGATCAAGTCATCAACTTGGCAAACCAAGTGTGCCACTGGGAATATGAGATGATTTCGGTCGAAATCGATATAAAGATCACAGGAAACGGATGCACGGTTTGCAAGTGGCAAGCAAAACAAGAATGGTACAATTCTACGATTAACAGCACGATGCCATCTAGAATGCAACAAGAAACTAAGCTACTACACTCCAACATAACAACAAGGCACATGGCAGTGATGTACTCAAGATGCTTGACAAAACATGAACATGGAGCTACGGCTAAATCACAATAGAACAGGTTCAAACAAGCCTGGCAGAAGTGCAAAAGATTTTCACTCAAGATGCTTTAGTGAAAATAGTAACATACCAGAAATCACATCAGGAAGCCATGTTTAGAGCAAGCAAACAACATGCTCCAGGAACATAACATAGCAAACAAAGGCATGGCATGAATCTACTAAATGCATAGAACAAAAGTCCCTTACTGAACATGAGCCAAAAAGGTACACAAGATATGATGGCACCCATGTAAACATAGCGAGTTTTATTAACAGATTCAGACTTAGCAGAAAACAGAGCAGGGCATAAACAACATTATGAAGGCATCTTTGCGAGCTCAAATCACTCATCACAAAGCATTGCATGACAAACTAATCATACCAACAGCAAGAAGACATGTTCATGAAGCTAACCATGGAAAGATCAAGTTCATAGTGTGCAAGGAACAATAACAACAACCATGGAAAAATTGATTAACATGTAAACAATCTGCCAGGAACATTTTATAGCAAAAGTAGAGCAAGATTAAGACATGCTAGGGCACACCATAATTGCAAACAGGGTTATGGATGGATAGAGCACAACCATATGTCCAAATCATACTAACTTAAGCAACTCAAAACAAGCATGGATCTCACTGTAGCATCAAGGTTACATGGCATAAAAATAACAGCAAAGCAAGTCCCTGAAATCAGCAATATCACGAAGGCTATTTTGCATGCTTGTGCTAGTCACCACATTGATCACAAAAATACATGGAAAGCATCCCTGTAAAGATGGCATGGCATAGATCAAAACACATGTAGAGCTCATGCCCATATGATGCACACAACAAATGTGACAAAAATGACAAATCAACATAATCTGCTAAGAAACAGGAGTAAACATTTTATAGCATTCTTGCATCAGTGATTTGGGCATCAATATGGACTCAAACAAGAATGCCACAATGGAACAAAATTCAGAGCATCTCCTGGTGAACGTTTCAACATATTACACGCACAAAACGGAGCAACACACAAGAAGTTAAGGCAGGATGTACGTGGCACCAGAATGCAATTTTTTGAGGACTTAGAAAAATTTCGGGGGTCAACCTGAGAATTCCATATCTAGATCGGGGAGTGCAGAAAACGAGGCGGGGCCGAGGCACTCGCCGGAGCACGGCCAGAGACGGAGGGGACGGGCGGATTCGCGGCGAGGGACGCCGGATCCGACCGCGGGACGGCGCACGGGGCCGGTGAGTTGGCGGCTGGAGCGCGCGGCTGCGGCGAGGACGACGCCGACGGGGAGCTGCGAGGGCGGTGGAGGAGATCCACGGCGGCGGGCGGTGCGGCGCTAGGCGGCGTGGGAGGCCGGCAAGCGGAGCGCTCGGGCGGCGGGCGCGCGGGCCGGGGAGGGCCCCGCTTGGCTCCCAGCGGGCCGGCACGCGGGTGGCGTGGTGCTGTGGGCACAACTGCTCGGCGAACCAGGAGGTGACATGTGGCAGAGGTAAGGGCGTCGGACACGTCTGTCGGTGGGGAAGAACGTCCGGCGGCGCGAGGGGAGTTTGCTAGGGTTTTGGACCCGGATTTGGAGGAGGGGTGCACATATTTATAGCTAGGAGGAGGTAGGAGTGTCCAAATGGAGTGTAGTTTTTGTGCACGCGATCGTGATCTGATGGAGGAGGACATGGAAGAGGTTTGGATGGGTTATTTGGCCGTTTTGGAGGGGTGTCGGGCTGCAACACACACGAGGCCTTTACGGTTACCCAGTTAACCGTTGGAGTATCAAACGGACTCCAAATGACACGAAATTTGGCAGGCGGTCTACCGGTGGTGTACCAAGGCCGCTTGGCAAATCTCGGGCCCTTCCGAGAATGTTTAACACCTGCTCATGAAAAGAGGCAAGAGGGGGCGCCGGTGGACGTAGGAGTGTCGGATTGCAATATGGACAACGGGGAAAAAGCTCGGATGCATGAGACGGACACGTATGCAAATGAGATGCACATGATGACATGATATGAAATGCATGACATGGACAAAATGCAAAACGAAGAAAAAAACCAACCACGAGGGGAATCGCATAACTTAAAGCCGAATGGCAGAGTCGGAGTACAAATATTGCAAGTTACATCTAGGGTGTTACAATCATCTTCATCACTATTGAAATCAACATACTCGGGGTGTGATACGTTTGAGACTTTAGCCATGAAATCTTCCAATTCCTTCATTTGGTGAGTCAAATATGTCATAGGAGTTGGTCGACACAAGTGCTAGACCGGCAACACCTTCATCTTGAGTATATTCGGAGTCGGAGTGATAACTTCTCTCAGAATGATGGTCGGAGTCGGAGCCGGATACCCATTCACCAACGTGAGCTTGATTTCTTTGTTTTGTGTAGCTCCTTGATGAATTATACTTCCTTGCCGAATCCATGCTTCTGCGAGAGGTTCTTCGTTCATAAGGATCATCTCTACTCCTTCTCTCTCTTGGAGGTGATACTTCTCTTCTACTTCTCCTTTTAGGCGAGTCTTCTCTTCTTTTGTAGGGAGTCGTACACTTATTTGAGTAGTCTCCGAGTCTTCCACAATTGTAGCAATTACGCTCATGACTAGAAGATCTTTTGTCATTGCAGGACCTTGACTTGGAACTTCTTTCTTTGCTTCTACTCTTGTAGAACTTGTTGAAGTTCTTCACCATTAGGCTCAATTCCTCATTGAAGGCTTGTTTCTCACTTGATGATGTAGGAGCATCACATGAGGCTTTGTAAGCACCACGGGACTTGTTGTGAAGCTCTTCTTATCCTTGAGTGACATATCATGAGCAACAATTCTTCCAATGACTTCCGTTGGCTTGAGATCTTTGTAATTGGCATCATTTGGATCAATGTGCACACGATATCATCTTTTCCATCCAAGACTCTTAGGATCTTCTTGAGGATGAATCTGTCGGTCATCTCTTCGCTTCCTAAGTCGGCAATCTCATTTGTGATGAGAGCGAGCCTAGAGTACATTTCAGCGATGCCTTCACCATCCTTCATTTTGAACTTGTCAAGCTGACATTGAAGCACATCCAATTTTGATTCCTTGACGGAGTCGGTAACTTCGCGCATATCAATCAAAGTATCCCAAATTTCATCTTATGCTTCCAAATGGTGGGGTTATGTCCAAGAATATGCATTTTCATCTTATGCTTCCAACTATCAAAATTAGTACCATGAAAGTAAGGACCTCTACAGTGGTAATCTCCCTCGCTAGACGCCATACTCTCCTAGGTTATGAAACCAAGGCTATGATCACCAAAGCTATCGAAATCAAGGCAAATGGAGACCAATGCTCTGATACCACTTGTTGGATCGAAAGTATCTCTAGAGGGTGGATGATTAGACTACTTGACGAAATAAAAATCTATCATTTTCCCAAATTTCCGTCTTAGCAGATTTTAGCAACTTAGCACAAGTCAAGCAATCAACTTACACATGAAATTCTAAGAGTATAGTAGCGGAATGTAAACCATTGCATATGAAGGTAATGGGAGGAGTTGGAGGGAGCAAACGCAATGTAGACACAGAGATTTTTGGCATGGTTTCGTTAGGTGGTGCTATCGTACATCCACATTGATGGAGACTTCAACCCACGAAGGGTAACGGTTGTGCGAGTCCACGAAGGGTCCATGAAGAAACAACCTTGTCTATCCCACCATGGCCATCGCCCATGAAGTACTTGCCTCACTTCGGTAGATCTTCACGAAGTAGGCTATCTCCTTGCCCTTACAAACTCCTTGGTTCAACTCCACAATCTTGACGGAGGTTCCCAAGTGACACCTAACCAATCTAGGAGATACCACTCTCCAAAAGGTAATAGATGGTGTGTTTATGATGAACTCCTTGCTCTTGTGCTTCAAATGATTGTCTCCCCAACACTCAACTCTCTCTCATGGATTTGGACTTGGTGGAAAGATGATTTGAGTGGAAAGCAACTTGGGGAAGGCTACAAGTCAAGATTCTTGTGGTTGGAATGGAATATATTGGTCTCAACACATGAGTTGGTGGTTCTCTCTTAGAAAATGTATGGTAGAAGTGTAGGCACGTTCTGATAGCTCTCTTCACGAATGGAGGATGGGTGGAGGGGTATATATAGCCTCCACACAAAATCTAACCGTTACACACAATTTACCAAACTCGGTGAGACCGAATACTCAAACTCGGTCAGACCAATTCAGTTCAAAATGTGAACATTAGGCTTTTCAGTTGGACCGACATGTCAACTTGGTGGGACCGATTTCATTAGGATTAGGGCATAACGTAATCTCGGTGAGACCGATCACATAAACTCGGTGAGATCGATTTTTGTAATAGGCAAAGAGAGAGTTGGTCAGGCAAACTCGGTGGGACCGATTGCTCATTTTGGTGAGACCGAAATGTTACAAAAAGGAAACAGAGAGTTTGCATTGCAAACTCGGTGGGACTGATCGCTCATCTCGGTTAGAGCAAAATGTTACGAAGGGAAACCGAGAGTTTGCAATCCCATCTCGGTGAGACCGAGATCCCTATCAGTGAGACCGAACTGATTAGGGTTTCTGGCTATGGCTATGTCAAATGAACTCAGTGGCGCCGGATAGATGGTCCGCGGACATGACCCTCATGCCATCAAATACCTCCCATTGAAACTCAAAGGTCCAGCTCGGCACTGGTTATACAGTCTGCCCGAAAACTCTATTGGCAGCTGGGAGGATTTGGAAGACGCCCCCCGCGACAACTTCCAAGGTACATATGTCCGGCCACCAGACGCCGATGACTTAAGCCATATAGTTCAATAGCTGGAGGATCAGCGAGGAAGCTCTGGACTAGATTTTAGTTAAAAAGAACCAAATCATTGATTGTCCGGACGTGGAAGCCCCTGCGGCCTTCAAACACAGCGTACGGGACAAGTGGCTCGCCCGCCACATCGGTCAAGAAAAACTAAAATCCATGTCAGCCCTTACCGCTCTGATCACCCGCTTTTGCACGGGTGAAGACAGCTGGCTCGCTCGTAGAAGCAACAACACCAACAATCCTGGCATTTCCGAAGTCCAAAATGGCAATTGCAAACCTCGACGCAGCAAACACAAACGTCGCAATGATAATGAAAGAACGTGCGACACAGTGGTCAACGCCAGATTCAGCGACCCCAAACTCGGTCAACGGAAAAAGCCATTGAAGGCAAACAAAGACAAACCATCCAATTTGGAAAAGATATTGGATCGGCCCTGTCAAATTCATGGCAACCCCGATAAACCAGCTAATCACACCAACAGAAGATGTTGGGTCTTGAAGCAAGCCGGCAAGCTCAGCGCCGAATACAAGGGGAAAAGGCCGCCTAGTGATAGCAATGACGAATAGACTCACCAACCAAATACCAGGGGTCAGAAGCAATTTCCCCTTGAGGTAAAAACAGTGAACATGGTATACTGACACACGTCACTATAGAGGAGCATGAGATGTACTCCCTCCGGACTAAGGATCATACTATGTTCCCTCCAGCCGGAGTACAAATCGGTCTTATTAAACCACATACCTTGTCGGCCATTAAGCCACCGGTCTCCATTCAGCAGGACCGACCAATTATGGAGCTAGACTAGCAGTTTGGCTTCCGCCGTCCGCCTCATACACCCGCGAAATCTGTACTGCGCATACATAACTACGCACATAAAATACCATGGGCATCGGCGGAGGCACAATACGGATGGGCCTACAAGTACTCCCATAACCTCCTTCTTTTCTTTTCTAACCACTATTTCTTTTTTCATTATCCTTTACCAGAGATGACTCGCAGGCTGGTCATCTCACCAACTCTATCGGAGTTCCGGTTTGTACATTCATCCAAAAGCTACTCCCTTTAAGGAGCCCCTTCATTGAGGAAAGGCGGCGCAGACGTGCGACAGGAGGTCCAAAAAAAACTTTTTGTTGACCGCACTCTCTATTTTGTGAGCCTGTAAAGTGCCTTCTACCTCAGCCGTCGACCCTTGGCATGTCATATAGCCGGGGTCGTGGCGTTATTATATACAAAACAATGATTGGCATATCACTCAAGTTCTACTGAATATTATCAGTATCATGTATTCACTTTTCTCTAAAAAACTGCTCCTTGTGTTATTTCACACGCCCCGACATAACTCGCCAGGGGCTCGATATGGGAATAAAATAAATTGCCAACAGGTCTGAACACCTTTATAGAATACTTCGGCGTCACGAGTTTGGCCGTATATGCATCAAGTCCGAATCATGTCTTGGGTCAACAGTTGGGTTGCCCAGCTCATGTGCTTGCCACCTTACGTTCCACTCTATCGGCTAAGGTAGTAAAGGGAGAACAACTGGGATTGTGTTTCCGGTTCATCTGGTCAAACACCTAAGTAGAGAAAGCCGAAAACTGACTGTCATGATGTGGTGAGAGCTGGTCAACCACTCGACGACTTATCGGAATCTTTCGCGATTCCCCCATATTACACGAAGGACCTTTCCTTAGGTCATACTTGTACACGCACCACATTGGGATAACCGAGTACATACCAGGGTTTATATCGTAGACTCACCATAAAACTCCTGGCTAAGTGAAAGTGTTAACGCCCTATAGTCCGATTGCCTTGTTCACCGCATTGACACCTCCTTAAGGGACCAAGACTTTGGGTTAAGAGTGATCAAGTGCTTTTCCGAACACCCCCATATTTTCTATGAGGTGGCTGAAGTCAACGATTGGAAAACTTTCAGATTATACAAAAACGGCCGCATAGGAGGAACGAAAAGCTTTTAAGCAAATATCATAATATTATTATAATATTATCTTTTACAATTTCAATACATTTGATTTGAATATCATATCTTTCGAGCACTGACCCTCTATCAAGCAGGCACCCTCTAAGACGACCTCAAAATAATGTTCGGGTGCATGATGGTCCTTACCCTTGAGGGGACTCCTCGCTGCAATGCCGGTTGCCTTCATCTTCGCCCAGTATGTTTTGACACGGGCAAAGGCCATCCGTGCACCTTCAATGCATGTTGGACACTTAACGGCGTCGATACGCGGCACCGCATCCACAAGCCGCTGCACCAAACCGAAGTAACTATTCAGAATGGGCTCATTAGGCCACAACCGGACTATGACGTCCTTCATGGCAGCACCGGATATCCCGTGGAGCTCGGCCCACTAGGCCATTTGTTCATTTAGTAGCAGCGGACACTTTCGCGCGTTGAACTGTGACCAAAAAAGCTTCTCTATGGCAAACCCTTCCTGTGGTGAAATTGCGCCGCATCGGAGGCGCTCTTCGGCAGGTCCAAGAATGTGTTCGGAGAGCTCCACATTTGATTAAGCAGGGAATACTTCGGATCGCCGAACTTCCTCTATAATAAGAAAGGCTTACCGGCCGCTATCTCCCCAGCTTGCCAGATCTCTTCCCAAGCCGCTCTAGACTCAGATCGTGCTTCTTTCGCCTCTTGCAAGGCCTCGTCGAGATCGGCCGCTTTGGCTTTGTTATCCCTCTTGAGGAATTCGCACTGGACAGTGGTTTCCTCTAGCTTGCGCGCCATGATAGAAATTATCTCCTCACACCGGCACCGAGCAGCCTGTTCGATTTTTAACTCATCCGCTGCCTTATTGGCAGCCGAATTACTCATCCGGGCTTTCTCCTTGGCGAGGACAAGCTCAGCCCAAAGGGCCTCCACCACAGCAGCACCATCTGCAGTTATGCGTGTCTCAGTATACAATTCTAGCTTCGTGCTCATGTTATCATACATACATATACTGACTGCCCCAAAAATATACCTTGCACCACGTCAAGCCGCCTGTTGATAAGCGTGATGTCATCATCCGCCCCATCAATCTTCCGCTGCAGATCTGCAACCTCTGCGGATTGGGCAGTAGCAGGGGAGGTAACAGCCGGTGTTCCAAGTAGTCAGATTATTTCCTAGATATATCTATTTGATCCTTTGATTGCCTCCCTTGGGAAGCCAATCTGAGTCTCAGGGGCTACTATCTATACATAGGAATATTTTGTGAATAAAACACAACTGAAAGCATTACAGTACAAACCACGAAGCCTCTTAGCTGGCTCATGAAGGACTCATTCAATCTGCTTTTCCCGGACAGGACCTTTTCAACTACCGTACCCATCAAGGTACGATGGTCCTCGGAGACTGGCGCCTGTCGCAGCATGTTCGTCAATATATCCGGCGCTTCTGGATATCCGGAAGCCGCTATAGCAGCACGACCTCCCTTCGAAGGGATCCATTCATTCGTCCCTTGAGTTGTCTCTGGCTGTGAGCCTGACAGTCCGGGGCTTTTATTATTGGCCCCCGGACCCTGGGCTACCGAAGTATCACCTTCGGTAAGTGTTTTCATCATCCACCGCGTCACTTGTTGATCAGGAGAGACCCTCCAGGAGGACACCTCGAAGTCGTCTTCCCTATTGGGCGAGGAGACTGGTGGAGGCGTCTCGCTTTCCATCATCTCCGGGAGAAGATCCCCCCGAGGAAGAGGATTGTTGAGGAAGACTATGCGTTGAGCTGCAAAAACATACATTCTAGATGTTACCCTGGTCACAGGAGAGGAACGGGGTATGTGTAAAACACCCTTTTTCCCTTACGATTTAGGCTTGTCCTCGCCGGGGGACTGCGCGATAACGTCGTCCTCCAAGCCCGAGCCGCCCGATAGGGGCATCTTGCCTCACTTGGGAGCCTTTTCCTCCGAATCTTCAGACACGGCCATTTTCTTACCATGGGGAGAATGAATGTTGGCTTCTCTTTTACTTTTGTCTTCGGGCGATGGGGTTTTCATCTCCCCGGACACAACATCTAATATATCTTCGGGATGGAGGCCACCTTCGGTCATCCCGCTCTCCTTCTTGTCCTCCTTCATAGGCATCTGGTACGGTGCCGGGGCCAGCATCCTTGTTAATGCAGAATCCGCTGAGTCTTCGGGCAGGGGGGCCAAACACCTAATTCAGTCTGCTTTGTTTATCCAGCCCTGGAAGAAGATAGTGTGATCAGTATCGCATTACAGCATACATTGCTAAAAATTGTTTAGAAGTCAAGACCTTACCGAGGTATCTGGATGGTTGCGGTCGAGGCCGATGTCCTCGGTGGTGTCCGGCCACTGTTTTCGTTTCCCGAAAAACAGCTTCCACATTCCTTTGTGTGTAGTACCGAAAAAGTCTTGGAGGGTCTGTGGTCTTCCGGATTAAACTCCCACATATGGAGAGGCCGTCGCTGGCACAGCAGAACCTGGCGGACCAGCATTACTTGGACCATGTTGATAAGGCCGACGTCCTTCTCAAGGAGACTCCGGATGCGGCTCTATAGAGTCTGCACTTTGTCAGTTGATCCCCAGTCCAGCCCCTTATTAACACATGATGCAAGCTGTAATGGAGAGCCAGACTGAAACACAGGTATAGCCGCCCACTTGGTACCGCGGGGTTCAGTGACGTAAAACCACTCCCGCTACAATAGTTGGGAAGCTTCGGTGAAAGAGCCTTTTGGCCAGGGAGCATTGGTAAGCTTTCTCACTATAGCACCTCCGCACTACGTGTGTTCCCCGTCGACTACCTTCGGCTTCACACTAGAGGTCTTGAGCCATAAGCCGAAGTGTGGGGGAATACGGAGAAAGGCCTCGCACATGATAATGAACCTCGTGATGTGGAGGAAAGAATCTGGGGCTAGATCGTGAAAATCTAGTCCATAGTAAAACATGAGCCTCTGGACGAAGGGATGAAGAGCGAATCCTAGCCCTCGCTGGAAGTGGGATACGAGTGCGACCCTCTAACTGGATCTGGGAGTAGGAATAACCTGTCCTCGATCAGGAAGCCTGTGGGGGATCTCCGCGGTCATGTATCTGGCCGCACGAAGCTTCGCAATGTCCTCCTCTGTTGCAGAGGAGGCCACCCATCGGCCATGTGGGCTAGGTCCGAACATGATTGGGAAACTGGAAGCGATGAAGTCGAGCCTTGGGTGCTGGAACTTGAAGTTGGAAGGGCTAAGGAAAAGGTTGGCACAAAACAAGGCAGCCCTTGGGTCCTTTATAAAGGCAACGGATATCGAACGCCTCCACCTAAGACTTAAAACCTGCCTATTCTTAAGGAATCATATCAATGGAACGGTTGGGTTATCCACGCTCGTATTGATGAGAATCCCATGATAAGGGGACACGGTCTCTGCTTCGACAAGACGTGCCAATAAAAACCGTGCCTCGAAACGTGGAATGCCGGGACAAGAAACGGTTCAAAATAATGACCGGGTAAACGTGATGTCATGTTACAAAAGGACTGTCAGCGGATTGGACTCTTGCAAATACTATATTCTCTACGGTTGTGTGTGGTACTTGTGTTGCAGATCTAGGCATGTTCATTACGACCGAAGACTATCTTGGAGAATTCGGAAAGGGGAACCCGCCTTGCAATGTCGAAAATAATCTGCGCGCCGGACACCTCGTCATTGAAGTCTGGTTCAGGGGCTACTGAGGGAGTCCTGGACTAAGGGGTCCTCGGGCATCTGACCTATTGGATATGGGCCGGACTGATGGGTCGTGAAGATACAAAGGCCGAAGACTCTACCCGTGTCCGGATGGGACTCTCCTTGTCGTGGAAGGCAAGCTTGGCGACCAAATATGAAGATTCCTTTCTCTATAACCAACCTTATGTAACCCTAGATCCCTCCTGTGTCTATATAAACTGGAGGGCTAGGTTCGTAGATAGATCCTCATAATCATAGTTAGACAGGCTGGACTTTTAGGGTTTAGCCATTACGATCTCGTGTTAGATCAACTCTTGTAATACTCATATTCATGAAGATCAATCAATCAGGAAGTAGGGTATTACCTCCATAGAGAGGGCCCAAACTTGGATAAACATTGTGTCCCCCGTCTCCTGTTACCATCGACCTTAGACGCACAGTTCGGGACCCCCTACCCGAGATCCACCGGCTTTGACACCGACATCCACATTCCTAGTCCATGCCATGCCAATCATTGAACATTCTGAAATGATCATCCTGAAAGAGCATCAGTTCAATGAGCTATTGATACGTCTCCAACGTATCTATAATTTATGAAGTATTCATGCCATGTTTACGATATTTTTATATGATTTTGGTATCCTTTGATTAGAACTAACCCGGACTGACGATGTTTTCAGCAGAACTACCGTGGTGTTGTTATTGTGCAGAAATAAAAGTTCTCGGAATGCGATGAAAATCAACGGAGATTTTTTCTAAAAAATATGAAAAATACTGGAACGAAAATCCACCGGAGGGTAGTCACGGGGCCCCACGAGGGTGGGGGCGCGCCACCCTACCTCATGGACTCCCCGATGGCCCCCCTGACGTGAAATCGATGCCAACTTTTCCTATAAATATAGAAACCTCCAAAAATTAACCTAGATCAGGAGTTCCGCCGCCAGAAGCCTCCGTAGCCACTGAAAACCAATCTAGGCCCTCTCCGGCACCTTGCCGGAAGGGGGCCATCATCACCGGAGGGCATGGAGGAGGATCCCGGAGGGGCCATTATCGTCATGAAGGCCAAGGACCAGAGGGAGAACCGCTCCCCATCTAGGGGGAGGCCATGGAGGAGGAAGCACAAGGGGGAGAACCTCTCCTCCTCTCTCTTGGTGGCACCAGAGTGCCATCAGGAGGGGAATAATCGCCGCGGTGATCATCTTCATCAACATCACCATCATCATCACCATCCTCATCTCTTTTACGCGGTCCACTCTCCCGCACCCCGCTGTAATCCCTACTTGAACATGGTGCTTTAAGCCACATATTATGAACCAATGATGTGTTGCCATCCTATGATGTTTTGAGTAGATATCCTTTGTATTTGGGTTGATTGATGATCTAGATTGATACGAGTTGTATGTTTTATTTTGGTGCTGTGCTACGGTGCCCTCCGTGTCGCGCAAGCGTGAGGGATTCCCTGTGTAGGGTGTTGCAATACGTTCATGATTCGCTTATAGTGGGTTGGTGAGTGACTGAAACACAAACCCGAGTAAGGGGGTTGTTGTGTATGGGAGTAAAGAGGACTTGATGCTTTAATGCTATGGTTGGGTTTTACCTTAATGATCTTTAGTAGTTGTGGATGCTTGCTAGAGTTCCAATGTCACAGCCCTAGCTTAGACCTTGTCTGTGTTTGCATAAGCATCCATGCATCATGTTTAAATTTTATGAAACTTTGAAATGGGGATGATCAAACCCTAGCAGATAATTATTTCAACTTGGTTCAAGTTTAAATCTTTTCAATGAACCCAGAATGCCCTTTAGAAAAGTTCATGGTTTTTGATAAAGGTTAAAACCACTGCCAAAAATGGTGCACATTTTTCTATGCCATTCTGGATTTTTGAGCTAAATCTTATTGTATTTAAATTGGAGCATTTAATGACTACAAATATTTTAAATGCTTCAATAATTCTAAAAATAATTGAGGGTTGTTGGAAATAATTCAAAAGATGCCCACAATTATTTTCAGGAGTTATGGAAATGGTTTAGTATTTTTTATAAATCAGAAAACAAAGACAGAAAATAGGAAACAGAAACAAATTAGAAAAGGAGAGAGAGAGAACACCCACCTAGGACACTTACCTATAGTTGGCCCAGCTGCACCAGCCCAGCCCATTGTGGTAGAGTGGCTGTCTTCAACCTCTGCCAGTAGGCAGAGGCGAAGTCGCACGCCCGCACACGGAGTCCTCCACCTCCTGCTTCGCCGTGGCAGCCTCCCTGACATCCTCGCGACGCCACGGAGTCACCCAACGCCTCCCCTCGTTCTCCCCTCTCCCTATGGACCGCTCCCCCTCCTCTGGCTCCCTCTTCCCCTCTCTTCCTTGTGAGCCCCGAAAGCACGTCGTTGTCGTAGCCGTGGCTATAGGCCACCACCCGCCCAACCAGCGCGGCGAGGAGCTCTGCCATGATGCCGTGGAGCTACACACTGACGCACGCAACCGCGGGAGCCCTGCAACGTCATCCCCGCCCTCATCTTTAACCTCCGGACGCCGGTGACCTCTCAGTCGGTTCGCGGGCTCCAGCACTTCCCCGACCTCGCCGTAGCCTCTGCTAGCCCCGTCGTGAGCCACTCTCCATTCCCCCCTGGAATCCCCGTCGTTATCCTCCCCTAGCTAGCTTCCAACATTGGCCGAGCGCCGCCGTCCACCATGGCCGCCGGGAACCTAGCTGCTGTGCTCCGCTGCTCGAATCATTGAGTGCCGTGTTCTCCTGGAGCCATGTGGAGTCCACCCAGCACCTAATCCTGCTTGCTAATGCACTGCAGCAACCGCGCCCGTGTGTCCCGAGCTCCGGCCACCGCCCGGCTCATCACCGCCGCTGTTGCACGCCATCCCAGCACACACTGCGGCCACCATTAGATGCGTTGCATCGCAGGCTTTCGAACGCGCCTAGCCACGCGTCCAGCCGACGCCGGAGTTGGCCGGACGGGCACCGCCGCCGCGCTCCGCTTATCGCCGGAGTTAACCCGGTGACGTGGATGGATTAGGCTAGTCTAAATACCGTGTTTTAGTCCAAGTTTAGACACTGCCATGTGGGCCCTAGTGCCCATTAAGGTTAGCCTAATTTTCTGTTTAGATTAGTGCTAAACATGTGGCCCCACGTGTGAGCTTGACATTGACTTAGTCAACGTTGGCATGGCCCACCTGTCGGTGACCTGACCAGCCCAGGGTGACTGACCAATGGGTCCGGCAGGTCAGGTTTGACCTGGCCGTCCAGTTGACCCGCTGACATCACCCTTGCGCAATGCTGACATAGTAATTCCTTTCTGGAATTTAAATAAATCTTGAATGATTTATTTATTTCAGAAAATGTCCAAAACTTCTAAAAATCATAGAAATTAATCTGTAACTCCAAATGCAAAGATTTATATATGAAAAATGATCACAAAAATCCAATCTATCCATATGCAATGGTTTCATGCATGATTAAGAAACTTAACCTTGCTGGTTAGTGCAAAACATGATAAAGCACTATTTAAATTAATAGTTTGTGTTTGGGGTTGAACATTTGGTTAAAAATGACTCAAACCCATCTAGTTGTAGCTGCATTAGCCCAACACACCCATTTTACCATGTCATGATCATGCATCATATTGTGCATTGCATTGATTGTGTTTCCTTCTCTGTTGCCGGTATTTGTCCCCTCTCGATAGACGTGGTTCCGATGATGTGATCGATGACACCGATGAGGAACTATACTATCTTTAGAAGTGCCAGGCAAGCAAAATCCCCTTGTTCATTATGATACAATCCCACTCTCTCGCTGCTGCTCTCTTTTACTACATTAGGACAACAACGATTCAATTGTTACATGCTGCGATAGTTGAACCCCCTTTCCTCTACATGACCTGTCATTGCCACAGTAAATAGATGAAATCCACTAGCATGAATAGGATTTGTTTGATCCTTTATGTGCCTACGCATTCATGCTTGTTTGTCATGCCTGCTATTGCTTATAGTTGTGTCAGGTCTGATTCATCGGGGATGAATTGGAATGTTGTGAACATGTCCTGCTGTGTGTGAGCTAAGTGTGTGAACACGATATGGTAAAGGTAGCGGTGAGAGTCCATGTAGGAGTACATGGTGGGTTGTCTCATTGAAGCCGTCCTTAGGAACTGAGTTCTGTGTTTGTGATCCATGAACAGATATTACCATGCATTGGGCCCGAAACCAATGGAACCTCTCGACTTATTAACCGCCTTGATCTCTGTCTAGGAGTTGCACTAGTTTCTGGTGTTTGTAGGATATGTGTTGGAGGTCGTGCGTAGCGCTAACACTAGGGGTGGGCTATGATGGGGTAGATACACCGTAGCCCGGTGTACCGGGCGCCCGTTTGGTGTCTCGGGAACCCTGCACACATTGTTTGGGGCTGTGAGCGAAACCCCAGCCGGATCTCCTCGCGAATGGAACCTGAATAGGCGATAAACCTGGACTAGAGACTTGTGTGGTTTGTCAGGTCATGGCCGACTCCCTCGCCAGGCTTCCGCTTGAAGGTTGCCGAGATACACGACGTGTACATGGTGGTAAGTGGCGAGAGCGTGTGTGAAGAAGTACACCCCTGCAGGGTTATAAATGATCTATTCGAATAGCCATCTCTGCGGTAAAGGACTTCTGGGTTGCCTATACAGTTCATAGACAAGTGAAAGTGGATACCCTAAAATGCGCAAGATAAGCGTGAGTGCTATGGATGGCGTTCTCGTAGGGAGACGGGAGCGGATCCATAGTGGTGTATTGAGATGGTGAATATGTGGACTCATGTGCGCCACCTCAAAAGAGTTACTTGTAGTAGTAGTTCAGGTTAGCCACTGAGTCAAAGCTGGCTTGCTACAGTTAAACCCCACCATCCCTTTGTTGATAATGATGCATATGTAGTTAGTTCTGATGTAAGTCTTACTGGGTACATTTGTACTCACATTTGCTTAATTTATGTTTTTGAAGAGAGACTTCAGTCTCACTAGTAGTTCCGTGTGTACTTCGACGTTTAGCTTGATACCTCAGCTATGATCTTGTGCCCTCGGCAGGATCTGGTAGATAGTCAGGCTTCTCAGCCTTTTTCATTTGTAGATGTCTGTACTCAGACATGTTAAGCGTCTGCATATGCTTTGACTTTTATGCTCTAAATGTTGGGTAATGAGACCCATGTTTGTAATATCTGGCTCTTCGGAGCCTAATATATAAATACTTTGAGTTGTAGAGTTTTCTTGTGATGCCATGTTGTATTTACACATATCGGGCGTATTGTGTGTATGATTGAAATGCTTGGTATGTGTGGGATCCGACAACCTAGTTGTTTATCCTTGGTAGCCTCTCTTATGGGAAAATGCAGTCTAGTGCTTCCACTGAGCCATGGTAGTCTGCTACAGCCCGGTTTACCGGAGTCCGGCTAGCCCAGTTACTAGTGCTTCGGAACCGTTAGACTGGCCGGCATGTGATCCACTTCATTCCAATGTTTGTCCCGTCAGGGAAATGTCACATGGTGACTTCCGGAGTCCTGCTAGCCTGCTACAGCCCGGGTTCCCAGAGTCCTGTTAGCCAAGTTTGATACAGCCCGGATTCACACGCTGATGACCGACACGTTCGATGTTGGTTCATGTATGCATGTCCCTGTAAATTAGTGCCACTTTGGGTTCACGACTAGTCATGTCGGCCCGGGTTCTTTGTCATATGGATGCTAGTGACACTATCATATACATGAGCCAAAAGGCGCAAACGGTCCCGGGCCAGGTAAGGTGTCACCCGTGGGAATACCGTGCGTGAGGCCGCAAAGTGATATGATGAGTTACATGCTAGATCGGTGTGACTTAGGATAGGGGTCCTGACAGCTTTGGTATCAGAGCCTGACTGCCTGTAGGATTACCAAGCTAAACTGGTCGAAGTTAGGTCTAGTAATGCTTTAGTTATATGTAGGGGAACTGATTTTGGGAAGGGACGTAAGGATGTTTTTACTTCTTTACCTTATGCCCTTCCGATCTGAGTCATCCTCTTGTTTCCTACATGGGTTAAGGACGAGAATCTCATCTCTCTATCAGGTTCACGTCTTACTAATCCGTAGAATCTTAGGATTGTTGGTTCGAGGCCTCAGTTCAGTTTCTACTACTTTAGTATGTTGTCAGTTGAACCAGAACCTTGATATGATGTTGTTGAGTGACTATCCAAATCCTTGTGAATGTCTCAAATATTTTTCTGAGCATTTACAACTGTTATGTTGTCCAAGTCATCCCATGTTTCTAACTAGTCTGATGCATTTTCAAATCCCTTCTTCCCGTTTCTGATGTTTATTTGGGCTAGATTAATCACACACATTAGTGTGTAGAGGTACTCCATTGCCCCGGCATATATGTTGGAGCTATTATTATCACCCCAGGTGTCTTAGAGGATCACATAGTAATCTAGCAATGCTTTTGTATCCCCAGTGTGATGATTCTGGCCATTATTCTCGAAAGCATCCCGTGATGCCATTTAGTTAGTAGGCATTCTATTTCTAGGTTCATGAGCCCAGGATTCACTCCACTTACCTCTTGTTGATAGTTTTTGCTCGTTCCTTTAGGATATTAGTAACTTTTGTGATAGTCCTGGAGGTTCATGGTTTATCATTCTTCCAACACCATGAGCCATCCTCGGTGGAAGTTCTTTTGAACCAAAAGATCACAATAAGAGTGCTCTTGATGAGTTCTCCATTCTATATTGTGACTCTGCCAGTTATACCTTTCTGCATGGGTTATCCGGAAGAAATATGTTGAACTTGTTTGACATACTAATCTATGTGTCCACAACTCAGAAAATTATATGTTCCTTTGAGTTGTTCTCTTTAGTTCTATCATGACCTTCATCTATCAATTGATAGTTAGGAGTAGTAGTGCATTTTTGTTCATCGATGCCTATTATTCTTGTGGTCCGTCAAGCCATTCTATTTCAGAATGACTAGGAGAAACAAAATCCAGTACCTCATCCATATCCAGGGTTGGGTCAAAATAGTTGTGTATCGCAGATCAAAATGCCAATCCAGCTTTTGATTCTATTCTACCCTGAATTATTACCATCTTATGTCAGGAATGTCATGGGAATTGCACACCATCTTATGAAATCTTGATACAGTCATACCTCTCGCCATCGTTGTTCATTCCTCGGTTCCCGTGTTGCTGCAACCAGAATACCGACAAGTGAATCATGATATGTGAAATCAATACTTCTAGCAACTATGTTGCTTGGTAGTTAAAGGACAATATTCTCATCCTTAGCGTGTTGGTTATTGAATCACCATCCTAGGACTGATCGTGCTACCTAGTCCATTTCTGTTGGTGCACTCTTCGATCGATGAGTTAGGATTTTGTCAAACCCTTGCTCTGTTGATCACATCGTCTTGCCTTGAAAAGCAAGATTGTTCTCGAGCTTAGTAACATATCGGTGGTTCATGATTTTCCGAATATCTTCTCAGAAGTATTACCAGGTTGTCACCTGACCGCTATGTTGAGTTCGTGATCAAGTTAGTTTCTTGTAAACCACTCCTTCTCCAAGGATCCGTGTTGGATACCCCTGAGCTAGTTGGTTAAGCTAAACAACAACTTGGAGAGTTGGAAGATAAAAGCTTAACTAATTAAGTTTGTTTCAAAGGGATATCCTTGTGTTGTGTGTTAGTTGAAGAAAGATGATATCTTCATCGATTAGTCCCTGTGATCAGTTGTTGGACATATTGTTTTATCAAAACTTGATTTGAGTATGGGCTATCACCAAATCAAATCAGTACCAACGATGTTCATAATGTTGTCTCACTCATGGTTGATTCCTCGAGCATACACCATTATATCTTTTGGTCTGACCAATGCTATCACCTGGTTCACATAATTGTGGAATTCCATCATAGGGAAGCCTCGATGGATTTTTGTTGAGCCCATTGGCAACATTTTCATTTTGTCCATGATTCATGTTGAACATTAAGCTAGTGTTGTAAACCTGTGTAAGAATTTTCTTCCTATGCCATCCATGAAGGATATGTTGGATGAAAGAAGTGACTTCCTCTAATTCATGTGCATTTGATGCAAGTTGCCGCCATGAACTCGAGAAAGCTTGTTTTTGCTTCCTCTAGAATCATCCCAAGCCAGTCATGCATATGTGCGAGGTATTCTGCAGTATGGAGACTTGCAACCTTCATTCTATGTGTATACCCAGCACACCAAGCCACTAACTGATTTGTTCAAGGAGAAGAAGTTTCTTCATAAGAGATAATCATATGACTTATGCAAGGACTTCGTTATCCGTGATGATGGTTCCCAACCAGAACTCGGTAGTGTTTTATTATAAGAATACCATGTGGTCATGCTTGTCCAGGACAGTGTCTTCATAGGTGTGTAGCAGAACCATCTCATGTTTTGGAGCTTGCTATCGTAGTTCATCTCCCGAGAATCTCGCAACATCATGTCATCAATTTGTGTTGCAAACGTTCATTTCTCTCTCTAGACTGGATGAGTCTGGATTACCCTGACACCAACCAGATCTGAATCTCAGGCAGGTGTGATGGTTGGAACGTTTCCCAAGAACTATAATATTAGTCTCTCTGTAACCCTGTAAAGTGGATGTCTTGGGCAACACACCCAACCGGAAGACCTATTATTGTAGTATCTTGCTTGAAGAAGTTGGCCACCTCCCCATAAGGATCTCATAGAAATTATTCCAGTAGTTGTTCCTTATGGATTTTTTGTGTTCCTGAAGTGCGACCTTTTACTGGATGTTCTAGATACCAAACCATATTAATAAATGGGTTATGCTAGCACAGCAAGGAGAACATTAGAAGCAGAGTGCTAAATGTCTCTCGGTCGATCATCCAGATTTTGATCCCTTGGCCTCACTAAGGTGAAATCTGAGGAAGTGTTATCTTTCTTTGCATCTGCATCCTCCACCGTTATTCATCATGGTAGTATGTTGTGTTGCCAGGATCCTTGACACGGATATTGGTAAAACCTGTTGAATATGGAAATGCTCAAGTTCTTGAGAGTACGCGCAATCACTAGGATTTATCATCGGCATTAATTGGGATCCGCTCTTAGTTTCCTCGGTTATGCTATAACCTTTCCAATAGTGGAATCTCTCTCTACTGTTGGGTTTCTCCCAAGTTACTGGAACATTCCCAACATTTCCATTTTGTTCCTAGCTTGCACCACCATTGTGCCAATTTCTCATGGGCCGCCTTCTCAGTAATTGTTGTTCAGGATCATCTTGAAAAGTGGTCCTACCATGGGTCTCATCCATCTCCGACGATAAGCAAAAATCATCCATTTCGTTGTCTTCAACAAGGTAATCCACATCATCCATTCTAGTCTGAGTATGCCATTCTTTTGAACTCTGTCAAACAATCATTCGTGATTTTCCTTAGAGTGGTATAGAGAGTTTCTATGATATAGATATCAAAATTAATTCTTTTTGCCACTTACAGGAATAATTCTACGAGTCACCCCCCCCCAAGGTGCCCATTATGGAATCATGGCAATTATTCCTCGCTAATTTGAAACCATGCACCATCCTCTAAGCATGGAATTGTTTCCTATCAATCTGAACCTTCGTTACCTGCTTCTTTCCATCGCTCCTCATATGTGTTTTGTCCCTCATCTCAAGAGATGTTTCTACGTCTTATTCCGTGAGTTGATCTTGTGATCTTTAAGATGATCCATCCCTGTAGAGTTATGTCGCTCTTTTGTCCTCGTGTTAGAAAGAAGACCTCTAAAGAAAAGACGTCAGGATAAATATGATGCAACAAATCAACATCCTCGACGAGGAGAATTGGATCATGAAGATTGTGTTAGCTTTGCTCCCCCTCTGTCTTCTTACCTCACATCTTGAATCTCGGGACGAGATTCTTGTTTAGTGGGGGTGAGTTGTCACAGCCCTAGCTTTGACCTTGTCTGTCTTTGCATAAGCACCCACGCATCATGTTTAAATTTTATGAAACTTTGAAATGGGGATGATCAAACCCTAGCAGATAATTATTTCAACTAGGTTCAAGTTTAAATCTTTTCAATGAACAAAGAATGCCCTTTAGAAAAGTTCATGGTTTTTGATAAAGGTTAAAACCTCTGCCAAAAATGGTGCACATTTTTCTAGGCCATTCTGGATTTTTTAGCTAAATATTATTGTATTTGAATTGGAGCCTTTAATGACTATAAATATTTTAAATGCTTCAATAATTCTAAAAATAATTGAGGGCCGTCGGAAATAATTCAAAAGATGTCCACAATTATTTTAAGGAGTTATCGAAATGGTTTAGTATTTTTTCTAAATCAGAAAACAAAGACAGAAAATAGGAAACAGAAAAAATTAGAAAAGTAGAGAGAGAACACCCACCTAGGCCACTTACCTGTAGCCGACCCTGCTGCACCAGCCCAGCCCATCGTGGCAGAGCGGCTGTATTCAACCTCTGCCAGTAGGCAAAGGCGAAGTCGCATGCACGCACGCGGAGGCCTCCACCTCCTGCTTCGCGGTGGCAGCCTCCCCGACATCCTCACGACGCCACAGAGACACCCAGCGCCTCCCCTCATTATCCCCTCTCCTTTTGCACCGCTCCCCCTCCTTTGGCTCCCTCTTCCCCTCTCTTCCCAGTGAGCCCCCAAAGCACGCCGTCGCCGTAGCCGTGGCTATAGGCCACCACCCGCCCAACCAGCACGGCGAGGAGCTCCGCCACGATGCCGTGGAGCTACACACTAACGCACGCAACCGTGGGAGCCCTGCAACGTCATCCCCGACCTCATCTTGAACCTCCGGCCGCAGGTGACCTCACAATCGATCTGCGGGCCCCAGCACTTCCCCGACCTCACCGTCGCCTCTGCTAGCCCCGCCATGAGCCACTCTCCATTTTCCCCCTGGAATCCATGTCGTTATCCTCCCCTAGCTAGCTTCCCCACCATGGCCGATCGCCGCCGTCCGCCATGGCTGCCGGGAACCTAGCTGCTGTGCTCCGCTGCTCGAATCATCAAGTCTCGCATGCCCCTGGAGCCATGTGGAGTCCACCCAGCACCTAATCCTGCTCGCTAATGCACTGCAACAACCGCGCCAGTGTGTCCCGAGCTCCGGCCGCCACCCGGCTCGTCGCCGCCGCCGTTGCACGCCGTCTCAGCATACACCGCGGCCACCATTACATGCGTCGCATCACAGGCTTTCGAACGCTCCCAGCCGTGTGTCCAGCCGATGCCGGAGTTGGCCGGACGGCCATCGCCGCCGCGCTCTGGTTATCGCCGGAGTTAACCCGGTGACGTGGACGGATTAGGCTAGTCTAATTACCATGTTTTAGTCCAAGTTTAGACACTGCCATGTGGGCCCCAGCGCCCATTTTGGTTAGCGAAATTTTCTGATAAGATTAGTGCTAAACATGTGGCCCCACGTGTCAGCTGACTTTGACTTAGTCAACGTTAGCACGGCCCACCTGTCCGTTACCAAAACAGCCCAGGGTCACTGACCAATGGGTCAGGCAGGTCAGGTTTGACCTGGCCGACTAGTTGACCCGCTGACATCACCCTTGCGAAATGCTGATGCAGTAATTCCTTTCTGGAATTTAAATAAATCTTGAATGATTTATTTATTTTAGAAAATGTCCAAAACTTCTAAAAATCATAGAAATTAATTTGTAACTCCAAATGCAAAGATTTATATATAAAAATGATCAGAAAAATCCAATCTATCCATCTGTATTGGTTTCATGCATGATTCAGCAACTTAACCTTGCTGTTTAGTGCAAAACATGATATAGCACTATTTAAATTCATAGTTTGGGTTTGGGGTTGAACCTTTGGTTCAAAGTGACTCAAACCCATCTGGTTGTAGCTGCATTAGCCCAACACACCCATTTTACCATGTCATGATCATGCATCATATTGTGCATTGCATTGATTGTGTTTCCTTCTCTGTTGCCGGTATTTGTCCCCTCTCGATAGACGTGCTTCCACGATGTGATCGATGACACCGATGAAGAACTATACTATCTTCAGAAGTGCCAGGCAAGCAAAACCCCCTTGTTCATTACGATACAAATCCCACTCTCTTGCTTCTGCTCTCTTTTACTGCATTAGGACAACAACGATTCAATTGTTACATGCTGCGGTAGCTGAACCCACTTTCCTCTATATGATCTATCATTGCCATAGTAAATAGATGAAACCCACTAGCATGAGTTGGAGTTATTTGAGTCCTGATGTGCCTACTCATTCATGCTTGTTTGTCATGCCTGCTATTGCTTAGAGTTGTGTTAGGTCTGATTCATCGGGGATGAATTGGAATGTTGTGAACATGTCCTGCTGTGTGTGAGCTAAGTGTGTGAACACGATTTGGTAAAGGTAGCGGTGAGAGGCCATGTAGGAGTACATGGTGGGTTGTCTCATTGAAGCCGTCCTCAGGAACTAAGTTCTATGTTTGTGATCCATGAACAGATACTAACATGCATTGGGCCTGAAACCAATGGAACCTCTCGACTTATTAACCGCCTTGATCTGTGTCCATCAGTTGCAACTATTTTCCGATGTTTGTAGGATATGTGTTGGAGGCCATGCGTAGCGCTGACCCTGGTTGTGGGCTATGATGCGGTAGATACACCGTGGCCCGGTGTACCGGGAGCCCGTTTGGTGTCTCGGGAACCCTGCACACATCATTTGGGGATGTGAGTGAAACCCCGGCCGGATCTCCTCGTGGATGGAACCCGAATAGGCGATAAACCTGGACTAGATACTTGTGTGGTTAGTCAGGTCGTGGTCGACTCCCTCGCCAGGCTTCCGCTTGAAGGTTGCCGAGATACACGACGTGTACATCGTGGTAAGTGGAGAGAGCGTGTGTGAAGAAGTACCCCCCTGCAGGGTTATAAATGATCTATTCGAATAGCCGTGTCCGCGGTAAAGGACTTCTGGGTTGCCTGTACAGTTCATAGACAAGTGAAAGTGGATACCCTAAAATGCGCAAGATAAGCGTGAGTGCTATGGATGGCGTTCTCGTAGGGAGACAGGAGCGGAACCATAATGGTGTATTGAAATGGTGAATATGTGGACTCGTGTGCGCCACCTCAAAAGAGTTACTTGTAGTAGTAGCTAAGGTTAGCCACTGAGTCAAAGCTGGCTTGCTACATTTAAACCCCACCATCCCTTTGTTGATAATGATGCATATGTAGTTAGTTCTAATGTAAGTCTTGCTGGGTACATTTGTACTCACGTTTGCTTAATTTATGATTTGGCAGAGAGACTTCAGTCTCACTAGTAGTTCCGTGTGGACTACAATGTTTAGCTTGATATCTCATCTACGATCTTGTGCCCTTGGCAGGATGTGGTAGATATTCCGGCTTCTCGGCCATTTTCATTTGTAGATGTCTATACTCAGACATGTTAAGCTTCCGCATGTGCTTTGACTTGTATGCTCTGAATGTTGGGTCATGAGACCCATGTTTGTAATATCTGGCTCTTCAGAGCCTAATGAAAAAATAATTTGAGTTGTAGAGTTTTGTTGTGATGCCATGTCATATTTACACATATCAGGCATATTGTGTGTATGATTGAAATGCTTGGTATGTGTGGGATCCAACAAACTAG
Organism: Triticum urartu; assembly: GCF_056163025.1. NCBI lineage: Eukaryota > Viridiplantae > Streptophyta > Magnoliopsida > Poales > Poaceae > Triticum > Triticum urartu. The sequence goes on along the minus strand of NC_141876.1, from coordinate 352,935,243 downwards.
TTGTTTATCCTTGGTAGCCTCTCTTATGGGGAAATGTAGTCTAGTGCTTCCACTGAGCCATGGTAGTCTGCTACAGCCCGGTTTACCGGAGTCCGGCTAGCCCAGTTACTAGTGCTTCGGAACCCTTAGACTGGCCGGCATGTGATCCACTTCGTTCCAATGTTTGTCCCGTCAGGGAAATGTCACATGGTGACTTCCGGAGTCCTGCTAGCCTGCTACAGCCCGGGTTCCCGGAGTCCTATTATTCCAGTTGCTACAGCCCGGATTCACACACATATGATCGACACGTTCGATGCTGGTTCATGTATGCCTGTCCCTATAAGTTAGTGCCACTTCGGGTTCACGACTAGTCATGTCGGCCTGGGTTCTTTGTCATATGGATGCTAGCGACACTATCATATACGTGAGCCAAAAGGTGCAAATGGTCCCGGGCCAGGTAACGTGGCACCCGTGGGAATACCGTGCGTGAGGCCACAAAGTGATATGATGTGTTACATGCTAGATCGGCGTGACTTAGGATCGGGGTCCTGACATCCAATCATAAGTGCATATGATCCAAGTAGAGAAAGTATGTTAGCTTATGCCTCTCCCTCATATGAAACTGCAATAGTGATTACCGGTCTTGTTAACAATTGCCTAGGACAATTCCGCACACCGATCCACCATTATTCCACACTCGATATTTATAATATTTAGTAATATATTCTAACTTTATGATAACAGCCCCTACTTTTATATTTTATCTCTCCGATCTCATACGAAGTTATCCTCTTCATACACACAACGTAGTTTTATTTCTCGTTTCTAGTTGGAAGCAAACATTTGGTGTACGTAGAGTCGTATCAGTGGCAGATAGGGCTGGAGAGAATATTGATCTTACCTTTAGCTCCTTGTGGGTTTGACACTCCATACTTATCACTTCCACCTTTGGAAATTGCTACGATGATTCCTTGCACTTGGGGATTATTAGCTATATGTTGTTAGGAATTAACAAAACCACCCAGGGATAGTGGCACTTTCACTACACGATCGTTTCTCCAACTTTAGAATGCATGTAATTGTTTATTGAGGTGTGTGCAAATGATCTATATGGTCACTTATGTAATTGGATGTTTATTTCAGTTACATACATATATATACATGTTATTCTTTTGTAGATAGAGCAAACCACACAGCTTATTAGCAGTAATTGTCTGTTTTATTATTGGTCTTCACACACATTTCTGATTACGGACCTATTTGCCGCATATCACACACATCTTGTTCAGTTGAACCGTTTCCATTATGATGCCTAATCACAAACAGTTCATCCTAGTGAACTGTATGTTGTATATTGCACACACCTTCATCTGGCTGCCCGTTTCTTTTGTTCCTACTCATCGAAAACAGTTAATTGAACTGAACCATATGCCCTGCATCGCACACGCAACTAAAATCTGAACCATGTTTGATGCATCTGTCGTTGCAAACATTTTGCATCTTTTTCTACGGTTCTTTTACACCACCGTTTACGATTATGGCATCGCCACAGTTTCGTCGAAGGGTCTCCGATCGTAGTGTCGCATTTGGACCATCCTGCAGTAGTGCATAGAGATGAGTTATCACTTGATAACGGGATCACATCATTAGAATGATGTGATGGATAAGACCCATTCGTTAGCTTAGCATATGACCGTTCAGTTTATTGCTACTCCTTTCTTAATGTGAAATGCATATTCCTTCGACCATGAGATCATGCAACTTCCGGATACCAAAGGAATACCTTATGTGCCATCAAACGTCCAAACATAACTGGGTGATCATAAAGACGCTCTACAAGTATCTCCGAAGGTGTCTGTTGAGTTGGCATGGATCAAGGTTGGGATTTGTTACTCCGTGTATCGGAAAGGTATCTTTGGGCCCTCTCGGTAATAGAGCATCACAAGAAGCTTGCAAGCAATGTGTCTAATGAGTTAGTTACAAGATGATGTATTACGGAATGAGTAAAGAGACTTGCCAGTAACGATATTGAACTAGGTATGAAGATACCGACGATCGAATCTTGGGCAAGTAACATACCGACAGACAAAGGGAATTATGTATGTTGTCATAAAAGGTTTGATCGATAAAGATCTTTTAGAATATGTAGGAACCAACATGGGCATCCAAGTCCCGCTATTGGTTATTGACATAGAAGCGTCTTGGTCATGTCTACATCATTCTCCAACCCGTAGGGTCCGCATGCTTAACGTTTGTGGATGATATAGTATTATATGAGTTATGTGAGATTGTGACCGAATGTTGTTCGGAGTCCCGGATGAGATCACAGACATGACAAGGAGCTCCGGAATTGTCCGTACGTAAAGATTGATATATTGAACGATACTATTTGGTCTCCGGAAAGGTTTTAGAATGCACCGGTGTTTTATCGGAGTACCGGAAGGGGAGGCCACAGGGAGTTATTGGGCTTGTTGGGCCAACAAGGGAGAGCACACCAGCGCACATAGGTCTGGCACGCCCCTCCTCATGGCACGTGGCCCTAGGGAAGGAAAGGGAGGAGGGCTAGCCCCTCCTGCCTTCCCCTCCACATTAGAGAAAGCAAGGGGGGCACCTCCCCTCCTACCTTCTCCCCGAGCGCTAAGAAAGGAAAGGGGGCTCACCTAGGCAAGCCACGAGGGCTGGCCGCTGGCTCCTTTGGGGGTGGGCTAGGGCTGCCTCCCTTCCCCCTCCACCTATATATATGAGAGGATGGAGAGGGGTAACAGACACCATGATCCGCAAGCCGTGTGCGGCGCCCTGTCTCCCTCTAGTTCTAGTTCCTCCTCCATCCACGTCCGTTGTGCTTGGCAAAGCCCTTCGGATAGTTTCACCACCTCCGTCACCACGCCGTCGTGCTACCGGAACTCATCTACTACTTCGCCTCTCTTACTGGATCGAGAATGCGAGGACGTCATCGAGCTGAACGTGTGCTGAACGAGGAGGTGCCTTATGTACGGTACTTAATCGGGATGGATCGTGAAGGTGCACGACTACATCAACCGCGTTGATAAACACTTCCGCTTTACGGTCTATAAGGGTACATAGACACACTCTCCCCTCTCATAGCCATGCATCTCTATGGATAGATCTTGCGCGTGCGTAGATTTTTTTGCTTTCCATGCAACATTCCCCAACACCAATGCCGCTCCCCGTGGCTCCAATGGCACTCCCAGCAGCAATGATGACAATGTGGGGCAGTTCACCACACATTAGGTAGTGGACACCCACGTGATGAGGAAGGACCTCTCGGTGGTGTACACGAATGAGCCGGTCTCAGTGGAGAGCTCCATCCAAACTATGGTGTAGTTGCTTGCTAAGGACATGTACCAAGTGGTCGGCTTCGACCTCGAGTTCACCAGCGTTCATGCCGGGCATGATCGGAAGGTTATTGTCGCCCAGTTGTGTGTGTGAGATGACGTTCTCGTCTACCACTACCACCTGGACACAAGGCCTTGCGAGCATTTCACTATGTTTATCAACAACCTCGACTATTGTTTTGCTACGGTGGACACCAACAACAATCGTAAAGCGCTTGAGGTTTCGGGCTTGGCCTACCAGAATCTTTTCAACATCCGTGACTACTACAAGGTCTGGGGCAACACCAAGAACAAACAGAACTCCCTGGTTTACCTCGCCTCAGCCATCATTGACCCCTACTACAAGAATATGAAAGATGATAGCAAGAAGGACAAGAATGCCTGGCACAGTGCCCGGGTTAGGAGACTAGATGAAGTATGCGTCAAGTACGCGGCCAAGGACGCATACACAAGCTACAAGGAAGTGTCTTTGTCCTGCCCCAGACGAGGGATCAAGCCACAGAATAGTAGCAGGAGCGTCACAGAAGTAGATGAAACGATGATCGTTTCTCCTAGTTTAGAATGCATGCAATTGTTTATTGATGTGTGTGCAAATGATTTGTATAGTCACTTATGTAATTGGATGTTTATTTTAGTTATATAATGTTGTTCTTCAGTAGAGAGAGCAAATCACATGGCTTACTAGCAGCGATCGTCTGTGTTATTATCGGTCTTCGCACACATTTATGATTATAGACATCTTTGCCGTGTACCACACATATCTTGTTCAGTTGAACTATTTCTGTTGTCTTGGCCGATCACAAAAAGTTCATCCGAGTGAACTATATGCCCTCCATCGCACACACCTTGATCTGGCTGACCGTTTTTGTTGTGTTGCCCAATCATAGAAAGTTCATCCTAGCGAATTGTATGTCGTATATCGCACACACCCTCATCTGGTTGATAGTTTCTATTTTCTAGATCATCGCAAATGGTTCGTATGGATTAACGGTATGCCACGCATCACACATGCATCTCTAATTTGAATCGTGTTTGATGCATGTGCCATCGCAAATAGTTTGTATCATTTTCATGGTTTTCTTACACCATCATTTGCGGTTAATGCATCGCACACAGTTCCTTCGAAGGGTTTCTGATTGTACTGTCACGTTTGTACCATCCTGTAGTAGTGATAGAATGCTTCATGTGCTTCACTTATATCATTTGAAGTTTGGATGCATGTTTCTCTACATAGAAAACTGCCATTTGTAGAATGCTATTTTGCTTCACTTATATTTGTTATAGTGTGGAAAAATCTTCTGTAGGAAGAGCTAAACTCTCATGCTTCACGTATATCTATTTAGAGAGTCAACAGGAATTGGTCACTCACATGGTTAGTTATAAAATCCTACATAAAACCTGTAGATCATTGAATATGATATGTTTGATTTCTTGCAAAGGTTTTGCGATATAGAGATGATAATTTGAGGGAGGTACTATTGAATGATTGTGGTTTAGTAAGAATATTGGTGCTAAGGTTAGTGATTCCCTAAGCAGGCACATATAGTCTATAGTTATGCGACAAAGTTATATCCTACCCATGCTAGTATCCGGTGTTAATTATTCGCAATGCACGATTATGACTATTTTTGCTCTCTGGTTGGTCACTTCCCAATCTATTTGCTAGCCTTCGCATGTACTAAGAGGGAATTCTACTTGTGCATGCAAATCCTTCAACCAAAGTTGTTCCATATGACTCCACCATATCTACCTATATGCGGTATTACTCTGTCGTTCCAAGTAAATTTGCATCTGCCACCTCTAATCCTTAAAATAAGCATTTGTTTTGTCTGCATGTACTACTCATGGAGCGCTAGGGGTCGTCAGTATCTTCCATGTTAAGCTGGTATTTGGGATGCCCAGTCCTATGTTCAATACAAAAAATAATAATGAAAAAAACTCCCTCGGAAAGTTGATTGTATGGAGGGAACCCGAGGGTTCGGCTAGCCATGGCTTGTGTTTGAATGGTTGAGCGGGGTAAGCTTTACCTTTTTTCTTGGGAACCACTGATAATGTGTTTAGCATGGAAGATATAGAGAACTCTCGGTCGTTACGTTGACAGGAAAAGTATGCCTATCAAAATGTATCCATCTCTGTTTTAAGGTTCAAGCTCTAGAACCTTTGCAAGTCCCTGCTTCCCTCTGCGAAGGGCCTATCCATTTACTTTACGTTATTTTAATTTTATTATTGAGTCATCACCTTCTCATTCAAGCACCAGTTGGAGATCACTATTATTTGTTGGAATGCCTGAGTATACATGTATTTATATCAAATTATGGACTATTTCTTTGAATCACTCATATCTTAATATTCATGCCATGGTTAGATTATATGATCAAGATTATTCTAGGTAGCATACCACATCAAAAATTATCTTTTTTATCATTTACCTACTTGAGGACGAGCATGAATTAAGCTTGGGGATGCTGATACGTCTCCGTCGTATCTATAATTTTTGATTGTTTCCTGCCAATGTTCTACAACTTTCACATACTTTTGGCAAAATTTTATATTATTTTTTGGACTAACATATTGATCCAGTGCCTAGTGCAAGTTCCTGTTTGTTGCTTGTTTTTTGTTTCACAGAATATCCATATCAAATGATGTCCAAACACGATAAAAATTTACGAAGATTTATTTTTTGGAATATTTGTGATTTTTTGGAAAAAGAATCAATGTGAGATGATGCCCGAGGGGCCCACAAGCTCGAGGCGCGCGCCCCTACCCTGGGTGCACCCAGCAGGCTTGTGGGGTCCCTATAGGGCGGTTTGTGCCCTTCATTCACCACGAGAAAGATAATATCCTAATGAAAATCATCTTAATATTTCGACCTAATTGGAGTTACCGATATCTGGGAATTTAAGAAACAGTGAAGAGCCAGAAAATAGGAACGCGAAAAAGAAGAGAACAAAAAGACAGATTCAATCTCGGAGAGCCTCCTTCCCCTCCACCGACATGGAGGCCATGGACCAGAGGGTAAACCCTCCTCCCATCTAGGGGGGATCCAAGGAAGAAGAATAAGGAGGGTTGCATCTCTCCCCCTCTCTCCAAGTGGCGCCGGAGTGCCGCCGGGGTAACCATCGTGACAGCAATCTACACCAGCAACTTCACCACCGTCATCACCAATTGTCTCCCCATTATGCAGTGGTGTAGAACCTCTTCTACCCACTGTAATCTCTACTTAAACATGGTTCTTAGTGGTATATATTATTATCCAATTATGTATGAACATCCTATGATGTTTGAGTAGATTAATTTTCTCCTATGGGTCGATTGATGATTGTGATTCGTTTGAGTTGTACATTTTATTTCAGTGCTGTTCTATGGTGCCCTACATGTCCTGCAAGCATGAGGGATTCCGACTATAGGTTGTTGCAATATGTTCATGATTCGCTTATAGTCGGTGGCTAGAGTGACCGAAGCTTATGCCTGAGTAAGGGGGTTGTTGCGTATGGGAGTAAAGAAGACTTGTTACTTAATTCTATGGTTGGGTTTTACCTTAATAATCTTTAGTAGTTGTGGATGCTTGCTAGAGTTCCAATCATAAGTGCATATGATCCAAGTAAGGAAAGTATGTTAGCTCATTCCTCTCCCTCATATAAAATTGCAATAATGATTACTGGTCTAGTTATTGATTGCCTAGGGACAAATCCTTCTCTTGTGTTACAAAAAGCTTTCTACTAAACAACTAACTTTTATTATCTTGCAAATTACTCATAGTTTAATTCTTGCTAAGTACATCTAGTTTTATCCTTACAAACTTATCCCTACACCTACAAAATAGTTTCATACATGTTCTAGGTAAAGCGAACGTTAAGTGTGCATAGAGTTGTATCGATGGTCGATAGAACTTGAAGGGAATATAAATCCTACATTTAGCTCCTCGTTGGGTTCAACACTCTTATTTATCGAAAAAGCTACAATTGACCCCCTATGCTTATGGGTTATCAAGCTCACTCTTAAAAGCATAGAGAGGAATGCATTTTCAGTGGTGTGCTTTCCCTATCAACATTTCTACAAAGGATTTCAATATATATCTTCCATGATAAACACATTGTTCGTAGTTCCCACACAGAAAGGAAAAGATTTACTCCGCCACAACCATAGAAACACAAGGCATGGCTGGCCGAATCCACTGGTGCCCTCCAAACAATCAACTTTTCAGGGGGAGTTTATTTTATTATACTTTTCTTTGCTTTTGTTTAACGGGACTAGGCATCCCAATTACCAGCCCCTCTCATCGTGATAATAACCCGCTTATCATGGAAGATACTGACCGCCCCGTCGCTCCATGTGCGGTACGTTACACAAAACAAATGTTTCTTTGAAAGTTTTAGAGATGGCACATGCAAATTTACTTGGAACGACAAGGTAATACCATATATAGGTAGATATGGTGGATACTCATGGAAGAAACTTGGCTCAAGGATTTTGGATGCAAAAGCAGTAATCCCGCTTAGTACAGAAATTTTGGCTAGCAAAGATTATAAAAAAGCACCATATGTTGGAGGATCCATACAAATATAAGTTCTATGCAAATATACCCAAACATAACTCACTATATCGTCTTCCTTATCCAACTTCAAATAATTTGATCACGTTTGAAAATAATTAATGGGTATCCACAATCATAAAATATGTCCAAGATAACATATTTGTATGTGAAAGTTCTCTTGCTTATACTAATCATTCATGGACTGCTTGTATGACCAATATTGTGATTGTCAAACTTCATTAGATTTTACTTTCTAAACCCAATGTGAAACTACTACTAAGAATACGAAGCATGTATTATTTCAGATTTATGATATTCAATTCATTCAACAATTTACTCTTAGGATATAAGTGAATAACAAGAGTAAACAACGAATTGCTCCAAAAAGATATAATGGAAGATCAATGAGTAGTCAAACAAGTAAGTAGCTATGTGAAGACTCTCTCCAAATCAAGATTTTAGAACCAAGGAGTTTATTCAAACAGCAAAAAAACAAAAGGACATTCCAAGAATAGCACATATCATGTGAACAAATAAAAACTTATGGTCAAGCGAGACTAACCGATTTTTGTTGATGAAGAATGGTGGGGTGCCTACCTGGGCATCCCCAAGCTTAGATGCATGAGACTTCTTGGATTACTAACCTGGGGAGCCTTTGGCATCCTCAAGCTTGAGCTCTTGTGTCTCCTTAATTCCTCTCATATCACGGTTTCCCTAAATATTAAGAACTTCATCCACACAAACCTCAACAAGAACTTTTGAGATAAGTTAGTAGAAATCAACTCAAAGCCATATCATTCTCTACTGTAACAAATTACTAAAATTATAATTAAAGATTGAATACTAAATACCTTTGCATATTTAATACTCCTATCCTCAAATAGAATCATTAAACAAGCAAACATATGCAAAAATAACAGCAATCTGTCTAAACAGAACAGAGTGTAAAGGATAAAACAAAATTCATACTTATTTAACTCAAATATTCTGCAAAAATTACCACATTCTAGAAAGTTTGCTATAACTTACTGTGTCAAAATTTCAAGATTTTATCACAATCTAATTTTTCTGGAGAATTTAGACAATATTGAAAAACTTTCTATTTTAAATGGCAGTTCATGAACATGCAAACTAAGCATGGTAAAGGCTGCACTTGACAATTTTGTTGTAATAAAAGATAAAAAATTGGTTCTAAATTATAGCAATCAAATCAGAATAAAATAAAATGACACTCCAAGCAAAACACATATCATGTGATGAATTAAAATATGGCTCCAAGGGAGGTATACACCGATAGATTGAGGATGAAACAGGGGATGCCTTTCGGGGCACCCCCAAGCTTAGACGCTTGATTCTTCCTTGAATATTACCTTTGGGTTCATTCGGCATCCCAATCTTATGGTCTTTCCACTCCTTATTCTCCTCATATCTATATCTCACCTAAAGCATGAAAACCTCGATCACACAAAAATTACCAGAACTTTGTGAGATGCATCAGTATGATAAAGAATGAATCATTCACTATGGTATTGTAAAGACATGATTCATAATTATTCTCACATAATTCCTACTGTACTGTATCATCTCTACAAATTATGTTGACCAATATGAGCCATAGAAACAATATAACAAGAAAAATATGCATTCAAATTAGAATCTGCTAAAAACAGAACAATCTGTATTGATCTGAACAAATAACCATACTTATGTAACCCTACAAATTCAGAAATATAGGCCAATGGGCAATTTTTATGTCAATACTGTGTAAAAATTTCACACCAAAATCACGATCTAGGAAACAAATGTAAATTCAATCACTGGACGCAAAAGTTTCTATTTTTCCATAGAATCAATTTAACTACCATCCACACTACTACAGGATGGTCCAAACACGACAGTCCAATCGGAGACCCTTTGATGAAATTGGTGATCTATTAATCGCAAACAGTGATGTAAACTAACCATAAAAATGATATGAAACATTTGCGATGGAGGAGACCAAATACGATCAAGAATTTAGTTGCATGTGCGATGCGTGGAATATGGTTAATCCAGAAAAACTGGTTGTGATGAGCGAGGACAATAGAAACAGGCAGCCCTATCAAGGTGTGTGTGAAATACGTCATATAGTTCACTCAGATGAACTGTTTGCGATTAGGGAACACAACAAAAATGGTCAGCGAGATCAAGGTGTGTGCGATATATGGCATATAGTTCATTCGAATGAACTATTTTCGATTAGGCAACACAACAGAAACAGTTCAACTTAACAGGATGTGTGTGATATGCGGCCTATAGTTCACATGGATGAATTGTTTGCTATGAGCCAAAAGAACACAAATGATTCGTAAACAAGCTGTGTGTGATACGGGGCAAACAGCCCATTCGGATGAACTGTTTGCGATGACAAAATATAACACGGGCAGTTACTAGAGGTAATTCGTGTGTGATTCTGTGTGTAGAAAAAACTTTGGAAAATGCAAAGTAGTTGCTTGCGATGGCTAGGAGTATCGCACACAATGCGTGTGCGATTACTCGTGTGTGATGATTAGTAAGTTACACATATGTTTCCTTATGTTAACACGTGTGTGCGAACACGTGACATCGCGTATGGTTGTCGGGTTGTGTGTTCCACTTAGTCTTCCCGCGCTCCCTAGGGGTGAATTATAAAATCCCCAATCCCCTAGCTAGCTGCTAGCGATAAATAACCACAACAATGGCCATCGTCGGCGACTCGCTACTGATCCACCTGCTAGCTAGTTACCCACACATACTAGCATACCCGCTAAGGCCGACGACAGGATGGAGTTGCACGACGAGAACGGGCACTGGAGATCATAGTGTAGGTTAATTAGTTATACCTCCATAGCCGGATGATTGCGGCTTTGGAGGTATAATTAATTAACATAATCTGAGATCAAATAACTAAAGCTTCCCCAATGTGATCGTGCGCCAGCCCCAACCGCTAGCAGAGCACGCGTGGAGGTACGCGACCCGAGTGCGCCTTCGCCCTTAAATGACGAGCAGAGCACGCGCAGTGATGCCAGAGCGGAGCCCGCGGCGGCTGCCTTAATGGTGAGAAAAATGCATGGGCGGACACGAGCAGAGCGCGCCACGGTCGCCTCAACGACGAGCAGAGCGCGCGGGGGGGGGGGGGGGGGTGGGGGCGTGAGAAGAGCGCGCCACGACCACCTGAAGAGCGAGCAACCACACCTCCATATTGCAATTCTGGTCAACCTTCTAGCACCACATGGGAGGCGCGACGGCCCATCCATTGGACACGATGGTGATATCTGGACTGTGTGTGATAGTGGGCAGATACGTACATGTCCAAGAACACGGGCCCACGTATGCCATCCGGGAGCCATTTCGGGCTTTGAGCCCAGCACCATCAATAAATTTTGAGCTTGTTTCTCGTCATATTCTAGATTACCATGCAATAAGTAATTGCAAAACTATTCACACCGATCAATCCTAAACATGTTCCCACTTAGCACTAGGCTATAAAAACGACCCACTCTAAAATTACTTCACAATTCCTCTCCTCATCACCCAAAACACAGTTCTTTGCCATGACCGGTAGGAGGAGTTTCAGGCCGACATATAACAAGGGAGCAAAGACCAAGGCCACATAAGCACTACAGGGGTCTCGCCGGTATTCGGCAGCTGAAGCAACGATGTCCTAGCACGCGAATGAGCTCTCACCGGCACACGAGGGCTCTCACAAGCACACTCACCACGTCGGCGATCGCGATGAGCTGGGGGTGCTGAAGTCCTTGGCCAGCGACGACGACATTCTTGCTGGCCTAATTAAGGAGTAGGAGCTGGTCGACGGCTTGATGAAGCTGCTCGGGATTAGCGATGCCTCGGTTAAGAAGGCGACCGGCCTTATCGAGCAATTGATGGGTGACAATGCAAAGCTCCTCAAGGTGCTCGCCAAGACGGAGGAGAAGGCTGCTAGCTAGAAGAAGCTGCATGAGCATAGCAGTGCCTTGGGGATGACGCTTAAAGCGGTCCTCGAGGAACTGATGGGTGACTTGAGGAAGATTCGGATCGAGCGCGAGCTGGAGGTGGAGGAATCTGTGGCTGCTGTCAAGCAGAGTCATGAGAAATTGAAGAAGGAGCTAGAGGATCTCGTCCCTCGGTGATCCTTCAAGGAGTAGAGACAATAGCGACCTAGATCGTTGTCTGTGATTTCCTTCTTCTCTTGCCCCCTTGTCTTCCGGGCGTTTCCGCATGTGGAATTTTAAATTATCTGTAATATGTAAGACAATTATTATCCGTGCTATTGTAAATTTGTCATCGTATTATCCATTGCCATTTTATTTGTCATGATATTATCCGTTGACACATGTGGCTTTTTAAATAATCCGGAATACGAGTTGAAAACACGAACAAAGCAAATGCTAACGTTTAGCGGGGCCATGGGATCACAATCAAACACCCTCCATCCAGGTGCTTTAACTAACCACATGTTAAACCACACTTCGCCGCCATTAATGGAGAAGTTGTAAGTGTGGTGGGCGGCTGGTTGATGGAGGTCAGAGAGCTCGCTTCCTGGTGAGCATGCGCCCCACACTGCTCGCATGTGTCCCGTTGAGTCTACGCGATGGACAGGTCGCACGCATCCCATCGAGCCTACGCGGTGGAGTGCTCGCACGCGTCCCGTCGAGCCTGCACGGCGCACTTCTTGCGCTCGTCCCGCCTAATCAAACAGCTGCACGCACGCCACCGACTATAGTTAAATTTTGGCACAAAATACAAAGACGGCCGGTGAACGAGGACTGAGGTAGTACTTTTCCATAAAAAGAGGGACATGTGGCCGCACTTAAATGGTTACTGAAACACACACGGTTCATATAATACAACCGTTTGCGATATTAACGTGTCAGCTTATTGTTTCAAAAGGACTTCGTTGGCTATTAATGTGTGCACCTTTTCTCAAACTGGATGATTTTTTACCTCGACATATATGTCCCATGTCATGAAACCATGCCAAGTTTCATGATTTTTGGGTGAGTTTTGGATTTACGGGATCTAAAAAATCGAGATTTTCAATGTTTCAAGACGACGAGACATTTGTAATTCATTCACATTCCTTCAATCAGACCTAAACATGCACCCAAGGACACATGTACGACTTTCCACCCATTTTGCTTCACTAGAGCATGTGTTGTAGGTTAAATTTGAATTATGGACATTAAATGCCTAGAAAACTCAATTAATATATAAAATGGCCAAACGAACCCCGAATAGTTTCAAATTTCAGCACTACACTCATGTTATCCTATGTTGCCTGTAGAAAACAAATACAAGGCGAGAAGAGGCGCCGATTATTATTTCGCCCACAAGAGGGGCATACTTCCTTACTAGAACCACGAGGGTTGCGAGAAGCTTCAGTTTCTTAGAGGCTTGTAATTAAGCTTGGCCGAAATTGGACAATTTTTTACCACGACATATATGTGCCATGCCGTGACCCATGCCAAGTTTCATGATTTTCTGATGAGTTTTGGATTTACGGGGATTTGAAAACCGTGATTCTCACTGTCTGAGGACGAGCCAGGACACCGAGACGGTTGTAATTCGTTCTAAATCCTTGCATGGGACCTAAACATGCACACAAGGACACATGTAGGATTTTTCTAGCTATTTTGGTGCACTGGAGCATGTATTTGTAGTTCAGATTTGAATTATGGACAGTAAATGCCTAGGAAAATCAACTAATGTATAAAAAGGCCAAACGAACCCTGGATAATTTTAAATTTCAGCACAGATATCCTGTCATTCCATGTTGCCAATAGAAAAAAAATACAAGGCGAGAAGAGGCAGCGATTATCATTTCGCCCACAAGGGGGACACGTTTCACTATTAGTACCACGAGGCTTCTTGAGAGAAGCTCCGGTTTGTAAGAGGCTTGTAATAAAAGTTGCCCCAAAATGGACATTTTTCCACAACATATATGTGTCATGTCGTGACACCATGCCAAGTTTCACGATTTTCGGGTGAGTTTTGGATTTACGGGGATTTAAAAACCAAGATTTTCGATGTCCGAGGCCGAGTGAGTTGCCAAGATGGTTCTAATTCATTCCCATTCTTTGCATGGGACCTAAACATGCATCCAAGGTCACATGTATGATTTTTGTAGCCATTTTGGTGCACTAATTTGAATTATGCACATTAAACTAATGCTTAAAAAAACTTAATTATAATGTATAAAAAAGGCCAAACGAACCCTCAATATTTAAAGCGCTTCTGGTCAACCGTCTATCACCCGTGGGTAAGCATTGTGCGCATGTGTCGTTCTAGCTCATGCTTTCTTCTTTACTAATTTTTCCATATTAATGGTGTTATATATCCAAACACGTGACCATTTCCCGCCACTCCTCCCATCAGTTTCCCGCCTCTTATCCCATGGATTCCCGCTGCTAGTGTCAGTGCTCATAGAAGGCTAGGCGGCGACACACCGGCCATGTAAAGACTGCACACAGTTTCTAAAAGAACGAACTTGGGTGATAGTAGGGAGTAGGTCCCATACGGTGACCAGCATAAAACGCCTTAAAGGCAAGGAGGCAAGTTTTATCAGCAAGGGGCGGATTCCCGTCCGCTAACCGAGTCGAATAGAACCCGAAAGTTAAGCATGCTGGGGCTGGAGGAGTCTAAAGATGGGTGACCTGGTGGGAAGTTGCATATCTCAGGCTTCATTAAAGCACCATGATATGCTCATTACAGACATATGTGTCTGTAGTGACCTGTCATGAACATTATATAAACCTTGGGATCCTTGTTTTGGTAATTTGTAGAATATATTTTTTGTTGTTTCTTCTTCTCAAAAATCCGAGAATGATCGAGATTTGTAGGCCCAAACAATCTATCCATTTGACCCAACATACGAGAAGGGTTTGACCATGACAGTTTCCTCTTGCTCTATGTGCCATGTTAGAGCAAATCAAGTTTGAGCACATGCGTTGGACGACGCCCCTACCCCCCCCCCCCCACCCACCCACCTCAAAGTTGCGGAATCAACATCGTACGTCTTGAACCTGGCTGGGGGGTACAATGTTCAGTTTGTAATGTTACTAATGTAGTTAGTGCCCCATCGAAGTTGTGTATTCTATATTTGAACAAATCACACACCACCCATACATTTTTTTGGGTCGCATGAAGGGTATAGGGGGTGTTCTGATCAAGCACGTCTCCCTTGTGTAGTTTATAGACGACATACATATTTGTGGGCTCCCCGAGGTCTATATATATCATCCTTGACCGATAACGAGGGGCCCCACACAATCTATCCCTTTGACCCAACGTACAAGAAGGGTTGGCCCATGACGAGTTCCAATTGCTCTGTGTGCCATGTTAGACCAAATCAAGTTTGAGCAGATGCATTGGACGACACCCACTGCCTTGAAGTTGGGGAACCGACATCGTATGTCTTGAACCTGGCTTGGGGCCTGGTATGGTGTTTGGTTTGTAATGTATTTGATGCCACATAGAAGATGTGCATTGGGGATTTGAATACATCACACACCACCCATATATATTTTTGGGCCGCATGTAGGGTATAGGGGGTCTTCTAATCGACATGTCTCCCTTGTTCAGTTTTTTGTGATGACATGCATATCTCTTGGCTCCCCGGGGTCTATATATATCATTCCTTTGACTGATAACGAGGGGGGTTTGGCTATGAATGGATTCCTCCTAGTTCGTGTTAGGGTCGGTCACCATCACATCTTCGAGCAAAGTTCGAGCTCATGCGTTCTCAGGATTCCTTCCCACATGCTCGGATTGGTGGGTTGACTGACACCGTACCCTCCGTATCGTGTCCTTAATTACCTGGCTTTCATGGTGGTTGTTTGTATCGAGTGGCACGCCACATCTAAATTGTACATTATTTGATATCGAAAACACATCACGCCTTCCAACGTACACCATTCTGGGCTGCATGCAGGCGGTGCTGGTTTTGTGGCCCCTCTCGTGCAATTTTTTATGATGGTCCAATCTATTGGCCCAAGCGGTGTATATATATATATATATTGCACGAGAGGGGCCACAAAACCAACACCGCCTGCATGTGGCCTCGAGGGCTCGAATACATAGCTCGATACACAAGAGAGTCAGCGGAAGCAACATTATTTGAGTACAGAAATAAGTTAGACAAGACTGCCTTAAGAAGGCAAACACAAAAGCAAGAACGATCGAAGAGGCAAGGCCTCATGCCTGGGATCTCCTAACTACTCCTGGTCGTCGCTGGTCTCCATGTAGTAGTACACGACGAGGTGGCATCTGGCTCTAGGGATCAACCACCTGATCGCAGCAACCGGGTATAGGGGAAACAGGTAGCAAAGCAACCGTGAGTACTCATCCAAAGTACTCGCAAGAATTACATCAGATCTACACTACGTATGCATCAGTATCAAATGGAAGGGTTGTATCTGTAGACTAAACTGCAGAATGCTAGAATAGAGGGGAAAGCCTAGCCTATCGAAGAATAGCATATTCAAGCATATTCAAGCATCTTGCGGCATTAAGAAGAGTACAAAATAGCAATTTATATTTAACAAGCATGTTTTAGCATTAACGCCTAGAGATCCTTCATCGACACGCTGTGAGAAACAAATCCCGGAGCCAACATATCCATCACATATCTCAAGTATCCATTTCAAGTTGTAATAGATCAGGATACCATTTCGATTATCCTTTACTGTCGACATGGCTATTGGAATAGATAAACATGTTTGCAGGGGTGCACCACATTACCCAACATGCTTGATTAGTCTGCATGGAGACACTTTCCTGGGTCATGCCCGGCCACGGAAGATCAACATGTCGTAGTTCTACTTTGGCTCAGCAGAGAGGTCCCCACCGGTCTACATCCTAAGTGCTCGGGGATCTTGGGCCCATCGCCCTTCGCACTTTGGGTCGTTGCTCGCAGGGCGATCCAGGCCACCTCCCCTGGTGCACCGACCAGGCCATGCCACAATGCTGAACTGCACGTCTGACAAAGCTTCGACTGATACTACAACGCCGAGTGCCCATAAGTGTAGTGGTTAGTGCGTAAACGCCACTGTCCAACTTAGATCGAATACCCAAATCCGTAGTGTGATAGGAGCGTGCTACGTCTTGAGCTTGTGTTGGTTTTCCCCGAAGAGGAAGGGATGATGCAGCAGAGTAGCGTAAGTATTTCTCTCAGTTTTTGAGAACCATGGTATCAATCCAGTAGGAGCCCACGCTCAAGTCCCTCGTACCTGCACAAAGCGATAGCCACTCGCAACCAACACGATTAGGGGTTGTCAAGCCCTTCACGGTCACTTACGAGAGTGAGATCTGATAGATAGAATATTTTTGGTATTTTTGATATAAAGATGCAAAATAAAAAGTAAAGGCAAAGTAAATAGCAAAACAATATAAAAGTGATGGAGATTGATATGAGGAGAATAGACTCGGGGGCCATAGGTTTCACTAGTGGCTTCTCTCAAGAGCATAAGTATTATACGGTGGGTGAACAAATTACTGTTGAGCAATTGATAGAATTGTGCATAATTATGAGAATATCTAGGCATGATCATGTATATAGGCATCACGTCCGTGACAAGTAGACCGAAACGATTCTGCATCTACTACTATTACTCCACTCATCGACCGCTATCCAGCATGCATCTAGAGTATTAAGTTAAAAACAGAGTAACGCCTTAAGCAAGATGACATGATGTAGAGAGATAAATTCATGCAATATGAAATAAACCCCATCTTGTTATCCTCGATGGCAACAATACAATACGTGCCTTGCTGCCCCTTCTGTCACTGGGTAAGGACACCGCAAGATTGAACCCAAAGCTAAGCACTTCTCCCATGGCAAGAACTACCAATCTAGTTGGCCAAACCAAACGGATAATTCGAAGAGACTTGCAAAGATAACCAATCATGCATAAAAGAATTCAGAGAAGATTCAAATATTATTCAAAGATAGACTTGATCATAAACCGACAATTCATCGGTCTCAACAAACACACCGCAAAAAGAAGATTACATCGAATAGATCTCCACGAGAGAGGGGGAGAACTTTGTATTGAGATTCAAAGAGAGAGAAGAAGCCATCTAGATACTAACTATGGACCCGAAGGTCTGAGGTAAACTACTCACACTTCATCAGAGAGGCTATGATGATGTAGAAGCCCTCCGTGATGATGGCCCTCTTCCGGTGGAGCTCCGGAACAGGCCCCAAGATGGGATCTCGTGGATATAGAAAGTTGCTGCGGTGGAATTAGGTTTTTGGCTCCTGTTCTGATAGTTTGGGGGTACGTGTGTTTATATAGGAGGAAGGAGTACGTCGGTGGAGCACCGAGGGGCCCATGAGGCAGGGGGCGCCCCCCACTCTCGTGACCGCCTCTTTGATCCCTTGCAGTAGGGTCCAAGTCTCTTGGATCACGTTCGGTGAGAAAATCACATTTCCGAAGATTTTATTACATTTGGACTCCGTTTGATATTCAGTTTATCCGAAACACTGAAATAGGCAAAAACAGCAATTCTGGGCTGGGCCTCCGGTTAATAGGTTAGTCCCAAAAATAATATAAAAGTGGAAAATAAAGCCCAATATAGTCCAAAACAGTAGATAATATAGCATGGAGCAATCAAAAATTATAGATATGTTGGAGACGTATCAGGCATCCCCAAGCTTAATTCCTGCTCGTCCTTGAGTAGGTAAATGATAAAAAGAGAATTTTTGATGCGGAGTGCTACTTGGCATAATTTCAATGAAAATCTTCTTAATTGTGGTATGAATATTCAGATTAGAAAGATTCAAGACAAAAGTTTATATTGACGTAGAAAATAATAATACTTCAAGCATACTAACAAAGCAATTATGTCTTCTCAAAATAACATGGCTAAAGAGAGTTATCCCTACAAAATCATATAGTCTAGCTATGCTCCATCTTCCCCACACAAAGTATTTAAATCATGCACAACCCCGATGACAAGCCAAGCAATTGTTTCATACTCTAACTTTTTCATAACTTTTTCAATCTTCACGCAATACATGAGCGTGAGCCATGGATATAGCACTATAGGTGGAATAGAATGGTGGTTGTGGAGAAGACAAAAAAGGAGAAGATAGTCTCACATCAACTAGGCGTATCAACGGGCTATGGAGATGCCCATCAATAGATATCAATGTGAGTGAGTAGGGATTGCCATGCAACGGATGCACTAGAGCTATAAATGTATGAAAGCTCAACAAAAGAAACTAGTGGGTGTGCATCCAACTTGCTTGCTCACGAAGACCTAGGGCAATTTGAGGAAGCCCATCATTGGAAATACAAGCCAAGTTCTATAACATAAAATTCCCACTAGTATATGGAAGTGACAACATATGATACTCTATATGAAGAACATGGTTCTACTTTGAAGCACAAGTGTGGAAAAGGATAGTAGCATTGCCCCTTTTTTATTTATTATTATTTTTTGGGCCTTCTTTTTTTTTCTTTGGCCTTTCTCTTTTTTTATTGGGACAATGCTCTATTAGATGATGATCATCACACTTCTATTTATTTACAACTCAATGATTACAACTCGATACTAAAACAAAGTATGACTCTATATGAATGCCTCCGGCGGTGTACCGGGATATGCAATGAATCAAGAGTGACAAGTATGAAAGAATTATGAACGGTGGCTTTGCCACAAATACTATGTCAACTACATGATCATGCTAAGCAATATGACAATGATGGACGTGTCATGATGAACTAGATGGTGGAAAGTTGCATGGCAATATATCTCGCAATGGCTATGGAAATTCCATAATAGGTAGGTATGGTGGCTGTTTTGAGGAAGGTATATGGTAGGTGTATGATACCGGCGAAAGGTGTGCGGTATTAGAGAGGCTAGCAAAGGTGTAAGGGTGAGAGTGCGTATAATCCATGGACTCAACATTAGTCATAAATAACTCATATACTTATTGCAAAAATCTAGAAGTTTATCAAAGCAAAAGTACTATGCGCATGCTCCTAGGGGGATAGATTGGTAGGAAAAGACCATCGCTCATCCCCGACCGCCACTCATGAGGAAGACAATCAATCAATAAATCATGCTCCGGGAATCACAAACTTCAACACAAGTATTCTTTAAATTCACAACTACTCAACTAGCATGACTTTAATATTATCACCTCCATATCTCAAAACAATTATCATGCTTCAATCCTTTCTTAGTATTCAACACACTCAAAATAAAGTTTCACAAATCTTGAATACCAAGCATATTATTATTAGGCAAATTACCATGCCATTAAGAGACTCTCAAATTAATTTAAGTGAAGCATGAGAGATCAATAGTTTCTTCAAAACGAATCCACCACCGTGCTCTAAAAGATCTAAGTGAAGCACATAGAGCAAAATTATCTAGCTCAAAAGATATAAGTGAAGCACATGGAGCAAAATTATCTAGCTCAAAGGATATAAGTGAAGCACATAGAGCAAAATTATCTAGCTCAAAGGATATAAGTGAAGCACATAGAGTATTCTATCAAATTTTAATTCATGTATGGCTCTCTCAAAAGGTGTGTACAGCAAGGATGTTTGTGGTATACTAGCAAACAAAGACACAAATAATACAAGACACTCCAAGCAAAACACATATCATGTTGGTGAATAAAAATATAGGTCTAAGTAAATTACCGATGGAAGTGGACGGAAAGAGGGGATGCCTTCCGGGGCATCCCCAAGCTTTAACTTTTTGGTTTCCTTGGATTATCTTGGGGGTTCCATGGGCATCCCCAAGCTTAGGCTCTTGCCACTCCTTGTTCCATGATCCATCAAAAGAATTCACCCAAAACTTGAAAACTTCACAACACAAAACTCAAGATAGAAAACTTGTGAGCTTCGTTAGTGAAAGAAAACAAAAGACCACTTCAAGGTACTGTAAAGAACTCATTACTTATTTATATTGGTGTTAAACCTACTGTATTCCAACTTCTCTATGGATTATAAACTATTTTACTAGCCATAGATTCATCAAAATAAGCAAACAACACACGAAAAACAGAATCTGTCAAAAACAGAACAGTCTGTAGTAATATGTAGCTAGCGCAAGATCTGGAACCCCAAAAATTCTAAAATAAATTTATGGACGTGAGGAATTTATCTATTAATCATATGAAAAAATAATTAACTAAATATCACTCTTAAAATAAAAATGACAGCAGTTCTCGTGAGCGCTAAAGTTTCTGTTTTTTACAGCAAGTTCAACAAGACTTTCCCCAAGTCTTCCCAACGGTTCTACTTGGCACAAACACTAATTAAACACAAAAAACACAACCTAAACAGAGGATAAATAATTTATTTATTACTAAACAGGAGAAAATAGCAAGGAATAAAAATAAAATTGGGTTGCCTCCCAACAAGCGCTATCGTTTAACGCCCCTAGCTAGGCATAACGAGCAAGAATAGATCTAGGTATTGCCATCTTTGGTAGGCAATCCATAAGTGGATCTCATGATAGTTTCATATGGTAATTTTATTTTATTTATTGGAAAGTGTTCCATGCCCTTTTTTAGTGGAAATTGAATTATAATATTCCCTTCCTTCATATCAATAATCGCACCAACCGTTCTAAGGAAAGGTCTACCAAGAATAATAGGGCAAGAAGGATTGCAATCTATATCAAGAACAATGAAATCTACGGGCACATAATTCCTATTTGCAACAATAAGAACATCATTAATTCTTCCCATAGGTTTCTTAATAGTGGAATCCGCAAGATGCAAGTTTAGAGAGCAATCATCAAAATTACGAAAATCTAGTAAATCACACAAAGTCTTAGGAATAGTAGAGACACTAGCACCCAAATCACACAAAGCATAAAACTCATGATCTTTAATTTTAATTTTAATAGTTTGTTCCCACTCATCATAGAGTTTTCTAGGTATATAAACTTTCAACTCAAGTTTTTCTTCATAAGATTGCATCAAGGCATCAACAATATGTTCGGTAAAGGCTTTATTTCGACTATAAGCATGTGGAGAATTTAGCACGGATTGCAACAAGGAAATACAATCAATCAAAGAGCATTTTTAATATTTAAATTCCTTGAAATCCAATATAGTGGGTTTAGCAACATCTAGATTTTTATTTCTTTCAATTCCACTTTCATCAATTTCATCATTAAGATCTAAATACTCCGAATTTTTAGAACGCCTTCTAGGTAAAGGAAGATTATATTCAGTTTCGTCAAGATTCATATTCCAAAATAAAGATTTAATAGGAGACACATCAATAACTTTTAGATCTTCATCTTGATTTTCATAAGAATTAGAAGAACATGCTTTAATAAAGGCATCTTTGGAAGCACGCATCCTAGCGGTTCTTTCTTTACACTCATCAATTGAAATTCTCATGGATTTTAGGGACTCATTAATATCATGCTTAGGTGGAATAGATCTAAGTTTAAAAGCATCAACATCAAGAGCAATGCTATCAACGTTCCTAGCCAAATCATCAATCTTAAGCAATTTTTCTTCAATCATAGCATTAAAATTCTTTTGTGAAGAAATAAATTCTTTAATACTAGATTCAAAATCAGAGGGCATCTTATTATAATTTCCATAAGAGTTGTTGTAGGAATTCCCATAATTATTAGAAGGATTACTAGGATATGGCCTAGGATTAAAATTCCCTCTATAAGCGTTGTTACCAAAATTATTCCTACCAACAAAATTCACATCCATAGATTCATTGTTATTCTCAATCAAAGTAGACAAAGGCATATCATTAGGATCAGAAGAAACACTCTTAGAAGCAAATAATTTCATAAGTTCATCCATCTTTCCACTCAACACATTAATTTCCTCTATCGCATGCACTTTTTTATTAGAAGTTCTTTCAGTATGCCATTGAGAATAATTAACCATAATATTATCTAGGAGTTTAGTGGCATCTCGTAAAGTGATTTCCATAAAAGTGCCTCCCGCGGCCGAATCTAAAAGATTTCTAGAAGCAAAGTTCAATCCAGCATAAAAAATTTGTATAATCATCCACAAATTCAAACCATTAGTAGGGAAATTACGTATCATTAATTTCATTCTCTCCCAAGCTTGTGCAACATATTCATGATCAAGTTGTTTAAAGTTCATAATATCGTTTCTAAGAGAGATGATCTTAGCGGGAGGAAAATACTTAGAGATAAAAGCATCTTTGCACTTGTTCGATGAATCAATACTATTCTTAGGCAAAGACGAAAACCAAGCTTTACCACGATCTCTAAGCGAAAAAGTAAATAGCTTCAGTTTAACGACATCATTATTGACATCTTTTTTCTTTTGCATATCACATAAATCAATGAAGCTATTCAGATGAGTAGCGGCATCTTCACTAGGAAGGCCGGCGAATTGATCTTTCATAACAAGATTCAACAAAGTAGTACTAATTTCACAAGATTCAGCATCGGTAAGAGGAGCAATCGGAGTGCTAAGGAAATCATTATTATTGGTATTAGTGAATTCACACAATTTGGTAGTATCTTGAGCCATCGCGCCAAACAAGCAATCTAACAGACGAGCAAACAAAAAGCAAGCGGACAAAAGAGGCAAACAGAGAGGGAGGATAGACAAAGAGGGCGAATAAAACGGCAAGGGTGAATTGGGGGGAGAGGAAAATGAGAGGCAAATGGCAAATAATGTAATGCGAGAGATAGGGATAGTGATGGGTACTTGGTATGTTGACTTTTTGCGTAGACTCCTCGGCAACGGCGCCAGAAATCCTTCTTGCTACGTCTTGAGCTTGTGTTGGTTTTCCCCGAAGAGGAAGGGATGATGCAGCAGCGTAGCATAAGTATTTCCCTCAGTTTTTGAGAACCAAGGTATCAATCCAGTAGGAGCCCACGCTCAAGTCCCTCGTACCTGCACAAAGCGATAGCTACTCGCAACCAACGCGATTAGGGGTTGTCAAGCCCTTCACGGTCACTTACGAGAGTGAGATCTGATAGATAGAATATTTTTGGTATTTTTGATATAAAGATGCAAAATAAAAAGTAAAGGCAAAGTAAATAGCAAAACAATATAAAAGTGATGGAGATTGATATGAGGAGAATAGACTCGGGGGCCATAGGTTTCACTAGTGGCTTCTCTCAAGAGCATAAGTATTATACGGTGGGTGAACAAATTACTGTTGAGCAATTGATAGAATTGTGCAAAATTATGAGAATATCTAGGCATGATCATGTATATAGGCATCACGTCCGTGACAAGTAGACCGAAACGATTCTGCATCTACTACTATTACTCCACTCATCGACCGCTATCCAGCATGCATCTAGAGTATTAAGTTAAAAACAGAGTAATGCCTTAAGCAAGATGACATGATGTAGAGAGATAAATTCATGCAATATGAAATAAACCCCATCTTGTTATCCTCGGTGGCAACAATACAATACGTGCCTTGCTTCCCCTTCTGTCACTAGGTAAGGACACCGCAAGATTGAACCCAAAGCTAAGCACTTCTCCCATGGCAAGAACTACCAATCTAGTTGGCCAAACCAAACGGATAATTCGAAGAGACTTGCAAAGATAACCAATCATGCATAAAAGAATTCAGAGAAGATTCAAATATTATTCATAGATAGACTTGATCATAAACCCACAATTCATCGGTCTCAACAAACACACCGCAAAAGAAGATTACATTGAATAGATCTCCACGAGAGAGGGGGAGAACTTTGTATTGAGATTCAAAGAGAGAGGGTCTAGCTACTAACTATGACCCGAAGGTCTGAGGTAAACTACTCACACTTCATCGGAGAGGCTATGACGATGTAGAAGCCCTCCGTGATGACGGC
Source organism: Triticum urartu (assembly GCF_056163025.1). Lineage (NCBI taxonomy): Eukaryota > Viridiplantae > Streptophyta > Magnoliopsida > Poales > Poaceae > Triticum > Triticum urartu. The sequence continues at coordinate 352,910,547 of NC_141876.1, read as the reverse complement.
CCTCTTCCGGCGGAGCTCCGGAATAGGCCCCAAGATGGGATCTCGTGGATATAGAAAGTTGCAGCGGTGGAATTAGGTTTTTGGCTCCTATTCTGATCGTTTGGGGGTACGTGTGTATTTATAGGAGGAAGGAGTACGTCGGTGGAGCACCGAGGGGCCCACGAGGCAGGGGGCAGGCCCCCACCCTCGTGACCGCCTGTTTGATCCCTTGCAGTAGGGTCCAAGTCTCCTGGATCACGTTCAGTGAGAAAATCACGTTTCGAAGATTTTATTCCATTTGGACTCCGTTTGATATTTTGTTTATCCGAAACACTGAAATAGGCAAAAAACAACAATTCTAGGCTGGGCCTCCGGTTAATAGGTTAGTCCCAAAAATAATATAAAAGTGGAAAATAAGGCCCAATATAGTCCAAAACAGTAGATAATATAGCATGGAGAAATCAAAAATTATATATACGTTGGAGACGTATCAGAGCGCGCGGAGAGGAGCAAAGACTCACGATCATGTGACCACATCACCCATCTAGAGGAAATACGGCAAGGGCCAGGCCCAACTCTCTCACTAGGGCAGTCTACCTGCCCAGTCATGCCTCGTAATTATCTCGCGGGTGCTCTCCGGGCCCGCCTGACTTTCACATCAACTCGCAGGTACTCCTCAGGGCCGACCCAACTTCAACAATGGTCTCAAGTAAAGTCCAGGTAACCATGTGCCCATATAACATCAAGGAGGAATCTGAGGAATCACCCTCGATGGAATCCACTTGATGTAATCGTCAAGTTGAACTTAGGAGGAATCACCCTCGAGGTCCACACTTGAGGTGTTTGATATATCTCCACCGTATCTATAATTTTTTATTGTTCCATGTTGTTATATTATCAATCTTGGATGTTTTCACAACAAAAAAATACACTTCCGTGATGATACGTGTTTGTCACAGTAGGTCACATTTTCTGTCATGCTTGTACATCCATGACAAATTTATGACAGAATCAAGATAGTCATACCTGTGCTGTCATAGAAGTGTTCCATGACATTACCAAAATTATCATCACGGAAGTGTCCACTTCCATGACGATAAATCGCGTGTCACAGAAGTGCTTTCGTCAAGGGTGAACGACACGTGGCATCCACCATAACGGAACACCGTTAAGCTATCGGGTCCGGTTTTGGATCCTATAACCCGTTAACAGCCCCGACCAATGGGGTTTTTCCACGTGTAAAATCATCATTGGCTGGAGGAAACACGTGTTGGCTCACCGTTGGGACAGATGTCATCCACTCATTGGACCCAAAGCGCCTATGATACGACGACACGTGGCATGGCCCAACAGAGGCCCATTTCTGTGAAAAGGACGACCCATTTGACTTGGTCAAAAGATGGCGGGCGGGCCCACGGCAAGCCTGTTAACGACATGTTCGCATGTAGCCCATTTACAGACCGCTATCCCAGGGCCCGTTTACGGCCTATCTGAATTAGGACCAGTAGCGTCATCTGGGCCGTCCAATATAATTCCAGCCCGTTTTAACTTCCGGCGCATGTATGGCCCATGACATCTTTCGGCCCATATGAGGCCCTTACTAACCCTCGGCCCCTTAACGCCCTGTGGTAAAACTGGCCTGTAATGAACAGTGTATCACTTTATACCCATTAACAGCCCATTATTCCGTTGGGCCATTTCCAGCCCATGATATCTTTCGGCCTTCTCAGGGCCCATTTATTCTTGGGCTCATTTCCATCATTCGGTTACTTACGGCCTGTTACTGTCATTTTCTGCTTGTGGGCCAAATTCAGCCCGTGGTTACAGTCGGCCCGTTTGTGGCCCGTTAATACGTTGGGTCGTTTTCATGTCGAAAAAAACCAGTTGGGCTGTTTTCATAAAGTTATCAAATACGGCCAATAAACGGTCTGTTATTGTCCATGAATAGTATGGCCCATGATTGGCGAAAGGATGATACGCCCCATAGAAGGCCCATGGATCCTACGGCCCATAAAAGGCCCATGGACCGTACGGCTCGTAGAAGGCCCATGGATCGTATGGCCCGTATAGAAGGCCAATGGATCCTACGGCCCGTAGAAGGCCCATGGATCATACGGCCCGCAGGAGGCCCATGGTTACAATAGTCTGTGTGTTCCCATGATTATTTTGGCCTAGTTTCCAAAATAGGTTATCGTGGCCACTAGAAAAACACAGGAAAAGAACTGTAGTGACTAAAAGCAAACAACTTAACAAGACAATAAGGAAATAAATAAGCAAGCAATTAACGCTAGCCTATTACCGCTATTACACATACTACATGCACTGGGCATCAAAGTTCGCCACCAGTGCAAATATAGGGAACAAAGCAGCATATTACATACACTGGCCGTCACAATTGGCCACTAGTGCAAATAAACGCGGCAGCAAAACAAAAGCATAACTGAAACAACTTCAGAAGAGCTCAAGAAACATGGTATCCACCATGCTGGCAATAAGCTTAGCAAGCTTATTAGCTTTGTCCTGTTTGGCGCTAAAATCCTCCAACGCTTGTTGTTGCACAAAAAAGTATGCATCTGAATGCTCCAGGGACTTCCGTAGTCCTTCCGCTTCTTGTCGTAGCACAACTGATCGATGTCTTTCAGCTTGTAGTTGAGACTCAAGAAACCGAACTGATTCAGACAGTGAGTTTGAATAGCTTGTGCAAGCCGTAGTGGCCAGTAACTCCAACACTAAACCAAGACACGACTTTGGGGTTGTCTCACTGTCTTCGAGATAGTCTTCCTTAGCTGTTTTATCATCTTTGTTGGAGACCAACAAGGATGTCTCACTATCCTGAACCTTATCTGCATTACTTCCTTTACCATTTCTTAATAAGGCACTCTTCCCCAATATTCCGTCAGCATTCTAAAATAAGAAACAAGCAAACTCATTTCGGTGAACCAGTTCATTAGAAAGGTGGACAGGATTAAACTACCAAGTCTTCTATTGCCAAGTACTAGTACATAATAGAAGCATCAAACAAACATATATCTATGTCCTATGGTCACTGCATTCTCTTGCCAAATCAAAATAGAGACTCGATTCAAATTATATCAGTTCAAGACAAAGCGGCAGTGAAAGAATACAAAGCGTGGGAAACTACACGGCACAACAAGATTTCATATGGGTGCCACGGGTCTACATGTAAAACAACACTATTGGCTCTGTTGTGATGCTAGTAATGTGCATGATATGAGAAGTCAACTGTATACACAATAGAAATTGAAATGAACAGAGCTATTGATAAGAGAAAGCCTGTTAAAGAAACATGCGTGAACATACCTGATGTGCCATTGAAGTTTCGATTGGATCCTTCAATTTAAAAATAAGTTTGTATGAGTAAATACAGTGATACAAGAGCAAAGTAGTATGCACGATAGCAATCATAGTTAAAAAAGGCACGCCTAAGCGAGCGCTTAAGCACGCCTAGGCTCTAGGCGTTGGCGAAACGCATTGCGCATAACTACGCTTAATCTGCGCATAAGCATGCTCTTTGGTCAGTAAAATGCAAGGTGGTGGCAAAATGCACAATTAACGCCTAGTGCTTTTTTGAACTATGATAGCGATGGAATCTGAAGTTAGAACAGTTGTTCTTCAGGTTTAGGCACTTGTTCTACATGAACAGAGTACAGTAAGACGCAAGAATATAGTACTTAAAAATAGAAAATGAGCTCATAGACCTTACCACATTCTTGGTTTGGGACCAGTACAGAACAAGGCGTTCCCAGTCATCGTCCAGTAAATGTGTCACATGTTAACGTAAGGGAATTTGATGAGTTTCTTTGCTGGTGAAGTACGTTTTCTTTAGGTAATTCCGATACTGCCACCAAGCGTCCTTGAAGATAGCAGAGGTATTAGCAAAGGTTACCCCATCCTGAGTTTCCAAACGCTCCTTCTCTATAGAGAAAAATGGGAAAATTTGTTGTATTATAACCATCATGGAGGTAGGATGTATGGGACAAAGCAAAGTAAATGCCATGAATAACATTACTTACACATAACTCCTGGACAAACACCTGCAACTGGGATTTTCCTTCATCTTCAGTATAATATTTCCAAGATGGGAAGATACGCACATACGATTTAACAACATCAAATGCGATAGATGCTAAACTACGACAAGCTAGTTATGCTTCCTCCACAGGAATAGGCATACTAACTGGTGCAGTTGGGGTTCGTCGTGGTAGTACTGGCTCTTTGGGCATTGGAGCTGCCTTACTAAATGCTCATGCTTGGGAGCTCTGAGGTGGAGATGGTGTTGTGTCAATAGGAACTGGGTTACTATCTGCTGGGGTTGGGGTTAGATTGGGTGAAGCTGGTTCTTTGTCCATCGCAGTAGGGGTACAATCTATGAGAGTTTGGGTTATGTGTGGTAGGGCTGGTTCTCGTGCATGTACAACCGGGGTGCTATCTCCACCAAGAGGTAGCATTGTTTTATTTGAAGACCATGTTTTTAGTCTGCTAGATGCTGGGATCACCTGCTCCAATTCAAATGGCTGATAAACAGGAAACATAGTTGAATGTACAGACATTGTATGAGAGACAGATGTAATAGATAATGTGGAAAAAAGAGGGCATGTAATAGTTGACATGTATATTGTTTAACTAAAATGGATAGCATGACATAATTTCGCATATATGATGTCTATCTAAACTGGATAGCATAGCATAACATAATTCAAAGATATGATGAATAACTAAACATGATCGCATGACATAATTCACCTACATGTTATCTAAGTAATCTGGATCACATCATTTAATTCACATACGTGATTTATATGCTAAACAGAGGGCATTAGATATGATGTCTGAACTAAGAACATGGTGTTGAATATTGTGTATATGATGTCTAATCTATGCAATGCAAGACACCATATGCATGATATGAGCAATATAACTGTGCCAAGTTAGAGCATACACCTCGGTGGGGGAATAGGACTGGTCATCTCTCTCTGAATCCATCTCTGAGGAGCTATCGGGACCCAACAAGAGATCTGCTTCGACATGTACCACTGTCTGCGCAGAAGGCCTTGTTTTCACTCCAGATTTTTCAATCACCCACCCAAATGGCTGATTCACAGGAAGAGTAGTTTAATGTACAAACATTGTCGACAATTGGAAATGTAATGAAGAAAAGGATGGGCAAGATATCATTCAAATATATGATGCCTGGTTAAACAGGATGGCATTGCACATTTCACGTATATTATGGCTGGCTAAAAGACATGAGACTGCACAATTCCCATATATGATATAGAAACTAAATAGGTGGCATTACAGAACATGTCTAAATTAAGCAGATGACATATATGATGTCAAAAGTAGGCACTGCAAGGAAACATATGCATGATATGACTAACATCATCATGCCAAGGTAGAGCAAACACCTTGGGGGTAAATAGGAGTGGTCAGTTGCGTCTGAATCCGCCTCAGAATAGATATCTTCCTCTGGATTACAATTTGGAGAGGGGTGGGGAGGGTTTGCCATTGAACCCACGATGGAGCGATGTCTGCATGTCATTTAATTGCCACGCAAAACTCTTCTCTTTTTCCCTACATGTTCAGCATGACTGTGTACAATATCTGACATGCATACGAAAACAATATGGTGAGATTATGTAAGGCGAGCATGCAGAAATTTAGAGTGATGGTAACAACCAGTGGATGGATCCAAAAGTAATGATAGCAGGCCGATGATTGCTTTAATTTAATAAAAAGACAGATGATGATTGCTTTACTATTGTTTCCCACCCAAGATGAACAACATAGGCATACCCTAGGTGAACCAGATATTAGACAGAGATACTATTCATTGCTTCCTCGCTATGTGCCCCAAAACTAATTTAGAACTCAAGTTTGAACATTAATTTGGACCTGACTTGGAGTCCAAGAGGTGAACAGAATGATAAAGTAGCAGGTAATTTTAAGCAATGCATAACATAAGCAGAAACAAAAGAGTGCGACCTCTCTTGTGGACCCGTGTACTCCTTAGGTTCATCTGTTGAGTCGATGATGGTGATGCCGTTGCGGTGGGTGCCGGCGGCAGGGAAGGAGATCTGAGGCGGCGAAAGACGGTCAGGAGTCGTGATGTCTGGTTTGGTTGATGTTTCTGTCGATGGAGCAGCTCAGTTGAGGTGGACGACGCCGCGACAGGAACAGGAGAAACCACACAAAGTTCCCTTCGACACCTACCTGTAACTGAAGTAATTCTGTAAGGGCTCATTTGGCTTGCATGATTCTAAAAACACAGGGATAGGAAAAACACCAGAATAGGATAGGAATGCACATGGTAAACAGGGCATTTGTAAACACATGATTTCTGTCAACTTGAGTGTTTGGTTTACATGAATTGGAAGAGCAGAGGAATGCAAATAAACATGGCCAAAATAAAGTGAAACCATATGAAAGCGTGTACAGTTAGAATGTTATTCTGCCACTAATGCACTTGGTCTTGTTTTCATGCATAGGATTTTGAAATTAGGTTCAGGTGGATGTTTTGCTTCATTCCTTTCAAGAAAATGAGTGAATAATTGAATAGTAGAGTGCCATTGGAAAATTCCCTATTGCTATGTTTTTCGTTGAACCAAAATAACCCTAATGGATCGACATGAATGTATAGTAATAAGTGATGCAACAAGTGTACAACCTCTTTGCCGTAGCCGTGTCGACCTCAGCATCATTGGGTTGGTAGCTGAAGCAGTTGAGGCAGAGGTGGTTGTCGGAGGTGTGGAGGAAGATCTGAGGAATCTGTAGACGGCGTCTAGGGCACTACTCTGTTGTGATGGATCGTTCTGTCGTTGGAGTAGCCCCGGTGAGCCAAAAGACATCAAGGCTGAAGCAACACAAGACAGACATCATCAATCTCAAGTGGGATTCTAATAGCATCTCCAATAGATGATGTAAAATAGATGTAAAATTTACATCACCAAAAACCACCTGACTACAACAGATGAGGTAAAAACTGTTGACTCTGAACTTAACTATCGAAACTGAAATTTACTGTGGAATCTGAATGTTATTATCGAAACTGAATGGAATGGTAGCAGAGAGGCACTTGACATGTAGTTTAGGGAGGGCCTGCAGTTCATCTTCAACCAGCACCCCCTTGAGCCGCGAGCCACCACCGGTCGAACTTCCGGCCCCAACGCCGCCTTGCCGCCCCGAAACAACTCCCCACCACCGGTCCGCCGCCGCCCCGGCCAGCCCTATAGCCCCACGCCCCCACCCTGAACCCTAAGATAGATAGTGGGTCACCTCTCCGGCGAGCCCCCCATCCCCGCTGCGGGTGGTTCTTCCTTAACTCCGGCGAGCCCCCCCCCCCCCACCCCCTGAAAATCGACTGACCCAAAAGTCAATTCAGTCGACTGAAGTGTAGCTAAATCGGAGCAGAGCAGCAGCACAAGCGAGGGGGAGAGCAGCAGCAGTAGTGCGAGCGAGCGAGCGAGAGCCAGAGCAGCAGTAGTTGGGCGAGCGAGCGATCGAGTGAGAGCCGGAGCAGCAGCAGCAACAACAGCGCGAGCAAGAGCCGGAGCAGCAGCAGCAGATCCGGCTGGTATGGATGCCTCCGCCGAAGGGGCTCGCATTAGGGGAGAACCGCCGTGGAGATGTCGCCCGCGGCGCCAGCTTCATGGTAGCCACTCCATGGGGGTGCAGGATGGAGCACCGTCGGCACCGGGAGGGGAAGCTAAGGAGAAGGTGCGATGCGATGAGTGTACAACCTCTTTGGTGGCGCCGAGTAGGCCTTGGCTTCATCCGAGGAGTCGGTGAGTGAGGGAGTCCTAGATTGGGGGCCCCCACGCCGGTTTTAAATTCAAACAAGCGTTGCATAGCGCATATGAACAAGTTTTCATAATACAGGACCACACGAGCAAGTTCATTCAAATATTACATCTTTCGCACACTCGTCCGCTACAAGACGGGCACCCTTCAGGACACCCTCATAATACATCTTGGGGTGGCGATGCTCCTTGCCCTGCGGCTGCCCCTCCTTCACCAGCTTCACGGCGTCCATCTTGGCTCAGTGCACCTTCGCGCGGGCGAAAGCCCGGCGTGCACCTTCGATGCAGATGGACCGCTTGATGACTTCCAGCCGCGGGCAGGCATCCACAAGCCGCCTCACCAAGCCAAAGTAGCTGTTGGGAAGGGCGTCGCCAGGCCACATCTGGACTATAAAGCCCTTCATGGCCTGTTCGGCTGCCTTGTGGAGCTCGACCAGTTACTTCAGCTGGTCGCTCATAGGCATCGGGTGTTCGGTCCCAGTATACTGAGACCAGAACAACTTCTCCGTCGAGCTTCTCTCTTTAGCCTGGTAAAACTTTGCGGCATCCGACATGCTGCAGGGAAAATCTGCGAATGCTCCTGGAGAGCTCCGGACTCGGATAAGTAACAAGTAATTTACATTCACATGCTTAGTTTGCATATTGAGTGCCTTACCCGCCGCTATCTTCCTCATCGCCTCAATCTCCTGGAGAGCCTTTTGGGCTTCAGCCTTGGCATTCTTTGCACTCTCGAGGGCCGCGGCAAGCTCAGACTCTCGCATCTTCGAGTCAAGCTCCAACGCCTCGTGCTTCATCATGAGAGCTTGGAGCTCTTGTTGCACATCGCCCACCCGCACCTCTTGCTTTTCCCGCTCGGTGCGCTCCTGGGCCGCTTTGTTTTCGTCCTCGGACAGTGCTTGCTTCAGGGTCGCCACTTCGGTCGTGGCCCCTAGCAAATTCATAATGATCCTATCATTTTGCAATCGCATCTTTTTTGTATATATATATAGACAAGGTATTACTTACCTTTGTTCTCCTCGAGCTGCCTCTTGGCAAGGCCGAGCTCTTTCTCGGACCCCTCGAGGTCCTGCTTCAGTGCGGCGACCTCCGCAGTCAGTGCGGCAGAGGTCAGCAGTGAAGCCTGCTTACGCATATAGACATACTTATATTAGACTCCTGCAGATATTATTTGATCCTCTATTCGGCTTTTCTTTGTGAACACCAAACAGAGCATCAGGGGCTACTGTCTATGCGGTAATATTTTTCCTATATTTTAAATACTTACCTCAAAGCCTGTTAGAAGGCTAGCACAGGCTTCAGTCAGTCCACTCTTGGCAGACTGAACCTTCTTGATCACCGCACTCATAATAGTGTGGTGCTCTTCGTCGACGGAAGTGCAGCGAAGCACTCCCAGCAGGTTGTCCGATGCCTCTGGATGGACAGAGGTCACCGGCACGGGCATCTTACCCCTTGTGGAAGGGGGCCGCCTGCCCGAGTCCAGAACCACTGGAGGTTCCGGCGCGGTGTCCGGCTGAGGGCCGAACTTGGAGCCCCCGGGAGCCTTGCTCCCTTTGCTCCTGGAGTCCGGAAGGTCTCCTTGAGGCGCCTTCGGGACTGTCCCCCCCGGCTCAGTGCCCCTTTCGACAATACCTCGGCATTGTTCGTAGGGCAAGGGGAAGTGGATCGCTATCCATATCCGATGAATCCAAGGAGTCGTCCGACGAGGATACGTCGATACGGGCTTGGGGCGGTCTGCATAATCATATTCGGCATCAGGAGAAGCAGTGCGATAAAGGTATGCTATGAGTTACTCTGGTATCCGAATACTTACAACTTTGCCAGGGGCTTGGCCCTGAGCAGCCACTCGTCTTCGCCTTCGGCGGCGGTGGTGGAGCAGTCCGGAAGGAGAGTCCTTCCTTTCATGGACCCTTCACCCCCCCCCCCCCCGGCTAGGGCAGCCTTCCTTTTCTTGTCTCCCCCGGCTGGAGGGGGAGCATCTTCATCTTCCTCCTCGACTTCATGGGAGGAGTGCATTGCGGAGCTATCGGACGATGAGTCCGATACCACCTGGTGCCGGGAACTCTTTCGGGTTCCCTTGGCCTTATTCTTGGTCTTCTCTGGCACCTTATAAGGAGTCGGAGTCAGCATCTCCGTCAGCAGAGCGTCCGCGGTGTCTTCGGGCAGGGGGCGGACAATCGATCTGCTCCGATGCCTCCACCCAGTCCTGTTAAAGGCATGAGAGCTCAGACCCCACACATGGTTAAGCTATGGGAAATAAATATCCTACCAGATGTATAGAACTTACCGGATTCGCAGGGCGCTTCGCGCTTAGCCCGCGGTCCTCGGTGAGAGAGGGAGGGACCTCGGCGCCCTTGAACAGCACCCTCCAGACGTCTTTGTGCGTCGTGTCGAAGAGCTCACTTAGAGTCTGGTGCTGGGCCGGGTCGAACTCCCATAAGTTGAAATCCCGTTGCTGACACGGGAGGATCCGGCGGAAGAGCATGACCTGTACTATGTTGACAAGCTTAAGTTTCTTGCTTGTCATATTCTGGATACATTTCTGGAGTCCGTCCAGCTCCACCGATGAACCGTAGGACAAGCCCTTCTCCTTCCAGGAAGTGAGCCGTGTGGGGATTCCGGATCGAAACTCGGGGGCCGCCACCCAGTTGGTGGCGCGCGGCTCGGTGATGTAGAACCACCCCGATTGCCACCCCTTTATGGTCTCCACGAAGGAGCCCTCGAGCCATGTAAGTTGGGCATCTTGCCTACCATGGCTCCGCCGCATTCCGCTTGCTGGCTGCCCACCACCTTCGGCATGATATTGAAGGTCTTTAGCCACGGGCCGAAGTGGGGCCGGAGGCGGAGGAAAGCCTCGCACACGATGATGAACGCCAAAATGTTGAGGATGAAGTTCGGGGCCAGATCAAGAAAGTCCAGCCCATAATAGAACATGAGGCCGCGGACAAATGGATGGAGGGGAAACCCCAGTCCGTGAACGAAGTGGGGGAGGAAGACCACCCTCTCGTGAGGCTCTGGGTTAGGGATGACCTGCCTCGTGGCTGGCAGCCGATGCGCGATGTCCGCGGCTAAGTATCCGGCTCCGCGCAACTTTTTGATGTGCCCCTCCATGACGGAGGAGGCCATCCACTTGCCTCCCGCTCCGGACATGATTTGGAGAAAGTTGAGGAGGAAGATGCGGACTTGGGCGCTGGAGCTCGAGTGCGCGAGAATGGATGAGCAAGGAGGAAGAAGGCATGGTTAGAAAAAGGTGAGATCTTATCCCTTTATAAGGGCGGACTAAACTATGCGCCCCCACTAGCCTGGTAAAACTTGCTTATCCAGCAAGCGCCATAATTGATGGTGCGGTTGGGTCCACTACTAGGGAAAAGCCTATACACAGAATCTTACCAGCAGCGCGCTTTAAAATAAGGCGCTGCTGCTAACTAGCAGTAGCGCTCGCGCACATACCTCGCTACTGAAATGAATGTATCAGTAGCGCACCCACTCTAAGACGCGCTACTGCTATAATTGCCACGACGCCGCCGTGAGGCTAGTTATAGCAGTAGCGCGCCTGTATGAAGAGCGCTACTGCTAGGGACCATAGTAGTAGTGCATTTACACTATAACCTCTACTACTAAGTTTACTAAAAAATTTAGTCCCACCTCGCTTCATGAAGAGAGTTTGTACCATCTTAAATATGTTACTTCTCAAACTTTCACAACCACTTAGTCTTCATTGAACTCTATGTGTAAAATTTGTGGCCGCAATATGAGTCTTCACCAGTTCCTAAACTGGTGAGGACTCATATTGACAAATCAGATTGTACACAAAAAGATCATTGATGATCAATGTATTTTTGATGTCTATTTTTACATGCTGACACATAGCAGTATCGCGCTCTTTGTGAAAGGCGCCACTGCTAGGTCGTTTACCAGTAGCGCCTTTTGCTATAGCGCGCTACTGCTAAGCCATTCCATCTCGCCCACTCTCCGACCTATCTGATCCACTCACACTCACACTCACTCGATCTCCCCCTCAACCCCCCATGCCGGTCCTCCCCCGTCGCCCCTCCTCCGATCTGCGACGCCGCCACCTCCTCCTCCTCGCTGGACTCGGTACTAGCCTCCTCCTCCGTCCTCCCTCTAGTCGCCGCTTGGCCAGCCCCTCCTCGCTCCACCTTCCTTCTCCGTCCTCCCTCCACTCGCTGCCGGCTGGCCCCTCCTTGCTCCGTCGTCCTCCTCCGTCCTACTCTCTTCTCCCTCCTCGAGTCACCCCTCCTTCTCCGTCCTCCCTCCTCCATCCACAACCCCTCCTATCTGCTACATTTTGATTTAGTAGGCTAGTTTATTTAGTTGATTTAGAACATTTTAATTTAGTTGATTTAGTATGTAGTTGATTTACGTGATTTAGAACATCTTGATTTAGTTGATTTAGTAGGCTAGTTGATTTAGTTGATTTAGTAGGCTAGTTGATTTAGTTGATTTAGAACATTTTGATTTAGTATGCTAGTGGATTTAGTAGGCTAGTTGATTTAGTATGCACCATTTTATTGTTATTTTTCTGTACATGGATAGGTAGATGCTTTTGTTTTTTTGTAATAAGTTATTTTTTGGCAAAATGTAGGTGCCAATTTAGTTAAATTTGCCACTTGTTTTTTTAATAAATTATCTTAGGCAATAGGGCCAGATTAGATGAAATGTCTTGGTAGTTGGTACCCTTATTTGGTAGATATTTGTGAAAAGTTTTTTCGGCAATAGGTGCCACCAAAATGCTTTGTCCATAAAATTGCTTCTTGCGGAAGAACCAAAAATATCACATGCTACTGTTCTTCTTTCCTATGAAGTGAATCGTTAATCCTTTGCTCATATTGCTTTAGGAAAATGGCGCCACCACCACCACTATGTCGACTGTGCAAGTCAAGGTGCACGAGCAGCCTTGCAACTGGCAAGCTGTTTGGCATCTACTTCCAGCTGAGTTTTCGTCATGCGGCGGTAAGAAATTAGATGAAATGTAACAACTATTTTATTTTTAGTGTTGGCATTACTGCATTGTGTCATTTTGCTTTTTTTTACATAGATCGTCCCATGCAATGTGAGGTTGAAATTCAACAAGCTGACAGGAGACACTGTGACATTTGAGGCTCCTGGGGGGCCGTACACTATGGAGGTCAAGAAAGGATGCAATATGTCGCAGATTGGAGGAGATGGATGGGCCCGTTTCCTTGCCCACATGCGTCTTACTAGTGGCGAGTTGATCAGCTTCTCCTTCAGAGCAGAAAGACCCAAGCTGGCTGTCATTTATCTCAACCTGGTGGAAGATGACGAAGATGATGAAGATGACGAAGATGATGAAGATAATGAGGACCCACTCGATGAAGATGATGAGAACCCACTTCATGAAGCCATCATAGCTCAAAGAATGAGGCTGAGCGAGGAGGAGGTGTGCAACCTATGGGACATAATTCCGCCACATGATGACTTTGTCGGGGTGCCATTCGTGACCCGCCTGACAAGTACCATGGTCGATCGGCATGAAATGGTATGCTATACGTACTGCCTGTAGTAATTTGATGATATATATATATATGCTTTATTGTTATACTTACAAATGCAAATTATTCGATGATATGCTTAGTGAATCTGATGATATGCTTAGTGTAGAGTCCAATGATATGCTTTGTGGAATCTATTCGATGATATGCTTTAGTGTAGAGTCCGATCACATGCTCTTATTAGTGTATAATCCAATGAACTATTAATAGTGTAGATAATCCATATATACTTATTAGTAGAATTCATGATTAGTTAGTACAAATGCGTAGTACTGTGTCTTTTGATAGTGTAGAAATCTAGACTTAATAGAAATATATTTGCAAGAGTATGTGTGAGGCTATTTATTAATTGATATGTCTTTCTTATTCAGAAATTGCCAAAGAACCTATCTATGAGTTGTGGTATCGAGCCTGATGAAGAAGGCTCAGCTAGACTACGCCTTACCGCAAGGGGCTCCGTCACCACCTGTACTTACCGCATGGACACAGACGGTCGCACACACTTAAACTCGGTTGGGTGGAAGAGATTCCTCGTTGGCAAGAATCTTCGTGTTGGACAGGCCATCCTAATTACTATCAGGAACACCCACCGCCCAGGCTTGAGGATGATGATCATCGTCGATATCATCTAGAACTACATGTGTGTGTGTGGCTATATCATCTACAACTACATATGATGATCGTCGTCGATATCATGTAGAACTACATATGATGATCGTCGTCGATATTATCTAGAACTACATATGATGATCGTCGTCGATATCACCTTGTACTGCTTGAGGATGCATATTGAGTATATATGAAATTATTATCTAGTACTCCCTCCGTTCCAAATTACTCGTCGTGGTTTTAGTTCAAATTTGAACTAAAACCGCGACGAGTAATTTGGAACCGTGGGAGTACTACCTAGTACCTATAATGCTTTATGAAATTGATATCTAGTAGTACCTAGTATCTGGAAATTGCTTTTTATTGAAGCTGAAATGGGGTAGGAAGCCGGGGGGAATGATGAAAGATATAGCAGTAGCGCGGGGCAAGGAAATCGCTACAGCTAATTAATAGTAGCGCGTTCCGAAAATGCGCTGCTGATACAGTCTAGAGTAGTAGCGCGTGTACAGACCGCGCTACTACTAACAGATAGCTATAGCGCCTTATTGATAGCGCGGCTGCCCGCGCTACTAATAGCCCCAAAACCGGCGCTACTACTAGGGTTTTCCCTAGTAGTGGTTACCCACGACCGTATTGATGATAATCCCGTAATAAGGGGAACACGATCTCTGCTTTGATAAGACGTGTCAAGAAACCGCCTTGCGTTATGTGCGGGGCTGGTTAAAGAAAAATTGTTCGAATAATTACCGGGCCATGGCATGATGTCATGCTGCCAAAACGTGTCAGCAGATTGGATTTGTGGAAATATTATTCTCTCTACGGTGGTATGTGGAACTTATTTTGCAGGATCAGACACTATCCTTGTATTCAAACTCTTATGTGGTGTATTCGGAGGAGGAACCCGCCTTGCAATGCAGAAGACGAAACTGTGTGCCATCGTCATTGAAGCCTGGTTCATGGGCTACTGAGGGAGTCCTTGATTAGGGGGTCTCCGGACAGCCGGACTATATCCTTTGGCCGGACTGTTGGACTATAAAGATACAAGATTGAAGACTTCGTCCCGTGTCCGGATGGGACTCTACTTGGCGTGGAAGGCAAGCTAGGCAATACGGATATGTATATATTCTCCTTGGTAACCGACCTTGTGTAACCCTAGCCTCCTACGGTGTTTATATAAACCGGAGGGTTTTAGTCCGTAGGACAACATACAATCATACCATAGGCTAGCTTTTAGGGTTTAGCCTCTCTGATCTCATGGTAGATCAACTCTTGTACTACTCATATTATCAAGAATAATCAAGCAGGACGTAGGGTTTTACCTCCATCAAGAGGGCCCGAACCTGGGTAAAACATTGTGTCCCTTGCCTCCTGTTACCATCCGCCTTAGACGCACAGTTCAGGACCCCCTACCCGAGATCTGTCGGTTTTGACACCGACAGTGAGGATGTTGCGGTTCCGGTGGAGCAGGTTAAGGTGGCGCTGTGAGGATGGAGCAACCGTGATAGACGAGGCGATTGTTGTAGTAGCTCCTTGGAGGTGGAGGATGGGGTGGCTAAACCGGTGGGACGACGAGATGGACGACGGATCCTCATCCAGGGAGGTGGACGAGGGACGTCGAGCTATTGCGGTGGACGACGTCGTCGGGGAAGAGGCTCCGGCTGGGCAGCAGTGAGGTGGTGGACGGAGGAGGGTGGGATTTCGCGGCTGGAGCGGAGAGGTTATGGCGGCCTGGGATTTCGAATGGAAAAAAGGAGGCGATCGGAGGGGGTGAACCATGAGTTAGGGACACGCTTGTCCAAAATGTAGGGTGTGTTACAAAAGTACCCCGCACTGATTTGAACTAGCGGCCCTTCGGCTCAGGGTTAGAAGGGAGATTTCGTGTGTCGGGATTTGGCAGCTGGAGGGAGTTTTCGCGCGCGTTGTAATTTCGGGATAGCAAGGCACGGGTGGTGAAGGCGCCAGTTTTGGGAGCACGATATCTGAATTTTCGGGATATAACAAGGCGCGGGTTGAATTTTAGGGACAAGCCTAACGTGTAATATTGTACTTGTACATACCAAATCAATTCGCACTTCCCTCAACCAAAAAGAAAACGAAAAAAAATAAAACTATTCACACCACACAAAGAGAGAGTCTTGCCCCATTTTACTATAAAAATGCTATTTAAAGCTACTCATACCAACAATTTAGTTCAATTAAATTTTTTCGCTTGCTGTATAATGCATCTAACCTACTCATACCAACATTTTAATGCATTCCAAATGTCTATACTACCGCTGCAATTCGAACTGAATTTGAATTCGTTTCTCTATTTCAATAACAATCTACAATCATGATTGTTGCCAACTTCAACCATCATTCGTGTATTACCTTAATAACACACCACATGATTACTATAGAGATAGATATGAACTATGTGTATTACATGAACTCGAATTCTATTTTTTGAATACACTTGATGTTGATTCCAAATAATAGTACATTTGATGTACTAACTATATATTCATAATCTAAACCATGTTCCTTACGTGTACACCGTGTTTATCACACATAGTATAGTGCCCCGCCCCCTACATTATGACAAGTATTTAGACCTGAGCTGCAAAAGCCACACATTAGCCCAAATTATGATCAATGTTCTATATGTTATACGTAGTACTAGCAAGATGCCCATGCGTTCCACAGAACATCAACATGATCAAGGGGAGGCCTAATTTGCAAATATGGAGAGGGGTGTGGGTATCTTTTTTCAAAATTGTCGTAGTTTCCTTCCTATCCATCAGATATAAAGCGGATGGCCTATATTGCAGGATGGCACCATCATCAACAACTCCGTTTTTTATAAGAGTAGAGATAAAATATATTGTATGTAGTATAACATGTTCATAACCACACCATGTGTATCACCATTATATATATTCACACATGCGTTGGTTTAAAACACTATGATAAATTCTTCAAATATCCGAATTTGCTTTTTATAATGAAGTATGATCCTCTATTCGTCTTTTAGACCCACACAATCCTCTTATCTTTGTAGCTAGCTAGCGCTAACTTTCTCTCGTGCATGCAGACGCCCGCATCCCTCTAACCCTCCCTCAGCATTCTCTAGCTCCATCGCGCAAATTCGTCTTTTCACTTTCGGTCGTTCACCCATGGTGTGTGTGGGCCCCCCAGCTCCTTCTTTACGGCACACATCGATCGATATGCCTCTCTAGCCAGGTGTGCCTAGCACAAAACACAATCTTGCCCTCTTCTCTTATCACCGTACATGCCTCAGTCCCACCACTCTTTTCATCAATCTCATACTTGCACACTTCTCCCCCCTCGATATAGTATGACTCTCACACCACCTCCTAGATGCATCCCTCTCTCTCTATCCTTGTCCCCGTGCCACATTTCCTTCTAACACACACATGCCTGTATACTGATCGATCTCCCAACATATACCTAGGTTGACTTTAACTATTCCCCCCCAGCGATCGACGTACCTCACAAGTTATGTCTCTCCTTTCTCTGACAAAGGATGATTGATCTTCCTATGTAGTTATGTCTGCTTACCACATCCATATCGCCCCCCCCCTCATCATTCATGCATGCCTCCTGACACGTCTCTCACACGCACGTGCACAGACAGGCAGCCATCCCCTCTCTTATTGATATTGCAGGTGTGCCCTCCACTTGTCTAGCAAGCCTATCCCACCATTTGTTATAAGCAACTCCACTACCACCCCCTCTAACACTCTAGCTCTGTCTCTCTCCCATCCTTATTCCTCTCCTACACATATGCATGGATGCCGATCGATCTCCCTTAATACATGAGGTAGGCCTCTCTCCTCCTCCACACATATACCAGCCATTGTACCTCTATAGTTAATTAGGCCTCCCTCCCCCCCACCACCACACACCGATAGTCGAGCGCTGTAGGTAGGTATCCATGCCACAGAGACAAACTGGACATGTCCCCTCTCACGTTCCAGTAGGCCAGACACTCTATATCTTTGACGTGGGCACACACAAATTCGATGGCACTCTTTATCGATCATGCGCGCACACACACACACATCATCCCTCTCTTTGATTCTATGGACACCTCAAGCCGATGATACCTCCACTCTCTTCTCGTCCATCGCCCCCTCTATATATATGATATATCCAGGACTCTATTTCACACACATTGCATATGTTACATTTTTTGATTGACCCCACCCCAAAAAAAAACTCTCATGAACCCACACACTATAACTCTCTACGTTTGTATCTCTCTCACACAACCCCACGTAGGTGGTGTACGCATACAAGAAGAGAATAGGTGCACCGTGCACGTATTGATGCTTCGTGCCCAGCCACACCCGCGCGGGTACACGGTGGAGCTCATTTCTGTATGAAATGGCAGCCCACATGCTAATTTGAATGCATGTAGCGGATGTTTACCTACGGAGGTCGTGTACCACGCGTGCAAGAAACAAAGTTCGACTTGATGCGTTAGTGTGTTATTTTTAAATAAAGTTATAGCGCTCAATGGCACATACACAGAATATAAAATGATTTTTATGGAGAAAAAGGTAGTCCGCGACACTATATACAATGGAGCCTGCCTGCCTGGTTTGTCTCTCTTCAGAGTATCTCACACAAGGCTGCAGTGGCCTCTCTCTCTCTCTCTCTCTCACCGTTGGTCACTGATCTGGCCGCATCCCGTCCGCCGGCGGAAAGGGAGGACGTGCATCATTTCTCCGTTCGACGGTGCCTAGCCAGCACGTCCTGATCTGCGGTACACGTCTTTCTGTCTGACCAAGCTCCGGCATGGTAGGGCCTACGCCACCTTCTCACTGCCGCAGTATGGGCAGATTCCGCCCGCTGCCACTCACCTAGTTACATCCCGACGACCTCCAGGTATCCCCTCCGGCCTTGCTCCATTGCCCGTCTTCCCACGTCACTGCATGTGGATCTTCTATAGTTCTTTGCCCAAAATGTAGCTCATCCGGCGTACTTTCCATATTGGAATATCGTCCTCACACCGTTTTAGACAAACACAACCGTGTTGTTATCTTCCCTTAGGACAAGGAATATGCTTCTTTTTTTTCGTCGCATGTGTCATCAACTGTTATTGGCCAGTAATTGTTTCCTTTCTACCTCTTTTTTGCAAACAGGGCTATCCATTTGACCTCGTTGCTATTGTGACCTTTTGGTGAACTGCACAAATCACGTTTTTCTTAAGAGTGTTTTGTGCAGTTCTGCCAAAATGTCACACAGGCAACGTCTCTACATTTCACTGTGACTGCACAAAGGGAGAATGGTTTCGCTCTATCCTCCTCATCTAACTCCGAGCCTAATCTTCTCCATCTAGTTAGTCTTAAGAGAGACTGCAAAGGTGACCGACTTCTATTTGTGTGTTTATTATTTCATCAGCAGTCCTCTATTATCGTAATCACACTTAATATCTTTCGAACAGGGATGCTCGGCTCTATTTTAGTGGAACGGCACAAAATGATCGAAATGTTGCATGCTCCAGACAGCTACTTTTTTCCCAACATGCTTTGTCGATTTAGATAGAGCTGGGGGGACGTTGCTTCCAATGAAAGCATGGATCAATTTTAATTTAACACCTTCTCACAACTTTGTCTTCAGTTGTGATGTAAATATTAGCTCTCATTAGCAAGGAAGTTAGTTTTTTATTGTTTCCGAAAGAGCATCGATGGAAAGACAGACGAAACAAAACCTGAAAGCTCACACCATTGTACAATTTCATGTTGCTGGAAAATCATTTGTATACTACGTCAATTATGTAAACAAATGCTGGAAGCTTGATAGCATTGCCAGAAGCCTCTTTGGCATCTGGGTCCATGTGCCATGCACAAAATTATACTCCTTCGTTCCTAAATATTTGTCTTTTTACAAATTTCAAATGGGCATATTTTAGAGTGTAGATTCACTCATTTTGCTTCGTATGTGTACTCCCTCCGTTCCTAAATATTTGTCTTTCTGGAGATTTGAACAAGTGACTACATACGGAGCAAAATTAGTGACTCTACACTCTAAAATATGTCTATATACATCTGTATGTTGTAGTCCATTTGAATCTCTAAAAAGACAAATATTTGAGTAGTCACTCGTTGAAATCTCTAGAAAGACAAATACTTCAGAGTATATTTAAGAACCGAGGGGGTAGTGCACAGCCGCATGGGAGACTCAGACCGGTCGTTGCGCCGCATTAATAGTGAGTAATGAGCAGTCAAATCATAAGCCCCACCTTTCCCACTGTAAGTTGCTCGGAAGAAGTAACCATCAATACGCTCTTCTTTGAATCCACTCAGACTAGCCACAGTGGGAGTAACTTCAGTAGTAACATCGAGTCCAACTCAGCAAATTTGCTTATGTGGTAATGAGTTAATGAGGAGAGAGGTAGTTGTAGTAACTTAGCTAGTTACTGTAACATCACATGTCCCAGTGCAATATGAGTGTATAACCTAATAAATGAATCTTTGCATGTTACCATCCTTAAGTTACTACCCACTATGAAGATAGTAACATAGTCTAGGGATACGTGTATATTACTAGTGTATGTTACTATCCATTGTGGCTAGTCTCATACTACTCCATCCGTCACTGTTTGTAGAGCGCGCTTCAGAAAAAGAGAAAATCTCTAGGACCAAGGCGACTAGCGATCGGTCTGAAAAATAACATTGGTAATTATAGCATGAAGTTTGTTACTAGAGGAAATAATGCGTACACACATGCATGCAGTGCTTCCACCCCGGGTAGACACATGCATGCACTTACTCCACTCCGCAGTACTACATCGAGAGAAAATTGTGGTTACCACGCCCTAATTAATTGACCATTAAACCAAACGCGTCTAAAGTCTCTCTGGTGGTGGAAATGCATTGAGAGAAATGCATCGTATTGAAGCGTGCCCTGTAAACTGTGACGGAGGGAGGAGTAGTATGAATGTGCAAAACCAAGTACGCGTATGGCCAGTCGGTCAACGCACCTCCTCTTGGCATATCACTGACATGTGGAATCAGAGTGTGAGCAAGCCGATCTCAATTGACGGCAAAATGGCCAACCCACCGTTCCTTGAGAGAGACGAGGAGCGAGAACACACAGACGGGCTCGCACGAAGGCCAAGATATATTCGAGCATGGTTGATCGATATCATCATTACATGTTGGGCTGCCGTTTTCCGCCCTTCTCTGGAATAAATGTGTACTTTATCAAATATTAAGAAAAATAAGAGTACAGAGGCTCCACCATGCGGTTCTAGTAGTAGTAGTACTCGTACTACTAAACCTTGCGCTTGGCTCTTCGCCTCTTCGTGAAGTCAGACAATGATGGTACTCCACATGTTCGGTACTACAATGTTTGCCTCTGGCAATCTGACACCGAATGAACTGATGCATGTCCACCGCTTGGGCGAGGGTACGTTGCATTAGTCAAAATGCGCAAGCGGGCTTCACCTTGTCCTGCAAGCTTCTCCTCGTTCTGTGAGTTGACGGGACACACCAACAAGTAGTGCTAGTCCATACTCCCTCCTTTCCGGTTAATATGGCTTAATCCTTTTGCAGGTAAATGAGAGAGCTTTATTCATATATAAGCATTCTTAGGACGATCAGCCAAGACACTGGTCACTAGGAAGCGAGGTACCCCGCAAAAAAAGAAGTAGGAAGCGAGGTGTTTCACCAAGCCAGTCTCGGCCACATTCAAAGTGCAGCAAGCACGGTTCGCACAAAGATGCGCTACAAGGTTTGCTGACCTGTTTACATGTTGGATAACAAAAAAAGAGGAAATATTACCGAGCACTCCTATTTGTAACAGGATATGAGCCAGAATTGAGCGAGAATTGTGGCGGGTGTTCCATGCAATCAACTTCAATTATCACATGCGAGAGCCCTCAAAGAGAACCAAATGTGTTGAAGATTGCTTTATCACATTTTAAAAATATAATAAGAGTGCAGACGCTCCTCCATCCGTTTCCTAGTACTACATCTATAGACTATAGTAGTAGTAGTACTAGTACTAGTAAACTTTGCGCTTGGCTATTCGCCTCTTCAGGAAGTGCAACAATAATAGTACTACTAGTATAGTGTATGCTTCTGGCAATCTGACACCGAATTAACTGTTACATGTCCACCGCCTGAGCGAAGGACAGCTTGCATTAGTCAAAAGTTTATCCTTGTCCTGCGAGCCACCGTGCGCAAGCTTCTCCCGTCCTGCAAGCTTCTCCTTGTTCAGCAAGTTTACGGGACACAGCAAAGTAATGCTAGTCCATACTACATCCTCTCCGGTTAATATGGCTTAATTTCAAACATGATAAATACATTGTGTGTCACTGTATATTTGTAAAAATACGGTTAGTGTACTTCATAATACGCTCATTGCGCTCAATATATACATGTTCCGGTGTTTATACGGTCACTAGCTCACCCTGGCTGAGTATGTGTGTGCATGCACGTGTAGGTTGCACACTTGACCTTGACCGCGTGTGCTCCGTCGTGTGCTCGAACATGCATGCATTAGGGCATCTGAAAGGACCGAGAAGAGGTATCTAGAGGGGGGGTGATTAGACACTAAGTACCAAAAGTTGTAGTTTTTAAATTCTTTAGGTTGAAGTGGATTTTTGGCACAAGTTTAACAGACACAATACATATCCAGCAAGCATGCAAAGAGTATATGAGTAGCGGAAAGTAAAGCATGCAACTTGCAAGAATGTAAAGGGAAGGGTTTGGAAGATTCAAACGCAATTGGAGACACGGATGTTTTTGTCATGGTTCCGATAGGTGGTGCTATCATACATCCACGTTGATGGAGACTTAACCCACGAAGGGTAACGGTTGCGCGAGTCCACGGAGGGCTCCACCCACGAAGGGTCCACGAAGAAGCAACCTTGTCTATCCCACCATGGCCATCGCCCATGAAGGACTTGCCTCACTAGCGATAGATCTTCACGAAGTAGGCGGTCTCCTTGCGCTTACAAACTCCTTGGTTCAACTCCACAATCTTGTCGAAGGCTCCCAAGTGACACCTAGCCAATCTAGGAGACACCACTCTCCAAGAAGTAACAAATGGTGTGTTGATGATGAACTCCTTGCTCTTATGCTTCTAATGATAGTCTCCCCAACACTCAACTCTCTCTCTCTCAGAGGATTTGGATTTTGTGGAAAGAAGATTTGAGTGGAAAGAAACTTGGGATGGCTAGAGATCAAGATTCAAATGGTAGGAATGGAATATCTTGGTCTCAACACAAGTGTAGGTGGTTCTCTCTCAGAAAAAGTAAGTTGGAAGTGTAGGTTCGTTCTGATGGCTCTCTCTACGAATGAAGAGGTGGTGGAGGGGTATATATAGCCTCCACACAAAATCTAACTGTTACACATAACTTCCCAAACTCGGTGGGACCGAATGGTTAAACTCGGTCGGACCGATTCGGCAAAGCTAGTGACCGTTAGGGTTTTCGGTGGGACCGACATACAACTCGGTAGGACCGATATGATTAGGGTTAGGGCATAACGTAATCTCGGTGAGACCGACTACACAAATTCGTGAGACCGATTTTGGTAATAAGCTAACCAGAGAGTTGGTCAGGTAAACTCGGTGGGACCGATCGGTCATTTTGGTGAGACCGAAACGTTGCGAAGGGAAAACAGAGAGTTTACATTGCAATCTCGGTGGGACCGATCGCAAGTTTTCAGTGAGACCGAAAGTATTGCAATAGGCAACAGAGAGTTTGCAATCCCATCTCGGTGAGACCGAGATCCCTATCGGTGAGACCGATTTTCCTAGGGTTTGTGGCAGTGGCTATGACATTTGAACTCGGTGGCGCCGGATAGGAAGAATCGGTGGGGCCGAGTTTGACTTTTGGTTTAGGTCATATGTGGATGTGAAAAAGTAGTTGAGGGCTTTGGAGCATATCACTAACATTTGAGCAAGAGCCTCATTAAGCAACACATCATCCCTCCTTGATAGTATCGGCTTTTCCTATAGACTCAATGTGATCTTGGATCACTAAAATAGAAAAATGTAGAGTCTTGAGCTTTGAGCTTGAGCCAATCCTTTGTACTTAGCATCTTGAAGGGGTTTCACATTCTCTAGTCCATGCCACTTCACTGTTGAAATTATCTGAAACATACTAGATAAAAGAGATATGTTGACATTAATTACCAAAACCACCTAGGGAGCACTTGTGCTTTCAGCATCGCGCGCGTTTTTCCGTCCATGTGTATGTGTGACTGTTGCACACACGTAGTGGGAGTACGTGTAGGGGACACTAAAGGAGCAGTCAAATCACACAGTAAGTTAGTCGGAAGAAGCAACCATCATTTCACTCTTCAATGACACGTACGCAATATAAAATGGTTGATATGGAGAGAAAAAGAAAACCACTATATATACACTAGAAGGAGCCTAGGACACAAGCCTGCTTGCTTAAGTTGCTCTCTTCACAGGCATAGAACGACGGTGGCCACACCGCTGGTCACCTATCCAGCCTGATCCCGTAGCTAGGGGAAGGGAACAATGTTGTGCATAGACGCGGTCGACATCGGGGAGGGAGAAAATCCATAGTCGGTGCGTCCCAATCAGGGGTCACCGCTGTATGAGCCGATGCCATGTCCCAACCGCCCTTCTAGCTATAGCCCGACGTCCCAGGTAGTCCATCTTCCTTTTGGAGCCGGCTTGCTCCACTGCCACAGCTCCCCACGTAGCTCCATCTCCATGTCGCTTTGTTGGTTGAAAAGGAATGAAAATGGAGTGGAAAGTTTCTGTTTTTCTAGAGAAAAATGGAAACGGAGAGAAACCAATGTTTCCTTTCGTTGCATCGCGCCATCGAGCAAAACCAACATTTAAATCACGTCTGTCGCGTTCGTGTCTCACCCTCCTCCAGGGGTCGACCCCACACGGTCGCTCGGCATGCCACTCACCGCAAACCGAGTATACGATAACTTTCCCGCCTGCTTGTCGATGGATCACGCCATGGAGTACTAGTACTACTGGAAGAGAATGACGAGTTGGGGAGGACATCTAGCTGTAGCACGGACTCCCAAGAACTTTTTACATGCATGTTGTGGCCGGCTATTGCGACCTTTGAACGCGGAGCAGTCGTGTGCACCAGGAAGCGGCGCAGGCGACGCTCTCTCGGCTGGCGCGCCGCTTTAATGCCGGCACCAGTGACAGGCCGCGTCCGCTCTGGCCGGGCATGAATGCGAGACTGAACATTTCGGGCGGGAAGCACGCGCTGGTGATGCGGAGGGTTCGGGTGGGTCAGGAGCGGCCGTGGCAGCAGTCCGGACGCCCACAAACAAGAGATGTTGTACGTTAATTGCCACGTATATAATTAACAACGTAAATAATGTGCCAGTTGGACAAATATGATTGGAGATGGAAATGGAATTTTACGTAAACACGGATATGCATGTCTATGTCTATGTGTGTGCGCGCGACGACTCTCGCGACCTGGAAGTGGGGGCATGTTTTTGATCGAGTTTTCTTTCTTGGTACGTTAAAAAATTATTCGCCAATTTTCGTTCCTTTTTTCCGGGAACGTGCGTATTATATTTAAAACCACTTCTATGGAGAGATTGTTTTACTCCATTATAGCCTCTTGTTTGATAGAATTTCTCGCGTCTCGCTCTCTCACCCTCTCCATATCAAAACAAGATGACAGTGTCCACACTATCTCTCTCCTCACCGGTGGTCACAGATCCGGCCGAATCCCGTCCGCTGTAGGAGGTGAGGAGGTGCAGTGTTGACGTTGTCGCCGTCGGCGATGGAGGAAGCCGATGTGCACCGTCCTCTCAGAGTCGGTGCTGGCGCGGACGATGGTCCTCCGCACGCTTGTTCGCTATCGTCGTGTGGGCAGATCCCGCCCGCCCACCTAAGCGACATCTCGCCCACCTGAGGTATTACTTCTTGTACTGGTCCAGCTCCCCAGGTCGCTGCATGCGGGTTTTCTTCTATGCGACTACTCCCAAGCTCCCCATGTATAGTAGCTAGGGTTCGTCGGCTGGTCCAACATCACCTATTATTATAGAGGAAATGACACTCGAAAAGTTGTCCGGATTTATGCCTCGGTGGAGGTATACATTTTGTTTCGACAAAAAGTACATGGTGGTTGTGTGGTCATTGTCCATATGCTCCTATTGTTGCTGCTAATCTAACACCATCACTGGTTAAATGAAGAAATGCGTTTTTGCTCGGGTATCCTGGTTTAGTTCCCATCAAGATAATCATGATGCCTCTATTTGTTGGTGTACGTTTCATAATTCTTATTGACAATTGAGATGTCGTTTTTAATCTTGTAAAACAAAGTAACAACACTATATCCCTTTTTTATATTTTTGGAAACAACGATGCGTATCTCCATACCCGGGCCTGTCTTCGTCAATTTTAGTGGAACTGCAAAAAATTGGATGGCCATTGTTGTTCCGCCTGACTGTCCTCTGCCACGTGGTTCTTCCTTCCTCGAGCTTGACTACTGAGAAGAAACAGACCACAGTGAGGATTTGTCAAACTTCATATGTGCCTCACCCAAACTTGATGCCAAATGGATGATGCATCACCATGATGACCTATTGATGCTCATGGTTGTGCCTCATGGTTGCGTCGGCTGGTGAAGCTGATCGATTTTGAATGAAAAACAAGCTGTCTTCCACCTGCATCTGGTTTTGGAAGTAATCTGTGAGTCACGGGGACTCAGCAATCTCACACCCTCGCGATCAAGACTATTTAAGCTTAAGGTAGGAAGAAGGTAGTGATGTGGAGCTACAGCAAGCACTGGCATATATGGTGGTTAACTTACGCAAATGAGAGCGAGAAAAGAAGCAAATCATGGTCAAGAAGCTATAAAGATCAAGAAGTGATCTTGAAACTACTTACGTTCAAGCATGACACGAGACCGTGTTCTCTTCCTGGACTCCGCCGAAAAGAGACCATCACGGCTACACACGCAGTTGATTCATTTTAAATTAAGTTAAGTGTCAGGTTCTCTACAAAGCGGATATTAACAAATTCCCATCTGCCCATAACCGCGGGCACGGCTTTCAAAAGTTCAAAACCCTGCAGGGGTGTCCCAACTTAGCCCATCACAAGCTCTCACGGTCAACGAAGGATATTCCTTCTCCCAGGAAGACCCGGTCAGACTCAGAATCCTGGTTACAAGACATTTCGACAATGGTAAAACAAGACCAGCAAAGCCACCCGAATGTGCCGACAAATCCCGATAGGAGCTACACATATCTCGTTCTCAGGGCACACTGGATTGTCCAAACTTCCGGTAGGCCAGCCCAGAGTTGCCCCTGGTGGTCACCGGTGGCTGACAAGTTGGACCAACACTCAGAGGAGCACTGGCCCGGGGGTTTAAAATAAAGATGACCATTGAGTCCACGGAACCCAAGGGAAAAAGGCTTAGGTGGCAAATAGTAAAACCAAGGTTGGGCCTTGCTGGAGGAGTTTTATTCAAGGCGAACTGTCAAGGGGTTCCCATTATAACCCAACCGCGTAAGGAACGCAAAATCAAGGAACATAAGACCGGTATGACGGAAACTAGGGCGGTAAGAGTGGAACAAAGCACTAGGCATAAGGCCGAGCCTTCCACCCTTTACCAAGTATATAGATGCATTAAAGTAAACAAGATATAATAACGATATCCCAACAATAATCATGTTCCAACAAGGAACAAACTCCATCTTCACCTGCAGCTAGCAACGCTATAAGAGGGGCTGAGCAAAGCGGTAACAAAGCCAAACAACGGTTTGCTAGGAGAAGGTGGGTTAGAGGCTTGACATGGCAATATGGGAGGCATGATATAGCAAGTGGTAGGTATCGCAGCATAGCAAAAGAGTGAACAACTAGCAAGCAAAGATAGAAGTGATTTCGAGGGTATGGTCATCTTGCCTGCAAAGTTCTCAGAGTTGACGAAAGCTTGATCCTCATTAGCGTACTCAACAGGTTCCTCAATCACGTATTCATCTCCCGGCTCTACCCAAAGCAAGAACACAAGCAAAGGACCAACAATCAATCACGGTGCAATGCGCAAGCAACATGATGCAAAACACGACATGATATGCGGGATGTGATATGCAATGCATATGCGTGCTTCGGAAGGAATGATTGAACCAGGCCTCAACTTGGCAAACCAAGTGCGCTGCTGGAAAGATGAGTTGATTTCGGTCGAAATCGATATAAAGATCACCGGAATCGGATGCATGGTTTGCAAAAGGCAAGCAAAACAATAATGGCACAATTCTGTGATTAACAGCACTATGCCATCTTGAATGCAACAAGAAACTAAGCTACTACACTCCAACATAGCAACAAAGCATATGGCAGTGATCTATTCAAGATGCTTAACAAAAGTTGAACACTGAGCTACGGCTAAATCACAGAATATCAGGTTCAAACAAGCATGGCAAAAGTGCAAAAGATATCAGCATCACAGACTACAACATGCTACAGGAACATATCATGGCAACAAAAGGCATGGCATGAATCTACTCGAAGCATATAACAAAAGACCCTTAATGACCATAAGCCAAAAAGGATCAGAGGATATGATGGCACCCATGTAAACATAGCAAAAACAGTATTATGAAGGCCTCTTTGCGAGCTCGATTCACTCATCACAAAGCCTTGCATGACAAGCTAAGCATACTACCAGCAAGAAGGCATGCTCATGAAGCTAACCAAAGCAAGAACAAGCTCATAGCATGCATGGACCAACTACAACAACCTTGGCAAAATTGATTAACACGTAAACAATCTGCCAGGAACATATTATAGCAAAGTAGAGAAAGATTAAGACATGCTAGGGCACTCCATAAATGCAAACAGGGGCATGGATGGGTAGAGCATAACCATATGTCCAAATCATCCTTACTGAACATACTCAAAAGAAGCATGGATCTCACTGTAACAACATGAACACATGGCAATAAAATAACAGCAGGGAAATGACTTGGTGAAATTATGTCCCTAAAATCAGAAATATCACGAGAGCTACTTTGCATGCTTGTGCTAGTCACCCCATTGATCACAAAAATACATGGCATACACCCCTGTAAAGATGGCATGGCATATCCCAAAACACATGTAGCAAAAATGACAAATACTCATAATCTGCTAAGTAACAGGAACTAACATTTTGTAGCACTCTTGCAATAGTCATTTGGGCATCAAGATGGACTCAAACAAGAATGGCACAATGGAACAAAATGAAGAGCACATCCAGATAAACATTTTGATATATTGCACGTACAAAACGGAGCTACGGTCGCAGACTTACGTCATGATGAAAAGTGCATGAAAATATTGCAGACTTAGAGAAAAACGAGGTCAATCCTAGGGTTTGGATCTGGATCTGGATCCGGGTGGCGCGTGGTTCGAGGTTCGTCGCAGTGGATGCCGAAGAAGACGGGGACGGCGGCCGGAGTAGTCGGGGGAGCTCGCCGGCGAGGGGAACTGGCCGGATCTAGGTCGGCGGAGTCGACAGCGACGAGGAGGAGGCGAGGCGACATCGGCGTGGGCGCGGCGGCTCGGGCGGCGGCCGGAGCTCGCAGCGCGCAACAGGGGAGGCGGCCGGCGGGCGGCGCTTGCGGCGAGCTCGCTGGTGGGAGGCGGAGCTACGAGCCGCTCGGGGGAAGGCGGCGCTGGGAACCCGGCAGCGGGGGCCGGTGACGGGCCGAGCGGGCCGTGGCGGCGGTGGACGGAGCACAGCCATGTGGCAGCCCCTCGTTGGCCGGGCGGCGGTGGCGGACGCGTCCGGCTCCGCCCGGACGTGTCCAGCCGCGGCGGGGGATGAAATTAGGGTTTCGGGACCCAGATTTTGGACGGGGAGGACAAATTTATAGGTAGAGGGAGCTAGGAGAGTCCAAATGAGGTGCGGTTTTCGGTCACGCGATCGTGATCGAACGGCCGAGAGGATGAGGGGTTTTGGATGGGTTATTGGGCCACTTTGGAGGGGTGTTGGGCTGCAACACACACGAGGCCTTTACGGTTCCCCGGTTAACCGTTGGAGTATCGAACGGACTCCAAATGGCATGAAACTTGACAGGCGGTCTACCGGTGGTGAACCAAGGCCGCTTGGCAAATCTTGGTCCAATCCAAGAATGTTTAACTCCCGCATACGAAAAGAGACAAAAGGGGGGCGCCAGAGGACGTAGGAGTGCTGGTTTGCAAAACGGACAATGGGGAAAAAGCTCGGATGCATGAGAGGAACGCATATGCAAAAGAGATGCACATGATGACATGATATGAAATGCATGACATGGACAAAAATAAAAACGAAGACAAACCCTACCATGAAGGGAAAATCAGAACTTAAAACCAGAAATAGCATGACTTGGAGTACAAATATGGTAAGTTACAAACAGGGTGTTACAAGTACAAGTCATCAACCGTTATTTCTCAGTAATTGTTTCCCTTATACCTTTTGTTGCTTACAGGGATATCAAAATTAAAGCTCGGTTAAATTATGACTTTGATTTTAGTTGAACTGCACAAAAGGAGCCAATGTGTCTAAGGCAAACTGCTGCATTAGTGGGTCCAGTTGGTCTTACCACTTTGCAGAAAGGAGCAGTCACTCTTTGCGCTACATTACACAAGGAATGATCGAGAAGCTTTACAGAGTATTAGTAGACGCTGGTGACATGACTAGTCTACAGAGATGGCTGCTTTACTTGTGGTTCGGAGGAACACTGGGCAAACAAGTGCCCAAACAAGTACCAAGAAGCCAGGACAGGACTCCAAGTCTGTCAATGTCACTCTAAGCAACAATAATGGGGCATCTGGGTATGGTAATCTGTTTACCGTACATTCAGTTTGTTATTCCACCGATTGGTGGGTTGACACTGGGGCCAATATTCATGTGGGTACTGATGTGTCTTTGTTTTCTGGCAGCATATAAATACGAAATCCATAGGGATGCTTAGCTTGATTTTAGTGGAACTGCACAAAAAGTTCATATGGTTTGTGTCCTCCATAATAATACTTCATCATGCACAATACATCGAATGGTTCTCTAATCACTCGTCGTCACCTTGAGCCACCAGACTATCAGATGACAAACTGATGACAAACCCTGCCCATTCCACAATCATAGGCATTACATATTTTGAATGGGAAAAGCTTGTCAAAGTTGACATTAGTTTAATATATTGGAATTGGAAAACCTTGTCAATTTTTGCCGATTGATGTTAGCCAGAAGACATGCATTTGATATTTTTGAGTTGGACGCCCTTTGATGTGAGAAACGTCGATCGTTTTTTCCTATTCCTGTCTTCAGTTCAGAAGTAAATATTTACTCTGCTGAGATGCATAGTCACTTGAATGTTGACTTATGTATGATATTTTAAGAGTTTGTTCTGAATATTGTCTATGTAATGCCAGGCCTTGTGTTTGATTGCAAAGTTGAGCTTGGAATGTTGTGGCATGCGGCATCACGAGCTGTTCACCGTGCCTCCTGAGAATAATGCTTCATATTGTTTTGCATGTCGATCTAATGCTAGTGATTTGCTTGTTAGGAAGATCATCCTCTTCTATCGTTTACGTGCTTAAGAAGTTCATCGTCTTATGTTTCATTCATAGCCTATACGACAAGTCGGGTAGGTTAGATGTGAAACCATATGATCTTCCGACCAAATCATCATCTTAGGCCGTGATTGGATCGTCGTTTTCCAACCAAAACCGCTTGTAAAACTGACACTTGTAAATAAAAGCAGATGGTCTCGGGCGAAGCGCTTGGTTGGTCGATTTCGACTAGTAAAATATACACCGATCTCTCAAATTACACGCGTAACCCGCCGGTTTTACTTACATACATTGGGCCATCGGTTTCATTACGCCTGTATTTTACGCGTTGTTTCCGATGACGAGTAAATTACACTTGTATCTTAATACAGTTGTGAAATAAACCAGAGCTCCCTAGCACGGCCTTACCGTTTCATGCCGTCTCAGTCTCTCGAAGGTGCTCATAAGTGTCCGATGATCCTGGCTTCCTGAATGAGCAGCGGGCGCTATATCAGACCATCCGTAGGGCCCGCGAGGCCCTCTCCGTTGTCCTTCGAGTTGTTGCGCTCGCCGTAGCACCGAGCATTGTTAACATGGTCAATGAACATGATGATTCAGGAGATGACTTTATTTTGACTGGTTGACAGTAGGGACCCACTAGGGCCATAGCCGTACGTACGCAAGTGCCTCCTTATTATGTACAACTATATTTTTTTTCTTCCTCCTGGTTTCCTGACATCATGGTCCCACACCATTGTTAACCTATGTAGTCAATAAATGAGAGAATTGCACAAGGTGCAGCCGACAGATGGGACCAAGCAGCTCAAGCAGTATTTGTGTTTTTGAGGCGTGAGCACTTCAGAGTTTTTCTTGGCGATGTTTTCGTTGTTGTTCAGAGGAGAGCAGGGTATTAACTGGTTGTGATGTGGCCTGTCTAGACCAGGACAGATATCCAGCCCAGATATGAATTGTTTTCAAGATGAAAATGGCTAGCCCAGCTATACGTTTTTTTGAGGAATACCCAGGCAAGATGGCGTCATCACCAGAACCTTTGGCAGTCGAAGACCACCTTTTGTCAGGATAACTTGTACTAGCTGTCCCCTTTCGAATTGGCCATTGTTGGCTCCCTTCCCGCTCAATATTTGGGGAGAGGACCAGGGCCTATATAAGTAGAACTAGCCACCATAGTGCAGGAAAGAGAGAGGATTGACCTCATCAGAAGTCAAGAGCGGATCCAAGATCATCTCACCCGCACAAGTACACCAAGCACAAGAACACCTCAACCTCAGGGGGCTGTTCTTCCCCTTGTACTGTTCATCATCAGCCCAAGCGGCGATCCACCACCACCACACTAGAGTAGGGTATTACACCACAATGGCGGCCCGAACAAGTATAAATCTTGTGTCTTTCTGTGTTGTGAGTTCGTCCGCCAAATCTTAGACAGCTAGGGCGTGGATCAATAGGGAGAAAACCTTCGCGTGAACCCCAGTGTTCAAACCTCACGGGTTTTGCCGGAACCTGTGATCTGACATTTGACGTGCCGGGTAGGGGTGCGCCGGAGTCTCTTCCCCACCTCTGTGGCCCCGATGTCCGGCAACCCAAGGGCTGACTCCGACCGATGGGCAGCCTGGCCAGCCCGGGCGGCACCACCTGCCCATGAAGACCTCAACCCCGTGCTCTAGGCGGCGCGAGCACCGCCGAACGCTGCAGGGCGCGGGTGGCGCGGCCAGGCGTCATCCACCCCCACTCCACGACAAGCGCGAGCCGCTGCAAGGGCCGCAAGCCATGCCGCAGCAACGGTGCCACACACCCGGCTGGAGCAGGCAAATATGCGGGCCGCGCTCACTGTGGCGCGGGAGTTGCTGCGGTGCCGGTTGATGGAGAGCAGACGCGACGCACTGCTAGAACGTGTCAATGAGCTACTGGATGCGGCAGCGTGAGGAGCGCCGCCTTTCTGCTATTTGCTTCCTTCCCGAGCCACCACTGGACCTCATGACGGGCCTCGGCATGACCGCACGCCCTCGGGTGCGCCTGGGGGCTTCATCGACACCAGGACAGCCGGCGGTGACGGGGGCCCCGTTTCCCCCGCGCCGCCTCTGATGAGCATGGGCACGAGCATTGCCCCCCATGGCCCCAGCGAGGCGTCGCGATATCATCCTCAGGACGCCGCGTTGGGTCGGGCGACGTGGAGCGTGGGGCAGTACGACGAGGTGTTCGGGGTGACAGCCCCGGAAGCCTATGTGCCCCGCATGATGAACCAGGAGTACATGCCGGAGGACGACCCTGGCCCGTTTCTCGGGCCAGGTTGGGAGGAGGAGGCATTAGGAGCTGAAGCCTTCCAAGAGCCACTAGAGAGCCTTGCCAACCACGCCGTCAACAACAAATCCGTGGTACCATTAATCCCTCAGGAGAAATCTTACGCTAACCATGAGTCACAGATGAACCAGGCCACGGTGCCGAACAGTGGCAACTGCATGGCGATGCCCGCCCTGATAGGAGAGACCCGCTGGGGGATATGCGGAAGCGGCCAGGAGCAAGGCCCCTCCCCGTGTCGCGGGGAGCAAGGTAACGCCCATAGGTAGGCCCTCTGTCAGGGTGCCGACCGCGACCCTTCCCTCGGCAGAGGACCCGTGGTTGCTGAGGGCGCCGCTGGCGTCCCCTCTGCCCTCGTTGGGCCATCCCAGTATCCAATCGTCCCAGCGGTGGTAGGGGGTGGCGCAAGGTGGGTTCCTCACCTGGCGATATGAAGCAAGGCCGGTACCTGTGATGCAAGGCCCAGTGCCTGTGAAGATCGCCGCCCGTGACACTCTCACGTAATAATGAGTGGGGCTGTACATGCCCCAGAGTCTCCGGAGAGCCACCCTCGGGCCTTGGGGGCTCCCTCCCACGCCTAGTGGCCACACTTAGCTCCGCGCTTGTGAGAAGACGTCGAAGACTAGACTAGGCACCGGACGCGGCCATTTGCTTTGGGTCTCTTTGCTGTAACCCCGCCTTATGGATTTGTATTTAAGTTGAAGTCGAATTTTCATTTGATGCGCGGGGGGGATTCCATTTCTCGTTCGAGTTATTTCTCGCAGTCTCGTTCTTGCCTTATTGCAGAGTTCACGCCAGTCGTTCCCCCCTCGCGGGCCCCTCACGAGCCATGCTGGGCATGAAGCACTCGAGCCACGCACTCACCAAGCCATGGCTGGCGGTTGCTTATCACGCGGCCCCCTCGAGCGTGTCGATGAACTCATCAGGGGCCCCTCAAAACCAACAATCTCTTGGGCCAAGTCTAGGCTCGTCCAAACTAAGGTAAGCCGCAACAACGACCTTGCCCCAACATGCGTAAGCTCGTAAAGACGCGTACTCAATTTAGCACGGAGGGATAAAAGCTGTGATTGTTTACATGAGGGGCTCCCCCTCTCAAAATGCTCTTACAGTCTTCCAGGGCCACGGACAAGTTTTTATAGGGTAAATAACAGGGAAACAAGGAATCAGCTGGATACTTCGCTCGCCGCGTCCCCCAAGTCATCTTCAGACGCGCCGCTGGCGTTGTTGTCACTATCATTGGCGTTGCCTCCACCTTCGCCGGTGTCGACGTTGCCATCATCAACCACTTCGCCTCCGTCTGCCGCAACCAAAACCCCGTCATCATTAGAAGCGAAGGCCCTCACCATGGCTTCCGGCACGGGAGCAATAGCAGCGTCAAAATCAAAGTTGAGATGACTGTTCGGGAGGTGGCTGAGGACGCGGGAGAACGGGAGCCCAAGCAGACTACGGCTTCTCTCTTCCACAAGCTGGCGAGCCCTATTAGATCAGGCTTCCAGGAGCGTCACCACGTTGGTAAAGAAGGTCAGGTGACTGGCGTAGTCATATGAATGGGGGGCGGTGCATTCTTGTCGTAGATGAAGCCCTGGGCGGTATTAGCCATGTTCTGGAGGCCCTGAAGCATGGGGGCGTGCTCACGCTCCAGTGTCCGCCATTGGAGCACTTCCTCCCTGTTATGCCGTGCGACGGCCTCAGCGTCATCAACCCGTTTCTGAAGAGAAAGCATCTTGGCGCGGGCGGAGGCCAATTCCGCCTGTGCCGTAACCAGGGCGGTAGCCGTGGCCTCCTCACGCCTCTCCACCTCATCTAGCCTCGGCCTGAGAGCGGCGGTCCTACCCATTGCCTTGGTGTCCGCAAGCTTCAGCTTCAGGTTGTACCAACCTTCAAGATCCGTGCGAACCTCGGCCACCCGGCGGTCCACTTCCTCCTAGATCTTGGCCTCGCGAGCCCTGACGACATCCTCCACTTGGGAAACTTGACGCTCCCTCGTCTCCTGTTGCTCAAGCTCAAGGCTGCGCTCCACGGCTTCCAGAGCCAACGCCTCCTCGCGCTTCCGGACCTCATCTTCCTCGGCAGGCGTCCCCCCTCAGCGCCGCGAGGGTGGCTTTGCATGCCTCCACTTGCTACTCGAGGGACGCACTGCAGGCGTGCAGCTCCCACGCGCGCTTCTCCGCAGCCTCGCGACGGCGGTCAGCTTCACGAGCCTCCTCCAGGGCTCGGGAGTAGGCCTCACGGGAGGCCGCGAGGGAGGCCTCAGCCTTCATGTTTTTTAGCTCGCACTGGTGGCGCCCGAGGTTGAAGGCCACTTTCAGCCTGTGCCACTCCTCCGCCAACCGAAGACCCTCGGCCTCAAGGCATGCGTCAACACCCTCAAGTTCTTCGCCGAGTCGGTTCATCGCGTCTGTCGCCTCCTGGAAGAGCTCATGACGAATGACGCTCCGCCCGCGCTCGAACTCGAGCACACGGCCCATCTCGCCCTGCTCCGCGGGGGCTGTGGGCGACGCCCGGTGCGGTGCGCCCCCTCTCAACAGGGGGCTGGGGGCTGGCGCGGCCCCAGGCGCCAGCCAGCCCTCATGAGGGGCCCAAACCATGCAAGGCCCGCTGCTTGAAGAAGCACCCAGGGTCGAGGCCAGCCAGCTACCGACCGTGACCAGGGAGGAGCCCCTGGCACGCCTGCTGCGCTCCAAGCGAGGCTGCGAAGGAATTACGGCAAAGGCGCAAGATCGGGGCGCCTTGATGACACACCAACTCCCACGGTTGACCCCACGCCATGGGCAGCACCCGAGCCTGCAGCGCCGGGGCTTGACAGGTGCGACGGGACGAGAGGGAGTTGCTTCTCAGGAGATTTCACGGCCTTGGGAGAAGGGGTCCTGAGGGGATAGTCGTCAGGAAAGAAAGGAGACACACAGAGGATCACCAATATAAGGTACTTACTCGTCGACGGCGATGTACTTTCGTCGCTTCAACGGCCCGAAGATACCGCTGACGCTCGAAGATCCTTTCGTCTTGCGGAGCTCCTCGAAGTCCATGCAAAGCCGACCGAAGCGCTGAACATGGCGGCAAGTACGGGGTGTAGCCAGAGAAGTGCTCGGGAGAACGGCTTCAGGGGTGCCTGGCTGTGGAGAATGGTCGGGCATCGTCTCACTGCGACCTCCCAAGGCCTTCGGAGTTTCGGCCCCGGGAGCTGCGTGCAGCACCGCCTCAGCGACCGGCGTCCCAGAATCGCGGGATCCTGAGGACGACGCCTCAGGAGCCCCAGGCGGCGTCCGCACATCAGCACTCATGCCGCCAGCCTCCGGCGGCGCTCGTCCCCCTGCACCCACATTCGGGGCGAGCTCGAAGCTAATGACAAAGAGGGGAACCACGCTGGCAGGACAGTCCGGACACAGCCCCCACTCGTGAAAGGAAGGCATGCTCCCCGCGAATTTATCCTTGTTCCCACAGGGGTACAACAGACAGTTCTTCCCAGGAAAGTCGTCCAGCGAAGGGACACCTGTCAGGACCTTGAGCGTCGTTTGCCGTGCCCCGACGGGGAGCCCGGACTCCTGAATCCTCATGTGGTCCTGACTGCTGAGCAAGGTCCACATCGGGCGAGAGTGGCGTTGAAGCAGAGCAACCCAGCACCTGATAAATTCCCTCACCACCATCGGCGTGGTCACGCCTCAGTCCTTCAGCATCCTTAGCCGGAGCCAAACATGGGAAATACGGGGGCTCGCGAGCATGTCTTGGACCTAGCCAGAGTGGGGAACGGCAGGCGCTGACGGGGCTTGGAGTAGAGGGCTGAGCACACCGGTGTCGACAAATACCCACCGTGTCCGAAACTCGCTCGTAGATGGAGGAATCTCGAAGTCGATCCCCATGCATGCCGTTGCGGCCACGGTCTGGAAGGTCACGCACCCCGAGCTTTGTCGGGGATCGGTCAGATGCAATGAGAAGAAATGGCGGAGAAGGGCCACAGAAGGAGCGACGCCCACCATGGCCTCGCACACAAAGGCGAAGACGGCGAGGAGAGTCACGGATTGGGGGTCGAGATGCAGCATATGTATCTGGTAGTGTTCAAGCACCGCGTTGAAGAAGGAAGAGAAAGGGGGAATCAGGCCCACCCACAGGGCATCGATGAATATTGGGACCTCGGTGACCGTCCGAGCGATGCGAGCGTGAGATGCAGGCCAAGCCACCATCTCCCCCCACTCGTTGAAACTGGTGACGAGCATGGGACGCACCTTGTCCATGGCCTCGTCGTTGAGCTCCAAGGATCAGCCGACTGCAGGCTCGGCGGCTGGAGGCCTATGTGCCCCGCATGATGAACCAGGAGTACATGCCGGAGGACGACCCTGGCTTGTTTCTCGGGCCAAGTTGAGAGGAGGAGGCATTAGGAGCTGAAGCCTTCCAAGAGCGGCTAGAGAGCCCCTCCAACCGCGCCGTCAACAACAGATACGTGGTACCATTAATCCCTCAGGAGAAATCTTACACTAACCATGAGTCAGATGAACCAGGCCACGGTGCCGAACGGTGGCTCCGGCATGGCGATGTCCGCCCTGACAGGAGAGAACCGCTGGGGGCTACACGGAAGCGGCCAGGAGCAAGGCCCCTCCCCGTGTCGTGGGGAGCAAGGCAACGCTCGTAGGTAGGCCCTCTGCCGGGGTGCCGACCACGACCCTTCCCCCAGCAGAGGACCCGTGGTCGCCGAGGGCGCCGCTGGCGTCCCCTCTGCCCTCGTTGGGCCATCCCAGTATCCAATCGTCCCAGCGGTGGTAGGGGGTGGCGCAAGGCGGGTTCCTCACCTGGCGATATGAAGCAAGGCCGGTACCTGTGATGCAAGGCCCAGTGCCTGTGAAGATCGCCGCCCGTGACACTCTCACGTAATAATGAGTGGGGCTGTACATGCCCCGGAGTCTCCGGAGAGCCACCCTCGGGCCTCGGGGGCTCCCTCCCACGCCTAGTGGCAGCACTTAGCTCCGCGCTGGTGAGAAGACGTCGAAGACTAGACTAGGCACCGGACGCGGCCATTTGGTTTGGGTCTCTTTTCTGTAACCCCGCCTTCTGGATTTGTATTTAAGTTGAAGTCGAATTTTTATTTGATGCGCAGGGGGGATTCCTTTTCTCGTTCGAGTTATTTCTCGCAGTCTCGTTCTTGCCTTATTGCGGAGTTCACGCCAGTAGCTGCCCCCTTGCGGGCCCCTCGCGAGCCGGGCTGGCATGAAGCACTCGAGCCACGCACTCACCAAGCCATGGCTGGCAGTTGCTTATCACGCGGCCCCCTCGGGCGTGTCGATGAACTCATCAGGGGCCCCTCAAAACCAGCAACCTCTTGGGCCAGTTCTAGGCTCGTCCAAACTAAGGCAAGCTGCAGCAACGACCTTGCCCCAACATGCGTAAGCTCATAAAGACGCGTACTCAATTTAGCACGGAGGGATAAAAGTTGCGATTGTTTACATGAGGGGCTCCCCCTCTCAAAATGCTCTTACAGTCTTCCAGGGCCACGCCCAAGTTTTTACAGGGTAAATAACAGGGAAACAAGGAATCAGCCGGATATGTCATTCGCCGCGTCCCCCAAGTCATCTTCAGACGCGCCGCTGGCGTTTGTTGTCACCATCATTGGCGTTGCCTCCACCTTCGCCGGCATCGATGTCGCCATCATCAACCACGTCGCCTCCGTCCGCCGCAACCACAACCCCGTCATTGTTAGA
Source organism: Triticum urartu (assembly GCF_056163025.1). NCBI lineage: Eukaryota > Viridiplantae > Streptophyta > Magnoliopsida > Poales > Poaceae > Triticum > Triticum urartu. Next base: position 352,871,115 of record NC_141876.1, on the reverse strand, counting down.
AGCGAAGGCCCCCACCATGGCTTCCGGCAGGGGAGCAATAGCAGCGTCAAAATCAAAGTTGAGATAACTATTCCGGAGGTGGCTGAGGACGCGGGAGAACTGGAGCCCAAGTAGACTACGGCTTCTCTCTTCCACAAGCTGGCGAGCCCTATTAGATCAGGCTTCCAGGCGCGACACCACGTTGGTAAAGAAGGTCAGGTGACTGGCGTAGTCATACGAATGGGGGGCGGTGCATTCTTGTCATAGATGAAGCCCCGGGCGGTATTTGCCATGTTCCGGAGGCCCTGAAGCATGGGGGCGTGCTCATGCTCCAGCGTCCGCCGTTGGAGCACTTCCTCCCTGTTATGCCACGCGACGGCCTCAGTGTCATCAACCCATTTCCGAAGAGAAAGCATCTCGGCGCGGGCGGAGGCCAAGTCCGCCTGTGCCGTAACCAGGGCAGCAGCCGTGGCCTCCTTACGCCTCTCCACCTCATCTAGCCTCGGCCTGAGAGCGGCGGTCCTACCCGTTGCCTCGGTGTCCACAAGCTTCAGCTTCATGTTGTACCAACCTTCAAGATCCGTGCGAACCTCGGCCACTCGGCGGTCCACTTCCTCCTGGACCTTGGCCTCGCGAGCCCAGACGACATCCTCCGCTTGGGAAACTTGACGCTCCCTCGTCTCCTGTTGCTCAAGCTCGAGGCTGCGCTCCACGGCTTCCAGAGCCAATGCCTCCTCGCGCTTCCGGACCTCATCTTCCTCGGCAGGCGTCCCCCCTCAATGCTGTGAGGGCGGCTTTGCGCGCCTCCACTTGCTGCTCGAGGGACGCACAGCAGGCGTGGAGCTCCCACGCGCGCTTCTCCGCAGCCTCGCGATGGCGGTCGGCTTCACGAGCCTCCTCCAGGGCTCGGGAGTAGGCCTCATGGGAGGCCGCGAGGGAGGCCTCAACCTTCATGTTTTTTAGCTCGCGCTGGTGGCGCCCGAGGTTGATGGCCACTTTCAGCCTGTGCCACTCCTCCGCCAACCGAAGACCCTCGGCCTAAAGGCGTGCGTCAACACCCTCAAGTTCTTCGCCGAGTCGGTTCATCGCGTCCGTCGCCTCCTAGAAGAGCTCATGACGAATGACGCTCCGCCCATGCTCGAACTCGAGCACACGGCCCATCTCGCCCTCCACCACGGGGGTTGTGGGCGAGGCCCGGTGCGGTGCGCCCCCTCTCAACAAGGGCCTGGGGGCTGGCGCGACCCCAGGCGCAGCCAACCCTCATGAGGGGCCCAAACCATGCTAGCCCCACTGCTTGAAGAAGACCCCAGGGTCGAGGCCAGCTAGCTACCGACCGTGACCAGGGAGGAGCCCTTGGCACGCCTGCTGCGCTCCAAGCGAGGCCACAAAGGAATTACGGCAAAGGCGCAAGCTCGGGGCGCCTTGATGACAGACCAACTCCCACGGTTGACCCCATGCCGTGGGCAGCACCCGAGCCTGCAGTGCTGGGGCTTGGCAGGTGCGACGGGACGAGAGGTAGCTGCTTCTCAGGAGATTTCACGGCCTTGGAAGAAGGGGTCCTGAGGGGATAGTCGTCAGGAAAGAAAGGAGACACAGAGGATCACCAAGATAAGGTACTTACTCGTCGACGGTGATGTACTTTCGTCGCTTCAACGGCCTGAAGATACCGCTGCCGCTCGGAGATCCTTTCCTCTTGCGGAGCTCCTCGAAGTCCACGCAAAGCTGACCGAAGCGCTGAACATGGCGGCAAGTACGGGGTGTAGCCAGAGACGTTCTCGGGAGAACGGCTTCAGGGGTGCCTGGCTACGGAGAATGGTCGGGGGCCGTCTCACCGCAACCTCCCGAGGCCTTCAGAGTTTCGGCCCCGGAAGCTGCGTGCAGCACCGCCTCAGCGACCGGCGTCCCAGAATCGCGGGATCCTGAGGACGACGCCTCGGGAGCCCCAGGGGGCGTCCGCACATCAGCACTCATGCCGCCAGCCTCCGGCGGCGCTCGTCCCCCTGCACCCACATTCGGGGCGAGCTCGGTGCTAGCGACGAAGAGGGGAACCATGCTGGCAGGGTTCTCACGGGACCCCACCAGGCCGTCCAGACACAGCCGCCACTCCTCAAAGGAAGGCCTGCTCCCTGCGAATTTATCCTTGTTCCCACAGCGGTACAGCAGACAGTTCTTCCCAAGCAAGTCGTCCGGTGAAGGGACACCTGTCAGGACCTTGAGCGCCGTTTGCCGTGCCCCGACGGGGAGCCCGAACTCCTGAATCCTCATGTGGTCCTGACTGCTGAGCAAGGTCCACATCGGGCGAGAGTGGCGTTGAAGCAGAGCAACCCAACGCCTGATAAATTCCCTCACCACCATCGGCATGGTCACGCCTCAGTCCTTCAGCATCCTTAGACGGAGCCAAACATGGGAAAGACGAGGGCTCGCGAGCCTCTCATGGACCTAGCCAGAGTGGGGAACAGCAGGCGCTGACGGGGCTTGGAGTAGAGGGCTGAGCACACCGGTGTCGACAAATACCCACCGTGTCCGAAACTCGCTCATAGATGGAGGAATCTCGAAGTCGATCCCCGTGCCTGCCGTCGCGGCCACGGCCTAGAAGCTCACGCACCCCGAGCTTTTCCGGGGATCGGTCAGATGCAATGAGAAGAAATGGCGGGGAAGGGCCACAGAAGGAGCGACGCCCACCATGGCCTTGCACACAAAGGCGAAGACTATGAGGAGAGTCACGGATTGGGGGTCGAGATGCAGCATATGTATCTGTAGTGTTCAAGCACCACGTTGAAGAAGGCAGAGAAAGGGGGAATCAGGCCCGCCCAAAGGGCATCGATGAAGATTGGGACCTCGGTGACCGTCCGAGCGATGCGAATGCGAGATGCAGGCCAAGCCACCGTCTCCCCCCACTCGTTGAAACTGGTGGCAACCATGGGATGCACCTTGTCCATGGACTCGTCGTTGAGCACCAAGGATCGGCCGACTGTAGGCTCGGCGGCTGGAGGCGCACTTGGCGGAGACAACGGCTTCTTCCCCTTGTCAGCTTGTTTCGACGCCATGGCGATGAAGCAGGCGGAGTGCAGGTCAGATTGGAGAGGAGGGACAGAGTCTCGAGGAAGCAGAAGGATTGTGGAAGCAAGGCATGGGCAATGGGAGAATAACTGTGTAGGTTGTGAGGGCCGCATAGCTAGGCAGATTCAAAGGCAGCGTGGGGAAGCGGAGACGCCCACGTCCAATCAACCGCCACGCGTCAACCAAGGCCGCAGGCTTTTGGGGCCCGCGGCGCTCCGCGCTTGATCCTTTGGCATGGCCCCGAAGCCAATCCCGAGCGCGCCTTGGGCCCAAGGGCTACTGTCGGCGTTCTGGGAACGGGGGTCCCCAGACTTGCCTGCCTGCGGCCCACGGCGTGGCTGGGTTGGTAGGTCTGTACAGCCCATCTTCATCGACAAGGCAATCAAGACCCTCGCGAGGGGCCAAGCCTCGCGAGGCGGATGACGCAAGACCTCCTTAGGAGCGGCCTCGCTAGGCAGGCTCACGAGGGGCGGAGAGATCAAGGCAGGGCAAACCTCACGAGGTCCTCATGACGTGAGCCATGACGATCAAGACCAGGCGGGCGCCAGTGCGCGCAGTGTCCTTGCTTCCTCTTTGGTGCCAAGGGGGCAAGCGCAGGCGCGGAGTACTGAGGCATCAAGCAAAGATTTCCATATTGGGGCAACGAGACCAAGACTAGAAGGACGGCCGGACAGAGGTCGGAGCCCAAGACAGCATCATCACCAGAACCTTTGGCAGGCGAAGACCACCTTTTGTCAGGATAACTTGTACTAGTTGTCCCCTTTCGAATTGTCCGTTGTTGGCTCCCTTCCCACTCAACATTTGGGGAGAAGACCAGGGCCTATATAAGTAGAAACAGCCACCACAGTGGAGGAGAGAGAGGATCGACCTCATCACAAGTAGAGAGCAGATCCAAGATCATCTCACCCACACAAGTTCACCAAGCACAAGAACACCTCAACCTCAGGGGGCTGTTCTTCCCCTTGTACTGTTCATCATCAGCCCAAGCGGCAATCCACCACCACCACACTAGAGTAGGGTATTACACCACAATGGTGGCCCGAACAAGTATAAATCTTGTGTATTTCTGTGTTGTGAGTTCGTTGAGTTCGTTCGCAAAATCTTAGAGAGCTAGGGCATGGATCGATAGGTAGAAAACCTTCGCACACACCCCGGTGTTCGAACCTCAAGGGTTTGCCGGAACCCGTGATCCGACAAATACCGATGTAGTTTTAAGCGACGTCAAATGGAATTTCTGGTGCCGTTGCCGAGGAGGATCTTCAAAATATACCAGGTTCCTAATCTCCTTGCAATTTACATTATTTGCCATTTTCCTCTCGTTTTCCTCTCCCCCACTTCAGAAAAATTTGTTGTTTTATTTGCCTCTCTTTTTCCGTTCATCGTTTTCTTGTTGGATCTGTTTTTAGTGCAATCTTGTTGTGTAGTCATCATGACTCAAGAGAACACCAGGTTATGTGATTTCTCAAATACCAACAACAATGATTTTATCAGCACTCTGATTGCTCCTCCCGCCGCTAGTGCGGAGTCTTGTGATATTAATACTGCTTTGTTGAATCTTGTTATGAAATACCAATTTTCCGGTACTCCTAATGAGGATGTCGCGTCCCATCTTAATATCTTCATGGAATTATGCGATATGCAAAATAAAAAATATGTGGACAATGATGTGGTCAAGATGAAATTATTTATGTTTTCTTTGCGTGATTCTGCAAAAAATTGGTTCTCTTCTTTGCCTCGCAATAGTATCGATTCTTGGAATAAGTGCAAATATTCTTTTATCACTAAGTATTTTCCTCCCGCAAAAATCATTTCCCTTAGAACTTAGATCGAATTTCAAGTAACTTGAACATGAGCTTGTTGCACAATCTTGGGAAAGGATGAAAATTATGCTAAGGAATTGCCCAACTCGTGGGCTAAATCTTTGGATGATCATACAAAAAAATTATGCGGGGATGAATTTTGTTTCTCGTAATCTTTTAGATTCCGTCGTGAATGGTACTTTTATGGAAATTACTTTGGGTGAAGGCACCAAATTGCTTGATAATATTATGGCAAATTATTCACAATGGCATACCAAAAGAGCTCCTACTAGTAAAAAAGTCAATTCGGTTGAAGAAATTTGTTCTTTGAGTGAAAAGGTTGATGCTCTTGTGAAATTGGTTGCTAGTAGAAGTGCTCCTATTGATCTTAATGATATGCCTTTGTCTACTTTTATTGAGCAAAATAGTGATGCCATAGATGTGACTTTTATCTCTTGAAATAATTTCAACAACAATGCTTATAGAGGTAATTTTAATCCTAGGCCTTTTCCTAGTAATTCCTCTAATAATTATTATGGTAATTCCTATGGAAATAAATCTTATAATAATAATTGGAACACCTATGATCTTGAGAATAATATTAAAGAATTTATCAATACACAAAAATTTTCAACACTTCCATAGAAGAAAAAATGAGTAAGATTGATGATTTGTCTAGAAGTGTCGATATAATTGCTCATGATGTCCAAAATCTCAAGATGAAATTTTTTGTGCCTAAGGTTGATGAATCAATTAAAGCTATTTATGTTTCTATGGATGAAAGTTAGAAAAGAACTGCTATGCTTAGAGGTAAAAGAGAATTTTTAGAAAAAGCGTTTTCTAGTGATTTCTTTCACAAAAGTGATGAAGATCTTAAAATTATTGGTGTTTCTTCTATTGATTCCTTGTTTAGTAAAGTTAATATTGATGAAAAAGGGACTGGAGAAGAGTCAACTTTAGGTAGAAGGCGTCCCAATATTTCGGTGGGTGAACATCTTGTTAAAAAAATTGATGAAAGTGGGTTTGGAGAGGTCAAAACTTTAGCTCGTGCTGTACCCACTCTTTTGGATTACAAAGACTTTAATTATGATAGTTTATCTTTGATTGATTGTATTTCTTTGTTGCAATCCATGATAAATTCACCCCATGCTTATGAACAAAATAAAGCTTTTACTAAACATATTGTTGATGCTATGATGAAATCTCTTGAATAAAAATTGGAACTAAAAGTTTCAATTCCTAAAAAATTGCATAATGAATGGGAACCTACTATCAAAGTCAAGATTAAAAATTATGAGTGTTTTGCTTTGTGTGACTTGGGTGCTAGTGTCTCTACAATTGTGAAATCTTTATGTGATGTGCTTGGTCTTACTAATCTTGAAGAATGTTCTTTGAATTTGCACTTGGCGGATTCTACTATTAAAAAGCCTATGCGAAGAAATAATGATGTTCTTATTCTTGCAAATAGGAATCATGTGCCCATAGATTTTATTGTTCTTGATATTGATTGCAATCCGTCTTGTCCAATTATTCTTGGTAGACCATTTTTACGCACTATCGGTGTCGTGATTGATATGAAAGATGGCAATATTAAGTTCCAATTTCCTTTTAGGAAGGTTATGGAACACTTTCCTAGAACAAGAATGATGCCACCTTATGAATCAATCATGAGGGCATGTTATAGATCTCGAACCAAAGATGACAAAACTTAGATCCGTGTTTTATGCTTTTTAAGGGCATAAAACTATAGCGCTTTTTGGGAGGCAACCCAATGAATAAATTTTATTTTTGCTTCTTGTTTCCTGTTTTTGTGTGTTAGCACAATTATGCTACTTTTATGATTGTGTTTTTATGTTTTAATTAGTGTTTGTGCCAAGTAAAGCCTTTAGGATCTTCTTGGGTGATAGTTGTTTGATCTTGCTGAAAAAACAAAAACTTCTATGCTCACGAAAATAATTTTTGTTTTTTACCAGAGGGTGATAAAATACCCATTCCACTTGCATTAGATCAATATTCAAATTTCTCATGCCGTACAAATTTTTCAGAATTTTTGGAGTTACAGAAGTATTCGAGATAGTCAAATTGCTACAGACTGTTATGTTTTGACAGATTCTATTTTTATTTGTGTTGTGTGCTTATTTTGATGGCTCTATGGTTTTCTTTGATGAGTTTTTGCCATAGAAAAGTTGGAATACAGTAGATATAATACAAAAACAAAATATGAATTGGTTTGATACATCACTTATAGTAGTGATTTATTAGTCTTATACTAAGGATCTCACGAAGGTTTTGTTGAGTTTCGTGTGATTGAAGTTTTCAAGTTTTGAGTTATCTTACGATGGATGAAGGAAGGATGGAAGATCCGAAGCTTGGGGATGCCTCGGCATCCCAAGCTTTTATAAAAAAATAAGCAACCAAGCTTGGGATCCCCCTAAGTGGCATCCCCGCTTTCTTCCAACGATCATCAGTATTTTACTCAAAACTATATTTTTATTCGTCACATGATATGTGGTTTGCCTGGAGCGTCTTGTATGATATGAGTCTTTGCTTGTTTTATTTTGTGTTTTTAGTCTTGATTCCTTGCCAGACACACCTATTTGAGAGAGCCAAATTTATGTAATGACTTTTTAGAATTGCTCTCTATGCTTCACTTAAATTTTTATGAGCAATGGACTTGCTCCCAGTGTTTTTGAAGAAATGCTCTCTTGCTTCACTTTGATTTATTCGAGAGTTAGTAAAATTTTCAAGAAATACTCGCTGGCTTCACTTAAATTAATTTGAGAGAAAGAAAAATTTATTATGCTCGTGATCTTCACTTATATTTGTTGGAGCTTGTCAAAAGCAATACATGAAAATTAGCTGCAAAGTGATAGATATCCAAGAAGGATATAATAAAACCTTTCATGAAGATCATTGGACAAAATAAACTTGACTCTTAGTAACAATTTTGAGATATGATGATGTGATATGTGAGTCATCTTGATGAGTAATTATGCTTTAGTAAGAATATTGGTGTTAAGGTTTGTGATTCCCTATGCAAGTATGAAAGTCAATAGTCATGCAATGAAATTATATCCTACTTGTGGTGCATTATTCGGTGTTATTTATGCTTAATGCTTGCTTATGAGATTATTCTTTTCTTAGTTGGTCGCTTCCCAATCTTTTGCTAGCCTTCATTTTGCCCTAAGTATAATCACTACTTGTGTATCCAAAAACCTTTGACCCAGTTTTGCCACATGAGTACACTATATCTACCTATATGCGGTATTCGTTTGCCGTTCTAAGCGAATTTGCATGTGCCATCTCTATTTTCAAAATAAACTTCTCTTTGGTGTGTTTGTTTCGCTCGCAGAGCGGTGAGGGGTGGCTAATATTTTCCAAGCTAGATGTGTTATTCTCAAGATGAGTGTTTATTCACTTTTCATTGCACGAGAGTAAGGCAAAGGTATTAGGGATGCCCAATCCCGAAATGCAAAAAATGAATTTACATTATGTTGTCAAATAATAAATTCCTTGGAAAGTGTTGGTATGGAGGGCAACCGTGGATATGGCTAGCCATGGAAAGTGAAGGTATAGTGGAAAAACGAATAAACTTTATTTTTTGTTTGGGAACCGCCTGTGATATATCTATTTATGGAAAGTATTGGGAACTCTAAGTCGTTTTCATTGGAACCGCCTCTCAAAATGTTTTTATCTCTATGTTTTTCGCTTTGAGCTCTGGCACCTCTACAAATCCCTACTCCCCTCTGTGAAGGCCCTTTCTTTTACTTTATGCAATTTTTATTTTTGAGTCTCCATCTTCTCTTATAAAAGCACCAACTAGGAGGCAATATGATCATACTTAAGTATTGGGTGTAGCTAATATTCGAGTGTGTTTCATGAATGGATGAATGTTTGAGCATGATGGGCTAGGGATAACTTATTTTAGCATTGATATTTTGAAAGACATGGTTGCTTGTTGATATGCTTGAGTATCTAAATTATCATGTCAAAACTAGACTATTGCTTTGAACAACTAAAAGTCCAATTGTCCATTCTATAAAGAAAAGAATATGATATGACATGATAGGTAGCATTCCACATCAAAAATTCTGTTTTTACTTACCTACTCGAGGACGAGTAGGAGTTAAGCTTGGGGATGCTGATACGTCTCCAATGTACCTATAATTTTTTATTATTCCATGCTGTTATATTATCAATCTTGGATGTTTTATAATCATTTTATAGTCATTTTATATCATATTTTCTACTAATCTATTGACATAGTGCCAAGTGCTAGTTCCTGTTTTTTCCGTGTTTTTTACATCGCAGAAAATGAATATCAGACGGAGTCCAAATGCCACGAAACTTTACGGAGATTTTTTATGAACCAGAAGGAACATGTTGGGCCCTAGTTGCACCTAGGGGGAGTCCCGAGGAGGGTGTCGGTGTCAAAACTGGCAGATCTTGGGTAGGGGGGTCTCGAACTGTGCGTCTGAGGTTGATGGTAACAGGAGACAGGGAACACAATGTTTACCCAGGTTCGGGCCCTCTCGATGGAGGTAAAACCCTACGTCCTGCTAGATTAATATTGATGAGAATGGGGGTTACAAGAGTTGATCTATTACGAGATCATAATGGCTAAAACCCTCGAAGTCTAGCCTATCTGATTATGATTGTCCCTATGAAATAAACCCTCCGGTTTATATAGACACCAGAGGGGGACTAGGGTTGTACAAAATTGGTTACATAGAAAGGAAATAGTACATCCGAATGCCAAGCTTGCTATCCACGCCAAGGAGAGTCCATCTGGACACCGCGAACGTCTTCGGTCTTGTATCTTCATAGCCCATCAGTCCGGCCCACGTCCAACAGGCCGGACGCCCGAGGACCCCTAAGTCCAGGACTCCCTCAGTAGCCCCGGAACCAAGCTTCAATGACGAGGTGTCTGACGCGTAGATTGTCTTAGGCATTGCAAGGCGGGTTCCTCCTAGGAATACTCCAAAATAGTTTTCAAACACAAAGAACGTGTCCGGATCTACAAAACAAGTACCACACACCACACATAGAGAATATAATATTTCACGAGTCTAATCTGCTGACAATCTTTTTGTAACGTCACATCATGTTCCTGCCCGGTTATTATTTCGAACCATTTTTGGCCTGTCGCTCCATGTTTCGAGACGCGGTTTTATTGGCACGTTTTGTTGAAGTGGAGATCATGTCCCCATATCGCGGGATTCTCATCAATATGGGCGTGGGTATCCCAACCGTTTTGTTGGCATGATTCCTTAGGAATAGGCAGGTTTTAAGGCCTAAGAGGAGACGTTCAATATTCATCGTCTTTATAAAGTGTCTATGACCCGGCTTTCTCCTTTACGCCAACCCTTTCCTCAACCTCTACAACCTCGAGTTCCAACACCCAAGGTTCAATCTAAGTGCTTCGAGCTTCCCAGTCATGTCCGAACCTAGCCTTCAAGGCTGGTGGGTGGCTTCCTCTGTCACAGAGGAGGATATTGCGAAGCTCCGGGCAGCGAGGTACCTGACCACGGAAATCCCTCATAGGCTTCCTACTCCAGGGCAGGTTATTCCTACCCCCAGATCTGGCAAGAGGGTTGTATTCATCGCCCACTTCCTTTGAGGGCTAGAGTTCGCTCTTCACCCCTTTGTTCGGGGGCTCATGTTCTATTACGGGGTAGATTTTCATGATCTAGCCCCAGACTCTTTTCTTCTCACCTCGGCGTTCATCGTCATGTGCGAGGCCTTTCTCCGTATTCCCCCACACTTCAGCTTATGGCTCAAGACCTTTAATGTGAAGTCAAAGGTGATCGAGGGGAAACAAGCGGAGTGTGGTGGCGCCGCGGTGAGCAAGCTCACCAGCGCTCTTTGGCTAAAGGGATCCTTCTCAGAATCTTCCAACTTATGGCAATGGGAGTGGTTTTACATCAATGAACCCCGTGGTACCAAGTGGGCAGCTACACCTGCGTTCCGACCCGACCCTCCAATTCAACTCGCTTCATGGATCAACAAGGGGCTGGACTGGGGATCAATCGACGAAGTGCAGAATTTACAGAGCCGCATCTGGAGTCTCCTTGAGAAGGACACCGGTCTCATCGACGTTATTCAAGTAATGTTAGTCCACCAGGTCCTCCCGTGCCAGCGACGACCCCTCTGTATGTGCGAGTTTAATTCGGAAGGACGACGAACCCTTCAGCACTTCTTCGGCATGACACACAAAGGAATGTGGAAGTTATTTTTCGGGACACGAATATAGTTGCTGGACACCACCGAGGACATCAGTCTTGACAACAATCAACCAGATACCTCGGTAAGCACTTGACTCCTGGACACAGCATAATTAAATATCCCATAATAAGATACTATGAAAACCATCTTTTTCCAGGACTGGACGAAGAAGGCGGAGCGAATTAGGTGTTCGGGCCCTCTTCCCGAAGATTTAGGTAGTCCTGTGTTAACAAGGATGTTTGTTCCAGCACCATTCCAAGTGCCGGTGAAAGAGGACAATGAGGAAAGCAGGAAGGCCAAAGGTGGCCTCCATTCTGAAGGTACACCAATCACTGTGTCCGGAGAGGTTAAGGTTCCCTCTTCCACGGATAAAAGAGAAGGAGAAGCTGACATCCTTCCTCCTCATGGTAAGAAAAGGGCCGCCCCCAAAGGTCAGGACGTAACGGCTCCTAAGTGGGGTAAGACGCTCCTATCAGGCGGTTCGGGTTCGGAAGACGACATTGCCGCGCAGTTCCTCCGTAAGGATGAGCCTTTGGCCGAATTTAAGTGAACAAGGGTGTTTTAAACATGTCCCATTACTTTTCTTGTTCACAAGGATAATATCTAGAATACATGTTCTGTAGTCCGGTACGCAGTCTTCCTCAACAATCCTCTTCGGGGGATCTTCTTCCGGAGATGATGGAAAGCGACATGCCTCCACAGGATTCCTCGCCCAATAGGGCAGACGACTTTGAGGTGTCGTCCCGGAGGATCTCTCGCGATCAACAAGTGGTGCACAGGATAATGAAGACAACACCCCAAGGTGAAACATCGGTCGCCCAGGGTCTGGGGTGTGTGGAGACCAACAACAAAGGCCCCAGACTATCCGGCGTATAGCCGGAGACGCCTCTAGGGTCGGACGAATATATCCCTTCAAAGGGGGTCCGGACTCCCACAGCTGCTTCCCGGGATCCGAAGGCGCCGGATAAACTGATGGACATGTTGCGGTATTCGACCGTCTCAGAGGAACATCGTCCCCTGATGGGTACGGTGGTTGAGAGGATTATGTCCACAAAAAGTGGATTGAATGAAGCTTTCAAGGGCCTGCTAAGAGTCTTTGAGGTACGTAATGTAATATTTTTTATTGTGCTCTATACGCAAAGTGTACCTGTGTATAGATAGTAGCCCCTGAGACTCTGGATGGCGTCCAAAAGGAGGCAATAAGAGGATCGAAAAAGATATGCCCAGGAAATAATCTAATTAATTGGAACACAGGTTGTTACGTCCACGACAACAGCGTACGCTACAGAGGTTGCAAGTCTAGAGAAAAAACTTGATGTGTCGAATGACGATGTCGTGCTTATCAACAGGTGGCTCGACGAAGCGCAAGGTATGTTTTGAGGTAGTCAGTGTATGTATGTATGTATAATAACATGAGCACGAAGCTAAGTATTATATACTAAGACATACATAATTGCAGATAGTGTTGCCGTGGTGGAGGCCCTTCGGGCTGAACTTGCTGCTCGGATCAGTAATGTGGCTGCCCAAAAGGCAGATGATGAGTTAAAAGCCGAATAGGCTGCTCGGCGCCAGTGTGAGGAGAGAATGTCTACCATGGCGCGCGAGCTAAAGGAAGCCACTATCCGGTGCGATTTCCTGGAGAGGGATAACAAAGCCAAAACGGCCGATCTCGACAATGCCTTATGAGAGGCGAGGGAAGCACGATCCGAGTCTAGGGTGGCTCGGGAGGAGATCTCGCAAGCTGGGGAGATAGCGCCCGGTAAGTCTTTCTTATTACAGACTAAATTTGACGATCCAAAATATGCCCCGCTTAATCAAATGTGGAGCTCTCCAGACGCATTCTTGGACTTGCCAAAGAGCTCTTCCGATGCAGCGCAATTTTACCAAGCGCAAGAGGGGTATGCAACGGAGAAGCTTTTCTAGACACAATTCAGCACGCCAAAGTGCCTGATACGTCTCCAATGTATCTATAATTTTTTATTGTTACATGATATGATATTATCTGTTTTGGATGTTAATGGGCTTTATTTTACACTTTTATATTATTTTTGGGACTAACCTATTAACCCAAGGCCCAATGCAAATTGCTGTTTTTTGCCTATTTCAGTGTTTCGCGGAAAAGGAATATCAAACAGAGTCCAAACGGAATGAAACCTTCGGGAGCGTGATTTTTGGAACAAACGTGATCCAGAGGACTTGGAGTGGACGTCAAGAAACGGACGAGGAGTCCATGAGGTAGGGGGCATGCCCTCCCCCCTCGTGGCTCAACCGCCCTACTTCTTCCTCCTATATATGTTCGCATACCCCGAAAACATACAGGAGCACCACGAAACCCTATTTCCACCACCGCAACCTTCTGTACCCAAGAGATCCCATCTTGGGGCCTTTTCCGGAGCTCCGCCGGAGGGGGAATTGATCACGGAGGGCCTCTACATCAACTCCATGGCCCCTTGGATGATGTGTGAGTAGTTTACTTCAGACTTTCGGGTCCATAGTTAGTAGCTAGATGGCTTCTTCCCTATCTTTGAATATCAATACAAAGTTCTCCTCGATCTTCTTGGAGATCTATTCGATGTAACGCTTTTTGCGGTGTGTTTGTCGGGATCCGATGAATTGTGGGTTTATGATCAAGTCTATCTATGAACAAAATTTGATTCTTCTCCGAAATCTTTTATGCATGATTGGTTATCTTTGGAAGTCTCTTAGAATTATTAGTTTGGTTTGGCCTACTAGATTGATATTTCTTGCAATGGGAGAAGTGCTTAGCTTTGGGCTCAATCTTGCGGTGCTCGATCCCAGTGACAGAAAGGGAAACAACACGTATTGTATTGTTGCCATCGAGGATAAAAAGATGGGGTTTATATCATATTGCTTGAGTTTATCCCTCTACATCATGTTATCTTACCTAAGGCGTTACTCTGTTCTTCTGAACTTAATACTCTAGATGCGTGCTGGATAGTGGTCGATGTGTGGAGTAACAGTAGTAGATGCATGCAGGAGTCGGTCTACTTGTCGCGGACGTGATGCCTATATACATGATCATGCCTAGATATTCTCATAATTATTCGCTTTTCTATCAATTACTCGACAGTAATTCGTTCACCCACCATAATACTTATGCTATCTTGAGAGAAGCCACTAGTGAAACCTATGGCCCCCGGGTCTATTTTCCATCATATAAGTTTCCAATCTATTTTTACTTTGCAATCTTTACTTTCAATCTATATCATAAAAATACCAAAAATATTTATGTTATAATTATTATCTCTATCAGATCTCACTCTCGTAAGTGACCATGGAGGGATTGACAACCCCTTTATCGCATTGGTTGCGAGGTTCTTATTTGTTTGTGTAGGTACAAGGGACTTGCGTGTGACCTCATACTGGATTGATACCTTGGTACTCAAAAACTGAGGGAAATACTTACACTACTTTGTTGCATCACCCTTTCCTCTTCAAGGGAAAACCAACGCAATGCTCAAGAGGTAGCAAGAAGGATTTCTGGTGCCATTGCCGGGGAGTCTACGCACAAGTCAAGACATACCAAGTACCATCACAAACTCTTATCCCTCGCATTACATTATTTGCCATTTGCCTCTCGTTTTCCTCTCCCCCACTTCACCCTTGTCGTTTTATTCGCCCTTTTTCCATTCGCCCTTTTCTTTCACTTGCTTTGTCATTATGGCTAGTCCTTTATCTACTCCTTTATCTCCTGAGAATGAGGTCCTTAATTTTAAACAAAGGGAGGGAGAAAACCTAAAAGATGCTTGGTTCAGAATTTGCAATGCGCAAAATAGATCTACTAGGAAGCAATCTACTTCCGTTCTTCTCCGCAATTTTTATGTAGGCATCATTCCTTGGAATAGGTATATTCTTGATACCATTACCGGAGGAAATTTCTTGGGTAGCCACACTTTTGATTCTTACAATGCTATGATAGATTTTTTTGGCACACCACCTCTCTTGGTTAATAGAACTATATTAAATTTGGAACATGTTATTGAAAATAAACTTGCCACTATTGAATTAGTTGAGAATTTGGATAAAAAGATCCAAAACCAAATTACCCAATATGGATCTAAGGTAGGAGTTACTCTGAAAAGTTTTAAAGAAAAAGAACTCGTTGTTAATGAAAGAATAGACAAAGATTCTACTAGAATTGATAAACTTGAGGGTATTATTACCAACTTGGGGTCCGTTTTTTCTATCATTAGGAACACTTCAAATCCTCCTACAAAAGTTGCCAAAATTATGTACGTTCCTAAAAATAAGGGTGAAACTTCTAGTAAGGAAAATGCGGATCTCAAATCCATAAGTGTTCACCCCAACTTTCTCACTATCATTAAGGAACCTTTTTATACAAATGATTTTCTTGATTTCTTGTCTAGGAGCTTAATTATTAATAGAAATAAGGAAACTCCAAAGGGTTATAAGTGTTCTATTGAAGAATTCCCTACCAAAGATGATAATACCTAGATCTATCCTTGCTTTTATGCCTAGCTAGGGGCGTTAAACGATAGCGCTTGTTGGGAGGCAACCCAATTTTATTTTTGTTTCTTGCTTTTTGATTCTGTTTACTAATAAATAATCCATCTAGCCTCTATTTATATGTGTTTATATGCTTTTAATTAGTGTTTGTGCCAAGTAGAACCTTTGGGAAGACTTGGGGAAAGTCTTTGCGATCTTCCTATAAAAAACATCAACTTTAGCACTCACGAGATTTGATGCCAATTTTTATTGGAGAGTGATATTTAGTTAATTCTTTTTGCATATGATTAATAGATAAATTTCTCACGTCCAGCAATTTATTTTAGAATTTTTGGGTTTACATAAGTATTCTAAACCTACAGATTACTACAGACTGTTCTGGTTTTGACAGATTCTGTTTTTTGTGTGTTGTTTGCTTATTTTGATGAATCTATGGCTAATAGTAGAGTTTATAAACCATAGAAAAGTTGGAATACAGTAGTTTTAAAACCAATATAAATAAAGAATGAGTTAATTACAGTACCTTAAAGTGGTGGTTTGTTTTATTTTACTAACGGAGCTCACGAGATTTTCTTTTAAGTTTTGTGTTGTGAAGTTTTCAAGTTTTGGGTAAAGATTTGATGGATTATGGAACAGGGAGTTGCAAGAGCCTAAGCTTGGGGATTCCCAAGGCACTACCAGGTAAAATCCAAGGACAACCAAAAGCCTAAGCTTGGGGATGCACCGGAAGGCATCTCCTCTTTCGTCTTCGTCCATAGGTAACTTTACTTGGAACTATATTTTTATTCGCCACATGATATGTGTTTTGCTTGGAGAGTCTTGTATGATTTGAGTCTTTGCTTTTTAGTCTACCACAATCATCCTTGCTGTACACACCTTTTGGGAGAGGCACACATGAATTGGAATTTTTTAGAATACTCTATGTGCTTCACTAATATATTTTGAGTTGGATAATTTTTGCTCTAGTACTTCGCTTATATGTTTTAGAGCACGGCGGTGGTTCTATTTTATAGAAATAATTGATCTCTCATGCCTCACTTATATTATTTTGAAAGTCCTTTAGAACAGCATGGTAATTCACTTTGGTTATAAATTTTAAATGCTAAGAGAAGTTGGATGCAGATTGTTTTGAGATATAAAGGTGGTAATATTAGAGGTGTGCTAGTCGAGTAATTAAGAAATTGATGAATACTTGCGTTGAAGTTGGCAAGTCCCGTAGCATGCACATATGGTAAATGTTATGTGACAAATTTGAAGCATGGGGTGTTCTTTGATTGCTTTCCTTATGAGTGGCGGTCGGGGACGAGCGATGGTCTTTTCCTACCAATCTATCTGAGGGAGTCCTGGATTAGGGGGTCCTCGGACAGCCAGACTATATACTTTGGCCGGACTGTTGGACTATGATGATACAAGATTGAAGACTTCGTCCCATGTCTGGATGGGACTCTCCTTTGCGTGGAAGACCAGCTTGGCGATTCGGATATGTAGATCTCCTCCCTTGTAACCGACTCTGTGTAACCCTAGCCCCTCCGGTGTCTATATAAACCGGAGGGTTTTAGTCCGTAGGACAACAACAATCATACCATAGGCTAGCTTCTAGGGTTTATCCTCTCCGATCTCGTGGTAGATCAACTCTTGTAATACTCATATCATCAAGATCAATCAAGTAGTAAGTAGGGTATTATCTCCATCGAGAGGGCCCGAACCTGGGTAAACATTGTGTCCCCCGCCTCCTGTTACCATCCACCTTAGACGCACAGTTCGGGACCCCCTACCCGAGATCCACCGGTTTTGACACCGACATTGGTGCTTTCATTGAGAGTTCCACTGTGCCGTAACGGTAAGGCCTGATGGCTTGCCTTGTTGTCAGGGACAACATTACCTCTGGGGTAGATCGACTCGGGTCATCAAAAACAGCCTCCACGACGGCTCGGGATTCACCAAGCAGATGGATCCAATGGAGCTCTCTTCTTTGAACGAGCTCTTGGATCGCATCGCCGCCTTGGGAGTCCCTAGAGACTATGATCCGATTGGGCTTAAACCCGACCAAAGGGAGATCAACTCTCCGCTGGTTACCCTTCAGATAGTGGTGGTGGAGGAGCAATGCAGCAATTATTCCTCTATTTTGAGGACAAACTATGTCCGGATTGCCGAGCTCTCTGAGCCAGATGCCCGTCTACGGGAGGACATGGCCCAAGCTTCGAATCTGGAATCGAACAGCGGGCTAGTACCGTTGGGGAATGTCCCAGAGCCCGAACTACCAAGCTCGGAAACTCCTTTGGGTCTCAGACCGGGCCAGGGTTTGGTCTTAAATCTACCCACGCACCCTCACATAAGTGATCTTTCCCGTATTAGACAAGAGCTCCAAGAGACAGTACATCACTATTGGGCCAGATTCCTCCTTGCAATAAGCAAGACGAAGGACTGTCGCGAGGAAGACGCAATTTCATTTTGTTGCAAAAATTGAACGGACAAGGGAATCCTCAACACCATAATTCGCCGTGATATAACACACTTCGCTGACTTGGCGTCCATAGTATGGAAGTACTGTGTGATGGAAAGCACTTGGAAATCCCAAACACAATTTTGGGATCCTCCGGCTCTAACTAAACCCTCTGTCTGAACTAAAAGGGTGTACTCTCGTAAGTCACCCAATCCAATTACAAAGAAGCGAAAACCCACTACAGGGCGTGGAACCATATTGGAGGGATGGCTCAATGGGCCATGCAAAATTCACAGTACATCGGATACCATGCCAACACACAGCCTTAGAGCATGTTGGATACTCCGACAGGTGGCCAGGAGCGGCGAGGACCTCCTCATCAATAATACCACAGAGCACCCTCCCACGGAAAATAACAATACAGTACTGACAGTCTTCGAGACTTTCGCCTCAAACAATAGGCGCAAGCGGCACTTCGCAGCCTCGCCGAAGTTTGCCACCTTGCAACGATAAATCCATGGAATGAAACGGCCATAACCTTCAATACCAGTGACGAACCTCAATTCCGCACAGCCCGAGCTCCAGCCACTTTGGTCCTTAGTCCAATTGTGGATGGCTTCCAGCTTATTAAAGTACTCATGGACGGTGGCAGCGGATTAAAGATCATATATGAGGAGACTCTTCGAAAAATGGAAATAGACAAGAGCCACATTGAGCAAAGCAGCACGACCTTCAGAGGAATCATCCCTAGTCGGGAGGCACGATGTGCAGGAAAAATCACACTAGATGTCGTATTCGTCATGTTGGAGAATTAAAGGTCCGAAGAAATCACATTCCAAGTGGCCCCGTTTAGTAGCGGATACCATGCCCTTTTAGGGCGAGAGGCATTCACGATCTTCCAAGCTATATCCCATTACGGGTACATGAAGCTCAAGATGCCCGAGCCCAATGGAATCATCACTCTAGCTTGTGATCCGGACATAGCACTCCGCACAGAAAACAAAACCGCCGCACTGGCTCTCGAAGCGTTATCCGAAGCCCTCGCGGCCGAAGAACTAACTGCGCTGCGCTCTACAGTGAACAGGGACGACGTGATACTCGACAAAAGACCCAAGTCCACCTCTTTTAAACCAGCGGACGAAATAGTCAAATTCCAGGTCCACCCAACAGACCCTTCAAAAACAGCATCCATCGGGGCACAGCTAAACCCCACAACAGACACCGCACTTTGGGAGTTCTTACGCGAGAATTGGGACATCTTCGCCTGGCATCCTTCAGATATGCCACGCATCCCACGTAGGCTAGCCGAGCATAGCCTAAACATTCTAAAGGGATACAAGCCGGTCAAGCAAACTCTTCGGCGTTTCTCTGAACCCAAGCGACAAACCATGGGAGAAGAACTAGCCAAGTTACTCGAGGTAGGATTCATTAGAGAAATAAAACATCCGGATTGGCTAGGAAACCTGGTGAAGGTACCAAAGAAGGACAAATCCTGGCGCCTATGTGTCGATTTTAAGGACCTTAACAAGGCTCGCCCCAAGGATCCCTTCCCCCTCCCCCACATCGATCAAATTATCGATGCTACCGCGGGACACGACTCATTGTGTTTCCTCGACGCATACTCCGGATACCATCAAATCAAGATGGCAGATCCCGATCAAGGCACAACGGCATTCATTACTCCATACGGCCCCTTCTGTTTCAACACCATGCCTTTCGGGCTAAAAAACGCCGGTGCAACCTATCAACGCATGATTCAGACATGCCTAGAAGCACAAATCGGCAAAACAGTGGAGGCGTACGTAGAAGATGTGGTAATCAAAACCAAACACCTCGAATCTTTGATAGACGACTTGAGGCTCACGTTCGACCATCTCTGAGCATATGACATTAAGCTCAATCCAGAAAAATGTGTTTTCGGCATACCCGCCGGAAAGCTCTTGGGCTTCATCGTTTCCAACAGAGGAATTGAAGCGAATCCGGCTAAAATCCAAGCTCTATCACAGTTGGCTATCCCAACAAACCTCAAGCAAATCCAGAAATTAACTGGATGCGTGGCTGCCTTAAGCCACTTTATCTCCCAATTGGGAGAAAAGGCATTACCTCTTTATCGCCTTCTTCAGCACACCAAACACTTCAAGTGGACAGACGCGACTACAGCCGGATTGGAAGAAATAAAAGCTACCTTGGCCAGCAAGCCAATCTTGGCCGCGCTAAATATCGGCGAACCAATGCTATTATATATAGCGGCAACACACCAGGTTGTAAGCGCAGTGCTCGTCGTCGAACGAGAAACGGACGGACATAAGTTCCCGCTTCAAAAGCCGGTATACTACGTATCTACCGTCCACACTCCATGCAAATCCTGGTACCCACATTATCAAAAGATAGCATACGTGGTCTTCATGGCATCCCGAAAACTACGAGACTACTTTCAAGAGTGTTCAATTATGGTGGCCTCCGAGGTTCCACTCAACAACATTATAAACAACCGCGATGCCACGGGCCAGATTGCTAAATGGGCTATTGAGCTCCTCCCGTTCGACATATCATACAAACCACGGCGAGCCATTAAGTCACAAGTACTGGCCGATTTCGTCGCCGAATGGACAGAAGACGAACTCCCTAAAGAATATGACGCTTACTCCAATTGGATCATGCACTTTGACGGCTCTAAAATGCTAGCGGGTCTGGGGGCAGGCGTCATCCTAACATCCCCAACCGGAGATACAATCCAATACGTACTCCAAATATTATACACAGACTCCAACAACGTAGCCGAATATGAGGCCCTGTTGCATGGTCTTCGGATGGCAGTCTCCATGGGCATTCAACGCCTAGAGGTGCGTGGGGATTCGAACCTCGCAATATCCTAGATAAATGGAGATTTTGATGCCAAGGACCCAAAAATGGCGGCTTATCGCAATGTCGTCCTCAAAATGTCCAAGAAAACAATCAAGCGACGGATATCCTCGCCCGAATAGGCGCTAAGTGTGACCCTGTCCCACCTAATATTTTCCTGGAAAGGCTGTTTAACCCATCCGTGGTGTGGGAAGGGGGGACCGGCAACAACAGTCCGGATCCGGCCACAACACCAGCCCCCGAACACTCTGACGTAATCAGAGGCTCCACCACCGAGATAACACCTTCGGCCCACGTGATTATGGTTGTCATCGCCCCGTGGACAGAACTCTTCTTGGCTTACCTAAATAGGCAAGAACTCCCGGAGCACCAAAACGAGGCACGTTGCATTGTGCGGCGGTCTAAAGCCTACATGGTCCACGAGGGAGAGCTTTATAAGAAAAGCGCTACCGGAATACTGCAAAGGTGCATCTCCGAGGAGGAAGGACGGCAACTTTTGGCAGGAATTCATGCTGGACTCGGCGGCCATCACGCCGCAGCTCGGGCCCTTGTAAGTAAGGCCTTCCATACAGGTTTCTACTGGCCAACAGCTCGAGCAGACGCACATGAACTCGTTCAACATTGCGTCGGTTCCAGCTCTTTGCAAACCAAAGGCATATGCCACCTACCGCTCTCCAAACAATCCCCATTACTTGGCCCTTTACGGTCTGGGGGCTTGATATGGTCGGACCCCTTAAAGGAGGAAGCCATAAGAAAAAATACCTATTGGTCATGGTGGATAAATTCACCAAATGGATAGAGGCCAAACCAGTTAAAACGGCCGAATCTGGACCAGTGACAGATTTCATATCCGGGGTTGTACACCGCTATGGTGTCCCCCATAGTATCATCACCAATAACGGCTCGAACTTTACAGCCGGTGAGGTAAAAACTTGGTGCAGCAAAATGGGCATTAAGCTCGATTATGCATCCGTTTATCACCATCAAACTAACGGTCAAGTCGAACAAGCAAATGGTCTTATAATGAGCGGCATTAAATCTAGAGTAGTGCGGTCCTTGAAGGAATCAGATACGCACTCGGTCGAGGAGCTCGACTCCGTACTATGGGGGTTGCGGACCACGCCAAATCGCACTATTAGATACACACCTTTCTTTATGGTGTACGGCGCAGAGGCGGTACTGCCCTGCGACATCATTCATGACTCACCTCACGTGCACATGTACGAAGAGAAACGAGCCGAGCTAGATCGGCAGGACAGTTTGGACGCCCTGGAGGAGGAGCATGATGTGGCAAAAGCCTGATCCGCATTCTATCAACAGCAGGCTCGATGATATCAAAGCAGAGAAGTACGGGCCAAAACTTATAATGTTGGCGAACTCGTTCTACGCCTACCAGAGAAGAAAAACGATAAGATCAAACCCAAATGGGAAGGTCCCTTCATTATTGACAAAGTTCTGACCGGTGGAGCGTACCGTCTGCGGGATGCATCGGACAATCGACTCGAGCCAAACCCATGGAACGCGGCCAGACTTCGAAGGTTCTACGCCTAGCGTCGGACTCTGTGTTCATCTCCTTACCTTCGTCAATTATATATATATATATGTGTTGTCTATATTTTTCTGTGTTTCTTCCTTTTCTTCGCGGCCTTCAAAGGTTAAACTGTGTCTTGATTGCACAATTTGGACGCGCTAAGCGCGCTCATTATACCTGGGGGCTTCTTATACAGGAGCTGAATATAATTATGATCCGGGCTCTATGCCTGCCACACATGTGTTATTTTTACACATGCACCTTTTCTGTGCCATTATATGCATCAATATGACTTAAGTTTTGGCCAAGCTGGGTTGCCTGGCTCCTGTGTTTATGCCCTACGTTCCCATTAATTCGGCTAGGGCATAAGCGGAGCACCTCTGTGATTGTTACTTCTGGGTCAGCCGGACGTGTACCTCAGACTGGGTGAAGCCAAAAGCTAGCGTTCTGAAGGGAATATTGTGTCGGCGAACAAAGGATGACTTTTTTACTTATTAGAATACATACCCCCAGAGTTTATATCCTGTTCTCTTGTCGCAGTTCAGACATGCACTTTAATGCATGCGTACCCAGGGAAAGGAACCCTTAACGGAAATATTCTCCTCGGAAAATGTTTCTTACTATCCATGTAATATAACATAACTAGTTGGGTACTTGTCTGTTCAAGCACTTATGACCCCTACGCCTAGTTTCCACGTGTACCCCGGTTTTTACATAACTGAGCGGGTATTCGGATACACTCCAGACTGTCGGGTCCGGAGGTCGAAGCGAAAAGGTCTGCCATGACAAATGATTTACAATCCGGCTAGGGACAATATATGTCACTCGAAGTACAAAGTCACTTAGACTGACTAAATTCTTCTTCTATACCATCCAACCGGCTGTCTAGCCTACAATCCTGTTGGGAATACTTTGCGGCTAATTTCACCTGATCTCTTTCCCGTCAGGCCCTACAGGTCCGACCTCAGCCATATGGTTCGGGTCAGCCTTGGTATATTGAGTCTTCACCATGGCCCAGCTTTCCCTCGCACCTTGTCGGCAGGAAGATATCTTCCATAATCGGAAGCGCCACCGCGCTCCCTTGAGTATCGCTACAAGCTCTCCCATGCCTCCTGGCAGGGAGGCGGACGGCCACAAGGCTTGGGCAAGGTCCTGCATCACCTGCCGAACTCGTTCGTGCAGTTGTGAGAGCTCTGGAAGAAGATCTCCCGCAGACCCGGGCATGTACTCTCCGGGATGGCCCGTCAGCATACCTACATATATAGCTCTGTTAGCTGGTTTCTTCGCCGAACTCTATAGGAGTTCGCTCAAGCACTTACTGAAAATGCCACGTTGAAGCCTTTTATTCTCCTTTACGGAGTCAGCCAGCTGGGCCCGAACATCCTTCAGTTCAACATCCAACCAGGTATTGGCATCTTGGAGATCGTTTCTCTCCTGCCTTACTTGTGTAAGCACGCGCTCGCTAGCCTTCAGCTGTCGTTGAGCATGTTGCTCCTCCGGATTCACTCCGGGATCATCTGCAGAATCTATTGATTAGATTAGCATGCAAGCCAAATATTAACTGGTACATCTCATTCTTTTCGATAGGAACAAGGTTTACCAGATGGGGCCTTCTGTGACTCCTCCATTTTGGCAACTACAACCCGTAGCTGGGCTTTGCACTCCTCTAGCTCTTGAGGCAACTGGCTATTCTTCTCAGTAAGAACCTATGCAAATAATGATCCTTAAATCAGTTCTACCAACTGTTTCAAGTCTCAGGGGCTACTCGTATGTATATAATTATCAGATTTTCTTACCCGTATATCCTTTACATACTAGTCCATGGCTCTGGCAAGACCATTTTGAGCAGCTCGAATGTACGCGTCCCCCGAGTTGAAGGCATCAAACGCCTCTTCAGAAAAACCGGGGTCGCGGAGTACGGCCCGGCGACGCATGTGCTTCATGGCACTCTCCACCTCGAAATTTGTGGTGGACAGCCTATCCGCATCCTCGGTAGGAGGAATATCCGGCGTTGTCCCCACTTTAGCATGTGCCTCCAAGTCCGGCTCTGGAGCTCGGCTGGTGGAGGCATGGCCGGCAGGCTCTCCGGATACGGTCCGGCGAGCGTTTTTCCTGGTTTTAACCACGGACGTTATTATATTTTAAAGACAATAACCACGGAGCAGGGTTCTTTTTCATACCTCTGCGACGGCATCTCAGTCCTGACAGCCTTCCTTGTAAGCCTACCCGGTTTTGGTGCCCCTTGTTGAGTCACTGCGGGTTCGGCATGGCGTCCTGAGGGCCTTCCCTGCAAGGCACCATACGTGTGTGGTGGGTGATGTGCGAAAAAGGGGATCCTTCTCAGAAGTTGGGACTCCGGTTTTACTTACATGCTATGCAGGGAGCAGTCCAGGATAATAGGCGGTGATGGCCACCAAGGCACCATCGCAGCTTAACTGATAAAACATCATGTCGATGAGCTCCACAAATATGTCTGAATCCTCTTCGAGTCCGGGATCGAGGGCCTGATCAGGGTCCTCTGGCTATGGAGATGGGCTGTGAATCTCCCTCACAGCTTTTCGTAGTTCCTGCTATGAAATAGCAAGGTAAATATTTATGACAAATAAAGTAGGAAGATTTGGAGTAAAAAGCAGTAGCTCACCCAGTTTGGGGGGTTGTACATGGAAAATCCATCATGTGTCTTAATACAGATGAACTCCTCTTCATCTCCCTTATATAAATCAGATAGTATTTTTTGCGAGAGCGGTGGCGGAGTCCGGACCTTTTCGGCCGCAGCGGGTGGCATCGTCTTCTCCATTGAAGTGCCACATGGGTTGTCCCCGATATTGAAGTGGTTGCACCCACCGCATTATACATACTTACATAACCTCGATTATTGTTAGTCCTAATTCGGCTAGTGTCTTTATCCGGCTCATCAGGTAAAGGACCTCTCTGTTATCTTCCTCCTGGGGGCTCCGAGGGCGCCAGCTACGGCGTTTCTTCAAAGGGGCGTTGTTGAACTAAGGAAGGCCCATCCGAATAGGGTCTGGGAGGGGAACGTCCTCCATATAAAACCACTCCGAGGGCCAGTCTTCGGATGTCTTCTTCGGAGTACCGGACAGGTATCCGGCCCCAGCGATGCGCCATATTTCGGCTCCGCCCACTTGAAATATTGACCCCTTCTGTGTACAGGGCACGAGGTAGAATAGCCTCTACCATAGCTCGAAATGAGCTTCACAGCCCAGGAACAACTCACAAAGGGCAACGTAGCCTGCGATGTGTAATATGGAGGCGGGAGTAAAATTATGCAGCTGGAGGCCATAGAACTCCAAGAGCCCGTGAAGGAATGGATGGATTGGAAATCCGAGTCCCCTCAATAAATAAGGGACGAGGCATACCCGCTCCCCCGTGGATGGGTTGGGGAAGCTTTCCGCTTGCTCCCCGCCATTATAAGTGCCTAATCCGGCTCGGACGGGGACCATGTACGCAGGAGGGAGAAACCCTTGGGTCTGCAACTTGACTAGTTGGCTATGGGGAATAGAACACTTCTCCCAACTACCTGGCTTAGGGCTACGGGGGCGAGAGGAGGAGTTACGGTGGCCGGCCATGATGTGATGGATTTTTTTGGGCATGCTCCGATGGATACTCGCTGTGGGAAGGTGGTGTGATATGGATCTGAAGATCCCCGACTGTTGAAATAGACGATTCATATACCTGGTTAGGGTGGTAAATGTAAAAATACCCCGACCTCTCGCATTCGCTCGACACGTGGAAGATAGACATTATTAAGGCACAGAAGCCGAGGAGTGCAACATTCATGGGAGGCCGGACACAACTCGCTATGACAGGTACTCAGGACTTGGAGGAGAACCTTCCCTGCAATGCCGAAGACAATCTGCGCACCGGACTCGTCGTCGTTGAAGCCTGGTTCAGGGGCTACTGAGGGAGTCCTGGATTAGGGGGTCCTCGGCCAACCGGACTATATACTTTGGCCGGACTGTTGGACTATGAAGATACAAGATTGAAGACTTCGTCCCATGTCCGGATGGGACTCTCCTTTGCGTGGAAGGCCAGCTTGGCGATTCGGATATATAGATCTCCTCCCTTGTAACCGACTCTGTGTAACCCTAGCCCCTCCGGTGTCTATATAAACCGGAGGGTTTTAGTCCATAGGACAACACCAATCATACCATAAGCTAGCTTCTAGGGTTTAGCCTCTCTGATCTCGTGGTATATCAACTCTTGTAGTACTCATATCATCAAGATCAATCAAGCAGGAAGTAGGGTATTACCTCCATCGAGAGGGCCCGAACCTGGGTAAACATTGTGTCCCTGCCTCCTGTTATCATCCTCCTTAGACGCACAGTTCGGGACCCCCTACCCGAGATCCGCCGGTTTTGACACCGACACTATTCCCCTAGGAGCATGCACGTAGTGCTTGGTTTTGATGACTTGTAGATTTTTGCAATAAGTATGTGAGTTCTTTATGACTAACGTTGAGTCCATGGATTATATGCACTCTCACCCTTCCATCATTGCTAGCCTCTTCCATACTGTGCATTGGCCTTTCTCACCTTCAGAGTTGGTGCAAACTTCGCCGGTGCATCCAAACCCCGTGATATGATATGCTCTATCACACATAAGCCTCCTTATATCTTCCTCAAAGCAGCCACCATAACGAGATATATTGCCATGCAACTTTCCACCATTCCATTTATTATGACACGCATCATCATTGTCATATTGCTTTGCATGATCATGTAGTTGACATCGTATTTGTGGCAAAGCCACCATTCTCAAATTTTTCATACATGTCACTCTTGATTCATGGCAATCCCGGTACACCGCCGGAGGCATTCACATAGATTCATATTTTGTTCTAAGTATCAAGTTGTAATTCTTGAGTTGTGAGTAAATAAAAGTGTGATTATCATCATTTAGAGCATTGTCCCATGTGAGGAAAGGATGATGGAGACTATGATTCCCCCACAAGTCGGGATGAGACTCCGGATGAAACAAAAAGAGGCCATAAAAAAGAAGGCCCAAATAAAAAAAGGAGAGAAAAAGAGAGCAGGGACAATGTTACTATACTTTTTCCACACTTGTGCTTCAAAGTAGCACCATGATCTTCATGATAGAGAGTCTCTTATTTTGTCACTTTCATATACTAGTGGGAATTTTTCATTATAGAACTTGGCTTGTATATTCCAATGATGGGCTTCCTGAAATGCCCTAGGTCTTCGTGAGCAAGCAAGTTGGATGCACACCCACTTAGTTTCTTTGATGAGCTTTCATATATTTATAGCTCTATTGCATCTGTTGCATGGCAATCCCTACACCTTGCATTGACATCAATCGGTGGGCATCTCCATAGCCCATTGATTAGCCGTGTCAATGTGATACTTACTCCCTTTTTTGTCTTCTCACATAACCTCAATCATCATATTCTATTCCACCCATAGTGCTATGTCCATGGCTCGCACTCATATATTGCGTAAAACTTGAAAGAGTTTGAAAAGGCTAAGTATGAAACAATTGCTTGGCTTGTCATTGGGGTTGTGCATGATGGGAGCATTTTCTGTGACGAAAATGAAGCATGGCCAAACTATATGATTTCGTAGGGATAAGTTTTCTTTGGCTAAGGTATTTTGATAAGACATAATTGCTTGATTAGCATACTTGGAGTATTACTATTTTTATGTCAACAATAAACTTTTATCTTGAATCTTTCGGATCTGAACATTCATGACACAATAGAGAAAAATACATTGAAGAACGTGCTAGAAAGCATTGCACATCAAAAATTCTGTTTTTTTATCATTTACCTACTCAAGGACGAGCAGGAATTAAGCTTGGGGATGCTTGATACCTCTCCAGAGTATCTATAATTTTTTTATTGTTCCATGCTATTATATTATCTGTTTTGGATGTTAATAGGCTTTATTTTACACTTTTATATTATTTTTGGGACTAACCTATAACCCAAGGCCCAGTGCAAATTGTTGTTGTTTTTCCTATTTCAGTGTTTCGCAGAAAAGGAATATCAAACGGAATGAAACCTTCGGGAGCATGATTTTTGGAACAAACGTGATCCAGAGGACTTGGAGTGGACATCAAGAAACAGACGAGGAGTCCACGAGGCAGGGGCGCGCCTACCCCCTGGGCGCGCCCTCCCCCTCGTGGGCCCCTCGTTGCTCTACCGACCTACTTCTTCCTCCTATATATGTTCACATACCCCGAAAACGTCCAGGAGCACCACGAAACCTTATTTCCACCGGCGCAACCTTCTGTACCCAAGAGATCCCATCTTCGGGCCTTTTCTGGAGCTCTGCCGGAGGGGGCATTGATCACAGAGGGCCTCTACATCAACTCCATGGCCCCTCTGATGATGTGTGAGTAGTTTACTTTAGACCTTCGGGTCCATAATTAGTAGCTAGATGGCTTCTTCTCTCTCTTTGAATCTCAATACAAAGTTCTCCTCAATCTTCTTGGAGATCTATTCGATGTAACTCTTTTTGCAGTGTGTTTGTCGGGATTCGATGAATTATGGGTTTATAATCAAGTCTATCTATGAACAATATTTGATTCTTCTCTGAAATCTTTTATGCATGATTGGTTATCTTTGCAAGTCTCTTCGAATTATAAGTTTGGTTTGGCCTACTAGATTGATCTTTCTTGCAATGGGAGAAGTGCTTAGCTTTGGGTTCAATCTTGCGGTGATCTATCCTAGTGACATAAAGGGAAACGACACGTATTGTATTGTTGCCATCAGGGATAAAAAGATGGGGTTTATATCATATTGCTTGAGTTTATCCCTCTACATCATGTCATCTGTAGCGACCCGACCCGAATGGATCAAGTCTCTGTGCTTATGTGTCATCCCTGGATCAGTATGCTGACACACACAGTACTCGAAGGATTTATAACAGAGGTAAATCACATGTATAAAGAAACGTAAATACTATTACCTCAATCCATATAGCGGAAGCAACAAGGTTGTGGTTTCCCATCAACACCAACGGCAAAGTTGAGTGTAGAAATCGTAACCCTAACGTATCACTTACTCGTCGTAAGAAACCTGCAACATAAGACGTTGCAGCCCGAAACGGGTCAGTACATTGAATGTACTGGCAAATTCACACCATAGAGAATAATGAACAATGGCTATCACTACATGCATATTTGGCTGGTGGAAAAGCTCTATGGTTATAAAGTTTTTGCGTAAAGCCAATTTTTCCCTACTGCAAAGGATTAAATTTTAATTAACTATCATGGTGGTTGTGAAACATCAAGAATGGTTGACAGCATTCTCAATCCCAATTAAAAATAATTAAAACCCAACAACATTAATTAGAAGTAACATGTTGAGATTCACAATGATATTCAAGTACTAGATACTCAAGTTGTCCATAATCGGGGACACGGCTAATCATGATTAGTTTGTTACTCTGCAGAGCTTTGCGCACTTTTCCCCACAAGACTCGGTCGCCTCCATTTGTTTTCTTGCACTACATGGTGTTTGAGAAACGGATGACCGAGACATAGTCTTTCAGAAGTGCTAGCACCTTACATGTGGGGTAGACCGTACCACCTACAACCCCTACATCTGCTAGTCCACCCCGTAAGAGTTCGCACAACTTAGTCAACTATGCCAGAGCCCATAGTAGCATGTGGCTGCACACGGAAGTTTCTAGCATGAATTATCTTATGATCCCTTTGAGCCTGGGTGGCGGTCCGAAAAAAAACAGGCAAGTCCTGATAGACATCAGGTGCCTTAATCCACCCAGATGTGTGTTTAAGTTGCCACCTTAGATAAACCATTAAAATTATCAATCTCACATCTGTCATGGATATCACTCACCCAATCCACGTCTACTAGCATAGCATGGCATAATAAGCAAACGTATAAGTAACTCCCAAAGGTTTCATAGTAATACAGGTAATAGGTACTACCTCATCTACTTCCCATCCCACAATTTATTAGATCCTAATCATGCAATGTGTGAGGATTAATCTAATGCAATAAAACATGGGTTGTAGAAAAGGTATGATCAAAGTATGAACTTGCCTGCAATGTTGATGAAGATGATGCGCACTCAAAACTCTTGATAGATCTACTCGTCACACTCCGGTCAATCTATCGTAAGCAAACAATAGTAACCACACAATAAGTACTCATCTAATGCACAGGGAAAAATCGAACAAGAGAATGAACCAGAAAGTTCAACTTAAGAACTCTGGTTGCAAAGAAAGAACAAACCGAACAAACGACGAAAAACAAACGGCGGAAGAAAACAACTCGGTTCTAGCAAGTTGAAACTAGGTCAAATTTTACTGTAGCAAAAGCTTGTTCAAGTTGATTAGATGGAACGGCGGTTTTGAGACGAAACTCCAGGCGCTTGAATCACCTGATTCCGATAAGCGAGCGAAAAGAAAGACTAGAAAGAAGATCGGATATGAGATCGCGATCGGAGAGAACGCGGAATAAATCCGACGAGAAAGAAAACGAAGAACGGTTAAACGAACGGGCGTCGTTAACCAGGGATAATCGGTGATCACGTTCATTGAAACGAACGGTCCAAAAAAAAGAACGAAAACCGATCTAGAAAACCGGAACGGTTTGGCGAAGAATCGGAGAGAAAATGAATCGGTAGAGAAGAAAAGAATCGGAACGGTTTATAAGATAAACCGAACCGAGGGAAAGAAGAGATGCGGCGCGGTACCTCCAGCGAACGGCGGCGACGGCGGCGTTGACGCAGGGCGGCGGCGGCGCGGTGACGCAGGGCGGCGCGGCGCGGGGTGAGAGGCGCGGTGGAGGCTTGGGGCTTTTGGGTTTGATGATTTAGAGGGGGGGTGTGGGAGTATTTATATTGGGGAGGGGTGAGGAGACTTGGGGTAGGGGACAAGAAATAAGAATAAGAGTAGGAAAGATCTAGAAAAAGAAACGGAATAAACGGAAGTAGGACAAAAGTCCTACTAGGACTTCCAAAGACAAAGGCGGCGGCTCCTGGAGCCTGGGCACGCGCGCGGCGCGGCGATGGCCTTGGCCTTGGCCTTGGCTTTGGCTGGCCGGCCGGCGGCTTGGGCCTTTGGCCCAAGGCGCTGAGGTTTTTTTTTTAAACGGTTCCGCGCTCAGAAAAACACAGAAAAACAAAATCTACCGGACTCCAAAACTAATAAAGTAAATTTTCCCCCGACTCCTAAAAATGAGTCGAACAAAATGAACTTTTCTCCGGGCCTAAAATGCAATTTTCGAAAACGCGCATTTTTCCCTATCCAAATAAAATGCAAATAAACTCCGGAAAACGAAATTTGATCTATTTATTAAATCTTCATTTTTCCTATATTTTGGGAAAGTCATATTATTCCCTCTCTTATATTTTTTTATAACGGAAAAATTATTGAAGATGAAATAAATAAATCAAATAATCCTGTATTCAAATTTTGAGAAAACTCCCAACTCATATTTCATATAATTTGAAGAAGTCATTTTATCTTCTCTCGTGAAAATCATTGAGTTGCATAGATTGCAGAATTGGAAATATTTTTCCAAATGAAATTCAAATGTTTTCAGCACCCCTTGTCATTTAAATAAATGGAAGAAGTCATGTCATCTTCTCTCCAGGGTTTCGTGGTGAAAAGAATTTGAATTCACGGAGATCAAAAAATAAATATGAAAGTTTGGGAAAGTCCTTTTATTCCCTCTCATTTAACTTTCAAAAAGAATTCGAATTTCACTCACTTTCAGACAATCAATCAAACAATCAGTCAAGTCTATCTATTTATTATAACATTCCAAAATTTAGAATTTTGGGATGTTACAAACCTACCACCCTTAAAATGAATCTCGTCCTCGAGATTCGGAGAGGCTAGAAAGAAAAGGTTAGGGTTTGGGGTCTTCTCAAAATCCATCGATCATCTCCGGGGCCTGGGGTGCTACCACCCTTAGAAACATCGTTATTGTTCCATCAATACTCATATACTCCATCCTTATTCTTGACAGTGTCGGTCTTCTTAGATCCTCGAGAAAATTCCTTCTCTGAGCTCTTCTGGTAGTGGCATAACCTTTACCACAATTCTTCTATCCTTTCATCTTGGTAAGGTTCTTCCGAGATTGGGTCTTCTTAGCTGACGGGTCTGGCGCCAAAACTAAACAACTATCGATATCTCATGGTGGTCAATCATTTAGGGTTTCTCCTGCAGGAAATGGGTCTGGGTGATCCTCACCGTATAACCTACGGTTGGCAAAAGCTGCCATGTACAAGGGAAAAATACTTATACCATTCTAAGGTTTAACAAGGTTTAATATCGTCGTCTCTCTACTATAGGTAAGTCACTCAGATTTACCATCCCATATAGCAAGGCGAATAATAAGAGTAAGTCGGTATGGTGATCAATCCATCCCGCACCCAAATCATTACCTTGTATACGGTTTAGGGAATCTCGCATTATAACACTCGGTCATCCTCAAAAGCATTGCAGAATTTCTCTTGTCAATGAACCAAGTTCGGAATAATCCATTGATTCTGCAAGCCAGACAAACATCTATCGTTCCTTCACAACTCTCAGGTTTTGCGTAAACTCCTATAAAATCGTCTATCGATAAGGGCATATCCTCTTCCAGGGTTTTTCCTTCAGCAAGAGGGTGCTTGCTTCTTGGCAGGTCCTGGGGCCTGTGGGTTATGGCCCATCTCATCACTTGTAGTCCTTGAACTTATCATCGGGCAACTGTTCATTATTCCAACTTCCAACTTCCTAGTATTCTTAAATCCATCCAATTGTATCATCTTCCTTCCTTCTATTGGCACCAACATTAGGACATGATTACTCTGACTCATCATGGTGTTTCCATTGATCCATATTTCCGACATCATACCTCCTTTATATCCAATAGTAATTTATTTCTTCATCCTCGGGGTATCCCTCATACCGAGATTAAAACTTATACTTATGGAGTCCATATTCCACATCATTATCCTTTCCAGGGTCAAGCGTCCTTACAGGGGAATATTGGCCATCTCTGCATGGCACTTCTTCAACTGGGAAACGTGAAACACATCTTGAACTCCTGACAGTCCTTCGGGTGACTCCAACTCATACGCTCCAAAACTCGGTATGGTCCTACAAATCTCGGGGCTAACTGTCCCTTAACTCCAATCCGTTTAACTCCTCGCAGAGGGAACACATGAAGACATGCTCTGTCTCCAATTTCATAGACTACCTCCTTGAGTTTGTGAGTCTACATAACTCTTCTGCCTGGACTGAGCTACCTTCAGCCTATCTCGAATCAACTTAACATTCTCTTTTGACTCCTTGATCACAGTTGGTCCAAACAACTGACGGTCTCCAACTTCATCCCACATACTCTTGGGGCATCACACATATCGAGACAAAACTCGTATTTATTTTGTCCAAAATCCACGCAGTGGGGTATCTTTATCCTTTCTGGGGGTCAAAGGTTCTTACAGGGTACTACCACCCTTAAAATGCACAAATCTTCCATAGACCATATTTCTCTTATCCTCAAAAATGGTCAAAATCCTCCTTCATAGAGTAGCAACTCATAAAATCCATATCAGTACCAACGAGGCTAACTTTATTAATTCTCAAATCATTACAATCTCCTGTTTTTCCATTACATGCCTCAACTCAATACCTCTATATAAAAGAAAATGTTCTCACTACCACTACTATATTACTTCTGTTACAAACTCAACTATTATCACAAGTCTCCTTCTCCTTCGGAAAACCTCTCGCAAGGTGCCCTGCTCCATTACAACGGAAACATATTACTTCGGGCAAGTTTCGAGGTTTCCTTGTGATTATATAGCCTACTTGGGTCCTTGGCTCCATTTGTGGGCAATTGCTGAGGTAGTGCCCTGACTCCTTGCATTTGTAACAGATGATATGACTCAGGTCCTTCCTGGAATCCAGTCTACTTCTCTTTCTGGACTTTTCCATTCCAATCAGGGCTTCTATCTCCTGTGGGTCATATTCTACTTCCTCTGTCGGGAATTCTACTAGATCCCCATTCATACAATTCTGGGAGATGTGTCCTTCTTCTCCACATGAATAGCAAGACTTGGTGTAGGGTTTAATTGGTTCTTCTTTGGGTGTGTCCTCCATCATAGCTTCTTCTAAAATTTCCATGAGGGCTCCTTTCATTACTTCTTCCTTCTGCTGGATGGTTCTTTGTACCAAGGGGTAAATGTGACACTGAGCAGGGTAGTGGGTAGTCCCTTCACACAAGAAACAAGTGATCTGCCTAGTTGGGCATTCTTCAGCTGGGTGACTTCCTTCACAATTAGGGCATTCCTCCTTGTGTTCTTTATGGGTGTGTCCGATTTCTCCACAAATCTTGCATGCACATGGTTTCCTCATATCCTTTCCATAAGGCTTCAACTTCTGGGACACAAACTGAGACTTTAGCAAAGTCAACTTAAATTCTTTCCAAGTGGTTACTCCTTGCCATCCATTGATGGTTTGGTACATCCTCCACCAAGTAGCAGCACCTCTTTCAAAGCATTGAAGAGCATGCTGGGCCATATCCTTTCCGACTATAGGGTTGTTCTCCATATGATCCTCCATGTTCTGAATCCATCGGTCCGTCTCCAATTGACTCATCGGTCCAGAAAATATAAGCTCATCTTCATTCATCCTCTATTGGGTCCATGGGTTTGGGGTGAGATGAGAGAGATAGAGAGGGATACACACAATGCAAACAACAGTTTTGAAAAGACAGATTTTATTGTGGCTGTCAGAAAAACAACAAACAAATGACAGCTCACAATCGTCGCATCTAACGTAGGTATATAATAGGGGTTTGGTCTTCTAATGGTCAACGTTGCCAAACTCTTCAAGTCTTTTTCATGTCTCCAATGGCTTCTTCCGGTCGTGCTTGATCTTTCTCAAGTCCTTTCGCTAGATCAACTCTGTTGACGCGAAGTCTCTCATGACATCCTTGAATATTCTGGAGTTGCATTTCAAACTTCTGGGTTTCAACATCCTTGGCATGAGCCATGGTCATACTGTCCTTCCGTTCCTGATAAATCTCCGGTATCTCGAGGTTGTAGCTCCTCCAGATTGGCTATTTTCAGCTTTTGGTTCCTGAGTTCTTCACGAAATGCTCCTTGTCAAAATACGGCTTCTTGTAGCTCCACCTTAAACTTCTTGATGTACTACTCCAGACCCTGGTGTTACACCGGCTAAGGTTAAAACTTCATCTTACTATTAGGTGCTCCATCAGCCTTCTTCCATCAAATCCATTCTGAAGAAATGCATCCTTAACTCAGCACGGTGACAGTAGCATCAGCGGGCGATAACATCATGGATAACCATGTTTCTGCTCTTGTCATTCATGAGCTATCATTCCATAGTTGATATCTTCTGCCTTAGGGTTTTTCTTAACAGAACTTTGAGTTCTCATGCTCCTTGTTTCGGTCTTTCTCCCATACACCTTGATCTCGGGTATTGACAGCTTCCATAGTCTGCCAAGTTCCATAAGGGTAGCCTTCCTAGGCCATACAAATCTAGGGATTCTTCAGAGCCTTCAAATTCTACTTGTCTTCGGTCTTCAACCGTTGTAGTTTCCATTATTCAGATGCACAGTAAAATCCTCTTCATTCCGAAACGGTCTTAGTTGTCCAATATCTTGTACTTCTTGGAGTGGTCTCATCAGTCGAATCTTCGTGTGGTCAAAAGGGGAAAGGGGTATGGTCTCACCAAAAGGGAATTTTTTGAATAAGCTCAGAAGAGAAGAGAGGTAAAAGATCTTTTTGAAAGGAAAAGTTGTAGAGAAAAATCTTTGCTATGGGCTTGCCAGTTTCTAGGGTCACGTCCTACAGTCAACATGTGCTCTGATACCATCTTGTAGCGACCCGACCCGAATGGATCAAGTCTCTGTGTTTATGTGTCATCCCTGGATCAGTATGCTGACACACACAGTACTCGAAGGATTTATAACAGAGGTAAATCACATGTATAAAGAAACGTAAATACTATTACCTCAATCCATATAGCGGAAGCAACAAGGTTGTGGTTTCCCATCAACACCAACGGCAAATTTGAGTGTAGAAATCGTAACCCTAACGTATCATTTACTCGTCATAAGAAACCTGCAACATAAGACGTTGCAGCCCGAAACGGGTCAGTACATTGAATGTACTGGCAAATTCACACCATAGAGAATAATGGACAATGGCTATCACTACATGCATATTTGGCTGGTGGAAAAGCTCTATGGTTATAAAGTTTTTGCGTAAAGCCAATTTTTCCCTACTGCAAAGGAATAAATTTTAATTAACTATCATGGTGGTTGTGAAACATCGAGAATGGTTGACAGCATTCTCAATCCCAATTAAAAATAATTAAAACCCAACAACATTAATTAGAAGTAACATGTTGAGATTCACAATGATATTCAAGTACTAGATACTCAAGTTGTCCATAACCGGGGACACGGCTAATCATGATTAGTTTGTTACTCTGCAGAGCTTTGCGCACTTTTCCCCACAAGACTCGGTCGCCTCCGTTTGTTTTCTCGCACTACATGGTGTTTGAGAAACGGATGACTGAGACATAGTCTTTCAGAAGCGCTAGCACATTACATGTGGGGTAGACCGTACCACCTACAACCCCTACATCTGCTAGTCCACCCCGTAAGAGTTCGCACAACTTAGTCAACTATGCCAGAGCCCATAGTAGCATGTGGCTGCACACGGAAGTTTCTAGCATGAATTATCTTATGATCCCTTTGAGCCTGGGTGGCGGTCCGAAAAAAAACAGGCAAGTCCTGATAGACATCAGGTGCCTCAATCCACCCAGATGTGTGTTTAAGTTGCCACCTTAGATAAACCATTAAAATTATCAATCTCACATCTGTCATGGATATCACTCACCCAATCCACGTCTACTAGCATAGCATGGCATAATAAGCAAACGTAGAAGTAACTCCCAAAGGTTTCATAGTAATACAGGTAATAGGTACTACCTCATCTACTTCCCATCCCACAATTTATTAGATCCTAATCATGCAATGTGTGAGGATTGATCTAATGCAATAAAACATGGGTTGTAGAAAAGGTATGATCAAAGTGTGAACTTGCCTGCAATGTTGATGAAGATGATGCGCACTCAAAACTCTTGATAGATCTACTCGTCACACTCCGGTCAATCTATCGTAAGCAAACAATAGTAACCACACAATAAGTACTCATCTAATGCACAGGGAAAAATCGAACAAGAGAACGAACCAGAAAGTTCAACTTAAGAACTCCGGTTGCAAAGAAAGAACGAACCGAACAAACGACAAAAAACAAACGGCGGAAGAAAACAACTCGGTTCTAGCAAGTTGAAACTAGGTCAAATTTTACTGTAGCAAAAGCTTGTTCAAGTTGATTAGATGGAACGGCGGTTTTGAGACGAAACTCCAGGCGCTTGAATCACCTGATTCCGATAAGCGAGCGAAAAGAAAGACTAGAAAGAAGATCGGATCTGAGATCGCGATCGGAGAGAACGCGGAATAAATCCGACGAGAAAGAAAACAAAGAACGGTTAAACGAACGGGCGTCGTTAACCGGGGATAATCGGTGATCACGTTCGTTGAAACGAACGGTCCGAAAAAAAGAACGAAACCCGATCTAGAAAACCGGAATGGTTTGGCGAAGAATCGGAGAGAAAACGAATCGGTAGAGAAGAAAAGAATCGGAACGGTTTATAAGATAAACCAAACCGAGGGAAAGAAGAGACGCGACGCGGTACCTCCGGCGAACGGCGGCGACGGCGGCGTTGACGCAGGGCGGCGGCGGCGCGGTGACGCAGGGCGGCGCGGCGCGGGGTGAGAGGCGCGGTGGAGGCTTGGGGCTTTTGGGTTTGACGATTTAGAGGGGGGGTGTGGGAGTATTTATATTGGGGAGGGGTGAGGAGACTTGGGGTAGGGGACAAGAAATAAGAATAAGAGTAGGAAAGATCTAGAAAAAGAAACGGAATAAACGTAAGTAGGACAAAAGTCCTACTAGGACTTCCAAAGACAAAGGCGGCGGCTCCTGGAGCCTGGGCACGCGCGCGGCGCGGCGATGGCCTTGGCCTTGGCCTTGGCTTTGGCTGGCCGGCCGGCGGCTTGGGCCTTTGGCCCAAGGCGCTGAGGTTTTTTTTTAAACGGTTCCGCGCTCGGAAAAACACAGAAAAACAAAATCTACCGGACTCCAAAACTAATAAAGTAAATTTTCCCCCGACTCCTAAAAATGAGTCGAACAAAATGAACTTTTCTCTGGGCCTAAAATGCAATTTTCGAAAACGCGCATTTTTCCCTATCCAAATAAAATGCAAATAAACTCCGGAAAACGAAATTTGATCTATTTATTAAATCTTCATTTTTCCTATATTTTGGGAAAGTCATATTATTCCCTCTCTTATATTTTTTTATAACGGAAAAATTATTGAAGATGAAACAAATAAATCAAATAATCCTCTATTCAAATTTTGAGAAAACTCCCAACTCATATTTCATATAATTTGAAGAAGTCATTTTATCTTCTCTCGTGAAAATCATTGAGTTGCATAGAGTTGCAGAATTGGAAATATTTTTCCAAATGAAATTCAAATGTTTTCAGCACCCCTTGTCATTTAAATAAATGGAAGAAGTCATGTCATCTTCTCTCCAGGGTTTCGTGGTGAAAAGAATTTGAATTCACAGAGATCAGAAAATAAATATGAAAGTTTGGGAAAGTCCTTTTATTCCCTCTCATTTAACTTTCAAAAAGAATTCGAATTTCACTCACTTTCAGACAATCAATCAAACAATCAGTCAAATCTATCTATTTATTATAACATTCCAAAATTTAGAATTTTGGGATGTTACATCATCTTACCTAAGGCATTACTCTGTTCTTATGAAATTAATACTCTAGATGCATGCTGGATTGCGATCGATGTATGGAGTAATAGTAGTAGATGCAGGCAGGACTCGGTCTACTTTACGGGGACGTGATGCCTATATACATGATCATGCCTAGATATTCTCATAATTATTCGCTTTTCTATCAATTACTCGACAGTAATTCGTTCACCCACCGTAATACTTATGCTATCTTGAGAGAAGCCACTAGTGAAACCTATGGCCCCCGGGTCTATTTTCCATCATATAAGTTTCCAATCTATTTTTACTTTGCAATCTTTACTTTCAATCTATATCATAAAATACTAAAAATATTTATGTTATCATTGTTATCTCTATCAGATCTCACTCTCGTAAGTGGCCATGAAGGGATTGACAACCCCTTTATCGCGTTGGTTGCGAGGTTATTATTTGTTTGTGTAGGTACAAGGGCCTTGCGTGTAGCCTCCTACTGGATTGATACCTTGGTTCTCAAAAACTGAGGGAAATACTATGCTACTTTGCTGCATCACCCTTTCCTCTTCAAAGGAAAACGAACGTAGTGCTCAAGAGGTAGTAGCGCCCGCTATTGCTGAACGAACAGATGGCCCAATCAGCCGAGCTCCACAGTATATCCAGTTCTCCAATGAAGGACGTCGTGGTCCAGCTGTGGCCGACTGAACCAATTCCGAATAGCTATTTCAGTTTGGTGCAGCGGCTTATGGATGTGGTGCCGCGTATCGACGCCGTGAAGCGCTCGGCATGCATTGAAGGTGCATGGATGACCATTGCTCGTGTCAAGATGTATTGGGCGAAGATGAAGGCCACTGATATTGTAGCAAGGAGACCATGGGCAAGGACAAACACACGCCGGACTATTATTTTGAAGATGTCCTAGAGGGCGCCCGCTTAATAGAGGTTGGGTGCTCAAAGGATATAGTATTCGAGTGAATGTCCCGAAATTGTAAAAACAATATGATGATATTTTAAGGCTATGCCTAAAAGTTTTGGCTCCTCCTGTGCGGCCATTTTTGTATAATCTGAAAGTTTTCCAGCCGTCGGCTTCAGCCCCCTCCTGTGCGGCCATTTTTATATAATTTGAAAGTTTTGGCTCGTCCTGTGCGGGGGTGTTCTGAAAAGCACTTGATCACTCTTGACCCAATGTCTTGGTCCATGAAGGAGGTCTCAATGCGGTGAACTAGGCAATCGGACTATAGGGCTTTAACACTTTCACTTAGCCATAGGAGTTTGACGGCAAGTCTATGATATAGCCCCTAGTATGTACACGTTTATCCGAATATTGTGCGTTACATAGTTGACCGGAAGAACGGTCCTTCGTGAATAGGGAAGGAATCACAGAAGATTCTGATAAGTCATCGAGTGGTTGACCAGCTCTCGCCGCATCAAGACAGTCAGTTTTTGGCTTTCTCTACTAAGGTGCTCATCCGGATAAACCAGGACACAATCGCAGTAGTTCTCCCTTTACTACCCTAGCCGATAGATCGGAACGTAAGGTAGTAAGCACAGGAGCCGGGCAACCCAACTACTGACCAAAGATATGATTCGGAGCTGATGCATATAAGGCCGAACTCGTGATGCCGAAGTGTGCTATAGAGCTGTTCGGACTTGCCGGCAATTTATTTGTTCCCATATTGAGCCCCTGGCAATTTGTGCCGAGGTGCGTGTGTGAAACAATCTAAGAAGCAAGATTCAGTTCTCTTTTGTTTTAAAAAAGGTGGATACTGAATATGGATACTGGGACATGATTGATACGTCAATTGCCATTTTACAGATAATAACGCCATGACCTAGCCTATTTGACATGCCGGTGGTCGAAGGTTGAGGGAGAAGGAACTTTACAGGATCTAAATAGAGAGTACGTTCTTCTAAGAATTACTTGGACCTCCTGTTGCACGCCTGTGCCGCCTTGCCTCGATGAAAGGACTCCTTGACTGGAATAGCCTTTGGGTATGCGAACGGGGCCAAACTCCGAAAGAGTCCGTGAGATGACCCATCTTTGTGCCACCTGTGGTAAAAGATATAAAATGATTAGAAAAGAATAGGAGGATATGAGAGAGCTTGTAGGCCTGTCTGTATTGTGCCTTTGCCAATGACCAGGGTATTCTAGTTACATCACTGTGTACGCGCGGTACGAACTTCGCGGGTATACGAGGAGAACGACGGAGGCCGAACTGCTAATCCAACTCTGAGATTGGTCGGCCCCATTTAATAGAGGTCGGTGGCTTAATGGCCGATGAGGTATGCGGCTTGATGAGGCCACTTGGTACTTCGACTGTGGTGGCCGTAGTATGACTCTCCGTACGGAGGGAGTGTTCCGTATTTCCATTTATTGTTATGACAC
This sequence comes from Triticum urartu, assembly GCF_056163025.1. Lineage (NCBI taxonomy): Eukaryota > Viridiplantae > Streptophyta > Magnoliopsida > Poales > Poaceae > Triticum > Triticum urartu. The sequence continues at coordinate 352,829,514 of NC_141876.1, read as the reverse complement.
CACGTGGACCGGGCATCTTAAGTTTTGTGCAGGCGTAGAGCGGGACCGAATTAAAATGAGAAAAGGCGGTACGCCCCAGAAGTGCATGGTAGCTACTACGTAACGGGACAATATCAAAGGTCAAGCCTTCGCTTCGGAATTTGTTCGACGAACCGAAAATGACTTCCAGTGTGATGGAGCCCCTAGAGTGAGCTTCTACGCCGAATACTGCTCCCTTGATTGTAGCTGGGGTGGGCTTGATTCCTGAATGATCGATGCCCATTTTGCGGACAGTGTCTTGGTAGAGTAGATTAAGGCTACTGTCGCCGTCCATCAGGACTTTCATGAGATGGAACCCATCGATAATTGGATCGATGATCAGAGCCGCCGAACCTTCAGGACGGATATGGTGAAATTTTGGGGAAAATGGCTCTATGGCGTATGCGTCCCGTAGTGCGTGCCTGCGTTCTCCTGTAGGGGTGTGCGTTGCGTATACCATATTACAGTTTTTACTTCGGGGGGAAAATGTTTCTGACCCCCCGGTATTCGGCTGGCGAGTCTCTTCGTCATCGCTGTCACTAGGCAACTCCTTCCCCTTGTGTTCGGCATTAAGCTTGCTGGCTTGTTTGAAGACCCAACAGCTTCTTTTGGTGTGAGTAGCTGGTTTATCGCAGGTGCCATGAATCTGGCAGGGCCGATCCAGTATTTTGTCTAGATTGGATGATATGTATCTATGTGCCTTGAATGGCTTTTTTCCATTGACCGAATTTGGAGCCGCTGAATCCGGCGTTGACCGCCGTGTCTTGCGTTTTTTCGCTATGATTGCGACGTTTGTGTTTATTGCGCCATGGCTTGCCATTGCCGTCTCGGACTTCGGAAGTGCCTCGATTGCTAGTGTCAATGCTTCTATGAGCGAGCCAGCTGTCTTCTCCCGCGCAAAAGCGGGTCATTAGAGCGGTAAGGGCTGCCATGGACTTTGGTTTTTCTTGACCGAGGTGGCAGGCGAGCCACTCATCCCGGACGCTGTGTTTGAAGGCCGCGAGGGCTTCGCCGTCCCGACAATCGACAATTTGGTCCTTTTCAATTAGGAATCTAGTCCAGAGCTTTGCTACCTCTTGAGCACTGCGTTAGATTTCCTTGAAGTGGAAAGGATGATGCAGCAAAGTAGCGTAAGTATTTCCCTCAGTTTTTGAGAACCAAGGTATCAATCTAGTAGGAGGCTACGCGCGAGTCCCTCGTACCTGCACAAAACAAATAACTCCTCGCAACCAATGCGATAAGGGGCAATCAATCCCTTCACGGTCACTTACGAGAGTGAGATCTGATAGATATGATAAGATAATATTTTTGGTATTTTTATGATAAAGATGCAAAGTAAAATAAAAGCAAAGTAAAAAAGCAAAGGAACTAACTAAGTATTGGAAGATTAATATGATGCAGATAGACTCGGGGGCCATAGGTTTCGCTAGTGGCTTCTCTCAAGAGCGTAAGTATTTTACAGTGGGTGAATGAACTACTGTTGAGCAATTGACAGAAATGAGCATAGTTATGAGAATATCTAGGTATGATCATGTATATAGGCATCACGTCTGAGACAAGTAAACCGACTCCTGCCTGCATCTACTACTATTACTCCACTCATCGATCGCTATCCAGCATGCATCTAGAGTATTAAGTTCATGAAAATAGAGTAACGCCTTAAGCAAGATAACATGATGTAGAGGGATAAATTCATGCAATATGATAAAAAAACCATCTTGTTATCCTCGATGGCAACAATACAATACGTGCCTTGCTGCCCCTACTGTCACTGGGAAAGGACACCGCAAGATTGAACCCAAAGCTAAGCACTTCTCCCATTGCAAGAAAGATCAATCTAGTAGGCCAAACCAAACTGATAATTCAAAGAGACTTGCAAAGATAAGAAATCATACATAAAAGGATTCAGAGAAGATTCAAATATTGTTCATAGATAATCTGGATCATAAACCCACAATTCATCGGTCTCAACAAACACACCGCAAAAAGAAGATTACATCGAATAGATCTCCACAAGAGAGGGGGAGAACATTGTATTGAGATCCAAAAAGAGAGAAGAAGCCATCTAGCTAATAACTATGGACCCGAAGGTCTGAGGTAAACTACTCACACTTCATCGGAGAGGCTATGGTGTTGATGTAGAAGCCCTCCGTGATGGATGCCCCCTCCGGCGGAGCTCCGGAACAGGCCCCAAGATGGGATCTCGTGGATACAGAAAGTTACGGCAGTTGAATTAGGGTTTTGGCTCTGTATCTAATCGTTTGGGGGTACGTATGTATATATAGGAGGAAGGAGTACGTCGGTGGAGCAACAGGTGGCCCACGAGGGTGGAGGGCGCGCCTGGGGGGGTATGCACGCCCCCCTACCTCATGGCCTCCTCCTTTATTTCTTGACGTAGGGTCCAAGTCTCCTGGATCATGTTCGGTGAGAAAATCACGATCCCGAAGGTTTCATTCCGTTTGGACCCGTTTGATATTCCTTTTCTTCGAAACCCTAAAATAGGCAAAAAAAACAGCAATTCTGGGCTGGGCCTCCGGTTAACAGGTTAGTCCCAAAAATAATATAAAAGTGGATAATAAAGCCCAATAATGTCCAAACTAGTAGATAATATAGCATGGAGCAATCAAAAGTTATAGATACGTTGGAGACGTATCAAGCATCTCCAAGCTTAATTCCTACTCGTCCTCGAGTAGGTAAATGATAAAAAAGATAATTTTTGACGTGAAGTGCTACTTGGCATAATTTTAATGTAATTATTCTTAATTGTGGTATGAATATTCAGATCTGAAAGATTCAAGATAAAAGTTTAATATTGACATAAAAATAATAATACTTCAAGCATACTAACAAAGTAATCATGTCTTCTCAAAATAACATGGCCAAAGAAAGTTATCCCTACAAAATCATATAGTCTGGCTATGCTCTATCTTCACCACACAAATTATTTAAATCATGCACAACCCCGATCATAAGCCAAGCAATTGTTTCATACTTTTGACATTCTCAAACTTTTTCAATCTTCACGCAATACATGTGCGCGAGCCATGGATATAGCACTATATGTGGAATAGAATGGTGGTTGTGGAGAATACAAAAAGGGAGAAGATAGTCTCACATCAACTAGGCGTATCAATGGGCTATGGAGATGCCCATCAATAGATATCAATGGGAGTGGGTAGGGATTGCCATGCAATGGATGCACTAGAGCTATAAGTATATGAAACCTCAACAAAAGAAACTAAGTGGGTGTGCATCCAACTTGCTTGCTCATGAAGACCTAGGGCATTTTGAGGAAGCCCATCATTGGAATATACAAGCCAAGTTCTATAATGAAGAATTCCCTCTAGTATATGAAAGTGACGAAATGAGAGACTCTCTATCATGAATATCATGGTGCTACTTTGAAGCACAAGTGTGGTAAAGGATAGTAACATTGTCCCTTCTCTCTTTTTCTCTCATTTTTTTTATTTGGGCCTTTTCTCCTCTTTTTTATATGGCCTCTTTTGTTTCCTTTTTTTATTTTTTGTCGAGAGTCTCATCCCGACTTGTGGGGTAATCATAGTCTCCATAATCCTTTCCTCACTGGGACAATGCTCTAATAATGATGACCATCACACTTTTATTTTCTTACAACTCAACAATTACAACTCGATACTTAGAACAAAATATGACTCTATACGAATGCCTCCGGCGGTGTACTGGGATATGCAATGAATCAAGAGTGACATGTATGAAAGAATTATGAATGGTGGCTTTGCCACAAATACGATGCCAACTACATGATCATGCTAAGCAATATGACAATGATGGAGTGTGTCATAATAAATGGAACGGTGGAAAGTTGCATGGCAATATATCTCGGAATGGCTATGGAAATGCCATAATAGGTAGGTATGGTGGCTGTTTTGAGGAAGGTATATGGTGGGTGTATGATACCGGCGAAAGGTGCACGGTATTTAGAGAGGCTAGCAATGGTGGAAAGAAGAAAAGTGCGTATAATCCATGGACTCAACATTAGTCATAAAGAACTCATATACTTATTGCAAAAATCTACAAGTTATCAAAGCAAAGTATTACGCACATGCTCCTAGGGGGATAGATTGGTAGGAAAAGACCATCGCTCGTCCCCGACCACCACTCATAAGGAAGACAATCAAAAAATAAATCAGGCTCCGACTTCATCACATAACGGTTCACCATACGTGCATGCTACGTGAATCACAAACTTTAACACAAGTATTTATCAAATTCAGAACTACTCAACTAGCACAAATTTAATATCACCATCTTCATATCTCAAAACAATTATCAAGCATCAAACTTCTCATAGCATTCAACACACTCATAAGAAAGTTTTTACTATTCTTGAATACCAAGCATATTAGGATTATTTAAGCAAATTAACATGATATTTAAGACTCTCAAAATAATCTAAGTGAAGAATGAGAGATCAATAGTTTCTATAAAACAATTCCACCACCGTGCTCTAAAAAAATATAAGTGAAGTACTAGAGCAAAACTATATAACTCAAATGATATAAGCGAAGCACATAGAGTATTCTAACAAATTCCAAATCATGTATGGCTCTCTCAAAAGGTGTGTACAGCAAGGATGATTGTGGTAAACTAAAAAGCAAAGACTCAAATCATACAAGACGCTCCAAGCAAAACACATATCATGTGGTGAATAAAAATATAGCTCCAAGTAAAGTTACCAATAGAAGTAGACGAAAGAGGGGATGCCTTCCGGGGCATCCCCAAGATTTGGCTTTTAGGTGTCCTTAGATTATCTTGGGGGTGCCATGGGCATCCCCACGCTTAGGCTCTTGCCACTCCTTGTTCCATAATCCATCAAATCTTTACCCAAAACTTGAAAACTTCACAACACAAAACTTAAAGTAGAAAATCTCGTGAGCTCCGTTAGCGAAAGAAAACAAAAGAACACTTCAAGGTACTGTAATGAACTCATTATCTATTTATATTGGTGTTAAACCTACTGTATTCCAACTTCTCTATGGTTTATAAACTATTTTACTAGCCATAGATTCATCAAAATAAGTAAACAACACACGAAAAACAGAATCTGTCAAAAACAGAAAAATCTATAGTAATCTGTAGCTAGCACAAGATCTGGAACCCCAAAAATTCTAAAATAAATTTATGGACGTGAGGAATTTATCTATTAATCATCTGCAAAAATAATTAACTAAATATAACTTTCCAAATAAAAATGGCAGCAGTTCTCGTGAGCGCTAAAGTTTCTGTTTTTTACAGCAAGATTAACAAGACTTTCCCCAAGTCTTCCCAACGGTTCTACTTGGCACAAACACTAATTAAACACAAAAGACACAACCAAAACCGATGCTAGGTAAATTATTTATTGAATAACAGTAAGGAAAAATATTGGGTTGTCTCCCAACAAGCGCTTTTCTTTAAAGCCTTATAGCTAGGCCTACGATTTTAACGATGCTCACAAGACAAGAATTGAAGCACAAAGAGAGCATCATAAAATACGTGACAAACACATCTAAGTCTAACATACTTCCTATGAATATGCATCTTATAGGAAAACAAATTACCAAGGCAAGAAAAAACTAGCATATGCAAGGAAGCGGAAAGAAACAATAGCAATCTCAATATAATGAGAGGTAATTTAGTAACATGAAAATTTCTACAACCATATTTTCCTCTCTCATAATAATTACATGTAGTATCATAAGAAAATTAAACAATATAGCTATCACATAAAATATTCTCAACATGATCCACACGCATGCAAAGTTGACACTTTTCCAAAATAGTGGGATTAATATTAACTAAAGTCATGACCGTTCCAAACGCACTTTTATGAAAAACTTCATAAGATTGAACATTCTCCAAATATGTGGGATCTAAAGTTGACATTCTTCCAAACCCACTTTCAATATTATTGCAAACATTATAATCAATCTCATATTCATCATGGGGTTTAAATAAATTTTCAAGATCAAAAGAAGAATCACCCCAATCATGATCATTGCAACAAGTAGAGGACATGGCAAAACTAGCATCCCCAAGCTTAGGGTTTTGCATATTATTAGCACAATTGTCATTAATAGAATTTATAATAACATCATTGCAATCATGCTTTTTATTCAAAGATCTATCGTGAATCACTTCATAAAATACTTCATCGCAATTTTCAAATTCACGAATTTCAAGCAAAACTTCATAAAGATAATCTAGTGCACAAAACTCACTAGCAATTGGTTCATCATAATTGGATCTCTTAAAAAGGTTAGCAAGTGGATGAGGATCCATAGATCTTAGGTTCTCTATTTAGTAATAAATAAACAATTATTCCAACCAAACGAGTAAACGAGCCAAGTAAGACATCAAAGCAAATGGAAAGACGAACAGAAGAAGGGCGAATAAAATAGCAAGGGTGAAGTGGGGGAGAGGAAAACGAGAGGCAAATGGCAAATAATGTAATGCGGGAGATAAGGGCTGTGATGGGTACTTGGTATGTTTGACTTTTTCATAGACTCCCCAGCAACGGTGCCAGAAATGGCTCGTTGTTGGGAGTCAAATCTTGACTTGCGCGAACCTCTCCGGCAACGGCGCCAGAAATTCTTCTTGCTACCTCTTGAGCACTGCGTTGGATTTTCCTTGAAGGGGAAAGGATGATGCAGCAAAGTAGCGTAAGTATTTCAGTCAGTTTTTGAGAACCAAGGTATCAATCCAGTAGGAGGCTACGCGTGAGTCCCTCGTACCTACACAAAGCAAATAACTCCTCGCAACCAACGCGATAAGGGGTTGTCAATCCCTTTATGGTCACATACGAGAGTGAGATCTGACAGATACGATAAGATAATATTTTTGGTATTTTTATGATAAAGATGCAAAGTAAAATAAAAGCAAATAAAAAGCAAAGGAAATAACTAAGTATTGGAAGATTAATATGATGAAGATAGACTCGAGGGCCATAGGTTTCACTAGTGGTTTCTCTCAAGAGCATAAGTATTTTGCGGTGGGTGAATGAACTACTATTGAGCAATTGACAGAATTGAGCATAGTTATGAGAATATCTAGCTATGATCATGTATATAGGCATCACCTCCGAGACAAGTAGACCGACTCCTGCCTGCATCTACTACTATTACTCCACTCATCGACCGCTATCCAGCATGCATCTAGAGTATTAAGTTCATGAAAACAGAGTAACGCCTTAAGCAAGATGACATGATGTAGAGGGATAAATTCATGCAATATGACAAAAAAAACCATCTTGTTATCCTCGATGGCAACAATACATACGTGCCTTGCTGCCCCTACTGTCACTGGGAAAGGACACCGTAAGATTGAACCCAAAGCTAACCACTTCTCCCATTGCAAGAAAGATCAATCTAGTAGGCCAAACCAAACCGATAATTCGAAGAGACTTGCAAAGATAAGAAATCATACATAAAAGAATTCAGAGAAGATTCAAATATTGTTCATAGATAATCTTGATCATAAACCCACAATTCATCGATCTCAACGAACACACCGCAAAAAGAAGATTACATCGAATAGATCTCCACAAGAGAGGGGAGAACATTGTATTGAGATCCAAAAAGAGAGAAGAAGCCATCTAGCTAATAACTATGGACCCGAAGGTCTGAGGTAAACTACTCACACTTCATCGGAGAGGCTATGGTGTTGATGTAGAAGCCCTCCGTGATGGATGCCCCCTCCGGCGGAGCTCCGGAATAGGCCCCAAGATGGGATCTCGTGGATACAGAAAGTTATGGAGGTGGAATTAGGGTTTTGGCTCCGTATCTGATCATTTGGGGTACGTAAGTATATATAGGAGGAAGGAGTACATCGGTGGAGCAACAGGGGGGCCACGAGGGTGGAGGGCGCGCCTGGGGGGTAGGCGCGCCCCCTACCTCGTGGCCTCCTCCTTTATTTCTTGACGTAGGGTCCAAGTCTCCTGGATCATGTTCGGTGAGAAAATCACGTTCCCGAAGGTTTCATTCCGTTTGGACTCCGTTTGATATTTCTTTTCTTCGAAACCCTAAAATAGGCAAAAAAACAGCAATTCTGAGCTGGGCCTCCGGTTAATAGGTTAGTCCCAAAAATAATATAAAAGTGGATAAAAAAGCCCAATAATGTCCAAAACAGTAGATAATATAGCATGGAGCAATCAAAAATTATAGATACGTTGGAGACGTATCAAGCTTCCTGGCTGACTCTCTGGGCTACTGGATGATGTGACTTAAGTCATCGGCATCTGGTGGCCCGACATATGTACCTTGGAAGTTATCACGAAAGGCTTCTTCCATGTCTTCCCAGTTGCCAACGGAGTTCTCTGGAAGGCTGTTGAGCCAGTGCTGCGCTGGTCCCTTTAGTTTTAATGGGAGGTATTTGCTGGCGTGGAGATCATCGCCGCGGGCCATGTGGATATGGAGAACAAAATCTTCAATCCATACTGCGGGGTTTGTTGTTCCATCGTATGATTCGATATTCATGGGTTTAAACCCCTTTGGGAATTCATGCACCATTACTTCATCAGTGAAGCAGAGGGGGTGTGTGGCGCCTCTATATCGGGCCACATCGCGACGTAACTCGGATGGAGTCCGTCTGCGGCATTTGGCCCGCACGTGCTTAAGCTTGTCATGTCCGAATAGATAGCCGTCGTCGCTTGTCGGGGCACACACCCACGATCCATAGATTGATCTGGAATGTCCTGCTCTACTGTCCAGGTTCTGCCGAAGGTCATATGTATATGCCCGAGCTGTTTTATCCCTGCTTTTATCGCGAGGTAGTACGGGCTAGTGTTCATCTTGGGTTGCCGATTTGTCCTGACCACGTGGTTGTTGGTCAGCCGCATTGTGTGCTGATGGCACGGACTCCAACACCTCGTCGTCAAATTGAGGTAGTAATTTGCGCTCCGGGTAACTTTTGGGTGGTCGCTCGCGGCCGTATTCCTCGGCTGCCAGGATGTTAGTCCATTTATCATTGAGCAAATCATGATCAGCTTGAAGCTGTTGCTGCTTCTTTTTCAGGCTCCTTGCAGTGGCTATTAGCCGGCCCTTAAAGCGCTCCTGCTCCAGAGGTTCCTCAGGCATGATAAAATCCTCGTCGCCGAGGCTCACCTCATCCTCGGAGAGTGAAAGATAATCACTGTCCTCCGAGTCTTCGTGTGTGGCCTGTTCATTAGGGCTGACTCGCCCATCTTCCCGTTCATCTTATTCGGAAGTTGCCTCAACGGGGTCTTCATTGTGGACACACCCAAAGAAGTTAACGGCGATGACAAAGAAGACCCAGTGGAAGATAAACCTCCTGAGACACAACCAAAGCGTCGACGATAGCGGCGTCGTTCTAAGTCACGCCGTGAAAAAGACAGCAATACTAGCACAAGGGGAAATAATACTCTAGACGATTCCGGAGACAATGAAGACCCCGTTGAGCCAACTTCCGAATAGGACGAACGGGAAGATGGGCGAGTCAGCCCTGATGAACAGGCTGTGCACGAAGACTCGGAGGACAGTAATTATCTTCCACTCCCCGAGGATGAGCTGAGCCTCGGCAACGAGGATTCAATCATGCCTGAGGAACCTCTCGAGCAGGAGCGCTTTAAGCGCCGGCTAATAGCCACTACAAGGAGCCTGAAAAAGAAGCAGGAATAGCTTCAAGCTGATCAAGATCTGCTCAATGATAGATGGACCAATGTCCTGGCAGCCGAGGAATACGGCCTCGAGCGACCACCCAAAAGTTACCCGAAGCGCAAATTACTACCTGAATTCGATGACAAGGCGTTGGAGCCCGTGCCATCAGCACACAATGCGGTCGACCGACCACCACGTGGTCGGGACAAAGCGGCAACCCAAGCCGAACACCAGCCCGTACTACCTCGCTGTAAAGGCAGGGACAAAACAGCTCGGGCATATACATATGACCTTCAACAGGACCTGGACAGTAGAGCAGGACATACCAGATCGATCGACGGATCGAGGTGGTGTGCCCCGACATGCTACGATGGCAATCTATTCGGATGTGACAAGCCTAATCACACCCGGGCCGAATGCCGCAGACGGACTCCATCCGAGCTACGTCACAATATGGTCTGATATAGAGGCGCCGCACACCCTCTTTGCTTCACTGATGAAGTAATGGGGCATGAATTCCCCGAAGAGTATAAACCCGTGAACATCGAATCATACGATGGAACAACAGATCCTGCGGTATGGATTGAAGATTTTCGTCTCCATATTCATATGACCCGCGGTGATGACCTCGTGCCATCAAATACCACCCGCTAAAACTCAAAGGTCCAGCTCGGCACTGGTTAAAAAGCCTGTCTGAAAACTCTATTGGCAACTGGGAGGACTTCGAAGACGCCTTCCGTGACAACTTCCAAGGTACATACGTATGACCTCCGGATGCTGATGACTTAAGTCACATAGTTCAACAGCCCAGAGAGTCAGCTAGGAAATTCTGGATCAGGTTCCTAACTAAAAAGAACCAGATCATCGACTATCCGGATGCCGAAGCCCTAGCGGCCTTTAAGCATAGCATCCACGACGAATGGCTCGCCCGTCACCTTGGCCAAGAAAAGCCGAAGTCCATGGTAGCCCTCAGAGGACTCATGACCCGTTTTTGCGCGGGCGAGGATAGTTGGCTACCCCGTAGCAAAAGCACTGCAAGCGAGGCTGGCATCTTTGAGACCAAAAACAGCAACGGCAAGCCCCGACGCAACAGGCACAAGCGTCGAAACAACAGTGACAATACCGAAGACACAATCCGACCAGTATCCGTCATGGCGATTCAGCTGCACTGATCAGGATACAATGCGCAAAATGGGTATTAATCCCTCAAGGATCGAGCCAACAAAGAATACCTTTAAAGGAGTCATACCAGGTGTAGAGGCCCGCTGTACAGGCTCAATCACACTAGAGGTTGTCTTCGGATACCCGGGCTACTTCCGAAGCGATGAGTTGATCTTCGATATCGTCCCCTTCTGCAGTGGCTATCACACACTGCTGGGACGAACCTCATTTGCTCGATTCAACGCGGTGCCATACTATGCTTATCTCAAGCACAAGATGCTCGGACCACGCGGCATCATAACAGTCAATGGAAACACGGAAGGCTCCCTCCTTACCGAGGAGCACACCGCTGCTTTAGCAGCAGAAGTACAGAGTGGCCTCTTCAAGCTGAACCTCAATTCGGCGGCCGAGCTCCCGGACACCATCAAACGAGTCCGGACTACTCCGTAGCAGGACAGCCTAGCTCGTCAAGAGCTCTACTAGCAATTCGGCCTCCGTCCTAGTCCCTACCAAGTGGCGGCGTTCGTACCACGCGTACATAACTACGCACTCAAAATACTATTGGCATAGACGGAGGCATAACTAGATTGTGAATCACAATACGGCTCTACCTCCCCTGGACACGCATACTTTTCTTTTTCTTTTTTCCTTCTCTTTTTCCCCTTTTCAGGTTTCTTTTCCACCGGCCTTCCGTGACGTCTTGATCACAGGTCCTTTCGAAAGGATAGATACACCCAGACGGCAAAAAGCACTGACGTATGAGGTAATTTTTAGGTGGTCTCTATCTGTTTTCAGGACCTGCACGCAGCTCTCCCTTGGTTGTGGCATATTAAATAGCCCAGTTGCTTATTGCACTACTTGTACAAATACGCTTTAACGTATTAATCAAACTATAATGGAAATAGTTTGCAGCCAAACTTCTGCGGCACTAGTTTGTTCTTTTGATAATCTTATCAAATCGCACCCGTACACTTTGGTACGCTTTCATCTGCCAGGGGCCTCATTGCGCCCCGTAATACGACAACAATGTCCGAAAACTTTTTACAGTATAGTTTGGCACCCTGAATTTAGCATTATATGCATTGGCTCCGAATCATGTCTTTGGTCAATAGTTGGGTTGCCCGGCTCCCATGCTTACTACCTTACGTTCCGCTATATCAGCTAGGGTAGTAGAGTGAGAACTATTGCGATTGTGTCCTGGTTTATCCGGATGAGCACCTTAGTAGTTAAATCCGAAAACTTAATGTCATGATGCGGCGTGAGCCGGTCAGCTCTTCGCTGGTTTGAAATCTTTAGTGATTTTTCCGCATTATGCGATGAATCGGTTCTTATCCGGTCAGGTGTTTACAGCACCCTAGTTCGGATACTAGGGGCTGTACCTAAATTTTTATTGTCAAACTCCTATGGCTAAGTGAGGGTGATAAAGCCACATAGTCCGATTGTCTGGTTCGTTGTGCTAAACACCTCCTTCAAGGACCAAATTCTTGGATAAAGAGTGTTAAGATTCATCCCGAACACCCCCGTACTACCTACGTGGGAGCTGAAGCCGACGATTGGCCAACTCTCGGACTTGATAAAACGGCCGCACATGAGGTTAAATTTTAAATAATAAATAGCAACGCATTATATTACATATCAGCCTTGTTTTCATCATACAGGACAGGATACCATGAATGTATTCATTCAAAAATAATGTCCTTAGCACATTGCTCCGCCACAATGCGGGATCCCTTTAGGACATCTTCAAAATACCGCTCGGGCGTGCGGTGCTCCTTGCCCGCGGGCGGTCGTTCAGTCGCGAGCTTGATGGCGTCCATCTTCGCCCATTGTATCCTGACACGGGCAAAGGCCATCCGCGCACCTTCTATGCAAACCGACCGCTTGATGGCGTCAAGCCGAGGGCAGGCATAGACCAACCGCTTCACGAGTCCGAAGTAGCTGTCGGGTATAGCTTATGCAGGCCACAGCCGGATTATTAAATCCTTCATGGCTAGTTCAGCCATCCTATGCAGCTCGACCAGTTGTTTTAGCTGGTCGCTAAAGGGCACTGGATGTTCTGGCTCCGTTGAGGTCCCCTCTTCGGCTTGGAAGAATTCCGCAGTGTCAGAAACACTGCATGGCAAATCCGCAAACGCCCCTGGAGAACTCCAAGTCCGGGTTAGCAAGAGATATCTCTTCTTCACATACTTGCTCTACATAATAAAAGCCTTATCCACCGCAATTTTCTTGGCCTTTTGGATTTCCTGGAGGGCGCCCTGGGCTTCGACCCGGGCCTCTTGTGCACTTTGATGGGCCTTGGCAAGTTCGGACTCCTATTCCGCATTCTTGCGCTCCAAGGACTCGCATTTCTTCACGACGTCCTATAGCTCCTGCTGGACCTCACCGACCCTGGCCTCGTGCTTTTGAGGGTGGCCTGTTCATCTGCCACCCTCTTCTGGGCTTCAGCCAGCGCTGCCTTGAGGGTTTCCACCTCGGACGCAACTCCTACAAATTATCATATGATCAATACAAGCAATTCATATCTTGCTATACCTGAATAGGTCATTACATACCCTGATTGTCCTCCAGCTGCTTTTTCACTTGGCCAAGCTCTTCCTCGGCCCACTCTAGACTCGGCCTCAATTCGGAAACTTCGGCAGCATGAGAAGTCCCGGCTAGCAGCGACACATGCTTATTCACATAGACATATCTAGTTAGTCTCCTGCGAAAAACTATTTGATCCTCTGTTCGGCTCTTCTTTCCGAACACCGGACATAGTCTCAGGGGCTACTGTTTATACTGTGACTTATCTTTTCACAAATTGCATTGCTTACCTCAAAGCCTGTTAAAAGGCTTATGCAGGCTTCGGTCAGTCCGCTCTTCATAGACTGAATCTTCTCAATTTCCCGCACCCATGAGGGTACGGTGTTCCTCAACGATGGAAGCACTTCACAGCGCTTCCAGTAGAGTATCTGGTGCCTCTGGTTGGACAGAGGTCACCGGTGGAATGGGCACACCTCCTTCCGATGAAGGAGGCTGCTGGCCAGATTCTGGAGCCGTATAGGTCTCCTGGACCGTATTCGGCTGGGGGCCGAATTGGACATGGCCCCCATCGCCAGTCTCCATGGGGATCTGCTCCCCCATGTGTCCGGCGACCGAGGTCTCGCCCTCTGGCGCTGCCCTGACAGCCTCCTGGGTCTATCCCTGGCCTGGGATCCTTCGGGACAACACCTCGGTGTCATCCTTGGCCCTAGGAGAGGAGGCCGCCGGAAGGGACCCGCTGTCCATCACCTTCGGGTCCAGCGAGTTCCCGAAAGAGGAGGATCACTCGAGGGCGGAACGAGACGGACTACAAGTACGTGATTCAACATGTTAAAATTATGAAGTAAATAGGCTGATATATGAATGCGTCGGGGTCTTCGAATTCTCACGATTCGGCCATGAGCTTGTCTCGAGGGCGCTGTTCTGGGCTGCTATCGATGTCCCACGCGGAGCTATCCGCGAGGGATACCTTCCCCTTCTTGGACGCCTTCGCCTCTAGATTTGTGGAGGCCGCCCTCTTCTTTCCCACCTCGGGGAGGAGGGAGTTTATTTCTTCTTCCTCTTCCTCCTCCTCGTCATCTTCGGCGGCAGAGTAGTGAGTTTCGGCATCTTCGGAGACCATGTCCTAAGTACAGAGGCCACCTCTGGTCCCCTTGGCCTTCTTCTTGGCCTTTATCTCCGGTGCCTTGTAGGGCGCCGGAACCAACATCTTCGTCAGAAGTGGGATGGTTGGTTCCTCGGGCAGCGGAGCCAGACACTGAATCCGCTCCGCCTTCTTCGTCCAACCCTGAAAAAACAAATAGGGAAGTTTGGACATCGTCCTTGAGTAAGCAAGTAAGGGATACACCTAGAAACACAGAAAACTTACCGAACTGGCAGGATGGGCCAGGTCATGCCCACGGTCCTCGGTCGTCTTCGGCCACGTCTCATTGGCCTTGAAGACCACCTTCCAGATATCTTCATGCGTAGTTCCGAAGAACCGTTGCAAGGTCTTGTGCTCGGCCAGATCGAACTCCCACAGGTGGCAAGCCCGGCTCTGGCATGGAAGGATCTGGCGAACTAGCATCACCTAAATCACATCGACAAGCTTGACGTTCTTGACCATCATGCTCCTGATGCGCGTTTGAAGCGTTGTTAGCTCGTCCGACGAGCACCAATCCAGGCCTCTTGCCAGGAGGTAAGCCACATTGGGGCCCCAGATTTGAATTTGGGAGCCGCGGCCCAGGTAGTGTCACGGTGCTCTGTGACGTAGAACCACAACTTCTGCCACCCCTTGACGGTCTCCTAGAAGGTGCCTTTGGGCCATGGGACGTTGGACATTTTGCTGACCATGGCGCCTCTGCACTCTGCGTGTTGGCTGCCCACCACCTTCGGCTTCACATTTAAGGTCTTCGGCCACAATCCGAAGTGGGGTTGGGTGCGGAGGAAGGCCTCGCACACGACGATGAATGCCGAGATAGTGAGGAAGGAATTTGGGGCCAGATCATGGAAATCCAGCCCATAGTAGAACATGAGCCCGCGGAAGAATGGGTGGAGTGGAAATCCCAGCCCGCAGACGAAGTGGGGGAGGAAAACTACCCTCTCATGGGGCTTCGGGGTAGGGACGATCTGTCCCTCGGTCAGAACCCGATGGGCGACCTCCTTGGCCAAATATCTGGCCTCCCGAAGCTGGGTGATGTCCTTCTCCTTGATAGTGGAGGCCATCCACTTGCCCTATGCTCCGAACATGGTCGGAGTGCTTTCTTGAGGCAGAAAAGATGAGAACTCGGGCGCTGGAGCTCGAGAGTGGGTAGGCGGAAAGAGAGAAAGCGTGGGTGAAAGATGTGAATCCTTATCTCCTTATAAAGGCAATGAATATCAAGCGCCTCCCCACTCTCCATAAAACTCGCATATTCCCCAGGGGCCGTGCTGGTGGCACGGTTGGATTACCCATACCCGTATTGATGAGAATCCCGCAATAAGGGGACACGATCTCTGCTTTGACAAGACGTGCCAATAAAACCGCATCTCGAAATATGGAGCAGCAGGCCGAAAAAGGTTTGAAATAATAACCAGGCAGGGACGTGATATCACGTTACCAAAAATTCGTCAGCAGATTGGACTCGTGAAATATTATACTCTCTGCAGTGGTGTGTGGTACTTGTTTTGCAGATCCGGACACGTTCGTCTTGTTCAAAGACTGTGTTGGAGTATTCGGATGAGGAACCCGCCTTGCAATGCCGAAGACAATCTGCGCGCCGGACACCTCGTCATTGAAGCCTGGTTCAGGGGCTACTAAGGGAGTCCTGGACTCAAGGGTCCTCGGGGGTCCGGCCTATTGGACATGGGCCGGACTGAAGGGCTACGAAGATACAAGACCAAAGACTCTCACTCGTGTCCGGATGGGACTCTCCTTGGCGTGGATGGCAAGTTTGGCGTTCGGATATGAAGATTCCTTTCTCTGTAACCGACTTTGTATAACCCTAGTCCCCCCAGTGTCTATATAAACCGGAGGGTTTAGTCTGTAGAGGCAGAGACAATCATAATCACATAGGCTAGACTTCTAGGGTTTTAGCCATTACGATCTCGTGGTAGATCAACTCTCATAATACTCATATTCATCAAGATCAATCAAGCAGGAAGTAGGGTATTACCTTCATAGAAAGGGCCCGATCCTGGGTAAACATCGTGTCCCGTGTCTCCTATTACCATCGACCTTAGACGCATAGTTCGGGACCCCCTACCCGAGATCCGCCGGTTTTGACACCGACACCACCCTCAATGACCACGACCGAATACCTACACTATAGAGTTACCATCAAGGGTGCGTTACGAGGAATGACCCTCGACACTAGATAGTAGCTCTGTAGAGTCATACAACTAGGGGGTGTGATGTGATGTGTCGGGCTCAGGACGTCGATCACATTGATCGAGTCATCGGTCATTAAGCCAAGGCAACTAGGACATGGTGAGGGGTCACTCATGGATCACTAACCAACCTATACTAAGCAGTTTAGGATAAGCAGGTAAGGTATAACAACAGGTTAGAAAAGCAGGCTATGCATTAGATATAGGAGCAAACAAATACAGTAGCATAATCTAATGCAAGCATGAGATAGAATGAAATGGGTGATATCGGAATGATCAGGGGGGGGGGTTGCTTGCCTGGAAGCTCTGCTCAAATGGAAGAAGGGTCGACGGTGACGTAGTCGATCACAGTGGCATCAGCAGCGGTCTCGGGGTCTACCAGAGAGAAGAGGGGGAAGAAGCAGTAAATACAAAGCACACGGATGCATTAGTAAGCTTGACATGGCGATACGCGGTGCTAGGGGTGTTCTAACGTGGTACTACTCCTTATAGGCAATGGGGGAAAACATCCAGGAATGTTTTCCCGAAGTTTGCATTTTTTTGACAGATGAAAAGGAGGGGGACAGTTACATGTTCGCGATGCTAGGGATGTGTGGCGGATGAACGGACTGTGTATTCGAATTCGTCTCATTTTTCTGATAATTTCTCATATAAGAATTATTTTCATCCGAGTTATGGATTATTTTATATGACTTTTCAAAGTTTAAATGATTTTTTGAAAACTACCGGATTTAAATTATTATCGAAAATGGATTTACAACATCAGCATGACATCAGTGTGATGTGAGCGGTCAACACAGTCATTTGACTAGTCAACCTGATAGCCGGGGCCGGCCTGTCATAGTCTAACAGTTAATTAGTCTAACTTAATTTGGTTAATTAAGCAAGTTAATTAATTTAATTAATTATTAACTAATTAAATATTTTACTTATTTATTTTTGGGGGGCGGGCCCTAAGGTCAGCGGCCCAGGGGGTGTTTAGCGGGCGCAGCTAAACAGGGTACCCGAGCACCACGGGGCTCTTGCAGTTGCTGCGGGTGTCGGTCGGGGCGGCAGCGGGGGCAAATCCGGGTAGCGCCGCGCGGCCACAGCGAGCGGGGCCACGACACGAGCAGAGCTGCGCGGCTGCGGGCGCATGCGTGGGTGCCGCGGTGGGCGAACGCAGGCGGGGTCGGCGATGGTCGAGCTCGACCAGGAGGGGGTGCGCGCACTAGCGACGCGGGCTCGGCCGGTGCCCGTGGGGCACGAGATGGTGGGAACGACGGAGGACAATGCGGGCGGGCGTCGGAGCAAGGCGAGCGACCACGGCGTGAATGGATAGCAGCGGCCACGGCCGGGCGCGACTGTGGTTGGGTGGAGCGGACTGCAGGCGGCGGCGGCGGCGGCAGAAGACGCAAGCGGTGACAGGTAGGAGCTGGGGCTGGCGCAGCTGCGAGGTGAGACAGACAGCGGGCGAGGCCACGTAGTGGTGAACCGACCAGGTGGCGGAGACTCCGGTGGGCGTGGGCGGGAGGCGGTGCAGCCGCGGGTTAGGAGCGCGGACGGGCGTGAGTGCGGGCAGAGGCGTGTGGCAAGCACGATCTCGATAGGATCTCGGCACGGCGCGGCGGTCTACGGCGATGGAATTAAGAGAAGGAAAGGGGAGAGGAAGCGGCAGCTCATAGGGAGCGGAGGAGGTGCTCGAGGAACACAGGGGGGTGCCAGAATCGAGGGGATCGGCAGCGAGGTTCTGGTGGCCGCGGGCGTTGATGGAGACAACGAGGTTGATGTGTTGCTCTCCAAGACAAAGCAGAGCGCCATCTCAACGGAGTCGAGCGAGGTGGAGCCCGTGGACAAGCGATGCGGGCGAGGAAATGCTGGTGGCCGCGGGATCTCGGAGTGCACGGCGACGACAGTGCTTGTGCATGAGAGAGCGTGTGAGGAAGATGGGAACGAGCGAGGGGGGAGGAGAAAAGATCTCGGGTGCTGATGAGGCCGACACGGGGGAGGGCTTGGCCTTATCCCCTCATCGACGTGGGCTGGCTTGGGTGGGCCGAGGTCCGGGGGAACACGGGGGGTTTCCTTGTTTTGTGTTTTTCTTTAAACTTCTCTATTTTATTTTATTTTTATTTTGCTTCACAAAATATACAATTAGCCTCTAAATTAACTCAATTAATTATGCCACGGCCACAAACAACTTGGCACATTAATAGAATAGGTTTATAACTGTCTAATATTTAAAAGCATTTATCAATTGTTTTTAGCCACTGTTATATTCACAAAAAGGGCATTTACATATGGTACAGAAAGGTTGGGCCACCACCATAATTAGTTATGGAATATTTGCCACACTTTCAACATTTTAGTTTGCATGTTTGAGCAAATTTGAATTTTGGAATTTAATTCGAATTAGAATTAGAATTATGCCTTGGATCAAATGAGGGTTAGGAATAGTAAGAATGATGACCTGGCATCATTTGCGGGGGATTACTGTAGCTTAATTATCCGGGCATTACAATTCTCCTCTGTAGGATCGAAAGTATATCTAGAGGGGGGTGATTAGACTACTTAACCAAATAAAAAATCTAGCCTTTTCCCAATTTTGGCAGATTTTAGCAACTTATCACAAGTCAAGCATTCAAACTACACACGCAACTCTAAGAGTATAGTAGTGGAATGTAAATCATTGCATATCAAGGTAAAGGGGGAGTTTGAGGGGAGCAAACACAATGTAGACAAGGAGATTTTTGGCGTGATTCCGATAGGTGGTGCTATCGTACATCCACGTTGATGGAGACTCCACGGAGGGCTCCACCGACGAAGGGTACAAGAAGAAGCAACCTTGTCTGTCCCACCATGGCCATTGCCTATGAAGGACTTGCCTCACTTGGGTAGATCTTCATGAAGTAGGTGATCTCATTGCCCTTACAAACTCCTTGGTTCAACTCCACAATCTTGATAGAGGCTCCCAAGTCACACCTAACCAATCTAGGAGACACCACTCTCCAAAAGGAAATAGATGGGGTGTTGATGGGGAACTCCTTGATCTTGTGCTTCAAATGATAGTCTCCCCAACACTCAACTCTCTCATACAGATTTGAATATGGTGGAAAGATGATTTGAGTGGAAAGCAACTTGGGGAAGGCTAGAGGTCAAGATTCTTGTGATTAGATTGGAATGTCTTGGTCTCAACATATGAGTAGGTGGTTCTCTCTCAGAAAATGAATGGTGGAAGTGTAGGAACATTCTGATTGCTCTCTCGACAAATGGAGAAAGGGTGGAGGGGTATATACAGCCTCCACACAAAATCTAACCGTTACACAGAATTTACCAAACTCGGTGTGGTCGAATATTGAAACTCGGTCAGACCGATTCAGTTCAAAATGTGAACATTAGGCTTTTCGGTGGGACCGACATGATAAACTCGGTAGGACCGATTGTGTTAGGGTTAGGGCATAACGTAATCTTGGTGAGACCGATCACATGAACTCGGTGAGACTGATTTTAGTAATAGGCAAACGGAGAGTTGGTCAGGCAAACTCGGTGGGACCGATCGTTCATTTCGGTGAGACCTAAACGTTACAAAGATGAAACAGAGAGTTTGCATTGCGAACTCGGTGGGATAGATCGCTCATCTCGGTTAGACCGAAACGTTACGAAGGGAAACAGATAGTTTGCAATCCCATCTCGGTGAGACCGAGATCCCTATCGGTGAGACCGAACTGATTAGGGTTTCTTGCTATGGCTGTGTCAAGTGAACTTGATGGCGCCGAATAGATCAAATCGGTGCGGCCGAGTTTGAATTTTGGTTTGGGTCATATGTGGATATGAGAAAGTAGTTGAGGGCTTTTGGAGCATATCACTAAGAATTTTGAGCAAGCAAGCCATTAAGTGACACCTCATTCCCTTTTAATAGTATTGGCTTTTCCTATGAACTCAATGTTAGGGAACGCAGTAATTTCAAAAAAAATCCTACGCACACGCAAGATCATGGTGATGCATAGCAACGAGAGGGGAGAGTGTTGTCTACGTACCCTCCTAGACCGTAAGCGGAAGCGTTATGACAATGCGGTTGATGTAGTCGTACGTCTTCATGATCGACCGATCCTAGTAACGAAAGTACGGCACCTCCGCGATCTACACACGTTCGGCTCGGTGATGTCCCATGAACTCACGATCGAGCAGAGTGTCGAGGGAGAGCTTCATCAGCACGACGGCGTGATGACGGTGATGATGATGCTACCGGAACAAGGCTTTGCCTAAGCACCGCTACGATATGACCGAGGTGGATTATGGTGGAGGGGAGCACCGCACATGGCTAAGAGATCAATGATCAACTTGTGTGTCTGTGGGGTACCCCCCCCTCCCCCATATATAAAGGAGTGGAGGAGGGGGCGCCCTGGAGGAGTCCTACTCCCTTCGGGAGTAGGATTCCCCCCCCCCCCCCGTTCCCAAGTTAGACTAGGAGAGAAGGAAGGGGGAGAGAGGGAGGAAGGAAAGGGGGGCACCGCCCCCCTTCCTAGTCCAATTCGGACCAGAGGGGGAGGGGGCGCGCGGCCTGCCTTGGCTGCCTCTCTCTCTCTCTCTCCACTAAAGCCCATTAGGGCACATATACTCCCCGGGGGGTTTCGGTAACCCCCCGTACCACAGTTTATGCCCAAACTCACTCGAAACCTTTCCGATGTCCAAAAATAGGCTTCCAATATATCGATCTTTATGTCTCGACCATTTCGAGACTCCTCATCATGCCAGTGATCACATCCGGGACTCCGAACAACCTTCGGTTCATCAAAACACATAAACTCATAATATCGATCGTCACCGAACGTTAAGCATGCGGAACCTACGGGTTTGAGAACTATGTAGACATGACCTAGACACGTCTCCAATCAATAACCAATAGCAGAACCTGGATGTTCATATTGGCTCCCACATATTCTACGAAGATCTTTATCGGTCAAACCGCATAACGATATAGATTGTTCCTTTTGTCATCGGTATGTTACTTGCCCGAGATTTGATCGTCGGTATCTCAATACCTAGTTCAGCATCGTTACCGGCAAGTCTCTTTACTCGTGCTGTAATGAATCATCCTTCAACTAACTTATTAGTCACATTGCTTGCAAGGCTTATATTGATGTGCATTACCGAGAGGGCCCAGAGATACCTCTCCGACAACCGGAGTTACAAATCCTAATCTCGATCTATGCCAACTCAACAAACACCATCAGAGACACCTGTAGAGCACCTTTAGAACCACCCATTTACGTTGTGACGTTTGGTAGCACACAAAGTGTTCCTTTGGTATTTGGGAGTTGCATGATCTCATAGTCATAGGAACATGTATAAGTTATGGAGAAAGCAATAGCAACAAACTAAACGATCATCGTGCTAAGCTAATGGATGGGTCAAGTCAATCAAATCATTCTCTAATGATGTGATCCCGTTAATCAAATGGCAACTCATGTCTATGGTTAGGAAACATAACCATCATTGATTCAACGAGCTAGTCAAGTAGAGGCATACTAGTGACATTTTGTTTGTCTATGTATTCACACATGTACTAAGTTTACGGTTAATACAATTCTAGTATGAATAATAAACATTTATCATGATATAAGGAAATATAAATAACAACTTTATTATTGCCTCTAGGGCATATTTCCTTCACTCAATGTGATCTTGGATCACTAAACTAAAAATGTAGAGTCTTGAGATTGTGTCAATATGTGTCCTTAGAATTTTGAGGGATCCATGTCTCTAGTCCATGCCATGCCAATCATTGAACTTTCTGAAAAGATTATCTTGAATGGATATTAGCTGAATGAGCTATATGTTGATAATAATTACCAAAACCACCCAGGGATTAGTCGCAATTTCAGTCTCCCCCATTTTGGTAATTGATGACAACATATAGATCAAATCTTCAATAAATGATAATAAAAATGAAATACATCGTCGCTTTGAGAAGTATGTGATAAGCAAGAGCTCCCCATAAATTTGTTCATTATTTAAAATTTGCTTTTGAATGCAAATGCACAATCGATTACGATCATGGGTTACTCTTCCATGTCACATACATCTTGGTGGAGCGCTAAAAATGATAGAATATGAAATATACACTCATCATCAAGACAATGTGAATGATCATACATGAGAGATAGATAATATCATCATCCAAATCACAAACATTAAAGTATAATATGATCAAACATATGACCATACAAGTATCTCTCACACACAACCATAAAGTATCATCCAAGCAAGCAAACAAGTAGCAAAAGAGATAGCAAAAAGAAGCAAAGCTCTCTCTCTCGAAGCCTATGATCTATACACTTTCTCCCCCTTTGGCAACAAGTTACCAGAAAGCTTGAAAATGCATAGTGCTATGCGAATCTCTAAGCTTGATCTTCGGGAGGTGGCATGGAGAGGAGTCCTGCAAGAAATGCATCTATAGAGGTAGTAGGAGCTAGTGGAGTGGAAACCAGAGGGGAAACCAGAGGGGCAACTGAAGCTGTGGCTGCAGGAGCTGAAGTTGTAGCTCTAGCATCTGTTACTGGCAGTGCTGCAGACCTCTGCCTCCTGGACACCCTTTGATACGGATCAGTAGTTGTCTTGTCACTCCTGTCCTCAAGCTCTTCTTGTATCTTCTCCACGAAAGTCTGAATCTCAGTCACTTTGACATCCAAGTCATGAACTTTGGTCTCAAAAATTCTCTCAAGACTCTCTTGATTCTGAGTCAGGTTGGCCAAACCTTTCTCAATCCTCAAAGTGGCTTGAATGAGATAGCCAAGTTGGTCTTATTTTGACTTGAGAAAAACTTGTGAAGCCTCTTCAGCACTTGGCATCTTGGATGCCTTCTCTGCTTTTGCTTTCTCCCTCTTCTCTTGAGCCTCTATAGATGTAGGATTTGAAGCATCCATAACAACTATGTTGTCCTCATGATCAGGCCTCAAGGGAAGGTGCTATTTGTCCAAGAGATACATGTCTTTGCCCATCTTGGAATTGATGAGCATCTGAATGTGTGGAGCATACCCATATGATCTCTTTTGGTTGGCTGTAGTTCTCTTGATGGTTTCAACAATCAAACTCATCACTTTGAATTTCTGGGGCACATCAAACATCTGAAGCAAGTTGATGGAGTGGCCTTGGATCATCCTGTGATCTCCTGATTTGGGCAGCAATGTGTGCCTCAAAATGGTGTTCATGGTGGCCAGTCCAGACAATAGGTAATACATTGAGCCTAGCTTGTGTGTCCAAGGCTTTATCAGGTATCTCCTTGTACATGTTGGCCATGGAGTTGTGACCCTTCCTAGGTTTAGCATGGACATCAATTTCATCCTCATGCTCTTCAGGGGCATTGATAAGCTTCGCCCACTCATCAACAGTAGACTGATATCTTGTTCCTTCAGTCATCCATACAATCCTTCCATCAGGGTAGAAGTGAGTTGTTGAATAGAACTGCATAATGAGCTCATCATTCCAATTGGTCAACTTCTGACCCGCAAAGGTGTCTACTCCATTGAGTCTGAAGCGTTCATGTACTCCCGGGAAGTGGTATTCATTGTTGTCGATGTACTTCCAATCAACCCACTTCATGTCACACACTATGGGCTTCTTATCCAAAAGGACTGTCTCATAGAAGTCCTACTATTCCTTGGTGTGAAATATGTACTCCACAGCAGTCCTTCTCCTCACAGCAGAAGGGTCTGATTGTCCACTATCTGAGACCTGCATCCTTTCTGTCCTTCATGTTTTCAGCCACTGGGTGATTGTCATCATGATCAGGGATCTTGGGCTTCATCATCATCTTCTATTTCAGGCACTAGGGCCTTGTTTTTCTCAGCTGCTGGTATATTTCTGGAGGATCTCTTTAGTGCAGACTTGGTGGCTGGAGCAGTAGCTTTGGGGGCAGTTCTGGGCTTTGATGTTGCAGCCCTAGACTTGATGGCATCCCCCATCAGCTTCTGAGTCTTCGATGCTGGTGCAGCATCCTCTTCTTCCTCTTCCTCATCTGATTGGATCATCATTGAGGGCTTTCCAATAACTCTTGCCATAGTCTTCTTGGCCCTTTCCTTCCTCTTCTTGCCTTCACCAACGACCTCTTCTTTAGTTGATTTGGAGGCTTCAAGTGTTGAGGTTCTGGCCTTTGACATGGGCACTCTCTTGGTAGGAGGCTTCTTGTGCATACCAGGTTTAGTTGAAGCTGCTGTCCCAAATTCCTTCTTGACAACTTTCTTCTTGGAGCTGACCTCCTCCTCAGCAGCAACATATTCCTCATCCTTAGAATCTAAGTTTCTCCTCTTCCTCTGCCTAGTAGCAACCTTAGGCGGGTTACTAGGAATACTTATGCTCCCATCATCATAGCTTTCAGAGGGACTAGTGCCCTCACTCATGTTTACTTGCTCCTCGGACTTGTTTTGGCTGTCACTCAGATCAGACATTTCTGACTCTGCAATATGAAAGTTAACCCTGTGAATAGATGTAGTTGAGATACAGTGGATGAGAATCACAAAGTGCATAGATTTTGCAAAACAATTGAGTCAAAAACATAGTTTTAGTTTTCCACGCAAAGCATTTCGGAGCTACCGATTTGTTAAACTCGGTGCCACCGAAGCAATATTGGAGTCTGAACTAGTGGAACCGGTTAGACTGAGACATAGTTCGGTGAATCCGAGATTGCTAGGGTTTCACTGAGAATCGAACTCGGTCACACCAATTTGCAAGTTTTGGTCAGACCGAAAGTTACAAGTGCAATGGCCTAAGCCAAATCGGTGAGACCGATTTCTACAACTCGGTTGGTCCGAGATGAGTTTGGCGGAAACCTAACCCTAAATTTTCGAATCAAAATTAATCTAAAGGAAGTTTTTGTTGGAAATAATGATCTCATACGTGGTACGAATCATGGCATTGACTTTGTGCTAAGAATCGGATGTAAGGATTGCACAAAGGATTGAACTCATACCCTAACTTGGCGATGAGCTCGCTACGTCGGCAACGGCGGTGAAGATTCCCCTTGACAGTGGCGGAGACCAGCGGTGGGAGGTCGCTGGCGATGAGGAGATGATTCGGAGACCCGAGTCAGCAGAGGAGGACACACGCGGGCGAAAGGTTTCGGAGGAATTTCCAAAATTTGGCCCATGGGTATATATATCCTGACCCTGTCGGTGTGACCGAGTGGAATGACTGGTGGCACAAAGATGCAGAATCACAAGCAGTTACTGCAACTCGGCGTGGATGAATTGTTCAAATCGGTTGCACCAAGATTGAAAACCTAGATCAAGTCAGTGAACTCGGTATGACTGAAAGTGATGAATCGGTTAGACTGAAATAGACAGAGAGGTTTTGGAAGTTTATGTCTATGACGAGTCGGTGGCTCTGAGTGCTCCTCACCCAGAGGGTTTGAATCTGACTTGATCAAACTTTGTGATGTAGCATGAATAGAGTTTGAGACGAGAAAAGCATAGATAGCTAGAGGAAGTTCTTAGGCATTATTGTCCAAATAATGAAAGCAACAAATGGATGTCCTCGAACGAGAAAAATATGCAATCAACATGCTCACACAAATAAGATGGCAAATGAAATATGTGGCAAAGCATGCGCAAAGACTCTAGCATCTATCAAGCAATTGGCGATGACTAGGTCATCTATATATTAGTATATTGACCGAGGAGTCAAATGAGAACATTTGATCGTAGGTCATACTCATCGTTTAAGCACAAGTGGGGTTACCACTTTTACATAATGCATTGTTGTGTTCACATCATTAGAGTTTCTTTAGCTCAATTCTTAGAGTAAAGCTCCCCCTAGATGTGATATACCCACTAAGAGGGATGAAATAACCTTGGGTTTTGTCGATGGTGACTTCATGTAGATGTTGAAGATGTGGATGCTCAATGTTGATGTAGATCATTTGGAGCAGTCTGTTGGAGTGAGTTGCACTTTCAATACCTACATGGGTTAGTCCCATAGGGAACAAACAAGGATATCCATAGACATAGAGTGAAGTACACAAAAGATGATGTCCATGAAATCATTAGGTTACCTTGTCCTTTGTCTTACCAACAAGAGGGTTTGTGACTCCTTAAACTAGTGCGAGATGTGGAAGTTGTTTGCACTTGTTCTCGCCAAAATAATATGAGTGAAATATGTTGGCGGAGTTGAAAGTGCGTTATATCGACTAGAGGGGGGTGAATAGGCGATTTTTATGAAATTCTTCACTGAGGAATTTGCCGGTGAGGAAATTCCTTAGCGAAGAATTACTAGCAGCGGAATAAGTACTCAAAAGTAAACATATCAGAATACAAGCATAGTCATCATGATGAAATGAAGATAGGCACAGAGTACAGGAAGCGTAATCACAGGATAACACAGGATGAAGACAAACAGACTGAAGAAATTGAACTGAGGAAATTGAGGAAGTCTTCAGTCAAAGTCTTCAAACACGGATATGAACAAACACACAACAGAGTTATGAGGAAATGAAAGAGTTGAGGAAATAGAACCAGTAAGCTTGGTGAAGACAATGATTTGGTAGACCAGTTCCAACTGCTGTCTCACTTGTACGTCTGGTTGGAGCGGCTGAGTATTTAAACTCGAGGACACACAGTCCTGGACACCCAGTCCTGAACACGCAGCTCAAGACACCCAGTCCTCACCGTATTCTCCTTGAACTAAGGTCACACAGACCTCGTCCAATCACTCGTGGTAAGTCTTCAGGCGACTTCCAAATCTTCACAAACTTGGTCACTCGGCGATCCACAATTCCTCTTGGATGCTCTAGACCATGACGCCTAACCGTCTGGAAGAAGCATAGTCTTCAAAGGTAACAAGCATTGGATCCACTCAGGATCAATCTCTTCAGTGATGCTCAATCACTTGGGGTTTGTAGGTGTTTGGGTTTTGGGTTTTTGTTTTTTCCTCACTTGATGATTTTCGCTCAAAGTCCTCAGAGGATGGGTTGCTCTCAAATGACAAGTGTCAGTTTCTCTCGGAGCAGCCAACCAGCTAGTGGTTGTAGGGGGCGGCTATTTATAGCCTAGGGAGCAGCCCGACATGATAAGACATAAATGCCCTTCAATGATATGACCGTTAGGTGGATAGATATTTTGGGACAGCTGGCGCATAGCATAGCAACGGTCGGAATTTTGAGTAGCAAAATCCTCAGGGCTATCATGTTCCTCACTGTGTAGGCAATCCGCACTGGCAAATTCCTAACTCCTTAGTCAGGACAAATTCCTCAGAGACCAGAAGAACTTCGTCTCTGTCACTTAAGAAATTGACTGAACTGTATGAGATTTCCAATGGCTTCACTCGAAGGGATTGGTAGGTGTAGGATTTTGAGTTGAGCATCACATGGAAAATTTTCCTTAGTATTTCCTCGACCCCCTTTAACAGTACGGTGTTTCCTATGACTCAAGAAAGAGAAAAACAAAACTATGGAAACGAAAGTCTTCAAGCTTCATATTCCTCGCATGAATATCAAGTCTTCACGGACACACCAATTTCTTCACTTTCAAAGTCTTCATGAAAGTCTTCAGAAATACCAAAATCTTCAGTCGAAGATATTCATTTTTAGGGGTCGACTTTTCTTGTAAATATCAAACTCTTCATAGACTTATAGACCTGTGTACACTCACAAACGCATTAGTCCCTTAACCTATAAGTCTTCAATACACCAAAATCACTAAGAGGCACTAGATGCACTTACAATCTCCCCCTTTTTGGTGATTGATGACAATATAGGTTAAGTTTTCAACGGGGATAAGCATATGAAGTGTAACTACTGATAGTGAGGAATTTGATTGCAAGATATAGAAGAACTCCCCCTGAAGATGTGCATAGTGAGGAATTTGCCTTTGAAGCAATGCACACTTGAAGAGTTGAATCACGGGGATCTCCCCCTATATCTTGTAATTCATACACGCATTTAACATATAATATGAAGAATTTGAAATGCATGATGAAATATGGTGCCTGATGAAATTCAGCATGCGTGCAATAATATTAACGAGGAATAAGCATGCAGAATAGTGCATCAAAAGTATCAGAGCACAGTGCATCAAAAGTATCAAAGCACCATTGGGTTTAAGATTACAACTCGATCCAATAAAGTTTCAGAAGAACGAGAGTTGTAACTTAGCAAATAAAAAAACACCCATATAGTAGACCCGCTTGAAGACTAACTCATATTTCTCCCCCTTTGTCATCGAATGACCAAAAGGATCGAAAATGAGGACTAACGCCCCTGAAGATAATCATGTTGATGAAGGAGCGCCAGCGTTGTTGGGGTCGTTTGTTGATGTAGGGCCTGCCGCAGTGTCATCGAAATCTTCATGTTCATCAGTGTCGCGCGATGAAGAAAATGAGCTGGCCACCAGAGAAGGAACTTGGACCTTCTTGAATTTCTTCGGTGGAGGTGCAGACCAGTCAAAATCTTCTTTGAGACCCATGTTCTTCAGATCTTCTTCACCATATAGATGTGACAGGATTGCCCAGGTGCGACCGAAGACTTGATGGAGGTAGTAGTGGTTTTTCTTCACTGCATTGTGTGTGGCAGTCATGTTGTGAAGAAGTGAACCAAACTAACGCTTAACCCATTTGTGATTTCAATCCACCTTCTGGTGAAGACTAAGCAGAAGTTCACGGTCAGTCATCACGCGCGGAGCAGTGGCTTGAGGAGTGGACTTAGGTGCATTGGCAGAGTCATGTGTGGCAGAGTCATCATTGGTGGAATAAGATGCAGCTTTGCGAAACTGACCATCCAATGGACGAATGCCTTCATCAATTACAGCTGGTGCCTTGCCCTTTCCATCAACTGAGGAATATGTCTGCTTGAGGACTTCAATTGGGGGCAAGTAGCTGAGGTGATTCTGGAAATCAGCTTTGTAGTTGAGTGAAGACCTTTTCCTGAGGAATCTCATAATCCAAGGTGCATAAGGCTTCAGCTCAAATGGAGATAGTGCAACTTGACCATAGTCCTCATGAAGAAATCGTGATAATGGACATGAATGCCATGAACGATGTTGAATACCAGATTCTTCATGATGCCAACAATTTCCTCATCAGATGAGTCGTGGCCTTTGATGGGACTGATTGTCCTCGTAAGAATATGATAGACAGTTATGGGCACGTACAACAATTCCTTCACGAGGAATTTGGTTCGTGGTGCCTGACCTGGTTTCAAAGGCTTCATCAGCACCTGCATGTAATGATGTGTGAGCTCAGGTTCACTGTAGATGCAGCGAGCTTCTTCAAGGGGAGGACTGAGTGGTAGAGCACGAAGCAATTCATAGGCTGGTGCAGTGTAGTGAGTGTTTTCAGACATCTAGTCCAGCACCCATGAATTCACATCTTCAGCATCTCCGTTGATGTGCAGCGTTGCATAGAATTGAAGAATCAGTTCTTCATTCCAATCACAGATGTCAGAGCAAAAGTTGAGCAGTCTAGTGTCGTGAAGAACACTGAGGACTGGTGCGAAGCACGGCAGAGATTCCATATCCACGTGAGGAATATGCTCATGGTAGAAGATTTTCTCCTTGTTGAACAGCACTGAGGAATAGAAATTTGCTTGACTGGTAGTCCAGAAATGCCTCTTCCTAATGCGAGCAGAGTCATATGGGTTGTAATCTTCGAAGAATACGTGCTCGCCGAAGAAATCATCAGCCTTGAACTTTTGCTTGCGTGAGAAAGGATCCTTTGGCTTCGGCAGAGGAGGGTCAGTGAGTTGCATCACGACCTCAGGAATCTCAATCGCAGGTTCTTCAGGCTGAGGAATTTCTGGTTCCTCCTCAGTGGCAGTCTGCGTCGTTGGTTGTTCAGCAGCAGCAGTTTCTTTAGCGCTAGTGGCTGGAATTTCCTCATGGACAGATGCAGTGGGATGAGTATCTTCAGAGCCCATGTGAATAGTTTGTGTGGGGGACTGAGGAATTTGCTGTAGAGGGGTGAACATTGAAGAGTTTGGATGCTGACTTTCCCAGAATTCATCATTGATTACGGGTGTGGAGCAACCAATGTCCACATCTTCATCTTCCATTTGTTCAACACCAGCCTCTTCAGCTGTGAACTGAGGCATAGGCGAGGAGATGATAGGTGTTGAAGGGATTGCATCCACTTCAATTTCTTCATCCAATGGTTCAGACGAAGCAGCAGAAGGAGTTTCTTCATCCGATCCGCTAGGTATCACATATTCTTCATCAAAAGGAATAAGGTCCTTTGATGGCCTGGTTGAGATGGGACCAACATCAATCGGATTTGCAAACGAACTTGTCATAGGCTTCATTTTCTTCGGAGCTGAAGAATCTGAAGCAGCTGATGCTTTCCTTTTCTTCACTGCAGCATGCTCTGCAGCCTTGGTCTTCTTCACATCTGATGCAGATGGAAGGATTGGAGTTGAAGTTGGTGCATGAGCAGCTGAGGAATTTGGTTGACTTTCTTCAGGCACAACTGATGCAGTTGCCCTGAGTTCTTCAGTTTCTTCAGGCACACCACTAGTGGGTGCCCTGGCAATTTCTTCAGCGGATGGAATGCAGTTATCAGCCCTGGAACTCACATTATCTTCAGCAGCCTGAGTATCATCAGCGGTGCTGGCATGTTCTTCAGTAGGTTGAGCAGATGCTTCAGCCTGAGGAATTTCCTGTTGTGTTGGGGCTGCAACATTGGAAGTGAAGTTATTCGCAAGTTTCACAAAACGAACCTTGGCTCCAAGCCAATCAGAGCGATATGCGTCAAAGTTATCACTGAGTTTCTTAATCTCAGTCTGAATAGTGAAAAGTTCTTCAGTTGTCATAGAGACAACGTTTTTCTTCAGATAGCGCTCTTTCTTGTACTGCGCTTTCTTGATCTGCCTGGCCTTCTCAAATTTCCATTTTTCTTCTTGAATGAAGTGGGTCAGCATGTGACTCTGGCCAGGAGTCAGCTTGAAGTCAGGCAAGAGAGTGTTGGGGTCCTTGTGCCAATCATCAATGTAGTCGAGTATCAGCTTGGGATCCAAAAGCAGTGGCACTTCTGATCCTTTGGCTCTAGCGGCCCTGACTTGCCTGTCTCTGATGATTTCTGCAAGTTCATCATCATCAGATTCGTCTTCATCAGACGACACTTGGAAAGCGACTTGTTTCTTTTGAGGACTTGGGCGAGGACCTCGTCCAGCAGTGGCCTTTGTCTTCGGTAGTGAGGGACTAGCTGAGGAACTTGGTGCAGCTGAGGAACTAGCTGAGACACCTGAGGCAATGGAGATGCCGGCAGTCCTTTGGCACGAAGCGAGATGCACAGGTGCTGAGGATTTGGTCAGAACAGCTGAAGGCTTTGGCAGAGGAGCTGAGGACTTTGGAGGAACATGAGCAGCATGAGGAATTGGCCGTGAGGGCTTTGATGATTCTGGCCGTGAGGGCATTGCTGAGGAACTTGGCCTGCGTGCAGGCTTCTTAGACATAGCCTTCTTTGGCTTGACAGCAGAGGTCTCAGCAGAGGCAGTAGCAGCGGTAGAGTCTTCATTGAATTTCCTCACTGCTTCTCTGGCTTGCTTAGCCAACTTGGTTTGGCGCTTGGCCCATTCATCAGGATAGTCCTCACCGCGCTTGAGGCTAGTGGGATCTGCTATTTGGCCAGGTGCCAATGGAGCTCTTGGGCATGGAGGATTGAGTGCGAATTTCTTCATGTACTTAGGAGTGACATATCTGTACTCCCTCCATTCTCTTGCCCATCTCCTCTCTATCCTCTGTTTGCACACTTTGCGCTCATTCTTGATTTCCTCAGTAGGTGTGCAGTACCCAACATATATGTCATCAGGGATTTCAAAAGCTGTATTTACCTCAGGCCTCTTTCCTCCCTTCTATGGACTTTTACCATCATCCATTTTCTTCAGTTGAGGAATTTGAACAATCGAATTCTCTGAAGAAGTATGCAACATTTCTTGGAGGAACGCTGCAAATGAGTTAAGTTGATGAGAACCTAGTGATTCAGCAGCTGACATGTGTACCTGTGAACAGAGTATAGTTGCGAGGAATTTGGAGAGGTCATATGCGTTCTCAGAAGGTTTTTCAAAAAGAAAAAGTTTGAGGAATTTGACCAGATGAGTCTTGAAGATTTTCACGAAGTGTCGTGGTTTTGTCACGGCAGATGTCCTAGAGAAAGGACTTAGTCGTGGAGCCATCGCGACGGGTTAGCTTGAAGGGGTTAAAGCGGACACAAGGACGCGAGAGAGTTTATACTAGTTCGGCCCCTTCGATGAAGGTAAAAGCCTGCGTCTAGTTGTGATGGAATTGATGGGTGTTTCGATGACTAGGGAGCAAACAAGCTTCGCCTATGTCTCGAGTTGTTGTCTGTTGTCCTTGAACCGCCGCCGGGTTGTCCCCTTGTATACATGGGTGACACCCGTCGGTTTACAGAGTCCCAACACCGGCTCATAGATGTGTCCGGTTTGGTCTCTACTTATTCCTAACTTACAATACAAGTTACATATTGACGCCGGTTTACGGCTACAGGCTCTCAACCGATTATGGGTCTTGAGCCCTCATCTACCTTCATGGGCTTTAACATACTTAACTATTGATGAAGTTAACCCGGCCCAGATAGGCCGGTTTACGCCCAGTAGTAATATCCCCAACATTAGGCCCCAGATTGATTTGAACAGGTTCATGTCAATCCTTAGCAAAAACTTCATCTTCAACATCTTCTTGTAGTTTGGTGAACCGCCGTGATGTCATCTTCTCTGATTGCTGTAAACCGGCGTGACGTCATCTGTCATAAAGAAACTATCCATGATACCTTCTTGTTAATAGATCTGCAATAATCGAGGCGACAGCTCTGTTTCCAAACTCGCGTCCCCTTGATTTTCGCACCTGACCCATGTCCCTTGCTTTATAAATAGGACCGAAGGGTCATTTCTTTTTCCCCTTCGTGCCCTTCTGCTTCATCTTCCTCGCGTCGCCCAGCTTCGGAGCTCCGCCGCCGCCGTCGACCTCTGCACCAACTTTGGCCGCTGCATCACCCTGAGCGTACCAGAGCACCGCGGTGACCTTCCGCTTCTTCCTTAGCTCCGGTAAGTCTTCTATCCTTTTCATCATAGATCTGTTCTAGGGTTTCCATGTTCTCTAGCATTCATCGCTTGCTTCTTATTCATATGATAGATCCTTAGACGAGTCTGTGAATCTTCGCTCTGTGTAGCAGTAGTTTTTATCCTCCGTTTTCACTTTCGCATATTAAGACAATAGATCTTATCCGTACCTTCGCTTATTGATTCAGCACTATTCCCTTTGGGCCTTGAATATTTATCTCCTTTATAAACATGTTCCAGATCCAAAGCTGTAGTATAATCTTGTGAAATCTGTTTTTGTGTACTTACTCATATGCAGTCTTGACTGTTCAATGCTTAGACCAGGCGGTTTAACTTTGTAGAAAAAATTGACAAACCGGTATATACCATTAGTCCCCTTGTTGAACCGCCAGATGTTGGTTGCTTCATGAAACTCCGGTTCAGATAGTTCTGTCTCCGGTTTAACAGTGCCCATACCAACGTACCTTGATCAAATGCATTTTTGAACCGGGATCTTCTACCTTGTAGATTCCATCATGGCCAAGCAAGTATATGAGTGCAATTGGGTTGCTTCTCGCGTCACAGAGGTTCAACTGGACGATTTAGTCCTGATTGGCGCCTTAGGCAGCAAAGATACCATCCATTGGAGGGCTCCTGGCAAAGAATGCCCTCCCGCACCTCAAGAAGGAGAGGTTGTTGTTTTCGTAGATCACTTAGCCCGGGGCTTTAAGCCGCCCGGTTCTAAATTTTACCGGGATGTTTTAGCCGATTTCCAACTCCATCCGCAAGACACTAGCCCCAACTCTGTTACAAATATGTGCCACTTCCAAGTGCTCTATGAGGTGTTCTTTCAAGAGGAGCCCATAGTGGAATTGTTCAGATATCTTTTCCATCTAAACTGCCATACTGAGTTTACTGATGGCTCTAATACGGAGTTGGGTGGCATGGCGATTTAGAAAAGGAAAGAGGTCACATACCCTCACGCCAAGCTGCACAGTCACCCCAAGGAGTGGAATCAGACATGGTTCTACTGCAAAGACACCTCCCCTGCTGGTGAGAATCCCTTGCCTGGCTTTCGTCCGGAGTGGCTCAGCAATACACACCCTTTTCCTCAAAGATTGACTGCCCAGGAGAGAAGCAAATATGCTCCCCAGCTGTCAAAGCTCAGAGCCTTTATGGCCAACGGTTTAACAGGGGTTGATCTCGCTCGCTGTTGGATATCATGGAGCATACTGCCCCTTAGTCAACGCTCCGGTTTGATGTGCGAGTATACTGACAGTGTTGATGACCCACTGCGACATTCAAAACTCCAGCTCTCTGGTGAAGAAATCACAGAGGCTGTGCATAAGATACTGAATGAATCGGAACACGTTTGCGCTAGAACCGGCCTGCTTCCCTTCTGTGCCACCAACAAACCGCCAGCTGTAAGACTTTGATTTTTCTCTTTGCTGAATCTATTATTGATATGTCTGGTCATTGTTTTTAATATCAGTGTCTGCATAATCAGGGCGATGATCCGTTTTGGAGCAAAAAAATGCCGCAGGAGAAACCAGAAAAACCAGACAAACCGGAAAGAGCAACCCGGTAAAAGACTAAAGCTGTGAAGAATACTGCCCATAGGAAAAGAACCACTGCATCTTCTAATCCGGCCCCTGATGATGAGGTGGATAATCCGGACTTTGAGGTAGAGCTTGACTCACTTGGTTTATTTTTCATGCGTCTTATTGATGATGATATTTGTCAGGATGATGCCGAAGCCAGCCACGCGGATGTTGCAGAGGCAATTATTCTCTCTTCCGATTCAGAAACTTTGCCTTCACAAAAAATCCGTCAGGCAAACCGGAAAGTTAAATTTTCTCATCCTCTTGCTTATTTGGATCCTAAACTTCTTATGAAGACCCAACAACATGAAGCTCGCCGCACCACCCGGCACAGCGGCCAGGTAGTTACCTCCGCCGGTTTACCGAACAGTCTGGTTCGGAAACACCATTCCGAGGTCTCTAATTTTCTTGTCAGTGCTTGTCCTAAAGCGGGCTGCTTTCGTCAACCTCTTAATCCATCCGACTCCGATTACCAGGTTACTTCCCACTCATCTTCTGGCAAGTCATCGGCTACTCAGCTCCCACCGCTCAAAACGGTGATTGGGTAAGCTATACTTATTGTGATGTTTGCAGTACATTGCCTTAGAACATATGCTGTATTTAATTTTGTTATTCTTCTCAGGGCCAAACCTAGGCCAAGCAAGAAGGCCCGCCTGGACAAAGTGGCCGAAGAAGATGTCATTCTTGAACCAGGCAAGACACCCAATCTTGAAGCGGCTATTCCTGAGGATATTCCCAACGATCGACTGCAGCCAGATGATGATCTTATTGCTGAAGAGAGACCTACTGATACCTCAGGTCCTATACATCAGCCCACAGGTTCCATCCGGATTGAAAGCTCCATCGGTCCAGCAAAACCTACTGACAAGCCAACAGCTCCAGTGCAAACCGGCGGTACCAAGGATGATGAGGTTGTCATTACTGGCACTGGCCATACTGAGCCAAGCAATCCTGTCGCTTTATCCAAACATTCTGCCAAGGAAGAATTTGCTGCTTTTGGCAAAGGCAAGTGGAACGCTGATCTGACGACTTACGCTGCTCTGAACGCCCAAGATATCCATTCCGGCTATCTGAACCGGCTGTATACCAGCCGTGACTACGAATCCGGTCTGGTTAATATGATGAAAGATAAATATGAGGTAACTTCCATATGCTCCTTCCTGCTTGTATGCTTCCATTCTTGCTGACTCTCCTAGCCCCCAAGGGCCGGTTTGAAATATTCTTTCAAACCGGGACTTAATAATATAAATCTTGATGCTTTGAAATTTGCTGATGTAGCCCCCAAGGGCCGGTTCAACTTAGCGTAGTTAAACCGGTACTTTAAGTAATTGAAACTGCCGCATCAGAATATATATGATCAAATAGCCATTAGCCCCCAAGTGCCAAGTTGAATGCTTGTATTGATCTTGGGACTTTGTAAACAATTGAAAGATGAAGATCGAATATGCATTAGCCCCCAAGTGCTAAGCCCATAACTTGTTATGTGGTTGGTACTTGAATCCTTCTACCGATTTGTTGAAACATATATCTGTATGCTTGCAGGCGGAGCTGAAGACGAAAGAAAACCAAGTCATCGATCTTCAAGAAAACCTGAAAACCCAACAGACTGAAACCTCTAAAGCAAAAGAGGAATTGGCCAGTGCTTTAAGCGCCATGGAACAACTTAAGGAGAACTTCAAGAAGAAACAGGCGGATTGGGCCACTGAAAAGTCCGCTTTGATCAAACGAGCAGAGGATGCCGAGGCTGCACTAAAACCAGTGACGGATGAACTGACCAGCATAAAGCGGCACGTTCATGCCATGACCACTGCTATCTTTGGTAATCCAGCTTGCCTTCTGAATTGGCTCTGCCTTCTTATAGAGTCGCCGGTTTATTAACCCTTTATGGTATTTCAGGGACACGCATTGGTCACTTGGGGTCAGATGTGCGGAAGAAATTGAAAGCCGCCTATACATTGGTTGAACAATTGTATACTGGTGCCCAGCGGATCATCTGTACCGCGTCTCATAACAAATCGGCGCCCACTTTGATTCAAGATACTCTGATGAAACTGTCAGTGCTTCCTGCCCGGGTTGAAGAGCTGAAGAAATCTGTTGCTCGAACCAGTGCAATCAATGCCTTAATCCGGGCAAAAGCCTGGGTGCCGGATTTTGATCCTATTGAAGCGGCTCAGGGCTATCCCAGCTTGAAGGAAGACGGGTCAGAATTTGGTGAAGCGGATTTGCGAGCAATAAACCGGGAGGTACGTCCGCTAGCTTGTCAACTGGCTGAGGAAGCGGACTTGTCTCATTATCAAGCCCAATATGATAGTCAGAACAAGCGAATAGCTGCACCAATCCATGAATCGGAAAATCTGATCCCTCCAATCCGTAAGCATACTTACGCTCCCGATATTGACCCGTCATTGCTGATCCATGATGAAGCTGTTTTTCAAGCATTAATGGGAATCGACTGGACAACTGTGGATTTCCAGCCACTGGGTAGAGAAACGGAAGCTGAAGCGGCGCAGGATGACCCACAACCATCAGGCCAGGCTGGTGGCCAAGCTTAAACCGGAAGCCGGTTTTAAAACTGCCTCTCCTTTGTGAAAAACAATTATGTTATTATGGGCACCATGTTGCCTTGTAATAGGATAGCTGATACCTTTGATGTTGATATGCCTTCATGCATAACTTGTTCTTCCTGTGGTAATGAACTTTCCAAAACACTTTCTGAAATAAGAAATTCGTCAAGTGCCACCGCGGTTGTACCGTCAGGCGGAATATGATGTCTGTATATATGAAATCAAAACATCCAAAATAAAATTTGAAGTATATGATCAAATTTTTGAGATACATAATACCTGCCATCGTTGAGTGTGAAGTTGGCTTGGCCAACCTTGAAGCGGAGTTTTGCAAACCCACACTGTTGGAGGAAATAACAGCTCCTGTATATATATATATGACGCTGGTTACCATGTAAACCGTGCCGGGTTATAATAAACGCCGTGTTACTCCATAAGAGGATGTTAACAACAAGGATCAAACCAGACAAATAGTCTCCGGATTGACGTGAACTGTGTTCCGTCAATTGATTGGTTAAAAAACTTTGTCGGTTTAAAAAACACAATGAAAAGCAAAAACCCCCCTTCAAAGAAAAGTGTGAAGCAAAAGCAACGACAAAAATGTTTGCCAAAAAAGATTTAGTTAAGCTGATCAAATGGCGTTACCATGGCCAAACACGACCAAGCTCCCGTTAGGTGTAACTATGGTTCTCGTCAGCCAGGTCCCCAAGTGATTCCGTGGCATTTATGCCGACCAAATGGCGTGGTCATGGTTCGGGTTCGACCAAGCCCCCAAGTGATTCTGTGGCCTTAGGCCGATCAAGAGGCATGACTGGTTCAGACATGACCAAGTCCCCAAGTGATCTGGTGGCTCTCGCCTATCAAGAGGCATGGTATTGGTTCGGACACGACCAATCCTCCAAGTGATATAACACGATACTTTTAGCAAAGCGAACTCAAGGGGTAAACCGGAGGCCGGTTTAGAGCAACTCGGTGTAACCTCACATGATGTAAAAGAATAGATACCCCGCTTTAGCTGAGGTTCCGGTTTATTATATTTAATCATAATATATACATTGTCGTAATATGTACATAAATATAGCCAATGGCTCAGGTATAGTAAGGCCGAAGATGAGCTATATTCCACGGCCTGTTAGTCTCCTCCTCTGATGTACGTGAGTCCTTATGCTCTCGAATATCGATCAGATAGTACGACCCGTTGTGCAGATTCTTGCTGACCACGGAAGGCCTCTCCCAAGGTGGGGATAGCTTATGCATATCAGTCTGATCTTGGATGAGCCGAAGCACCAAATCTCCTTCCTGAAAGGCTCTGGTTCTGACCCGGCGACTGTGATAACGACGAAGATCCTGCTGGTAAATCGCCGATCGGGCGGCTGCGATGTCACGCTCTTCATCCAACCGGTCCAAAGCATCTTGCCGTGCTGTCTCGTTGTCCGCTTCAATATAAGCCGTGACACGAGGTGAATCAGGACGGATATCACTGGGGAGAACCGCCTCCGCTCCATAAACCATGAAGAACGGTGTGTATCCTGTTGATCTGTTGGGTGTTGTATTGATGCTCCATAACACAGATGGTAATTCTTCTACCCAACAACCCGGCGTTCTCTGCAAAGGAACCATGAGCCGGGGCTTGATGCCTCTCAAGATCTCTTGATTAGCTCTTTCTGCTTGACCATTGGACTGTGGATGTGCCACTGATGAAACGTCGAGCCGGATGTGCTCCCGTTTGTAGAACTCCTTCGTAGCACCTTTGGACAAATTGGTACCATTATTTGTGATAATACTGTGCGGAAAGACAAACCGGAAAATCACCTTTTTGATGAACTGAACCGCCGTGGCCGCATCACACTTGCTAACAGGTTCTGCCTCCACCCACTTTGTAAACTTGTCAACCGCCACTAGGAGGTGGGTCTTCTTATCTTTGGACCTTTTGAAAGGCCCAACCATATCCAGCCCCCAAGTCGCAAACGGTCAAGTAATTGGAATCATTCTCAATTCTTGAGCCGGTACATGAGCACGTCTTGAAAACCTTTGGCAACCATCACATCGTCTGACCAGATCCTCCGCATCAGCATGAGCAGTTAACCAATAGAAGCCATGGTGAAACGCTTTAGCCACCAAAGACTTTGAACCGGCATGGTGACCACAATCTCCTTCGTGGATCTCACGCAAAATTTCACGGCCTTCTTCAGGAGACACGCAACGTTGAAAAGCTCCTGATACGCTGCAATGATGCAACTTGCCGTTGATGATAGCCATGGACTTGGATCGCCGGATTATCTGCCGGGCCAGAATCTCATCCTCTGGCAACTCGCCCCGGTTCTTGTACGCCAGGTAAGGAAGCGTCCAATCCAGAATAACATGAAGAACTGCCACCAATTGAGCCTCCGGATCAGGAATAGCCAAATCCTCTTCACTAGGGATCTTCACCGACGGGTTGTGCAGCACATCCAGAAAAACATTGGGCGGGACCGGTTTGTGCTGAGAGCCCAGCCGGCTTAAAGCGTCCGCCGCTTCATTTTTCCGCCGGTCCACGTGGTCCACCTGATAGCCTCTGAAATAACCTGCAACAATATCCACCTCACGATGATATGCTGCCATGAGTGGGTCCTTGGAGTCCCAAGTGCCAGACACTTGCTGAGCCACAAGGTCCGAGTCACCGAAGCACTTAACTCGACTTAGATTCATCTCCTTAGCCATCCGGAGACCATGGAGCAAGGCTTCATACTCAGCTGCATTGTTAGTACAAGGGAACATTAAACGGAGAACATAACAAAACTTATCACCTCGTGGGGAAGTTAATACGACTCCAGCCCCCGAGCCTTCCAACTGCCTGGATCCGTCAAAATGGATGGTCCAATACGTATGATCCGGCTTTTCTTTAGGTGCTTGCATTTCCATCCAATCATTGATGAAATCAACAAGTGCTTGAGACTTAACCGCTGTCCGAGGCACACAAACCGTACGGCCCCAGCTCTATGGCCCACTTTGCAATCCGGCCAATTGCTTCCCGGTTCTGGATGATATCTCCCAAAGGAGCAGAACTGACTACCGTAATTAAGTGCCCTTGGAAATATTGTTTAAGCTTCCGGCTTGCCATAAAAACTCCATAAACCAGCTTCTGCCAATGCGGATACCTTTTCTTGGACTCAATGAGCACCTCGCTGATATAATAGACCGGACGTTGAACCGGATGCTCCTTACCTGCCTCTTTTCGCTCCACCACAATAGCTACGCTGACCGCCCGAACATTGGCAGCAACATATAGCACTAACGGCTCCTTGTCAACGGGAGCGGCGAGCACAGGCGGATTGCCCAATTGCCGCTTTAAGTCCTCAAATGCTTCATCAGCAGCAAAACTCCAGATAAACTGATCCGTCTTTTTCAACATCTGATACAAAGGGATTGCCTTCTCACCCAGGCGACTGATAAACCGGCTTAGCGTAGCAATCCAGCCTGCCAGGCGTTGAACATCGTTGATACACTTCGGTTTAGCCAGGGAGGTGATAGCCGTGATCTTCTCCGGATTAGCCTCAATTCCCCTGTTGGACACTAGAAAACCCAATAGCTTGCCCGCCGGTACACAAAAGACACACTTGTCCGGATTAAGCATCATCTTGTATGTTCTCAGGTTATCAAAGGTTTTCTTAAAATCATCAATCAGAGTCTCCTTCTCCCTGGATTTAACCACAATATCATCCACGTAAGCATGTACATTACGGTCAATCTTCTTGTGAAGACAATTTTGTACACACCGTTGGTAAGTTGCCTGGGCACTCTTGAGCCCGAAGGGCATAGACACATAGCAGAAGGCTCCAAAGGGAGTTATAAATGCTGTCTTCTCCTGGTCCTTAACTGCCATTTTGATCTGATGATAGCCAGAATACGCATCCAAAAAACTTAAACGCTCACAACCCGCCGTGGCATCAATAATTTGATCAATACGGGGGAGGGCAAAAGGATCTGCTAGACAAGCTTTATTAAGATCTGTGTAATCCACACACATGCGCCAGGTGCCGTTTTTCTTGAGGACAAGCACCGGATTGGCAAGCCACTCGGGGTGAAAAACTTCAACAATAAAGCCAGCTGCTAAGAGCCTGGCTACCTCTTCTCCAGTCGCCTTGCGTCTTTCTTCGTTAAACCGGCGGAGGAACTGTTTCACCGGTTTATATTTAGGATCCACATTAAGTGTGTGCTCAGCGAGTTGCCTCGGTACACCTGGCATGTCGGAGGGCTTCCATGAAAAATGTCCTGATTCTCACGGATGAACTCGATGAGCGCGCTTTCCTATTTCAGATCCAAGTTGGCACTGATGTTGAACTGCTTGGATGAATCGCCAGGTACGAAGTCAACAAGCTTAGTTTCTGCTGCCGATTTGAACTTCAGGGCCGGATCATGCTCCGTAGTTGGCTTCTTCAACGGAGTCATGTCCGCCGGATCAACATTGTCTTTATAGTACTTCAACTCCTCGGTGGCACAAACCGACTCTGCATAAGCTGCATCTCCTTCCTCGCATTCCAAAGCGATTTTGCGGCTTCCGTGAACCGTTATTGTCCCCTTGTGACCCGGCATCTTGAGTTGCAAATACACATAACAAGGCTGAGCCATAAACTTGGCGTATGCCGGTCGCCCAAACAGGGCATGATATGGACTTTGGATTTTCACCACTTCAAACGTCAATGTCTCCGACCTGGAATCATGATCATCCCCAAAGGCCACTTCGAGAGCTATCTTACCAACGGGATATACTGATCTGCCAGGCACTACACCGTGGAATACTGTATTAGACAGTTTGAGATTCTTATCTGTTAGTCCCATACGACGGAAGGTCTCATAGTACAGGATGTTAATGCTGCTCCCTCCATCCATGAGCACCTTGGTGAACTTATAACCTCCCACCTGAGGCGCCACCACCAGAGCCAACTGACCCGGATTATCGACCTGGGGTGGGTGATCCTCTCTGCTCCATATGATTGGCTGTTCAGACCAACGTAGATAACGGGGTATGGCCGGTTCAACAGAGTTGACTGCCCGCCTCTGAACCTTCCGGTCTTGCTTGTCCAAGCTAGTGGTAAAGACATGGTACTGCCCACTACTCAACTGCTTTGAGTTGCTCCAGTAACCTGACTGTTGCTGCTGTTGGTTGTAACCACCTTGGTTGTTCTGACTATTTTGACCATTATGTCCGCCCGGATTACCATTAAATCCTGAACCGGAACTTCCTCCACCGTAACCCGGCCCGGACCCTGAGCCACTGCCAGATCCGTGATCATACCGGAAATTATTAGAATTCTTGAACTCATGCATAATAAAGCAATCCTTCCAAAGGTGGTTTGCTGGCTCCTCCTTCATCCCATGTCTTGGACAGGGCTGGCTTAGCAGATAGTTTAGGCGGTTTGGGTTAGGGTTGGGTGCTCCACTATGATTTTTCGGCCTACCCTTGCGTCGCTGGCCATTGTCCTGTGCGTTGGTATTAGCCACAAAATCCATGTTACCATCCGCTTTACGCTTGCCACCTCCGCCATTGCCTACCCAGTGATGCTGCTGACCTTTGGAGCTGTTGTTCTTCTTCCCTTTCCCTGTCTTGTCATCATCAGATTTGGGATCCTTGGTACTATCAGAATCAGCATATTTCACCAAAGCGGCCATGAGGGTCCCCATGTCAGTGCAATGACGCTTCATCCGTCCCAATTTCAACTTCAGGGGCCCAAACCGGCAGTTGCCTTCTAGGGTTAATACTGCGGTGTCAGCGTTGATGCGGTCTGAGGAGTGCAATACTTGTGAAACCCGGCACACCCAATGAGTCGTTGATTCTCCTTCCTCCTGGACGCATGCAGCTAAGTCCACTATCGACATAGGCTGTTTACAGGTATCCTTGAAATTGCTGATAAACCGGGCTCGTAATTGGGCCCATGAACTGATAGAATTAGCTGGCAAGCTTTTTAACCAAGTACGGGCCGTTCCTTCAAGCATCATGGTGAAGTATTTCGCACACGCCGTGTCATCCACATCAAGCATCTCCATGGCCATCTCATAGCTCTCCACCCATGTCTCTGGAGGTTAATCCGCCATGTAATTTGGTACCTTGCGCGGGCCTTTGAAATCCTTGGGCAAGCGCACGTTGCGTAAAGCGGGGATAAGGCAAGGCACCCCCAAAGAACTAGAAGTAACACCAGGTTCGATCGAGATGGTTGGACGAACCGGCATGAAC
Source organism: Triticum urartu (assembly GCF_056163025.1). NCBI lineage: Eukaryota > Viridiplantae > Streptophyta > Magnoliopsida > Poales > Poaceae > Triticum > Triticum urartu. Next base: position 352,785,448 of record NC_141876.1, on the reverse strand, counting down.
TGCCGAGCCTGATGCTGTGCGGCTAACTCGGCCTCCCTGCGAGCTCGGGCCCGGTTCACCACTTCCTGAGCGTCATCAGCACCACCCGTCAGGTTGTTGCCACGGGGTGCTCCACGTCGTTCATTACTCGACACTGCTGGTTCATCCATATGTCTGCTATAGCTCCGGCTTGGACGGGGGGTCGAGTGGATCCGGTCGCGGCTGTACGAGTACGCCTCCTGTTGGGCCAAAGCTGTCCTCAGAAGTTCCTTGACCCGTCGCGTCTCTACTGCCTGCGGCGAGTCACCTTCAATTGGAATGGCCTCCTGCCGTGCAGCAGCGGCAACAAGATTGTTCATTGGGTTGGAGTAGTGACCCGGAGGTGTTAAAGCATCCTGAGGTATAACGGTGTTTTGACGAGGCGAGTCCATCTGACGAGGCTGAACCGGTGCACCGGTCCCAGGGGCTTCTGCCCGGTTCCCCTCTAGCGGATTGCCGGCTCTTGGTCCTGGAGTGTTGAAAAGGTCTCTGGCCTCGAAAATCGGAGGTAAGCGGGATCGGTGCTTCCTCCTCATGACTTCATGCGACGCGCTCTGGTCCAACATAAGCCTGTAGGCCTGTGCGTCTAAAGCGGCCCGCTCTGCGGCCATCCTGGTCTCCTCAGCCGCCAGATCTGTCTTGGCCTGGGTGATTTGTTCCTTTACCTTTGCAATCTCCGTGTTGTGAACGTCCTGATCTGGCGGATTAACTTCCGCCATAAGCACAGCCAACGCATCAAATAGATCTGATAGAACCTGAGCCGGCGGGCGCACAGGGCCTCTTGCCCCGGCAGCCGTCGCCGCTGCTGAACCGGAGATCGTTGCCGCGGCTGTCAAAGAATGAAGCGCTGCTTGTGTTCCGGTCATGAATATTCCAACCCGGTTAGGCAGATCAGAGGGGTCCGGAATACTGTCGCCATCGGAACAGCTCTCAATCCGGCCATCTTGTAGCTGATAAAGAGATTCGGTTTCTCCGGTCGAAGATTCGTCACCGGAACAAACGACAGTCGCCCCGCGAAACTCCAATCCATCCTCATAACTTCCTCCATGGATCACTCCCATGAAGGCATGCTTCATGGCCGGTTTAACCCGGGCGGATTGCGCATGCTGAGCCGTCTCGACGAGGTCGGTGCAGATGTCCGGCTCAGGGCCCGGTTCACCGATCTTGCCAATGAAAGCGTGAATGCTACCAAAGGGGACCCGGTACCCGTACTCAATTGAGCCGGCCTCGGGGCCCCAGCCTGCATCGTCGATGTAGAGCTTGCCACGACGACTCTTAGTCATCCGGCCTACAGCGTAGCCCTCGAGTCCTTCAAAGCGGCCCTCCAAGAACCGGAAACCATCATGCGATAGCCCCACGGTGGGCGCCAACTGTCGTGGTTTTGTCACGGCAGATGTCCTAGAGAAAGGACTTAGTCGTGGAGCCATCGCGACGGGTTAGCTTGAAGGGGTTAAAGCGGACACAAGGACGCAAGAGAGTTTATACTAGTTCAGCCCCTTCGATGAAGGTAAAAGCCTACGTCTAGTTGTGATGGAATTGATGGGTGTTTCGATGACTAGGGAGCAAACAAGCTTCGCCTATGTCTCGAGTTGTTGTCTGTTGTCCTTGAACCACCACCGGGTCATCCCCATATATACATGGGTGACGCCCGTCGGTTTATAGAGTCCCAACACCGGCTCATAGATGTGTCCGGTTTGGTCTTTACTTATTCCTAACTTACAATACAAGTTACATATTGACGCCGGTTTACGGCTACAGGCTCTCAACCGATTATGGGTCTTGAGCCCTCATCTACCTTCATGGGCTTTAACATACTTAACTATTGATGAAGTTAACCCGGCCCAGATAGGCCGGTTTACGCCCAGTAGTAATATCCCCAACACTAAGCATTCTTTGTCTTAGGTTCCGGAGTTGTATAGATCGAAGATCCACACAATTGAGGAATCTTGAAGAAAAATGATGCTTAGAGAAACGAATCAAGAACAGATGACTTGTGAGGTGTTCGGTGTGTGAAGATATGAAGAAAAACATTTTTGAAGATTTTGTTGATAATCATTCGAATCAACGAGGGTAGAAAAAGTAACTTTTAATTACCCTGGACGAAGAACACAACGAACTGGAGTGAGGAGATGTGAAGTTCGTCTGTGCAGATCTTCCACGCCCTAACTTGGAGGAGGAAGACGACTACGGCGGCGGCGGAGTGAAGATTTCCGCGGTCGGCGCGAGTACGTTGGCGACGAGGTCGAGGCACTGAAGCTCTTCCTCACCGGCGGCGATGAAGTAGCGGCGGCGCTAGGGTTTGAGAAGCTCGAGCTGGAGAGAGAGGTCGAGCGGAGTAAAAGAAGTGAGGAAGGGAAGGAGGGGTATTTATAGCCACGGTGAAAAACTGCTCGCCCGAAGAAATTGGACGAACGTGCCCCTGACCCTTCTCATTCGCATGACATGTGTCACCCACGTAGTGAGAGGTGGAGATCGTGTTAGATCGTGGGTGAGTGGATAAGTGTATCGTGGGATGCGGAATGGTTTGAGCAGCAAAGCCGAAAATTTCGATAAGATAGGTTTTAAAGTTCCATTCGCAATTTCTTTAGCTGACAAGGACACAGTGAAGATTTTGAACGAGTTTCAAATAGAACGCACATGAAGAATTTGTGAACAGATTGGGTTGAGTAAAGCATAGAGGGGAAGGGTCCTATCACATTCACTTAGTAGAAAACCAACTTGAAGAAATAGCAATAAGTGAATGCTGTAGAGGACATAAACTCATATATATAAATAGCCAATGAAGAAAAATGACGGAACCAGTGAAGACTATGCAAAGTTGAAGAATATGAATAATTGAGGAATTTCAACTTTTGGTGGTGGAGTAACCCACCGTATAAGAATGATGAGACACCGCGTACAATTATCGTAGGGTTCTGAGAATCAAATTCTTCGTTAATTTCTTCACACTAAGAGTGTTATTCTTCATTGATTGAAGAAAAACGTTTCTTCATGTGTTGCACATCTAAGTCATCAATTTTGCATAAGTGTTAGGATGAGTGTCCTTTTCAAAGAACATTCGAAGATTCTAGGATATTTAGCTCACACCGCAACTTGCTAAATCTCTTCTCATCCAAGGGCTTTGTGAAGATATCGGCTAGCTGTTCTTCAGTCTTCACATGCTCAATAGAAATGTCGCCCTTCAACACATGATCACAAAGAAAATGATGATGAATCTGAATGTGCTTTGTCTTCGAGTGCTGAACTGGGTTGTGAGCAATCTTGAGGGCACTCTCATTGTCACAGAAGAGAGGCACATTCTTCATGTTGACGCCGTAGTCCTTGAGAGTTTTCTTCATCCATAGCAATTGGGCACAACAAGAACCAGCGACAATGTACTCAGCTTCAGCAGTAGATAGTGATACGCAGTTCTGTTTCTTCGAGGACCAACAGACCAAAGATCATCCGAGGAAATTACATGTACCAGATGTTGACTTGCGATCCACACGATCACCAGCATAGTCAGAGTCAGAATATCCAACAAGATCAAAAACCGAGCCCTTGGGGTACCATAATCCAAGTGTTGGTGTGTGAGCTAGATATCGAAGAATATGCTTCACAGCCTTAAGGTGTGATTCCTTCGGTGTAGCTTGAAATCGGGCACACATGCAAACACTAAGCATTATATCTGGCCTAGATGCACATAAGTACAATAAGGAACCTATCATGGAGCGGTATACCTTATGATCGAAGTCAATACCATTTTCATCAGTGCACAAATGGCCATTTGTGGGCATAGGAATTTTGACGCCTTTGCAATCTTGCATGCCGAATTTCCTCAGTACATCCTTGAGGTATTTCTCCTGAGAGATGAATATGCCATTGTGTTGTTGACGAATTTGAAGACCTAAGAAGAATTTCAACTCTCCCATCCTAGACATTTGATATTCTTCACTCATCATATAGGCAAATTGATCACTATAACGTTGGTCATTACAGCCAAAGATAATATCATCAACATATATTTGGCACACAAACAATTCACCATCATAAGATTTAGTGAAAAGAGTAGGGTCGAGTGAACCTAGTTTGAATCCTTTCTTCATGAGGAGTTCCTTCAAGGTATCATACCAAGCCCGTGGGGCCTACTTGAGGCCATAGAGGGCCTTGTTGAGTCTGAAGACTTTCTCAGGATTCTTTGGATTTTCAAAACCTGAGGGTTGAGCAACATATACTTCTTCCTCAAGCTTACCATTGAGGGATGCACTTTTCACATCCATTTGATATAAAGTGATATCATGATGGTTAGCATAAGCAAGTAATATGCGAATAGCCTCAAGTCTAGCAACAGGTGCAAAGGTTTCATCGAAATCAATTCCTTCAACCTGTGTGTAGCCTTGAGCTAAAAGTCGTGCCTTATTCCTCACCATAAGGCCATTTTCATCTTGCTTGTTGCGGTAGATCCACTTTGTGCCGATGATATTGTGCTTGCGAGGATCTGGACGCTTGACCAGTTCCCAGACATTGTTGAGCTCGAACTGATGCAATTCTTCTTGCATGGCCTGAATCCACTCAGGCTCCAGAAATGCTTCATCTACCTTAGTGGGATCTGTAATAGAGACAAAAGCATACTGCCCACAAAACTTAGACAAATGTGAAGCTTTTGAGCGTGTGAGAGGACCTGGCGCTTTGATGTCATTGATGATCTTTTCAACTTGCACTTCTTTTGCAATGCGAGGATGAGCTGGTTGTCGTTGAAGAGTTTGATCAGCGTTTTCTTCAGCACCATTTTCTTCAGCATTTTCTTCATGTGCATTAGCTCGACGTTCTTCATGTTCTGGAATGAATTCTTCAGCAGATTCTTTAGTAGGAATGACATCCTCAGTAGCCTTGAACTTGATAGTTTCCTCAGGTGCTGGTTCATCTATCGCAGTAGGTAGGTGCTCTCTTTGCGAGCCATTAGTTTCATCGAACCGCACATCTACAGTTTCAACAACTTTGTGAAGAACGTTGTTGAAGACTCTGTAGGTGTGCGAGTCCTTTCCGTAATCAAGCATAAAACCTTCATGTGCTTTCGGTGCAAATTTTGAGTTGTGATGAGGATCTCTAATCCAACATTTAGCACCGAAGACTTTGAAATAACTTACATTGGGTTTCTTATCAGTGAGGAGTTCATAGGCAGTCTTTTTGAAGAATTTGTGAAGATATACTCTGTTGATGATGTGGCACGACGATGAGGCATTTTGTATTCATCAAGCATAGTGCGAGCCATCTCTGCAAGAGTCCTGTTCTTGCGCTCCACGACGCCATTCTGCTGAGGAGTGTAGGGAGCAGATAACTCATGAGTAATACCAAGTTCATCAAGATAGTCATCGAGACCAGAATTCTTGAACTCAGTGCCATTGTCACTTCTCATGTGCTTGATCTTCACACCAAAGTTGGTTGAAGCCCTCGAGGAAAATCGTTTGAAGACTTCCTGCACTTCATGTTTGTAAGTAACAAGGTGTACCCATGTATAGCGAGAATAATCATCAACAATAACAAAGCCATATTGAGATGCTTTATTTGAAATAGCAGAATAATGATTAGGACCAAAGAGATCCATGTGAAGCAATTCAAATGGGCGAGTGGTGGTCATGATAGTCTTTGCTGGATGCTTGGCCTTCGTCATCTTCCCAGCTTCACAGGCTCTGCATAGGTGATCCTTGAGGAATTTGACATTCTCGATGCCAATGATATGCTTCTTCGTCGCAAGCGTGTGCAAATTCCTCATGCCTGCATGACCAAGTCGTCGATGCCAGAGCCAGCCTTCTGAAGCTTTTGCAAGTAAGCACACGGCTAGTTGTGGTCCTGTAGAGAAATCAACAATATACAGATCTCCTCTCCTAAAGCCTTCGAAGACTTTGGAATTGTCAGCTTCCATAACCACAACACAACGGTACTTGCCAAAGACAACAACCATATCAAGATCACAAAGCATTGAGACAGACATAAGGTTGTATCCTAAGGACTCAACAAGCATGAATTTGTCCATGTGTCAATCCTTTGTAATCGCAACCTTACCTAGACCCAATACCTGACTTTTGCCTTTGTCAGCAAAAATGATATGCTTCAGATGCGACAGAGATAATGGAGCATCCATCAATAGATTCTTGTCACCAGTTATGTGGTTTGTACATCCACTATCAAGGACCCACTCAGTGGCTTTGGGTTGATCATCCTGCAGATGAATTAGTGCAGCTTACAAACTCATATACTGTAACACCCCGGATGTAACTTTCCCTATTTGTACTCCAACTATTGCCGTTTCCGGCGTTAAGTTATTTTATTTTCTCGGGTTCGGGTTTTTCCTCCGTGTATTGTTGTCATTGTCATGCATCTCATATCATGTCATCATGTGCATTGCATTTGCATACGTGTTCATCTCATGCATTCGAGCATTTTCCCCGTTGTCCGTTTTGCATTCCGACACTTCGTTCTCCTCCGGTGGCCATTTCTAGCTTTCTTTCGTGTGTGGGGATTAAACATTTCCGGATTGGACCAAGACTTGCCAAGCGGCCTTGGTTTACTACCGGTAGACCGCCTGTCAAGTTTCGTACCATTTGGACTTTGTTTGATAGTCCAATGGTTAACCGAGGGACCGATAAGGCCTCGTGTGTGTTGCAGCCCAACACCCCTCCAATTTGTCCCAAAACCCACCAAACTCTGCTCCATGTCCTAGAGCGTTCGATCACGATCGCGTAGCCGAAAACCGCACCTCATTTGGACTCTCCTAGCTCCCTCTATACCTATATATATCTCCCCCCATTTGAATCACGGACGAAACCCTAGATCCACCCACCTCTCGCGCCGCCGGACATTTCCCTGTCCGGCCGGACACGTCCGCCGCGCCCGTCCGCCGCCACGTGGCGCTCCACCATTGGCTCGCGCTGCCGCCCCACATCCCCGCCGCCGGAGCCCGCTGCGGCCCGTGGCCGGCCCGCCCTCGTCCGCGCACGGGCCAGAGCGCCGCGCCGCCGCCCGCCTCGTCCTCCTCCCGCACGCCGCCTCGCTCCGCCACCGCCGCCTCGCTCCGCCGTCGCCGGAGTTCGCCCGGCCGCCGCAGCCGCTCGCCGCCTCGCCGCAGTGCTCGCCGCCCCAGCGCGGTGCTCGCCGCCCCGCCGCCCGGTGGTCGCCGCCCCGCCGCCTACCTCCTCTGACCTCACCGGCGACGCCCCGGCTGGTCCTCCCTCCTCCGCCGGCGAGAAGCTCCGGCGAGAGCCCGGCCACCTCAGTTCACGCGCTGCCCCGATCCAGATCTGTTTTTCAGGGTTGACCTAATTTTTTTCTCTAAGTCCCCAGGATTTTTAGCCCAAGTGCACATGTTCGCGGCTTCGTAACTTTGCATCCGTAGCTCCGATTCATGCATATAGCATATCAAAATGTTCATCCCAGAGAGTACATCATTCCATTACATTGCATCATTTTCATTTGAGTTCATCTTGCTGCCCAAAATGCTGTTATAAGAGGGCTACTTGAGTTAATTGTCAGATCTGCTACTCCATTTAGCACTTTTGTCATTTTTGCCATGATTAATGTGTGCATGATATGCCCGTGAGTTCTTCATATGTTTTGTTAAGGGTTTTGTCATCTATCCAGAGATGCAACCCATGTATTTTTAGGATGTGTGTGGTGACTTGTGCAAGCTTGCAAAGTGGTGCACTTGCTAATTCTGTTTTCAGGGACTTAGTGTTTTCACTAAGTCCTGGGATTGTTTATCTCATGATGCCATATGTTCTTGTTGTTTCCTAGTGATCCGTGCCTCTTTTGAGGATGATCAGTAAGGGAGTTTTGTTAATATTGTAGTGATTTATCCATCCATGTCTTTGTTTGCAATTATGGAGCACCATAGCTTGAGTCAATTGAGCTCTACTTTTGCTTCGTTGTGAATCTGGGCAGATCGTCAACTTGTTTGCGATTTTGCCGATGTTATTGTAGTTGAACCGTGCATGCTATGCTATTGTTCTTGCCATGTATAGCTTGTATTTTGTGCCTTCTTGATGGATGTATGCTTTTCTTGCCATGAATTGCACCGTGGTGAGTGCATCGAGCTCGTAAACATGCCTTCGTGAGTTATGTTTCAGCATGTCCCAGTTTTCACTGTCTGAAAACTGATTATGTTTTTGCTATGTTCGTGTGCTTGTTAGTATATTTTGTGATCCCTTTTGACTCAAGGTCACTAAGGGACTTTTGTTAAGCTTGTTGAGTAGTTCCATGCCATGTCTTTATTTGTCATGTTCAGGTCCTGTAGCATGTTTTTTTCTTGCTCCGAAGAGGGCTATATGATCTGAAATTCCAGACAAGTGTTAATTTCACTAAGTCTGAGATCTGTTTTACCATTTGCGTTTTTGCCATGCTTGTTTGAACCTCCTAATGGATGAATTGGCCGTAGCTCAGTGCTAGACTTTTGTTAAGCATCTTGTGTGCATCCCTGCCATGTATTTTGTTGACATGTTTGGTGGCTGTAGCATGTTTATTTCGTTGCATTTAGATGCCTACTTGCTATAAATCGCAGACCGGTGTCATTTTTGAATCGCTTGCCATTTCGAAACCGTAACTCCGATTCCGGCGTTCTTTATATCGTTTTCAAGCGATTTCATCTCATCTTTCAAGTGGCACACTTGGATTTCCATGTTGAGGCCAGTTTCATGCATTTCCTGTCATATCTTGCATTTTGCATCCCGCATCGCATCCCGCATAGCATGTCATCTTTGCATCGTGATGATTGAGTTTGCACGTGGTTGATCGTATCCTTGTTGCTTGTTTGTCTTGTTTGGGTAGAGCCGGGAGACGAGTTCGCTAACGAGGAGCCCGTTGAGATTGCTTTTGAGGATCCAGTCAACTCTGACAACTGTGCAGGCAAGATGATCATACCCTCGAAATCACTACTATCTTTGATATGCTAGTTTGCTCGCTCTTTGCTATGCCATTGCTACGATGCCTACCACTTGCTTGCAAGCCTCCAAAAATTTCCATGTCAAACCTCTAACCCACCATTGTCCTAGCATACCGTTGATTGGCTATGTTACCGCTTTGCTCAGCCCCTCTTATAGCGTTGCTAGTTGCAGGTGAAGATTGGAGACCGTTCCTTGTTGGAACATCTTTATTTACTTGTTGGGATATCATTATATTGCTTTGTTATCTTAATGCATCTATATACTTGGTAAAGGGTGGAAGGCTCGGCCTCTCGCCTAGTGTTTTGTTCCACTCTTGCCGCCCTAGTTTTCGTCATATCGGTGTTATGTTCCCGGATTTTGCGTTCCTTACGCGGTTGGGTTATAATGGGAGCCCCTTGATAGTTCGCCTTGATTAAAGCTTTTCCAGCAATGCCCAACCTTGTTTTTGCCATTCGCCACCTAGCCTCTTTTTCCCTTGGGTTACCGGAGCCCAAGGGTCATCTTATTTTAACCCCCCCGGGCCAGTGCTCCCTCTGAGTGTTGGTCCAAACCGGGCAGCCTGCGGGGCCACCTCGGGGAAACTTGAGGGTTAGTTTTACTCATAGCTTGACCTATCTGAGTGTGCCCTGAGAACGAGATATGTGCAGCTCCTATCGGGATTTGTCGGCACATTCGGGCGGTGTTGCTGGTCTTGTTTTAACCTGTCGAAGTGTCTTGAGTAACCGAGATACCAAGTCTGATCGGAACGTCTTGGGAGGAGGTCTATTCCTTCGTTGACCGTGAGAGCTTGTCATGGGCTAAGTTGGGACTCCCCTGCAGGGATTGAACTTTCGAAAGCCATGCCCGCGGTTATGGGCAGATGGGAATTTGTTAATGTCCGATTGTAGATAACTTGAACCTTAATTTAATTAAAATGAATCAACAGAGTGTTACCGTGATGGCCTCTTCTTGGCGGAGTCCGGGAAGTGGACACGGTGTTGGAGTAATGTTTGCGCAGGTTGCTCTCTAGTTTCTCGCTCGCGCTTTGCCTCCTCTTCTCGCTCTCCTTTGCGAATAAGTTAGCCACCATATTTGCTAGTCGCTTGCTGCAGCTCCACACATATTTTACCTTACCTTGCCTATAAGCTTAAATAGTCTTGATCACGAGGGTGCGAGATTGCTGAGTCCCTGTGGCTCACAGATTACTATTACACCAGATGCAAGGCCTGATGATTCCGCTCCAGGAGACGCGTATGAGCTCAAGTGGGAGTTCGACGAAGACTCTCAGCGATACTATGTTTCCTTTCCCGATGATCAGTAGTGGTGCCCAGTTGGGGGTGATTGGGACCGTGTTGCATGTTGGGTTCTCTTTTATTTTGGCGGCGTAGTCAGGCCATGAGTGTTTGGATGATGTAATGTTATTTATGTACTTGATTGACGTGGCGAGTGTAAGCCAACTATGCTATCTCCCCTTTTATTATTATTACATGGGATGTTGTGAAGATTGCCTAACTTGCGACATATGCCTTCAATGCGATTATGTCTCTAAGTCGTGCCTCGACACGTGGGAGCTATAGTCGCATCGAGGGTGTTACATATACTTCATCAGTGAAGAATATGCATCAATTCATCAGATCAATTTCATCAAGTAAAAGAACTGATAAAGCAATATGAGGACGTGAGAAATGAAAGTTCATTTCTTCATGATTAGCCTGCGTCCTATCAGGCATGCTCAGGTCTCCAGCAAATTCTTCAGACGATTACGTGCATCTGGAGACCTGACCCTGCAGAAGAGATTAGTTCTTTTTCTTCACCACCCACATCTGAAGGGGTGGCAAAGAGTTCATCATTCTGCGAGCTCCATACGAAAAGGATGGCATAGAAGCCAGTCCATTTCGTCTCACATAAGAGGGGTTAGAGTAAGCATAATAGTATGCAGAGAAATTCTTCGAGGACTTATGGACATAATGATTTGAAGAATAATGCACATATCCATAATCCTTAGATCTTCCCTGCGAAACAGACGGGTTAGCACGATGATGTTCATATGAGGACTCTGCTCCATATGAGGAATTTGGTCCATATGAAGAATTTGGTCCATATGAAGAATTTGATCTAGGGTTCCTATTCTTCACAGGTGGCATCATGATGACATTCACCTGAAGATTTTCAAGGCATCTTTTGGGAACCTAGATTTTCTTCATAGGGGAGCCGTTCCTGCAGTTAGTGCCAACATATCTAGCAAATACTTCACCATTCTGATTTTTGAATAGCTTATAGTTGGAGTCAATTGACTCATCATCAGAATGAGGAGATTCACATGCAAATCCAGATAAGTTAGATGGATCAACTGGAGGTTCCTTTGCAGCAACCCATGTAGTTTTGGGGTACTGCTCAGGCTTCCAATATGTACCATCAGCATTGAGTTTCCTCTCAAAGGCGATACCCTCTTTCCTAGGGTTCTTGTTGAGCATCTGCTTTTTAAGCACATCACAAAGATCCTGATGCCCTTTGAGGCTTTTGTACATGCCTGTCGTGTACAATTCCTTCAGCCCTGCATCGTCAATGATACTAGCAATGTCCTCAGATGTGGAATTAGTGATAGCAGAGGCATGTGAAGAATTTGAAACATTAGCAGCATTTGAACATTCAGGTGAAGAATTAGCAGATTCACGTTCAATGCACTTCAAGCATGGAGGAACAAATTCTTCCTGAGAAGCGCTAATTTGTTGAGCAAGTAATGAATCGTGCTCCTTCTGAAGATCTTCATAACTCACTCTTAGCTTCTCAAGGTCTTGCTTTCTTTGAAGAAATTTATAAGAAATCTTCTCATGATCCGATAAGAGAGTGTTATGATGACTTTGAGGTTTGTCAAGCTTGGACTGAAGTCTTTGAAGATTTTCAGTCAAAGTTTCAGTGCGATCCATTTCTTCACCCAACATATCATCACTTTTATTTAGCATGTTTTGACCCTTTTCTAAAGCCCTTTGTTGTTTTATAGCAATCTTAGCAAGTTTAGAACAGCTGGGTTTAAGGTTTTCATCAGATTCATTCTCACTTGATTCAGAGGAGGTATATTTGAGTACCTTGGCACCCTTTGCCATGAAGCAATAGGTGGGAGCGTAGTCATCATCGCCTTCATTAGCCTTGTTGGTGAGGTCATTTTCTTCAGTGTTGAAGATAGACTTGCTGACGAATGCAGTAGCGAGAGCAAGGCTCGCCACTCCGGATTCGGACTTCAGAGTCCATTTCCTTGCCAATGAATGCCCTGGCCTTCTTGGAGATGCTCTTCTTGTGATATGAAGGCTTTGAGGATTTTGATGATGAGGATTTTGTGGATTTCTTCTTTTTCTTCGCATCATCAGAACTGTAATCCTTGTATTTCTTCTTCTTTGATTCCTTTTCCCACTGAGGACAATCTTGAATGAAATGTCCAGGTTTCTTGCATTTGTGACAGAGCCTCTTCTTGTAGTCACTGGATGAGGAATCATTGCTCCTTGACGATCTTCCAAGGCGACCACGTCTTGAGAACTTTTGGAACTTCTTCATGAGCAGAGCTAGATCATGGCTTAGTTCTTCAGGATCACCAAGGCTGCTGCCAGAGTCTTCATCTTCGGACTCAGATACTGCCTTGGCCTTCAGTGCACGTGTTCTACCATAGCTTGAACCATAGAGATCTCTCTTTTCAGCAAGTTGGAACTCATGAGTATTTAGCCTCTCGAGAATATCAGCGGGATCAAGTGACTTGTAATCAGCACGTTCTTGTATCATCAATGCCAGAGTGTCAAATGAGGAATCAAGCGATCTCAGCAATTTCTTCACCACCTCATGGTCGGTGATGTCAGTGGCACCAAGTGCTTGAAGCTCATTTGAGATGTCAGTGAGGCGATCGAAGGTTTGTTGAACATTTCCATCGTCGAGTCTTTTGAAGCGGTTGAAGAGATTGCGAAGAACATCAACTCGAGAGTCACGCTGAGTTGAGACTCCTTCATTCACTTTGGACAACCTGTCTCAGATAAGCTTCGCTGTTTCCAAAGCACTCACTCTGCCATACTGTCCTTTGCTCAGATGGCCACGTATGATATTCTTCGCTTGAGAGTCGAGTTGCTTGAATCTCTTCACATCGGCAGCATTTAGAGAAGGTGTGACTGAGGGAACACCATTTTCCACAACATGCCAGAGATCGTTATAAATTGCTTCAAGATGCATTCGCATCTTATTCTTCCAGTAGGGGTAGTCCGTCCCATCGAAGGTAGGACACCCAGCAGAGACCTTGATCATACCTGCGGTCGACATAACTAAAATTCCAGGCGTTTAAACCAAAATCACACAGAACAAGGGAGTACCTTGCTCTGATACCAATTGAAAGTGCGTTATATCGACTAGAGGGGGGGGGTGAATAGGCGATTTTTATGAAATTCTTCACTGAGGAATTTGCCGGTGAGGAAATTCCTTAGCGAAGAACTACTAGCAGCGGAATAAGTACTCAAAAGTAAACATAACAGAATACAAGCATAGTCATGATGATGAAATGAAGACAGACACAAAGTACAGGAAGCGTAATCACAGGATAACACAGGATGAAGACAAACAGACTGAAGAAATTGAACTGAGGAAATTGAGAAAGTCTTCAGTCAAAGTCTTCAAACACAGATATGAACAAACACACAACATAGTTATGAGGAAATGAAAGAGTTGAGGAAATAGAACCAGTAAGCTTGGTGAAGACAATGATTTGGTAGACCAGTTCCAACTGCTGTCTCAGTTGTACGTCTGGCTGGAGCGGCTGAGTATTTAAACTCGAGGACACACAGTCCCGGACACCCAGTCCTGAACACGCAGCTCAGGACACCCAGTCCTCACTGTATTCTCCTTGAACTAAGGTCACACAGACCTCGTCCAATCACTCGTGGTAAGTCTTCAGGCAACTTCCAAACCTTCACAAACTTGGTCACTCGGCGATCCACAATTCCTCTTGGATGCTCTAGACCATGACGCCTAACTGTCTGGAAGAAGCACAGTCTTCAAAGGTAACAAGCGTCGGATCCACTCAGGATCAATCTCTTCAGTGATGCTCAATCACTTGGGGTTTGTAGGTGTTTGGGTTTTGGGTTTTTGGTTTTTCCTCACTTGATGATTTTCGCTCAAAGTCCTCAGACGATGGGTTGCTCTCAAATGACAAGTGTCAGTTTCTCTCGGAGCAGCCAACCAGCTAGTAGTTGTAGGGGGCGGCTATTTATAGCCTAGGGAGCAGCCCGACATGATAAGACATAAATGCCCATCAATGATATGACCGTTAGGTGGATAGATATTTTGGGACAGCTGGCACATAGCACAGCAACGGTCAGAATTTTGAGTAGCAAAATCCTCAGGGCTATCATGTTCCTCACTGTGTAGGCAATCCGCACTGGCGAATTCCTAACTCCTCAGTCAGGACAAATTCCTCAAAGACCAAAAGAACTTCGTCTCTGTCACTGAAGAAATTGACTGAACTGTATGAGATTTCCAATGGCTTCACTCGAAGGGCTTGGTAGGTGTAGGATTTTGAGTTGAGCATCACATGGAAAATTTTCCTTAGTATTTCCTCGACCCCCTTTAACAGTACGGTGTTTCCTATGACTCAAGAAAGAGAAAAACAAAACTATGAAAATGAAAGTCTTCAAGCTTCATATTCCTCGCATGAATATCAAGTCTTCACGGACACACCAATTTCTTCACTTTCAAAGTCTTCATGAAAGTCTTCAGAAATACCGAAATCTTCAGTCGAAGATATTCACTTTTAGGGGTCGACTTTTCCTATAAATATCGAACTCCTCATAGACTTATAGACCTGTGTACACTCACAAATGCATTAGTCCCTTAACCTATAAGTCTTCAATACACCAAAATCACTAAGAGGCACTAGATGCACTTACATGAGTCACCCTCAAGAACTCTCTAGTTCTTATTCTTCGGGATCCTCATCATCTTGATGGGAATCCTTGGAGTTGTAGTCATACTTGATGAAGTATAACTTGATGTAGTCTTGGGAACCCACTTGACCAAGGCCTTGGGAGCTTCTTCAAATGCATCAATCTCCTCTTGAAGCTTGTCCTTGCCTTTTTGCTTGTGGTCTTGTGGTGGAAGATCATCTTGAGCTTGTGTCCCCTTGAAGGAAGTAGGATCATGCTTCTCTTGGTGAGGAACAAACTTCGTCTTGGGTTATTGATCTTCTTCCCACTCAACTCCATTGGCATTGAACTTCCGTTCAAAACCAACACCATGATTCTTCCAGTGCCTTCCTTGCTTGCGTACAATTTACTCAAATTGTTTACTTCCGACAAGGCTCTTGTAAACACCTTTCTCTATAATTCCCTTCAATAAGCTATTTTCTTGCTCTAGTGTAACTTGGCTGAGAGAATCATTAGTGGAATCAAAAGAACTACTAGAAGCAACAATATTGGATTTAGCATGATTATTGTTACTACTAGAAGAAGAATCTTTCTTACTCTTGTTGCCAGATTTTACTTGTGGCATGTAAGTAGACAAGAGTAAGCGCTTAGCAGTGTAAGAAGAACTTTTCTTACGAAGATCATCATTGATTGCTTTTAAGAACCCATGCTCTTGCTCTAGGTTGAGCTTTTCAAATCGTAGCTTCTCATGAGTCTTTAAAAGTTCTTAGTGATCTTCTAAGGTAGTTTCATGAGCTAACTTAAGAGTGTTTAGTTCTTTAGTTAGACACTCAATCACCTTCTTATCATCGGCATTCGTTTTATCTTCATTAGCATGATTAATAGCAAGTTCACCATAGTTTTCCTCACTAGAGTTGTCAACAAGTAAATCATCACCTAGCAAATAATCTTCATCACTATTGAAATCAACATACTCGGGGTGTGATATTTTGGGCCTTTAGCCATGAAGCATCTTCCAATTCCTTCATTCGGTGAGTCAAATATGACATAGGAGTTGGTTGACACAAGTGCTAGATCGGGAACACCTTCCTCTTGAGTATATTCGGAGTCGGAGTGATAAATTCTATCGGAGTTAGTGTCGGAGTCGGATACCTATTCACAAACATGAGCTTGTTGTCTTCGTTTTGTATAGCTCCTTGATGACTTGTCCTTCCTTTCCGAATCCTTGCTTCTGTGAGAGGTTCTTTGTTCATAATGATCATCTCTACTCCTCTCTCTTGGAGGTGATTCTTCTCTTCTACTTCTCCTTTTAGGCGAGTCTTCTCTTCGTTTGTAGGTAGCTGTACACTCATTGGAGTAGTGTCCGGGTCTTCCATAATTGTATCAATTATGCTCACGACTAGAAGATCTTTTGTCATTGAAGGACCTTGACTTGGAACTTCTTTCTTTTCTTCTACTCTTGTAGAACTTGTTGAAGTTCTTCACCATTAGGCTCAGTTCCTCATTGAAGACTTGTTTCTCACTTGATTATGTAGGAGCATCACATGAGGCTTTGTAAGCACCACTAGACTTGTTGTGAAGCTCTTCTTTATCCTTGTGTGAAATCTCATGAGCAGCAATTCTACTAATGACTTCTATTGGCTTGAGATTTTTGTAATTGGGCATCATTTGGATACAGTTCATATTTTCCATCTAAGGCTCTTATTATCTTCTTGATGATGAATCTGTCGGTCATCTCTTCACTTCCTAAGCTGACAATATCATTGGTGATGAGAGCAAGCCTAGAGTACATTTTAGCGACACCTTCACCATCCTTCATTTTGAACTTGTCAAGTTGACTTTGAAGCACATCCAATTTGGATTCATTGACGGAGTTGGTACCTTCATGCATATCAAGCAAAGTATCCCAAATTTCCTTTGAATTCTCAAGACGGTTGATTTTGTTGAATTCTTCAGGGCACAATCCATTGAAGAGGATATCGCAAGCTTGAGCCTTGTATTGCAACATCTTCAATTCTTTCACGGTTGCTTCACAATTTGGTTCTCTCCCATCGAAGAATTCACCTTGGAAGCCAATACACACAATAGCCCAAACAGCGGGGTTATGTCCAAGAATATGCATTTTCATCTTATGCTTCCAACTAGCAAAATTAGTACCATCAAAGTAAGGACCTCTACGGTGGTTATTTCCCTCAATAGACGCCATACTCTCCTAGGTTATGTAACCAAGGCTATGATCACCAAAGCTATGGAAATCAAGGCAAAATGGAGACCAAAGCTCTGATACCACTTGTAGGATTGAAAGTATGTCTAGAGGGGGGTGATTAAACTACTTGACCAAATAAAAATCTAGCCTTCTCCCAATTTTAAGTCCTGGCAGATTTTGGCAACTTATCACAAGTCAAGCATTCAACCTACACATGCAAATCTAAGAGTATAACAATGGAATGTAAATCATTGCATATGAAGGTAAAGGGGAGGAGTTTGAGGGGATCAAACGCAATGTAGACACGAAGATTTCTGGCATGGTTCCGATAGGTGGTGCTATCGCACATCCACATTGATGGAGACTTCAACCCACGAAGGGCAACTGTCGGTGTAAAAACCGGCAGATCTCGGGTAGGGGGTCCCGAACTGTGCGTCTAGGCCGGATGGTAACAGGAGGCAAGGGACACGAAGTTTTACCCAGGTTCGGGCCCTCTCGATGGAGGTAAAACCCTACGTCCTGCTTGATTAATATTGATGACATGGGTAGTACAAGAGTAGATCTACCACAAGATCGAAGAGGCTAAACCCTAGCAGCTAGCCTATGGTATGATTGTTGTTGTGTATGTTGTCCTACGGACTAAAACCCTCCGGTTTATATAGACACTGGAGAGGGTTAGGGTTACACAAAGTCGGTTACAATGGTAGGAGATCTGCATATCCGTATCGCCAAGCTTGCCTTCCACGCCAAGGAAAGTCCCTTCCGGACACAGGACGGAGTCTTCAATCTTGTATCTTCATAGTCCAACAGTCCGGCCAAAGGACATAGTCCGGCTGTCCGAACACCCCCTAATCCAGGACTCCCTCAGTAGCCCCCGAACCAGGCTTCAATGACGATGAGTCCGGCGCGTAGATTGTCTTCGGCATTGCAAGGCGGGTTCTCCTCCAAATTTCGTGTACCTGTTGAATAAAGTCCGGTTTCTTGTAGATGTTGCGCTTCTTGGCTTCTACGCCCAATAATGGCCGCTTCCCACATGTCAAACGAATATGAAAAGCCTGAGTGTTTTTACATTCACGCCCCTAGCCGCGTAAATGAGCTGCCATATTTAAAGGGACAAGGATTTAGATCCAATCCACACCTTCTCGCCTTCGCAAGTGTTCATCAGAGCGCATCCGACCAAGGTCCATTCCACCATGGCCAGCCGTCGCAACTCCTCCCCTCGCCCTTCCAGCCCTAAGCCTGGATATTGGGAGAGATGCTCCATCCCGCATAGTGAGCTAGTGACGCTCCAGACCAAGGGATTTCTTCCCCCAGCCTATATGGTCCTGGTTCGAGCCGGTCTTGCCGTCTACAACGGCGGAGAGCAAGCAGAGAGTGCCCCTAATCCCTCCAAAGGAGAGCGGGTGTGCCTCGTCCCTTATTTAATAAGGGGGCTCGGATTTCCAATCCATCCATTTCTCCGGGGGCTGCTGGAGTTCTACGGCCTCCAGCTACATAATCTCACGCCTGCCTCCATTTTGCATATCACAGGCTTTGTGGCCCTCTGCAAGCTGTTCTTAGGTGTTGAGGCTCATTTCGGACTGTGGAAGGAGCTATTCTGCCTCGTGCCCCGTTCCAAGAAGGGGTCAATGTATCAAGTGGGCGGAGCCGAAGTGTGGCGCATCGCCGGGACCGGATATCTGTCTGGAACCCCAAAGAAGGCATCCGAAGACTGGCCCTCAGAATGGTTTTATATAGAAGACGTCCCGCTGCCGGATCCTGTCCGGATCGGCCTCCCTGAATTCAACAGTGCTCCCTTAAAGAAGCGCCTAAGCTGGTGCCCACGGAGCCCTCAGAGGGAAAGTAACAGGGACATCATTTACCTGATGGGCCGAATAAGATTGTTAGCCCATTCCGGACTAACCATGATCGGGGTTATGGCCGAATGTATTATGCGGGGGGTGCAGCCGCTTCAGTATAGAAGCCACCCCATGTGGGACTTCAACGGGGAGGACGACGCCACCCGCTACGACCGTAAGGGGCTGGATTCAGCTGCCGCTCTACTAAAGATCTTGTCCACTTTGTATAAGGGAGAATAGGAGGAATTTTGTAACACCCCGGATATGACTTTCCTAACAGATGGCTACTTGCTGTAAATCGCAGAACGTGGCCATATTTGAATTGCTTGCCATTTCCAAACCGTAACTCCGATTCCGGCGTTCTTTATATCGTTTTCAAGCGATTTCATCTCATATTTCCAGTGGCACACTTGGATTTCCAAGTTGGGGCCAGGTTCATGTATCCCTTGTCAACTCTTGCATATGCATCCCGCATCGCATCCCGCATAGCATACCATCCTGGCATCATATTGTTTGAGCTTTGCACGTGGTTGATCGTGTTCCGTTTTCTTGTTTGTCTTGTTTGGGTAGAGCCGGGAGACGAGTTCGCTAACGAGGAGCCCGTTGAGTTTGCTTTCGAGGATCCAGTCAACTCTGACAACTTTGCAGGCAAGATGATCATACCCTCGAAATCACTACTATCTTTGCTTTGCTAGATGCTCGCTCTTTTGCTATGCCTATGCTACGATGCCTACCACTTGCTTATCATGCCTCCTAAATTGCCATGTCAAACCTCTAACCCACCATGTCCTAGCAAACCGTTGATTGGCTATGTTACCGCTTGCTCAGCCCCTCTTATAGCGTTGCTAGTTGCAGGGGAAGATTGGAGACCGTTCCTTGTTAGAACATTTTTTACTTGTTGGGATATCATTATATTATCTTGTTATCTTAATGCATCTATATACTTGGTAAAGGGTGGAAGGCTCGGCCTCTCGCCTAGTGTTTTGTTCCACTCTTGCCGCCCTAGTTTCCGTCATCTCGGTGTTATGTTCCCGGATTTTTTGCGTTCCTTACGTGGTTGGGTTATAATGGGAACCCCTTGATAGTTCGCCTTGATTAAAGCTTTTCCAGCAATGCCCAACCTTAGTTTTACCATTTGCCACCTAGCCTCTTTTTCCCTTGGGTTTCCGGAGCCCGAGGGTCATCTTATTTTAAACCCCCCCCCCCCGGGCTAGTGCTCCTCTGAGTGTTGGTCCACCTGTCAGCTGCCGGTGGCCACTAGGGGCAACTCTGGGCTGGCCTACCCGTACCTAAGACAATCTGAGTGTGCCCTGAGAACGAGATATGTGCAGCTCCTATCGGGATTTGTCGGCACATTCGGGCGGTGTTGCTGGATTTGTTTTAACCTGTCGAAGTGTCTTGAAGAACCGAGGTACCGAGTCTGATCGGAACGTCTCGGGAGAAGGTCTATTCCTTCGTTGACCATGAGAGCTTGTCATGGGCTAAGTTGGGACTCCCCTGCAGGGATTTGAACTTTCGAAAGCCGTGCCCATGGTTATGGGCAGATGGGAATTTGTTAATGTCCGGTTGTAGATAACTTGAACCTTAACTTAATTAAAATGAATCAACAGTGTGAGTTGCCGTGATGGTCTCTTCTCGGCGGAGTGCGGGAAGTGAACACGGTGTTGGAGTAATGCTTGCCGCAGGTTGCCTCTCTAGTTACTTGTTCGCGCTTTGCCTCCTCTTCTCGCTCTCTTTTGCGAACATGATAGCCACCATATATGCTAGTCACTTGCTGCAGCTCCACATATTTACCTTGCCTTTCCTATTAAGCTTAAATAGTCTTGATCGCGAGGGTGCGAGATTGCTGAGTCCCTGTGGCTCACAGATTACTTCCAAACCAGATGCAGGGCCTGATGATTCCGCTCCAGGTGACGCGCTTGAGCTCAAGTGGGATTTCGACGAGGACTCTCAACGATACTACATGTCTTTCCCTGATGATCAGTAGTGGTGCCCAGTTAGGGGTGATAGGGACCGTGTCGCATGTTGGGTTATCTTTTATTTTGGCACCGTAGTCGGGCCATGAGTGGTTGAATGTTGTAATGCTATTTATGTACTTTGTGTGACGTGGTGAGTGTAAGCCAACTATGTTCCTCCCCTTTTATTATCTATATTACATGGGATGTTGTGATGATTGCCTAACTTACGACATTGCTTTCAATGCGGTTATGCCTCTAAGTCGTGCCTCGATAAGTGGGAGATATAGCCGCATCAAGGGCGTTACAAGTTGGTAATCAGAGCCTTCCCCGACCTTAGGAGCCCCATTGCTTGATCGTTTTTAGCAGCCGAGTTGTGTCTAGAAAAATGTTTTGAGTCATTTAGGAATTATATATCAGAGAGTTTAGGAATTCTTTGTACTCCCTAGTCTCCTCATCACTCTGGTAAGGCATCCTGACATAGAGTTTTGACTCTTCTCTTCTCAAATTTCACTAAATTTTTTTTAGGATCACGCGGGTATCTTGGAATCGTTCCGATGGTTTTATGACGAGAACATTGTCTTGGTGCCTCCTGTCAGGGGTTTTGTGGAAGTGTCCCGGGGAGTTGAGCTCTGAGGTGTTGTCGTCATAATTTTATCGTTGCAGTTCTGGAATACTTGAGTTTAGTATGCCGACATCGAAAATCTCTTTTATGAAGTTCGTTGGTGAGATAACCTCGACGCCACCCAGTACTGGGGCGGGAGTTCGGGAGTATCGCCATAACTTGTATAACGGATGCTTTTCGAAGGTTGAGGTAGATGGTTTCCGAAGTTTTTCTCGGTTATGTGTTGAAGGATGGATACAGCTGGATGTAGGATTTGCTAGATTTGGGTGAGATATTATGCTTCCCCTATATCCCCAACACCTGATTGCATAACCGGAAAGGTTCGAGAGTTTCATAGGTGGGAATTCTCGTAGCTCTAGTTCTTCTTCCACGGATATTTGGTTTGAGATTGGGATTCTTACCGAGTATTCGTTCTTGATCCGTACCTTGTTGATTTATTTCTCTACCTAAATTCTAAGTGGCTTCTCAATTTATGGATATGTGACCATTTCAAGAGGAATGCATTCGTTCATTTTGTTCGGATGTGAAGACTTTATGTTGCAATTTTCATTCCGTTGGATTCAACTTCATTTTATCTATCAATGTGCCAACGGTGGTCAACCTCTTCAGGATGGCTCCCGCTAAGAGCACCAATCAGAATCAGAATCAAGATCCGCCACCACCTCCACCTCCTCCGGAGGCATGGCAAGCTGCGATGGCCGCAACCAATGCAAACACACAGTTGATCATGCAAATTCTTCAGGAGCGCAATCAAGGCAACCAAGGGAACCAAGGCAACAATCAGAATCACTTTGCTACACTCAACCAGTTCCTTGCTAACGGGCCAAAGACTTTCAGCAATTGTGTTGAGGCATCTGATGCTGACGATTGGCTCATGGATCTGTGCAAGCATTTCGAGTGCAGTAACGCCAGGCCTGAGGACTTCGTCAAGTTCGCATCCTTCCAACTCAAAGATCAAGCTGCAGAATGGTTCTAGCAGTACAAGGACTCCAGAGGTGGACGTATGATTACCTGGGATGAATTCCGTCAAGACTTCAAAGCTCATCATATTCCTCAGAGCGTGGTTGAAAGCAAGTGTGAGGAATTCTGCAACCTGAAGCAAGGCTCTTTGTTTGTCTATGACTACAACAAGTTGTTCCAGAAGCTCGCCCGCTTTGCTAAGCAGGACGTCCGTGATGAGAAGAGCATGATATACCAGTTCAGGGGTGGTCTTAGAGAAGAAATTCAGCTAGGTCTTATTCTCTTTGAGCCCTTGAGGTACGATGAGTTCTACAACATGGCATTGAAGAAAGAGGCCGCTCAACTGAGGTGTGATGCTTCCAAGAAGCGAGTCAGAGATGCTACTCCTTCTTCCTCTACTCAAGTGGCCAAGCAGCACAAGTATTGGCTTCCTCCTCCTCCGTTTCGTCAGCCGTATCAGCAGAAGAGCAAAGGTGGCAGTGGATCTTCCCACCTACCCAACCCTGGCTTTCAGAACAAGACTTCGTCTCAAGATCCAAGATCGAGTGCTCCGTATCACCGTCCGCTTTCAGAGGTCACGTGCAACAAGTGCCAACAGAAGGGTCACTATGCCAACACGTGTTTCAACCAGAGGCGTCTTCCTCCTCCTCCTGTCAGATTGGCAAGTACAGCTGTGGTCAAGCATAATCCCAAGCACGCCAAGGTCAACTTGATGAATGCAGCTCAGGCAGAGGACTCGTCAGATGTAATCATGGGTAACCTTCCTGTTAATGATATTCCAGCTAAAGTTCTTTTTGACACGGGTGCATCGCATTGTTTCATCTCGAGACCGTTTTCATCTAAGCATGGTTTGGCTTTGCAAATTTTGCCTAGTCCATTAGCAGTTGTCTCTCCCGGTAGGCGCATGCATGCTAACTCCATTGCTCCGGATGTTACTATCACTTTGGGTGACTATAAGTTCTTGTCTTCTCCAAATGTTCTTGGCGACTTGGATATTGATCTTATTCTCGGAATGGATTGGCTTTCTAAGCACAAGGCACATCTTGATTGTGCAGCCAGGCGGATTCAATTGAATCATTCGTCTGAGGATGTAATTGTCTTTGCCGCTCGGGATAATACCATCCGTCTATTTTCTCTCAATGAGAAGGGTGAACTGGATGCTATCTCGCAGATTCCAGTCGTTTGCGAATATCAAGACGTCTTTCCAGAAGAGCTTCCAGGAATGCCTCCGCACCGGCCAGTTGAATTCGTCATCGATCTTGAGCCTGGCACGGAACCTGTGTGCAAGCGTCCTTACAAGCTCGGACCTGAAGAGTTGAAGGAATTGAAGTAGCAACTCGATATTCAAGAAAGAATGGGTCTCATCCGGCCTAGTTCTTCTCCGTGGGGTTGTGGTGTTCTTTTTGTGAAGAAGGATGGAACGGACCGACTTTGTGTTTATTACCGTCCATTGAACAAGAAGACCATCAAGAACAAATACCTACTTCCCAACATCAACGAGCTGTTGGAACAACTCAAAGGTGCCCAAGTATTCTCCAAGATTGATCGCTGTATGGGTTATCATCAAATTCGAATCCGTGAGCAAGATATTCCCAAGACGTCTTTCAGGACAAGCTATGGTTCATATGAATACACTGTCATGTCTTTTGGCCTCGTCAACGCTCCTCCGACTTTCTCTCGCATGATGAACTTCATCTTCAACGCCTACACCAATGACTTCGTTTCGGTCTACCTCGACGACATTCTGGTTTTCTCGAAGAACAAGGAAGATCATGCCAAGCACTTGCGTTTGGTACTCGATAAACTTAGAGAACACAAGTTCTACGCCAAGTTCTCCAAGTGCGAATTTTGGCTCGATGAGGTTCTTTATCTTGGTCATATCATTTCTGCCAAGGGCATTGCGGTGAATCCTGAGAAGGTGTCTGCAATTGTGAATTGGGAACCTCCTCAGAACGTGAAGCAACTCCGTAGCTTCCTCGGTCTCGCAAGCTACTGCCGAAGATTCGTTGAAAACCTTTCCAAGATCGCGAAGCCTCTCTCAAATCTTCTCCAGAAGCACGTCAAGTACGTTTGGTCTTCGGAGTGTCACATTGCTTTCAACACTTTGAAAGAGAAATTGATCACTGCTCCAGTTCTAACTCCGCCTGATGAATCCAAGCCGTACGAGGTCTTTTGTGATGCCTCTCTCCAAGGTCTTAGCGCAGTATTGATGCAAGAGAAGAAAGTTGTGGCTTATACCTCTCGTCAGTTGAAGCCCAACGAGAAGAACTACCCCACTCATGATCTCGAGTTGGCGGCAGTTGTGCATGCTCTTTTGACTTGGAGACATCTCTTATTGGGAAGAAAAGTGGACATCTTCACTGACCACAAGAGTCTCAAGTACATCTTCACTCAGCCTAATCTCAACCTCAGGCAGACTCGATGGGTCGAGATGATTCAAGAGTATAATTCGAGTATCGAGTATACTCCAGGAAAGGCTAATGTGATTGCTGACGCTTTGAGCAGAAAGGCTTATTGCAACAGTCTGATTCTCAAGCCTTATCAACCCGAGCTTTGCGAAGCTTTCCGCAAACTTAATCTGCAAGTTGTTCCTCAAGGTTTCCTCGCCAACCTTCAAGTCTCTCCTACCTTGGAAGACCAGATTTGCCAAGCTCAGCTTCTTGATGCTATGGTGAAAAAGGTGAAGATTGGGATTGCCAAGAGTCAACCCAAGTACAAGTGCTACCGCCTTGATGACAAGGATACTCTCTTCTTCAAGGATCGTATTGTCGTGCCCAAAGGTGACCTTCGTAAAGTGATCATGAATGAGGCTCACAATTCTCTCCTCTCCATCCACCCTGGGAGCACGAAGATGTATCAGGACCTCAAGCAGGCTTATTGGTGGACTCGAATGAAGCGCGAGATTGCTCAATTCGTGAATGAATGTGATGTCTGCAGAAGAGTGAAGGCAGAACACCAAAGGCCAGCAGGTCTCCTCCAACCTCTTGCCATTCTAGAATGGAAGTTTGACCACATTGAAATGGACTTCGTGACTGGGTTTCCAAAGTCCAAGCGTGGCAATGATGCTATATTCGTTGTCATCGACAAACTCACCAAAGTGGCTCACTTTCTGCCTATCAAAGAGTCAATCACTGTAGCTCAATTGGCGGAACTCTATACCTCTCGAATTGTCTCTCTACATGGTATTCCACAAGTGATCTCTTCAGACCGTGGCAGCATCTTTACCTCCAAGTTTTGGGATTCTTTTCAGAAGGCCATGGGTACCAACATCCGCTTCAGCACAACTTTCCATCCTCAAACTAGCGGTCAAGTCGAGCGTGTCAACCACATTCTTGAAGATATGCTCAGGGCTTGTGTGATCTCCTTCGGCATGAAGTGGGAGGATTGTCTTCCATATGCTGAATTCTCCTACAACAACAGTTTTCAAGCAAGTTCGGGCAAGGCCCCATTTGAAATTCTGTATGGCAGGAAGTGCCGTACCCCTCTCAACTGGTCTGAAACCGGTGAATGTCAGCTTTTGGGTAACGACTTAATCACAGAGGCAGAGGAAATGTGCAAAGTCATTCGAGATAACCTCAAAGTAGCCCAATCCCGCTAGAAGAGCTACTATGATAGTAAGCACCGTGATTTGGCTTTCGAGATCGGAGATCATGTTTACCTCCGCGTCTCTCCTATGGAAGGTACACGTCGCTTCGGTATCAAAGGGAAGCTTGCCCCTAGATATGTGGGACCTTTCAAGATTGTCAGCAAGAGAGGCGATCTCGCCTATCAACTCGAGCTTCCTTCAAACTTTGCAAATGTTCATGACGTGTTCCATGTCTCTCAGCTCCGAAAGTGCTTCAAGACTCCTGACCGCACCGTCAACTTCGAGGACATTGAGCTCCAAGAAGATCTCTCTTATCGTGAGCACCCAGTTGCTATTCTTGAAGAGGCTGAACGCAAGACTCGCAACAAGTCAATCAAATTCCTCAAAGTCAAGTGGTCACACCATTCCGACCGTGAAGCTACCTGGGAACGCGAGGATCACCTCCGTTCTGAGTACCCGGCATGCTTTCAGTCCTAGATCTCGGGACGAGATCCTTTCATAGTGGTGGAGTGTTGTAACACCCCGGATATGACTTTCCTAATATGTATTCCAACTCTTGCCGTTTCCGACCTTAAGTTACTTTATTTTCTCGGGTTCAGGTTTTTGTCTCCGTGTGTTGTTATCGTTGTCATGCATCTCATATCATGTCATCATGTGCATTGCATTTGCATACGTGTTCATCTCATGCATTCGAGCATTTTCCCCGTTGTCCGTTTTGCATTCCGGCGCTTCGTTCTCCTCCGGTGGTCATTTCTACCTTTCTTTCATGTGTGGGGATTAAACATTTCCGGATTGGACCGAGACTTGCCAAGCGGCCTTGGTTTACCACCGGTAGACCGACTGTCAAGTTTCGTACCATTTGGACTTCGTTTGATGCTCCAACGGTTAACTGAGGGACCGAAAAGGCCTCGTGTGTGTTGCAGCCCAACACCCCTCCAATTTGGCCCAAAACCCACCTAAACCCTCTCCATCATCTAGAGCGTTCGATCATGATCACGTGGCCGAAAACCGCACCTCATTTGGACTCTCCTAGCTCCCTCTATGCCTATATATGGATCCCCACATTTCAAATCCCGGGCGAGACCCTAAAATCCCATATCCGCCGCCGCTGGACAAAAACTCGCCGGGCCGGACACGTCCAACCCGCGCCACCGCCACCACTTGTCGCCTTCCGGTTCGCCGCCGCCTCCACCTACCGCGCCGGCCCGGAGAGCCCGCGGGAGGCCCTCCCGGCCCGGAGCCGCGCCGCCCGCGCCCGCCTCCATCTCCCCGCGCTCCGACCGCCGCCCGCCACCAGCGTCCGCCGCCTCCGCTGTCCCGTCGTCGTCCAAGGTCTCCGCCGGCGCTGCCCGACCGACCCGCGCCGCCCGCGTGCCCCCGTCGACACCGGCCGCCGTGGCCACCCTGCCCGGCCACCGGTTCGGCCGCGGCGCCCCTCGCCGGCCCCTCGTCGTCCGGCCGTTCTCCTCCATCTCCGGTGAAGCTCCGGCCAACCTCGTAACCCGTGCACCCGGATCTGGATCTAGATCCAAATATCTCGGGTTGACTTTTGCCCGAAACCCTAATATTTTGGCTATGTTCATTGCATCGTAACTCCTCATCCGTAGCTCCGTTTTGGGCATATAGCATATCAAAATGTTCGCATCAGAGAGTACATCATTTCATCTCATTTCATCATTTTCATTTGAGTTCATCTTGATGTCTGAAATGCTGTTAGAAGAGTGCCATTTGAGATAATTGTCAGATCTGCTGCTCCAATTAGATATTTGTCATTTTTGCCATGGTTATTGTGTGCATGATATGCCCCTGAGCTCTACATATGTTTTGTTAAGGGTTTTGCAATCTTTCCAGAGGTGCAACCCATGTATTTTTGTGATGTCTGTGGTGACTAGCACAAGCTTGCAAAGTGAGGCATTTGTTAATGCTGATTTCAGGGACTTAGCATTTCCACTAAGTCCTTGAGCTGGTTATCTCATCTGGCCATATGTTCATGTTGTTTCCTAGTGATCCGTGCCTCTTTTGAGGATGATCAGTAAGGATGTTTTGTTAATCTTGTAGTGCTCTATCCATCCATGTCTTTTTTTGCAATTATGGAGCACCCTAGCTTGAGTCAATCGAGCTCTACTTTTGTCATTTCGTAAATCTGGGCAGATTGTCTACTTGTTAGCAATTTTGCCGAGGATGTTGTAGTTGATCCGTGCATGCTATGGTTTTGTTCCTGCCATGTCTAGCTTGTATTTTGTGTATTCTTGATGGGTGTATGCTTAGATTGTCATGATATGCTCTGTAGTGAGTGCATCGAGCTCGTAAACATGCCTACTTGATATCTGTTTCAGCATGCTCCAGTTTTCACTAAGTCTGAGAACTGATTATGTTTTTGCCATGTTCACATGCTTCCAAATGTATTTTCTGATCCCTTTTGGCTCAAGGTCACTAAGGGACTTTTGTTAAGCTCTTTGAGTAGCTCCATGCCATGATTTACTTTGCCATGTTCATGTCCTGTAGCATATAGTTTTCATGCTCCGAAGAGTGCTATCTGATCTGAAATTCCAGACAAGTGTTAATTTCACCAAGTCTGAAATCTGTTTGTCAAATGCATTTTTGCCATGCTTGTTTGAACCTGTTAATGGATGAATTGGACATAGCTCAGTGCTAGATTTTTGTTAAGCTTCATGAATGGATTCCTGCCATGTATTTTGTTGTCATGTTTGGTTGCTGTAGCATGTTCATCTTTTTGCATTTAGATGGCTACTTGCTGTAAATCGCAGAACGTGGCCATATTTGAATTGCTTGCCATTTCCAAACTGTAACTCCGATTCCAGCGTTCTTTATATCGTTTTCAAGCGATTTCATCTCATCTTTCCAGTGGCACACTTGGATTTCCAAGTTGGAGCCAGGTTCATGCATCCCTTGTCAAATCTTGCATATGCATCCCGCTTTGCTTGTTTGTCTTGTTTGGGTAGAGCCAGGAGACGAGTTCGCTAATGAGGAGCCCGTTGAGTTTGCTTTCGAGGATCCAGTCAACTCTGACAACTTTGCAGGCAAGATGATCATACCCTCGAAATCACTACTATCTTTGCTTTGCTAGATGCTCGCTCTTTTGCTATGCCTATGCTACGATGCCTACCACTTTCTTATCATGCCTCCTAAATTGCCATGTCAAACCTCTAACCCACCATGTCCTAGCAAACCGTTGATTGGCTATGTTACCGCTTGCTCAGCCCCTCTTATAGCGTTGCTAGTTGCAGGGGAAGATTGGAGACCGTTCCTTGTTAGAACATTTTTTACTTGTTGGGATATCATTATATTATCTTGTTATCTTAATGCATCTATATACTTGGTAAAGGGTGGAAGGCTCGGCCTCTCGCCTAGTGTTTTGTTCCACTCTTGCCGCCCTAGTTTCCGTCATATCGGTGTTATGTTCCCGGATTTTTTGCGTTCCTTACGTGGTTGGGTTATAATGGGAACCCCTTGATAGTTCGCCTTGATTAAAGCTTTTCCAGCAATGCCCAACCTTAGTTTTACCATTTGCCACCTAGCCTCTTTTTCCCTTGGGTTTCCGGAGCCCGAGGGTCATCTTATTTTAAACCCCCCCCCCCCCCGGGCTAGTGCTCCTCTGAGTGTTGGTCCACCTGTCAGCTGCCGGTGGCCACTAGGGGCAACTCTGGGCTGGCCTACCCGTACCTAAGACAATCTGAGTGTGCCCTGAGAACGAGATATGTGCAGCTCCTATCGGGATTTGTCGGCACATTCGGGCGGTGTTGCTGGATTTGTTTTAACCTGTCGAAGTGTCTTGAAGAACCGAGGTACCGAGTCTGATCGGAACGTCTCGGGAGAAGGTCTATTCCTTCGTTGACCATGAGAGCTTGTCATGGGCTAAGTTGGGACTCCCCTGCAGGGATTTGAAATTTCGAAAGCCGTGCCCGCGGTTATGGACAGATGGGAATTTGTTAATGTCCGGTTGTAGATAACTTGAACCTTAACTTAATTAAAATGAATCAACAGTGTGAGTTGCCGTGATGGTCTCTTCTCGGCGGAGTCCGGGAAGTGAACATGGTGTTGGAGTGATGCTTGCCGCAGGTTGCCTCTCTAGTTACTCGTTCGCGCTTTGCCTCCTCTTCTCGCTCTCTTTTCCGAACAGGATAGACACCATATATGCTAGTCGCTTGCTGCAGCTCCACATATTTACCTTGCCTTTCCTATTAAGCTTAAATAGTCTTGATCGCGAGGGTGCGAGATTGCTGAGTCCCTGTGGCTCACAGATTACTTCCAAACCAAATGCAGGGCTTGATGATTCCGCTCCAGGTGACGCGCTTGAGCTCAAGTGGGAGTTCGACGAGGACTCTCAATGATACTACGTGTCTTTCCCTGATGATCAGTAGTGGTGCCCAGTTGGGGGTGATAGGGACCGTGTCGCATGTTGGGTTATCTTTTATTTTGGCGCCATAGTCGGGCAATGAGTGGTTGAATGTTGTAATGCTATTTATGTACTTTGTGTGATGTGGCGAGTGTAAGCCAACTATGTTCCTCCCCTTTTATTATCTATATTACATGGGATGTTGTGATGATTGCCTAACTTGCGACATTGCTTTCAATGCGGTTATGCCTCTAAGTCGTGCCTCGACACGTGGGAGATATAGCCGCATCGAGGGCGTTACAAATTTCTCCGCGTCAACCCACAGGGTGGATTCTCTATGCACAATCCCCCAAGCTGGGTAAGCGGTCGCATTTACTTGCTCATCCGTTTTGTATTCCCATTGTTTAAATATTCAGTCTGACGACTTCAACGCAGGAACTGCGCCGGGCTGTTAAGGAAATAAGCAGCCCTACTCCACAACCTGAGGACCCAGGACGGTCCCTCGACCCGGCCTCTCAAGAGGATCCGGACATATCTGTGGAGCTGATTGATGGAGTGTTCCATCAATTGAGCAAGGACAACGCCTTGGTGGCCATTACGGCCGATTACCCAGGGCTAATCCTGACCCCCCAGGTAACTGAGATCGAAGTCCCAGTACCCCGAATAGGGGTCCGCCCACTCGTGTTTTCAGTTACCTGATCACAACCGAACTTTGCAGGGGAGGTTTTTAAGGCGGAAGGCCGAACCTGCGGCGACAAGCCAACGAGGGACCGTAGGGCCCCGCGGGTAGAAAACAAGCGCAGTCCGGACCGAGGCGTCAGTGCAAAGGTATGGCGCGCCCCCCTTATCCCAGGTGTTATACCTTCGAGGCACATTGACACTCGCGCTCTCTTCAGGACAAAGAGACCTCACCGGACTATATCCGGAGAGGCTGCCAATCGCGCCCCCACCAGCCAGGCTCCAAAGCCTGGTCCGGAGGTGGAGGCGAATGCAAGGCGTGCGCCAGACGCTCCTCCGACGGAGGATGTGGACGGGTTGTCTGCCACCAACTCTGAGGTGGAGAGTGCCATGAACCACAGGCGTCGCCGGACAATTCTTCGCGACGCTAGTTTCTCCCAAGGGGCATAGATGCCTTCAACTCGGGAGATGCGTACCTCCGTGCCACTCAAAATGGTCTAGCTAGAGCCACGGAGCAGTATGTAAAAGACATACGGGTAAGAAAATTCTGGTAATTATATATATATATATACCAGTAGCCCCCGAGACTTGAAACAGTTAGAATAACTGATTTAAGGATCATTTGTTATGCAGGTTCTTACAGAAAAGAATTCCCTACTGTCCAAGGAGCTGGAAGAGTGCAAGGACCAACTTAAGGCCGCACTAGCCGCGGCAGGGGAGCCCAAGGAGACCCCCTCTGGTAATATACACTTCGAAAGATGAGTACTTTGCGAAGCATGTCATGGGTGCGAATCTGACAAATGAAAGTGCAGATGGCGCCGGATTGAATCCGGAAAGGCAACACCTCCTACGCCAGCTAAAGGCTGGTGAGAAGGTGCTGACAAAGGTGAGGCGGGAGAAGAACGATCTCTAAGATGCCAACACCAAGCTGGGCGTCGAGCTGAAAGATGTTCGTGCCCAGCTGTCAGACTCTGTGAAGGAGAATCAGTGGCTTCGGCGCGACAAATTTAGTAAGTGCTTGAACGAACCTTTGAAAGAAAGTTCGGTGGGGAAGTCGACTAACAGAGCAATGTCTGTTGGTGTGCTAACAGGTTGTCCTGCAGAGGAGATGCCCGGTTCTATGGGTGACCTTCCTCCCGAGCTCTCGCAACTGCTCGATCGAGTTCGGCAGGCAATGCAAGGCGTCGCCCAGGCCCTGTGGTCATCCGTCTCCGTGCCCGAAGGTCTTGGAGAGCTTGCGAAGAAGCTAAAGGGAGCATGGCGGCGCTTTCGATTGTGGAAGATATCAGCCTACCGTCAAGGCGCTAGGGAGGCCTGGGCCATGGTGAAGATGCGGTGCGCAAAGGCTGACCCCAACCACATGGCCGAGGTCGGTCCTGTAGGGCCCGATGGGAAGGAGATCCCTGTAAGCTTAGTATACGGCCAAGTAGAGTTGGCCGCAAAGTATTCCCAGCAGGACTGTAAATTAGACAGCCTATTAGATGGTATTGAAGAGGAATACAATCAGTCAAAATGACTATATAATTTAATTGACATTTATAATGCCTTCTAGCCGGATTGTAGATCATTTGTCATGGACGACCTTTTCGCTTCAGCCTCGGGACCTGACGGTCCGGAGTGTGTCCGAATTCCCATGCGGTTATATAGGAACCGGGGAATGCATGGAGACCAAGCGTAGGGGTCATTAGGGCTTGAACAGACAAGTGCCCGACTAGTTATGTTATATTACATGGTTAGTAAGAAACATCTTCCAGGGAGAATAGTTCCGTAAGGGTTCCTTTCCCTGGGAGGCATGCCCTAAGGTGCATGTCCATGCTGCGAAAAGAAACGCAGGAAAAACATCTGGGGGCGTATAGATAAAAATAAAAAAAATATCATCTTTAGTTCACCGACCGAATATTCCCTTAAGAACACTAGCTTTCGGCTTCACCCAGTCTGAGGTACACGTCCGGCCGACCCGGCAGTAACAATCGCAGAGGTGCTCCCTTTACCACCTAGCCGAACAATCGAGAACGTAGGGGTAAGCACAGGAGCCAGGCAACCCAGCTTGGCCAAAACTTAAGTCATATCGATGCATATAATGGTGAATAAAAGGTACATGCGGAAGTGTGACACATGTGTTGGGCATGAAGGCCGTATGAATAAGCTTCTGTTTAAAGAAGCCCCCAGGTTTAATGAGCACGGATGGCGCGTCACTTTATGAGCCTTTAGAGGCTATAAGAGAGAGAGAGAGAGAGAAGAAGAGAAATGTAAGACAGAAAATATATAAAAAATGGACAGAGGAAGGAGACGAACACAGAGTCCGGCGCTAGGCATAGAATCTTTGGAGACGGGCTGCGTTCCATGGGTTTGGCTCGAGTCGGTTATCCGATGCATCCCGCAGGCGGTACGCTCCACCAGTCAGGACTTGGTCAATTATGAAGGGACCTTCCCACTTGGGCTTGAGTTTGTCCTTTTTCTTGTCCGGTAGTCGTAGAACTAATTCACCAACGTTGTAATTTTTGGCCCGTACTTCTCTGCTTTGGTATCTTCGAGCCTGCTGTTGATAGAATGCGGAACGGGCTTTTGCCACGTCACGCTCCTCCTCCAATGCATCCAAGCTGTCCTGCCGATCGAGATCGGCTTCTCTTTCTTCGTACATGCGCACTCGAGGTGAGTCATGAATTATGTCGCAAGGCAAAACTACCTTTGCGCCGTACACCATGAAGAATGGTGTGTATCCGGTGGTGCGATTCGGCATGGTCCGCAGCCCCCAGAGTACGGAGTCGAGCTCCTCTACCCAGTGCGTGTTAGATTCCTGGAGGGACCGCACTAATCTGGGTTTGATGCCGCTCATTATAAGATCATTTGCACGTTCGACCTGGCCGTTAGTTTGTGGGTGATAGACGGAAGCATAATCGAGCTTGATGCCCATGTTTTTGCACCAGAGTTTTACCTCGTCGGCCGTGAAGTTCATGCCGTTATCAGGGATGATGCTGTGGGGGACGCCGTAACGGTGTACAACCCCGGATATAAAGTCTATCACCGGTCCGGATTCGGCCGTCTTAACAGGCTTGGCTTCTATCCATTTGGTGAACTTATCCACCATGACCAGTAAGTATTTTTGCTTGTGGGTTCCGCCTTTAAGGGGTCCAACCATGTCAAGCCCCCAGACCGCGAAGGGCCAAGTAATGGGGATAGTTTGGAGGGCGGTGGGTGGCATATGGCTTTGGTTTGCAAAGAGCTGGCAACCGGTGCATCGTTGGACTAAGTCCTGAGCGTCTGCCCGGGCCGTCGGCCAATAAAAGCCTGTACGAAAGGCCTTGCTTACAAGGGACCGGGCTGCAGCGTGATGACCGCCGAGTCCGGCATGAATTTTAGCCAGGAGGTTCCGCCCCTTCTCTTCGGAGATGCACCTTTGAAGGACTCCGGTAGTGCTTTTCTTATAAAGCTCTCCCTCGTGGACTCTGTAGGCTTTGGATCGCCACACTATGCAGCGTGCCTCATTTTGGTCCTCAGGGAGTTCCTGCCTAGTAAGGTAGGCGAGGAATGGTTCTGTCCACGGGGCGATGACGGCCATTATTACGTGGGCTGAAGGTGTTATTTCATTGGCAGAGCCTCCGATTGAGTCAGAATGTTCGGTGTCGGGCAGTGCGGTTGGGTCCGGGCTGTTATTGTTCGGCTCCCCTTCCCATACAACGGATGGCTCGAACAGCCTTTCCAAGAAGATGTTGGGGGGGGGGGACTACATCGCGTTTTGCGCCAATGCGTGCCAGGACATCTGCCGCCTGATTATTTTCCCGGGCTATATGGTGAAATTCAAGCCCCTCGAACCGAGCTAACATTTTTAGGACGGTGTTGCGGTAAGCTGCCATTTTTGGATCCTTGGCATCGAAGTCTCCATTTATTTGGGATATTGCGAGGTTCAAGTCCCCGCGCACCTCTAGGCGTTGGATGCCCATGGATACTGCCATCCGGAGACCATGTAAAAGGGCCTCATATTCGGCTGCATTGTTGGAGTCCGTGTACATAATCTGTAGTACGTATTGAACTGTGTCTCCTGTGGGGGACGTCAAAACGACGCCAGCCCCCAGTCCGGCCAACATCTTGGAGCCGTCGAAATGCATGATCCAATTTGAATATGTGCCGTACTCTTTAGCGAGTTCGGCCTTCGTCCATTCTGCGACGAAGTCGGCCAAGACTTGTGACTTGATGGCTCGTCGTGGCTTATAAGTTATGTCGAACAGGAGGAGCTCAATGGCCCATTTTGCAATCTGGCCCATTGCGTCACGGTTGTTTATAATATCGTTAAGTGGTACTTCCGAGGCTACTGTTATTGAACACTCTTGAAAGTAGTGTCGTAGCTTCCGGGATGCCATGAATACCGCGTACGCAATCTTTTGACAATGCAGGTACCGTGATTTGCAGGGAGTGAGGACAGTGGACACATAATAGACCGGCTTTTAAAGGGGGAATTTGTGTCTGTCCGCTTCTCGTTCGACGATGAGCACTGCGCTTACAACCTGATGTGTTGCTGCAATGTATAATAGCATTGGTTCGCCAATGTTTGGCGCGGTAGGACTGGGTTTGTTGCCAGTATGGCTTTTATTTCGTTGAGTCCGGCCGTGGCTGCATCTGTCCATTTGAAGTGTTCGGTGCGCCGAAGGAGGCGGTAAAGGGGTAGGGCCTTTTCTCCTAAGCGGGAGATAAAGCGGCTTAGAGCCGCCACGCATCCGGTTAACTTTTTGTATTTGTTTGAGGTCCTTTGGGATATCCAGTTGTGACAGAGCTCAGATCTTGGCTGGATTTGCTTCAATTCCTCTACCGGATACAATGAAGCCCAAGAGCTTTCCGGCTGGAACGCCGAAAACGCATTTTTCCGGGTTGAGCTTGATGTCGTATGTTCGGAGGTTATCAAATGTGAGCCTCAGGTCGTCTACTAGAGATTCAACACGTCTTGTTTTGACGACCACATCATCTACATATGCCTCCACTGTTTTGCCGATCTGGCTTGCCAGACATGCCTGAATCATGCGCTGATATGTTGCGCCGGTGTTTTTGAGCCCGAAGGGCATCGTGTTGAAGCAGAATGGCCCGTATGGTGTGATAAATGCCGTTGCGGCTTGGTCTGGTTCTGCCATCTTGATTTGATGGTAGCCAGAATATGCATCGAGGAAACACAACGAATTGTGTCTTGTGGTAGCGTCGATAATTTGATCGATGCGGGGGAGGGGGAAGGGATCCTTTGGGCAAGCCTTGTTAAGGTCTTTAAAATCAACACATAGGCGCCAAGATTTGTCCTTCTTTGGTACCATCACCAGGTTTGCTAGCCAGTCCGGATGTTTTATATCTCTGATGAATCCGGCCTCCAATAGCTTTGCTAGCTCCTCTCCCATGGCCTGTCTCTTAGGTTCGGGAAAATGCCGAAGAGCCTGTTTGACAGGTTTGAATCCTGTTTGGATATTTAAGCTGTGCTCGGCCAGCCTGCGTGGGATTCCTGGCATGTCTGAAGGGTGCCAGGCGAAAATGTCCCAGTTCTCTCGTAGGAACTCTTGCAATGCGGCGTCGACATCAGGGTTTAACTGTGCC
The DNA here is from genome assembly GCF_056163025.1 of Triticum urartu. NCBI lineage: Eukaryota > Viridiplantae > Streptophyta > Magnoliopsida > Poales > Poaceae > Triticum > Triticum urartu. Next base: position 352,748,872 of record NC_141876.1, on the reverse strand, counting down.
CCGATGGAAGTTGTTTTATTGGGGTCCGTTGGATGGACATGGAATTTGACTATTTCGTCCGCCGGTTTAAAGGAGGTGGACTTGGATCTTTTGTCGAGTACCACATCGTCCCTATTCACCGTAGAGCGCAGCGCAGTCAGCTCCTCAGCCGCTAGGGCTTCGGATAGTGCCTCGAGGGCCAGTGCGGCTGTCTTCTTTTCAGCGCGGAGTGCTATGTCCGGATCACTAGCGAGAGTGATGATCCCGTTAGGCCCGGGCATCTTGAGCTTCATGTACCCGTAATGGGGTATTGCTTGGAAGATTGTAAACGCTTCCCGCCCTAGCAGAGCGTGATAACCGCTGCTGAATGGAGCCACCTAGAACGTGACCTCTTCGGACCTGTAATTATCCGGCGTGCCGAACACCACACTAGTGTGATTTTTCCTGTACAGCTCGCTTCCCAACTGGGGATTATTCCTCTAAAGGTTGTGCTGCTTCGCTCAATGCGGTTCCAGTCTATTTCCATTTTTTGAAGGGTCTCTTCATAAATGAGGTTCAATCCGCTGCCGCCGTCCATGAGTACCTTGGTAAGACGAAAGCCGTCCACTATTGGACTGAGGACCAATGCGGCTGGTGCTCGGGCTGTTTGGAATTTAGGTTCATCACTGGCGTTAAAGGTAATAGCCGTGTCACTCCATGGGTTTATTCTTGCTACTTGGTAGACTTCGGCAAGGCTGCGGAGTGTCCTTTTTCGCATATTATTTGATGCGAAAGTCTCGAAGACTGTTAATACCGTATTGGTGTCTCTGGGGTGGCTTTCTGTGGCCTCCGGAATTAGGAGATTCTCGCCAATTTTTGCCACCTGCTGGAGTATCCAACATGCTCTAAGGCTGTGAGTTGGTGTGGCGTCCTCTGTACTGTGAATTTTACAGGGTCCATTAAGCCATCCTTCCAGTACGGTTCCATGCCCTGTAGAGGGTTTTTGCTTTTTAGTGCTTGACCCGGGTGACTGGTGATGATGCACCCTTTTATTTCGGACTGGGTTTGTATTCAGGGCCGGATTGTCCCAAAATTTTATTTCGGTTTTCCAGGAGCTTTCCATCGCACAGTACATTTGTACAATGGATGCCAAGTCAGCGACGCGTGTAATATCATGGCGACTTATGGCGTTGAGTATTCCCTTGTCCGTGCAATTATTGCAGAAGATTGAGATTGCGTCTTCCTCGCGGCAGTCCCTTAGCCTGTTCTTAACCAAGAGGAACCTGGCCCAGTAATGATGTACTGTTTCATCGGGTTCTTGCCTGATTTTGGATAGATCACTTATGTTGGGGTGGGTGGGTGGAATTAAATCCGAAGCCTCACCCCATCTAAGGCTCAGAGGCCGAGGAATTTCTGAACTCGAAAATTTGGATTCCTGGATGTTGTCTAATGAATCCATCCCGTCGCCTGACTCTAAGTTCAGATCTTGAGTGATATCCTCCCCTCCGCGGGTATCCAGCTTGGAGGGATCGGGAATCCGGATGTAGAGAGTCCTTAAGATAGATGAAGGGTCTCCGCACTGTCCCTCTACCACGGCAACGTGATGGGTGACTTGGCGAGAGTTATTCTCTCTCAGATCAGTTTTAGGCCCAATCTGGTCGTAATCCGTAGCGACTCGCAGGGCGGCGAAGCGATCCAAGAGCTCGTTTATGGAGGAAAGCTCCATTGGATCTAACTGCTCGGTGAGTTCCGAGCTGACATGAAGATTGTTTTCGATGGCTCGAGAGGTCATCGTCGCGGCAGAAGCCGAACAGGCGGTCATAAGAAAACCACCTAGCCGGAGGGTTTGGCCGACAGCCAAAGCTCCCTTAGCAACGGTGCCGTCTTTAAAGACGGGGTGAGACATCCTTCCTGATGGCGACAACACAGAGGAACTCTCAATGAAAGCACCAATGTCGGTGTCAAAACCGGCGGATCTCGGGTAGGGGGTCCCGAACTGTGCGTCTAGGCCGGATGGTAACAGGAGGCAAGGGACACGAAGTTTTACCCAGGTTCGGGCCCTCTCGATGGAGGTAAAACCCTACGTCCTGCTTGATTAATATTGATGACATGGGTAGTACAAGAGTAGATCTACCACGAGATCGAAGAGGCTAAACCCTAGAAGCTAGCCTATGGTATGAGTGTTGTTGTGTATGTTGTCCTATGGACTAAAACCCTCCGGTTTATATAGACACTGGAGAGGGTTAGGGTTACACAAAGTCGGTTACAATGGTATGAGATCTGCATATCCGTATCGCCAAGCTTGCCTTCCATGCCAAGGAAAGTCCCTTCCGGACACGGGACGGAGTCTTCAATCTTGTATCTTCATAGTCTAACAGTCCGGCCAAAGGATATAGTCCAGCTATCCGAACACCCCCTAATCCAGGACTCCCTCAGCAACGGTTGCGCGAGTCCACGGAGGGCTCCACCCACGAAGTGTCCACGAAGAAGCAACCTTGTCTATCCCAGCATGGCCATCGCCCACGAAGGACTTGCCTCACTTGGGTAGATCTTCATGAAGTAGGCGATATCCTTGCCCTTACAAACTCCTTGGTTCAACTCCACAATCTTGACGGAGGCTCCCAAGTGACACCCAACCAATCTAGGAGACACCACTCTCCAAAAGGTAATAGATGGCGTGTTGATGATGAACTCCTTGATCTTGTGTTTCAAATGATAGTCTCCCCAAGATTCAACTCTCTCTCATAGATTTGGATATGGTGGAAAGATGATTTGAGTGGAAAGACACTTGGTGAAGGCTAGAGATCAAGATTCTTGTGGTTGGATTGGAATGTCTTGGTCTAAACACATGAGTAGGTGGTTTTCTCTTAGAAAATGAATGGTGGAAGTGTAGGCATGTTCTGATTTCTCTCTCCACAAATGGAGGAAGGGTGGAGGGGTATATATAGCCTCCACACAAAATCTAACCGTTACACACAATTTACCAAACCCGGTGGGAATGAATAGTGAAACATGGTCAGACCGATTCAGTTCAAAATGTGAATGTTAGGCTTTTCAATGGGACCAACATGATCAACTCGGTGGCACCAATTGTGTTAGTGTTAGGGCATAACGTAATCTCGGTGAGACCGATCACATGAACTCGGTGAGACCAATTTCAGTAATAGGCAAACAGAGAGTTGGTCAGGAAAACTCGGTGGGACCGATCGCTCATTTCGGTGAGACCGAAATGTTACGAAGAGGAAACAAAGAGTTTGCATTGCGAACTCGGTGGGACCGATTGCTCATCTCAGTTATACCGAAACGTTACGAAGGGAAACAGAGAGTTTGCAATCCCATCTCGGTGAGACCGAGATCCCTATCGGTGAGACCAAACTGATTAGGGTTTCTTGCTATGGCTATGTCAAGTGAACTCGATGGCGCCGGATAGATCAAATCAGTGGGGCCGAGTTTTACTTTTGGTTTAGGACATATGTGGATATGAGAAAGTGGTTGAGGTATTTTGGAGCATATCACCGAGCACTTTGAGCAAGCAAGCCATTAAGCAATACCTCATCCCCTTTTAATAATATTGGCTTTTCCTATGGACTCAATGTGATCTTGGATAACTAAAATAAAAATGTAGAGTCTTGAGCTTGTGCCAATATGTGTCCTTAGTATTTTGAGGGGTCCACATCTCTAGTCCATGCCATGCCGATCATTGAACTTTCTGAAAAGATTGTCTTGAATTGATATTAGTTCAGTGAGCTATATGTTGTTAATAATTACCAATACCACCCAGGGATTAGTTGCAGTTTCGTCCTCCACAACAGAGCGGTGGATTCATCACGAAAAGGATCATCACGTTCCCAAGTGGCTTTATGTTGAGAATGATTTGACCACTGAACTTTAAGAAATTTGATAGCCCTTTGACGGGTGCGATGTTCTTCTTGATAGAGAATGCAGACCAGATGCTCTATGTAGGTGAGATCATCGTGCTGGGTTTGAGCTTTATAAGCCATGTGGTTGTTGCAATTAGACTTGCGACTCAGGGCGTCTACCATGACATTAGACTTGCCCAGGGTATAAGAAATATCATAGTAATAGTCAGTAATTGTTTTTCATATATCGCTGCTGACTGAGATCCAGATATAGCTGAGTAAACGAATACTTTAGTGCAAAGAAATGCCGCCACGAGTACCAAAAAAGAAATGCCTCCACAACTTTACTGCAAATTTAACTGCAACAAGTTCAAGGTCGACTCCCAGTTCTCTAATGCACAACTTTCCATTCACTTCTCGCATTCAAAGAAGTTGTACTCTTGAAATTTTACCTGACGAAAAGCCAGTAGAGTATTACCCGCATAACTTTCGAGTTCACACGGATTTAGGGAAGACAAAGATTCAATCCATTGGGGCATCTTAGGAACATATACCACAAACTTCACGAGTAATTAACTCAAGCCCGGAAGCAGAGTACGGTTGACAAGGGCGGGGATATAATTTACCAAAGGCATTATGTATCCAAGGAAAGGCTCACAAGGTTACTAAATATGAAAAATGTTGTCGGATAAAAACCCAACAAATGATCTGGTGGTCCACGAGGGATCTGATGTGAGCATCGGTACTCAAACAGAAGAAGAAAGAATGCAAGGAGATCATATTATAGAAACAACTGACTGATCCAAAGCTCAGATGAAAAGGATTTATGATTTCCAAATCAAGGGATCAGAAGCAAATGCTCTGATAAAAGATGGATAAGTTGAATAGACTCAGAATGACAATCAATCAAGGCTTGATTCATCGAACACCAGCTCATGTCCGGAGTGATGTCTGAACCTAGGGAAGATTCTAATTAGGACTGATGATCACAAGCATTCACAAACAAATTGAATCAAATGCTCGAAATTACAATGACAAAGGATGCTAATGAGTATTGCTAGACATATGGAAGTAACCATAATGCAGAGCAATAGATGGAGAGGATTATCGGAAGATCGGATAGTACTTCAATGTATCTTGTGAATCACTTGATCAAATAGGAATTAACAAATCCTCGATAAGTATGTGGAATTATTCATAGGGGTATTCATGCGGCAAGGAACTATAGGGAAGTAAGCATAAAGGATTCTCGGAACATCGGAGAGTACTTCAGGACATCTTGTAATAACAAGAGCAACTGGGGATGAAGGTATCAGCGACAATGTAGGTAGTTACCCATAAGGATTTATCGGTGGTAGGGATTGCAATGGCGAAGGGCACAAGGGTCTCGGGAAAACATTGGAGAGTATCTTTAGAATCTTCTGGTCCATGAGGCAATCATCTGGAGTGAGGGGCTCTCTGGGAGAAAGTATTTACAAGAACCTAGACTTAGAGTTAGCAAAATCATTTAATTCGAATAGAAGAGATCAGATTCTTGAGTATAGACGAAGAATAAAAGATCATAATACCACCCAATGGTGATGTGGGCTTGTAAGCCACACATTCATTTAAGTTAAGGTTTTTCAATTACTAGATTCAACTTCGGCCAAGGAGTTGGAAAGGGGGGTTCCTACAGGCAGTCGGCTCTGATACCAACTTGTGTACGATCAAGATCGGGGACTCATGGGAAGATATCACAACACAACTCTAGACACAAATTAAAATAATACAAGCTTTATATTACAAGCCAGGGGCCTCGAGGGCTCGAATACACACCTCGATACAAAAGAGAGTCAGCGAAATCAACAATATCTTAGTACATACATAAGTTAAACAAGATTGCCTTAAGAAGGCAAATATAAAAGCAACAACGATCGAAGAGGCAAGGCCTCCTGCCTAGGACCTCCTAACTACTCATGGTCGTCGGCGGTCTCCACGTAGCAGCAGACGATGAGGTGGCATCTAGCTCCTGGGATACACCATCTGATTGCAGAAAATGGGTATATGGGAAAGCGGTAGCAAAGCAACCGTGAGTACTCATTCAAAGTACTCGCAAGACTTACATCAGATCTACACTAAATATGCATCAGTATCAAATGGAGGGGTTGTATCTGTGGACTGAACTGCAGAATGCCAGAATAGAGGGGAAATCCTAGCCTATCAAAGACTAGCATCTTCAATCATCTTCAAGCATCTTGCAACATTTGGAAGAGTACAAAATAGCAATTTATATTAACAAGCATGTTGTAGCATTAATGCCCAGAGATCATTCCTTGTGTCCCTGTGAGAAAGCAATCTCAGAGCCAACATATCCATCACATATCTCAAGTATCCATTTCTATTTGTAATATATCACGATACCATTTCGAGCATCCTTTACTATGGACACGACTGTTCGGATAGATAAACTTCTCTGCAGGGGTGCACCACATTACCCAACACGCTTGATTACTCTGGCCGGACACACTTTCCTGGGTCATGCCCGGCCTCAGAAGAGCAACACGTCGTAGTCCTACCTAGGCTCAACAGAGAGGTCCCCGACGGTCTATGATACGTCTCCAACATATCTATAATCTATGAACTATTCATGTTGTTATATTATCATTATTGAATGTTTTACAATCATTTTAGAGCAACTTTATATCATTTTTGAGGACTAACCTATTAACATAGTGCCTAGTGCGAGTTAGTGTTTTTTCTCGTTTATTACATCACAGAAAATCAATACCAAACGGAGTCCAAACGCAGTGAAACTTTTTGTAGATTTTTCTGGACCAGAAGACACCTGGTGGGCCAAAGAAGTACCAGACGTGCCCAATTGGGTTGTGCCCACCTCGGTGGCCTCCTGCACCGCCTCTTTGCCCTGTAAATCCCCAAATATTCCAAAAACCCTAGGGAAGTCGATAGATCAGAAGTTTCGTCGCCGCAAGCCTCTATAGCCATGAAAAACCATCCTAGACCCCATTCCAGCACCCTGCGGGAGGGGGAAATCATCACCGGTGGCCATCTTCATCATCCCGGCGGCCAACATGATGAGGTGGGAGTAGTCCACCCTCGGGGCTAAGGGTTTGTACCAGTAGCTATGTCTTTAATCTCTCTCTGTCTCATGTTCTTGAGATGTCACATATCGCGGAGTTTGTTAATATAGTTGGACCATATAGTGTTTTCCCCTCTCTATCTTGTTGTGAATTGAGTTTCCCTTTGAGACTTCGTATCGGATTGAATACTTATATGGATTTTAGATCACTTCATGTGTGTCTTGCTATGAATACATGTGGTGACAATGGGGTATCATATTGATTCACTTAATATGTGTTTTAGCACTCAACTCACAGATTCCCGAGGTGACATTGGGGTAATGTATGCATAGGGGTTGATGGGCATTCTCATCTTTGTTTCTCTGGTAGCAATCTTGGTGCACTCTTTGAAGTTCTTTGTGTTGGATTGAGTATTATGAATCTGAAATTGTTTGATGCATATCATATAATCAACTCACGGATAGTCGCGGTGACATTTGAGTATCTAGGTGACATTAGAGTTGGTTGATGTGTATCATATGGTGTTATTTTAGTATGAACTCTTGGTTAGATCGATCAGAAAGAATAGCTTGTTGTTATTTTAGTACGAACTCTAGGATAGATTGATCAGACAGAATAACTTTGAGGTGGTTTCGTACCCTACGAAAAATTTCTTATTATGTTCTCCGCTAGATAGGAACTTTGGAGTGATTATTCATCGCACATTGAGGGATGGTTATATGATCCAATTATATTAGCATTGTTGAGATTGCACTAGCGAAAGTTCGGACCCTAGGCCTCATTTTCAAGCATTGCAATTCCGTTCGTGCCCACTTTTGTTACTTGCTACCTTGCTGTTTTTTATTGTTCCTATTACAAAAATCAATATCTACTATCATTATTACACTTGTATCACCATCTCTTCACTGAACTAGTGCGCCTATACAAATTTCCATTGTATTTGGTGTGTTGGGGACACAAGAGACATTTTATTATTTTGTTGCAGGGTTGTTTGAGAGAGACCATCTTCATCCTACGTCTCCCACGGATTGATAAACCTTAGGTCATCCACTTGAGGGAAAATTGCTAATGTCCTACAAAACTCTGCACTTGGAGGCCCAACACGTGTCTACAAGAATAAAGTTGCGTCGTATACATCACTCTCCATCCTAATCGCTCAGGGGTCTTGGGCCCATCGCCCTTCGCACTCTGGGTCGTTACGTGCAGGGCGATCCAGGCCACCTCCTTTGGGGCGCCGACCAGGGCATGCCACAATGCTAAACTGGACGTCTGATAGAGCTTCGGCTGATACTACGACACCGAGTGCCCATAATTGTTCCCGCGTGGTGGTTAGTGCGTAAAGGCCAGCGGCCAACTCAGATCAAATACCCAAATCCTTAGTGTGTTAGGAGATCGCGGAGACGAGCAGAGACTCACGATCATGTGACCCTGTTTCCCCGTCTCGAGGAAATACGGCAAGACCCAGGCCCAACCCTCTCACTAGGGTGGTCTACCTGCCCGGCCGTGCGTCATAATTATCTCGCGGGTGCTCTCTGGGCCAGCCCGACTTTCACATTAACTTGCGGGTACCGCTCCAGGCTGACCCGATTTCAACAATGGTCTCATGTAAATCCCAGGTAACCGTTTGTCCATAACATCAAGGAGGAATTCGAGGAATCACGCTCGATGGAATCCACTTGATGTAACCGTCAAGGTGAACTTAGGAGGAATCAGCCTCGAGGTTCACACTTGAGGTGTTGCACCACAGAGTCATATCGGGAGTGGTGAAGGAGGAATCACCCTCGATGACCACGACCGAATAGCTACATTACAGAGTTATCATTAGGAGTGCGTTACGAGGTATCACCCTAGGCACTTGATAGTAGCTCTGCAGAGTCGTACAACTAGGGGGTGTGATGTGATGTGTCAGGCTCTGGACGTCCATTACGTTGATAGAGTCATCGGTCATCAAGCCGAGGAAACTGGGACAAGCTGAGGGTCACTCATGGATCACTAACCAACCTATACTGAGCAGTTTAGGATAAGCAAGTAAGGGACAATAGTAGTGTAGGATTTCGGGTTCCGGCAAAACCCTTGAGGTTCGAACACTGGGGTGCGCACGAAGATCTTCCCCCCTCTCTAGCTCGCACACTCAACAATCTCACGGCCTAGCTTGACGGACCCAAAGAACACGAGACACAAGATTTATACTAGTTCGGCCCACCATTGTGGTGTAATACCCTACTCTAGTGTGGTGTGGTGGATTGCCTCTTAGGCTAAGGATGAACAGTTACAATGGAAGAACAGCCTCTTGAGGAGAGGTGTTCTTGTGCTTGTTGGATTTGTGTGAGGTTAAGGATGGAATGGCTCCGATCCAAGATGAAATGCCTCCACCCAAGATCCTCTCCCTAGCTATGGTGGTGGCTAGTCCTATTTATAGAGGCCCTGGTCCTCTTCCCAAATATTGAGCGGGAAGGGATCCCACAATGGCCAATTTGAAGGGAGACAACTAGTACAAGCTATCCTGACAAAAGTAGTCTTCGCCTGCCAAAGACTCTAGTGGTGATGCCGTCTTGGGCTCCAAGGTGACCTCCGTCCTGCCGTCCTGCTGGTCTTGGTCTTGTTGCACTGATATGGAAACCTTTGCCTGATTCCTTGGAACTCCTCACCTGCGCTTGCCTCCTTAGCACCAAAGAGGAAACGAGGACGCTGTGCTCGCTGGAGCCCGCCTGGTCTTGATCGTCATGGCTTACGTCATTGGAACCTCGCGAGGTTCGCCTTGCCTTGATCTCTCCGCCCCTCGCGAGCCAGCCCGGGAGGCCGCCCCTGAGGAGGTCTTGCGTCATCCGCCTCGCGAGGCTTGGCCCCTCACGAGGGTCTTGAATGTTTGCTAGTGAAGATGGGCCGTATGGGGCCGCGGGAGGAGCGATGCTATGGGCCGCAGGCAGGTGAGTCTGGGGACCCCCGTTCCCAGAACGCCGATAGTAGCCCCCGGGCCCAAGGCATGCTCGGGCTTTGGCTTCGAGGCGAAGCCAAAGGGCAAGTGCAGAGCACCGCGGGCCCCAACAGCCTGCGGCCTTGGTCGACGCGTGGCGACGGATTGGACGTGGGCGGCCTCGCTTCCCCACGCATCCTTGAAATCTGCCTGGCTAAGCAGCCACGACATCCTACACAGTTACCTCTCCATTGCTGGCAACGCACCCCCCGACTTCTTCGCTTCCTCATACCTCTGCTTCCTCTTCCAACCCAACTCGAGCTCTGCCCTTATTGCCATGGCACCGAACCGGACAGAGAAAGGGAAGAAGCCCCTGTCCTCAGCCAACTCAGCTCCGGCCGTCGAGCCCGAAGTCGGCCGATCGCGAGTGCTCAATCAGGAGGCCATGGATAAGGTCCACCTTGCGCTTGCTACCAGCTTCAATGAATGGGGAGAGACGGTGGCCTGGCCTGCGTCCCGAGCCTCCATCGATAGGACGACCACTGAGGTCCCGTTCTTCGTCGATGCTCTGTGGGTTGGCCTGGTTCCTCCATTCTCCGCCTTCTTCAATGCCGTGTTTTCTCATTACCAAATCCATATGTTGCACCTTGATCCCCAATCTGTTTCCCTTCTCGCCATCTCCGCCTTTGTCTGCGAGGCCTTGGTGGGCATTGCCCCTTCCGGGGCCCTCTTGCGCCATTTCTTCTCGCTGCACCTGACCAACCCCCGGCAGTGCTCAGGGTGCCTGAGCTTCCAAGCCGTGGTGGCGAAGGCCGGCTCGGGGATTGATTTTGATCTCCCGCCATCCACAAGTGAGTTTCGGATGCGGTGGGTGTATGTTGATGTCGGGGTACTCAGCCCCTGCTCTCGCCTCCATCATCGCCCGCCGTCCCCAGCTCTGGCTGGGGTCACGAGGAGCTCGCGGGCTACTGTCTCGCCTTCGTCCGCTCCGGCTGAGGAGGCTAAAGGATCTCGATGTGACAGCGCCCAAGGTGATGAAGGAGTTCCTCCGACACCGCATCTCCCCACTCCAGCGCCATTCCCAGCGGATGTCGGCCCTGACCGGCGACTAGGATCGCATGAGGCTTCAGGCGTCGGGGCTTCGGGCCGAGGCACGAAGGACGATGCTCGAGGTCTTGGCCGGTGACCCCTTGCCGGGTGATTTACCGCAAGAGGGTTGTTGCATGTACAGCTGCTCGAACATGGTGGAGTTCGCGGGGCAGATGCCCCCCTTCGATGAATGGGGGTTGCGGCCAGTTGGCTTTGTGGGGCCCCGCGAGAACCCTGTCGTCGTGGTTCCTCTCCATGTCACCGGCACCGAGCTTGCCCCAGGAGTGGGCGCAGGGAGGCAAGCACCGCTGGAAGCCGGAGGCGCTGGTGTCGAGGTGTCAATGCTGCCTGGGGCAGCAACTGAGGGGGCGACGCAGTCTGCCGTTCCTGAGGCCGAAGCTCCTGAGGCCTTAGCAGGTCATCGTGAGGCGGAGTCCGATAGCTCTCCTCAGCATGGCATTCCTGAGGTCGCCTCCTCAGGTGCTTCGCCAGTCGCGCTCCGCGCTGGTCGCCACGTGCAACGCTTGGGCCGGTTCCGCGTGGACTTCGCGACGCTCCGTAAGAGGAAGGGGTCTCTGAGCTAAAGCAGCGGCACCGTCCGGCCGCTGAAACATAGGAAGTACATCGCCGTAGATGAGTAAGTACCTTATCTCTGTAATTTCGCGAGTGTCGCTTCCCTTCCTGACGGTGGTTCTCTAGGATCCCATCTGCCAAGGCCATGAAGCCCCTGGTGATGCAACCTCCTCCTGCCTCGAGTGTTCCGCTGGCCTTGAGCGTCCCAAGCCGGCACGCTGCCCCCTTCACAGGGTCGGCCGGAGAGGCAGGTGCGTCGGCTTGGCACCTTGAGCCCGCGCTCCTGCCGTCTCTTCTTCGTGGCCTCGTCGGGGGTGTGTCGAGCGTGCCAAGGTCTCCTCCTCTGGTCATGGACGACGACTGGATGGCTTCGATCTTGGTCCCTTCTTCGAGCAGTGAGCCTCATCCCAACCGGGATCCTGCTGAAGCCCAGTCGGTGTCCGGAGGGGCGCCAGCCCCCAGCCCCCTGCAGGAAAGGGGCGAACCGCTTCAGGTCCCGTCGACGGCCCCTGCTATGGAGGACGGAGCCGGCTGCACGCTCAAAGCTGCGCATGAAAGGAGCGTTGTCCGCCACGAGCTCTTCCTGTAGGCGATGGGCACGATGAACCGGCTTGGCGGGGAGCTCGCGGATGTAGACGCGTGCCTCAAGGCCGAGGGTCTTCGGCTAGTGGAGGAGTGGCATAAGCTAAAGGTGGCCATCAACCTTGGGCGCCACCAACGCGAGCTTGATAATGCAAAGGCCGAGGCGTCTGTTGCGACCTCGCGCGAAGCTTGCGCCAGCGCTTTGGATAAAGCTCTGGAAGCTGATCGACGTCGCCACTACAACAAAAAAACCCATATAGCAACGCATGTCTAGCAACGAAGATAGCATGATGTGTTGTTTCGTTGAACCTCCCACGTTCCCCACTTAGCGCTAACCTCCCCGTACCCACCTCCACCTCTTTTGTCTCGTCGCTCGCGCATAAGTCTATTATTATTATATCCCTTCGTTTTGGCTTTATCTCAAAAAAAGTAGATTATCCTAAATGAGAGACACCCTACATCGGCCACCATGCCCCATCTCTCACTTCCGCCGTCCCCCTACCCTCAGCAGCTAGGATTCCCACCGTTGCCGTCCCCTTGCCCCGCCTCCCCCTGTTCCTTCGTCGAGCCCGCCTCCGTTGCCACTTTCTCCGCGCGTCGGGGATGCATACTGCATCTCCGCCATCCTCCTCGCGTCCGGGATGCGCACGGCGTCGTGGCTATCCTCCTCGCGTTGGGTAAGGTGCGGCCGCCACCATTCCTCCGCATAGCCAGGGACGGCGCAAGCACCGACGCCCCCGTCCTCAACTGCATCAGTTCAGCAGTACGCCCCCTGTACTCGCTCATCCTTGTTTGTTTCTGGTTCCTTGCCGACGGCGCTGACCGGCACACAGCAGCCGACTAGTCGCAACCCGAGGCACCGACCGATGCACCTCGCAGCGGCCAGCCAGCGACTCAGCCCCAAAGGAAACGAACAACTCCTCTCGACCTCTCCAAAATCCCGAGTCCCTGCCAGTGTTTGATTTGCAAGTTGCGCTGCTGATTTGTATCGAGTGCTCATATGTCTTGATAAAATTGCCCTTTCTCATATGGACATTATTTGCAATTGATGTGAGTCTTGCTTTTTTTTGCAGGATAGATTTGGTGTAGTGATATAAGTACTGCTACATGAGGCGAAAACAGCTTGCAAGACAATGCAGGTAATTTCCTTTGATTCTTTCATATCCCCAAATTTCATTTATAGCATCATCTATTCATCTAATTACTAATTTCTACAGCTTAATTTGTATCCAGTGAAGAATTGTTGTTAGCACTGGTTAGCATGACATCAATCTGAGTGTAAACTGTATTTGAGTGAAGCATTGTTAACATGAGAACAATCTAACTGCGTCAAATTTCCAATTTATATCCACAGTGCGTTAAAAGAAATTGTATCTAGTGAAAAATTGTTGTTAGGATGAGTGCATAATAGCTTTCCTTCAGCCTGTCCTGCCCAGCTATTTGTTTGTAGCTCTGCTACAGAAACACCCTAAAGTATTTAAAACTATAGTATTTTTAGAAACCACAGTAGTCTCCAAATACTAAGAAAAAACTTAGTTGCCAAATAGGCCCTTAGATTTGCTGTTTCACACAAATCACTGAAGGGGAGAGTTTAATTGACAAATAAGTTTCTCATTGAAATAAATGCAACACTGAACAAGCCACCAATTATATCTTCTAAATCATCTACACTAACAATCCACCCTTCTCCACTAAAAGGATATTTTCGTAAATAACCAAATATAACATGCAACACTGAACAAGGAGAAAAGATGATTTCTTCTGAGAGACGTCAAGTTGATGAACATGTCGACAAGATCATTGAATTGAAAATTAAGGTATTTTGCTTAGTGTGTCCCTCACGCGTTTCTATGACATGCAATTTCTCTCAGGAAGTTACAATACTTTTGTGGTGATCAACCAGAAAACCATTGGTCCTCCATCCATCGGTCTCCTAGCTAGAGTAGGGGTACCTAATTCTGACTTCTTACTACATGATTGTTCTATTTCACTTACATTTAACATTGTGACCTGTTTCGGGTTCCAATATAGTTCAGAATGTGGGCCATCATGTCACCTGCTGAACTTGGAACATGAAAGGTGTTTGACATTATACATAACGCTACTCTATAAGCCATGAAACAACCAGTTAAGTTTAAGACAAAACCGATGTAGAAACCAGACTTCCTATGGCGTGGCTCAGTTGGTAGGCTCTTCTTTCCCAGCCGCTAAATTTTTATTTTTGTATGTCCTCTCTTGTATATAATTATGGTGCACTTGTCTATACTACTTAGATCCCGCATCCCTTCAAGGTCAAGTCATGACCTCCGGGTTGGCGTCAATGCGTCATGATGAGCAGAAGTGGATTAGATTGTTTGTAGTTCTCGTGCCCCCCTCTGTTTCTTAGTTCATTATGCATGAGTTGATAACTCCAGCTGTCTCAAATCTAGTGATGGTTTTTTTCTCCTGTTGTTGCTTCTACAGGTTCTGAGAATTTTATTCATGGATCAGGAAATTCTAATATATGACTTGGTGAATCTCAGTAATTACGATATCTTGTGTGACGTAGAATATTTAAAGATTTTCAAGTTGTCGCACTGAGATTTCTCCTAATACACCGTAACATGCATGGCTAATAAATCATCACAAGCAAGAGTAGTACGGGAGCAATCTAATGCAAAGCTAGCTAGTGCAGAGTACTCTCAAAAATGGAAATAATCAATTCAGTATATTCAATATTATTAGTTAGCTACTTGTCATTTAGTTATTTGCTAAATTCATCTCAATTTAATATAATATAATTTTTGGTAGTATATGCAAGATGATGGTTGTTCATAATGAACAACCACATCTGATTGGTGAAAGTTGCTCTGTGTATTAATATGCAGCTTCTAACGAGCCATGGATATCAGAACATGTGCAAGGCAATTAAAATAAATAAAATGCCCTCAGTTTACAAAGAATGGGTTAAAACTTGAAGTCTATATGTTTGTACTCTATAGCATAGTGATGGCCCTTTTGCTAGCGTGTATTATTATTATTATTATTATTATTATTATTATTATTATTATTATTATTATTATTACTATTATTACTATTATTACTATTATTATTATTATTATTATTATTATTATTATTACTATTATTATTTTACAGAGTGATGATACTGACATTGCAAGTATATGCCGTTTCCACATCTGAATTTTGGTATTTTTTTTAGAGAAAATAGATTGGAACACTAATAATATATATTAATAGTTCATATAGTTTTGAGTTGATGCAAGATGCAAAAATAATTAGTACATGGATATAAATAGCATAATCTGAGATGTTATTTATAAATTAATGTTGGATTTTCCTTTTGTATTCAGATCATTAATTATCCCTTTATCTATATATAAGTCTATGTCTTGATCAATCCCATTTGTAGGGTGCTCTTTTAAATTTCATTTCTATGATAACCCGATTTCTCTAATGTAAGTTGCTCATCCCATATTATTGTTGTTTTTGTTGTTGTTGTTGATCAAGAAGATAAATTGACGTTGCATGGCTCAGATGTTGATTGCAAGGTTAAGAATGAGGCTACTACAAGATAATAAGAATGTCATTTCAGGATCAAAAAAATTTAGAATGACATTTTTAGGGTCAATATTTCAAACATTGATAAATAGTTTCACCTCTTGTAATCTTTGGATCATGTTCTTTATAATACACTATAGTCAATTTAATATATGAGAACTTTTTGTTCATTATTTTGTGCCTCCAACTCTGTTGACATTGCAAGGTCCAGAATTGGGTTACTGATCTGTTATGTCCATAGTCGCCACCAATGGATATGAAGCTGTGATCTGTTTTATTTCTCCATGGTCGCCACCAACGCATATGAAACGTTGTTGAGCTCTAGCTCTATATGTTGCTATCTATCAACACTTCCACACGCAGTTTACCAACACATGCATATATGTTGTTGTAGACCCTTGCAACGCCACCAACGGGAACGAATATTAATCCGTTGGTGTAGACCTTAGCAACAAATAAATGGACATACAACAACGCATTGATGCATTGCTAAAGGGGGGGTTCTTGTTGATCACAGAGAAGCGTGCGTGGGAGCTCCAAGCCTGGAGTGCTTCCCCGGAACAGCAAGTGGAGGCGCGCGAGGCCGCCTTAGCGTCAATGAGGGGGACGCTTGTCGAGGAGGAAGAGATCCTGAGGTGCGAGGAGGCGCTGGCGCTGGAAGCCGCGGAGCGCAGCCTTGAGCTTGAGCGGTTGGAGTTGAGGGAGCGCCAGGTTTCCCAACTGAGGACGCTGTCGGCACGCGCGAGGCCAAGGCCCAGGAGGAAGTCGATCGCCGAGCGGCCAAGGCTCGCGCGGACCTTGTGGGCAGGTACGACCTGAAGTTGAAGCTTGTGGAAGCCGAGGCAATGGGCAGGACCAAGGCCCTCAGGTCAGGGCTAGACAAGGCTGAACGTCGCGAGAAAGTCGCCGTAGCCTCCTTGTCTTCAGTGCAAGCCGAGCTGTCTTCTCTTCAGCAGCGGGTCAGCGGCGCCGAATCCTCCGTGCAGTGGGGCAGTGTAACGCCCCGGATGTAACTTGCCATATTTGTACTCCAACTCTTGCCATTTTCGGCTCTAAGTTATGATATTTCCCTCGTGGTTGGGTTTTGTCTTCGTTTTGCATTTTGTTCATGTCATGCATCTCATATCATGTCATCATGTGCATCGCATTTGCATACGTGTTCGTCTCATGCATCCAAGCATTTTCCCCGTTGTCCGTTTTGCATTCTGGCACTCCTATGTCCTCCGGCGTCCCCTTTTGCCTCTTTTCAAGTGCGGGTGTTAGATGTTCTCGGATTGGACCGAGTTTTGCCAAGCGGCCTTGGTACGCCACCGGTAGACCGCCTGTCAAGTTTCGTGCCATTTGGAGTCCGTTTGAAACTCTAACGGTTAACTGAGGAACCGTAAAGGCCTCGTGTGTGTTGCAGCTCAACACCCCTCCAAAGTGGCCCAAAACCCATCCAAACCCCCTCCATCCTCTCGGCCGTTCAATCATGATCGCGTGGCCGAAAACCGCACTCCATTTGGACTCTCCTAGATCCCTCTACCTATAAATATGTGTCCCTCCCGGAATTTTCGCACAGATGAAACCCTAAGAATAGATCCCGCCGCCACCAGACACGTCCGCAGTCACCGGACACCCGCGCCGCCGTCCGCAGCCAATCCAGCGCCGCCACATGGCGCCACCGCGCCACCCACCGCCGCCGGCCCGCCAGGCCCGTGCGGGGCCCTCCTCGGCCCGCGCGCCCATCGCCGCCTGCCACCCGCACCCGCGCCTCGCGAAGCCCGGTTCCTCTCCGCGCCGCCGCCCTCCGCCGCGTGACCTCGCCGCTCCGTCACAGCCGCCCTCGCCGCGCCACCGCAACCGCCCTCGCCGGCCGCCGTCGAAGCCGTCGTCTCCCCATCACCCGAGGACGCTGCCGCCCCGTGCCTTCCTCCTCTCCGGCGTAGATCCGGCGCCGGCCACCGGATCTGGCCTCCTCCGCCCGGAATCCGCCGCCCCAAGCTCACCACCGGCGACAGCCTCGCCGGACGACCTTGCTGCCTCCCGATCCGGCCCAAACCGCCCCATTGACTACTGTTCACCCGAGGTCCACAAATCCACTAAGTCCCTTTTTCTGGTTAATTTCATGCTCCCTTCTTCATGCCATAACTGCGTGACCATAGCTCCGTTTCGTGCGTGTGGCATATCAAAATGTTTGTTAGAATGTGCTCCTCATTTTGTTCCATTGCATCATGCTTGTTTGAGTCCATCTTGATGCCTAAAATGCTGTTGCAAGAGTGCTATGAAATGTTAGTTCCTGATTCTTATCAGATTATGAGGATTTGTAATTTTTGCCATGATTAATGTGTGCAGCATATGAGCATGAGCTCCACATGTGTTTTGGGCTATGCCATGCCATCTTTATAGGGGTGTATGCCATGTATTTTTATGATCAATTTGGTGACTAGCACAAGCATGCAAAGTAGCTCTCATGATGTTGTTGATTTCAGGGACTTAGATTTTCACTAAGTCATTTCCCTAATATTATTTTTATGCGATGTGTTCATGTTGTTACAGAGAGATCCATGCCTCTTTTGAGTATGTTCAGTAAGGATGATTTGGGCATATGGTTGTGCTCTATCCTTCCATGTCCTTGTTTGCATTTATGGAGTACCCTAGCATGACTCAATCTTGCACTACTTTTGCTATAAACTGTTCCTGGCATATTGTTTACGTGTTAATCAATTTTGCCAAGGTTGTTGTAGTTGATCCATGCATGCTGTAAGTTTGTTCTTGCCATGTTTAGCTTCTTGATCATGTCTGCTTACTGGGTGTATGCTTAGTTTGTCATGCAATGCCTTTTGTTGAGTGCATCGAGCTCGCAAAGAGGCCTTCGTAACTCTGTTTATGCCTTGTCCAGTTTTCTGCTAAGTCTAAATCTGTTAACGAAACTTGCTATGTTTACATGGGTGCCATCATGTTTTCTGTGCCCTTTTGGCTTATGGTCAGTAAGGGACTTTTGTTATATGCTTTGAGTAGATTCATGCCAAGCCTTGCTTTGCTATGTTCTGCTCCTGTAGCATGTTGATATCTTGCTCTAAACATTGCTTCCTGATGTTAATTCCTGACATGTTATTTTCACAAAGTGTGTGATGCTATTATCTTTTGCACTTTTGCCATGCTTGTTTGAACCTGTTATTTTGTGATTCAGCCGTAGCTCAGTGTTCATCTTTTGCCAAGCAGCTTGAGTATATCACTGCCATGTGCTTTGTTGCTATGTTGGAGTGCAGTAGCTTAGTTTCTTGTTGCATTCTAGATGGCATCGTGATGTTAACCGCAGAATTGTGCCATTCTTGTTTTGCTTGCCATTTGCAAACCGTGCATCCGTTTCCGGCGATCTTTATATCGATTTAGACCAAAATCAACTCATCTTTCCAGCGACACTCTTGGTTTGCCAAGTTGAGGCTTGATTCAATATTTTCCTTCCGGAGCACGCATATGCATTGCATATTACATCCCGCATATCATACCATGTTTTGCATCATGTTGCTTGCGCATTGCACCGTGGTTGATTGTGGTTTCTTTTGCTTGTATTCTTGCCTTGGGTAGAGCCGGGAGACGAGTTCGTGATCGAGGAACCAGTTGAGTACGCTTATGAGGATCAAGCTTACATCAACTCGGACAACTTTGCAGGCAAGATGACCATACCCTCGAAATCACTTGTATCTTTGCTTGCTAGTTATTCGCTCTATTGCTATGCCTATGCCGCGATACCTACCACTTGCTTTATCATGCCTCCCATATTGCCATGTCAAACCTCTAACCCACCTTGTCCTAGCAAACCGTCGTTTGGCTATGTTACCGCTTTTCTCAGCCCCTCTTATATCGTTGCTAGTTGTAGGAAGTTTGGAGTTTGTTCCTTGTTAGAACATGATTATTGTTGGGATATCATTATTATATCTTGTTTACTTTAATGCACCTATATACTTGGGAAAGGGTGGAAGGCTCGGCCTTATGCCTGGTGTTTTGTTCCACTCTTGCCGCCTTAGTTTCCGTCATACCGGTGTTATGTTCCTTGATTTTGTGTTCCTTACGCGGTTGGGTTATAATGGGAACCCCTTGACAGTTCGCCTTGAATAAAACTCCTCCAGCAAGGCCCAACCTTGGTTTTACATTTTCCTAAAAACCTATAACCTTCCCTTGGGTTTTTGCGAGCCCGAGGGTCATCTTTATTTTAAACCCCCCGGGCCAGTGCTCCTCTGAGTGCTGGTCCGAAACGGGCAGCCTGCGGAGCCACCTCAGGGCAACTCGAGGGTTGGTTTTACTCGTAGCTTGACCTATCAGGTGTGCCCTGAGAACGAGATACGTGCGACTCCTATCGGGATTTGTCGGCACATCGGGCGGCTTTGCTGGTCTTGTTTAACCATTGTCGAGATGTCTTGTAAACGGGATTCCGAGTCTGATCGGGTCTTCCTGGGAGAAGGAATATCCTTAATTGACCATGAGAGCTTGTGATGGGCTAAGTTGGGACACCCCTGCAGGGTTTTGAACTTTCGAAAGTCGTGCGCACGGTTATGGGCAGATGGGAATTTGTTAATATCCGGTTGTAGAAAACCTGACACTTAACTTAATTAAATGAATCAACAGCGTGTGTAGCCGTGATGGTCTCTTTTGGGCGGAGTCCGGGAAGAGAACACGGTCTCGTGTTATGCTTGAACGTAAGTAGTTTTCAGGATCACTTCTTGATCTTTGTAGCTTCTCGACCGTGCGTTGCCTTCTCTTCTTGCTCTCCTTTGCGTAAGTTAGCCACCATATATGCTAGTGCTTGTTGCAGCTCCACCTCACTACCTTTTCCTACCCATAAGCTTAAATAGTCTTGATCATGAGGGTGTGAGATTGCTGAGTCCCCGTGACTCACAGATTACTTCCAAAACCAGATGCAGGTGCCGATGATGCCATTCCAGGGGATGCGACCAAACTCAAGTGGGAGTTCGACGAGAATTCAGGACGTTACTATGTTTCCTTTCCAGACGATCAGTAGTGGAGCCCAGTTGGGGCGATCGGGGATCTTATGCATTTGGGGTTGTCTTTATTTTGGTTCCGTAGTCGGACCTTGATTGTATTCTGGATGATGTAATGCTATATTTATGTATTGTGTGAAGTGGCGATTGTAAGCCAACTCTGTATCTCTTTCTTATTCAGTACATGGGATGTGTAAAGATTACCCCTCTTGCGACATTCCTACAATGCGGTTATGCCTCTAAGTCGTGCTCTGATACGTGGGAGATATAGCCGCATCGTGGGTGTTACAAGTTGGTAATTAGAGCCTTCCCCGACTTAGGAGCCCCCTGCTTGATCGAATCGTTGGCGTTGTTGAGTCTAGAAAAATGTTTTGAGTCTTATAGGATTATATATATATATATATCGGAGAGTAGGATTCTTTTTACTCCTTAGTCCCTTCGTCGCTCTGGTGAGGCATCCTGACGTAGAGTTTTGACTCTTCTCTTCTCAAATTTCACGAAATTATTTTAGGATCACGCAGATATCTTGGAATCGTTCTGATGGTTTTGTGACGAGAACATAGTTGTTGGTGCCTCCTAACATTTAGGGGTTGTGGCAGTGTCCCGGGGAGTTGGGCTCCGAGGTGTTGTCGTCACAATTTTATCGTTGCAGTTCTGGAATACCTGAGTTTCGCCAACATCGAAAATCTCTTTTATGTAGTTGTTGGTGAGATAACCTCGACGCCACCCAGTACTGGGGCGGGGGTTCGGGAGTATTTCCATAACTCGTATAACGGATGCTTTTCGAAGGTTGAGGTAAATGATTTCCGAAGGTTTCTTGGTTTTGTGTTGAAAGATGGATACAGCTGGATGTAGGATTTGCTAGTTTTGGTTGAGATATTATGCTTCCCCTGTATCCCCAACACCTGATTGCATAACCAGAAAGTTTCGGGAGTTTCATAGGTGGGAATTCATGTAGCTCTAGTATTTCTTTCCGCAGATAGTTGGTTTGTGATTGGGTAATCCTTACCAATTATTTGTTCATGTCCGTACCTTGTTGTTTTATTCATCTACCTCTATCTAAGGGGCTTCTCAATTTATGGAAGTGTGATCATTTACTTTGGAATTCATTCGTTCATTCTTGTTCGAATGTTAAGGCTATATGTTGCAATTTCGATCCATTTGATTCAGCTTGAATATATGTCTTTCAAGATGCTAATGGATGTCACCCTCTTCAGGATGGCTCCTCCAACGCGTCAGAATCGGGAACGTCCGCCACCACCTCCACCTCCGGAGGCATGGCAAGCTGTGATGGCCGCCACCAACGCCAACACACAGATGCTTATGCAACTCTTGCAAGAGCGCAACCAAGGAAATCAAGGCCATGTCAACAACCAAGTTCAGTTTGCTACCCTCAACCAGTTCCTCACAAACCAGCCGAAGTCTTTCAGTAACTATGTCGAGGCCACAGACACTGACGATTGGCTCGTGGATATCTGCAATCATTTTGAGTGTAGCAACGTCTGGCCTGAGGACTTTGTTAAGTTTGCTTCGTTCCAACTCAAAGACCAAGCTGCTGAGTGGTATCAACAATAAAAAGATTCCAGAGGTGGTCGTGTGATTACCTGGGATGATTTCCGCCAAGACTTCAAAGCTCACCACATTCCTCAAAAGTGTTGTTGAGAGTAAGCGTGAGGAGTTCCACAATCTGAAGCAAGGCAGCTTGTCTGTTTACCAATACAACATCCCGTTCCAGAGGCTCGCTCACTTTGCTAAACAAGATGTCCCTGATCAGAAGAGCGTGATATATCAATTCAGAGGTGGCCTCAGAGAAGATCTACAACTAGCCCTCGTGCTTTTTGAGCCGAAAAAGTACGATGTGTTCTACAACATGGCACTAAAGCGAGAGGCTGCTCAGCTCAAGTGCGATGCTTCCAAGAAGAGAGTCAGGGATGCAACTCCTTCTTCTTCTTCAACTCAAGTGGCAGCTAAGCAGCAAAAGTTCTGGTTGCCTCCTCCTCCTCCATTCTGTCAGCCTTATCAGCAGAAGAGCAAAGGTGGCAATCGATCTTCCCACCCACCCAACCCAGGCTTTCAGAACAAAGCTTCGTCTCATGCTCCAAGGTTAAGTGCTCCGTATCACCGACCGATCTCAGAGGTTACTTGCAACAAGTGTCAGCAGAAGGGTCACTATGCAAACAAATGCTTCAACCAGATGTGCCTTTCGCCTCCTCCTCATGTGAGATCTGCCAGCAATGCAGTGGTCAAGCATAATCCCAAGCATGCCAAGGTCAACATGATGAACGCAGCTTAGGCAGAGGACTCTTCAGAAGTGATCATGGGTAACCTTCCTGTCAATGATATTCCTGCAAAAGTTCTTTTTGATACTGGTGCATCACATTGTTTCATGTCAAGACCATTTTTTGCCAAGAACGAATTCACTTCTTCTCATTTGGGCAAATCCATGAATATCATTTCTCCGGGTAAACGGTTGAGTGCCATTTTGGTGGTTCCGGATGTTTCTATCAAGATGGGTGACTATAAGTTTCTGTCCTCTCCAATGGTTCTTGGTAACTCGGATATTGATCTAATTCTCGGCATGGACTAGCTTTCTAGGCACAAGGCTCAACTTGATTGTACTGCCAGGCAGATTCAATTGACACACTCTTCGGAGGATGTGATCGTCTTTGCCGCTCGTGATGATACCATTCGACTGTTTTCTCTCAACGAGAAGGGCGAGTTGAATGCCATCTCTCAGATTCCAGTCGTTTGTGAATATCAAGACGTCTTTCCAGAAGAGCTTCCAGGAATGCCTCCTCACCGGCCAGTTTAATTCGTCATCAATCTTGAGCCTGGCACGGAACTTGTTTGCAAATGTCCTTACAACCTTGGACCAGAAGAGTTGAAGGAGCTGAAGAAAAAACTCGATATACAAGAGTGTATGGGTCTCATCCGACGAGGTTCTTCTCCATGGGGTTGTGGTTTTCTTTTTGTCAAGAAGAAGGATGGCACGGACCGACTTTGTGTTGACTACCGTCCATTTAACAAGAAGACCATAAAGAACAAGTACCCACTTCCCAACATCAATGAGCTTTTCGAACAACTCAAAGGTGCTCAAGTATTCTCCAAGCTTGACCTCCGTATGGGCTATCATCAGATTCGCATTCGTGAACAAGACATCCCCAAGACAGCATTCCGAACAAGATATGGTTCCTATGAATACACTGTCATGTCTTTCGGCCTTATCAATGCTCCTCCAACGTTCTCTCGCATGATGAACTTCATCTTCAACCCCTACACAAATGACTTCGTCTTGGTCTATATCGACGACATTTTGGTCTTTTCCAAGAACAAAGAGGATCATGCCAAGCATTTGAGATTGGTGCTGGACAAACTCAGAGAACATCAGTTCTATGCGAAGTTTTCAAAGTGCGAGTTTTGGCTTGATGAGGTTCTCTACCTTGGCCATATCATCTCCGCCAAGGGCATAGATGTTAATCCTGAGAAGGTGTCTGCAATTCTGAATTGGGAACCGCCTCAGAATGTGAAGCAGCTCCGCAGCTTTCTTGGACTCGCAAGCTATTGTCGAAGATTCGTTGGGAATT
Source organism: Triticum urartu (assembly GCF_056163025.1). NCBI lineage: Eukaryota > Viridiplantae > Streptophyta > Magnoliopsida > Poales > Poaceae > Triticum > Triticum urartu. The sequence goes on along the minus strand of NC_141876.1, from coordinate 352,724,695 downwards.
TCTCTAAGATCGCGAAGCCTCTTTCCGACCTTCTCCAGAAGCATGTGAAGTATGTCTGGGCGCCTGAATGTGACATCGCTTTCAACACCCTCAAAGAGAAGTTAGTCACAACTCCAGTTCTGACTCCTCTTGATGAATCCAAACCATTTGAAGTTTTCTGTGATGCTTCCCTTCAAGGTCTCGGTGCTGTGTTAATGCAAGAGAAGAAAGTTGTGGCCTATACCTCTCGCCAGTTGAAGCCCAACGAAAAGAACTACCACACTCATGACCTGGAGTTGGCGGCAGTTGTCCATGCTCTTTTAACATGGAGACATCTCTTGTTGGGAAGGAAAGTGGACATCTTAACTGATCATAAGAGTCTCAAGTACATCTTCACTCAGCCCAACCTCAACCTCAGGCAGACTCGTTGGGTCGAAATGATTCAAGAGTATAATCCGAGTATTGAATATACTCCAGGCAAGGCCAATGTCATTGCAGACGCTTTGAGCAGGAAGGCTTACTACAACAGTTTGATTCTCAAGCCCTTCCAACCGGATCTTTGTGAAGCTTTCCGCAAACTTGATCTCCAAGTTGTTCCTCAAGGATTCCTTGCCAACCTCCAAGTCTCTCCTACTTTGGAAGATCAGATTCGTGAGGCTCAACTTCTTGATGCCATGGTGAAGAAGGTGAAGATTGGGATTGCCAAGAGCCAACCCAAGTACAAGTGCTATCGCCTTGATGACAAAGATACTCTATTCTTCGAGGATCGCATTGTTGTTCCAAAAGGTGACCTTCGTAAAGTAATTATGAACGAGGCTCACAATTCACTCCTATCCATTCATCCTGGAAGTACAAAGATGTACCATGACCTCAAACAGTTGTATAGGTGGACTCAAATGAAGCGTGAAATTGCTCAGTTTGTGAATGAATGTGATGTCTGCAGATGAGTGAAAGCAGAACACCAACGGCCAGCTGGTCTCCTCCAACCTCTTGCCATTATAGAATGGAAGCTTGACCATATTGAGATGGACTTCGTGACAGGATTTCCCAAGTCCAAGCGTGGAAATGATGCTATCTTTGTTGTCATCGACAAGCTCACTAAAGTGGCTCATTTTCTTCCTATCAAAGTGTCTATCACAACAGCTCAGTTGGCAGAGCTATATACCTCCAGGGTTGTCTCCTTGCACGGCATTCCGAAGTTGATATCTTCAGATCGTGGAAGCATCTTTAGTTCTAAGTTATGGGATTCCCTTCAGAAGGCCATGGGCACCAACATTCGCTTTAGCAAAGCCTTTCATCCTCAAACTAGTGGACAAGTCAAGCGAGTAAATCAAATTCTTGAAGATATGCTTAGGGCTTGTGTCATTTCTTTCGGTATGAAGTGGGAAGATTGTCTTCCATATGCGTGGTTCTCCTACAACAACAACTTCCAAGCGAGTTCGAGCAAGGCCCCATTCAAGATTCTCTATGGCAGAAAGTGTTGTACTCCTCTTAACTGGTCAGAGACTGGTGAACGCCAACTTTTTGGCAATGACTTGATCACAGAGGCTGAAGAAATGTGCAAAGTCATTCATGAAAATCTCAAAGTCGCGCAATCGCGCCAGAAGATTTACTATGATAGCAAGCATCGTGACTTGGCTTTCGAGAACGGAGACCATGTCTACATCCGCGTCTCTCGATTGAAAGGCACTCATCGCTTCAGTATCAAAGGGAAGCTTGCCCCTAGATACGCGGGTTCTTTCAAGATCTTTGGCAAAAGAGGCGATCTCGCCTATCAACTTGAGCTTCCATCCAACTTTGCAAACGTGCACGACGTGTTTCATGTGTCTCAGCTTCGCAAGTGTTTCAAGACTCCTGACTGCACCATCAACTTCAAAGAGATTGATCTCCAAGAAGACCTGTCTTATCATGAACATCCCGTTGCTATTCTTGAAGAAACCGAGCACAAGACTCGCAACAAGTCTATCAAATTCCTCAAGGTGAAGTGTTCACATCATTCCGACCGAGAAGCCACCTGGGAACATGTGGACCACCTCCATTCCGAATATCCGGAGTTTTTCCAGTCCTAGATCTTGGGACAAGATCCTTTCGTAGTGGTGGAGTGTTGTAACGCCCCGGATGTAACTTGCCATATTTGTATTCCAACTCTTGCCATTTTAGGCTCTAAGTTCTGATATTTCCCTCGTGGTTTGGTTTTGTCTTAGTTTTGCATTTTTTTCATGTCATGCATCTCATATCATGTCATCATGTGCATCGCATTTGCATACGTGTTCGTCTCATGCATCCGAGCATTTTCCCCGTTGTCCGTTTTGCATTCTGGCACTCCTATGTCCTCCGGCGTCCCCTTTTGCCTCTTTTCGTGTGCGGGTGTTAAACGTTCTCGGATTGGATCAAGTTTTGCCAAGCGGCCTTGGTATGCCACCAGTAGACTGCCTGTCAAGTTTCGTGCCATTCGGAGTCCGTTTGAAGCTCCAATGGTTAACCGAGGAACCGTAAAGGCCTCGTGTGTGTTGCATCCCAACACCCCTCCAAAGTGGCCAAAAACCCATCCAAACCCCCTCCATCCTGTCGGTCGTTCGATCACGATCGCGTGGCCAAAAAACGAACTCCATTTGGACTCTCCTAGCTCCCTCTACCTATAAATATGTGCCCCTCCCGGATTTTTCACGCAGATGAAACCCTAAGAATAGATCCCGCCACCACCGGACACGCCCGCCGTCACCGGACACCCGCGCCGCCGTCCGCAGCCAATCCAGCGCTGCCACGTGGCGCCACCGCGCCACCCACCACTGCCGGCCCGCCAGGCCCGCGCGGGGCCCTCCCCGGCCTGCACGACCGCCGCTGCTTGCCGCCCGCACCCGCGCCTCGCGCCGCCCGGTTCCTCTCCGCGCCAACGCCCTCCGCCACGAGACCTCGCTGCGCCGCCGCCCTCCTCCGCGAGACCTCACCGCGCTGCTGCAGCCGCCCTCGCCGGCCGCCATCGAAGCCGCCGTCTCCCCGTCGCTTGAGGATGCCGCCGCCCCGTGCCTTCCTCCTCTCCGGCATAGATCCGACGCCGTCCACCGGATCCGGCCTCCTCCGCCCCGAATCCACCGCCCCAAGCTCGTCGCTGGCGACAGCCTCGCCGGACGACCTCGCTGCCTCCCGATCCGGCCCAAACCTTCCCGTTGACTACTATTCACCCGAGGTCCACAAATCCACTAAGTCCCCTTTTCTGGTTAATTTCATGCTCCCTTCTTCATGCCATAACTGTGTGACCGTAGCTCCGTTTCGTGCGTGTGGCATATCAAAATGTTCATTAGAATCTGCTCTTCATTTTGTTCCATTGCATCATGCTTGTTTGAGTCCATCTTGATGCCTAAAATGCTGTTGCAATAGTGCTATAAAATGTTAGTATCTGATTCTTATCAGATTATGAGCATTTGTCATTTTTGCCATGATTAATGTGTGCTGCATATGAACATTAGCTCCGCATGTGTTTTGGGCTATGCCATGCCATCTTTACAGGGGTGTATGCCATTTATTTTTGTGATCAATGTGGTGACTAGCACAAGCATGAAAAGTAGCTCTCGTGATGTTGCTGATTTCAGGGACTTAGATTTTCACTAAGTCATTTACCTGATGTTATTTTTATGCCATGTGTTCATGTTGTTACAGAGAGATTCATGCTTCTTTTGAGTATGTTCAGTAAGGCTGATTTGGGCATATGGTTGTGCTCTATCCATCCATGTCCTTGTTTTCATTTATGGAGTACCCTAGCATGACACAATCTTTCTCTACTTTTGCTATAAAATGTTCCTGGCAGATTGTTGACGTGTTAATCAATTTTGCCAAGGTTGTTGTAGTTGATCCATGCACGCTATAAGTTTTTCTTGCCATGTTTAGCTTCTTGATCATGTCTTCTTGCTGGGTGTATGCTTAGTTTGTCATGCAATGCCTTGTGTTGAGTGCATCGAGCTCATAAAGAGGCCTTCGTAACTCTATTTATGCCATGTCCAGTTTTCTGCGAAGTCTGAATTTGTTAACGAAACTTGCTATGTTTACATGGGTGCCATCATGTTTTCTGTGCCCTTTTGGCTTATGGTCAGTAAGGGACTTATGTTATATGCTTTGAGTAGATTAATTCCATGCCTTGCTTTGCTATGTTCTGTTCCAGTAGCATGTTGATATCTTGCTCTAAACATTGATTCCTGATGTTCATTCCTGACATGTTATTTTCACGAAGTCTGTGATGCTGTTATCTTTTGCACTATTTCCATGCTTGTTTGAACCTGTTATTGTGTGATTCAGCCGTAGCTCAGTGTTCATATTTTGTCAAGCATCTTGAGTACATCACTTCCATGTGCTTTGTTGCTATGTTGGAGTGTAGTAGCTTAGTTTCTTGTTGCATTCTAGATGGCATTGTGCTGTTAATCGCAGAATTGTGCCATTCTTGTTTTGCTTGCCATTTGCAAACCGTGCATCCATTTCCGGCGATCTTTATATCAATTTCGACAAAAATCAACTCATCTTTCTAGCGGCACTCTTGGTTTGCCAAGTTGAGGCCTGGTTCAATCTTTTCCTTTCGGAGCACGCATATGCATTGCATATTACATCCCGCATATCATACCATGTTTTGCATCATGTTGCTTGCGCATTGCACCGTGGTTGATTGTGGTTTATTTTGCTTGCATTATTGCCTTGGGTAAAGCTGGGAGACGAGTTCGTGATCGAGGAACCCATTGATTACGCTTACGAGGATCTAGCTTACGTCAACTCGGAGAACTTTGCAGGCAAGATGACCATACCCTCAAAATCACTTCTATCTTTGCTTGCTAGTTGCTCGCTCTATTGCTATGCCTATGCCACAATACCTACCACTTGCTTTATCATGCCTCCCGTATTGCCATGTCAAACCTCTAACCCACCTTGTCCTAGCAAACCGTCGTTTGGCTATGTTACCGCTTTGCTCAGCCCCTCTTGTAGCGTTGCTAGTTGCAGGTGAAGTTTGGAGTTTGTTCCTTGTTGGAACATGATTATTGTTGGGATATCATTATTATATCTTGTTTACTTTAATGCGCCTATATACTTGGTAAAGGGTGGAAGTCTTGGCCTTATGCCTGGTGTTTTGTTCCACTCTTGCCGCCCTAGTTTCCGTCAAACTGGTGTTATGTTCCTTGATTTTGCGTTCCTTACGCGGTTGGGTTATAATGGGAACCCCTTGACAGTTCTCCTTGAATAAAAATCCTCCAGCAAGGCCCAACCTTGGTTTTACATTTGCCTAACAACCTATAACCTTCCCTTTGGTTTTCGCGAGCCCGAGGGTCATCTTTATTTTAACTCCCCCGGGCCAGTGCTCCTCTGAGTGTTGGTCCGAAACGGGCAGCCTGCAGGGCCACCTCGGGGCAACTCGAAGGTTGGTTTTACTCGTAGCTTGACCTATCCGGTGTGCCCTAAGAATGAGATACGTGTGACTCCTATCAGGATTTATCGGCACATCGGGCGGCTTTGCTGGTCTTGTTTTACCATTGTCGAGATGTCTTCTAACCGTGATTCCGAGTCTGATCGGGTCTTCATGGGAGAAGGAATATCCTTCGTTGACCGTGAGAGCTTGTGATGGGCTAAGTTGGGACACCCCTACAGGGTTTTGAACTTTCGAAAGCCGTGGCTGCGGTTATGGGAAGATGGGAATTTGTTAATATCCGGTTGTAGAAAACCTGACACTTAACTTAATTAAAATGAATCAACAGCGTGTGTAGCCGTGATGGTCTCTTTTCGGCGGAGTCCAGGAAGAGAACACGGTCTCGTGTTATGCTTGAACGTAAGTTGTTTTGAGGATCACTTCTTGATCTTTGTAGCTTCTCGACCATGCGTTGCCTTCTTTTCTCGCTCTCCTTTGCGTAAGTTAGCCACCATATATGCTAGTGCTTGCTGCAGCTCCACCTCACTACCTTTTCCTACCCTTAAGGTTAAATAGTCTTGATCGCGAGGGTGTGAGATTGCTGAGTCCCCGTGACTCACATATTACTTCCAAAACCAGATGCAGGTGCCGATGATGCCATTCCAGGGGATGCGACCGAACTCAAGTGGGAGTTCGACGAGGATTTAGGACGTTACTATGTTTCCTTTCCAGACGATTAGTAGTGGAGCCCAGTTGGGGCGATCGGGGATCTTATGTATTTGGGGTTGTCTTTATTTTGGTTCCATAGTTGGACCTTGATTGTATTCTGGATGATGTAATGCTATATTTATGTATTGTGTGAAGTGGCGATTGTAAGCCAACTCTGTATCTCTTTCTTATTCAGTACATGGGATGTGTAAAGATTACCCCTCCTGCGACATGCCTACAATGCGGTTATGCCTCTAAGTCGTGCTTCGACATGTGGGAGATATAGCCGCATCGTGGGTGTTATAGGTAGAGAGGAAGTGCTCCGGCGGCGGACGCTGGAGCGCGAGCACGCCCCCATGCTCCAAAACCTTAGGACAAGAGCCAACGCGGTGCTGGGCGCCGTCAGTCACGAGAATGCACCTCATCCCCACTCGGACGACTACGCCAGTCACCTCCTTTTCTTCACCGACGTGGTGATGCGCTTGGAGAATCGATCCGAGAGGGCTCGCGTGCTTGTCGAGGAGAGGAGCGGCGGCCTGCTCAAGCGTGCGTTCTCCCATGTCTTTAGCCATCTCGAGAACACCTACCCCAACTTTGACTTCGACGCTGCCAATGGCCCCTGTGCCCCAGGCCATCCGGGACGACCTGGCGCGCTGGGTTGAGGACAATGTGGATGCCCTAGTCAGGGCCTTCACCTCCGAGGATGACGCGGTGTTGGTCGCTGTGGATTAAGGTGACGTGGTGGACGATGGCGAGGGCGGCGCTGGCGGTGGCGGCGACGATGACGGAGCTGCTGGCGATGGTGATAACGATGCCAGTGATGCGTTTGAGGGCGTCCCGGAGGACGCGGTGAGCGACATGTCCGATTGAACCCGCGCTTCCTTTCCGTTGACCCTGCATATGAAAGCTCGGGCACGGCCCTGAAAGTTGTAAGAGCATTTTGGGAGGGGAAGCCCCCATGTAAACAGATTATTGCTTTCGTTCTTTAGGCTAGGCTAAAGATGCATTTTTATAAATCCGCGAGTCCTGCGTTGAGTCTGCTACTATAGTTTACCTTTGTCCGGGCCAACTTCGGACCGGGCCACGAGGTCTTGAGTTCCGGAGGAGCCTGTCGATCCGCCCGAGAGGGCCTCGCGAGAAGCCAACGTTAGCCATGGAAGGACATGTGCGCAGCATGCGCGTGCCGTGCCCAGCCCCCGCTCGCGAGGGGCTCGCGAGGGGGGAGGCAGCAGGGGTGAACCCCGAACCAGGGCAAGGAACCAAATTGCAAGAAATCGCACGAACGAGAAAAGGCACCCCCTGCGCTTAACAACGAAAATTCAGTTTCAACTTAAATCCAAAGCCAGAAAACAGGGCTACAAAAAAGAGAGGTTGAAAGCAAATGGCCGCGTCCGACACCTAGTCTATTCTTCTTGTCTTCTCACCAGTGCAGAACTAAGTGCTCCCACTAGTCGTGGGTGGGAGCCCCCGAGGCCCGAGGGCGGCACTCCTGAGACTCCGGGGCGTGTACAGCCCCACTCATTATTACGTGAGAGTGTCACGAGCGGAGATCTTCACAGGCGCGAGCCTTACTTCATGTCGCCAGACGAGGGCCCCGCCTTGCGCCGCCCTCGACCACCACTGGGGGCGACCGACAACCAAGACGACACCAGGGGGCAAAGGGGACGCCAGCGGTGCCCTCGGCGACCATGCGTCCTCTGGCGGGGGAAGGCTCGCCTGCAGAGGGCCTACCTCCGGGGGATGTCTTGCTCCATGCGATGCGGGGAGGGGCCTTGCTCCCGGATCCTCCACGGCAGCCCCCAGTGTGTTCCCCCTGGCGGAAGGGGGGCCGCCGAGCTGGGGCCGCCGTCCGCCACCGTGACATGATCCTCCTGCGACCCATGGTTAGCGTAAGCTTGCTCCTGAGAGATTAGTGGTACCCAATAGTTGTTGTTGCTGGCATGGTTGGTGAGGCTTCTGAGAGGCTCCTGGAAGGCCCAGCTTCTAGGGCCTCCTCCTCCCAGCTCGGCTCGAGGAACGAGCTGGGGTCATCTTCCAGCGCGTATTCCTAGTACATCATGAAGTGTACGTAGGCCTCTGAGGTCGTCGCCTCGAAGACCTCACCGTAGTGCCCCACGCTCCATGTCGCCCGGCCTAGCGCACCGCCCAGAGGATGGTAGGGCGGCATCCCGCCGGGGCCGTAGGCGGCGACGCTTGTACCTGCGCTCGTTGGAGGTGGCGGGGGTGCGATTGGGTGTCCGGTGGCGTTGGCCACGCCAGTGTCGATGGAGCTCAGAGGCGCGCCAGGGGGCACGCAGGCGTGGCGAGGCCCGCCATGCGATCCGGCCGCGGCCTGAGGTGTAAGTCGGGAGAAGAAGGGTGGCGCTCCCGAGGCCGCAGCGTCCAGTAGCTCGGCGACTCGTTCCAGCAGCGCATCATGGCCGCTCTCCATCAGCCGGCATCGTAGCAGATCGCGAGCCACCGTGAGCGCGACCCTCATGTTTTCTTGTTCCCGTCGGGTGTGCGGCACCGTGGCCGCGGCGTGGCTTGAAGCCCTTGCAGCTGCCCATACTTGGCTGGAGTAAGGGTGGATGGCCCTTGACCGCGCCGCCCGCGCCCTGTAGTGCTTGGCGGTGCGCGTGCTGCCTGAGGCGCGGGGTTGAGGTCTTCTTGGGCAGGCGGGCCCGCCTGGGCCGGCCAAGCTCCCCACCGGTCGATGTTAGCCCCCGGGTCACCGGACATTGGAGCTGCGGAGTGCCGGCAGATCGACTAGAGGAAGGAAGACTCAGGCGCACCCTACCTGGCGTGCCAAATGTCGGATTTCGGGTTCTGGCAAAACCCTTGAGGTTCGAACACTGGGGTGCGCACGAAGATCTTCCCCCTCTCTAGCTCGCACACTCAACGATCTCACGACCTAGCTTGACGGACCCAAAGAACACGAGACACAAGAGTTATACTGGTTTTGGGCCACCGTTGTGGTGTAATACCCTAATGCTGTGTGGTGTGGTGGATTGCCTCTTGGGCTGAGGATGAACAGTTACAATGGAAGAACGGCCTCCTGAGGAGAGGTGTTCTTGTGCTTGGTGGATTTGTGTGAGGCTAAGGATGGAATGGCTCCGATCCAAGATGAAATGCCTCCACCCAAGATCCTCTCCCTAGCTATGGTGGTGGCTAGTCGTATTTATAGAGGCCCTGGTCCTCTTCAAAAATATTGAGAGGGAAGGGATCCCACAACGGCCAATTTGAAGGGAGACAACTAGTACAAGCTATCCTAACAAAAGTAGTCTTCGCCTGCCAAAGGCTTTGGTGGTGATGCCGTCTTGGGCTCCACGGTGACCTCCGTCCTGCCGTCCTGCTGTTCTTGGTCTTGTTGCACCGATATGGAAACCTTTGCCTGATGCCTTGGAACTCCTCGCCTGCGCTTGCCTCCTTAGCACCAAAAAGGAAACGAGGACGCTATGCTCGTTGGCGCCCGCCTGGCGCCCGCCTGGTCTTGATCATGATGGCTTACGTCATTGGAACCTCGTGAGGTTCGCCTTGCCTTGATCTCTCTGCCCCTCGCGAGCCAGCCCGAGAGGCCGCCCCTGAGGAGGTCTTGCATTGTCCACCTCATGAGGCTTGGCCCCTGGCGAGGGTCTTGAATGTTTGCTGCTGAAGATGGGTCATACGGGGCCGCCGGAGGAGCCATGCTGTGGGTCGCAGGCAGGTGAGTCTGGGGACCCCCGTTCCCAGGACGCCGACAAGCAGTTTACAAAAGCAGGCTATGCATCAGATATAGGAGCAAACAAATACAGTAGCAAAAGCTAATGCAAGCATGAGAGAGAATGGAATGGGCAATACCAGAATGATCAAGGGGGGTTTGCTTTCCTGGAAGCTCTGCTAAAAGGGAAGAAGGGTCGTGGTGACGTAGTTGATCATAGTGGCATTAGTAGCGGTCTCGAGGTCTACCGGAGAGAAGAGGGGGATAAATAGTAAATACAAAGCACACAGATGCATTACTAAGCATGACATGGCGATATGCGGTGCTAGGGGTGTTCTAACGTGGTCCTACTCATTACTGGCAAAGGGGAAACATCCACCAATGTTTTCTTGAAGTTTGCACTTTTCGGACAGATGAAAATGAGGGGGGCGGTTACTTGTTCGCTATGCTTGGGACGTGTGGCGGACGAACGGACTGTCTATTCAAATTCATCTCATTTTTCTGATAATTTTTCATATATAAATTATTTTCATCTGAGTTACGGATTATTTTATATGACTTTTTGAAGTTTAAATGATTTTCTATAAAGTACCAAACTTAAATTAAATTGAAAATGGATTTACTACATCAGCATGACATCAGCGTGATGTCAGCGGTCAACACAGTCATTTGACTGGTCAAACTAACAGCCGGGGCCCGCCTGTCATACTCTAACAGTTAACTAGTCTAACTTAATTATGTTAATTAAGCAGGTTAATTAATTTAATTGATTCTTAACTAATTAAATATTTTATTTTATTTATATTATTTTTGGGGTGGGCCCCTGAGGTCTGCAGCCCAGGGGATGTGTAGAGGGCGCGACTAAACGGGCACGTGCCCGAGGGGGCGGACCCGGGCATGGCGGGGTGCTGGTAGGCGCTGCGGGGTCGTTCGGCGGCCGCGGCAGGGGCGAAACCGGGTAGCGCCGCGGAGCCACATCGAGCGGCACCGGTAGCGGCACAGATGCGCGGCGGCGGGCGCATGTGTGGGTGCTGCAGCGGGAAAACACATGCGGGGTCAGCGGCGATCGAGCTCGACCAGGTGGGGGCACAGAGCATTGGTGACGTGGGCTTGGCCGGTGCCCGCGAGGCACAGGACGGTGGACACAACGGAAGGCAGCGCACGCGGCAGAAGGACACGGGCGGGCGCCGGAGCGAGGTGAGTGAGGATGGCGCGAGGGGACAGCAGCGGGGCACGGCGAACAGCGCGGGCCGTGGCGGCGGTGGAATGGCTTGGGCGGCGCAGGGGAGTCTACACGAGGGCGGCCGGGAGGGGTGACGGTGACCATGACCGGGCGTGGCTATGGCCGGGCGGAGCGGACTACAGGCTGCGGCGGCACTAGCTGCAAACGGTGACGGGGAGGAGTAGGGGGTGGCCTAGCGGCAGGGCTGGACAGATGGCGGGCGAGGCCACGTAGCGGTGGCCCGACTGGGCGGAGTCGGGGACTCCGGCGGGCAAGGGCGGGAGGCGATGCAGCCGCGGGTCAAGAGCGTGGACGAGCGTGAGTTCCAGCAGAGGCGTGGCGAGTGCGAGCTCGACAAGATCTCGGGTGCGGTGCGGCGGTGTACGGCGACAGAATTAAGAGAAGGAAAGGAAGGGAGGAAGCGGTAGCACACAGGGGGGCGGATGAGCTGCTCGAGGAAGTCCGGGGGGGTCTGGAATTGAGGGGATCGGCGGCGAGGTTCCGGTGACCGCGGGCGTTGACGGAGAGAACGAGGTTGATGCCCTGCTCCGCAAGACGAAGTAGAGCGCCAGCTCGACTAAGGCGGGCGAGGTGGAGCCCGTGGACACGCGCTGCGGGTGAGGAAACGCCAGTGGCCGCAGGATCTCGGAGTGCACGGCGATGACAGTCCTCAGGGAGGAGCGAGTGCGTGAGGAAGATGGGAACGAGCGAGTGGGGAGAAAAGATGTCGGGTGATGAATGTTGCCCTAGAGGCAATACTAAAGTTGTTATTTTATAATTCCTTATTCATGATAAATGTCTATTATTCATGCTAGAACTGTATTGATCGGAAACCTTAATACGTGTGTGAATACATGGACAAACACTATGTCCCTAATGAGCCTCTACTTGACTATCTTGTTGATCAAAGATGGTTAAGGTTTCCTAACCATGGACATAAGTTGTCATCTGATATCGGGATCACATCATTAGGAGAATGATGTGATCGACAAGACTCATCTGTTAGCTTAGTATAATGTTCGTTCAGTCTTATTGATATTGCTTTCTTCATGTCAGATACATATTCCTTCGACTATGATATTATGCAACTCCCGGATACCATAGGAATACCTTGTGTGCTATCAAACATCACAACGTAACTGGATGATTACAAAGATATTCTACAGGTATTTCTGATGGTGTTTGTTGGGTTGGCACAGATCGAGATTAGGATTTGTCACTCTGAGTATCAAAGAGGTATCTCAGGGCCCTCTCGGTAATGCACATCATAATTAAGAATCCTTGCATGGAAAGTGACTAATGAGTTAGTTGCAGGATGATGTATTACAGAACGAGTAAAGAGACTTGCTGGTAATGATTTTGAACTAGGTATGTAGATACCGAAGATCAAATCTCGGGCAAGTAACATACCGACGGACAAAGGGAATAACGTATGATTTCATAACGTCCGACCGATAATGATCTTCGTAGCATATGTAGGAACCAATATGAGCATCCAGGTTCCTCTATTGGTTATTGATCGTAGAGATGTCTCGATCATGTCTACGTAGTTATCGAACCCGTAGGGTCTGCACGCTTAACGTTCATTGGTTTTCTGTACACCATTGGTTATTGTATTATATGAGTTATGTGATTTGGTGACCGAATGTTGTTCGGAGTCCTAGATGACATCATGGACATGACGAGGAGTCTTGAAATATTCAAGAGGTTAAGATTGATATATAGGACGATGGTATTCGGACATAGGAAGTGTTCTGGAAGGTACCAGGTACATATAGGGTCACCGGAAGGGGTTCTCGGCACCCCCCGGCAAAGATATGGGCTTAATGGGCCAAGGGAGGGAGAGACCAGCCCACAAGGGGCTGGTGCGCCCCTCCACCAGGCCGGCCAGCTCTAGGGAAAGGAAAGGGGGAGGGCAAGTCCCTCCTTCCTTCCCCTCCTCAAGGGACAAAGGAAAGAGGGGGCGCCACCTCCCGCTTCCTTCACCTGGCGCCTATACAAGGATGGGGGCCGAACCAGGGCAAAAGCACAAGTGGGTTTCGATATATATATATATATATATATATATATATATATGAGGAGGGGGCACCTAGAACACACAATATCAATTGTCATCCATGTGCGGCGCCCCCCTCCACAGTTTACCCCCGGTCATATTCTCGCGGTGCTTATGCGAAACCCTGCGCAGATCACTTCACCATCACCATCACCATGCCGTCGTGCTGACGGGACTTATCTACAACCTCGACGGCTTGCTGGATCAAGAAGGCGAGGGATCACTACTAGGAAAAGGGCTATAGATGATATGGACACTAATGGCGCACCAGACATGTGGTGCGCCACTACTATATATCAGTGGCGCACCATGTGTGGGTGCGCCATTAGTGTGATAGACACTAATGGCGCACCACACCCATAGTGCGCCACTACTAACATATATTTTTATTTTTTTCCAAAAATACTAATGGCGCACCAAGGAACAGTGCACCATTACTAGTTTAGCTAGTAATGGCGCACCACTCACCACGTGCGCCACTACTATCAATTTTTTTTGCAAAACTACTAATGGCACACCACCAGCTGGTGCGCCATTAGTAACCAGGGTTACTAATGGCGCATTTGTAGGTGCCGCGCCATTAGTAACCTAGGACCAGCTAGATATTTTGGACAGCCACCTACACACTCACTTCCCCCACTTCATTCTCTCCACCTCCTCCTCCAAGCTTGTCTCGGCTGCCTCCTCCTCCTCACCTCATTTGCACCATAGATTCATCCAATTAAGTGGTTAAATTACCTTTTTTTGATTGGTAAGTAAGGGGAAAGCTTTCTTTATATTGTAGATCTACTTTTTTCTCCCTCCAACAACATGCACATGCACTTTCTATGGCCTAGCTAGATCTATGTATGTTTGTGGTGTTGCATAAGTTTGTGGTGTTGCATATATGTTTGTGTTTGCAGGTACCGGTATTTGAAATGCGATAGTTGCCAATATTTTGCTGTAATGTTGACTCATTTCTGTTTCGGCGAGAATTTTGGCACTATGCATTCTTTTTGGTCCTATTTTTAGGGAAAGTCATGCCAAATTTTTTCTTGGTTCTAAAATATCATTTTGCTATACCCCGCAGGCGACCATGGTCCGCATGATGACCGAAGGCATCGTGAATAGGTTTTTGAGCTCTGTGAAGGCCAAGATGCTTCAAAAGAACAAGACGGAGATAAGATGTCCGTGTCGAAGATGCAAGCTGAAGAGCCTTATTGCGGACCCGGATTCCGGGCAGGTGCGGGACCACTTGCTCTTACGTGGTTTCATGGATGGCTATCGGTGGCAAGGTGATGAAGATGACTATGAAGTCGTCCATGGGGGCCGGGCAAGAAATGAGGAAGGGCAGCAAGACAACCACCGCGGCGAGGGCGGGCGAGAAGAGGAAGAATTTCCAGGACATGATCACGACGGTGATGATGTACACAGTCATCATGTAGAAGATGCCGAGCATGATGATGGGGAAGATGAAGATGCCAGAGCAGACGACGATGGGCCATCGATGGACTGGGAGCAGGACCCTTATATTCAAGAGCTGCTTCTCAAGCAGACGGATAACGCAAGAGGTGCCGCCCGAGAGAAAGCCAAGCTAGATCAACTGGAGATAGACGCGGTTACTCCATTGTATGAAGGATGCAGGCCCGAGGATACCGCCTGAAAGTAACACTCATGGCTCTGGAGATGAAGGTAAAACACAAAATGACCGACGCATGCTTCGACGAGAACATGTCATTCTGGCATGAACGTCTTCCCAAGGGGAAGAAGTGCCCGACCAGTTTCCAGGAGGCGAAGAAAATCGTGTCTCCTCTGGATTTACCACACGTGAAATACCATGTGTGCATGAACAATTGCATCATTTCTCGGGCCGAGCACGCGGAGTCTACCATATGTCCGGTGTGCGCCGTCACTCGATACAAGAAGAGGAAGAAAGCTCCTCGAAAAGTGGTGTGGTACTTTCCGATCACTCCTCGTTTGCAGAGGTATTTCGTGGACCCTAAGCTAGCAAAGCTCCTGCGTTGGCACGCGGATAGGGAGGAGAAGAAGCGACAAAATGATGGAAATGATCCGGAGATAAATAAAAAAGACAAGATGCTGAGTCACCCTAAGGATGCGAGCCAGTGGCAAGCATTGAACTTAAAACACCCAGAATTTGGGGACGATCCAAGGAACATCGTGCTGGGCGCGAGCACCGATGGAGTCAATCCGTTTGGCAGCCAGAGAAGCACACATAGCACCTGGCCTATGTTTGTGTGGATGTACAACCTTCCCCCCTGGTTGTGCATGAAGAGGAAGTACATTCACATGAGTATGCTAATTGAAGGGCCGAAACAACCAGGGAACGACATCAATCTGTATCTGGGGCTGCTGAAAGAGGAGGTAGACACGCTGTGGAAAACGCCAGCCAATACGTGGGATGCTGCCGAGAAAGAATATTTCCCTATGAGAGCCGCACTGCTCACGACGGTGCACGATGGTGCTCACTACGCACTGCTCGTGATCCTTGGGTGGTAGAGCACAAAACCTTTATTGAGAAGACGTACAATGACCGAGGCCAACAAAGGAAGGACGGAGATATAATCAAAGAGCACAACTCATGTTTCACGCGTTGGTTCAAGAAGAAGCTTCTGTCGTACCCTTTACATGAGGATTCTTCCGTGGAAGAAAAACTCATATTCGCCTTGTCACAGGGTGCCGAGTACAACCTGATGACCTATGAGGTGTACGATATCAACGGATACACATTCTACACCGAGGACAAGGACATGAAGAGTGATGGTTATCAGAACTCTGGGGTAACGATGGAATCCTACACCGGTAACGACAAGGACAAATACTACGGAAGGATCGAGGAGATCTGGGAGCTGAGCTACGGTGGAGAGAAGGTCCCGATGTTCCGTGTCAGATGGGCCAAGAGCGTCCTAAAAGAAGACCGGTATTTCACCACCATGGTTATACCCGAAGGCAAATCCAAGACCGCATGGGCAAACGTCACCGCGAAAAATGAGCCATGGGTACTGGCTTCCCAAGTGGACCAATGCTTCTTCATTACCGACCCGTCAAAGCCCAGTCGTGTTGTCGTGAGGAGAGGCAAAAGGAAGATCATCGGAATGGATGGAGTCACCAATGAGCAAGACTTCGACAAGTACGGCGACCCGAAGATGGAACATGACGACGACGATGAAGTGCCATACACCACAAGAAGAAGCAGGACCACCCTACCTAAAGGACGTCCGTTCCACAGAAGAACTCCATTTGCGAAAAAGAAGGGCAAGAAGATTGTGAACAGATAGCTAGCTAAGATCGATTGTATTTAAATTGTAGCCTTCATTTCTCGATTGTATTTCGACATATTGAAATGATATCTCTTATGTTCTAGTGTCCTCACGAATATTTATTTATGTTCATTATGGTATTGAATTTCTAATTCACAAAAAGTATTGAATTTTTTAATATTTTTGAACTCATGAATATTTTTAAATTTAATTCATGGGAACTTTTTGAATTCATGAATATTTTTTCAAATTTGATGATATTTTTTCATATTCAATATGAAAAAATATTGAATATTCATGAGGACACTCGATCTCGATCCCCCTCCATCTCGAATGCTATCCCCCTCGCCAAATCCCCCTCGTCGCCGAGCACCCCCAGCACCCTCCCCCGCTACGCCGCCGCCGCCGACCCCCCGCACCCTCCCCCGCTCCGCCGCTGATGACCCCCCGCACCCTCCCCCGCTCCACCGCCGACGACGACCCCCACACCCTCCCCCGCTCCACCGCTGCCGACGGCCCCCAGCACCCTCCCCCGCTCCGCCGCCGCCGACGACCCCTCGCACCCTCCCCCGCTCCCACTGCCGTCGACGACCCCCCGCACCCTCCCCCGCTCCACCGCCGCTGACGACCACTTTTTGAATTTCATGGGCACTTTTTGAACTCATGAATATTTTTTCAAATTTTGATGATATTTTTTCATATTCATAAATGTTTTACCAATTCACAAATGAATGCAACTAAAAATCCAAAAAAATATTGATGATATTTTTAAATAACAAATTTGATGATATTTTCAAATAACAAATTTGATGATATCTTCAATTAAAAATAAAAAATAATGAAAAAAAGTTACTAATGGCGCACCAGAGGAGGGTGCACCATTGCTATCAGAAAAAAAAGAAGTTACTAATGGCGCACCACAGGAGGGTGCGCCATTGCTATCCGAAAAAAACATACTAATGGTGCACCAGTGGGTGGTGCACCATTGCTATCAGTGTTTTTATGGCGCACCCCTGGATGGTGCACCATTACTATCCTTCCCCTTGTTTGTGTTGTCCATCTCGCGTTCGTCCTTCTCTCTCCCAATCTCACATCCCTCCGACCCACTGCCCGACCCTCTGTGTCGCTGCCCCTACTGCGCCGCCCCCCGTCCTTCTCCACCTGTAAGCCCTCCTCCTCCACCCGTCCTCCTCCGCCCGTAAGCCCCCTTCCCCTGACTGACTCGACTCCCCTGGCGTCCGCACGCAGTTCACCGTCCCGGATCTCCGACTGCATCGCCTCCCGCGGCGGCAACATCCACAGCGTCGACGTCTTCGTCCCCGACGACGCCCCCGACTTCTATGCCGGCAGTTACCCCATCCAACTCACCCCGCCTCCATTTCCCACCTCTCCCTCTCCGCTCCTCCCTCCTTGCCCTCTCCCTCTCTGCTCGATCCCCTCTCTTCTCTGCCTCCACCTTCTGTTCTTGCCGATGAGGTGTTTGATTGAATGTCAATTCAAACGATTGATGCAGCTGCGTCCACCAGAGCACCACGACCATGTCTGCGACCTCGACTCTGCTCCGCCGCCGTCTATGACCTCGGCTGCGACCGCGTCCATCGAGGTGAGTTCTAGTGTGAAACTCTCAATGCTCAAGTCTGGAAGCATCATGGATTCATTCTTATTCAGACCTTGTTTGTTTCTTTCTGGTTGAATGAATGGAGTACAATACAAGTTCAGGAACAAGGGACATTTTTTGCAATTGTGAACTCTGAATGCTCAAGTCTGGAAGTGTTTACAAATTCAAAGAGTTCACATGACTACTGGTAAAATACTCTAGTGTATTTACTATAAATCTAGTCTGAAACTAGTAGAGCTCTTGGTGATTTGCAAATTCAATTTAAATAAAAATTTGGTACATTACTACTGATCATGTATGAAAGATGTTGCTACTGATGAGCACAAGAACTACTCAATAGATTAAGTTGTAGCTTCTAGCTTAAGTGAGTAGCCAGTACTGTAGTGAGTAGCTTAACTTGTTTAAGTACTGCTAGTTAGTAGTACTGCTAGTGAGTAGATGAAATCCATTTAACTAGCTTAATTGAGTTTCAGTTGTGTAGTGAAATTCTTCTATTTTGTGAATTGTATGCTATGGCATGTGGTGTGGTCCGAGTGATCAGGTTTCAAATGATTCTACTACAATATTGTGGGGTTCTACTCCTGGAACACTTCAAGAATTTTACTTCATAACTGGGGTATTTTGATGATATTGGGGGGTTTTGTCTCTGACCATCGTGTCGTGATGATATTGTGGGGTGTTTTGGGGTTGCAGCTGGGCGGGGGAGGGGTAATGATTTTGCAGGTACCCCGAGAGACCCTTGAGTTTGCCGGAATGTCGATTAACTTCCGTTCCGGCAAATTCGGGTACTCCATATGTCCTATTTTCAGCAAAGGTCATGCTGAAATTTTTCGTGAATTTTAGCATGACTTTGCTAAAAATAGGACATATGGGGTACTTGCGACTAATGCATGGGCCGGGGTATCTTAGTACTTAATTAAGTAGGATCAACTGCCCCTTTATTCTAAATGATGAAAGCTTAGGCTTTTAGGGTGCCTTGGCGTCGACAAACCCTAAATGATAAAAGCTTAGCTTTTAGGATGCCTCGGTATCGACAAACCCTAAATGATGAGACCATGATCTTGTTCCTTAACAATAACCAACTTTTTGACCAAACTTTTTTCCTATTTAGAGCGAAACATGGCCCACAATGATGAGGCCGGCGGTTCGGGCAAGCAATTCTGGGAGCTGTCCCAGTAGATGGAGGAAGAACCTCACCGCTATGAGGACGCCGCGGAAGACACCGATCCTGACTACACAACCCCTAGTGGCTTCAGGGATGACACCACTGATGGTGCCACCGAGGATGCCACCACTGATGATGGCAGCCCATGCACAGATGGCAGCCAACCGAAGAGGCAACGGAAGGACCGGCGCTCGAACGTGCTCTGCACTGTCAAGGAGGAATTTACTGAAGTGAACTCCGACGGGCATCCAACAACGCCCAAAGAATTAGTCAAGGGGTACTCGCTTTAGCTCGGGTGCATTCTCCGGAGCACCGTCTCGATCAACACTGAGAACCTAAGGCATAAGGACCGAGGGAATTTGCGCAGCCTCCTCTTCACAAAGCTGCACGAACGATACAAGTTCCCCGCTGACTTTGCAAACACATGCCTCTCAGGGAATAAAGTGAATAGTGCCGCCCTCACAACGATGAGCACGGCCCTGTCTACTTGGAGAAGTGCGGTGAAGAGAATGATTGACAAAGGTGATAGTTATGAGAAGATCAAGGCGAAAAATCCTTCGATCAGCGAAGATGACTACAAGGAGTTCAAGATCAAGTGCGAGAGCAGCGCAACCTCCGAATCAAGTCAGTGGGGGAAAGAAATGCGGGAGTTGAACTTAGGGGAACACAAACTCGGTCTCAGCGGTTACAGAGTGGCGGAGCCTATATGGGACAAGGAGGACGTGGAGCGTGCCGAGCAAGGCCTACCGCCCCGCTTCGAGAAATACCGTGACAAGCAGACCATGGATCCAGTACAAGGAGGACCTGGTAACAAAGGAGCTTACCACGGATCCGAAGACCAGGGCGCTTGAGCGTGTTCTGGTAAGGAATACACCCCCGCGTAATTAGCTCCATATGATTGCATTCTAATTAATGAAGCCAAATTTCTAAATGGTTCACATTCCTTCCGCAGGAGACTGAAAGCAGTAGCGCGGGGTCGTCGCAGAGCACCCCTAGGAACAACACTCTAAATAGGGCGTTGAACATAATGAAAAACAAGGATAAGCTCAGTAAGCCGTCGGCAGCTGGTCGTGTGGCCGACAAAGGCTTGTCCACAAAATGGTCGTCATACTATAACACTGGTGGGCGAAAGGAGAGAAAGAGCAGCTCGGAAAGCCAGTCGCGCGAGGTTCAAGAACTCAAGGCACAAGTGGCGCGGATTACGGAGATTGTACAAGAGCAAGTGCAACAACAACTGGGATCGACGCTCACCGCCATTGTGCCTACCTTGATTCAGGGGATGACAACGTGGATTGCGGGCGTCCAACAGGGGCCGCCCCCGGTTCCCAGCTTCACGGCCAGCAACTCGCACAACGCGCAGGCGGCGCCATTGGTGTCTCTGGCGGAGGCGGTATTGGTGTCTCCGACGCCGGCACGGGCATTGGAGCTTAATGCACCCGGGTGTACGCCGGCCGGCACCTCGGCAGCAAGCGGCCCCTCCGTCAGTTGCACGCCCGCCGTTGGCGGTGCCACGACATTAGCCGACCTCGACGCCATCACGGTAACTAATTAAGCCTCTCAGCCGATGACTTCATCTCCTTGCCTTTTACTGGGCATCCCTGACGCCCTACATGTTTTCGCAGGGTGCCGCCGACGTTCCATGCACTCTCCTGCACTTCATGGGCGGCGAGTTGATCGATGTCGCCAAGGGCAAAATCATTCAATCAGGGAACCCCGTGTTCCACAGTAATCCGATGCCACTCACCGTGTATAGGGTTGAACTTGTTCGGGTGCTGCCAGGCTGCGACGAGTTGTTACCTCTGATTCGACCCGCTGGGGCCGACGAAGATGATGAGATGAGCCTCAGCACCTGCGTAAGCTGGCCCCTGCTTTGGCCGAAGAGCCAGATTCGTTTGTGGGCGGGGGACACCACCCCACAGACAACGCCACCAGTCGTGCCGACGCCAAGCCATGGCAAGACTGCCGCAATGCTACCGGACATGCCGGACATCCCTATGGCACTGGATCCGAACATGCATATGGCACAGGATCCGGAGGACAACGACAACGATGACGGTACATTTACCAATGTCGATAAGTACTTTGCCGAACATGGGTACGGTGTCGAATTCTTTGGGCCTCCTTCTCAAGAACCCAACGCTGAAAAAGACGACCGCGATCATGCTGGTACTACGGTGAAACCAAATTGCAACAAGCGTCGTCTGGCGTTCAGTTCTCAGGAGACGCCTCCAGCTGCCGCCTTCACCGAGCCTCATATAGCCGAGGTGCCAAATATTATCAGCCCCAACACACTCAAGAAGGCGGTCTGTGGGCAGAACTCGATCCCATTACAGCAGAAGAAGAATCGACGGAAAAGAAAGAGTAACAAGGGTGCCAGCCAGCCGGCACCGAGTACGATCCATGCTCTGGACGGTCCACCTTCACCTAAGGATATCTCGAGGAGGGTGCATGTGGTGGGTAGGCCGATGCTACCGACTAATCTGCTCAATGCTGCAACCGGTGCTATGCGGAGTCTGCATGACAGTGTTCTTTCTTTGGAGAAGCGGCATCTCTCCGAGAATGATGTGGCATACCTGGTTTTCATGGCCAAGGTGCCAGAGGGCAAGGGCTTTGTGGATAACGCCATCGGGGGTACGATCGTCCTACGGTTTGATGACATCTTCGCTATGTTTAACCTTCATCCGCTGCACTACACCTTCGTTCGGCTATTTTCACTGAGTATGGAGATGCGGATAATTAGAGACAAGACCCTGGACATCATGATAGTCGACCCCTTCTACATGCGTGCCAAGATCTTGGGCAGCGCTGGGGACTGGCAAGTCACGAGTTCTTACCTCGAAGGCATCATTCTGGAAAACCCAGATAAGGATAACTTCCTCGTGCCTTACTTTCCCGAGTAAGTCATCCTCTCACCGCCCCGTAACATATGATTTCTTAGATTTCGATCGTTCTTTTTTTTCTTCTAACATTCCGTGTTTTGTGCAGTGACACACATTGCACACTCATCCTCTTAAGCCCGAAATATTCCATGGCCACATATTTCGACTTGGACCGTTAGTCGAAGAAAGACTACACAAATATCAAGAAAGTTCTTGATGATGTTCTCCCAGGCTACGCCAAATCTGGAGGCACCTTCACCAGGCCAGTTCGTAGGTACGGCAAGCACGTGTTCGCCCACACTACGACGTTCCCTGTGTCATGCAGCCGCCTGGCGGTCATAAGGATGCCTACTACGCCCTCCATCACATGTGGGCAATCATACGGGACCATAATCACATTCTGCTACCAAATAATCTCAAAGATTGGGCCGCAAGCTTGTCGGCAATCCAGGACACGGACATCAGACAAGAATTTTTTCGCATCCAGTCGGAGTTTGCGGAAATCATCCATCAAGATGTCCTTCGTACCTCGGGGCAGTTCTACCTCAGATATCAACCGTCCAACAATGAGATAGACACAACGCTACAAATGCAGGCTGACAACGCCCGCGATTTCATGACCATCATGAGAGATGGCGGCTTCATCCATGCTCCGGTTCCTGAGTCAAGTCGAAAGTAGTGATGCTATGTGTAGTTCTGAAATATCGATTAGCTCATGTTGTAATTAAAATTTAATGAACTTGTATGTCTCTTTGGTTTGGACAGTCGTTCAACTTAGATGTAATCGATGCTATTTCTTAGTAGGACCATGAATCATGCTATTAATGTCTTGCTTTTCTCTTCCGATCTTTTTGTGGCATACTTATATATTGCTTATGTATTGTCTGTGAATTGCTACTAACGTTTTGTTTGGCTAGTGCATAGAGATGCCGTCGTATGTCGTGTACCAGGCTAAGGTTCCCGGAGTCTACGACGACTGGGAGGAGTGTCGGAGACAGGTTCACCGTTTCAGCGGTAACAGTGACAAAGGGTACACCACTAGGGCAGAGGCAGAATCTAGATACGCGTGCTATCTAGCGGGAGAGAGGAGGGAGCGGAGGAGGAACTGGATGAAGACCAGTTTCATCGCGATGATGCTCATCATGATGACCGCAACTCTCTTCTATGTGATGGTAGTTTAGATGATCGATATCGACTTGTAATGTGAAGACAAACTCGCTACTCGCGGTCTCGAGACTTGTAATGTTCTATCTTTGTTTGGTCTTTTGAATTCTGAGACTAATATGATGAATTGTATCCGGAGACTAATCTTCTATTGTATTCGATGAATCTGCTGTTGCTGTGTGGTGCTGTCTATATTCTGTCCAGTAATATATTTTGTAACCTGTGAAAAAATCAGAAAATAATAAAAAATAATCCCTAATATTCATACTAGTGGCACCACCAACTAGGGCGCCAATAGTAAGCCAGAGCACACTAGTGGCGCATCATCAACCAGTACGCCATTAGTGAGCCAGAGCACATGGGTAAATATGGCCCCTGGGAGGCATACTAATGGCACACCGTGGGACATACTAATGGCGCACCTGTGGTGCGCCATTAGTAAAAAAATACTAATGGCGTGATGCTAGCGGCGCACCTGTAGTGCGCCATTAGTAGGCAAAATAGGTGCGCCAGTAGTAGGCCTTTTCCTAGTAGTGGATGTCACCGAGCTGAATGTGTGCAGAACTCGGAGGTGTCATACGTTCAGTGCTTGATCGGTCGGAGCTAGAAGAAGTTCGACTACATCAACCGCATTGTCAAACGCTTCCGCTTTCGGTCTACGAGGGTATGTAGACACACTATCCCCCTTGTTGCTATGCATAGGTAAGAATGGTCCTTGCTAGAAGCCCGTAGCAGCCACATAAAACTTGCAACAATAAAGTAGCGGACATCTAACTTGTTTTTGCAGGGCATGTCACTACTAGGGAAAAGGCTAGCAGCAGCGCGGGTTTTAGGTGTATCAGTAGCGCGGGGACCAGCGCTACTAATAAGGCACTATAGCTAACACGTACCAGTAGCGCGTGCTCACAAGTGCTACTGCTACACTTGTGTAGCAGCAGTGCGCTTAATGGAAGCTCGGTACTGCTAATAGCTATAGCGTGCTTCTCCTGTGCACGCTACTGCTACTACCGCGCTGCTGCTAACTGTTCTCCACTCGCTACTGCTAATTTTAGTAGGTTTTTGTTTTTTCGGCATATTTGTTTTGTATTTCAACATGCTTTATAGAAGAATCTTTAGCACATACAAATGTCATCATGATACACGTACAAATGCCTGCGAGACCACAAATGTAATCATAGCATATACATACAAATAGTCTCATCATAATCATCATCCAACACAAAGTGGTATCTTGTCATCATCTCCAAAATAGTGATACATGCAAGTCTCGAATACTTGCAACTACAACGTCATCCATCTAAACAAAGGTATACGCGAGAGAGCTATCACTATGAGTGAGAGCGGAACTATGCAGTACATGAGGTGGCGGTTACGAGTCTTCTCTCACGCTAGTGTGAACCTCAAGTAACTAGCTTCTCCTTCTTGTCTGCTTTTGAAGCCTTTATGGCTGGCGCCCGAGAACCCATTCACTTGCGCCTGACACTCATGCCACTCATTGTACACCCCCGAAACCTTCCCTTTGTACACGACATAGCACTTCCATCTCGCCATCAAGAAACTAGGTACCTGTTAGAGATGCATGTTCATGAAGAGGATGTACAATCATATATATGCAATAAAATATACTAGAGCAACACCGAAAAAGAAAGGGTTAGCAACTAGATGCAACATACAGTACGCAAATTAATTAACTAGAGGTACGCAGGTCATCATACGCAAACTAACAAAGTAGCATTACGCAAGTTCGGCAGGGACCGTGGACATCACAAAGTTTCATCGCTACAAAAAGTATACAAGTTCAACCGACACATATCATCATCATCGGCATCATAAATCACTAGAAGTTCCATCCTTCCATATCATCGAGGATGGACCCTAGCTTCTTGAACGGCGTGAGGTCTAGATGTTGCATGCCTATGCGAGTTCGGACGTCAGCTCGCGATATAGGGCCGTGGTGGAACATCCCCTTCTCATCGATGACTTCTTTCACAATGATCATCGCAATGTCACTTTGGATGCGAAAGAAGTCATCTCTATGTTTATAAGCCTCTTCTCCATGAGATTCTAGCCACTTGTGGATATGATCATCATTTCTGCTTCTCATGCGAAGCTTTTGGTGATCCGTGTTGAACTGAATCATGAGATGGACGATGTAGAATCCATCCTTCTTGCTTGGTTTTGGGACATGGATGCAGGAGAAGTTAGTTTTATGCGCAAAACCCATCTTCTTGTTCCTTTGTTTCCTGATCTGCATGTGGCCACCTCTAATGCTGAAGCCTTGGAGAGCATCATCTAGAATATTCATTATGTAGGTGTAGTCTTTTTTCTCGTAGTCTCTGGAAGGGTCAAAATACACGGCGTGGGAGACTTGCGGGTAAAGAACGATAAGGACGGCGCGCCCGTTGCTGTGGGGAAAAGACACCTCAAATTATTCCCCATATGAGAGAGAAAGAATGATTAAAATGTATGAAAGGGTTGTCCGAAACTGACTTACTTTGGATGATAAGGCACGAGGACAATTTCTCGGTCCTTATTCTGTACCATGAAGTTTTAGAGGTACTCCCTAGCAGTTTCACGCTCAAAGTCGCCGAGACTCAAGAAAGACTCATGCATGTAGTACGGATCCGCCACACAGATTTGCGAGACTTCTTCACTCTTCATGACAGAGCTCATATTTAGCGCAAAAGGCGGACGATTGTAAAATCGAGCCGCCTTGTCAGAAACATCTCAAAGATATGGTCAAACCGCAGGAAGAACACCTCCACGGGCTGTGTATCGACGTAGCACTTCCCCTCAGGCACACGAGCCGCGTATGTCGGATATCCTGGATCCTTTGAGGCTACTAGGCTTTTCTCAGCCGAAATCACATGGTCGTGCAGTCTCCTGAGATCCCCTGATAGTGCCTCCAGTGGTTTCGGCGGTAGGATCGGCTCGCTCGTGAGATGGAACATGGCCGCACCTTTCAAGGGTACACGCTCTTCAGAATGCATTGTCTGGATGCTTTGTGCTCTGGCTTGTTCGGAGGCAGTTATCTTCCCCAATCTCTTCCTCTCCTTTTTCTTGGGCACACCTTCCAGACCCTTCCTTAACCCCTGCCCTAGGGTTCCTGGGCTAAGCACTGTACGACCCCCGGCTAGTTGAGCCTGTGTTGAGGCGACATCTTCAGGCGTTTCTTGTGAGGAATTCATGAAGAGAGACTTTTTGCAATCCTTCCAACGACCTTCCTGCCGGGGCATATCATCCATATCCTCATTAGCATGCTGATAGCCCGATTCGTCATATGGTTGACTGATCATATCTATGTCACAGTCATACGTGTCTGTATTGAGGAAACCCATAGGGTCGACCTCCGTCTCATCATCCATTCTCTGTTCTACAGGACCGATTACATCAACCAGTACTATTGCACCCCCTTCATCACGTCGTCCGCCACTCTCACTCGGCAATACAGGAGCTGGTAATTGCGTAGGCGGGGTGGTGGTCTCCGCACATGCTTGTTGATGTGTGGTTATTGGTGTTCTCTCGGCCGGCTCCAGACGAATAAGATTCTTTGGCCATAGCAGCACCCAACCCTTGCATCTTCCAATCCGCGCGCGGGGTCTCGTCGTCCTCTCCCACATGCTGTACTGGAGGAGGCAACGCCTCGTGCCCTGATTTCACACTGGGGTTCAATATCATCCCCTTTCCCACGTCGACCTTCTGGCCTTTTATCAAGTAGAGTATGGTGCACGGGGTTTCTTTGCCCTGCAAACGCATATGTCTGTGGCGTAAAACATCCGAAAGGCAACGAAAATGGAATATTCTATATATATATATGTTGGTGCGACATGTAATTACCGTGACGGCGTCGAGCTTAGACAAAGAGGAAGGCCCACCTAGCGCGCCAGAGACTAAGGACGGGCAGCTATCAGCGGGAGCGACCGTGAGAGGAGGCCCGGTGGCGTGAGCAAGTGACGGTGCGGTGTTGTTGTTGTTCATGGAGTTGCTCCCGACGAAACTGGGCATCGGGAAATCATGTACCGTCTTGTCTGGATTTTCCTTCGTCCAGTTGATGATAGCTGGAACCAAGTTAGTAGCAAAATCATTTCTGCAGGCAGTTACAGCTGCATTGACTGCCTGCTGTAGCAACTCATTTTTCTCCTCGGCTGTTTTTTCCGCGTCCTCAGCTGCTTTTTCCTCGACCGCAAGCTTCACCTTCGCGTCGATGTCCGCCTGACTAAACTTCTTTTTTTTCTTCTTGGCCTCCGGGCCCTCGTTGTAAAACACCTTCCACGTGGCGCCGTCTCCAGCGCCGTGCACACGACCATATTGCGGCCGCTGGCCCAAAGGGAGTCCCTTAAGTTCGTTCAAGGCCCGGTTGAGAGGGGTGTCCCACTTGGGCCTCGTCGGAGAAGTACGGCTTTCGGCTGCAAGCTGGTGATGCTTCTCCAGTAGTCTAATCAATTTCCCCGTGATCTGGTCCGTGTAAAAAAACCTTTTTCTCCTTGTCCCACTTGTAGCGGGCCCTGATGAAGTCATGCTCCAAGGGGTTGGTGAACTTCGCGAAGGGGTCTGGGAGACCCGTGGCTTCATGTTCCGCGTCCTCCTTATCCCATATGGGCCTTTTACCGAGGTAGCCACGGCTTCCGAGGTGATGCTTCCCCGTGTTCCTTTGCTGAAGGCTCTTGAATTTCGCAGCCTTAGCCTTGGCTGCCTCGGTAGCGCAAGTGTCCTTGAACTTTTCGAACTCGTCTTCCGTAAGTGTCGGATTTTCCTCCAGAATCTTGGACAGGGGTTCCTCAGCCTCAATAGCTCATTTCACCCTCCCTTTCCAGGAGACCAAATCATTTCTAAACATGCCCATGGCGTGATTGTTAATCTTTTTCATCTTCGGATCATCCCACGGTTGTTCTATGTTATCATCCCGGTCGGGGAACTTGAATCTCTTGTGCAACTTCGTTAGGAGCAACTGCGTCAAATGTTCTTTACTCCTTAAGTCATCGTCGTTGATGCTCGCGCATTCCCGTAGGATGCATCCTAATTGGTTCCCATAGCACTTGCGAGGTTCTTCCGTCTCTAATGGCTCAAACTTGCCAGGTGCCATCTTTGTGATCACAAGTCGTCCAATCCCTAGTTTGTTAGGTTTTCGTATCCTCTACTTCTTATGCTTCCTCTTTTCGGTAGCGGCATCGGCGTCGGTACCTTCCCCACCGGTATCTTCCCCACCGATACCTTCCCCGCCGGTCTCGGCACCGCCATCGGTGCCGGCGCCGTCGGTGTCGATGTCGGCGTCAGTACCATCATTGAGGCCAACCTGCAAACCTTGCTTAGCAGTCAAATAGTCGAGGTACTCTTGTTCACCCTCATAATCCATCTCGTCTGCATCTTGGTCAGAAGGCCTAGTTTCTTCGTTGTTCGACATGTTTCCTATGATTAAGTGTCCTCGTTTATTTCTAAAAGTACGAATAAATGAGAAATGACATAAAAAAGAAATCTATGTGCCAGCACTCGATATGCCAACTATGTAGCGGAAATCATGCCTTTATTCACGGCAAATTTCGGTATGACCTTTGCTAAAAATGGACATATCGAGCGCCTGAAGTTCACCGGAATAGAAATGAATCAACATTCCGGCGTAACATAGGCCACTCGGATCATTTACCAAAATTGAACCAAAACATCACATGTCCAAATGACATGTTCAAATTCCAAACATGACATGTCCAAAACATGACATATCCACATATCACATGTCCAGTTCAATTTTGCATATAAATTTAGCCTACCTAAATTTGCTTTAACAAGGGATGTTGATTTGGACAATTGCTTAAATGCTACCTTTTATTTTAACTACAATTGCTTAACCCTAAATTTCCGTCCTATTTTAAAACCTAGCTAAATTCATAACTAAATAGATAACCTAATTAACCTACTGCCCTAACTAAAACCTATGTAAATTAACCGAAGAACCCTAGCTAGCAGAGAGAGAGGGGGGGGGGGGTTTACAGAGGGTGCAGGGGCGAGGAGGCAGGCGAGGGAGGCGAGGGCCGACGGGTCGAGGGCGAGCGCCGGGGTCGGGGGCGAGCGCCAGGGTCGGGGGCGAGGGCTGGGTCGGAGGCGAGCGCCGGGGCCAGGTCGGGGGCGAGCGCCAGGGCGCGGCGGTGCGACGGGGGGAAGAGAGAGTGGGGATTTGGGGGGAAAAGAGGCGGGATGAAGCAGGGAGAGTGAGAATTTTGGGTTAAGTGGATGTAGCAGTAGCGCGTTTAGACAAAACGCGCGGCTACTACCTTCACTAGTTGTAGCGGTTTAGATAAAATGCGCTGCTACTACCTTCACTAGCTGTAGCGGTTTAGATAAAACGCGCTGCTACTACCTTCACTAGCTATAGTGGTTTTATAAGAAAATCGCTGCTGCTAGCTTGACTGTAGTTGTTTTATAAGGAAATCGCTACTGCTAGTTTTCCTTTTTCTTTTCCTTTATTTTCTCCCACTTTTATTTCCCGAGAGCAGTGAACGAAGGGAAGGCGATATATATTGCATCATTCGACGGTTAAATATGTATACAAAATAGGAACATATATATTACATCATTGGACCCATGCATAATAATTGCTAAGTGTGTATACAAAATAGGAACATATATATATATATATATATATTACATCATTTGACCAATAACATACGGTTCCTCAGCACTGACGTTTTCGTTTTTGAGTCAGCTTCTTTCCCTTCTTGTTCGTCGAAGAATAATTGAGCCCCTCATTGTGACTTTGCCTTTTCCATGGAGTATGATTTTTCTTAGGTAATGTAGTATTGATTCTTCTTTTGACGTATACTTCATCATCATCGTCATTGGGTTGCCGTACTGATCGTAGTCTTCCTCGTTGGCGACTCCATCCATTCCAATGATGTTCCTTTTGCCTCTCCTCACGACAACACGACTGGGATTGCATGGGTCGGTTATGAAGAAGCATTGTGTCAGATGCTTAGCGTGTACCCATGGCTTGTTTTTGGCGATAGCGTTCACGGTAGCGCTCTTGGCGTCGGGTATAGTCATGGTAGTGAAAATCTGGTTTCCTCTTTCGACATTCTTAGCCCATCTGACACGGAACATCGTCGTGTTGTGTAGTCTAGAGTAGTCAAGCTCCCAGATCTCCTTGACCCTTCCATAAAATCGTTCAGTTGCGCCGTTGTCGCTGCCGGTCATGCATTCCATCGTCACCCCTGAGTTCTGATCATCACTGTCCATATCTTTGGCCTCTGTGTAGAACGTGTATCCGTTGATATCATATGCCTGATAGGTTACGACGTTGGGCGAGGGGCCATGTGCTAAGGCGTATATGAGCAATCCGTCCTTAGAGCCCTCCTCCGGGGGATTAGCAATAATATGCTCTTTGAACCAATGCAGGAAAGTGGAGTTGTGCTCTCTAGTAACTTCAGCGTCCGTCCTGCATACCCCCCGGTCACGATACTTCTTTGCGATAATTTCTTTGTGCAGTGCCACGAAAGGATCTACCTCGTCTAGGTGTTGTAGCACTACCAAGTTTGCTCTGTCAAAGTCGCTGCATCGATCTGAGTATGCCACGTGCAGTTCCCTGCGACTGTTGCAGTGACCTTCTCCTTCGAGCCACCCATCGTGCTTGTTAACGGGCAAACCAACACTAACACCAGGCTGCTGGTCTGCGCTATATAGAAAATTCTCACAGAAAGAGATGCACTCTTGTGTCACATAGCCCTGGACGATGCTTCCATCCGGACAAGACATGTTACGAACGAATCCTTTGATGATCCCATTCATCCTCTCAAACGGCATCATGTTGTGCAGGAATGACGGCCCCAGGTCTATTATGTCATCCACAATATGGACACACGGATGCACCATCACGTCAAAGAACGCGGGCGGGAAGTACATCTCAAGCTCATTCAGTATCACAACGATCTCTTCCTATAGCCATTGGAGCTGCTTCACACTGATCGACTTTCGAGAGATGACGTCGAAAAAGTTGCAGAGACCAATAAGCGTGTCACGGACGTGCTTGTCCATTATCCCTCTAAGGGCAACACGTAGTATCTTCGTCATCATCACATGACAGTCATGTGACTTCATCCCGCTGAACCTTTTCTTGTCCGTGTCCAGATATTTTTTATCTTACCACAGTAAGTGGAACTAACTTTGACTCCGGTAAGGCACTTAAAGAATTGATCGATCTCAGCCTGACTTAAGGTGAAGCAAGAAGGGGGGCAATAATCCTCTTTCTTTATTTTCTTGCCCTTCTTCTCCCGTGCCTCTGTCTCTCTGTCTCGTCTGACATTTTAGGGGGCGGCATGTGCAGATCTTCCCTAATTTTCAAATCTTGCAAGTGTTTTCTTTCATTCGGCCCATCCTTGGTCTTATCCGACATGTTCATCAGTGTTGCGAGCAAGCTCTCAAGGACATTCTTATAGATATGCATTTGATCAAGGCAATGAGGTGTATTGAGTTTGTGCCAGTACTCCAAGTCCCAGAACACAGACCTCGTCTTCCATCCCTTCAGCAGCGGCTCCGGCGCCTTTCTCATCGTCTTTCCCGGCGCAGGGCACTCGTTCCAGTTTTTCAACAGCTCATCGATTTCTGCACCGCTCCGCTTACGTGGAGGTCCTGGATGCTCATCCTGACCATTGAATAGATCTCCATTGTTTCTCCATGGGTCATCCTGTTCGAGCCATCTTTGATGCCCCATGTACACGATTTTCCCAGACCCGCCATCTTTCCTTGACGTTAGTTGCTGAGACGTCGTATCATCCATGCACCGCGTGCATCCGCAATATCCATGGCACACTTGGCCCGCCACATATCCGTAACCGAGATAGTCCTGCACTGTCGTGATCAGCGCGGCTCTCATGTTGAAATACTCGCCTTTGCTGGCGTCCCATGTCTTGCCGGTGTTTTCCATAACGTGTCTAACTCCTCTTGAAGTAGCCCCAGATACAAATTAATATTATTTCCTGGTTGTTTCGGCCCTTGAATAAGCATGCTCATCTGAATGTACTTCGATTTCATGCACAACCAGGGGGAGGTTGTACATCCATACAAACACATGCGTTGTGCTATGGTTGGTGTTCTGGTTGCCAAATGGATTCATGCCATCGGTACACACACCGAGCACGATGTTCCTTGCATCACATTCAAAATACCGATAGAGGCTGTTCAACGCTCTCCACTGGCTTCCATCCTTGACGTGTCTCAGCTTCGGATCATCTCCATCGTCGGGCTTCTTCCTCTCCGTGTGCCAGCGCATTAGCTTTGCTTCCTTGGGATCTACAAAATACCTCTGGAGACAGGGAGTGATCGGTAAGTACCATACCACTTTCTGGGGACATTTCTTCCCGGCCTTCTTGTATCGAGAAGCATTGCACACCGGACAACTTGTTTTTTCCGCGTGCTCCTTCCGATAAATTATGCAATCATTGATGCATGCATGGTATCTAACGTGTGGCAGATCAAGAGGGCATACGATCTTCTTGGCCTCATCAACACTACTAGGACATAGATTACCCGCGGGAAGAACATCCTTTAGGTACTTGAGATGCTCATCGAGGCTAGTGTCGGTCCATTTGTTTTTAGCCTTCGTCTTAAGGAGTTGGAGCATGAAACTCAAGCGAGTCACCTCAGGATTGCAACCATCATACAATGGAGTGTTCGAGTCTACCACCAGTTGCTCCAGCTTAGCCTCCTCTCTAGAAGCAGCTCTCTCAGTACTCGTCTCCTTGCGAAGCAATGCTTGAACATGAGGGTCCCGGATGATTGAACTTAGTACCGATGAACTCTGATGCGTGGAGTCCATGTCGTTCTCTCCGCCGCCATGTCCGGCCCCTTCTCCGCCGCCATGTCCGGCCTCTTCCCCGCCGCCATTATCGATCATCTCTTCCTCTTGCCCCGTGTCCTCATTGCCTTCCCTGTCGGCATCCTCAACATCGTCATCCTCATATTCAATTATCCATCGAGTATAGCCATCCATGAAACCAGTCATGAGCAGGTGCGCTTCGACATGACCATCATCATGGGGGTCGAGCCAAACTATTCCTTTGCATTTTTGACACGGACATAAATCCTCTGTCCGGTTATTTTCTTTCATGTCCTGCACCGCCGACCGCAACCATTTGTCCACCATCGTTGCACTGACCATCGTCAACTCTGCATGGTAATAATAAACAAATTGATTATAAAAATGCATGCATGCATCAAAGTCATACAAAAATTCGGCATGACCTTCCTTAAAAATAGGACATATATAGATCTAGAGTTTGCCCGGAATTCGCTGAAACGGAAATAAATCGACATTTCTGCAAAACATAGGCAACTCAAAAGCACAATTTGGCATCAACTCATGCCGCACACACAATTTCCATAAACATATCACACACACATAAACATATTTCCATTTTGCAAAAGCATGAAATTTTAATCACCTATATCTTGAGATCGAGCACACGGTGAAGATGATGATGTAGGGAGATCAAAGTGCATAAAGCTCTTCTTGACAAAGATAGATCTAGTTAGGGGAAAATAGGTCACTTAACTAAATGCTACATCTACCTAGCTACCTAATTTGGGAGGAGACAACTTCAACTAGTGGAGGGGGAAGGAAAAAGAGAAAGGAGATGCATTAATGGAGGTGGTGTAGTTAGGTAGGAGTAATGAAGAGAGAGAAAGGTAGGTAGAAGAGGGAGAGTAATGGGGGAGAAGTATTGAGGAAGAAGAAGAGTGAGAGTGGGAGAGGTAGGGGAAAGGGAGAGGAGGGGGAGGGGGAGGGCGGGTGGG
This sequence comes from Triticum urartu, assembly GCF_056163025.1. NCBI lineage: Eukaryota > Viridiplantae > Streptophyta > Magnoliopsida > Poales > Poaceae > Triticum > Triticum urartu. Next base: position 352,690,809 of record NC_141876.1, on the reverse strand, counting down.
GATGTTTAAAAGGTGGTGGGTGCGGATTAGCAGTAGCGCGGGACATAAAATGCGCTGCTGCTAAGAAAGTAGAAGCTGCGTGCTTTCGGTACAAGCTCTACTGCTAACCGGGACCAAAAGTATGAAAATTAGCAGCAGCGACCTCAGAAAAAATGCGCTGCTGCTACAACTATAGCAGTAGCGCGGCTCGCGGCACCGCGCTGCTGCTAAATGGAGTTGGGTGGGCACTGTCGGTCCATATTTGTAGCAGCGCGGGTTACGCCGAGCGCGCTACTGCTAAGCACTCGCCAGTAGTGGGTTTTCCCCACCCACGCTACTGCTAATTAGCAGCAGCGCTCCTTTTTGAGCCGCACTGCTGCTAAGATTCCGTGTATAGGGTTTTCTCTAGTAGTGTGTTGTGATGTGATATGGTCAAGACATGATGTGATATATGTTATTGTATGAGATGATCATGTTTTGTAAGATATCTGACAACCGGCAGGAGCCTTATGGTTGTCTCTTTATTATATGAAATGCAAATGCCATGTGATTGGTTTACTTTATCACATGCGTTAATGATAGTTGTAGAAGCAATAGTTGGAGAGACGACCACGAAGCTACGATGTAGATTAGGGTGTCGAGCCGGTGATGATGGAGATCATGACGATGCTTTGGAGATGGAGATCTGTCAGCATCCTAGGAATGGGGGTACCCAGACTTACCTGCCTATAGCCCATGTCATGGCTCCATCGACGGCCTGGTATGGCACAGCTTCAGCAACAACAATCCAAAACCCTCGCGAGGGGCCAAGCCTCACGAGGCGGACGACACCAAGACCTCCCTGGGGGGCAGCCTCACCAGGATGGCTCTTGAGGAGCAGAGATATCAATGCAAGGTGCATCTCGCGAGGTTCATATGATGTGAGCCATGACGACCAAGGCTAGGCGGGCGCCAGCGGGCAGAGCATACTAGTTTCGTCTTTTGTGCTAAGGACGCAAGCGCAGGCGCAGAGTCCCGAGGAATCAAGCAAAGGTTTCGATATCAGTGCAACAAGACCAAGTCTGCCAGGACGGCAGGACGGAGGTCATCGAGAAGCCCACCGCGGCGTCACCACCGAAGGCTTTTTGCAGGCGAAGACTACTTTTGTCAGGATAACTTGTACTAGTTGTCTCGCTTTGAATTTGGCCATTATGGGATCCCTTCCCGCCCACATTTGGGAAGAGGAACAAGGCCACTATAAATAGGACCTAGCCACCACCATAGAGGGGGGCGGATCATTCAGATCATCCTTGCACTCAACAGCTCATCGAGCCCAAGAACACCTCACCTCCTGAGGCTGTTCATCCATTGTACTAGTTCATCCATAGCCCCTCGAGGCCAATCCACCACAAAGCAGGAGTAGGGTTTTACATCACAAGGTGGCCTGAACCTGGGTAAACTGCCCTGTCTCTTGTCCATTTGGTTCGTCGAGCTAGGCCATGGAATCGAAGCGTAGGCAGACTGGGGAGAACGAGTTCTTCGCACGCACCCTAGAGTTCAACCTCTCAAGGGTCTACGGAACCCCGAAGCCAACATTTAGCGCGCCAGGTAGGGGTGCGTCGGAGCTTCTCTTCCGCCGATCGATCCGCCGTTGCTCCACCGGTTCCATGGCTGACAGTCGTCGAGCCCGTGCTGAGCGTTGGGCTGCCCTCGCCGCTCGCGTCGCCCGCTGGTGGGCCTCCCGTTCGTTCTCCGTCGCCTTCTGCCAACACCTCCACTGGCCTGGTGGGGCATGAGCAACAAGCTTCGTCGCTGGACCCCTCCGTGTGGCGTGACGGGCACACGGCCACCCAGTCGCTAACTCTGGTTGTTTCGTCATCTCATGCTCGTCACGTGCCGGCCATGGTGTGCGAGCTCCTGCGCTACCGCCCTATCGACGACTTCTACAAAGACTGGCTGGACCACATCACTAAGCTTGTTAGTGTCGCTGGGGGCTCTCCTGCACCGTCTCTCTGGCTGCCTCGCCCACCGCCTGCCACGGGCGATGTAGCCCATGGAGCGCCTCTGCCACCTACCTGTCAAGACGTCGCCCTCGGACCAAGGCGCGCGCCCCATGGCACGACCTGCCGCACAGGGCACCCGCGCGTGAAGAAGAAAGCTGCCAGGAGGTCCAGCAGCCGTAAGAAGATGCTCCTGCGCTCCCAGCACCACTTCGTCATGACCGCGCGCTGCCTGTGATGGTGGCACGCAAGTGCCAAGACCAGGCTCCACCTCCATGACGAGCTCCCGTGAGTATCACGGGCTGTCGCGCCTTCACTCAAAGCTACGCAGCGTCGTCTGGCCGAGAAATTTCAAGCCCGACCTACCTCCATGCTATGATGGCACCCCCGACCCTACTGAGTTCTTGCACCTCTACGAGCTGAGCATCGAGGTAGCCAACGGAGACGAGAAGGTTATGGTGAACTAGTTTCCCATGGCCCTCAAGGATGGGCGCGTTCTTGGCTCCTGAACCTTCTCGTGGGATCGATCTCCTCCTGGGCCAAGATGCGCGAGCGTTTTGTCGCCAACTTCCAGGGCACTCGCGACCGCTCGCCTTCCGTGGGTGACCTGCGGTGCATCAAGCAGCAGCCAGGGGAGAACCTGCAGAAGTACATCCAGCGCTTCAACACCGTTCGCCTCAAGATCCCCAAGGTGTCGGACGAGGCCATCATCTCCGCATTCACTGAAGGTGTCCGCGACGTCAAGACGAAGGAAGAGGTCACCATACACAAGGACCTATTCACAGCTCTAGAGATGTTCAACATGGTAACCAAGTGCGCGAGAGCTGAGGAAGGATGCCTTTCCCTCCTCGAGCTCCCAAAGACCGACCCAGAGGACAAGAAGGCTAAGGACAAGGACGTGAAGCAAAAGGGGGAGGCCGTACTCGCGGCGGAACCAAAGATGAAGCGCGGCTGCGACCACCCAGAGTCATCCAAGAGCAGCCGCCCCTTCTACGTCTTCCACAACGTGCACATCCACAACACCAACGACTGTCAGGAGCTCAGGACCATGTGCAACAAGCGCCTCGGTCTTTTCGCCCTGAGCGTAGAGACCAGGGCTACGACGACGGAGGAGGCCGAACTGGAGGACCCTGGGACGAGCGCGGCCCCCGTTAGGAGTGGCATGATCAACCTCATAAGGAACGCTGACAGGGCCAACCTCCAGAAGGCGCCTGGAGGGACCAGCCTCGTGAGGATCATCCTCAGGGGAACACTGGCCTCCCTCCGCTGCAATCAGCACCACGAAGGAACGAAGACCACCACCAGGATGAGGGGGCTGGGGGCTTTCAGGAGTCTCGCGCCACCACCTGAATCCTGGGTGATGCTCAGGCCCCAGCCTCTCATCGCATCTTCAAGCAGTTTGCTCGCGAAGTGAACATGGCTCTCCCCAGGCTCGAGGCCACGCGACCACTTAGGTGGTCCAAGTGCACCATCACCTTCAGCTCGACCGACCAGCTCAAGTGCACGGCAACTGTCCGTGCCCTCCCGATGCTCTGCTCGCCCGTCATCACCAATGTCCTTGTCTCCAAGACTCTCATCGATGGTGGTGCAGGGCTCAACGTTCTTTCCATCGAGACGTTGGACCGCCTCCAAGTGCCCTATGACCAACTGCAGCCCACCAAGCCTTTCTCAGGAGTGACCGACGGCTCCACCACCCTGATAGGGCAGATCCGCCTCCCTGTCACCTTCGGCTAGCGTGACAACCATCGCACAGAGCTCATCAACTTCGACGTCGCCCACATCCTCCTTCCGTACAACACCATCCTTGGGTATCCAGCCCTTTCCAAGTTCATGGCAGTGACTCGTCATGGTTACAATGTGCTCAAGATGCCAAGAAACTGCGACATCATCATGATCGCCTGCGAGGAAAAGGATGCAGTGTGCTCCCTCGAGCACGCTTACTAGGCTGCTGCAGTCAAGAACCCCGACGACAAAGACGCCACCTACCATCCTAAGGTTGTCCCCAAGGAGAAGAAGAAGCTGCTCCACCAGGAACCATAGGAGAGCAGGGCATCTAGCGACACAACCTCAGGACCTGCACCCACGGATGGGGCGCCTACCCTCCTCGTATAGCAAGACGCGCCTAGCGCCCCCTCAGGCTGGGCTCGGGGGCTATCTTCTGGAGGGCCTCTAACCTAGCCAACGTCACGAGGGAGGCGGTCGGGCACCACATGGAGGCATGCTTCATTGCGCGCTTCGCCCATGAGGGCACAAGGCGCGGGATACTAGGTGCTCAGGAGTTCATCACCAAGGCAACCGAGGAGCTTCAAGAGGCAAGAGCCACGTGCGGCGACCACTTCCCACCACCTAGCGCGGCTCCTTGTCCTAGCGAGGATAGTGAGCTGCACGTCTGCGTCAACATCACAGGACTTAACAGGGTCGCCTCTCAGCGGCTCTACTAGCCGCCCTATGTCGGCCGATGTGAGGGCCCCCCTCACAACTATGTTCGCATGCCTTTTGGCTTGCTGAACGCGGCTGTTGCATTCCAGCGCCACCTACGCAGTTTCATGGCGGCTCGGGAGGCCAGCACTAGGCGGTCCTGGCAGAGATGGTGACGGTTCTTCGCGAGCCCCCTGAGCCTCCAGAGCCCCCGAGGCTCAGGACCCATGCAGCTCATGAGGAGTGACTTATTCAGCACGCATCTTCAGCTACTTCAACACATCTTCAACAATGGTGCCAGGTGACATTTTCTGGTCTATTCAGTTGGGGGCGCCCCTCAGGCTGCATTATCCCCACACCGTATGGGCTTGTCTTGTGTCATGTATCCTTTCTGCATCTTCTAGTTGTTCAGCGGGGAGCGCCCCTTAGGCTGCATCATCCCCAGGCCCCGTGGGTCTGTCCCTGTGGCATGTATCATTATTTGCACCTATTAGAGCTGGCTTACATCTTTTTCATGAGTTTATTTATGTTATCACCCGCTTTCCTGTCATTTATCACCCTTCGCTGCCTCCCCCGTTGCTGAACAGCCTCTTGCTCATTCCGCAACGGGGGCTACACATGCTAGCATGATGCTTGTCCTCGTGTCCGTCCCTGCAAGGCTGACAAACCTGAGAGATCAAGCTCTGACCCGCGGCCAGCCCCACGCACGTCACCTCACCAGATCCTCAGTGCCTTCATCTTCTCGCGAAAAGATGAGCGACAACACAATAGGCGTGAGTAGCGCTCTCTTCTTGGATTAACCCGCAAAAATCCCTAGAGCTTAGCTACAGGCGGCCCCGCAGGCTATCCCCTTTTTCACGCAATTTGCTTGCACGTTAAAGGGGGGCTAATGAGCACCGCGCCTCAGGAGCTCCTACTAACTCTCCAGCCCTCACCCCCTGGCCTTGACCACGGCATCGCGACCTGGCATACCAGCGGTGGCTGAGCCTCGCTCGAGTGTCAGGAGCTGAGGATGTAGAGCACTGAGATGAGCGAGGAAAGGGGAGGCTGGCATGAGATCCACCTCGAAGCATCGCCGCTAAGATACTGCCAAGCGCTTCATGGAGGAATCACCTCAGGCTTGCTCAAAGATAAGTCACGCGTGCTTGTCGGTGTGAATCTCTTCGTTCGATGTTTTCCGCTCCCGTAGTCTCGCTCAGGCAACGCTACTCCCTTTTTTCAGCCTCTAGGGAACTATTTGCACGACAAAGGGGACCTCCCGAGCATCGCTCCTCAGGAGCTCTTACCAGACATCGGACCGCTTACCTCCTGGCCTTGACCACGACATCCCGACCTGGCATACCAGAGACGACTGAAGCCTGCCTGGCGACTGGGACCTGCCGGTGTAGAGCGCGGCCCCCGTTAGGAGTGGCATGATCAGCCTCATAAGGAACGCTGGCAGGGCCAACCTCCAGTGGGCACCTAGAGGGACCAGCCTCGTCAGGATCATCCTCAGGGGAACGCTGGCCTCCCTCCAATGCAATCAGCGCCAAGAAGGAACGAAGACCACCACCAGGATGAGGGGGCTGGGGGCTTTCAAGAGCCTCGCGCCACCGCCTGCATCCTGGGTGGTGCTGAGGCCCCAGCCTCTCATCGCATCTTCGAGCAGTTTGCTTGCGAAGTGAACATGGCTCTCCCCAGGCTCGAGGCCACGCGACCGCTCAGGTGGTCCAAGTGCACCATCACCTTCAGCTCGACCGACCAGCTCAAGTGCGCGGCAACTGCCCGTGCCCTCCCGATGCTCTGCTCGCCCGTCATCAGCAATGTCCTCATCACCACGACTCTCATCGATGGTGGTGCGGGGCTCAACGTTCTTTCCATCGAGACGTTGGACCGCCTCCAAGTGCCCTATGACCAGCTGCAGCCCACCAAGCCTTTCTCAGGAGTGACCGATGGCTCCACCACCCCGATAGGGAAGATCTGCCTCCCTGTCACCTTCGGCTAGCGTGTTAACTATCGCACAGGGCTCATCAACTTCGACGTCGCCCACATCCTCCTTCCGAACAACACCATCCTTGGGTATCCAGCCCTTTCCATGTTCATGGCAGTGACTCGTCATGGTTACAATGTGCTCAAGATGCCAAGAAACTGCGACATCATCACGATCGCCTGCGAGGAAAAGGGCGTAGTGTGCTCCCTCGAGCGCGCTTACTAGGCTGCTGCAGTCGAGAACCCCGACGACGAAGACGCCACCTACCATCCTGAGATTGTCCCCAAGAAGAAGAAGAAGAAGCTGCTCCACCAGGAACCTCAGGGGAGCAGGGCGTCCAGCATCACGACCTCAGGAGCTGCGCCCATGGATGCGGCGCCTACCCTCCTCGCATAGCAAGACGCGCCTGGCGCCCCCCTCAGGATGGGCTCGGGGCTTTCTTCTGGAGGGCCTCTAACCAAGCCAACGTCACGAGGGAGGTGGTCGGGCACCACATGGAGGCATGCTTCATTGCGCGCTTCCCCCATGAGGGCACAAGGCGCGGGATACCAGGTGCTCAGGAGTTCATCACCAAGGCATCCGAGGAGCTTCAAGAGGCAAGAGCCACGTGCGGAGACCGCTTCCCACCACCTAGCGCGGCTCCTTGTCCTAGTGAGGACAGTGAGTTGCACGTTTGCGTCAACATCACAGGACTTAACAGGGTCGCCTCTCAGCGGCTCTACTAGCCGTCCTATGTTGGCCGATGTGAGGGCCCCTCACAACTAAGTTCGCATGCCTTTTGGCTTGCTGAACGCGGCTGTTGCATTCCAGTGCCACCTACGGAGTTTCATGGCAGCCCGGGGGCCAGGCACTAGGCGGTCCTGGCGGAGATGGTGACGGTTCTTCGCGAGCCCCCTGAGCCTCCAGAGCCCCCGAGGCTCAGGACCCATGCAGCTCGTGAGGAGCGACTTATTCAGCACGCATCTTCAGCTACTTCAACACATCTTCAACAATGGTGCCAGGTGACATTTTCCGGTCTATTCAGTTGGGGGCGCCCCTCAGGCTGCATTATCCCCACACCGCATGGGCTTGTCCTGTGTCATGTATCCTTTCTGCATCTTCTAGTTGTTCAGCGGGGAGCGCCCCTTAGGCTGCATCATCCCCAGGCCGTGAGGGTCTGTCCCTATGGCATGTATCGTTATTTGCACCTATTAGAGCTGGCTTACATCTTTTTCATGAGTTTATTTATGTTATCACCCACTTTCCTGTCATCTATCACCCTTCATGGCCTCCCGCGTTGCTGACCAGCCTCTTGCTCATTCCGCAACGGGGGCTACACATGCTAGCACGACGCTTGTGCTCGGGTCGGTCCCTGCAAGGCTGACAAACCTGAGAGATCAAGCTCTGACCCGCGGCCAGCCCCACGCACGTCACCTCACCAGATCCTCAGTGCCTTCATCTTCTCGCGAAAAGATGAGCAGCAACACAGCAGGCGTGAGTAGTGCTCTCTTCTTGGATTAACCCGCAAGAATCCCTGGAGCTTAGCTACAGGCGGCCTCGCAGGCCATCCCCTTTTTCATGCAATTCGCTTGCGTGTTAAAGGGGGGCTCATGAGCACCGCGCCTCAGGAGCTCCTAATAACTCTCTAGCCCTCACCCCCTGGCCTTGACCACTTCATCGCAACCTGGCATACCAGCGTTGGCTGAGCCTCACTCGAGTGTCAGGAGCCGAGGACGTAGAGCACTCAGATGAGCGAGGAAAGGGGAGGCCGGCACGAGATCCACCTTCAAGCATCGCCGCTAAGATACTGCCAAGCGCTTCATGGAGGAATCACCTCAGGCTTGCTGAAAGATAATTCATGCGTGCTTGTCAGTGTGAATCTCACCGTTTGATGTTTTCCTCTCCCGTAGTCTCGCTCAGGCAACACTACTTCCTTTTTCAGCCTCTAGGGATCTATTTGCACGCCAAAGGGGACCTCCTGAGCATCGCTCCTCAGGAGCTCTTACCAGACCTCGGGCAGCTCAACTCCTGGCCTTGACCACGACATCACGACCTGGCGTACCAGCGACGACTGAAGCCTGCCTGGCGACTTGGACCTGCCGGCATAGGGTGCGAAGCTACCGCTAGAACAAAAAGGAGGAGCAATGCCAGAGCAAGACACACAATTGCGAGCTCATGCTAGAAATAATGAACTTCAAAGCAAAAGCATTACAAGATTTTTTACATACCCCCGCGGTGTTTGTCTCGATTCCTCGCAGGGAAAAGAAGAAGAAAATCTCCAAGGAACCCTGGCTACAGGCATCACCGTCGACGCCATCATCAACAGTGGGCCACGTGGGGCCGGCGCCAACAGAGGGAGTCCTGGATTATGGGGTCCTCGGGCGTCCGGGCTATGTGATATGGGCCGAACTGATGGGCCATGAAGATATAAACTATAAGGCCTTCCCCCATGTCCGGATGGGACTCTCCTTTGCGTGGATGGCTAGTTTGGCGTCTGAATGTATGGTTTCCTTTCTCTATAAACCGACTCTATACAACCCTAGGCGCCTCCGGTGTCTATATAAACCGGAGGGTTTAGTTCATAGAGGCAACCAGAATTTACATAGGCTAGACATTTAGGGTTTAGTCACTACCATCTCGAGGTAGATCAACTCTTGTAACCCGTATACTCATCAAGATCAATCAAGCAGGAAGTAGGGTATTACCTCCATTAAGAGGGCCTGAACCTGGGTAAACATCGTGACCCTTTGTCTCTTGTTACCTTCGATCCTCAAACGCACATTTCGGGACCCCCTACCCGAGATCGGCCGGTTTTGACACCGACATTGGTGCTTTCATTGAGAGTTCCACTGTGTGGTCGGCAGAAGGTTCAATGGCTCCTTCAATCATGAACAACGATGCTGTTTCCGGGGAAACCTCCCCCAGTCAACTTTTTGTGTTGGGCAGCTTCGCTCTGCGTGCCAATTCGATTGGTCACCTCGAATAGATCAACAGCTACGCCCTTGGTCTTCAGATCAGATTCGAGAACCTAAATTACATCACCGACGTCCGAGGAGACTTGATCCTTGAAGGGTTCACGACTTTGACCATTGTTCCTCTGCTCCAAGAGGGAAACTCATCGGACCCATCATCAAGCACCGCTCAAGGACCAACTATCATTCCTGCCCTAGCCTTAGATCCAGGGCAGACTACTTCATCCAAAGAGGGGTATCTGAAACCCACCGGACTCTCTCCTGTGGAACTTTTCCCCGGAGACCCGAAGGCAACTATGTCTTCAGCGACCCCGGAGTCAAGCAGGACTCTCCCTATCATCGGACAGCCGAACCCGCCTTTGGATGCAACCTCTGAACTCTCAAGGTCTGCAGCGGGTGAGCACAACCTGGAATCTACTGTGCCTAGCCCTGAAGGTGCTCGGTCCCCCTTCCAGCCTTCGCTCTTAAACAAGGCCTTGGACTTAATGCGATCCATCGCCATTACGGAAGTGTCACCTCTGAACTACACCCAGCCCGGACTAGGGGCTGAGAGCGGGGAATTTTACGTCCCACCCACCACCCACTTAATAGCCACTGTCGAGGATTTGATCGACATGCTAGATTACGCCTCCGAAGACATCAGTAGTATGGACGACGATGCCGGAGACAAACAAAGCCAAGACCCGACATTCACCGGGCATTGGACGGCTACGTCCACATATGATGTGTACATGGTGGATACACCCAAAGAGGATGACGACGAAGGCTAGAAAGATCCGATCGAGGATAAGCCCGCTGAGGCACCACCAAAACATCAATGTCAGCGGCGCCACTCAAAATCGTGTCGCTAATAGGAAAGCGACACCGGCACCGGAGACGAAAACACACCGGGTGATGCTGAAAATCCCAAAGACCAGGTCGAACCTGCGTCTGAGCAGGATGAATGGGAGGAGGAACAAGTCAACCCCGACAAGCCGGTCGGGAATGAGGACTCGGAAGATAGTAACTATCTACCGATCACCGAGGATGATGTGAGCCTTGGCAATGAAGACTTCATCGTGCCAGAGGAACCCCTCGAGCAAGAGCGCTTTAAGCGTCAGCTAATCGCAATTGTGCAAAGTCTAAAGAAGAAGCATCAACGGCTCCAAGACGAACAGGATAACCTCAACGACAGATGGACCCAAGTCCTAGCTACCGAAGAATACAACCTTGAGAGCCCAACAAAGAGTTATCCAAAGCGTCTGCTACTACCACAATTCGATGATGAGGCCCTTGACCCAATACCTCTAGATATGACCGCACTAATGAACCAGACCGACCACCACATGGGCGAGATAAAGCAGCTGCTTATGCCGAACACCAGCCCCTGCCACCACGTGGGTGAGATAAAGTAGCAGCTTCGGGCTATACCAATGACTTACGCCAGGACCTGGACAATAAAGCCGGTCAGGCCAGATCAATCTATGGATCAAGGGGGCGTGCCCGAACATGAGACAATAGCTATCAAGAGTGGCACGACAGGCATAACCTCACCCGGTCCGAAAACCAAATACAAATGTCATCCAAACTCTGTCGAGACGTTGCCTGATACAGAGGCGCTGCACACCCCTTATGCTTTACTGATGAGGTAATGCAGCACCAGTTCCCGTAAGGGTTTAAACCCGTGAACATTAAAGCATGTGATGGAACGACTAATCCCACAATATGGATTGAAGACTTTCTTCTCCATATTCACATGGCTCGCAGCAACGATCTCCATGCCATCAAATACCTCCCCTTAAAGCTGAAGGGACCATCACGACACTAGTTAAACAGCCTCCTAGAGAACTCTATTGGCAGCTGGGAAGATTTGGAAGATGCCTTTAGAGACAGCTTCCAAGGCACCTATGTCAGGCATCCGGATGCCGAAGACCTTAGTCATATAGTCCAGCAACCTGGAGAGTCAGCCCGAAAACTCTGGACTAGGTTCTTAATTAAAAAGAACCAAATCATCGATTGCCCGGATGTCGAAGCCCTTGTGGCCTTTAAACATAGCGTCCGTGACGAATGGCTTGCCCGACACCTCGGCCAAGAAAAGCCGAAGTCCATGATAGCCCTTAACGCACTCATGACCCGCTTTTGCGCAGGAGAAGACAACTGGTTAGCTAGTAGAAGCAACAGTACTAGCGACCCTGGCACCTCCGAAGCCAGAGATGGCAATGGTAGGCCACGATGCAACAAACACAAGTGTCGAAGCAACAATGAAGATATCGAGGACACGGTGGTCAATGCCGGATTCAGTGGCTCTAAACCCGGTCAGCTGAAGAAGCCATTCAAAGGAAATAGGGATGGACCATCCAATTTACACAAGATACTTTATCGGCCTTGCCAGATTCATGGTACCCCCGACAAGCCTGCAAACCACTCCAACAGAAATTGTTGGGTCTTCAAACAGGCCGGTAAGTTAAATACCGAACACAAGGGGAAAGGTCCGCCAAGTGAGGACAAAGATGAGCCCCGCCCACCGGACACAGGAGGGCAGAAGAAATTTCCCCCTGAGGTAAAAACAGTGAATATGATATATGTCACTCATATCCCCAAGAGGGAGCGCAAGCGCGCACTAAGGGACATCTACGCCGTAGAGCCCGTCGCCCGGCAATTCAACCCCTAATCGGCTTGTCCGATCACCTTCGATCGTAAGGACCACCTAACCAGTATCCGTCACGGAGGTTCGGCAGCCTTGTTCCTTTATCCAATCATCGACGGATTCCATCCCACCCGAGTCCTAATGGACGGCGGCATCAGTCTTCACTTGATTTATCAAGACACGATCCGCAAAATGGGTATTGACCCATCAAGAATCAAGCCTACTAACACCACCTTTAAAGGAGTGATACCCGACGTAGAAGCCCGCTTCAAAGGCTCAATAACATTGGAGGTAGTCTTCAGTTCATCGGATAACTTCCGAAGCAAAGACTTGATCTTCGACATCATCCCCTTCCGAAGTGGTTATCATGCACTGCTTGGACGAACCACCTTCGGCCGCTTCAATGCGGTCCCGCATTACGCTTATTTAAAGCTCAAAATGCCCTGACCCCACGGCGTTATCACAGTCAATGGAAACACGGAGCGCTCCCTCCATACTAAGGAGCATACCATGGCCCTTGCGGCCGAAGTTCAGAGCGGCCTCCTTAGGCCGAACACCTCATCGGCCATCAAGCCCCCGGACACTGTTAAACATGTCTGGTCTACTCTGCATGATGACACCTCGGCGAATCTAGAGCTAGACTAGCAGTTTTGCCTCCGTCGATCGCCACACAAATCCGTGGCATATGTACCGCATGTGCATAATTACGCACTCAAAATACCCTGGGCAACGACGGAGAGGTCTATAAGGCGGCTCGACCCAATGTGACCTTGACATTTTTTCCTTCGATCTTTTTTCAATACCACAGGTGCATTAAAACCTAGTTACTCCAAGGTCGCACAAGGAATCTTTCCGGGCCCATTTTCATATAAATGACCATGGACCGCTCCTCTCAAGGAATCTTTTCCATAAGGGCGAAAGCGACGCAGATGTGCGGCAAGGGAATCAATGAGATCTTCAAGACCATTCTTCCTGTCTTTAGGCCCCGTATACCGCTTTCCCTTGTGTACAAATTGTGGCATGTAAAATAGCCTTGGCACTATCTGTAATAGCACGTATTGACGTACCAAACAGATTATAATGAGAACAGTTTTTTACCAACCCTCGTTCGGTCCTGGTTTGTTTCATAATCTGCATTCCTCTTTTGTGCTAAGATTGCCACGTATACATTCTGGTACTGATTCAATACTAGTGGCTATATTCGGCCACACATACGTTCAAGAAAGAGAAGTCCAAATACTTTTAGAAATACACTTCGGCATCCCCAACATTGCATTATATGCATCAACTCTGAATCATGTCTTTGGTGAATAGTTGGGTTGCCCGGCTCCTGTGGTTGCTACCTTTCGTTCCGCTTGTGCGGCTAAGGTGGTAAAGGGAGAACTACTGCGATTGTGTTTTTGGCTCATCCGGTCAAGCACATCAGTAGAGAAAGCCGAAAACTGACTGTCATGATACGGCGAGAGCTGGTCAGCAATTTGGCGAATCACCATCAATCTCTTCCAATTTCTTCCGTACTATACGACGGACTGGCCTTCATCCAGTCACGCGCCTAAGGCACCAAGTTCAAATAGCCGCACACGCACCAGGGGCTAGTTCCTAGTCCCATTGTCAAACTCCTATGGCTAAGTGAGCGTGATAAAGCCGCATAGTCTGATTGCCTAGTTCGCTGTGCGGACACCTCCTTTACGGACCAAGATGTTGGGTCAAGTGTTGTCGTGCGCTATACCAAACACCCCCATAGCATATACTTGGGGGCTGAAGCCGACGACTGATAAACTCTCAGGATTAGAAATGGCCTCAAAGGAGGAAAATAATTTCAAATAAAGGCATAAATATATTACAAAGCCTTGGTTCATAAAACAACACCTAGACAGATCAGATACATTCATACAAACATGATATCCTTGGAGCATTGGCCCTCTACTATCCGGGCACCCTCCAGGACGTCGTCAAAATACTGCTCCGGCTTGCGGTGGTCCTTGCCTTCGGGTGAGCCCTCGGTCGCCACGACGGTCGCCTTCATCTTCGCCCATTGCATCTTGACGTGGGCGAAGGTCATCCGTGCACCCTCGATGGACGCCGAGCGCCTGACGACTTCAATTCGGGGCAGCACGTCAGCAAGTCGCTTCACCAGGCCGAAGTAACTACTCGAAATGGGTTTGGTTGGCCAGAGCCGGACTATGACATCCTTCATGGCCAAGCCGGACATCCTATGCAGCTCCGCCAGCTGCATCATCTGGTTGTTCAGCAGCACCAGACGCTCTGGCACCAGGTATTGTGACTAGAAGAGCTTCTCCGTGGTGTTCCCCTCCTGGGCCCGAAAGAATTGTGCGGCATCGGCCGCACTCCTCGGAAGATCTGTAAAGGCGTATGGAGAACTCCATAGTAGAGTGAGCAAGGCATATTTCTGACTGCCGAATTTACTCTACAAAAGGAAAGGCTTACCAGCCGCTATCTCTTCAACCTGCTTGATCTCCTCGCGAGCCGCTCGGGACTCGGTCCGTGCCTCCTTGGCCCCCTGGAGAGCCTTGGCGAGATCGGCTGCTTGGGCCTTATTCTTCTCCTCCAAGGCCTTTCACTTGCCGGCGGCGTTCTTGAGCTCTTGCTCCACTTTGGTCACCTGCTCCTCATATTGGCGGCGGGCGACCTGCTCGGCCTTTAAATCCACGGCCGCTTTGTCAGCAGCCGCTTTGCTCACCCGCGCCTGCTCCTTGGCTTGGGCGAGGGCGTTCTTTAGGGTCTCGACCTCGGCCGCACTACCTGCAATAATGATCAGGGCAACACACGAGCTTGGACTCCGCATTGCATATTACTTCAGGAGTGTAAATAATTTTTCAAAACATACCTTGCGCCTCGTCGAACCGCTTGTTAATCCGGACGACATCATCATCGGCCAACTGCAGCTTCCGCTTGAGTTAGAAAACTTCAGTGGCCTAGGCGGTCGCCGCTAACAGGGAAGCATGTTTACCAGTAGAGCAGTATGTTACCTCCTGCGATTATTATTTGATCCTCTGTTCGGCCATTTTATAAAACTAAACAGAGTCTCAAGGGCTACTATCTATACACAAGCATATTTTTTATATGAAAACTGGCTAAGAAAATTACATCGCATACCTCGAATCCTGTTAGTAGGCTGGTGAAGGCTTCGTTCAACCATCTCTTGGTAGACTGAACCTTCTCAACCACCACACCCATCAGAGTACGGTGTTCCTCCAGGATGGAAGCACGTCGCAGTGCCTCCATCAAAGTGTTCGGTGCCTCCGGATTAGTGGAGGTCATCGCCGGAGTTGGCGCTCCCCCTCCTTTGAAGGGGGTTGCTCACTTGATTCCATAGCCACATGGGTCTCCGAAATTGTGTTCGGCTGGGGCCGGACTGGTCAGGGCACCCGTCGTCAGTCTCCATGGGGGTTGTGCCCCTCATGTTCTTGGCAACCGAGGCATTACCCTCTGGCGTCGTCTTGGCGTCCTCCCGCACCTCTCCATGGCCCGAAGAGGTCCTTTGGGATAACACCTCGGTGTCATCCGCGGTGGGTGGTAGAGAGGCTCGTGGAGGCGTCTCGCTCTCCACCAGCTCTGGTGCCAGACAGTTCCCCGAAGATGATGATAGTTGGGGGAGGTCATGTGCTGGACTGAAATGCATAATATAACATGTTATCCTACAATCATAAAAGATCGGATATATGTAAAGCATCTCGGATACCTACGGTGCGGTCTGGGGCTTCACCTTGGGGCGCCGCTCGGGGATGGCTCTGGCATCCGAATCCGAGCCGTCCGAGAGAGATATTTTCTCTCTCTTGGACGCCTCCACCTCTGGGTCTACGGAGGCCGCCCTCTTCTTCATCCTCCCCTTAAGGACAGAATCGCTCTCTACCTCCTCCTCCTCTTCGTCTTCATTTCCCTTGTGGGAGGAGGAAGCTTCAGTCTCTCCGGACACAGCTGTCACAGCCCTAGCTTAGCCTCTGCTTGTCCATGCATATTCATCTTGTCATCATGTTAAACTTTCCCAGAAAGTTGAAATGGGGATTGTTTAAACCCTAGCATCAAAGGAATTCACTAGGATCAACTAAAATATTCTCAGTGTTTCCAAATGGTTTTCAAAAATGTTCATCATTTCTGGAAAATGCTGGAAGCAATAACCAGAGGTGTTGCACATTTTTCCATGACATATTTCGGCTCTGAATTAAATCATATTCTATTTGCATTTGGGCATTTAAATGCTATCAAATATTTTAAATGCTCAAATAATCATAAACTAAAATGTTTACTGTGGGATATATTCTATCCAGTAGCCATGATTAGTTTCATGATTTTTGGAAATGCCCTGGCATTTTTAATAAAGCCCTAAAGTCTACAGAATACTAGAAAACAAGAAATAAGAGAGAGAGAGAGAGAAGAATAACCTAGCCCACCTACCAGTAGTCGGCCCAGCTCACTGGCCCAGCCCACCTGGCGCCTCCTGTCGCCTCCCTCCTCGCGCCAGTAGGCAGGGGCGCGTGCCCGGCGCACGCAGCCACACGCCAGCCACCTCCACCCTGCCTATGTGCTCCCTCGTCGCCCTAGACCTCCCTCGCGATGCCATGCACCCCCTGGACCTCCCTCACTCTCTCCCGTGTTTCTCCCCCCACCTCTGCTCTCTCTCGCGCCACACCCGAGCGCGCGAATCGCCACCGTTCGCCATAGCCGTAGCCATCCCCGAGCCTCTCCGACGTGTCCACGAGCATCGCCACGCCTCCCTCGTCCTCTCCGTCCAGCCACGCTTCACCGGAAGCTCTACATCGCCGTCCCGCCATCGTCTACCTCCTCGGGCCGCCGGAGATCCCTCTCGCCGCCCCGTTCGCTCCGGTGCTTCCCCGAGCATGCCGAGGCCACCGCTACACTAGCCGTGAGCCCCTTCTTCGAACCCCTCTTCTACCCCACGCGTTCGCACTCTCTAGGCCATAGTTCCACCATGGCCGAAGCTCGCCTCGGCTCGAGCTTGTCGCCGGCATCGCTCCGGCGACCATTTGGTCATCCCATGCTGCGTAACATGTTTGCCGCCCCGCGCTGAGCCTCGCTAGCGCCTCCCCTTGCCCGCTTGCACCCTGCAGCGCCACCCGCGCACACCACCGAGCTCCGGCCGCCGCTAACCTCGCTGCCGCCGTCGCAACAGGCCATCCCCGATGGCCCCGCGGCCTCCCCTAGACGCGCACGGGCCTGGGCTTCCTCCTGGTGCCCTCGCCCGCCATCCCCGTGGCCTGCCATGCGGGCTCCGCCGCGACTTGAGGTCGTCGGCGACTAATCACCAACAGTGCTGACATGGCAAGTCATTAGCCACTAATGACGCTCTAACTAACCCCTAGAGCCACTGCCATGTGGGCCCCTGTACCTGTTTAGGTTAGTTTTATTTTCTGTTTAGTTTAGTTCATAAACAGTGGGACCCACCCGTCAGCATTGACTCTGCTGACGTGGCCGTTGACCAGGCCCACCAGTCAGTGGCACTACCAGCCCTGTGTCACTGATGTGTGGACCCCACATGTCAGGTTTGACCCGGGGCAGCCCTGTTGACCTGCTAACGCCAGCATGACGCAATGCTGACGCAGTTAATCATTTTCTAGATTTAAAATAATTCAGGAAATTCCAGAAAATGCCCAAAACTTCTAAAATTCATAGAAAATCAACCGTAGCTCCAAATCAAATAATTTATATATGAAAAATGATTAGAAAAATCCAAAGAATCTGATTATGGCATTATCATGCATGTTTGAACAACTTATGCCTGCTGATCAGGTCAAATCAAATAAGTGGCATTTAAATAATCACATATGGAGTTGAATTTGAATCTTTGGTTCAAACCAACTTCATTTAATTTGGTTTTAGTTGCATTAGCTCAAATCACAGCATATTGACGTGTCATGATCATGCATCATAATGTGCATTGCATTGATTGTATTCTTTTTGTGTTTGCCGGTGACTGTTCCCCCCTCGGTAGACGTATGTTTCGAGCGATGTGATCAATGACACCGATGAAGAGCTTTATCATCTTCAGAAATGCCAGGCAAGCAAAAACCCCCTTGTTCATTCCGATATAATCCCACTCTCTCGCTCCTGCTCTCTTTTAATGCATTAGGACAACAACGATTCAACTGTATCATGCTGCGGTAGCTGAACCCCTTTCCTCTGCATGACTTGTCATTGCCACAGTAAATAGATGAAACCCACTAGCATGAGTAGGAGTTTTTTGAGCCATGATGTGCCTACTCATTCATGCTTGTTTGTTATGCCTGCTATTGCATAGAGTTGTGTCGGGTCTGATTCATCGGGAATGAATTGGAATGGTGATGAACATGTCGTACTGTGTGTGAGCTAAGTGTGTGAACACGATTTGGTAAAGGTAGCGGTGAGAGGCCATGAAGGAGTACATGGTGGGTTGTCTCATTGAAATCGTTCTTAGGAACTGAGTTCTGTGTTTGTGATCCATGAACAGCTACTACCACACATTGGGCCCTTAACCAATGGACCCTCTCGACTTATCAACTGCCCTTGCCCTCTGTCCAGGAGTTGCAACTAGTTTCTGGTGTTTGTAGGATATGTGTTGGCGGCCGTGCGTACCGCTGACCCTAGGGGTGGGCTATGATGCGGTAGATACACCGTGGCACGGTGTACCGGGCGCTCGTTTGGTGTCTCGGGAACCCTGCACACCTCGTTTGGGGCTGTGAGCGAAACTCTGGCCGGATCTCCTTGCGGATGGAACCCGAATAGGCGATAAACCTAGACTAGAGACTTGTTTGGTTAGTCAGGTCGTGGCCGACTCCCTCGCCAGGCTTCCGCTTGAAGGTTGCCAAGATACACGACGTGTACATGGTGGTAAGTGGCGAGAGCGTGTGTGAAGGAGTACACCCCTGCAGGGTTATAAATGATCTATTCGAATAGCCGTGTCCGCGATAAAGGACTTCTGGGTTTCCTATAACAGTTCATAGACAAGTGGAAGTGGATACTCCAAAATGCGCAAGATAAGCGTGAGTGCTATGGATGGCGTTCTCATGGGTAGACGGGAGCGGATCCATAGTGGTGTATTGATTGGTGAATATGTGGACTCGTGTGCGCCACCTCAAAAGAGTTGCTTGCAGTCATAGTTCAGGTTAGCCACTAAGTCAAAGCTGGCTTGCTGCAGTTAAACTCCAACACCCCCCTTGTTGATACCAATGCATATGTAGTTAGTTCTGATGTAAGTCTTGCTGGGTACATTTGTACTCACGTTTGCTTAATTTATGTTTCGCAGAGAGACATCAGTCTCTCTAGTAGTTCCGTGTGGACTTTGACGTTTAGCTTGCTACCACAACTACGATCTTGTGCCCTCGGCAGGGTCTTGTAGATAGTCAGGCTTCTCAGCCTTCTTCATTTGTAGTTGTCTGTACTCAGACAGGTTAAGCTTCTGCATGTGTTTGTTGCTTGTATGCTCTGTATGTTGGGTCATGAGACCCATGCTTGTAATACTTTGCTCCTGGGGCCTAATGAATAAATACTCTGAGTCATAGAGTTTTGTTGTGATGCCATGTTGTATTTGCACATATCGAGCATATTGTGTGTATGATTGAAATGCTTGGTATGTGTTGGATCCGACAACCTAGTTGTTTATCCTTGGTAGCCTCTCTTATGGGGAAATGTAGTCTGGTGCTTCCACTGAGCCTTGGTAGTCTGCTACAGCCAGGTTTACCGGAGTCCTGCTAGCCCAGTACTACTGCTCCAAAACACATAGACTGGCCGGCATGTGATTCACTTCATTCCTGTGTCTGTCCCTTCGGGGAAATGTCACGCGGTGACTTCCGGAGTCCTACTAGCCTGCTACAGCCCGGGTTCCCGGAGTCCTGTTTGCCCAGTTGCTACAACCCGGATTCACACGCTGATGATCGACATGTTCGATGTTGTTTCATGTATGCCTGTCCCCATAAGTTACTACTACTTTGGGTTCATGACTAGTCATGTCGGCCCGGGTTCTCTGTCATATAGATGCTAGCGACACTATCATATACGTGAGCCAAAAGGCGCAAATGGTCCTGGGCCAGGTAAGTTGGCACCTATGGGAATACCGTGCATGAGGCCGCAAAGTGATATGAAGTGTTACATGCTAGATCGGTGTGACTTAGGATCGGGGTCCTGACAACAGCGTCCGAAGTACCTTTATGGCGGAGGCCACCTTTGGCCTCCTTGCTCTTCTTCTTGGCCTTCTTCTCTGGCGCCTGATACGGCGCTGGGACCAGCATCCTCGTTAGCGGAGGAATGGCTGGGTCTTCGGGTAGCGGAGCCTGACACTTGATCCGCTCCACCTTCTTTGTCCAGCCCTGATTGAAGGATGGATGGCTCAACATACCTTTTGATTTACGAACTTAAGTTATGTTCGGAAACTAAATGCTTACCATGGTGGCCGAATCCATGCTGTCGAGGCCGATGTTGTCAGTCGTCTTCGGCCACGTCTTCTCGGCCTTGAAGAGCAGCTTCCAGATCTCTTCATGCATTGCGCCAAAGAATCACTGCAGGGTTCGTGGCCCTTCCGGATTGAACTCCCACATGTGGAGAGGCCGACGCTAGCAGGGGAGGATTCGGCGAAAAAGCATCACCTAAATCACATCGATGAGACTAGTGTTCTTCTATATCATATTTTTCATGCGCTTTTGCAGCACCATCACTTCATCGGATGACACCTAGTCCAGACCCTTGTTGGTCCACGACGCGAGCCGCATTGGGGGTCCGGATCAAAACTCAGGAGTGTCTGCCCATGTGGCGGACACGGGGTTCGGTGATGTAGAGCCACTCCTGCTGCCATATCTTGACAGTCTCCACGAAGGCCCCTTTGGGTCAGGTGACGTTGGGGAGCTTACTCACCATGGTGCCACCGCAGTCCGCGTGTTGCCCGTCGACCACCTTCGGCTTCACGTTGAAGACCTTGAGCCATAGGCCAAAGTGGGGGGGGGGGATGCGGAGGAGCACCTCGCACACGATGATAAACGTCGAGATGTGGAGGAAGGAATTTGGGTCCAGATCGTGGAAATCTAGCCTGTAATAGAACATGAGACCGCAGACAAAAGGGTGGAGAGAAACCCTAGTCCACGGAGGAAGTGGGGGATAAACACCACTCTCTCGCCGGGCTCCGGAGTAGGGATGATCTTCTTTTTGGCAGGGAGCCCTTGCGTGACATTCGCAGCTAGGTACCCCGCTTCCCGGAGTTCCTTGACGTCCTTCTCCGTGACGGAGGACATCATCCACTTGCCTTGCGAACCGGATCCGGCCATGGCTGGAGAGGTTGGGGGCAGTGAGAAAGATCGAAGCTTGGGCACTGGAGCTCGAGGCTGGGAAGGAAGAGTGAGGAAGAAGGTGTGAGATAAAAAGAAGGGGTCTTTATGTTGGGAATATGCCCTAGAGGCAATAATAAATTAGTTATTATTATATTTCC
Source organism: Triticum urartu (assembly GCF_056163025.1). Lineage (NCBI taxonomy): Eukaryota > Viridiplantae > Streptophyta > Magnoliopsida > Poales > Poaceae > Triticum > Triticum urartu. The sequence goes on along the minus strand of NC_141876.1, from coordinate 352,669,457 downwards.
TTGTTCATGATAATCGTTTATTATCCATGCTAGAATTGTATTGATAGGAAACTCAGATACATGTGTGGATACATAGACAACACCATGTCCCTAGTAAGCCTCTAGTTGACTAGCTCGTTGATCAATAGATGGTTACGGTTTCCTGACCATGGACATTGGATGTCGTTGATAACAGGATCACATCATTAGGAGAATGATGTGATGGACAAGACCCAATCCTAAGCTTAGCTCAAAGATCGTGTAGTTCGTATGCTAAAGCTTTTCTAATGTCAAGTATCATTTCCTTAGACCATGAGATTGTGCAACTCCCGGATACCGTAGGAGTGCTTTGGGTGTGCCAAACGTCACAACGTAACTGGGTGGCTATAAAGGTACACTACAGGTATCTCCGAAAGTGTCTGTTGGGTTGGCACGAATCGAGACTGGGATTTGTCACTTCGTGTGACGGAGAGGTATCTCTGGGACCACTCGGTAGGACATCATCATAATGTGCACAATGTGATCAAGGAGTTGATCACGGGATGATGTGTTACGAAACGAGTAAAGAGACTTGCCGGTAACGAGATTGAACAAGGTATCGGGATACCGACGATCGAATCTCGGGCAAGTATCGTACCGCTAGACAAAGGGAATTGTATACGGGATTGATTAAGTCCTTGACATCTTGGTTCATCCGATGAGATCATCGTGGAACATGTGGGAGCCAACATGGGTATCCAGATCCCGCTGTTGTTATTGACCGGAGAGTCATCTCGGTCATGTCTGCATGTCTCCCGAACCCGTAGGGTCTACACACTTAAGGTTCGGTGACGCTAGGGTTATAGAGATATTAGTATGCGGTAACCTGAAAGTTGTTCGGAGTCCCGGATGAGATCCCGGACGTCACGAGGAGTTCCGGAATGGTCCGGAGGTAAAGAATTATATATAGGAAGTGCTATTTCAGCCATGGGGACAAGTTTCGGGGTCACCGGTATTGTACCGGGACCACCGGAAGGGTCCCGGGGGTCCACCGGGTGGGGCCACCTGCCCCGGGGGCCACATGGGCTGTAGGGGGTGCGCCTTGGCCTATATGGGCCAAGGGCACCAGCCCCAAGAGGCCCATGCGCCAAGAGAGAGGGAAAGGAAGAGTCCTAAAGGGGGAAGGCACCTCCGAGGTGCCTTGGGGAGGAGGGACTCCTCCCCTGGCCGCACCCTTCCTTGGAGGAAGGGCCAAGGCTGCACCTCCCCCCTCTCCCTTGGCCCTATATATAGTGGGGGGAAGGGAGGGCAACCATCCTAAGCCCTGGCGCCTTCCTCTCCCTCCCATGACACATCTCCCTCCTCCCGCAGCGCTTGGCGAAGCCCTGTTGGAATCCCGCTACTTCCACCACCACGCCGTCGTGTTGTTGGATCTCCATCAACCTCTCCTCCCCCCTTGCTGGATCAAGAAGGAGGAGACGTTGCTGCTCCGTACGTGTGTTGAACGCGGAGGTGCCGTCCGTTCGGCGCTAGGATCATCGGTGATTTGGATCACGACGAGTACGACTCCATCAACCCCGTTCTCTTGAACGCTTCCGCGCATGATCTACAAGGGTATGTAGATCCACTCCTGCTAGATGACTCCATAGATTAATCTTGGTGACACGTAAGAAAATTTTGAATTTATGCTACGTTCCCCAACAGTGGCATCATGAGCTAGGTCTATGCGTAGTTTCTATGCACGAGTAGAACACAAAGTAGTTGTGGGTGTTGATTTTGTTCAATATGCTTGCCATTACTAGTCTTATCTTGATTTGGCGACATCGTGGGATGAAGCGGCCCGGACCAACCTTACACGTACGCTTACGTGAGACCGGTTCCACCGACTGACATGCACTAGTTGCATTAGGTGGCTGGCGGGTGTCTGTCTCTCCCACTTTAGTCGGATCGGATTCGATGAAAAGGGTCCTTATGAAGGGTAAATAGCAATTGGCATATCACGTTGTGGTTTTTGCATAGGTAAGAAACGTTCTTGCTAGAAACCCATAGCAGCCACGTAAAACATGCAAATAACAATTAGAGGACGTCTAACTTGTTTTTGAAGGGTATGCTATGTGATGTGATATGGCCAATAGGATGTGATGAATGATATATGTGATGTATGAGATTGATCATGTTCTTGTAATAGGAATCACGACTTGCATGTCGATGAGTATGATGACCGGCAGGAGCCATAGGAGTTGTCTTAATTTATTTATGACCTGCGTGTCAACATAAACGTCATGTAATTACTTTATTTTATTGCTAACCTTAGCTGTAGTAGTAGAAGTAATAGATGACGTGACAACTTCATGGAGACACGATGATGGAGATCATGATGATGGAGATCATGGTGTCATGCCGGTGACAAGATGATCATGGAGCCCCAAGATGGAGATCAAAGGAGCTATATGATATTGGCCATATCATGTCACTATTATTTGATTGCATGTGATGTTTATCATGTTTATACATCTTATTTGCTTAGAACGACGGTAGTAAATAAGATGATCCCTCATTAAAATTTCAAGAAAGTGTTCCCCCTAACTGTGCACCGTTGCGAATGTTCGTCGTTTTGAAGCACCACGTGATGATCGGGTGTGATAGATTCTTACGTTCACATACAACGGGTGTAAGACATATTTACACACGCAAAACACTTAGGTTGACTTGACGAGCCTAGCATGTGTACAGACATGGCCTCGGAACACAAGAGACCGAAAGGTCGAGCATGAGTCGTATGGTAGATATGATCAACATGAAGATGTTCACCGATGTTGACTAGTCCGTCTCACGTGATGATCGGACACGGCATAGTTGACTCGGATCATGTAATCACTTAGATGACTAGAGGGATGTCTATCTGAGTGGGAGTTCATAAGATGAACTTGTTTATCCTGAACATAGTCAAAAGGGATTTTCGCAAATTATGTCATAGCTCGCGCTTCAGTTCTACTGTTTAGATATGTTCCTAGAGAAAATTTAGTTGAAAGCTGATAGTAGCAATTATGTGGACTAGGTCCGTAAACTGAGGATTGTCCTCATTGCTTCATAGAAGGATTATGTCCTTAATGCACCGCTCAGTGTGCTGAACCTCGAACGTTATCTGTGGATGTTGCGAGCATCTGACATACACGTTTTGATAACTACGTGATAGTTCAGTTAAACGGTTTAGAGTCGAGGCACCGAAGACGGTTTTGAAACGTCATGAAACATATGAGATGTTTCGAGGGCTGAAATTGGGATTTCAGGCTCGTGCCCACGTCAAGAGGTATAAGACCTCCGATGATTTTCTTAGCCTACAAACTAAGGAGAAAAGCTCAATTGTTGTGCTTGTGCTCAGATTGTCTGAGTACAACAATCGCTTGAATCGAGTGGGAGTTGATCTTCCAGATAAGATAGTGATGGTTCTCCGAAGTCATTACCACCAAGCTGCTAGAGCTTCGTGATGAACTATGATATATCAGGGACATATAGGATGATCCTTGAGATATTCGCGATGTTTGACACCGCGAAAGTAGAAATCAAGAAGGATCATCAATTGTTGATGGTTGGTGAAACCACTAGTTTCAAGAAGGGCAAGGGAACAAAGGGATACTTCATGAAACGGCAATTCAGCTGCTGCTCTAGTGAAGAAACCCAAGGTTAAACCCAAACCCGAGACTGAGTGCTTCTGTAATAAGGGGAACAGCCACTGGAGCAGAATTACCCTAGATACTTGGTAGATGAGAAGGCTGGCAAGGTCGATAGAAGTATATTGGATATACATTGTGTTGATGTGTACTTTACTAGTACTCCTAGTAGCACCAGGGCATTAGATACCGGTTCGGTTGCTAAGTGTTAGTAACTCGAAATAAAAGCTATGGAATAAACGGAGACTAGCTAAAGGTGAGCTGACGATATGTGTTGGAAGTATTTCCAAGGTTGATCAAATATCGTACGCTCCCTCTACCATCAAGTTTGGTGTTTGCGTTGAGCATAGACATGACTGGATTATGTCTATCGCAATACGGTTATTCATTTAAGGAGAATAATGGTTACTCTTTTTATTTGAATAATACCTTCAATGGTCTTGCACCTAAAATGAATGGTTCATTGAATCTCGATCATAGTGATACACATGTTCATGCCAAAAGATATAAGATAGTAATGATAGTACCACCTACTTGTGGAACTGCCATGTAAGTCATATCGGTATAAAACGCATGAAGAAGCTCCATGTTGATGGATCTTTGGGCTCACTCATTTTTGAAAAGTTTGAGGCATGCGAACCATGTCTATTGGTGTATATGCATGAAGAAACTCCATGCAAATGGACCGTTTGTACTCACTTGATTTTGAATCACTTGAGACATGCAAATCATACCACATGGGCGAGATGACTGAAAGCCTCGGTTTCGATAAAATGGAACTAGAAAGCAACTTGTTGGAAGTAATACATTTTGATGTGTGCAGTCCAATGAGTGCTGAGGCATGTAGTGGATATCGTTATGTTCTTACTTCACAGATGATTTGAGTAGATGTTGAGTATATTTACTTGATGAATCACGAGTCTGAATTATTGAAAGGTTCAAGTAATTTCAGGGTGAAGTTGAAAGATCGTCGTGACAAGAGGATAAAATATCTATGATATGATCATAGAGATGAATATCTGAATTACGAGTTTGGCACATAATTAAGACATTGTGGAAATTTTTTCACAACTAATACAGCCTAGAACACCATAGTGTGATGGTGTGTCCAAACATCATAACTGCACCCTATTGGATATGATGCATACCATGATGTCTCTTATCGAATTACCATGATAGTTTATGGGTTAGGCATTAGAGACAACCGCATTCACTTTAAATAGGGCACCACGTAATTCCGATGAGATGAAACCGTATGAACTATGGTTTAGAGAAACCTAAGCTATCATTTCTTAAAAGTTTGGGGCTGCGACGCTTATGTGGAAAATTTTCAGGCTGATAAGCTCGAACCCAAAGCGGATAAATGCATCTTCATATGACACCCAAAACAGTTGGGTATACCTCTTGTCTCAGATTCGAAAGCAATAAGGGATTGTTTCTAGAATCGGGTCCTTTCTCGAGGAAAAGTTTCTCTCGAAAGAATTGAGTGGGAGGATGGTGGAGACTTGATGAGGTTATTGAACCGTCTCTTCAACTAGTGTGTGGCAGGGCACAGGAAGTTGTTCCTGTGGCACCTACACCAATTGAAGTGGAAGCTTATGATAGTGATCATGAAACTTCAGATCAAGTCACTACCAAACCTCGTGGGATGACAAGGATGTGTACTACTTCAGAGTGGTACGTAATCCTGTCTTGGAAGTCATGTTGCTAGACAACAATGAACCTACGAGCCATGGAGAAGCGATGGTGGGCCCGGATTCTGATAAATGGCTCGAGGCCATAAAATCCGAGAGAGGATCCATGTATGAAAACAAAGTGTAGACTTTGGAAGAACTACTTGATGGTCGTGAGGCTGTTGAGTACAGATGGATTTAAAAGGAAGACGGACAATGATGGTAAATGTCACCATTAAGAAAGCTCGACTTGTCGTTAAGATGTTTCCCGACAAGTTCAAGGAGTTGACTACGATGAGACTTTCTCACTCATAGCGATGCTAAGAGTATGTTGGAATTATATTAGCGATTACTGCATTATTTATGAAATCTTGCAGATAGGATGTCGAAACATTGTTTCCTCGACGATTTTCTTGAGGAAAGGTTGTATGTGATACAACCGGAAGGTTTTGTCAATCCTGAAAGATGCTAACAAGTATGCAAAGCTCCAGCAATCCTTCTAAGGACTGGAGTAAGCATCTCGGAGTTGGAATGTATGCTTTGATGATGATCAAAGATTTTGGGTGTATACAAAGTTTATGAGAAACTTGTATTTCCAAAGAAGTGAGTGGGAGCACTATAGAATTTCTGATAAGTATATGTTGACATATTGTTGATCAGAAATGACGTAGAATTTCTGGAAAGCATATAGGGTTATTTGGAAAGTGTTTTTCAATGGAAAGCCTGGATTAAGCTACTTGAACATTGAGCATCAAGATCTATAAGGATAGATCAAAACGCTTAATGGTACTTTCAAATGAGCACATACCTTGACATGATCTTGAAGGTGTTCAAGATGGATCAGTCAAAGAAGGAGTTCTTGCCTGAGTTGTAAGGTATGAAGTTAAGACTTAAAGATCGACCATGGCAGAATAGAGAGAAAGGACGAAGGTCGTCCCCTATGCTTAAGACATAGGCTCTACAGTATGCTATGCTGTGTACCGCACCTGAAATGTGCCTTGCCATGAGTCAGTAAAGGGGTACAAGAGTGATCCAAGAATGGATCACAGGACAGCGGTCAAAGTTATCCTTAGTAACTAGTGGACTAAGGAATTTTCTCGATTATGGAGGTGATAAAGAGTTCGACGTAAATAGTTACGTCGATGCAAGCTTAACACCTATCCGGATAACTCTGAGTAGAGATACCGGATACGTATAATGGAGCAACAATTTAGAATAGCTCCAAGTAGAACAGTTATTTGGAATAGCTCCAAATGTAGCGTAGTAGTTGCATCTACAAGATGACATAGAAATTTGCGAAGTACATACGGATCTGAATGTTGCAGACCCGTTGACTAAAACCTCTCTCACAAGCAACATGATCAAACCCAGAACTCTTTGAGTGTTAATCACATAGTGATGTGAACTAGATTATTGACTCTACTAAACTCTTTGGATGTTGGTCACATGGCGATGTGACCTATGAGTGTTAATCACATGGCGATGTGAACTAGATTATTGACTCTAGTGCAAGTGGGAGACTGTTGGAAACATGCCCTAGAGGCAATAATAAATTAGTTATTATTATATTTCCTTGTTCATGATAATCGTTTATTATCCATGCTAGAATTGTATTGATAGGAAACTCAGATACATGTGTGGATACATAGACAACACCATGTCCCTAGTAAGCCTCTAGTTGACTAGCTCGTTGATCAATAGATGGTTACGGTTTCCTGACCATGGACATTGGATGTTGTTGATAACGGGATCACATCATTAGGAGAATGATGTGATGGACAAGACCATGAGATTGTGCAACTCCCGGATACCGTAGGAGTGCTTTGGGTGTGCCAAACGTCACAACGTAACTGGGTGGCTATAAAGGTACACTACAGGTATCTCCGAAAGTGTCTGTTGGGTTGGCACGAATCAAGACTGGGATTTGTCACTCCGTGTGACGGAGAGGTATCTCTGGGCCCACTCGGTAGGACATCATCATAATGTGCACAATGTGATCAAGGAGTTGATCACGGGATGATGTGTTACGAAATGAGTAAAGAGACTTGCCGGTAACGAGATTGAACAAGGTATCGGGATACCGACGATCGAATCTCGGGCAAGTATCGTACCGCTAGACAAAGGGAATTGTATACGGGATTGATTAAGTCCTTGACATCGTGGTTCATCCGATGAGATCATCGTGGAACATGTGGGAGCCAACATGGGTATCCAGATCCCGCTGTTGGTTATTGACCGGAGAGTCATCTCGGTCATGTCTGCATGTCTCCCGAACCCGTAGGGTCTACACACTTAAGGTTCGGTGACGCTAGGGTTATAGAGATATTAGTATGCGGTAACCCGAAAGTTGTTCGGAGTCCGGGATGAGATCCCGGACATCATGAGGAGTTCCGGAATGGTCCGGAGGTAAAGAATTATATATAGGAAGTGCTATTTCGGCCATCGGGACAAGTTTCGGGGTCACCGCACTACAAGGATCCGGGTCTATTGCAACAAAATCGTTCGTCGCAATACATGCCGATTTGTGGCGATAAGTACCTATTGCCACGAAACATCATTCGCTGGCGACCGTTGTGACTGGACGCATGGTAATAGGTTATTGCCACAAAAAAACAATCGTGGCAATAGAGTGCGCTATTGCAACAACCATGTGGGATGTCGCCACATGTTTTTCCATGGCAACACTCACATGCTGCCACAATTTGCTTTATGGAGATAGCTTTAATGCAACATGTAAAGAATCGTGGCGACTAATAGCTTGTGGCGATAGACATTTGTGGCAACAACTTATGCCAACGACGCTCGTTTCGTGGTGCATACTCTTTCTTCGTGGTGCATACTCTTTCGTGGCAATAGTCAATTATGGCAATAAACTATGGCAACAATCCTTGTTTTCATGGCATTAGGCATTTTTCCACAAACCGCTACATTTGTGGCATTAACTTATGGCCACAAATATTCCCGTCGTCGTAACAAGAAATTGCAACATACTAGTTTTGGCGGTGATAAGTAGGTATCCCAACGGATGAAATGTTTGTAGCGAGAAACTATTACGACAATTTTAATTTTCGTGGTGCTAACATATGGCAACCAAAAGTGGGGTTGTGGCAATAGCCTACTGCAACCTAAAAAAATACAGGCATTCAATTACAATATTCAAAACCATATGTATAATATGTAGATTAATAAAATTCATAATTCTCATAGTAAATATCCATCAAATGAAAGTCAAATGTAATTTAGCCATCCCAATTAAGTGCCAAGACTAAATTGTCCGTGATTAGAGTCCAGTCGAGCTAATTCTTTGGATCCTGCAATCAAGAAATCAAAAAAATATAGTTCTAGTTAATGAGTGCAACATAACATATGCCATACAATTATTCCAGACCCATTGTTAAAACGAATTGTTGCCAGACTACCTGGAGGAGTAATACTGTGTCAGCAAGCATGTAACTGAGGGGTCAGAACAGTTTTACAAGTGTAAATGTCTAAAGTGTATGCACAAGTACATGTACTAAAAGCTTCCGCTATTGATTTAAGTTGTGACTCGATCTATAGTTTCAGTTAAGTTCATGTCCCTAGCTAGCACATATTCATTTTTTTAAGTTGTGACTCAATGCAGCAGCAACGCATGGTGAAAGAGAAGAAGCAGCTAGCTAATTACGAAGGCCAATGACATGCTCACTTGAAAGTGGACCATGAGTTTCAATTTCTTTGTTTTCAACCTATTACGTGTTTTGTCCTCAAAACAGAAAGAACAATTATAGGTGCCACATCAATATTTACACTATAAAAGATGAAACAAGAATAACACGATCCAACACATGAATAATCCCAGCTGATGCAGAAGCATGCCGAATGCACATCATTGAATAACTATAGAATAACCAAAAGTCAGTGTATTCACTTAAACATCCTGGGATTCTGTGTTAGACCATGTTCCATTCTTCGTGTGTGTGAGAGTTAGCAGCAAGGCATACATATTTACTTAGACTCATACCTTATCAAAACTTAGTTGCGAGTAAGATTTTGATCTAATTCTGTGTTTTGTCTTCTGTTTCTTACGGTTATCGGTGTTCTTTCGGTTGTGTTCCTATCAATTCATCAAAACCAAATATAAACAGTCAGAAAAGCAGCTTCATTTTAACACATAGTAGACAAAGAGTGATCTTAGAGATAACCTGAAATTTTGAATCAGTGCCAAAGTACTCAATCGTCCATTCACTCTTCTGGTTGTAAATCTTCCGGCAGATTAGCCAATCTAGCTGCATCTGTTTTGTATGCCTTGTAAGTGGAGCTTAGAGTTGATCACCGGCCTCTATATCGCTCTTTCGCAATTTTGAGAACTTTTTCTTCTGTTTCTGGTGTATCTTCCAGGCCCATCTGTCCTGTAAAGCATACAACAAATGAATATACATATGCAGTGCATATCTGATATCCATGGTACAATAAGATAACACATGTGAAAAAGGTTGTATGCACTATGATATGAGCAAAATGTCATTGTAGTGTCCCAAATCATGATGCCACTTACACATTTATATGCGGCTACTTCGAATTGTGCCACAATGAACCAACAAAATAGCCAGCATTAGAAATCACAGAGAGCTTCCAATGGCATTTGCGAGAAAGAAACATAAAGGGAAACCAGGGAATCGATTATTTTGTGCAAGGTAAAAAGTGAAAGTAGTCATCCAACCAATTAGCCAAAAGACCACAATTTGTTTATACCTCCACTCAAACCATTCATAAGCAGTTTTTTGTTCTTGGTCTATACATGGACCGCTGTCTAACATGAATGAAGAACAGGAAGGCGCTAACAAAAAAGATGATAAAATGAGCTCAAAGTAAACATATGGAAATATCCCTAATGCTAAACCTCACATGAGTGAGAGTCACTTCCAAATCACGTATGAATAAAGGAAATCCTTGTACTGTTAAAATGAATCAAATAGATGAAATGCTTAAAAGAAGAGAAAAGCGTGATACATTTTTATCTCTACTTCCTCTGCCTTCCACGGCTAATTCAAGGATATCAGAAAAGGTCTGAAATACATATAAGTGCTTTTAGTTTGAATTTTCTAATATGGAAGAAAGTGAATCAATCTCATCACCGAAGAGCATGAACAATATTACCTTCTAATCAGTCTCAGGCTCGACCAATTTGGCCAAAGCACATAGATCCAAAGTATCTGCGCTACGGAGGCACTCGTCACTGGATCCTTGCCGCCGGCCTACTTCCTCTCTTCAGGCCTGGAAAATTTGGGCAAAGCAGAGTTTGATATAATGCCATGATACTTTAGCAGCTGTTAAAGGTGAATATTAGCATATGCAAAAAGAAGAATACTGATCCAAGTCACTTACACCAACAAACTCTGCTTTCCGTTAAGAACACAAAATCAATGAACGGAAAGTGGGGTCAACTGAAGCAAGGTGAATATTAGCATAGCAAAGAGAAGAATACTAATCCAAGTCACTTACATCAACAAACTCTGCTTTCAGTTAAGAACACAAAATCAACGAATGGAATGTAGAGTCAACTGAAACAAATTTTGATCAAAGTTGTCACGCTACAACCTGAAAAACTACAAATGTCTGAAAGTTATTTATAGAACTAACACCACCCTCTACCATAGGATTCCTAGAACTGAAAAGAATAGGCTGCACAGAATGGCCTCCTATTTGGGTGCACCTTATATTTCCTACAATAAACGATTGAAATGGCTAGGCATTTGATCGAGCAGGTGCTAGCCAGAGAGGAACACATCTTCCCTTACGCGTGAGATTGCAAGCCTGCTAGGAGTTCTGTTGTGCATCGTGTAGGCATGGATAAAATAGAATCTGCACATAGCAATATGAAAATTTGTGGGGATTAAGTTAAAAGAGACCCGGGCACCCATACCCTACTACAGAATGAAAAATAATTATGAGGAACTAAAGAAAGAAGGAGCTCACCAGGGGGAGATGCAACCAGAAGGAAGCAGGGAGGGTGCCTCGGAGTCGGAGCCTCCATGACGACGTCGGGTGTGCATCTGCCGTCGGACGGACCTGAGATAAGGAGAACAGATGAGGCAAGGAAGCACTGCCGCCTCCCCCGGCATCGCGTGCTGGAACGACCACTGTGCCTCGAACTCGTCCTCAGGTCGCCGCTGCACCGCGCGGGAATAAGAGGGCAAAGCTCCTAGCCGAGGCCGCCGGCCGCCGCGCCGCGAAGAACAGGGGCGCGGTTGCTGCTCTCCTCATCCGTATCGAGGTCGCAGCTGCTGCTCCCCTCATCTAGATCGAGGCAGCACCCTCCCCTCAATGGCCATCCTCCTCGGTTGCGGCCGTTTCTCCGTCGTCGACCGGCAGAGACGGCGGCCTCTGCCTCCGTCCTCCGCCATCTCCACCTCAAGCTCAGATCCAATCGCCCGTGAAGACACCGTGTGATTTTGTTTAGAATAACAAGTAAGGTGGATAGTTAGGAAGGGTGTTTAGCGGTAAGGATAAATAGACTCTATTTTTTTGGTGGGAACACAAAATATTGGTGCAAACTACAGTAAACCTAAATTATGGTAATTCTTTTTGGAGGGAAATAATGAAAAAAATTGAAAAAAATAATATTTCAAAGCAATATAATGTTACTAAAATATGTTTGTAAAATGTTATTTATCGGTGAAAAAACCACCATATCCGAGAATCATGGAGAGGCGATCCGGCGCCCTCCTCTCTGACGTTCTTGCCGTCGATATTTGCATATTTCTTATTTATACATTGTTTCCCGGTTATTTGGTATATATGTATGGTAAATATAAGTAGTTCAACATGACCAATCCATGGCATCATATGTTTAGAGGATACCATATTTTGCATTGCTGTTGTCATTGAGTGTTTTCAAGTCCCTACAAATCATCTCACAGCCGTCATCTTCCCTACGAACTAGATCGGGAGATTCCCGACGAAATCGTCTCAAGTCCATCATCTTCCCTAAGTCCGACGGTAGGCGGCGTGTGGCAAGCTCGCATCCATGGCTGATGGAGAGGCTCGAGCTCACGGGCGAAGGTCGAGAAGAGGGATGGCGGAACTGCTTGGTCAGCATTGAGGATGGAGGAAGAGGGCGGCAGGAGCCATGGCCGACCAGGAGCGGCGTGCAAGATCACAGGGGCGGCTCGCCGGCCGGGGCTTGCCGCGCGGGTCAGGACGACATGAGCTGCAACCTGGTAGGGGTGGCCGTCGCGCGGAAGTAGGGGTCGTGACCGGTGTCTAGGGATCCCAACCGTCGTCGTTCGCAGCTGGTGCCACCTGGTCCTTGGGACGATGGATCTGGCAAGATCGCCGCCGCCACCACCACCACAAAAAAGTCATAAATTTTGAAAATAGTTCTTTGAATTTGAAAAAAAAGTTAATCAATTTGAAAAAGTTCATTCATTTTGAAAAAAGTTCATCGAATTTGGAAAAAAGTTCATTAATTTTTTGAAAAGTTAAAAAATTAGAAAAAATCATCAGTTTTGAAAAAAGGTTCATGAATTTGAGTAAAAGTTCATGGATTTGTTGTCACTTTGTGGTTTTTTCTCATGACGTTTTTATTCTGTTTTTGTGTTTTTTCTTTCTTTATCCATTTTCTTTTTTCCTAAATGCGCGGATTCCTTTCAAATTCATGGAGTTTTTTTTAAAACTGATGAACCTTTTTTTTAAATCCATTGACCTTTCGTACGCAGAGATATAGGATCGATCCTGTCAGCTGCACCTTTTTTTGTGTCTTTTTTTAGAACGAAGGTTCACGACGAGCCCGGCTTTGAATTAACAAAGCCATCAACCGTCCAGGATTACAGCATCAACCCACTTACAGGAGCAGAAAAAAAACAGCTAAGAGATACATGGTGCTCTGCAACAGCTAGCTAGCTTCACGCAACCTACAAGCAAAGATGAAGAAAAACTAAAGCCCAGGAGCAGCTTGAAAAGAGTGAAGCCCTCCATCGATCGCAATCCATCGCTCAGTGACACCAGGGAGGCCTTGAGGAGACACAACTTGCAGATTGGAAGAAACACGTTGTCAGCTCCATGGGCTGTGGCCAAAACGGATACACCCTTATCCATCTCCGAAAGGGGCTCCCTGCCCCCTCGCCTGGCTCGAGGCGCCGATCCGTCGGAAGATGCAAACGCTTTCCCTAGAGCTAGGATGAGTAACCGCCACCGAAGCCACAGGGAAGACCAAACCAGAGCACCGCCAACATGCAGCGCCGGGCTCAACAAGGAGAACCTTGGCACTGAGAGGAACTGCACACGAGGAGAAGCAAATGCACGGCGCGAGACTGTTGATGACAAAGCTGCAATGGAGGAAGCCTAAACGCAACCTCCAACCACGTAGCCGCCGAACGCCTACCAACGGAGCAGACTTGCCATCGCCCCAAAACTCACCAAAGGCGGCACCTTCATGAAGGAGACGGCGCCACGGGCGTCGCTGCCGCCCAATCCAGATGGATTTTGGCTTTCGCCCGGAAACGAGCAGGGGAGAAAGGCAAAAGGGGGAGGGAAGTACCAAAACGGCGCCTACATGTAGGGGACGGCGCCCGCGGGAGTCGCCGCCGTCGTGGCCGGCTGAGTCGGCTTGGATTTCTCCGGGCACTACACCGCCCCCAGCCCCAGCTTCAAACACGGCGTCATCTGCCAGGGATGACCGAAGACTGGATCTGAAAGGGGATCTGAGCGTTGGAAGCGAAGGTGTCAGATCCGGACGGGGGCCCCGCAGCCCGGCGTCCAGCAGCCTCCACCTGCCGCCACCTTGCCGCCCGAGCGGCCAAGGCAGCCGGCCAGCACCCGCGGCCGCCACTGGCTGAGATTGGCATCGCGCCACCACCCGAGGCCGCCGCCTCGGCTCCAGAGCCCCCCGCGCGCGACGGAGCAGGCAGATCCTCGCCGCCACCTTCCTCGGCGGCCGCGCGGCTTGCCGGCGACCCCCTCCGGTGGCGACGAGGTAGAGGGGAAGGGGAGGGGGCCCGGCGGCGGCTAGGGTTGGCGCCGCCCGAGTCGCCCCTGCTGGAGCGATGCGGGGGCCGGGGGTCTATTCGTTCCCTTTGCTTCCAATTTCGATCCTTTTTTGTGTCTTTGACGAAAAGAAATACAAAAGTATATAGGCCAGCCCTGGTAAGAGGGCATTCAGCGCCATTTTTTTCTAAGGGGAAAGCCATCATGGCTAGCTTTATTAAATCAAATAACGCTTACATCGTCTGCTAATAGTTCAGAAATAAGAGAGGACGGTGAGTCCAACCACAAGTTTGGTGGATCAACACGACCATTTTACGCTAGCACATGAGCTACCTTATTAGAGTCCCGATTACAATGCTCTAAAACGACCTTCCCAAAAGCAACTAGTAGTAACCTGCAATCTTCTAGGATTGGCGTTGCGATCATCGAATGCCCCAAGTTTTGTTATAGAGCCTCAACAAGAATTAGGCTGTCGGTTTGAACACGAACAAAATTACAACCAGCTATTTTTATGAGTTTGAGACCCTCCCGTAGAGCTGCAGCCTCAGCCGACAACGCATCAGCTACATAATCAAGTTTTGTCGTCACAAACTCCAATGAATAAACCCCTATAATCCCGCAGGATTGCTCCACAAGCCCCCGTATGATCTTCTTCTGAGAAAGAAGCATTCACATTCAAAGCTACTCCCTCTGTAACTAATATAAGAACGTTTAGATCACTAAAGTAGTGATCTAAACGCTCTTATATTAGTTTACGGAGGGAGTACTTGGTTCTGGAGTGGTTTCTGCCACGGATCGACACGAGGGGTTACCACCGGTTTACAAGTTGTACGTACATAAATCAGAGACAAGGCTTGTATTGCCTGGCCTGTTCGTTCAGCGCCAGTTAGCAGAACCACCACTACAAAAGGGCAAATCCTAAACGGCTCTCTAAGCACCCGAGATCTGCAGCAGGAAAGCTAAAGCAACTAGCCAGTGCACCATGGCTGCTTTCGTGGAAATATGACAGCGCGACTATTAAAGAAACGAACTACAGCAGCAAAACTTAAAGAAGAATCCCCAAAAAAGTGTGCATGAGTAGTATAGAACACACGATCTAACGTGAGTGAACCACGTCCCTACCCACCATAATACATAATTTTTTTTGTCTAAATCTGGTAGCTCATTTTATGTAAACTGTAGGGAGCAAAATATTTAATCTTTTTTTAAAATTTCGAACATAATTTTTACTTTTCACAAAAGTCTATGTTTTTTGAAAGTCGAACAAAATTTGTAAGACTCGAACATCTTTGGAAATCTCAAACATTTTTTGAAAAAAAGGAACAAAATTGAAAATGAGTACATTTGTTGAAACTACTAATAATTTTTTGAAAATGCGAACATTTTTGAAAAAACAGGAACAAAAAAGGGAAACAAAAACATTTTATGAAATTCACCAAATATTTTTTGGATTTGTGAACAAATTTTCAAAATAGGAAGTTTTTTGGAAAAATCAAATATTTTATAAAATCCCCCCCCCCCAAAAAAAATTTGAATCTGCGATTTTTTTAAAAAACTGAACATTTTCGAACTTGAGAAAAATATTTGAAAACAGGAACATTTTCCGTAATTCACGAACATTTTTTAAATTTGCAAACAAAATTTGAAATTTGTGAACAAATTTCAAACAGAAACATTGTTCAATCTCGTGAAATATTTTTGAAAACACAAACATTTTTTAAAATATTGCAAACAAAATTTGAAATGTGTGATTTTTTTTGAAATGGGAAAATTTTACAAAACTCATGAACAAAAATTTGAAACACGAACATTTTTTTGAAAATTGCAAAGAAATTTTGAAATAGGAACATTTATTGAAACTCACGAACAAAAATTGAAAAAACAAACATTTTTCTTAAATTGCGAACAAATTTTGCAAAGTTGTGAAATTGTGAAAAGAAACATGAAGAAAAGAAACTGAAACTAAAAAAAAGAAAAAACAGAAAATGAAAAGTATAAGAAAATGAAAAAGAGAAATAAAAAAACAATACAAAGCCGAAAAGAAAAAGAAAAATGATACAGGAAAAAGCCCGGTGCAGGGAACCTTCTAGATTTTTTTTGGAGAATCGGGAACCTTCTAGAAGGTTCCCCAATCCGGCTGGTCGCACTATGTATAAGTGGGCCGGCCCATATCTGTTGCTCGTTGCGCTGCTCTATGCGATTGCCCGCCGCAGCGAGCGGCGAATAGGATGGCAAATGCTATTCGGCGTCTTAAGCGCCCATTTCTTCGATTCTCGCAAAACGGCGCACACCCACGCCACCGCGCTGGGCCGGCCCATATTACATTTTTTTCTTCTGTTTTTACAAACCGCAAAAACAATGCCAATACTACACATGAATCATCGTAGGACGCACTAACCACTCGACCAAACCAACGCTGACGCAATTAGTTACACACTTTACGGTCTTTTATTCTTTCTTCTGTCCTTTTTCTCTTTTTTTCTTTTTTGGAATGGTTTCTTCATTTTTTTCTTTTTATTTTTCTGTTTCCTTTTTTTATAAATACGTGATCTTTTTTCAAAATGGATGATTTTTTAAAAAAATCGATGAACTTTTTTGTAAACCGATGAACTTTTTTTCAAAATTCGTGAACTTATTTTCAAATCGATGAACTATTTTTCCAAATTTGATGAACTTTTTAAAAATCGATGAACTATTTCCCCAACTCGATGAACTTTTTCAAAATTGATGAATTATTTCTTCAAATTTGTTAACTTTTTTCAAAATGGATGAACTATTTCTCTAGCCCGATGAACTTTTTTCAAAATGGATGAATTATTTCTTCAAATTTGTGAACTTTTTATAAAATCAATGAACTAATTTTCAAACTTGATGAACTTTTTGTCAAAATTGATGGACTTTTTACAATATTCATTAGATTTTTGAAAAAAAACCATTGAACTGTTTTAATGTTTGTGAACTTTTTCTTCATTTGAGGTTTGTGTAGTTTTCTTCAAAAATGGTGAACTTTTTCTAATTCACGAATCTTTTCAAAATAGGTCACAAATCTAAATAGTGCGGCCAGGGTTTGTTATTATACTTTCAGTGCTATTTTCAGTCACAGTTGTACAATGGTTCTCGTGGTTAGCGTAACGTGACCACACGCGTGGCGCTATTAGTTCGAATCACGGGGCAGCCCCATCTTCTATTGTTTTGGTTAATCAAAATTGGTGCAATTAAAATATATTTTAATTACTCCTTAAAGCTTGCAAAAATCATAACTTAATATCTATAAATTTGAATAATATATTTTCCACTGTTTTACTTGTAACTAATGCAACGTCACACTGATTTTACAATATATTTCCGAATATTACCACAAATAGTTATTCTGTTGAAATACCTAGTCTCTATTAGAACAAAATGACTGCCTGGCGCAACGCGCAACGGAATTTGGTTGTCGCAATATCGCTACCATATTGCAATGTTGATGCAGTTTGTTGCAATAGTTAGCCCCTTTTGCAATAATATTTGTAACTAATGCAACGTCACGCCGATGTTGCAATATCTTTCTGAATATTGCCACAAATAGTAGTTCTGTTGAAATTCCTAGTCTCTACTACAACAAAATGACTTCCCTCACGCAACGGAATTTGTTTGTCGCAATACCGCTACCATATTGCAACGCCAATACAGTTTGTTGCAATATGAGGCCTCTATTGCAATAAAGTTAGTATTTATTGCGACCAAACTAAGTTATGGCAATATGCGCGGCCTATTACCACAATTGGGGAATTTGTGGTAATATCATGTTTTATTGCAACAAAATGTAGTTGTAGCAATAAATTTTGTTGGAATAGACCGGAATCCTTGTAGTGCAGTATTGTACCGGGACCACCGGAAGGGTCCCGGGGGTCCACCGGGTGGGGCCACCTGCCCCGGGGGCCACATGGGCTGTAGGGGGTGCGCCTTGGCCTATATGGGCCAAGGGCACCAGCCCGAAGAGGCCCATGCGCCAAGAGAGAGGGAAAGGAAGAGTCCTAAAGGGGGAAGGCACCTCCGAGGTGCCTTGGGGAGGAGGGACTCCTCCCCTGGCCGCACCCTTCCTTGGAGGAAGGGCCAAGGCTGTGCCTCCCCCCTCTCCCTTGGCCCTATATATAGTGGGGGGAAGGGAGGGCAACCATACCTAAGCCCTGGCGCCTTCCTCTCCCTCCCATGACACATCTCCCTCCTCCCGCAGCACTTGGCGAAGCCCTGTTGGAATCCCGCTACTTCCACCACCATGCCGTCGTGTTGTTGGATCTCCATCAACCTCTCCTCCCCCTTGCTGGATCAAGAAGGAGGAGACGTCTCTGCTCCATACGTGTGTTGAATGCGGAGGTGCCGTCCGTTCGGCGCTAGGATCATCGGTGATTTGGATCACGACGAGTACGACTCCATCAACCCCGTTCTCTTGAACGCTTCCGCGCGCGATCTACAAGGGTATGTAGATCCACTCCTCCCTCGTTGCTAGATGACTCCATAGATTAATCTTGGTGACACATAAGAAAATTTTGAATTTATGCTACGTTCCCCAACACTTTATCCGCTTATATAGGCGGTGAATATCAAATGCCCCCTCAAGCCTTAAAATTCGCCCGTTCCCAAGGGGTCGTGCAAATGTGTCACAACCCTATTCAGTGCATGCATTAGAGAGTTTGCGTCATGTTTAAATTTCTCAGAAACTTTAAATGGGGATGACAGAAACCCCAGCACCACTTAATCCAACTAGGGTTACTGAAATACTTTTTTAATGAACCTGAAATGCCCTTGTAAAATGTTCATCATCTTTGCCTTGGTCTAGAACCTCTGTCAAAATGGTTCACATTTTGCTAGGACAACATTGGGTCACTGAACTAAATCAAACCTAATTTGCATTTGGGCATTTAAATTTTATATATTATTCTAAATGTCCAAATATTCATGAACTGAAATGTTGTCTGTTGGAAATAATCCAAACAGTGGCCACACGCAGTCTCATGTGTTTGAAAGTGCATAGGTATTTTTAATAAAGCCCTAAAGTTTACAGAATAATAGAAAATAGGAAAATAAAAGGAAAAAGCGCTTACCTGGCAAACCCACCTAGCAGCTCACCTGGCCAGCCGAGCACTGTGCTGGCCCGTGCCAGTCACCTGCTTGCTTGCGCCACGCAGGCAGGGAGCTGCACGCCCACGCGCCCGAGCTCGCCTCGCCACCTCCCTGCTTGCTTGACTCACCTGGACGGTGCCTCGACGCATGGATGAATGCCTCGAGCTCGTCAAGACCTCCCCGACACCCCATTCTTTCCCCTGCTCCTCTCCCTCGCCCTCTTCTTCCTTGGCCAACGCAGCAATGACCGCGCCACCGTCACCTCCTTGTCGCCTCGCCGTGTCCAGGCGCTTCGCCTTCGTGCACTTCGTCGAGCAGACTGAGCCCCAAGCGCTCGTTCGCCCCGGAGCCACTGCATCGACCTTGCTTCGCCCCGCCGTCGCCGGAGATCCCTTTCGCCGTGACCACTGTGAGCTTCTGCCTCTCCTCCCCCTCTCCGTTCTCGCTGCTCTTCAACATAGAGACTACACGGAGCTCAACTGCACGCGTCGCCGCTTGAACTCCCTGCCGACGTGGTTCCGGCCACGCAACGGCTCGACCATCTTGTCCACCTTGCTCACTACACCGCGTAGGGCCTGTATGAGCTAACCTCACGCCTGCACATTCACCGTAGCGACGGCTTCGAGCTCGCCCGAGCTCCGATAGCCGCCAAGGTCGTCGCCGTCATCACCTCCAGCCACCCCGAGTCCAACCACCACCACCACTCGACGCGCCTCACTCCCAGCTACGTGTAGATGCCCTCCGCCGCCCGCTTGGTCGCCGGAGCACGAAATGCACGCCTCCACTATGTTCGGTCATCGCTCGCGGCTAAACGCTGGCGATTTGACACAGTTTGACTAGGGATTTGAGTCCCTTGGGTCACTGACATGTGGGCTCCGCCCTTGGTAACACCTAGGTTAATTAGCACTGAACTAACCATAATTAGTTAGTTAACTAACTGTGTCACTGACCAGTGGGTCCCACTGGCCAGATTTGACCTGGGCCGCCTGTTGACATGCTGATGCAGTGCTGACGCAATGCTGACTCAGTAATGGACTTTTCTGGATTTAATCTTATTCAGGAAATTCCAGAAAATAGTGTAAACTTAAAAAAATCATAGAAATTAATCTGTAACTCCAAATGGAAAGATTTATATATGAAAAATGATCAGAAAAATCCAATCTTTCCATCTGTACTGGTTTCACGCATGTTTATACAACTTAACATTTCTATTTAGATCAAAACATGATAATGCACTTTATAAGTTCATAGTTTGACTTTAAACTTGATCCGTGTGTTCAAAATAGCTCAAACCCTTCTGATTTTAGTTGCATTAGCTCAACCACAGCATATTTCCATGTCATTATTGTAACACCCATAATGCAGCTATATCTCCCACGTGTCTGGGCATGATTTAGAGGCGTAGCCGCATGGTAGGCATGTCGCAAGAGGGGTAATCTTTACACATCCCATGTACTAAATAAGAAAGGGATAAAGAGTCAGCTTACAATCGCCACTTCACACAATACATAAATATATCATACATCATCCAAGGTGCAATCAAAGGTCCGACTACGGAACAAAAATAAAGAAAGACAACCCCAAATGCTAGATCCCTGATCGTCCCAACTGGGCTCCTCTACTGATCATCCGAAAAAGAAGCATAGTAACGGCCCGAATCCTCGTCAAACTCCCACTTGAGTTCGGTAGCGTCCCCTGCACTGGCATCATTGGAACCTGCGAGATCAAGACTATTTAAGCTTAAGGGTAGGAAAGGGTAGTGAGGTGGATCTGCAGCAAGCACTAGCATATATGGTGGCTAACTTACGCAAAAGAGAGCGAGCAGAGAAGCAAAGCACGGCCGAGAAGCTATAAATGATCAAGAAGTGATCCTGAAGCTACTTACGTTCAAGCATAACACGAGAACGTGTTCTTTTCCCGGACTCCACCGAAAAGAGACCATCACGGCTACACACGCGGTTGATTCATTTCAATTAAGTTATGTGTCAGGTTTTCTACAACCGGATATTAACAAATTCCCATCTGCCTATAACCGTGGGCAC
This sequence comes from Triticum urartu, assembly GCF_056163025.1. Classification (NCBI taxonomy): domain Eukaryota; kingdom Viridiplantae; phylum Streptophyta; class Magnoliopsida; order Poales; family Poaceae; genus Triticum; species Triticum urartu. The sequence continues at coordinate 352,648,043 of NC_141876.1, read as the reverse complement.
GTCTTTCGAAAGTTCAAAACCCTGCAGGGGTGTCCCACCTTAGACCATCACAAGCTCTCATGATCAACGAAGGATATTCCTTCTCCCAGGAAGACCCGATCAGTCTCGGAACCCTGGTTACAAGACATTTCGACAATGGTAAAACAAGACCAGCAAAGCCACACGATATGCCGACAAATCCCGATAGGAGTTGCACGTATCTCGTTCTCAGGGCATGCCGGATGGGCAAGATGTCGGGTTGGCATAGACCCTGGTTGCCCAGGGGGCGCCGGACATCGCCCAGTTTGGACCAACACTCAAAGGAGCACTGGCCCAGGGGTTTAAAATAAAGATGACCCTTGAGTCCGCGGAACCCAAGGGAAAAGGCTTAGGTGGCGAATGGTAAAACCAAGGTTGGGCCTTGCTGGAGGAGTTTTATTCAAAGTGAACTGTCAAGGGGTTCCCATCACACCCAAACGCGTAAGGAACACAAAATCGAGGAACATAACATCGGTATGACGGAAACTAAGGCGGCAAGAGTGGAACAAAACACCAGGCATAAAGCCGATCCTTCCACCCTTTACCAAGTATATAGATGCATTAAAGAAAATAAGATATAATAATAATAATATCCCAACAATATCCTTGTTCCAACATGGAACAGACTTCATCTTCACCTGCAACTAGCAACGCTATAAGAGGAGCTGAGCAAAAGCGGTAACATAGCCAAACAACGGTTTGCTTGGAAAGGTGGGATAGAGGCTTGACATGGAAATATGGGAGGCATGCTATAGCAAGTGGTAGGTATCGTGCCATAGCAATAGAGCGAACAACTAGCAAGCAAAGATAGAAGTGATTTCGAGGGTATGGTCATCTTGCTTGCAAAGTTCTCAGAGTTGACGAAAGCTTGATCCTCGTTAGCCTACTCAATAGGTTCCTCGATCACGTACTCGTCTCCTGGCTCTACCCAAAGAAAGAACACAAGCAAAGGACCAACAATCAACCACGGTGCAATGCACAAGCAACATGATGCAAAACATGGCATGATATGCAATGCATATGCGTGCTCCGAAAGGAAAAGAAAGATCAATGAATCAACTTGGCAAACCAAGTGTGCCTCTGGAAAGATGAGATGATTTTGGTTGAAATCGATATAAAGATCACCAGAATCGGATGCACGGTTTGCAAATGGCAAGCAAAATAAGAATGACACAATTCTGCGATTAACAGCACAATGCCATCTAGAGTGCAACAAGAAACTAAGCTACTGCAATCTAACATAGCAACAAAGCACATGGCAGTGATGTACTCAAGATGCTTGACAAAACATGAACATTGAGCTATGGCTAAAACACACTAGAACAAGTTCAAACAAGCATGGCAAAAGTGCAAAAGATATCAGCTTCACAGACTTAGTGAAAATACTAGCATGCCGGAAATAACATCAGGAAGCCATTTTGAAGCAAGCAAACAACATTCTACAGGACCATATCAAAGGAAACAAAGGAATGTCACGATTCTACTAGAAGCATAGAACAAAAGTCCATTACTTATCATGAGCCAAAAAGGCACAGAAGATATGATGGCACCCATGTAAACATAGCAAGTTTTATTAACTATTTCAGACTTAGCAGAAAACAGAGCATGGCATAAAAAACATTATGAAGGCATCTTTGCGAGCTCAAATCACTCACCACAAAGCATTTCATGACAAGATAAGCATAGAAACAGCAATATGACTTGTTCATGGAGCTAACCATGGCAATAGCAAGTTCATAGCATGCATGGATCACTAACAACAACCATGGCAAAATTGATTAACATGTAAACAATCTGCCAGGAACATTTTATAGCAAAAGTAGAGCAAGATTAAGACATCCTAGGGCCCTCCATAATTTCAAACAGGGGAATGGATGGATAGAGCATAATCATATGTCCAAAACACCCTTACTGAAGATACTCAAAACAAGCATGGATCTCTCTGTAGCATCACGTTTACATGGCATAAGAAGAACATCAGAACAAGGACTTAGCAAAATCCTAAGTCCCTGAAATCAGCAATATCACGAAGGCTACTTTGCATGCTTGTGCTAGTCACCACAAAGATAACAAAAATACATGGCAAGTGCCCCTGTAAAGATAGCATGGCATAGATCAAAACACATGTAGAGCTCATGCCGATATGAAGCACACATAAAATGTGACAAAAATGGCAAATCATCATAATTTGCAAAGTAACCGGAGAAAAAATTTGGTAGCACTCTTGCATCAATGATTTGGGCATCAATATGAACTCAAAAAAGCATGCAACAATGGAATGAAATGAAGAACATCTCCCAATGAGCATTTTGATATATCATGCGCATGAAACGAAGCTACGGTCATGGAGTTATGATGCGTTGAACAGAGCATGAAAATATGAGCGGGAAAGGTCTTAGGGAAAATATACCACGCGAGATCTAAGGTTGACCCGCGGCGCGTGAACCGAGGATGACCGGGAACTTCGCCGGAGTTACGCCGAAGAGGAGGGGAACTACGAAGAGGGGTCGGGTCCGGCTGGATCTGACCGGATCCGGCGCTGGCGGAGGCGGAGCAGGACCGGAACGATGAGGCTGGCCACGTGGTCATCGCGGGCGGACGATGGTGGCGGGCGGGCGGACGGTGCGGTAGCGGAGATCGGCGGAGGTGACGGCCGGCGGGCGCGGAGGCGGCGGCGCTGGGCGCAGGGAGGCGCGGGCGGCGGACGGGCCGGGAGGGCCGCGGTTAGGCCCCACGGGCTGGCGCGGTGGGAGGCGGCGGCGCGCCATGTGGCGACACGCCAATGGCTGCGGGGCGGCGGCAATTTTTGTCCGGCGAGGGGCGGACACGTCCGGTGGGGGCGGGGATGAAAATTAGGGTTTCGGGACCCAAAAATTGGTCGGGGTGCACATATTTATAGCTAGGAGGAGGTAGGAGTGTCCAAATGGAGTGTAGTTTTTGCCCACACGATCGTGATCCGACGACGGAGGACATGGGAGTGGTTTGCATGGGTTGTTCGGCCGGTTTGGAGGGGTGTTGGGCTGCAATACGCAAGAGGCCTTTGCGGTTTTCCGGTTAACCATTGGAGTATCAAACGGAGTCCAAATGGCACAAAATTTGACAGGCATTCTACCAGTGGTGTACCAAGGCCACTTGGCAAATGTCGGTCCATTCCGAGAACGTTTAACACCCTCTCACGAAAAGAGACAAGAGGGGTACGCCGACTCACGTAGGAGTGTCGGATTGCAAAACGGACAACAGGGAAAATGCTCGGATGCATGAGACGAACACGTATGCAAATGAGATGCACCTGATGCCATGATATGATATGCATGACATGAAGAAAATGCAAAACGAATACAAAACCCAACCACGAAGGGAAATCTCATAACTTAAAGCCGGAAATGGCAAGAGTCGGAGTTACAAATATGGTAAGTTACATACGGGGTGTTACAACACTCCACTACGAAATGATCTCGTCCCGAGATCTAGGACTGAAAGAACTCCGGATATTCGGAATGGAGGTGGTCCTCGCATTCCCAGGTGGCTTCTCGGTCAGAATGGTGTGACCACTTCACTTTCAGGAATTTGATAGACTTGCTACGAGTCTTGCGCTCAGTTTCTTCAAGAATAGGAACGGGATGCTCATGATAAGACAAATCTTCTTGAAGATCAATCTCTTCGAAGTTGATGGTGCGCTCAGGAGTCTTGAAGCACTTCCAAAGCTATGACACGTGAAACACGTCGTGCACGTTTGTGAAGTTGGACGGAAGCTCAAGTTGATAGGCGAGATCGCCTCTTTTGCCAATGATCTTTAAGGGACCCACGTATCTAGGGGCAAGCTTCCCTACGATACCAATGCGACGAGTGCTTTTCATTGGAGAGACGTGGAGGTAGACAGGGTCTCCGATCTCGAAAGCCAAATCACGGTGCTTGCTATCATACTCACTCTTGTGGCGTGATTGCGTGGCTTTGAGATTTTCACGGATGACTTTGCACATTTCTTCAGCTTCTGTGATTATGTCATTGCCAAGAGGTTGGCGTTCACCAGTCTCTGACCAATTAAGAGGAGTACGACACTTTCTGACATAGAGAATCTCGAATGGGGCCTTGCCCGAACTCGCTTGGAAACAGTTGGTGTAGGAGAACTCGGCATATGTAAGACAATCTTCCCACTTCATATCGAAGGAAATGACACAAGCCCTGAGCATATCTTGAAGAATTTGGCTGACTCACTCGACTTGGACACTAGTTTGAGGATGGAAGGCTGTGCTGAAGTGAATGTTGGTGCCGCTGGAAAGATGAGATGATTTTGGTCAAAATCGATATAAAGATCACCGGAATCGGATGCACGGTTTGCAAATGACAAGCAAAACAAGAATGGGACAATCTGCGATTAATAGCACGATGCCATCTAGAATGAAACAAGAAACTAAGCTAGTGCAATCTAACATAGCAACAAAGCATATGGCAGATATGTACTCAAGATGCTTGACTAAATAAGAACACTGAGATACGGCTAAAACACACTAGAACAGGTTCAAACAAGCATGGCAGAAGTGCAAAATATATCAACTTGACAGACTTAGTGAAAATACTAGCATGCCAGAAATAACATCAGGAAGCCATGTTTAGAGCAAGCAAACAATAGTCTACAAGAACATATCATCGCAAACAAAGGAATGTCACGATTCTACTAGAAGCATAGAACAAAAGTCCGTTACTGATCATGAGCCAAAAAGGCACAGAAGATATGATGGCACCCATGTAAACATAGCAAGTTTTATTAATAGTTTCAGACTTAGCAGAAAACAGAGCATGGCATAAACAACATTATGAAGGCATCTTTGCAAGATCAAATCACTCACCACAAAGCATTGCATGACAAGATAAGCATAGAAACAACAATATGACATGTTCATGAAGCAAGCCATGGCAAGAGCAAGTTCATACCATGCATGGATCACTAACAACAACCATGGCAAAATTGATTAACATGTAAACAATCTACCTGGAACATTTTATAGCAAAAGTAGAGCAAGATCAAGACATCCTATGTAACGCCCTCGATTCGGCTATATCTCCTACGTGTCGAAGCACGACTTAGAGGCATAACCGCATTGAAAGCAATGTCGCAAGTAAGGTAATCTTCACAACAACCCATGTAAATAGATAAAAAGGGTAAAGGTACATAGTTGGCTTACACTCACCACGTCACACAAATACATGAATAGCATTACAATCATCCAATACACTCGTGGTCCGACTACGGTACCAAAATAAAAGGTCAACCCCAACATGCGACACGGTCCCCGATCGCCCCAACTGGGCACCACTACTGATCATCTGGGAAAGACACATAGTAACGACGAGAGTCTTCATCGAAATCCCACTTAAGCTCAAGCGCATCATATGGAACGGTATCATCGGTCCCTGCATCTGGTTTTGGAAGTAAACTGTGAGTCACGGGGACTTAGCAATCTCACACCCTCGCGATCAAGACTAGTTAAGCTTATAGGTAAGGCAAGGTAATATGTGGAGCTGCAGCAAGCGACTAGCATATATGGTGGCTATCCCGTTCGCAAAAGAGAGTGAGAAGAGAAGGCAAAGCACGAACGAAGAACTATGATCAAGAAGTGATCCTAGAACAACCTATGTTAAACATTACTCCAACACCGTGTTCACTTCCTGGACTCCGCTGAGAAGAGGCCATCACGGTTACACACGCGGTTGATTCATTTTAATTGAGTTAAGTTTCATGTTATCTACAACTAGACATTAACAAATTCCCATCTGCCCATAACCGCGGGCACGGCTTTCGAAAGTTCAAATCCCTGCGGGGGAGTCCCAACTTAGCCCATCACAAGCTCTCACGGTCAACGAAGGATATTCCTTCTCCCGATTCATTCCGATCAGACTTGGCATCCAGGTTCTACAAGACATCCTCGACAATGGTAAAACAAGTCTAGCAACACCGCCCGAATGTGCCGACAAATCCCGATAGGAGCTGCACATATCTCGTTGTCAGGGCACACTCATATTGTCCAAACTTCCGGCAGGCCAGCCCAGAGTTGCCCCTGGTGGCCACCGGCGGCTGATGAGGTGGACCAACACTCAGAGGAGCACTGGCCCGAGGGGGTTTAAATAAAGATGACCCTTGGGCTCCGGAAACCCAAGGGAAAAATAGGCTAGGTGGCAAATGGTAAAACCAAGGTTGGGCATTGTTGGAGGAGTTTTATACAAGGCGAACTGTCAAGGGGTTCCCATTATCACCCAACCGCGTAAGGAACGCAAATTCCGGGAACATAACACCGATATGACGGAAACTAGGGCGGCAAGAGTGGAACAAAACACTAGGCATAGGGCCGAGCCTTCCACCCTTTACAAAGTATATAGGTGCATTAAGATAACAAGATAATATAGTGATATCCCAACAATAAACAATGTTCCAACAAGGAACGATCTCCAAGCTTCAACTGTAACTAGCAAGGTTATAAGAGGGGCTGAGCAAAGCGGTAACAAAGCCAATCAACGGTTTGCTAGGACATGGTGGGTTAGAGGTTTGACATGGCAATTTGGGAGGCATGATAAGAAAGTGGTAGGCATCGAAGCATATGCATAGCAAAAGAGCGAGCATCTAGCAAGCAAAGATAGAAGTGATTTCGAGGGTATGATCATCTTGCCTGCAAAGTTGTCAGAGTTGACTTGATCCTCATAAGAAAACTCAACGGGCTCCTTGTTAGCAAACTCATCTCCCGGCTCTACCCAAACAAGACAAACAAGCAAAAGGAACACAATCAACCACGTGCAGTGCTCAAACAAAATGATGCGGACATGGTATGTTATGCGGGATGCGATATGTGATGCATATGCAAGATTTGACAAGGAATGATTGAACCTGACCTCAACATGGAAATACAAGAGTGCCACTGGAAAGTTGAGGTGATTTCGGTTGAAATCGATATAAAGATCACTGGAATCAGATGCACGGTTTGGAAATGGCAAGCAAAACAAATATGGCACCGGTCTGTGATAATCAGCAAGTAGCCATCTAAAAGCATCAAGATAGTTATGCTACAACACTCAAACATGACAACAAAATACATGGAAGGGATCCACTCATGATGCTTGACAAAAGATGAACACTAAGCTACGGTCAATTCATCCATTAACAGGTCCAAACAAGCATGGCAAAAATGCAAATGATAACAGGTTTCAGACTTAGTGTAACACAAGTCTGGAATTTTAACATCAGGTAGCACAATTTAGAACATGAAAACTACATGCTACAAGAACTTAACATGGCAAAGCAAGGCATGGCATGAAGATACTCAAAGCACTTAACAAAAGTCCCTTAGTGACCTTGAGCCAAAAGGGATCAAAAAATACAATTGCAAGCATGTGAACATGGCAAAAACATAATCAGATCTCAGACTTAGTGAAAAACTGGAGCATGCAAAACAGTTAGCAAGTAGGCATGTTTACGAGCTCGATCCACTCACTACAGAGCATGGCATGACAAACTAAGCATACACCCATCAAGAATACATGGCATAGAAGCTATACATGGCAAGAACAACAACATAGCACGCACGGATCAATAGCAACATCCTCGGCAAAATTGCTAACAAGTCAACAATCTGCAAGGATTCACGAAATAGCAAAAGTAGAGCTCGATTGACTCAAGCTAGGGTGCTCCATAAATGCAAAAAAAGACATGGATGGATAGAGCACCACAATTTTAACAAATCATCCTTATTCATCATCCTCAAAAGAGGTACGGATCACTAGGAAACAACATGAACATATGGCAGAATGACAATATCAGGACAAGGACTTAGTGAAATTCTAAGTCCCTGAAATCAGCATTACCGATTGCACTACTTTAAAAGCTTGTGCTAGTCACCACACATATCACAAAAATACATGGTAAGCACCTCTGTAAAGATGGCATGGCATATAAAAAAACTCATGTAGAGCTCAGGAGCATATCATGCACACATTAAACATGGCAAAAATGACAAATAGCTATTTGATGAAACAGATCTGACAATTTTATCACATAGCCCTCTTCCAACAACATTTCGGGCATCAAGATGAGCTCAAATTAAAATGATTTAATGAGATGAAGTGATGTACTCTTTGAGACGAACATTTTGATATGCTACACGCATAAATCGGAGCTACGGATGCGGAGTTATAGCATGATGAATAATGCAAATTAGCTAGGGTTTCTCGGGGAAGAACTCAACCGATCCAGATCTGGAGATCTACTGTAGCAACACTGTAGTAGGGCGCGGAAAACGAGGATCGTCGAAGAACAGCGCTGCGGCCGGAGCTGAGGAAGCTCGCCGGGGCGGCTCGCCGGCCGGAGAGGAAGGCGGCGGAGGGCGGCGGACGTCAGCTGCGAGGTGGCCGCGTACGCGGCGGCCGGAGTGGCGGGTGCCGGTGGCCGGGCCGGCGCGTGCCGGCGACCGGGGCGGCGGACGTCGGTGGCGGGGCGGCGGCCGGTCGGCGAAGTCGGTGGTGGGGCTGGAGCGGCGTCGGGCGCGGGAGGACGCGGCCCGGTGGTGCGGCGAGGAGGGCCGGCCTCGAGCCCGGTGGGCCGGAGGAGAGAGACGGCGATGGAGGGACAGGTGGCGGGCTCGTATTGGCGGCAGCGGTGCGTCCGGGCGGTGAAGGACATGTCCGGCCGCGCGGAGAGGAGCGGGACTAGGGTTAGGGTAGGATGATCCGCGAATTTCGGGAGATGAACTATATATAGGGGTAGAAGAGGCTAGGAAGCTCCAAATGGAGTGCGGTTTTCGGCCACGCGATCGTGATCGAACGCTCTAGACGATGGAAAGGTTTTTGGTGGGTTTTGGGACAAATTTGAGGGGTGTTGGGCTGCAACACAAACGAGGCCTTCTCGGTCCCTCGGTTAACCGTTGGAGTATCAAACGAAGTCCAAATGACACGAAACTTGACAGGCGGTCTACCGGTAGTAAACCAAGGCCGCTTGACAAGTCCCGGTCCAATCCGGAAATGTTTAACACCCACACACGAAAGAGGTAGAAAGGGGCACCGGAGGAGATAGGAGTGCCGGAATGCAAAACAGACAACGGGGAAAATGCTCGGATGCATGAGACGAACACGTATGCAAATGCAATCCACATGATGACATGATATGAGATGCATGACAAAGGCAACAACACACGGATACAAAACCCCGAACCCGAGGAAAATAAAATAACTTAGGCCGGAAACGGCAAGAGTTGGGATACATATAAGGTAAATTACATCCGGGGGTGTTACAACACTCCACAACTACAAAAGGATCTCTTCCCGAGATCTAGGACTGGAAAAATGCCGGGTACTCAGAACGGAGGTGATCCTCGCGTTCCCAGGTGGCTTCACGGTCGGAATGGTGTGACCACTTGACTTTGAGGAATTTGATTGACTTATTGCGAGTCTTGCGTTCAGTCTCTTCAAGAATAGCAACTGGGTGCTCACGATAAGAAAGGTCTTCTTGGAGATCAATGTCTTCGAAGTTGACGGTGCGGTCAGGAGTCTTGAAGCACTTGCGGAGCTGAGAGACATGGAACATATCATGCACAATTGCAAAGTTGGAAGGAAGCTCGAGTTGATAGGCGAGATCGCCTCTCTTGCTGGGGATCTTGAAAGGACCCACGTATCTAGGGGCAAGATTCCCTTTGATACCGAAGCGACGAGTACCTTCCATTGGATAGACGCGGAGGTAAACATGGTCTCCGATCTCAAAGGCCAAATCATGATGCTTACTATCATAGTAGCTCTTCTGGCGCGATTGCGCTGCTTTGAGGTTATCACGAATGACTTTGCACATTTCCTCTGCCTCTGTGATCAAGTCATTACCAAGAAGTTGACGTTCACCGGCCTCTGACCAGTTAAGAGGAGTACGACACTTCCTGCCATAGAGAATTTCAAATGGGGCCTTGCCCGAACTCGCTTGAAAACTATTGTTGTAGGAGAACTCGGCATATGGAAGACAATCTTCCCACTTCATACAGAAAGAGATAAAGCAAGCCCTAAGCATATCTTCGAGAATCTGATTGACACACTAGACTTGACTGCTAGTTTGAGGATGAAAAGCTGTGCTGAAACGGATGTTGGTGCCCATGGCCTTCTGAAAAGAATCCCAAAACTTGGAGGTAAAGATGCTGCCACGGTCTGAAGAGATCAACTGCAGAATGCCGTGCAGAGAGAAAATCCGAGAGGTATAAAGCTCCGCCAATTGAGCTGAAGTGATAGAATCTTTGATAGGCAGGAAATGAGCCACTTTAGTGAGTTTGTCGATGACAACGAATATAGCATCATTGCCACGCTTGGACTTTGGAAACCGAGTCATGAAGTCCATCTCAATGTGGTCAAACTTCCATTCTGGAATGGCAAGAGGTTGAAGGAGACCAGCTGGTCGTTGGTGTTCTGCCTTCACTCTTCTGCAGACATCACATTCATTCACGAACTGAGCAATCTCGCGCTTCATTCGAGTCCACCAATAAGCCTGCTTGAGGTCCTGGTACATCTTCGTACTCCTGGGGTGGATAGAGAGGAGTGAATTGTGAGCCTCGTTCATAATGACTTTATGAAGGTCACCTTTAGGCACAACAATGCGATCCTTGAAGAAGAGAGTATCCTTGTCATCAAGGCGATAGCACTTGTACTTGGGTTGACTCTTGGCAATCCCAATCTTCACCTTCTTCACCATAGCATCAAGAAGTTGAGCCTCGCGAATCTGATCTTCCAAAGTAGGAGAGACTTGAAGGTTGGCGAGGAAACCTTGAGGAACAACTTGCAAATTGAGTTTGCGGAAAGCTTCACAAAGCTCGGGTTGGTAAGGCTTGAGAATCAGACTGTTGCAGTAAGCCTTCCTGCTCAAAGCGTCAGCAATCACATTGGCCTTGCCTGGAGTATATTCGATGCTCGGATTATACTCTTGAATCATTTCGACCCAACGAGTCTGCCTGAGGTTGAGATTAGGCTGAGTGAAAATGTACTTGAGACTCTTGTGGTCAGTGAAAATGTCCACTTTTCTTCCCAATAAGAGATGTCTCCAAGTCAAAAGAGCATGCACCACGGCCTCCAACTCGAGGTCATGAGTGGGGTAGTTCTTCTCGTTGGGCTTCAACTGGCGAGAGGTATAAGCCACAACTTTCTTCTCTTGCATGAACACTGCACCAAGACCTTGAAGAGAGGCATCGCAGAAGACCTCAAACGGTTTGGATTCATCAGGAGGAGTCAGAACTGGAGAAGTGACTAATTTCTCTTTCAAAGTGTTGAAAGAGATGTAACACTCAGGAGACCAAACATACTTGACGTGTTTCTGGAGAAGGTTGGAAAGCGGCTTCGCGTTCTTTGAAAAGTTCTCAACGAACCTTCGACAGTAGCTTGCGAGACCAAGGAAGTTGCGGAGTTGCTTCACGTTCTGAGGTGGTTCCCAATTCACAATTGCAGACACCTTCTTAGGATTCACCGCTATGCCCTTGGCAGAGATGATATGCCCAAGGTAGAGAACCTCATCGAGCTAAAACTCGCACTTTGAGAACTTTGCGTAGAACTGATGTTCTCTGAGCTTATCGAGCACCAAACGCAAGTGCTTGGCATGATCTTCCTTGTTCTTCGAAAAGACCAGAATGTCATCGAGGTAGACCAAGACGAAGTCATTTGTGTAGGCGTTGAAGATGAAGTTCATCATGCGAGAGAAATTCGGAGGAGCGTTGACGAGGCCAAAATACATGACAGTGTATTCATATGAACCATAGCTTGTTCTGAACACCGTCTTGGGAATATCTTGCTCATAGATACGAATCTGGTGATAGCCCATACGGAGATCAAGCTTGGAGAATACTTGAGCACCTTTGAGTTGTTCAAACAGCTCGTTGATGTTGGGAAGTGGGTACTTGTTCTTTATAGTCTTCTTGTTCAATGGACGGTAGTCAACACAAAGTCAGTCCGTTCCATCCTTCTTCTTCACAAAAAGAACTCCACAACCCCATGGAGAAGAACTAGGTCGGATGGGACCCATTCGCTCTTGAATATCGAGTTGCTTCTTCAGCTCCTTCAACTCTTCAGGTCCAAGCTTGTAAGGACGTTTGCAAACAGGTTCCGTGCCAGGCTCAAGATCGATGACGAACTCAACTGGCCGGTGCGGAGGCATTCCTGGAAGCTCTTCTGGAAAGACGTCTTGATATTCGCAAACGACTGCAATTTGAGAGATGGCATCCATTTCATCCTTCTCATTGAGAGAAAATAGACGGATGGTATTATCCCGAGCGGCAAAGACAATTACATCCTCAGACGAATGAGTCAATTGAATCTGCCTAGCTACACAATCAAGCTGAGCCTTGTGCTTAGAAAGCCAGTCCATTCCAAGAATAAGATCAATATCCGAGTTACCAAGGACCATTGGAGAAGCCAGAAACTTGAAATCACTCATCATGATAGAAATATCCAGAATCTCGTAGTTTGTGAGCAAACATTTACCCGGTGAGACAACTGCTAACGGTTTATGCAAAACTTGAGAAGACAACTCATGCTTAGATGCAAAAGGTCTCGAGATGAAACAATGCGATGCACCAGTGTCAAAAAGTACTTTTGCAGGAACATCGTTAACAGGAAGGTTACCCATGATGACATCTGACGAGTCCTCTACCTGAGCTGCATTCATCAAGTTGACCTTGGCGTGCTTGGGGTTATGCTTGACCACAGCTGTACTTGCCGATCTCACAGGAGGAGGAGGAGGGAGACGCCTCTGATTGAAGCATTTGTTGGCATAGTGACCCTTCTGTTGGCACTTGTTGCACGTGACCTCTGAAAGCGGACGGTGATACGGAGCACTTGCTCTTGGAGCTTGAGACAAAGTCTTGTTCTGAAAGCCAGGGTTGGGTGGGTGGGAAGATCCACTGCCACCTTTGCTCTTCTGCTGATAAGGCTAACGGAATGGAGGAGGAGGAAGCCAATACTTCTGCTGCTTAGCCACTTGAGTTGAGGAAGAAGGATTTGCATCTCTGACTCGCTTCTTGGAAGCATCACACTTCAGTTGAGCAGTCTCTTGCTTCTTTGCCATGTTGTAAAACTCATCGTACCTCTTGGGCTCAAAGAGAACGAGAGCTAGCTGGATTTCTTCTCTGAGACCACCCCTGAACTGATATATCATGCTCTTCTCGTCAGGGACGTCATGCTTAGCAAAACGGGCGAGCTTCTGAAACATCTTGTTGTACTCGTAAACAGACATAGAGCCTTGCTTCAGGTTGCGGAATTCCTCACGCTTGCTTTCAACCACGCTCTAAGGAATATGATGAGCTTTGAAGTCTTGATGGAATTCATCCCAGGTAATCACACGGCCTCCTCTGGAATCTTTGTACTGCTGAAACCATTCTGCAGCTTGGTCTTTGAGTTGGAAGGAAGCGAACTTGACAAAGTCCTCAGGCCTGACGTTACTGCACTCGAAATGCTTGCATATGTCCACGAGCCAATCATCAGTGTCTGTTGCCTCAACACAATTGCTGAAGGTCTTTGGCTGGTTAGCAAGGAACTGGTTGAGTGTAGCAAAGTGATTCTGATTGTTGCCTTGGCCCTGGTTCCCTTGATTGCACTATTGAAGAAGTTGCATGATCAGCTGCGTGTTTGCATTGGTAGCGGCCATCACAGCTTGCCATGCCTCCGGAGGTGGAGGTGGTGGTGGCGGATCAGGATTCGGAGTCGTGCGCGTTGGAGGAGCCATCCTGAAGAGGTTGACATCCATTAGCATATTGACAGAAAAATATTGAAGCTGAATCAAACGGGTTGAAATTGCAACATATAGTCTTCACATCTGAACAAAATGAACGAATGCATTCCAATAGAAATGGTCACATATCCATAAATAGAGAAGCCACTTAGAATTCAGGTAGAAGAATAAAACCAACAAGGTACGGAACAAGAACGAATACTCGGTAAGGATCACCCAATCTCAAACCAAATATCCGTGGAAGAAGAACTAGAGCTACAAGAATTCCCACCTATGAAACTCCCGAACCTTTCCGGTTATGCAATCAGGTGTTGGGGATACAGGGGAAGCATAATATCTCACCCAAATCTAGCAAATCCTACATCCAGCTGTATCCATCCTTCAACACATAACCAAGAAAAACTTCAGAAATCGTCTACCAACCTTCGAAAAGCATCCGTTATACAAGTTATGGCAATACTCCCGAACTCCCGCCCCAGTACTGGGTGGCGTCGAGGTTATCTCACCAACAACGGCATAAAAGAGATTTTCGATGTCGGCGAAACTAAACTCAGGTATTCCAGAACAGCAACGATAAAATTGTGACGACAACACCTCGGAGCTCAACTCCCCGGGACACTGCCACAACCCCTAAATGACAGGAGGCACCAAGAACAATGTTCTCGTCACAAATCGATCGAAACGATTCCAAGATACCCGCGTGATCCTAAATTTTTTTAGTGAAATTTGAGAAGAGAAGAGTCAAAACTCTACGTCAGGATGCCTTACCAGAGCGATGAAGGGACTGGGGAGCAAAAAGAAGTCCTAACTCTCCGATATATATAATCCTAAATGACTCAAAACATTTTTCTAGACTCAACAACGCTAGCTATTCGATCAAGCAGGGGGGCTCCTAAGGTCGGGGAAGGCTCTGATACCAACTTGTAACGCCCTCGATTCGGCTATATCTCCTATGTGTCGAAGCACGACTTAGAGGCATAACCGCATTGAAAGCAATGTCACAAGTAAGGTAATCTTCACAACAACCCATGTAAATAGATAAAAGGGGTAAAGTTACATAGTTGGCTTACACTCGCCACGTCACACAAATACATGAATAACATTACAATCATCCAATACACTCATGGTCCGACTACGATACCAAAATAGAAGATCAACCCCAACATGCGACACGGTCCCCGATCGCCCCAACTGGGCACCACTACTGATCATCTGGGAAAGACACATAGTAACGACGAGAGTCTTCATCGAACTCCCACTTGAGCTCAAGCGCATCATCTGGAACGGTATCATCGGTCCCTGCATCTGGTTTTGGAAGTAAACTGTGAGTCACGGGGACTCAACAATCTCGCACCCTCGCGATCAAGACTATTTAAGCTTATAGGTAAGACAAGGTAATATGTGGAGCTGCAGCAAGCGACTAGCATATATGGTGGCTATCCTGTTCGCAAAAGAGAGCGAGAAGAGAAGGCAAAGCACGAACGAAGAACTATGATCAAGAAGTGATCCTAGAACAACCTACGTCAAACATTACTCCAACACCATTATCACTTCCCGGACTCCGCCGAGAAGAGACCATCACGGTTACACACGCGGTTGATTCATTTTAATTAAGTTAACGTTCATGTTATCTACAACCGGACATTAACAAATTCCCATCTGCCCATAACCGCGGGCACGGCTTCCAAAAGATCAAATCCCTGCAGGGGAGTCCCAACTTAGCCCATCACAAGCTCTTATGGTCAACGAAGGATATTCCTTCTCCCGAGACATTCCGATCAGACTCTGCATCCCGGTTCTACAAGACATCCTCGACAATGGTAAAACAAGTCCAGCAACACCGCCCGAATGTGCCGACAAATCCCGATAGGAGCTGCACATATCTCGTTCTCAGGGCACACTCAGATTGTCCAAACTTCCGTTAGGCCAGCCCAGAGTTGCCCCTGGTGGCCACCGGCGGCTGAAGAGGTGGACCAACACTCAGAGGAGCACTGGCCCGGGGGGGGGGGGTTTAAATAAAGATGACCCTTGGGCTCCGGAAACCCAAGAGAAAGAGGCTAGGTGGCAAATGGTAAAACCAAGGTTGGGCATTGCTGGAGGAGTTTTATTCAAGGCGAACTGTCAAGGGGTTCCCATTATCACCCAACCGCGTAAGGAACGCAAATTCTGGGAACATAACACCGATATGACGGAAACTAGGGCGGCAAGAGTGGAACAAAACACTAGGCATAGGGCCGAGCCTTCCACCCTTTACCAAGTATATAGGTGCATTAAGATAATAATATAATATAGTGATATCCCAACAATAAACAATGTTCCAACAAGGAACGATGTCCAATCTTCACCTGCAACTAGCAACGCTATATGAGCGGCTGAGCAAAGCGGTAAAATAGCCAATCAACGGTTTGCTAGGACATGGTGGGTTAGAGTTTTGACATGGCAATTTGGGAGGCATGATAAGCAAGTGGTATGCATCGAAGCATAGGCATAGCAAAAGAGCGAGCATCTAGCAAGCAAAGATAGAAGTGATTTCGAGGGTATGATCATCTTGCTTGCAAAGTTGTCAGAGTTGACTTGATCCTCGTAAGTAAACTCAACGGGCTCCTCATTAGCGAACTCGTCTCCTGGCTCTACCCTAACAAGACAAACAAGCAAAAGGAACACAATCAACCACGTGAAGTGCTCAAACAACATGATGCGAACATGGTATGCTATGCGGAATGCGATATGTGATGCATATGCAAGATTTGACAAGGAATGATTGAACCTGACCTCAACATGGAAATCCAAGAGTTCCACTGGAAAGGTGACGTGATTTCGGTTGAAATCGATATAAAGATCACCGGAATCGGATGCACGGTTTGGAAATGGCAAGCAAAACAAATATGGCACCGGTCTGCGATAATCAGCAAGTAGCCATCTAAAAGCATCAAGATAATTATGCTGCAGCACTCAAACATGACAACAAAATACATGGCAGAGATCCACTCATGATGCTTGACAAAAGATGAACACTGAGCTACGGTCAATTCATCCATTAACAGGTTCAAACAAGCATGGAAAAAATGCAAATGATAACAGGTTTCAGACTTAGTGAAATTAACACAAGTCTGGAATTTTAACATCAGGTAGCACACTTTAGAGCATGAAAACTACATGCTACAGGAACTTAACATGGCAAAGCAAGGCATGGCATGAAGCTACTCAAAGCACTTAACAAAAGTCCCTTAGTGACCTTGAGCCAAAAGGGATCAGAAAATACAATTGCAAGCATGTGAACATGGCAAAAACATAATCAGATCTCAGACTTTGTGAAAAACTGGAGCATGCAAAACAGTTAGCGAGTAGGCATGTTTACGAGCTCGATCCACTCACTACAGAGCATGTCATGACAAACTAAGCATACACCCATAAAGAATACATGGCATAGAAGCTAGACATTGCAAGAACAACAACATAGCACGCACGGATCAATAGCAACATCCTCGGCAAAATTGCTAACAAGTCAACAATCTGCAAGGATTCACGAAATAGCAAAAGTAGAGCTCGATTGACTCAAGCTAGGGTGCTCCATAAATGCAAAAAAATACATGGATGGATAGAGCACCACAATGTTAACAAATCATCCTTATTGATCATCCTCAAAAGAGGCACGGATCACTAGGAAACAACATGAACATATGGCATAATGACAAAATCAGGGCAAGGACATAGTGAAATTCTAAGTCCCTGAAATCAGCATTACCGATTGCACTACTTTGCAAGCTTGTGCTAGTCACCACACATATCACAAAAATACATGGTAAGCACCTCTGTAAAGATGGCATGGCATATAACAAAACTCATGTAGAGCTCCGGAGCATATCATGCACACATTAAACATGGCAAAAATGACAAATAGCTATTTGATGAAACAGATCTGACAATTTTATCACATAGACCTCTTCCAACAGCATTTCTGTGACACCCCAAATTTTTGGCCTTGTTTTATTAAATTAAAATTTTGCCAGGAATTAAAACTTTGATTTTTTGGACTCCCTTTTGATTTTTTTTAAACATTTCCTTTCTTATTATCATTGAGTTGTTCCCAAAAGGGAAAACCTTTCAAGTATGTTATTGGACTTGTTTAACCTCTCAAGAAAAAAAAACTTTTCTTTTATCAGTATAACTAATTACATAATTAATTTGCTTGATCTTTATTTTCTTGAAAAAAATGGTTTTTCAAGGTTATATGGCCATATTTGAACTACAACCATTTGATAAATTCACTTAAAATTCCAACAAAAATTTGGAGACGTCAGGTGATGTTTTCAAATCATTTTTATACAAAAATATCTTTTATTCATGAAATATTTTGAGCTCTACACTAAATTTTTCTTCTCTGGCCCAGAGTGCAATTTTGCACTACAACCCATTTAAATATTTCTTTCTGGCCTCCACCAAAATTATGGGATGTTGGTAGTAGCATATGATTCAACATTATGCAAAAACCTAGTGCTGTTCTTTGAAAATTTTGAGTGAATCAACCTCTTTTCCATTCTGGTCCAGCCTTGTGATTTCTACTGCAACCCCATTTATTTTTGCTCCAATGACCTTGTGCTTTCTCCTACTTGTAGACAGCCCTACCAAACCCCTAAATCCTGGAGTATGCACCCGTTGGATTATTTTTGGTTCATGAAATAATTTCATTTATTTCCTGTCCAGAATTGTAGTTTTGCAAAACTTGCACTAACAAGTTTCTGCTTTTGGCAAACTAACTTCATCACCTCCTTATGCATCTAATGAGACCACCATCTGGAGATTTTGGCCCCTCCAAGAAATGCCTAAGTACCCTTGGCATTTTGTCAAACACCTTATGGGCATGATCTGTTTTGACATGAATTTTGGCATTGCACTGTGAACTTGCACCTCTGATCAAACAAGCATGTCCACTAGACTCCCAGTTACTCCTAACCTAGATCTGCTAAATGCTAGCCTCACCCAAGCTCTGTAGCATGCTCTGGCATTACGTCGAGCACGTCCCGTGCACGCCCGGACCGCGAGCAGAGCACGCGTTTTGCACGTGCCGCGCCCGAGCCAACGCGTCGCGCCCCTAGCTTGCCCCCACTGCAGAACCACGCCACGCACGTCCCTCCTCACCGCTTCACGCCAAGCCGCCCCTCGCCACGCCCCGGCAGGCCAAGAGATAGCCGCCACGGCCGCCCGACAGCCCCTGCTCATGTCGGCGCCGCCCGAGCCTCTCCCGCTCGCCAGCTCGCTCCTGGAGCAGTGCCCGCTCGTCCACTAGCTCCTGCCGCCATCCCCAGCCCCGCCATGTTGCCCTGCAAGCTACAGAGAGGCGGTTCGCCGGCATCCTCATCCACCGCCGCGGAACCGACCTCGTCGCGCTATAAAAGGAGGTCCCCGAACTCCCCCGAGCACGCAGGCAACCTCAGGCCACCCAAATGGCACTCCCCTAGCTCGCATTCGACCCGGGGAGGCCTCCTTCCTCATCTCCGGCAACTCCTGCCGCCGCCACCGCCCCAACCAATCCGGCACTTCTAGTACCTCCCCCTCTCTACTCTCTCCACCAGGAGCCTTCTCTTCCTCCCGTGAACCCTTCCCCCTACTCGATTTTGATCGGGAACCACCGTAGCCCCAAACACACTTTGCTCCCGAAGCTCCCTCCGCTGCGAAGCTCACCGCCGACGACTCCGTCCATCCCCGAGACCGTAGCAACCACCAACGGGACCGCCTCGACCCCCTGAGCCAGTGGATGGCTTCGGTTTCTCGAACGGTCAAAGGAGGAAGAAGGAGGCGCGGCGACTGGTCAAACCTGACCAGTGGGCCCCCTGGACCCTCTGTCAGTGACCCTGTACCTATCCACGTGGGTTAAGTGAAGGCGTAATCCATCCCAGTACGTTTCCCCCGCTCCGAAAGCGTATTACCCTCTGAAACGTTTTCTTTTCTGTTTTATTTTAAATAACAGATTTTGACCACAACTTTGACTGGCTATAACTTTTTAAATATAACTCCAAATGAATTGATTCTTTTTCCTACATCTCTCAAATTCTGTCTAGTTTATTTTAAGATTTATTTGAAAATTTTCCAAACAACTTTTTTGTACTGTTTTTGAAATATGTGTTATTTGCATATTTTTGAAAATAGGATTTTGGAAGAGAAGAAGCTTTCAAAAGTTTTGGAGTGCACCCTGCCTTTCCACACCATTGAAGGCAAGCATTCTGAACGCCGGAATAATATTTTTGGTGTGTTAGTTGACACGTTCATAACACCACCTTATATCGGAGAACTTGTTATTTCATGTGATATGATCGTTTGCATGAATGCATATTAGTGATTTCCTTGTTTGAAATGAATATACTTGTGATGGTAATCATCCTCATGTGCCTTGCATGCATGCCAGAAAGAAATCCGGGAAAGCCTCTGCCTTGGGTAGGCGTGAGCTTATCGCCGGTCTTCGTCGGGACGGTCATGTCCGGTATGGCATGGTAAGGCATATTGAGTGGTGATTTTGTTGGTTGAAATATATTTTGTTATACATGTCATGCAGGGAACTTATAAACCTCCTGAGTCGACCGTAGACCGAGTCTTGTTCTAGTAACCCCCATACTTGCTATGTATTACCACTTGGCCCTGCCGCAGGTAGGGTATGGTTCAGTAAGTCGTCAACCCCTTTCAAGCACACACCGTACAGAGAGGCCATGGTGGAAGATACCGGTTGTAGCCGGTAGGCAAGCCACCTAGTCCGGGGGCATGGGTGTTTCCGGTTGGGACCGAGAGGGGAGGCCACCCCTTAGAGCGCGCGATATAAATTTGATCCCATGCTACGCGAGGTTGTAGCCTCCCCACTTAGAGTTTTGCTTAACAAGTGTCTTGGGTGGTTCCAGACACCGATGAGTTAAGCTGGTGTGTGCAAGTTAGGCGTGTTTTCAACTAAAAGGCCGTAGACGGAATTAGTCCCGATGGACTAAAGGAATCCGTTACTCGTGGGTAAAGAGTACACCCTCTGCAGAGATTAAACCTATTCGAATAGCCGTGTCCATGGTTAAGGATTACAGTCTGGGATGGGTCAAGTGTTGGTCTTAGTGTCGGTCTTCGGAGGAGATATTGTTAAACCAAACTTGGATACCGACTGGTTACTTGTAAGGACCATGATTATTATTTTGTGATGGACTAACCCGTTGCATTATTTGTATTATTGAGTATCCCTGGGATGTTTCTACCTCCTGGATATTCATTGTGATTATTTATCTTATAAGCCCTTTATGTGGTGTCGCTCAAGACGCCCGAGTGTGGCATTTCTTTTAAAGCCCTTTATGTGGTGTCGCTCAGACGCCCGACTGTGGCATTTCTTTTAAAGCCCTTTATGTGGTCTCGCTCAGTAGCCCGACTGTGGCATTTCTTTTAAAGCCCTTTATGTGGTATCGCTCAAACGCCCGACTGTGGCATTTCTTTTAAAGCCCTTTATGTGGTGTCGCTCAGACGCCCGACTGTGGCATTTCTTTTAAAGCCCTTTATGTGGTGTCGCTCAGACGCCCGACTGTGGCATTTCTTTTAAAGCCCTTTATGTGGTGTCGCTCAGACGCCCGACTGTGGCATTTCTTTTAAAGCCCTTTATGTGGTGTCGCTCAGACGCCCGACTGTGGCATTTATTTTAATGCCCTTTATGTGGTGTCGCTCAGACGCCCGACTGTGGCATTTCTTTTAAAGCCCTTTATGTGGTGTCGCTTAGACACCTGACTGCGGCATTTTATTCCCACTCTATTACTGCTTATTCACGTTGCATGAAAATAACCTGCTTGCATGCATAAAAGATGTTTTATTTGTGACTGACAATGTGATCATGGAATTTTTCAGTGCATGATTATCAACTATATTATACCTGTGTTCTTAATGTTTGCGAGTACATTCAAAGTACTCACTGGCTTGTCCCTGGCTATTGTCTTGGCCAGATTTCTGCTTGGAGAGGAGCGTGGCGATGACAGCCTCGAGACCTAAGCAACGGTGATAGCAGCCTCGCGAAGATAGGAGTTATCCTGGTCAGCTGTTCCTGTGGGAAATGGAGTCCCATAGACACTGATGTCTCTCAAACCGCTTCCGCCATTAACCACTAGAAACCCAATTGTTGTACTCACAGGCCAGAATGGTCTTGTACCACATATTTTGTATTTTTGCTTGGAATTTCTGTATCAAGTTGGAGCCTCATCAGCTAACAGTAATCCTGGGGCTGATGAGCACGACGGTCTTTTTCTGGAAATTTATACCCGGAAAACCCGGTCGTGACAGACTTGGTATCAGAGCCAGGCTGACCAATGGCTAATCCTATCTTAGCCGGGTCTATAAACTTAGGCAAACCAACCCCCCAAACCATAACCAAACCCCAGCCAAGCTTCTCGTGCAGGATAGCCACACAGTAAACCAACACCTTTCGGCAGTCGGTGCCCAACCTATCAACCTAACCTGTCGCTCATGCGCCAGTGATCGAATCCTAAATAGTCCTTTCTCGCAAGCGTGCGAAGGAAGATTCCGTCCCCTTTTTCCTATAAAAAGGGGCACGCTAGCCCCAACACAGCACAGCACAGCCTCTACCCCAAACCAAGCTACAATGCCTGGCCCTGTCGTGCACAACGAGACCACGGCAACCAACCTTGGAGGTTTTGTGACCATACTCGCAAACCTCACCCGTCGTGCCTATGCGTTAGAAGAGCCCCCAGAATATGTTGTGTACCAAGGACCCATGAGCGGTGAGAACCGTCAATTCTGGGCTACTGTACACATCTACGGTAGGGGTCTAGAGCCCGAGCGCCCCTACAGGTTCACCGGAAGAACGACTTCCTTTGAGCCACAAGCCATCCAACTAGCTGCTCGAGAGGCTATAGTTCATCTCCGGCACTTGTCGCCCAGAGTTAACTGTCACTCGTTCCACTACTACCCCAGACGTGAAGGGTATGGTAGACCACCCCAAGTTGCCAACGGAGATCACGAGACAGATCCTGCATTGTTGCACCTAGTGCGCTATGTAAGTGCACTAGAGGAACTGTGCGATCAAATCACTATTGATCTAATCGCAGCTCGTGGAGAGCTGGTTCGTCAAGCCCCGGCGAGAGAAGAGAACGAGCCCAACGCCGACAACCCAGTCGTGCTGTTTGGACACCCGATCGAGTCCCTGAGGCCTGCCCCAGCCATCGGCCAACGTGCTGCGATAACCCCAGAGGTGCTTCGACGCATATTGGGAGCACACTCCAACGGGATTGTGGCCAAAAATCCCCGAGATGGTCCTCATCGCTACCCCAAGCCTGCAGCCCCTCAACCCACTCCAGCTAATTCCGACGACGAGACCCGTGGAGGAGCCTCAAGGCACGCCCGCTTGGTTGTAAACGAGGTAGACTAAGTCACCCGAGTCGTATCGAGTCCCAGTGTACCCTCGCTTTGTAATCGTGTGGCCTTGTAATTAAATGCCGCCTGTTGTCGTGCCTCTGTTTTAATAGTAGCCTTGCCTGGATACGCCAGTATGCAGTATAAGATTTCTATCCCGGACACAGTTACCAAAAATCACCCCGTCAACCCCACAGTAACACATCACTATAGTGAAATGTGTGAATCTGTGGCTTGACCCCGACCCTTGGAACAGAGCTGAAAATTTTCTTTACCATTCACCTCGGTAAAAATGGCCCAGCTCCGGTGCTATAAAAAGGCCACCGCGTGACCTTGCGAAGCACCTCTCACCTTGTGCACCACCCTCACAACCATTTTCTAGCCATGCCGAGCCCTAGCATTTATCTGAGAACCCCAGATGCAACCCTGGGGAGTTTTGTCAAGATATTGCAGGATTTTACCTGCAGTACCATGGGCGCTACCCAGCCACCCCAGTACGAGCTGTTCAAATCGAGAATCACCCCTTCCACCTCGAGATATTGGGCAGCAGTACACATCCCTCCCGTAAACTCAAACCAAGACCCAACGGAGGTCTCCTTCGTGGGGAAATCTATGCCAACCCCACATATGGCCATAGAAGCTGTTGCATACGAAGCGCTTGCTCGCCTTTGATTCGTGGTACCCTATGCCAGCGAACGAGGGTATTATTACTTTCCGAGCCGTGCAGCACCCGGAGGAGTGACATCTTTTCCCGGTGGACGAATTGAGAGAGACCCAGTCCTGGCCAACCTTGTCCAGTACGTCATCGCTCAAGAACGTTTAACCCAACGTGTGATGGGTTATCTCCAGAGCCTCGCAGATTTAAATCCTCAGATCGCCATCGGCAGAGCACTAAGGCACGACCAGGAGAGACACGTGCATCGCCTGGTCAATCCACTTCCCCAGATAGAAGAGGAGTGTATCCCAGTACCAGAGACGTTTTCTAGGGACCCCGTCCAGTTACCGTTTCCATTTTAGACGTCGTTGCGGTGTTCATTATTGCAACATTTATTTATGTGTGTGACTTATGCGTGATACCCTGAGTTTGTACGACGAGTCAATTATTTGGCTTCTACTAATGTGTGTAGTTTTTTTTGTGGTTTATGCCCCTTTAGATTAACTGTTTTTCCCTCGTAAAATCCTGGAGTGAGATTTCTTTTCCCTGAGTTGCTACATCTACACCTTCTCAAGGCGTGGATTAATTAATTTCTCGCAACACCATGGCAGCAGACTCACAACCATAATCATTCGAACACATACACTGTTTGCAAAACCTTGCAACGGTGTTACATCCAGCTAATCATCCCCTAACAACAGATTGCACCCGGCACACCCCATCTACTCCTCGTGATCACCACCACCATGGAGGGCCAACACCCGAGCAGCAGCGTCACGACGATCGTCGAGGATCATCGCGCACAGGAGCACGGAGAGCCCCAGCAGTGTCGCCAGCCCTACGCATACTAGGATCGCAAACCAGTCCGGCATCGCCTCCGCTATTAGAGCCTAACCCGAGCTTTTGTAAGCAGTAATGGAGGAAGAAGGAGGAGGAGAAGTGAGGCCAGGTGCGAGGAAGAAGAGAGGGGCACCCCGGCCGTTTTATAGCTCGAGCTCGGTGTACGGTGGGCAAAGTCCACCAACGCCGCTCGTCGCCGATCGCCGGTGTTTGGAGACGAATCCACGAGCAGTGCCGACAGCGCACTGGCCCGCGAGGTGAGTGCACGCTGCACCGGCAGCTAGCACGCCGTGCACTACCACGATACGGCCTAGATGCCCTACGCGCTAGGCGTCGCCGGTGGAGAAAGCGCGCGGGAGAGAGGAAGAAGAGAGAACCAGAGGGAGAAGAAGAGGCTGACAATGGGCCCCGGGTCCACCTGTCGACCAGAGAGAGCACCCCGGGTCCACCTGTCGACCAGAGAGAGCACTGTGCTCTCGGGTACGACCAGCGTATATTTAAATTTAGAAGTTATTCTAAATTTATATCCGGCATAGAAATCTCATGTTTTTGTCCCGAACCATAGATTTTTCCACGCAGCACCAGTTTTCACACTGTGGTTTTGCACCACTTATTGCCCTCTCACTGTAGCCACATTTTTTATTGCGTGTAGTTTTTCTTAAAACAACTTTGAACAAATCTCGAGGACGAGATTTTTCTTAAGGGGAGTAGTGTTGTGACACCCCAAATTTTTGGCCTTGTTTTATTAAATTAAAATTTTGCCAGGAATTAAAACTTTGATTTTTTGGACTCCCTTTTGATTTTTTTAAACATTTCCTTTCTTATTATCATTGAGTTGTTCCCAAAAGGGAAAACCTTTCAAGTATGTTATTGGACTTGTTTAACCTCTCAAGAAAAAAAAACTTTTCTTTTATCAGTATAACTAATTACATAATTAATTTGCTTGATCTTTATTTTCTTGAAAAAATGGTTTTTCAAGGTTATATGGCCATATTTGAACTACAACCATTTGATAAATTCACTTAAAATTCCAACCAAAATTTGGAGACGTCAGGTGATGTTTTTAAATCATTTTTATACAAAAATATATTTTATTCATGAAATATTTTGAATTCTACACTAAATTTTTCTTCTTTGGCCCAGAGTGCAATTTTGCACTACAACCCATTTAAATATTTCTTTCTGGCCTCCACCAAAATTATGGGATGTTGGTAGTAGCATATGATTCAACATTATGCAAAAACCTAGTGCTGTTCTTTGAAAATTTTGAGTGAATCAACCTCTTTTCCATTCTGGTCCAGCCTTGTGATTTCTACTGCGACCCTATTTATTTTTGCTCCAATGACCTTGTGCTTTCTCCTACTTGTAGACAGCCCTACCAAACCCCTAAATCCAGGAGTATGCACCCATTGGATTATTTTTGGTTCATGAAATAATGTCATTTATTTCCTGTCCAAAATTGTAGTTTTGCAAAACTTGCACTAACAAGTTTCTGCTTTTGGCAAACTAACTTCAACACCTCCTTATGCATCTAATGAGATTTTGGCCCCTCCAAGAAATGCCTAAGTACCCTTGGCATTTTGTCAAACACCTTATGGGCATGATCTGTTTTGACATGAATTTTGGCATTGCACTGTGAACTTGCACCTCTGATCAAACAAGCATGTCCACTAGACTCCCAGTTACTCCTAACTTAGATCTGCTAAATGCCAGCCTCACCCAAGCTCTGTAGCATGCTCTGGCATTACGTCGAGCACGTCCCGTGCACGCCCGGAGCGCGAGTAGAGCACGCGTTTTGCACGTGCCGCGCCCGAGCCAACGCGTCGCGCCCCTAGCTTGCCCCCACTGCAGAACCACACCACACACGTCCCTCCTCACCGCTTCACGCCAAGCCGCCCCTCGCCATGCCCCGGCAGGCCAAGAGATAGCCTCCACGGCCGCCCGACAGCCCCTGCTCATGTCGGCGCCACCCGAGCCTCTCCCGCTCGCCAGCTCGCTCCTGGAGCAGTGCCCGCTCGTCCGCTAGCTCCTGCCGCCATCCCCAGCCCCGCCATGTTGCCCTGCAAGCTAGAGAGAGGTGGTTCACCGGCATCCTCATCCACCGCCGCGGAACCGACCTCGTCGCGCTATAAAAGGAGGTCCCTGAACTCCCCCGAGCACGCAGGCAACCTCAGGCCACCCCAATGGCACTCCCCTAGCTCGCATGCGACCCGGGGAGGCCTCCTTCCTTATCTCCGGCAACTCCTGCCGCCGCCACCGCCCCGGCCAATCCGGCACCTCTAGTACCTCCCCCTCTCCACTCTCTCCACCAGGAGCCTTCTCTTCCTCCCGTGAACCCTTCCCCCTACTCGATTTTGATCGGGAACCACCGTAGCCCCAAACACACTTTGCTCCCGAAGCTCCCTCCGCCGCGAAGCTCACCGCCGACGACTCCGTCCACCCCCGAGACCGTAGCAACCACCGACGGGACCGCCTCGACCCCCTGAGCCCGTGGATGGCTTCGGTTTCTCGAACGGTGCCGCCGTTCGCCGGCGAGCAACGCCGGAACCTCGCCCCGCTCGGACAAAGGAGGAAGAAGGAGGCGCGGCGACTGGTCAAACCTGACCAGTGGGCCCCCTGGACCCACTGTCAGTGACCCTGTACCTATCCACGTGGGTTAAGTGAAGGCGTAATCCACCCCAGTATGTTTCCCCCGCTCCGAAAGCGTATTCCCCTCTGAAACATTTTCTTTTCTGTTTTATTTTAAATAACAGATTTTGACCACAACTTTGACTGGCTATAACTTTTTAAATATAACTCCAAATGAATTGATTCTTTTTCCTACATCTCTCAAATTCTGTCTAGTTTATTTTAAGATTTATTTGAAAATTTTCCAAACAACTTTTTTGTATTGTTTTTGAAATATGTGTTATTTGCATATTTTTGAAAATAGGATTTTGGAAGAGAAGAAGCTTTCAAAAGTTTTGGAGTGCACCCTGCCTTTCCAGACCATTGAAGGCAAGCATTCTGAACCCCGGAATAATATTTTTGGTGTGTTAGTTGACACGTTCATAACACCACCTTATATCGGAGAACTTGTTATTTCGTGTGATATGATCGTTTGCATGAATGCATATTAGTGATTTCCTTGCTGTTGGAAATGAATATACTTGTGATGGTAATCATCCTCATGTGCCTTGCATGCGTGCCGGAAAGAAATCCGGGAAAGCCTCTGCCTTGGGTAGGCGTGAGCTTATCGCCGGTCTTCGTCGGGACGGTCATGTCCGGTATGGCATGGCAAGGCATATTGAGTGGTGATTTTTTTGGTTGAAATATATTTTGTTATACATGTCATGTCGGGAACTTATAAACCTCCTGAGTCGACTGTAGACCGAGTCTTGTTCCAGTAACCCCCATACTTGCTATGTACTACCACTTGTCCCTGCCGCAGGTAGGGTATGGTTCAGTAAGTCGTCAACCCCTTTCAAGCACACACCGTACAGAGAGGCCATGGTGGAAGACACCGGTTGTAGCCGGTAGGCAAGTCACCTGGTCCGGGGGCATGGGTGTTTCCAGTTGGGACCGAGAGGGGAGGCCACCCCTTAGAGCGCGCGATATAAATTTGATCCCATGCTACGCGAGGTTGTAGCCCCCCCACTTAGAGTTTTGCTTAACAAGTGTCGTGGGTGGTTCCAGACACCAATGAGTTAAGCTGGTGTGTGCAAGTTAGGCGTGTTTTCAACTAAAAGGCCGTAGACGGAATTAGTCCCGATGGACTAAAGGAATCCGTTACTCGTGGGTAAAGAGTACACCCTCTGCAGAGATTAAACCTATTCGAATAGCCGTGTCCATGGTTAAGGATTACAGTCTGGGATGGGTCAAGTGTTGGTCTTAGTGTCGGTCTTCGGAGGAGATATTGTTAAACCAAACTTGGATACCGACTGGTTACTTGTAAGGACCATGATTATTATTTTGTGATGGACTAACCCGTTGCATTATTTGTATTATTGAGTATCCCTGGGACGTTTCTACCTCCTGGATATTCATTGTGATTATTTATCTTATAAGCCCTTTATGTGGTGTCGCTCAAGACGCCCGACTGTGGTATTTCTTTTAAAGCCCTTTATGTGGTGTCGCTCAGACGCCCGACTGTGGCATTTCTTTTAAAGCCCTTTATGTGGTATCGCTCAGACGCCTGACTGTGGCATTTCTTTTAAAGCCCTTTATGTGGTATCGCTCAGACGCCCGACTGTGGCATTTCTTTTAAAGCCCTTTATGTGGTGTCGCTCAGACGCCCAACTGTGGCATTTCTTTTAAATCCCTTTATGTGGTGTCGCTCAGACGCCCGACTGTGGCATTTCTTTTAAAGCCCTTTATGTGGTGTCGCTCAGACGCCCGACTGTGGCATTTCTTTTAAAGCCCTTTATGTGGTGTCGCTCAGACACCCGACTGCGGCATTTTATTCCCACTCTATTACTGCGTATTCACGTTGGATGAAAATAACCTGCTTGCATGCATAAAAGATGTTTTATTTATGACTGACGATGTGATCATGGAATTTTTCAGTGCATGATTATCAACTATATTATACCTGCGTTCTTAATGTTTGCGAGTACATTCAAAGTACTCACTGGCTTGTCCCTGGCTATTGTCTTGGCCAGATTTCTGCTTGGAGAGGAGCGTGGCGATGACAGCCTCGAGACCTAAGCAACGGTGATAGCAGCCTCGCGAAGATAGGAGTTATCCTGGTCAGCTGTTCCTGTGGGAAATGGAGTCCCATAGACACTGATGTCTCTCAAACCGCTTCCGCCATCAACCACTAGAAACCCAATTGTTGTACTCATAGGCCAGAATGGTCTTGTACCACATATTTTGTATTTTTGCTTGGAATTTCTGTATCAAGTTGGAGCCTCATCAGCTAACAGTAATCCTGGGGCTGATGAGCACGACGGTCTTTTTCTGGAAATTTATACCCGGAAAACCCGGTCATGACAATTTCGGGCATCAGGATGAGCTCAAATTAAAATGATGCAATGAGATCAAATGATGTACTCTTTGAGACGAACATTTTGATATGCTACACGCACAAATCGGAGCTACGGATGCGGATTTATAACATGATGAATAATGCAAATTAGCTAGGGTTTCTCGGGGAAGAACTCAACCAATCCAGATCTGGGGATCTACTGTAGCAACATTGTAGCAGGGCGTGGAAAACGAGGATCATCGAAGAACAGCGCTGCGGCCGGAGCTGAGGAAGCTCGCCGGGGCAGCTCGCCGGCCGGAGAGGAAGGCGGCGGAGGGCGGCGGACGTCAGCTGCGAGGTGGCCGCGGACGCGGCGGGTGCCGGTGGCCGGGGCGGCGCGCGCCGGTGACAGGGGCGGCGGACGTCGGTGGCGGGGTGGCGGCCGGTCGGCGAAGTCGGCGGTGGGGCTGGAGCGGCGTCAGGCGCGGGAGGGCGCGGCCCGGTGGTGCGGCGAGGAGGGCCGGCCACGGGCCCGGCGGGCCGGAGGAGAGAGACGGCAGCGGAGGGACATGTGGCGGGCTCCTATTGGCGGCGGCAGTGCGTCCGGGCGGCGACGGACATGTCCGGCCGCGCGGAGAGGAGCGGGACTAGGGTTAGGGTAGGATGATCCGCGAATTTCGGGAGATGAACTATATATAGGGGTAGAAGAGGCTAGGAATCTCCAAATGGAGTGCGGTTTTCGGCCACGCAATCGTGATCGAACGCTCTAGATGATGGAAAGGGTTTTGGTGGGTTTTGGGCCAAATTTGAGGGATGTTGGGCTGCAACACAAACGAGGCCTTCTCGGTCCCTCGGTTAACCGTTGGAGTACCAAACGAACTCCAAATGACACGAAACTTGACAGGCGGTCTACCGGTAGTAAACCAAGGTCGATTGACAAGTCTCAGTCCAATCCCGAAATGTTTAACCTCCACACACGAAAAGAGGTAGAAAGGGGCACCGGAGGAGATAGGAGCGCCGGAATGCAAAACGGACAACGTGGAAAATGCTCGGATGCATGAGATGAACACGTATGCAAATGCAATGCACATGATGACATGATATGAGATGCATGACAAAGGCAACAACACACGGAGACAAAAACTCGAACCCGAGGAAAATAAAATAACTTAGGCCGGAAACGGCAAGAGTTCGGATACATATAAGGTAAATTACATTCGGGGGTGTTACATCCTAGGCCCTCCATAATTGCAAACAGGGGAATGGATGGATTGATCATAACCATATGTCCAAAACACCCTTACTGAAGATACTCAAAACAAGCATGGATCTCTCTGTAGCATCATGTTTACATGGCATAAGAATAACAGCAGAACAAGGACTTAGCAAAATCCTAAGTCCCTGAAATCAGCAATATCACGAAGGCTACTTTGCATGCTTGTGGCAGTCACCAGAAAGATCACAAAAATAAATGGCAAGCACCCCTGTAAAGATAGCGTGGCATAGATCAAAACACATGTAGAGCTCATGCCCATATGAAACACATATCAAATGTGACAAAAATGACAAATCATCATCATCTGCTAAGTAACAGGAGCAAACATTTTATAGCACTCTTGCATCAATGATTTGGGCATCAAGATGAACTCAAACAAGCATGCAACAATGGAATGAAATGAAGAGCATCTCCCAATGAACATTTTGATATATCATGCGCATGAAAACGAAGCTACGGTCATGGAGTTATGATGCGTTGAACAGAGCATGAAAATATGAGGGGGCAAGGACATAGGGAAAATATACCACACGAGATCTAGGGTTGACCCGCGGTGCCGGAGAGGATGACCGGAAACTTCGCCGGAGTTACGCCGGAGAGGACGGGAACCGCAGAGATGGGTCGGGGAGGTTGGGTCCGACCGGATCTGGCGCCGGCGGAGGCGGAGCAGGAGCAGAACGACGAAGCTGGCGGCGAGCTCGTCGCGGGCGGCCGGCAGCGGCCGGCGGGCGGGCGGTGCGGCAGCAGAGATCGGCGGAGGCAGCGGCCGGCGGGTGCGGAGGCGGCGGCGCTTGGCGCGGGGAGGCGCGGGCGGCGGACGGGCCGGGAGGGCCGCAGTCGGGCCCCGCAGGCCGGCGTGGTGGGAGGCGGCGGCGCGCCACGTGGCGGCACGCCAGTGGCTGCGGGCGGCAGCGATTTTTGTCCGGCGAGGGGCGGGCACGTCCGGTGCCGGCGGGAATGAAAATTAGGGTTTCGGGACCCGGAAATTGGTCGGGGTGCACATATTTATAGCTAGGAGGAGGTAGGAGTGTCCAAATGGAGTGTAGTTTTTGCCCACACGATCGTGATCCCACGACGGAGGACATGGAGTGTAGTATTTTCCCACACGATCGTGATCCGACGACGGAGGACATGGGCGTGGTTTGCATGGGTTGTTTTTTTTGACTGGAAACTGTGAGGCAACAGCCCCACAGCACTTTATTAAAACCCAACCACCAAGCATAACAAAAGGTTCTGTAAAGGAAATCTAACTAAAGGATGAGAGGTCTACTTACCTACTGAGCTATTTACAACCTATACACAAATATATACATGGATACATACAACCAATTAAGACAAAGAATTAACCCAAGCTAACAGCAGAGGTCTAATAGTAGACTTGAATCTGTGAGAGTGCAGGGTAGCATCATGAATGAAATTTCTCTTCCAAGCAGCAATAGATGGCCTTTCATGTCTGAATATTCTGCCATGTCGGAGGAGCCAAATATTCCAAGCTGCTAGATAAACAACCTCCCTGAAGAAAGGTTTGCCAAAGCTTTTCCTTGCAGCAAATAAACATTGGGTTGGTGTTAAACCAGCTAACCATTGGATGCCCAAGTAGTTCCATACTCTTGTGCTGAATTGGCATGTAAAGAAGAGATGATCTCTATCTTCATGGGCATGGGCGAAGCATAACGAGCAGGTGTTATCATCCTGAGTGGATCTCCAGTGCCTTCTCACTAGCATGTCTCTTGTATTGAGTCGATCATTTAGCATCAACCATGCAAAAACCTTTATCTTCATTGTCGCCTTACTTTCCCAAATCCACTTGGTTGGAGTATCTGTGGCTATATGAGAATGCATTACAGTGTAATAACTCTTTGCAGAGAAAAAACCTTTACCAGGTGTCCATGACCAGTAATCTGGTATCTGTACATCAGCAGGAAGGTCAAAAAGACCAGACTGGACAACATTCAGTTCATCCATTGCTTCTAGCGACAAGGGCAGATGAAAAAGATCAGCCATATTAGGAGTGCTGAGAACCTCACGTACCGACACCTTGTCATCAATGACAAAAGAGAATAGTCTCTGAAATCTCTCTCTGAGGGGAGTAGATGAGCCGAGGAACACCCAAGCATCATACCAAAAAAGAACAGAGTCCCCCATGTTGATGATTACCTCTGAGTGGAGTCTGAAAACATCATTGAGCTTAAGGATATCTCTCCACCAGTAAGAACCACATAAAATTGTGCCATGAGGAACAACACCATCATAATAAGTGTTCCAGATGAGAGTAACCCATGGAATATCTGCTTTGTTATAAAACTTGGATAGGTGCTTGGACAAAAGAGCTCTGTTTTGGATGCTGAGATTGATTATCCCCATTCCACCTTTATCTTTGGGTCTGCACACAAGGGGCCAAGCTGCAAGTGATTGCCTAGGAGTATCAGAATTTCCTCTCCATAAGCATTGCCTCATAATCCTTTCAAGTTGCTTTATAATGCCAGCTGGCAAACTTAAACTGCAAAGAAAGTAAATAGGCAAAGAAGACAATACTGACTAGAGGAGTTGTAACCGAGCACCCTGATTGAGAAGACTTGAACTGGCAGATAACCTTCTTTCAACCCTATCAACCACAGGAAAAAAGTCTTGGATTGTGGGTTTAGTTGTTCCCATAGGAAGCCCCAGATAAGTAAAGGGGCGGGGTTCCAACTTGGCAGCCAAAAACAGCAGCCAACCGGGCAGTTTCTGCATCATCCACATTAATAGGCAAAATGCAGGATTTATGGAAGTTTACTCGAAGACCTGTGGAGGCATGGAAGTCTTGAAGCATCTCCTTGAGAGCTAAAAGCTGCGAATCCACCGCAGGTACAATGAGAAGAGTGTCATCAGCATATTGCACTATAGGGAAATCTGGATCATGTGATTCAGTAGGTAGGGAGAGAACACCAGATCTGAGCATATGATTGACCAGGGTTTGCAACAGGTCGGCTGCAAGAACAAACAAAAGGGGTGACAGTGGATCACCTTGCCGTACTCCCCTTTTACAGGTAAATTGCTTTCCGGGCACCCCGTTTAAAATGGCAGAGGAAGTACCCGAGGATAGTAGCTCTCTTATCCAACCAATCCATTTGCTATCAAATCCTTTGTGATGCAAAAGTCGGAGAATTAGATCATGCTCAACAGTATCGAAGGCTTTGGCGAAGTCCAACTGGAGAATCAAAATGGGTTTCTTGGATTTGTGGCACTGATGGATATATTCTAAAGTCCAAGCAATACAATCCTGTATAGATCTACACTTAAGGAACCCATATTGATTTCTGTGAATGCACTTTAGGATCACCCCCTGTAATCTGTTGGCCAACAGCTTCGTCAAAAACTTCAGGCAAGTGTTGGTCAAGGAAATAGGTCTGAAATCATTAGGACTTTCAGGTGAAAGTTTTTTTTGGAATTAGGGTGATTAAAGACCCATTGATGCTGCTAATAGTGATCTTGCCATCATAGAAATCCTGAAATAACTGCAAGAAGTCATCCTTAATGATGTGCCAGCAACGTTTGACAAACAAACCAGTAAAACCATCAGGGCCAGGTGCCCTGTCAGTAGGCAGAGACTTTAGCACTTCATTTATTTCCTCTTCAAAAAAAGGAGCAGATAAGCTATCCAGATTATCCACTCGTTCAATCAGTGAGGCTAAGTCAAACTTCATATCAATCTCCTCAGAAACACCCATTCTGTCCTTGAATGTACCCCATAACATGCCAGCCATCTGCTGGTGGTCAGAGACAACAGTACCATCTTCATTCTGCAGAGAGGAAATTGAGTTTATCCGAAAACGTTCAGTTGCCATTGCTTGGAAAAACTTAGAGTTTTCTTCCCCAACTTTTATCCACCGAACGGTACACCTCTGTTTCCAGTATAAAAACTGTAGATGGAGAATTTCCTCAATATGAAGTTTTACTATTTTCCTGAAATTAAATTCAGGTCTCGTTAAAGGCCTTAACTCCTCAAGATCATCAAAAAAGATTACCACCTTGTTACACACTTCAATGGCTTTCTTGAGTTTAGAGAGGCTGATGTACCAGTGTTTAAGAGCATTCCGAAGCCTTTTGAACTTTTCTGTCAAACGAGTTGCAAAATTTGTTCTCTTGGTTGGGGCACTCCATGATTGTTCCACACAGTCAAAGAAACCTGGCAGATCCACCCAATAGTTTTCAAACCAAAAAATCTTGGACTTGGGGATAGTTGTTGCAATGGAAACAACACAAGGTACATGATCCGAGGCTGTTCTTGCTAAAGGAAAGACCATTGTGTTAGGATAATCATTAATCCAAGTGGAGGAAGTAAAAAACAAGTCCAATTGCTCCAGCAACGGGTTTTCTTGCATGTTAGACCGTGTGTATGATCTTCCTTTTAAAGGTAACTCAAGAAGACCAAGGTGACCGATGACTTCATTGAAGAGGAAGATATCATTTATGTCTCCTCCTGGCAAGTTTCTATTCTCAGGAGATCTAATGAAATTAAAATCTCCCACAAGAAGCCATTTATCATCAGGAGGAATATCCAGATCATACAACCATTGAACAAAATTATCTCTAGGCTATCCTTGACAAGGCCCACAAACATTAACCAAGGTCCATCGACTTGCATTATGGGCAGAAGTGAATGATACTATAATACCAAACGGCTTAATATCCACTAATGTGCCAGTGAACATGTTGGAACACCACAGCACAAGAATTCCACCAGAGGCACCAGAAGAGGGTGAATTAACAAAATTATCAAACCTTCGCGGGCAAAACTTTCTAATCGCACGTTGATCAAAGAAATCACATTTAGTTTCTTGTAGACAGATGATAGAGCACTGGCTTTCTTCAATTTTCGCCCTAACACTTCTCTGCCTATCTTCAGAATTTAAACCTCTGACATTCCAGCAGAGAACCTTCCAATCTCTAGTTTGGTGTGCATTCATGAGGAGACAATAAAAGGAGACAGAGATAATAGTTCACTGCATAACAGTGAAACAAAAGGCCATAGATAAAACCATCCACACAAACCAGAGTGCAGACCACAGTGCAGACGGCAAACAAGAGAAAGACAAGGTTCAGATAACTGGCATGACAAGGGACATGCCTCCCTATAAAACAAATAAGGGTCTCAATCATCATGGGAAACTGCAGGCGTGGGGGCAGTGGCCGTTTTGGAGGGGTGTTGGGCTGCAATATGCAAGAGGCCTTTGCGGTTTTCCGGTTAACCGTTGGAGTATCAAACGGAGTCCAAATGGCATGAAATTTGACAAGCATTCTACCAGTGGTGTACCAAGGCCACTTGGCAAACCTCGGTCCATTCAAAGAACGTTTAACACCCTCTCACGAAAAGAGACAAGAGGGGTACGCCGGCTCATGTAGGAGCATCAGATTGCAAAACGGACAACGGGGAAAATGCTCGGATGCATGAGACGAACACGTATGCAAATGAGATGCACCTGATGCCATGATATGATATGCATGACATGAAGAA
This sequence comes from Triticum urartu, assembly GCF_056163025.1. Classification (NCBI taxonomy): domain Eukaryota; kingdom Viridiplantae; phylum Streptophyta; class Magnoliopsida; order Poales; family Poaceae; genus Triticum; species Triticum urartu. The sequence continues at coordinate 352,611,711 of NC_141876.1, read as the reverse complement.
AATGCAAAATGAAGACAAAAACCAACCACGAAGGGAAATCTCATAACTTAAAGCCGGAAATGGCAAGAGTCGGAGTTACAAATATGGTAAGTTACATCCGGGGTGTTACAACACTCCACCACTATGAAAGGATCTCGTCCCGAGATCTAGGACTGAAAGAACTCCGGATATTTAGAATGGATGTGGTCCTCGCATTCCCAGGTGGCTTCTCGGTCGGAATGGTGTGACTACTTCACTTTCAGGAATTTCATGGACTTGTTGCGAGTCTTGCGCACAGTTTCTTCAAGAATAGGAACGGGATTCTCATGATAAGACAAATCTTCTTGAAGATCAATCTCTTCAAAGTTGATGGTGCGCTCAGGTGTCTTGAAGCACTTGCGAAGCTGTGACACGTGAAACACGTCGTGCACATTTGCGAAGCTGGACGGAAGCTCAAGTTGATAGGTGAGATCGCCTCTTTTGCCAATGATCTTTAAAGGACCCACATATCTAGGGGCAAGCTTCCCTTTGATACCGAAGCGACTAGTGCTTTTCATTGGAGAGACCTGGGGGTAGACAGGGTCTCCGATCTCGAAAGGCAAATCATGTTGCTTGCTATCGTACTAACTCTTTTGGCGTGATTGCGTGGCTTTGAGACTTTCGCGGATGACTTTGCACATTTCTTCAGCTTCTATGATTAAGTCATTGCCGAGAAGTTGGCGTTCACCAGTATCTGACCAATTAAGAGGATACAAGCCCTGAGCCCTGAGCATATCTTCAACAATTTTGTTGACTCGCTCGACTTGGCCACTATTCTGAGGATGGAAGGTTGTGCTGAAGGCAATGTAGGTGCCACTGGAAAGATGAGATGTTTTTGGTCGAAATCGATATGAATATCACCGGAATCGGATGCACGGTTTGCAAATGGCAAGCAAAACAAGAATGGTACAATTCTGCGATTAACAACACGATGCCATCTAGAATGCAACAAGAAACTAAGCTACTGCAATCTAACATAGCAATAAAGCATATGGCAGTTATGTACTCAAGATGCTTGACAAAACATGAACATTGAGATACGGCTAAAACACACTAGAACAGGTTCAAACAAGCATGGCAAAAGTGCAAAAGATATCAGCTTCACAGACTTAGTGAAAATACTAGCATGCCAGAAATAACATCAGGAAGCCATTTTTAGAGCAAGCAAACAACACTCTACAAGAACATATCATAGCAAACAAAGGAATGTCACGATTCTACTAGAAGCATAGAACAAAAGTCCATTACTGATCATGAGCCAAAAAGGCACAGAAGATATGATGGCACCCATGTAAACATAGCATGTTTTATTAACAGTTTCAGACGTAGCAGAAAACAGAGCATAGCATAAACAGCATTATGACGGCATTTTTGCGAGCTCAAATCACTCACCACAAAGCATTGCATGACAAGATAAGCATAGAAACATCAATATGACATGTTCATGAAGCTAACCATGGCAAGACCAAGTTCATAGCATGCATGGATCACTAACAACAACCATGAAAAAATTGATTAACATGTAAACAATCTGCCAGGAACATTTTACAGCAACAGTAGAGCAAGATCAACACACCCTAGGGCCCTCCATAATTGCAAATAGGGGAATGGATGGATTGATCATAACCATATGTCCAAAACACCCTTATCGAAGATACTCAAAGCAAGCATGGATCTCTCTGTAGCATCATGTTTACATGGCATAAGAATAACAGCTGAACAAGGACTTAGCAAAATCCTAAGTCCCTGAAATCAGCAATATCACGAAGGCTACTTTGCATGCGAGTGCTAGTCACCACAAAGATCACAAAAATACATGGCAAGCACCCCTGTAAAGATAGCGTGGCATAGATCAAAACACATGTAGAGCTCATGCCCATATGAAACACACATCAAATGTGACAAAAATGACAAATCATCATAATCTCCTAAGTAACAGGAGCAAACATTTTATAGCACTCTTGCATCAATGATTTGGGCATCAAGATGAACTAAAACAAGCATGCAACAATGGAATGAAATGAAGGGCATCTCCCAACGAAAATTTTTATATATCATGCGCATGAAACGAAGCTACAGTCATGGAGTTATGATGCGTTGAACAGAGCATGAAAATATGAGGGGGAACGGTCTTAGGGAAAATATACCACGCGAGATCTAGGGTTGACCCGTGGCGCGTGAACCGAGGATGACCGGAAACTTCGCCGGAGTTTCGCCTTAGAGGAGGGGAACCGCGGAGACGGGTCGCGGAGGTCGGGTCCGGCCGGATCCGACCGGATCCGGCGCTTGCGGAGGCGGAGCAGGACCGGAACGATGAGGCTGGCGGTGAGCTCATCGCGGGCAGACGGCGGTGGCGGGCTGGCGGGCGGTGCGGCAGCGGAGATCGGCGGAGGCGACGACCGGTGGGTGCAGAGGCGGTGGCGCTTGGCGCAGGGAGGCGTGGGCGGCGGACGGGCCGGGAGGGCCGCGGTCGGGACCCGCGGGCCAGCACGGTGGGAGGCGGCGGCGCGCCACGTGGCGACACACCAGTGGCTGCTGGCGGCGGCGATTTTTGTCTGGCGAGGGGCGGGCACGTCCGGTGCCGGCGGGGAAGAAAATTAGGGTTTCGGGACCTGGAAATTGGTAGGGGTGCACATATTTATAGCTAGGAGGATGTAGGAGTGTCCAAATGCAGTGTAGTTTTTGCCCACACGATCGTGATCCGACGGCGGAGGACATGGGCGTGGTTTGCATGGGTTGTTGGGCCGTTTTGGAGGGGTGTTGGGCTGCAATATGCAAGAGGCCTTTGCGGTTTTCCGGTTAACCGTTGGAGTATCAAATGGAGTCCAAATGGCACGAAATTTGACAGGCATTCTACCAGTGGTGTACCAAGGCCACTTGGCAAATCTCGGTCCATTCCGAGAATGTTTAACACCCGCTCACGAAAAGAGACAAGAGGGGTACGCCGGCTCATGTAGGAGTGTCGGATTGCAAAACGGACAACAGGGAAAATGCTCGGATGCATGAGACGAACACGTATGCAAATGAGATGCACCTGATGCCATGATATGATATGCATGACATGAAGAAAATGCAAAACGAATACAGAACCCAACCACGAAGGGAAATCTCATAACTTAAAGCCGGAAATGGCAAGAGTCGGAGTTACAAATATGGTAAGTTACATACGGGGTGTTACAACACTCCACTACGAAATGATCTCGTCCCGAGATCTAGGACTGAAAGAACTCCGGATATTCGGAATGGAGGTGGTCCTCGCATTCCCAGGTGGCTTCTCGGTCGGAATGGTGTGACCACTTCACTTTCAAGAATTTGATAGACTTGTTGCGAGTCTTGCGCTCAGTTTCTTCAACAATAGGAACGGGATGCTCATGATAAGACAAATCTTCTTGAAGATCAATCTCTTCGAAGTTGATCGTGCACTCAGGAGTCTTGAAGCACTTGCAAAGCTGTGACACGTGAAACACATCGTGCACGTTTGCGAAGTTGGACGGAAGATCAAGTTGATAGGCGAGATCGCCTCTTTTGCCAATGATCTTTAAAGGACCCACATATCTAGGGCAAGCTTCCCTTTGATACCGAAGCGACGAGTGCCTTTCATTGGAGAGACGCGGAGGTAGATAGGGTCTCTGATCCCGAAAGACAAATCACGGTGCTTGCTATCATACTAACTCTTCTGGCGCGATTGCGCGGCATTGAGAATTTCGTCGATGACTTTGCACATTTCTTTAGCTTCTGTGATTAAGTCATTGCCAAGAAGTTGGCGTTCACCAGTCTCTGACCAATTAAGAGGATTACAACACTTTCTGCCATAGAGAATCTCGAATGGGGCCTTGCCCCAACTCGCTTGGAAATAGTTGTTGTAGGAGAACGCGACATATGGAAGACAATCTTCCCACTTCATACCGAAGGAAATGACACAAGCCCTGAGCATATCTTCAAGAATTTGGTTGACTCGCTCGACTTGGCCACTTGTTTGAGGATGGAAGGCTGTGATGAAGCGAATGTTGGTGCCGCTCGAAAGATGAGATGATTTTGGTCGAAATCGATATAAAGATCACTGGAATCGGATGCATGGTTTGCAAATGGCAAGCAACACAAGAATGGCACAATTCTGCGATTAACAGCACGATGCCATCTAGAATGCAACAAGAAACTAAGCTACTGCAATCTAACATAGCAACAAAGAATATGGCAGTTATGTACTCAAGATGCTTGACAAAACATGAACAGTGAGCTATGGCTAAAACACACTAGAACATGTTCAAACAAGCATGGAAAAAGTGTAAAAGATATCAGCTTCACAGACTTGGTGAAAATACTAGCATGCCAGAAATAACATCAGGAAGCCAGGTTTAGAGAAAGCAAACAACATTCTACAGGAACATATCATAGCAAAGAAAGGAATGGCACGATTCTACTACAAGCATAGAACAAAAGTCTGTTAGTGATCATGAGACAAAAAGGCACATAAGATATGATGGCACCCATGCAAACATACCAAGTTTTATTAACAGTTTCAGACTTAGCAGAAAACGGAGCATGGCATAAACAACATTATGAAGGCATCTTTGCGAGCTCAAATCACTCACCACAAAGCATTGCATGACAAGATAAGCATAGAAACAACAATATGACATGTTCATGAAGCTAACCATGGCAAGAGCAAGTTCATAGCATGCATGGATCATTAACAACAACCATGGCAAAATTGATTAACATTTAAACAATCTGCCAGGAACATTTTATAGCAAAAGTAGAGCAAGATCAAGACATCCTAGGCCCCTCCATAATTGCAAACAGGGGAATGGATGGATAGAGCATAACCATATGTCCGAAACACCCTTACTGAAGATACTCAAAACAAGCATGGATCTCTCTGTAGCATCATGTTTACATGGCATAAGAATAATAGCAGAACAATGACTTAGCAAAATCCGAAGTCCCTGAAGTCAGCAATATCACGAAGGCTACTTTGCATGCTTGTCCTAGTCACCACAAAGATCACAAAAATACATGGCAAGCACACCTGTAAAGATAGCATGGCATAGATCAAAACACATGTAGAGCTCATGTCCATATGAAGCACACATCAAATGTGACAAAAATGACAAATCATCATAATCTGCTAAGTAACAGGAGCAAACATTTTATATCACTCTTGCATCAATTATTTGGGCATCAAGATGAACTCAAACAGGAACGCCACAATGGAATGAAATGAAGAGCATCTCTTAATGAACATTTTGATATATCATGCGCATGAAACAGAGCTACGGTCAAGGAGTTATGATGCGTTGAATAGAGCATGAAAATATCAGGGGTAAAGGACTTAGGGAAAATGTACCACGCGAGATATAGGGTTGACCCGCGATGCGCGAACCCAGGATGACCGGAAACTTCGCCGGAGTTACGCCGGAGAGGAGGGGAACCGCGGAGAGGGGTCGGGGAGGTCGGGTCCGACCGGATCCGACCGGATCCGGGGCCGGCGGAGGTGGAGCAGGACCGGAACGACGAGGTTGGCGGTGAGCTCGTCACGGGCAGCGGCGGGCGCCGGTGAGCGGGCGGACGGCGGCCGCGGAGATCGGCGGAGGCGGCGGCTGGCGGGCGTGGAGGCGGTTGTGCTTTGCGCGGGGAGGCGCAAGGAGGCACGGACCGCGGTCGGGCCCCGTAGGCCGGCGCGGTGGGAGGCGGCGGCGCGCCATGTGGCGGCAGGCCAATGGATGCGGGCGGCCGTTATTTGTGTCCGGTGAGGGGCAGACACGTCCGGTGGCGGCAGGGATGAAAATTAGGGTTTCGGGACCCGGAAATTGGACGGGTTGGACATATTTATAGCTAGGAGGAGGTAGGAGTGTCCAAATGGAGTGTAGTTTTCGCCCACACGATCGTGATCTAACGACAGAGGACATGGGAGTGGTTTGGATGGGTTGTTGGGCCGTTTTGGAGGGGTATTGGGCTGCAACACGCAACAGGCCTTTGCGGTTCTCCGGTTAACCGTTGGAGTATCAAACAGACTCCAAATGGCACGAAATTTGATAGGCCGTCTACTGGTGGTGTACCAAGGCCACTTGGAAAATCTTGGTCCATTCCGAGAACGTTGAACACCCGCTCACAAAAAGAGACAAGAGGGGTACGCCGGTGCACGTAGGAGTGTCGGATTGCAAAACGGACAACGGGGAAAATGCTCAGACGCATGAGACAAACACGTATGCAAATGAGATGCACATGATGCCATGATTTGATATGCATGACATGAAGAAAATGCAAAACGAAGAAAAAACCCAACCATGAAGGGAAATCTCATAACTTAAAGCCGAAAATGGCAAGAGTCGGAGTTACAAATATGGTAAGTTACATCCGACGTGTTACAATTATCATGCATCATAATTGTTGCATTGCGTTGATTGTGCTCTTCCTTATTTGTTGGTATTTGTCCCCTCTCAGTAGATGTGGTTCCGATGATTAGTTTGATGACACCGATGAAGAGCTATACTATCTTCAGAAGTGCCAAGGAAGCATAACCCCTTGTTCATTCTGATACAATCCCACTCTCTCACTTCTGCTCTCTTTTACTGCATTAAGACAACAATGATTCATCTGTTACATGCTGTGGTAGTTGAACCCCTTTCCTCTCCATGACTTGTCATTTCCACAGTAAATAGATGAAACCCACTTGCATGAGTAGGAGTTGTTTGAGCCCTGATGTGCCTACTCATTCATGCTTGTTTGCCATGCCTGCTACTACTTAGAGTTGAGTCAGGTCTGATTAATCAGGGATGAACTGGAGGTGTGTGAACATGTCCTACTATTGAGAGCTAAGTGTGTGAACATAATTTGGTAAAGGTATCGATGAGAGTCCATGTAGGAGTACATGGTGGGTTGTTTCATTGGAACTGTCCTTAGGAACTGAGATCTGTATGTGTGATTTAAGATCAACTACTACCACACATTGGGATCCTTAATTGACTCTCTCGACTTATTAACCGCCCCTGTCCTCTGTCCAGGAGTTGCAAGTAGTTTTTGGTGTTTGTAGTATGCTGGAAGCCGTGCGCAGCACTGACCCGAGGGGTGGGCTGTGATGTGGTAGGTACGTGGCCTGGTGTACCGAGTCAGCCATTTGATGACCTGGGAACCCTGCACACATCGTTCGGGGCCGTAGTGGAAACCTCAGCCGGACTCCCTGCGGATGGAACCTGAATAGGCGATAAATCTGGACTAGGGACTTGTGTGGTTAGCCAGGTCGTGGCCGACACCCTCGCCAGGCTTCCGCCTGAAAGTTGCCGAGATACATGACGTGTACATGGTGGTAAGTGGCGAGAGCATGTGTGAAGAAGTACACCCCTGCAGGGTTAACATCTTCTATTCGAATAGCCGCATCCGCGGTAAAGGACTACTTGGTTGCCTGTACAGTTCATAGACAAGTGAAAGTGGATACTCTGGAATGAGCAAGAGAAGTGTGAGTGCTATGGATGGCGTTCTCGTAGGGACATGAGAGTGGATCCATAGTGGTGTATTGATTGGTGAATATGTGGACTCCTGTGCGCCACCTCAAAAGAGTTACTTGCAGATGTAGTTCATGATAGCCACTGAGTCAAAGCTGGCTTGCTGCAGTTAAACCCCTCCATCCCTTTATTGATACTGATGCATACATAGCTAGTTCTGATGTAAGTATTGATGGGTACATTTGTACTCACGTTTGCTTAAATTATTTTTTTGTAGAGAGACTTCAGTCTCACTAGTAGTTCCGTGTGGACTTCACATTTAGCTTGTTACTTCAGCTATGATCTTGTGCCCTCGGCAGGGTCTTGTAGATAGTCAGGCTTCTCATCCTTTTTCATTTGTAGCTGTCTGTACTCAGACATGTTATGCTTCCATTGCTTGTATGCTCTGTATGTTGGGTCATGTGACCCATGTTTGTAATATCTAGCTCCTCGGAGCCTAATGAATAAATACTCTGAATCGTAGAGTTTTGTTGTGATGCCATGTTGTATTTGCACATACCGAGCATATTGTGTGTATGATTTTGAAATGATTGGTATGTGTCGGATCCGACAATCTAGTTGTTTATTCTTGGTAGCCTATCTTATGGGGAAATGTCACCTAGTGCTTCCACTGAGCCATGGTAGCTGGCTACTACTCCGGAACACTTAGGCAGGCCGGCATGTGTCCTTCTTCGTTCCTGTGTCTGTCCCTTCGGGAAAATTTCACATGTTGTTCCTTTAAGTCCTTGTAGCTTGCTACGACTTGGGTTCATACGTTGATGACCAATATGTTCATTGCTGGGTCATGTATGCCTGTCCCTATAAGTTAGTGCCACTTTGGATTCACAACTAGTCCTGTCGGCCCGGGTTCTTTGTCATATGGATGCTAGTGACACTATCATATACGTGAGCCAAAAGGCGCAAATGGTCCCAGGCCAGGTAAGGTGGCACCCATGGGAATACCGTTCTTGAGGCCGCAAAGTGATATGATGTTTTACATGCTAGATCGGTGTGACTTAGGATCACAGTCCTGATAGCTTTGGTATCAGAGCCTGACTGCCTGTAGGATTACCAAGCCAAACTGGTCGAAGTCATGTCTAGAAATGCTTTAGTTATATAAGGAATGGATTGTGGAAGGGGACATAAGGCTCTTTTTACTCCTTTACCTTATGCTTTCTGATCTGAGTCAACCTCTTCTTTTCTACGGGGATTAAGAACTAGGCTTCTCATCTTTCTATCAGGATCACGTGTTACTAATTCGTAGACTTATAGGATTGATGGATTCAAGCCTCGGTTCAGTCTCTACTACTTCCATATGTTCATAGTTGGTCTCAGAACCTTGATATTGTGATGTTGAGTGGTTATGCCACCATTTTGCAGGATGTCTCAAATCATTTTGAGCATTTACAGCCGTTATGTTGTCCGAGTCATCCCAGGTTTCTAAACAATGTGATGCATTCCCAAAATCCTTTCCCTCTAGTTTTGATGTTCTTTAGTCCATGGTAACCACACTAATCAGTGAGTCGAGGTACTCTATTACCCCGACGTATATGTTGGAACTATTATCGTGACCCTAGGTGTCTTAAGGGATCATCTAGTAATCTAGTCGTGTCTTGTCTCCAATGTGATGATTCTGGCCATTATTCTCGAAAGCATCCTGTGATGCCACTTAGCAGTACGCATTCTACTCCTTGGGTTTTTTAACCCGAGATTCACCCTACTTACCTCATGTTGATAGTGTTTGCTAGTTCCTTTAGGTTGTTAGAGAACTTTGCGATAGTCCTCGAGGTTCATGGTATATCGTTCTTCAAATACAATGAACCATCCTTGGCTGAAGTTCTTTTGAACCGAAAGATCAAAATAAGAGTGCTCTTGATGAGTTCTCGATTCTATGTTGTGACTCTGCCAGTTCTATCTTTCTGCATGGGTTATCCAGAAGAAATATGTTGAACTCGTTAGACATGCTAATCTATGCATCCACAACTCAGAAAACCATATATTCCTCTGAGTTGTTCCTTTGTAGTTGTATTCTAATCCTTGTCTATCAGTGGATAATGAAGTTTACGTGTGCATTCGTGTTTCTCGATGCGCATTATTCTGATGGTCCGTCAAGCCATTCTATTTCGTAATGTCTGGGAGAAATAAACTCCAGTACCTCATTCATATCTAGGATTGGGTCAAAGCAGTTGTATTCCGCAGATCAAAATGCTAATCCAGCTTTTGATTCTACTCTACCCTGAAGTATTACTCACTTTATGTCAGGAATGTCATGATAGTTGCACCACCCTTTATGGATTCATGACGCAGTGATACTTGTTGCCATCATTGTTCATCATTCGGTTATCGTGCTATTGTAAGCAGAATGCCGACAAGTGAATCATTATGTGTGAAATCAATAGTCCTAGCAACTCCGTTGCTTGGTAGTTAATGGACAATAACCTCATCCTTAGCATGTTGATTATTGAATCATCACCCTTAGGTTGACTGTGCTACCTAGTCCATATTTCTGGTGCACTCTTCGATCAATGAGTTAGGATTGTGTCAATCTCTCGCTCTTTTGATCGTATCATCTTCCCCTGAAAAGCAAGATTGCTCTCGAGTTTAACAACATATCGATGGTTCATGATTTTCCGAATATCTTCTCGCAAGTATCACCATGTTGTCCCCTGGCTGTTATGTTGAGCTTGTGATCAAGTTTGGTTTCTTGCAAACCATCCCTTCGACAAGAATCTGTGTTGGATACCCCTGAGCTAGTTGGTTAAGCTAAACAACAACTTGGAGAGTTGGAAGATAAAAGCATTGCCTAACCTAGTTCATCTCAAAGGAATATCATATGTGTGTGTGTGCTGAAGGAAGATGATATCTTTATCGATTGGTCCTCGTGATCAGTTGTTGGATCTATCGCCTTGCCAAATCTTTGATTTGAGTCTAGATTATCGTCAAATCAAATCAGAACCAATGATATTCGTAATGTTGTCTTACTCGTGGTTGATCCCTCGAGCATACACCATTACATCTTTTGGTCTGACCAATGATATCATTGTGTTCATGTAATTGTGGAATTCCATATTTATGGAAGCCTGGATGAATTGTTGTTGAGCCCATTGACGACATCCTTATCTTATCCATGATTTTGTTGGACATTAAGCTAGTGTTGGAAACTTTGTAAGCATTGCCTTTGTGGCCCATTCATGAGCTATATGTTTTTATGAAAGAAGAGATATCCTCTAGTTCACGTGCACTTGATGTAAGTTGTCGCCGTGGATTCGAGAATGATTGTTTGCTTCCTCTAGAATCATCCCAAGTTAGTCATGCATACATGCGAAGTATTCTGTGGTTTGGAGACTTGCAACCTTCATTCCATATGTATTCCCTAGCACACCAAGCCACTGACTAATTTGTTCAAGGAGAAGAAGTTCCTTCTTCAAATCCGGACTTATGCAAGGACTTCGATATCCTCGATGATGGTTCCCCACCTGAACTCGGTAGTGTTTTGTTGTAAGACTACTATGTGGTCATGCTTGTCAGGGACAACGTGTTCACATGTGTGTAGCATAACCAGCTCATGTTTTGGAGCTTACTACCATAGTCCATTTCCCGAGAATCTCGCAACGTTGTCTTGTTGATTTGCGTTGCAACTCTTATTTCAGACATGTTGAGTCTGAAGTCTCCTATTACCAACCAGATCTGAATCTCAGGCAGATATGATGGTTGGACCTATTCCATGATCTATGATGTAGGTCCCGACAAGGTTGATGTTCTGGTCGACACATCTAGTCGGAAGATCTATCATTGTAGTATCTTGATTGAGCAATTTGACCATCGTCTCCATGAGGATTTCGTACGACTTATTCTAGAACTTGTTCCTTATGCATTCTTGTGCTCCTAGTTTCTTCGGTTATGCTATAACTATTCAAATAGTGGATTCACTTTGTATTGTTCAGCTTTTCACCAGTTACCAGAATCATTCCTAGCATTTGCATTTTGTTCCCAACTTGCACCGCCATTGTGCCAATTTCCAATGGGCTGCCCTTGTTAGTAACTGTTGTTGAGCATCATCTTCAAAGGAGGTCCTACCATGGGTCAAATACATTTCCGATGATAAGCAAAATCATACATCACATTGTTTTCAACAAGGTAGTCCACATCATCCATTCGAATCCGGGTATGCCATTCCTTTGAACTCCGCTAAATGATCGATTGTGATTTGCCTTAGGCTGGTATAAAGAGTTTCGATGATCTAGATATCAGAAGTAATTCTTTTTGCCATTTAAGGGAATAATTCTACGAGTCACCTCTACCAAGATGCTCCGTTATGGGATGATGGTAATTTTTTCCTTGCTACTTTGAAACCCTCGTTAAGTTGTTTCTTCCATCCCTCCTGATGCATGTTTTGCCTCTCAACTCCAGAGATGTTTCTACGTCTCATTCCGTGAGTTGATCTTGTGATCATTGAGATGATCCTAAGTTGCTCGAACCTCAAAAAGATCGATTCTTCTAAAATTCTCCCTTTCTTCTCGTTGTCATGTTGGATGAAGTTCTCAAAGCAAGATGTCGAGATCAAGATGATGCAATGAATCAAAATCTTCGAGAAGGACAGTTGGATCATGAAAATCATGTTAGCTTGTGTGCCTCTGTCTTCTTACCTCACAAGTTTAATCTCGGGATGAGATTCTTGTTTAGTGGGGGTGAGTTATCACAACCCTAGTCAGTGCATGCATTAGAGAGTTTGAATCATGTTTAAATTTCTCAGAAACTTGAAATGGGGATGACAGAAACCCTAGCACCACTTAATCCAATTAGGGTTATTGAAATACTTTTTCAATGAACCTGAAATGCCCTTCTAAAATGTTCATCATCTTTGACTTGGTCTAGAACTTCTATCAAAAATGATTCACATTTTTCTAGGACAACATTGGGTCACTGAATTAGTTCCTACCTTATTTGCATTTGGGCATTTAAATTTTATGTATTATTCTAAATGTCCTAATATTCATGAACTGAAATGTTGGCTGTTGGAAATAATCCAAACAGTGCCCACAAGCAGTCTCATGATTTTTGAAAGTGCATAGGTATTTTTAATAAAGCCCTAAAGTTTACAGAATAATAGAAAACAAGAGAAAAAAGGAAAAAGCACTTGCATAGCAAACCCACCTGGCAGCCCACCTGGCCAGCCCAGCACTGTGCTGCCCGTGCCAGTCACGTGCTAGCCACGCCACGCCACCTCCCTGCTCGCCTCCCTCACCTCGATGCCGCCTTGAAGCGTGGATGAATGCCTCGAGCTCGTCCCGACCTCCCCGACAACCCATTCTTTCCCTTGCTCCTCTCACTCGCCCTCTTCTTCCATGGCTGACGCAGGCACGAGCGCGCCGCCGTCGTAAACGCAGCCACCGTTACCTCCTCATCACCTTGCCATGTCCAGGCGCTTCACCGTCATCCACTTCGTCGAGCAGACCGAGCCCCGAGTGCTCATTTGCACCGAAGCCACTACATCTACCTCGCTCCGCCCCGCCGTTGCTGGAGATCCCTTTTGCCGCCCCGACTACTCCAGCTCGTCCCCGACCTCGCTGACTAGCTCGCCGTGACTGCTGTGAGCTTCTGCCTCTCCTCCCCCCTCTCCATTCTCACTACCGTTCACCATAGCGACTGCACGGAGCTCAACCACACGCGTCGCCGCCTGAACTCACCACCGGTGTGGTTCCGACCATGCAACGGCTCGGCAACCTTGTCCACCTGGCTCACCGCACCGCGTAGGGCTTGTAGGAGCTAACATCACGCCTACACATTCACGATAGCGACGGCTTTGAGCTCGCCCGAGCTCCGAAAGTCGCCAAGGACGCTTCCATCGTTGCCTCCGGCCACCCCGAGTCCAACCACCACCACCACTCGACGCAACTCACTCCCAGCTACGCGTAGATGCCCTCCGCCGCCCGCTTGGTCGCTAGAGCATGAAACCCGCGCCCTCCGCCATGTTCGGGCACCGCCGGTGGCTAAACACCGGCGATTTGACCTAGGTTGACTAGGGATTTGACCCCCCTGGGTCACTGACATGTGGGCCCTGCCCCTGCTCAAACCTAGATTAGCACTAAACTAACCCTAGTTAGTTAGTTAACTAACTGTGTCACTGACCAGCGGGTCCCACTGGTCAGGTTTGACCCGGGCCACCTGTTGACCTACTAATGTAGTGCTGACGCAATGCTGACACAGTAATGGTCTATTCTAGATTTAATCTTATTCAGGAAATTCCAGAAAATAGTGTAAACTTCAAAAAATTTATAGAAATTAATTTGTAAGTCCAAATGGAAAAATTTATATACGAAAAGTGATCAGAAAAATCCAATATTTCCATCTGTACTGGTTTCATGCATGTTTAAACAACTTAACCTTGCTGTTTATATCAAAACATGATAATGCACTTTATAAGTTCATAGTTTGACTTTAAACTTGATCCTTCGGTTCAAAATAGCTCAAATCCTGCTGGTTTTAGGTGCATTAGCTCAATCACAGCATATTGCCCTGTCATTACCATGCGTCATAATTGTTGCATTGCAGTGATTGTGTTCTTCCTTATTTGCCGATATTTGTCCCCTTTTAGTAGACGTGGTTCCGACGATTAGTTCGATGACACCGATGAAGAGCTATATTATCTTCAGAAGTGCCAGGAAAGCAAAACCCCCTTGTTCATCCTGATACATTCCCACTCTCTCGCTTCTGCTCTCTTTTACTACAATAGGACAACAATGATTCATCTATTACATGTTGCTGTAGTTGAACCCCTTTCGTCTGCATGACCTATCATTGCACCGGTAAATAGATGAAACCCACTAGCATGAGTAGGAGTTATTTGAGCCCTGATGTGGCTACTCATTCATGCTTGTTTGTCATGCCTGCTACTGCTTAGAGTTGAGTCAGGTCTGATTCATCAGGGATGAATTGGAGGTGTGTGAACATGTCCTACTGTTGAAAGCTAAGTGTGTGAACATGATTTGGTAAAGATGTCGATGAGAGGCCATGTAGGAGTACATGGTGGGTTGTTTCATTGGAACCGTCCTTAGGAACAGAGATTTGTATGTGTTATTTAAGATTAGCTACTACCGCACATTGGGATCCTTAATTGACTCTCTCCACTTATTAACCGGCCTTGTCCTCTGTCCAGGAGTTGCCAGTAGTTTCTGGTGTTTGTAGTATGCTGGAGACCATGCACAGCGCTGACCCGAGGGGTGGGTTGTGATGCAGTTGGCACGTGGCCCGGTGTATCAAGTCTATCAAGTCGCCCATTTGGTAACCAAAGAACCCTGCACACATCGTTTGGGGCCGTAGTGGAAACCTCGGCCGGACTCCCTACGGATGGAACCAGAATAGGCGATAAACCTGGATTACGGACTTGTGTGGTTGGTCAGGTCGTGGCCGACACCCTCGCCAGGCTTCCGCTTGAAGGTTGCCGAGATACATGACGTGTACATGGCGGTAAGTGGTGAGAGCGGGTGTGAAGAAGTACACCCCTGTAGGGTTAACATTATCTATTCGAATAGCCGCATCCGCGGTAATGGACTACTTGTTTGCCTGTACAGTTCATAGACAAGTGAAAGTGGATATTCTAAAATGCGCAAGCTAAGCATGAGTGCTGTGGATGGCATTCTCGTAGGGAGACGGGAGCGGATCCATAGTGGTGTATTGATTGGTGAATATGTGGACTCATGTGCGCCACCTCAAAATAGTTGCTTGCAGACGTAGTTCAGGATAGCCACTGAGTCAAAGCTGGCTTGCTGTAGTTAAACCAACCATCCCTTTGTTGATACTGATGCATACGTAGCTAGTTCTGATGCAAGTCTTGCTGGGTACATTTGTACTCACGCTTAAATTATGTTTTTGCAGAGAGACTTCAGTCTCACTAGTAGTTCCACGTGGACTTCGAGGTTTACCTTGTTACCTCAGCTACGATCTTATGCCCTCGGCAGGGTCTTGTAGATAGTGAGGATTGTTAGCCTTTTTCATTTGTAGTTGTCTGTACTCCGACATGTTATGCTTCCGTTGCTTGTATGCTTTGTATGTTGGGTCATGTGACCCATTTTTGTAATATCTGGCTCCTCGGAGCCTAAATACTCTGAGTCGTAGAGTTTTGTTGTGATGCCATGTTGTATTTGCACATACCGAGCATATTGTGTGTATGATTTTTAAATGCTTGGTATGTGTGGGATCCGACAATCTAGTTGTCAGATTTCAGGTTTCGGCAAAACCATTGAGGTTCGAACACTGGGGTGCGCACGAAGATCTCTCCCCCCTTGTCTCACGCTCCCACCAAGATCTCAGAGCTAAGCACGTCGAACTCACAGGACAAGGGGACGCAAGATTTATATTGGTTCGGGCCTCCTTTGTGGTGTAATAGCCTACTCCAATGTGGTGTGGTGGATTGCCTCTTGGGCTAAGGATGAACAGTTACAAGGGAAGAACAGCCTGCTGAGGAGAGGCGTTCTTGAGCTCGATGAGCTTGTGCATATGAGGGTGGAATGGATCAATCTTCGACCTATCACTACTAGGAAAAGGGCTAAAGATAGGATTGACACTAATGGCGCACCAGGAAAGTGGTGCGCCACTACTATATTCTAATGGCGCACCAGGTGGAGATACGCCATTAGTGTGGAAGACACTAATGGCGCACCAGGAAAAAGGTGCGCCACTAGTAAAACAATTTTTTTTTCATTTTTTCAAACATACTAATGGCGCAGCCTGGCAAAGTGCGCCATTAGTAGTTAGAACTACTAATGGCGCACCAGCGACAGAGTGCGCCAGTAAATTATTTTTATTTTTTACTTTTTGGCAAAAAAACATTCTAATGGCGCACCACTTCTAGGTGCACCATTAGTAAGCTTCCCCCACTCCACCTATTCCCCAACAGAACGCCGCCGCCGCGCCTGCACGCCCCCTCCGTCCCCTGCCGCCGCCGCCCCGACCCCCGCCCTCGCGCCCCTCCGCCCCCTCCGTCCCCTTCGTCCCCTGCCGCCGCCGCCCCGACCCCCGCGCCTGGTTGTGAACAGATAGCTAGCTAAGATCGATTGTATTTAAATCGTAGTCTTCATTTCTCGATTGTATTTCATGGGCACTTTTTGAATCATGAATATTTTTAAATTTCATGGGCACTTTTTGAATTCATGAGGACACTTGATCTCGATCCCCCTCCATCTCGATCTTGATTCCCCCTCCATCTCGATGTCGATCCCCCTCCATCTCGATCCCACCCTCCCCTGCTAGCTCCACCGTCGCCGACGACCCACCGCAACCCTCCCCCGCTCCACCGCTGCCGACGAGCACCCGGCCCCCCGCACCCTCCCCCGTTCCACCGCCGCCAACGGGCACCCCCCGCACCCTCCCCCGCTCCATCGCCGCCGCCGATGATATTTTCAAGTAACAAATTTGAACATATTTTTTAAAAAATTATTACTGTTTTTATAAAAAAATATTACTATTATGATTTAAACAAGTTTGAACATATTTAAACACAAATAAATATAAAAAACAACTTTAAAATGCATAAAAAAATATTGGGGAGCCAGGGAATCGGACCCAGGACCTCCTGGTGTGTGTGCTGCGTGCTGACCAGTCGGGCTAGTGGGTGGGTTCTGTTGTAGATAGGGTTAGGTTGTAGATAGGGCTAGTGTGGGCTAGATTAAAACAAAATTCTAATGGCGCACCGAGGGGTGGTGCGCCATTAGAATAGTCATACTTATGGCGCACGAGGGTGTGGTGCACCATTAGAAAGCTTCCCCCCACACTAAATCCCCAATCTCTCTAATCTCTCCCCTGCCTCATCGATCTCACCCGCTGCCCCCTCGTGTTCGCCGTCCCCCTCGCTGCCCCCTCGCCTCCTTCGCCGTCCCCGAGCCGAGCGCCGCCTCCCTCGCCACCTCCCTCCGCCGCTCCGCCATCACCGTCGTTCTCGTCCCCGCCACCCGCCCACCCGCCGCGCCCAGCGGCTGCTCCCACGAGATCACCGCCCTCCCGACTCCGACCCCACCGCCGTCCACTGCGACGAGCTCACCGTCGCCCTCCCACGAGTCCGCCATCCCCGTGCGGCCCCTGGTCAGTCTCTCTCCCCCTATCTCCCGCGCTCATCCCCATGCCCCCACGGGGCGGCGCCCTAGGGTTAGGAGCAGGAGCTCGCCGTCGCCGCCCCGTCGTGCCGCTGCTGCTGCTTCATGCCGACGCCGTTCCCGCGCGCTCGTGCGCTGACGCTATTAGAATGTTGGTGTTAGGTTCATAACAGAGTCAGAGCTTCAGACTATGATGCTTCTCTGATTATCCTGTTATGGCACTGCTTCTATGAAACTGCCCCTTTTATATTTGGCACCCTCATTGTTACGTCCTGTAGATGCTTTCCTTATCCTGCAGGCTTGTACATCATTACGTGTCTCTTCAGTGGTTGCTCAGTGGCTAATTCTGTTTGCTCCATTGATGAGCTCTAGGCCCCTTGGCGGTGTTGTCATTGTCTTTGCATATCAATGCTGGCGAAATTAATTGACTTAACGTTTAATGTGTTCCTACATAGCTGAATAGGATAAAACTCATATTGTTCAACCGCTGTCCCTTTTACATTTAGTGCACTCATTGTTATGTCCCGGAGATCCTTTCATTACCATATAGGCTTGTACATCATGTGTCTCTTAAATGGTTTCTATAAGCTGCATGTCATTAGTTGTATCCAAGTTGTGTTAATGGGCTGCTGCTTTGTGATGTAACCACCAAACTCCCTGATTTTGCAGTTTGATTGCTACATTTATCTCAACTTCTAGTTGACATTTCTACTTGATTAGAATTTTACAGGGGACTTATGCTGAAATTTCAGAATCTGATTCTGAATATGATGCTTCTCTGATTATCCTGTTATGCCCTGTCAACGATTTGCTTCCCTCGACGCTGCGAGTTATTAGTTCTCATGCCCCAATGAATTCTCTTCACTATGCCCTAGGCAGTCAACTGTGGTAGATGCTAGAGTATTGTAACTGCATTTCACATGCCAAAGTAAATGTAGCCTATTAGGACAATATGATTATTTTAGAATAGTTAGAGGAGCATCGGTTTATTGCATCAGATGTGATATGTCAGGAGATTTATTCCATGTGTTAATATTTTCTTCCCAACAGTTCTGTTAAGATGAGATCTATCCATTGTCCATAATATATTGCTGAATAATAATATGTGTGGTGTCTTTGACATAAATAATAAATTGGAAGATGTTTAGAGATTTAGGCCAACTGGAACTTTAACAATATTGGTGATGATGACGAGTAGTTCTTATTATCTTCTGTGTTCACGTCTCTAGATTTTATCACATGTGTTCACATCTGTCTTAATACCTTGCCTTGCCTTGTTCGGTTCTAGTGCATAAAGGTCTATGGTCAATTGATATTTTGTGCTTCCACTACAGAAAGGTCTATGGTATATTTTGTCTGTCCTTTTCAAGTAAAGAAATCTAAATGTTATCTGTATAATACCTTGCCTTGTTTGGTTGTATCGGTTATACCTGTATGTTGTCCAGTAGGTTTGTTAGGTTTGATAGCATAGAAGAAATAGACAGGGTACTCCATATGTTTTATGATCTGTTGTAAGGGTACTAATTGGTCTCTTCTGCTGCTTATCAGAGATGGCGGGAAGCAGCCACCGCTGCTCTGCGACACCACAGTACGAGTTGGATGCTTCCGAGTTCTTCACTATCATACTTGGGACTTCAGTATCATCCATGACGCAGGTATATAAAACGAGAGATCTCCCCTTCACCCATCTCATTATGATATCTGTTGTTTGCCTACATCACTCATTGTCCCAAACTGCAGAGGCTGCCTGATAGTTTTAAGAACATGCTGATGGGTGAAGATCCGCCAAATAATGTGAAGGTGCGACAGGCCGGCAGCAGGTTTCGCAGGCTGTGGGATGTGGAGTTGGTGATCAAGGAGGGCCACATGTACTTGTCTCGTGGGTGGGAGAAGTTCTACCGTGCCTACGACCTGCGGCTGGGGTACTTCCTTCTCTTCAGGTACGACGACGACGCCACCATGCTCATCGTGAAGGTGTTCAACGCGACTATGTGTCGCATGCGCTACGCTGAAGATTATGATGCCGGTACGTTCTACCTCTTCTTATTCCTCTACGCTGAAGATTTCATTTGGACAGGTAATGGGAGCAGCAGCAGCGACAATGGCTACAGCCAAAGCAGCAGCGACCATGGCTGTAGCGAAAGCAGCAGCGACCATGGCTGTAGCGAAAGCAGCAGCGATTCTGGCAGCAGCATAGACAACAAGAAGGATGATCCGGACTGGAGTGCGGGAGAAGAGGAGCAGAGTGGGGATGAGGAACTGCAAGATGACGATGGGCATCAGGCTGAGGATGACCTAGCGCTGGTGGTGGCTGACCAAGGGCAAGAGATGGTGGTGGCTGACCAAGGGCAAGAGATGGTGGTGGCTGACCATGGGCAAGAGATGGAGGTGGCTGAGGATGACCTAGCGATGGTCGTGCCTGAAGGTGGCCTCGCGATGGTGGTGGTGCCTGACAATGACCACGCATCGGTGGTGGCGTCGGCGATCCCACAGCTGGGCGACATGACCACGCCAATTGAGGTAGAAGACTACATCCCACTGCCTCCACCGCCTCCACCGCCTCGCCGCTCTTGGCGCATCAAGCTGAGGAAGGAGAAGGAGAAGAACAATGCATGAGAACTGAACTTTGTCAGGTATGTCAGATCTCCAAAATGATATATATATATATATACTTAGTTACTATGTTATCTCTAATATGCTTAGTTTCCTATAGGTTAGCTTCATTTTACCTAAGTTGGCTCTAATATGCTAACCTAGAGCCTATATGCTTAGTTTCCTATAGGTTAGCTCCAAAATAACTTATGTTAGCACAAAATGATCAAGTTTACATAATAAGCTTATAGACTTTTTCTTATTCTTCTTCTTTTCCAAAATGACATAGGTTAGCTTCATTTTACCTAAGTTGGGTCTAATATGCTAACTTAGAGCTTATATGCTCAGTTTCCTATAGGTTAGCTCGAAAATAACTTATGTTAGCACAAAATGATCAAGTTTACATAATAAGCTTATAGTCTTTTTCTTATTCTTCTTCTTTTCCAAAATGACATAGGTTAGCTTCCTTTTACCTAAGTTGGCTCTAATATGCTAACTTAGAGCTTATATGCTTAGTTTCCTATAGGTTAGCTCCAAAATAACTTATGTTAGCACAAAATGATCAAGTTTACATAATAAGCTTATAGTCTTCTTCTTATTTCTTTTCCAAAATTCTTCTTATTCTTCTTCTAGTGTTCTTCTTCTTCTAGTACTCTTCAAGTCTTCTTCTTTTTCTTCTTCTAACTTCTTGTTTATCATTTTACAGATTTGATTTATTTCACGGAAGCTTGCATGGATGGAGTGCTTCTTTTCCATTTGTGTTTTTAGTTTGTATCAATGTGAAACTTTTGTGAATTGATGGATAATGGTGTTGGATGAACAATGTGAAACTTTTGTAATATGTAACGATGGAACTATGTGTTGGCTATGTATGTATATATGATGGAACTTGTGTGTTGGCTATGTATGTATATATGATGGAACCTGTGTGTTGGCTATGATTGTTATATGGATGCTTGTTGTATATAGATGTGTTGGATATCTCATAGGTGAAATAGTGACATGAGATTAACAAAAAAATATTAAAAAAATTGTTACTAATGGCGCACTAACGTGTGGTGCGCCAGTAGTATAGCAGACACTAGTGGCGCACTGTGGGCAAAACTAATGGCGCACTGCCTGGTGCGCCATTAGTATACCAGATACTAATGGCGCACCACTGGTGCGCCATTAGTAAAAAATTCTAGTGGCGTGATACTAATGGCGCACCAGTGATGCGCCATTAGTAGGCAAAACTGGTGCGCCATTAGTAGCCCTTTTCCTAGTAGTGTATGGTGATGGCTAGTCCTATTTATAGAGGCCCTGGTCCTCTTCCCAAATGTTGGCGGGAAGGGATGCCACAACGGCCAAAATTGAAGGGAGACAACTAGTACAAGTTATCCTGACAAAAGGTGGTCTTCGCGTGCCAAAGGCTCTGGTGGTGACTCTGTCCTGGGCTCCACGGTGACCTCCATCCAGCCGTCCTGGTGGTCTTGGTCTTTGCACCAATATGGAAACCTTTGCCTGATGCCTTGGGACTCCTCGCCTGCGCTTGCTTCTTTAGCACCAAAGAGGAAACGAGGACACTGCGCGCGCTGGCGCCCGGCTAGTGCCCGCCTGGCCCCGGTCGTCATGGCTTGCATCACAGGAACCTCGCGAGGTGCCCCTTTCCTTGATCTTGCCGCCCCTCGCAAGCCATCCTGGTGAGGTCACCCCCGAGGAGGTCTTGTGTCGTCTGCCTCGCGAGGCTCGGTCCCTTGCGAGGGTCTTGAGTGTTTGCTGATGAAATGGGACGTACGGGACCGCTGGCGGAGCCACGCCGTGGGTCGCAGGCAGGAAAGTCTGGGGACCCCCGTTCCGAGGACGCCGACCGTAGCCCTCGGACCCAAGGCGCGCTCGGACTTGGCTTCGAGGCGAAGCCAAGGGGCCAGTGCGGAGCACTGCGGGCCCCAATAGCCTGCGGCCTTGGTTGATGCGTGGCGATTGATGGGACGTGGGCATCTTTGCTTCCCCATGCTACCTCGGCAACTGGTCGCCTAAGAATAGGCTGGCGCGGGCTGCATTTGCCTTCATTGCTTTCCATCGACTTGTGCCTGATGCCTCGGGGCTCCTCGCCTGCGCTTGCCCTTTTAGCACCAAAGAGGAAACAAGGACACCGCGCGCGCTATCGCCCGCCTGGTCTGGTCGCCATGGCTTGCCTCATAGGAACCTCGCGAGGTGCCCTGATACGTCTCCTTCGTATCTATAATTTTTGATTGTTCCATGCCAATATTATTCAACTTTCATATACTTTTTGGCAACTTTTTATATTATTTTTGGAACTAACATATTGATCAAGTGCCTAGTGCCAGTTCCTGTTTGTTGCATGTTTTTTGTTTCGCCGAAAACCCATACCAAGCGGAGGCCAGATGGAATAAAAACTGACGGAGATTTATTTTGGAATATTTATGAATTTTGGGAAGTCATCGCGAGACGGTGCCCAAGGGGGGCACGAGGTAGGGGGTGCGCCCCAGGGTGTCAGGCGTGCCCCTGACCCTCGTGGCCACCCCGTCAGGCGGTTGGAGCCCTTCTTTCGCCGCAATAAAGCTAATATCCGGATAGAGATCGTGTTAAAATTTCAGCCCAATCGGAGTTACGGATCTCCGGGAATATAAGAAACGGTGAAAGGGAAGAATCTGAGAACGCAGAAACAGAGAGAGACAGAGAGACAGATCTAATCTCGGAGAGGCTCTCGCCCCTCCCAAGCAATGGAGGCCAAGGACCAGAGGGGAAACCCTTCTCCCATCTATGGAGGAGGTCAAGGAAGAAGAGGAAGAAGGGGGCCCCTCTCCCCCTCTCCTCCGGTGGCGCCGGAACGCCGCCGTGGCCATCATCATCATCACCGCGATCTACACCAACACCTCTGCCATCTTCACCAACATCTCCATCACCTTCCCCCTCTATCTACAGCGGTCCACTCTCCCGCAACCTGCTGTACCCTCTACTTGAACATGGTGCTTTATGCTTCATATTATTATCCAATGATGTGTTGCCATCCTATGATGTCTGGGTAGATTTTCGTTGTCCTATCGGTGGTTGATGAATTGCTATGATGAATTTAATTTTCTTGTGGTTATGTTGCTGTCCTTTGGTGCCCATCATATGATTGCGCGCGTGGATCACACCCTAGTGTTAGTTGTATGTTAATAGGACTATGTATTGGAGGGAAAGAGTGACAGAAGCTTCAACCTAGCATAGAAATTGATGCATACGGGATTGAAAGGGGACCAATATATCTTAATGCTATGGTTGGGTTTTACCTTAATGAACATTAGTAGTTGCGGGTGCTTGCTAATACTTCCAATCATAAGTGCATAGAATTCCCAGTCAGGGATGACATGCTAGCAGTGGCCTCTCCCACATAATACTTGCTATCGGTCTAGTAAAGTAGTCAATTGCTTAGGGGCAATTTCGCAACTCCTACCACCACTTTTCCACACTCGCTATATTTACTTTATTGTTTCTTTATCTAAACAGCCCCTACTTTTTATTTACGTACTCTTTACTATCTTGCAAACCTATCCAATAACAGCTACAAAGTACTTCTAGTTTCATACTTGTTCTAGGTAAAGTGAACGTCAAGCGTGCGTAGAGTTGTATCGGTGGTCGATAGAACTTGAGGGAATATTTGTTCCACCTTTAGCTCCTCATTGGGTTCGACACTCTTACTTATCCAAAACTGTTGCGATCGCCTATACTTGTGGGTTATCATGCCCCTCGCCTTGATCTCTCCGCCCCTCACGAGCCAGCCTGGTGAGGCCGCCTCTGAGGAGGTCTTGCGTCGTCCGCCTCGCGAGGGTCTTGAATGTTTGATGGTGAAGATGGGCCATACGGGGCCGCTGCTGGAGCCATGCTGCGGGCCGCAGGCAGGCAAGTCTGGGGACCCCCGTTCCTAGAACGCCGACAGGGTTTTACACCGCAAGGTGGCCCGAACCTGGGTAAACTGCACTATCTCTTGTCCATTTGGTTCATCGAGCTAGGCCCTGGAATCGGAGCATAGGCAGGCTGGGGAGGACGAGTTCTTTGCATGCACCCCATACTTTGAACCTTTGAAGGGTCTGCAGAACCCCGAATCCGACAGGATCAAAAGCACAAGATGCATGATGGCCATATCATGTCACATATTTTGATTGCATGTGATGTTTATCTTTTATGCATCTTATTTTGCTTACTATGGTGGTAGCATTATAAGATGATCCCTTAACTAAATTTCAAGGTATAAGTGTTCTCCTTGAGTATTCACCATTGCGACAGTTCGTCGTGTTGAGACACCACGTGATGATCGGGTGTGATAGACTCTACGGTCACATACACCGGGTGCAAGACAGTTTTGCACATGCGGAATACTCGGGTTAAACTTGATGAGCCTGGCACATACATACATGGCGTCGGAACACTGGAGACCGAAAGGTCGAACATGAATCATATAGTCGATATGATCAACATAGAGATGTTCACCATTGAGGACTACTCCATCTCACATGATGATCGGACATGGTTTAGTTGATTGGGGTAATGTATCATTTAGATGACTTGAGGGATGTCTATCTAAGTGGGAGTTCCCAAGTAATTTTATTAATTGAACTTAATTCATCATGAACTTAGTCCTAATAGTTTTTTCATATCTATGTTGTACATCAATGGCCTGTGCTACCGTTGAGGGAGTCGTGGACTAAGGGCTCCTGGGCGTCCGGCTTGTTGGACATGGGCCGGACTGTTGGGCTATGAAGATACAAGACTGAAGATTCTCTCAGCCGTGTCCGGATGGGACTCTCCTTGGCCTAGATGGCAAGCTTGGCATTCGGATATCAAGATTACTTTCTCTGTAACCGAATTTGTACAACCGTAGTCCCCTCCGGTGTCTATATAAACCGAAGGGTTTAGGCCGTAGAGGCAATCATAATCATATAGGCTAGACTTCTAGGGTTTTAGCCATTACGATCTCATGGTAGATCAACTCTTGTATTACTCGTATTCATCAAGATCAATCAAGCAGGAAGTAGGGTATTACCTCCATAGAGAGGGCCCGGACCTGGGTAAACATCGTGTCCCCTATCTCCTGTTACCATCGACCTTAGACGAACAGTTCGGGACCCCTACCCGAGATCCGCCGGTTTTGACACCGACATTGGTCCTTTCATTGAGAGTTCCACTGTGTCGTCTTCAAGAGGTTCGATGGCCCCGTCGATCATCTACAACAATGCTGTCCAGGGGGAAGTTTTTCTTCCCGGACAGATCTTCGTATTCGGCGGCGTCGCACTGCAGGTGAAATCGCTTGGCCATCTAGAGCAGATCGACAGCTACGCCCCTGGCCATCGGGTCAGGTTTGGAAGCTTGAACTACGTTGCTGATACCTGCGGAGAATTGATCTTCAATGGGTTCAAGCCTACGGCAGCTGCTCCCTGCCACCGCGATGAGCATGACCTAAATATGTCATCGGACCATACCTAGGAGATAGCACCTGTGAGTGCTCCGGCCCTAGATCCGGAGTAGACTGCACCACCCGACGACGGGAAGCTCAACCCCACCACAGGATCCGCACACAGACCCAACCTTGAACATGACATGTGTCGTCGGAACCTCGGATTCGTCTCCTGCCACAGGTTCCGAACTCCGCGCACCCGCATCCGTTGAGCCCGATCAGGCATCGGTCGTCAAATTCAGAACCGCGGACATCTTCCAGCACTCACCTTTAAGCAATGTGCTGAACTCATTAAAATCCCTCTCCTTAGCAGGGGACTAACAGCCGAATTATATCTTGCTCGAACTAGGGGTTGATGACGGGGAATTTCGCTTCCCACCCACCTCCCACTTCATAGCCATCGTCGAAGACATAACGGACATGCTCGATTATGGCTCCGAAGCCATCGATGGTATGTACGACAATGCTGGAGAAGAGGAGGCCCAAAACCCGCCACTGACGGGACGTTGGACAGCCACCTCCTCGTATGACGTGTACATCGTGGACACACCCAAAGAGAATAGCGTCGACGACAAGGAAGACCCAGTCGAGGATAAGCCTCCTGAGATACAACCAACGCGCCGATGTCAGCGGCGCCGCTCCAAGTCATGCCGTGGAAAAGACAGCAATACCAGCACGGGAGAAAACAATACCCCGGACGATGTCGAAGACAATGAAGACCCCATTGAGCCAACTTCAGAACATGACAAATGGGAAGACGGGCAAGTTAGCCCTGATGAACAGGCCATAAACAAAGACTCGGAGGATGGTAATTATCTTCCGCTCTGCGAGGATGAGGTGAGCCTTGGCAATGATGATTTTATCATGCCTAAGGAACCTCTCGAGCAGGAGCGCTTCAAGTGCCGGCTAATAGCCACTGCATGAAAAAGAAGCAGCAGCAGCTTCAAGCTGACAAAGATCTGCTCAACGATAGTTGGATTCATGTCCTGGCAGCCGAGGAATACGGCCTCGACCGCCCAGCCAAAAGTTATCCGAAGCGAAAATTGCTACCTCAGTTCGATGACGAGGCGCTAGACCCTGTACCATCATCGCACAAGTCGGCTGACCGACCACCACGTGGCCGGGACAAAGCAGCAACTCAAGTTGAACACCAGCCCGCACTACCTCACCATAAAGGCAGAGATAAAACAGCTCGGGGACATACATATGACCTGCGGTAGGACTTGGATAGTAGAGCAGGTCAGAACAGATCGATCTATGGATCGCAGGGGCGTGCCCCGGCACGCGACAACGGCTACCTAGCCAGACGCAACAATCATAATCATGCCCGGGACGAGAATCGCAGATGGCCTCCATCCGAGCTACGTCGCGACATGGCCCGATATAGAGGCGCCACACACCCCCTTTGCTTCACTGACGAGGTAATGGAGCACGAATTCTAGAAGGGTTTAAACCCGTAAGTATCGAATCATATGATGGGACAACAGACCCTGCGGTACGGATCGAGGATTTTCTTCTCCATATTCATATGGCCCGCAGTGATGATCTCCATGCCATCACATACCTCCCACTAAAACTCAGAGGACTAGCTCGGCACTGGTTGAACAGTCTTCGCGAAAACTCCATTGGCAGCTGGGAGGACTTGGAAGAAGCCTTCCTTGACAGCTTCCAAGGTACATATGTTCGACCTCCGGATGCCGACGACCTAAGTCACATAATTCAACAGCCCGGAGAGTCAGCCAGGAAATTCTGGACTAGGTTCTTAACCAAAAAGAACCAGATCATCAATTGTCTAGATGTCGAAGCCCTAGTGGCCTTTAAACATAGCATCCGGGATGAATGGCTCGCCCAACACCTTGGCCAAGAAAAGCCGAAGTCCATGGCAGCCCTCACGGCACTTATGACCCGCTTTTGCGCGGGCGAAGATAGGTGGCTAGCCCGTCGAAATAACAATGCAAGTGAACCTGGCACTTTGGAAGCCAGAAGTAGCAACGGCAAGCCCCGACGCAACAGACACATGCGTCGAAGCAACGGTGATAATACTGACGACACGTCGGTCATTGCCGGATTCAGTGGCTCCAAGTTCGGACAAGAATCAATATAAAAGGTATAATCAGGGCCCTTCCAGCCTGGACCGCATACTCAATCATCCATGTCAGATCCACGGGACCCCTAATAAACCAGCCGATCATACCCACTGGAGCTCTTGGGTCTTCAAATAGGCTGGCAAGTTAAATGCCGAAGACAAGGAGAAGGGGTCGCAAAGCGAGAATGACAACGAGGAGCCCCGTCTACCGAACACAGGTGGACAGAAGAAGTTTCCCCCTCCCGTCAAAATGGTGAACATGATATACGCCACCCATATCCCTAAGAGGGAGCGCAAGCACGCGCTCAGGGACGTCTATGCGATAGAGCCAGTCGCCCCAAAATTTAACCCATGGTCGTCATGCCCAATCACCTTTGATCACAGGGACCATCCGACCAGTATCCTTCATGGCGGTTCAGCCGCACTGGTCCTCGACCCAATAATTGATGGATTCCACCTGACGTGAGTCCTCATGGATGGTGGCAGCAGCCTCATCCTGCTCTATCAAGATACAGTGCGCAAAATGGGCATCGATCCATCAAGGATCAAGCCCACAAACACTACCTTTAAAGGAGTTATACCAGGTGTAGAGGCCCACTTCATGGGCTCAATCACATTGGAGGTTGTCTTCGGATCCCTGGACAAATTCAGAAGCGAAGAGTTAATCTTCAATATCGTCCCCTTCCACAACGGCTATCACGCACTGCACGGACGAACTGCGTTTGCCCGATTCAATGCGGTGCCGCACTATGATTATCTCAAGCTCAAGATGCCCGGACCACGCGATGTCATAACATTCAATGGAAACACAAAGTGCTCCCTCCGTACCGAGGAGCACACCGCTGCCCCGGTAGCAAAGGTACAGAGCGGCGTTCACAAGCAGAACCTTAATTCAGCGGCCATGCTCCCGGACACTGTTAAATGAGTCCGGACTACTCTGCGGCAGGACAGTCCAGCTCGTCAGGAGCTCGACTAGCAATTCGACCTCCATCTCAGTCTCGACCAAGTGGCGCCATACGTACCGCGCATACATAACTATGCACTAAAAATACCATGGGCAGAGACGGAGGCACAGCCAGACTGTGGTCCACAATATGGCTTTCTCTTCCTTGGACACACATAATTTTACTTTTCTTTTTATCCTTTTCAGGTTTCTTTTCCGGAGGCCCCTCTCGACGGCCTTATAATCGGTCCTTTTGAAGGGCGGATATACCAAGGTGGCAAGTAGCACAGACATACGGGGGAATCTCTATATGTTCTCCTTAGCGATTATTCTACCTGTTTTCAGGACCCGTACGCAGCTACCCCTTGGTCTTGGCATGTTAAATAGCCATTGTTGCTTATCGCACTATTTGTACAAAGTACGCTTTAATCAAAATATAATGGAAACAGTTTTCGACCCAGCTTTTGCGGCACTAGCTTACTACTTCATTTTTTCTTGATAATCTTATCAATTGCACTCGTACACTTTGGTACGCCTTAAATCACAGGGGCTTAATTGCGCCCCATATTACGGCAATAAAGTCAAAACAATTTTTACAGTACAGTTCGATACCCTAAATTTAGCATTATATGCATTGGCTCCAAATCATGTCTTTGGTCAATAGTTGAGTTGCACAGCTCTTGTGGTTACTACCTTACGTTCCGCTCTATCGGCTAGGGTAGTAAAGGGAGAACTACTGCGATTATGTCCTGGTTTATCCAGATGAGCACCTCAGTAGAGAAAGCCGAAAACTGACTATCATGATGCGGCATGAGCCGGTCAGCTGTTCGGAGGTTACAAATCTTTTGCGATTTTTCCAGCATTATGCGACAGATCAGCCTCAGTCCGATCAGGAGTTTACAACACCCTAGTCTAGATTAAATGCTAACTAGGGGCTGCGCCTACATTTTTATTGTCGAACTCCTATGGATAAGTGAGGGTGATAAAGCCACATAGTCCGATTGCCTCGTTCGTTGTGCTAAACATCTCCTTCAAGGACCAATTTTTTGGATCAAGAGTGTTTAGAATCCATCCCGAACACCCCCGTCCTACCTACGCGAGGGCTGAAGCCGACGACTGGCCAACTCTCGGATTCAATAAAAACAGTCGCACAGGAAGTAAAATTTTACATAAATAATAACAAGCATTATATTACATAACGATCTCGTTTTTCAAGGCAGCGATAATAACCCACAAGTATAGGGGATCGCAACAGTCCCAATGAGGAGCTAAAGGCAGAACAAATATTCCCTCAAGTTCTATTGACCACTGATACAACTCTACGCACACTTGATGTTCGCTTTACCTAGAACAAGTATGAAACTAGAAGTACTTTGTAGGTGTTGTTGGATTGCTTTGCAAGATAATAAAGATTACGCAAATAAAAAGTATGGGCTGTTTAGGTAAAGAAATAATAAAGTAAATATAGAGAGTGTGTAAAAAGTGGTGGTAGGAGTTGTGAAATTGCCCCTAAGCAATTGACTACTTTACTAGACTGATAGCAAGTATTATGTGGGAGAGGCCACTGCTAGCATGTCATCCCTGACTTGTAATTCTATGCACTTATGATTGGAACTATTAGCAAGCGTCCGCAACTACTAACGTTCATTAAGGTAAAACCCAACCATAGCATTAAGATATATTGGTCCCCCTTCAATCCCATATGCATCAATTTCTATGCTAGGTTGAAGCTTCTGTCACACTTGCCCTCCAATACATAGTCCTATCAACATACAACTAACCCTATGGTGTGATCCACGCGCGCGCTCATATGATGGGCACCAAAGGACAGCAACATAACCACAAGCAAATTACATCAATCATATCAATTCATCAACCACCAATAGGACAACGAAAATCTACTCAGACATCATAGGATGGCAACACATCATTGGATAATAATATGAAGCATAAAGCACCATGTTCAAGTAGAGGGTACAGCGGGTTGCGGGAGAGTGGACCGCTGTAGATAGAGGGGGAAGGTGATGGAGATGTTGGTGAAGATGGCGGAGGTGTTGGTGTATATTGCGGTGATGATGATGATGGCCACAACAGCATTCCGGCGCCACCAGAAGAGAAGGGGAGAGGGGGCCCCTTCGTCTTCTTCTTCCATGACCTCCTCCCTAGATGGGAGAAGGGTTTCCCCTCTGGTCCTTGGCCTCCATGCCATGGGAGGGGCGAGAGCCCCTTCGAGATTGGATATGTCTCTCTGTCTCTCTCTGTTTCTGTGTTCTTTTCTGCTGCCCTTTCACTATATCGTATATATATGGAGATCCGTAACTCCGATTGGACCAAAACCTTCGCCTTGATTTTTTCCCAAAAATTAGCTTTCTTGCGGCTGAAGAAGGGCATCAACCGCCTTACGGGTGGCCCACGAGGGTCAGGGGTGCGCCCCCTGCCTCGTGGCCACCTCGGGCACTGTCTCGCGTGGATTTTTCTTCCAGAATTCTCCAAATATTCCAAAAATATTCTCCGTCCTTTTTATCCCGTATGGATTCCGTTTAATATGGATATTCTGCGAAACATAAAACATGCAACAAACAGGAACTGGCACTGGGCACTGGATCAATATGTTAGTCCCAAAAATAATATAAAAAGTTGCCAAAAGTATATGAAAGTTGTAGAATATTGGCATGGAACAATAAAAAATTATAGATACGATGGAGACGTATCACCATCCCCAAGCTTAATTCCTGCTCGTCCCGGAGTAGGTAAATGATAAAAAGGATATTTTTTGATGTGGAATGCTACCTAGCATAATCTTGAACATGTAATCTTATCATGGCATGAATATTAAGACACGAGTGACTCAAAGAAATACTTCAAGCCCACTAATAAAGCAATCATGTCTTTTCAAAATAACAAGGCCAAAGAAAGTTATCCCTACAAAATCATATAGTCTGGCTATGCTCCATCTTCACCACACAAAATATTCACATCATGCACAACCCCGATGACAAGCCGAGCAATTGGTTCATACTTTTTAACGCGCTTCATCATCTTCAACCCTCACGCAATACAGGAGCGTGAGCCATGGATATAGCACTATAGGTGGAATAGAATGGTGGTTGTGGAGAAGACAAAAAAGAGAAGATAGTCTCAAATCAACTAGGTGTATCAACGGGCTATGGAGATGCCCATCAATAGATATCAATATGAGTGAGTAGGAATTGACATGCAACGGATGCACTAGAGCTATAAGTATATGAAAGCTCAAATAGAAACTAAGTGGGTGTGCATCCAACTTGCTTGCTCATGAAGACCTATGGCTTTTGAGGAAGCCCATCGTCGGAATATACAAGCCAAGTTCTATAATGAAAATTCCCACTAGTGTATGAAAGTGATAACTCAAGAGACCCTCTATATGAAGAACATGGTGCTATTCTGAAGCACAAGTGTGGTAAAAGGATAGTAACATTGCCCCTTCTCTCTTTTTCTCTCTCTTTTTTTATTTTTTTTATTTTTTTAATTTTTTGGTGGGCTTCTTTGGCCTCTTTTATTATTTGGGCTTCTTTGGCCTCTTTTATTTATTTTTGAAGTCTGGAGTCTCATCCCGACTTGTGGGGGAATCATTGTCTCCATCATCCTTTCCTCACCGGGGCAATGCTCTAATAATGATGATCATCACACTTTTATTAACTTACAACTCAATATTACAACTCGACACTAGAACAAAGTATGACTCTATATGAATGCCTCCGGTAGTGTACCGGGATTTGCAATGATCTAGCGTAGCAATGACATCAAAAAATGGACAAGCCATGAAAACATCATGCTAGCTATCTTACGATCATGCAAAGCAATATGACAATGAATGCTCAAGTGATGTATATGATGATGGTGGAAGTTGCATGGCAATATATCTCAGAATGGCTATGGAAATGCCATGATAGGTAGGTATGGTGCCTTTTTTGAGCAAGGTATATGGTGGGTTTATGGTACCGGCGAAAGTTGCGCGGTACTAGAGAGGCTAGCAATGGTGGAAGGGTGAGAGTGCGTATAATACATGGACTCAACATTAGTCATAAAAAACTCACATACTTATTGCAAAAGTTTATTAGCCCTCGAAGCAAAGTACTACTATGCATGCCCCTAGGGGGATAGATTGGTAGGAAAAGACCGTCGCTCATCCCCGACTGCCACTCATAAGGAAGACAGTCAATAAATACATCATGCTCCGACTTCGTTACATAACGGTTCACCATACGTGCATGCTACGGGAATCACAAACCTCAACACCAAGTATTTCTACTAATCCACAACTACCCACTAGCATGACTCTAATATAACCATCTTTATATCGCAAAACTATTGCAAGGAATCAAACATATCATATTCAGTGATCTACAAGTTTTATGTAGGATTTTATGGCTAACCATGTGAATGACCAATTCCTGTCATCTCTATAAATAGATATAACTGAAGCAAGAGAGTTTAATTCTTTCTACAAAAGATATGCCCGTGCTCTAACAAATATAAGTGAAGCAAAAGAGCATTCTACAAGTGGCGGTTGTCTAAGTGAAGAGAAACAGGAAATCCAAACTTCAAATGATATAAGTGAAGCACATGAAGCATTCTATAAAGCCATACTCAAAAGATATAAGTGAAGTGCAAAGAGCATTCTATAAATCAACCAAGGACTGCCTCATACCAGCATGGTGCATAAAACAAAAATGAAAACTAAATGCAAAAGACGCTCCAAGATTGCACATATCGCATGAACAAAACAAATCCGAAAACATACCGATACTTGTTGAAGAAAGAGGGGATGCCTTCCGAGGCATCCCCAAGCTTAGACGCTTGAGTCTCCTTGAATATTTTACTTGGGGTGCCTCGGTCATCCCCAAGCTTGAGCTCTTGCCTCTCTTCCTTCTTCTCACATCGAGACCTTCTCGATCATCGAACTTCATCCACACAGAACTTCAACGGAAAACTTGGTAAGATCCGTTAGTATAATAAAGCAAATCACTACTCTAAGTACTGTTGCAAACCAATTCATATTTTGTTTTTGCATTATAGCTACTGTAATATAAATTTTTCATGGCTTAATCCGCTTATATTAATCGATAGTTTCATCAAAACAAGCAAACTATGCATCAAAAAACAGAATCTGTCTAAAACAGAACAGTCTGTAATAATCTGAACATTCACCATACTTCTGATACTTGAAAAATTCTGCAAAAATTAGGAAAAATAAATAATTTGTATATAAAGATGGTGCAAAAATAATCAGAACCATTTGACGTTCCAGCTAAAAATGTTAAATTGCGCACTACAGCCAAAGTTTCTGTCCTGCACCGTACAAACCATCAAGCAAATGTAAACATCCTAAAGGCAAACCTTGGCACATTATTTTTATAATATAATAGAATTGTACAAGGGGGTAATTATTTTTGTTGAAAAGTTTCTATAATCAAGATTCACAAAGTTGCTGTGAGCATGAACAAAGTTCAAGGAGCTCTCCCACTTCAACAATGCTTGTCTCTCTCACTTTCACTTTCCAATTTGAAAAAGTTTTGGGTTCTCCTCTTCATTTTTGTGTTTTTAAACTATATAAAAGCACTCAACAGAAATAAATGACTCCCTAAAACTTCTGGGCTGTCTCCCTGGCAGCGCTTTCTTTAAAGCCATTAAGCTAGGCATATAGTGCTCAAGTAATGGATCCACCCGGATCCCAAGGTATATGAAAGCCAATTTTAATTAACAATGATTTGTAATTTAGTAGTGAGCACAAAGTAACATATATCATGTAAAGTCTAACTCTCTTCCTATGCATCGGCATGTCATAAAAGAACAATTCGTGCACACATAGTAAAGGCCAATGCATAGTATAAACGGTTTCTTGCAATTTTATTGTGTGGGAAACATAGAGAGGTGGAGATATAGTTCCTCTCTCATAATAATTGCAAGTAGGAGCAGCAAGCACATGCATATTATATCTATCAAAACAATCATGTGTAGTAGTAGTAAAAGGCAACCCATCAATATAATCCTTAATAAGCACAAACTTCTCCGATATAGTGTAGTTTGGAGAATTCAAAAAGATAATAGGACTATCATGTGTGGGTGCAATAGCAACAATTTCATGTTTAACATAAGGAACTTTGGCAAGTTCATATCCATAAGCATAATTCATATTGGCATCTTGGCCACAAGCATGACAAGCATCATCAAAAAGGGATATTTCAAAAGAATCAACGAGATCATAGCAATTATCATAGCATTCATCCTTCGGTAAGCACGAAGGGAAATTAAACAATTTATGAGTTGAAGAGTTACTCTCATTATAAAGTGGGCATGGGTAGCTAATCCGCTCTTCCTCCTTTTGTTCTTTGCTCTCCTCCTCATCTTTTTCATCCAATGAGCTCACAGTTTCATCAATTTTTTCTTCCATGGACTCCTGCAAAATATTAGTCTCTTCTTGGACAGCAGAGACTTTCTCAATAAGCGTATTAATATAGGAATTATATTCATAATTATCATCGCAATATTTTAATATAAATAAATTTTCAGGCCTATAAACATCATCATCATAAGCTTCATGCCTTTCAAACAAAGATTCAATTCCATAAGCACCCTTAAAAGCAACAAATTCTTCTATTTGTTCCACATCATAGTAATCATATATACCATTAGCATAAGAAGCTAAGGTTTCATTATCATTAAATTCAAATGAAAAGGGAAGGTGTGGAGCCTTCATCCTAGAGCAACAAATATAATCATAACTGAAGCATAGTTGCCTATCATACCAATTCAATATATGAATTTGATCCCATAATAGTTTCCCTTTTTGGGTCAAGCGGTAATCCCTAAAGTATTGACGTTGATCCAACGTTACTCCCATTACATAATTGAATGGGGTTTTCTGAGGATTATTAAAGTAGTACATAATATATTTCACATAATTAGCATTGAGGGTTTTAGGAGGTTCCCCATCTCCATGAGCAGAAAGTACACCTAATTTTTTGGTATTTCGTGTTCCATATCCATAACTAAAGATAAAGAACAACTAAGAATAGCAAATAAAAATTACTTAGTGATAAAGCAAACAAGCACACACGAGAATATTCACCCCACGCTATTGCTCCCCGGGAACGGCGCCAGAAAAAGGTCTTGATAACCCACAAGTATAGGGGATCACAACAGTTTTTGATAAGTAAGAGTGTCGAACCCAAGGAGGACCTAAAGGCAGAACAAATATTCCCTCAAGTTCTATCGACCACCGATACAACTCTATGCACGCTTGATGTTCGCTTTACCTAGGACAAGTATGAAACTAGAAGTACTTTGTAGGTGTTGTTGGATAGGTTTGCAAGATAATAAATATTACGTAAATAAAAAGTAGGGGCTGTTTAGGTAAAGAAACAATAAAGTAAATATAGCGAGTGTGGAAACAGTGGTGGTAGGAGTTGTGAAATTGCCCCTAAGCAATTGACTACTTTACTAGACCGATAGCAAGTATTATGTGGGAGAGGCCACTGCTAGCATGTCATCGCTGACTTGGAATTCTATGCACTTATGGTTGGAACTATTAGCAAGTGTCCGCAACTACTAACGTTCATTAAGGTAAAACCCAAGCATAGCATTAAGATATATTGGTCCCCGTTCAATCCCGTATGCATCAGTTTCTATGTTAGGTTTAAGCTTCTGTCACTCTTTCCCTCCAATACATAGTCCTATCAACATACAACTAAACCTATGGTGTGATCCACGCGCACGCTCATATTATGGGCACCAAAGGACAGCAACATAACCATAAGAAAAATAAATCAATTATAGCAATTCATCAACCACCGATAGGACAACGAAAATCTACTCACACATCATAGGATGGCAACACATCATTGGATAATAATATGAAGCATAAAGCACCATGTTCAAGTAGAGGGTACAGCGGGTTGCGGGAGAGTGGACCGCTATCGATAGAGGGGGGAAGGTGTTGGTGTAGAACGCGGTGATGATGATGATGGCCACGACAGTGTTCCGGCGCCACCGGAAGAAAATGGGAGAGGGGGCCCCTTCGTCTTCTTCTTCCTTGACCTCCTCCCTAGGCGGGAGAAGGGTTTCCCCTTTGGTCCTTGGCCTCCATGGCATGGGAGGGGCGAGAGCCCCTCCGAGATTGGATCTGTCTCTCTGTCTCTCTCTGTTTCTGCGTTCTCTTCTGCTGCCCTTGCACCATTTCGCATATATATGGAGATCCGTAACTCCGATTGGACCGAAACCTTCACCGTGATTTTTTTTCCAAAAATACCTTTCTTGCGGCTGAAGAAGGGCATCAACCGCCTTACGGGTGGCCCACGAGGGTCAGGGGCGCGCCCCCCTGCCTCTTGGCCACCTCGGGCACCGTCTCACGTGGATTTTTCTTCTGGAATTCTCCAAATATTCCAAAAATATTCTCCGTCCATTTTTATCCCGTTTGGATTCTGTTTGATATGGATATTCTGCGAAACATAAAATAGGAACTGGCACTGGGCACTGGATCAATATGTTAGTCCCAAAAATAATATAAAATTTTGCCAAAAGTATATGAAAGTTGGAGAATATTGGCATGGAACAATCAAAAAGTATAGATACGATGGAGAGGTATGAAGGGACAACACGAATGTATTCATTCGAAGATAATGTCTTTTGCACATTGCGCCGCCACAATGCGGGGCCCCTCCAGGACATCTTCAAAATACCGCTCGGGCGTGTGGTGCTCCTTGGTAGCGGGCGGTCCCTCGGTCACGAGCTTGACGGCATTCATCTTCACCCACTGCACCTTGACGCGAGCGAAGGCCATCCGCGCACCCCCGATGCAGACCGACCGCTTGATGGCGTCCAGTTGGAGGCAGGCATTGACTAGCCGCTTCACGAGCCCAAAGTAGCTGCTAGGTAAAGGTTCGGCAGGCCATAACTGGATTGTTAAATCCTTCATGGCTAGTTCGGCCACCCTATGCAGTTCGACCAACTATTTCAGCTGGTCGCTAAAGGGCACCGGATGTTCTGGCGCAAGGTATTGCGACCAGTAAAGCTTCTCAGTCGACCTCCCCTCTTCGGCTCGAAAGAACTCTGCGGTGTTGGCTACACTGCACGGCAAATCCGCAAACGCTCCTAGAGAACTCCAAATCCAGGTTAGTAAGAGATACCTCTTCTTCACATATTTGCTCTTCATAATGAAGGCCTTACCCGCCGCAATCTTCTTGGCCTCTTGAATCTCCTGGAGAGTGCCCTAGGCTTCAGCCCGAGCATCTTGTGCACTTTGGTGAGCCTTGGCGAGTTCAGTCTCTTGATCCGCAATATTGCGCTCCAAGGACTCGCATTTCTTCACGGCGTCCCGAAGCTCTTGCTGGACCTCATCGACCCTGGCCTCGTGCTTTTCGCGGACGGTTTGTTCCTTGGCCACTCTCTCCTCGGCCTCGGCCAGCGCCTTCTTGAGGGTCTCTACCTCGGTCGCCGCTCCTACAAACACCATGTCACTATAGTCAACATAAATTATCAATCCTTTCTGATATACAACAAGCCATTACATACCTTGCTTATCCTCCAGCTGTTTCCTTGCTTGGTCGAGCTCCTCCTCGGCCCACTCCAGCCTCTGTCTCAGTCCGGAGACTTCGGCAACATGAGAAGTTGCGGCTAGCAGCGACGCCTGCTTATTCACACAAACATATATGGTTAGTCTCCTGCAAAAAACTATTTGATCCTCTGTTCGGCTCTTCTTTTCGAACACCAGATAAAGTCTCAAGGGCTATTTTCTATATTGTGACTTTCTATACAATTACGTCGCTTACCTCAAAGCCTGTCAAAAGGCTGGTGCAGGCTTCGGCCAGTCCACTCTTGACGGACTGAACCCTCTCAATCACCGTACCCATAAGGGTACGGTGTTCTTCCATGATAGAAGCGCATTGCAGCGCTTCCATTAAAGTACCCGGTGCCTCTGGATGGACAGAGGCCACCGAGTGTATAGGTGCACCTCCTTCTTTAGAAGCAGGCTGCCTGCCTGATTCCGGAGCCTTATGGGTCTCCGGAACAGTATTTGGCTGGGGGCCAAGTTAGATATGGCTCCCATCGCCTGTCTCTAGGGGGATCCGTTCCCCCAGGCTTCCGGCAGCCGAGGTTTCACCCTCCGGTGCCGCTTTGATGGCCCGTCGCACCTCTCCCTCGCCTATGAACGTCCTTCGGGACACCACTTCGGTGTCATCTGTGGACTTGGTAGTGGTGGCCGTCGGCAGTGAATCACTATCCGTGGCCTTCGGATCCAACGAACCCCTCGATGAGGATCGTTGGGAGTTGTCATGGGTGGACTGCAGTAAGGTCGATTCAAGGCATCAGAATCACGAAACAAGGGAGTCGGGCACATAAGTGCGTCAGAGCCTTCGAATACTTACGATCCGGCCGGGGGATTCTCCCTGGGCGCCACTCCGAGCTGTTGTCGGTGTCCGGCGCGATGTCATCCACGGGGGAGGCTCTCCCCCTCTTGGACGCTTCGGCCTCCAGAAACGTGGAGGACGGCCTTTTCTTCCTTCCCCTCGCAGGGGGGGGGGGTTTCTTTCTTCCTCCTCCTCGTCGTTGGTGGTGGGTGAGGACTAGGTCTCCGCTTCTTCGGACGTCATGTCCGAAGTTCCCTTGGGTCGGACGCCGCCTCTGGCCCCCTTGGCCTTCTTCTCCGTCTCCTGGTAAGGCGCCGGAACTAGCATCTTCGTCAAAAGAGGAATTGTTGGGTCTTCGGGCAGCGGAGCCAGACTCTTGATTAGCTCCGCCTTCTTCGTCCAGCCCTGAAAAAGTAAAGACGGGGAAGCTTAGACAAGCCCCTTGAGTATGTAAGTAAATGATACACCTTGAAAACATGGGAAAACTTACTGGACTGGTGGGGTGGGTCAGGTTGTACCCACGGCCTTCGGTATACTTTGGCCATGTCTTATCGGCCTTGAAGAGCACCTTCCAAATACCTTCGTGTGTAACACCGAAGAAGTGTTGCAGGGTCCAGTGCTTGGCCGGATCGAATTCCCCCAAATGGTAGGTCCGGTTTTGGCATGGAAGCATCCGCCGAAAGAGCATCACCTGGATCACATTGAGAAGCTTGATGTTCTTGTCGACCATGCTCTTTCTGCGTGTCTGCAACACTATTAGCACATCCGACGAGGCCCAGTCTAGTCCCTTCTCTAGCCAGGAGGTGAGCCGCATGGGGGCCCCAGACCTGAACTCGGGAGCCTCGGCCCAGGTGGTGTCGCGGGGCTCTATGACATAGAACCATTGTTTTTGCCACCCCTTGACGGTGTCCACAAAGGTGCCCTTGGGCCATACGACGTTGAGCATCTTGCTCACCATGGCGCCTCCGCACTCTGCGTGTTGGCCGTCCACCACCTTCGGCTTCACGTTGAATATCTTCAGCCACAAGCCGAAGTGGGGTGAGATGCGGAGGAAGGCCTCACACACAACAGTAAATGCTGAGATGTTGAGGAAGGAGTTGGGGGCCAGATCGTGGAAATCCACCCCATAGTAGAACATAAGTCCGCAGACGAATGGGTGGAGTGGAAATCCCAGCCCGCGGACGAGGTGAGGGATGAACACTACCCTCTCACGGGGCTCTGGGTAGGGATGATCTGTCCCTCGGCTAGAAGCTGGTGGGCGACCTCCTTGGCCAAATATCCGGCCTCCTGGGGCTGGGTGATGCCCTTCCCATTGACGGAGGAGACCATCCACTTGCCCTGCGCTCCGGATCCGGACATGACTGGAGTGCTTTTTGGAGTCGGAGAGGATGGAAGCTTGGGCGCTGGAGCTCGATAATGGATGGGCAGTGAGAGAGAGAAGGCGTGGGTGAAAGGGGGTGAGTCCTTATCCCTTTATAAAGGCAGCGAATATCAAGCGCACCCCCACTCACCTTAAAACTCGCCTGTTTCCCAAGGGTCGCGCAGACGACACAGTTGGATTACACATGCCCGTATTGATGAGGATCCCACAATAAGGGGACACGATCTATGCTTTGACAAGATGTGCTAGCAAAACCGCATCTCGAAATATGAAGCAGCAGGCCGAAAAACGGTTCGAAATAATGACCGGCTGGTGATGTGGTGTCACGCTACAAAAATTTGTCAGTAGATTGGACTCGTGAAATAGTATACTCTCTGCGGTTGTGTGTGGTGCTTGTTTTGCAGAGCCGAACACGTTCTTTCTGTTCGAAGGCTGTTTTGGAGTATTCA
This sequence comes from Triticum urartu, assembly GCF_056163025.1. Classification (NCBI taxonomy): domain Eukaryota; kingdom Viridiplantae; phylum Streptophyta; class Magnoliopsida; order Poales; family Poaceae; genus Triticum; species Triticum urartu. The sequence goes on along the minus strand of NC_141876.1, from coordinate 352,570,845 downwards.
GAGGAGGAACCCGCCTTGCAATACCGAAGACAATCTGTGCACCGGACACCTCGTCATTGAAGCCTGCTTCAAGGGCTACTGAGGGACTCCTGGACTAAGGGGTCCTCGGGCGTCCGGCCTGTTGGACATGGGCCAGACTGTTGGGCTATGAAGATACAAAACCAAAGATTCTCTCACCCATGTCCGGATGGGACTCTCCTTGGCATGGAAGGCAAGCTTGGCTTTCGGATATGAAGATTCCTTTCTCTATAACCGACTTTGTACAACCCTAGTCCCCTCCGGTGTCTATATAAACCAGAGGGTTTAGTCCATAGAGGCAATCATAATCATATAGGCTAGACTTCTAGGGTTTTAGCCATTATGATCTCATGGTAGATCAACTCTTGTAATACTCATATTTATCAAGATCAATCAAGCAGTAAGTAGGGTATTACCTGCATAGAGAGGGCCCAAACCTGGGTAAACATCGTGTCCCCTGTCTCCTATTACCATCGACCTTAGACGCACAGTTCGGGACCCCCTACCCGAGATCCGCCGGTTTTGACACCGACAACCGTTCCCTTGAATTTTAAAGCGTTCCTAGACAAAGCTAAGTTGAAAGATGATGGTAGCAACTACACAGACTGGGTCCGTAACTTGAGGATTATCCCAATTGCTGCACAGAAGAATTATGTCCTTGTTGCACCGCTAGGTGTAAGGCCTGCTGCAGGAGCAGATGCTGATGTTAAGAACGTCTGGCAAGCATGATCTGATGACTACTCGATTGTTCAATGTACCATGCTTTACAGCTGAGAATCGAGACTTCAAAGACGTTTTGAACGTCATGGACCATATGAGATGTTCCAGGAATTGAAGTTAATATTTCAAGCAAATGCCAGAGATGAGAGATATGAAGTCTCCAACAAGTTCTTTAACTGCAAGATGGAGGAGAACAGTTCTGTCAGTGAACACATACTCAAAATGTCTGGGTATCATAATCACTTGACTCAACTGGGGGTTAATCTTTCTAGATGATAGTGTTATTTACATAGTTCTTCAATCACTGCCACCAAGCTACAAAGGCTTCGTGATGAACTATAATATGCAAGGGATGGACAAGACAATTCCCGTGCTCTTCCTAATTCTCAAAGCTGCGGAACTAGAAACCAAGAAGGAGCATCAAGTGTTGATGGTTAACAAGACCACTAGTTTCAAGAAAAAGGGCAAGGGAAAGAAGGGGAACTTCAAGAAAAATGGCAAGCAAGTTGCCACTCCCGGGAAGAAGTTATAACACCCCGGATGTAACTTGCCATATTTGTACTCCAACTCTTGCCATTTTTGGCTCTAAGTTATGAGTTTCCCTTCGTGGTTGGGTTGTCTTCGTTTTGCATTTTATTCATGTCATGCTTTGCATCATGTTGCTTGCGCATTGCGCCGTGATTGATTGTTGGTCCTTTGCTTGTGTTCTTGCTTTGGGTAGAGCCGGGAGACGAGTACGTGATCGAGGAACCCGCTGAGTACACTCACGAGGATCAAGCTTTCGTCAACTCTGAGAATTTTGCACGCAAAATGACCATACCCTCGAAATAACTTCTATCTTTGCTTGCTAGTTGTTTCAATCTATTGCTATGCCGTGATACCTACCACTTGCTATATCATGCCTCCCATATTGCCATGTCAAGCCTCTAACCCACCTTTCCTAGCAAACCGTTGTTTTGCTATGTTACCACTTTGCTTAGCCCCTCTTATAGCGTTGCTAGTCGCAGGTGAAGATGAAGTTTGTTCCATGTTGGAACATGGATATTGTTGGGATATCATTATTATACCTTGTTTTCTTTAATGCACCTATATAATTGGTAAAGGGTGGAAGGCTTGGCCTTATGCCTGGTGTTTTCTTCCACTCTTGCCGCCCTAGTTTCCGTCATACCGGTGTTATGTTCCTTGATTTTGCGTTCCTTACGCGGTTCGGTGTTATGGGAACCCCTTGACAGTTCGCCTTGAATGAAACTCCTCCAGCAAGGCCCGACCTTGGTTTTACCATTTGCCTACCTACCACCATATACCTCCCCTTGGGTTCTGCAGACTCAAGGGTCATCTTATTTTAAACCCCCCGGGTCAGTGCTCCTTTGAGTGTTGGTCCAAACCGAGTAGACTGCGGGGCCACCTTGGGGCAACTTGAAGTTTGGTTTTACTCGTAGGATGTCTCCTCCGATGTGCCCTGAGAACGAGATACGTGCGACTCCTATCGGGATTTGTTTGCACATCGGGCGGCTTTGCTGGTCTTGTTTTGCCATTGTCGAAATGTCTTGTAACCGGGATTCCGAGTCTAATCGGGTCTTCCTGGGAGATGGAATATCCTTTGTTGACCGTGAGAGCTTGTGATGGGCTAAGTTGGGACACCCCTGCAGGGTTTTGAACTTTTGAAAGCCATGCCCGCGGTTATGGGCAGATGTGAATTTGTTAATGTCCAGTTATAGAGAACTTGACACTTAATCTAATTAACATGAATCAACCGCGTGTGTAGCCGTGATGGTCTCTTTTCGGCGGAGTCCGGGAAGAGAACACAGTCTCGTGTTATGCTTGAACGTAAGTAGCCTTAGGATCACTTCTTGATCATTATTAGCTTCTCGACCGTGCTTTGCTTCTCTTCTCGCTCCCTTTTTGCGTAAGTTAGGCACCACATATGCTAGTGCTTGCTGCAGCTCCATCTCACTACCCTTTTCCTACCTTTAAGCTTGAATAGTCTTGATCACGAGGCTGTGAGATTGCTGAGTCCTCGTGACTCACAGATACTTCCAAACAGATGCAGGTGCCGATGATGCCAGTGTAGGGGACGCTACCGAACTCAAGTGGGAGTTCGACGAGGATTCAGGCCATTACTATGTTTCTTTTCCGGATGATCAGTAGAGGAGCCCAGTTGGGGCGATTGGGGATCTAGCATTTGGGGTCGTCTTTCTTTATTTTGGTTCCATAGTCGGACCTTGATTGTATTCTAGATGATGTATGATATATTTATGTATTGTGTGAAGTGGCGATTGTAAGCCAACTCTCTATCCCTTCCTTATTCAGTACATGGGATGTGTAAAGATTACCCCTCTTGCGACATGCCAACCATGCGGTTATGCCTCTAATTCATGCCCCGACACATGGGAGATATAGCCGCATCGTGGGTGTTACAAGTTGGTATCAGAGCCGACCCTTGCGGTTACATGGATGTTTGCGGACAGGTGTGCGGTCATGTTGTTCATGTCGTTTGTGACCCGTCGTGGCACACAACATCACACATGTACTGGACTGGATGCACAGACGTTTGTGCCAAGAGGGAATGTTCATTTGGCCCGATGAGGATGTCGGTTCCTCTGAGTGGGGGTGTACGTGATAGCCTAGCTTATTAGGGATGATAGACTTCTCATATCAATAAGGAATTCCTTCTTTTCCGAGAGCCCATTCAGAAAGAACTCCAAAGTTAAGCATGCTCAGCTTGGAGTAGTTTCAAGATGGGTGACCGACCGGGAAGTTGCTCCCGGGTGCGCACGAGTGAGGACAAAGTGCACAGAAAAGACTAGTATTGATCTGTGGGGCTAGTCTAGATCCCACCAGGAGTAATGACCACCGGCAGGTGTGTCTGGGGTGTTACAAGCTGGACCTAAGCCTGAAACTGAGTGCTTCTACTACAAAGGGACTGTTCACTGGAAGCGGAACTGCCCCATGTATTTGGCGGATAAGAAGGATGGCAAAGTGAACAAATGTATATTTGATACACATGTTATTGATGTGTACCTTACTAATGCTCGTAGAAACAACTCATGTCAAATAGGGCACCGTCTAAATCCGTTGAGACGATAGCGTATGAACTGTGGTTTGGAAAGAAACCTAATCTGTCGTTTCTTAAAATTTGGTGTTGCAACACTTATGTCAAAAGGCTTCAGCCTGATAAGCTCGAACCCAAATCGGAGAAGTGTGTCTTCATAGGATACCTTATACCACATAACCGAAGGCAAGATCTTTGTTGCCAAGAATGGAAACTTTCTAGAGAAGGAGTTTCTCTCAAAAGAAGTGAGAAGGAGGAAAGTAGAACTTGATGAGGTAATTGTACCTTCTCTCGAATTGGAACGTACCTCTTCACAGAAAACCGTTCTTGTGATGCCTACACAAACTTGAGAGGAAGCTAATGATAATGATCATGAAACTTCAGATAAAGTTACTACTGAACCTCATAGGTCAACCAGAGCACGATCTGCATCAGAGTGGTATGGTAATCCTGTTCTGGAAGTCATGTTACTTGACCATGATGAACCTACGAACTATGAAGAAACTATGATGAGTCCAGATTCCGATAAGTGGCTTGAGGCCATGAAATCTGAGATAGGATCCATGTATGGGAACAAAGTATGGACTTTGGTGCACTTCCCTTATGATCGGCAAGACATAAAGAATAAATGGATCTTCAAGAAGAAGACTAACATTGATGGTAATGTTACTGTCTACAAAGCTTGACTTGTCGCAAAAGGTTTTCGACAAGTTCAAGGAGTTGACTACGATGAGACTTTCTTACCCGTAGCGATGCTTAAGTCTGTCTAAATCATGTTAGCAATTTCCGCATTTTATGATTATGAAATCTGGCAAATGGATGTCAAAACTGGATTTCTTATGTATTTCTTAAAGAAGAGTTCTGTATGATGCAACCAGAAGGTTTTGTCGACCCTAAAGGTGCTAACAAAGTATGCAACCTCCAGCGATCCATCTATGGACTGGTGCAAGCATCTCGGAGTTGGAATAGACACTTTCATAAAGTGATCAAGGCATATGGTTTTATACAGACTTCCGGAGAAGCCTGTATTTACAAGAAAGTGAGTGGGAGCTCTTTAGCATTTCTAATATTATATGTGGATGACATATTATTGATTGGAAATGATGTAGAATTTTTGCATAGCATAAAAGGATACTTGAATAAGAGTATTTCAATGAAAGACCTCGGTGAAGCTGCTCATATATTGGGCATCAAGATCTATAGAGATAGATCAAGATGCTTAATAGGACTTTCACAAAGCACATACCTTGATAAAGTTTTGAAGAAGTTCAAAATGGATCAGTCAAAGAAACGGTTCTTGCCTATGTTGCAAGGTGTGATGTTGAGTTAGACTCAATGCCCGACCACTACAGAAGATAGAGAGAAAATGAAAGTCATTCCCTATGCTTCAGCCATAGGTTCTATCATGTATGCTATGTTGTGTACCAGACCTGATGTGTGCCTTGCCATAAGTCTGGCAGGGAGGTACCAAAGTAATACATGAGTGGATCACTGGACGGCGGTTAAGAACATCTTGAGGTACCTGAAAAGGACTAAGGATATGTTTCTCATTTATGGAGGTGACAAAGAGCTTGTCATAAATGGTTACGTCGATGCTAGCTTTGACACTGATACGGATGACTCTAAGTCACAAACCGGATACATATTTATATTGAATGGTGGAGCTGTCAGTTGGTGCAGTTCCAAGCAGAGCATCGTGGCAGGATCTATGTGTGAAGCGGAGTACATAGTAGCTTCGGAATCGGCAAATGAAGGAGTTCATATCCGATCTAGGTGTAATACCTAGTGCATCGGGTCCAATGAAAATCTTTTGTGACAATACTGGAGCAATTGCCTTAGTGAAGGAATCCAGATTTCACAAAAGAACCAAACACATCAAGAGATGCTTCAACTCCATCTGTGATCAAGTCAAGGAGGGAGACATAGAGATTTGCAAAATGCATACAGATTTGAATGTAGCAGACCCGTTGACTCAGCCTCTTCAACGAGCAAAACATGATCAGCACCAAGACTCCATGGGTGTTAGAATCATTACAATGTAATCTAGATTATTGACTCTAGTGCAAGTGGGAGACTAAAGGAAATATGCCCTAGAGGCAATAATAAAGTTGTTATTTTATAATTCCTTATTCATGATAAATGTCTATTATTCATGCTATAATTTTATTGGTCAGAAACCTTAATAGATGTCTAAATACATAGACAAACACTATGTCCCTAGTGAGCCTCTACTTGACTACCTCGTTGATCAAAGATGGTTAAGGTTTCTTAACCATGGACATAAGTTGTCATTTGATAACGGGATCACATCATTAGGAGAATGATGTGATGGGCAAGACCCATCCGTTAGCTTAGCATAATGATTGTTCAGTTTTATTCCTATTGCTTTCTTCATGTCAAATACATATTCCTTTGACTATGAGATTATGCAACTCCCGGATACTGGAGGAATACCTTGTGTGCTATCAAACGTCACAACGTAATGGGGTGATTATAAAGATGCTCTATAGGTATTTCCAAAGGTGTTTGTTGGGTTGGCATAGATCGAGATTAGGATTTGTCACTCCGAGTATAAGAGAGGTATCTCAAGGCCCTCTTGGTAATGCACATCATAAGAAGTTTTGCAAGCAAAGTGACTAATGAGTTAGTTGTCAGCGTCCTGGGAATGGGGGTACCCAGACTTTCCTTCCTACGGCCCAAGGAGTGGCTCCTCCAACAGCCTGGTACGGCCCATCTTCATCAACCAACACTAAAAGACCTTCGCGAGGGGCCAAGCCTCGCGAGGCGGATGACACAAGACCTCCTCAAGGGTAGCCTCACTAGGCTGGCTCTCGAGGAGCGAAGAGATCTAGGAGAGGGGTACCTTGTGAGGTTTTCGTGACATGAGCCATGATGACCAAGGCTAGGTGCGCACCAGCGGGCGCAGAGTGCCAGTTTCCTCTTTGGTGCTAAAGAGGCAAGCGCAGGCGAGGAATCCCGAGGCGTCAAGCAAAGGTTTCCATATCGGTGCAATGAGACCAAGACCAGCAGGATGGCAAGAAGGAGGTCATCACGGAGCCCACGACGGCATCACCACCAGAGCCTTTGGCAGGCGAAGACCACCTTTTGTCAGGATAACCTATACTTGTTCTCCCCCCTTCAAATTGGCCTTTGTGGGATCCCTTCCCGCCTAATATTTGGGGAGAGGACCCGGGCCTCTATAAATAGGGCTAGCCACCACCGTAGTCAGGATCGGCTCATCTGGAGACGGATCATTCAGATCATCCCCAACCACACAAGCTCATCGAGCTCAAGAACACCTCTCCTCAGGAGGTTGTTCTTCCCTTGTACTTGTTCATCCCCAGTCTACAAGGCAATCCACCACACCACACTGGAGAAGGGTATTACACTGCAACGGTGGCCCAAACCAGTATAAACCCTTGTGTCCTTTGTTCCTTGGGTTCGGTTAGCTAGGCTTTGAGATCTTTGCGAGAGCGTGAGCTAGGGGGAGAAAGATCTTTGTGCGCACCCCAGTGTTCGAACCTCAAGGGTTTGCTGGAACCCGTAATCCGACATTTGGCGCGCCAGATAGGGGGTGCGCCGAGGTTTTCTTCCCCATCGACCGACCTGTCGTCGCCTTACGTCTCCGATGTCTGACGATCCAAGGACCCAGGCCGACTGCTAGGCGGCTCGGCCAAATCGACTACATCCATCCGCTCCAGAAGACCGCAACTTCGCGCTCCAGGCAGCCCGCGTGCTGCCCAACGCACATGGGCACGGGCAGCGCGGATCGATGTCTGTCGCCCTCATGCCGCGGCATGCGCGGGCCGCCGCAAGCTACGTAGCAGCAACGGCGCCACACACCCGACGGGAACAGGCGAACATGCGAGCAACGCTCGTGGTGGCGCGTGAGATGATGCGGTGCCTGCTGATGGAGAGCAGCCGCGACGCGTTGCTAGAACGCGTCGCCGAGCAGTTGGATGCTGCAGCCAGGGGTACACCGCCTTTCTGCTCCCTACTTATGTCTCAAGTTGTGGCCAGGTGACACGACGGGCCACGTTGTTCCCGCGTACTCCCAGGTGCACCAGGAGGGCTCGCCAGCGTTAGCACGACCGGCGGTACCGGACATCTGGCCGCGCCCTTGCCTCCCCCGGGTGGCGTAGGCGCGGGCGTTGCTCTTCACGGTCCCAATCGAGCGCCACCCCACAACCACTATGAAGGCATGCTGGGCTCGGCGGTGTTGGGCACAGGGCACCTCGGCGGAGGTTCCGGCAAGGCAGCTCAGGAAGCCTATGTGCCCCACATGGTGGATCAGGAGTACACCCTAGAGGACGACCCCTTCACGTTCCACAAGCCTGGCTGGGAAGAAGAGATGCTGTACGCCGAGGCCTTCCCGCCTAATATTTGGGGAGAGGACTCGGGCCTCTATAAATAGGGCTAGCCACCACCGTAGTCAGGATTGGCTCATCTGGAGACGGATCATTAAGATCATCCCCGACCACACATGCTCATCGAGCTCAAGAACACCTCTCGTCAGGATGTTGTTCTTCCCTTGTACTTGTTCATCCCCAGTCTACAAGGAAATCCACCACACCACACTGGAGTAGGGTATTACACCGCAACGGTGGCCCGAACCAGTATAAACCCTTGTGTCCTTTGTTCCTTGGGTTCAGTGAGCTAGGGTTTGAGATCTTTGTGAGAGCGTGAGCTAGGGGGAGAATGATTTTCATGCGCACCCAAGTGTTCGAACCTCAAGGGTTTGCCGGAACCTGTAATCTGACATTTGTCGCGCCAGGTAGGGGGTGGATTGAGGTTTTCTTCCACATCGACCGACCTGCCGTCGCCCTGCGTCTCCGATGTCTGACGATCCAAGGACCCAAGCCGACCGCTAGGCGGCTCGGCCAGCTCGAGTACCTCCATCTGCTCTAGAAGACCTCAACTTTGTGCTCCAGGCAGCCCGCGCGCCGCCCAATGCATGCGGGCACAGGCAGCACGGATCGATGTCCATCGCCCTCATGCCGTGGCATGCGCGGGCCGCCGCAAGATCCGCAAGCTACGTAGCAGCACCGATGCCACACACCCAATGGGAACAGGAGAACATGCGAGCTGCGCTCGTGGTGGCGCGCGAGATGCCGCGGTGCCTGTTGATGGAGAGCAGCCGCGACCCGTTGCTAGAACGCGTCGCCGAGCAGTTGGATGCTGCGGCCAGGGGTACACCACCTTTCTGCTCCCTACTTACGTCTCAAGTTGTGGCCAGGTCACATGACGGGCCACGTTGTTCCCGCGTACTCCCAGGTGCACCAGGAGGGCTCGCTAGCGTTAGCACGACCGGCGGTACCAGACATCCGGCCGCGCCCTTGCCTCCCTCGAGTGGCGTAGGCGCCAGTGTTGCTCTTCGCAGTCCCAATCGAGCGCTGCCCCACAACCACCAGGAAGGCGTGCCGGGCCCAGCGGTGTTGCACACAAGGCACCTCGGCGGAGGTTCCGGCAAGGCAGCTCAGGAAGCCTATGTGCCCCACATGGTGGATCAGGAGTACACCCTAGAGGATGACCCCTGCACGTTCGACAAGCCGGGCTGGGAAGAAGAGATGCTGGACGCCGAGGCCTTCTACGAGCCACCCAGGAGCCTCGCCGACCCCGCCGACGACAACCACCCCAGGGTACGACTAATATTTCAGGAGCAGGCTTATGCTAACCATGGGTCGCATGTGGACCGAGCCGCAGTGGTGGACGACAACCCCAGTGCTGCAGCTCCACTCCTGTCAGGGGCGACACACCGCGGGCTGCACGAAAGGGGTCTAAAGCAAGGCCTTCCCTCAAGTCGCGCGGGGAAAGGCGTCACCCAGAGGTAGGTCCTTTGCCGTGGAGCCGCCAGTGAGCCCTCCCCCCGGCAGAGGGCCTGTGGTCGTCAAGGGTGCCACTAGCGTCCACTTTGCCCCTTGGCCTCGTCCTGGTTTCCGGACGCCCCAACAGTGGTCGAGGGTGGCGCAAGGCGGGGCTCTCGTCGGGTGATATGAAGCACGGCTTGCGCCTGTAAAGGTCTCCGCCCCTGACACTCTCATGTAATAATGAGTGGGCTATACACGCCCTAGAGTCTTCGGAGAGGCGCCCTCGGGCCTCGGGGGCTCCCGCCCACGTCCTAGTGGAAGCACCATGCTCAGTGCTGGCCGTCGACACTGTCCCCCAATGACTAAGCTCGCGGCCAGCAAAAGCACTAGGCTCCGCGTTGGTGAGAAAACAAGAAGACTAGCTAGGTGCCAGACGCAGCCTTTTGCTTTCAACCCCTTTCTCTATAGCTCGATTTGCTGCCTTTTGGATTTGAACTCGCAGTCGTATTTTCATTGGAAAAGCATGGGGGCATCTTTTCTCGTTCGTGTTGATTTCTTAAGTTATCCGGCTCCGTGTCTTGTTTAGAGACCGGCGCCTGCTGCCCCTTCCTCACGAGCACCTCACAAGCAGGGGCTGGGCAGGGTATACGCGCGCGTCTCACCATGATTTAACGCCCGTCTCTCGCAAGGCCCCCTCAGGCGGACCAGCAGGCTCCGCAGAAACCTGAAACCTCGCAAGTCCACAGAGGACCTCCCTCAGGAGAACTACACATTGACAACTACAAGGCCAGTCTGGGGCCCACCTAGACTAAGGTAAGTTACTGTGGCAAGCTCGCGAAGGAACTTGAGAACTTGCTAAAGCAGGCCTTAAGTCTGGCTCAGGGAATAAAACAATAGTCTGATTACATGAGGAGCTCCCCCTCCCCAAAATGCACACACATTGTCGGGGGCCATGCCCGAGCTTTTTTTGTGCAGGTTTAGAACAAGGAACATGGGCTCAAACGGACATGTCGCTCGCAACGTCTTCCAAATCGCTCCCGGACACGCTACCGGCATCGTTGCCAGCGTCGTCTTCACCAACATCGACCACGTCGCTTCATTTGCCGCGACCACCATAGCGTCGTCATCGGAAGCAAAAGCTCTGACCAGAGAATCCATGTTATCATCCACCCAGTGCTCTAGGTTGCCCCAAATAGCCGCGGGCACTGGGGCGATGGTGGTGTCGAAGTCAAAGTTGGGGTCGGCATTCTGAAGATGGCTGAAGATGCGGGAAAACGCGCGCCCGAGAAGACCGCGGATCTTTTCATCAACGAGCTCGTGAGCCCTCTCAGCTTGGTCCTCCAGGCGCGTCACGATGTCGGTGAAGAAGCGAAGGTAGCCGATGTAGTCTTCTACATGAGGATGAGGGGCATATTCGTCACAGATGATGCGCAACGCCCGGTTGGCCCTCACCCTGAGGTCCTGGATCATGGGGGTGTGTTCGCGCTGCAACGTGTGTCGACAGATCGGCTCCTCCCTGCTCTGTTGCGCGAGGGACTCGGGAGCAGTGACTCGCTGCTGAAGCGGGAGCATCTCAGCATGGGCGGAGGCCAACTCGACCTGCACATAGATCAAAGCAGTTTCGGCGGCCTTCTCGCGTTGCTCCACCTCAGTCAACCTCAACCAGAGGGCGGTGGTCCTTACCTCAACTTTGGCTTCCACGAGCTTCAGATTCAGGTCGTACCTATTGGCAAGATTAGCGCGAGCCTCCTCCACCCTGCGGTCGACTTCCTCCTGGATCCTGGGCTCGCGCGCGCTGATGGCATCTTCCGCCTGAGCAACCTGACGCTCCCTCATCTCCAACCGCTCGAGCTCGAGGCTGCGCTTTGTGGACTCCAACATTAGTGCTTACTCGCGCTTCAAGATCTCCTCCTCGTCGGGCGACGCCCTGTTCATCGACACCAAGGCAGCTCTGCGCGCCTCCGTCTGTTGCTCCAGGAAGGCATTCAGGGCCTGAAGCTCCTTCCTGCGCTTCTCGGCAACCTCGCGGCGGTAGTCTGCCTCCCTGGCCTCCTCCAAGGCTCGGGCGCTGGCCTCGCGTGAGGTTGCAAGGGAAGCCTCGGCTTCGCGTTGGCATGCTCATGCTGGAGGCGCCCGAGGTTGATGGCCACCTTCAATTTATGCCATTCATCCACCAGCGGAAGACCCTCAGTTTCAAGGCGTGCGTCTACATCCACAAGCTCTTCCTTGAGCTGGCTCAGTGCACTCATAGCTTGCTGGAAGAGCTCGTGACGGACGGCACCCCACCTCTGCGCAAGATCGAATACGCAACCGGGTCCTTCCTCCACATCGTGAGTTGTTGAAGAGGTTCGAGGTGGCTCGCCTCCTCCTAGTAGGGGGCTGGAGGTCGGCGCCTTTCCAGTCGCCCTTCGGGCCCCGATGGGGGCTCGGAGGGGTGGAGGCTCGTTACCCAAAGGAGAGGCCAGAGCAGAGCCCACCCAGCTGCGATCAATAACTAGCGAAGGAGCCCTCGGCACACCTTCCGTACCCCAAGCAAGGCCGCGAAGATCAGACTGCAAGAGCACGATGTCGAGATGCCAAGCCGGCGTGCTTGCCTCTCCGGCCAACCTCACACCAAGTGCTGCAGGATGGGTTGAGGCGCTCAAGGTCAGCAGAGGACTCGAGGTAGGAGGAGGTTGTTTCTTGGGAGACTTCGTCGCCTTGGTAGAAGGGACCCTGAGGAATCACGGTTAGGAGGAGAAGTGACACCCTAGAAATTACAAAGATAAGGTACTCACTCATCAATAGCGATGTACTTACACTGCTTCAATGGCCGGAAGGCGTCACCACTTCAGCCTGGAGATCCCTTCCTCTTGCGGAGTGCCGCGAAGTTCGGTCGGAGCCGGTCGAAGCCCTAGGCACGGGAGCCGGTCGAAGCACTGGGCACGGTCACCAAGGCCGGGCACTGATGGTGCGACCCCTGGGGAGGCGACCTCAGGGGTGCCAGACCGCGCTGAGACCTCGGCACTCGTCTCGTGGAGGTTTATCGAGGCCTCGGGGGCTCCGGCCTCAGGAGCATCGGACTGCGTCGCCCCCAGGCCGTCTCCTCAAGATGGCTCTCCAGGGTCCCGGGGGACGGCACCTCAGGAGCCCCGAATGGTGCCAATTCCTCAGGAAGGGGGGCCACGAAGATAGGGCTCTCGCGAGGCCCTTCAAGGCCAAGCGGGCGTGGTCCCCATTCGCCGAAGAGGGGCATCTGCTTCACAAAATCCACCTTGTTCGAGCAGCAGCATAGAAGACAGGCCTTCTCCGGCATGTAGGCTGGCATCGGGTCACCCGTCAGGAGCTCGAGCACCGTGCACCGCGCCTCAGGAAGGAAGAGCCGGAGCCTAAAGCCTCATGCGGTCCCCGTAGCTAGAGAAGGTCCACATTTGCCAACAGTGGTGCTGAAGCGGAGCGATGCGACACTGTTTGAACTCCTTCACCATCGGTGAGCTTCACGTGCCCCCAACCGGAGCTTGGAGCAGTTGGGGCCCGATGTAGCAGCAAGAGGGGGCTGCGCACACCAACATCCACGAACACCCACCTCTTCCTAAAGCGTCCGACGACTATTGAGAGCTTGAAGTCAATCCCCGAGCCAGCCGTTGCCGCAACAGCCTGGAGGGATACACACCGAGAGCACTGGAGAGGATCTGTCAGGTGCAGCGAGAAGAAGTGGCGAAGCAGAGCCACGGAAGGGGCAATTCCCACCATGGCTTCATAGACGAAGGCGAAGACAGCAAGGAGGATGTAAAGCCCTCGATGCGGCTATATCTCCCACGTGTCGAAGCACGACTTAGAGGCATAACCGCATTGAAAGCAATGTCGCAAGTGAGGTAATCTTCACACAACCCATGTAATGCATAAGGGAAAGAGATACATAGTTGGCTTACAATCGCTACTTCACACAATACATAAGCATTACATCATTCAGATACAAACAAGGTCCGACTACGGAACCAAAATAAAAGAAGACTACCCCAAATGCTACACAGATCCCCGGTCGTCCCAACTGGGCTCCACTACTGATCAACTGGAAAATGGAACAACATAAAGAACAAGATCTTCATAGAGCTCCTCCTTGAGCTTGGTTGCGTCATCTGCACGGTTCAACGACACCTGCAAGCTGGTTTTGGAAGTAACTGTGAGTCATGGGGACTCAGCAATCTCACACCCTCGCGATCAAGACGATTTAAGCTTATAGGAAGGGTAAAAGTATGAGGTGGAGCTGCAGCAAGCGACTAGCATATATGGTGGCTAACATCCGAGGGCGAGAAGAGAAGGCAAAAGCACGGTCGAACAACTATGATCAAGAAGTGATCCTAGAACAACCTACGTCAAGCATTACTCCAGCACTCTGTTCACTTCCCGGACCCCGCCGAGAAGAGACCATCACGATAACACACGCGGTTGATGTATTTCAATTAAGGTCAACTTCAGGTTTTCAACAACCGGACATTAACAAATTCCCATCTGCCCATAACCACGGGCACGGCTTTCGAAAGTTCAAAACCCTGCAGGGTTGTCCCAACTTAGCCCATCACAAGCTCTCACGGTCAACGAAGGATATTCCTTCTCCCAGGAAGACCCGATCAGGCTCGGAATCCCGGTTACAAGACATTTCGACAATGGTAAAACAAGACCAGCAAAGCCACCCGAATGTGCCGACAAATCTCGATAGGAGCTGCACATATCTCGTTCTCAGGGCACACCGGATTGTCCAAGGTTCCGGTAGGCTAGCCCAGAGTTGCCCCTCGTGGCCACCGGCAGCTGACAGGTTGGACCAACACTCAGAGGAGCACTGGCCCGGGGGTTTAAATAAAGATGACCCTTGGGCAGGCCTACCCAAGGGAAAGAAAAGGCTAGGTGGCAAATGGTAAAACCAATGTTGGGCCTTGCTGGAGGAGTTTTATTCAAGGAGAACTATCAAGGGGTTCCCATTATAACCCAACCGTGTAAAGAACGCAAAATCCAGAAACATAACACCGATATGACGGAAACTAGGACCAGCCTTCCACCCTTTACCAAGTATATAGATGCATTAATTAAATAAGAGATATTGTGATATCCCAACAAAATAACCATGTTCCAAACATGGAACAAGCTCCAATCTTCACCTGCAACTAACAACGCTATAAGAGGGGCTTAGCAAAGCAGTAACATAGCCAAACAACGGTTTGCTAGGACAAGGTGGGTTAGAGGCTTGGCTTAGCAATGTGGGAGGCATGATAAAGCAAGTGGTAGGTATCGTAGCATAGGCAATACAAAAGAGCGAGCAACTAGCAAGCAAAGATAGAAGTGATTTCGAGGGTATGGTCATCTGGCCTGAGATCCCAAAAGGAAGAAGAACGAGTCCATGAAGAAGACAAACGGACATAGTCGAACGGATCCTCACAAACGCAACGTTACCGGATTTACCGAGAAGAAGTACACTGGAAACAAAGCAAACAACCTAGTAAACAATCATCACATAATCATGGCACGATGCGCAAACAAGTATGATGCATGTCCGGTTTAAATAGGCATGGCATTGCAAAATGCACAAACAATCCTACAAATTAAGTGGAGCTCAATATGCACTTCGTTGCATATTGACGAAACACCACGTTCAAGTTATTTAGTTCGATCTCGTTTATGTACCCAACAATATTAAATGTTGTTAAACGTGGCAAGAGGGTGAAACAAAGCAAAACTACCTATCTAGTCAAGTTTAAATGAGGCCGAGAACAACAAACAACAAATCTGGAAACTCCTCATGTGCATATATTAGGTTAGATGCTGTTCTGCCCTAAACCATATTTTAGAGTTGTCAAACATGCAAAGTAAAGCCACCATGATAAACTAGGCATTTTTCCACCCCATTTACATATAAAGTTTGTTTAAATCTGAGCTATGGTTAATTAGTTATGAAATAAAGCATTTTAGCATGTTATTTAAGCAAATTTAAACAAACATCATTTTAAGTATTTTAAACATGGATGAAAGTAGCATATTATGAAACTAGAAGAAAAACTAAGCATTTTTCATATATAAAACATTTTAATATGATGCACGGTTGATGAGTTTTTATATTCATGAAGTGCAAGGGTTAAACTGCAAAACTGTAAATCCCTGGATAATAGCTAAATTCGCCCTGAGGAAAAAACACTATATGGGCCAAAACTGAGCACGGCCCCAGGCAAATAGAGGCTGGGCTGAGGCTCACTATAGACCTTGGGCTGGATCTGGCGCGACTGGGCCTTGGTCAACAGGCAAAGGAGAGGCCCACGCATGTGGCAGGTGTGCGCTCGATGTAGCGCTACTGCATCTCACTGCAGAAGAACTACAACGGTGCCATGGTGACAAGAAGAAGAGGGGCGCTGCGGCGGGGCTCCTTGCGGCCGGATCACGCCGGATCCCGTGGGAACGGAGCAAGGGCAAATGAACCCACGCACGAGGAGCCGAGGCAGGGACTCGAGGCAGCAAAGACGAAGGAGCTCTGACGTTACTGCTGCCCAGAGAGAAATAGAGGGAGTTTCAGAGAGAGAAGCGAATTGGGGAAGGGAACGGGGATGTCACGAGGGGACCTTGCAGAACGGCAGCAACTCACCGGCGACGAGGTAGGCGGGAATGGTTCGAGGACGACGACTTCCGGGCGTGGGAGGCGAGGATGGCTGGCGCAAACTCCTCGGGGCTCCCTATTGCATGAACAGAGAGAGCCGGTGAGAGAGGGAGGAGAGAAGAACAGAAGGAGGGACAAGAGAAGAGATAGGTGCGAGGCTCATCTGTTGGTCCACGGCGACGGCGCAGGACAGCGTCGGGCACGGGAGGCACCGCAGGGGAGGCAGCGGTGCTGACTGGAGAATCTGCGCGAGGCCGAGCGCCATGGTGCTTGCGGCGGCGTCGGTCTCCATGCTAAGGACGACAGAGCACGACGGGGGGGTCCAGAGAGGAGTCATGCGAGGCAGGGGATGGAGGGGATGGAGCTCCGGCGGCTTGGCTGCTCCGGCAGGGGCTCAAGGAGTTCGAGCGCGTTGTCACCCATGGCGTTACTCCTGGTTGACGAGGAAGATGGGGCCCAGTCCAAGGGGCTGGGTTCGCTGGTGGCGACGGCACCATGGAGGGAGGAGTAAACAGGGGGAGCCTCCTATCGATCCCAGATCGAGCGAGCGAGCAGGGAGGTTCTCGGGGACGGGCACGCTGAAGCGAGGGTTGCAGGACTCTGTTGCGGCTTGCTGGGGATCAAGCAATCGAAGGGAGGCACTGCTGTGGCTGGCTAGATGGAATTGATCGGGGGGATTCCAAGGAGGGTGGCGGCTGCTGGTTGGATTGGACCGGGCAAGATCCCGATGGGGATTTGGTGTAGTGGCGGCGGCGGTGATGGGACAAGAGGCCTAAAATTTAGGGTTAGGTCCTAAATTAGACTAGGGAGTCTATATATATAGGGAAAGAGGAGAGTTTGGATCATCTGATTGAAATCCGACGGCCGAGAATAAATGGGTTAGGAAAACCAAATGAGAAAACGGTGAGTTTTTGTAGACGTTTGGAGATGATCCGGACACAACGGTAACGACTGTCTGGGTCGGGTCCGGGACAACTTTCGGACGCGCGCGAGGGGGGCTGTGGGCTGACGAGAGAGGTTAAGTTGGACCTGGCGGTAGGTAGTGGGTTGTGTAGACGGTCTCGCGCTGAGGGAAGAGAAGAGTGGGAGGCCCGGCGACTGTTTTCGGAGACCGAAAACGTTCGACGTGTGACCGGCTATAATGCCGCCATAGTTTAACGGTTGGGCTATCAGACGAACTCCGAATGCGAAGAAACTTGACAAGCGGTCTATC
Organism: Triticum urartu; assembly: GCF_056163025.1. Lineage (NCBI taxonomy): Eukaryota > Viridiplantae > Streptophyta > Magnoliopsida > Poales > Poaceae > Triticum > Triticum urartu. The sequence continues at coordinate 352,553,416 of NC_141876.1, read as the reverse complement.
TACACTATAATAAGACCACACGCCAACTTTCAACCCATTCCAAGAACATTTTCCGGCCACTTATAAAATAATATTTCGGACGTGCCGCGGGCGCGTGCGAGTGTGATTGGACTCAGAACGGACAACGGAAGGAACGGGGAGGCCGGGACAGATGCAAGTTTGAAAACATGATGATACCATGCACATGATGACATGGCAAGATGCAACACGCAGGCGAATTACAAGGCAACAACAATGAATAATTGGAAGACACCTGGCACATCGGTCTCGGGGTGCTACAACACTCCACCACTACGAGAGGATCTTGTCCCGAGATCTAGAATGGTGCCAGAGGGAAAAACGGAAGGAAAAGAGAAGAGGTAAAACTAAGTTGCTTCTTTGAAAGACGAGAGAAACCAAAGAACCTGGAGAGGTTAAGCCATTTCGAGAAAAGAATACAACGGAGATGAACGAAGTTGAAAACACTCTGTTAGAAAAGAGCAACAAGGAAGAACAAATTCGGGCAGCACTTCGGTTAAAAAGTGATATGAAACTTGATAAGATGGAAAGAACTTGAGCAGAGGACACAACACTCCGGTTAAATGGATAAACCAAGAAAAGAACACGATCTTGAAAAAACAAGAAGATGGGTTGAAGAGAGCAACATCAAAATGCCTCTGGAACAAGAGTAAGAATGGAATTGTATGAACGAAGGGAAACAAGATCTTGAGAGAGCGCGCTTACAACAAATGCTAGAACAGAGTTGTTGGAAAACCAACAACGAAAAGAGTAAGCGTGATATGGTCTTATGGAATACATCTCAAATTATGAGGTGACAACCTGCCACTCACGTGAAAAAGAATTGGATTGATAAGAACAAGGAGACGAGAAACTTATTTCACCAGGAGGATAAATGTAGAACTTGGATCATTTATAAGCACCATAAATAGCAAAATCCTTGGGAAAGCTTTAGGTGAAATATAACCGAAGATAACTCCAAAGAAGAGGTTGATTGGTTGGAAAGATGACTTGAGTGAAGAGAAAATGATGGATTTAAATACCTCACTCTTGAAAAGATGTGAATCATGAAACACGAAGGGAAATTGTCAAGAGTGACATAACACCGCCTCAAAATATAAGAAATAAAGAATAACACTTTGGAATGCAAGATGAAGAATGCTTGAGCTCCTCTGAAAAGAATGTTGATGAACCCTTCGAGAAGGAATTAAATCCTTGATGAACCATCATGTAGACCTCCATGAAGAACTCCGGTAATAAAAGGATGATCAAAACGGAAAGAGAAGTTTAAAACACAAGCGAAGCCTTGCGACGATTTAGATGAATCTCCGTGGTGATATAATTGAAATAACTTGGAGCTCCGGAAAAGAAAGATGAACAAAAGAAATCAAGAATTTTGATGAACCTCCGGAATAAGGAATTAAATAACTTGGATGAAACAAGAATAAGAATTACATTATGCTTATCCTTCACCAATTTAAATTGATGACAATCAAGAGATTTGGCATATTACTTATTCTCATAGAAAAGATTAAGAGAGATATAACATCAGACTTGGGAAGGTCTTCAACGAAACACCGGTAGGATTGAAACAACGAATGAATTTGTATGATAACGAAAGAGAAGCACTCTTGAACGAACCACCATAAGAATTGAAAAAGAACGAATAAAACATGAAGAAACACCGGGAAGGATTAGCAAATAAAAGAAGATGCTTGAGAGAATTTAGATCCATGAGAACGAAGAGATTACGAGCTGATTAGAGAATCCTTGATTTAAGCACCGGTATGATTAAGAGTATGAGAGCCGAAAGCTGGGAATGAGTGACATTTGAAAATATGGCCTTCGGGGAAAAGAAATGGAAAAAACTCATGAAATGCTCCGGATGGGTGAAAAGAATTCCCACAATTGAAAATAATTATAAGAGGATGGCAACAAGCTAGAATCACGAATCTTGAAGAGAATGGAGCAAGATTGAGAGAAAAATCTTCTTCGGTCTTCAAAATCTAAGAATGACGACAAGAAACACCACCATGAATTATTGAGGCACTCCGGAATGAAGAATGGAAAGGTTGAGCTAACGATGAAAAGAATTTGAAAGATCTTGGAGAAAGACATATGACTGATGGCAATTCATTCGTACGTCAAGTTTGAGATGAATTTGAAAATAGCTCCGGTAAAATTAGAAGAGTCAGGTAAGATCCTGGGAAAAACCTGTGGGTTAGGGCCCACTCAAAAGATACACCGTTGAAATGATTGCTTGAAAAGGAGATAGTGCCGGTTGAATTAAACGGCTTGAATGAGATAACAACATCAGAATAAGTTGAGCAGATTTTGAATGACAAGAAGAGCCTTGAGATATCTTTAGCACTACAGAACAAATGAATAGCGAGAAATGGAATGACAAATGAGGTGCACCAGCATGAGAAGATATTTGAAACAAGAAAAATGATATGGTCAACACCGAAAACTTGAATTGGTTCCACCGGAGAAGAAAACAAGTGAAGAGTGACGAACTTGAAGCTCCGTTAGAATCTTCATGAGAATCACCAGGTAAGAACATGAAGGAAAAGAATGGAGAGGCTTCACATGAATAAAAGGATACTTGATTAAGAAATCTGAGTCCTCGAAGAAACAAGGGTGTGAGGGTGGGAAAACAAAGGCAACTTGGGATGGATGAAACAAACAACGTTGAGAGCTTAGATTGAATCTTGCGAATGTTGAAAATGGACGGATCCGCTTGAAGAGAAGCACACCGGTTGAAAAGGATTGACATGACAAACTCGATGATCGAGAAGGACTAGTGTTCACATCGGGGTATGAGAACACCGCTTAGGAAAAAGGTATGGAATCAACATTTGACTTCGAAGCAACTCGAATACCACAACTCAAAACAAAACAAAGATTGGCTTGTAGAATAAGCTGGAACTAACATATGATAGAGATTTCGTCCAAAGTTTTTTTGGTGGGGCCTACACTGGCTCGATCGTAAAGCACCATCATGTACAAGGCAGTGCACATGACATACGAAGCGTCCCCGAGTCGGCATAGCCAAGGACTCTTTAAGACACAAACAGACCACTGTAAAACCAACCGTGGATAGGCGGACCACTAGACCGTCGAACCCCAATTTCATATCATACATCTGTCGGAAAGATATCCTAGGAGCTACTTGAATTCCCACTTATAAACTCCCGAAATTTTCTGGTTATGCAATCAGGTGTTGGGGATACAGGGGAAGCATAATATCTCACCCAAAACTAACAAATCCTACATCCGGCTGTATCCATCCTTCAACACATAACCAAGAAACCTTTGGAAATCGTTTACCTCAACCTTCGAAAAAGCATCCGTTATACGAGTTATGGAGATACTCCCGAACTCCCGCCCCAGTACTGGGTGGCATCGAGGTTATCTCACCAACAACTGCATAAAAGAGATTTTCGATGTCGGCGAAACTAAACTCAGGTATTCCAGAACTGCAACGATAAAATTGTGACGACAACACCTCGGAGCTCAACTCCCCGGGACACGGCCACAACCCCCAAATTTTAGGAGGCACCAAGAACAATGTTCTCGTCACAAAACCATCGGAACGATTCCAAGATACCCGCATGATCCTAAAAAAAATTTAGTGAAGTTTGAGGAGAGAAGAGTCAAAACTCTACGTCAGGATGCCTCACCAAAGAGACGAAGGAACCGAGGAGTAAAAAGAATCCTACTCCCCGATATATATAATTCCTAAAAGACTCAAAACATTTTTCTAGACTCAACAACGCCAGTGATTCGATCAAGCAGGGGGCTCCTAAAGTCGGGGAAGGCTCTAATACCAACTTGTAACGCCCTCGATGCAGCTATATTTCCCACGTGTCGAAGCACGACTTAGAGGCATAACCTCATTGAAAGCAATGTCGCAAGTGAGGTAATCTTCACACAACCCATGTAATGCATAAGGGAAAGAGATACATAGTTCGCTTACAATGGCCACTTCACACAATACATGAATAAAGCATTACATCTTTCAGATGCAATCAAGGTCCGACTATGGAACCAAAATAAAAGAAGACTACCCCAAATGCTACACAGATCCCCGATCGTCCCAACTAGGCTCCACTACTGATCAACTGGAAAACGGAACAACATAAAGAATACGATCTTCATAGAGCTCCTCCTTGAGCTTGGTTCCGTCATCGACACGGTTCAACGACACCTGCAAGCTGGTTTTGGAAGTAACTGTGAGTCACGGGGACTCAGCAATCTCACACCCTCGCAATCAAGACTATTTAAGCTTATAGGAAGGGTAAAAGGTATGAGGTGGAGCTGCAGCAAGCGACTAGCATATATGGTGGCTAACATACGCAAATGAGGGCGAGAAGAGAAGGAAAAAGCACGGTCGAACAACTATGATCAAGAAGGGATCCTAGAACAACCTACGTCAAGCATTACTCCAACACCGTGTTCACTTCCCGGACCCCGCCGAGAAGAGACCATCACAGTAACACACGCGGTTGATGTATTTTAATTAAGGTCAACTTCAGGTTTTCTACAACTGGACATTAACAAATTCCCATATGCCCATAACCGCGGGCACAGCTTTCGAAAGTTCAAAACCCTGCAGGGGTGTCCCAACTTAGGCCATCACAAGCTCTCACGGTCAACAAAGGATATTCCTTCTCCCAGGAAGACCCGATCAGGCTCGGAATCCCGGTTACAAGACTTTTCGACAATGGTAAAACGAGACCAGCGAAGCCACCCGAATGTGCCGACAAATCCTGATAGGAGGTGCACATATCTCATTCTCAGGGCACACCGGATTGTCCAAGGTTCCGGTAGGCCAGCCCAGAGTTTCCCCTGGTGGCCACCGGCAGCTGACAGGTTGGACCAACACTCAGAGGAGCACTGGCCCGGGGGTTTAAATAAAGATGACCCTTGGGCAGGCCTACCCAAGGGAAAGAAAAGGCTAGGTGGCAAATGGTAAAACCAATGTTGGGCCTTGCTGGAGGAGTTTTATTCAAGGCGAACTGTCAAGGGGTTCCCATTATAACCCAACCGTGTAAGGAACGCAAAATCCGGGAGCATAACACCGATATGACGGAATCTAGGACAGCAAGAGTGGAACAAAACACCAGGCATAAGGCCGAGCCTTCCACCCTTTACCAAGTATATAGATGCATTAATTAAATAAGAGATATTGTGATATCCCAACAAAATAACCATGTTCCAAACATGGAACAAGCTCCAACCTTCACCTGCAACTAACAACGCTATAAGAGCGGCTTAGCAAAGCGGTAACATAGCGAAACAACGGTTTGCTAGGACAAGGTGGGTTAGAGGCTTGGCTTAGCAATGTGGGAGGCATGGTAAAGCAAGTGGTAGGTATCGTAGCATAGGCATAGAAAAAGAGATGAGCAACTAGCAAGCAAAGATAGAAGTGATTTCGAGGGTATGGTCATCTTGCCTGAGATCCCGAAAGGAAGAAGAATGAGTCCATGAAGAAGAAAAACAGACATAGTCGAACGGATCCTCACAAACGCAACATTACCGGATTACCGAGAAGAACTACATCGGAAATAAAGCAAACAACATAGTAAACAATCATCACATAATCATGGAACGATGCGCAAACAAGTATGATGTATGTCCGGTTTAAAGAGGCATGGCATGGCAAAATGCACAAACAATCCTACAAATTAAGTGGAGCTCAATATGCAACTTCATTGCATATTGACGAAACACCACGTTCAAGTTATTTAGTTCGATCTCATTTATGTACCCAACAGTATTAAATGTTGTTAAACGTGCCAAGCGGGTGAAGCAAAACAAAACTACCTATCTAGTAAAGTTTAAATGAGGCCGGGAACAACAAACAACAAATTCGGATACTCCTCATGTGCATATATTAGGTTTGGTCCTGTTCTGCCCTAAACCATATTTTAGAGTTGTCAAACATGCAAAGTAAAGCCACCATGATAAACGAGGCATTTTTCCACCCCATTTACATATAAAGTTTGTTTAAATCCGAGATACGGTTAATTAGTTATGAAATAAAGCATTTTAGCATGTTATTTAAGCAAATTTAAACAAACATCATTTTAAGTATTTTAAACATGGATGAAAGTAGCATATTATGAAACTAGAAGAAAAACTAAGCATTTTCCATATATTAAATATTTTAATTTGATGCACGGTTGATGTGTTTTATATGCATGAAGTGCAAGGGTTAAACTGCAAAACTGTAAATCCCTGGATAATAGCTAAATTCGTCCCGAGCAAAAAAACACTATATGGGCGAAAACTGAACACGCAACAGTGCTCAGGGGCAAACAGAGGTTGGGCTGAGGCTCACTATAGACCTTGGGCCGGATCTGGCGCGACTCGGCCTTGGTAAACAGGCGAAGGAGGGGCCCACGCATGTGGCAGGTGTGCGCTCAATGCAGCGCTACTGCATCTCGCTGCAGAAGAACTACAGCGGCGCCATGGCGACAGGAAGAAGAGGGGCACCGCGGCGGGGCTCCTTGCGGCCGGATCACCCCGGATCCCGCGGGAACGGAGCAAGGGCGAACGGATCCACGCACGAGGAGCCGAGGCAGCGAAGACGAAGGAGCTCTGACGTTGTTGCTGCCCAGAGAGAAACAGAGGAAGTTTTAGAGAGAGAAGCGAATCGGGGAAGGGAACGGGGATGTCACGAGGGGACCTTGCTGAACGGCACCAACTCACCGGCGACGAGGTAGGTGGGAATGGTTCGAGGAGCTCGAGGATGACGACTTCCGGGAGTGGGAGGCGACGATGGCCGGTGCAAACTCCTCGGGGCTCCCTGTTGCACGAACAGAAAGAGCCGGTGAGAGAGGGAGGAGAGAAGAACAGAAGGAGGGACAAGATAAGAGATGGGTGCGAGGCTCATCTGTTGGTCCACGGCGACGGCGCAGGACAGCGTCGGCCACGGGAGGCAGCGCAGGGGAGGCAGAGGTGCTGACTGGAGAATCTGCGCGAGGCCGAGAGCCATGGTGCTTGCGGCGGCGTCGGTCTCCACGCTAAGGACGACAGAGCTCGACGAGGGGGTCCAGAGAGGAATCATGCAAGGCAGGGGATGGATTGGACGCGGAGGGAATGGAGCTCCGGCGGCTTGGCTGCTTCGGCCGGGGCTCAAGGAGTTCGAGCGCGTTGTCACCCATGGCGTTACTCCTGGTTGACGAGGAAGACGGGGCCCAGTCCAAGGGGCTGGGTTCGCTGGCGGCGACGGCACCACGGAGGGAGGAGCAAACAGGGGGAGCCTCCTATCGATCCTAGATCGAGCGAGCGAGCAGGGAGGTTCTCGGGCATGGGCACGCTGAAGTGAGGGTTGCAGGACTCTGTTGCGGCTTGCTGGGGATCAAGTAATCGAGGGGAGGCACTGCTGTGGCTGGCTAGATGGAATTGATCGGGGGGATTCCAAGGAGGGTGGCGGCTGCTGGTTGGATTGGACCGGGCAAGATCCCGATGGGGATTTGGTGTATTGGCGGCGGCGGCGATGGGACAAGAGGCCTAAAATTTAGGGTTAGGTCCTAAATTAGACTAGGGAGTCTATATATATAGGGAAAGAGGGGAGTTTGGATCATCTGATTGAGATCCAAAGGTCGAGAATAAATGGGTTAGGAAAACCAAATGAGAAAACGGTGATGCTTTGTAGATGTTTGGGGATGATCCGGACACAACGGTAACGACTGTCTGGGTCGGGTCCGGGACAACTTTCGGACGCGCGCGAGGGGGGCTGTGGGCTGACGAGAGAGGTTATGTTGGACTTGGCGGTAGGTAGTGGGCTGTGTAGATGGTCTCGCGCTGAGGGAAGAGAAGAGAGGGAGGCCCGGTGACTGTTTTCGGAGACCGAAAATGTCCGACGTGTGCCCGGCTATAATGCCGCCATAGTTTAACGGTTGGGCTATCACACGAACTCCGAATGCGATGAAACTTGACAGGCGGTCTATCTACACTATAATAAGACCACACGCCAACTTTCAACCCATTCCAAGAACATTTTCCGGCCACTTATAAAATAATATTTCGGACGTGCCGCGGGCGCGTGTGAGTGTGGTTGGACTCAGAACGGACAACGGAAGGAACGGGGAGGCCGGGACAGATGCAAGTTTGAAAACATGATGATACCATGCACATGATGACATGGCAAGATGCAACACACAGGCGAATGACAAGGCAACAACAGCGAATAATTGGAAGACACCTGGCACATCGGTCTTGGGGCGCTACAGAGGATGATGGATTGGGGGTCGAGATGCAGCGTATTAATCTGGTAATGCGAGAGTACCGCATTGAATAAATTGGAGAAGGGGGGAATCAGAGAGGGCGCGGAGATGGATGGGGACCTTGGTGCCCGTCCTGTCAACTTTGGCGCGAGAAGCAGGCCAGGCCACCATCGACCCCCCACTCATTGAAATTGGCGGTGAGCGCTGGGCGCACCTTGCCCATCGCCTGTTGGTTGAGCACCACCGACCGCTCGATGGCGGGCTCGAGGATCGGCATCGCGGGGGCCGAGGTACGAGACTCCTTCTTTCCCTTCTTCTTCCGGTTTGGTACGATGGCGGCGGGGGGAGTTGGTGTATGATTGGACCGGTGAAAGAGATCTGGGGCCTTCTAGAAGATGAGGGAGCGGCGGAGAGTGCTGCCCGTAAAGGAGGAGTTGTCATGGTTCTAAGTCTGACAGTAAAGTAGGGGGGTAGGAATGTAGAGGCAAGATCCTAGCTATGGTGAGATTGTGCACGCAAGATGTACGAGTTCAGGCCCTTCGCGGTGGAAGTAATAGCCCTACGTCTCGGTGCTAGGAGGCTCGGTCGATTGGATTATGCGTGAAGTTATAGGGGGTGCGAACCCTTATGCCAGAGGAGGGGTGGCTTATATAGAGTGCGCAAGGACCCGAGCCAGCCCACGTTACAAGGGTTTAATGTACATAAAGAAGGGGCGTTACTGGTAACGTCAATATTAAAGTGATATAAATGACCCTTAAGGCTACAGAGTGAATGCTTGACCGTTGCCATCTTGAGTGGCCTTTGATCTTCTGCGCTCCGAGTGGTTTGTGGTGTGGTCGAATGATTATATCATAGTCCAATGGAATTGGGTTATGCGAGTGGAACTCATGGTCGAGTGGGTTGCACCTTGAAGTCATTCCAGTCGGTATAATTTATTGTCATTTGGATGTCTTTGACTATAGGGCAGTGTCCTTGGGGAGGGTGCTTAGATCAGGTCTATTGCCCTACCCCAGGTACACGGCACTGTCATTAGCCCCCAAATGGTTCTGGTTCGATTGGAAAATGAAGTTGACAATGGTTCCGATCCAACCTTTATGCTGCGAAAGCATACGACTGGATTGGTGAACCATGCAAACGGATTCGACTTCGTCTTCCAGTCATCTTGAACCATTCAGAAGTTTGTCGAGTGAAGTTTCTGCTGATGAGTTTTGATTGCTAGTGCTGTATAGAATCTTCGGTATGATCGACTTCCCAGTTGTTCCCGGATCTGGCAGGATTCGAAATTTGGGGAAGCGCGCGGGGTGGAGTGGACTGTGGTAATCGGAGCAGATTAAGCAGGGGCGCCTCGATCCCCGCACCACCTTTTTCACCACATACTGCGCGCGCCTGTTGCGGGATTTGATAGGATTGCCTGGGTCCGGCGGTTAGTCACTCGGGGAATGGGGCCATATAAGGCGTCGAGGCCACTGTGTTCGCACTGTGCGCCCCATTCTCCTCCTTCTTCCGCTCCCCACTGCTTCAGTCTCCACTCTCGGCACCACCGCCCAGCTTGAGCCCGTTCCACCACAATGGGGAAGGACAAAACCGCCGCTCTGGAGCACGCAAAGAAAGCGATGGCGAAGGCGAAGGGGAAGAAGACGAGCTGGGGTAGGTCGTCATCAAGATCCACTCTACCGCGCGGCTGGATCCAGGGCCAGTGGATTCGGTCGACCATCATGAAAGAGGACATGGAAGATCTAGTGGATGGAGGGATGATTGCACACGAGTCTTGGCGGCTTCCGGGGGACGAGACTAAGCCACGACCACAAGAGGGTGAGTGTGTACTACTCGCGACCCACGTCGACTGCGGTTTTTCTTTGCCCCCCAACCTTTCTTTCGAGAGTTTCTGAATTTCTTCGGGGCTCAACTTCATCACTTCTCCCCCAACACTATCACATACCTCACTGCCTATGTGTCCATGTGCGAGAATTTTCTGGGTTGTCGACCACACTTGGGCCTCTTCAAACATATTTTCACCTACTACTCTCAGTCGGTAAAAAAGGCCAATCTGAGTGATGAGAAAACACACGTGATTCAGATGTGTGGGGTTTTAGGGATCCATATGAGAAACAAGAGTACTTTCCTTGCCATGATTCTTCCCGACTCCGTCAGGGGGTGCCAGTCGACCTGGTTCTACTGTAAAGATGAACCGACTCCTGGTCAGTCGACTGGTCTTCCACCGTATTCCACTGAGAGAGTAGAGAAGCTTTCTTCATTAAGAGTGACACCGTATTCCACACACCGTGATGGCGTGACTGGTCTAGATCTGCTAGAAGCTTTTCTGAGTCGACGCATACAGTCGCTCCAAGCTCATGACCACCCAATGTGGTTGTACTCGGGCGTTGAGGACATCACTCGGATCCACCCAGAGGAAGCCAGTGAAGAGACGGTGGAGCTATGGCTGCAAGGCATCACTGGGATAAGGACAACCCCAGAGGGTCCATAAGAGTTCCTCAACTCGACAACCCCATTGAGCCTGACAAGGTTTGATTCTTTCCTTCCGAGTGTATATTGCTCTGATATGTGTTAGCTTTTGAAATTGACGAATATCCACTCGACTCTATCCTTTGTAGACCTTCACTGTACTGTACTCGATGCCCAATGGAGAGCAAGAGCAGGAGGGAGAGGCGAGCGGGGGTGACAGCGGCGACTGGCACTCGGACGGAGGAGGAGACAAGAGAGTGAGGACTCGAGCAGTGACGAGGAGGTCGACTCTCCGCCTCGCACAGAGAGGCGCTCCAAGTAGAGGCAGGATCGAGCAAGCATTCGGGGCAAAACGACTCCTCCGACTGGTCAGCCTTTAAAGCATACTCGGAGGTCTTCTCCTGTGCCGACTGAAAATGCTCCCAAGCAGCCCAAGGTCATGACATCGAAACCCCGGAAGGCTCTGCTCAAGATCAAAGTGTCTGTCCCCATCACTTCTGGGTAATTATTGGGCTCAACTCTTTAGTTTTCGCATGATTCAAACTTTGATCGGCTCATTCTCTTGTTCTGACGGAGTGAAATCTGACTTTTGTAGTGTTGCCTCTGGGACTTCTATTTACCAAGATGACAAAGATGAAGAGATGGAGGACGCCGTCACTTCTCATGCCGGTAAAACTCTTTGCCCTTCTGTCATTATTTAATCTGATTTTCCGAGGGTCGAGTGAACTCTTGTAAACGATTGCTTTGCACCTCCGCCCAATGTTATTGAGCTTCCGGACGATGATGAAGACGTGTCGCAAAAGGCCATGGGAAGGAGGGGCAAGGCGTCGAGTAAGAAGGCAACTGCTGGCCAAACGTCTCAGTCGGTGCCGGTGATGGAGCCAGTGGTTCAACAGCCTAAAGATGTGAACCACACCTCTGTGACTTTTGCAGTTCCGGTGTCGATTGAACGCCATTCATCGTCGACCGTGCCTATCCCTGTTTCATCTGTTCAGCATCACGCCTCGGATTATCAGGCTGCTCCAACTGAACCGGCAACTCTGTTCTTCACCACCCATCATGTCCCGAAGGACCAGGGAAGCGCCGCAGCAGAAGCTATAGGCCAAGCGTGCCTGATGATGGAGTGGGTGAAGACTGTGCGCGAGAATAGTCAAGTTGCTTTTGATGCCAGTGAAGCCCTCCGAGCCAATGTGCAGGTAAGTTGGTTTCCGACTGAATTCCTATGTTGTCACTTGTTCTGTTTGGATATGATACCCAAAAAACTCTTCTTTGTGCATCTGTCAGTCAGTCTGTTCTTCGCATCTGCACACCCAGTGGGTGTTTTAAGTTATGTCGAAATTTTTTCCCAGTTGAGTCGACTAGGTTTTGTCGATTGAAGTTTTCAGACTAGTGGGGGCATACAAAGTGCACCCACTGGGTGTAGTCCCCGAGGCCGTTGTCGAATGTGTGATTCGACGGGGGGCCTTGATAAAAACATCTTCTCCTTCTGTTCTTCCACTCCGTCTGGGCAGACCATGTCGAGTGGAACTCAAACCAGCGGGGGCATGCAGAGTGCACCCACTGGGTGTAGTCCTCGAGACCATGATCGACTGCAGGCAATTGTTTGGGGTCTGAGAATGCTTATTTTTTTATTCTTCCACTCAGTTTGGTCAGGCCATGTCGAGTACAATCTGAACCAGTGGGGGCACGCTAAGTGCACCCACTGGGTGTAGTCCCCGAGACTACTGTTGAATGTTTGATTCAGCAGTAGTCTGAGAGTTCTTTTCACTCGGAGGCAAATGATTTTTGATCCTGTCCATTGATGTATCTTTTTGCTGACTGCAGAAATCTTGTGAGCTTATCTCCAAGTTCGCCAATTTCGAGGAAAAGTAGAGACAACTCAACCTTGACATGGAGCTGGCCAATCAGAATTTGAAAAGGGCTAAAGATGAAGTAGATGGTACGAAAGGTAACGACCTATCGACTGTCTATCTTGACCACCTCTCAAGTTATTTCTTTGTTCTTCTCTCTGACCCGATGCACATTCTTCATAGAAAATGAAGCAAGCCCTGGTACAGAAGGACCTTGACCTTGCAGCTGCGCAGAAGGAGGCTCAGGAGAATACTGCACTCACCGACAAGAAGCTGGCTTTAGTCCGGGCACTGGAGGAAGATAACGCAAAGCTAAAGGCATCCCTCACCGAGGCCAACAAAGAAGTGACCCGTCTGAAGAAAGACAAAGTTGCTTTGAACGAGAAGATTGAAGGCATGTCTCGTAAGAGAAAAGTCCTGAAGGCTTATCTAGGGGCATTCGCCAAGAAGTTGTTCCTTATGCTTGAAGGTATTTTTCCTTGTCCAATTGTTTAGCCATCGTCGACTCATCAGAACACCGTTGACTCATTATCCCATCGGTATCTCTTTGTGTTTGTAGAATTCTGTGAGAACTTTGAGGAAGAAACTGGGCGGATCGAGACAGGCCTAGACCCCATCCTTTCCCATATCGGTGATGAAGCTGCCATGAACGTGCTCCGACTGGAGTCCTGCGTCGCCAGTGTTACGAACTACCTTGCACGTCTGAAGGTTCCAGTGTCGCGGATCAACTCAGCACTTTGGCCCCGGGAGACGCTCCAGAATGACCTCGAGTCTTTGATGACTCGACTAAATGAGGTCCCTGGCCGAGTGGAGGAGTGGAAGAAGTCGTCTGCTCGCTACGGTGCCGACGTAGCTCTGTTGCTAGTTCGAGTCCACTTCAAGGAGGCCAAGGAGGAAAACCTAGCGGCGATCAAGGTTGCTAATACTAGGAAGCTCGACTTCCGGTCCTTCAGGGAGACCTTCATTGCTGCTGCCACTCGAATTGCAGATGGAATCTATCAGCGTTCTGGGAACGGGGGTCCCCAGACTTGCCTGCCTGCGGCCTGCGGCGTGGCTCAAAGGGGGCCCAGCACGGCCCGTCTTCATCGACACAGACCCAAGACCCTCGCGAGGGGCCAAGCCTCGCGGGACGGATGACACGGAGCTTCCTCAGGCACGACCACATCAGGCTGGCTCGCGAGGAGGTGGAGAGATCAAGGCGGGGTACCTCACGAGGTGCCCGTGACGCAAGCCATGACGACCAAAGGCGCCAGGCGGGCGCCAGCCCGCGCAGCGTCCTCCTTTCCTCTTTGGTGCAAAGGGAGCAAGCGCAGGCGAGAGCATCAAGCAAAGGCACCCGTTTTGGTGCAATGAGACCAAGACCAGTCCAATGGTAGGGAGGAAGTCATTGTGGAGCCCAAGCCAGCATCACCACCAGAGTCTTTGGCAGGCGAGGACTAACTTTAGTCAGGATAAGTGTACCAGATGTTCCCCTTCAAAATGGCCAATTGTTGGCGCCCTTCCCGCTCAATATTTGGGAAGAGGCCCAGGGCCTTTGCCTATGAATAGGACTGGCCACCCACAGGGTAAAAGGGGGGAAAATGAGGGAAAAATCGGATTGAGTAACATCACACACAGAGAGAGAGAAGGGTGACTGAACTCCTCCTAGCAGTTCATCCCCACAGCCAAGAACAGACCCTCGTGAGGCTGTTCTTCCTTGTATTGCTCATCATCATCAGCCGAAGAGGCAATCCACCATACCACACACTGGAGTAGGGTGTTACACCACAACGGTGGCCCGAACCAGTATAAACCCTGTGTCTCTTGTGCTGTTCTTCCCATAGCTTAGATCTTAGCAAGGCGGAGGGGTGTAGGTAGGTAGAAGGCGAAATCTCCACGCGCACCCCAGTGTTCGAACCTCAAGGTTCTGCCGGAACCCGAAATCCGACATTTGGCGCGCCAGGTAGGGGTGCGCCGGAATTCGTCTTCCACCACCCCGTTCTCCTCCGACCATCGCGTCCATGTCGGACGCACGTCGGGCCTGCGCCAAGATCCGGGCCGCTCTCGATTCCCGCGTCGCCCAGACACCTCCTGTCGGCGGGCGTCCTCGCCGTTCCCCGTCACCTGCCTTCAACGCCGCCACCGGCCCGGTGGGGGAAGAGCAGAAAGCATCGTCTCAGCATCCGTCCGTGCGGCAAGAAGGCCGCACCACTACTCCCTCGCTCACCCCAGCTGGTTCTTTGTCCCGCGCGCTCCGCGCACCCATGGAGGCTCGAGCTGTGCTCATCACGGCAAACGAGCTCCTGCGCTACCGTCCCGTCAACGACGTCTACGAAGAATGGCTCGACCGCGTCGCCGAGCTCGTCCGCGCCGCAGGGGGCTCTCCTGCGCCGTCCGTTCCGCTGCACCGCACCCCGCCCCGCGCGGGCGACGAAGCTCCGGCGGCGCCCCGGCCGCCTCCTCCTCAAGAAGGCACCATGGCTCCAAGGGCGCGTGGCCCCTGGGCGGAACCCGCTCCGTCAGGTGCCAGCACGGCAGGAGTAGAGCTGCCAAGAAGTCCCTCGCCCGCAAGAAGCTGCCCGGGCGCTCCCTGCTCCAGCACGTCGCGACCATGCTCCTGCTGCCGCGTGTCAAGACCCCGCGCTGCTCGTAGCTGCAGCGCGTGGGGGCATGCAAGACCAAGTTCTTCATCACCCAAGGCCTCCCGTGGCCACAGCAGGCTGCCGTGCATTCACCGCCGAGCTACGCAGCGTCGCGTGGCCCGGAAAGTTCAAGCCAGACCTGCCTCCTCGTTACGACGGCACGGCCGACCCTACGGAGTTCCTCCAGCTCTATGAGCTGGGCATCAAAGCTGCCAACGGAGATGAGAAGGTCATGGCGAACTGGTTTCCCATGGCGCTCAAGGATGGGGCCCGCATCTGGCTCCTAAACCTGGCCCCAGGCACGATCTCCTCCTGGGACGAGATGCGCACCCGCTTCATCACCAACTTCCAAGGTACTCGCGACCGGCCACCCGCCGTGAGCGACATGCGCCGCATCAAGCAGCAACCCGGAGAGACCCTGCAAAAGTACATCCAGCGCTTCAACAATGCACGCCTCAAGATTCCCAAGGTGACCGAGGAGGCCATCATCTCAGCCTTCTCCGACGGCGTGCGCGATGTCAAGATGAAGGAGGAACTAGCGATGCATGAAGACCTGTGCACTTCCTTGGAGTTGTTCAACATGGCAACCAAGTGCACCAGGGCTGAGGAAGGGCGTCTCTCCTTCCTCGAGCTGCCTGCCGCAGACCCAGAAGAGAAGAAGCCCAAGGCCAAGGATGTGAAGCGCAAGGGGGCTGCCGTGCTCGCGGCAGAACCAGACACCAAGTGGGGCAGAGATCTGCCCGAACCTCCCAAGGGCAGTCGGTACTTTGTGTACCACGACCTCCACACCCACAACACCAACGAATGTCAAGAGCTCCGAGCCGTGCGAGAAGGAAGGATCGGCCATCGCCCCGACCGCGGTGACCGGGGCTACGGTCGAGGAGGAGGAAGGAACGCAGGACACTGGGAAGACCGCGGCCCGCGCCAAGGGTGGCGCGATCAACCTCGCGAGGATCGCTGGCAAGACCCGCCTCGCAAGGGAGACTGGAGGGATCAGCCTCGCGAGGATCGCCCACAAGGCAACGCAGGCCTCCCTCCGCTGCCGCCGCAGCCAAGGAGAAACAAGGACCGCCATCAGGACGAGGGGGCTGGGGGCTTCCAGGAGCCGCGTGCAGTCGCCTGCATCCTGGGCGGGGCTCAAGCCCCAACCTCTCAACGCATCTTCAAGCAGTTCGCCCGCGAAGTGAATGTGGCCCTCCCCAAGCTGGAAGCCACGCGCCCTCGTAGCTGGTCGGCGTGCGCCATCACATTCAGCTCAGCAGATCAGCTCAAGTGTGCAGCTACAGCCGGAGTCCTCCCGATGCTTTGTTCCCCAATCATCAGCAACGTGGTGGTCACCAGGACCCTCATCGATGGCGGGGCAGGGCTCAACGTCCTGTCCGTGGAAACATTCAACAATCTCCAAGTGCCCTACAACCAGCTTCAGCCGACCAAGCCTTTCTCCGGAGCCACCGACGGCTCCACGGTCCCGATTGGGCAGGTCCGCCTCCCAGTCATCTTCGGGACACGCGACAACTACCGCACCGAGCTCATCGACTTCGACGTCGCTCACATTCGCCTGCCGTACAATGCCATCCTTGGGTACCCAGTGCTGGCCATGTTCATGGCCGTAACTCACCACGGCTACAACGTCCTCAAGATGCCAGGAAGTGGCGGAGTCATCACGGTGCCCTGTGAAGAGAAGGACGCGGTGTGTTCCCTAGAACGAGCCTTTCAGGCCGCGTCACTGGAACACCCGGATCGCGGAAGCAGGAGGCTTCCCGAGACCGCCCCCAAGAAGAAGAGGACATCGTCCGGCCCGGCCCCTCAGGAGGCAGGCCCCTCAGGGCCCGCGCCTGCCCAGGGGGAACCTCCTTCCATCACATAGGAAAGCGCGCCCGGTGCCCTCCTCAGGCAGGGCTCGGGGGCTCTCCCCTAGAGGGCCACCAACCTGGCTAAGGTCACGAGGGAGGCGCTTGGGCACCACATGGAGGCGTGTTTCGAATCACGATTCCCTCAGGAAGGAGTAAATCAAGGAGAGCCAGACCCTCAGGAGTTCGTCAGCAAGGCCTTTCAGGAGCTACAGGAGTCAAGAGTCATGAGAGGCGGTCGCCGCCTACCAGCTGTGGCTCCCCATCCAGGCGAGGATGGTGGGCTGCGCGTCTGCATCGACATACCAGGGCTCAATCGAGTCGCCTCTCTGGAGCGCCTCTGGCCCTCGCGAGTGGGGCGCTACGAAGGTCCACCCCACAGCTACGTTCGCATGCCTTACGGCTTGCCGAACGCGGCTGCCACGTACCAGCGCCTCACGAGGGGCATCATGGAGGTTCAAGAGGCCAAGCGTTCCACAGCCCTGGCGGAGATGGAGATGGTCCGCAAGGAACCACCAGCACCTCCGGAGCCTCCCGAGGCCCCTGGGCCAGGGGGCTCGTGAGGATCGGCCTCCGCAACCCACCGAGTCTGCTACACCAACACTCCTTCGTCCTCAACATTATCAGGTGACATCTTTCAAGTTTCACTTCCAGCTGGGAGCGCCCCCCAGGGCTGCATTATTCCCAGGCCGCATGGGTCCATCCCTGCGGCATGTATCCATTTTATTCCATGTTGTTAGCTTACCTTATTGGGGGCGCCCCTCGGGCTGCATCATCCCCCAAGTCGCTCGGGCCAGACCGAGCGGCATGTACCCCTTTTGCGTTTATTTCCGGCTATGCGTTCGACCCACCATGCTTGATTATTTGGTGCGTGTCCACGGCACATCTTCTTCTCCATGCCGACCACTTGCATGTTAAAGGGGGGGGGGTACCTGAGCATCGCGACTCAGGGCTCTTACTGGCTCTCGAGCCCTCACCCTCTGGCCTTGTCCACGACATCGCGACCTGGCATACCAGCGACGGCTGAGACCAGCTCGAGGGCCGGGACCCGAGGACGTAGAGTGCCGGCATCTAACCAAATTTGCAGGGACACATCACAAGATAAGGCCCAGTGCCAGGCGCAAGCCGCCTAGAGGTAGGGCCCCGCGAGTCCCGCGCTGGCTCACGGGTGCCCAGATACACCTCGCCAGGCCCTACCATGCCAGCCACGTGTCAGGGCGGGGCTGTACACCCCCCGGGGGCTCCTCCCGGAGGGGAGCCCCCTCCCACGTACCAGTGGAAGCACCATGCACCGCGCTGGCTGACGACACTGCCGAGGAGCGGCTATGCCCGTACACATACGGAAGCGCTATGCTCCGCGCTGGTGATAAACAACTGAGGGCGGCCCCCGGGCCGCATCAACCTCAGGGAGCCCAGAGCTCAGTGTCTAGCCTCATCGTAACACCTCCCCTCGGGAGTGCCGCGCGAGGGGGCTAGGCACGGGGGCTGCGCCTGGGTCATGCCCAGACACACGCCACCCAGCCAGGCCCCCCCGGGCCTGGTTCGTCGCGCATCTCTCCCCGAGTGGAGCCAAGGTACGAAGGCCGTTTGAGCGTCAAGGGGGACTCCTAAGCATCGCGACTCAGGAGCCTAACTGGGCACATAGCCCCTCACTCCTTAGTTCCGAAAGGCTAACGACGGTTGAGGTATGCACGCGGCCGGGCTCTGCAGACGTAGAACGGTAAATCCACCCACATCATACCTCCCTACTTGCTGTTCGTGCGCCAAGGCGGACTCCTGAGCATCGCGACTCAGGAGCCTAACTGGTCACGTAGCCCCTCACTCCTTAGATCCGAAAGGCTAAGGGCGGTTGAGGTATGCGCGCGGCCGGGCTCTGCAGACATAGAACGGTAGATCCACCCACATCATACCTCCCTACTTGCTGTTCGTGCGCCAAGGGGGACTCCTGAGCATCGCGACTCAGGAGCCTAACTTGTCACGTAGCCCCTCACTCCTTGGCCCCGTCTTGGTTTCCGGTCAGGACTAACGCTGGGTGAGGTATGCGTGGGGCCGGGCTCTGCCGGCGTAGAACATAAGCAAGTAGGAAGGAAAAGCGCAAATTTCAAGGAATTCAAAAGCAAATATTACAGTCCACACTGTTATATCAATGCCAAACACAAGTTTAAACGCCTCCCCGAGGCATGATACATGTGCAGGAATTAAAGGCAGGAGAGGAGCCACAACGGAGTCACTTGTCGGCGGTGGAGCAGCGTGAAGTGTGTTCGCCTCATGGAGCAGTGGGGTCGGCAGCGCCTTGCTTTGGCTTGGTGCTGAAGGCCCGGAACTTCCCCAGCAGAGCCTCCACGCGACCCTTCACGGCCTCGGTAGCGGCAGCGCCACGCTCGCCGCTTACTGGCTCCAGCAGGCTGTCGAGGTCGACGCCGGGATCGCAAAGGTAGATGTGGGTGAGGACCCGCGTCAGCGCTGCAGAAGACAGGACACGCGCCTCGGCCTTGGCCGTGGGGTCAATTCCAAGGGCGACATCTTCAAGAGCGCGAACCAGGAAGGGAAGCAGCTTGGCAGAGCCGTCCTCAGCGCCAGCCAGCGGGCTCTCCAGGCCGCTGTCATAAAGCATCCTCAGCGAGGAGCGAGCCTTCGCCTCCATCTCCGCGAAGGCCATGCGGTCCTCGGCAAGAACCTGGGCCTTGTCGTCCAGCTCGACCATCCACGCCCCAACTCCTGCTCCAGCGCGCCTAGGCGGTCGCGGCGCTTCCTGAGCTTGGCCTCCCGGCTCTGGACGGCCGCCTCGCGAGCCTTCACGCCTTCTTCCTGCTCTGGGCGAAGGCGGACCTCTTTCGCGAGCTGGTCCCGCAGGCCTTGCAGCTCGTCCCCCAGCACCTTGCAGCGACCACGGACATCGACCACCTCCCCCAGGGCTGCGTTACGTGCAGCCTTCGCCTCAATGACGGCCTGCCTCTCCTCATCGCAAGCCGTCGAGGCCTGGACCACCGCCGCCCGAATCGAAGCATCGGAGCGAATCCATCCTGAAGCCAGCTCCAAGCGCCCGGCCACCAAGCGAGGGTCGGCGCCAAGTAGATCCTGCCGCAGCCGGTCCAGCTCAGCGGCAGCACGATCCAGAACGGAAGGAGGAGTCAGAGAGACAGCAGTCGGTGGAGTAGGAGGAGAAGGCGGCAACGCGACCACAGCATCCTAAGGCGAAGCTTGCTGCGCCCCAACGGCTGAAGTGGCGGCAGCAGGCAAAGGCACCTCGGGAGTCACTTGGGCCATGGGAGCTGAGCCCACCCCAGCTGGCTTAGCCAGGCCTCGCGAGGACGACCGGGCAGTTACGGGTCGTCGCCAGAAGTAGAACAAGAAATAAAGACAAGAATCAAGCACTTACGGGTCGTCGCCAGTGAGCTCAAGCGGCCTCCGGACAAATTTGAAGCCCGAAAGCCGGCTGGAAGGGTCAACCTCGGGAAGCTTGGAAGCGGAAGGCGCGTCTGCGGTCCGCCTTGGGGCCGGGGCAGACCCGCGGGAGATCAGCCCGGTCCTGTCCTTCTTCGGGATCGAGGGCAAGCTTCTGCCGTCCTGCTCGTCATCATCCATGTCGTCATCGCTCGGAGAGAGGCAGAGAACGCGGGACCTGCGCCGGGGGAGGGGAGCCCTCGACTCTCCGTCAGTCACCTCGGAGTCAGGCCCTTTTTCCCGCTCCCCTCCTTCCTCCTCTTCGCTGGAGTCGTTGGAGGACACGTCCACCGATTCCCCGAGAGTTTCTATGGGCACAGGCCCGTCCCCGTTGAAGATGAGCATGGACTCCACTACCAGCTCCCAGTCGTCACGGAGGAACAAGGGCGTAGGGGCGCCCTCCAACCTCGCCACATCGGCCCCGACCAGAGATTGGAGGACCGCAGCCAGATCTCCGTCGGCCAAGGCCGCGGGGCTCGGATGGGCCCTCCACATCGGAAGTGAGTACTGCCGAAGCAGAGCCAGCTGGTGCTCCTGGAATTCCCTCAGCAGTGACACGCCGGTCAGCTTCGCCGCCGCCATGTTGGCGGGCCTCATATCCGCGTCCATCTTCTCCAACACCAGCTTCGCGTGGGGGTCCGCGAGCTCCGCTCAACCCCAATCGCTGGAGCTCGTGGGTTGCTCCGTGGGCAAGATCAGCCAAGGGTGGATGCGCCCAGCATCTGCCAAGACCCACTTGCTCCTGAAGCCCTCAATCCTTTTCCCGGGGTTCGAAATGGCAATGACGCCGCCGTACGCGATGAAGCTCGCGCATGCGGAAGCAGGACCGCGAGAGGTCCGGAGGTAGAAATAGTGGCGCAACAAGGCCACCGAGGGCTGCACCCCTACGTGAGCCTCGCAGTAATAGGCGAAGATTGCCAGGAGAACGACGGAGTTGGGGTGGACATGCAGAGCCTATAGCTTATAATGGCGAAGGACAGAGAAGAAGAACTCGGAGAAGGGAGGCACCAGGCCAGCAGCAATGGCGCTTACAAAGAACGGATAGAAGGTGCTCCCTTGGCCCTCAGGGGTGGCGGAGCCGGCCTTGAACACCTTCGCCCCGTCGATGCCCTGCGCCGCCGCCATCCGGCGCAACCGGGCGAGGCTCGCCTCCGACACATTCGGCGAGTCCAGGGCAGATGAGTACCAAGCTCCGGCCGGGGACTAACGAGGCGCCATGGCTTCCTAGGTCACGCGGTCGGAGTAGATCTGAAAATTTTGGAGGAAGGAAGGAGAGGCGCAAGAAAGGGGATCTGAGCAGTAACCAGAGAAAGAAAAAAGCAAAGCATGGGTAGATGCCGCTCCTTTATCAACTCACGCGGTTGCTGAGGCGCCCACGTCCAATCAACCGCCACGCGGCGCCCAAGGCCGCAGGCTGTTAGGGCCCGCGGCGCTTCGCCCTTGTCCTTTCGCCTCCCTGCAAGGCCTAGTCCGAGCGCGCCTTGGGCCCGGGGGCTACTGTCGGCGTTCTGGGAACGGCGGTCCCCAGACTTGCCTACCTACGGCCTGCGGCGTGGCTCAAAGGGGGCCCAGCACGGCCCATCTTCATCGACACAGACCCAAGACCCTCGCGAGGGGCCAAGCCTCGCGGGGCGGATGACACGGTGCTTCCTTAGGCACGGCCACATCAGGCTGGCTCGCGAGGAGGCAGAGAGATCAAGGCGGGGTACCTCACGAGGTGCCCGTGACGCAAGCCATGACAACCAAAGGCGCCAGGCGGGCGCCAGCCCGCGCAGTGTCTTCCTTTCCTCTTTGGTGCAAAGGGAGCAAGCACAGGCGAGAGCATCAAGCAAAGGCACCCGTTTCGGTGCAACGAGACCAAGACCAGTCTAACGGCAGGGAGGAAGTCATTATGGAGCCCAAGCCAGCGTCACCACCAGAGCCTTTGGTAGGCGAGGACTAACTTTAGTCAGGATAAGTGTACCAGATGTTCCCCTTCAAAATGGCCAATTGTTGGCTCCCTTCCCGCTCAATATTTGGGAAGAGGCCCAGGGCCTTTGCCTATAAATAGGACTAGCCACCCACAGTGTAAAAGGGGGGAAAAACGAGGGAAAAAATCAGATCGAGTAACATCACACAGAGAGAGAGAGAGGGGTGACTGAACTCCTCCTAGCAGTTCATCCCCACAGCCAAGAACAGACCCTCGTGAGGCTGTTCTTCCTTGTATTGCTCATCATCATCAGCCCAAGAGGCAATCCACCATACAACACACTGGAGTAGGGTGTTACACCACAACGGTGGCCCGAACCAGTATAAACCCTGTGTGTCTTGTGTTGTTCTTCCCATAGCTTAGATCTTAGCAAGGCGGAGGGGTGCAGGTAGGTAGAAGGCGAAATCTCCGCGCGCACCCCAGTGTTCGAACCTCAAGGGTCTGCCGGAACACGAAATCCGATAGAATCAACCTGGACGAGTTCGTCGAGCCTTCCAGTCCTTCCCCTACGGAGTGAAATTTTTTTTATAATCCGAATGAATTTGCCTCGGTATGCCGAGTGGTCTTGTAACCATTTAAACTCTTTTGGGCCTGATGCCCGGGTCCTTTGAACTGAGGTCTGGAACATCTTAGGTTTTATCTGAACTTGGTTGCTTTTGCATCTCTTGTCTCTTATTCATCAATCCGTATTGCTACTGACTTCATGGTGTAGCTCAGTCGAGTGGATCACAGACAAGGGCATCTGATGCCGTCCATGATCTGCTCGTCATCTTTTGCATGTAAGGATGGAGCAAACGTTGTATTTGTGTCGTACCTCTGAGGATAACGTCGTGGTCGACCTGCACCTCGTCGTCCTTGCGGATAAGGATGGAGCGGACGTTGTATTTGTGTCATAGCTCCGAGGATAAGGTCGTGGTCGACCTGCACCTCATCGTCCTTGCGGATCAGGATGGACCGAACGTTGTATTTTTGTCGAAGCTCTGAGGACTGGTCGTGGTCGACCTGCACCTCGTCGACATTGCAGATAAGGATGGAGCATGTTTTAAAACTTAGGCGAGTACGGGACTGCAGCTAAGCCCCGAGTGAGAGGGTTGCTCACACTCGGTAGGATTTTTAAACTTAGGCGAGTACGAGACTGCAGCTAAGCCCCCGAGTGGGAGGGTTGCTCACCACTTGGTAGGATTTTTAAACATAGGCGAGTAATGGACTGCAGCTAAGCCCCCGAGTGGGAGGGTTGCTCCCCACTCGGTAGGATTTTTTAAACTTAGGCGAGTACTGGACTGCAGCTAAGCCCCCGAGTGGGAGGGTTGCTCACCACTCAGTAGGAAATTTTAAACTTAGGCGAGTACTGGACTGCAGCTAAGCCCCCCGAGTGGGAGGGTTAGTCACCACTTGGTAGGCTTTTTAAACTTAGGCGAGTACTGGACTGTCGCTAAGCCCCCGAGTGGGAGTGTTGCTACCCACTCGGTAGGATTTTTTAGACTTACGTGAGTACTGGACTACAACTAAGCCCCCGAGTGGGAGGGTTGCTCGCCACTCGGTAGAATTTAAACTTATGCGAGTACTGGACCACAGCTAAGCCCCTGAGTGGGAGGGTTGCTCCTCACTCGGTAGGATTTTTTTTAAACTTAGGCATGTACTGGACTGCCGCTAAGCACCCGAGTGGGAGGGTTGTTCGCCACTCGGTAGGATTTTTTAAACTTGGGCAAGTACTGGACTGCAGCTAAGCCCCAGGTGGGAGGGTTGCTCCTCACTCGGTAGGAATTTTTTAAACTTAGGCGAGTACTGGACTGCAGCTAAGCCCCCAAGTGGGAGGGTTGATCACCACTCGGTAGGATTTTTTTGAACTTAGACGAGTACTGGACTACAGCTAAGCCCCCGAGTGGGAGGGTTGCTCACCACTCGGTAGGATTTTTTAAACTTAGGCGAGTACTATACTGCAGCTAAGCCCCCGAGTGGGAGGGTTTCTCACCACTCAGTAGGATTTTTTAAACTTAGGCGAGTGTTGGATTGCAGCTAAGCCCCCGAGTGGGAGGGTTGCTCACCACCCGGTAGGATTTTACTTTTTGGAACTTAGGCGAATCGGATTCGTGACTAAGCCACCCACTAGGGGATTTTGGACACATGTATAAATAATAGTAATCATTTAGGAGACTACAAAACCTTGTCTTTGATAATAAACTGAAAGGTACTTCTTATTACATCTCGACAGTCTGAATGACTAAGTGTTAAAGTGGTGGAGAAGCTCTGCAATTCAGGCGCGTGGCTCAACTTTCTTGTGTTCCACAACGTGCAGGTGATATGCACCATTGTGGAGAACTTTGGTGATGATGAAGGGGCCTTCCTAGGCAAGAGCGAGCTTGTTGGACGTTGTTGGTACACTCGGAGAACCAGGTCTCCTTCCTGAAATGCTCGACCCCTGACGTTTCTGGCATGAAAACGCCGCAGATCTTGTTGATAGATGGTCGAACGGATCAGCACCATCTCTCTTTCTTCTTCCAGAAGGTCAACAGCATCTTGACGGACTTGTTCTGCTTTGGCTACTGAGAAGAGTTCCACTCATTGGGCATTATGAAGCAAATCAGTTGGTAGCACGGCCTCTGCTCCATAAACGAGGAAGAAGGGAGTCTGGACAGTCGACTGATTTGGCGTTGTCCTCAGGGCCCACAGTAATGATGTTAACTCATCTACCCAGGAGCCAGCCGCATGCTTGAGGTCTCGCATTAACCTGGGCTTCAATCCTTGGACGATCAAACCATTTGCTCTTTCTGCTTGTCCGTTCGACTGCGGGTGAGCGACTAAAGCATAATTGACCCAAGTGCCTTGGGAAGCATAGAAAACTTTGAACTCATCTAAATCAAAGTTTGAACCATTGTGTGTGATAATGATGTGAGGGACTCCAAACCTGAATGTTAACCCCCTTACGAAGCTAATGGCAGTGCTCGAATCAAGGCTTTTGATGGGCTTGGCTTCAATCCATTTAGTGAACTTGTCGACTGCAACAAGTAGGTGAGTGAAACCACTTCTGCCAGTCCTCAAGGGTCCAACCATATCCAACCCCCAAACGGCAAATGGCCAGATTAGTGGAATGGTCTTCAAGGCTGAAGCGGTCTTGTGAGACATGTTGGAGTAGAACTGGCAACCCTCACACTTATCGACTATTTCCTTTGCCATTTCATTATCTCAGGGCCAGCAAAAACCTGCTCGATATGCTTTGTCCACTATTGTCCGTGAGGACGCATGGTGACCACAGGTCCTTGAGTGGATATCACTGAGAATCATTCGACCTTCTTCTGGGGTAATGCATCACTGAGCAACTCCAGTCACACTTTCTCTGTATAGTCGACCGCTTATCACGGTGAAGGCTTTGGGTCGCCGGACGATCTATCGCGCTTCATCTTCGTCTTCTGGCAGCTCTTTCCTGAGAATATATGTGATGTACGATACATTCCGATCAGGAATGACGGCCAAGACATCCATGACTAGGTCGACCACAGCTGGGATTTTAACTTTAGTCGGATCAGTTATACTCTTGGGTTGTGGGTGCTCTTCCGTGAAGGGATCTTCCTGGAGTGATGGTGTGTGTAGATGCTCCAAGAACACATTGCTGGGAATGGGCTCTCGCTTGGAACCTATCTTAGCCAGGTCATCTGCTGCCTGGTTCTTCAGTCAGGGAGTATGGTGGTGCTCTAGACCTTCAAACTTCTTTTCTAACTTTCTTACTGCATTGCAATAGCCAGACATGGATGGGCTTCTGACATCCCACTCTTTCATCACTTGATTGACCACCAAATCTAAGTCATCGTAGACCATTAGGCAACAGACACCGAGTGAAATGGCCATTCACAATCCGTATAGCAGTGCTTCATGTTCATCTTCATTGTTCGAGGAATCAAAGTGAATCTGAAGGACATAACTGAGTTTATCACCTCGCGGGGATACCAAAACTACTCCAGCACCAGAACCATTCAACATCTTGGATCCATCAAAAAACATAGTCCAATGTTCCGAGTGGACTTGAGTCGGTTGCTGTTGTTCAATCTACTCGACAAGAAAATCTGCTATTGCTTGGGACTTGATTGCTTTGTTTGCCTCAAACTTGGTATCCAATTGAAGGAGTTCAATCGCCCATTTTGCCACTCGACCAGTCGCGTCTCTGTTGTTTAGAATTTCCGATAATGGAGCATCGCTGACGAGTGTGATGGACTGATCTGAGAAATAATGTGCCACCTTCTTCGAAGTTAAGTAAATTCCATACACAAGCTTCTAATAATGCGGATATCTCTGCTTGGACGGAGTTAAGACTTCAGAAATATAGTACACTGGGCGCTGATCTTTGTAGGCTTTGCCTTCTTCTTCCCACTCGACTGTGAGTACTGTACTGACAACTTGTCCAGTGGCTACAATATAAAGTAGTAAAGGCTCTTTGCCAATTGGAGCAGCGAGCACCGGCTGGGTGGAAAGCAGGGTTTTGAGCTCTGCAAACGCTGCATCAGCTTCAAGAGTCCACTCAAACTTCTCAGATTTCTTCATCAGTCGGTAAAGAGGCAATGCCTTTTCACCGAGACGAGAGATGAATCGAATCAAGGCAGCCAAACAACCAGTAAGCTTCTGAACGTCGTGTATGCGCACATGGCTTTTCATTCGGAGTATTGCACAAACCTTCTCTGGGTTAGCATCGATTCCATGTTCGGAAACAAGGAAACCGAGCAACTTTTTTCCTGGAACTCCAAATGTACACTTTGACGGGTTAAGATTGATATCATACCTTCTTAGGTTGGCAAATGTTTCAGTGAGGTCAGTTAGCAGGTCGGAACCTTTTCGCGACTTAACCACGATGTCATCCATGTAAGCTTCCACATTCCGACTGATTTGAGTGAGCAGGCACTTCTGAATCATATGCATGAATGTGGTGCCAGCATTCTTGAGACTAAAGGGCATGGTAACATAGAAAAAGCACCCGAACAGGGTGATGAAAACTGTTTTTATTTCATTGGGTCCATACAGTCAGATCTAATGGTACCCAGAATATGCGTCCAGAAAGGACAGTCGCTCACATCCCGCGGTCGAGTCAACTATTTGAGCAATGCGAGGAAGAGGGAAGTGATCTTTCGGGCAGGCCTGATTGATATGCTTGAAATCGATACACATACAGAGTGAATCATCCTCACTCAGAGTGCTAAATGTCTCTGATGAACACAGCTGCCAGAAGCCGAGCCACTTCCTCGCCAATTGCCTTTCTTTTCTCCACGGCGGACCGTCGGAGATGTTCTTTGACAGGTCTTGCTTTTGGGTTGACTCACAAACGGTGCTCAGCCAATTCTCTAGGTACACCTGGCATGTCAGAAGGTTTCAATGCAAAGATGTCCCAGTTCTCACGGAGGAACTGGATGAGCACTTCTTCCTATTTGCTGTCGAGTGTTGTCGATATGTGAGTTGGAGCAGCATTGGGATTAGTCGGGTGAATATGAACTGTCTTTGTTTCACCAGGCGACTTAAATGAAGACTCTGAAGCATGCTTCTTAGCTCTCAACAAATCACTCGGATCTGCTGTCTTCTTGTATTCCTCCATTTCTATAGCTGCCATCTGTTCATCACTACTAGGAAAAGGCCTACTAATGGCGCACCTAATTTGGCCATTAATGGCGCATTAGTGGTGCGCCATTAGTGCCACGCCATTAGTATATTTTACTAATGGTGCACCACAGGTGCGCCATTAGTATCTGGTATACTAATGGCGCACCTCAGATGCGCCATTAGTATATACAACAGTGCGCCATTAGTATGCCTCCCAGGGGGCCATGTATACCCAGGTGCTTTGGCATACTAATGGCGCACAACAACAAGATGCGCCATTAGTAACTTCGGCATACTAATGGCGCACTGTTTAATGATGCGCCATTAGTATCCTTTGGCATACTAATGGCGCACTGTGATGTGATGCGCCATTAGTATGAATATTAGGTTTTTTTTATTTTTTTATTTTCTGTTTTTTGCACAGGTTAGAAAATGTATAATTGGACAAAATATAGACAGCACACATCAACAACAGATTCATCGAATACAATAGAAGATTAGTCTCTGAATACAATTCATCATATTAGTCTCCGAATACAATTCATCATATTAGTCTCCGAATTGAAAAGACCGAACAAAGATAGAACATTATATTACAAGTCTTGAGACCGCGAGTAGCGAGTTTGTCTTCACATTACAAGTCGATATCGATCATCTAAACTACCATCACATAGAAGAGAGCTGCGGTCATCACGATGAGCATCATCACGATGAAACTCGTCTTCATCCGGTTCCTCCAGCGCTCCCTCCCCTCTCCCGCTAGATAGCGGGCATATCTAGATTCGGCCTCGGCCCTAGTGGTGTACCCTTTGTAACTATTACCGCTGGATCGGTGAACCTGTCTCCGACACTCCTCCCAGTCGTCGTAGACTCCGGGAACCTTACCCTTGTACACGACATACGACGGCATCGCTATGCAGTAGTCAAACGAAACGTTAGTACCAATTCACAAACAATACATAAGCAATATATAAGTATGCAACGGAACGATCGGAAGAGAAAAGCAAGACATTAATAGCATCAATTACATCTAAGTTGAACGAATCTCGAAACCAAAGAGACATACTACAAGTTCATTAAAGTTTAATTACAACATGAGCCAATTGATGTTTCAGAACTAGACACAGCATCACTGCTTTTGACTCGACTCAAGGGACCGGAGCGTGGATGAAGCCACCGTCTATCGTGGGAGTCATGAAATAATAGTCGTTGTCAGCCTGCATTTGTAGCATTGTGTCGATGTCACTGTTGGACAGTTGATTTCTGAGGTAGAACTGCCCCGAGGTACGAAGGACATCTTGATGGATGATTTCCGCAAACTCCGACTAGATGCGAAAGAATTCTTGTCTGATGTCCGTGTCCTGGATTGCCGACACGCTCGCGGCCCA
Source organism: Triticum urartu (assembly GCF_056163025.1). NCBI lineage: Eukaryota > Viridiplantae > Streptophyta > Magnoliopsida > Poales > Poaceae > Triticum > Triticum urartu. The sequence continues at coordinate 352,524,020 of NC_141876.1, read as the reverse complement.
ATCTTTGAGTTTACTCGGTAGCAAAAGTTGATGATGGTCCCGTACGATCGCCCGCATGTGATGGATGGCCTAGTAGGCACCCTTCTGACCGCCAGGCGGCTGCTTGACGCAGCAGAACGTCGTATTGTGGGAGAACACGTGCTTGCCGTACTTACGAATAGGCCTGGTGAAGGTGGCTCCAGATTTTACATAGCCGGGGAGAACATCATCAAGAACCTTCTTGACATTTGTGTAGTCTACGTTCGACTGACGGTCTGGGTCGAAATACGTGGCCATGGAATATTTGGGGCTTAGGAGGATGAGCGTGCAATGTGTGTCACTGCAGAAAACACGGAATGTTAAAAGAAAAACGATCAAAATCTAAGAATTCATATGTTACGGGGCGGTTGAGGGGAGGACTTACTCCGAAAAGTAAGGCACGAGGAAGTTATCCTTATCTTGGTTTGCCAGAATGACGCCTTCGAGGTAAGAAGTCGCGACTTGCCGGTCCCCAACGCTGCCCAAGATCTTGGCACACATGTAGAAGGGGTCGACTATCACGATGTCCGGGGTCTTGTCGCGAATGATCCGCATCTCCATACTCAGCGAAAATAGCCGAATGAAGGTGTAGTGCAGCGGATGAAGGTTCAACATAGCATGGATGTCATCAAACCGCAGGACGATCGTACCCCCGATGGAGTTATCCACAAAGCCCTTGCCCTCTGGCACCTTGGCCGCGAAAACCGGGTATGGCACATCTTTCTCTCCGAGACGCCGCTTCTCCAAAGAAAGAACACTGTCATGCAGACTCCGCATAGCACCGGTTGCAGCATCGAGCATATTTCTCGGTAGCATCGGCCTACCCGCCACATGCACCCTCCTCGAGATATCCTCAGGTGAAGGTGGCCCGTCCTGAGCACGGATCGTACTCGGTGCCGGCTGGGCCGCACCCTTGTTAGTCTTTCTTTTGCGTGCCTTCTTCTTCTCCTGTAATGGGACCGAGTTCTGCTCACAGACCGCCTTCTTGAGTGTGTTGGGGCTGATAATATTTCGCACCTCGCCTATCTAAGGCTCGGTGAAGTCGGCAGCTGGAGGCGTCTCCTGAGAGCTGAACGGCAGACAACGCCTGTTGCAACTTGGCTTCTCCGCGGTACCAGCTAGATCGCGCACGTCTTTTGTTGTGTTGGGTTCTTGAGAAGGAGGCCCCATGAAGTCGCCATCATACCCATGATCGGCAAAGTACTGATCGGCATTGGCAAATGTATCATCGTCGTCGTCGTTCTGATCCTGTGCCATATGCATCTTTGGATCCAGTGGCATAGGGATGTCCGGCACCATTGCCACGGTCTTGCCATGGGGCCGACTTGGCGTCGGCACGACTGGCGGTGTTGTCTTTAGGGTGGTGTCCCCCGCCCCCAAACGAATCTGGCTCTTCGGCCAAAGCAGGGGCCAGCTCAGGCAGGCGCTGAGGGTCATCACGTCATCATCGTCGGCCCCGACGGGTCGAATCAGAGGCAACAACTCGTCGTAGCCTGGCAGCACCCGAACCAGTTGAACTCTAAACAAGTTGGGTGGCATCTGGGTACCGTGGAACAAGGGGTTTCCCGGTTGAACGATTTTGCCCTTGGCGACATCGACCAACTCGTTGTTCAAGAAGTGCAGGAGAGTGCACGAAATGTCGGCGGCGCCCTGCGAAAACATGTAGGGCGTCAGGGATGCCCAATCAAAGGCAAGGAGATGAAGTCCTCGGCCGAGAGAGGCTTAATTAGTTACCGTGATGATGGCGTCGAGCTCGGCTAATGTCGAGGCACCGCCAACGGCGGGCGTGCAGTTGACGGAGGGGCCGCTTGCTGCAGAGGTGCCGGCCGGCGTACACCCGGGTGCATTAAGCTCCCGTGCCGGCGTCGGAGACACCAATGGCCCCGCCATCGCGTTCTGTGAGTTGCTGGCCGTGAAGCTTGGAATCGGGGGTGGCCCCTGTTGGCCGCCCGCAATCCACGCACTAATCCCCTGGATCAAGGTAGGCACAATGGCGGTGATCGTCCTTCCAAGTTGTTGTTCCACTTGCTCTTGGACAATCTCCGGAATCCGCGCCACCTATGCCCTGAGTTCTTGAACCTCGCGCGCCTGGCTTTCCGAGCTGGTCTTTTTCTCCTTTCGCCCACCAGTGTTATAGTATGACGACCATTTTGTCGACAAGCCTTTGCCGGCCACACGACCAGCTGACGTCGGCTTACTGAGCTTATCCTTGTTCTTCATTACATTCAACGCCCTATTTAGAGTGGTGTCCCAAGGGTTGCTCTTAGTCGACCCCACGCTACTGCTTTCAGTCGCCTGCGGAAGGAATGTGAACCATTTAGAAATTTGGCTTCATTAATTAGAATGCAACCATATGGAGCTAATTACACGGGGGTGTATTCCTTACCAGAACAAGCTCAAGCGCCCTGGTCTTCGGATCCATGGTAAGCTCCTTTGTTTTCAGGTCCTTCTTGTACCGGGCCCTGACAAAGTTCCTGGTCTACTTGTCACCATATTTATCGAAGAGGGGCGGTAGGCCTTGCTCGGCACGGTCCGCCTCCTCCTTGTCCCATATAGGCTCCGCCACTCTGTAACCGCCGGGACCGAGTGTGTGTTCCCCTAAGTTCAGCTCCCGCATTTCTTTCCCCCACTTACTTGATTCGGAGTTTGCGGTGCTCGAGCAATTGATCTTGAAGTTGTTGTAGTCATCTTCGGTGATCGAAGGATTTTTCCCCTTGATCTTCTCATAACTCTCACCTTTCTCGATCATTCTCTTCACATTGCTTTTCCATGTAGACAGGGCCTTGCTCATCTTCGTGAGGGCAGCATTGTTCACTTTATTCCCTTTGAGGCTTGTGTTTTCAAATTCAGCGGGGAACTTGTATCGTTCGTGCAGCTTCGTGAAGAGGAGGTTGCGCAAATTCCCTCGGTCAGGATGCCTCTGGTTCTCGGTGTTGATCGAGACGGTGCTCCATCAGTGGTGGCATCAGCAGGGTCATCCTCGGCGGTACCATCAGTGGTCTCAGGATCGGTGGGGAAGGCGGCGTCCTCATACAAGTGAGGTTGTTCCTCCATCTCCTTAGACAGCTCCCAGAATGCCTTGACGCCCGAACCCCCGGCCTCATCGTTGTTGGCCATGTTTCTCTCTAAATAGGAACAAAATTTGGTCAAAAAGTTGGTTATTGTCAAGGAACAAGATCATGGTCTCATCATTTAGGGTTTGTCGACACCGAGGCATCCTAAAAGCTAAGCTTTTATCATTGAGGGTTTTTCGATGCCGAGGCACCCTAAAAGCCTAAGCTTTCATCATTTCGGTTTTTATCGACACCGAGGCACCCTAAAAGCCATGCAGTAGTCACAAGTACGCCGGGGCACTTGATCCTACTTAATGAACTACTAAGATACCCCGGCCCATGCATTAGTCACAAGTACCCCATATGTCCTATTTTTAGCAAAGTCATGCTAAAATTCACGGAAAATTTCAGCATGACCTTTGCTGAAAATAGGACATATGGAGTACCCGAATTTGCTGGAACGGAAGTTAATCGACATTCCGGCAAACTCAAGGGCCTCTCGGGGTACCTGCAAAATCATTATCCAATGAAGGAATTGTGCCGCACACTGCTGCCAAAATCATTATCGACATGCTGAACTTGTATTTCACTCTGCATAGCTGAACAGTCTAACAACCAGAAATATATAACAAGAACTGCACTGCAACCAGAAAATTTAATCATGGAGATTACACTGAAAATACGGGCTAAATTACACTGTAATTCTAGGGTATATTACACTGACAAATACACTCAAAATATGGGATAAATTGCACTATAATTCTGGGGTATATTACACTGAGAATTCATCAAAAGTTGCTGAGTTTACACTAAAATACATCTGCACTGCAGGGCTTGTACACACAAATTCAGTGAGATGATCTAACACTGAAAAAATAAAGGAAACACCTACTGAACCAATACAGGGCTAAAAACACATGGGGATTACACTTAAAAACATCCAGTGAAAGGCACTAGAAAACCATATAGACACAGGAATAAAGCAGAGCTCACTCATTAAATCTGATACACTGAGAAAACCCTAAACTAGGGAAACTAATCACCTGCATCTAACCTACCAGGAGGTAACTGGACAAATTCAAGAACTACAACAGCAACACGAACCAATACAGAGATATGAAAGCACAAGTAGGGGAGGAGGACAAACAGACAATGCAAACAACCAATCAACTAGTGAAGCCAATCAAGAACCTTGAGATATAGCTAGCAAACTGAGAAGCACATGCAGAGCAAAAGCGAAAAGGTTACATGTTCACTGTGAAATAATAGATGCGTGAGTTCCAGTGCCCATATATGAAAAATCTTGAGCAGCAAAGGGCATCATCATCAAAGTGAAACTCTTAAGCCCTACATAATTATGCAGCCTTGATCACACATGACATTACTGGATTTAGATCTATTGTAGTAAATATAAGTACTTGGATGCTCAGATTTAATGTAAAGTGCACGAGCAGGCAATGCAAACACACAATCAATTGGTGAAAACCATCGACAACCTTGGGACAAATACGGTGCATCAAACCTAGATAATCAGTGGACCAATTCTAAGTATGTATCAAGAACTATAGCTAGGAAGTTAGCAACAGTTGAACTTGGGGATATACTAATCATGAACAATCTCTCCTGGTCGGTCCAACTCAGAAATCATACCATTGTCTAAAACTTCTTAATAGATTCAGATAATCTAATTGTGAATCATGTGATTTGGGGTTTCAATTTCAGATCATCTTTTACTTATCAACAAGATTGCAACAGTTGCAGACACCTCACACTAACAGTTTCAGACTTGAATAGATTCAGATAACTAAGAAGAACATATCCGGAGGAGGGAGGGAGGATGGGGGTGCATTACCCTAATGTGCTAAATGACGTAAGCGCGTGCACGCGAGGGGGAGAGGGGGAGAGGAGGAGGGGGAGCTCACGGTGGCCGTAGGGATAGGGCAGTGGGGCGCGGGGAGGATGTCCGGAACGACGACGACACAGGGGAGGAGGTGACGAGGTCCGGGTGGTGGTGGTGCTCCGGCGACGGTGGTGTGGACGGGGCGGCGTCCGGGCCGCCGGCGATGAGGGCGGCGGGGCGATGGCGTCCAACAAGGTGGGGCGACGGGGAGAGCGGCGCCGCCGTCGGGGCCTCAGGCGGCGGTGGTTGGAGACGTCGCGGCGGGGTCGAGGTGGCGTCGGGGCGGCGTCGAGGCGGCGGGGCAGCGGTGTCGGGAGAGGAGAGGGGAAGGGGATCGAGGGCGAGGGCGAGGGAGAGAGAGGGGATAGGTTTGGGCCGGGGTGGAAATATGGATGGGGGCGGCACAATACTAATGGCGCACCACCCCTCGGTGTGCCATAAGTACATCCATACTAATGGCGCACCTCACCCTGGTGCGCCATTAGTACATCCATACTAATGGCGCACCTCACCCTGGTGCGCCATAAGTACATCCATACTAATGGCGCACCTCACTCCGGTGCGCCATTAGGGTGACTCAGCATCTTGTCTTTTTTGTCTATCTCCGGATCATTTGTGTCATCTTCTCGCTTCTTCTCCTCCCTATCCGCGTGCCAACGCAGGAGCTTTGCTACCTTAGGGTCCGCGAAATACCGCTGCAGACGAGGAGTGATCGGAAAGTACCACACCACTTTTCGAGGAGCTTTCTTCCTCTTCTTGTATCGTGTGACGCCGCACATCAGACATATGGTACACTCCGCGTGCTCGTCCCGATAAATGATGCAATTGTTCATGCACACATGGTATTTCACGTGCGGTAAATCCAGAGGACACACGATTTTCTTCGCCTCCTCCAAACTGGTCAGGCACTTGTTCCCCTAGGGAAGACGTTCGTGCCAGAATGACATGTTCTCGTCGAAGCATGCGTCGGTCATTTTGTGTTTTACCTTCATCTCCAGAGCCATGAGCGTTACTTTCAGGCGGGTATCCTCGCCTGCATCCTTCATACAATGGAGTAACTGCGTCTAACTCAAGTTGATCCATCTTGGCTTTCTCTCGGGTAGCAGTTCTTGCGTTATCCGTCTGCTTGAGAAGCGGCTCTTGAATATGAGGGTCCTGCACCCAGCCCATCGATGGTCCAGCGTCGTCTGCTCCGCCGGCATCATCATCTTCATGATCATGCCCTTCGTCTGCTCCGGCATCTTCCTCATCATCATGTCCTGCATCTTCTAAATGATGATTGTGTACAGCATCACCGTCGTGATCATCTCCTGGGGATTCTTCGTCTTCTCGCCCGCCCGAGCCGCGGTGGTTGTCTTGCTGCCCTTCCTCATTTCTTGCCCGACCCCATGGACGACTTCGTAGTCATCTTCATCACCTTGCCACCGATAGCCATCCATGAAACCACGCAAGAGCAGGTGGTCCCGCACCTTCCCGGATTCCGGGTCCGCAATAAGGCTCTTCAGCTTGCATCTTCGACACGGACATCTTATCTCCATCTCGTTCCTTTGAAGCATCTCGGCCTTCGCAGACCTCAAAAACCTATTCACGATGCCTTCGGTCATCATGCGGACCATGGTCTCCTGCGGGGTAGAGCAAAACGATATTTTAGAACCAAGAAAATTTTTGGCATGAGTTTAACAAAAAATAGGACCAAAAAGAATGCTTAATGCCAAAATTCTCGCTGAAACGGAAATGAATCAACATTCTGGCAAAATATTGGCAACTATCGCATTTCAAATACCGGTACACCTCCAAACACAAACACATATGCAACACCACAAACATATGCAACACCACGAGCATACATAGATCTAGCTAGGCCATAAAAAGTGCATGTGCACATTGTTGTAGGGAGAACAACATAAATATAGCTTCCCCCCTTACTTACCTATCAAAACAAGGTAATTTAACCACTTAAATTGAATGAATCTATGGTGGAAATGAGGTGAAAAAGAGGAGGCACCCGAGACAAGGAGGAGGTGGAGAGAATGAAGCGGGGAGGAAGTGAGTGTGGGTAGGAGAGGCTGTCCAAAATATCTTGTTGCTGCCCACTTACTAATGGCGCACCAACTCTAGATGCGCCATTAGTAATCCAGGTTACTAATGGCGCACCTTCTAGTGGTGCGCCATTAGTAGTTTTGCAAAAAAAAAACATACTAATGGCGCACTGTTCCAGAGTGCGCCATTACTAGTTTAAACTAGTAATGGCGCATGGCCGAACAGTGCGCCATTAGTAGTTTTGCAAAAAAAGGAATAAAAAATATAATAAAAAAAGATTAGTGGCGCACTTTCCGACAGGTGCGCCATTACTAGTTACAACTAGTAATGGCGCACTGTGTCTGGATGCGCCATTAGTATGTTTGGACATGCGCACTAGTTAAAAAAAATTGATACTAATGGCGCACCCTGGTCCAGGTGCGCCATTTGTAGTTTCAGCTCTAATGGCGTATCAGAAGGTGGTGCGCCATTAGTATATACTAATGGCGCACCGCTTGTCTAGTGCGCCATTAGTGTCAATCCCATCTATAGCCCTTTTTATAGTAGTGCATCGGCAATCTTTGAGCCCTTCTGAAAGCACTCCTCTGCTCGCTACCGATTAGCAGTGACTGTAATCACGCCCCTAGGGCCATGCATCTGGAGGTTGAGATACACATAACACGGTCGAGCCATGAAACGAGCATATGCAGTCCAGGCCAGAATATCGTGATAGGCACTGTGAATATCCATGACTTCAAATGTCAACTTTTCCTTCCGGTAATTCTTTGAATCACCGAAAGCCACGTCAAGGGTGATCTGGCCGAGCGAATTGGCTTTTTTCCCTGGTATTACTCCGTGAAACCGCATGTTACTCTCACTGAGCTTGGACATCGGAATTGCCCATCCCGCAGAGGGTCTAACCATATAAGATGTTCAATCCACTGCCACCATCCATCAAAACTTTGGTCAGTTGGGTGCCTCCAATGACCGGGTCGACCACCAACGATTGCCTCCTAGGGGTGGAAACGTACGGCGGGTGGTCCGACTGGTCGAATGTGATAGGAGTCTTTGACCATTTCAGATACGTCGATGTTGCCGAAGCAACCGTGTTCACTTCCCTATTGATGACTTTCAGTCGACTTTTTCTTTCAACATCAGCAAAAATCACCAAAGTGGAATTGATATTGGGAAAACCATCGTCATCCCCTTCCTTGTCCTCATCTTTATCAGATTCTTTTTCCTTCTCGCCGGATTGCTTTTCTTTGAACTGCTGTATAAGGACTCGGCACTGTCGAGTGGTATGCTTAGGATAGATGAGATTTCCCTCTTCATCCTTCTTGATGTGAATGTGACATGGTAAATCCAACAAGTCGTTCCCGGCAGCATCTTTCATCTTATTAGGGGTCTAGGGTCCTTTAGGTTTTCCTTGGGTTGTGACTGCAACCTCTCTAGGTGCCGCAGGCTCTGCTTTGCGCTTCTGCTTCCGATTGGAATTACCTCGTCTGGTGTCCTGGCCGACTGGTTTAGTCTTGCCACTGCGGAGTCGGTCTTCTTCTTCGCCATTGGTGTACCGAGTGGCTATCTCCATCATTCGAGTCAAAGACATGTCTATTGTCCGACTGAATTTCAGCTTGAGCTCCTGCTACCGAACGCCCTCCTTGAAGGCGCAAACTACTTGATGATGAGACACATTCTATATAGTGTGGTATAAAGTGGCCCCCTCTAGATATAATCCCTCAAAGTTTCATTCAGCTTTTGCACGCAGTGCTGCAATTCTGTCAATCCTGCTGGCCGTTCGCATGTGCCCTAAAAAGTTCTCACAAACACTCGGGCCAACTCTTCCCAGCTGAAAATACTGGCTAGAGCCAACTGATTCAACCAAGCTCTAGCTGACCCTTCAAGCATCAGGGGGAGATGCTTCATGGCAACTTCATCATTTCCTCCACCGATCTTCCCAGCCACCCGGAAATCTTCGAGCCAGGTGTCAGGCTTCGATTCACCAGTGAACTTACTGACCCCAGACGTCAACCTGAAGTTGGGAGGGATCTCTGCGGCCCTGATGGCCCTGCTAAAGCACTCGTGGCCAGAAATATGCACCCTGCTTCCAGTCGGGCGATCTCTGTCATGCCCTTCCCTATGTGCTTGATTCCTGTCCACTAGACCTTGCACAAAAATGGACCTTGCATCGACCCCTGGCTCTTTTGGGTCGACCGGCCTCCTCCGCTCTTTGCTGTATGGGTGCCTATCATCATAATGCTGGGGCACATATGATTCGCCCCTCAGAGGGGGTGTAGGCACTCGACGGCGGCTGTCGGTGTCAAAACCAGCGGATCTCAGGTAGGGGGTCCCGAACTGTGCGTCTAAGGCGGATGGTAACAGGAGGCGGGGGACAAGATGTTTACCCAAGTTCGGGCCCTCTTGATGGAGGTAATACCCTACTTCCTCTTTGATTGTTCTTGATGATATGAGTATTACAAGAGTTGATCTACCACAAGATCGTAGAGGCTAACCCTAGAAGCTAGCCTATGGTATGATTGTCTGTTGTCCTACGGACTAAACCCTCCCATTCATATAGACACCGGAGGGGGCTAGGGTTACACAAGGTCGGCTACAAGGGAGGAGATTTACATATCCGTATTGCCAAGCTTGCCTTCCACGCCAAGGAGAGTCCCATCCGGACACGGGACGAAGTCTTCAATCTTGTACCTTCATAGTCCAACAGTCCGGCCAAAGGATATAGTCTGGCTGTCCGGAGACCCCCTAATCCAGGACTCCCTCAGTAGCCCCTGAACCAGGCTTCAATGACGACGAGTCCGGCACGCAGTATTGTCTTCGACATTGCAAGGCGGGTTCTTCCTCCGAATACTCCATTGAAGATCTTGAGCACAAGGATAGTGTCCGGTTCTGCAAAATAAGTTGCATATACCATCATAGAGAGAGTAATATTTTCACAAATCTAATCTGCTGACACGTTTGGCAACGTCACATCATGTCATGGCCCGGTCATTATTCGAATCGTTTTCATCAACCAGCAACGCACATATCGCGAGGCGGTTTTCTAGACACGTCTAGTCAAAGCAGAGATCGTGTCCCCTTATCACGGGATTCTCATCAATATGGGTATGGGTAACCCAATCGCGCCATCAATTATGGCTCTCGGGGAGTAAGCGAGTTTAACAGGTAAGTGGGGAGGCGCATCGCCTCCTCCGCCCTTATAGAGGGACAAAGATTCACCCTTTTTACCCACGCCCTCCTTCTCCTTGCTCATCCAATCTCGCGCACTCGAGCTCCAGCGCCCAAGTTCGCATCTTTCTCCTCAAACTACTCCAGCCATGTCCGGAGCGGGAGGCAAGTGGATGGTCTCCTCCGTCACGGCAGAGGACATCACAAAGCTACGGGCAGCCGGATATCTGGCCGCGGACATCACGCACCGCCTGCCGGCTGCGAGGCAAATCATCCCTACGCCCGAACCCCATGAGAGGGTAGTTTTCCATACCCACTTTGTCCGCGGACTGTGATTTCCTCTCCACCCATTTGTCCGCGGGCTCATGTTCTACTACGGGCTGGATTTTCATGATCTGGCCCCCAATTTCATCCTCAAAATCTCGGTGTTTATCGTCGTGTGCGAGGCCTTCCTCCGCATCAGGCCCCACTTCGGCCTGTGGCTAAAAACCTTCAATGTCAAACCGAAGGTGGTGGTCAGCCAGCAAAAAGAGTGCAGAGGCGCCATGGTGGGCAAAATGCCCAACGTCAGCTGGCTAGAAGGCTCCTATGTGGAGACCATAAAGTGGTGGCAATCGGGGTGGTTCTACATCACTGAGCCGCGCGACACCAACTGGGTGGCGGCCCCCAAATTTCAATCCGGAATCCCCACGCGGCTCACTTCCTAGAAAGAGAAGGGCATGTCCTGGGGTTCTTCGGTACAGATGACCAGACTCCAGACATGCATCAGGAACATGATGAGCAAGAAAATGAAGCTCGTCAACGTGGTCCAGGTCATGCTCTTCCGTCGGATTCTCCAGTGCCAACGACGGGCATTCAATTTGTGGGAGTTCGACCCGGCCCAGCACCAAACGCTGCGAGAACTCTTCAACATGACGCACGAGGACGTGTGGAAGTTGCTGTTCAAAGGCGCCGAGGTGCCACCTTCCCTCTCCGAGGACCGCGGACTCAGCGCAAAGCGCCGCGCTAATCCGGTAAGTTTTCATACCTCGCAGGGTATTTATTTGCCCTTGTTAAATGATGTGCTGGATCTAAGCTCTCTTGCCATTAACAGGACAGGATAAAGACAGTGGAGCAGCTTGATGGCCCAGCCCCTCCGCCTGAAGATCCTGTAGATGCTCTCCTCACGGAGATGGTGACTCCGGTACCTTACGAGGTGCCGGCGAAGAAGACCAAGAAGAATGCCATGGGGACCCGAAAGAGTCTCCGGCGCAAGGTTGTATCAGACTCATCTGACGATGACTCCGACGCGGCCTCCTCTTATAAAAATGAGGAGGGGGAGGAAAGTTCTCTCCCCTCGGATGGGGGAGACAAGAAAAGGAAGGCCGACCCAACCGGGGAGGCCGAAGGGTCCAAGAAGGGAAGGACCCGTGCTCTGGACTGTTCCACGACGGCCGCCGACAGCGGCGACGAGTGGCTACCCAGGGTCAAGCCCTTGCTGAAGTCGTAAGTGTCCGGACACCATAGTACTTCATGGTATGTTTTATTGCACTGCTTCTCCTCATGTCGAACATGATTATACAGTCCGTCCCGAGCTCATCTCGACGTATCCTCGTCGAGCGGCTCATTGGACTCGTCGGATATGAACAGTGGTTCTCTTCCGACCGCTTACACCCCTCGCCCTATGGACAATGCCGAGGTGTTGTCTCAAAAGGCACCGAGCCAAGGGGAGGTGTTCTTGGAGGCGTCTTGAGGTGACCTCCCGGACCCTGGGTACCAAGGGAGCGAGGCTCCTACGGGCTCCGAGTTCGGCCCCCAGCCGAACACTGCGCCGGAACCTTTGATGGTTCCAGACTCTGGCAGGCGGTCCCCCGTTAAGGGGGGCCAACCACCCGTGCCGGTGTCCTCTGTCATCTAGAGGCACCGGACAACTTGCTGGAAGCGCTTCGCAGTGCTTCCATCGATGAAGAGCACCGCACTATCATGAGTGCGGTGATCGAGAAGGTTCAGTCCGCCAAAAACAGGCTGACCGAAGCTTGCGCCAGCCTCCTAACAGGCTTTGAGGTAAGCAATCAAAATATATATAAAAAAATATTACCGCATAGATAGTAGCCCCTGATGCTCTGTTCGGTGTTGGAGAAGAAAGGCCGAATAGAGGATCAAATGATGATTCAGGAGTCTAATAAGAATATGTCTATGTGTAAGTGCAGGCTTCCCTGCTGGCCGCTGCAGCACGTACTTCGGAGTTCTCTGCACTGAAGCAGGACCTGGAGTGGTCCGAGAACGAGCTTGGCCTTATAAAGAGGTAGCTCGAGGAGAGCAAAGGTAAGCAACACCTTGTCTATGATTTTGAAAAGAAGTTCGGTTGTAAAATAATAGGATCACCATGAATTTGCCAGGGGCCACGACCGAGGTGGCGACCCTGAAGAAGGCGCTATCCGAGGCCAAAGACAAAGCGGCCAAGGAATGCATCGAGTGGGAGAAGCAAGAAGCCCGAGTGGGCGAGGTGCAGCAAGAGCTCGAGGCTCTCACCAAAAAACACGAGAGTCCGAGCTCGCACAGGCGCTTGAAAGCGCCCCGAAGCGCCAAGGCTGAAGCCCACAAGGCCCTCCAGGAAATTGATGCGGTGAATAAGATAGCAGCGGGTAAGGCATTCATTATGTAAAGAAAGCATGTGAAGAAAACTTTCCTTTTTCTTACCCGAGTTTGAAGCTCTCTAGGAGTGTTCGCAGATCTTCCCCGCAGTGTACTGCCTGCCGCAGAGTTTTACCGAGCTGAGGAGGGGAGCTCGACGGAGAAGTTGTTCTGGTCTCAGTATACTGGGACCAAACACTCGATGCTCTTGAGCGACCAGCTGAAGCAATTGGTCGAGCTTCACAAGGCGGCTGAACAGGCCATGAGGGGCCTTATAGTCCGGATGTGGCCTGGCGAGCCCCAGTCCGGCAGCTACTTCGGTCTGGTTAGGCGGCTTGTGGAGGCCTGCCCACAGCTTGAAGTCATAAAGCGGTCAACCTGCATCGAGGGTGTGCGCAGGGCTTTTGCCTGGGCGAAGGTGCACTGGGTGAAGCTGGACGCCATGAAGCTGGTGAAGGAGGGGCCGCCGGAGGGCAAGGAGCATCGCCACCCCGAGATGTACTATGAGAGTGTCCTGAAGGGTTCTCGCCTTGTGGCGGATGAATGTTCCAGAGATGTAATTTTTGAATGATCACGCTCATGTGGTCATGTAATGTGAAACAAGTTCATCTGTGCTATGAAACACTTTTTGTGTTTTAAAATATTACCTTCTGTGCGGTCGTTTATAATATCTGAGAGTTGGCCAGTCGTCGGCTTCTCCCCCCATGTAACTAGTATTGGGGTGTTCGGGATAAACCTAAGCACTCTTTACCCCAATTTTGGGTTCTTCAAGGGAGGTGTTCAGCGCAACGAACCAGGCAATCAGACTATAAGGCTTTATCACTCTCACTTAGCCATAGAAGTCTACAATTTTAAACTTTGGCGAAGCCCCTAGTGTTCGGAAGGCCGAAGTTGGGGCGCTATACTTGCCTAAGCCAGATAAGGCCGGATCCTCGCCTGAAGCGGAAAAAGTCTTTAAGGACTTGAGACCTCTCGGACAGCGACTAGTCTCTCGCCTTATCATGATAGTCAGTTTTTGGCTTTCTCTATAGAGGCGCTCGTCCGGAAGAACCGGGACGCAATCGCAGTAGTTCTCCCACCGCTACCTTAGCCGATATAGCGGAACGTAAGGTACCAAAGCATGGGAGCCGGGCAAACCCAACATTTGACCAAAGACATGATTCGGAGCTGATGCATATAATGCTATAAGTTCGGGGTGCCGCACTGTCGAAAGTGTTCGGACTTCTTGCACCGTATTATGGGGTAAACGAAAGCCCCTAGCGTACTGACCGTACCCGAACGTACGGGTGCGGATTGTCGTGAATGGACATATAAGAGAGAAAAAAGATAAAAAATGCAATAATAGACTAATGATATGCATTGTTATTTAAAGAATACGTTGAAGCATACTGGTACAATTAGTGCAATAACTAGAAAGTAGGACAATTCAAAATGTCCTATCCAGGGAAAGCTGTGCGTGGATAGCAAAAAGCGGGCGTATCGATTATTAGAGACCACCTGGGGGTTCCCGTGTTTATCTTAGATTCTTGCCGCCTTGGTTGTTGCTTCCCGTAATGTGTCCGGCAATCGTACTGCCGGAAAGGGCTTCCAGGGGGTTAGGTCCTGAAAGAGAAAAGAAGTAATAAAGGTATACAGCCCCTAGTGCGGTTAAGCCGCATTGTGGGACATGCCCTGATCGTGCCCCCGTCTATACCCATGGTATTTTCAATGCGTAGTTATGTATGTGCGGCACGGATTTCGTTGCTTGACTGGGACTGAGACGGGGGCCGAATTTCTAGGCGAGCTCTGAACGTGCCGGGCGATCCTGTTGCAGCTTATTCCGGACTCGCTTGAAGGTGTCCGGGGGCTGTGACACCGAATTAATGGGTTGCCTTAAAAGGCTGCTTTGTGCTTCTGCTGCAAGGGCCGCAGTGTGCTCTTCCGTGTGGAGCGAGCGTTCTGTGTTTCCATTTCCTGTTATGACCCCCTAGGTCCTGGCATCTTGAGCTTGAGGTATGTGTAATGCGGCACAACGTTAAATTTTGCAACTATTGTTCGTCCGAGTAGTGCGTGGTAGCCACTACGAAACGGGACGATATCGAAGATTAACTCCTCGCTTCGAAAGTTGTCTGGTGATCCGAATACCACTTCCAGTGTGATTGAGCCTTTGCAATGGGCCTCTACACCTGGGATGACGCCTTTAAAGGTAGTTTTGGCGGGTTTGAACCTTGAGGTATCAATACCCATTTTTCGCACTTTGTCATGATAGAGCAGGTTCAGGCTGCCGTGGCCGTCCATGAGGACTCGAGTGAGGTGAAATCCGTCGATGATGGGGTCTAGGACTAGTGCGGCGGTTCCTCCATGACGGATACTCGTGGGGTGGTCCTTGCGATCAAAGGTGATCGGGCAAGCAGACCATGGGTTGAACTTTGGGGCGACGGGCTCCATCGCATAGACATCCCTTAGTGCATGCTTCCGCTCCCCCTTGGGAATGTGGGTTGCGTATATCATGTTCACCGTCTTCACTTTTGGGGGGAACCCCGTCTGTCCTCCTGTGTTCGGCGTCTGGGCTCCTCCTTGTCGTCACTATGCAGCCCTTTGTCCTTGTTTTTGGTATTTAACTTGCCGGCCCGCTTGAACTCCTAGCATTCTCTGTTGGTGTGATTGATTGGCTTGTCGGGGGTGCCATGGATTTGACACGAGCGATCCAGTATGGGATCCAAACTGGACGGACCCGGAGTACTTCTTTTAAATGGCTTTTTCCGCTGACCGGATCTAGAGCCTCTGAATCCGGCATTGACTGCCATATCTTCGGTGTTATCGCCGTCATTGCGGCGCTTTCATCTGTTACGACGTTGCCTACCGTTGGCATCTTTGGTATCCGAAGTGCCCGGATTCCTCGATGTGTTGTTCCTGCGAGCTAGCCAGCTATCCACGCCCGCGCAAAAGAGGGTCATGCATGTTGTGAGGGCTGCCATAGATTCCGGCTTCTCCTGGCCCAGGTGGCGAGCTAGCCATTCGTCAAGGATGTTATGCTTGAATGCCACTAGGGCCTCTGCGTCCGGACAGTCGACAATTTGGTTTTTCTTAGTCAGGAACCGTGTCCAGAATTGTCTGGCCGATTCCCCTGACTGCTGGGTTATATGGCTCAAGTCATCAGCATCCGGTGGCCGCACGTAAGTGCCCTGGAAGTTATCCAGGAATGCGTCTTCCAGATCCTCCCAATTGCCTATGGAGTCTGCTGGCAAGCTGTTCAGCCAATGCCGAGCTGGTCCTTTGAGCTTTAGTGGGAGGTACTTGATGGCATGTAGATCATCACCGCGAGCCATGTGGATGTGAAGGAGGAAATCCTCAATCCATACAGCGGGACCTGTTGTGCCATCGTATGATTTGATATTTACGGGTTTGAAACCCTCCGGGAATTCGTGATTCATAACTTCATCGGTGAAGCATAGGGGGTCTGCGGCGCCTCTATGCTGGGCTATATCCCGACGCAGTTCATATGAGTCTTGTCTATTGTATTCGGCCCGGCCGGATTTACTCTTGGTGTATCCGACGCAATGATCATCGTCCCGTGTTGGTGCGCGTGCCCGTGACCCGTATATTGACCTTGCGATTTTTGCCTTACTGTCCAATACGTCTCGTAGGTCCCCTGTGTTGCCCCAGGCCTTATTATTTTTGATTGAGTGGCGGTGGGGTGCAGGCTGAACTTCAGGCTAAAATGCCTCTCTGGCTCGGCCACGCAGTGGCCGGTCAGCCGCATCATACACTGGTGAATGAGGTTTCATTGCTTCCTCCTCGAGGTGAGGTAGCAACCTGCGTTTCGGGTAACTCTTGGAGGGGTGCTTGAGTTCGTATTCCTCGACCCCAAGGACTTTGGTCCATCTGTCTGCTAGCAAGTTTGATCAGCTTGAAGCTGTTGCTGCTTTTTCTTCAGGCTATTTGCCGTGGCCATAAGCCGGCGCTTGAAGCGCTCTTGCTTGATGGGGTCGTCTGGCACTATAAATTCGTCGTCGCCGAGGCTCGCCTCGTCTTCGGAGAGAGGCATGTAATTGTACTCCTCCAGTTCTCCATCTGCTGCCTGCCCTGGAGGACTAGCTTGTTCGTCCTCCAGCTCTGCGTCGTGCTGGATGGGATTGTTGTTGTCTTCCACACTATCTGGAGTGTTATTATCTCCTGTGCCGGTATCACTACTTTTGCTATGGCGGGACTTAGAGCGGCGCTGCTGACCTCGTCGCTTGGGTTGCTTCTTGGAGGGATCATCCTCCGCTGTCTCGTCGCCATTGCCTTCTTTGGGGGTGTCCACCATGTATATATCATATGCTGAGGTGGCGGTCCAGTGCCCTGTGGGCGGTGGTTCCTGTTCGTCTCCTGCATCATCGTCCATACCGTCGAAGTCTTCGGAGTCAAAGTCGAGCATGTCAGTTAAATCATCGACAGTGGCTACTAAGTGGGTGGTGGGTGGGCAGCGAATTTCTTCGTTGTCCGCATCCCATTCTAGCCGGACATAGTTCGGCCAAGGTTCTCCTGGCAGGGAGAGAGACCTTAATGAATTCAGCACATCGCCGAAAGGTGAGTGCTGAAAGATATCTGCAGAGGTGAACTCCATGATAGGCGCCCAGTCGGGTTCGACGGGCACGGATGTAAGCGGCTCGGAGTCCGTGGCCGGGGATGAATCCAGTGGTTCGGTGACACGACTCCCGTAAGGGGTGAAGTCGGCATCCGGATCTATCACCGTTGAGAGTGCGGCCTCCGTGGCCGGGTCTATCCCTCCGCTCTCGGATGGCGCGATTTGCTCCGGATTAACGGCCGGAGTAGTTGCAGATGCGATCCCCCGAATACTATCCGACGCTAGAGTTATGTCATGCTCGTCGTGACTGTGCGGCACACCCGACATGGGCTCGAATCCATCGAAGATCAAGTCTCCGCGGATATCGGTATGTAGTTCAAGTTTCCGAATCTAACCTGATGGCCAGGGGCGTAGCTCTCGATCTGCTCCAGATGGCCAAGCGAATTGGCCCGTAGTGCGAAGCCGCCGAATACAAAGATCTGTCCGGGGAGGAAAACCTCACCCTGGACCGCATCGCTACCGATGATCGAAGGAGCCATCAAGCCTTATGGTGACGACACAGTGGAACTCTCAATGAAAGCACCAATGTCGGTGTCAAAACTGGCGGATCTCGGGTAGGGGGTCCCGAACTGTGCGTCTAAGGCGGATGGTAACAGGAGGCAGGGGACAAGATGTTTACCTAGGTTCGGGCCCTCTTGATGGAGGTAATACCCTACTTCCTGCTTGATTGTTCTTGATGATATGAGTATTACAAGAGTTGATCTACCATGAGATCGTAGAGGCTAACCGTAGAAGCTAGCCTATGGTATGATTGTCTGTTGTCCTACGGACTAAACCCTCCAGTTCATATAGACACCGGGGGGGCTAGGGTTAGACAAGGTCGGTTACAAGGGAGGAGATTTACATATACGTATTGCCTAGCTTGCCTTCCACGCCAAGGAGAGTCCCATCCGGACACGAGACGAAGTCTTCAATCTTGTATCTTCATAGTCCAACAGTCCGGCCAAAGGATATAGTCCGGCTGTCGGGAGACCCCCTAATCCAGGACTCCCTCAGCGGCCATCACGGTTGAGCCGATGATCTTGTTGTTCATGGTTCCGACCCAAATACTGCCCTTGACGATGCCCACATCCCTCATACTACGGAGGCTATCTTGGGCTGTGAGCCGACTGAACGGCATCAGCCACCACAAATCTGCTATGGATCCTATTGCGTGACTAAGAAACTGCAGTGTTCTGCTCTCCCGCTGCTCAGAGTAGCACTCTGATCTGCATTAAACCACTACCAGCTTCCGACTGGGATGGCTGAATGGATCCTGCTATACGAGCCATAGCAGTAAGATTCTGAATCGGAGTGCGGTATACCTGTGGTTCCAGTGGAAACAACTGCCGCTGCTGTCGACTAGACTCGGGAATATGTCAGCGAGCACGATCGTCGAGTGCACGCTGAAGGCTCTCCAGTCGGGTCGCTCAGCCAAGGTGGCCAAACGCGCCGTCTCCAAGGCCCGAGCCTTAGAGGACACTCCGAGAACAGGCGTGTGGAGGGCCTCCATATTGCAGCGCTGAAGTTCTTCTCTCTGCTGAGAAGAGAGTGTTTCGGGGTGGTACTCTTCATGAACGCACGATGGGTCACCATTGCCGTCGTCGCCGCTGTTGCAACGCATGCCAGGCGGACTGCGAGGCGTGTCGACCATCAGGACCTCTGCCGCGGGGTCGCTGATGTCTAACTCATATAGGGTCTCGGCAGAGCCACTCGAACAGGCCATAGAGAGATTCACCGGGCTCGATTAGCGTGACTTGAGGGGTGGCCGACTGACGCGCCAATGCGTGCTTCACCCACCGCTGAAGCCGTGACCGATCGGATCGCTTGTGACGGCGAGCGGTGGGGAGGGAAGATGTAGCAAGGGCCGACCGATACTGAGTCGACGGCTGCCGCAGAAGGACACCACGAACGCACGCGCGAAAGTGTGTCGCCCCATAGATGGGGAGCGCATCGACGTCGAGAGGAGCTTCCTGAAGCCAAGCGGAGTCATTGGCGATGATGACGAGCGCGCCGAGTCGGATCTCACGGCCCTCCACCAAACCTCTGCCAGAAACCATAATGAAAGGATTCGGAGAAATCGCAACCTCACCGAAAAGTCGCTAAGACACCTGCCCCACGGTGGGCGCCAACTTTCGTGGTTCTAAGTCTGACAGTAATGTAGGGGGGTTGGAATGTAGAGGCAAGATCCTATCTACGGTGAGATTGTGCACGCAAGATGTACGAGTTCAGGCCCTTTGCTGTGGAAGTAATAGCCCTACGTCTCGGTGCCCGGAGGCTCGGTCGATTGGATTATGCGTGAAGTTACAAGGGGTGCGAACCCTTATGCCAGAGGAGGGGGGTGGCTTATATAGAGTGCGCTAGGACCCCAGCCAGCCCACGTTACAAGGGTTCAATATACATAAAGAAGGGACGTTACTGGTAACATCAATATTAAAGTGATATAAATGACCCTTAAGGCTACGGAGTGAATGTCTGACCATTGCCATCCTAAGTGGCCTTTGATGTAATGCCCCGAGACCGACGCGCCAGGTGTCTTCCAGTTATTCGTTGTTGTGGCCTTGTCATTTGCTTGCGTGTCGCATCTTGCCATGTCATCATCCGCATTGCATCTTCATGTTTTCAAAACTTGCATCTGTCCGGGTCTCCCAGTTCTATCCGTTGTCCGTTCTGAGCCCGTCCACACTTGCTATATCATAGTCGCATCGTGGGTGTTACAAGTTGGTATCAGAGCCATCCCCGACTTTGGAGGTCCCTGCTTGATTGACTCACTGACGTTGTTGTGTCTAGAACAAAATGTTTTGAGTCTTAGGATTATATATATCGGAGAGTATGATTCTTTTTACTCCTCAGTCCCTTCGTCGCTCTGGTGAGACCTCCTGACATAGAAGTTTTGACTCTCCTCTTCTCAAATTTCACGAATTTTTTTAGGATCACGCGGGTATATTGGAATCATTCTGATGGTTTTGTGACGAGAACATTATTCTTGGTGCCTCCTCACATTTAGGGGTTGTGGCAGTGTCCCGGGGAGTTGAGCTCCGAGGTGTTGTCGTCACAATTTTACCGTTGTAGTTCTGGAATACCTGAGTTTGCTGACATCGAAAATCTCTTTTATGCAATTGTTGGTGAGATAACCTCGATGCCACCCAGTACTGGGGCCGGAGTTCGGGAGTATTGCCATAACTCGTATAACGGATGCTTTTCGAAGGTTGAGGTAAATGATTTCCGAAGGTTTCTTGGTTATGTGTTGAAGGATGGATACAGTTGGATATAGGATTTGTTAGTTTTGTGTGAGATATTATGCTTCCCCTGTATCCCCAACACCTGATTGCATAACCAGAAAGTTTCGGGAGTTTATAAGTGGGAATTCCAGTAGCTCCTAGGATATCTTTCTGACAGATGCATGATATGAGATTGGGGTTCGACATCTAGTGGTCCGCCCATCCACGGTTGGTTTTACAGTGGTCTCGTTGTGTCTTAAAGAGTCCTTGGCTATGCTGACTTAGGGACACTTCGTATGTCATGTGCACTGCCTTGTACATGATGTTGCTATACGATCGAGCCCGTGTGGGCCCCACCACGAAAACCTCGGACGAAATCTCTATCATATGTTTGTTCCGGCTTATTTTGCAAGCCAATCCTTTGTTTTGTTTTGATTGTTTTATTCGATTTGCTTCAATGTCAAGTGTTGATTCCATTCATTTCCTAAGTAGTGTTCTCATATTTCTATGTGAATACTAATCCTTCATGATAATCGAGGTTGTCATGTTAATTCTTTTCCAACCGGCGTGTTTCTCTTCAAGTGGATCCGATCATTGTCTACATCCGCAAGATCAACTCAAAGTCTTCTCAAAGTTATTTGTTTCATCCATCCCAAGTTGCCTTTGTTTTCCCGCCCTCCCACCCTTTTTCTTTGAGGACTAAGATTTCTTAATCAAGTATCCTTTTTTTGATGTGAAGTCTCTCCATTCTTTTCTGTCAATGTTCTTATCCGGTGATTCTCATGAAGATACTAACGGAGCCTTGACTTCATCTTTATTTGTTCTCTTTACTCTCCGGTGGATTCAATTCAAGCTTTGTTGATCATATCCTTTTTCCTCGTTCCAAATGTTTTCCCATGCCGGTGCACCTCCTAATCATCCACTTCTCGCTATTCAATTGTTCCGGAGTGCTGAAGATATCTCAGAAGATTCCAGTTTCCATTCTCTATTCGCTCAACTTCTTTTGAGGATGTTATCTCATTCAAGCCATTCAATTCAACCGGCGCAATCTTCCTTTTAAATCGTTCAACGGTGTTTCTTTTGAGTGGGCCCTAACCCAAAGGTCTTTTCCCAGGATCTTACCTGACTCTTATTTTTTCCGGAGTTACTCTCAAATTCTTCTCCAAGTTTGACGTATGAATGAATTATCATCAGTCATATGTATTTCCCCAAGATCTATCAAATTCTTTTCATTATTGGCTCAACCTCTTCGCTTTTCATTCTTCCGGGGTGTCTCATCAGTTATCATGGTGGTGTTTCTTATCGTCATTCTCAACATTTGAAGACCGAAAAAGGGTTTTTCCTCCAAATCCTATCAGTTCTCTCAGAGAGGCATAGTTCAAGCTTGATACCATCCTCTCATAATTGTTTTGATTGTGAGAATTCTTTTCACCTATCCAGAGCATTTCATGAGTTGTTTTCATTTGTTTCCTCCGAAGACGATCTTTTCAAATATTATTCATGCCAGCTTTCAGCTCTCGTTATCCAAATCATACCGGTGCATCGTTCAAATATCCTCTAATCAGTTCATGATCTCTTCATTTCACTTGTATCTAAATTCTTCTCAAGTTTCTTCTTTCATTTTCAATTCTTATGGTGGTTCGTTCAAGATTTCTCTTCCTCCGTTATCATATCAATTTATTCGTTGTATCAATCCTACCGGTGGTTTGCTGAAGACCTTCCCTAGTTCGCGCTATATCTATCTTAATCCTTTCTACGAGAATAAGCAGTATGCCCAATCCGTTGATTTTCAGCAACTTAAATTGGTGAAGGATCATAACATAATTCTTATTCTTGCTTCATACAAGGGATGGATTCATTCTTCCAGAGTTTGTTCACAATGAGTAAATTCTCGGTTCGAGATGCTTCATCTTTTCTTATACGGAGTTCCAAACTTTTCGTTTATCTCGTCGTGAAGCTCCATCTAATCATTGCAAGGCTTCAATATTATTATTTTCATCCTTTACTTCCTTTTGATCATTCTTTTATTACCGGAGTTCTTCATGGAGGCTCTACATGGTGGTTCATCAAGGATTCCTATCATTCTTCAATTGTTCGTCAAAATTTCCCTCGAAGTTTTGATCTGCCAAGATATACTGTAAAATAAACATGGTTTTCAACACATGTCTTGTTTTGAGGAGTTCAAGTATTCTTCATCTTGCATTCCAAAGTGCAATTCTTTCAAATCTCATCTTTTGAGGTGGTGTTATGTCATTGTTGATAATTTCCCTTCGTGTTTCATGATTCACAAGTTTTCAAGAGTGACATATCTAAATCCATCATTTTCTCTTCGCTTAAGACATCTTTTCACCCAATCAACCTCTTCATTGGAATTATCTTGGGTTATATTTCACCTAAAGCTTTCTCTAAGGATTGGTGCTATTTATGGTGCTTATAAATGACCCAAGCTCTTCATTTATCCTCCCGGTGAAATAAGTTTCTAGTCTCCTTGTTGATATCAATCCAATCTATTATTTCCGTTAGTGGCACGTTGTCACCTCATAATCTTGAGATGTTTTCCATAAGCCCACAACAAGCTTACTCTTTTTCGTTGTTGGTTTTCCAACAACTCCATTCGACCCTTCCCCTAAAGATGCTTTTTCAAGCTCATTTGAGGTTGAGATGTCGTTTTCTTCTCCGTTCCTTTAATTCCATTCTTTTAGGCTTTATGATGTTGTTCTATTCAACTAATCATCTCATTTTTGTCAAAGATCATGTTCTTTTCATTTCTTATCCATTTAACCGGAGTGTCGTGTTTTCATTCGAGCTCTCTCATCTTATCATGTTTTGCCTCCCTTCTCAACCAGAGTGCTGTCTGAAATCTCTCTTATCAATTGTGCCATTCTTTCAATAGTTTCGGAGGCAGTGTGTTGTGGATTTCATCAAGTATCATCCAATCTTCCCAAGTTCATATTCAATTCCTTTCATTTTCAGTCGGAGTGCTGTCCAAATTATATCATTCTTATTCCTTCTCTATCTTGTTTTAATCGGAGTGTTGTGGATATCATTCCTCTTCTAACCGGAGTCTCATCCAAGTGCTTTCATTTTTGCCAAGTACATATGCTAAGCCTTCCTTTTCCAACCGGAGTATGTCGTATTTGGTCTTTGTCGTTCCTTGTACATCTCGTCTCAACCGGAGTGCTTGCATGTAGTTCTTGTCTATTGTAACCTTTTTCTTATGTTTTTTCCAATCTACAAGGTTCTAGTAATGTTCCTTGTTCCTCTGCTCCAACGGAGTATTTTCAACTTTATTCATCTTCGTTACATTCTTTCTTTCAATTTGTTCAACCTCCCAAGGTTCGTGGTTTCACTCGTTTGTCAAAGAAGCAACTTTGTTTTACCTCTTCTCGTCCTTTTCCGTTTCCCTCCGGTGCCATCCTAGATCTCGGGACGAGATCCTCTCGTAGTGGTGGAGTGTTGTAACGCCCCTAGACCGACGCGCTAGGTGTCTTCCAGTTATTCGTTGTTGTTCCCTTGTCATTTGCATGCGTGTCGCATCTTGACATGTCATCATCCGCATTGCATCATCATGTTTTCAAAACTTGCATTCGTTCGGGTCTCCTAGTTCTTTCCGTCGTCCGTTCGGAGCCCGTCCACACTTGCTATATCCACTACAACAATAACCCCCCTTTAGCAACACAACGATGCATTATTGTATGCCCGTATAAACGTTGTTGAGGTCTACACCAACGGATGAATATGCGTTGCCTTTGGTGGCGTTGCAAGAGTCTACAACAACGTATACACATGCGTTGGTAAGCAATGTGGAGATGCGTTGCAACACCGGCAACATATATAGTAAGCCCATAACAACGCTTCATATCCATTGCTGGTTACCCTACATATGAGGATTTCCAAATGGATCATTGCAACAACTACATAGCATGGACAATTAATTGCATTTCATATATTTACACCCAAAATTATTAGGTCAATTCAAACAGTGAATAGAAGCCATGATATAATAAACATAAAGATCTCATATATAAAATTAACTCTATTGCATTTGGCATTACAAAGAACACAATCCAAAGATTACAGCTTGTGAAACTATGTAGTAGTAGCCCAATTATTGACCATGCAATCAACGTCTCAGCCATTGTAGAACATAATGCGACCATGAAAGTGATGTTCTAAAACATAATGCTAAACTATCTAGTAGAAGCCCAATTCTTGACCTCGCAATCAGCATGTGCCATGCATCATCTATTTTTCTTGGCAATCTACAACAACAAAGAAACAAGATCAGTAACTTATGGTAGAGAAAAACCAGGTTGATGGAAACGTAAAATTTAAAGAAGCAACATATAAAGGTTGAAGGTCATGCGATAATTATTCCTATTACATATATTTAGTGGCATGTTCTAAACCATCAACACTTTTCCACCTTGTATATGAAATGAATGACCTGATACAATGTGCATTGTGTAGTATTGCACACATAATACTAACAAAGAACTAAGTAGATAGCTTGATTATCACACCTCTTTACCGTACTAAAATTTAAAGCTACGTTGTTTGTTGAATTGCAAACATAAGAAACCATACAGGAGAAAACAATTGAAACTTCAATATTCAGCCATGTAGAATGCTTACAGACCCTTTTCCATTTCTAGATGCACTATTTTCTTAACCAAATAGACAAGAAAACATGACACATGCACAAATTGTACATTTACTAGTAGAAATAAAAACATATACAAAAAAAGTAGTGGTGGAATTGAATGGAAAACATGTGCGTGCAGTTTGTTTGTTCGTCACCAAATAACAGAATGTTCACTTACAATATAGCATGTCTCATTTCTTGGTAAGATGGCATAGAAACACAAATAA
The DNA here is from genome assembly GCF_056163025.1 of Triticum urartu. NCBI lineage: Eukaryota > Viridiplantae > Streptophyta > Magnoliopsida > Poales > Poaceae > Triticum > Triticum urartu. The sequence continues at coordinate 352,498,553 of NC_141876.1, read as the reverse complement.
CATCAATAAGTTCAAAAGCTACAGCCAAATTTATTACATCTTTATAGGAAAAAAGGTTGCCCACTTGCTTTTATAAGAGTGTATCCATTTATCATTATGTAGTATTCGGATGGAAACAAGATGTGCCCTGCAGTACTCACAAGTAGAAGTTACAATTGATTGGATTTAGAATTGATTTACCTCCATATTCCACAGAATTAGTTCATACTCTGATGAACCAAACGCACTCATGCTAATTATTTTTAAGTTATACAGTGTACTACAACCAAGGTGGAGTGAATTGATATATACTCCCTCCGTCTCATAATGTAAGATGCCTTTTGACACTACACTAGTGTGAAAAAACATCTTACATTATGGGACGGAGGGAGTAATATGTAAGCGCATGATCGTTAGTGAGATATGGGCATGGTCCTGATGTTGGCCTAGTCATTGTTTGGTAACCGCCACAGACTAGTAATCCCTAAGCTGAAGTGACCAAGCTATGAGGCATCATGCGCACGTAGCGACACCATGCGAGTGAGAGTGATGGACCCTACCGGCTAGCTGACTAGTCCATTGTGGCAGCAATGGCGGCTAAACGGACAATGGTCGGCGACGGCAGGCAAGCGAACATCGGCAAGAGCAGCAGACAACTTTAGTGTTCGCCCTACCCTAAATAAAATTTATACTCCGTACACAACCACAGGCATACATGTGGGGACAAACAAAAATCATATTTTCCCAATAGGTTGAAATTTCTCAATATTAAGGAATACCTGATTCAACGTCGGGATGGCGGAGCACGGTTGAGGCGGCCTGAGTGGGGAGGGAGGAGGGAAACCGGAGAACGGGATCCGGCCTCGCACGATAGGATGAAGGTAGGCGGCGGTGTTGTGGGTACTTTATCCCTAAGATGTGTTTCTTTTTTCTTTTTCAACAAAGTGGTCAATAGTCGTGCGAAGTGGGAAGTGGCAAGTGGGGACTTTAATCCTAGCAACGCATCGATGTTTCATTGGAGGGAATGCATAGTTGTAGGGGGTTCTCGTTGTAGTGATCATAGCCGCATCATGGGTGTTACATTTGATCTTCTACACTCCAAGTGGTTTGTGGTGGGGTCGAATGATTATATCATTGTCGAATGGAATTCGGTTATCCGAGTGGAACTCATGGTCGAGTGGGTTGCGCCTTGAAGTAATTCCAGTCGATAGAATTTATTGTCCTTTGGACGTCTTTCACTATAGGGCAGTGTCCTTGGGAATGGTGCTTAGATCAGGTCTATTGCCCTACCCCAAGTACACGGCACCGTCAGGAGCAACGAAGATGACGGTGGTTGCCTAGCCAGGCAGAAATCGAGGTTGCGTGGGGAAGTGGAGACGCCCACGTCCCATCAATCGCCACATGTTAATCAAGGCCGCAGGCTGTTGGGGCCCGCGGCACTCCTCACTAGCCCTTTGGTTCGCCGCGAAGCCAAGAACGAGCGTGCCTTGGGCCCGGGGCTATTGTCGGAGTCCTGGGAACGGGGGTACCCAGACTTGCCTGCCTGCAGCCCTAGGCGTGGCTCCTCCGGCGGCCTGGTATGGCCCATCTTCATCAACCAACACTCAAGACCCTCGCGAGGGGCCAAGCCTCGCGAGGCGGACGACAAAAGACCTCCTCAGGGGCAGCCTCACTAGGCTGGTGATAACCCACAAGTATACGGGATCGCAACAGTTTTCGAGGGTAGAGTATTCAACCCAAATTTATTGATTCGACACAAGGGGAGCTAAAGAATATTCTCAAGTATTAGCAGCTGAATTGTAAATTCAACCACACCTGGTAACATAATATCTGCAGCAAAGTATTTAGTAGTAAAATAATATGATATTAGTGGTAATAGTAGCAAAAGGTAACAATAATAAAAGTAATGTTTTTGGTGACTGAATCTATTCTTTAAGTCTGTCATTTTCTCTAGACCCTTCTCCTGCATTACTTCAACTTTAGTAACCATAATAATGTATGCTAGTAGGAGCTGTATCAAAAACTACAGAATAGTACTCCATTGGACTAATCTACAGTAAGAGAACAAATGTTAGACTGGGGGAGTATATATATAACATGGATCATGAAAGTTACGAAAACTGATGCAATAATAAGGGTTCAACTAACATGAAATATCTCTTTGCGGCAAACCAGAGGGAATTGCTAGATAATTGGTACTCTTTTTTCTCCAAGTCAGCCACCTCAATCTTGACTACTGAAAGTCTGTCCTCGGAAGAATATATTAAGAAAGGAAATTTCCAAATAGCATACTTATTTTCCACTAGTCATAGAACTTATGTCAACGGTAATTCTCAAGGAAAGCATAACATGAAATCACCGCCATATTACAAGCACAAGTAGAATCTCTATTCTGTTCATGAAGATACAGGTTCATCAGTAGGCAACCAGCCACACATACCTCAAACTAAGTACTAACGCAGATCCCAGGGCCGATGGAGTGAACTGGAGGAAAGCAAATAGAGAGGGGAGAAAATAATCACCTTGGCGTAAAGGTTGCAGAAGCCCTTGACGAGGGTGAAGAACACGGTCACTGGAAATGACGAACACGGACTGACAGGCGTAGATGGAGACGATGGAGCTGCAGATGGTCTTGCCGACGCCGCCCATGCCACCGACGAAGATCCACTTGAGGGTGTCCTGCTCCAGGTGGTTCCGCACCGTCGGGTCCGGCACGTCGCCGACCTGCACCATCGCCGCGGTCGACATCGTCTCGCTCCTCTGATTCCGCGGGGTTGTAGTTCGGGGTGGGAGGGAAGGGTGGTGTCGGACTGATGAGGAAACCCTCGACATCGGGATGGCGGAGCACGGTTGAGGCGGCCTGAGTGGGGAGGGAGGAGGGAAATCGGAGAACCGGATCCGGCCTCGCACGATAGGATGAAGGTAGGTGGCGGCGTTGTGGGTACTTTATCCCTAGGATGTGTTTCTTTTTTCTTTTTCAACAAAGTGGTCAATAGTCGTGCGAAGTGGGAAGTGGCAAGTGGGGACTTTAATCCTAAGAACGCATCGATGTTTCGTTGGAGGGAATGCATAGTTGTAGGGGGTTCTCGTTGTAGTGATCATAGCCTCATCATGGGTGTTACATTTGATCTTCTGTGCTCTGAGTGGTTTGTGGTGTGGTCAAATGATTATATCGTTGTCGAATGGAATTGGGTTATCCTAGTGGAACTCACGGTCGAGTGGGTTGCACCTTGAAGTAATTCCAGTTGATAGAATTTATTGTCCTTTGGACGTCTTTCACAATAGGGCAGTGTCCTTGGGGAGGGTGCTTAGATCAGGTCTATTTCCCTACCCCAGGTACACGGCACCATCAGGAGCAATGAAGACGACGGTGGTTGCCTAGCCAGGCAGAAATCAAGGTTGCGTGGGGAAGTGGAGATGCCCACGTCCCATCAATCGCCACACGTCAATCAAGGACGCATGCTGTTGGGGCCCACGGCGCTCCTCACTGGCCCTTGCTTCGCCGCGAAGCCAAGAACGAGCGTGCCTTGGGCCCGGGGCTATTGTCGGAGTCCTGGGAACGGGGGTACCCAGACTTGCCTGCCTGCAGCCCTAGGCGTGGCTCCTCCAGCGGCCTGGTATGGCCCATCTTCATCAACCAACACTCAAGACCCTCGCGAGGGGCCAAGCCTCGCGAGGCGGATGACAAAAGACCTCCTCAGGGGCAGCCTCACTAGGCTGGTGATAAGCCACAAGTATAGGGGATCGCAACAGTTTTCGAGGGTAGAGTATTCAACCCAAATTTATTGATTCGACACAAGGGGAGCTAAAGAATATTCTGATGTATTAGCAGCTGAGTTGTAAATTCAACCACACCTAGGCAATGGATCGGTGATGGAGAATTATGCCGGATGCGGTTCATCATGTAACAATCATAATCTAGGGTGACACAGAACTAGCTCCAGTTCATCAATGTAATTTAGGAATGTATTCCGAATATAGTCATACGTGCTTATGGAAACGAACTTGCATGACATCTTTTGTCCTACCCTCCCGTGGCAGCGGGGTCCTATTGGAAACTAAGGGATATTAAGGCCTCCTTTTAACAGAGTACCAGAACAAAGCATTAACACATAGTGAATACATGAACTCCTCAAACTACGGTCATCACCGGTAAGTATCCCAATTATTGTCACTTCGAGGTTAACGGATCATAACACATAATAGGTGACTATAGACTTGCAAGATAGGATTAAGAACTCTCATATATTGATGAAAACATAATAGGTTCAGATCAGAAATCATGACACGCGGGCCCTAGTGACAAGAATTAAACATAGCAAAGTCATAGCAATATCAATCTCAGAACATAGTGGATACTAGGGATCAAACCCTAACAAAACTAACTCAATTACATGATAGATCCCATCCAACCCATCACCGTCCAGCAAGCCTACGATGGAATTACTCACGCACGGCGGTGAGCATCATGAAATTGGTGATGGAGGATGGTTGATGATGACGATGGCGACGGATTCCCCTCTCCGGAGCCCCGAACAGACTCCAGATCAGCCCTCCCGAGAGGTTTTAGGGCTTGGCGGCGGCTCCGTACCGTAAAACGTGATGAATCCTTCTCTCTTTTTTTCTCCCCGAAACCAAATAAATAGAGTTGGAGTTGAGGTCGGAGGAGCTCCAGGGGGCCCACGAGGTAGGGGGCGCGCCCTAGGGGGGCAGGCACGCCCCCACCCTCGTGGACAGGTGGTGGGCCCCATGGTCTTCATCTTTTGCAAGGATTTTGTAACGCCCTCGATGCGGCTATATCTCCCACGTGTCAAAGCACGACATAGAGGCATAACCGCATTGAAAGCAATGTCGCAAGTGAGGTAATCTTCACACAACCCATGTAATACATAAGGGAAAGGGATACATAGTTGGCTTACAATCGCCACTTCACACAATACATGAATAAAGCATTACATCACCCAAATACAATAAAGGTCCGACTACGGAACCAAAATAAAAGAAGACTACCCCAAATGCTACATGGATCCCCGATCGACCCCAACTGGGCTCCACAACTGATCAACTAGAACGAAACAACACAAAGGACAAGATCTTCATCGAGCTCCTCCTGAGCTTGGTTGCGTCATCTGCATGGTAACCTCAGCACCTACAAGCTGGTTTTGGAAGTATCTGTGAGTCACAGGGACTTAGCAATCTCACACCCTCGCGATCAAGACTATTTAAGCTTATAGGAAAGGTAAAATGTATGAGGTGGAGCTGCAGCAAGCGACTAGCATAGTTGGTGTCTAACATACACAAATGAGAGCAAGAAGAGAAGGCAAAGCACGGTCGAACAACTATGATCAAGAAGTGATCCTAGAACAACCTACGTCAAGCATTACTCCAACACCGTGTTCACTTCCCGGACTCCGCCGGAAAGAGACCATCACGGTTACACACGCGGTTGATGTATTTTAGTTAAGGTCAACTTCAGGTTTTCTACAACCGGACATTAACAAATTCCCATCTGCCCATAACCGCGGGCACGGCTTTCAAAAGTTCAAATCCCTACAGGGGTGTCCCAACTTAGCCCATCACAAGATCTCACGGTCAATGAAGGATATTCCTTCTAGCGGGAAGACCCAGTCAGACTCGGAATCCCGGTTACAAGACATTTCGACAATGGTAAAACAAGACAAGCAAAGACACCCGAATGTGCCAACAAATCCTGATAGGAGCTGCACATATCTCGTTCTCAGGGCACACCGGATTGTCCAAACTTTCGGTAGGCCAGCCCAGAGTTGCCCCTGGTGGCCACTGGCGGCTGACAAGGTGGACCAACACTCAGAGGAGCACTGGCCCGGGGGGTTAAAATAATGATGACCCTCGAGAGCACGACTCCCAAGGGAAAATAAAAGGCTAGGTGGCGAATGTTAAAACCAAGGTTGGGCCTTGCTGGAGGAGTTTTATTCAAATCGAACTGTCAAGGGGTTCCCATTATAACCCAACCGCGTAAGGAACGCAAAATCGGGGAACATAACACCGATATGACGGAAACTAGGGCGGAAAGAGTGGAACAAAACACCAGGCATAAGGCCAAGCCTTCCACCCTTTACCAAGTATATAGATGCATTAATTAAATAAGAGATATTGTGATATCCCAACAAAATATCCATGTTCCAACAAGGAACAAAACTCCAATCTTCATCTGCAACTAACAACGCTATAAGAGGGGCTGAGCAAGGCGGTAACATAGCCAAACAACGGTTTGCTAGGACAAGGTGGCTTAGAGGATTGGTTCAACAATATGGGAGGCATGATAAGCAAGTGGTAGGTATCGCAACATAGGCATAGAAAAAGAGCGAGCAACTAGCAAGCAAAGATAGAAGTGATTTCGAGGGTATGGTCATCTTGCCTGAGATCCCGCATGGAAGAAGAACGAGTCCATGAAGAAGACAAACGGACGTAGTCGAACGGGTCCTCACAAAAGCTATGTTATTGGAACCAACCCTAAGAAACAAACACCGGAAAGAAGCACACAACATAGTAAACAACCAACACATGAACATGATATGATATGCGGGATGAGGTATGTGATGCATATGCAAGATTTGACAAGGAATGATTGAACTTGGCCTCAACTTGGAAAACCAAGAGTGCCACTGTAAAGGTGAGGTGATTTCGGTTGAAATCGATATAAAGATCACCGGAATCGGATGCACGGTTTGGAAATGGCAAGCAAAACAAATATGGCACCGGTCTGCGATAATCAGCAAGTAGCCATCTAAATGCAACAAGATAAATATGCTACAGCACTAAAACATGACAACAAAATACATGGCAGGGATCCACTCAAGAAGCTTGACAAAAGATGAACACTGAGCTACGGCTAATTCATCCAATAACAGGTTTAAACAAGCTTGGCAAAAGTGCAAACGATAACAGGTTTCAGACTTTGTGAAATTAACACAAGCCTGGAATTTATCATCAGGAAGCACACTTTGGAGCATGAAAACTATAGGCTACAAGAACTTAACATGGCAAAGCAAGGCATGGCATGAAGCTACTAAAATCACTTAACAAAAGTCCCTTAGTGACCTTGAGCCAAAAGGGATCAGATAATACAATTGCAAGCATGTGAACATAGCAAAAACATAAACAGATTCAGACTTAGTGAAAAACTGGAGCATGCAAAACAGTTAACGAGTAGGCATGTTTACGAGCTCTATGCACTCACTACAGAGTATGGCATGACAAACTAAGCATACACCCATCAATAATACATGGCATAGAAGCTACACATGGCAAGAACAACAAAATAGCATGCACGGAACAATAACAACATCCTCGGCAAAATCGCTAACAAGTCAACAATCTGCCAGGATTCACGATATAGCAAAAGTAGAGCTCGATTGACTCAAGCTAGGGTACTCCATAATTGCAAAAAAGACATGGATGGATAGAGCATCACAATGTTAACAAATCATCCTTACTGATCGTCCTCAAAAGAGGCACGAATCACTAGGAAACAACAAGAATATATGGCATACTGACAAAATCAGGACAAGGACTTAGTGAAATTCTAAGTCCCTGAAATCAGCATTACCGATTACGCTACTTTGCAAGCTTGTGCTAGTCACCACAAATATCACAAAAATACATGGCAAGCACCTCAGTAAAGATGGCATGGCATATAACAAAACACATGTAGAGCTCAGGATCATAGCATGCACACATTAATCATCGCAAAAATGACAAAATGCCATTTGATGAAACAGATCTGACAAAATACTCATATAGCCCTCTACCAACAACATTTCGGGCATCAAGATGAGCTCAAATGAAAATGATGCAATGAGATGAAACGATGTACTCGTCGAGATGAACATTCTGATATGCTACACGCACGAATCGTAGCTACGGATGCAAAGTTACGATGCAATGAAAAATGCAAAAAGATTAGGGTTTGGAGGGAAAAGTCAACCGGGGTGGATCTAGATCTAGATCTGAGGCGGTTACTGTAGCGGTGCGCCTCCCGAGGTTCGTCGGTATTCGAAGTTCGCCGGAGTCGGTGGGAAGAGGGCAGCGAGGAGCTCCCAGGCCGGATCTCGCCGGATCCGGCCGGCGGGGAGCCAGAGCGGCGACGGGGAGCCGCGGCGGAGCTCGGCTCCGGCCGGTGAGGTGCGGTGGCGCCGGCGGGCGGCGAGGTGCGGCAGGGCGGCGAGGCCGCGGTGCGGACGGGCGGCGAGTGGCGGCGCGAGCGCGGCGGAGGTGTGCTGTGGCGGCGGGCGAGGGCGCATGGCGGCGGGGAAGCCGGCAGCGAGGCAGGCGGGAGCGGGCGGCAGCGGGGATGCGCGCCGGCGAGCGGGCGCACTCAGGCGGAGGCGGCGGAGCTGTTCGGGCCCGGGCGGGCCTGCCCTGGGCCGCACGGGCCCGCAGCGGTGGAGGGACAGGTGGCGGCCTGCCATAGGTGCGGTTCGGCGGCGGCGGTTGTCCAGCCAGGGCGGACATTGCCCGGCGGCGCGCGATGGAAAAATTAGGGTTAGGGGTGGAGGAGACCCGGATTTTCGGGGAGAAGGCCTTTATATAGAGGTAGAGGGAGCTAGGAGAGTCCAAATGAGGTGCGGTTTTCGGCCACGCGATCGTGATCGAACGACCGAGAGGATGGAGGAGGTTTAGGTGGGTTTTGGGCCAAATTGGAAGGGTGTTGGGCTGCAACACACACGAGGCCTTTTCGGTCCCTCGGTTAACCGTTGGAGTATCAAACGAAGTCCAAATGGCACGAAACTTGACAGGCGGTCTACCGGTAGTAAACCAAGGCCGCATGACAAGTCTTGATCGAATCCGGAAATGTTTAACACCCGCACACGAAAAGAGGTAGAAAGGGACACCGGGTGACATAGGAGCGCCGGATTGCAAAACGGACAACGGGGAAAAAGCTCGGACGCATGAGACGAACATGTATGCAAATGAAATGCACATGATGACATGATATGCAATGCATGACACGCAAGCAATGGCAACGCAACAACAGTGGAACACTGGAGGACACCTGGCACATCGGTCTCGGGGCGTTACAAATTTTTTATTATTTCCGAAATGATGTTCCGTGAAGTTTCAGGTCATTCCGAGAACTTCTGTTTCTGCACATAAATAACACCATGGTAATTCTGCTGAAAACAGCGTCAGTCCGGGTTAGTTCCATTCAAATCATGCAAGTTAGAGTCCAAAACAAGGGCAAAAGTGTTTGGAAAAGTAGATATGACGGAGATGTATCAACTCCCCCAAGCTTAAACCTTTGCTTGTCTCAAGCAATTCAGTTAATAAACTGAAAGTGATAAAGAAAAACTTTTACAAACTTTGTTTTCTCTTGTTGTTGTAAATATGTAAAGCCAGCATTCAAGTTTTTAGCAAAGATTATGACTAACCACATTCACAATAACGCTTAGGTCTCCAGTTTACTCATATCAATGGCATAATCAACTAGCGAGCAATAATAAAAAATCTCAGATGACAACACTTTCTCAAAACAATCATAATATGATATAACAAGATTGTATCTCGCTAGCCCTTTCTGAGACCGCAAAACATAAATGTAGAGCACCTTTAAACATCAAGGACTGACTAGACATTGTAATTCATGGTAAAAGAGATCCAGTCAAGTCATACTCAATGTAAACTAACAATAATGAACGCAAATGACAGCGGTGCTCTCCAACTGGTGCTTTTTAATAATAGAATGATGACTCAGCATAAAAGTAAATAGATAAGCCCTTCGCAGAGGGAAGCAGGGATTTGTAGAGGTGCTAGAGCTGAGGTGAATAATATTTTGAGCGATATACTTTCATTGTCAACATAACAACCAAGAGATGGCGATATCTTCCATGCTACACACATTATAGGCGGTTCCCAAATAGAATGGTACTGGGCATCCCCCTTCCACCAACAAGCATCAATCCATGGCTTGCTTGAAACAACGAGTGCCTCCAACTAACAAGAGTCCCAGGGGGAGTTTTGTTTGCAATTATTTTGATTTGATTTGCATAAAGCATGGGACTGGGCATCCCGGTGACCAGCCACTTTCTCGTGAGTGAGGAGCGGAGTCCACTCCTCTTGAGAATAACCCGACTAACATGGAAGATACGGACAGCCCTAGTTGATACATGAGCTATTCGAGCATACAAAACATGATATTTATTTGAAGGTTTAGAGTTTGGCACATACAAATTTACTTGGAATGGCAGGTACGTACCATAAATAGGTAGGTATGGTGGACTCATATGGAATAACTTTGGGGTTTATGGAGTTGGATGCACAAGCAGTATTCCTGCTTAGTACAGGTGAAGCCTAGCAAAAGACTGGGAAGTGACCAACTAGAGAGCGACAACAGTCATGAACATGCATTAAAATTAATCAACAGCGAATGCAAGCATGAGTAGGATATAATCCACCATGAACATAAATATCGTGAAGGCTATGTTGATTTTCTTTCAACTACATGCATGAACATGCGCCAACTCAAGTCACTTAAATCATTTAGAGGAGGATACCACCCTATCATACCACATCACAACCATTTTAATAGCATGTTGGCACGCAAGGTAAACCATTATAAGCTCCTAGCTAATCAAGCATGGCACAAGAACTATGATCTCTAGTTGTGATTGCAAACATGTTTATTCATAATAGGATGAATCAGGAACGATGAACTAATCATATTTACAAAAACAAGAGAGGTCGAGTTCATACCAGCTTTTCTCATCTCAATAAGTTCATCATATATCGTCATAATTGCCTTTCACTTGCACGACCGAATGATGTGAATAATAATAATAGTGCGCGTGCATTGGACTAAGCTGGAATCTGCAAGCATTCAATAAACAGGAGAAGACAAGGCAATATGGGCTCTTTTGTCAGATCAACAATAATGCATATAAGAGCCACTTCAACAATTTAATTATGGTCTTCTCCTATCGACCCCCAAAGAAAAGAAAAGAAATAAAACTATTTACACGGGAAAGCTCCCAACAAGCAAAAGAAGAACAACAAATCTTTTTGGGTTTTCTTTTTAATAACTACTACAAGCATGGAAAGTAAACTAATTAAAAGCTATAACTAATTTTTTGGTTTTTCTTAAGGTTTATCAAACACACAAGAAGAAAGCATAAAAAGGAAAATAAACTAGCATGGATGATACAATGAAAAAGTATGAGCACCGACATCTAGAAATGAGTGTGTGAACATAAATGTAATGTTGGTGAGAAATAAGTACTCCCCCAAGCTTAGGATTTTGGACTAAGTTGGTCTATGGCCAAGGCAGGCCTGGCGGATATCCATAATAGTAGTTGGGGTCATACTACGAAGAAGAAGACTCCGATTGCCACTGGTTGGCAATCATCTCCGGATCCCACTTGTAATTAGACTGTCGTGGAGGATCAACTTGTGGTTCCGGCTCTGGCTCTGTGGCTGATGGAGGGTTCCAATAGGTGTGAATAGCCTCTAACGGAACAATGTACTGGCATGCAGATAAATCAAACAAGGAAGGAGCAGGCATGGTAATAGCCTCAGGATGATGTTTATCAAAGAACAATTTGTATTTAAGCTCTCCTTCCCTATTCTTAACAATAAAATCATGTGCCACCATACTCTTATAATCTAAATAAACACGAGGCAACACTTTTTCTTCCTTCTCATAATGCCTAGTAGGTATGTTAAAATGTGCAACTAGGCATGAAGCATAGATGCCTCTAAAGATGGGGCCCTTTGTACGGTTCAGACTTAACCGTTTAGCAATAATGTCGCCCATACTAATAGAGTTATCACTGAATAAACCGTGGAGCAAAATAATAATTTCAGAAACACTAAGGTTTCCACAGTTTCCACGACCAATTAAGCAACGACTAGCAAACAATGCAAAATAGCATAAAACAGGAAAATGTATGCTAGTGATTCGTGCATAGGAAACCTTCCTCGTTTCCCCTACAGTGATGATATCAATAAACCCGTCCACACCGCTGTGATGTGGTTCCTCTGTCGTGCCCTCGAAAGGGACCAAACAAACCCGATAAAAATCATAAAGTGACATCTCCTTATTCTCATCATATAAATAAAACTCCACCGTAGGTGGTGAGCTCCTAGAATGGAAATGAAAGTTTTGCACAAAGATATTTGTGAGTAGGAGATACTGATCGCGTTGGTCGTGGAGGAAAGCAATGAGGCCTGCATTCTTAGCCAATTCATAAAAATCTTCATAAATCCCGGCTGCTCTCAAGAAATCATCGGAAGGCCATTCACACGACCGAACCTCCATAGTGCGAGGCAGATTATACTTGGGCTTCTGTGCCTTTTCCTTCGAGATTTGGCTCGATGAGCCCCTCAAAAGTCTCTTCATTATTTTCTGAAAAATTCTGAAATTTTTAGTAACTTCAAAATAAAAGTAAACCAAACTCAATAATATTGATAGCAACTACTCCTACAAGTGCCTATAGCCTATATCATGCATCAAAACTATTTGGAACCATATAAATTTGACATGCAAGCTCAAGAACATGGTCACCTAGGCAGCAAAAATTTGCAATGAATAAAGCACTAGAACAAAAACTAATTGGACCAATGGAGGAGTCACATACCAAGGAACAATCTCCCCAAGCAGTTTTGCGAGAGGTGCTTTGAACAAGGAGATCGAAAATGGCAACAAGATGAGCTAGAACTCGTGCTTGAGCTGGATATTCGTGTTTGGGGGAGGAAGAAGGAGTGTGTGGGTGCGGGAATAAGTGGAGGAGGGCCACCGTGGGCCCACAAGGAAGGGGGGCATGACCAGGGGGTAGGGCACGCCCTCCACCCTCATGGGTAGGTGGGTGACCCCCTGCTGTGTTCTCAATGCCAAATATTCTAGAAAAAATCATATTTAAATTTCAGGGCATTTGGAGAACTTTTATTTTCGGGGTATTTTTATATTGCACGAATAATCAGATAACAGACAGAAAAATACTAATTTTATTTTATTTAATATAAATAACAGAAAGTAAAAGGAGGGTACAGAAGGTTGTGCCTTCTAGTTTCATCCATCTCATGATCATCAAAAGGAATCCACTAACAAGGTTGATCAAGTCTTGTTTACGAACTTATTCCAAATAACATGGAACCGGAGAAATTTCTAATAACACTATGTTACCTCAACGGGCATATGCACATCCCCAATAATAAGAATATCATATTTCTTCTTGATAGTAGGAAGAGGAAATTCAAAACCTCCAAATATAATCCATGGAATTCTTCCAATAGAGTTGATACTATGAACTTGAGGTTGTTTCCTCGGAAAGTTTACCGTGTGCTCATTACCATTAACATGAAAAGTGACGTTGCCTTTAGTGCAATCAATAACAGCCCCTACAGTATTCAAAAAGGGTCTTCCAAGAATAATAGACATACTATCGTCCTCGGGAATATCAAGAATAACGAAGTCCGTTAAAATAATAATGTTTGCAACTACAACAGGCACATCCTCACAAATACCGACATGTATAGCAGTTGATATATTAGCCATTTGCAAAGATATTTCAGTAGGTGTCAACTTATTCAAATCAAGTCTATGATATAAAGAGAGAGGCATAACACTAACACCGGCTCCAAGATCACATAAAGCAGTTTTAACATAGTTTATTTTAATGGAGCATGGTATAGTGGGTACTCCTGGATCTCCAAGTTTTTTAGGTATTCCACCCTTAAAAGTATAATTAGCAAGCATGGTGGAAATTTCAGCTTCTGGTATCTTTCTTTTATTTGTAGCAATATCTTTCATATACTTAGCATAAGGATTCATTTTGAGCATATCAGTTAATCGCATACGCAAAAAGATAGGTCTAATCATTTCAGCAAAGCGCTCAAAATCCTCATCATCCTTTTTCTTGGATGGTTTGGGAGGAAAAGGCATGGGTTTCTGAACCCATGGTTCTCTTTCTTTAACATGTTTCCTAGCAACAAAGTCTTTCTTATCATTGTGTGCAGAATAGGTAGCCTGACGTAGCTTTACCAGGTCTAGATTTCCAGCTGCCGGAATTCTCCCTCATTGTGTGTACCTTGCATATTATGAGAGAAAAGGCATTCGAATTACTCCAAAAAGCATTATTATGAATAAAAAATCATAAATAATAGTAGGAAAACATGATGCAAAATGGACGCATCAAGTCCCCCAAGCTTAGACCTCACTTGTCCTCAAGTGAAAACCGAAATCGGAAAACATGTCCACATGCTTAGAGAGAGAGAGGTGTTGGTGAAAACAAAATATGAACATAGAAGCATCATGTTGATTATTATAACAGCAACAAACTTAAACATAATACTTTTATCATAAATTTCTCATTAATAAGTGACAATTCATCACACTATCGAAGTACGAAGCATAAACTCTATTAGAAACAAACAAATTGTGTTCTCAATCAACTTTGGAACTACAACTCATCATCTTTTCAGGAAGGGTCACATATCAAAGCTTTTAGGCAAGTCCACATACTCAACCATCATTTAGTCTTCTATGATTGCTAACACTCATCGCATACGGATGAGCAAAACATTTCAACCGGACACATAGAAAGATAGGGGCTTATAGTTTCACCACCCAACAAATTCACCTCAAGGGTGATGTCAACAATAATAACTCATGCCGCCCATATTCAACTGGACCTATGTGCCTAGGTCTTTCCTCACCACATGATGCGTGCTAAAGGATAAAAATAAAAAGAATAGAGAGAAAACTTTGACTCTTTGCATAAAAGTAAATACATAAAAGTAAAAGATAGGCCCTTCGCAGAGGGAAGCAGAGGTTTCCATGCGCTTATTTGTCTGTATGCTCAACTCCTTAGTGCAAAAGAACATCATGTTGTATTGCCCCTTGTGATGGCAACCTTTATTATGCAGTCCATTGCTTTTATTATTCAGCATCACAAGTTCGTACAACGCTCAAATTTCTCTTACATTAAATGATCTCACACTTTTAGAAGCAATTTTTATTGCCTCATTGCACCGATGACAACTTACATGAAGGATCCGACTCAATCCTTAGGAAGGTACGGTGGACACTTGAAAATAAGTTTTGGGTTTAAGGGTTTTTGGATGCACAAGTAGTATCTCTACTTAGTGCGGAATTTTTGGCTAGCAAAGATAGGGGCAAGCACCACATGTTAAATGATCCATGACAATATGACTTCTATGCGAATGTGGACAAACATAAATCATTAAGTTGTCTTCCTTGTCCAATGTCAACAATTTTGGCATATAATATTTTTATGGGGGCTCACAATCACAAAAGATTTCCAGTATAGTGTATTTATATGTGAATCTATTCTTCCCTTAATAATTCTTTCATGAGTTGCATCATTGACCAATGCTATGTTTGTCAATCTCTATTAAAATTTTCTACTTGTACTATTCCTTATGTGGTGTCAGCACCTACCATAATATTACCATATGATCTTCTTGATTATTTCCTTTCTATTTATTTATTTATTTTCTTTTTATTGCAACATGAAGTTAAAGAAAGCAAAAACTCATACTAAACTTTATTATATATCTCGCACACGATTACAAGGATAGATCACTAAGCAAACTCTTGAAAAGAAAGGATCGAACTAAACTTTTATTCATAAAAAGCAAAAGATAACTATGGATCGAACTAAAATAAGTAAAGGCAAAAGATAGTGGGGATGATACGATACCGGGGCACCTCCCCCAACCTTGGCAAAAGCCAAGGGGAGTACCCATACCCGATACTGAATTTTCTTTTGGTGATGAAGAAGATGGTGGTGGTGATGAAGAGGAGATCTTGTCCCCGGGTTTCCATGGAAGAGGTCCACCATCATAAGAGGAGGAGTGTGTCTCACAGGTCCTGCAACCGGCAGCCAAACTCATACCTTTAAACCTTGCCTCATATTCAAAGACTTGGTTTTGGATAACGTATATCTGGCTTTGGAGGAAGTTGATTTGCTCGTTGAGGGTGAAGACGATGTCCTTCATGGACTTGCCATCCACCTTGAGATCACGGGAATGGTCTGTGATCATGAGGTGATTGGCATTGAGTCCACGCTCCACCATCCCCTTGCACCGAAAGACCTCCTGCTCCACAGCTTCAACCCTAGACTCCGCGGTTCCCATCCCCTTCGGACCTGGCAGATCGCAGGCATGCATCTGAATGACTTAAGGGGGCTGCACCACCTCCCGCAGATACGGGTTGATGACGTTCTTGAAGAACTTGTCCTTGGAGGAGCTTGAAGCGGCCATGGCAGATGGGAGCTGACAGAAAACAAGAAGGAAAAGAAAAGAAAAGATTTCTTTGTGATACGGTGATCAATAGGTTCAGGGTATATAAAGATTTTTTATCTTGGGGGACAAGCAAACTGTAGAAAAACAGAGTCCGGAAATTACCTGAGGTGGGCACAACCCACCTGGGCGCGCCTGGAAAGCCAGCTGTGCCCTGGTGTCTTGTGCCCACCAAGGTGCACTTCCTAGAAATTTTTTATTTTCCTAATTTTTGTTATATTCCAAAATAGACAGAAAATATTTTGTGGATTTTTTGGAGTCCGTTTACTTACCGTATCACGTACCTCCTCTTTTTAACAATTCTGGAGTGTTACGGCAGGACTCTTTTATGTGTTCTTCCGGTGTCATAGTTTGGATAATATTACTTTCAACATTAATGGGCGTACCTAAGATATTATGTTTTATTCGTTGCCCATTAACAACCTTTGGGTTAGTACCTTCGGCATTATTTATTTTGATAGCTCCAGACCGATAAACCTCCTCCATTACATAGGGTCCTTCCCATTTGGAGAGGAGTTTTCCTGCAAAGAATCTGAAACGAGAGTTGTACAAAAGAACATATTCTCCAACTTTAAACTCACTCTTTTGGATTCTTTTATCATGCCATCTTTTAACTTTTTCTTTAAATAACTTGGCATTTTCATAAGCTTGGTTTCTCCATTCATCTAATGAACTAATATCAAAAAACCTATTTTCACCGGCAAGTTTGAAATCATAGTCGAGTTCTTTGATTTCCCAATATGCTTTATGTTCTAACTCAAGAGGCAAATAACAAGCTTTTCCATAAACCATTTTATAAGGAGACATACCCATAGGATTTTTATATGCTATTCTATAATCCCAAAGTGCATCATCTAATTTCTTAGACCAGTTCTTCCGGGACCTGTTGATAGTCTTTTGCAAAATTAATTTTATTTCTCTATTGCTAAGATCAACTTGACCACTAGACTGAGTGATGCAATTCTATGGTTGACATCATACTTGGCAAGCATTTTACGGAAAGCACCATGAATAAAGTGTGAACCACCATTAGTCATTAAATATCTAGGGACTCCAAACCTTTGGAAAATAACTTCCTTAAGCATTTTAATAGAGGTGTTGTGATCAACGCTACTGGTTGGAATAGCTTCTACCCACTTAGTAACATAATCAACAACAACCAAAATATGTGTATAACCATTGGAGGAAGGAAAAGGTCCCATGTAATCAAATCCCCAAACATCAAATGGTTCAACAACAAGTGAATAATTCATACGCATTCCTTGACGCTTACCGATATTACCTATTCTCTGTCATTCATCACAAGATAAGACGGACTAACGGGGGTCCTTGAAGAGAGTAAGCCAATAAAATCCAGCATGATGTCCTCCATATGCTTCGGAGTGACATTTCCTTAGGATTTGTTCCTGTTCATGCTCAGGTACACAACGTCTAATAATACCATCTACTCCTTCTTTATAAAGATGCGGGTCATCGCAAAAGTAATGTCTTGAATCATAGAAGAATTTTTTTTCTTTTGCTGGTATGTAAAGCTAGGTGGTAAATATTTAGCAACAATGTAGTTAGCATAGTCAGCATACCAAGGAGTGTTATGAGCAAAATTTATTGCAGCTAAATGCTCATCAGGAAAACTATCATCAATAGGTAGTGGGTCATGAAGAAGATTTTCAAGCCTAGACGAGCTTTCAGCTATGGGGTTCTTAGCTCCTTTCCTATCATTGATATGTAAATCAAATTCTTGTAGCAAGAGAACCCATCGAACAAGTCAAGGTTTAGCATATTTCTTTTCCATAAGATATTTAATAGCAGAATGATCGGTGTGAACAATTACTTTTGAATCAACAATTTAAGATCTAAATTTATCACAAGCAAGCACCACTGCTAGAAGTTTTTTTCAGTAGTAGCATAATTTCATTGAGCACTGATACGTCTCTGTTGTATCTACTTTTCCAAACTCTTTTGCCCTTGTTTTTAACTCTAACTTGCATGATTTGAATGGAACTAACCCAGACTGACGCTGTTTTCAGCAGAATTGCCATGGTGTTATTTTTGTGCAGAATAAAAAGTTCTCGGAATCACCTGAAACTTCAAGGAAATAAGTTTTGGAATTAATAAAAAATATTGGCGAAAGAATCAAGTGAAGGGGGGCCATACCCTGGCCACAAGGGTGGGGGCGCGCCTGTCAGTGTCAAAACCGGCGGATCTTGGGTAGGGGGTCCTGAACTGTTCTTCTAGGGTCGATGGTAACATGAGACGGGGGACACGATGTTTACCGAGATTACAAGAGTTCATCTACCACGAGATCGTAATTACTAAACCCTAGATGTCTAGCCTGTATGATTATGATTGCCTCTATGGACTAAACCCTCCAGTTTATATAGACACTTGAGGGGCCTAGGGTTGTACAGAGTCGGTATTACAAAGGAAGGAATCTACATATCCAAATGCCAAGCTTTCCATCCACGCAAAGGAGAGTTCCATCCGGACATTGGAAGAAGTCTTCTGTCTTGTATCTTCATAGCCCATCAGTCTGGCCCATGTTACATAGTCCAAACGTCCGAGGACCCCTTAATCCAGGACTCCCTCAGTAGCCCCTGAACCAGGCTTCAATGACAATGTGTCCAGCGCACAGATTGTCTTCGGCATTGCAAGGCGGGTTCCTCCTTTGAATACTCCAAAACAGCCTTTGAACACAAAAAATGCATCCGGCTCTGCAAAAGAAGTACCACCCACACACATAGAGAATATGATATTTCACGAGTCCAATCTACTGACAACTTTTGTAGCGTGACATCACCTTGCTGCTTGGTCATTATTTTGAACCATTTTTAGCCTCCAGCTGCATGTTTCAAGAAGCGGTTTTGTTGGCACATCTTGTCAAAGCAGAGATCGTGTCCCCTTATTGCGGGATTCTCATCAATACGGGCATGGGAAATCCAACCACGCCGTATTCACGGCCTTTAGGGAATAGGCGAGTTTTAAGGCTAGTGGGGAGGCGTTTGATATTCGTAGTCTTTATAAAGGGATAAGGATTTCACCTTTTCACCCACGCCTTCTTTCTCTCTGCCCATCCATTCTTGAGCTCCGGCACCCAAGATTCCATCCTTTACACCTCAAAAAAGCACTCTAGCCATGTCCGGATCTGGAGCGCAGGGCAAGTGGATGGTTTCCTCCATTAAGGAGAAGGACATCACCAAGCTCCGCGAGACTGGGTACTTAGCCCAGGAAATTCCCACCAGCTTCCAGCAAAGGGGCAGATCATCCCCACCCCCGGAGCCCAATGAGAGGGTGGTATTCATCACCCACTTCGTCCGCGGATTGGGATTCCCTCTCCACCCATTCGTCCGCGGTCTTATGTTCTACTACGGGCTGGATATCCATGATCTGGACCCCAACTCCTTCCTCAACATCTCGGCAATCATTGTCGTGTGCGAGGCCTTCCTCCGCATCCCACCCCACATAAGATTGTGGTTAAAGATCTTCAATGTGATGCCGAAGGTGGTGGGCGGTCAACACGCAGAGTGCGGAGGCGCCATGGTGAGCAAGATGCCCAACGTCTCATGGCCCAAAGGTACCTTCATGGAGACTGTCAAAGGGTGGCAACATCAATGGTCCTATGTCACAGAGCCTTGCGACGCCACCTGGGCCGCGGCTCCTGAATTCCAGTCTGGTGCCCCGATGCGGCTCACCTCCTAGCTAGAGAATGGCCTGGACTGGTCTTCATCGGACGAGCTGACAGCACTTCAGACATGCATCAGGAGCATGGTAGACAAGAACATCAAGCTTGTCAATGTGATCCAGGTGATGCTTGTTCACCAAATCCTTCTATGCCAAAGTCGGACTTGCCATTTGTGGGAGTTCGATCCTGCTGAGCACCAGACCTTGCAACAGTTCTTTGGCACTACGCACGAAGACATCTGGAAGGTGCTCTTTAAGGCCAACAAGATACGGCCGACGACGACCGAGGAACGTGGGCACGACCTGGCCAATCCCGCCAGTCTGGTATGTTTTTCCTATTTCAAGGTGTATCCTTTACTTGCATACTCAAGGAAGACGACTAAGCTTCCCTAATTGTTTGTTCAGGGCTGGACAAAGAAGGCAGAGCAGATTCAGTGTCCGGCTCCGCTACCAGAAAACCCAGCAATCCCACTTCTGACGAAGATGCTGGTTCCAGTACCCTACCAAGCGCCAGAGAAGAAGGCCAAGAAGAAGGCCAAGGAGACCAAAAGTGGCCTCTGCCGTAAGGGCACTTCGGATGTGACGTCCGAAGACACCAAGACCCACTCCTCCCCCACTGAGGAAGAGGAGGAGGAGAAGTCAAGCAACACTGCCCCGGAGGGGTGAAGGAAGAATAGGCCGGCCTCCACGCAACTGGAGGCAGAGGTGTCCAAGAAGGGGAAGGTCTCCCTCGCGGATAACTCCGCGTGGGACATCGATAGCAGCTCCAAGTGGCGCCCCAGGGATAAGCCCCTGGCCGAATCATAAGTACTCAAAGATGCGCACATATATCTAGCTCCTTTACTCCATGGTTTTAACATGTTGAATCATGCGCTGCAGTCCGACTCGTTCTGACCTCCAGCGATCCTCATCTTCGGGGAATTCGCTGGATCCGAAGGTGATGGACAGCGGGTCCCTTCCGGCGGCCTCTTCTCCCAAGGCCATGGATGACACCGATGTGTTGTCCCGAAGAACCTCTCCAGGCCAGGGTGAGACGCATGAGGCCATTAGGGTGGTGCTAGAGGGTGAAACCTCGGCCGCCGGACACATGGGGGAGCAAATCCCTTCGAAAGAAGGAGGTGCAACGACTCCACCGGTGACCTCTGTCCATCCAGAGGCACTGGATACTCTGCTAGAAGCGCTACAAAGTGCTTCCATTGTTGAGGAACAGCGTACCCTCATGAGTACAGTGGTTGAGAGGATTCAGTCCACGAAGAGCAGACTGACCGAAGCCTGCATAAGCCTTCTAACAGGCTTTGAGGTATGAAACCCAATTTGTACAAAAGGAATATCATAGTATAGACAGTAGCCCCTGAGACACTGTTCGGTGTTCAAAAAGAAAATCCGGATAGAGGATCAAATAATTTTCACATGAGACTAACCATACGTGTCTATGTGAATAAGCAGGCGTCTTTGCTGGCTGCGACCTCTCATGCTGCTGAGGTCTCTGGACTAAAGCAAAGTCTGGTGCGGACCGAGGAAGAGCTCGGTCATGTGAAAAAACAGCTGGAGGATGAAAGTGCAACTATCCCTAGGTGGTTTTGGTAATTCATAACAACATATAGCTCATTGAGCTAATGCTATTCCAAGATGATTATTTCAGGAAAGCTCAATGATTGGCATGGCATGGATGTGAAAGTGGAACCCTCAAAATGCTAAGGACAAAGGATTGGCTCAAGCTCAAAAGCTCAAGACTCTTCATTTTATATTTTAGTGATCCAAGATCACATTTAGTCTTTAGGAAAAGCCAATACTATCAAGGAGGGATGAGGTGTTGCTTAATGAGCCTCTTGCTTCATGTGCTCAGTGATATGCTCCAAAACCCTCAACTACTTTCCCATATCCACATATGACCTAAACCGTAAGCCAAACTCGGTCATACCGATTCTTTCTATCCAGCGCCACCGAGTTTCACTTGTCATAAGCCACTGCCAAACCCTAGCAAACTGGTTCTACCGATAGGGATCTCGGTCTCACCGAGATGGGATTGCAAACTCTCTGTTTCCCTTTCATAACTTTTCGGTCTCACCGAAAGAGCGAATCGGTCCCACCGAGATTGCAATGTAAATTAAGTGTTTCCTTTTTGTAACTTTTCGGTCGCACCGAAAGAGCACGGTCCCACCGAGTTTGCCTGACCAACTCTCTGGTTAGCTAATTACCAAAATCAATCTCACCGAGTTTGTGTAATCGGTCTCACCGAGATTACGTTATGCCCAAACCCTAACCATATCGGTCCTACCGAGTTGCATGTCAGTCCCACCGAAAATCTCTAACGGTCACTAGGTTTACCTTTTCGGTCCGACCGAGTTTGTTGATTCGGTCCCACCGAGATTGGAAAATTGTGTGTAATGGTTGGATTTTGTGTGTAGGCTATATATACCCCTCCACCTCCTCTTCATTCGTGGAGAGAGCCATCAGAACACATACACCATTCCAACTCATATGTTCTGAGAGAGAACCACCTACTCATGTGCTGAGACCAAGATATTCCATTCCTACCATATGAATCTTGATCTCTAGCCTTCCCCAAGTTGCTTTCCACTCAAATCTTCTTTCCACAAAATCCAAATCCTATGAGAGAGAGTTGAGTGTTGGGGAAACTATCATTTGAAGCACAAGAGCAAGGAGTTCATTACCTACACACCATTTGTTACTTCTTGGAGAGTGGTGTCTCCTAGATTGGCTAGGTGTCACTTGGGAGCCTCCGACAAGATTGTGGAGTTGAACCAAGGAGTTTTTAAGGGCAAGGAGATCGCCTACTTCGTGAAGATCTACCACTAGTGAGGCAAGTCCTTCGTGGGCGATGGCCATGGTGGGATAGACAAGGTTGCTACTTCGTGGACCCTTTGTGGGTGGTTGCTTCTTCATGGACCCTTCGTGGGTGGAGCCCTCCGTGGACTCGCGCAACCGTTACCCTTTGTGGGTGGAGCCCTCCGTGGACTCGCGCAACCGTTACCCTTCGTGGGTTGAAGTCTCCATCAACGTGGATGTAGGATAGCACCACCTATCCGAACCACGGGAAAACATCCGTGTCTCCAATTGCGTTTGAATTCTCCAAACCCTTCCCTTTACATTCTTGCAAGTTGCATGCTTTACTTTCCGCTGCCAATATACTATGTGCATGCTTGCTTGAATTGTGTGATGATTGCTTGACTTGTCCTACAATAGCTAAAATCTGCCAAGAACTAAAATTGGGAAAAGGTTAAGTTTTTATTTGGTCAAGTAGTCTAATCACCCCCCCTCTAGACATACTTTCGATCCTACAAGTGGTATCAGATCTTTGGTCTCCATTTTCTTTGATCTCCATAGCTTTTGGTGGTCATAGCCTTGGTTTCACAACCTAGGAGAGTATGGCGTCTAGCGAGGGAAATTATCACCGTAGAGGTCCTTACTTTGATGGTACTAATTTTGATAGTTGGAAGCATAAAATGAAAATGCATATTCTTGGACATAACCCCGCCGTTTGGGCTATTGTGTGTGTTGGTTTGCAAGGTGACTTCTTTGATGGGAAAGAACCAAACCGTGAAGCTACCGCGGATGAGTTGAAGATGTTGCAATACAATGCTCAAGCTTATGATATTCTCTTCAACGGATTGTGCCCCGAAGAATTCAACAAATCAGCCGTCTTGAGAATGCAAAGGAAATTTGGGACACTTTGATTGATATGCACGAAGGTACCGACTCCGTCAAGGAATCCAAGTTGGATGTGCTTCAAAGTCAACTTGACAAGTTCAAAATGAACGATGGTGAAGGTGTCGCTGAAATGTACTCTAGGCTTGCTCTCATCACAAATGAGATTGCCGGCTTAGGAAGTGAAGAGATGATCGATAGATTCATCATCAAGAAGATTCTAAGAGCCTTGGATGGAAAATATGATACCGTGTGCACATTGATCCAAATGATGACCAATTACAAAGATCTCAAGCCAATGGAGGTGATTGGAAGAATTTTTGCTCATGAGATGTCACTTAAGGATAAATAGGAACTTCACAACAAATCAAGTGGTGCCTACAAAGCCTCATGTGAAGCTCCTACATCATCAAGTGAGAAACAAAACTTCAATGAAGAATTGAGCTTAATGGTGAAGAACTTCAACAAGTTCTACAAGAGTAGAAGCAAAGATAGAAGCTTCAAGTCAAGGTCCTACAATGACAAAAGATCTTCTAGTCGAGAGCGAAACTGTTACAGTTGTGGAAGACCCGGACACTATTCCAATGAGTGTACGGCTCCCTACAAGAGAAGAGAAGATTCTCCAAAAATAAGAAGCAAAGAATCACCACCAAGAGAGAGGAGTAGAGATGATCGTTATGAACGAAGATACTCATGGAGAAGCAAGGATTCGGAAAGGAAGGAAAAATCATCAAGGAGCTACACAAAACGAAGACATCAAGCTCATGTTGGTGAATGGGTATCCGGCTCCGACTCCGACAGCCACTCCGAGAGAAGTTATCACTCCGACTCCGAAGATACTCAAGATGAAGGTGTTGCCGGTCTAGCACTTGTGTCAACCAACTCCTACGACATATTTGACTCACCAAATGAAGGAATTGGAAGATGCTTCATGGCCAAAGGTCCTAAGGTAACACACCCCGAGTATGTTGATTTCCATAGTGATGAAGATGACTTGTTAGGCAATGATTTGCTTGTTGACAACTCTAGTGATGAATACTATGATGAAACGTCAATTAATCATGCTAATCAAGATAAAACGAATGACAATGATAAGGAGAAGATTGAGGCTCTAACTAAAGAACTAAACACTCTTAAGTTAGCTCATGAAACTATCTTCGAAGATCATCGAGAACTTTTAAGAGCTCATGAGAAATTACGCTTTGAAAAGCTCAATCTTGAGCAAGAGCATGAGTTCTTAAAAGCAATCAATGATGATCTCCGCAAGAAAAGTTCTTCTTACATTGCCAAGCGTTTAGTCTTATCCACTTACATGCCTCAAGTCAAGTCTAGTAACAAGAACAAGAAAGATTCTTCCTCTAGCAGTAACAATGATCATGCTAAATCCAATATTGTTGCTTCTAGTAGTTCTCTTGATTCCACTAATGATTCTCTTAGCCAAGTTACACTTGAGCAAGAAAATAGCTTATTGAAGGGAATTATAGAGAAAGGAGTGTACATTGTGCGCAAGCAAGGAATGCACCAGAAGAATCAAGGTGTTGGTTTTGAACGAAAGTTCAATGCCAATGGAGTTGAGTGGGAAGAAGATCAATACCCCAAGACAAAGCTTGTTCCTCAACAAGAGAAGTATGATACTTCTTCCAAGGGGACACAAGCTCAAGATGATCTTCCACCACAAGACTACAAGCAAAAAGGCAAGGACAAGCTTCAAGAGGAAATTGATGCATTTGAAGAAGCTCCTAAGACCTTAGTCAAGTGGATTCCCAAGACTACTTCAAGTTCCACTTCATCAAGTACGACTACAACTCCAAAGATTCCCATCAAGATGGTGTGGATCCAAAAGAAGAAGAACTAGAGAGTTCTTGAGGGTGACTCCGCCAACATACTTCACTCTTATCATTTTGGCAAGAACAAGTGCAATCAACTTCCACATCTTGCACTAGTTCAAGGAGTCACAAACCCTCTTGTTGGTAAGACAAGGGACAAGGTAACCTAAAAGTTTTCATGGACATCATCTTGTGTGTGCATCACTCTATGTCTATGGATATCCTTGTTTGTTCCTTGTGGGACTAACCCATGTAGGTATTGAAAGTGCAATTCACTCAAATGGATAGCTCCAAGTGATCTACATCAACATTGAGCATCCACATCTTCAACATCTACATGAAGTCATCATCGACAAAACCCGAGGTTAGTTCATCCCTCTAAGGGGGGATATCACATCTAGGGGGAGCTTTACTCTAAGACTTGAGCTAAAGCAACTCTAAAGATGTGAACACAACAATGCTTTATGTAAAAGTGGTAACCCCACTTGAGCTTAAACGATGAGTATGACCTATGATCAAGTGTTCTCACTTGACTCCTAAGTCAATATACTCATATATAGATGACCTTGTCATCGCAAATTGCTTGATAGATGCTAGAATTGGTTGTGCATGCCTTGTCACATATTTCATTTGCCATCTTATTGTGTGAGCATGCTGGTTGCATATTTTACTCATTCGAGGACATCCACTTGTTGTTTTGATTGTTTGGTTTTATTTCCTTTTGCCAAGTGGATGGACAAGAATGCCTAATAACCTCCTCTAGCTATCTATGCTTTTCTCGTCTCAAACTCTATTCATGCTACATCACAAAATTTGATCAAGTCAGATTCGAACCACTCTGTGTGAGGAGCGCTCGGAGTCCCCGATTCGTCATAGACCTAAACTTCCAAAACCTCTTTATGATTCTCGGTCTGACCGATACCCCACTTTCGGTCCTACCGAGATCATTAAGTTGATCTAGGTTTTCGATCTCGGTGCAACCGATTTGAACCTTTCGGTCACACTGAGTTGCAACAACTGTATACAGTTTTGCATCTCGGTGCCACCGAGCTGTTCCACTCGGTCACACCAACAGGGTCAGGCTATATATAGTCACGGGCAAAAATTTGGAAATTTCTCCAAACCCCTTCGCCCGTGTGATAGCCTGCTCTGCCAACTTGGTCTCCGGATCGTCTCCTCGCCGCCAGCCGCCTCCAGTCGCTGGTCTCCGTCGCCGTCAACGGGAATTCTACACCGCCGTTGCCGCCGTAGCAAGTCTCCGCCGAACTAGGGTATGGACTCGATCTTTGTGCTATTCCCCAATCCGATTCCTAGCACATTGTGTTCTTAATGATTCTTGCCATGATTGAAACATTCCTATCCAGTCAATGCATTCGTAGATTAGTTTTGATTCGAAAATTTTAGGGTTAGATTTCCGTCGAAACCATCTCGGACCCACCGAGTTGAAAAACTCAGTCCCACCGATTTGGCTCATGCCATTGCACAAGTGAGACTCGGTCTGACCGAGAATTACTTATCGGTGTGACCAATTTTGGAACTCTGTGAAACCCTAGCAGTCTCGGTGCCACCGAACTGTGACTCGGTCTGACCGAGTTCACTAGTTTAGGTTCCAAAACTGCTTCGGTATCACCGAGTTTAAAAATCGGTAGATCCGAGATGATTTCAGTGGGAAACTAAAACTAAGTTTTTGGATCATTCTTTTGCAAAAATCTCTGCATTTTGTGATGCTCATCTATTCTACCTCATCTATAAACTATTCACAGGGTCAGCAGTCAGAGTTTGCATCATGTCAGACCAAAGTGATAGCCAGAACTTGTCAGAGCAGCAAGTGCAGATGAGTGAGGGCACTAGTCCCTCCAGCTCTTCAGATGATGGCAGCAGAAGTACCCCAAGAAATTTGCCAAAAGCTGCCACCAGACAGAGGAAGAAGAGAACTTCAGATTCTGAGGATGAAGATTATGTGGCAGAGGAAGAGGAAGCCACATCAAAGAGAGTTGAGCCAGCACAGGGCACAAAGCCAGGATTGAAAATCAAAAGGCCAGCAGGTAGGCCGCCTATGCCAAAGGCCAGAGCCTCAACTTAGATTCCTGAAAAGCCTGCTCCCATAGAGCCAGTTGCTGCTGAAGGCAAGAAAAGAAAGGAAAGGGTCAAGAAGACCGTAGCCACAGTGCTTGGAAAGGCTTCCATCATGGAAGAAGAGGAAGAAGAAGAGGTAGCTGCACCAGCACCTAAGGCACCCAAGCTGATGGGTGATGCCATAAGATCAGGGGCAGCTGCTTCCAAGGCCAAGCCAGCTCCAAAGCCAAAGCCAAAGAGAAATACAAGAAGCATCCCAACTGCTGAGAAGAACAAGGCCCAAGTGCCTGAAGCTGCTGAAGAAGATGAGGAAGAGCAAGTACTCAGAAAGCTCAAGCCCAAGATCCCAGACCATAATGATGCTCATCCTGTGGCTGAGGATATGAAGCTCAGGAGAGACTCAGGGCTGAGGAAGTGGAGAGAAGCAGACCCGTATGCTTCAAGGAGAAGAACTGCTGTGGATTACAGGTTTCACACCAAGGAACAACAGGACTTCTATGAGACAGTTTTGTTGGACAAGAAGCCAATTGTTTGTGACATGAGATGGGTCGACTGGACCTACATCAAGGACAATGAAGAGCACTATCCTGGAGTGCAAGACAGCTTCAATGCTTGTGGAGTAGCAGACTTTGTTGGGCAGAAGCTCACAAAATGGAACTAGGAGCTTATCATGCAGTTCTACTCCACAACACATTTCTACCCAGATGGAAAGATCACATGGATGTCTGAAGGTACGAGGTACCAATCTACTGTTGCTGAGTGGGCACAGCTCATCAATGCCCCAGAGGAGCATGAGGATGACTTGGATATGTATGCCAAGAAGAAGATGGACCACAACTCTGTGTCCAATATGTACAAGGAAATTCCAAATGAAGCTCTTGAAACTTTCAAATTTGGCTCAGTGCATTATCTTCTGTCAGGGCTGCCAACTATTAATTGGATTTTGAGGCACACTCTCTTGCCCAAGTCAGGTGATCACAAGATGATCAGAGGCCATGCAATCAATTTGCTTCATGTATTTGATGTGCCTCAGAAATTCAAGGTCATGAGCCTCATAGTAGAAACTATCAAGAGGACTGTAGCAGATCAGAAGAGGAGCTGTGGATATGCCCCACAAATTCAGGAATTAATCAACTCCAAGATGGGCACGGGCATATACTTATTGGACAAGGAACACCTGCCCATCCATCCAGATTTTGAAGATAATCAAGTTGTTATGACTGAGAATGAACCATCGTCTGCCCAAGCACAAGCAAAGAAGGAGAAGGCAAGGAAGGAGAAAGCTGCCAAGATGCCAACTCAAGAGGAGGCATCTGAGTATTTCTTGAAAACCAAACAAGAGCAGCTTGGTTACCTAATTGCATCCACCCTGCGGATTGAGAAAGGACTACCCACCCTAACTCAGAACTAGGCAAGCCTAGAGAGAATCATGGAACAAAAGTTCTATGACTTGGATGTCAAGGTGACAGAGATTCAGACTGCAGTGGAGCAGCTCCAGGATGACATACAGGAGAGGAGAGGCAAGACTACAACTGATGCCTTTGCCAGAGTGCCACGAGGTCCGAGGTCGTCTGCAGTGCCAGTTGCTGACCCCAGAGTCACCATGTCTGCACCAGCTACAGCTTCAGTTCCACCAGCTCCAGCATCTACTTCAGCCTCGACTCCGACCACGTCTACAGAAGGCTTCGTCCTTGGAGTGCTCCGGACTCCACCACCACCTGAAGATTAAGCCTGAGTGTCGATCTAGCACTATGCATTTTCTAGGAACTTTTTGGTAACTTGTTGCCAAAGGGGGAGAAAATGTATAGATCATAGGCTTCAAGAGAGAGAGAGTGTTGCTTTTATTCTCTCTTGCTTTATTTGGTGGTTTTTCGAACTTTGTTTGCTTTTGAGTGCTTGAGATACTATGTCATTGCTCGTGAGACATTGATGATCATGTGTTTGATCATACGCTACACTTAATGTTTGCTTAATATTATCATCTTATCTATCTTATGTGATCATTCACTATTCTTGGTGATGAGTGCATGTATTTCATTCTTATCATTTTAAGCGCTCCACCAAGATGTATGTGACATGGAAGAGTAACCCATGACTCTAACTCCTTATGCATTTGCAGTCCAAAGCAAATTTTAAATATGCACAAATTTAGGGGGAGCTCTTACTTGTCACATACTTCTCAAAGCGACGATATATTTCATGCTTATTATCATTTGTTGAAGCTTTGATCTATATGTTGTCATCAATTACCAAAAAGGGGGAGATTGAAAGTGCAACTATCCCTAGGTGGTTTTGGTAATTCATAACAACATATAACTCATTGAGCTAATGCTATTCCAAGATGATTATTTCAGAAAAGCTCAATGATTGGCATGGCATGGATGTGAAAGTGGAACCCTCAAAATGCTAAGGACAAAGGATTGGCTCAAGCTCAAAAGCTCAAGACTCTTCATTTTATATTTTAGTGATCCAAGATCACATTTAGTCTTTAGGAAAAGCCAATACTATCAAGGAGGGATGAGGTGTTGCTTAATGAGCCTCTTGCTTCATGTGCTCAGTGATATGCTCCAAAACCCTCAACTACTTTCCCATATCCACATATGACCTAAACCCTAAGCCAAACTCGGTCATACCGATTCTTTCTATCCGACGCCACCGAGTTTCACTTGTCATAAGCCACTGCCAAACCCTAGCAAATCGGTTCTACCGATAGGGATCTCGGTCTCACAGAGATGGGATTGCAAAATCTCTGTCTCCCTTTCGTAACTTTTTGGTCTCACCGAAAGAGCGAATCGGTCCCACCGAGATTGTAATGTAAATTCAGTGTTTCCTTTTTGTAACTTTTTGGTCTCACCGAAAGAGCAAATCGGTCCCACCGAGTTTGCCTGACCAATCTCTGGTTAGCTAATTACCAAAATCGGTCTCACCGAGTTTGTGTAATCTGTCTCACCGAGATTACGTTATGCCCAAACCCTAACCATATCGTCCTACCGAGTTGCATGTCAGTCCCACCGAAAATCTCTAACGGTCACTAGGTTTACCTTTTCGGTCCGACCGAGTTTGTTGATTCGGTCCCACCGAGATTGGAAAACTGTGTGTAACGGTTGGATTTTGTGTGGAGGCTATATATACCCCTCCACCTCCTCTTCATTCATGGAGGGAGCCATCAGAACACATACACCATTCCAACTCATATGTTCTGAGAGAGAACCACCTACTCATGTGTTGAGACCAAGATATTCCAGTCCTACCATATGAATCTTGATCTCTAGCCTTCCCCAAGTTGCTTTCCACTCAAATCTTCTTTCCACAAAATCCAAATCCTATGAGAGAGAGTTGAGTGTTGGGGAGACTATCATTTCAAGCACAAGAGCAAGGAGTTCATTACCTACACACCATTTGTTACTTCTTGGAGAGTGGTGTCTCCTAGATTGGCTAGGTGTCACTTGGGAGCCTCCGACAAGATTGTGGAGTTGAACCAAGGAGTTTGTAAGGGCAAGGAGATCGCCTACTTCGTGAAGATCTACCGCTAGTGAGGCAAGTCCTTCGTGGGCGATGGCCATGGTGGGATAGACAAGGTTGCTACTTCGTGGACCCTTTGTGGGTGGTTGCTTCTTCGTGGACCCTTCGTGGGTGGAGCCCTCCGTGGACTCGCGCAACCGTTACCCTTTGTGGGTGGAGCCCTCTGTGGACTCGCGCAACCGTTACCCTTTGTGGGTTGAAGTCTCCATCAACGTGGATGTAGGATAGCACCACCTATCCGAACCACGGGAAAAACATCCGTGTCTCCAATTGCGTTTGAATTCTCCAAACCCTTCCCTTTACATTCTTGCAAGTTGCATGCTTTACTTTCCGCTGCCAATATACTATGTGCATGCTTGCTTGAATTGTGTGATGATTGCTTGACTTGTCCTACAATAGCTAAAATCTGCCAAGAACTAAAATTGGGAAAAGGTTAAGTTTTTATTTGGTCAAGTAGTCGAATCACCCCCCCTCTAGACATACTTTCAATCCTACAGAGGACCATCAAGGTATGCAACGACCTTGTGTAGATTCTGAAAGGATGAATGATTTGTGTTCACCATAGTGCCATAATATTTTGAAGGAGCGGCGACTGAGGTGGAGACCCTCAAGAAGGCGTTGGCCAAAGCCCAGGAGGGAGCGGCAAAGTAACAAGCCACTCGCGAGAAACATGAGGCCATGGTGAGGTCCAGCAGCAGCTCCAGGACACCGTGAAGAAATGCGAGTCCTTGGAGCACAATATTGCGGATCAAGAGTCTGAACATGCCAAGGCCCGCCAAAGTGCACACGATGCTTGGGTTGAAGCCCAGGGCGCCCTCTAGGAAATCTAGGAGGCCAGAAAAATCGCGGCGGTTAAGGCCGTTATTATGCAGAGAAAGTATGTGAAGAAAAGTTCCTCTTACTGACCCGGATTTCGAGCTCTCCAGGGGCGTTTGCGGAACTGTGGCGCAGTGTTGCGGATGCTGCGGAATTCTTCCGAGCCGACAAGGTGAGCTAAACGGAGAAGTTGTTCTGGTCGCAATACCTTGCGCCAGAGCATCCGTTGCCCTTTAGCGATCAACTGAAACAGCTGACCGAACTACATAGGGTGACCGAACTAGCCATGAAGGATTTAATAATGTATCTATGGCCTGCCAATGCCATACGCAGAAGCTACTTCGGACTCGTGAAGCGGCTGGTCAATGCCTTCCCTCGGCTTGATGCCATCAAGCGGTCGGTCTGCATTGAAGGTGCACGGATGGCCTTCGCCCGTGTCAAGGTGCAGTGGGCGAATATGGACGCCGTCAAGCTCGCCACCGAGGGACCGCCCATGGGCAAGGAGCACCGCACGCTCGAGTGGTATTTTGATGATGTCCTGAAGGGATCCCGCATTGTAGAGGGCCAGTGTTCAAAAGACATTATCTTTGAATGAAGTCATTCATGTTATCCCTTCCTGTATTATGAAACAAAGCCGTTATGTAATACAATGTTTGTTGTTTGAAAATTTTACCTCTTGTGCGGCCGTTTTGTTAAATCTGAGAGTTGGCCAGTTGTCGGCTTCAGTCCCCACGTAGGTAGTACGAGGGTGTTCGGGATGGAATCTAAACACTCTTGATCCAAGAGTTTGGTCCTTGAAGGAGGTGTTTAGCGCAACGAACCAGGCAATCGGACTATGTGGCTTTATCACTCTCACTTAGCCATAGGAGTTTGACAATAGAAATGTAGGCGCAGCCCCTAGTTAGTATTTAATCCGGACTAGGGGGTTGTAGACACCTGATCGGGTAGAGGGCGATTCATCGCATAATGCGGACAAAATTGCAAAAGATTTTTAACCTCCGAATAGCTGACCAGCTCTCGCCTTATCATGATAGTCATTTTTCGGCTTTCTCTACTGAGGTGTTTGCTCAGATAAACCAGAAACACAATCGCAGTAGTTCTCCCTTTACTACCCTAGCCGATAGGACGGAACGTAAGGTAGCAAGCACAAGAGCCGGGCAACCCAACTATTGACCAAAGACATGATTCAGAGCCGATGCATATAATGCTAAAATTCGGGGTGCTGAACTGTACTATAAAAAGTGTTCAGACTTTGTTGCCGCAGTATGGAGCAAAATGAAGCCCCTGGCGAATTAAAGCGTACCAAAGTGTACAGGTGCAATCGATAAGAATATCGAAATAAAATGAGGTAGTAAGCTAGTGCCACATAAGTTGGGCTGCAAACTGTTTCCATTATAGTTTGATTAATACATCAAAGCGTATTTGTACAAATAGTGCGATAAGGAACCTATCTCTTTGACATGCCAAGACTAAGGGGGAGCCGCGTGCGGGTGCCGAAAATAGGTAGAATGATCTTCAAGAAGAACATCTAGAGATTCCCCCACACGTCTGTACTGTTTGCCGCCTTGGTATATCTATCCTTCGAAAGGACCCATGATCAGGCCGTCGGGAGGGGCCTGTGATAGAAAAGACTGAAAAAATGGTAAACAGGAAAAGGAAAAGTATGTGTGGGAGCCGTATGATGGACCACAATCAAGTTACGCCTTCGTCTATGCCCATGGTATTTTGAGTGCGTATTTATGTACGCGCCGTACGTACGCCACCATTTGGTTGGGACTGAGACGGAGGCCGAATTGCTAGTCGAGCTCCTGACGGGCTGGACTGTCCTGCTGCAGAGTGGTCCAGACTCATTTGACAGTGTTCGGGAGCTTGGCCGCCGAATTAAGGTTCTTCTTGATAAGGCCGCTCTGTACTTCTCCTGCCAGGGTCACGGTGTGCTCCTCAGTACGGAGGGTGCGCTTCGTGTTTCCATTGACTATTATGACGCCGCGTGGTCTGGGCATCTTAAGTTTGAGATAAGCATAGTGTGGCACCGCATTGAATCGAGCAAATGCAGTTCGTCCAAGCAGTGCGTGATAGCCATTGTGGAAGGGGACGATGTCGAAGATCAATTCTTTGCTTCGGAAGTTGTCCGGGGATCCGAAGACAACTTCCAATGTGATTGAACCCATGCAGCGGGCCTCTACACCTGGTATTACTCCTTTAAAGGTGGTTTTTGTGGGCTTGATCCTTGATGGATCGACGCCCATCTTGCAGACTGTGAACTCATAGAGCAGGTTGAGGCTGCTTCTACCCTCCATGAGGACTCGCGTGAGGTGGAATCCATCAATAATTGGGTCAAGGACCAGTGCGGCTGAACCGCCATGACGGATACTAGTAGGATGGTCCCTGCGATTGAAGGTGATCGGGCAGGAAGACCATGGGTTGAATTTTGGGGCGAATGGCTCTATCGCATAGACGTCCCTGGGCGCACATTTACACTCCCTCTTAGGGATATGGGTAACGTATATCATGTTCACCGTTTTCACCTGGGGGGACTTCTTCTGTCCCCCTGTGTTCGGTGGACGGGGCTCCTCATCGTCATCCTCACTCTGCGACCCCTTCTTCTTGTTCTCAACATTTAACTTGCCAGCCTGTTTAAAAACCCAACAACTTTTGTTGGTATGATTGGCTGGTTTGTCGGGGGTGCCGTGGATCTGACATGGACGATCGAGTATGCGGTGCAAGCTGGATGAGCCCGGATTGTTCCTTTTAAATGGCTTCTTCCGTTGGCCAGATTTGGAGCCACTGAATCTGGCGTTGACCGCCGTGTCATTAGTATTATCACCGTTGTTTCGATGCTTGTGCCTGTTGCGTCGGGGCTTGTCGTTGCTATTTCTGGCTTCAGAGGTGCCAGGTTCGCTTGAACTATTGTTGCTATGGGCTAGCCAGCTATCTTTGCCCGCGCAAAAGCGGGTCATGAGTGCCGTGACGGCTGCCATGGACTTCAGCTTTTCCTGGCCGAGGTGTCAGGCGAGCCATTCGTCGCGGATGCTATGCTTAAATGCCGCTAGGGCTTCGGCATCCGGACAGTCGACGATCTGGTTCTTTTTAGTTAGGAACCTAGTCCAGAATTTCCTAGCCGACTCTCCGGGCTGTTGAACTATGTTACTTAAGTCATCGGCATCCGGAGGTCGGACGTATGTTCCTTGGAAGTTGTCGCGGAAGGCGTCTTCCATGTCCTCCTAGCTGCCAATGGAGTTTTCGGGCAGGCTATTCAACCAGAGCCGAACTGGTCCCTTGAGTTTTAGCAGGAGGTATTTGATGGCATGAAGATCATCACCGCGGGCCATATGAATATGGAGAAGAAAATCCTCAATCCATACCGCGGGATCTGTTGTTCCATCATACGATTCGATATTCACGGGTTTAAACCCTTCTGGGAATTCGTGCTCCATAACTTCATGAGTGAAGCAGAGGGGGTGTGCGGCGCCTCTATATCGGGCCAAGTCATGACATAGCTCGGATGGAGTCCGTCTGCGGTTTTCCGCCCGGGCATGATTATGCTTGTCACATCTGGCTAAATAGCCGTCATCGTGCGTTGGGGCACGCCCCCATGATCCGTAGATCGATATGGTCTGACTTGCTGTCCTATCCAGGTCCTGCCGCGGGTCATATGTATATCCCTGAGCTGTTATATCTCTACCTTTACGACGAGGTAATATGGGTTGGTGTTCGGCTTGAGTTGCCGTTTTGTCCCGGCCACGAGGTGGTCGGTCAGCCGCATTACATGCTAAAGGTGCAGGCTCGAGGGCCTCATTGTCAAATTGGGGTAGCAGTTTACCCTTCGGGTAACTTTTGGTTGGGCGTTCGAGGCCGTATTCCTCGGCTGCCAGGACATTGGTCCATCTATCGTTGAGCAGATCTTGATCAGCTTGAAGCTGCTGCTGCTTCTTTTTTAGGCTCCTTGCAGTGGCTATTAGCTGGCGCTTAAAGCGCTCCTGCTCGAGAGGTCCTCAGGCATGATAAAATCCTCATTGCCGAGGCTCACCTCATCCTCGGAGAGAGGAAGATAATTGTTGTCCTCTGAGTCTTCGTTTTGAGCTTGTTCGTCGGGGCTAGCGTGCCCATCTTCCTGGTCGTCCTGTTCCGAGGTCGGCTCGACGGGTTCTTCTTTGTCTTCGGCATCGTCTGGAGTGTTGTTGCCTCCCATGCTGGTATTGCTGTCTTTTCCATGGCGTGATTTATAGAGGTGCCGCTGGCGCCGGCGCTTTGGTTGTGTCTTAGGAGGTTTATCCTCGACTGGATCTTCTTTATCATCGCCACTACCTTCTTTTGGTGTGTCCACCATGTACATGTCATATGAAGAGGT
Organism: Triticum urartu; assembly: GCF_056163025.1. NCBI lineage: Eukaryota > Viridiplantae > Streptophyta > Magnoliopsida > Poales > Poaceae > Triticum > Triticum urartu. Next base: position 352,462,340 of record NC_141876.1, on the reverse strand, counting down.
GGCCGTCAAGCGTCCGGTAAACGGCGGGTTTTCGGCCTACTCCTCTCCAGCATCGTCGTCCATACCATCGATGTCTTCAGAGCCGTAGTCGAGCATGTCAGTTAAGTCCTTGATAGTGGCTATGATGTGGGTGGTGGGTGGGGCGTAAAATTCCACGCTCTCAGCCCCTAGTCCGGGCAGGGCGTAGTTCGGGCATTGCTCCTCTGTAATGACGAGGGATCGCATTAAGTCCAGAGCCCCTCTTGAAGGAGAGGTTTGACCAGGGAGAAGGAAACACGTGGAGTATGGCGGGAGGGAAACTCCTTGTCTGGGATCACACGATGCTGACTCCGAGGGTTCGGAGCCAGTGTCTGGAGAAGAGTCCGGCTTCCTGATGGTTGCCAGCAACACTACTTCCTCCAGTTCTCCCATGCTGGGCTTAGTGGCCGCAGATAGTCTGGCGGGCTCAGTAATCCCGTCTTCGGGCTAGGTGATATGCTCCGGATCTAAGGCCAGAGTGGAGGTAAGGGCCGTGAACCCTTGGAATATCAAGTCACCTCAGATATCAACGACATAGTCTAGCTTTCCAAAACTAATCTGGTGACCAGGGGCGTAGCTGTCGATCTGCTCTAGATGGCCAAGCGAGTTGGCCCGCAGAGTGAAGCTGCCGAACACAAAGATCTGACCAGGGAGGAACCCCCCCCCCCAGGGCAACATTGTTGTAGATGATTGATGGAGCGATTGAACCTTCTTGTGACGACGCAGCGGAACTCTCAGTGAAAGCACCAATGTTGGTGTCAAAACCGGCGGATCTCGGGTAGGGGTTCCCAAACTGTGCGTCTAGGGTCGATGGTAACACGAGACGGGGTACACGATGTTTACCCAGGTTCGGGGCCTCTTGATGGAGGTAATACCCTACTTCCTTCTTGATTGATCTTAATGAATATGAGGATTACAAGAGTTGATCTACCATGAGATCGTAATGACTAAACCCTATATGTCTAGCCTCTATGATTATGATTGCCTCTACGGAGTAAACCCTATGGTTTATATAGACACCGGAGGGGCCTAGGGTTGTACAGAGTCGGTTTTACAAGGAAGGAATCTACATATCTGAATGCCAATCTTACCATCCACACAAAGGAGAGTCCCATCCGGACACGGGAAGAAGTCTTCTGTCTTGTATCTTCATAGCCCATCAGTCCGACCCATGTTACATTGTCCAGACGTCCAAGGACCCCTTAATCCAGGACTCACTCAGTAGCCCTTGAACCAGGCTTCAATGACGATGTGTCCGGCGCACAGATTGTCTTCGGCATTGCAACGCGGGTTCCTCCTCCGAATACTCCAAAACAGCCTTCGAACACAAAAAACGTGTCCAGCTCTGCAAAACAAGTACCACACACACACACATAGAGAATATGATATTTCACGAGTCCAATCTACTGACAACTTTTGTAGCATGACATCATGTCGCTGCCCACCCCCCTGGGGCACGCCACCCGACCTTGTGGGCCCCCTGGACCTCCATCGACCTCAACTCCAACTCCATATATTCTCTTTTGGGGAGAAAAAAATCAAAGAGAAGGATTCATCATGTTTTACGATACGGAGCCACAGCCAATCCCTGTTCTTCCTCATGAGGGCAGATTTGGAGTCCGTTCGGGGCTCCGGAGAGGGGAATCCGTCGCCATCGTCATCATCAATCATCCTCCATCACCAATTTCATGATGCTTACCGCCATGCGTGAGTAATTCCATCATAGGCTTGCTGGACTGTGATGGGTTGGATGAGATTTACCATGTGATTGAGTTAGTTTTGTTAGGGTTTGATCCCTAGTATCCACTATGTTCTAAGATTGATGTTGCTATGACTTTGCTATGCCTAATGCTTGTCACTAGGGCCCGAGTGCCATTATTTCAGATCTGAACTTATTATGTTTTCATGAATATATTTGTGTTCGTGATCCGATATTGCAAGTTATAGTCCCCTACTACGTATTGTGATCCAGCAACCCCGGAGTGACAATAGTCGGGACCAGTCCCAGTGATGACCGTAGTTTGAGCAGTTCATGTATTCACTAAGTGCTAATGCTTTGGTCTGGTACTCTATTAAAAGGAGGCCTTAATATCCCTTAGATTCCAATAGGACCCCGCTACCATGGGAGGGTAGGACGAAAGTTCTCATGCAAGTTCTTTTCCATAAGCACATATGACTATATTCGGGATACATGCCTACATTATATTGATGAATTGGAGCTAGTTCTGTGTCACCCTATGTTATAATCGTTGCATGATGAATGCCATCCTACAGAATTATCCATCATTGATCCATTTCTTGCGAGCTTTTCACATATTGATCTTTGCTAAGTTACTTTTCCGTTGCCATAGTTACAATTGCTACAAAACTGCTACTGTTACTTTTGCCACTGTTATCGTTACTTTCATACTACTTTGCTACTAAATGCTTTGCTGCAGATATTAAGTCTTCAGGTGTGGTTGAATTGACAACTCAGCTGCTAGTACTTGAGAACATTCTTTGGCTCCCCTTGTGTCAAATCAATAAATTTGGGTTGAATACTCTACCCTCGAAAACTGTTGCAATCCCCTATACTTGTGGGTTATCAAGATCTTTTTCTGGCGTCGTTGCCGGGAGCATAGCTCTATTCTCTGAGTCACTTGGGATTTATATATGTTGATCACTATGAGGAATCCGAATGACAACAAAACCAAGATCTATCCCTCAACTATGAGGGGATGTAAGGAACTACCATCTAGCTCTACACTTGATTCTCCTTCTGTTTTGAGTAAACTTGCGACACCTACTCTTGCTATTGATTCCGATATGTCGCATGCTACTGATGATGTCACTTCTATTATGCATGATGCTTATGATGAAAATACTTCTCTGCTTGATAATACTATGCCACTAGGTGAAATTCTTGATGAACAACTTGCTAGGGTTAGAGAGAATGAAATTACTGAAACCGATGATATTATTGAAACTGAAGATTATGATTCTCCCCCTAGATATGAATTGCCTGTTGTACCTGACGGTTATGTTATGGATGAAGAAACTACTAGAGACTTCTTTTGCTTGAAATGATAGAGAGAATCTTAAGAAACTGTTAGCTAAGCTAAAAGAAAAATCCTTGAATGCTAGAATGAAATATGATCCCAATTTTGCTACTTCACCTATCTTTGTTACTGATAAGGATTATGAATTCTCTGTCGATCCTGAGTTAATTACTTTGGTTGAATCTGATCCTTTCTATGGTTATGAATCTGAAACTGGTGTGGCACACCTTACTAAATTGAATGATATAGCCACCCTATTTTCTTATGAGGAAAAGAACGCTATTACTATATTCTCAAATTGCTTCCTTTCTCTTTAAAGGGTGATGCTAAGTTATGGTTTAATTCTCTTGCTCCTGGTTGTGTGTGTAGTCCCCGGGATATGATTTATTACTTCTCTGAAAAATATTTCCCCACTCACAAGAAACAAGCTACTTTAAGGGAAATATTTAATTTTGTGTAAACTAAAGAAGAGAGTCTCCCACGAGCTTGGGGGAGGCTTCTCCAATTACTCAATGCTTTGCCTGATCATCCCCTCAAGAAAAATGAAATACCTGATATCCTTTATAATGGACTAACCGATGCCTCCAGAGACCACCTGGATAGTTGTGCTGGTTGTGTTTTCAGGGAAAGAACTGTTGAGCAAGCTTAATTGCTATTGAATAACATATTGAGTACTGATAATGATTGGACACTTCCTGAACCAACTCCTAAGCCAACTCCGGAGAAGATGAGTATTCTATTTCTCAGTCCTGAAGATATGCAAGATGCAAATAAATCTATAAAGAAAAGGTATTAAAGCTGAAGATGTTAAAAATTTACCGCCTATTGAAGAAATACATGGTCTTTATAACCTAACATAGGTAGTAGAGGTAAACTCTCTATGTAGATTTGATGAAGGTGATATCCCTCATAATAAGTATGCTAGACAATGCTTGGATGAGTTTGATAATTTTATTGTTAAACAAGAAAATTTCAATGCTTATGTTAGTAGACAATTGAAACGTTATGCTTACATGATTGACCACTTGGGTGATTATATGAGTAGAACTATTAATGATCTTAAGCTTACTAGTAAACATGCTTCCATGGTTACAACTCAAGTAGAACAAGTACTTAAAGCACAAGATGATTTGCTTAATGAGTTAAATAGTAAGAATAATGATAATGCTATTAGGGTTATGACTAGAGGTGGTAAGATGACCCAGGAACCTTTGTATCCTGAGGGCCATCCTAAGAGAGTTGAGCAAGATTCTTAGGGAACTAATACTGATGCACCTAGTCCTTCTAATAAAAAGAGAGATAAAACTACTAGGACTTTGCATGCTTCTAGTAAACCTGCTATAGATACATCTGAGAATACCAATGATATTCTATTTATGATGCTGAGACACAGTCTGGTAATGAACCTGAACCTAGTGCTTATGTTAATGATGATGTTCATGTTGATGCTCAACCTAGTAATTATAATAATGTAGAGATTGAACCTGCCTTTGATCTTGATAACCCACAATCAAAGAATCAACGTTATGATAAAACATACTTCATTGCTAGGAAACATGATAAAGAAAGAGAACCATGGGTTCAGAAACCCAGGCCCTTTCCACCTAAGCCATCCAAGGAAAAGGATGTTGAGGGTTTTGAGCGCTTTGCTGAAATGATTAGACCTATCTTTTTGCATATGCGTTTGACTGACATGCTTAAAATGCCTCCTTATGCTAAGTATGTGAAAGAAATTGTTACTAATAAAAGAAAGATACCGGAAGCTGAAATTTCCACCATGCTTGCTAATTATACTTTTAAGGGTGGAATACCAAAGAAACTTGGAGATCCAGGGGTACAAACTATACCATGCTCCATTAAAAGACATTATGTTAAAACTGCTTTATGTGATCTTGGAGCCGGTGTTAGTGTTATGCCTTTCTCTTTATATCGTAGACTTGATTTGAATAAGTTGACACCTACTAAAGTCTCTTTGCAAATGGCTGATAAATCAACTACTATACCTATCGGTATTTGTGAGGATATGCCTATTGTGGTTGCAAACGTTACTATCTTAATGGACTTTGTTATTCTTGATATTCCCGAGGACGACAATATGTCGATTATCCTTGGTAGACCCTTTTTGAATACTGCAGGGGCGGTTATTGACTGCAACAAAGGCAATGTCACTTTTCATGTTAATGGTAATGAGCATACGGTACACTTTTTGAAGAAACAACCTCAAGTTCATAGTATTAATTCTATTGGAAAAAATTCAACTATTACTATTTGAGGTTTTGAATTCTCTCTACCTAGTATCAAAAAAATATGGTATTCTTGTTGTTGGGGAAATGCATATCCCCGTTGAGGTAACCTAGTGTTATTTGAAAATTCTCTGGTTTCATGTCCTTGGAAGAAGTTTATTAATAAGACTTGATCAACCTTGTTAATGGATTCCTTTTGATGAGAATAAGATGGATGAATTTAGAAGGAACAACTCTCTGCACCCATCTTTTACTTTCTGTTATTTAGTTTAAATAAAGAAAAAATAGTATTTCTGTCTGTTTTCTGAATTATCCATGCAATAAAAAATGTCCCAGAAATAAAAGTCCTCCAAATGCCCTGAAAATTTGATATGATTTTTTATAGAATAGTTTAGAATTTTTGGTGCTAAGAACACACCAGGGGGACTCACCAACTGGCCACAAGGGTGGAGGGCACCCCCTGTCCTTCTTCCTCTAGAAAAAATCACTCCATAGCTCAAACCCGTATTCTTGCTCATCTTGCTACCATTTTTGATCTCCTTGCTCAAAGATCCATTCACAAAACTGCTTTGGAGGATTGTTCTTCGGTATGTGACTCCTCCAAAGGTCCAATTAATTTTTTTTCTAGTGCTTTATTTATTGCAATTTTATGCTTCTTTGCTAACCCTCTTCTTGAGCTTGCATGTCAAATTTATGTGGTCTAAAGTAGTTTTGGTGCATGATATAGCCTCTAGGCACTTGTAGGAGTAGTTGCTATCAGTCTTGTTGAGTTTGGTTCACTTTTATTTTGAGGCACTAAAAAATTTAGAAATTTTTCAGAGGAAGAAAAATGCCTAGGAAAATGTACCAAGGTGGTTCTTCAAGGAAGCAAGCACTGAGGTGTGCGATACGCGAACTGGACCTTGAACCACCTAGGGAAGCTCAAGTGAAGCCGTGTGAATGGCCGTTAGATGAATTTATGGGTCGTGCAAGTTTCAAGGATGAATTCTATGTGTACATACAAAATGTCGGCCTTGAGGACTTCTTATCGGACAAGTGCCTACAATATTATTATCTCACTGATTCCTTTGTGCAGAGGTTTGACCTTTTCATCTAAGCGTAATACTCATATTGTCTTGTTCGATTTTTATGATGAATCCTATACCATGTACCTAGAAGACTTTTGTGATGCATTCTAAATTCCACAATGGGGTAGTCTTAGTGAGCCTCACAAATCTGAATATAATGATTTCCTTGCTACCATCACCATTGGAGAAACTGGAAATATCACACAAGCCTCCATGGGGAGCATTCTTTTACCTTCCATACATTATTTTGCTCTTTTCATAGGCAGATGCATTAATGGTAAACATGATCATAGCCACCTTTGTGCATCAGATCTTAGTGTCTTCAAGTGTGAAGTGTTGGGTGATAAGCGATATGATCTAGGGACTATTATTGCGAGGTGGTTACATCTTAAAGCTAAATATGGAGATTTATTTGGGGGGATTTATGCAACTCGTTTAGCTAACTATTTGGGTGTACCCAGAAGAGGGTATGATATTGAGTTGCCACCCACTTTTCAAGATTATGATGCTATGGTACGCTACCAGCTTCTTGAGAGGAACAAATAGTCCCTCCAGTACTGACTAATCTTTGACAGACGGCGTTCCATCTATGTTACCCTTCCTGCTCCTACCTTCTTTAACTTTCAGGTAAATGGGAGATATTTTATAACTAGAGAGGAGGCAAACGAGTACGAGATAACAACGTAGGCTGCTCGACTCCAGGAAGTAGCTCGCCAAGCGGTAGCTGCCACAACACAATTTGACCCCAGCTATGACTTTGGATATCACCCGGGATAGTGGTGGCCCTAGACCAACTTAGGCCAAAAGCCTAAGCTTGGGGGAGTACGTATTTCTCATTGACATTACATTCATGTTCACACACTCATTCCAGTTGTCGGTGTTCATACTTTTTTATTGTATTATCCATGTTAGTTCAGCTCTTTTTCCCGCTTTCTTCTTGTGTATTTCATAAACCTTAAGAAAAACCAAAAAAATTAGTTGTGGTTTAGTTTACTTTCTATGCATGCTTAGTTGTAGTATTAAAGAAAACCCAAAAGGATTTCTCGTTCTTCTTTTGCTTGTTGGGAGCATTCCCATGTGAATAGTTTTTCTCATTCTTGTTTTACTTTCTTCAGAAAAGCAAAAACTCCAAAAATATTCTAGTGTGTTTCTTTGAAATTCTGTTCTTTTCATTGGGGTCGAAAGAGAAGACCACGATGAAATGTTGAGTGGCTCTCATATGCATTATTGTTGATCTAACAAAGAACCCATATTACCTTCTCTTCTCCTTTGTATAAATGTTTGCAGATTCCAACTTAGTCCAATGCACGTGCACTATTATTTTTATTCACACCGTTCGGTCGTGCAAGTGAAAGGCAATAATGATGATGTATGATGAAATGATTGAGATGAGGAAAAGCTGCTATGAACTCGACCTATCTTGTTTTTTGTAAATACGATTAGTTCATCATTCTTGATTCAGCCTATAATGAATGAAACATGTTTAAAACGACAATTAGAGATTATAGTTACTCGTGCCATGCTTAATTAGCTAGGAGTTTGTATTGGTTTACCTTGTGTGCCAACATGCTTTTAAAATGGTTGCGATGTAGTATGATAGGATGGTATCCTCCTTTAAATCATTCGAGTGGCTTGACTTGGCACATGTTCACGCATGTAGTTGAAACAAAATAAACATAGCCTCCAAGATATTTATGTTCATGGTGATTTATATCCTACTCATGCTTGCACTCAATGTTGGTTAATCTCAATGCTTGTTTATGACTGTTGTCGCTCTTTAGTCGGTCTCTTCCCGGTCTTTTTCTAGGCTTCACTTGTACTTAGTGGGAATACTGCTTGTGCATCCACTTCCTTAAACCCCAAAGTTGTTCCATATGAGTCCACCATACCTTCCTATATGCGGTATTTAACTGTTGTTCCTAGTAAATTTTTATGTGCCAAACTCTAAACCTTCAAATAATAATTTGTTTTGTATGCTCGAGTCTCTCATGTACCAACTAGGGCTGTCAATATCTTCCATGCTAGGTGGGTTATACTCATGATGAGTGGACTCCGCTCATCATTCACGACAAAATGGATGGTAACTGGGATGCCCAGTCCCATGCCCAAATCAAATCAAAATAATTGCAAACAAAACTCCCCCAGGACTGTTGTTAGTTGGAAGGTACCCGTTGTTTCGGACAAGCCATGGAGTGCGCTTGTTGGTGGTGGGGGGTATAAACTTTACCATTCTATTTGGGAACCTCCTATAATGTATGTAGCTTGGAAGACGCCGATATCTCCTGGTTGTTACGTTGACAATGAAAGCATGCCGATCAAAATATTATTCCTCTCAATTTCAAAACTCAAGCTCTGGCACCTCTGCAAATCCCTGCTTCCCTCTACGAAGGGCCTATCTATTCACTTTTATTGCTGAGTCATGCTCCTCTTATAAAAAGCACGAGTTAGAGAGCACCACTATCATTTGTATGCATTGTTATTAATTTATATTGAGTATGACTGTGACTGGATCTCTTTTATCATGAATTACAATGTCTAGTCAGTCCTTGATCTTTAGGGGTGCTCTGTATTTATGTTTTGCGGTCTCAGAAAGGGCTAGCGAGATACCGTCTTGTTATATCACATCATGATTGTTTTGAGAAAGTGTTGTCATCCGAGATTTATTATTATTGCTCGCTAGTTGATTATGTCATTGCTGTGAGTAAATGTGAGACCTAAATGTTATTGTGAATACAGTTAGTTCATAATCTTTATTGAAAACATGAATGTTGGCTTTACATATTTGCAACAACAAGATCAAATAGAGTTTGTATCTTTATCACTTTAAGTTTGTCAACTGAATTCCTTGAGGACAAGCAATGGGTTAAGCTTGGGGGAGTTGATACGTCTCCGTCGTATCTACTTTTCCAAACTCGTTTGCCCTTGTTTTGGACTCTAACTTGCATGATTTGAATGGAACTAACCCGGACTAACGTTGTTTTTAGCAGAATTGCCATGGTGTTATTTTTGTGCAGAATAAAAAGTTGTTGGAATGACCTGAAACTTCACGGAAATAAGTTGTGGAATTAATAAAAAAATATTGGCGAAAGAATCAAGTGAAGGGGGCCTACACCCTGGCCATAAGGGTGGGGGGCGCACCCACCCCCCAGGGGCGTGCCACCCGACCTTGTGGGCCCCCTGCACCTCCACCGGCCTCAACTCCAACTCCATATATTCTCTTTCGGGGAGAAAAATATCAGAGAGAAGGATTCATCACGTTTTACGATACGGAGCCGCCACCAAGCCCTGTTCTTCCTTGGGAGGGCAGGTATGGAGTCCGTTCGGGGCTCCGGAGAGGGGAATCCATCGCCATATGAAAGCACAAGTGCTTCCTAAGTGGTTTTGATAATTGATGACAACATATCTCTTGTTGGACTAACACTTCTATCTAGCATGTTTCAGATAAGTTCAACAATGGAGTGGCATGGACTAAAGGTTGTGGGAACTCCTTAGATGCTAAGGACAAAGGATTGGCTAAAGCTTCAAGCTCAAGACTCTTCATTTTACATTTTAGTGATCCAAGATCACATTGAGTCCATAGGAAAAGCCAATACTATCAAGGAGGGATGAGGTGTTGCTTAATGAGCCTCTTGCTTCATGTGCTTGATGATATGCTCCAAAATCCTCAACTACTTTCACATATCCACATTTGACCTAAACCCTAAGCCAAACTCGGTCCTACCGATTCTTCCTATCCGGCGCCACCGAGTTTCACTTGTCATTAGCCACTACCAAACCCTAGCAATTTGGTTCTACCGATAAGGATCTCGGTCTCACCGAGATGGGATTGCAAACTCTCTGTTACCTATTGTAATATTCTAGGTCCCGCCGAGATATGCAATCGGTCCCACCGAGATTGCAATGTAAACTCAGTGTTTCCCCTTTGTAACTTTTCGGTCTCACCGAGTTCCACTCGATCCCACCGAAAGAGCAAATCGGTCCCACCGAGTTTGCCTGACCAACTCTCTGGTTAGCTAATTACCAAACTCGGTCTCACCGAGTTTGTGTGATCGGTCTCACACAGATTATGTTATGCCCAAACCCTAACCGAATCGGTCCTACCGAGTTGCATGTCAGTCCCACCGAAACTCCTAACGGTCACTAGGTTTACATTTTCGGTCCGACCGAGTTTATTGATTCGGTCCCACCGAGATTGGAAAACTGTGTAACGGTTGTATTTTGTGTGGAGGCTATATATACCCCTCCACCTCTTTCTCACTCAGTGAGAGAGCCATCAGAACACACACATCATTCCAACTCATTTGTTCTGAGAGAGAACCACCTACTCATGTGTTGAGACCAAGACATTCCATTCCTACCATATGAATCTTGATCTCTAGCCTTCCCAAGTTGCTTTCCACTCAAATCTTCTTTCCACCAAATCCAAATCCTATGAGAGAGAGTTGAGTGTTGGGGAGACTATCATTTGAAGCACAAGAGCAAGGAGTTCATTACCTACACACCATTTGTTACTTCTTGGAGAGTGGTGTCTCCTAGATTGGCTAGGTGTCACTTGGGAGCCTCCGACAAGATTGTGGAGTTGAACCAAGGAGTTTGTAAGGGCAAGGAGATCGCCTACTTCGTGAAGATCTACCGCTAGTGAGGCAAGTCCTTCATGGGCGATGGCCATGGTGGGATAGACAAGGTTGCTTCTTCGTGGACCCTTTGTGGGTGGTTGCTTCTTCGTGGACCCTTCGTGGGTGGAGCCCTTCGTGGACTCGCGCAACCGTTGCCCTTGGGTGGAGCCCTGTGTGGACTCACGCAACTGTTACCCTTCGTGGGTTGAAGTCTCCATCAACGTGGATGTAGGATAGCACCACCTATCCGAACCACGGGAAAAACATCCGTGTCTCCAATTGCGTTTGAAATCTCCAAACCCTTTCCTTTACATTCTTGCAAGTTGCATGCTTTACATTCCGCTGCTCATATACTCTTTGCATGCTTGCTTGATATGTATTGTGTGTGTTGAATTTGTGCCTAAACTCCACTTAAACCGAAAAAGATTAAAAATTGCAACTTTAGCACCTAGTGTCTAATCACCCCCCCTTTAGACACATCTACTTCTAGATCCTACAAGTGGTATCAGAGATTTGGTCTCCATTGCCTTGGTTTAATCACCATTGGAGGAAGATGGATGTGTCTACTCTAGGGAGTCTTAGACATAGAGTGCCTATTCTTGATGGAAAGTATTTTCATGAGTGGAAAAATGAGATGCTTGTAATCTTCAATCAATATCATTTGAACAAGTATATTGCTAGCCCTTGTGCACCCCATATTGATCCCTTGCATCCTACCCTCGATGAAGATATTGACATGATTCGCAATCTTAGAACTATTGAGCTCATCATTAGAGGATTGCCCAAAAATCTGATTGCTTGTTTGCCTACTCAAGATTGTGCCTATACTATATGGAAATTTCTTGAGGAACGATTTCCCAATCATTCCTTGAAAACTTTGGATGAAATTCTCCATAAATCCATTGCCTTGAGAAAGATGAACTCTAGTGATCCTAGTTTTGGTAAATGTCTTCTTGAACTTGCCAATCTTAAGCATGCTAAAGGAGATGTTGGAATCATTAATGATATCATACTCAAAGCTATAAGAATTCATAAAAGTAACCACTTTGATCATTTATCTAATGAATTACCCTCTCTAGGAAATGATGAGTCACAAGATCATGATGAACATGAATATTATGATGATGATGACAGTGACTCTGATCTTGATGATGCAATGAGACATTTTGGACTTATGGCAAATCTTCGGGGATATGAATCAGGAGGAAAGGAATGGGTTCTTGATAGTGGATGCACTGATCATATGACCGGAGACGAAGAGATGTTTCGTGAGCTTGCTAAAAACAACGGACCTCGAAAATATGTCACCTTTGGTGATAATTCAAAGGGTAAAGTGGTTGGCCTTGGTAAGGTGGCCATCTCACATGATAGTTCCATTCAAAATGTCATGCTCGTTGAATCTCTTGGCTATAACTTACTTTCAGTATCTAGACTTGCTGATTTCGGTTTGAACGTTCTATTTACTGAGGTAGATTGCCAAGTATTTCGTCGAGACAATCATAAAATGGTCTTTACGGGTATGCGTAGAGGTCATCTTTACATTGTCGATTTCTCTAAAAAGGCACAACCTAAAACCTGCTTTGTTGCTAAATCCTCAAAAGGCTGGTTGTGGCATAGACGACTAGGTCACGTTGGCATGAGAAACCTTGACAAGCTTATTAAAGGAAATCATATCCTTGGAGTTAACGATGTCATATTTGATAAGGATAGACTTTGCAGTGCTTGTCAAGCAGGTAAACAGGTTGGAGGAAGACATCCCGTGAAGAACATCATGACCACAAGGAGGCCACTCCAGCTGCTTCACATGGATCTTTTTGGTCCCAATGCCTACAAGAGTCTCGGTGGAAATTCTTTTGGTCTAGTTATAGTTGATGATTTTTCAAGATTTACGTGGGTGTTCTTTCTTAATGACAAATCGCAGGTCTAGAAGATCTTCAGAAACTTCGCTAGGAAAGCCCAAAATCAGTTTGATGTGAAGATCAAGAAGGTTTGGAGTGACAACGGAATGGAGTTCAAGAACACAAATGTGGACACCTTTCTTGACGAAGAAGGGATTTCACACGAGTTCTCGGCTACATACCCACCTCAACAAAATGGAGTTGTTGAGAGGAAGAACCGGACGCTCATCGAAATGGCAAGAACAATGCTTGATGAATACAAGACGCCAAAGCACTTTTGGGCAGAAGCGGTTGAGACAGCTTGTCACGCAACAAATCGCTTATATCTTCACAAGCTACTCGGCAAGACGGCATACGAGCTCCTCACCGGTAACAAGCCTCAAGTTGGATACTTTCGAGTATTCAGCTCAAAGTGCTACATTCTTGATAAGCATCGTCGTTCAAAGTTTGCTCCTAAATCTCATGAAGGTTTTCTACTTGGTTATGGCTCAAACTCTCACACTTACTGTGTCTACAACAATTTCACCCGAAAGGTTGAAGAGACGGTAGATGTGAAGTTTGATGAATCTAATGGCTCGCAAGTAGAGCAATTGCCAATTGATGTAGGAGACAAAGACCCTTTAGAAGCAATTCAAGATTTGTCCATTGGCAAAATTCGTCCAACGGAGGTGAAGGAGAGTACTTCATCCGTCCAAGTGGAAGCTTCTACTTCACGACAAGGTGAACCAAGAATCGACACGGAAGCATCCACAAGTGGGCCACACCAAGATGAAGAAAACGAGGAAGTACATCAAGATGAACATCAACAACCTCCTTCTCCACCACGACAAGAGAACGACGATGTCAACAATGAAGAAGGCCAAGAAGAAGAACAAGATGAAGAAGATGCTCAACAAAGACCCAAGCAAAAGCTCTCACGAGTCCGAGCAAGAATTACCAAAGATCATCCCGTCGAGCAAATCCTCAATGATATACAAACCGGGAGAATCACTCGCTCAAAAACTCGTTTAGCTAACTTTTGTGAAAACTGTTCATTCATCTCTAGTATTGAACCAATGAAGGTTGAAGAAGCATTGGAAGATCCGGATTGGATAAACGCTATGCATGAAGAGCTACATAACTTTGAGAGAAACCAAGTTTGGACATGGGTTGAGAAGCCCGACAACAACCACAACATCATTGGTACCAAATGGGTGTTTCGCAACAAGCAAGATGAAGATGGACAAGTGGTCCGCAACAAAGCACGTCTCGTCGCCCAAGGATACACACAAGTCGAAGGTATGGACTATGGTGAGACGTATGCTCCCGTTGCTAGACTTGAGTCCATTCGCATCTTACTTGCCTATGCTAATCACCATAATATCACCTTGTACCAAATGGACATTAAAAGTGCTTTTCTAAATGGAGAAATAGAGGAGGAAGTTTATGTCAAACAACCTCCCGGCTTTGTCAATCCTAAGAAACCAAATCATGTTTACAAACTTCACAAAGCTCTTTATGGTCTTAAACAAGCTCCTAGAGCATGGTATAAATGCTTGACCAAGTTCCTTACTACAAGTGGTTTTGAAATTGGTAAAATTGATTCTACTCTTTTTACTAAAAGGGTTAATGGAGAACTATTTGTATGCCAAATTTATGTTGATGACATCATATTTGGTTCAATTAACCCTCTCTTTAGTGAAAAGTTTGGAAAGCTAATGTCAGAGAAGTTTGAGATGTCTATGATGAGTGAACTCAAATTCTTTCTCGGGTTGCAAATCAAGAAAACTAAGGAAGGTACATTTGTCTCTCAAACAAAGTACACCAAGGACTTATTCAAGAAATTCAATATGCAAGAATGCAAAGGTATGTCTACACCCATGCCTACTAGTGGACATAATGATTTGACCAAAGAGGGTGAACCTGTTGATCAAAAGGTTTATCGCTCTATGATTGGTTCATTGTTATACCTATGTGTTTCACGTCTCGATATTATGCTAAGTGTGTGCATGTGTGCACGATATCAAGCTGCTCCTAAAGATTGTCATCTTAAGGCTGTGAAAAGGATAGTGAGATATTTAATCCATACACCAAATTTTGGCATTTGGTATCCTAAGAGGTCTTCTTTTGATCTTGTTGGCTATTTCGACTCAGATTATGCCGGAGACAAGGTTGATAGAAAGTCCACTTCAGGTACTTGTCAATTTCTTGGTAGATCTCTTGTGTCTTGGTCTTCCAAGAAACAAAACTCGGTATCCTTATCCACCGCCGAAGCGGAATACATTGCCGCTGGTTCATGTTGCGCTCAATTACTTTGGATGACCCAAACTCTTAAACATTA
Source organism: Triticum urartu (assembly GCF_056163025.1). Lineage (NCBI taxonomy): Eukaryota > Viridiplantae > Streptophyta > Magnoliopsida > Poales > Poaceae > Triticum > Triticum urartu. The sequence continues at coordinate 352,447,140 of NC_141876.1, read as the reverse complement.
TGGGATTTATGTGAGACATGTTCCATTGCTTTGTGACAATGAAAGTGCTATCAAAATTGGTCATAATCCTGTACAACATTCTCGAACTAAGCATATTGAAGTTCGTCATCATTTCATTCGAGATCACGTTGCTAAGGGTGACATCAATCTTAAGCATGTTCGCACCGATAAGCAATTAGCAGATATATTCACTAAACCGCTTGATGAGAAAGTGTTTTGCAGGTTGAGAGGAGAATAACATCATTGATGCCTCGAACTTGGAGCAGAAACTTCATTGGATACATGCAAGACATGAGCTTATGACTAATCCATGATATATCACCTATGATAACTATCTTATGTCTTGGATATATTTGCACCTTGCATGTTGTCTAACCCATGTAGGTGCTTGGTTGAATCTAATTCCATGAGATTGCGACTCACTCATATCTTGAGCAATCTCTACATCACCAAGACTCTACACAATAGTGGTTGAAGACAAGGAAGCACAAAACCATTCAAACATATCCTTTGACAAATTCTATGTTAAGCTTCATGATTGTCATTTTTGGATACACTAGTGCTCTTCCTTGAAAGAACTAACCCATGTAGGTAGATGAACTCCAACTCCAAGTGGTGCTCCCAACTCTTGATGAACTACATCAACCCTGAGCACCCACACAAGTTCAACTACATGAGCAAGAACCACATCACCACCCAAGGTATGTCATTCCATCTTAGAGAAGCTTTACTTCAAGACATGAGTCAAAGCAACTCAACAAGATGTGAACACATCAAGATGCTTAAACGAAAAATGGTAACCCCATTTTGAGCTTAAACGATGAGTATGACCTATGATCAAGTGTCCTCACTTGACTCCTAAGTCAATACACTCTAACATAGGTGACTATGTCACCGCCCAATTCTAGATGAAGTTCTCTTGTGTCCTTTTCTGAGTTATTGCATTTGTTCCTTGCATATTTGTTTCCTTCTCTCTCAAAAAAAAACTTCATCTAGAAACTTTCACTTTTTCCTGTTTGTTTTTGTTCTGCATATTTCTGCATCAAATTCCTTGCAAATCTTTGTGAGATCTTACTTGACTAGTGAGCTGAGGTGACAATTGTTTTTTCTCTGTGTAAACTCGGTTTCACCGACTTGCAAATTTCGGTCCAACCAAATCTTTTCGGTACCACCGAAATGTGCCACTCGGTGCCACCGACTTTGCAATCAGAAAAACAGTTTGCCACTTGTTCTACATTTCTTATGATCCAGCTCCACTCAATGAATCTTGTCCTCCACAAGCATCACAATTTTATCCTCTCCTTTGTGCTGAATCCCAAGGACCAAACCCATTCGACGGATTCCAGGAAAAACCTTCTTGGAAATTGATGTCAAAGGGGGAGAGAGAGATCACATCAAAGCTTGTAGGAAAGAGTATTAAGGGGGAGAGAAAGTCTCAAGGATCCCAGATGTTGTTAAGGGGGAGAGAGAGATCTCCAGAGAGAGAAAAATACTCAAGGATCCCAGATGCTTGATGTTCAAGAGGAGAGATGCCACATGTCTTTTTGGGGGAAAGACATGTTCATATGAACTCATTTGAATTAACTTCTATTCAGCTCTGATTTTCTGTTTCCTATCTTCTCCCAATATCCCATGTAAGATTCAGGGGGAGCAAGACACCTAAGGGAAAAGAAATCAGCCAAATTCATTGCATATCTTTATTATTGGGGACATGTTGAATCCAATGATATCACTCTCTACATGTCATCCCAGTCTTGGCATTCTTGTGTTTTCTTTTGTTTGCTCTGGCTAGTGGACGTACCTGTGTTATCTAACCTTGTTTGCAGGTTCATTCCATCCTAAGCCAACTCGAGACCACAAGGTAAGTATATGCATCAAAATCATGAGTATGAGGAGTTCTTGCTTATGTACATACTGTTTGCAAGAAGGACTCATGAGCATGAAGGTATTTTCCTTAATAATCTTTTTCTCTGATGCATATGGCCAAGATACATGTAACACATTGCCTACTCTATCATGATTATGCTCTCACATGCCTCTATATTTCATATCTACATGAGTGCATACATGTAGGGGGAGCCTATGCTTGCTACATGTTCTTCCAAAGCTTTACTTGCTGTTCTGTATATCTTTATCTAAAGCCTTGATGTATGTTGCCATCAATTACCAAAAAGGGGGAGATTGAAAGCACAAGTGCTCCCTAAGTGGTTTTGATAATTGATGACAACATATCTCTTGTTGGACTAACACTTCTATCTAGCATGTTTCAGATAAGTTTATCAATGGAGTGGCATGGACTAAAGGTTGTGGGAACTCCTTAGATGCTAAGGACAAAGGATTGGCTAAAGCTTCAAGCTCAAGACTCTTCATTTTACATTTTAGTGATCCAAGATCACATTGAGTCCATAGGAAAAGCCAATACTATCAAGGAGGGATGAGGTGTTGCTTAATGAGCCTCTTGCTTCATGTGCTTGATGATATGCTCCAAAATCCTCAACTACTTTCCCATATCCACATTTGACCTAAACCCTAAGCCAAACTCGATCCTACCGATTCTTCCTATCCGGCGCCACCGAGTTTCACTTGTCATTAGCCACTACCAAACCCTAGCAATTCGGTTCTACCGATAAGGATCTCGGTCTCACCGAGATGGGATTGCAAACTCTCTGTTACCCATTGTAATATTCTCGGTCCCACCAAGATATGCAATCGGTCCCACCGAGATTGCAATGTAAACTCAGTGTTTCCCCTTTGTAACTTTTCGGTCTCACCGAGTTCCACTCGGTCCAACCGAAAGAGCAAATCGGTCCCACCGAGTTTTCCTGACCAACTCTCTGGTTAGCTAATTACCAAACTCGGTCTCACCGAGTTTGTGTGATCGGTCTCACTGAGATTACGTTATGCCCAAACCCTAACCGAATCGGTCCTGCCGAGTTGCATGTCAGTCCCACCGAAACTCCTAACGGTCACTAGGTTTACATTTTCGGTCCGACCGAGTTTATTGATTCGGTCCCACCGAGATTGGAAAACTGTGTAACGGTTGTATTTTGTGTGGAGGCTATATATACCCCTCCACCTCTTTCTCACTCAGTGAGAGAGCCATCAGAACACACACATCATTCCAACTCATTTGTTCTGAGAGAGAACCACCTACTCATGTGTTGAGACCAAGACATTCCATTCCTACCATATGAATCTTGATCTCTAGCCTTCCCAAGTTGCTTTCCACTCAAATCTTCTTTCCACCAAATCCAAATCCTATGAGAGAGAGTTGAGTGTTGGGGAGACTATCATTTGAAGCACAAGAGCAAGGAGTTCATTACGTACACACCATTTGTTACCTCTTGGAGAGTGGTGTCTCCTAGATTGGCTAGGTGTCACTTAGGAGCCTCCGACAAGATTGTGGAGTTGAACCAAGGAGTTTGTAAGGGCAAGGAGATCGCCTACTTCGTGAAGATCTACCGCTAGTGAGGCAAGTCCTTCGTGGGCGATGGCCATGGTGGGATAGACAAGGTTGCTTCTTCGTGGACCCTTTGTGGGTGGTTGCTTCTTCGTGGACCCTTCGTGGGTGGAGCCCTTCGTGGACTCGTGCAACCGTTGCCCTTGGGTGGAGCCCTGTGTGGACTCGCGCAACCGTTACCCTTCGTGGGTTGAAGTCTCCATCAACCTGGATGTAGGATAGCACCACCTATCTGAACCACGGGAAAAACATCCGTGTCTCCAATTGCGTTTGAAATCTCCAAACCCTTTCCTTTACATTCTTGCAAGTTGCATGCTTTACATTCCGCTGCTCATATACTCTTTGCATGCTTGCTTGATATGTATTGTGTGTGTTGAATTTGTGCCTAAACTCCACTTAAACCGAAAAAGATTAAAAATTGCAACTTTAGCACCTAGTGTCTAATCACCCCCCCTTTAGACACATCTACTTCTAGATCCTACACCATCATCATCATCAACCATCCTCCACCAATTTAATGATGCTCACTGTCAGTGAAACAAACCTTGGGTCTGTTGCCCAGACTATGCACAGGCACGGGAAAAGGATTAAGGCACAAACCCAAGTCAAAATGCAAGGAACCAAGAGCATCGAAGGACCAACATGCAAATCAAGAGGACCAAGATCTAGCTAGAGAATCAAGATGTCACCAGGAGAAGAGCCTCCCTTGACGGGCAGGCGAGCTCGGCAAGGACGGGGCCACCCCCAGAAGAAGACGTCCAACACGTCCCGGCAGGGTCTGCCAGGACTCACGAAGGCTGAACCACCTCACCCAACCACTCCGCCACGACCCATGTCATCAAACAGTGCGGTGTCAAGCCGCAAAATGACTAAGTGGTATCAATTCACCACATGGAGGCATCTCTCTATAGGAAATTCCTACATATGACACCCGTCCTGCACGTGTTAGGCGAGCAGTTGTGGAGCTGGCGAGATAGTCCGGAAAGGCTTGTCGGGAACCCGATGACGTGACGTTAAGTAGTGTATTTAATGCACCCTGTCAGCCTACAGAGTTAGGTATGATAGCATTGTTTGCTATCTTATAAGTGCATAATGACTACTTTGCCATTGTGCTAACCCCTTAATATATAAAAGTTGGCCTATGGTGACCGTAGAAAGGGTTAGAAGGTTGGACAACCCACACGCCCATACGCGCGTAGCCACCGCCGCCCTTGCCGGGCAAGTGTCCTATGCTCCACCACCACTCTTCCACCATCAATCCACCAAAGCAGGAGTAGGGCTTTATGCCTCACGGTGGCCCGAACCTGGGTAAAATTGCCTATGTGATCTCTATCGTGCTACCGCATGCTCATGGGCTCTTTGTGAAACGCGACGTCCCCCCTACCGAACCAGCAAGGGGCCAGTGGTCCCATAGGTGGTCGTTGTTTCCCACGACATCTTTGGCACACCAGGTAGGGGGATGTAGCGTGTCATCTTCATCACCATCTGCACCTTCGATAGCACCATCGACCATGGCGCCCAAGAATAAATCCGGTGCTTCGGCTCATCCATCCACCTCGAAGGCTCCGTCGCCCACGACCTCTAATGCTACGGGGGATATAGAGGCACGTGAGGATGTGGACGCTACTGGGGACATGGTCGGAGCAGGTGGCACAATCACCACTTCCCCCGCGGTCGACACAGGAGTGGGAGACATCGGAGGAGAACAGCATTAACAACACCTCGACGACCATGCTCCACAAGGTACGGATGAGGGGGTTAGTCCGTCTGTGCCCCCCTCCTCTCTCTGATGGGCACAACCATAGAAATGGCACTCGGTTCAGGGTAAATAGCCGCCCTTCGGCCGCCCCCACCACAGGAGCGACCGCAGGGTGTGCGCCTCCCCTTGGACGGGTCGACCAAGTCGCTGCGCCCGACGGAGCCGCTGGCCCTGAAGCACTTTTGCCACAATCTCCTGCCATCCAGGTGGCCGCTTTGCAACAACGAGGGTGCAGTGCTGCCGCCGCCGGCACCATCAGGAGCCGAGCGACAGTGTGATCTACTTCATCATCACCCATGCCAAGTACGGCCATGGAGGCCATGGCGTGGGCTCAACTGCTGCTGAGGTTTCTGCCAGCAGCCGAGCAGATAGACAAATGGTGTGCCACCATCCAAAGTCTGCTCGGTTTCACTGAGGCTGGGGGCTCACAGCGAGCTAGCCCGCCACGACCTCCCCAAGTGACGACAATGACTCGTGTTGCTGGCTGTACGGAAGGGGCCACCCCCATGGTGCAATCCCCGCCACGGCAGCTAGCATGACCCCAATAGAATCAAGAACCTGACGATGTCTCGATGGCCACCTTTGACCCTCGAGCGCATCCAGGCTGACGGCGAGCGCCGGAGGATAGGCAGAGGGGACACACGTTTTTCATTGTTGAGCAACGCCGTGATGACCACCATCGGGGCGATGGGTGCGACGGCCCCGACATCGATGAGCCCGCGCTCGGTATTCGTGGGTGCCTACCTTTGAAGGTTGGGTTCCCTGCCTTTACTCATGAGCTGCGGCAAATTCGTAGGCCGTCCGTTTGCACGTTCAAGCCAGAGATACCTAAGAAGTACGATGGGAGGCTGCACCCTGCAAAGTTTCTGAGCATCTACACCATCGATGTTCAGGCTACCGGGGGAAGAGATGATAAGGTGTTTGCCAACTACTTCCCTTTGGCTCTCAACTCCAATGTGAGCTCTTGACTGATGCACCTACTGGAGAAATCCATTTCGTCGTGGGCTGACGTGTGCCATGATTTCATTGGCGCCTTCACCGGCGGCCATCAAGAGCCAAGCAGGCCCAGCAACTTGCAGCTTCTCCAACAGAAGGAAGGAGAAACCCTCCGTAATTATTTATAGAGATTAAGCAAGGTTCATAGGAACATCCCAGAAATCCATCTGGCATCTGCGATAGCTGCCTTCCAGTCTAATGTGCGCAACTGCCAGATCCATTCCAAGATGAACATGCGGTTGCCCAAGACTGTGAAGGAGCTTTACACCTTGGTGGACAAGTGTGCCCGGATGGAGGAGGGTAGGAAGTTTCCCAGAGAGGAAGATTGCATCAATGTCGATTCAGAGGATGATGATGAATCAACCAGTCAGAAGAAGAGCAAGAAGCGCAGTAAGAAGCGGAAGGATAAGGCAGTGATGATTGTTGAAGGATCGGATAGGCCTAATACCGGCAAGAAGGCCAAAGCTGAGATCCCCGACAAGGAAACTACCATGTGTGCTGACTGTTGGGAGGCCACAGCTGCCGAGAAGGCTGGGAAAGGTGATGGGCCGTACTGCAAGATTCATCGGACCAAAGGCCACGACCTTCAAGAGTTCTATTAGGTTGAGCGGCTTGTTAAGACACAGAGAGCAGAATATGAGAAGCGTGACAAGGAAAAGGGTCAGAATGTTGCTGGTGGTAAGGGTTGAGGCCATGAAGTAAATTGCCACAGAAAAACCTTCAGGAACCAAGGAAAACCCGTCGGAGGTCGAAAGAAGGAAGCATGTGATGATGAGAGTGATGGAGGTGATGAAGAGGAAACCAGTAAGCAGGAGTTTCAGAAGGCCACTGACGCCCTGTGCATTGATGGGGGTGCATCTTTGCACGCCTCTGACTGCTAGCTCAAGCGGTGGGCACGAGAAGTCAATGTCGTGGAACCAGCGCCAGAGGCCCGAAAGCCGCTCAAGTGGTCTCGCATGCCCATCATCTTCGACGAAGAGGATCATCCTAACTGTACCACTACGGTAGGGTGTTTGCCATTGTTGGTCTCTCCAACAATTCGCAACCTCAAGGTCACAAAAATGCTGGTGGACGGCGGGGCCGGGTTGAATCTGATTTCCCTGGCTGTCATCAGCAAGCTTCAGATAGCAGTGGAAGAGTTAGAGGTTACCAACATGTTTCAAGGAGTTAATCCCGGCAGGAGTCACCCTAAAGGAAAGATCACGTTGCTAGTGACGCTTGGGGGAGCTAAACTACCGGACTGAGAAGATTGTGTTTGGTGTGGTTCACCTCCCCCTGCCGTACAATGGGATTCTTGGACACCCAGCCCTGGCTAAATTCATGGCGGCATCCCAACATGCCTACAACACCTTGAAGAAGCCTGGTCCAATGGGAGTCCTTACCATCCCATCAGATGAGAAGGATGCAATCACTTGTGTGGACAAAATGTACCGGGATGAAGTAGCAGCAAAGGTAGCTGCAGCAGCAGTTCCCACCAAGGAGGATAGAGGACAGAAGAAGGGTAGCAAGGACGCTAGCAAGGAATCTGAGAAGCATACCTCTTCAGAGTGCGATGTGCCTGTTGATGACTTGCTAGAGAGCTCCACAGTAAGAGATCCAAGGTCATTGCACCCCAAGTGAAGAAGCTCCGGGCAGGGCTGGCTGGCGTTGATGGTACTTTCACGATCAGCGCCACCCTCGATGACAAATAGGAAAGCGCGCTTGTTGCCTTCCTACGGGCGCATATCGATGTGTTTGCCTGGCAACTATCTGATATCCCCGGTGTTCCCAGGGAGGTAATCAAGCACCACCTTGCTGTCTGCCAACACACCCAACCTGTCAAGCAGAAAGTCTAAAAGCAGGCATTAGAGAGGCATCAGTTCATTGTGGAAGAGATCAAGAAACTTCAAGTAGCTGGTTTGGTCAGAGGAGTGCTACATCCCACATGGTTGGCAAATCCAGTGGTAGTCCGGAAGGCACACAGGAAGTGGAGGCTTTGCATAGATTTCATGGATCTCAATAGAGCCTGCCAGAAAGACCCTTTTCCCTTGTTGCACATCGATCAGATTATGGATTCCACTTCAGGCTATGGTTTGCTCTCCTTTCTAGATGCATATTCTGGATATCATCAGATCTTCATGTCCAAGAAAGATGAAGAGAAGACATTGTTCATCACTCCATGTGGTAAGTATTGTTTTGTCCGCATGCCGTTCGGATTAAAGAATGCCGGGTCCACTTTTGCAAGGGAAGTCTAGATTGGTTTCGAGCCATAGCTGCATAGAAATATTGAAGCTTATATGAATGATATTGTGGTCATGACCAAGGATAGAGCCACCCTTATTTAGGATTTGGAGGAGACATTTGCTAATTTTCGCAATATCAACTTGAAGCTCAACCCGGAGAAGTGTGTGTTTGGCATTCCGTTTGCAAGCTGCTTGGGTTCGGGGATCGAAGCCAACCCTGACAAGATTAAAGCTATCGAGCAGATCCAAGCACCCTTGGTAGCACAGCGGGAAGTGGATGAAGTAGAGAGTGAGCAAGGACCGGCTGAGCCAGAGAGGGATGAGGAAAGCAATGGGCACGGTAGCGAGGGAGACCCCAAGGACACGACAAGGAAGAACGTGGTGCAGTGCCTAGTGTACTTCGTCAGCTCCTTGTTATAGGGGGCTAGATCGAGCTACTCTGGCGTGCAAAAGTTGATCTTTGGTCTCATCATGGCCTCAAGGAAACTGCGGCACTACTTCCAAGCCCATGAGATCATGGTTGTCATTCATTTCCCGTTGCGAAGGATACTCCAAAAACCTGAGGCTACTGGCAGAATAGTGGAGTGGGCTTTGGAGTTATCCAGTCTTGGTTCGAAGTTTGAGAGCACAACAACAATCCAGAGCAGGGAATTAGCAGAGTTTATTGTGGAATGGACGCCAACCCTTGATGAGGAAGTATCAGAGACAGTTATCCCCAGCAAGGAATTTCCCCAAGAATAGATTATGTATTTCGATGGTGCCTACTACCTCTTGAGCACTGCATTGGTTCTCCCTTGAAGAGGAAAAGGGTGATGCAGTAAAGCAGAATAAATATTTACCTCAGTTTTGAGAACCAAGGTATCAATCCAGTAGGAGATCATTCTCAAGTCCCACGCACCTACACAAACAAATAAGAACCTCGCAACCAACACGATAAAGGGGTTGTCAAGCCCTTCTCGGTCACTTACGAGAGTGAGATCTGATAGACATGATAAGATAATATTTTTGGTATGTTTATGATAAAGAGAAATAAAGATGCAAAGTAAAATAAAAGGCAAAATAAATAACTAAGTATTGGAAGATTAATATGATGGAAGATAGACCTGGGGGCCATAGGTTTCACTAGTGGCTTCTCTCAAGAGCATAAGTATTATGGTGGGTAAACGAATTACTCTAGAGAAATTGATAGAATTGAGCATAGTTATGAGAATATCTAGGTATGATCATGTATATAGGCATCACGTCCGAGACAAGTAGACTGACTCCTGCCTGCATCTACTACTATTACTCCACACATCGACCGCTATCCAGCATGCATTTAGAGTATTAAGTTCAAGAGAACAGAGTAATGCTTTAAGGAAGATGACATGATGTAGAGGGAGAAACTCATGCAATATGATATAAACCCCATCTTTTTATCCTCGATGGCAACAATACAATCCGTACCGGTTCCCTTTTCTATCACTGGGATCGAACACCGCAAGATTGAACCCAAATCTAAGCACTTCTCCCATTGCAAGAAAGATCAATCTAGTAAGCCAAACCAAACTAATAATTCGACGGGACTTGCAAAGATAAGACAATCATACATAAAAGAATTCAGAGGAGAATCAAATATTGTTCATAGATAATCTGGATCATAAACCCACAATTCATCGAATCTCGACAAACACACCTCAAAAGAACATTACATTGAATAGATCTCCAAGAAAATCGAGAAGAACTTTGTATTGAGATCCAAAGAGAGAGAAGAAGCCATCTAGATAATAACTATGGAGCCGTAGGTCTGATGTAAACTACTCAAACATCACCGAAGAGGCCATGGAGTTGATGTAGAGGCCCTCCGTGATCAATGCCCCCTCCGGTGGAGCTCCGGAAAAAGCCCCGAGATGGGATCTCTCGAGTAAAGAAGGTTGCGGCGGTGGAATTAGGTTCTCGTGGTGCTCCTGGATGTTTGTGGGGTACGTGGACTTATATAGGAGGAAGAAGTACGTCGGTGGAGCAACTAAGGGCCCATGAGGGTGGAGGGCGCACCCAGGGGGTAGGCACGCCCCCCTGCCTCGTGCCTTCCTCCCTTGTTTCTTGATGGCCACTCCAAGTCTCCTGGATCACATTTGTTGAGACAGTCACGTTCCCGAAGGTTTCATTCCGTTTGGACTCCGTTTGATATTCCTTTTCTTCAAAACCCTAAAATAGGCAAAAAAACAGCAATTTGGGCTCGGCCTCGATTAGTAGGTGAGTCCCAAAAATGATATAAAAGTGTAAAATAAAGCCCATTAACTTCCAAAATAGATAATATAATAGCATGGAGCAATCAAAAATTATAGATACGTTGGAGACGTATCAAGCATCCCCTAGCTTAATTCCTTCTCATCCTCAAGTAGGTAAATGATAAAAGAAGAATTTTTGATGTGGAATGCTTTCTAACATATTTCTCAATGTAATTTTTCTTTGTTGTGGCATGAATGTTCAGATCCATAAGATTCAAGATAAAAGTTTAATATTGACATAAAAATAATAATACTTCAAGCATACTAACTAAGCAATCATGTCTTCTCAAAATAACATGGCCAAAGAAAGTTATCCCTACAAAATCACATAGTCTGGCTATGCTCTATCTTCACCACACAAAATATTTAAATCATGCACAACCCCGATGACAAGCCAAGCAATTGTTTCATACTTTTGATGTTCTCAAACTTTTTCAATCTTCACGTAATATATGAGCGTGAGCCATGGATATAGCACTATGGTCGAATAGAATGGTGGTTGTGGAGAAGACAAAAACGAGAAGATAGTCTCACATCGACTAGTCGTATCAACGGGCTGTGGAGATGCCCATCAACAGATATCAATGTGAGTGAGTAGGGATTGCCATGCAACGGATGCACTAGAGCTATAAGTGTATGAAAGCTCAACAAAAGAAACTAAGTGCGTGTGCATCCAACTTGCTTGCTCACGAAGACCTAGGGCATTTTTGAGGAGGCCCATCATTGGAATATACAAGCACTACAAAAAAAATACACTTCCGTGATGATACATGTTTGTCACAGTAGGTCGCATTTTTTGTCATGCATGTACATCCATGACGATTTTATCACAGAATCAAGATAGTCATACCTGTGCTGTCGTAGAAGTGTTCCATGACATTACCAAAATTATCATCACGGAAGTGTGTAAGTGCATCTAGTGCCACCCCTAGTTGGTTTTGGAGTATTGACGACAAACCTGGTTGAGGGACTAATGTATTTGTGAGAATTGCAGGATAACATAGGTAGAAGTCCCTCATTGATTCGGTTTTCCTACCAGAGATGACCCCTAAAATGTATGAAGACATTGAAGTCAAAGGTGGGATGTGAAGACATTCACATTGAAGACTATGACAAGAGAAGACATCGTGTGAAGACTATGGAGCGCAAAGACTTAGTTGTTTTGTCGTTCTTTTTCTTCTTCGTTGAGTCATAGGAAGCACCGTACTGTTAAGTGGGGTCCAAGTGAACCAGTCAGAATGACTGAAGTGATGCTTAACCAAAATCCTATGTCTTCGAGCGAAGACTATGAGAGACAATCTTATCCAGAGTTGGATAAGTCAGCTTTGCTTGTAGCCCAAGTAAAGTTGCCATGTCTGTTTGAAATCTGACCGTTGGAACACGTGTCAGTTCCTTAGTAACCCAGGGTCATTTCGGACAAATCAGGTCAGGTTTCCTAGTGGCTATAAATAGCCCACCCCCTACAACCATAAACGGTTGGCTACTTAGAGTTAGTGTACGGCTTTTGTTGTTTGAGAGCAACCCACCTCGAAGCCTTTGAGAGAGAATTCCTTGCGAGGATAAAGCCCTAAACACCCAGAGCCAAAGAGTGTTAGGCATCACTTATGTCTTCATGTCTGTGTGATCTGAAGACTTATTACACTTGAGGACTGTGAATCCTCCAGCCGGTTAGGCGTCACGTTCTGAGCATCCAAGAGTCATTGTGGATCGCCGGTGAACGAAGTCTGTGAAGGTTTGGAAGTCTGCCTTGAAGACTTACCAGAGTGATTGGGCGAGGACTGGGTGTCCTTAGCTCAAGGGGAATAAGGTGAAGGCACGGTCTTCTGAGTTGAATCTCAGCCTCCCTAACCAGACATACAGTTGTCACAGCAACTGGAACTGGTCCAACAAATCATTGCCTTCAATGAGTCACTGGTTCTATCCTTCCCATCTCTTTCTTTACAGTTGGTCCTTGTGAAGTCATTGTCTGTTTGCATTATCTTTTGTCTTCACTGAGTGATTGCTTGTTTTGATTGGCTTCATACTATCTTCCTACCTGATCTATACTGCCTAGCTGCCATTAGTCATTGTGCTTTCACCTCATTGAATACTGGACTATGGCTTGCTTAGTGTAGTCTACCTTCCGCTGCATGGTAATAGGTTTATTTCTATCGTTTGTCTTCGGAACTCCCATGTTTTGAAGACTTTCTTAAAAATCGCCTATTCACCCCCGTCTAGTCGATCATTAGAACTTTCAATTGGTATCAGAGCAAGGTACTCCCTTGTTCTGTGTGATTCGGTTTAACCACCTGGAGTTTTAGCTATGTCGACTGCAAGGATAATCAAAGTCTCCACTGCGTGCCCAGTCTTCGATGGAACAGAATATCCCTACTAGAAGAATAAGATGTGCATGCATCTTGAAGCTATTGATGTCGACCTCTGGTATGTCGTCAAGAATGGTGTTCCCAAGGCTGGTGAAGGTGTCACCGCTGCTGATGTCAAGAAGTTCGTTCAACTGGACTCCACTGCCAAGAACATCATCTATGGTTATCTGACCAAAGGACAGTATGGCCGTGTGAGTGCTCTGGAAACATCTAAGATAGTCTGGGACTGGCTCTCTAAGGTCAACGAAGGCGTCTCAACCCAGAGAGATCAAAGAATCAGTGTCCTTCGCAACCTCTTCAACCGCTTCAAGAGAAGCGACAATGAGAATGTTCAGCTCACGTTTGATCGACTCACTAACATCACAAATGAACTTCAAGCCCTTGGCGCTACTGAGATCACCAAGCATGAAGTCATCAAGACACCCCTGAGATCACTTGACAGCTCGTTTGACACCCTAGCCCTGATGATTCAAGAATGTCCTGACTTCAAGACACTCGATCCGTCTGACATACTTGAAAGGCTCAACACACTTGAGTTTTAGCTTTCTGAGAAAAGAGACATCTACGGTCCCAACTATGGGCCAACTTGTGCCCTGAAGGCAAAAGCTGTCTCCTCATCTGAAGAAGAATCTGACAGCAGTTCTGATGATCCTAAAGACATTGGAAAGGAGCTTGCTATGCTTGTGAAGAAGTTTCAAAAATTCACCAAGAAGAAAGGCTTCAGAAAGTCTTCACGATCAAGCTCAAGGAATGATGAAGCTTCTACTCATGACTACAAGAAGAGAACATGCCAGAAGTGCAAGAAACCTGGCCACTACATCTCTGAGTGTCCGCAGTGGGACAATGAGAACAAGAAGAAGAAGAAGAGCAAGGAGTATGATTCTGACGACAAGAAGAAGAAGAAATACTCAAAGTCTTCTTCCAAGTCCTCTTCAAAGTCTTCATCACACAAGAAGAGCTCATCTGGCAAGGCTCGTGCATTCGTTGGCAAGGAAATGGATTCAGAGGAGGAGTCCGCTTCTGAGGAGGCGGAGGTGGAGTCTGAGGAGGAGTCCGATTCTGGCGTTGCAAGTCTGGCTACATCATACGTTGCCAAGTCCATCTTCAACACTGAAGAAAATGGCTTCATCGCCGACGCCGATGCAAATGACAAGGACTACTCCGCTCCCACCTACTGCTTCATGGCACGCGGTGCCAAGGTAAACACACGCACTACTCACTATCGAACATCCAGTGAAGATGACTCTGATTGTGGTTCCAAAGCCATCTACAAAACACTTGCTAAAATTGCAACTGAACAACAAAAAGATATGGAACATATTCAAAAACTGTTAGACAAAAGCGATGACCTGTTAGACGCTGAAATGACTCGATCTCAGTCCTTAATTGAAGACATAAAAATCTTCATGTTAAGTATGAGGATCTTGAAAGTCGTCATGAAACGCTCTCAATAACTCATGAAAAGCGTTCCTATGATTATCTTCAAAGGAAGCAAGATCTTGAGAAATTGAGAGTGGCTCATGAAGATCTTCAAAAGGAAAATGAGTCACTTTGCGCCAAACAGATCAGTTCCGCTTAGGAAGGATTTGAACCACCATGTCTTAAATGCATTGAGCGTGACAATGCTAGTTCTGTTGCTTGATGTTCTACTGCTGCTACTATTGCGATATCTTCAACTGTTGATGTGGTAACTAACCCCTCTGCTGAGGATACCACTGCTATTGCTGATGAAAATGCTAGGTTGAAGACATTGCTTGAAACAGGGATGTACAAAAGTCTCAAAGGGCATCAGACACAATGTGATGTCCTCAAAAGGCAGATCCTGAACCGAAACCCTAGGAAAGAGGGTCTTGGGTTCGAAAGGAAAATGAATGCCAATGGCTCTTACTGGAAACCTGAGCAGTACCCCAAAACCAGATGGGTTGCTGCAAAGGAACCTTCAGTGGATCCATCCACCCTGTCTGGCTTCACTTGTGCTAATCCCATTGTTATTAATGAATCCTTTGATGCAAACTATAAACTGTTTAAGAATCAGAATGGTGAAGTGTTTGCCAGGTATATTGGTACTAACTGTAGGAATGGGCCACCTATGAAGAAAGTCTGGGTGCCGAAAAAGTGGTTGGAGAATCTTCCTGTGAATGTCGTCATGACACCACAAGTGAAGAAGACAAACCCCAGACCACAGGCTTCATATGGTCCAAAGGCTTCATACAGACAAAGGACTCACCTGAGTTGCACTAACGCGAATATTTTGCAGGGAACCATACTCAGGCCTATGAATATGAGCGCATTTCATCAAACCGCCATGTTCATAAGACCAAGAACTACTCTGCTTATTCTTATGAGTACTATTGTCCACCTGCAAGACTATTTGCTAGGGATCCAAAGCCAAAGTTCTTAGATGCCGCACTTAGACTCATTGCTTTGAAGCCACCCTTGAAGATGTGGGTGGCTAAGAAAGCTTAACTCTCTTTTGCAGGGAAGGGTCTCCAGCCAAAAATCAAATTCGTCTGAAGCTATTGCTTGGGACCTTAAACATCTTGTAGGGCGCAAGCCCAAATGGTCTTATTATGTTTTTTGTTCCTGAATCGCTTGCTACTTGCCCTATCAGTCCTAACCTCGATCTAAGCTTTCATAATCCACTTGCTCGTCAAATGTTTATGCTTCACAATTCTCTTCGTGAAGCCTATCCCCCTAACTGCACTGTAGGGTATGACACCAGCTGCTTCTGAATGGATTATTGATAGTGGGTGTACTAATCACATGATTGGCAAGCGAAGTCTTCTCATGGACTCAACTTTACATCCATCTGACAAGAGTCACATCACATTTGCCGATACTGGTAAAAGCAAGGTATTGGGTCTAGGTAGAGTTGCAATCTCAAGGGATCAACACATGGATAAAGTGATGCTTGTTGAATCTTTTGGTTTCAACTTAATGTCTGTCTCAATGCTTTGCGATTTAAACATGATTGTGATATTTGGAAAATATCGTTGCCCTGTTCTAATGGAATCTAACAAGTCTCTAGTCTTTGAAGGGTACCGGAAAGATGATTTGTACGTGGTAGATTTCTCAGCAGGACCACAACTTGCCGTATGTCTTCTAGCAAAAGCTTCAGAATGCTGGCTCTGGCATCGGAGGCTAGGGCATGCTGGCATGAGGAACTTGCACACTCTTGCAAAGAAGAAACATGTCATAGGCATCAAGGACATCAAGTTCAAGAAGGATCACTTATGCGGTGCCTGTGAAGCTGGAAAGATGACGAGCGCCAAGCATCCCTCGAAGAGAATCATGACAACGACTCAACCCTTCGAACTGCTCCACATGGACCTCTTCGGTCCCACTCACTACTCAACTCTTACTACTACTGCTTGTCTCTATGGCTTTGTCATTGTTGATGATTATTCAAGATATACTTGGGTGCATATAATCCTCTAGAAGACTGAAGTGCAGGATGTCTTCAGACGCTTCGCCAATCGAGCCATGAACAACTATGGCGTCAAGATCAAGCAGATCAGAAGTGAAAATGGCACAGAATTCAAGAAAACTGGCCTCGACACTAATCTTCATACTTTGGGCATCACTCATGAATTCTCAGCTCCATACACACCGCAGCAGAATGGCGTCGTGGAATGCAAGAACAGAACACTTATTGAGATGGCCCGGACGATGCTCATTGAATACAAGACTCCAAGAAAGTTCTGGCCTGAAGCCATTGATACTGCATGCCATATCATTAACCGTGTTTATCTTCACAAGCTTCTGAACAAAACATCCTATGAGCTCCTCACTAGTAAGAAGCCAAATGTCAGTTACTTCAGAGTATTTGGTGCCAGGTGCTGGATCAAGGATCCACATCACACTTCAAAATTTGCACCGAAAGCACATGAAGGTTTTATGCTTGGATACAGAAAGGACTCACACGCCTACAGAGTCTTCAACCTCTTTCACTATGAAGTGGTTGAAACTGTGGATGTGCGGTTCGATGAGACTAACGGCTCGAAAAGAGTGCACCTGCCAAATGTGCTAGATGAAGTTCCATCCAGTGAAACCATCAAGCTCATGGGAACTGGAGAAATCATACCATTTGAAGCTCAGCCTGAAGAGGAACTCATCATCTCCGCACCTGATCAACCTGAAGACAATGCTCAGCCTGAAGACAATCCTTCTAACGATGACAATGATCAGCAAGAGCAAAATCTTCATCCTGTTCATCCTCTTGTTGCAAATGAAGTACAGATTGAGAGAATAATTGATAGCATCAATGCACCAGGTCCACTCACTCGTTCAAGGGAAACACAGCTAGCAAATTTCTGTGGGCACTTGGCATTCGTCTCAATATCTGAACCCAAGAAAGTTGATGAAGCCTTCATGGAACCTGAATGGATTCAAGCTATGCAAGAAGAGCTTCAACAATTTGAGTTGAATAATGTATGGGAACTGGTCAAGCGTCCTGATCCTCATAAGCACAATATCATAGGCACTGAATGGATATATCGCAACAAACAAGATGAGCATGGTCAAGTTGTCAGAAACAAAGCTCGTCTCGTTGCTCAAGGATACACTCAAGTTGAAGGAATTGACTTCGATGAAACATTTGCTCCTGTGGCTAGGCTTGAAGCTATACGCATACTGTTGGCATATGCAAATCATCATAACATTCTTCTGTATCAAATGGATGTGAAGAGCGCCTTCCTCAATGGCAAGATTGAAGAAGAACTGTATGTTGCACAACCACGTGGCTTTGAAGATCCAAAACATCCTGACATGGTTTACAAGCTCAACAAGGCACTGTATGGCCTTAAACAAGCCCCTCGAGCTTGGTATGACACACTCAAAGACTTCCTGAAAAGCAAAGGCTTCAAACCTGGTTCCCTGGATCCCACTCTCTTCACGAAGACATATGATGGTGAACTGTTTGTGTGCCAAATATATGTGGATGACATTATCTTCGGTTGCACCAACCAAAAATACAGTGATGAGTTTGGATATATGATGCAAGAGCAATATCAGATGTCCATGATGCGTGAGCTGAACTTCTTCCTTGGTCTTCAAATACGTAAGCAACGCAACGGCATCTTCATATCTCAAGAGAAATACCTCAAAGATTGCCTAAAGAAGTTTGGAATGCAAGAATGCAAAGGGTACAAGACGCCAATGCCAGCTAAACACCATCTGGGCCCCGACGATAATGGTAAAGAGTTCGATCAAAAGGTATTTATGTGCATCTGGGCCAGATATCATGCTTAATGTTTGCATGTGTGCCCGATTCCAAGCGGCACCAAAGGAATCGCATCACTTAGCTATGAAGCGAATTCTTCGATATTTGGCTCACACCCCAACACTAGGACTATGGTATCCAAAGGGCTCAGAGTTTGATCTAGTTGGATTCTCGGATGCTATTATGCTGGTGAAAAGGTGGATCACAAGTCTACATCAGGCACATGTCACTTTCTGGGACGATCACTTGTTTGTTGGTCTTCAAAGAAGCAGAATTGTGTATCTCTCTCCACTGCTGAATCTGAATACATTGCTGCTGGATCTTGCTGCGCTCAGCTTCTATGGATGAAGCAAACACTCAAAGACTATGGCATTCATCTGAAGCAAGTGCCACTCTACTGCGACAACGAGAGCACCATCAAGATTGCTAACAACCCAGTTCAGCACTCGAAGACAAAGCACATTGAAATTCGTCATCACTTTCTCAGAGATCATGTCATGAAGGAAGATATTGATATCATACACGTCAACACTGAAGAGCAATTGGCAGATATCTTCACAAAGCCCTTGGATGAGAAGAGGTTTTGCAAGTTACGGTGTGAGCTAAATATCTTGGAATCCTCAAATGTCCTGTGATCAGGTACACATCGTAACACTTAAGCATGTTGATGACTTAGATGTGCAACACACAAAGTAACGTATGTCTTCAATCAATGAAGACTTACATTCTGAGTGTGAATACATTAATGTGGAATTTGACTTCGGAGCGCCACGATAATTGTGCGCCGTGTCTGGGTCTAATACCTCCTATACAGTGGGTAACGCCACCACCAAATTCTTCCCTTAGAAGTGTTTTTCAAATGGCATTACATTTGCAAAGTCTTCACTTTCTGTTTGTCTTCAATTTTAACATGGTCTCATGTTTATCTTCAATTTGGTTTCTGTCCTCTACAGCATTCACTTATAGCTATGTCTTCTTGCTGAATATTTTGAACTAAGTGAATGTGATCGGACCCTAACCCCTCTATGCTTCTTTCCTAAGTCTATCTATCCAAATCATATGCATTCTATTGACACTGTCAAAATGTCTTCTCTGCGTCCTTGTCAGCAGAAGACACAGAGACAAACATTAATCCGTTTTCAATGCTAAATCCTTCCACCTGAGACTCGGAGAAGTGGAAACAACCACCCGACAATCCAGGCGTGCGTGGGAACGTGGAACAACCTCCAATGTGTTGCATGATAGCCACATGTCCTTCAGATGTGAACCACCAGGGGCACCTGTGTAATAACATTGTGCCGTCCCTGTCCCTATAAATACACGCCTCACCCCAGTCATTATCTCTTCTTCCACTCTCGCACAAACCCTAGCGCCACCGCTAGCCCTCAACGACGCCGGCGACGAAGCGCTTAGCTGCCGCGACCTCACCGACGCTGTCCTCACGCCGGCCGCGGACATCGTCTTCTCCGCCGTCGCCGTAGGTGTCCTCCATCGCCAAGTTAGGGCATGGACGATCGAACTGCTCGGCCACCTCTCCCACTCCGTCTACCAGTTCCTCATGTGGTAAATAAAACCTCCTTTTTACAGTCTCTTTGATCCGATAGATTCATCCTTTTCTACCACAAGCAGTTTATGTTCACACAAGTTGGATCTATTTCATAATGCATCTCATAATATGCCTAGTATGTTCACTTATGCTTCACAAAGTAGTTAGATTCCTCACTTGTACTTATTCGTGGATTCATACAAATCTGGAACCAACTCTCTATCTATGAGTGAATGTCTTCGCACTATGAGGTCAATGTCTTCTAAACTGATTTATCTTCAGAATCTTTTGAGAATGCATATGACCTCTTCCACTTCCCTCGCACCTTTAATGCTGTCATAGGTACATGTCCGTGGGAGAATCCCTTGGTTCTCATAGTCTGCATTCATTTGCAGAATTCTTACAACATCACATAAATTCTCCTGAAGCCAGTTCTTGTCTGACCAGTAGGTGGAAGACTTTGACAGCCTTGAAGCCTTTCAGTCTAAACTTCATGGCACCAGAAAAATCTGCAAGGAAGGGTGGCAGACAGCGCCGTGGTAACACCTCAAGAGATCTGCCTCCTGACCTCTATGAGCTGTACAAAACAGATCCGGAGGAGGACTACAATCAGCGGAAAACTCGAATCCAATGGATTCAAAGATATTGGGCAGAACAATGGTTCAAGTACAGGTTCGTGACCCAGGAATATGCTGAGAAGAATGCCATCAAGCGACCGTGGGGAGACATCCTATATAGAAATCTTCAACCCAGGTCCAGAGCTGAAGCCATTGAACAAGGCTTCTATCCCTGCATGGTCCGTGGACCACAGCCTGCAGATGCAGACCCATCGTCATTGCTATGGTGTCGTGACGACTATCTGTTCAAGCGCAACCTTCAGTTTGCCAGGAACTCGGCCAAAGAAAACAAGAAGTCGCGGGGATTAGACTTCAATCCAGGTCCCTCTGCTCCTCGTGCCGATGGCTCACGCGAAGCTGAACCCAATCTTGTTGGGCCCTTCTACAACCTAGAAGGTCTCAGCACTCATATTATGGTTCAAGGTTCCGCCGTGGATGAACCTGCAGACGATGTTGATTCTGACAAAGCGCCTGCACCACCGAAGCCAAATAAGCTAAAGAAACCTAAAGCTTCGAAGCCTTCCTCAGCACCAAAGGTTTCACAGGCGAAGCCTCTGGCCACTGCACCTCCTGAACACAGTGTGCAGTCTGAAGATCTGTCACGCATCTCTAAGCCTCCAAAGTGAAGATGCCCATGCAACCCACCAGCCAAGCACTGACCCATGCTGTTGTTCTGCGCTATAAGAATGACGCCATTGATCTGTCCAGCGACGACGATCTTGGCGATGGCGCTCCTGAGCAGTTGATCAAGAGCAAGCAAGAGGCAGAAATCTTCAATGACCTTCCTCTCTTTGATGTTGAAATCTTTAACAAGTTAATTGATGAGTGGTTTGACATCCCAAACGTTAGCTTTGATGACCTTCAGCTTCCCATTGGCCTCAGCGTCGCCTTCCACGGAGCCATTGCTGTTGAGCTGGCTCTAGCTCAGAAAATTGTCGAGTTGAAGCATAAGATAGATTATGAAAAAGCTCAGTTCAAGAAGCATATGGCCAAGCTCAATGTTGAAGACATTCAGAACTTCCAGACCATGATGCATGAGCTCAAGGAAGCATTCTGAAGCAAACGCGAAGAAGCCAAAGGTTCTCGTGAGCACATGAAGGATCTTGCTGCTAAATGTGTTCAGGGATACAATGAAGCTGAAAAACGCAAGGCCTTGGGGCGACTAGGCATCGACCCCAGAATGGCGACCGAGAAGAAGAAGAAGCCAGTTGTGGCAGAACCCGAAGCACCAAGGCAGGAAGTACATCCAATTGTCTTCCCAGCCAGTATGATAGGCTCGAAGCCTAAGGTCCCCATAGTGGCTTCAGAATTAAAGAAAACAAGGGAAACTGAAGCTGAAGCCAGAAAGCGCAAAACCAAGGCCACCACTGATGATGCTCCTCCAACTAAGAAACGCAAAACCAAGAAGAGAGATCGGGCTGCTCCCATAGAGCCCCTTGAGGTCGAGCCAATCTCAGTGGCTCATCCTGCGTCTGAACATCCAAAACGCCAAGTGATAGTTCATGAGCCTGCTTCCCCAGAGGCTCCTGAAGCTGAAGACAATCCAGCTGTTGACCCCACCGCAACTGAAGACATTGGTCCTCACAACAATGTTGAAGATGATGAAGTCCTTCCTCAGATCGAGCACCAGTTGGTATCATCGCCTGTGCTCACGCACAGCGAACTCATCAGCATTAGTCATCCTCTGACGCCAACTTCTCAGGATGCATCATGGGCTGATCACCCACAACGACAAGACACCCCAAGTTCTCCCCAACCACAACTCACCTCACCCGTGCAAGATGACAACGACTTTGAGGCCCAGCAAACTCCATCTCCGCAAGCGTCGCCAGCATTACGCAGGCTTCGCAAAGGACCAAGGCCCCTTGTCACTCACACTATGCACGTGTCTTAGTCTGAAGCCAAATGGCTAAAGATATTCCAACTGCATCAGCCGATGAAGAAGAAGAGCCAAGAGTTGAAGCAGATAGTGTTGCTACACCCCTGTCCCACCAAGATGTTGTTCTCGAGGAGAATGTGTCTGACCCTCCAGCTCCTGACGTGGAGGTTAACAATCTTGAGGCAGCCACCAACATCAACACTGAAGCCAATGACGTTGTCATGGCTGAAGCTAATGTGGTGTCTGAAGCTCATGCGGTACCAGAAGTGCAAGCGCCTGAAGCCACTGCAGCGCCCGAAGCCACTGCTGAAGCACCTGAGGTGCAAGCACCTGAAGCCAATGTGGCCCCTGAAGCCCATATCAACGACAATGCCAATGCTCCTGTTCCCCCTCCAAGACCTCACACCATTGAGCTGGCATTTGATCGTGGTCAGCCTGTTATGGTCCGATGGCCCATTCTGACTCGTCCACCTGTGGTGGGTCCACAATTTGACTATCATGTCGAGCACAGACCTCCCGTCCAGAAGCCAAAGCCAAGACTTCCACAATTCCCAGGCACTGCAACTTCACCTGCGGTCTTCAATGTGAATGGCTTCGTGGCACACAACACCTTCTTCAACAGCGCCAAGAACCCTTACACCAAACCTCGCATTTCATCAGATCGGTTCTAGCTCTATCAGCAGCATAGCTACTATTCCTGCGTCTTATACAATCAAGGGTGCATATTTCCACATATGCGTCTCGACACTGAAGCCATAGCTGGACTGCCCTGCCTTGAAGAAGCGTTGGATTGTTTCAGAGACGCTGGACTTCTGCAGTTTGTCGCAGATAAGGAACACAGGAATGAAGAGCTTCTGCTACAGTTCTATGCAACTCTTCACATTCGAGGCTACAACAGGGATCCAAAGACTTGGGTCCTTGAGTGGATGACAGGCAATGTCCATCATGAAGCCAAAGCTCTTGATATCATTGAGCTCACATGCCTGCCCACTCCTGGTGAATACTATGAACCAGGTTGTCAACAACACCAGAATGCTTTGGAGAGCATCTTTCAGAAGCCAGAACCCAAAATGAGCTAAATGTTGAGCATGATGAAGCCTTTGCCTCACGACACTGACTACCCATCTGAATTCTTTGTTGAAGACCTAGAGTATGTACCTCACACCATTTATCGTATCATCAGAAAAACTCTATGGCACATCAAAGGACATTCATCTGCAATGAAGCTTGAAAGAGTAATGAAGACTTTGGTCTTCTATATCTTCAATGGCATCAGCTTCAATGCTCAAGACTTCTTCATCAGGCAGTTTGCTGCATCAGGCTCTGACATTTTTGGTCTGAAGTTCTATGCTCCATGGGTAATGCGACTTATCAAGCCTCACTCTACCATTAACTATCAGCCGTCTGCACGCAATCATCTTGTCTTCTTGCCAGAGGTTGATCTGTGTGTTGAAGCTATTTACCCAGAGCCTGGTAAGGATCCCATTTATCTTCACAATGTTCGTCACCAAAGCTTCACACAGCCCATTGAAGGAGTTCAGGCAGTCTCGCGCGTTTATCCCTTGGCTGGCACACATGTGCCCCTCGCGCTCAAACTGACGCCACTGGTAGCACCATTGCACAAAGGCCTCGAAGGCGATCTCGTGTTCTAAATGACTGAGAGCTTCACGTCGCGCTACACCGGAAACAGGACAAACATCATGATTGGCTTAAGCGTCAGATGCAAAGCCTCTTGGTGGATGTCAACCGCATTCGCAATCTTGCCACCATGAATGCCTTTATCACTCATGAAACCCGTCGGCGGTCGTGGAAGAGTTTGGCATTGCTTAGTGCTGAAGCTGATCTGCAAGACGATGGCTTCACCGAACGATTCAAGTTTGACTCAACTCCTCCCAGGAATGCTCACTTGCGTCGGACTCCCTCACTTGAAGACTCTGACTATTCGTCCTCAGCTGCGACAGTGAATGCCAGAGTCATTGATGACCAAGATGATGCAACTTCACCTCCTCCAAGTTCAGCGCGTGTCGACACTGCACCAAGTTCTTCTGCACCATCGGACCTCAACGACGACCCTGCTGCCTCGCCTGCACCTCATGGGAACGAGTAGGCGCTCCATGTCTTCAAACCTTTTTGGTCCTTACTGACAAAAGGGGGAGAAGCATATGAGTTGATAGTCTTCAAGGGGGTCCATATGGGTGGTTGCTTTACCTTTTGCTACTTTTGCCAAGTGCTTACAACCTGCCATGTGCATTTGCATTCCAAGAGCAAATTACTTATATGCACAACTTCAGGGGGATCCTTTGCAAACTTATGAAGACAATACCCTATACTTTACAATTTCACATGTTTTATTCCCCGTTGAAAACTTCAACCAGTTTGTCATCAATCACCAAAAAGGGGGAGATTGTAAGTGCATCTAGTGCCACCCCTAGTTGGTTTTGGAGTGTTGACGACAAACCTGGTTGAGGGACTAATGTGTTTGTGAGAATTGTAGGATAACACAGGTAGAAGTCCCTCATTGATTCAGTTTTCCTACCAGAGATGACCCCTAAAAATGTATGAAGACATTGAAGTCAAAGGTGGGATGTGAAGACATTCACATTGAAGACTATGACAAGAGAAGACATCGTGTGAAGACTATGGAGCGCGAAGACTTAGTTGTTTCATCGTTCTTTTTCTTCTTCGTTGAGTCATAGGAACCACCGTACTGTTAAGTGGGGTCCATGTGAACCAGTCAGAATGACTGAAGTGATGCTTAACCAAAATCCTATGTCTTCGAGCGAAGACTATGAGAGCAAATCTTATCCAGAGTTGGATAAGTCAGCTTTGCTTGTAGCCCAAGTAAAGTTGCCGTGTGTGTTTGAAATCTGACCGTTGGAACACGTGTCAGTTCCTTAGTGACCCAGGGTCATTCGGACAAATCAGGTCGGGTTTCCTAGTGGCTATAAATAGCCCACCCCCTACAACCATAAACGGTTGGCTACTCAGAGTTAGTGTACAGCTTTTGTCGTTTGAGAGCAACCCACCTCTAAGCCTTTGAGAGAGAATTCCTTGCGAGGATAAAGCCCTAAACACCCAGAGCCAAAGAGTGTTAGGCATCACTTAAGTCTTCCTGTCTGTGTGATCTGAAGACTTATTACACTTGAGGACTGTGAATCCTCCAGCCGGTTAGGCGTCGCGTTCTGAGCATCCAAGAGACATTGTGGATCGCCGGTGAATGAAGTCTGTGAAGGTTTGGAAGTCTTCCTTGAAGACTTACCAGAGTGATTGGGCGAGGACTGGGTGTCCATAGCTCAAGGGGAATAAGGTGAAGACACGGCCTTCTGAGTTGAATCTCAGCCTCCCTAACCAGACGTACAGTTGTCACAGCAACTGGAACTGGTCCAACAAATCATTGCCTTCAACGAGTCACTGGTTCTATCCTTCCCATCTCTTTCTTTACAGTTGGTCCTTGTGAAGTCATTGTCTGTTTGCATTATCTTTTGTCTTCACAGAGTGACTGCTTGTTCTTATTTGCTTCATACTATCTTCCTACCTGATCTATACTGCCTAGCTGCCATTGGTCATTATGCTTTCACCTCATTGAATACTTGACTATGGCTTGCTTAGTGTAGTCTACCTTCCGCTGGATGGTAATAGGTTTATTTCTATCGTTTGTCTTCGAAACTCCCATGTTTTGAAGACTTTCTTAAAAATCGCCTATTCACCCCCCCTCTAGTCGATGACTAGCACTTTCAAAGTGTCCACTTCCATGGCGATAAATCCCGTGTCACAGAAGTGCTTTCGTCAAGGGTGACGGACACGTGGCTTCCACCGTAATAGAATGTCGTTAAGCTATTGGTTCGGGTTTTGGATCCGATAACCCGTTAACAGCACCAACCAATGGGGATTTTCCACGTGTAAAATAATCATTGGCTGGAGGAAACACGTGTTGGCTCATCGTCGGGACAGATGTCATCCACTCATTGGACAGAAGGCGCCTATGATACGTCGACACGTGGCACGGCCCAACAGAGGCCCATTCCTTTGAAAAGGCCGGCCCGTTTGACTTGGTCAAAAGGTGGCAGGCCGGCCCATGTAAAGCCTGTTAACGGCATGTTCGCATATAGCCCATTTACAGCCCGCTAACCCAAGGCTCGTTACACCCTATCCGAATTAGGCCCAGTAGCGTCATCTGGGCCACCCAATATGATTCCAGCCTGTTTTCACTTCTGGCCCATGTATGGCCCATGACGTCTTTCGGCCCATATGAGGCCCTGTGTAACTCTTGGCCTATTAACGGCCCGTGGTGAAACTGGCCCGTAATGAACAGTGTATCACTTTACACCCATTAACGGCCCGTGGTGAAACTGGCCCGTAATGAACAGTGTATCACTTTATACCCATTAACGGCCCGTTATTCCGTTGGGCCGTTTCCAGCCCATGTTATCTTTCGGCCTTCTCAGAGCCCATTTATTCTTGGGCTCATTTCCAGCATTTGTTTACTTACGGCCCGTTACTGTCATTTTCTGCTTGTGTGCCAAATTTAGCCCGTGGTTACAGTCGGCCCGTTTGTGGTCCATTAATACATTGGGCCGTTTTCATAGCATCATCAAATACGGCCTATTAACGATGGCCCGTTATGATCGGCCCATGAACGGACGATTCCAACTCTAGCCCGTTTACAGCCATAATGCGGTCTGTTTGGCCCATGTTTGACCAATCGATCATACGACCCGTATAAGGCCCATTGATGATACGGCCCGCAGAAGGCCCGTTGTTTCTACGGCCCGTAGAAGGCCCACTGTTTCTACGGCCAGTAGGAGGCCTAGTGTCACTATAGTAAATATTAGCACATGGTTATTGTGACCTAGTTTTTAAAAATACGTTATTGCAGCCACTAGCTAACCGCGGAAAAAGAACTGCAATGACTACAAGCAAACAAATAAACAAGACAACAAGGAAATAAATAAGCAAGCAACTAATGCTAGGCTATCACGGCTATTACGCATATTACATCCACTGGGCATCAAAGTTCGCCACCAATGCAAATATAGGGAACAAAGCAACATATCATATACACTGGTTGTCAAAGTTGGCGACCAGCGCAAATGAATGCCGCAGCAAAACAAATCCAGAATTGAAACCACAGAAGATCTCAAGAAACAATATCCTGGGTACCCATAATGCTGGCAAGATGCTTAGCAACCTTATTAACTTTCTCTTATTTGGCGCTTAAATCCTCTAGCGCTTGCTGTTGCACCAGAAAATATGCATCTAAATTCTGCAGGGACTTCCTCAGTCCTTCAGCTTCCTGACGCAGCACATCTGATCGATGTCTTTCAACTTGAAGTTGAGACTCAAGAAGATGAACTGATTCAGGCAGCGAGTTCGAAGAGCTTGTGCCAGCAGTAGTGGCCAGTAACTCGAACACTACATCAAGACAGGACTTTTGGGTTCCCTCACTATCGTCAAGATAGTTTTTATCAGCTTTCTTGGAGACCAACAGGGATGTCTCACTATCTTGAACCTTATCTGCATTACTTCCTTTACTATTGGATAACGCGGTACTGTTCTCCAATATTTTGTCTGCATTCTAAATGAGAAACAAGCAGACACATCACATGTTTACCATGTTGTATATGAAACTCATTTTGGTAAATGAGTTCAGTAGTAAAGTGGATAGGATAACAGCATGAAACAAACATATATCTATGTACCATGGTCACTTTATGGTCTATATCATTCTAGTTTTTGTTGCCAAATCTAGATAGAGACACAGTTCAAATAATATTTGTTCAAGACAAAGCAGAATAGACAGAATATAAGTATGGGTAACTATAGAGCAACAACAACACTTGTTATGTGCATGACATGAGAACATAACTGTTTATTCAATTGAAACTGAAATCAACATAGAGCAGGTTATAATAGCAAACCAGTTAAAGAAACAGGTTTAAAACATACCTGTTGCGCCATTGGAGTTTCAATCCCATCCTTCAAATTTGAAAATAGTTGATATGAGTAAATACAGTAATGCAAGAGCAAAGGAGTATGAACCATAGCTACAGAACCTGACCTGAGAAAAATCTTCTTCTCCTTTAAGCGTTGAGTTGGGATTCGGAGTGGTGGTCCTCATGCATTGGGCACTGCAGTTCCCTTACTAACTGCTTGTGTTTGGGTGCTCTGTGGTGGAGATGGTGTTGTGTCAACTGGAACTAGGTTACTATCTGCCGGGGTTGGGGTTAGAAGGGGTGTAGCTGGTTCTCTGTCCAACTAGGTAGGGGTACAATCTGCGAGAGTCTGGGTTATGTGTGGTGGATCTGGTCCTTGGGCAAGTACAACCGTGGTTCTATCTGCATCAACTGGTAGCACTATCTTTTCTGAAGACCGTGTTGTTACTCCCTTAGATACTGCCATCACGCTCTCCAATTCAAATGGCTGATAAACAAGAAAAGTAATTGAAAGTATAGAAATTGTATGATAGACAGGTGCAATGGATAGTGGGGAATAAAAGAGGGCATGAAATAATTCATATTTATGTTGTCTAACCAAACAGGATAGCATGACACAATTTCACATATATGATGGCTAACTAAACAGGATAGCATGACACAAATATCACATTATGATGGCTAACTAAAAAAGATGGAAAGACCTAGTTCAAAATATGAGACTATGTAAATAGGATGACATGACATAACTATATAATGTGTTTATTAAATAGGTTGGCATGCCATAATTCACATACATTCACGGATAGAATGCCATAATTCAAAATATGATGACTATAAACACTAAACAGGATGAGATGATATAACTATATGATGTTTTTATTAAATAGGTTGCCATGCCATAATTCAGATAGATGATGTGTATGTACTATGTAAACATGATGGCATGATATAATTCAAATATGTGATTTATATAGTAAGCAAGTAAGTAGATGGCAATCCATATATGATGTAAAAACTAAGCAATGCAAGACAACATGCATGACATGGGTAATATAACCCTTCCAATTTTGAGCATAGACCCCAGGGGGAAATAGTACCGGTCATCAGTCTCTGAATCCTCCTCTGAGGAGATCTCTGTAACCAGCAAGATGTATGCTTCAGCAGGTAGCATTGTCTACTCTGAATACCTTGTTTTCACTCCAGATACTTCCATCACTGCTTCAAATGGCTGATGCACAAGAAGAGTAGTTGAATATACAAACGTTGTTGACAAATGGAACACGTAATACAAAAAATGATAGCATGATATAATTCACATACATGATGATTGGCTAAACAGCATGGCATTGCATAATTCACATATATAATGCCTTTGCAACAAGATAGCATTGTATAATTCACATATATAATGTCTTGCAACAAGATGGCAATGCCTAATTCACATATATGGTAATTAGACACTGAACAGGTGGCATTCACACAAAGCACGTCTAAACTAATCAAATGACATAGCAATGTGAGACACCATACACACGATATGAGCAACATAACCCTACCAAGTTAGAGCATACACCTCGGGGGGCGGGGAATAGGACTGGTCATCTGTCTCTGAATCCTTCTTTGAGGAGCTATCCGTAACCAGCGAGATATGCGCTTCGTCAGATATCATAGTCTGCTTTGAACACCTTGTTTTCACTCCAGAATTTGCCATCACCGTGTCAAATGGCTGATGCACACGAAGAGCAGTTGAATGTACTAACATTGTTGACAAATGTAATATGTAACGAAAAAAGGATGACCTGATATAATTTACATATAAGATGACTGGCTAAGCAGAATGGCATTGCAAAATTCACATATATGATGCCTGGCTAAACAAGATGGCATTGCATAATTCACATAAACGATGAATAAACTAAACAGATGGCATTCACACAAAGGAAGTCTAAACTAAGGAGACGACATATTTGATGTATAAAGTAAGCAATGCAAGACACCATATGCATGATATAACCAACATCAGCATGCCAAGTTAGATTGAAGACCTCAGGGGGTAAATAGGAGTTGTCTTCTCCTTCTGAATCCCCCTCAGAACAGATATCTTCCTCTCGATTACAATCCAAAATGCGTGGAGGGGGCTACCTTTGCGCCTACCATGGAGCGACGTCTCCATGAAATTTTATTGCCATGCAAGGCTCGTCTCTTTTGCTCTACATGTTCAGTTCCATTGTTTACAATAACTGTCATGCATAGAAATAAAACATAGTGAGATTATTTTAGGAGTGCATGCAAAAATCCAGAGTGATGGTAGCAACCTGTGGATAGACCCAAAACCAATAATAGCAGGCAGATAATGGCTTTAGTTAAAAAATACAGATAATGGCTTCTTTACTGTTTGTTTCCCACCCAACATGAAACTCATAGTAG
This sequence comes from Triticum urartu, assembly GCF_056163025.1. NCBI lineage: Eukaryota > Viridiplantae > Streptophyta > Magnoliopsida > Poales > Poaceae > Triticum > Triticum urartu. The sequence goes on along the minus strand of NC_141876.1, from coordinate 352,416,444 downwards.
ACACCGGAGATTAACCAGATAGTAGATAGATACTATTGAAAGCGGCCCCGATATGTACCCCACAACCATTTTTAAACTCAAGTTTGACCATTAGTTTGGAGCTGACTCAGAGTCTAATTGGTGAACAGGACGATAAATTAGCATGTAATATTAAGCGATGCATAACGTAAGCAGACACGAAAGAGTGCGACCTCTCTTGAGGACCTGTGTAGTCCTCGAGGTCATCTGCTTGTTTGATGATGGTAATGCAGTTTTCATGGCTGCCAGTGGCGGGGAAGAAGATTTGAGGCAGCGAAAGACAGTCTGGAGGCCGGATCCCTACTGTGCTGGTCCCTTCTGTCATTGGAGCATCTGAGCTGGGGTGGACGACGGCGCAGCAGGAGCGGGACAAACCACGCAAAGTGTTCTTTGACAACTATCTGTAAGAGAAGTAATTCTGTAAGGGCTTGTTTGAATTGGAGGATTCCAACAATGCAGGGATAGGAAATAGACAGGAATAGGATAGGAATGCACGTGCAAAACAGAGAATTTAAAAACACAGGATTTCTGCCAATCTGGGTGTTTGATCCACAACAATTGGAAGATCACAGGATACAAAGAAGCATGGTGAGATTAAGTCAAACCACAAGAAAATGTACGGTTATAATGCTATTATGCTACTATCTCTTAGTCTTGTGCTTCATGAATAGGAATTTGAAAAGGAGGACAAGTGAAAATTAAAAGTCCTATGTTTTTTCTTTCAAGGAGACACTAAAGGAACAAATCTGTGTGCTAAGTGGACAATATATATAACATGTAGAGTAAAAAAGAGATGCAACAAGTGTACAACCTCTTTGGCGAAGCCATGTTGATCTCAGCGTGATTGGGTTGGCCGGTGAGGATACTCCGGCTGACTTTGCTGTCGGAGGAGGGGAAAAAGATCTTAGGCATGTGGAGATGGAGCCTGAGGTACTGCTTCGCTGTGATGGAGGGTTTCGTCGTTGGAGCAGCTCCGATGAGTTGTACGACGCCGAGGCTGAAGCAGGACAAGAGAGACAACGAACAACGTTAACCTGAGTGGAATTCTAATAGCATCTCCAGTACATGACGTAAAATACATAACCACAAAGTGCTAGATGTAAAATACATCAGCCGCTCATCTCTGAACTTAACTGTCGAAACTGAACTTAACTGTCAAAACTGAACTTAACTGTCAAAACTGAATTTTGGTGTCGAAACTGAATTTTGCTGTCGAAACTGAACGCACTAGCAAGGTGAGGCTACATGTCGGTCGACTAACTTTTTCATCTCTGGCCATTAGATTTTGCAGCCGTTGGATATGAAATCAAGGGCATGCGGTTCATCTTCAATCTCCACCCCCCTGAGCCGCCAGCCACCACCGGCCAAACAGCAGCCCCCCGCCGCCTGCGGCCGGTGGTGCGCCGCCCCGCCCGCCTCGAAAACACTCCCCACCGCCGCCTTGGCCATCCCTCTAGGCCCCCCCGTGCCGAGCTTTTTCTCCGGCGATCCCCACACCACCACCGGTGACCACCACCCCCATCCTGAACCCTAAGATAGATAGTGGGGTACCTCTCCGGCGAGCCCCCCTCCCCGCTGCGGCTGGTTCTTCCTTCACCCCAGCGAGCCCCCCCCCCTCCCTGAAAATCGACTAACCCAAAAGTCGATTTAGTCGACCAAAGTGTAGCTAAATCGGAGCAGCATCGCAAGCAAGAGCAAGAGCAGAGCAGCAGCGTGAGCGAGAGCTAAAGCAACAACAGCTCCTACTGATGTGGACGTCGCCGCCGAGGGAGCGACGCCATGGAGGAAGTGTCCAGCGATGCTGCCGTGGATGGAGTCGCGCCGTGTCAGCTCGGGACCGAGCGCCGGCACCACCGTGAGATCGAATCAAGAAGAAAATGCGGCGATTAGTGTACAACCTCTTTGGTGGCGCCGATTAGGCCGCAGCTTCATCCGAGGAAACGGTGATGATGATGGTCTTCCAGTGGTGCAGGTGAAGATGGCGGTGTGGGAATGGAGGTGGCGCGAAAGATGAGGGGAACATCGGGGCAGCTCCTTGGAGGTGGAGGATGGGGTGGCTGAACCGGCTGGACGATGAGATCGACGACGGATCCTCATCTGGTACGGTGGATGAGGGACGTCGAGGTGTTGTTGTGGACGACGTCATCGGGGAAGAGGCTCCGGCTGGGTGGCAGACGGAGCAGGGTGTGGGGTTTCGTTGTGGGTTTTCGCGGCCTCGGTGTATGAATGGGTGGGTGGATGGGATGGCAGTGGGGAACCATGGCTTAGAGACGCGCTTGTCCAAAATGTGGGGTAAGTTACGAAAGTACCCCCACCGATTTGACGCGGTTCTTTCGGTTCAGGGGTACCACGGGCATTTCGTGTGTTGTAATTTCGGAATAGCAAGGCGTGGGTTGAGATGGAGGGAGTTATCGGAGCACAACAAGACAAAGATATATCTTAAATATTTCGGGCTAACAAGGCGCGGGTTGAAATTTCCGGACAAGCCTAACGTGTACTGTACCAAATCAATGCGCACTACAAATGTCATTCAAAACTTTGAATTCATGTTATGCTCAATTAAAGTATTTCGCTACGTGTATAATGCATGCAACCTACTACTCAAATGAACGTTTTAGTGCATTCCAAATGTATACACTACCGCTTCAATATGAACTAAAATTGAATTCGTTTCTTTATTTGAATAAGATCTACAGTAATTATTGTTGTGAAGTCAAAGCATTTGAATTCGTTTCTCTGTTTTAATAAGATCTACAATCATCATTATTGTCAAGTTAAACCACCGTTTGTGTATTATCTTCACAGCACACCACATGATTAGTCTCAAGTTACATATGAACTATGTGTACTATATGAACTCGAACTAGATTTTTTGAATCCACTTTATTTTGATTTCAAGTCACATTACATTTCTAGCTCTAGCTAGATCTTCATAATCTAAACCATGTCTCATATATATAATGTGTTTATCACATTATGTATGGTGCCCCGCCCCCTACGCCTACAAGTATTTAGATGTGAGTTGCAAACACCACACATTACCACAAATTCAAATGAAATGTGAGAATGTTCGATATATAGTATTGTTTAGATTGTTCGATATTCAGTTGTAACCTGCAAACGCCGCACATTATCACAAATTGAAATAAAATGTGAGATTGTTTGATGTATAGTATGGTTTAGATTGTTTGGCATTTAGCTGTGAGTTGCAAACGCCATGCATTATCACATTATGGTATAACATGTGCACAACACGTGTATCACCGCTATATTCATGCATGCAATTTTTAAAACACTATGATCTCCTATTCGAATATATGAATCCACTTTCATATCAAATTATGATCTTTGTTAGTCTCTTACACCCACACAATCCTCTAACCTTTGTAGCTACCACTAACTTTCTCTCGTGCATGCACACGCCCTCCTCGCCCTCCCCCTCCCTCGGCATTCTATACACCGGGCACATTCATTTTTTTCTTTAGGTCGTTCTCCCAGAGTCTCCACAACTCCTTTCCGACACACACCGATCAATAAACCTCTCTAGCGATGCCTGCCTACAACATACACACACACCTTCAATCTCCTCCTTTATGTGTCCTTGCCTCGTGTCTCTCATACGGTCAGACACACGTGTAAACTCTCGCCCCTCTCTTCATCGATCTCACAACCGCACACTCCTCCTCGTATCTAGCTAGTAGTTGGGCCTCTCGCACCACCTTCTAGCTCCATTCTCTCTATCTATCCATCTCGTTGGGCCTTATTTGCCTCTAACAAATGGACGTACACCAACCGATCTCTCGCTATACATATAGCTAGCTAGGTCCTTATAACTCGTTTTACCCACACGTCAATCGATCTACCTCATTAGTTGTGTCTCTCCCTTCCTCCAAGAAACAACAATTGATCTACCGATCTAGTTAGGTTTTCTTACCAAACACATGGTTCCCCTTCTCATCCATGGATGCGTCCCGATAGATCTATCATGCACAGGCACACACAGACACACATCCCCACTCTTATTGATAACATTGCAGTTCCACCCTCAGTTTGTCTAGTAGGACTCTCCCACCATCTTCGAGAAGCAACTCCATCACCCATCTCTCTCTCCCCCCTCTCCCTCCCTCCCTCTCCCTCCCTCCCTCTCTCTCCCTCCCTCTCTCTCTCCTCTCTCTCTGTCCCATCATATTTCCCGTCCTTCAGTTATGTATGGATGTCGACCGATCTCCCTCAAGACATAGCTGGGTCTCGGCTTCTCAACATATATACGAGTCGTTCTACCTCTATAGTTAGGCCTCTGCCTACCCCTCCCCCATCCCCCTCCCCCCCACACACACCGATACATCAAGCGCTCTAGTCATGTCTCCCTGCCACACACAAACTTGACATGTGCCCTCTAACGTTCTGGTAGGCCAGTCACCCTATATCTTTGACTTGCACACACACACAATTTCGATGGCTCTCTTCATCGATCTCGCACCCACCCACTTGATCCTCTCTTCGACTCTATCGATAGCTATGACCCTCCCTCTCTTCTCATGGATTGCTCGACCCTCTATGTATGATATGGATAGGCCTCCATTTCACACACATTGCATGCAATATTTTGTTTGAGATGTCATCAACACATATTCCCACAAATAATTCACGAAATCAACCCCCACCCCACACCCACCCCAAAACAAAAAACACTCACGAACGTGGTTTGTATCTCTCACACACACCCACGTAGGTGGGGGATGTGCACGAAGAGCAGAGGTGCATGCACGGCGCACGTACTCCCGTCTCTTTCCCAACCACACCCGCCCGGGTACACTGTGGAGCTCATTTCTGTATGAAAAAGGCAGCCCATGTGGTAATTTGGCACATGTACTGGTTGTCCACTTGGTGGAGGGAGGATCATCTACCACAGGTGAACAAACAAATTGCGAGTTGACGTGTTATGTTAAAAAAAGAGGTAAACCAATTGGGGCCTACCTCAGAGGCAAAGCTCTATACACTGGAGTACTTTTGATGTGTCCCGTCAACTCGCAGAACGAGGAGAAGCTTGCTTAGTACGCCGTCTCCCCCGTTCCTAAATATAAGTCTTTGTAGAGATTTCACCATGAACCACATGCGGATGTATATAGATGCATTTTAAGGGTAGATTCATTCATTTTTGTTCCGTATGTAGTGGAATCTCTAAAAAGACTTATTTACTAGTAATAGCTAGCCCCACTACTATGAATTCTCTATCCTATCCTTGAGCCACATCATCAAAATTGATGTAGCCGTTAGATGAAGTAAATCAGTCCGTAATAGCCGTCTGATCTAGACGTTGAGAGGCTCCGCACTAAGCCACATGCAAGCATGCAGAAATACCATGGCACATGCATGTGAGTGGGTTTTGAATCACATCAACATGTCTGCATGCAAACATGCACCGGTAGCATGCATGTAAGTGAGCTTTTAAGTCCCATTAACATGTCAAAAAGAAAAATAAAATCCCATTATGCAGTAGGAGTTGGCTGATCTTTTTTCCTTACGTGGGATGATCTAAATGATGATGGGAGTTTATTTAGTTTGGCTACCACATTTGTCATGTGGTTATATAGTTTTTTAGTTCTATGAAATCGATAATTTTGTGCAGAGAGATATACCGTTGTTCTGCGGCAACGCGCAGGGACTCATCTAGTAATATTTAGGAAGGGAGGGAGTACTATTTAAAGAGTTAGGTGTCGCACGGTGATAGTGTGAGGTGGTCCATGTAATCACTGAGCCTGCGTGTTTTCACTCCTCTTGCACGCCTCCGCTGTAAGAATGGAGAAAATTGTAATCTAGTAGTAGTACCTCCTTTCGCCGAAAGCGTGGGACATCCAGCAGTCCAACCACCTCAGTAATAAAGACCAATGAGCCGTCAAATCACATAGACCCAGCAGTAACCATCACTCTTGCGCCAGTGAGAGGTCGGGGCATGAATGCGGCACCGATTCTTTGGAGCGGCGCTGACCGTTTCGGGCGGGAAGCTCGCGCGGGCGATGGAGGGGCTTTGGGTTGGCCAGGCTGGTCAGGAGCGGGCGCGGCAGCTGTCCGCATGTCCCTACCGGACACGCCGAAAAGGAGAGGATGCACCGACTCTCGCGGCTAAAATCATACACTACACAACATCTCTCTGTAGGAGTAGGTCGATCTGTCGCTCTCTCTAACACACACATGCTGTTAAACACAGACACACAGGCACGCAGCTTGGTCCTGTTGCACCTTCTAACTTGAGGACTCGGGTTCGATAACTACACTTGAGCATAATTTGTGCCAGGAGGATTATTTGACCGGTCAAAATGTTTTCTAGGGTTTGCACGCTTCACACTCTCTCTCCAGTATATATATACATGCTTGAGCCTCAGCGCTTATAGTTTCTCTCTTCACACTCTCTCGCCCTCTCCAGATCTAAACAAGACTTTGTTGCCCTCTCTCTCCCATCACTGCTGCTCAAAGAGCCGGCAGGATCCGTCCACCGGGAAGGGAAGGAGGCTTAACGTTGTCGCCATCGGCGAGGGCCTACCGGCGTAGTTGTTCCCTTTCCACCCAGCGGCGGCGGGGGAGGGCCTCCGACCCCTTCTTCTTCGCCGCCGTCCTGTCGCCCACCAAACCACGCCCCAAGAATATTAAGGTATAATTTACTTACTCCACATGCATTGCTCTAGCTGCATGTATACCATGAATCTAGGACATGGTTCAAAAAGGAAAGGAGTGGGAAAAGTTATATATAGCATGAATCTAGGACGTGGTTGTCGGTGTTCTGGGAACGGGATTCCCCAGACTTGCCTGCCTGCGGCCTGCGGCGTGGCTCAAAGGGGGCCCAGCACGGTCCGGCTTCATCGACGCAGACCCAAGACCCTCGCAAGGGGCCAAGCCTCGCGGGGCGAACGACGCGGAGCTTCCTCAGGCACGGCCACATCAGGCTGGCTCGCGAGGAGGCGGAGAGATCAAGGCGGGGTACCTCACGAGGTCCCCGTGACGCAAGCCATGACGACCAAGGGCGCCAGGCGGGCGCCAGCCCGCGCAGTGTCCTGCCTTCCTCTTTGGTGCAAAGGGAGCAAGCGCATGCGAGAGCATCAAGCAAAGGCACCCGTTTCGGTGCAACGAGACCAAGACTAGTCCAACGGCAGGGAGGAAGTCATTGTGGAGCCCAAGCCAGCGTCACCACCAGAGTCTTTGGCAGGCGAGGACTAACTTTAGTCAGGATAAGTGTACCAGATGTTCCCCTTCAAAATGGCCAATTGTTGGCGCCCTTCCCGCTCAATATTTGGGAAGAGGCCCAGGGCCTTTGCCTATAAATAGGACTAGCCACCCAAAGGGTAGAAAGGGAAGGGAAAATCGGATCGAGTAACATCACAGAGAGAGAGAGAAGGGTGACTGAACTCCTCCTAGCAGTTCATCCCCACAGCCAAGAACAGACCCTCACGAGGCTGTTCTTCCTTGTATTGCTCATCATCATCAGCCCAAGAGGCAATCCACCATACCACACAATGGAGTAGAGTGTTACACCACAACGGTGGACCGAACCAGTATAAACCCTGTGTCTCTTGTGCTGTTCTTCCCATAGCTTAGATCTCAGCGAGGCGGAGGGGTGCAGGTAGGTAGAAGGCGAAATCTCCGCGCGCACCCCAGTGTTCGAACCTCAAGGGTCTGTCGGAACCCGAAATCCGACATTTGGCACGCCAGGTAGGGGTGCGCCGGAATTCGTCTTCCACCACCCCGTTCTCCTCCGACCATCACGTCCATGTCTGACGCTCGTCGGCTCGCTTCCCGCGTTGCCCAGACGGCTCCTGTCGGCGGGCGTCCTCGCTGTTCCCCGCACCTGCCATCAACGCCGCCACCGGCCCGGCGGGGGACGAGCAGCAAGCGTCGTCTCAGCATCCGTCCGTGCGGCAAGAAGGTCGCACCTCTACTCCCTCGCTCACCCCAGCTAGTTCTTCATCCTGCGCGCTCCACGCACCCATGGAGGCTCGAGCTGCGCTCATCGCGGCAAACGAGCTCCTGCGCTACCGTCCCGTCGATGACGTCTACGAAGAATGGCTCGACCGCGTCGCCGAGCTCGTCCGCGCCGCAGGGGGCTCTCCTGCGCCGTCCGTTCCGCTGCACCGCACCCCGCCCCGCGCGGGCGACGAAGCTTCGGCGGCACCCCGGCTGCCTCCTCCTCAAGAAGGCACCATGGCTCCAAGGCGCGTGGCCCCTGGGCGGAACCCGCTGCATCAGGTGCCAGCGCGGCAAGAGCAGAGCTGCCAAGAAGTCCCTCGCCCACAAGAAGCTGCCAGGGCGCTCCCTGCTCCAGCACGTCGCGACCATGCTCCTGCTCCCGCGCGTCAAGACCCCGCGCTGCTCCCAGCTGCAGTGCGTGGGGGCATGCAAGACCAAGCTCTTCATCACCCAAGGCCTCCCGTGGCCACAGCAAGCTGCCGTGCATTCACCGCCGAGCTACGCAGCGTCGCGTGGCCCGGCAAGTTCAAGCCAGACCTTCCCCCTTGTTACGACGGCACGGCCGACCCTGCGGAGTTCCTCCAGCTCTATGAGCTGGGCATCAAAGCTGCCAACGGAGACGAGAAGGTCATGGTGAACTGGTTTCCCATGGCGCTCAAGGACGGGGCCCGCACCTGGCTCCTGAACCTGGGCCCAGGCACGATCTCCTCCTGGGACGAGATGCGCACCCGCTTCATCACCAACTTCCAAGGTACTCGCGACCGGCCACCCGCCATGAGTGACATGCGCCGCATCAAGCAACAACCCGGAGAGACCCTGCAGAAGTACATCCAGTGCTTCAACAATGCACGCCTCAAGATTCCCAAGGTCACCGAGGAGGCCATCATCTCAGCCTTCTCCGATGGCGTGCGCGATGTCAAGATGAAGGAGGAGCTGGCGATGCATGAAGACCTGTGCACTTCCTTGGAGTTGTTCAACTTGGCAACCAGGTGCGCCAGGGCTAAGGAAGGGCGTCTCTCCCTCCTCGAGCTGCCTGCCGCAGACCCAGAAGAGAAGAAGCCCAAGGCCAAGGATGTGAAGCGCAAGGGGGCTGCCGTGCTCGCGGCAGAACCAGACACCAAGCGGGGCAGAGATCTGCCCGAACCTCCCAAGGGCAGTCGGTACTGTGTGTACCACGACCTCCACACCCACAACACCAACGAATGTCAAGAGCTCCGAGCCATGCGAAAAGGAAGGATCGGCCGTCGCCCCGACCGCGGTGACCGGGGCTACGGTCGAGGAGGAGGAAGGAACGCAGGACGCTGGGAAGACCGCGGCCGCGCCAAGGGTGGCGCGATTAACCTCACGAGGATCACTGGCAAGACCCGCCTCGCGAGGGAGACTGGAGGGATCAGCCTCGCGAGGATCACCCGCAAGGCAACGCTGGCCTCCCTCCGCTGCCGCCGCAGCCAAGGAGAAACGAGGACCGCCATCAGGATGAGGGGGCTGGGGGCTTCCAGGAGCCACGCGCAGTCACCTGCATCCTGGGCGGGGCTCAAGCCCCAGCTTCTCAACGCATCTTCAAGCAGTTCGCCGCGAAGTGAATGCAGTCCTCCCCAAGCTGGAAGCCACGCGCCCTCTCAGGTGGTCGCCGTGCGCCATCACGTTCAGCTCAGCAGATCAGCTCAAGTGTGCAGCTACAGCCGGAGTCCTCCCGATGCTTTGTTCCCCAATCATCAGCAACGTGGTGGTCACCAGGACCCTCATCGATGGCGGGGCAGGGCTAAACATCCTGTCCGTGGAAACATTCAACAATCTCCAAGTGCCCTACAACCAGCTTCAGCCGCCAAGCCTTTCTCCGGAGTCATCGACAGCTCCACGGTCCCGATTGGGCAGGTCCGCCTCCTAGTCACCTTCGGGACACGCGACAACTACGGCACCGAGCTCATCGACTTCGACGTCGCTCACATTCGCCTGCCGTACAACGCCATCCTTGGGTACCCAGCGCTGGCCAAGTTCATGGCCGTAACTCACCATGGCTACAACGTCCTCAAGATGCCAGGAAGTGGAGGAGTCATCACGGTGCCCTGTGAAGAGAAGGACGTGGTGTGTTCCCTGGAACGAGCCTTTCAGGCTGCGTCACTGGAAGACCCGGATCGCGGAAGCAGGAGGCTTCCCGAGACCGCCCCCAAGAAGAAGACATCGTCCGGCCCGGCCCCTCAGGAGGCAGGCCCATCAGGGCCCGCGCCTGCCCAGGGGGAACCTCCTTCCATCGCATAGGAAAGCGCGCCTGGCGCCCTCCTCAGGCAGGGCTCGGGGGCTCTCCCCTGGAGGGCCACCGACCTGGCTAAGGTCACGAGGGAGGCGCTTGGGCACCACATGGAGGCGTGTTTTGAAGCACGTTTCCCTCAGGAAGGAGTTAATCAAGGAGAGCTAGACCCTCAGGAGTTCGTCAGCAAGGCCATTCAGGAGCTACAGGAGTTAAGAGTCATGAGAGGCGGCCGCCGCCTACCAGCTGTGGCTCCCCATCCAGGCAAGGATGGTGGGCTGCGCGTCTGCATCGACATACCAGGGCTCAATCGAGTCACCTCTCTGGAGCGCCTCTGGCCCTCGCGAGTGGGGCGCTGCGTAGGTCCACCCCACAGCTACGTTTGCATGCCTTACGGCTTGCCGAACGCAGCTGCCACGTACCAGCGCCTCACGAGGGGCATCATGGAGGCTCAAGAGGCCAGGCGTTCCACAGCCCTGGCGCAGATGGAGATGGTCCGCAAGGAACCACCAGCGCCTCCGGAGCCTCTCGAGGCCCCTGGGCATGGGGGCTCGTGAGGATCGGCTTACGCAACCCACCGAGTCTGCTACACCAACACTCCTTCATCCTCAACATCATCAGGTGACATCTTTCAAGTTTCACTTCCAGCTGGGAGCGCCCCCCCAGGGCTGCATTATTCCCAGGCTGCATGGGTCCATCCCTGCGGCATGTATCCCTTTTATTCCATGTTGTTAGCTTACCTTATTGGGGGCGCCCCTCGGGCTGCATCATCCCCCAAGTCGCTGGGGCCAAACCGAGCGGCATGTACCCCTTTTGCGTTTATTTCCGGCTATGCGTTCAACCGACCATGCTTGATTATTTGATGCCTGTCCACAGCACCTCTTCTTCTCCATGCCGACCACTTGCACATTAAAGGGGGGTACCTGAGCATCGCGACTCAGGGCTCTTACTGGCTATCCAGCCCTCACCCTCTGGCCTTGTCCACGGCATCGCGACCTGGCATACCAGCGACGGCTGAGACCAGCTCGAGGGACGGCATCTAACCAAATTTGCAGGGACACATCACAAGATAAGGCCCAGTGCCAGGCGCAACCCGCCTAGAGGTAGGGCCCCGTGAGTCCCGCGCTGGCTCACGGGTGCCCAGATACACCTCGCCAGGCCCTACCGTGCCAGCCATGTGTCAGGGCGGGGCTGTACACGCCCCGGGGGATCCTCCCGGAGGGGAGCCCCCTCCCGCCTACCAGTGGAAGCACCATGCTCCGCGCTGGCTGATGACACTGCCGAGGAGTGGCTATGCCCGTACACATACGGAAGCGCTATGCTCCGCGCTGGTGATAAACAACTGAGGGCGGCCCCCGGGCCGCATCAACCTCAGGGAGCCCAGAGCTCAGTGTCTAGCCTCATCGTAACGCCTCCCCTCGGGAGTGCCGCGCGAGGGGGCTGGGCACGGGGGCTGCGCCTGGGTCACGTCTAGACGCACGCCACCCAGCCAGGCCCCCCCGGGCCTAGTTCGACGCGCGAATCTCCCCGAGCGAAGCCAAGGTACGAAGGCCGTTTGAGCGTCAAGGGGGACTCCTGAGCATCGCGACTCAGGAGCCTAACTGGTCACGTAGCCCCTCACTCCTTAGTTCCGAAAGGCTAACGGCGGTTGAGGTATGCGCGCGGCCGGGCTCTGCAGACGTAGAACGGTAGATCCACCCACATCATACCTCCCTACTTGCTGTTCGTGCGCCAAGGGGGACTCCTGAGCATCGCGACTCAGGAGCCTAACTGGTCACGTAGCCCCTCGCTCCTTATTTCCGAAAGGCTAACGGCGGTTGAGGTATGCGCGCGGCCGAGCTCTGCAGACGTAGAACGGTAGATCCACCCACATCATACCTCCCTACTTGCTGTTCGTGCGCCAAGGGGGACTCCTGAGCATCGCGACTCAGGAGCCTAACTTGTCATGTAGCCCCTCACTCCTTGGCCCCGTCCTGGTTTCCGGTCGGGACTAACGATGGGTGAGGTATGCGCGGGGCCGGGCTCTGCCGGCGTAGAACATAAGCAAGTAGGAAGGAAAAGCGCAAATTTCATGGAATTCAAAAGCAAATATTACAGTACACACTGTTATCTCAATGCCAAACACAAGTTTAAACGCCTCCCCGAGGCATGATACATGTGCAGGAATTAAAGGCAGGACAGGAGCCACAACGGAGTCACTTGTCGGCGGTGGAGCAGCGCGGAGTGGGTTCGCCTCATGGAGCAGCGGGGTCGGCAGCGCCTTGCTTCGGCTTGGTGCTGGAGGCCCAGAACTTCCCCAGCAGAGCCTCCGCGTGACCCTTCACGGCCTCGGCAGCGGCAGTGGCACGCTCGCTGCTTACTGGCTCCAGCAGGCTGTCGAGGTCGACGCCGGGATCGCGAAGGTAGATGTGGGTGAGGACCCGCGTCAGCGCTGCAGAAGACAGGACACGCGCCTCGGCCTCGGCCGTGGGGCCAAGGCCAAGGGCGACATCTTCAAGAGCGCGAACCAGGAAGGGAAGCAGCTTGGCAGGGCCGTCCTCGGTGCCAGCCAGCGGGCTCTCCAGGCCGCTGTCATAAAGCATCCTCAGCGAGGAGCGAGCCTTCGCCTCCATCTCCGCGAAGGCCATGCGGTCCTCGGCAAGAACCTGGGCCTTGTCGTCCAGCTCGACCTTCCTCGCCCCCAACTCCTGCTCCAGCGCGCCTTCACGCCTTCTTCCTGCTCTTGGCGAAGGCGGACCTCTTTCGCGAGCTGGTCCCGCAGGCCTTGCAGCTCGTCCTCTAGCGCCTTGCAGCGACCACGGACGTCGACCACCTCCCCCAAGGCTGCATCACGTGCAGCCTTCGCCTCAAGGACGGCCTGCCTCTCCTCATCGCAAGCCATCGAGGCCTGGACCAGCGCCGCCCGAATCGAAGCATCGGAGCGAATCCATCCTGAAGCCAGCTCCAAGCGCCCGGCCACCAAGCGAGGGTCGGCGCCAAGAAGATCCGGCCGCAGCCGGTCCAGCTCAGCGGCAGCACGATCCAGAACGGCAGGAGGAGTCGGAGAGACAGCGGTCGATGGAGTAGGAGGAGAAGGCGGCAGCGCGACCACAGCATCCTGAGGCGAAGCTTGCTGCGCCCCAACGGCTGAAGTGGCGGCAGCAGGTAAAGGCACCTCGGGAGTCACTTGGGCCATGGGAGCTGAGCCCACCCCAGCCGGCTCAGCCTGGCCTCGCGAGTACGACCGGGCAGGAGAAGCCCGTGCCTCGCGGTCACCTTCCTTCGTGGGCAGAGGCGCTGCCACGGATGGAACCTCAGGAGCTCCCTTCGGCTTCTTTGCGGCGGGCGCTAGCCTATCCAAGAGATGCAGACGTCAAGCCTCAGAAGCAAAACAAGAAATAAAGACAAGAATCAAGCGCTTACGGGTCGTCGCCAGTGAGCTCAAGCGGCCTCCGGCCAAATTTCAAACCCGAAAGCCGGCTGGAAGGGTCAACCTCGGGAAGCTTGGAAGCGGAAGGCGCGTCTGCGGTCCGCCTCGGGGCCGAGGCAGACCCGCGGGAGATCAGCACGGTCCTGTCCTTCTTCGGGATCGAGGGCAAGCTTCTGTCGTCCTGCTCGTCATCATCCTCGTTGTCATCGCTCGGAGAGTGGCGAAGAACACGCGACCTGCACCGGGGGAGGGGAGCCCTCGACTCTCCGTCAGTCGCCTCGGAGTTGGGCCCTTTTTACCGCTCCCCTCCTTGCTCCTCTTCGCTGCAGTCGTCGGAGGACACGTCCACCAATTCCCCACGAGTTTCTATGGGCACGGGCCCGTCCCCGTTGAAGATGGGCATGGACTCCACTACCTGCTCCCAGTCGTCGCGGAGGAACAAGGGCGTAGGAGCACCCTCCAACCTCGCCACCTCGCCCCCGACCAGAGATTGGAGGACCGCAGCCAGATCTCCGTCGGCCAAGGCCGCGGGGCTCGGATGGGGCCTCCACATCAGAGGTGAGTACTGCCGAAGCGGAGCCATCTGGTGCTCCAGGAATTCCCTCAGCAGCGATGCGCCGGTCAGCTTTGCCGCCGCCATGTTGGCCGGCCTCAGATCTGCGTCCATCTTCTCCAACACCAGCTTCGTGCGGGGTCCGCGAGCTCCACTCGACCCCAATCGCTGGAGCTCATGGGTTGCTCCGTGGATCAGCTGAGGGTGGATGCTCCCAGCATCTGCCAAGACCCACTTTCTCCTGAAGCCCTCAATCCTTTTCCCGGGGTTTGAAATGGCAATGGCGCCGCCGTACGCGATGAAGCTCGCGCACGCGGAAGCAGGACCGCGAGAGGTCCGGAGGTAGAAGTAGTGGCGCAGCAAGGCCACTGAGGGCTGCACCCCTACGTGAGCCTCGCAGTAATATGCGAAGATTGCCAGGAGAAGGACGGAGTTGGGGTGGAGATGCAGAGCCTGTAGCTTATAATGACGGAGGACAGAGAAGAAGAACTCGGAGAAGGGAGGCACCAGGCCAGCAGCAATGGCGCTTACAAAGAATGGATAGAAGGGGCTCCCTTGGCCCTCAGGGGTGGCAGAGCCGGCCTTGAACACCTTCGCCCCGTCGATGCCCTGCGCCGCCACCATGCGGCGCAACCGGGCGAGGCTCGCCTCCGACACATTCGGCGAGTCCAGGGCAGACGAGTACCAAGCTCCGGCCAGGGACTGACGAGGAGCCATGGCTTCCTAGGTCAAGCGGTCGGAGTAGATCTGGAAATTTTGGAGGAAGGAAGGAGAGGCGCAAGAAAGGGGATCTGAGCAGCAACCGGAGAAAGCAAAAAGCAAAGCCTGGGTAGATGCCGCTCCTTTATCAACTCGCGCGATTGCTGAGGCGCCCACGTCCAATCAACCGCCACGTGGCGCCCAAGGCCGCCGGCTATTAGGGCCCGCGGCGCTTCGCCCTTACCCTTTCGCCTCCCTGCACGGCCAAGTCCGTGCGCACCTTGGGCCCGGGGGCTACTGTTGGAGTTCTGGGAACGGGGGTCCCCAGACTTGCCTGCCTGCGGCCTGCGGCGTGGCTCAAAGGGGGCCCAGCACGGCCCGACTTCATCGACGCAGACCCAAGACCCTCGCGAGGGGCCAAGCCTCGCGGGGCAGACAACACGGAGCTTCCTCAGGCACGGCCACATCAGGCTGGCTCGCGAGGAGGCGGAGAGATCAAGGCGGGGTACCTCACGAGGTGCCCGTGACGCAAGCCATGACGACCAAGGGCGCCAGGTGGGCGCCAGCCTGCATAGTGTCCTCCTTTCCTCTTTGGTGCAAAGGGAGCAAGCGCAGGCGAGAGCATCAAGCAAAGGCACCCGTTACGGTGCAACGAGACCAAGACCAGTCCAACGGCAGGGAGGAAGTCATTGTGGAGCCCAAGCCAGCGTCACCACCAGAGTCTTTGGCAGGCGAGGACTAGCTTTAGTCAGGATAAGTGTACTAGATGTTCCCCTTCAAAATGGCCAATTGTTGGCGCCCTTCCCGCTTAATATTTGGGAAGAGGCCCAGGGCCTTTGCCTATAAATAGGACTAGCCACCCACAGGGTAGAAAGGGAAGGGAAAATCGGATCGAGTAACATCACACACACACAGGGAGAGAAGGGTGACTGAACTCCTCCTAGAAGTTCATCCCCACAGCCAAGAACAGACCCTCGCGAGGTTGTTCTTCGTTCTATTGCTCATCATCATCAGCCCAAGAGGCAATCCACCATACCACACACTGGAGTACGGTGTTACACCACAATGGTGGCCCGAACCAGTATAAACCCTGTGTCTCTTGTGCTGTTCTTCCCATAGCTCATATCTCAGTGAGGCGGAGGGGTGCAAGTAGGTAGAAGGCGAAATATCCGCGCGCACCCTAGTGTTCGAACCTCAAGGGTCTGCCGGAACCCGAAATCCGATAGTGGTTCAAAGAGGAAATGAAGGGGGAAAGTTGTATAGCATGAATCTAGGACGTGGTTCAAAGAGCAAAGGAATGGGGGAAAGTAGTGGGGAAAGTTGTATCACATAAATCTAGGACGTGGTTCAAAGAGGAAAGGAAGGGAAGAAAGTACTAGTACAAAAAGGAAAGGAAGGGACAAGGCTGTAGAGTTTGAGCAGGACTAGATTTGTTGCACTCACATAGCTAAAGGTGTCTAAAGATAACAAAACTGGGACCAACATAAATATGCTCCTTGGTTGTTTGTTCTTTGTTGCAACAGACAGTGCATGACCATAGTACATCGGTAGATGCACATGGTGCTGGAGCGTCCACCATCCCATGCAACTCATTAGCTATTGTTAATCTAAGGCCCTGTTTGGTTAAAAACTCCCTAGTCCCTACCTGCTTGGTTCCAGGGACTAAACATGGACTAGAGGTTATTAAATGACACGCTAAAAGACCATGTTACCCCTAGTAATGAACTAATAGAGACAAGGTGTGATGCGTGGCAGGGGCAACTGTTGGAAAAAGTCCCAAAAAGACTCCCTCAGGGTCTTCTTTCTTTAGTCCCAAATGCCCACTTTTAGTCCCTAAAAGTCCCTCCTGTTTGGTTTAGATGGGACTAACATGGAGTTTTTTTAGTCCCTACACCAAAATGTCCCTGTAAACAAACACCCTCTAATAATGCTGCTGGAAAATTGATGCAATGCCATAGTTAAAAGCAAATTACATGTTTAACGAATTTTATTGTTAATATAATCTCTATGTTAATATTAATCAATGCCACCGTTTGAGAAATGCTACTGTCTTGCTTTCTTTCCCATTTAGATAAGGTAGATGCTTCTTTTTGTTGGCTTCTGTGTCATCCACCATTATTGACCACTAATTGTTTCCTTTGCACCTCTGTGTAAACAGGGTTATCTACTTCACCTCATTGCCATTGTGACCTTTTGTTGCACTACACAAAAAACTTTTGTTTTAAGAGTGTTTTGTGCAGTTCAACCAAAATGTCACACCGACAACATTGCTTGATTGCTTGATCTTAGTGGAACTGCACAAGAGGAGATCTTACTTCCTATCCGTTAAGGCGAATTTGGTTCAGATCTTCTTCTTGTGAGTTGTTTGAATTCCGCATCATGAGAGGTTAGTACTAGCCTTCTTTCACATGATTCTGCAGTGTGCTTTCATATGTTGTGCTACTTGTACGATAATGTTGCTTGATTTTAGTGAACTGCACAAATGGAGACAAGACTTCCAATCTGTATGTGCACCGTAATATCCCATTGAGGTAAGATAAGGATATTTCACAACTGCTGGCCTGTATTTTGCCACTTTCATCAGAAAATTAAGTTTAGTACTATACTTGTGCTCCCTAATTGACATGCCAAATCTTACAATGAAGGCGAAGCTTGTCTGTTATTGAACCAAGTGATGAAGGGGAAGAACAAGCAGAAAAAAACAAAAATCAACTCACGGTGCTGTAATGAAGCACTGGAACTATGATGACACAAGTAATGATATAGTTTTGCATCTTAATTTATTGCTATGGCTAGAACGAGCAATTGTTTTGCCACTGATTTGATGCCACTCTTAATGTAATATGTAATTATCTCAACTTGTGCAAATAGGGATCTTCTGTGAAGATACCATATATTTTAGTGGAACTGCACAAGAAGATGTTGGAAACATTAAACTAATCGAGGAGTATATAGTAAGCATGGCCACCACCGTAGATAGCAACAGATGGTTCTGGAGAAGTGCTTCATCTGTATGCTCTACACAATAGGCCTCCTGACAAAGGTTGGTACTCGCCCACTGATTTCATCCATATGATTGAGCTTTGTCATCTCTATTGGTGTTGTGCTACTATTTAGATACTATAATGAAAGTGGTATTGTCCTTGAGATGTGCTTCATCTGTGTTGTTTTAAATATTTCCTTTCCTTTTTTTTGAGCAAACAGGGATGCTAGCATTTAGTAGTCCTCTTGTCTTTGCACAACAGGATCATCTTCCTCTGAAGAAGAATATGGAGTACGTGAAGTGACTAGTTCCGATTATGCCAGGATGAAGAAGCCATGTCTATCTTCTCATCAGAAGGAGCAGTTGAAGGATGGTTACATTACTCCCCACAAGACCAAACTAACTTCAGCTCAGAAGGACTGACAAATCTCCATCTTCTTGCTGTGATGCGCGAGTACAATGTTGTTCTAGGATTCTTTCTGGTGAGTTCCATTTTTCTAAAAGTGTGCTCTACATGGACCATGTATGTGCGTGTTGAAACTGTCAATTCATAGTACAGTTTGCTTTATACAAATCACTTTTTTGTATTTGTGCAAACAGGGGTGCTCAGCTTGATTTCAATGGGAACTGCACAAAATGTTCATGAATACATCGAATCATTCATATCCACCACAAGAAAGGAGGTGTCGATAATTTCAAGGTGTTGCAACATATATGGGCGATGTCATACAAGCTACGCGCGAATTTGGTTGATTTTGGTGGAACTGCACAAAAAGAACAGCTGGTTTATTTAGCATGAGGTGCCATGTCAATGTCCGAACTGATGGCAAACCCTGCCCATTCCACAATCGTAGGCATTTGATATTTTGGAATGGGATAACCTTGTCAAATTTTGCTCATTGATTTTAGCAAGACATGTGTTTGATATTTTCAAAAGGGACGCCCTTTGCTGTCAGCAGTGTCGATCAATTTTTTTCTTTATTCTTTAGTTGTGAAGTAAATATTGCCTCTGACATGTGAGTCGTTGAGATGCATAATCATTGATTGTTTTGAATGTTCTCTATGAATTGCCAGGCCTGTGTGTTTGATTGCAATGTACAAAAATGCTAAAAAGCTGCTCAAACTCTTTGTACTCCTTCTGTTCCTTTTTACTTCGCACATTGTCAAAGTGCATACTTTTTTGTATAAGATTGGTCAAAGTAGAGATACTTTGACTGCAGACAAAACTTGTATGCAGACTAGAAAGGACCGGAGGGAGTACATGTGAAACTGCTGCAAACGAGGTGATAACCCTGGGAATAATGCTAGTACGTATTGTTTTGCATGTTTATCCAATGCCAGTGATACAGGAATTCAAATTAATCAAAATAAATTCATTCATACACGGTCAGATTTCATATAAACATGCCAGATTTCATTACATTTCATACATTCTTCAACTAAAAAGGGGTGCGCTGGAGGTATAATTAATTAACCGAAGCTACCCACCTGTGTCCCGCTGAGCCGAACAGAAGCTTCAGTGACTTAACTGCAGGTGCAGTTGCGTAACTGACATGTGGCCTGTTGGGCCCACGTGTCAGTCAGCCAACTGCACCAGCAGTTAAGTAGAAGCAGCGTTCTTCTCCAGCGCAGCTCTCCGACTCCATGTCGCTGCCAAGAAGCTAACCGGCCGTCAATGGTTAACCCGCCTAGCTTGGCTTCAACCGGAGGGTAGCAGCGGTGGCCTTACTTGGACCCGAGCGGCGGCTACCTACCGTGTTCTACTCTTCCTCATTTTCTGTGTGGCACGGCCTCGTTGGCAGCGGGGCGGGGCCTCGGCAGAGCCGGCGATATCCTCTGCCTCGTTGTTGGTGGTGCGGGGCCTCGGCGAAGCCAGTGGTGTCCTCTGCCTCGTTGTTGGCGGGGCGGGGCCTCAGCGGAGCCAACGGTGTCCTCTGCCTCGTTGTTGGCGCCACGGGGCCTTGGCAGAGCAAGGCCTCATCGACGCCAGCGGAGCGTGGACTCGTCGGAGCCGACATTGTCCTCTGCCTCGTCCTCGGTCTCTCCAAATAGCGCCTCGCCCGCTTCATCTCCCTCTTTGCTAGCCTCTTTGTAGGTGGACACAGCCTCCGCCACCTACATGCGGTACCGCCAGCGCTCGAGGTAGCCCTTGCGGGCGGAGCGGTACGAGTCGAGCAGCGCCTCCTGCTCCGCCTGCTCCATGGCGATCTGCTCCTCCGCCTGCAGGTGCTCCTCGAGGAGATGGTGGTTGTAGGCGGCGTCGGCCTGCGCCTCTTGGAACTGCTCCTCACGGATCTGCCTCACCCTGTCCATATATTTGGCACGGGCCTCGCCGATGGTCATGGTGCAATGCACTGGCGACGATGGCGCGGAGGAGGGGGTTGGCGCCGGATTGTCGACTACCATGTTCTCCATTGGGACGTTGTCGTCCTCCGGCTGCCTGCCGGTCGGCAGCAATGGCTGCCATGTCCTTGTGGTCCGTCGTCCGCCTGTCCTGAAGAGTGCTGGAGCGCGAGGAAGCCATGGTGGGCAGTAGTGGTGTGGATAGGAGAAAGGGAAAGGATGCGGATGACTGCGGCTATGGCCGGCGCAGCAGTTTATATAGCAATGGTGGGCGGGCAGAGGGACGGACGTGTGGCGCCGGTGTAGCCGCCTCGGCAACCGCGTATCATTAATGTGGGCGACAGATGGACGGACGGATGACACTTGTGTCATTTGAAGGTGGAGCAATCGCCTGCACTGAGAAGCGGGGAGGGCGGCGCGGACTGATTTAGGCGGAAAGCGCGCGCGGGCGAGGAGATGACTTTACTTGGAGAGGATGTTAATGGGGACCCACCAGGTCCATAGTCTCACGTACACAAGTGCCTCCTTATTTTATATATATATATATATAACTATAATTTATTTTGCTTCCTCCTGGTTTCCTGACATCACGGTCCCACACCATTGTCAACCTATGTGGTACTCCCTCCTTTCCGGTTTATAGGGCTTATCTCAAAATTTTAGTTTTTCCATTTTATAAGGCTCAATTTGGTTGTTCCCCATCACATGTTCTGACTTCAAGGTGCATTAAATCATTGCATGCAAGTATTAAGAGAAAACTGACCAATGCATGCACTTTATGCATGCATGCATTGCAATTAATGCATTCGTAAACATAATTTTTTGAGGAAAACAAGAGCATTAATTGGTTGCTTTTGCAAACTACAAAAAATATTCCACCACTCATCATCTACCTTGGTTGGTGAGATTTTTGAATTGAGCCTTATAAACTGGAAAGGAGGGAGTAGTCAATAAATGAGAGAATTTCACAAGAAGCGGCCGACAGCTGAGACCAAGCAGCTCGAGCAGTATTTGTGTTTTTGAGGTGTGAGCACTGCAGAGTTTTTCTATGTTTAGCCGAGATATTAATTTTTCTCCTCTGAGCAACAATGAAAACATCGCTGCAGGTATTAACTGGGCGGGCTGTGGCCCGTCTAGCCCAAGCCAAATACCCAGCCCAGATATTAATTTTTTTCAAGCTGAAAATGGCTAGCCCAGCTATACTTTTTTTAGGAATACCCAGGCAAGGTCAAGTTGTTATTCTCCGCCTCGCTGGGCTGCAAATCTTTCCTAGGAGGGATGCATTAGGCTTAACAAGAAAATGGGCTTTAAGAAATAATAAATGGGATGTAATTATAAAAACTGGGCAGTCACTATAAAAAAATGCACCAAACACGTGATTACTTTATAAAATATTATTTTTGGATATTGAAAATTTTATTTTCATTAATTGTTGCGAGCGCAATGTTTCGTTGGATTTTTACGTAATATAAATTTATATTGAAATTGTATTTAATCTGACTAGAATTTTCGGGATAAAAATATTTCAGATCCCACTAAAATGTGGGAAATTTTATTGAATTCTATTTTGAACGGTTGGTTGAAATGGGCTGTAATTTTAACAAACTGTAAATGGGCTGTAGTAAATTCCATTAGAATTCAAAAATGGGCTACACATTCTTACAAATCTAAAATGGGCTATAAGTTCTCTGCCACACACTTCTGGCCTTACTAAGTTGACGCGTCCCCTAAAAAACAGAGTTGACGCGTATGCAAGGCTTTGTCAGCTTCTAGTTAACACACGGTTCTAGCAGCAATGGTCGTTGGATGTCCATCCAACGGATGTCGTGCTTCTTCTTCAATCTCGGACATTCTAGCTTCACCCACCCAAAAAATGATTCCTCCCCCTGACATCTGGGGTGCACCATTTCAGAAGCTGACCTGTGGGCCTACTAGGTTGACGTACCAAGGACTTTGTCAACTTAGTCAATATAAACGATTCTAGCTGCAGTGACCATACGATGTCCATCCAACGGCCGTCGTGCTTCTTCAACCTCTGTTCTTCTTGCTCCAGTCGCCCAAAGCAGCGCCGGTCGTGCCACCTGCTCCTGCCTCCTATTGTCGGCTATGCTACCGCGGAGGCCTCACCGCCCCCTACTACTCCCACCGCTGGCCAGGCCATCCCTCCACTCACCCACACCCCTGTTATTCTGCGGAGACGGTAGCGCAGCTGAACCAGTGAACCCTCATACTCCTCTCCGCATGTGCATCCACTGCCGCGTCTTCCCCGGCTCCGCGTCGTCCCCTTCCTAGGCCTCGCCGTCGTCCACCGCCCTGGTGCTCTCGGCGCGTCGTGGTCAATGTGGTCAAGGAATGACTTCCATCGGACATGGACTGTACATGGAGAGGCTGACAGCTGGGTCGACAGCGGCCGCAAGGAAGTGCCTCCTTATTACGGGCAAAATAATTATTCCTCCACCTAATAGCGGGGACCCAGCGGACGGGCCACCGTATTTCGTGAAAAAAATGATTCGCCCCCTGACTCCTGGGACCCACGAGCTACATCTTCACACGTAAGGAAGTGTGTCCGAAAAAAAACGATTCGCCCCCTGACTGCTGGGACCCACGAGCTACATCTTCGCACACAAGGAAGTGCGTCCGAAAAAAAACGATTCGCCCCCTGACTGCTGGGACCCACCAGCTACATTTTCGTATGCAAGGAAGTGCATCCGGAAAAAAAATGATTCGCCCCCCGACTGCTGGGACCCACCAGCTACACCTTCGCACGCAAGGAAGTGCGTCCGGGCAAAAAAAACGATTCGCCCCCCTGACTGCTGGGACCCACCAGCTACACCTTCGCACACAAGGAAGTGCGTCCGGGAAAAAAAATGATTCGCCCCCTGATTGCTGGGGCCCACCAGCTACATCTTCACAGGCAAGGAAGTGCATGACAGTCAGGACCCACCTGGTCAAAGCATATGTAGCATTGTCATTTTGGTCGCGAACGTGTACGTACATACTGGTCGATGTAGAGGCGTGCACGTGTCATAGTAGAGGCGCGCACACGTCGTAGTAGAGGCGCGCACGTAGCATGTACACGTACGTACAGTTGCCAGGGTTCAAGAAAGAAAATACGGCCATGTATGTGTACATACGGGCAGCGTCTCGAACGCCTACTCGCGCATACTGTAACACCCTCGATGCGACTGTAGCTCCCACGTGTCGAGGCACGACTTAGAGACATAATCGCATTGAAGGCATATGTCGCAAGTGAGGTAATCTTCACACAACCCATGTAATACATAAGGAAAAGGGATACATAGTTGGCTTACAATCGCCACTTCACACAATTACAGGAATAAACATTACATCAATCAAATACACTCATGGTCCGACTACGGAACCAAAATAAAAGAAGAACCCCAAATGCGACAAAGGTCCCCGATCGACCCCAACTGGGCTCCACTACTGATCAACTAGAACGGAAACAACACAGAGGACAAGATCTTCAACGAGCTCCTCCTGAGCTTGGTTGCGTCATCTGCACGGACTCATCGGCACCTGCAAGCTGGTTTTGGAAGTATCTGTGAGCCACGGGGACTCAGCAATCTCGCACACTCGCGATCAAGACTATTTAAGCTCATGGGTAAGGTAAAGGTATGAGGTGGAGCTGCAGCAAGCGACTAGCATATATGGTGGCTAACATACGCAAATGAGAGCGAGAAGAGAAGGCAAAGCACGGTCGATAAAAGTATGATCAACAAGTGATCCTGGACTACCTACGTCAAGCATAACTCCAACAACCGTGTTCACATCCCGGACTCCGCCGGAAAGAGACCATCACGGTTACACACGCTGTTGATTCATTTTAATTAAGGTCAAGTTCAGGTTTTCTACAACCGGACGTTAACAAATTTCCATCTGCCCATAACCGCGGGCACGGCTTTCGAAAGTTCAAATCCCTGCAGGGTGTCCCAACTTAGCCCATAACAAGCTCTCACGGTCAACGAAGGAATAGACCTCCACCCGAGACGTTCCGATCAGACTCGGTATCCCGGTACAACAAGACATTTCGACAGGGTAAAACTAAACCAGCAACACCGCCCGAATGTGCCGACAAATCCCGATAGGAGCTGCACATATCTCTTTCTCAGGGCACACTCAGATTGTCTTAGGTACGGGTAGGCCAGCCCAGAGTTGCCCCTGGTGGTCACCGGTAGCTGACAGTTGGACCAACACTCAGAGGAGCACTGGCCCGGGGGGGTTAAAATAATGATGACCCTTGAGTCCGCGAAACCCAAGGGAAAAAGAGGCTAGGTGGCGAATGGTAAAACCAATGTTGGGCATTGCTGGAAGAGCTTTACTTAAGGAAAAATGTCAAGGGGTTCCCATTATATCCCAACCGCGTAAGGAACGCAAAATCCGGGAACATAACACCGATATGACGGAAACTAGGGCGGCAAGAGTGGAACAAAACACCAGGCATAGGGCCGAGCCTTCCACCCTTTACCAAGTATATAGATGCATTAATTAAATAAGATATATAGTGATATCCCAACAAGTAAACAATGTTCCAACAAGGAACAACATCTCCATGTTCCAACAAGGAACAAACTTCAATCTTCACCTGCAACTAACAACGCTATAAGAGGGGCTGAGCAAAGCGGTAACATAGCCAATCAACGGTTTGCTAGGACAAGGTGGGTTAGAGGTTTGACATGGCAATTGGGAGGCTTACAAGCAAAAGGTAGGCATCGTAGCATCGGCATAGCAAGAGCGAGCAAACTAGCATAGCAAAGATAGTAGTGATTTCGAGGGTATGATCATCTTGCCTGAAATCCCGCAAGGAAGAAGAACGAGTCCATGAAGAAGACAAACGGACGTAGACGAACGGTTCCTCACAAACTCGACGTTAACAGAACCAACCCGAAGAAGCAATCACCGGAAAAGAAGCACACAACATAGTAAACAACCATCGCATAACATGGCATGATGCGCAAAACAAGTATGATGCATGTCCGGTTTAAAGAAGCATGGCATGGCAAAGTGCACAAACAATCCTACAAATTAAGTGGAGCTCAATATGCAACGAGTTGCATATTGACGGAGCACCACATCAATTATTTAGTTCGATCTCGTTTATGTACCCAACCATATTAAATGTTGTTAAACATGGCAAGAGGGGAAACAAATGAAAACTACCTATGTAGTCAAGGTTAAATGAGGCCGGAAGCAACGAACAACAATTCCGGTAAATCCCCATATGCATTAGCAATTTAATGCAACAACAATTTTAAGCATTTTAATTGTTGTTATCATGATGCGGATGACATGAACAAGTTTATGCAAGTTTTTAAGAAAATGTTGATAAGAGCTTTATGAAGCATTTGTCACCGTGGTGGAAAGAAAAGGGGTGCCACGGCAACGAATCCGAAAATGATGCCACGGCAACATATCGGTTCCGGTAACTCGATTGAGATCCCGGTGCAAAAGAAAATGCGACGGGGAGCGTGACATGCGATAGAATGTGGGGTGCTCTCGAATACCGAGTTCCCACATGTCGGTGGCAAGGCAAAAGAGGGGCGACGTTATCGAACAAGGGTGCATCTCATACAACATGCAACATTTGATTCACGGGCGTCGTCTCAATGGTTATACCTTCCAACGGAGCATTCTCGAGCGGTTCGAGTTCATAGAGGAAGTAGTTGTTTGTCGCGACGGCGGTAGTGGAAGTAGACGTTCTCGCACGCTCTAGGGTCGACGGTAGAGGTTCTCGCGATCTCGGCGATGGTGATGGAACATGACGATCCGGATAGGGTACTTGGCAACATGCACGTCGTCGGTAGCTGTGCACAATCGTTGTCGGACTTGACGGTTTCGAG
Source organism: Triticum urartu (assembly GCF_056163025.1). NCBI lineage: Eukaryota > Viridiplantae > Streptophyta > Magnoliopsida > Poales > Poaceae > Triticum > Triticum urartu. The sequence continues at coordinate 352,390,371 of NC_141876.1, read as the reverse complement.
GTCTTCGGACGTAGTGGTACATGTTCGTTTTTCGGAGAGGTACATGGCATTCTTCGGTCACAGGTACTTGACGTTTTGCTATCCGGGTCTTCGACGACGGTCGTTGTACACATGACGTTGGGGTACTTGTCGGTCCACGAAGTCGATCTCCGAGGTCTTGCCGGATCCACAGCGACGGTTGTTGTTCACTCGACGGCCCTCGGCGGCGGTAGTCGTACACGGTTCGTAGAGGTACTTGACGTCCATGGGGTCGACGGTAGGCGTTCTAGGCATCAGGCGTCCAGGTACTTGCCAGGCTTGAAGAAGGTACTTGTCGACAGGAAACCATAGAGGCGGTCTTGTGTCCCTATGTTCACTAGTCTTGGCAACGACAGGAAAGGCAGCGGGGCGACGTCCTTGTCGGACGGAGCTGGTACATGCGAACCATGGCGAGGCCGAAGGTGGGTCTTGGGCAGGAGGTGAAGAAGACGACATGGACGCAATCTCCGGCGAGAAGGCAAAGCAGAGAAGGCTGGGGTCGAGCACGGGGAGGCTAGATGCCGGCAGCGAGGAAGGACGGCGCGGCGCGGAGAGCTGGTGGTGGCGCTCCTGGACGCAGCGGGAGGAAGAGCATCCTGGCACTGCTCGGGAGGCGCGAAGCAGAGGCGCGGGGAGGGAGCCGCACGGAGAGGGAGGAGGGCGCGGGGACCGGGACCGGGTCCGGCGAGGAGCTGTGGGCGCCGGCGACTGCAGGCGACGGCGGTGCTCCCCGGGTCCGGTGAGGCGCTGTGGTCGCGCGAGGAGGCGGGTGAACGGGCCAGGCGGCGGCCGACGACGGATGCCGGCGCGGGTGCTCGAGGGGCTCCTCTCCTCGAGCACTCGGGCGACGAGGATTAGGCGAGGAGGAGGCACGGTCGTGGCCTGGTGCTGCAGAGGGAGGCGCGCGGGATCGAGAGGGAGAGAGTGAGATGGGGATCGGGATGAGCGAGGGAGATGGCGGTGCTGGAGGAAGGGTTCGAGGGGAAGAGAGGGATCGAGGGACAGAGCTAGGGTTGGTTATCGGTGCAGCTGGGCTTCGGTGATGGATGGGCCGGCGAGAGGCCCAGCTGGGCTGGACTCTCTTCTCCCTCTCCCCTATTTCCTTTTCTCTAAATAACAGAGAAATAAAGAGAAAGAAAAGAGAGAAGAGAAGGTTAGAGGAAGAATTTGGGCAGGAGGACAACTTTTCCAGAGTCATAAAAATATGAGGAATTTGACAAAAATGGCCTGACAATTTTTGGAGGAAGTAAAATCCACACACGTTGGATTTAACTCGGTAAGTTCGAATTTCGAAACTCATTCAAATGAACTCCAAATGGGTTGAAATTATAGGAGGTGACCCTACACAATATATGTGATTTATGGGCAGATTTGGGACATTTATGGGTAAAGTAAAATTTCCACTCAATTTTTACTAAAAGGCCCCGAAGGAAGAAGGGGAAGTTGAGAAGGATAAAAGGAAATTTGAAGAACGGTGCATATGTGTTTGTGGGTGATTCCAAGCCAATGGAATGGTTTAATATAGCTCCCTAAATATCGGGAGGGTATGTTATAAAGAGAAGTCATCCTTCCCTCGATTTAAATGGATCGAAGATCCATATGATTTTTTTAGTTGAGATGCAAAAGATTTATGAGATGATGGCATGATGACATGATGCAAACATTAAATGCAACGGACCAAACAAACTCACATGACGAAAAACCCGGAAACCCTGGAAGGCATCTGAAACTCCGGTCTTGGGGCGTTACAACACTCCACCACTACGAGAGGATCTTGTCCCGAGATCTAGAATGGCACCGTAAGGAAAACGGAAGAGAAAGAGAAGAGGTAAAACTAAGTTGCTTCTTTGACCAATGAGTGAAACCAAAGAACCTTGCGGGGTTGAACAAATTCGAGAAAAGAACACAACGAAGGTGAACGAAGTTGAAAACACTCCGTTAGAAAAGAGGGACAAGGAACATTGCGAAAACCTTGAGGTTGAAGGGAAGATATACATAGAAAACACTCCGGTTAAGGAAGGGGATCAAGGAAGACCAAATTCGGGCAGCACTCCGGTAGAAAAGGGAGGAATTGAATAAGAACTTGATAAGGTGATATAACTTGAAAAGAAGGCACGACACTCCGGTTAAATGAATAAGTAAGAAAGGAACAAGGTCGTGACAAAAACAAAAGGAAAGGTTGAAGATAGCAACATCACAATGACTCCGGAACAAAAGAATAGAAGATGGATAATTGAAATAGGAGAATTGAGAAGAAAATGCCAACTTCTGCCACAAAAGAGCTTGAGAAGGCATCCTTTGGAAAGGGGTCGAACGGAGTTGTTGGAAAACCAACAACGAAAGGATAAGCTTGATATGGACTTATAGAAGACATCTCAAAATTATGAGGTGAAAATTCTGCCACTAACGAAAACAAAAGATTGGATTGATATGAACTAGGAGGCGAGAAACTTATTTCACCGGGAGGATAAATGAAAACTTGGATCATTTATAAGCACCATAATAACAACCATCCTTAGGGAAGGCTTAAGGTGAAATATAACCCAAGATAACTCCAATGACGAGATTAATGGATTTAAACTACCTCATTCTTGATAACTTGTGAATCATGAAACACGAAGGGAACATTATCTAGAATAACATAATACCACCTTCAATGATACGGAAGAAAGAATTGCACTCCGGATAGCAAGATGAAGAAAGCTTGAGCTCCTTTTGAAAGGAATCTCAATGAACACTTGGAGAAAGAATTAAATCCTTGATGAACCATCATGTAGAACCTTCATGAAGAACTCCGGTAACCAAAAGGAATGAAAAGAAAGAGAAATTGAAAACACAAGGTGAATCCTTGCAATGATTTAGGTGGATCTCCGTGATAATATAATTGAAAGAGGTTGGAACTCCGGAAAAGAAAGATGAGCTATTGAAACCAAGAATAAGTATGATGAGTCACTCCGGAAAAAAAAACAGGAATTGAACAAACTCGATGAAACAAGAATAAGAATTATATTATGTGTATCCTTCGCCAATTAAATTGATGACAATCAATGGATTTGGCATATTACTTATACCCGTTGAAAGGATTAAGAGATATATAGCGCAAACTTGGGAAGATCTTTAATGCACCACCGGTAGGATTGAAAATAACGAATGAATTGATAAATAACCAAGGAAGGGAAATCTTGAACGCACCACCGTAAGAATTGAAAAAGAACGAATAAAACATAAAGAAACACCGGGAAGAATTATGAAATGAACGAGGATACTTGAGAGAATTTAGATACATTAGAACGAAGAGCTCACGAGCCGATAAAAGATCACTTGAACGAAGCACCGGTAAAATAGGAGACTGAGAGCTGAAAGCTGAGAATGAATAAATCTTATTTGATGAACTCCGGATAATCAAACTGAAAATACCCTTGAAATGCTCCGGATGGGTGAAAAGAATTCTCACAATCGAATATAATTATGAGAGGATGGCAACAAGGTGGAATCACGAATCTTGAAGAGAATGGAGCAATATATGGAGGAACAAACCTTCTTCGGTCTTCAAAATCTGAGAATGATGACGAGAAATACCATCATGACTTATTTAGGCACTCCGGAAGAATCAAAATGAAGAGGTTGAGCCCATGATGAAAAGAATTTGAAAGGTTTTTAGAGGAGAACATTTGACTGATGGCAATTCATTCTTACATCAAAACTTTTGAAAAGAATTTGAGAATAACTCCGGGAAAATAAGAAGAGTCAGGTAAGATCCTGGGAAAAGACCTGTGGGTTAAGGCCCACTCAAAAGAAGCACCGTTGAAATGATTTAAAGAGAGAGATTGCACCGGTTGAATTAAATGGCTAGAATGAGATCACATCCTCAAAAGAGTTTGAACGAAAACAGAGTGGAAACACGAATCTTTGAGATATCTTGAGCACTCCGGAACAAAAGAATAGCAAGAAATGACTAAATGTGATGTGCACCGGCATGAGAAAGTATTGAAACGAGGAAAGGATATGATCAACAAAGCTTGACTTGAAACCACCGGAGAAGAGAAGAGACAAAGAATGATAACTTGAAGCTCCGTTACGATCTTCATGAGAATCACCAGATAAGAATATTTATAGAAAAGAATGGAGAGACCTCACATCAATAAGAAGGATACTCGATTAAGAGATCTGAATCCTTGGAGAAAAACAAAGGGAGGGAGGGTGGGAAAAAAAACAAAGGCAACTTGGGGACGGAAGAAATGAACACCGTTGAGAAAACTGAGATTGAATCTTGCGGATGTTGAAAAATAAACGGATCCACTTGAAGAGAAGCACACCGGTTAAAAAGGATTGACAAAAACAATCTTGATGATCAAGAAGGATTGGTATTCACATAGAAATATGAGAACAACATTTAGGAAAAGGTATGGAATCAACATTTGACTTCGAAGCAACTCGAATACCACAACTCAAAACAAAACAAAGAATTGGCTTGCAAAATAAGCCAGAACAAACATATGATAGAGATTTCGTCCGAAGTTTTCGTGGTGGGGCCTACACGGGCTCGATCGTACAGCACCATCATGTACAAGGCAGTGCACATGACATACGAAGCGTCCCCGAGTCGGCATAGCCAAGGACTCTTTAAGACACAACGAGACCACTGTAAAACCGACCGTGAATAGGCGGACCACTAGACGTCGAACCCCAATTTCATATCATACATCTGTCGGAAAGATATCCTAAGAGCTACTTGAATTCCCACCTATGAAACTCCCGAACCTTTCCGGTTATGCAATCAGGTGTTGGGGATACAGGGGAAGCATAATATTTCACCCAAATCTAGCAAATCCTACATCCAGCTGTATCCATCCTTCAACACATAACCAAGAAACCTTCGGAAATCATCTACCTCAACCTTCGAAAAGCATCCATTATACAAGTTATGGCGATACTCCCGAACCCCGGCCCCAGTACTGGGTGGCGTCGAGGTTATCTCACCAACGAACTGCATAAAAGAGATTTTCGATGTCGGCGTACTAAACTCAGGTATTCCAGAATTGCAACGATAAAATTATGACGACAACACCTCAGAGCTCAACTCCCCGGGACACTCCCACAAAACCCCTGACAGGAGGCACCAAGACAATGTTCTCATCATAAAACCATCGGAACGATTCCAAGATACCCGCGTGATCCTAAAAAAAAATTTAGTGAAATTTGAGAAGAGAAGAGTCAAAACTCTACGTCAGGATGCCTTACCAGAGCGATGAAGAGACTGGGAAGTAAAAAGAATTCCTAAACTCTCCGATATATAATTCCTAATTGACTCAAAACATTTTTCTAGACACAACTCGGCCACTAATAACGATCAAGCAATGGGGCTCCTAAGGTCGGGGAAGGCTCTGATACCAACTTGTAACACCCTCGATGCGACTATAGCTCCCACGTGTCGAGGCACGACTTAGAGACATAATCGCATTGAAGGCATATGTCGCAAGTGAGGTAATCTTCACACAACCCATGTAATACATAAGGAAAAGGGATACATAGTTGGCTTACAGTCGCCACTTCACACAATTACAGGAATAAACATTACATCAATCAAATACACTCATGGTCCGACTACGGAACCAAAATAAAAGAAGAACCCCAAATGCGACAAAGGTCCCCGATCGACCCCAACTGGGCTCCACTACTGATCAACTAGAACGGAAACAACACAGAGGACAAGATCTTCAACGAGCTCCTCCTGAGCTTGGTTGCGTCATCTGCACAGACTCATCGGCACCTGCAAGCTGGTTTTGGAAGTATCTGTGAGCCACGGGGACTCAGCAATCTCGCACCCTCGCGATCAAGACTATTTAAGCTCATGGGTAAGGTAAAGGTATGAGGTGGAGCTGCAGCAAGCGACTAGCATATATGGTGGCTAACATACGCAAATGAGAGCGAGAAGAGATCCTGGACTACCTACGTCAAGCATAACTCCAACAACCGTGTTCACTTCCCGGACTCCGCCGGAAAGAGACCATCACGGTTACACACGCTGTTGATTCATTTTAATTAAGGTCAAGTTCAGGTTTTCTACAACCGGACGTTAACAAATTTCCATCTGCCCATAACCGCGGGCACGGCTTTCGAAAGTTCAAATCCCTGCAGGGTGTCCCAACTTAGCCCATAACAAGCTCTCATGGTCAACGAAGGAATAGACCTCCACCCGAGACGTTCCGATCAGACTCGGTATCCCGGTACAACAAGACATTTTGACAGGGTAAAACTAAACCAGCAACACCGCCCGAATGTGCCGACAAATCCCGATAGGAGCTGCACATATCTCTTTCTCAGGGCACACTCAGATTGTCTTAGGTACGGGTAGGCCAGCCCAGAGTTGCCCCTGGTGGTCACCAGTAGCTGACAGTTGGACCAACACTCAGAGGAGCACTGGCCCGGGGGGGTTAAAATAATGATGACCCTTGAGTCCGCGAAACCCAAGGGAAAAAGAGGCTAGGTGGCGAATGGTAAAACCAATGTTGGGCATTGCTGGAAGAGCTTTACTTAAGGCGAAATGTCAAGGGGTTCCCATTATAGCCCAACCGCGTAAGGAACGCAAAATCCGGGAACATAACACCGATATGACGGAAACTAGGGCGGCAAGAGTGGAACAAAACACCAGGCATAGGGCCGAGCCTTCCACCCTTTACCAAGTATATAGATGCATTAATTAAATAAGATATATAGTGATATCCCAACAAGTAAACAATGTTCCAACAAGGAACAACATCTCTATTTTCCAACAAGGAACAAACTTCAATCTTCACCTGCAACTAACAACGCTATAAGAGGGGCTGAGCAAAGCGGTAACATAGCCAATCAACGGTTTGCTAGGACAAGGTGGGTTAGATGTTTGACATGGCAATTGGGAGGCTGACAAGCAAAAGGTAGGCATCGTAGCATTGGCATAGCAAGAGCGAGCAAACTAGCATAGCAAAGATAGTAGTGATTTCGAGGGTATGATCATCTTGCCTGAAATCCCGCAAGGAAGAAGAACGAGTCCATGAAGAAGACAAACGGACGTAGACGAACGGTTCCTCACAAACTCGACGTTAACGGAACCAACCCGAAGAAGCAATCACCGGAAAAGAAGCACACAACATAGTAAACAACCATCGCATAACATGGCATGATGCGCAAAACAAGTATGATGCATGTCCGGTTTAAAGAATGATGGCATGGCAAAGTGCACAAACAATCCTACAAATTAAGTGGAGCTCAATATGCAACGAGTTGCATATTGACGGAGCACCACATCAATTATTTAGTTCGATCTCGTTTATGTACACAACCATATTAAATGTTGTTAAACATGGCAAGAGGGGAAACAAATGAAAACTACCTATGTAGTCAAGGTTAAATGAGGCCGGAAGCAACGAACAACAATTCCGGTAAATCCCCATATGCATTAGCAATTTAATGCAACAACAATTTTAAGCATTTTAATTGTTGTTATCATGATGCGGATGACATGAACAAGTTTATGCAAGTTTTTAGGAAAATGTTGATAAGAGCTTTATGAAGCATTTGTCACCGTGGTGGAAAGAAAAGGGGTGCCACGGCAACGAATCCGAAAATGATGCCACGGCAACATATCGGTTCCGGTAACTCGATTGAGATCCCGGTGCAAAAGAAAATGCGACGGGGAGCGTGACATGCGATAGAATGTGGGGTGCTCTCGAATACCGAGTTCCCACATGTCGGTGGCAAGGCAAAAGAGGGGCGACGTTATCGAACAAGGGTGCATCTCATACAACATGCAACATTTGATTCACGGGCGTCGTCTCGATGGTTATACCTTCCAAGGGAGCATTCTCGAGCGGTTCGAGTTCGTAGAGGAAGTAGTTGTTCTCGCGACGGCGGTAGTGGAAGTAGACGTTCTCGCACGCTCTAGGGTCGACGGTAGAGGTTCTCGCGATCTCGGCGACGGTGATGGAACATGACGATCCGGATAGGGTACTTGGCAACGTGCACGTCGTCGGTAGCTGTGCACAATCGTTGTCGGACTTGACGGTTTCGAGGTCTTCGGACGTAGTGGTACATGTTCGTTTTTCGGAGAGGTACATGGCATTCTTCGGTCATAGGTACTTGACGTTTTGCTATCCGGGTCTTCGACGACGGTCGTTGTACACATGACGTTGGGGTACTTGTCGGTCCACGAAGTCGATTTCCGAGGTCTTGCCGGATCCACAGCGACGGTTGTTGTTCACTCGACGGCCCTCGGCGGCGGTAGTCGTACACGGTTCGTAGAGGTACTTGATGTCCACAGGGTCGACGGTAGGCGTTCTAGGCATCGGGCGTCCAGGTACTTGCCAGGCTTGAAGAAGGTACTTGTCGATAGGAAACCATAGAGGCGGTCTTGTGTCCCTGTGTTCACTAGTCTTGGCAACGACAGGAAAGGCAGCGGGGCGACGTCCTTGTCGGACGGAGCTGGTACATGCGAACCATGGCGAGGCCGAAGGTGGGTCTCGGGCAGGAGGTGAAGAAGACGACATGGACGCAATCTCCGGCGAGAAGGCAAAGCAGAGAAGGCTGGGGTCGAGCACGGGCCGGCAACAAGGAAGGACGGCGCGGCGCGGAGAGCTGGTGGTGGCGCTCCTGGACGCAGCGGGAGGAAGAGCATCCCGGCACTGCTCGGGAGGCGCGAAGCAGAGGCGCGGGGAGGGAGCCGCACGGAGAGGGAGGAGGGCGCGGGGATCGGGACCGGGTCCGGCGAGGAGCTGTGGGCGCCGGCGACTGCAGGCGACGGCGGTGCTCCCCGGGTCCGGTGAGGCGCTGTGGTCGCGCGAGGAGGCGGGCGAACGGGCCAGGCGGCGGCCGACGACGGATGCGGGCGCGGGTGCTCGAGGGGCTCCTCTCCTCGAGCACTCGGGCGACGAGGATTAGGCGAGGAGGAGGCACGGTCGCGGCCTGGTGCTGCAGAGGGAGGCGCGCGGGATCGAGAGGGAGAGAGTGAGATGGGGATCGGGATGAGCGAGGGAGATGGCGGCGCTGGAGGAAGGGTTCGAGGGGAAGAGAGGGATCGAGGGACAGAGCTAGGGTTGGTTATCGGTGCGGCTGGGCTTCGGTGATGGATCGGCCGGCGAGAGGCCCAGCTGGGCTGGACTCTCTTCTCCCTCTCCCCTATTTCCTTTTCTCTAAATAACAGAGAAATAAAGAGAAAGAAAAGAGAGAAGAGAAGGTTAGAGGAAGAATTTGGGCAGGAGGACAACTTTTCCAGAGTCATAAAAATATGAGGAATTTGACAAAAATGGCCTGACAATTTTTGGAGGAAGTAAAATCCACACACGTTGGATTTAACTCGGTAAGTTCGAATTTCGAAACTCATTCAAATGAACTCCAAATGGGTTGCATTTATAGGAGGTGACCCTACACAATATATGTGATTTATGGGCAGATTTGGGACATTTATGGGTAAAGTAAAATTGCCACTCAATTTTTACTAAAAGGCCCCGAAGGAAGAAGGGGAAGTTGAGAAGGATAAAAGGAAATTTGAAGAACGGTGCATATGTGTTTGTGGGTGATTCCAAGCCAATGGAATGGTTTAATATAGCTCCCTAAATATCGGGAGGGTATGTTATAAAGAGAAGTCATCCTTCCCTCGATTTAAATGGATCGAAGATCCATACGATTTTTTTAGTTGAGATGCAAAAGATTTATGAGATGATGGCATGATGACATGATGCAAAGATTAAATGCAACGGACCAAACAAACTCACATGACGAAAAACCCGGAAACCCTGGAAGGCATCTGAAACTCCGGTCTTGGGGCGTTACACATACGTACGGCCAGGACTCGTGTACATGGCTAGGTCAGAACAGGAACGCGTGGGAGCCAACCGGCTGGGTCGGAACGGAATGCGTGGTCATGTTCATCGGGAGGGCTTGGACGGAACAGGCGATGGAAACAAGGCCTGGCATACCGCAGAACGGAGGAAACGGACCTCCTATGGTCGAAACGGGGGTCCTGTTGATCGGGAGGGGTGTGGTGTACCGAAAAATGGAGGAAACGGACCTCCTACGGTCGAAACGGGGGTCCTGTTGATCGGAAGGGTGTGGCGTACCGCAAAACAGATGAAACGGACCTCCTACGGTCGAAACGGGGGTCCTGTTCATCGGGAGGGGTGTGACGTACCGCAAAACGGGACTCCACGGGATACTGTTCATCTCCACTGTCGACCTCCTCCAGCCTCCACGGGCTACCATCGACCTCCTGTAGCCTCCATGGGCTCCTGTTCATCCAGCCTCCACCGCGCGCTACTCAACCGGCTACTGTTCAACCACCCCTCCACCATCTACTGTTCATCCAGCCCTCCACACCACGGGGTCATGTTCATCCAGAGGCAACGCCACCGCTCACTGTTCATCCAACCCCCCACCCCCCCACCCCGCAACGCTCACTATTCATCCAATCGATCGGCTTCAGTTAGCAGCAGTAGCGAAGGAATCGATCGATCAGGTTCAGTTAACAGCCATCGATCGATCGCTCGGGTTCAGTAATGCGTAGCCTGCAGTGCAATCGCTCGGGTTCAGTTAGAGCCAATGCCTCGCACACACGCGTGTACGTGTACGAGAGAAACACGCATCACTCGGCCCCCGACCTCCCACCGTAATCGGGAACTCCCCGAAATTTTCCTCGCCCTCGCTTCTACCACGGTTTTTTCCATCATGGACGGCCCAAAGAATGTCATGCAGCTACGCCTCTGGCTCGCCCAGGACGAAAAGCCCATTTCCTGTCATGATTTTTTGTCATATAAGTAGGAGCCCACCACATCTATGATGATACCGGGTTTTGTCACAATTATCGTCATAGAAGTGTCATACGTATGACAGAAAAAAATTCGTTCGGCCCAAAATGTCATGGATGTGTCTTTTTTTTGTAGTGAAGCCAAGTTATATAATGAAAAATTCCCACTAGTATATGAAAATGATATCATAGGAGACTCTCTATATGAAGAACATGGTGCTACTTCGAAGCAGAAGTGTGGAAAAAGAATAGTAACATTGTCCCTTCTCTCTTTTTCTCTCATTTCTTTTATTTGCGCCTTCTTTTTTTCTTCTTTTGGCCTCTTTTTTCCTTTTTTTTATTTTTTGTCCGGAGTCTCATCCCGACTTGTGGGGGAATCATAGTCTCCATCATCCTTTCCTCACTTGGGACAATGCTCTAATAATGACGATCATCAAACTTTATTTACATACAACTCAAGAATTACAACTCAATACTTAGAACAAAATATGGCTCTATGTGAATGCCTCCGGCAGTGTACCGGGATGTGCAATGATGCATGAGTGGCATGTATGAAAGAATTATGAACGGTGGCTTTGCCCCAAATATGATGTCAACTACATGATCATGTAGGCAATATGACAATGATGAAGCATGTCATAATAACGGAACGGTGGAAAGTTGCATGGAAATATATCTCGGAATGGCTATGGAAATGCCATAATAGGTAGGTATGGTGGCTGTTTTGAGCAAGCTATATGGTGGATTTATGGTACCGGCGAAAGTTGCGCGATACTAGAGAGGCTGGCAATGGTGGAAGGGTGAGAGTGCTTATAATCCATGGACTCAACATTAGTCATAAAGAACTCACATACTTATTGCAAAAATCTACAAGTTATCAAAGCAAAGTATTACGTGCATGCTCCTAGGGGGATAGATTGGTAGGAAAAGACCATCGCTCGTCCCCGACCGCCACTCATATGGAAGACAATCAATAAATAAATCATGCTCCGACTTCATCACATAATGGTTCACCATACGTGCATGCTACGGGCATCAAAAACTTCAACACAAGTATTTCTCAAATTCACAACTACTCAACTAGCATGACTCTAATATCACCATCTCCATATCTCAAAACAATTATCAAGTATCAAACTTCTCATAGTATTCAATGCACTTATATGAAAGTTTTTATTATTGCCATGTTGTTCTAAAGGACTCTCAAAATAATATAAGTGAAGCATGAGAGAACAATAGTTTCTATAAAACAAATCCACCACCGTGCTCTAAAAGATATAAGTGAAGCACTAGAGCAAAAACTATATAGCTCAAAAGATATAAGTGAAGCACATAGAGTATTCTAATAAATTTCAAATCATATGAGTCTCTCTCAAAAGGTGTAAAGCAAGGATGATTGTGGTGAACTAAAAAGCAAAGACTCAAATCATACAAGACGCTCCAAGCAAAACACATAACACGTGGTGAATAAAAATATAGCTCCAAGTAAGTTACCAATAAACAAAGACGAAAGAGGGGATGCCTTCCAGGGCATCCCCAAGCTTAGGCTTTTTGGTGTCCTTGAATTTTACATTGGGGTGCCATGGGCATACCCAAGCTTAGGCTTTTTGGTGTCCTTGAATTTTACATTGGGGTGCCATGGGCATCCCCAAGCTTATGCTCTTGCCACCTTTTGTTCCATAATCCATCAAATCTCTACCCAAAACTTGAAAACTTCACAACACAAAACTCAAAATAGAAAATCTCGTGAGCTCCGTTAGTGAAAGAAAACAAAACACCACTTCAAGGTATTGTAATGAACTCATTCTTTATTTATATTGGTGTTAAACCTAATGTATTCCAACTTCTCTATGGTTTATAAACTCTTTTATTAGCCATAGATTCATCAAAATAAGCAAACAGCACAAGAAAACAGAATCTGTCAAAAGCAAAACAGTCTGTAGTAATCTATAGCTAACGCAAGTTCTGGAACCCCAAAAATTCTAAAATAAATTGCTGCACGTGAGGAATTTATCTATTAATCATCTGCAAAAATAATTAACTAAATGTCACCTTCCAAATATGTAACGACCTTGATGCGGCTATATCTCCCACATGTCGAAGCACGACTTAGAGGCATAACCGCATTGAAAGTAATGTCGCAAGTGAGGTAATCTTCACAACAACCCATGTAATACAATAAGGGAAAAGGATACATAGTTGGCTTACACTCTCCACATCACACAAATAGCATAAATAAGTCATTACATTCATCCAGTTACACTCAAGGTCCGACTACGGAACCAAAATAAAGATAACCCCCAAATGCGACAAAGTCCCCGATCGCCCCAACTAGGCACCACTACTGATCATCTGGGTAAGACACGTAGTATCATCCTGAGTCCTCATTGAAATCCCACTTGAGCTCGGTTGAAACTCCTAGAATGGTTTCATCGGTCCCTGCATCTGGTTTTGGAAGTAATCTGTGAGTCACGGGGACTCAGCAATCTCACACCCTCGCGATCAAGACTATTTAAGCTTATAGGAAGGGTAAAAGTATGATGTGGAGCTGCATCAAGCGACTGGCATATATGGTGGCTAACATACGCAAATGAGAGCGAGGAGAGAAGGCAAAGACACGGTCGACCAACTATGATCAAGAAGTGATCCTAGAACAACATACGTCAACCATAACTCGAGACCGTGTTCTCTTCCCGGACTCCACCGAAAAGAGACCATCACGGCCACACACTCTGTTGATTCATTTTAATTAAGGTAAACTTTAGGTTTTCTACAACTAGACATTAACAAATTCCCATCATCCCATAACCGCAAGCACGTCTTTCGAAAGATCAAATCCCTGCAGGGTGTCCCAACTTATCCCATCACAAGCTCTCATGGTCAGCGAAGGATATTCCTTCTCCCAAGACAATCTGATCAGACTCGGAATCTCGGTTACAAGACATATCGACAATGGTAAAACAAGTCCAGCAAGACCACCCTTTGTGCCGACGAATCCCGATAGGAGCTGCACATATCTCGTTCTCAGGGCACACCAGATAAGCTAAGCGTACGAAAGCCAACATAAGCCAAGTTGCCAAGGGACAGCCCCGCACGGTGCTCTGGGTTGGACCAACACTTAGAGAAGCACTGGCCCGGGGGTTTAAAATAAAGATGACCCTTGAGTTCATGAAACCCAAGGGAAAAAGGCTAGGTGGCGAACGGTAAAACCAAGGTTGGGCCTTGCTGGAGGAGTTTTATTCAAGGCGAGCTGTCAAGGGGTTCCCATTATAACCCAACCGTGTAAGGAACGCAAAATCAAGGAACATAACACCGGTATGACGGAAACTAGGGCGGCAAGAGTGGAACAGAACACCAGGCATAAGGCCGAGCCTTCCACCCTTTACCAAGTATATAGGTGCATTAAGATAAACAAGATATAATAATGATATCCCAACAATAAACAATGTTCCAACAAGGAACAAACTCCAATCTTCACCTGCAACTAGCAACGCTATAAGAGGGGCTGAGCAAAGCGGTAACATAGCCAAACAACGGTTTTCTAGGACAAGGTGGGTTAGAGGTTTGACATGGCAATATTGGAAGCATGATAAGCAAGTGGTAGGTATCGTAGCATAGGCATAGCAAAAGAGCGAGCATCTAGCAAGCAAAGATAGAAGTGATTTCGAGGGTATGGTCATCTTGCCTGCAAAGTTCTCTGAGTTGACTTGATCCTCGTAAACATACTCAACGGGCTCCTTGATCACGTACTCATATCCCGGCTCTACCCAAAGCAAGAACACAAGCAAAGGGAGACACAATCAACCACGTGCAATGCTGCAAAACATGGTATGATATGCGGGATGCGGTATGCGATGCATATGCATGACTTAGAAAGGAATGATCGAACCTGGCCTCATCTTGGAAAACCAAGAGTGCCACTGGAAAGGTGAGTTGATTTTGGTCGAAATCGATATAAAGATCACCGGAATCGGATGCACGGTTTGGAAATGGCAAGCAAAACAAATATGGCACAAAGCTGCGATTAACAGCATGAGGCCATCTAAATGCATCAAGAACTACATGCTACAGCACTCCAACATGGCAACAAACTACATGGCAGGGATCCACTCAAGATTCTTGACAAAAGATGAAGACTGAGCTACGGCTAAATCACTCAATAGCAAGCTCAAACAAGCATGGCAAAAGTGCAAAAGATATCAGGTTTCAGACTTAGTGAAATTAACAGCATGTCAGGAATTTAACATCAGGAAGCAATGTTCAAAGCAATGAAACAACATGCTACAGGAACATATCATGGTAAATCAAGGCATGGCATGAAGATACTCAAAGCATACAACAAAAGTCCCTTACTGACCATAAGCCAAAAGGGATCAGAAAATACAATTGCAACAACGTGAACATAGCAATTATCGTTAACCGATTCAGACTTAGTGAAAAACTGGAACATGGCAAAACAGATAACAAGTAAGCATGTTTACGAGCTCGATGCACTCACCACAAGGCAAGACATGACAAACTAAGCATACACCCAGAAAGTAGACATGGCATAGAAGCTAAAATGGCAAGAACAAAAACATAGCATGCACGGATCAACTACAACAAGCTCGACAAAATTGCTAAACATGTTAACAATCTGCCAAGAACATTTTATAGCAAAAGTAGAGATCGATTGACTCAAGCTAGGGTGCTCCATAAATGAAAACAAGGACATGGATGGATAGAGCACCACAATATCTACAAAACATCCTTACTGATCATGCTCAAAAGAGGCACGGGTCACTTGGTAGCAACATGAACACATGGCATAAAAATTACAGCAGGATAAAGACTTAGAATATTTCTAAGTCCCTGAAATCAGAAACATTAAGTAAGCTACTTTGCATGCTTGTGCTAGTCACCACAGAGATCACAAAAATACATGGCATACACCCATGTAAAGATGGCATGGCATACTACAAATCACATGTAGAGCTCAAGATCATAGCATGCACACATTAATCATGGCAAAAATGACAAAAGTGCATTTGCTGAAAATAATCTGAAACTAACATCACATAGCCCTCTTCCAATAGCATTTCGGGCATCAAGATGAGCTCAAATGAAAATGATGCAACGAATTGAAATGGAGTACTCGTTGAGATGAACATTTTGATATGCTACACGCATGAATCGGAGTAATGGTGATGAGGTCATGATGCGTCAAAGAATGCAAATAATATCTGAAGTTAGGTCAAAATGTCAACCAAGGACAACTCCAGATCTGGATCCCAATCGCACGCTTCCCGAGGATGCTCGCCGGAGTCTTCGCTGTTCGCCGGAGTTGATGGATCCGGCCGGATCCGGGGCGTGGGGAGGCGAAGGCGGCGGAGGGCGTCGGCGGAGAGGCGGCCGGAGTTGGCGCGGCCGGGCGCGGTCGCCGTAGCAAGGAGCTCCTCTCCTTGGCGCGGGCGCCGGCGAGGAAGGTCCGCCGGAGTTGGCGTGGTGGCGAGCGGCGCCATTGTCGGAGAAGAAGGGTGGCGCGCGGGCGGAGCAGGCACTGGGGCGTCGGGCCCAGTCGGGCGACAGGAGGGCCGCGGCTGGGCCTCGCGGGCCGGCGCGGTCGGCGGCGATGTGGCGCCCGCCCCGGGACACGTGTCAGGCAGTGGTTGGGCACGTCGATATGTCCGGCGCCGGCGGACAATGTCCGGCACGCTGAGGAGGTGGGTGGCTAGGGTTTGACCCGGATTTTGAATGGGGGTCTTTATATAGGCGTAGAGGGAGCTAGGAAGCTCCAAATGAGGTGCGGTTTGCGGCCACGCGATCGTGATCGAACGGCCTAGGTGATGGAGGAGGTTTTGGTGGGTTTTGGGCCACTTTGGAGGGGTGTTGGGCTGCAACACACACGAGGCCTTTTCGGTCCCTCGGTTAACCGTTGGAGTATCAAACGAAGTCCAAATGGCACGAAACTTGACAGGCGGGCTACCGGTAGTAAACCAAGGCCGCATGACAAGTCTCAGTCCAATCCGAAAGCGTTTAACACCCGCACACAAAAAGAGGTAGAAAGGGACACCGGAGGACATAGAAGCGCCGGAATGCAAAATGGACAACGGGGAAAATGCTCGGATGCATGAGACGAACACGTATGCAAATGCAATGCACATGATGATATGATATGAGACACATGACAAAGACGAAAGCACATGGAGACAAAAACCCGACAACGAGGAAATACCATAACTTAGTGCCGGAAATGGCAAGATTTGGAATACAAATGTGGCAGGTTACATACGGGTTGTTACAAAATAAAAATGGCAGTGATTCTCGTGAGCGCTAAAGTTTCTGTTTTCTACAGCAAGATCAAAAAGACATTCCCCAAGTCTTCCCAACTGTTCTACTTGGCACAAACACGTATTAAACACAAAAAAACACAACCAAAATAGAGGCTAGGTAAATTATTTATTACTAAACAGGAACAAAAAGCAAGGAATAAAAATAAAATTGGGTTGCCTCCCAACAAGCGCTATCGTTTTACTCCCCTAGCTAGGCATAAAAGTGAAGATAGATCTAGGTATTGCCATCTTTGGTAGGCAATCCATAAGTGGCTCTCATAATAGATTCATATGGTAATTTAATTTTCTTTCTAGGGAAGTGTTCCATGCCTTTCCTTAACGGAAATTGGAATCTAATATTCCCTTCCTTCATATCAATAATTGCACCAATCGTTCTAAGGAAAGGTCTACCAAGAATATTAGGACATGAAGGATTGCAATCTATATCAAGAACAATGAAATCTACGGGCACATAGTTCCTATTTGCAACAATAAGAACATCATTAATTCTTCCCATAGGTTTCTTAATAGTGGAATCCACAAGGTGCAAGTTTAAAGAACAATCATCAAAATCACGGAAACCTAGCAAATCAAACAAAGTTTTTGGAATCGTGGAAACACTAGCACCCAAATCACACAAAGCATAGCACTCATGATCTTTAATTTTAATTTTTATTGTAGGTTCCCACTCATCATAAAGTTTTCTACGGATAGAAACTTCCAACTCAAGTTTTTCTTCATAAGATTGCATCAAAGCATCAACGATAGGTTTAGTAAAAGCTTTATTTTGACTATAAGCATGAGGAGAATTTAGCACGGATTGCAACAAGGAAATACAATCTATAAAAGAGAACCTATCATAATTAAATCCCTGGAAATCCAAGATAGTGGGTTCATTACTATTTAAAGTTTTGACCTCTTCAATCCCACTTTTAACAGTTTTAGCATCAAGATCTAAAGACTCCGAATTTTTGGAATGCCTTCTAGGTAAAGGTGGCTCATCTTCAGCCACATCATTATCAAGATTCATATTGCAAAACAAAGATTTAATAGGGGGCACATCAATAACTTTTAGATCTTCATCCTTATTATCATGAAAACTAGAAGAACACGCTTTTATAAAGCAATCTTTCTTAGCACGCATCTTAGCGGTTCTTTCTTTGCACTCATCAATGGAAATTCTCATGGCTTTGAGAGACTCATTGATATCATGCTTAGGTGGAATATATCTAAGTTTCAAAGAATCAACATCAAGAGAAATTCTGTCCACGTTCCTAGCCAACTCATCAATCTTAGGCAATTTTTCTTCAATCAAAGCATTGAAACTCTTTTGCGAAGTGATAAATTCTTTAATATTAGATTCAAAATCAGAGGGCATCTTATTATAATTTCCATAGGGATTGTTGTAGGAATTACCATAATTATTAGAGGAATTACTAGGAAACGGCCTAGAATTAAAATTACCTCTATACGCGTTATTACCAAAATTGTTCCTACCAACAAAATTCACATCCATAGATTCATTATTATTCTCAATCAAGGTAGACAAAGGCATATCATTAGGATCAGTAGGAGCACTCTTATTAGCAAACAATGTCATAAGTTCATCCATCTTTCCACTCAAAACATTATCTCTTCAATTGCATGCACTTTTTTATTAGTAGATCTTTCGCTGTGCCATTGAGAATAATTAACCATAATATTATCTAGGAGTTTGGTAGCCTCTCCTAAAGTGATTTCCATAAAAGTGCCTCCCGCGGCCGAATCTAAAAGATTTCTAGAAGCAAAATTCAATCTGGTATAAATGTTTTGTATAATCATCCAAAGATTCAAACCATGTGATGGGCAATTACGTATCATTGATTTCATCCTCTCCCAAGATTGTGCAACATGTTCATGATCAAGTTGCTTCAAATTCATAATATCGTTTCTAAGAGAGATGATCTTAGCAGGAGGAAAATACTTAGAGATAAAATCACCTTTGCGCTTATTCCATGAATCAATACTATTTTTAGGCAAAGACGAAAACCAAGCTTTAGCACGATCTCTAAGTGAAAACGGAAATAGCTTCACTTTAACAATATAATTATCCACATATTTCTTCTTTTGCATATCACATAAATCAAGAAAGTTGTTTAGATGGGTAGCGGCATCTTCACTAGGAAGGCTAGAAAACGGATCTTTCATGACAAGATTCAACAAAGCAGTATTAATTTCACAAGAGTCAGCATCGGTAAGAGGAACAATCGGAGTGCTAATAAAATCATTATTGTTGGTATTGGCAAAGTCACACAATTTAGTATTATCTTGAGCCATCGTGACAAGCAAGCAATCCAACACACAAGCAAACAAGAAACGGGCAAAAAGGAAAATAGGGAAGGAGAAGGGGAACGGAAAGAGAGGGAGAGAGGAAGAGAGGGCGAATAAAATGGCAAGGGTGAAGTGGTGGAGAGGAAAATGAGAGGCAAATGGCAAATAATGTAATGCGAGGGATAAGAGTTTGTGATGGGTACTTGGTATATTTTGACTTGGTAATGGTGCTAGAAATGACTCGTTGTGGGAGTCAAATCTTGACTTGACTTGGCGCGAATCTCCCCGGCAATAGCGCCAGTAATCCTTCTTTCTACCTCTTGAACACTATGTTGGTTTTCCCTTGAAGAGGAAAGGGTGATGCAGTAAAGCAGCATAAGTATTTCCCTCAGTTTTTGAGAACCAAGGTATCAATCCAGTAGGAGATCACGCTCAAGTCCCACGCACGTACACAAACAAATAAGAACCTCGCAACCAACTAGATAAAGGGGTTGTCAAGCCCTTCTCGGTCACTTACGAGAGTGAGATCTGATAGACATGATAAGATAATATTTTTGGTATGTTTATGATAAAGAGAAATAAAGATGCAAAGTAAAATAAAAGGCAAAAGAAATAACTAAGTATTGGAAGATTAATATGATGGAAGATAGACCTGGGGGCCATAGGTTTCACTGGTGGCTTCTCTCATGAGCATAAGTATTACGGTGGGTAAATGAATTACTGTCGAGCAATTGATAGAATTGAGCATAGTTATGAGAATATCTAGGTATGATCATGTATATAGGCATCACATCCGAGACAAGTAGACCGACTCCTGCCTGCATCTACTAGTATTACTCCACACATCGACCGCTATCCAGCATGCATTTAGAGTATTAAGTTCAAGAGAACAGATTAATGCTTTAAGGAAGATGACATGATGTAGAGGGACAAACTCATGCAATATGATATAAACCCCATATTTTTATCCTCGATGGCAACAATACAATACGTATCAGTTCCCTTTCTGTCACTGGGATCGAACACCGCAAGATTGAACCCAAAGCTAAGCACTTCTCCCATTGCAAGAAAGATCAATCTAGTAGGCCAAACCAAACTGATAATTCGAAGAGACTTGCAAAGATAAACCAATCATACATAAAAGAATTCAGAGGAGAATCAAACATTGTTCATAGATAATCTGGATCATAAACCCACAATTCATCGGATCTCGACAAACCCACCGCAAAAGAAGATTACATCCAATAGATCTCCAAGAAAATCGAGGAGAACTTAGTATTGAGATCCAAAGAGAGAGAAGAAGCCATCTAGCTAATAACTAGGGACCCGTAGGTCTGAAGTAAACTACTCACACATCACCGGAGAGGCCATGGAGTTCATGTAGAGGCCCTCCGTGATCAATGCCCCCTCCGGTGGAGCTCCGGAAAAGGCCCCGAGATGGGATCTCTCGAGTATAGAAGGTTGCAGAGGCGGAATTAGGTTTTCATGGTGCTCCTGGATGTTTGGGGGGTACGTGGACTTATATAGGAGGAAGAAGTGCGTCGGTGGGGCAACGGAGGGCCCACGAGGGTGGAGGGCGCGCCACCCTGCCTCGTCCCTTCCTCCCTTGTTTCCTAACAGCCACTCCAAGTCTCATGGATCACGTTTGTTGAGAAAATCACGTTCCCGAAGGTTTCATTCCGTTTGGACTCCGTTTGATATTCCTTTTCTTCGAAACCCTAAAATAGGCAAAAAAACAACAATTTGGGTTGGGCCTCCGATTAGTAGGTTAGTCCCAAAAATGATATAAAAGTGTAAAATAAAGCCCATTAACATCCAAAATAGATAATATAATAGCATGGAGCAATCAAAAATTATAGATATGTTGGAGACGTATCAAGCATCCCCAAGCATAATTCCTGCTCGTCCTCGAGTAGGTAAATGATAAAAGAAGAATTTTTGATGTGGAATGCTTTCTAACATATTTCTCAATGTAATTTTTCTTTATTGTGGCATGAATGTTTAGATCCATAAGATTCAAGATAAAAGTTTAATATTGACATAAAAATAATAATACTTCAAGCATACTAATTAAGCAATCATGTCTTCTCAAAATAACATGGCCAAAAAAAGTCATCCCTACAAAATCATATAGTCTGGCTATGCTCTATCTTCACCACACAAAATGTTTAAATCATGCACAACCCCGATGACAAGACAAGCAATTGTTTCATACTTTTGATGTTCTCAAACTTTTTCAATCTTCACGCAATATATGAGCGTGAGCCATGGATATAGAAGCAGACCCAACGGTGTGAAATTGAAGTGCATCTGTCAGGAAGAAGGAAATGGACTTTTGGCTGAGATACACAAAGGCATGTACGTCTCCCACAATGGATCAAGGGCATTAGTTGGGAAAGCATTCCGGCAAGGATTCTTTGGCCCACAACCCTCCAAGATGAGGTCAAGCTAGTCACCAAGTGTGAAGCCTGCCAGTTCCATTCCAAGAACATACACCTACCTGCCCAAGCTCTTCAGACAATCCCTTTATCATGGCCATTTTCGGTCTGGGGGCTCTATATCCTCGGCCCCTTCCCCCGAGCGATCCGGGGCTTTGAATTCTTGTTCTTTGCTATCAACAAGTTTACAAAATGGCCGGAAGTGACAATCGTGAGAAAGGTGGCTGCTCAGTCAGCTAGCAAGTCTTGAAAGAATTGGTGTGCCGTTTTGGAGTTCTGGCAAGGATCAGTACCGACAATGATACCCAGTTTACGAGCCGCGCCTTCATGTAATATGTTCATGCCCTCAGATGCAAGATCTCATTTGCCTCTGTTGCACATCCCAAAAGCAATGGACAAGCTGAGAGGGCGAACGCTGAAGTGCTGCGGGGACTCAAGACAAGGACCTTTGATACGCTGCAGAAGCACGACAGATGGTGGATTGATGAGCTGTCGGTAGTTCTCTGGTCCCTAAGAAGGACACCAAATCCAGCTACCTGACAGAATCCTTTCTCCCTGGTGTAGGATCGGAAGTATGTCTAGAGGGGGGTGATTAGACTACTTGACCAAGTAAAAAAATCTAGCCTTTTCCCAATTTTAAGTCTTGGCAGATTTTAGCAACTTATCAAAAGTCAAGCATTCAACCAACGCATGCAATTCTAGGAGTATAGCAGCGGAACGTAAATTATTGCATATGAAGGTAAAGGGGAGGAGTTTGGAGGAAGCAAACTCAATGTAGACACAGAGATTTTTGGCATGGTTCTGATAGGTGGTGCTATCGTACATCCACATTGATGGAGACTTCAACCCACGACGGCTAACGGTTGCACGAGTCCACAGAGGGCGCCACCCACGAAGGGTCCATGAAGATGCAACCCTGTCTATCCCACCATGGCCATCGTCCACGAAGGACTTGCCTCACTTGGGTAGATCTTCACGAAGTAGGCGATCTCCTTGCCCTTACAAACTCCAAGGTTCAACTCCACAATCTTGATGGAGGCTCCCAAGTGACACCTAACCAATCTAGGAGACACCACTCTCCAAAAGGTAATAGATGGTGTGTTTATGATGAACTCCTTGCTCTTGTGCTTCAAATGATAGTCTCCCCAACACTCAACTCTCTCTCATAGATTTGGATATGGTGGAAAGATTTGAGTGGAAAGCAACTTGGGGAAGGCTAGAGATCAAGATTCTTATGGTTGGATTGGAATGTCTTGGTCTCAACACATGAGTTGGTGGTTCTCTCCTAGAAAATGAATGCTGGAAGTGTAGGCACATTCTGATTGCTCTCTCACCGAATGGAGAATGGGTGGAGGGGTATATATGGCCTCCACACAAAATCTAACCATTACACACAATTTACCAAACTCGGTGGGACCGAATAGTGAAACTCGGTCAGACCGATTTAGTTGAAAATGTGAACATTAAGCTTTTCGGTGGGACCGACATGATCAACTCGGTGGGACCGATT
Organism: Triticum urartu; assembly: GCF_056163025.1. NCBI lineage: Eukaryota > Viridiplantae > Streptophyta > Magnoliopsida > Poales > Poaceae > Triticum > Triticum urartu. The sequence goes on along the minus strand of NC_141876.1, from coordinate 352,367,007 downwards.
GTGTTAGGCTTAGGGCATAACTTGATCTCGGTGAGACCGGTCACATGAACTCGGTGAGACCTATTTAAGTAATAGGCTAACAGAGAGTTGTTAGGCAAACTTAGTGGGACCGATCGCTCATTTCGGTCACACCGAAATGTTATTAAGAGGAAGCAAAGAGTTTTCATTGCAAACTCGATGGGACCGATCGCTCATCTCGGTTAGACCGAAACGTTATGAATGGAAAGAGAGAGTTTGCAATCCCATCTCGGTGAGACCGAGATTCCGATTGGTGAGACTGAAGTGATTAGGGTTTTTAGTTATGGCGATGCCAAATGATCTCGGTGACGCAGGATAGATCAAATCGGTGGGGCCGAGTTTGAATTTTAGGTTTAGGACATATGTGGAAATGAGAAAGTGGTTGAGGGCTTTTGGAGCATATCACTAAGCATTTTGAGCAAGAAAGCCATTAAGCAACACCTCATCCCCTTTTAATAGTATTGGCTTTTCCTATGGACTCAATGTGATCTTGGATCACTAAAATGAAAATGTAGAGTCTTGAGCTTGTGCCAATGTGTGTTCTTAGCATTCTGAGGGGTCCACATCTCTAGTCCATGCCATGCCAATCATTGAATTTTCTGAAATGATTATCTTTGAAAGAATATTAGTTAATGAGCCATATGTTGTTAAGAATTACCGAAACCACCCATGGGTTAGTTGCACTTTCAATCTCCCCATTTTTGGTAATTGATGACAACATATAGATCAAAGATTCGACAAATGATACTAGGAATGAAATGCATCATCGCTTTGAGAAGTATGTGATAAGCTAGAGCTACCCCTAAATTTGTGCACTATTTAAGATTTGCTTTTGAATGCAAATGCACAATCAATTAGGATCATGGGTTACTCTTCCATGTCACATACATCTTGGTGGAGCGCTCAAAATGATAGAATATGAAACATGCACTCATCACCAAGACAAAGTGTGAATGATCAAACATGAGAGATAGAGAATATCATCATTCAAGCACAAACATTAAAGTATGATATGATCAAACACATGATCATACAAGTATCTCACACACACATAAACATAGAGTATCAACCAAGCAAGAAAGCAAACAAGTAGCAAGAGATAGCAAAAAGAAGCAAAGCACACAAAGCACTCTCTCTTGAAGCCTATGATCTATACACTTTATCCCCCTTTGGCAACAAGTTACCAAAAAGCTTGAAAATGCATAGTGCTATGCGGCTCTCTAATCTTGATCTTCGCGAGCTCTGGAGTGTGAAGGTGGCGTGGAGAGGAGTCCTGCAATAAATGCATCTGAAGAGGTTGTAGGCGCTGGTGGAGTTGCAACTGGAGGGGAAACTGAAGTTGTGGCTCCAGGAGCTGAAGTTGTAGCTCTAGGGTTTGTCACTGGCAGCGTTGCAGACCTCTGCCTTTTGGGCACCCTTTGATAAGCATCAATAGTCATTTTGTCACTCCTATCCTCAAGATCTTCTTGGATCTTCTCCATAGAAGTCTGAATTTATATCACCTTGACATCCAAGTCATGAAGTTTTGCCTCAAAAATTCTCTCAAGACTCTTGATTTTGACTTAGGTTGGCCAAGCCTTTCTCAATCCTCAAAGTAGCCTGAATGAGATAGCTAAGTTTATATTGTTTAGACTTGAGAAAAAGTTGGGAGGTGTCTTCAACACTTGGCATCTTGGCTACCTTCTTTGCTTTTGCCTTTTGTCTCTTCTCTTGAGCCTCTACTGATGTAGGATCGGAAGCATCCATAAAAACTGCGTTGTCCTCACGATCAGGTCTCAAGGGAAGGTGCTCTTTATCCAACAGATACATGTCTTTACCCATCTTGGAGTTGATGAGAATCTGAATGTGTGGAGCATACCCACATAATCTCTTTTGGTCAGCTGTTGTTCTCTTGATGGTTTCAACTATCAAACTCATCACATTGAATTTTTGTGGCACATCAAAAAGTTGAAGCAAGTTGATGGAGCGGCCTCTAATAATCTTGTGATCTCCTGATTTGGGCAACAAGGTCTGCCTCAATGTGGTGTTCATGGTGGCCAGTCCAGACAACAGATAGTACACCGAGCCTAGCTTGTGTGTTTCCAAGGCCTTGTCAGGAATCTCCTTGTACATGTTGGCCATGGAGTTGTGATCTTTCTTATGCTTGGCATATACATCGTTGCCATCCTTATGCTCTTCAGGGGCATTGATAAGCTTGGCCCGCTCAACAACAGTAGAATGGTACCTTGTACCTTCAGTCATCCATACAATTTTTCCATCTGGGTAGAAATGAGTTGTTAATAGAACTACATGATAAGCTCATCATTCCACTTGGTCAATTTTTAACCCACAAAAGTGTTAACTCCATTGAGTCTGAAGCTCTCATGTACTATAGGGAAATGGTCTTCATTGTTGTCAATATATTTCCAGTCCACCCACTTCATGTCACACACGATGGGCTTCTTATCTAGGAGGATAGTCTCATAAAAGTCCGGATGTTCCTTGGTGTGAAATATGTAGTCCACATTAGTTCTTCTCCTCATAGCATAAGGGTCTGATTGTCTCCACAATCTGAGACCTGCATCCTTTCTCTCCTTCATGTTTTCTGCCATTGGATGATTATTGTCATGATCAGGGATCTTTGGCTTCAACTTTCTGAGCACTTGGGCTTCATCTTCTTATTCTTCCATTTCAGGCACTGGGGCCTTGTTCTTCTCAGCAGCTGGTATATTCCTGGTGGATCTCTTGGGTGTAGACTTTGAAGCTTGATCAGTAGCTTTGGGGGCAGTCTTGGGCTTTGATGGAGCAGCCCCAGACTTGATGGCATCCCCCATCAGCTTCTGTGCTTTGGATGCTAGTGCAGCATCTTCTTTCTCATCTTCTTCTTCTGACTGGATCATCATTGATGGATTTTCAATAACTCTACCCATACTCTTTTTGACCCTTTCTTTCCTTTTCTTTCCCTAACCAGCAGCCTCTTCTTCAGTTTATTTGGAGGATTCGAGAGTTGAGGCTCTAGCCTTAAACATGGGCACTCTCTTGGCAGGAGCTTTCTTGTGAAAGCCAGGTTTGGTTGAAGCTGCAATGCCAAACTCTTTCTTGACAACTTTATTCTTCGAGCTGACCTCCTCCTCAACAGAAACATAATCTTCATCCTCGTAATCTGAGTTTCTCTTTCTCCTTGTCCTGGTTGCTGCCTTGGGCAGGTTTCTTGGGGTGCTTCTGCTACCCTCATCATTGCTGCTAGAGGCACTAGTGCCCTCACTCAACTTAACTTGCTCCTCAGACTTGTTCTGGCTATCACTTTGATCTGACATAGCTGACACTACAAACTAAAAGTTGACCCTGTGAATAGATGTAGTTGAAATAGAGTGGATGAGCATCACAAAGTGCAGAGATTTTCCAAAACAATTGAGTCAAAAACATAGTTTTAGTTTCCTACAGAAAGCATTTCTGATCTACCGATTTGTTAAACTCGGTGACACCAAAGCGACATTAGAGTCTAAACTAGTGGAATCGGTCAGACCGAGACATAGTTTGTGACTCCGAGATTGCTAGGGTTTCACTGACAATCGAACTCGCTCACACCGATTTGCAAGTTTCGGTCAGACCAAAAATCACAAGTGCAATGGCCTAAACCAAATCGGTGAGACTGATTTCTACAACTCGGTCGGTCCAAGATGAGTTCGGCGGAAACCTAACCCTAAATTTTCGAATGAAAACTAATCTAAAGGAAGTTTTTGCTGGATAGAGTAATCTCATACGTGGTAAGAATCATGGCATTGTCCTAAGTGTAGGAATCAGAGGCTAAGATTGCACATATGGTCGAGTTCATACCCTAACTTGGCGGTGAACTCGCTACGGCGACAATGACGGCGAAGATTCCCGTTAATGGTGGTGGAGACCAGCGGCGGGGGGTCGCCGGCGATGAGAGACGATCCAGAGACCTGCGTCGGCAAAGCAGGATACGCGCGGGTGAAGGGTTTCGGAGAAATTTCCAAAATTTGACCAGTGGGTATATATATCCCGACCCTATCGGTGTGTCTGAGTGGAATGACTCGGTGGCACCGAGATAAAGAATCACAAGAGATTACTGCAACTCGGTGTGACCGAGCTATTCAAATCGGTTGCACCGAGATTGAAAACCTAGATCAACTCAATGAACTCGGTATGACTGATAGGAATGAATCGGTCAAACCGAAATGCATAGAGAGGTTTTGGAAATTTATGTCTATGACAAATCGGTGGCTCTGAGTGCTCCTCACCCGGAGGGTTCGAATCTAACTTGATCAAACTTTGTGATGTAGCATGAATAGAGTTTGATACAAGAAAATCATAGATAGCTAGAGGGTGTTCTTAGGCATTCTTGTCCATCCATTTGGCAGAAGATAAAGACCAAACAATCAAAGCAACAAATGGATCTCCTCGAATGAGAAAAATATGCAATCAACATGATCACACAATAAAATGGCAAATGAAATATGTGGGAAACCATGCACAAACACTCGAGCATCTATCAAGAAATTGGCGATGACTAGGTCATCTATATATTAGTATATTGACTTTGGAGTCAAATGAGAACATTTGATCATAGGTCATACTCATCGTTTAAGCACAAGTGGGGTTACCACTTTTACATAAAGCATTGTTGTGTTCACACCATTAGAGTTGCTTTAGCTCAATTCTTAGAGTAAAGCTCCCCTAGATGTTATATCCCCCCTATGAGGGATGAAGTAACCTTGGGTTTTGTCGATGATGACTTCATGTAGATGTTGAAGATGTGGATGCTCAATGTTGATGTAGATCATTTGGAGCAATCCATTGGAGTGAGTTGCACTTTCAATACCTACATGGGTTACTCCCACAAGGAACAAAAAGGGATATCCATAGACATAGAGTGAAGTACACACAAGATGATATCCATGAAAGCATCAGGTTACTTTGTCCCTTGTCTTACCAACAAGAGTGTTTGTGACTCCTTGAACTAGTGCAAGATGTGGAAGTTGACTGCACTTGTCCTTGCCAAAATGAATATGAGTGAAGTATGTTGGCGGAGTCACCCTCAAGGACTCTCTAGTTCTTCTTTTTTGGGATCCACATCAACTTGATGGGAATCCTTGGAGTTTTAATCATACTTGATGAAGTCGAACTTGATGTGGTCTTGGGAACCCACTTGACCAAGGCCTTAGGAGCTTCTTCAAATGCATCAATCTCCTCTTGAAGCTTGTCCTTGCCTTTTAGCTTGTGGTCTTGTGGTGGAAGATCATCTTGAGCTTGTGTCCCCTTGAAATAAGTGGGATCATACTTTTCTTGTTGAGGAACAAACTTCGTCTTGGGGTATTGATCTTCTTCCCACTCAACTCCATTGGCATTGAACTTTCATTAAAAACCAACACCTTGATTCTTCCAATGCCTTCCTTGCTTGCGTACAATTTTCTCAAATTGCTTACATCCGGCAAGGCTCTTGTATACACATTAATATATAATTCCCTTCAATAAGCTATTTTCTTGCTCAAGTGAAACTTGGATAAGAGAATCATTAGTGGAATCCAGAGAGCTACTAGAAGTAACAAAATTGGATTTAGCATGATTATTGTTACTACTAGAAGAAGAATCTTTCTTACCCTTTTTGCTATATTTTACTTGTGGCATGTAAGTAGACAACAGTAAATGGTTGGCAATGTAAGAAGAACTTTTCTTACAAAGATCATAATTGATTGCTTTTAAGAACCCATGCTCTTGATCTACATTGAGATTTTCAAAGCATAGCTTCTCATGAGTCTTTAAAAGCTCTCAATGATCTTCTAAGGTAGTTTCATGAGCTAACATAAGAGTGTTTAGTTCTTTAGTTAGACGCTCAATCTCCTTCTTATCATTGTCATTCTCTTTATCTTGATTATCATGATTAATAGCAAGTTCATCATAGTTTTCATCACTAGAGTTGTCAACAAGTAAATCATCATCACCTAGCAAATCATCTTCATCACTATTGAAATCAACATACTCGGGGTGTGATACCTTTGGGCCTTTAGCCATGAAGCATCTTCCAATTCCTTCATTTGGTGAGTTAAATATACCATTGGAGTTGGCTGACAAAAGTGCTAGACCGGAAACACCTTCATCTTGAGTATATTCAAAGTCGGAGTGATAACTTCTCTCAAAGTGATTGTTAGAGTCGGAGCCGGATACTGTCGGATTACGGGTTCCGGCAAACCCTTGAGGTTCGAACACCAGGGTGCACTCGAAGATCTCTCTCCCCCTAGCTCATGCCCTCACGACGATCGCAAAGCCTAGCTCGCCGAACCCAAGGAACAAGAGACACAAGAGTTTATACTGGTTCAGGCCACCGTTGCGGTGTAATACCCTACTTCAGTGTGGTGCGGTGGATTGCCTTGTAGGCTGGGGATGAACAAGTACAAGGGAAGGACAACCTCTTGAGGAGAGGTATTCTTGAGCTCGAAGAGCTTGTGTGGTTGGGGATGGTCTGAATGATCCGTCTCTAGATGAGCCTCCCTGGCTACGGTGGTGGCTAGCCCTATTTATAGAGGCCCAGGTCCTCTCCCCAAATATTAGGCGGGAAGGGATCCCACAATGGCTAGTTTGAAGGGGGATAACGAGTACAAGTTATCCTAACAAAAGGTGGTCTTCGCCTATCAAAGGCTCTGGTGGTGACGTCGTCGTGGGCTTCGTGGTGACCTCCGTCTTGCCGTCCTGCTGGTCTTGGTCTCGCTGCACCGATATGGAAACCTTTGCCTGACGCCTCGGGACTCCTCGCCTAGGCCTGCTTCTTTAGCACCGAAGAGGAAACTGGCACTCTGCGCCCGCTGGTGCCCGCCTAGCCTTGGTCCTCATGGCTCACGTACCTCACGAGATGCCCCTTTCCTTGATCTCTCCACTCCTCGCGAGCCAGCCTAGTGAGGCTGCCCCTGAGGAGGTCTTGTGTTGTCCGCCTCGCAAGGCTTGGTCCCTCGTGAGGGTCTTGAGCGCTGGTTGATGAAGATGGTCCATACCAAGCCGCTGGTGGAGCCACACCCTGGGCTGCACGCAGGCAGGTCTGGGTACCCCCGTTCCCAGGACGCCGACAGTAGCCCCCGGGCCCAAGGCTCGCTCGTGTTTGGCTTCCCGGTGAAGCCAAGTGGAAAGTGCGGAGCGCCGCGGGCCCCAATAGCCCGCGGCCTTGATTGACGTGTGGCGACTGACGGGACGTTGGCGCCTCCACTTCCCCATGCAGCCTCGATTTCCGCCTAGCTAGGCAACTAGCATCGTCTTCATAGCTCCTCCTCCCGTACAGGAAGCACTCTCCACCACTCCCGCATCTCCCAGAAGGCTACAGAACTCTTTCCCTGGCCCAATCTGACACCAACTCCCCCCGCCGCTATGGCACCAAGATGGAAGAAAAAGGGAAAGAAGGAGTCATGTACCTCGGCCCCCGCGACGCTGGTCCTCAAGCCCACCATCGAGCGGCCGGTGGTGCTCAACCAAGAGGCGATGAGCAAGGTGCGCCCGGTGCTCGCCACTGATTTCAATCAGTGGGGGCGACAGTGGCTCGGCCGGCTTCCCGCGCTGAGGTTGACATGCCGGCCACCGAGGTCCCCAACCATCTCCACGCCCTCTGGGTAGGGTTGATTCCCCCCTTCTCCAATTTCTTCAATGTAGTGCTCTCGCATTACCAAATCAATGCGCTACATCTCGATCCCCAATCCATCATCCTCCTTACTGTCTTCGCCTTTTTCTGCGAAGCCATGGTGGGCATTGCCCCTTCCATGGCTCTGCTTTGCCACTTCTTCTCGCTGCACTTGACAGACTCTCTCAAGCACTCTGGGTGTGTATCCTTCCAGGCCGTCGCAACGACAGCCGGCTCAGGGATTGACTTCGAGCTCTCGCCAGTCATCGGAGGCTTCAAGAAGAGGTGGGCGTTCATGGACGTTGGCGTGCACAACCCCCTGCTGCTGCTCCCTTGGTTTCTAGCTGCTCCGAGCTCCAGATGGGGCACACGAAGCTCACCGATCGGCGGCTTGCCCATGTCTGGCTCCGGTTCGCTAGGTTGAAGGACCTTGGGCTGACGGCACCCATGGTGGTGAAGGAGTTCATCCGGTGTCGCATCGCTCCGCTTTAGCGCCACTCTCAGGAAATGTGGACCTTCTCTAGCTACGGGGACCGCATGAGGCTTCAGGCTCCGGCTCTTCCCCCTGAGGCACGGCGCATGGTGCTCGAGCTCCTGACGTGTCGGAGGAGGGTTGTCTTCTGTACTACTGCTCGAACAAGGCGGAGTTCGTGAAGCAGATGCCCCTTTTCGACGAATGGGGACCACGCGCCAGTTCGCCTTGAAGGGCCTTGAGAGAGCCCTGTCTTCGTGGCCCCCCTTCCTGCCGCGAGCGCGGGGCCCTCCCCAGGAGCGGGCGCAGGGGGCGGTTACTGTGGGGCGATGGCGACACTGCTGCTGAGGAGTCGGCACCATGCGGGGCTCCTGAGGTGCCGTCCCATGGGGCCCTGGAAAGCCGTCCTAAGGAGACGGCCTGGGGGGTGACGCAGTCCAATGCTCCTGAGGCGGAAGCCCTCGAGGCCTTGGTGAACCTCCACAAGGCGAGCACCGAGGTCTCAGCGCGGTCCGGCACCCCTGAGGTCGCCTCCTCAGGGGTCGCACCATCCGCGCCCAGCCTTGGTCGCCGTGCCCAAGGCGTCCGCCAGCTCCGCCCGAACTTCACGGCGCTCCGTAAAAGGAGGGGATCTTCATGATGCAGTGGTGATGCCTTCCGGCCATCTAAGTAGAGGAAGTACATCGCTATTGATGAGTGAGTACCTTATTTTTGTAATTTCTAGGGTGCCGCTTCTCCTCCTAACCGTGATTCCTTAGGGTCCCTTCTTCCAAGGCGACAATGTCTCCCGAGAAACAACCTCCTCCTGCCTCAAGTCCTCTGCTGACCTTGAGTGCCTCGAGCCAGCCTGCAGCACTTGGTCTGAGGTTGGCCACAGAGGCAAGCACGCCAACTTGGCGTCTCGACCCCGTGTTCTTGCCGTCCGCGCGTCGCGACCTTGCTTGGGGTGAGGAAGATGTGCCGAGGGCTCCTCCTGTGGTTATTGATCGCAGCTGGGTGGCCTCGGCTCTGGCCTCTCCTTCGGGTAACGAGCCTCCGCCCCTCCGGGCCCCTGTCGATGACCGAAGGGCGGCTGGAAAGGCACCGGCCTCCAGCCCCCTATTGGGAGGAGGCGAGCCACCTCAAACCTCTTCAACAACTCTCGGCATGGAGGACGGACCTGGTTACGCATTCGAGCTCGCGCGCAGGCGGGGTGCTGTCCGTCATGAGCTCTTTCAGGAAGCTATGGGTGCGCTGAGCCGGCTCAGGGAAGAGCTTGCAGATGTGGTCGCTCGCCTCGAAACTGAGGGTCTTTAGCTGGTGGATGAATGGCGTCAATTGAAGGTGGCCATCAACCTCGGGTGCCTCCAGCGTGAGCGCGCCAACGCGGATGCCGAGGCATCCCTAGAAACCTCGCGTGAGGCCAGTGCCCGACCCTTGGAGGAGGCGAGGGAGGCAGACCACCGCCGCGAGGTTGTCGAGAAGCATAGGCAGGAGCTTCAGGCCCCGAATGCCCTGCTGGAGGAGCAGGCCGAGGCACACAGAGCTGCCTTGGCATCGATGAAGGGGGCATCGTCTGACGAGGAGGAGGTCTTGAAGCACGAGGAAGCGCTAATGCTAGGGTCCACAGAGCGCAGCCTCGAGCTTGAGCGGTTGGAGACGAGGGAGCGTCAGGTTGCTCAGGCGGAGGATGCTGTCAGCGCGTGCGAGGCCAGGATCCAGGAGGAAGTGGACTGCAGGGCGGAGGAGACTCGCGTTGTCCTTGCCAATAGGTACGACATGAAGCTGAAGCCTGTGGCAGCCGAAGCTGAGGGCAGGACCACCGCCCTCAGGTCGAGGTTGACTGAGGCAGAGCAGCGGGAGAAGGCCATTGCAACTACTTTGATCTCCATGCAGGTTGAGTTGGCCTCCGCCCGTGCTGAACTGCTTCCGCTTCAGCATCGAGTTACCGCTGCCGAGGCCCTTGCGTAACAGAGCAGGGAGGAGGTGTCCGCCGACCGACGTTGCAGCGCGATCACGCTCCCATGCTCCATGACCTCGGGGTGAGGGCCAACCGCGCACCGGGCATTATCTGCAATGAATACGCCCCTCATCCTCATGCAGAAGACTATGTAGGCCACCTACACTTCTTCACCAACATCGTGACATGCCTGGAGGACCGGGCTGAGAGAGCTCGTGAGCTTGTTGATGAAAAGAGCCACGGCCTCCTCGAGCATGCGTTTTCCCGCGTCTTCAGCCATCTTCAGAATGCCGACCCCAACTTCGACTTCGACGCCGCCATCACCCCAGTCCCCGGGGCTATTCGGGGCGACCTGGCGCGCTGGGTGAATGATAATGTGGATGCTCTAGTTAGAGCTTTCTCTTCCGATGATGATGTTGTGGTGGTCGCGGAGGATGAAGGCGACGTGGTCGGCGATGGTGAAGAGGACACTGGCGACGACACCGGTAGCGTGTCCGGGAGCGATTCGGATGATGTTGCGAGTGACATGTCCGAGTGAGCCCACGCTCCTTGTTCTGAACCTGCGCGCAAAAAGCTTGGGCATGGCCCCGGACGATGTGAGTGCATTTTACGGAGGGGAGCCCCTCATGTAATCAAACTATTGGTTTATTCCCTGAGCCAGACTTAAGGCATGCTTTAGCAAGTTCCCAAGTTCCTCCGCGTGCCCGCCACAGTAACTTACCTTAGTCTAAGCGGGCCCCAGACTGGCTTCGTAGTTTTCGATGTGTAGTTCCCCTAAGGGGAGTCCTTCACGGACTTGCGAGATTCTGGGCTTCTGTGGAGCTCGCCGGTCTGCCCGAAAAGACCTTGAGAGACGGGTGTTAGATCATGACGAGATGCGCACGCATACCATGCCCAGCCCGCGCTTGTGAGGCACTCGTGAGGAAGGGGCAGTAGGCGCCGGTCTCGGAATAAGGAAGGAGCCGGAAAACTCAAGAAATCAACATGAATGAGAAAAGATGCCCCCCATGCTTTGTCAACGAAAATACGGCTGCGAGTTCAAATCCAAAAGTCGGCAAATCGCACTACAGAGAAAGGTGTCGAAAGCAAAAGGCGGCGTCCGACTCCTAGCTAGTCTTCTTGTATTCTCACCAGCGCAGAGCCTAGTGCCTTTGCTGGCCGTGAGCTTAGTAATTGGGGGACAGTGTCAACGGCCAGCACTAAGCATGGTGCTTCCACTAGGACCTGGGCGGGAGCCCCCCAAGCCTCAGGGCGGCTCTCCGGAGACTCTGGGGTGTGTGCTGCCCTACTAATTATTATGTGAGAGTGTCACGGGCGAAGACCTTCACAGGCGGGAGCCTTGCTTCATATCGCCAGACGAGGGTCCCGCCTTGCGCCACCCTCAACCATCGTTGGGGCGCCCAGAAACCAGGACGAGGCCAAGGGGCAAAGGGGACGCCAGGGGCGCCCTCTGCTGGGGGAGAGCTTGTCGACACCTCCCCGGCAGAGGACCTACCTCCAGGTAACGCCTTGCCCCATGCAACATGCGGGAGGGCCTTGCTCTGGACCCCTTCCGCAAAACCCCCAGTGTGTCGCCCCTGACTGGGGTGGGGCTGCAGCGCTGGGGTCGCTGTCTGCCGCTGCAGCTCGGTCCACCTGCACCCATGGTTAGCACAAGCATGCACCCGAGATATCAGTGGTACCCTGGGGTGGTTGTCGTCGGCTGGGTCGGCAAGGCTGCTGGGTGGCTCGTAGAAGGCCTCAGCCTCCAGCATCTCTTCTTCCTAGCCCGGCTCGTGAAATGTGCAGGGGTTGTCCTCTAGCATGTACTCCTGATCCACCATGCGGGGCACATAGGCTTCCTGAGTTGTCTCACCGGAACCTCCACCGAGGCACCCTATACCCCATGCCGCTGAGCCTGGTGCGCCTTCCCGGTTGTTATGGGGTGGCGCTCGATTGGGACCATGAGGAGCAACGCCCGCACCTGCGCCACCCGGGGGACGCAAGGGCGCGGCAGGACATCCGGTCCCGCCGGTCATGCTAATGCTGGCGAGCCCTCCTGGTGCACCTGGGAGCGCGCGGGCGCAACAAGCCCCGTCGTGTGACCTGGCCACAACTTGAGATGTGAGTAAGGAGCAGAAAGGCGGTGTATCCCTGGCTGTAGCATCCAATAGCTCGGCGACGCGTTCCAGCAGCGTGTCGCGGCCGCTCTCCATCAACCGGCACCGCAGCAGCTTGCGTGCCACCACGAGCGCGGCTCGCTTGTTCCTGTCGGGGGTGTGGCGCCATTGCTGCTGCGTAGCTTGCGGATCTTGTGGCGGCCCGCGCGCGCCGCGTCGTGAGGGCGGCGGACGTCAATCCGCACTGCCCACGTCCGCGGGTGTTGGGCAGCGTGCGGGCCGCCCGGAGTGAGGAGTTGAGGTCCTCTGGAACGGATGGAGGTGCTCGAGCTGGCCGGGCCGCCCAGCGGTCGGCCTGCGTCCTTGGATCGTCAGACATCGGAGACGCGAGGCGACAACAGATCGGTCGATGGGGAAGAAACCCTCGGCGCACCCCTACCTAGCGCGCCAAATGTCGGATTACGGGTTCCAGCAAACCCTTGAGGTTCAAACACCGGGGTGCGCTCGAAGATCTCTCTCCCCCTAGATCACGTCCTCGCGACAATCACAAATCCTAGCTCGCCGAACCCAAGGAACAAGAGACACAAGAGTTTATACTGGTTCGGGCCACCGTTGCGGTGTAATACCCTACTCTAGTGTGGTGTGGTGGATTGCCTCGTAGGCTGGGGATGAACAAGTACCAGGGAAGAACAGCCTCCTGAGGAGAGGTTTTCTTGAGCTCGAAGAGCTTGTGTGGTCGGGGATAGTATGAATGATCTGTCTCTAGATGAGCATCCCCGGCTACGGTGGTGGCTAGCCCTATTTATAGAACATTAGGCGGGAAGGGATCCCATAACGGCCAGTTTGAAGGGCGACAATCAGTACAAGTTATCCTGAGAAAAGGTGGTCTTCGCATGCCAAAGGCTCTAGTGGTGACATCATTGTGGGGTCCATGGTGACCTCCGTCTTGCCATCCTGCTGGTCTTGGTCTCGTTGCATCGATATGAAACCTTTGCCTGACATCTCGGGACTCCTCGCCTGCGCTTGCTTCTTTAGCACCAAAGAGGAAACTGGCACTCTATGCCCGATGGCGCCCGCCTGGCCTTGGTCGTCATGGCTCACATCACGGAAACCTCACGAGGTGCCCCTTGCCTTGATCTCTCCGCTCCTCACGAGCTAGCCTAGTCAGTCTGCCCCTGAGGAGGTCTTGTGTCATCTGCCTCGCGTGGCTTGGCCCCACGCGAGGGTCTTGAGCGCTGGTTGATGAAGATGGTCCATACCATGCCACTGGTGGAGCCATGCCCTGGGCCGCAAGAAAGCAGGTCTGGGTACCCCCGTTCCCCGGATGCCGACAGATACCAATTCACCAACATGAGCATGATGTCTTCATTTTTTGTAGCTCCTTGATGACTTGTCCTTCCTTTCCGAATCATTGCTTCTGCGAGAGGTTCTTCGTTCATAACGATCACCTCTACTCCTTCTTTCTCTTGGAGGTGATTCTTCCATTTTGCTTCTTCTTTTGGGTGAGTCTTGTCTTCTTTTGTAGGGAGCCATACACTCATTGGAGTAGAGTCCGGGTCTTCCATAATTGAAGCAATTACACTCACGACTCAAAGATCTTTTGTCATTGTAGGACCTTGACTTGGAACTTCTTTCTTTGCTTCTACTGTTGTAGAACTTATTGAAGTTCTTCACAATTAAGCTCAATTCTTTGTTGAAAGCTTGTTTCTCACTTGATGATGTAGGAGAATCACATGAGGCTTTGTAAGCACCACTAGACTTGTTGTGAAGCTCTTCTTTATCCTTGAGTATCATCTCATGAGCAACAATTCTACCATTGACTTCCGTTGGCTTGAGAACTTTGTAGTTGGGCATCATTTGGATCATTGTGCACACGGTATCGTATTTTCTATCCAAGGCTCTTAGGATCTTCTTGATGATGAATATATCGGTCATTTCTTCACTTCCGAAGCCGGCAATCTCATTTGCGATGAGAGCAAGACTAGAGTACATTTCAGCGACACCTTCACCATCCTTCATTTGGAACTTGTTAAGTTGACTTTGAAGCACATCCAATTTGGATTCCTTGAAGAAGTCGGTGCCTTCGTGCATATCAATCAAAGTATCCCAAATTTCCTTTCCATTCTCAAGATGGCTGATTTTGTTGAATTTTTCGGGGCACAATCCATTGAAGAGGATATCGCAAGCTTGAGCATTGTATTGCAGCATCGTCAATTCTTCCGTGGTAGCTTCACAATTCGGTTCTCTCCCATCGAAGACTTCACCTTGCAAGCCAATACACACAATAGCCCAAACGACGGGGTTATATCCAATAATATGCATTTTCATCTTATGGTTCCAGCTAGCAAAATTAGTACCATCAAAGTAAGGACCTCTACGGTGGTAATTTCCCTCGCTAGACGCCATACTCTCCTAGGTTGTAAAACCAAGGCTATGATAACCAGAGCTATGGAAATCAAGGCAAATGGAGACCAAAGCTCTGATACCACTTGTAGGATCAAAAGTATGTCTATAGGGTGGGTGATTAGACTACTTGACCAAATAAAAATCTAGCCTTTTCCCAATTTTAAGTCTTGGCAGATTTTAGCAACTTATCACAAGTAAAGCAATCAACCTACACATGCAATTCTAAGAGTATAGTAGTCGAATGTAAATCATTGCATATGAATGTAAAGCGAGGAGTTTGGAGGAAGCAAACGCAATGTAGATACAGAGATTTTTGGTGTGGTTCTGATAGGTGGTGCTATCGTACATCCGCGTTGATGGAGAGTTCAACCCACGAAGGGTAACAGTTGCGCGAGTCCACGGAGGGCTCCACCCACGAAGGGTCCACGAAGAAGCAACCTTGTCTATCCCACCATGGCCATCGCCCATGAAGGACTTGCCTCACTTGGGTAGATCTTCATGAAGTAGGCAATCTCCTTGCCTTTAAAAACTCCTTGGTTCAACTCCACAATCTGGACGGAGGATTCCAAGTGACACCTAACCAATCTAGGAGACACCACTCTCCAAAAGGTAATAGATGGTGTGTTGATGATGAACTCCTTGCTCTTGTGCTTCAAATGATAGTCTCCCCAACACTCAACTCTCTCTCATAGATTTGGATATGGTGGAAAGATGATTTGAGTGGAAAGCAACTTGGGGAAGGCTAGAGATCAAGATTCTTATGGTTGGATTGGAATGTCTTGGTATCAACACATGAGTAGGTGGTTCTCTCTTAGAAAATGAATGCTGGAAGTGTAGGCACATTTTGATTGCTCTCTCCCCGAATGGAGAATGGGTGGAGGGGTATATATAGCCTCCACACAAAATATAACCGTTACACACAATAGTGAAACTCGGTCAGACCTATTTAGTTCAAAATGTGAATGTTAGGCTTTTTGCTACGACCGACATGGTCAGCTCGGTGGGGCCGATTGTGTTCGGGTTAGGTCATAACTTGATCTCGGTGAGACCGATCACATGAACTCAGTGAGACCAATTTCAGTAATAGGCAAACAGAGAGTTGTCAGGCAAACTCGGTGGGACCGATCGCACATTTCGGTTAGACCGAAACGTTACAAAGAGGAAACAGAGTTTGCGTTGCGAACTTGGTGGGACCGATTGCTCAGCTCGGTTAGACCGAAACGTTACGAAGGGAAACAAAGAGTTTGCAATCCTATCTCGGTGAGACCGAGATCCCTATCGGTGAGACCGAACTGATTACGGTTTTTGGCTATGGCTATGTCAAATGAACTCGGTGGCACCGTATAGATCAAATCGGTGGGGCCGAGTTTGACTTTTAGGTTTAGGACATATGTGGAAATGAGAAAGTGGTTGAGGGCTTTTGGAGCATATCACTAAGCGTTTTGAGCAAGCAAGCCATTAAGCAACACCTCGTCCCCTTTTAGTAGTATTGGCTTTTCGTATGGACTCAATGTGATCTTGGATCACTAAAATGAAAATGTAGAGTCTTGAGCTTGTGACAATATGTGTCCTTAGCATTTTGAGGGGTCCACATCTCTATTCCATGCCATGCCAATCATTGAACTTTCTGAAATGATTATCTTTGAAAGAATATTAGTTCAATAAGATATATGTTGTTAAGAATTACTAAAACCAGCCTGGGATTAGTTGCACTTTCACCTGGTCTACGGGGCAGAAGTAGTTATCCCAACGGAACTCATTTACGAGTCGCCTCGAGTGCTTACCTACGATGAAGTAGCGCAAGATCAGCACCGGTGTGACAACGATGTGCTACTCGAGGAGAAGCGAATCCGGGCTGCTACACGTGTTTCACGCTATCAACAAGCCATGTGCCGCTATCATAGCCGCAGGTTCATGCCCGGTGTTTTGAGGAAGGCCATCTTGTCCTTAGTTATGTTCAGTCCACCAAGGGTACAAACAAGTTGACGCCGAAGTGGGAAGGCCCTTATCGGGTAGTACGAGTCACCAGACCTGGCCCAGTCCGTCTAGAGACTGGAGATGGCATTCAATTGCAAAACTCATGGAATATTGAGCATCTCCACAAGTTCTACCCGTAAGGCGCGGTTGTCGGGCTCTGCCCGGCAGCCACCCTTATGTACATGCCTTGCCTCAGTTGCATGTAACCCCTTGTACAAAGCCAGGGCGATGACCCTGAGCAAGAGAAAATAAACGAAGTGATGGGGGGCCCTCGACTAAGTCACATGCATGCATGAGAATTCCAAAAGCATTTCATGAGCATTTGCATATGCATATAGATAGGAATGCATTTTGCATCATTCCCATCTGCATGAAGCTGCAGGTTCCTGTCATGAACTTGGCCTCTACAAGTTGTTGGGAGGATGAACCAACATTACAATCTCCGACAACCCAAACAGATAAGTTCTACCTCTTGTCCATTAGTGTTCTGTAAGCTAGAACATGTGCATGAGAAAACCTCGCCACTCTTTTGAGACTTAGGTGCTCCCATCCATGACTCGAACGTTGCTTCAGCCAGGATGGTCGCGGTGGCCTTTGGTAAAAGGAATTTGGCAAGGGGCTGGTCCCTTTATATTTTTCCCGGTAAACACAGTTCTCCGGCAATTAAAAGGGTACCGGCAGGGTAGCCTGCTGGGGAAAACTCGTTTATTTACACAGTCACTACAAGGAAAACGTTTGCGCAAGGTGGCGTAACGCAAACAGTTTTGAAGAAAATGTCATGTGTGATTGTTCATTGATGCAACACGGTTTATTCCTAGAAACCGTGTGCTTTTCCTTAGGTCATAGCCCACGGTGTTTTCTCATTAACTGTTTGCAATAAGAAAACCAAATTAGCAAGCTAATTGTCCTATTATTCATAATATATTTACTAATCTAATTGACATTCATATTAAGCACATAATTTATTCCATTTCCATATTAGGGAAGCAGGATTTCATAATTGAAATACATCAGAGTACAACATGATATAGCTTCAGCACTCAGCTACCCCATTACACAACTACACCAGCAGCAAGTTTCACATGCAACATCTAGAACCTTTCAAAATTAGCATCATAGACGGTACATAGAGAGATGCATCTCATCTAGAAAACTGCTGAAGTGGAAGGCGACTATTGAGCCTTCATTCATGTTGAAGGTCTTTGCGACTTTAGGCCAGTGCATGTGGATGATTGACCGTCCATCCTTCGACCTCTTTAGGAACACTTCAATACTGAAACATGGGTGTTGTACGAAAACTTTCGTCGCATCCTGACCACAGAGGTGGTTTGAGAGGTAATCATCAGTGAACCCTAAAAACAAGGATGTGCATAAATGTCTTCTCTATATTGGAAATGGGGCAAAGGAATAAAAAAGGCAAGGTATAATAGTTAGTGCCATCTCGTAAACCTCAGTGCTTCCCATTGTTTCCTTGCGACACGTATAAGGTAGTTAGTCATCAGGTTAAGTAAGGGTTCGCATGCTATCAGTAAAATATGTTATGAAAAATAAGCACATTGCAGATTCATCAGATTAATTCAAGCCACATGGAAAACCAATTTATCCAAACCAAGCATGATTAAGAACTAGGAAATATAGCACTTGTATATGTTTCTCATGTATTAAGTGCAGCCAAATTCGATTTATTCCTCACATGGTATACAATAAGAGAATGCAGCCACAACAATTGAACATCGCATTGCAGAATTGAACCAAGCAGTTAACTAAACACCACAACAAATGAACCAAACATTAACTGAGCACCACATTGCACAATATAACATAGTCCTAATAGAAGATCAAAGAGTTAACCAAACCAAGCATGCTTAACAACTTGGAAATATAGCAATTTTATTTGTTTCTCATGTATTTAGTACAGCCAAATTCGATTTATTCCTCACATGGTATAGAATAAGAGAATGCAGCCACAACAATTGAACATCGCATTGCAGAATTGAACCAAGCTGTTAACTAAACACCACAACAAGTGAACCAAGCCACAACAAACGAACCAAGTAGTTAACTAAACACCAATTGAAAAATATAACATACTCCTAATAGAAGATCAGATAGTTAACCAAACCAAGCATACTTAACAACTTGGAAATATTGCACCTTGAAGAATTGAACATCACATTTGCAGAATTGAACCAAGTAGTTAATTGAACACCACATTGCAAGACATATAGAACATATACACTATAGCAGAAGATTGCATGGTGAAAGTAGATAGCACAATTCACTAGAATTTGTTAAGGAAAGGCAGTATCTAGCAAACTGAGCATGGGTCCTTATAGTGAGCTAATAAGACAACCTACTCCTCATTGTCGGAGATATCGATGATGATTGGCTCCTTGGACATGGAAGAGGGAGAGGCCTCTGCATCGTGGGTGCCCTCGTTGTAGTGGTGAGTCGCCTGAGCCGCTCCGGGCACCAACCTGCTGGCTCTCAAGATGAGGTAAGCACATGCACGCTGAGAAAAGATCTCGTAGTCTTCGTCGAAGGCACCGACGGTGGCCTCGAGAAAATGCCACGAACTATTGTTTAAAGCAGCCAATCGCGTCACGGCGTCGGTGCGCGAGGCGTCAACGGTGGCCTCGACTGCGAGGTGCTCCTCCAAGTTCTAGGGGTCGGCACGAATGGCAGCCATCGCGACCTCATCCACGCGTGCGGCTGCGATTTGCTTCTTAGCTGCCAAATGCTCCTTAAGGTCTTGGCTATACTGCATGCACCATGGCTTAGGCCGGTGCTTATTTGGTGGAGGGGTCGGTGATTTGGGTGGAAGGTGTCGCGCTCGCGCCGGCGGTCAGGGCATGTGGGTCGTGGAAGGAGGAGGAGGATGGGGGTCGGGTGTGGTTTACCTACCTGGATAGGCGAGGCCGAGCAGCGTGAAGGAGGGTCACCGGCAAGGAGGTGGCGGTGCTGCAATCAATGAGTGAAGGTTTCAACTTGGAAAGGAAGGCGGAAAGGGGGGAAATGTGGCTTTTGGTAAGGGGGAGGGGGCAGGGAGGTAGATATTTCCGTGGAAGCCGAAAATTTGGAATCGCTTCAGCCAAAAAGCTGGCGTGCAAAGTGTCATCAGACACGGTCCCTTATTCAGACACGGTCCGAAGATATTTTGTGCTGCATCTCACATGGTTGGTTATAATAAACTGTGTGGGGTCTACTTGATTTTTCGCCTTGATTTGGATTACATAATGGGGTCACAGCGGCCATGGACGGTGTTTGAATTGCTAGACCTTTTATCTGTAGTGATCATAAAAGAATTGGAATTATTCAGGGTTCATTTGGACATTTTTATGCACTAAGTGAGTTTTCAATGCATTTATATGCATAATTCAAATTTGAACTACATGCACATGTTCCATTGCATATAAATTGGTTGAAAAAACAAATTTTTGTCCTTGGGTGCATACTTAGGTCCCATAAAAGAAATGGGAATGAATGTCAAACACCCTGCCACCGTCACTCGGCCGCAAACATTGAGATACCTGGTTTTTAAATTCTAGTAAATCCAAAACTCGTTTGAAATTCATGAAACTTGGCATGCTATCATGCAGCAGCATCAACATGCCATGGTAAAGTTTCTGTCCCATTTGGGGCAGGTTTGGGTATATGCTTCTCACAAACCAGAGTTTCTCACAACAAGCATGATGGTTTTGGTAGGGAATGGCCCAACTTTGGGGGCGAAATGATATCCATTGCCTCTTATTGCTTTCAATTTTTTTCTCGTGTCAACATAGAACAACAGGAGTGTTGTGTTATTTTTTGTGATTTTTCACGGTTCGTTTGGATATTTTTATGCATTAAGTGAGTTTTCAATGCATTTATGTGCATAATTCAAATTTGAATTACATGCACATGCTCCGGTGCATATAAATTGGTTGAAAAATCAAATCCTTGCTCCTTGGGTGCATGCTTAGGTCCCATGCAAGAAATGGGAATGAATGTCAAGCACCGTGCCACCGTCACTTGGCCGCAAACATTGAGATACCTGGTTTTTAAATTCTAGTAAATCCAAAACTCGTCTGAAATTCATGAAACTTGGCATGCTATCATGGAGCGGCAACATGCCGTGGTAAAGTTTTTGTCCCATTTGGGGCAGGTTTGGGTATATGCTTCTCACAAACCAGAGCTTCTCACAACAAGCATGATGGTTTCAGATAGAACACCCGTATGCAAAGTGAGAGCACGATTTGTGCATCTCTTGAACACAAACGGTTATTTTGGATGACCCTTGTGAATCACTAGCGGGGCGGCGCAGTACTATTTGATTTGACAGCGGGCGGCGCAGTTCCTGATACGGCTTTAATGCAGACGAGGGAGAGGGTAGCGGTTCCCGAAATGTTGAACGGCCAATGATGCATCCTCCTTCCATTAGCATCGTGTGAATGTTTGAGTGAAGTAATGGGAGGACCAGGAAAAGAGGTAGCACGATGTGAATGCAACGCAGTTTGCACTCATATAAAGGTGCCCCTCCATTCCAATGCATCTACCACATCATACGCACCTAAGTATTTGCCTAAGCACCAACACTAATAAGAACAAAAGTGCCCACTCCAGACCCATGGCGGCGATGCGCGCGAGCAGCCAGCGGCTGTGCCATATGGTCCATGACGCCGGCCTGCGGCATTCCACCATGGATCATCTCCATACGGTGTTGACGATTGGCTGGTGGATGGCCTCCGTCAACGCCAGCTACGAATCTCAGTTGGACCAGATGATTGTTTGCAGCACCAACAGGTTCACCGTCGTCAAGAAGCTTGCGGACAACAACGTCGTAATCCTCCAGCCCGCGCGCCCGGGCTCCTCATTGCCTGCCACCCTAATTGGCCTCCATGGTCGGAATCTCTTTGAAGCACTGGTGGCCCTGCGACTACTCGCCGACGCCACGAAGAATGTCCACCTGGAGGTCGCGCTCACCACGAGGCGCCTTGCCCTGCAAGAAACCGTCGACCTACACATCCATGTGTACGAACGAATCATGTACATAGGTATCTACAAGGTCAGTGAGGACGCTATGACGTTGGCCTTATTCAGCCGGCTGGAAGCCTTGGATGCCTTAGTTGAGAAGCACATTGACCTCGCCACACAAGCCGCCGCTCCTTAGCCGCCGGTCGGTGGCCCGGCCGGTGCACTGAGTTGAGGAGGAGGTCGTACATTGAAGGATGCATCTTTCTTCTTGCTTCATGTAACCACCACTGCGATTGCATCATCGTGGCCTTAATTCTTATTTTGCTATTGTATTCTCGTTCCAGTCAATACAGACATGTGCGATCCCTTTGCTCAGTACAGACATGTCCATTCCAGTCTTATTTTGATTGGCTTGAATGAAGGTCTATCCCGCCGTTAGGCACCGCAGTGCATTGTGCTCGTCATTAGGCGCCGCGGCGCGCTCTACTCGTGTCCGTTGGCGCGCACTGCTCGCGTCCGTCGGCATGCTCGGCTTGTGGATAGCTTTTCGTTGCGTGTTCAACTGCTATATGCATATATGTATGATTGCTCGCCATTGTGGCGACCGCGCAGCGCTCTGCTCGCGTCCCTCTGTGCGCTCTGCCAACGGTTGGGCGTGCGCATGATCACGTCGGGGGGCACATATGCATGCGGTTGCGCTGCGCACGTTGCCACGCGATGCAGTTATGTGTGGCACGCTGGAGTTACGCACTGCAAATTATAACTGCCATCAGGGCCTGCCGATATTCCTGGCCGTCCGGCTTCCCCTTTAATTCCTGTGGCCATTATAACCTTAATCTCTTCAACCTTTGGATCGTGCCCGACAACACAACAAGCACACCCACGATGACACATAGAGAGGGGATGTCCGGCGGCGCTCCAATGGAGTTCGGCGAGCATAGAGTGGACACCCACGCGAGGGAGACGGATCTCTCGGTGGTGTACACCATCGACCCGGCCATGGTGGACGACTACATCAACAGCGTTGAGCAGTTGCGTGCTTGAGACAAGTACAAGGTGGTCGGCATCGACCTCCAGTACACCACCGGTCGTCCCGGCATAGATCAAAAGGTTGCCGTCGCCCAGTTGTGCGTGCACCATCATGTCCTCATCTTCCACTACTGCATGGCCACAGAGCCTTGAAGTCGTTTAAATAGGTTTATCAACAACACTGACTACAAGTTCGCCACGGTGGATACTACCAACAATGTAAAAGTGCTTAGTGTTACGGGCTTGGCCTGCAAGAACCTTGTCGAAATCTGTGACCACTACACGGTATGGGGTAGCACGAAGAAGGACTCCCTGGTCGAACTCGCCTCGGCCATCATCGACCCCTACTACGAAAAGATGAACCAGGATGCTTAGAGAACAAGTTCCTTATCCTGGCACGGGGCCTGGATGCGGCAACTAGATGAACCTCACCTCAGGTTTGCGGCCAAGAGCGTGTACCCATGCTACGAGATGCACAAGCGGATCGTTGACATGAGGAAGTGCCTCGTTACCCAAATCGACAAGCCCGGATCGAGCCACAAGCAGAGCAAGCAGCGTCACAAGAAGTAGATGATGATCAGATGATCGTTTATGCTAGTTAATCATGCATGGAATATATAATTTACTTTATTGGTGTGTGGAAATGTCATGTGTGTAGTAGCCACCTATGTAATTATGCATGTAATACTTTACTTTGGTGTGTGCAAATGCCATCGTTGTTGTAGCCACCTATGTAAGTGGATGTTTAATTTGGTTATGCAAGCATGTCCTTATAAGTGTGTGTATATATATATGTTGTTGTTCTGTATGCAATCCCATCGCACAACACACACGTCTTATTAGCAGCAACCGTCTGTGTTCTTATCGGTCTACAGACAGATTTCTGATTACAGACCTATTTGTCGCGTATCACACACATCTTGTTAAATTGAACCGTTTCTGTTCTCATGTCTCAACGCAAACAGTTCATCCAAGTGAACCGCATGCCGTATATCGCACACACCTTTGATTTGGCTGACCGTTTCTTTTGTGTTTCCTAATCACAAACAGTTCATACGAGTAAACTGTATGTTGTTTATCACACACGCCTCCATCTGGCTGCCCGTTTCTTTTGTTCCTCATCATTGCAAACAGTTCATTGAACTGAACCGTATGCCCTTCATCGCACACGCAACTAAAACCTGAACCGTGTTTGACGCATCTGTCATCACAAATGTTTTACACATTTCTGACAGTTTTCATACAGCACCGTTTGCGAGTATGGCATCGCACATAGTTTCTCGAAGGGTCTCTGATCGTAGTGTCGCGTTAGCAGCATCATGAAGTAGTGAGAGTTGTACTAGCATAATGAATGACATTCGGTTTCTTATCAACTCTTTGTCCTAGAACATCACCAACATCATAATCACTAGCATCACACATCATTTCAAATGGCAAGTTCCAATCAGGTGGTCGAACAATAGGTGCAGAAACTAAGGCTTTCTTGAGTGCTTCAAAGGTTTCTAAACAATCATCATCAAAAACAAAAGGGACATCTTTTTGCAAAAGTTTTGTAAGAGGCCTAGAAATTTTAGAAAAGTCTTTGATAAATCTCCTATAGAAACCAGCATGACCTAGGAAACTACGAATACCTTTGATATCTTTAGGACATGGCATTTTCTAAATTGCA
This sequence comes from Triticum urartu, assembly GCF_056163025.1. Lineage (NCBI taxonomy): Eukaryota > Viridiplantae > Streptophyta > Magnoliopsida > Poales > Poaceae > Triticum > Triticum urartu. The sequence goes on along the minus strand of NC_141876.1, from coordinate 352,342,842 downwards.
TCAAACTTATCTTTGTCCACTTCAATACCTCTTTCAAAATTTTTATGAACCAAGACAATACCTTCATTAACCATAAAGTGGCACTTCTCCCAATTCAAGACAAGATTTGTAGATATCAAAGATTGCTTAAACAATCATCAAAAGACTTCCCATAAACGGAAAAGTCATCCATGAAAACCTCAACAATCTTTTCACAAAAGTCAAAGAATATAGCGGCGATACATCTTTGAAAGGTAGCAAGTGCATTGCATAAACCAAAAGCCATACGTCTATAAGCATATGTTCCAAAGGGACAAGTAAAAGTAGTCTTTTCTTGATATGGTTGAGAAATATGTATTTGTGAAAAACCAGAGTATCTATCAAGGAAGCAAAAATGGGTGTGCTTAGATAATCTTTCTAGCATTTGGTCAATAAAAGGAAGAGGGTAATGATCTTTTCTAGTTGCTTTGTTTAATTTTCTAAAATCGATTACCATTATATAGCCTGTAACAATTCTTTGTGGAATAAGTTCTTTCTTATCATTAGGAACAAAAGTGATACCTCCTTTCTTAGGGACACAATGAACAGGACTTACCCATCTACTATCTGCTATAGGGTACATTATACCTGCTTCCAGAAGTTTTTATATTTTCGTTCTTGCCACTTCCTTCATCTTTGGATTTAACCGACGTTGGTGATGTACAATGTGTTTAGCATCAGGTTCCATGTTAATCTTGTGCTGACATAGAGTGGGACTAATGCCCTTTAAATCATCAAGAGTGTATCCAATAGCAGCGATGCTTCCTTAGAACTTTCAATAATCTTTCTTCTTCATGTTTTGAATGGTTAGCACTAATAATAACAGGATATATCTTCTTTTCATCAAGATAAGCATATTTCAAAGTGTCTGGTAATTGTTTTAATTCAAACACAGGATCACCTTTAGGTGGAGCAGGGCCTCCTAGAGTTTCAATAGGCAAATTGTGTTTAAGCAGAGGATGTTGTTCAAACAAAATCTTATCTATTTCATTTCTTTCATGCATATGTAAATCATTTTCATGGTCTAGTAGATATTGTTCTAGAGGATCAGTAGGAGGCACAACAATAGAAGGAAGACCAATTATTTCATCCTTACTAGGCAATTCTTTTTCATAAAGCTTTCTACTAAACTTGGAAAAAATTAAACTCATGAGATTGATCACCAAAACTAACACCGACAGTTTGCTTCTCACAATCTATTTTAGCATTAATGGTGTTCAAGAAAGGTCTACCAAAGATAATGGGACAAAAGTCATCTTGTGGGGAACCAAGAACAAGAAAATCAGTAGGGTATTTTATTTTCCCACACAAGACTTCAACATCTCTAACAATCCCAATTGGTGACATAGTATCTCTATTAGCAAATTTAATAGTAATTTCTGTCTTCTATCTCTGCGTGTGCTATGTAATTCATAATTTCCTGATATAAGGAATAAGGAATAACACTCACGCTAGCACCTAAGTCACTTAAACCATGATAAAAGTGATCTCCTATTTTAACTGAGACAACGGGCATGCCAACAACAGGTCTATGTTTATCCCTTTTATCAGGTTTGGCAATTCTAGCAGCTTCTTCACAGAAGTAAATAACATGCCCATCTATATTTTCATCCAAGAGATGCTTAACCATAGCAACACTAGGTTCTACCTTGGTTCTCAAAACTAAGGGAAATACTTACCTATACTTTGTTGGATCACCCTTTCCTCTTCAAGGGGAAAAACCAATGCAAGATCAAGAAGTAGCAGGGCCGCGACACCGGCGGAAGGGCACGAGCAGCGCAGGGGAGTCCGCACGAGGGCGGCCATGGCCAGGCGTGGCTGTGGCTGGGCGTTGCGGACTGCAGGTTGCGGTGCCAGTAGCAAACGAAGCAGCGACAGGGAGGAGCAGGTGGTGGCGCACCTATAGGATGAACGGCGAGTGAGGCCACGCAGCGGTGGCCCAACCAGGCGGCGGCGGGGACTCCAGCGAGCGCGAGCGGGAGGCGATGTAGTCGCGGGTCAGGAGCAGGGATGGGCATGAGTGCGGGCAGAGGCGGGGCGAGCGCGAGCTCGACAGGAGCTCGGGCGCTGTGGGTCGGCCTATTGCAACGGAATTAAGAGAAGGAAAAGGAGGGAGGAAGCTCCAGCTCACAGGGGGACAGATAAGGTGCTCGAGGAAGTCAGGGGGGTGCCGGAGTCAAGGGGATCGATGGCGAGCTTCCGGTGGCCACAAGCGTTGACGGAGATGACGAGGTTGATGAGTTGCTCCCCGAGATGAAGCAGAGCTCCAGCTCTATGAAGGCAAGCTAGGCGGAGCCCGTGGACACGCACTGCGGGCGAGGAAACGCCAGTGGCCACGAGATCTTGGAGTGCACGGCGATGGTAGTGCACAGGGTGGAGCGAGCATGTGAGGGAGATGGGAATGAGTGAGGGGGGGAGAAAAGAACTTGGATGCTGACGAGCCTGACAGGGGCGAGGGCTTGGCCTTATCCCCTGAGCGACGTGGGCTGGCTCGGGTTGGGCGAGGCCTGATGTCTACTACACAACTTGTTCTTGTAGACTCGTGTTGGGCCTCCAAGTGCAGAGTTTTTTAGGACAGTAGCAATTTTCCATCAAGTGGATGACCTACGGTTTATCAATCCGTGGGAGGCGTAGGATGAAGATGATCTCTCTCAAACAACCCTGCAACCAAATAACAAAAAGTCACTTGTGTCCCCAACACACCAAATACAATGGTAATTTGTATAGGTGCACTAGTTCGACGAAGAGATGATGATACAAGTGTAGTAATGATAGTAGATATTGATTTTTGTTATAAGAACAATAAAAAACAGCAAGGTAGCAAGTATCAAAAGTGAGCTCAAACGGTGTTGCAATGCTTGAAAATGAGGCCTAGGGTCCGTACTTTTGCTAGGGCAATCTCTCAACAATGCTAATATAATTGGATCATATAACCATCCCTCAATGTGCAATGAAGAATCACCCCAAATTTCTTATCTAGCCGAGAACATCAGAAGAAATTGTTTGTAGGATACGAAACCACCTTAAACCTATTCTTTCTTATTAATCTATCCTAGAGTTCATAATAAAATAACACCAAGCTATTCTTTCTGATTGATCTATCCAAGAGTTCGTACTAAAATAACACCATATGATACACATGAACCAACTCTAATGTCACCTACATACTCCAATGCCACCGCGAGTATTTGTGACTTGATTATATGATATGCATCAAACAATTTCAGATTCATAATACTCAATCCAACACAAAGAACCTCAAAGAGTGCCCCAAGATTTCTACCAGAGAAACAAGGACGAGAAGGACGAGAACGTGCATCAACCCCTATGCATAGATTACACCAATCTCACCACGGGAATCCATGAGTTGAGTGCCAAAACACATATCAAGTGAATCAATATGATATCCCATTGTCACCACGGGTATTCATAGCAATACATATATCAAATGTTCTCAAATCCATAAAAGTATTCAATCTGATAAGAATGAAATCTCAAAGGGAAAACTCAATTCATCACAGCAAGATAGAGAGGGGAAAACACCATATGATCCAACTATATTAACAAAGGCCACGATACATCAAGATCGTGACATCTCAAGAACACGAGAGAGAGAGAGAGATTAAACACATGGATACTTGTACAAACCCTCGGCCCCGAGGGAGACTACTCACTCCTCATCATGGTGGCCGCCAAGATGATGAAGATGGCCACCGGTGATGATTTCCCCCTCTAGCAGGGTGCCGGAACAGGGTCTAGATTATTCTTTGTGGCTAGAGAGGCTTGCAGCGAAGGAACCTCTGATCTATTGACTCCTCTAGGGTTTTTGGAATATTTAGGAATTTATAGGGCAAAGAGGCAGTGCGAGAGGCCACCGAGGTGGGCACAACCCACCTGCGCGCTTGGGACCCCAGGCGTGCCCTGGTGGGTTGTGCTCCCCTCGGAGCTCCCCTCTGGTACTTCATTGGCCCACCAGGTCTCTTCTAGTCCAGAAAAAATCTCCAAAAAGTTTCGCTGCATTTGGACTCCATTTGGTTTTCATTTTCTACGATGTAAAAAACAAGCAAAAATAGCAAGTGGCACTAGGCACTATGTCAATATGTTAGTCCCCAAAAGTGATATAAAGTTGCTATAAAATGATTGTAAAACATCCAAGAATGATAATATAACAGCATGAATACTTCATAAATTATAACTACGTTGGAGACGTATCAGCATCCCCAAGTTTAATTCCTACTCGTCCTCGAGTAGGTAAATGATAAAAGAAATAATTTATGAAGTGTGAATGCTAGCAAAGTGCATAAGTTTGATCATTGATAATTTCAATCACTTTTCCTAGCATCATAACATCAATTCTTTCTCATAAAACTCAACATGATAAAGTGGCAATTGAAAGAGGAATTTTTGTTGTGGAATGCTACCTATCATATTCATCATATACTCTTTCTTTTGTAGCATGGACATTTTGACTTGAATGATTCAAAGAAATAGTCTATAATTTGACATGAGGACATCAATACTCAAGCATATCAACAAGCAACCATGTCTTTCAAAATATCAACACTAAAGAAAGTTATCCCGAGCCCATCATGCTCAATCATTGATCCATTCATGAAACACACTCGAATATTAGCTACATCCAATGCACAAGTATCATCATAGTGCTCCCTAGATGGTGCTTTATAAGAGAAGATGGAGACTCAAATAAAAATTGCATAAAATAAATATATAGGCCCTTCACAGAGGGAAGCGGAGATTTGTAGAGGTGCCAGAGCTCAAAGCTTAAATTGAGAGAAAAAATATTTTGTGAGGCATACTTTTCCTGTCAATGAAAATAATAGAGTAATTCCCAGCACTTTCCATGCTAGATATATCATAGGCAGTTCCCAAACATAAAATAAAGTGTATTCCTTTTCCACCATACTTTCACACTCCCTGACTTGCCGTATCCACGGGTGCTGTCTATACCAACACTTTCCAAGGAATTTATTATTTGACAACATAAAGTAAATTTCTTTTCATTTCGGGACTAGGCATCCCTATTACCGCCATACTTTCATGCAATGACAAGTTAATAAACACTCATCTTGAGAACAACACAACTAGCATGGAAAATATTATCCACCCCCTTCCGCTTCATGAGTGCTACGAGCACACAAAAGGAAAACTCATGTTGAAAATTAGAGATGGCACATATAAATTTACTTAGAACGACATGGAAATACCGCATATAGGTAGATGTGGTGGACTCATGTGGAAAAACTAGGTTTAAAGATTTTTTTATGCACAAGTAGTATTCCCACTTAGTACAAATGTAGGCTAGCAAATAGATTGAGAAACAACCAACTCAGAAATGAAAATTCACATAAATGAGCATTGAGCATACCTAACACCGAATAATGCACCACAAGTAGGATGTAATTTCATTGAATAACTATTGACTTTCATGCTTGCATAGGGAATCACAAACTTTAACACCAATATTCTTACTAAAGCATAATTACTCACCAACATGACTCACATATTATTATCTCCATATCGCAAAACTATTGCAAGGAATCAAACTTATCATATCCAATGGCCTACATGAAAGTTTTTATTATATCCTTCTTGAATATTCATCATATTAGGACCAATCTCATAGATTGTGCAAATTATCATCACTAGTATCAACTCTCAAAATAATAAAAGTGAAGCACAAGAGTAAATAACAAACTACTCCAAAAAGATATAAGTGAAGGTCAAGTGAGTAGTTAAGTAAATGGGTAGCTATTTGAGGACTCTCTCTTATTTAAAAACTAAGTACTTTATTAAAACATCAAGCAAAACAAAATAAAATGACATTCCGAGAATAACACACATCACGTGAAGAAGCAAAAACTTAGGCTCAACCAATACTAACTGATAAATGTTGATGAAGAAAGGTGGGATGCCTACAGGGGCATCCCCAAGCTTAGATGCTTCGGACTTATTGGAATATTATCTTGGGACTCCTTGCGCATCCACAAGCTTGAGCTTTTGTGTCTCCTTAATTCCTTTTATATCACGGTTTCCCTAAATCATAAAAACTTCATTCACACAAAACTCAACAAGAACTCGTGAGACAAGTTTGAATAAATCAATGCAGAACCTTAACATTATCTACTATAGAAAATCACTAAAATTATAATTCAACGTTTCATACTAAACACCTCTTCATATTTAATAGTCCTATCCTCAAATAGAATCATTAAACAAGCAAACATATGCAAACATAACAGCAATCTGTCTAAACAGGACAATTTGAAAAAGTTGCAAGAATATAAATACTTCTTTAACTCCAAAAATTCTGAAAATTTACCACACTGTACAAAATTTCTCATATCTCATTTTGCAAAGAAATCAACATTTTATCACATTCTGACTTTTCTCAAGAATTCAGGCACTGGCGTGCAACTTTCTGTTTTCAAACAGCCACATATGGACTTGCAAAATAAGCATGGAAAAGTCTATACTTGAAATTTTTATTGAATTAAGAGATGAAAAAAATTATTGTAAGTAATAGAAAGAAAATCCTAACAAAAGAATATAACGGTCCAAGCAAAACTCATATCATGTGACGAATAAAAATATAGCTCCAAGTAAAATTGCCAATGGTTGTTAGAAGAAAGAGGGGATGCCTTCCGGGGCATCCCCAAGCTTAGTTGCTTGGTTCTCCTTGAATATTAATTTGGGGTGCCATGGGCATCCCCAATCTTAGGCTCTTTTCACTCATTATTCCTTCATCCATCGTGATCTCACCGAAAACTTGAAAACTTCAATCATATAAAACTTAACCAAAACCTTCGTGAGGTCCGTTAGTATAATAAAGCAAATCACTACTCTAAGTACTATTGCAAACCCATTCATATTTTATTATTGCATTATATCTACTATATTAAAACTTCTCCATGGCTTATAACCCTCAATACAATCCATAGATTCATCAAAATAAGCACACAATGCAAGGAAAACAGAATCTGTCAAAAACAGAACAGACTGTAGTGATCTGGACTCTAACCATACTTATTTACCTCCACAAATTCCGACAGATTAGGAAGATGTAGGCAATTTGTACCTCAATCTTGTGTTAAAAAAATTTAGAAGCTTTTGTCACTTATGTGATTTTTAAAAATTGTTTTACTGGGCACAAAAGTTTTTGTTTTCCAACAAGATCAAATCAACTATCACCAAACATAATCCCCAAAGGCTTTACTTGGCACTTTATTGAAACAAAAGCTATAAAACATGACCACTACAGTAGAATACTCATGTAAACACCCAAAAATACTAGGTAAAAGTGTTGGGTTGTCTCCAACAAGCTCTTTTCTTTAGTGCCTTTTTAGCTAGGCATGATGATTTCAATGATGCTCACGTAAAAGATAAGAATTGAAACATAACAGGAGCATCATGAAGCATATGACTAGCACATTTAAGCCTAACCCACTTCCTATTCATAGGGATTTTGTGAGCAAACAACTTATGGGAACAACAATCAACTAGCGTAGGAAGGCAAAACAAGCAAAACTTTAAGAGTTTCAACACATGGAGAGGAAACTTGATATTATTGAGATATGTAGAAGCATATGTTCCTCCCTCATAGTAATTTTCAGTAGCTTCATGAATGAATTCAACAATATAACAATCACATTAAGCATTATTTTCATGATCCGTAAGCATAGAAATTTTACTACTATCCACATAAGCAAATTCATTCTCATGAATAGTAGTGGGAGAAAACTCAACAAAAAACCTATCATGTGATTGAAAATTAAAATCATGACGACAAGTTTCATGGTTATCATTATTCAATATAGCATACATGTCATCACCATAATCATCATATATAGCAACTTTGTTGTCATAATAAATTGAAACCTCTTCCGAATTAGTGGATTTATCACTAGATAAAGTCATGACCTCTCCAAATCCACTTTCATAATTATCACAATAAGATTCAACACCTCCAAAATAGTGGGATCATTAGGACCTAGAGTTGACACTCTTCAAATCCCACTTTCATCAATATAATCATCATAAATAAGAGGCATCCTTTCATCATAATAAATTTTCTCATCAAAACATGGGGGAATAAAATGTGACGCCCGAATAATTAAGCTAGAGTGAACCTCCGCTAATGATGCCACGTCACCTCAGTTACTGTTGATAAACTCTCGTTAGTGCTAAACCGAAACAAATTCAAAATTTAATTAAAGGCCAACATTAAAAGTTTTCAAACTTTAAAACTAAAAATGTTCGAGTTGTGCCAAATAATGCATAGGGAATTATGGTGGAGAAACAACATCTTTATAAAATAATTAAATACCCTAAAGTGAATAAAACAACAACAAAAACAGTTACTTATACTCCTATTATATTTTTTAAAATACTAAACTATTTTAGCTAGGTGCCGAAGTTATTGTGGCAGTGGTATAATTAATGTTATTATTTTAGGTGCTATTTGAATGTTTTACGACACTAAAACAATTTGGGAAATAAAATTAAAAAGAAAAGAAAAATAAAAAAGGGAAAAGACTAAACCAAAAAAAAGAAAAAGAAAAGCCCCCCCCCACTGGGCCAACCCGCCCATCTCAGCCTCGGCCCAACTGGCCGGCCAACCCGGATCGAGCCATCCCACTACTAGCCCCCTCTCCCCCCGTGACCTAACCCACTTCTCCCCTCTCGTTCCCCCACTCCCCCCACATTCTGTATCGAGGCAAAATGCCCCGACAGCATAGCCCCTGGCGCCGCCGCTCCCCAGAGGCTACCACCGGCCGGCGCCGAGCACCGCCACCCCCGGCCTCCTCCTTGCGGCTCCCAACCTCCTACACCGCATCCCCGCCATCCTCCCCACCGGACTGCGCCGCCTCCCCGATGCCACGACGCCGCCTCGTCGTCCCCGTCTCCTCCACACCGTACCTCCTCGACCTCCTCCCCGGTGGCCTACACCGAGCCGCCGACCCTCTCCCCGTCAACGCCCGTGAGGCCTCCCCTCCTTCCCTGTCTCTCTGTTTCCTCTCTCGCGTCGCGGCCACCGCGCCCCCGACCGGGTCTGGCCACGCCCGCGGTCACCACGCTCCTCCTCGCCGCCCTCGCGCTCAGGCTGCACCCCCCGTCGTGCTCTTCGTCCCGCGGCTGCACCACCCGCTTGCGCCGCCCTTTGCTGCTGCCTTGGACCGCCCTCTGTTGCTCCCTGCGGAGACCACGCTCGCCCGCACCTCCTGTGCTCACCGCCTCTGTCCCGTGCCGCTCGCAGGCATGTGCCCCTACCTACCCGCTGCACCCGCTACAATGCTGCTACTGCTTGCTCCCGCGTGCTCGGGTGCCCCCTGCCGTGCCCCGCCTGCCGCCATGCTGCTCTGCTCCGCCCCTACCCTGGCCGCCCCCTGCTGCCCATGGCGTGCATGCACGCAGTGGCCGTCGGCGCCCTGTGCAACCATAGGTGCCCAGCTGCGGCCTGTTCGGGCCACTGCCATGTGAATCGCCCCTAAAAAAGACAAGGAAAATTAAACTAAATAAATGAAATTAAATAATTAATTGTTTGGAAAAAATAACCTAATTAATTGCATTTGCTAAACTAATAACCTATGACAGTGGACCCCCCTAATTAAACCTGATTAAAGTCAGTCAATAATCTCTGTTAAAAAAAGGTATATATGAGACAATGCCATGTGGGTCCCAGCAGGCTCATTGACTAGTCAACTGGTCAATGTTGACTGCTGACTGGGCAGTCAACTGGACCCCACTAGTCAGCCTCATAGGTGAACTTCTGGGTACACTCTCTGTGTACCCGTAGCATTTTACCCATTTTATTTCGAATTTATATAATTCCAGAAATTCATTAAAACTTTGATAAATCATAGCAAATAAACCGTAGCTCGGAAGAAAATACTTTGTACATGAAAGTTGCTCAGAACGACGAGACGAATCCGGATACGCAGCCCGTTCGTCAGCCAAGCATCCCTAGCATAGCAAACACGCAACTTTCCCCCTCCGGTTCATCTGTCCGAAACATGAAACACCGGGGATATTTTGCCCAATGTTTCCCCCCTTCACCGGTACCACCTCTTACCGCGTTAGGGCACCCCTAGCACCGCTACTTGTCATGTCATGCATCGCTATGCATCTGTTTGCTTAATATTTATTGTTTCTTCCCCCCTCTTCTCTAGCTAGACACCGAGACCGACGCCACTGCTACACAGTACGACTACGGTGTTGACGACCCCTCTCTCTTGCTAGAGCAACCAGGCAAGCACCCCCCTTGATCACCAGATATAGCCTATTCTTCTCTATACTGCTTGCATTAGAGTAGTGTAGCATGTTACTAGTTTCCGTTAATCCTATCCTGATGCATAGCCTGTCATTGTTGCTACAACTGCTGATACCTTACCTGCGATCCTACATGCTTAGTATAGGTTGCTAGCACTTCACAGTGGCCCTACACTCTTGTCCGTCTGCCATGCTATACTACTGGGCCGTGATCACTCGGGAGGTGATCACAGGCATATAATTTATACTTTTCACTATTACATTACCTGTGGTACTGTTTGGAGTTGGGGGCTGAAAGGGCAGGTGGCTCCATCCCGGTAGAGGTGGGCCTGGGTTCCCATCGGCCCCCGACTATTACTTTGAGGCAGAGCGACAGGACAGGTTGAGACCACCTAGGAGAGAGGTGGGCCAGGCCCTGGTCGGCGTTCGCGGATACTTAACACGCTTAACGAGATCTTGGTATTTGATCCGAGTCTGGCTACTGGCCTATATGCACTAACCATCTACGCGGGGACAGTTATGGGCACTCAATGTCGTGGTATGAGTCGAAGCCTTTGTGATTTCAACGACTGAGCGGCGCGCGCCGGATTGGACTGGAACGCCTGCTAGGCTAGGTCTGCTTCCGGCCACGTTCGCAACATGCAGGTGTGCAAAGGGAGATGGGCCCAGACCCCTGCGCCATAGGATTTAGAACGGCATGCTGACCTCTCTGTTGTGCCTAGGTAGGGCTACGACGTGTTGATCTTCCGAGGCCGGGCATGACCCAGAAAAGTGTGTCCGGCCAAATGGGATCGAGCGTGTTGGGTTATGTTGTGCACCCCTGCAGGGAAGTTAATCTATTCGAATAGCCGTGATCTTCGGTAACAGGACGACTTAGAGTTATACCTCGACCTTATGACAACTAGAATTGAATACTTAATAAAACACACCCTTCCAAGTGCTAGATACAACCGGTGATCGCTCTCTCACAGGGCGACGAGGGGAGGATCATCGGTTAGGATTATGCTACACGATGCTACTTGGTGAACTTACCATCTACTCTCTTCTTCTGCTGCAAGATGGAGGTTACCAGAAGCGTAGTCTTCGATAGGACTAGCTATCCCCCTCTTATTCCGGCATTCTGCAGTTCAGTCCACATATGATACCCTTAATCCATTTGATACCAATGCATACATATGTAGTGTAGCTCCTTGCTTGTGAGTACTTTGGATGAGTACTCATGGTTGCTTTTCTCCCCCTTTTCCCCTTTCCTATACCCGTTTGCTGCGACCAGACATTGGAGCTCAGGAGCCAGATGCCACCGTCAACGACGACTACTACTACTCGGGAGGTGCCTACTACTACGTGCAGCCCGCTGACGACGACCGGGAGTAGTTTAGGAGGATCCCAGGCAGGAGGACTGCGCGTCTTTCGATCTGTATCCCAGTTTGTGCTAGCCTTCTTAAGGCAAACTTGTTTAACTTATGTCTGTACTCAGATATTGTTGCTTCCGCTGACTCGTCTATGATCGAGCTCTTGTATTCAAGCCCTCGAGGCCCCTGGCTTGTAATATGATGCTTGTATGACTTATTTTATTTGTAGAGTTGTGTTGTGATATCTTCCCGTGAGTCCCTGGTCTTGATCATACATGTTTTCGTGTATGATTAGTGTACGATTGAATCGGGGGCGTCACAAGTTGGTATCAGAGCTGACTGCCTGTAGTAATCCCCCTTCCAAGCTCCTTGGCCGAAGTCGAGTCTAGACATTACAAAACTTTTTACTAACATGGTTGTGTGGCTTTTGGGCCCACATCGCCATTGGGTGGTATTAGGATCTTTTATTCCTCGTCTATACTCTGGGACTCTGATCTCTCTTCTATTCGGGTTAAATGATTTTGCTAAACTCTAACTCTAGGTTCTCGTTACCACTTCCTGCCGGAGAACCCTTTCATTACGGATGATCGACTGCTTCAACAGAAGATTCTGACAATACTCTCCGATATTTTCTAGAGACCTTGTGCATGTTGCTTTTGCAATTCCCTACCACCGAAAAATCCCTATGGATAAATACTTACACCTGTCGTTCTTACTTTTATTCCCAGTTGGTCTTGTTATTACAAGATACCCCGAAATACTCGTCGTTGTTTCGATAATCCTTTGAGCTTACTGCCTTGCTGTTCTCTGTCACCTGAATACCCCTACGGATAATTCTCGCACTTATCGAGTATCCGCTCATCCCCCAGTTGTTCATGTGTTTCACAATGGTCATCGAAATACTATTCCATCCTCCAAAAATCCTTAGTAGCTTATTTCTCTGCAATACTTGTCTGCTTGCATGATGGATGCCTTCCATATGTCTGGCAATATTCGTTAGTATCCTTAGGCACCGTCATTTTGATCCCTTTGATTCAACATGAGTGCGAATGCACGGAATCATCAGTTGATCCTTTTAAATTATCTTTCCAGCTCAGACGTCATTTTAAACATGAGCTGGTTCTCAACAAATCCAATTGCCGTCGATTGTACCCCTAAGGCTATTCAACTTATCCATCCCTAATCAGAACATTGCTTCTGATCCCTTGATTTGAAAATCATAGTTCCTTTGCATTTCAGCTCTGGATTAGTCAGTTGTTTCCATAATCCAATGCCTTTGCATTGTTACTTCCTCTGGTTGTGTGCCGATGCTCACATCAGCTCTGTTATGGACCGGCAGATCCTTTAATGGATTTTATCCGACAGCGTCCTTCATATTCAATAACCTTGTGAGCCTTCCCTTGGATACATAATGCCTTTCGTAAATTGTATCATCTACTTTCTCAATCTTGCTCTACTTTTGAGCTTGTGATATTTACTCTTGAAACTTGTGGTATAAGTTTCTAAGAAGTCCCTATGGGTTGAACATATGCCTTCTCTAAACTATGTGAACTCGAAAGTTTTCACGAGTCATACACTTCTGGTATTTTTCCAGATAAAATTTCAACACTACAACTTCTTCGAAAGTGAGAAGTGAATGAAAGGTTATGCATTGGAGAAGTGCGAGTGGACCTTGAACTTTGTGCTCATGCCCATGGACATGATGTAGATCTTATCATTAAAGCTTCTCTTAAATTAAATTATTCCTTTGGTATAAGTTCATCTTATATCCGGGACCTGGCCTTTTGCAATCGTGGTTCCGACCATGTTCTCCTTTAAATACCATTTCGCATGCAAGTTTAAGCGCTTGTCTTCTATAGAGCAATACCCCAGTCCAACCTCTACTTTGATCTGTCATCGAGTATTACCCCCTCTGGTATCTCGAGATTATCACGGAACTGCATAACTTCTTATGAGTTCTTCTTCAAGTATTATTTGACTTTCGTTGCATCATCATTTGACTTGATGTCATCGCCGACCGATTACATCTTCATGAAATCTCTCGACAAATGTGTCTTGGTCATCATCAACATCCTGAGATCTTCCAAGATATATATCGAATTCTTGATGAGAAATACCATCCTCGCCCCTCAATGGTTTGTGTTATCACCGACCACTTTATTGCCTTCCGTTCAACACAAACTTATTCGTGTTTTGTGTTATACCTTGAGATCCTTGCTATCCAGCATTTGTTCTTCTTTACCTTGGAATATTACCACCTTTTATGTCAAGAATGTTGTGGTAATTTTACCACCTCTTGAGAATTCTTGATATAGTAATATATCTCGCCTTTTGCGTTCATTTCTTGGTCTCCGTGTTCTTTCTAACAGGAATACCGACAAATGGTCTATGATGTGTATATTCTGAACTTCTAGCAACCCTATTGCTTTGAAGTTATTGGTCTACAGCTTCATTCTAAGTCTATTGCTTATTGAATCATCCTTCGAACATTGATCGTGCTACCTAGTCCATATTCTTGGGTGCACCCTTCTATCATTGTTCAGTTGTGTATGTTTCCCTCGAGCATACATCATTATATCATTTGATCCGACAAATGATATTTCCTTGTTCACATAATTGTGGAAATCAATCCTTTGGAAATCTCGATGATTTGTTGCTAAGCCTATCAGCCACCTCCTCATTCTCTCCTTGGTTTAAGGATATTTCGAAGCTCATTTCCATAGTTCATTTCTAGAGTATCTTACAATGTCATCTCGTCAAGTTGTGTCGCACCATTTCTTCTCAGGCATCCTGAGTCTGAGGTATCCTGACACCAATCAGATCCGAATCTCGGTCAGATATGATGGTTCAAACATATTTCCTAGAGTTATAATATTGGTCATTATATGAGCCGGTAAGGCGATGTCATGCCTCGCACACCTAGTTGGAGGACTTATTAATATAAGTTTCCTTTTTGGCAAGGTTAGTCATGCTTCCGTGAGGAAATTGTAATACTTAATCTATAAGTTGTTCCTGATGGATCCTTTTTGTTTCCAAAGTATGATCTTCACCTGTTGACCATGTCAATGCTACCTGGAAGCATGTCTATGGTACTCCAATTTTCAATAGGAACATTTGAATCCCAATGCTAAATGTTTCCTTCTCGGTTATCCAAACACCGCTGTATGGGTAATGTCATGAAAATTCTCTCCCCTACCTAACGAGTTTTCTACATTATATCCTGTCATGGATATCATGCTCTGCTTGAACTCCCGAAGGATATACCCTTGAAATATGTTTTTAAACACATTGGCCTTTCCATGGTTCTATTTAATCTAATGATCACCTTTTACTTTCCATTGTTTTGTTTAACCTTACTGGTGATCTATATGATCTAAGCAGTAATATCCTCCTGCTTATGTAAAACACCTTGCTGTACAACCGTGTCAGTAAGACCCTGTTGCTTTTGTTGATAGCATTCCGGTAACCACAGATGGACGAGAACTTTGCCTATTGGTCCACCTCATTCAACGAGCAGGAAAATGGTTCTCTTCGTCCCTCGCCCTTGGTACTGATGTTGTTACCGACATAACTGACAGGCAATTCTCTAACATGCCTTGCTATCATGACTGTGCAAGAGGTCAGCGCCCTTCCTACTCTCAACCCACATGGTGAGCCCATAACCGACCGTTTCACAGGATCAAAACCTGACTCTTCTATACACCCCTGTTTCTAAGGTCATTCCTCACACTTGGCTTCATATGAGATTCACGAGCCACCTCCCTAGGGATCTATCATGGTGTCAGACACAATACTTATTCTCGTTGCTCGAAACCCCTCTCACAGTCCATTTCAGGCATCGGAAGTTTGCCTACCTGTTTGAAAATTTTCATGCCTACTTTTATTTCTCTACATGTATTCCCTGAGTTCTAACTCGAGAGATACTCATGTGTTCATTCTTGGGTTAACCCCCAGATGAGTACCCTTATAGCATTCTATCATTGCCGACTTGCCACCTATTCGTAAGTATGATGGAGTTCCAAAAAAAGGGATGACGACTTCATTATGATAAACTGAAACAAAGAAATAAAGACATCAACGATGATCAACTTCTTCGATAAGAGTAACCATGAATGAGAAGATCCGTTAGAATATCATAACAAGAACTTTCCCCCTTACTCCCCTCTTAAATCTCGGGACGAGATTTCTTGTAGTGGAGGAGAATTGTGACACCCGGGTAATTAAGCTATAGTGAACCTCCGCTAATGATGCCACGTCACCTCAGTTACTATTGATAAACTCTCGTTAGTGCAAAACTGAAACAAATTCAAAATTTAATTAAAGGCCAGCATCAAAAGTTTTCAAACTTTAAAACTAAAAATGTTCGAGTTGTGCCAAATAATGCATAGGGAATTATGGTGGAGAAACAACATCTTTATAAAATAATTAAATACCCTAAAGTGAATAAACAACAACAAAAACATTTACTTATACTCCTATTATATTTTTTAAAATGCTAAACTATTTTAGCTAGGTGCCGAAGTTATTGTGGCAGTGGTATAATTAATGTTATTATTTTAGGTGCTATTTGAATGTTTTACGAAACTAAAACAATTTGGGAAATAAAATTAAAACAGAAAAGAAAAATAAAAAAGGCAAATGACTAAACCAAAAAAAAGAAAAAGAAAAGCCCCCCCCCCCATTGGGCCAACTGGCCCAGCTCGGCCTCGGCCTAGCTCGGCCTCGGCCCAACTGGCCGGCCAACCCGGATCGAGCCACCCCACTACTAGCCCCCTCTCCCCCGTGACCTAACCCACTTCTCCCCTCTCGTTCCCCCACTCCCCCCACATTCTGGATCGAGGCAAAATGCCCCGACCGCGCCCCTGGCGCCGCTGCTCCCCAGAGGCTGCCACCGGCCGGCGCCGAGCGCCGCCACCCCGGCCTCCTCCTTGCGGCTCCCAACCTCCTGCACCGCATCCCCGTCGTCCTCCCCACCGGACTGCGCTGCCTCCCCGACGCCGCGACGCCGCCCCGTCGTCCCCGTCTCCTCCACGCCGGACCTCCTCGACCTCCTCCCCGGTGGCCTACATCGAGCCACGCCGACCCTCTCCCCGTCAACGCCCGTGAGGCCTCCCCTCCTTCCCTGTCTCTCCCTTTCCTCTCTCGCGTCGCGGCTACCGCTCCCCCGACAGGGTTCGGCCACGCTCGCGGTCACCACGCCCCTCCCCGCCGCCCTCGCGCTCAGGCCGCACCCCCCGTCGTGCTCTTCGTCCCGCGGCTGCACCGCCCGCTTGCGCCGCCCTTTGCCGCTACCTCAGACCGCCCTCTGTTGCTCCCTGCGCAGACCACGCTCGCGCGCACCGCCTGTGCTCGCCGCCTCTGTCCTGCGCCGCCCGCAGGCGTGTGCCCCTACCTACCCGCTCCAGTGCTGCTGCTACTTGCTCCCGCGTGCTCGCGCGCTCCCTGACGCGCACCGCCTGCCGCCGGGCTTCTCTGCTCCACCCCTACCCCGGCCGCTCCCTGCTACCCACGGTGTGCACGCCCGCAGTGGCTGCCGGCGCCCTGTGCAGCCATGGGTGCCCAGGTGCGGCCAGTTCAGGCCACTGCCATGTGGACCCGCCCCTAAAAAAAGACAAGGAAAATAAAATGAAATAAATGAAATTAAATATTTAATTAGTTAATTAATTCTTTGGAAAAAATAACCTAATTAATTCGATTTGCTAAACTAATAACCTATGGCAGTGGACCCCCCTAATTAAACCTGACTAAAGTCAGTCAATAATCTCTGTTAAAAAAGGTATATATGAGACAATGCCATGTGGGTCCCAACAGTCTCATTGACAAGTCAATTGGTCAATGTTGACTGCTGACTAGGCAGTCAACTGGACCCCACCAGTCAGCCTCATAGGTGAACTTCTGGGTACACTCTCTGTGTACCCGTAGCATTTTACCCATTTTATTTCGAATTTATATAATTCCAGAAATTCATTAAAACTTTGATAAATCATAGAAAATAAACCGTAGCTCGGAAGAAAATACTTTGCACATGAAAGTTGCTCAGAACAACGAGACGAATCCGGATACGCAGCCCGTTCATCCGCCATGCATCCCTAGCATAGCAAGCACGCAACTTTCCCCCTCCGGTTCATCTGTCCGAAACGGGAAACACCGGGGATATTTTCCCGGATGTTTCCCCCCTTCCCCGGTACCACCTCTTACCGCGTTAGGGCACCCCTAGCACCGCTACTTATCATGTCATGCATCTCTATGCATCTGTTTGCTTAATATTTATTGTTTCTTCCCCCCTCTTCTGTAGCTAGACACCGAGACCAACGCCGCTGCTACCCAGTACGACTACGGTGTTGACGACCCCTCTCTCTTGCCAGAGCAACCAGGCAAGCCGCCCCCTCCTTGATCACCAGATATCGCCTATTCTTCTCTATACTGCTTGCATTAGAGTAGTGTAGCATGTTACTGCTTTTTGTTAATCCTATCATGATGCATAGCCTATCATTGTTGGTAGAACTGCTGATACCTTACCTGTGATCCTACATGCTTATTATAGGTTCCTAGCACTTCATCAGTGCCCCTACACTCTTTTCCGTCTGCCATGCTATACTACTGGGCTGTGATCACTCGGGAGGTGATCACGGGCACATACTTTATACTTTTCACTTTTACATTACCTGTGGTACTGTTCGGAGTTGGGGGCTGAAGGGGCATGTGGCTCCATCCCGGTAGAGGAGGGCCTGGGTTCCCGTCGGCCCCCGACTGTTACTTTGAGGCAGAGCGACCGGACAGGTTGAGACCACCTAGGAGAGAGGTGGGCCTGGCCCTGGTCGACGTTCGTGGATACTTAACACGCTTAACGAGATCTTGGTATTTGATCTGAGTCTGGCTACTGGCCTATACGCACTAACCATCTACGCGGGGACAGTTACGGGCACTCGATGTCGTGGTATCAGCCGAAGCCTTCGTGACGTCAGCGACTGAGCGGCGTGCGCCGGATTGGACTGGAACGCCTGCTAGGCTAGGTCTGCTTCTGGCCGCGTTCGCAACGTGCAGGTGTGCAAAGGGCGATGGGCCCAGACCTCTACGCCATAGGATTTAGAACGGCGTGCTGACCTCTCTGTTGTGCCTAGGTAGGGCTGCGACATGTTGATCTTCCGAGGCCGGGCATGACCCAGAAAAGTGTGTCCGGCCAAATGGGATCGAGCGTGTTGGGTTATGTGGTGCACCCCTGCAAGGAAGTTAATCTATTCGAATAGCTGTGATCTTCGGTAACAGGACGACTTGGAGTTGTACCTTGACCTTATGACAACTAGAACTGGATACTTAATAAAACACACCCTTCCAAGTGCCAGATACAACCGGTGATCGCTCTCTCATAGGGCGACGAGGGGAGGATCATCGGTTAGGATTATGCTACACGATGCTACTTGGTGAACTTACCATCTACTCTCTTCTTCTGCTGCAAGATGGAGGTTACCAGAAGCGTAGTCTTCGATAGGACTAGCTATCCCCCTCTTGTTCTGGCATTCTGTAGTTCAGTCCACATATGATACCCTTAATCCATTTGGTACCAATGCATACATATGTAGTGTAGCTCCTTGCTTGCGAGTACTTTGGATGAGTACTCACGGTTGCTTTTCTCCCCCTTTTCCCCTTTCCTATACCCATTTGCTGCGACCAGACGTTGGAGCTCAGGAGCCAGACGCCATCGTCGACGACGACTACTACTACTCGGGAGGTGCCTACTACTACGCGCAGCCCGCTGACGACGACCAGGAGTAGTTTAGGAGGATCCCAGGCAGGAAGACTGCGCCTCTTTCATCTGTATCCCAGTTTGTGCTAGCCTTCTTAAGGCAAACTTGTTTAACTTATGTCTGTACTCGGATATTGTTGCTTCCACTGACTCGTCTATGATCGAGCTCTTGTATTCAAGCCCTCGAGGCCCCTGGCTTGTAATATGATGCTTGTATGACTTATTTTATTTGTAGAGTTGTGTTGTGATATCTTCCCGTGAGTCCCTGATCTTGATCATACATGTTTGCATGTATGATTAGTGTACGATTGAATCGGAGGCGTCACATAAAAATATCACCTTCATCAAATATAGCATCCCCAAGCTTGTAGCTTTGCATATCACTAGCATCATGCATATTCAAAGAATTAACACTAGCAACATTGCAATTGTGCTCATCATTCATGACAAACATTTTATTAAATTCTTCTTCTATCAATTGAGCACAATTTTCCTTTCCATCATTTTCATGGAAGGCATTTTAAAAATGAATAATATGATGCAACCTCAATTCCATTTTTTCGTAGTTTTCCTTTATAACCCAAACTAGTGATAAAACAAGAAACTAAAAGATTCAATTGATATTTACCTTCAAGCACTCACCTCCTCGGCAACGGCACCAGAAAAGATATTGATGTCTACTACACAACTTGTTCTTGTAGACTCGTGTTGGGCCTCCAAGCGTAGAGTTTTGTATCAAGTGGATGGCCTAAGGTTTATCAATCTATCAAAGACGTAGGATGAAGATGGTCTCTCTCAAACAACGCTGCAACCAAATAAAAAAAAGTCTCTTGTGTCCTCAACACACCAAATACAATGCTAATTTGTATAGGTGCAATAGTTCGGCGAAGAAATGGTGATACAAGTGTAGTAATGATAGTAGATATTGATTGTTGTTATAAGAACAATAAAAAGAGCAAGACAGCAAGTAAAAAAGTGAGCACAAATGGCATTGCAATGCTTGAAAATGAGGCCTAGGGTCCGTACTTTCACTAGTGCAATCTCTCAACCATGCAAATATAATCGGATCATATAACCATCCCTCGATGTGCGATGAAGAATCACTCCAAAGTTCTTATCTAGCGGAAAACATAAGAAGAAATTGTTTGTAGGGTATGAAACCACCTCAAAGCTATTCTTTCGGATCAATCTATACTAGAGTTCATACTAAAATTACACCAAGCTATTCTTTCCGATCTATCTATCCAAGAGTTCATACTAAAATAACACCATATGATACACAACAACCAACTCTAATGTCACCTAGGTACTCCAATGCCACCGCCAGTATCGGTGAGTTGATTATACGATATGCATCAAACAATTTCAGAATTATAATACTCAATGCAACACAAAGAACCTCAAAGAGTGCCCCAAGATTTCTACCGGAGAAACAAAGACGAGAACGTGCATCAACCCCTATGCATAGATTACCCCAATGTCACCTCGGGAATCCATGAGTTGAGTGCCAAAACATGTATCGAGTGAATCAATATGATACCCCATTGTCACCATGGGTATTCATAGCAAGGCATATATCAAGTGTTCTCAAATCCATAAAAGTATTCAATCCAATAAGAACGAAATCTCAAAGGAAAACTCAATTCATCACAAAAAGATAGATCAGAAGGTGCGCCTGGGCCCCTAGGGGTGCCCTGGTGGGTTGTGCTCCCTGTGGAGCTCCCCTCTGATATTTCTTTGGCCCACCGGGTGTCTTCTGGTCCAGAAAAAGTCTCCTAATTTTTTTTCTGCATTTGGACTCCATTTGGTCTTTATTTTTTGCGACGTAAAAAACAAGCAAAAAATAGCAACGAGCAGTTGGCGCTATGTCAATAGGTTACTCGCAAAAATGATATAAAGTTGCTATAAAATGATTGTAAAACATCCAAGAATGATAATATAATCGCATGAATACTTCATAAATTACAGGTATGTTGGAGACGTATCAAGGCCCAGGGGGAACATGGGGCGTTTCCTTTTTATACATTTTATTTTTGTTTTGTGATTTTCTTTTAAACTTTTCTGTTTTCTACTTAGTTTTTTTTGCTTTATAAAATATACAACTAGCCTCCACATTAATTTAATTAATTAAGCCACTGCCACAAACAACTTGGCACATTAATAGAATAGGTTTATGATTGTCTAATAGTTAAATGCATTTAACAATCGTTTTTAGCCATCGTTATATTCACAAAAAGGTCATTTAAGTATTGTACAAAAATGGAATATTTTCCACACGTTGAACATTTTAGTTTGCATGTTTGAGAAATTTTGAATTTTGGACTTTAATATGAATTTGAATTTGAATTATGCCTTGGATCAAATGAGGGTTAGCAACAGTAAGAGTGATGACTTGGCATCATTAGCAGGGGATTATTGTAGCTTAATTATCCAGGTGTTACAATATATCCAAGGGGGCTTTCCAGTTTGCGAGGCAGGTGCCACCAAAGTTGTGCATTGTGTATTTAAACAACACACCCTATATTCCTACATATATTTGGGCACTTCCACGTGATTCTTGACTTCTGGCCCCTCTCATCAATATTCGACAATGCAACCAACCGTGGGCCCACGCGGTCAAAGTTATTCATTGGAAATTTGAACATCACACACCACCCTTTTCATTCATATATATTTGGGCCACATGCTGGTGTGGTTGTCTTCTGACCCTCTCTCACATTTTTTTGCTGCAAAGACTTGGGTGACGCTCAACGGACACGGGTGTACTGGCTTAACCGTGTGCGATGCAAGTACACTCTGAAATCACCACGACTGCGCAAGCGCGAGCAAGGGTGGAGCTACTGGCTTAACCATGTGCAATGCTAGTGCACTGTGAAATCACCATGACTGTGCAATCGTGAGCGAGGTTGGAGGTAGTGGCTTAACTGTGTGCGATGCTAGAGCATTGTAAAATCACCACCTATGCAAGCTAAAGGTTGGTACTTTTTTTAGGATGACTTCCATGTCTGCATCTAAAAATTTGGATGAACCGTGTGCAATAGACCAGCTAGCTAGAAATCTAGAAACAAACTACCCACCTTGAGCGATGCAAAAATCGGTGGTTCTGTGGCTTTTCCTTATTATCATACACTCATATTCTTATTGGACCGTGTGCGATTTGGGGTGCTCCCCCCCGGATCAATTCCTTTACCCAAATTTTAGTAGCCGCGGTATTTGAACTGTCGCCCCCACTCCTCCACCACCGACCTTATAGTAAAATCCTAGTAGCCGAGTCATTTAAACCGTCGCCCTCCCACGTCCACCACCATCTCCACCCACCATTACTAAAAATTTCAGTAGCCGCGCGTATCCTCAAACACCCCCCCTCCACAATCCCTCCACCCAAAATGTCCCCTCTCCCCTCGAATCCTAGCTTGGCGCCAGTGCCACCAACCCCTGCCGGTCTGCCCATGCCTCCTAGCTTATATAATAAAGTTCAGGTTACCAAGCGATTCACATACCGTCGCCCCCCTAAGTTTTTAGATGAGGCATGCGGTGTCCCTCCCCACTAGATCCACATCCCCTACTCCAGAGTGTCGCATCCTAAGCATGACCACGTATCCTAGGGAGCCCGACGAGCGCTCGGCCAAAAAGAGGTCTATCAAGGCCTCTACGGCGGACGTTGGCGAGGTGGCCGCCGTTCGTCCTGGCCTGCCGATCCTGGAGCAACACCTTGCCGCAGAAGCCGTCGAGGACATTGACTACATTGCCATGCCAAAGGATTCATGCCAGCGGGCTAGCGTATTACTGTATCTTGGGAAAGCTGGCTACGACATCAAGCTCGTTGACAACGGTGGCTTCACGTGGGCCATGTCACAGGTTAAGTGGTCCATCCCCAACCCCTCTTGTTCAACCGTCATCGATCTCTTTGAAGGCCCTTCCACTAATCTCCTCCACCATGCGGTCAAGGATTTGCGATCCTTGTATGCCATCAAGCCCATTTTGTCATTTCTGAAAGACACATTTCATGGCGGCGGCTTGGGATCCTCAATTGACAAGTCAGATCTCATCGACCACGACCACGAGGAGGGCACCCACAAAGGTTCTTCCAAGGTGAAATAACCGATTAGAAAATCATACTTTTTCTAGCTAGCCAACCCGCACCCTGTGTTGTAGTAGCTTTTGCCATGTGGTGTTTCAACTGTGTTGTGTTCAATTATTTCAGTTATGTAAAAATGTAATGTTCAATAGGGCTATGTGATGTTTAAGTATGAATTGTCCACATCAGTTGCACGAATGGCTATATTTGGTTGTTTATAGTGAGTGGATGCCTTGTTTATCTGTATTTGGTCGCTAGCTTGGTTGCACTGAGCATTTGTCCAGTTATCAAGCAGATGTTTTGTTTATCTGTATTTGGTTGTTAGGTTGGTTGCAGTGAGCATTTGTCCAGTTTTCAAGTAGATGCCTTGTTTATCTGTATTAGCTTGTTAGGTTGGTTGCAGTGAGCATCTATCCAGTTTTCAAGCATATGCCATGTTTACCTATATTTGCTTGTTAGGTTGGTTGCAGTGAACCCCTGTCCAGTTTTCAATGGCTATATTTAGTTGTTATACTGATCATTTCTGCCTTGTTTATTTTAGTCATTCACAATGTGATGTTCATTATGTGCAAGTCGAAACTGTGCACCTCGATTTCATCAATACCAGTTTGAACGGCAATATTTGGTTCTAGTTATGCCTGGTGTAGTTAACACATGCCCTTTATTTCAATTTTACACATTTATCAAGTGTGATGTTTAAGCATGAGCTACATTCTATTAATTTCAACAATGCCAGTTTGAATTGCAATATTTGGTGGTTGTTAAGCCTGGTTTAGGTAACATTCCCTTCCATTTTATATCCTCTTTAATAGAATGTTGAAACCAACACATTCAAGCTATCATTTGGAGAAGATGTTGTTTACCTTGTCTATATTTGTTTGATGTTAAGGTTGCTTTACTTATCATGCCTTTCCACTACTTATGCAAGACAACAACGGGAGTGGCCAGCATTTTCCGTCGAGGATAGTTTCATCCCTCGGCTTGTACACCCCCTCCCCATCGTTCCTTAATGTTGTGCATATAGGTCCAGGCCTGGACACTTTTTAGCTTCTAATACTAACTTGTTGCTTGTAGGTACATATGTCCTTGGCAAAGATCCACACATCGACCCTTTTTGCATATGGGGCAATGAGATATCCATGAACTAGCATCAAGTGAGGAAAATGATAAGGATTATTATCAAAAAGATACGATGGGTGGCAATCAAATTATTTGTTTACACTCTATCCAACACAACAATGAGTTGTAGAATGCTACCTACAAACTCTGTAGCCTTCTCTTTTTACTGCCCATAATGAGTTGTTAGACAACAATGTATGAATCTTTTTCGAAAGCAGTTTACTCGAGATTACCTCGCAAAGTACATGATTGGTGGACATGCAATGAAGGTTAAAGTATTTCATCGAGACTACAATGAGCATCGAGAAGTCCTAATGAAGACACTGAAGGATGGGCGGGCAGCCATCACAAGGGGTTGGGCTAGAGTCATGCACGCATTATGCATGGAGGAGGGCACAATTTGGGCATTCCACTTCACCTTCTCCAGCAACTAGAATCTCTTTTGCCTCTATCTTTATAGTCTTTAGTACAACTGTGGTTCATCATTCTTTAGTCGGTGCTTCCGTAGTTCTTCAGTATATGTACCTATGCATCGAATTATGCATTCGTTCTTGAACCTATATTTGTAATAAACATGGTTCGATATGAAATAATTGATTGCCTGCTTTCAAATTCAAAATTTGTGATTTTTAAATGTCGGGATTAAATTAGCAATAAATTAGGTTTTGTAGGCCAGTGCGCTGCGCACAATTTGTGAAAGCAAAACGTCTGTTATAAATGTGGAGATCAGACACGTTTCTCAGATCCATTACGTGTGTGACGAATCTCTGCTGCACACACGATCAACCAGGAAAAAACATGTGAGATTAACAACAACAGCGCACACAGTTCCTTATTATTAAATGTTTGCGGAAGTCACCTTATCGCACACGCTTTGCTATTGTGGACTATTTATGATGTCGTGCACATCGTAAATGTTTGCTCATAGAGGAACGCATGCGACAGGCCCTCATCTGATGCAGGTATGACAGATGAATCATGTGGGATATATTCAAGCTTCGCATATAGTTTTATAGGGATAATTGTATGCACTCTTGCTTCGAATCGCATACAGTCGAGGAAAAATAAATATGTGTGATTGTCTGCTTATCATACACGTTCTATAATAGTGAACTATTTGTGATGGGGCATGCATTGTAAATGTATTACCACGGAAGACCGACTGCGATGGTAATGCAAGCACAAACGAGTAGCAAGGATGGAGCGTTTGGGATATGCGAGATATCACAAACAATTGTCCCAAGACTCGTGTTTGGGATACATGCCGGAAATGCATACGCTTAGTTATGCAAAACGTATGCATTGCTACTCGCTGTCCCCGATGATTTCTCGGTCATGTGGCAAGCCCCCCCCCTATCGCCCACACTCACTAGGCGACGGTTTAGAACTTCATCGCGGAAAGGGGTTAAAAACCGTTTGTATATCAGCTTGCTGTACCAGTGCCATATTATCCCAAAGGCTTTGCTAGGCTCATTATTCAAAACAAAATCTATAAAACATGATTACTATAGTATATTAATCATGTGATCACACAAAAAAAGTAGGCGTAAATATTGGTTTCTCTCCCAACAAGCGCTTTTCTTTAATGCCTTTATAGCTAGGCATGATGGTTTTAGTGATGCTCACATGAAACTAAAGAACTGAGACATAATGGGAGCATTATGAAACATATGGAAAGCACATTTAATCCTAACCCACTTCCTATGCATAGGATTTTGTGAGCAAACAATTTATGGGAGCAAGAATCAGCTAGCATAGGAAGGAAAAACAAGTGTGACATCAAAACTTTCAACACATAGAGAGGAAACTTGATATTATTGAGATAACTACAAGCTTATGTTCCTCTCTCATAATAATTTTCAGTAGCATAATGAATGAATTTAACAAAATAACTATCACATAAAGCATTCTTTACATGATCCACAAGCATGGAAAATTTAGTACTCTCCACCTAAGCAAATTTCTTCTCATCAATAGTAGTGGGAGAAAATTCAATGAAATAACTATCATATGATACTTGATAAAATCATGATGACAAGTTTCATGGTTATTATTAATCTTAATAGCATACATGTCATCATAATAATCATCATAAATAGCAACTTTGTTGTCATAACCAATTGAAATCTCTTCCAAAATAGTGGAATCATCACTAAATAAAGTCACGACCTCTCCAAATCCACTTCATAATTATTACAATAAGATTCAACACCCTCCAAAATAGTGGGATAATTATTACCTAGAGTTGACACTCTTCTAAACCCACTTTCATCATTGTAATCATCAAAAATAGGAGGCACGCAATTATCATAATAAATTTGCTCAACAAAACTTGTGGGACTAAAAATATCATATTCATCAAATAAAGCAAGCTTATGGCTTTGCATATCATTAACATCATGGATATTTAGAGAATTCATACTAGCAACATTGCAATCATGCTTATCATTCAAAGACTTTATGCCTTACATTTTATTGAATTCTTCTTCTAACACTTTGGCACAATTTTCTGATCCATCATTTTTCAAGAAACACATCATAAAGATAAAGAACTTGATGCAACTTCACTTCCATTTTTGTTTCTTTTATAAACTAAACTAGTGAAAAACAAGAAACTAAAATATGAAATTGCAAGATCTAAAGATATACCTTCAAGAACTCACCTCCCCGGCAACAGTGCTAAAATTACTTTGATGGCTACTATGCAACTTTTCTTCTTGTAGGCTCTGTTGGGCCTCCAAGCGCAGACTTTTGTAGGACAACGGCAAATTTCCCTCAAGTGGATGACCTAAGGTTTATCAACCCGTGGGAGGTGTAGGATGAAGATGGCCTCTCTCAGAAAACCCTGCAATCAAATACAATAAATCTCTTGTGTCCCCAACCCACCCAATACAATGGTAAATTGTATAGGTGCACTAGTTCGGCGAAGAGATGGTGATACAAGTGTAGTATGGATAGTAGATATAGGTATTTGTAATCTCAAATAATTAAAGTAGCAAGGTAACAAGTAGCATACAGTGAGCAAAATTGTATATCAATACTTAGAAACAAGGCCTAGGGTTCATACTTTCACTACTGCAATCTCTCAATAGTGCTAACATGATTGAATCATATAACAGTCCCTCAACGTGCGACAAAGAATCACTCCAAAATTCTTATCAATAGCGAAGGACATATTATGAAATTGTTGTAGGTAGCAAACCACCTCAAAGTTATCTTTATGATTAATCTATTGAGCCATCCCTATAAGTCTTACAAACAGCCCTAGAGTTTGTACTACAATAATACTATATGATACACATCAGTCAACTCTAATGTCACCTAGATACTACAATGTCACCACAAGTATACGTGAGTTAATTATTAGATATGCATCAAACAATTTGAGATTCATCATATTTATTCCAACAAAAAGAACATCAAAGAGTACCCCCAAAGTTTCTATCGGAGAAAGTAGGACGAAAACGTGTATCAACCTATATGCCTAGATTACCCCCAATGTCACCTTGGGACAAGTTGATTACCAAAACATACATCAAGTGGCTCAATAGAATACCCCATTGTTACCAGGGTATCCACATGCAAGACATACATCAATTGATCTCAAGTCCAATATCCAATCCGATAATAATGAAATCTCAAAGGGAAAGACCCAATTCATCACAACAAGATAGAGAGGGAAGAACACCATATGATCCAACTATATTAACAAAGCTCGTGGTACATCAAGATCATGCCAAATCAAGAACACGAGAGAGAGAGAGAGAGAGATCAAACACATAGCTACTGGTACATAGCCTCAACCCTAAGGGTGAACTACTCCTTCCTCGTCATGGAGACCGCTGGCATGATGAAGATGGCCTCCGGTGATGATTTCAGCCTCTCGCGGGATGTCGAAAAGGCCTCTAGATGAAATCACTTTGGTACATAGGCTTGCGGCAACGACGTGGAAGTTCAAGGTTTCTTTCTGGGGTTTCCCTATTTATAAGAATTTTCATCATTAGTTTCACACCTATCAGAATTACTTAGGACCCACCAGCTCAGACGACACTCCCTAGCACCTAGGTCGCACGGGGTGAGCTCATGACTCCCTCGTGGGTCTTCTGGTCCTTCCTCGAAGCTTCAGGGGTCTCTTATGTTCCAAAAAAACATCATAAATTTTTGTGGCATTTGGAGTTCGTTTATTATGTATTTTCTGGAAAACCAAAAACATGCAGAAAACAACAACTAGTAGTGGGCACTAGGCTAATAGGTTAGTTCCATAAAAATCATATAAGGTGCACAAAATCATATAAAATTGCTGTAAACATGGCATGAATACTTCATAAGTTATAGATACGGCGGAGACGTATCAGCATTCCAACGCCAATCACAAGTAGCAACGTGTCTTCTTGTCCACTTCAAATATAGTATACTACTTGATTCTCGTCTCGTGTGCATGCATAGGTTTGAGCAGAGGATCACACTTGTCGAGGAGTCCAAGCAAACGAGTACACCTACACCATCAAGGAGTGAAGCCTGGAAGCAGAGGAATCACGAGGAAGAAGCAACCAAAGGCGTGCAAGAAAGTCGGACAGTCCGACCCACTGTTCAACCTAGCCTCTAACTCCATGCTAGGATCTCAGGTCGGACAATGCCATAGATAACCTTGGAATGTATGAATTGTCAGAATATCTAACCCATCTGACTGTCCGACTCCTACACGTGTGTAGATGTTGAGCCAGGCCCAGGTACCCCCCCCTCCTCACTTATCTCTTCGTGGTTATATGAAACTAAAGGGCTTAACTCATGTATCTCAGGATCTATCTTCCCTAATGGAAACAAGGCCTCCTCTTGAGGAGAAGGATTCACATGTGAATCACGTAAGACCAACCCTAGTGAGAAAAAAGGCTTCAGAGAACCGAAAATTCAATTCGGTGCCCAGGCTCATCTACACTCGACGAATAGTAAAATTTAAAAATAGTAGAAAGATATAAAAGAATTTTTTTATGGTGCAATAAGCTTGAATGCATGATGTTCATGCAAAATTTCATCTTGTTTGGACAATTCGAGGAGTTCGTGGCAAAAAAGACAATCTGATGTGAGCAGTGTTGTTATTAAAAGTTTCTCAAACACCAAAAAATTGTCTTTTTTCCATGAGCTCCTCGAATGTCCAAATGATACGTCCCAACGTATTTACTTTTCCTAATGATTTTGCTCATGTTTTGGACTCTAACTAGCATCATTTGAATGAAACTAACCCCGACTAAGACTATTTTTAGTAGAACAACCATGTTATTGTTTTTGTCAAAAATAAAAGTTCTTGGATTTGGACGAACTTTTTGGAGAATTATTTTGGAATAAATAAAAAATACTGGAACCAAGACCCACTAGAGGGGGGCTGGCTGCCCACAAGACACTAGGGCGCGCCACCCACTGGCGCGCCCTGGTGGGTGGTAGGGCCCTCGAGACCCCTATGACCCTAATTCCAACTCTATAAATTCCTATTTTAGGAGAAAAAAATAAGAGAGTAAGATTCATCGCGTTTTATGATACGGAGCCGCCACCACCTCCTGTTCTTCATCGGGAGGCTAGATCTGGAGCCCGTTCGGGGCTCCCGAGAGGGGGTTCTTCGATCTTCGTCATCACCAACCATCCTCCATCACCAATTTCATGATGCCCCCCATTAGAGGTGAGTAATTCCTTTGTAGGCTCGCTGGTCGGTGAGGAGCTAGATGAGATTCATCATGTAGTCGAGTTAGTTTTGTTAGGGCTTCATCCCTAGTATCCACTATGTTCTGAGATTGATGTTGCTATGACATGTTAATGCTTGTCACTAGGGCCCAAGTGCCGTGATTTCAAATCTGAACTGTTTATGTTTTCACCATTATATTTATGTTCTTGATCCAATCTTGCTAGTCATATGCACCTATTATGTGTTATGATCCGTAAACCCCAAGGTGACAACAATTGGGAACTTTCCGATGATGACCATAGTTTGAGAAGTTCGTGTATTCACCATGTGTTAATTCTTTGTTCCAGTTCTCTATTAAAAGGAGGCCTTAATATCTCTTATTTTCGAATGGACACCACTGCCACGGGAGGGTAGGACAAAATATGGCATGCAAGTTCTGTTCCATAAGCACATATGACTATTTACGAAATACATGCCAACATTATATTTATGAACTGGAGCTAGTTTTGTATCGCCCTAGGTTATGACTATTATATGATGAATATCATCCAACGAATCCACCAATCCAATGCGTATGAGTTTTTCACATATTGTTCTTGCTAAGTTACTATTACTATTGCTACTGTTGTTACAACTGCTACATAATCATCACTACTGTTGTTACCACTATTGTTACTGTTACTATCACTGCTATCACTATCAAACTATCATACTACTGTGCTACTGATCACTTTGCTGTAGATATTAAATCTCTAGGTGTGGTTGAATTGAAAACTCAACTGCTAATACTTGCAGATATTCTTGGCTCCCCTTGTGTCGAATCTATAAATTTGGGTTGAATATTCTACCCTCAAAAATTGTTGGGATCCCCTATACTTGTGGCTTATCAAGAACTTTTTCTGGTGCCGTTGCTAGGGAGCATAGCTATATTTGTTGAGTCACATGGGATTTATATTTATTGATCACTATGAAGAATCTAAAAGACACTAGAACCAAGATCGTTCCCTCTAAGACGAGGCAAGGTAAGGAACTAACATCACACTCTGCACTTGATTCACCTTCTGTTTTGAGTAAGCTTGCAACACCTACACCATCTATTAATCCTGATATGTCGCAAGTTATTGATGATGCTACTTCTGCTATGAATGATGCTTATGATGATGCTAGTATCTTGCGTGATGATAATGTGCCACTAGGTGAATTTCTTGATGAACAAATTTCTAGAGATAAAAAGATTGAGAATGCTGAAACTGGTGAAGTCTTTGAAACTGAAAGCCATGAAATGCCTATTAGACCTAGCTCTCTTAGATTTGAATTTCCTAAGACACCTAGGGTTATGTTATGGATGGAGAGGTAGCTAGAGACTTTCTTGCTTGTAAGGATAGACAAGATCTTAAGAAATTACTAGACAAGTTCAAGGAAAAATCTTTGAATGCTAGAATGAAGCATGATCCTAAGTTTGCTACTTCGCCTATCTTTATTACTGATAAGGATTATGAAATCTCTTTCGACCCGGAGTTAATTACTTTGGTTGAATCTGATCCTTTCCATGGCTATGAAACTGAAACTGTTGTGGCACATCTTACTAAATTAAATGATATAGCCACCTTGTTTACTCATGATAGAAATTGGCTACTACTATATTCTTAAGTTATTTCTGTTCTCATTAAAGGGTGATGCTAAGATATGGTACAATACACTTGCTCCTGGTTGTGTGCGTAGTCCCCAAGATACGATTTATTACTTCTCTGAAAAATATTTTCCTGGTCATAAGAAACAATTTGCCTTACAGGAAATATTTAACTTTGTGCAAATTGAAAAGGAGAGTATAACACAAGCTTGGGGGAGGCTTTAACAACTACTTAATGATTTGCCTGATCATCCTCTTAAGAAAAATGAAATACTTGATATCTTCTATAATGGACTAACCGATGCTTTTAGGGACTTCCTAGATAGTTGTTCTAGTTGTGTTTTCAGGGAATGAACTGTTGAAGAAGTTGAGGAATTATTGAACAACATATTGAAGAATTATGGTGGTTGGACTCTTCTTGAACCACCGCCTAAACCCACTCCAAAGAAGAGGGGTATATTATTTCTTAGTCCTAAAGATATGCAAGAGGCAAAGAAATGTATGAAGGAAAAAGGTACTGAAGCTGAAGACGTTAAGAATTTACCACCTATTGAAGTAATACATGGACTTGACACACCACCACCATAGGTGGTAGAGGTAAATTCTTTATTAAGGTTGATGAAGGGGACATCCCTTATAATAAACATCCTAGTCAATGCTTATATGAATTTGATAATTATGTTATGAAGCAAGATCACTTCAATGTAAATGTTATGAAACAATTGAAACAAAATTCCGATATGATTGCTCGCTTGAGTGACTTGTTATTTAGAATCAAGGTTGATGTTAGAGGTGTTGGAAAACATGCCTTTGTGGTTCAAACTCAGTTAGAACAAGTTGCTAAATCTCAAAGAGAATTGCTTAATGAAATGAACAATAATATGAATGATCATGATGTTAGAGTAATGACTAGAGGAGGTAGAATGACTCGGGAACCTCTTTATCCTGAGGGGCACCCTAAAATAATTGAACAAGACTCTCAAAGAATTAATTCTGATCCACCTAGTCCTTCTAAAAAGAAGAAGAAAAAGAAAAATGATAGGACTTGGCATACCTCTAGTGAACCTAAAATAGAAAAAACTCCTGAAGATAACAATGATGTCTCTATCTCAGATGCTGAAACTCAATCTGGTAATGAACATTCACCTAGTGATAATGAAAATGATAATGATGATGTTCATGAGGATGCTCAACTAGATAAGGATAAAGAACTAGATAATGATGTTGAGATTGAATCTATTGTTGATCTTGATAACCCAGAACATAAAAATAAATGATATGATAAAAGAGACTTTGTTGCTAGAAAACATGGTAAAGAAAGAGAACCATGGGTTCAGAAACCCATGCCCTTTCCACCTAAACCATCTAAGAAAGAAGATGATGAAGAATTTGAACGCTTTCCTGAAATGCTTAGGCCAGTCTTTTTGCGCACCCATTTGACTGATATTTTAAAGATGGCCCCTTATGCTAAGTACATGAAAGAAATTGTTACTAACAAAAGAAAAATACATGAAGATGAAATCTCCACCATGCTTGCAAATTATTCTTTTAAGGATGGAGTACCTAAAAAACTTAGAGATCTAGGAATACCAACTATACCTTGTTCTATTAAAAGAAATTATGTAAAAACTACTTTATGTGATTTACGAGTTGGTGTTAGTGTTATGCCTTTCTCTTTATATAAAAGACTTGATTTGAATAAACTCACACCTACTGAGATATCTTTTCAAATGGCTGACAAATCAACTGCCATACCGATCAGTATTTGTGAAGATGTGTCTGTTGTTGTCACAAATGTTACTATCTTAACAGACCTTGTTATACTTGAGATGCCGAGGACGGCAACATGTCGATTATCCTTGGTAGACCCCTTTTGAATACTGCAGGGGCTGTTATTGATTGCAATAAAAGCGAAGTCACTTTTCATATCAATGGTAATGAGCATATGGTGCACTTCCCGAGGAAACAATATCAAGTGAATGGTATTATTGTTATTGAAAAATCTCCGACAATCACTATTGGAGGTTTTCAACTCCCTTTGCCTACTCCCAAAAAGAAATATGACATACTTATTGTTGGGGATATGCACATCCCCACTGAGGTAACTTAGTGCTTTACGAAAGTTATTCGGGTTCATGTTAATCGAAAGTGATTGTTATTAAGACTTGATCAACCTTACTAATGGATTGTTTTTGAGAGACATGTGGTCGATGAATTTAGTAAGCACAACCTTCTTTCCCTACTTTTAGTTTTCGGTCTTTCTTAGTTAAATAAAACAAAATGCCATGTTTACCTATTTTCTGAGTTTTCTGTACAATAAAAAAGTGGTCAAAAATAACAGTGCTCAGAATGACCTCCAATTTAATATGATTTTTTCTGAATATTTAAGAATTTTTGGTACAGATAGCAACATGAGGGGGTGCCCCTAGTTCCCACAAGACACTAGGGCGCGCCACCCACCCCAAGCACGCCCTGGTGGGTGGTGGGCCCCACATGGCCCCTCTCACTTATCCTTTAGCCCATGTCATCTCCTACCTCCAGAAAAAAATCTCCCTCTCTCTCTCTCGTGTTCTTTCTCTCTAACCCACGGATTTTGATCTCTTTGCTTGAAGCTCTGTTTCCGAAACTATTTTGGGGGATTGCAACTTGGTATGTGACTCCTGCATTGCTCCAATTAGTTTTTGATTTTGTGGTTTAATGTTTGAGTATTTAGCTACTCTTGGTGCTCCTGTAGATGAGCTTGCATGTTGAATTCTTAGAGTTCTAAGTAGTTTGAATGCTTAATATAGCCTCCAGGCACCCATATGAGTAGTTGCTATCAATCTTATGAAGTTTTGTTTACAAAAAAATTGTGGCCAATTTTTTTAGAATTTTATTCATAGAAAAAGATGAGTATCTTCAAGAAGTTTTCCTCCAAGAAGAATGCCAAGGGAGTCATTGGGGAATCATCGGACAATGACCTCAACACTCTGAGAATTTCGGAGGTGCGGCTGTGTGAATGGCCACATAATGCCTCCATGGATGAGGATGGGTTCCATCAAGAGTTTGCGTAATTCATTGAAAATGCCGGGTTAACCGACTTCCTCGCAGATGAGTGTGACCAACACCACCTCCTCACGAAATCCTTTGTTCAAAATTTCTATTTTCTCAGTAGGCATGAACCTCCTGAGGTGTGGTTTAATTTATATTCTGAAACCCGTCAAATACCGCTCATTGAATTTTGTGAAATATGTTTGACTCCATCTGACGGGGAATTAAGAAAGCCTAGACCTGCAGAGTTTGAGGACTTCCTCCTTGCTTTGACAATGGGTGAGGAAAGAGGCATGTCGAAAGCCACCGCCACTACTTTGCAATTTCCTTCTGTGCATTACTTTTCTTTATTCAGTGTGAAGTGTTTAACTTCTAGGGAGAAGGCAGGTGCACTTAATACTCCTGACCTCACCATTTTGCATCGTGCACTACATAATGATCACACCTTTAGCATAGGGGCTATTGTTGCACGTTGTCTGCACCTCAACAGAACTAAGGGCAAAATCCATGGTGGTAGTTATGTCGCTCGCTTAGCGAGACGCTTTAATGTCCACATATGCCAACATGACTATAGTTTGCCTCGAGTTTATCTAGATTACCAGGCGATGGTGACTCACCAGTTTATTGATGTTGCTGACTCTTTTAACAACATTCCTTATAACTTGGTATTCAGCGGGGACAATCCTAATATTATCATGTTGCCTGCACCCACTTTGTTTGATTTTACTGCCAGGAATGGATACAGGGTCATGCCAGAGAACATTATTGCCTACCGGAACAACCAGGCAGTGGCTGAGCAGGAGCCCCATGAGTGGGACGCTCAGGTGTCGCCACCATAGCACTTTCATATGGGACCAGGTGGCTACTATGGATGCTGATTACCAAGCTAGGCCAAAAGCCTAAGCTTGGGGGAGTACGTATTTCCACCGACATTATATTCATGTTCACACATTTCATTCCATTTTTCGGTGTTCACGTGTATTATCCATGCTAAATTTATTTTCTCACTTTCTTCTTGTGTGTTTGGAAAACTTTAAGAAAATCCAAAAAATTGCTTGCTTCTTTTTCGGTTGTAGTATTAAAAGAAAACCCAAAAATATTTCCCTTTTCTTCTTTTGTTTTGGGAGCTTTCCCATGTAAATAGTTTTTCTCGTTTTTGTTTTTCTTCCTTTATTTTGTTTTCCTTCAGAAAAAACAAAAACTCCAAAAATATTTTAATGTGTTGCTCTTAAATTCTTTTCTTTTCTTTTGTTGATTAGTACTGTGGGGAAGACCATGATGAAAATGTTGAGTGGCTCTCATATGCATTATTGTAGATCCAACAAAGAGCCCATATTATTTGGTCTTCTCCTCTGAATAAATTGTTGCAGATTCCAGCTTAGTCCACGGCACTCTCGCACTATTATTATTTTCATATCATTCGGTCATGCAAGTGAAAGACAATAATGACGATATTTGATGAAGTGGCTATGGCAGGGAAAAGCGGGTATGAACTCAACTTGTTATGATTGAATATGTTTGTAGTGACAATTAGAGATTATAGTTCACCATGCCATGATTATGTAGCTAGGAGTGGATAATGATTTATCTTGGTTTTCAACATGCATTAAAATGATTGTGATGTAGTATGATGATATGCATCCTCCTCTGAATGTTTCAAGTGGCTCGACTTGGCACATGTTCACGCATGTAGTTGAATCAAAACCAACATAGCCTCTATGATATTTATGTTCATGGTATTTATATCCTACTCATGCTAGTATTCAATGTTGATTATTCATAATGCATGTTCATGATGGTTTTTTCTCTCTAGTTGGTCGCTTCTCAACCTATTTGCTAGCCTTCGCCTGTACTAAGCAGGAATACTGTTTATGCATAAAAATCCTTAAACAAAAGTTATTGCAGATAAGTCCACTATATCTACCTATACTGCTTGTGTACCTGCACCGCTCATGGAGCGACAGGGGGTGGTCAGTATCTTCCATGCTAAGTGGGCTATTCTCATGATGAGTGTTTATTCACTCGTCCTTGCATGAGAGGGGCCGGTAATAGGGATGCCCAGTCCCGAAATAAAAAATTGCAAATAATTAAACAAATCTCCCCCAGGACTGTTGTTGGTATGGAAGGCACCCGTGGATTCGGCTAGCCATGGCTTGTGTTAATTGGTGGAGGGTGAGTAAACCTTTGCTTTTACCACTTGGGAACCACCGCTAATGTGTTTAGCATAGAAGATATTGATAACTCTTGGTGGTGATGTCGACAGGAAGGGTGCACCTCCCAAAATTTTATTTATCTATGATTTAAGCTTTGAGCTCTGGCACCTCTACAAATCTCTGCTTCCCTCTGTGAAGGGGCTATCCATTTACTTTTATGTTATTCTACTTTTTTTGAGTAATCACCTTCTCAAACAAGCACTAGACTGAGAGCATTGTTGTCATCCTCATGCATTGTATATAGTTAATGTTGAATGCATCATGACTGGATCTCTTCTACCATGAATTATAATGTTTAGCCGCTGCTTAAACTTTGGAGGTGCTCCGCATTCATGTTTTGCAGTCTCTAAAAGGGCTAGCAAGATGCCATTGTTGTCATAGTATATCGTGATTGTTTTGACAAAGTGTTGACATTTGAAATATTTCATTATTGCTCGCTAGTTGATTATGCCATTGGTATGAGCTAATATAATTTCTAAGAGTTATTGCTTGCACGGTTAGTCATGATCTTTGCTGAAAACCTGGGTGCTTTTTAAGCATATATATATAAACAAGAATAAAAGAGTTTATAAAAGTTTTTCTTTTTCAGCTTCAGTTTGTCAACTGAATGGCTTGAGGACAAGCAATGGGTTAAGCTTGGGGGAGTTGGTACGTCTCCAACGTACTTTTCCTAACGCTTTTGCTCTTGATTAGGACTCTAATTTGCATGATTTGAATGAAACTAACCCGAACTGACTCTATTTTTAGCATAACTACCATGGTGTTGTTTTTGTGCAGAAATAAAAGTTCTTCGATTTGGACAAAACTTTTCAGAGAATTATTTTGGAATAAATAAAAACACTAGAACCAAGACCCACTGGAGGGGGGCCCGGCTACCCACAAGACACCAGGGCGCGCCACCCCCCTGGCGCGCCCTGGTGGGTGGTGGGGTGTAACATCCCGAGTGTCATGCTACGGTGATCTCCTCCTAATGGTGGCCATGTCATCATGCAACTTGCCACTTGTCTAAAAAATCTAAGCCATTTTCCTTCTTTTAAATTAAGATCAAATAAATTATTTTTCAAGCGGTAAAACTAAAATGTTCAATTATTCTATAAAATTCCCCTTATCATTTTCATGTTGAAAGTAACCTCATTTAACTGACAAATTAAATCCTAGAGAATTAATAAGTGGTCTGACAGCAGCTAAAATAACCACTAAAATATAAACCTAATTTTATATATACCCAATTGGCCTCAAACTTTGAGACTAGCTTCTAGATATTACCTACTATTTTTGTACTATGTTTCGTATTAAACAAAATTTGTTTGCTAGCAAATCTAATTACAAAACATTAGCAAAAGAAATAAACACGAATATAAAAAACAGGAAAATGCCTAAACCTACTATGCGACTGGGCCATAGTTGCACAGTGAGGCCCAGCCCAGCCCAGGACGTCCATGGTCGGGGTTGTCCATGTGCCGCTCATCTGCGTGCCCCCGAGCCGGATAAGGTCTCCGTCGACCCCTCTCCTAACCCTAGCACCCCCCACTTCATCCTCCCTCGCGCCGCTTCCCCTCCCCCGCGCGCACCCAAGCCGCCGTCGTCATGTGCTGCCTCGTTATCGTGGCAATCGAGCTCCCCGCCAGCTGATCTGGTGCCAGAAGACCTGTCGGCCTCCCCTCCATCGCCTATGACCACATGACTGATCTCCACACTCCTGCATCACCAGATCGCTGCCTTCCTCCAACTCCGGCCACCGAGCATGGCCGCGTTGATTCACCGCCATCGAGCCTCCCCGGCCTCCCCGACATGCTCCACGACCCCATTGTAAGCCACCGTCCATTTCCCCCTTCTCCCCTGCTTCTGTCGTCGTGGACCGCGCCCCTTGCCACCACTTGAGCCACCCACTCCCATGGCCTTCTCTGCCTACTGATGTCGCCTGCTCCGCCATCCTGCTGCTCGCGCTCTGCGCCACTGCTGCTGCAGCTATCTGCAGCCCGCCGCGCCATGCCTCCGCACTCTGCACCCATCGCGCCCCGCCTCTGTGCGTCGCACCCGCCTCCGCCATCTACTGCTGTGCCGGGCGCCCGCCCTCCTCTGCCCACTTGCCCCACTCCCCGCTGCTGCTCTCGCCTTGTGCCACCAGCATCCGTCGCGCCTCGGCTCCGTTCCGGTGTGCCCGTGCCTACCCCCCCTCCCCACGCCCTATGCATGCTAGCTTGCCCGCAGTCACAGCCAATGCCGCTTGCGGACCGCGCCCTGGCCCTGGCCGCTCGCGCCTGTCAATCCTAGTCGCAGCCGCCCACGCTCGCCGCCCCGCCTCTGCCCCGTGCGCCGCCCACGCTTGCCGCCCCGCCTCTGCCCCGTGCACCGCCTGCGGTGCGCCCCTGGCCAGCCGCCGGCCCCTGCTGGGCGTCCTCCGGCGATGGCCTTGCCCCCCCTGGTGCGTGCTCGAGCCCAGCCGCACCAGTGGCTGCTTGGGCAACTGCCTAGTGAGGCCAGACCAAAATAACAAAAGTGAGAGAAGAGAAAAGAGAAGGTTAAAAATATAAATATAAAAATAAGTTGTTATGTATGCCAATGACAGGTGGGCCCCAGTGCCCCTTTGACTAGTCAACATGGACTAGTCAATTGCTGACTGTGCAGCTGATTGGCCCCACTGGTCAGCCCCTCTAGTGCACTCTAGGTGCAGTGCACCGGGTGCACCTAGTGTTTCTACTGTGATTCTCAAATTTAAGATAATTCCAGTAATTTCAGAAAATCTTTTAAACTTTGAAAATTCACAGGAATTAGACCATAACTCGATGAAAATGTTTTATATATGGAAAACGTTCAAAAAACGAGACGAATATGTTTATGCGATCCATTCATCTGTCACATGCCTCTAACACAATGAACATGAATCCTTCCCCTCCGATCCATCTACCCGAAAACTGCTGAAAGTCGGGAAAACACCTCCGGATATTTTCCTGCTCCGTTTGTAACGCGTAGCCATGCGTTAGGTCACCCCTAGCACCATGTATTGCCATGTTATGTTTTGTGATGCTTTGATTGCTTTGTTATTTATTGTGTTCCCCCTCTGATACTTCTTTCTGGGAGACCCTGAGATGATGACCCTTCTTCCTTTTCAGCAGAGCTTCCAGGCAAGCAAACCAGCCTTGATCATTCCGATATCTCCTATTTCTTTCCTCTCATGCTTGCATTAGAACTGCTTCTGCTTTTGTATGATCCTATTCTGATGCATAGCCTGTTTTTTTACCTGCTTTCATACCTTACCTTTTTATCCTAAACTGCTTAGTATAGACTTGTTGGTGATCCACCACTGACCCCTCACCTTGTCCCAGTTGCCCCTACTTGATGACTGATGACTCGATAAACGTGATCGATGTCCAACCCCCGACATCGCACATTACCCCCCTTAGTTGTACGACTCTGCAGGGTTAGTATCGAGTGACGAAGGTGATACCTCGTCAACACTTCTGATGTTGACCCTGTAGTGTAGCTATTCGGTCGTGGTCATTGAGGGTGATTCCTCCTTCGCCACTCTGATAACGAGTCCGTCATGCAATCCCTCTAGTGTGGACCATCGAGGGTGATTCCTCCAAGTCCATCTTGATGGTTACATCGAGTGGGAACCCATCGAGGGTGATTCCTCGGGTTTCCTTCTTGCTATCTTGGACACATGGTTACTTTGACTTTACCAAAGAACCATGACTGAAGTCAGGTCGGCCCCGAGAGGTACCCGCGAGAGGAAAGTGAAGTCGGGTTGTCCATGAGTGTACCCACGAGTTGATGTGTAGTCAGATTGATCTAGAGGATAACCATGAGTTTTCCACATGGCGCGGCCGGGCATTCTTAGCCCTTGTCACAAGCCCGTGAGACGGGGCGATGGGAACACATATCCTGGATCATTGATCGTTGTCGCGCACTACCAAGACACTAACGGTTTGGATATGTGATCCGAGTAGGCCTATAGCCTTTTTTGCACTGACCACCATGCGGGAATAAGTATGGGCACTCTGTGTCATGTGTATCAGCCAAAAGCTCTTCGGACATCAGCAATGGAGTAGCACGTGCCCTGGTGGCCCACGTAAGCACCTATCTTGTATAAGGAGGTAGCCAGGACTGATCCCGGCAGTCCACGCAACGTTTAAGAGTGCGAAGGGCAATGGGAACAAGACCCCTAAGCACTTAGGATGTAGACCGACATGCTGGCCTCTCTGTTGATCCTAGGTAGGACTGCGGTGTGTTGATCAGCCGAGGGCGGACATGACCTGATGGTGTGTCTGGCCAGAGTTGATCGAGCATCTTGGGTAAGTTTGTGCACCCCTACAGGGAAGATTGATCTATTTGAATAGCCGTGTCCATGATAATGGACGCTCGGAGTTGTATCCCAATCAATACAAATAGAACTAGATGCT
This sequence comes from Triticum urartu, assembly GCF_056163025.1. Taxonomy (NCBI): domain Eukaryota; kingdom Viridiplantae; phylum Streptophyta; class Magnoliopsida; order Poales; family Poaceae; genus Triticum; species Triticum urartu. The sequence goes on along the minus strand of NC_141876.1, from coordinate 352,301,294 downwards.
GAGGCATGTAATGGAAATGATGGCTCCAGGATTGCTTTCTCGCAGGGAGTCGAGGAAGTGATCTCTGAGCAATGTTTTCGGCGTCTTGGGAACGGGGGTACCCCGACTTTCCTACCTGCGGGGCTCCAATAGCGACCCGGTACGACCCAGTTTCAGCGGCAACGACTCAAGACCCTCGCGAGGGGCCAAGCCTCGCGAGATGGACGACACCAAGACCTCCCTGAGGGGCAGGCTCACTAGACTACCTCCCGAGGAGCGGAGATATCAAGGCAAGGTGCACCTCACGAGGTTCCTATGACGTGAGCCATGACGACCTAGGCCAGGCGGGCGCCAACGGGCTCAGTGTACCAGTTCCCCCTTTGGTGCCAAGGAGGCAAGCGCAGGCATGGAGTCCCGAGGAATCAAGCAAAGGTTTCCATATTGGTGCAACGAGACCAAGACCGCCAAGACTACAGAACGGAGGTCATCGCGGAGCCCACAGCAGCATCATCACCAAAGCCTTTGCAGGCGAAGACTACTTATGTCAAGATAACTTGTACTAGTTGTCTCCCTTTGAATTTGGTTCTTCTGGGATCCCTTCTCGCCTACATTTGGGAAGAGGACCAAGGCCAGTATAAATAGGACTTAGCCACCACCGTAGAGGGGACAGATCATTCAGACCATCCGCTCACCCACTAGCTCATCAAGCTCAAGAACTCCTCACCTCCTAAGGTTGTTCAACCATTGTACTATTCATCCTCAGCCCCTCGAGGCAATCCACCACAAAGCTAGAGTAGGGTATTACACCGCAAGGTGGTCCGAACCAGGATAAACTGTTGTGTCCCTTGTTCCTTGGGTTTGTCAAGCTAGGCTGTGGAGTCGTTGGGCCGGTAAGTTCGGAAGAGGGAGTTCTTCGTATGCACACCAGTGTTCAAACCTCTCAAGGGTCTGCGGAGCCCGGATCTGGCATTTGGCGTGCCAGGTAGGGGTGCGTTGAAGCTTCTCTTAAATCGATCGACTCGTTGTCGCTTCACTGCCTCCATCGCAGATGCTCGCCGAGCCCATGCTGAGCATCGAGTTGCTCTCGCCGCACGCGTCGACCTGACGGAACCCGTCGGGGGACCTCCGCATCGTTCTCCATCACCTGCTGCCAACGCCGTCATCGGCCCGGCGGGGCACGAGCAGCAAGCTTCGTCGTAGCACCCCTCCGTGCGACGGGACGGACACACTGCCACGCCGTCGCTGACTCTGGCTGGCTCGTGGTCCCACGCTCGTCATGGCCTGGCGAACGCGTAGGCTGCATTGCTCATGGTGCGTGAGCTCCTGCACTACCGCCGAGTCGACGACCTCTACGAGGACTGGCTGGACCGCATCGCCGAGCTAGTCAGCGTGGTTGGGGGCTCATCTGCACCATCCCTCTCGTTACCTCGTCCGCCGCCTGCTGCGGGCAGCGTAGCCCATGGAGCGCCTCGGCCACCTCCCCGTCAGGACGTCGCCCTTGAACCAAGACGCGCGGCCTCGCAGCGTGACCCACCACGCCGGGCGCCCGCACGCGAAGAGGAAAGCTGCCGGGAGGTCCAACAGCTGCAAGAAGGTGCTCTAGTGCTCCCTCTACCACCACGTCAAGACCGCGCGCCGCCTGCAGTGGTGGCGTGCGAGCACCAAGATTAGGCTCCACCTCCACAATGGGCTCTGATGACCACATCGGGCTGTCGTGCCTTCACCCATGAGCTACGCAGCGTCGTCTGGCCAGGCAAGTTCAAGCCTGACCTACCACCACGCTACGACGGCACCCCCGACCCTTCGGAGTTCCTGTAGCTCTACAAGCTGAGCATCGAGGCGGCCAGCGGCGACGAAAAGGTCATGGCAAACTGGTTCCCCATGGCCCTCAAGGATGGCGCGCGCTCGTGGCTCCTGAATCTGCCGCGGGATCGATCTCCTCCTCGGGCGGGATGCTCGAGTGTTTCGTTGCCAACTTCCAGGGCACTCACGACCGCCCGCCTGCCGCAGGTGACCTGCGGCGCATCAAGAATTAGTCAGGCGAGACCCTGCAGAAATACATATAACGCTTCAACAGCGTTCGCCTCAAGATCCCCAAGGTTTCTGACGAAGCCATCATCTCGACGTTCTCCGATGGCGTCCGTGATGTCAAGATGAAGGAAGATCTCGCCATCCACGAGGACTTGTGCACGGCTCTGGAGATGTTCAACATGGCTACCAAGTGCGCGAGAGCTGAGGAGGGGCGCCTCTCCCTCCTCGAGCTCCCAGCGGCCGACCCAGAAGACAAGAAGGCCAAGGCCAAGGACGTGAAGTGCAAGGGGGGTGCCATGCTTGCGGCTAAACCAGAGATGAAGCATGGCTGCGACCACCCAGAGTCGTCCAAGGGAAGCCGTCCATTTTGCATCTTCCACAACATACACAGCGACAACACTAACGACTATCAGGAGCTCAGGGCCATCCGCGATGGGCGCCTTGGTCGACGCCCCAAGCACAATGATCAAGGCTACGGCCGCCGAGGAGGCAGAAGTGGAGGACATTGGGACGACTGCGGCCCCCGCCAGGAGCCTCATGAGGATCGCTGGTAGGGCCAGCCTCGCGAGAGCGCCTGGAGAGACCATCCTCGTGAGGACTGCCCTTAGGGCATTGCTGGCCTCCCTCCGCTGCCACCACCACCAAGAAGGAACGAAGATCACCACCAGGACGAGGGGGCTGGGGGCTTCCAGGAGTCTCGTGTCATTGCCTGTATCTTGGGAGGCGCTCAGGCCCCATCCTCCCAGAGCATCTTCAAGAAGTTTGCTTGTGAAGTGAACGCGGCCCTCCCCAGGCTCAAGGCCACATGTTCGCTCAGGTGGTCCAAGTGCACCATCACCTTCAGCTCGTCCAACCAGCTCAAGTGCGCGGCAACTGTCGGTGCCCTCCCGATGCTTTGCTCACCCGTCATCAGCAATGTCCTTGTAACCAAGACCCTCATCAATGGTGGTGCAGGGCTCATATGTTCGACCGCCTCCAAGTGACATATGATTAGCTGCAGCCCACCAAGCCCTTCTCAGCAGTGACAAACGGCTCCTCCACCCCGATAGGACAGATCAGCCTCCCTATCACCTTTGGACAACGCGAAAACTACCGTACCAAGATCATCGACTTCGACATCCCCCACATCCGCCTCCCATACAATGCCATCCCAGGCCATCCGGCCCTGGCCAAGTTGATGGCGGTGACCCGCCATGGCTACAACATCCTCAAGATGCCAAGGAAGCCGACAAAATCGTGAAGAGAGCATCCAAATGCCAGCCTCAGGAGCCTGGTGTCTTCGAGGAGTGGCTCTTCAAGCCTTCAGCAGCCCCTCCGGTTGCAGAGCAAGCATTGCCTCAGGAGGAGCTCCCTCCAGCACCAACCTCGGGAGCCCCCGCCTATGTCCCGACCTCAGGAGCACGCATGCTCCTAGCACTCGAGCCTCATGAGGGGTGCTGGACCGAAGAATTCAAGGCGTACTTGCTTCGGGGGACCCAGCCGGAGAAGGAAGAAGATCCTGAGCACGTGGCTCAGCAGCCCACAGCCTACTGCATTTAGGATGGTGAGCTTTACTGAAAATGACCAAACGGCGTTTCCTTGTGATGCATCACCTTGGAACATGGGTGCAATCTGTTAGCCGACATACACGGTGGAGACTGCGGGCATCACTCTTCATCGCGCACCCTTGTCGGCAAGGCGTTCCGCAGCGGATTCTACTGGCCCACGGCGCTCAGCGACGTGCCCGAGCTGGTGAGATCCTGTGAAGCCTGCTAGTTCCACGCCAAGCAAATACACCAGCCCGCCCAGTGCCTCCAGACCATCCCACTCTCGTGGCTGCTTGTGGTCTGGGGGGTTGGACATCTTCGGAGTGTTCCCTCGAGTGCCTGGGGGCTACCGTTACCTCTACATTGCCATCGACAAGTTTACCAAATGGGCGGAGGTGAAAGCAGTCTGCACCATCTCGGTCGGCTCGGTGGCCAAGTTCATCAAGGGCCTCGTGAGCCGGTTCAGAGTCCCTAATCGCATCATCACCGACAACGGCTCGCAGTTCACTAGCAATCTCTTCAAAACATATTGTGCTAACATTGGAACACAGATATGCTACACCTAAGTGGCACACCCGAGGAGCAACGGCCAAGCTGAGGGCGCCAATGCGGAGGTCCTGAGAGGCCTCAAGACAAGAACCTTCAAGAAGAAGCTCACGGCATGCTGTCAGCATTCTGGGTCCAGGGGTGCCCATACTTGCCTACCTGCGGCCCGAGGCGTGGCTCCACCAATGGCCTAGTACAACCCAGCTTCAGCAGTGACCACCCAAGACCCTCGCAAGGGGCCAAGCCTCGCGAGGCGGACGACAACAAGACGTCCCTGGGGGAGGCCTCACTAGGCCGGCTCCTGAGGAGCGGAGATATCTATGGAAGGGGCATCTCGCGAGCTTCACGTGATGTGAGCCATGACGAATAAGGTCAGGCGGGCGCCAGCGGGCGCAGTGTACCAGTTTCCTCTTTGGTGCTATGGAGGCAAGCGCAGGCGCGCGGTCCTGAGGCATCAGACAAAGGTTTCCATATCGGTGCAACAAGAACAAGACTGCCAGGACGGCAGGACGGAGGTCATCGCGGAGCCCACGGTAGCATCAACACCAGAGCCTTTGGCAGGCGAAGACCGCCTTTTGTCAGGATAGCTTGTACTAGTTGTCCCCCTTCAAACTTGGTTGTTGTGGGATCCCGACGCGCCTAACATTTGGGGAAGAGGACCAAGGCCACTATAAATAGGACCTAGCCACCACCATAGCAGGAGAGCATTTCAGATCATCCTCACACACATCAGCTCATCAAGCCCAAGAACACCTCACCTCCTAAGGTTGTTTGTCAGGATCCCAATCCTAAGTCACACCGATCTAGCATGTAACACATCATATCACTTTGCGGCCTCACGCACGGTATTCCCATGGGTGCCACATTACCTGGCCCGGGACCATTTGCGCCTTTTGGCTCACGTATATGATAGTGTCGCTAGCATCCATATGACAGAGAACCCAGGCTGACATGACTAGTCATGAATCCAAAGTGGCACTAACTTATAGGGACAAGCATACATGACCCAGCAATGAATGTGTCAGTCATTAACGATTGAACCCAAGTCATAGCAAGCTACAACGACTTAAAGGAACAACGTGTGACATTTCCCCGAAGGGACAGACACAGGAACGAAGAAGGACACATGACGGCCAGCCTAAGTGTTTCGGAGCTGTAGCAAGCTACCATGGCTCAGTGGAAGCACTAGGAAACATTTCCCGGTAAGAGAGGCTACCAAGAATAAACAACTAGGTTGTCGGATCCCACACATACCAAGCATTTCAATAACATACACACAATATGCTCGATATGTGCAAATACAACATGGCATCACAACGAAACTCTACGACTCAAAGTATTTATTCATTAGGCTCCAAGGAACCAGGGATTACAAACATGGGTCTGATGACCCAGCATTCAAGTCATACAAGCAAGAAGCACATGCAAAAGCTTAACTTGTCTGAGTATAGACAACTACAAATGAAAAATCCTGATAAGCCTGACTATCTACAAGACCCTGCCAAGGGCACAAGATGATAGCTGAGGTAACAAGCTAAACATCAAAGTCCACGCAGAACAACTAGTGAGACTGAAGTCTTGCAGAAAAAACATAAATTAAGCAAACGTGAGTGAAAATGTACCCAGCAAGACTTACATCAGAACTAGCTATATATTCATCACTATCAACAAAGGGGGTGGTGGGGTTTAACTGCAGCAAGCCAGCTTTGACTCAGTGGCTATCCTGAACTATGTCTACAAGTAACTCTTTTGAGGTGGCGCACACGAGTCCACATTTTCACCAATCAATACACCACTGCGGATTCACTCCCGTCTCCCTACGAGAACGCCATCCATAGCACTCACGCTTATCTTGCGCATTTTAGAGTATCCACTTCCACTTGTCTATGAACTGTATAGGCAACCCAAAGGTCCTTTATCACGTACGCGGCTATTCGAGTAGATGATGTTAACCCTACAGGGGTGTACTTCTTCACACACGCTCTCGCCACTCACCGCCATGTACATGTCATGTAACTCGGCAACCTTCAAGCGGAAGCCTTGCGAGGGTGTCGGCCATGACCTGACAAACCACACAAGTCCCTAGTCCGGTTTTATCGCCTATTCAGGTTCCATCCGCAGGGAGCCCGGCCGAGGTTTCCACATACGGCCCCGAACGATGTGTGCGGGGTTCTCGAGGCACCAAACGGGCAACTCGGTACACCGGGCCACGTGCCTACTGCGTCACAGCCCACCCCTCGGGTCAGCGCTGCGCACGGCCTCCAGCTTACAACAAACACCAGAAACTACTTGCAACTACCGGACAGAGGACAGGGGCGGTTAATAAGTCGAGAGGGTCAATTAAGGATCCCAACGAGTGGTAGTAGTTGTTCATGGATCACAAACATAGAATTCAGTTCATGAGGATGGTTTCAATGACAAAACCCAACATGTACTCCTACATGGCCTCTCACCACTACCTTTACCAAATCGTGTTCACGCACTTAGCTCTCAATAATAGGACATGTTCACAACTTTCCAGTTCATCCTCAATGAATCAGACCTGACATAACTCTAAGAAATAGCAGGAATGACAAACAAGCATGAATGAGTAGGCACATCAGGGCTCAAACAACTCCTACTCATGCTAGTGGGTTTGATCTATTTACTGTAGCAATCACAGATCATGCAGAGGAAAGGGGTTCAACTACCGCAGCATGTAACAAATGTATCGTTGTTGTCCTAATGCAGTAAAAGAGAGCATAAGCGAGAGAGTGGGATTGTATCGGGATGAACAAAGGGGTTTTGCTTGCCTGGCACTTCTGAAGATAGTAATAGCTCTTCATCAGTGTCATCAAACTCATCGTCGGAACCATGTCTACTGAGAGGGGACAAATACCAGCAAACACAGAAAGAACACAATCAATGCAATACAACAATATGATGCATTATCATGACATGGCAATATGTTGTGGTTTGAGCTAATGCACCTAGCAACAATTTAAATGAAGTTGGTTTAAATCCAAGATTCAAATTCAAACTCCACATGTGAAATTCAAATGCCATTTAATTGATTTGACCTGCTCAGCAGGCATTAGTTGCTCAAACATGCATGGAAATGCCATAAACAGGTTCTTTGTATTTTTCTAATCATTTTTCATATATAATTTATTTTATTCTAAGATATGGTTGAATTTCTATGATTTTTAGAAGTTTAGGACACTTTCTGAAATAAATAAATCATTTCTAATTTATTTAAGATCCTAGTGAATATTTACAACGTCAGCATGACGTCGGAGTGACGTCAGCGGGTCAACGGGTCGGTCCAGGTCAAACCTGACCAGTGGGACCCATATGTCAATGTCTAACTAACTAACCTAAGTTAATTAGCACTAATCTAATCCTAATCTAGATTAGTTAAGGCCCTGGGCCCACATGTAAGTAACAGCAGGGCTAATTAAGTTTAACTAACACTTAACCAAAATTAGTAGGGGCTAGGGCCCACTTTTCCAGACCTAGGGGAGGTCAAACCCTTGGTCAGTGGGGTCAAACCAGCGAGGCCAGACGCGGCGGAGGGCCTTAGATTTGGTCCTTCGATGACGAGATCGACGGTGGAGATGTGCTACGCGTAGTTGGGGAGCTGCCGCATCCAATGGTGCAAGTGGTTGGACACGGGGACGGCGGCGTTGACACCAGCGAGCTCGACAGCGGCAGTTGGAGTTCGGGCACGCACGGGCACGGTGTTGTGGCGAGCGACAAGACGGGCGGTGGTTGCTACGGGCACATGAGGATGCGCTGAGCACGGTGGTGTGCTCGGCTTCATGCTACGTCTGCTATAGCCATAGTGGTGAGGAAGCGCAATGGCGGTGAGCTTCGGTGACGGCGGGGAATGCCACTACGGCATGCAAACGAGACGGGGAAGAGGGGGGTTCGGGGGAGGACCTCACGGCGGTTGCAGCACGCATCTCAGCAGGCTCGGGGAAGGCCGGATGGTCACGTGGCGTTGCCGGCGATCTCTGGCGCTTGAGGTTGAAGACGACAGCGATGGCGGCATTGCAGGGGCTCCCGCGGTGTGTTGCTCGGCGAGGAGGAAGAGGTGGTCGAGGCGGAACTCTTGGGAAGCTCCAGGGGCGAGGGAGAGGCGATAACCATGGCTACGGTGAACGACGGCGACAGTGGCGCTCAGGTGGTTGTGTGTGGGGGAGACAGAGGAGGGGAGAGGAGGAGTGGACAGGCTAGAGGGGTCGGGGGGTGTGTGGCGTCTCCAGCCAGCCCCAAGCATCGGTGGAAGCAGGAGGTGGCTCGGGCGCGTGCCGGCGTGCGGCGACCACATGCCTCTCGTCCTTCTGGCGAGAGGTTGGTGGTGACTGGCAGAGGCCGGTGGGCTGGGCCTCTGCTGGGCTTCCAGGTAAGCCCAGGTGAGGTTCCTCTCTCTCTTTGTCATTTCTTTTATGTTTTATATTTTCTCTAATTTGTTGGATTTGACTTGAAGCATCAAATCATTTAGAACTTTCTCTAAATTTTTATGTGTGCTCAGGAAACTAGTCCAAGGCCACATGCAAACTTACAAAAACTATTTGTATTTTATCTCTTATATAACAGAAATAAGTCCAACTCAAATATGTTATTGATTTAATTCAAAGGCCCAAAATAAATATTTTAAAGCCTCCAAGAATATTGGTTTGAATTTTATTTTTGCCAATATTTTTCAAGGTTTAACAGGAACATTTTCTTGGGATTCTTTGAGAAGATTTTAATGTTGATCATTTCTAAAAGGTCTATGAGGCTTTGAAAATTCCTTAATTCAAATTTCATTTGAATTTAAACATGATGACATGAAGATCAATCAAAGACAACAGGGGCTGAGCTAGGGCTGTGACAACTCACCCCCACTAAACAAGAATCTCGTCCCGAGATTCAAGACATGGGGTAAGAAGATAGAGGGACACAAAGCTAACACGATCTTCATGATCCAATTTCCCTTATCGAAGATGTTGATCCATTCATCATCTTTGTCTTGACGTCTTGCTCTGAGAATTCCATTCAACATGATAACGAGAAAGAAGGGTAACTATAGAAGAATTGATATCCTCAAAGATCGAGCAATTGACGATCAACTCACGGAATGAGACATAGGAACATCTCTTGAGCTGAGACACAACACATATCGAGAGGGATGGAAACAAACAGATGACGAAGGTTCAATTTGGTGGGCAACAACTCCACGCTTGGGTAAGATGGTTTAATGTCTCGACGTAGCAAGGAGATAATTGCCATGATTCCATAACGGGACACCTTAGGGGAGTTGGCTAGTAGAATTATTCCCTTAAGTGGCAAAAAGAATTACTTTTGATACATGGATCGTTGAGAATCTTTCTGCTAGGCTAGGGAAATTCACAAACGATCGTTTGAAGGAATCCGAGAGAATGACCTACTTAGACTAGAATGGATGATGTGGACTACCTTGTTGAAGACAACGCAGTGGATGATTTTTGCTTATCGTTGGAGATGGATGGGACCCATGGGAGGACCACTTTTGAAGATGATCCGAAACAACAATTACTGAGAGGGAAGCCCATGGGAAATTGGCACAATGGCGGTGCAAGCTGGGAACAAAACGCAAATGCTGGGAATGATTCTAGTAACAAGGGAAAACTCAACAGTCGAGAGTGATTCCACTATTTGAATGGTTATAGCATAATCGAGGAAACCGAGAGCATAAAGACCCCTAAGGAAAAACTTCTAGGATAACTTGCACAAAATCCTCATGGAGAAGATGGTCAAATAGCTCAATCAAGATGCAACAATGATAATCTTCCGGCTAGGTGTGTCGGCCAGAACATCAACCTTGTCGGGACCTACATCATAGATATTGGAAAAGTTCCAACCATCATATATGCCTGAGATTCAGATCTGGTTGGTAACAGGACAGTCCAGACTCATCAAGTCTAGAAAGAAAAATGAGAGTTTGCAACACAAATCGATGAGATGGCACTGCGAGATTCTCGAGGAATGAACTATGATAGCAAGCTCCAAAACATTAGTTGCTTCTGCTACACACATGTGAACACGTTGTCCAAGACAAGCATGACCAAGTAGAAGCCTTACAACAAAACACTACCGAGTTCAGGTGGGGAACCATCATTGGGGATATCGAAGTCCTTGTATAAGCCTGAGTCTTCATAAGGAACTTCTTCTCCTTGAACAAATCAATCAGTGGCTTGGTGTGCTAGGGAATACATATGGAATGGAGGTAATTAATATACCAAACCATAGAATACATTCACACATACATAACTAACTTGGGATGATTCTAGAGGAAACAAAACAAACCTTTCTCAAATTCATGGCGGCAACTTGCACCTGATGCACACGAACTTGGACAAAGTCACTTCCTACACCAAACATATACTTCATGCACGGGACATGAAGATAATGCTTATACAAGTTTCCAGCACTAGCTTAATGTCCAACAAAATCATGGAGAAGATAGGAATGTTGTCGATGGGCTCAACAACAATTCATCCAGGTTTCCATATAAATGAAATTCCATAATTATGTGAACACAGTGACAGCATTGGTCAGACCAAAAGATATAACGGTGTATGCTCGAGGAACAACCACGAGTAAGACAACATTACAAATATCGTTGGTTCTAACTTGATTTGATGATAGCCCACACTCAAATCAAGGTGTGGACAATATGATAGATTCAACAACTGATGACAAGGATCAATCAATGAACATATCATATTTCTTCAACACACACACACACACACAAGGATATCCCTTAGTGATGAACTAAATCGGACAAGCTTTCATCTTCCAACTCTCCAATTTGTTGTTCAGCTTAACCAACCAGTTCAGCATATCCAACCCGGATTCTTGGAGAAGGGGTGGTTTAAAGGAAAACCAACTTGATCACGATCTCAACATAACAGCCAAGGGACAACCTGGTGATACATTCGAGAAGATATTCGGAAAATCATGAACCACCGATATGTTATTAAACTCTAGAACAATCTTGCTTTTCAGGGCAAGACGATATGATCAAAAGAGTGAGAGATTAACACAATCCTAACCCATTGATTGAAGAGTGCACCAGAAATATGGACTAGGTAGCACGATCAACTTTAGGGTGATGATTCAATAATCAACACGCTGAGGATGAGGTTATTGTCCATTAAGTACCAATCAACGGAGTTGCTAGGAGTATTGATTTCACACATCACAATTCACTTGTCGGTATTCCAGTTACGCTAACACGGAGACCAAGGAATGAACGATGATGGCCAGAAGTATCACTGTACCAAGAGTTCATAGGAGGTGGTGCCATTCTCATGACATTCTTGACATAAAGATGGTGACACTCCAAGGTAGAACAGAGCAAAAGCTGGATTGGCATTTTGATCCACGGGATACAACTACTTTGACCCAATCCTCGAAATGGACAAGGTACTGGAGTTTGTTTCTCCTAGTCATTCCAGAATATTATGGCTTGACAGAACACAAGAACATGAGGCATCGATGGACACGAATGCACACATACTCTTGACTATCAATTGATAGATGATGGTCAGAATACAGCTGAGGAGGGACAACCCAAAGGAACATATGGTTTCCTGAGTTGTGGATGCATACATTAGCATGTCGAACGAGTTCAACATATTTCTTCCGGATAACCCATATAGAAAGATAGAACTGGCAGAGTCACAGCATAGAATCGAGAACTCATCAAGAGCACTCTTATTGTGATCTTTCGGTTCAAAAGAACTTCTGCCAAGGATGGTTCGTGGTATTTGGAAGAAGGATATACCACGAACCTCGAGGACTATCGCAAAGGTTACTAATAACTAAAGGAACTAGCAAACACTATCAACATGAATGAGTAGAGTGAATCTCGGGTCCAAAAACCCAGGAATAGAATGCCTACTAACTAAATAACATCACGGGATGCTTTCGAGAATGATGGCCAGAATTATCACACTGGGAACACAAAACATGGCTAGATTACTAGGTGACTCCCTAAGACACCTAGGGTCATAAGAATAGCTCCTACATATATGTCGAGGCAATAGAGTACCTCAACTCACCAATTAGTGTGCTTGATCCGGCCCAAAAGAACATCGGGAATATAAAGAAGGGAGTTGCAAATGCTTCAGACTATTTAGAAACCTAGGATGACTCAGACAACATAATGGCTGTAAATGCTCAAAAATATTTGATACATCCCGGAAAATAGTGGCATGACCACTCAACATCACAATATCAAGGTTTTGAGGCCAGCTATCAACATACGGAAGTAGCAGGAACTGAACTGAGGCTTGAATCCAACAATCCTAAGGGTATACGGATTAGTAACACGTCATCCTAATAAAAAGAAGAGGAAGCCTAGTTTCTTAACCTCGTAGATGAGAAGAGGATGACTCAGATAAGAAGGGCATAAGGTAAAGGAGTAAAAAGAGCCTTATGTTCCCCTCCACAATCAATTCCCTTATATAACTAAAGCATTTCTAGACTCAACTTTGACCAGTTTGGCTTGGTAATCCTACAGGTAGTCAGGATCTGATACCAAAGTTGTTAGGACCCCGATCCTAAGTCACACCGATCTAGCATGTAACACATCATATCACTTTGCGGCCTGGCGCACGGTATACCCACGGGTGCCACCTTACCTAGACCGGGACCATTTGCACCTTTTGGCTCATGTATATGATAGTGTCGCTAGCATCCATATGACATAGAACCCGGGCTGACATGACTAGTCATGAATCCAAAGTGGCACTAACTTACAGGGAGAGGCATACATGACCCAGCAATGAACGTGTCAGTCATCAACGTTTGAACCCAAGTCGTAGCAAGCTATAAGGACATAAAGGAACAACGCATGAAATTTCCCCGAAAGGACAGACACAGGAACGAAGAAGGACACATACCGGTCAGCCTAAGTGTTCTGGAGCAGTAGGAAGCTACCACGGCTCATTGGAAGCACTAGGAGACATTTCCCGGTAAGAGAGCCTACCAAGAATAAACAACTAGGTTGTCGGATCCCACACATACCAAGAATTTCAATAACATACACACAATATGCTCGATATGTGCAAATACAACATGGCATCAAAACATAACTCTACGACTCAATGTATTTATTCATTAGGCTCCGAGGAGCCAGATATTACAAACATGGGTCTGATGTCCCAGCATTCAAGTATAGACAACTACAAATGAAAAAGGCCAAGAAGCCTGACTATCTACAAGACCCTGCCGAGGGCACAAGCTCGTAGCTGAGGTAACAAACTACACGTCGAAGTCCACGCGGAACTACTAGTGAGACTGAAGTCTCTCTGCAAAAACATAAATTAAGCAAACATGAGTACAAATGTACCCGGCAAGACTTACATCAGAACTAGCTACATATGCATCAGTATCAACAAAGGGGTGGTGGGGTTTAACTGCAGTAAGCCAGCTTTGACTCAGTGGTTATCCTGAACTACGTCTACAAGTAACTCTTTTAAGGTGGCACACACGATTCCACATATTCACGAATCAATACACCACTATGGATCCGCTCCCATCTCTCTACGAGAATGCCATCCATAGAACTCACGCTTATCTTGCGCATTTTAGATTATCCAATTCCACTTGTCTATGAACTGTATAGGAAACCCAGAGGTCCTTTACCACGGACGCGGCTATTCGAATAGATGATGTTAACCCTACAGGGGTGTTCTTCTTCACACACGCTCTCACCACTTACCGCCATGTACATGTCATGTAACTCGAAAACCTTCAAGCCGAAGCCTGGAGAGGGTGTCGGCCACGACCTGACTAACCACACAAGTCCCTAGTCCAGGTTTATCGCCTATTCATGTTCCATCCGTAGGGAGTCCGGCCGAGGTTTCCACATACGGCCCTGAACGATGTGTGCGGGGTTCCCGGGGCACCAAATGGGCGACTCGGTACACCAGGCCACGTGCCTACCGCATCACAGCTGTCGGGGCCCCGATTCTAAGTCACACCGATCTAGCATGTAACACGTCATATCACTTTGCGGCCTCACGCATGGTATTCCCACGGGTGTCGCCTTACCTGGCCCGGGACCGTTTGTGCCTTTTGGCTCACGTATATGATAGTGTCGCTAGCATCCATATGACAGAGAACCCGGGCCGACATGACTAGTCGTGAACCCAAAGTGGCACTAACTTACGGGGACATGCATACATGAAACAACATCGAGCATGTCAGTCATCAGCGTGTGAATCCGGCCTGTAGCAACTGGGCTAACAGGACTCCGGGAATCCGGGCTGTAGCAAGCTAGCAGGATTCCGGAAGTCACCGCGTGACATTTCCCCGAAGGGACAGACACAGGAACAATGTGAATCACATGCTGGCCAGTCTAAGTGTTCCGTAGCAGTAGTGCTGGGCTATCAGGACTCCGGTGAACCGGGCTGTAGCGGACTACCATGGCTCAGTGGAAGCACCAGACTACATTTCCCCATAAGAGAGGCTACCAAGGATAGACAACTAGGTTGTCAGATCCCACACATAGCAATACACGTCACATGTACGCATAACATGCAAGTATGTGCTGTACAACATGGCATCACAACATAACTCAAACTCATATAGATAAAGGCCCAGAAGAGCCACATAGCATTCAATACAAACAGGGGTCTCATGACCCATCATTCAGAGCATACAAGCAACGGGAGCATTACATGTCTGAGTACAAACAACTACAAAAGAAAAAGGCTAAGAAGCCTGACTATCTACAAGTCCCTCCCAAGGGTACAAGATCGTAGCTGAGGTAACAAGCTACTCATTGAAGTCCAAGCGGAACTACTAGTGAGACAGATGTCTCATCTGCAAAACATAAATAAAGAAAACGTGAGTACAAAGGTACTCAGCAAGACTTACATCAGATCCTATCATACATGCATTACTATCAAAAGGCAAGGTGGGGTTTAGTTGCAGCAAGCCAGCTTTGACTCAGTGGCTATCCTGTTCTACGACTATGAGTAAGTCCTTTGAGGTAGGAAAGCGCACACGAGTCCACTAATCACCACATCAATACACTACTATGGACTCATTCCCGTGTCCTTACGAGAAGGCCATCCATAACACTCACACTTGTCTTGAACATTTTAAAGTATCCACTTTAAGTTGTCTATGTACCACGTAAGCATCCAAGAAGTCCATAATCGCGGACCCGGCTATTCGAATAGATCATGATAACCCTGCAGGGGTGTACTTCGTCACACACGCTCTCACCACTTACCGCCATGTACATGTCATGTATCTCGGCAACCTTCAAGCGGAAGCCTAGCGAGGGTGTCTGCCACGACCTGACTAACCACACAAGACTCTAGTCTAGGTTTATCGCCTATTCGGGTTCCATCCACAGGGAGATCTGGCCGGGGTGTCGCTCAAGACCCCAAACGATGTGAGCAGGGTTCCCAAGCTCACCATCCGGGTGCCACTTGGTACACCATGCCACTGTGCCTAGTCTTTCCCAAGCCCACCTGGTCGTATGCCACTTGGTAGACTACTAACACTACCTACAAACACCAGAAACTAATTGCAACTCCTGGACAGAGATCAAGTTGGTTAATAAGTCGAGAGGGGCACTTAAGCTTTCCAATGTGTGGTAGTAGCTAGTCATTGGACGAGATACATAAAAATCAGTGCTTAAGGACGGTTTCAGTGAGACAACCCACCATGTAATCCTACATGGCCTCTCACTGCTACCTTTACCAAATCGTGTTCACACACTTAACTCTCAACATCAGAACATAGCACTGCACTCCAATTCATTCCAACTATTTACTGTGGCAACGACAGGTCATGCAGAGGGGTGGGTTCAACTACCGCAGCATAAACTAGCAGTTGAATCGTTGTTGTCCTAATGCAATAAAAGAGAGCAGGAGCGAGAGGGTAGGATTGTATTGGGATGAACAAGGGGGTTTGCTTGCTTGGTAGATCAACAGGGGGCACTACTCCTCTGACAGGTACTCTAGATCGGTCTCCGAAGCAGGACCTATCGAGAAGGAATGGTGTCGGCAATCAAAACACAAGCATATGAAACAATATGACGCATGAACATGGCATGAATATGTGATGTTGTTTGAGCTAATGCAACTAGCATTCATTTGGTTGAAGTCCATGTGAACACAAGGTTCAAATGCATCTCCAAAATAAGCTCTTATAAATTCCACTCATGTGTTTTCACTCATAGAGTAGGTATAAGTTGGTTTACATGCA
The DNA here is from genome assembly GCF_056163025.1 of Triticum urartu. Lineage (NCBI taxonomy): Eukaryota > Viridiplantae > Streptophyta > Magnoliopsida > Poales > Poaceae > Triticum > Triticum urartu. Next base: position 352,284,972 of record NC_141876.1, on the reverse strand, counting down.
TGAAAATGGTACCGATGGATAGATTGCATTTTTCTGATAATTTTTCATATATAAATTATTTCAATCTGAGCTACGGTTAAATTTCTATGAATTTTTGAAGTTTATATCATTTTCTGGAATTTCCTGATTTATTTTCATACCAGAAAATGAATAACTGCATCAACATGACAGTGGCATGATGTCAGCGAGTCAAACGGGGCTGACTAGGTCAAACCTGACATGTGGGGTCCACACGTCAGTGTCATAGTGTTAAACGGAGGGTTCTTTTACTAATCTAATTAAAATTAGTGGCGCTGGGCCCATTGTTAGTACCTCAGGGGTTTAGTTAGATGGTGATTAGCCTTAAGCTAATCACCTGGCAGGTCGGGCCCGCACGTCAGGCCGGCGAGGTCATCGCCGGTGACCTCTGGACGTAGCGGCGTCCATGCTGCAGGGCACGGGGGCGGCGGCTGAGAGCACCAGGGCGTAGCCCGGGCTCTCGCGCATCCAGGGGAGGCAACGGGAGGACGCGGGGTGGTCGGAGCTCGCCAAAGCGGAGCTCGGGGTGGCGGCCGAAGCACGGCTCCAGGCGGGATGAGGCTGCAGGGCACGACAGGGGCTACGGAGGGCCTCTACGGCCTCCTGGCGTCACCAGGAGTACGGTGACGTGCGCGGGAGCGGCTGGCTCGGGCTTTGGTCACGGTAGCGCCATGGACGGCAGCGAGGTGCTCGCGGGTTCGACAGGTAGCAAGCTACAGCACGCATGCAAAGAAACGGAGAGGGGGAAACATACGGTGAGCTCACGTGGATCCCGTAGAGGTGGACGGCGAGCTTGGGGAAGGCCGAACAGCGACATGGCGTTGACGGCGATCTCGGGCGGCCGGAGATGAAGACGACGGTGATGGTGGTGCTCGAGGGCCTCCCGAGGTGCGTGTCTTGGCGGAGAGGTAGCAGGCGACGGCGCGGAGCTCTTGCACTCGACGGAGGGGCGAGGGGACGGCGGGGAGCGCGTCGGTGGTGAGCTGCAGCGACGGCAGCGTCTCGGCTGTCGCGGGAGAGGGTGACAGAGACGAGGAGGAGGACGGGAAAGAGTGAGAGAGGCCTGGGGGGTCGCGTGGCGCTCGTAGTGGCCTCCAGCGGCAGCGGCAAGCAGGAGCTGGCCGAGCGCGTGGCCGCGCACGCCGGGCGCGTGCCCCTGTCCTCCTGGCGCGAGGAAGGCGCCAACTGGCGCCGCCAGCTGGCTGGACCGGCCTGCTGGGCCGCTGGGCCAGGCCAGGCTACATAGGGAGGTAAGCACAGGTAAGCGTATTCCATTTTCGTTTCTTTTCTATTTTCTGACATTTGTTTTTATTTAACAACAATACTAAACTATTTTATTTTCTTATGCCAATTTTTGTAGGAGCTAGTGGTATTATTACAGAGCTACTCATCAACTAGCATAATTTTTGCACAATATTATATATATAACAATATATATCCAAAGCAAATAATTACTACATTAATTCCAAATGGCCAAAATAAATATTTATGAGCTCCTAAAAATATTTGCTTGAATTTTACCTCTGACCAATTTTTTCATAGAGCAACATGAACATTTTCTTGGACCTTTTTGGAGAAATTTTTATCTAAGTTATTTCTAGAAATGATTTCTGAGGGTTTCACAACTCCCCATTTCAAATTTAAATGAAATTTAAACATGATGCACACATGACTGGCTAGTCTAGGTCATACCAGAACTAGGGATGTGACAACAGCCCACCCCTCGGGTCAGTGCTGCCCACAGGCCTCCAGCTTACTACAAACACCAAAAACTACTTGCAACTCCCGGACAGAGGACAGGGGCGGTTAATAAGTCGAGAGGGTCAATTAAGGATCCCAATGAGTGGTAGTAGTTGTTCATGGATCACAAACACAGAACTCAGTTCCCGAGAATGGTTTCAATGAGACAACCCACCATGTACTCTTACATGGCCTCTCACCGCTACCTTTACCAAATCGTGTTCACGCACTTAGCTCTCAATAATAGGACATGTTCACAACTTTCCAATTCATCCCCAATGAATCAGAACTGACACAACTCTAGGCAATAGCAGGTATGACAAACAAGCATGAATGAGCAGGCACATCATGGCTCAAACAACTCCTACTCATGCTAGTGGTTTTCATCTATTTACTGTGGCAGTGACAGGTCATGCAGAGGAAAGGGGTTCAACTACCGCAGCATGTAACAGATGTATCATTGTTGTCCTAATGAAGTTAAAGAGAGCATAAGCGAGAGAGTGAGATTGTATCGGAATGAACAAGGGGGTTTTTCTTGCCTGGCACTTTCGAAGATAGTAATAGCTCTTCATCGGTGTCATCGAACTCATCGTCGGAACCACGTCTACTAGGAGGGGACAAATACTGGAAAACACAGAAAGAACATAATCAATGCAATGTAACAATATGATACATGATGATGACATGGTAATATGATGTGGTTCGAGCTAATGCAACTAGCAACAATTTAAATGAAGTTGGTTTGAATCCAACATTCAAATTCAAACTCCATATGTGAAATTCAAATGCCATTTAATTGATTAGACCTGCTCAGTAGGCATAAGTTGCTCAAACATGCATGGAAATGCGATAAACAGGTTCTTTGTATTTTCTGATCATTTTTCATATATAATTTATTTCATTCTAAGCTACAGTTGAATTTCTATGATTTTTAGAAGTTTAGGACATTTTCTGAAATAAATAAATCATTTTTGATTTATTTAAAATCCTAGAAAACATTTACATCGTCAGCATGACGTCGGAGTGACGTCAACGGGTCAACGGGTCGGTCCAGGTCAAACCTACCAGTGGGACCCATATGTCAGTGTCTAACTAACTAACCTAAGTTAATTAGCACTAATCTAATCCTAACTGCGATTAGTTAAGGCCCTGGGCCCACATGTCAGTAACAACAGGGCTAATTAAGTTTAGCTAACACTTAACTAAAATTAGCAGGGGCCAGGGCCCACTTGTCCGGACCCAGGGGAGGTCAACCCATTGGTCAGCGGGGTCAAACCCGCCGGTGTATCGACACCGGCGAGGCCAGACGCGGCGGAGGGCCTCGGATTTGGTCCTCCGGTGACTAGATCAACGGCGGAGACGTGCTACGTGTAGCTGGGGAGCTGCCGCATCCAGTGGTGCAAGTGGTTGGACATGGGGACGCCGGAAACGACGCCGGCGAGTACGACAGCGGCAGCCGAAGTTCGGGCACGCACGGGCACGGCGTTGTGGCGAGAGACAAGATGGGCGGTGGTTGCTACGGGCACGTGAGGACGCGCTGAGCACGGTGGTGTGCTTGGCTTTAAGCTATGTCCGCTCTAGCCAAAGTGGTGACGAAGCGCAACGGCGGCGAGCTTTGGTGATTGTGGGGAATGGCGCTACAGCATGCAAACGAGACGAGGAAGAGGGTGGTTCGGGGGAGGAGCTCACGGCGGTTGTAGCATGCTTGTCAGCGGGATCAGGGAAGGCTGGACTGTGACGTGGTGTTGCCAGCTATCTCGGGCACTGTAGGTTGAAGATGACGGCAATGGCGGTGTTGCATGGGCTCCCACGGTGCGTTGCTTGGCGAGGAGGAAGAGGTGGTCGAGGCGGAGCTCTTGGGAAGCTCCAGGGGATGAGGGAGAGGTGATAACCATGGCTACGGTGAGCGACGGCGACGGTGGCGCTCGGGTGGTTGCGTGCGGGGGAGACAGGGAGCGGAGAGGAGGAGTGGACAGGCCAGAGGGGTCGGGGGGTGCGTGGCATCTCCAGCCAGCTCCCATCGTTGGCAGAAGTAGGAGGTGGCTCGGGCGCGTGCCGGCACACGGCGACCACGCGCCTCTCGACCTTTTTGCGAGAGGTTGGTGGTCACTGGCAGAGGCCAGTGGGCTGGGCCTTTGCTGAGCCGCCAGGTAAGCCCAGGTGAGGTTCCTCCCTCTCTATCATTTCTTTTATGTTTTCCATTTTCTGTAATATGTTGGATTTGATTTGAAGCATCAAATCATTTAGAACTTTCTGTAATTTTTATGTTTGCTCAGGAAACTAGTCCAAGGCCACATGCAAACTTACAAAAATTATTTGAACTTTATCTCTTGTATAATAGAAATAAGTCCAACTCAAATATGTTATTGATTTAATTCAAAGGCCCAAAATAAATATTTTAAAGCCTCCAAGAATATTGGTTTGAATTTTATTATTGCCAATATTTTTCAAGGTTTAACTGGAACGTTTTCTTGGGCTTCTTTGAGAAGATTTTAATGTTGATTGTTTCTAAAAGGTTTATGAGGATTTGAAAATTCCTCAATTCGAATTTCATTTGAATTTAAACATGATGACATGAAGATCAAGCAAAGACAACAGGGGCTGAGCTTGGGCTGTGACACTGTTCATCCACTGTACTAGTTTATCCTCAGCCCCTCGAGGCAATCCACCACACACTGGAGTAGGGTATTATGCTGCAAGGTGGCCCAAACTAGTATAAATCCCCGTGTCTCTTGTTCTTTCGGTCCGTTAAGCTAGGCCGTGGGATCATTGAGCGAGCGAGCTAGGAAGAGAGTGTTCTTCATGTGCACCCCAGAGTTCAAACTTCACAAGGGTTTGCCGGAACCCATAATCCGACATTTGGTGTGCTAGGTAGGGGTGCGCTGAAGCCTTTCTGTAACGCCCTCGATGCGGCTATATCTCCCACGTGTCGAAGCACGACTTAGAGGCATAACCGCATTGAAAGCAATGTCGCAAGTGAGGTAATCTTCACACAACCCATGTAATACATAAGGGAAAAAGATACATAGTTGGCTTACAATCACCACTTCACACAATTACATGAATAAAGCATTACATCATCCAGATATAATCAAGGTCCGACTACAGAACCAAAATAAAAGAAGAACCCCAAATGCGACAAGGTCCCCGATCGACCCCAACTAGGCTCCACTACTGATCGACTGAAATGAAACAACACAAAGGACAAGATCTTCATCGAGCTCCTCCTTGAGCTCGGTTGCGTCATCTGCACGGTTCAACGGCACCTGCAAGCTGGTTTTGGAAGTATCTGTGAGTCACAGGGACTCAGCAATCTTGCACCCTCGCGATCAAGACTATTTAAGCTTATGGGTAAGGTAGAGGTATGAGGTGGAGCTGCAGCAAGCGACTAGCATATATGGTGGCTAAACTGTTCGCAAAAGAGAGCGAGAAGAGAAGGCAAAGCACAAACGGAGAACTATGATCAATAAGTGATCCTAGAACAACCTATGTCAAGCATAACTCCAACACCGTGTTCGCTTCCCGGACTCCGCCGGAAAGAGACCATCACGGTTACACACGCAGTTGACTCATTTTAATTAAGTTAAGGTTCAAGTTATCTACAACCGGACATTAACAAATTCCCATCTGCCCATAACCGCGGGCACGGCTTTCGAAAGTTCAAATCCCTGCAGGGGTGTCCCAACTTAGCCCATGACAAGCTCTCACGGTCAACGAAGGAATAGACCTTCTAGCGGGAAGACCCGATCAGACTCGGAATCCCGGTTACAAGACATTTCGACAGGGTAAAACAAATCCAGCAACACCGCCCGAATGTGCCGACAAATCCCGATAGGAGCTGCACATATCTCGTTCTCAGGGCACACTCAGATGAGCCAGACATCGGGTAGGCCAACCCAGAGTTGCCCCTGGTAGCCCCGGACATCGCTCGGTTGGACCAACACTCAGAGGAGCACTGGCCCGGGGGGGGGGGGGTTAAAATAATGATGACCCTCAAGAGCGGGACTCCCAAGGGAAAATAAAAGGCTAGGTGGCAAATGGCAAAACCAATGTTGGGCATTGCTGGAAGAGTTTTACTCAAGGCGAACTGTCAAGGGGTTCCCATAATAGCCCAACCGCGTAAGGAACGCAAAATCCGGGAACATAACACCGATATGACGGAAACTAGGGCGGCAAGAGTGGAACAAAACACCAGGCATAAGGCCGAGCCTTCCACCCCTTACCAAGTATATAGATGCATTAATTAAATAAGATATATAGTGATATCCCAACAAGTAAACATGTTCCAACAAGGAACAACAACTCCATGTTCCAACAAGGAACAAACTTCAATCTTCACCTGCAACTAACAACGCTATAAGAGGGGCTGAGCAACGCGGTAACATAGCCAAACAACGGTTTGCTAGGACAAGGTGGGTTAGAGGCTTGGCTTAACAATATGGGAGGCATGATCAGCAAGTGGTAGGTATCGCAGCATAGGCATAGCAAAAGAGCGAGCATCTAGCAAAGCAAAGATAGTAATGATTTCGAGGGTATGATCATCTTGCCTGAAATCCCGCAAGGAAGAAGAACCAGTCCATGAGGAAGACAAACGGACGTAGTTGAACGGGTCCTCACAAACACGACGTTACCGGATCCAACCCGAAGAAGCAAACACGGGAAAGAAGCACACAACATAGTAAACAACCAACACATGAACATGGTATGATATGCGGGATGCGGTATGCGATGCATATGCATGATCTGACAAGGAATGCATGAACCTGGCCTCAACTTGGGAATCCAAGTGTGCCACTGGAAAGGTGAGATGAAATCACTTGAAAACAATATAAAGATCACTGGAATCGGAGTTACGGTTTGGAAATGGCAAGCAATTTAAATATGACACCGGTCTGCGATATACAGCAAGTAGCCATCTAAATGCAACAAGATGAACATGCTACAACACCCAAACATGGCAACAAAATACATGGCAGGGATCCATTCATGATGCTTAACACAAGATGAACACTGAGCTACGGCCAATTCATTCATTAACAGGTTTAAACAAGCATGGCAAAAATGCAAACGGTAAACAGATTTCAGACTTAGTGAAATTAACACAAGCCTGAAATTTCATACTAGGTAGCACACTTTGGAGCAAGAAAACTATATGCTACAGGAACTGAACATGGCAAAGTAGAGCATGGCATGGAGCTACTCAAAGAGATTAACAAAAGTCCCTTAGTGACCTTGAGCCCAAAGGGATCAAAAAATACAATTGCAAGCATGTGAACATGGCAAAAACATAATCAGACTCTCAGACTTCGTGAAAAACTGGAGCATGCAAAACAGATATCAAGTAGGCATGTTTACGAGCTCGATGCACTCACTACAGAGCAAGTCATGACAAACTAAGCATACACCCATCAAGAATACACAACATACAAGCTAGACATAGCAAGAACAATAACATAGCATGCACGGATCAACTACAACATCCTCGGCAAAATTGCTAACAAGTAGACAATCTGCCCAGATTCATGAAATAGCAAAAGTAGAGCTCGATTGACTCAAGCTAGGGTGCTCCATAATTGCAAACAAAGACATGGATGGATAGAGCACTGAAAGTTTAACAAAACATCCTTACTGATCATCCTCAAAAGAGGCACGGATCACTAGGAAACAACATGAACATATGGCATATTGAGATAAACAGATCAAGGACTTAGTGGAAATGCTAAGTCCCTGAAATCAGCATTAAAGAATGCACCACTTTGCAAGCTTGTGCTAGTCACCACACACATCACAAAATACATGGATGACACCTCTGGAAAGATGGCAAAATATATAAAAAAACTCATGTAGAGCTCAGGGGCATATCATGCACACATTAATCATGGCAAAAATGAAAAATATCTAATTGGAGCAGCAGATCTGACAATTATCTCAAATAGCACTCTTCCAACAGCATTTCGGGCATCAAGATGAACTCAAATGAAAATTATGCAATGAGATGAAATGATGTGCTCTCTGAGTCGAACATTTTGATATGCTATATGCCCAAAACGGAGCTACGGATGCAAAGTTACAACATGATGAACATGGGCATATGAATCTGGAAAACTCAGGGACTTAGTGAAAATATAGATCTCCAGATCTAGGGTTCATCCGGCGAGCGAACTGAGGCGGCGGCGGATCTCGCCGGAGATGGAAGGAAGAGGAGTGGACCTCGCCAGAGATGGCGGATCCGGGCCGGATCTCGCCGGATCCGGCCGGATCCCGGCGCGGGCGGCGTAGGGAGGTCGGCGGCGGCCGTGGCGCGGGGTCCGGCGACCCAAGGCGACGGCGGCGGCTCACCGGCAGCGAGGGCACGAAGGCGGCGCGGGCAGGTTGCCGACGAGGCAAACGGCGGCGAAGGCGAGCGTGGCGGCGGAGAGAGGCGCGCGGGGGCTCGGGCGCTCGGGCCCGGTCGGCGCGAAGGAGGGCCGGGCGCGGGCCGTGGCGGGCCTCGGTGGCGCGCGCGAGAGGAGAGAGAGGCGGCGCCACATGGTGCGCCGTGAGTGGATGCGGGTGGAGCAGCGGCTGAGGTGGCGGCTCGTGATAGGTCCGGGTGAGGTGGCGGCGACGGACATTGTCCGGCGGCGCGGGACGAAATGTCCGGCGGCACGCGGGGGAGTTTTAGGGTTTCGTCTGCGCGAATTTCGGAGGGGATCACATATATATAGGTAGAGGGAGCTAGGAGAGTCCAAATGAGGTGTTTTCGGCCGCGCGATCGTGATCGAACGACCCAGGGGTTGGAAGGGGTTTAGGTGGGTTTTGGGCCACTTTGGAAGGGTGTTGGGCCGCAACACACACGAGGCCTTTTCGGTCCCTCGGTTAACCGTTGGAGCATCAAACGAAGTCCAAATGGTACAAAATGACAGGCGGTCTACCGGTAGTAAACCAATGCCGCTTGGCAAGTCTCGGTCCAATCCGGAAATGTTTAATCCCCACACATGAAAGAAAGGTAGAAATGACCACCGGAGGAGATAGGAGCGCCGGAATGCAAAACGGACAACGGGGAAAATGCTCGGATGCATGAGACGGACACGTATGCAAATGAAATGCACATGATGACATGATATGCAATGCATGACACGCAAGCAATGACAAGGAAACAACAGCGAATAACTGGCGGACACCTGGCACATCGGTCTCGGGGCGTTACAACACTCCACCACTACGAGAGGATCTCGTCCCGAGATCTAGAATGGCACCGGAGGGACAACGGAAGAGAAAAAAGAAGAGGTAAAACTAAGTTGCTCCTTTGACAAACGAGTGAAACCAAATAAGCTTGAAAAGGTTAAGCCATATAAAGAAAGAATGCAACGAAGAAGAACAAAGTTGAAAGCACTCCGGTAGGGAAGAGTAAGAAGGAAGAACAAATTCGGAGAGCACTTCGGTTGAAAAGAGATGAAATACTTGATAAGATGAAAAGAACTAGAAGAGATGACACAACACTCCGGTTAGATGGATAAGCACAGGAAAGAACATGATCTTAGATGAAACAAGATGATGGTTGAAGAAAACAACAACGCAATGCCTCCGGAACAAAAGTAAGAATGGAATGGGATGAACGAAGGAAAACAAGATCTCGAGGAAGCACGCTTACCAGAAATGCTAGAACGGAGTTGTTGGAAAACCAACAATGAAAAGAATAAGCTTGATATGGTCTTATGGAATACAGCTCAAAATATGAGGTGACAACCTGCCACTCATGGGAAAAGAATTGGATTGATAAGAACAAGGAGATGAGAAAAATATTTCCATCGGGAGGATAAAGAAGATCTTGGGTCCTTTATAAGCGCCATGGATAGCAACAAACCTTACGGAAGGCTTTAGGTTGAATATAACCCAAGATAACTCAATTGACGAGATTAATGGATTTAAAATGTCTCATCCTTGACAATATGTGAATCGTGAAACATGAACTCAATTATCAAGAATGACATAATACCACCTCAATTGACACGGTAGAAAAAATTGAACTCCGGATTGCAAGATGAAGAATGCTTGAACTCCACTGAAAAGAATGTTGATGAACGCTTCGAGAAGGAAATAAAACCTCGATGAACCATCATGTAGGACATCCCTGAGGAACTCCGGTAAACAAAATGATGATAAAAGCAAAAGAAGTTGAAAACACAAGGTGAAACCTTGTAATGATTTAGATGAATCTCCATGGTGATATAATTGAAAGAGGTTGGAACTCCGGGAAAATAAAAGATGAAACAATTGAAACCAAGAATTTTGATGAGGCTCCGGAATAAGGAATTGAATATACTCGATGAAACAAGAATAAGAATTACATTATGCTTATCCTTCACCAATTAAATTGATGACAATCAACGGATTTAACATATTACTTATTCTCGTAGAAAAGATTAAGAGAGATATAACGTAAACTTGGGAAGGTCTTCGACGAACCATCGCTAGGATTTGGAAAACAACGAATGAGTTGACATGATAACCATGGAATAGAATCTTGAGCAAATCACCGTAAGAATTGAAAATGATCGAAGTAGGGGTGAATCACCGGTAAGAATTAGCAAATGAACGAAGATACTTGAGAGGATTTAGGTACATGAGAACGAAGAGATCACGAGCCGATTAAAGATCACTTGAACAAAGCACCGGTAAAATTGGGGAATGATAACTGACAGCTAAGAATGAATACACCTTAATTGATGGACTCCGGATAATCAAACTAAGAAGACTCTTGAATTGCTCCGGATAGGTGAAAAGAATTCTCACGATCAAAACAATTACGAGAGGATGGCAACAAGCTAGAATGACGAGTCTTGAAGAGACAAGAACAAGATTGGGAGAAAAGATCTTCTTCGGTCTTCACATGATGAGAAACACCACTAAATTGTTGAGATACTCCGGGATGAAAAATGGAAGGTTGAGCCAACGATGAAAAGAATTCGACAGATCTTGGAGAAAAGCATTTACTGATGATAAATCATTCTTACGTCAAACTCCGAAAATAAATTTGAGGATAGCTCCGGGAAAATAAGAGGAGTCAGGTAAGATCCTGGAAAAAGACCTGTGGGTTATGGCCCACTCAAAAGAAATACCGTTGAATGATTCAAAAGAGAGGTTGCACCGGTTGAGTTAAGTGGCTTGAATACGATAGGACCCCGAAATAGTTTGAATGGATGCAAGGTGAAAACACAAATCTTCGAAATATCTTCAGCACTCCGGAACAAATGAATAGAGAAAGGTGAATGATAAAGAGGTGCACCGGTAAGAAAAGGTATTTGAAACGAGGAAAGGATATGATCAACAAAGCATGACTTGAAACCACCGGAGATGAAAAGAATGAAGAATGACGAACTTGAAGCTCCGTTAGTATCTTCATGAGAATCGCCGGATAAGAACATTGAAGGAAAAGAATGGAGACGCTTCACATCAATAAGATGGATACTCGATTAAGAAATCTGAGTCCTTAAAGAAACACAAGGGAGGGAGGGCGGGAAAAACAAAGGCAACTTGGAGATGGATGAAACAAACAACATTGAGAAGAACTGATAATTGATCTTGTGAATATTGAAGTGATCGGATCCACTTGAAGAGAGACATACCGGTAGAAAAGGATTGACAAAAACAATCTTGATGAACATGAAGGATTTGTATTCACATCGGAGTATGAGAACACCGCTTAGGGAAGGTATGGAATTAACATTTGACTTCGAAGCAACTCGAATACCACAACTCAAAACAAAACAAATGATTGGCTTGCAGAATAAGCCGGAACAAACATATGATAGAGATTTTGTCCGAAGTTTTCGTGGTGGGGCCTACACGGGCTCGATCGTACAGCACCATCATGTACAAGGCAGTGCACATGACATACGAAGTGTCCCCGAGTCGGCATAGCCAAGGACTCTTTAAGACACAACGAGACCACTGTAAAACCAACCGTGAATAGGCGGACCACTAGATGTCGAACCCCAATTTCGTATCATACATCCATCGAAAAGATATCCTAAGAGCTACTTGAATTCCCACTTATAAACTCCCGAAATTTTCTGGTTATGCAATCAGGTGTTGGGGATACAGGGGAAGCATAATATCTCACCCAAACTAGCAAATCCTACATCCAGCTATATCCATCATTCAACACATAACCAAGAAACCTTCGGAAATCATCTACCTCAACCTTCGAAAAGCATCCGTTATACAAGTTATGGAAATACTCCCAAACTCCCGCCCCAGTACTGGGTGGTGTCGAGGTTATCTCACCAACAACTGCATAAAAGAGATTTTCGATGTCGGCGAACTAAACTCAGGTATTCCAGAACTGCAACGATAAAATTGTGACGACAACACCTCGGAGCTCAACTCCCCGGGACACTGCCACAACCCCTAAATGTCAGGAGGCACCAAGAACAATGTTCTTGTCACAAAACCATCGGAACGATTCCAAGATACCCGCGTGATCCTAAAAAAAATTTTAGTGAAATTTGAGAAGAGAAGAGTCAAAACTCTACATCAGGATGCCTTACCAGAGCGATGAAGGGACTGGGGAGTAGAAAGAATTCCTAAACTCTCCGATATATAATTCCTAAATGACTCAAAACATTTTTCTAGACTCAACTCGTCCACTAATTCGATCAAGCAATGGGGCTCCTAAGGTCGGGGAAGGCTCCGATACCAACTTGTAACGCCCTCGATGCGGCTATATCTCCCACGTGTCGAAGCATGACTTAGAGGCATAACTGCATTGAAAGCAATGTCGCAAGTGAAGTAATCTTCACACAACCCATGTAATACATAAGGGAAAAAGATACATAGTTGGCTTATAATCGCCACTTCACACAATTGCATGAATAAAGCATTACATCATCCAGATACAATCAAAGTCCGACTACGGAACCAAAATAAAAGAGGAACCACAAATGCGACAAGGTCCCCGATCGACCCCAACTGGGCTCCACTACTGATCGACTGAAACGAAACAACACAAAGGACAAGATCTTCATCGAGCTCCTCCTTGAGCTCGGTTGCGTCAGCTGCACGGTTCAACGGCACCTGCAAGCTGGTTTTGGAAGTATCTGTGAGTCACGGGGACTCAGCAATCTCGCACCCTCGCGATCAAGACTATTTAAGCTTATGGGTAAGGTAAAGGTATGAGGTGGAGCTGCAGCAAGCGACTAGCATATATGGTGGCTAAACTGTTCGCAAAAGAGAGCGAGAAGAGAAGGCAAAGCACGAACGGAGAACTATGATCAAGAAGTGATCCTAGAACAACCTACGTCAAGCATAACTCCAACACCGTGTTCGCTTCCCGGACTCCGCCGGAAAGAGACCATCACGGTTACACATGCAGTTGACTCATTTTAATTAAGTTAAGGTTCAAGTTATCTACAACTGGACATTAACAAATTCCCATCTGCCCATAACCGCGGGCACGGCTTTCGAAAGTTCAAATCCCTGCAGGGGTGTCCCAACTTAGCCCATGATAAGCTCTGACGGTCAACGATGGAATAGACCTTTTAGCGGGAAGACCCGATCAGACTCGGAGTCCCAGTTACAAGACATTTCGACAGGGTAAAACAAATCCAGCAACACCGCCCGAATGTGCCGACAAATCCCGATAGGAGCTGCACATATCTCGTTCTTAGGGCACACTCAGATGAGCCAGACATCGGGTAGGCCAGCCAGAGTTGCCCCTGGTAGCCCCGGACATCGCTTGGTTGGACCAACACTCAGAGGAGCACTGGCCCGGGGGGGTTAAAATAATGATGACCCTTAGGAGCGTGACTCCCAAGGGAAAAGAAATGGCTAGGTGGCAAATGGTAAAACCAATGTTGGGCATTGCTGGAAGAGTTTTACTCAAGGCGAACTGTCAAGGGGTTCCCATAATAGCCCAACCGCGTAAGGAACGCAAAATTCAGGAACATAACACCGATATGACGGAAACTAGGGCGGCAAGAGTGGAACAAAACACCAGGCATAAGGCCGAGCCTTCCACCCCTTACCAAGTATATAGATGCATTAATTAAATAAGATATATAGTGATATCCCAACAAGTAAACATGTTCCAACAAGGAACAACAACTCCATGTTCCAACAAGGAATAAACTTTAATACAACAACTCCATGTTCCAACAAGGAACAAACTTCAATCTTCACCTACAACTAACAACGCTATAAGAGGGGCTGAGCAACGCGGTAACATAGCCAAACAATGGTTTGCTAGGACAAGGTGGGATAGAGGCTTGGCTTAACAATATGGGAGGCATGATAAGCAAGTGGTAGGTATCGCAGCATAGGCATAGCAAAAGAGCGAGCATCTAGCAAAGCAAAGATAGTAGTGATTTCGAGGGTATGATCATCTTGCCTGAAATCCCGCAAGGAAGAAGAACGAGTCCATGAAGAAGACAAACGGACGTAGTCGAACGGGTCCTCACAAACACGACATTACTGGATCCAACTTGAAGAAGCAAACACCGGAAAGAAGCACACAACATAGTAAACAACCAACACATGAACCTGGTATGATACGCGGGATGCGGTATGCGATGCATATGCATGATTTGACAAGGAATGCATGAACCTGGCCTCAACTTGGGAATCCAAGTGTGCCACTGGAAAGGTGAGATGAAATCGCTTGAAAATGATATAAAGATCACCGGAATCGGAGTTACGGTTTGGAAATGGCAAGCAATTCAAATATGACACCGGTCTGCGATATACAGCAAGTAGCCATCTAAATGCAACAAGATGAACATGCTACAGCACCCAAACATGGCAACAAAATACATGGCAGGGATCCATTCATGATGCTTAACACAAGATGAACACTGAGCTACGGCCAATTCATTCATTAACAGGTTCAAACAAGCATGGCAAAAATGCAAACGGTAAACAGATTTCAGACTTAGTGAAATTAACACAAGCCTGGAATTTTAGATCAGGTAGCACACTTTGGAGCAAGAAAACTATATGCTACAGGAAATTAACATGGTAAAGTAAAGCATGGCATGGAGCTAATCAAAGAGATAAACAAAAGTCCCTTAGTGACCTTGAGCCAAAAGGGATCAGAAAATACAATTGCAAGCATGTGAACATGGCAAAAACATAATCAGACTCTCAGACTTCGTGAAAAACTGGAGCATGCAAAACAGATATCAAGTAGGCATGTTTACGAGCTCGATGCACTCACTACAGAGCAAGTCATGACAAAATAAGCATACACCCATCAAGAATACACAAAAAACAAGATAGACATAGCAAGAACAATAACATAACATGCACGGATCAACTACAACATCCTCGCCAAAATTGCTAACAAGTAGACAATCTGCCCAGATTCACGAAATAGCAAAAGTAGAGCTCGATTGACTCAAGCTAGGGTGCTCCATAATTGCAAACAAAGACATGGATGGATAGAGCACTACAAGTTTAACAAAACATCCTTACTGATCATCCTCAAAAGAGGCACGGATCACTAGGAAACAACATGAACATATGGCATATTGAGATAAACAGATCAAGGACTTAGTGGAAATGCTAAGTCCCTGAAATCAGCATTAAAGAATGCACCACTTTGCAAGCTTGTGCTAGTCACCACACACATCACAAAATACATGGATGACACCTCTGGAAAGATGGCAAAATATATAACAAAACTCATGTAGAGCTCAGGGGCATATCATGCACACATTAATCATGGCAAAAATGACAAATATCTAATTGGAGCAGCAGATCTGACAATTATCTCAAATAGCACTCTTCCAACAGCATTTCGGGCATCAAGATGAACTCAAATGAAAACTATGCAATGAGATGAAATGATGTGCTCTTTGAGACGAACATTTTGATATGCTATATGCCCAAAACCGAGCTATGGATGCAAAGTTACAGCATGATGAACATGGGCATATGAATCTGGAAAACTCAGGGACTTAGTGAAAATATAGACCTCTAGATCTAGGGTTCATCCGGCGCGCGAACTGAGGCGGCGGCGGATCTCGCCAGAGATGGAAGGAAGAGGAGTGGACCTCGCCGGAGATGGCGGATCCGGGCCGGATCTCGCCGGATCCGGCCGGATCCCGGTGCGGGCGGCGTAGGGAGGTCGGCGGCGGCCGTGGCGCGGGGTCCGGCGACCCAAGGCGACGGCGGGGCTCGCCGGCGGCGAGGGCGCCAAGGCGGCGTGGGCAGGTTGCTGATGAGGCAAACGGCGGTGAAGGCGAGCGTGGCGGCGGAGAGAGGCGCGCGGGGGCTCGGGCGCTCGGGCCCGGTCGGCGCGGAGGAGGGCCGGGCACGGGCCGCGGCAGGCCTCGGCGGCGCGCGCGAGAGGAGAGAGAGGCGGCGCCACATGGCACGCCGTGAGTGGATGCGGGCGGAGCAGTGGCTGAGGTGGCGGCTCGTGATAGGTCCGGGTGAGGTGGCGGCGGCGGACATTGTCCGGCGGCGCGGGACAAAATGTCCGGCGACACGCGGGGGAGTTTTAGGGTTTCGTCTGCGCGAATTTCGGAGGGGATCACATATATATAGGTAGAGGGAGCTAGGAGAGTCCAAATGAGGTGTTTTCGGCCGCGCGATCGTGATCGAACGACCGAGGGTTGGAAGGGGTTTAGGTGGGTTTTGGGCCACTTTGGAAGGGTGTTGGGCTGCAACACACACGAGGCCTTTTCGGTCCCTCGGTTAACCGTTGGAGCATCAAACGAAGTCCAAATGGTACAAAACTTGACAGGAGGTCTACCGATAGTAAACCAAGGCTGCTTGGCAAGTCTCGGTCCAATCCGGAAATGTTTAATCCCCACACATGAAAGAAAGGTAGAAATGACCACCGGAGGAGATAGGAGCGCCAGAATGCAAAACGGACAACGGGGAAAATGCTCGGATGCATGAGACGAACACATATGCAAATGAAATACACATAATGACATGATATGCAATGCATGACACGCAAGCAATGACAAGGCAACAACAGCGAATAACTGGCGGACACCTGGCACATCGGTCTCGGGGCGTTACACTTTCTTCCATCGATCGACACATGACTGCTCCGCCGCATCCATGGCTGACCCTCGCCGGGCCCGTGCTGAGCGCCGTGCCGCCCTTGCCGCTCGCGTCGCCAGACGGCACCCATCGGCGGACCTCCCCGTCTCTCTCTATCACCCGGTACCAACGCCGCCACCGGCCCGGTGGGAAACAAGTGTCAGGACCCCGATTCTACGTCACACCGATCTAGCATGTAACACAACATATCACTTTGTGGCCTCACGCACGGTATTCCCATGGCTGCCACCTTACCTGGCCCGGGACCATTTGCGCCTTTTGGCTCACGTATATGATAGTGTCGCTAGTATCCATATGACAGAGAACCCGGGCCGACATGACTAGTCGTGAACCCAAATTGGCCCTAACTTACGGGGACAGGCATACATGAACCAGCATCGAACGCGTCGGTCATCAGTGTGTGAATCCGGGCTGTAGCAACTAGGCTAATAGGACACCGAGAACCTGGGCTGTAGTAGGATAGCAGGACTCCGAAAGACACCGCGTGACATTTCCCAGAAGGGACGGACACAGGATCGAAGTGGATCACATGTCGGCCAGTCTAAATGTTCTGGAGCAGTAGTAACTGGGCTAGCAAGACTCCGGTAAACCGGGCTGTAGCCGACTACCATGGCTCAGGGGAAGCACTAGACTACATTTCCCCATAAGAGAGGCTACCAAGGATAAACAACTAGGTTGTCAGATCCCACACATACCAAGCATTTCAATCATACACACAATATGCCTGATATGTGTAAATACAGCATGGCATCACAACAAAACTCTACAACTCAAAGTATTTGTCATTATGCTCCGAGGAGCCAAGTATTACAAACATGGGTCTCATGACCCAACATACAGAGCATATAGGCAACGAGCACAAGTGGAAGCTTAACTTGTCTGAGTACATACAACTATAAAAGAAAAAGGCTCAGAAGCCTGACTATCTACAAGACCCTGCCGAGGGCACAAGATCGTAGCTGAGGTAACAAGCTAAACATTGAAGTCCACGCGGAACTACTAGCGAGACTGAAGTATCTCTGCAAAAACATAAATTATGCAAACGTGAGTACAAATGTACCCAGCAAGACTTACATCAGAGCTAGCTACATATGCATCGGTATCGACAAAGGGGGTGGTGGAGTTTAACTTCAGCAAGCCAGCTTTGGCTCGGTGGCTATCCTGAACTATGACTGCAAGTAACTCTTTTGAGGTGGCACACAGGAGTCCACATATTCACCATATCAATACACCACTATGGATCCGCTCCCGTCTCCCTACGAGAACGCCATCCATAGCACTCACGCTTATCTTGCGTATTTTAGAGTATCCACTTTCACTTGTCTATGAATTGTAAAGGCAACCCAGAAGTCCTTTACCACGGACACGGCTATTCGAATAGATCATCTTAACCCTACAGGGTTGTACTTCTTCACACATGCTCTCGCCACTTACCACCATGTACACGTCGTGTATCTCGGCAACCTTCAAGCGGAAGCCTGGCGAGGGAGTTGGCCACGACCTGACTAACCATGCAAGTCTCTAGTCCAGGTTTATCGCCCATTCGGGTTCCATCCGCAAGGAGATCCGGCCGAGGTTTCGCTCGCGGCCCCAAACGATGTGTGCAGGGTTCCCAAGCCCACCTCGACGGATGTATCTACGCTTGGTACATGTCAGGACCCCGATTCTAAGTCACACCGATCTAGCATGTAACACAACATATCACTTTGCGGCCTCACGCACGGTATTCCCACGGGTGTTGCCTTACCATGGCCCAGGACCGTTTGCGCCTTTTGGCTCACGTATATGATAGTGTCGCTAGCATCCATATGACAGTGAACCCGGGCCGACATGGCTAGTCGTGAACCCAAAGCGGCACTAACCTATGGGAACAGGCATACATGAATCACATCGAGCATGTCGGTCAGCAGCGTGTGAATCCAGGCTGTAGCACTGGCTAACAGGACTCCGGGAACCCGGGATGTAGCAGGCTAGGCAGGACTCCGGATGTCACCGCGTAACATTTCCCCGAAGGAACAGACACAGGAACAAAGTGAAACACATGCCGGCCAGTCAAGTGTTCTGAGCAGTACTGCTAGGCTAGCAGGACTCCGGTGAACCGGGCTGTAGCGGACTACTATGGCTCATGGAAGCACTAGACTACATTTCCCCATAAGAGAGGCTGCCAAGGATAAACAACTAGATTGTCGGATCCCACACATACCAAGCATTTCAATCATACACACAATATGCTCGATATGTGTAAATACAACATGGCATCACAACATAACTCTACGACTCAAACATTTATTCATTAGGCTCCGAGGAGCGAGATATTACAAACATGGGTCTGATGACCCAACAATCATAGCATACAAATCAAAGCACATGCAGAAGCTTAACATGTCTGAGTACAGACATCTACAAATGAAAAAGGCTAAGAAGCCTGACTATCTACCAGATCCTGCCGAGGACACAAGATCGTAGCTGAGGTATCAAGCTAAACGTCGAAGCCCACGCGGAACTACTAGCGAGACTGAAGTCTCTCTTCAAAACATAAATTAAGCAAACGTGAGTACAAAAGTACTCAGCAAGACTGACATCAGAACTAGCTACATATGCATCGGCATCAACAAAGGGATGGTGGGGTTTAACTGCAGCAAGCCAGCGTTGACTCAGTAGCTAACTTAAACTACGACTGCAAGCAACTCTTTTGACGTGGCCCACACGAGTCCACATATTCACCATATCAATACACCACTACGGTTCCGCTCCCGTCTCCCTACGAGAAGGCCATCCATAGCACTCATGCTTATCTTGCGAGTTTTAGAGTATCCACTTTCACTTGTCTATGAACTATGCAAGGGGTCCAAGTTTCCATATCCGAGGAATCCGGCTATTCGAATAGATAATGATAACCCTGCAGGGGTATACTTCTTCACACACGCTCCCACCACTTATCACCATATACACGTCATGTATCTCGGCAACCTTCAAGCGTAAGCCTTGCGAGGGTGTCGGCCATGGCCTACCTAAACACTCAAGTCTCTAGTCCAGGTTTATCGCCTATCCAGGTTCCATCCGCAGGGAGTCCGGCCGAGGTTTCCACATACGGCCCCGAACAATGTGAACAGGGTTCCCGAGACACCAAACGGGCACCCGGTACACGGTGCCACGGTGTATCTATCGCATCATAGCCCACCCCTAGGGTCAGCGCTACGCACGACCACCAACACATAACCTACAAACACCAGAAACTAGTTACAACTCCTGGACAGAGTACTAGGGTGATTAAGAAGCCGAGAGGGTCAATTAAGGATCCCAATGAGTGGTAGTAGCTGTTCATGGATCACAGACACAGAACTCAGTTCCTGAGGACAGTTTCAATGAGACAACCCACCATGTACTCCTACATGGCCTCTCACCGCTACCTTTACCAAATCGTGTTCACACACTTAGCTCACACACAGTAGAACATGTTCACACACCTCCGATTCATCCCCGATGAATCAGACCGGACACAACTCTATGCAATAGCAGGCATGACAAATAAGCATGAATGAGTAGGCACATCAGTGCTCAAACAACTCCTACTCATGCTAGTGGGTTTCATCTATTTACTGTGGCAATGACAGGTCATGCAGAGGAAAAGGGTTCAACTACCGCAGCATGTAACAGTTGAATCATTGTTGTCCTAATGCAGTAAAAGAGAGCAGGAGCGAGAGAGTGGGATTGTATCGGAATGAACAAGGGGGTTTTGCTTTCCTGGCACTTCTGAAGTTAATATAGTTCTTCATCGGTGTCATCGATCACGTCGTCGGAAACATCGTCGTCTGAGAGGGCACGGTTACCGGCAAACAGAGAAGGACACAATCAATGCAATGCAACAATATGATGCATGAATGTGACAGGGCAATATGCTGTTCATTGGCCTAATGCAACTAGCAATCATATTAAATGAAGTTGGTTTGAACCAAGGGTTCAAATTCAAACTCCATATGTGCTTATTTAAATGTCAATTATGCAAATTTCCCTGTACAGCAACCCTAGGTTGTTCAAACATGCATGCAAATGCCATAAACAGATTCCTTGAATTTTTCTGATAATTTTTCATATATAATTTATTTCATTCTGAGTTATAGATAATTTTCTATGAATTTTAGAAGTTTTGGCTATTTTCTGGAATTAAATAAATCATTTAGATTTATTTAAAAATATAGAAAAGCATTTACTGCGTCAGCCTTGCATCATAATGATGTCATCTGGTCAACAGACACATTCCAGGTCAAACCTGACTAGTGGGACCCACTGGTCAGTGACCCGGTGCTGCCTAGGGTCACAGACAGGTGGGGCCCGGTCACTGGACACGTCAGCATAGTCAAAACTGCACGTGGGGCCACTGCAATTAGCTTAACCTTAATCTATTTTAGTTAGCCAGTTAGTTAGGTGGTGGGGCTCGGCTGTCAGTGTCTTAGAGGCTTAGTTAGCGGGGTGTTTAATCCCCAAACAGTGGCTATCACCGGCGGCTAATCGCCGGCGTAACCAGGACGAGGCGGCGTTGCCTGCCCGGCCAACTCCGGCGACGAGAGCAAGCGGGGCTGGTCTCGTTGGAACGGCCGTGATGCGGCGCATCCAGCGGTGGTGGTTGCAAGGGCTGGGGCGACCGGAGACGACGAACAGGAGCTCGGCCGCGGCGGCCGGTGTTCGGGTGTGCGCAGGAGCCCGGCTGCGCTGTGTAAACGGTTGAGGCGAAGCACTGGAGATGCTCTACGCGGTGCAGCGAGCTCGATGGACACGCGCCCGGGACCAAATGGTCACCGGAGCATCGGCGGCGGCGAGCGTAGGCGGCGGCGGAGTTCGGTCATCGCCGAAACAGCGACTACGGCGTGCAACCGAGAAAATGGAGAGGAGGAGGAGGAGCAGCAGCTCACGGCGGTTGTAGTAGGCATCGAAGCAGGCTCGGGGAAGGCCGGAGCTGAGCGGGGCGGCGAGGCGAATCTCCGACGGCCGAGGAGGGGAAAAGCGGCGGGGGTGGCGCTTCGGGGCCCTTCTGGTAGCTTGGCTCGGTGAGGAGGTAGGGAACGAGGTGGCGGAGCTCGGGGATAGCTCGGGGCGGCTCGGGGAACACGGTGGATGCGGTGACGGCAAGCGGCGGCGACGGTCTCGCTCGGCCGTGCGCGTGAGAGAGAGCAGAGGAGGGGGAGGGGGTCCAGAGCAAGAGGGGAGAGACGCAGGGGGTGGAGGCCGTCTCCGTGGTGCATTCAAAAGAGCCGGGGCGTCGCGGTGGAAGCAGGAGCTGGCGCGTGCGCGACGAGCACACACCCTGTCTACTGGCACGGGGAGGAAGACGACAGAGGCGGCTGCGGTGGTGGGCTGGGCCGGCAACAGGTAGGTGGGCCGAGGTAAGTCCAGGTAACTCTCTCTCTCTCTGTTTCTGTTGTTTTGTTCTGTTTGTTTTTATTTTATCTTTGCCACTGCTTTTAAAATTCAAAACAGTTTCAATTATCCTCTAATAATTTCATGTTGCAAAATGGAATTTTCCAAATGCACATAAAATATATCAGAGGTATTTGGAGATATATCCTATATATATTTGGGTATATTTCCAAATTCAAATAGGATAGTGATTTAAATTCAGTGCCCAAAATATTCCACAAAAATGTTCCCTATTTTTGGTTTGGTCTCAATGCCTTCCCAAAAATTAACAAACATTTATGAAGGCATTTTGGAAACAATGAATGCAATTTAAAGGGTTCTTGTCCTTCTTTTAAATTGATTTCTGAGGCTTTCACTTTCCTCATTTCAAGTTTCTTGAAATTAACAGGATGCATGATGCTCACTGATGCAACTATCTCCAAACAATTCTAGGGCTGTGACAACTCACCCCCACTAAACAAGAATCTCGTTCCGAGATTCAAGACGTGAGGTATGAAGACAGAGGGGGTACAAACTAACGTGATCTTCATGATCCATTGCTTCAGATCGATCTTTGCGTCCTTCCTTTCAAGATCTTCATCCAACACGATGACGACGGACAGGGACTCTACCGGAATCGATCTTCTCGAAGATCGGGCAACTCAAGATCAACTCTTAGGGTGAGATATAAAACTTCTGTTGAGCTGAGACACGAAACATACATTCGGGGGAATGGGGTGTAACAGATGACGAAGGTCCACTAAGTACGCAAGAAATCCACGCTCGATCACGATGTAGCCAGGAGTTAACTGCCATGATTCCACAACGGGGCAACTTGGGGAAGGTGACTCATAGATCTATCCCCTTAAGTGGCAAAAAGAATTACTTTCGATACAGAGATCATTGAAACTCTCTACACCAGCCTAAGACAAATCACCAACAGACATTTGGCATAGTTCAAAGGAATGGCATACCCGGACTCGAATGGGTGATGTGGACTACCTTGTTGAAGACAACGCAACGAATGATTTTTGCTTATCACCGGAAATGGATGGGACTCATGGTAAGTCCATTTCTGAAGATGATCCTTCTTCAGTAATTGAGAATGGCAGCCCATGGGAAACTGGCACAATGGCCATGCAAGCTGGAAACAAAATGCTAATGTTGGAAATGTTCCAACCATCATATCTGCCTGAGATTCAGATCTAGTTGATAACATGATATTTCAGACAACATGCCTGGAAAGAAGGGTTGCAACACAAATCGAGGAGATGACGTTGCAAGATTCTCAGGGAATGAACTACGATAGCAAGCTCCAAAACATGAGCAGGTTTTGCTACAACATGTGAACACGCTGTCCCAGACAAGCATGACCACACAGTAGTCTTATAATAAAACACTACCGAGTTCAGGTTGGGAACCATCATCGAGGATATCAAAGTCCTTGTGCACTTATCGATGAACTTCTTATCCTTGAGCAAGTCAATTAGTGGCTTGGTGTGCTAGGAACACATATAGAATGGAGGCGGCCAACCTATCAAAACATAGGGCACTTCGCACGTGCATGACTAACTTGGGATGATTCTAGAGGATGCAAAATAAACTTTCTCGAATTCACGACGGCAACTTGCATCGATTGCACGTGAACCAGAGGAAGTCACTTCTTTCATCCAGACAGATACTTCATGAACGGGGCATGAAAAAAAATGCTTACACAAGTTTCCAATGCTAGCTCGATGTTCAACACGAATCATGGAGGAGACAAAATGCTGCCGATGGACTCAACAACAACTCATCGGAATTTCCATATCACTGAACTTCCACCATCATGTGAACACGATGATAGCATTGGTCAGACCAAAGATGTAATGGTGTATGCTCGAGGGATCAACCACGAGTAAGACAACATTACGAACATCATTGGTTCTGATTTGACTTGACGATAGCCCATACTCAAGTCAAGGTTTTGACAAGGCAATAGATCCAACAACTGATCACGAGGACCAATCGATGGAGATATCATCTTTCTTCATCACACACACACACACAAAAAGATATCCCTTAACATGAACTAAGTCAGACAGGCTTTATCTTCCAACTCTCCAAGTTGTTGTTTAGCTCAACCAACTAGCTCAGGTATATCCAACACAGATTCTTGGAGAAGGGGTGATTTATAAGAAAACCCATTTAATCACGAACTCAACATACCGGTCAGGTGACAACCAGGTAATACTTCCAAGAAGATCTTCGGAAAATCACGAACCATCGATATGTTACTAAGCTGGAGAACAATCTTGCTTTTCAGGGCAAGACGATATGATCAACTAAGCAAGGATAGACACAGTCCCAACTCTTGATCGAAGAGTGCACCAGGAAAATGGACTAGGTAGCATGATCAATCTTAGAATGATGATTCAATAACCAACACGCTAAGAATGAGAATATTGTCCATTAACTACCAAGCAGCGAGGTTGCTAGGAGTACCGATTTCACACATCACAGTTCACTTGTCGGCATTCCGGTTATGGCAACACGGGACCGAGGATGAACGATGATGGCGAGAGTATCGCTGCATCAAAAATTCATAAGAGAAGGTGCAATTCTCATGACGTTCCTGACATAAAAGTGGGTAATACTTCAGGGTAGAACAGAATCAAAGCTTGATTGCATTTGATCTGCGGAATACAACTGCTTTGACCCAATCCTAGAAATGGATGAGGTACTGGAGTTTGTTTCTCCTAGTCATTCTGAACTAGAATGGCTTGACAGACCACAGGAATAATAAGCATCGATAACACGGATGCACAATTACTCCTGACTATCAATTGATAGAGTATGGTTGGAATACAAATGAAGAGGGACAACTCAAGGGAACATATATCTTTCTGAGTTGTGGATACATAGGTTAGTATGTTGAGCAAGCTCAACATTTCTCCCGGATAACCCATGCAGAAAGGTAGAACTCGCAGATTCACAATGTAGAATGGAGAACTCATTAAGAGCGCTCTGGTTGTGATCTTTTGATTCAAACGAATTTCTGCCAAGGATGATTCATGGTATTTGGAAGAATGATATACCACGGACCTCGAATACTATCACAAAGATTACTAATATCCTAAAGGTATGAGCAACACTATCAACACGAGGTAAGTAGAGTGGATCTTGGGTCAAGAACCCAGGAGTAGAATACCTACTACTAAATGGCATCGTGGAATGCTTTCGAGAATGGTGGCCAGAATCATCACACTGGGGATACAAAGCATTGCAGATTACTAGGTGACTCCCTAAAACACCTATGGTCATAATAATAGCTCCAACATATATGTCGAGACAATAAATTACCTCAACGCACCAGTTAGTGTGCTTATACTGACCATAAAGGACATCGGGAACGGAAAGAAAGGATTGCAAATGCATTAGATTATCTAGAAACCTGGGATGACTCGGACAGCATAACGGCTGTAAATGCTCAAAAGATTTGAGACATCCTGCAAAATGGTGGCATAACCACTCAACAACACAATATCAAGGTTCCGAGATCAACTGTCAACACACAGAAATAGTAGGAACTGAACTAAGAATTGAATCCATCAATCCTATAAGTCTATGGATTAGTAACACATCATCCTGATAGATAGATTAGAAGGCCTAGTTCTTAAACCCCGTAGAAGAGAAGAGGATGACTCAGATCAGAAGGCCATAAGGTAAAGGAGTAAAAAGAGCCTTACGTTCCCTTCGACAATCAATTCCCCTACATAACTAAAGCATTTCGAGACACAACTTCGACCGGTTTGGCTTGGTAATCCTACAGGCAGTCAGGCTTTGATACCAAAGCTGTCAGGACCCCGATTCCAAGTCACATTGATCTAGCCGGTAACACCTCATATCACTTTGCGACCTCACGCACGGTATTCCCACGGGTGTCGCCTTACCATGGCCCGGGACCGTTTGCGCCTTTTGGCTCACGTATATGATAGTGTCGCTAGCATCCATATGACAAAGAACCCGGGCCTACATGACTAGTCGTGAACCCAAAGCGGCACTAACCTATGGGAACAGGCATACATGAATTACATCGAGCATGTCGGTCAGCAGCGTGTGAATCCGGGCTATAGCACTGGCTAACAGGACTCCGGGAACCCGGGCTGTAGCAGGCTAGGCAGGACTCCCGATGTCACCGCGTGACATTTCCCCGAAGGGACAGACACCGGAACAAAGTGAAACACAGGCGGACTACTATGGCTCATGGAAGCACTAGACTACATTTCCCCATAAGATAGCCTGCCAAGGATAAACAATTAGATTGTTGGATCCCACACATACCAAGCATTTCAATCATACACACAATATGCTCGATATGTGTAAATACAACATTGCATCACAACATAACTCTACGACTCAAACATTTATTCAATAGGCTCCGAGGAGGGAGATATTACAAACATGGGTCTCATGACCCAACAATCATAGCATACAAATCAAAGCACATGCGGAAGCTTAACATGTCTGAGTACAGACATCTACAAATGAAAAAGGCTAAGAAGCCTGACTATCTACCAGATCCTGCCAAGGACACAAGATCGTAGCTGAGGTATCAAGCTAAACGTCAAAGCCCATGCGGAACTACTAGCGAGACTGTAGTCTCTCTGCAAAACATAAATTAAGAAAACGTGAGTACAAAAGTACTCAGCAAGACTTACATCAGAACTAGCTACATATGCATCGGCATCAACCAAGGGATGGTGGGGTTTAACTGCAGCAAGCCAGCTTTTACTCAGTAGCTAACCTAAACTACGACTGCAAGCAACTCTTTTGAGGTGGCGCACATGAGTCCACATATTCACCATATCAATACACCACTACGGATCCGCTCTTGTCTCCCTACGAGAAGGCCATCCATAGCACTCACGCTTATCTTGCGAGTTTTAGAGTATCCACTTTCACTTGTCTATGAACTATGCAAGGGGTCCAAGTTTCCATATCCGAGGAATCCGGCTATTCGAATAGATAATGATAATCCTGCAGGGGTGTGCTTCTTCACACACACTCCCACCACTTATCACCATATACACGTCATGTATCTCGGCAACCTTCAAGTGGAAGCCTGGCGAGGGTGTCGGCCACAGCCTACCTAAACACTCAAGTATCTAGTCCAGGTTTATCGCCTATCCAGGTACCATCCGCAGGGAGTCCGGCCGAGGTTTCCACATACGGCCCCGAACGATGTGAACCGGGTTCCCGAGACACCAAACGGGAGCCCGGTACACCGTGCCATGGTGTATCTACCGCATCATAGCCCACCCCTAGGGTCAGCGCTATGCACAGCCGCCAACACATAACCTACAAACACCAGAAACTAGTTGCAACTCCTGGACAGAGTACTAGGGTGATTAAGAAGCCGAGAGGGTCAATTAAGGATCCCAATGAGTGGTAGTAGCTATTCATGGATCACAGACACAGAACTCAGTTCCTGAGGACGGTTTCAATGAGACAACCCACCATGTACTCCTACATGGCCTCTCACCGCTACCTTTACCAAATCGTGTTCACACACTTAGCTCACACATAGTAGGACATGTTCACACACCTCCGATTCATCCCCGATGAATCAGACCTGACACAACTCTATGCAATAGCAGGCATGACAAACAAGCATGAATGAGTAGGCACATCAGGGCTCAAACAACTCCTACTCATGCTAGTGGGTTTCATCTATTTACTGTGGCAATGACAGGTCATGCAGAGGAAAAGGGTTCAACTACCGCAACATGTAACAGTTGAATCGTTGTTGTCATAATGCGGTAAAATAGAGCAGGAGCGAGAGAGTGGGATTGTATCGGAATGAACAAGGGGGTTTTGCTTGCCTGGCACTTCTGAAGTTAATATAGTTCTTCATCGGTGTCATCGATCACGTCGTCGGAAACATTGCCGTCTGAGAGGGGACGGTTACCGGCAAACAGAGAAGGACACAATCAATGCAATGCAACAATATGATGCATGAATGTGACATGGCAATATGCTATTTATTGGCCTAATGCAACTAGCAATCATATTAAATGAAGTTGGTCTGAACCAAGGGTTCAAATTCAAACTCCATATGTGCTTATTTAAATGTCAATTATGCAAATTGCCCTGTACAGCAACCCTAGGTTGTTCAAACATGAATGCAAATGCCATAAACAGATTCCTTCAATTTTTCTGATAATTTTTCATATATAATTTATTTCATTCTGAGTTATAGATAATTTTTTATGAATTTTAGAAGTTTTGGCTATTTTCTGGAATTAAATAAATCATTTAGATTTATTTAAAAATACAGAAAAGCATTTACTGCGTCAGCCTTGCATCATGCTGACGTCTTCTGGTCAACAGACGTAGTCCAGGTCAAACCTGACTAGTGGGACCCACTGGTCAGTGACCCAGTGCTGCCTAGGGTCACAGACAGGTGGGGCCCGGTTAATGAACACGTCACCATAGTCAAAACTGCACGTGGGGCCACTACAATTAGCTTAACCTTAATCTATTTTAGTTAGACGGTTAATTAGGCAGTGGGGCCCGGCTGTCAGTGGCTTAGAGGCTTAGTTAGCGGGGTGTTTAATCCCCAAACAGTGGCTATCACCGGCGGCTAATCGCCGCGTAACCAAGACGAGGCAGCGTTGCCTGCCCGGCCAACTCAGGCGACGGGAGCAAGCGGGGCTGGTCTCGTTGGAACGGCCGCGATGCGGCGCATCCAACGGTGGTGGTTGCAGGGGCTGGGGCGGCCGGAGACGACGACGAGGAGCTCGGCCGCGGCGGCCGGCGTTCTGGTGTGCGCGGGAGCGCGGCTGCGGTATGTAAACGGTCGGGGCGAAGCACTGGAGATGATCTACGCGGTGCAGCGAGCTCGGTGGACACGCGCCCGGGGCCAAATGGTCACCGGAGCGTCGGCGGCAGCGAGCGCAGGCGGCGGCGGAGTTCGGTCATCGGTGAAACGGCGACTATGGCGTGCAACCGAGAAAACGGAGAGGGGGAGGAGCAGCAGCAGCTCACAGCGGTTGCAGCAGGCGTCGAAGCGGGCTCGGGGAAGGCCGGAGCTGGGCGGCGAGGCGAATCTCCGGTGGCCGAGGAGGGGAAAAGCGGCGGGCACTTTGGGGCCCTTCCGGTAGCTTGGCTCGGTGAGGAGGTAGGGAACGAGGTGGCGGAGCTCGGGGATAGCTCGGGGCGGCTCGGGGAACACGGTGGACGCGGTGACGGCAAGCGGCGGTGACGGTCTCGCTCGGCCGTGCGCGTGAGAGAGAGCAGAGGAGGGGGAGGGGGTCCAGAGCGAGAGGGGAGAGACGCAGGGGGTCGAGAGCGTCTCCAGGGCGCATTCAGAAGAGTCGGGGCGTCGCGGTGGAAGCAGGAGCTGGCGCGCGCGCGACGAGCACGCGCCCTGTCTACTGGAACGGGGAGGAAGACGACAGAGGCGGCTGTGGTGGTGGGCTGGGCCGGTGAAGCTGGGCCGGCAACAGGTTGGTGGGCCGAGGTAAGTCCAGGTAACTCTCTCTCTCTCTCTTTGTTTCTGTTTTTTTGTTCTGTTTGTTTTTATTTTATCTTTGCCATTGCTTTTAAAATTCAAAACAGTTTCAAAAACAGTGTCAATTATCCTCTAATAATTTCATGTTGCAAAATGGACTTTTCCAAATGCACATAAATTATATCAGAGGTATTTGGAGATATATCCTATATATATATTTGGGTATATTTCCAAATTCAAATAGGATAGTGATTTAAATTCAGTGTCCAAAATATTCCACAAAAATGTTCCCTATTTTTGGTTTGGTCTCAAAGCCTTGCCAAAAATTAACAAACATTTATGAAGGCATTTTGGAAACAATGAATGCAGTTTAAAGGGTTCTTGCCCTTCTTTTAAATTGATTTCTGAGGCTTTCACTTTCCTCATTTCAAGTTTCTTGAAATTAACAGGATGCATGATGCTCACTGATGCAACTATCTCCAAACAATTCTAGGGCTGTGACAGTACACCGTGCCACGGTGCCTAGTTTTTCCCAAGCCCACCTGTACCGGGTGCCACTTGGTGGACTACTAACACAACCTACAAACACCAGATACTAGTTGCAACTCCTGGACAGAGATCGAGGTGGTTAATAAGCCGAGAGGGGTCGAGTTACCAGAACACAATGTGTGTTAGTAACTATTCATGGATCACAAACACAGAACTCAGTTCCTGAGGACGGTTTCAATAAGACAACCCACCATGTACTCCTACATGGCCTCCCACCGCTACCTTTACCAAATCATGTTCACACACTTAGCTCTCAACAGTAGGACATGTTCACACCTTTCCAATTCATCCCTGATGAATCAGACCTGACACAACTCTAAGTAATAGCAGGCATGACAAACAGGCATGAATGAGTAGGCACATTAGGGCTCAAACAACTCCTACTCATGTAGTGGGTTTCAGCTATTTACTGTGGCAATGACAAGTCATGCAGAGGAAAGGGGTTCAACTATCACAGCATGTAACAGTTGAATCGTTGTTGTCCTAATGCAGTAAAAGAGAGCAAAAGCGAGATAGTGGGATTGTATCGGAATGAACAAGGGGGTTCTGCTTGCCTGCACTTCTGAAGATAGTATAGCTATAAATGAACAAGGGGGTTCAAATTCAAGCTCCATATGTGATTATTTAAATGCCAATCATTTGTTTTGACCTGATCAGCAGGTATAAGTTGTTCAAACATGCATGAAAATGGTAAAGATGGATTCCTTGAATTTTTCTGATAATGTTTCATATATAAATTATTTCATTTGGAGTTACGGTTGATTTTATATGAATTATAGAAGTTTTATCAATTTCTGGAATTTTCCTGAATTATAAATAATCCAGAAAAAAAACACTTATTACGTCAGGGTGATGTCATGGTGATGTCCGCAGTCAACAGGGCCGGTCCAGGTCAAACCTGAGCAGTGGGATCCACTGGTCAGTGACTTAGTGAACTAACAGGGTTAATTAGCACTAACTAAAGGTTAATCTAGGCTAATTAGTCCCTGGACCCACACGTGAGTGGCTGTGGGTTTAAAATTAAGTTAATTTAACACTTAGCTAATTAACAGGGGCTAGGGACCACTTGTGAGTGGCTAACATCACCAACCTAAATAGGATTAGCCCTAACTAACTTAGTTAGCAGGGTGGGGTCCTCATGTCAGTGAGAGAGAGGGGTCAAACCCCTGGTCAAACAGGGTCAAACCCCGCCGGTCAAAGTGGACAACCTGCCGGCGTTTAGCTCCCGGCATGGCCGGACGCGGCAGAGTGCGTCGGGATCCACCTACAGGGGCTCTTTTGGCGTGCAGGGAGAAGCTACGGGAAGAGGGTGGAGTGACGCATCCAACGGTGGTGGTGGCGGAGGCTGGGGTGGTCGGGAGCAGCGCCGGCGATGAGGTTTGCGGCGGCCGGAGCTCGGGTGCAAGCGGGGATGGGCTGCAGTGCGCAAATGAGCATGGCGAGGTGCTACGAAGGCTCTACACGATGCGGGGAGCGCGTTGGGTGCATTCCCGGGACCAAATGGTCACCGGAGCGTCACCAGCGATGATCGCGGGCGCAGCGCATGCGGGTGAGCGTGGTGCAGTCGCTACGGCCCACTGGGAAGGAAAAGAAGAGGAGGGGAAGGTCAATGCCTCAAAGCGGTCATGACGAGCGGGTCAGCGAGGTCGGGCAGGCAGCGAGGCGAGCGCGGGGTCGCCGGCGATCTCGGGGACCGGAAGTTGAGGAAGGGGTCGCTGGCATCCTTGCAGGCTTCCCGGCGTCAAACGGCTTGGTGTAGAAGATGCAGGGGACGATGGCGATTCTTCTGGACACACTGGATGGGCAAGGGAGGGCCAGTGGCTGCGGTGAACGGTGTCGGCGGCGACGAGCTCCGCTCGATGGTGCTCGGGGGAGAGGACAGATGAGGAAGAGACACGGGAGAGAGGAGGAGTGACCAGGGGGTTGTGTGGCACCCTCGGGTGAGTCCAGCGGCGAGCAAGCAAGCAGGAGGTGGCCGGCGCGTGCACGCGCGTGTCAGGCACACGCCCTCCTGCCTACTGGCAGGAGGTTGAAGACGGTGGCGGCTGCGGTGGACTGGGCTGCTGCTGGGCTGCACAGTAACTGGGCTAGCCAGGTAAGTGCCCAGTTCTTTCTCTCCCTCTCTTTTATTTTCTGTTTTCTAATTATTTTGATCTGTTTTGAATTAGTAGAAAATTAACTCATTTTGTAAAATCCTTAAAATAATTGTGGGCATTATTTGAATTATTTCCAACAGCCCTAAATTGCTTTCAGAAGTATTGAAGCATTTAAAATATTTATGGGCATTAAATGCTCCAATTCAAATACAATGTGATTTAACTCAAAAATCCATAAATGGCCAAGAAATATGCTCATCATTTTTGGCAGAGGTTTTCACCTTTATCAGAAATCATGAACATTTTCAAAGGCATTTTGGGTTCTTTGAAAAGATTTTATTTGAACCTATTTGAATTCTTTCTAGTGATAGAGTTTGATCAATCCCCATTTCAGCTTTACATAAAATTTAAACATAATGCAACAGACAAGTGCTAGCCTAGTGCAAGGTAAAGCTAGGGATGTGACAACTCACCCCCACTAAACAAGAATCTCGTCCCGAGATTCAAGACATGAGGTAGGTAGAAGGAGGGGACACAAAGCTAACACAATCTCATGATCCACCTTCCCTTCTCTAAGATGTTGATTCATTGCCTCAAATTGTTCTCGGCATCTTTGCTTTCGAGATCTTCATCCAACACGATGATGACAGATCGAAGCTCTACAGGAATCAATCTCCTCAAAGATCAAGCACTCAAGATCAACTCACAGAATGAGACGTAAAAACATCTCTTGAGCTGAGACGCAAAACACACATTAGAGATGATGGATGAGAAACATATGACAAAGGTTCAAATTGGTAGGCAACAATTCCACGCTTAAATAGGATGGTGCATTAGTTTCAGAGTAGCGAGGAGATATATTGCCCTTAATACCACAGCGGGGCACCTTATGGAAGGTGACTGACTGAACTATTCCCCTAAGTGATAAAAAGAATTACTTTTGATACAGAGATCATTGAAACTCTCTATACCAGCCTAAGGAAAATCACAATTGATCGTTTCAAAGAGTTCGGAGAAATGGCATACTCATACTAGAATGGATGATGTGGACTACCTTGTTGAAGACAACGCAAAGGATGATTTTGGCTTATCATCGGAAATGGATCGGACCCATGGTAGGACCACTTTTGAAGATGATCCTAAATAAGAATTACTAAGAAGGCATCCCATAGTAAAATGGCACAAAGACGGGTGCAAGCTGGTAACAAAATGCAAATGTTGGGAATGTTCCAACCATCATATCTGCCTGAGATTCAGATCTGGTTGGTAACGGGATATTTCGGACGTCATTTCTGGAAAAGAAAGTTTGCAACAAAAACCGACGAGATGAAGTTGCGAGATTCTCGGGAAATGAACTACGATAGCAAGCTCCAAAACATGACCTGGTTCTGCTACATACCTGTGAACACATTGTCTAAGACAAGCATGGCCACATAGTAGTCTTACAACAAAACACTACCGGGTTCAGGTGGGGAACCATCATCGAGGATATTGGAATCTTATGCATGACCTAGTATTCGCAGAGCAACTCCTTTTCCTCGAACAAATCAATCAGTGGCTTGGTGTGCTAGGAACACATATGGAGTGGAGGCGGCCAACCTATCAAACCATAGAGCACTTCACACATGCATGACTAAATTGGGATGATTCCAGATGAGGCAAAAATAAACTTTCACGAATTCAAGGCGGCAACTTGCACCGTATGCACATGAATTAGAGGAAGTCACTTCTTTTATCCAAACATATGCTTCATGAGCTAGCATGAAGAAATGCTTTCAAAAGTTTCCAACACTAGCTTAATGTTCAACATGAATCATGGAGGAGATAAAGACGTTGTCTATGGGCCCAACAACAATTCATCCAGGTTTCCATATAAGTGGAGTTCCACAATTATGTGAACAAGGTGATAGCATTGGTTAGACCCAAAAGGTATAATGGTGTATGCCCGAGGGACAACCGTGAGTGAGACAACATTGCGAACATCGTT
Source organism: Triticum urartu (assembly GCF_056163025.1). Taxonomy (NCBI): domain Eukaryota; kingdom Viridiplantae; phylum Streptophyta; class Magnoliopsida; order Poales; family Poaceae; genus Triticum; species Triticum urartu. The sequence goes on along the minus strand of NC_141876.1, from coordinate 352,250,636 downwards.
GGTTCTGATTTGATTTGACGATAGCCCATACGCAAATCAAAGATTTGGATAAGACAATAGGTCCAACAATTGACTACGAGGACCAATCAATGAAGATATCATGTTTCTTCAACACACATACACAAAAGATATCCCATTGGAACGAACTAAGTTAGAAAAAGCTTTTATCCTCCAACTCTCCAAGTTGTTGTTTAGCTTAACCAACTAGGTCAGGGGTACCCAACACAGATTCTTGGAGAAGGGGTGGTTTAGAAGAAAACCAACTTCATCATGAGCTCAACATAACGGTGAGGGAATAACCTGGTGATACTTCCGTGAAGATATCTGGAAAATCGCGAACCACCGATATGTTACTAAGCTCGAGAACAATGGCTTGGCAAAATGATATGATCAAAAGAGCGATGGTTTGGCAAAATCCTAACTCATCGATAGAAGAGTGCACCAGAACTAAGGACTAGGTTACACAACCAATCTTAGAGTGGTGATTCAATAGTCAACACACTAAGAATGAAATCATTGTCCATTTACTACCAAGCAACGAGGTTGCTAGGAGTATTGATTTCAGACATCATGATTCATCAGTCGGCATTCCAGTTACAATAACATGGTGCCCGAGGAATGAATGGTTATGGCGATAAGTATCACTACGTCAAGAACTCATAAGATGTTGTGGAATCCTATTATATTCCTGACATAAAGAGGGTAGCACTCCAAGGTAGAACAGAACAAAAGCTGGATTGGCAATTTGATCCGTGGAATACAACTACTTTGACCCAATCCCAGAGATGGATAAGGTACTGGAGTTTGTTTCTCCTAGTCATTCTGGAATAGAATGGCTTGATGGACCACAAGAATAATAGGCATCAATGAAGCAATGCACGCATACTCTTGACTATCAAATGATAGATGGAGGTCATAAAACAACTAAAGAGGGACAACTCAAGGAACATATGATTTTCTGAGTTGTGGATGCATAGATTAGCATGTCGAACAAAGTTCAACATATTTCTTCCGGATAAACTGTGCAGAAGGTAGATTTGGCAGAGTCACATTAAGAATGGAGAACTCATCAAGAGCACTTTTCTTGTGATCTTTTGGTTCAGAGAACTTCTTCCATAAGCAGTTCATGATATTTGGAAGAAGGAAATACCACGGACCTCGAGGACTATCGCAAAGGTAACTAATATCCTAAAGGAACTAGCAACACTATCAACATGAAGTAAGTAGGGTGAATCTCGGGTTCAGAAACCCAGAGTAGAATACATACTACTAAGTAGCATCGCGGGATGCTCTTGAGAATGGTGGCCAGAATCATCACACTGGGAATATAAAGCATGGCTAGATTATGGGTGGTTCTCTAAGATGCCTAGGGTCATAATAATGGCTCAACATATATGTCGAGGCAATAAAGTACCTCAACTCACCGATTAGTGTGGTTGAACTGGCCCAAAGGGACATCGGGAACGGAAAGAAGGGATTCGCAAATGCATCAGACTATTTAGAAACCTGGGATGGCCCGGACAGCATAACGGCTATAAATGCTCAAAAAGATTTGAGACATCCTGTAAAATGGTGGAATAACCACTTAACATCACAATATCAAGGTTTTGGGATCAACTGTCAACACACGGAAGTAGTAGGACCTGAACTGGGGCTTGAAACCATCAATCTTATAAGTCTACAGATTAGTAACATGTGATCCTGATAGAAAGATGAGAAGACTAGTTCTTAATCCACATAGAAAACAAGAGGTTGACTCAGATCAGAAGGGCATAAGGTAAAGGAGTAAAAAGAGCATTACGTTCCCATCCACAATCAATTCCCTTATATAACTAAAGCATTTCTAGACTCAACTTCGACCAGTTTGGCTTGGTAATCCTACAGGCAGTCAGGCACTGATACCAAAGCTGTCAGGACCCTCATTCTAAGTCACACCGATCTAGCATGTAACACCACATATACGTTTAGCCGCCAGACGCGGCGGAGCGCGTCGGGATCCACCCACAGGGGATCTTTTCGCACGCAGGGAGCATCTATGGGAAGAGGGTGGAGTGGCGCATCGAACGGTGGCAGTGGCGGAGGCTGGGGTGGCCGGGAGCAGCGCCGGCGACGAGGTTTGCAGCGGCCATTGCTCGGGTGCAAGCGGGGATGGGCTGCGGTGCGCAAATGAGCGTGGGGAGGTGCTACAAAGGCTCTACGTGATGCAGGGAGCGCGTTGGGCGCATTCCCGGGACCAAATGGTCACCAGAGCATCACCGGCGACGAGCGCGGGCGGTGGCGCGTGCGGGTGAGCGCGGTGTAGTCGCTACGGCGCACGGGGAAGGAAAAGAAGAGGAGGGGGAAGGTCAGTGGCTCACAGCGGTCACGACGAGTGGGTCAGCGAGGTCGGGGTGGTAGCAAGGCGAGCGCGGGGTCGCCGGCGATCTCGGGGACCGGAGGTTGAGGAAGGGGTCGCTGGCGTCCTTGCAGGCTTCCCGGCGTCAAACGGCTTGGTGTAGATGATGCAGGGGATGATGGCGATTCTTCTGGACACGCTGGATGGGCGAGGGAGGGCCGGTGGCCGCGGTGAACGGTGTCGGCGGCGACGAGCTCCGCTCGATGGTGCTCGGGGGAGAGGGCAGACGAGGGAGAGACACGGGAGAGAGGGGGGAGTGACCAGGGGGTTGCGTGGCGCCCTCGGGTCAGTCCAGCGGCGAGGAGGCAAGCAGGAGGCGGCCGGTGCGTGCGCGCGCGTCAGGCACATGCCCTCCTGCCTAATGGCAGGAGGTTGAAGACGGTGGCGGCTGCGGTAGGCTGGGCTGCACAGTAACTGGACCAGCCAGGTAAGTCCCTTGTTCTTTCTCTCACTCTCTTTTATTTTCTGTTTTCTAATTATTTTGATCTGTTTTGAATTAGTAGAAATACTAACTCATTTCGTAAAATCCTGAAAATATTTGTGGGCAATATTTGAATTATTTCCAACAGCCCCCAATTGCTTTCAGAAGTATTGAAGCATTTAAAATATTTACAGGCATTAAATGCTCCAATTCAAATACAATATGATTTAACTGAAAAATCCATAAATGGCCAAGAAGTATGCTCATCATTTTTGGCAGAGGTCTTCACCTTCATCAGAAATCATGAACATTTTCAAAGGCATTTTGGGTTCTTTTAAAAGATTTTATTTGAACCTATTTGAATTCTTTCTGGTGCTAGGGTTTGATCAATCCCCATTTCAGCTTTACATAAAATTTAAACATGATGCAACTGACAAGTGCTAGCCTAGTGCAAGGTAAAGCTAGGGATGTCACAACAAGCAGCAAACTTCGTCGCTGCACCCCTCTGTGCAGCGGGTCGGACGCACCGCCACCCCGTCGCTGACGACGACCAGCTCGTCATCCCACGCTCATTGCACACCCACGCCCGCGTAGGCCACGCTGCTCATGCCACGCGAGCTCCTGCGTTACTGCCCCGTCGACGACCTCTACGAAGACTGGCTGGACCGCATCGCCGAGCTTGTCAGCGTCGCTGGGGGCTCTCCCGCGCCGTCTCTCTCGATGCCTCGCCCGCCCCCTGCTGTGGCCAACGTAACCCATGGAGCCCCTCCGCCACCTCCACATCAGGATGTTGCCCTCGCACCAAGACGCGCGGCCCTGTGGCGCGACCCACCGCGCAGGGCGCCCGCACGTGAAGAAGGCAGTTGCCAGGAAATCCCGCGGCCGGAAGAAGATTCTCCTGCACTCCCTGCACCACCACGTCAAGATCGCGTGCCGCCTGCGGCGGCAGCACGTGGGTACCAAGATCAGGCTCCACCTCCACGATGGGCTCCAGTGAACACAGCGGGCTGTCGCGCCTTCACCCCTAAGCTGCACAACATTGTCTGGCCCGGCAAGTTCAAGCCCAACCTGCCTCCGCGCTACAACAGCACTCACGACTCCACCGAGTTCTTGCAGCTCTACGAGCTGAGCATCGAGGCGGCCAACGGCGACAAGAAAGTCATGGAGAACTGGTTTCCCATGGCTCTCAAAGATGGCGCGCGCTCATAACTGTTGAACCTGCCCGCGGGATCGATCTCCTCCTGGGGAGAGATGCACGAGCGCTTCGTCGCCAACTTCCAAGGCACTCGCGACCGCCTGCCTGCCGCTGGTGACCTGCGGCGCATCAAGCAGCAGCCAGGGGAGACCCTGCAGAAGTACATTCAGCGCTTCAACAGCGTTCGCCTCAAGATCCCCAAGGTGACGGACGAGGCAGTCATCTCAGCATTTTCCGACATCTTCCATGATGTCAAGATGAAGGAGGAGCTCTCCATACACGAGGACCTATGCACAGCTCTAGAGATATTCAACATGGCGGCCAAGTGCGCGAGAGCTGAGGAGGGATGTCTCTCCCTTCTCGAGCTTCTAGTCGCCGACCCAGAAGACACGAAGGCTAAGACCAAGGACGTGAAGCGCAAGGGGGTTGTCGTGCTCGTGGCGGAGCCGGATATGAAGCGCGGTTGCAACCACCCCGAGTCATCCAAGGCCAACCACCCGTTCTGTGCCTTCCACAACGTGCACAGCCACAACACCAACGACTATCAGGAGCTCAGGGCCATCCCCGACGGGCGCTTCGGTCCACGCCCCGAGTGCAACGACCGAGGCTACGACCGTGGAGGAGGCCGAGTTAGAGGACATTGGGACGATCGCGGCCCCCGCCAGGAGTGGCGCGACCAGCCTTGCTCGGGCGCCTGGAGAGACTAGCCTCATGAGGACCATCTGCAGGGCAAGGCCGGGCTCCCTCCGCTACCGCTACCACCGAGGATGAACGACGACCATCACCAGGACGAGGGGGCTGGGGGAGCCGTGCACCATAGCTTGCATCTTGGGTGGCACTCAGGCCCCAGCCTCTCAGCGCATCTTCAAGCAGTTTGCTCGTGAGGTGAATGGGGCCCTTCCCAGGCTCGAGGCCAAGCGCCCGCTCAGGTGGTCCAAGTACACCATTACCTTCAACTCATCCGACCAGCTCAAGTGCGCGGCAACTGTCGGCGCCCTCCTGATGCTCTGCTCGCCCATCATCAGCAATGTCCTCGTCACCAAGACCTTCATCGACGGCAGCGCAGGGCTCAATGTCCTTTCCGTTGAAATGTTCGACCGCCTCCAAGTGTCGTATGATCAGCTGCAGCCAACCAAGCCCTTCTCAGGAGTGACCGACGGCTCCACCACCCCGATAGGGTAGGTCCGCCTCCCTGTTACCTTCAGCAAGCGTGACAACTACCGCACCGAGCTCATCGACTTCACCGTCGCCCAGATCCGCCTGCCATACAATGCCATCCTTCGTATCTAGCCCTGGCCAAGTTTATTGCAGTGACTCGTCATGGCTACAATGTTCTCAAGATGCTAGGAAGTTGCGGCATCATCACGATCGCCTACGAGGAAAGGGACGCAGTGTGCTCTCTCGAGCGCGCTTACCAGGCTGCAGCGGCCGAAGACCCAGATAACGAAGGCGCCGTCTACCCTCCTGAGGTTGTCCCTAAGAAGAAGAAGCAGCTGCTTCGCCAAGTGCTTTAGGAGGGCAGAGTCTCCAGCGGCACCGCCTCAGGGCCCGCGCCCACGGATGGGGCGGCTCCCACTCTCGCATAGGAAGGCGCGCCCTGCGCCCTCCTCAGGTTGGGCTCGGGGGCTCTTTTGGAGAGCCTCTGACCTAGTCAATGTCACGAGGGAGGCGCTCGGGCACCACGTGGAGGCATTCTTCAACGCATGCTTCCCCCACAAGGGCACAAGGCGTGGAGTGCCTGGTGCTCAGGAATTCATCACCAAGGCAATTGAGGAGATCCAAAAGGCGAAAATCATGCGTGGCGACCGCCGCCCACCACCTGGCGCAGCTCCTCGTCCTGGCGAGCACGATGAGCTGCGCGTTTGCGTTGACATCCCAGGACTCAACAGGGCGGCATCTCAGGAGCGTTTCTAGTCTTCGCGTGTTGTTCGGTACGAGGGCCCACCTCAGAGCTATGTTCGCATGCCATTCGGCTTGCCGAACATGGCCGTCACCTTCCAGCACCACCTACGGAGCATTCTGGCGACTTAGGAGGCCCGGCATCACACAGTTCTGGCACAGATGGCGATGGTTCTTCATGAGCCGCCTGGGCCCCCAATGCCTCCCGAGGCTCTGGACCGAGGCGACTCGTGAGGAGCAACTCCTTCAGCATGCTTCCCCGGCCACTTCACACCTCTCCAGCAGTGGTACCAGGTGACTCTTTCCGATTCATTCAGTTGGGGCGCCCCTCGGCCAGCATCATCCCAAAGTCGCACGGGCCTGTCCCTGCGACGTGCATCCCTTTTGCATATCTAGCTTACTCTGTCGGGGGGCGCCCCTGGGGCTGCATCATCCCCAGGCCCCACGGGTCCGTCCCTGCGGCATGTATCGTCCTTGCATTTATCTGAACTAGCTTGCCTCCTTGCATGAGTTACCTTATGATTATCACCTGCTTGCTTGTTGTCCTTCGCGCCACCTGCGTTACTGACCAGCCTCCAGCTCATCCCGCAATAGGGGCTACACATGCTGGCACGGCGCTTGTGCTCGGGTCCGTCCCTACAACACTGACAAACCTGAGTGGTCGAGCTCTCGCTCGCGGCACGCCCCGCGCACGTCACCTCACCAGGCCCTTGGTGCCTTCATTTTCTTGCGGAAAGACCAGCGACTGGACAGCAAGCGCGATTACAAGCTATATTCTCCCCTCGCTACGGGTGGCCTCGTCGGCTGCCCTCCTTTCGCGTGATTCGCTTGCGCATTAAAGGGGGGCTCCTGAGCATCGCGCCTCAAGAGCTCCTAGTGACTCTCTAGCCCTCACCCCCTAGCCTTGACCAGGGCACCGCGACCTGGCATACCAGCAGCGGCTGAGCTTGATCGAGGGTCAGGACCCGAGGATGCAGAGCATTTAGATGAGCAAGGAATGGGGGAGCCAGCGTGAGCCTTGCCCAGTAACACCGCCACTGAAGCGCAAACCAGACGCCATACAAGGGACCACCTAGGACTCGAGAAGATAAGTCACATACTCACGTAGCACAACACCGCAATTGGAATTTTTTAGTTCGGGTAGCCTTGCTCTAGCAATGTCGCCTTCCTTTTCTACCTTCAGGATGTTGCTTGCACGCCAATGGCGACCTCTCAAGCATCGCGCCTCGGGAGCTCTTATCAGACCTCGGGCCGCTCACCTCCTAGCCTTGACCACGACATCGCAACCTGGCATACCAGCGACAGCTGAAGCCTGCCTGGGGACTGGGACCGGTCGGTGTAGAGCGCTAAGCTACCGCGAGAACGAAAAGGGGTATAGTCCCGAAGCAAGACGTGCAACCACAAATCTCATAGTAGGGGCAATAAGCATCGGAGCAAAAGCATTGCAGATTCCTTACACACCCCCATGGGGTTTGTTTCGATTCCTCACAGGGAACAAAGGAAGAAAAACTTCAAGGGGTCCTACATACAAGGGTCGCCATCGATGCCATCATCAATAGTGGGCCATGAGGGGCCAACGCCGACCCCATCCAGATTATCGGCGACGACGAGCAGACGCTGCTGCCGCGTTCCGGGCACGACGAGAGCTCGGTGGTACATAGCTATCGTTGCTCATCTCCGGAGATTCGTCAAGCTCGGGAGATTCACTGGACTCCCACGAGTCGTCGCTGCTATTGGAGGAACTGCCAGCAGGACCGGGGGCAGGCTCGACGCCCGCTGCCGCGCCATCCTGGTGGCCCCCTCCAGGGAAGCACTCTAGGTGGTGGCCTCCCATGTCGAAGACCTTGAAGAACATCATGGAGGCGTCGTCGTACTCAAAGTGGATGGCGAGGGGCCCCTCCGTATGGCAAGCGCAGGTGACTTCGCCCCATCCACGAGTCATGAAGATCTTTCCAGGGAGACAACCTCGACCTCCGCGCCCATCATCGGTGTGCTACACTCGGCATGTTGCAACCACAGCTCAAGCGGCCGTCTCGGCGGCATCTCTTCAGCACAGAACTGTGGGAATCTGATCCATGCGTGTGGTGGCATCGCCGCCCACACCACGAGCTTGCGCGAGGAGCCCTTGGCATGAGTTCATGGACCAGCGGCAAGTGCCACCATAGCCTGGCCACCACGATCGTGACATGAGCACGCGGGGTGCTGCCTCGTCCTCCGGACCTTCCACATGGGCATACAAGGGCAACAGGTACCAAGGTCTCGTCACCTCCTACCACATGACGGCATCGCGGGAGCAGACGAACCTCTTCTTTGGCAAAAGTGGCCTCTGCTCTTCAAGGGGGGTTTTCCCTTTCTCAGCGACGAAGAATCTCCTTATCGGCGCCATGAGTGTCACGGCAATATGGAGAGACGAGGAGCAGGAAGAAGAAGCAGGTGGCATGGAGAAGGAGATGAGCAACGGGGGCTCCGCCCCTCTCCTCATTTATAGCCAGAAGGAGGCCAACCGCCAGCCTCCATGATCGCAGGTAATGATGGTTTTCTCCTGCATGCAGCAGGGTCTCGTCAAGTTGAACGGTTGCCAAGGCAGCGTGGGGAAGCGAAGGCACCCACATCCCATCAATCGCCATGCGTCAATCAAGGCCGCAGGCCATTGGGGCCCACGGCGCTCCGCACTTGCCCTTGGCTTCGCACTAAAGCCAAGTTCGAGTGCTCCTTGGGCCTGGGGGCTACTGTCGGCGTTCTGGGACTGGGGGTGCCCAGACTTGCCTACCTGCGGCCCGAGGCGTGGCTCCACCAATGGCCTAGTACGGCCCAGCTTCGGCAGCGACCACCCAAGACCCTCACAAGGGGCCAAGCCTCGCGAGGCGGACGGCACCAAGACCTTCCTGGGGGTGGCCTCGCTAGTCCAGATCCCGAGGAGTGGAGATATCTATGCAAGGGGCATCTCGCGAGGTTCACGTGACGTGAGCCATGATGACCAAGGCTAGGCGGGCGCCAGCGGGCGCAGTGTACCAGTTTCCTCTTTGGTGCTAAGGAGGCAAGCGCAGGCGCGGGGTCCCGAGGCATCAGGCAATGGTTTCCTTATCAGTGCAAGAAGACCAAGACCGCCAGGACGGTAGGACGGAGGTCATCGTGGAGCCCACAACAGCATCACCATCAGAGCCTTTGGCAGGCGAAGACCACATTTTGTCAGGATAGCTTGTACTAGTTGTCCCCCTTCAAACTTGGCCGTTGTGGGATCCCTTCCCACCTAACATTTGGGAAGAGGACCAAGGCCACTGTAAATAGGACCTAGACACCACCGTAGTGGGAGAACTTTTCAAATCATCGTCACACACATCAGCTCAGCAAGCCCAAGAACACCTCACCTCCTGAGGCTGTCCATCCACTGTACTAGTTCATCCTCAGCCCCTCGAGGCAATCCAACACACACTAGAGTAGGGTATTACACCGCAAGGTGGCCCGAACCAGTATAAACCCCCGTGTCTCTTGTACTTTGGGTCCGTCGAGCTAGGCCGTGGGATCGTTGAGCGAGCGAGCTAGGAAGAGAGTGTTCTTCGTGCGCACCCTAGAGATCGAACCTCACAAGGGTTTGCCAGAACCCGTAATCTGACACCTGCGGCAGGGGCTGGCTCGATGAGCTCCAGTCCGTGCTGTGGTCCATTCGCACCACCGCGACCAAGCCGACAGGCGAATCTCCATTGTTCCTTGTCTACGGAGCTGAAGCGGTTCTCCCACATGAGGTCAGGCGTCGCTCCTCACAGGTCTTGGCGTTTGACGAGGCACGCTAGGACGCCAGGCGGGGGATGGACCTCGTGCAGGGGGAGGAACGCCACCGTCAAGCCTCGCTCCGAGCGGCAAGGTACCAGCAGGCACTGCGGCGGTATCACTGCCGCAGCGTTGCTCTAGGACGCTCGAGGTGGGAGATCTCGTCCTACGGCGGGTGCTCTCCAGGGAAGGGTTGCATAAGCTTTCACCCATGTGGGAGGGCCCGTTTAGGGTCGCCCGCGTCTCCAGGCCTGGCACCGTGCGCCTGGAGATGCAGGACGGGATCCCCATCCAGAACGCCTGGAATATCCAGCACCTCCAGAAGTTCTACCCATGAAGCAAGGCCCAGTGCCTGTGAAGGTCTCCGCTCGTGACACTCTCATGTAATAATGAGTGGGTCTCTACACGCCCTGGAGTCTCCGGAGAGCCGCCCTCGGGCCTCGGGGGCTCCCTCCCACGTCCTAGTGGCAGCACTTAGCTCCGCGCTGGTGAGAAGATTACATTAGGTGCCGGACGCGGTTGTTCATTTGCTTGCTTTATGTAGTTGGTTTGCAATCTTTCGTAATGGAATTTGGAGTTCTCGCATTTTGGATTGCCAAGTTGGATTCCTCTCGCCTTTTCTCTTGACCGTCAATCTTGGCCCAGGAGGGGCGGCAGTTGCCCGCCGCGTTTCCTCGCGCGTCTCACGCGCGGGGGCTGGGCAGGTATGTGTGTGCGTGTCGGGCCCGCCCCGCGCCACGAATATACTTCGCCAGAGACCTGTTCCCCAGGGCCTTGGCTTTTTTTATCCTCGCGAGATGCCCTCGAGTAAGCTCGTGACCTACGTGCCCCCTTAAGGTCCATGCCCCTCGGGTACTGCGACGCGGTGCACTAAGCCACGACTAGCCTACACCTAAGGGATCGCACGAGGAAGAAGAAGACACCCGACCAAGTTTTTAAAATTCTGCAGCTTCGAGATGTCTCCCGAGGCCAATGGCCCTTGAGCCGCCAGCAAGAGGGCCTCGTCGCATAACGAAGCGTGCGCTCTCACGAGGAGGGAAACTACCATGAGCGTACCAAGCTAAGTTATCCTGCCATACCTATTTGGAACATGAGCACCACAACATAATGTGAAAACAATAAACATAGCATAGTAACATAGATACCATAGTTCATTACACGCCCCTGCAGGGCCCTCTTCTTTCTTTTTCAAATGTAGGAAGAAAGGAAAGATTAAACAAAAGCGGCTCGAGTGACCGTGGCAGCTCACGAGGCCTAGTTCCAAGGGCCTCCCGGACTCAGCTCAGCCTGAGCCTTCCTCACACTTCACCGAAGCATGGCGACGAGACGACCCGCGACCGTCCTGGAAGCGAGCCCGGCGGCGTGGCGGCTGGTCATAGCCACCGCTGCTAGTGCTCTCGCTAGAGAAGGAGCCGCCACCGCTGGACGAACTGCGGCTGTCGCCAAGGGCCAGCTTGCCCTCACCGTCGTCACGGTCGTCATCAAGGCCGAGCTCGTCGTCGCCGCTGCTGTCTTTGGGGCAGCACCCTATGCGGCGACCATCTTCCCCAAACACCCTCACAAAGAGGGTCGTGACACCATCATACTTGAAGTGGAGGGTGCACCTCCCGCTTAGGCCGCGCGCACAGGTGAATGTTTGCCAACTGCGGGCCAGGGCCACGTTGCCCACGACGGAGACCTCGACCGCAACCCACGAGGCCTTGCTGCAACAGCCATCGGCCTGCAGCCAGAGGCCATCGAGGCCCGTGGCAGGCAGTTTGTCGGTGAAGGAGCACGGAAGCTGGAGCCAGGTGCCAGCCAGCTTCTTCGACCACACGACGACCTCAGGGAGCACGTCGGTCGAGTGGAAGCACAGCTTGGGAGGTCATGCAACCATGGCGCGCCTCACCTCCTCGCAAGGGCAGCCTCCCACCCGACGGCACCTGTCGGATTACGGGTTCCAGTAAAACCCTTGAGGTATGAACTCTGGGGTGCGCACGAAGATCTCTCCCCCCTAGCTCACACTCTCACCATGATCTCAACACCTAGCTCGCCTAACCCACGGAACAAGGGACACAATAGTTTATACTGGTTCGGGCCACCGATGTGGTGTAATACCCTACTCCAGTGTGGTCTAGTGGATTGCCTTGTAGGCTGGGAGTGAACAAGTACAAGGGAAGAACAACCTCCTGGACAGATGCGTTCTTAGCCTCGATGAGCTTGTGTGGTTGGAGATGATCTAGATGATCCGTCCCTGCCTATGGTGGTGGCTAGTCCTATTTATATAGGCCATGGTCCTCTTCCCAAATGTTTAGGTGGGAAGGGATCCCACAACGGCCAAGTTAAAGGGGGGCAGCTAGTACAAGCTATCCTGAAAAAGGTGATCTTCGCCTGCCAAAGGCTCTAGTGGTGACGCCATCGTGGGCTCCACGATGACCTCCGTCCTGCCGTCCTGCTGGTCTTGGTCTCGTTGCACCGATATGGAAACCTTTGCCTGATGCCTCGGGACTCCTTGACTGCACCTGCCTCTTTAGAACCAAAGAGGCAACTACTACTCTGCGCCCGCTGGCGCCCCCTGGCCTTGGTAGTCATGACTCACGTCACAGGAACCTCGCGAGGTGCCCCTCGCCTTGATCTCTCCGCTCCTCGCGAGCCAGTCTAGTGAGGCTGCCCCTAAGGAGGTCTTGTGTCATCCGCCTCACGAGGCTTGGCCCCTCGTGAGGGTCTTGAGTGTTTACTCATGAAGATGGGTTGTACCAGGCCGTTAGTGGAGCCACACCGTGGGCCGCAGGCAGGCAAGTCTGGGGACCACTGTTCCTAGAACACTGACACTAGCCCCCGGGCCCAAGGCATGCTCGGACTTGGCTTCGAGGCATAGCCAAGGGTCAAGTGCGGATGCGCCACGGGCCCCAACAGCCTTCGGCCTTGATTGATGCGTGGTGGTTGACAGGACGTGGGCGTCTCCGCTTCTCCATGCTGCCTCGGCAACTGCCCGACTTGACGAGTCCATGTTGCATGCAGAAAAAGGTCATCATTACCTTAGATCATGGAGGCCGGAGGTTGGCCTCCCCTTGGCTATAAATGAGAGGAGAAGCAGGGCCCCCATTGCTCATCTCTTCCTCCATTCCGCCCGCTTCTTCTTCTTTGCCGCGACACCCATGACGCTAGTGAAGAGGTTCTCGGCTGCCGAGAAGGGGAAAGCTCGCCAGGAGGGGCCTGGCTCACCACCGCCTAAGAGGGGGCACAGTCGCCCACGCAAGCATGCGGCAACCCCCGCTGCGGTCCCTCATGGGCGTGGGAGAACTCCCTCGGGGTCCGGTGCCGTCCTTGGTGGCTGCGATGGTGCTTCTTCGCGCGGGGGAGCGGCCTAGGTCAGGGAAGCCCCATCAATGAGGGGAGGCGCGCCATGGTCGATCGGCCTCCCCGGCCGCCTTTCCACTCGGCGGAGGTGCTGCCGGAGTTTGTCGTGTGGTCGGAGAACTCGGTCAGCACTTGGCTTCAACTTCTACGCTCCTTCACCAGCGAGCTGTCGGCCCTAGGTCCTAGTCGCCTCTGGCTGCAGGCCGACGGCTACTACAACAAGGCTTGGTGGGTCGCGGTGGAGATCTCTGCTGCGGGTGACATAGCCCTGGCCCGCGGCTGGCAGACGTTCGCCCGCGCGCGTGGCCTGGGCAGGCGGTTCACCCTCCACTTCAAGTTCGACAAGGCAGCGACCCTCTTCGTGAGGGTGTTCAGGGAAGACGGCCGCCGCGCCGGATGCTGCCCTGAAGACGACAATGATGGCGAGGCGCTTGGCCTTGGCGATCACCATGACGAGCATGAGGGTGAAATCGCCCTCGGTGGCAGCCACGGTTCGCCCAGCTACAGCAGCTCCTCCTCCGGTGAGAGCTCCAGCAGCGGCGGCTACGACCAACCGCCACGCCGTTGGGAATGCTTCGAGGATGGTGGCGGGTCGTCCCATCGTCGCGCCCCGATGAAGCGTGAGGAGGGCTCCATTTGAATTCAAGGGCCGATCCGCGTGAGCAGCCGCGTCGCAGGAGCCGCTTTTGCTTGTCCTCTCCTTCCCTTTCCTCCTGCATTGTGAGAAACGAGTATGGAGCCCTGCGGGGGCATGTAATGAACCATGATGCTTACGTTGCTTTGGTGGTGTGTTTATTGCCTCCAGGTTGTGTTGTGAGATCTATGCCCTATACAGGTGTAGAGGGGTAACATAGCTCGATGCATCCGGGGTAGCTTTGTCCTCATGAGCGGGTGCGTCTCTAGGCACCTGGTGGGGCTTCCCTGCTGTTGATTCGGGCGACATCGCGAAGCTGCAAAAATTCGTTAAGAAATCCTTGACCCTTCTTGCGCGAGGCCTCAGGTATGGGCTGGTTATGGCCAAACACACCGCATCGCAGTACCCGTGGGGCACGGACTAAAAGGGGATGCGCCGATCACAAGCTCAGATGAGAATGCCTCGCGGAGACCAGGGGAGTGCATACTACCTATCCAACCCCCCTCGTGAGGCGTGCGAGGGAGAGCGTCGGGCAACTGCCGCCCTCCCTGGCAAAAAACAAAGAATCGAGGGAAGAATCAGAAAGAAGAGGGGGTTCAACCAAACCATCGAGAAACGTCAGAACTCCAAATTTAACTAAAGGAAAAGGGGCAAGCCAACTACAGAAAGCAAATGAATAGCCGCGTCCGGCACCTAGTCTAGTCTTCTCACCAGCGCGGAGCTAACTGCTGCCACTAGGACGTGGGAGGGAGCCCCCAAGGCCCGAGGGCGGCACTCCGGAGACTCCGGGGCGGGACAGCCCCACTCATTATTACGTGAGAGTGTCACGAGCGGAGACCTTCACAGGCACTGGGCCTTGCTTCATGGGTAGAACTTTCCGAGGTGCTAGATGTTCCAGACGTTCTGGATGGGGATCCCGTCCTGCATATCCAGGCGCGCGGCGCCAGACCTGGAGACGCGGGCAATCCTAAACGGGCCCTCCCACATGGGTGAGAGCTTATGCAGCCCTTCCCTGGAGAGCACCCGCCTCAGGACGATATCACCCACCTCAAGCGTCCTGGAGCGGACGCTGCGGCAGTGGTACCGTCGCAACGCCTGCTAGTATCTTGTCGCTCGGAGCGAGGCTTCATGGCGGCGTTCCTCCCCCCACACAAGGTCCATCCCCCGCATGGCATCCTGTTGCGTCTCATCAAACGCCAGGACCCGCGTGGAGCGATGCCTGACCTCGTGAGGGAGAACCGCTTCTAATCCATAGACAAGGAAGAACGGGGTCTCGCCTGTTGGCTTGGTGGCGGTGGTGGGAATGGACCACAACACAGACTGGAGCTCGTCGTGCCAGCCCCTGCTGCAGGCTTCGAGCTTCTTCTTGAATGTCTGGGTCTTGAGACCTCTCAAGTCCTCGACGTTGGCGCGCTCGGCTTGGCCATTGCTCCTGGGGTGTGCCACCAAAGCATAGCAAATTTGCGTTCCAAGGTTAGCACTGTCGGCGTTCTAGGAACGGGGGTCCCTAGACTTGCCTACCTGCGGCCTACGGCATGGCGCTGCAAGCGGGCCCGTACGTCCCAACTTCACCAACAAGCATTCAAGACCCTCGCGAAGGGCCAAGCCTCGCGAGGCAGACGAAGCAAGACCTCCTCAGGAGCGGCCTCACCAGGCTGGCTCGCGAGGGGCGGAGAGATCAAGGCCAGGCAAACCTCGCGAGGTTCCAATGACATGAGCCATAACGATCGAGGCCAGGCGGGGGCCAGCGCTCATAGTGTCCTTGTTTCCTCTTTGGTGTTAAGGAGGCAAGCGCAGACGAAGAGTACCGAGGCATCAAGCAAAGGTTTCCATATCAGTGCAATGAGACCAAGACCATTAGGACGGAGGTCACCGTGGAGCCCAAGATGGCGTCATCACCAGAGCCTTTGGCAGGCAAAGACTACTTTTGTCAGGATAACTTGTACTAGCTGTCCCCTTTCAAATTGGCTGTTATTGGATCCCTTCCCGCTCAATATTTGGGGAGAGGACCAGGGCCTCTATAAATAGGATTAGCCACCACAGTAGAGGGGATCGAACCCATCGTCACATCCACCAAGCACAAGAACACCTTGCCTCAGGAGGCTGTTCTTCCCCTTGTACTATTCATCCTCAGCCCAAGAGGCAATCCACCACACCACACTAGAGTAGGGTATTACACCGCAACGGTGGCCCGAACCAGTATAAATCTTGTGTCTCTTGTGTTGCGAGTTCGTCGAGCTAGCCTTTGAGATCGCGAAGTGCTTGAGGGCGTGATCGGTGAGGGAGAGATCTTCGCGCGCACCCTAGTGTTCGAACCTTAAGTGTTTTGCTGGAACCCTAAATCCGACATTTGGTGCGCCAGGTAGGGGTGCGCCGAAGCCTTCTTCTTCGTCGGCCCATGCTTCGTCACTCCACCAGGATCATGGCCGACGCTCGCCGAGCTCGCGCTGAGTGCCGGGCTGCCCTCGCCGCCCGTGTTGCTCAGACGGCTCCCGTCAGCGGGCCTCCCCGCCATTCTCCATCACCCGCCGCCAACGCCGTCACTGGTCCGGCGGCAAACAAGCAGCAAGCCTCTTCGCTGCATCCCTCCATGCGCCGGGACGACCACACCGCCACCCCGTCGCTGACTCTGGCTGGCTTGTCATCTCACGCTCGTCGCGCCCCTGCAGACATGCAGGCCGCACTGCTCATGGCACGTGATCTCCTGTGTTATCGTCCGGTCGACGACATCTACGAGGACTGGCTAGACCGCATCGCCGAGCTCGTCAGCACCGCGGGAGGCTCTCCTGCATCGTCCCTCTCGCTACCTCGCCCTCCACCAGCTGCTGGCGACATGGCTCACGGAGCGCCTCCGCCTTCTCCACAACAAGATGGCACCCTTGCGCCAAGGCGTGCGGCTCAGGGAGTACCTCAGCCTTCCCCGCGCCAAGGCATGCGGCTCAGGGAGTACCTCAGCCTCCCCCGCGCCAAGGCGGCGTCCTGGCTCCAAGATGCGCAGTCCAGTGGCGCGACCCGCCGTGCCGGGTGCCAGCTCATGAGGAAAGACGCTGCCAAGAGATTCCCCGTCCCCAAGGAAGTGCTCCACCACTCCTAGCTCCGCTACGCCAGGATTGCTTGCTGCGACAGGGCCATGCGCCGTGTGCCGCGGCGATGCAGGGGCACCATGACCAGGCTCCACCTCCAAGACGGGCCCGGTGACCATGGCCGGCTGTCGCGCCTTCACCCCCGAGTTGCGTAGCGTCGCCTGGCCAGGCAAGTTCAAGCCAAACCTGCCTCCACGCTAAGACGGCACCCCCGACCCCGCGGAGTTCTTGCAGCTCTATGAGCTGAGCATCGAGGCGGCCAACGGCGATGAGAAAGTCATGGCGAATTGGTTCCCCATGGCTCTCAAGGACGGTGCCCGCTCCTGGCTCCTGAACCTGCCTCCTGGCTCCATCTCTTCTTGGGACGAGATGTGTGACCACTTCGTCGCCAACTTCCAGGGCACTTGCGACCGCCCCCCGGCCGTGGGTGACCTACGCCGCGTCAAGCAACAACCAGGGGAGACCCTCCAGAAGTACATCCAGCGCTTCAGCAACGTTCGTCTAAAGATCCCCAAGGTGACGGGCGAGGCCATCATCTCTGCATTCTCCGATGGTGTCCGCGACATCAAGATGAAGGAGGAGCTCGCCATCCACGAGGAGCTGTGCACATCCCTGGAGTTGTTCAACCTGGCGACCAAGTGCGCAAGGGTTGAGGAAGGGCGCCTTTCCCTTCTCGAGCTCCCGGCTGCCGACCCGGAGGAGAAGAAAGCCAAGGCCAAGCACGTGAAGCGCAAGGGAGCGGTCGTACTCACGGCAGAGATGGAGACGAAGCACGACAGGGACCAGCCTGAGTCATCCAAGGGCAGCCGACCATTCTGCGCCTTCCACAACGTACACAGCCACAACACCAACGATTGCCAAAAGCTCAGAGCCATGCGCGAGGACGCTTCGGTCGACGCCCCGAGTGCAGCGACCGAGGCTACGACCGAGGAGGAGGATGCGGCGGAGTACGCTGGGACGACCGGGGCCCATGCCAGGAGTGGCGCGACCGGCCTTGTGAGGACAGTTGACAGGATCAGCCTCGCGAAGGTGCCTGGAGGGATCAACCTCGCGAGGACCGTCCTCAGGGCAATGCTGGGATTCCTCCACTGCCGCCACCAAGAAGGAACGACGACCATCACCAAGATGAGGGGGCTGGGGGCTTCCAGGAGCCGCGTGCTATCGCCTGCATCTTGGGCGGAGTTCAAGCCGCAGCCTCATGATATGTCTCCAACGTATCTATAATTTTTGATTGCTTCATGCTATATTATCTACTGTTTTGGACATTATTGGGCTTTATTATCCACTTTTATATTATTTTTGGGACTAACCTATTAACCGGAGGCCCAGCCCATAATTGCTGTTTTTCCTATTTTAGGGTTTCGAAGAAAAGGAATATCAAACAGAATCCAAACATAATGAAACCTTCGGGAACGTGATTTTCTCACCGAACATGATCCAGGAGACTTGGACCCTACGTCAAGAAATAAAGGAGGAGGCCATGAGGTACGGGGGCACGCCTACCCCCCCCCCCCCCCCCCCAGGCGCGCCCTCCACCCTCGTGGGCCCCCTGTTGCTCCACCGACGTACTCCTTCCTCCTATATATACCTACGTACCCCCAAACGATCAGATACGGAGCCAAAACCCTAATTCCACCGCCGTAACTTTCTGTATCCATGAGATCCCATCTTGGGGCCTGTTCTGGAGCTCCGCCGGAGGGGGCATCCATCACGGAGGGCTTCTACATCAACACCATAGCCTCTCCGATGAAGTGTGAGTAGTTTACCTCAGACCTTCGGGTCCATAGTTATTAGCTAGATGACTTCTTCTCTCTTTTTGGATCTCAATACAATGTTCTCCCCCTCTCTTGTGGAGATCTATTCGATGTAATCTTCGTTTTGCGGTGTGTTTGTTGAGACCGATGAATTGTGGGTTTATGATCAAGATTATCTATGAACAATATTTGAATCTTCTCTGAATTATTTTATGTATGATTGGTTATCTTTGCAAGTCTCTTTGAATTATTAGTTTGGTTTGGCCTACTAGATTGATCTTTCTTGCAATGGGAGAAGTTCTTAGCTTTGGGTTCAGTCTTGCGGTGTCCTTTCCTAGTGACAGTAGGGGCAGCAAGGCACGTATTGTATTGTTGCCATCAAGGATAACAAGATGGGGTTTTTATCATATTGCATGAATTTATCCCTCTACATCATGTCATCTTGCTTAAGGTGTTACTCTGTTTTCATGAACTTAATACTCTAGATGCATGTTGGATAGCGGTCGATGAGTGGAGTAATAGTAGTAGAAGCAGGCAGGAGTCGGTCCACTTTTCTTGGACGTGATGCCTATATACATGATCATACCTAGATATTCTCCTAACTATGCTCAATTCTGTCAATTGCTCAACAATAATTCGTTCACCCACCGTAAAATACTTATGCTCTTGAGAGAAGCCACTAGTGAAACCTATGGCCCCCGGGTCTATCTTCATCATATTAATCTTCCAATACTTAGTTACTTCCTTTGCTTTTATTTTACTTTGCATCTTTACCACAAAAATACCAAAAATATTATCTTATCATATCTATCAGATCTCACTCTCATAAGTGACCGTGAAGGGATAGACAACCCCTTATCGCGTTGGTTGCGAGGAGTTATTTGTTTTGTGCAGGTATGAGGGACTCGCGCATGGCCTCCTACTGGATTGATACCTTGGTTGTCAAAAACTGGGGGAAATACTTACGCTACTTTGCTGGATCACCCTTTCCTCTTCAAGGGAAAACCAACGCAGTGCTCAAGAGCTAGCAAGAAGGATTTCTGGCACCGTTGCCGAGGAGTCTACGCAAAAGTCAACACACCAAGTACCCATCACAACCCTTATCGCCCGCCTTACATTATTTGCCATTTTCCTCTCGTTTTCCTCTCCCCCACTTCACCCTTGCTGTTTTATTCGCCTCTCTTTTTCTCGCTCGCTTTTCCTCCACCATGTCTGAATCAAAAAGGGTTGGGGGCTCTCTCCCGAGTTTCAGTACTTTGGACAACCCTTCTATTCTTGCTAAGCTCATAAATAAGGATACTATGGAAAAACCTACCAGAGTTATCAATGAGAATCTTAATAATTTTGATGAAGATGATTCCAGAATTTTTCGTTATTTAGTTGGTGAATCTTTGAAATATGCTTGATATAGACTATTAAGAATCAGGGCTAGCTATGTACCTCAATACCAAATTGAAATTTACTTAAAAAGCTTTTATATTGCCCTTCCTTCTTCTTTTAAGAATGTATTAGATTCTATATTTGAGGAAGGCTTTCTTGAAGGGGATGCCATAGACACTTATGAGAAGATTAGAACCATATTTGGGCACCCCATGAATGAGAAAGTTGAATCTACATCTCTTTTGCTCTCTTACCAAAATGAATCTATCAAAGAGATGAAGGCTAGCTTAGATACAAATTTCCTTAACATACTTAATCTTTCTTCTACCATTAATAGCCATGTGCTTTATCAAAAAACAAAGATTAATTCCATAGATAGCAAGTTTGCTCTTTTCTTCCCTAAAACCAAAGATGGCAATACCTAGATCTATCCTTGCTTTTTATGCCTAGCTAGGGGCGTTAAACGATAGCGCTTGTTGGGAGGCAACCCAATTTTATTTTTATTCATTGATTTTTTTTCTCCTGTTTAATAATAAATAATTTACCTAGCCTCTGTTTTGGTTGTGCTTTTTGTGTTTAATTAGTGTTTGTGCCAAGTAGAACCGTTGGGAAGACATGGGGAAAGTCTTGTTAATCTTGCTGTAAAAAACAGAAACTTTAGCGCTCACGAGAACTGCTGCCATTTTTATTTGGAAAGTGATATTTAGCTAATTATTTTTGAAGATTATTAATAGATAAATTACTCACGTCAAGAAATTTATTTTAGAATTTTTAGGGTTCCAAATCTTGCTCTAGCTACAGATTACTACAGACTGTTCTGTTTTTGACAGATTCTGTTTTTCGTGTGTTGTTTGCTTATTTTGATGAATCTATGGCTACTAAAATAGTTTATAAACCATAGAGAAGTTGGAATACAGTAGGTTTAACACAAATATAAATAAAGAATGAATTCATTACAGTACCTTGAAGTGGTATTTTGTTTTCTTTCGCTAACGGAGCTCATGAGA
Source organism: Triticum urartu (assembly GCF_056163025.1). Taxonomy (NCBI): domain Eukaryota; kingdom Viridiplantae; phylum Streptophyta; class Magnoliopsida; order Poales; family Poaceae; genus Triticum; species Triticum urartu. Next base: position 352,229,761 of record NC_141876.1, on the reverse strand, counting down.
TTTTCTACTTTGAGTTTTGTGTTGTGAAGTTTTCAAGTTTTGGGTAAAGATTTGATGGATTATGGAACAAGGAGTGACAAGAGGCTAAGCTTGGGGATTCCCATGGAACACCCAAGATAATCTAAGGACACCTAAAAGCCAAAGCTTGGGGATGCCCCGGAAGGCATCCCCTCTTTCGTCTACTTCTATCGGTAACTTTACTTGGAGCTATATTTTTATTCACCACATGATATGTGTTTTTCTTGGAGCATCTTGTATTATTTGAGTCTTTATTTGTTAGTTTACCACAATCATCCTTGCTGTACACACCTTTTGAGAGAGCCATACATGATTTGGAATTTGTTAGAATACTCTATGTGCTTCGCTTATATCATTTGAGTTATATAGTTTTCCTCTAGTACTTCACTTATATTTTTTAGAGCACGGTGGTGGAATTGTTTTATAGAAACTATTGATATCTAATGCTTCACTTAGATTATTTTGAGAGTCTTAAATAGCATGGTAATTTTCTTAAATAATCCTAATATGCTTGGTATTCAAGAATAGTAAAAACTTTCTTATGAGTGTGTTGAATGCTATGAGAAGTTTGATGCTTGATAATTGTTTTGAGATATGAAGATGGTGATATTAAAGTTGTGCTAGTTGAGTAGTTGTGCATTTGAGAAATACTTGTGTTAAAGTTTGTGATTCCCATAGCATGCACGTATGGTGAACCGTTATGTGATGAAGTCGGAGCATGATTTATTTTTTGATTGTCTTCCTTATGAGTGGCGGTCGGGGACGAGCGATGGTCTTTTCCTACCAATCTATCCCCCTAGGAGCATGTGCGTAATAGTTTGCTTTGATAACTTGTAGATTTTTGCAATAAGTATATGAGTTCTTTATGACTAATGTTGAGTCCATGGATTATACGCACTTTTCTTCTTTCCACCATTGCTAGCCTCTCTAAATACCGCGCACCTTTCGCCGGGATCATACACCCACCATATACCTTCCTCAAAACAGCCACCATACCTACCTATTATGGCATTTCCATAGCCATTCCGAGATATATTTCCATGCAACTTTCCACCGTTCCGTTTATTATGACACACTCCATCATTGTCATATTGCTTAGCATGATCATGTAGTTGACATCGTATTTGTGGCAATGCCACCATTCATAATTCTTTCATACATGTCACTCTTGATTCATTGCATATCCCGGTACACCACTGGAGGCATTCATATAGAGTCATATTTTGTTCTAAGTATCGAGGTGTAATTGTTGAGTTGTAAGAAAATAAAAGTGTGATGATCATCATTATTAGAGCATTGTCCCAGTGAGGAAAGGATGATGGAGACTGATTCCCCCACAAGTCGGGATGAGAATCCGGACGAAAAAAAAGGGGAAAGAAAAGAGGCCATAAAAAGGAGAAAAGGCCCAAATAAAAAAATGAGAGAAAAAGAGAGAAGGGACAATGTTACTATCCTTTTACCACACTTGTGCTTCAAAGTAGCACCATGATATTCATGATAGGGAGTCTGTCATTTCGTCACTTTCATATACTAGTGGAAAATTTGCATTATAGAACTTGGCTTGTATATTCCAATGATGGGCTTCCTCAAAATGCCCTAGGTATTCATGAGCAAGCAAGTTGGATGCACACCCACTTAGTTTCTTTTGTTGAGCTTTCATATACTTATAGCTCTAGTGCATCCGTTGCATGGCAATCGCTAATCACTCCCATTGATATCTATTGATGGGCCTCTCCATAGCCCGTTGGTACGCCTAGTTAATGTGAGACTATCTTCTCCCTTTTGTCTTCTCCACAACCACCATTCTATTCCACATATAGTGCTATATCCATGGCTCACGCTCATGTATTGCGTGAAAATTGAAAAAAGTTTGAGAATGTCAAAAGTATGAAACAATTGCTTGGCTTGTCATCGGGGTTGTGCATGATTTAAATACTTTGTGTGGTGAAGATAGAGCATAGCCAGACTATATGATCTTGTAGGGATAACTTTCTTTGGCCATGATATTTTGAGAAGACATGATTGCTTTGTTAGTATGCTTGAAGTATTATCATTTTTATGTCAATATTAAACATTTATCTTGAATCTTTCGGATCTGAATAATTCATACCACAATTAAGAAGAATTACATTAAAATTATGCCAAGTAGCACTCCACATCAAAAATTCTTTTTTTTATCATTTACCTACTCGAGGACGAGTAGGAATTAAGCTTGGGGATGCTTGATACGTCTCCAACGTATCAATAATTTTTGATTGCTCCATGCTATATTATCTACTGTTTTGGACATTATTGGGCTTTATTATCCACTTTTATATTATTTTTGGGACTAACCTATTAACCGGAGGCCCAGCCCATAATTGTTGTTTTTCCTATTTTAGGGTTTCGAAGAAAAGGAATATCAAACAGAGTCCAAACATAATGAAACCTTCGGGAACGTGATTTTCTCACCGAACATGATCCAGGAGACTTGGACCCTACGTCAAGAAATAAAGGAGGAGGCCATGAGGTACGGGGGCACGCCTACCCCCTCCCAGGCGTGCCCTCCTCCCTCGTGGGCCCCCTGTTGCTCCACCGACGTACTCCTTCCTCCTATATATACCTACGTACCCCCAAACGATCAGATACGGAGCCAAAACCCTAATTCCATCGCCGTAACTTTCTATATCCACGAGATCCCATCTTGGGGCCTGTTCTGGAGCTCCGCCGGAGGGGGCATCCATCACGGAGGGCTTCTAGATCAACACCATAGCCTCTCCGATGAAGTGTGAGTAGTTTACCTCAGACCTTCGGGTCCATAGTTATTAGCTAGATGGCTTCTTCTCTCTTTTTGGATCTCAAAACAATGTTCTCCCCCTATCTTGTGGAGATCTATTCGATGTAATCTTCTTTTTGCGGTGTGTTTGTTGAGACCGATGAATTGTGTGTTATGATCAAGATTATCTATGAACAATATTTGAATCTTCTCTGAATTCTTTTATGTATTATTGGTTATCTTTGCAAGTCTCTTCAAATTATCAGTTTGGTTTGGCCTACTAGATTGATCTTTCTTGCAATGGGAGAAGTTCTTAGCTTTGGGTTCAATCTTGCGGTGTCCTTTCCCAGTGATAGTAGGGGCAGCAAGGCACGTATTGTATTGTTGCCATCGAGGATAACAAGATGGGGGTTTTATAATATTGCATGAATTTATCCCTCTACATGTGGCACCCCGGCTCAGAGAAAACCGGAACGCCCCGTATTCCATCCCAGAGATCGAGGTGAAGTCCTTTGGAATACGGCACTGCTTAGCATAGAACAAACCAGCTCTCTATTACAACACGAATATGATTACAAGGGTTCCGATATTACAATGAATAACATCGGCACGGTGACACTATGCCAACCAAGGTTGCTCTATACAAGCAGCATAATACTTGAAGCAGCGGAACAACTACTGGCAGCGGAACAACGAACGGCGATGATGGACTCCAATCTGCAGGGACTCTGGCTGGAACGTTTATCCTAGCTCACGAACACTGGAACAACACCAAACAAGCAAGCAATCCAGGAACGACCTGCAAGCTGGCATGACACGCCAGGTCAGTACATTGAATGTACTTGCAAGCTCACAATAACCAGAAGCATTCAAGACAAACAACAACATGGCAATTACAGGTTAAGCAGGAATTAACATGAGATCATTATAACAACATGACATGAGCACATGATATCCAAAGTAATACTCCAAATAATACCAAATACCATCATGAAAATAATCATAATATCCACTAAGAATCCAAAGGCAATATGAACCTAATACAGCTAGAACAATATGAGCATAGCATGAACATATAAATCTGACGATACTAGCATGCAACATGATGACACTATATGCACCAATTATTTTGCTCGGGTTATGTGATGGCCTGGCTTATTAGGGATGATAGACTACTCATATCAATAAGGAATTCCTTCTTTTCCGGAAGCCCATTCGGACAGAACTCCAAAGTTAAACGTGCTCAGCTTGGAGTAGTTTCAGGATGGGTGACCGACCGGGAAGTTGCTCCTGGGTGCGCACGAGCGAGGACAAAGTGCGCAGAAAAGACTAGTATTGATCTGTGGGGCCAGTCTAGATCCCGCCAGGAGTAACGACCACCGGCGGGTGTGTCTGGGGCGTTACAAGTTGGTAATCAGAGCCTTCCCCAACTTAGGAGCCCCTGCTTGATTGAATCGCTGACGTTGTTGAGTCTAGAAAAATGTTTGGAGTCTTTTAGGATTATATATATCGGAGAGTAGGATTCTTTTTACTCCTCAGTCCCTTCATCGCTCTGGCCGTTGCGGACAGGTGCGCGGTCATGTTGTTCATGACGTTTGTGACCCGTCGTGGCACCCGGCATGGCACATGTACCGGACTGGATGCACAGACGTATGTGCCAAGAGGGAACGTTCCTGTGGCCCGACGAGGACGTCGGTTCCTCTGAGTGGCGGTGTATGTGATGGCATGGCTTATTAGGGATGATAGACTACTCATATCAATAAGGAATTCCTTCTTTTCCGGAAGCCCATTCAGACAGAACTCCAAAGTTAAGCGTGCTTAGCTTGGAGTAGTTTCAGGATGGGTGACCGACCCGGAAGTTGCTCCCGGGTGCGCACGAGTGAGGACAAAGTGCGCAGAAAAGACTAGTATTGATCTGTGGGGCCAGTCTAGATCCCGCCAGGAGTAACGACCACCGGCGGGTGTGTCCGGGGCGTTACAGGTTATCTCGTAACCATCACGCGCATCACTTACCCACCTCGGACATTACACGATCATCTCAGGATCAGATCAAGCTTGGTATAAACAATACCGTAGTAATCATTAAATGACCACAAGGAGCATGATCTTTACCCATGATTTCTCGCACAACATCATGAATATCCAACAACTCGGTATCCTCGATACCACGGTGATCATTACAGTGATCACAACCAAACTAACTCATGATCCTTACGGCGATCATCACCAAAGTAACTCGTGATCCTTACGACGATCACCACCAAAGTAACTCATGATCCTTACGGTGATCACCACCAACTTATTTCATCACCGAACCGGGGTTGTCATTAATCAAGTTATTATTAATACTGTTGACTCATGGTGGGACCGACACGAACTTGGCCCATATCCGCGGGCGTGGCTATCGATAGGTTTAATATACACTCTGCAGAGGTAGCACACTGTACCCACACCACGGAACCCATGGCCTCGCACTCCCATTTGGGTGGACCAACAGCGTTCCGACAAAACCGATCTACTGCCGTGACACTCTCCCGGCCACTCCGACCCACTCCCAACTGGGCTAGTCCTGGGTGGCCCCGTGTCTACCAGAGACACCCCGACCACCGTCGTGGTCAAAACTCCCTCATGGGGACCGGATCCACAAAAACAAAAACAACAGGCACACAATGTTATGTCTGCTTACCGGGCCAGGGTACCGCACGCCCATAACCTTCCCTAGTTGGAGGCACCGGCGAGATGCACGACAATAGACCCAGTTAGGACCTTAGCCAAACGGTAAGTGTGGTTGCACTGGTCGGTTTCGATCTAGCGGCACCATGACTCAGCCAATAGTTGTTCAAGTTCAATTAAATCCGTTAAACTTGAATGCAAAATGTTGAGCCATGATAAAATAACATGATGCAATTACAATGCATGAGCATGATATCAACATAATCACGGGATGCAACATAACTATCCACCACATCAACTATGAAATAATCTCCAACTAAACATGGCATAATGACGAGCATAAATATTACAAGTGCAACACTACTCATAGCATAACATGACCATTATCATCAACCATAAATAACATGCAAGAACTCATCAATAATATTACCGAGTAGCACTTAACCAACTAACAGCAAAGGAACAACGCATAGTAACAGTACTCGATAACCGACGTTAATCATGCACCAAAGAACATGACCAACCCAACATGTACTACTATCTAGCATGGCAATATGAAAGCAATACTAGCAACTAGCTGGGCAGGATAACCAGGTGCATAACAAACAAGTAAGCACAATCCCAGAAGCATTTCCGAAACAACGATAACCATATTTTAAACAAGCAATCATTTAATAAATATTCAATTTGAAAACCATGGCTACTGCATGACTATCATGCAAGTGGGTATTGTGGCTTGCCTGGGGATGACGGAGACTCCAGGAAGAAATCGGTGAAGCCGCGGAACGAAACGTCGGACGGTACATTCTCGGAGGGGGATGATTAGAGGCAAGGGAAAAATGATCATTTTCACTGTGAAACCACCTAGTGAAAATGTTACCAAAAGATAGAGCTCGATGATACGAAGAAGTGAGCGTTGGTTTCACCTCAATTGGAGTTACGGTTGAGAAGTTGTGATGGTTGGAAGAAGAAGGACCAATCTGTGAAGATTTTATCACCAACGGGTCCCTGAGTGGATAAGGCAGAAATAGATTTGAGAAAATACGCTTTCGGAATAGGGAAAGCGCATTCCTGGCCGCAGCGGAATAGAATACGTTTTCAGAGCTGAGAAAACTTATTGCAAGAAAATGTTTCCACTTATCCGGTTGGATAGGGTACTGGCTCACTTACAGGTGAGGTCCGTTGGAGAGAGGGGCCCGCCTGGCCAGGTGGCAAGGCGTCGTCTTCCTCCTCCCCTCGCTCCTGTTCGTTCCCGAGAGGAACAGAACGGAAGCAGAGGAGGGAAACGACCAAGGGGCCGGCCAGCTCCGGCGATCCCCGGCCTAGCCAAGGGCACCGGCAGGACCACAGGGCTACGCCGCACCCGTTAAGAGGGTCAACCAGCGTCGGGGTGGAGTGGAGAGGAGGGGAGTCCGCGGCGACGGTGGCGGGCAGAGAGGCGGCGGTGGTGAAGAACTCTGGTGATGCAGGGCGCTCCGGTGAGAGATGAGAGGGTGGGGAGGTTCGCCGAGGCGTGGGGAAGGCATTGGTGGAGTCGGGGAAGCACGAGGAGGCTCGAGACAGCAAGACGGTGAGGTGGCCAAACGGCGGAGGCGATGGACGGACTTGGGAGACGCGGCCACGGGGCTCTCCGGCGAGGGGCGAGGTGGTGGGGCGGCTCAGTGGGACGAGAGGAAGTCGGTGGACATGGTGGGAGGAGGAGAGGAGGAGAGGGTTGGCCAGTATCATGCCGAGGCTGAGGCGGCCATGGAGGATGACGGCGAACGCCGGCGAGATGAGGCGAATCCAGAGAGCAAATGAGGCGAGGGGGAGATGTGTGAGCTACGGGAGGGCTCGTGGCACGCTTAAATAGCTGTGGGGAAGGCTCCGGAGCTCACAAGCGAGCTTGAGTAGTGCTCTAATGGAGTTCAGGGGCAGGGCATGGCACGGGCACTATTCTAGCGGCGCATTAATGGCGAACCACGACGAGGCAGTGATTCAGGGAGATGAAGTCGATCACAGGGAAGCTCCAGGACATGAATTGAGGTCAAGACGAGGGGGGAGGAGACGAGCATAGTGGCCGGAACAAGCCAGAGGACGCCTGCAGCCATGACGCCATCGTAATCACTACGCGCACTGGCGCAAGCGGCGCTCTTTGGCGTGGCCAACCATGTCCAGTAAATGGACCTTGGTTCCCTCAGTAAAAATGAGGAAATAAATCGGTCCAGGGGCAAATAAGAGATTTGCACTTTGCTCCAAAAGTAATTCAGTAAGAAGGTGTTTGTAAGTTGCTGTGGTTAAACCAGCAGGGTAACAAGGTAAATAGTTTGTCTGGAGATGATCACACACTAAGGTGATGCTGATCACCAAAAATCAGACTAAGAGGAGGAGTTTAGATGGTGGTTGCAGTAGAAAGTGCAAAACTGGCCAGAATTGGGGATTTGGATGATGCACTCACATACTTGATCTCTGTGAGCTGAAATTTGGCAGACAGTGGTTTTATGATGGTATGAAGCTTCTGTAAAATTTCATGCCATTTGGAAATACCAAAGTGGCACTTGCTTCACAAAGCTTCATTCTGGACAGAAACTTGGAAATATTACACAGGGTAATTGGATCAACCAATTGAGGTAAAACTTGTTGGGAGTAGTTGATATAGGTAGAATCTTGTCCTGGTAAAGTTTCAGCTCAATTGAAGCAATATAAAATATGGTTGCTTCACAAACTGAAAACCTGACCAGAAACTAAGATTTGGAGCTGGGCTCACATAGATGATTTATATGAGCTCATATTTGGTGGAGAGTCATTATTTGACCCTAGGAAAGACCCTGAAAAATTGCAACTCATTTGGATATGCCTAGAATATAGCTCCTTCACAAAGTTCCTTCCTGGACAGAAACTTCGGAAAATTGCTGAAAAATATTTACTAGGAAAATTGAGCTGAATTTTGGCATGAGCCAATTATATGGACAGTAAAAGATGTCCAAGAAGTTTGGGGTCAATAAAGAAAATATAAATAGCACTTCCTTTGCAAAGTGCCATTTAGGGCAGAATAGGAAAAGAATTATTGGAGGATTATTTTTGAACATGGCAATGAAATATTTTGCCATATTTGAGGAAGATGTGACCCAAAATAATTATGAGAATTATTTGGGAATTTTAGGAGTGACGGAAATATAGGTTTCTTCACAACCTAGGGTTTTCAGGGTTATTCCTTTATCAGAAAAGGAATATTACCAACAAAAGAATTTTGGGTTAGGTCAAGGATGGAAATGAGACGATCTTGAGATGATGATGAGGGTGACAAGCCACTAGAAAACCTAGGAAGATATGATCTTCCCAAGTTTCAGACCCTCATAGCCATGGAAAAGCAAATCAAAACAGGAAATCCCAGAAAATCAAAGGAAAAAAGAAAAGGGCAAAAATCCAGGATGTTACATACATCATGTCATCTTGCTTAAGGCGTTACTCTGTTTTCATGAACTTAATACTCTAGATGCATGTTGGATAGCGGTCGATGAGTGGAGTAATAGTAGTAGATGCAGGCAGGAGTCGGTCTACTTGTCTTGGACGTGATGCCTATATACATGATCATACCTAGATATTCTCATAACTATGCTCAATTCTGTCAATTGCTCAACAGTAATTCGTTCACCCACCGTAAAATACTTACGCTCTTGAGAGAAGCCACTAGTGAAACCTATGGCCACGGGTCTATCTTCATCATATTAATCTTCCAATACTTAGTTACTTCCTTTTCTTTTATTTTACTTTGCATCTTTACCACAAAAATACCAAAAATATTATCTTATCATATCTATCAGATCTCACTCTCGTAAGTGACCGTGAAGGGATTGACAACCCCTTATCGCATTGGTTGCAAGGAGTTATTTGTTTTGTGCAGGTACGAGGGACTCGGGCATGGCCTCCTACTGGATTGATACCTTGTTTCTCAAAAACTGAGGGAAATACTTATGCTACTTTGCAGCATCACCCTTTCCTCTTCAAGGGAAAACCAACGCAGTGCTCAAGAGGTAGCACCTAACAGTGTATCTTCAAGCAGTTTGCTCGTGACATGAACGCAGTTTTTCCGAAGCTCGAGGCTACATGCCCACTCAGGTGGTCCAAGTGTGCCATTACCTTCAGCTCAGCAGATCAGCTCAAGTGCGCGGCAACCGCTGGCGCTCTCCCAATGCTTTGTTCACCTGTCATCAGCAATGTGCAAGTCACCAAGACCCTCATCAGCGGTGGTGCAGGGCTCAACATCCTGTCCGTCGAGACATTCGACAACCTTCAAGTGCCATACGATCAGCTTCAGCCTACCAAACCTTTCTCAGGAGTGACCGACGGCTCCACCACGCCGATAGGTCAGGTCCGCCTCCCAGTCACCTTTGGAGAATGCAACAACTACCGCACCGAGCTCATCGACTTTGACGTCGCCCACATTCCTCTGTCGTACAATGCCATCCTCGAGTATCTAGCCCTGGCCAAGTTCATGGTAGTGACGCACCACGGCTACAACGTCCTCAAGATGCCAGGAAGCTGCGGGATCATCACAGTCCCCTGCAAAGAAAGAGATGCGGTGTGCTCCTTCGAGCGCGCCTTCCAGGTAGCGTCAATCGAAGACCCCGGCAACAATGCAGCTCAGTACCCTCCTGAGGTCGTCCCCAAGAAGAAGAAGAAGCAGCTACTCCATGCCGACCTCGGGAGGGCGGTGCCGCAAGCGGTACCTTGTCAGGATCAGCGCCCGCACCTGGGGCGCCTCCCTTTGTTGCATAGGAAGGCGCGCCCAGCACCCTCCTCGGGCTGGGCTCGGGGGCTCTTTTCTGGAGGGCCTCAGACCTTGCCAACATTACATGGGAGGCGCTCAGGCACCACTTGGTGGCGTGTTTCACGACACGTCTCCCTCAGGAGGACACTGGGCAAGGAGCGCCCGGCGCTCAGGAGTTCATCACAAAGGTATCTTAGGAACTTCGGGAAGCAAGAGCAATATGCGGTGACCGCCGCCCACCTGGCGTTGCTCCCCACCCAGGCGAGGGTGGTGAGGTGTGCGTCTATGTCGATATACCAGGGCTCAACCGAGCCGCATCTCAGGAGCGCTTCTGACCTTCGCGTGTTGGGTGCTGCGAAGGTCCACCTCATAGCTACGTTCGCATGCCGTTCGACCTGCCGAGCATGGCTTCTGCCTTCCAGCGCAATCTGCGGAGCGTCATGGCGGGTCAGGAGGCCAGGCACCACGCGGTCCGGGCGGAGATGGCGACGGTCCTCAGGGAACCGCCTGGACCCCCAGAGCCTCCCGAGGCTCAGGGCCCCGGTGGCCCGTGGGGAGCAACCCCTTCGCCGCGTACCTTCAGCTGCCTCAACACCCCTTCATCAACGGAACCAGGTGACATTTTCCAAGTTTATTTAGCTGGGAGCGCCCTCAGAGCTGCATTATTCCTAGGCCACGTGGGTCCATCCCTGTGGCATGTACCCCTTCATTTTTATGTCTTCAGCTTACCTTGCTGGGGGCGCCCCTCGGGCTGCATCATCCCAAAGCCGCTCGGGCCGGACCAAGTGGTGCGTATCGTTCATGCATTTACCGGAGCTAGTTTGCTTTCCATGCTTAATCTATCTATGACTATCACCTGCTTGATTGTCACCCACCGTGGGAGCCGCGCGTCAGTCGTGTTTCTTCAGGACCCTTCGCGTGAGAGGGTTAGGCACGGCGTCTGTGCTCGAGTCCGTCCCTGTAGCATAGGTAAATCCAACGGCCGAGCTCTATCTGGCGGGTCGGCCCCGTTCACGTCACCTCCTAGGGCCATTGGTGCTTGGCTTTCTCACGTGATAACCTCTGGAGATTCGTTCGGCGCAGGTTGTCTGACCACCTCGCAGGACCAACACAACGAACAAGAATCAAGACCAGGCGCAACCCGCCTTGAGGTAGGGCCCTGTGAGTCCCACGCTGGCTCACGGGTGCCCAGACACACCTCGTCTATCCCTGTCGTGCAAGCCACGTGTCAGGGCGGGGCTGTACACGCCCCGGGGGCTCTCCGCGGTAGGGAGTCCCCTCCCACGTACCAGTGGAAGCACCATGCTCTGTGCTGGCAGTCGACACTGCCGAGGAGCGGCTATGCCTGTGCAAGTGCGGAAGCCCCATGGTCCGTCCTGGTGATAAACAACGGAGGGCGGCCTCACGGCCGTATCAACCTCAGGGAGCCTTCGGGCTCGGTGTCTGGCCTCAACGCAATGCCTCCTCTCGGGAGAGCCACGCGAGGGGGCTGGGCGTGGGGGCTGCGCTCGGGTCACGCCCAAGCGTACGCCACCCCGCCAACGCCGCCCTTGATGGTGAGACGCTTCACCACCAAGGCCGCCGCTGCCTTGTGGCCGGCGATCAACCCCTCGTATTCTGCAATGTTATTGGAGACCTTCTCACCCCGCTGGAAGCAAAGTTGCACGGCGTAGTATATCTTGTCTTGGGTGGGTGAGATGAGCACAGCGCCAGCCCCCGCTCCTTGGCGTGCGAAGGCATCGTCAAAGTACATGACCCAACCATCTGGTGCTTCACTTCCTGGCAAGAGAGATAAGTTCTCGCCAACTTCAGGTTCCAAAGCGTCGGTCCATTCGGCTACGAATTCGGCTAGGGTGTCACCCTTGATGACCTTGGTTGTGCTGAGCTCGAGCTGAAATGCCTGCAGTTCAATGTTCCACTCGGCGACCCTTCCCGCGGCATTAGGGCTCCGGAGCACCCTCTCTAGTGGGTAAGCAGAGACGACCTTGATTGGTTGGTCTTGGAAGTAATGGCACAGCTTGCATGAGGCCGCCAGGAGCACGAGCAGAAGCTTCTAGGGCATGGGGTACCGCGCCCTTGCGTCCCGCAATACCGTGCTGACAAAGTACACCGGGTGCTTTACGAAGGCAGGAGGGTCGATGGAGTCCGCAGCTGCTGGAGGTTGCGACACCTCCGGAGGTGGGGTGACCCCCGGAGCTTGTCACCCTTCGGGGCCTCTGCCGGCCCTTGAACGTCGTCTTGTGGGGCGTGATCGTCTGTGGGCATCGTCTTGGCCTTAGTGGTGCCGCCTTGTGACCGCACCATTCCAGCTGAGGGCGCGACATTGCGCTGCGGGTTCTTGGCCCAACGCTCCTCCTGAACTGCCACCAACGCCGCGTTGGCGGAGTGAGGCGTAGGGGCCAGATAGAGCACCAGAGGCTCGAGGGGGCGAGGTGCCACCATCATCGGTGGGTTGGTTAGGTATCTCTTGAGGTCTTGAAACGCCAGATCTGCCTCAGGGGTCCATTCGAACTGGCCCTTCTTCTTCATCAGCTTCAAGAATGGCAGGGCATGCTCCCCCAGCTTGGAGATGAAGCGCCCCAGCGTGGTCACGCAGCCTGCAAGCTTCTGCATTTCCTTGAGAGTTTGCGGTGGGCTCATGTCTTCTATTCACTACTAGGAAAAGGGCTATAGATAGGATTGACACTAATGGCGCACCAGGGAAGTAGTGCGCCACTACTATATACTAATGGCGCACTAGTTGGCGATGCGCCATTAGTGTGGAAGACACTAATGGCGCACCAGAAAACAGGTGCGCCACTAGTGATAATTTTTTTTACATACATACTAATGGCGCATCCTATGTCTGGTGCGCCATTACTAGTTCTAACTAGTAATGGCGCACCAGACATGGAGTGCGCCAGTACTGAATTTTTTTTTATTCTTTTTTTTTGCAAAACTACTAATGGCGCATCGCGTCACCGTGCGCCATTACTAGTTTAAACTACTAATGGCGCACCCTGTAAAAGTGCGCCATTAGTATATATATATTTTTACTTTTCTGTAAAACTGCCAATGGCGCACCACCTGCAGGTGTGCCATTAGTAACCAGGGTTACTAATGGCGCATGTGCAGGTGGTGCACCATTAGTAACCTAGGACCCCAACAAGATATTTTGGACAGCCCCACACCTACCCACTCACTTTCCCCACTTCATTCCCTCCACCTCCTTCTCCAAGCTTTCGGCTGCCTCCTCCTCCTCACCTCATTTCCACCATAGATTCATCAAAATTAAGTGGTGAAATTACCTTTTTTTGATAGGTAAGTAAGGGGAAAGCTATCTTCATGATGTAGATCTACTTTTTTTCTCCCTAGCTCGCTCCAACAACATGCACATGCACTTTTTGTGGCCTAGCTAGATCTATGTATGTTTGTGGTGTTGCATGTCTTTGTGGCGTTGCATATATGTTTGTGTTTGCAGGTACCAGTATTTGAAATGCGATAGTTGCCAATATTTTGCCAGAATGTTGATTCATTTCCGTTTCGGCGAGAATTTTGGCACTATGCATTCTTTTTGGTCCTATTTTTAGGGAAGGTCATGCCAATTTTTTTGTTGGTTCTAAAATATCGTTTTGCTCTACCCCGCAGGCGACCATGGTCCGCACGATGACCGAAGGCATCGTGAATAGGTTTTTGAGCTCCGCGAAGGCCGAGATGCTTCAAAAGAACGAGACGGAGATAAGATGTCCGTGTCGAAGATGCAAGCTGAAGAGCCTTATTGCGGACCCGGATTCCGGGCAGGTGCGGGACCACCTGCTCTTGCGTGGTTTCATGGATGGCTATCGGTGGCAAGGTGATGAAGATGACTATGAAGTCATCCATGGGGGCCGGGCAAGAAATGAGGAAGGGCAACAAGACAAGTACCACCGCGGCGAGGGCGGGCGAGAAGACGAAGAATCTCCAGGACATGATCACGACGGTGATGCTGTACACAGTCATCATGTAGAAGATGTCGTACATGATGATGAGGAAGATCAAGACGAAGGGCATGATCATGAAGATGAAGATGCCGGAGCAGACGACGATGGAGGCTGGGTGTAGGACCCTCATATCCAAGAGCTGCTTCTCAAGCAGACGGATAACGCAAGAGCTGCCGCCCGAGAGAAAGCCAAGCTGGATCAACTGGAGATAGACGCGGTTACTCCATTGTATGAAGGATGCAGGCCCGAGGATACCCGCCTGAAACTAATGCTCATGGCTCTGGAGATGAAGGTAAAACACAAAATGACCGACACATGCTTCGACAAGAACATGTCATTCTGGCACGAACGTCTTCCCAAGGGGAACAAGTACCTGACCAGTTTCGAGGAGGCGAAGAAAATCGTGTGTCCTCTAGATTCACCGCACGTGAAATACCATGTGTGCATGAACAATTGCATCATTTATCGGGACGAGCACACGGAGTCTACCATATGTCCGGTGTGCGGCGTCACTCGATACAAGAAGAGGAAGAAAGCTCCTCGAAAATCGGTGTGGTACTTTCCGATCACTCCTCGTCTGCAGCGGTATTTCGCGGACCCTAAGGTGGCAAAGCTCCTACGTTGGCACGCGGATAGGGAGCAGAAGAAGCGGGAAGATGACGGAAATGATCCGGAGATAAATAAAAAATACAAGATGCTGAGTCACCCTAAGGATGCGAGCCAGTGGCAAGTGTTGAACTTCGAATACCCAGAATTTGGGAAGGATCCAAGTAACATCGTGCTGGGCGTGAGCACTGATGGAGTCAATCCGTTTGGCAGCCAGAGAAGCACACATAGCACGTGGCCTGTGTTTGTGTGGATGTACAACCTTCCCCCCTGGTTGTGCATGAAGAGGAAGTACATTCACATTAGTATGCTAATTGAAGGGCCGAAACAACCAGGGAATGACATCAATCTGTATCTGGGGCTGCTGAAAGAGGAGCTAGACACGCTGTGGAAAACGCCAGCCAATACGTGGGACGCCGCAGAGAAAGAATATTTCCCTATGAGAGCCGCACTGCTCACGATGGTGCACGACTATCTCGGTTACGGATATCTCGCGGGGCAGGTAGTCCATGGATTTTCTGGATGCGTAAGGTGCATGGATGACACAATGTATCGCCAGCTAGATAGAGATCCCGGGTCTTCGAAAACCGTGTTCATGGGACATCGAAGGTGGCTTCGCGAAGATGACCCGTGGAGGAAACGCAAGGATCTGTTCGATGGTGAAACCGAACCCCGAAAACGCCCACGTACGAGGAGCAGCGAGGAAATAGATGAGCTGTTGAAAAATTGGAAAGATTGCCCACTGCCGGGAAAGAAGCAAAAGGCGCCAGAGCCGGGAAAGAAGCGAAAGGCGCTAGAGCCGCTGCTGAAGGTATGGAAAACGAGGTCTGTTTTCTGGGACTTGCCGTACTGGAAGATCTACTGTGTGCCTCACAGCCTTGATGCCATGCATATCACGAAGAATGTGTGCGAGAGTCTGCTTGGTACCCTGCTCAACATGCCAGAGAGGACCAAAGATGGGCCGAAAGCAAGGGCGGACTTGAAATCAATGGGCATCAGGCAGGAGCTTCACGCTAATGATGATGATGATGATGATGATGAGGCGAAGCAGGACACAGAAACTCGTTGCAAAGGCAAAAAGGCCAAGAAGACCAGAAGTGACTACCCTCCCGCGTGCTTCACTCTAAGTCAGGAGGAGATCGAGCAGTTTTTCACCTGCCTCGTAGGAGTAAAACTTCCTTACGGTTACGCGGGGAAGATAAGCAGATACCTAGACCCAGCGAAGCAGAAGTTCAGCGGGATGAAGTCTCACGACTGTCACGTGCTGATGATGCAGATACTTCCAGTTGCAATCCGTGGGATCATGGACGCGCACGTCCGTGAAACGCTATTTGGCCTATGCAATTTTTTCAACATCATCTCTCGGAAGTCGATTGGCATGAGGCAACTCAGAAGGCTACAGGAAGAGATCGTGGTGATACTATGCGAGCTTGAGATGTACTTCCCGCCCGCATTCTTCGACGTTATGGTGCATCTGCTGGTCCATATCGTGGAGGATATCATCCAACTCGGGCCGACGTTCCTGCATAGCATGATGCCGTTCGAAAGGATGAATGGTGTCATCAAAGGATACGTTCGCAACATGTCACGTCTAGAGGGAAGTATAGCCAGGGGCTTTCTGACCGAAGAGTGCATCTCCTACTGCATGAATTATCTAGGCATCGAGAACCCCGTTGGTCTGCCCGTCAACAGGCACCTTGGCAGTCTCGCTGGATGGGGTCACCGTGAGGGTCGCCGCGAAATGCATGTCGACTTTGAGGGTCGACTTGCCGACTTTGAAAGAGCAAACCTAGTCGCACTACAACACATAGACGTGGTCGATCCTTGGGTGGTAGAGCACAAAACCTTTATTGAGAAGACGTACAATGACCGAGGCCAACAGAGGACGGACGGAGATATAATCAAAGAGCACAACTCATGTTTCACGCGTTGGTTCAAGCAGAAGCTTCTGTCGTACCCTTTACATGAGGATTCTTCCGCGGAAGAACAACTCATATTCGCCTTGTCACAGGGCGCCGAGCACAACCTGATGACCTATGAGGCGTACGATATCAACGGCTACACATTCTACACCAAGAACAAGGACATTGAGAGCGATGGTTATCAGAACTCCAGGGTAACGATGGAATCCTACACCGGTAACGACAAGGACAGATACTACGGAAGGATCGAGGAGATCTGGGAGCTGAGCTACGCTGGAGAGAAGGTCCCAATGTTCCGTGTCAGATGGGCCAAGAGCGTCCTAAAAGAAGACCGGTATTTCACCATCATGGTTATACCCTAAGCCAAATCCAAGACCGCGGGTGCAAACGTCACCGCGAAAAATGGGCCATGGGTACTGGCTTCCCAAGTGGACCAATGCTTCTTCATTACCGACCCATCAAAGCCCAGTCGTGTTGTCGTGAGGAGAGGCAAAAGGAAGATCATCGGAATGGATGGAGTAGCCAATGAGCAAGACTTCGACAAGTACGGCGACCCGAAGATCGAACATGACGACGACGATGAAGTAGCAGCACACACCACAAGAAGAAGCAGGACCACCCTACCTAAAGGACGTCCGTTCCACAGAAGAACTCCATTTGCGAAAAAGAAGGGCAAGAAGATTGTGAACAGATAGCTAGCTAAGATCGATTGTATTTAAATCGTAGTCTTCATTTCTCGATTGTATTTCATGGGCACTTTTTGATATCATGAATATTTTTAAATTTCACAGGCTCTTTTTGAATTCATGAGGACACTCGATCTCGATCCCCCTCCACCGCCGCCGACGAGCACCCGGCCCCCCGCACCCTCCCCCGCTCCACCGCTGCCAACGGGCACCCCCCCCCCCCCCCGCACGCTCCCCCGCTCCACCGCCGCCAACGGGCACCCCCCGCACCCTCCCCCGCTCCACCGCCGCCGCCGATGATATTTTCAAGCAACAAATTTGAACATATTTTTAAAAAATTATTACTATTTTTATAAAAAAATATTACTGTTATGATTTAAACAAGTTTGAACATATTTAAACACAAATAAATATCAAACAGCATTTAAAATGCAGAAAAAAATATTGCAAAGCCTGGGAATCGAACCCAGGACCTCCTGGTGTGTGTGCTGCGTGCTGACCAGTCGGGCTAGTGGACGGGTTCTGATGTGGATTGGGTTAGGTGCAATATAACCTGTGCTCGAACTGTAATAAAAAAACATTCTAATGGCGCACCGCTGCGGGGTGCGCCATTGCTATCTAAAAAAAGATTTCTAATGGCGCACCGAGGTGTGGTGCGCCATTAGTAAGCTTCCCCCTAGCTATCCTCCCTCTCCCTCGCCAGATCCCCTTCGACCCTCTCTCCCTCGCCACCAGATCCACCCGCGCGTTGCCCCGACCCACGATGCCGCCGCCCCGACCCTAACCGGACTCCACCCCCGCCGCCCCCGCGCCCCCGCGCCCCCACCCCCGCCGCCCCCGCGCCCCCGCGCCCCCACCCCTGCCGCCCCCGCGCCCCCGCGCCCCCACCCCTGCCGGACTCCACCCCCGCCACCCCCGCGCCCCCGTGCCCCCGATTCCATCTCTCCCTCTCGGTCCCTCCATCCTCCAGGCCTCCGCCACCGCCGGCCGCCAAGGCACCAACCACCTCCTCGGAGGCAGAGCCTCAGAGGCAGCGCCGCCTTGCCAACCACGACGCCGGCCACCTGCTCCTCACCAACCCCCATCAATGAGAGGAGCATCTGGTGCCCCCGCCCTCGAGTTCGTCGACGACGCCGTCCTCCAGCCGTTGCCGCCGCAGCCGCCATCCTCCCGCCCAGGTACCTCTCCTCCTTCCTCCTTCCTCCCTCTCCTGTGTTCCTAGGTTCCTAGGTTCCTAGGTTCAGACAGACAGTAATGACTGTGTTGCTAGGTTTAGACAGAAAGACAATGGAGAATGGAGATGCCATGCTAGTAATTCGTTCCTTTTCTTCTAAAATTGACAAATTTATCAGTCTCTGTTCCCTGGGTAATGATGAATGGATTCGTGATGGCCGCAGATAAACACCTGCAACGCCTTCTACTGTGACTACTTCACCCCCCAACTCCACCTGTAATGTCTGAATTTTGTTACTGATGATGATAACAGTAAAGTTTGTGCACTGTAAATTGACATATAGAAGTAATCTGTTAATCTGAATTTTGTTACTGATGATGACAGGAGATTTGTGCACTGTAGTTTGTTAATCTGGACAGCTTAGTAGCTAATGCATTCAGTTAACCAAAGTTTAGTTCTTGTATACTGTTATTTGTTAATCTGTTACTCCATTTGTTACTGAGTTTTTCTCTTGGGGTTTAGTAGTGAGAACATGCATGGTCCAGCATTCAGTTGGAGTATTGCCTAGGTTCAATTAGGTTCAGTAGTGCTACTAGGTTTAATATCGTTGCTCTTGTGCTATACTTTGGCAGCCTGGAGTATTATTTCCAAATTGGAGTAGTAGTGACCATGTAGTGTAGTGATGTGTACTGTAGTTCCCCCTCTTCTCAAATTGGGGTATGTAGTGTAGTGTAGTTCCCTCCTCAAATTACTTGCAAGCATATTGTAACTATTTTCACTCTGTCCTGAAGGTTTTTAACTACACAATCTGTGGTGACCCACACTCTGTTGGTTCACACTCATTGAGTTCGCTCGTGAAGGTATTATATGTTCATATGGTACATTTATGTTTTTCAGCAGCTAATTGATGGTTTGATACATGATACATTTCATGCACAGGGTGCTAGAGCTGCACTTAACTTGCTAAAATCATCCCCTTGTTCTTACTGGTTATAGAAATTCGTTGCTTGTCCTATGTTTTCTGTCAGGGTATTGTTCAGGAAGCTTGCTTGAGTTTGTGTCCTTTAATTTGTAAATCTGCAGTTCTAGCCACATTTAGGATAAGTTGTTGTATATATTGTCATAAAGTTCAGCAAGAACAGGGCATCAACAGTGCTACTCTAGTATCTAGTTGGGGAGGAACAAATGGACAGGGCATCACTGTAGCTGTACTGCACAACAAACTATTAGTCTTAGGATTAACACTCCTCATATGAGATGAGAGGATTTTTTTAAATGGCTTCTTGCAGTTTCGAAAATTCAGTTTATTCGGTTACTAAAAATTCAGTTATTCAGTTAGGGAAACAAATTTCAGAACTTTTGTTTGCTGTAACATATTGATGTGCTTTGTAAAACTTGTTCATGTACTGAACTACTAATGCCTTGTGATGCTCTAAATTACTTGTGATGCCTCTGAATTACTTGTGATCATATTGAGAAAGACATGCAAAGATGATGATCAAAGATATATATTTCAGATTTGTATAGTTTCAGAGATTTGTATGACCAAAGATACAGTTCAGATTTGAATTGTTTCAGAAATTGGTATGACCAAAGATGCTATTGTATATAAATGGGCTGCTGTAGAACTGTTCTTCATCTTTACAGTGCTGTTGTATAGAAATATGCTGAATTTTCTGCTCTGATTGTTGCTCAAAGAAATTTAGCAAAAAAATGGGGTCCTGGGAGATGCCGCTGCTGCTTGAGGCCCTTGAGAGGCCCTTCGTGTCGTGATGATTTTGCAGGTACCCCGAGAGGCCCTTGAGTTTGCCGGAATGTCGATTAACTTCCGTTCCGGCAAATTCGGGTACTCCATATGTCCTATTTTCGGCCAAGGTCATGCTGAAATTTTCCGTGAACTTTAGCATGACTTTGCTAAAAATCGGACATATGAGGTACTTGCTACTAATGCATGGGCCGGGGTATCTTAGTACTTAATTAAGTAGGATCAACTGCCCCTTTATTCTTGCTGCATTAAACCATAGGTGGCAATAGAGCCAAGTGATTAGGCCCAACTTAGAAATTCTCCTCAGCATCGATAAACTCTAGATGATAAACCCAACATAGGTGGCAATAGAGCCAACTAATTAGTGCCAAGTGATTAGGCCCAACCTAGGGTGCCTCGGCATCGATAAACCCTAAATGATGAAAACTTAGCATTTAGGGTGCCTCGGCGTCGACAAACCCTAAATGATGAAACCTTGGCTTTTAGGGTGCCTCGGTGTCGATGAGAACCTAAATGATGTACGCTTAGGCTTTTAGGGTGCCTCGGCATCGACAAACCCTAAATGATAAAAGCTTAGCTTTTAGGATGCCTCGGTGTAGACAAACCCTAAATGATGAGACCATGATCTTGTTCCTTGACAATAACCAACTTTTTGGCCACACTTTTTTCCTATTTAGAGCGAAACATGGCCCACAACGATGAGGCCGGCGGTTCGGGCAGCAAGCAATTCTGGGAGCTGTCCCAGGAGTTGGAGGAAGAACCTCACCACTATGAGGACGCCGCGGAAGACACCGATCCTGACTACATAACCCCTAGTGGCGTCGGGGATGACACCGCTGATGATGGCGCCGCGGATGCTACCACTGATGATGGCGCCGCACGCACAGATGGCAGCCAACCGAAGAGGCAATGGAAGGACCAGCGCCCGAACGTGCTCGGCACCGTTAGGGAGGAATTTACTGAAGTGAACTCCGACGGGCATCCGACGGCGCCCAAACACGTAGTCAAGGGGTACTCGATTTAGCTCGGGTGCATTCTTCGGAGCACCGCCTCGATCAACACCGAGAACCTAAGGCATAATGACCGAGGGAATTTGCGCAGCCTCCTCTTCACGAAGTTGCACGAATGATACAAGTTCCCCGCTGAGTTCACAAACACACGCCTCTCGGGTAATAAAGTGAACGGTGCCGCCCTCACGACGATGAGCACGGCCCTGTCTACTTGGAAAAGCACGGTGAAGGCAATGATTGACAAAGGTGATAGTTATGAGAAGATCAAGGCGAAATATCCTTTGATGAGCGAAGATGACTATAAGGAGTTCAAGATCAAGTGCGAGAGCCCCGCAACCTCTGAATCAAGTAAGTGGGGGAAAGAAATGCGGCAGTTGAACATAGGGGTCCACCAACTCGGTCCCGGCGGTTACAGAGTGGTAGAGCCTGTATGGGACAAGGAGGACGCGGAGCGTGCCGAGCAAGGCCTACCGCCCCGCTTCGAGAAATACAGTGACAAGCAGACCAGGAACTTTCTCAGGGCCCGGTACAAGGAGGACCCGGTAACAAAGGAGCTTACCACGGATCCGAAGACCAAGGAGCTTGAGCTTGTTCTGGTAAGGAATACACCCCCGCATAATTAGCTCCATATGGTTGCATTCTAATTAATCCCCAATATTTCTAAATGGTTCACGTTCCTTCCGCAGGACAAAGAAAGCAGTAGCGCGGGGTCGTCTCAGAGCTCCCCTTTCGATACCCCTTTGAATAGGGCGTTGAACGTAATGAAAAACAAGGATAAGCTCAGTAAGCCAACGTCAGCTGGTCGTGTGGCCGGCAAAGGCTTGTCCACAAAATGGTCGTCATACTATATCGCTGGTGGGCGAAAGGAGAAAAAGACCAGCTCGGAAAGCCAGTCGCGCGAGGTTGAAGCACTCAAGGCGCAAGTGGCGCGGATTCCGGAGATGGTCCAAGAGCAAGTGCAACAACAACTGGGATCGACGCTCACCGGCATTATGCCTACCTTGATTCATGGGATAACGACGTGGATTGCGAATGGCCAACAGGGGCCGCCCCCGATTCCCAGCTTCACGGCCAGCAACACGCACAACGCGCAGGCGGCGCCATTGGTGTCTCCGGCGGCGGCGGTATTGGTGTCTATGGTGGCGGTGCCATTGGTGTCTCCGGCGGCGGCGGTATTGGTGTCTCCGATGCCGGCATTGGAGCTTAATGCACCCGGGTGTATGCCGGCCGGCACCTCGCCAGCAAGCGGCCCCTCCGTCAGTTGCACGCCCGCTGTTGGCGGTGCCTCGACATTAGCCGAGCTCGACAGCATCATGGTAACTAAGCCTCTCGGTCGAGGACTTCATCTCCTTGCCTTTGACTGGGCATCCCTGACGCCCTACATGTTTTCGCAGGGCGCCGCCGACGTTCCTTGCACTCTCCTGCACTTCGTGGGCGGCGAGTTGGTCGATGTCGCCAAGGGCAGAATCGTTCAACCGGGCAACCCCGTGTTCCACGATAATCCGATGCCACCCACAATGTATAGGGTTGAAGTGGTTCGGGTGCTGCCAGGCTGCGACGAGCTGTTACCTCCGATTCGACCCGCTGGGGCCGACGAAGAAGATGAGATGACCCTCAGCGCCTGCGTAAGTTGGCCCCTGCATTGGCCGAAGAGCCAGATTCGTTTGGGGGCGGGGGACACCACCCCACAGACAAGACCGCCAGTCATGTCGGCGCCAAGCCATGGCAAGAATGCCGCAACGCTACCGGACATGCCGGACATCCCTATGGCACAGGATCTGGACATGCATATGGCACAGGATCCAGACGACGACGACAACCACGATGGTACATTTACCAACGTCAATAAGTACTTTGCCAAACATGGGTACGGTGACGAGTTCTGCGGGCCTCCTTCTCAAGAACCCAAACAAGACGACCGCGATCTAGCTGGTACGGCGGAGAAACCCAATTGCAACAGGAGTCGTCTAGCGTTCAGTTCTCAAGAGACGCCTCCAGCTGCCGCCTTCACCGAGCCTCAGATAGCGGAGGTGCCAAATATTATCAGCCCCAACACGCTCAAGAAGGCGGTCTGTGAGCAGAACTCGGTCCCATTACAGCAGATCAAGAAGAAGGGCCGGAAACGGCCGACTAAAAAGGCCGCCGATGCGAGCCAGCCGGCACCGAGTACGATCCGTGCTCAGGATGGGCCACCTTCACCTAAGGATATCTCGAGGAGGGTGCATGTGGCGGGTAGGGCGATGCTACCGACAAATATGCTCAATGCTGCAATCGGTGCTATGCGGAGTCTGCACGATAGTGTTCTTTCTTTGGAGAAGCGGCGTCTCAGAGAGAATGATGTGGCATAGCCGGTTTTCGTGGCCAAGGTGCCAGAGGGCAAGGGCTTTGTGGATGGCGCCATCGGGGGTACGATCGTCCTGCGGTTTGATGACATCTTTGCTATGTTCAACCTTCATCCGCTGCACTACACCTTCGTTCGGCTGTTTTCGCCGAGTATGGAGATGCGGATTATTAGAGACAAGACCCCGGACATTGTGATCGTCGACCCCTTCTACATGTGTGCCAAGCTCTTGAGCAGCGCTGGGGACCGCCAAGTCGCGAGTTCACACCTCGAAGACGTCATTCTGGCAAACCCAGATAAGGATAACTTCCTTGTGGCTTACTTTCCCGAGTAAGTCATCCCTTAACCGCCCCGTAACATATGATTTCTTAGATTTCGATCGTTCTTTTTTTCTAACATTCCGTGCTCTGTGCAGTGACACACATTGCACACTCATCCTCTTAAGCTCGAAATATTCCATGGCCACGTATTTCGACCCGAACCGTAACTCCAAGATAGACTACACAAATATCAAGAAAGTTCTTGATGATGTTCTCCCTGGCTACGCCAAATCTGGAGGCACCTTCATCAGGGTAGTTCGTAAGTATGGCAAGCACGTGTTCGCCCACAATACGACGGTCTGCTGAGTCAAGCAGCCACCTGGCGATCAGAAGGATGCCTACTACGCCCTCCATCACATGCGGGTGATCGTAAGGGACCATCATCACCTTCTGCTACCAAATAATCTCAAAGATTGGGCCGCGAGCTTGTCGGCAATCCAGGACGCGGACATCAGACAAGAATTCTTTCGCATCCAGTCAGAGTTTGCGGACATCATCCATCAAGATGTCCTTCATACCTCGGGGCAGTTCTTCCTCAGATATCAACCGTCCAACATTGAGATATACGGAATGCTACAAATGTAGGCTGACAACGCCCGCGATTTCATGACCATCACGACAGACGGCGGCTTCATCCACGCTCCTGTCCATGAGTCGAGTCGAAAGTAGTGATGTGTAGTTCTGAAACATTGATTGGCTCATGTTGTAATTAAACTTTAATGAATTGTATGTCTCTTTGGTTTGGACAGTCGTTCAACTTAGAGGTAATCGATGCTATTTATTAGTAGGACCATGAATCATGCTATTAATGTCTTGCTTTTCTCTTCCGATCCTTTTGTTGCATACTTATATATTGCTTATGTATGTATTGTCTGTTGTTTGGCTTGTGCATAGAGATGCCGTCGTATGTCGTGTACAAGGGTAAGGTTCCCGGAGTCTACGACGACTGGGAGGAGTGTCGGAGACAAGTTCACCGTTTCAACGGTAACAGTTACAAAGGGTACACCACTAGGGCGGAGGCCGAATCTAGATACGCCCGCTATCTAGCGGGAGAGAGGAGGGAGCGTTGGAGGAACTGGATGAAGACCAGTTTGATCACGATGATGCTCATCGTGATGACCGCAGCTCTCTTCTATGTGATGGTAGTTTAGATGATTGATATCGACTTGTAGTGTGAAGACAAACTCGATACTCGCGGTCTCGAGACTTGTAATGTTTTATCTTTGTTCGGTCTTTTGAATTTGGAGAGTAATATGATGAATTGTATTCGGAGACTAATCTTCTATTGTATTCGATGAATCTGCTGTTGCTGTGTGCTACTGTCTATATTTTGTCAAATAATATATTTTGTAACCTGTGCAAAAATCAGAAAAGTAAAAAAAACAAATATTCATACTAATGGCGCATCACCACAAGGTGCGCCATTAGTATGCCAAAGGATACTAATGGCGCATCAAGACAGAGTGCGCCATTAGTATGCCAAAGGATACTAATGGCGCATCAAGACAGAGTGCGCCATTAGTATGCCAAAGTATACTAATGGCGCATCTATCTGCAGTGCGCCATTAGTGTGCCAAAGCACATGGTTAAATACGGCCCCTGGGAGGCACACTAATGGCGCATGGTGTTATATACTAATGGTGCACTTGGTGGTGCGCCATTAGTAAACCAGATACTAATGGCGCACCAGTGGTGCGCCATTAGTAAAAATTACTAGTGGCATGCTACTAATGGCGCACCAGTGATGCGCCATTAGTAGGCAAAACTGGTGTGCCATTAGTAGGCCTTTTCCTAGTAGTGATTGCATTGACCTTCTCGGGGTTAGCCTCGATCCCCTTGTGAGACACGAGGAAACCCAGTAGCTTGTCGGAGGGGACACCGAACACGCACTCCTCCGGGTTGAGCCACAAATCCACCTGGCGCAGGCTAGCGAAGGTCTCCTCCAGGTCTTGAATCAGGGTTCTTGCCTCCCGAGATTTTACCACGATGTCATCGACGCAGGCTTCAGCATTTCTCCCGAGCTGCTGACCCAGGGCGATGTGCATCAGCCACTGGAAGGTCACCCCAGCGTTGCGCAGTCCGAACGGCATGAAGGTGTAGCAGTACAGCCCGCACGGGGTCAAGAAGGCGGTCTTCTCCACATCCTCCACTACCATCTTGATCTGGTGGTAGCCCGAGAACGTGTCCAGGAAACATAGAAGGTCACACTTGGCGGTGGAGTCGACGATCTGGTCAATGCGCGGAAGCGGGAACGGGTCTTTGAGACAGGAGGTTGGTGAAGTCGACACACATGCATTCTTTCCCGCCTTTCTTTGGCATGAAGACGGGGTTCGCCAGCCACTCCGGGTATCAGACCTCGCGAATGACACCTGCCGTCTCCAGCTTGCGAGTTTCCTAGACGATGAAGGACTGCTTCTCCGTGGACTGTCACCGCGCCTTCTACTTCACAGGGCACACCCTTAAGTGATGCTCGATTACCCCCCTGGGACCCCTACCAGCTGCTTGGGTTCTCAGGTGAATACCTCCTTATTCGCGCGCAAGAACTTCACCAATGCCTCCTTTTGATCTCGGTCGAGGTTGGCACCTATGGTGAAGGTGCCTCCCGAGGGTCCACCTTCCTCGATAGGCACTTGCTTCGTTTCAGCCCGGTCTTGAGTGAGCATCTGCTTCTTCTTCACTGGCGCAGCCTCCTTAGCCCCTGGGGTGGCTTCGCCGGCCGGGCACGCTGCAGCTGTGGCCCCGAATGTAAGCTTGAGGGCTGCCAGAGCTTCCTTGGTGTCTCCGGCCACGGTGAGGATGCCATTGCTGCCCGGCATCTTCATGAGGTTGTAGGTCAGATGGGTCACTGCCATGAACTGAGCCAAAGCAGGGTACCCGAGGATGGCATTGTATGGGAGGCCGATGCGGGCGATGTCGAAGTTGATGAGCTCGGTGCAGTAGTTGTCCTGGGTACCGAAGGTGACCGGGAGGCGTATTTTCCCCAAGGGGCTGGTGGACCCACTGCCGACTCCGGAGAAAGGCTTGGTGGGGCGGAGCTGGCCACATGGCATGTGAAGCAAGCCGAAAGCTTCCACGGAGAGCACGTTGAGGCCTGCTCCGCTGTCGATGAGAGTCTTGGTCATGGCGACGTTGCAGATGGTGGGCGTGCATAGCATTGGGAGCGCACCCGAGTCAGTAGTGGTAGCGGGGTGATCCCCTGAGTCGAAGGTGAGGTCGGCCTTGGGCGCCGCCTATCCTGGAGGGGCTCCTGCTGCACAGAGGCGGCGCCAATCTGGCGTAAGAACTGCTTGGTGTGGCGGTCCGAGGGTGGCACTTGCGAGCAGCCGAGGAGGGCCGCGACGGTGACAGACACCGGTGACGCGAAGCGTGTGATGAAAAGGCCGTGCAGGTCCTCCCAAGAAGCCATAGAGGATCCTGGAAGGTTGAGCAGCCAGGCGGATGGCACGCCAACGAGGGCCATGGGGAACCAGTTGGCCATGACCTTGTCATCACCTCCAGCTTCCAGGATGGCCTCCTCATATGCCAGCAGGAAGGCCGACAGATCCGTCGTGTCGTTGTAGCGAGGCGTCATCTCTGGCTTGAACTTGTGCGGCCACTGCATCCACCACAAGGCGGGG
Source organism: Triticum urartu (assembly GCF_056163025.1). NCBI lineage: Eukaryota > Viridiplantae > Streptophyta > Magnoliopsida > Poales > Poaceae > Triticum > Triticum urartu. The sequence goes on along the minus strand of NC_141876.1, from coordinate 352,202,165 downwards.
GTGAAGGCCCTGAGCCCCTTGGCGCCACCGTGGTCGCCCACCGGTCCAGTCGAAGGAGCAGCGCTGGTCATGGGGACAGGATGGAGAGGCGGAGCCGACGGAGGAGTGGAACTTCAGCGCACCCCTACCTGGCGCGCCAAATGTCGGATTACGGGTTCCGGCAAAACCCTTGAGGTACGAACTCTGGGGTGCGCATGAAGATCTCTCTCCCCCTAGCTCACACTCTCACCACGATCTTAAGGTCTAGCTCGCCTAACCCACGGAACAAGGGACACAAGAGTTTATACTGGTTCGGGCCACCAATGTGGTGTAATACCCTACTCCAGTGTGGTGTGGTGGATTGCCTTGTAGGCTAGGAGTGAACAAGTACAAGGGAAGAACAACCTCCTGAGGAGATGCGTTCTCGGGCTCGATGAGCTTGTGTGGTTGGAGATGATCTGAATGATCCGTCCCTGCCTATGGTTGTGGCTAGTCCTATTTATAGAGGCCCTGGTCGTCTTCCCAAATGTTTAGGCGGGAAGGGATCCCACAACGGCCAAGTTAAAGGGGGACAGCTAGTACAAGCTATCCTTACAAAAGGTGGTCTTCGCCTGCCAAAGGCTCTGGTGGTGACACCATCGTGGGCTCTGCGATGACCTCCATCCTGTCGTCCTACTGGTCTTGGTCTTGTTGCACCGATATGGAAACCTTTGCCTGATGCCTCAGGACTCCTCGCTTGCACCTGCCTCTTTAGCACCAAAGAGGCAACTAGTACTCTGCGCCTGCTGGCGCCCGCCTGGCCTTGGTTGTCATGGCTCACGTCGCGGGAACCTCGCGAGGTGCCCCTCGCCTCGATCTCTCTACTCCTCACGAGCCAGCCTAGTGAGGCTGCCCCTGAGGAGGTCTTATGTCTTCCGCCTCATGAGGGTTGGCCCCTCGCGAGGGTCTTGAGTGTTTGGTCATGAAGATAAGCCCTACCAGGCCTTTAGTGGAGCCGCGCCATGGGCCGCAGGCAAGAAAGTCTGGGGACCCCTGTTCCGAGAACACCGACAGCACCCACCACGAGAAGAAGCGCCGCCACGGCTGGCCAAGGCGCGCCCGCGCCCTCGGGGAGCCACCGCAGGGGTCGTGGCATGCTTGCCTGGGTGGCCTCTCCCCCTCTTGGGAGGTGGCGAGTCAGGTCCCTCCTTGGGGGCCTTCCCCTTCTCGGCAGCGGAGAACTTCCTCGTCAGCGCCATGGGAGCTGTAGCAAGATGGAAAGACGAGAAAAAAGAAGGAGAAGCAGGAAGTGAGAAGACAGAGATGATCAAGGGGTGCTTCACCCCTTCCCTCATTTATAACCAGGAGGAGGCCAACCACCGGCCTCCATGATCGCACGTAATGATGACTTTCCTTTGCATGCGGCAGGGTCTCGTCAAGTCGAACGGCTACCGAGGCAGCATGGGGAAGCGGAGGCGCCCACGCCCCATCAATCACTACATGTCGACCAAGGCCGTAGGCGGTTGGGGCTCGCGGCGCTCCGCACTTGCCCTTTGGCTTCGCCTTGAAGCCAAGTTTGAGCGTGCCTTGGGCCCAGGGGCTACTGTCGGTGTCCTGGGAACAGGGGTACCCAGACTTGCCTGCCTACGGCCCACGACGTGGCTCCAATAGCGGCCCGGTACGGCCCAGTTTCAGCGGCAATGACTCAAGACCCTCGCGAGGGGCCAAGCCTCGCGAGGCGGACGACACCAAGACCTCCCTGAGGGGCGGCCTCACTAGGTTGCCTCCCGAGGAGCAGAGATATCAAGGCAAGGTGCACCTCACGAGGTTCATATGATGTGAGCCATGACGACCAAGGCCAGGTGGGCGCGAGCGGGCGTAGTGTACCAGTTCCCCCTTTGGTTCCAAGGAGGCAAGCGCAGGCGCAGAGTCCCGAGGAATCAAGCAAAGGTTTCTATATTGGTGCAACGAGACCAAGACCGCCAAGACGACAGGACAGAGGTCATCGCGGTGCCCATAGTAGTGTCACCACCAGAGCCTTTGTAGGCGAAGACTAGTTTTGTCAGGATAACTTGTACTAGTTGTCTCCCTTTGAATTTGGCCGTTGTGGGATCCCTCCCCGCCTACATTTGGGAAGAGGACCAAGGCCACTATAAATAGGACTTGGCCACCACCATAGAGGGGACAGATCATTCAGACCATCCTCTCACCCACTAGCTCATCGAGCTCAAGAACTCCTCACATGCTGAGGCTATTCAACCACTGTACTAGTTCATCCTCACCCCCTTGAGGCAATCCACCATAAAGCTGGAGTAGGTTATTACACCACAAGGTGGCCCGAACCAGGATAAACTATTGTGTCCCTTGTTCCTTGGGTTCGTCGAGCTAGGCCTTGGAGTCATTGGGATGGCAAGTTGGGAAGAGGGAGTTTTTTGTATGCACCCTAGTGTTTGAACCTCTCAAGGGTCTGCGGAGCCCCAGATTCGACAAATGTTACAACATACTTACTAATAATATAATATGCTACTCTTATCTCTTTTGATGCTGCAAGATGCTTGAAGATGCTAGTCTTCGACAGGCTAGGCTGTCCCCTTCTCTTCTGGCATTCTGTAGTCCAGTCCACAAATACAGCCCACTCCTTTGATACAGATGCATACTTAGTTTAGATCTGATGTAAGTCTTGTGCGTACTTTGGATAAGTACTCACGGTTGCTTTGCTACCTATTTTTCCCCCATACCCGATTGCTGCGATCAGACGACGGATCCTAGGAGACAGACGCCACCACCGACGACTACTACTATCCCGAGGGTGCCTACTACTACATGGAGACCATCAACGACCAGGAGTAGTTAGGAGGCTCCCAAGCAGGAGGCCTTGCCTTTTCGATCATCATCGATGTTTGTGCTAACCTTCTTAAGGCAAACTTTTTCAACTTATCTCTGTACTCAGATATCGTTGCTTCCGCTGACTCGTTTGTATTCGAGCCCTTGAGGCCCCTGGCTTGTAATATGAAGCTTGTATGACTTTAATTTGTGTCTAGAGTTGTGTTGTGATATCTTCCCGTGAGTCCGTGATCTTGATCGTACACATTTGCATGTATGATTAGTGTATGATTGAATCAGGGGCGTCACATGGGGCCCTCAAAGCCCCTTCGACCCTAATTCCAACTCTATAAATTCCTATTTTCGGAGAAAAATAGGAGAGGAAGTTCATCATGTTTTACGATACGAAGCCGCTGCCACCTCCTGTTCTTCATCGGGAGGCTAGATCTGGAGCCCATTCAAGGCTCCGGAGAGGGGAATCTGCGATCTTCATCATCACCAACCATCCTCCATTGCCGATTTCATGATTCTCCCCATCGGGAGTGAGTAATTCCTTCATAGGCTCACTAATTTGTGAGGAGTTGGATGAGATTCATCATTAATCGAGTTAGTTTTGTTAGAGCTTGATCCCTAGTATCCACTATGTTATGAGATTGATGTTGCTATGACTTTGCTATGCTTAATGCTTGTCACTAGGGCCTGAGTGCCACGATTTTAGATCTAAACCGTTTATGTTTTCACCACTATATCTATGTTCTTTATCCAATCTTGCTAGTCATATGCACCTATCATGTGTTATGATCTGTAAACCCCAAGGTGACAACAATTGGGATACTTTCCGGTGATGACCTTAGTTTGAGGAGTTCATGTATTCACCAGGTGTTGATGCTTTGTTTCAGTTCTCTATTAAAAGGAGGCCTTAATATCCCTTAGTTTCCTTATGGACCCCTCTACCATGGGAGGGTAGGACAAAAGATGCCATGCAAGTTCTTTTCCATAAGCATGTATGACTATTTACGGAATACATGCCTACTTTATATTTATGAACTGGAGCTAGTTTTGTATTGCCCTAGGTTATGACAGTTATATGATGAATATCATCCAGCGAATCCACTGATCCAGTGCCTACAAGTTTTTCGCATATTGTTCTTGCTAAGTTACTATTAATGTTGCTACTTTTGTTACAACGGCTACATAGTCATCGCTACTGTTGTTACCACTACTGTTATTATTACTATCACTGTTGTCATGGTATTTCCGCGGCAGATGTCCTCATAGGACTTAGTCGCGAGGCCATCACGTCAAGTGGTAGATCGAAGGGGTTAAGTGGAAACGAAAGACATGAGGGTTTATACAGGTTTGGCCCCTCTTGCGAAGGTAAAAGCCTGCGTCATGTTTGGATGTATCGATTATGATCTCGATGCTCAGGTGCGCTAGGCCAACCCTAAAGCTCGAGAGATTGTAAGTTATCCTCTAACCCGGGGCTCCCCTTATATATATAGGTGGAGGTCCGAGTTGTACATGAGAGTCCAAGCTAGGAACGAGTCTATAACTTGTTCCCTAAGTAAAGAAAAACACACATATGGTGGTTTACAAACAGGCCTAGGCCAGCGTGCGATGAGCCGGCCCAGCGGAGGGCGGCTCATCCCCCTCCTGATGATCTTCAATAGAATACGGCCCACCTGGCCCAGCTCCTTGTAAGTCGTCGTTGGTGACCCGGCCCTGGACGGGCGGGTTATATCCTGGGGTCATATCCCCAACATTAGCCCTCAAGCTGATTTGAACTTGTTCATTTCAAGCTTTTGGATCATGTTATTCTGAGTGAATATTCTACCTTGCGCCGTCTTAAAAGCCAACTCACCCAGTCCTCTTTTACTTGCCTTCGAAAATTCTGTGACGTTATTCAGCAAATCGTAACGGATCTCTCATGATGTCATCCATACCTTGAGTGGATCTGACAGGCGTGATAATTGAGGCATCTGTTGGCACTATAGATCCTAATTTTTTGCGCCTGCCTTTTGCAATTCCACCTCCTTTTAAATACCCCCCTCAGGGTTTCATTTTTCATTTGCCACTTCTGCTTCTTCTCCTTCCCCTTGCCGTTGCGTCTGAAGCTCCGCCACCTCCCGCCGAGCTCGCGGCGTCCGAAGCTCAAGCACCTCCGCGGGCGTCATGACAAGCTTCCTTCGACCACGCGAGGACCCCTTCACGCGGCTTAGATACCTACCGCCATCGCTCTGGATTGTTTTTAGATCTTCAAACCTAGTTCACCATGTTCTTGACCTCGACCATGCCGCCATGAACATCGTGGCTGTAGTTGGCCGGCCGAACCATCGTTCTTGTCCAAGGGAAGGCCTTCTGCTCTGTCCGCAATCAAAAAATAGATCTGGCATAGTTCGTTTAGGCAAGAGATGCAAACTCTACTAGCCCACTGTCTCTATGTATGAACTTGTCAAGAACTGCTTTTATTCGCTTTAAATCTGAATATTTGGATATGTTATTTCCTCCACTTCATCTGGAAACTTGTTATTGCACACGTAGCGAATATTGGTATCCTTCACCATAGAATGAGCCGCCCTTCTAACTGGGGCGACTCAAGGTTGCAACGCTTCCCAACGGCTGGTGTTTACTTAGTTGCTAATTGTTGATCGTGTCTCAATAAACTTGAAGATAAGCTGGCTCATGACTCATCTTCCTAAGCCGCCTGCCATATGATGTTTTTAGATGTAGACCACCTCTGACATTCTTCAAGCTTTAAATCATGCTTAGTCCACTTGAAAACATGTCGAGAATCAAATCCAAGGAACCAAATATCTGCAACTGGGTCGCTTCCCAGGTCTCGGATCTCATTATGCAGGATTATGTGGTCCAGGGGCTTTTGTCTGCAAAGGAGGCTGCTACCTGCTCGGTCCCGATGGGCGAGTGTCCCCCAACTCCTCAAGACGGGGAGGTCATTATCTTTACTGACCACCTGTTAAGGGACTTTTCCCCACCTGGCTCGAAATTCTTTAGAGACGTCCTCCATTTTTATGGTCTGCACCCACAGGATCATGGCCCTAATTCCAATGTGAATTTATGCCAATTTCAAGTCATGTGTGAGGTATATTTGCATGTAGAGCCATCGGTGACTCTCTTCAGAGAGTTTTTATATGTCAACAAACAATGTGAAACCACAAAGGGCCTTAGCCTGGAGCTTGGAGGAGTCTCATTTCAGAGGCGAAGGGATACCAACTTCCCTACTGCTCACCTGTCGATTCACCCAAAGGGTTGGAACAGGACTTGGTTTTATTGTAAAAGTACTGCGCCAGAGGGTGAAAATCCTTTGTCGGGTTATCGTCCAACCCAGCTCTCTCTTTTGGCGGCTTATCCTGGTTGTCCATCACCTGAGGAACGGGCACAAGTAAGTGGCCTTCGCTCAAAGGTGGGCGCGCTAGTGGCCAATGGATTGAAAGGGATCGACCTAGCACGTTGCTGGATCTCTTGGCGTATAATGCCATTAAGCCACCATTCCAACTTGATGTGTGTTTACAATGGTCAGACGACTGATCCTCAGCGGAGTAGCTCAATCAACTTTACGGAAACGGAAACTGATGAAGCAGCGAGCTCTCTCATCAAGGTCCCTTTAACAGACAGCCGCAATTTCGGGCTAGCACCGTTTTGTACATCTAACCCGCCACCCCCTGTATGTGTCGAGAATGAGGTTATATGTATCTCACGCGTCCTTCATTCGTGTGATCCTTTGATGTTTTTCTTGGCAGGAATATGACCCTTTTTGGAGCAAATGACTAATGGTGAAGAAAACGACCACTAAGAGTCGTAAGGCTATGGCGGGTGAAGAGCCAAAACCCAAAAAGAAAGCCAAGACTGTCTCAGATCTGGAGGCCTTTGAGGAGTCACCCGAAGATGGCCCGACCCTTAATGAGTCGCCTCAAGATGATGATTCGGAGGTAAAACTTCTTTCCTATGACTAACTCGTTATTCTCTGATTGCTTATAATATTCCTATTATCAATGCCTTCCCTAGGACGACGCCGGTGAGAGCCGAGCTGAAGATGTTGAGGTAATCCCTATCTCATCTGAATTAGATGTTCACGTTCCTAGAAAGCTGAGAAGGGCAGTGAGAAAAGTGACCTTTTTCCATCCACTTGCTTATTTGGACCCTCATTTCTTAATGAAGAAAACACATTATGCTGGCTCATCTCGGCAAGGAGCGGGTGGCGACTCTGGTGCTTCAATGCGCGGCTCAGATTATATGCCAAATCCTGGCAAACGTGCCAATGAGGTGCCTCATAGTCCAACCCCTTTTTACCCCAGAGCCGGCTTATTTAAATAGCCTCTTAACTCGTCTGATTCGGGTTATCAGAAGTCTCCATTGACATTAGAGGACTCGTCAGGGTCCCAATTTGCTCCAATGGTTATCAAGCCAGGGTAAGCATGAATGTGATCAGGCCATATATCTCTCACCAGGTATTGAATGTTGATTCACACCATTGTACCCCTTGTGTATTTGTAGGTCTAAAGCAAAGAAGAAGAAATCTGGCGAGTTAGGCTCGACGTCAGGGCCGGTCTTGGCCCATGAAGAAAACACCAAGGAGCAAACTAAGGAAACTCATGAAGTTTTGGAACAAGATAACCCGCCACCTGGTGATGACACGGAGACACAAGTGGAAGATGTCAATGATCAACCAGAAGTTAACCCGCCATCTCCTGCTTGTGAGCCGAAGTCAAAAACGGCGGCTGATGAAACAAACACGTCTTCTCTCCAGGATGATCTTGTCATTACAAGGACAAAGTTCAAGGCTCCCAAGCCATCACAGGCTTTGGAGAAAGTGCAACTGAAGGGCAGGTCACAAGTTTCATCTAAAGGGAAAGACAATGTCAGATTTCGGGTTCCGGCAAAACCCTTGAGGTTCGAACACTGGGGTGCGCACGAAGATCTCTTCTCCCTCTAACTCACGCCCTCACCGCAATCTCAAGTCTTAGCGCGTCGAACTCGCAGAACAAAGGGACCCAAGATTTATACTGGTTCGGGCCACCGATGTGGTGTAATACCCTACTCTAGTGTGGTGTGGTGGATTGCCTCTTGGCTGAGGATGAACAGTTACAAGGGAAGAACAGCCTCCTCGGGAGGGGTGCTCTTCTGCTTGGTGAGTTTGTGTGTGGCCTTGGTGGAGTGGATCCGGTCCCACATGAGATCGTATCTCCTCCTTTCTACGATGATGGCTAGTCCTATATATAGAGACCCAGGTCCTCTTCCCAAATATTAGGTGGGAAGGGATCCCACAACGGCCAATTTGAAGGGGGGCAACTAGTACAAGCTATCCTGACAAAAGATGGTCTTCGCCTGCCAAAGGCTCTGGTGATGATGTCGTCTTGCGCTCCACAGTGACCTCCATCCTGCAATCCTGCTGGTCTTGGTCTTGTTGCACCGATATGGAAACCTTTGCTTGATGCCTCGGGACTCCGCGTCTGTGCTTGCCTCTTTAGCACCAAAGAGGAAACGAGGACATTGCGCGCGCTGGCGCCCGCCTGGTGCCTGTCTGGCCTTGGTCGTCATGGCTTCCATCACAGGAACCTTGTGAGGTTCCCCTTGCCTTGATCTCTCTGCCCCTCGCGAGCCAGCCTGGTGAGGCCGCCCCCGAGGAGGTCTTGCATCGTACGCCTTGCGAGGCTTGGCCCCTCGCGAGGGTCTTGAGTGTTTGCTGGTGAATATGGGCCGTACAGGGCCGCTGGTGCAGCCACGTTGTGGGCCGCAGGCAGGCAAGTCTGGGGACCCCCATTCCTAGGACACCGACAATAGCCCCCGGGCCCAAGGCGCGCTCGGACTTGGCTTCGAGGCGAAGCCAAGGGGCAAGTGCAGAGCGCCGTGGGCCCTAACAGCCTGCGGCCTCGCTTGGCGCGTGGCAATTGATTGGATGTGGGCGTCTCCGCTTCCCCACGCTGCCTTGGCAATGGCCCGTCTTGATGAGTCCCCGCTACATGCAGAAAAAGGTCATTATTACCTTTGATCATGGAGGTCGGCGGTTGGCCTCCCCTGGGCTATAAATGGGAAGGGGGAGCGGAGCCCCCATCACCCATCTCTTCCTTTGCTCCTCCTGCTTCTTCTTCTTCCTTGCTCCATCACTAGCAGCGACAACCATGGCGCCGATACGGAGGTTTTCGGCCACAAAGAAGGGGAAAAAACCCTCAACGAGCCTGAGCCAATTCCGCCGAAGAAGAGGATGTCCCATCTTCGTGACATAGTCATGAGGCCGGAGTTGTCGTGGCCTTGGTGTGAGCTGCCACCTCCCGGTATCCGCTGCCTCTGTACACCCGAGCCGAGGGCTCCAGAGGGAGAGGCGGTGAAGAGCGCCGCCCACGCCGTGGCCGTTGTTGCCGCGCCGTGGTGACACACGCCGTCGCCCCAGGAGCCCACGCCGTGGACTCCTCGCGCGAACTCGTGATGTCGGCGGTGATGCCTCCGCGCACTTGGATTCTTTTCCCGCAGTTCTTCTCTGTCGAGATGCTGCCGAGGGGCCCCCTCGAGCTTTGGCTGCAGCACGCCGACTACGACGCCCTGGCGACTGGAGCGGAGATCGAAACCGTCTCCCCAGGGAAGATCTTCATGACTCGTGGCTGGGGCGAGGTTGCTTGAGTCTGTGGTGTGGAAGGCGCCCTCGCCATCCACTTCGAGTACAATGGCGCCTCCACGATGTTATTCAATTTCTTCGACGAGGAAGGCCGCCGCTTGGAGTGCTGCCCTGAAGGGGGTCGTCAAGACGGCGCAGCGGCCAACGTCGATCCTGCCACTGGCTTCGCCAGCAACTCCTCCAGCGGCAGCGTTGACTCCTGGTAGTCCCGCGATTCTCCCGAGCCCGACGAGACTCCGGAGACAACCAACGACAGCTACGTGCCCCTAAGCTCTCGCCGCGCCCGGAGCAAGGCCGCAGTGTCCGGCCGCTGTCGTCGCTGGTCTGGATGGGGTTGGCGTCGGCCTCCCGTGGACCACTGTTGATGATGGCATCGGCGGTGTTTGGCGCGTGTAGATAGGGCCCCTAAAAATTTCCTTCATTTACTCCATGCGAGGAATCAAGATGGACCCCATGGGGCGTGTAAAGGGTATGTAATGTTTTTTGTTGATATTTTTCTTATTATGAAAATTTGCAAACACATGTCCTGTTTCGGCTCGGTCTCCCCTTTCCAACCCCGCGGCAGCTTGGTGCTCTACGCCAACAGGTCCCGGTCCCCAGGCAGGCTGCAGCCGTCGCTGGTATGCCAGGTCGCGATGCCGTGGTCAAGGCCAGGAGGTGAGCGTCCCAAGGTCCAGTAAGAGCTCCTGAGGTGCGATGCTCAAGAGGTCCCCTTTAGCGCGCAAGCAGCTACCTAAAGGTGGGAAAGGGGGGCGATGCCGCCGTAGCAGGGCTGCGAGAGGTGGGAATCTTATGACATAGCGCTTGGCCGACCCGGGTGCGTAACTTATCTTGGTAGTTCAGAGTTTTTTCCTTGTGCTGCGCCAGACTCGTGTGCCGACGGCCGTAGTATAGCCAGGTTAGGCCCATGCGATCCTCCCCCTCTTCTCCATGCTCTTCTGTGTGCTCTATGTCGTCAGGTCCCGGCCCTCAAGCGAGCTCAGCCGCCACTGGTATGCCAGGTCGCGGTGTCGTGGTTAAGGCTAGGGGTGAGGGCTGGAGAGCTAGTAAGAGCTCCTGAGTTGCGATGCTCGGAAGCCCCCCTTTTAATGTGCAAGCGAATTGCATGGGAGAAGAGGGAGCCCGTGGTACCACCTGCTGCTGTCTTTAGGAGGCTACTGCAGGTTAGCGCGAGGAGGGACACAAGTTGCCACTACGATTGCCGGTCTGCCACTGGTCGCTCCGCAAGAAGGTGAAGGCACTGAGGGCCTGGTGAGGTGACATGCGCGGGCGTGCTGCGAGCCAAAGCTCGACCGCTCAGATTTGTCAGTGTTGCAGGGACGGACCCAAACACAAGAGTCGTGTCGGCGTGAATGGCTCCCACGGTGGGTGGCAATCAAGCATGTGATGACTATAAATAACTCATGCATGGAAAGAAAACTAGCTTGGGTAAATGCAAGAACGATACCTGCCACTGGGTCGCACCCGAGCGGCCTGGGGATGATGCAGCCCGAGGGGCGCCCCCAACAGGGTAAGCTAAAGATGCAACAGGATACATGCCGCGGGAACAGGCCCATGCGACCTAGGAATAATGCAGCCCAAGGGGCGCTCCCAGCTGAATGAACTTGGAAAATGTCACCTGGTTTTGTTGTCGAAGGAGCGTTGGGGTAGCTAAAGGCGTGCGCTGAAGAAGTCGCTCCTCACGAGTCGTTGAGACCTTGAGCCTTGGGAGGCTCCGGGAGTTCAGGTGGCCTCCTGAGTACCGTCTCCATCTCTGCTAGGACCGCGTGATGCTTGGCCTCCTGGGTCACTAGGATGCTCCGTAGATTGTGCTGGAAGGTGGCTGCCACGCTCAGCGGGCCAAACGGCATGCGAACATAGCTATTAGGTGGACCCTCACACCGGCCAGCATGCGAAGGCCAGAAGTGCTCCTAAGATGCGGCCCTATTGAGCCCTGGGATGTCGATGCAGATGTGCAGCTCGCCACCCTTGCCTGGGTGGGGAGCTACACCAGGTGGGCGGCGGTCGCCGCGTATTGCCCTTGCTTCCTAAAGCTCCTGAGTGGCCCTTGATGATGAACTCCTGAGCGCCGGGCGCTCCTCACCCGATGCCCTCCTGAGGGAAACGTGCCGCGAAGCACGCCTCCACGTGGTGCCCAAGCGCCTCCCTCTTGATGTTGGCCAGGTCTGAGGCCCTCCAGAAGAGAGCCCCCGAGCCCTGCCCGAGGAGGGCGCTGGGCGCGCCTTCCTATGCGAGGAAGGGAGGCGCCCCAAGAGCGGGCGCCGATCCTGATGTGGCACCGCTAGAGGTGCCGCCCCCTGAGGCCCTGTGCGGAGTAGCTGCTTCTTCTTCTTGGGGTGGCCTCAGGAGGGTACTGCGCGCCCTCGCTGTCAGGGTCTTCGATTGCTGCGGCTTGGAAGGCGCGTTCAAGGGAGCACACCGGGTCTCTCTCTTCGCAGGGGACTGTGATGATTCCGCCGCTTCCTGGCATCTTGAGGACGTTGTAGCCATGGTGGGTCACTGCCATGAATTTGCCTAACTCTAGGTACCCGAGGATGGCATTGTACGGCAGACAGATGTGGGCGACGTCGAAGTCGACGAGCTTAGTGTGGTAGTTGTCGCGCTGACCGAAGGTGACAGGGAGGCGAACTTGCCCTATCGGGGTGGTGGAGCCGTCAGTCACTCCTGAGAAAGGCTTGGTGGGTTGAAGCTGATCGTATGGCACTTGGAGGATGTCGAGCGTCTAGACGGACAGGACACTGAGCCCTGTGCCGCTGTCGATGAGGGTCTTGGTGACTTGGACATTGCTGATGACGGGTGAGGAGAGCATCGGGAGGACGCCGGCAGTCGCCGCGCATTTGAGTTGGTCCGCTGAGTTGAAGGTGATGGCATACTTGGACCATCTGAGCGGGCGCGTGGCCTCGAGCTTGGGAAGGGCTGCATTCACCTCGCGAGAGAACTTCTTGAAGATGCGCTGGGAAGCCAGGGCCTAAGCACCACCCAAGATGCAAGCGATAGTGTGCGGCTCCTGGAAGCCCCCAGCACCCTTGTCCTGATGGTGGTCGTTGTTCCTCCTTGGTTTTAGCGGCAGCGGAGGGACACCAGGATTGCCCTGAGGATGGTCCTCGCAAGGCTGGTGCCTCCAGGCGCCCTCACGAGGCTGGTCCTGCAAGAGGTCCTCGTGAGGCTAGTCGCGCCACTCCTGGCGGGGGCTGCGGTCATCCCAACGTCCTCCGCCTTGTCCTCCTCCTCAATCGTAGCTCCGATCATTGCGCTTGGGGCGTTTACTGAAGCGTCCATCTCGAATGGCCCTGAGCTCTTGATAATCATTGGTGTTGTGACTGTGCACATTGTGGAAGGCGCAGAACGGACAGCCGCCCTTGGACGACTTGGGGAGGTCCCGGCCGCGCTTTGTGTCTGCCTCTGCCGTGAGTACGGCCACTCTCTTGCGCTTCACGTCCTTGACCTTGGCCTTCCTCTCCTCTGGGTCTGCAGGAGGGAGCTCGAGGAGGGAGAGACGCCCCTCCTCAGCTCTTGCACACTTGGTTGCTATGTTGAACAGCTCCAGAGTCCTTCATAGCTCCTCCTTCATCTTGATGTCGCGGACGCCATCGGAAAACGCTGAGATGATGGCCTCGTCCGTCACCTTGGGGATCTTGAGACGCACGCTATTAAAGTACTGCATGTACTTCTGCAGGGTCTCTCTCGGCTGTTGATTGATGCAGCGCAGGTCACCTGCGGCCGGAGGGCGGTCGCGAGTGCCCTGGAAGTTGGCGACGAAGCGGTCGCGCATCTCACTCCAGGAGGAGATCAAGCCTGGAGGCAGGTTCAGGAGCCATGAGCGAGCGCCATCCTTGAGAGCCATGGGAAACCAATTCGCCATGACTTTTTCGTCTCTGTTGGCCGCCTCGATGCTCAGCTTGTAGAGCTGCAGGAACTCCGCGGGATCGGGGGTGCCATCATAGCGAGGAGGCAGATCCGGCTTGAACTTACCTGGCCAGATGACGCTATGCAGCTTGGGAGCGAAGGCGCGCCATCCTGCGGTGGCCACCAGGGCCCTCTACAGGGGCGGAGCCTGCCCTTGATGTCCGCGCACCGCCGCCGCAGGCAGCACGCGGTCTTGTCGTGATGGTGCTGGGAGCGCTGGAGCGTTTTCTTGCGGCCGGGGAACCTCTTGGCAGCTTCCTTCTTCGTGCGCGGGCACACGGCACGGTGGATCGCTCCGCCGGACCGCGTGTCTTGGGGCGAGGACACCGTCTTGACGCGGAGGAGGCGGTGGCACTCCGTGAGCTGCGCGTCTCAGCGCGAGGGCGCCGTCTTGATGCGGAGGCGGCGGAGGCGCTCCGTGAGCTACATCGCCCGCGGCTGGAGGTGGGAGAGGCAGCGAGAGGGATGGTGCAGGAGAGCCTCCAGCGGCATTGACGAGCTCGGTGATGTGTTCCAACCAGTCCTCGTAGAGACGTCGACCGGGCGGTAACGCAGGAGCTCGCATGCCATGAGCAGTGCAGCCTACGCGTCCGCTGGTGCGCGGCGAGCGTGAGACGATGAGCCGGCCGGAGTCAGCGATGGCGTGGCAGTGCGGTCGTCCCGCCGCACGGAGGGGTGCAGTGATGATGCTTGCTGCTCGTTTGCTGCCGGGCCAGTAGCAGCGTTGGCAGCAGGAGACGGAGAACGACGGGGAGGCCCACTGACAGGGGCTGTCTGAGCGACACGGACGGGGAGGGCAGCCCGGTGCTTGGCACGGGCTCGATGTGCGTCTGACATGGATGCGGTGGAGCGGTGGGATGCGGATCAGCGGAAGGAAATCTTTAGCGCACCCCTACCTGGCGCGCCAAATGTCAGATTTCGGATTCCGGCAAAACCCTTGAGGTTCAAACACTAGGGTGTGCACGAAGATCTCTCCTCCCTCTAACTCGCGCCCTCACCGCTATCTCAAGTCTTAGCGCGTCGAACTCGCAGAACAAAGGGACACAAGATTTATACTGGTTCGGGCCACCGATGTGGTGTAATACCCTACTCTTGGGCTGAGGATGAACAGTTACAAGGGAAGAACAACCTCCTTAGGAGGGGTTCTCTTGTGCTTGGTGAGTTTGTGTGTGGCCTTGGTGGAGTGGATCCGGTCCCAAATGAGATTGTCTCTCCCCCTCTCTATGATGATGGCTAGTCCTATATATAGAGGCCTGGGTCCTCTTCCCAAATATTAGGCGGGAAGGAATCCCACAACGGCCAATTTGAAGGGGGACAACTAGTACAAGCTATCCTGACAAAAGATGGTCTTCGCCTGCCAAAGGCTCCAGTGATGACGCCGTCCTGGGCTCCACGGTGACCTCCGTCCTGCCGTCCTGCTGGTCTTGGTCTTGTTGCACCAATATGGAAACCTTTGCTTGATGCCTCGGGACTCCGTGCATGCGCTTGCCTCTTTAGCACCAAAGAGGAAACGAGGACACTGCGCAAGCTAGTGCCCGCCTGGTACCCGTCTGGCCTTGGTCGTCATAGCTTGTGTCACAGGAACCTCGCGAGGTGCCCCTTGCCTTGATCTCTCCGCTCCTCGCGAGCCAGCCTGGTGAGGCCGCCCCCGAGGAGGTCTTGCGTCGTCCGCCTCGTGAGGCTTGGGCCCTCGCGAGGGTCTTGAGTGTTTGCTAGTGAAGATGGGCCATACAGGGCCGCTGGTGGAGCCACACCGTGGGCCGCAGGCAGGCAAGTCTGGGGGGGCCCAATTTCCAGGACGCCGACAGATAAACTTGAGCTGCCAAACTTGGAGGAGTTGAATGTTGCTGAGCTCCATGAACCTTATTTGACTTGGCTATCTGAGAGCCGGACATGGAAGCTAGCATGGTCAACATGCTTATAAGAAAATATGAGGTATATCTTGCATCTTGAAAATTTACCACTTAGATGTTCATATCTTTAATAGCTGCCCAATCCTAAATATGAAACGAAACATTACCGAGTCGTAAGTAGGGTTGTAAAAACGTAGTTGTTAGACATACAGTAGCCCCCGAGGCCTGGTTTATTTCTTCATAAGTGGTCGGGTCTTGTTTAAATATACTTTCTTAGTATGGTCCTCAAAAGAGGTAATTTTGATACTTCGACAAGGGCCAAGTCATCATGCCAATGTGGGCTTGGCTATTGTTCATACACAAAACTTGATTGTGCATTAGCCCCCAAGTGCCTTGTAGAGTACTAGTAGTCTGCTTGGGACTTCCAAAGTGGTTTAGTCCATGTAATCTCTATGTGTACAGGAGCTATTGTCTGAAGCGCAAGGCAAACTGACCAGCTGCCAAGAAAACCTCAGGGCAGAGCAAAAGCTAAGGGCGGACACCGAAGCAACCGCTGCTGATCGAGAAAAAACAGTAGTTGTGGCGGATGAAAAACTGAAAGCCCAGCTTGCAGAACATGAGAAGGAGAGGACAACTCTGAAATAGCGTGCCCAAGACGCAGAAGGGCGGCTCAAATCTATGGTGGATGAACTTGCTGGATTGAAGAGGCATATCTTCCAAATAACTCAAGTTGTATTTGGTAAGTCATCATATCCTTGTAATGTTCATAATCATAAGATGAGGAGGAAAACTGACTTGACCATCCTACTTTGGATAGGTAAGAGAAGTTCAAGCCTGAAGAAGGAGCCTCTTGTGTAATTGAAGGCGGCTTATACCTTCCTTGAGCAGTTATGTATTGGAAGTCTGCATACCAGCGGCTATATAGTGGGTGCAGCAGATATGCCAAATACCATCAAGGAGATGCTCAATGTGCTATCAACATTGCTGGGTCAAGTGGGAGAACTGAAAAGGTCGTTAGCACCTTCAGCCGCCATGTATGCGCTGACCCGGGCCAAAGCTCATAATGAAGACATGGACGTGTCTGAATTAGCTGACGGCTTTCCAAAATTCAACTTCGATGGTAAAGCATTTACCAGGGACGATTATACC
The DNA here is from genome assembly GCF_056163025.1 of Triticum urartu. Lineage (NCBI taxonomy): Eukaryota > Viridiplantae > Streptophyta > Magnoliopsida > Poales > Poaceae > Triticum > Triticum urartu. The sequence continues at coordinate 352,185,848 of NC_141876.1, read as the reverse complement.
CGCCTGCGGAAACAGACCCGGTCTGTGGCTACCAAACTCGCACAAGAAGTGAATTTGGATATTACCAGGCGGGTAAACGCATAGAGCAACCCGGCTTCAAGACTGTCAGCCTGATCCCTGCCGGACGTAAGGCTTGTTTTGCCCCTGACATTGACCCCTCCAAACTTATTGAAGAGGGTGAGTTCTTTAAAGCTTTGTCAACCATTGATTGGGATGCTAATGATGTTCAGATTGTCGAAGCAATAAAGACGATGTAGGGTGAAGAACAGGCGACTCAAAAGTAGACCGGCTTGGCAAGTAGAACTATCCATGGCACGGGTTCAAAAAGACTTCTTGATTATTTTTGAGAGCCCTTCTATGGCCATGTAATAGGATAGTAAAACTTTTGGCCGTGCCATTGTGCACCTGTTTGATTATGAGGTGTAAAACATCTAAGTATTTGTGTGGGAGGTCTCTAACCTGAAGGAAATCCTTTTGAGTGTGTAAAAACTCTTGAGAAAATGATGTATGTCTGGGCGCGTGAAGTGCTCATAAAGGTCAAGGAGACGAATTATGGCGGCTTAACCCAGAAGAAGCAAATCTTGTAAATGTGTCAGATGGAACCAGCATAGTATAAAACTGGTGGCTCAAGGGTCAGCCATAAACATTAAAGTTAGCCTGAAACAAAAAAACACAACGTAGAAATGTTAAGTCGGCGTTCGAGGCTCGACAGACTTTGCTTTTGAGGCTTAAGTCCCACTTCAAAGAAGCGTTTGGCGTGATAGCCCTTGGAGTATCCTCCCTGTTGTAAACCAGCTCTCGCATGACACAAACGTCGTTTGAACCTTGCAAAGTTAAGGCGGGTTTTACCAAGATTAATGGCGTTTCGGTGCCAGCCAAAAGGGTGAGGTAGCTTAACTCGTGGAGTTTGGAAGCCTCCAAGTGACTCATGATCAGGAAAAGGTAAAGACTCATGCACAGTGATTGAGATGAAACGACAGAGACCCCGAGTTTCGGGGGTGTCGGCTTTATTTATTGATCATAATATATATATATAGATATATATACACATATGTATGTACAAAGGGAACCTGAGCCGGAGCTCTAGGTGTAGTAGGGCCTTAGATGAGCTATGTTCCAAGGCCTATTGGTCTCCTCCTCGGATGTGTGGGAATCCTTACCAGGACAGAGATCAACCAAGTAGTAAGATCCATTATGAAGGTTCTTACTGACGATGAAGGGCCCTTCCCAAGGTGGGGAAAGCTTATGCATGTTAGACTGATCTTGAATCAGCCGGAGCACTAAGTCGCCCTCCTAGAAAGTGCGGCTACGAACTCTATGGCTATGATAGCGACGTAGGTCTTGTTGGTATATGGCAGAGCAGGCTGCGGCTAAGTCACGCTCCTCCTCCAGTGCATCCAGAGAATCTTGATGACCTTGTTCATTGTCACCTTCAATGTATGCGGTGACCCGGGGCGAGTCATGACGTATGTCGCTGGGTAAGACGGCTTCGGCGCCATAAACCATGAAGAAAGGCGTGAAACCTGTTGATCTGTCGGGGGTAGTCTGTATGCTCCATAATACAGAGGGAAGCTCTTCAACCCAACAACTCAACGTGCACTGGAGAGGAACCAGGAGTCAAGGTTTGATGCCTCGTAGTATCTCTTGGTTGGCGCATTCAGCTTGACCATTAGACTGACGGTGCGCAACAGATGCCACATCGAGCTGGGTGTGCTCTCTTTGATAGAACTGTGCCATAGCTCCCTTAGAAAGGTTTGTTCCATTATCAGTAATGATGTTGTGTGGAAAACCAAATCTGGAAATCAACTTCTTTAAGAACTTGATTGTTGTAGCTACATCATAATTGCTGATAGGATCTGCTTCAACCCACTTGGTAAACTTATCGACAACGACTAAGAGGTGAGTATTCTTATCTTGGGATGGTTTAAACTGACCAACCATGTTAAGCCCCCACAAAGGGCCAAGTTATTGGGATCATCCTGAGTTCCTGAGCCGGCACGTGAGCCTGATGTGTGAACTTCTGACATCCATCACACCTTTTGACTATGTCCTCGGCATCAGCATGAGCCGTGAGCCAGAAAAAACCATGACGAAAAGCCTTTGCCACCAAGTACTTTGAGTCGGCATGGTGGCCACGGCCTTCCTCAGGGGAAGCACAACGTTGGAAAACTCATGTGATGCTTCTCCTGTGTAACTCGCCGTTGACGATTGACATAGACTTGGAATGTCGGACAATCAAACGAGTCGTAAGCTCATCATCAGGGAGCACACCTCGGGTCAAGTAGTCCAGGTAAGGGATCGTCCAGTCTGGGATAGCATGCAGAGCCGCCACAAGGTGAGCCTCCGGGTCAAGAATGGCAAGATCCTCTTCCGATGGCAGCTTGACTGGCGGGTTATGAAGGATGTCAAGGAAAACATTAGGAGGAACCAGCTTACGGGGCGAGCCAAGGAGGGATAGATCATCAGCCGCCTCATTCTGTTGTCGATCTATATGATCCACCCGATAACCTTTGAAGTGACCAGCAACATTGGTGACTGCTTGTCAGTAAGCCGCCATCAGGGGATCTTGTGAGTCCCAAGTGCCAGAAACTTGTTGAGCCACCAGGTTTGAGTCACCCAAGCATCTGACTCGACTAAGGTTCATCTCCTTAGCAATACGGAGGCTGTGAAGAAGGGCCTCATACTCAGCTGCATTGTTAGTACAGGGAAACATAAGTCTCAAAACATAACAAAACTTGTCACCTCGAGGGGAAGATAAGACGACTCCAGCCCCTGAGCCCTCAAGCTACCTAGATCAGCCAAAGTGTATAGTCCAATACGTGTTATCTGGTTTCTCCTCAGGTGCATGTAGCTCAGTCCAGTCGTTGATGAAATCCACCAGGGCTTGAGATTTGATAGCTGTAAGAGGGACATACTTGATGTTATGTGGACCAAGCTCGATGGCCCACTTGGCGACCCGGCCGGTTGCTTCCCTGTTGTGAATAATATCACCTAAGGGAGCCAAACTAACCATTGTGATGGGATGTTCCAAAAAGTAATGCCTCAGCTTCCGACTTTCCATAAAGACACCAAAAACAAGTTTCTGCCAGTGAGAGTTGCTCCCGCCATATAGACCGTGGACTGAGCGGGCGGGTCGGGAGAGTCCTGGGTCGTTCCACCTCCAAGACCTCCTCCAAGATGAGCATCATGGAGCGGGAAGATTGACTGGCCATCGCTCGAGGCAAAATCATCGTCGGAGTGGACGAGCGTGTTGCCATCGGAAGCTGAGCCATCGGGGTAATCATCTCCTTGGATAAAGACGACGTACGCATGCTTCGGCCAAGCGGTCGCCTATCCTGAGCCGGCTTGATGAGGTTGGTGTAGACATCCGGCCCAGGTTTGGATCCATGAGCTGCGTGAGGTGTGGTGGCTCTCACGACAGCCCTAGCAACAGCGGGTTGTGAACGCTGAGCCAACTCAATGATCTCAGAGGAGGCGTCTGGCTTGGTCCTAGATCCGCCACGCCTGCTGATGAAGACTCTTGGTGCCCCAAGGGGACCCGGTACCCGTACTCGATTGAGTCGGACTCGGTGCCCCAAGCCGAATCTTTAATGTAGAGCTTTCCACGACGACTCTTGGTCATGCGGCCGATGATGTACCCTTCGAGTCCCGAAGGAGGGCCCTTCGAATACTCAACACCACCGTGCGACAACCCCACGATGGGCGCCAACTGTCGTGGTATTTCCGCGGCAGATGTCCTCATAGGACTTAGTCACGAGGACATCACATCAAGTGGTAGATCGAAGGGGTTAAGTGGACATGAAAGACACAAGGGTTTATACAGGGTAGCCCCTCTTGCGGAGGTAAAAGCCTGCGTCCTGTTTGGGTGTATCGAATATGATCTTGATGCTCGGGTGCACTAGGCCAACTCTAAAGCTCGAGAGATTGTAAGTTATCCTCTAACCCGGGGCTCCCCTTATATATATAGGTGGAGGTCATGGTTGTACATGAGAGTCCAAGCTGGGAACGAGTCTACAACTTGTTCCCTAAGTAAAGAAAAACACAAATATGGTGGTTTATAAACAGGACTAAGCCAGCGCGCGATGAGCCGGCCTAGTAGAGGGCGGCTCATCCCCCTCCTGATGATCTTTAGTAGAATACGTCCCACCTGGCCCATCTCACTGTAAGTTGTTGTTGGTGACCCGGCCCTAGACGGGCGGGTTATATCCTAGGGTCATATCCCCAACAACTATCACTATCAAACTATCATACTAATGTGCTACTGATCACTTTGCTACAGATATTAAACCTCCAGGTGTGGTTGAATTGACAACTCAACTGCTAATACTTGCAAATATTCTTTGGCTCCCCTTGTGTAACGCCCTCGATGCGGCTATATCTCCCACGTGTCGAAGCACGACTTAGAGGCATAACCGCATTGAAAGCAATGTCGCAAGTGAGCTAATCTTCACACAACCCATGTAATACATAAGGGAAAGAGATACATAGTTGGCTTACAATCGCCACTCCACACAATACATGAATAAAGCATTACATTCATCCAAATACACTCAAGGTCCGACTACGGAACCAAAATAAAAGAAGACTACCCCAAATGCTACACAGACCCCGATCGTCCCAACTGGGCTCCACTACTGATCGACTGAAATGAAACAACACAATGGACAGGATCTTGATAGAGCTCCTCCTTGAGCTTGGTTGCGTCACCTGCACGGTATCATCGGCACCTGCAATCTGGTTTTAGAAGTATCTGTGAGCCACGGGGACTCAGCAATCTCACGCCCTCGCGATCAAGACTATTTAAGCTTATAGGTAGGGTAAAAGGTATGAGGTGGAGCTGCAGCAAGCGACTAACATATATGGTGGCTAACATACGCAAATGAGAGCAAGAAGAGAAGGCAAAGGCACGGTCAAACAACTATGATCAAGAAGTGATCCTAGAACAACCTACGTCAAGCATTACTCCAACACCATGTTCACTTCCTGGACTCCGCCGAGAAGAGACCATCACGGTTACACACGCGGTTGTTGCATTTTAATTAAGATAAACTTCAGGTTTTCTACAGCCGAACATTAACAAATTCCCATCTGCCCATAACCGCGGGCACGGCTTTCGAAAGTTCAAATCCCTGCAGGGGTGTCCCAACTTAGCCCATCACAAGCTCTCACGGTCAACGAAGGATATTCCTTCTCCCAAGACAATCCGATCAGACTCGGCATCCCGGTTACAAGACATCCTCGACAATGGTAAAACAAGTCCAGCAACACCACCTGAATGTGCCGGCAAATCCCGATAGGAGCTGCACATATCTCATTCTCGGGGCACACTCAGATGAGCGCTCCGTACAACTAAAACCAAACCTCGAGTTTCCCCGAGGGGGCGCTGCACAGGGCTCTAGTTTGGACCAGCACTCAGAGGAGCACTGGCCCGGGGGCATAAAAATAATGATGACCCTTGGGAGCACGACTCCCAAGGGAAAAGAGGCTAGGTGGCAAATGGTAAAACCAATGTTGGGCATTGCTGCAGGAGTTTTATTCAAGGCGAACTGTCAAGGGGTTCCCATTATAACCCAACCGTGTAAGGAACGCAAAATCCGGGAACATAACACCGATATGACGGAAACTAGGGCGGCAAGAGTGGAACAAAACACCAGGCATAAGGCCGAGCCTTCCACCCTTTACCAAGTATATAGATGCATTAATTAAATAAGAGATATTGTGATATCCCAACAAAATATCCATGTTCCAACAAGGAATAAACTCCAATCTTCACCTGCAACTAACAACGCTATAAGAGGGGCTGAGCAAAGCGGTAACATAGCCAAACAACGGTTTTCTAGGACAAGGTGGGTTAGAGGCTTGGCTTAGCAATATGGGAGGCATGATAAGAAAGTGGTAGGTATCGTAGTATAGGCATAGCAAAAGAGCGAGCATCTAGCAAGCAAAGATAGAAGTGATTTCAAGGGTGTGGTCATCTTGCCTGAAATCCCACAAGGAAGAAGAACGAGTCCATGAAGAAGACAAACAAATGTAGTCGAACGGGTCCTCACAAACGCGACGTTATCGGAACCAACCCGAATAAGCAACACCGGAAAGAAGCACACAACATAGTAAACAACCAACACAGGAACATGGCATGATATGCGGGATGCGGTATGTGATTGTAGCGACCAGAACTCAAACAGTCTGATCTCTGTGCTCCGGTGTCATCCCTGGATCAGTAATGCTGACACCACACAGTACTCGGAGGATTTATAATAGAGTTGCCATCACACACTTATTACATCGCGTGTCTCAAGAGAGAACATAATACAATAAATATGGCTTAAGGCCATCTAATAACGATAACAGCGGAAGGCTTGGAAGATAAGCGAGTCCATCAACTCCATCAGCATCACTGAGTATAGAACCACGACCTAAAACTCCTTAATCGTCGTCTGAAAAGTTTGCAACATTAACGTTGCAGCCCGAAACGGGTCAGCACATGGAATATGCTGGCAATGTAACACATAGAGAGTAATGGAATGGAATAGCTATACTATATGCATATTTGGCTGGTGGAAAGCTCTATGGTTATAGTTTTGCGTAAAGCCAATTTTTCCCTACTGCAAAGGAATAAATTTATTTAACTATCATGGTAGTTGTTAAACATTGAGAATGGTTGACAGCATTCTCAATCCCAATTAAGCATCATCATTAACAAAACCCAACAAAATTAAATTTTAGAGTAACATGTTGAGATTCACATGATAATCCAGGTACTAGATACTCAAGATGTCCATAACCCGGGACATGGCTAACCATGATTAGTTTATTACACTCTGCAGAGGTTTGCGCACTTTTCCCCACAAGACTCGATCGCCTCCATTTGGTTTCTCGCACTACTTGGCGTTTGAGAAGACGGATGACCGAGACATAGTCTTTCAGAAGCGCTAGCACCTTACGATGGATAGACCGTTACACCTACTTTCCCCTACATCTGCTAGTCTACCCTGTAAGAGTTCGCACGACTTAGTCAACTATGCCACAGCCCATAATGGCTTGTGGCTGCACATGGAAGTTTCTAGTATGAATAATCTCATGATCCCTTTGAGCCTGGGTGGCGGTCCAAAAAGAAACAGGCAATCTTGGAATACCCATGTACCTCAATCCACCCAGATGTGTGTTTAAGTTGCCACCTTAGATAAACCATTAATTTATAAGACTCACATCTGTCATGGATATCACTCACCCAATCCACGTCTACTAGCATAGCATGGCACAGTAAGCAAATGTAGAAGTAACTCCCAAAGGTTTGATAATAAACAGGTAATAGGTACTACCTCAACTACTTCCCATCCCACAATTTAATTGGAATCATAATCATGCAATGTGCGAGGATTGATGTAATGCAATAAAACTGGGTAGTAGAAAAGGTATGATCAAAGTGTTACTTGCCTTGCTGATGATCCGGGAAACCTAGCGATTCGAAGTAACAGGCGGCGCACTCCGGATACTCTATCGCAAACAAACAAACAAGCATACAATAAGTACTCATCTAATGCACAGGTAAAAGTCAAATAAGATATCTAACCAGAAAATTCAACTTAAGAACTCCGGTTTGCAAAAAGAATCAAATCAAACGAAGCAACGATAGTCAAACGGCGAAAGAAAACAACTTCGTTCTACTAATCTGGATCTAAGGCAATTTTTACAGTGGCAAAAACTTGTTTAAGTTAGTTAAACGGATAGAGGGTTTCGAGACGAAACTCCAGGCACTTGAATCGCCTGATTCCGATAAACGAGCGAAAAGTTATACTAAAACGAAAATCGGATCTTAAATCGCGATCAGAAAAATCACGGATTTAGTCCGAGAAAAAGAAAAACGACGAACGTTCGCTAGAACGAACGAACGGACGAACGCTCGCTAATCAAATAAATCGGAAAACCGATCTGTTTAAAAAAACCGAACCTAAAAAAACCAATGAAAAACTGACGGTTTTTCGAAAAAAAAAATAAAAAAGAAAACCGGCACGGACTTTGAGGCAACCTCGGGCGGCGTGCGGCGGCGAGGCAGCGGCGTCCGGCGGTGGCGGCGGGCGGCGGCGGCGGCGCGTGCGGGTGGCGGCGGCGGCGCTGGCTGGGGGCGGCTCGGGGCTGGGGCTAGGGTTTGGCCTCGGCTAGGCCTCCCCCCTGGCTTATAAAGCCTAGCGAGCCAGGAGTCCGGGTCGGACACGGCCCGTTAGGTCGGTTCGTTTTTTTTTTTAAATAATTACGCGCAGAAGAAAAATAAAAAGAAATACTAAACTGACTCCAAAAATCCCGAAATAAATTTTCCCGGGCTTCTAAAATCAAGCCGCACAAGGTGAACATTTATTTGGGGCCTAAATGCAATTTTGAAAAACGCACATTTTCCTAAATTCAAATAAAATAACGAAAAACTCCGAAAATAAATCTTATTTTATTTTATTATTAAATCCTCAATATTTCTTTATTTTGGGGAAGTCATTTTATTCCCTCTCTCATATTTTTGTAATAGAAATAATTGATGATAAAATAATATAATCAAATGATCCTATTCTCAAAATTTGAGAAAACTCAAATATGAAAATAATGAATTCCCCAACTCTCTCCGTGGGTCCTTGAGTTGCGTAGAAATTTCTAGGATCAACCAAAATGCAAAATAAAATATGATATGCATTTATGATCTAATGTATAACATTCCAAATTGAAAATTTGGGATGTTACAAACCTACCCTCCTTAAGATGAATCTCGCCCTCGAGATTCGGGTTGGCTAGAAAATAGGTGAGGGTGGTCCTTGAGCAAATCTTCCTCTCGCTCCCAGGTGGCTTCGTCCTCCGTGTGGTGGCTCCACTGAACTTTGCAAAACTTGATAACCTTGTTGCGAGTGACTCGACTGGAAAACTCGAGAATCTTAACTGGTTTCTCCTCATAGGTCAAATTGTTATCCAACTGGATTGTTTCCAATGGAACTGTGTCTCTCAAGGGTATGTCAGCCATCTCCGCGTGGCATTTCTTCAACTGAGAAACGTGGAACACATCATGAACTCCTGACAATCCTTCGGGAAATTCCAACTTGTAGGCCACTTCTCCCATACGTCCCAATACTCGGTATGGTCCTACAAATTGTGGCGCTAACTTTCCTTTAACTCCAAAACGCTTTGTTCCCCGAAGTGGAGATACTCGAAGATAAGCTCTATCTCCAACTTCGTAAACAGTCTCCTTGCGTTTGGAATCTGCATAACTCTTCTGTCTGGACTGAGCTACCTTGAGTCTATCGCGAATCAATTTCACCTTCTGTTCAGACTCTTTAATCAAATTAGGCCCAAACAACTGGCGGTCTCCAACTTCGTCCCATGACAACGGTGTCCTGCACCTCCTTCCGTACAAAGCTTCGAAAGGGGCCATCTTTAAACTGGTTTGGTAGCTGTTGTTGTAAGAGAACTCTGCATATGGCAAATTGTCGTCCCAACTAGATCCATAATATAGCGCACAAGCTCTCAGCATATCCTCCAAAATTTGATTGACTCTCTCGGTCTGTCCATCTGTCTATGGATGAAAAGCTGTACTGAATTCTAGCCTGGTACCCAAAGTTTCGTGCAACTGCTTCCAGAACTTTGAGGTAAACTGGGTTCCTCTATCTGATACGATACTTCTCGGAACTCCATGCAGACAGATGATCCTGGTCATGTATATCTTTGCCAACTTAGCACTGGTGTAAGTGGTCTTTACCGGGATGAAATGAGCTACTTTTGTCAATCGATCGACTACAACCCAAATCGAGTCATAGCCTGAACGAGTCCTAGGTAATCCCGTGATAAAATCCATGCCTAACTTATCCCAATTCCATTTAGGTATCGGCAATGGTTGTAAAAATCCTGCCGGCTTCTGATGCTCTGCCTTTACTCTCTGACATACATCGCAAACTGCTACATACTCTGCAATATCCTTCTTCATTCCGGACCACCAGAAAATATCCTTCAAATCCAAATACATCTTGCTATTTCTTGGGTGAATCGAATATGGTGAATCGTGTGCCTCTTGCAGAATTAGCTTCCTAATCTCCGGGTCATTGGGCACATAAACACGATCTTCAAACCATAGGGTGTCGTGCTCATCCTCACAAAATCCCTTAGCCTTTCCTTTGCTAAGTTTCTCCTTTATAGAGGCAATCTCCTTGTCAGTCCTCTAAGCTTCTCTAATTCTACCCATCAAGGTTGACCGAATCTCCAATGCTGCTACATAGCCTCTCGGGACTATTTCCAAACATAGTTCACGAAGATTTTCTGCTAACTCCCTTGATATTTCTCCCATCATTAACGTATTGACATGGCTCTTACGGCTTAATGTGTCAGCTACTACATTAGCCTTTCCGGGATGATAATGCAATTTCATATCATAATCCTTGATGAGCTCCAACCATCTCCTTTGTCTGAGGTTTAACTCCTTCTGTGTGAAAATATACTTCAAACTCTTATGATCCGTATACACCTCGCAATGGTTTCCAATCAGGAAATGTCTCCAAGTTTTCAGTGCATGCACCACAGCTGCTAATTCCAAATCATGCGTAGCATAATTCAACTCATGAGGCTTAAGCTGTCGTGAGGCATATGAAACAACTCTCCCTTCCTGCATAAGCACTGCTCCAAGTCCTCGACATGAAGCATCGCAATACACCTCATAATCCTTGGTCTGGTCTGGCAAAATCAACACTGGTGAAGTAACCAAACGTTTCTTCAACTCCTGGAAACTAGCCTCACATTCTTCCGTCCATATGAACTTGGTATCTTTCTTCAACAACTCAGTCATAGGCTTCGCAATCTTTGAGAAATTCTCAATAAATCTCCGGTAGTATCCTGCGAGTCCAAGAAAACTCCGGATCTCTCCAATTGTTGTTGGTGCTTCCCAATTTGTCACAGTGTCAACCTTGGTAGGATCTACTGCTATACCTTCTCCAGATATAACGTGTCCGAGGAATCCTACTTCCTTCAACCAAAACTCACATTTGCTGAACTTGGCATATAATTGGTGTTCTCTGAGCTTTCCAAGAACCAAACGCAAATGTTCCTTATGTTCCTCTTCATTCTTTGAGTAAACCAGGATATCATCAATGAACACTACGACGAACTTATCCAAGAACTCCATAAACACTTTGTTCATCATGTTCATAAAATATGCCGGTGCGTTAGTCAGACCAAATGACATAACGGTATACTCGTACAGCCCATACCTGATGGTAAAAGTTGTCTTAGGAATATCCTGTTCCCGAATCTTCAACTGGTGGTATCCTGATCGTAGATCGATCTTGGAAAATACCTTAGCTCCTTGCAATCGATCAAACAGATCATTGATCATTGGTAGTGGGTACTTGTTCTTGATGGTTACTTCATTCAATCCTCGATAATCAACAACCATCCTTAACGATCCATCCTTCTTCTCCACTAGAACTACTGGCGATCCCCAAGGCGAAGAACTTGGGCGAATATATCCCTTATCCAGTAACTCCTTAATCTCCTTCTTAATTTCCACCCAATCCTTTGCAGGCATCCTGTATGGTCTCTTCGATATTGGCCCTGTGCCTGGCAACAGCTCAATCAAAAACTCAATGTCTCTATCTGGTGGCATGCCTAGCAACTCCTCTGGAAATACATCAGGGAAATCCTTCACTACTGGTACTTCCTCCTGCACAACTCTTGTTAAGCAATTTACTTGAGTCCTCTTGGGCACATGTCGGGATACATACTTGATCCTTCTCCCTTCTGGTGTGGTAAGCAAAATTGACTTACTAGCACATTCAATATTCCCTTCATACTTTGATAACCAATCCATGCCTAATATCACATCCAATCCTTGGGATTCCAATACTATTAGGTCTGAGGGAAAAACATAATTACCAATCCTTAATGGTAACTGATCACACCATCGACTAGCCATATATTCTGCTCCAGGCGAGGTTACTAACATGGGTGACCTAAGGAATTGGGTTGACAGTTTATACTTATCCACAAATCCCCTTGATATGTATGAATGTGATGCACCAGTATCGAAAAGAACGAGTGCAGTAAATGACTTAACCAAAAACTTACCTATTACTGCATCAGGCTGAGCTTCAACCTCCTCCACGCTAACGTGGTTCACCTGTCCCCTGTTGAAAGGGTTTGGCTTCTTCCCAGAGCTTCCATTGCTATTTCCATTTTGTAATTTAGGACATTCATTGGCATAATGTCCGGTCTTCGAACACTTAAAGCAAGTGACTTGGCTCAGGTCTTTCTTGGCTGGGGTTGATGGGTTGGTGCGGTTCTGTCCGTTGCTTCCTCCATTCCCATTACCATTCTTGGGGCCATTTTGATTGTGCGAGCTACCTCCTCCATGGGTATGCTGAAAATGTCCTCCCGGTCTAGGGGTAAAACGTGGCTTCTGCTAAGCTCCTGAATTGTACTTTCCTTGTGCATACTTCCTCTTGCGACTTTCAATTTGTTGCTGCTTCCCTTCAATCATAAGAGCATGATCTACCAACTCATGGTAGTTGTTGAAGGTTGCTACCATCAACTGCATGCTCAACTCATCGTTCAGTCCTTCCAGAAACTTCTCCTGCTTAGCTGCATCCGTAGCAACGTCATCTGGGGCATAACGTGCTAACTTACTAAAGTCCTCCACATACTGGCCAACTGTCCAGCCTCCTTGGCGCAAGTTGCAAAACTCACGTTTCTTCATGGCCATAGCTCCTGCTGAAACATGGGCAGTGCGAAAAGCCTGCTAAAACTGGTCCCATGTGACATGTCGACAGGGAAAGTGGCTGTGAAATTCTCCCACCATGATGCTGCGGGTCCTTCAAGCTGATGTGCGGCAAACTTCACCTTCTCCGCATCCGTGCATCCTGCTGTGATCAACTCTCTAGCTGTCTTGTGGAGCCTATCATCTGCTACTATTGGCTCGGTGCTACTGGAAAACACCGATGGGTTCAGCCTAAGAAAACGGGCTAAATGATCAACAGGTGGTGGTGGTGGTAGGTTGTTGTTGTTGTTCCCCTGGTTCTGATTCTGGACTAGCAACTGCATCAATGTGTTCTGTTGCTGGATCAACTGGGTGAGCTCCGGTGGAAAGTTAAATTCGGGGTCACATCTCGGAGGCATCTGAGGGTTTAGAAAACATGAGATGTAAGAATAGAGGGGGTCTAAAGAGAAAATACTACCCATATGCACATGAGGCAAAAGCAAACAATTCACTTCATTCAATCAAACAAGGACATACAATCGATCTAACTATCGCATAAGTGCTCGGATTACTGTATTTACATGGTGGACTACTACTGATGAGGTGGTCTACTAGAAATATTCTTCGGTTGCAGACTCCATGATATCTGCTCCGGCTTCATCAACATAGTCATCATCGCTATCATCTGGATCCAAGTCTGTGTCGTCGTCGATGATGATGTAGTCTTCCGGGCTAATCTCCTTGGGTTCTTCGTCTTCATCTACTGGTGTAGGGCCTCCCATAAATATTGCTAGCTTCATTGTTAGGTCGGCATTCTTATCCACTAGTACTTCTATTCCCTCTTCATAATCTTCACGTGTAGCCTTGAGTTCTTCCTCCAGTTCCTTGATTCTTGTCTTAGCCTTCTTCAGATCTATCATGTCGGTGCACATCTGATTCTCTTGTCGTTGAATGTGCTGGTTTAATTCCTGGATAAAAGCTGCAATGGATCTATCCTTTCTGGTGCTGATCATCTCCCAGTGCTCATCTCTGCGCCCACAAATCTGGTAGATAATATCCTTGAGATCCTTGCGGTAGACTTCTCCAATGCGTCCCATGGCGATGTGAGCTGCCGTGCTCTTTCCTAGACTCCAAGTTGGTGCATCAAAAGAAAACTCTATGGGCTCAGTGACTGGCATGAACGTCCTTCCTAGAACTTGAACTTGAATCATCCAGCGCTCTTCTTCAGGTAAAGTGGCATTGTAGGTTCCAGTGAAGCTTGGTACTCCTATGTTCAGGTATCTAGTGACTTCCTTCAAGTGACATCCAAAGGGTGTATCGTCATCCGGTTGTGTGAACTTGTTCCTTGCATCCGCCATCCTAAAGAGTAGAAAATATGAGAGGTCAGAAGAGAAGAGGGTGAATAGTGATCTAGGTCTTTAGCTTAGTGGTCGTGTCCTATAGTCAGCGTGTGCTCTGATACCATCTCTGTAGCGACTAGACCTCAAACAGTCTGATCTCTATGCTCCGGTGTCATCCCTGGATCAGTAATGCTGACACCACACAGTACTCGGAGGATTTATAACAGAGTTGCAATCACACACTTATTACATCACGTGTCTCAAGAGAGAACATAATACAATAAATATGGCTTAAGGCCATCTAATAACGATAACAGCGGAAGGCTTGGAAGATAAGCGAGTCCATCAACTCCATCAGCATCACTGAGTATAGAACCATGACCTAAAACTCCTTAATCATCGTCTGAAAAGTCTACAACATTAACGTTGCAGCCCGAAACGGGTCAGCACATGGAATATGCTGGCAATGTAACACATAGAGAGTAATGGAATGAAATAGCTATACTATATGCATATTTGGCTGGTGGAAAGCTCTATGGTTATAGTTTTGCGTAAAGCCAATTTTCCCTACTGCAAAGGAATAAATTTATTTAACTATCATGGTAGTTGTTAAACATTGAGAATGGTTAACAGCATTCTCAATCCCAATTAAGCATCATCATTAACAAAACCCAACAAAATTAAATTTTAGAGTAACATGTTGAGATTCACATGATAATCCAGGTACTAGATACTCAAGATGTCCATAACCGGGGACACGGCTAACCATGATTAGTTTATTACACTCTGCAAAGGTTTGCGCACTTTTCCCCACAAGACTCGATCGCCTCTGTTTGGTTTCTCACACTACTTGGTGTTTGAGAAGACGGATGACCGAGACATAGTCTTTCAGAAGCGCTAGCACCTTACGATGGATAGACCGTTACACCTACTTTCCCCTACATCTGCTAGTCTACCCTGTAAGAGTTCGCACGACTTAGTCAACTATGCCAGAGCCCATAATGGCTTGTGGCTACACACGGAAGTTTCTAGTATGAATAATCTCATGATCCCTTTAAGCCTGGGTGGCGGTCCAAAAAGAAACAGGCAATCCTGGAATACCCAGGTACCTCAATCCACCCAGATGTGTGTTTAAGTTGCCACCTTAGATAAACCATTAATTTATAAGACTCACATCTGTCATGGATATCACTCACCCAATCCACGTCTACTAGCATAGCATGGCACAGTAAGCAAACGTAGAAGTAACTCCCAAAGGTTTGATAATAAACAGGTAATAGGTACTACCTCAACTACTTCCCATCCCACAATTTAATTGGAATCATAATCATGCAATGTGCGAGGATTGATGTAATGCAATAAAACTGGGTAGTAGAAAAGGTATGATCAAAGTGTTACTTGCATTGCTGATGATCCGGGAAACCTAGCGATTCGAAGTAACAGGCGGGGCACTCCGGGTACTCTATCGCAAACAAACAAACAAACAAACAAACAAGCATACAATAAGTACTCATCTAATGCACAGGTAAAAGTCAAATAAGAGATCTAACCAGAAAATTCAACTTAAGAACTCCGGTTTGCAAAAAGAATCAAATCAAACGAAGCAACGAAAGTCAAACGGCGAAAGAAAACAACTTCGTTCTACTAATCTGGATCTAAGGCAATTTTTACAGTGGCCAAAACTTGTTTAAGTTGGTTAAACGGATAGAGGGTTTCGAGACGAAACTCCAGGCGCTTGAATCGCCTGATTCCGATAAACGAGCGAAAAGTTATACTAAAACGAAAATCGGATCTGAAATCGCGATCAGAAAAATCGCAGATTTAATCCGAGAAAAAGAAAAACGACGAACGTTCGCTAGAACCAACAAACAGACGAACGCTCGCTAATTAAATAAATCGGAAAAACCGATCTATTTAAAAAAACCGACGAAAAACCAACGGTTTTTCGAAAAAAATAAAAAAAAACAGCGCGGACTTCGAGGCAACCTCGGGCGGCGTGCGGCGGCGAGGCGGCGGCGGGCGGCGGCGCTGGCTGGGGGTTGCTCGGGGCTGGGGCTAGGGTTTGGCTTCGGCTGGGCCTCCCCCCCCCCCCCCGGCTTATAAAGCCTAGCGGGCCAGGAGTCCGGGTCGGACACGGCCCGTTAGGTCGGTTCGTATTTTTTTAAAATAATTATGCGCAGAAGAAAAATAAAAAAGAAATGCTAAACAGACTCCAAAAATCCCAAAATAAATTTTTCCGGGCTTCTAAAATCAAGCCGTACAAGGTGAACATTTACTTGGGGCCTAAATGCAATTTTGAAAAACGCATATTTTTCCTAAATTCAAATAAAATAACGAAAAACTCTGAAAATAAATCTTATTTGATTTTATTATTAAATCCTCAATATTTATTTATTTTGGGAAATTCATTTTATTCCCTCTCTCATATTTTTGTAATAGAAATAATTGATGATAAAATAATATAATCAAATGATCCTATTCTCAAAATTTGAGAAAACTCAAATATGAAAATAATGAATTCCCCAACTCTCTCTGTGGGTCCTTGAGTTGCGTAGAAATTTCTAGGATCAACCAAAATGCAAAATAAAATATGATATGCATTTATGATCTAATGTATAACATTCCAAATTGAAAATTTGGGATGTTACAGTGATGCATATGCATGATTTGGAAAGGGATGATTGAACCTGGCCTCAACTTGGAAATCCAAGAGTGCCACTGGAAAGAGGAGTTGATTTCGGTTGAAATCGATATAAAGATCACCGGAATTGGCTGCACGGTTTGGAAATGACAAGCAAAACAAATATGGCACGGTCTGCGATAAATAGCAAGTAGCCTTCTAAATGCATCAAGATAAATAAGCTACTGCACTCAAACATGGCAACAAAATACATGGCAGGGATCCACTCATGATGCTTGACGAAAGATGAACACTGAGCTACGGCTAATTAAATCAATAATAGGTTCAAACAAGCATGGCAAAAGTGCAAAAGATAACGGGTTTCAGACTTAGTGAAATTAACAGCAAGTCAGGAATTTATCATCAGGAAGCAATGTTTAGAGCATGCAAACTATATGCCACAGGAACATATCATGTCAAAGCAAGGCATGGCATGAAACTACTCAAAGCATACAACAAAAGTCCCTTATTGACCATGAGCCAAAAGGGATCAGAAAATACAATTGCAAGCATGTGAACATAGCAAAAACATACACAGATTCAAACTTAGTGAAAAACTGGAGCATGGCAAAACAGTTAACAAGTAGACATGTTACGAGCTCGATGCACTCACTACAAAGCATGGCATGATAATCTAAGCATACATCCAGCAAATAGACATGGCATAGAAGATAGACATGGCAAGAACAACAACATAGCATGCATGGATCAACAACAACAAGCTCGGCAAAATTGCTAAACATGTTAACAATCTGCCAGGAACATTTTATAGCAAAAGTAGAGCTCGATTGACTCAAGCTAGGGTGCTCCATAATTGCAAACAAAGACATGGATGGATAGAGCACAACATTATCTACAAATCATCCTTACTGATCATGCTCAAAAGAGGCACGGATCACTAGGAAACAACATGAACATATGGCATAAAATAATGACAGGGCAAGGACTTAGTGAAATTCTAAGTCCCTGAAATCAGCATCAATGAGTAAGCTACTTTGCATGCTTGTGTTAGTCACCACAAAGATCACAAAAATACATGGCATACACCCCTGTAAAGATGGCATGGCATATTACAAAACACATGTAGAGCTCAGGATCATAGAATGCACACATTAATCATGGAAAAATGACAAAAGTGCATTTGCTGAAACAGATCTGAAACTATCACCACATAGCCCTCTTCCGACAGCATTTCGGGCATCAAGATGAGCTCAAATGAAAATGATGCAATGAGATGAAATGGTGTACTCGTCGAGACGAACATTTTGATATGCTACATGCCTGAAGCGGAGCAGTATGCAACAAGTTATGGACATGACAAGATGCACACATGATACTGGAAACTTCGGGGACTTGGTCAAAATTCCACGTCTGCGGGTGAGCGCAACATAGTAATAATCGCCCACGGCGATGGATAAGGGAAATGGCGGGGCCTCACCCGATTGGGCTCAGCCCAGGATGAAGGAGAGGTAGGCCGAGGCTGAGGTGGGCCGGACGGGACCCACGCGGTGCAGTGGGCTGAGGCTGACGTGGAAGCCCACGCGCGGAAGGTAGTGAGTAGGCCGCTGGGTGGCTTCGTCCCGACCTCTCGATGGAGACAGGGGCCTGGCGGCGGCGTACGGCACTGGCGGCGATCACCGGAGCTTGCGAGGAGCGGGGACGAGGCCAGAGGTCGGGGCGGAGTGGATCTGGTCCGCGGCGGCGAGATCCGGGCGCGGAGTCGCCGGATCTGGGCAACGGCGCGCCGGACGGAGCCTGCGGCAGCGCTGCACAAAGGGCGGCCATGGCGGGGCGACGGCGTCGCGGTTCTGTGGCGAGGAACAATGGCGGAGGACGAACGGTGGCTTGGGCGCGAGGCTGCGGGTGCGGGCAGGCACCTGCGGGCGGCGGCGGCGGCGACCGTGCCTGCGCGGGCCGGATCTGGGCCCCGCGGGCCTCGCGGTGGAGAGGGAGGCGGCCGGCTGAGGTGGCGCACGCCGATTGGGAGAGGGCGGTGGCGGCAGTGACGTGGCAGCGCCTGATTCGCCGGAGCGAGGTGGCGGCGGGATGGACGCGTCCGCCGGCGAGCGGACATGTCCGGCGGCGCGGAGGGAGTTGGATCTAGGGTTTGGACTGCGCGAAATTTTTGGAGGGGATCACATATTTATAGATAGAGGGAGCTAGGAGGCTCCAAATTGAGCACGGTTTTCGGCCACGCGATCGTGATCGAACGACCGAGAGGATGGAGGAGGTTTAGGTGGGTTTTGGGCCACTTTGGAGGGGTGTTGGGCTGCAACACACACGAGGCCTTTTCGGTTCCTCGGTTAACCGTTGGAGTATCAAACGAAGTCCAAATGACAAGAAACTTGACAGGCGGTCTACCGGTAGTAAACCAAGGCCGCATGACAAGTCTCGGTCCATTCCGAGAATGTTTAACACCCGCACACGAAAAGAGATAGAAAGGGACACCGGGTGACATAGGAGCGCCGGAATGTAAAACGGACAACGGGTAAAATGCTCGGATATGACATGCATGACACGCAAGAAATGACATGGCAACAACAGCGAATAACTGGAGGACACCTGGCACATCGGTCTCGGAGCGTTACACCTTGTGTCAAATCTATAAATTTGGGTTGAATAATTTACCCTAAAAACGGTTACGATCCCCTATACTTGTGGGTTATCACCAAACAAGCTGAAATCTTGCACAGACATCAATTTGAGCATCTTGAACCATAAAAAATCAGATTTTTTTAATATTTCCGCTATTAATTTTTAATTTATTGTTCACACACGGGTGTAGGTGAGGCTGGGTGTAGAATAGCTGCTTCATCATAGAAGCATCAAGTCTCATCTCTCCCAGAGATTTGGATGAACTACCATTATTTTTTCCTTTGTTGTTGTTGAATGCTTGTGATCTATCTCTTTGACTTGTGATTTGGGTACTTGTATTTGTGAATCTTGTCTAATAAAGTGTTCCTCTTGTGATTTTTCTTTTTGTTCTCGGTGTTCTTCCCTAAGTCCACCTCCAATTCATGAAGGTTGGGAAAAAATAGCTTGTAATAACGATTGATTCCATAGTTGTAGCAAAACCCATACTACCTTTGCTATTGTTAACACGAAACGGTAACATCGACATGAATCTGACAAACTTATCCGTAGTTACAATCAAGGATTCTTCTCAGGTGATCATCATGAAACTCTCTTGGATACAACCAACAATCATCCAGACCAACACACACATGCACACACTTAATTACTGTACTATATTAAGATTGCAGCTTGCAAGCATCCACCGTGTTGGGAATGTCGGCTCATTTCCCCGGCTTGCTCCCAGCATTGAATCCCCACCTGTGCTCCTCAATGAAGTTGGATGAATTCTCATTGATGTTGGATGGCACCCTCAAGTTCGCCGCCGGCATCCTCGGCCGGAGCCCTCGAGCTCACCTCAGCGGCGGCTTCAGGACCGGGTCCTCCCCTCCTGCCATGACAACCTGGCCACCAGGGCATCCCCAAGCCTAAATGTTTGAGACTTCTTGGATTATTAACTTGGTGAGCCTTGGGCATCCCCAAGCTTGAGCTCTTGTGTCTCCTTAATTCCTCTCATATCATCCACACAAAACTCAACATGAACTCATGAGATAATTTAGTATACACAACTCAAAGCCTTATGATTATTTACTGTAATAAATTACTAGAATTATAATTAAACACTGAATACTAAATGCCTCTGCATATTTTATACTCCTGTCCTTAAATAGAATCATTAAACAAGCAAACATATGCAAACATAATAGTAATATGTGTAAACAGAATAGTCTGTAAAGGATGAAGCATAATTCATACTTATTTAACTCAAAAAAATTGAAAAATTACCACACTCTAGAAAGTTTGTTATAAAATACTGTGTCAAAATTTCAAGATTTTATCACATTCTGACTTTTCTGGAGAATTCAGACAATAATAAAAAAACTTTCTATTTTAAACAGCAATTCATGAACATGCAAACTAAGCATGGTAAAGGCTACACTTGATAATTTATTGAAATAAAATATAAAAAACATGATTCTAAATAACAGGAAGCAAATCAAAATAAAAGAAAATGATGCTCCAAGCAAAATACGTATCATGTGAAGAATAAAAAATATGGCTCCAAGTGAGGTATATACGGATAGATTGAAGATGAAAGAGGGATGCCTTTCAGGGCATCCCTAAGCTTAGACGCTTGAGTCTTCCTTGAATATTACCTTGGGGTGCCTTGGGCAACTCCAAGCTTATGGTCTTTCCCCTCCTTATTCTCCTCATATTGATATCTCACCCAAAACTTGAAAACTCAATCACACAAAACTTAACAGAACTTCATGAGATGCATTAGTATTATAAAGAATAAATCATTCACTTTGGTATTGTAAAGACATTATTCATAATTGTTCTCACATAATGTCTACCATACTCGATCATTTCTACAATTTCAATTGACCAATATAAGCCATAGAAACTACCCCCTCCATCCCAAAATAAGTGTCTCAACTTTGTACTAACTTTAGTAGAAAGTTGTACTAGAGTTGAGACACTTATTTTGCGATGTAGGGAGTATAAAACAAACAAACTATGCATTGTAAATAGAATATGTCAAAAATGGAATAGTATGTAATGATCTGAACACAAATCCATACTTTTGTAACCCTAAATATTTTGAAAAATTAGGACAGCGGGCAATTTTTATATCAATACTATGTAAAAATTTCAGACCAAGATCATGTTCCAGGGAAAAAAATGTAAATTCCATCACTAGAAGCAAAAGTTTCTGTTTTTGCACAGAATCAATTCAACTATCATCCATATTATCCCAAATTCTTTACTCGGTACATTATTGAAACAAAATCTATAAAACAAGATTACTACAGTAGCTTAATCATGTGATCACACAAAAACAGTAGGGGTAAATATTGGTTTGTCTCCCAACAAGCGCTTTTCTTTTATGCCTTTGTAGCTATGCATGATGGTTTTAATGATGCTCACATGAAAGTAAAGAATTGAGACATAGTGGGGCATCATGAAACATATGGCAAGCACATTTAAGCTTGGCCCACTTCCTACGCATAGGGATTTTGTGAGCAAACGATTTATGGGAGCAAGAATCAACTAGCATAGGGAGGCAAAACAAGTGTAACTTCAAAACTCTCAACACATAGAGAGGAAACTTGGTATTATTGAGATAACTACAAGCATATGTTTCTCTCTCGTAATAAGTTTCAGTGGCATCATGAATGAATTCAACGATATAACTATCACATAAAGCATTCTTTCCATGATCCACAAGCATAGAAAATGTATTACCCTCCACATGAGAAAATTTCTTCTCATCAATACTGGTGGGAGCAAATTCAATGAAATAACTATCATATGTTACTTGATTAAAATCATGACGACTAGTTTCATGGTTATTATTAATCTTAATAGCATACATGTCATCACAATAATCATCATAGATAGCAACTTTGTTGTCATAATCAATTGAAACCTCTTCGAAATAGTGGAATCATCACTAAATAAAGTCATGACCTCTCCAAACCCACTTTCATAATTATTACAATAAGATTCAACACCCTCCAAATCAGTGAAATAATTATTATCTAGAGTTTACACTCTTCCGAACCCACTTTCATCATTGTAATCATCAAAAATAGGAGGCATGCAATTATCATAATTAATTTGCTCATCAAAACTTGGGGGACTAAAAGGATCGTATTCATTAAACATAGCATCCCCAAACTTATGGCTTTGCATGTCATTAACATCATGGATATTTACAGAATTCATACTAGCAACATTGCAATCATGCTTATCATTCAAAGACTTTATGCCTTACATTTAATTGAATTCTTATTCTAAAACTTTGGCACAATTTTCTGATCCATCATTTTCAAGGAAGACATTATAAAGATAAAGAACTTGATGCAACTTCACTTCCAATTTTTTGTAGTTTTCTTTTATAAAGCAAACTAATGAAAATCAATAAACTAAAAGATTAAATTGCAAGATCCAAAGATATACTTTCAAGCACTCACCTCCCTGGCAACAACGCCCAAAATTATCTTGATGTCTACAACGCAACTTTTCTTCTTGTAGACTCTGTTGGGCCTCCAAGCGCAGAGTTTTCTAGGACAACAACAAATTTTCATCAAGTGGATGACCTAAGGTTTGTCAACCCATGGGGGTGTAGGATGAAATTGGTATCTCTCAAACAATCCTGCAATCAAATAAAAGAAATCTCTTGTGTCCCCAACATACCCAATACAATGGTAAATTGTATAAGTGCACTAGTTTGGCGAAGAGATGGTGATACAAGTGTAGTATGGGTAGTAGATATAGGTTTTTGTAATCTGAAATAATAAAAACAGCAAGGTGACAAGTAGCAAATAGCAAGCAAAATTCTATATCAATGCCTAGAAACAAGGCCTAGGGTTCATACTTTCACTAGTGCAATCTCTCAACAGTGCTAACATAATTGAATCATATAAAAATCCCTCAATGTGCGACAAATAATCACTCCAAAGTTCTTATCAGTAGCTGAGAACATAAGATGAAATTGTTGTAGGTAGCGAACCACCTCAAAGTTATCTTTACGATCAATCTATTGAGCCATCCCTATAAGTCTTGCAAACAGCCCTAGAGTTCGTACTACAATAACACCATATGATACACATCAATCAACTCTAATATCACCTAGATACTCCAATGTCACCACAAGTACCCGTAAGTTAATTATTTGATATGCATCAAACAATTTCTGATTCATCATATTCAATCCAACACAAAGAACTTCAAAGAGTACCCCAAAGTTTGTATCGGAGAAAGTAGGACGAAAATGTGTATCAACCTATGTGCCTAGATTACCCCAATGTCACCTTGGGAATCCGCAAGTTGATTACCAAAACATACATCAAGTGACTCAATAGAATACCCCATTGTCACTATGAGTATCTACATGCAAGACATGCATCAAGTGATCTCAAATCCAATATTCAATCCGATAATAATGAAACCTCAAAGGGAAAGACTCAATTCATCACAACAAAATAGAGAGGGAAGAACACCATATGATCCAACTATATTAACAAAGTTGGTGGTACATCAAGATCATGCCAAATCAAGAACACAAGAGAGAGAGGGAGAGAGAGATCAAACACATAGCTACTAGTACATACCCTTAGCCTCGAGGGTGAACTACTCCCTCCTCGTCATGGAGACCACCAGCATGATGAAGATGGCCTCTGGTGATGATTTCCCCCTCTAGCAGGATGTTGGAAAAGGCCTCCCGATGAGATCGCTTCGGTACAGAGGCTTACAGCGGCAACGTGGAAGTTCTAGGTTTCTTTCTGGGGTTTCCCAATTTATAAGAATTTTTAGTGTTGGTTACACGCCAGTCGGAGTTACGTCGGGCCCACTAGCTTAGACGACACTCCCTACCACCTAGGGCGCGCGGGGTGAGCTCGTGACTCCCTTGTGCGTCTTCTGGTCCTTCCTCGAAGCTTCAAGGGTTGCTTATGTTCTAAAAAATCACTATAAATTTTGTTGGCATTTGGACTTCGTTTGGTATGGATTTTCTGGAAAACCAAAAACATGCAGAAAACAGCAACTAGCACTGGGCACTAGGTTAATAGGTTAGTTCCATAAAAATCATATAAAAGTGCACCAAAACCATTTAAAATTATTGTAAGCTGATAGGCGGGAACCCGATGAACGAGTTCACGCCCGAGGGTGGCCCGATCTTCACGTCATAGGATTGAATCGGGAGGGATAACTAGCTGCAAGCAGCTGGGATAACTAGTTTTATACCTGCCAAGGTTGGATGCAACCCGTACGTTGGGGATGGCTGACTGAAGCTACAAGAACTCCAACCCGCTGTCCGAACAATCACAGAACCACAAATCGGGACTAATCCACACAAAACGGCCGGAACCATAGAGCACGAACTAGGGGGAACTAGAGGCTCCTTCTCGCAAATCCGAATGAACTCACAAGAGCAAAGGTAGCAAGATCTCTCGGATCTCTCTAGCAGTCTTACTGCATAAGCTTGTAGCTGAATGGTTTGACAAAAGGTTTTCTAGAGGATGGGGGAGATGGGGTTTTATAGCAGGGACAACCCCCCTTAGCTAGGTGTGAAAATGGTTTCAAAAGTAAGCAGGTTTGCATAGCTTCCTTGGGTGAATAAGCAGTCAACTTTGGGAGTTGTTGCAGAGCTCCTCAGAAATTCACGAAGTCTTAATAGCCTGGACACCTTCCACGAGAATGACTAGAACTTTTGATTCAAAACTCCAAATGATGTGAGGTTTTTTGCATTGGAAAGATAATTTGATGTAGCTTCTGTTGATGTACCCCTATGGCCCCGTCTCTCCACCATATGGGTGTGCCACACCAAAACATCAGAGGTAAAAACTGACAGCATCAGCTTCACTTGCAACTTGTTTCCTCCAAACCGGTTGCTTCAAGAGCTCGTTAGTTGTTGGACTTCTTCCATGTGATACCTAAGTTCAACCAATAACAATGTAAATGGAAGTGCAGCCATGTTTTCAAGATTGTGGTATGAACTTAAGTTAGCGTTCACCTGGCCATGTGTTTGCTTGATTCGGCTTAGTAATTCTTTCCAACTAAATTGTGCATTTTTCTAAAATGTCATGTATGATGTACTCATGTGCTCATCATCCTCCCTCCCTTGATGAAGAGTCGTCCTCGACTCTCTTTGATCTGCAAAACATATGTAGAAGGGAAGTAGATAATATCTATGCAAACAAATAATGCAATCCTCATTTGTAGCTTTCACCTTTGAATTGTGTTGCATCTGATCATGTACTTGTTTTTTACAACGTGCAATTTTTCCAGAGATGATTGGTATTGTTTTGAAGACCGAGATGTCCTCATCATCCCCCCTCTCTTGAAAAGGAGTCGTCCTCGACTCTACCTGGTCATCACATAAAAGAAGGCAGGGCAATACCAAATCATAACGCAAAGGTTTCATGATATGGAGTATTTTAGTTTTCAGCTTTGCTATCTTATGGATAATGCAAACATGATGTTTTGTTCGACTTAGGAGTTCCTTCCAGCAAATATTTCCATGGAGCACAAATTTATAACCAACCATAACCATGTCCATATCATCCTCCCTCTCTTGGAGAAAAGTCGTCATCGACTTCATTTGGTCTACAAAATTATAGCACGAGGACAATACAAAATGACTAGGAAAAGAAAATGATGAATAATCATGTGCAACATTCAGTTTTATTGGATCTTTAATAGCCTCATCAAGATTAACAAAATCATATTGCTGGATGGATGATGTACGAAACAATTTTTCTCTAATCTTATCACAGCATTGCTTCAAAAACTCATAAGTGCATACCTCTGGCTTCATCAAAATGGAAGATCCTTTTTGTTTTACCTCAGTGATTACTTGAATGCCTTTTTGAAAATCAATCTTCACACATGCACCTTGTGTACTGGTACTACATGTCCTCCATATTTGCTCTTGGATCTCAATCTCCCATCGTTGTAAGAGAGCTGATAGATATGTCTTTTGCACCTGCACATATTGCAAATAAAGAGAACTTTGTGAAAGGTTAGTTATTGAATGTTCCTCTCTCTTTTCATTTGGTGGACTACTAATTTCCCATGGTGGTGGATCACTCAGCTTGCTACTCTCTTGTTGAAAAATCTCAACCTCACATTTGGTGGACTCATATAACTCAGTTATCCTCTCACTCTTATTGTGTGGTATATTGGGTTGTGGATCGCTTATCTCTCTAATGATCTTGCATTTTGTGGACTCACACAACTCATTAATTCTCTCTCCCTGAATGTGTGGTATATCTAGGTGGAGATCTTGCATTTCTCTAATCTCATGATGAACAATCTGATCCTCACATTTTGTGGACTCACTCACCTCACTTTCCTTGTCACTCTCAATATATGGAAACGTGGAAAGTGGACACTCTTCCTCACATTTTGTGGCGTCACTCAACTTATTTTTCTTTTCACTCTCAAGTGGTGGGATTTTTGAAAGTGTACACTCTTCCTCACTTTTGGTGGAGCCACTCAACTTGCTTTTCTTATCACTCTCAAGTTGTGGGACTTTGGATTGTGGGCTCTCTTCCTCAGATGGAATTTGTGGCACATGTTTCCAGGATGTTGGGACAGTGGTGGTGGCTGAGATGTGAACATCAGGAGTGAGCTTCTTAGATGAACATGGGCTATGAATCACCAAAGTTGGTTCATCAACCATGGTCCTGCTTTGCGGTGTGTCGTCGGTGTGCCGATGGGTGCCATAACTCTGTTGTCGGCCATGACGTCCTTGCTGCGATTCAGGAATAGCAGCAACACGCCTCAGGTCAGCAGTAGCTTGCCCTCGAGCGTGCCATCCTTGCCGCACTTCTTGAGTAGTAGTGACATGCCCACGAGCAACAATATCATGCCCTCGAGCATGCCTTCTTTGTTGCACTTCATGAGAAATAGGGTATTGTCGGTGTCGAACCCCGTCACCACTTGCTCGAAGACGCTCGTTAAGCCCCCTTTGATATTCTTGAACAATGTTCCGTAATTCCAGAAACTCAGCACGTGTGACCGGGGTGTCTTTTTTCCCTTGATTTTGTCCATGAACACTCGATGCAAATCCCGCCATGTTAGTAAGGCCAAAAGTGGAATAGGATAATTTTGTGGAATCACACAACCTCACCTCTTACTCACCAAAGTTCTTATGAGTTCACATCAGATTGTGCTTCTCCCGGATGTGTTAAAGCGATTGAAAGACAGGGATCAAAGAACTAGCTTCGGTTCTTGGTGGAGCTCGGTGGGGTAAACAAAAAGGGGCTTGTGCTGAAATCAAGTTGATGCAAACCAAGAAAATATGTGGATGGATCTGCCGCACCTTTGCACCAAGATTGAAAAACACAACACACAAGCTTCTAAAATTTTTTCTATCAAGCTGAAACTTTTGGATCTTACACAAGACTTTCTTTTTCTCTCTTGACTTTTTTTCCACTCTTTTTTTTCTCTCTTTGATTTTTTGCCACTCTTTTTTTTCTCTCTTTTTCCAAAGCACAACAAACAAATCTGAAAGCAATTATGAAGATGAACTTGGTGCAGATCTAAAAGATGAAGAACATGCAAGGTATGCAACAACAAGATCTCAGCACCAACAAGGCTTGGATTTATTTTTGGTGGGGCTTTGGACTTCTAGGACAGGAAATATAGCATGGAAACACTCGATCTAAAGGGATGATAGCAAGATAAAGTTGGATAACAAATCCTACCGTGTCGACGAAAGCTCTGATACCATATGATAGGTGGGAACCGGATGAACGAGTTCACGCCCGAGGGTGGCCCGATCTTCACGTCGTAGGATCGAATTGGGAGGGATAACTAGCTGCAAGCAGCCGGGATAACTAGCTTTATACCTGCCAAGGTTGGATGCAACCCGTACATTGGGGATGGCTGACTGAAGCTACAAGAACTCCAACCCGCTGTCCGAACAATCGCAGAACCACAAATCGGGACTAATCCACACAAAATGGCCGGAATCGTAGAGCACAAACTAGGGGGGGCCAGAGGCTCCTTCTCGCGAATCCGAATGAACTCACAAGAGCAAAAGGTAGCAAGATCTCTCGGATCTCTCTAGCAGTCTTGCTGCATAAACTTGTAGCTGAATGGTTTAACAAAAGGTTTTCTAGAGGATGGGGGAGATGGGGTTTTATAGCAGGGACAACTCCC
Organism: Triticum urartu; assembly: GCF_056163025.1. Classification (NCBI taxonomy): domain Eukaryota; kingdom Viridiplantae; phylum Streptophyta; class Magnoliopsida; order Poales; family Poaceae; genus Triticum; species Triticum urartu. The sequence goes on along the minus strand of NC_141876.1, from coordinate 352,157,365 downwards.
CTTAGCTAGGTGTGAAATTGGTTTCAAAAGTAAGCAGGTTTGCATGGCTTCCTTGGGTGAATAAGCAGTCAAGTTTGGGAGTTGTTGCAGAGCTCCTCGGAAATGCGCGAAGTCTTAACAGCCTGGACACCTTCCACGAGAATGACTAGAACTTTTGACTCACAACTCCAAATGATGTGAGGTTTTTTGCATTGGAAAGATAATTTGATGTAGCTTCTGTTGATGTACCCCTATGGCCCCGTCTCTCCACCATATGGGTGTGACACACCAAAACATCAGAGGTAAAAACTGACAGCATCAGCTTCACTTGCAACTTGTTTCCTCCAAACTTGTTCCTCCAAACCGGTTGCTTCAAGAGATCGTAAGTTGTTGGACTTCTTCCATGTGATACCTAAGTTCAACCAATAACAATGGAAATGGAAGTGCAGCCATGTTTTCAAGATTGTGGTATGAACTTAAGTTAGCGTTCACCTGGCCATGTGTTTGCTTGATTCGGCTTAGTAATTCTTTCCAACTAAATTGTGCATTTTTCTGAAATGTCATGTATGATGTACCCCTGTGTTCATCATCAATATGGCATGAATACTTCATAAATTATAGATACGTTGGAGACGTATCAGCATCCTAACGCTTATCACAAGTAGCAACGTGTCTTCTTGTCCACTTCAAAGATAGTATACTACTTGACTCTCCTCTCGTGTGCATGCATAGGTTTGAGCAGAGGTTCAAACTTGTTGAGGAGTACAAGCACAAGAGTACACCTACACCATCAAGGAGTAAAGCCTGAAAGCAGAGGAATCACGAGGAGGAAGCAACCAAATATATGCAAGAAAGTCGAACAGTTCGACCCACTGTTCGACCTAGCCTCTGACTCCACGCTAGGCTCTCAGGTCAGGAAATGCGAGAGATTACCTCGAAATGTCTGACTTGTCGAAATATCCGACCCATCGGACTATCCAACCCCTACCCGTGTGCATATGTTGGGACAGACCCATGTACCCCCCCCTCACTTAGCCCATTGTGGCTATATGAAACTAAAGAGCTTAAGTTATGTATCTCATGTTTTGTGGGATCTATCTTCCCTAATGGAATCACCGCCTCCTCTTGAGGAGAAGGATTCATATGTGAATCACCTAAGGCCTCCCCTATTGAAGAACAAAGGCTTCACAGAACCAAAAATTCAACTCAGTGCCTAGGCTCATCCACACCTGATGAATAGTAAAATCTAAAAAATAGTAGAAAATATAAAAATGTTTTTATGGTGCAGGATGCTCAAATGTATGATGCTCATGTGAAATTTCATCTTGTTTGGACATTCGAGGAGCTCGTGACGTTCCAAACAAGCTGAAATTTTGCATGAACATCACGCATTGGAGCATCTTGTAACATAAAAAATCAGATTTTTTTAAAAAAAATCTGCTATTATTTTTTATTTTACTGTTCACACACAGGTGTAGATGAGCCTTGGTGCAGAATAGCCGCTTCCTATAGAAGCATCAAGTATCATCTCTCTCCTAGAGATTTTTTTTGAATAAAAAGGTAGATCGTTATCTACCTTATGCATTCAAACGGGCAAAAAATGCCCGGATGACCGTAGTCATTTACATGAAGGTGATGTAAACACTGCATAACATGTGCAGCTAGCCATCACCAGACCATCAGAATAGATAACCAGAAGACATGGAGAGGGGAAGAGTACAGCCTAAGTAGTGAAGAACAAATTAGCCCAGTGCACTAGTAGCTCTCTAGCCGGTTCTTCCTGTGCCCGCATGCTCCATAGTGTGAGGAGATCAGCAATCTCTTTGCATGCATGGCCAGCCCCCAGTAGTTCTTGTTGAAGACCTGTGCATTTCTGGCACACCACAGGGTTACGGAGCAGGGAGCAAAAAGTATGTGCCATAGTCTTCCATGTAGGATTCTTGCTTGTTCGGAGCATAGCAGGTCCTAAGCTATTTCCGAGGATATCACTATCTGTTGAAGTCCTAGCTTTGCCCAGACTGCACCTGCTAGCCAGCACCTCAGAAGAATGTGGTGCATGGTTTCCGTAGCTGGGCATAAATAACAGCCGTTGTGGGTGGCTATTGTTTCCCAATGCTTGGCAATCATGTTGCTCCTGGTGTTGTGTTTGTCTCTTAAAGCAATCCATAGGAAGATACGGTGCTTGTGTGGGATGATCTTTTCCCAAATGTATGGAGCTAGTGGGCAGTCCTTACCCCGAAAAGTCAGAAGCTTGTAAAAATAGGCAGTAGAAAGCTTGGCCTCTGTTGTGATGGGCACTCTTGCATCTAGTTTGCCCTCCTCTAGAGTTATGGTGCTGAGCATGTGAGTCAAGGCATCAAGCTCTCACATCGCGGTGAGGGAGAGGTTGGGGTGTAGCTGGATATTCCAAAGTCCGTTGCTATGTTGTGATGCGACAGTGTAGAACTTGCAGCTAGAGAAGGAGAAAAGGGTTGGATATACCAGGTATAGTCGGCCACAGTCCAGCCACAGGTCATACCAGAAAGAGGTGCCGCTTCCATCTCCCACAATGCATTTAGTTTTAAACCTGACTTGAGGCAGTGCCAAGTAGCAGTGTCTCCACTATGGACTGTCCAAGAAATTGTTCTTTCACAGTAGCTTGTGGCAAACCATCTATAACATGGTATCTCCAGATGCTATAGAATCTTAGCCATGATATTGCTTACCATGGCCTTATTGTGCGCCCTCAAGTCTCTAATTCCCAATCCCCCAACATTCTGCGACAGAGTTATCGTGTCCCAAGCCAGCAAGCAGTGTCCACCCTTAGCCTTGTTCTTGCCTTACCAAAGGAAACCCCTGAGTATCTTCTCTAGTTTCTTCAGATACTCCTCCGGCCATAGGAAGCATCCCATGTAATAGTTCGGTATTGCTGCCAGAATGGAGTTTATCAAAGTTAGTCGCCCTCCCCATGACAAGAAGGTGGCGATCCATCCTGATAGTCTCTTATCGGCCCTACAAATGAAAGGTAGCAGTGATCCATGTGTTATCTTGTGTATAGAAAGTGGGAGGCCCAGGTACGTGCAGGGGAAGGATTATGTCTTGCATTGCAGGAGGGTGGCAATGGCTTGGCTAGTTCCTGGTCAAGGCAGATAGGGATGAAAGTACTTTTGTGGTAATTGATTTTAAGCCTGCTGAAGCCAGAGAAAACATCAAGAATCCCCTTGACAACCTATGTCTGCTGAAGACTCCCTTGTACAAGGAGCAGGGTGTCATCGGCGTACTGCAGGATAGGGGGACATTCAATAGCCCCAAGAGGGTGGTATAGGTTCCCCTTCTGAACTCCTTGTTGAAAAACTGCTGCAGAACGTCAGCTACCAGGAGGAAAAGGTAGGTGGAGAGGACATCTCCTTGCCTCAAGCCGCTCTTGGAGCTGATCTTCTCCCCAAGCCTGCCGTTGATGAGAATTCTGGAGGAGATGGAAGTGAGAATTTCATTGATCCACCGCATCCATTTAGCCCCGAATCCTCTAGCAACGATAACCTTCCGGAGGGCATCCCAACTCGCACTATCGAATGCCTTTTGGAAGTCTAGCTTGAGCACAAAAATTGTTATTTTCCGTTTGTGGGCTTGCTGGACCAGTTCGGCCGCCAGCACAAAGTTCTCTGTAATGCAACGGCCAGGCAGAAAACCAGACTAAAGAGGGTGCATGAGTTTCGGTATTTGCTTCTGTAACCTCACTACAAGGACTTTGGAAGACATCTTAGGCAGACTGTGCACCAAGGAGATGGGTCTGAAGTCCTTAATATTCGTTGGCAGCTCCTTCTCTGGCACAAGCACGATGTTTGCTGTGCTGACGCCCTATAGTGAGCCACTGTGCTCATAGAACTATTGGAAAAAATTCAGAAGATCGTCTTTTAGCAGCCCTTGGAAACATTTGTAGAACTCATTTGTGTACCCGCCAGGTCCTGGGTGAAGGAAATATGCCCTAGAGGCAATAATAAAGTTATTGTTTATTTCCTTATATCATGATAAATGTTTATTATTCATGCTAGAATTGTATTAACTGGAAACTTAGTACATGTGTGAATACATAGACAAATAGAGTGTCACTAGTATGCCTCTACTTGACTAGCTCGTTGAATCAAAGATGGTTAAGTTTCCTAGCCATTGACATGATTTGTCATTTCATTAACGGGATCACATCATTAGAGAATGATGTGATTGACTTGACCCATTCTGTTAGCTTAGCACGATGATCGTTTAGTTTGTTGCTACTGCTTTCTTCATGACTTATGCATGTTCCTATGACTATGAGATTATCCAACTCCCGAGTATTGAAGGAACACTTTGTGTGCTACCAAACGTCACAATGTAACTAGGTGATTATAAAGGTGCTCTACAGGTGTCTCCGATGGTGCTTGTTGAGTTGGCATAGATCGAGATTAGGATTTGTCACTCCGATTGTCGGAGAGGTATCTCTGGGCCCTCTCGGTAATGCACATCACTATAAGCCTTGCAAGCATTGTGACTAATGAGTTAGTTGCGGGATGATGTATTACGGAACGAGTAAATAGACTTGCTAGTAACGAGAAACTGACACCCGCGAGACTGGTTCTACCGACGTGCTTTGCACATAGGTGGCTGGCGGGTGTCAGTTTCTCCAACTTTAGTTGAACCGAGTGTGGCTAGGCCCGGTCCTTGAGAAGGTTAAAACAGCACTAACTTGATGAACTATCGTTGTGGTTTTGATGCGTAGGTAAGAACGGTTCTTGCTCAAGCCCATAGCAGCCATGTAAAACTTGCAACAACAAAGTAGAGGATGTCTAACTTGTTTTTTCAGGGCATGTTGTGATGTGATATGGTCAAGACATGATGCTAAATTTTATTGTATGAGATGATCATGTTTTGTAACGGAGTTATCGGCAACCGGTAGGAGCCATATGGTTGTCGCTTTATTGTATGCAATGCAATCGCCCTGTAATTGCTTTACTTTATCACTAAGCGGTAGCGATAATCGTAGAAGCAATAGTTGGCGAGACGAAAACGATGTTACGATGGAGATCAAGGTGTCGCGCCGGTGACGATGGTGATCATGACGGTGCTTTGGAGATGGAGATCAAAGGCACAAGATGATGATGGCTATATCATATCACTTATATTGATTGCATGTGATGTTTATCCTTTATGCATCTTATTCTGCTTGATTGACGGTAGCATTATAAGATGATCTCTCACTAAATTTCAAGGTAAAAGTGTTCTCCCTGAGTATGCACCGTTGTCAAAGTTCGTCGTGCCGAGACACCACGTGATGATCGGGTGTGATAAGCTCTACGTTCACATACAACAGGTGCAAGCCATTTTTGCACACGCAGAAATACTCGGGTTAAACTTGACGAGCCTAGCAAATGCAGATATGGCCTCGGAACACTAAGACTGAAAGGTCGAGCGTGAATCATATAGTAGATATGATCAACATAGTGATGTTCACCATTGAAAACTACTCCATCTCACATGATGATCGGACATGGTTTAGTTGATTTGGATCACATGATCATTTAGATGACTAGAGGGATGTCTATCTAAGTGGGAGTTCTTAAGTAATATGATTAATTGAACTTTAATTTATCATGAACTTAGTCCTGATAGTATTTGCATAACTATGTTGTAGATCAATATCTCGCGATGTAGCTCCCCGTTTATTTTGATATGTTCCTAGAGAAAAACTAAGTTGAAAGATGTTAGTAGCAATGATGTGGATTGGATCCGTGATCTGAGGATTATCCTCATTGCTGCATAGAAGAATTATGTCCTTGATGCACCGCTAGGTGACAGACCAATTGCAGGAGCAGATGCAGACGTTATAAACGTTTGGCGAGTTCGATATGATGACTACTTGATAGTTTAGTGCACCATACTTTACGACTTAGAATTGGGGCTTCAAAGATGTTTTGAACGCCACAGAGCATATGAGATGTTTCAAGAGTTGAAATTAGTATTTCAGACTCATGCCCATGTCGAAAGGTATGAGACCTTTGACAAGCACTTTGCCTACAAGATGGAGGAGAATAGCTCAGCTGGTGAGCATGTGCTCAGAATGTATGAGTACTACAATCACTTGAATCAAGTGGGAGTTAATCTTCCAGATAAGATAGTGATTGACAGAGTTCTCTAGTCACTATCACCAAGTTACTAGAACTTTGTAATGAACTATAATATGCAAGGGATAACAGAGACGATTCCCAAGCTCTTCGTGATGCTGTCGATGAAGGTAGAAATCAAGAAAAGCATCAAGTGTTGATGGTTGACAAGACCACTAGTTTCAAGAAAAGGGCAAAGGGAAGAAGGGGGACTTCAAGAAGAACAGCAAGCAAGTTGCTGCTCAAGTGAAGAAGCCCAAGTCTAGACCTAAGCCTGAGACTAAGTGCTTCTACTACAAAGGGACTGGTCACTCGAAGCAAAACTTCCCCAAGTATTTGGTGGATAAGAAGGATCGCAAAGTGAACAAAGGTATATTTGATATACATGTTATTGATGTGTACTTTACTAGTGTTTATAGAAACCGCTCAGTATTTGATACTAGTTCAGTTGCTGAGATTAGTAACTCGAAACGGGAGTTGCAGAATGAATAGAGACTAGTTAAGGGTGAAGTGATGATGTGTGTTGGAAGTTGTTCCAAGATTGATATGATCATCATCGCACATTCCCTATACTTTAGGGATTAGTGTTGAACCTAAATAAATGTTATTTGGTGTTTGTATTAAGCATGAATATGATTTGATCATGTTTACTGCAATATGGTTATTCATTTAAAGTCAGAGAATAATTGTTGTTCTGTTTACATGAATAAAACCTTCAATGGTCATACACCCAGGTGAATGGTTTATTGAATCTCGATCGTAGTGACACACATATTCATAATATTGAAGCCAAAAGATGCAAAGTTAATAATGATAGTGCAACTTATTTGTGGCGCTGCTGTTTAGGTCATATTGGTGTAAAGCACATGAAGAAAATCCATGCTGATGGGCTTTTGGAATCACTTGATTATGAATCAGTTGATGCTTGCGAACCATGCCTCATGGGCAGATGACTAAGACACCATTCTCCGGAACAATGGAGCGAGCAATAGACATGTTGGAAATAATACATACTGATGTATGCAATCCGATGAGTGTTGAGGCTCGCGGCGGGTACCATTATTTTCTGACCTTCACAGATGATTTGAGCTGATATGGGTATATCTACTTGATGAAACATAAGTCTGAAACATTTGAAAAGTTCAAAGAATTTCAGAGTGAAGTGGAAAATCATCGTAACAAGAAAATAAAGTTTCTGTGATCTGATCGTGGAGGAGAATATTTGAGTTACGAGTTTGGTCTTCATTTAAAACAATGTGGAATAGTTTCACAAATTCATGCCACCTGGAACACCACAGCATAATGGTGTGTCCGAACATCATAACTGTACTTTATTGGATATAGTGCAATCTATGATGTCTCTTACCGATTTACCACTATCGTTTTGGGGGTTATGCATTAGAGACAGCTACATTCACATTAAAAAGGGCACCATCTAAATCCGTTGAGACGACACCGTATGAACTGTGGTTTAGCAAGAAACCTAAGCTGTCATTTCTTAAAGTTTGGGTTGTGATGCTTATGTGAAAAAGTTTCAGCCTGATAAGCACAAAACCTAAATCGGAAAAGTGCATCTTCATAGGATACCCAAAAGAAACTATTGGGTACACCTTCTATCACAGATCCGAAAGGCAATATCTTTGTTGCTAAGAGTGGATCCTTTCTAGAGAAGAAGTTTCTCTCGAAAGAAGTGAGTGGGAGGAATGTAGAACTTGATGAGGTAATTGTGCCTTCTCCTGAATTGGAAAGGAATTCATCACAGAAATCAGTTCTAGTGATCTCTACACCAATTAGTGAGGAAGCTAATGATGATGATCATGAAACTTCAGATCAAGTTACTACCAAACCTCATAGGACAACCAGAGTATGGTCCACACCAGAGTGATACGGTAATCCTTTCTTGAAGTCATGTTACTAGACCATGACGAACCTACGAACTATGAGGAAGCGATGATGAGCCCAGATTCCGCAAAATGGCTTGAGGCCATGAAATCTGAGAAAGGATACATGTATGAGAACAAAGTATGGACTTTGATTGACTTGCGCGATGATCGGTGAGTCATTGGGAATGAATGGATATTCAAGAGGAAGACAAACGCTGATAGTAGTGTTAGTATCTACAAAGCTCGAACTGTCGCAAAATGTTTTCGACAAGATCAAGGTGTTGACTACGATGAGATTTTCTCACTCGTATCAATGCTTAAAAGTCTGTCTGAATCATGTTAGTAGTTGCCGCATTTTATGAAATCTAGCAAATGGATGTCAAAACTGCATTCCTTAATGGATTGCTTAAAGAAGAGTTGTATATGATGCAACCAGAAGGTTTTGTCAATCCTAAAGGTGCTAACAAAGTGAGCAAGCTCCAGCAATCCATCTATGGACTGGTGCAAGCATCTCGGAGTTGGAATATATGCTTTGATAAAGTGATCACAGAATATGGTTTTATACAGACTTGCAGTGAAGCCTGTATTTACAAGAAAGTGAGTGGGAGCACTACAACATTTCTGATAAGTATATGTGAATGACATATTGTTGATCGGAAATAATGTAGAATTTTCTGGAAAGCATAAAGGAGTGTTTGAAAAGAGTTTTTCAAAGAAAGACCTCGATGAAGCTGCTTACATATTGAGCATCAAGATCTATAGAGATAGATCAAGACGCTTGATAAGTTTTTCAATGAGTACATACCTTGACAAGATTTTGAAGTAGTTCAACATGGAACAGTCAAAGAAGGAGTTCTTGCCTGTATTTCAAGGTGTGAAGTTGAGTAAAGACTCAAAACCCGACCACAACAGAAAATAGAAAGAGAATGAAAAGTCATTCCCTATGCCTCAGTCATAGGTTCTATAAAGTATGCTATGTTGTTTACTAGTCCTATTGTATACCTTAGCATCTTTCTTACAAGGGAGTACAATAGTGATCTAGGAGTAGATCACTGGACAGCGGTCAAAATTATCCTTAGAGGACTAAGGAAATATTTCTCAGTTATGGAGGTGATAAAAGAGTTTGTCGTAAAGAGTTATGGCGATGCAAGATTTTTACATCGATCTATATGACTCTAAGTCTCAATCTGGATACACATTGAAAGTGGGAGCAATTAGCTAGAGTAGCTCCGTGCAGAGCATTGTAGACATAGAAATTTGTGAAATACATACAGATCTGAATGTTGCAGACCCGTAGACTAAACTTCTCTCACAAGCAAAACATGATCACTCTTTGAGTGTTAATCACATAGCAATGTGAACTAGATTATTGACTCTAGTAAACCCTTTGGGTATTAGTAACATGGAGATGTGAACTAATCACATAAAGATGTGAACTACATTATTGACTCTAGTGCAAGTGGGAGACTGAAGGAAATATGCCCTAGAGGCAATAATAAAGTTATTGTTTATTTCCTTATATCATGATAAATGTTTATTATTCATGCTAGAATTGTATTAACCGGAAACTTAGTACATGTGTGAATACATAGACAAACAGAGTGTCACTAGTATGCCTCTACTTGACTAGCTCATTGAATCAAAGATGGTTAAGTTTCCTAGCCATAGACATGAGTTGTCTTTTGATTAACGGGATCACATCATTAGAGAATGATGTGATTAACATGACTCATTCCGTTAGCTTAGCACGATGATCGTTTAGTTTGTTGCTACTGCTTTCTTCATGACTTATACATGTTCCTATGACTATGAGATTATGCAACTCCCGAGTACCGAAGGAACACTTTGTGTGCTACCAAACGTCACAATGTAACTGGGTGATTATAAAGGTTCTCTACAGGTGTCTCCGATGGTTCTTGTTGAGTTGGCATAGATCGAGATTACGATTTGTCACTCCGATTGTCGGAGAGGTATCTCTGGGCCCTCTCGGTAATGCACATCACTATAAGCATTGCAAGCATTGTGAGTAATGAGTTAGTTGTGGGATGATGTATTACGGAACGAGTAAAGAGACTTGCTGGTAACGAGATTGAACTAGGTATTGAGATATGGACGATCGAATCTCGGGCAAGTAACATACCGATGACAAAGGGAACAACGTATGTTGTTATGCGGTTTGACCGATAAAGATCTTTGTAGAATAAGTAGGAACCAATATGAGCATCCAGGTTCCGCTATTGGTTATTGACCGGAGATGAGTCTCCATCATGTCTACATAGTTCTCGAACCCGTAGGGTCCGCACGCTTAAAGTTTGGTGACGATCGATATTATGAGTTTATGTGTTTTGATGTACCGAAGGTAGTTCGGAGTCCCAGATGAGATCAGGGACATGACGAGGAGTCTCGAAATGGTCGAGACGTAAAGATCGATATATTGGACGACTATATTCGGACATCGGAAAGGTTCCGAGTGATTCGGGTATTTTTCGGAGTATCGGAGAGTTACGGGAATTCACCGGGAGGGTCAATGGGCCTCCGTGGGCTTTAGTGGAAATAGAGGGCAGCAAGGAAGTGTGGGGTGCGTCCCCCTAGGCCCAAACCGAATTGGTTTAGGGCTTTAGGGGCCGACCCCCTCTTTCCTTCTCCTCTCCTCCTCTTTCCTTCCCCTCCTAGTTGGACTAGGAAAGGGGGAACCTACTCCTAGTAGGAGTAGGATTCCCCCCTTGGGGCGCACCCTATGAGGCCGCCGGCCCCCTCCCCTTGCTCCTTTATATACGGGGGCAGGGGGCACCCAAGGACACACAAGTTGATTGTTTCAAGCCGTGTGCGGTGCCCCCCTCCTCCATAATCCACCTCGATCATATTGTAGTGGTGCTTAGGCGAAGCCCTGCGTCGATAGCAACATCATCACCGTCATCACGCCGTCGTGCTGACGGAACTCTCCCGTGAAGCTCTACTGGATTGTAGTTCATGGGATGTCAGCGAGCTGAACGTGTGCTGAAATCGGAGGTGTCGTGCATTTGGTACTTGGATCGGTCAGATCATGAAGACGTTCGACTACATCAACGACATTCTCATAACGCTTTCGCTTACGGTCTACGAGGGTACGTGGACAATACTCTCCCCTCTCTTTGCTATGCATCATCATGATCTTGCGTGTGCATAGGAATTTTTTTGAAATTACTGCGTTCCCCAACACTGGGCTTCTGTTATTTGGGTTCTTCCTTATTACTGATAGGATTTCACTCCATGAAAAGGGTTCATCCAATGCACTTAGGTCTGTCCGATCATATAGCTGTGATGGCTCCAGTGTTAGTAGTGAGGGGGAGTGCGTGCCAAAGATGTTGTTGAAGTAGGCTATTGCGATCTCCAGCTTGTCCTGGTCATGAAAGTATTCAATGCCATTCTCGGTGAGCATTATGATGTTGTTCCTGTGGTGGTAATTTGCCATCGCGTGGGAGAATCCGGTGTTCTCGTCCCCCAGAGTGCAACCTCTAATTTTTGCTCTTCTCCTCCAGAAACTTGTTTTCCATAGGATTAGCTGCTACGCTTCCATGGTGGTGTGCTTCCTCATGGAGAGCTCGAGTTTTGATAGGTGCCTCCTTTCTTCAATTGCATCTAGGTATTGAACATTGTGTTTGTAGTTGTCAAGTAGAATCTTCATTGGTGCCTTAGCACGACTCCATTTTCTGATGGCAGCCGCCTGAGTTTGAAGTTAATCAAGGTTGATGCAGCAGCGAAGTTCCTGGTGCCCTTGTTCCAACTGGACGTGATAAGCTCCTTAGCTGCCTGAATCTGTAGCCAGTGGTTCTCAAACCTGGAGAGAGAGCGTTTTGGTTTGTCTTGGGAGAACTCCACGGCAATGGGCACGTGATCAGATGTTGTGGTCGCGATGCTTGTTGATGTGCTGTTGAGAAAGGTCAGGTTCCACTCAGCATTCGCCAGAACTCTGTCAAGTTTGATCAGGGTCGGCTGTGCCCTCTTGTTCGACCAGGTGAACTAGCGGTTGATGATGTGGATATCATGCAGTGCATTATCTCTTATCCACGAGTTGAACTTGTCCATGACTGACCAATTGTTCCTCCCGTTCAATTTTTCATGTGCATACGGATACATAATGAAGTCTCCTAGGATGATCCAAGGTCCAGAGACTTGCTGCACTACTTGTTCCATAACCAGAAAGAATTCAGGTTGCTCCTCGTCTTCACATGGTGCATATACCCTGGAAAGAGCAAAACTGTCATTGCAACTTGTTGACTGGAAATGCGTCGTGACACTGAATCTGTGCCTTGCGATCTCCATGCCACTCATCGCTTGGTTATCCCAGGCGATTAGCAGGCCACCAAATGAGCCACGGGCCAGCATGTGGAAGAAGGAGGTATGGTTCAGAGACAGGAATGTGGCCGCCTTCCTCCTGTCCATCGCCTGCAACTTAGTTTCCTGTAGGCAGATGATGCTCGATCGGCAGGACAGGAGAGTATCCTTGACCAAAGAGCATTTGTCAGCATCCCCTAACGCCTAACGTTCCAGCTAACAATTTGCATGATAACAAAAATGCAGCAAAGAATAAGCGGCTGGGACGGCAGGCATAACGGGAACAACTGGTACTTGATTAGATGAGTGCTCCTTAGAGCTTACAGAGTTGGCAATGCAACATGCTCGAACATGATTGAGCACTTTGTAGCTACATGATTGTTGGTACAAAAATCATAGGAAAATAAACATGCTCTACGAAGCAGAAACACGGCCTGACATGGCCAAGGCCTAAGGTGAACTACAAATGCAAATGCGACCAGGAGCAGCGGCATAGAAAGCTTGAGGGCCTCATAAGCCGTAAAGAGGCCAGGATCCTTGCATTATCAGAGACGGAAGTCCCTAGTCATGAGCGGACCTGGCGTGCGTGGAGGAGGTCGATGTGTCGCCCGAGGTGGCGTCGGAGAGGGAATCTGCGGACGGGCCTGCATCCGCCAGGACCGCGTCGAAGTTTAGGTCACGGCAGCGTGCCAGCTGCTTGGCCTTGCCCCTAGTGAGTGGCATGGGTGTATCGTGCAGGGGGGGCCAACGATGGTGGCCTCCTGAGTCACCTTGGCCCGCTTCCTTCCCGCTGCTCTACGATGGCCAGACTCGTTGGCCGATGGGCTTGCCGAGGCCTTGCGATTGGATGCGCCCTCGACGGGTTCCACACACGCCCCGTCATACAGCTGATGGATCCTCGGGCTGCGGTGAGGGGATGTAGCGGAGGTGCATGGGGCCAGATCCGCCGTGTTGTCTACTCCCCCTCCCCCCAGAGAAGGGGGGCGGGCCTATTGTGGAGGCACGGACGTGTGCGTCGGTGGCACCGGCTAGTCATCTGAGATGGTGATGGATGGAGCGCTGAGGAGCTGGATCATGGGTGGAGAGGGTTTGAGATCTATGGCAGCAGGCTCAGGCGGTGGTTGGCGGCAGTCGCAGAACCTGGCAGCTATCCCAGCAGGTAGCATAGCACAGGCACCATGCTGCACATCGGTGTTGGCTATTGGAGAGAGGAAACCCGGTGGCAGAAGCTCAACAAATGGGCCTGGGACCGGACGGATGGGCCTGGTGCAGATAGCTCGTGCAGTCAGCACCTGGTGGGCCTGAATCCTAATTTGGGCCAGCGGTTGCTTCAGTGTTGGGTAAGATGGCTCGCCGGTAAGGGAGAGGAGAGGCCCAACATACGGGATCATGGAGCTGGGGACAAATGCTTTTGGTGGGTGTTTGCATTCGATAGAGGGAAGTAGAGGTAGTTTACGGGAGCAAAACTCGTCGGAGAGGGTTTTCGGCCAAAGCTTGAAGAGAATGGACCGGTAAGTGTGATGCTTGATCTGGCCCAAAGTCATATCGAAGCAAAGGAAGTAGTTGTGGTCTTTGCTGGCTGGCCCAAGCACCACCACGCCAGAGGTTGACCGCTTGTTACTCATCTGAAGTGAGAACGTGAAGCTTAGAGTGTCAGTGTCAAAAGCGACGATAGCATGGGGCCGCCGTACTTCTGCAGCCAGGAGGACAGGTTGGAGGCAGAGGCGGTCCTCGTCCTCATGTGCAAGCTCCCGGATGGAGGGGATGGCGAAGGTATGATACTTGCGGAGTCTAGGTTTGGCGGCCAATTTGATCATGGCGATGGCATCTATGAAAGTGGCATAGTGCGGATATTGGAAGGCGCGAAAAGCGCGGTCATCCATGGTCTCATTGATGGCACGTGAGGCACGGGGGTTGCCATGTCCACGCCTGATCCCAAGAGACGGGTCGGGCCGCTGTTCTCTGATGCATGGCTGTCGTGTGGGTGTGAGGGGAAGAGGGCAAGCCCAGCGTGCATGCCAACTCCCAGACCTCATTAATGATGATGTCAGCATAGATGTCGGCGCCATCGATGCAGTGGAAGGCTAGGTGGTCAGGGGTGTGCTGCAGAGCCTCGACCTTCACAAGGACGAGGATGCAAGAGAAGTCGTTGCCATGGAGGCAAGCGTGGCTAAGGCCAAAGAAGCTGGCGAAACCAGCAACGCTCTGGGACACTCCCCTGCAATCCTAGAGCTCCAAGGGCATCTTCTCGAGGGAGAGACTAACAATGTGGCGGAAGGAGAAGGTGAAAGCATTGTCGCCGGCATTGTGTGGGAGGATATCAATGCGGCGAGAGGTGGTTTCAATGGGGCTTGCTCTCATGGCGGTCGCTTGCTCTTCCTCTCTAAGGAAGATAATGTAGACAGTGCTTGAGGCTCATACGGCGTACCGGACTACCGTGATGCCTAGTTGTTCCCTAAAGAGGCGCTTGAGCCAGGGGAGAAAGGTCGGCATGGGTGGGCTAATGTTGACGAGGCAAACTAGGGCATCTAAAGCATCTGCGATGCAAATCTTTGGGCTTTGAAAGCTGGTTTATTGCATTGGATGCATCACGTCGCTGTAAGTGCATCTAGTGCCACCCCTAGTTGGTTTTGGAGTATTGACGACAAACCTAGTTGAGGGACTAATGTGTTTGTGAGAATTGCAGGAAAACACAGGTAGAAGTCCCTCATTGATTCGGTTTCACTACCAGAGATGACCCCTAAAAATGTACGAAGACATTGAAGACAATGGTGGTTTATGAAGATATTCATATTGAAGACAATGACATGAGAAGACTCCCTATGAAGCTTTTGGAACTCGAAGACCTAGATCCTTCGTAGTTTTATTTCATTCATGTTGTGTCATAGGAACCACCGTACTGTTAAGTGGGGTCGAAGAGAACCAGTCAGAATGACTGAAGTGATGCCAAATTCAAATCCTATGTCTTCGAGCGAAGACTTTGAGAGAAAATCTTGTCCAGAGTCAGACAAGTCAGCTTTACTTGTAGCCCAAGTAAAAGTTGTCGTGTGAGTTCGAAATCCGACCGTTGGTACACGTGTCAGTTCCTTAATGACCCAGGGTCATTCGGACAGATCAGGTCGGGTTGCCAAGTGGCTATAAGTAGTCCACCCCCCACAACCTTAAATGGTTGGCTGCTCAGATTTCAGCGCACGGCTTTTGTCGTTTGAGAGCAACCCACCTCGAATCCTTTGAAAGAAAAATTCCCAGTGAGGAGAAAAGCCCTAACCACCCAGAGCCAGAGTAAATTGGGCATCACTTAAGTCTTCGTGTCTGTGTGATTTGAAGACTTATTACACTTGAGGACTGTGCATCCTCCAGACGGTTAGGCGTCGCGTTCTGAGCATCCAAGAGAAATTGCGGATTGCCAGTGAACGAAGTCTGTGAAGGTTTGGGAGTCTACCTTGAAGACTTACCAGAGTGATTGGGCGAGGTCTGTGTGACCTTAGCTCAAGGAGAAAACGGTGAGGACTGGGTGTCTTGGACTAAGTGTCCTTGACTGGGTGGCCGGGACTGTGTGTCCTTCGATTTAAATACCTAGCCGCTCCAACCAGACGTACAGTTGTCACAGCAACTGGAACTGGTCCAACAAATCATTGTCTTCAACGTGTCACTGGTTTCATCTTCACTTTCCTTCATTTACAGTTATTCATTGTGAAGCCATTGCATGCTTGCTTTATATTTTGTCTTCACAACATGAATGTATGATCTGTTCGGCTTCATAACTTCTTCCTACCTGATCCTTATGACACTGAAGCTGTTTGTCATTGCGCTTTCACTCTATTGAATACATGGCCATGGCTGCCCTAGTGTAATCTAACTTCCGTTGCATAGTAATAGGCATAATCTTCACTGTTGGTCTTCATAACTCTCACGTTTTGAAGACTTTCATAAAAATCGCCTATTCACCCCCCCTCTAGTCGATATAACGCACTTTCAATTGGTATCAGAGCCTGGTGCTCCCTTGTTCTGTGTGATTCGGTTTAACCACCTGGAGTTTTAGTTATGTCGACTGCAGGGATAATCAAAGTCTCCGCTGCTTGCCCCGTCTTCGATGGAACTGAATATCCCTACTGGAAGAATAAGATGCGCATGCATCTTGAAGCCATTGACATCGACCTATGGTATGTCGTCGAGAACGGCGTTCCCAAGGCTGGAGAAGGTGTCACTGCTGCTGATGTCAAGAAGTTCACTCAACTGGACTCCACTGCCAAGAATATCATATGTGGTCATCTGACCAAAGGACAGTATGGCCGTGTGAGTGCCTTGAAGACATCCAAACTGGTCTGGGATTGGCTCTCCAAAGTTAATGAAGGCATATCAACCCAGAGAGATCAAAGAATCAGTGTCCTTCGCAATCTCTTCAACCGCTTCAAACGAAATGACAATGAGAATGTCCAGCACACCTTTGATCGGCTCACTGACATCACAAATGAGCTTCAAGCCCTCGGCACTACTGAGATCACCAAACTTGAAATCGTCAAGACGCTGCTGAGATCACTTGATAGTTCGTTTGACATTCTGGCCCTGATGATTCAAGAACGTCCTGATTTCAAGACACTCGATCCGTCAGACATACTTGAGAGGCTCAACACACATGAGTTTCAGCTTTCTGAGAAAAGAGATATCTACGGCCCAAACTATGGGCGAACTCGTGCCTTGAAGGCAAAAGCTGTCTTCTCATCTGAAGAAGAATCTGACTGCAGTTCTGATGATCCTCAAGACATTGGAAGAGAACTTGCAATGCTAGTGAAGAAGTTCCAAAAATTCACTAAGAAGAAAGGCTTCAGGAAATCCTCACGATCAAGCTCAAGGAATGATGAAGCTTCTGCTCATGACTACAAGAAGAAAACATGTCACAAGTGCAAGAAAACTGGACACTTCATCTCTGAGTGTCCACAGTGGGAAAATGAGAACAGAAGGAAGAAGAAGAGCAAGGAATATGATTCTGACGACAAGAAGAAGAAGAAATACTCAAAGTCTTCTTCCAAAACTTCATCAAAGTCTTCATCACACAAGAAGAGCTCATCTGGCAAGGCACGTGCGTTTGTTGGAAAGGAGATGGATTCAGAGGAGGAGTCCGCATCTGAGGAGGCAGAGGTGGAGTCTGAGGAGGAGTCTGATTCTGGCATTGCGAGTCTGGCTACAGCATACGTCGCCAAGTCCATCTTCAATACTGAAGACAATGACTGCATCACCGACACCGACGCAAATGACAAGAACGACTCCACTCCTACCTACTGCTTCATGGCACGCGGTGCCAAGGTAAACACACGCACAACTCCCTATGAAACATCTAGTGACGATGACTCTGAATGCGATTCAAAACCTAGCTACAAAACACTTGCTAAAATTGCAACTGAACAACAGAAAGCAATGGAACATATTCAAAAATTGTTAGACAGAAGCGATGATCTGTTGGGTGCTGAAATGACTCGATCTGAATCCTTAATTGAAGACATAAAAAACCTTCACGTTAAGTATCAGGAACTTGAAGATCGTCATGATACTCTCTCAACAACTCATGAAAAGCTTTCCTATGATTATCTTCAAAGGAAGCAAGAACTTGAGAAATTGAGGATGGCTCATGAAGATCTTCAAAAGGAAAACGAGTCACTTCGCGCTGAACAGATCAGTCCCGCTCAGGAAGGATTTGAACCACCATGTCTTAAATGCATTGAGCGTGATAATGCTGCTTCTGTTGCTGAATGTTCCACTGCTACTACTGTTTCAATATCTTCAACTGTTGATGTGGTAACTAACCCCTCTGCTGAGGATACCACTGCTATTGCTGATGAGAATGCTAGGTTGAAGACATTGCTTGAAACAGGGATGTACAAAAGTCTGAAAGGGCATCAGACATTATGTGATGTCCTTAAGAAGAAGATTCTGAACCGAAACCCTAGGAAATAGGGTGTTGGGTTCGTGAGGAAAATTAATGCAGATGGGTCTTACTGGAAACCTGAGCAGTACCCCAAAACCACATGGGTTGCTGCAAAGGAATCCTCAGCAGATCCATCCAATCTGTCTGGCTTCACTTGTGCTAACCCAATTATCATTGATGAATCCTTTGATGCAAACTATAAACTGTTTAAGAATCAGAATGATAAAGTGTTTGCCAGGTACATTGGTACTAACTGCAGGAATGGACCGCCTATGAAGAAGATCTGGGTTCCGAAAACATGTCTGGAAAATCTTCCTGTGAATGTCTTCATGACACCTCACTTGAAGAAGACAAACCTCAGACCAAAGGCTTCATATGGTCCAAATGCTTCATACAAACAGGGGACTCACCTGAGTCGCACTAACGCAAATGTTTTGCAGGGGAACCATACTCAGGCATATGAATATGAGAGTGGTTCGTCGAACCATCATGTTCATATGACCAAAAACTATTCTGCTTATTCCTATGAGTATTATTGTCCACCTGCTAGACTGTTTGCTAAGGTTTCAAAGCCAAAATTCTCAGATGCTGCACTTAGACTTATAGCTTCTAAGCCACCCTTGAAGATGTGGGTGGTTAAGAAAGCTTAACTCTCCTTTGCAGGGAAAGGTCTCCAGCACAAAAACAAAATCTTCTGATGCTATTGCTGGGGACCATAAAAATCTTGTGGGGCGCAAGATAAAATACCCAAATGGCATCATTATGTACTTCGTTCCTGAATCGCATGCTACTCTCCCCATTAGTCCTAATCTGGATCTAAGTTTTCATAACCCACTGGTTCGTCAAATGTTTATGCTTCACAACACTCTTCGTGAAGCCTATCCCCCTAACTGCACTGTAGGGTACGATACCAGCGACTTCAAAGTCTTCAGAATGGATTATTGACAGTGGGTGTACAAATCACATGACTGGCAGAAGAAGCCTTCTTATGGACTCAACTTTACGTCCATCCAACAAGAGCCACATTACATTCGCTGACACTGGTAAAAGTAAGGTATTGGGTCTAGGTAGAGTTGCAATCTCAAAGGATCAACACATGGATAAAGTCATGCTTGTTGAATCCCTTGGCTTCAACTTAATGTCTGTCTCAATGCTTTGCGATTTGAATATGATTGTTATGTTTGGCAAATATCGCTGCCTGGTGCTAATGGAATCTGACAAATCTCTAGTGTTTGAAGGGTATAGGAAAGGTGATTTGTATGTGGTAGATTTCTCAGCAGGACCACAACTTGCAGTATGTCTTCTTGCAAAAGCTTCAGAATGCTGGCTTTGGCATCGAAGGTTTGGGCATGCTGGCATGAGGAACCTCCACACCCTTGCGAAGAAAAAGCACGTCATAGGCATCGAGGGCGTCAAGTTTAAGAAAGATCACTTATGCGGTGCTTGTGAAGCAGGGAAGATGACAAGGGCAAAACATCCTTCGAAGACAATCATGACTACTACACAACCCTTCGAACTGCTTCACATGGATCTTTTCGGTCCCACTCACTACTCAACTTTTACTACTTCTGCATGCCTCTATGGCTTCGTAATTGTTGATGATTATTCTAGATATACTTGGGTGCACATAATCCTTTACAAGACTGAAGTGCAGGATGTCTTCAGACGCTTCGCAAATCGAGCTATGAACAATTTTGGCGCCAAGATAAAGCACATCAGAAGTGACAATGGCACCGAATTCAAGAACACTGGCCTTGATACATATCTGGATACCTTGGGCATCACACATGAATTCTCAGCTCCATACACGCCACAGCAGAATGGCGTCGTCGAACGCAAGAACAGAACACTCATTGAGATGGCCAGAACAATGCTAGATGAATACAAGACTCCAAGAAAATTCTGGACTGAAGCCATTGATACTGCATGCCATATAATAAATCGTGTTTATCTTCACAAGCTTCTGAACAAGACATCCTATGAACTCCTAACTGGCAAGAAGCCAAATGTCAGTTATTTCAGAGTATTTGGCGCAAAATGCTGGATCAAGGACCCACACCACACCTCAAAGTTTGCTCCAAAGGCACATGAAGGCTTCATGCTTGGATATGGAAAGGATTCGCACTCCTACAGAGTCTTCAATCTCTTCCACTACAAAGTGGTTGAAACAGTGGATGTGCGATTTGATGAAACCAATGGATCACAAAGAGAGCAATTGCCAAATGTGCTAGATGAAGTTCCATCAAATGAATCAATCAAGCTTATGGGAACTGGAGAAATTGTACCTTCTGAAGCTCAACCTGAAGAAGAACTTATCATCTCAGCACCTGATCCACATGAAGACAATGCTCAGCCTGAAGATATACCTTCAAATGACCACATAGATCAGCAAGAGCAAAGTCTTCGCCCCACACACCCTCGTGTTGCAAATGAAGTACAAATTGACAAAATACTGGACAGCATCAATGCACCTGGTCCACTCACTCGTTCAAGGGCAACTCAGCTAACGAACTTCTGTGGGCATTTCGCATTTGTCTCAATATCAGAACCCAAGAAAGTTGAAGAAGCCTTCATGGAACCTGAATGGATTCAAGCTATGCAAGAAGAGCTTCAACAGTTTGAGCTGAATAATGTATGGGAACTGGTTAAGCGTCCTGATCCACGGAAGCACAACATAATAGGCACCAAATGGATATACCGCAACAAGCAAGATGAGCATGGTCAAGTTGTCAGAAACAAAGCTTGTCTAGTTGCTCAAGGATATACTCAAGTGGAGGGCATTGACTTCGATGAAACATTTGCTCCTGTGGCTAGGCTTGAAGCCATACGCATACTGCTGGCCTATGCAAATCATCATAATATACTTCTATATCAAATGGATGTGAAAAGTGCCTTTCTCAATGGCAAGATTGAAGAAGAAGTGTATGTTGCACAACCACCTGGCTTTGAAAATCCAAAACATCCTGATATGGTATACAAGCTCAACAAGGCACTGTATGGCCTCAAACAAGCCCCTAGGGCCTGGTATGATACACTCAAGTACTTTATGAAAAGCAAAGGCTTCATACCTGGTTCCCTGGATCCCACTCTTTTCACGAAGACATATGATGGTGAACTGTTTGTGTGCCAAATATATGTGGATGACATTATCTTCGGCTGCACCAATCAGAAGTATAGTGAAGAGTTTGGATACATGATGCAAGAGCAATATCAGATGTCCATGATGGGGGAGCTGAGGTTCTTTCTCGGTCTTCAAATACGGCAACAACGCAACGGCATCTTCATATCTCAAGAGAAATATCTTAAAGAGTGCCTGAAGAAGTTCGGTATGCAAGACTGCAAAGGCTTCACAACACCAATGCCAGCCAAGCATCATCTGGGTCCCGACGACAATGGTAAAGAGTTCGATCAAAAGGTATACCGCTCCATGATTGGGTCTTTGCTTTATTTATGTGCATCTAGGCCAGATATCATGCTTAGTGTTTGCATGTGTGCTCGATTTCAAGCGACACCAAAGGAGTCGCATCACTTAGCTGTGAAGCGAATTCTTCGATATTTGGCTCACACCCCAACTCTAGGATTATGGTATCCAAAGGGCTCAGAGTTTGATCTGGTTGGATTTTCGGATGCTGATTATGCTGGTGACAAAGTTGATCGCAAATCTACATCAGGCACATGTCATTTTCTGGGACGATCACTTGTATGTTGGTCTTCAAAGAAGCAGAACTGTGTCTCTCTCTCCACTGCTGAATCTGAATACATTGCTGCTGGATCTTGCTGCGCTCAGCTTCTGTGGATGAAGCAAACACTCAAGGATTATGGCATTCATCTGAAGCAAGTGCCACTTTACTGCGACAACGAAAGCGCCATCAAGATTGCCAACAACCCAGTTCAGCACTCGAAGACAAAGCACATTGAAATTCGTCATCACTTTCTCAGAGATCATGTTGTGAAGGAAGACATTGATATCATACACGTCAACACTGAAGAGCAATTGGCAGATATCTTCACAAAGCCCTTGGATGAGAAGAGATTTTGCAAGTTACGGTGTGAGCTAAATATCTTGGAATCCTCAAATGTCCTGTGATCAGGCACACATCCTAACACTTATGCATATTGATGACTTAGATGTGCAACACACGAAGTAGCGTATATCTTCAATCAATGAAGACATACATTCTAAGTGTGAATACATTAATGTGGAATTTGACTTCGGAGCGCCACGATAATTGTGCGCCGTGTCTGGGTCTAATACTTCCTATACGGTGGGTAACGCCACCACCAAACGTTCCATTTTGAAGTGTTTCTCTCATGGCGTCACCTCTCAATGTCTTCACAATTGGTTTGGCTTCATTCTCTGTATGTCTTCATGATTATCTTCACTGCGTTGATTATATGGATATATATGTACTGATGTTCTGTCCTCTATAGCATTCACTTATAGCTATGTCTTCTTGGTTGAATCTTTTGAACTAAGTGAATGTGATCGGACCCTAACCTCTCTATGCTTTCTATCTCAAACTCTATCTCTCCAAGTCATATGCATTCTGTTGAAACTGTCGAATGTCTTCACTGTGTCCTTGTCAGCCGAAGACATTGAGACAACCATAAAAGTCAGTTTTAATGCTCATTCCTCCACATAAGATCCAGAGAAGCAGAAACGACCGCCCGATAATTTAGGCGTGCGTGGGACGTGGAACAAATCCCGATAATCTAACTGGCCACGCGTGCCTCAAATGCGAACCGCCAGGGGTACCTGCGTAATAGCGCAGTGCCGCCTCTATCCCTATAAATATACGATTCACTGCGGTCATTATCTCCTTCTTCCACCCTCGCACGAACCCTAGCGCCACCGCTAGCACTCGACGACGCCGGCGACGAAGCGCTTCACTGCCGCAACCTCTCCGACGCCGTTTTCACGCCGACAGCGGACATCACTTTCTCCGCCGTCACCGTAGGTGTCTTCCGTCGCCAAGTTAGGGCACGAAGGATCGAACTGCTCGGCCTCAAATCTCACTTCGTCTAGCAGTTCCAAGTGTGGTAAATAAAACCTCTTTTTACAGCTTCTTTTGATCCTACAGTTCAGTCACTTTCTGCCATAAGAAGTTTCTCTTCACACCAGTTAAATCTCACGCTGCATCTCATAACATGCCTAGTATATTCACTTGTACTTCATAAAGTAGTTAGATTCCTCACTTGTACTGATCTATAGGTTCGTACAAATCTGGAACCAACTTCTTATCTATAAGTGAATGTCTTCGCATAATGAGGTCAATGTCTTCTAAACCCATTTATCTTCAAAATCTTCTGAGAATGCATATGACCTCTTCCCCTTCCCTCGCACCTTAATGCTGTCACAGGTACATGTCCGTGGGAGAATCCTTCGGTTCTCATAGTCTGCATTCATTTGCAGAGTACTTGCAGCATCACATCAACTCGCCTGAAGCCAGTTCTTGCAGAAGGAAGCCCTTGAAGCCTTTGAACATCTTGAAGCCTTCCAAGTTATCCATGGCTTCAGAAACAGCAGCAAGGAAGGGAGGCAGACAGCGACGTGGTGAAACGTCCAAAGATCTGCCTGATGAATTGGCAGAGATGTACAAAACTGATCCTGAAGAAAGCTATGGTCAGCGCAAGACACGAATCCAATGGATTCGAAGATATTGGGCAGAGCAATGGTTCCACTACCGCTTCGTCACTCAGGAATATGCGGAGAAGTGCGCCATCAAGAGACCGTGGGGAGATGTATTATACAAAAATCTCGTACCCAAGTCCAAAGACGAAGCCATTGCTCAAGGATTCTATCCATGCATGGTGAGAGGACCACAGCCAGCTGAGGCACATCCGTCATCACTTCTCTGGTGTCGCGATGATAATCTCTTCAAGCGCAACTTTCAGTTTGCACAACAGTCAGCAAAGATAAACAAGAAGAAATTTGGGCTTGACTTCAACCCTGGTCCCTCCTCACCAAGGGCAGATGGCACACGCAACGCCGATCCCAATATCATCGGGCCGTATGCCAATCTTGCAGGCCTCATCACTCGCATCCTAGTCCAAGGGACTGCTGTGAATGACCCTCCAGCAGATACTGAGTCAGATGACGCCCCTGCTGCTCCGAAGCCAAAGCAGAAGAAGCCAAAAGCTCCAAAAGCTTCAAAGCCAGCCATTTCTCCCAAGATCGCAAGAGTGAAGCCTTTAGCAACTGCACCTCCTGAAGCCAGTGTGCAGTCAGAAGACTTATCACGAGTGTCCAAGCCCCAAGAAGCCAAGAAGCCTCAGCCACTCACAGGCAAAGAGCTCACAGCTGCTGACATTCTGCGCTGCGAAGCCATTGATCTTTCAAGCGATGAAGATCTTGGAGATGATGCTCTTGAGCAGCTCATCAAGAGCAAGGAGGAGGCTGAAATCTTCAAAAATCTGCCTCTGTTTGATGTCGCCATCATCCACAACTTCATCGATGAATGGTTTGACACACCAGACATAAGCTTCAATGATCTGCAGCTACCCATAGGCCTCAGCGTTGCCTTTCAAGGTGCAATCGCTTCAAAACTTGCAATAGCCCAGCGAATTGTAGAACTGAAGCAGAAAATTGATCATGAAAAGGCTCAGTTCAAGAAGCACGTGGCCAAGCTCAGTGTGCAAGAAGTGAAAAACTTCAAGATCATGTTGCACGAGCTGAAAGAAAACTTCCTGAAGACGCGTGCCGAAGCTCAAGGCTCACGAGAACACATGAAGACTTTGGCTGAACGTTGTGTGCAAGCCTACAATGAGGCAGAAAAGCGCAAGGCACTTGGGCGTCCCGGCATTGACCCCAGGATGGCCGCGAAGAAGAAAAAGAAGGCAGCTGTGCCCGAACCTGAAGCGCCAAGGTCAGAACCTGATGCTCCGATTGTCTTCCCCGCTGCAACGACTGGCTCGAAGCCAAAGAGTCAATCAACCGCCTCACAGCACAAGAAGACACGGACTGCAGAGACTAAGGCTAAGAAGAGAAAACATTCTGAAGCCTCTCCTTCTGAACCCATTATCAAGAAGCGCAAGACCAAGAAATCTCGGGCTGCTCCCACAGAGCCCCTGATAGTTGAACCACTCTGCGTCCGCTATCCTGACGCAGATCGTCAGATGACAGTGCATGAGCCTGGTTACATAGAGGCTCCGCATGCTGAAGACATTCCAGCAGCCAACCCTAATGCTACTGAAGACATTGGTCCCCAAGACAATGTGCAAGGTGATGCAGCCCTTCCTCAGCTTGAGACAAGCGAACAGATCAGTATTGGTCGTCCATTGACGCCAATCACACAAGATGCGTCGTGGGCAGATCGCCCATAGGAGGAAGATGAGCCCCAACCCACTGCAACTCCACCGGCGCCTACCCTCCATAGGCTTCGCAGAGGGCCAAGGGCTCAGGCTGTTGAAGACATTCCGGCTGCATCAGCCGAAGAGCAAGCAGAAATACCACAAGCTCCAACTCCCCCACACCAACAAGAAGCAGTTCTCAA
Source organism: Triticum urartu (assembly GCF_056163025.1). Taxonomy (NCBI): domain Eukaryota; kingdom Viridiplantae; phylum Streptophyta; class Magnoliopsida; order Poales; family Poaceae; genus Triticum; species Triticum urartu. Next base: position 352,131,657 of record NC_141876.1, on the reverse strand, counting down.
GGAGAACGTGCCTGAAGCTGAAAATGTTGAGGCTGCCACAAACAACGCCGAAGCAAATGTGGAGCCCTCCCCAACAACAGCTTCAGAAGACACCGAAGCTACTGCTCCTGAACATTCTGTGCCTGAGTCTGCTGCCGGACCACAATTCCACTATCATATTGCGCACAGGCCCCAGGTCCAGAAGCCGATCCCACGACTACCAAGGTTCCCAGGTCCTGCATCAGCTCCTGGTTCCTTCAACATCAACGGCTTCAGGGCAGATAACACGTTTTTCGACCGCTCCAAGAACCCTTATTCAAGGGAACGGATTGTATCAGATAGGTTCTGGAGCCATCAACAGCGCAGCTATTATTCATGCATCCTTTACAATCAAGGCCGCATCTTTCCTCACAAGCGCCTTGAGGTTGAAGCTGTTGAAGGTCTGCCTGGTCTAGAAGAAACATTGGATTGCTTCAAGCAAGTGGGTTTGCTGCCATTTATCACTGACGAAGAGCACTGGAACGAAGAGCTTCTGCTCCAGTTCTATGCCACTTTGCATATCAAAGGCTATAACAGAGATCCGAAGACATGGATCCTGGAGTGGATGACAGGCAATATCCATCATGAAGCCAATGCTTTCGACCTAATTGAGCTTACTGGCCTTCCCACTCCTGGCGAATTCTTTGAAGAAGGGTGCCAACTCCATGCTGAAGCCATTGAGAGCATATTTCAGCGTCCTGAGCCAGATATGAGTCAGATGCTCTCAATGATGAAGCCATTTCCTCCAAATGCACCCTATCCAACTAGGTTCTTCGTTGAAGACTTAGAGTACCTGCCCAGAACAATATATCACATCATAAGGCGGACTCTCTGGCCAGTCAAGGGACACTCTCGATATGCAACGATTGATGGTGCAATGAAGACTCTCCTCTTCTGCATTCTTCATGGCAAATGCTTCAATGCACAGGATCTCTTCATCCGTTAATTTGCAGCATCTGCTTCAGAACTGTTTGGCTTAAAGTTTTATGCTCCTTGGGTTATGAGGCTAATCAAGCTTCACTCTGCAATCTCCTATCAACCCTCAGCCCGCAATCATAGGATATTTTTGCCCGATATGGACACATCTGCTGAAGCAATATATCCAGAGCCGGCCAAGCAACCACTAAGTCTTCAGAATGCAGAACACCAGAGCTTCACTCAAAATATTGAAGGTGTTGAAGCTCTCTCTCGCGTGTATCCAATGGCTGGCACCACACGTGCCCCTGCCTCAACTGAAGCCACCAACAACACAGCTGCAAAGAGACCCAAGAAGCGCACTCGTGCACTCAATGACAGAGAGCTTCTTGTGGCTCTTCACCAAAAGCAAGATAGGCATCACGACTGGCTCAAGAGGCAGATGAGAAGCATCATGCAAGACGTCAATCGCCTCAGAAATATGGCAACTAAGAATGCATTTGTCACACACGAGACCTGTCGCCGCACTTGGAAGGGCCTCACCATGATGTGCCCTGAAGCTGAACTGCATGAGGATGGCTTCACAGAGCACTTCAAATTTGACTCCACGCCTCCAAGAAGAGCGGTGATGCGCAGCACACCATCACTTGAAGAGTCAGAGTTCTCTTCTTCTGCTGCCACCGTGTCTGCCCGTATTATTGAAGAAGAAGACGACGCAACATCAACTCCACCTGCTTCAACGCGCGTCGAATCTGCACCAAGCTCGTCTGCACCGCCGCCAAACAACTCCACCGACCCTGCTGCGCCTGGGAACGCGTAGAAATCTCTATGTCTTCAAACCTTTTTGGTCATCACTGACAAAAGGGGGAGAAGCATATGATGGTAATAGTCTTCAAGCGGGTCACTATGGGCGGGTGCCTTCATATCTTGCTACATTTTGCTTCGTGCTTACAACTCCCGTTTTTGCTACATTTGCTTCCTTGAGTTGTAACACTTAGCCTTGATGGCCGTCTGCTACCTGCTTGTCACTCCGTTATGCGAAGATAAATTCCGCATGTGCGACGATAAATTCCGCACTCATCTCATTCTGCAGACGTCCATTTTCCATTATGCATGTCATTATCTTCATATACTTTCACATGCATAGTGGATTGTCATAAGTTGAAGTGGATCTCCACAAGTACAACCTGCCATGTGCATTTGCATTCAAGAAGCAAATTACTTATATGCACATCTTCAGGGGGAGCCCTTGCAACTTATGAAGACAATTCTTTTACAATTTCGCAAATTATGTTTCCCGTTGAAAACTTCAACTAGTTTGTCATCAATCACCAAAAAGGGGGAGATTGTAAGTGCATCTAGTGCCACCCCTAGTTGGTTTTGGAGTATTGACGACAAACCTAGTTGAGGGACTAATGTGTTTGTGAGAATTGCAGGAAAACACAGGTAGAAGTCCCTCATTGATTCGGTTTCACTACCAGAGATGACCCCTAAAAATGTACGAAGACATTGAAGACAATGGTGGTTTATGAAGATATTCATATTGAAGACAATGACATGAGAAGACTCCCTATGAAGCTTTTGGAACTCGAAGACCTAGATCCTTCGTAGTTTTATTTCATTCATGTTGTGTCATAGGAACCACCGTACTGTTAAGTGGGGTCGAAGAGAACCAGTCAGAATGACTGAAGTGATGCCAAATTCAAATCCTATGTCTTCGAGCGAAGACTTTGAGAGAAAATCTTGTCCAAAGTCAGACAAGTCAGCTTTACTTGTAGCCCAAGTAAAAGTTGCCGTGTGAGTTCGAAATCCGACCGTTGGTACACGTGTCAGTTCCTTAATGACCCAGGGTCATTTCGGACAGATCAGGTCGGGTTGCCAAGTGGCTATAAGTAGTCCACCCCCCACAACCTTAAATGGTTGGCTGCTCAGATTTCAGCGCACGGCTTTTGTCGTTTGAGAGCAACCCACCTCGAAGCCTTTGAAAGAAAAATTCCCAGTGAGGAGAAAAGCCCTAACCACCCAGAGCCAGAGTAAATTGGGCATCACTTAAGTCTTCGTGTCTGTGTGATTTGAAGACTTATTACACTTGAGGACTGTGCATCCTCCAGACGGTTAGGCGTCGCGTTCTGAGCATCCAAGAGAAATTGTGGATTGCCAGTGAACGAAGTCTGTGAAGGTTTGGGAGTCTACCTTGAAGACTTACCAGAGTGATTGGGCGAGGTCTGTGTGACATTAGCTCAAGGAGAAAACGGTGAGGACTGGGTGTCTTGGACTAAGTGTCCTTGACTGGGTGTCCGGGACTGTGTGTCCTTCGGTTTAAATACCTAGCCGCTCCAACCAGACGTACAGTTGTCACAGCAACTGGAACTGGTCCAACAAATCATTGTCTTCAACGTGTCACTGGTTTCATCTTCACTTTCCTTCATTTACAGTTATTCATTGTGAAGCCATTGCATGCTTGCTTTATATTTTGTCTTCACAACATGAATGTATGATCTGTTCGGCTTCATAACTTCTTCCTACCTGATCCTTATTACACTGAAGCTGTTTGTCATTGCGCTTTCACTCTATTGAATACATGACCATGGCTGCCCTAGTGTAATCTAACTTCCGCTGCATAGTAATAGGCATAATCTTCACTGTTGGTCTTCATAACTCTCACGTTTTGAAGACTTTCATAAAAATCGCCTATTCACCCCCCCTCTAGTCGATATAACACACTTTCAGTCGCGCAACATGCGCTTGATTCCTAGGCGCCAGAGTGGACAGGAGAGCATGCAAGTAGGAATGATGGCGGAGGATATGAGTGCCATTAGGTTGGTTTTCGTGATCCCTGGCAGGAGATTCATGGTTAAGTGGGAAGACATCACCAGCGTGCTGGCAAGGGTAGTGGTCGGATTGGTCAGAATGCGCGGCGGGCAGCAGGAGAATAGGATTTAAGGTAATGGCATCATCAATGTTGCATGGGGCATGCAGCCGCGCAGGTGCACGCTGAGCAGGTCGCGGGAAATCTAATGCCTGGAGATTATGCTCCTCGCACGATGTAGTGGAGGAACGTTGGATCGTGTCAGGGTGAGGGCCAAGCAGGGAAGGAAGTTGTGACTGCATGGGTCGCCTGCGTGGCCGGAATGGGGGCGTGCAGGCTTCGGTGCATCAACGGCCATGGAAAAGGTTACGCTTAGGGCGCCCCAAATCCAAGTCGTCCGCCGCACGATTTCCCATGCAACACCTGCATGCGCAACCTCTAATTCAAACTGGCCAACGGTCAACGGTCGTACGCGGAAGCCGGCAGGGTCGCTGCCGAACCAGTGCCGGAGCAGGCGCGCAAAGAACTCCGGCGAGCAGAAGACGTCATCGGTTAGGACAGTGGCACGTAGGGTGATGGCACATCGGGTGCCGGCGATAGCCGATACCGTGTCGCATCCATAGCACTGGAGCATGCGGTTCTCAAACCGAGTGCCCTCATCCTCGGGTGGCCTCATGGCGAGCGGTCGTGGCCGCCAAAGTCCTAGGGTTTATCCGCACGTGAACAGATGCAAGGATCACAACCACGGAAGGAGCTAGGAGAGGAGCCCAGAGATGAAAGATCACGAGCCTACAAGCTAAATGGTAGAGCAAGAGATGCAACCTATCATGCAGGGAAGGCGGATCGTACGTTGGAAGAAGGAGGCTAGAAAGGAAAACCAACGTAGCTGATTGGTGCAAAGAGCAAACCTGGCCGCGTCACGCAGCTTTGATCATACCTGTAAGGAGGCTAGTTGAGGTGGATGAGCAGGTCAGGTAGGTGCTAGTTGGGCTGGCGGATGCGGCTGTGGAAGTGAGGAGAGGTGGCCGCTGCCAGTGCGACCGCCGTTCACGGGGTGATCGGCGGCTGTTGGTGGTGGTCGTCGTCGCCGGAGTGGCGTGCGGCGCGTCTTAGTGGTGGTCGGTTGGTGTTCCGGCGGTGGCCGCCATCGCTGGAGTGGCGGGCGGCGCTCTCTAGCTCTCCCTCGCTAAGCTAGACTTCATCTCCCTCCTCTCTCCTAGAGATTTGGATGAACTACCTTTGTATATTTATTTATTTATTGTTGAATGCTTGATTTGGGTACTTGTGTGTGTGAATCTTGTCTAATAAAGTGTTCCTCTTGTGGTTTTTCTTTTTGTTTTTGGTGTTCTTCCCTAAGTCCACCTCTAATTCGTGAAGATGGGGCAAAAAATAGCTTGCAATAACGATTGATTCCGTAGTTGTAGCAAAAACCCATACTACCTTTGCTATAGTTAACACGGAACAGTAACATCGACATGAATCTGACAAACTTATCTATAGTTACAATCAAGGATTCTTCTCTGGTGATCATCATGAAACTCTGCTGGATACAACCAACAATCATCCAAACCAACGCACACACGCACACACTTAATTACTGTACTGTATTAACATTGCAGCTTGCAAGCATCCACCCTGCTGGGAGCGTCAGCTCATTTCCCCGGCTTGCCGCCGGCGCCGAAGCCCCTCCTGCGCTCCTCAATGAAGTTGGACGACTTCTCATTGATGTTGGACGGCACCCTCAGGTTCGCCGCCGGCATCCTCGGCCGGAGCCCCCACCTCAGCGGCGGCTTCGGTACCGGGTCCTCCCCTCCTGCCCCGACCACCTGGCCGCCGCCGCTCAACGACGACGATTGCCTCTTCATTGACAGCGACTTCTTGGCCTTGTCCTTGACGCCGCCGGCCTCCTCCTTGATGGTCACGGTCCTCCTCGGCTTCTTCTCCTGCACAGCCGCCGCGCCCGCTTCCGTCGCCTCCACCTGATGGCCGGCTTCCCCCGTGGCCTCCTTGTGCTGATCACTTGCTCTCACATCAGCAGTTGTCTCTTCTAGGATGGTGGCCGTGAAGCTCCTGTGGCCTTCTTCCTCGTGGCTGAACTCGAACTCGGCCTTCTCGATCTTCACAGCGAACTCGTCGTCTTCCTCCTCTGCGTGATTCCTGTGATCGCGGCCGGCGCCGGCGTCTCTTGGCCCCTCGGTGATGCTCCTCGGCCTGTTCATCGACAGGTTCTTGGCGAGGAAGGTCAGGAGTCGGTCACACATGCCGACGGCCCTCGCCGAATCGTCGCCGCCACCCGCGCTTCTCTCCATCTCGGCACACACGAGTTGGTGTGCGTGCTCTGTGTTTGCAAAACTGGGAATGAAGTCACTTTATAGATGCTCTGGGAGTCTGGGTTACAGTGGATAAGGAAGGTAGCCGAAAGTGTGAGAGCTTGGATTGGAATCAATTCCTTCCTTGCTGCTGGGATGACCTTCCCGATAGAAATGGATGCAGGAGGAAGAGAGGGAAAAGGAAGTTCTTAGCTTCACCACAGGCAAAGATTCTAGCTTCATTTTTATCTTTGCTATGTAAGGGCATCTCCAACACGCTACTTGTTCCGAATCAGTTTGCGTACACGGAGTCGGCCAACTAATTATGTACCCTATGTATGTTTTCTTTTTTCTAAGAGCGCAACACTAAAAATAATTATAAAAATAGCACAATTCATTCATAAATAACGTTTAAATATTGCTAGTACAACGATAGTTTAAATGTAAATATTTTATCCGAGATAACCGGATGTTTAACAAGTTTTTCGAATTTAAAGATATCCAAGTCAGGATCGGCATATCTCGTCCCACATATATTATTCTTTCAAATTCATCCAACAATGTATCTGCGTGAATAGCCTGCCCTAGGTCATGTAATACATCAATATTGAGTGAATAAATGAATGAACCAACATGTAGAGCAACACGAAGCAAATTTATGAACTTCATGGTTGACGAGCCCAATGGCCACTTGTCTCCACTCAGTGAATCGCACCACAATACTTCATAACGGAGTTGTAGATGGTGTACCATTAATGTGATATCGACTTCACATTGCGTTCATGGATGATGTACATGTCATAGGGCGTGAAGTTCTTTTACTCATGAAAGGACGCATGCACGCGTTGCCAAAATATCAAGCTCCTTGAGTTCCTGCATACAAAGGTCGCGGATACGACCAACCACGCATCGCTAAACAACTCATTCTCGATTAGTGAGTACCCCACCATCGAATTACTCTAGAAAACAACAAAAAAAACCCAACGACACTTGACCGAACACCTATCTGGTGTGGTGTCCGCCATGGACATAGTAGGCAGGGGCAGAAGGTACCTGGTTGCGGAGGGATTCTAGGTGGAGGACGGCATAGTCCAAGGCAGGCAGGCGCGTTAGTGGGGCCTGCGGACATCCTAGTGTTCTTGGGCGGCGGCGGCAGACAAGGAGGGTTTGGATGCAAAGCAAGGAGGGAGAAGGGGCACAGTGGCAGAAAAAGTGTTCTGAATGGGAATTTCAATGGCCCAAGAGTGTCACGGTCCTATGTGACGGTGGTCCAGGCTCCCGCAAAGCACCCCTCCCCCCCCCCCCCCCCACACACACACACACACACACGCAGTTTGGTTTAGTCGGACGCCCGAATGCATCGGTGAACCGATAGATACCGCGTTGGATAGCAAATTAAACGGACCAGACGCTTGCGGGCGCCTAAGCAATCCAATTGGAAGAGACGCCCTAAGTATCTAATGGGAACTGGAATTGAACCTTAATTTGCTGGTTGAAACAATTCCCAAGTGTGACAGAGATGTAATCCCTTATAAGGTAAAAGTAACTAACTAACAACCGGAAGAGATAGCAACTCATCAGCATGACAGACAAACAGATAGACCAGCAACAAAGGGAATGATTGTCGTAAAAGGATTGGTTCAGCAACACTCGAATAATATGTTTGTACTCCCTCCGTTCCTAAATATAAGTCCTTTTAGAGATTCCAACATGGACTACATACAAAAAAGGACGATCTGGCCAGCGTCTCTCCCAAGGAGAGTTCCTCCGCCACCGTTCTCCAGCGACTGCCCTTCGGCGACAACCGGCCTCAATCGTCGGTGGTGAGGGGGTCGCTGGATCCACGTGTGTGGATAGTTTTAGGGTAAAGTAGCTTTGTTTTAAGGCTGTTCATCGGCTTGGCTTCGACGGCAACGATGGCGACGCTGAATAAAGATTCTTCAGATCCTTCCCCGACAAGGCGCTCGGCCTTATGGTTGGGGATGATTTTGAAAACCAGTCTATTCCAACAAGGATGTGTGGCAGTTGCGGCATCCTCGTAGTGGACATGTGTCCTCAGGCTCCGTCATTGCGACGTTGTCTGCTTCAATGTCGGCCCGAAGTTTGGGAGGTAGTCCAGGAGTGGATGCAGATTATGGCCTGCATCGACAACATCTGAAAGACGGAACGTGTGCTGGGTTCATAGTTGATGAATGACAGGTGTGGTTTCCTTCTTCGCCATCTTAGTCGTGGTGGGTGCCGGATCTGGAGTTTGATGTCATGTCCAAGGTGTTTTTCTGGTCTGATTCATTCAACGGCAATGGCTTCACTTTTGATGAACCATCTTGAAGGTCCCCAAAGCTACATATCAACGATGGAGCCGCGTCGAGCTTGATGATCCGTCATTCTTTTCTTAGATGGCTGCTGTGCTGGAGGCAGGTAACAGGCATTGGCATAAGCTCAAAGATGTTCTACAATGCTTTTAGTTTTGTCATGTTGGTCCTTACATGGCTTGTTTTTAGGGGAAAGCAAACTTTATTAATCATATGACCGTTACATCATCCACTAACAGTTTAACAATGAGCTCCAGCGGGGCATCAACCCAAAAAGATGGATTTTTATCACGTCCCCATCTAGTCAATTCATGATCTACAAAATTTGACTCTCTAATACAATGCTCAACAGTCACCTTTCCAAAATCTAGTAAAATACTACGACAATCATCAAGCACAGGCAGCGCAACCATAGAATAGCCTTCATTGAAATTTAATCTTTGTGATATGAATGATACATGGATTACCATGCAAAAAAAGAAGACTTCAACATGGACTAAATACGAAGCAAAATGAGTGAATATACATTCTAAAATATGTTTATATACATCTGTATGTAGTTCATATTGAAATCTCTAAAACGAGGGAGTATACACAAGCAAAACAATTCATCAATTGACTTGTTCCGTTTATCACTCTGAATTCATACAGTTGATGGTTCAACACTTTTGAGTTTCATACAACAATTTCTTTCTTTCTTTCTTTGTTTTGCTCAAGGTACTGTTAAGGTTTAAGCTGCAGCCGCTTTGTAAAACAAAGGACTTTTATACAACAGCATTTTTCTCTCTCCCTCTCTTTTCAAGCTAAAGCTAAAGCCCAGAGCAGAGGAATGATAAGATGGGTCCTGCCCTCCGACGTGTCCTCTCACTGACCTTTGCCTCCTCAACGAGGAGCTTCTTCAACCTAGAGCAGCTCGAGACGACCGTCGCCACTCCGGTGCTGGTCACTCGCTTGCAGTACACCAGCTGGCATGACTGCAGCTGTAAGCACCCCCTGACCAGGTGTCCCAGACCAACATCGGTGACCCCTGGGCAGTGCGAGAGTGCAATGTCTTTAATCTGGGGACAGCCTTGGCCAATCTCTGCCAGCCCCATGTCCCCTGTCATCTGCAGTTTGCAACCAAATCATCAACAAAGATAATACAATACGAAAATAGTGCAAGCTTTTACTAAAGATGGAGGACTGGGTATGAAAATACAAAATAACTGTAACATTGGACCTTTCCACTTCTTCAAAAATAAACACAATCTATTAAGATTAGCGCTGGATTCCTTCACAGTGCTGGTTCCAGTTCAGTGGCTTAAAAAAATCGAAACAGAGGCAAAAGATTTGCCTCATCTATTAAATGAGAGGAGAATAGAGTTTAAGTTGGTTACAGGACCCCACCCCACACAGCATGGCAATTACTCGCTTAATAGAATTTTCCCTAGTTTCTTAGCACTGGCGGTAACCCAAAGGCTAGCCTCATCGGTAACTATTTTGAGGAGGATTGGGGGCGGCGCGCTCTTGTGCCTGAAGATCCTAGCATTCCACTCGTTCCATATTGTCGAAGACACTAGCATGGTGAGGGAAGCCATAGCTCTCCTGTTGGGATTTGTCATGTCGGTTCTCCTATCCCACCAATCGAAGAGCGACTCATGAAGATGCCAAACGGTGGTGTCCATGTGCACGAGCCCATATTTTGCGATGACCATGTTCCAAAGCCTCATGGTGAAACAGCATTTGACGAAGAGGTGGATGCCCATTTCTTGTTCTCTTTTGCAAAGAGGGCATAGGCCACAATTTGGCCAACCTTGGCGCTCCAAACGATCGGTGGTCCAAATCCGGCCTTGCAAGGCTAGCCATGCGAAGAACTTAACCTTTGGGGGCGCCCAAACCTTCCAAACCATGAAATCCATGGGGGAGAGAGTCAAACCGAGGACTGCGCCTTGTGGCTTAAAATTTTGAATACCTACACTTACACAAGATGCTGCTGTTCCCTCACGTTGAGGGCAACCAGACTTACTGAGGCATTGTTGATCCCTTGCATACAAGGCAACATTTCTATGCTGGGTGATGCAGAAGAGTTCATACCATGACATACTTCATTTCCTTTTGATGACCAACATACTTCATATTTGAACAGCTCATATTGGTATCTCAAATTCTGTCATATTTTCCTGAGCTACAAAAACTTTTGTTTGTCTGTTTGTTTACATATACTTTTTTATGTTTCACTGTTTTTAAAATTTACATTGTATAGAGGCTGCGTCAATTAATTCGAATCGGAGGGAGTATATTTAACTTGTAAATCTAAACCCAACAATTATGAAGACAAGGTACTCTTGAAGTTTCCTACTCCCTACACTTATTTTGGGACGGAGGGAGTATATAACAGAACCTGGATGTAAGACTGAATTCTGGGTTGTATCCAGTCAAGGTCTAGCATCATACTGCCATTCTGGTTTCTTCAGGTAAAAATGGACATAATTTTAATTAAGACTCCTAATGACTTGTGCTAGGGCAATTTATTAACAGGTTTCCCACACCACGAAAGACCATGTGTCCGATCAAATCACGAGGAGCACATTTTCTCTTTGTGAAATCAAGCTAAATGGTCTTACCAGCCAATTTTCGACTGTTTCCCAAACCTAGTTTGATGTTTTGAAGAAGTGAACTAAAGGCTATTCTCATACTCAATTTATTGATGATTGATAGTACAGTAAATTCAGTGTCAAAGTATGTACCGGGAGAACACTTATGTCCAGAAAGACAAGATCACCACATCCTCTCGCAATGGCAGCCAGTCCATTATCAGTGATTAATTGGCACCCGCACAAGTTTAACTTTTGAAGAGAGCAACCTTCAGCAATTGCAGCCAGCCCTGTATCAGATACCCTGAAAAGAAAGTTGAAACAAAATTCACAAACTGAGATGTCAAACCTATCATGATGGAGAAGTACTTCAGTAAATGATATACATGGGCAAGATAAATAAAAAAACAGGATAAATGCATGGTAGTATTTACCTCTCACAAAATTGGAGCGTTAACTCCTTAAGTAATTTACAATTCTCAGCAATTGATATCAATGCTTTGTCTCCTACCTTCGTACCAAAAGAATTCAATCAACCAAACAAATCAGGATTCTGGACTTCAAATCCACATGTAACAATATCATGATGTCCATCTAAACACGCCCTATTTCATACTCCAGAAATGTATTTCAGAAGCAACCAATTGCATTAGAAGGCATAAAGCAGAAAACTGTGCCAAACAGAATGGGGAAATTTTGTTAGTCACTCTAGTTTTTGCCAATTTTCCTTATGCTACTCTAGATTTTGACATTTCACTTTTGCCACTCTTATCTTTTGACAATTATCCAATTGACATTCTGTGGCAAAAGCAAAATAATTTTATTTCACTTTTGCCACTCTAAAAAAAATTTATGCCACAGAATGACAATTGTGATAATTGTCAAAAGCTAAGAGTGGCAAAAGTGAAATGTCAAAATCTAGAGTGGCATAAGGAAAATTGGCAAAATCTTGAGTAGCAAAAACAAAATTTTCCCAAACAGAATTAGAACATAAATTGCACATACGCAAAAAGGTCCCATCTGTCTCAATACATGCTAGGCTTAAATTGATGCAGACTTGGAAATTACCTCATAACCACGTCGAATGGAAATTTCTTTCAAGTACTTACAACCTTGAGCTATGTGGCACATAGCATCATCACCTATTCTTGAACAGTCAACTAAATAAAGAGACTGGAGAAGGGTGCAGCCTTTACCAAGCTCCAGAAATGCAGTATCCCGGACCCTTGGGCAGTAAATTAGAGAGAGTTCCAAAAGGCCCCTGCTTTCATAAGATGAGAAAGCATGTACCATTAACACACAAAAGAAGAATCATATATAGATAAAAAGTGCAGGTAACTTAATAACACTAACATAGTAATGTGAAATAATTACTTTTCGCAAAGTTGCAAACTAGGATAGCCCATGCTTTTGTTGTAAATGTCATAATAGCGAACCAACTTGCAGTTATTTCACAGACGCAGTTTTCTAACATATTCCTTTTAACAATAATTCTTTGTACCATACTAATTCCCCTACTTGAACTACATCCCACTTAATTAATATTGGATAATCAATCTACATAAAACATCAATTGAAAAAAGGGAACTTTTAACAAATCGAGTTCTCAACAAAAACATACGGGCACCATCGTCCAATGTGCTCCAGTGCAGCAGTTTCCATATTCTGACAACCATTGATCTTAAGACGTGCTATTTTTTTGCAGCTGCGTGCTACGAATTCAAGGCTTCTATCAGTTAGTAACAGGCAATTATTGAGAACAAGATCTGTAAGATTCTTGCACCCTTTCGCGATGGAAGAAAGGCTCCTGCAAATCCAAAAGGAAGTCAGCAAACCATCAGGAGACCTACAAAAGTAACAGAAAAAGCAAAAGTTGGCAACAACAGAGGGCCAATACCTACAGTAAGAAATCCAATTCAACGGGAAACAACAAATATGAATTCCTAAATCCTAGTAAAGTACTTCAGCAACGCCCACAATGTAGCATTCATCAAATTGAGAATCATATAAAGGATAACAAAATATCTTAGAAAGTCCAAATAGATATTTAATAAATAACAAAACACATATTTGAAACAAAAATGGAGTTTGTGCCTCAACAGATTAAAGTGAAAATATACTGAGTACCTGTCTGTGAATCTTTCAAAGTTATTTAGCGATAAAATCTCTAGTAATGAACAGCATGAACCAATAGCTTCTAGGGCCTCATCGCCAGCACCAATACATTGCAGCTTCAAATTTTTCAAGAAGTGACATCCTTTAGCAATAGAAATCACTCCTTCATTCTTAACAAGTTCTGATTCCAGTGACAGGATTTCAAGGTTAGGACAGTGGGATCCAACAGCACGCAAAGATGCATCAGTTATCCAAGCACAATTAGCAATACCAAGAGAGAGCAGTGATTGTCCACAGCTCTTTATTAATCCAATCAAGCCTTCATCTGTTGCGCCTTCAACAAAGCGCAAGCTCAAATTGTTAAGTAGATTGCAGCCTTCCCCAATAGCAACTAGTCCTGGATCTCCAATATAGCAAGCCTGCAGATAAGTTTCCGTTCACATTTTGTCCAAAAGTAGGAATTGATACTAAGACTGCTCAAGAAAAGAAATGTATGTACTTTCTAACAGCCCAAGTGCAACAAACCCTAGCATTATCTTGTTCATTTTATTTAATAAATAGTTTTGCATTTCATGTCATCATCAATGTCATTAATCTTTTAAGCAATATGTGGCATATTAAAAATATCCAAGGTTTCAAAAACATTTTTCAAGGCCAGCAACTATTTTAAACAATTGCTTCAATTCAAATCCAATTTGCAAATGATTTGAATCTTTTCAAAATTAAACTTTTCCAATTGTTTCACAACTTTGCATATGGCTTTCTTATCACATTACAAGCCTTCCATAAAATTCTCATAAATTTTGCACACTTTGATCTTGCACCAAATGAATTTGAATTCAAACTTTTCCAAAATTGATAGAATCAATTTTGTGGGCATTTGTATAAATCATAGGGCCTATATAAAATATTCCATCATTTATTTCATCTCTGGCCATTCATTTGTTTTCTTCTTTTCTTTTCCTATTCTAAATAGAAAAGGAAAAGGAATAAAACAGAAAGGCCAACCTTCCACTTACCTAAGCCGGCCCAACCCACCAGCAAAACTGTAAGCGTTGTCACTGTTTCAATTCATCGCATGCAAGACAGAGGGCGTGTGCACATGCCATGAGCCGATGGTGACGGCCACTTGCTACACACCGTCACAACCTCCCTATAAAGCACCCCCTCGACGTCTGTGGCGTCCTCATCCATCCCTCTTTCCTTTCCTCTCCTTGAAGCAGCACAAGGTTGTGGAGGAGCAACTTCACCTTGGTGCTACAATGTGTAAGGCACCAGTGTTGAAGGAACAACTTCAACGTGTTGTGCTAGATATCGCTTTAGAGGCGGGGATGGGCTGATATGGCAGCAGGAGTTCAATCCAAAACTCCTAGAGCACAAGATCTAGTCCAAGATATTAGATAAGAACAACAAGTTCTATTATAGGTAGTGGGTACATAGTCTGGTTACAAACTTGAGTAGTGAGGACCGCTGTTTATAGGGCTTTGGGAAGCCTTCACATCTCACTTCTACTTATGGCTAGAACACTCCAAAAAACATTACTTAAGATTCACCATTCTACTCATCACTACTCATAGCTAGAAGACTCTAGAAAACAATATCTAGGGTTGAGAAAAGAAAAGAAATACTAGACTACAATAGAAGTATCGACCTCATCTATTGTTCCTCATCATTCTCCCCTGGTTGTTTGGAACTCGACATCGAGTTATCTTCATAGAGCGCTTCTTCTGGATGGTAGAGAGTCAAGTCCGCAACGTTGAAAGTGCTTGATATACCCACATCACTTGGAAGATCTATCCCATAAGCATTCTCATTTATCTTTGTCATAATAGAGAAGGGCCCATAACTTCGCTGCCTAAGCTTACCTTTAACACCTAAAGGCAGCCTTTTTCGGAGGTAGATCATCACCTTATCACCAACTTGGAATGATCTCTCCTTTTTTCGGAGGCAAAGGCATGTATAACCTATTCTTTCGGTCAAACTTGCTGATTGTAAAAGGAGAAATCATCACCTTATCACCAACTTGAAACTCCATGGGAGGACATCTTTATGGACTTCGTATTGGGCTTGCCAAGAACAAGACAAGGGAGTGATGTTGTGTTTGTGGTCGCGAATGGATTATCTAAAATGGCTCAATTCATCCCATGCCGCAAGACAACATATGCTCATCATGTGGCAAACCTATTCTTTCGGTCAAACTTCATGGAGTAACAACAGGTTTGACATATGGGGCACCGCTGAGCAAACTTTCCAGCATCTCTCTTTAGTTGTGACCAAAAGTAACGAGCTTCCGGGTTAGCGACAGTCTTGTCCCGTCAAACATGGCCACTAAGATCACTTGAATGGAGTTCTCTAATTAGTTTGTCACGCAAAAAAGGCCTTGGGATGCACAAACAATCATTTTTTAAGAGATAAACATCCTACATGAAATAGTCATCATCTAATGACTGGCCCCTGATGTGCTTTACCCAAACATGGCCAAAGTCTTCGTCATCCTCATACAACTCCTTTATTTGATCCATGCCTAGAAGTTCAGCTTCAAAAGAAGTCAAGAGGCAGGCACGATGACTCAAAGCATCGGCCACCCGGTTAGTTGTTCCAGATTTATGCACAATGAGATAGTTAAACCTCTCCAGATATGTTGCCCATCTTGCTAGCATGCGATCAACATGCTTTTGATTTATAAAATGCTTCAAGGATTGATGGTCACTATAAACAATGAACTCTTTAGGCAGTAAATAGACTTCCCAAGTTTTCAACCTCTAAAAACGGCATACAATTCTTGCTGATAGGTACTCCATTTTTGTCTAGCTTCCCTTAACTTCTCACTAGAGAAAGCAATGGGCTTCCTTTCATGAGATAGAACAGCTCCAATGCCTACTCCACTTGCATCACAATCCAACTCAAAAGTCCTGTTGCCATCAAGTAGCACCAAGACAAGAGCTTGTGATAGTTTTTGTTTGATCTCATCGAAACTAACTTTAGCCGCTTTTGTCCATTGGAACTTTCCTTTCTAGTAATTGGTGCCATGATAGTGTTGAGATTCTTCACAAATCGCCTATAGAAAATTGCAAGGCCATGAAAACTTCTACCTCAGAAATGGTCTTCGGAGTTGGCCATTCTCAGATTGGTTCAACCATAGAATCATCAACATGAATACCGATGCATGTTATACAAATCCTAGGGGGAAAAGTTGTGTATGCACGAAAACACATTTCTTCAAGTTGACGTAGAGTTCATTTTCCCTTGGTACTTCTAGCACCTTCCGAATGTGATCAAAGTGTTCATCCTCATTCCTGCTATAGATCAAGTTGTCATCGCAATAGACCACAACAAAGTGGGATAAGAAGGGTTGAAGGACTTGATTCATCAAGTGCATAAAGGTACTTGGTGCATTTGAAAGTCCAAATGGCATGACTAGCCATTCAAACAACCATTCCTTTGTCTTGAAGGCTGTTTTCCATTCATCCCCGGGTCTGATACGAATTTGATGATATCCGCTTCTTAAAACTACCTTTGTGAACACTCTTGCTCCAGTAAGCTGATCCAACATATCATCCAAACGGGGAATAGGGACTTTATACCTTACGGTGGTCTTATTCATGGGTCTACTGTCCATACACATGCGCCAAGATCCATCTTTGTTTGGCGTGGCAGGGCTGGTACAGCACATGGGCTAATACTTTCTCGAATGTGCCCCTTTTGCAGCAATTCCTCCACTTTCTCCTTCAATATATCATGTTCACTCATTTCTTGATCCACCCAATAATGTAGGGGTTTGGATGATCATGAGTTTCAAGCTTTAAATGGTTCACCAACTTCTGGGAGATGAGATTCTCACAGCTGCAACTATCAATCAGTAATTTGCATACCTTGCCATTCACCGTGCATTTGCTCTCAAATATTTTCTGCCATCGTGCGTCATCAGGTTGTGGTGTGGAACATAGGAGACACTGAATCACACATACCACCTCTTCACCTTCTTGACAAACCTACTGCCCCTCTATATCTTGACAAACCTCCTGCCCACATGAACACCGTCGTCTTTGAGCCTCGCCGCCCTGTCCAAGCGAACAGTGGCGTCGACTACTTCCCCTACGTGCCCTGCCTCGACCGGAGATCATCTACAGCCGCTGCAATCGTCATCTTCTTCCTCTTCGGGCCATCGTTGTCTTCATCAAATTCAGGCGACTCCGTCCACTTCCCGGCGAGCCGAGCACACCACTGTGTTCGTGGTGAGCTCCTCTCCAAAACCCCTCCTTGCGCGCTCGATTTCGTCCTCTAGCACCTTTTGCTATGTTTAGCCGAACACTACCGTCGCATCACCTCGTCATCGGAGTAGTTCCGGTGGTCCTCTACTTGCACCGTTTACACCATCAAGTTTGTATGTGTCCTAGTCTAAATCTAGCACGTTTCTTAGCTCAATCTCGAGCTCTAGCACCGTTGACATCCCGGCTTAATAGGAATGATAGGCTACTCATATCAACAAGGTGCACCTTCTTTTCCGGGAGCCCACCTGAAAGGAACCTCAAAGTTTAGCGTGCTTTGAGGATGGGTGGCCGACTAGGAAGTTGATCTCGGGTGCGCACGAGTGAGAACAAAGTGTGCAGTAAAGACTAGTGTTGGTCTGTAGGGCCAGTCTAAATCCTAGGTGGTAGCCTGGCACAACGGAAGAACTGATGGGTTTGGATGGGGCTATTAGAATACATAGTTCAAAAATCCAGAAATTTCACATGTAAACTTGGAAGGGTCCATAGTTGACACATTAAATTTCAGAAGGTTTGGAATTTATTTGATCCCCAAATAAATTTAAGCAAATTTGAAATAAAAACATGCAATAGAAAATAGAAAGGATGAAAGCCTTACATGTTTAGCTGCCTGGACCATGAGAGAAGCATGCCCAGGAGAGAAACCTACCCAGCCCATGGGGGCACATTCGTCTTCAACCTCCAGCCAGTAGGCAGAGGAGAAGTCATGGCACGCGGGTGTGAGGCCTCGGCCACCTCATGCTTCCTGCCGACGACTGGAGTGGACAGACCCGACCCTCGCGGTTACACAGGCGTGTGCGGGCATGTGGCGCATGGCGTGTGTGCTCGTCGTGGCACATGGCATGGCACATATGCCGGACTGGACACACATACGTATGCCAAGAGGGAACGTTCCTGCTAGGCCGACGAGGACGTCGGTTCCTTTGAGTGGGGTTGTATGTGACATCCTGACTTAATATGAATGATAAGACTACCAATATCAACAAGGTGCACCTTCTTTTTCGGGAGCCCATCCGAAAGGAACCTCAAATTTAAGCGTGCTTGGCTTGGAGCAATTTGAGAATGGGTGGCCGACGGGGAAGTTGATCCCGGGTGCGCACAAAACCCAAGTGAGCACTTTGTCCTAGATCCTAGGTGACCAACTAGAAATTTGAGGACAAAGTGCACAGGAAAGTCTAGTGTTGGTCTGTGGGGCCAATCTAGATCCTAGGTGGTAATCTTGTGGGACCAGTCTAGATCCTAGGTGGTAGTCAGGCACAACAACCAGGAACTGGTGGGTTTGGCTGGGGCGTTACAACTACACACGCCTGAGAGCTCCTCCGCTTCCCCTCGTCCCCGGCGACGTATCCATCGCCGTTTGGTTGTGTGCGTAGCACCGGAGGAAGCATCTCATTTCCCTCCTTCAAAGGAGCACGCCACGAGGCACTTCAGTCGTCGGAGAATCCATTTCGACGAGCTAATCCACCTCTGTTTGGTCACCGCGGGCGAAACATCAGCGAGTTGGTTCAAAACCAACGAGATCTCATTCCTATCACTTGCACACATCTAGCTCATTTGGTTCGTTCCTTCGAAACAGAACAACGGGTCGCGAGTTCGCTTCCCGCATCGCTCATAAGCGCACCCCCTTTCTGTGATTTAATCATCTCACTAACATGTGGGTCCAAGGCCGGCCGGGACTGATAGCACACACATGGCACCTAGCCCCACATGTCGTTCTATCTGGCTGCTTGCACACGTGGCACCTAGCCCCACATGTCATCCTATCTGGCTAGCGGCCGCCTCGGTGATAAACGCCTCTTCACCCACTGTTGCGTCGGCGCATGCATCAGCACCCCTTAGGCCCACAAGTCAGTCTAAGTGGCTAGCATGGCCTATCTATAAAAGTTTCTGTTTCATTTATTCTGAATTATTAAAATCAATTCCAGAATTATTCAAATACTTTCAACTTTCAGATGCTTGTGTCTTTTAATTCCCTTGTCCAAATTTGACAAACTTTATATCTATTTGGATCAGAAAAATATGAGCATTTCAAATCTATCATTAGTTTTCAAATTTGAACCCTAGATTTTGAATTCAAATTTGAACTTGCTCAAAAGCCTTTCAAACTTTGGTAAATCATAACTTGAGTTCTACAACTCCATTTGTTGGTGTAGTGAACTTTGGGTGTTCACTGCCCCTGACCACACACCGGTAAGTTACAACCTCCATGCCAGAAAGAATATGGCAGAGACGAGTCCATCTCAAAGTACTCAAGAAATGGCGAAATAATACCGTGAAGAAGGCCTCGAGGCAGGTCATCGAGAAGTACTAAAAGAGTACCTCAAGGTCAAGATCAAGATTGCCGGGAAGCAGGCCTTCCCAGGAAGCAAGCATTCCACTTTGCCGGCAAGCTCAGAGCCGGCAAGCCTAAGGTCCCATCCACCGCTTCGCCCGCACCCACCTGTCACCCACCTGTCAGGAGTCTGCCGAGAAGTGGCGGGCACGCAGGCGGTTAGGTAGAGGTTATCAGGGCACGTGGCGATCCACCGCTTGGAGAACAACTTTACTGACACCTGTCCACGGGCGTGTCACAATAATAAAAGGTAGATGGGACAGCGGTACAAGTGGAGCGGAGCTCCCTTGCCAGCATCCAATGTAGAGTGACAACTAACAGTGCATTAAATGTGTTTGTCCTAAGTCAGTCATTGATAGGTATGATAACAATGTAGCCACTATCATCATGTAATTACCATCTTGCCACTGTTGGTGACCCCTTGCTCTATAAAAGAAGGCCCATGGCGACCTTTACAAAGGGGGAAATCCCGTCCATTTGTAGTAGCTAGCAACACCCCCGAGCACTTTGTCGGCATGGTTGCGCTCACTGTAACACAGGGCTCATAATACTTAATCCATCAAAGCAGGAGTAGGGTTTTACGCATCACTGCGGCCTGAACCTGGGTAAATCTTTGTGTGCTATGCATGGTTGATTCTGCTCTTTGTGTGTTGTGTCCCCTTGCCAAACTGAAAGGGGCCCACTCTGGTCCCATAGATTGTCGTACGCCGACACCATTTTGAACAAACTTTATATGTATTTCAGTCAGCAAGATGTGAGAAACCCATTCCTGACTTGGATTTCAATTTTAGGCAATCCAAATTTCTGTCCTGTTCTGTTTTGCAAAAATGACCCTCAAAATGTTTCTAATCATATCTTGAGCATCTTATATCCAAATAGAGCAAACTTTAGGTCCATTTTGATCAGCTCAACACAAGGAGTCCAGAAATGTTCTTAGTTTTCCAAGTTGATTCACGGACTTCAAATTCCATTCTGTTTTGTTCAAAACCCTTCCAAAACTTGTTTCAATCATAACTTGAGCTTCATGAATCCATTTCTAATAAACTTTATGTGCATTTCTATTAAAAAAATGTAATTAAAAAATGTAAGGAATCTGATTATGCCATGTTAAATCAACTTATACCTCCTGACCTATAGTAATTCAAATGTAACACTTAATTGCACATGAAGTGACACTATTGAATCATTCCACTAATGATACAACACTCCATTTAACATGCCTAGATAGTTAGCTCCTATTACATCCTCTCAAACATGTATTGCATGCATATGCTTGTGCATCAACCATGAATGTATTTTTACCTTACTTTCCTTTTTTCCGGTGTTTGCTTCTTTCCGTTAAGAGTCCTGAACCGAGGTTGAGTATAACTGTATAAGATTACCTTCGAGGATGCTTCAGAGGAGCAGACCTATCACCAGGCTATCAGACAAGGATGATCATTACCTTGGATACTTGTACTAGCTTCACTTGGAATAGTTTTTGCGATGCTTTCTTGGTTACCTCGTTACCTATCCACCATCAAGCCATTTATCTTGCCATGATAAAGCTTCTACTTCGACTTCCTAGCAAAGCTTGTTACTTCCTATGTTATTGCTTGCTTAACCTGCTAAGTATGCATGCTTAGGGTGGTGCCGAGTCAGGTCTTATGCCATGCTGTACTTGGGTTATGCTTATGTTACCATGGGTCACTTTGTGATATGCTTTTGGAGATAATTAAAATGTACGCAAATGGCAACGGTGGTATGCCGGGCCTTATGTCTTGGTGTTTTGTTCCACTTGAACCAACCTAGAATGGGATCTTGTTATTTTGTTCCATGAATGGGCACGCTAACTGCTTGTGGGAGGTTTTATGGGAGAGGGGGGGGGGGGGGGGGGCTCTTCATTTTTTCCTTAGACGACAGACTATGTCCTGACTACAACCTGGTTTTCTCGGTGTTATGTTATGATCCAAATTCAAGTATAAAGATAAAGGCTAACTTCTGATGAGTGGAGCGGAGAAATTTGTTTGCAAGTTAAAGAGGTCACTATATGATTTGAAACGGTCTGTATAAAAGGTTTGATTCATTTATGATAGCACATGGATTTAAGAGGTCTGCATATGATAGTTGTGTTTACATTAAATTTGTTGATGGATCACCTATATACTTGCTGTTATATGTTGATGATATGTTAATTGCTGCCAAGGGCAAGAAAGAGATCACTGCTTTAAAGGCATAGTTAAGTAGTGAGTTTGAGATGAAGGATCTTGGTGCTGCTAAGAAAATTCTAGGTATGGAGATTACCAGGGACAGAAATTCTGGTTTGTTATTTCTTAGTCAGCAGAGTTACATTAAGAAAGTTCTTCATCGTTTTAACATGCATGATGCTAAGCCAGTAAGTGCATCCATTGCTCCTCATTTCAAATTATCATCTTCTCAATGTCCTAGTACGGATGAAGATTTTGAGTATATGTCAAGAGTTCCATATTCTAGTGTTGTCGGTTCTTTAATGTATGTCATGGTGTGTTCTCAGCCTGATTTATCATTTGCAATGAGTCTGGTTAGTAGATTCATGGCTAACCCTGGTAAAGAACAGCGGAAGGTTGTCCAGAATTTCCAGGTACCTTCGTGGCACTTCCAATGCTTGTTTGAAATTCGGCAGGACTGGTGATGAAGCAGCACAAGGTTGTGGAGGAGCAACTCCACCTTGCTGCTACAATGTGTACAGCACAAGTGTTGAAGGAACAGCTTCAACGTGCTGCGCTAGATATCGCTCTAGAGGCGAATGTAGGCTGATAGGGCAGCAAGAGTTCAATCCAGAACTCCTAGGGCACAAGATCTACTCCAAGATCTTAGATAAGAACAACAAATTCTATTATAGGTAGGGGTACATAGTCTGGGTGCAAAGTAGAGGTGAGGACCTCTATTTATAGGGCTTTGGGAAGCCTTCACATACTTCTACTTATAGCTGGAATACTCTAGAAAACATTATGTAAGTTTTACCATTCTACTCATAGCTACTCACAACTAGAAGACTCTAGAAAACAGTAGGTAGGATAGAAAAGAAAAGGAAAGAAATACTACACTAGAGTGGAAGCATCTAGAAGTAGCCAAACAGATCTGGCATGTGTTTTCTTTCTTCTCATCTAGTGTTCCTCATCAGGTGAGGGACTAGCTGGCTACCTGGATTCAGATTTTGCTTCCAACGATTTGGACAAGAGGAGGTCCCTTACAAGTCATGTGTTCACTGTTGGTGGTTGTGTCGTGAGTTGGAGGGCAATTTTGCAGCCAGTAATTGCCCAATCTACCACTAAAGTTGATCAGTTGTAAATCCCCGACTTTGGTAACCTCCCTCAATATATTGAAGATTTGCTGGCTGGCACCCGTGGCTTTGCCCCCTTCGTGTTGGAGGGGTTTTCCACGTTAAATCCTTGTGTCCCTGTGTTTGATTTCGTTCTTCATCATGTTTGATTGCGTGTCGTATCTCTAACACTCGGCTTGGTTGTTCCGCATACAGTTAGAGGGTGGGTATACACCTCTTGACTGGATTATATGCAACGCGGAGCTGATCACGGGGCTATTCTTGGAATAGGAGCTAGTCACCAACCTCTCCCCACGGTTAGGACCAGATTGGGGTCACGTTCGGACTTAAGATCTTGGTTACACCTAACCAGGTGACCCCAGACTTGTCTGTTGTGTGCAGAACAGTGTTGAGTCATTTCAGAACTTATGGTTCTATCCCATCACATGGTTGCCTATAATGGGCAGCATCCAGTTGGGAAGAGCAAATGAATATGGATATTGGGTCATTGGTGCACCCCTGCAAGGTTAAATCTTTCCGAAAAGCCGTGTCCGCGGTTATGGATGACTTGGAGCTTGGTAATAGTTCATAGAACAACTTCAACCTAATAATTAAAACTTGCCAATGTGTGAGTACCTTGATTGTCTCCTCGCCATGGGGTATACGAAGGGGAGGACAAGGTAGTGTTATGTTTGCGTAGGCAGGTGAATAGGATGATTACTACTCCCTCTATAAACTTAGTGATCTAAAAGATCTTATATTAGTTTATAGAGGCAGGTGAATAGGATGATTACTACTCCCTCTATAAACTTAGTGATCTAAAAGATCTTATATTAGTTTATATTGGATTATGCTCTCTTATCTTATATCTAATAGACGTAAGTTGTAGTTGATGCTTAGTGCTTGCAGCTTCATCACTTATCCCCTTCATACCAAATTGTATTGTTAGTGCTAGTACCTTGGTGATAAGACTTGTTGAGTACCTTTGTACTCACCCTTGTCACAACAACTTGCAAACTACTTCTACAATTGAGATGTAGATTCTGGTCGCTATTATGTTGAGTTTGATAACATCGACGAATAGAATAGTGGATCCCAGGTGACAGACTGGAACCCATGGGAGGGATCACCTGCTTACTTTCCAGCCTCTTAGGCCAATGTGGATTTTGTGTGTACTCTGACTATGCTATGTTCCGCTGTGTTAATAGTGTTGGACCAAGTGGTCTCTGATTGTAATAAATTTGATTCTTGGCACTTGTATTGCCCTATTCATATCTTTATGTCGCATCTTCTCTAGTGGTATTGTAATGATATTCAATTTGTAAAGTCCACGACATATGATAGTGCACGTATATTATGAAGTCATATGTTTCAACGGTACTATATGAGCTTCTATTCCAGATAGGGGTCGAAGAGTCTATATTTGGAATAGTACCGCATATGGGGCCTTACACATTTTGTCAACAAAATTATGAAGAGAAATATTCAAGCATATAAATGGATCGATTGCAAATTTGTAATGCAAAAGTGTTTTTCTTTGATTAAAGCAAAGTATAATAACTCAATGACAATCCTAGGATATCATTGCATTCAACGCACCACAATGCGTGTAAACTCTATGTTGGGCCATTTATAGAGGGGGGTATAGAAAGGCTGATGTTTATGTCTTCTACGAACACACATGGTAAAACACAGAGGTCGTGAAGTCAATAACAAAGCAAAAGGTGCAGAACAAGTAGCACGGAATTACCTGGATATCCAAAGAAGCCAATTTCTTACAGTTCTCTGCTACTCTCACTAAGCCTGTTGAAGATATGGCAGAACACCATACTAGACTTAGTTTTTCCAGCCCTTTGCAGCCTCTGGCGAGACTAGTTAAGCCAACATCAGTTAAACAAAAGCTCTCTATCCCATCAGCACTGGGTGTCTGTTCCGATGGCAATGGGAATAAAATCCCTGCAAAACGTGGTACCCGGGACATCCTGCTACGGCTACCAGATGGGATACTGCTAATCACCTGCATCAAGAAGTAGTATTTTAGTGTATCCGTCGTATTGTGCAGCATTGATAGTCCGTGGACAAACGCTGTCCCTTGAGAAATGATCAAAATGTCATAACCCATACACACTAGGATCTGTGTATTTAAGTCATGCAAATGCAAGCCACCTACAATGTGTACAACCAGATAATAAAGATGATATATATGTGATCACCGATAAACCAGATGCAACATTTCGTCAAACTATAGCTCTTCAAGATTTCGATCCAAGAATTAGCTGCAGGGAGCGATATTCCACACAATTCGCGAGCGCACGCACCAAAAGGCGCACATTTTGCCATCAGATCGAGGTCACTCACGTGGCGGCGCGATCTAGACGCAGGAGCGGAGACCACGGCGGCGTCGGCAGAGAGACGCTCGTCAATGGAGACGTCTGCGAGCGCCGGGAACCGCTCCACGAAGAGGCCTACCACCTCGTCCGCGTGAACCCCGGATGCCGGGAGCTTGGCGGACCGGCGCGTGGCGCGGTCGAGGCGGCGCCAGCGGCGGCAGACGAGGGCGCAGGCGTCCAGGTCAAGCTTTTCGCCGCCGACACGTCTGAGCACGTCCTCCAGGAGCTCCTCCGGGAGGGCCACGTTTATCAGGTCGGCGCCCTTCATCGCGGCGGGCGTCGCCGGAGATAAGAGCGACCGGAGTGAGTTAGGGAATTTAAAGAAGTTAGAGGTGGTGGAGGGGAAGAGATGCCGCGGAAGTGGAAGCATTAGTGTGCACGACCGTATATGTAGTGCAGGTGACTCGTAGATTCGGATCTACCCGATTTGGTGGCACACAAATATAAGTATGGCTACACCAAAAATATCACGTCCTAGCTGGTTTGCCCGAGTGGTTAAGGGGGAAGACTTAAGATCTTCTGCACATAAGTGCGCGTGGGTTCGAACCCCACAGCCAGCAACCATATTTTTCTCTAATTATTATGGAATGGTTTTTTAACAAACAAAAATCCCTTATCCCTATTTTTTCTAACCCTATTTTTCTCTAATTATTATGGAATGGTTTTTTAACAAACAAAAATCCCTTATCCCTATTTTTTCTAACCCTATTTTTCTCTAATTATTATGGAATGGTTTTTTAACAAACAAAAATCCCTTATCCCTATTTTTTCTAACCCTATTTTTCTCTAATTATTATGGAATGGTTTTTTAACAAACAAAAATCCCTTATCCCTATTTTTTCTATAACTATTGTGGAATGTTTTTTAACAAACAAAAACCCCTAATCTCCTAGCCCTATTTTTTCTCTAATTATTGTGGAAGTGTGGAACAAGTCATTGTGTACGTGCAATGCACGTTAATTTAAAAATATATTAAGTGCATGCGGATATTAAGCATCATATTATTATTATGTGATTAGCACTATATTTGACATAAAATTAACTACACGCTAAACGTGTTGAGCGCTTGACATTGAAGCAGTTTATGTCGTTGGATTGACATGATTTGATGGCCGAAATTAATTGGATCGGCCCCTTTGAGTGTTTTTCTCTAAGTGCGCGTCCCTTCTGCACATAAGTGCGCGTGGGTTCGAACCCCACAGCCAGCAACCCTATTTTTCTCTAATTATTATGGAATGGTTTTTTAACAAACAAAAATCCCTTATCCCTATTTTTTCTATAACTATTGTGGAATGTTTTTTAACAAACAAAAACCCCTAATCTCCTAGCCCTATTTTTTCTCTAATTATTGTGGAAGTGTGGAACAAGTCATTATGTACGTGCAATGCACGTTAATTTGAAAATATATTAAGTGCATGCGGATATTAAGCATCATATTATTATTATGTGATTAGCACTATATTTGACATAAAATTAACTGCACGCTAAACGTGTTGAGCGCTTGATATTGAAGCAGTTTATGTCGTTGGATTGACATGATTTGATGGCCGAAATTAATTGGATCGGCCCCTTTGAGTGTTTTTATATTTTTGTGGAATGTTTTTTTAACAAACAAGAATCCCCTGCCCCTATTATTTTATAATTATTGTGGAATGTTTTTTAACAAACAAAAATCCCTTACCCATATTTTTCTCTAATTATTATGGAATGTTTTTTAACAAACAAAAATCCCCTACCCCTATTTTTTCTATAATTATTGTAGAATGTTTTTTAACAAACAAAAATCCCTAATCCTCTAGCGCTATTTTTTCTCTAATTATTGTGGAACAAGTCATTGTGTACGTGCAATGCACGTTAATTTGAAAATATATTAGGTGTATGCGGATATTAAGCATCATATTATGTTCATGTTGTTATGTGATTATCACTATATTTCGCATGAAATTAACTGCACGTTAAACGTGTTGAGCGCTTGACATTGAAGCAGTTTATGTCGTTGGATTGACATGATTTGATGGCCAAAATTAATTGAATTGGTCCCTTTGAGTGTTTTTATATTGGTATAGTTGTTTTCTCTAATTTTTGTGGAATGTTTTTTAACAAACAAGAATCTCCTACCGCTATTTTTTCTATAATTATTGTGGAATGTTTTTTAACAAACAGAAATCCCTTACCCCTATTTTTCTCTAATTATTATGGAATGTTTTTAACAAAGAAAAATCCCCTACCCCTATTTTTTCTATAATTATTGTGGAATGTTTTTTAACAAGCAAAAATCCCTAATCCCCTAGCCCTATTTTTTCTCTAATTATTGTGGAACAAGTCATTGTGTACGTGCAATGCACGTTAATTTGGAAATATATCAAGTGCATGCGGATATTAAGCATCATATTATGTTCATGTTATTATGTGATTAGTATTATATTTGGCATGAAATTAACTGCACGCTAAACGTGTTAAGCGCTCCACATTGAAGCAGTCTATGTCGTTGGATTGACATGATTTGATGGCCGAAATTATTTGAATCGGCCCCTTTGAGTCTTTTTATATTGGTATAGATGTTTTCTCTAATTATTGTGAAATATTTTTTAACAAACAAGATTCCCCTACCCCTATTTTTTCTATAATTATTGTGGAATGTCTTTTAACAAACAAAAATCCCTAATCCCCTAGCCCTGTTTTTTCTCTAATTATTGTGGAACAAGTCATTGTGTACGTGCAATGCACGTTAATTTGGAAATATATTAAGTGCATGCGGATATTAAGCATCACATTATGTTCGTATTATGTGATTATCACTATATTTGGCATGAAATTAACTGCACACTAAACGTGTTGAGTGTTTGACATTGAAGCAGTCTATGTCATTGGATTGACATGATTTGATGGCTGAAATTAGTTGGATCGGCCCCTTTGGGTCTTTTTATATTGGTATAGATGTTTTTTCTAATTATTGTGGAATGTTTTTTTAACAAACAAGAATCCCTAATCCATTAGCTCTATTTTTTCTCTAATTATTGTGGAATGTTTTCTCTAATTATTGTGGAATGTTTTTTAACAAACAAAAATCCCTAATCCCGATGTGGCAAGAGCATGTGTTTTTTTCTAAGGGTAGGCAAGAGCATGTGTTACTTTATTACATACTTAGTTAATTATTATGAAAATGTGCGCGTGGGTTCGAACCCCACAGCCAATAGCCCTATTTTTTCTCTAATTATTGTGGAATGTCTTTTAACAAACAAGAATCCCTAATCCCGACCAGGCGAGAACATGTGTTTTTTTTCACCAGCCCTATTTTTCTCTAATTATTACCGAATGTTTTTCAACAAACAAGAATCCCTAATCCCTTAGCCCTATTTTTTCTCTAATTATAGTGGAATGTTTTCTCTAATTATTGTGGAATGTTTTCTCTAATTATTGTGGAATGTTTTTTAACAAACAAGTATCCATAATCCCCGATCAGGCAAGAGCATGTGTTTTTTTTCTCGGGGGTAGGCAAGAGCATGTGTTGCTTTATTACATACTTAGTTCATTATTATGGAAATGTACGAGCGGGTTCGAACCCCACAGCCAACAACCCTATTTTTTCTCTAATTATTGTGGAATGTTTTTTAACAAACAAGAATCTCTAATCCCTGACCTGGCAAGAACATGTGTTTTTGAGAGGGTAGTCTAGAACATGTGTTGCTTTATTACATACTCAGTTAACATGTGTTGCTTTGTTTTTTTCTTAATTATTATGGAATGTTTATTTTACGGGTTTGTCCAAGACATATCTAGATGTACCTTAATTATTACACATCTAAGTAACACAAGCAAGCATAGAAAAGAAAAGAAAAAGAAAAGGAAAATATCCACACAAATCTTCATGTGAGATCAATGATATATGACTTAGATGTGCAATACCTATGTCACATCTAAATATGTTTTAGTAAAACTATTATTTTAAGACAAACAAGATAATGGAAAACAACCTCTTATTATTCATTCACCAATTGTTCAGTACCTCAGGAGCCTCTTGTAACCAACAAGAATCCTTAATAACCGACCCTGGCAAGAACATGTGTTGCTTTATTACACACTTAGTTAACATTTTTCTTTTAGGGAAGACCTTTATGATGGGTTCGAACCCCAGAGCCAACGGCCCTATTTGTGGAATGTCTTTTTAAGACAAATAAGACAATGGGCAGTAGCCTCTTATTATTCATTCACCAATTGTTTAGTACCTCAGGAGCCTCATTTAACCAACAAGAATCCTTAATCCCCGACCCGGTAAGAACATGTGTTGCTTTATTACATACTCAGTTAACATGTAACGCCTCAAGACTGGAGCTTCAGATGCCTTCCATGTTTCCGGGTGTTGTCAGGTGATTCGTTTTGGTTCGTTGCATCATGTGCATTGCATCATGTCATCATGTCATAAGTCTTTTTGGCATCTCAACTAAATAAATGGCATGGATCTTTGATCCATTTAAATCGAGGGATATTCACTATGGTGATTACTCTTTACAACATATTCTCCCAATATTTTAGGAAGCTATATAAATTATATTTCAATAATTTGGAATCACCCATAACACACGTGCAGATAATCCCATGCCTTTCTGCTTCGAGTTGATCTCCAAACCTTGCCGAAAATTATTTCTTCTTTTTTTGAGGCTCCTCCAAAAGGCTCAACAGTTTTGGACCTTCAAAAACCTCACTTCATATTCAAATCATTTGGAATTAATTTCAAATGAGTTTGAATTCAACTTCAACCGCGTGCCCACTTCTATTTTGCGGGATCAAGCTCATTTTTACAAGTCCGGGGAAATTATCCCTATGCGCAAAATCCTTTCCTAACCCTCTCCTTCTTTTCCCTCTCTCGATTTTCTTTTCTGTTAAAGGAGATAAGAGAAGAGAGAGAGAGAAGCCCAGCCTAGGCCTAAGGCCCAGCCACCAGTCTCCCTAGGCGCCGCCTCCCTCTCCACTAGGCCCATCTCTCCCTGCTACCCACCTGGGCCTCACAGACTCCAGCACCGGCCCATAGCTAAGGCCCGACTGAACCCTAGCCTATCTCCCTCTCGTTCCCTGCCCGATCCCCTTTCTCTCGTTCCCTTCTCCTCCCATCTGTTTTTCTCAGCGCCGCCACCACACGCATCGAGCTCCAGGAGAGCGCCCGCGCCTCCCGATCCGTGCCCCTCCTCCCTCTGCTGCCTAGATCCCGCGCCGGTCCCTCCTTCCATCGCGCCCGACCCTCTCCCTCTCATCTCCTAGCGCCGCCGCACGCTTCGCACCAGGGAGAGGAGCTCCCGTGCTCGTCGCCGCCGCCTGGAGTGTCTCCATCGCCGACTCCCTCCGTCTCTGGTTCCAAGTGGCCTCGCTGCCTCGCCAACAGGAGCAGCAGCAGACCATGGCGCACCACCTCTTGCCGCCGTTGCTACCGTTCCCCTGCCATGGCGCCTTGAGCTCCTCTGTTCCTGTACCTGAGGCCCCGAGCTCCTCCAGCTCGACCTGCTACCGGCGCTCGCCGTCCTCCACGAGCAGCCAAGCCCCGCCATGGCCGCGCCCCCTGCTGTTGAGGCCCATGGACGCCGTTGCCCGCTGCTGCCCTCCTCCTTCTCCTGTGCGTTGCCGCTGTCCAAGACCACCAGGCCACCGCAACGCCATTTTTGCCTCCTCGTCAGCGCCCTGCTT
The DNA here is from genome assembly GCF_056163025.1 of Triticum urartu. NCBI lineage: Eukaryota > Viridiplantae > Streptophyta > Magnoliopsida > Poales > Poaceae > Triticum > Triticum urartu. The sequence goes on along the minus strand of NC_141876.1, from coordinate 352,100,660 downwards.
CGCTGGAGCCCAGCGCCATCACCTCCCCTGCCGGTTGCATGGACGCCAAGATACCCTTTGTTTTGCCAAGACGCGACAACCAGGAACGCCCAAGGACGCCTCCGTGGAATCCGCCAAGTTCCACTACCGATGAACGTTTTGGAATCGCCAAGTCAGACTACAATGCGAAGACCATGTACAACTACTGACACCCGTGGATTTCACCAAGTACCTATACCGACGACCGAGACCCTGGTTTCGACAAGTTCGCGAGTACGACCACTTCCCACAACGACCTTGTACTACTACCGTTGACGAAGACATATGCACCACAAGCATCAAGTTCAACTACCATCGACCGCGAAGGGTTTGGAGTCATCAAGTACCTCTCCGAAACGAACATGAATGACTACCGTTGCAAGAACGGGACCGGAAAGTCCGAAGACCCCAAGTACCTTGACACCGACGACATGAACGTCTACGGAAACTCGTGGAACGATATACATGTACCACTACCGTCGCTGAGATCGCGAGAACCTCTACCGTCGACCCTAGAGCATGCGAGAACGACTACTTCGACAACCGTCGCGTGAACCACTACTTCCCTCGACGTCCGAGAACGTCTACTTCCACTACTTCCTCTACACCGCTTGACCCGAATCGCTCCGATAACGCACGCTTCGAAGGTATAACCCCGAGACGACCGCCGTGAACGAATGCATGTGTGATGTATGAGATGCTCGTGCTTGCACCGTGCTCGATTTGTCGGTGCACGTTGCCCTCTTTTACCTTGTCACCGTCATGTGGGAACCCGGTAACCGGGAGCACCCCACCTTCTATCGCATGTCACGCTCCCGTCGCACTTTCTTTGCACCGGGATCTCAATCGAGTTACCGGAACCGGAACATTGCCGTGGCACCGTTTCGTTATCTTTGCCGTGGCTCCCCTTTTCATTTCCGCCACGTTGACAAATGCTTCTTGATATGCCCTTGTCAACTTTTCTTAAAATTGCATAAAACTTGAGCATGTCATCCGCATCATGATAACAACTTCAAGATTGGTTAAAATTGTTGTTGCACCAAATTGATAATTGCATATGGGGATTTACCGGTTTTGTTGTTTATTATATTCGGCCCCATTTAAATTGTTTAGATGGTATAGTTTGTTATGCTACACCTCTTGCCATGTTAACCAACATTTAATATTGTTGAGTACCTAACCGAGAGAGAACTAAATAATTGATGTGGTGTTCCGTCAATATGCAACTCGTTGCATATTGAGCTCCACTTAACTTGTAGTTTTGTTTGTGCCCCTTGCCATGTCATGCATATTTAAACCGGACATGCATCATACTTGGTTGTGCATCATGCCATGATTATGTGTTGGTTGTTTATTATGTTGTTTGCTTCTTTCCGGGTTGCTTCTCGTGTTAGCTTTGGTTTCGTTCCAGAGTTGTGAGAATCCGTTCGACTACGTCCGTTTGTCTTCTTCATGGACTCGTTCTTCTTCCTTGCGGGATTTCAGGCAAGATGACCATACCTTCGAAATCACTTCTATCTTTGCTTCCTAGTTGCTCGCTCTTTTGCTATGCCTATGCTGCGATACCTACCACATGCTTATCATGCCTCCCATATTGTTAAGCCAAGCCTCTAACCCACCTTGTCCTAGCAAACCGTTGTTTGGCTATGTTACCGCTTTGATCAGCCCCTCTTATAGCGTTGTTAGTTGCAGGTGAAGATTGGAGCTTGTTCCATGTTTGGAACATGGATATTTGTTGGGATATCACAATATCTCTTATTTAATTAATGCATCTATATACTTGGTAAAGGGTGGAAGGCTCGGCCTTATTCCTGGTGTTTTATTCCACTCTTGCCACCCTAGTTTCCGTCATATCGGTGTTATATTCCCAGATTTTGCGTTCCTCACGCGGTTGGGTTATAATGGGAACCCCTTGATAGTTCGCATTGAATAAAACTCCTCCAGCAAGGCCCAACATTGGTTTTACCATTTGCCACCTAGCCTTCAAGGTTCATCTTATTTTAACCCCCCCGGGCCAGTGCTTCTCTAAGTGTTGGTCCAACTGAGCGATGTCCGAGGCTACCAGGGGCAACTCTAGGCTGGCTTACCCGACGTCTTGCTCATCCGGTGTGCCCTGAGAACGAGATATGTGCAGCTCCTATCGGGATTTGTCGGCACATCTGGGTGGCTTTGCTGGTCTTGTTTTACCATTGTCGAAATGTCTTGTAACCAGGATTCCGAGTCTGATCGGGTCTTCCCGCTAGAAGGAATATCCTTCGTTGACCGTGAGAGCTTGTGATGGGCTAAGTTGGGACATCCCTGCAGAGATTTGAATTTTCGAAAGCCGTGCTCGTGGTTATGGGCAGATGGGAATTTGTTAATGTCCGGTTGTAGAAAACCTAAAGATTATCTTAATTAAAATGCATCAACCGCGTGTGTAACCGTGATGGTCTCTTCTCGGCGGAGTCCGGGAAGTGAACACTGTGTTGGAGTAATGCTTGACGTAGGTTGTTCTAGGATCACTTCTTGATCATAGTTTGTTCGATCGTGCTTTGCCTTCTCTTCTCGCTCTCTTTTGCGTATGTTAGCCACCATATATGCTAGTCGCTTGCTGCAGCTCCACCTCATACCTTTTACCTTACCCATAAGCTTAAATAGTCTTGATCGCGAGGGTGTGAGATTGCTGAGTCCCCGTGACTCACTGATACTTCCAAAACCAGTTTGCAGGTGCCGATGTTATCGAGCAGGTGACGCAACTGAGCTCCGGAGGAGCTCGATGAAGACTTTGTCTGTTGTGTTGTTTCGTTCCAGTTGATCAGTAGTGGAGCCCAGTTGGGACGATCGGGGATCTGTGTAGCTTTTGGGGTAGTCTTCTTTTATTTTGGTTCCGTAGTCGGACCTTGATTGTATCTGGTTGATGTAATGCTTTATTCATGTAATTGTGTGAAGTGGCGATTGTAAGCCAACTATGTATCTCTTTCCCTTTATGTATTACATGGGTTGTTTGCGAAGATTACCTCACTTGTGACATTGCTTTCAATGCGGTTATGCCTCTAAGTCGTGCTTCGACACGTGGGAGATATAGCCGCATCGAGGGCGTTACAAGTTGGTAATCAGAGCCTTCCCCGACCTTAGGAGCCCCTGCTTTATCGAATCGTTGGCGTTGTTGAGTCTAGAAAAATGTTTTGAGTCATTTAGGATTATATATATCGGAGAGTTAGGAATTCTTTTTACTCCTCAGTCCCTTTGTCGCTCTGGTGAGGCATCTTGACGTAGAGTTTTGACTCTTCTCTTCTCAAATTTCACTAAAACAAACTTAGGATCACACGGGTATCTTGGAATCGTTCTGATGGTTTTGTGACGAGAACATTGTTCTTGGTGCCTCCTGTCATTTAGGGGTTGTGGCAGTGTCCCAGGGAGTTGAGCTCCGAGGTGTTGTCGTCACAATTTTATCGTTGCAGTTCTGGAATACCTGAGTTTAGTTTCGCCGACATCGAAAATCTCTTTTATGCAGTTGTTGGTGAGATAACCTCGACGCCACCCAGTACTGGGGCGGGAGTTCGGGAGTATTGCCATAACTCGTATAACGGATGCTTTTAGAAGGTTGAGGTAAACAATTTCCGAAGGTTTCTTGGTTATGTGTTGAAGGATGGATACAGTTGGATGTAGGATTTGTTAGCTTTGGGTGAGATATTATGCTTCCCCTGTATCCCCAACACCTGATTGCATAACCGGGAAAGTTTCAGAGTTTATAAGTGGGAATTCAAGTAGCTCTTAGGATATCTTTCCAACAGATGTATGATATGAAATTGGGGTTCGACGTCTAGTGGTCCGCCTATCCACGGTTGGTTTTACAGTGGTTTTGTTGTGTCTTAAAGAGTCCTTGGCTATGCCGACTCGGGGATGCTTCGTATGTCATGTGCACTGCCTTGTACATGATGGTGCTGTACGATCGAGCCCGTGTAGGCCCCACCATGAAAACTTCGGACGAAATCTCTATCATATGTTTGTTCCGGCTTATTCTGCAAGCCAATCCTTTGTTTTGTTTTGAGTTGTGGTATTTGAGTTGCTTCAATGTCAAGTGTTGATTCCATACCTTTCCGAACAGGTGTCCTCATATTCCTATGTGAATACTAATCCTTCTTGATCATCGAGATTGTCTTGCCAATCCTTTTCAACCGGTGTGCTTCTCTTCAAGCGGATCCGTCCATTTTCAACATCTGCAAGATCTGGTATCAGTTCTTCTGAACGGTGTTTGTTTCATCTCTCTCCAAGTTGCCTTTGTTTTTCCCGCCCACCCACCTTTTTTCCTCAACGATTTAGATTTCTTAATCAAGCATCCTTTTATTCTTGTGAAGTCTCTCCATTTTCTTTTCCTTCTTGTTCTTACCCGGTGATCCTCATGAAGATTCTAACGGAGCTTCAAGTTCGTCACTCTTCACTCGTTTTCTTCTCCGGTGTATTCAAATCAAGCTTTGGTGTTGATCATATCCTTTTTCCTCGTTTCAATACCTTCTCATGCCAGTGCACCTCATATTCATTCACTTCTCGCTATTTAATTGTTCCGGAGTGCTCAAGATATCTCGAAGATTTGTGTTTTCCACTCTACATTCATTCAAGATCTTTCGAGGTTGTTATCTCATTCAAGTCATTTAATTCAACCGGTGCAACCTCTCTTTTAAATCATTTCAACGGTGTATCTTTTCAGTGGGCCCTAACCCACAGGTCTTTTCTAGGATCTTACCTGACTCTTCTAATTCACCCGAAGATATCTTTAAATTTCTTTTCGAAGTTTGACGTAAGAATGAACTGTCATCAGTCATATGCCCTTCTCCTAGATCTTTCAATTCTTCTCATCATTGGTTCAACCTTTCTAATTTTTCATTCTGGAGTATCGCAACAAGTCACGGTGGTCTTTATTATCATCATTCTCTGCAGTTGAAGACCGAAGAATAATTGCTCTCAATCTTATCCATTCTCTTCAAGATTCATGATTCTAGCTTGTGGCGTCCTCTCATAATTGTTTTCGATTGTGAGAATTTCTTTTCACTCATCCGGAGCAACTCAGGAGTCTTTTCAGTTTGTTTCTCCGAAGCCCATCATCTCATATTTATTCATTCTCAGGTGTTAGCTCTCATCCTCCTAATTTTACCGGTGCATCGATCAAATATCCTCTAATCAGTGCGTAATCCCTTCGTTCACTTGTATCTAAATTCTCTCAAGTATCCTCGTTCATTTCATAATTCTTCCCGGTGTTCCTTTATCTTTCCTTCGGTCATTTTAATTCTTACAGTGGTTCATTCAAGATTCTTCTTACCTTGTTATCATATCAATTCATTTGTTGTTTTCAATCCTACCGGTGGATTTGTCAAAGACCTTCCCAAGTTTGCGCTATATCTCGCTTAATCCTTTCTACGAGAATAAGTAGTGTGTCAAATCCGTGGCTTGTCATCAATTTAATTGGTGAAGGATAAGCATAATGTAATTCTTATTCTTGTTTCATCCATATGTTAATCTTTTCTTCCGGAGTTTGTTCACGATGATTAAATTATTGGTTTCAAGTTCTCAGCTTTCTTTTCCCGGAGTTCCAAGCTCTCTCAATTATCTCGTCGCGAGCTCCATCTAAATCATTGCAAGGATTTCACCTTGTGTTTTCGACCTCTCTTTCCTTCCGTTTGATCATTTCTTTTGTTACCGGAGTTCTTCATGAAGGTTCTTTCATGATGGTTCATCAAGGATTTATATTCCTTTTCAAAGTGTTCATCTACATTCTTTTCTAAGGAGCTTAAGTTTCTTCATCTTGCAATCCGGAGTGCAATTCCTTTCTTCCATATCATTGGAGGTGGTATTATGTCATTCTTGATAATTTGAGTTCGTGTTTCATGATTCACATGTTGTTAAGAATGAGGTATTTTAAATCCATCAATCTCTTTGTTGGAGTTATCTTGGGTTATATTTCACCTAAAGCTCTTCCCTAAGGACCGTGCTAATTATGGTGCTCATAAAGGACCCAAGTTCTTCTTTATCCTTCCGTGAACATATTTTCTCGTCTCCTTGTTCATATCAATGCAATTCTTTTTCCCGTGAGTGGCAGAATTTCATCTCATAGTTTTGAGTTCTTCTCCATAAGCCCAATACAAGATTATTCTTTTCATTGTTGGTTTTCCAACAACTCCGCTCTAGCATTTGTGGTAAGCGTGATCTTACAATATCTTGTTTCCTTCCGTTCATACCATGCATTCTTTCTTTTCTTCCGGTGGCATTGTGATGTTTCTCTCTTCAGTCATCATCTCGAATGGTGAGGATCGTGTTCTTTTCGTGCTTATCCATTTAACCAGAGTGTTTTGTCCTCTGCTCAAGTTCTTTTCATCTTGTCAAGCTTCATATCACTTTTCAAACGGAGTTCTGCCCGAGATTATTCTTCTTTGATCTTTGTTTATCTCACCCAGAGTGGTTTCAATTCCTTCTTGTCCTTTGCGCTCGTCATTCTTACCTTTGCAATCTCAAGGTTCCATATTGTTCCTTGTTCCTCTTTTCCAACGGAGTGTTTTCAACTTCGTTTATCTCCGTTTTTTTCTCGAAATGGCTTAACCTCTCAAGGCTCGTGGTTTCACTCGTTTGTCAAAGAAGCAACTTAGCTTTACCTCTTCTCTTTCTCTTCCGTTTTCCCTCCAGTGCCATTCTAGATCTCGGGACGAGATCCTCTCGTAGTGGTGGAGTGTTGTAATGCCCCAAGACCGGAGCTTCAGATGCCTTCCATGTTTCCGGGTGTTGTCAGGTGATTCGTTTTGGTTCGTTGCATCATGTGCATTGCATCATGTCATCATGTCATAAGTCTTTTTGGCATCTCAACTAAATAAAAAGCATGGATCTTTGATCCATTTAAATCGAGGGATATTCACTATGGTGATTACTCTCTAAAACATATTCTCCCAATATTTTAGGGAGCTATATAAATTATATTCCAATAATTTGGAATCACCCATAACACACGTGCAGATAATCCCATGCCTTTCTGCTTCGAGTTGATCTCCAAACCTTGCCGGAAATTCATTCTTCTTTTTTTGAGGCTCCTCCAAAAGTCTCAACATTTTTGGACCTTCCCAAACCTCACCTCCTATTCAAATCATTTGGAATTAATTTCAAATGAGTTTGAATTCAACTTCAACCGCGTGCCCACTTCTATTTTGCGGGATCAAGCTCATTTTTACAAGTCTGGGGAAATTATCCCTATGCGCAAAATCCTTTCCTAACCCTCTCCTTCTTTTCCCTCTCTCGATTTTCTTTTCTGCTAAAGGAGATAAGATAAGAGAGAGAAAGAGAGAGAAGCCCAGCCTAGGCCTAAGGCCCAGCCACCAGTCTCCCTAGGCGCCGCCTCCCTCTCCACTAGGCCCATCTCTCCCCACTACCCACCTGGGCCTCACAGACTCCAGCACCGACCCACAACTAAGGCCCGAGCGAACCCTAGCCTATCTCCCTCTCGTTCCCTGCCCGATCCCCTTTCTCTTGTTCCCTTCTCCTCCCATCCGTTTTTCTCAGCGCCACCACCACACGCATCGAGCTCCAGGAGAGCGCCCGCGCCTCCCGATCCGTGCCCCTCCTCCCTCTGCTGCCTAGATCCCGCGCCGGTCCCTCCTTCCATCGCGCCCGACCCTCTCCCTCTCGTCTCCTAGTGCCGCCGCACGCTTCGCACCAGGGAGAGGAGCTCCCGTGCTCGCCGCTGCCGCCTGGAGTGTCTCCATCGCCGACTCCCTCCGTCTCTGGTTCCAAGTGGCCTCGCTGCCTCGCCAATAGGAGCAGCAGCAGACCATGGCGCACCACCTCCTACCGCCACTGCTACCGTTCCCCTGCCATGGCGCCTTGAGCTCCTCTGTTCCTGTACCTGAGGCCCCGAGCTCCTCCAGCTCGACCTGCTGCCGACACTCGCCGTCCTCCACGAGCAGCCAAGCCCCGCCATGGCCGCGCCGCTGCTGCTGAGGCCCATGGACGCCGTTGCCCGCTGCTGCCCTCCTCCTTCTCCTATGTGTTGCCGCTGTCCAAGACCAGCAGGCCACCGCAGCACCATTTTTGCCTCCTCGTCAGCGCCCTGCTTCGCTGGAGCCCAGCGCCATCACCTCCCTTGCTGGTTGCATGGACGCCAAGATACCCTTTGTTTTGCCAAGACGTGACAACCAGGAACGCCCAAGGACGCCTTCGTGGAATCCGCCAAGTTCCACTACCGATGAACGTTTTGGAATCGCCAAGTCAGACTACAACGCGAAGACCATGTACAACTACTGACACCCATGGATTTCACCAAGTACCTACCGACGACCGAGACCCTGGTTTCGACAAGTTCGCGAGTACGACCACTTCCCATGACGACCTTGTACTACTACTGTTGATGAAGACATGTGCACCGCAAGCATCAAGTTCAACTACCATCGACCGCGAAGGGTTTGGAGTCATCAAGTACCTCCCCGAAACGAACGTGAATGACTACCGTCGCAAGAACGGGACCGGAAAGTCCAAAGACCCCAAGTACCTCGATACCGATGACATGAACGTCTACAGAAACTCGTGCAACGATATACATGTACCACTACCGTCGCCGAGGTCGCGAGAACCTCTACCGTCGACCCTAGAGCATGCGAGAATGACTACTTTGACTACCGTCGCGTGAACCACTACTTCCCTCGACGTCCGAGAACGTCTACTTCCACTACTTCCTCTACACCGCTTGACCCGAACCGCTCCGATAACGCACGCTTCGAAGGTATAACCCCAAGACGACCGCTGTGAACGAATGCATGTGTGATGTATGAGATGCTCGTGCTTGCACCGTGCTCGATTTGTCGGTGCACGTTGCCCTCTTTTACCTTGTCACCGTCATGTGGGAACCCGGTAACCGGGAGCACCCCACCTTCTATCGCATGTCACGCTCCCGTCGCACTTTCTTTGCACCGGGATCTCAATCGAGTTACCGGAACCGGAACGTTGCCGTGGCACCGTTTTGTTATCGTTGCCGTGGCTCCCCTTTTCATTTCCGCCACGTTGACAAATGCTTCTTGATATGCCCTTGTCAACTTTTCTTAAAATTGCATAAAACTTGAGCATGTCATCCGCATCATGATAACAACTTCAAGATTGGTTAAAATTGTTGTTGCACCAAATTGATAATTGCATATGGGGATTTGCCGGTTTTGTTGTTTATTATATCCGGCCCCATTTAAATTGTCTAGATGGTATAGTTTGTTATGCTACACCTCTTGCCATGTTAACCAACATTTAATATTGTTGAGTACCTAACCGAGAGAGAACTAAATAATTGATGTGGTGTTCCGTCAATATGCAACTTGTTGCATATTGAGCTCCACTTAACTTGTAGTTTTGTTTGTGCCCCTTGCCATGCCATGCATATTTAAACCGTACATGCATCATACTTGGTTGTGCATCATGCCATGATTATGTGTTGGTTGTTTATTATGTTGTTTGCTTCTTTCCGGGTTGCTTCTCGTGTTAGCTTCGGTTTCGTTCCGGAGTTGTGAGGATCCGTTCGACTATGTCCGTTTGTCTTCTTCATGGACTCGTTCTTCTTCCTTGCAGGATTTCAGGCAAGATGACCATACCCTCGAAATCACTTCTATCTTTGCTTCCTAGTTGCTCGCTCTTTTGCTATGCCTATGCTGCAATACCTACCACGTGCTTATCAGGCCTCCCATATTGTTAAGCCAAGCCTCTAACCCACCTTGTCCTAGCAAACCGTTGTTTGGCTATATTACCGCTTTGCTCAGCCCCTCTTATAGCGTTGTTAGTTGCAGGTGAAGATTGGAGCTTGTTCCATGTTTGGAACATGGATATTTGTTGGGATATCATAATATCTCTTATTTAATTAATGCATCTATATACTTGGTAAAGGGTGGAAGGCTCAGCCTTATGCCTGGTGTTTTGTTCCACTCTTGCCGCCCTAGTTTCCGTCATATCGGTGTTATGTTCCCAGATTTTGCGTTCCTCACACGGTTGGTTTATAATGGGAACCCCTTGACAGTTCGCCTTGAATAAAACTCCTCCAGCAAGGCCCAACATTGGTTTTACCATTTGCCACCTAGCCTTTTTCTTTCCCTTGAGTCGGCCAGCTCAAGGGTCATCTTATTTTAACCCCCCCGGGCCAGTGCTTTCTCTAAGTGTCGGTCCAACTGAGTGATGTCTGAGGCTACCAGGGGCAACTCTGGGCTGGCTTACCCGACGTCTTGCTCATCCGGTGTGCCCTGAGAACGAGATATGTGCAGCTCCTATCGGGATTTGTCGGCACATCTGGGTGGCTTTGCTGGTCTTATTTTACCATTGTCGAAATGTCTTGTAACCGGGATTCCGAGTCTGATCGGGTCTTCCCGCTAGAAGGAATATCCTTCGTTGACCGTGAGAGCTTGTGATGGGCTAAGTTGGGACACCCCCACAGGGATTTGAACTTTCGAAAGCCGTGCCTGCGGTTATGGGCAGATGGGAATTTGTTAATGTCCGGTTGTAAAAAACCTAAAGATTATCTTAATTTAAATGCATCAACCGCGTGTGTAACCGTGATGGTCTCTTCTCGGCGGAGTCCGGGAAGTGAACACGGTGTTGGAGTAATGCTTGACGTAGGTTGTTCTAGGATCACTTCTTGATCATAGTTTGTTCGATCGTGCTTTGCCTTCTCTTCTCACTCTCTTTTGCATATGTTAGCCACCATATATGCTAGTCGCTTGCTGCAGCTCCATCTCATACCTTTTACCTTACCCATAAGCTTAAATAGTCTTGTTCGCGAGGGTGTGAGATTGCTGAGTCCCCGTGACTCACTGATACTTCCAAAACCAGTTTGCAGGTGCCGATGTTACCGAGCAGGTGACGCAACTGAGCTCCGGAGGAGCTCGATGAAGACTTTGTCTGTTGTGTTGTTTCGTTCCGGTTGATCAGTAGTGGAGCCCAGTTGGGACGATCGGGGATCTGTGTAGCTTTTGGGGTAGTCTTCTTTTATTTTGGTTCCGTAGTCGGACCTTGATTGTATCTGGTTGATGTAATGCTTTATTCATGTAATTGTGTGAAGTGGCGATTGTAAGCCAACTATGTATCTCTTTCCCTTTATGTATTACATGGGTTGTTTGCGAAGATTACCTCACTTGCGACATTGCTTTCAATGCGGTTATGCCTCTAAGTCGTGCTTCGACACGTGGGAGATATAGCCGCATCGAGAGCGTTACATAACATGTGTTGCTTTATTTTCTTTAATTATTGTGGAATGTTTATTTTAAGCTAAATAAGGCAATGGGCAGCAACCTCTCATTATTCATTCACCAATTGTTCAGTGCCTCGGGAGCCTCATGTAATCAACAAGAATCCCAAATCTCCACTAAAAAAAGACATATTCGTGACATTTTGGCCCAAACGATTTTTTTCCTATTATGCTTATGACACTTCTATGATGATAATTGTGACAAAAACACGTATCATCATAGATGTGGTGGGCTCCTACTTCTATGACAAAAAATCATGAAAGAAAATGGGTTTTTCGTCCTGGGCGGGCTGGAGACGAAACTGCATGACATTCTTTGGGCCGTCCATGACAGAAAAAATCATGGTAGAAGCAAGGGCAAGGAAAATATCGGCAAGTTCCCGGTTACGGTGGGTGGTCAGGGTCGAGCGATGCACTGTGGTTTGCGCATTTCTCTCTTGTGCGCGCGTGTGTGTGAGTCATTGGCTAACTGAAGCCGAGTGATCACACATTACTAATCCCGAGTGATCGATCCCTTGGCTGTTAACTAAACCCGAGCGATTCATTTGCTACTGACCAAACCCGAGTGATGCCTTAGCTGTTGCTGCTAACTGAACCGAATGATCGATCACTGCTGCTGCTTACTAAAGCCGATCGATCCCCCGTGCGAGACGTAGCCAGCCGGTGTTGGGTTGCCTCTCGATGAACAGTGGCCATTGCTACCGTGCACGCGGTACGTAGAATGAGTCGAGACGTGGTGAGTCGAGCCGGTTGGTTGGCTGTGGATGAATAGTTCCCGATGGGGAACAGGACCCCATGGTAGTAGGCCGTTACCGCTGAATGAACAAGGCCCCGAGTAGGCTGCCGCACCCCATCCGGTTGGGGTTGGATGAACAGGACCCCATGAAGGCTCTATGAACAGTAGCCGGTGGAGGCTGGATGAACAGTAGCCCGTGGAGGCTGGAGGAGGTCGATGGTGGATGAATAGTAGCCCGTGGAGGCTAGAGCGAGGCAGTAGACGGTGGATGAACAGGACCCTGTTTCGACCGTAGGCGCTCCAACACAAGTCTATTCCCTCCATTTTGCAGTACGCCACACCCCTCCGGATCAACAGGACCCCATTTCGACTGTAGGCACTCGAACAGAAGGTCGTTTCCTTCATTTTGCCGTACGCCAGACCCTTCCCAGTGAATAGGACCCCGTTTCGATCGTACGCGGTCGAACAGAAGGCCCATTTCCTTCCGTTCTGCGGTACGCCTGACCTCGCTTCGGCAATTCTGTCCAAGCCGGTTGTGTCGGTGTTCTGGGAACGGGGGTCCCTAGACTTGCCTTATTGCGGCCCACGGCGTGGCTCCTCTAGCGGCCCGGTATGGCCCATCTTCACCAACAAACACTCAAGACCCTCGCGAGGGACCAAGCCTCGCGAGGCGGATGACAAGACCTCCTCAGGGGCAACCTCGCTAGGCTGGCTCGCGAGGAGCGGAGAGATCAAGGTGAGGGGCACCTCGTGAGGTTCCCGTGACGTGAGCCATGACGACCAAGGCTAGGCGGGTGCCAGGCGAGCGCCAGCGGGCGCAGAGCGCCAGTTGCCTCTTTGGCGCTAAGGGAGCGGGTGCAGGCGAGGAGTCCCGAGGCATCAAGCAAAGGTTTCCATATCGGTTTTCGCCCATGAACCTATGCATAGGGGTTGGCACACGTTTTCGTCATGATTCTCCGGTAGAAACTTTGGGGCACTCTTTGAGGTTCTATGTGTTGGTTGAATAGATGAATCTGAGATTGTGTGATGCATATCGTATAATCATACCCACGGATACTTGAGGTGACATTGGAGTATCTAGGTGACATTAGGGTTTTGGTTGATTTGTGTCTTAAGGTGTTATTCTAGTACGAACTCTAGGGCTATTTGTGACACTTATAGGAATAGCCCAACGGATTGATTGGAAATAATAACTTTGAGGTGGTTTCGTACCCTACCATAATCTCTTCGTTCGTTCCCCGCTATTAGTTACTTTGGAGTGACTCTTTGTTGCATGTTGAGGGATAGTTATGTGATCCAATTATGTTAGTATTGTTGAGGGAACTTACATTAGCGAAAGTATGAACCCTAGGCCTTGTTTCCTAGCATTGCAATACCGTTTACGCTCACTTTTATCATTAGTTACCTTGCTGTTTTTATAATTTCAGATTACAAATACCTTTACCTACCATCCATATACCACTTGTATCACCATCTCTTCGCCGAACTAGTGCACCTATACAATTTACCATTGTATTGAGTGTGTTGGGGACACAAGAGACTCTTTGTTATTTGGTTGCAGGGTTGCTTGAGAGAGACCATCTTCATCCTACGCCTCCCACGGATTGATAAACCTTAGGTCATCCACTTGAGGAAAAATTTCTACTGTCCTACAAACCTCTGCACTTGGAGGCCCAACAACGTCCACAAGAAGAAGGTTGTGTAGTAGACATCAAGCTCTTTTCTGGCGCCGTTGCTGGGGAGGTGAGTGCTTGAAGGTATATCTTTAGATCTTGCAATCGAGTCTTTTAGTTTCTTGTTTTATCACTAGTTTAGTTTATAAAAGAAAACTATAAAAAAATGGAATTGAGTTTGTCTCATACGCTTTACCTTTTTAATATCTTTTGTGAGTATGATGGAAAGGAAAATTGTGCTCAAATGCTAGAAGAAGAATTACATAGAATGCTTGGCATAAAATATGTGAATGATGAGCATGATTGCAATGTTGTTAGTATGAATTCCTTGAATATCCATGATGCTAATGATATGCAAAGCCACAAGCTTGGGGAAGCTATGTTTGATGAAGATGATATTTTTTGTCCCCCAAGTTTTGATGAGCAAATTTATTATGATGAAAGCATGCCTCCTATATATGATGATTATTGTGATGATACGTATGCTTTAAAGAATAATAATAACAATGAAACTTGTCATCTTGATCTTAATTTTCAATCACATGATAGTTATTTTGTTGAGTTTGCTCCCACTATTATTCATGAGAAGAATTTTGCTTGTGTGGAGAGTAGTAAATTTTCTATACTTGTAGAACATGAAAAGAATGCTTTATGTGATAGTTATATTGTTGAATTCATTCATGATGCTACTGAAAATTACTATGAGGGGGGAACATCGCTTGTAGGAATTGCAATAATATCAAGTTTCCTCTCTATGTGCTTAAAATTTTGAAGTTATGCTTGTTTTACCTTCCTATGCAAGTTGATTCTTGTTCCCACAAGTTGTTTGCTCACAAAATCCCTATGCATAGAAAGTATGTTAGACTTAAATGTGCTATTCATATTCTTCATGATGCTCTCTTTATATTACAACTCTTATCTTTTATGTGAGCATCATTGAAATCATCATGCCTAGCTAGGGGTGTTAAACGATAGCGCTTGTTGGGAGGCAACCCAATTTTATTTTTATTCCTTGCTTTTTGCTCCTGTTTAGTAATAAATAATTTATCTAGCCTCTGTTTTGGTTGTGTTTTTTTGTGTCTAATTAGTATTTGTGCCAAGTAGAACCATTGGGAAGACTTGGGGAAAGTCTTGTTGAACTTGCTGTAAAAAACAGAAACTTTAGCGCTCACGAGAATTGCTGCCATTTTTATTTGGAGAGTGATATTTAGTTAATTATTTTTGCAGATGATTAATAGATAAATTCCTCAGGTACATCAATTTATTTGTGAATTTTATGAGTTCCAGAAGTATACGTTTGATCCAGATTACTACAGACTGTTCTGTTTTTGACAGATTCTGTTTCCATTGTGTTGTTTACTTATTTTGATGAATCTATGGCTAGTAAAAGAGTTTATAAACCATAGAGAAGTTGGAATACAGTAGGTTAAACACTAATATAAATAAATAATGAGTTCATTACAGTACCTTGAAGTGGTGATTTACTTTCTTATACTAACGGAACTTACGAGTTTTCTGTTAAGTTTTGTGTTGTGAAGTTTTCAAGTTTTGGGTAAGGATTCGATGGACTATGGAATAAGGAGTGGCAAGAGCCTAATATTGGGGATGCCCAAGGCACCCCAAGGTAATATTGAAGGATAGCCAAGAGCCTAAGCTTGGGGATGCCCCGGAAGGCATCCCCTCTTTCGTCTTCGTTCATCGGTAACTTTACTTGGAGCTATATTTTTATTCACCACATGATATGTGTTTTGCTTGGAGCGTCAATTTATTTTGTTAATATTTGCTTTCTGTTATTTATAACAATGTTTTGCATCTTTTATTTCAATAAAAGTGGCATTGATAGCCTTTGCTATGCCTATGTTACGAGTATACATGTTGCTGTTTGAAAACAGAAAGTTTACCGCTGTTGCAATAATTCCCTAGAAAAGTCAGAAGGTGATAAAATGTTGAAACCTTTTTCATATTAATCTCTGATAAATTTACTACAGTGTGAATTTTCTTTCATAATTTTTGGAGCTAGGGAAGTATGGATGTTGCTGCATTCTTTATAGACTGTCCTGTTTAGGCAGATTGCTGTTATGTTTGCATTGTTTGCATATGTTTGCTTCTTTAATGATTCTATTTGAGGATAGGACTATTAAATATCTAGAGGCATTTAGTATGCAATGTTGAATAATAATTTTAGTGATTTGCTACAGTAGAGTATGATAAGGTTTTTGCAATGGTTTATACTAATCTCACGAGTCCTTGTTGAGTTTTGTGTGGATGAAGCTTTTGAGATTTAGGGAGACCGTGATATGAGAGGAATTAAGGAGACACAAAAGCTCAAGCTTGGGGATTCCCAAGGCATCCCAAGATAATATTTCAAGAAGTCTCAAGCATCTAAACTTGGGGATGCCCCGGTTGGCATCCCACCTTTCTTCTTCACCAACTATCGGTTAGTATCGGTTGATCCTAAGTTTTTGCTTCTTCACATGATGTTTGCTATTCTTAGATGCCATTTTATTTTGCTTTGCTTTCTGTTTGAATAAAATACCAAGATCTGAAATTATTAAATGTTAGAGAGTCTTCACATAGTTGCATAATTATTCAACTACTCATTGATCTTCACTTATATCTTTCGGAGTAGTTTATTGTTGCTCTAGTACTTCACTTATATCTTTTAGAGCATGGTGGTAGTTTTATTTTGAAGAAATAGATGAACTCTCATGCTTCACTTATATTATTTTGAGAGTCTTAATAGCATGGTAATTTTCTTAAAATCCTAATATGCTAGGTATACAAGATTAGTAATAAAACTTTCTTATGAGTGTATTGAATACTAAGAGAAGTTTGATGCTTGATGATTGTTTTGAGATATGGAGGTAATAATATCAAAGTTGTGCTAGTTGAGTAGTTGTGAATTTGAGGAATACTTGTGTTGAAGTTTGCAAGTCCCGTAGCATGCACGTATGGTAAACGTTATGCAACAAATTTGAAACATGAGGTGTTATTTGATTGTCTTCCTTATGAGTGGCGCTCGGGGATGAGCGGTGGTCTTTTCCTACCAATCTATCCCCCTAGGAGCATGCGCATAGTGCCGAGGTTTTTGATGACTTGTATATTTTTGCAATAAGTATGTGAGTTCTTTATGACTAATGTTGAGTCCATGGATTATACGCACTCTCACCCTTCCATCCTTGCTAGCCTCTTCGGTACCGTGCATTGCCCTTTCTCACATTGAGAGTTGGTGCAAACTTCGCCGGTGCATCCAAACCCCGTGATATGATATCCAAACCTTTGCTAGCCTCTCTAATACCGCGCACCTTTCGCCGGTATCATACACCCACCATATATCTTCCTCAAAACAGCCACCATACCTACCTATTATGGCATTTCCATAGCCATTCCGAGATATATTGCCATGCAACTTTCCATCATTCTGTTCATCATGACACATTCATCATTGTCATATTGCTTAGCATGATCATGTAGTTGACATAGTATTTGTGGCAAAGTCACCATTCATAATTCTTTCATACATGTCACTCTTGGTTCATTGCATATCCCGGTACACCGCCGGAGGCATTTATATAGAGTCATCTTTGTTCTAGTATCGAGTTGTAAATAAAGAGAAGTGTGATGATCATCATTATTAGAGCATTGTCCCAAGTGAGGAATAAATAAAAAAAAGAGAGGGAAAGTCCATAAAAAAAGAGAAAGGCCCCAAAAAAGAGAAAGGCCATAAAAAAAGAAGGCCCAAAAAATGAGAGAAAAAGAGAGAAGGGACAATGTTACTATCCTTTTACCACACCTGTGCTTCAAAGTAGCACCATGAACTTCATAGTAGAGAGTCTCTCATGTTATCACTTTCATATACTAGTGGGAATATTTCATTATAGAACTTGGCTTGTATATTCCAACAATGGGCCTCCTCAAGTGCCCTAGGTCTTCGTGAGCAAGCAAGTTGGATGCACACCCACTAGTTTCTTTTGTTGAGCTTTCATACATTTATAGCTCTAGTGCATCCATAGCATGGCAATCCCTACTCCTTGCATTAACATCAATCGGTGGGCATCTCCATAGCTCATTGATTAGCCTCGTTGATGTGAGACTTTCTCCTTTTTGTCTTCTTCACATAACCCCCTCATTATTCTATTACACCCATAGTGCTATATCCATGGCTCGCGCTCATGTATTGTGTGAAAGTTTATAGGTTTGAGATTACTAAAGTACGAAACAATTGCTTGGCTTGTCATCGGGGTTGTGCATGATGAGAGCATTCTTGTGTGACGAAAATGAAACATGACTAAACTATATGATTTTGTAGGGATGAAATTTCTTTGGCCATGTTATTTTGAGAAGACATAATTGCTTAGTTAGTATGCTTGAAGTATTATCATTTTTATGTCAATATGAACCTTTGTCTTGAATCTTTCGGATCTGAATATTCATACCACAATTAATAAGAATTACATTGAAATTATGCCAAGTAGCACTCCGCATCAAAAATTATGTTTTTATCATTTACCTACTCGAGGACGAGCAGGAATTAAGCTTGCGGATGCTGATACGTCTCCAACGTATCTATAATTTTTGATTGCTCCATGCTATATTATCTACTGTTTTGGATGTTTATGGGCTTTATTATACACTTTTATATCATTTTTGGGACTAACCTATTAACCCAGAGCCCAGTGCCAGTTTCTGTTTTTACCCTGTTTTAGGGTTTCGAAGAAAAGGAAAATCAAACGGAGTCCAATTGACCTGAAACTTCACAAAACTCATTTTTGGAAGGAAAGAAGCCCAGAAGACTTGGAGTGCACGTCGGGGGATCTGTGAGGAGGTCACGAGGCAGGGGGGCGCGCCCACCCCCTGGGCGCGCCCTCCACCCTCTTGAGCCCCTCGTGGCCCCCCTGACGTACTGCTTCCGCCTATATATCTCCATATACCCTAAAAACATCCGTGCGCATAATAGATCGGGAGTTCCGCCGCCAGAAGCCTCCGTAGCCACCAAAAACCAATCTAGACCCGTTTCGGCACCTTGCCGGAGGGGGCAATCCTTCTCCGGTGGACATCTTCATCATCCCGGTGCTCTCCATGACGAGGAGGGAGTAGTTCTCCCTCGGGGTTGAGGGTATGTACCAGTAGCTATGTGTTTGATCTCTCTCTCTCTCTCGTGTTCTTGAGATGATACAATCTTGATGTATCGCGATCTTTGCTATTATATTTGGATCCTATGATGTTTCTTCCCCCCTCTACTCTCTTGTAATGAATTGAGTTTCCCCTTTGAAGTTATCTTATCGGATCGAGTCTTTAAAGATTTGAGAACACTTGATGTATGTCTTGCCGTGGATATCTGTGGTGACAATGGGATATCACGTGATTCACTTGATATATGTTTTGGTGATCAACTTGCGGGTTCTGCCCATGAATCTATGCATAGGGGTTGGCACACGTTTTCGTCGTGATTCTCCGGTAGAAACTTTGGGGCACTCTTTGAGGTTCTATGTGTTGGTTGAATAGATGAATCTGAGATTGTGTGATGCATATCGTATAATCATTCCCACGGATACTTGAGGTGACATTGGAGTATCTAGGTGACATTAGGGTTTTGGTTGATTTGTGTCTTAAGGTGTTATTCTAGTACGAACTCTAGGGCTGTTTGTGACACTTATAGGAATAGCCCAATGGATTGATTGGAAAGAATAACTTTGAGGTGGTTTCGTACCCTACCATAATCTCTTCGTTCGTTCCCCGCTATTAGTTACTTTGGAGTGACTCTTTGTTGCATGTTGAGGGATAGTTATGTGATCCAATTATGTTAGTATTGTTGAGGAAACTTACACTAGCGAAAGTATGAACCCTGGGCCTTGTTTCCTAGCATCGCAATACCATTTACGCTCACTTTTATCATTAGTTACCTTGCTGTTTTTATAATTTCAGATTACAAATACCTTTACCTACCATCCATATACCACTTGTATCACCATCTCTTCGCCGAACTAGTGCACCTATACAATTTACCATTGTATTGAGTGTGTTGGGGACACAAGAGACTCTTTGTTATTTGGTTGTATGGTTGCTTGAGAGAGACCATCTTCATCCTACGCCTCCCACGGATTGATAAACCTTAGGTCATCCACTTGAGGGAAAATTGCTACTGCCCTACAAACCTCTGCACTTGGAGGCCCAACAACGTCTACAAGAAGAAGGTTGTGTAGTAGACATCAGTGATCCCTCTTCCGATGGCTATCATTTGTTGACAAAGTTGTCCACGCTGCACCAAGAGAACCAACGTGGTGGACGACGACGAGGGCTAGGGAGGGAGCGACCCAGAGCTAGCGAAGACACGGATGCCCACACGGAGGGGAGTATGAGGGTTCACTGATTCGGCTGCGGTGTGAGGCTGCCGTCACCGGAGAATAATAGGAGATGTTGGTGAGTGGAGGAATGACCTAGACGATGATGGGAGTAGGGTGGGCTGGTGAGGCCTGCACGGCAGCATTGCCGGCCACGGGAGGCGGTAGCAGGCAGTACTGCCAGCGGTGGTTTGGGCAACTGAAGCAAGAATATCCGAGATTGAATAAGCACGACATCCATTGGATGGACATCAAACGGCCACTGCTGCTAGAATCGTGTGTTGACCATAAGTTGACCAAGCCTTGCTTACTCATCAACTTAGTAGGCCCACAAGTGAGCATCACATGTGTGGCACAGAGCATATAGCCCACTTGCGATTCGTAATAATTTATAGCCCATTTTTTAATTATAATGGAATTTTGTGCAAATCATTTACTATTTATTAACAATACAACCCATTTTGATGGGATCCGAAATATTTTTTATCCCGAAATTTTGAGTCAGATTAAATCTAATTTCAAAATAAATTTATATTAGGTAAAAATCCAACAAAGCTTGGACGCGCAACAAGTAATTAAATTAGAATTTTCAAAATCCAAAAACTTAATTTAGAAACTAATTACCTGTTTGGTGCGTTTTTTATATTTACAGCATATTTTCTATAATTACATCCCATTTATTATTTCTTAAAGCCCATTTTCTTGGAAAGCGTAATGCATCCCTCCTAGGAAAGATTTGCAGCCCAGCGGGGCGGAGAATAACAAGTTGGGCTGGGTTGGGTATTCCTCGAAAAAATTATAGCTGGGCTAGCCATTTTCACCTTGAAAATTAATATCTGGGTTGGACATTTGGTCGACATAAAATAATAGCCTGGTCTAGACGGTCCACAGCCCTCCTAGTTGATACCCTGCTCCTCTGAAGAACAACAAAAACACCACTGAAAAAAATTGGTCACCCCTAAAAACAAATACCGCTCGAGCTGCTGGGTCCCAGTTGTCGGCCGCTCCTTCCGCAATTCTCTCGTTTATTGACTATATACTGCTCGAGCTGCTGTGATGTCAGGAAATCAGGAGGAAGCAATTTTTTTATAGTTGTAATAAGGAGGCACTTGTGTACGTATGGCTATGGCCCTGGTGGGTCCCTACTGTCATCCTGTCCACGTAAACTCATCTCCTGATTCCTCATGTTCATTGATCATCTTGACAATGCGAGACTGAAGCGCCGTGGCAAGGAAAACAACTCGAAGGACGACAGAGAGGGCCTCGCGCGCTCTACAGATGGTGTGATACAGCGCCCACTGCTCATTCAGGAAGCCATGATCATCAGGCCACATGTCTGTGACGACATTGTCATTCGCTTGTTCACCGGCCATTTATCCCTCCGCAAGCTGGTGCTCATTGAGGAGATAGAGGTTGTAGCACTGGTCCTCCTACGCTTGCCGGAATGCCAATTCAGGCGATGCTGGTAGCTCTTCCACCATTAGGGCGTTGAAGTGCGGCCGCACATGCTCTATGGTGAAAACGACATGAACTGGCTTGGGCGGTGATGTTGACTCCTGCTTAGAAGCCTTGTGCATCGTCTAGTTGTCGTAACTGAGCTCAATGAGCTCACTAGCGAGCTAGCATGTCCCACTACTGGATCGGACCGCTTCCAAGCACGAGACTGACCACTCTGTCCCACCCAGACCCCCTCCCTCGCCCTCGCTCCCCCCATAACTGTCAGCTCCGCCCATGCCGCTTCCTGGTGCAGGCGACTACTACGTGTTAAAACGACACAACTGCCATCCATCCGTCAGTCTGCTGCCCACATTAATGATATGCGGTTGCCGAGGCGGCTACTCTGGCGCCACCCATCCGTCCCTCTGTCGCCCACCATTGCTATATAAACTGCCGCGCCAGCCATAGCCGCAGTCATCCTCCTCCGTTCCCTTTCTCATCTACCCACCACTCCTACCATGGCTTTCTCGCACTCCAACGCTCTCCGGGACAGGCGGACGACAGACCAAAAGAAGGAGATGGCAGCCATTGCTGTCGCCTGGCTAGCCTGCAGGCAGCGGGAGGACAACGACGTCCTAATGGAGAACGTGGTCATCGACAAGCCAGCGCCAACCCCCTTGATAACCCACAAGTATAGGGGATCGTTTGTAGCCTCTTTCGATAAATAAGAGTGTCGAACCCAACGAGGAGCTAAAGGTAGAACAAATATTCCCTCAAGTTCTATCGACCACCGATACAACTCTACACACACTTGATGTCTACTTTACCTAAAAAAAGTATGAAACTATTTTGCAAGAATAAAACTATGAGTGCTTTGTGAGAATAAAACTACGAATAAATTGCAAGGTAATAAAAGTAGATAGCTTTACTCAACAAAAAAGCCATTTGTCCCTAGGCAATCGATATCTAGACCGGTAATTATTCATGCAATTTTATATGAGGGAGAGGCATGAGCTAACATACATTCTCTACTTGGATCATATGCACTTATGATTGGTACTATAGCAAGCATCCGCAACTAGCAAATATCATTAAGGTAAAACCTAACCATAGCATTAAGTATCAAGTCCGCTTACTCGGGTTTGTGTATTCTGTCACCGATGCCACTCACTATAAGTGAATTATGAACGTATTTCAACACCCTACAGCGGGTATCCCTCATGTTTGCCGACACGGAGGGCACTGTAGGACAGCACCATAATAAAATATACACTCAGACCAACCACGATCGTCGATTAGCCCATAGGACAGAACGGATCTACTCAAACATCATAAGATAGCCATTGATCATTGGGAAATAATATATAGCATTGAGCACCATGTTTAAGTAGAGATTACAGCGGGGAGAAGCGGTGTTACACTACTGCATAGAGGGGGAGAGAGTTGGTGTTGACGGTAGCAAGATTGTTGATGTAGATTGTCATCATGATCCTTGCCCTGGTGGCACACCGGCGCCACCGGTAGAGAGGGGGAGAGAGCCCCCCTCCTCCTTCTTCTTCATTGGCCTCCCCCTAGATGGGAGGAGAGTGAGGGAGCCCCTCCGAGACTGGATCTCCCTCTCTGTTCTCTTCTGTTTCGCGTTCCCCAGATCTGGTCGAAAACCATTTCTTAAATATCCGGAGATCCGTAACTCCGATTGCGCTGAGATTTTAACACATTTTTTCCTGGAAATAAGCTTCCTTGTGCCCAAAGTAGAGATCCAACCGACGTTCGAGGAGGGCACAAGACACCTGGGAGCGCCCTGGTGCATATTGGGAGTTGTGGGCCCCAGTTGCATTGATTCCACCTCCCAAAAATCACAAATATTCCAAAATAATTCTCCATAAATTTTTATCGCAGTTGGACTTCGTTTGATATGGATATTCTGCGAAGCAAAAAACAAGAACTGACACTGGGCACTGGATCAATAGGTTAGTCCAATAAATCATATAAAATGTTGCCAAAAGTATATAAAAGCTATATAATAATGGCATGAAACAATCAAAAATTGTAGGTACGACGAAGACGTATTAGCGTCCCCAAGCTTAATTCCCACTCGTCCTCGACTAGGTAAATGATAAAAAAAAATAATTTTTGATGTCGAATGCTACCTAGCATAATCTTGATCATATATCTAATCATGGCATGAATATTAGGACACGAATGATTCAATGCAATAGTCTATAATTTGACATGAAGACATCAATACTCAGGCATCCCAACAAACAATCGTGTCTTTCAAAATATCAACGCTAAAGAAAGCTTGTCACATCCCTAGCTAGTCACTACTTGTCCTTACATCAATCTTCTTGCATCATGTTTAAAATTATGAAAGTTGAATTGGGGAAAGTGGAAAGCCTCAGAAATCATTTCTAAAAATGATCAACATTAAAAAAAATTGCTTCAAATAAACCCAAGAAAATGTTCCTGTTCATTTCTGAAAATATTGGCAAGAGGTAAAATTCAAAACAATATTTTCGGAATCACAGAAATATTTATTTGGGTCTTTGAATTAAGTTAATACTTATTTGAATTGGAGATATAAATTCTCATAAACACTTTTATAACTCCAATAACTCTGAAAACTTGTGAGTGGCTCTGAATATGTTGTATCAGGTCACATGATAATTTTCAAAAGCTACAAAAATGATTTGGTTTAGAAACTAAATCAAAACAGAGGAGCAAAAATAGAAAACAGTAAGAGAAATAGAAAGACATAGCAGCCCACCAGGCCCATCCGCCAGTCGTCCTCCACCTCGCGCCAGAAGGACGCGAGGCGTGTGATCGCCGCACGCCGGCACCCGCCCGTGCCACCTCCTGCTTCCTGTCGCTTCCCCCTCGTTGCCCTGGGCCTCCCTCGCGACGCCACGCCGCCTCGACCGCTCTCTCACTCTCCCCGTGCGCCTCCCCCTCCTCTGCTCTCTCCCCCTCTCATGCTCGAGCGCAGCCGTCGCCGCCGCTCGCTGTTTCCGTGGCCACAACCACTGCCTCACCTCGCCGAAGCGCTCAGAAGCTCTGCCTCGACCCCCTCTTCCTCCCCACCGAGCCATGCCCTGCCGGAAGCCCTGCAACGCCGTCCTCGACGCCATCTTCGTCCTCTGCACTGACGGCCGCCGTTGCTCGATTCGCCGCCCACAGAGCGTCCCCGGCCTCGCCCTCGCGCTTGTTGGACTCGCGGTGAGCCGCTGACCCGTTCCCCTCTTCTTCCCATGCCGTTTGGCCGCTCTGCTATTTCCGCCGGACCCGAGAGCTCACCGCCGCCCAGCCATGTCGCCGCCATGGCCACCGCCACCTAGAGCCGCAACCGACCGCACCACCGTGCTCAGCGAGTCCGCAGGACTCCGTAGCAACCCGCAGCTCGTCCTCCCGTGCACCAAAACGCTGTGTCCGAGTGTGCCCGTACTCCGGCCGCCGCGGAAGTGCTCGCCGCCGTCAACTCCGGCCATCCCAGCTGCTGCTGCTACCACCACTAGATGTGCGAGAGCACCAGCAATCCGTAGGAGCAAACCCCGCCTCAAACCGTGGGCTGTAGCGAGATCCCGACGATCTCCGCCACGCGAAAAGGTCGACGCCGGCGAAACTCCGGCGACTAATGTCGTGGCTCGTCATTAGCCACTAACGACCCAGCTAAACTACCCCTAGTGCCACTGCCATGTGGGCCCTGTGCCTATTTAATTTAATTTAATTTCCTGTTTAGATTAGTTCATAACCCACCGGGACCCACACGTCAGCATTGACTTTGCTGACGCGGCCGTTGACTGGTCCCACATGTCATCCACCCAAACCAGCCCTGTTACACTGACCCGTGGGTCCCAGCCGCCAGGTTTGACTCTGGGCGACCCTGTTGACCAGCTGACATCACAGTGACGCAGTGCTGACACAGTAACTCCTTTTTCTAGATTTATTCTTTTACAGGAAATTCCAGAAAATAGTTAAAACTTCTAAAATTCATAGTAAATCAACCGTAGCTCCAAATCAAATAAATTATATATGAAAAATGATCAGAAAAATCCAATCTATCCACCTATACTGGTTTCATGCATGTTGGAACAACTTATGGCTGCTGTTTAGGCCAAATCATATAAATGGCATTTAAACCCTCACATATGGAGTTTGAATTTGAACCTAAGGTTCAAACCAACTCCATTTAACATGTTGCTAGTTGCATTAGCTCAAAACACAGCATATTGACATGTCATGATCATGCATCCTATTGTGCATTGCATTGATTGTGTTTCTTTCTCTGTTGCTGGTATTTGTCCCCTCTTAGTAGACGTTGCTTCGACGATGTGATCATTGACACCGATGAAGAGATATACTATCTTCAGAAGTGCCAGGCAAGCAGAACCCCCTTGCTCATTCCGATACAATCCCACTCTCTCGCTCCTGCTCTCCTTTACTGCATTAGGACAACAACGATTCATCTATTACTTGCTATGATAGTTGAACCCCTTATCCTCTGCATGACCTGTCATTGCCACAATAAATAGATGAAACCCACTAGCATGAGTAGGAGTTGTTTGAGCCCTGATGTTCCTACTCATTCATGCTTGTTTGTCATGCCTGCTATTGCATAGAATTGTGTCAGGTCTGATTCATCGGGGATGAATCGGAGGTGTGTGAACATGTCCTACTGTTGAGAGCTAAGTGTGTGAACATGATTTGGTAAAGGTATCGATAAGAGGCCATGTAGGAGTACATGGTGGGTTGTTTCATTGAAGCCGTCCTTAGGAACTGAGTTCTATGTTTGTGATCCATGAAACAGCTACTACCACACATTGGGCCCTGAAATATGACCCCGCTCGACTTACTGACCCCTCTCGTCCTCTGTCTAGGAGTTGCAACTAGTTTTTGGTGTTTATAGGATATGTGTTGGCGGCCGTGCGTAGTGCTGACCCTAGGGGTGGGCTATGATGTGGTAGATACACCATGGCATGGTGTACCGGGCGCCCGTTTGGTGTCTCGGGAACCCTGCACACATTGTTTGGGGCTGTGAGCGAAACTCCAGCCGGATCTCCTCGCGGATGGAACCCGAATAGGCGATAAACCTGGACTAGAGACTTGTGCGGTTAGTCAGGCCGTGGTCTACACCCACGTCGGCTTTCGCTTGAAGTCTGCCGAGCACATGTCATGCGCAGACGCTAAGTGGTGGAAACATGTGTGACGAAGTACACCCCTGCAGGGTATAAAACTATTCGAATAGCCGCGTCCGCGGTAAAGGACTTCTGGGTTGCCTATAACAGTTCATAGACAAGTGAAAGTGGATACTCTAAAACTTGCAAGATAAGTGTGAGTGCTATGGATGGCCTTCTCGTAGGGAGACGGGAGTGGATCCATAGTGGTGTATTGAATGGTGAATATGTGGACTCGTGTGCGCCACCTCAAAAGAGTTGCTTGTAGTCGTAGTTCAGGTTAGCCACTGTGTCAAAGCTGGCTTGCTGCAGTTAAACTCCACCACCCTCCTTGTTGATACCGATGCATATGTAGCTAGTTCTGATGTAAGTCTTGCTGAGTACTTTTGTACTCACGTTTGCTTAATTTATGTTTTTGCAGAGAGACTTCAGTCTCGCTAGTAGTATCGCGTGGACTTCGACGTTTAGCTTGATACCTCAGCTACGATCTTGTGCCCTCGGCAGGATCTGGTAGATAGTCAGGCTTCTCAGCCTTTTTCATTTGTAGATGTCTGTACTCAGACATGTTAAGCTTCCGCATGTGCTTGAATTGTATGCTATGATTGTTGGGTCATGAGACCCATGTTTGTAATATCTCGCTCCTCGGAGCCTAATGAATAAATACTTGAGTCGTAGAGTTATGTTGTGATGCCATGTTGTATTTACACATATCGAGCATATTGTGTGTATGATTGAAATGCTTGGTATGTGTGGGATCCGACAATCTAGTTGTTTATCCTTGGCAGCCTCTCTTATGGGGAAATGTAGTCTAGTGCTTCCATGAGCCATAGTAGTCCACTACAGCCCGGTTCACCGGAGTCCTGCTAGCCCAGCACTACTGCTCAGGACACTTGACTGACCGGCATGTGTTTCACTTCGTTCCTATGTCTGTCCCTTCGGGGAAATGTCACACGGTGACTTCCGGAGTCCTGCCTAGCCTGCTACAGGCCGGGTTCCCCGGAGTCCTGTTAGCCCAGTGCTACAGCCCGGATTCACTTGCTGAGGACCGACATGCTCGATGTGATTCATGTATGCCTGTCCCCATACGTCTGTGCCGCTTTGGGTTCACGACTAGCCATGTCGGCCCGGGTTCTCTGTCATATGGATGCTAGCGACACTATCATATATGTGAGCCAAAAGGCGCAAACGGTCCCGGGCCATGGTAAGGCGACACCCGTGGGGATACCGTGCGTGAGGCCGCAATGT
This sequence comes from Triticum urartu, assembly GCF_056163025.1. Classification (NCBI taxonomy): domain Eukaryota; kingdom Viridiplantae; phylum Streptophyta; class Magnoliopsida; order Poales; family Poaceae; genus Triticum; species Triticum urartu. The sequence continues at coordinate 352,072,812 of NC_141876.1, read as the reverse complement.
GATATGAGGTGTTACCGGCTAAATCGATGTGACTTGGAATCGGGGTCCTGACAGCATTGGTATCAGAGCCTGACTGCCTGTAGGTTTACCAAGCCATACTGGTCGAAGTTGAGTCTAGAAATGCTTTAGTTATATAAGGGAATTGATTGTGGAAGGGAACGTAAGGCTCTTTTTACTCCTTTACCTTATGCCCTTCTGATCTGAGCCAACCTCTTCTTTTCTACGGGGATTAAGAACTAGGCCTTCTCATCTATCTATCAGGATGACGTGTTACTAATCCATAGACTTATAGAATTGATAGTTTCAAGCCTCAGTTCTGTTCCTACTACTTCCGTATGTTGACAGTTGATCTCGGAACCTTGATATTGTGTTGTTGAGTGGTTATGCCACTATTTTTGCAGGATGTCTCAAATCATTTTGAGCATTTACAGCCGTTATGCTGTCCGAGTCATCCTAGGTTTCTAGATAGTCTGATGCACTTGCAAATCTTTCCTCCATGTCCCCGTTGTATTTTTGGGCCAGATTAAGCACACTAATCGGTGTGTTGAGGTACTCCGTTGCCTTGACGTGTATGTTGGAGTTATTATTATGACCCTAGGTGTTTCAGGGAGTCACCTAGTGATCTAGCCATGTTTTGTATCCCCAGTGTGTGATTCTGGCCATTATTCTCGAAAGCCTCCCGTGATGCCATGTAGTGGTAGATATTCTATTCATGGGTTCTTGAACCCGAGATTCACCCTACTTACCTCATGTTGATAGTGTTTGATAGTTCCTTTAGGATATTAGTAACCTTTGTGATAGTCCTCGAGGTCCGTGGTACAACCTTCTTCCAATACCATGAACCAATATGGCAGGAGTTCTCTTGAACCAAAATATCACAATCAGAGTACTCTTGAGGAGTTCTCCATTCTATATTGTGACTCTGCCAGTTCAACATTTCTGCATGGGTTATCCGGAAGAAATAACATGCTAATCCATGCATCCATAACTCAGAAAATTATATGTTCCTTTGAGTTGTCCCTCTTTAGTTGTATTCTGACCCTCGTCCATCAATTGTTGGTCAAGAGTAGTCGTGCATTGGTGTTATCGATGCCTATTATTCATGTGATCCATCAAGCCATTCTATTCCAGAATGACTAGGAGAAACAAACTCCAGTACCTCATCCATTTCTAGGATTGGGTCAAAGCAGTTGTAATCCGCAGATCAAAATGCCAATCTAGCTTTTGATCTGTTCTACCGTGGAGTGTCACCTTCTTCTTATCAAGAATGTCATGAGAATTGCACCACCTATTATGAATTCTTGATTTAGTGATACTTCTTGCCATCATTTTTCATTCCTTGGTTCCGTGTTGTTGTAACCGGAATGCCGACAAGTGAACCGTGATGTGTGAAATCAATACTCCTAGCAACTCTGTTGCTTGGTAGTTAATGGACAATAATTTCATTCTTAGCGTGTTGGTTATTGAGTCATCATTCTAAGATAGATTGTGCTACCTAGTCCTTATTTCCAGTGCACTCTTCGATCAATGAGTTAGGATTATTCAATCCCTTGCTTATTTGATCATATCATCTTGCCCTGAAAAGCAAGATTGTTCTCGAGCTTAATAACATATCGGTGGTTCGTGATGTTCCGAATATCTTCTCGGAAGTATTACCAGGTTGTCACCTGACCGATATGTTGAGTTCGTGATCAAGTTGGTTTTCCAATAAACCACTCTTTATCCAAGAATCTATGTTGGATATCCCTGAGCTAGTTGGTTAAGCCAAACAACAACTTGGAGAGTTGGAAGAAAAGCTTGTCTGAATTAGTTCATTCCAAAGGGATATCCTTGTGTGTGTGTGTGTTGAATAAAGATGATATCTTCATCGATTGGTCCTCGTGATCAGTTATTGGATCTATTGTCTTGTCCAAACCTTGATTTGAGTATGGGCTATTGTCAAATCAAATCAGAACCAACGATATTCGTAATGTTGTCTTACTCGTGGTTGACCCCTCAAGCATGCACCATTATATCTTTGGGACTGACCAGTGCTATCACCTTGTTCACATAATGGTGGAATTCCAGTGATATGGAAATCCCAATGAGTTGTTGTTGAGCCCATCAGTAGCATCTTATCTCCTCCATGATTCATGTTGAACATTAAGCTAGTGTTGGGAACTTTTGTAAGCATTTCTTCATGCTAGCTCATGAAGCATACGCTTGGATGAAAGAAGTGACTTCCTTTGAATCACGTGCACTTGATGCAAGTTGCCGCCGTGGTTTTGAGAAAGTTTGTTTTGCTTCCTCTGGAATCATCCCAAATCAGTCATGCATACGTGCGAAGTATTCTGTGGTTTGGAGACTTGCAACCTTCATTCTATATGTGTCCCTAGCACACCAAGCCACTGATTGATTTGTTCAAGGATAAGAAGTTCCTTCTTAAGAATCATGACTTATGTTAGGACTTCGTTGCCCTCGATGAAGGTTCCCCCACCTGAACTTGGCAGTATTTTATTATAAGACTACCACGTGGTCACGCTTACCTCGGACAACGTGTTCACCTGTTTGTAGCAAAACCAGCTCATATTTTGGAGCTTACTACCGTAGTCCATTTCCTGAGAATCTCGCAACGTCGATTCATCGATTCATGTTGCAAACTATCTTTGTCTTTCTAGACTCGATGAGTCTGGAATATCCTGACACCAACCAGATCTGAATCTTAGGCAGATATGATGGTTGGAACGTTTTCCCAAGAGCTATAATATTGGTCTCTGTGTAACCCGGTAAAGTGGATGTTATGGCTGACACACCCAGTAGGAAGATCTAATATTGTAGTATCTTGATTGAAGAAGTTGGCCACCTCTCCTTAAGGATTTCGTAGGATTTACTCCAGAAGTTGTTCCTTATGGATCCTTTGTATTCCGAAGTCCGACCACTACTTGATGGCTATGTTGATGCTTTAAAGCATGACCATGGTAACCAGTACATCAAGGCGAACATTAGAAGCAGAGTGCTAAATGTCTCTCGGTCGATCATCCAGATTTCATTCCCTTGGCCTCGCTAAGGTGAAATCTGAGAAAGGGTTGTCTTTTTATGCATCTGCATTGTCCATCACTATTCGTCAAGGTAGTAAGATGTGTTGCCAGGATCCTCGACTCAGATGTTGGTAGAACCTCGATGAATATGGAAATGCTCAAGTTCTTGAGAGCACGTGCAAGCAAAATCATCCCTTGCGTTGTCTTCAACAAGGTAGTTCACATCATCCATTCTAGCCGAGTATGTCATTCCTTCGAACTCCTTTAAGCGATCCATTATGAATTGCCTTAGGCTGGTATAGAGAGTTTCAATGATCTTTGTATCAAAAGTAATTCTTTTTGCCACTCAAGGGAATAACTCTACGAGTCATCTCCCCTAAGATGTCTCGTTATGGTATCTTGGGCAACTTAACTCCTCTCTACCTTGGAACCCCCTCACCATCTATTTAGGCGTGGGATTGTTGCCTACCAAATCGAACCTTCGCCATCTGTTTCTTCCAAACCTCTTGATGTGTGTTTGTGTCTCAACTCGAGAGAGTTACTATGTCTCATCCCGGAGTTGATCGTGAATTGCTCGATCTTTGAGGATATCGTTTTCTATAGAGTTTTCTTTTGTCGTCATCGTGTTGGATAAAGATCTCGAAGGCAAGGACATCAAGATCATTATGATGCAATGTATCAACAGCTACCAGAAGGGCAAATCGATCATGAGGATTGTCATAGTTTTGTGACCACCTTTTACCTTACCTCATGTCTTGAATCTCAGGACGAGATTCTTGTATAGTGGGGGTGAGTTGTCACATCCCTAGCTAGTCACTGCTTGTCCTTGCATCAATCTTCTTGCATCATGTTTAAAATTATGAAAGTTGAATTGGGGAAAGTGGAAAGCCTCAGAAATCATTTCTAAAAATGATCAACATTAAAAAAATTGCTTCAAATAAACCCAAGAAAATGTTCTTGTTCATTTCTGAAAATATTGGCAAGAGGTAAAATTCAAACCAATATTTTTGGAATCACAGAAATATTTATTTGGGTCTTTGAATTAAGTTAATACTTATTTGAATTGGAGATATAAATTCTTATAAATACTTTTATAACTCCAATAATTCTGAAAACTTGTGAGTGGCTCTGAATATGTTGTATCAGGCCACATGATAATTTTCAGAAGCTACAAAAATGATTTGGTTTAGAAACTAAATCAAAACAGAGGAGTAAAAATAGAAAACAGTAAGAGAAATAGAAAGACAGAAACCTCACCTGGGCCTTACCTGGCCGGCCTGGCACTGTAGCAGCCCACTAGGCCCATCTACCAGTCGTCCTCCACCTCGCGCCAGAAGGACGCGAGGCGTGTGATCGCCGCACGCCGGCACGCGCCCGTGCCACCTCCTGCTTCCTGCCGCTTCCCCCTCGTTGCCCTGGGCCTCCCTCGCGACGCCACGCCGCCCCGACCGCTCTCTCACTCTCCCCGTGCTCCTCCCCCTCCTCTGCTCTCTCTCCCTCTCATGCCCGAGCGCCGCCGTCGCCGCCGCTCGCTGTTTTGGTGGCCACAGCCACTGCCTCGCCTTGCCGAAGCGCTCAGAAGCTCCGCCTCGACCCCTCTTCCTCCCCATCGAGCCACGCCCTGCTGGAAGCCCTGCAACACCGTCCTCGACGCCATCTTCGTCCTCTGCACTGACGGCCGCCGTTGCTCTATTCGCCGCCCACAGAGCGTCCCCAGCCTCACCCTCACGCTCATTGGACTCGCGGTGAGCCGCTGACCCATTCCCCTCTTCTTCCCATGCCGTTTGGCCGCTCTAGCCGCTATTTCCGCCGAACCCGAGAGCTCACCGCCGCCCAGCCATGTCGTCGCCGTGGCCACCGCGACCTAGAGCCGCAACCGAGCGCACCACCATGCTCAGCGAGTCCGCAGGACTCCGTAGCAACCCGCAGCTCGTCCTCCCGTGCACCAAAATGCTATGTCCGAGCGTGCCCGTACTCCGGCGGCCGCGGAAGTGCTCGCCGCCGTCAACTCCGGCCATCCCAGCTGCTGTTGCTACCACCACTAGATGCGCGAGAGCGCCAGCAATCCGTAGGAGCAAACCCCGCCTCAAACCATGGGCTGTAGCGAGATCCCGACGATCTCCGCCGCGTGAAAAGGTCGACGCCGGCGAAACTCCGGCGACTGATGTCGTGGCTCGTCATTAGCCACTAATGACCCAGCTAAACCACCCCTAGTGCCACTGCCATGTGGGCCCTGTGCCTGTTTAGTTTAATTTAATTTCCTGTTTTGATTAGTTCATAACCCACTGGGACCCACACGTCAGCATTGACTTTGCTGACGCGGCCGTTGACTGGTCCCACATGTCATCCACCCAAACCAGCCCTGTTACACTGACCCGTGGGTCCCAGCCGTCAGGTTTGACTCTAGGCGACCCTGTTGACCAGCTGACGTCACAGTGACGCAGTGCTGACGCAGTAACTCCTTTTTTTGGATTTATTCTTTTACAGGAAATTCCAGAAAATAGTTAAAACTTCTAAAATTCATAGTAAATCAACCGTAGCTCCAAATCAAATAAATTATATATGAAAAATGATCAGAAAAATCCAATCTATCCATCTGTACTGGTTTCATGCATGTTGGAACAACTTATGGCTGCTGTTTAGGCCAAATCATATAAATGGCATTTAAACCCTCACACATGGAGTTTGAATTTGAACCTAAGGTTCAAACCAACTCCATTTAACATGTTGCTAGTTGCATTATCTCAAAACACAACATATTGACATGTCATGATCATGCATCCTATTGTGCATTGCATTGATTGTGTTTCTTTCTCTGTTGCTGGTATTTGTCCCCTCTTAGTAGACGTTGCTTCGACGATGTGAGCATTGACACCGATGAAGAGATATACTATCTTCAGAAGTGCCAGGCAAGCAGAATCCCCTTGCTCATTCCGATACAATCCCACTCTTCGCTCCTGCTCTCTTTTACCGCATTAGGACAACAACGATTCATTTGTTACTTGCTGCGGTAGTTGAACCCCTTATCCTCTGCATGACCTGTCATTACCATAGTAAATAGATGAAACCCACTAGCATGAGTAGGAGTTGTTTGAGCCCTGATGCGCCTACTTATTCATGCTTGTTTGTCATGCCTGCTATTGCATAGAATTGTGTCAGGTCTGATTCATCGGGGATGAATCGGAGGTGTGTGAACATGTCCTACTGTTGAGAGCTAAGTTTGTGAACATGATTTGGTAAAGGTATCGATGAGAGGCCATGTAGGAGTACATGGTGGGTTGTTTCATTGAAGTCGTCCTTAGGAACTGAGTTCTCTGTTTGTGATCCATGAAACAGCTACTACCACACATTGGGCCCTGAAATATGACCCCGCTCGACTTACTGACCCCTCTCGTCCTCTGTCCAGGAGTTGCAACTAGTTTCTGGTGTTTATAGGATATGTGTTGGCGGCCGTGCGTAGCGCTGACCCTAGGGGTGGGCTATGATGCGGTAGATACACCGTGGCACGGTGTACCGGGTGCCCGTTTGGTGTCTCGGGAACCCTGCACACATCGTTTGGGGCTGTGAGCGAAACTCCGGCTGGATCTCCTCGCGGATGGAACCCGAATAGGCGATAAACCTAGACTAGAGACTTGTGCGGTTAGTCAGGTCGTGGTCTACACCCACGTTGGCTTTCGCTTGAAGTCTGCCGAGCACATGTCGTGTGCAGACGCTAAGTGGTGGAAACATGTGTGACGAAGTACACCCCTGTAGGGTATAAAACTATTCGAATAGCCGCGTCCGTGGTAAAGGACTTCTGGATTGCCTATAACAGTTCATAGACAAGTGAAAGTGGATACTCTAAAATTGGCAAGATAAGTGTGAGTGCTATGGATGGCCTTCTCGTAGGGAGACGGGAGCGGATCCATAGTGGTGTATTGAATGGTGAATATGTGGACTCGTGTGCGCCACCTCAAAAGAGTTGCTTGCAGTCGTAGTTCAGGTTAGCCACTGAGTCAAAGCTGGCTTGCTACAGTTAAACTCCACTACCCCCCCTTGTTGATACCGATGCATATGTAGATAGTTCTGATGTAAGTTTTGCTGAGTACTTTTGTACTCACGTTTGCTTAATTTATGTTTTTGTAGAGAGACTTCAGTCTCGCTAGTAGTATCGCGTGGACTTTGACGTTTAGCTTGATATCTCAGCTACGATCTTGTGCCCTCGGCAGGATCTGGTAGATAGTCAGGCTTCTCAGCCTTTTTCATTTGTAGATGTCTGTACTCAGACATGTTAAGCTTCCGCATGTGCTTGAATTGTATGCTATGATTGTTGGGTCATGAGACCCATGTTTGTAATATATTGCTCCTCGGAGCCTAATGAATAAATACTTGAGTCGTAGAGTTATGTTGTGATGCCATGTTGTATTTACACATATCGAGCATATTGTGTGTATGATTGAAATGCTTGGTATGTTTGGGATCCGACAATCTAGTTGTTTATCCTTGGCAGCCTCTCTTATGGGGAAATGTAGTCTAGTGCTTCCATGAGCCATAGTAGTCCGCTACAGCCCGGTTCATCGAAGTCCTGCTAGCCCAGCACTACTGCTCAGGACACTTGACTGGCCGGTATGTGTTTCACTTCGTTCCTATGTCTGTCCCTTCGGGGAAATGTCACGCGGTGACTTCCGGAGTCCTGCCTAGCCTGCTACAGGCCGGGTTCCTCGGAGTCCTGTTAGCCCAGTGCTACAGCCCGGATTCACTCGCTGATGACCGACATGCTCGATGTGATTCATGTATGCCTGTCCCCATACGTCTGTGCCGCTTTGGGTTCACGACTAGCCATGTCGGCCCGGGTTCTCTGTCATATGGATGCTAGCGACACTATCATATACGTGAGCCAAAAGGCGCAAACGGTCCCGTGCCATGGTAAGGCGACACCCGTGGGGATACCGTGCGTGAGGCCGCAATGTGATATGAGGTGTTACCGGCTAGATTGATGTGACTTGGAATCGGGGTCCTAACAAAGCTATCCCTATAAAATCATATAGTATTGTCATGTTGTGTCTTCTCAACACAAAGTATTTTGCATGCACAACTCTGATGACAAGTCGAGCAATTCGTTCATACTTTTTAACGCGCTTTAGATTTTTCAACCCTCATGCAATACATGAGCGCAAGCCATGGATATAGCACTATGGATGGAATAGAGTATGATGATACGGGTAAATATAGAGAAGACAAAAAAGTAAGTGTCGGTGCAACAAACCCTGGGTCTGCTAATCAGACTGTGCACATGCACGGGGACAAGACCAAAACTCCAAGATCAGATTGCAGCACAGGAGATTAGCCCTTTGGAGGATCCAACATGCGAATCAAGAAGACCAAAGAGGAACTAGAGAAGCAAGACGCGCCAAGGAAAAAGCCTCCCTTGTCGGGCAGGCGAGCCTGGCAAGGACGGGTTTTCCCTGGAAGCAAGCTTTCGAGGCGTCCTGGCAGTCCTGCTAGGACTTATGGAGACACAACCAACCCACCGTACCACCTCATCACAACCCAAGTCGTTGATCAGTGCGGTGTCAAGCTCCAAGGTGACTAAGTGGCTGCTATCCACCACTTGGCGGCCACTTCCTACGGAAAATGCCTACAACTGACACCCGTCCTGCAACGTGTCAAGCGGGCAGGCACGAAGCTGGCAAAATAGCCCGGCAGGCCCTGGCGGGCAAGCTGTGTTGTGACGTTGAGCGGTGCATTTAATGCGCTTTGTCAGCCTACAGAGTTAGGTATGATAGCACTGTTTGCTATCTAATCAGTGCATAATGACTGATTTGCCACTATGGTAACCCCTTCTATCTATAAAAGGAGGCCCAAGGCAACCGTGGAAGGGGTTGGATGATTTAGACCTCCACACACTCATACGAGCGTAGCCGCTCTCGCCCTAAGGCAACCCTGCCGGGCAGGCGAATTGCCTTCACCACCATTCTTTCCACATCAATCCACCAAAGCAGGAGTAGGGTTTTACCCCTGGCGGCTCGAACCTGGGTAAAATTGCCCGTGTGATCTCAGTTGTGTTGTTTCATGTTTTTCTGCTCTTTGTGCAACGTGCCATCCCCCCTCCGAACCAGAAAGGGGCTCTTGGTCCCATACATGGCCGTGGTTCACCGCGACATCTTTGGTGAGCCAGGTAGGGGGATCACTTGTGCAAACCCGAAGGCGTGAGCAGCGCGCCATCTTCATCGCCATCTTTTCGTCATCAACTGCTCCATCGACTATGGCGCCCAAGAAGAATCCTGGTGTCGTAGCTCACCCGTCCACCTTGAAGGCTCCACCACCCATGGACGCCGGTGCCGCGGAGAGGGCAGGGGTGCAGGAGGATGCGGGCACTACGGGAGACGTGGTCAGCGCAGGCGGCGTCGCAACCACCTCACCCATAGCCGAAGCAGGAGCGGGAGGCACCGGAGGAGAGCAGAGTTAGCAACATCTTGGTGGCCATGCTCCAAGAGGTACGAACGAAGGGGTTGTGCCGTCCATACCTCTTCTCCTCGCCGAAGGGCACAACCACAACAAAGGTGCTCTGTTCGGGGCGAATCGCCACCCTCCGACCGTCCCCTTCGCGGGATCGGCCGCAGGGCACGCGCGTCCCCCGGAGCGGGTCGACCCCACCGCTGGGCCCAACGGAGCCGCTGGCCCTCAAGCACCTTCACCGCGTCACCGAGCCATCCAAGCACCTGGATCACAATAGCGGGGACGCGTCGCTGCCGCCGCTGGTACCATCAGAAGCCGGGCAACGTCGCGGTCCACATCGTCATCACGGATGCCAAGCACCGCTACTGAGGCCAGGGTACGGGCACATCTGCTATTGAAGTTCCTACCAGCAGCTGATCATATTGATGATTGGAGAGCCACCATCCAATGTCTGATTGGCTTTGCCGAGGCTGGGGGCTCACAACAAGCTAGCCCGCTAGGACCTCCCCAAGCAACAACGACAACCTGCGCTCCTGGCCGTACGGAAGGGGCACCCCCACTATGCAGTCCCCACCGCGGTAGCCAGCGTGGGAGCCGCGGAATCAAGAACCCGACGATGTCTCGATGGCCAATGGCAAGCCCCTAAGAACCGGCAGAGGGGAGACACACGCATCGTCATTGAGCAACACCGCAATGACCATCGTCGGCTCAATGGGTGCGATGGCCCCGGTGTCGACGAGCCAGCGCTCGAGGATGGCGGGTACCCGCCTTTCGAGGTTGGGTGCCCTGCCTTTACTCATGAGCTACGACAAGTCTGCTCGCCATCCGCTCGCATGTTCAAGTCAGAGATACCCGAGAAGTACGATGAGAGGCTAAATCCGACAGAGTTCTTGAGCATCTACACCATCGTTGTTCAAGCTGTCGGGGGAAGAGATGAGAAGGTGTTCACCAACTACTTCCCTTTGGCGCTCAAATCCAACGTGAGGTCCTGGTTGATGCACTTGCCGGAGAACACCATTTCGTCTTGGGCTAACCTGTGCCATGAGTACATTGGCGCCTTCACGGGCGAACATCAAGGACCAGGACGACCTAGTGACTTGCAGCTTCTCCAGTAGAAAGAAGGAGAGACTCTATAGAAGTATTTGCAGCGATTTAGCAGAGTCCATAGGAACATTCTAGATATCCATCCAGTAGTAGTGATAGCAGCTTTCCAGTCCAATGTGCGTAACTGCAGGATACGTTCCAAGATGAACGTGCAGTTTCCCAAGACTGTGAACGAGCTTTACACCTTGGTGGACAAGTATGCTCGGGTGGAGGAAGGAAACTTCTTGGAGAGGAGGATTGCGTCTACATCGACTCATAAGATGACTATGAATCCACCAGTCAGAGGAAGAAGAATAAGATGCGCAACAAGAGGCGCAAGGATATGGCAGTGATGGCCGTCAAAGAATCGGGCACTCCTAGTACCAGTAAGAAGGTTAAGACCGAAGCCCGACAAGGAAGTTGCTACGTGCGGTGACTGCCAGGAGGCTACGTCTGTCGAGAAGGATGGGAAAGGTGATGGGCCGTATTGCAAGATTCATTGGACCAATGGAGATGATCTGCAAGACTGTCATCAGGTAGAGGAGCACGTCAAGAGGCAGAGGGCTGAACAGGGTTGTTGAGGAATCAACAATCAAATGATGTACTACTCGTGGGCTTATGAAAACATCTCAAAACTAGAGGTGAAATTCTGCCACTAACGGGGACAATTGCTTGCTTGAGATTAACAAAGAGGTGAAAGCTATTCCACCAAGATGATAAAGAGATAACTTGGGTAATTAATAAGCACCAAAGTAGCAACAATCCTTAGGGAAGTCTTTAGGTGAAATATAACCCAAGATAACTCCACGAATAGATTGATTGGTAGAAAGGATCTCTTGAACAAGGAGAAAACAATGGTCTTAAGATATGTCATTCTTAACAACCTTTGATTCACAAAGGGAAATTGTCAAGAATGACATAACGCCACTTCAAAAGATACAGAGAGGAAGAATTGCACTTCAGAATGCAAGATGAAGAACGCTTGAACTCCTCAAAACAAAACATGTGTTGAGCACCATGTTTAATTTTGAGTATAGCTTGGCGGATCATAACTTCAAGAGAAATCTTGAAGAACAATTGAAGAATGAAAGCAATCCTTGATGAACCACCATGTAGAGCCTCCACGAAGAACTCTGGTAATAAAAGGATGATAGAAAGAAAGAGAAGATGAAAACACAAGGTGAAGCCTTGCAATGATTTAGATGGAGTTTCGCGACGATATAACCAAGAAAACTTGGAGCTCCGGAAAAGGAAAAGATGAAACACTGGAACCGAGAATTACTTCATCATGAACAGACTCCAAAGGAAGGGATTAAACACTTGGATGAAACAAGAATAAAAATTACATTATGCGTATCCTTCATCAATTTAAATTGACGACAAGCAATGGATTTGCATACTACTTATTCCTCTTGAAAGGATTAAAAGAGATATAGAGCAAACTTTGGAAAATCTTCAACGAACTGCCATTGTACGAATTAAAAACGATCAAGGAAAGAGCATGAATCATCGGGAAGTGTTAGAAAAAAAGAACGAAGATACTTGATGGAATTTAGATGCAAGAGAATGAAGAGATGACAAGCTGACGAGAGAATACTTGAATGATGCACCGGAAGAATTGGAGAACGAGAGTTGAAAATTGAGAATGAAAAATCATTCTGAGATCATGGCCTTCAGCGAATCAAAATGAAAAGACTCCTGAAATGCTTCAGTTGGGTATGAAAATAATTATCATAATCGAAAACAATTATGGGGATGTCCTGAAGCTAGAACCATGAATTTTCAAGAGAAAGGACAAGATTTTTAAGAGAAATTCTTCTTCGGTCTTCAAAGCTGAGGATGACGACGAGAAATACCGTGAAGAATTAGAGAGATGCTCTGGAACAATGAATACTAGAAATGTTATCCGAAGTTGAAAATAATTTGGAAGAGATCTCGGAGACGGCAATTAACTGATGAAAATTCATTCTTACGTCAAACTTTGAAAGAATTCGAGAATAACTCCGGAAACATTAGAAGAGTCAGGTAAGATCCTGTGAAAAGACCTATGGGTTAGGGCCCACTGAAAAGAAAAACCGTCGGAAATGGTTGCTTGAAAGAGAGATTGCACCGGTTGAATTTGAATTACTTGAATGCGATAGCAATCACAAACTAGCTTGAAAGGATTAAGAATGGAAACTCGAATCTTCTGAGATAGCTTCAGCACTCCGGAACGATAGAATAGCAAGAGGAAAACGACAAGGAAAAACATTTGAGCTGAGGAAAAAAATATGATCAATGCCGAGTACTTAAATTGGATCCATCAAAGAAGAAAAGAGATGAAGAATGAAGAACTAGACGAGAATTCACCGGTTGAGACAATTGAAGAAAAACTGAAGAGGCTCCGCACGAATGAAACTGATGCTCGAATAGAGGCCCGGACTTCGGGAAGAAAAGGGGTGGGAGGGCGGGAAAAAGAAAGTCAGCTGGGAATGGTTAACCGACGAATAACTTGAAGAGAAAAACAACGTTTGAAATACTTGAGGAAAGAATGCAAAGGCTTTGCACGAGTAGGATGGATACTCGATTATGGACTCCGGTTCTAAGAGGAAAAAGGGTGGGCGGGTGGGAAAAGAAACGGAACATCAGATGACAATGCCTCCCCGTCCGAGAAAGAACTGAGGGTTGATCTTGAAAAAGGCGAAGAGGGTCGAATCATTCAAAGAGAAGTGCGCCGTATGAAAAGATCTGACATCACAACGATCGGAAATCTAACTGCGTGATCCTAAAGAAAATTTGAAGGGGAATATGAGTCAGTTAAAACACCTACATCAAGATTTCTCACCAGAGCGACAAAGGGGCTGAGGCGTAAAAAGTAGTCCTACTCTCCGATATAACTAGACTCCGAGAAAAGTTTACTTCTAGACTCGACAACGGCCAAACTAAGATCAATCAAATAGGCTCCTATGGTCGGTTAAGGCTCTGATACCAACTTGTCACACCTAATATGTGATCCTATTCGAGAGGAACTCGAAGGTCCCACCAAGGATAGAGCCGCATATTGAAACGCTTTTGCAAGGTGGATATCATTACATCGTACCATTACATAATAGTTGGGAATACATACAAAGGCATACAATTTCCTCAAAAATACATCAAGCGTTATACATGAGAGGAACATCTGACTACAGATGAAACACAAACATTAACCTAAACAACATCCACCCTGCTAGCCCAGGCTACCAACTCGGAATCTATCCCTTGAATGAAGAAGAAGAGGAACTCGAAAACAAGCAAGCATCACTCTCATGTCGGGTCATCGCATTACCTGTACTTGCAACTGTTGTTGTAGTAATCTGTGAGCCACGTGGAACCAACAATCCCATTAACATGGGTATCAAGACTAGCCAAGCTTACTGGGTATGGAAAGGATAAGTGGTGAGGTCGCAGCAACCGTGTAACACCCGGGATGTAACTTTCCATATTTGTAACTCCGACTCTTGCCATTTTCGGCTATGTGATATGATATTTCCGTCGTGGTTGGGTTTTGTCTTCCGTTTTGTATTTTGTTCATGTCATGCATTTCATATCATGTCATCACGTGCATCTCATTTTCATATGTGTTTGTCTCATGCATCCGAACATTTTCCCCGTTGTCCGTTTCACAATCCGACACTCCCACATGCACCCGGCGCACCCCTCTTGCCTCGTTTCGTGAGCGGGAGAAAAACATTCTCGGAATGGGTCGAGATTTGTCAAGTAGCCTTGGTGCATCACCGGTAGAACGCTTGTCAAATTTTGTTCCATTTGGAGGTCGTTTCATGCCCCAATGGTTATCCGGGTAACCGCAAAAGCCTCTTTTGTGTTGCAGCCCAACACCCCCCAAAACAGCCCAATAACCCATCTAAACCACCTCCATGTTCTCCATCGTTTGATCACGATCGTGCGGGTGAAAACCGCACCCCATTTGGACTCTCCTAGCTCCCTCTACCTATAAATATGTGATCCCCTTCAAAATTTCGGGTCCAAACCCTAGTCTCCTTCCACCTCACGCGCCCGGACAAGTCCGCGTCCATCGGACGCGTCCGCCACCACCGCCCAGCCACTCACAATGCGCCAGGTGTCCGCCCGGCCGTCCCCGCCTCCGTGGCCCGGCGAGCCTGAGGAGGGTCCGCCCGGCCCATCGTCGCCTCGCCGCCGCCTCGCGCAAAACCCTAGCGCCAGCGCCGTCGCCCGAGACCCTCGCTGGCGACGCACGCCTCTGCCGCCTCCCACCGGCGACGGCGTCGCCGACCACCGCCGTCCTCCGCCCGCTGCCGCCTCCGCGCTGCCCGAGGCCGCGTGCCTCCTCCACCGTCCTCCGCATGCCGCCGCCTCCGCGCCGCCCTCCTCTGACCCGACTTCGGCCGCCGTCGCCGCTACTCCGGCGATCTCGCACCGTTCATCCTCGATCCGCGTGCCCCAACCCTAGATCTGGTCCTTCAGAGGGTAAAAAACGCCTAAGTCCTGAAAATTCGTATTATTTTTATGCCATCTTTATCATGTCATATCTCGGTGACTGGGACCCAAAATCATGCATATAATATGTCAAAATATTCGTCTCATTAAGCTCTTCATGTTAGTAGCATTTTCATGCAAGTTACTGTCCATTTTGATGCCATTACCATCGTTGCAAGAGTGCTATAAATTGTTAACTGCTGGTTCTTAACAGAACATGGTGATTTGACATTTTCGTTGCATTTTGTGTGTGCCTCCTATCAGCATGATGTCTACATGTTTTATGATCTACATCATGCCATATTTACAGAGGTGCAAGTATTGTATTTTTGTGATCTATGTGGTGACTAGCACATGAATGCAAAGTAGGCTCCGTAATGTTGTTGTTTTCAGGCACTTAGTATTTTGCAAAGTCCTTTTCCTGATGCTATTCTGATGCCATGTAAACCTGTTGCTAACATGAGATCCATGCTCATTTTGAGATAGTTCATTAAGGATGTTTTGAAGATGTGGTGTTGCTCTATCAATTCATGCCTCTGGTTGCAATTATGGAGTGGTATAGATTGTCATTACCATGCTATACTTTTGCTATATTTTATTCCTGGTAGAATGTTATCATGAGATTCCCTTTTTCCATGTGATTTGCTAGTGATCCATGCATCCTATGAACTTTCTCTTGCCATTTTTAGCTTCCTTAACATGTCTTCTTACTGTTGGTATGCTTGTGTTGTCATGTAATGCTTTGTGGTGAGTGGCATGAGCTTGCAAAGTTGCTATCATGAATCTGTTTCTGCCATGTCCTGAATTCCACTAAGTTTGAATCTGTTTATAAAACTTGCTATGTTTACATGGGTGACATTCAATTTTTTATGCCTTTTGGCTCATGTTCAGTAAGGGTGTTTTATTCTATGCATTTCATAGAAGCATGTCGTGCCTTTGTTTGCCATGATATGTTCCTGCAACATGTTGCTAGCTAGCTATAAACTTTGTTTCCTGATGTTGTTTATGCCATGTTAGTATTTTCACCAAGTCTGTGAAGCTGATATCTTTTGCACTTTTGCCATGCTTGCTTGAACGTGTTCTATTCTGATTTAGCCGTAGCTCAGTGTTTATGGTTTGTCAAGCATCTCTTGTACATCACTGCCATATGCTTTCTTGTTATGTTCGAGTGCAGTAGCTAAGTTTCTTGTTGCATTCTAAGTGCTATCATGTTGTTAATCGCAGATTTGCACCATTCTTGTGTTGCTTGTCATTTGCAAACCCTACATCCGTTTTCGGTGATCCTTATATCGATTTAAACCGAAATCACCTCATCTTTCCAGCGGCATACTTGGTTTGCCAAGTTGATGCCTTGATCATTCTTTCCCTTCTGTTGCATGCATATGCATTGCATATCACATCTTGCATATCAAGCCCTGTATTGCATCATGTTGCTTGTGCATTACACCATGATTGATTGTTGTTCCATTGCTTGTGTTCTTGCTTTGGGTAGAGCCGGGAGACGAGTACGTGAACGTGGAACCTCTTGAGTATGCTAATGAGGATCAAGCTTACGACAACTCTGAGAACATTGCAGGCAAGATGACCATACCCTTGATATCACTTCTATCTTTGCTTTGCTAGTTGTTCGTTCTATCGCTATGTCGCACTACCTACCACTTGTTATATCATGCCTCCCATATTGCCATGTCAAGCCTCTAACCCACCTTCCTAGCAAACCTTTCTTTGCCTATGTTACCGCTTTTGCTCAGCCCCTCTTATAGCGTTTTTAGTTGCATGTGAAGTTGAAGTTTGTTCCATGTTGGAACATGGAGATGTTGGGATATCATATTATCTCTTTTATTTTAATTAATGCATCTGTATACTTGGTAAAGGGTGGAAGGCTCGGCCTTATGCCTGGTGTTTTGTTCCACTCTTGCCTCCTTAGTTTCTATCATACCGGTGTTATGTTCCTTGATTTTTGCGTACCTTACGCGGTTGGGGTTATGGGACCCCCTTGACAGTTCGCCTTGAATAAAACTCCTCCAGCAAGGCCCAACCTTGGTTTTGCATTTGCCTACCTAAGCCTTTTCCCTTGGGTTCTACATACCCGAGGGTCATCTTTATTTTAACCCCCCCGGGCCAGTGCTCCTCTAAGTGTTGGTCCAAACCGAGTAGACTACGTGCCCTGAGAACGAGATATGTGCAACTCCTATCGGTATTTGTCGGCACATTCAGGCGGCTTTGTTGGTCTTGTTTTACCATTGTCGAAATGCCTTGTAACCGGCATTCCAAGACTGATCGGGTCTTTCCAGGATAAGGAATATCCTTCATTGACCGTGAGAGCTTGTGACGGGCTAAGTCGGGACACCCCTCCAGGGTATAAACTTTCGAGAGTCGTGCCCGCAGTTATGTGGCAGATGGGAATTTTTTAATATCTGGTTGTAGATAACTTGATACTTCATTTAATTAAAATGAATCAACTGCGTGTGTAGCCGTGATGGTCTCTTTTCGGCGGACTCCGGGAAGTGAACATAGCCTTGGGTTATGTTTTAACGTAAGTAGTTTCAGGATCACTTCTTGATCACTTATATCTTTTCGACCGTTGCGTATGTTCTCATCTCACTCTTATTTGCGTATGTTAGCCACCATATTTGCTTAGCGCTTGTTGTAGCTCCACCTCATTACCTTATCCTACCTATAAGCTTAAATAGTCTTGATCTCGTGGGTGTGAGATTTCTGAGTCCTCGTGACTCACGGATACTTCCAAACAGTTGCAGGTGCCGATGATACCAGTGCAGGTGATGCTACCGAACTCAAGTGGGAGTTCAATGAGGATCTGGGTCATTACTATGTTTCGTTTCCTGATGATCAGTAGTGGAGCCCAGTTGGGACGATCGGGGATCTAGCATTTGGGGTTGTCTTCTTTTATTTTGGTTCCATAGGCGAACCTTGATTATACTCTGGATGATGTATGTTTAACATGTTATTTGCGTGAAGTGGCGATTGTAAGCCAACTCTTTATCCCTTTCTTATTCAGTACATGGGATTGTGTGAAGATTACCCCTCTTGCGACAAAACCACCATGCAGTTATGCCTCTAAGTCATGCCTCGACACGTGGGAGATATAGCCGCATCGTGGGCGTTACAAGTTGGTAATCAGAGCCATCCCCGACTTAGGAGCCCCATGCTTGATCGAATTGCTGACGTTGTTGAGTCTAGAACAAAATGTTTTGAGTGTTAGGATTATATATATCGGAGAGTAGGATTCTTTTTACTCCTCAGTCCCTTCGTCGCTCTGGTGAGGCCTCCTGACGTAGATGTTTTGACTTTCCTCTCCTCAAATTTCACGAAATTTTTCTTAGGATCACGCGGGTATCTTGGGATTGTTCCAATATTCTTGTGACGAGAACATTGTTCTTGGTGCCTCCTGACATTTAGCGGTTGTGTCAGTGTCCCGGGGAGTTGAGCTCCGAGGTGTTGTCATCACAATTTTATCGTTGTAGTTCTGGAATACCTGAGTTCGCCGACATTGAAAATCTCTTTTATGCAGTTGTTCGTGAGATAACCTCGACGCCACCCAGTACTGGGGCGGGAGTTCGGGAGTATTTCTATAACTTGTGTAACGGATGCTTTTCGAAGGTTGAGGTACATGATTTCCGAAGGTTTCTTGGTTATGTGTTAAAGGATGGATACAGATGGATGTAGGGATTGTTAGTTTGGGTGAGATATTATGCTTCCCCTGTATGCCCAACACCTGATTGCATAACCAGAAAGTTTCAGGAGTTTATAGGTGGGAGTTCAAGTAGCTGTACTATTTCTTCCCGCAGATATTGGTTTGTGCTTGGGTAATCCTTACCACTTATTTGTTCCAGTCGTACGTTGTTGTTTCATTCATCAACCTTTATCAAAGTGGATTCTCACCTTAATGGACGTGTGATGTTTACTTTGGAATTCATTCGTTCATTCCTTGTTCGAATGTTCATTGTGAAGACTATATGTTGCAATTTCTATCCGGTGATTCAGCTTGTCAATCTGTCTATCAAGATTCTAACGGATGTCACCCTCTTCAGGATGGCTCCTCCAACGTGTCAGAATCCGGAATGCAATGATGGGAGTCAGGCAAACCCTCCACCACCACCTCCACCTCCGGCGGCATGGCAAGATATCATGCAGCCACCAACGCCAACACCCAGATGCTTTTGCAACTTTTGCAAGAGCGCAACCAAGGTCAAGGAAACCAAGGAAATCAAGTCCGACGAAATTTCAACGATCAGCCTCAGTTTGCTACCCTCAACCAGTTCCTTGCAAATCAGCCGAAGTCTTTCAGCAACTGTGCCGAGGCCACGGACGCTGACGATTGGCTCGTGGACATCTGCAAGCATTTTGAATGTAGCAATGTCAGGCCTGAGGACTTTGTCAAGTTTGCTTCGTTTCAACTCAAGGACCAAGCTGCTGATTGGTTTCAACAATATAGAGATTCCAAAGGAGGTCGTGTGATTACCTGGGATGATTTCCGCCAAGACTTCAAAGCTCACCACATTCCTACAAGTGTTGCTGAGAGCAAGTGTGAGGAGTTCCGCAATCTCAAGCAAGTCAGCATGTCCGTGTATCAATACAATATCTAGTTTCAAAAACTTGCTCGCTTCGCTAAACAAGACATTCCTGATGAAAAGAGTATGACCTATCAATTCAGAGGTGGCCTCAGAGAAGATCTGCAGTTAGCTCTCGTGCTTCTTGAGCCGACTGAGTTTGATCAATTCTATAACATGGCCCTCAAGCAAGAAGCTTCTCAGCTCAAGTGTGAGGCTTCTAAGAAGAGAATCAGGGATATAGTTCAGTATACTTCTTCCTCGCAACTGGTAGCTAAGCAACAGAAGTTCTGGCTTCCTCCTCCTCTGTTTCGCTAGCCCTACTAGAAGAAGAGCAAAGGTGGCCATGGATCTTCCCACCCACCCAACCCAGGTTATGAGAACAAGTCTCAGTCTCAAGCTCCAAGGTCAAGTGCTCCTTATCATCGTCCGCTCTTAGAAGTGACTTGCAACAAGTGTCAGCAGAAAGGTCACTATGCAAACAAGTGCTTAAACCAAAGGCGCCTTCCGCCTCCTCCTCCTATGCGATCTTCAAGAAATGCAGTGGTCAAGCATAATCCCAAGCATGCTAACGTGAACATGATGAACGCAGCTCAGACAGAGGATTCTTCAGATGTGATCATGGGTAACCTTTTAGTTAACTCCATTCCTGCTAAAGTCTTATTTGATACTGGTGCATCGCATTCTTTCATGTCATACCCATTTGCATCGGAGAACAATGTTGACACAGAGATTTTGTCCATAGTTATGCAAGTTGTTTCTCTGGGAAAGCTTATAACTTCTAGTTTGGTTGCTCCCGATGTCTCTGTCCAGATGGGAAACTATAAATTTTTGTCTTCTCCAATTGTTCTTGGTGACTCGGATATTGATCTAATTCTCGGGATGGACTGGCTTTCTAAGAACAAGGCTCAGCTTGATTGTGCTGCCAGAGAGATTCAACTGACACACTCTTCTGATGATGTGATCATCTATGCCGCTCGGGATGAAACCATTCGACAGTTTTCTCTCAATGAGAAGGGCAAGTTGGATGCAATCTCTCAGGTTCCAGTCTTTTGTGAATACCAAGACGTCTTTCTAGAAGAGCTTCCGGGAATGCCTCCTCACTGGCCAGTTGAATTCGTTATCGATCTTGAGCCTGGTACGAAACCCGTTTGCAAGCGTCCTTACAACCTTGGACCTAAGGAGCTGAAGGAATTGAATAAATAGATCGATGAACAAGAGCTTCTGGGTCTGATCAGACCGAGTTCATCTCCATGGGGTTGTGGTGTTCTTTTTGTCCACAAGAAGTATGGCACATACCGACTTTGTGTCAACTACCTTCCATTGAACAAGAAGACAATAAAGAACAAGTATCCACTTCCCAACATCAATGAGCTACTCGAGCAACTTAAAGGTGCTAAAGTATTCTCCAAGCTTGACCTCCACATGGGTTATCATCAGATTCGCATTCGTGAACAAGATATTCCCAAGACAACATTCAGAACAAGCTATGGTTCTTATGAATACACTGTCATGTCTTTCGGCCTTGTCAATGCTCCCCCAACGTTCTCTCGCATGACGAACTTCATCTTCAACCCCTACACAAATGATTTCGTCTTGGTGTATCTCGATGATATCTTGGTCTTCTCCAAGAATAAGAAGGATCATGCCAAGTATTTGAGATTAGTGCTCGACAAGCTCAGAGAGCATCAATTCTATACGAAGTTTTCCAAATGTGAGTTTTGGCTTGATGAAGTTCTTTACCTTGGTCATATCATCTCCGCCAAGGGCATAGCTGTTAATCCCGAGAAGGTGTCTGCAATTGTGAACTGGGAACCTCCTCAGAATGTCAAGCAGCTCCGCAGTTTTCTTGGACTTCTAAGCTATTGTCGAAGATTCGTTGAGAATTTCTCTAAGATTGCAAAGCCTCTCTCCAACCTCCTTCAAAAGCATGTCAAGTATGTCTGGACACCTGAGTGTGATGTTGCTTTCAACACCCTCAAAGAGAAGCTTGCCTCAGCTCCTGTCCTGACTCCTCCTAATGAATCCAAGCCATTCGAAGTTTTTTGTGATGCCTCTTTGCAAGGTCTAGGAGCTGTGTTAATGCAAGAGAAGAAAGTTGTTGCTTATACCTCTCGTCAGTTGAAGCCAAATGAAAGGAACTACCCCACTTACGATCTTGAGTTGGCGGCAGTTGTCCATGCATTTATAACATGGAGACATCTCTTGTTGGGAAGGAAAGTGGACTTTTTCACAGACCACAAGAGCCTCAAGTACATCTTCACTCAACCCAACCTCAACCTCAGGAAGACTCGTTGGGTCGAAATGATTCAAGAATACAACCCAAGTATTGAATATACTCCAGGCAAGGCCAATGTCATTGCAGATGCTTTGAGCAGGAAGGCTTACTGCAACAGCTTAATCCTCAAGCCTTTCCAACCGTATCTTTGTGAAGCTTTCCGCAAACTCAACCTCCAAGTTGTTCCTCAAGGTTTTCTTGCCAACCTCCAAGGCACTCCTACTTTGGAAGACCAAATTCGTGAGGCACAACTCCTTGATACCATGGTGAATAAGGTGAAACGTGGTATTGCCAAGGGCCTATCCAAATACAACTGCTATCGCATTGATGAGAAAGACACTTTATTCTTCGAGGACCCGATTGTGGTTCCTAATGGTGATCTAAGGAAGGTCATAATGAACGAAGCGCACAATTATCTTCTTTCCATTCATCCTGGAAGTACGAAGATGTACCATGACCTCAAGCAGTCGTATTGGTGGACGTGAATGAAGCGAGAGATTGATCAATTCGTGAATGAATGTGATGTCTGCCGAAGGGTGAAAGCAGAACACCAACGACCAACTAGTCTCCTCCAACCTCTTGCTATTCCAGAATGGAAGTTTGACCATATCGAGATGGACTTCGTTACTGGATTTCCTAAGTCCAAGCGTGGGAATGATGCTATCTTCGTTGTCATTGACAAGCTTACAAAAGTGGCTCATTTCCTTCCAATCAAAGAATCTATCACATCAGCTCAGTTGGCAGAGCTATACACCTCCATAATTGTCTCCTTGCACAATATTCCACAATTGATATCTTCAGACCATGGAAGCATTTAAACTTCTAAGTTCTGGGACTCCTTCCAGAAGGCCATGGGCACCAACATTCGCTTCAGCATAGCTTTCCATCCTCAAACTAGTGGCCAAGTCAAGCGAGTAAATCAAATTCTCGAAGATATGCTCAGGGCTTGTGTCATATCTTTCGGTATGAAGTTGGAAGATTGTCTTCCATATGCCGAGTTCTCCTACAACAACAGCTTCCAAGCGAGTTCGGGCAAGGCCCCATTCGAAATTCTCTATGGCAGAAAGTGTCGTACTCCTCTCAATTGGTCAGAGACTGGTGAACGCCAACTTCTTGGCAATGAATTGATCACCGAAGTTGAAGAAATGTGTAAAGTCATCCGTGAAAATCTCAAAGCCACGCAATCGTGCCAGAAGAGTTACTATGATAGCAAGCACCGTGACTTGGCTTTCGAGATCGGAGACCATGTCTACCTCCGCGTCTCTCCAATGAAAGGCACTCATCACTTCAGTATCAATGGGAAGCTTTCCCCGCGATGCGTGGGTCCTTTCAAGATCATTGGCAAAAGAGGCGACCTCGTGTATCAAATTGAGCTTCCGTCCAACTTCGCAAATGTGCACGATGTGTTTCACGTGTCACAGCTTCGCAAGTGCTTCAAGACCCCCGAGCGCACTATCAACTTTGACGAGATTGACCTCCAAGAAGATCTGTCTTATCATGAGCATCCCGTTGTTATTCTTGAAGAAACCGAGCACAAGACTCGCAACAAGTCAATCAAATTCCTGAAAGTGAAGTGGTCACACCATTCCGACCGAGAAGCCACCTAGGAACGCGAGGATCACCTCTGTTCTGAATATCCGGAGTTCTTTCAGTCCTAGATCTCGGGATGAGATCCTCTTGTAGTGGTTAGGGATGGCAATGGGGATAATCCCCTATGGGGATACCTAGAACATCCCCATCCCCATCTTTTTCCTATCATCCCATCCCCATCCCCGTTTACATGACTGGGGATGAAATTTCCCCATACCCATGCCCCACTAGGGAACGGGGCCCCATTAGGGTCCCCATCCCCATAAAAAAATACTCATATACATAATATGACACCCTATAATCAACATACATACATGGTGTTGTCCTTGTCCTGCTAATGCCTATCTAGGTTGTATTGACTTCTTGGTCATGGTGGCAGCTAAGGTGATGATGTGAGATAGGTTTAAGGTTTTTTTAGAGCTTTTTTGTTTTCGCAAGTTTGTTTGTGAATATTTTAAGGTTGACCGTAGTATCACAGTTACTAACCGGGTCCCCGATGGGTATTGGGTCTGGGGAATAGGATATCGTCCCCATCCCCGTTGTACCCTATGGGGAATAAAATAGTTTGGTAAATATCCCCATGGGGATGTTTTTCGCCCATCCCCACCCCCTAATAGATGAAATCCCCATGGGTTTGGCGGGTATGGGGCCCCGTTGCCATCCCTAGTAGTGGTGGAGTGTTGTAACAACCCGGATGTAACTTTCCATATTTGCAACTCCGACTGTTGCCATTTTCGGCTATGTGATATGATATTTCCATTGTGGTTGGGTTTTTGTCTTCCGTTTTGTATTTTTTTAATGTCATGCATTTCATATCATGTCATCATGTGCATCTCATTTGCATACGTGTTCGTCTCATGCATCTGAGCATTTTTCCCGTTGTCCGTTTCACAATCCGACACTCGCACATGCACCTGGCGCACCCCTCGGAATGGGCCAAGATTTGTCAAGTGGCCTTGGTGCATCACCGATAGACCACCTGTCAAATTTCGTTCCATTTGGAGGTCGTTTGATGCCCCAACGGTTATCCGGGTAACCGCAAAAGCCTCTTTTGTGTTGGAGCCCAACACCCCTCTAAAACAGCCCAATAAGCCATCTAAACCACATGCATGTTATCCGTTGTTGGATCACGATTGTGTGGGCGAAAACCGCATGTCATTTGGACTCTCCTAGGTCCCTCTACCTATAAATATGTGATCCCCTTCAAAATTTCGGGTCCAAACCCTAGTCTCCTTGCACCTCGCGCCGCCGGACACGTCCGCATCCATCGGACGCGTCCACCACCACCGCCCGGCCACTCACAACACGCGACGTGTCCGCCCAGCCGTCCCTGCCGCCGCCTCCCGGCCCATTGCTGCCTCGCTGCTGCCTCACGCGAAACCCTAGTGCCCGCACCGCCCGGCTCCTTCGCGCCGTCGCCCGAGACCCTCGCCGGCTTCGCATGCCTCCGCCGCCTCCCGCCGGTGCCGGCATCGCCGACCACCTCCACCACCACCGCGGGGCCGCGTCGCCCGAGGCCGCGTGCCTCCTCCGTCGTCCTCCGCCCGCCGCCGCCTCCGCCCCGCCCTCCTCCGACCCGACTCCGGCAACTGTCATCGCAACTCCGGCGAGCTCACACTGGTCATCCTCGATCCGCGTGCCCCAACCCTAGATCTGGACTTTCAGAGGGTAAAAATCGCCTAAGTCCCGAAAATCCCTATTATTTTATGCCATCTTCATCATGTCATATCTCGGTGACCGTGACTCCAAATCATGCATATGATATGTAAAAATATTCGTCTCGTTAAGCTCTTCATGTTTGTAGCATTGTCATGCATGTTACTGTCCATTTTGAAGCCATTACCACCGTTTCAAGTGTGCTATAAAATGTTAACTGCTGGTTCTTAACAGAACATGGTGATTTGACATTTTCGTTGCATTTTGTGTGTGCATCCTATGAGCATGATGTCTACATGTTTTACGATCTCCATCATGCCATATTTATAGAGGTGCATGTCTTGTATTTTTTATCTATGTGGTGACTAGCACAAGCATGCAAAGTAGGCTCCGTAATGTTGCTAAGTACTTTTCCTGATGTTATTTAATGCCATGTAAACTTGTTGCTACCATGAGATCCATGCTCATTTTGATATAGTTCAGGAAGGATGTTTTGAAGATTGTGGTGTTGCTCTATCCATTCATGGCTCTGGTTGCAATTATGGTGTTCTCTAGATTGTCATTACCGTGCACTATTTTTGCTATATTTTATTCCTGGTAGAATGTTATCATGAGATTCAGTTTTGCCATGTGATTTGCTAGTGATCCATGCATCCTATGAACTTGCTCTTGACATGTTTAGCTTCATAAACATGTCTTCTTACTGTTGGTATGATTGTGTTGTCATGTAATGCTTTGTGGTGAGTGGCATGAGCTTGCAAAGTTGCTATTCTGAATTTGTTTATAAAACTTGCTATGTTTACATGGGTGCCATCCTATTTTCTGTGCCTTTTTGGCTCATGTTGAGTAAGGGCATTTTGTACTATGCACATCATAGAAGCATGCCATTCCTTTGTTTGCCATGATATTTTCATGTAGCATATTGCTAGCTAGCTCTAAACTTTGCTTCCTGATGCTATTTATGCCATGTTAGTATTTTCACCAAGTCTGTGAAGCTGATATCTTTTGCACTTTTGCCATGCTTGTTTGAACCTGTTCTAGTGTGATTTAGCCGTAGATTGGTGCTCATGTTTTGTCAAGCATCTCTTGTACATCACTGCCATATGCTTTGTTGGTATGTTGGAGTGCAGTAGCTTAGTTTCTTGTTGCATTCTAAGTGCTATCATGCTGTTAATCGCAGATTTGCACCATTCTTGTGTTGCTTGTCATTTGCAAACCGTGCATTCGTTTCCGGTGATCCTTATATCGATTTCAACCGAAATCACCTTATCTTTCCAGCGGCATACTTGGTTTGCCAACTTGATGCCTTATCATTCTTTCCCTTCCGGAGCACACATATGCATTGCATATCACATCTTTGATATCATGCCATGTATTACATCATGTTGATTGTGCATTGCACTGTGATTGATTATTGTTCCATTGCTTGTGTTCTTGCTTTGGGTAGAGCCGGGAGACGAGTACGCGAACAAGGAACCTGTTGAGTATGCTAACGAGGATCAATCTTATGACAACTCTGAGAACATTGCAGGCAAGATGACCATACCCTCGATATCACTTCTATCTTTGCTTTGCTATTTGTTCGTTCTATCTCTATGTCACGCTACCTACCACTTGTTATATCATGCCTCCCATATTGTTGTGTCATGCCTCTAACCCACCTTCCTAGCAAACCATTGTTTTGCTATGTTACCGCTTTTGCTCAACCTCTCTTATAGCGTTGTTAGTTGTAGGTGAAGTTGTTCCATGTTGGAACATGGAGATATTGGGATATCATATTATCTCTTTTATTATAATTAATGCATCTATATACTTGGTAAAGGGTGGAAGGCTCAGCCTTATGCCTGGTGTTTTGTTCCACACTTGCCGCCTTAGTTTCTGTCATAGCGGTGTTATGTTCCTTGATTTCTGCGTTCCTTACGCGGTTGGGGTTATGGGACCCCCTTGATAGTTCGC
The DNA here is from genome assembly GCF_056163025.1 of Triticum urartu. Lineage (NCBI taxonomy): Eukaryota > Viridiplantae > Streptophyta > Magnoliopsida > Poales > Poaceae > Triticum > Triticum urartu. The sequence goes on along the minus strand of NC_141876.1, from coordinate 352,045,747 downwards.
CTTGAATAAAAATCCTCCAACAAGGCCCAACCTTGGTTTTACATTTGCCTACCTAAGCCTTTTCCCTTGGTTTCTGCATACCCGAGACTGATTGGGTCTTTTCGGGAGAAGGAATATCCTTCGTTGACCGTGAGAGCTTGTGATGGGATAAGTTGGGACACCCCTACAGGGTATAAACTTTCGAGAGCAGTGCCCGCGGTTATGTGGCAGATGGGAATTTGTTAATATCCGGTTGTAGAGAACTTGACACTTGACTTAATTAAAATGAATCAACCTCATGTGTAGCCGTGATGGTCTCTTTTCGATGGAGTCCGGGAAGTGAACACGGTCTTGGGTTATGTTTGAACGTAAGTAGTTTCAGGATCACTTCTTGATCACTTATAGCTTTTCGAACGTTGCATATCTTCTCATCTTACTCTTATTTGCGTATGTTAGCCACCATATTTGCTTCGCGCTTGCTGCAGCTCCACCTCATTACCTTATCCTACCCATAAGCTTAAATAGTCTTGATCTCGTGGGTGTGAGATTGCTGAGTCCTCGTGACTCACGGATACTTCCAAACAGTTGCAGGTGCCGATGATACCAGTGTAGGTGATGCTACCGAACTCAAGTAGGAGTTCGACGAGGATCTGGGTCGTTACTATGTTTCGTTTCCTGATGATCAGTAGTGGAGCCCAGTTGGGACGACCAGGGATCTAGCATTTGGGGTTGTCTTCTTTTATTTTGGTTCCATAGACGGAGCCTGATTGTACTCTGGATGATGTATGTTTAACATGTTATTTGTGTGAAGTGGCGATTGTAAGCCAACTCTTTATCTCTTTCTTATTCAGTGCATGGGATTGTGTGAAGATTACCCCACTTGCGACAAAACCACCATGCGGTTATGCCTCTAAGTCGTGCCTCGACACATGGGATATATAGCTGCATCGTGGGCGTTACAAAGCGGCTAAGCAATATATGGTGGCTAACTTACGAGTACAAGTGTAAGATGAGAAACTACGCAATGGTCGCGAACTAGTAATGATCAAGAAGTGATCCTGAACTACTTAAGTTCAAACATAACCCAAACCGTGTTCTCTTCCCGAACCTCGTCGAAAAGAGACAGTCACGGTTACACATGCGGTTGGTGTATTTTAATTTGAATCTGGTGTCAAGTTCTCAACAACCGGATATTAAAAAACTCCCATCTGCCACATAACCGCGGGCACGGCTCTCGAAAGATTAAACCCTGTAGGGGTGTCCCAACTTAGCCCATGACAAGCTCATGATCTGCGGATACAATCCTCCATCATGGGACATCCGATCAAACTCGGAATCCCAGTGCACAAGACATTTCGACAATGGTAAAACAAGTCCAGCAAGACCACCCGGTGCGTCGGTGCCCCGATAGGAGCCGCGCGTATCTCGTTCTCAGGATATCACCGTCTATGCAAATTGGACGATAGCCAAAATACCATCGAGTTGCCCCCAGGTGGCACTACCGACTGCTAGGTAGGTGGGCCAACACTCATGAGGAGCACTGTCCCGGGGGGTTGATTAAGAGACCTCGGGGGCCAGCAGGTCCCTATGCAAGTATTTAGTTGTTATTAGGAAAATGGTAAAACCAATGTTGGGCCTTGCTGGAAGAGTTTTATTCAAAGCAAACTGTCAAGAGGGGCCCATAAACCCTCACCGTGTTAGGGACGCAAAATCAAGGAACATAACACTAGTATGCCGGAAACTAAGGCGGCAAGAGTGGAACAAAACACCAGGCAAAAGGTCGAGCCTTCCACCCTTTACCAAGTATATAGATGCATTATTTAAATAAGAGATATTGTCATATCCCAAGATATCCATGATATCCATGTCCCAACAAGGAACAACCTGCAACTAGCAACACTATAAGAGGGGCTGAGCAAAGCGGTAACATAGCCACACAACGGTTTGCTGGGATGGTGGAAAAAGTTAGAGGCTAACATGGCAAATTGGGAGGCTTGATAAAGAAGTGGTAGGTAGCATGACATAGTAATAGCATCGAGATAACAAGCAAAGCAAAGATAGTAGTGAGATCCAAGGTGACGGTCATCTTGCATGAAATCCTGCTAGGAAGAAGAACGAGTCCATGAAGTAGACGAATCAACGTAGTCGAATGCATCCTCACCATCACAACGTAACTGGAACTATCGAGAAGGAGCACAACCAGAAAGAAGAAAACACACAAGCATAAACATGACATGGAAAAGAACACATGCCACATGCACGATGAACATGAATGCATATGAAGAATGCAACAGACGACGCTAAGAGGCTACCGGTACGAGGGATAGGATGCCGGGAAGGACAGAGGTGGTGACAAGATGGAGATGGGCAAGCTATTACAAACCAAGCATGCCACATGATAGATTGGAAGATTCTAGTTGAAAACGATATAAGGATCACTGGAAACGGATGCATGGTTTGCAAATGATGAGCAAAACAAAATGCAATGCAAAGCTATTTAAAAAAGCAACATGCCAACTTGGATGCAATGTTTAAATCTGCTACAACACTCAAACATGGAAACAAATGGCGTGGCATTGAAGTACATAACACTCAATACAAAACATGATCATTGAGCTATTTCTAAAACTTACTAGATCATCACCAAAATAGCATGGCAAAATGGCAAATGATAATAGTTTAACAGACTTAGTGAAAACACCGAACATGGCAGGAAACAGATTCAGGACGCAATGCTTAGGCCTAGTAAACTACATGCAACAGGAACTTATCATGACAAACTAGAACATGACATTCATGTACTAAATGCACTTAACAAGACTCCCTTACTGAACATGCTCCAAATCTCTACAGATATGATGATAGCATCAATGCAAAATGGCAAATCATATATGCAGTTTCAGACTTGGTGAAATAACGAAGCATGGCATAAGCAGATTTGAGTAGGCATGTTTGCAAGCTTGTTGAACTCACTACAATGCATTACATGGCATGAAACAAAATCTATCAGTAAGATGGAATGTTAATGAACCTATTAACGTGCACAACTACCACAAATCATGATTGAATTTAAATACACAAACATGACAAAAAGGCATATGCTGCATATATGACATGTTTATAAACTTGCTCAAAAGATGAAATGGATGCCATAGATGCATTGGTGGGATTTGTCTACCCCAAAAACATATATAATTTGTATGGGTTGCTATAGAAAAATATCCACGAATGATATAAGTCATATACTACCTTATATGGAAACACACAGAAATGGAATCCGCCAGATCTGGAATGTCTAGATTTGGACCTACCTGATTTGAAAAGCGGGCACTTTCCAAAAATGGAATTTCACTGGAATAATAAAAGAAAAGGGAAAAAGGGAGATGGCGTATGGGCCCTGGATGCATGTGTGTATGACAGTGGGGCCGGATCGTCAGTGTCACACTAAAAGGAAAAAAATGCCAATCCAAAAATGCAGATCCTAGGATTCGATCCATCATATCTTGTGTAGAACAAAGGGACGCTGACCACTGTGCTAGATGGGCATTTGTGGTGTGGAGGGCACCTGGCTACTTTCGAACTAGTGCCAAAAGGCCGAGACTTTGGCCATGGTTGCCCGATGCTGGAGGCGAGCGACGAAGGCGAGCAAGGCAGCGACGACTGCAGCTAGATCATAGCACCGAGCCTGCAGGATGTGCAAGGGAGTGCGGGTGTGGGGGTGTGCGAGCAAACGCTCTAGCACGAGCTCACGGAATGCAAGCTGCGTGCACTACAAAAAAAATACACTTCCGTGATGATACGTGTTTGTCACAGTAGGTTGCTTTTTTGTCATGAATGTACATCCATGACAAATTTATGACAGAATCAAGATAGTCATACCTGTGCTGTCGTAGAAGTGTTCCATGACATTACCAAAATTATCATCACGGAAGTGTCCACTTCCATGACGATAAATCGCGCGTCACAGAAGTGATTTTGTCAAGGGTGACCGACACGTGGCATCCACCATAACGGAACGCTGTTAAGCTATCGGGTCGGGTTTTGGATCCGATAACCCGTTAACAGCCCCGACCAATGGGGATTTTCCACATGTAAAATCATCATTGGCTAGAGGAAACACGTGTCGGCTCATCGTCGGGACAGATGTCATCCACTCACTGGACAGAAGGCGCCTATGATACGTCGACACGTGGCACGGCCCAACAAGTTTAAATGGGCCGGCCCAACTAAAGGCCCACAAGATTTTGCGGACCATAATGGGCCGGCCCAGCTAAAGTCCCATGAGATTTTGCGGACCATAATGGGCTAGCCCAGCTAAAGGCCCACAAGATTTCGCGGGCCATAATGGGCCGGCCCAGGTACAGACCCACAAGATTTTTGTGTGCCATAATAGGCCGACCAGGTAAAGGCCCACAAAATTCTTGCGGATCATAATGGGCCAGCCCAGCTAAAGGCCCACGAGATTTCACCGACATTAATGGGCCGGCCCAGCTGTAGGCCCACAAGATTTTGAGGACCCTAGTAGGCCGGCCCGTTAACTGGCTGCCATGTTTTGGGCCAAATGCCGACCCATATTTGATACGGTCTATTAATGGCTTGCCACGCTCCGGGCCTAATAGTGGCCCATATGAGATCCGTCCCATTAAAAGCCTACCATGTTCTGGGCCAAATTACGGCCCAGATCAGGTCTGGCCCTTTAAGAGGTTTTGGGCCTAATTATGGCCCATATCAGATTCGGCCCGTCAACTGGACACTATGCTTTTGGGCCCACTTGCTAAAGGCCCACTTAGTAATTCGGCCTGATATTAGTTTTGGCCTGTTAAGGGCCCGTTTAACATTTCGGCCCTATATTAATTTCAGCCTGTTAAAAGCCCGTCATATAGTTGGGCCTAACTACGGCCCGGTTTGCATCCGGCCTGCTCGCAGCCGATATCTGATTGGGCCAAACAAGGACCGAGACAATTTTTCGGCCTGTTAAAAGCCCGTGATTTGATTCGCACAATCATGGGCCGGGGTTCATTTCGGGCTGCTGCCGGCCCGTGAGCTGATCGGCACGTTTCAGGCCCAACCTACATCGTGATTGCATGACGACCCGATTATGTACCGTAATTTTATGGTTTGGCCGGTTTACTGTGAAGACGGGATATATATACAGTAAAATAACTATAGCATCGTGAATAAGAAAAAACCTATACTATACAATAAAGAAATTACGGCATATTACATCCACTGGGCATCAAAGTTCGCCACTATGGTAATAAAGCACAAGCAGATAGCAGATTACATACACTGGGCATCAAAGATCGCCACCAGTGCAAATAAACACGCCGACAAAATAATATACAAAACCGACAGCAGTTCAATAGAGTTCAAGAAAGGTTAGCCCTGCTGGGGAGCTGCAGTGTAAGCAGCTAAGCAAGATGATGAGACTGCGCTTGTTCAACACTTATATCTTCCTCACTCTGAAAGATAAACAAGCAGACAGATGACTGGTTTTGCACATAAAAGTATTAGTGCTGACAATTCATCACATTTCTTACTGACGAATAAAGTGACACAATTTAAATTTGCATTAACACAATATGGTATTGTTCAGGTCAAGACATGGCAGGAAATGACATTGTCAAGGAGTTGGCAGCTTCACAACACCACTGGATTACAGATCAAGAACTCATAAGTATCAATGGTTAGTGTGCTGTCAATTTATACCATTTCAGATTGGCAAATAAAGAGACGGTTTAAATAATAGTAGAATGATATGACATTTTTCATAGTTAAGACATTGCAGAATATGACATTGTGCTGTAGTGGGTAGGTTCACCATACCACTGGATTACAGATGAAGAATAAAAGCATACATGCAGTGCAAAAGAAGATCACTTGCTTTGTATAGTTTAATTTACATGGTATGAACAAGGAACTTGGTTGTACAACTGAAAACTTAAATTGAGAAAGGATGAACTTTTGTTTATGAACTACATATAATAAATTTTAAACAAGCAATTTGATGCAAACACCAAAAATAAACAGCTGTTGCAGTCATGCCTAACCAAATATATACAACAAAGTTTGAAGGCTTGAGATGGACAAACTTACATTATTGGTGAAGACAGACTCTATGAAGGCCTTGTCCATGCTGATGGGGGGGGGGGGCAATTCAAGAAGTTTACCACAAAATCTTCTTCGAAAGCATTGCCTTTATTCTACATTTTGTTAAGAGTAAATATAGATGTGATAATATACGAAAAAATGGAGAATATTTAAGATAAGATGAAGACTGATGCTACATAACCAAGTAGCTATAAATGTAAGTGCAGTGATACAGGCAAAAGGTACAACCAAGAGCAATGCACAGCTAAACTTCTTCAGTACCAACCTTATGGTAAGAGTAAATATAGATCTGATGTGTAGAAAATGGAGGGCAAAGGAAAATAAGCTGCAGAGTGATGGTACATGAACAACTACCTGTCATTATAAGTACACTGATAAAGGACAACATGTACTTACAAGAACAATGCAGTGCTAAAAAACATTGGCATTGGACATATTCTACACTAATGTAACCATTCATATAGATCAAATAATTTGGAGCGAACAATTGATAAGCAAGCTATCATGCATAATGCTGTCACATAATGAACCAGGTATGTATGCAAGTACAGTGATACAGGACAACAGGTACTAACAAGAGCAAAGCAGCGTGCAGCATATTTGAGATATCCTGTCGTTCTTGTCAAACCGGAATTCTTCTTTGAGCAGATTTCCTGCAAAAAAGATCCATAAGGCACATGCGGAAAAGTAGAAGTTCAAATTGTCATGTGATTTCATAGACAGTACCTCATCCTGGGAACGAGACCAATGCATAACAAGGTTTTTCCATTCAATATCTTCTAAATTTAGCACACGAGACTTCACCAGGAATTCGTTTATAGACTTGCCATCAAAGTGTGATTTCCTCAGGTAACACCGATACTGCTGCAAATGCTTCCTTGAAAAGCACAAGCAAGCTTTGCTCGTCATGACTATCCAGATTGACCCTCGCCTAGTTACAACAATGTAATGTAAATCATTGATGTGTTCAATCGGCAGAAAATAGGAAAATAATAGCACTTACACGTAAGTTGGACAGGAAGATGTGAAAATGGTGTTTGTCTTCACAATAATCTTCCCATGATGGGAATATATGCACGTAGTCCCTAACAACATTGAAAGCATTGTCTTTTAAACTGGGAAGAAATGGAATGGGGTTCCAATCTGCAGGAATTGGCCGTCTCTGCAGTTGGGATAGGTCTTCGGCCGGTGGACTTGCTGTACTTTTTGCTGGAGTGGGATATAGCTGTGGTACAGCTGGTGCTATGGCAAATGAAATCGGTATACCTTTTGCTGGAGTGCAGGTCCTGTGTGGTGGGGCTAGTGGTGTGGCCAGTGAAGTATGGGTATAGTCTGCTGGAGTCGGTCCTACGTTTTGTGTCACTGGTTGTATAGCCAATATAAGTGGGGTGATGTCTGATTTCTCCGGCACCACCACGTTTTTCAAGGACTTTGCTGGTGCTCCTTCAGGTTCGGCAATCACCCTCTTCCTTTTTGATGTCTGATGCACAAGAACAACATTTGAGTGGAAAAACATGGTATGATGATAGATGGAATATGTATTGATAATGGATGGGCATGGCATCTCGACATATATGATGAGTAAACTAAGTAGATGGCGGTGCAACAAAGTAGAAGAAATGCAAGACAACATATGCAAGATACTCGCAATCAATAAAACATTGCCAAATTAGAACAGGCACCTTGATGGGTGAACAGGAGAGGCCATCTGCCTTTGACTCCTCGAGGTTAGAATAGTCATTAGGATGATATTCTGAACAAGAATCAATAGGTGGGGAGCATATGAGTTTCATTGCATCCAGAATGGCACTCAATGCCTTGGTGCCAATTTTGTAAGTCATTGCAGTGTTTAGCTTCAAGAGTGGACTGCTGCTAGTGCGACACAAATCAGCTACACAGATCATAGTGTAGATATAACGGGAAAACCTTAAGCATCAGAGTAAAATCAGCAAAGTGGAACTTGCTGGAATATATGTGCTAGTATTGCCGGTATGGCTAGAAAGGCTTCGGATACCAGCTCTCTTCAAGTGAAGGTGCGGTACTGTTAATATCAATGTAACTCTCAAAGGCGACACAACTCCCCGCATTTCCTTACTATTCTTATAGGATTCAAGTGGGTAGGCCACTACAAATCCTATTCCTATGTTTACAAGATCCTACGAATCAAAGAGGCTCAAAGTGTCCATCACAACCGACCGTATAGGCCTCTACACTGCAAATGTCCTTGCTCATCTTCAGTACAAGGAACATAATGTACTACTATCATACTCCCTCCGTTCCAAAATATAAGTCTTGGTAGAGATTTCCACTATGGATCACATACAGATGTATCCAGGTACATTTTAGTGTAGATTCACTCATTTTGCTCCATATGTAGTCCATGGTGGAATCTATACAAAGACTTGTGTTTAGGAACGGAGAGAGTACATATTAAAGAAGAACGGAAGAGGAACATGGTAAAGAAGAGCAAGCAGATTTTGGATAATAAAATGTTGGTTGCGTAGTGCCCACACATGATGAACTAGAGCGCATTAAGAATGCAACTCCTAGCTGTCTCTCGACCATTTCAGGCGGTTGGATGAAGATCCTACATCTCCTAACCCTTCTTCTTCCTCATCTCTGATTCTTCCCATACAGAACACCGCACGGGCCGCCGGCCCCCACCGCCTGTGTTCCTCCACCATCCCCACCCCAACCCCCACCCGCGTCGAGTTTTCTTCATTCGGCGAGGCCCCACAACCACTCGAGCCCCTTCGATCGCACCGGCGAACTCCGGCGAGCTCTGAAAAATCGACTGACCCAATTTTGAAATTTAGTCTACTGTTATTTAACTAGTGTGGAATATAAAAGGGGAAAACCATAAGCATTGCGAGTATGGTGTTGAGCATGCCATGGCGGATCTGAAGGTGCAAACCGAACAAAGGCAACTTCACAACCAAGACAAGAAATCAGAGTAAAGTAGTGGCGATCTATTTTCTTGCTACGATAAATAAGTTGAGCATATACGAAAGAGTACCGCCTCTGGTGCGGCACCGTGTAGGCATATGCTGAGAATTTGATGGTGCTGCGGTAGCAATGGCTGTCGGCGGCATGGAAGCAGATCTAGGAGGGTAGACGGTGGCGGCGGGGCGCGATGGACGAGACGGTCGTAGGAGCGGCACCGACAAGGTGGACGATGGCGGGGATGAAGCGAGAGGACGGGATGCAAGGATCTCGGTCCGAAGCCGTGGATGAGAGAGGTCGATCTCTTGTAATGGACGACGGCGTCGGGGTATCAACTCCGGCATGGTGGAGGAGGACGGCGGTAGATGGGGTGGCGGACGGCGGCGGACGGAGGAGGGTGGGGTGGAGAGGGTGTTTTGGCGCCCACGGAGTACGAATGGGGAAAAGGGAGGTAGAGAGGAAGGGGGGAACCATGTATTCAGGGCGCGCTTGTCTCAAATGCGAGGAAATTTACAAACTTAGCCCCCGTTTCAAATTTCTACTACATCACCGCAACACTAGTCGGTCGGGGATAGGACGGTAATCTCGCATACACCGAATATTTGCCGACGAGAGTTTGTTTTTGGCGTCCACCGTGTATGAATATGAATCAGGGAGGGAGTCGATTTCGGCCGAGGACACATTGTGTTTTGGCGCCCACCCTGTATGAATCCGGGTGAGAGGCGGTTACGTCATGTTTGGGTGAAATTACAAACCTACCCCTATCGAAACCTATAGAAATCCAGCATATAGGCTTTGCGTGGCAGGGATAGGCAGCAGGGATTTCCATCTCGCAGATTTTGGTTCCGGGCGGTTACTGCGACTTTCCCCGCTTCGTTCAAATTTTGCAAAGTGCACGTTTACCGTGCCAACTCAATTCGAATCCTGTTTGTATTCTATTTTTTTCGGGCGGGATCCATTTTCAATTGGAATTACATTCTATATACATCAATTTTTTTATATATACTTTCAAAAGCACAACAAAGAATTCTGCTCCTTTATATGTATAATATAATCTACAAATACAATGATCTCGAAATCTTAAGGTTGAATTCGAAAAAATTTAACCAAATTATGTTCTACTAAAATGTATGGATCAGTAATATCTACATATTAAATAACATAGATGTGCGTGAATTCATATGAGTATGCATGTTTGATAGATCAATTTTGGTTTGAGTATGGATTACATGTATCATCATCTCGAATTCAAATATTTGAATCCCTTTTTTGTTCACTCCTTTCATGCCCATCTCTCTCTCATGCATGCTCCTTCAGGTAGCTATCACTCTCTTTTCTCCAGCTCACCCGCACGCTCACTTCATGTTGCTCCTATCCTCGCAAACATGGTCTCTCGACGTCTCCCTTGAGAAGTGTCACACTCTCCCTATCATTATAAATTACACGGTTTTCATTATCTCTCACGTCTCTACTGTTCTCTGGTATCACTCGGTACCTAAGCTTTCTTTTTCACCGCCAAACACACAGTCTCCACTCGTCTTTCACTTTGTCTTTCTCTCTATGGGATTCTCTCACACACCCTATATGTCTCTACATATGACTCATATCACTAAAATTACTCTCTCTATCTCTCCTGTAGACACAACATTTGTTGCGGTCTCCTTTTCGTCTCCATCCCAGACTGACATTATTCATTTGTTTACCGATCAGACAACCCCGACTACCGTCTCCTCTCTCTCTCACACAGACACACACGCACAACTCCTACCACTAAAATGTGAATGGAAAACGAGATTTTTTTATACCCAAACAAAAAAGGATTGGAGGGAGTGATTGCTCTGACACAGACGCGACCTCTCATAGCGCAGGCATTGAACCCGCGCGCCGGCCAAGAGGGCCGCACGCGCTGCAGGCCCGGCTGAGCACGCCTCCTCGCCGCGTGCAACCAGCTTAAGGCTGCCCCTCCTGCCTTCATTGAATCCGCGCATGTGCCGGCAACACGTCATTCTGCGAGCCGGCAGGCATTTTAGAACACAAAAAATGACTACAATATAATTAATTTACGCATGGTCTTTACTTGTTGTGCTCGCACTGGTAGCAGGAACTAGTAGAGGATTTTCTTTATTTATAACTCTCCTCACATTTTTTTGGCTTTGAAGTGAATCATGGTTGTGGACATTATGTATGAATGTGCAGATATCTATGAACATGAGTTTGATGTGGAAGTTGAACTTGGAATGTCGGGCTTGCGCGTGAACTATACCATGTCCAATGCTTCGTCTGTTATTGTTTGGAAAGTAATTGCTATTATTACATGACCCCCAAAAAACATTTTGTGCCACATTAGTAGATGCATGGACATCACAACAGGCATGCTGACTGGATAAACATTTGAACCTAGCTATTATGAAGGAAATTTTGTATTGACAACAGTTTTAGATAGCAGGAGACGCCTAGCCTGCTCTGCCTCTTCTAGCTTATTTCTGGCTTCTTCCATCTCTTCTTTGGCTTGGGTGAAGAGAGCATCTGATTGCTCTTTTCGCTTCTTCAGGAACTCAGCTACATTCTCAAGGGCTGCTACACGCTTTCTTTCAGCCTTTACTAATGCCACGAGGACACAAACAACTGACGACTCCACCTGGCTTGTGTGTAATCCAGCATCATCTGGGAATTTGCACCTTGTGTCTAATCCAGCATCATTAGGGAACTGGCACATTGTGTGTAATCCAGCCTCATTTTGGAAACATGATCTCGAGGTTGACCATACTTCCCTCCTCACAGGAACTGCATCCTGACATGAAGTTACTTCTTTTTTAGATCAATACTCAGAGCAACCTAGATCCATTTAGTAGAAGCCAGATAAACAGAACTTAGAGAAGTGAATTCAAAAGGAATAAATAAATAAAAATAGACTACAAGGTGAGAACACCCACTTCCTACATCAAGCTAAAAACGAAAGCATTAGGACGATTAAGACTCTTCTTATTACACATCAAAGAACACCACGCTTAAGAGAAATAGAAAATACAACATATACACATCGAAGAACACGAGGCTACATGGAAGTAATTGAAAGGGTGTTACTTACCAAAGCTCGTTTTACAGGTTCGGTGCAGCTCCTCTTTAACTTGCCACGCTCCTTGAAGATGTCCCGAATATCCCGTGTTTGATATTCATTGCTCCTCTGCATGTTCGCACTCGTGGTTTTAAAATCTCAACATGGCAAGAAAAATATACTACTAGTAATACTCGCGCATCTTGTGGGAAACATTAAAGCACTTGTCTGCCATGTTAGAGCATCTCCAACATGATAAACTACTCATACAAATGCATCTTGATGCATGCAACGCATGGGCATTTTTCTAGTTCTAAAAACCTTTCCATCATTTGCCACACTACTGGTTGCAGATGAAAAACTTACCCAAGCATAGCGCGATACAGGAGCGACACACAATTACAAGCTGATATTCTGTTGGATAATGGAGGCTATAACCAATTACTTTTACGGGAACAATAGCACCCAGGAAATTTGAAGGGTAGGTATGAACAAAATTGGAACTGCACATGTACTGCTAAGTGATTCAATACACACATTACCAATCGAGGAGGAGAACGATGGTCGGGGCGGCCTCTGTGAGTCATGGTCGGCAACGGGAGTCAGTTCACTGTCCACGATGGTGGTACTTCTGCGCTTGGCGTCGGCTTCCGGGAAGCAGATACGAGACCGTGGAAGACGATGCCGGGGAAGAGGCTCCGTGTATGACGACGACGGTGGACCAGCTCCAGTGCGGCGTACGAGGTTGTCGATTAAGCAGATGCGCTGCGGTGGACGAGTGTGCCGATGTAAAGGGGAGGAGCACGAAGGCTGCGGTGCCGTGGAGAAGTCTATTTTACGGTGGGGATAGAAATTGGGGACTATTTAGGTGTACTACTCTGGGTGCCGGGGTGGGGTTGGTTGGGTAGGGTGAACCTGAATTTACGAAAACAGCCCCCTACCAAGCGTCATCCGTAGGCCTATTCCGAAGGCTATGATGGTAACTTCCCACTGCTCAAATCAGGGTCACGGGAGATTTTCCCGCCGACCTCAAAATTTTGTGACACTGGACTCCCCGTGTGGCGTGTTGAGTGATTCGGCTAAGAAACTAGCGAGTAGTAGTAGTAAACTCTGCATATTAGGTTTGACCGAAGTCAAACTTCCTAAAGTTTGACCAAGTTTATCGAAAAATATAAACATTTACCATAACAAATATGTATGATGTGAAAGTACATTCAATAATGAATCTAATGGTATTTATTTGTTATTGTATATGTTAATATTTTTTGTTATAAGCTTTCTAAGAGTTTACAAAACTTGACTTTGACCAATGCTAATACGCGGACTTAAATAAAAACGGAGGGAGTACACATTTTTTTCTTAGTTTGTAGTGAACTAATCATTTGTTGAAATTGTGAAATAAATATATTAGGCTATTAACTTCGAATGTAATGGTCTATACAATTCAATAGTTACAAACATTGTCGAATCCCAAGATGTATACAAGGTCTATAGTACTTCACAACATGCTCAAAATCACATAATCCCAGTCAAATGAGAATCTAAATGCATTTCATAGTTATTACTTTGTAGGATGCAACAAGAACAACCATAACTCTACATCAGCCATTATAGAAGCAACATTTTGACATATCCCAATGTGTGAATGAAACTTGCAGAGAGAGCTTTTGAAGATGGAGCAGATAGGGAGGGAAAGATTGTATGTATGTGGACGAGAGAGTAGGAGACAAACCTAACGAGACAGGGAGAGAGAGATAGAGAGAGAAAGAGAGAGGAAGAAGTTAGGTCTGTGAGAAAGATGCATACATGTAATATACATGAGATGCGTGTGCATCTGGATTCTATATACGTGGAAGGAGAAGAGACAACATGTTTGATGAGAGAGCAGGAAAAACATGGATGAGAGGGGAAGGATCTCGTGGGTTGATGGACTGACAATTTTGTGCAGGGGAGAGAGGGATTGGTAATTTTGTGCAAGAGAGAGAGAGAGGGTGGGGGGAGGAGTCAGTCAGCCGTCGTCGCATCACCCTGCTTCCAAATGACCCCGCATTCTCTAGCGCGGTGTGGTCACCGTCTTCGATCTGCTCGTTGCCCTATTTGAAGATTGAGGCGTTGTGCATGTTGGGGTGCAAACAAGCACAAGCGAGAGTGGTGGCCGTATAACCTTGGATGGGGATGAATTGTGTGCTCGGGGGAGTGTGTGTGTGTGTGTGTTGTGCTGCGTGTGTCTCTCTCTATGTGTGCGTGTTTGTGTGTGTGTGTCAGATATTGAGAGAAAACAAACCTAAGGAGAGAAATGGGTATTCACGAAGAGATTGTGCGGGCCTTGAGGTGGGCAGGGGCCGGGTGAGGGTGTCAAAATGTGCGCGTTGATGCATGTGTTGCATGCGACCATGCAAGGGACGGATGAATCGAGAGAGATGGTTGTTGTGTTACGGATGCTCCTCTTTGTGCCTCTCTCTCTCTCCCCCTCTCTCTCTCTCACACACACACAAGTAAACTAGATGACCGTTCTCTCATGTATACACAACATATCGGCATCTGTCTGAAGGAAATATTCCCTAGAGGCAATAATAAAGTTATTATTTATTTCCTTATGTCATGATAAATGTTTATTATTCATGCTAGAATTGTATTAACCGGAAACATAATACATGTGTGAATACATAGACAAACAGAGTGTCACTAGTATGCCTCTACTTGACTAGCTCATTGACCAAAGATGGTTATGTTTCCTAACCATAGACATGAGTTGTCATTTGATTAACGGGATCACATCATTAGGAGAATGATGTGATTGACTTGACCCATTCCATTAGCTTAGCACTTGATCATTAGTTTGTTGCTATTGCTTTCTTCATAACTTATACATGTTCCTATGACTATGAGATTATGCAACTCCCGTTTACCGAAGGAACACTTTGTGTGCTACCAAACGTTACAACGTAACTAGGTGATTATAAAGGTGCTCTACAGGTGTCTTCGAAGGTACTTGTTGGGTTGGCATATTTTGAGATTAGGATTTGTCACTTCGATTGTCGGAGAGGTATCTCTGGGCCCTCTTGGTAATGCACATCACTTAAGCCTTGCAAGCATTGCAACTAATAAGTTAGTTGCGGGATGATGTATTACGGAACGAGTAAAGAGACTTGCCGGTAACAAGATTGAACTAGGTATTGAGATACCGACGATCGAATCTCGGGCAAGTAACATACCGATGACAAAGGGAACAACGTATGTTGTTATGCGGTCTGACCGATAAAGATCTTCATAGAATATGTGAGAGCCAATATGAGCATCCAGGTTCCGCTATTGGTTATTGACCGGAGACATGTCTCGGTCATGTCTACATAGTTCTCGAACCCGTAGGGTCCGCACGCTTAAAGTTTCGATGACGATTGTATTATGAGTTTATGTGATTTGATGTAGCAAAGGTAGTTCAGAGTCCCGGATGAGATCGGGGACATGACGAGGAGTCTCGAAATGGTCGAGACGTAAAGATCGATATATTGGACGACTATATTCGGACATCGGAAAGGTTCCGAGTGATTCGGGTATTTTCGGGGGTACCAGGGAGTTACAAGAATACGAGGAAGAAGTAATGGGCCTCATGGGCCAAGTGGTGGAAGAGAGGAGGCAGGGCGCGCAACCCCCTAGCCCAAACCGAATTGGACTAGGGGGCCGGCCCCCCTTTCCTCCTTTTTCTCCTTCTCCTTCCTTCTCCTTCTCCTCCTTCCTTTCCTCCTCCTAGTACGAGTAGGAAAGGGGAGTCCTACTCCTACTAGGAGGAGGACTCCTCCTCCTGGCGCGCCCATAGAGGGCCGGCCGGCCTCCCCCCTTGCTCCTTTATATACAGGGGCAGGGGGGCACCTCTAGACACACAAGTTGATCTCTCCCAGCCGTGTGCAGTGCCCCCCTCCACCATATTCCACCTCGGTCATATCGTAGTGGTGCTTAGGCGAAGCCCTGCGTCGGTAGCAACATCATCACCGTCACCACGCCGTCGTGCTGACGGAACTCTCCCGTGAAGCTCTGCTGGATCGGAGTTCATGGGACGTCATCGAGCTGAACATGTGCTGAACTCGGAGGTGCCGTGCGTTCGGTACTTGGATTGGTCGGATCGTGAAGACGTACGACTACATCAACCGCGTTGTGCTAACGCTTCCGCTTTCAGTCTACGAGGGTACGTGGACAACACTCTCCCCTCTCGTTGCTATGCATCACCATGATTTTGCGTGTGCGTAGGATTTTTTTTGAAATTACTACGTTCCCCAACAGTGGCATCAGAGCCTAGGTTTTATGCGTTGATGTTGTGCACGAGTAGAACACAAGTGAGTTGTGGGCGATATAAGTCATACGGCTTACCAGCATGTCATACTTTGGTTCGACGGTATTGTTGGATGAAGCGGCCCGGACTGACATTACGTGTACGCTTATGCGAGACTGGTTCTACCGACGTGCTTTGCACACAGGTGGCTGGCGGGTGTCAGTTTCTCCAACTTTAGTTGAACCAAGTGTGGCTACGCCCGGTCCTTGCGAAGGTTAAAACAACACCAACTTGACAAACTATCGTTGTGGTTTTGATGCGTAGGTAAGAACGGTTCTTGCTAAGCCCATAGCAATCACGTAAAACTTGCAACAACAAAGTAGAGGACGTCTAACTTGTTTTTGCAGGGCATGTTGTGATGTGATATGGTCAAGACATGATGCTAAATTTTATTGTATGAGATGATCATGTTTTGTAACCGAGTTATCGGCAACTGGCATGAGCCATATGGTTGTCGCTTTATTGTATGCAATGCAATTGCGCTGTAATGCTTTACTTTATCACTAAGCGGTAGCGATAGTCGTGGAACCATAAGATTGGTGAGACGACAACGATGCTATGTTGGTGATCAAGGTGTCACGCCGGTGACGATGGTGATCATGACGGTGCTTCGGAGATGGAGATCACAAGCATAAGATGATGATGGCCATATCATATCACTTATATTGATTGCATGTGATGTTTATCTTTTATGCATCTTATCTTGCTTTGATTGACGGTAGCATTATAAGATGATCTCTCACTAAATTTCAAGATAAAAGTGTTCTCCCTGAGTATGCACCGTTGCCAAAGTTCGTCGTGCCCAGACACCACGTGATGATCGGGTGTGATAAGCTCTATGTCCATCTACAACGGGTACAAGCCAGTTTTGCACACGTAGAATACTCAGGTTAAACTTGACGAGCCTAGCATATGCAGATATGGCCTCGGAACACTGAGACCGAAAGGTCGAGCGTGAATCATATAGTAGATATGATCAACATATTGATGTTCACCATTGAAAGCTACTCCATTTCATGTGATGATCGGTTATGGTTTAGTTGATTTGGATCACGTGATCACTTAGAAGATTAGAGGGATGTCTTTCTAAGTGGGAGTTCTTAAGTAATATGATTAATTGAACTTAAATTTATCATGAACTTAGTACCCGATAGTATCTTGCTTGTCTATGTTTGATTGTAGTAGATGGCCCGTGCTGTTGTTCCGTTGAATTTTAATGCGTTCCTTGAGAAAGAAAAGTTGAAAGATGATGGTAGCAATTACACGGACTGGGTCCGTAACTTGAGGATTATCCTCATTGCTGCACAGAAGAATTACATCCTGGAAGCACCGTCAGGTGCCAGGCCTGCTGCTGGAGCAACACCAGATGTTATGAACGTCTGGCAGAGCAAAGCAGATGACTACTCGATAGTTCAGTGTGCCATGCTTTACGGCTTAGAATCGGGACTTCAACGACGTTTTGAACGTCATGGAGCATATGAGATGTTCTGTAACACCCTCGATGCGGCTATATCTCCCACGTGTCGAAGCACGACTTAGAGGCATAGCCGCATTGAAAGCAATGTTGCAAGTGAGGTAATCTTCACACAACCCATGTAATACATAAGGGAAAGAGATACATAGTTGGCTTACAATCACCACTTCACACAATCACATGAATAAAGCATTACATCAACCAAATACATACAAGGTCCGACTACGGAACCAAAATAAAAGAAGACTACCCCAAAAGCTACACAGATCCCTGGTCGACCCCAACTGGGCTCCACTACTGATCAACTAGAACGAAACAATATAAGAACAAAATCTTCATCGATCTCCTCCTGAGCTCAGTGGCATCACCTGCACGGTATCATCGGCACCTGCAAACTGGTTTTGGAAGTATCTGTGAGTCACAGGGACTCATCAATCTCACACCCTCGCGATCAAGACTATTTAAGCTTATGGGTAAGGTAAAAGGTATGAGGTGGAGCTGCAGCAAGCGACTAGCATATATGGTGGCTAACATACACAAATGATAGAGAGAAGAGAAAGTGCAGCACGATCGAGAATTTATGATCAAGAAGTGATCCTAGAACAACCTACACCAAGCATAACTCCAACACCGTGTTCACTTCCCGGACTTCGCCGGAAAGAGACCATCACGGTTACACACGCGGTTGATGCATTTTAATTAAGGTCAACTTCAGGCTTTCTACAACCGGACATTAACAAATTCCCATCTGCCCATAACCGCGGGCACGGCTCTCGAAAGTTCAAATCCCTGCAGGGGTGTCCCAACTTAGTCCATCACAAGCTCTCACGATCAACGAAGGATATTCCTTCTAGCGGGAAGACCCAATAAGACTCGGAATCCCGGTTACAAGACATCCTCAACAATGGTAAAACAAGTCCAGCAAAGCCGCCCGATGTGCCGACATCCTGATGGGAGCTGCACATATCTCGTTCTCAGGGCAACACCGGATAGGTCAAGCTACGAGTAAAACCAGCCCTCAAGTTTCCCCGAGGTGGCCCCGCAGGCTGCCCATTTCGGACCAACACTTAGACAAGCACTGGCCTGGGGGGGGGGGTTAAAATAAAGATGACCCTTGGGCTGGCCTAACCTAAGGGAAAAAGAGGCTAGGTGGCGAATGGTAAAACCAAGGTTGGGCCTTGCTGGAGGAGTTTTATTCAAAGCGAACTGTCAAGGGGTTCCCATTATAACCCAACCACGTAAGGAACGCAAAATCCGGGAACATAACACCGATATGATGGAAACTAGGGCGGCAAGAGTGGAACAAAACACCAGGCATAAGGCCGAGTCTTCCACCCATTACCAAGTATATAGATGCATTAATTAAATAAGAGATATTGTGATATCCCAACAAAATATCCATGTTCCAAACATGGAACAAGCTCCAATCTTCACCTGCAACTAACAACGCTATAAGAGGGGCTGAGCAAAGCGGTAACATAGCCAAACAGCAGTTTGCTAGGACAAGGTGGGTTAGAGGCTTGGTTCAACAACATGGGAGGCATGATAAGCAAGTGGTAGGTATTGCGGCATAGGCATAGCAAAAGAGCGAGCAACTAGCAAGCAAAGATAGAAGTGATTTCGAGGGTATGGTCATCTTGCCTGAGATCACGCAAAGAAGAAGAACAAGTCCATGAAGAAGACAAATGGACGAAGTCGAACGAATCCTCACCACACGACGTTATCGGTACCAACCCGAAGAAGCAACACCGGAAAGAAGCAAACAACACAGTAAACAGCCACCACATAAACATGGCATGATGCACAACCAAATATGATGCATGTCCGGTTTAAAGATACATGGCATGGCAAAGTGCACAAGCAATCCTACAAATTAAGTGGAGCTCAATATGCAACTCCGTTGCATATTGACGAAACACCACATTCGAGTTACTTAGTTCGATCTCGTTTATGTACCCAACAAGATTAAATGTTGTTAGCATGGCAAGAAGGTGAAGCAAAGTAAAACTACCTATCTAGTCAAGTTTAAATGAGGCCGGAAGCAACGAACAACAATTCTGGTAAATCCCCATATGCATATATTAGGTTTGGTACTGTTCTGCCCTAAACACAATTTTAGGGTTGATAAACATGCAAAGTAAAGTCACCATGATAAACTAGGCATTTTTCCACCCCATTTGCATATGAAGTTTATTAAATTCTGAGTTACGGTTATTTAGTTATGAATTAAAGCATTTTAGCATGTCCATATAGCAAATTTAAACAAACATCATTTTAAACATGTCAAACATGATCGAAAGTTGGATATTATTAAACTAGACAAGATTCTAAGCATCTTTCATATATAATTTATTTAGATCCAATGCACGGTTGTGAAGTTATTAAATGCATGAAGTTAGGGGTTTTTTCTGTAAATCTGCCGTCACTGGATAAATAGGAAAAATCATAGATCTGGAAAAAAACATGGACGGGCCGAATCTGGTAGGCTGGCTCGACAGTGGCAGGCGCTGGGTGGCAGCTCACCATGGGCTCGGCCCGGTTCGGTGGTAGAAGGGAGGCCGACAGGGGGTGCTCAACTGGGCCTCGCGTGCGGGGAGGAGGCCCACACGGACGAGCGGCACGAGGTCAACGCACCGGGGAACGCCCGTTCTTCTACACCTGGTCAAGTCGTGACCGGACAGGGACTAGCCGGCGATAGCAGTCGAGGAGATCGCGGGGTACACCGAGAACAACAGGAATGGAGCACAGGGAGTCGCCTGAGTCGAGATCCGGCTAGGAGAGGCGCAACTCAGATCGCTGAGCGGCGGAACTTGATACAAGGCCATGGCGGAACTGTTGCCTGAAGAAAAGACAAAGGAGGAAATCAGACAGAGACAAAGAAAGAAACTGGAGGGAGGGAGAGCACGGGGAAGGAGAGAGGCGGCCATCATCTGCTCTTCGTCTAGGTCGCCGGCAGCACAGTAGCAGGTCTGGATCAGGGTGCCGGGGTCGAGTGGACGCACGCACAGGAGGAGAGGAGGAGGTCGACGACGATGTTGCTGTTGTTGTCGTCGGCGGCAGTGAGCTTCGGCTCGAGGAGGGAAACGGGGTCGTGACAAAGGGAGGTTGTAGGAGACTGCGAGGAGGGTGAGGTGGCCGGGTCATGAGCACGGCGGCGCTCAGGGAGGCAGCGGCCAGCTGGGTCTAGGAAGAGCCTGGCTAGCGCTCGGGATGAACAGGGATCGAGCCCCTGGCTCTCTTCTATGGGTATTGTTGCCGCTGGTTGGTGGATCGAGGTGGCGTTGAAAACGAGGAGGAGGGACATGACCATGGTTGGTAGTTTGGATCGGGAGGGGATCCCAAGGAGGAGGAGATAGTGGGCTGGCGGCGGCGGAGGATGGGACAAGACCCCTAGTTTTTAGGGTTTGGTCTAGATTTAGACTAGGAATCTTTTATATACGGAAAGAGGGGGAAGTTTAGGGTAGATTCGGACCCTTCGATCTAAATCGGGCGGTTGAGAAAAATAGACTAGGTGAGAGCAAAACTAAACCGAAGATGATTGGATATCTAGGTGTAGCGCGATTTGGTCCCTCCGATCAGAATCGGATGGGCCGAGATAACTAGGTTGGGAAGTCCAATTAATAAAACGGAGACGTTTTGTAGATGTTTGGGGATGATCCGGACACAACGGTGACGACTCCCCGGGTCGGGTTCGGGGAAGTTTCGGACGCGCACGTGAGGAGGGCCGCGGGCTGACGAGAGAGGTTAGGTTGGGCCTGGCGGTAAGCAGTGGGCTGTGTAGACGGTCTCGAGCTGAGAGAAGAGAAGAGAGAGAGAGAGACCCGGCGACTATTTTCGGAGACCGAAAACGTCCGACGTTAGACCGGCTATAATGCCTCTATAGTTTAACGGTTGGGCTATCAAACAAACTCCGAGTGCGATGAAACTTGACAGGCGGTCTATCTACACTATAATAAGACCGCACGCCAAATTTCAACCCAATCCGAGAACATTTTCTGGCCACTTATAAAATACTATTTCGGACATGCCACGGGCGCGTGCAAGTGTGTCTGGACTCAGAACGGATAACGGACGGAACGAGGAGACCGGGACGGATGCAAGTTTTGAAAACATGATGATGCAATGCACATGATGACAAGACAAGATGCAACACGCAAGCGAATGGCATGGCAACGATAGCGAATAACTGGAAGACACCTGGCGCAACGGTCTCGGGGCGTCACAACACTCCACTACTACAAGAGGATCTCGTCCCGAGATCTAGAATGGCACCGGAGGGAAAAACGGAAGAGGAAGATAAGCGGTAAAACTAAGTTGCTTCTTTGACAAACGAGTGAAACCAAAGATCCTTGAGAGGTTGAACAACTTGAAAGAAAGAATTCAACAGAGATGAACAAAGTTGAAAACACTCTGTTGTCAAAGAGGAACAAGGAACATTGCGAGAACCTTGTAGGTTGAAAGACATAACAAAAAGGGTTGCAATGGACAAGAAGTACATGCGAGCACTCCGGTAGAAACGAGATGTACAAGGAACAATAAGGATCAATTATGAAAACACTCCGGTTGGAAATGGAAGGTAAAGAATATGATCTTGGCAAAATGAAGGCACTCGGATGAGACTCCGGTTAGAAGAGGAATGATAGACACAACACTCTGGTTAAACAAGATAGAGAAAGAATAAGAATGATATAATTTGGACAGCACTCCGACTGTAAATGGAAGGAATTGAACATGATCTTGACAAGATGAGAGGATACTTGATGAGATCAACAACACACTGCCTCCGGAACAAATGAATGGAAAACTAGATGGTTGTAAAGAAGAATAATGGAGAAGACGAATGACAACTATCGCAAATAAAATTGAAAGAGCAAGCTTATGAAGAAAAGGTTGAATGGAGTTGTTGGAAAACCAACAACGAAAAGAGTAAGCTTGTTGTGGGCTTATGGAAAAAACATCCCGAAATCCTGAGGTGAAATTCTGCCACTAACGAAAAACAATAGATTGGATTGATATCAACAAGGAGACGAGAAAATTATTTCACCGGATGGGTAACTGAAGAACTTGGGTCATTTATGAGCACCATAAATAGCAACAATCCTTAGGGAAGACTTTAGGTGAAATACAACCCAAGATAACTCCAAGGAAGAAAATGATGGGTTTAAAAACCTCATTCTAGATAACTTGTGAATCATGAAACATGAAGTAAAATTATCAAGAATGACATAACACCACCTCAAAAGATAAAGTAAAACGAATTGGACTTTGGGATTTAAGATGAAGAATGCTTGAGCTCCTTTGAAGAGAATCTCGATGAACACTTCAAGAAGAAAGAAAATCCTTTGTGAACCATCATGTAGCCTCCATAAAGAACTCCGATAATAAAAGAATGATCAAATGAGATGAAGGATGAAAAGAATAAGGTTGAAGCCTTGCAATGATTAGATGGATCTCCGTGGTGATATAATTGCGAGAGCTTGGAACTCCGAGGAAGACAAGATGAAACAATTGAAATCAAGAATTTTGATGAATCTCCAGAATAAGGAATTAATCACTTGGGTGAAACCAGAATAAGAATTACATTATGCGTATCCTTCACCAATTTAAATTGATGACAATCCACGGATTTGGCATGCTACTTATTCTCGTAGCAAGGATGAAGATAGATATAGCTCAACTTGAGAAGGTCTTCAACGATCCACCGGTAGAATTTGAAAGCACGAATGCATTGATATGATAAACGAAGGAAGAAGAATCTTGGAAGAACCACCGTAAGAATTTAAAATGGACGAAGAAAAGATAAAGAAACACCGGGAAGAATTAGCAAATGAACGAAGATGCTTGCTAGGATTTAGATACATGAGAACGAAGAGATCATGAACTAATTAGAGAATATTGAATGATGCACCGGTAAGATTTGGAGAATGTGAGCTGCCAGCTGAAATGAATAATAATGAGATGATGGCCTCCGGAGAATCAAACTGAAAAGACTCCTGAATTTGCACCGGATGGGTGAAAATAATAGTCACAAAGAAAACAATTATGAGAGGAAGACATCAAGCTAGAACCACGAATCTTGAAAAGAATGGAGCAAGATTTAAGAGAAACTCTTCTTCGGTCTTGAAAATCTGAGAATGACGATGAGAAACACCACCAAATTGTTGAGATACTCCGGGATGAAAATTAGAAAGGTTGAACCAACGATGAAAAGAAAAGAAAGATCTTGGAGAAAAGCATTTGACTGATGATAATTCATTCTTACGTCAAACTTTAAAAGATTTGAGAATAGCTTCGGTAAAATAAGAGGAGTCAGGTAAGATCCTGGAAAAAGACCTGTGGGTTAGGGCCCACTCAAAAGGAACATCGTAGAACGATTTAAAAGAGAGAATGCACCAGTTAGATTTAAATGGCTAGAATGAGATAATAACCTCGAAATAGGTTGAACTGATCTTGAAAGACAAGACGAGCCTTCTGAGATATCTTCAGCACTCCCGAACAAATGAATAGCGAGAAGTGAATTTTTATGAGGTGCACCGGTATGAGAAGGTATTGAAACGAGGAAAAGATGTGATCACCATCGAAAGATTGCATTGAACACACCGGGGAAGATAAAAGAACAAAGAATTATAAACTTGAGGCTCCGTTAGTATCTTCATGAGAAACACCGGGTAAGAACATGAAGGAGAAGAATGGAGAGGCTTCACATCAATAAGATGGATACTTGATCAAGAAATCTGAATCCTTCAAGGAAACAAGGGTGGGAGGGTGGGAAAACACCGTTGAGAATGAAACGAACACCATTGAGAAGAAATGATAATTGATCTTGCTGATGTTGAAATGATCGGATCCAGTTAAAGAGAAACACATCGGTTGAAAAGGATTGGCAAGAAAATCTCGATTATCATGAAGGTTTAGTATTCACATAGAAATATGAGAACACCGCTTAGAAAAGGGATGGAATCCACATTTGACTTCGAAGCAACTCGAATACCACAACTCAAAACAAAACAAAGGATTGGCTTGCAGAATAAGCCGGAACAAACATATGATAGAGATTTCATCCGAAGTTTTCGTGGTGGGGCCTACACGGGCTCGATCGTACAGCACCATCATGTACAAGGCAGTGCACATGACATACGAAGCGTCCCCGAGTCAGCATAGCCAAGGACTCTTTAAGACACAATGAGACCACTATAAAACCAACCGTGGATAGGCGGACCACTAGACGTCGAACCCCAATTTCAAATCATACATCTGTCGGAAAGAAATCCTAAGAGCTACTTGAATTCCCACTTATAAACTCCTGAAACTTGCCAGTTATGCAATCAGGTGTTGGGGATACAGGGGAAGCATAATATCTCACCCAAAACTAGCAAATCCTACATCTAGCTATATCCACCCTTCAACACATAACCAAGAAACCTTTGGAAATCATTTACCTCAACCTTCAAAAAGCATCCGTTATATGAGTTATGGCAATACTCCCGAACTCCCGCCCCAGTACTGGGTGGCATCGAGGTTATCTCACTAACAACTGCATAAAAGAGATTTTCGATGTCGGCAAAACTAAACTCAGGTATTCCAGAACTGCAACGATAAAATTTTGACGACAACACCTCGGAGCTCAACTCCCCGGGACACTGCCACAACCCCTAAATGACAGGAGGCGCCAAGAACAATGTGCTCATCACAAAACCATCGGAATGATTCCAAGATACCCGCGTGATCCTAAATTTTTTAGTGAAATTTGAGAAGAGAAGAGTCAAAACTCTACATCAGGATGCCTCACCAGAGCGACGAAGGGACTGAGGAGTAAAAAGAATTCCTAACTCTTCGATATATATAATCCTAAATGACTCAAAACATTTTTCTAGACTCAACAACGCCAGCTATTCGATCAAGCAGGGGGGCTCCTAAGGTCGGGGAAGGCTCTCATTACCAACTTGTAACGCCCTCGATGCGGCTATATCTCCCACGTGTTGAAGCATGACTTAGAGGCATAACCGCATTGAAAGCAATGTCACAAGTGAGGTAATCTTCACACAACCCATGTAATACATAAGGGAAAGAGATACATAGTTGGATTACAATCGCCACTTCACACAATTACATGAATAAAGCATTACATCAACCAAATACATACAAGGTCCGACTACGGAACCAAAATAAAAGAAGACTACCCCAAAAGCTACACAGATCCCCGATCGACCCCAAGTGGGCTCCTCTACTGATCAACTAGAACGAAACAATACAAGGACAAAATCTTCATCGAGCTCCTCCTGAGCTCAGTGGCGTCACCTGCACGGTATCATCGGCACCTACAAACTGGTTTTGGAAGTATCTGTGAGTCACAGGGACTCATCAATCTCACACCCTCGCGATCAAGACTATTTAAGCTTATGGGTAAGGTAAAAGGTATGAGGTGGAGTTGCAGCAAGCGACTAGCATATATGGTGGCTAACATACGCAAATGAGAGCGAGAAGAGAAAGCGAAGCACGGTCGAGAATTTATGATCAAGAAGTGATCCTAGAACAACCTACGTCAAGCATAACTCCAACACCGTGTTCACTTCGCGGACTTCGCCGGAAATAGACCATCACGGTTACACACGCGGTTGATGCATTTTAATTAAGGTCAACTTCAGGTTTTCTACAACCAGACATTAACAAATTCCCATCTGCCCATAACCGCGGGCAGGGCTTTCGAAAGTTCAAATCCCTGTAGGGGTGTCCCAACTTAGCCCATCACAAGCTCTCACGATCAACGAAGGATATTCCTTCTAGCGGGAAGACCCGATCAGACTCGGAATCCCAGTTACAAGACATCCTCGACAATGGTAAAACAAGTCCAGTAAAGCTGCCCGATGCGCCGACATTCTGATGGGAGCTGCACATATCTCGTTCTCAGGGCAACACCGGATAGGTCAAGCTATGAGTAAAACCAGCCCTCAAGTTTCCCCGAGGTGGCCCCGCAGGTTGCCCATTTCGGACCAACACATAGACAAGCACTGGCCCGGGGGGGGGGGTTAAAATAAAGATGACCCTTGGGCTGGCCTAACCCAAGGGAAAAAGAGGCTAGGTGGCGAATGGTAAAACGAAGGTTGGGCCTTGCTGGAGGAGTTTTATTCAAAGCGAACTGTCAAGGGGTTCCCATTATAACCCAACCGCGTAAGGAACGCAAAATCCAGGAACATAACACCGATATGACAGAAACTAGGGCGGCAAGAGTGGAACAAAACACCAGGCATAAGGCCGAGCCTTCCACCATTTACCAAGTATATAGACGCATTAATTAAATAAGAGATATTGTGATATCCCAACAAAATATCCATGTTCCAGACATGGAACAAGCTCCAATCTTCACCTGCAACTAACAACGCTATAAGAGGGGCTGAGCAAAGCGGTAACATAGCCAAACAACAGTTTGGTAGGACAAGGTGGGTTAGAGGCTTGGTTCAACAACATGGGAGCTATGATAAGCAAGTGGTAGGTATCGCGGCATAGGCATAGCAAAAGAGCGAGCAATTAGCAAGCAAAGATAAAAGTGATTTCGAGGGTATGGTCATCTTGCCTGAGATCCCGCAAAGAAGAAGAACGAGTCCATGAAGAAGACAAACGGACGAAGTCGAACGAATCCTCACCACACGACGTTATCGGTACCAACCCGAAGAAGCAACACCGGAAATAAGCAAACAACATAGCAAACAACCACCACATAAACATGGCATGATGCACAACCAAATATGATGCATGTCCGGTTTAAAGATACATGGCATGGCAAAGTGCACAAGCAATCCTACAAATTAAGTGGAGCTCAATATGCAACTCCGTTGCATATTGACGAAACACCACATTCGAGTTACTTAGTTCGATCTCGTTTATGTACCCAACAATATTAAATGTTGTTAGGATGGCAAGAGGGTGAAGCAAAGTAAAACTACCTATCTAGTCAAGTTTAAATGAGGCCGGAAGCAACGAACAACAATTCCGGTAAATCCGCATATGCATATATTAGGTTTGGTACTGTTCTGCCCTAAACACAATTTTAGTGTTGATAAACATGCAAAGTAAAGTCACCATGATAAACTAGGCATTTTTCCACCCCATTTGCATATGAAGTTTATTAAATTCCGAGTTACGGTTATTTAGTTATGAATTAAAGCATTTTAGCATGTCCATATAGCAAATTTAAACAAACATCATTTTAAACATGTCAAACATGATCGAAAGTTGGATATTATTAAACTAGACAAGATTCTAAGCATCTTTCATATATAATTTATTTAGATCCGATGCACGGTTGTGAAGTTATTAAATGCATGAAGTTAGGGGGGTTTTCTGTAAATCTGCCATCACTGGATAAATAGGAAAAATCGTAGATCTGGAAAAAAAACATGGACGGGCCGAATCTGGTAGGCTGGCCCGACAGTGGCAGGCGCTGGGAGGCAGGTCACCATGGGCTCGACCCGGTTCGTTGGGAGAAGGGAGGCCGACAGGGGGTGCTCAGCTGGGCCTCGCGTGCGGGGAGGAGGCCCACGCGGACGAGCGGCACGAGGTCAACGCACCGGGGAATGCCCGTTCTTCTGCACTTGGTCAAGGCGTGACAGGACAGGGACTTGCCGGTGATAGCAGTCGAGGAGATCCCGGGGTACACCGAGAACGACGGGAATGGAGCACAGGGAGTCGCCTGAGTCGAGATCCGACTAGGAGAGGCGCAGCTCAGATCCCTGAGCGGCGGAACTTGATACAAGGCCATGGCGGAACTGTTGCCTGAAGAAAAGATAGAGGAGAAAATCAAAGAGAGACAGAGAAAGAAACTAGAGGGAGGAAGAGCACGGGGAAGGAGAGAGGCGACCATCATCTGCTCTTCGTCTAGGTCGCCGACAGCACAGTAGAAGGTCTGGATCAGGGTGCCGGGGTCGAGTGGACGCACACACAGGAGGAGAGGAGGAGGTCGACGACGATGTTGCTGTTGTTGTCGTCGGCGGCGGCTAGCTTTGGCTTGAGGAGGGAAACGGGGTCGCGACAAAGGGAGGTTGTAGGAGACTGCGAGGAGGGTGAGGTGGCTGGGTCGTGAGCACGGCGGCGCTCAGGGATGCAGCGGCCAGCTGGGTCGAGGAAGAGCCTGGCTAGCGCTCGGGATGAACAGGGATCGAGCCCCTGGCTCTCTTCTATGGGTATTGTTGTCGCTGGTTGGTGGATCGAGGTGATCCAGAGGAGAGCGCTGGTTGGGCGGCTTTGAAAACGAGGAGGAGCAACATGGCCGTGGTTGGTAGTTTGGATCGGGAGGGGATCCCAAGGAGGAGGAGATAGTGGGCTGGCAGCGGCGGAGGATGGGACAAGACCCCTAGTTTTTAGAGTTTGGTCTAGATTTAGACTAGGAGTCTTTTATATATGGAAAGAGGGGGAAGCTTAGGGTAGATTCGGACCCTTCGATCTAAATCGGGCGGTTGAGAAAAATAGACTAGGTGAGAGCAAAACTAAACCGAAGATGATTGGATATCTAGGTGTAGCGCGATTTGGTCCCTCCGATCAGAATCGGACGGGCCGAGATAACTAGGTTGGGAAGTCCAATTAATAAAATGGAGACGTTTTGTAGACGTTTGGGGATGACCCGGACACAACGGTGACGACTCCCCGGGTCATGTCCGGGGAAGTTTCGGACGCGCACGTGAGGAGGGCCGCGGGCTGACGAGAGAGGTTAGGTTGGGCCTGGCGGTAAGAAGTGGGCTGTGTAGACGGTCTCGAGCTGAGGGAAGAGAAGAGAGAGAGAGAGAGAGAGACCCGGCGACTGTTTCCGGAGACCTAAAACATCCGACGTTAGACCGGCTATAATGCCGCTATAGTTTAACGGTTGTGCTATCAAACGAACTCCAAATGCGATGAAACTTGACAGGCGGTCTATCTACACTATAATAAGACCGCACGCCAAATTTCAACCCAATCCGAGAACATTTTCTGGCCACTTATAAAATACTATTTCGGACATGCCGCGGGCGCGTGCAAGTGTGTCTGGGCTCTGAACGGATAACGGACGGAACGAGGAGACCGGGACGGATGCAAGTTTTGAAAACATGATGATGCAATGCACATGATGACAAGACAAGATGCAACACACAAGCGAATGGCATGGCAACGACAGCGAATAACTGGAAGACACCTGGCGCAACGGTCTCGGGGTGTCACATGTTCCAGGAGTTGAAGTTAATTGTCGGTGTACAAAAAGAGGGGTACACTTTTTGTACCCCTATAACTGTGCACAGGCAGCCTGAGCCACGGGCACCACCACACTGAGCAAGGCAAGGGAGGTGAGCCATGGTAAGGCCGAAGCTCAGGAGAAGCAGAACGACGCCAAGACCAAGACCACAAAGAGCAAAGGGGACGAAGCGGACCCCCCCCAGCAAGATCCATGCCGAGAGGCGGTTTTAGCAAACCCAGCAAGACCCTTGCCATGGCAGCTCGCCCCACACCTACGGAGTAAGTCACCCTTGAGTCCACTGCCCCCATGGGGCAAGGATTCGAGAGACATCCACGTGGTGGCATGCAGATCTTTGTGAAGACATTCAAGATCAGATACACCCTTAGAAGATGATGATCCTTGGCGGGATCCCAGCAAAGGAGGACCACAAAGCCCCCGGCAAGAGCCTTGCCGGGGATGACAGCAGGCGCCACGGCAAGACCCTTGCCGGGGCCCCGGCAAGGCCCTTGCCAAGAACACCCGTAGGGCCACCATCAGGCCCACCCCAGTCAAACCTCCACCGCCGTTCGCATGCAGCTGCCGACCCAACCGGCTGGCCAGGCACCTGTGTGGCGGCATGCGGATCTTCGTGGAGACCCACCACTGCGCCACCTCAGCTGCCTGCCTACCTACATGGCACCACGGGCGCCGCAGGCCAGGGCGTGTGTCGACACGAGAGGGAGCGGCGACGGACGAGACAGGGCTCTCCCCCGTCCCCGATAAAGCAAGGACACCTGGGCAAGACGCATTAAATGCGCCTTGTCATGTAATGCAAGAGATAAACTCACATCACTGTACCTTTTCCACCTCCTGTGTGCCACTGTGGCAACCCCTTTCCTATAAAAGGAGGCCCGAGGCGACTAGGAGGAGGATTCGGCTTTTTGGAGCTCCCCACGCCCATAGCTAGCTCAAGAACACATATATACAATCCACCAAAGTAGGAGTAGGGTTTTACGCATCCTCGCGGCCCGAACCTGGAAAAACGAACCGTGTGCTATCTGTTTGATCCGCTCTTCTCACGACCCCGCGCCCCGCAACCGTAGTAGGGATTCTTGTGATCCCATAGGTGTCGTTCCCACCCACATCTTTGGCGCGCCAGGTAGGGGGCGCAGTTGTGAGAATCGGCTTTAGCAGTTAGTTCGACGCTTCTTCATCGTCATGGCGCCCAAGAAGAAGACGACGGTGGCGGTTGGCCCGTCGGAAGCCGGACATCTCGTCCCGACGCGGGCGAGCAGCGGACTGGTCGCAGAAAGGACCCGGGGCGCCGTTCGTGAACACCAACACCATCCCAACAGCCGGAGTTTGGGAGGCGGCAATGTTCGTGCGCCTGGTAACGGGCCGCACGCCGCCAAATCCAAAGATGGAGCCAGGCCCTCCACGGGTGGCGCGGGGCCTTCCAAGATCGCTGCCACCCCGCCCGAAGGCGATGCGAGGGCCTCCAAGACTCCCACGCCGGCGCCGACGGCGCGCTCCTCTCAAGCGGCGCGTGACGAACGGCGTAATCACGCCGAAGACCCCGGGCGTCGCCGCGGGAAGAGCCCCGAGCGCCACTCCCGGGAGGTAGAAGACCTGCCCGCTCGCCGAGGCGCTGGTGAAGATGGCATGCGACCGCAGGGTCGTGATAGAGCTCCTTCTGACATGGTCAGAAGTCGAAGCGCGTCGCGATCCGTGCAGGTTTCGCTGCCACCAACGCCAGCAGAAGCCCTGGCACGCGCGCAGTTACTCCTCGATTTTCCTCCCACTACGGGGAAACTCGATGAATGGAGAGCCACTATCCAAAGCCTAGTTGCGGTGGTCAACAAAGACGAACCGAGTCCGGTGGAGCCCCCGGGTCGACGCTCCGACGGAGTCCCACGCACCAGTGGCAGGAAAGCTGGCGGCGCCGCGACCATGGTGCACTCGCCTCCTCCTCGCCCGGTACCGCGGACGCCAGCCTGTCGCGACGTTACTGGCGACGAAATCTCCATAGCATCGTCCGACCCGCGGACCCACTGTGACCAGCGCCAAGTCCTTCGGGAACGAGAACATGAAGACGCTCGAATCACTATCGAGCGCCGGCGCGGAGCGCGCCACCAGTCAGACAGGCGAGTAGGGTCTGCTGTGAACCACCCGGCACCGGAGAGCCCTAGAGGCCTACCTTACGAGGTAGGCTGTCCGGCTTTTACCCGTGAGCTGCAGCAGTTCCAGTGGCCCACTCACCGCACCTTCAAACCTGACGTGGGCGAAAAGTATAGCGGCAAGACCCACCCGTCCGAGTTCCTCAGCATCTACACCATTGCGATGCAAGCTTCCGGAGCCCGCGACGATAACGTGCTTGCGAATTACTTTCCGTTGGCTCTTAAACCCAACGCCATGTCATGGTTGATGCACTTGCCGGTAGACTCTATTTCCTCCTGGTCGGATTTGTGCCATGAGTTTGTGGGCGCCTTTACTGGAGGCCACCAAGCCCATGGCCAACCGAGCGACCTGCACGTCATTCCCCAGAAGGGGGGCGCGAGTCTCCGCAAGTATATACAGAGGTTCAGCCGGATACAGTACAATATCCCTGATGTTCACCCTGCCGCCATCATCAGCGCATTCCATCAGAACGTGCGTAACCGCAAGATGCGCGAAGAGCTGGCAATGAACAAGGTGAAAGATGTAGCAGAACTCCATGTTCTTGCTGACAGATGTGCCCGGGCTGAAGAGGGAAGGAATACCCCGGCGAAGACGCCGGCGTGGAAACCGACTCCTCAGATGAAGATACTGCCGCCCCAGCGAAGAAGGGCCGGCGCCGCAACAAGAAGTGCAAAGGTAAAGCCGTGCTTGCCGTCGAGGGATCTGATGACACCGGCTCCACCAAGAAAACCAAGGCAGATGACCCCGGCAAGGAAATTGCCGGATGTGTCGCCTGCCGGGCCTTGGCGGTTGCCGAGAAGCCAGGAAACTCTGACAAGCGATACTGTAAGATCCATCGCACCAAAGGCTATGCTCTCCAAGACTGCCGACAGGTTGAGCTCCTCGCTGAGAAGTAGAGGGCTGAATATGAGAGGCGGGATAAGGAGAAGGGCCAAGACGGTGCTAAGGGGTCCGACAAGAAGCGTGACGGCCAGGCGGGCCGTCTCGGCAAGGATAAACAACAGGAGAGGCCCGCCCGGGGCCGTGACAAAAAGCCAGAAGACAACGATCACGAAGAGGACGACGAATCCGGCGACCAAGAGTTTCAGAAAGCTACAGAGGCCATGTGCGTCGACGGCGGCGCCTCACTGCATACTTCTCACCGCCAGCTTAAACAGTGGGCGCGAGAGATTACAGTGGCAGAGCCGTCGTTTGATGCCCAAAGGCCGCTGAAGTGGTCCAGCACACCTATCATTTTTGACACTGAGGGTCACCCTGATCGCACTACTGCAGTCGGGTGCTTGCCATTGTTGGTTTCACCAACAATATGCAACCTCAAGGTGACAAAGATGCTAGTCGATGGTGGGGCCGGTCTGAACTTGATCTCACCTGCCGTGATCGAGAAACTGCAGATTCCTGATGGAGACCTCGAAGAGACGGGCATGTTTCAGGGGGTCAACCCGGGAAGAAGCCAACCTAAGGGAAAGGTCACGCTGCCCGTGACTTTTGGAAGCAATCTGAACTATAGGACGGAGAGGATCGTGTTTGATGTTGCCAAGATCCCCTTGCCTTACAACGGGATCCTTGGCCGCCCAGCGCTAGCCAAGTTCATGGCGGCGTCACACTACGCCTACAACACCCTGAAGATGCCAGGACCTGTGACGATCATCACCATCCCCTTCGATAAGAAAGATGCGCTGATTTGCGCTGACCAACTATACCAGCAAGCAGTTGCAGCAGCTGCCGCCACTAGGGGACTTGCTCCTGCCGCTGGGACCCCGGGAGGGAAGAAGAAGAAGACCGCTGAGACCTCGGACACCCACTCCGGCAAGCGCACCTCTTCGGAGTGTAGCGCTCCCGTCGAGGACGTGCCAGAGAGCTCCACCGGTGGAAACAAGAAGCCCAGGGCCATACCGCCAGGAACCAAGAAGGTTTCTGTCAATGAGGATGACACGGGAGGGGCTTTCACCATAAGCTCCACCCTTGATGACAAATAGGAAGACGCGCTCGTCACCTTCCTGCGGGCGAATGTCGATGTGTTTGCATGGCAAGCTTCCGACATCCCCGACGTTCCCAGGGAGGTGATTGAGCACCACCTTGCTGTCTGTCCTCATGCGCGCCCCGTCAAGCAGAAGGTCAGAAAGCAAGCTTTGGAACAACAAGAGTTCATCACAGAGGAGATCCGGAAACTGGAAGCAGCAGGTTTGGTAAGAGGAGTGCTCCATCCAACGTGGTTGCCAATCCGATCGTAGTGCGCAAGGCTAATGGGAAGTGGAGGCTGTGTATTGATTACACAGATATCAATAAGGCTTGTCCCAAGGACCCCTTCCCGTTGCCGCGCATCGACCAGATTGTTGACTCCACAGCTGGGTGTGATCTGTTGTCATTCCTCGATGCCTACTCCGGCTACCACCAGATCTTCATGACAAGAGAAGACGAAGAGAAAACAACATTCATCACCCCATGTTGTACGTATTGTTTCATGCGGATGCCTTTCGGGCTGAAGAGTGCTGGTTCGACGTTTGCAAGGGCGGTCTAGATTGGTTTTGAACCCCAGCTCCATAGAAATATGGAAGCTTATATGGATGACATAGTGGTCAAAACCAAGGATAGGGAAACCCTCATACCGGATTTGCAAGAAACATTTGCAAACCTGCGCAAGATCAATCTCAAGCTGAACCCTGAGAAGTGCGTCTTTGGCGTCCCATCCGGCAAGCTTCTCGGGTTCTTTGTATCACAGCGTGGGATAGAGGCCAATCCGGACAAGATCAAAGCTATAGAGCAGATTGAAGCACCCAAGCGAATCAAGGATGTGCGTCGGCTTGCTGGTTGCGTCGCTGCCATGGGCAGATTCATTTCTAAGTCTGCCGAGCGCGCCGTTCCCTTTTTCAAGATCCTGAAAAAGACGGGCCCGATGGAGTGGACGCCAGAAGCCGAAGCAACATTGCAAGATTTGAAGAAGTACCTCTCCTCTGCGCCAATACTAGTTGCGCCTAGGCCACAGGAGTCGTTGCTGCTATACCTGGCGGCAACGAACCAGGTGGTCAGCGCCGCACTAGTGGCGCAGAGAGAGGTTGACGACGAGGTAATGGCAGCGACAGAGCCCGACACCACCAATGCAGAGATGACACAGCCAGTTGAAGTGCCGCTGAAGAAGAAAATGATGCAGCACCCGGTCTACTTTGTTAGTTCCCTCCTGCAGGGAGCTAGATCAAGGTACTCCGGCGTGCAGAAATTGCTATTCGTCCTTCTTATGGCCTCGAGGAAGCTGCGTCACTACTTCCAGGCACACGAGATCACTGTCATCACTCGCCTCGCTCTACAACGGATATTGCACAATCCAGATGCAACGGGAAGAATTGTGGAATGGGCACTGGAGCTGTCCAGCTTTGGCCTCAAGTTTGAAAGTACTTCGACGATTCAGAGCCGAGTCCAGGCGGAGTTCATTGCAGAGTGGACCGTAACGCCTGACGAAGAAGCCCAAGAGACTACTCTTCTTGGCAAGGAGGCAAGTTGCAGTTGGATCATGTACTTTGATGGAGCTTTCTCCTTACACGGTGCCAGGGCTGGCGTACTGCTTGTCGCGCCCACTGGAGAGCACCTCAAGTACGTGATCCAGATGCACTTCCCCAGGGAGGTGTCAACAAACAATACGGCAGAGTACGAAGGGCTGCTTGCCGGTCTTAGGATCGCAGCGGATCTCGGAATCAAGAAGCTCATCGTCAGGGGCGACTCGCAGCTCGTCGTCAAGCAAGTCAACAAGGACTACCAGAGCCCGTTGATGAAGGCCTACGTCGATGAAGTGAGAAAGCTGGAAGAGCGTTTGGACGGTATACATGCTGAATACGTTCCCCGAGCGGAGAACGATATCGCTGATTACCTGTCAAAACGCGCTGCCCTCACGCTACCTGTGGAACCAGGTACCTTTGTGGTCCAGCTAACTCAACCATCCGTTGATCCATCAATAGAGCAGAACAAGAGGAGGAAATCAGGACCCGGCAAGTATTTTCCCGCCGAGCTCCCCGGAGCCGCTGGCAAGGATGTTGCCGGGGACACTAAACCCGCCACGGGACGGCTAGCTCCGGCGGAGCGTCAAGCTCTTGCCGTCGAGACAGCCGCTCCCATAGCGGAGGAAATGCCTTTAGTCCTCGCCGTCGAGCCCCAGGCTCCAGCGTGGGCACAGCATACCGTCCGATTCCTCCAAACAAGGGAACTTCCTGAAGAGCAGGAAGAAGCGGAAAAAGTAGCCCGTCGCTCTACCATGTACCAGTTTGTCGATGACGTCCTATACAGAAAGAGGCCGAACGGTGTGAAATTGAAGTGTATCCCTCGGGAGGAAGGACTGGAGCTGTTGGCGGAGATACACGGAGGCATATGTGGATCCCACATCGGGTCAAGGGCCCTTGCCGGCAAGGCATTTCAGCAAGGCTTCTTCTGGCCCATCGCCCTCCAGGATGCGACGACACTAGTCACCAGGTGTGAAGCGTGTCAGTTCCATTCAAAGAAGCTTCATCAGCCAGCTCAAGCCCTTCAAACCATTCCTCTCTCCTGGCCCTTCTCGATCTGGGGGCTCGACATACTGTGCCCTTTCCCCCACGCTGTCAGGGGCTTTGAGTACTTGTACTGCAATCGACAAGTTCACAAAGTGGCCGGAGGTGGAGGCAGTGAGGAAGGTCACAGCTCAGTCAGCCGTCAAGTTCTTCAAGGGACTAGTGTGCCGTTTTGGTGTACCCAACAGGGTCATCACCGACAATGGCACACAGTTCACAAGCCGCACCTTCATGCAATATATCCAAGACCTCGGCAGCAAAGTCTGTTTCGCTTCCGTTTCTCACCCACGAAGCAATGGTCAAGCTGAGAGGGCAAACGCTGAAGTACTACGAGGCTTAAGGACCAAGACCTTTGATAGGCTGCACAAGAGTGGAAGGCGCTGGATTGATGAGTTGCCGACGGTTCTTTGGTCGATCAGGACGACGCCAAATCGAGCCACCGGCCAGACACCCTTTGCCCTAGTATACGGGGCAGAAGCAGTTCTCCCCACTAAACTCATATACGGGTCACCTCGAGTGCTCGCTTATGATGAGCTTGAGCAAGAGCAACTGCGGCAAGATGACACAATGCTCCTTGAGGAAGATCGTCTTCGGGCGGCTGTGAGAGCAGCACGCTACCAGCAAGCCTTGCACCGCTACCATAGCCGCAAGGTTCATGCCCGAAGCCTTGAGGAAGGCGACCTTGTCCTTCGGCGCGTTCAATCGGCCAAGAATTCCAACAAGTTGACGCCAAAGTGGGAAGGCCCTTATCGGGTAATACGAGTCACCAGGCCCGGCGCAGTCCGCCTGCAGACCGAAGATGCCGTTCCGGTGAGTAACTCCTGGAACATTGAGCATCTTCGCAAGTTTTACCCGTGAGGCACGGCTTGCCGGGCCCCCTGGCAAGCCACCTTTTGTACAAGCATTGCCGACGATGCATGTAACCCTTTGTAAAAAGCCAAGCGCAGACCCTGAGCACAAATAAATGAAGTGCTGGCGCCCTAAGTTATAGCATGCATGCTAGGTCGAGTCTCGTCCTTGGTTAGGGTTGATAGTGCTTAGTGGCGACTAACCCCTAGCTTAGAGGTCGAGTGTGCGTCTCTTTGCCATTCTTTCATCTTCTTTGGTTCGCAGGACTCACAGATATCCTTGCCGGATCACTTGAGGACGAAAAAGAGAAGAGGGGTAGACCAGCATCTAGACCCCGGCGAGCCAGTATTGCCAGGGGCTGCAAGAGCAAAGATTCACCCACGGCAAACCAGAGTTGCCGGGGGCTACAGCTTCAGATAAGTTCTTCATCCCTTATCATGCATTCCCTTATGGACTGAGGTATGTGAAACCTTGTTTTTTCCTAAAGCTACCGTGCTCCCCTAACTCTAGGCCCTAGGGCTTGTTCCTGGGGCCAGGTTTGGTCATAGTCACGGCAGCGAGAGGATGAAACAAGGAGCCAGAACCCGCCTCATCCCTGCCTCCGCCAAAGGCGTGAGGAAGGTCGGGCGAAGTGGGGAGACGACAAGGCCTGTTGCCGGGCAAGGAAATGTTTATCTTGAAGATATCAAGGATTTACTCCTTGTTGTGGGTTCCACCCGCAAACAAATGACCCGGCAAGCATCCCTTTTTCATTAAAAACATTCCACTCAGGTACAGTCCATAGGGAATGAAAAATATGAATGATGGGATTACAAGTTTTAAATTCAACAAAGGCCCGAAGGCTTACAAACTAAAAAGAGATAAGGTGCCTGTAATTCCTTTCTTGTCCCTCTCCTCAGGAGGCAGGTCAAGGAGGCAAAAGAGACAAAAGGAGCGCCTAGGCAAGCTACGGGTGGCAGAAGACACCAAGAGAACATCTTGGTGGCCGTCCAAAGGCTGGATGGTGATGGCGGCGCTGGAAGCAGAGCTCGAAGACGAGGCGGGAGGACGTCAGCACGCGTCAAAGGCGTCGGTGCCCGCGTACTCCAACTTGACGGCCTTGCCGCCCGCCCTCTTCCTCTTCCGCAGCCTCCCAACGCCAGCCTCCCAAGGAGACGACCCCGAGAAGTTCAGGGAGCCGGCGACGCGGATGATGGGGTCGCCGGTGCCGCACGGAGCGGCACCCGACACCTAATCGGACCCGTCATCCTGCCGCCTACTACCCTCGTCGTCGCTGCCGCTGTCCTCCTCGTCACTCCCGCCCGAGGAGGAGTCTTCACTATCAGAAGAGCTCTCCACGCAGCACCTTGCACGGGTCGCAAAGCACCCGAAGACCTTGATGGAGAGAAGGCCACCCTCCATCAGCTTAAAAAGGAGAGTGAGCCCCTCCGTCAAGAGGTGGATATGGGCAAACGTCTTCCATCCCCGACGGAGATACATCACGTGAGGGGCGGGGAAGTCGACGCGGGCCTGCGTGCCACTGATCCCGCAGCCCCTCATGTGCAGCCACAAAGACTCCGGCGGATCCAGCTCCATGTCCTGCGCGAATGGATTCGGGAGACGAAGACGACGGCGAGGCGGCCGGCGCAGCCTGACGAAGAACTCGCAAGGGTCATCCCCAACGTGGCCCTCCATGGGGGGAGGAACTGCTGGCGGAGGCGAGGCCGGCGCGCCGCCCCGTCCTCCTCTTCCCCGAGCGCCTCGGCCTCGCCCACAGCCTCGCCCCCTCCCCCTTCCCCTCGTGGCTGGCTCTGGCACCGCGGGTGCAGGAGAAGGAGGGACGCGTTGTCGAGCGGCGACCCTCGCCGCCACCGTTGAAGGACCAGGATTCCCTCTCTCCTTGGCGGATGGAAGAGGGGAGCAGAAGCTAAAGGAAGGTGGAGATGAAGGAATGTGGGACGCCATCCCCCTCCCGCTCTTTATAAAGGAACGGGGTGGGGGCTCGGCCGCCCGCTCAGCCAATCAAGACGCGGAAGGCGCAGGGAACTGGGACCGACCCGCCGCCCCAGCCCGCGGCGGTCCGGTTTCCCGCTTCCACCATTCGCCACCCCAAGCGCATGAGAGCCACGTGGAAGGTGTGTAGGACCGAGGCAACGGGTGAGGCGACCTCTCCCCACCCCGTGATCGTAGGGAGTGGACGCCTTGAAGACCACGCCTCGGCCCCATTCAGTAAATGGGCCGCGCCTCCACGCCTCCCTCCGTTTATGGGGAGGGCGCGAACCGCCCCCTTTACTACGACGTGACGCATGCATGCAGAGCTCAGCCCCACGCATGCCGCCCACGTCACACACGCCTCCCCACGCCGCGCCACGCGCGGGAAGCGTGGGAAGCACAGCGCGCGAAGAAACTTACCGCGGTAAAAACCGCCCCGCCTGCCCGCGCACCGTTTTTGGGCCTAGCCCAATGACGCGATTGCGCTTACGTGTGGCCCAGGCCCGGGGGCCCCTGTCGGTGTACAAAAAGAGGGGTACACTTTTTGTACCCCTATAACTGTGCACGGGCAGTCTGAGCCACGGGCACCACCACACTGAGCAAGGCAAGGGAGGTGAGCCAAGGTAAGGCCGAAGCTCAGGAGAAGCAGAACGACGCCAAGACCATGACCACAAAGAGCAAAAGGGACGAAGCGGACCCCCCGGCAAGATCCTTACCGAGAGGCGGTTTTAGCAAACCCGACAAGACCCTTGCCGTGGTAGCTCTCCCCACACCTACGGAGTAAGTCACCCTTGAGTCCACTGCCCCCATGGGGCAAGGATTCGGGAGACATCCCCGTGGTTTCATGCAGATCTTAGTGAAGACATTCAAGATCAGATACACCCTTAGAAGATGATGATCCTTGGCGGGATCCCAGCCAAGGAGGACCACAAGGCCCCCGGCAAGAGCCTTGCCGGGGATGACAGCAGGCGCCACGGCAAGACCCTTGTCGGGGCCCTGGCAAGGCCCTTGCCAAGAACACCCGTAGGGCCACCATCAGGCCCACGCCAGTAAAACCTCCACCGCCGTTTGCATGCAGTTGCCGACCCAACCGGCTGGGCAGGCACCTGCGTGGCGGCATGCGGATCTTCGTGGAGACCCACCACTGCGCCACCTCAGCTGCCTGCCTGCCTACATGGCACCGCGGGCGCCGCAGGCCAGGGCGCGTGTCGACACGAGAGGGAGCGGCGACGGATGAGACAGGGCTCTCCCCCGTCCCTGATAAAGCAAGGACACCTGGGCAAGACGCATTAAATGCGCCTTGTCATGTAATGCAAACGATAAACTCACATCACTGTACCTTTTCCACCTCCTGTGTGCCACTATGGCAACCCCTTTCCTATAAAAGGAGGCCCGAGGCGACCAGGAGGAGGATTCGGCTTTTTGGAGCTCCCCACGCCCATAGCTAGCTCAAGAACACAGATATACAATCCACCAAAGCAGGAGTAGGGTTTTACGCATCCTCGCGGCCCGAACCTGGAAAAACGAACCGTGTGCTATCTGTTTGAACCGCTCTTCTCACGACCCCGAGCCCCGCAACCGTAGTAGGGATTCTTGTGATCCCATAGGTGTCGTTCCCACCGACATTAATATTTCAAGCAAATGCCCGGATTGAGAGATATGAAGTCTCCAATAAATTCTATAGCTGCAAGATGGAGGAGAATAGTTCTGTCAGTGAACATATACTCAAAATGTCTGGGTATCATAATCACTTGACTCAACTGGGAGTTAATCTTCCTGTTGATAGTGTCATTGACAGAGTTCTTCAATCACTGCCACCAAGCTACAAGAGCTTCGTGATGAACTATAACATGCAAGGGATGGATAAGACAATTCCCGAGCTCTTCGCAATGCTAAAGGCTGCGGAGGTAGAAATCAAGAAGGAGCATCAAGTGTTGATGGTCAACAAGACCACAAGTTTCAAGAAAAATGGCAAAGGGAAGAAGAAGGGGAACTTCAAGAAGAACAATAAGCAAGTTACTGCTCAGGAGAAGAAACCCAAATCTGGACCTAAGCCTGAAACTGAGTGCTTCTACTGCAAGCAGACTGGACACTAGAAGCGGAACTGCCCCAAGTATTTGGAGGATAAGAAGGATGGCAAGGTGAACAATGGTATATGTGATATACATGTTATTGATGTGTACCTTACTAGAGCTCGCAGTAGCACCTGTGTATTTGAT
Organism: Triticum urartu; assembly: GCF_056163025.1. Classification (NCBI taxonomy): domain Eukaryota; kingdom Viridiplantae; phylum Streptophyta; class Magnoliopsida; order Poales; family Poaceae; genus Triticum; species Triticum urartu. The sequence continues at coordinate 352,003,934 of NC_141876.1, read as the reverse complement.
ACTGGTTCTGTTGCTAACATTTGCAACTCGAAATAGGGACTACGGATTAAGCGAACACTGGCAAAGGACGAGGTGACGATGCGCGTGGGAAATGGTTCCAAAGTCGATGTGATCGCGGTCGGCACGCTACCTCTACATCTACCTTCGGGATTAGTTTTAGACCTAAATAATTGTTATTTGGTCCCAGCATTGAGCATGAACATTATATCTGGATCTTGTTTGATGCGAGACGGTTATTCATTTAAATCAGAGAATAATGGTTGTTCTATTTATATGAGTAATATCTTTTATGGTCATGCACCCTTGAAGAATGGTCTATTTTTGATGAATCTTGATAGTAGTGATACACATATTCATAATGTTGAAGCCAAAAGATGCAAAGTTGATAATGATAGTGTAACTTATTTGTGGCACTGCCGTTTAGGTCATATCGGCGTAAAGCGCATGAAGAAACTCCATACTGATGGACTTTTGGAATCACTTGATTATGAATCACTTGGTACTTGCGAACCGTGCCTCATGGGCAAGATGACCAAAACGCCGTTCTCCGGTACTATGGAGAGAGCAACGGATTTGTTGGAAATCATACATACAGATGTATGTGGTCTGATGAATATTGAGGCTCGTGGCGGATATCGTTATTTTCTCACCTTCAAAGATGATTTAAGCAGATATGGGTATATCTACTTAATGAAACATAAGTCTGAAACATTTGAAAAGTTCAAAGAATTTCAGAGTGAAGTTGAAAATCATCATAACAAGAAAATAAAATTTCTAAGATCTAATCGTGGAGGAGAATATTTGAGTTACGAGTTTGGTCTACATTTGAAACAATGCGGAATAGTTCCGCAACTCACGCCACCCGGAACACCACAGCGTAATGGTGTGTCCGAACGTCGTAATCGTACTTTACTAGATATGGTGCGATCTATGATGTCTCTTACAGATTTACCGCTATCATTTTGGGGTTATGCTTTAGAGACGGCTGCATTCACATTAAATAGGGCACAATCGAAATCTGTTGAGACAACGCCGTATGAACTATGGTTTGGCAAGAAACCAAAGTTGTCATTTCTGAAAGTTTGGGGCTGCGATGCTTATGTGAAAAAGCTTCAATCTGATAAGCTCGAACCCAAATCGGAGAAATGTGTCTTCATACGATACCCAAAGGACACTGTTGGGTACACCTTCTATCACAGATCCGAAGGCAAGACTTTCGTTGCTAAGAATGGATCCTTTCTAGAAAAGGAGTTTCTCTCGAAAGAAGTGAGTGGGAGGAAAGTAGAACTTGATGAGGTAACTGTACCTGCTCCCTTATTGGAAAGTAGTACATCACAGAAATCGGTTTCTGTGACACCTACACCAATTAGTGAGGAAGCTAATGATAATGATCATGAAACTGCAGATCAAGTTACTACCGAACCTCGTAGATCAACCAGAATAAGATCCACACGAGAGTGGTATGGTAATCCTGTTCTAGAAGTCATGCTACTAGATCATGATAAACCTATGAACTATGAAGAAGCGATGGTGAGCCCAGATTCTGCAAAATGGCTAGAAGCCAAGAAATCTGAGATGGGATCCATGTATGAGAACAAAGTATGGACTTTGGTTGACTTGCCCATTGATCGGCAAGCAATTGAGAATAAATGGATCTTCAAGAAGAAGACTGACGCTGACGGTAATGTTACTGTCTACAAAGCTCGACTTGTTGCAAAAGGTTTTCGACAAGTTCAAGGGATTGACTACGATGATACCTTCTCACCCGTAGCGATGCTTAAGTCTGTCCAAATCATGTTAGCAATTGCCGCATTTTATGATTATGAAATTTGGCAAATGGATGTTAAAACTGCATTCCTGAATGGATTTCTGGAAGAAGAGTTGTATATGATGCAGCCAGAAGGTTTTGTCGATCCAAAGGGAGGTAACAAAGTGTGCAAGCTCCAGCGATCCATTTATAGACTGGTGCAAGCCTCTCGGAGTTGGAATAAACGCTTTGATAGTGTGATCAAATCATTTGGTTTTGTACAGACTTTTGCAGAAGCCTGTATTTACAAGAAAGTGAGTGGGAGCTCTGTAGCATTTCTGATATTATATGTGGATGACATATTATTGATTGGAAATGATATAGAATTTTTGGATAGCATAAAGGGATATTTGAATAAGAGTTTTTCAATGAAAGACCTCGGTGAAGCTGCTTACATATTGGGCATTAAGATCTATAGAGATAGATCAAGACGCTTAATTGGACTTTCACAAAGCACATACCTTGACAAAGTTTTGAAGAAGTTCAAAATGGATCAGGCAAAGAAAGGGTTCTTGCCTGTGTTACAAGGTGTGAAGTTGAGTAAGACTCAATGTCCGACCACCGCAGAAGATAGAGAGAAAATTTAAGATGTTCCCCATGCTTCAGCCATAGGCTCTATCATGTATGCAATGCTATGTACCAGACCTGATGTGTGCCTTGCTATAAGTCTATCAGGGAGGTACCAAAGTAATCCTGGACTGGATCACTGGACAGCGGTCAAGAACATCCTGAAGTACCTGAAAAGGACTAAGGATATGTTTCTCATATATGGAGGTGACAAAGAGCTCATCGTAAATGGTTACGTTGATGCAAGCTTTGACACTGATCCGGACGATTCTAAATCACAAACCGGATACGTGTTTATATTGAACGGTGGAGCTGTCAGTTGGTGCAGTTCTAAACAAAGCGTCGTGGCGGGATCTACATGTGAAGCGGAGTACATAGCTGCTTCGGAAGCAGCAAATGAAGGAGTTCATATCCGATCTAGGTGTCATACCTAGTGCATCGGGTCCAATGAAAATCCTTTGTGACAATACTGGTGCAATTGCCTTGGCGAAGTAATCCAGATTTCACAAGAGAAACAAGCACATCAAGAGTCGCTTCAATTCCATTCAGGATTTAGTCGAAGTGGGAGACATAGAAATTTGCAAGATACATACGGATCTGAATGTTGCAGACCCGTCGCCTAAGCCTCTTCCACGAGAAAAACATGATCAACACCAAGGCTCCATGGGTGTTAGAATCATTACCATGTAATCTAGATTATTGACTCTAGTGCAAGTGGGAGACTGAAGGAAATGTGCCCTAGAGGCAATAATAAAGTTATTATTTATTTCCTTATATCATGATAAATGTTTATTATTCATGCTAGAATTGTATTAACCGGAAACATAATACATGTGTGAATACATAGACAAACAGAGTGTCACTAGTATGCCTCTACTTGACTAGCTCATTGATCAAAGATGGTTATGTTTCCTAACCATAGACATGAGTTGTCATTCGATTAACGGGATCACATCATTAGGAGAATGATGTGATTGACTTGACCCATTCCATTAGCTTAGCACTTGATCATTTAGTTTGTTGCTATTGCTTTCTTCATAACTTATACATGTTCCTATGACTATGATATTATGCAACTCCCGTTTACCGGAGGAACACTTTGTGTGCTACCAAACGTCACAACGTAACTGGGTGATTATAAAGGTGCTCTACAGGTGTCTCCGAAGGTACTTGTTGGGTTGGCGTATTTCGAGATTAGGACTTGTCACTTCGATTGTCGGAGAGGTATCTCTGGGCCCTCTCAGTAATGCACATCACTTAAGCCTTGCAAGCATTGCAACTAATAAGTTAGTTGCGGGATGATGTATTATGGAACGAGTGAAGAGACTTGCCGGTAACGAGATTGAACTAGGTATTGAGATACCAACGATCGAATCTCGGGCAAGTAACATACCGATGACAAAGGGAACAATGTATGTTGTTATGCGGTCTGACCGGTAAAGATCTTCGTAGAATATGCGGGAGCCAATATGAGCATCCAGGTTCCGCTATTGGTTATTGACCGGAGACATGTCTCGGTCATGTCTACATAGTTCTCGAACCCGTAGGGTCCGCACGCTTCAAGTTTCGGTGATGATTGTATTATGAGTTTATTTGATTTGATGTACCAAAGGTAGTAAAGAGTCCCGGATGAGATCGGGGACATGACGAGGAGTCTCGAAATGGTCGAGACGTAAAGATCGACATATTGGACGACTATATTCGGACATCGGAAAGGTTCCGAGTGATTCGGGTATTTTCGGGGGTACCGGGGAGTTACAGGAATACGAGGAAGAAGTAATGGGCCTCATGGGCCAAGTGGTGGAAGAGAGGAGGCAGGGCGCGCGACCTCCTAGCCCAAACCGAATTGGACTAGGGGGCCGGCCCCCCTTTCCTTCTGTTTCTCCTTCTCCTTCCTTCTCCTTCTCCTCCTTCCTTTCCTCCTCCTAGTACGAGTAGGAAAGGGGAGTCCTACTCCTACTAGGAGGAGGACTCCTCCTCCTGGCGCGCCCATAGAGGGCCGGCCGGCCTCCCCCCTTGCTCCTTTATATACAGGGGCAGGGGGGCACCTCTAGACACACAAGTTGATCTCTCCCAGCCGTGTGCAGTGCCCCCCTCCACCATATTCCACCTCGGTCATATCGTAGTGGTGCTTAGGCGAAGCCCTGCGTCGGTAGCAACATCATCACCGTCACCACGCCGTCGTGCTGATGGAACTCTCCCGTGAAGCTCTGCTGGATCGGAGTTCATGGGACGTCATCGAGCTGAACATGTGCTGAACTCGGAGGTGCTGTGCGTTTGGTACTTGGATTGGTCGGATCGTGAAGACGTACGACTACATCAACCGTGTTGTGCTAACGCTTCCGCTCTCGGTCTACAAGGGTACGTGGACAACACTCTCCCCTCTCGTTGCTATGCATCACCATGATTTTGCGTGTGCGTAGGAATTTTTTTGAAATTACTACGTTCCCCAACAGTGGCATCAGAGCCTAGGTTTTATGCGTTGATGTTGTGCACAAGTAGAACACAAGTGAGTTGTGGGCGATATAAGTCATACTGCTTACCAGCATGTCATACTTTGGTTCGACGGTATTGTTGGATGAAGCGGCCCGGACCGACATTACGCGTACTCTTACGCGAGACTGGTTCTACCGACGTGCTTTGCACACAGGTGGCTGGCGGGTGTCAGTTTCTCCAACTTTAGTTGAACCAAGTGTGGCTACGCCCGGTCCTTGCGAAGGTTAAAATAGCACCAACTTGACAAACTATCGTTGTGGTTTTGATGCGTAGGTAAGAACGGTTCTTGCTAAGCCCGTAGCAGCCACGTAAAACTTGCAACAACAAAGTAGAGGACGTCTAACTTGTTTTTGCAGGGCATGTTGTGATGTGATATGGTCAAGACATGATGCTAAATTTTATTGTATGAGATGATTATGTTTTGTAACCGAGTTATCGACAACTGGCAGGAGCCATATGGTTGTCGCTTTATTGTATGCAATGCAATTGCACTGTAATGCTTTACTTTATCACTAAGCGGCAGCGATAGTCGTGGAAGCATAAGATTGGTGAGACGACAACGATGCTATGATGGTGATCAAGGTGTCGCGCCAGTGACGATGGTGATCATGACGGTGCTTCGGAGATGGAGATCACAAGCACAAGATGATGATGGCCATATCATATCACTTATATTGATTGCATGTGATGTTTATCTTTTATGCATCTTATCTTGCTTTGATTGACAGTAGCATTATAAGATGATCTCTCACTAAATTTCAAGATAAAAGTGTTCTCCCTGAGTATGCACCGTTGCCAAAGTTCGTCGTGCCCAGACACCACGTGATGATCGAGTGTGATAAGCTCTACGTCCATCTACAACGGGTGCAAGCCAGTTTTGCACACGCAGAATACTCAGGTTAAACTTGACGAGCCTAGCATATGCAGATATGGCCTCGGAACACTGAGATCGAAAGGTCGAGCGTGAATCATATAGTAGATCTGATCAACATATTGATGTTCACCATTGAAAGCTACTCCATTTCATGTGATGATCGGTTATGGTTTAGTTGATTTGGATCACGTGATCACTTAGAAGATTAGAGAGATGTCTTTCTAAGTGGGAGTTCTTAAGTAATATGATTAATTGAACTTAAATTTATCATGAACATAGTACCTGATAGTATCTTGCTTGTCTATGTTTGATTGTAGATAGATGGCCCGTGCTGTTGTTCCGTTGAATTTTAATGCGTTCCTTGAGAAAGCAAAGTTGAAAGATAATGGTAGCAATTACACGGACTGGGTCCGTAACTTGAGGATTATCCTCATTGCTGCACAGAAGAATTACGTCCTGGAAGCACCATTAGGTGCTAGGCCTGCAGCTGGAGCAACACCAGATGTTATGAACGTCCGGCAGAGCAAAGCTGATGACTACTCGATAGCTTAGTTTGCCATGCTTTACGGCTTAGAATCGGGACTTCAACAACGTTTTGAACGTCATGGAGCATATGAGATGTTCCAGGAGTTGAAGTTAATATTTCAAGCAAATGCCCGGATTGAGAGATATGAAGTCTCCAATATATTCTATAGCTGCAAGATGGAGGAGAATAGTTCTGTCAGTGAACATATACTCAAAATGTCTGGGTATCATAATCACTTGACTCAACTGGGAGTTAATCTTCCTGTTGATAGTGTCATTGACAGAGTTCTTCAATCACTACCACAAAGCTACAAGAGCTTCGTGATGAACTATAACATGCAAGGGATGGATAAGACAATTCCCGAGCTCTTCGCAATGCTAAAGGCTGCAGAGGTAGAAATCAAGAAGGAGCATCAAGTGTTGATGGTCAACAAGACCGCTAGTTTCAAGAAAAATGGCAAAGGGAAGAAGAAGGGGAACTTCAAGAAGAACAATAAGCAAGTTACTGCTCAGGAGAAGAAACCCAAATCTGGACCTAAGCCTGAAACTGAGTGCTTCTACCGCAAGCAGACTAGACACTGGAAGCGGAACTGTCCCAAGTATTTGGCGGATAAGAAGGATGGCAAGGTGAACAAAGGTATATGTGATATACATGTTATTGATGTGTACCTTAATAGAGCTCGCAGTAGCACCTGGGTATTTGATACTGGTTCTGTTGCTAACATTTGCAACTCGAAATAGGGACTACGGATTAAGCGAACACTGGCAAAGGACGAGGTGACGATGCGCGTGGGAAATGGTTCCAAAGTCGATGTGATCGCGGTCGGCACGCTACCTCTACATCTACCTTCAGGATTAGTTTTAGACCTAAATAATTGTTATTTGGTGCCAAGGTTGAGCATGAACATTATATCTAGATCTTGTTTGATGCCAGACGGTTATTCATTTAAATCAGAGAATAATGGTTGTTCTATTTATATGAGTAATATCTTTTATGGTCATGCACCCTTTAAAAATGGTCTATTTTTGATGAATCTCGATAGTAGTGATACACATATTCATAATGTTGAAGCCAAAAGATGCAAAGTTGATAATGATAGTGTAACTTATTTGTGGCACTGCCGGTTAGGTCATATCGGTGTAAACCACATGAAGAAACTCCATACTGATGGACTTTTGGAATCACTTGATTATAAATCACTTGGTACTTGCGAACCATGCCTCATGGGCAAGATGACCAAAACGCCGTTCTCCGGTACTATGGAGAGAGCAACGGATTTGTTGGAAATCATACATACAGATGTATGTGGTCCAATGAATATTGAGGCTCGTGGCGGATATCGTTACTTTCTCACCTTCACAAATGATTTAAGCAGATATGGGTATATCTACTTAAAGAAACATAAGTCTGAAACATTTGAAAAGTTCAAAGAATTTCAGAGTGAAGTTGAAAATCATCATAACAAGAAAATAAAATTTCTACGATCTGATCATGGAGGAGAATATTTGAGTTACGAGTTTGGTCTACATTTGAAACAATGCGGAATAGTTTCGCAACTCACGCCACCTGGAACACCACAGCGTAATGGTGTGTCCTAACGTCGTAATCATACTTTACTAGATATGGTGCGATCTATGATGTCTCTTACAGATTTACTGCTATCGTTTTGGGGTTATGCTTTAGAGACGGCTGCATTCACATTAAATAGGGCATCATCAAAATCTGTTGAGACGACACCTTATGAACTGTGGTTTGGCAAGAAACCAAAGTTGTCGTTTCTGAAAGTTTGGGGCTGCGATGCTTATGTGAAAAAGCTTCAATCTGATAAGCTCGAACCCAAATCGGAGAAATGTGTCTTCATAGGATACCCAAAGGACACTGTTGGGTACACCTTCTATCACAGATCCGAAGGCAAGACTTTCGTTGCTAAGAATGGATCCTTTCTAGAAAAGGAGTTTCTCTCGAAAGAAGTGAGTGGGAGGAAACTAGAACTTGATGAGGTAACTGTACCTGCTCCCTTATTGGAAAGTAGTACATCACAGAAATCGGTTTCTGTGACACCTACACCAATTAGTGAGGAAGCTAATGATAATGATCATGAAACTGCAGATCAAGTTACTACCGAACCTCGTAGATCAACCAGAATAAGATCCACACGAGAGTGGTATGGTAATCCTGTTCTAGAAGTCATGCTACTAGATCATGATAAACCTATGAACTATGAAGAAGCGATGGTGAGCCCAGATTCCACAAAATGGCTAGAAGCCAAGAAATCTGAGATGGGATCCATGTATGAGAACAAAGTGTGGACTTTGGTTGACTTGCCCATTGATCGGCAAGCAATTGAGAATAAATGGATCTTCAAGAAGAAGACTGACGCTGACGGTAATGTTACTGTCTACAAAGCTCGACTTGTTGCAAAAGGTTTTTGACAAGTTCAAGGGATTGACTACGATGATACCTTCTCACCCGTAGCGATGCTTAAGTCTGTCCTAATCATGTTAGCAATTGCCGCATTTTATGATTATGAAATTTGGCAAATGGATGTTAAAACTGCATTCCTGAATGTATTTCTGGAAGAAGAGTTATATATGATGCAGCCAGAAGGTTTTGTCGATCCAAAGGGAGCTAACAAAGTGTGCAAGCTCCAGCGATCCATTTATGGACTGGTGCAAGCCTCTCGGAGTTGGAATAAACGCTTTGATAGTGTGATCAAAGCATTTGGTTTTGCACAGACTTTTGGAGAAGCCTGTATTTACAAGAAAGTGAGTGGGAGCTCTGTAGCATTTCTGATATTATATGTGGATGACATATTATTGATTGGAAATGATATAGAATTTTTGGATAGCATAAAGGGATATTTGAATAAGAGTTTTTCAATGAAAGACCTCGGTGAAGCTGCTTACATATTGGGCATTAAGATCTATAGAGATAGATCAAGACGCTTAATTGGACTTTCACAAAGCACATACCTTGACAAAGTTTTGAAGAAGTTCAAAATGGATCAGGCAAAGAAAGGGTTCTTGCCTGTGTTACAAGGTGTGAAGTTGAGTAAGACTCAATGTCCGACCACCGCAGAAGATAGAGAGAAAATTTAAGATGTTCCCCATGCTTCAGCCATAGGCTCTATCATGTATGCAATGCTATGTACCAGACCTGATGTGTGCCTTGCTATAAGTCTATCAGGGAGGTACCAAAGTAATCCTGGACTGGATCACTGGACAGCGGTCAAGAACATCCTGAAGTACCTGAAAAGGACTAAGGATATGTTTCTCATATATGGAGGTGACAAAGAGCTCATCGTAAATGGTTACGTTGATGCAAGCTTTGACACTGATCCGGACGATTCTAAATCACAAACCGGATACGTGTTTATATTGAACGGTGGAGCTGTCAGTTGGTGCAGTTCTAAACAAAGCGTCGTGGCGGGATCTACATGTGAAGCGGAGTACATAGCTGCTTCGGAAGCAGCAAATGAAGGAGTTCATATCCGATCTAGGTGTCATACCTAGTGCATCGGGTCCAATGAAAATCCTTTGTGACAATACTGGTGCAATTGCCTTGGCGAAGTAATCCAGATTTCACAAGAGAAACAAGCACATCAAGAGTCGCTTCAATTCCATTCAGGATTTAGTCGAAGTGGGAGACATAGAAATTTGCAAGATACATACGGATCTGAATGTTGCAGACCCGTCGCCTAAGCCTCTTCCACGAGAAAAACATGATCAACACCAAGGCTCCATGGGTGTTAGAATCATTACCGTGTAATCTAGATTATTGACTCTAGTGCAAGTGGGAGACTGAAGGAAATGTGCCCTAGAGGCAATAATAAAGTTATTATTTATTTCCTTATATCATGATAAATGTTTATTATTCATGCTAGAATTGTATTAACCGGAAACATAATACATGTGTGAATACATAGACAAACAGAGTGTCACTAGTATGCCTCTACTTGACTAGCTCATTGATCAAAGATGGTTATGTTTCCTAACCATAGACATGAGTTGTCATTCGATTAACGGGATCACATCATTAGGAGAATGATGTGATTGACTTGACCCATTCCATTAGCTTAGCACTTGATCATTTAGTTTGTTGCTATTGCTTTCTTCATAACTTATACATGTTCCTATGACTATGATATTATGCAACTCCCGTTTACCGGAGGAACACTTTGTGTGCTACCAAACGTCACAACGTAACTGGGTGATTATAAAGGTGCTCTACAGGTGTCTCCGAAGGTACTTGTTGGGTTGGCGTATTTCGAGATTAGGATTTGTCACTTCGATTGTCGGAGAGGTATCTCTGGGCCCTCTCAGTAATGCACATCACTTAAGCCTTGCAAGCATTGCAACTAATAAGTTAGTTGCGGGATGATGTATTATGGAACGAGTGAAGAGACTTGCCGGTAACGAGATTGAACTAGGTATTGAGATACCAACGATCGAATCTCGGGCAAGTAACATACCGATGACAAAGGGAACAATGTATGTTGTTATGCGGTCTGACCAGTAAAGATCTTCGTAGAATATGCGGGAGCCAATATGAGCATCCAGGTTCCGCTATTGGTTATTGACCGGAGACATGTCTCGGTCATGTCTACATAGTTCTCGAACCCGTAGGGTCCGCACGCTTCAAGTTTCGGTGATGATTGTATTATGAGTTTATTTGATTTGATGTACCAAAGGTAGTAAAGAGTCCCGGATGAGATCGGGGACATGACGAGGAGTCTCGAAATGGTCGAGACGTAAAGATCGACATATTGGACGACTATATTCGGACATCGGAAAGGTTCCGAGTGATTCGGGTATTTTCGGGGGTACCGGGGAGTTACAGGAATACGAGGAAGAAGTAATGGGCCTCATGGGCCAAGTGGTGGAAGAGAGGAGGCAGGGCGCGCGACCTCCTAGCCCAAACCGAATTGGACTAGGGGGCCGGCCCCCCTTTCCTTCTGTTTCTCCTTCTCCTTCCTTCTCCTTCTCCTCCTTCCTTTCCTCCTCCTAGTACGAGTAGGAAAGGGGAGTCCTACTCCTACTAGGAGGAGGACTCCTCCTCCTGGCGCGCCCATAGAGGGCCGGCCGGTCTCCCCCCTTGCTCCTTTATATACAGGGGCAGGGGGGCACCTCTAGACACACAAGTTGATCAGTTGATCTCTCCCAGCCGTGTGCAGTGCCCCCTCCACCATATTCCACCTCGGTCATATCGTAGCGGTGCTTAGGCGAAGCCCTGCGTCGGTAGCAACATCATCACCGTCAGCACGCCGTCGTGCTGATGGAACTCTCCCATGAAGCTCTGCTGGATCGGAGTTCATGGGACGTCATCGAGCTGAACATGTGCTGAACTCGGAGGTGCCGTGCGTTTGGTACTTGGATTGGTCGGATCGTGAAGACGTACGACTACATCAACCGTGTTGTGCTAACGCTTCCGCTCTCGGTCTACGAGGGTACGTGGACAACACTCTCCCCTCTCGTTGCTATGCATCACCATGATTTTGCGTGTGCGTAGGAATTTTTTTGAAATTACTACGTTCCCCAACAGTGGCATCAGAGCCTAGGTTTTATGCGTTGATGTTGTGCACAAGTAGAACACAAGTGAGTTGTGGGCGATATAAGTCATACTGCTTACCAGCATGTCATACTTTGGTTCGACGGTATTGTTGGATGAAGCGGCCCGGACCGACATTACGCGTACTCTTACGCGAGACTGGTTCTACCGACGTGCTTTGCACACAGGTGGCTGGCGGGTGTCAGTTTCTCCAACTTTAGTTGAACCAAGTGTGGCTACGCCCGGTCCTTGCGAAGGTTAAAATAGCACCAACTTGACAAACTATCGTTGTGGTTTTGATGCGTAGGTAAGAACGGTTCTTGCTAAGCCCGTAGCAGCCACGTAAAACTTGCAACAACAAAGTAGAGGACGTCTAACTTGTTTTTGCAGGGCATGTTGTGATGTGATATGGTCAAGACATGATGCTAAATTTTATTGTATGAGATGATTATGTTTTGTAACCGAGTTATCGACAACTGGCAGGAGCCATATGGTTGTCGCTTTATTGTATGCAATGCAATTGCACTGTAATGCTTTACTTTATCACTAAGCGGCAGCGATAGTCGTGGAAGCATAAGATTGGTGAGACGACAACGATGCTATGATGGTGATCAAGGTGTCGCGCCAGTGACGATGGTGATCATGACGGTGCTTCGGAGATGGAGATCACAAGCACAAGATGATGATGGCCATATCATATCACTTATATTGATTGCATGTGATGTTTATCTTTTATGCATCTTATCTTGCTTTGATTGACAGTAGCATTATAAGATGATCTCTCACTAAATTTCAAGATAAAAGTGTTCTCCCTGAGTATGCACCGTTGCCAAAGTTCGTCGTGCCCAGACACCACATGATGATCGAGTGTGATAAGCTCTACGTCCATCTACAACGGGTGCAAGCCAGTTTTGCACACGCAGAATACTCAGGTTAAACTTGACGAGCCTAGCATATGCAGATATGGCCTCGGAACACTGAGATCGAAAGGTCGAGCGTGAATCATATAGTAGATCTGATCAACATATTGATGTTCACCATTGAAAGCTACTCCATTTCATGTGATGATCGGTTATGGTTTAGTTGATTTGGATCACGTGATCACTTAGAAGATTAGAGAGATGTCTTTCTAAGTGGGAGTTCTTAAGTAATATGATTAATTGAACTTAAATTTATCATGAACATAGTACCTGATAGTATCTTGCTTGTCTATGTTTGATTGTAGATAGATGGCCCGTGCTGTTGTTCCGTTGAATTTTAATGCGTTCCTTGAGAAAGCAAAGTTGAAAGATAATGGTAGCAATTACACGGACTGGGTCCGTAACTTGAGGATTATCCTCATTGCTGCACAGAAGAATTACGTCCTGGAAGCACCATTAGGTGCTAGGCCTGTTGCTGGAGCAACACCAGATGTTATGAACGTCCGGCAGAGCAAAGCTGATGACTACTCGATAGCTTAGTTTGCCATGCTTTACGGCTTAGAATCGGGACTTCAACGACGTTTTGAACGTCATGGAGCATATGAGATGTTCCAGGAGTCGAAGTTAATATTTCAAGTAAATGCCCGGATTGAGAGATATGAAGTCTCCAATATATTCTATAGCTGCAAGATGGAGGAGAATAGTTCTGTCAGTGAACATATACTCAAAATGTCTGGGTATCATAATCACTTGACTCAACTGGGAGTTAATCTTCCTGTTGATAGTGTCATTGACAGAGTTCTTCAATCACTACCACAAAGCTACAAGAGCTTCGTGATGAACTATAACATGCAAGGGATGGATAAGACAATTCCCGAGCTCTTCGCAATGCTAAAGGCTGCAGAGGTAGAAATCAAGAAGGAGCATCAAGTGTTGATGGTCAACAAGACCGCTAGTTTCAAGAAAAATGGCAAAGGGAAGAAGAAGGGGAACTTCAAGAAGAACAATAAGCAAGTTACTGCTCAGGAGAAGAAACCCAAATCTGGACCTAAGCCTGAAACTGAGTGCTTCTACCGCAAGCAGACTAGACACTGGAAGCGGAACTGTCCCAAGTATTTGGCGGATAAGAAGGATGGCAAGGTGAACAAAGGTATATGTGATATACATGTTATTGATGTGTACCTTAATAGAGCTCGCAGTAGCACCTGGGTATTTGATACTGGTTCTGTTGCTAACATTTGCAACTCGAAATAGGGACTACGGATTAAGCGAACACTGGCAAAGGACGAGGTGACGATGCGCGTGGGAAATGGTTCCAAAGTCGATGTGATCGCGGTCGGCACGCTACCTCTACATCTACCTTCAGGATTAGTTTTAGACCTAAATAATTGTTATTTGGTGCCAAGGTTGAGCATGAACATTATATCTAGATCTTGTTTGATGCCAGACGGTTATTCATTTAAATCAGAGAATAATGGTTGTTCTATTTATATGAGTAATATCTTTTATGGTCATGCACCCTTTAAAAATGGTCTATTTTTGATGAATCTCGATAGTAGTGATACACATATTCATAATGTTGAAGCCAAAAGATGCAAAGTTGATAATGATAGTGTAACTTATTTGTGGCACTGCCGGTTAGGTCATATCGGTGTAAACCACATGAAGAAACTCCATACTGATGGACTTTTGGAATCACTTGATTATAAATCACTTGGTACTTGCGAACCGTGCCTCATGGGCAAGATGACCAAAACGCCGTTCTTCGGTACTATGGAGAGAGCAACGGATTTGTTGGAAATCATACATACAGATGTATGTGGTCCGATGAATATTGAGGCTCGTGGCGGATATCGTTACTTTCTCACCTTCACAAATGATTTAAGCAGATATGGGTATATCTACTTAAAGAAACATAAGTCTGAAACATTTGAAAAGTTCAAAGAATTTCAGAGTGAAGTTGAAAATCATCATAACAAGAAAATAAAATTTCTACGATCTGATCATGGAGGAGAATATTTGAGTTACGAGTTTGGTCTACATTTGAAACAATGCGGAATAGTTTCGCAACTCACGCCACCTGGAACACCACAGCGTAATGGTGTGTCCTAACGTCGTAATCATACTTTACTAGATATGGTGCGATCTATGATGTCTCTTACAGATTTACCGCTATCGTTTTGGGGTTATGCTTTAGAGACGGCTGCATTCACATTAAATAGGGCATCATCAAAATCTGTTGAGACGACGCCTTATGAACTGTGGTTTGGCAAGAAACCAAAGTTGTCGTTTCTGAAAGTTTGGGGCTGCGATGCTTATGTGAAAAAGCTTCAATCTGATAAGCTCGAACCCAAATCGGAGAAATGTGTCTTCATAGGATACCCAAAGGACACTGTTGGGTACACCTTCTATCACAGATCCGAAGGCAAGACTTTCGTTGCTAAGAATGGATCCTTTCTAGAAAAGGAGTTTCTCTCGAAAGAAGTGAGTGGGAGGAAAGTAGAACTTGATGAGGTAACTGTACCTGCTCCCTTATTGGAAAGTAGTACATCACAGAAATCGGTTTCTGTGACACCTACACCAATTAGTGAGGAAGCTAATGATAATGATCATGAAACTGCAGATCAAGTTACTACCGAACCTCGTAGATCAACCAGAATAAGATCCACACGAGAGTGGTACGGTAATCCTGTTCTAGAAGTCATGCTACTAGATCATGATAAACCTATGAACTATGAAGAAGCGATGGTGAGCCCAGATTCCGCAAAATGGCTAGAAGCCAAGAAATCTGAGATGGGATCCATGTATGAGAACAAAGTGTGGACTTTGGTTGACTTGCCCATTGATCGGCAAGCAATTGAGAATAAATGGATCTTCAAGAAGAAGACTGACGCTGACGGTAATGTTACTGTCTACAAAGCTCGACTTGTTGCAAAAGGTTTTTGACAAGTTCAAGGGATTGACTACGATGATACCTTCTCACCCGTAGCGATGCTTAAGTCTGTCCAAATCATGTTAGCAATTGCCGCATTTTATGATTATGAAATTTGGCAAATGGATGTTAAAACTGCATTCCTGAATGGATTTCTGGAAGAAGAGTTGTATATGATGCATCCAGAAGGTTTTGTCGATCCAAAGGGAGCTAACAAAGTGTGCAAGCTCCAGCGATCCATTTATGGACTGGTGCAAGCCTCTCGGAGTTGGAATAAACGCTTTGATAGTGTGATCAAAGCATTTGGTTTTGTACAGACTTTTGGAGAAGCCTGTATTTACAAGAAAGTGAGTGGGAGCTCTGTAGCATTTCTGATATTATATGTGGATGACATATTATTGATTGGAAATGATATAGAATTTTTGGATAGCATAAAGGGATATTTGAATAAGAGTTTTTCAATGAAAGACCTCGGTGAAGCTGCTTACATATTGGGCATTAAGATCTATAGAGATAGATCAAGACGCTTAATTGGACTTTCACAAAGCACATACCTTGACAAAGTTTTGAAGAAGTTCAAAATGGATCAGGCAAAGAAAGGGTTCTTGCCTATGTTACAAGGTGTGAAGTTGAGTAAGACTCAATGTCCGACCACCGCAGAAGATAGAGAGAAAATTTAAGATGTTCCCCATGCTTCAGCCATAGGCTCTATCATGTATGCAATGCTATGTACCAGACCTGATGTGTGCCTTGCTATAAGTCTATCAGGGAGGTACCAAAGTAATCCTGGAGTGGATCACTGGACAGCGGTCAAGAACATCCTGAAGTACCTGAAAAGGACTAAGGATATGTTTCTCATATATGGAGGTGACAAAGAGCTCATCGTAAATGGTTACGTTGATGCAAGCTTTGACACTGATCCGGACGATTCTAAATCACAAACCGGATACATGTTTATATTGAACGGTGGAGCTGTCAGTTGGTGCAGTTCTAAACAAAGCGTCGTGGCGGGATCTACATGTGAAGCGGAGTACATAGCTGCTTCGG
The DNA here is from genome assembly GCF_056163025.1 of Triticum urartu. Taxonomy (NCBI): domain Eukaryota; kingdom Viridiplantae; phylum Streptophyta; class Magnoliopsida; order Poales; family Poaceae; genus Triticum; species Triticum urartu. Next base: position 351,987,218 of record NC_141876.1, on the reverse strand, counting down.
AAGCAGCAAATGAAGGAGTTCATATCCGATCTAGGTGTCATACCTAGTGCATCGGGTCCAATGAAAATCCTTTGTGACAATACTGGTGCAATTGCCTTGGCGAAGTAATCCAGATTTCACAAGAGAAACAAGCACATCAAGAGTCGCTTCAATTCCATTCAGGATTTAGTCGAAGTGGGAGACATAGAAATTTGCAAGATACATACGGATCTGAATGTTGCAGACCCGTCGCCTAAGCCTCTTCCACGAGAAAAACATGATCAACACCAAGGCTCCATGGGTGCTAGAATCATTACCGTGTAATCCAGATTATTGACTCTAGTGCAAGTGGGAGACTGAAGGAAATGTGCCCTAGAGGCAATAATAAAGTTATTATTTATTTCCTTATATCATGATAAATGTTTATTATTCATGCTAGAATTGTATTAACCGGAAACATAATACATGTGTGAATACATAGACAAACAGAGTGTCACTAGTATGCCTCTACTTGACTAGCTCATTGATCAAAGATGGTTATGTTTCCTAACCATAGACATGAGTTGTCATTTGATTAATGGGATCACATCATTAGGAGAATGATGTGATTGACTTGACCCATTCCATTAGCTTAGCACTTGATCATTTAGTTTGTTGCTATTGCTTTCTTCATAACTTATACATGTTCCTATGACTATGATATTATGCAACTCCCGTTTACCGGAGGAACACTTTGTGTGCTACCAAACGTCACAACGTAACTGGGTGATTATAAAGGTGCTCTACAGGTGTCTCCGAAGGTACTTGTTGGGTTGGCGTATTTCGAGATTAGGATTTGTCACTTCGATTATCGGAGAGGTATCTCTGGGCCCTCTCGGTAATGCACATCACTTAAGCCTTGCAAGCATTGCAACTAATAAGTTAGTTGCGGTACGGAACGAGTGAAGAGACTTGCCGGTAATGAGATTGAACTAGGTATTGAGATACCGACGATCGAATCTCGGGCAAGTAACATACCGATGACAAAGGGAACAACGTATGTTGTTATGCGGTCTGACCGATAAAGATCTTCATAGAATATGTGAGAGCCAATATGAGCATCCAGGTTCCGCTATTGGTTATTGACCGGAGACATGTCTCGGTCATGTCTACATAGTTCTCGAACCCGTAGGGTCCGCACGCTTAAAGTTTCGATGACGATTGTATTATGAGTTTATGTGATTTGATGTAGCAAAGGTAGTTCAGAGTCCCGGATGAGATCGGGGACATGACGAGGAGTCTCGAAATGGTCGAGACGTAAAGATCGATATATTGGACGACTATATTCGGACATCGGAAAGGTTCCGAGTGATTCGGGTATTTTCGGGGGTACCAGGGAGTTACAGGAATACGAGGAAGAAGTAATGGGCCTCATGGGCCAAGTGGTGGAAGAGAGGAGGCAGGGCGCGCAACCCCCTAGCCCAAACCGAATTGGACTAGGGGGCCGGCCCCCCTTTCCTCCTTTTTCTCCTTCTCCTTCCTTCTCCTTCTCCTCCTTCCTTTCCTCCTCCTAGTACGAGTAGGAAAGGGGAGTCCTACTCCTACTAGGAGGAGGACTCCTCCTCCTGGCGCGCCCATAGAGGGCCGGCCGGCCTCCCCCCTTGCTCCTTTATATACAGGGGCAGGGGGGCACCTCTAGACACACAAGTTGATCTCTCCCAGCCGTGTGCAGTGCCCCCCTCCACCATATTCCACCTCGGTCATATCGTAGTGGTGCTTAGGCGAAGCCCTGCGTCGGTAGCAACATCATCACCGTCACCACGCCGTCGTGCTGACGGAACTCTCCCTTGAAGCTCTGCTGGATCGGAGTTCACGGGATGTCATCGAGCTGAACATGTGCTGAACTCGGAGGTGCCGTGCGTTCGGTACTTGGATTGGTCGGATCGTGAAGACGTACGACTACATCAACCGCATTGTGCTAACGCTTCCGCTTTCGGTCTACGAGGGTACGTGGACAACACTCTCCCCTCTCGTTGGTATGCATCACCATGATTTTGCGTGTGCGTAGGTATTTTTTTGAAATTACTACATTCCCCAACAGTGGCATCAAAGCCTAGGTTTTATGCGTTGATGTTGTGCACGAGTAGAACACAAGTGAGTTGTGGGCGATATAAGTCATACTGCTTACCAGCATGTCATACTTTGGTTCGGCGGTATTGTTGGATGAAGCGGCCCGGACCGACATTACGCGTACGCTTATGCGAGACTGGTTCTACTGACGTGCTTTGCACATAGGTGGCTGGCGGGTGTCAGTTTATCCTACTTTAGTTGAACCAAGTGTGGCTATGCCCGGTCCTTGCGAAGGTTAAAACAGCACCAACATGACAAACTATCGTTGTGGTTTTGATGCGTAGGTAAGAACGGTTCTTGCTAAGCTCGTAGCAGCCACGTAAAACTTGCAACAACAAAGTAGAGGACGTCTAACTTGTTTTTGCAGGGCATGTTGTGATGTGATATGGTCAAGACATGATGCTAAATTTTATTGTATGAGATGATCATGTTTTGTAACCGAGTTATCGGCAACTGGCAGGAGCCATATGGTTGTCACTTTATTGTATGCAATGAAATTGCGTTTTAATGCTTTACTTTATCACTAAGCGGTAGTGATAGTCGTGGAAGCATAAGATTGGGGAGACGACAATGATGCTATGTTGGTGATCAAGGTGTCGCGCCAGTGACGATGGTGATCATGACGGTGCTTCGCGGATGGAGATCACAAACACAAGATGATGATGGCCATATCATATCACTTATATTGATTGCATGTGATGTTTATCTTTTATGCATCTTATCTTGCTTTGATTGACGGTAGCATTATAAGATGATCTCTCACTAAATTTCAAGATAAAAGTGTTCTCCCTGAGTATGCACCGTTGCCAAAGTTCGTCGTGCCCAGACACCACGTGATGATCGGGTGTGATAAGCTCTATGTCCATCTACAACGGGTGCAAGCCAGTTTTGCGCACGCAGAATACTCAGGTTAAACTTGACGAGCCTAGCATATGCAGATATGGCCTTGGAACACTGAGATCGAAAGGTCGAGCGTGAATCATATAGTAGATCTGATCAACATATTGATGTTCACCATTGAAAGCTACTCCATTTCATGTGATGATCGGTTATGGTTTAGTTGATTTGGATCACGTGATCACTTAGAAGATTAGAGAGATGTCTTTCTAAGTGGGAGTTCTTAAGTAATATGATTAATTGAACTTAAATTTATCATGAACATAGTACCTGATAGTATCTTGCTTGTCTATGTTTGATTGTAGATAGATGGCCCGTGCTGTTGTTCCGTTGAATTTTAATCCGTTCCTTGAGAAAGCAAAGTTGAAAGATAATGGTAGCAATTACACGGACTGGGTCCGTAACTTGAGGATTATCCTCATTGCTGCACAGAAGAATTACGTCCTGGAAGCACCATTAGGTGCTAGGCCTGCTGCTGGAGCAACACCAGATGTTATGAACGTCTGGCAGAGCAAAGCTGATAACTACTCGATAGTTTAGTTTGCCATGCTTTACGGCTTAGAATCGGGACTTCAACGATGTTTTGAACGTCATGGAGCATATGAGATGTTCCAGGAGTTGAAGTTAATATTTCAAGCAAATGCCCGGATTGAGAGATATGAAGTCTCCAATATATTCTATAGCTGCAAGATGGAGGAGAATAGTTCTGTCAGTGAACATATACTTAAAATGTCTGGGTATCATAATCACTTGACTCAACTGGGAGTTAATCTTCCTGTTGATAGTGTCATTGACAGAGTTCTTCAATCACTACCACCAAGCTACAAGAGCTTCGTGATGAACTATAACATGCAAGGGATGGATAAGACAATTCCCGAGCTCTTTGCAATGCTAAAGGCCGCGGATGTAGAAATCAAGAAGGAGCATCAAGTGTTGATGGTCAACAAGACCGCCAGTTTCAAGAAAAAGGGCAAAGGGAAGAACAAGGGGAACTTCGAGAAGAACAATAAGCAAGTTACTGCTCAGGAGAAGAAACCCAAATCTGGACCTAAGCCTGAAACTGAGTGCTTCTACTGCAAGCAGACTGGACACTAGAAGCGGAACTGCCCCAAGTATTTGGCGGATAAGAAGGATGGCAAGGTGAACAAAGGTATATGTGATATACATGTTATTGATGTGTACCTTGCTAGAGCTCGCAGTAGCACCTAGGTATTTGATACTGGTTCTGTTGCTAACATTTGCAACTCGAAATAGGGAATACAGATTAAGCGAACACTGGCAAAGGATGAGGTGACGATGCGCGTGGGAAATGGTTCCAAAGTCGATGTGATCGCGGTCGGCACTCTACCTCTACATCTACCTTCGGGATTAGTTTTAGACCTAAATAATTGTTATTTGGTGCCAGCGTTGAGCATGAACATTATCTCTGGATCTTGTTTGATGCGAGATGGTTATTCATTTAAATTAGAGAATAATGGTTGTTCTATTTATATGAGTAATATCTTTTATGGTCATGCACCCTTGAAAAATGGTCTATTTTTGATGAATCTCAATAGTAGTGATACACATATTCAAAATGTTGAAGCCAAAAGATGCAAAGTTGATAATGATAGTGTAACTTATTTGTGGCACTGCCGTTTAGGTCATATCGGTGTAAAGCGCGTGAAGAAACTCCATACTGATGGACTTTTGGAATCACTTGATTATGAATCACTTGGTACTTGCGAACCGTGCCTCATGGGCAAGATGACCAAAACGCCGTTCTCCGGTACTATGGAGAGAGCAACGGATTTGTTGGAAATCATACATACAGATGTATGTGGTCTGATGAATATTGAGGCTCGTGGCGGATATTGTTATTTTCTCACCTTCACAGATGATTTAAGTAGATATGGGTATATCTACTTAATGAAACATAAGTCTGAAACATTTGAAAAGTTCAAAGAATTTCAGAGTGAAGTTGAAAGTCATCATAACAAGAAAATAAAATTTCTACGATCTGATCATGGAGGAGAATATTTGAGTTACGAGTTTGGTCTACATTTGAAACAATGCGGAATAGTTTCGCAACTCACGTCACCCGGAACACCACAGCGTAATGGTGTGTCCGAACGTCGTAATCGTACTTTACTAGATATGGTGCGATCTATGATGTCTCTTACAGATTTACCGCTATCGTTTTGGGGTTATGCTTTAGAGACGGTTGCATTCATGTTAAATAGGGCACCATCGAAATCTGTTGAGACGACGCCTTATGAGCTGTGGTTTGGCAAGAAACCAAAGTTGTCGTTCTGAAAGTTTGGGGCTTCGATGCTTATGTGAAAAAGCTTCAATCTGATAAGCTCGAACCCAAATCGGAGAAATGTGTCTTCATAGGATAACCAAAGGACACTGTTGGGTACACCTTCTATCACAGATCCGAAGGCAAGACTTTCGTTGCTAAGAATGGATCCTTTCTAGAAAAGGAGTTTCTCTCGAAAGAAGTGAGTGGGTGGAAAGTAGAACTTGATGAGGTAACAGTACCTGCTCCCTTATTGGAAAGTAGTACATCACAGAAACCGGTTTTTGTGACACCTACACCAATTAGTGAGGAAGCTAATGATAATGATCATGAAACTGCAGATCAAGTTACTACCGAACCTCGTAGATCAACCAAAATAAGATCCGCACTAGAGTGGTACGGTAATCCTATTCTGGAAGTCATGCTACTAGATCATGATAAACCTACGAACTATGAAGAAGCGATGGTGAGCCCAGATTCCGCAAAATGGCTAGAAACCATGAAATCTGAGATGGGATCCATGTATGAGAACAAAGTGTGGACTTTGGTTGACTTGCCCATTGATCGGCAAGCAATTGAGAATAAATGGATCTTCAAGAAGAAGACTGACGCTGACGGTAATGTTACTGTCTACAAAGCTCGACTTGTTGCAAAAGGTTTTTGACAAGTTCAAGGGATTGACTATGATGATACCTTCTCACCCGTAGCGATGCTTAAGTCTGTCCGAATCATGTTAGCAATTGCCGCATTTTATGATTATGAAATTTGGCAAATGGATGTTAAAACTGCATTCCTGAATGGATTTCTGGAAGAAGAGTTATATATGATGCAGCCAGAAGGTTTTGTCGATCCAAAGGGAGCTAACAAAGTGTGCAAGCTCCAGCGATCCATTTATGGACTGGTGCAAGCCTCTCGGAGTTGGAATAAACACTTTGATAGTGTGATCAAAGCATTTGGTTTTGTACAGACTTTTGGAGAAGCCTGTATTTACAAGAAAGTGAGTGGGAGCTCTGTAGCATTTCTGATATTATATGTGGATGACATATTATTGATTGGAAATGATATAGAATTTTTGGATAGCATAAAGGGATATTTGAATAAGAGTTTTTCAATGAAAGACCTCGGTGAAGCTGCTTACATATTGGGCATTAAGATCTATAGAGATAGATCAAGACGCTTAATTGGACTTTCACAAAGCACATACCTTGACAAAGTTTTGAAGAAGTTCAAAATGGATCAGGCAAAGAAAGGGTTCTTGCCTGTGTTACAAGGTGTGAAGTTGAGTAAGAGTCAATGTCCGACCACCGCAGAAGATAGAGAGAAAATGAAAGATGTTCCCTATGCTTCAGCCATAGGCTCTATCATGTATGCAATGCTGTGTACCAGACCTGATGTGTGCCTTGCTATAAGTCTAGCAGGGAGGTACCAAAGTAATCTTGGAGTGGATCACTGGACAGCGGTCAAGAACATCCTGAAGTACCTGAAAAGGACTAAGGATATGTTTCTCATATATGGAGGTGACAAAGAGTTCATCGTAAATGGTTACGTTGATGCAAGCTTTGACACTGATCCGGATGATTCTAAATCGCAAACCGGATACGTGTTTATATTGAACGGTGGAGCTGTCAGTTGGTGCAGTTCTAAACAAAGTGTCGTGGCAGGATCTACATGTGAAGCGGAGTACATAGCTGCTCCGGAAGCAACAAATGAAGGAGTTCATATCCGATCTAGGTGTCATACCTAGTGCATCGGGTCCAATGAAAATCTTTTGTGACAATACTGGTGCAATTTCCTTGGAGAATGAATCCAGATTTCACAAGAGAACCAAGCACATCAAGAGTCGCTTCAATTCCATTCGGGATTTTGTCCAAGTGGGAGACATAGAAATTTGCAAGATACATACAGATCTGAATGTTGCAGACCCGCTGCCTAAGCCTCTTCCACGAGCAAAACATGATCAGCACCAAGGCTCCATGGGTGTTAGAATCATTACCGTGTAATCTAGATTATTGATTCTAGTGCAAGTGGGAGACTGATGTAAATATGCCCTAGAGGAAAGAATAAAGTTATTATTTATTTCCTGATATCATGATAAATGTTTATTATTCATGCTAGAATTGTACTAACCGGAAACATAATACATGTGTGAATACATAGACAAACAGAGTGTCACTAGTATGCCTCTACTTGACTAGCTCGTTGATCAAAGATGGTTATGTTTCCTAACCATAGACATGAGTTGTCATTTGATTAACGGGATCACATCATTAGGAGAATGATGTGATTGACTTGACCCATTCCATTAGCTTAGCACTTGATCATTTAGTTTGTTGCCATTGCTTTCTTCATAACTTATACATGTTCCTATGACTATGAGATTATGCAACTCCCGTTTACCGGAGGAACACTTTGTGTGCTACCAAACGTCACAACGTAACTGGGTGATTATAAAGGTGCTCTACAGGTGTCTCCGAAGGTACTTGTTGGGTTGGCGTATTTCGAGATTAGGATTTGTCACTTCAATTGTCGGAGAGGTATCTCTGGGCCCTCTCGGTAATGCACATCACTTAAGCCTTGCAAGCATTGCAACTAATAAGTTAGTTGCGGGATGATGTATTACGGAACGAGTAAAGAGACTTGCCGGTAACAAGATTGAACTAGGTATTGAGATACCGACGATCGAATCTCGGGCAAGTAACATACCGATGACAAAGGGAACAACGTATGTTATATGCGTTCTGACCGATAAAGATCTTCGTAGAATATGTGGGAGCCAATATGAGCATTCAGGTTCTGCTATTGGTTATTGACCGGAGACATGTCTCGGTCATGTCTACATAGTTCTCGAACCCGTAGGGTCCGCACGCTTGATGTTTCGGTGACGATTGTATTATGAGTTTATGTGATTTGATTTACCGAAGGTAGTTCGGAGTCCCGGATGATATCGGGGACATGATGAGGAGTCTCGAAATGGTCGAGACATAAAGATCGATATATTGGACGACTATATTCGAACATCGGAAAGGTTCCGAGTGATTCGGGTATTTTCGGGGTACCGGGGAGTTACGGGAATACAAGGAAGAAGTAATGGGCCTCATGGGCCAAGTGGTGGAAGAGAGGAGGCAGGGCGCGCGCCCCCCTAGCCCAAACCGAATTGGACTAGGGGGCCGGCCCCCCTTTCCTCCTTTTTCCCCTTCTCCTTCCTTCTCCTTCTCCTCCTTCCTTTCCTCCTCCTAGTAGGAGTAGGAAAGGGGAGTCCTACTCCTACTAGGAGGAGGACTCCTCCTCCTGGCCTCCCCCCTTGCTCCTTTATATACAGGGGCAGGGGGCACCTCTAGACGCACAAGTTGATCAGTTGATCTCTCCCAGCCGTGTGCAGTGCCCCCCTCCACCATATTCCACCTCGGTCATATCGTAGCGGTGCTTAGGCGAAGCCCTGCGTCGGTAGCAACATCATCACCATGTCCACGCCGTCGTGCTGACGGAACTCTCCCGTGAAGCTCTGCTGGATCGGAGTTCGCGGGACGTCATCGAGCTGAACGTGTGCTGAACTCGGAGGTGCCGTGCGTTCGGTACTTGGATCGGTCGGATCGTGAAGACGTACGACTACATCAACCGCGTTGTGCTAACGCTTCCGCTTTCGGTCTACGAGGGTACGTGGAGAACACTCTCCCCTCTCGTTGCTATGCATCACCATGATCTTGCGTGTGCCTAGGTTTTTTTTTGAAATTACTACGTTCCCCAACACTGTCTATGTCTCACTCATGCATGATCATTTGCACATTCACACCTCTCTATGTCTGTATCACACGCACACCGTCTCCACATTGACCTTCCGCCACAACACACATATCGACACATACACACGTTCTCTCTCAGTCACACACACAAAATCAGTATTAAAAAAAACTAGGGCGCACCTAAAACGTCCAAATCCAAATAAACACGAACTGGAGCTAAATTCACATATATGGAAATATTGCAGCGTCAAGAACTTTCATAGGAAAAAAGTTGAGTAATATTCGAGGATTGTTTTCACACACACAAAAAGGTTCGGTGGATGTTCTTCGAGCGCGACACGGTGACGCACCGTTCGATCGACCGCGCGGCCGTGGTTCACGCGCTTGCACAGGATTCCGTATCGTGGCCGTGGTACTAAGGCTGGTCACAATGGGCAAGAACATAAGCTAGTAACTAATAAAAGCGCTGCCTAAGTCTAATGTTTACGTGTACTAGTACGGGTTTCTTTTAAGTTTGACCAACCTTATATATAAAACTAAAGTACACTCCCACACACGCACTCATCAATATGCCGCTGCCGCCGTTGCGCATGCCGGCGCCCGCCTGCTCCGGCCAACAATTTCTCGCCCATCACCGTCGTGTCGCCGCCATCCCTGTGCCATGAAGCTGAAGGCTCGCCCGTTCACGTCGTCTGCAGTCCCTCTTCGCGATGCCGCCGCGCTGCCAAGCACGCGAGCAGCTGGTGGAGCCGCGTCTATGCATGCAGCGTACGAAGAGGAGGATGAGCGCGTGCTCCAGCACGCCGTCGAGGAGGAACTAGCGTGTCATTGTCGTTTCCGCCCGCGCGGAGGAGGCGCGCATGGTGGCTGTCGCGGCGGAAGCCGGTCACGCGCGCGTCAAGCCCGCAAACCAGGTGCGGACGCGGAATCTACCTTCGAGACCTTGAATGCCACGTGGATCCTGCAATCTGAAGGAGCAATTTGGGTCAGTCGAATCATGTGAGCCATTTGATGCAACATGGATGGCTAGAAGGGCTTCTTCCACCTCTTCTGCCGTCTTCTTCCTTCGCTCCGTCAAACTTCTTTCACAAATCGACTGACCCAAATTATACTACTAGTACGAACGTATTAAGTACAGTAGGAACACAAATATACGAGTAGTAGTACCAACTGCAAGAAGAACAGTAGTAAGACATAGTACTAGTACTACTGTACGTACTAAAGAGTTCAAATAACGAGAAAGAACATAGACATAGGGGCTGTTTGGTTCCTAGCCACACATTGCCACACTTTGCCACACCTAACCTTAGGCAAGTTTGACCAAGTTAGGTAGGTGTTTGGTTCTAGCCACACTTGAGACAAGGAATTTTTTATGAGCAGTGAACCCCACATGTCATAGACACAAAAAGTGTGGCAAGATTCCCTTAGGCAAGGCAAAGTATGGCTAACAATTTGAGCAACTCAAGTAAGGCATGTGTGACAAATGTGGCAAAAATCATGTGGCAACATATGGCAAAGATAGTCACAATCCAAATAGCCCCATAGTTCTGCTGGGGCCTCAGCACAACACACCCTTGAAAATAAACTAATAAGCAACTAGTCCGCTTGACACTGCAGTAGAACCAGCATGAGCGATGACACTGCCACCTACTTGGAGTCCGAGTCCACGTCCTCGACTTCGTCCTCGTCCCTCTTCCTCTTCCTCTTCGCCGACGCTTCTTTGCTTGAACCGGACACTGGGCTCTGCTTCTTCATCCAACCCTTGTAGATATTTAAACAAAAGTAGGCATCCATTGCTGCGTACAGGATGTGATCTTCATCTAATGTCTTCGAATCCCATGCATGATGAAACTCGTGATGAGGTTTCTTCAGTTTAGCGTACGAAGGATCAATCATGGCTGCTACCAGGGTCAGCATTGAAGGTTGAGAGGAGGACACCAGTCTTGCCTTCTGGAGATCGAAGGGCTGGCCTACAACAAGACCTATCCGACGTAGGACGTCACTGTCGTTCTTAAAGCCTACAGTAACACATTTCACTCTTTTGTCCTTGAGGAAGTTATTAAAATCCTGGCGCTCAACGTCGGCATGGCATATGTGGTAGACCAAGCAAACGTTATGTACGCAAACCTGGATCACGGCGGGCTTCTTCCTCTCTTCGTCCTTTAGATCCTTCTCTCGTCCCAGGACTGTGGTGTACTCAACATCTAGCCCAGCGACCCACTCATCCGTTGAACTGTTGAACATGCGTAGGAAGCGAGCAAGCCATGCTTTCACCGTCTCAGATCCACGTGTGTAGATGACGATGAACTGATCGCCGGTGATGGCTCTAACCTGGTACTCAGCAGCGACCATGGAGATTTGGGAGGCCATGGATTTTGGAGGAGGGTTAGGAGAAGTTGAACTGTTGTACCCCGCAAAAAAAACTAGGAGCGAACTAATGTGAAAGGACGGGACGACTGGGAGCAAACTGTTGTAAGGTAGAAGACGGGGACGAGTAGGGCGTGCGAACGGCGTGGGGTTGCTGGCTTGCCCGGTGGATAAACGACTGCAAGCCCCCAAAGAGTTCTCAAGAACTATGCGGGACCCACTAGATATCATGTCTACTAGACCCATATCGTAGGCCTAATGGTATAGCTTCTGCCTGTTCGCACGCCATGCCGGCGCATGGATGTAACTTCACTTAATTCCGTCAAATGTCACGCCTCCCACGACCTTCGCCTCCCTCGTGCGGTCGCGCCCTTTGAGACTTCGACCGGCTATAAATGAGCAATTTTTTTGCCTTTTTTTAGTCAAGCAATTTTTTTTGCCTACTCCACATGCATGATACTCCCTCTGGTCCTTTTTACTCCCGTCAACCGTTTGCAAAGTGTTTGACAAAATTTATACTTTTTTTGAACACCACCTTATATTAATTAACCAGCCACACCAGTACACTCATTCGATACAATATTCACCACACAGGGCGGTACGTTATTTACAAGAATACCATCTAATCTATTGTCAAAGCTATACTTAGCGATTAAGTGTGCCACCTTATTGGCCGAACGGCTAATCTTTGACAATTGAAGATTGTTGATCAACTTCAAGATGCTCAACGCTTTCATCTTCAGGTCACACATAGCAGACCTGTCAACGCTTTGACAGGCATCAATGAAATCCCACGACCAAATTTATACTAAAAATATCAATATCTACAATACTCCCAAAACACTTAGGCGCGGTGCATTAACTTCTACCTTGTTTCTTGTTTCTTGACATATCAACCAATAGGAGATGTGGGTGTGCATGCTTCTAATGACTTGAGACTACCAAACACGACATGCAGTGGTTAGTTCATTGCATGCAATGCTATTAATTAGCAAATAAACATTAAGATCTCTCATTTTCCCCTCCTCCTTGGTCACAGTGCACAATCTAAGATGACTTGCTCACCTAGACGGAGGGAGTACTGATTATAAACATTAAGATCTCTTGTTTTCCCCTCCTCCTTGGTCACAGTGCACAATCTAAGATGACTTGCTCACCTGGACGGAGGGAGTACTGATTATAATGAGTACTCAACTAGTACTAGTATAAGAACTATGTTTTGTAATGAGTGTAAAAATATTGATTTGACATTGTGAATGTTGACACATTGTGGAATAGTTGTTGAAGTCTGCAAAATTACTCAACTAGTGCTGTTGTTCTCCACAAAAAAATGTGTTTACCAATACATGCATGAACTCTAGTTACTCTAACCCCCCTCTCTTCTTTAATTCTTTGCCACATCAGCATGTTTGCTATTCCCGTGTGCATGATACCAGCTAAGATACCACCATTATGGCCAGCCTTAATCATCGCATGCAATAATTTAGTGCACCTTGAAATATGAACATGTGTGGGGCGTGTTTGTTTTTAATGACTTGAGACTATACCTAGCCCGGCATGCAAGATGACTTATTATGCACCGTTCCCCATACCTGCAGGAAGCCCGTTCGTCTCCAATTTTTTTCCTCTCCATGTGGGAAACAATATGCCTGCCAAACTCTCCTTCTCCCTCCGGCGGTCCCACCACCCCACCCCATGTGAAAAAATCTGCATGCATGACTCTCCTCCCCCACGCTCGTCCAATCCGTTGTGACCAGCAATATTTCCACCCCTTCGCTCCCCCGTAATTTACTCCAACAAATATGCCCACGTAGCTGTTACTTAACTGCATGTGCATTCGATCACTGACATATGGGCGCAACAGGGGTCTGGCCCACATGTCAGTGACGCAACTAGACCGGCAGTTAAGTCAGTGCAGCATCAGTCCATATCTTATGTAGGTGTGCCATTGCTCGCTATAAATACTGCGACTCCCACGACATCGCTATCTCATCCCCCTCATGTTCATGTTCATCGCTATCTCCTCCCCCACCCTCTCAGGTAGACCACCATGGCATCGCCCCTCCCAAGCCCTAGGAGCCCCTCGCTGCACCGCGCGGACGGTCACGCGTCGCCGTTCTATTCCTCGCCGCCACTAGTCGAGGAGGATGCGTCGGTGTTCCGCTCCTCGCCGCTACGCGATGCGTCGCCGTTCCATTCCTCGCCGCCACTAGTCGAGGAGGACGCGTCGGCGTTCCGCTCCTCGCCGCGACGCGTCGAGGTGGACGCATCGGCGTTCCCAATCTCGCCAGCACGCGCGCCGGAGGACGCGTCGGCTCCCCACTACGAGGAGAACGCCGCGCCGCCCGCCGAGCCCCCAGCCTTGAGGAGCTTTGGAAAGAAATGGATGTCTCCTTGTGGGAGGCTTTGCCTCCAGCAGAGCGCGCCAAAATAGAGGCGGAGAAGAAGGCCGATGAAGAGAAGCGCACCGCAGAACAAGCTGCCTGGGAGGCCTATGTCGCGTCCGAGAGAGTCAGGCAATTGGCTCTTTGGCAGAAGGCTCGTGCGAGGGCCGTGAGGGTGGCGGAGGACGCCCGTGCTGACGCCCTGAGAGCAGTCGGGCCCAAGCCCCTCATCCACGCTTGGCGGTACGTGGACCGGGTGCACGCTTCCAGCGAGGAGGAGTACCTGTTGGCGCCGGATCACCACACCGGTGAGATCGCGCTCGCCCGCCGGCAAGCCGCCAATCAGCACCTCGCTAGTTGCGAGGCTGAGGAAGAGGCATTGTGTCGGCGCGCTGGGAAATGGCCGCGCACCAGGGCACTCGTGGCGCGCCGCAAGCGCTCCTGCGAGCGCTGTGGCTTTTAGGAGGAGTATAATTTTTGTTTCGTAAGGCGATGTCATTAGTTTTGGGACGCAAATGATAAATCCTGAACGTTCAGGAATTTTTAGAATCCTTAATTAAGTATGTAAAAGGGAAAGTTTGGAAACCTTGTATATTCGTACGCATTTTGCAAGTACGTGCATATAGCACAAACTTTACTATATACTATCGCAGGAAAAGAATTCTATGAGACCAGGTCTCACGCGAGACCCCATCCTGATGGATGACACGTGGCATTCACAAATCACAAAGCATCCCCCACCCCCACTTAAAAGCCACGTGTCATCCATCAGGACAGGTCTCTGTAGGATCGAAAGTATGTCTAGAGGGGGGGGGGGTGATTAGACTACTTGACCAAATAAAAACTTAACCTTTTCCCAATTTTAGTTCTTGGCAGATTTTAGCTATTTTGGGACAAGTCAAGCAATCATCACACAATTCAAGCAAGCGTGCAAAGAGTATATTGGCAGCGGAAAGTAAAGCATGCAACTTGCAAGAATGTAAAGGGAAGGTTTTGGAGAATTCAAACGCTATTGGAGACACGGATGTTTTTCCCGTGGTTCGGATAGGTGGTGCTATCCTACATCCACGTTGATGGAGACTTCAACCCACGAAGGGTAACGGTTGCGCGAGTCCACACAAGGCTCCACCCAAGGGTAACGGTTGCGCGAGTCCACACAGGGCTCCACCCACGAAGGGTCCACAAAGAAGCAACCACCCACGAAGGGTCCATGAAGAAGCAACCTTGTCTATCCCACCATGGCCATCGCCCACACAGGACTTGCCTCACTAGCAGTAGATCTTCACAAAGTAGGTGATCTCCTTGCCCTTACAAACTCCTTGGTTCAACTCCACAATCTTGTCGGAGGCTCCCAAGTGACACCTAGCCAATCTAGGAGACACCACTCTCCAAGAAGTAACAAATGGTGTGTAGGTAATGAACTCCTTGCTCTTGTGCTTCAAATGATAGTCTCCCCAACACTCAACTCTCTCTCATAGGATTTGGATTTGGTGGAAAGAAGGTTTGAGTGGAAAGCAACTTGGGAAGGCTAGAGATCAAGATTCATATGGTAGGAATGGAATATCTTGGTCTCAACACATGAGTAGGTGGTTCTCTCTCAGAACATATGAGTTGGAATGGTGTGTGTGTTCTGATGGCTCTCTCTTCGAATGAAGAGGAGGTGGAGGGGTATATATAGCCTCCACACAAAATCCAACCGTTACACAGTTTTCCAATCTCGGTGGGACCGAATCAATAAGCTCGGTCGGACGGAAAATGTAAACCTAGTGACCGTTAGTGATTTTCGGTGGGACTGACATGCAACTCGGTAGGACCGATATGGTTAGGGTTTGGGCATAACGTAATCTCGGTGAGACCGATTACACAAACTCGGTGAGACTGAATTTGGTAATTAGCTAACCAGAGAGTTGTTCAGGCAAACTCCGTGGGACCGATTTGCTCTTTCGGTGAGACCGAGTGGAACTCGGTGAGACCGAAAAGTTACAAAGGGGAAACACTGAGTTTACATTGCAATCTCGGTGGGACCGAAAAGTTACGAAAGGGAAACAGAGAGTTTGCAACCCCATCTCGGTGAGACCGAGATCCTTATCGGTAGAACCGAATTGCTAGGGTTTGGCAGTGGCTTATGACAAATGAAACTCGGTGGTGCCGAATAGGAAGAATCGGTAGGACCGAGTTTGGCTTAGGGATTAGGTCATATGTGGAAGTGGGAAAGTAGTTGAGGGTTTTGGAGCATATCACTAAGCACATGAAGCAAGAGGCTCATTAAGCAACACCTCATCCCTCCTTGATAGTATTGGCTTTTCCTATGGACTCAATGTGATCTTGGATCACTAAAATATAAAATGAAGAGTCTTGAGCTTTTGAGCTTGAGCCAATCCTTTGTCCTTAGCATTTTGAGGGTTCCACTTTCACATCCATGCCATGCCAATCATTGAGCTTTCCTGAAATAATCATCTTGGAATAGCATTAGCTCAATGAGCTATATGTTGTTATGAATTACCAAAACCACCTAGGGATAGTTGCACTTTCAGTCTCACCTGCTAACCATGAGACCTGGTCTCATATACGAGTAATTTTTTTCCACTATCGCACTACACGTCTCTCTCGATATATGCTTGCAGACTGTGCTACTCCCTCCGTCCAGGTCAATAAGTCATCTTCCATTTTGCACCGTGACCAAGGAGGGAAGACTTATACACCTAGACGGAGGGAGTACTACTATTACTTATGTACGTTCAAATGCACGTTTTAACATTACGATGCGGTTATTGTAAAAGTAGAAAAATAGCACTAGTCAAGCTTGTGAAACGATTCAATGCAAAACAAAAGCAAAAATGCTTGTTTGATTGTTTACTTTTAGCTTCCTTCTCTGTGTTTATTTCTCTGTCGTACTTTGTACGGAATATCTCACTGGTTGGAAAGGCATGCAAATTCCCAAACTGCTTCCTACACCCTGTATCTCACTGGTTGCCGGCGTTGACGTTGTCGCCCATGTCGTCGAGGATGAGGTTGCCGAGGTCGGGGAAGAAGTCGTCGTTCACAACTAATGATGTGGACTAGCATAGTAGTAGGATACAGAGTAGAAACATGAATTTTACCACGATTTCGAATAGGAAGGACAGAAACACATACGGTGCAAAGGGAGCTGCACTGTTGGCGTTGAGGTTGTCGCCCATGTCCAAACACCACGTAGACACGGTCTTTGAGCACGGTTCATAGTCGTTCCACGCTCGGGCATTGAAGTTTGTAACTATTTTAGATTAGAATATACTACTCCTCCGGTGCTAGTAGTAGAGCAGAGTCCTACTCTACTACTCTACTCAAGCAAGTTAGGGCATAGCATTGTAGGGATTACCAGTACTGTGATCACTCAAGCAAGTTGTGTGGCATCGACATGACCCTACGCTGCTGGTATGTGTCTCGTAAGTCAAGCGGCATGCTGTAGTCATCATCACCTGTCCACTTCCCGCAACACATATTCGCTTATCCATCTTTGTCCGCACATAATCTCATCCAATCTTCCATACCCGCTAAGGCGCCTCCCCCCCTTGTCCGAAACCCAAGCACTAACAATGGCAGAACCAAGCAGCGTCTGCCGAAAGAGTGGATGGAATTCGCTCCCAACAGAGGTAATCAAGCTCATTGTTTCGCGTGTGGACAATCTCAGTACCATGCCGCTCGCCGCGTGCTCGTCGGGGCTGTACCGTTTACTCAAAGTCCTCAGGCCGGAGCTTTTTAGGCCAGCTCCTTGCTTGCTGATGCCGCCTGATCTTCAGAAACATCGTGTCACGCAGCATAACGATCGTAGGGTGGCGAGCATCAACCCCCTTGACTGCGATTCGATCCCCGTCAGCCTCAACTACATTAACGGTATGTATTGGGTCGGCATGAACACGTCTTGGATGGTGCTCGTCGACGGTCACGGCAGCTGGATGCTCGTGGAGGTCTACACCCGGCGGTTGATCCCCCTTCCTTTGATTAACACTGCACTGCTTTGGCACCGCAGCCCAGAATACTCGGAATCTTACAGTAGCCAACATGATACCTGTCGGGTTTCGGGTTCTGGCAGACCCTTGAGGTTCGAACACTGGGGTGCGCGCGGAGATCTCTCCCCTACTGATCTACGTCTGATCCTCTCGTGCGAACTAAGATGAAAATGATGAACAACACAAGAGACACGAGGTTTATACTGGTTCGGGCCACCGTTGTGGTGTAATACCCTACTCTAGTGTGTGGTGTGGTGGATTGCCTCTGGGGCTGATGATGGACAGTACAAGGGAAGAACAGCCTCGTGAGAGGTGTTGTTGAGCTGGTGCGATGAACTGCTAGGGTGAGTTCAGTCGCCTCTCTCTCTCTCTGCTAGGGTTCTACCAGATCTCTCGATGTTCTTGGGGTGTCTCGATGTCTCTACTCTGTGGTGGCTAGCTGTATTTATAGAGGCCCCGGGCCTCTCCCCAAATAATGAGTGGGAAGGGTGCCAACAATTGGTCATTTCGAATGGGAACATCTAGTACAAGTTATCCTGACCAAAGGCGGTCTTCGGTTGCCAAAAGCACTGGCGATGACGCCGTCTTGGGATCCACAGTGACCTCCGTCCTGCCGTCCGGCTGGTCTTGGTCTCATTGCACCGGAATGGTAACCTTTGCCTGATGCCTTGGCCTGTGCTTGCCCCCTTTGCACCAAAGGGGAAACAAGGACACTGCGCAGGCCGGTGCCCGCCTGGTCTCGATCGTCATGGCTTGCATCACGAGTTCCTCGTGAGGTACCCCTGCCTTGATCTCTCCGCCTCCTCGCGAGCCTGCCTGATGAGGCTGCCTCTGAGGAAGCTTCCTGTCGTCCGCCCCGCGAGGCTTGGCCCCTCGCGAGGGTCTTGAGCTTGAGATGATGAAGATGGGCCGTGCTGGGCCCCCGAGGCAGACAAGTCTGGGGACCCCCATTCCCAGAACGCCGACAATACCAAGTTTGATTTGCTCAAGGTTGTAATCTGCCAAGTGCCCACAAGATCTGCGAATTATAAAGACTTCAGGCTAATTGCGTTCTTCTACCACGGTCTCGCCTATCTGACAGGTCACTGCGGTAAGTGGATAAATCAGCACGTCCATCGCAGGATCATACATCCTCCATGGTTCTCTGATGCCATTGAACACAAGGGCTTCATTTATGCTGTCGACTCCTTCTATGGCTGGACGTATTGCTGGCCTACTCCAGTCATCGCTACAAACGGCTGTTACAGCAGTATGTTACTTTCCTATGATATCATGATGGCCTGCTTATATTACTGTCAACATTTTCTGAAAAAATATTCATGCTCATAACATGCTGTTCTTAAGATTGACTAAACCAAGAGCCCATTTTTATTTGACTCCAACTTGATATGATGTTGTAGGCCGCCTGGTGTCCCTACCCTTCCTAATCCCAGAACCTTTCAAAGAAAAGCGGCATGGCAGTTGCAGGTGGTTCCTGGCTCGATCAAACGACGGCGAAAGATTGATGATCGTTCACACGTACCAGACGTGTTGTTTCGCGGAATACAATCACAGTCACTGCAAGGTCTTTGAGCAGGATCCCAGTTTCTCTGGGCCTTCAGGAATTTTTGACTGGAGGCTGGTAAGTAGCCTTGGTACACGCTCTCTGTTTGTCGGACTGAATTATTCGATTAACCAGGAGATAACCGACGGCAAGGATCATGATGGCAGCGCGGTTTCGTTCATCAGGAAAAACTGTGTGTACACAGCGTATGATGCGTCTCTACATGCACCATACCCTGATATGTGCCGCCACGCTCTGCAGCCCAAAGTAGGAGAGAGGGTCGCAAGTATCATACTTCGACCTGCTGGCTGGAGTTTCCCCCGTCAGGCACCCATCTGATTCAAGCCGTCAGCCAATCTCCACAGCTTAATAAATAGTAACGTCTAACTGAGCCAGTTAGTTAGATGCGTACACTTGGTGTAGTAGGATCTTTATTTAGTTTGATGCGTACACTTGTTCTTTTTTGGTAGCCCTTTTGTAATGATGGCTGATGTTTGGTTTGGAAGAGAGAGCTGCGTCTTCACTCTTCTGGCCCTGCTTACTGCTTCTGTTGCACCCCCAGCCCTGGTTGCTGCTGCTGCTGTTTTCAATGTACAATCAGTAGTATATTTCGTCTGTTGGTTGAACAAATGTGTTGTTAGAACGACAAACACAATGTTTTGGAAGTTGTTGCACGGTTCGATCCTGCAGTGCCCCGTACCGTACGTAGTGCATACTATTTATCGTATGGAACACATTTTTTTTGAAACTCAGAACACATTTTCCACTTGTTGATAACATGCAGCCCACTGATGAAGGCCCAATAGAGAAGCCCATAATTAACTGGAAGGGAGGCTCTCACATGAATCCGGCCCAGGTACATGCTCATGGTCCCCTAAACATAAATAAGTAAATAAATAAATAAACCTAAATGCTCATGCACCAGTTCTTTCGGAAAATAGGTAGCCCAGTATTTCTTTTTGAAGAATACCCAAGCTAGGCCTATTTGTTTTCTCCGAATTACTAGGCTGCAAATCTTTCAAGACGAGGAGGGATGCATTCCGGCCTGGCTTAAGAGTATGGTCAATGTCTGTTAAAAGTAATATCAAAAGGGGATGAAAATTCCAAAAAATTTATAGCAAATGGGATATAAGTTTCTTTTTTTGTTTTTGTTCTTCACTGATATCTTATACGTATTTCATTGGATTTAACATGACATAGTACTACTTTATTTTTAAATTTGTTTTAGTATGGCTATTAATTTTTGGATTAAGAATATTTCATTCCCCAACAAAAATTTCCAAATTTTCAAAATTTCCCACATATTTAGTTAATTTTTTGACCCTAGTACTGACTAGAAAATGGCCAGGAATTCTAAAAATGGAAAACAGGCTGCAATAAATTCCATATGAATTAGAAAATGAGTAAAAAATATATAAATAATAGCAAATGGGCTGTACACGCCACAGATTTCGAGGCTGACTTGTTTACACAAGGCTTTGTCAGTGAACACACGATTCTAGCAGCAGTTAGTGTTGGATCTCCATCCAACGGCCGACGTGCTTCTTCAATCTCTGATCTTCCTGCTCCAGCCGCCTAAACTAGCACCGGCAGGACTGCCTGCTCCCTCCTCTTGTGGCCCCCTATGATGCCGCGCAGGCTTCCCCGGCCCACCCTACTCCCTCCGCCGGCCTGGCCGCACGCAATCAACTGCCTCCTTATTACGCGAAAAAATGATTCCTCCCACTGACATCTGGGGCGCATCGGTTGGGAGGCTGACCTGTGGGCCTACTAAGTTGACGCGTATGCAGGGCTTGTCAACTTAGTCAACAAACGATTCTAGCAGCAGTAACCTTGGATTTGAATCGAACGGTCCTGCTGCTTCTTCAATTGCTGCTCTTCTTGCACCAACCGCCCAAACCAGCGCCGGGGAGACCGCCTGCTCCTGCCTCCAGTGGCCAGCTGTGCTGCCGATGAGGCCTCATCGCCCCTACTACTCCCACCGCTAGCCAGGCCCAGCAGCGATGGCAGCGTCACACCGTAGCCGAACCAGTGAACCCTCGTACTCCTCTCCGCGTGGGCATCCACTACCGCGTCTTCCCCGGCTCCATGTCGTCCCCTTCCTAGGCCTCGCCGTCGTCCACCGCCTTGGTGCTCTTGGCGCGGCGTGGTCAACATGGTCAACGACATTCCATCGGAAGAGTACTATACGTGGAGAGGCTGACAGCTGGGTCCACGGCCACAGCCTAGTTTTTTTGTGATTTGCCAAGTAAGTCGCTTTGTCAGGCCTGTTGGGCTGTAAATCTTTCAAGACAAGGAGAGCTTTCATTCGGCTGGCCGAGAAAATGGCCCATCAGTAATGAGAAATGGGCTGTACATTTTTAAAACACATCAAACCGACAATTAGTTTCAAATATCTTTTCTTCATTTCGAGATTTGAAATTACATTAATTTTTATGCATGGAGAATTTGTTGGATTTTATATTGATATACATTTATTTTTAAAATCAGTTTGAATGTGAGTCGAAATTTCGGGATTAAAAACAGTTCGGACCGCACCGAAATATGCAAAATTTCGTATAATTTTTTAACCGTGGCCACAATATGGGGTGTAATGCTAACAAAAAGAATATGGGCTCCAAAAAAACATTAATAATTAGCAAATGGGCTGTAAATTATTAGAAATAATGGCAGATGGGTTGTATGCTGTTTTCCACAGATTTGAGGCTTTCCTAAAAAAAGGTTGACGCACAAGCAGTGACTGTTGGATGGCCATCCAACGACCGTCGTGCTTCTTCAATCTCTGCTCTTCCTGCTCCAGCCACTCAAACAGACGCCGACGGGACTACCTGCTCCCTCCTCCCCGCGGCCGGCTCTGCTACCGCGCAGGCCTCACCGCCCCACCGTACTCCCATCGCTGGCCTAGCCATCCCTCTACTCACCCACACCTGCTGTTATTCTCCGGCGACGGCAGACGAACCAGTAAACCCTCGTACAGTCGTACTCCCCTCTGCATGGGAAACAACTACCGAGTCTTCCCTGCCTCCGTGTCGTTCCCTTCCTAGGCCTCGCCGTCGTCCACCGCCCTGGTGCTCTCGGCGCGGCCTGGTCAACGTGGTCAACGACCGACATGCATCTGAAGTGGACTGTACGTGGAGAGGCCGACAACTGGGTCCACAGCCGCACGCAAGGAAATGCCTCCTTATTACGCGCAAAATAATTATTCCTCCACCTGACATTAGGGACCCACCGAAAGGGCCTCTGTATTTCGCGAAAAAACGTTACCGCCGCTGACAGCTTAGACCCACCAGCTATATCTTTGCACGCAAGGAAGTGCCTCCTTATTACGCTCAAAAAAATGAATACCCCCCTGCTAGCTGGGTCCCACCTTGGTGGGAGGCTGACTTGTGGGCCTACTAAGTTGACGGGGACGGAGGGCTTTCTCAACTTAGTCAATATGCACGATTCTAGCTCCAGTGACCATACAATGTCCATCCAACGGCCGTAGTGCTTCTTCAACCTCTAGTCTTCTTGCTCCAGCCGCCCAAACCAGCGCTGGTCGTGCCTTGTGCTCATGCCTCCCGTGGCCGGCTGCGATGCGATGGAGGCCTCACCTCCCCTACTACTTCCAGCACTGGCCAGGCCATCCCTCTACTCACCCACACCCCCTGTTATTCTGCGGCGACGACAGCCTCACACCGCAGCGAACTAGTGAACCCTCATACTCCTCTATGCGTGGGCATCCACTGCCACGTCTTCCCCGGCTCCGCGTCGTCCCCTTCCTAGGCCTCGCCGTCGTCCACCGCCCTGGTGCTCTCGGCGCAGCGTGGTCAACGTGGTCAAGGAACGGCTTCCATCGGACATGGACTGTACGTGGAGAGGCTGACAGCTGGGTCCACGGCCGCAGCAAGGAAGTGCCTCCTTATTACATGCAAAATAATTATTCCTCCACCTAACAGCGGGACCCACCGGACGGGCCACCGTATTTCGTGAAAAAATGTTTCCCCCTAACTGCTGGGACCCACCATCTACATCTTCGCATGCAAGGAAGTGCATCCGGGCAAAAAAAAATGATTCGCCCCCTGACTGCTGGGACCCACCAGCTACATCTTCGTAGGCAAGGAAGTGTCTGACAGTCGGGACCCTCCTGGTCGAAGCGTATGTAGCATTGTCATTCTGGTCGGGAACATGTACGTACATACTGGTCCATGTAGAGGCGCGCATGTGTCATAGTAGAGGCGCGCACGTAGCATTTACACGTACGTACAGCGACCAGGGTGCAAGAAAGAAAATACGGCCACGTATGTGTACATACGGGCGGGGTCTCGAACGCCTACTCGCGCATACGTACGGCCAGGGCTCGTGTACATGGCTGGGTCGGAACGGAGAAACAACGTCGTCGTCGTGTTCATGGGGAGGCAACGGAATGCGTCGTGTTCATCGGGAGGGCTTGGACGGAACAGGCGATGGAAACGAGGCCTGGCATACCACAGAACAGAGGAAACAACCTTGTGTTCGACCGGCCACATTCGAAACGGGATCCTGTTCATTGGGAGGGGTCTGGCGTACCGCAAAACGGAGGAAACGGACCTCCTACGGTTGAAACAGGGGTCCTGTTGATCGGGAGGGGTGTGGCGTACCACAAAACGGAGGAAACGGACTTGTGTTGGAGCGCTACGGTCGAAACGGGGGTCCTGTTCATCGGGAGGGGTGTGGTGTACCGCAAAACGGGACTCCACGGGATACTGTTCATCTCCATCATCGACCCCCTCCAGCCTCCACGAGCTACTGTTCATCCAGCGTCGACCTCCTCCAGCCTCCACCTGCGACTGTTCATCCACGGGCTCCTGTTCATCGAGCCTCCACCGCGCGCTACTCCACCGGCTACTTATAACGCCCTCGATGCGGCTATATCTCCCACGTGTCGAAGCACGACTTAGAGGCATAACCGCATTGAAAGCAATGTCACAAGTGAGGTAATCTTCGCAAACAACCCATGTAATACAATAAGGGAAAAGATACATAGTTGGCTTACAATCGCCACTTCACAAAAATACATCAATAAAGCATTACATCATCCAAATACAGTCAAGGTCCGACTACGGAACCAAAATAAAAGAAGAACCCCAAATGCGACAAGGTCCCCGATCGACCCCAACTGGGCTCCACTACTGATCGACTAGAACGAAACAACACAAAGGACAAGATCTTCATCGAGCTCCTCCTTGAGCTTGGTTGCGTCACCTGCTCGGTAACATTGGCACCTGCAAACTGGTTTTGGAAGTATCTGTGAGTCACGGGGACTCAGCAATCTCGCACCCTCGCGATCAAGACTATTTAAGCTTATGGGTAAGGTAAAGGTATGAGGTGGAGCTGCAGTAAGCGACTAGCATATTTGGTGGCTAACATACGCAGAAGAGAGCGAGAAGAGAAGGCAAAGCATGATCGAGAAACTATGATCAAGAAGTGATCCTAGAGCAACCTACGTCAAGCATAACTCCAACACCGTGTTCACTTCCCGGACTCCGCCGGAAAGAGACCATCATGGTTACACACGCGGTTGATGTATTTTAATTAAGGTTAACTTCAGGTTTTCTACAACCGGACATTAACAAATTCCCATCTTCCCATAACCGCGGGCACGGCTTTCGAAAGTTCAAATCCCTGCAGGGAGTCCCAACTTAGCCCATGACAAGCTCTCACGGTCAACGAAGGATGTACCTTCTGCCGAGACATTCCGATCAGACTCGGTATCCCGGTTCTACAAGACAACTTCGACAAGTTAAAACAAATCCAGCAACACCGCATTGTGCCCCTGTCCAGGCGACGAGAGGGAGAAGCAGGAGGTGGCGGGGAACGTGGCCACGGTCGGCTGCGTGGCCGCGCGCGCCGGCGCGTGCCCCTGTCCTTCTGTCGTCACCAGGAGGACGACGATTGGCGGTTGGGCCAGTAGGCCGCACCACTGGGCCGGCTGGGGCGCCAGGTAAGCTTTCTGTTTTTTTATTTTTGTTTCTGTTTTCTATTTTTCTGACATTTGTTTGGATTTAACAAAATACTAAATCATTTTATTTACTTATGCCAATTTTTGCAGGAGCTAGTGGTATTATTCCAGAGCTCCTCAACAACTAACATAATTTTTGGACATATATTATATATATAACAAATATATATCCAAAGCAAATAATTATTCATTAAATCCAAATGCCCAAAATAAATATCTATGAGCTCCTAATAATATTGGTTTTATTTTTATCTCTGTCCAATATTTTCAGAGAGCAACATGAACATTTTCTTGGAGACTTTTGGAGCACTTTTTATTTGGGTCATTTCCAGAGATGATTCTGAGGGTTTCACAAATCCTCATTTCAAATTTAAATGGAATTTAAACATGATGCACACATGAAGGGCTAGCCTAGGTCATACCAGAACTAGGGATGTGACAACTCGCCCCCACTTGGAAGAATCTCGTCCCGAGATTCAGGAGTTGGCGGAAAGAAAGTGGGGTACTCCAGTCGAAGACGATCTTCATGCTCCCAAGTAGCTTCTCTCTCGGAATGATGAGACCACTGAACCTTGAGAAACTTGATGTTATGACGTCGGGTGACACGCTCTACTTGATCAAGGATGCAGACAGGGTACTCTCGATAAGTGAGTTATCTTGGAGATCAAGCGTTTCGTGGTCCACTCCGCGGATGGGATCCGAGAAGCAACGCCTGAGTTGACAGACGTGGAAGACATCATGTACTCGAGAAAGATGTGGGGGTAGTTCCAATTGGTAGGCAACCTCTCCTCGTTTAGCGAGAATGAGAAAAGGACCAATGTAACGAGGAGCCAACTTGCCCTTGATACCGAATCGATGGGTACCCTTCAAAGGGGTAACCCGAAGGTAAGCTTTGTCGCCAATTTCATAAGCCACTTCCTTATGACTACGGTCATACTGGCTCTTTTGACGAGATTGGGCTGTTTTTAAATTCTCACGAATGATGCAAACTTGCTCTTCTGCCTCCTGGATCATATCCGGTCCAAAGAATTGTCTTTCACCGGTTTCTGACCAGTTCAAAGGTGTTCGACATCTTCGTCCATACAGAACCTCAAAAGGAGCTTTCTTGAGGCTGGATTGGTAGCTGTTGTTATAAGCAAACTCGGCGAAGGTAAGACACTTCTCCCAATCCATACCGAATGAGATAACACAAGCTCTAAGCATGTCTTCAAGAATCTGGTTGACCCTTTCCACCTGACCACTTGATTGAGGGTGGAAAGCGGTACTGAAGGAAAGATGGGTGCCCATGGCAGTTTGGAAGCTCTCCCATAAATGAGAAGTGAAAAGACTACCACGGTCTGAATTGATCTCTAGTGGAACACCATGAAGTGACACTATTCGAGAAATATATAAGTCAGCGAGCTGACTAGCAGTGATACTCTCTCGAACAGGTAGGAAGTGAGCCACTTTGGAAAGACGATCAATGACTACGAAGATAGCATTATTCCCTCTCTTGGTCCTGGGAAAGCTGGTGATGAAGTCCATACCAACTTTATCCCATTTCCACTCAGGAATAGCTAAAGGTTGAAGAGTGCCAGCAGGTCTCTGATGCTCTGCCTTCACGCGACGACAAACGTCACAGTTAGCAATAAATTGAGCAATTTCTCTCTTCATCCTAGTCCACCAGAACCTCTGGCGTAGGTCCTGATACATCTTAGTACTACCGGGATGAATCGTGAGAGGAGATTCATGCGCCTCCTTAAGGATTAATTATCGAAGATGTTGATTCTTGGGAACCACCAAGCGACTCTCAAAGAAAACAACACCACGATCATCTATAGAGAAACTACCACCAGCTCCCTTGTTAATGTTTCTCTTGATCCGGGAAATTCCCGTATCCTGCTGCTGAGCAGAGATGATTTGATCCACAAGAGTAGGTTTCGCCACCAAGGTAGAAAGGAATCCGTGAGGAGCAAGGTGGAGGTTAAGCTTACATAATTCCTTATGGAGAAGTGGTTGGCCCTGCTGCAACATGAGATTGTTGCAATAGGACTTATGACTTAGCGCATCAGCCATGACATTCCCCTTACCTGGGGTGTAGGTAATCCCTAAGTCATAATCTGAGATCAACTCCAACCAACGTCTTTGCCTAAGGTTCAAATCTGGTTGGGTGAATATATACTTGAGACTCTGGTGATCGGTGTAAATCTCGCAACGTTTACCGAGAAGGTAATGTCGCCATGTCTTAAGTGCATAGACTACCGCTGCAAGCTCTAGATCATGTGTAGGATAATTCTCCTCATGTGGATGCAACTGTCGAGATGCATAGGCAATCACATGGCGATCTTGCATAAGAATGCAACCTAGTCCCTGTCGTGAGGCATCACAATAGATAACAAAGTCCTTAGTGAAGTCCGGTGGCACAAGTATGGGAGCAGAAGTCAGGCGTCTTTTCAGTTCCTGAAAACTGTGCTCACACTGTGGGGACCACTCAAACTTTTTATCTTTCTTGAGAAGTTCCGTGAGAGGTTTGGCCACTTTGGAGAAGTTCTCAACGAATCGGCGACAATAACTGGCTAGACCAAGGAAACTCCTAACTTGCTTAACTGTTTCAGGCGGAGTCCAATCAAGAACGGCCTGAACTCTTTCGGGATTGACAGCAATGCCCTTACCAGAGATTACGTGGCCGAGATAGGTCACTTCTGGCAACCAAAATTCGCACTTGGAGAACTTGGCATAAAGGTGGTGCTCTCTGAGTTTTTCTAACACAAGTCTAAGATGTTCGGCATGCTCTTCCTCGTTCTTCGAGTAAATAAGGATATCATCGAGGTAAACCACGACGAACTTATCTAAGTACTCCATGAAGATCAAGTTCATCAAGCGAGAGAAAGTAGCTGGAGCGTTGGTTAGACCAAAGGACATGACAGTGTACTTGTACTGACCATAACGAGTGACAAAAGCCGTCTTAGGAATATCCCCATTTCTGATCTTGATTTGGTGGTAGCCTAACCTCAAATCCATCTTGGAGAAGACTGAGGATCCAGTGAGCTGATCATACAGATCGTTGATCCTGGGGAGCGGATACTTGTTCTTTATCGTGACCAAATTAACGGGACGATAATCTACAACCATGCGGTCCGTACCATCCTTCTTCTTGACGAAGAGGACGGGGAAAGCCCAGGGAGAAGAACTAGGACGGATGAAACCCTTTTGCAAAGATTCATCGAGTTGTTTCTTAAGCTCGGCTAGTTCTAAGGGTGCCATCTTGTAAGGTCTCCTAGAAATTGGGGCGGTTCCGGGGATAAGATCTATAACAAACTCTACATCTCTGTCAGGTGGAATACCTGGCAGTTCTTCTGGAAAGACATCCGGAAAGTCGCGGACTACCGAGATATCTTCAAGGTCAGGAAGAGGGCTGGCATTTAGGGAATATAGTTGACGCCTTGCAATTTTGGTGGAGACAGTGACTACCTTGCCAGAGGGGTGTGTGAGCTGAACAGACCTGGTGTAATAGTCAATCTTGGCATAATGAGCTTTCATCCAGTCCATACCCAAAATGATGTTAATATCTGAAGACTTGAGGGATATCAAGGAAGCTAGAAATACAAGTCTGTCAACATGTATTTCATTGCCATAACTTATCCTAGAAGTTTGCCACTTGGATCCAGGAGTTTGAATGAGTAGTGGGGAGGGCATATCACAAAATGACATGTCGTGCAAATGGGCATAACTTTCGGAAATGAAGGAGTGAGATGCCCCGGTATCGAATAGAACCGAAGCTGGGTGACAGTTGACAAGGAGTGTACCAAGAACGACATATGGATCATCATGAGCGTCTTTAGCTGAGACATGATGCACACGTCCAAGTTCAGTGGGAGCTGACTTGGCACTGATCATCTGGTGTGAAGGCTTACTACCACGGCCAACAGACTTGTCGGGCTGGGGTGGAGCAACATGGGTCTGAGTGCAAATACGGGCAATGTGGCCTGGCTCTCCGCACTTGTAACAAATCTTGGAGGTAGGACAAGGACCCACATTGACAAGTGGTCTACCAATAGGCATGGGTGTAGCATATGGTTGAACTGGGTGAGGTGCCACACAAGAAGGCCTCGGTGTATAACCGGGTGGAAGAGCGGAGTTCGGAACCCAAATCCGGCGCTTCTGAGAACTAGAACCATAGGAAGAAACTAAATCACGGGTGTGCTTACGAGATTCCTCGTAGGTGAGTTGAGCTGTCTCTGCATCAATGGCCTTGTTCACAAGAGCGTGGAATGTATTGCAACGATGCAAGTGGAGATCACGACGCCACTTGGGGTTGAGACCCTTCCGGAACCTAGCCTGCTTCTTGGCATCTGTGGACACTTCTTCTATAGCATAGCGGGCGAGGTTCTCAAACTCACTACTGTAAGCATCAACAGCCATCTTACCCTGGGTGAAACTACAGAACTCTTCTCTCTTGCGATCGATGAGGGCTTCAGGAATGTGATGCTCGCGAAAAGCCTCAGTGAAATCTCTCCAGGTAGGAATTTGACCAGCTGGAAGCATAGCCTCATAGTTCTGCCACAAGAGACTAGCAGGACCTTCCAGGTGATATGCAGCATAAGTGACCTTGTCACTTTCAGCTACGTTCGCAGAACGCAGCTTGTGAGTGATACTACGAAGCCAGTCATCTGCATCGAGTGGCTCAATGGAATGATGGAAGGTGGGTGGTTTCAGATCAATGAAATCCTGGATGGTCGCTGACTCTTTGCACCGATGTGCGGTGTTCTCCTCGATACGTGCCAACAAGCGGTTAGACTCACGCTTGTTCCTCTCCATCTCTATCATGAACTCTGCCAATGAAGGTTGGTCGGGAGGATCCTCCTCATCCCTACCACCTCCGTGGTTCAGGCAACGAGCAACAGAACTTCGGTTAATTGACGACATCCTGAGAAGCGGAACCAAGGACGAGGTCAACAACAACTATAGGATGCAACATGTAGCACAAGGAAATTTAGTATCTCTCAAACTCCTAGGACAATTCCGGCAGCATAATGGCAGTAAAATGCTCAGAATGAGACATTCTGCGAAAGACGGGGTAGCACCATACTCAACATCATCATCAAGGTCCTGAGATATTACTAAACAGGCTACACCAGAGGTACTCGAACTGGGATATGACTCTGATCAACCAATCCTAAGAGACTATGGAGTAGTAACACGTGATCCTGATAGACAGAAAAGAAAGCCTAGTTCCTTAACCCGTAGGAAAGATAGGATGACTCAGATCAGAAGGGCATGAGATATAAGGAGTAAAAAGAGCCTTACGTTCCCTTCCACAATCAATTCCCTTACATAACTAAAGAATTTCTAGACTCAACTTCGACCAGGTTGGCTTGGTAATCCTACAAGCAGTCAGGCTCTGATACCAAAGCTGTCGGGACCCCGATCCTAAATCACACCGATCTAGCATGTAACACATCATATCAGTTTGCGGCCTCACGCACGGTATTCCCACGGGTGCCACCTTACCTGGCCCGGGACCGTTTGCGCCTTTTGGCTCACATATATGATAGTGTCGCTAGCATCCATATGACAAAGAACCCGGGCCGACATGGCTAGTCGTGAACCCAAAGCGGTGCTAACCTATGGGGATAGGCATACATGAATCACATCGAGCATGTCGGTCAACGGCATATGAATCCGGGCTGTAGCACTGGGCTAACAGGACTACGGGGAACCCAGGCTGTAGCAGGCTAGGCAGGACTCCGGAAGTCACCGCGTGACATTTCCCCGAAGGGACAGACACAAGAACAAAGTGAATCACATGCCGGCCAGTCTGAGTGTTCCGGAGCAGTAGTGCTGGGCTAGCAGGACTCCAGTGAACCGGGCTGTAGCGGACTACTATGGCTCAAGCAAGCACTAGACTACATTTCCCCATAAGAGAGGCTGCCAAGGACAGACAACTAGATTGTCGGATCCCACACATAGCAATACACATCACACGTACGCATAACATGCAAGTATGTGAGGTACAACATGGCATCACAACATAACGCAAACTCATATAGATAAAGGCTCAGAAGAACCACATAGCATTAAATACAACCAGGGTTCACATGACCCATCATTCAGAGCATACAAGCAACAAGCGGAAGCATTACATGTCTGAGTACAGACAACTACAAATGAAAAAGGCTGAAGAGCCTGACTATCTACAACATCCGATCAAGATCGTAGCTGAGGTACAAGCTACTTGTCGAAGTCCAAGTGGTACTACTAGTGAGACAGATGTCTCATCTGCAAAACATAAATAAAGCAAACATGAGTACAAAGGTACTCAGCAAGACTTACATCAGATCCTATAATACATGCATTTTTATCAAGAAGGTAATGTGGAGTTTAGTTGCAGCAAGCCAGCTTTGGCTCAGTGGCTATCCTGTACTACGACTGCTGGTAACTCTTTTGAGGTGGCGCACACGAGTCCACTAGTCACCACATCAATACACTACTATGGGTTCATCCTTGTCTTCTTACGAGAAGGCCATCCATAGCACTCACACTTGTCTTGAGCATTTTAGAGTATCCACTTCAAGTTGTCTATGTACCACGTAAGCATCCAAGAAGTCCGTAACTGAGGACACGGCTATTCGAATAGATCATGATAACCCTGCAGGGGTGTACTTCTTCACACACGCTCTCACCACTTATCACCATGTACACGTCATGTATCTCGGCAACCTTCAAGCGGAAGCCTGGCGAGGGTGTCGGCCACGACCTGACTAACCACACAAGACTCTAGTCCAGGTTTATCGCCTATTCGGGTTCCATCCGCAAGGAGATCCGGCCGGGGTTTCGCTCACGGCCCCAAACGATGTGTGCAGGGTTCCCAAGCCCACCTCGCCGGATGGATCTAGGCTTGGTACACCGTGCCACTTGTGCCTAGTCTGTCCCAAGCCCACCTGGCCGGGTGCCACTTGGTAGACTACTAACACTACCTACAAACACCAGAAACTAATTGCAACTCCTGGACAAGATCAAGTTGGTTAATAAGTCGAGAGAGCTTGGAGTGCCCGGAGCCCAATGTGTGGTAGTAGCTAGTCATTGGACAACATACACAGAACTCAGTGCTTAAGGACGGTTCCAGTGAGACAACCCACCATGTACTCCTACATGGCCTCTCACCGCTACCTTTACCAAATCGTGTTCACACGCTTAACTCTCAGCACCAGAACATATCGTACCACTCCAATTCATTCCCGATGAATCAGACCTGACACAACTCTACGCAATAGCAGGCATGGCATGGCAAGAACACAACATGGCTCAATCAGATCCTACACATGCTAGTGGGTTTCAACTATTTACTGTGGCAATGACGGGTCATGCAAAGGAATGGGTTCAACTACCGCAACATAAAGTAGCAGTTGGTTCGCTGTTGTCCTAATGCAATAAAAGAGAGCAGGAGCGAGAGAGTGGGATCATGTCGGAATGAACAAGGGGGTTTGCTTGCCTGGTAGATCAACAGGGGCACTGCTCCTCAGACAGGTACTCTGGAAGGGTCTCCGGAGCAGGACCTATCGAGAAGGAACGGTGTCGACAATCAATACACAAGCATATGCAACAATATGATGCATGAACATGGCATGAAGATGTGATGTTGTTTGAGCTAATGCAACTAGCATTCATTTGGTTAAAGTCCATTTGAACTAAAGATTCAAATGCAACTCCAAAATAAGCTCTTAAATATGCCATAAGTGTGTTTTCACATATACAGCATGTATAGGTTGGTTTGTCATGCATGAAAATGGTACAAATGGATAGGTTGAATTTTTCTGATAATTTTTCATATATAAATTATTCCAATCTGAGCTACGGTTGAATTTATATGAATTTTTGAAGTTTTGAACATTTTCTAGAATTTCCTGTTTAAAAATAATTCTAGAAAAGAATAACTGCGTCAGCATGACGTCATCACTACATCAGCGGGTCAACACAGCTGTCCAGGTCAAATCTGACACGTGGGGTCCACCCGTCAGTGTCATGGTTAATTAACAAAGGTTAATTAAATTTGAACTAATCCTAAACTAGAATTAGCAGGGACGGGCCCCACCTGTCATTGAGCCAGGGGAGGTCAAACCCCCTGGTCAACTGGGCTAACACGCCGGCGTTTAGCCGCCGGCGGCAGCAGACGCGGCGGAGGGCGCGGGATTGCCACTCCGGCGCCCAATCGAGCAGCGGAGGGCACGCGCGGGGAGCTGGGGCTCGCCCGCATCCAGGGCAGCATGGAGCAGCAGCGGGGACGGCCGGAGCTCGCCGGAGTGAAGCTCGGGGCGGCGGCCGGAGTTCGCTGGCGTGCGGCAGAGGGGCTAGAGGGCGCAGAAGGGCAGGGGAGTAGGGGGAACGACGGCGGGGCTCACAGGGGACCGGCGGGCGTCGTCGGGGAGCTCGGGGAAGGCTGGAGTCGGCGGGGCGGTGAGGACGATCTCCGGTGGCCGGAGATGAAGATGACGGCGCCGAGGATGAAGCGGAGCTCGCCCGGGTTGCTTTGCTCGGTGAGGAGGGAGAGGGGGTCGCGGCAGTGGCCGAGCCACGGTGGCTATGGACGGCGGTGACGGCGATTTGGGCCGCGAGAGAGGGAGCGAGGGGGGAGAGAATCGCACGGGAGAGAGCGGGAGAGGCTTGGGGGGTGCGTGGCGACGCGCAGGCGATCCAGGCGACGAGAGGGAGAAGCAGGAGGTGGCGGGGAACGTGGCCACGGTCGGCTGCGTGGCCACGCGCGCCGGTGCGTGCCCCTGTCCTTCTGTCGTCGCCAGGAGGACGACGATTGGCGGTTGGGCCAGTAGGCCGCACCACTGGGCCGGCTGGGGCGCCAGGTAAGCTTTCTGTTTTTTTTCTGTTTTCTATTTTTCTGACATTTTTTTGGATTTAATAAAATACTAAATCATTTTATTTACTTATGCCAATTTTTGCAGGAGCTAGTGGTATTATTCCAGAGCTCCTCAACAACTAACATAATTTTTGGACATATATTATATATATAACAAATATAAATCCAAAGCAAATAATTATTCATTAAATCCAAATGCCCAAAATAAATATCTATGAGCTCCTAATAATATTGGTTTGATTTTTATCTCTGTCCAATATTTTCAGGGAGCAACATGAACATTTTCTTGGAGACTTTTGGAGCACTTTTTATTTGGGTCATTTCCAGAGATGATTCTGAGGGTTTCACAAATCCTCATTTCAAATTTAAATGGAATTTAAACATGATGCACACATGAAGGGCTAGCCTAGGTCATACCAGAACTAGGGATGTGACAGACCAACACTCAGAGGAGCACTGGCCCGGGGGTTTAAATAAAGATGACCCTTGAGTCCGCGGAACCCAAGGGAAAAAAGGCTAGGTGGCGAATGGTAAAACCAATGTTGGGCATTGCTGGAAGAGTTTTATTCAAGGCGAACTATCAAGGGGTTCCCATTATAGCCCAACCGCGTAAGGAACGCAAAATCCGGGAACATAACACCGATATGACTGAAACTAGGGAGGCAAGAGTGGAACAAAACACCAGACATAAGGCCGAGCCTTTCACCCTTTACCAAGTATATAGATGCATTAATTAAATAAGAGATAATGTGATATCCCAACAAGTAAACATGTTCCAACAAGGAACAACATCTCCATGTTCCAACAAGGAAAACTTCAATCTTCACCTTCAACTAACAATGCTATAAGAGGGGCTGAGCAAAGCGGTAACATAGCCAAACAACGGTTTGCTAGGACAAGGTGGGTTAGAGGCTTGGTTCGACAATATAGGAGGCATGGACGTAGATGAACGGATCCTCACAACACGACGTTATCGGAACTAGCCCGAAGAAGCAACACTGGAAAAGGAGCAAACAACATAGTAAACAACCAACACATGAACATGGCATGATGCATAATCAAGTATGATGCATGCCCGGTTTAATGAAGCATGGCATGGCAACATGCACAAACAATCCTACAAATTAAGTGGGGCTCAATATGCATCGGGGTGCATATTGCCAAAACACCACATAACGTATTTAGTTCGATCTTGTTTATGTACCCAACAATATTAAATGTTGATTAACATGGCAAGAGGGTGAAGCAAAGTAAAACTACCTATCTAGTCAAGTTTAAATGAGGCCGGAAGCAACGAACAACAATTCCGGTAAATCCCCATATGCATATATTAGGTTTGTTCTTCCCTAAACCATATTTTAGAGTTATTAAACATGCAAAGTAAGGCCACCATGTTAAACTAGGAAAAATTCTACCCCATTTACATATAAAGTTTGTTACAAACCGAGCTACGGTTAAATAGTTATGAATTAAATCATTTTAACATGGCATATGAGCAAAAATTAGTCAAACAACATTTTAAGCATTTCAAACATAGATGAAAGTGACATATTATGAAACTAGATACGATTTTAAGCAAGTTTCATATATAAAGTTTTTATATATGATGCACGGTTTGTGAGTTAAAATATGCATGATTTTTAGGGGCTAAACGGCAAAACTGGCGTCTCTGAAAATTAAATACTAAAAACGCAGAACGAAAAAAAACATGATATGGGCCGAATCTGGCTGGGCCAACCGGATTAGAGGCGATGGGGGTCTCACCATGGGCCATAGCCGAGATCTGGAGAGGTAGGCCGGCCTTGGTGGTGCTGGGCTTGGATCTAGCAGCGGCTGGGCTAGACCTTGGCTCACACGGCCCACGACGACGTTGGGGTCGGGCCTTCCTGGGAAAGAAATAGTGGGCCGGCTTGGTCAAAACGGAGGGAGTCAACGCAGGCACCGCTAGCTCATCTTCGGCGCAGAGAAGCAGGGGCGCGGCGGCTGCAGAGGTTCGTCTCTGCTCGAAGCAGAGCGAGCGGAGGCCAGCGACAGAGGACTCCGGTGGGGTGGCACAGCTGTCGAAGCCTGGGACGGCGGCGGCTTGGACCCGGAAGGAGAGAGATCCAGATCGGGGTCCCACCCTGGTGAACAACGAGGGCAGCGGCATACCAAGGCGAAGCGAGGGAGGCCCGGGATGATGCGGGGGCGGACTTGAGGCGCAGGCGAGGAGGCAGGGCTTGGCGCTGGAAGGCAGGTTAGGGGAGCTGCGGCGGCGAGCTTGACAGGGAGGTGACCTCCGGCGGCACGTGAATGGCGGGGCCGTGAGGATCCAGGCAGCGAGGCGACAGGGAGCTTCTCTCCTTGGCTCACGATGAGGGGAACAGGGGCTCAGCGTGGGCTGTGGTGGTTGGATAGATCGGTGCATGGATTGGATCGAATCGATTCCAGTGGGGATTGGTCGGCGATGGGTCCAAGGAGAGACCAAGTGGCGACGGGATGGATCCCGAGAGAGAGGAAAAAGGCAGGTAGGTGGCGGCGGAGGGACAAGGCTCCTAGATTTTAGGGTTAGGTTGATTTGGTAGGTGGTGGTCTATAAATATACGGAAAGGGGGGAAGTTTGGATCATCCGATCAAAATTGGACAGTCGAGGATAAATAGCCTAGGAGAGTCCAATGTGAAACCGATGATGTTTTTTAGACGTTTGGGGATGATCCGGATCCAACGGTGACGACTTCCCGGGTCGGGTCCGGGACAATTTCGGACGCGCATGTGAGGGGTTCCGCGGGCAGACAAGAGAGGTTAGGTAGGGCCTGGCGGTGAGAGGTAGTGCAGAAGGCAAAGGGCTGAGAAGAGAGAAGAGGAGAGGCCCGGCGACTGTTTCCGGAGACCGAAAACGTCCGACGTTAGACCGGCTATATTGCCGCTATAGTTAATCGTTGGGGCATCAAAAGAACTCCGATTGCGATGAATCTTGGCAGGCGTCCTACCTACACTATACTAAGACCGCACGCCAACTTTCAACCCAATCCGAGAACATTTCTCGGCCACTTATAAAATATTATTTCGGACATGCCGCGGGCGCGTGCAAGTGTGGTTGGGCTCAGAAAGGACAACAGAAGGAATGGGGAGAAGCCCGGACGGATGCAGGTTTTGAAAACATGATGATGCAATGCACATGATGACATGATGAAATGCAACACGCAAGCAAATGACATGGCAACACAGCGAATAACTGGAAGACACCTGGCACATCGGTCCCGGGGCGTCACAACACTCCACCACTAAGAGAGGATCTCGTCCCGAGATCTAGAATGGCACCGGAGGGAAAATGGAAGAGAAAGAGAAGAGGTAAAACTAAGTTGCTTCTATGACAAACGAGTGAAACCAAAGAACCTTGAGAAGTTGAACAAATTGAAAGAAAGAATGTAATGGTGATGAACGAAGTAGAAAACACTCCGTTAGAGAAGAGGAACAAGGAAGAACAACTTCGGGCAGCACTTCGATTGAAAAGGAAAGGAATTGAATAAGAACTTGGTAAGATGAGAAGATACTTGATGGAATCACAACACACTGCCTCCGGAACTATTGAATGAACGGAACAAGGGGTAAGAAAAATCCCAGACAGCACTCCGGTTGCTAAGAGATGCAAGGCTTGATAAGGTGAAAAGAACTTGAGCAGAATGGCACCACACTCAGGTTAAATGGATTGGCATGAAAATAACATGATCTTGACACACCAGATGATGGATTGAAGAGAGCAACATCACCATGCCTCCAGAACAAAAGAATAGACGGAAAATAATTGAAATAAAAGAATGGGGAAGAAAAAGCCAAGTTGTGTCACAATTGAGCTTGAAAAGGCATCCTTAGAAGACGGGTCGAGCGCAGTTGTTGGAACACCAACAACGAAAAGAATACGCTTGATATGGTCTTATAGAATACATCTCAAATTATGAGGTGACAACCTGCCACTAACGAAAACAATGGATTTGAATTGATAAAAATAAGGAGGCGAGAAACTATTTTACCGGGAGAATAAATGAAGAACTTGGGTCATTTATGAGCACCATAAATAGCAACAAACCTTAGGGAATGCTTTAGGTGAACTATAACCCAAGATAACTCCAACGAAGAGATTGATGGATTTAAAATACCTCATTCTTGACAACATGTGAATCATGAAACATGAACTCACATTATCAAGACTGACATAACACCACCTCAAAAGATTAGATAGGAAGAACTGCACTCCGGATTACAAGATGAAGAATGCTTGAACTCCTCTGAAAAGAATCTCCATGAACACTTCGAGAAGAAATTGAATCCTTGATGAACCATCATGTAGAGTCTTCATGAAGAACTCCGGTAACAAAAGGATAACGAAAAAGAAAGAGAAGTTGAAAACACAAGGTGAAACCTTGTAATGATTTAGATGAATCTCCATGGTGATATAATTGATAGAGCTTGGAACTCCGGGAAAGAAAAAAATTAAACAATTGAAAACCGAGAGCTTGATGAGCCTCCAGAATAAGGAGTTGAATTTACTCGATGAAACAAGAATAAGAATTATATTATGCTTAACCTTCACCAATTCAAATTGATGACAAGCAATGGAATTGGCATACTACTTATTCTCGTCGAAAAGGATTAGGAGAGATATCAATAACTTGATAAGGTCTTCAACTAAACACCGGTAGGATTGAAAATGAACTAAGTAAAGATAAAGAAACACCGGGAAAAATTAGCAAAAGAACGATGATACATGAGAGGATTTAGATCCATGAGAACGAAGAGATCATGAACTGATTAGAGGATATTCGAATGATGCACCGGTAAGATTTGGGGAACGAGAGATGGAAGCTGAGAATGGATAAGTCTTCCGAAATGATGGGCTCCAGAGACACAAATTGAAAAGAATCTTGAATTGCTCCGGTTAGGTGAAAGAATTTTCACAATCGAAAACAATTATGAGAGGATGGCAACAAGCTAGCACCATGAGTCTTGGAGAGAATGGAGCAATATTAAAGAGAAACTCTTCTTCGGTCTTCAATAACTAAGAATGACGATGAGAAACACCACCAAATTGTTGAGATACTCTGGGATGAAAATGGAAGGTTGAGCCAACAACGAAAAGAATTTAACCAATCTTGGAGAAAACATTTGACTGATGACAATTCATTCTTACGTCAAACTTCAAAAAGAATTGAACAATAACTCTGGGAGAATTAGAAGAGTCAGGTAAGATCTTGGAAAAAGACCTGTGGGTTAGGGCCCACTGAAAAGATACACCGTTGAACGATTACTTGCAAAGGAGATAGCACCGATTGAATTAAACGGCTTGAATGAGATAACACCTCGAGATATCCTAGACGGATTGATAATGGAGACACAAATCTTTTGAGATATCTTCAGCACTCCGGAACAAATGAATAACGAGAAGTGAATGAATATGAGGAGCACCGACATGAGAGGGTATTTGAAACAAGGAAAAAGATATGATCAATAATGCTTGAATTTAAACCACTTGAGAAGAATTAGAATGGGTAAAGATGTACTTGAGGTTCCATTAGGATCTTCATGAAAATCACCGGGTAAGAACATTGACGAAAAAGAATGGAGAGACTTACACGAATAAAAAGGATACTTGGTAAAGAAAATCTTAGTCCTTGAGGAAAAAGGGTGGGTGGGCGGGAAAAACAAAGGCAACTTGGAGACGGATGAAACAAACACCGTTGAGAAGAAGTGATAATTGATCTTGCGGAAGTTGAAATGATCGGATCCACTTGAAGAGAGACACGCCGGTTGAAAAAGGATTGACATTGCAATCTCGATTATCCTGAAGGATTAGTATCCACATCGGAGTATGAGAACACCACTTAGACAAGGGATGGAATCAACATTTGACACTGAAGCAACTCGAATACCACAACTCAAAAGAAAACAAAGAATTGGCTTGCAGAATAAGCCGGAACAAACATATGATAGAGATTTTGTCCGAAGTTTTCGTGGTGGGGCCTACACGGGCTTGATCGTACAGCACCATCATGTACAAGGCAGTGCACATGACATACGAAGCGTCCCCGAGTCGGCATAGCCAAGGACTCTTTAAGACACAATGAGACCACTGTAAAACCGACCGTGAATAGGCGGACCACTAGATGTCAAAACCCAATTTCATATCATACATCTGTCAGAAAGATATCCTAGGAGCTACTTGAATTCCCACTTATAAACACCCGAAATTTTCCGGTTATGCAATCAGGTGTTGGGGATACAGGGGAAGCATAATATCTCACCCAAAACTAGCAAATCCTACATTCAGCTGTATCCATCCTTCAACACATAACCAAGAAAACTTCGGAAATCGTCTACCTCAACCTTCGAAAAGCATCCGTTATACGAGTTATGGCAATACTCCCGAACTCCCGCCCCAGTACTGGGTGGCGTCGAGGTTATCTCACCAACAACTGCATAAAAGAGATTTTCGATGTCGGCGAACTAAACTCAGGTATTCCAGAACTGCAACGATAAAATTGTGACGACAACACCTCGGAGCTCAACTCCTCGGGACACTGCCACAACCCCTAAATGATAGCAGGCACCAAGAACAATGTTCTCGTCACAAAACCATCGGAACGATTCCAAGATACCCGCGTGATCCTAAATTTTTTTAGTGAAATTTGAGAAGAGAAGAGTCAAAACTCTATGTCGGGATGTCTTACCAGAGCAATGAGGGGACTGGGGAGTAAAAAGAATTCCTAAACTCTCTGATATATAATTCCTAAATGACTCAAAACATTTTTCTAGACTCAACTCGTCAGCTAATTCGATCAAGCAGGGGGGCTCCTAAGGTCGGGGAAGGCTCTGATTACCAACTTATAATGCCCTCGATGCGGCTATATCTCCCACGTGTCGAAACACGACTTAGAGGCATAACCGCATTGAAATCAATGTCGCAAGTGAGGTAATCTTTGCAAACAACCCATGTAATACAATAAGGGAAAAGATACATAGTTGGCTTACAATCGCCACTTCACACAAATACATGAATAAAGCATTACATCATCCAAATACAGTCAAGGTCCGACTACGGAACCAAAATAAAAGAAGAACCCCAAATGCGACAAGGTCCCCGATCGACCCCAACTGGGCTCCACTACTGATCGACTAGAATGAAACAACACAAAGGACAAGATCTTCATCGAGCTCCT
This sequence comes from Triticum urartu, assembly GCF_056163025.1. Classification (NCBI taxonomy): domain Eukaryota; kingdom Viridiplantae; phylum Streptophyta; class Magnoliopsida; order Poales; family Poaceae; genus Triticum; species Triticum urartu. The sequence goes on along the minus strand of NC_141876.1, from coordinate 351,945,908 downwards.
CCTTGATCTTGGTTGCGTCACCTGCTCGGTAACATCGGCACCTGCAAACTGGTTTTGGAAGTATCTGTGAGTCACGGGGACTCAGCAATCTCGCACCCTCGTGATCAAGACTATTTAAGCTTATGGGTAAGGTAAAGGTATGAGGTGGAGCTGCAGCAAGCGACTAGCATATTTGGTGGCTAACATACGCAAAAGAGAGCGAGAAGAGAAGGCAAAGCACGATCAAGAAACTATGATCAAGAAGTGATCCTAGAGCAACCTACGTCAAGCATAACTCCAACAACATGTTCACTTCCCGGACTCCGCCGGAAAGAGACCATCACGGTTACACACGCGGTTGATGTATTTTAATTAAGGTCAACTTCAGGTTTTCTACAACCGGACATTAACAAATTCCCATCTGCCCATAACCACGGGCACGGCATTCGAAAGTTCAAATCCCTGCAGGGGAGTCCCAACTTAGCCCATGACAAGCTCTCACGGTCAACGAAGGATGTACCTTCTGCCGAGACATTCTGATCAGACTCGGTATCCCGGTTCTACAAGACAACTTCGACAAGTTAAAACAAATCCAGCAACACCGCCCGAATGTGCCGACAAATCCCGAGAGGAGCTGCACGTATCTCGTTTTCAGGGCACACTCAGATTGTCTAAACTTCTGGTAGGCCAGCCCAGAGTTGCCCCTAGTGGCCACTGGCGGCTGACAGGTTGGACCAACACTCAGAGGAGCACTGGCCCGGGGGTTTAAATAAAGATGACCCTTGAGTCCGCGGAACCCAAGGGAAAAAAGGCTAGGTGGCGAATGGTAAAACCAATGTTGGGCATTGCTGGAAGAGTTTTATTCAAGGCGAACTATCAAGGGGTTCCATTATAGCCCAACCGCGTAAGGAACGCAAAATCCGGGAACATAACATCGATATGACGGAAACTAGGGCGGCAAGAGTGGAACAAAACACCAGACATAAGGCCGAGCCTTCCACCCTTTACCAAGTATATAGATGCATTAATTAAATAAGAGATAATGTGATATCCCAACAAGTAAACATGTTCCAACAAGGAACAACATCTCCATGTTCCAACAAGGAACAAACTTCAATCTTCACCTGCAACTAACAACGCTATAAGAGGGGCTGAGCAAAGCGGTAACATAGCCAAACAACGGTTTGCTAGGACAAGGTGGGTTAGAGGCTTGGTTCGACAATATAGGAGGCATGATAAGCAAGTGGCAGGTATCGCAGCATAGGCATAGCAAAAGAGCGAGCATCTAGCAAGCAAAGATAGAAGTGATTTCGAGGGTATGGTCATCTTGCCTGAAATCCGGCAAGGAAGAAGAACGAGTCCAAGAAGAAGATAAATGGACATAGATGAACGGATCCTCACAACACGACGTTATCGGAACCAACCCGAAGAAGCAACACCGGAAAAGGAGCAAACAACATAGTAAACAACCAACACATGAACATGGCATGATGCACAATCAAGTATGATGCATGTCCGGTTTAATGAAGCATGGCATGGCAATATGCACAAACAATCCTACAAATTAAGTGGAGCTCAATATGCATCGGGGTGCATATTGCCAAAACACCACATAACGTATTTAGTTCGATCTTGTTTATGTACCCAACAATATTAAATGTTGATTAACATGGCAAGAGGGTGAAGCAAAGTAAAACTACCTATCTAGTCAAGTTTAAATGAGGCCGGAAGCAACGAACAACAATTCCGGTAAATCCCCATATGCATATATTAGGTTTGTTCTTCCCTAAACCATATTTTAGAGTTATTAAACATGCAAAGTAAGGCCACCATGTTAAACTAGGAAAAATTCTACCCCATTTACATATAAAGTTTGTTACAAACCGAGCTACGGTTAAATAGTTATGAATTAAATCATTTTAACATGGCATATGAGCAAAAATTAGTCAAACAACATTTTAAGCATTTCAAACATAGATGAAAGTGACATATTATGAAACTAGATACGATTTTAAGCAAGTTTCATATATAAAGTTTTTATATATGATGCACGGTTTGTGAGTTAAAATATGCATGATTTTTAGGGGCTAAACGGCAAAACTGGCGTCTCTGAAAATTAAATACTAAAAACGCAGAACGAAAAAAAAACATGATATGGGCCGAATCTGGCTGGGCCAACCGGATTAGAGGCGATGGGGGTCTCACCATGGGCCATAGCCCAGATCTGGAGAGGTAGGCCGGCCTTGGTTGTGCTGGGCTTGGATCTAGCAGCGGCTGGGCTAGACCTTGGCTCACACGGCCCACGACGACGTTGGGGTCGGGCCTTCCTGGGAAAGAAATAGTGGGCCGGCTTGGTCAAAACGGAGGGAGTCAACGTGGGCACCGCTAGCTCATCTTCGGCGCAGAGAAGCAGGGGCGCGACGGCTGCAGAGGTTCGTCTCTGCTCGAAGCAGAGCGAGCGGAGGCCGGCGACAGAGGACTCCAGTGGGGTGGCGCAGCTGTCGAAGCCTGGGACGGCGGCGGCTTGGACCCGGCAGGAGAGAGATCCAGATCGGGGTCCCACCCTGGTGAACAACGAGGGCAGCGGCAGACCAAGGCGAAGCGAGGGAGGCCCGGGACGATGCGGGGGCAGACTTGAGGCGCACGCGAGGAGGCAGGGCTTGGCGCTGGAAGGCAGCTCAGGGGAGCTGCGGCGGCGAGTTTGACAGGGATGTGACCTCCGGTGGCACGTGAATGGCGGGGACGTGAGGATCCGGGCAGCGAGGTGACAGGGAGCTTCTCTCCCTGGCTCACGATGAGGGGAACATGGGCTCTGCGTGGGCTGTGGTGGTTGGATAGATCGGTGCATGGATTGGATCGAATGGATTCCAGTGGGGATTGGTCGGCGATGGATCCAAGGAGAGACCAAGTGGCGACGGGATGGATCCCGAGAGAGAGGAAAAAGGCAGGTAGGTGGCGGCGGAGGGACAAGGCTCCTAGATTTTAGGGTTAGGTTGATTTGGTAGGTGGTGGTCTATAAATATATGGAAAGGGGGGAAGTTTGGATCATCCGATCAAAATCGGACAGTCGAGGATAAATAGCTTAGGAGAGTCCAATGTGAAACCGATGATGTTCTGTAGACGTTTGGGGATGATCCGGATCCAACGGTGACGACTGCCCGGGTCAGGTCCGGGACAATTTCGTACGCGCACGTGAGGGGTTCCCCGGGCAGACGAGAGAGGTTCGGTAGGGCCTGGTGGTGAGAGGTAGTGCAGAAGGCAAAGGTCTGAGAAGAGAGAAGAGGAGAGACCCGGCGACTGTTTCCGGAGACCGAAAACGTCCGACGTTAGACCGGCTATATTGCCACTATAGTTAATCGTTGGGGCGTCAAACGAACTCCGATTGCGATGAAACTTGGCAGGCGGCCTACCTACACTATAATAAGACCGCACGCCAACTTTCAACCCAATCCGAGAACATTTCTCGGCCACTTATAAAATATTATTTCGGACATGCCGCGGGCGCGTGCAAGTGTGGTTGGGCTCAGAAAGGACAACAGAAGGAATGGGGAGAAACCCGGACGGATGCAGGTTTTGAGAACATGATGATGCAATGCACATGATGACATGGTGAAATGCAACACGCAAGCAAATGACATGGCAACGCAGCGAATAACTGGAAGACACCTGGCACATCGGTCCCGGGGCGTCACACTACTGTTCAACCAGCCCTCCACCGTCTACTGTTCTTCCAGCCCTCCACACCATGGGGTCCTGTTCAACCACCCCTCCATGGGCACCCCTCCACCGTCTACTGTTCATCCAGCCCTCCACACCACGGGGTCCTCTTCCACGGGCACCCCTCCACCGTCTACTGTTCGCTCGGGTTCAGTTAGAGCCGACGCCTCGCACACACGCGCATACGTGTACGAGAGAAATGCGCATCGCTCGGCCCCCGACCTCCCACCGTAACCGGGAACTCCCCGAAATTTTCCTCCCCCTCGCTTCTACCACGGTTTTTCCCATCATGGATGACCCAAAGAATGTCATGCAGCTGCGTCTCCGGCCCGCCCAGGATGAAAATCCCATTTTCTGTCATGATTTTTTGTCGCAGAAGTAGGAGCCCATCACATCTATGATGATACCGGGTTTTGTCACAATTATCATCATAGAAGTGTCATATGTATGACATAATTTTTTTCGTTTGGCCCAAAATGTCACGGATGTGTCTTCTTTTGTAGTGGTGTGTACGTGGACGAGAGCGGGTAGAGGCAATGCACGAGCTTGCTGTGTTGCCATGATGGCTGTGGCATGCGTACAGACGCGAAGTGACAAGCGAGTGCGAGTGGCAGTGCTGGAAGGGAATGTGTGTGCATGTGTGGGTGTGTGTATGGGTAGGAGCTCGCCGAGCTTGTGGCCATGGCGACGAGCAGGGCGAGGTAGGGCTACAGTAGCGCTGCGTGAGCTGCTGCACTGCAGGTCGTGCGTGCGTGTGTGAGCGAGCGACGCAGTTCGCGAGGGGAATGCATCTAGGCGGGAACAGGAGCGCGGGGACATGCGGTCAAGCTACAACAGATACATGCGGAACAAAAACTTCAGACCTCGCCAGAGCACTGCAAGCGTGGCAAAAACACGGATCGGGCGAGTCCTACGGGAGTCTACACGCCATGGGATGGACGTGAGAGGGATGTGCGTTACCCAGCTCACCCTAGGACGTGACGAGGTCGACGAAGATGCGCTGGAGGCGACGAGAGGGAGCTCTGAACCTGGAGGGTCTTTGGGTCCGCGAAGTAGATGCATCAGAGGAGGAAGACATGTCGGGGTAGTTAACCTAGAGGCCATAGAGGTGCGTGCGTGGTTGAAGGGGACGAAGAGGTACTTGATGGTCCTCTCCACGGCGGCCAAGGGGGTCACATGCGTGGCGATGAGCTACTCCGAGCTCGAGCTCAACCTCGGCCGGAGCATGGTGGACAAGGCGATGGTGTGGCGTGAGCTAGCCTTACCTGGCAGCGAAGAGGGAAAGAGAGGAGTGGAAGTGGTCGAGCGAGGTTAGGGCTAGGTCTAGGACAGGTTATATAGGGGCTAGGGGCACCAGACGGCCGTCAAATCATCGAGCTCGTTGACGTGGCGCCCTGGATGCGTGTCGTACCAAGGAACACGATTCTCTGTCACTGGGGGCTTGGTGGGCTGAGATGAACAAGTAAGTGGCCAGGGGGGCTACGGCTGGAAGAGGCCTTGGCTGGGCTGACGCTGCTGCTGCTACTCTTTCTTTCTATATTTCTTCAAGCAGAAACTAAAAGAAAGGCACAGGGGGCTAGGAGAGGAATTTGAGAGATGTGAGAATATCCTCATGCTCCTAAAATGCGCACGATTTTAATAAAATGGTTTGGGAATTTTTACAGATAGAAAAATAAATCAAGTTTGAATTTAATTCAAACTTGATGCATTTTTGAACCAAACCAAAACAAGTCCAAAAAAGTTGAAATTTGGCAGTGGGGTAAAAGGCTTGGTGCAAGATTTATAGGGAAAATATGAGCATTTATGGAGAAGGGAGAAATGGCAGTTGCATCAAGGAAGGAATAAGAAGGAATGGGGAGGTCATGATGCATAGATAAAATGCATAGGGCAAGTAACAATATCTAGCATGGTCCAAGCACAACAAGATGAATACCACAAGGCATATGATGAGCATGGAGAATGCATGCTGACAAGAGGCACAACTGCAATATGACCATGATGGGCATGTCAATACAATATAAACAAATGATGAACATGATGCAAGAAGCAAAATGTAGAAATGGCACTCATCATGATCATGGCATAAACATATAGGAATGAAATATGAAAAACAATTATGATAGTGCAACAAACACAATAAACACATGACAACAACTAAACTAAATGGAAGGAAACTAGAGCATCTGTCTCGGGGCGTCACACCAGCAAGCAGGAATTCCAGAAGGACACTAACGCCCTGTGCATTGACGGGGGTGCATCTTTGCACTCCTTCCACCGCCAACTCAAGCAGTGGGTGCGTGAGGTTAATGTCATGGAGCCAGCAGCAGAGTTTAAGAAGTCGCTCAAATGGTCACGCACGCCCATCATCTTCGATGAAGAGGACCATCCTGACTGCACCACCGTGGTAGGGTGCTTGCCATTGTTGGTCTCTCCAACAATTTGAAACCTTAAGGTCACAAAGATGTTGGTCGATAGCGGGGCCGAGTTGAATCTGATTTCCCCAAAAGTGATCAGCAAGCTTCAAATAGCAGAGAAGGAAATAAAGGTCACGGGCACGTTTCAAGGAATTAATCCTGGCAGGAGCCATCCTAAGGTAAAAATCACGTTGCCAGTAACGTTTGTTGGAGAATTGAACTACCGGACTAAGAAGGTTGTGTTCGACGTGGTTGACCTCCCCCTGCCATACAGCGGGATCCTTGGACGCCCTGCCTTGGCAAAATTCATGGCAGCATCTCACTATGCCTACAACATCTTGAAGATGCCAGGGCTAGTGGGAGTAATTGCCATTCCGTTAGATGAAAAAGACGCAATCATTTGCACGGACAAGATGTACCGGGATGCAGTCGCGGTAGAGGCAGCGGCATCGGCAATTCCTATCAAGGAAAACAAAGGAAAGAGGAAGGATAGCAGGGACACAAGCAAGGAATCCGGGAAGCGTACCTCTCCGGAGTGTGCTGCACCTGTCGATGATTTGCCAGAGAGTTCCAACAGCAAGAGATCCAAGGTTGCTGCACCACAAATGAAGAAGGTACCGGCAGGGCTGGCTGGTGTTGATGGTACCTTCACTATCAGCGCCACCCTTGACGACAAATAGGAAAGCACGCTCATTGCCTTCCCACAGGCGAATATCTGTATGTTTTCCTGGCAACCATCTGATATCCCCGGTGTGCCCAAGGAGGAAATCAAGCACCACCTTGTTGTATGCCCACATGCCCGACCCGTCAAGCAGAAGGATCGAAAGCAGGCGTTGGAGAGGTAGCAGTTTATTACGGAAGAGATTCAGAAGCTTGAGGGAGCTGGTTTAGTCAGAGGAGTACCGCATCCAACATGGTTAGCAAACCAAGTAGTCGTGCGCAAGGCCAACGGGAAATGGAGGCTTTGATTAGATTTCACAGGTCTCAACAAAGCTTGCCTAAAGGACCCATTTCGCTAGCCGCGCATCGACCACATCGTAGACTCCACTTCAGGATGTGATTGGCTCTCCTTTCTGGACACATACTCTGGATATCATCAGATCTTCATGTCCAAGGAAAATGAAGAGAACACCCCATTCAGCACCCCATGTGGTACATACTACTTTGTCTGCATGCCATTCGGATTAAAGAGTGTCGGGTCCACTTTTGCAAGTGCAGTCCATATTGGTTTTGAGCCGCAGTTGCATAGAAACATTGAGACTTATATGGATGATATTGTGGTCAAACACAAGGACGAAGCAACCCTCATCCAGGATTTGGAGGAAACATTTGCTGACCTGTGCAAGATCAACTTGAAGCTGAATCCGGAGAAATGTGTGTTTGGTGTCCCCTCCTGCATGTTACTTGGGTTCTTCGTGTCCCATCGTGGGATCGAAGCCAACCTCGACAAGATCAAGGCCATCGAGAAGATCCAAGCACCCAGGACAGTCAAAGATTTGAGGCGCTTGACAGTATGTGTTGCCGCGCTTAGCATATTCATCTTGAAGTTTGATGAGCGCGCCTTGCTTTTCTTCAAGATCTTGAAGAAGGCAGGGCGTATGAAGTGGACCCAGAAGCAGACGCAACTTTGCAAGATTTGAAGGCCTATTTGTCCTATGTGCCTACTTTGGTTGCCCCCAAACCAAAAGAGCCGTTGTTGTTGTACTTGGCGGGAACTAATCAAGTGGTTAGTGCGGCCTTAGTGGCACAGCGGGATGTAGAGGAAATAGAGAGTGAACAAAGCCCGACAGGATCGGATGAGGATCAGGGCAAAGAAGAGCACGGTAGTTGCAGCAACCCCAAGGACACGACAAGGAAGAAAGTGGTGCAGCGCCCAGTGTACTTCGTTAGCTCCCTGTTACAGGGCGCTAGGTCGAGGTACTCTGGCGTGCAAAAGTTGATTTTTGGCCTCATCATGGCCTCAAGGAAACTGCGCCACTACTTCCAAGCCCATGAGATTACGGTTGTCACCCGCTTTCCGTTGCAAATGATACTCCAAAACCCTGAGGCTGCCGGCAGAATAGTGGAGTGGGATTTGGAGTTATCCAGCTTTGGTCTAAAGTTTGAGAGCACATCAACAATTCAGAGCAGGGCATTGGTAGAGTTTATTCCAGAATGGACGCCAACCCCTGAAAAAGAAGTGTTGGAAGCGGTTACCCCCGGCAAGGAGGCACCCCAAGAATGGATTTTGTATTTCGACGGTGCTTTCTTCCTACAAGGTGCTGGAGCCGGCGTGCTTCTCGTTGCCCCCACTGGGGAGCACTTGAAGTTCGTCGTCCAGATGCACTTTGCTCGGGAGGAGGCAACCAACAATATAGCAGAGTATGAACGGCTCCTTGCCGGGCTCAATATTGCCACAGAATTGGGAATTAAGAAGCTGATCATTCGAGGAGATTCAGAACTTGTGGTGAGACAAGTCAACAAGGATTACTAAAGTCCATTGACGGAGTCATACATTGAGGAACTGAGGAGATTGGAGGAGCGCGTTGACAGATTGCTAACACAGCATGTACCCTGTGCGGAAAACAGCATAGCTGATCATATGTCAAAGTGTGCTGCGCAAAAGCTTCCTGTGGAACTAGGAACTTTTGTTCTCCATCTTATTCATCCCTTCGTATCCCCAACAACAATGGCCAGAAAAAGGAGGAAGTTGGACTTTGGTAAGCCTCTCCCGGTAGAGCCTCCCGAGGCTCCTGGGAGGGACCGTGCCGGAAACAACTCCTCATCACTTGCCGGAATGCACCCTCTAGCCGGGCCAATGGTCCTCGTGAACGAGAAGTGCACTCCTGCAGATGAGGAGGTGCCCCTAGTCCTTTTTGCCGAGCCTCGGGCTCCAACTTGGGCAAGGCACATAGTCCATTTCCTCCAAACTATAGAACTTCCCGATGAGCAAGATGAAGCTGAAAGAGTAGCCTGGAGGGCTAGTATGTATTAGTTTGTTGATGACACTCTTATACAGCAGGAGGGCCGACAGTGTGAAATTGAAGTGCATCTGCTGGGAGGAAGGAAAGGAACTGCTGGTGGAGATACACAAAGGCATGTGCTGCTCCCACATTGGATCAAGGGAATGAGTTGGGAAAGCATTCCAGCAAGGATTCTATTGGCCCACAACCCTCCAAGATGCGGTCGAGCTCGTCACGACATGTGAAGACTGCCAATTCCATTCCAAGAGCATCCACCTGCATGCACAAGCTCTTCAGACAATCCCTTTGTTATGGCTGTTTTCGGTCTGGGAGCTCGATATCCTCGGCCCTTTCCCCCGAGCTGCTAGGGGCTTTGAATTCTTGTTTGATGCTATCGACAAGTTTGCAAAGTGGCTGGAAGTAGCTGTATTGAGAAAGGTGACTACTCAGTCATCTATAAAGTTCTTGAAAGAACTGGTATGCCATTTCGGAGTCCCTGCAAGGATCATTACTAACAACGGCACCCTGTTCACGAGCCGCGCCTTCATGCAATATGTTCATGCCCTCGGAAGCAAGATATCATTTGCCTCTTTTTCACATCCCAGAAGCAATGGAGGCCGAACGCTGAAGTGTTGTGAGGACTCAAGACAAGAACATCTGATACGATCCAGAAGCACGATAGGCGGGGGATCAATGAGCTGCCAGTAGTCCTCTAGTCCCTCAAAACGACACCAAATGAGGCTACCGGGCAGATTCCCTTCTCCCTAGTCTATGGGGCAGAAGCAGTTATCCCCACGGAACTCATTTATGGGTCACCTCGAGTGCTTGCCTACGATGAAGTAGCGCAAGATCAGCACTAGCGTGACGACACTGTGCTACTCGAGGAGAACCGTCTTCGAGCTGCTACGCATGCTGCATGCGACCAGCAAGCCCTCCGTCGCTATCACAGCCGCAGGGTTCATGCCCGGTGTTTTGCGGAAACCTTGTTCTTAGGCCCGTTCAGTCCACCAAGGGTGCAAACAAGTCGATGCCAAAGTGGAAAGGCCCTTACTGGGTAGTACGAGTCACTAGACCTGGCGCAGTCCATCTGGGGACCGGAGATGTCATTCAGTTGCAAACTCATGGAATATTGAGCATCTCCGCAAGTTCTACCCGTAAGGCGCGGCTGTCGGGCCCTGCCCGGCAGCCACCCTTTTGTACAGGCCTTGCCTCAGTTGCATGTAACCACTTGTACAAAGCCAGGCGCATACCCTGAGAACTAGAGAAATAAATGAAGCGCTGGGGGCCCCACCAAGTTGCATGCATCTCATGAGCATTGCATGGATAAGCATTTCATGAGCATGGGATGCATAAGATCGCATCTTGCATCATGTCCATCTGCAGGTTCCTACCGAGAACTTGGCCTCTAAAGGGAGCTGGAAAGATGAACCAACACTGCGATCGCCGGCTAGCCAAACAGATAAGTTCTATCTCTTATCCATTCTGTACATGAAAACATGTGCATACAGAAAACCTTGTTGCTTTTTTGAAACCTAGGTGCTCCCATCCTTTGACTCGAGCGCTGCCTCGGTCAGGACGGTCATACTGGCCTTTGATGAAAACAGGTTTACGGGGGGCTGGTCCCTCATTTATGCCCGGTAGGCTCGGTTCCCCGGCAGCACAATAGAGGGTACCGACAGGATAGCCTGCCGGGGCAAACTCGTTTATTTAAAGATAAAGAGGCATTCTACCTCTGCATGGACATATACATGCACGAGTCCCCGGCAAAGTTCATCTTTTTCATTAAATCTGCTGATACAACAAGTACATACCTTACAAAACACAAACATGGACTCGAGAGATTACATTATTTGAACTAAAATTTGGCAATTGCCTACAGATTTAAGATTGAAAAAAGATATGTCCCATAAACTCCTCTCCATGTCCCTCTCATCCCAGGTATTGCGGTGGAAAGACAAGAGGGCGGGAAGCAAATGCCGGCACAAAGCCACCTTGATCCCATCAGGGCCTCCCAAGCACAGCCTGACAAGATCGGGAGTGGCGAGGTTGCAAAGGAGGAGGACAGAGGGAGCACCCAGGCGATCCCCTGGTGTCAGATTTCGGGTTCCACAGACCCTTGAGAGGTTCGAACTCTGGGGTGCATGCGAAGAACTCAACCTCCCCAGTATGCCTACTCGCCAATCTCTCGGTCTAGCACAACGAACAAGAAGGAAACACGACACGACAGTTTACCCAGGTTCAGGACACCTTGCGGTGTAAAACCCTACTGCTGCTTTGTGATTGATTGACCTCAAGGGGCTGGTGATGAACTAGTACAGTGGGAGAACAACCTCGGGAGGAGGCGTGTTCTTGAGCTGGTGGGGAGAGGATGATCTCTAGGATTCAGATCCCCCTCTATGGTGGTGGCTAAGCCCTATTTATAGTGGCCTTGGTCCTCTTCCCAAATGTAAGGCGGGAAGGGATCCCACAACGACCAAATTCAAAGGGAGACAACTAGTACATGCTATCCTGGCAAAAGTAGTCTTCGCCTGCAAAATGCCTCTGGTCATGACGCCTTGGTGGGATCGGCGATGACCTCCGTCCTGGCGTCTTGGCGGTCTTGGTCTCATTGCACCGGAATGGAAACCTTTGGCTGATTCCTCGGGACTCTGCGCATGCGCTTGCCTCCTTAGCACCAAGGAGGAAACTGGTACACTGCACCCGTTGGCACCCGCCTGGCCTTGGTCGTCATGGCTCACGTCATCCGAACCTCGCGAGGTAAGGCTTGCATAGAAATCTCCGCTCCTCGGGAGCCAGCCTAAGGAAGCCGCTCCTTGTGGAGGTCTTGGTGTCGTCCGCCTCGCGAGAGTCTTGGTTTGTTGATGCTGAAGCTGGGCCCTGCCAGGCCATTGGTGAGCCACGCCGTATGCCACAGGCAGGCAACTCTGGGTACCCCTGTTCCCAGAACACCGACAGTAGCCCCCGGGCACATGGCGTGCTCAAACTTGGCTTCATGGCGAAGCCAAGGGGCAAGTGCGGAGCGCCGCGGGCCCTAACCGCCTGCGGACTCGGTTAACGCGTAGCGATTGATGGGAGGTGTGTGTCTCCGCTTCCCCATGCAGCCTCGGCAATTGTTCGACTTGACAAGACTCTGCTGCATGCAGAGAGAAAACCATCATTTTGTGGGATCATGGAGGCCAGCGGTAGGCCTCCCTCCGGCTATAAATGAGAGGAGGGGTGCCGGTGTCAAAACTGGCGGATCTCGGGTAGGGGGTCCCAAACTGTGCGTCTAGGATCGATGGTAATAGGAGGTGGGGGACACGATGTTTACCCAGGTTCAGGCCCTCTCTATGGAGGTAATACCCTACTTCCTGCTTGATTGATCTTGATGAATATGAGTATTACAAGAGTTGATCAACCATGAGATTGTAATGGCTAAACCCTAGAAGTCTAGCCTATGAATATGGTAATGAGTATATGTAGTGTCCTTTCCAGACTATCCCCTTCGGTTTATATAGACACCGAGGGGATCTAGGGTTTACATGGAGTCAGTTACATAAGAAGGAATCTTCGGTCGCCAATCTTGCCTTCCACGCCAAGTAGAGTCCAATCCGGACACGGTGCAATCTTCAATCTTCATGTCTTCACAGCCCATCAGTCCGGCCCATAGATAACAGGCCAGATGCCTGAGGACCCCTTAGTCCAGGACTCCCTCAGTAGCCCCTGAACCTGGCTTTCAATGACGAGGAGTCCGGCATGCAGATTGTCTTCGAAATTGCAAGGCGGGTTCCCCTTTCTCCGAACTCCAAGATAGTCTTAGGATGTGATGATAGTATCCGGACCTGTCACATACCACACACAACCGCAGAGAGAATATATATTTTCGCACGAGTTCTATCCGCTGATAGCTTTTCACAACATGACATTACGTCTGTCCGGCCATAATTTCAAACCGCTTTTCGTCTGCCGTTCCACATTTTGAGACGCGGTTGCCAATGGCACGTCTCGTCAAAGCAGAGATCGTGTCCCCTTATCGCGGGATTCTCATCAATGCGGGCATGGATAACCCAACCGTGCCATTTATACAACCCTTGTGAATATGCTAGTTTTTAGGACGAGTGGGGAGGCGCTTGATATTCACGGCCTTCATAAGGGGATAAGGACACTCTCCCTTAACCACACCCTTCTTTATCTTCAGCCCTTCCTTCCTCGAGCTCTAGTGCCCAAACTTTAGCTTTTCCTCTTTCGAGAAGGCACTCTAATCATGTCCGGATCCGGAGTTGGAGGAAAGTGGATGACCTCCTCCGTTGAGAAGAAGAACATCACGAAGCTCCGGGAGGCCGGCTATTTAGACAAGGAGATTGCTCACCGACTCCCGGCAAAAGGGCAAATCATCCGTACCCTGGAGCCCCATGAGAGGGTTGTGTTTCTCACACACTTCGTCCGTGGGCTGGGATTCCCTCTTAATCCATTCGTCCGTGGATTGATGTACTACTATGGGTGGGACTTCCATGATCTGGCCCCCAACTTTATTCTCAATATCTCCACATTCATAGTTGTGTGAGAAGCCTTTCTCCGCATCTCCCCTCACTTTGGCCTATGGCTGAAGACTTTTAATGTAAAGCTAAAGGTGGTGCGTGGCCAATAGGCTGAGTGCGGAGGTGCCATGGTGGGCAAGATGCCTAATACCACCTGGCTCGAAGGGATGGCAATCGGGGTGGTTCTACATCACCGAGCCGCGCGACGCCAATTGGGTGGCGGCTCCGAAATTCCGATCCGGAGTCCCGATGCGGCTTACCTCCTGGAAAGAGAAGGGCCTGACCTAGGGATCTTTGGAAGAGATCACGGGGCTCCAAACGTGCCTCCAGAATATGATAACCCGGAAGATCAAGCTCGTTGATGTGATCCAGGTCATGCTTGTACGCCGGATCCTTCCGTGTCAGCACCAGACTTGTTATTTGTGGGAGTTCGATTTGGCCAAGCACCAGACGCTGCTAAGGCTTTTCGGCACGACGCACGAAGATATATGGAAGGTGCTCTTCAAGGTCAGCGAGACACCACCACCGTTGACCAAAGACCGCTGGCTCAACTTTAAGCGTCAGGCCAATTCGGTAAGCCATCACAGTATAGTCTTTAAGGACACACTTTGAGGAAGGATACTAAGCTTTCTTATCAATTTCTTTTTCAGGCCTGGGTTGACCTAGTGAGACGGATTAATAGTCCGGCTCCGCTGCCTGAAGATCAAGAAACCCCACTCCTTACGAAGATGCTATTTCCGGCGCCTTACGACATACCGGAGAAGAAGGTCAAGACCATGGCCAAGGGGACCAGGAGTGGGCTTCGCGGAAGGAGCACCTAGGTCATCTCGTCTGACGATGAAATAGACCCCTCAGCCGCCAATGATGACGACGAGGACGGAGGCGACTCCCCTCCTGTGAGAGGAAGGGAGAAAAGGGAGGCCTCCATGAGTTTGGAGGCGGAGGCGCCCAAGAGGGGAAGAGGCTCCCTTGCGGATAACGCCGCGTGGGATGTTGATAGCAGTCTGGAGCGACCTCGCCAGACCAAGCCTTGGGCCGCCTCATGAGTACCAGAATCAAATACATCTGGCCTTCTCGGTTTGTAATATTGATACATCTTAAACCTTGTCATTGCAGTCCGGCACGCGATGGCTCCCCGCGATCCTCGACAGAGGATTCGCTGGACTCGAAGGAGATGGCTAGCATGTCTCCGCCACCTGCTCATTCCATCTCACCCAAAGGTGATGACAAGGTAGTGTCCAAAAAGACTTTCCTAGGCCGGGGGGAGATTCCGGAGACCATCGAGGTGACGTCCCAGGATGACTCCTCGGCCGCCGGACATACGGGGGAAAAAGTCCCCACGGGGACTGGTGATGGGGCCCGAGTTCCTTTTGGGCCTCAGCCGGATACCATTCTGGAGATCTACATGGCTCCGGGGTCCAACGAACGGCATTCCCCCCAAGGAGGGAATGTGCCTATTCCACCGGTGACCTCTTTCCAACCAGAGGCACAGGATAATCTGCTGGAGGCGCTACGAGGCGCCTCTATCGTGGATGAGCATCGTGTCCTTATGGACACGGTAATAGAGAAGGTTCAGTTTGTCAAAAGCGGACTGGCCGAAGCCTGCATGAGCCTTCTAATGGGCTTTGAGGTAAGTAATGTGATTGTAGGAAAAACATCACCGTATAGACAGTAGCCCCTGATGTTCTGTTTGGTGTTCGGGAGGAAAAGCCAAACAAAGGATCGAGCATGAATATCGCAGGAGTCTAACATGAGTTGTCAATATGAATAAGCAGGTATCCCTGCAGGCTGCCACTGTTCATGCTGCGGAAGTTTCTAGACTGAAGCGGAAACTGGAGCGAGCCGAGGAGGAGCTCGGCCTCGTGAAGAAGTAGCTGAAAGATAGCCAAGGTATGCAGTAACCTGTGGGTACATTTCGAAAAAATGAGTAGTCCAGCCGGACTAAAGTGTCATAAACTGTATTAGTGGCCATTACCGAGGTGGTGGCCCTTAAGAAGGCACTAGCCAAGGCCGAGGACAAAGCGGCCAAGGAACGCGCCTCGCGCGAGGAGCACGATGCCCGGGTTGGCGAGGCGCAACAACAGCTCCAGGGCGCGATAGAGAGGTTTGAGTCCTTGGAGCGCGATTGTAAGCTGCAAGAGTCCGAATTGGCAAAGGCCCGCCAGAGCATGCAGGATGCACGAGCCGAAGCCCAGAACGCCCTCTAGGAAATTCAAGCGGCCAAGAAGATTACGGCGGGTAAATCTTTCATCATGCATAGCAAGTGTGTAGAAAAGATGTTCCTTGTACTTATCCTGAATTTGGATTTTTCAGGGGCATTTACAGATCTGCCGCATAGTGTGTCAAATGTTGCCGAGCATTATAGAGCCGAAGAAGGGATGTCTACGGAGAAGCTATTCTGGTCCCAATATATGGGATCCGAACATCTAGTGCCCTTCAGCGACCAGCTAAAGCAGTTGGTCAAGCTGCATAGGTTGGTAGAGCTAGCCATGAAGTACCTAATAGTCCGGCTGTGGCCTACTGATCCTATACCTAGCAGCTACTTCGGTCTTATGCAGCGGCTTGTGAGTGCCTGTCCGCGGCTCGAAGCCGTAAAGCGGTCGGTCTGTATTGAAGGTGCGCGTATGGCCTTTGCCCGCGTCAAGACGCATTGGGCAAAGTTGGATGCCAAGAGACTAATGACCGAGGGACCGCCGGAGGGCAAGGAGCATCGTCGGCCAGAGCACTATTTTGAAGGTGTCCTAGAGGGGTCCCGCTTTGTGGCGGAGCAATGTTCGAAGGATATCATATTCCCATGAGAACATGTCTATTACCTTGTCCTATAATATGGAACAATGGTGTTTATGTAGTATAATGCTTATGCTTTAAATTTACCTCCTGTGCGGCCGTTTATTAACTCTGAGGGTTGACCAGTCATCAGCTTCTGCCCCCACATAGATAGTAAGGGGGTGTTCGGGATAAATCTAAACACTCTTTACTCCACATTTTGGTCCTTTAAGGAGGTGTTTAGCGCAACGAACAAGGCAAACAGACTATGTGGCCTTTACCGCCCTCACTTAGCCATAGGAGTTTGACAATTAAGAAAGTTGTGAAGCCCCTGGTATTCGGAAGACCGAACTAGGGGCGCTATGCATGCCTAATCGGGGGAACCAATTCTTCGCAAGAAGTGGAAAAAATCTCTAATGATTTGGAACCTCTCGAACAGCTGACCGGCTCTCGCCGCATCATGACAGTCAGTTTTTGGCTTTCTCTACTGAGGTGCTCGTCCGGAAGAATCGGGACACAATCGCAGTAGTTCTCCCTTTACTACCCTAGCTGATATAGCGGAACATAAGGTAGCAAGCATAGGAGCCGGGCAACCCAACTATTGACCAAAGACATGATTCAGAGCCGGACTTTTATTGCCGTAGTGTTGGGTGTAATGAAGCCCCTGGCGTAGTAATACGTACCATGGTGTACGTGTGTGGTGATTACTTAATACCGAGGTGAGTAACCGAAAAAATGAAATAATGAGCTGACGCTACCGTGTATTCACCATTGTGATGCAACTAGTACGTCAAGGTGTACTTTGTACAAGTAATGTGATAAGCAAAATAGGGCTATTTAACATGCCGCAACCAAGGGCGAGCTACATGTGGGTATGAAAAGCAAGTATGGCAATCATTTAGTAAAGACCACCTAGGGGTTCCCTTGTAAGCCAGAGCTCCTTGCCTCCTTGGTGTGTTCTGCAAGCAGGTTGTCCGCATAGACCTTCAAAACAAAAGAAAACTCGTAAAAAGAAAAAGTAAAATCGTGCGAATCCCACACTACTAGGAAAAGGGCTATAGCTAATATGGACATTAATGGCGCACCATGTATGTGGTTGCCACTTCTATATAGCAGTGGATCACCAGATACATGTGCACCATTAGTGTCCTCATTACTAATGGCGCACCAGACACACGGTGCACCATTACTAACATTTTTTTCCAAAACTAGTAATGGCGCACCAAGGCACAGTGCGCCATTACTAGTTTCAACTAGTAATAGCGCACCACACACTAGTAATGGCGCCACTACTAACATTTTTTTACTTTTTTTTCAAAACTAGTAATGGCGCATCAGCGTACAGTGCGCCATTACTAGTTCAAACTAGTAATGGCACACCACAACCACGGTGCACCACTACTAACAATTATATTTTTTTTGCAAAACTAGTAATGGCGCACCACGTAACAGGTGCGCCATTAGTAACCAGGGTTACTAATGGCGCATTATTAGGTGGTGCGCCATTGGTAACCTGGGAGCAGCTAGATATTTTGGACAACCACCTACCATACTCACTTTCCCCACTTCATTCTCTCCACCTCCTCCTCCAGGATTGTCTCGGCTGCCTCCTCCTCCTCACCTCATTTGCACCATAGATTCACCCAAATTAATTGGTTAAATTACCTTTTTTTGATAGGTAAGTAAGGGGAAAGCTTTCTTTATGTTGTAGATATACTTTTTTCTCCCTCCAACAACGTGCACATGCACTTTTTATGGCCTAGATCTACGTATGTTTGTGGTGTTGCATATGTTTGTGTTTGCAGGTACCGGTATTTGAAATGCGATAGTTGCCAATATTTTGCCGGATTGTTGATTCATTTCCATTTCGGCGAGAATTTGGCACTATGCATTCTTTTTGGTCCTATTTTTAGGCAAAGTCATGCCAATTTTTTTGGTTCTAAAATATCGTTTCGCTCAACCCCGCAGGCGACCATGGTCCGCACGATGACCGAAGGCATCGTGAATAGATTTTGAGCTCCGCGAAGGCCAAGATGCTTCAAAAGAACGAGATGGAGATAAGATGTCCGTGTCGAAGATGCAAGCTGAGGAGCCTTATGGACCCGGATTCCGTACAGGTGCGAGACCACCTGCTCTTGCATGGTTTCATGGATGGCTATCGGTGGCAAGGTGATGAAGATGATTATGAAGTCGTCCATGTGGGCCGGGTAAGAAATGAGGAAGGGCAGCAAGACAACCGCGGCGAGGGCGGGCGAGAAGACAAAGAATCTCCAGGACATGATCACGAAGTAGATGCAGTACACAGTCATCATGTAGAAGATGCCAGACATGATGATAAGGAAGATGCTAGAGCAGACGAAGGGCATGATCATGAAGATGAAGATGCCGGAGCATACGACGATGGACCATCGATGGGCTGGGTGCAGGACCCTCATATTCAAGAGTTACTTCTCAAGCACACGGATAACGCAAGAGCTGTTGCCAGAGAGAAAGCCAAGATGGATCAACTGGAGATAGACGCAGTTACTCCATTGTATGAAGGATGCAGGCCCGAGGATACCCACCTGAAAGTAATGCTCGTGGCTCTGGCGATGAAGGTAAAACACAAAATGACCGACGCATGCTTTGACGAGAACATGTCATTCTGGCACGAACGTCTTCCCAAGGGGAACAAGTGCCCGACCTGTTTCGAGGAGGCGAAGAAAATCGTGTGTCCTCTGGATTTACCGCATGTGAAATACCATGTGTGCATGAACAATTGCATCATTTATCGGGACGAGCACGCGGAGTCTACCATATGTCCGGTGCGCGGCATCACTCGATAGAAGAAGAGGAAGAAAGCTCCTCGAAAAGTGGTGTGGTACTTTCCGATCACTCCTCGTCTACAACGGTATTTCGTAGACCCTAAGGTAGCAAAGCTCCTGCGTTGGCACGCAGATAGGGAGGAGAAGAAGCGAGAAGATGACGGAAATGATCCAGAGATAAATAAAAAGACAAGATGATGAGTCACCCGAAGGATGCGAGCCAGTGGCAAGCGTTGAACTTTGAACACCCAGAATTTGGGGACGATCCAAGGAACATCGTGCTGGGCGCAAGCACCGATGGAGTCAATCCGTTTGGCAGCCAGAGAAGCACACATAGCACCTGGCCTGTGTTTGTGTGGATGTACAACCTTCCCCCCTGGTTGTTCATGAAGGGGAAGTACATTCACATGAGTTTGCTAATTGAAGGGCCGAAACTACCAGGGAACGATATCAATCTGTATCTCGGGCTGCTGAAAGAGGAGCTAGACACGCTGTGGAAAACACCAGCCAATACGTGGGACGCCGCTGAGAAAGAATATTTCCCTATGAGAGCCGCACTGCTCTCGACGGTGCACGACTATCTCGGTTACGGATATGTCGCGGGGCAGGTGGTCCACGGATTTTCTAGATGCGTTAGGTGCATGGATGACACAACGTATCTCCATCTAGATAGAGATCCCGGGTCTTCGAAAACCGTGTTCATGGGACAGTTCATGGGACATCAAAGGTGGCTTCACGATGATGACTCATGGAGAAAATGCAAGGATCTGTTCGATGGTGAAACCGAACCCCGAAGACCCCCGCGTACGAGGAGCGGCGAGGAAATAGACGAGCTGTTGAAAAATTGGAAAGATTGCCCACTGCCGGGAAAGAATCAAAAGGCGCCAGAGCCGGGAAAGAAGCGAAAGGCGCCAGAGCCACTGCTGAAGGTATGGAAAACGAGGTCCGTTTTCTGAGACTTGTCGTACTGGAAGATCCTCTGTGTGCCTCACAGCCTTGATGTCATGCATATCACAAAGAACGTGTGCGAGAGTCTGCTTGGTACCCTGCTAAACATGTTAGAGAGGACCAAAGATGGGCCGAAGGCAAGGGAAGACTTGAAATCAATGGGCATCAGGGAGGAGCTTCATGCTAATGATGATGATACTGAGGCGAAGCAGGACACAGAAAGTCGTCGCAAAGTCAAAAATGCCAAGAAGACCGGAAATGACTACCCTCCCGCGTGCTTCACTCTAAGTTAGGAGGAGATAGAGCAGTTTTCACCTGCCTCGTAGGAGTGAAAATTCCTTGCGGTTACGCGGGGAAGATAAGCAGATACCTAGACTCAGCGAAGCAGAAGTTCAGCGGGATGAAGTCTCACGACTGTCACGTGCTGATGACGCAGATACTTCCAGTTGCAATCCGTGGGATCATGGACACGCACGTCCGTGAAACGCTATTTGGCCTATGCAACTTTTTCAATGTCATCTCTCGGAAGTCGGTTGGCATGAGGCAACTCAGAAGGCTACAGGAAGAGATCATGGTGATACTATGCGAGCTTGAGATGTACTTCCCGCCCGCATTCTTCGATGTTATGGTGCATCTGCTGGTCCATATCATGGAGGATATCATCCAACTCGGGCCGACGTTCCTGCAGAGCATGATGCCGTTCGAAAGGATGAATGGTGTCATCAAAGGATACGTTCGCAACATGTCCCGTCTAGAGGGAAGCATAGCCAGGGGCTTTCTGACCGAAGAGTGCATCTCCTACTGCATGAATTATCTAGGCATCGAGAACCCCGTTGGTCTGGCCGTCAACAGGCACCTCGGCAGGCTCGCTGGATGGAGTCACCGCGATGGTCGCCGCAAAATGCATGTCGACTTCAAGGGTCGACTCGCCGACTTTGAAAGAGCAAACCAAGTCGCGCTACAACACATAGATGTGGTCGATCCTTGGGTGGTAGAGCACAAAACCTTTATTGTGAAGATGTACAATGACCGAGGCCAACAGAGGACGGACAGAGATATAATCAAAGAGAACAACTCACGTTTCACGCGTTGGTTCAAGGAGAAGCTTCTGTAGTACCCTTTACATGAGGATTCTTCCACGGAAGAAAAACTCATATTCGCCTTGTCACAGGGCGCCGAGCACAACCTGATGACCTATGAGGCATACAATATCAACGGCTACACATTCTACACCGAGGACAAGGACATGAAGAGCGATGGTTATCAGAACTCCGGGGTAACATTGGAATCCTACACCGGTAACGACAAGCTCATATACTACAGAAGGATCGAGGAGATCTGGGAGCTGAGCTACGCTGGAGAGAAGGTCCCGATGTTCCGTGTGAGATGGGCCAGGAGCGTCCTAAAATAACACCGATATTTCACCATCATGGTTATACCCGAAGCCAAATCCAAGACCGCGGGTGCAAACGTCACCGCGAAAAATGAGCCATGTGTACTGGCTTCCCAAGTGGACCAATGCTTCTTCATTACTGACCCGTCAAAGCCCAGTCATGTTGTTGTGAGGAGAGGCAAAAGGAAGATCATCGGAATGGATGGAGTTGCCAATGAGCAAGACTTCGACAAGTATGGCGACCCGAAGATAGAACATGACGACGACGATGAAGTGCCATACACCACAAGAAGAAGCCGGACCACCCTACCTAAAGGACATCCGTTCAACAGAAGAACTCCATTTGCGAAAAAGAAGGGCAAGAAGATTGTGAAAAGATAGCTAGCTAAGATCGATTGTATTTAAATCGTAGTCTTCATTTCTCGATTGTATTTCGACATATTGAAATGATATTTCTTCTATTCTAGTCATGAATATTTATTTATGTTTATTATGGTATTAAATTTCTAACTCACAAAAAGTATTGAATTTGTTAATATTTTTTGAACTCATGAATATTTTTAAATTTCATGGGCACTTTTTGAATTCATGAATTTGTTTTCAAATTTGATGATATTTTTTCATATTCATAAATATTTTGAAATAACAAATTTGATGATATTTTTTCACATTCATAAATTGTTTCAAATTTGATTGTCATTTTCTAAAAAATTATTAGATGCAACTAAAAATAATAATAAAAAGTTACTAATGGCGCACCAGGAGAACGTGCGCCATTGCTATCAATGTACTTATGGCGCACCCCTAGGAGGTGCGCCATTGGTATACCATCTTTTATGATATTTTTTCAAATATTTTCAAATAACAAATTTGATGATATTTTCAAAAAAACAAATTTGATGATATTTTTTCATATTCATAAATATTTTCAAATAACAAATTTGATGATATTTTTTCACATTCATAAATGTTTTCAAATTTGATTGTCATTTTCTAAAAAATTATTTGATGCAACTAAAAATAATAATAATAAGTTACTAATGGCGCACCAGGAGGAGGTGCGCCATTGCTATCGATGTACTTATGGCGCACCCCTGGGAGGTGCGCCATTGCTAAACTTCCCCCTCTATCTCGCTAGATCCCCCTTGCCCCCCGCGGCAGATCCCCCTCCATCTCGCGCTATCCCCCTCGCCAGATCCCCCCCGCCGCCGACGACCCCCCGCACACGACGACCCCCGCGCCTGCTCCGCAGCCGGAGTCACCGCCGGAGCACTAGGAGGAGGAGGCCCGTGTCCACCAGGAGAGGAGGCCCCCAAGCTCGACGGTGCCCACTTCTTCTTCCTCCGACCGACCCCATCTCACCGTCGCCGCCGCTGCCCCGGTCCATCCCCGCGGCAACCGAGGTGTCCACAAGCCCCGTGGTGAGCTCCTCCCACGTCACTTCTTCCCATGCCGCATCGAGTTCATCGCTGGATTTGTTGACTGATTCGTGCGCGCGCGTGGATGCAGGGCGCAGGTGCTCTACTACGCGATGGAGGTGCTGCTCTGGTCGGGGCACGAGGGCGTGTACGCCGCCGTCGGGCGGCCGCTCCAACTCGCGCAGACCGCCGTCGTCCTCGAGGTACGTCGCCCGCTGGATCTTGCTTCTTTCTCTTGATCTGTTCAGTTCTGACTTCTGAGCTCTGCATCCTGCTTCTTGTGCCTGCCAGATCCTCCACGGGCTGGTCGGGCTAGTGATGTCGCTGGTGTCGGCCACGCTGCCGCAGATCGGATCGCGCCTCTTCGTCACCTAGGGCATCCTCTGGAGCTTCCCCGAGGTGCGGTCTTCTTCTCCATGGCGTCTCTTTCTGCTCTTCTTGCTGCATGCATACCTAATGCTCTGTTTCCTCTGTTTTCTTGGTTGGGTCTGCAGACCAGGACACACATCCTGGTGAGCTCCTTGGTAATCAGCTGGTCCAGCACCGAGGTATGCATGCTCCTGAATCCTGATAATCTAGGAACTACAGCTCTTCAAATTAACTGTGTTATCGAGCCACGAGACGCAGCTGTTGCTGTTAGACTAGCTGAAGATGTGCTACTGAACTAATGCAATGTGACGATGATTTTTACATATGGATGTTGCTGTTCCAAGTTGAATTTCAAGATACTTGCGATAGGTCTATCACACAAAATTGCTGCAGCTTAATTCACTCTACTATTAGTATTACATTACACCAGGGGAGGTGTGTATCATCAAGGTGGTGCTGAGTCAACTAGAAGTCAGAGGCACCCTAGAAACATGTATATTTTCCAATCATGTATCCTAGTATCTGTATGATTAATCTCAAATGAGACAAATCAGGTTAATAATGCTCATGTACCAGAAAAGAACACCAAAAACTTCAAACTTGAATGGAAAGAACCTTTAAAGTAGAGGATGGCAGAGAAATTGTGCTGCATATTATTATTCATCAAGTCCTATAGGTTGGCAAAGTCATGGCATACGGTCCTTCTACTGCCCCATTCTGGAGTTATATTGCTGCTCTAGTACATTTCATTGGTAGTGCACTTCACTGCATTTTATATAGGAAACAAGGTCTCAGTTCTGGAGTTTTTTTGTAGTGTCATAGTGAACTAGCAGCCTATTTTTTAACAGGGTAGTGTGCTGGTACATGCTTTACATAGTCAATTCCTAGTGCAATAGAAGGCTGTAGAAGGCATTAGCTATTGCCCAGCTTTTTGGTTACAGTGCTGCTGTGTGCATTTTAATGATAGTGCAATTTCATTGCGTTTTGTCCAAAGAAGGCCTCAGTATTGGAGTTGTATTGCAACTGCGGCAGCATGTCAGAGATGTAAAGCTCATGTTACTATCCTCTGCTTGTAGTGTCACAGTGAACTAGTAAGTTTTCACACTATAATTAACTAGTAACTTGTAGTTATGTAGCAGCCTGAACCATGGAGATTCACTCTCAAAATCATCATATTCCTTTCCTTTTTCACATTGTATCATCATCCTGGTACATATTCAGTCTGTGTATGTGTATCAGTGTATGTGTTCAGCTTGTGTTGCTAGATGATACAAATGTGTAGTTCTCAGTTTCCATGTATATACAGGTCACGAAGTTGAAGTCCATATAGATCACCACAAACCGAGCAAACATGCCACAAGTAAATAGTGTTGGAGGCTCTAGCAACAGCATTGTTAGAGAATTTTCCCGAGAGGTGGGATAATGATTTTGCAGGTACCCCGAGTGGCCCTTGAGTTAGCCAGAATGCCGATTAACTTCCGTTCCAGCAAATTCGGGTACTCCATATGTCCTATTTTCAGCAAAGGTCATGCTGAAATTTTCCGTGAATTTTAGCATCACTTTGCTAAAAATAGGACATATGGGGAACTTGCAACTAATGCATGGGCCGGGGTATCTTAGTACTTAATCTGTAGATTTCCAAAATTGTTCCTTGACTATTATTGGCAACTAGCTGTATTCCTCTATCTGAGATATTCTGTGTACATGCAATATATATCCAATCAGTGGGATAAAAAGCCACGAGAAAGTGGAGCTGGACATGTAAGATACAATCTACTAATGCTTCATTTTCACCCTCTTATGCTCAGCCCAACACTCCCAGTCAAGATTGGTGATAAATAGATATCGTTCCCATCTTTTGTTACAAGCTAAATTATGTTCCTTGACTCCAAAACCCTTAGTTAGACCATCTACTACTTGATACCCTGATATTACATAATTTAATTGAATTATACCATCATAAAACTTCCCCTTAATAAATAAAGGATCTATCTCCACATACTTGGTTCTGTCGTGTTGGGTCAGGTTACTGGTTATGCTTATAGCTGATTTATTATTACATCGCACCTTCAAAGGACCTTTTCCCAGCATCTTCATTCTGATAGAGGATTTCGACCCATAATATTTCAGTAAGTCCTAGTGACATAGCTCTATACTCTACTTTGGCTGTTGATTTGGACACAACTAATTGCTGCTTAAACCCCTTCCCGGGACTGCATCTTAGATACGACAAAATAGGCTATACTGCATCCATATGTCCACTCCTAGGATCAAGCATGTATCTGTCTACCACACTTGCGGCATAGGCAATGCCAGGTCTTATATGCCTTAAGTATAGGAGCCCCCCAACAAATCTGGCATCTCTTAGTACATTCTAAGAGATTTGCAGATTCCAAGGTAGATTCTATAGTTCCAAACAAGTAAGCATGAAATAGGAATGTAAATATGTGCACCTGATTGAAGTAAAAGAATATTAATGTTGCATATTCCAATAAAAATGTGATAAAGAGAGCACCACCTATATATATATATTGAGTATTGATTCAGCATCACATGCTTTTTTGGAGATTGATATAGCAAAAATATTTGTAGAAGAAGATCAGGGGTAGCTAGGCAATATCACAAAACATCTCTCAATTGATCCCAAAACACCTAGGCAATATTACAAACATCTCTCAATTGTTCCTTGACAATAACCAACTTTTTGGCGACATTCCTCGAGAATTAGGTTATTTGGTCAACTTAGAGATCTTGTTCCATGACAATAACCAACTTTTTGACCAAACTTTTTTCCTATTTAGAGCAAAACATGGCCCACAATGATGAGGCCGGCGGTTCGGGCAAGGCATTCTGGGAGCTATCCCGGGAGATGGAGGAAGAACCTTACCGCTATGAGGACGCCGCGGAAGACACCGATCCTGACTACACAACCCCTAGTGGTGTCGGGGATGATACCACTGATGGTGCCGCCGAGGATGCCACCACTGATGATGGCAGCGCACGCACAGATGGCAGCCAACCAAAGAAGCAGCGGAAGGACCGGTGCCCGAACATGCTCGGCACCGTCAAGGAGGAATTTACTGAAGTGTCCTCCGAGGGGCATCCAACGGTGCCCAAAGAATTAGTCAAGGGGTACGTGAGACAGCTCGGGTGCATTCTCCAGAGCACTGTCTCGATCAACACCAAGAACCTAAGGCATCGTGACTGAGGGAATTTGCGCAACCTCCTCTTCACGAAGCTGCACAAATGATACAAGTTCCCCAGTGACTTCACAAACACACGCCTCTCAGGGAATAAAGTGAATAGTGCCGCCCTCACGAAGATGAGCACGGCCCTGGCTACTTGGAGAGCCACAGTGAATAGAATGATTGAAAAAGGTGATATTTATGAGAAGATCAAGGAGAAAAATCCTTCGATCAGTGAAGATGACTACCTAGAGATCAAGATCAAGTGCGAGAGCAACACAACCGTGGAATCAAGTCAGTGGGGTAAAGAGATGCGGGACTTGAACTTAGGGGTCGACAAACTCGGTCCCGGCGGTTACAGAGTGGCGGAACCTATATGGGACAAGGAGGACGCGGAGCGTGCTGAGCAAGGCCTACCTGCCCCTCTTCGAGAAATACCGTGACAAGCAGACCAGGAACTATGTCAGGGCGCGGTACAAGATTGACCCGGTAACCAAGGAGCTTACCACGGATCCGAAGACCATGGCACTTGAGCTTGTTCTGGTAAGGAATACACCCCCACGTAATTAGCTCCATATGGTTGCATTCTAATTAATGAAGCCAAATTTCTAAATGGATCATGTTCCTTCCGCAGGACACTGAAAGCAGTAGCGCAGGGTCGTCTCAGAGCACCCCTTTCATCACCCCTTTAAATAGGGCGTTGAACGTAATGAAAAACAAGGATAAGCTAAGTAAGCCGTCGTTAGCTGGTTGTGTGGCCGGCAAAGGCTTGTCCACGAAATGGTCGGAATACTATACCGTTGGGCGAAAGGAGAGAAAGACCAGCTCGGAAAGCCAGGAGCACGAGGTTCAAGAACTCAAGGCAAAAGTGGCACGGATTATAGAGATAGTCGAAGAGCAAGTGCGACACCAACTGGGAGAAACGATCACCGCCATTATGCCTACCTTGCTTGAGGGGCTGCAGGCGTGGATCGCAGGTGGCCAACAGGGGCCGCCCCCGATTCCCAGCTTCACGGGAAGCAACTCGCACAACGCGCCGGCGGCGCCATTGGTGTCTCCGGTGGAGGCGGCATTGGTGTCTCCAACGTCGGTGCCAGCATTGGTGTGGGAAGAATACGCCGGCCGGCACCTCGGCAGCAACTGGCCCCTCCGTCACTTGCACGCCTGCCGTTGGCGGTGCCTCGACATTAGCCGAGCTTGACGCCATCACGGTAACTAAGCCTCTCGGCCGATGACTTCATCTCCTTGCCTTTGACTGGGCATCCCTGATGCCCTACATGTTTTCGCAGGGCGCCGCCAACATTCCATGCACTCTCCTGCACTTCGTGGACGGTGAGTTGATCGATGTCGCCAAGGCAAGAATCGTTCAACCGGACAACCGTCTGTTCCACGGTAATCCGATGCCACCCAACGTGTATAGGGTTCAACTGGTTCGGGTGGTGCGGGGCTGCGATGACTTGTTACCTCTGTATCGACCCCCTGGGGCCGACGAAGATGATGTGATGACCCTCAGCACCTAAATAGGCTGGTCCATGCTTTGGCCGAAGAGCCAGATTCGTTTGGGGGCGGGGGACACCACCCCACAAACAACACCGCCAGTTGTGCCGACGCCAAGCCATGGCAAGACCGCCACAACGCTATCGGACGACAAGAACGAACATATGGACGATCCGAACATGTATATGGCACTAGATCCGGACGATGATGACGGTACATTTACCAGGGTCGATAAGTACTTCAACGAACATGGGTACGGTGACGAATTCTTGGGGGCTCCTTCTCAAGAACCCAACCCTGCAAAAGACGATCGCGATCTAGCTAGTACCGTGGAGAAACCCAATTGCAACAGGCGTCGTCTGGCGTTCAGTTCTCAGGAGACGCCTCTAGCTGCCACCTTCACCGAGCCTCAGATAGCCGAGGTGCGAAATATTATCAGCCCCAACACACTCAAGAAGGTTGTCTCTAAGCAGAACTCGATCCCATTACAGCAGAAGAAGGGACGGAAAAGAAAGAATAACAAGGGTGCGAGCCAGCCAACACCGAGTACGATCCGTGCTTAGGACGGGCCACCTATATCTAAGGATATGTCGAGGAGGGTGCATGTGGCGGGTAGGCCGATGCTACCGACTAATCTGCTCAATGCTGCAACCGGTGCTATGCGGAGTCTGCATTACAGTGTTCTTTATTTGGAGAAGCGGCATCTCTCCGAGAATGATGTGGCATACCCAGTTTGCATGGCCAAGGTGCCAGAGGGCAAGGGCTTTGTCGATAGCGCCATCGGGGTTATGATCGTCCTGCGGTTTGATGACATCTTTGCTATGTTTAACCTTCATCCGCTGCACTACACCTTCGTTCGTCTATTTTCGCTGAGTATGGAGATGCGGATCATTAGAGACAAGACCCCGGACATCGTGATAGTTGACCCATTCTACATGCGTGCCAAGATCTTTGCAGCGCTGGGGACCGACAAGTCGCGAGTTCATACCTCGAAGGCGTCATTCTGGCGAACCCAGATAAGGATAACTTCCTCGTGCCTTACTTTCCCGAGTAAGTCATCCCCTCACCGCCCCGTAACATATGATTTCTTAGATTTCGATCATTCTTCTTTTTCTAACATTCCGTGTTTTGTGCAGTGACACACGTCGCACACTCATCCCCTTAAGCCCAAACTATTCCATGGCCACATATTTCGACTCGGACCGTCAGTCGAATAAAGACTACACAAATGTCAAGAAAGTTCTTGATGATGTTCTCCCCGGCTACGCCAAATCTGGAGGCACCGTCAGGAGGCCAATTCGTAGGTATGGCAAGCACGTGTTCACCCACGTAATGACGTTCCCCTGTGTCAAGTAGCCGCCTGGCGGTCAGAAGGGTGCCTACTGTCGTGGGTTTGTCATGGCAGATGTCCTCGTGAAAGGACTTAGTCGTGGAGTCATCGCAACGGGTTAGCTTAAAGGGGTTAAACCAGACAAGGGGACACGGGAGTTTATACTAGTTCGGCCCCTTCGATGAAGTTAAAAGCCTACGTCTAGTGGTGATTGGTATTGCTAGGGTTTCAAAGGCCAGGGAGTGAATCCGCTTTGTCTGGCTCTCGAGTTGTTGTTGTCTGTCCCTAAACCACGGCCGGGTCATCCCTTTATATACATAGGTTGACGCCTGCCGGGCTACAGAGTCCCGAAGCCGGTTTATAAACGTATCCGGTTCGGCCTCCCTCTTTCTATCTTACTACAAGTTACATGACTAGGCCGGTTTACATTTACATACTGTAACTCGCCTTTGGGCCCTCCGTAAAGCGCCAGCATCTTTACATCTTCATGGGCTTCTAATCTTCAAAGAGTCAACCCAGCTACATAAGGCCGGTTTACCTCCAGTAGTAATATCCCCAACATTAGGCCCCAGATTGGTTTGAACTTGTTCATGTCAATCTTCCACACTTCAGAAAAAATCTTCTCTCTTGTCTTCATTTTTGATCTTGTAAACCGCCATGACGTCATACTTCAAAATTACGATAAACCATCCTGACGTCATCCATCCGTCGATATTGGAGATTTCCTTCATTTAACATATATATCCAGTTATCGAGGCGACACCTTTATTAACTTATCCATTTTTTGGACTCCTCGATTCCCGCACTTGCCATTTTTCACTTCACCTTATAAATAGGACCGAGGGGTCATTTTCACCGTTTCCCCCCATGCCTCTTCGCATCGTCTTCCTCGCGCCGCTCAGCCTCTGGAACTCCGCCGCCACCGTCAACCGTCGTTTCTGCTCCGACCTCGGCCGCTGCATCGCCCTGAACGCACCAGAGAACTGCGGCGCCCTTCTGCTTCCTCACTAGCTCTGGTAAGTTCTTTGCTTTCTTCACCATAGATCTGTTCTAGGGTTTCGATATTCCTCGCAGTTCTTCCGAAGTTCATCAGTGCTATTCTTCCATGTTCTTCCTTTAATAGATGGACACTTCATGCTTGATGCATCTCTTACCGTAGCTTACCTACCATGGTCATCACAAATCTTTATGCGCAAAGAACTGATCTGTCTGTCAAAAATTGCTTCAGTTCTGCACCCCTTCAAAATCCAATTATTTTTGCTTTTCTGTCTTATCTCTAGATCAGAAAGTTTCATACATCACTGTGAGATTTGTTTCTCCTTGCACCAACATTAGCGATTTGACATTGGATAAATAGTCTATGCCATTAGCCCTCTGATAAACCGGAAGAGCATGTTACCTTCATAATTACGCTCTGGTTTAACAGTGTCTGATCAATCCTGCGCTAGCATTACCTTTCTTTCTCATTATACTAGTCTTCGGGTTGTACCATTTATTATATCAGTACGTTTCTTACTCCCTTGTCTCTTGTGTATGATCATGCATAATTTATAAACCGGCCTTTCATTTTCAGTTTGTCCGCTTTGCAATGGCCAAACAATTCACTGCCTGCAACTGGGCTCATTCCCGGGTTACTGAGGATCAATTGAATGAGATGGTTAGCATCGGCTCTCTGCCTAAGAAAACTGAGATCAAATGGCGAGTTCCAGGAATAGAGAATCCTCCAACCCCAAGACAAGGCGAGGTGGTAATCTTTGTTGACCATATAGGTCATGGTTTCAAACCGCCAGGGTCAAAATTTTATCGAGATGTACTTGCCAGCTTCCAATTGCATCCACAAGATATTGGTCCCAACTCAGTCTCCAACTTATGTAATTTCCAAGTCTTCTGTGAAGCCTATTTACAAGAAGAACCAACTGTTGAATTGTTCCGGGATTTCTTTCACTTAAACCGGCGCACAGAGTTTGTGAATGGCCCGAACACAGAGCTTGGCGGTGTCTCGATTCAAAATCGGAAGGAAGTGGAATTTCCTCATGCCAAACACCATAGCCACCCAAAGGAATGGAACCAAACCTGGTTCTATTGCAGAGACACTTCGCCTGAGGATGAAAATCCCCTCCCCGGCTTTCGTGACCATAGATTATCCAATACTCACCCAATGCCACAACGCCTGAGCTCTTCAGAAAGGGCAAAATACGCTCCTCAAATCGCCAAGCTCCGAGCCTTTATGGCAAATGATTTAACAGGCGTGGATTTTGTATGCTGTTGGATATCCTGGAGTATCTTGCCGCTAAGCCGGCATCCCGGTTTAATGTGCGAATATACCGGTGAAGTTGACGATCCTCAACGCCATTGCAACATCTAATTATCTGATGAAGAAGTTACTGAAGGTGTAAAGAAAATTCTGAATGAATCGGAACTAGTCTATAGTCAAACCAGTCTGAATACCTTCTACACCAAGAACAAACCGCCTGCTGTAAGCATTACACTTCCTCTTCATTTCTAATATCTTTAACTTATACAAGTTGTAACCCTTCTTCTTTATATGTATAGGGTGATGACCCTTTCTGGAAACGAAAATCCATAGAGAAAGCGGCAAAACCAACTGGAGATAAAGCGGTTAAACCAACCCGCCCGAAGACCAAAGCCATAAAACGGACATCAAAGCGGAAAACGGCTGACCAGATCACTATGGAACTTGATGATGATACTAATGACCCAGAAGTTGAGGTAGAACTTGACTCACTTGGCTCTCTTTTATGCATGTTGTTAACAATGATCTTCCTCAGGAGGAGGCAGAAGCTAGTCAGGCTGAGGATGTAGAGGTAATTACCCTTTCCTCCGGTTCAGACTCTATGCCAACACAAAAAACTCGCCAAACAATCCAGAAAGTAAGCTTTTCTCATCCTCTTGCTCACTTGGATCCAACATTTATTTTGAAGACTCAACAGCATGAAGCTCGCCGGACAACCCGGCACAGTGGCCAATAGGTCACCTCTACCGGTTTACCTAATACCCCGGTTCGGAAGCGCCGGTCTGAGGTCTCTCCTACTTCTGACCATTCTTACCCCAAGGCAGGTTATTTCAGACAGCCTTTTAATCAGTCCGATTCAAATTATCAGGTGACACCTCCTTCCTCTTCTGGTGAATCGATAGCAACTCAAATCCCCCCTTTGAAAACTGTGGCTGGGTGAGTTATGAAAAACCTTTCCTTTCAATGTGCCCTACATCTTTTGAACAGGATGTTAACCCTTTTTATTCTGTTTGCAGGGCCAAAGCCAGACCCAGCAAGAAAGCTCGGGTCACCAATCCGCCAGAAGACCCTGTTGCTGAAGAAGAAGAACCAAGAGGTGAACCGGAGCAAACAGGGGAACTGGAAGGCCTCCATCCTGAAACAATTTTTGATGATCCGCCCCTTGACGGCCAACATACTGACGAACCAATAGATGATGAGCCTGCCGCCCCTGATACTGAACTGGCAGAACCAAACCGGGCTAATCCAATGAAAGATACTGAAATTCCATCATCATCCGCCCAAAATCCTGAAGACCAAGGTGATGACGTTATTATCACTGGGGCAGGCCACAGCTCTCCTGGTCATCCCATCATTTTAGCTCAGCATAGTGCCAAGGAAGAGCAAATTGCCAGGGATAAAGGTAAATGGAGCAGCGACTTATCAAACTATGCTCATCTTAACGCTGATGAGCTTCATTCCGGCTTCATGAACTGTCTGCACTCAAACCGGGATTATGAAGCTGGTTTGGTGAATTTGATGAAAGAACGATATGAGGTAAATTCTTCTCCCTTGCACATTGACTTATAGCTGAAATACTATTCCAAGTAGCCCCCAAGAGCCGTTTTATGATTGTCAATCATAAACCGGGTCTTTGTAACACTTTAAGCATCCCATCATGAATCCTTGCCAAGGCGTGTCTTCAATCATAGATAAGACTCATGTTTGAAAAATTAGATAATGTTCTATAGCATAGCCCCCAAAGGCTAGTTTAACTTGGCAAGTTAATCCGGTTTTTAATCCACACCGCCGGTTTAGAAGAAACGTACATTAGCCCCCAAGTGTCGAGGATAATGCTTGTATTGTTCTGGAGACTTGCATAGAAGGTAGTATTTGAGAGCAAATAAGCATTAGCCCCCAAGTATGAAGTGGATAACTTGTTATATGCTTTATACTTAGTGCATATATATGTTGCTTTGTTGAAGATACCTTCAATGTTGTAGGCTGAACTGAAAAGCAAAGATGCCCAAAACTCTGACTTGCAAGAAAATGTGAAGTCACAACAAGCCGAAGCTGCAAAAGCCAAAGAGGAGCTGACCCAGGCCCTGGCCGGAATGAAAAAATTGAAAGAATCCTTCAATCAAGATCGTGCTGCATGGGAAACCGAAAAAGCCGGTTTGACCAAAAGAGCTATAGATGCCGAGGAAGCCCTGAAACCAGTGGTCGAAGAACTAGCCGGTTTGAAGCGCCAAATCAACGCTATGACCTCTACTATCTTTGGTAAGTATCTGCTTATGTATGTTGCATCAGTCAATGAATCTTAAAACTGACCAAAATGTTGATAAAATCTTTGCCAGGAACTCGGATCACTCATCTTGGTGCAGATATGCGGATGAAGCTCAAAGTGGCACATACATTGGTTGAGCAGCTATACTCTGGATCTCAGCGAGCCATTAGTACAACAGCTTATAACAAACCGACGCCAACGTTGATTAAGGAAACCCTTGAGAAGCTCGGCATGTTACCGGCGCGTATTGCCGAGTTGAACAGAGCCGCTGCAAGAGCCGGAGCATTAACTGCCCTTATTCGAGCCAAGGCCTGGATTCCAGATCTTGAAGCGGAGGATATCATTAAAGGGTATCGAGGCATTAAAGAAGACGGTTCAAACTTTGACAATGATGATCTTCGGCGGTTGACCAAACAGATGCGGCCAGCGGCCAGCAAATTGGCCGAGGACACCGATTTGTCCCATTTCCAACCGTTTTATGATGCAGAAGGGAGAAGACAGCCGGCCGAGATCCATGAAGTCGAAGAACTTATGCCTCCGACTCGTAAGCACACTTATGCCCCTGATATTAACCCTTCTGATCTTATCCATGAGGAAGCAGTGTTCAAAGCTTTAACAGGAAACGATTGGTCAACGGCTGATTTCCAGCGGCTGGGGAGGGATGAAGAAGTACCTACACCAACTGATCTGCAACCATCAAACCATCATGATGAAGAGTCCTGATCCGGTCGCCGGTTTACTTGGCTACTGTGAAAAACAATGGCACTGTTTGAGCCGCTTTGAAGCTTCATGTAATAGGATAGCTGAAACTTTGTTTATCTGCCATGCCAGCGA
This sequence comes from Triticum urartu, assembly GCF_056163025.1. NCBI lineage: Eukaryota > Viridiplantae > Streptophyta > Magnoliopsida > Poales > Poaceae > Triticum > Triticum urartu. The sequence goes on along the minus strand of NC_141876.1, from coordinate 351,911,275 downwards.
GCATGTTTCATAACCCTTTGTGACAATCTTTGCCGCCCTTCAGGATATATTTTATGCATAGCGTATGATGACTTGCCTTCCTGGGTACAAAAAACTTAAAAGTATCTAGCGGTTTACCGCTAAACATGTCATAATATCCAAGAAGTATATAGTACTTGTACGCCCTCCATGACATGCAGGCGATCGTACGGGACCATAATCAAATTCTACTACCAAATAGTCTCAAAGATTGGGCCGCACACTTGTCGGCAATCCAGGACGCGGACCTCAGACAAGAATTCTTTCGCATCCAGTCGGAGTTTGCGGAAATCATCCATCAAGATATCCTTCGTACCTCGGGGCAGTTCTACCTCAGATATCAACCATCCAACAGTGAAATAGAAACAACACTACAAATGCAGGCTGACAACGATTGCGATTTCATGGCCATCATGAAAGACGGCGGCTTCATCCACGCTCCGGTCCCTGAGTCGAGTCGAAAGTAGTGATGCTTGATAACCCACAAGTATAGGGGATCGCAACAGCTTTCGAGGGTAGAGTATTCAATCCAAATTTATTGGTTCGACACAAGGGGAGCCAAAGAATATTCTCAAGTATTAGCAGTTGAGTTGTCAATTCAACCACACCTGGAAACTTAGTATCTGCAGCAAAGTGTTTAGTAGCAAAGTAATATGATAGTGGTGGTAATGGCTACAAAAGTAAAGACAACAAAAGTAATATTTTTGGTATTTTGTAGTGATTGTAACAGTAGTAGTGGGAAAGTAAAAAAGCGAGAACCAGTATATGGAAAACTCGTAGGCACTGGATCAGCGATGGATAATTATGCCGGATGCGGTTCATCATGTAACAGTCATAACATAGGGTGACACATAACTAGCTCCAGTTCGTCAATGTAATGTAGGCATGTATTCCGTATATAGTCATACGTGCTTATGGAAAAGAACTTGCATGACATCTTTTGTCCTACCCTCCCGTGGCAGCGGGGTCCTATTGGAAACTTAGGGATATTAAGGCCTCCTTTTAATAGAGAACCGGAACAAAGCATTAGCACATAGTGAATACATGAACTCCTCAAACTATGGTCATCACCTGGAGTGGTCCCGATTATTGTCACTTCGGGGTTGCCGGATCATAACACATAGTAGGTGACTATAGACTTGCAAGATAGGATCTATAACTCACATATATTCAAGAAAACATAATAGGTTCAGATCTGAAATCATGGCACCCGGGCCCTAGTGACAAGCATTAAGCATAGCAAAGTCATAGCAACATCAATCTTAGAACGTAATGGATACTAGGGATCAAACCCTAACAAAACTAACTCGATTACATGATAAATCTCATCCAACCCATCACCGTCCAGCAAGCCTACGATGCAATTACTCACGCACGGCAGTGAGCATCATGAAATTGGTGATGGAGGATGGTTGATGATGACGACGGCGACGAATCCCCCTCTCCGGAGCCCCGAACGGACTCCAGATCAGCCCTCCCGAGAGGTTTTAGGGCTTGGCGGCGGCTCCGTATCGTAAAACGCGATGATTTCTTCTCTCCGATTTTTTCTCTCCGAAAGCAAATATATAGTTGGAGTTGGCGTCGGAGGGTCAACAGGGGGCCCACGAGGTAGGGGGCGCGCCCTAGGGGGGGGCGTCCCCCACCCTCGTGGAAAGGGTGTGGGCCCCCTGGTCTTCATATTTGGTGAGGATTTTTTATTGTTTTTTCTAAGACCTCCCGTGGAGTTTCAGGTCATTCCGAGAATATTTGTTTTCTTCACATAAAACAACATCATGGTAATTCTGCTGAAAACAGCGTCAGTCCGGGTTAGTTCCATTCAAATCATACAAGATAGAGTTCAAAACAAGGGCAAAAGTGTTTGGAAAAGTAGATACGATGGAGACGTATCAACTCCCCCAAGCTTAAACCCTTGCTTGTCCTTAAGCAATTCAGTTGACAAACTGAAAGAAAGAAAAACTCTTACAAACTCTGTTTGCTCTTGTTCTTGTAACTATGTCAAGCCAACATTCAAGTTTTCAGCATAAATCATAACTAACCACATTTGCAATAACTCTCAGGTCTCATAATTACTCGTATCAATAGCATAATCAACTAGCAAGTCATAATAATAAATCTTGGATGACAACACTTTCTCAAAACAATCATAATATGATATAACAAGATGGTATCTCGCTAGCCCTTTCTGAGACCACAAAACATAAATGCAGAGCACCTTTAAAGATCAAGGACTGACTAGACATTGTAATTCATGGTAAAAGAGATCCAATCATAGTCATACCCACCATAAATTAATAGTGATGAATGCAAATGACAGCTGTGCTCTCCAGCTAGTGCTTTTTAATAAGAGGGTGATGACTCAACATAAAAGTAAATGGATAGGCCCTTCGCAGAGGGAAGCAGGGATTTGTAGAGGTGCTAGAGCTTGGTTTTGAAATAGAGATAAATTGTATTTTGAGCGGTATACTTTCATTGTCAACGTAACAACTAAGAGATGGCGATATCTTCCATGCTAAACACATTATAGGCGGTTCCCAAACAGAATGGTAAAGTTTATACTCCCCCTCCACCAACAAGCATCAATCCATGGCTTGCTCGAAACAACGAGTGCCTCCAACATACATCAAGTCCCAGGGGGAGTTTTGTTTGCAATTAATTTTGATTTAGTTTGCATAAAGCATGGGACTGGGCATCCCGGTGACCAGCCATTTTCTCGTGAGTGAGGAGCGGAGTCCACTCCTCTTGAGAATAACCCGCCTAACACGGAAGATAAGGACAGCCTTTGTTGATACATGAGCTATTCGAGCATACAAAACAGAATGTTTATTTGAAGGTTTAGAGTTTGGCACATACAAAATTTACTTGGAACGGCAGGTAGATACCGCATATAGGAAGGTATAGTGGACTCATCTGGAATAACTTTGGGGTTTAAGGGATTGGATGCACAAGCAGTATTCCCGCTTAGTACAGGTGAAGGCTAGCAAAAGACTGGGAAGTGACCAACTAGAGAGCGACAACAGCCATGTACATGCATTAAAATTAATAAACATTGGATGCAAGCATGAGTAGGATATAATCCACCATGAACATAAATATCGTGAAGGCTATGTTGATTTGTTTCAACTACATGCATGAACATGTGCCAAGTCAAGTCACTTAAATCATTCAAAGGAGGATACCACCCCATCATACCACATCATAACCATCTCAATAGCATGTTGACACACAAGGTAAATCATTATAACTCATAGCTAATCAATCATGGCACAAGCAACTCTGATCTCTAATTGTCATTGCAAACATGTTTATTCATAATAAGCTGAATCAAGAACAAGGGACTCATCATATTTACAAAAACAAAAGAGGTCGAGTTCATACCAGCTTTTCTCATCTCAGTCAGTCCATCATATATCATCATAATTGCCTTTCACTTGCACGACCGAACGGTGTGAATAATAATAAGAGTGCACGTGCATTGGACTAAGATGGAATCTGCGAGCATTCAATAAACAGGAGAAGACAAGGCAATATGGACTCTTGGGTTAATTCAACAATAATGAAAATAAGGGCCACTTCAACAATTTAATTATGGTCTTCTCCTACTGACCCCTAAAGAAAAGAAAAGAAATAAAACTATTTACACAGGAAAGCTCCCAACAAGTAAAAGAAGAACGGGAAATATTTTTGGGTTTTCTTTTTAATTATTACTACTACAGAAAAATAAACTACTACTATTTTTTTTCTTTTTTTCTTAAGGTTTATTAAACACACAAGAAGAAAGCAGGAAAAAGGAAATAAAATAGCATGGATATTACAGTGAAAAAGTATGAGCACCGACATCTAGCAATGAGTGTGTGTGAACATAAATGTAATGTCGGTGAGAAATATGTACTCCCAAAGCTTAGGCTTTTGGCCTAAGTTGGTCTATGGCCATGGCTGGCCTGGTGGATATCCATAATAATAATTGTTGGGGTCGTACTGTGACGAGGAAGGATAGTTGGGATCATACTGATGTGCGGCGGTTATCGCCTGCTGAGCTGCAGCGTGGAGTCGAGCTGCCTCCGCTCTCCTCTCGTACTCTTCTGCCTCCTCTCTGGTAATAACGTATCTTCCTTTTGTGCGAAGATGAATACTCAAACCTCCTCACAAATGAACTTCTGAGATCATGATACTGGGGGCATTTGTTAGCCTCAAAATCCTCAAGACCGGCATTGCGCAAATATGCTTTGAATTCTTCCTTAATTCCCGCACGGTCCATAAAATTTTCCGACAGCCATTCGCAAGGCCGTACTGGAGCGTCTCTTGGTGGATCCTCGTTAGCATCGCGCATAGCAATCTTGGGTCCTTACTTCTTAGAGGAACCACCTTGGAACATCTTCCTAAACATATTGTTTACCTCTGAAAAATTCTAAAAATTTTAGTAACTTCAAAATAAAAGTAACCAAACTCAATAAAACTTATAGCAACTACTCCTACAAGTGCCTAGAGCCTATATCAAGCATTAGAACTACTTGGAACCATATAAATTTGACATGCAAGCTCAAGAACATGGTCACCTATGAAGCTCAAATTTGCAATGAATAAAGCACTAGAACAAAAACTAACTGGAATCCATCTCATGCTCATCAAAAAGAATCCACTAACAAGGTTGATCAAGTCTTGTTACCAAACTCATTCCGATAATCATGAAACCGGAGAAATTTCGAATAACACTAAGTTACCTCAACGGGGATATGCACATCCCCTATAATAAGAATATCATATTTCTTCTTAACAGTAGGAAGAGGAAATTCAAAACCTCCAAATATAATCGATGGAGTTTTTCCAATAGAGTTGATACTATGAACTTGAGGTTGTTTCCTCGGAAAGTGTACCGTATGCTCATTACCATTAACATGAAAAGTGATATTGCCTTTGTTGCAATCAATAGCAGCCCCTGCAGTATTAAGAAAAGGTCTTCCAAGAATAATAGATATACTATCATCCTCGGGAATATCAAGAATAACAAAGTCCGTTAAAATAGTAACGTTTGCAACTACAATAGGCACATCCTCACAAATACTGACAGGGGTAGCAGTTGATTTATCAGCCATTTGCAAAGATATTTCGGTACGTGTCAACTTATTCAAGTCAAGTCTACGATATAAAGAGAGAGGCATAACACTAACACCGGCTCCAAGATCACATAAAGCAGTTTTAATATAATTTCTTTTAATGGAGCAAGGTATAGTAGGTACTCCGGGATCTCCAAGTTTATTTGGTATTCCACCCTTAAAAGTATAATTAGCAAGCATGGTGGAAATATCAGCTTCCGGTATCTTTCTTTTATTAGTAATAATATCCTTCATATATTTAGCATAAGGATTTGTTTTGAGCACATCAGTTAATCGCATACGCAAAAAGATAGCTTTCCCTTGGCGACAGCCGCGGCAGCCCCTGCGGTGGCGGCTCCTCCTCCGGCGAGAACTCGAGCAGCAGCAGCTATGATCAGCCACCCCACCAACAGGCTCGAATCGGGGAAGGCGACGGGCCATCTCGCCTCCGTGCTCCGGTGAAGTGGGAGGAGGACTCGGGCTGAGCTCCGGGCGTTGCTAGAGCCTGGCCTCGGGTGCTGTTGCAGGCGTGCGGCCTGCTTTTGTTTAACCTTTCCTTTCTCCTGCATTTCAAAAAAGTAGAGTACCCCGCTAGGGTGTGTAATGAACCATGGCACTTACGCCACTATGCTATGTTTATTATTTTGATGTTATGACATGAAATCCATGTCCCGAGTAGGTGCGTTTAGGGTAACTTAGCTTGAAGCGTTTGCGGTAGTTTCCCACCTCGCGAGGGCGCGCCCTTCCAATGACACCTGGCGAAGCCTCAGGAACCGCCAACCTCAGGAGATGTTGTAGAGCTGAAGAGTTGTTGGAAAACTTGACAGGGCACCTTGTTCTTCCTTGCGCAAGCCCCCAAGTGTGGGTTAGTTGTGGCTCAGTGCACCGCGCCGCGCTGCCCGGGGGCACGGACTTAAGAAGGTGCGCATGTCCATGAGCTCATCCGAGAGCGTCTCGCGAGGATTAAGGAGGCCCAAGCACTGGGGCAACGGGGTTTCAGCGAGGTGTGTTTCCCTGCGGCAGGTGAACACAAGCGCGCACACCTGCCTAGCCCCCACCCGCGGGACGCATGAGGAGGAGCAACGAGCAACTGCCTCTCTTCCTGGGACAAGACTATGAGGCGAGCGAAGCAAGAGGAGAAAAAACCAACTAAGGCAAACAGAAAAACGCAGAAACTCCGAATTCCATTAAAAAGTAGCAACCAACTAAGGAAAGCAAGTGAAAGAACAGCCGCGTTCGGCACCTAGTCTAGTCTTCTCACCAGCGCGGCGCTAAGTTCTACCACTAGGACATGGGAGGGAGCCCCCGTAATGCCCGCTGGCGGCGCTCAGGAGACTCCGGGGCTGATATGTCTCCAACGTATCTATAATTTTTGATTGTTCCAGGCTATTATATTATCTATTTTGGATGTTTAATGGGCTTTAATATGCTCTTTTATATTATTTTTGGGACTAACCTATTAACCGGAGGCCTAGTGCCAGTTTCTATTTTTTTTCCTATTTTAGTGTTTCGCAGAAAAGGAATACCAAACGGAATCCAAATGGAATGAAACCTTCACGATGATCTTTCTTGGACCGAAAGCAAACCAGGAGACTTGGAGTGGAAGTCTGGAACTCCGTGAGGCGGCCACGAGGCAGGAGGGCACGCCCAAGGGGTAGGTGCACCCCCACCCTTGTGGGCCCCACGGAGCTCCACTGACGTCCTTCTTTCGCCTATATACCCTTATACCCTAGAAACATCAGGTGGAGCCACGAAACCACTTTTCCACCGCTGCAACCTTCTGTACCCGTGAGATCCCATCTTGGGGCCTTTTCCGGCAATATGCCAGAGGGGGAATCGATCACGGAGGGCTTCTAGCTCAACACCATAGCCTCTTCGATGAAGTGTTAGTATTTCACTATAGACCTTCGGGTCCATTGTTATTAGCTAGATGGCATCTTCTCTCTCTTTGATCTTCAATACAAAGTTCTCCAAGATGTTCTTCGAGATCTATTCGATGTAATACTCTTTTGCGGTGTGTTTGCCGAGATCTGATGAATTCTGGGTTTATGAACTTGATTATCTATGAATATTATTTGGTTCTTCTCTGAATTCTTATATGCATGATTTGATATCTTTGCAAGTCTCTTCGAATTATCAGTTTAGTTTGCCCCTACTAGATTGATCTTTCTTGCAATGGGAGAAGTGCTTAGCTTTGGGTTCAATCTTGCAATGTCCTTTCCCAGTGATAGTAGGGGCAGCAAGGCACGTATTGTATTGTTGCCATCGAGGATAAAAATATGGTGTGTATATTATATTGCTTGAGTTTATCCCTCTACATCATGTCATCTTGCTTAATGCATTACTCTGTTGTTATGAACTTACTACTCTAGATGCATGCTGGATAGCGGTCGATGTGTGGAGTAATAGTAGTAGATGCAGAATCGTTTCGATCTACTTGACACGGGCATGATGCCTATATTCATGATCATTGCCTTAGATATCTTCATAACTATGCACTTTTCTATCAATTGCTCGGCAGTAATTTGTTCACCCATCATAATACATGCTATCATGAGAGAAGCCACTAGTGAAACCTATGGCCCCCGGGTCTCTTTCTTATTATACTATATCTCTTTTATTATCGTATCTCGTTTACTATTTTGCAATCTTTACTTTCCAATCTATACAACAAAATATCAAAAATATTTATCTTACTATCACTATCAGATCTCACTTTCGCAAGTGACTGTGAAGGGATTAACAACCCCTTTATCGTGTTGGTTGCGAGGTTCTTGATTGTTTGTGCATGTACTAGGTGACTTGTGCGTTGTCTCCTACTAGATTGATACCTTGGTTCTCAAAGACTGAGGGAAATACTTATGCTACTTTGCTGCATCACCATTTCCTCTTCAAGGGAAAACCAACGCATGCTCAAGAGGTAGCAAGAAAGATTTCTGGCGCCGTTGCCAGGGAGATCTATGCCAAGATAAGACATACCAAGTACCCATCATAAACTCTTCTCCCTCGCATTACATTATTTGCCATTTGCCTCCCATTTTCCCCTCCCCCACTTCACCTTTGCCATTTTATTCGCCCTCTTCCGTTCGTCTCTTTTCGCTTGCTTCTTGTCTGCTTGTGTGTTAGATTGATTGTTTGTCACGATGGCTCAAAATAATACTTAATTGTGTGACTTTTCCAATACCAACAACAATGATTTTATTAGCACTATGATTGCCCCTACTACCGATGCTGAATCTTGTGAAATTAATACCGCTTTGTTGTGTCTTGTTATGACGGATCAATTTTCTGGCCTTCCTAGTGAAGATGCCGCTACCCATCTCAAGAACTTTGTTGATTTGTGTGATATGAAAAAGAAGAAAGATGTGGATAATGATATTGTTAAATTGAAGCTATTTCTTTTTTCACTTAGAGATCGTGCTAAAACTTGGTTCTGTTCTTTGCCTAAAAATAGTATTGATTAATGGAATAAGTGCAAAGATGCTTTTATCTATAAGTATTTTCCTATTGCTAAAATTCTCTTCCTTAGGAACAATATTATGAATTTTAAGCAAATTTATCATGAGCATGTTGCAGAAGCTTGGGAGAGGATGAAATTAATGATACGTAATTGCCCTACTCATGGTTTGAATTTGTGGATGATTATACAAAAAATTTATGTCGGATTGAATTTTGCTTCTAGAAATCTTTTAGATTCGACTGCGGGAGGCACTTTTATGGAAATCACTTTAGGATAAGCTACCGAACCCCTAGACAATATTATGGTTAATTATTCTCAAGGGCACACTGAAAGATCCACTAGTAAAAAAGTTCATGCAATTGAAGAGATTAATGTTTTGAGTGGAAATATGGATGAACTTATGAATTTTTTTTGCTAATAAAAGTGTTTTTCCCGATCCTAATGATATGCCTTTGTCTAATTTGATTGAGAATAGAATCTATGGATGTGAATTTTGTTTGTAGGAACAATTTTGGTAACAACGCGTATAAAGGAAACTTTAATTCTAGGCTGTTTCCTAGTAATTCCTCTAATAATTATGGTAATTCCTAAAACAACTCTTATGGAAATTTTAGTAATATGCCCTCTGATTTAGAGATTAGTTTTAAAGAACTTATGAGTTCGTAAAAGAATTTCAATGCTTTGGTTAAAGAAAAATTGCTTAAGGTTGATGAGTTGGCAAGGAACGTGGATAGAATTTCTCTTGATGTTGATTCATTGAAACTTATCTATTCCACCTAAGCATGACATCAATGAGTCTCTCAAGTCCATGAGAATTTCAATTGATGAGTGCAAAGGAAGAACTACTAGGATGCGTGCTAAAAAAGATTGCTTTGTGAAAGCGTGTTCTTCTAGTTTTCATGATAATAATGATGAAGATCTAAAAGTGATTGATGTGTCTCCTATTAAATCTTTGTTTTCCAATATGAATCTTGATAAAGATGGGACTGGAGATGAGTCAACTTTAGCTAAAAGGCGTCCCAATGATTCAGAGTTTTTAGATCTTGATGCAAAAATTAATAAAAGTGGGATTGAAGAGGTCAAAACTTTACATAGCAATGAACCCACTATTTTGGATTTCAATGAATTTAATTATGATAATTCCTCTTTGATAGATTGTATTTCCTTGTTGCAATCCGTTTTAAATTCTCCTCATGCTTATGACCAAAATAAAGCTTTTACTAAACATATCATTGATGCTTTAATGTAATCCTATGAAGAAAAGGTTGAACTAGAAGTTTCTATCCCTAGAAAACTTTATGATGAGTGAGAATCTACTATTAAAATTAATATTAACGATTATGAATTCTACACTTTATGTGATTTGGGTGCTAGTGTTTCCAAGATTCCAAAAACTTTGTGCGATGTGCTAGGTTTTCGTGAATTTGATGATTGTTCTTTAAACTTACATCTTGTGGATAACACCATTAAGAAACCTAAGGGAAGAATTAATGATGTTCTTATTGTTGTAAATAGGAATTATGAGCCCGTAGATTTCATTGTTCTTGATATAGATTGCAATCCTAGATGTCCTATTATTCTTGGTAGACCTTTCCTTAGAACGATTAGTGCAATTATTGACATGAAAGAAGGAAATATTAGATTCCAATTTCCGTTAAGAAAAGGCATGGAACACTTTCTAGGAAGAAAATTAAATTACCTTATGAATCTACTATGCGAGCCACTTATGGATTTCCTACCAAAGATGGCAACACCTTGATCTATCCTTGCTTTTTATGCCTAGCTAGGGGTGTTAAACGATAGCGCTTGTTGGGAGGCAACCCATTTTATTTTTTATTTACTTTTTGTTGTTGTTTAGTAATAAATAATTTATCTAGCCTCTGTTATGATTGTGTTTTTTACGTTTTAATTAGTGTTTGTGCCAAGTAAAGCCTTTATGATCTTATTGCGTGATTGTTGTTTGATCTTGCTGATAAAAACAGAAAGTATGCGCTCACAAAAATAATTTTCATTTTTACCAGAGAGCGATAAAATACCAATTACAACTGCAGTAGATCAATATACAATTTTTCCTGTTCGTCCTAATATTTCAGAATTTTTGGAGTAACAGAAGTATTCGAAACCTACAGATTGCTACAGACTTTTCTGTTTTTGATAGATTCTGTTTTTTGTGTGTTGTTTGCTTATTTTGATGCATCTATGGCTAGTATCGGGGGGTATGAACCATAGAGAAGTTGGAATACAGTAGGTTTAACACCAATATAAATAAAGAATGAGTTAATTACAATACCTTAAAGTGGTGGTTTATTTTCTTATACTGACGGAGCTCACGAGATTTTCTGTTGAGTATTGTGTTGTGAAGTTTTCATGTTTTTGGGTAAAGATTTGATGGATTTTGGAACAAGGAGTGGCAAGAGCCTAAGCTTGGGGATGCCCAAGGAACCCCAATGTAAAATTCAAGGACAACTAAAAGCCTAAACTTGGGGATGCCCCAGAAGGCATCCCCTCTTTCGTCTTTATCTATCGGTAACGTTACTTGAGGCTATATTTTTATTCACCACATGATATGTGTTTTGCTTGGAGCGTCTTGTATGATTTGAGTCTTTGCTTTTTAGTTTACCACAATCATCCTTTCTGTACACACCTTTTGGTAGAGACACTCATGAATCGGAATTTATTAGAATACTCTATGTGCTTTACTTTTATCTTTTGAGCTATACAATTTTGCTCTAGTGCTTCACTTATATCTTTTTAGAGCACGGTGGTGGTTTTATTTTATAGAAATTATTGATCTCTCATCCTTCACTTATATTATTTTGAGAGTCTTTCAGAACAGCATGGTAATTTGCTTTGTTTACAAAATTAGTCCTAATATGATGGGCATCCAAGATGGGTATAATAAAAACTTTCATATAAAGTGTGTTGAATAGTTGGAGAAGTTTGATACTTGATGATTGTTTTCAGACATGAGGTTGGTGAGATTAGAGTTGTGCTAGTTGAGTAATTGTGAATTTGAGAAATACTTGCGTTGAGGTTTGCATGTCCCATAGCATGCGCATATGGTAACCGTTGTGTAACAAATTTGAAGCATGAGGTATTTCTTTGATTGTCTTCCTTATGAGTGGCTGTCAGGGATGAGCAATGGTCTTTTCCTACCAATCTATCCCCCTAGGAGCATGAGCGTAGTGCTTGGTTTTTTATCACTTGTAGATTTTTGCAATAAGTATGTGAGTTCTTTATGACTAATGTTGAGTCCATGGATTATACGCACTCTCACCCTTCCACTATTGCTAGCCTCTCTAGTACCGCGCAACTTTCGCCGGTACCATAAACGCACCATTTACCTTCCTCAAAACAGCCACCATACCTAACTATTATGGCATTTCCATATCCATTCCGAGATATATTGCCATGCAACTTTCAACCGTTCCATTTATTATGACACTCTCCATCATCTTCATATTGCCTTGCATGATCATGTAGTTGACATCGTATTTGTCGAAAAGCCACCATTCATAATTCTTTCATACATGTCACTCTTGATTCATTGCACATTCCGGTACACCACCGGAGGCACGCATATAGAGTCATATTTTTGTTCTAAGTATCCATTTGCAATATTTGAGTTGTAAATAAATAGAAGTATGATGATCATCATTATTAGAGCATTGTCCCATGTGAGGAAATAAAAAAATAAAAAAGAGAGAAAGGCCAAATAAAAAAAGGAGAAGGCCCAAAAAAATAAAAATAAATGAGAGAAAAAGAGAGAAGGGACAATGCTACTATCCTTTTTCCACACTTGTGCTTCAAGGTAGCACCATTTTCTTCATGATAGAGAGTCTCTTATTTTGTCACTTTCATATACTAGTGGGAAATTTTCATTATAGAACTTGGCTTGTATATTCCAACGATGGGCTTCCTCAAATGCCCTAGGTCTTCGTGAGCAAGCAAGTTGGATGCGGTGCTTAGTTTCTTTTGTTGAGCTTTCATACATTTATAGATCTAGTGCATCCGTTGCATGGCAATCCCTACTCACTCACATTGACATCTATTGATGGACATCTCCATAGCCATTGATACGCCTAGTTGATGTGAGACCATCTTCCTCCTTTTTGTCTTCTCCACAACCACCACTCTATTCCACCTATAGTGCTATGTCCATGGCTCACGCTCATGTATTGCATGAAAGTTGAAAAGGTTTGAGATTACTAAAGTATGAAACAATTGCTTGGCTTGTCATCGGAGTTGTGCATGATTTGAGTATTTTGTGTGACGAAGATGGAGCACGCACTACTACAAAAATGGCTATAGCTAATATGGACATTAATGGTGCACCATTTATGTGGTGCGCCACTGCTATATAGCAGTGGCGCGCCAAATACGGGTACGCCATTATAGACATATTACTAATGGCGCACCTGGTGTGTGGTGCGCCATTACTAGTTTTGAAAAAAATAAAAAAAGTTGTTAGCAGTGGTGCACCAGGGGATAGTGCGCCATTACTAGTTGACATAGTAATGGTGCACATGTACAAAGTGCGCCATTACTATGTGTATGACTAGGTCAAACCTTGGTCAAACTTAGTTATGGCGCACTTTGCATAGGTGCACCATTACTATGTCAAACTTAGTAATGGCGCCCCTACACAAAGTGCACCATTACTAACTTTAACCAAAGTTTTACCAAGTCTTACACATAGTAATGGCACACTTTGTGAAGGTGCGCCATTACTAAATTTCTTTGCACCCCCCCTCCCCCCCCCCACCTCGTGGACCGCCTTTTCAGTTTTAGAAAAAAGAAAAGAAAATGATGGAAATGTCAAAAAAATAAAAAAAAATAAGTTTCCCATGTGATATGTGGTCTAGTTGTTGGGGAAATTTACAAATATGAATTTCGACTTTAATTGCACAATCTCTCTGGAATTTAGTAAAATCATCTACTCGAGAAGTTATATCAGAATTCAACCGGGGGAACTTTGTAGAGGATTTTCAGAATCCCCAAAAACCTAACGGAACGAAAGATACGAGACTTTTAAGATCTAGAGGGGGCAAAATGAAAAAAAAATCAAACTTAGTAATGGCGCACCATTTGCTAGGTGCGCCACTAGTAACAGAAAAAAAATTGGTTTTGAATTTTTTTTGGAAAAAATGTTCAAAATATGATACGTAATATGACCGGGAAGTTTGAAATATTTTTTCAAAATTTCATCACACTCATGAACATGAACAAAGTCATAGACATCAACAAGGTTTAATAGGATTGATATGATAGATATATCAATAAGTGCCTGTTAAGTGAGCTGGTGGTGTGTTGGATAGAACTGCAAAGTTAAGCGTGCTCGGGCTAGAGTAGTGTGAGGATGGGTGACCTTTTGGGAACTTTGACCACGGAGTGTGATTTGACTTGAGATTAAGCATATTGACCCGAGATTAAGCCATAGTGACCCGAGATTAAGAAAAAAAATTGAATTTTTTTTTGAAAAAAAAATTGTTAGTAATGACACACCAGATATGTGGTGCACCATTACTAAGTCAGATAGTAATGGCGCACCATTGGACATAGTAATGGCGCACTATGTGGTGTGCCACTATTATCTGCTATACTAATGGCGGCGCGCCTATAGTGCTCCATTAATGGCCAAAATAGTTGCGCCACTAACAGGCCTTTTCCTAGTAGTGATGACCAAACTATATGATTTTGTAGGGATGAACTTTCTTTAGCCATGTTATTTTGAGAGGACATAATTACTTCGTTAGTATGCTTGAAGTATTATCATTTTTATGACAATATTAAACTTTTGTCTTGAATCTTTCGGATATGAAAATTCATGCCACAATAAAGAAAATTACATTGATAAATATGTTAGGAAGCATACCACATCAAAAATTCTAGTTTTATCGTTTACCTGCTCGAAGACGAGCATGAATTAAGCTTGGGGATGCTTGATACGTCTCCAACGTATATATAATTTTTGATTGTTCCATGCTATTATATTATCTATTTTGGATGTTCAATGGGCTTTAATATGCTCTTTTATATTATTTTTGGGACTAACCCATTAACCAGAGGCCCAGTTCCAATTTCCGTTTTTGCCTATTTTAGTGTTCCGCAGAAAAGGAATACCAAACGGAATCAAAACGGAATGAAACCTTTGCGATGATCTTTCTTTGATTGAAAGCAAACCAGGAGAATTGGAGTTGATGTCTGGAACTCCGTGAGGCAGCCACAAGGCAGGAGGGCGCCCCCCACCCTCATGGGGCCCACGGAGCCCCACCGACGTACTTCTTTCGCCTATATATACCCTTATACCCTAGAAACGGGGAGCGGCAAAACCACTTTTCCACCGCCGCAACCTTCTGTACCCGTGAGATCCCATCTTGGGGCCTTTTCCAGCGATCTACCGGAGGGGGATTCGATCACGGAGGGCTTCTACATCAACACCATAGCCTCTTCAATGAAGCGTGAGTAGTTTACCACAGACCTTCGGGTCCTCTCTCTTTGATCTACAATACAAAGTTATCCTCGATGTTCTTGGAGATCTATTCAATGTAATACTCTTTTGCAGTGTGTTTGTTGAGATCCGATGAATTGTGGGTTTATGAACTTGATTATCTATGAATATTATTTGGTTCTTCTCTTAATTCTTATATGCATGATTTGACATCTTTGCAAGTCTCTTTGAATTATCAGTTTAGTTTGGCCTACTAGATTGATCTTTCTTGCAATGGGAGAAGTGCTTAGCTTTGGGTTCAATCTTGCGCTGTCCTTTCACAGCGACAGTAGGGGAAGCAAGGCACGTATTGTATTGTTGCCATCGAGGACAAAAAGATGGGGCTTATATCATAGTTCATCCCTCTACATCATTTAATCTTGCTTAATGTGTTACTCTGTTCTTATGAACTTAATACTCTAGATGCATGCTGGATAGCGGTCGATGTGTGGAGTAATAGTAGTAGATGCAGAATCGTCTTGATCTACTTGCACAGACATGATGCCTATATTCATGATCATTGCCTTAGATATCTTCATAACTGTGCACTTTTTTATCAATTGCTCGGTACTAATTTGTTCACCCACCATAATACATGCTATCATGAGAGAATCCACTAGTGAAACCTATGGCCCTCGGGTCTCCTACTTATTATACTATATCTCTTTTATTATCGTATCTCGTTTACTATTTTGCAATCTTTACTTTGAAATCTATACAACAAAATACCAAACATATTTATCTTACTATCTCTATCAGATCTCACTTCCGCAAGTGACCGTGAAGGGATTGACAACCCCTTTATCGTGTTGGTTGCGAGGTTCTTGATTGTTTGTACAGGTACTAGGTGACTTGTGCGTTGTCTCCTAATACATTGATACCTTGGTTCCCAAAAACTGAGGGAAATACTTACACTACTTTGCTGCATCACCCTTTCCTCTTCAAGGGAAAACCAATGCATGCTCAAGAGGTAGCAGGGGCGTGTACAACCCCACTCATTATTACATGAGAGTGTCACGAGAGGAGACCTTCATAGGCACGGTGCCTTGCTTCAGGGTAGAACTTCCTAAGGTGCTTGTCGGATTCGGGGTTCCGCAGACCCTTGAGAGGTTCGAACACTGGGGTGCGTACGAAGAACTCATCCTCATTAATCTGCCTGCTCAATGATTCCAAGGCCTAGCTTGACGAACTCAAGGGACAAGAGACACAGTAGTTTATCTTGGTTCGGGCCACCTTGCGGTGTAATACCCTACTCTAGCTTTGTGGTGGATTGTCTCGAGGGGCTGAGGATGAACTAGTACAGTGGTAGAACAACCTCAGGAGGTGAGGTGTTCTTGAGCTCGATGAGCTGGTGGGTGAGAGGATGGAATGGATCCCCCTTCTCTATGGTGGTGGCTAAGTCCTATTTATAGTGGCCTTGGTACTCTTCCCAAATGTAGTCGGGAAGGGATCCCACAAAGG
Source organism: Triticum urartu (assembly GCF_056163025.1). NCBI lineage: Eukaryota > Viridiplantae > Streptophyta > Magnoliopsida > Poales > Poaceae > Triticum > Triticum urartu. The sequence goes on along the minus strand of NC_141876.1, from coordinate 351,894,756 downwards.
CCAAATTGAAAGGGAGACAACTAGTACAAGTTATCCTGACAAAAGTAGTCTTCGCCTGCGAAAGCCTTTGGCGGTGATGCTGTCGTGAGCACCGCGATGACCTTCGTCCTGTCTTCCTAGTGGTACTGGTCTTGTTGCACTGATATGGAAACCTTTGCTTGATTCCTCGGGACTCCGCGCCTGCGCTTGCCTCCTTAGCACCAAAGAGGAAACTGGTACACTGCGCCCGCTGGCGCCCACGTGTCCTTGGTCGTCAAGGCTCACGTCATGTGAACCTCACGAGGTGCACCTTGCATAGATATCTCCGCTCCTCGGGAGCCAGCCTGGTGAGGCTGCATCCCAGAGATGTATTGGTGTCGTCCGCCTCGAGAGGCTTGGACCCTCGCGAGGGTCTTGTGTTGTTGTTGATGAAGCTGGGTTGTATTGGGCCGTTGAAGGAGCCATGCCATGGGCCGCAGGCAGGTAAGTATGTCTACCCCCGTTCCCAGGATGCCGATAGTAGCCCCTGGGCCCAAGGCACACTCGAACTTGGCTTCGAGGCGAAGCCAAAGTGCAAGTGCGGAGCATCACGGGCCCGAACCACCCGCGGCCTCGATTGACGCATGGCGATTAACGAGACATGGGCGCCTCTGCTCCCACACTGCATCGGCAACTGTTCCTAGCTGACGAAAAGGCTGGCATCTGCCGCGAAGCCTTCACTGCCTTTCCTTCGTCTTGCTCCAGATCCCTTTTCCCTTCTACTCAGAAAACCTCCAGACCTGCCAATCTCATCCCGAATCAGCGACCAATGGCCACTGATAAGGCTAGATCCTCCACCGCGTCTGGGCATCAAGCCTCCTGGTTCGAGCCAACCTTGAGCATGTCCACCATAACCAAGGAGAAGCACCTCGCCACCATGCTCCAGACGACGACTGACGGCGGCAATGAAAGGGGAGAGACGGCGCTCCAGGTTGGCTCCGCTAAGCCAAAGACCCTGGGTGACACCTTCTACCCCTTCTTCCAACACATCGTCTTTGTGGGGCTGGTTCCTCCTTTCTCGGACTTCTTCTTCGCCGTCCTTTGCCACTACAAGCTCCGCGCCCTCCATCTTCACCCAAACTCCATCCTCCTCCTGTCTATCTTTGCCTTTTACTGCGAGGCATTCCTGGGGGTGATGCCTTCCGTGGCGCTGCTCCGCATCCTCTTCTACCTCCGGGTCAATGGCACGCAGTGCTCGGGGTGCGCTAACTTCGTTGCGGCGCATGGAAGCAACACAATCTCGCGAGCCGGGAAGAAGGTGGATGTCTTCAAGAACAGGTGGATCTTCATGGATGCCAAGCGCGTCCACCCCCGACTGGTGCTACCGACCTCGCAGCTGATGCCCAGGAAGGGTGGACTCACGAGAAGCTCACCGATCCCAGGGCAGAGCCGCTACTGGAGAGGATGGCGACATACCTAAAGACTAATGACCCGAGGGCGAAGAAGCTGACGGGGGCCATGATCATCAAGGAATTCCTGAGGCAGTTCCTGGCTCTGTTCCAGGCGCACTCGTGCCCCCTGTGGAAGTTCAAGGTCGCAGGCGATGACCTCCGGCTACGTCCGAATGACTTGTCCTAGGAGGAGCTAGACTAGATTTTGCGCACCCTGCTCGGGAAGGACCAGGGCTGCCCCCTAGACTCCCATCTTTCACTATACCACCGCCCGGACGGAGAGAAGATCGTCGCCACCATGCATGTCTTCGTAGAGCGCAGGCTTGTTCCTCTGGAGCCTTCCCGGCTCCCGGGCCCGGTGGTGCCGGTATCTTCCGGCGAGTTTGACCAGGAGGAGAGGGCGGACTCAGAGGCGACCTGGGAGGGGGTGAGGGAGACCTCTCCCCTGCGTCAGACCGACGTCCTCTGCACCCTCTCCGATGATGACGATGCCGGTGAGCAACCTGTCAGGCAGTCACCATGCTCTATCGGGGTCTCCACGAGGTCCAAGATCACCCCTTCTAAGGAGCTGAAGTATGGGGTGCCGAAGAAGAGCAGGTTGGCGCTGATCCTGCGAGGCGGTGCCCCTGACTCGCCGTTGGCCGAGACTGCCGCAGACCTGGGCGCCGCACCCTTGTCCACTGTTGGGGCTTGTGCGCCAACGCCCAGGTCTGTGAAGCCTGCGCGCATGGCGCTTTAAAGGAGGGTGAGGAACTATGCCGCTGTGGACCAGTAAGTGCGCCGTCTTGGTCTTTGTTCCTTATTCTTGCTGTAGTGTCTTGATGCCTCCCTCTTGTACGGCTAGGCCAACGCTGGTGGCGAAGAAGAAGAAGGAGACGGCCGGGAAGGACGGGGCCAGGCTACATGCCCCTGCGACTGGGTCATCATCCTGAGGCCCGGAGGCCCGATCCCCGCGGCTGAGCCAACTCAGGAGGCGCTCATCCTCAGCTCACCTGCCGAAGTCCCGAAGCCTTCGGAGCCCCGGGATCCTTCTGTTGTGCCTGATGCTTGAGAGGAGGATCTTTCTGCGCTAAACCAGCTTCGCGACGATCTTCAAGGCGCCGTCCAGTGCCTAGCATCGGGGCGCCTGGAGCTGATCTTGGGATGGCTTCGAGCTGACGCGTCCATCTGGGCGGCATGGAGCCAGGCCGTGGTGGCCTCAGAGGAGGGCAAACAGGTTGCTGGTCTGGCCGCGGCTGCCCGCAACACGGCCGTGAAGGATGCCGAGGCTGCCGAGAAGCGCTACCAAGTGGCGGAGGCAGAGCCGAAGACCCTTTGCGACCAACTGGCCACCGAGGCCCATCAGCGCATGGAGCGGGAGGAGAAGGTGAAGGCTTGGGAAGATGCGGTCGCCGATCGTGACACTGAGCTGGAGCGATCGGCACAGGAGCATGCCGCGGAATGCGGCTGCCTGGAGAAGCTAAAGGAGGAGATGGAGGCGGAGAAGGCCCAGCTGGAGACTAAGGCAAAAGCTCTTGGCAAAGATCATGCCGCCTTCGATTCTCTAGAGGAGAGGTCCCGCAAGGTGCTGCGGGATCTCTACTGGAGGGGGTTGAAGCAGCCGTTGGTGACCGCTGAGGAAGGCCCCACCGAGCTGCTCCCCCAGCTTATCACGATGCTTGAGGGTGTAGTCCTTGGGGTCGGCCCCATGGTGGAAGGAGAATCACGCGTGCTCTCCGCCTCGGCCGTGACGCGCATCTTCAGCCACCTCCACCTTCGCGACCCTAACTACGACTTTGGGGCCTTGCTTGAGCCTGTGGACCTAGAGCACTGCGCTGGAAGACGTGAAGGACCAGGTGGAGGCCCTGCTGCGGACGTTCCTCGCCATCAACCCCGCGCCCCCGGCCGACGACGCCGCCGAGCCCATAGCCACAGCTGAGGGTACAGGAAATGGCGACGTTGTCGATGACGGGGCACCCCTCACAGGCGATGGCGACGTCCAAGGCTGAAGAAGAAGCTTGTTGGTGGCGCTCCCCTTGATCCTATCTCATGCGACATGTATCGTGCCTCGTGGAGGCGTAAGAACTTATGTGATTGGCACTTTTTAAGAGATAGGATGCATTGTAATAAATTGCTAGGATTTGCAACTTCCTTCCCGTTTGCTTAAACGTTCTGTGTCGGTAGGGCCCGGCCCCGCACATACCTCAGCCACCTTGGGTCGTCCGGATCACTAGGATGAGACCAAGGGGTGAGGGGCTACGTCACCAGTTAGGCTCCTGAGACGTGATGCTCAGGAGTCCCCCTTGACGTACAAACAGCCCTCGGGAAGGAGATGCGGGAGTAGGTCTTAGCGTTCTGCGTCGGCCGGGCCCGGCCCCGTGCATACCTCAGCCATTGTTGGGTCGTCCGGATCACCAGGAGGAGACCAAGGGGAGAGGGGCTATGTCACCAGTTAGGCTCCTGAGTCACGATGCTCAGGAGTCACTACAAAAAAAGATACATCCGTGACATTTTTTCTATCATGCTTATGACGATAATTGTGATAAAACCCGGCATCATCATAGATGTGGTGGGGTCCTACTTCTATGGCAAAAAATCATGACAGAAAATTGGCTTTTAGTCCTGGGCGGGCCGGAGACGCAGCTGCATGACATTCTTTGGGCCGTCCATGACAAAGAAAACAGTGGTAGAAGCGAGGGCGAGGAAAATATCGGGGGAGTTATCGGTTACGGTGGGTGGTCGAGGGCCGAGCGATGCGCATTTCTGTCCTACGTACACGTGTGTGTGCGAGGCGTTGAGCTGTAATTGAACCCGAGCGATTGCACTGGAGGCTACGCTTTACTGAACCCGACCGATCGATCGATCCCTTGTTGTTAACTGAACCCGAGTGATTCCTTCGCTACTGCTCCTAACTGAAGCCGATCGATGCTGCCTCTTGATGAACAGTGAGCGTTGTTGGGGGGTTTGGATGAACAGTTCCCTATGGGGGGTTGGTTGAACAGGACCCCATGGTAGTAGAGGCCGTTGCCGCTAGATGAATAGGACCCCAATCGACCAAGCCAGTGGATTAACAGGACCCCGTGGAGGGCTGGATTAACAGTAGCCGGTGGAGGGCTGGTTGAACAGTAGCCGGTGGAGGGCTGGATGAACAGTAGCCCGTGGAGGGGTGGTTGAACAGGACCCCGTGGAGAGGGCTAGTTGAACAGTAGTCGGTGGAGGAGCACGTGGTGGAGGCTGGATGAAGAGGAGCCCGTGGATGAACAGTCGCAGGTGGAGGCTGGAGGAGGTCGACGGTGGATGAACAGGAGCCCGTGGAGGCTGGAGGAGGTCAACGGTGGAGATGAACAGTATCCCGTGGAGTCTTGTTTTGCGGTATGCCACACCCCTCCCAATGAACATGACCCCCGTTTCGACCGTAGCGCTCCAACACAAGTTAGTTTCCTCCGTTTTGCGGTATGCCACACCCCTCCCGATCAATAGGGCCCCGTTTTGACCGTATGGGGTCCGTTTCCTCCTTTTTGTGGTACGCCAGACTCCTCCCGATGAACAGGATCCCATTTCGACCATGGCCGGTCGAACACAAGGAAGTTTCCTCCGTTCTATGGTATGCCAGGTGAGGGAGTCCTAGATTAGGGGGTGTCCGGACAGCCGGATTATATCCTTTGGCCGGACTGCTGGATTATGAAGATACAAGATTGAAGACTTCGTCCCGTGTCCGAATGGGACTCTACTTGGCGTGAAAGGCAAGCTAGGCAATACGGATATGTATATCTCCTCCTTTGTAACCGACCTTGTGTAACCCTAGCCCCCTCCGATGTCTATATAAACCGGAGGGTTTTAGTCTGTAGGACAACATACAATCATACCATAGGCTAGATTTTAGGGTTTAGCCTCTCCGATCTCGTGGTAGATCAACTCTTGTACTACTCATATTATCAAGAATAATCAAGCAGGACGTAGGGTTTTACCTCCATCAAGAGGGCCCGAACCTAGGTAAAACATCGTGTCCCCTGCCTCCTGTTACCATCCGCCTTAGACGCACAGTTCGAGACCCCCTACCCGAGATCCGCCGGTTTTGACACCGACATTGGTGCTTTCATTGAGAGTTCCTCTGTGACGTCGCCATAAGGAAGGATGCCTCATCTTGTTGTTAAAAACAACATTAACACCGGGGGAGCCTTGGCTGTCGGCCAAACTCTCCGGCTAGGCAGTTTCGTCATGACCGCCTGTTCGGCTGCTACACCGACGATGACTTCTCGGGTCATCGAAAATAGCCTCCACGTCAGCTCGGAATTCGCCAAGCAGATGGATCCAATGGAGCTCTCTTCCCTAAACGAGCTCTTTGATCGCATCGCCGCCTTGGGAATCGCTACGGACTATGATCGCATTGCTGAAGGTGGTACCGATGTGCAAGATCAGCTTTCTAACTTGACTAGGCTCCATGATCGTGATCCAGTCTTTTTCTTTGTTTCTTTTAAAAGAGACAAGGACTAATTGTGGCATGTTTGCTAAACAAAACTGCAGTTCATCATAGGGATTCAGCTTGTACTCAGACAACAGACTCCAATTTTTTCCTGTAATACAAGTGATGGACAGTGCCTTCATTACTGACACGACATAAGAAGTGAAAGCTACAAAAATATCCATCGTAGAGCAAACCAAACGGTTTATTCTTTGATGAATGTCACATGGCAAAACCTGCACCATAAAATTGCAACAAAATAAAGAAAACATGACATTAAATCAATAAGATTTAGACAGTAAATCAATAAGATTTACTTTATGTGACACGAGTGAATCCTTACCAGGAAATCACTATGTTGAAGTACTAAACCGAAGATTGGTCGTCCAACTACGCGTGGCATGCAGGGCCCCCGCCTACTCCCACAAGAAGGACAGTCCAAAGGTCGTGACAAATTATATGGACCGAACATCCATGTGACTGGAAATCCTGGTGGGTGCGATAAACCCTGCAATGCATACAGATATTGGAGTGTAATCATAATTCATAAACCGTGCTCACAAAAAGGATGATCTGGATACTTCAAAATATACAGACTAAATTGAGTGGGCAGACATTAACATAGACTATTCTCAGGACTCACCACACACCAAAAGCGGCAGTACTAAACAATACAGGGTTGACAAAGACAAATCAAGTACTGAACAATAGTACTTACAACAGACAAGCAAAGTTGCACTAATTAAACTCCGCAGACTATTTCTTGCCACCGACCTATGGGATGAACCCCACATAACTGACTAGGCCATGGACTTCGTGAGAGATGTCTACCGGCACCATCACCATCTCCTCAACCTTGGAGAACCTAACAGAGTGATCTTTCCACTCATAAACATGACGATGAAGACAGGCCGCATCAAATTTGCCGGGAAGCTTTACAAGAACCACACCCTTCGTAATCGAAGGCACAACCAGGAAATTGTTGTGGTCAAGTACAGCCTCAAGAACACACCTGACAACAATGCTACAGGAAAATACTAGTTCAGGACACGTGGCGATAAGGACACAACGGCTGGATAAATGAGTGAACAAAGACATTAGATCGTGTCTTCAAAGGCATGAGAGCAGAGGGGTTACTTGAAATATCCATAACACAAGTTACTGATGCAAATATACCCTCGTCAAAGGTAGAATTGATGTTCATAAAGTAGTTGAAAGTAATCTATTAGAAATCAATGTCAACCTCTCACATGTTTTGGTCAAAAGAGGAATTTAGAACCGCCATTTGGCACACAAAAATCACATGCAAGATCACCCAAAAAGTTGTACTACTAGTACTAGTACTACATGTTAGATTGAAAAACATGATCAAGAAAAAGATCGTCAAGACGAGATATTATCTGGACTTGCTTAATGAGGGATCCCGGAGAGGGGGGCTTGGATAGGGCGATGGCTTTGAGCTTGTCTGCGGTAGTCTCGTCGGGGTGCTTGTGCTTCTTCGTACCATGAGCCTCGACGGTTTTTGCCAGAGCCATAGACATCACTTCATCCAGTGCTCTAGCGTCCATCAAGAAACTTTCAAATAGAAATAAAAGAAAATAAACCATAATCACAAACCCAAAAGAAGAACATAGAGGGAGTTATAGGATCAGTCTCAGGGTTGCAAGACCGGGCCTTGGCCAGAATCAGCACCATTGATGCGCTCACCTTTCCTTCTTTGGGAGAGAAGAACAATGGCAGAAGCATGTCAGGGTTTTCTTGAAGAAATGAGGAACAAGATGAGGGAGAAGCGAGGGTTGGGTAGAGAGGAAGCTGAGACAGAAGAGTGAAATGATGGTTGCTTCGTCTGTACAACTTACTTGTAACACCCACAATGAGGCTATATCTCCCATGTGTCGGGGCACGACTTAGAGATATAGCCGCATGGTAGGCTTTTCGCAAGAGGGGTAATCTTCACACATCCCATGTACTGAATAAGAAAAGGATAAAGAGTTGGCTTACAACCGCCACTTCACACAATACATAAATAATTCATACATCATCCAAAATACAATCAAAGGTCTGACTACGGAACCAAAATAAAGGAAGACAACCCCAAATGCTAGATCCCCAATCGTCCCAACTGGGCTCCACTATTGATCAACAGGAAATGAAACAAAACAATGACCAAGATCTTCATCGAGCTCCCACTTGAGCTGGGTTGCGTCACCTGCACTGGTATCCTCGGCACCTGCAACTGTTTGGAAGTACCTGTGAGCCACGAGGACTCAGCAATCTCACACCCGCGAGATTAAGACTATTTAAGCTTATGGGTAGGAGAAGGTAGTGAGGTGGAGCTACAGCAAGCACTAAGCATATATGGTGGCTAACATACGCAAATAAGAGCAAGAAGAGAAGCAGCGCACGGTCGAGAAGCTATAAGTTATCAAGAAGTGATCCTGAAGCTACTTACGTTCAAGCATAACATGAGACCGTGTTCTCTTCCCGGACTCCGCCGAAAAGAGACCATCACGGCTACACACGCGGTTGATTCATTTTTAATTAAGTTAAGTTTCAAGATCTCTACAACCGGATATTAACAAATTCCCATCTGCCACATAACCGCGGGCACGGCATTTGAAAGTTCAAACCCTGCATGGGTGTCCTAACTTAGCCCATCACAAGCTCTCATGGTCAACGAAGGATATTCCTTCTCCCAGAAAGACCCGATTAGTCTCGGAATCCCGGTTACAAGACATTTTGACAATGGTAAAACAAGACCAGCAAGACCGCCCGATGTGCCGACATCCCGATAGGAGCTGCACATATCTCGTTCTCAAGGCAACACCGGATGAACATTACGTATAACTAAAACCAGCCCTCAAGTTTCCCCGAGGTGGCGCTGCAAGTGGATCTGGTTCGGACCAACACTTAGAGAAGCACTGGCCGGGGGGTTAAAATAAAGATGACCCTCGGGAGCGCGACTCCCAAGGGAAAAGTATAGGTGGTGGTGAGGCAAATGGTAAAATCAAGGTTGGGCCTTGCTGAGGAGTTTTATTCAAAGCAAAATGTCAAGGGTTTCCCATAACACCCAACCGCGTAAGGAACGCAAAATCAAGGAACATAACGCCGGTATGACGGAAACTAGGGCGGCAAGAGTGGAACAAAACACCAGGCATAAGGCCGAGCCTTCCACCCTTTACCAAGTATATAGATGCATTAATTAAACAAGAGTTATTGTGATAACCCAACATATCCAGGTTCCAACATGGAACAAACTTCATCTTCACTTGCAACTAACAACACTATAAGAGGGGCTGAGAAAAAGCGGTAACATAGCCAAACAACGGTTTGTTAGCAAGGTGGGTTAGAGGCTTGACATGGCAACATGGGAGGTATGATAAAGCAAGTGGTAGGTAGCATGGCATAGCAATAGAGCGAACAACTAGCAAGCAAAGATAGAAGTGATTTCAAGGGTATGATCATCTTGCCTGCAATGTACTCAGAGTTGTCGAAAGCTTGATCCTCGAAAGCGTACTCAACAGGTTCCTCATCACGTACTCATCTCCTGGCTCTACCCAAAGCAAGAACACAAGCAATGGAACAACAATCAATCACGGTGCAAAGCGCAAGCAACATGATGCAATACATGGCATGATATGCAAGATATGATATGCAATGCATATGCGTGCTCCGGAAGGGAAATAATGATCAAGGCATCAACTTGGCAAACCAAGTATGCCACTGGAAAGATGAGATGATTTCGGTTGAAATCGATATAAAGATCAAGGCACAATTTGCAAATGGAAAGCAAAACAAGAATGGTGCTATTCTGCGATTAACAGCACGATGCCACTTAGAATGCAACAAGAAACTAAGCTACTACACTCCAACATAACAACAAAGCATATGGCAGTGATGTACAAGAGATGCTTGACAAAACATGAGCACTGAGCTATGGCTAAATCACTCAAGAACATGTTCAAACAAGCATGGCAAAATTGCAAAAGATATCAGCTTCACAGACTTAGTGAAAATACTAACATCTCAAAAACAACATCAGGAAGCAATATTTAGAGCAAGCAAAAACCATGCTACAGGAACATATCATAGCAGACAAAGGCCTGGAATGATTCTACTAAAAGCAGAGATCAAAAGTCTCTTACTGAACATGAGCCAAAAAGGCACAGAAGATATGATGGCACCCATGTAAACATAGCAAGTTTTATTAACAGAGCATGGAGTAAATAGAATTATAATATCAACTTTACAAGCTCATGCCACTCACCAAAAAGCATTGCATGACAATATAAGCATACCAATACCAACATAACATGTTCATGAAGCTAAACATGGCAAGAGCAAGTTCATAGGATGCATGGATCACTAGAAACAACCATGGCATTATTGATTAACATGTTTAACATTCTGCCAGGAATATTTTATAGCAAAAGTAGAGCAAGAACAAGACATGCTATACAACTCCATAATTGCAAACAGGGGCATAGATGTATAGAGCATAACAACATGTTAAAAACATCCTTACTGAAGTAACTCAAAAGAAGCATGGATCTAACTGTAGCATCATGTTTACATGGCATCAAAATAACAGCAGGAGAAAGGACGGCAAAATCCTAAGTCCCTGAAAACAGCAACATCACGAAGCCTAGTTTGCATGCTTGTTCTAGCCACCACATAGATCACAAAAATACAAGAGAAGCACCTCTGTAAAGAAGGCATGATGTAGTTCGAAACACATGTTGACCTCATGCTCATATGGTGCACATATCAAATGCAAAATAATGACAAAACCTCATAAACTGATAAGTACCAGCAGTTATCATTTTATAGCACTCTTGCATCCATGAAATGGCATCATAATGAACATGAACATGCATGGAAATGCTTCTAACATGAAGAGCTCAATGAGACGGACATTTTTATATATCGTATGCATGATTCAGAGCCACAGTCATGGAGATATGATGCGATCTAGGAGGCATAAAAAAATCACAGAAAAAGACTTGGAAGAATTTGACCTCGCAGAAGCTGGACGAGGATGTTCCGGGACGGAGGGATCCGGGAACGGGATGGTGTTTGGTTGGACGAACTGGTGGATCTTGTCCAATCTCCGGGATCTCGCCGGAGTGGAGGGAGTTCGCCGGGGAAGATCGCCGGCGATGGAAGAGCGGCGGATCCGGCACCGGCGGAGGCGAGGGCGCGACCGGGCGGCGAGAAGCGGCGGAGACATGGCTCGCGGCGGGGCCGGAGAAGGGTGGCGGGGCGGCAGAGATGCGGCTCGCGACGGGGCCGGTGAAAGGCGGCGGGGCGGCGCCGGCGAGGCATGCGGCGGAGCGGCGGGCTTGGCGCTGGAGCGGGGCTCATGCGGCGGAGCATCGGGCGGCCGACGGCTGGCGGAGGAGGCGGGGCGCAGCGGAGGGCGGCGCGGGCAGCCGGGCGGCGGCGGCTGGCGGAGGCGGCGGGGTGCACGGGCGGCGGCGCGGAGGGGCGCGACCCGGTTCGGCCCGGCGGCGCGCCGGATCTGGGCCCGGTGGGCTGCGGCGGCGGGGGGGGGGGAGAGGGTGCAGTGGTTGAGGCCGGCGGCGCAGACATGTCCGGCGTGGTATGGACATATCCGGCGGCGCGAGGAGGAAGATGATAGGGTTGGACGGCAAATTTTAGAGGGGTGCACATATTTATAGGTAGGTGGAGGTAGGAGTGTCCAAATGAGGTGTAGTTTTCGCCCACACGATCACGATCCGACGACGGAGGACATGGATATGATTTAGATGGGTTATTGGGCAGTTTTGGAGGGGTGTTGGGCTGCAACACACAAGAGGCCTTTGCGGTTATCCGGTTAACCGTTGGAGCATCAAACGGCCTCCAAATGGAACGAAATTTGACAGGCGGTCTACCAGTGGTGTACCAAGGCTACTTGGCAAATCTCAGTTCATTCCGAGAACGTTTAACACCTGCTCACGAAAAGAGACAAGAGGGGTGCGCCAGTGCATGTGGGAGTGTCGGATTGCGAAACGGACAATGGGGAAAAAGCTCGGATGCATGAGACGAACACGTATGCAAATGCGATGCACATGATGACATGATATGAAATGCATGACATGAACAAAATACAAAACAAAAGCCAAAAACCCAACCACGAAGGGAATCTCATATCGCATCTCCGGAAAAGGCAATAGTCGGAGTTAGAAATATGGAAAGTTGTATCTGGGGCGTTACAACACTCCACCACTACGAGAGGATCTCGTCCCGAGATCTAGGATGGCGCCGGAGGGAAATGGAAGAGGTAGAGAAGAGGTAAAACTAAGTTGCTTCTTTGACAAACGAGTGAAACCAAAGAACCTTGATAGGTTAAACCATTTTGAGAAAAGAAAATAAGTTGAAAACACTCCATTAGGAAAGAGAAACAAGGAAGAATAAATTCGGACAGCACTCCGGTTGAAAAGAGATGCAAGACTTGATAAGATGAAAAGAACTTGAGAAGAGGACACAACACTCCGGTTAAGTGGATAAGCATGAAAAGCACACGATCCTCACGATTCAAGATGATGAGTGAAGAGAGAAACATCACAATGTGTCGGGGATATACCCCGTGATATGACCGGGCCGGAAGTATGACCCGGCCGGACTTGGCGGCTCACAGAGACACAGTGAGTATTTGGTGACTTACTGATGACCCCAACGGCGGGTTAGATGGATGACAAGGCCCAAGGCCTAGAAGGCCAGTTCATGTGATGGTGGGCCGGCTTAAGAGGAAGACATAAGGAATATTCTCCTGTAAAGGAAGCAAGACTAGGACTCCACCTGTAATAGAGTAATCCTAATCCTACTATGACTAGTCATGTAACTCGCCCATTCAACTTATATAAGGAGGGGCAGGGCACCCTAAGAGGGACAGAAAATAATAGCTAAGGCTAGACACAACTAGAGGAGATCGGGTTTATGCGGCGACTCCCTCATGAGCCTAATGAGATCTAGCCACAAACAACATGTAGGGCTATTATCGGATGATGTTTTCCGGGGCCCGAAGCTGTCTAAATCCTTGTCTTATGTTGCGTCTCTTTATTCCGATAAACCCCTCTCAAGCTACCACAAAGCCGCGTTGGCCTCACAACTAAGTCCTCACACTAGGACATCTACCGTGACAATTTCATGACAGTTGGCGCCCACTGTGAGGCCTGCGTACGGTGGTGTTGAGTTCTTGAAGGGATCTCTCACAGGGATCGTGAAGTTTGCAGGCTGAGCAAGAACCGGTGTGGAGGAATTCACATTAACTACAAGTTCATCGTTCAAGATTGCGGAAGTGTTCAGCGGCAACATATACGAGATTGAGATTAAAAAAAATAGGGTTACGTCAGGAGCGTGACCGGGTTAAAGTGATCTGCAAAAATTGCAGAAGCCAGAATCATAGCAGCCCATGCTTGTTTTTGATCCGCCGGGATCGATGGGATTTGACTGCACGGTCGTCCGTATCCAGATTATTATGATACAGACTCGCAAGGTTACAGCAGTACCGAGACGAATTCTACAACACCGTGCAGTCTATCTTTGTCATGGAGTATAGACAAGATCAATAGGCATCAGTGGCTGAAATAGTCAAAAGGAAAAAATTCTAATGATACGGTTTTGCACTACTACCTTCCTCACGGTTTAGAAGATGTACTTGGAAATTCTCTGGGATCTAGGTGGTTATCTATTGGTTATGAGATGGGCTAAAAAATAGCATTCACACTACGCATGCATATAGAAATAGTATATCGGAATACTAATTAGCTACTAGAAATAAATGCAATGCGTTCTAAATCTTGTCTATTGTGAAAACGCACGTAAATTTAACTGTGCCTTCTAAACCGTGACGGAGGAAGTATCTAACTTGTGTCCACATAAAGGCATGAAAGTCAAAAGTACTGCTGGAAAAAAGAGAGCAAGTGCTACGTTGCTCGAGCCAGGAAAATATCTCCTTTACACGGACGTTTCCATCGATCATGTGGAGTCAATGATGGAAGTGGATGAGGTCACGGACTACGGGCGACTATGGCTTGTCTCGCCTCTGCCTCGAGCGAAGCTGCTGTGTTGATCTTCACCTGCAGCCGCTCTCCTCTGCTGCGGCCGACTTCGTGCCAGGCCGGCTTGCCTCCGCCGCATCGCGTGCGCTCCAGCGGTTCCCAAGCCGTCACTGTCCTCCACACCGCGGCCCGCCTCCAGGCTCCTCCGCCGCCTCGAGATGCCTTGCTCCTTCCACCGCAGCGGTTGCGACCTTGGCCGCCCCTCCAGCTTCGCCCGACCGTGTTGAACCGCCCTCGCGCTTCCCATGTTGCGCGAGCCACCGCAATGGCCACACCAGCCTCCGGATTGGATTCGTATCTGAAAGGCCCTCCTCACGGATCGCCAAGCCACACAAGCCAGAGTTGCCGCGTCTGAACCTGGTTGGCTTCTATCTGTGCCTGGTTGGCTTCGCCCGCGCGCCCGAACCACGTTCAACACCCCTGTTTGTGAGTCGTCGTTGCTTACTTGCGTTATTGCTGAGCCGGCCCTGCCGATGTGGTGCAGGCTCGTCGCCTTTATACGATGCCCGTGAGCCGGCCCGCATCCACTACATGCAGCCCAGCCTGCCTTGCCTCTGCCAGCTGTCGCTGCTGGTCTCTGCGCCCGCGCGCGAGTGGGCTCCGAGCCCTGCCAAGTTGTCTCCGTCCTGCATGGCCATCGGCTCCTCTCGCGCCTGCGCCTTGCCACATCTTCAGCTACAAGTCGCCTGCTGCGTCTCGCTTCAGTCTTGAGTCGCCTGCGACTGCTGCGAGCCGCAGTCGAGCAACCCTGCTCCGCGCTTCAAACTTTGCTGCTGTTAAAACTGTGCCTGATCGGCACCAGGATCAATCCTAAGGCTGTGGACTGCATTATCACAACGTCGTTGTTATTCAGTCTGCTACACATGCAAGTAGAGACAAGGAAAACAATGAGGCAGAAACAAGTTGCATCAAACACTCCTGCCACTGTTCACGTGAAAGATTTCACGGACAAGTACTGATTGAATACTCTTTGCTCACGTGACTATCTAGTACAAGTTGGTATTATTAAAAAATCCATTGCTGCATCCGCTCAAAAACAGCCCTACAGAATCACTTGGTTGCAGGCGAAGCTATAAAAAAAATCTGCCATGAAGTGTGTGGAGCTACTAACTTGGAGGTGTGAGAGCCCTCGGGGCCGCAAGCCGCCTCTAACGTGTTGAGCCGCCGGGAGTTGCCGGTCTGCCTGAACCATCAAGACTATGTTGAGTCGCTGGTCTGCCTGAGCCTCCTATGTTGCGATTGAAGGGAATCACCCGTCATCCGAACAAATCAGGTGATATTCATCCAAAGATTATTTTTCTTGACACATATTGTTTTTATCAAAGAACAATTACTTGGTCTATGATATTTTTTCACAGGACCATTGTTCCTTACAAAAAAGGTGTTGTAAAAGGGGCGTGAGCAAATATTATTTTTGCACTAGTGCTCATCCTGCGTAGGTTGCCACCCCCGCTACATTAACACACACGATTGACTTATTGTCCGCCCCGTGGCCGATTCTCTCGCCCGAGCCGGTTTACAATGCCGCGGCCGACTCATCTGTCTGCTCCCGCGGCCGACTCGGCCATGATTATTTTCAGCTTCACCCGGTGATCATCAACTCCGCGGTGATAATTACTAACCCGACGCATCAGGTGAAATCCATCCGGTATATTTTTATATTACATATTGCTTTCTTTAAAGGAGTAATTACTCTGGCTTGCAAGTTTTCTAATGCAGGACAAGTTGTCTGCTGCAAAAGGGATTGTTATATCACTGAGCCGTTGAATGAATCATACCGGTTTATATCATGGTCAAATATGGAGAATCTCAAGACAACTCCTCGAGTCGTCTTAAGACTCGGGGGCTATGATGACATGACTCAACAAATCTTTTCAGTTTCAGCAGGCTCAAGAACTCCGGATCATTAGAGGGAAGATAACCCGGTCCCGGAGGCTACAATGAAGAAAGGTGTGTAACCCGTAGACCTGTTGGGGGTCGTGTTGATGCCATCGTGCATGTTTTTGTTTGGCATAATATTGCTGATCCACCGATTTAAAAAACCATTATGGGTATGATAGTCTTTGATATATGCAGATTTGAATGACCATTATCCTGTATACAAAGAAAAACACAAGTGCCCTGGCGGTTTACCGCCGGGCGGGTCATGATACCCAATTGAAGCCGCTAGGGACAAATAGTCCATAAACAGAGCCGGTCTGATACCTGCTAAATAAAATGACATACCTGTGGTATTGACTGCCGGCTTATCAGCTTCGTGTAATTTAGAGGTACTAGAGTTATAACTCCGACCATAGGATTCATTACGCTCTGGCAACTTAAAATATGCCCTCCTGGCGAGTTGTGTAAACCCAAAGTATGCTTAAAATATGAGCCATAAATAGGGCAGCTGGACCCGACTTATAAAACTAGAAGACAACGAAAGAACCAAATACAAAAAAGAAATCACAAGAGATGCGAGGCTTTTGTAGGCCGCCAAGCCTAAGTGTCTTCTTCAATGAAACTAGCCGGAGCCACTGGATTGTTCGTGTTGCCGTTATCCTGACTCACAGTGTGCCCAATCGACATTTGGACCCTGGATAAAGTCTGGTATTGCTCAAAGACTTATCAAGAGTACGCGAGGCCAGAGTAACAACATACTCACGGGACGATTTATCCAAGTTCCAGGGAAGGCGGCTTATGGAGCCTGGATCTATCCTGACTATCTGTAAACCATGCTCTCGCATGACAAGCCTCCATTTGAACCTTAATCGAGTTCAGATCTTGGTCGAATACGCCATAAAGACTGATCGTTAAGAGTTCGGCGGGTCAATCTGGATGACCTGGTGGATTTGAAGCAGCTGGTGTATAGGTAGGATGACCCGGTCAGAGTTTGTTCTCTTTGGTCGAATATGCCTATGCTTGAACAAACCTGGTCAAGAGGGTAGTAACGCTATGTTGTCTTTGGCCGAATACGCCTATGTTTGAACAGGAAGCCCCCAAGTGACCATATAAGTTTTTGGCCTTGTGCCGATCAAGAGGGTACCGACAGCTATGCTCGATGAGCAGGAAGCCCCCAAATGATCATATAAGGTTTTTGCATTGCGCCGATCAGGAGGGTACCGACAGGTGTGCTCTATGAGTAGGAAGCCCCTAGATGATCATATAAGGTTTGGCATTGCGCCGATCAAGAGGGTACCGACAGCTATGCTCGATGAGCAGAAAGCCCCCAAATGATCATATAAGTTTTGGCATTGCGCCGATCAAGAGGGTACCGATAGCTATGCTCGATGAGCAGGAAGCCCCCAAATGATCATCAAGGACCTATGTTTGAGTTGTGCTGTGCATCCAACTCTCTTTGGTCCCTGAGGTTGTGGGCCTTTGAGCCTCTTTAAATGATGATAAAGACTCAGCTTCGAAGAAGTGAAATGATAGAGGCCCTGAATTGTCAAGGATGCAGGCTTTATTATACTGCTTATAATATATATACATCAGATAACTATGTACATCATGAGAGCCGGAGGCTCAAGTATAGTAGGGGCAAAGATGAGCAATGTTCCACGGCCGACGGGCCTCTTCCTCTGATGTGCGTGAGTCCTTGTTGTCTCGGATGTCGATAAGGTAGTATGACCCATTATGTAAATTCTTGCTAACCGCAAAAGGTCCTTCCCAAGGTGGTGATAACTTGTGCATATCTGTCTGATCTTGGATGAGCCGGAGCACTAAGTCGCCTTCTTGAAAGGTTCTGGTTTTGACCCGGCGGATGTGATAACGCCGTAGATCTTGCTGGTAAATCACCGAACGAGCCACCGCAAGATCACGCTCTTCATCCAATAGGTCAAGTGCGTCTTGATGCGCCTTTTCATTGTCAGCTTCAACATAAGCCGCCACCCGAGGTGAGTCGTGACGGATGCCCCATAAACCATGAAGAAAGGTGTGTAACCTGTAAACCTGTTGGGGGTCGTGTTGATGCTCCATAACACTGAGGGTAACTCCTCCACCCAACAACCCGGCGTTCTCTGCAAAGGAACCATAAGCCGGGGTTTGATACCTCGCAGAATCTCCTGATTTGCTCGTTCTGCCTGCCCATTGGATTGAGGGTGAGCCACAGAGAAAACATCAAGCCATTTGTGCTCCCGTTGACAAAATTCTTCCATAGTGCCTTTAGAAAGATTAGTGCCATTATCTGTTACGATGTTGTGCGGAAAGCCAAAATGGAAGATCACCTTCTTCATGAATTGAACTATCGTTGCCGCATCACATTTACTAACCGGCTCTGATTCAACCCACTTAGTAAACTTATCAACTGCCACCAAGAGGTGGGTCTTTTTATCCTTGGATCTTTTAAAAGGCCCAACCATATCAAGCCCCCAAGTTGCAAACGGCCAAGTAATTGGAATCATCCTTAATTCTTGAGCCGGCACATGAGCTCGTCGTGAAAATTTCTGACAGCCGTCACATCTGCTTACCAAATCCTCAGCATCATCGTGAGCCGTCAGCCAATAGAACCCATGACGGAAAGCCTTGGCTACAAGAGATTTCGAGCCGACATGATGACCACAATATCCTTCGTGGATCTCTCGTAAAATCTCACAACCTTCTTCAGGAGAGACGCAACGTTGAAACGCCACTGTGACAATGCGATGGTGCAACTCCCCATTGACAATCGTGATTGACTTAGACCGCCGGGTTATCTGTCTGGCCAAGACCTCATCCTCTGGCAACTCACCCCGGGTCATGTAAGCCAAATATGGAACCGTCCAATCAGTAATAGCATGCAGAGCATCCACCAATTGTGCTTCTGGGTCAGGAACAGCGAGATCCTCCTCCATAGGTAATTTCACCGAAGGGTGGAGTAAAACATCCAAGAACATGTTAGGTGGCACTGGCTTACGCTGTGACCCTAGCTGGCTTAAATTGTCAGCCGCCTCATTCTTCCTTCGGTCAATATGCTCAACTTGATAACCCTTGAAGTGACCTGCAATGGCATCCACCTCACGTCGATAAGCCGCCATGAGCGGATCCTTTGAATCCCAAGTACCAGAAACTTGCTGAGCTACCAGATCTGTATAGCCAAAACACCTCATCCGGCTCATATTCATATCTTTAGCCATCCGAAGACCATGGAGCAAGGCCTCATACTCAGCCGCATTGTTAGTACAAGGGAACGTCAGCCGGAGAACATAAGAAAATTTATCACCTCGTGGGTAAGTCAAGACAACTCCAGCCCCCAAGCCCTCTAACTGTCTGGACCCATCAAAATGAATAGTCCAATATGTGTCATCTGGCTTTTCCTCAGGCGCCTGTAATTCTGTCCAATCATTGATTAAATCCACAAGTGCTTGAGACTTGATGGTTGTACTTGGTACATACTTTAAACCATGAGGACCAAGCTCAATGGCCCATTTAGCAACTCGGCCTGTGGCTTCCCTGTTTTGGATGATATCTCCTAATGGAGTAGAACTAACCACAGTGATGGGATGACCCTGAAAATATTGCTTAAGCATACGGCTTGCCATGAAAACCCCATACACAAGCTTCTTCCAGTGTGGGTACCTCTGTTTGGACTCAGTAAGCACCTCACTGATGTAATAAACCGACCATTGGACCGGGTACTCCTTGCGTGCCTCCTTTCTTTCCACCATGATGGCTACATTGACAGCCCGACTATTAGCAACCACATATAACAACAGAGGCTCTTTATCAATAGGGGCAGCAAGCACGGGCGGCTCAGCCAACTATTTTTTCAGATCCTCAAACGCTTGATTAGTAGCATCACTCCAAACAAAGTGATCTGTCTTCTTCAATAAAGAGGAATAGCCTTCTCACCCAACCGGCTTATTAACCGGCTCAGAGCCGCAATACGACCCGCGAGACACTAAACATCATTAACACAGGCCGGCTTTGCCAATGAAGTAATGGCTTTTTGATCTTCTCCGGGTTAGCTTCAATGCCTCTGTTAGAAACCAGGAAACCCAAGAGCTTGCCCGCTAGCACACCAAAGACACACTTAGCCGGGTTGATCATCATCTTGTAGACCCGGAGACCGTCAAACGTCTCTCTCAAATCATTAATCAGGGTCTCCTTCTCTCTGGACTTCACCACAATGTCATCTACATAAGCATGAACATTGCGCCCAATCTGATTGTGAAGGCAATTTTGCAAACACAGCTGGTAAGTCATCTGGGCACTCTTGAGCCCAAAAGGCATAGACACATAACAGAAGGCTCCAAACAGAGTAATGAAAGCTGTCTTCTCCTTGTCCTTAACTTCCATTTTGATCTGATGATAACCAGAGTAAGCATCCAAAAAACTCAAACGCTCACAACCCGCCGTAGCATTAATGATTTGATCAATACGAGGGAGAGCAAATGAATCAGCCGGACAGGCCTTGTTCAAGTCCGTGTAATCCACACACATTCACCAAGTGCCATTCTTCTAGAGTACTAGCACCGGGTTAGCCAACCACTCAGGATGAAAAACTTCAATGATAAACCAGGCCGCCAGGAGCCGGGCCACTTCGTCACCGATGGCCTTCCGCCTCTCCTCATTAAATCGATGAAGAAATTGCTTGACCGGCTTAAATTTCGGGTCAATATTAAGAGTGTGCTCAGTGAGTTCTCTCGGTACACCCGGCATGTCTGAAGGCTTCCACGCAAAGATGTCCCGGTTCTCACTGATGAACTCGATGAGCGCGCTTGCCTATTTCGGATCCAGATTAGCACTGATGTTGAATTGCTTAGATGAGGTGCCAGGGACGAAATCAACCATCTTAGTATTGTCCGCCGACTTAAACTTTAACGAAGGATCATGCTCTAGGGTCGGTTTTTTCAAGGACGTCATGTCTGCCGGGTCAATATTGTCCTTGTAAAATTTCAACTCCCCCGTTGCACAAACTGATTCAGCATAACCCACATCGCCTTCCTCACACTCTAGGGCCACCTTGCGACTCCCATGTACTATGATGGTACCCTTGTAACCCGGCATCTTAAGCTGCAAGTAGACATAATAGGGCCTCGCCATGAACTTAGCATAAGCCGACCGCCCAAACAGAGCATGATAAGGGCTTTTGATCTTGACCACTTTGAAGTTTAATGTCTCAGACCTGGAATGGTGCTCATCTCCAAAGGCAAGTTCTAGCGATATCTTACCCACCGGGTAGGCTGACTTACCCGGCATGACACCATGGAAGACGGTGTTTGATGGCTGTCTTATCTGTCAGTCCCATGCGTCGAAAGGTCTCATAATAAAGTATGTTAATGCTGCTGCCTCCATCCATGAGAACCTTAGTAAAATTATAACCCCCAACCTGAGGCGCCACTACCAGGGCCAGGTGACCCAGATTATCAACCCGGGGTGGGTGATTCTCATGACCCCACACAATAGGCTGCTCTAACCACCGCAAATAATGTGGCACCACTGGCTCAATCGCGTTCACGGCCATCTTATGAAGCTTCTGATCTCGCTTACACAAGCTAGTGGTGAAGACGTGGTATTGTCCACTATTTAACTGCTTCGGGTTGGCCTGATAACCAGACCGCTACTGCTGTTGACTCCCCTGATTACTCTGCTGATTGTAACCACCCTGGTTATCATGACCTTGAAACTCGGAACTTGGACCGCCGCCTCCATGACCCAGACCATGAGAACCGGACCCTGATCCTCGAGACATGGTGGCGCTGGATGGACTCTCTAAAGCTTCTCATTATGCTGCAATCTTTCCACAAATGAAGAGCCGGCTTCCGATCTGTTCCGTGTTTCGAACACAGCTGATTTAACATTGCCTTAAGGTCGAATCCTATCCTCGGAGCCATTGGTCCCTTACGACGTTGGTTATAATTGCGCGCATCGGTGTTAGCCACAAAGTCATTAGCTTTCCGCTTACCGTCGCCTCCCTGATTGGTAGAATTATATTGTTGTCCCTTCACATCGTTACTCTTCTTTCCCTTTCCTGATCTTTCATCCTCAGAATCCGGGTCCTTGGTACCATCAGAGTCGACATATTTTACAAGAGCCACCATTAACTCCCCCATGTCATTGCAATGACGCTTGAGCCACCCAAGCTTCTTCTTGAGTGGAATGAACCTACAATTTTTCTCCAACATCAGAACCGCTGAGCCGACGTTGATATTATCTGAAGAATGCATGATAGTCGAGACCCGGCGCACCCAGCTGGTTGTTGACTCGCCCTCGACCTGCACACAAGAAACCAAATCCACAATCGACATAGGCTTCTTGCACGTGTCTTTGAAATTCTGGATAAACTGGGCCTTCAACATCGCCCATGACCCGATGGAGTTAGCCGACAACCGCTTTAACCAGGTGCAAGCCATCCCCTCCAACATCATGGTGAAGTACTTGGCGTACACGGCCTCGCTAACACCCAGCATTTCCATAGCCATCTCATAACTTTCCACTCATGCCTCAGGGGGTCGATCGGCCGTGTAATTAGGCACCTTACGAGGGCCTTTGATGTCCTTGGGCAGACGCTTGTTTCGTATAGCTGCCGTTTGACACGACACACCGAAAGCCTTGGAAGTCACACCTGCCTCAATTGAAACTATCGGGTAAACCAGCACATGCTGATGAGCCGCCAGTTGAGCCGCCAGCTCAGCCTCCTGACGCGCTCTATCCTGGTGCCCCAAATCTAGTGCACCGGCCCCATTATGCCCCGGGTCATGTCCATGAGGCTCTTTACGGTGCTGCTCCGTACTCGAGACAGCTGGCGAATCAATGTGCCTACTGTAGCTCCGGCTTGGATGAGGGTTCACATGAATCCGATCATGACTATAAGAGTAAGCCTGCTGCTGCACCAAAGCTGTTTGAAGAAGCTCCATGGCCCTTCGGGTTTCAACCGTCGCTGGAGTTTCACCGTCGACGGGCAGAGCCACCAATCGTGTAGCTGCAGCAATCATGTTGTCCAGAGGGGTGGAGTAATGGCCCGGTGGCATCACCACACGCTGAGGCAGAGTGCTGTTCATACGAGGTTGGCCTGGCGGTTCAACCATCCCATTCACCACCGGCGGGTTACTGGCCCCTGCTCCAGGGGTGTTGAAGAGGTCCCTCGACTCATAAACCAAGGGCAAACGACTCTGGTGCTTTCTCCTCAAGACCTCGTGTGAAGTGTTCTGATCTACCATGAGCCGATATGGATCTGCTTGAATCCGCTATGCTTGGGCTTCCAAAACGGCCCGCTCTGCAGCCATCCTGGCATTTTCTGCCAGTAAGTCAGCTTTAGCATGCGCTATCTCATCACGCAACTTGGCTATCTCTACCTTGTGCTGCTCCTGGTTGTCTAGGGTAACCTCAACCTCCATCAGAGTCGCCAGAGCATCTAATAGATCTAGTAAAACTTGAGCCGTCGGGCGGGCTGACCCGCCAACACCTGCAGTTGTCATTGCTGCCACACCAGATGTGATAGTCGTGGCCGCTGTCGAGCTGAGAACCGGCTGGGTGCCTGCCATGAAGATCACCACCCTGTTCGGCAGCACATGGGGGTCCGGAATACTGTCGCCATCGGAACAGCCCCCAAGCCTTCGATCTTGCAGTTGATACATTGAATTGGTATCGCCTGTGGACTCATCCTCAGAGCAGATTTCCATCTCACCGCCAGAGACAGAGCCTTCCAACTCAGCCCCATGGGTGTGAAGGAAATATGCCCTAGAGGCAATAATAAAGTTATTATTTATTTCCTTATTTCATGATAAATGTTTATTATTCATGATAGAATTGTATTAACCGAAAACATAATACATGTGTGAATACATAGACAAACAGAGTGTCACTAGTATGCCTCTACTTGACTAGCTCGTTAATCAAAGATGGTTATGTTTCCTAACAATGGACAAAGAGTTGTTATTTGATTAACGGGATCACATCATTAGGTGAATGATCTGATTGACATGACCCATTCCATTAGCTTAGCACCCGATCGTTTAGTATGTTGCTATTGCTTTCTTCATGACTTATACATGTTCCTATGACTATGAGATTATGCAACTCCTGTTTACCGGAGGAACACTTTGTGTGCTACCAAACGTCACAACGTAACTGGGTGATTATAAAGGTACTCTACATGTGTCTCCAAAGGTACATGTTGGGTTGGCATATTTCGAGATTAGGATTTGTCACTCCGATTGTCGGAGAGGTATCTCTGGGCCCTCTCGGTAATGCACATCACATAAGCCTTGCAAGCATTGCAACTAATGAGTTAGTTGTGAGATGATGTATTACGGAACGAGTAAAGAGACTTGCCGGTAACGAGATTGTTCTCGAACCCGTAGGGTCCGCACGCTTAAGGTTTCGATGACAGTTATATTATGAGTTTATGAGTTCTGATGTACCGAAGGAGTTCGAAGTCCCGGATGAGATCGGTGACATGATGAGGAGTCTCAAAATGGTCGAGACGTAAAGATCGATATATTGGACGACTATATTCGGACATCGGAAAGGTTCCGAGTGATTCGAGTATTTTTCGGAGTACCGGAGAGTTACGGGAATTCGCCGGGAGAAGTATTGGGCCTTATTGGGCCATACGGGAAAGAGAGAGGGGCTGCCTAGGGCAGGCCGCGCGCCCCCCAAGGCCTAGTCCGAATTGGGCTAGGGGGAGGGGCTGCGCCCCTTCCTTGTTTCCTACTCCTACTACATGGAAGGACTCCTAGTTGGACTAGGAAAGGGGGAATCCTACTCCCGGTGGGAGTAGGACTCCCCTAGGGCGCGCCATAGAGAGGGCCGGCCCTCCCCTCCTCCACTCCTTTATATACGGGGGCAGGGGGCACCCCATAGACACACAAGTTGATCCACGTGATCATATTCTTAGCCGTGTGCGGTGCCCCCTTCCACCATAATCCTCGATAATATTGTAGCGGTGCTTAGACGAAGCCCTGCGACGGTAGTACATCAAGATCGTCACCACGCCGTCGTGCTGATGGAACTCTTCCCCGACACTTTGCTGGATCGGAGTCCGGGGATCGTCACCGAGCTGAACGTGTGCTAAAACTCGGAGGTGCCGTAGTTTCGGTGCTTGATCGGTCGGGCCGTGAAGACGTACGACTACATCAACCGCGTTGTGCTAACGCTTCCGCTGTCGGTCTACAAGGGTACGCAGATCACACTCTCCCCTCTCGTTGCTATGCATCACCATGATCTTGTGTGTGTGTAGGAAATTTTTTGAAATTACTACGTTCCCCAACAGTGGCATCCGAGCCTAGGTTTTATGTGTTGATGTTATATGCACGAGTAGAACACAAGTGAGTTGTGGGCGATATAAGTCATACTGCTTACCAGCATGTCATACTTTGGTTCGGCGCTATTGTTGGATGAAGCGGCCCGGACCGACATTACGCGTACGCTTACGCGAGACCGGTTCTCCCGACGTGCTTTGCACATAGGTGGCTTGCGGGTGACAGTTTCTCCAACTTTAGTTGAACCGAGTGTGGCTACGCCCGGTCCTTGCGAAGGTTAAAACAGCACCAACTTGACAAACTATCGTTGTGGTTTTGATGCGTAGGTGAGATTGGTTCTTGCTTAAGCCCATAGCAGCCACGTAAAACTTGCAACAACAAAGTAGAGGACGTCTAACTTGTTTTTGCAGGGCATGTTGTGATGTGATATGGTCAAGACATGATGCTGAATTTTATTGTATGAGATGATCATGTTTTGTAACCGAGTTATCGGCAACTGGCAGGAGCCATATGGTTGTCGCTTTATTGTATGCAATGCAATCGCGCTGTAATGCTTTACTTTAGCACTAAGCGGTAGCGATAGTCGTGGAAGCATAAGATTGGCGAGACGACAACGATGCTACGATGGAGATCAAGGTGTCGCGCCGGTGACGATGGTGATCATGACGGTGCTTCGGAGATGGAGATCACAGGCACAAGATGATGATGGCCATATCATATCACTTATATTGATTGCATGTGATGTTTATCTTTTATGCATCTTATCTTGCTTTGATTGATGGTAGCATTATAAGATGATCTCTCACTAAATTATCAAGAAGTGTTCTCCCTGAGTATGCACCGTTGCGAAAGTTCTTCGTGCTGAGACACCACGTGATGATCGGGTGTGATAGGCTCTACGTTCAAATACAACGGGTGCAAAACAGTTGCACACGCGAAATACTCAGGTTATACTTGACGAGCCAAGCATATACAGATATGGCCTCGGAAAACAGAGACGGAAAGGTCGAGCGTGAATCATATAGTAGATATGATCAACATAGTGATGTTCACCAATGAAACTACTCCATCTCACGTGATGATCGGACATGGTTTAGTTGATTTGGATCACGTGATCACTTAGAGGATTAGAGGGATGTCTATCTAAGTGGGAGTTCTTAAGTAATATGATTAAATTGAACTTAAATTTATCATGAACTTAGTCCTGGTAGTATTTTGCAAATTATGTTGTAGATCAATAGCTCGCGTTGTTGCCTCCCTGTGTTTATTTTGATATGTTCCTAGAGAAAATTGTGTTGAAAGATGTTAGTAGCAATGATGCGGATTGGATCCGTGATCTGAGGTTTATCCTCATTGCTGCATAGAAGAATTATGTCCTTAATGCACCGCTAGGTGACAGACCTATTGCAGGAGCAGATGCAGACGTTATGAACGTTTGGCTAGCTCAATATGATGACTACTTGATAGTTTAAGTGCACCATGCTTAATGGCTTAGAATCGGGACTTCAAAGACGTTTTGAACGTCATGGACCATATGAGATGTTCCAGGAGTTGAAGTTAATATTTCAAGCAAATACCCGAGTTGAGAGATATGAAGTCTCCAACAAGTTCTATAGCTAAAAGATGGAGGAGAATCGCTCAACTAGTGAGCATGTGCTCAGATTGTCTGGGTACTACAATCGCTTGAATCAAGTGGGAGTTAATCTTCCAGATAAGATAGTGATTGACAGAATTCTCTAGTCACCATCACCAAGTTAGTAGAACTTCGTGATGAACTATAATATGCAAGGGATAACGGAAACAACTCCCAAGCTCTTCGTGATGCTGAAATCAACAAAGGTAGAAATCAAGAAAAACATCAAGTGTTGATGATTGAAAAGACCACTAGTTTCAAGAAAAGGGCAAAGGGAAGAAGGGGAACTTCAAGAAGAACGGCAAGCTAGTTGCTGCTCAAGTGAAGAAGCCCAAGTCTGATCCTAAGCCTGAGACTAAGTGCTTCTACTACAAAGGGACTGGTCACTGGAAGCAGAACTACCCCAAGTGATTGGCGGATAAGAAGGATGGCAAAGTGAACATAAGTATATTTGATATACATGTTATTGATGTGTACTTTACAAGTGTTTATAGCAACCCCTCAGTATTTGATACTAGTTCAGTTGCTAAGATTAGTAACTCGAAACGGGAGTTGCAGAATAAACAGAGACTAGTTAAGGGTGAAGTTACGATGTGTGTTGGAAGTGGTTCCAAGATTGATATGATCATCATCGCACACTCTCTATAATTTCAGGATTAGTGTTGAACCTAAATAAGTGTTATTTGGTGTTTGCGTTGAGCATGAATATGATTTGATCATGTTTATTGTAATACGGTTATTCATTTAAGTAAGAGAATAAATTGTTGTTCTGTTTACATGAATAAAACCTTATATGGTTACACACCCAATGAAAATAGTTCGTTGGATCTCGATCATAGTGATACACATAATCATAATATTGAAACCAAAAGATGCAAAGTTAATAATGATAGTGCAACTTATTTGTGGCACTGCCGTTTAGGTCATATTGGTGTAAAGCGCATGAAGAAACTCCATGCTGATGGGATTTTGGAATCACTTGATTATGAATCAGTTGATGCTTGCAAACCATGCCTCATGGGCAAGATGACTAAGACTCTGTTCTTCGGAACAATGGAGCGAGCAACAGATTTGTTGGAAAATCATACATACTGATGTATGTGGTCCGATGAATATTGAGGCTCGCGACAGGTATCATTATTTTCTGATCTTCACAGATGATTTGAGCAGATATGAGTATATCTACTTGATGAAACATAAGTCTAAAACATTTGAAAAGTTCAAAGAATTTCAGAGTGAAGTTGAAAATCATCGTAACAAGAAAATAAAGTTTCTACGATCTGATCGTGGAGGAGAATATTTGAGTTACGAGTTTGGTGTACATTTGAAGCAATGCGGAATAGTTTCGCAACTCACGCCACCTGGAACACCACAGCGTAATGGTGTGTCCGAACGTCGTAATCATACTTTACTAGATATGGTGCGATCTATGATGTCTCTTACTGATTTACCGCTATCGGTTTGGGGTTATGCTTTAGAGACGGCCGCATTCACGTTGAATAGGGCACCATCGAAATCCATTGAGACGACGCCTTATGAACTATGGTTTGGCAAGAAACCAAAGTTGTCGTTTCTGAAAGTTTGGGGCTGCGATGCTTATGTGAAAAAGCTTCAACCTAACAAGCTCGAACCCAAATCGGAGAAATGTGTCTTCATAGGATATCCAAAGGAAACTATTGGATACACCTTCTATCACAGATCCGAAGGCAAGACTTTTGTTGCTAAATTCGGAAACTTTCTGGAGAAGGAGTTTCTCTCGAAAGATGTGAGTGTGAGGAAAGTAGAACTTGATGAGGTAACTGTACCTGCTCCCTTATTGGAAAGTAGTACATCACAGAAAACTGTTTCTGCGACACCTACACCAATTAGTGAGGCAGCTAATGACAATGATCATGAAACTTCAGGACAAGATACTACTAAACCTCGTAGATCAACCAGAGTGAGAACCGCGCCAGAGTGGTACGGAAATCCTGTTCTGGAAATCATGCTGCTAAATCATGATGAACCTACGAACTATGAAGAAGCGATGGTGAGCCCAGATTCCGCAAAATGGCTTGAAGCCATGAAATCTGAGATGGGATCCATGTATGAGAACAAAGTATGGACTTTGGTTGACTTGCCCGATGATCGGCAAGCAATTGAGAATAAATGGATCTTCAAGAAGAAGACTGACGCTGACGGTAATATTACTGTCTACAAAGCTCGACTTGTCGCAAAAGGTTTTCGACAAGTTCAAGGGGTTGACTACGATGAGACCTTCTCACCCGTAGCGATGCTTAAGTCTGTCCGAATCATGTTAGCAATTGCCGCATTTTATGATTATGAAATTTGGCAGATGGATATCAAAACTGCATTCCTGAATGGATTTCTGGAAGAAGAGTTGTATATGATGCAACCAGAAGGTTTTGTCGATACAAAGGGATCTAACAAAGTGTGCAAGCTCCAGCGATCCATTTATGGACTGGTGCAAGCCTCTCGGAGTTGGAATAAACGCTTTGATAGTGTGATCAAAGCATTTGGTTTTATACAGACTTTCGGAGAAGTCTGTATTTACAAGAAAGTGAGTGGGAGCTCTGTAGCATTTTTGATATTATATGTGGATGACATATTACTGATTGGAAATGATATAGAATTTCTAGATAGCATAAAGGGATACTTGAATAAGAGTTTTTCAAAGAAAGACTTCGGTGAAGCTGCTTACATATTGAGCTTCAAGATCTATAGAGATAGATCAAGACGCTTGATAAGTTTTTTCAATGAGTACATACCTTGACAAGATTTTGAAGTAGTTCAAAATGGAGCAGTCAAAGAAAGAGTTCTTGCCTGTATTATAAGGTGTGAAGTTGAGTAAGACTCAAAGCCCGACCACAGCAGAAGATAGAAAGAGAATGAAAGTCATTCCCTATGCCTTGGCCATAGGTTCTATAAAGTATGTCATGCTGTGTACCAGATCTATTGTATACCCTGCACTGATTTGGCAAGGGAGTACAATAGTGATCTAGGAGTAGATCACTGGACAGCGGTCAGAATTATCCTTAGTGAAATAAAGGATATATTTCTCGATTATGGACGTAACAAAAAGGTTCGTCGTAAAGGGTTACGTCGATGCAAGTTTTTGGCACTGATCCAGATGATTCTAAGTCTCAATCTGGATACGTATTAAAAGTGGGAGCAATTAGCTAGAGTAGCTCCGTGCAGAGCATTGTAGACATAGAATTTTGCAAAATACATACGGATCTGAATTTGGCAGGCCCGTTGACTAAATTTCTCTCACAAGCAAAACATGATCACTCTTTGGGTGTTAATCACATAGCGATGTGAACTAGATTATTGAATATAGTAAACCCTTTGGGTGTTAGTCACATGGAGATGTGAACCAATCACATAAAGATGTGAACTATTGGTGTTAATCACATAGCGATGTGAACTAGATTATTGACTCTAGTGCAAGTGGGAGACTGAAGGAAATATGCCCTAGAGGCAATAATAAAGTTATTAGTTATTTCCTTATTTCATGATAAATGTTTATTATTCATGCTAGAATTGTATTAACCGGAAACATAATACATGTGTGAGTACATAGACAAACAGAGTGTCACTAGTATGCCTCTACTTGACTAGCTCGTTAATCAAAGATGGCTATGTTTCCTAACCATGGACAAAGAGTTGTTATTTGATTAACGGGATCACATCATTAGGTGAATGATCTGATTGACATGACCCATTCCATTAGCTTAGCACCCGATCGTTTAGTATGTTGCTATTGCTTTCTTCATGACTTATACATGTTCCTATGACTATGAGATTATGCAACTCCCGTTTACCGGAGGAACACTTTGTGTGCTACCAAACGTCACAACGTAACTGGGTGATTATAAAGGTACTCTATAGGTGTCTCCAAAGGTACATGTTGGGTTGGCGTATTTCGAGATTAGGATTTGTCACTCCGATTGTCGGAGAGGTATCTCTAGGCCCTCTCGGTAATGCACATCACATAAGCCTTGCAAGCATTGCAACTAATGAGTTAGTTGTGAGATGATGTATTACAGAATGAGTAAAGAGACTTGCCGGTAACGAGATTGAAACTAGGTATTGAGATACCGACGATCGAATCTCGGGCAAGTAACATACCGATGACAAAGGGAACAACGTATGTTGTTATGCGGTCTGACCGATAAAAGATCTTCGTAGAATATGTAGGAGCCAATATGAGCATCCAGGTTCCTCTATTGGTTATTGACCGGAGACGTGTCTCGGTCATGTCTACATTGTTCTCGAACCCGTAGGGTCCGCACGCTTAAGGTTTCGATGACAGTTATATTATGAGTTTATGAGTTCTGATGTACCGAAGGAGTTCGAAGTCCCGGATGAGATCGGTGACATGACGAGGAGTCTCAAAATGGTCGAGACGTAAAGATCGATATATTGGACGACTATATTCAGACATCGGAAAGGTTCCGAGTGATTCGAGTATTTTTCGGAGTACCGGAGAGTTACGGGAATTCGCCGGGAGAAGTATTGGGCCTTATTGGGCCATACGGGAAAGAGAGAGGGGCTGCCTAGGGCAGGCCGCGCGCCCCCCAAGGCCTAGTCCGAATTGGGCTAGGGGGAGGGGCTGCGCCCCTTCCTTGTTTCCTACTCCTACTACATGGAAGGACTCCTAGTTGGACTAGGAAAGGGGGAATCCTACTCCCGGTGGGAGTAGGACTCCCCTAGGGCGCGCCATAGAGAGGGCCGGCCCTCCCCTCCTCCAATCCTTTATATACGGGGGCAGGGGGCACCCCATAGACACACAAGTTGATCCACGTGATCATATTCTTAGCCGTGTGCGATGCCCCCTTCCACCATAATCCTCGATAATATTGTAGCGGTGCTTAGGCGAAGCCCTGCGACGGTAGTACATCAAGATCGTCACCACGCCGTCGTGCTGACGGAACTCTTCCCCGACACTTTGCTGGATCGGAGTCCGGGGATCGTCATCGAGCTGAACGTGTGCTAAAACTTGGAGGTGCCGTAGTTTCGGTGCTTGATCGGTCGGGCCGTGAAGATGTACGACTACATCAACCGCGTTGTGCTAACGCTTCCGCTGTCGGTCTACAAGGGTACATAGATCACACTCTCCCCTCTCGTTGCTATGCATCACCATGATCTTGCGTGTGCGTAGGAAATTTTTTGAAATTACTACGTTCCCCAACAGGGTGAACCCAATGAAGACATGCCTTCCGGCGGGCTGAGCCCGGGCGGGTCATGCACGCTGAGCCGTCTCGATGATGTTGGTGCAGATGTCCGGCTCAGGGCCCGGCTCGCCAATCTTGCCGA
Organism: Triticum urartu; assembly: GCF_056163025.1. Classification (NCBI taxonomy): domain Eukaryota; kingdom Viridiplantae; phylum Streptophyta; class Magnoliopsida; order Poales; family Poaceae; genus Triticum; species Triticum urartu. The sequence continues at coordinate 351,862,729 of NC_141876.1, read as the reverse complement.
TGAAGACGTGGATTCCGCCAAAGGGGACCTGGTACCCGTACTCAATTGAGCCGGCCTCAGGGCCCCAACATGCATCGTGGATGTAGAGCTTGCCGCGACGACTCTTGGTCATCTGGCCCACAGCTTATCCCTTGAGCCCTTCGAAGCTACCCTTTAAGAACTCAAAACCACCATGCGCTAGCCCCACGGTGGGCACCAACTATCGTGGAAGTGTCACGGCAGATGTCCTCATGGAAGGACTTAGTTGTGGAGCCATTGCGACAAGGTTAACTTAAAGGGGTTAAACGTGACTGTCGGTGTCAAAACCGGCGGATCTCGGGTAGGAGGTCCCGAACTGTGCATCTAGGCCAGATGGTAACAGGAGGCGAGGGACACAAATTTTTACCCAGGTTCGGGCCCTCTCGATGGAGGTAAAACCCTACGTCCTTCTTGATTAATATTGATGATATGGGTAGTACAAGAGTAGATCTACCACGAGATCGGAGAGGCTAAACCCTAGAAGCTAGCCTATGGTATGATTGTTGTTGTGTATGTTGTCCTACGGACTAAAACCCTCTGGTTTATATAGACACCGGAGAGGGTTAGGGTTACACAAAGTCGGTTACAATGGTAGGAGATCTACATATCCGTATCGCCAAGCTTGCCTTCCATGCCAAGGAAAGTCCCTTCCGAACACGGGACGAAGTCTTCAATCTTGTATCTTCATAGTCCAGGAGTCCGGCTAAAGGTATAGTCCGGCCATCCGGACACCCCCTAATCCAGGACTCCCTCAGTAGCCCCTGAACCAGGCTTCAATGACGACGAGTCCGGCGCGCAGATTGTCTTCGGCATTGCAAGGCGGGTTCCTCCTCCAAGTAATTCATAGAAGATTTTGAACACAAAGATAGTGTCCGGCTCTGCAAAATAAGTTTCCACATATTGCCATAGAGAGAATAATATTTACACAAATCTAATCTGCTGACGTATTCCGTAGTGTGACACACCACGGCCAAGCCTTTATCCGAGTCGTTTTATTATCCCACCTCAGAGTGTCATGCGAGGCGGTTTCCTTGGCACGTCTTGGTAAAGCAGAGATCGTGTCCCCTTATTCTGGGATTCTCATCAATACGGGCGTGGGTAACCCAACCGCTTCTAGGACTCCTAGATTATAGGCAAGTCCAAATGGACACGGAGAGGACGCTTGATATTCACCCTGTTTATAAAGGGACAAGGCTTTTATTTTTCCCTCTCATGCTCAATCGAATCCTTCCCTGTCGGGTGGTAGGTGCGACATATGCCAATGGGTGGCTTATCATTGTGGGACCCAGTAAGACGTCGCCGGTGCCTGGAAACGGGATGAGGCGAAGACATGCACGCCGGCGAATCTTACCCAGCTTCAGGGCTCTCCGTGGAGATAAAACCCCTACTGCTGCTCTGCGGGGTCTCTGCATGATCACTAGATGAACAAGTAGCTACACGATGCTCCTTGAGCTGTTCGGCGAGAGGAGGAAGAAGGGCACGGCTCGTTCTCTCCTCCTCCCTATGTGGTGTCTAAGACTAGCAGGGATCAACCCTTTGCATGGGTGTCCCGGGGGGTTTATATAGGCCTACCCCCCGGGGGTACAATGGTAATCCGGCTGGGCGTGGGGCCCAGCTGTCTGTGTCTACACTCGCTGGCTTCTGCGCCGGCTGCCGGCTCCTTGGTCGATAGGCAGGCCCCACTGTCCAGGGCCTGGTCGGGGGCTGGTTACTGTTGCTCAATCCTGGTGACGAGGGCTTCGCCGAGGTGGGCGTGGCTATAGTGCCGCCGTCCGGCGGGTGATTGCTGTAGCCTCACCGCGTCTTGTCTCCTTAATGGGGCGTCTCCTTTGAGGGAGGTGGCAAGCCGGCTGTGGGGAGCCGGCTCTATCATGGGCCGACTGGGGAGGCCTGGCCGCCTTCGGGTGTCTCTCTGCCCGAAGGGGCCCACCGCCCGTGGGCCGCGCTGGAAGCCCGTCGTGGATGACATCAGGGTCAATGTGGCAACAGTGCCGCGCCGGACGGGTCATGGCCACCCGTATGGCGCACTGTGCCAGGCGTGCTCCGGGATTCGGGGGTGGCAGGCTTCACTGTAGCCACGCCCCGTCACATCGCCATTATGTAGATGCAGACTTCGAGGGTACGATCTTGACCGCTTTGTGGGAGCCGGCTTCTTGGAGTCGGCCTTCTCGCGGCCGGCTTCTCAGAGCCGGCCCTCCCGTGGCTTTCTTCATGAGGGCTAAAGTCGGGTTGCCTTCCGATAGTTGGCAAGGGGAAGGCGGCCCCGCATCTTGGATTCTTGAGGGCCGGATCGGTTCGTAATTCTTTCAGAAGGGCCAGGGGGAGCCGGCTAGGATACCCATGGTTATTTACTCCGACAGTAGTCCCCGAAGCTGATCGAGCTTCGAGGCTGACAAAGGGACGAGAAGCTAGGTCAGCTTCCTATCCCGAGGGGCCGGCTTTGCTTGTGCGCGCCGTCTTCGGAAAGCTCCGCTTCTCGTAGGCGGGAACGCGGTCACCCTGCGAGCTGACCGCGCGCCATTCCGCGGGCCACGTGGCAAGGAAATCCTGCCAACGCACGCGCGCGACGGGACGCCGCCGCAGGCCCGGGCCCGCCACTCGTAGGCCTCGGCCCGAGCGCGGATCTTCTGCGGCCCACATGGACCGCTCGCCTTCCCGCGGCGGTTTTATTATGCCATCAGGGCACAATAATCGCGAGACGTGGGGGAGTGGGCGCAGTTGATCCCCACGTTCCCCCATGCCGCGGCTCCTCGGCTCCGCCGCGCGGGTCTATAAGTAGGAGGAGGAGGGGGAGCGGCAGAGGCTCGCACTGTAACACCCCGGATGTAACTTTCCCTTTTTGTACTCCAACTCTTGCCGTTTCCGACGTTAAGTTATTTTATTTTCTCGGGTTCGGGTTTTGCCTCTGTGTGTTGTTGTCGTTTTCATGCATCTCATATCATGTCATCATGTGCATTGCATTTGCATACGTGTTCGTCTCATGCATTCGAGCATTTTCCCCGTTGTCCGTTTTGCATTCCGGCGCTTCGTTCCCCTCCGGTGGTCATTTCTAGCTTTCTTTCGTGTGTGGGGATTAAACATTTCCGGGTTGGACCGAGACTTGCCAAGCGGCCTTGATTTACTACCGGTAGACCGCCTGTCAAGTTTCATACCATTTGGACTTCGTTTGATACTCCAACGGTTAACCGAGGGACTGAAAAGGCCTCGTGTGTGTTGCAGCCCAACACCCCTCCAATTTGTCCCAAAACCCACCAAACTCTGCTCCATGTCCTAGAGCGTTCGATCACGATCGCGTGGCCGAAAACAGCACCTCATTTGGACTCTCCTAGCTCCCTCTATGCCTATATAGGTCCTCCTCGAAAATTCCGGATCAAACCCTAGTCCCCCTCCTCCTCTAGCCGCCGGACAAAAATCCGGACGGCCGGACGTCTCCGCCCGATCCGCCCGGGCCAATCTCGCGAAGCCACGTGGCGCCGCGCCCACTTCGTCGCCTCCCGCCGCCGCCGGCCCGCGGGGCCCGCTTCTGGCCCGCGGGGCCCGTTCCCCTCCGCCCCTCCGCGCCAGGCTCCAGGGAGGGGAGCTCCCGAGCCGCCGCCGGCCGCCTTTGCCTCGCCGCGCCGCCGTGAGTGCCATTGCCGGCCGCCGGAGCAAGCCGCCGCGCCCCGCGCCGCCACCGCGCCGCTCCGCCGCCCCGCGCCGCCCAGCTGCCCCGCCGCGCCGCCCAGCCGCCGTCGTCGCCGACCAGCCCGCCGGCGAGCTCCGGTGAGGATCCGGCGATCCTCGGGAGGCGCGCCCCGATCCAGATCCGAGGCAGCTACAATAACCCTAGGAGGTGTTTTTTTGCTAACTCCCGAAATTGCAGATCCAAGTGCCTCTGTTCGGGGCCCCATAACTTTGCATCCGTAGCTCCGATTTGGGCATATAGCATGTCAAAATGTTCATCTCAGAGAGTACATAATTTCATTCCATTGCGTCATTTTCATTTGAGCTCATCTTGATGCCCGAAATTCCGTTAGAAGAGGGCTACTTGAGTTAATTGTCAGATCTGTTACTCCATTTAGCACTTTTGTCATTTTTGCCATGATTAATGTGTGCATGATATGCCCGTGAGTTCTTCATATATTTTGTTAAGGGTTTTGTAATCTTTCCAGAGGTGCAACCCATGCATTTTTAGGATGTGTGTGGTGACTTGTGCAAGCTTGCAAAGTGGTGCACTTGCTAATTCTGTTTTCAGGGACTTAGTGATTTCACTAAGTCCTGGGTTTGTTTATCTCATGATGCCATATGTTCATGTTGTTTCCTAGTGATACGTGCCTCTTTTGAGGATGATCAGTAAGGGAGTTTTGTTAATATTGTAGTGATCTATCCATCCATATCTTTGTTTGTAATTATGGAGCAGCCTAGCTTGAGTCAATCGAGCTCTACTTTTGCTTCGTTGCGAATCTGGGCAGATCGTCAACTTGTTTGCGATTTTGCCAATGTTATTGTAGTTGATCCGTGCATGCTATGCCATTGTTCTTGCCATGTCTAGCTTGAATTTTGTGCCTTCTTAAGGGATGTATGCTTGTATTTCCATGACTTGCACCGTGGTGAGTGCATCGAGCTCATAAACAGGCCTTCGTGAGTTATGTTTCAGCATGTCCCAGATTTTCTCCAAGTCTGAAAACTGATTATGTTTTTGCTATGTTCGTGTGCTTGTTAGTATATTTTGTGATACCTTTTGATTCAAGGTCACTAAGGGACTTTTGTTAAGCTTGTTGAGTAGCTCCATGCCATGTCTTTGTTTGTCATGTTCAGGTCCTGTAGCATGTTGTTTTGTTGCTCCGAAGAGGGCTATATGATCTGAAATTCCAGACAAGTGTTAATTTCACCAAGTCTGAGATCTGTTTGTCATTTGCATTTTTGCCATGCTTGTTTGAACCTGTTAATGGATGAATTGGCCGTAGCTCAGTGCTAGACTTTTGTTAAGCATCTTGTGTGCATCCCTGCCATGTATTTTGTTGTCATGTTTGGGTGCTGTAGCATGTTCATCTCATTGCATTTAGATGCCTACTTGCTGTAAATTGCAGACGGTGTCATTGTTGAATCGCTTGCCAATTCCAAACCGTAACTCCGATTCCGGCGTTCTTTATATCATTTTCAAGCGATTTCATCTCATCTTTCCAGTGGCACACTTGGAATTCCAAGTTGAGGCCAGGTTCATGCATTTCCTATCATATCTTGCATTTTGCATCCCGCGTCGCATCTCGCATAGCATATCATCTTTGCATCGTGTTGTTTGAGTTTGCACGTGGTTGATTGTATCCTTGTTGCTTGTTTGTCTTGTTTGGGTAGAGTCGGGAGACGAGTTTACTAATGAGGAGCCCGTTGAGTTTGCTTTCGAGGATCCAGTCAACTCTGAGAACTGTGCAGGCAAGATGATCATACCCTCGAAATCACTACTATCTTTGCTATGCTAGTTTGCTCGCTCTTTTGCTATGCCATTGCTTCGATGCCTACCACTTGCTTGCAAGCCTCCCAAATTGGCATGTGAAACCTCTAACCCACCATTGTCCTAGCAAACCGTTGATTGGCTATGTTACCGCTTTGCTCAGCCCCTCTTATAGCGTTGCTAGTTGCAGGTGAAGATTGGAGGCCGTTCCTTGTTGGAACATCTTTTATTTACTTGTTGGGATATCATTATATTGCCTTGTTATCTTAAAGCATCTATATACTTGGTAAAGGGTGGAAGGCTCGGCCTCTCGCCTAGTGTTTTGTTCCACTCTTGCCGCCCTAGTTTCCGTCATATCGGTGTTATGTTCCCGGATTTTCGCGTTCCTTACGCGGTTGGGTTATAATGGGAACCCCTTGATATTTCGCCTTGATTAAAGCTTTTCCAGCAATGCCCAACATTGGTCTTACCATTTGCCACCTAGCCTCTTTTTCCCTTGGGTTTTCCGGAGCCCGAGGGTCATCTTATTTTAAACCCCCCCGGGCCAGTGCTCCTCTGAGTGTTGGTCCAAATAGAGCCACTTGCAGCGCCACCTCGGGGCAACTTGAGGGTTGGTTTTAGTGGTACATAGTGTTCATCTGAGTGTGCCCTGAGAAAGAGATATGTGCAGCTCCTATCGGGATTTGTCGGCACATTCGGGCGGTGTTGCTGGTCTTGTCTTAACCTATCGAAGTGTCTTGAATTACCAAGATACCGAGTCTGATCGGAACATCTTGGGAGGAGGTCTATTCCTTCGTTGACCGTGAGAGCTTGTCATGGGCTAAGTTGGGACTCCCCTGCAGGGATTGAACTTTCGAAAGCCGTGCTCGCGGTTATGGGCAGATGGGAATTTGTTAATGTCTGGTTGTAGATAACTTGAACCTTAATTTAATTAAAATGAATCAACTGAGTGTGTTACCGTGATGACCTCTTCTTGGCGGAGTCCGGGAAGTGGACACGGTGTTGGAGTAATGTTTGCGCAGGTTGTTCTCTAGCTTCTCGCTCGTGCTTTTCCTCCTCTTCTCGCTCTCTTTTGCGAATAAGTTAGCCACCATACTTGCTAGTAGCTTGCTACAGCTCCACTCATATTTTACCTTGCCTTACCTATAAGCTTGAATAGTCTTGATCGCGAGGGTGCGAGATCGCTGAGTCCCTGTGGCTCACAGATTACTATTACACCAGATGCAGGGCCTGATGATTCCGCTCCAGGAGACGCGTATGAGCTCAAGTGGGAGTTCGACGACGACTCTCAACGATACTATGTTTCTTTTTCCCGACGATCAGTAGTAGTGCCCAGCCGGGGGTGAACGGGACCGTTGTCGCATGTTGGGTTCTCTTTATTTTGGCGCCATAGTCGGGCCATGAGTGTTTGGATGATGTAATGTTATTTATGTACCTGATTGACGTGGCGAGTGTAAGCCAACTATGTTATCTCCCCTTCTATTATTATATTACATGGGATGTTTGTGAAGATTGCCTAACTTGCGACATATGCCTTCAATGCAATTATATCTCTAAGTCGTGCCTCGACACGTGGGAGCTATAGTCGCATCGAGGGTGTTACAAGTTGGTAATCAGAGCCTTCCCTGACCTTAGGAGCCCCATTGCTTGATCGTTTTTAGCGGCCGAGTTGTGTCTAGAAAAATGTTTTGAGTCTTTTAGGAATTATATATCGGAGAGTTTAGGGATTCTTTTTTACTTCCCATTCTCCTCATCGCTCTGGTAAGGCATCCTGACGTAGAGTTTTGACTCTTCTCTTCTCAAATTTCACTAAATTTTTTTTAGGATCACGCGGGTATCTTGGAATCGTTCCGATAGTTTTATGATGAGAACATTGTCTTGGTGCCTCCTGTCAGGGGTTTAGTGGAAGTGTCCAGGGGAGTTGAGCTCTGAGGTGTTGTCATCATAATTTTATCGTTGCAGTTCTGGAATACCTGAGTTTAGTACGCCGACATCGAAAATCTCTTTTATGCAGTTCGTTGGTGAGATAACCTCGACTCCACCCAGTACTGGGGCGGGAGTTTGGGAGTATCGCCATAACTTGTATAACGGATGCTTTTCGAAGGTTGAGGTAGATGGTTTCCGAAGGTTTCTTGGTTATGTGTTGAAAGATGGATACAGCTGGATGTAGGAATTGCTAGTTTGGGTGAGATATTATGCTTCCCCTGTATCCCCAACACCTGATTGCATAACCGGAAAGGTTCGGGAGTTTCATAGGTGGGAATTCTAGTAGCTCTAGTTTTTCTTCCACGGATATTGGTTTGAGATTGGGATTTCTTACCTATTATTCGTTCTTGATCCGTACCTTGTTGATTTATTTCTCTACCTTAATTCTACGTGGCTTCTCAATTTATGGATATGTGACCATTTCAAGAGGAATGCATTCGTTCATTTTGTTCAGATGTGAAGACTATATGTTGCAATTTTCATTCCGTTGGATTCAGCTTCAATATTTATCTGTCAATGTGCTAATGGTGGTCAACTTCTTCAGGATGGCTACTCCAACGCGCACGACTCCGAATCCTGATCCGCCACCACCTCCACCTCCTCCGGAGGCATGGCAAGCTGTGATGGCCGCAACCAATGCAAACACACAGCTGATCATGCAAATTCTTCAAGAGCGCAATCAAGGCAGTCAAGGGAATCAAGGCAGCAATCAGAGTCACTTTGCTACACTCAACCAGTTCCTTGCTAAGGGGCCAAAGACTTTCAGCAATTGTGTTGAGGCAACCGATGCTGACGATTGGCTTGTGGATCTGTGCAAGCATTTCGAGTGCAGTAATGTCAGGACTGAGGACTTTGTTAAGTTCGCTTCCTTCCAACTCAAAGATCAAGCTGCAGAATGGTTCCAGCAGTACAAGGACTCCATAGGTGGACGTGTTATCACTTGGGATGATTTCCGTCGAGATTTCCGAGCTCATCATATTCCGCAGAGCGTGGTTGAAAGCAAGCGTGAGGAATTCCGCAATCTGAAGCAAGGCTCTTTGTCTGTCTATGACTACAACAAGTTGTTCCAGAAGCTTGCCCGCTTTGCCAAGCAGGACGTCCCTGATGAGAAGAGCATGATATACCAGTTCAAGGGTGGTCTCAGAGAAGAAATTCAGCTAGCTCTTGTTCTCTTTGAGCCCTTGAGATACGATGAGTTCTACAACATGGCACTAAAACAAGAGGCTGCTCAGTTGAGGTGTGATGCTTCCAAGAAGCGAGTCAGAGATGTTACTCCTTTTTCCTCTACTCAAGTGGCCAAGCAGCAGAAGTTTTGGCTTCCTCCTCCTCCGTTCCGTCAGCCGTATCAGCAGAAGAGCAAAGGTGGCAGTGGTTCTTCCCACCCACCCAACCCTGGCTTTCAGAACAAGACTTCGTCTCAAGCTCCAAGATCGAGTGCTCCGTATCACCGTCCGCTTTCAGAGGTCACGTGCAACAAGTGCCAACAGAAGGGTCACTATGCCAACAAGTGTCTCGACCAGAGGCGTCTTCCTCCTCCTCCTCCTGTCAGATCGACAAGTACAGCTGTGGTCAAGCATAACCCCAAGCACGCCAAGGCCAATTTGCTGAATGCAGCTCAGGCAGAGGACTCACCAGATGTGATCATGGGTAACCTTCCTGTTAACGATGTTCCTGCAAAAGTTCTTTTTGACACTGGTGCATCGCTTTCTTTTATTTCAACTCCATTTGTGGCCAAGCATGATTTTTTGACCGAAAGGATTCCTGTTCCATTGAAGATTGTGTCTCCGGGCAAGCAAATGACTTCTAACAATTGCGTCCCGGATGTCTCTATCATGTTGGGCGATTACAAGTTTCTCTCTTCTCCGGTGGTTCTTGGTAACTCAGATATCGATCTTATTCTCGGAATGGATTGGCTTTCTAAGCACAAGGCACATCTTGATTGTGCAGCCAGGCAGATTCAATTGACTCATTCGTCTGAGCATGTAATTGTCTTTGCCGCTCGTGATGATACTATCCGTCTGTTTTCTCTCAATGAGAAGGGTGAATTGGATGCTATCTCTCAAATTCCAGTCATTTGCGAATATCAAGACGTCTTTCCAGAAGAGCTTCCAGGAATGCCTCCGCACCGGCCAGTTGAATTCGTTATTGATCTTGAGCCCGACACGGAACCTGTGTGCAAGCGTCCTTACAAGCTCGGACCTGAAGAGTTGAAGGAGCTGAAGAAGAAACTCGATATGCAAGAGAAAATGGGTCTCATCCGGCCTAGTTCTTCTCCGTGGGGTTGTGGTGTTCTTTTTGTGAAGAAGAAGGATGGAACGGACCGACTTTGTGTTGATTACCATCCAGTGAACAAGAAGACCATCAAGAACAAATACCCACTTCCCAACATCAACGATCTGTTCGAACAACTCAAAGGTGACCAAGTATTCTCCAAGCTTGATCTCCGTATGGGTTATCACCAGATTCGCATTTGTGAAGAAGATATTCCCAAGACAGCATTCAGAACAAGCTTTGGTTCATATGAATACACTGTCATGTCTTTTGGCCTTGCCAACGCTCCTCCGACGTTCTCTCGCATGATGAACTTCATCTTCAACGCCTACACCAATGACTTCGTTTTGGTCTATCTCGACGACATTCTGGTTTTCTCCAAGAATAAGGAAGATCATGCCAAGCACTTGCGTTTGGTTCTTGATAAGCTCAGGGAACATCAGTTCTACGCCAAGTTCTCCAAGTGTGAATTTTGGCTCGATGAGGTTCTTTATCTTGGTCATATCATCTCTGCCAAGGGCATTGCCGTGAATCCTGAGAAGGTGTCTACAATTGTGAATTGGGAACCTCCTCAGAACGTGAAGCAACTCCGTAGCTTCCTCGGTCTCGCAAGCTATTGCCGAAGATTCGTTGAAAACTTTTCTAAGATCGCGAAGCCTCTCTCTAATCTTCTTCAGAAGCACGTCAAGTACGTTTGGTCTCCGGAGTGCGATATTGCTTTCAACACTTTGAAAGAGAAGTTGATCACTGCTCCAGTTCTGACTCCACCTGATGATTCCAAGCCGTACGAGGTCTTTTGTGATGCCTCTCTCCAAGGTCTTGGCGCAGTATTGATGCAAGAGAAGAAAGTTGTTGCTTATACATCTCGCCAGTTGAAGCCTAATGAGAAGAACTACCCCACTCATGATCTCGAGTTGGCGGCAGTTGTGCATGCTCTTTTGACTTGGAGACATCTTCTATTGGGAAGAAAAGTGGACATTTTCACTGATCACAAGAGTCTCAAGTACATCTTCACTCAGCCTAATCTCAACCTCAGGCAAACTCGATGGGTCGAAATGATTCAAGAGTATAATCCGAGTATCGAATATACTCCAGGAAAGGCCAATGTGATTGCTGACGCTTTGAGCAGGGCTTACTACAACAGTCTTATTCTCAAGCCTTATCAACCCGAGCTTTGTGAAGCTTTCCGCAAGCTTAATCTGCAAGTTGTTCCTCAAGGTTTCCTCGCCAACCTTCAAGTCTCTCCTACCTTAGAAGACCAGATTCGCCAAGCCCAGCTTCTTGATGCTATGGTGAAAAAGGTGAAGATTGGGATTGCCAAGAGTCAGTCCAAGTACAAGTGCTACCGCCTTGATGACAAGGACACTCTCTTCTTCGAGGATCGAATTGTGATACCCAAAGGTGACCTCCGTAAAGTGATCATGAACGAGGCCCACAATTCTCTCCTCTCCATCCACCCTGGGAGCACGAAGATGTATCAGGACCTCAAGCAAGCTTATTGGTGGACTCGAATGAAGCGCGAGATCGCTCAATTCGTGAATGAATGTGATGTCTGCAGAAGAGTGAAGGCAGAACACCAAAGGCCAGCTGGTCTCCTCCAACCTCTTGCCATTCCAGAATGGAATTTTGACCACATTGAAATGGACTTCGTGACTGGGTTTCCAAAGTCCAAGCGTGGCAATGATGCTATATTTGTTGTCATCGACAAACTCACCAAAGTGGCTCACTTTCTGCCTATCAAAGAGTCGATCACTGCAGCTCAATTGGCGGAACTCTATACCTCTCGCATTGTCTCTCTGCACGGTATTCCTCAAGTGATCTCTTCAGACCGTGGAAGCATCTTTACCTCAAAGTTTTGGGATTCTTTCCAGAAGGCCATGGGCACTAACATCCGCTTCAGCACATCTTTCCATCCTCAAACAAGCGGTCAAGTCGAGCGTGTCAACCAGATTCTTGAAGATATGCTCAGGCCTTGTGTGATCTCCTTCGGCATGAAGTGGGAGGATTGTCTTCCTTATGCTGAATTCTCCTACAACAACAGTTTTCAAGCAAGTTCGGGCAAGGCCCCATTTGAAATTCTGTATGGCAGGAAGTGCCGTACCCCTCTCAACTGGTCTGAAACCGGTGAACGTCAGCTTTTGGGTAATGACTTAATCACAGAAGCAGAACAAATGTGCAAAGTCATTCGTGATAACCTCAAAGCAGCCCAATCCCGCCAGAAGAGCTACTATGATAGTAAGCACCGTGATTTGGCTTTCGAGATTGGAGATCATGTTTACCTCCGTGTCTCTCCTATGAAAGTTACTCGTCGCTACGGTATCAAAGGGAAGCTTGCCCCCAGATACGTGGGACCTTTCAAGATCGTCAGCAAGAGAGGAGACCTTGCCTATCAACTCGAGCTTCCTTCAAACTTTGCAAATGTTCATGACGTGTTCCATGTCTCTCAGCTTCGAAAGTGCTTCAAGACTCCTGACCGCACCGTCAACTTCGAGGACATTGAGCTCCAAGAAGATCTCTCTTATCGTGAGCACCCAGTTGCTATTCTTGAAGAGACTGAACGCAAGACTCGCAACAAATCAATAAAATTCCTCAAAGTCAAGTGGTCACACCATTCCGACCGTGAAGCTACCTGGGAACGCGAGGATCACCTCCGTTCTGAGTACCCGGTGTTCTTTCAGTCCTAGATCTCGGGACGGGATCCTTTCGTAGTGGTGGAGTGTTGTAACACCCCGGATGTAACTTTCCCTATTTGTACTCCAACTCTTGCCGTTTCCGGCGTTAAGTTATTTTATTTTCTTGGGTTCGGGTTTTGCCTCCGTATGTTGTTGTCATTGTCATGCATCTCATATCATGTCATCATGTGCATTGCATTTGCATACGTGTTCGTCTCATGCATTCGAGCATTTTCCCCGTTGTCCGTTTTGCATTCCGGCGCTTCGTTCCCCTCCGGTGGTCATTTCTAGCTTTCTTTCGTGTGTGGGGATTAAACATTTCCGGGTTGGACCGAGACTTGCCAAGCGGCCTTGATTTACTACCGGTAGACCGCCTGTCAAGTTTCGTACCATTTGGACTTCGTTTGATACTCCAACGGTTAACCGAGGGACCGAAAAGGCCTCGTGTGTGTTGCAGCCCAACACCCCTCCAATTTGTCCCAAAACCCACCAAACTCTACTCCATGTACTAGAGCGTTCGATCACGATCACGTGGCCGAAAACCACACCTCATTTGGACTCTCCTAGCTCCCTCTATGCCTATATATAGGTCCTCGAAAATTCCGAATCAAACCCTAGTCCCCCTCCTCCTCCAGCCGCCGGACAAAAATCCGGACGGCTGGACGTGTCCGCCCGATCCGCCCGGGCCAATCTCGCGAAGCCACGTGGCGCCGCGCCCACTTCGTCGCCTCCCGTCGCCGCCGGCCCGCGGGGCCCGCTTCTGGCCCGCGGGGCCCGTTCCCCTCCACGCCAGGCTCCAAGGAGAGGAGCTCCTTAGCCGCCGCCGGCCGCCTTTGCCTCGCCGCGCCGCCGTGAGCGCCATTGCCGGCCGCCGGAGCAAGCCGCCGCGTCCCGTGCCGCCACCGCGCCGCTCCGCCGCCCCGCGCCGCCCCGCTGCCCTGCCGCGCCGCCCAGCCGCCGTCGTCGCCGACCAGCCCGCCGGCGAGCTCCGGTGAGGATCCGGCGATCCTCGGGAGGCGCGCCCCGATCCAGATCCGAGGCAGCTACAGTAACCCTAGGAGGTGTTTTTTTTGCTAACTCCCGAAATTGCAGATCCAAGTGCCTCTGTTCGGGGCCCCATAACTTTGCATCCGTAGCTCTGATTTGGGCATATAGCATGTCAAAATGTTCATCTCAGAGAGTACATAATTTCATTCCATTGCGTCATTTTCATTTGAGCTCATCTTGATGCCCGAAATTCCGTTAGAAGAGGGCTACTTGAGTTAATTGTCAGATCTGTTACTCCATTTAGCACTTTTGTCATTTTTGCCATGATTAATGTGTGCATGATATGCCCGTGAGTTCTTCATATGTTTTGTTAAGGGTTTTGTAATCTTTCCAGAGGTGCAACCCATTTATTTTTAGGATGTGTGTGGTGACTTGTGCAAGCTTGCAAAGTGGTGCACTTGCTAATTCTGTTTTCAGGGACTTAGTGATTTCACTAAGTCCTGGGTTTGTTTATCTCATGATGCCATATGTTCATGTTGTTTCCTAGTGATACGTGCCTCTTTTGAGGATGATCAGTAAGGGAGTTTTGTTAATATTGTAGTGATCTATCCATCCATATCTTTGTTTGTAATTATGGAGCAGCCTAGCTTGAGTCATTCGAGGTCTACTTTTGCTTCGTTGCGAATCTGGGCAGATCGTCAACTTGTTTGCGATTTTGCCAATGTTATTGTAGTTGATCCGTGCATGCTATGCCATTGTTCTTGCCATGTCTAGCTTGAATTTTGTGCCTTCTTAAGGGATGTATGCTTGTATTTCCATGACTTGCACCGTGGTGAGTGCATCGAGCTCGTAAACAGGCCTTCGTGAGTTATGTTTCAGCATGTCCCAGGTTTTCTCCAAGTCTGAAAACTGATTATGTTTTTGCTATGTTCGTGTGCTTGTTAGTATATTTTGTGATCCCTTTTCATTCAAGGTCACTAAGGGACTTTTGTTAAGCTTGTTGAGTATCTCCATGCCATGTCTTTCTTTGTCATGTTCAGGTCCTGTAGCATGTTGTTTTGTTGCTCCGAAGAGGGCTATATGATCTGAAATTCCAGACAAGTGTTAGTTTCACCAAGTCTGAGATCCGTTTGTCATTTGCATTTTTGCCATGCTTGTTTGAACCTGTTAATGGATGAATTGGACGTAGCTCAGTGCTAGACTTTTGTTAAGAATCTTGTGTGCATCCCTGCCATGTATTTTGTTGTCATGTTTGGGTGCTGTAGCATGTTCATCTCATTGCATTTAGATGCCTACTTGCTGTAAATTGCAGACGGTGTCATTGTTGAATCGCTTGCCAATTCCAAACCGTAACTCCGATTCCGGCGTTCTTTATATCGTTTTCAAGTGATTTCATCTCATCTTTCCAGTGGCACACTTGGAATTCCAAGTTGAGGCCAGGTTCATGCATTTCCTATCATATCTTGCATTTTGCATCCCACGTCGCATCTCGCATAGCATATCATCTTTGCATCGTGTTGTTTGAGTTTGCACGTGGTTGATTGTATCCTTGTTGCTTGTTTGTCTTGTTTGGGTAGAGCCGGGAGACGAGTTTGCTAATGAGGAGCCCATTGAGTTTGCTTTCGAGGACCCAGTCAACTCTGACAACTGTGCAGGCAAGATGATCATACCCTCGAAATCACTACTATCTTTGCTATGCTAGTTTGCTCGCTCTTTTGCTATGCCATTGCTTCGATGCCTACCACTTGCTTGCAAGCCTCCCAAATTGCCATGTCAAACCTCTAACCCACCATTGTCCTAGCAAACCATTGATTGGCTATGTTACCGCTTTGCTCAGCCCCTCTTATAGCGTTGCTAGTTGCAGGTGAAGATTGGAGGCCGTTCCTTGTTGGAACATCTTTTATTTACTTGTTGGGATATCATTATATTGCCTTATTATCTTAATGCATCTATATACTTGGTAAAGGGTGGAAGGCTCGGCCTCTCGCCTAGTGTTTTGTTCCACTCTTGCTGCCCTAGTTTCCGTCATATCGGTGTTATGTTCCCGGATTTTTGCGTTCCTTACACGGTTGGGTTATAATGGGAACCCCTTGATATTTCGCCTTGATTAAAGCTTTTCCAGCAATGCCCAACATTGGTCTTACCATTTGCCACCTAACCTCTTTTTCCCTTGGGTTTTCCGGAGCCCGAGGGTCATCTTATTTTAAACCCCCCCGGGCCAGTGCTCCTCTGAGTGTTGGTCCAAATAGAGCCACTTGCAGCGCCACCTCGGGGCAACTTGAGGGTTGGTTTTAGTTGTACGTAGTGTTCATCTGAGTGTGCCCTGAGAAAGAGATATGTGCAGCTCCTATCGGGATTTGTCGGCACATTCGGGCGGTGTTGCTGGTCTTGTTTTAACCTGTCGAAGTGTCTTGAATTACCAAGATACCGAGTCTGATCGGAACATCTTGGGAGGAGGTCTATTCCTTCATTGACCGTGAGAGCTTGTCATGGGCTAACTTGGGACTCCCCTGCAGGGATTGAACTTTCGAAAGCCGTGCCCGCGGTTATGGGCAGATGGGAATTTGTTAATGTCCGGTTGTAGATAACTTGAACCTTAATTTAATTAAAATGAATCAACTGAGTGTGTTACCGTGATGGCCTCTTCTCGGCGGAGTCCGAGAAGTGGACATGGTATTGGAGTAATGTTTGCGCAGGTTGTTCTCTAGCTTCTCGCTCGTGCTTTGCCTCCTCTTCTCGCTCTCTTTTGCGAATAAGTTAGCCACCATACTTGCTAGTAGCTTGCTGCAGCTCCACTCATATTTTACCTTGCCTTACCTATAAGGTTGAATAGTCTTGATCGCGAGGGTGCGAGATTGCTGAGTCCCTGTGGCTCACAGATTACTATTACACCAGATGCAGGGCCTGATGATTCCGCTCCAGGAGACGCGTATGAGCTCAAGTGGGAGTTCCACGAAGACTCTCAACGATACTATGTTTCCTTTCCCGACGATCAGTAATAGTGCCCAGTCGGCGGTGAACGGGACCGTTGTCGCATGTTGGGTTCTCTTTATTTTGGCGCCGTAGTCGGGCCATGAGTGTTTGGATGATGTAATGTTATTTATGTACCTGATTGACGTGGCGAGTGTAAGCCAACTATGTTATCTCCCCTTTTATTATTATATTACATGGGATGTTTGTGAAGATTGCCTAACTTGCGACATATGCCTTCAATGCGATTATATCTCTAAGTCGTGCCTCGACACGTGGGAGCTATAGTCGCATCGAGGGTGTTACACGCATGCTCTCCCTCACTCCGCCCCTTCTCACCTTCCTTCTTCTTCTCTTCGCTACCGCAGCAACCCATTGCCGCGCCGTTCTGCCGTCGCTTCGTCTTGCTCCCCGCCGCATCGCTCCCATGGCGCTGTCGAGCTCGTGGGATGGCTCCAACATCCACGAGGACCACGTCGAGTTCCTCCGCCGGACGCGACGCCTGCCAGGCGAGAACTTCGTGCGGGTTCGTCAAGCACCGGCGAGGGAGATTTCGCCGGCACCGGAGGAGGGCGAGCGGGTGATCTTCCGCTCGCACTGCCTGCGCGGCTTAGGCCTCCCGGCTAGAGGATTCTTTCGAGCCTTCCTCTAATTCTACCACCTCCAGCCGCATCACCTCACGCCCAACGCGGTGATGCTACTGTCGGCTTTCGTCACCCTGTGCGAGGGCTTTCTTAGGGTTCTCCCCACTCTCGAGCTCTGGGGAGAATTCTTCCAAAGCAAGCTCGGCACCATCGTCGCGGGCGTGCCCGCCCCCTGCGGAGCCTTCATTGCCATGAGGCGGGCGAGCGAGAACAATCCGTTCCCTTCCATCCCGCTGATCCAGTCGGTGAAGCTCTGGCAGAAGTCCTACTTTTACGTGAAGAACGTCGCCCAGCAAGGCGACTACGTCAACCTGCCGGCTTATGTAGCCGGCCCACCGGCTGGGAGGCAACCTTCGTGGAGCTACCGGGCCAGGTCGTTGTCCCAGGCCGGGAATGCAGCCGTCTCCCGGCTTCGGGTGATGATCCGGTCGGAGGGCCTGACCGGAGCCGACTTGGTGGCCGCCTTCGTGGAGCGCCGGGTACTTCCACTCCAAGGCCGGCCTCACATGATTTGCCAGATGAGCGGCCGCTTCGACCCGTGCCGGCTGAGCACCAGGGAGATGCCTCATGCAGAGGTGTCTTACATGGTGAACTACATCTCCAACTGCAAGCTCGCCGAGGATTGGCGATATGGCAAGGAGCCGTATTCCCGTGCCAACCCTCCGCCTGCCGTAAGTTTTTTCTTCTTTTCTTCATTTTTGTAGCCGGCCTCATGATAGCCGACCCTTGATCAATTGGTTTTCCTTTAGCAGAACCCTCTTCTTCCGCCGACAGCCGGGGCCGCAGGGGTAGAGCGCCAACTCCTCCCCGACCGCATGGTGGACGACGACGACGATCCGGACCTAGGAGCGGCCGCCATGGAAGACGCTATCGTGGGGGAAGGCGACGAGGCAGGAGGCGCGCGGCCCGGAGCCGGCTTCGAGGACTGGTCGGATGACGACGAGGTCGAAGCCGCCCCGCACCGCCAGCCGACGCTTGATCATCAAGGCGCGGGCTCGTCTGCCGCGCCGGCTGCCCGTGGCGGCGCGCAGAAGCGCCGGGCCGCATCGACCTTCTTCGGCAGCCGGCCGAAGAAATCCAAGGCGTCCACGGCGGCGACCAAGCGGGATGAGGCGGCCGCGAAGGCGGCCCGCTTCCGCAAGGCGGTCAAACAACCGCAGGCGATCTCGGCGTAAGTCGTCGAATGTCTTGCATATATTTTTTTGTTGTCTTTTTCGACCGAAACTCTTCTAAACCTTTCTTTTCTTGCCGGACAGGGTGCCGCTTTCCCTTGAGCGAGGTCCTGGCGGCTCCGTAGTCGGGCCGACTGGAGGGTCCTCAGGCTCCCGTCGCGTGGATCCCCGTGCCGACCTTAGGGAGGCCACGGAGCGGAACGCACGGGAGGCGCGGGAGGAGCGGGAGGCGGCGGAGCGAAGGACCGCCCAGGCGACGAAGGAGCAGGCCGATGCGGCGGCCAAGGCCCGGGCGGAGGCGGCAGCCGCGGAGATGGAGGTGGAGGCCTCGCACAACCAGCCTCCGCTGCTCGTCGTTCCCCTCCGCGCCGTGGCCCCTGACATTCCCGTGCCCCCGTCGCAGGAGGTCGACCAAGGCCCGCCGGTGATGGAGAGGAGGGAGGACCACGTGATCTTCGTGGAGGGGGCGTCGTAGACGGCGCCGACTGGAGCGGGCCAAAGCGGCCAATCAGCTGCGGTGCCAGAGCAGCCATCCGGGGGCGGGCCGGAGGCAGGGGCCGGCCTCGGGGTGCAGTCGGCATTGTGCCGGCGCGCAGGGGGTGGCACCTCCGCACCGGAACCGCACCGAGCTGCGGGCGCTAGCCAGACGGTGGAGGCCTTGGAGGCGGCAGCACCAGCACGTCCGAGTGGACTCCCAGCGGGGGGACGGGCGAGCTGAACGCGGTGGCCCAGGAGGTTCGGAACCGGCTTCAAGCTAAGGCCGCCTCGCTGCAGCGATACACCCAAGAGTTCCTCGCGACGCGGGCCGTCATCCGGGTGAGTCTTCCGGCCTTAGTTATTTTGCTCTTTTGATTTCTTCCGTGGGGGCGCGTCAGTGCACCCACTGGGTGTAGTCCCCGAGTTCCGAGTCGGCTGCTGCGCAGGCGGCTTGGAACTTACTAGGTCCTGACAACTTAACTTATCCTCGCCTCCTGTATAATCTTCCAGGAGTATCATAACCTCCGTGCAGCCGCCTTCAACTCCTAGGCTCAGGAGCTGGGCCGGAGAACCGAGGACCTGACCAGCAGCCAGAGTGCATGCTTTGTCTCGTTCATCTCCTGTGGGGGCGCGTCAGCGCACCCACTGGGTGTAGTCCCCGAGATTCGGGCTGACTGCTTAGCAGCCGGGTCGGATCTTCCTTGACGACTTCTTCCTTATTAATTTTTCCTTTGTCTTCATGCTCGCAGGAGCCAATGCCGACTTGAGGGGGCAGCTCAGCGGTGCCCAGGCCGCCCTTCGCACCAAGGAAGCCGAGTACAACGCCTTGGTCCTGGAGCGTGACCGCCTGGCCAAGAAGTTGGCCGACCAGGAGGAGAGCCACAAGGCGGCCTTGAAGAAGGTGCAGGACAGCGAGCACGCCCTGAAGGCCGAGTTCGAGACCGAAGCGGCGGGCTGGCTGAAGCGAAGCAGGCGCTGAGCGAGGGTTTCAGTCGCATCGAGGATCTGATCGACGGTAAGCTGCCCTCTTCACTCCCTGCTTGCCCCTTGATCCCTGATTTGTGTTCTGACTTGTGCTGCTTTTGTTCTCTGTGCAGACTACTTTCCCGTCTACTCTGTCTTCGCCACCCAAACCATCGAGGCCCATCGCGAGGTGCGCCGGCAGGCGGGGGCTGAAATCGCGCCGGATGCGAGCCAGACGCTTGAGGAGCAACTCTTGGTGGTCCAAGCCCGGCTGCAGCCGGCTCACCGTATGCTCCGCCGCCTCCAGCGCGCCGGGGCGCAGGTGTTGGCCGCCCTCTGGCCAAGCGAGACGATTCCCCGCACCCCGAGTCGGACTGCTGACTGGCTGGAGGTTGCGGTTGGCCGCTTTGAGGCCTGGAAGGCATCGGCAGCCCGGCTTGGAGCTGGGCGGGCGCTGGAGTTCGTCCGAGCCTGGTATCCGGGGCTGAACCTGGACCAGCTGCGCACCTGGCGGCTGGAGACCGACGAAGAGATGGAGGAGGTGTGGCCGGCTATCGCTCAGCGCGAGTGTACTGACATCAGCGTCTTCGCTCCTGAAATTAATGACGACGGTGTTGCCCAGCCGGAGGAGTGATTCGGGCTGGACCCGGCAGCGGGTGAAGACTCGACAGAGGAGATCGCCTCCAGCGATGAAGGCGGAGACGACGAAGGAGAGGAAGGCGAAGATGTTGAGCCGACCGGTGAAGCGGCCAGCTAGCCTCAGCCTGATTGTGCCTCCGGCAACGAGGCGCGTGCTAGCGCGCCCTCTGCGGGAGGCTGTGATCATGCCGAGGTTCGCCAGCCGGCCACTCCTCCAGCCGGCATTACCGTCTCCACCGACCCGCCCGACTCGCCAGTCGCTCCATTGGCTTAATCTGCCGTCCTTGTTTTTTCCTGCTTGTTGCCTTTTGAACAATTTTATTAAACTTGCGCAGTTCCACCCACTGGGGTGTATTCGAACTATGTTGAATGCTGGCCTTTTGAAGGTCTTTTATGTAAATATTATTGTGTGTGTGTTTGGTTTCCATTCATGTATGCTTTTTATCCTTAGGTTGTTTCCTTTGCCGCCTTCCCCTTTTGGGAAGGCAAGTACTCGAGCTTTCTTAGATTGAAGCGAGGTGAATGGAAGCCGGCCGGCTGGCTACTCTGGTAGTCGGTCGGTGGTGGGAGAAAGACCGACTTTTGTTATATTAGTCCGTTAGTCCCTAGCCGTTTTTCGTGTGGGTGTCCTTTCCTGCCTTTAACTCTTGCCAGCCGGACAGCCGGTTCTTCGATCTGCGACTTTTGGCAAGAGAAGGCTTGGGAGCCGGCACACTACTTATCTGACTGCGGGTAGGACTTCTAATATAACTCCAGGAGGCCAGTCCCCGGGCCGACTAGTCGAACCCGGTGCCGGACGAAAAAAGTGAATGTAATGCCAAGGTCATATGCATGATACTTTTCATTCATAGCTAAAAGATGGCAGTCCCCGAGCTCTCCTCGGGGGGCCTATTGTCTCGTACTTAGTACAAAAGTTAGTGTGATACATACTGCATTTCAACTGTAAAACCTTCGGAGGAGGTTGGCGTTCCATGGTCGTTCCGAATCCTTGCCGAAGTCGTCTCTCTTTCGTGCCTTCGGCTTCTATGCGTCAATCAGGTAGTAGGAGTCGTTGCCTAAGGCTCTGCTGATGACGAAGGGGCCCTCCCAAGGGGCCGAGAGCTTGTGCTGGCCGGCTGTTCGCTGGATCAGCCGGAGCACAAGATCGCCCTCTTGGAAGGATCTTGTCTTGACCTTCCGGCTGTGGTAGCGGCGCAGGCCCTGCTGATAGATGGCGGACCGGCTGAGGGCTAACAGCCGGCCCTCTTCCAGCAGGTCGACGCCGTCTTCTCGTGCTTCCTTGGCCTGGGCTTCCGTTTACATGGTTACCCGAGGCGAGTCGAAATCGATGTCAGTTGGGATGACCGCCTCGGCACCATACATGAGGAAGAAAGGAGTGAAGCCGGTTGACTTGTTTGGTGTAGTGCGCAGACTCCAGAGGACGGCCGGCAGCTCATCGAGCCAACAGCCGGTTGAACGCTTCAGTGGTACGACCAGTCGGGGCTTGATGCCGGAAAGGATGAGGCCGTTGGCTCTCTCGACCTGGCCGTTTGACTGCTGGTGGGCAACGGACGCTAAGTCCAACCGGATGCCTTGCATCGTGCAGAAACGTGCCAAGGCTCCCTTGGCAAAATTCGTGCCATTGTCGGTGATGATGCTGTGTGGCACGCCGTACCGAGTTGTTATATCTGCAATAAATGTCACGGCAGTCGGCCCATTCCGCTTCTTGATCGGCTTTGCCTCAATCCATTTGGTGAATTTGTCCACGGCAACAAGCAGATGTGTCATGCCGCCGCGCACCGTCTTGAATGGGCCCACCATGTCAAGTCCCCAAACGGCGAAGGGCCAAGTGAGGGGAATGGTCTTGAGTGCTGAAGCCGGCATGTGTTGCTTGGAGCTGAAGAGTTGGCATCCTTTGCAATGTTTAACTACCCCCTTGGCATCATCCAAAGCAGTCGGCTAAAAGAAACCATGGCGGAAGGCTTTGGCGACGAGTGATCTTGAGGCCGCATGGTGGCCGCATTCTCCTTGGTGGATGTCTCTGAGGATTGCAATGCCCTTCTCTTGCTCGACGCATCGCTGGAGGACTCCAGTGACACTGCGCTTGACGAGTTCTCTATTGACGATTGTGTATGCTCCGGCTCGGCGTTGGACTTGTCTTGCCTCTGTTTCGTCAGCCGACAGATCTTGGTTTATTAGGAAGTTGAGGATGGATTGAGCCCATGATGGAGCTGCGACTTCTTCTATTGTCAATACGGCTACTGCGACCAGGGCGGGCGGGCTGGGTGGTGAAGTGCTGGAGTCGGCCGCCGCCTGTTGTGTTGGTGCAGTCTCCGGGCTGACTACCGCAGTCCCCGAGCTGGGTTGTGGCAGTCCCCGGGTCGGGCGTAACTACGGAAGTCCCCGAGCCACCTGCTGATGTCCCCTGGCCGATTATCGAAGTCCCCGGGTCACCTTCTTGGTTCTTCGAGCTGGGCCCGACTGTATCGGGGTCAGGCGGTACGAAGATGGAATCGGACTCTGGAGACGGCTTGATAGACGGCTTGAGGAGGCATTGTAGAGAGACATCGGTTGGTATTGCTTGCCGAGTGGAGCCTATTCGAGCGAGGGCATCAGCTGGCTCGTTGTCAGCTCGCGGTACGTGGAGGAACTCGCATCCTTCAAAATACCCACTGATCTGCTGAACGAGGAAGCGGTAGCTTGCCATATTTCCGTCCTTGGCATCCCAGTCGCTGGATGATTGCTGGACCACCAAGTCCGAGTCGCCATAACATAGGATCCGGCGAATGCCGAGTTCTTTGGCAAGCCGGAGCCCGTGTATGAGCGCCTCATACTCGGCCATGTTGTTGGAGGCGGCAAAGTGAATTTGCAGCGTGTATCTGAGCTTGTCGCCTTTGGGAGAGGTGAGGATGATGCCGGCTCCCAAGCTGGTGCGCATCTTGGACCCATCGAAGTGCATGCGCCAATGAGTGGAGTTGGGAGCTGGCGGTAGGTACTGGGTCTCGGCCCAGTCAACGAGGAAGTCGGCCAATGCTTGGGACTTGATGGAGGTGCGAGGCTGGTAGAAGATCGTGTAGGGGGCCAGCTCGATGGCCCATTTCGCCACCCGGCCGGATGCATCTCGGCTGCCTATGATCTCGGCCAGCGGGGCGGTGCATACAACCGTGATGGGATGCTCTTGGAAGTAGGTCTCCGGCTTCTTGGCGACGAAGTACATGCCGTAGCACATCTTCTGGTAGTGCGGGTAGTTCTGCTTTGAGGTAGACAGCACCTCGTTCAAATAGTACACCGGCCTCTGGACCGGCTGGGCTCGGCCCTCTTCTGGGCGTTGGACTACGATGACGGTGCTGACCACCCGGCTGGTTGTGGCAATGTAGAGGAGCATGGGCTCTTTCTCAGTCGGCGCCGCCAGGACAGGCGGCGTGGTCAGCATCTTCTTCAGCTCGTGAAAAGCTTGGTCGGCTTGGTCATTCCACTCGAAGTGGTTGGTCTTCTTCATGAGGCGGTAGAGGGGAAGAGCTTTCTCTCCGAGCCGGCTGATGAAGCGGTTCAGGGAGGCCAAGCATCCGGTAAACTTCTGGACGTCTCGAAGTTTGGTGGGAATCGCCATTCTCTCAATGGCCTTGATCTTTATTGGGTTGCATTCGATGCCGCGTTCGGAGACCAGGAAGCCTAGGAGATGGCCGGCTGGCACTCCGAACACGCATTTCTCGGGGTTGAGCTTGATTTGGAACCGGCGTAGGTTCTCAAATGTTTCCTTGAGGTCTTCCAGCAAGGTGCCGCGCTTCTCTGTCTTCACCACAATGTCGTCTACGTAGACGTGGGCATTTCTGCCGAGCTGCTTGAGGAGGCACTTCTGCATGCAACGTTGAAAAGTGGCACCGGCATTTCTCAAGCTGAATGTCATAGTCAGGTAGCAGAAGGCTCCGAATGGCATGATGAAGGCGGTCTTCAGGCGGTTTGCCGGATCTAACTTTATCTGGTGGTACCCTGAGTAAGCATCCAAGAAACTCAACAGCTCGCATCCGGCTGTGGAGTCTATCACTTGATCAATCCTTGGCAGGGCAAAGGGATCTTTGGGGTAGGCCTTGCTGAGGCTCGTGTAGTCTATGCACATGCGCCACTTGTTGTTCTTCTTTAGCATGAGGACCGGGTTGGCGAGCCACTCTGGAAAGAAAACTTCCATAATGAAGCCGGCTGCCAGAAGCCGGGCTATCTCCTCTCCCACAATCCTTCTTTTCTCCTCCGACAGTCGGCGGAGGGATTGTTTGACTGGCTTTGCGTCTTCTCGGACGTGTAGTTTGTGCTCAGCGAATTCCTTCGGAACACCCGGCATGTCCTTGGGGGACCATGCAAAGATGTCTCAATTCTCATGGAGGAAATCGGCGAGCTCGCCTTCCTATTTGCTGTTTAGGTTTGCCCCGATGACGGCAAACCTCTCTGGGTGCTCAGGGTCAAGAGGTATCTTCTTCGTCTCCTTGGCCGGCTGGAAAGATCCTTGAGCATCATGCTCCTTGGGATCGGGGGACAAGGCCAACTGTTTGCTGGCCATGGCCACGACTCGGTCCAACATCTTCTTTTCTTCGGCAAGCACAAGGGACTCGGCCAGCCGGCTGCTGGCTGCTGCGCACTCGGAGGACTTCTTGTAATCGCCGGCTATGGTGATGATGCCCTTGGTGCTCGGCATCTTCATCTTGAGGTATGCATAGTGGGGGACTGCCATGAACCTGGCCAAGGCAGGCCGGCCAAGCAATGCATGGTAGGGGCTCTCCAGGTCCACCACTTCAAACCAGATCGCTTCCTGGCGGAAATGCTCCTTGTCCCCAAAAAGTACATCAATCTTGATCTTGCCAATGGGGGCGCAGGACAGGCCGGGTACGATGCCATGGAACACAGTCCGAGTAGGCATGAGTTGCTTCGTCTTGACATTCAGCTTCTCCAGGGTGTCACGGTACATGATGTTGATGCTGCTCCCGCCGTCTATCAGCACGCAGGAGAAACGGGCGGCGCGTCTATCCATTGCAAGGGTGGCATCCGAAACCAACTTACAAGAGCCGGGAGACGGCATCACCTCTGGGTGGTCGGACCGGCTCCAGCTGATAGGTTTTTCTGACCAGTGCATGTGCTCGGCGGGGTTGGCAGCGACCATGCTGACTTCTTGGTGCTCTCGGCGTTTGCTGCACCGGTCTTCGGCCTGGCTTGTAAAGATGACATAGGCGGCATGCTCGTCAGGGAACTCATCGTGCACGGCTCCGACTGTGGGCCGAGCGGCCGGCGGCTGCGGAGCCGGAGGCAGCGGACCGGCAGGCGGAGGCGGCGCGAGCCCTTCGCCTTTGGAGATTCGGGTGAGCCAGTGGCACTTCCGAGTCGTGTGGTTGGATGGCTTCGCGCCGCTGTGGAACTTGCACGGGGCATCGAGAGTCTGCTCGTAGGAGAAGGATGACTGCCAACCCGGCTTGCCGCCCCTCTGCTTCTTGGGTGCGGGCCGCCCTTCGGGCTGCTCGTCTTCGACTGTGGCCACCTGCCGACTGGTGTTCTGGTGTGGGCGTCGGCTGGAGTCCCCAGCCGACGTCTTAGGCGCCGGGTTGAGTACCTTCCCGGACGCGTCTACCCGGAGTTCGGTCTTCATTGAGGAGTAGGCGGTGGCGTACTTGTCCGCTATGACCAGAAGCTCATCGAGGGTAGTCGGCTCGTCGCAGAGGAGCTTGTGCTTGAGGAGGGTGCCCTCTCGGCACCCGGCAGTGAAGTATTCTATGGCGTGCACCTCGTGCACCCCTTCGCAAGAGTTGCGGAGCTCGGCCCAACGCATGAGGTAGTCGCGAGTGGACTCGGCGAGGCCTTGTACGCACAAGGAGAGCTGTCTGGTCTTGGGAGCCCGCTTGTAGGTGCTGGTGAAGTTGTGGACGTAGGCTTCTGTGAAGTCTAGCCAGCTGTTGATGCTGTATGGCTTGAGGCTGTTGAGCCAGGTCCGCGCCGTGCCCTGCAGCATGAGGGGCACGTACTTCACGGCAACGCACCTGTTGCCGTTGGCTATGCTAACCGCCGTGGAGTAGTCGATCAACCAATCTTCCGGCTTCACGGAGCCATTGTACTTGGGCGTGTCTCTTGGGAGCGAGAACCCATTGGGGAAAGGCTCGTCGCGGGTGCGGGGGTCGAAGCAAGGCGGGCCGACATCGTCTTCTTCTTCCAGCGCCAGGGATCACGCCAGGCGGTCGATCCGATGGCGGGCGTCGTTCTCGCCGACTCCTTCGCGGCGACCTAGCCGGCCGCTGAGAGTCGGATGCGCAACAGGCGGTGGGGTGGGATATCTCTCTCCACGGGGCCGAGGCGGAGGCGGGTTGCCCCGCCACTCCACGGCCCGGGGGTGGCCTTCTGCGTCTCGTTCGATGGAGACTCGGGTTCGGCTTCGGCTAGCAGCCGGCTCTTTCTCGTGCCGCGCGCAGGTTTTACCCATAGTCAGCGTCCGGGACGTCGCGCCGTGATCTCGGCACGGGGGAGGGCTTTCCGCGCGGGCGTCGGCTTCGTGCCGCTGCGCGGCTGCATCGATTAGCTGCTGGATGCGTCGGGTCATGTGGGGGAGTTCTTCGGCCCCCAGTCCATCTAGCTCGTCTACGGCCGCCTGGGCGGCGCGCAGGTTCTTGAGTGGAGTGGTGTAAACTGGGCGGTCGACTCCTAGCGTATCGGCAACGACAGCGCCGCGCTGTCTGACAACGCCGGCCCGGCTGGGCCCGCCTGGGGGCGGCGTGCCAAAGGCGGCGCGGTCGGCCTCGCGTCGGTGGGCCTCAGCGAGGCGTCTCTTGGAAACTAACTTCCGGCCCTCCGCGAGGAGGGCGAGGCGGCGAGCCTCCAGTGCTTCAGCGTCGGCATCGGCCGGGAGGGGGATGGACAAGTCGTGGACCGCCGCGTGCGGGGCATCGTGGGCACTCTCGTCAGAAGCGCCGCCGTGGCTGATGACCATCACCTCGGTGGTGACAGCGTCGCAGCCATCGGCCCGGGGAAGCGGGTCGTTGTAGATCGTGACGTCGGTGGGGAAAGTGTCGAGTGAGGCCGTGTCGGAGTCAACAGGCATCGGATCGGTGGAGCCAACTGACTCCAAGTCCACAGCAGGCTCGCCGGAGACGTGGAGCTGGCCGAGGAGGTTGACGAGGTGGTCGGTGCCCGCGTCGGAGGCGAGCTCGTCGGAGATGAGGGTCTTGTCAAGGAGATCGGCGAGGCCGCTCGCCGCACAGACGTTGATGACGCCTTGCAGCGCGTCGTGGCAAGCGCCATCAGGCGTGCTGGGCTGGCTACGCTCGCAGGGGAGGAAGAGGGTTCCCGTCCAGAACAGGTCTCCGGACGACGGTGCACCTAGCCCCACGGTGGGCGCCAAATGTCGGGTGGTAGGTGCGATATATGCCAACGGGTGGCTTATCATTGTGGGAGCCAGTAAGACGTCGCCGGTGCCTGGAAACGGGATGAGGTGAAGACATGCACGCCGGCGAATCTTACCCAGCTTCGGGGCTCTCCGTGGAGATAACACCCCTACTGCTGCTCTGCGGGGTCTCTGCATGATCACTAGATGAACAAGTAGCTACACGATGCTCCTTGAGCTGTTCGGCGAGAGGAGGAAGAAGGGCACGGCTCGCTCTCTCCTCCTCCCTATGTGGTGTCTAAGACTAGCAGGGATCAACCCTTTGCATGGGTGTCCCGGGGGGTTTATATAGGCCTATCCCCCGGGGGTACAATGGTAATCTGGCTGGGCGTGGGGCCCAGCCGTCTGTGTCGACACTCGCCGGCTTCTGCACCGGCTGCCGGGGCCCGCCAGCTGGTGGGTCCCGCCAGCTGCCGGCTCCTTGGTCGACAGGCAGGCCCCACTGTCCAGGGCCTGGTCAGGGGCTGGTTACCGTTGCTCAATCCTGGTGACTAGGGCTTCGCCGAGGTGGGCGTGGCTACAGTGCCGCCGTCCGGCGGGTGATCGCTGTAGCCTCACCGCGTCTTGTCTCCTTAATGGGGCGTCTCCTTCGAGGGAGGTGGCAAGCTGGCTGTGGGGAGCCGGCTCTATCTTGGGCCGACTGGGGGAGGCCTGGCCGCCTTCGGGCGTCTCTCTCTGCCCGAAGGGGCCCACCGCCCGTGGGCCGCGCTGGCAGCCCGTCGTGGATGACATCAGGGTCAACGTGGCAACAGTGCCGCGCCGGACAGGTCATGGCCACCCGTACGGCGCACTGTGCCAGGCATGCTCAGGGATTCGGGGGTGGCAGGCTTCACTGTAGCCACGCCCCGTCACATCGCCGTTATGTAGATGTAGACTTTGAGGGTACGATCTTGACCGCTTTGTGGGGGACGGCTTCTTGGAGTCGGACTTCTCGCGGCCGGCTTCTCGGAGCCGGCCCTCCCGCGGCTTTCTTCATGAGGGCTAAAGTCGGGTTGCCTTCCGATAGTTAGCAAGGGGAAGGCGGCCCCGCATCTTGGATTCTTGAGGGCCGGATCGGCTCGTAATTTTTTCAGAAGGGCCAGGGGGAGCCGGCTAGGCTACCCATGGTTATTTACTCCGACATTCCCCCACCTCAAGCTCAAACGCCCAAAGTTCAGGTCAGGTGCTCCGAACCTTCAGTCATGTCCGGATCTAGCCTTCAAGGTCGATAGGTGCCTTCCTCCATCACGGAGGAAGACATCAAAATGTTGAGGGAGGACAGATATCTGACCGCCAAGATCTTGCATCGTCTGCCTCCTCGAGGGCAGGCCGTCCCCACCCCCAAACCCAACGAAAATGTCGTGTTCGTTTCCCACTTCCTCCGAAGTCTAGGCCTTGCTCTGGATCCTTTCGTCAGGGGTTTGATGTTTTATTACGGGCTAGACTCCCATGATCTAGCTCCGGACTCCTTTCTTCATATCACGGCATTCATTGTCGTGTGCGAGGCCTTCCTCCGGGTTACTTCTCACTTTGGCCTATGGCTCAAGACCTTTGAAGTAAAGCCGAAGATGATCGAGGGGCAACATGCAGCGTGTGGAGGTGCCTCAATACGCAAGATGACGGGAGCTCCGTGGCCCAAAGGTTCCATCCCAGAGGTGTCTGAATTTTGGCAACAAGAGTGGTTCTACATCACGGCTCCTAGAAGTGCCAAGTGGGAGGCCGCCCCTGTTTTCCGCTCGGGCCCTCCACCACAACTGATGTCATGGATCAGTAGAGGTCTGAGCTGGGGTCCAGCCAAGGACGTGCCTATACTACAAAGCCGCATTCGAGATCTCTTCAATGGAGATTTTAGTTTGGTTGCGGTAATACAAGTTATGCTGGTTCATCAAGTCCAGCCTTGCAAACGCCGGCCTCTTCGCCTGTGGGAGTTCAACCCCGAGGGACCGCGTGTCATTCAAAATTTTCTTGGCCTGACGCACGAGGAGATGTACAAGTCATTCTTCGAACCTCAGGTGGAGTGTCCGGAAATCACCGAGGACGTGGGCCTGAGTAGTAACCGCGCCGCCGAACAGGTAAGGCATCTTTCGACCGAACATACTATCTCTCCTTTGTTACGAAGTTATTTCTGAGGGTTCGCTTTTTGACTAGGAATGGCTATCAAAGGCGAAGTTGATTCGGTGTTCAACCCCCCTCCCTGAGGGTTTGGAAAATCCGGTATTGGAAAAGATGCTCCAGAATGCACCTTGCCCGGAGCCCTTGGAGGAAGATACTGTGGAGGACAATACGGGCGGACGCGGGCCACCAACGCTGCCCATTCTAACCGAGGGAGCGAGCGTCTCCATGAAGGAAGACGACCAGAAGAGGAAAAGGACTGCGCCCGGGGATTCGGAAGCTGAAGCTTCCAAACGGGAGAAGAAGTCTCCCACAGAGGGTCCTACCTTGGGGGGCGCTGTTGCCGCACAAAGTCCGCGGGGGGATCAATTCTCCCGCGAGTCGTAAGTGACCCGAAATACTTTAATAGTACAGATATGCCATCTTTTTCTTCTGAGAAAATAACCACCGCATATGTCTTTGCAGTTCGGGCCTTAGCCCCTCTCAAATGAGCTCTTCTTCGGGGGATCTTCTTCCAGAGATGATGGAGAGCGAAACGCCTCCTCCGGACTCCTCCGCTCTGGAAGCGGGCGGCCCTGAAGTGTCGTCGTGGAGGGCCTCTCCGAGTCCGGTGAGGCCAGAAGATAATCCCATTGACCCCCGAAGCTCCCAGTGTCCGCCTCCCGAAGAGAGAAGACAAAAGAGTCCGGCACCGTCTAGTGTGCAATCTGATGTTCTGAGGGAGTTGGTGGGGCGAGCGGCCATCTCAGATGAACACCGTGTGCTGATGAATACGGTGATGGAGAGAATATCGTCCGCCGAAAGCGGATTGCATGAAGCTTTTATGAGTCTATTGACAGGCTTTGAGGTACGTAAAAGAATGTATGATAGTCTTGCACATGCTAGGTGTGCCCTGTGTAGATAGTAGCCCCTGAGACTCCGGTTGTCGTCGGAAACGATGATGAACAGAGGATCATATTCCTAGGTAATAACCATACTGCCTCTATGTGCAGGTGATGGAAGCTCCGGTGGCTAGCCGGACTAGCTAGTTTGCCCATTTGGAACGGCAGTTGGATGCGGCAGACGCCGACATCGAGCTTGTTAACAAAAGGCTTGATGAGGCACAGGGTAAGTGTCATTATCTGGTAAATGCCACATAGGAAGAGCAGCATGATGCCAGTATCTTTAATATGTTATGACTGCAGATGGCGCTGCCACTGTTGAAGCCTTGCGAGCAGAACTTGCCCGAGCCAAGGAACAAGCGAGGTTGGGTAATGCGGCTTCTTTGAAGGCAGCCGAAGAGTTGCAAGCCGAGAAGGCCGTGCATGGCGAGAGCCGAGACAAGATGGCCAAGTTGGCCATAGAATTAAAAGCCGCCGCCGACCGTTGCCGGGTTCTTGAAAAGGAAAACCAAGCGAAGGCATCGGACCTTGAGAAGGCAGCTGCGACGAAAAAGGACCTCCGCTCTGCTATGAGGGCAAAGAAGGAGGAGCTGCGGGAAGCCGGGGATATTGTAGCTAGGAAATCCTTTATGTTGCAGAGGAAGTTCGGAGATCCACGGTATGCCCCTCTAGATCGGCTGTGGAGTTCGGAGGATGTATATATGGATTTGGCGGCGAGCGCTGCTGATGCGGCCAAGTATTTCCAGGGTCAGACGGACCGTGAAGTAGACCAGCTGTTTTGGAGACAATTCCATTCTCCCGAGCGTCCTGTTTCATTGATTGACCAATTAGCCGAATGGGCCGAACTAAGTAGGTTGTCCGGACTCTCCATGAGGTCTGTTGTGGATCAGCTATGGCAGGAAAGGTCAAAACCAAACAGCTATTTCAGCTTGGTGCAGCAGTTCCTTGACGTGGTGCCGCGCATTAATGCGATGAAGAGGTCGGCGTGCATAGAGGGCGCACAGATGGCCTTTGCCCGTGTTAAAGCATACTGGGCGGAGATGGATGCTACCACTGTTGCAGCGCGAGATTCGGCCATAGGTCGAAGGGCTGCTGAGCACTACTTTGAAGAAGTTCTTGAGGGTGCTCGTTTGATAGAGACCCAGTGCTCAAAAAATATTATGTTTGAGTGATATGTAATCTCATTGTAAGAGAAATGCTTTTATAATTTTTATAAGGCTATTTTTATACTTTTGCCTGAAAGTAATATGATGCCTCCTGGGCGGCCGTTTATGTATACATGTGTATAACCTGAAAGATTGCAGCCGTCGACTTCAACCCTCACACATATAATGCGGAGGTGCTCGCAAAAACACGCGTTAACACTTAACCCAACATCTTGGTCCTATTAAGGAGGTGATAGCGGAGCGAGCGAGGCAACCGGACTATAATGCTTTAGCACTTTCACTTAGCCATAGGAGTTTGACAGTGGGGCTACTAAATAGCCCCTGGTGGCTCCGCACTTTCCCGATCCCAGGGTGCGTACATGCCTGGCCAGAAAATGGCCCTTCGTTAAGGCGGAGGAATTCTAACATTCCAACAGGTCATCAAGTGGTTGACCAGTCTCACGCTATATCATGACAGTCAGTTTTTAGCTTTCTCTACTGAGGTGCTCGTCCGGATGAACCAGGGCACAATCGCAGTAGTTCTCCTGGTGCTACCTTAGCCGGTAAAGCGGAACGTAAGGCACCAAAACACAGGAGCCAGGCAAACCCAACATTTGACCAAAGACAATGATTCAGAGCTGATGCATATAGGGCCAAACTCGCAACGCCGAACACTCCCTAAGGTATTCGGTCTTTGTGGTATAAACCGGGCCTAAATAATGGCCTCTGTAAGAAGCCCCTTGTGTCCAGGTACGTGCATTGTTCTGGCGTGGCCACATGCCCAGACGTCAGCATCCTTCTCAACG
Organism: Triticum urartu; assembly: GCF_056163025.1. NCBI lineage: Eukaryota > Viridiplantae > Streptophyta > Magnoliopsida > Poales > Poaceae > Triticum > Triticum urartu. The sequence continues at coordinate 351,830,186 of NC_141876.1, read as the reverse complement.
GTGGATATGTATCAACAAGAGACGGTAAAAAAGGTTTACGCAGGGTCTTAATCTAAAAAGAATCCTTGGAGCGGGTCCTTGCTGCACGTCTGCGCCTGTGTCTCCGTTGTGGCGTATCCTGGACGGGTGTGGTACGATGATCGTCTGTAAAAGAGAGGAATTTAGGTGAAAAAGTTGTCGTGCAAAAAGATAGTTTGTTAAAGAAACCATGTATAATTCAAGATGAGAAGAAATTGCCACTCGTCTGCGCGTGTTGAGCCCCTTGTATTGACAAATAGGGGTGTGACCATTTATTCGGTATAAGTAGTGGCGCCGGACTCGATTAGTTGTATCTGAGGTCTTGACGACCTATTGGATGCTTTCGCTTGTCCTGGCGCCTTTAGTGTGCGGCTGCCAAGGCTGCCTCACTCTCTTCGGCGCGCAGAGATCGCTTGATATTTCCGTGCACTGTAATGATGCCACGTGGACTGGGCATCTTGAGTGTGAGGGAGGCATAGTGTGGTATTGCATTAAAGTGAGCGAAAGCTTCGCGTCCGAGCAGTGCTTCATAGCCACTTTGAAACGGAGCGACATGGGAAGTTAAATGCTCGCGACGGAAGTTATCGGGGGAGCCGAATATAACTTGTAGTAGGAGGGAGCCCGTACAACGAGCCCCTGGGCCTGGCGTTACTCCTTTGAAGGTAGTATTGCTATGGCGAATTTGTGTTGGGTCTAACCCCATCCCGCGGATTGTATCCTGATATATTAGGTTTAGGCTACTGCCGCCGTCCATCAAGACTCTTGTGAAGTGATATCCACCAATTACTAGGTCTAATACCAGGGCAGCCCATCCTGCGTGTTGGATACTTGCCGAGTAATCGTGATGGTCGAAAGTGATCGGTTGAGATGACCAGTGGCAGGACATGTGTCATTGGGTGCATGTTTAGGTCTCGTTTAAGGAATGAAAATAAATTACAAACTTGTCGTCGTCCAAAAACAATGAGAATCTCGGTTTTTAAATCGCAGTAAATAAAAAAGTCACCCAAAAAACATGAAACGTGGCATGGTTTCATGATATTGCACATATATGCCGTGGTAAAAAAATCGTCTAGTTTGAGAAGAGGCGCACACATTAGTAGCCAACGAAGTCCTTTTTGAAACAAAAAGCTGACACGTTAATATCGCAAATGGTTGTATTATATTTACCATGTCAAAATTTAACCATACTCGGTGGCGTGCATGCAGCTGTTTGATTAGACGGGACGAGCGCGAGAAGTCCGCCATGCAGCTTCGACGGGACGCGTGCGAGCAGTCCGCCGCAATGGCTCGACGGGACGCGTGCATCCTGTCCACCTTGCAGGCTCGACGGGACACATGTGAGCAGCAAGGCCGCCCATGCTCACCTAGAAGCGAGCTCTTTGACCTCCATGCACCAGCCGCCGCCCGCCTCGCTCACAACTTCTCCATTAATGGGTTAATTAAAGCACCTGGACGGAGGGTGTTTTCTTGTGATCCCATGGCAGCATTTGCTTTTTTCGTGTTTTAGACTAGTATTCCGCCCTAATTTAAATTGCCACATAGGGCAACGGATAATATGACCACAAATAAAATGGCAACGAATAATACGAAGACAAATTTACAATGGCGCACATAATAATTGTCTTACATATTCCGGATAATTTAAAATGCCACATGTGGAAAAGCCCGAAAGACATGGGGGCAAGAGAAGAAGGAAATTGCACACAACGATCTGGGTCGCTATTGTCTCTACTCATCGATGGAGCGCGGGGTAGAGAAATCCTCTAGCTCCTTCAATTCCTCATGACTTTTGTTGAAAGCAGCCACGAATTCCTCCACCTCCTGCTTGTGCTCAATCAGGAGCTTCCTCAAGCCACCCATCAGTTCCTCAACGACCGCTTTCAGCGTCATCTCCGAGGCACTGCTCTGCTCATGCAGCATCTTCCAGCCGGCGGCCTCCTCCTCCTTCTTGGCGACCAACTTGAGGAGCTTCGCATTGTCATCCATGAGTTTCTTGACGAGGCCGGTCGCCTTGTAAACTGGGGCATCGCTTGTAACACCCCGGATGTAAGTTTCCTTATTTATAACTCTGACTCTTGCCTTTTTCGGCTTTATGTTATGAGATTCCCTTCGTGGTTGGGTTTTTTTCTTTGTTCTGCATTTTCTTCATGTCATGCATTTCATATCATGTCATCATGTGAATCGCATTTGCATTCGTGTTCATCTCATGCATCCGAGCATTTTTCCCGTTGTCTGTTTCACAGTCTGACACTCCCACATGCACCCGACACACCCCTCTTGTCTCTTTTCGTGAGCGGGAGTTAAATGTTCTCTGAATGGGCCGAGATTTCTCAAGTGGCCTTGGTACACCACCGGTAGACCGCCTGTAAAATTTCGTTCCATTTGGAGGCTGTTTGATGCTCCAACGGTTAACCGGGTAACCGCAAAAGCCTTTTTTGTGTTGCAGCCCAACACCCCTCCAAAACAGCCCAATAACCCATCTCTACCGTCGGATCACGATCGTGTGGGCGAAAACCGCACCCCATTTGGACACTCCAAACTCCCTCTACCTATAAATAAGTGCACGCCTCCAAAAATCTCGCAGTCCAAACCCTAAAATTCTCCCCGCCGCCGCCGGACACGCCCGGATCCAGCCGGACAGTTCGCGCCACCTCCCTACACCTAGCGCTGCCTGCCACATGGCGCCGCCGGCCCGCGCGGGCCCGAAGGAGGCCCTTCGAACCCATCGATCGATCACCGCCGCCTCGCACGGGACCCTAGCGTCGCGCCGCTCCCGCGCGCCCCGCCGCCAACCCTCGCCGTGCCGCCCCTGCGCCGCCTCCACCGACCGCCATCGCCTGGTGCCCTGCTCCGCGCCACCATGCCACGCGCCGCCGCCTCCGGCCACCGCGCCACCGCCCCGCGCCACCGCGCCTCACCGCCGCCCCGCGCTAGCTCGCCGCTCGCCGAAGACCGTGCCTCGCCGGAGACGTCGCCGGTCCGGATCTGGTGGATCGGGACCGGATCCACCAGTCACTCCATCCAAACACCGCCCTGCCTCGTCCCGTATCTCTCCGTCCCGGAACCACCTCGTCCCGCGTTGACTTTCGCGGAGGTGAAATTTCAGTAAGTCCCGTAACTCCCTAATATTTTTATGCCTCCTACAACATGTCATATCTCGGTGACCGTGGCTCCGAATCATGCATATGATATGTCGAAATGTTCATCTGATTGAGCTCTTCATGTTAGAAGGATTTCCATGCATGTTACTGTCAAGTATGATGCCATTTGCATTGTTTCAAGAGTGCTATAAAATGTTGACTGCTGGTACTTATGAGATCATGGTGATTTGTCATTTTTGTTGCATTTGATGTGTGCATCATATGAGCATGAGGTCTACATGTGTTTTCAACTACAACATTCCATATTTATATAGGTTCAAGTTTTGTATTTTTGTGATCTATGTGGTGACTAGAACAAGCATGCAAACTAGGCTCCATGATGTTGCTGTTTTCAGGGACATAGGATTTTGATGCCATGTAAACTTGATGTTACATTGAGATCCATGCTTATTTTGAGATACTTCAGTAAGGATGTTTTGAACTTGTGGTTATGCTCTATCCACTCATGCTCCTGGTTGCAATTATGGAGTGATCTAGCAAGTCATTGTCTTGCTCTACTTTTGCTATAAAATGTTCCTGGCAGATTGTTAACATGTTAATCAATATTGCCATGGTTGTTGCTAGTGATCCATGCATCCAATGAACTTGATATTGCCATGTTTAGCTTCATGAACATGTTTGGTTACTGTTGGTATGCTTGTTTTGTCATGCAATGCTTTGTGATGAGTGGCATGAGCTCGCAAAGTTGCTATCACAAATCTGTTTATGCCATGCTCTCTTTTTATGCAAAGTCTGAAACTGTTAATGGAACTTGCTATGTTTACATGGGTGCCATCATATCTTCTGTGCCTTTTTGGCTCATGTTCATTAGGGAATTTTGTTCTATGCATTTAGTAGAATCATGCCATGCCTTTAATTGCCATGATATGTTCCTATAGCACGTTGTTTGGTTGCTCCAAATATTGCTTCCTGATGTTGTTTTTGACATGTTAGTATTTTTACAAAGTTTGTGAAGCTTATATCTTTTGCACTTTTGCCATGCTTGTTTGTACCTGTTCTTGTGTGATTTAGCCGTAGCCCAGTGTTCTTGTTTTGTCAAGCATCTCTTTTAGATCACTTCCATATGCTTTGTTGCTATGTTGGACTGCAGTAGCTTAGATTCTTGTTGCATTCTAAGTGATATCGTGCTGTTAATCGCAGATTTGCGTCATTCTTGTTTTGCTTGCCATTTGCAAACCGTGCATCCGTTTCCGGTGATCTTTATATCAATTTCAACCGAAATCACCTAATCTTTCCAGCGGCATACTTGGTTTTCCAAGTTGATGCCTTGATCATTATTTCCCTTCCAGAGCACGCATATGCATTGCATATCATGTCTTGCATATCATGCCATGTATTGCATCATGTTGCGTGTGCATTGCACCGTGATCGATTGTTGTTCCATTGCTTGTGTTCTTGCCTTGGGTAGAGCCGGGAGACGAGTACGTGAACGAGGAACCTGTTGAGTACGCTAACGGGGATCAAGCTTTCGACGACTCTGAGAACTTTGCAGGCAAGATGACCATACCCTCGAAATCACTTCTATCTTTGCTTGCTAGTTGTTCGCTCTATCGTTATGTTGCGCTACCTACCACTTGTTATATCATGTCCCCCATGTTTCCATGTCAAGCCTCTAACCCACCTTCCTAGCGAACCGTCGTTTGGCTATGTTACCACTTTTGCTCACCCCTCTTATAGTGTTGCTAGTTGCAGGTGAAGTTGAAGTTTGTTCCATGTTGGAACATGGATATGTTGGGATATCACAATATCTCTTATCTAATTTAATGCATATATATACTTATTAAAGGGTGGAAGGCTCGGCCTTTTGCCTGGTGTTTTGTTCCACTCTTGCCGCCTTAGTTTCTGTTATACCGGCGTTATGTTCCTTGGTTTTGCGTTCCTTACGTGGTTGGGTGTTATGGGAAGCCCTTGACAGTTCGCTTTGAATAAAACTCCTCTAGCAAGGCCCAACCTTGGTTTTAACATTTGCCACATAATACTTTTTCCTTGGGTTCCATGCACTCAAGGGTCTTCTTTATTTTAAACCCCCGGGCCAGTGCTCCTTTGAGTGTTGGTCCAAACTAGGCGATGTCCGGCACCCCCTGGGCAACCAGGGTCTATGCCAACCCGATGTCTTGCCCATCCGGTGTGCCCTGAGAACGAGATACATGCGACTCCTATCGGGATTTATCGGCACATCGGGTGGCTTTGCTAGTCTTGTTTTACCATTGTCGAAATGTCTTGTAACCGGGATTCCGAGACTGATTGGGTCTTCTCGGGAGAAGGAATATTCTTAGTTGACCGTGAGAGCTTGTGATGGGCTAAGTTGGGACACCCCTGCAGGGTATAAACTTTCGAGAGCTGTGCCCACGGTTATGTGGCAGATGGGAATTTCTTAATATCCGGTTGTAGAGAACTTGACACTTAACTTAATTAAAATGCATCAACCGCGTGTGTAGCCGTGATGGTCTCTTTTCGGCGGAGTCCGGGAAGTGAACACAGTCTTGTGTTATGCTTGAACATAAGTAGATTCATGATCACTTCTTGATCACTTCTAGCTTCTCCACCGTTGTGTTGCTTCTCTTCTCGCTCTTATTTGCGTATGTTAGCCACCATATATGCTTAGTGCTTGCTGCAGCTCCACCTCACTACCTTCTCCTACCCATAAGCTTAAATAGTCTTGATCTCGCGGGTGTGAGATGGTTGAGTCCTCGTGACTCATGGATACTTCCAAACAGTTGCAGGTGCTGATGATGCCAGTGTAGGTGATGCTACCGAACTCAAGTGGTAGTTCGACGAGGATCTGGGTCGTTACTACATTTTGTTTCTTGATGATCAGTAGTGGAGCCCAGTTGGGACAATCAGGGATCTAGCATTTGGGGTTTTCTTCCTTTATTTTGGTTCCGTAGTCAGACCTTTGATTGTACTTTGGATGATGTATGGATTATTTATGTATTGTGTGAAGTGGCGATTGTAAGACAACTCTTTATCCCTTTCTATTCAGTACATGGGATTGTGTGAAGATTACCCCTCTTGCGACAAAACTACCATGCGGCTATGCATCTAAGTCGTGCCCCGACACGTGGGAGATATAGCCGCATTGTGGGTGTTACATCGCTGATCTTGAGCAGCTTCATAAAGCCGTCGACCAGCTCCTGCTGCGTAGTGACGCCAGCGAGAATGTCGTCGTCACCGGCGAAGGACTTTAGGAACTCCGGCTCGTCGCGATGGACGACACCACGAATGCGCTTGTGAGAGCCCTCGCGTGCGCGTGAGAGCTTGTTCGATGGCTCTGCGGCGCACCCGGACATCTCTGCTGCGGCTGCGGCTTCACGGTGGGACCTCTCTAGTGCTTCCGTAGCCTTTGCTTTGCTACCTGGATATATGTCCACCCTAAACTCCTCCTACCGGTCATGGCGGAACGACTTGACAGAGAAAACCAGATTTGTGGGTGATGAGGAGAGGAACTGTGAAGTAATTTTCGAGTGGTTAGTTTTTATAGCCCGGTGCTAAGTGTGAACACATATTAGTCTGATAGGTGTGAAAATATTTGCAATTACTTATTGCATTGTAATCAACATTGTGACGAGAAACAAGGTCAAAATTTATTGATGGCAGAAGGTTGACCATGTGGTTGCTCGCCGTTGAGCCGGCCGCGGCGCGCTCTGCTCTCGCGTCCCTGCGCGCGCTCTGCTTGCCGTTGAGGCATAGTTACGATGGTAACTGTTAATAATTCTTAATTATTTTCTTATATATTCAGGATAATTTAAAATGCCAAATGCGACAAGGCCCAGAACACTCACGACCTACATATTCATACAATTATAATAAAATATAAGCTAAATGGCTGAGCTGGCAGCCTTCCGACGATGGTCTTGTCGGACTCCATAATCAGCATAGCACCGTTGCGACCGTTCACTCCGAGTGTCCCGACCCGCCTCCGCCTACGAGCTGCTAGTGCTGGGAGGCTCTTGGGGATGCTGGTAAATCTGAGAACGGGTTAATAACTGGACCATAACTAAACTATGCCCGTACACGTATCTCTCTAAACCAAACCTGAACCATAACTAGATAATACCATTTTCAGCCTAACCAAAACTGCACCCAATAATTTTCCACCCAAACCGATTCACACCCAGTACATAGCCATGGGTATAAACCCAATACATAACCATATTCAACTTCAGTTTAACAGTAACATGCCAAACAATAATTTAACAGAAACATTCAACTACAGTTTTACAGTGACATGTCGTTTCTGAATAGGCTACTACTGGTTAGGCTACTTTCTCTGCCACACTGAAACAGAACAAAGTAGAACATCAAACAAACAACGGCAATAGAACAAACAAGCAATATTGGCAGAATCATCAGCATCTTCGTCGTCGGCATATGTGAGATGACTTTACTACTTGATAAGGTCTGTATCTCACAAACCAAGCTGCAACACTTCCGGACCACCATGGTAAACCACTGTTGAATCACAGAGAGAGTTCTATTAGATCAATACAAAACCACAATTCCATATAAAAATCAGTGATAAGCATATCTACAGTATGGATGCTATCCAGCCAATAAAACAAAATATGTTTCTTCTATCAATGAAAAAAGATGAAATGAAACTAGCCACTGTAACTGGCAACAACAAACTTTTGTTTCTGGGTTCCTAGAATGCCAGTTATGAGCTTTTAAAGATTTAAAGACATATTTTTAAGTACATCATCTTTTATTTCTAAGCAACAATACTGACTATGCTCATGATTTGTGTTGTTACCGTACAACTTAAACCACCCATCTCCACAGCAGTACAACTCCAAACAGAACCTATGTACTTGGTCATGCTAGTACAGCGAATTTTACTCTGACTAGTGATGACACTTTCAAACTGAATTTCATCAGGTTTGCCTCTTGTATGCAGTCTGCAGGCATTATGTTCTTTAAGTCTTGGATCAACAACATCAACATGTTGGTGTGACACCATCCAAATCATCAGGCTAATGAAGAATGCAGATCACAGAGGAGAGGAAAGGGCATGTGAGATTACCTTACTCCTTGGGGAAGTTGTGGACAGAGGAGAGGAGGAGCAGTAGCAGCAAGCTTGGACTGGATGACGGCGCTATCGACGAACTCGAGGGCAGGGGCACCGGATGCTCCTCCTCGTTGATGGGGGAGGGGAGGCGAGCGAGAGTAGGGGAGGGGCTGGACGAGGGGACGCGGCGAGGTCGAGGGCGGAGGCGAACCCTATCCGCCACACGCAGGAGTGTTGCAGCTAGGTGGAGTACCCCCTGCAGGAGACGACGGAGCAGGTGGCCGGCGCCGTGTTCGGTGAGACAGGATGTGCCGTCGAGGGAACCGGCCAGGCCCGCGAGGGAGAGCGCGAGGAGGAGCGCCCCGTGCGGGAGGAGGAGGCCCACTTCCGTCGGCGAGGCGGCGCCGCCGTCCGAGGAGGCGGCTGGCGTGGTGGAGGCCTAGACCCTGGAGGACGGAGGGAGGAAGAGAGATGGAGTCGGGGTGTGCCGTATGGGCTATCGGCCTATCGCGGTGTTGCCTTGAGTTAGCGCGAATGCGTGATTAGACTTTCTCCGGGGCGAGGAACCGGTTGGACCTATAGTTTACACCCGTGTTAGACTAAACTTGTTAAGCCCATAACCAACTATACCCGACTTAGTTTTTCTAAGTACCCAAAACCAAACCAAACTAAGAAAAGCTTAGCCCCAAAAAACTAAACCGATCAAAACCAGAAGAAAAACCAAACCATTTTACCCGGTTATTTAAAAACTATTCTCAAATTTAGCTGCTGGGCCTATTCCAGAAGTGCTTGACAGCGTGCAATCGCGCGCATGACAACTCTGTGGAATCGCTCCATTTCCATGTCTCTGGCCTGGTAGCAAATTCCGTCGATCACCTGCATCCTCAAGATATCACGTTGGCGATGTTCTACTTCGTCGGGGACATCAACTCCGCCAAGGATGTGCTCGAGCCTAGCCACCACATCATCAGGATCGAGGTTGACACGGCCGCCGCGGGCAATGATGAAGCCGTAGACTGACTTTATCTTGACTGAATCGCAGAGGTCCTCTGCCCATTCCTTCCGGGGCATCAGGCTCTCGATGAGCACTGGTGACGGCGGCTCTTCGGGTGGGTCGTCGATCATGCCGCCGAGAAGCTCTGGATCTTTTGCACGGTGGATGGTAAGCTGGTCATCGCACCTCCTCTGCAATATGTAGATTGTGCTCCCAAGGACTGTGATGCCGATATCGTTGCCGATGGGCCATGTTGCTTGCACTGTCCAATGAAGCTCTTGCTCCCCGACCTGCTCTGGCTCATTCTCCTCGCTGAAGATGTAATGCAGGTAGGCGTCGACGTCGAAGCTTTGGTTGTTGCCTGGCATGCTTGGAGTAACTAATGGTAGATGGGTGAGGACTAGATCTTCGCAGAGTGTCACGGCGGTGCATTGCTGCCTGGGTTATATGTAGCAAGCCGTTAGCTGGTGGCAGGAAACCTGTCGTGGAATTGTCACAACAGATGTCCTAGTGAAAGGACTTAGTCGTAGGGTCATCGCAACTAGGAATCTTAAATGGGTTAATCGGGACAAAGGGCACGAGAGGTTTATACTAGTTCGGCCCCTTACGGTGAAGGTAAGGCCTAGTCCAGTTGATGTTGTATTGCTAGGTTTCGATGACCAAGGAGCGAATCCGCTAGCTTGGCTATCGATCCGTTGTCTCTTTTTTCTAAGCCGCCACCGGGTCATCCCCTTATATATACGGGTTGACGCTTGGCAGCCTACAGAGTCCCGGTCGGCTCATAAAATGCATCCGGCTCGGTGACTTCTTTTATATGCCTTTCCTTACAAGTCTTTCTCTACATATGGCGGTTCACAATATTGGGCCTTAAGCCGCCTCTGGGCTTAGACTTTCTATAAGTCTTAATGAACTATCACCTTGAATATTACTGGGCTTCTTTTTGTAACCGGCCATTGGGGTTGACCCGGCCCCTCCTGGGCGGGTCATACCTGGTAGCTATATCCCCAACATTAGGCCCCAGGTTAACTTGAACTTTGTTCTTTGTCAATCTTCAACACTTAGACGAAATCCATCTTCCTCTTTCTAAAAAAACTCTATAACCCGCCATGATGTCATCTTCTGAAAACATGAAAGCCTGCTATGATGTCATCTTCAACGGATCTTTTATCTTTTAATGTCTTCCGAGAATCGAGGCATCCGTTTAGCTGGATAACCATTATTTTGGTCTTCCTCAATTTTTGCGCCTGCCTGTTCACTTATCCCCTTAAAAATAGGCTTGGCCGGTCCTTCCTCTTTCTTCTTATTCCTTCCATATTCTCGCTACCTCTCTGCTTCTCGAGCTCCGCCGCTACCGTAGCACTCACCGTTGCCCTCAACGTCGGCCGCTGCATCACCCTAAGCTCGTCCAGAGAACCGCAACGACTCTTCACAGTAGATCTCCATTCATAAGTTCCTTCTTTTTCACACACTTAGATCTGTATTAGGGTTGCAAGTTCATCGGTGTTCTTCGCTGTTCATCACGGACCTTCTTGTAGTTCATCCTCCGCAGCCTCTTCTGATCCAAAAAGGAACACATAACTCATGCGGTAGTTGTTTTGCGTCCATTTTTGATACGTGTAGATCCCTTTTTTCTGTACAGAGGCCTCATTATAACTCATGAACTCATCTATACTAGATTTTTAGGTCTAGAATATTTTCTTTTCAGAACAACCATTTGATCCAAAATAATAATGACAACTTGGTAAACTTGTTTGTGCTAATACTTAGCCATTTCTGTTTCTGGCATCTTTCGAATATCTTTAGTCATGGCGGCTTATGACTCCGGCTTTCCTTTATATGTCATTAGCTCTTATTTAAGCACCATGATTCATCTGTATCATGATCATGAACCTGTAACTTCATCAAATAAATTGAACCGACAAATTACTTTCTTTCCAGCTTCTCCTTTTTCATCATGCCGTCAAAAGCACCAACAGTCTGCAACTGGGTCCCCTCCACAGTAACTGAGGATAACTTGAAAGAGTTTGTCACCATTGGATTTTTTCCAGAGAAAAACATTATGTCTTATCGTGCTCCTGACCCGGACGAGGAACGCCCTAATCCCAAAGACGGTGAAGTTATTGTCTTCACTGACCACATGAATCGGGGTTTTTCACCACCCAGCTCAAAGTTCTTCAGAGATGTTCTTCATTTTTTCAAACTTCATCCTCAAGATCTTGGACCCAATTTCATATCCAACACTTCAATTTTCAAGTTCTCTGTGAGGTGTATCTTCAAGAAGAGCCGACTGTGGAACTCTTCAGAGAGCATTTTTATTTGAACCGCCAGAATGAGTGTACCAACGGCCCTAGCTTGGAACTCGGTGGAATCTCAATTCAGCGCCGACAGGGCGCCGTCTTTCCCTTAATAGTCTTACCGGGTCATCCCAAAGATTGCAATCAGACCTGGTTCTATTGCCAAGAGATGTCACTAGCCAATGAAAAACCACTGCCGGTTATCGCGCGGAGCATCTGGATTCCAAGTTTGTGCTCCCTGATAAGCTTACTGCTACTGAAGGCAAGAAACTTATTCCATCTATTAAAAGGATTAATTCCTTATTGGGGAATGGCTTAACCGGAGTTGACTTGATCCGTTGCTGGATCTCATGGCGGGTCATCCCTCTAAGCCGATCATCCAAATTGATGTATGAATATGGCGGAGGCCCAGATGACTCTCTGCGTCACAGCTCTGCACAACTAACTGAAGAAGACATTGTTGCAATGTGAACCATCCTTGTGAATGGAAAATATGAGGATTGCAGTAAGGTTGGGTTAAACCCCTTCTGCAAACTTAACCCGGCACCAGAGGTAAAAAAACCCTGACCTCTTTCTCTTTTTGTGTTTTCCTCAGTAGTTTTAAATACTTGCATGACCTTTTATCCTGTTTATTTGTTTACAGGCCAAATCTGACTTCTGGAAGGCCAAGTATGACCATGAAGCTGCCAAGAAGGCTAGAGCCGCCGCCGTAGCCGCCAGGAAGACGACCCGGAGGTCCAAGAAGAAAAGGAGCACTGCTTCAGACCTGTTAAAGCTTGACGATGATACTGAGTCGGAGGTAGCCCTTGACTCCCTTGGCCAGTTTTTTAATAACCTTATTGATGCTGACTATTGCCAGGAAGACACGGGGGCCAGCCAGGCCGTAGAAGAAGAGGTACCTATTTCCTTCGACTCAGCCCATTTGCCAAGACAGAAACTTCGACTGGTAACCCGGAAAGTAAGGTTTTCACACCCTTTGGCTTATTTGGACCCTCATTTTCTTTTGAAAAAGCAGCAACATGAGAGCCGCCATCAGGCCCGGAATAATAACGACGATGAACCGCCTTCCGTTTTACAACAAACTCCTCGAAAATGCCAGAATGAGGTTTATTTCATCTTCATCTTTTGCTTTCATTAATGAATCTATTCCCTTGCATTACTGACTTTATTTTACCTTTTGCAGGAGGTTTCTCGCTCTTCTGGCGACTCATCTCAGACTCAGTTTCCGGCTTTCAAAACTGCTCCTGGGTAGGAAAAATCAGCTTTCGTCTGTATCTTTAAAAACTACATCCTTACACTAACTGTCTCATAAAACTTTTCTTAGCGGCCAAGCCAAATCCAAGAAGGCCAAGGTGATTAAGCTGTCAGAAGACCCGAAGGTTCCTGTACCTGAACCGGCCATGCCAACTCCTCCCTCTGAAACTGAAGCACCTGAAGACCCGCCTGTTCATACTCAATTGGATCCTCCTGAGTTGTCAGCCGATGAGATCACACTTAATCCGACTATCACTGAACCATCTAGTTCACCAACAACTTCTGATTCTGACGTGTTGATTACTGGTAGCCGATTTGTTGAACCAGGGACCCCCACTGTATTAGCCTGGCACACTGCTAAGCAAGAAGCCTTGGAGAAGCAGCAAGTGCGTTTTGATATCTCTCACTACACTCATCTAAATGCTAGTGACATACTGTCCGGCTATCTCAGTCATGTGCATTCCAGCCATGAGTCGGAAATTGAGATGGTTAAGCAATTGCAGCTAAAATATGAGGTATGTTCTGTTCACTTTATGATATAGGTTGATACTTTGTCTCTAAGATGTTCGAAAGTCCAACAAAGTAGCGTAAACTTCACCTGTAGTCCCCAAGGGTCAGCTCAATTTATCATAAATGAACCGGTACTTAACTTCATAACTGTCTTTTACTAGTACCAATAAGTATTGCAATCCGGCTTAATCTTGAGACACTTTCTGAATATCATGCATTAGCCCCCAAGTGCTAAGTGATGTTACTTTGTCAAACACTTGGGACTTGAAACATATAAGAGTCATAAAAAATTGCTTTGGCAGACATTAGCCCCCAAGTGTCAAGTGGTATTGCGGTGCAAAGTACTTGAGACTTGAACCCTTATAACTTTTAGTTTAAGCTTTGACTCACCTGTTTATGTTTTGTAGAATGCCCTATCTAAATTGGGCTCCCAATTAACTGATGCAAAGACCCGGCTGACGGATCAAGAGGCAAAAATCAAGACTGCTGACTCTCAACTCCAATTGAGTCTTTCTGAGACAGAAAAATTGAAGACCAGCTTGATGGCAAAGAAGAAATCCTGGGCCGAAGAAAAGACGCTACTGATACAACATGCTAAAACAGCTGAGGTGGCTCTTGAGGAGGTTACCACGGAGCTCACCGGCTTAAAGAACCAGGTGTCTCAAATGGTCTCCGCCATCTTTGGTAAGTCATATGTATTAATCACTTATACCTTCTTTTGACCCGGAATATAAGCCGCCTGCTGAGCCTCTGTTTAAAAATACTCGCAGGTGCACGAAGCAAAAATCTGAGCCAAGACAGTGTGACCAAATTGAAGGCAGTTTATACTCGCAGGTGGAGCAATTGTGTACTGGCGCTCAACGAGCACTTGCCACCATCTCCCATGCCAACCAAGGACCCAATCGGTTGAGCGATGTCTTGAAGAAGTTATCAATATTACCCGCCAGGTTTCAAGAGGTCAAACGATCCTATGCCAGAACCGGAGGCATGACTGCCCTGAGCCACTCCAAAGCCTGGGTGCCAGATCTAGACCCGGCGGATGTGGCTAAGGGGTACCCTACGGTGAAGGAAGACGAGACTCTATTTGAGCAAGACGACTTCATTGCCTGTGTGAGGGGAGTTCGACCTCAAGCTACCATTCTTGGAGATGAGACCAACATCGATAAATATCAGCCGGGTCTTGATATGGAGAATAAGAAGATGGCGACTCCCTCTTATAAAGTTGGTTGAATACTCTACCCTCGAAAACTGTTGTGATCCCCCATACTTGTGGGTTATCAATGTGGTGCGAGGTGGCGCGGGTGGTGGACAACGACGGTGAACAGCGGCGGCTCCAGTGATGCGGGCGGTGACCGGCGTGGGAGGGGCTCCCTCGGGCCCGGTGCGGCCGGGGGCGGGCCTGATCTGGGATCTACGGGCCCTGGCAGTTGGAGGTGGGAGGAGCTCAAGATTAGGGTTTCCTCAGATTTCAGGGGAGGGGACTAATTTATAGGTAGAGGGAGCTAGGAGAGGGCTATGGAGGTGCCGTTTTCGCCCACACGTTCGTGATGCGACGGCGAAGAGCATGGAAGGCAGATAGATGGGCTAGTGGGCTGTAGTGGAGAGGTGTTGGGCTAGAAAGAGAAGGAGGGCCTCGGTCTGATTTGTCTCGAAGTATCGAAACATCCGGCGGTTAACGCGGTTAGCCGTTGGGCATTAAAACGAACTCCAAATGGAATGAAATTTGACAAGAGGTCTACCGGTGATATACCAAGACCACTCGTCAACTTTAAGCCCATTCCAACAATGTTTTTCTCCCGCTCATAAAACAAGATTTCGGAGGTGCGGCGGGTGCGGTTGTGAGTGTCAGATTCCGAAATGGACAATGGAGGAAATGTCAAACATGACCGGATGCAAGTGACTAACACGAATGCAAATGCAATGCACATGATGAAATGGATGATATGAACAAAAGATGCAAAAAGAGAAAACCCAACCATAGATGATTTAATATAGCATTGCCGAAAATGGCAAGAGTTGGAGGTACAAATATGGAATATTACATCCGGGACATTACAACTCTCCTCCACTACAAAAGGATCTCGTCCCGAGATCTAGGACTGAAAGAACTCCAGATATTCGGAACGGAGGTGATCCTGGCGTTCCCAAGTAGCTTCTCAGTCGGAATGGTGAGACCACATAACTTTCAGGAACTTGATCCACTTATTGCGATTTTTGCGCTCGGTTTCTTCAAGAATGGCAACAGGATGCTCATGATAAGACAAGTCCTCTTGGAGGTCAATCTCTTCGAAGTTGATTGTGCACTCGGGCGTCTTGAAGCACTTGCGAAGTTGTGACACGTGAAACACATCGTGCACATTTGAGAAGTTGGAAGCGAGCTCTACTTGATAGGAAAGGTCGCCTCTTTTACCAATGATCTTGAAAGGACCCACATATCTTGGGGCAAGCTTCCCTTTGATACCGAAGCGTTGAGTGCCTTTCATTGGAGAGACTCGGAGATAGACATGGTCTCCAATCTTGAAAGACAAGTCATGGTGCTTGCTATCATCGTAACTCTTCTGGCGCGATTGCCCGGCTTTGAGATTTTCATGGATGAGTTTACACATTTCTTCAGCTTCTGAGATCAAGTCATTGCCAAGAAGTTGGCGTTCACCAGTCTCAGACTAGTTGAGAGGAGTACGGCACTTTCTGCCATATAGAATTTCGAAAGGGGCCTTACCCAAAATTGCTTGGTAGCTATTGTTGTAGGAGAACGTGGCATACGGGAGGCAATCTTCCCACTTCATATCAAAAGAGATGACACAAGCTCTCAGCATTTATTCGAGGATTTCATTGACTCTTTCAACTTGTCCACTTGTTTGAGGATGAAAGGCCATGCCGAAACGAATGTTGCTGCCAATGGCCTTCTAGAAGGAGTCACAGAACTTGCAATTTAAGATGCTTCCAAGGTTTGAGGAGATTAATTGAGGGATCCCGTGCAACGAGACAATCCTGGAGGTGTATAGCTCTGTCAACTGAGCTTTTGTGATAGATTCTTTGACTGGAAGGAAATGAGACACTTTTGTAAGCTTGTCAATGACAACGAAGATAGCATCATTCCCTCTCTTGGACTTGGGAAAGCCGGTGACAAAGTCCATTTCAATATGATCGAACTTCCACTCGAGAATAGGTAGAGGTTGGAGGAGTCTAGCTGGTCGCTGATGTTCTACTTTGACCCTTCGACAGCCATCACATTCATTCACGAATTGAGTAATCTCTCACTTCATTCGTGTCCACCAAAATGTCTCCTTGAGGTCATGATACATTTTAAAACTTACTGGATGGATGGAAAGAAGAGAGTTGTATGCTTCATTCATTATGACCTTCCTTAGATCACCCTTAGGAACCACTATCCGGTCCTCGAAGAATAAGGTGTCCTTGTCATCAATGCGATAACACTTGTATTTGGATAAGCCCTTGGCAACACCATCTTTCACCTTCTACACGATAGAGTGAAGGAGTTGTGCCTCACGAATTTGATCATCCAAAGTTGGAGTGACTTGAAGGTTGGCAGGAAAACCTTGTGGAACAACTTGGAGGTTGAGCTTGCGGAAAGCTTCACAAAGATCAGGTTGGAATGGCTTGATAATTAAGCTGTTGCAATATGCCCTTTTGCTCAACGCATCTACAATCACATTCGCCTTGCCTGGAGTATATTCAATGCTTGGATTGTATTCTTGGATCATTTCAACCCAACGAGTTTGCCGGAGGTTGAGGTTGGGATCAGTGAAGATATATTTGAGGCTCTTGTGACCGGTGAAAATATTCACTTGCCTACCCAACATAACATGTCTCCATGTGATTAATGCATGGACAACTACCGCCAACTCAAGATCGTGAGTGGGGTAGTTCCTTTCGTTTGGCTTCAACTAATGAGAAGTGTAAGCCACAACTTTCTTCTCTTGCATTAAGACTCCACAGAGACCTTGCAACGAAGCATCACAAAATACTTGGTAGGGCTTGGACTCATCAAGAGGAGTTTGGACCGAAGTTGTGACGAGTTTCTCTTTGAGAGTATTGAAGGCCATGTCACACTCACGAGTCCTGGAGTATTTGAAATTCTTCTGGAGGAGGTTGGAGAGAGGCTTAGAAACTTTGGAGAAGTTCTCCACAAATCTTCAGCAATAGCTTGCAAGCCCGAGGAAACTGCGAAGTTGTTTGAC
This sequence comes from Triticum urartu, assembly GCF_056163025.1. Classification (NCBI taxonomy): domain Eukaryota; kingdom Viridiplantae; phylum Streptophyta; class Magnoliopsida; order Poales; family Poaceae; genus Triticum; species Triticum urartu. Next base: position 351,812,745 of record NC_141876.1, on the reverse strand, counting down.
GTTCTGAGGAGGCTTCCAGTTGACAAATGCAGAAACCTTTTCTGGATTGACAGAAATGCCCTTGGCAGAGATGATGTGACCAAGATGAAGAACTTCATCAAGCCAAAATTCGCATTTAGAGAACTTCGCGTATAATATCTACTCTTTGAGCTTGTCGAGCACCAACCGCAAATGCTTGGCATGATCCTTTTTATTCTTGGAGAACACAGGGATATCATCGAGATACACCAGGACGAATTCATTGGTGTAGGGGTTAAAGATCAAGTTCATCATCCTTGAGAAGGTTGGAGGGGCATTGTCAAGCCCGAAAGACATGACAGTATATTCATAAGAACCAAAGCTTGTTCTGAAAGCTGTCTTTGGGATATCTCCTTCACGAATGCGAATCTGGTGATAACCCATATGGAGGTCAAGCTTGGAAAACACATTTGCACCTTTGAGTTGCTCGAACAATTCATTGATGTTAGGAAGGGGGTACTTGTTCTTGATTGTCTTCTTGTTTAATGGACTGTAATCGATGCAAGGTCGTTCCATGCCATCTTTCTTCTGCACAAAGAGAACACCACATCCTCAAGGAGATGAACTTGGTCTGATCAAACCCAGACGTTCTTGTTCATCGAGTTGTTTCTTCAATTCTTTCAGCTCTTCTAGCCCAAGCTTGTAGGGGGGATTGCAAATGGGTTCTGTACTGGGCTCAAGGGCAATAACGAACTGGACTGACTCGTGAGGTCGCATACCAGGAAGCTCTTCTAGAAACACATCTTGATACTAACAAACAACTGGAATCTGAGAAATAGCGTTGATCTAACCTTTCTCATTGAGAGAGAACAACCGAATGGTGTCATCATGAGCCGCAAAGATAATCACATCTTCAGACGGATGAGTCAATTTAATATCCTTTTGATCGCAATCAAGAAAAGCCATGTGCTTAGAAAGCCAATCCATGCTGAGGATGAGATCAATATTAGAATCACCAAGAACTACCGAAGAAGGCAGAAAAGAATAATTGCCGATCTTGATGGCGACATCCGGAACCATCATACGAGAGGTCATCACCTTTCCCGTAGAGACTATTGATAGAGGCCTCGAAGTATTTATGTGACACGAATCATACTTCTCGGTGAACAGCATGGAAACGAAAGAAAGCGATGCTCCTGAATCAAACAATACTTTTGCCGAAAAATAGTTAACTGAGAGATTACCCATAATCACATCTGTAGATTTCTCCGCATGAGCTGCATTCAACATGTTCACCTTGCATACTTTGGATCGTGCTTGACGACTGCATTGCTTGTTGACCTGACCGGAGGAGGAGGCGGAAGGCACCTCTCATTGAAGCACTTGTTGGAGTAATGCCCTCTCATACCAAACTTGTGACAAGTGACCTCTGAAAGTGGGCGAAAAGGTGGAGGAGGAGGATCGCCTGTCCTTGGAGCCTGAGACTTGGACTTGTTCTAATAGCTTGAGTTGGGTGGGTGGAAGATCCACGACCACCTGAGTGCTTCTGCTGATAGGGCGGACGAAACGGAAGAGGTGGAGGAAGCCATAACTTTTGCTGCTTTGAGACCACTTGAGAGGAACAAGACGAGTGGACTGCATCCCTGAGTCTCTTCTTGGAAGCTTCACACTTGACCTGAGTTGCTTCTTGTTTTAGAGCCATGTTATAGAACCGATTGAACTGAACAGGCTCCACAAGAATGAGAGCTAGCTGAAGGTCCTCTCCGAGGCCACCCCTGAAGTTGTAGATCATACTCTTCTCATCTAGAACGTCTTGCCAACGGCGAGCAACCACGTGGTCAACCTTCTGCCATCAATAAATTTTGACCTTGTTTCTCGTCACAATGCTGATTACAATGCAATAAGTAATTGCAAATCTTTTCACACCTATCAAACTAATATGTGTTCACACTTAGCACCGGGCTATAAAAACTAACCACTCGAAAATTACTTCACAGTTCCTCTCCTCATCACCCACAAATCTGGTTTTCTCTGTCAAGTCGTTCCGCCATGACCGGTAGGAGGAGTTTAGGGTGGACATATATCCAGGTAGCAAAGCCAAGGCTACGGAAGCACTAGAGAGGTCCCGCCGTGAAGCCGCAGCCACAGCAGAGATGTCCGGGCGCGCCGCGGAGCCATCGAACGAGCTCTCACGCGCACGCGGGGGCTCTCACAAGCGCATTCGTGGCGTCGGCCATCACGACGAGCCGGAGTTCCTAAAGTCCTTCGCCGGCGACGACGACATTCTCGCTGGCGTCACTATGCAGCAGGAGCTGGTTGACGGCTTTATGAAGCTGCTCAAGATCAGCGATGTAACACCCACAATGCGGCTATATCTCCCATATGTCGGGGCACGACTTAGAGGCATAGCCGTGTGGCAGTTTTGTCGCAAGAGGGGTAATCTTCACACAATCCCATGTACTGAATAGAAAGGGATAAAGAGTTGGCTTACAATCGCCACTTCACACAATACATAAATAATCCATACATCATCCAAAGTACAATCAAAGGTCTGACTACGGAACCAAAATAAAGGAAGAAAACCCCAAATGCTAGATCCCTGATTGTCCCAACTGGGCTCCACTACTGATCATCAAGAAACGAAACATAGTAACGACCCAGATCCTCGTCGAACTACCACTTGAGTTCGGTAGCATCACCTGCACTGGCATCATCGGCACCTGCAACTGTTTGGAAGTATCCGTGAGTCACGAGGACTCAACCATCTCACACCCGCGAGATCAAGACTATTTAAGCTTATGGGTAGGAGAAGGTAGCGAGGTGGAGCTGCAGCAAGCACTAAACATATATGGTGGCTAACATACGCAAATAAGAGCGAGAAGAGAAGCAACACAACGGTGGAGAAGCTAGAAGTGATCAAGAAGTGATCCTGAATCTACTTACGTTCAAGCATAACACAAGACTGTGTTCACTTCCCGGACTTCGCCGAAAAGAGACCATCACGGCTACACATGCGGTTGATGCATTTTAATTAAGTTAAGTGTCAAGTTCTCTACAAACGGATATTAAGAAATTCCCATCTGCCACATAACCGCGGGCACAGCTCTCGAAAGTTTATACCCTGCAGGGGCATCCCAACTTAGCCCATCACAAGCTCTCATGGTCAACCAAGGATATTCCTTCTCCCGGGAAGACCCAATCAGTCTCGGAATCGCGGTTATAAGACATTTCGACAATGGTAAAACAAGACCAGCAAAGCCACCCGATGTGCCGACAAATCCCGATAGGAGTCGCATGTATCTCATTCTCAGGGCACACCAGATGGGCAAGACATCGGGTTGGCATAGACCCTGGTTGCCCAGGGGGCGCCGGACATCGCCTAGTTGGGACCAACACTCAAAGGAGCACTGGCCCGGGGGTTTAAAATAAAGAAGACCCTTGAGTGCATGGAACCCAAGGGAAAAAAGCGTAGGTGGCAAATGTTAAAACCAAGGTTGGGCCTTGCTAGAGCAGTTTTATTCAAAGCGAACTGTCAAGGGCTTCCCATAACACCCAACCACGTAAGGAACGCAAAATCAAGGAACATAACGCCGGTATAATGGAAACTAAGGCGGCAAGAGTGGAACAAAACACCAGGAAAAAGGCCGAGCCTTCCACCCTTTAATAAGTATATATATGCATTAAATTAGATAAGAGATATTGTGATATCCCAACATATCCATGTTCCAACATGGAACAAACTTCAACTTCACCTGCAACTAGCAACACTATAAGAGGAGTGAGCAAAAGTGGTAACATAGCCAAATGATGGTTTGCTAGGAAGGTGGGTTAGAGGCTTGACATGGAAACATGGGAGACATGATATAACAAGTGGTAGGTAGCGTGACATAACGATAGAGCGAACAACTAGCAAGCAAAGATAGAAGTGATTTTGAGGGTATGGTCATCTTGCCTGCAAAGTTCTTAGAGTCGTCGAAAGCTTGATCCCCGTTAGCGTACTCAACAGGTTCCTCGTTCACGTACTCGTCTCCCGGCTCTACCCAAGGCAAGAACACAAGCAATGGAACAACAATCGATCACGGTGCAATGCACACGCAACATGATGCAATACATGGCATGATATGCAATGCATATGCATGCTCTGGAAGGGAAATAATGATCAAGGCATCAACTTGGAAAACCAAGTATGCCGCTGGAAAGATTAGGTGATTTTGATCGAAATCGATATAAAGATCACCGGAAACGGATGCACGGTTTGCAAATGGCAAGCAAAACAAGAATGACGCAAATCTGCGATTAACAGCACGATATCACTTAGAATGCAACAAGAAACTAAGCTACTGCAGTCCAACATAGCAACAAAGCATATGGAGGTGATCTAAAATAGATGCTTGACAAAACAAGAACACTGGGCTACGGCTAAATCACTCAGGAACAGGTACAAACAAGCATGGCAAAAGTGCAAAAGATATCAGCTTCACAAACTTTGTGAAAATACTAACATGTCAAAAACAACATCAGGAAGCAATATTTGGAGCAACCAAACAATGTGCTACAGGAACATATCATGGCAATTAAAGGCATGGCATGATTCTACTAAATGCATAGAACAAAATTCCCTTAATGAACATGAGCCAAAAAGGCACAGAAGATATGATGGCACCCATGTAAACATAGCAAGTTCCATTAACAGTTTCAGACTTTGCATAAAAAGAGAGCATGGCATAAACAGATTTGTGATAGCAACTTTGCGAGCTCATGCCACTCATCACAAAGCATTGCATGAAAAAACAAGCATACCAACAGTAACCAGACATGTTCATGAAGCTAAACATGGCAATATCAAGTTCATAGGATGCATGGATCACTAGCAACAACCGTGGCAATATTGATTAACATGTTAACAATCTACCAGGAACATTTTATAGCAAAAGTAGAGCAAGACAATGACTTGCTAGATCACTTCATAATTGCAACCAGGAGCATGAGTGGATAGAGCATAACCACAAGTTCAAAACATCCTTACTGAAGTATCTCAAAATAAGCATGGATCTCAATGTAGCATCAAGTTTACATGGCATCAAAATCCTATGTCCCTGAAAACAGAACATCATGGAGCCTAGTTTGCATGCTTGTTCTAGTCACCACATAGATCACAAAAATACAAAACTTGAACCTATATAAATATGGAATGTTGTAGTTTAAAACACATGTGGACCTCATGCTCATATGATGCACACATCAAATGCAACAAAAATGACAAATCACCATGATCTCATAAGTACCAACAGTCAACATTTTATAGTACTCTTGCAACAATGCAAATGGCATCATACTTGACAGTAACATGCATGGTAATCCTTCTAACATGAAGAGCTCAACCAGACAAACATTTCGACATATCATATGCATGATTCGGAGCCACGGTCACCAAGATATGACATGTTGTAGGAGGCATAAAAATATTAGGGAGTTACTGGACTTACTGAAATTTCACCTCCGCGAAAGTCAACGCGGGGCGAGGTGGTTCTGGGACGGAGGGGCGCGCGGGAGCGGTGTTTGGATGGAGTGACTGGTGGATCTGGTCCCGATCCACTAGATCCGGACCGGCGACGTCTCTGGCGAGGCGCGGTCTTCAGCGAGCGGCGGGCCGGAGCAGCGACGAGCTAGCGCGGGGCAGCGGTGAGGCGCGGTGGCACGGGGCGGTGGCGCGGTGGCCGGAGGCGGCGGCGCGTGGCATGGTGGCGCGGAGCAGGGCGCCAGGCGACGACGGTCGGTGGAGGCGGCGCAGGGGCAGCGCGGGGAGGGGTGGCCGCGGCCGGCAGCGAGGGCAGCATGGCGGAGCGGCGGGGCACGCAGGAGCGGCGCGACGCTAGGGTCCCGTGCGAGGCAGCGGTGATCGGTCGATGGGTTCGACGGGCCTCCTTCGGGCCCACGAGGGCCAACGGCGCCATGTGGCAGGCAGCGATAGGTGCAGGGCGGCGGCGCAAACTGTCCAGCTGGATCCGGGCGTGTCCGGCGGCGGCGGGGAGAATTTTAGGGTTTGGACTGCGAGATTTTTGGAGGGGTGCACTTATTTATAGGTAGAGGGAGTTTGGAGTGTCCAAATGGGGTGCGGTTTTCGCCCACACGATCGTGATCTGACGGTAGAGAACATGGAGATGGTTTACATGGGTTATTGGGCTGTTTTGGAGGGGTGTTGGGCTGCAACACAAAAAAGGCTTTTGCGGTTACCCGGTTAACCGTTGGAGCATCAAACAGCCTCCAAATGGAACGAAATTTTACAGGCGGTCTACCGGTTGTGTACCAAGGCCACTTGAGAAATCTCGGCCCATTTAGAGAACATTTAACTCCTGCTCACGAAAAGAGACAAGAGGGGTGTGCCGGGTGCATGTGGGAGTGTCGGATTGCGAAACAGACAACGGGGAAAATGCTCGGATGCATGAGATGAACACGAATGCAAACGCGATTCACATGATGACATGATATGAAATGCATGACATGAACAAACTGTACAACAAAGAAAAAACCCAACCACAAAGGGAATCTCATAACATAAAGCCGAAAAAGGCAAGAGTCAGAGTTATAAATAAGGAAACTTACATCCGGGGTGTTACAAGCGATGCCCCAGTTTACAAGGCGACCGGCCTCGTCGAGAAACTGATGGATGACAATGCGAAGCTCCTCAAGTTGGTCATCGAGAAGGAGGAGGAGGCCGCCGGCTGGAAGATGCTGCATGAGCAGAGCAGTGCCTCGGAGATGACGCTGAAAGCGGTCGTTGAGGAACTGATGGGTGGCTTGAGGAAGCTCCTGATTGAGCACAATAAGGAGGTGGAGGAATTCGTGGCTGCTTTCAAGCAATGTCGTGAGGAATTGAAGAAGGAGCTAGAGGATTTCGCTACCCCGCGCTCCATCGATGAGTAGAGACAATAGCAACCCAGATCATTGTGTGCAATTTCCTTCTTCTCTTGCCCCCATGTCTTCCGGGCTTTGCCACATGTGGCATTTAAATTATCCAAAATATGTAAGACAATTATTATGTGCCCCATTGTAAATTTGTCTTCGTATTATTCGTTGCCATTTTATTTGTGGTCGTATTATCCGTTGACCTATGTGGAAATTTAAATTAGGGCGGAATACTAGTTTAAAACACGAAAAAAGCAAATGCTGCCATGGAATCACAAGAAAACACCCTCCGTCCAGGTGCTTTAATTAACCCATTAATGGAGAACTTATGAGCGAGGCGGGCGGCGGCTGGTGCATGGAGGTCAAAGAGCTCGCTTCCCGGTGAGCATGGGCGGCCTTGCTGCTCACACGTGTCCCGTCGAGCCTGCAAGGTGGACAGGATGCACGCGTCCTGTCGAGCCTACGCGGCGGACTCCTCGCACGCGTCCCGTCGAAGCTGCACGGCAGACTTCTCACGCTCGTCCCGTCTAATCAAACAGCTGCATGCACGCCACCGAGTATGGTTAAATTTCGACATGGTAAATATAATACAACCATTTGCGATATTAACGTGTCAGCTTTTTGTTTCAAAAAGGACTTCGTTGGCTACTAATGTATGCGCCTCTTCTCAAACTGGACGATCTTTTTACCACGGCATATATGTGCAATATCATGAAACCATGCCAAGTTTCATGTTTTTTGGGTGACTTTTTTATTTACTGGGATTTAAAAACCGAGATTCTCATTGTTTTTGGACGACGACAAGTTTGTAATTTATTTTCATTCCTTAAACGACACCTAAACATGCACCCAATGAAATCTCTAGAAAGGCAAATACTCCTTTCCGGTTTACAGGGCTATACTACTCCCTCCGTCTATGTGTGTAAGTCATCTTACGAAAACCAAATAGTCCCAAAACACTTAGGCGTGGTGCATTAACTTCTACCTTGTTTCTTGTTTCTTGACATATCAACCAATAAGAGATGAGAGGTGTGCATGCTTTTAATGACTTGCAATGGCTAGTTCATTGCATGCAATGCAATTAATTAGCAAATAAACATTGGTTACCCCAGGAGGAAACGGTGCTAAGCGCGTGGACCTATGCAGAATGAGTATCAACCAATGGATAATGGAGTTTAATTGTTAAACAATAGAAACTTTGTCTCATGCAAGAGCCCAGCTAGTACTCCAAGGAACCGCACCACGCGAGCGTTCGCAACTGCCACGTTCGGGTTGCGCTTGGCTCTTCGCCTCTTCGAGAAGACGAACAATGATGTTACTCCTACTTCTACAGTATCGAATCTACTGCTGCATGTCCATCCACCTCGTGCGGGAAGGATAGCGTGTAGCGAAAGCTTCTACTTACTTCTCTTGCCTTTACGTCTATGACAGGTGGGCCCAACAGGTGGTTGGCCCGCCGGCCATGCAGCCAAAGGCAGGTGCAGTTAAGGCGCCGGAGCTTAGTCCGCAAGGGAGAGGGCGTTGTAGTAATCAAATTTCTCGGTCTTGTACGAGTTAACGCGACACGTCAAAGCACTGCACTCGATATAAGTCATTTTACACATTTCAAATGGGCCACTTCGTATGTAGTCACTTGTTGCAATCTCTAAAAAGACGTATATTTGGAAACGGAGGGAGTACAACACATGCATGCATGCCGTGACTTTCCTTTTGATACTTGCATGTGTTGATTTGATGCACCTTGCCAAATTTTGACTATAAATTTAACTAACCAAATTTTCATGCATGTCACAAAAAATTACGGGGCTATTTGGATTGTGACTATGTTTGTCTTATGTTGCCACATTATTTTTCCCACACTTGCCACACTTGCCTAACCTAAGTTGCTCAAATTGTTAGACACACTTTGGCTTGCCTAAGGGAATCTTGCCACAATTTTTGTGTCTATGACATGTGGGGTTCGCTGCTAATAAAAAAATTCTTGTCTTAGGTGTGGCTAATAAAAAAGACCTATATTTAGGAACGGAGGGAGTAGAAAATATAAATAATAATGCATGTTGGGGAAACCCATGTTTGCGCTAATTTTAGCCGTGGGCTTGTTCACAATTTTTACGAGGGAGTGGTTGTTCATTTAATGGAGGGACTTGTAGTACCAGACTTGAACGATACAAAGTGCGACCTGGCACACCGTAACACCACTTGGAACAAGCGGGTAGCTATCTCAAAAAACAATCAACAACTAAAAAAACCGTGACCTGGTATGTAGTAGTACACAATTTTAAACGATTGTTTTGATGGAGTGAAAAAGGAAAACTACCCCACTACGTATATATAGGCTAGAGCCTCCGTCCTTGCTTGCTAGGGTGCTCTATTCACACACTCTCATCCTCCCTAGATCTAAACAAGATAGGGGTAGTAACACTGTCTTTCTCCCTTAAAAATACACTAGCTTTCTATCCTCACCGCTGGTTAGAGATCCGGATGTATCCCCCTCCGTCGGTGAAGGGGAGGAGGGGTAGCGTTTAGGCCGTCACCGACAGCGAGGGAGGAGACCCACTGCCGGCCGCACCGTTATCTCTGGCCGAGCGCCAACGCGGGAGGTCCTCCGATCCCTTCGTTGTTGCCTGTGGGCAGATCTGGCCTCCCGCCGCCCACCTATCCACATCCCGACGACCTTCAGGTATATCTTCGTTCGAAATTGCCTTAGCTCTACTTCCCCAGCTCGCTACGTCGCTGCATGTGCATCATTTTCTACCTCTCAGCCCCTCTCGATCGGATGGTGCAATGTCACATATTTTTTTTCTTCTATTGTTTGAAGTAAAGCTACTTCATGGAGTCGAATCTTGTACTCCCTCCGTCCGAAAATACTTGTCATTGAAATGGATGTATCTGGATGTATTTTAGTTCTAGACACATCCATTTTGATGACAAGTAATTCCGGACAGATGGAGTACTTAGTTCAAACAAGAAATAAAGTGGGGGTGGGGGAATTTAGTATGTACATCGGACTTGGTACAAACAGGAAGGAAAGGGGGTGAAAGTAGTACAGAATGGTCATCCAACCGGTCCCTTCGTCGAAAAGGGAAATATAGGGGTAACGCTGTACACAATGGTATGACCAGGACTAGATTTGCTATCCACACATAGGAGTAGGTGGCTAGAATGAACAAAAATGGGACCAACCCAGATATGTTTCTTGGATGTTTGTTTCTCGGGGAAACAAACTACGAATCACCACTTTATGCCCCTGTTTACATACATGGTGCTAGACTGTTGGTGCACCCACTGTCCCATGCCCTTATACCAAATATTTAGGCTCCGTTCGGAATAAAGGGGCAAAAAACATAGGTCTTGATGAGAATAGAGGAATACGAAAGGAATGTAGGTATAAAACTATGGAACAGCGAACCGGAGGAAACTCTTAAGAGAATGTGTTCGGATGGACTACGAAATGTAATGATTTGTTTTTCTAGAGTAGCATGCTTGGCAGTATGAGATGCTATTTGTTTATTCAGCTGCACAGTGAATACTCTTGTCCTCACCTCACATACCACACATATGTTGATTTTTTTATTCTGGCAACACAGCACAGCAACCTGTCTAACGCATGGCAGTGAGCGCCTGCCTCGGGCTTCCGCCCAAAAAATGAGCAGCGCGTGGATGTTTCTAATCCTATGGAATCAGTACTACCAGACCAGCTTTCCTATGAAACACTATTCACCTTTCCCGTGTTCCGAATGGTTGGAAGGGAAAGAATACCGTAGGAATTGTGTTCCTACGAAAATCCTGCACCAAACCTGTGAACCGAACGCAGCCTTAGCTGTTCTTAATCTAATGTCCCTGGTAAAAATGAAGCCATGCCACTGTTATAAGCCATGGCAAGTTTAGCCAAATGTTTTTGCCTGTAATTGTTTGAGACTCTGACTGTTTCCTCTATGCCTTTTTGTGCAAACAGGGATAGCCAATTCACCTGGTTGTTGTTGTGACCTTTTGGTGCACTACACAAAACTCTTCTTAAAAGAAGTGACTTTTGTGCTGTTTAATTGGAATGTCCGAATGGAACAGTTGGTTGATTTTGGTGGAACTGCACAAAGGGAGATCTATGTTTCAATCCTCATCATCCATATTTGCGCCATAACCTTCCTTTAGGTAAGAATGATATTTAATGCATGTGTTCATCTCTATTTTCCGACTGCCATGAGAAAATAATGCTGTTTTTTACTAGTACACTTGTACTCCCTCACGGACAAAACCAATTCTGAATTAGAAGGCCAATCATGTACTTGGTTTCACCAACTGGTGAGGAGAAAGAGAAACAGAGCATGAAGAGGAAGAAGAAGAAGAATAAACAGTGCCAAGGCGATCTTGCTGAAGCTAGAGGCCTCAGTCGAGGCCATTCAAGGGCTCCGGCAGCGACTACCTTACATGTGAGACGATCCTCCAGGGAGCCCTTCCACTTCTGCTGTTTCACTTAATTAATTAGGAGTACTGAAGTACCACTAATTTATTACTGCCTAATTTTCCTGTTGGAGTTAAACAAATCTTTAGTAGGACCCTATGCTGAATCAAGTACGTGTGTATGTTTGTCTATGGAGGTGAATCATGTGGTGGAGCAGGGAGGGAATATTATTAGTGTCATGACATAATAGTGCTACTATTTTGCATGTCAATTTATTGCCATTGGTTCAATGAGGCAATGTTTTGTGTATTGTCCATCATGAATTTGATGCTATGGTTTGAGTAATATGCTAATGTCTTCCTATCCTTTCTCACTAAGCTAATGAAGGTTTCACCTTGTTCCTACTTGTGCAAACAAGGATCATGTTGTGCCAATCATACATTTTAGTGGAACTACACAAGACAATACATTGAATTGTATCCCAGCCAGTGCTTTAACTCTGCTGGAAGTTCTTGATAATCTTTCGATATAATCTCAGCACTGGTAAACAATAGTGATTTCAACCATACATCTGAAGTGCACAAAAATATATACTATTGTGTGATTCCAGTGAGTGCTTTATCATCTCTTATGGGACTACATGAATAAGCTTTTTTTCTTAGGTTGGTACGGGCCTAAGGCCTTCATCCATATGAGTTTGTTGTCATCTCTATTTGTATCGTGCTACTGTCATGAGAAACTCCTTTATCTTTGCACGTTAAAGTTTTGCAACTTATGACAAATGGCAATGCTCTGAGTGTTGAATTGAGCTAATTGGCACTGATTAAATAAACTAATACCTCTTGAGGGAGTCCTGGATTAGGGGGGTGTCCGGATAGCCGGACTATACCTTCGGCCGGACTCCTGGACTATGAAGATACAAGATTGAAGACTTTGTCCCGTGTCCGGAAGGGACTTTTCTTGGCGTGGAAGGCAAGCTTGGCGATACAGATATGTAGATCTCCTACCATTGTAACCGACTCTGTGTAACCCTAGCCCTCTCCGGTGTCTATATAAACCGGAGGGTTTTAGTCTGTAGGAAGAAAAACAATCATACCATAGGCTAGCTTCTAGGGTTTAGCCTCCTTGATCTCATGGTAGATCTACTCTTGTACTACCCATATCATCAATATTAATCAAGCAGGACGTAGGGTTTTACCTCCATCAAGAGGGCCCGAACCTGGGTAAAACATCGTGTCCCCTGCCTCGTGTTACCATCCGCCTTAGACGCACAGTCGGGACCCCCTACCCGAGATCCACCGGTTTTGACACCGACATTGGTGGTTTCATTGAGAGTTCCTCTGTGTCGTCACTTTTAGGCCCGATGGCTCCTCCGATCATCAATGACGATGCGATCCAGGATGAGACTTTTCTCCCCGGACAGATCTTCGTATTTGGCGGCTTTGCACTACGGGCCAATTCGGTTGGCCATCTGGAGCAGATCGAAAGATACGCCCCTGGTCGTTAGGTCAGATTTGAAAGTTTAAACTACACAACGAACCTCCGTGGAGACTTGATCTTCGACGGGTTCGAGCCGCAGCCGAGCGCGCCACACTGTCACGATGGGCATGATCTAGCTCTGCCGCCGAACAGTGCCCTGGAGGCCGCACCCGCATTAGCTCGGACCCTTAATTCGGAGCCAACTGCGCCAATCGAGGATGGGTGGTTGGACACCGCCTCGGGGGCTGCAATCTCTATGGAGATCGATCCGAACACCAGCCCTATTTTCTGCGAAGCCCATGACTCCAAGGATCCAGACACCTCTCCAGACTCTGAGCCCTCCGCGCCCCTACCAATCGAACCCGATTGGGCGCCGATCATGGAGTTCACCGCCGCGGACATCTTTCAGCACTCGCCCTTTGGCGATATTCTGAATTCACTAAAGTATCTCTCTTTATCAGGAGAGCCCTGGCCGGACTACGGTCAACAAGGTTGGGATGCGGATGATGAAATTCAAAGCCCACCCACCACCCACTTTGTAGCCATTGTCGATAATTTAAACGACGTGCTCGACTTCGACTCTGAAGACATCGATGGTATGGACGACGATGTAGGAGATGAACATGAACCAACGCCTATAAGGCACTGGACAACCACCTCATCTCATGATGTATACATGGTGGACACACCCAAAGGAAGCGACGAGAGGAACACAGGGATGCAATGAGGGATCGTTCACTCGAAAAGCAATCAAAGCGGCGATGTAAGCGCCGCTCCAAGCCCCGCCTCGACAGAGACAGCAGCCATACAGACCCAGCCATAGAGCAGGACGAGCCAGCGGACAATGAACATTCCTTCGAGCAATCGTCCGAATAGGGCAACTTGGATAAACAAACCAAACACCCCGTCCCCGGCGAAAACAACAGTCCGGACGACCTTACGCCGGATAGGCTCATGGAGCAGAAGAACCTCCACAAAAGGCTCGTCGCCACTGCGCGTAGCCTGAAAAAGCAGAAGCGGAAGCTCAAAACTGCGGAAGATGCACTCAGAATCAGATGGAGCAAAGTACGCAACACCGCAGACAAATATGGCGGCAGTCGCCGCACAAAAAGCTATCTGTCGGTGTCAAAACCGGTGAATCTCGGGTAGGGGGTCCTGAACTGTGGGTCTAGGCCGGATGGTAACAGGAGGCAGGGGACACGATGTTTTACCCAGGTTCGGGCCCTCTTGATGGAGGTAAAACCCTACGTCCTGCTTGATTAATATTGATGATATGGGTAGTACAAGAGTAGATCTACCACGAGATCAGAGAGGCTAAACCCTAGAAGCTAGCCTATGGTATGATTGTTTTTTGTCATACGGACTAAAACCCTCCGGTTTATATAGACACTAGAGAGGTCTAGGGTTACACAGAGTCGGTTACAATGGTAGGAGATCTACATATCCGTATCACCAAGCTTGCCTTCCACGCCAAGGAAAGTCCCTTCCGGACACGGGACGAAGTCTTCAATCTTGTATCTTCATAGTCCAGGAGTCCTGCCGAAGGTATAGTCCAGCCATCCAGACACCCCCTAATCCAGGACTCACTCAGTAGCCCCCGAACCAGGTTTCAATGACGACGAGTCCGGCGCGCAAATTGTCTTCGGCATTGCAAGGCGGGTTCTTCTCCAAATTCCGTGTACCTGTTGAATAGTGTCCGGTTTCTTGTAAATGTAGTGCTCCTTGACTTCTATGCCTAATAATGGCCATTTTCCACGTGTCAAACGAATACGAAAAGTCAGGGTGTTTTTTATATTTACACCCCTAGCCGCGTGAATGAGCCGCCTATTTAAGGGGACGGGGATTTAGATCCAAACCACACCTTCTCCCTTCCGCGAGTATTCATCAGAGCGTATCCGACAGAGGTCCATTCCATCATGGCCGGCCGCCGCAGCTCCTCCTCTCGCCCTTCCAGCCCTCATCCTGGAGATTGGAAGAGGTGCTCCATCCCGCACAGCGAGCTAGTGATGCTCCAGACCAAGGGATTTCTCCCCCGGCCTATATGGTCCCCGTTCGAGCCGGACTTGCCACCTATAATGGCGGAGAGCAAGCGGAGAGCGCCCCCAATCCCTCCAAAGGAGAGCGGGTATGCCTTGCCTCTTACTTAATAAGTGGGCTCGAATTTCCAATTCATCCGTTTCTCCGGGGGCTTCTGGAGTTCTATGGCCTCCAGCTGCACAACCTCACGCCTGCCTCCATATTGCATATCGCGGGCTTCGTAGCCCTTTGCGAGCTGTTCTTGGGCTATGAGGCTCATTTCGCGCTGTGGAAAAGGCTATTCTGCCTCGTGCCCCGCTCTAAGGAGGGGGTCAATATATCAAGTGGGCGGAGTCGAAGTGTGGCGCATCGCCGGGACCGGATATCTATCCGGAACCCCAAAGAAGGCGTCCGAAGACTGGCCTTCGGAATGGTTTTATATAGAGGCCGTCCCGCTGTCGGATCCTGTCTGGATCAGCCTCCCTGAGTTCGATAGTGCTACCCTAAAGAAGCGCCTAAGCTGGCATCCACGGAGCCCTCAGAGGGAAAGTGACAGGGACGTTATTTACCTGATGGGCCGGATAAGATTGTTTGCTCATTCTGGACTGACCATGATCGGGGTCATGGCCGCATGCATCATGCGAGGGGTGCAGCCGCTTCAATATAGAGGCCGCCCCATGTGGGACTTCAACGGGGAGGACGACGCCACCCGCTACGGCCGTAAGGGGTCGGATTCGGCAGCCGCTCTAATAAAGACCTTCTCCGCTTTGTACAAGGGAGAAGAGGAGGAATTTCTCCGCGTCAACCCATGGGGTGGATTTTCTATGTACAATCCCCCAAGTTGGGCAAGTGGACACTTTTACTTGCCCATCCATTTTATATTCCCATTGCTAAATTTTCAGTCTAACGACTTCAACGCAGGAACTGCGCTAGGCTGTTAAAGAAATAAACAGCCCTCCTCCACAACCTGAGGATCCGGGACGGTCCCTCGACCCGGCCTCTCAAGAGGATCCGGACTTATCTATGGAGCTGATTGATGGAGTGTTTCATCAATTGAGCAAGGACAACGGCTTGGTGGCCATTACGGCCGATTATCCAGGGCTACTCCCAGCCTCACAGGTAACTGAGACCGGATCCCAGCACTTTGAAAAGGGATCTGTCCTCGCGTATTTTCGATTGCCGTATGACAACCGTGTTTTGCAGGGGAGGTCCTTGAGACAGGTGGCCAAGCCTGCGGCGACTAGCCAACGAGGGGCGGCAAGGCCCCGCGAGCTGAAAAGAAGTGCGGTCCGGACTGAGGCATCGGCGCAAAGGTATAGCGCACCGCCTTATTCCCAGCTGTTATTCCTTCGAGGCATATTAATGCTCGTGCTCTCTTCAGGATGAAGAGACCTCGCCGGACTATATCCGGAGGGGCTGCCAATCGCGCCTCCACCAGCCAGGCTCCAAAGCCTGGTCCGGAAGCGGAGGCGAACACGAGGCGCGCACCGGAGGCTCCTCCGACGGAGGATGCGGATAGGCTGTCTGCCACCAATTCCGAGGTGGAGAGTGCCATGAACCACAGGCGTCGCCGGACAGTTCTTCGCGACGCTTGTTTCTCCCAAGAGGCGTTGGATGCCTTCAATTCGGGAGACGCGTACCTCCGTGCCGCTCAAAATGGTCTAGCCAGAGCCACGGAGCAGTATGTGAAAGACATACGGGTAAGAAATTTTTGGTAATTATATATATATACCAGTAGCCCCCAAGACTTGAAACAGTTAGAATAACTGTTTTAAGGATCATTTGTTATGCAGGTTCTTACAGAAAAGAATACCCTACTGTCCCAGGAGCTGAAAGAGTGCAAAGCCCAACTTGAGGCCGCACTAGCCACGGCAGGGGAGCCCAAGGAGACCCCCTCTGGTAATATACGATTCGAAAGATAAGTATTTTGCGAAGTGCGGCGTGGGTGCAAATCTGACAAATGAAATTGCAGATGGCGCCGGATTAAATCCGGAAGTGCAACAACTCCGACGCCAGCTAAAGGCTGGTGAGAGCGTGCTAACAAAGGTGAGGCGGGAGAAGAACGATATCCAAGATGCCAACACTAAGCTGGGCGTTGAACTGAAGGACGTTCGTGTCCAGCTGTTGGACTCCGTGAAGGAGAATCAGCGGCTTCGACGCGGCATATATAGTAAGTGCTTAAACGAACTTTGAAAAAAGAGTTTAGCAAGGAAGTCAACTAATAGAGTAATGTCTGTAGGTATGCTGATAGGTCGTCCTGCAGAGGAAATGCCAGCTTCTACGAGTGACCTTCTTCCCGAGCTCTCACAACTGCACGAGCGAGTTCGGCAGGTGATGCAAGGCGTCGCCCAGGCCTTGTGGCCATCCGTCTCCATGCCCGAAGGCCTTGGAGAGCTTGTAGAGAAGCTGAAGGGAGCACAGCGGCGCTTCCGATTGTGGAAGATGTTGGCCTACCGTCAAGGCGCCAGGGAGGCCTGGGCCATGGTGAAGACACGGTACACGAAGGCTGACCCAAACCACATGGCCGAGGTCGGACCCGTAGGGCCCTATGGGAAGGAGATCCCTGTGAGCTTAGTATACGGCCAAGTAGAGTTGGCCGCAAAGTATTCCCAACAGGACTGTAAACTAGACAGCCTGTTAGATGGTATTGAAGAGGAGTACAATCAGTCAGATTGACTATGTAATTTTAATTGACATGTGTAATGCCTTCTAGCCGGATTGTAGATCGTTTGTCATGGCCGACCTTTTCACTTTAACCTCGGGACCTGACGGTCCGGAGTGTGTCCGTATACCCTCACGGTTATATAAGAACCGGGGTACGCATGGAGACCAGGCATAGGGGTCATTAGTGCTTGAACAGACAAGTGCCCAACTAGTTATGTTATATTACATGGTTAGTAAGAAACATCTTCCAGGGAAAATAGTTCCGTTAGGGGTTCCTTTCCCTGGGAGGCATGCCCTAAAGTGCATGTCCATTCTGCGAAAAGAGATGCAGGAAAAACATCTGGGGGCGTATAGTTAAATAAATGAAAGAAAAGATCATCTTTAGTTTACCGACCGAATATTCGCTTAAGAACGCTAGCTTTCGGCTTCACCTAGTCTGAGGTACACATCCGGCTGACCCGGCAGTAACAATCGCAGAGGTGCTCCCTTTACCACCTACCTGAATAATCGGGAACGTAGGGGTAAGCACAGGAGCCAGGCAACCCAGCTTGGCCAAAACGTAAGTCATATCGATGCATATAATGACGAATAAAAGGTACATGCGGAAGTATGACACATGTGTTGGGCATGAAGCCCGTATAAATAAGCTTCTGTTTAAAGAAAGCCCCAGGTTTAATGAGCGCGAATAGCGCTTCACTTTATGAGCCTTTAAAGGCTATAAGAGAGAGAGAGGAGGAGAGAAATGTAAGACAGAAAGTATATAAAAATGGACAGAGGAAGGAGACGAACACAGAGTCCGGTGCTAGCATAGAATCTTCGTAGACGGGTTGCGTTCCATGGGTTCAGCTTTAGTCAGTTATCCGATGCATCTCGCAGGCAGTACGCTCCACCAGTTAGGACTTGGTCGATTATGAAGGGACCTTCTCACTTGGGCTTGAGTTTGTCCTTTTTCTTGTCCGGCAGGCGTAGAACTAATTCGCCAACGTTGTAATTTTTGGCCCGTACTTCTCTGCTTTGGTATCTTCGAGCCTGCTGTTGATAGAATGCGGAACGGGCTTTTGCCACGTCACGCTCTTCCTCCAAGGCGTCCAAACTGTCCTACCGATCGAGCTCCGCTTCTCTTTCTTCGTACATGTGCACTCGAGGTGAGTCATGAATTATGTCGCAGGGCAAAACTGCCTCTGCGCCGTACACCATGAAGAATGGTGTGTATCTGGTGGTGCGATTCAGCGTGGTCCGCAGCCCCCAGAGTACGGAGTCGAGCTCCTCTACCCAGTGCGTATTAGATTCCTTAAGGGACCGCACTAATATGGGTTTGATGCCGCTCATGATAAGACCATTTGCACGTTCGACCTGGCCATTGGTTTGTGGGTGATAGACGGAAGCATAATCGAGCTTGATGCCCATGTTTTTGCACCAGATTTTTACCTCATCGGCCGTAAAGTTCGTGCCGTTATCAATGATGATGCTGTGGGGGACGCCATAACGGTGTACAACCCCGGATATAAAGTCTATCACCGGTCCGGATTTGGCCATCTTAACAGGCTTGGCTTCTATCCATTTGGTGAACTTATCCACCATGACCAGTAAGTATTTTTTTCTTATGGGTTCCGCCTTTAAGGGGTCCAACCATGTCAAGCCCCCAAACCGCGAAGGGCCAAGTGATGGGGATAGTTTGGAGGACGGTGGGTGGCATATGGATTTGGTTTGCAAAAAGCTGGCAACCGACGCATCGTTGGACTAAGTCCTGGGCGTTTGCCCGGGCCGTCGGCCAATAAAAGCCTGTACGGAATGCCTTGCTTACAAGGGACCGAGCTGCAGCGTGATGTCCGCCGAGTCCGGCTTGAATTTCCGCCAGGAGGTTCCTCCCTTCCTCTTCGGAGATGCACCTTTGAAGGACTCCGGTAGTGCTTTTCTTATAAAGCTCTCCCTCATGGACTTTATAGGCTTTAGATCGCCGCACTATGCAGCGTGCCTCATTTTGGTCCTCAGGGAGTTCCTTCCTGGTAAGGTAGGCGAGGAATGGTTCTGTCCACGGGGCAATGACGGCCATTATTACGTGGGCTGAAGGTGTTATTTCATTGGCAGAGCCTCCAATTATGTCAGAGTGTTCGGTGTCGGGCAGTGCGGTTGGGTCCGGGCTATTATTGCTAGGTTCCCCTTCCCATACTACGGACGGCTTGAACAACCTTCCCAGGAAGATGTTGGGGGGGGACTACATCGCGTTTTGCGCCGATGCGTGCCAGGACATCTGCCGCCTGATTATTTTCCCGGGCTATATGGTGAAATTCGAGCCCTTCGAACCGAGTTGACATTTTTAGGACGGCGTTGCGATAAGCTGCCATTTTTGGATCCTTGGCATCAAAGTCTCCATTTATTTGGGATATTGCGAGGTTCGAGTCCCCGCGCACCTCTAGGCGTTGAATGCCCATGGATACTGCCATCCGGAGACCATGTAAAAGGGCCTCATATTCGGCTACGTTGTTGGAGTCTGTGTACATTATCTGGAGTACATATTGAACTGTGTCTCCTGTGGGGGACGTCAAAGTGACACCAGCCCCTAGACCGGCCAACATTTTGGAGCCGTCGAAGTGCATGACCCAGTTTGAATATGTGCCGTACTCTTTAGGGAGTTCGGCCTGCGTCCATTCTGTGACGAAGTCGGCCAAAACTTGCGACTTGATAGCTCGCCGTGGCTTGTAAGTTATGTCAAATGGGAGGAGCTCAATGGCCCATCTTGCAATCCGGCCCGTCGCGTCGCAGTTGTTTATAATATCGTTAAGTGGCACTTCCGAGGCTACTATTATTGAAGACTCTTGAAAGTAGTGTCGCAGCTTCCGGGATGCCATAAATACCGCGTACGCAATCTTTTGATAATGTGGGTACCGTGACTTGCACGGAGTAAGGACAGTGGACACGTAATAGACCGGCTTTTGAAGGGGGAATTTGTGTCCGTCCATTTCTCGTTCGACGACGAGCACTGCGCTTATGACCTGATGGGTTGTTGCAATGTATAATAGCATTGGTTCACCAATGTTTGGCGCGACCAGGATTGGGTTTGTTGCCAAGATGGCTTTTATTTCGTCGAGTCCGGCCGTGGCTGCATCCGTCCACTCGAAGTGTTCGGTGCGCCGAAGGAGGCGGTAAAGGGGTAGGGCCTTTTCTCCTAGGCGGGTGATAAAGCGGCTTAGAGCCGGCACGCATCCGGTTATTGTATTTGTTTGAGGTCCTTCGGGATATCCAGTTGTGACAGAGCTCAGATCTTGGCTGGATTTGCTTCAATTCCTCTACCGGATACAATGAAGCCCAAGAGCTTTCCGGCTGGAACGCCGAAAACGCATTTTCCCGGGTTGAGCTTGATGTCGTATGTTCGGAGGTTATCGAATGTTAGACTCAAGTCGTCTACTAGAGATTCGACATGTGTTGTTTTAACGACCACATCATCTACGTATGCCTCCACTGTTTTGCCGATCTGGTTTGCCAGACATGTCTGAATCATGCGCTGATATGTTGCGCCGGCGTTTTTGAGCCCGAAGGGCATTGTGTTGAAGCAGAATGGGCCGTATGGTGTGATGAATGCGGTTGTGGCTTGGTTTGACTCTGCCATCTTTATTTGATGGTAGCCGGAGTATGCATCGAGGAAACACAACGAATCGTGTCCCGCGGTAGCATCGATGATTTGATTGATGCGAGGGAGAGTGAAGGGATCCTTTGGGCAAGCCTTGTTAAGGTCTTTGAAATCAATGCACAGGCGCCAGGATTTGTCCTTCTTTGGTACCATCACCAGGTTTGCTAGCCAGTCCGGATGTTTTCTATCTTTGATTAATCCGGCCTCCAATAGCTTGGCTAGTTCCTCTCCCATGGCCTGTCTCTTAGGTTCGGAAAAATGAAAAATGTCGAAGAGCCTGTTTGACTGGCTTGAATCCTTTTAGGATATTTAAGCTGTGTTTGGCCAGCCTGCGTGGGATTCCTGGCATGTCTGAAGGGTGCCAGGCAAAAATGTCCCAGTTCTCTCGTAGGAACTCTCGCAGTGCAGCGTCTACATCAGGTTTTAACTGTGCCCCGATGGAAGCTGTTTTATTGGGGTCCGTTGGATGGACCTGGAATTTGACTATTTCGTCCGCCGGTTTAAAGGAGGTGGACTTGGATCTTTTATCGAGTATCACATTGTCCCTATTTACCGTGGAGCGCAGCGCAGTCAGTTCCTCAGCCGCTAGGGCTTCGGATAGCGCCTCGAGGGCCAGTGCGGCTGTCTTATTTTCAGCGCGGAGTGCTATGTTCGGATCACTAACGAGAGTGATGATTTCGTGAGGCCCGGGAATCTTGAGCTTCATGTACCTGTAATGGGGTATTGCTTGGAAGACTGTAAACGCTTCCTGCCCTAGCAGAGCGTGATATCCGCTACTAAACGGGGCCACCTGGAACATGACCTCTTCGGACCTGTAATTATCCGGCGTGCCGAACACCACATCTAGTGTGATTTTTCCTATACAGCGCGCTTCCCGACTGGGGATTATTCCTCTAAAGGTTGTGCTGCTTCACTCAATGCGGTTCTAGTCTATTTTCATTTTTTGAAGGGTTTCCTCATAAATGAGGTTTAATCTGCTGCCGCCATCCATGAGTACCTTGGTAAGACGAAAGCTGTCCACTATTGGACTGAGGACCAATGCGGCTGGTGCTCGGGCTGTTCAGCATTTAGGTTCATCACTGGCATTAAAAGTAATAGCCGTGTCACTCCATGGGTTTATTGTTGCTACTTGGTAGACTTTGGCAAGGCCGCAGAGTGTTCTTTTTCGCATATTATTTGATGCGAAAGTCTCGAAGACTGTTAATACCGTACTGGTTTCTCTGGGGTGGCTTTCTATGGCTTCTAGAATTAGAAGATCTTCGCCAATTTTTGCCACCTGTTGGAGTATCCAACATGCTCTAAGGCTGTGAGTTGGCGTGGCACCCTCTGCACTGTGGATTTTATAGGGTCCATTAAGCCATCCTTCCAGTACGGTTCTGTGCCCTGTAGAGGGATTTTGCTTTTTGGTATTGAACCCGGGTATCTGGCGATGATGCACCCTTTTGTTTCATACTGGGTTTGTATTCAGGGCCGGATTGTCCCAAAATTTTATTTCGGTTTTCCAGGCGCTTTCCATTGCACAGTACTTTCGTACTATGGATGCCAAGTTAGCGAAGTGTGTAATATCACGGCGACTTATGGTGTTGAGGATTCCCTTGTCTGTGCAATTATTGCAGAAGAATAAAATTGCGTCTTCCTCGCGGAAGTCCTTTATCCTGTTCATAACCAGGAGGAATCTGGCCCAGTAATGATGTACTGTTTCTTCGGGCTCTTGCCTAATTTGGGATAGATCGCTTATGTACGGGTGGGTGGGCGGAATGAAATCCGAAACCTCACCCAATCTGAGACCCAGGGGCCAAGGAGTTTCCGAACTCGGAAGTTTGGATTCTTGGATGTTGTCCAATGAATCTAGCCCATCACCTGACTTTAAGTTCAGGTCTTGAGTGATGTCCTCCCCTCCGCGGGTATCCGACTTGGAGGGATCAGGAATCCGGACATATCTAGTCCTTATGATAGATGAAGGGTCGCCGCACTGTCCCTCTACCACGACAACGTGATGGGTGACCTGGGGGGAGTTAATCTCTCTCACATCGGGTTTAGAACCAATCTGGTCGTAATCCGTAGTGACTCCCAGGGCGGCGAAGCGATCCAAGAGCTCGTTTAGGGAAGAGAGCTTCATTGGATCTAGCTGCTCGGCGAATTCCGAGCTGACGTGAAGATTGCTTTCGATGACCCGAGAGGTCGTCATCGGCGCAGCAGCCGAACGAGTGGTCATAAGGAAACCACCTAGCCTGAGAGTCTGGCTGACAGCCAAAGCTCCCTTAGCAACGGTGCCGTCTTTAAAGACGGGATGAGGCATCCTTCCTGATGGTGATGGCACAGAGGAACTCTCAATGAAAGCACCAATGTCGGTGTCAAAACCTGCGGATCTCGGGTAGGGGGTCCCGAACTGTGCGTCTAGGCCGGATGGTAATAGGAGGCAGGGGACACGATGTTTTACCCAGGTTCGGGCCCTCTTGATGGAGGTAAAACCCTACGTCCTGCTTGATTAATATTGATGATATGGGTAGTACAAGAGTAGATCTACCATGAGATCAGAGAGGCTAAACCCTAGAAGCTAGCCTATGGTATGATTGTTTTTTGTCCTACGGACTAAAACCCACCGGTTTATATAGAAATCGGAGAGGGCTAGGGTTACACAGAGTCGGTTACAATGGTAGGAGATCTACATATCCGTATCGCCAAGCTTGCCTTCCACGCCAAGGAAAGTCCCTTCCGGACACGGGACGAAGTCTTCAATCTTGTATCTTCATAGTCCAGGAGTCCGGCCGAAGGTATAGTCCGGCCATCTGGACACCCCCTAATCCAGGACTCCCTCACTATCCAAAGCAAAAGCTACTGCCTGAATTTGACGAGGAGGCCTTAGAGCCCCGGCAGTCAAAAAATAGGAAAGCCACCCGGTCGGATAGACGACCGCATGGCCAGCATGGAGCGGCAAGCAGCGCCGCACACAAGCCGGCACGCGATCCACCAAAGGATCCGCATCAAAAAGATGGCCAAGCCAGATCTATCTACAGGCC
The DNA here is from genome assembly GCF_056163025.1 of Triticum urartu. Taxonomy (NCBI): domain Eukaryota; kingdom Viridiplantae; phylum Streptophyta; class Magnoliopsida; order Poales; family Poaceae; genus Triticum; species Triticum urartu. Next base: position 351,788,675 of record NC_141876.1, on the reverse strand, counting down.
AAGAAAGCAATCTCTAGTAAGCAATGCAACACAACAAATATCCGAACATCACGGCACACCCAAATACAGGGGTGCCGCACACCCCCTATGTTTCACCGATGAGGTGCTGGACCATGAATTTCCAGCGGGATTCAAGCCCGTAAACAGAGAGGCGTACGACGGAACAACAGACCCTGGGGTCTGGATCAAGGATTATATCCTCCACATACACATGGCCAGAGGAGATGACCTCCACGCCATAAAATACTTACCCCTCAAGCTTAAAGGGCCAGCCCGGCATTGGCTCAAAAGCCTTCCCGAAAACACCATTGGAAGTTGGGAAGAGCTTGAGGATGCTTTCCGGGCAAATTTTCAAGGGACCTATGGCCACCCTCCAGATGCAGACGATCTCAGTCACATAACTCAACAGCCCGGAGAGTCAGCCCGGAAATTTTGTAACAAATTTCTTACTAAAAAGAATCAGATAGTCGACTGTCCGGACACCGAAGCCCTAACAGCTTTTATGCATAACGTTCGAGACGAATGGCTCGCCAGACACCTCGGCCAAGAAAAGCCAAGAACAATGGCCGCATTAACAAGACTCATGACCCGCTTTTGCGCATGAGAGGACAGCTAGTTGGCAAGATGTAGCACCAGCGACCCAAGTACATCCGAAGTTAGGGATGGAAACGGAAAACCCCAACGCAGCAAGGACCAGCGGCAGAATAAGGGAAACAGTCCAAAGAGCACGGCGGTCAACACCGGATTCAAAAGCTCGCGGCAGAATCAGAGAAAGCCGCCCCTCAAGGATAACAGGGACGAGCTATCCAACTTAAACAAAATCTTGGACAAGATATGTCAAATACACAGTACTCCCGGGAAGCCTGCGAACCATACCCACAGAGATTGTTGGGTTTTCAAGCAATTCGGCAAACTCAACGCCGAACCCAAGGGGCTCGACACACCAAGTGAGGACGATGACGAACCCCACAAGCAGAGCACCAGGAAACAAATGGATTTCCCACAAGAACTCAAAGCAGTAAACTTACTTCATGTGACGAACAGAATGGCGCCAACAGAGATACACGCCATCCGGCCTATCCGAAAGGAGTCTCGCCAATGGTTGTTAAAACCGATCACCTTCGACCATCAGGATTACTCTAGAAGTATCCAGAACGCAGGTTGGACTGCCTTGGTATTAGATCCAATAATCGGCGGACTCCACTTTACAAATGTCCTGATGGACGGTGGCAGTGGTCTAAACCCGTTATACCAGGACACAATCCGCAACATGGGGAAGAGCCAACAAAAATTTGCCATAGCAAAACCTCCTTTCAAGGGGTAACACCAGGCCCGGGTGCCCGTTGTATGGGTTCTCTCCGGCTAGAAGTTATGTTTGGCTCCCCCGATAACTTCCATCGCGAACAGCTAACTTTCCACATCGCCCCATTCTCAAGTAGCTATCAAGCACTGCTGGGGCGCGAAGCTTTCGCCTGCTTTAACGCAATACCGCATTATGCATCTCTTACGCTTAAGATTCCCGGTCCACGAGGCATCATCTCATTAAAGGGAAAACATTGAGTGTTCCTCCCGCACGGAAGACAGTGCGGCTGCCTTGACAGCCCCACAATAAAGCGGCTTCACCAGCCAAAGCACCTAAACAGGTCGTCAAGACCACGGACACGGCTAGACGAGTCCGGCATGAACATACAATTGATAAAGGCTTAATAGCTGTATACCCCTGTACTAGGGGCTCCGCGCATATAAAACAAGAGATAATAAAGCTCAATTTTACCCGTTTCGATTTATACTTTGTTTATTTAGTATAACTCATGTTCGACACGATCTTTCTTCAACTAAGTTCCTCTCTTTTACAGATGAACACCGTGCTACACCCGTCCAGGATACGGCACAACGGAGACACATGCGCAGACGTGCAGCAGGGACCCGTTCCAAGGATTCTTTTCAGATTAAGACGCCGCGTAAACCTTTTTTACTGTCTCTTGTTGATACACATCCCTTGGTTTCTTGGTATAACCAAGGAGGAGGCTGGCGTTTTGGCATGTGGCCACGTCAGAGTTTTGCGCGTACCTGGACACTAGGGGCTTATTACTAAGGGCGTTATCCCGCCCGCCCTCATAAAGACCGAATACCTTAGGGAGTGTTCGGTGTCGCGAGTTTGGCCTTATATGCATCAACTCTAAATCATGTCTTTGGTCAAATGTTGGGTTTTCCCAGCTCCTGTGTTTTGCTACCTTACGTTCCGCTCTATCGGCTAAGGCGGCACCAGGAGAACTACTGCGATTGTGCCCCGGTTCGGCCAGGCGAGCACCTCAGTAGAGAAAGCCGAAAACTGACTATCATGATATAGCGTGAGACTGGTCAACCACTCGATGACTTACCGGAATCTTTAGGATTCCTCCGCATTAATGAAGGGCCGCTTCCCGGCCAGGCACATACGCGCCCCGAGTTCGGGCGAGCGCAGGCGCTACCAGGGGCTATATAAGTAGACTCACTGTCAAACTCCTATGGCTAAGTGAAAGTGATAAAGCATCATAGTCCGATTGCCTAGTTCGCTGCGCTATCACCTCCTTTGTAGGACCAAGACGTTGGATCAAGTGTGAAAATGCGCCTTTTGCGAACACCCCCGCATTATGTGTGTGGGGGTTGAAGCCGACGGCTGCCATCTTTCATATTATATATACATATATGTTAAACGGCCGCACAGGAGGTATTATAATACTTGCAGGCACAAGTATAAAAAGCTTCTACATTTATCAAAATATCGTTTTACAATAATAATATGCTATTCTAATATAGTATCCTTCGAGCACTGCGTCTCTATTAAACGAGCGCCTTGCAGAACTTCCTGAAAATAGTGCTCGGCAGGTACTCGGCTTCCATCTGAGTCTGGGGATGCAACAGCGGTGGCCTCCATTTCCACCCAGTATGTATTGACACGGGCAAGAGCCATCCGCGCACCCTCTATGCACGCTGACCTCTTCATCGCATTGATATGCGGCGCCGCACCAAGGAACTGCTGCACCAAGTTGAAATAACTTTTCGGCTCTGGCCTCTCTGGCCACAGATGACTCATGACATACTTCATGGCGAGTCCGGACAACCTATTTAGCTCGGCCCATTCGGCCAAACGATGGGCTAATGACAGTGGACGCTCTGGATCGTGGAACTGCGACCAAAAGAGCTTTTCCACTTTGCGATCTTCTTGATCTCGGAAGTGTTCGGCTGCATCTACGGCGCTCGCTGCCAAATCCAGATAGGTATCCGCCGTACTCCACATCCGGTCTAACGGAGCATGTTTAGGATCAAAGAACTTCCTCCACAGCGTAAAGAGCTTTCCAGCCGCGATCTCTCCGGCCTGACGCAGCTCCTCCTTCATAGCTCTCATCGCAGAGCGAGCATCCTCAGCATCGGCAACGACCTTCTCCAGGTCTGTCTGTTCCGCCTGATCTTCTTTTTCAAGAAGCTTGCAATGGTCAGCAGCGCTCTTTAGCTTCACAGCCATCTCGGCCATTTCCTTCTTGCTTCGGCAGTGAGCAGCCTGTTCGGCTTTCAGCTCTTCAATTGCCTTTCCGGCAGCCGCATCACTTTTCCTGGCTTGCTCCTTGGCTCGGGCAAGTTCTGCCCAAAGATTCTCCATGGCAGCAGCACCATCTGCATCAAGCGCACACATTGTAAGATACTGGCATAAAGCTCCTCTTACCAGGTGCCGCTGGAGTAATTATATACCTTGTGCCTCGTCAAGCCGCTTGTTGACAAGCGCGATGTCGGCATCTGCCGCGTCAAGTTGCCGCTTTAGCTCGGCAAATTCATTAGTCCGGCTGGCCACCCGACACTTCGCCACCTACGTATGAAGGCGGCACATTAGACCTGGGATTATGATCCTCTGCGCGCCGTCACTTTTGACAACACACAGAGTCTCAGGGGCTACTATCTACACAGGGCGCATCTTATTTATGCGCAACTGTCCAAAAAGGGTACATTATTTCGCGTACCTCAAAACCTGTCAGTAAACTCCTAACGGCCTCGTGCAATCCGCTCTCCGTGGATGAAATCCTCTCAATCACCGTACCCATCAATGCAGGGTGCTCCTTTGAGATAGATGCTCGCCCTAGCAGATCCTTCAGCTCCTCCGACCGCGCACCAGACGGTGCCGGACTCGTCCGATGGCCCTTTTCGAAGGCCGGACCCGGAGGGCTTTGGGGGGCCAAATGACTACCTTCCGGCCCTGCCGGATTCGGAGAAACCCTCCGTGACGATACCTCAGGATCGCCCGCCTCGCAAGGCGGTACGGCAGGGGGAGGCATTCCGCTCTCCATCATCTCTGGAAGAAGATCCCCCGAAGACGAGCTCCGCTGAGAAGGGCTAAGGTCCGAGCTACAAGGTAAATTTTCGATTACTCTTCTCAGATATAACGCAAGGATTTCTCTCATTTCTTAAAAAGAAAAACTCCTCTCTACTCACGGCTCGGTGGAAGGCTGATCCCCTTGAGGGCATAATTCAGCCGAAGTATCCCCCAGTGCAGGACCCTCTGACGAAGATTTCTTCCCCCGCTTTGAGGCCATGGTCTCCGGGTCGTCAGAGGCGGTCCTCCTCTTCCCCTGAGGAGAGGAATTTTCGATTCCTCCCTTCCGGACAACCTTCTTCGAGGAGGCTGTAGCTTCCTTGTCCCCTCCCTCGCTTTCCTCTGAAGGCACAACCTCCAACATCCTGACTAGCACGGGATCCGGCATGTTCTCGGGGAGGGGGGCCGGACACCTGATTAGCTTTGCTTTCGCTATCCACTCCTGTTTAAAGGACAGCTCTTTTAGGGGCAATTTTATGATAAATATACGGATAGCGAGTCCGGGCACAAGGCTACTTACTTGAGTATCCGGACGATTGCAGCTCAGACCTGCGTCCTTCGTAGAATCCGGACACACTACTTGTGGTCCGAAGAACAATTTGTACATCTCCACGGGCGTCATGCCAAGAAAATGTTGGAGAACTCGTGGTCCCTCCGGGTTGAACTCCCACAGGCGGAGGGGGCGACGTTTGCAGGGCAGAACTCGGCGAATTAACATAACCTGCGTCACCATGACCAGACTGATGTCTCTTTCTAGGAGATCTCGGATGCGGCCCTGCAACAGGGGCACATCCTTTGCCGACCCCCAGTCCAGCCCCTTATTGACCCATGACGCCAGTCGTGGCGGAGGACCTGAGCGGATAGCAGGCAGTGCCACCCACTTGGTGCTCCTGGGAGCTGTCATATAAAACCACTCTCATTGCCATAATATGGACTCCCCTTGAAAATAGCCCTCGGGCCATGGAGCACCATCATTCTTGCTTATAAAAGCACCTCCGCACTCCGCGTGCCGTCCCTCGATCATCTTCGGCTCTACTTTGAAGGTCTTGAGCCATAGTCCGAAGTGAGGAGTAATACGGAGGAAGGCTTCACACACGACGATGAATGAGGTAATATGGAGGATGGACTCTGGAGCTAAGTCGTGAAATTCCAGCCCATAATAAAACATGTGCCCCCTCACGAAGGGATCCGTCGGGAAGCCTAGCCCCCGAAGGAAGTGAGACATGAACACCACACTCTCACCAGGCTTGGGAGTGGGAATGACCTGCCCTTGAGCACGCAGCCTATGCGAGACTTCGCCGGTCAAGAACCTGGCCTCTCTCAACTTCAGCACGTCCTCCTCCGTGACGGAAGAGGGCATCCATCGGCCTCGAAGGTCGGAACCGGACATTGTCGAATGTCCGAAGCGCCCGAAATCTGGAGCCTTGGGTGTTGGAACTCGAGGCGGAGGGTGAACTCGTTTGAGATTGAAAGAAAGGAGTAAGGCCTTGGTCTCTTTATAAGAGGTTGAATACCAAGGGCCCTCCCCGTGACTGTTTGGGACTTGCCTTTGATCGAGAAAACATACCAACGGGTACGACTGGGTTACCCACGCCCGTATTGATGAGAATCCCGGAATAAGGGGACACGATCTCTGCTTTAACAAGACGTGCCAAGGAAACCGCCTCGCTAAACGCGCTGAGGTGGGACAGTAAAACGATTCGAATAAAGACTTGGCCGTGGTGTGATGTCATGCTACAGAATACGTCAGCAGATTAGATTTGTGTAAATATTATTCTCTCTATGGCAATATGTGGAAACTTATTTTGCAGAGTCGGACACTACCTTTGTGTTCAAAATCTTCTATACTGTACTTGGAGGAGGAACCCGCCTTGCAATGCTGAAGACAATTTGTGCGCCGGACTTGTCGTCATTGAAGCCTGGTTCAGGGGCTACTGAGGGAGTCCAAGATTAGGGGGGTGTCCGGATAGTCGGACTATACCTTCGGCCGGACTCCTGGACTATGAAGATACAAGATTGAAGACTTCGTCCCGTGTCCAGAAGGGACTTTTCTTGGCGTGGAAGGCAAGCTTGGCGATACGGATATGTAGATCTCCTACCATTGTAACCGACTCTGTGTAACCCTAGCCCTCTCTAGTGTCTATATAAACCGGAGGGTGTTTGTCCGTAGGATGAAAAAACAATCATACCATAAGCTAGCTTCTAGGGTTTAGCCTCCTTGATCTCGTGGTAGATCTACTCTTGTGCTACCCATATCATCAATATTAATCAAGCAGGACATAGGGTTTTATCTCCATCAAGAGGGCCTGAACTTGGGTAAACATCGTGTCCCCTGCCTCCTGTTACCATCCGCCTTAGATGCACAGTTCGGGACCCCCTACCCGAGATCCACCGGTTTTGACACCGACACCTCTCTTTAAGCAAGACTACTATGTTGCTAACTTTACCCATTAAGATAATGAGGGTGCTTCTATTTGTTAGTGTATGTTTCATCAACTAGTCCCACGATTACAGTAATCTCACTCTCTCAATATATGTGCCAACAGGGATGCTCGATTTTGGTGGACCTGCACAAAAGCTTTGGGTTCTTCATTGCCTCGATAGCTTCCGTCCTTTCCTATTAGTCGCTAATCTCTGCTTGCTTTCTTCCTTTGCTGTTAATCGCTTGGCTTATCTCGGCTTCCAGTCAAAGGAAATAGTAATTGATATGCTACCTCACACCGGTTGGTACTGGTCTATATCCTGATTATTGTGCCTGTCATATGTATTGGTAATTTAGTATTGTGCTACTGTTTGAGGATTTCATAAATGAGTAATTTGGAGCCTGAACTCGTAGGCAAATCATTGCATCAGGTGATTTTAGTAGAACTGCACAAAATGATCAGATGGACATGTACTTATGCTGCTACTATGTACTCCAAAGTTCACTCAGACAAGCATCGATGTTGACAAGAAGTGCCTATATTCATTCGAGTATCAACCGGCGTCAACCAATTGTCAAACTCCAAGTATTAGGAGAGTGAACGCCAAAAATATTGCTTGGTGCATAGCCGAGAAAATCGCAGTCCAGTCTTTGGTCCCAACTTTTGCCTTTTGGTTATCGGCACATATGGTAGCGAACTATATGGCATGGAGTCTAAAGATTCCAGACAAGTTGGTTGACGCGTATATTCATCTGGCACTTAATCAGACTACACGCCAAGGATGCTCCATTTCAGTTGAACTGCACAAAAAATTTGGGTGGTTCATTTTCTCAACCGCCTCCTTTCTCGTCTGCAATGTAGAATTTTGGCGAGATACATGACCAAGATGAGCCAGTAAACTAGTTGGATGAAAGTAGTGGCCAAGTTTCTCAAACCTCCCTCGGCACGAGGCCACTACTTGAGGATAAACCTACAAGCAAAGTTCAGATTGTCTGTGCTGCCTCTTATTTACTCGAAAGTTTACTTGTACAAGAACTAATTTTAGCAAGAAGTACCTCTGATTGAACACCATTTACCAGTCTGTACCCAAGGTAATTAAAGTTCGTCCATGGATCATATTGGCTATGATCTCAATCATTTGCATGCATAAACATACTGAACATGTGTATATTTGAACCTTTTTGTGAATTATGTATGAATATTGTCATGTGATCTATCATTCATTTGGATGCATAGATATGCTGAGCTTGTGTATATATGAATCTTTTGAGTTGTTGATACTGAATGTTGGCTATGAATGTTTACCTTTTCTGTTGTATTTGTGTGTGAACCTGTTAGTATGCCTACTATGGGGTATAAAACGCAGGACTCTTATGAAAGTAATGTTGTGTCCAATTTATGTTTTCCCTTCTAACCACATTATGGCCCTGTTTGGTTCGGCTGTGGATTTCCAAAAGCAGCTATGAAAAATCTGCTGTGGAAAAACAGTTGTGGAAAATCTGATGTGAAAAAGATGTAAGTCATTTGGGAAACCAGCTGATATAGCTTTTTCAGATTTTGGCCCGCAGCGGAATCAGATTTTGGAAAGCACGTCCTGGGCTGCTTCCGCTTTAGGTTCAGATTTTGGCAGCAGATTTCTGGAATCGGATTCTGCTGGGTTTGCCCTTTGGTTCAGATTCTGCTGCGGGGCTGTGGAATCCGTTGAGAAAAGCTGAACCAAACATGGCCTATATATACTAGCAAAAGGGCTCGTGCATTGCAACGGAAAAAAAATATGGCACACACTTATGTTCCATTCTTCTTTACCGGGCATGTCATTACATGTGCTCCGGTGTAATAACATCATAAATTACCAAACTGCCTTGGGAGTTTTTGTCTCAGGCACCACAGTGAGAGTGATTGACAATATGAGCAACACCAGCCTAAAGAAAGTGTTGCCGTTATGAACGGCATGGCCAAGAGGATATTTGATGCGCACTGACATCCAACAACAACATTTCTCATGGTTTCGGTTTTTTTTTCTGAACCAGTGCTATATTTGATTATTTGGCACAAATAGTTGTAATTCTTTCACTCCAACTACGGCCAACATGGCTCGTCATTCTTCCAAAAAATGTCCCTTATGATATTTTTTCAGAAAAAGGAGTGCATTATCTCCTTGCTATCGTCTAACTGAAGGAAACTGAATGTGAAAATTTAAGTGTATATAGACTGACCCACTCGTAGTGCATACAAAATTTTTTTTTTCCAAGTAGTCAGTGCCAACAATGTACCTCCAATGTCCATCTGCATCTATACGGCTAGGTCTAATCTTAAGCAAGAATGAAACTACCAAGCAAACTGAGATAACAGCATGTAGCCGATCCCGGGCAGCAGGTGGTCAGGGATCATCAGCAAAGAAACACGAAGTCGGCTGACGACCGCTGAGAATGGACAGGCCCATCTCGCTCTCGTGGCTGCCCTGGTGGCTCCCGGGCCTCTCCTTGGCTCCTCCACTCCCAGTCCACAGCCCAACCTCGGCATTCCGCCTCCATCCTCCTCCGCCTTCTGTCCCGCGTGCTCCTCCACACCTCCCTCTCTAAGCCGACGGATCCGACCTTCCCCTCGCTAGATCCGGTCCACCACGAGCTTCAAGCCACCCTACCGCCGTGCTTGTGTCCATGTCGTGCGTGGTGTAGAGGTGGCTAGCGTGTGGAACAGGCTGTGTCACAGGCGTCTACGCGCTGCGCCTCCGCTTCCTCAGCCCGGCGAGCGCCGGACTGAACAGCTTCGCACCAGACTGCTGTTTTGTTGTACAATTTCCCTTCGTTCTCATTCTATGTTTGTTTATTCAAGAGGCTCGTTGTTCATATGCAATTTTCCTAGGTATATAAACTGGTAGACTTTCATGTAAGCAATCGAGGTGGGATTACTCTGAGTACATGTGTGAAAATCAGGTAAGGTACAGATACAGAAGCGTGCATGCATGCCCAAACATGTGTGCAGGCCCAATAAGAGAATGTGGACGTGGACCAATTGGATGGACAAAGCTTTTAGTACTGCCTTGCAGCAACTGGACGGACTGTCGATCAAAACTAACGGAAAAAACTGAAAGCGTAAATTCACAGAAAGAAGCGTATTGTGACGGTGAACCCAAAGAGTCAATCCGTGCTTTATTATTAGGGAAAGATTTATATTATTACTATTATCGTATATTTTATAGAGACTTATATATACACTATAAAAACATCCCACGTGTTATTAACTTATAAAAGTAAATGTTTAACGGAAGTTGGCAAGGAAAATCCTGGTTGTTTTTGACTCACAGGCAAGGAAAATCCTGGTGATTGCGTACAAAAGCTTGCGAAGATTTTAGGGACCAATTTAATAATAACGCGCTCATTTTTATTTTGAGCAATAACTCACTAATTTCTTAATTATATATATATATAAGATGTGCCCCTCTGGTTTATTCTTTGATATTAATTGCTCCTTCTAACATAACATTATATATATAACGAGCCCACCTAATACGTGTATTTCAAGGAAGTGCAAATGGGCTGGGATTTCCTAGAAAATATAAATGAGCCTGATTGACGCGGAATTATTTGTTCACCCAGCCTAGCAAATGGACTGTACATTGTAGAAAACATGGGTTAAATATATGCCACATTTTTGCAGGCTGACATGTGGGCCAATAGGTCGAAGCCTACGTAGGGCGTTGTCAACTTGGTCAACAAATGATTGTGTCATCCACAGCCATTGGATTTATATCCAACTGCCGGCATGCACCTTCAATCTCTTATCTTCTTCCTCCAGCGTCGCCGGGTCCGTCTGGTCCGGCCTCCGGCGGCTAGCGGCTCTGCTTAGCACTCATCGCTGCGAAGCACTACCCCACCGCCGGCCAAGCTATCCCTCCACCCCTCGACACCTCCTGTTATTCTCCACAGACTACAGCCCCACGCCGCAACAGAACCAGTTATAAACCTTCTCCTCCTCTCAATCTGCGACTGCACTGCCGCGTTTTCCCATCTCTGAGTTGTTCCTGTCCAGGGCCTCATCGTGTCCACCGCCTCACTGAGTTTGGTGCGGCGTGGTCAACAAACGAGAGTCATCAGAAGAGGACTGTATGTGGAGAGCCTGACGGCTGGGACCAACGAAGTCCATGGTCGCACGCAAGGAAAGTTCCTCCTTATTAAGCTGGAAAAAAAATGTGTCCTCCACCTGACAGCTGGGACCCACCGGCTGTATCTTCATACAGAAGGAAGTGCCTCCTTGTTCGTGAAAAAAAATATTCATCCTGTTGATAGCTGGGACCCGTCAGATTTGGTGACTGACTTGTGGGCCTACTAAGCGGACGTGTACACACGGCTTTGTCAACTTAATCAACAAATGATTCTAGCAGCTGGACCGTTGGATGTTAATCCAATAGCCGTGCTCCTTCTTCAACCTCTGTTCTTGCTCCTGTCTCCCGTGGGCGGCACCGCGGCTGTGCGGCCGCGCACCCGAACCAGTGAAGTTTCCCACTCCTCTCCATCTGCGACTCCACTGCCCCGTCTTCCCCATCTCCGAGTCGTTCCAATCTGGGTGCGCTGGGCACGGTGTGGTCAACGTGGTCAACAACCGATAGTCATCGGAAGATGACTGTACGTGAGAGACTGACAGTGGGGACGCACCACGCCCATGGACGCATGCATGCAACGGAACGCGGCGAGGTCAACCTGGTCAAGGAACGACTTCCATCGGAAGTATACTGTACGTGGAGAGTCTCAGCTGGGTCCACGGCCACAACAAGTAAGTGCCTCCTTATTACGCGGAAAATAATGATTCCTCCAACTGACAGCAGGGACCCACTGGACAGGCCACCGTATTTTTCGAAAAAAACGTTTGCCCCCTAACTGCTGGGACCCACCTGATGGGCCACCATATTTCACGAAAAAAACATTCCCCCCGCTGTCAGCTCGGACCCACCGTAAGTGCCTCCTTATTACGCACAAAAAATGAATACTCGCCCGGCTAGCTAGGACCCACCTTGGTGGGAGGTTGACTTGTGGGCCTACTAAGTTGACGGGGACGAAGGGCTCTGTCAACTTAGTCAATATGAACGATTCTAGCTCCAGTGACCGTATGATGTCCATCCAACGGCCGTAGTGCTTCTTCAACCTCTGGTCTTCTTGCTCCAGCCGCCCAAAGCAGCGCCGGTCGTGCTGCATGCTCTTGCCTCCCGTGGCCGGCTGTGCTGCCGCGAAGGCCTCACCGCCCCCTACTATTCCCACCGCTGGCCAGGACCTGCGGCGACAGCAGCCTCACACCACAGCCGAACCAGTGAACCCTCGTACTCCTCTCCGCGCGGGCTTCCACTGCCGAGTCTTCCCCGGCTCCGCGTCGTCCCCTTCCTAGGCCTCGCCGTCATCCACCGCCGTGGTGCTCTCCGCGCGGCGTGGCCAACATGGTCAAGGAACGACTTCCATCAGAAGAGTATTGTACGTGGAGAGGCTGACAACTGGGTCCATGGCCACAGCCCAGTTTTTTTGTGATTAGCCAAGTAAGTCGCTTTATCAGGCCTGTTGGGCTGCAAATCTTTCAAGACGAGGAGAGCTTTCATTCGGCTGTCCGAGAAAATGGCCCGTCAGTAATGAGAAATGTGCTGTACATTTTTAAATCACATCAAACCAGCAATTAGTTTCAATTTTTTTTCATTTTGAGATTTTAAATTACATTAATTTTTATGCGTGGAGAATTTGTTGGATTTTATATTGATATACATTTATTTTTAAATTCAGTTTGAATGTGAGTCGAAATTTCGGGATTAAAAACAGCTCGGACCGCACTGAGATATGCAAAATTTCGTAAAAAATTTTAACCGTGGCCACAATATGGGCTCCAAAAAAACATAAGAATTAGCAAATGGGCTGTAAATTATTAGAAATAATGGCAGATGGGTTGTATTCTGTTTTCCACAGATTTGAGGCTTTCCTAAAAAAAGGTTGACGCACAAGCAGTGACTGTTCGATGTCCATCGAATGGCCGTCGTGCTTCTTCAATCTCTGCTCGTCCTGCTCCAGCCGCTCAAACAAGCGCCGGCGGGACTGCCTGCTCCCTCCTCCCTGCGGCCGGCTGTGCTGCCGCACAGGCCTCACCACCCCACCGTACTCCCATCGCTGGCCTAGCCATCCCTCTACTCACCCACACCTGCTGTTATTCTCCGGCGACGGCAGATGAACCAGCAAACCCTCGTACAGTCATACTCCCCTCCGCGTGGGAAACAACTGCCGAGTCTTCCCTGCCTCCGTGTCGTTCCCTTCCTAGGCCTCGCCGTCGTCCACCGCCCTGGTGCTCTCGGCACGGCCTGGTCAATGTGGCCAACACCGACACCCCCTGTTATTCTGCGGCGACGGCAGCCTCACACCGCAGTGAACCAGTGAACCCTCATACTCCTCTACGCGTGGGCATCCACTGCCACGTCTTCCTCCGCTCCGCGTCATCCCCTTCCTAGGCCTCGCCATCGTCCACCGCCTTGGTGCTCTCGGCGCGGCGTGGTCAACATGGTCAAGGAACGGCTTCCATCGGACGTGGACTGTACGTGGAGAGGCTGACAGCTGGGTCCATGGCCGCAGCAAGGAAGTGCCTCCTTATTACGTGCAAAATAATTATTCCTCCACCTGACAGCGGGGACCCACCGGACGGGCCACCGTATTTCGCGAAAAAAACATTTTCCCCTGACTGCTCGGACCCACCAGCTACATCTTTGCACGCAAGGAAGTGCGTCCGGGCAAAAAAATGAGTTGCCCCCCTGACTGCTGGGACCCACCAGCTACATCTTCGCAGGCAAGGAAGTGCTTGACAGTCGGGACCCACCTGGTCGAAGCGTACTTAGCGTTGTCATTCTGGTCGCGAACGTGTACGTACATATATACTCATAGATGTAGAGGCGCGCACGTGTCATAGTAGAGGCGCGCACGTAGCATGTACACGTACGTACAGCAGCCAGGGTGCAAGAAAGAAAATACGGCCACATATGTGTACATACGGGCAGGGTCTCGAACGCCTACTCGCGCATACGTATGGCCAGGGCTCGTGTACATGGCTGGGTCGGAACGGAGAAACATCGTCGTCGTCGTGTTCATGGGGAGGCAACGAAATGCGTTGTGTTCATGGGGAGGCAACGAAATGCGTCGTGTTCATCGGGAGGCAACGGAACGCGTGGGAGCCAACCGGCTGAGTCGGAACGAAATGCGTGGTCGTGTTCATCGGGAGGGCTTGGACGGAACATGCAATGGAAAGGAGGCATGGCGTACCGCACAATGGAGGAAACGACCTCCTACATTCGGAACGGGGTCCTGTTGATCGGGAGGGGTCTGGCGTACCACAAAACGTTGGAAACGGACCTCCTACGGTCGGAACGGGGGTCTTCTTGATCAGGAGGGGTGTGGCGTACCGCAAAATGGACGAAACGGACCCCTACGGTCGAAACGGGGGTCCTGTTGATCGGGAGGGGTGTGGCGTACCGCAAAACGGACGAAACAGACCTCCTACAGTCGAAACAGGGGTCCTGTTCATCAGGAGGGGTGCGGCGTACCGCAAAACGGGACTCCACGGGATACTGTTCATCTCCACCGTCCACCTCCTCCAGCCTCCACGGGCTACCGTCGACCTCCTCCAGCCTCCACGGGCTCCTGTTCATCCAGCCTCCACCGCGCGCTACTCCACTGGCTACTGTTCAACCACCCCTCCACGGGCACCCCTCCACCGTCTACTGTTCATCCAGCCCTCCACACCACGGGGTCCTGTTCAACCACCCCTCCACGGGCACCCCTCCACCGTCTACTGTTCATCCAGCCCTCCACAACACCACGGGGTCCTGTTCATCCAAAGGCAACACCACTGCTCACTGTTCATCCAACCCCCCGCCCCCTGTAATGCTCACTGTTCATCCCAGAGGCAGCATCGATCGGCTTCAGTTAGCAGCAGTAGCGAAGGAATCGGTCAATCGGATTCAGTTAACAGCCATCAATTGATCGCTCGGGTTCAGTAACGCGTAGCCTGCAGTGCAATCGCTTGGGTTCAGTTAGAGCCCAACGCCTCGCTCGGGTTCAGTTAGAGCCAACGCCTCGCACACACGCGCGTATGTGTATGAGAGAAACGCGCATCGCTTGGCCCCCGACCTCCCACCGTAACCGGGAACTCCTCGAAATTTTCTCGCCCTAGCTTCTACCAGGGTTTTTTCTGTCATGGATGGCCCAAAGAATGTCATGCAGCTGTGTCTCCGGCCTGCCCAGGACGAAAAGCGCATTTTCTGTCATGATTTTTTGTCATATAAGTAGGAGCCCACCACATCTATGATGATACCGGGTTTTGTCACAATTATCGTCATAGAAGTGTCATGTATGACAGAAAAGAATTTCGTTCGACCCAAAATGTCACGGATGTGTCTTTATTTTTGTAGTGATGCTAGGTCATGGCGACATGCATGTATGACCAAAGTATCGATCATTATGTGCATCCGCCCCGCTGACACAAAGTGGGAGGTGGTGGGCCAAGCATCCTAGCTAGGTACAACATTATGTCATTATATATATATATCCTAGCTAGGTGGTTGTTAGGGTGCTTTTGGGTTTGTGAGGCAGGTGCCACTAAAGTTATGCATTGTGTATTTAAAGTTATAAACATACCCAATATTCGTACATATATTTGACCACTTCCAGGTGGTTCTTGACTTCTGGCCCCTCTCATCGATCTTCAATGACGCGCCCAACCGTGGGCCCGCGGGGTCAAAGTTGTGCATTGGAATTTTGAACATCACATACCACCCTTTTCACTCATATATATTTGGGCCACATGCTGGTGTGGCTGTCTTTTGACCCTTCCTAACGTTATTTTTTGCTGCAAAGACTCTGATGATCTTCAACGGACACGGGGTATAATATGGAAACCGTGTGCGATACAAGTTCGATGTGAATCACCATGACCGCGCAAGCATGAGCAAATTAAGGTGGAGGTACTGGCTCAATCGTGTGCGATGCAAGTGCGCTAAAATCACCACGACCGCGCAAGCGCGAGCAAAGGGTGGAGGTACTGGCTCAACCATGTGTAATGCAAGTGCGCTGAAATCACCACGACCGCACAAGCAGGAGCAAAGGGTGGAGGTACTGGCTTAACCGTGCGCGATGCAAGTGCGCTGTAGAACCACCACCTGTGGAAGCTAAATGTGGGTAAGTTTACTTTGAGATTAGGATGAACCATGTGTGATAGACCAGCCAGCTAGAAATATAAAAAACAAACTACCTGCCTTGACCGTTGCAAAAATCGGCGGATCTGTGCCACTTTTCCTTATTATCATACACGCATATTGTTATTGGACCATGCGTGATCTTGGGCACTCCCGCCGCACATCAATTCCTTTACCCAAATTTTAGTAGCCACCATACTTCAACCGTCGCCCACACTCCTCCAGCACCGACCTTATAGTAAAATTCTAGCAGCCAAGGCATTTGAACCGTCGCCCTCCCTCGTCCACCACCATCTCCACCCACCATTGCTAAAATTTTCAGTAGCCGCAGCGTATCCTCAAACACCCCCCTTCACAGTCCCCCACCCGCCGCCCGCCAACCCTACCAGTCTACCCGTTCCTCCTAGCTTAGATAATAAACTTCAAGTTATCCAGCAATTCCCATACCGTTGCCCCACTCCCCTGAGTTTTTAGATGAGGCCTGCGGTGTCCCTCCCCGCCAGATCCACATCCCCTGCTCCAGAATATCGTAGCATAAGCTCGACCACGTATTCCGGGGAGCCCGACGAGCGTTCGGCCAAGAAGAAGTTTATCATGGCCTCTACAGTGGACGTTGGCGAGGTGTCCGCCGTTTGCCCCGACCTCTCGATCCCGGAGCAACACATCACTGCGGGAGCCGGCGAAGACGTTGACTAAGTTGCCATGCCGAAGGCTTCATGTCAGCGGGCTAGTATATTATTGTATCTCGGGAAAGCAGGCTACGACATCAAGCTTGTCCACACCGGCGGCTTCATGCGGGCCATGTTACAGGTAAGTGGTCCATCCCCAACCCCTCTGGTTCAACCACCGTCGATCTCTTCGACGGCCCTGCCACTGATCTCCTCCGCCAAGCGGTCAAGGATTGGCGAGCTTTATACGCCATCGAGCCCATTTTGTCACTTCTGAATGACACGTTCTACGGCGGCGGCTTGGGATCCTCAATTGCCAAGTCAGATCTCATCGACCACGACCACGACCACGAGGAGGGCACCCACGAAGGTTCTTCCAAGGTTAAACGGCCCATCTATGACATCAGAGAGCACACCATGGGTCTGTGATCTTCCAACTAGAAGGATCTCGGCCATGAAATGTGAGGCAACATTCTATCAGCAAACATTACCTTTTCTAGCTTGCCAACCCATACACTTTGTTGTAGTAGCATTTGATGTGCGGTGCTTTAACTATGTCGTGTTTAATTATTTCAGTTATGCAAAAATGTATTGTTCAATAGGTCTATGTGATGTTTAAGTATGAATTGTCCACTTTAGTTTCACGAATGGCTATATTGGGTTGTTTATAGTGAGTAGATGGCTTGTTTATCTGTATTTGGTTGTTAGGTTGGTTGGAGTGAGCATTTTTTCAGTTATCGAGCAGATGCCTTGTTTATCCGTATTTGGTTCTTAGTTTGGTTGCAGCGAGTATTTGTCCAGTTATCAAGTAGATGCCTTGTTTATCTGTATTTTGTTGTTAGGTTGCTTTTTTAGCATTTGTCCAGTTATCAAGAAGATGCCTTGTTTATCTGTATTTGGTTGTTAGGTTGCTTTTTTTAGCATTTCTCCAGTTATCAAGCAGATGCCTTGTTTATCTTTATCTTCTTGTTAGGTTGGTTGCAGTGAGCATTTTGTCTAGTTTTCAAGCATATGCCCTGTTTATCTGTATTTGCTTGTTAGGTTGGTTGTAGTGAGACTCTGTCCAGTTTTCAATGGCTATATTTGGTTGTTATACTGGTCATTTATTCCTTGTTTATTTCAGTCATTCACAATGTGTGGTTAATTATGTGCAAGTCGGAACTGTGCCACTCGACTACATCAATACCAGTTTGAACTGGTTCCAGTTATTCTTGGTGTAGTTAACACATGCCCTTTATTTCAGTTTTACACATTTATCCAGTGTGATGTTTAAGCATTACCTACGTTCTTTTCATTTTCAACAATACGAGTTTGAATTGCAATATTTGATGGTTGTTAAGCTTGCTGTCGGTAACATTGCCTTCCATTTTATATCTGCTTTAACAACATGCTGAAACCAACACATTCAAGCTATCATTTGGAGATGATGTTGTTTACCTTTGCTATATTTGTTTGATGTTAAGATTGATGTACTTATCATGCCATTCCACTACTTATGCAGGACAACAACGGGAGTGGCCACCATTTTCCGCCGAGGTTAGCTTCATCCCTCGGCTTTTACTCCCCCCGTCATTCCATAATGTAGTGCATATAGATCCAGTCATGGACACTAGTGAACTTCTAATATTGACTTGTTGCTTTTAGGTACATATGCCCTTGGCAAGGATCCACGCATCGACCCTTTTTACGTATGGAGCAATGAGATATTGATGAACAAGCATCAAGTGAGGAAGCTGATAAGGATTATTAGCAAAAAGATACGAATGGTGGCAAGAAAATTATTAGATTATGCTCTATCCAACACAACAGTGAGCTATAGGATGGTAACTACAAACTCTGCAGCCTTCTCTTTTTACTGCCCATAATGAGTTGTTAGACAACAATGTCTGAATCTTTTTCGTTCCTAGTGGTTCCTAAAGCAGTTAACTCAAGATTACCTCGCAAAGTACATGATTGGTGCACACACAATGAAGGTTAAACTATTCCATCCAGACTACAATGAGCATCGAGAAGTCCTAATGAAGAAAGTGAAGGATGGACGGGCAGCCATCACAAGGGGTTGGCCTAGAGTCGTGCGCGCCTTACGCATAGAGGAGGGCATAATATAGGCATACCGCTTCACCTTCTCCAACAACCAAAATGTCTATCGCCTCTCTCTTTACAGTCTTTAGTACAACTGTGGTTCATCATTCTTTACTTGGTGCTTCTGTAGTTCTTCAGTATATGTACATGTGCATTGAATTATGGATTCGTGGTTGAACCTATATTTGTAATAAACATGGTTGGATATGAAATAAGTGATTTCCTACTTTCAAATTCATATCATGTAATTTTTAAATTAGGGATTAATTGGATTAATTATGGATTAAATAGGGATTACACTGTACACGGTTTGCAAAAGCGAAACGTCTGCGATATACGTGGAGATCAGAAACGTTTCTAGGATCCCTACATGTGCGATCAATCTCCACTACACACACGACTTGCTCTTGAAAACTGTTTGTGTTAGGCCACCTTGCGCAAATGTTTATCACATAAAAAGTGTGTGTGATGGACAACCTTTGCCACACAGTTTCTTTCTATGCACCGTGTGTGATGCATTCAATAACGCAAACGATAAAATTATAAATATCGTGTGCAATGGCAATGCTATCACAAAAGATTTAACAGGAAAAATTGTTTGTGATGTACCTATGAACGGAAACGTTTTCCTTGGAGCGCCTGTGTGGCATGTACATATGAATGGAAACGTTTAGCGGGGACTGACTGTGTGGGATGTACTTGTGACCGGAAACAATTTCTCCGTATAATTGTAATTTTTTAGCTGTACTGTACGTATTTCCGTATTTGAGTGCTCACCGGTCGCACACGACCTCATTTTGCCAAACGTGTGTGCCAGGAGGGCATATCCCCGACGATTTCTGGGTCGTGTTGCAAGGACCCCCCTATCTCCCACACTCACTTGGCGACGGTTCCAGATGCCGTCGCAGAAAGGGGTTAAAAAATGTTTGTTTAGGACCGCCACGCACTAGTGTATCTATCATACAATGGGAAGAGGTGCCTGGTAGTGGGTTCAATCTTACAGTGCTTGATCCTAGTGACAGAAAGGGAATCAACACGTATGTATCTTTCTACTAAGGATAAAAAGATGAGACCTATATCTTCCGCCATATAGATAAAACGGATCTTGTCTACATCATGTCATCATTCTTATTGCATTACTTTGTTTTTCCATGAACTTAATACACTCGATGCATGCTGGATAGCGGTCGATGTGTGGAGTAATAGTAGTAGATGCAGGCAGGAGTCGGTATACTAATCTTGGACGTGATGCATATGTAATGATCATTTCCTGGATATCGTCATAATTATTTGAAGTTCTATCAATTTCCCAACAGTAATTTGTTTACCCACCGTTTTCTATTTTCGTGAGAGAAGCCACTAGTGAAACCTATGGCCCACGGGTCTTATTTATCATATATTTGCCTTTGTGTTGTACCTTTTTCCTTGCTTTTATTGTCAGATCTATTAAACCAAAAATACAAAAATACTTTGCTGCACTTTATTTTATTTGCGATCTATTTATCCAATCTATTACAACCTTTTTACCGTTACTCGAAAGGGGTTGACAACCTCTTTAACACGTCGAGTTGTGAGGTGTCGTTATTTGTGCGCAGGGGCTGTTTATGTTTTGTTGCTTGGTTCTCCTACTGGTTCGATAACCTTGGTTTCATAACTGAGGGAAATACCTAGCGCCGCTGTGTTGCATCATCCCTCCCTCTCCGGGGACATACCGACGTAGTTCCAACTGCCATGAGTAGTGAGGGGAGACGATAGGGTGAGTTGGGTGATGGTGCTACCGGAGAATGCCGAGAACCAGTAATTATAGGTGGAAGGTAGGTGAAGCAGCGTGTCGCGAGAAACGCGATGGTCATCGGAATTCAATGCATAAGTAGGCATGGCTTAGCGCGCCAGCATACCGCGGAAAACTAGAAAAATTGATGTGCCATCTCGTCCCTTGAGTGGTTCGTCTTGTCTGTGTTGGGGTGCACATCGGCATGACGGTCAAACGAGTGCACTCGAATCATCCAGATGAGGTACTCCGTCCTTGTAAAAAATTATTCCACCACTCATCAACTACCTTGGTTGGTGAGATTTTTGAACTGAGCCTTGCAAACCGGAAAGGAGGTAGTACATGCGTGATCCCCTAGTTTTCATGTAGGATCGGGTAGATTGGATAGTGTACGTGTCGGATCGGATTAGCTGATGAAACTTCGCTGGGAGATAAGGCATTTGCGAACGTTTTTGCTGGCAGTTTCTCTAGATTCGCATGGCATTTTCTTCAGAACAAGTTGCCAGTTTCTTCAGAGGTAGGCATTTGTATTCAAAAAACTGCCACCTTTGGATCTTGAGTCGCAACTAAAACTGCCAAGAGCGTATTATTAGGCTAGCTAGTGATCGATTAGTAACTTGTAAACACTGAGTGAAAAAAATTAGGAACTACTAGTAACTTGGAAACACTTAGAACACAAAAATAAGGATCATGTTGTGCATAGTAGTAAGAGCCGATCCGTTCGAAATGTTCACACGAGACTCACATGACTGGCATTGTAATATGTTCACATTATTAGCCGAAATTCAAAACCAACTAAGTAACATGTTAATGCATCTCAATGATAGACAGATCATATACAAATATGTAGCTCCAAAAGCAAAGATCTAGAAAAAACATTTGTTCTTCCTACTAACATGGATGCTTCTCTGGGCCAACATTTAATACAGACTGAAAGACAAATTTGTTTGCCTAGTCTACAATTCCTCTTGCAAACGTTAGTGGTTTCACCAATAGCTGGAACCATCAGAATGAACCACACATGATGGAGGAACATCCACTGCAATATGATTTGGTCTTCTCTCGATCACACGACAAGACTGTTTTCGGAATACAAACTTTAACTTAGGCAAAATGATGCCCATTGTATAATCAGACCAAAGCAATGAAGCACATAGTATTGGCCAATAAATAGTATAGTACTACTTTTGTGTAGTCCATGAAGTGACTATCCAACTTTTCTGTGTATATTTTCAAATGACACTACATGCTGTGACTATACTATTCTCTTGTGCAGTTCCACCAAAATTGCGGTCACTTTGTTTGTTTTCCAAATAGCAATGAGCAAACATCTATCTGCACAAATATAAAGTAGCTAGTAAACATATACCCCACCTTGTATTTTCGGTTTAAACACATCTCTTCTGCTTAGCATCTGTCATGTTTTGCACTAGAGAATTTGAAACTATCATGTTTTGCCCTGGACAATTTCGTACTGAATTGATTTGCTAGTACAGAGCATAAATATAGCGCCTATTCTTCATCAGACCAAGGATATCCATGTTCGCAGTGATGGAAGTGGTGAAATTGATACAACCAAAATTGAGCATCCAATCATTGAATCATATCTTGCACCTCCAATGTAGGTCCACCCTGCCAATAAATTCACATGCAAACCACTAATATCTCTCCCTAATAATAAAGCACGGATCGACTTTGTCGGGTTCACCATCATAATACACTTTCTTCTCATGTCATAATACGCTTTTACAATTTGTATGGACAAAATCGTAATATAAACGAGGTGGTACTAATAATTACGTAAAAATCATTCAGCGTACGTAAAAATTCCTGCGCTTGGCGTTACACTAGCTTCATGGGCCTTCAGAAGCCCAGTTAGCTCTCTGCGGTGCTGGTGTGTTAATCACTCAGCATCAATGAGCGCTCCGGCTAGGCCGGCCTGTTTAGCGTTCAGCCATACCCAGTTTCGCAAACCTTCTATGATCTTCCAAGCCTGTGTTTTTTCCGGTTTTGGGAACCATCTAGAAGGTTCTTGAACCGATTTTTCTTTTTATATTTCTTTTTCGTGTTTATTTTTTATTTTCCTTTTGATTTATTTTTTATCTTTTATCTTGATTTTTTCCTTTTTCAACTAATGTTTCAGAAATTTGAGAATGTCCTATTTTTAGTTATTTGTACAAAAATTTCATAAATTTTACAATTTCAATTTTTTTTTTGCTTATTTTCAAATAATGTTCAATTTCAAAAAGTGTTCGCCACGGCGTTCAAGGCCCAAGCCACTTCCCCTGGTAGCCTCGCCAATGATGGCCAGGCAAGCATATGCGGCGGAGGACCAAGGCGCACCGGTGGAGATTGGTGCTCGAGGGTGTCGCCGACGATGCCCAGGCCGATGCGGCGGAGGGCGCGACAGTGGAGGTGGTGCTCGATAGTGAGCCAGACAGATGTCTGGGCGACGTGCCCGGATTTGGGGATGTCTGGGCGACGTTCCCAGATTTGGGGAACCTCTTGGGTGTTGTAGATGCCGGGTCACTGCGCGTGGGGGGAGCCCGATGGTGGGCGATTTGGTCATGCGACTTGGCCAGCGCCAGTTCCGAGGGCTCAAAGCTCGGGCGAGCTTTGAGCGCGGAGGCGAGGCGGTCGGCCGTGAGCTCGACTTGCTGGACGACGCCGGAATCAGGGATGCGGGCGAGGATGGCGCCAGATGGCTCACCGACTCCTCCGCAAGGGAATTAACTACCAGCAGAACGCCAGAGAAGCGAGGCGTACACGTGATGGTGTGTGTACGTGGCACCGCTTCGATCGTGTTGGGGGTAGTACGTGGTGCCGCTCAACCTCTGATTTTTAATGAATGATCGATGTGTATTTACTGGCTGGTGGAGGCTTTTTACTCGAAGGAAACATAGGGAAGTTTTTTGTTGACACATGGGAATGGGAATATGTGTGTGTATCTGTTTTAGACAAAGAGCTTGTTATGTATGTGAAATTTTTATGTTTGGGAGTTGGGACTATGGGTCAAGTCCAAGTAGTGCAAAAAAAGAATATAATCTTGTAAACCAAGCAACCAACATTCTCCAATAAAATCAACAATGTAAAAGCACACTTTCGTTCGAATATAATAGAATTTATAGAAACAATTCCACTTTGATCTACCACTACTCTTTCCCGATGATAGTGCGAAGCTGAATGAGACTTCGTCAAAGGACATGAATGCATGCAAAGGTTTAAGTAAAACTTTTTTCAAAACACAGTATAGATGTCGAGCATACAAACACGTACATACACTCTGCCCTATGTACGTACACACATATCATACCCAAGCACCGAGAGACTGCACCGACAGGTTTTGAAATTGATAAGTCATCACAAGCGCCTCACTATCAGCGAGAACGTTGCTTTCAACTGAAAATATTGTGCCTTAATGAGACACCAAAGTGTCAGACGTGGGGTTTAATCCCTGGTTGCATTGGGGTACCACTGCCTTAATAGCCATCCAATGATGTTCCTTCTCATGGTTAAGGCAAAACCGACCGATTCAAGTAACCTTCCCTATTTATTCTGTGTCCACGCATCCATGCTCGGTAGTAATGGACATTAAAGGATGATTTGCGTTTCTTCTATTCCTCAACATGCGCATCCCTACCCCATCGTGCGGCACTGATGGGTGTTTTGGTAGACACTGATGGGTGTTTTGGTAGACATCTCAATTTTCTCTTCCATTGCAACGCAGCCACCGCCGACGAGGGTGAGAAGGAGGACAAGCGACAACACAAATATGATGCGTCACTAAAATAAAGGAAATAGACCTATTGTGGTCTTGAGTGATGGTTGTTGGGTTAACAGTGTGTGTTGTGTTTTTCTCCCGTTGCAACGCACGAGCTCTTTTGCTAGTTACTATCTAATGACAGTACAAAAAGAGTAGAAAGATAGTAGCAAACCATGTACCTTCATAATGAACAACTCATAGTGCCACCAATTGGATATAAAGGTTTGGAAGAAAACATGCTCCTAATGATGAACCATTTGGACTTTTTGTGCAGTTCCACTAAAATCGAGCATCCCTGTTTGCATAGATATTGAAAGTGTGATTACTATAAAAGTGGCACTAGTTGAAGCATAGAGTCACAAATATAAGCATTCCAATTTCTTAATGGGAAAGGTAGCAAGACTGTTTCTAACCACCTGTTTGAAGGAATAAATAAGGCAACAACGGCTGATGTCAGAAAGGCATACATAGTATTTTCTTAAAAACTGAAACATTCCTGACCTTTCCTCTTCTTTCAAGTATATTTTGTGTAGTTCAACTAAAATAAAATGCCATCACCAACTTGACAATTCAATGACACTGTACAAAAATAAATGACTTAAAATTACATCATGATGTCAGGTATGTAATCGACAGGCATTAGAGACGAACATACAGACCTCCTCCGATAACATAATGAACATTAATTTTAACAAAGGTGTGACTAGATTTACCGGGATAATTTGAGTGAACTCTACACCCTCTATTCCTTAATATAAGATGTTTTCACAGTACAATTTAAAGTACACAAATGTCTAGTATTTAGAAAAACAGGTAGTAGTTTTCTTGAGCACATATCTGGGAAAGCTTGCCACACTTTATATATGTCCATATGCTAATGCAACACCATTCAAATAGTACAAATATACACTAATGCAGTGGCTACTGCAACAGTATAGTAGTTTTGTTATTACGGGGTAACAATACAATGGTTTTACTGAATAGAATCCCATAAGCTAGCACTGGAAGATTTCTATAATTATTAACAATCCAAAATGTAAGTTAACAAGTTTCAGCATTGGTATACTAGCTGCGCAACAACACTGAACTAAATAAAAAAGTCTGAAGGTAACTAACATCAGTAACTAATGACAGTATAATTTTTTTTGCAAACTATGTACCTTCAAGGTAAATATCATTTCAAACTTGACGGGACTTGAAAAATTGATATCCTAATCTGGAGAATCGATCAAACATAAAAACTTGATCGAATGAATCAATACAACAGCCGGAGGAGGAGGTGCCCACTCTTGACCTTTCCTCTTCTCTTCATATTTTTTTGTGCAGTTTAACCAAAATAAAATGACATCAGCGCCTTGGCATTTTGGTGACACGTTAAAAAGAAATTGACTCATCCCATGAAAGTGAGGTATGTAATCTATAAGCATTAACAGTGCAAAAATATGAAGGTAGTAACAAGTTTCATCGTTGGTATACTGGCTTTGCAACAGCACTAGAATGCCTTAGCTGAAAAATCTTTCATACATCCACAATCAACAGCTAACCGTAAAATAATCTAGAGACATTAAATGGCATTGCGTAAATTTATCAGTGGCATTAGATTGAGTGTGGCATTAGTTAAATGTGGCGTCACTTTAGTAGTAGCATTGCTTGACTTTACCGATGGCGTTATACAAACAGCGAAAAAGTGGAAATAAGAGCATGGGAGGCCCATTCAGACAGTGGGTGCACCAGTACGATGTACCTGCACGGACGCATAGAGTGGTGAGGGAGGTATGGATGCCCAGAGCAACAAATATCCAGGCAGGATATGTGGATTACATCCCATTTTTGTTCTGTTTAGCCACCTTTTTGCTATGTGAGGACAACAAACCGATCGACCTGGTCATTCTCTATTGCACTGTCATGCCTTTGCACCCTCTTCACCTTTTTTCAACCAAGAGACACGAGACTAGTTGCTTAGCTACTGATTTCCCTCTTGGACAGTACTTTCTCCCTTCCTTTCCTTATTCAACCAAACATGGATTAGTCTGCATGTAGTAGGGTTTCCTTTAATAGTGCAAATTAAGGTTTTCTTTTGCGTGACCAGTAGAGAAGAGGATAGCAAATTGGGAATATGGTGGATTGGAAAAAGACCCACATGCAGTGACGTGGTAGATGGGGCAATAGAACGAGGGTATGGTTCGAAAAGAGGTAGCATACCTGAGGGTCGGCGGGAAGTGTCTTCGCTCATGGTCATCATCCTTCGCACACACTACGACATCGAGCTTGGTGATGGAGGCCATCCCGCATGGGCGCTAGGTCTGAGAGGACGGCCTCATCATCAGTGCGTGACCTCGCTCACCGACGACGAGTGGGTAAACGCTGCACGTCCTTTTTCTTCCCTGGCGGTTCTGTGACCACCGGTGAGGAGGGAGAGAGAGGCCGTCTTTTTTATATCTAGAGAGAGGATGATAGTGTGAGAAGCAAGTGGGCAACCCTTAGCAAGCAAGCGCTGAAGTTCCATCCCATATATCTTTTTTGATACTAGTACTAGAGCTGGAGTACTGGTAGAGTAGTTTATATTTTCTCTGCTTACAGTACCTGTTAGCCATGCTTCAAAACTGAATGGCACACCATTAGAAAAATAAAGTCGAGAAATAATCCGGCCCCTTGGGCCAACGCGGCCAGATTGCATTTTGCACGAGAAATGACACACCATGTTTTGTTGACATGTGGTCTCGTTCCAACATGTCAGTGAGACGGCGACGAGTTCTTTTGTACAATTTCTGAACAGACGTCTATGTTGGACGGGGCGCCTCTTGGTGTACCGTGGCAACCATCCACCACCTCTTCTCCTTTCCCTCTCGATTTGGAACTGCTGTTGCATGCTCTTCCTCCCTCCTCCATTTGCCTTCACCCTTCCTTCTGCCATTGTTCGATCGTCTTCTCCATGATGGGAACAGGCAGAAAATGACCCCGTTATTCTTGCCCTGATCTGAAAGATGACGTGGTGGAGGAACTCATTGATCCTTGCGATGTCATCGCCTCAGCTAGCATGGCAGGTTCGTTCAAGACCATTCTTGACTCAACTAATAACATCATTAGAAAGAACCCAAGGGTCCAGGAGCACTTTGATCTCCCCTATCTTCTTTGCCGTGACCCTGATGACTGGCGCACGGACGATGGAAGCCTGGCCTTATGCAAGTTAATGTCCCTTGATAATGATACGTGTGATGTTAAGATGCCATCTCTTGAGGGTAAGGCTTGGGCAGGCGCAAATGGAGATTGGGTTGTTTATATTGGGTACAACTGCGAGTGGGAACTTGTGAATGTGTACACTCGTCACCGGGTCGCACTTCCAAAAATCTCAGGCTTCCCAGAGGTTGAGCACACTGGTATTCTACATAGGTTCAACTATGATCATGGTGACTGCCTTCTAAAGAAGATTTCAATTTGTCGAGTTCCCAACCGTTCTTGGGGTTATAGGAATGCTTTTGTTGTCGCTATATTTGACAAGCTTGTTGCCGTCCTTCATACTTCAACTCGATGGATATTGCCCAAAATAAGTTTCTATACATGGATGCGTACTATGATGCAATTCAATACAAGGGTCTTATGTTTGCTGCCACCACTCGTGGCACTGTTTTTGCATGGAATCGTGATGCTTTCAGTACATTCGTCTTCCACCATTATTATAATTGTTTCATCCACATGCATGCGGGTTAGCTAGTTTCCCTTCACTAATTAACCTTCTTGTGTTTCCAAGGTCCTGTGAACATTCCACCACCTATACTTGAAATTTTTTATAACCAATGGGGAGATGATGATGGTGATGATCACGAGCTGGACCTATATACTAAGTGGCGCCTGGCAACTTATTCCGATTGATCACCTCTACTTGTTTGTATACGGGGCACTGCTGATGTTACTAAGGAAGTAGTTGTTGTCTCACATGGTCACACTCTCTGGACCTATTCCAACATCCGTTGCAGGGTATTCGGGATGGATACTAGTGTGCTAGCGCCAACACCTTCTCCCTGGTTCAGTATTGATAGTCTTGGAGGAAACTCACTCTTCCTTGGACAAAACTATCCAATGATGGTGAAAGGCGATCTAGCTGCTGGTGACACAACGTCACTACCATTTATGAGAAGCAAATGTATCTATACCTCGGACATTTCTATGGTTCCCTACCATGGCTATCACAATATGCATCATGATATAGACCGCTTCAGCCTGGATGATCAGTCCTGCGTGGGTCTCGAGATTGACAATAGCTGGCCCTTCCTAGAGAATCACTTCTGGTTCAAAGAAAGCGTTTCTAACACCAAGGATTGATTGAGTTGAAGTTCATTTCATTGCTTGTTATTTTTTGAGTGATGAAAGCTTTAGTATCTATAATGTATCCTCGTTGTCGTTGTGGGTTGATGACCTATTGTACGTAATGCTAAATGATATGCCTGTGATAAATTTACTAAATTTATGAATGGCTTTTGAGTCGCTTCTCAGAGTGGGAGCTGCGACGAGGCAAAGCATATTTTCCAAATAAATAAGTGTACGTGCATTGCGACACGTTATCGGTTGAGTCCAATCAACAATAGTGAAGTACAACTATTTGTACTAGCTTGACATGCTTCGCACGTCGGGCGGGTGTTTTTACTATATCTGTGAATCCCATCATCCTAGGGCCTCGGATGAGTCCAATCAACTTTAGAAATTGCATTCTGATGTTTTGGTTCAAACTTTCAAAACTGCTGCACTATCTCTATGTCTACGTAATACAACAAGTTTTAAACTTGAGACCAGGCATGCACCCTCACAAAAACACTTTTTAACCTAGCACAGACTCTAGGAAATTGGGCCACTGTGTGAGGTGGGACATAGGTTAATGTGTTTGCTGTATGTAACTAGCACCTCGAATCCTCAATATATAGTAGGGTAGCATGGGCCAGAACAAGCATTCACATCCAGGAGTATGGCACACGCCACCAGCACGACTTCCATCTGACACCATATTTCTTGGAGTCTGTGCTACAACTATCTCTTCAATCTCCTCGTTTCTCTAACTCAACCATTGCGCAGCAGGCGAGGTGGAGGTTTGCCAATAGTCGGTCTCCTCAACTGCGGTCCCACTTGTAAGGCCAACTCTAGCGCACGACCCCTAATGGACGCCCGTTTTGCCTGGATTCTGTCCGTTTGGGTAGGGCAATGGGGATGTGTCTGGGCCATTTATCAGATGCGGTGGTCATGCGCCCAACATGTGGACGCATCCCGGCCGCATCCCGTCCGCGTACATTTTTCTTTGCAAAGACATATCTTTTTTTCATCATTGATTTTTTGTACATGGAAATACATCACCAAATTTTGACTAGACAAGCAAGACCAAAGAAAACAAGAACCACAAGAATACATTTTAGATGTTGTACAACTTCCATAAGTGCTCCCATAAGTTGTATTAGTGCCTTCTCGATGCATTCATTGTTGATCGGCGGAGGCTCGATCTCGCGTGCTTCTTTCTTCTTCAAGTGTAAAGAAGTAGACGTTGCTTTCTCGCATCGAGTATCATCTCTAGCCCCTATTCTATCAACAAGTGCACTAGACTTATCTCTAGCCTCTATGCTAGCTAAAAGTGCATGAACATCTACTAAATTGCACTCTATCAATATATCGATGTACTCTTCTTCCCAATACCAAAACTTGCATCCATTCTACACAAGAAAATTTAAAGTTAGCACAACTAGTCAAATCTGAGAGCACAACCGAAGCTAAAGTAGCACATACCCTATCGGTTGAGCACTTGATGAACACCCATCTGGGATGTTCTGGCATTGTAGACATGGGGCGCAAGACCTTCTTAGGGAAGTTGTTGCACGTAATGAGTGGCAATTGTGCGCCGACGAGCTTTTGGGCCACCGATCCCGGCCGACCGCCATTCATGTATCTGCCGGTGGACCTCCGACGGTGTAGATCTGAGCGGCTAGAAGAGGAGTTTGTACCTGCATGCGGCCTTGCGGCCTTGCCGGGGCCTTCTGGCCCGGTGCTCGGCCATTCCATGCCGTGGCGCAGCCTCCCACAGCCGGGCGAGCTCAAGCCCGACTAGATCCGCTCCAAATTCGACCGTCAGGTGCGCAAAATAGGTACCCATGGTTGGGTAGCTCGGGGTCGTCGAGGGAAAGGGGGCTGGGCGAGCGCGCGTCCGAGGTGCACACGCTGGAGTTAGCCTAAGTGAAGATGCAAGACATCACACGTTTCCCTAGCAGTGTGGCGGACCAACTGTGTGGGGGTGCGAAGTGGCTTCGCTCATGTGGGGGACGGAGGCCATCCCGCGCGGGCACTAGGTCTGACAGGACGGCCTTGTCGTCAGTGTCTGGCCTCTGTGGCAACCGTCCGCTCCCCACTAGCCTCTTCATGTACCGTGGCAACTGTCCACCGCCTCTTCACCTTCCCCTCTCGATTTGGAACTGTTGTCGCACGCTCTTCCTCCCTCCTCCATTTGCCTTCACCCTTCCTTCTGCCATTGTTCGATCGTCTTCTCCATGGAGGGAACAGGCCAGAAACGACCCCGTTATTCTTGCCCCGAGCTAAAAGATGACGTGGTGGAGGAACTCATTGATCGGTGCGACATCATCACATCAGCTAGCATGGCAGGTTCATTCAAGACCATTCTCGACTCAACTAATAACATCATTACAAAGAACCCAAGGGTCCAGGAGCGGTTTGATCTCCCTATGTTCTTCGCCATGACCCTGCTCGTTGGCGCGTGAATGATGGAAGCCTCTCCTTGTGCAAGTTGATGCCGCTTGATAATGATACATGTGATGTTAAGATGCCATCCCTTAAGGGTAAGGCCTGGGCAGGCGCAAATGGAGATCGGGTTGTTTATATTGGGTACAACTGCGAGTGGGAACTTGTGAATGTGTACACTCATCACCGGGTTCCACTTCCAAAAATCTCAGAGTGCCCTGAGGTTGAGCACATAGATGATCTACCTACGTTCAAATATGATAATGGTGATTGTCGTCTACGGAAGATAGCAATTTGTCGAGTTCCCAACCGCACTTGGGATTACACGAACTATGAAGTTGTTGCTATCTTCGACAAGCTTGTTTCCATCCTTACTTGCACACCTTGATGGATAATGCTCAAAAATCAATTCTCTACACGGATGAGTACTGCGGTGCAATTCAATATGAGTGTCTTGTGTTTGCTGCCACCACTCGTGGCACTGTTTTTGTATGGAATCTTGATGCTTTCGGTACGTTTGTCTTCCATCGTAATTATAATTGTTTTATCCACATGCATGCGGGTTAGCTAGTTTCCCTTTACTAATTAATCTTCTTGTGTTTCCATGTTCCTGTAAACATTCCACCACCTATACTTGAAATTTTTTATAACCAAGGGAGAGATGACGATGGTGATGATCACGAGCATGTGGATGAGCGGGACCTATATACTCGGTGGCGCCTGGAATCTTATTTCGATGGATCACCTCTTCTTGTCTGTATACAGGGCACTGCTGATGTTACTAAGGAAGCAGGTGTTGTCTCGCATGGTCGCACTCTCGGGACCTATTCCAACATCCGTTCCAGGGTATTCGAGATGGATACTAGTGTGCTAGCGCCAACACATTCTCCCTGGTTCAATATTGATAGTCTTGGAGGAAACTCGCTCTTCCTTGGACAAAACTATCCACTGATGGTGAAAGGCGTTCCAGCTGCTGTTGACACAACATTACTACCATTTATGAGAAGCAATTGTATCTATACCTCGGACATTTCTATGGTTCCCTACCGTGGCTATCACAATATGCGTCCTGATATAGGCCGCTTTAGCCTGGATGATCAGTCCTACGTTGGTCTCGAGATTGACAATAGCTGGCCCATCCCAGAGGCTTCCCTATGGTTCAAAGCAAGTGTTTCCAAAATCGAGGATTGGTTGAGCTAAAGTTCATTTCATTGCTTGTTACTTGTTGTGTGATGAAAACTTTAGTATTTAAAAGAATGTTTTGTTGGAACTAATCTATAATCCAACATGTATCCTCGTTGTCATTGTGTGTTGATGACTTGTTGTATGTAGTGAATGGTACATTTGTATATGCATTTCATAAACTCAATTTATGAATGGTTTTTGACTCACTTCTTGGAGTGTGAGTACTGTAGTAGTATAGCCAGCATCCGGTTATATGAAGTTGCCACATCACATAGAGCCAACCTAATATTGAAGTATGCTAGCACAATAGTTAGTTCTAGTTAGATCAACTAGAGATAGGTGTCACATGGAGGCCGAGAAATAGGATGATCGAGTGACTGTGTGAGGTGGGCTTGTACGTAGTATGATGTAGGCACAGTCCTTGCCGTGTTTCCTACTCCTCCGGTCTAAATCTGGAG
This sequence comes from Triticum urartu, assembly GCF_056163025.1. Classification (NCBI taxonomy): domain Eukaryota; kingdom Viridiplantae; phylum Streptophyta; class Magnoliopsida; order Poales; family Poaceae; genus Triticum; species Triticum urartu. The sequence goes on along the minus strand of NC_141876.1, from coordinate 351,756,046 downwards.
AATATTTGGTCGAGTTGTTCCTCCTTTTGCTGACACGTGGGACATCCAGCATCCAGTTGTGTCATGCAAGAAAATGGAGTGCTAGTTGAAGCCACGTGATGTGCATCTTGGGTTAAACTATAAATACAATCTTACTCTTGAGTAACTCCAAAAGCGGCCATCGAAGATCTTTATTGGATTTGTTTTTCATCACTGACATGCGGGACCCCATGTGAGCAAACAGACAATGGGCTCCGCACGTCTGCTGGTTGGCTGAGAAGAGAGAGAGAGAGAGAGAGAGAGAGAGAGAGGAGGGCTGAGCACAGTGTAACGTCTCGGATGTAACATTCCATAATTGTAACTCCAACTTTGCCATTTCCGGCAATGTCATATGCTATATCCTCCGTGGTTGGTTTTTGTCCTCGTTTTGCATTTTTTCCATGTCATGCATTTAATCTCATGTCATCATGTGCATCTCATTTGCATTCGTGTTCATCTCATGCATCCGGTCTTTTTCCCCATTGTCCGTTTCGGAATCCGACACTCACACACGCACCCGTTGCACCTCTCAGATCTCGTTTTGAGAGTGGGATAAAATCATTCTCGGAATGGGCCGAGATTTGTTGAGTGGCCTTGGTACATCACCAGTAGGCCGCCTGTGAAGTTTCGTTCCATTTGGAGGTTGTTTGATGCCCCAACGGTTAACCGTGTAACCGCCGAAACCCCTCTCTCCATGCAGACCAACAACACTCAACAACAGCCCACTAGCCCATCTAAACCCCCTCCATGCTCTCCGTCGTTGGATCACGATCGTGTGGGCGAAAACCGCACCTCAGTTGGCCTCTCCTAGCTCCATCTACCTATAAATAAGCCTACCCCTCCAAAATTTCGGGTCCAAACCCTAGCCTCTCTCCCTCTCAGCCGCCGGACATGCGAGTGCCGCCGCCCTGGGCCAGTGGCGAACTTGCATGTTGCTTCGCCGCTACCCTCCACCACGCGGGCCTGGGAGGCCCAGATCTGGCCCGGATCGCCGCGCCGCCGCCTGAGCACTCCGCCCCGCGCCCGAGCTCTGCCTACCCCGCCGCCGCGCCGGAGCACCGCCTCCGCCTCGAGCTCGCCGCCGACCACCGACGACGCTGCCGGACATCTTCGCCGTGGACCTCCGCCACCCCAACCAGAGCTTGTTGCCGGCGCCCTCCCCCGCGGCCCTACTCGCTGGATCCGGCCACTCGCACTCTCTCCCGACATCACCGGCCACCTCGTCCCTCACCGGAGTTCCTCCGCCGCCACCTCGGTTCACGTGCCTGACAAACCCTAGATCCAAAGGTTGATTTTTTCGCTAAGTCCCGAAGTATTTCATGTCATGTGACCACCTTTGCCATGTCATAACTCTGTGCTCGTAGCTCCATTTTGCATGCATGATATACCGAAATGTTCATCTCGTGATGCTCTACATGCTAGTGTCATTTGCATGCATGTTACTATCCATATTGATGCCCTAATTTTCGTTGCAAAAGTGCTAAATGATGTTATCTACTGGAAAGTATCATAACTTGCTGATTTGTCTTTTTCATAGAATTTTGTGTGTTCATCCCCTGAGCATCATGTCTGCATGTTTTAGGAGCATCTTCATGCCATCTTTACTATGGTGCAATCCTTGTATTTTTATGTGCCATGTGGTTACTAGCACAAGCATGCCAAGTAGGCCACTTGATGTTGTTGATTTCAGCCCCTTCGTTTTCCTGCTAAGTCTTTTCCTGTCACATTAGGTTGCTATGTTGACTTGTTGCCACAAGTAAATCCTTGCATATTTTGATGAAGTTAAGTAAGTATGTTTTGAAGATATGGTTATGCTCTATCCATTCATGCCTTTGTTTGTAATTATAGGGTAATGTATCTTGTCATTACCATGCTCTTCTTTTGATAAATATTATTATTGTCAGTCTATTAACAGGAAGTGCATTTTTGCCATGTGTTTTGCTAGTGATCCAGGTACCCTATGACCATGCTTTTGCCTTGTTTAGCTTCATAAATGTGTCTTCTTACTGTTGGTTGCTTGGTTATGCCATGAAATGCTTTGTGGTGAGTGGCACCAGCTTACAAAGTTGCTATCATGAATCTGTTTCTGCCATGTATGTTTTTCCTCCAAGTCTGAAACCTGTTCATGTCACTTACCATGTTTACATTGATGCTACCATCTTTTCTGTGCATCTTTGGCTCAAGTTCAGTAAGGGAGTTTTGTTCATTCCCTTTAGTACTAGCATGCCATGCCTTTGTTTGCCATGATATGTTCCTGTAGCATGTAGTTTACTTGCTCTAAACATTGCTACCTGATGTTGTTTCTGCCATGATCAGTGAAAAACTGCAAAGTCTGTAAACTGTTGTCAATCGCATTTTTGCCATGCGGTTTTAGACTTGTTCTAGTGAGTCATAGAAGGAGCTAATTGTTCAGTATTTGTAGAGCTTCACCTGTACTTCATTGCCATGTGATTTGTTTTTATGTTGGAGTGTTGTAGCATATTTTCATGATGCATCTTAAGTGCTATGTTGCTGTTAAGTGCAGTTTTGATTTGTTCTTATTTTTCTCATCATTTGCAAACCGTGCATCCGTTTCTGGTGACCTTTATATCGATTTCGACTGAAACCTCCGAACCTATCTAGTGGCATGCTTGGTTTTCCAAGTTGATGCCATGATCATCTTTCCCGTTCCGAAGCACCCATATGCATTTACACATCATATCTTGCATCCCATGCCATGTCTTGCATCATGTTGCTTGTGAATTGCACCATGATTGATTGGTGTTTCGTTGCTTATGTTATTGCTTTGAGTAGAGCCAAGAGACGAGTTCGTGAACGAGGATCCTGTCGAGTTTGTTTACGAGGAGCAAGCTTTCGACAACACCGAGCACTTTGCAAGCAAGATGATCATTACCCCCGATATCACTTCTTTCTTTGCTGGCTAGTTATTTGTTCTATCACTATGTCGCACTACCTACCACTTGTTTATCAAGCCTCCCATATTGCCATGTCAAGCCTCTAACCCACCTTCCTAGCAAACGTTGTTTAGCTATGTTACCGCTTTTGCTCAACCCCTCTTATAGCATTGCTAGTTGCAAGTGCCTTGCAGATTGTTCCATGTTGGAACATGGATATGTTGGGATATCACAGTATCTATTATTTAATTAATGCATCTATATACTTTGTAAAGGGTGGAAGGCTTGACCTTTTGCTTGGTGTTTTGTTCCACTCTTGTTGCCCTAGTTTCTGTCATACCGGTGTTGTGTTCCTTGATTTTGTGTCCCTAACACGGTGAGGGTTTATGGGCCCCTCTTGATAGTTGCTTTGAATAAAACTCCTCCAGCCATGCCCAACATTGGTTTTACCATTTTCCTAATAAAAACTAAAAAACTTGCATAGGGACTTTCAGAACCCCGTGGACATAATCAACAACCGGGGCCAGTGCTCCTCATGAGTGTTGGTCCAAACCGGGTAGACTGCGGGGCTGCCTCGGGGAAACCCGAGGTATCTGGTATGTACATGTAGGCCGACCCATCTGAACGTGGCCTGAGACGAGATACGCACGGCTATTATTAGGGTGACGGCATGCCCAGGAGGTCTTGCTGGACTATTTTTACCATTGTCGAAATATCTTGTGCACCGGTATTTCGAGTCTGATCGGAGGGTCCCGCGATGGAGGATTGTCTCTGCGGATCATGAGCTTGTCATGGGCTAAGTTGGGACACACCTGCAGGGTTTAAAATTTCGAGAGGCATGCCCGCGGTTATGTGGTAGATGGGAATTTGTTAATATCCGGTTGTAGAGAACTTGACACTTGACTTAATTAAAATACACCAACCGCGTGTGTAACCGTGATGGTATCTTTTCGACGAAGTTCGGGAAGAGAACACGATGGGGTTATGTTTGAACGTAAGTAGTGTAGGATCACTTCTCGATCACCTCTAGTTTCCGACCGTTGCGTAGTTTTTCTTCTTACTCTTGTACTCGTATGTTAGCCACCATATTTGCTTAGTGCTTGCTGCATCTCCACCTCATAACCACTTCCTACCTATAAGCTTAAATAGTATTGATCTTGCGGGTTTTGAGATTGTTGAGTCCTCGTGACTCACAGGTACTACCAAAATTATTGCAGGTGCCGATGATACCAGTGCAGGTGATGCCACCAAGCTCAAGTGGGAGTTCGACGAAGACCTTGGCCGTTACAATGTTTCCTTTCTAGATGATCAGTAGTGGTGCCCAGTAGGGACATCTTCTTTTCTTTTGGATTCGTTCGTGGACGGACCTTGTGTGCACTCTGATTAATGTATGAATAATTTGCATATTGTGTGACGTGGCGATTGTAAGCCAACTATTTACTTCCTTGTTCTTTTACATGGGATTGCTTGAAGATGACCCTTCTTGCGATAATACGAAATGCGGTTATGCCTCTAAGTCATGCCTTAACACGTGGGAGATATAGCCGCATCTTGGGCGTTACAAGTTGGTAGTCAGAGCCATTCCGACTTAGGAGCCCCCTGCTTGATCGAACCGCTGACGTTGCTTGTGTCTAGAACAAAATTGTTTTGAGTCTTAGGATTATCTATATCGGAGAGTAGGATTCTTTTTAATCCTCAGGCCCCTTCGTCGCTCTGGTGAGGACTCCTGACGTAGATGTTTTGACTTTCCTTTCCTCATTTTCACTAAAAAAAATTAGGATCACGCGGGTATCTTGGTATTGTTCCGATATTCTTGTGACGAGAACAATGTTCTTGGTACCTCTTGACATTTAGGGTTTGTGGCAGTGTCCCGGGGAGTTGAGCTCCGAGGTGTTGTCGTCACAATTTTATCGTTGCAGTTCTGGAATACCTGAGCTCGCCGACATCGAAAATCTCTATTATACAGTTAGTGGTGAGATAACCTCGACGCCACCCAGTACTGGGGAGGGAGTTCGGGAGTATTGCCACATCTAGTATAACAGATGCTTTTTGAAGGTTGAGGTAGTCGATTTCCGGAGTTTTCTTGGTTATGTGTTGAAGGATGGATATAGTTGGAGCGTAGGGCTTGTTAGTTGTGTGATATATATTGTGCCTCCCTGTATCCCCAACACTAGATTGCATAACTAGAAAGTTTCCAGAGATAATAGGTGGGAATTCTAGTAGCTCTTAGTTATTCTTTCAGCAAATATTTGGTATGGGATTGGGTGATCCTTGCCACTTATTTGTTCCAGTCGTACCTTGTTGTTTCATTCATAAATCTCTTTTAAAGTGGTTGCTCACCTTAATGGTCGTGTAATGTTAAATTTGGAATTCATTCATTCAATTTTTGTTCGAATGTTTACTGTGAAGGCTTGTTTGCACATATTTGTCCCTTGATTCAGCTTGTCTATCATGATTCTAATGGATGTCACCCTCTTCAGGATGGCTGCCCCAACGCGTCTGAATCCGCAACGTACAGACGGAGAGCAGCCCAACCCACCGCCACCTCCTCCGCCTCCGGAGGCATGGAAAGCTGTGATGGCAGCCACCAACACCAATACCTAGATGATTTTGCAACTCTTGCAAGAGCGCAACCAAGGAAATCAATGTCGAGGGCAATTCAACAATCAGCCTCAGTTTGCTACCCTCAACCAGAGTCTTGAAATTTGCCAAAGCCTTTCAGCGCTTGTGTCGAGGCCATGGACGCCAATGATTGGCTCCTGGACATCAACAAGCATTTTGAATGCAGCAATCTCAGGCCTGAGGACTATGTCAAGTTCTCTTCTTTTCAGCTCAAGGACCAAGCAGCTGATTGGTATCAGCAATACAAAGATTCCAGAGGGGACTGAGTGATTACCTGGACTGACTTCTTCCGGAACTTTCAAGCTCATCACATTCCAACAAGTGTTGTCGAGAGCAAGCATAAGGAATTCCGCAATCTCAAGCAAGGAAGCATGTCCGTGTATCAATACAACATCCAGTTTCAGAAGCTTGCTCACTTCACAAGGTAAGACGTTCCTGATGAAAAGGGCATGATCTATCACTTCAGGGGTGGCCTCAGAGAAGATCTGAAGTTAGCTCTCATTCTTGTTGAGCCTACTCAGTTCGATTAGTTCTATAACATGGCCCTCATGCAAGAAGCTACTCAGCTTAAGTGTGAGGCTTCAAAGAAGAGAATCAGGGATGCAGTTCACTCGTCTTGTTCCTCTCAAGTGGTAGCTAAGCAACAGAAGTTCTGGCTTCCTCCACCTCTGCCGTTTCGTCAGCCCTACCAGTAGAAGAACTCAGGTGGTCATGGATCTTCCCACCCACCAAACCGAGGCTATCAGAACAAGTCTCAGACTCAAGCTCAGAGGATAGGTGGTCCTCCTCCTCCTTAGCATCGTCCGCTCTCAGAGGTTACTTGCAACAAGTGTGGTCTAAAAGGTCACTATGCAAACAAGTGCACCCAAAGGCGCCTTCCGCCTCCTCCTCCTGTGAGGTCTACGAGCAATGCAGTTGTCAAGCACAATTCAAAGCATGCAAAGGTGAACATGTTGAACGCAGCTCAAGTAGAGGATTCTTCACATGTGATAATGGGTAACCTCTCAGTTAACTCTATTCCTGCTAAAGTTTTGTTCGATTCTGGTGCATCACATTGTTTCATTTCAACACCGTTCTTCACAAAACACGAATTCATGTCGGCACATTTGAAAAAACCATTAGTGGTTGTTTCCTGGGCAAGCAATTGAGTTCCCGTTTGGTGGTTCCAGATGTTACCATCAAGATGGGCAATTATAGATCCTGGCTTCCCCAATTGTTCTCGGCGACTTTGATATTGATCTCATTCTTGTCATGGATTGGCTTTCTCAGCACAAGTCTTCTCTTGATTGTGCTGCTAGGGAGATTAAATTGACGCACCCTTCTGGGGATGTGATTATCTATGCCGCTCGTGATGAAACCATTTGGTTGTTCTCTCTCAATGAGAAGGGCGAGTTAGAGACTATTTCTCAGATTCCAGTTGTTTGTGAGTACTAAGATGTCTTTCTAGAAGAGCTTCCGGGTATGCCTCCTCACCGGCCAGTCGAGTTCGTTATCGATCTTGAGCCCGATACTGAACCCGTTTGCAAGTGCCCATACAAGCTTGGTGTAACACCCCGGATGTAATTTACCTTATATGTATCCCAACTCTTGCTGTTTCCGGCGCTAAGTTATTTTTTTTCCTCGGGTTCGGGTTTTTGTCTTCGTGTGTTGTTGCCTTGTCATGCATCTCATATCATGTCATCAGGTGCATTGCATTTGCATGTGTGTTCGTCTCATGCATCCGAGCATTTTTGCCGTTGTCCGTTTTGCATTCCGGCGCTCCTATCTCCTCCGGTGTCCCTTTCTACCTCTTTTCGTGTGTGGGGGTTAAACATTTCTGGATTGGACCGAGACTTGTCATGCGGCCTTGGTTTACTACCAGTAGACCTCCTGTCAAGTTTCGTGCCATTTGGACTTCGTTTGATACTCCAACGGTTAACTGAGGGACCGAAAAGGCCTCGTGTGTGTTGCAGCCCAACACCCTTCCAATTTGGCCCAAAACCCACCAAAACCCCTTCTATCATCTAGATCGTTCGACCATGATCGCGTGGCCGCAAACCGCACTCCATTTGGAGCTTCCTAGCTCCCTCTATGCCTATATATAGGTCCTCTCCCGAAATTCCCGGATCCCCTCCTACCCTAAACCCTAAATTTCCACTCCCCACGCCGCCGGACATGTCCGGAGTGGACCGGTCGCGTCGCAGCCGCCTCCGTGCCAACTCGCGCATGCCAAGTGGCACCCCGGCGCCCGCCGCCGCCGCGGCCCATGGAAGCCCGCGGCCGGCCCTCCCCGCCGCCCGACCGGGCCCGGGCCCCGCCGCCTACCGCTGCCCGCCTCTCCACTCGGCCGCCGCCCGTCCGCCTCCCCGCCGGCGTTCGCCCGCCGCCCTCCGGCGCTCACCTCGCCGCCCGCAGGCGATCGCCTTGCCGCGGAGGTCGCTCGCCGCTGCCTCGTACCTTGCCGTCCGGCCCTCTCCGGCCGCCCTCCGCCCTCCTCCTCGCCCGGATCCGCCGGCCGCCGTCGCCTACATCAAGTCCGGCGAGAGCGCCGCTGCCTCGGGAAGCGTGCCGCTACATTACCCCCAGATCCAGATCTGGACGAGGGTTGACTTTCCTCCCAAAACCCTAGTTTTTTTTGCGTTTTTCATCATGTCGTAACTCATCATCCGTGGCTCCGATTTGAGCGTGTAGCATATCAAAATGTTCGCCTCAGAGAGTACATCATTTCATCTCACTGCATCATTTTCATTTGAGGTCATCTTGATGCCCGAAATGCTGTTGGAAGAGAGCTATGTGATATAATTGTCAGATCTGTTTCATCAGATAGATATTTGTCATTTTTGCCATGATTAATATGTGCATGATATGCTCCTGAGCTCTACATGAGTTTTGTTATATGCCATGCCATCTTTACAAAGGTGCCTACCATGTATTTTTGTGATATGTGTGGTAACTAGCACAAGCTTGCAAAGTAGTGCAATCGGTAATGCTGATTTCAAGGACTTAGTTTTTCACTAAGTCCTTGATCTGATTTTGTCATTATGCCATATGTTGATGTTTTTTCCTAGTGATCCGTGCCTCTTTTGAGGATGATCACTAAGGATGATTTGTTAACATTGTGGTGCTCTATCCATCCATGTCTTTGTTTGCATTTATGGAGCAACCTAGCTTGAGTCAATCGAGCTCCAGTTTTGCTATTTGGTGAATCCTGGCAGATTGTTGACTTGTTAGCAATTTTGCCGAGGATGTTCCTCAACTCAAGTGGCTAAGCAGTAGAAGTATTGGCTTCCTCCTCCTCCGTTCCGTCAGCCTTATCAGCAGAAGAGCAAAGGTGGCAGTGGATCTTCCCACCCACCCAACACTGGCTTTCAGAATAAGACTTCGTCTCAAGCTCCAAGATCAAGTGCTCCGTATCACCGTCTGCTTTCAGAGGTCACGTGCGACAAGTGCCAACAGAAGGGTCACTATGCCAACAAATTCTTCAATCAGAGGCGTCTCCCTCCTCCTCCTCCTGTGAGATCGACAAGTACAGCTGTGGTCAAGCATAACCCCAAGCACGCCAAGGTCAATTTGATGATTGCAGCTCAGGCAGAGGACTCGTCAGATGTCATCATGGGTAACCTTCCTGTTAACGATGTTCCTGCAAAAGTACTTTTTGACATTGGTGCATCGCATTCTTTCTTGTCATTCCCATTTGCATCGAAGCACAATGTTGATACTGAGGTTATGCCCAAAGTCATGCAAGTTGTTTCTCCCGGCAAGCTTTTGACTTCTAGTTTGGTTGCTCCCGATGTCTCTATCACGTTGGGCGACTACAAGTTTCTGTCCTCTCCACTGCTCCTTGGAAACTCGGATATTGATCTTATTCTCGGAATGGATTGGCTTTCTAAGAACAAGGCTCAGCTTGATTGTGCTGCCAGGAAGATTCAATTGACTCATTCATCCGAGGATGTAATTATCTTTGCCGCTCTTGATGATACCATCTGTCAGTTTTCTCTCAACGAGAAGGCTGAACTGGATGCCATCTCTCAAATTCCAGTCATTTGCGAATATCAAGACGTCTTTCCAGAAGAGCTTCCAGGAATGCCTCCGCACCGGCCAGTTGAATTCTTCATCGATCTTGAGCCTGGCACGGAACTTGTTTGCAAACGTCCTTACAAGCTTGGACCTGAAGAGTTGAAGGAGCTGAAGAAGCAACTCGATATTGAAGAGCGAATGGATCTCATCCAACCTAGTTCTTCTCCATGGGGTTGTGGAGTCCTTTTTGTGAAGAAGAAGGATGGAACGGACCGACTTTGTGTTGACTACCATCCATTGAACAAGAAGAATATAAAGAACAAGTACCCACTTCCCAACATCAACGAGCTGTTCGAACAACTCAAAGGTGCTCAAGTATTCTCCAAGCTTGATCTCTGTATGGGCTATCACCAGATTCGAATCCGTGAGCAAGATATTCCCAAGACGGCTTTCAGAACAAGCTATGGTTCATATGAATACACTGTCATGTCTTTTGGCCTCGTCAATGCTCCGCCGACTTTCTCTCGCATGATGAAGTTCATCTTCAACGCCTACACAAATGACTTCGTCTTGGTCTACCTCGATGACATTCTGGTCTTTTCGAAGAACAAGGAAGATCATGCCAAGCACTTGCGTTTGGTGCTCGATAAGGTCAGAGAACATCAATTCTACGCCAAGTTCTCAAAGTGCGAGTTTTGGCTCGATGAGGTTCTCTATCTTGGGCATACCATCTCTGCCAAGGGTATAGCGGTGAATCCTGAGAAGGTGTCTGCAATTGTGAATTGGGAACCACCTCAGAACGTGAAGCAACTCCGCAGCTTCCTTGGTCTCGCAAGCTACTGTCGAAGGTTCGTTGAGAACTTTTCAAAGATCACGAAGCCTCTTTCAAACCATCTCCAGAAGCACGTCAAGTACATTTGCTCTCCGGAATGTGACATCGCTTTCAACACCCTGAAAGAGAAATTAGTCGCTGCTCCAGTTCTGACTCCTCCGGATGAATCCAAACCATTCAAGGTCTTCTGCGATTCCTCTCTTCAAGGTCTTGGTGCAGTGTTGATGCAAGAGAAGAAAGTTGTGGCTTATATGTAACGCCCTCGATGCGGTTATATCTCCTACGTGTCGAAGCACGACTTAGAGGCATAACCGCATTGAAAGCAATGTCGCAAGTAAGGTAATCTTCACACAACCCATGTAATACATAAGGGAAAGAGATACATAGTTGGCTTACAATCGCCACTTCACACAATTACATGAATAAAGCATTACATCAACTAGATACAATCAAGGCCCGACTACGGAACCCAAAATAAAAGAAGACTACCCCAAAAGCGACACGTCCCCGATCGACCCCAACTGGGCTCCACTACTGATCAACTAGAACGAAACAACACAAAGGACAAAATCTTCATCGAGCTCCTCCTTGAGCTTGGTTGCGTCATCTGCATAGTAACCTCGGCACCTGCAAGCTGGTTTTGGAAGTATCTGTGAGTCACGGGGACTCAGCAATCTCACACCCTCGCGATCAAGACTATTTAAGCTTATAGGCAAGGTAAAGGTATGAGGTGGAGCTGCAGCAAGCGACTAGCATATATGGTGGCTAACATACGCAAAAAAGAGCGAGAAGAGAAGGCAAAGCACGGTCGAACAACTATGATCAAGAAGTGATCCTAGAACAACCTACGTCAAGCATAACTCCAACACCGTGTTCACTTCCCGGACTCCACCGGAAAGAGACCATCACGGTTACACACGCGGTTGATGTATTTTAATTAAGATCAACTTCAGGTTTTCTTCAACCGGACATTAACAAATTCCCATCTGCCCATAACCGCGGGCACGGCTTTCGAAAGTTCAAAACCCTACAGGGGTGTCCCAACTTAGCCCATCACAAGCTCTCACGGTCAACGAAGGATATTCCTTCTAGCGGGAAGGCCCGATCAGACTCGGAATCCTGATTACAAGACATTTCGACAATAGTAAAACAAGACGAGCAACACCGCCCGAATGTGCCGACAAATCCCGATAGGAGCTGCACATATCTCGTTCTCAGGGCACACTCAGATGAGCGCTCCATACAACTAAAACCAAACCTCGAGTTTCCCCGAGGGGGCGCTGCACAGGGCTCTAGTTTGGACCAATGCTCAGAGGAGCACTGGCTCGGGGGGTTTAAATAAGATGACCCTTGAGTCTGCAGAACCCGAGGGAAAGAAAAGGGCTAGGTGGAAAATGGTAAAACCAAGGTTGGGCATTGCTGGAGGAGTTTTATTCAAGGCGAACTGTCAAGGGGTTCCAATTATAACCCAACCGCATAAGGAACGCAAAATCCGATAACATAACACCGATATGACGGAAACTAGGGCGGCAAGAGTGGAACAAAACACCAGGCATAAGGCCGAGCCTTCCACCCTTTACCAAGTATATAGATGCATTAATTAAATAAGAGATATTGTGATATCCCAAAAAGTAAACATGTTCCCACAAGGAACAACATCTCCATGTTCCAACAAGGAACAAAATTCAATCTTCACCTGCAACTAACAACGCTATAAGAGGGGCTGAGCAAAGCGGTAACATAGCCAATCGACGGTTTGCTAGGACAAGGTGGGTTAGAGGCTTGGTTCAACAATATAGTAGGCATGATAAGCAAGTGGTAGGTATCGCATCATAGGCATAGCAAAAGAGCGAGCAACTAGCAAGCAAAGATAGAAGTGATTTCGAGGGTATGGTCATCTTGCCTGTGATCCCGCAAGGAAGAAGAACGAGTCCATGAGGAAGACAAACGGACGAAGTCGAACGGATCCTCACAAACGCGACGTTATCGAAACTAACCCGAAGAAGCAACACCGGAAAGAAAGCAAACAACATAGTAAAGCAACCATCACATTATCATGGCACGATGCCCAAACAAGTATGATGTATGTCCAGTTTAAAGAGACATGGCATGGCAAAGTGCACAAACAACTCTACAAGTTAAGTGGAGCTCAATATGCATATTGACGAAACACCACGTCAATTATTAGTTCTCTCCCGTTTAGGTACCCAACAATATTAAATGTTGTTAAACATGGCAAGAGACGAGGCATAGCGAAACTACACCATCTAAACAATTTAAATGGGGCCGGATATAACAAATAACAAATCCGGTAAATCCCCATATGCCTTAGTAATTTATTGCAACAACAATTTAAACATCTTAATTGTTGTTATCATGATGCGGATGACATGAACAAGTTTATGCAATTTTTATTAAAAGTTGGCATGAGCATGATGAGAGCATTTGTCATCATGGCGAAAACGAAAAGGGGAGCCACGACAACGATAACGAAACGGTGCCACGGCAACATTCCGGTTCCAGTAACTCAATTGAGATATCGATGCAAAGGAGAAGTGTGCGGAGCATGCAAAAGATGAACGTTGGGGTGCTCCCGGTTACCGGGTTCCCGCATGAGGGTCGCAGGCAAAAGAGGGGCTACGTGTAATGAACAACTCAGACACAGAGAAAACACGGGCATCTCATACACCACACAACATTCGCTCTCGGAAGGTCGTCTCGGCGGTTATACCTTCGAAGCATGCAAACGGGACGGTTCTCGTTCGGTGCCAAGTAGAGGAAGTAGACATTCTTGGGACGTTCGTAGTGGAAGTAGAGGTACACAACGTTTTGACGAAAATCACGGTGGCGGTAGTTGTACCCATGTTGTCGTCGAACTTGATGGAACCAATGTCCTCGACGGTAGTCGTGGGAAGTAGTCGTACTCGCGAATTTGTTGGATCCACGACGACGGTAGTTGTTCATGGCGCTTGTGACTCGCGGTTCTTCGGGCAAGGGTTGTCGTACACGTCCGTAGATGTTCGGGGTCGCGACATGGAACTTGACGTCCACGGGGTCTTCGAGGGTCGACGGTAGTGGTACTCGGGTCGTCGGCGACGGTAGTTGTTCTATGCATCGGGCATCAAGGTACTTGTTGTTGCTAGCGATTCCGAAGACAGCGGTAGTGGTACACTTTCGAAAAGGGACGTGACGCATCAGAGGTCTCCGAAGGCGACGGTAGTGGAACTTGGTGTATCCGGGGTTTTGAAGGTCATCATCGAACTTGGTCAAAAAAACACGGCGTGGGTAGACGTTCACTCGACGGTCCTTGGCAACGGTCATCGTACACGGTTCGTAGGCGGCCATGGTACTCCCTGATTTGGAGGGTCTTGACAACGAAAAGAGGGGCCAAAGGTTGTGCACGATGGCAGCGAGAGCTTTAGTGGCATGCAGCGCACGGCGGCGATGTTTGGGTTCCATGGAGGGGCACAAAGGCAAGCAGGCAATGAGGCAGGGGCGACGTGGGAGGAAGCAGGGGTGCCGGACGCGCGTGGAGAGGCTCGAGGTCGAGCTCCTGCTCGAGGAAGACGACAGGGAGGCAGCAGAGCAGGGTGAGGTCAGCCTGATCCAGAGCTGAATGGCAGCAGGATGGCGGCGGCTGCAGGCATCCATGGCCTTGACGAGGAAGCAGGCGATGCAGCGGGGCGACGAGGATGGACGGCGCCGGCGTAGAAGAGGAAGGAGGGGGGCACTTGGCGTCCCCGGTGATGCGGCGGCCTCCTGGCGATGCAGCGGACTCCTAGTCGCCGTAGAGGAAGTAGAGGGTGGCGCTCGTCGGAGACGGGGAGGCGGCAGCGAGGCGGCGACACGGGGGCCTGGATGGCCGCGAGGAGGGAGACGCGCGGGGAAGTTCCTTACCCCGGAGCGAGATGGGGCGCGAGCGCCATGGAGGTTCGGGCACTTGGGGCGCGGTGCAGAGGAGGTGAACAGGGACGCGGGCAGCAGAGGGAGGAAGAGATCGAGAGGAGAGGTGGCGCGGCGTACGGAAGAGAGGGGATCGAGGGAAGGGACTGCTGCGAGCGAGAAAGAGAGATCGAGGGGAGATGGGGATCGGGATGCGTGCGCGAGCAACGCTCTCCTGGCGGCGCTATGAAGCACGAAGGAGGAGGAGGGGTTCGAGGGAGATGGGCTAGGTTTAGGTGGGAGTTTAGTTGGGCCGGTGCTAGATGGGCCTATTGGCCGACTGAGCTAATGGGCCGGCTGGGTGGCCGAGGCCCAGGTAGCTGCAACTGCTGCTTCTCTATTTCTTCAGACAGAAAAAAAACAAAAAGGAAAGAGCAGGAAAAAAAGGAGAGGAGCTAGAGAAATATAAAAATATACTCGTGATCCTGAAAATGTGCTCTATTTAACAAAATTGGTTTGGAGATTTTTAAAGGAAGTACAAAAATAATTCAAGTTTGAATTAAATTCAAACTTGAACCATTTTAAACCCTAACCAAAACAATTTCAATAGACATGAAATTTGACATAAAGGCTAGGTGCATGGTGTTAGAATATTGAGGCAAAGATGAACATTAAAAGAGAAGGGACGTGACACTTGCCAAAAGAAGGAAGTAGAGGGAAGGAGAAGGTGATGAAGCAAGATTCATGCATGGAACATGCAACAACTTAGTATGTATGAAAAACACACAATGCACGTGATGACATGATGAAATGCAACATGATGCAATGACACGCAAGCAATGACAAGGCAACAACAGCGAATAACAGGAGGACACCTGGCACATCGGTCTCGGGGCGTCACAACACTCCACCACTACGAGAGGATCTCGTCCCGAGATCTAGGATGGCACCGGAGGGAAAAAATGGAAGAGAAAGAGAAGAGGTAAAACTAAGTTGCTTCTTTGACAAATGAGTGAGACCAAAGAACCTTGCGAGGTTGAACAACTTCGAGAAAAGGAAACAATGGAGATGAACAAAATTGAAAACACACCGCTAGAAAAGAGGAACAATGGAGAACAAATTCGTATAGCACTCCGGTTGAGAAGGGATGCAAGACTTGATAAAATGAAAGAACTTGAGCAGCGGGACACACTCCGGTTAAATGGATAAGCACGAAAAGAACATGATCTTCACAATTTGAGATGATGATTGAAAAGAGCAACATCACAAGGCCTCCGGAACAAAAGAATAGAATACAGACAATTGAAATAAAAGAATGGAGAAGAAAATGCCAACTTCTGTCACAAAAGAGTTTGAGAAGGCATCCTTAGGAGAAGGGTCGAACGGAGTTGTTGGAACACCAACAACGAAAAGAATAAGCTTGATATGGTCTTAAGGAATACATCTCAAAATTATGAGGTGACAACCTTCCACTCACGGGAAAAAGAATTGGATTGATAAGAACAAGTAGACGAGAAGCTACCTCACTAGGAGGATAAATGAAGAACTTGGATCATTGATAAACACCATAAGAGCGACAATCCTTAAAGGAAAGCTTTTGGTGAAAAATAACCCAAGGTAACTCCAATGATGAGATTGATGGATTTAAAATACCTCATTCTTAAAAACATTTGAATCATGAAACATGAAGGGAAATATCAAGAATGACATAGCACCACCTCAAAAGATATGCGTCAAAGAATTGCACTCCGGATTGGAAGATGAAGAATGCTTGAGCTCCTTAGAAAAGAACCTCAATGAACACTTGGAGAAGGGATATAAATCCTTGATGAACCAACATGTAGAACCTTCATGAAGAACTTTGGTAACAAAAAGAATAACGAAAATAAAAATAAAGAGAAGTCGGAAAACACAAGGTGAAACCTTGTAATTATTTAGATGGATCTCCGTGATAATTAGAGCTTGGAACTCCGGAAAAGAAAAGATGAAGCACCTCGGACCGAGAATGTGATATGATGAACAACTCCGGTTTGAAGAAACTAGATCACTTGGATGAAACAATAATAAGAATTACGTTATGCGTATCCTTCACCAATTTAGATTGATGACAAGCACGGATTTGGCATACTACTTATTCTCGTAGAAAGGAATTAAAATAGATATTGCACAACCTTGGGAAGGTCTTCAATGAACCACCAGTAGGATTTGGAAATAATGAATAAATAAATATGATAAAGGAGGAAGAGAAATCTTGAACGAACCACCATAAGAATTGAAAATGAACGAAGAAAAGAGATGAATCACCGGTAAGAATTAGCAAATGAACGAACATACTTGAGGCAATCTAGATACATGAGAACGAAAGGATCATGAATTGATTAGAGAATATTTGAATGATGCACCGGTAAGATTTGGAGAACGAGAGCTGAAGGCTGAGAATGAATAATTCTGAGATGATGGGCTCCGGAGAATCAAACTAAAAATACTCTGAATTACTCCGGATGGGTGAAAAGAGTATCTCACAATCGCAAATAATTATGAGAGGATGGCAACAAGCTAGAATCACGAATCTTAAAGAGAATGGAGCAAGATTGAGAAAAAATCTTCTTCGATCTTCCAATCTGAGAATGACGACGAGAAACACCACCATGAATTATTGAGGTACTCCGGAATTAAAATTGGAAAGGTTGAACCAATGATGAAAAGAATTTGAAAGATCTTGGCGAAAAACATTTGACTGATGACAGCTCATTCTTACGTCAAACTTCGAAAAGAATTTTACGGATATCTCCAGGAGAATTAGAAGAGTCAGGTAAGAGCCTGGGAAAAGACCTGTGGGTTAGGGCCCACTCAAAAGAAACACCGTAGAACAATTTAAAAGAAGATTGCGTCGGTTGAATTAAAAGGCTTGAATGAGATAACATCCTCAAAAGATGTTGAACGGATTGAGAATGGAAACGAATCATCCGAGATATTTTCAGCACTCCGGAACAACAGAATAGCGCGAGGTGAATGATTAAGAGGTCAACCGGTATGAGAAGGCATTTGAAATAAGGAAAATAATATGATCAACACCGAAAGCTTGAATTGAATCCACCGGAGAAGAATATGAGTGACGAGAGACGAACTTGAAGCTTCGTTAGCATCTTCCTGAGAATCAACGGATAAGAACATTGACAGAAAAGAATGGAGATACTTCACATGAATAAGATGGATACTCGATAAAGAAATCCGAGTCCTTGAAGAACCAAGGGTGGGAGGGTGGGAAAACAAAGGCACCTTGGGAAGGATGAAACAAACACCGTCGAGAGAGCTTGAGTTGAGCTTGCGGA
This sequence comes from Triticum urartu, assembly GCF_056163025.1. Lineage (NCBI taxonomy): Eukaryota > Viridiplantae > Streptophyta > Magnoliopsida > Poales > Poaceae > Triticum > Triticum urartu. The sequence goes on along the minus strand of NC_141876.1, from coordinate 351,738,470 downwards.
TGTTGAAATGATCAGATGCACTTGAAGAGAAGCACACCGGTTGACAAGAAATTGAAATGACAAACTCGATGACCAAGAAGGATTAGTATTCACAAAGGAGTATGAGATCACCATTTAGGAAAGCTATGGAGTCAACACTTGACATCGAAGCAACTCGAATACCACAACTCAAAACAAAACAAAGGATTGGCTTGCAAAATAAGCCGGAACAAACATATGATAGAGATTTCATATGAAGTTTTCATGGTGGGGCCTACACGGGCTCGATCGTACAACACCATCATGTACAAGGCAGTGCACATGACATATGAAGCGTCCCCGAGTCGGCATAGCCAAGGAATCTTTAAGACACAACGAAACCACTGTAAAACCAACCGTGAATAGGCGGACCACTAGACGTCGAACCCCAATTTCATATCATACATCTGTCGGAAGGATATCCTAAGAGCTACTTGAATTCCCACTTATAAACTCCCGAAATTTTCCGGTTATGCAATCAGGTGTTGGGGATACAGGGGAAGGATAATATCTCACCCAAAACTAACAAATCCTACATCCAGCTGTATCCATCCTTCAACACATAACCAAGAAACCTTCGGAAATCATATACCTCAACCTTCGAAAAGCATCCGTTATACGAGTTATGGCAATACTCCCGAACTCCCGCCCCAGTACTGGGTGGCGTCGAGCTTATCTCACCAACAACTGCATAAAAGAGATTTTCGATGTCGACGAAACTAAACTCAGGTATTCCAGAACTGCAACAATAAAATTGTGACGACAACACCTCGGAGCTCAACTCCCCGGGACACTGCCACAACCCCTAAATGTCAGGAGGCACCAAGAACAATGTTCTCGTCACAAAACCATCAGAACAATTCGAAGATACCCGCGTGATCCTAAATTTTTTTAGTGAAATTCGAGAAGAGAAGAGTCAAAACTCTACGTCAGGATGCCTCACCAGAGCGACGAAAGGACTGAGGAGTAAAAAGAATTCCTAACTCTCTGATATATATAATCCTAAATGACTCAAAACATTTCTAGACTCAATAACGCCATCGATTCGATCAAGCAGGGGGCTCCTAAGGTCGGGGAAGGCTCTGATTACCAACTTGTAACGCCCTCGATGCGGCTATATCTCCTACGTGTCGAAGCACGACTTAGAGGCATAACCGCATTGAAAGCAATGTCGCAAGTAAGGTAATCTTCACACAACCCATGTAATACATAAGGAAAGAGATACATAGTTGGCTTACAATCGCCACTTCACACAATTACATGAATAAAGCATTACATCAACCAGATACAATCAAGGCCCGACTACGGAACCCAAAATAAAAGAAGACTACCCCAAAAGCGACACGACCCCGATCGACCCCAACTAGGCTCCACTACTGATCAACTAGAACGAAGCAACATAAAGGACAAAATCTTAATCGAGCTCCTCCTTGAGCTTGGTTGCGTCATCTGCACGGTAACCTCGGCACCTGCAAGCTAGTTTTGGAAGTATCTGTGAGTCACGGGGACTCAGCAATGTCACACGCTCGCGATCAAGACTATTTAAGCTTATAGGTAAGGTAAAGGTATGAGGTGGAGCTGCAGCAAGCGACTAGCATATATGGTGGCTAACATACGCAAAAGAGAGCGAGAAGAGAAGGCAAAGCACGGTCGAACAACTATGATCAAGAAGTGATCCTAGAACAACCTACGTCAAGCATAACTCCAACACCGTGTTCACTTCTCGGACTCCGCCGGAAAGAGACCATCACGGTTACACACGCGGTTGATGTATTTTAATTAAGATCAACTTCAGGTTTTCTACAACCGGACATTAACAAATTCCCATCTGCCCATAACCACGGGCACGGCTTTTGAAAGTTCAAACCCTGTAGGGGTGTCCCAACTTAGCCCATCACAAGCTCTCACGGTCAATGAAGGATATTCCTTCTAGCAGGAAGGCCCGATCAGACTCGGAATCCCGATTACAAGACATTTCGACAATGGTAAAACAAGACCAGCAACACCGCCCGAATGTGCCGACAAATCCTGATAGGAGCTGCACATATCTCGTTCTCAGGGCACACTCAGATGAGCGCTCCATACAACTAAAACCAAACCTCGAGTTTCCCCGAGGGGGCACTACACATGGCTGTAGTTTGGACCAACGCTCCGAGGAGCACTGGCCCGGGGGGTTTAAATAAGATGACCCTTGAGTCTGCAGAACCCAAGGGAAAGAAAAGGGCTAGGTGGAAAATGGTAAAATCAAGGTTGGGCATTGCTGGAGGAGTTTTATTCAAGGCAAACTGTCAAGGGGTTCCCATTATAACCCAACCGTGTAAGGAACGCAAAATCCGGGAATATAACACCGATATGACGGAAACTAGGGCGGCAAGAGTGGAACAAAACACCAGGCATAAGGCCGAGCCTTCCACCCTTTACCAAGTATATAGATGCATTAATTAAATAAGAGATATTGTGATATCCCAACAAGTAAACATGTTCCAACAAGGAACAACATCTCTATGTTCCAACAAGGAACACACTTCAATCTTCACCTGCAACTAACAACGCTATAAGGGGGGCTGAGCAAAGCGGTAACATAGCCAATCAACGGTTTGCTAGGACAAGGTGGGTTAGAGGCTTGGTTCAACAATATAGGAGGCATGATAAGCAAGTGGTAGGTATCGCAGCATAGGCATAGCAAAAGAGCAAGCAACTAGCAAGCAAAGATAGAAGTGATTTCGAGGGTATGGTCATCTTGCCTAAGATCCCGCAAGGAAGAAGAACAAGTCCATGAGGAAGACAAACGGACGAAGTCGAACGGATCCTCACAAACGCGACATTATCGAAACTAACCCGAAGAAGCAACACCGGAAAGAAAGCAAACAACATAGTTAAGCAACCATCACATAATCATGGCACGATGCGCAAACAAGTATGATGTATGTCCGGTTTAAAGAGGCATGGCATGTCAAAGTGCACAAACAACTCTACAAGTTAAGTGGAGCTCAATATGCATATTGACGAAACACCATGTCAATTATTAGTTCTCTCCCATTTAGGTACCCAACAATATTAAATGTTGTTAAACATGGCAAGAGACGAGGCATAGCAAAACTACACCATCTAAACAATTTAAATGGGGCCAGATATAACAAATAACGAAGGTAAATCCCCATATGCCTTAGTAATTTATTGCAACAACAATTTAAACATCTTAATTGTTGTTATCATGATGCGGATGACATGAACAAGTTTATGCAATTTTTATTAAAAGTTGGCATGAGCATGATGAGAGCATTTGTCATCATGGCAAAAACGAAAAGGGGAGCCACGACAATGATAATGAAACGGTGCCACGGCAACATTCCGGTTCCAGTAACTCGATTAAGATATCGATGCAAAGGAGAAGTGTGCGGAGCGTGCAAAAGATGAACGCTGGGGTGCTCCCGGTTACCAGGTTCCCGCATGAGGGTCGCAAGGCAAAAGAGGGGCTATGTGTAATGAACAACTCAGACACAGAGAAAACACAGGCATCTCATACACCACACAACATTCGCTCTCGGAATGTCGTCTCAGCGGTTATACCTTCGAAGCGTGCAAACGGGACGGTTCTCGTTCGGTGCCAAGTAGAGGAAGTAGACATTCTCGGGACGTCCGTAGTGGAAGTAGAGGTACACGATGTTTTGACGAAAATCATGGCGGCGGTAGTTGTACCCATGTTGTCGTCGAACTTGATGGAACCAATGTCCTCAAGGGTAGTCGTGGGAAGTAGTCATACTCGCGAACTTGTCGGATCCATGACGACGGTAGTTGTTCATGGCGCTTGTGACTCACGGTTCTTCAGGCAAGGGTAGTCGTACACGTCCGTAGATGTTCAGGGTTGCGACATGGAACTTGACGTCCACGGGGTCTTCGAGGGTCGACGGTAGCGGTACTCGGGTCGTCGGCGACGGTAGTTGTTCTATGCATCGGGCATCAAGGTCCTTATCGTTCTTAGTGATTCCGAAGACGGCAGTAGTGGTACACTTTCGGAAAGGGACTTGGCGCATCAGAGGTTTCTGAAGGTGACGGTAGTGGAACTTGGTGTATCCAGGTTCTTCGAAGGTCGGCATCGAACTTGGTCAAAAAAACACGGCGTGGGTAGACGTTAACTCGACGGTCCTTGGCTACGGTCATCGTACACGGTTCGTAGGCGTTCGGGTCTTCAGTATAGGTACTCAACGCACTCCGGGTGTGTAGTCGTACACGGTTCGTAGATGAACTTGGCGGGTCCTCAATGTCTTGGTACTTGGCGTTCGAAGCGGTGGTCGTTCATGTGCCGTAAGTCGTGGTACTTGCCGATCTTGGTGAATCCAAGTGTCTCGGTGGCGGCCATGGTACTCCCTGATTTGGAGGGTCTTGACAATGAAAAGAGGGGCTAGAGGTTGTGCACGATGGCAGCGAGAGCTTCAGTGGCATGCAGCGCACGGCGGCGATGCTTGGGTTCCATGGAGGGGCACAAAGGCAAGAAGGCAACGAAGCAGGGGCGACGTTGGAGGAAGCAGGGGTGTCGGACACGCGTGGAGAGGCTCGAGTTCGAGCTCCTGCTCGAGGAAGACGATGGGGAGGCAGCAGAGCAGGGTGAGGTCAGCCTGATCCAGAGCTGAATGGCAGCAGGACGGCGGCGGCTGCAGGCATCCATGGCCTTGACAAGGAAGCAGGCGATGCAGCGGGGTGACGAGGATGGATGGCGCCGGCGTAGAAGAGGAAGGAGGGCGGCGCTTGGCGTCCCCGGCGATGCGGCGGCCTCCTTGCAATGCAGCGGACTCCTAGTCGCCGTAGAGGAAGCAGAGGGTGGCGCTCATCGGAGACGGGGAGGCGGTAGCAAGCCGGCGACACGGGGGCCTAGACGGGTGCGAGGAGGGAGACGCGCGGGGAAGTTCCTTACACCGGAGCGAGATGGGGCGCGAGCGCCATGGAGGTTCGGGCACTTGGGGCGTGGTGACGAGGAGGTGAACAGGGACGCGGGCAGCAGAGGGAGGAAGAGATCGAGAGGAGAGGTGGCGCGGCGTACGGGAGAGAGGGGATCGAGGGAAGGGACTGCTGCGAGCGAGAAAGAGAGATCGAGGGGAGATGGGGATCGGGATGCTTGCGTGAGCAACGCTCTCCTGGCGGCGCTATGAAGCACCAAGGAGGAGGAGGGGTTCGAGGGAGATGGGCTAGGTTTAGGTGGGAGTTTAGTTGGGTCGGTGCTGGATGGGCCTATAGGCCGACTGAGCTAATGGGCTGGCTGGGTGGCCGAGGCCCAGGTAGCTGCTGCTGCTTCTCTATTTCTTCAGACAGAAAAAAACAAAAAGGAAAGAGCAGGAAAAATAGGAGAGGAGCTAGAGAAATATAAAAATATACTTGTGATCCTGAAAATGTTCTCTATTTAACAAAATTGATTTGGAGATTTTTAAAGTAAAAAATAATTCAAGTTTGAATTAAATTCAAACTTGAACCATTTTAAACCCTAACCAAAGTAATTTCAATAGAGATGAAATTTGACATAGAGGCTAGGTGCATGGTGTTAGAATATTGAGCCAAAAATGAACATTAAAGAGAAGGGACGTGACACTTGCCAAAAGAAGGAAGTAGAGGGAAGGAGAAGGTGATGAAGCAAGATTCTTGCATGGAACATGCAACAACTTAATATGTATGAAAAACACACAATGCACATGATGACATGATGAAATGCAACATGATGCAATGAAACGCAAACAATGACAAGGCAACAACAGCGAATAACAGGAGGACACCTAGCACATCGGTCTCGGGGCGTCACATTATACCTCTCGCCAGTTGAAGCCCAACAAGAAGAACTACCCCACTCATGACCTCGAGTTGGCGGCAGTTGTGCATGCTCTTTTGACTTGGAGACATCTCTTGTTGGGAAGAAAAGTGGACATCTTCACTGACCACAAGAGTCTCAAGTACATCTTCACTCAGCCTAATCTCAACCTCAGGCAGACTCGTTGGGTCAAAATGATTCAAGAGTATAATCCAAGTATTGAATATACTCCAGGCAAGGCCAATGTTATTGCTGACGCATTGAGCAGGAAGGCTTACTGCAACATTCTGATTCTCAAGCCTTACCAACCCGAGCTTTGTGAAGCTTTCCGCAAACTCAATCTGCAAGTTGTTCCTCAAGGGTTCCTCGCCAATGTTCAAGTCTCTCCTACTTTGGAAGATCAGGTTCGCGAGGCTCAACTTCTTGATGCTATGGTGAAGAAGGTGAAGATTGGGATTGCCAAGAATCAACCCAAGTACAAGTGTTATCGCCCTGATGACAAGGATACTCTCTTCTTCGAGGATCACATTGTTGTGCCTAAAGGTGACCTTCGTAAAGTTATTATGAACGAGCCTCACAATTCACTCCTCTCCATCCACCCTGGGAGTACGAAGATGTACCAGGACCTCAAGCAGGCTTATTGGTGGACTCGAATGAAGCGCGAGATTGCTCAGTTCGTGAATGAATGTGATGTCTGCAGAAGAGTGAAGGCAGAACACCAACGACCAGCTGGTCTCCTCCAACCTCTTGCCATTCCAGAATGGAAGTTTGACCACATTGAGATGGACTTCGTGACGGGATTTCCAAAGTCCAAACGTGGCAATGATGCTATATTCGTTGTCATCGACAAACTCACTAAAGTGGCTCACTTTCTGCCTATCAAAGAGTCTATCACTGCAGCTCAATTGGCGGAGCTTTATACCTCTCGGATTGTCTCTCTGCACGGCATTCCTCAGTTGATATCGTCAGACCGTGGCAGCATCTTTACCTCCAAGTTTTGGGATTCTTTTCAGAAGGCCATGGGCACCAACATCCGCTTCAGCACAGCTTTTCATCCTCAAACTAGCGGTCAAGTCGAGCGTGTCAATCAGATTCTCGAAGATATGCTCAGGGCTTGCATTATCTCCTTCGGTATGAAGTGGGAAGATTGTCTTCCATATGCCGAATTCTCCTACAACAACAGTTTTCAAGCAAGTTTGGGCAAGGCCCCATTTGAAATTCTCTATGGCAGGAAGTGTCGTACTCCTCTTAACTGGTCAGAGACCGGTGAACGTTAGCTTCCTGGAAATGACTTGATCACAGAGGCAGAGGAAATGTCCAAAGTCATTCGTGATAACCTCAAAGCAGCGCAATCGCGCCAGAAGAGCTACTATGATAGTAAGCATCGTGATTTGGCTTTCGAGATCGGAGACCATGTTTACCTCCGCGTCTCTCCAATGAAAGGTACTCGTCGCTTCGGTATCAAAGGGAAGCTTGCCCCTAGATACGTGGGTCCTTTCAAGATCGTCAGCAAGAGAGGCAATCTCGCCTATCAACTCGAGCTTCCTTCAAACTTTGCAAATGTGCACGACGTGTTCCATGTCTCTCAGCTCCGCAAGTGCTTCAAGACCCCTGACCGCACCGTCAACTTCGAAGACATTGGTCTCCAAGAAGACCTTTCTTATCTTGAGCATCCAGTTGCTATTCTTTAAGAGATTGAACGCAAGACTCGCAATAAGTCAATCAAATTCCTCAAAGTCAAGTGGTCACACCATTCCAACCGTGAAGCCACCTAGGAATGCGAGGATCACCTCCGTTCTGAGTACCCGGCGTTTTTCCAGTCCTAGATCTCGGGACGAGATGTTTTCGTAGTGGTGGAGTGTTGTAACACCCCGGATGTAATTTACCTTATATGTATCCCAACTCTTGCCGTTTCCGGCTCTAAGTTATTTTTTTCCTTAGGTTCGGGTTTTTTTCTCCGTGTTTTGTTGCCTTGTCATGCATCTCATGTCATGTCATCAGGTGCATTACATTTGCATACGTGTTCGTCTCATGCATCCGAGCATTTTCCCCGTTGTCCGTTTTGCATTCCGGCGCTCCTATCTCCTCTGGTGTCCCTTTCTACCTCTTTTCGTGTGTGGGGGTTAAACATTTCCGGATTGGACCGAGACTTGTCATGCGGCCTTGGTTTACTACCGGTAGACCGCCTGTCAAGTTTCATGCCATTTGGACTTTGTTTGATACTCCAACGGTTAACCGAGGGACCGAAAAGGCCTCGTGTGTGTTGCAGCCCAACACCCTTCCATTTTGGCCCAGAACCCACCAAAACCCCTTCTATCATCTAGATCGTTCGATCACGATTGCGTGGCCGCAAACCGCACTCCATTTGGAACTTCCTAGCTCCCTCTATGCCTATATATAGGTCCTCTCCCGAAATTCCTGGATTCCCTCCTACCCTAAACCCTAAATTTCCGCTCCCCACTCCGCCGGACACGTCCGGAGTGGACCGGACGCATCCGCAGCCGCCTCCGCGACAACCCGCGCGTGCCAGGTGGCACCCCGGTGCCCGCCGCCGCCGCGGCCCGTGGAAGCCCGCGGCCGACCCTCCCCGCCGCGGCCGGCCCTCCCCGCCGTCCGACCGGGCCCGCGCCCCGCCGCCTACCGCCGCTTGCCTCTCCACTCGGCCGCCGCCCGTCCGCCTCCCCGCCGGCGTTCGCCCGCCGCGGAGGTCGCTCGCCGCCGCCTCGCACTTCACTGTCCGGCCCTCTCCGGCCGCCCTCCGCCCTCCTCCTCGCCCGGATCCGCCGGCCGCCGTCGCCTCCGTCAAGTCCGGCGAGAGCGCAGCCGCCTCGGGAAGCGCGCCGCTACAGTACCCCCAAATCCAGATCTAGATGAGGGTTGACTTTCCTCCCGAAACCCTAGTTTTTTTGCTTTTTCATCATGTCGTAACTCATCATCCGTGGCTCCGATTTGAGAATGTAGCATATCAAAATGTTCGTCTCAGAGACTAGATCATTTCATCTCATTGCATCATTTTCATTTGAGCTCATCTTGATGCCCGAAATGCTATTGGAAGAGGTCTATGTGATATAATTGTCAGATCTGTTTCATCAGATAGATATTTGTCATTTTTGCCGTGATTAATATGTGCATGATATGCTCCTGAGCTCTACATGAGTTTTGTTATATGCCATGCCATCTTTACAGAGGTGCCTACCATGTATTTTTGTGATATGTGTGCTGACTAGCACAAGCTTGCAAAGTAGTGCAGATGGGAATTTGTTAATGTCCAGTTGTAGATAACATGAAACTTAACTTAATTAAAATGAATCAACTGCGTGTATAACCATGATGGTCTCTTCTCGGCGGAATCCGGGAAGTGAACACGGTGTTGGAGTAATGTTTGACGTAGGTTGTTCTAGGATCACTTCTTGATCATAGTTCTTCGTTCGTGCTTTGCCTTCTCGTCTCGCTCTCTCTTTTGCGAACAGGATAGCCACCATATATGCTAGTCGCTTGCTACAGCTCCACATATTACCTTGCCTTACCTATAAGCTTAAATAGTCTTGATCGCGAGGGTGCGAGATTGCTGAGTCCCCGTGACTCACAGATTACTTCCAAACCAGATGCAGGGACCGATGATACCGTTCCAGATGATGCGCTTGAGCTCAAGTGGGAGTTCGATGAAGACTCTCGTCGTTACTATGTGTCTTTTCCAGATGATCAGTAGAGGTGCCCAGTTGGGGCGATCGGGGACCGTGTCGCATGTTGGGGTTGATCTTTTATTTTGGTACCGTAGTCGGACCATGAGTGTATTGGATGATTGTAATGTTATTCATGTATTTGTGTGACGTGGCGAGGGTAAGCCAACTAGGTACCTTTTTCCCCTATTATCTATTTACATGGGTTGTTGTGAAGATTACCTTACTTGCGACATTTCTTTCAATGCGGTTATGCCTCTAAGTCGTGCTTCGACACGTAGGAGATATAGCCGCATCGAGGGCATTACACTTGGGCCAAAAGAGCTAAAGGAATTGAAGAAACAACTCGATGAACAAGAGCATTTGGGTCTGATCAGACCAAGTTCATCTCCGTGGGGTTGTGGTATTCTTTTTGTTTAGAAGAAGTATGGCATGGACCGACTTTGCGTCGACTATCGCCCATTGAACAAGAAGACAATCAAGAATAAGTACCCACTTCCCAATATAAATGAGCTATTTGAAAAACTCAAAGGGGCAAAGGTGTTTTCCAAGCTTGACATCCGTATGGGTTATCATCAGATTCGCATTCGTGAAGAAGATATCCCTAAGATAGCATTCAGAACAAGCTTTGGTTCTTACGAATATACTGTCATGTCTTTCGGACTTGTCAATGTGATAAGGGTCGACTAGATGTGAGTCGTTCGTCGACCCGATCTTTCATGATACTGGTAGCAGCACAAGAAATTCCGATCAAGCAAAGATGCAAGACCGTAAGATCAAAAACTAGCATTGAGTAGATTAGATCAACTCCACGCGTAGCAGCAACAAAATCCCAATGAATCGGCAATGAAGACAATATTTGGTGTCCCTCAACATGGGACGTTTTCTAACTATTACTGAACTCACGATGAAACAAAACTTGACCCTTCACACGGGTAGATCGACCAGTATTTAAAGAGCACGCAGGCTCTAGTTCCTAAACCGACTCAAACCTTCCCTACTACATGTAACAAACTAAATCTCTTTTCCTATTCAAACCGGAAACCAAGTACTACTAGGACTCTCTCTTATCTCAACTAATTAATCTCACCTAATTAACTACTCGGCCAACTGATCACATAAAAACAAAGTTGGACTACGTACTAGTGCTAGATGGAACCGACACAAAGAATATTCAGTACGGAACCTCCTGTGCAACACACGGAGTTCTGAACGTTGGCGTGACTTCATCTGGTTCTGCTTCTGGTGATGGTATTTTAAGTGCAATTGTTCCCACCATTAAAATATTAGAATTTGTAGATGGATCAATCTTTGAAAATGCAGTAGTGGACACATCATCCCCTCCCCCTTGAAACAAAACCATACTCGGTTTTGCTATAGGTTTGATAACCTTCTTTTTCAGAAAAACATTTGCACCCACCTTGATTTCTCCAGCAAACATCGACCGCAGCACACACCGTCTTACGGCATCCCAAAAGGAGTACGTGTTGGAACGGCCTTCACGTGTGGCATGGCGGTCATATTGCCATGGCATTCCAAACAATAAGTGACATGCATCCATCGGAAAAACATCACAAAGCACTTTATCAGTTTATCCACCAACCAAAAAACTTAGTCGGACCTTCTGAGTAACTTTCAATTTCCCCAATTGATATAACCATTCAACACAGTGTGGTTGTGGATGCTTCCAAGTAGGCAAGGCTAAAGCATCTACCAAGTCCTTGCCGACCACATTGGTGTAGCTTCCTCCATCTATGATCAACTTGCAGTTGGTGTTATTGATTTTACATTGAAGTTAAAAAATATTCCAATGCTGCCCATTATCCTCAATGTGATACTCTTGCACTCGCTACACCATCAATGGCGGGTACAATTTCGCGGCTTCAAAACTCGTGGTCACCTTTTCAACTTCTTCAGATTTTTCACTAGAGGTGTCAAAAACAGCCTCTTCATCACTAGCGAATGCATAGCCATCTTTTGTGAGCAATACTCTTTTCTCATTAGGGCATTCACGCTTAATATGCCCTCTTCCTCCACACTTCAAACACTCGATCTCTCTAGTATGTGTGGTCGACTGCGCACTAGAATCAACCCTCAACAGTCATGATTTTGAAGCATCCTTTTGCATGGAACCATGAGAGCGATTTGATGTTGTCGTCCTGGAGCTAGGAACGACATCCTCACTCTTATGCTGCGAGCATCGCCATGTGTTCAAAGTGGTACTGGAAACTGTGCTGACTTGGCGTCGCTTAATCTGTTGTTCTGCACGCACATCTTGGTGCACAAGATCTTGTATGTTGTAGTAGACCACCATCTCAACACGATCCTGCACCTCAATATTTAGCCCATTAAAGAAACGTGCCATGGTCGCCTCTGGATCCTCCGTTGTCCCTGTACGTATCATAAGCAACTCCATCTCCTTGTAATATTCATCAACACTCATATTACCTTGAGAGAGCCGCTGCAACTTGTTGTACATATCTCTTTTATAGTGCTCAGGAACAAAACGACGCCTCATGAATTCTTTCATACCTCGCCAAGTCGTCGGGCAATGTCTTCAAGGACAAATTTGATTCCACCAAATTAGCGCATAACCGGTGAACTCAATTCTAGCAAGTTGAAATTTCTTCTCCTCCCTATAATGATGGGCATCAAAAATTTGATCAACACGCATCTCCCACTCCAAATAGCCTTCTAGTTTGCACTTGCCGGAGAATGAAGGGATTGAAATTTTTACGCGCCCAATTCGATCATCCAAAGGCACACGCACAGCTTGACCAACTCGGCCATGCACTCCACCATGAACAGAAGTTTCAGGACGAGGCTCATAGTTTCGTGGTCGTGGAGCATACCCCGCTGGCTGCTCAACACCGTCATCAAAACCATCATCTCCAACATGAGGCTGTGCCGCCAAACGGTGATCATGCACGCATATTGATGATGTCTGCCAAACCATCGAACCGAGTGATCAGGACACCTATCCTTTTGCTGAGCGCATCATGACATTGCTTGATGTAGTTGCATGTGTGGTATAAACCATCCCGAATATTTTGAGGAATATAATCCGCATACACTGGACATACTATTTCCTCAGAATCAGCAGCAACCTCATTACCCTTGTTGACTGAGGTTGACATCTTGATCAACACAGTACCGTGAACAACCTTAGCTCTAACTACCACTTGACAAGGCTCGACTAGATGTGAGTCGTTCGTCGGCCCGATCTTTCAAGATACTGGTAGTAGCACAAGAAATTCCGATCAATCAAAGATGCAAGACCATAAGATCAAAAACTAGTGTTGAGTAGATTAGATCGACTTCACGCGCAGCAGCAACAAAATCCCAATGAATCAGCAACGAAGACAATATTTCGTGTCCCTCGACATGGGACATTTTCTGACTATTATTGAACTCACGATGAAACAAAATTTGACCCTTTACACGGCCAGATTGACTAGTATTTAAAGAGCACGCATGCTCTAGTTCCTAAACTGACTCAAACCTTCCCTACTCCATGTAACAAACTAAATCTCTTTTCCTATTCAAACCGGAAACGAAGTACTACAAGAACTCTCTCTTATATCAACTAATTAATCTCACCTAGCTAACTATTCGGACTGATCACATAAAAACAAACTTGGACTACGTACTAGTGCTAGATGGAACCGATACAAAAAATATTCAGTACGGAACTTCCTGTGCAACACACGGAGTTTTGAACATTGGCTTGACTTCATCTGGTTCTGCTTCTGGTGATGGTATTTTAAGTGCAATTGTTCCTACCATTAAAATATTAGAATTTGTAGCTGGATCAATCTTTGCAAATGCAGTAGTGGACACATCACAATGCCCCTCCAACATTCTCTCGCATGATGAACTTCATCTTCAACCCTTACACCAATGAATTCACCTTGTGTATCTCGACGATATCTTGGTGTTCTCCAAGAATAAGAAAGATCATACCAAACATTTGCGATTGGTGCTCAACAAGCTCAGAGAGTATCAATTCTATGCAAAATTCTCCAAATGCGAGTTTTGGCTTGATGAAGTTCTTTACCTTGGCCACATCATCTCCGCCAAAGGCATTTTTGTTAATCTGTAGAAGGTTTCTGCAATTGTCAACTGGGAACCTCCTCAGAATGTCCAGTAGCTCCGCAGTTTCCTTGGGCTTGGAAGCTATTGCCGAAGATTTGTTGAGAATTTCTTAAAGATCGCTAAACCTCTTTGCAACCTCCTCGAGAAGCATGTCAAGTATTCCTGGACTCTTGAGTGTGACGTTGCTTTCAACACTCTCAAAGAGAAATTCATCACAGCTCCTGTCCTAACTCCTCCTGATGAGTCCAAGCCATATGAAGTTTTCTGTGATGCCTCGTCGCAAGGTCTCGGTGCTGTGTTAATGAAAGAGAAGAAAGTTGTGGCCTATACTTCTCGTCAGTTGAATCGAAATTAAAGGAACTACCCCACTCATGATCTTGAGTTGGCGGGGTTGTCCATGCATTAATAACATGGAGACATCTCTTGTTGGGAAGGAAAGTTGTTGGGGATATGACTACCAGATATGACCCGCCCAGGAGGGGCTGGGTCAACCACAATGGCGGTTTACCTAAATGAAGCCCAAGAGTATACAAGATGACGGTTCACAGTTAGGCTTATAATAGGCCCAAGCCCAGAGGCGGCTTAAGGCCCATAAGTATAAACCGCCACGTATGAATAGACTTGTAATGTACGACATGTAAGATATGTCACCGAGAAGGACACGTTGTATGAGCCGGCCGGGACCTTGTAGGCTGCAGGGCGTCAACCCGTGTATATAAGGGGACGACCCGGTGGCGGCTTAGGACAAGAAACACAGATCGAGAGCCAGGTTAAGCATATTCGCTCCTTGGTCATTGAAACCTAGCAGTACCATATCAACTAGACTAGGCCTTTAACTTCACTGCAAGGGGCCGAACTAGTATAAACCTCTCATGTCCTTTGTCCCGTTTAACCCCTTTAAGCTTCCTAGTTGCGATGGCCCCACGACTAAGTCCTTTCACTAGGACATCTGCCGTGACAATTCCATGACAGTTGGTGCCCACCGTGGGGCCAGCGCACGGTGGGTTTGATTTTGAAGGGTAGCTTCGAAGGGCTCAAGGGATACGCTGTGGGCCAGATGACCAAGAGTCATCGCAGCAAGATCTACATCGATGACACAGGCTGGGGCCCCGACGTCGGCTCAATTGAGTATGGGTGCCGGGTCCCCTTCGGCGGGATCCACGTCTTCATCGGCCGGATCGACGGGCCGGGTCCTGAGCCGGACATCTGCACTGACATCATCGAGACGGCTCAGCGTGCGAGACCCGCCCGGGCTCAGCCGTCTGTGAAGCATGCCTTCGTGGGATGCATCCATGGAGAGGAATTTCTGAAAGATCCGTGTCTGTTGGCGAGACGGTCGTCCAATCTGATGGCGAGTCATCCACGGGTGAGACAGATTCGTTGTATCAACTACAAGATGGTGGGCTTGGGGGCTGTTCCGATGGCAGGAGTATTCCGGACCCCTTTGAGCTGTCGAGTAGAGCAGGGATCTTCATGACTGGCACAAAACTCGCTCAAAACTCTACGGCTGCGGCAGCGATAACCATCGGGTCAACAGCGGCCGGGGCAGGAGGCCCCAGGCGCCTGCCGGCTCAGGTGCTGATGGATCTCATGGATACGATGACAGCCTTGTTGACTATCGTGGTTGAACCAGCGGATCAGCCTCAGCACGATGCGGAAGTGGCGCGGTTACGTGAGGAGTTAGTACAAGCCAAAGAAAACTTAGCAGCGGAGGATGTCAGGATGGCTGCGGAGCGGGCGGCTTTGGATGCTCCAACTTAGCAGCTTCAATCAGAGGCTTTTCTGCTCACGATGGATCTAAACGCATCAAACGAGGTCATGAGGAGAAGACACCAGAAGACTCAGTCACGTCTGCCTCTGAATTACGATCCGAGAAACCTCTTCCACACACCCAGTGCAGGCCCCAGTTACACGCCAGAGGTGAACCGGGTCGCAACGCCCGGGGCTGGGGCACCGGTTTAGCCACGGGCTATGGAACCACCTCGTGTGAATACTTCAACACCTCCTTATGTACCAACACCACTGGGTCATTATTCTAACCCTTTGGAGAACATGATCGCTGCGGCGGCGCGATTGGCGGCTCTCCCAGCGGAGGGTGACTCTCCAATGGCGATTGAAACCCGAAGGGTCAGAGAACTTCTTCAGACGGCTCTGGCGCAGCAGGAGGCTTATTCTTATAGTCGAGATAGAATTCATTCGACCCCTCACCCAAGACGGAGCTCGAGTTATAGTAGGCACATGGATTCAGTAGCCATTTCAAGCAACGACCGGCGCCGTGACCAGCCGCGCGGGCATGACCCGGCGTGTGATGGAGCTTTTAACTTGGTTGACCAAGATAGGATCCGCCAAGAGGCTGAGCGGGCAGTTCAACAGGAAGCTGAGCAGGCGGCTCACCAGGCTTTTCCGGTTTATCCGGCGACCTCTATTGAGGCAGGCGTGGCCACAAGGACAGGAGGTGTTCCTTGTTTGGTGTTGGCTCTGCGTAATGAGCGTTTACCAAAGGATTTCAAGGGGCCTCGGAAGGTGCCCAATTACACGGCCGATTTACAGCTAGGGGCATGGATTGAAAGCTATGAGATGTCCATGGAGCTCTTGGAGGTCAGTGACGCGGCAATGGCCAAGTACTTAACTATGATGCTAGATGTAACGGCTCGCACTTGGTTGAAGGGGCTGTCACCCAATTCCATCGGCTCATGGGTAGAATTAAAAGCCTAGTTTATTCAGAACTTTAAAGATACTTGCAAGCAGCCCATGTCAATTGTGGATTTAACTAACTGTAAACAAGAGGAAGGAGAGTCCACGACCCATTGGGTGCGCCATGTCAAAGCCATAATACATTCATCTGATAAGATGGATGCCGGCTCTGCAGTCTGAATGTTGGAGAAAAATTGCCGTTTTACGCCTCTAAAACAGAAGCTGGAGCGGCTCAAACGCGATTGTAATGACATGAGGCAGCTGATGGCGGCTTTAGTCAAGTATGCCGACTCTGATAGTACCAAGGATCATGAGTCTGACGAGGAGAAGACAGGGAAGGGGAAGAAGAATGACAAGGGTCATCAGCATAACCCGACAAATCAAGGAGGCAACAATAAACGTAAGGCTGACGGTAGTTTGGAATTTGTGGTTAACACCAATGCACAGGGCAACAATCAGCGATGTTAGGGGAGGCCACCTCCTCGGTCCGGTGGGTCAGGTCCCACTCTTGAGTAGCTGTTAAATGAGCCTTGTCCAAGGCACGGTACTCAGCAGAAACTGGCCACTCACCTATGGAAGGACTGTACGATCATGAAGGCTTTAAAGAACTCTAACATGTTCAATAACAATCATGGGCCGGGCGGCGGCTCAGGTCGCGGCGGTTTTCATGGTCCAGGAGGCGGTTCAAATTCCAATTTTCAAGGCTCTCAAGGAAACCAAGGTGGGTACAGTCATCAATCTGGCCAAGGAGGTCAGCAGCAGCAACAACAATCTGGGTACCAGAGCAATCCAAAGCAGTTGAATAGTGGACAGTATCATGTATTCACCACCAGTTTGTGCAGATAGGACCAGAAGCTTCATAAGAGGGCTGTGAATGTTGTTGATCCGGTAGTCACTCGTTATTTGAGATGGTCTGAGCAGCTTATTCTATGGAGCAGGGAGGATCACCCTCCCCGGGTTGACAATCTGGGTCACCTGGCTTTGGTGGTGGCGCCTCAGGTTGGTGGATATAAATTCACTAAAGTACTCATGGACGGAGGCAGTAGCATCAACATCCTCTATTATGAGACGTTCCGTCGCATGGGGTTGACTGACAAAAGTCTTAAGACGTCCAACACTGTTTTTCATGGAGTGGTGCCTAGTAAGTCGGCATACCAAGTGGGTAAGATTGAGCTGGAGGTAGCCTTTGGAGATGAGCATGATTCCAGAGCCAAGAAATTAACCTTTGAGGTGGTCAAAATCAAGAGCCCGTATAAAGCCCTGGTTGTCCGGCTGATCCTTTTGCTCTCCCTCGTATTGATCAAATCATTGATGCTACGGCGTGTTGTGAGCGTTTGATCTTTTCAGATGCTTATTCTGGTTATCATCAAATCAAGATGGCAGTTAAGGTCCTTGAGAAGACAGCCTTTATTACTCCATTTAGAGCCTTCTACTACGTGTCTATGCCTTTTGGGCTTAAGAGTGCCCGGGCGACTTATCAGTGATGTGTGCAGAACTGTCTTCACAATAAGATTGGGCGCAATGTTCATGCTTATGTGGATGATATAGTGGTAAAGTCCAGAGAGAAGGAGACCTTAATAGATGATCTGAAGGAAACCTTTGATAACCTCCGGGTCTATAAGATGATGCTTAACCCGGCCAAGTGCATTTTTGGAGTACCGGTGGGTAAACTTTTGGGTTTTTTGGTTTCTAACAGAGGCATTGAGGCTAACCCGGAGAAAGTCAAAGCGATTACGTCTTTGGCTAAGCCAGCGTGCATCAATGACGTTCAGAGATTGGCGGGTCATGTTGCAGCTTTAAGCCGGTTCATAAGCCGGTTAGGTGAGAAGTCTATACCACTGTACCAAATGATGAAGAAGATAGATGATTTTGTCTGGAGTGATGCTGTTAACTCTGCCTTTGAAGATCTAAAAAGACAGCTCGCTGAGCCACCGGTTCTTGCTGCTCCCATTGATAAGGATCCAGTGTTCTTATATGTGGCTACTAAAACACGTGCTGTCAGTGTGGCCATTGTTGTAGAGCGCACAGAGGCTGGCAAGGAATATCCGATTCAATGGCCAGTTTACTACGTCAGTGAGGTGCTCATTCAATCCAAACAGAGATATCCACATTCGCAAAAACTTGTTTATGAGGTGTTCATGGCGAGCCGGAAGCTTAAGCATTACTTCCAGGGTCATCCTATCACTGTGGTTAGCTCTGCTCCTTTAGGAGATACTATTCAAAATAGAGAAGCCACAGGACGAGTTGCCAAGTGGGCCATTGAGCTTGGGCCTCATGGTTTAAAGTATGTGGCATGTACTGCCATCAAATCTCAAGCACTAGTGGACTTCATCAATGATTGGACAGAGCTGCAGATGCCTGAAGAGAAGCCGGACAACACGTATTGGACTAATCATTTTGATGGGTCCAGGCAATTAGAGGGCTCGGGGGCTTGAGTTGTTTTAGCTTCCCCTCGAGGTGATAAATTTTGTTATGTACTACGGTTGATGTTCCCATGTACTAACAATGCAGCTGAGTATGAGGCTTTGCTCCATGGTCTTCGGATGGCTAAAGAGATGAGTTTGAGCCGGGTAAGGTGCTTTGGCGACACGGATTTGGTGGCTCAACAAGTATCAGGAAAGTGGGATTCCAAGGATCCTCTTATGGAGGCTTATCGCCGCGAAGTTGATGCCATTGCTGGACACTTCAAGGGTTACCAGGTGGAAAAATGAAGCGGATGATGCTTTAAGCCGGCTGGGGTCTCAGCGTAAGCCGGTGCCACCTAACACTTTCTTAGATGTTTTGCATAGCCCTTCTGTCAAGTTGCCTACAGAGGAAGACTTGGCTGTTCCAGACCCGGAAGCACAATTGGTGGCGGCTCTTCATGTCATCCTGGATTGGATAGTGCCATATTTTCCTTATATGACCCGGGGTGAGTTGCCTGAGGATGAGACCTTGACTAGAAAGATAACCTGGCGGTCTAAATCAATGACAATTGCCAACGGTGAGTTGCATCATCGCAGTGTCACCGAGGCATTTCAACGCTGTGTATCTCCTGAGGAAGGTCAAGAAATTCTTCGTGAGATCCATGAAAGAGATTGTGGCCATCATGTACGGTCAAAGTCTCTGGTGGCCAAAGCTTTCCGTCATGGTTTTTACTGGCTGACATCTCACGCTGATGCGGAAGATTTGGTCAGTAGGTGTGATGCTTGTCAGAAATTCGCACGACGGGCGTACTTGTCGGCTCAAGAATTGCGGATGATTCCAATTACTTGGTTGTTTGCAGTCTAGGGGCTCGATATGGTTGGACCTTTCAAAAGATCCAAAGATAAAAAGACACACCTTTTGGTGGCAGTTAACAAATTCACGAAGTGGGTGGGGGCAGAGCCGGTTAGTAAGTGTGATGCAGCCACAGCGGTTCAATTCATGAAAAAGGTGATCTTTCGTTTTGGCTTTCCACATAGCATTATAACTAACAATGGTACTAATCTGTCCAACGTGAGCATATCCGGCTTGATGTTTCATCAGTAGCTCACCTCCAGTCCAATGGTGAGGCTGAGAGAGCAAATTAGGAAATCTTGAAAGGTCTCAAGCCCCGGCTTACGGTTCCTTTACAACAGACGCCGGGTTGTTGGGTGGAGGAGTTACCCTCGGTGATATGGAGCATCAATACTACCCCTAACAGGTCTACGGGTTATACGCCTTTCTTGATGGTTTATGGAGCAGAGGCAGTCCTGCCTAGTGACATCCGTCATGACTCGCCCCGCATGGCAGCTTACGTTGAAACTGATAACGAACAAGCCCATCAGGATGCACTTGACCTATTGGATGAAGAGCGTGACTTAGCAGCAGCCCGCTCGACGATTTACCAACAGGATCTGCGCCGTTATCACAGCTGCCAGGTTAAGTCCAGAACCTTTCAGGTAGGTGACTTGGTGCTCCGGCTCATCCAGGACCAAACTGATTCACACAAATTATCCCCACCTTGGGAAGGACCCTTTGTGGTCAGCAGGAACTTCAACAATGGGTCATACTACCTCATCGATGTTCGAGAGCATAAAGACTCACGTAAGTCAGAGGAAGAGTCCCGCCGGCCGTGGAATGTCGCTCATCTTTGGCATTATTATACTTGAGCCACCAGATCTCATAATGTACATACTTTGACGTTGTATATATTAAGATAAGTAATAAAGCAGGACCTCTGTCCTTTTTCATTCTCAATAATCACATGCCTTTATCATTATACTTTCAAAATGACCAATTAGGGGCTGATTGTGTTCAAATCTAGCCTAACCCTTTGGTCCGGCTTATGATCATATTAGAATATAGCCATTAAACCTTATGACGACTAGGGGGCTTCATGTTCAAACATAGGTCGTATTGGTACCAAAGAGATCATAGCTGTCGGTACCCTCTTGATCGGCGCAATGCCAATCTCACTAGGGGGCTTCTTGATCGTATTCGAATAATAGCTTAACCCCTTTTGGGTCCGACTTGGATCGTATTCGAATCAGGGTCGTTAAATACCTCTCAAGGTCATTTGGGGGCTTCTTGTTCAAACATAGGTCGTATTCGAACCAAAGAGAACATAGCTGTCAGTACCCTCTTGATCGGTGCAACACCAAAGCCACTGGGGGCTACATGATCGTATTCAAATCCTAGCTTAACCCCTTTGGTCCTGTTTACTGATCGTATTCGAATCAGAAGCCTCCAAATTTTTCTTGATGTTTGACTTACATTATTTGAAAGGCAATCTTTTGTTTTTTCAGTTTTCATTGTCTAAATCTAAATGTAAGACCGTTTTCAATGTAAAACGGCTTGGTTTTTTGACAATGAATTGCCAGTGTATAACAGTCATCATATATATGGAAATATTGGCTTCTAAAGATTGGGTTACCACCCTTAGTGTTCGGGTCACATAAGCAGGCAGTCCAGATTCAAGATCACAGGTATGATATTGTCATTAAAATTCATAACATCCTTATCTATGTTTTCTTCAGTCACCGGCTTACCAGCCTTAATTATCCTTACATCCATCCTTAATTATACAGTTATGATAGTTTCCATGGTTGTGCACTGGGCATTTTGACCCGTCTAGCAGTAAACCGCCAGGACAATTTTCATATCTTCCATGCACGAACAGAATCACAGAATACGGATATTGTAAAGGACGAAAGGCATATCCTCACATTACGGATAAAGGTGATGTACGAGGCAAAATATGCACGATGGGATAAGAAGAACATGAAGTTTGAAGCTAGCCTATTACAAGGCACTTGGAGCCCAAAAGGATAATACTTTTTTCTCATAAGCCGATGATAAATTAAAGCCGGTCCATCATCCTGGCCGGGTTGTTTGGATGGTTACGACTCATCCCTTACTGGCTCATCCTCCTCCACCGTTTGGAAATTGGGCTTGGACCAATAAAAGTCGTGAAGAGCGACGAATTCAACCTCATCATCAATTAGACCAGACGAGTCAATTTCCGGGGCAAAGGTGTGCCGGCGAACCGGCGGGATTAGATCCTTCACTTTATACGACAGATTCACCATCCTTTTATTCTCAGCATCAAAACCCGGCCGGTACGTATCAACATTGGTTTCTTCGCCAAGGATGGTAGCATGAGGACGAATTTCCTTCACGCAAGCAACAAAATCTTCTTGATCAAAAGGAGTCCCGTCTTCCTTAAAACTGGGGTACCCCTTGCTTACATCCGCCGGGTCGAGCTCCGGAACCCAGGCTTTGGAGCGGCTTAGAGCAGTTAGAGCTCCGGCTCTCGCACAGGAACACTTGACTTCTTGAAACCTGGCGGGTAAGTTGGATAGTTTCTTCAAGACATCACTCAATAGGTTTGGTCCTTGGTTAGCTGGGGAGATAATGACAAGAGCCCGTTGAGCTCTAGTATATAGTTGCTCCACAAGGGTGTAAACCGCCTTGAGCTTTATCAAGCTATTTTGACTCAGATTGCTGCTCCGTGGACCTATGATGTATTTCCAAAAGGTTAAGCAGGCGGCTTACATTATGATGGCGACAATAGAGTTTAAGTAAATAATACGGTGACTCACCGAAGATTGCAGAGACCATCTGAGACACACGGTTCTTTAAACTAGTGAGTTCAGTGGTAACTTCCTTGAGAGCCGCCTCGGCCGTTTCAGCATGCTGTGTCGGCAAGGTTTTTTCACCGGCCCAAGATTATTTCTCTACATTAAAACTGGTCTTCAGTTTCTCTGCTTCAGATATGCTCAACTGGAGTTTGGATTCAGTATTCTTTATCTCGGTCTCCTGAGTCGCCAGCCGGGTTTCCGCATCAGCCAGTTGAGAATCCAAGTCAGTTATGGTGGTCTGTAGACATGCACAGATTTGTCAAAGTTTATTCCAATAAAGGTCATAATGATTAAACTCCCAAGCACTTTTCAAAGCAACACCACTCGGCACTTGGGGGCTAATGTCTGCCAAAGCAATTCTTAAATATAGAAATGACTCTTCTAAAAAGTACCAAGTGTTTTACAGGTAACAACGCTTGGCACATGGGGGCTAATGCAAGGTATTCAGAAAGTTTTTCCCTCTTGAGCCGGATAACAATATTAGTTTTGACTGGTTCAAGAAAGTTAAGAAGTTAATTACCGGCTCATTCATGATGAATTAAGCTGGCCCTTGGGGACTACAGCTGCGAAATTATGCTAATCAGATATATTCGGTTAAACATTTTAAACCGGACTTGGGGAAAATGTAGGTCCAAACATCAACCTATATCACAAGTCTACAGATCATTCAAGTTTATCATAATCAGGAGACTTGGGGGCTGGCAGAGCATATAAACTAACAAAAGCCGGAGAGCATACCTCATATTTTAGTTGCAGCTGTTTGACCATCTCAATTTCAGAGTCACAGCTGGAATGCACGTGACTAAGGTAGCTAGATGGGACGTCACTAATACTCAGGTAAGCATAGTGAGAGATGTTAAACCGCACTTTTTGCTTCTCCAAAGCCTCTTGCTTGGCGGAGTGTCTAGCCAGCATACTTGGATTGCCCGGCTCAACGAATCTACTACAAATGATTAAAACATCATTGTCATAAGTCGCCAGCGGGTTATCTGAGCTTGATGGTTCAACAGTACATGTATTGAGAACAGTTTCGTCAACAGACGGTTCAGGAGGATCTGATTGAACATTGACAGCAGGGTCTTCTCGTGCTTCAGGTTGTCCCGGGGCAGGAGTCGGTAGTGCCGGTTCAGGGGCTTTTGGATTTTCAGTCGGCTTAGCCACCCTTGCCTTCATGGGCTTGGCTTGACCACTAAGAAGAATTTGACGAGTCAGTATAATGATACGGACATAAAGATGCGGAAGAAAGCTAACTATCTTTACCCAGGGGCAGTCTTGAAAGCCGGAAGTTGAGTTTGTGAAGAATCACCAAAAGAACGAGATACCTGCTGCAAAAGTGAAATCAAAGTTAAAAGAGCAAGGAAATAGATTCATTAATAAAGGCAAAAAGTCAAAAGTGAAAGAAACCTCATTCTGGCGTTTCCGAGGAGTTTTCGGTAAGCTGGAGGGCAGCTCATTGTCATCACTAGTTCGGGTCTAACAGCGGCTCTCATGTTGCTGTTTTTTCAAAACAAAATGAGGATCTAAATAAGCCAAGGGGTGTGAAAAGCTTACTTTCCGGGTTACCTGTCGAGGCTTCTGCCTTGGCAAAGGTTCCGAGTCGGAGGAAACAATTACCTCTTCTTCTATTGCATGGTTGGCCCCCGTGTCATCCTGGTAATAGTCAGTGTCAATAAGGTTGTTAAAAAGCAGGCCAAGAGAGTCAAGGTCTATCTCTGACTCAGAGGCATCATCCAGCTTGAGGAGATTAGAAGCAGTTGGTTTCTTTTTGGATTTTCTGGTTGTCTTCTTGGTAGCTATTGCGGCGGCTCTAGCTTTTTTTGTGGCCTCATGATCATATTTGGCTTTCCAAAAGTTAGATTTGGCCTGTAGGAAAATAATAGGTTGAAAAATCATGCAAGTACTTAACTACTGAAGAAAAAAGGAGTCAAGGGGATTTACCGCGGGTGTCGGGCTAAGTTTGCAGAAAGGATTCAATCCTACATTGCTGCAGTCTTCATATTTGTTGTTGACAAGAGTGGTTGACATATCAACAATAGCTTCTTCAGTCAGGCGAAGGGAGCTATGACGTAGTGGATCATACGGTCCTCCGGTGTAATTGCACATCAAATAAGATCAGCGGCTTAGAGGGATGATCCGCCATGCGATCCAACATCGGATCAAGTCAACTCCTGTTAAGCCATTCCCCAGTAAAGCTTGAACCTTTTTGATGGTTGGTTGATGTTTCTTGTGCTCAGCGGCAGAAAGTTTGTCAGGGAGTGAATATTTTGCGACAAGACGCTCAACACGATAACCCGGCATTGGTTTTTCATCATCCGGTGACATATCTTGGCAGTAGAACCAGGTTTAATTTCAGTCCTTGGGATGGCTTGGAAAGACTACTCGAGGAAAAACAACATCCCGTCTATGCTGAATTGAAGTCCCACCAAGTTCTAAACTGGGGCCGTTGGTATACTCATTCTAGCGGTTCAAGTAAAAGTACTCTCAGAAGAGTTCAACAGCAGGTGCTTCTTGAAGATAAACCTCGCAGAAAACTTGGAAATTGCAGATGTTTGAGATGGAATTAGGTCCAAGATCCTGTGGATGAAGCTTGAAAAAATGCAGAACATATCTGAAGAATTTTGAGTCGGGCGGTGAAAATCCCGGTTCATATGGTCAGTAAAGACGATGACTTCGCCATCCTTGGGCTGAGGTCTTTCTTCGGCCGGGTCAGGGGCGCGATAGGACATAATGTTCTTCTCAGGTAAATACCCAATGGTGACAAAATCCTTCAGAGTGTCATCAGTGACTGTGGAAGGGACCCAGTTGCAAACTGTTGTCGTCTTTGGCGGCATGGCGAAAGGACAAGCTAAAAAGGAAGTAATTTGCCAGTTCAAGTTAATTGGTGGAATTACAGGTTAAATGATTGCAATACAGATGCATAATGGCGGCTTAAATAAGGGCTAATGGTATATGAAGGAAAAATGAGCTGGCATGGTAAGCCGCCATGACTAAAGTTATTCAAAAGTTGCCAGCGACAAAAAATTGGTTAAGTACTGAGGTAAACTAGTTTCACAGACGGCAGATATTACTTTGGATCAACGACTGTTCGGAAAAGGAAAATAAATCTAGACCTAAAAGTCGGTACAGATGAGTTCATAAGCTTGTACAAGATTCTTCGTCCAAGAAAGGGGATCTACTGATACTGAAATTGGAACTAAAAAAAACTACCACATCAGTTTAATACCGTTTTCAGATCAAAGAGGTTCATGGTATAGCCCGGAGGGTGAACTCCAATGAACTACGAAGAACACGAAGAAGCTTGCAAACCCTAGTGCGGATCTAAGGTACAAAGATAAAGCAGAAACTTACAGCTGCAGATCTGCTGTGGACGGTCGCCGCCGTTATCTGGATCGACTCAGGTTGATGCAGCGGCCGAGGTTGCGGAAGACAAAGTGCTCTGCGGCGGCGGTCGAGCTCGAGTGGTAGAGAGGTTGCCAGAGGAAGAAGATGCTGGAAAGGGGAGAATGAGGAAGACCGGCCATGCCTATTTATAAGGAGACAGGAGAACAGGCAGGCGCGAAAAGCGAGGAAAGCAAATAAAAGTTATCCAGCTAGATGGACGCCTCGGTTTTTGGAAAGACATTAAGATAAAGATCCGTTAAGGTGACGTCGTGGCGGGTTACAAGGCTTTCACAACAGTGGTAGATGGATTTTTTCGAAGTGTTGGAGATTGACATGAACAAAGTTCAAATCAACCCGGGGCCTAATGTTGGGGATATGACTACCAGATATGACCCGCTCAGGAGGGGACGGGTCAACCACAATGGCGGTTTACCTAAATGAAGCCCAAGAGTATACAAGATGACGGTTCACAGTTAGGCTTATAATAGGCCCGAGCCCAAAGGCGGCTTAAGGCCCGTAAGTATAAACCGCCATGTATGAATAGACTTGTAATGTAAGGCATGTAAGATACGTCACCGAGCCGAACACGTTGTATGAGCCTGCCGGGAGTCTGTAGGCCGCCGGGCGTCAACCCGTGTATATAAGGGGACAACCCGGCGGCGGCTTAGGACAAGAAACAACAAATCGAGATCCAGGTTAAGTTTATTTGTTCCTTGGTCATCGAAACCTAGCAATACCATATCAACTGGACTAGGCCTTTACCTTCACCGCAAGGGGCCGAACTAGTATAAACCACTCGTGTCCTTTGTCCCGTTTAACCCCTTTAAGCTTCCTAGTTGCGATGGCTCCATGACTAAGTCCTTTTGCTAGGACATCTACCGTGACAATTCCACGACACAAGTGGACATTTTCACCAATCACAGGAGCCTTAAATATATCTTCACTTGACCCAACCTCAACCTCCGACAAACTCGTTGGGTCGAAATGATTCAACAGTACAATCCAAGAATTGAAGGATTGCAGATGCTTTGAGTAGAAAGGCTAATTGCAACATATTTATTCTCAAGCCATTCCAATCGAATCTTTGTGAAGCATTACGCAAGCTCAACCTCCAAGTTGTTCCTCAAGGTTTTCCTTCCATCCTTCAAATCACTCCAACTTTGTAAGATCAAATTCGTGAGGCACAACTCCTTGATACCATGGTGAAGAAGGTGAAACATGGCATTGCCAAGGGCTTACCCAAATACAAGTGCTATCGCATTGATGGCAAGGACACCTTATTCTTCGAGAACCAGATTGTGGTTCCAAAAGGTGATCTAAGGAAGGTCATAATGAACGAAGTGCACAATTATCTTCTTTCCATTCATCCGGGCAGTTCAAAGATGTACCATGACCTCAAGCAGAGTCGTATTGGTGGACTCGAATGAAGCGAGAGATTGCTCAATTCGTGAATGAATGTGATGTCTGTCGAAGGGTGATAGCAGAACATCAACGACCAGCTGGTCTCCTCCAAGCTCTTGCCATTCCAGAATGGAAGTTTGATCATATAGAAATGGACTTCGTCACTGGCTTTACCAAGTCGAAGCGTGCAAATGATGCTATCTTCGTTGTCATCGACAAGCTTACAAAAGTGTCTCATTTCCTTCCAATCAAAGAATCTATAATGGCAGCTCAGTTGGCAGAGCTATAGACCTCCAGAATTGGCTCGTTGCACTGAATTCCGCAGTTGATCTCTTCAGACCACGTAATAATTTTTACTTCCAAGTTCTGGGACTCCTTCTAGAAGGCCATGGGCACCAACATTCGCTTCAACACGGCTTTCCATCCTCAAACAAGTGGCCAAGTCGAGAGAGTCAATCAAATCCTCAAAGACATGCTCAGAGCTTGTGTCATCTCTTTCGGTATGAAGTGGGAAGATTGCCTCCCATATGCCGAGTTCTCAAACAACAACAGCTTCCAAGCAAGTTCAGGCAAGGCCCCATTTGAAATTCTTTATGGCAGAAAGTGCCGTACTCCTCTCAATTAGTCCGAGACTGGTGAACGCCCACTTCTTGGCAATGACTTGATCACAGAAGCTGAAGAAATGTGTAAAGTCATCCATGAAAATCTCAAAGACGCGGAATCGCGCCAGCAGAGTTACTATGATAGCAAGCACCATCACTTGGCTTTCGAGATCAGAGACCATGTGTAACACCCCGGATGTAACTGGCCATATTTGTAACTCTGACTCTTGCCATTTTCGGCTTTAAGTTATGAGATTCCCTTCGTGGTTGGGTTTTTGTCTTCGTTTTGCATTTTTTTCATGTCATGCATTTCATATCATGTCATCATGTGCATCGCATTTGCATTCGTGTTTGTCTCATGCATCCAAGCTTTTTCCCCGTTGTCCGTTTCACAATCCGACACTCCCACGTGCACCGGAGCACCACTCTTGTCTCTTTTCGTGAAAGGGTGTTACACGTTCTTGGAATGGACCGAGATTTGTCAAGTGGCCTTGGTACACCACCAGTAGACCGCCTGTCATATTTTGTTCCATTTGGAGGCCGTTTGATTCTCCAACGGTTAACCGGGTAACCGTGAAAGCCTCTTTCGTGTTGCAGCCCAACACCCCTCCAAAACAGCCCAATAACCCATCTAAACCATCTCCATGTGCTCCGTCATTGGATCACGATCGTGTGGGTGAAAACTACACCTCATTTGGACAGTCCTACCTCTCTCTACCTATAAATATGTGCCCTCCCCGAAATTTCGCGCTGTTGAAACCCTAGGATAGTCCCTCACCGCAGCCGAACACGTCCGGCCTGAGCCGGACGAAATCGCCGCCATGCCCGCACCAATTGGAGGCCGCCACATGGCACACATAGCTTCCTCCGCCGCCGGACCGCCTGGCCCGAGGCCGGCCCTCCCGCGCGCCGACCGGGCCCGTGCTTCGCACTGCCTCTCCTCCCGCGCCCCGCCCGTTCGCCTCCGTGCACCGCCGCCGCGACGCCGCCGCCTCTGTGCGGCTCCTCCACGCCGCGCGCCGCCCGCCGCCGCGTTCTACCTCGCCAGCCCCCGCCGCCGTTTGTCCCACCCCGCAACACTGCCACCTTCGCTCGCCGGCGCCGCCCCTTTCCTCGCCTTACCGGAGCTCCGACGAGCCACCGGACGTCGCCTGCCTCGGATCCGGACGGGTGGGATGAGATCCACCCGTTCCTTGGACCAAACGCCTCCCCACCGTCCCTGAACCGTCTCATCCCGGGACCTCCTCTTCCAATTTCTCGAGGTCAAATTTCCATTAAGTCGTTTCTCTGTGATTATTTTTATGCGCACTTTGTCATGTCGTATCTCAGTGACCATAGCTCCAAATCATGCATATGGTATGTCGATTTGTTCATCTCGTTGAGCTCTTCACGGTGGAAGCATTTCCATGCATGTTGTTGTACCTTATGATGTCATTTTGATTGACGCAAGAGTGCTATAAAATGTTAATTGCTGGTACTTATTAGATCATGAGGTTTTGTCATTTTTGTTGCATTTGATGTGTGCATCGTATGAGCTTGAGGTCTGCATGTGTTTTGAACTACAACATGCCATATTTACAAAGGTGCTTGTCTGGTATTTTTTTGATCTATGTGGTGAGTAGCACAAGCATGCAAACTAGGCTTCGTGATGTTGCTAAGTCTTTGCCTGCTGTTATTTTGATGCCATGTAAACTTGATGCTACAGTGAGATCTATGCTTATTTTGTGATACTTCAGTAAGGATGTTTTGAACATGTGGTTATGCTCTATCCATCTGTGACCCTGTTTGCAATTATGGAGTGCCCTAACATGTCTTGCTTTGGATATACCGAAATCATCTCATCTTTCCAGCGGCATACTTGGTTTGCCAAGTTGATGCCCTGTTCATTCTTTCCCTTCCGGAGCACGCATATGCATTTCATATCATGTCTTGCATATCATGCCATGTATTGCATCATGTTGCTTGTGCATTGCACCGTGATTGATTGTTGATCCTTTTCTTGTGTTCTTGCTTTGGGTAGAGCCGGGAGACGAGTACGTAACCGAGGAACTTGTTGAGTACGCTAACGAGGATCAATCTTTCGACGACTATGAGAACTTTGCAGGCATGATGACCATACCCTCGAAATCACTTCTATCTTTGCTTTGCTAGTTGTTCGCTCTATTTCTATGTCGCGCTACCTACCACTTGCTATACCATGCCTCCCATATTGCCATGTCAAGCCTCTAACCCACCTTCCTAGCAAACCATTGTTTGGCTATGTTACCGCTTTTTCTCAGCTTCTCTTATAGCATTGCTAGTTGCAGGTGAAGATGAAGTTTGTTCCATGTTGGAACATGGATATTGTTGGGATATAATTACTATATCTTTTTTACTTTAATGCATCTATATACTTGGTAAAGGGTTGAAGGCTTGGCCTTATGCCTAGTGTTTTGTTCCACTCTTGCCGCCCTAGTTTCCATCATACCGGTGTTATGTTCCTTGATTTTGCGTTCCTTATGCGGTTGGATGTTATGTGATCCCCTTGACTGTTCACCTTGAATAAAACTCCTCCAGCAAGGCCCAACCTTGGTTTTACCATTTGCCTACCTACCACCATATACCTTCCCCTTGGGTTCTGCAGACTCAAGGGTCATCTTTATTTTAACCCCCCCCCCCCCCCCCCGGGCCAATGCTCCTCTGAGTGTTGGTCCGAACTAGTGTCCTTTGCAGCGCCACCTCGGGGGAAACTCGAGGGTTGGTTTTAGTTGTACGGAGTGCTCATCTGGCGTGCCCTGAGAATGAGATACATGCGACTCCTATCGGGATTTGTGGGCACATCGAGCGGCTTTGCTGGACTTGTTTTACCATTGTCGAAATGTCCTGTAACCGGGATTCCGAGACTGATCGGGTCTTCCCGGGAGAAGGAATATCCTTCGTTGACTGTGAGAGCTTGTGATGGGCTAAGTTGGGACACCCCTGTAGGGTATAAACTTTCGAGAGCCATGCCTGGGGTTATGCGGCAGATGGGAATTTGTTAATATCCAGTTGTAGAGAACTTGACACTTAACGTAATTAAAATGAATCAACTGCGTGTGTAGTCGTGATGGTCTCTTTTCGGTGGAGTCCGCGAAGAGAACACGGTCCCATGTTATGTTTGAACGTAAGTAGCTTCAGGATCACTTCTTGATCACTTATAGCTTCTCGACGGTTGTGTTGCTTCTCTTCTCGCTCTCTTTTGCGTATGTTAGCCACCATATATGCTAGTACTTGCTGCAACTCTACCTCACTACCTTTCCTCCCCATAAGCTAGTCCTGATCTCGTGGGTGTGAGATTGATGAGTCCTCATGCGGGCCGAACTCAAGTGGGAGTTCGACGAGGATTCGGGCCGTTACTATGTTTCTTTTCCTGATGATCAGTAGTGTAGCCCAGTTGGGACGATCGGGGATCTAGCATTTGGGGTTGTCTTCTTTTATTTTGATTCCCTAGTCGGACCTTTGATTGTACTTTGGATGATGTATGAATTATTTATGTATTGTGTAAAGTGGCGATTGTAAGCCAACTCTTTACCCCTTTGTTATTCAGTACATGGGTTGTGTGAAGATTACCCCTCTTGTGACAACCCTACCATGCGGCTATGACTCTAAGTCGTGCCCCGACATGTGGGAGATATAGCCGCATTGTGGGTGTTACAAGTTGGTAATCAGAGCCATCCCCGACTTAGGAGCCCCCTGTTTGATCCAATCGCTGACGTTGTTGAGTCTAGAACAAAATGTTTTGAGTCTTAGGATTATATATATATATGAGAGAGTAGGATTCTTTTTACTCCCGAGTCCCTTCGTCACTCTGTTGAGGCCTCCTTGCATAGAAGTTTTGACTCTCCTCTCCTCAAATTTCACGAATTTTTTTTCCGGATCACGTGGGTATCTTGGAATCGTTCTAATTGTCTTGTGACGAGAACATTGTTCTTGGTGCCTCCTGACATTTAGGGGTTGTGGAAGTGTCTTGGTGAGTTGAGCTCCAAGGTGTTGTCATCACAAATTTATCATTGCAGTTCTGGAATACCTGAGTTCGCCGACATCGAAAATCTCTTTTATGCAGTTGTTGGTGACATAACCTCAACGCCACCCAGTACTGGGGCGGGAGTTCGGGGGTATTGCCATAACTCGTATAATGGAGGCATTTTGAAGGTTGAGGTACATGATTTCCGAAGGTTTCTTGGTTATGTGTTGAAGGATGGATAGAACTGAAAGTAGGAATTGTTAGTTTGGGTGAGATATTATGCGTCCTCTGTATGCCCAACACCTGATTGCATAACCAGAAAGTGTCGGGAGTTTTATAGGTGGGGATTCAAGTAGTTCTAGTATTTCTTCCCGCAGATATTTGGTTTGTGATTGGGTAATCCTTAGCACTTATGTGTTCCAGTCGTACCTTGTTGTTTCACTCATCTACCTTTATCTATGTGGCTTCTCACCGGATGGACGTGCAATCATTTACTTTGGTATTCATTCGTTCATCCTTGTTCGAATGTTTATTGTGAGACTATATGTTGCAATTTCGACCCATTGATTCAACTTGAATATCTATCTTCCAAAATTCTAACAGATGTCACCCTCTTCAGGATGGCTCCTCCAACGCGTCAGAATCCGCCACCACCTCCACCTTCGGAGGCATGGCAAGTTGTCATGGCAGCCACCAACGCCAACACTCAGATGCTTTTGCAACTCTTGCAAGAGCGCAACCAAGGGCAAGGCATCCAAGGAAATCAAGGCCAAGGCAACAATCAGCCTCAGTTTGTTACCCTCAACCAGTTCCTCGCAAACAGCTGAGGCCACAGACGCCAACGACTGGCTCGTGGACATCTGCAAACATTTTGAATGTAGTAATGTCAGGCCTGAGGATTTTGTCAAGTTTGCTTTGTTTCCACTCAAGGACCAAGCTCCTGGGTGGTTTCAACAATATAGAGATTCCAGAGGAGGTCGTGTGATTACCTGGGATGATTTCTGCCGAGATTTCAAAGCTCATCACATTCGACCAAGCGTTGCTGAGAGCAAGCGTGAGTAGTTCCGCAATCTCAAGCAAGGCAGCATGTCCGTGTATCAATACAATATACAGTTTCAGAAACTTCCTCGCTTCGCTAAACAAGACGTTCCTCATGAAAAGAGTATGATCTATCAATTCAGAGGTGGCCTCAGAGAAGATCTGCAGTTAGCTCTCGTGCTTCTTGAGCTGACCAAGTTCGATCAATTCTATAACATGGCACTAAAGCAAGAAGCTGCTCAGCTCAAGTTTGAGGCATCTAGGAAGAGAGTCAGGGACGCAGTTCAATCTTCTTCATCATCACAAGTGGCATCTAAGCAACAGAAGTTCTGGTTGCCTCCTCCTCCGTTTCACCAGCCCTACCAGCAAAAGAGCAAACGTGGCAATGGATCTTCCCACCCACCCAACCCAGGCTATCAGAACAAAGCTCAGTCTCAAACTCCAAGGTCAAGTGCTTGTTATCATCGTCCACTCTCAAAGGTTACTTGCAACAAGTGTCAGCAGAAAGGGCACTATGCAAACAAGTGCTTCAACCAGAGGCGCCTTCCACCTCCTCCTCCTATGAGATCTTCCAGCAATGTAGTGGTCAAGCATAATTCCAAGTCTGCAAAGGTGAACATGATGAACGTAGCTCAGGCAGAGGATTCTTCAGAAGTGATCATGGGTAATCTTCCAGTCAATGATATTCCTGTAAAAGTACTATTTGATACCGGTGCATCGCATTGTTTCATTTCAAGACCTTTTGCATCAAAGCATGAGTGGGGTTATCAAGAATTTCCTAGAACATTATCAGTTGTGTCCCCGGGTAAGCAAATGTCAGCTAATAATTGCATCCCGGATGTTTCTATCAAGATGGGAAACTATAAATTTCTGTCTTCTCCAATTATTCTTGGTGACTCGGATATTGATCTAATTCTTGGGATGGACTGGCTTTCTAAGCACAAGGCTCAGCTTGATTGTGCTGCCAGGCAGATTCAATTGACACACTCTTCTAAGGATGCGATCATCTATTTCGCTCATGACGAAACCATTCGACTGTTTTCTCTCAATGAGAAGGGCGAGTTGAATGCCATCTCTCAGATTCCAGTCGTTTGTGAATACCAAGACGTCTTTCCAGAAGAGCTTCCAGTAATGCCCCTCACAGGCAAGTTGAATTCGTTATCAATCTTGAGCCTGGCACGGAACCTTTTTGCAAGCATCCTTACAAGCATGGACCAGAGGAGTTGAAGGAGTTAAAGAAACAACTCGATGAACAAGAGTGTATGGGTCTGATCAGACCGAGTTCATCTCCATGGGGTTGTGGTGTCCTTTTTGTCAAGAAGAATGATTGAACAGAACAAGTCTGCGTCGACTGCCGTCTATTGAACAAGAAGACAATAAAGAACAAGTATCCACTTCCCAACATCAATGAGCTTTTCGAGCAACTTAAATGTGCCAAAGTATTCTCCAAGCTTGACCTCCATATGGGTTATCATCAGATTCGCATTCATGAACAAGATATTCCCAAGACAGCATTCAGAAAAAGCTATGGTTCTTATGAATATACTGTCATGTCTTTCGGCCTTATCAATGCTCGTCCAATGTTCTCTCGCATGATGAACTTCATCTTCAACCCGTACACAAATGATTTTGTCCTGGTGTATCTCGATGATATCTTGGTCTTTTCCAAGAATAAGGAGGATCATGCCAAGCATTAGAGATTGGTACTTGACAAACTCAGAGAGCATCAATTCTATGCGAAGTTTTCCAAGTGTGAATTCTGGCTTGACGAAGTTCTTTACCTTGGTCATATCATCTCTGCCAAAGGAATCACTGTTAATCCCGAGAAGGTGTCTACAATTGTGAATTGGGAACCTCCTCAGAATGTCAAGAAGCTCCGCAGTTTTCTTGGGCTTGGAAGCTATTGTCGAAGATTCGTTGAGAATTTCTCTAAGATTGCAAAGCCTCTTTCCAACCTCCCCCAGAAGCATGTCAAGTATGTCTGGACGCTTGAATGTGACATTGCTTTCAGCACCCTCAAAGAGAAGCTGGTCACAGCTCCTGTCTTGACTGCTCCTGATGAATCCAAGCCATTTGAAGTTTTCTATGATGCTTCCTTGCAAGGTCTTGGTGCTGTGTTAATGCAAGAAAAGAAAGTTGTGGCTTATACCTCTCGCCAGTTGAAGCCCAACGAAAGGAACTACCACACTCATGATCTTGAGTTGGCGGCAGTTGTCCATGCATTATTAACGTGGAGACATCTCTTGTTGGGATGGAAAGTGGACATCTTCACAGATCATAAGAGCCTCAAGTACAATTTCACTCAACCCAACCTCAACCTCAGACAGACTCGATGGGTCGAAATGATTTAAGAATACAACCCGAGTATTGAATATACTCCAGGCAAGGCCAATGTCATTGCAGATGCTTTGAGCAGGAAGGCTTACTGCAACAGCTTAATTCTCAAGCCCTTCCAACCGGACCATTGTGAAGCTTTCCGCAAACTGAATCTCCAAGTTGTTCCTCAAGGCTTTCTTACCAACCTGCTAGTCTCTCCTACTTTGGAAGATCAAATTCGTGAGGCACAACTTCTTGATACCATGGTGAAGAAGGTGAAACATGGGATTGCCAAGAGCCAACCCAAATACAAGTGCTATCGCATTGATGACAAAGACACTCTATTCTTCGAGGACCGGATTGTGGTTCCTAAAGGTGATCTAAGGAAAGTCATTATGAACGAGGCACACAATTCCCTTCTATCCATTCATCCTGGAAGTACGAAGATGTACCATAACCTCAGGTAGTCGTATTGGTGGACTCGAATGAAGTCAGAGATCGCTCAATTCGTGAATGAATGTGATGTCTACAGAAGGGTGAAAGCAGAACACCAACGACCAGCTGGTCTCCTCCAACCTCTTGCTATTCCAGAATGGAAGTTTAACCATATCGAAATGGACTTCGTGACTGGATTTCCCAAGTCCAAGCATGGAAATGATGCTATCTTCGTTGTCATCGACAAGCTTACAAAAGTGGCTCATTTTCTTCCAATCAAAGAATCTATCACGGCATCTCAGTTGGCAGAGCTATACACCTCCAGGATTGTCTCTTTGCAGGGCATTCCACAATTGATATCTTCAGACCGTGGAAGCATTTTCACCTCCAAGTTCTGGGACTCCTTCCAGAAGGCCATGGGCACCAACATTCGCTTCAGCACAGCTTTCCATCCTCAAACTAGTGGCCAAGTCGAGCGAGTCAATCAAATCCTTGAATATATGCTGAGGGATTGTGTCATTTCCTTCGGTATGAAGTGGGAAGATTGTCTTCCATATGCCGAGTTCTCCTACAACAACAGCTTCCAAGCAAGTTTGGGCAAGGCCCCATTCGAAATCCTCTATGGCAGAAAGTGTCGTACTCCTCTCAATTGGTCAGAGACTGGTGAGCGTCAACTTCTTGGCAATGACTTAATCACACAGGCTGAAGAAATGTGTAAAGTCATCCATGAAAATCTCAAAGCCGCGCAATCTCGTCAGAAGAGTTACTATGATAGCAAGCACCGTGACTTGGCTTTCGAGATCGGAGACCATGTCTACCTCCACGTCTCTCCAATGTAAGCTACTTGTCGCTTCAGTATCAAAGGGAAGCTTTCCCCTAGATACGTGGGTACTTTCAAGATCATTGGCAAAAGAGGCGATCTCGCCTATCAACTTGAGCTTCCGTCCAACTTCGCAAATGTGCAAAATGTGTTTCACGTGTCACAGCTTCGCAAGTGCTTCAAGACTCCTGAGCGCACCATCAACTTCGAAGAGATTGATCTCCAAGAAGACCTGTCTTATCATGAGCATCCCATTGCTATTCTTGAAGAAACCGAGAGCAAGACTCGCAACAAGTCAATCAAATTCCTAAAAGTGATGTGGTCACACCATTCCGACCGAGAAGCCACCTGGGAGCATGAGGATCACCTCCGTTCCAAATATCCGGAGTTCTTTCAGTCCTAGATCTCGAGACGAGATCCTCTCGTAGTGGTGGAGTGTTGTAACACCCCGGATGTAACTTGCCATATTAGTAACTCCGACTCTTGCCATTTTCGGCTTTAAGTTATGAGATTCCCTTCGTGGTTGGGTTTTTCTCTTCATTTTGCATTTCTATTCATGTCATGCATTTCATATCATGTCATCATATGCATCTCATTTGCATTTGTGTTCGTCTCATGCATCCGAGATTTTTCCCCGTTGTCCGTTTCGTAATCCGACACTCCCACATGCACCGGCGCACCCCTCTTGTCTCTTTTCGTGAGCGGGTTTTACACGTTCTCGGAATGGACCGAGATTTGTCAAGTGGCCTTGGTACACCACCGGTAGACCATCTGTCAAATTTCGTTCCATTTAGAGGCCGTTTGATGCTCCAACGGTTAACCGGGTAACCGCGAAAGCCTATTTTGTGTTGCAGCTCAACACCCCTCCAAAACAGCCCAATAACCCATCTAAACCATCTCCATGTCCTCCGTCATCGGATCACGATCATGTGGGCGAAAGCTACAACTCATTTGGACACTCCTACCTCTCTCTACCTATAAATATGTGCCCTCCCCGAAATTTCACGCTGTTGAAACCCTAGGATAGTCCCTCACCGCCGCCGGACACTGCTACCTCTTGAGCACTGCATTGGTTTTCCCTTGAGGAGGAAAGGGTGATTCAGTAAAGTAGCGTAAGTATTTCACTCAGTTTTTGAGAACCAAGGTATCAATCCAGTAGTAGACTATGCGCGAGTCACCTCGTACCTACACAAACAAATAAGAACCTCGCAACCAATGCGATAAAGGGGTTGTCAATCCCTTCACGGCCACTTGCAAGAGTGAGATCTAATAGAGATAATAATAATAATAAGATAAATATTTTTGGTATTCAATGATATAGATTGAAAGTAAAGATTGCAAAATAAAATAGATTAGAAACTTGTATGATGGAAAATAGACCCGAGGGCCATAGGTATCACTAGTGGCTTCTCTCAACATAGCATAAGTATTACGGTGGGTTAACAAATTACTGTCGAGCAATTAATAGAAAGGCAAATAATTATGAGAATATCTAGGTATGATCATGTATATAGGCATCATGTCCGTGACAAGTAGACCGAAACAATTCTGCATTTACTACTATTACTCCACACATCGACTGCTATCCAGCATGCATCTAGAGTATTAAGTTCATAAGAACAACGTAATGACTTAAGCAAGATGACATGATGTAGAGGGATAAACTCATGCAATATGATACAAACCCCATATTTTTATCCTCGATGGCAACAATACAATACGTGTCGTTTCCCTTTCTGTCACTAGGATCGAGCACCGCAAGATTGAACCCAAAGCTAAGCACTTCTCCCATTGCAAGAAAGATCAATCTAGTAGGTCAAACCAAACTGATAAGTCGAAGAGACTTGCAAAGATAAACCAATCATACATAAAAGAATTCAGAGAAGATTCGAATATTGTTCATAGATAATCTGGATCATAAACCCACAATTCATCGGATCTTGACAAACACACTTCAAAAGAAGATTGCATCGAATAGATCTCCAAGAGAATCGAGGAGAACTTTGTATTGAGATCCAAAGAGAGAGAAGAAGCCATCTAGCTACTAGCTATGGAATCGAAGGTCTGAGGTAAACTATGCACACATCATCGGAGGGGCCATGGAGTTGATGTAGAGGCCCTCCATGATCGATGCCCCCTCCGGCGGAGCTCCGGAAAAGGCCCCAAGATGGGATCTCTTGGGTACAGAAGGTTGCGGCGGTGGAAATAGGGTTTCGTGGTGCTCCTGGGTGTTTGCGGGGTATATGAATATAGGAGGAAGAAGTAGGTCGGTGGAGCAACGAGGGGCCCACGAGGGTGGAGGGCGTGCCCAGGGGGGTAGGTGCGCCCCCTGCTTTGTGGCCTCCTCGTTGATTGCTTGACGTCCACTCCAAGTCCTCTGGATCACGTTTGTTCCAAAAATCACACTCCCGAAGGTTTCATTCTGTTTGGACTCCGTTCGATATTCCTTTTCTGCGAAACACTCAAATAGGCAAAAAACCAGCAATTTGGGTTGGGCCTCCGGTTAATAGGTTAGTCCCAAAAATAATATAAAAGTGTAAAATAATGCTCGTTATCATCCAAAACAGACAATATAATAGCATGGAACAATAAAAAATTATAGATACGTTGGAGACGTATCAAGCATCCCCAAGCTTAATTCCTACTCGTCTTCAAGTAGGAAATGATAAAAACAGAATTTTTGATGTGGAATGCTTCCTAACATATTTCTCAATGTAATTTTCTTTATCGTGGCATGAATGATCAAATCCGAAAGATTCAAGATAAAAGTTTAGTATGGACATAAAAATAATAATACTTCAAGCATACTAACTAAGCAATCATGTCTTCTCAAAATAACATGGCCAAAGAAAATTCATCCCTACAAAATCATATAGTTTGGTCATGCTCCATTTTCATCACACAAGAATGCTCTCATCATGCACAACCCTGACGACAAGCCAAGCAATTGTTCCATACTTTAGTAATCTCAAACTTTTTTCAACTTTAACGCAATACATGAGCGTGAGCCATGGATATAGCACTATGGGTGGAATAGAATATAATGAAGGGGGTTATGTGGAGAAGACAAAAAAGGAGAAAGTCCCACATCGACGCGGCTAATCAATGGTCTAGGGAGATGCTCATCAATTGATGTCAATGCAAGGAGTAGGGATTGCCATGCAACGAATGCACTAAAGCTATAAATGTATGAAAGCTCAACAAAAGAAACTAAGTGCGTGTGCATCCAACTTGCTTGCTCACAAAGACCTAGGGCGCTTGAGGAGGCCCATTGTTGGAATATACAAGCCAAGTTCTATAATGAAAAATTCCCACTAGTATATGGAAATGACAAAACAAAAGACTCTCTATCATAAAGATCATGGTGCTACTTTGAAGAACAAGTGTGGAAAAAAGGATAGTAGCATTGCCCCCTTCTATTTTTTTGGGCCTTTTTTTTATTATTTGGCCTTTTTTTCTTTTTTTATGGGACAATGCTCTATTACTGATGATCATCACACTTCTATTTATTTACAACTCAATGATTACAACTCGATACTAGAACAAGATATGACTATATATGAATGCCTCCGGCGGTGTACCGGGATGTGCAATGACTCATGAGTGACATGTATGAAAGAATTATGAATGGTGGCTTTGCCACAAATACGATGTCAACTACATGATCATGGAAGGCAATATGACAATGATGATGCGTGTCATAATAAATGGAACGGTGGAAAGTTGCATGGAAATATATCTCGGAATGGTTATGGAAATGACATAATAGGTAGGTATGGTGGCTATTTTGAGGAATATATAAGGAGGTTTATATGTGATAGAGTGTATCAAATCACGGGGTTTGGATGCACCGGCGAAGTTTGCACCAACTCTCAAGGTCGGAAAGGGCAATGCACGGTACCGAAGAGGCTAGCAATGATGGAAGGGTGAGAGTGCGTATAATCCATGGAATCAATGTTAGTCAGAAAGAACTCACTTACTTATTGCAAAAATCTACAAGTCATCAAAAACCAAGTATTGCGCGCATGCTCCTAGGGGGGATAGATTGGTAGGAAAAGACCATCGCTCGTCCCCGACCGCCACTCATAAGGAAGACAATCAAATAACACCTCATGTTTCAAATTTGTTACACAACGTTTACCATACGTGCATGCTACTGGACTTGCAAACTTCAACACAAGTATTTTTTCAAATTCACAACTACTCAACTAGCACAACTTTGATATCACTATCTCCATATCTCAAAACAATCATCAAGTATCAAACTTCTCTTAGTATTCAATGCACTTATATGAATGTTCTTATTATGCCTAAAAGAAAATTGCCATGTTGTTCTAAAGGACTCTCAAGAAATAAGTGAAGTACTAGAGCAAAAACTATATAGCTCAAAAGATATAAGTGAAGCACATAGAGTATTCTAATAAATTCCAATTCATGTGTGTCTCTCTCAAAAGGTGTGTACAGTAAGTATTATTGTGGTAAACTAAATATCAAAGACTCAAATCATACAAGACACTCAAAGCAAAACACATATCATGTGGCAAATAAAAATATAGCTCCAAGTAAAGTTATTGATAGACGAAGACGAAAGAGGGGATGCCTTCCGGGGCATCCCCAAGCTTAGGCTTTTTAGTGTACTTGGATTTTACCTTGGGGTGCCTTGGGAATCCCCAAGCTTAGGCTATTGCCACTCCTTTTTCCATAATCCATCTAATCCTTACCCAAAACTTGAAAATTTCACAACATAAAACTTAAAAGAAAATCTTCGTGAGCTCCGTTAGTTAAAGAAAACAAACCACCACTTCAAGGTACTGTAATGAACTCATTATTTATTTATATTGGTGTTAAACCTACTGCATTATAACTTTTCCATGGTTCATAAACTATATTACTAGCCATAGATTCATCAAAATAAGCAAACAACACACGAAAAACAGAATATGTCAAAAACAGAACAGTCTGTAATAATCTATAGGTTTCGAATACTTATGGAACCCCAAAAATTCTAAAATAAATTTCTGTATGTGAGGAATTTGTATATTAATCATCTTAAAAAATAATTAACTAAATAGAACTCTCCAGTAAAAAATGGCAGCAATTCTCGCGAGCGCTAAAGTTTCTGTTTTTTACCGCAAGATCAAAAAGACTTTCCCCAAGTCTTCCCAACGGTTGTACATGGCACAAACACTAATTAAACCAAAAAACACAACCAAAACAGAGGCTATATAAACTATTTATTACTAAATATGAGAAAAAATCAAGGAATAAAAATAAAATTGGGTTGCCTCCCAACAAGCGCTATCGTTTAATGCCCCCAGCTAGGCATAAAAGCGAGGATAGATCTAGGTATTGCCATCTTTGGTAGGAAATCCATAAGTGGCTCTCATAATAGATTCATAAGGTAATTTAATTTTATTTCTAGGAAAGTGTTCCATGCCCTTCCTTAATGGAAATTGGAATCTAATATTCCCTTCCTTCATATCAATAATTGCACCAATTGTTCTAAGGAAAGGTCTACCAAGAATAATAGGACATAAAGGATTGCAATCTATATCAAGAACAATGAAATCTACAGGCACCTAATTTCTATTTGGAACAATAAGAACATCATTAATCTTTCCCATAGGTTTCTTAATAGTGGAATCTGCAAGGTGCAAGTTTAAAGAACAATCATCAAATTCACGGAAACCTAGCAAATCACACAAAGTTTTTGGGATCGTGGAAACACTAGCACCCAAATCACACAAAGCATAGAATTCATGATCTTTAATTTTTATTTCAATAGTAGGTTCCCACTCATCATAGAGTTTTCTAGGGATAGAAACTTCCAACTCTAGTTTTTCTTCATAAGATTGTATCAAAGCATTAATGATATGTTTAGTAAAAGCTTTATTCTGACTATAAGCATGAGGAGAATTTAGCACAGATTGCAACAAGGAAATAAAATCTATCAAAGAGCAATTATCATAATTAAATTCCTTGAAATCCAAGATAGTGGGTTCATTGCTATCTAAAGTTTTGACCTCTTCAATCCCACTTTTACCAATTTTTGCATCAAGATCTAAAAACTCCAAATTTTTGGGACGCCTTCTAACTAAAGTTGACTGATCTCCAGTCCCATCATTATCAAAATTCATATTGAAAAACAAGGATTTAATACGGGACACATCAATTTCTTTTAGATCTTCATCTTTATTATCATGAAAACTAGAAGAACACGCTTTCTCAAAGCAATCTTTCTTTGCACGCATCCTAGCGGTTCTTTCTTTGCACTCATCAATGGAAATTCTCATGGCTTTGAGAGACTCATTGATATCATGATTAGGTGGAATAGATCTAAGTTTCAAAGAATCAACATCAAGAGAAATTCTATCCATGT
The DNA here is from genome assembly GCF_056163025.1 of Triticum urartu. Classification (NCBI taxonomy): domain Eukaryota; kingdom Viridiplantae; phylum Streptophyta; class Magnoliopsida; order Poales; family Poaceae; genus Triticum; species Triticum urartu. The sequence goes on along the minus strand of NC_141876.1, from coordinate 351,695,752 downwards.
TCCTATCCAACTCATCAATCTTAAGCATTCTTTCTTCAATCAAAGCGTTGAAACTCTTTTGCGAAGTAATAAATTCTTTAATACTAGATTCAAAATCAGACGGCATCTTATTATAATTTCCATAAGAATTGTTGTAGGAATTACCATAATTATTAGAGGAATTACTAGGAAACGGCCTAGAATTAAAATTACCTCTATACGCGTTATTACCAAAATTGTTCCTACCAACAAAATTCACATCCATAGATTCATTATTATTCTCAATAAAAGTAGACAAATGAATATAATTAAGATCAGTAGGAGCACTCTTATTAGCAAACAATTTCATAAGTCCATCCATCTTTCCACTCAAAACATTAATCTCTTCAATTGCATGCACCTTTTTACTAGTAGGTCTTTCAGTGTGCCATTGAGAATAATTAACCATAATATTATCTAGGAGTTTGGTAGCTTCTCCTAAAGTGATTTCCATAAAAGTGCCTCCCGCGGCCGAATCTAAAAGATTTCTAGAAGAAAAATTCAATCCGGCATAAATAATTTGTCTAATCATCCATAAATTCAATCCATGAGTAGGGCAATTACATATCATTAATTTCATCCTCTCCCAAGATTGTGCAACATGTTCATGATCAAGTTGATTAAAATTCATAATATCGTTTCTAAGAGAGATCATCTTAGCGGGAGGAAAATACTTAGAGATAAAAGCATCTTTGCACTTATTCCACGAATCAATACTATTTTTAGGCAAAGACGAAAACCAAGCTTTAGCATGATCTCTAAGCGAAAACAGAAATAGCTTAAGTTTAACAATATCATTGTCCACATCTTTCTTCTTTTGCATATCACACAAATCAACAAAGTTGTTTAGATGGGTAGCGGCATCTTCACTAGGAAGGCCAGAAAATGGATCTTTCATGATAAGATTCAGCAAAGCGGTATTAATTTCACAAGATTCAACGTCGGTAAGCGGAGCAATCGGAGTGCTAATAAAATCATTATTGTTGGTATTGGCAAAGTCACACAATTTAGTATTATCTTGAGCCAACGTGACAAGAAAGCAATCCAACACACAAGCAAACAAGAACCAAGCGAAACAGAGGCGAACGGAAAAACAGGGTGAATAAAACGGCAAGGGTGAAGTGGGGGAGAGAAAAACGAGAGGCAAATGGGAAATAATGTATTGCGAAGGATAAGAGTTGTGATGGGAACTTGGTATGTCTTGACATGGCGTAGATCTCCCCGGGAACGGCGCCAGAAATCCTTCTTGCTACCTCTTGAGCATTGCGTTGGTTTTCCCTTGAAGAGGAAACGGTGATGCAGTAAAGCAGCGTAAGTATTTCCCTCAGTTTTTGAGAACCAAGGTATCAATCCAATAGGACACCACGCGCGAGTCACCTCGTACCTACATAAACAAATAAGAACCTCACAACCAACGCGATAAAGGGGTTGTCAATCCCTTCACGGCCACTTGCAAGAGTGTGATCTGATAGAGATAATAATAATAAGATAAATAATTTTGGTATTTTTATGATATAGATTGAAAGTAAAGAGTGAAAAGTAAAATAGATTAGAAACTTGTATGACGGAAAATAGACCTGGGGGCCATAGGTTTCACTAGTGGCTTCTCTCAAGATAGCATAAGTATTACAGTGGGTGAAGAAATTACTGTCGAGCAATTGATAGAAAAGCGAATAATTATGATAATATCTAGGTATGATCATGTATATAGGCATCACTTCCGTGACAAGTAGACCAAAACGATTCTGCATCTACTACTATTACTCCACACATCGACCGCTATCCAGCATGCATCTAGAGTATTAAGTTCATAAGAACAGAGTAACGCCTTAAGCAAGATGACATGATGTAGAGGGATAAACTCATGCAATATGATATAAACCCCATCTTTTTATCCTCAATGGAAACAATACAATAGGTGTCGTTTCCCTTTCTGTCACTGGGATCGAGCACTGCAAGATTGAACCCAAAGATAAGCACTTCTCCCATTGCAAGGAAGATCAATCTAGTAGGCCAAACCAAACTGATAATTCGAAGAGACTTGCAAAGATAAACCAATCATAAAAAAAGAATTCAGAGAAGATTCAAATATTGTTCATAGATAATCTGGATCACAAACCCACAATTCATCGGATCTCGACAAACACACTGCAAAAGAAGATTACATCGACTAGATCTCCAAGAGAATCGAGGAGAACTTTGTATTGAGATCCAAAGAGAGAGAAGAAGCCATCTAGCTACTAGCTATGGACCCCAAGGTCTGAGGTAAACTAATCACACATCATCGGAGGTGCCATGGAGTTGATGTAGAGCCCCTCCGTGATAGATTCCCCCTCCGGCGGAGGTCCGGAAAAGGCCCCTAGATGGGATCTCTTGGGTACAGAAGGTTGCAGCGGTGGAAATAGGGTTTCGTGGCGCTCGTGGATGTTTGCGGGGTATATTAATATATATATTGCAGGAAGAAGTAGGTCGGTGGAGCAACGAGGGGCCCACGAGGGTGGAGGGCGCGCCCAGGGGGTAAGCGCGCCCATTGCCTTGTGGCCTCCTCGTTGATTGATTGATGTCCACTCCAAGTCCTATGGATCACGTTTGTTCCAAAAATCATGCTCCCGAAGGTTTCATTCCGTTTGGACTCGGTTTGATATTCCTTTTCTACGAAACATTGAAATAGGCAAAAAAACAACAATTTGGGTTGGGCCTCCGGTTAATAGGTTAGTCCCAAAAATAATATAAAAGTGTAAAATAAAGCCCGTTATCATCAAAAACAGATAATATAATAGCATGGAACAATAAAAAATTATTGATACGTTGGAGACGTATCAAACACGTCCGGCCCGAGCCGGACGAAATCGCCTCCGCGCCCACACCAATTGGAGGCCGCCATGTGGCACCCATAGCTTCCTCCGCCGTTGGACCGCCTGGCCCGAGGCCGGCCCTCCCATGCGACGACCGGGACCATGCTTCACGCCGCCTCTCCTCCCGTGCCCCGCCGGTTCACTGCCGTGCGCCGCCGCCGCGGCGCCGCCGCCTCCGTGCCGCTCTGCCATGCCGCGCGCCTCCCGCCGTCGCACGCGCCTGCGCCGCCGCGTTCTATCTCGCAGGCCCCCGCCACTGTTCGTCCCACCTCGCACCATAGCCGCCTTCGCTCGTCGGCGCCCCCCGTTCCTCGCCTTGCCGGAGCTCCGGCAAGCCACCGGATGTCGCCCGCCACGGATCCGGACGGGTGGGATGATAACCACCCGTTCCGCGAACCAAACGCCACCCCGCCGTCCCTGAACCGTCTCATCCCGGGACCTCCTCGTCCAATTTCTCGAGGTCAAATTTCCACTAAGTCCTTTCTCTGTGATTATTTTTATGCGCACTTTGTCATGTCGTATCTCGGTGACCGCAGCTCCAAATCATGCATATGATATGTTAATTTGTTCGTCTCGTTGAGCTCTTCACGGTGGAAGCATTTCCATGCATGTTGTTGTACCTTATGATGTCAGTTTCATTGATGCAAGAGTGCTATAAAATGTTAACTGCTGGTACTTATCAGATCATGAGGTTTTGTCATTTTTGTTGCATTTGATGTGTGCATCGTATGAGCTTGAGGTCTGCATGTGTTTTGAACTACAACATGCCATATTTACAGAGGTGCTTGTCTGGTATTTTTGTGATCTATGTGGTGACTAGCACAAGCATGCAAACTAGGCTTCGTGATGTTCCTAAGTCTTTGCCTGCTGTTATTTTGATGCCATGTAAACTTGATGCTAAAGTGAGATCCATGCTTATTTTGGGATACTTCAGTAAGGATGTTTTGAACATGTGGTTATGCTCTATCTATATGTGCCCCTTTTTGCAATTATGGAGTGCCCTAACATGTCTTGATTTGGATATACTTTTGCTATAAAATGTTCCCGGCAGAATGTTAACATGTTAATCCATATTGCCATGTTTGTTGTTAGTGATCCATGCATACTATGAACTTGATTTTGCCATGGTTAGAGTCATGAACATGCCATCTTGTTGTTGGTATGCTTGTTTTGTCATGCAATGCTTTGTGGTGAGTGGTTTGAGCTCGCGAAGTTACTATCGTGAATTTGTTTATGACATGCTCTGTTTTTCTGCTAAGTATGAAACTGTTAATAAAAGTTGCCTTATGCGTTGTTGCTATGTTGGAGTGCAATAGCTTAGTTTCTTCTTGCATCCTAAATGGCATCGTGCTGTTAATCGCAAAATGGCACCATTCTTTTTTTTCTTGCCATTTGCTAACCATGCATACATTTTCGGTGATCTTTACATTGGTGCCATCATATCTTCTGTGCTTTTTTGGCTCATGATCAGTAAGAGACTTTTGATCTATGCATTTAGTAGAATCATACCGTTCCTTGGATGGCTATGATATGTTCCTGTAGCATGTTGTTTTCTTGCTCTAAACATGGCTTCCTGATGTTATTTTTGACATGTTAGTATATTCACTAAGTCTGTGAAGTTGATATCTTTTGCACTTTTGCCATGCTTGTTCGAACCTGTTCTAGTGTGATTTAGCCGTAGCTCAGTGTTCATGTTTTGTCAAGCATCTCTTGTACATCACTTCCATATGCTTTGTTGCTATGTTGGAGCGCTGTAGCTTAGTTTCTTCTTGCATTCTAAATGGCATCGTGCTGTTAATCGCAGAATAACACCATTCTTGTTTTGCTTGCCATTTGCTAACCGTGCATGTTTCCGGTGACCTTTATATCGATTTCAACCGAAATCATCTCATCTTTCCAGCGGCATACTTGGTTTGCCAAGTTGATGCATTGTTCATTCTTTCCCTTCCAGAGCACGCATATGCATTGCATATCATGCCATGTATTGCATCATGTTGCTTCTGCATTGCACCGTGATTGATTGTTGGTCCTTTGCTTGTGTTCTTGCTTTGGGTAGAGACGGGAGACAAATACGTGACCGAGGAACCTGTTGAGTACGCTAATGAGGATCAAGCTTTCGACGACTCTGAGAACTTTGCAGGCAAGATGACCATACCCTCGAAATCACTTCTATCTTTGCTTTGCTAGTTGTTCGCTCTATTGCTACGTTGTGCTACCTACCACTTGCTATATCATGCCTCCCATATTGCCATGTCAAGCCTCTAACCCACCTTCCTAGCAAACTGTTGTTTGGCTATATTACCGCTTTTTCTCAGCTCTCTTATAGCATTGCTAGTTGCAGGTGAAGATGAAGTTTGTTTCATGTTGGAACATGGATATTGTTGGGATATCATTATTATATCTTATTTACTTTAATGCATCTATATACTTGGTAAAGGGTGGAAGGCTCGGCCTTATGCCTGGTGTTTTTTTCCACTCTTTCCGCCCTAGTTTCTGTCATACCGGTGTTATGGTCCTTGATTTTGCGTTCCTTATGCGGTTTGGTGTTATGGGAACCCCTTGACAGTTCGCCTTGAATAAAACTCCTCCAGCAAGGCCCAAACTTGGTTTTTCCATTTTCCTACCTACCACCATATACCTTTCCCTTGGGTTCTACAGACTCAAGGGTCATCTTTATTTTAAACCCCCCCGGGCCAATGCTCCTTTGAGTGTTGGTCCGAACTAGAGTCCTTCGCAGCGCAACCTCGGGGAAACTCGAGGGCTGGTTTTTGTTGTACGGAGTGCTCATCCGGTGTGCCCTGAGAATGAGATATGTGCAACTCCTATCGGGATTTGTCGGCACATCGGGAGGCTTTCTGAACTTGTTTTACCATTGTTGAAATGTCTTGTAACTGGGATTCCGAGACTGATCGGGTCTTCCCAGGAGAAGGAATATCCTTCGTTGACCATGAGAGCTTGTGATGGGCTAAGTTGGGACACCCCTACAGGGTATAGACTTTCGAGAGCCGTACCCGCGGTTATGTGGCAGAAGGGAATTTGTTAATATCCAGTTGTATAGAACTTGACACTTAACGTAATTAAAATGAATCAACTGCGTGTGTAGCCGTGATGGTCTCTTTTCGGCGGAGTCCGGGAAGAGAACACAGTCTCGTGTTATGTTTGAACATAAGTAGCTTCAGGATCACTTCTTAATCACTTATAGCTTCTCGACCGTTGCGTTGCTTCTCTTATCGCTCTCTTTTGCGTATGTTACCCATCATATATGTTAGTGCTTGCCGCAGATCCACCTCACTACCCTTTCCTACCCATAAGCTTAAATAGTCTTGATCTCGCGGGTGTGAGATTGCTGAGTCCTCGTGACTCACAGATACTTCCAAATAGTTGCAGGTGCTGAGGATACTAGTGCAAGTGATGCTACCGAACTCAAGTGGGAGTTCGATGAGGATTTGGGCCATTACTATGTTTCCTTTCCTATTGATCAGTAGTGGAGCCTAGTTGGGACGATCGGGGATCTAGCATTTGGGGTTATCTTCTTTTATTTTGGTTCCATAGTCATACCTTTGATTGTACTTTGGATGATGTATGAATTATTTATGTATTGTGTGAAGTGGAGATTGTAAGCCAACTCTTTACCCCTTCCTTATTCAGTACATGGGTTGTGTGAAGATTACCCCTCTTGCGACAAGCATACCATGCGGATATGCCTCTAAGTCATGCCCCGACATGTGGGAGATATAGCCGCATTGTGGTTGTTACATGATGTCTATCTCCATGTCTCTCCCGTGAAAGGCACTCAATGCTTCGGTATCAAAGGGAAGCTTGCCCCGAGATACGTGGGTCCTTTTAAGATCATTGGCAAAAGAGGCGACCTCGCCTATCAACTTGAGCTTCCGTCTAACTTCTCAAATGTGCACAATGTGTTTCACGTGTCACAGCTTCTCAAGTGCTTGAAGCCGCCCGAGCGCACTATCAAATTCGAAGAGATTGACCTCCAAGAAGATTTGTCTTATCATGAGCATCTCGTTGCCATTCTTGAAAAAACCAAGCATAAAACTCGCAACAAGTCGATCAAATTCTTGAAAGTTAAGTGGTCTCACCATTCCAAGTGAGAAGCTACTTGGGAGCACGAGGATCACCTCTGTTTCGAATATCCGGAGTTCTTTCAGTCCTAGATCAAGAGTCGAGATCGTCTTGTAGTGCTGGAGAGTTGTAACGTCCCGGATGTAACATTCCATAATTGTAACTCAAACTCTTGCCATTTTCGGCAATGTTATATGCTATATCCTCTCTGGTTCGGTTTTGTCCTCATTTTGCATTTTGTTCATGTCATCCATTTCATCTTATGTCATCATGTGCATCTCATTTACATTCGTGTTCATCTCATGCATCTGATCATTTTCCCCGTTGTCCGTTTCAGAATCTGACACTCACACATGCACCCGTTGCACCTCTCAGATCTCGTTTCGTGAGCGGGAGAAAAATGTTCTCGGAATGGGCCGAGATTTGTCGAGTGGCCTTGGTACATCACCGGTAGGCCGCGTGTCAAATTTCGTTCCATTTGGAGGTTGATTGATGCCCCAATGGTTAACCGTGTAACCGCCGAAACACCTCTCTCCTTGCATCCCATCACCCCTCCACAACAGCCCACTAGCCCATCTAAACCCCCTCCATGCTCTCCGTCATTGGATCATGATCGTGTGGGCGAAAACCGCACCTCATTTGGCCTCTCCTAGCTCCCTCTATCTATAAATAAGCCTCCCCCTCCGAAATTTCGGGTCCAGACCCTAGCCTCTCTCCCTCTGAGCCGCCGGACGTGTCCGCAGCCGCCGCACACGCGCGTGCCGGCGCCCCGGGCCAGTGGCGAGCTGGGATGTCAACTCGCCGCTCCCCTCCACCGCGCGGGCCTGGGAGGCCTAGATCCATCCCTCCCGGCACGGATCGCCACGCCGCCGCCCGAGCGCTCTGCCCCGCGCCCGAGCTCCGCCTACCATGCCTCCTCGCATCCCCGCTGCCGCCTCGAGCTCGCCGCCGACCACCGACGCCGCTTCCAGGCCGTCTCCGCCGCAGATCTCCGCCTCCCCGACCGGAGGTCGACGCCGATGCCCTCCCCCGCGACCCTCGTCGCCGGATCCGGCCACCCGTGCTCTCTCCCGACCTCGACGGCCACCTCCTCCCTCGCCGGAGTTCTTCCGCCGCCGCCTCGGTTCACGTGCCCGACGAACCCTAGTCCCCGAAGTATTTCATCCCATGTGAACATCTTTGCCATGTCATAACTCCATGCTCGTAGCTCCGTTTTGCGTGCATGATATATCAAAATGTTCATCTCATGATGCTCTACATGCTAGTGTCATTATCATACATGTTACTCTCCATATTGATGCCCTAATCTTCGTTGCAAAAGTGTTAGATGATGTTATCTGCTGGAAACTATCATAACTTGTTGATTTTTCTTGTTCATAGCATTTTGTGTGTTCATCTTTTGAGCATCATGTCTACATGTTTTAGGAGCATATTCATGCCATCTTTACTATGGTGCAATCCTTGTATTTTTATGTGCCATGTGGTGACTAGCACAAGCATGCCAAGTAGGCCACTTGATGTTGCTGATTTCAGCCCCTTAGTTTTCCTGCTAAGTCTTTTCCTGTCATAATAGGTTGCTATGTTGACTTGTTGCCACAAGTAAATCCTTGCATATTTTGATGAAGTTAGGTAAGGATGTTTTGAAGATATGGTTATGCTCTATCCATTCATGCCTTTGTTTGTAATTATGGGTTAATGTAGCTTTTCATTACCATGCTCTTCTTTTGCAAAATACTATTGCTTTCATTCTGTTAACAGGAAGTGCATTTTTTCCATGTGTTTTGCTAGTGATCCAGGTACCCTATGACCATGATTTTGCCATGTTTAGCTTCATAAATTTGTATTCTTACCGTTGGTTGCTTTGTTATGCCATGAAATGTTTTGTGGTGAGTGGCACAAGCTTGCAAAGTTGCTATCATGAATCTGTTTCTGCCATGTATGTTTGCATTGATGCTACCATCTTTTCTGTGCATCTTTGGCTGAAGTTCATTAAGGGGGTTTTGTTCATTGACTTTATTACTAGCATTCCATGCCTTTGTTTTCCATGATATGTTCCTGTAGCATGTAGTTTACTAGCTCTAAATATTGCTACCTGATACTGTTTCTGTCATGATCAGTGAAAAACTGCAATGTCTGTAAACTATTGTCATTTGCACTTTTGCCATGCTGTATTAGACTTCTTCTAGTGAGTTCTAGTAGGAGCTCAGTGTTCATGATTTGTAGAGCTTCACCTATACTTCACTGCCATGTGATTTGTTTTTATGTTGGAGTGTTGTAGCATATTTTCATGATGCATCATAAGTGCTATGTTGCTGTTAAGCGCAATTTTGCTTTTTTCTTGTTTAGCTCGACCGGAATCTCCTATCCTATCAAGTGGCATGCTTGGTTTTCCAAGTTGATGCCATGATCATCTTTCCCCTTCCGGAGTACCCATAAGCATTTGCACATCATATCTTGCATCCCATGCCATGTCTTGCATCATGTTGCTTGTGCAGTGCACTGTGATTGATTGTTGTTCCGTTGCTTATGTTCTTGCTTTGAGTAGAGCCAAGAGATGAGTTCGTGATATCCCGGTGGAAGGCTTGGTCTTTTTTGGTGTTTTGTTCCACTCTTTCCGCCCTAGTTTCCGTCATACCAGTGTTATGTTCCCTGATTTTGCGTCCCTAACATGGTGAGGGTTTATGGGCCCCTCTTGATAGTTCACTTTGCATAAAACTCCTCCAGCAAGGCCCAACATTGGTTTTACCATTTGTCTAATAACAACTAAAAAACTTGCATAGGGACTTTCCGGACCCTGTGGACTTAATAAACAACCCGGGCGAGTGCTCCTCATGAGTGTTGGTCCAAACCGGGTAGACTGCAGGGCTGCCTCGGGGAAACCCGAGGTATTTGGTATATACCTATAGGCTGACTCATCCGGACGTGGCCTGGGATGAGATACGCACGACTATTATCAGGGTGACGGCACGCCCGGGAGGTCTTGCTGGACTAGTTTTACCTTTGTCGAAATATCTTGTGCAACGGGCCGAGTCGGATCGGAGGGTCCCACGATGGAGGATTGTCTCCTCGGATCATGAGCTTGTCATGTGCTAAGTTGGGACACCCCTGCAGGGTTTAAACTTTTGAGAGCCGTGCCGCGGTTATGTGGAAGATGGGAATTTGTGAATATCCGGTTGTAGAGAACTTGACACTTGACTTAATTAAAATACACCAACCGCGTGTGTAACTGTGATGGTCTCTTTTAGACGAGGTTCGGGAAGAGAACATGGTGGGGTTATGTTTGAACGCAAGTAGTGCATGATCACTTCTTGATCACCTGTAGTTTCCGACCATTGTGTAGTTTCTCTTCTTACTCTTGTACTCGTATGTTAGCCACCATAGTTGCTTAGTGCTTGCTGCAGCTCCACCACATAACCACTTCCTACCTATAAGCTTAAATTGTCTCGATCTTGCGGGTTTTGAGATTGCTGAGTCCTCGTGACTCACAGATACTACCAAGCCAGTTGCAGGTGCCGATGATACCAGTGCAGGTGATGCCATCGAGCTCAAGTGGGAGTTCGACGAAGACCTTGGCCGTTACTATGTTTCCTTTCCGGATGATCAGTAGTGGTGCCCAGTAGGGACGCGATTGGGATTTAGCATTGGGGTTGCATTCTTTTCCTTTGGATTCGGTAGACGGACCTTGTGTGTACTCTGATTAATGTATGAATAATTTTCTCATTGTGTGAAGTGGCGATTATAAGCCAACTATTTACTTCCTTGTTCTTTTACATGGGATTGTGTGAAGATGACCCTTCTTGTGATCATACCAAAATGCGGTTATGCCTCTAAGTCGTGCCTCCACACGTGGGAGATATAGCGACATCTTGGGCATTACACATGGACTCCAGAAATTTCGTGACAATGTGACTAGTACTAGTGGTGTACCGTACTCCTGGGGATATAATGTGTTCGCTCTATGTAACCAGCACCTCGATATAGTGGGGTGGCATGGAATATAACTAGCATTCACATCTGACACCATGTGTCCCATGTACGACACATGCCACCAACACGTGTCCCATCTGACACCAATTTTCTTGGAGTCCATGCTACAGCCATCTTTTCTCCCTCCTGTGTTCTCAGCCATCGCGCGGTGGGCGGGGTGGGGGTTTGCCGATAGTCGGTTTGCTCAATTTCGGTCCCAATTGTAAGTGAAACTGCAGCACAACACGCATTCTCCCTTGAGCGGCATGTCGGACCAACCATGTGGGGTGCGACGCGAACACGGCAGGCTTTTCCTTTTGAACTTGTAACTTGTAAATTTGGTTCTGCTCCATGGCGTGACCAATAGATAGAAATAATGATTTTCCCTAGAGTAATGAGAAGTTTGGTTCTGGCGTGGTTCATGCATGCAGTATGTACGAAAATTATGAAGTTGATGCGAAAGGTAAGATAATTACTAGTAGTACCATATACTACTACATGGATTAGACGGAAAGATAAAGATACATACAGATCCATCAACGACATCCTCACGCCCAAGTGCGCAGGGTCACCAACCGACATTTGAGGAGTAGCGGCGTTGGCGGCGAGCTCAACATGCTTCTGAACAATGTCGTCCAAGGTTGCCCTGCGGTCCAAGAAGGCAGCGTATTATCGTCCTCCTGTTGCATGTAATAGTCCTTGTGTATGATTTGCACGTAGACGTGGGTGATTATGTCGATGGTGTGTTGCCGTGCCAGGCTCTACGCGGCGGGCGCGACCTCAAGGTAGACATTCTCCGTCGCGATGGCGGGCAGTTACAGGGCCACCAGTGCGTTGAAGAGGTTCTCACCATAGAGGCCATTGATGGTGGCGGGCGTCGCAGAGCCTGGGCGCGTGAGCTAGAGGTGTATGTCAAGGTCACCCGCGAGCTTCTTGACGATGATGAACTTGTCAAGGAAGCCAGCGAGAACCTCGACGAACAAGGAGCCGAAGCTGTCGTCCAAGCGGCCTCTCGCCCTGGCGGCCTCAAGCACGACCTGGAGATGTTCCTCGGTACTGGGCCATAGGCTAGCGTCGTGGACTATCTGGCACAGTCGGCTGATGCTCGCGCTCATTACCACCATGGGTCTAGCTTCTAGTAAACTGATCTTGTGATTGGAGTATTCACTCTTGCCCTTGGTTAGGGTGTGTAGGTGTGTAGGATTTCGTAGATTGGACTAGTGGGGAGCCTTTATAGGAGGAGTGCAGACTGCGTTGCATTCACGTGTGTGTTGGTCATCTACTCCTCGGCCCTCCCTCCGTGGGACTAAGCTCCGATGCCTTAACTTCACCTGCCTTTTGTTGTATCATAGGTGGGCCAGCCACCTATTGGGCCCACCTGTCATACACCCAACGGCAGGTGCAGTAAGTCAATGAAGCTGCGCCCCCCTCCGTGTCGGTGCAGTATAATCATCTCACCGGACCTCTAGTTGGGGCAAAACGAAAGAACTTTGATGGTTATTGTTTTATTGGTTCCCTTTGCATTTTGCGCCAAGTTTTGACCTTTGATTTAACTAATAAAATGTAAATGCATGTAACCAAAAATGTTGTGCTAAGTAGTCTCAAGTCATTGAATGCATAAGCACGCCACGTCTCCTACTGGGTGCACTACAAAAAAAATACAATTCCGTGAAGATACGTGTTTGTCACAGTAGGTCGCTTTTTTTGTCATGCATGTACATCCATGACAAATTTATGATAGAATCAAGATAGTCATACATGTGCTGTCGTAGAAGTGTTCCATGACGTTACCAAAATTATCATCACGGAAGTGTCCACTTCCATGACGATAAATCTCGCGTCACAGAAGTGCTTTCATCAAGGGTGACCGACACGTGGCATCCACCGTAACGGGACGCCGTTAAGCTATCGGGTCGGGTTTTGGATCCGATAACCCATTAACAGCCCCGACCAATGGGGATTTTCCACGTGTAAAATCATCATTGGCTAGAGGAAACACGTGTCGGCTCATCATCGGACAGATGTCATCCACTCACTGGACAGAAGGCGCCTATGATACGTTGACACGTGGCACAGCCCAACAAGTTTAAATGGGCCGGCGCAACTAAAGGACCACAAGATTTTGCGTACCATAATGGGCCGGCCCAGCTAAAGGCCCATGAGATTTTGCGGACCATAATAGGCTGGCCCAGCTAAAGGCCCACAAGATTTTGCGGGCCATAATGGGCCGACCCAGGTACAGGCCCACAAGATTTTTGTGTGCCATAATAGGCCGGCCCAGGTAAAGGCCCACAAAATTCTTGCGGATCATAATGGGCCGGCCTAGCTAAAGGCCCACGAGATTTTGCCGACATTAATGGGCCGGCCCAGCTGTAAGCCCACAAGATTTTGAGGACCCTAGTAGGCCGCCCCGTTAACTGGCTGCCATGTTTTGGGCCAAATGTCGGCCCATATTTGATACGGTCTATTAATGGCCTGCCACACTCCGGTCCTAATAGTGGCCCATATGAGATCCGGCCTGTTAAAAGCCTACCACGTTCTGGGCCAAATTACGGCCCAGATCAGGTCCGGCCTTTTAAGAGGTTTTGGGCCTAATTATGGCCCATATCAGATTCGGCCCGTCAACTGGACACTATGATTTTGGGCCCACTTGCTAAAGGCCCACTTAGTAATTCTGCCTGATATTAGTTTTGGCCTGTTAAGGGCCCGTTTAACATTTCGGCCCTATATTAATTTCAGCCTGTTAAAAGCCCATCATATAGTTGGGCCTAACTATGGCCCAGTTTGCATCCGGCCTGCTCGTAGCCGATATCTGATTGGGCCAAATAAGGACCGAGACAATTTTTCGGCCTGTTAAGAGCCCGTGATTTGATTCACACAATCATGGTCCGGGGTTCATTTCGGGCTGCTGCCGGCCTGTGAGTTGATCGGCATGTTTCAGGCCCAACCTACATCGTGATTGCATGACGGCCCGATTATGTACCGTAATTTTATGGTTTGGCCGGTTTACTGCGAAGACGGGATATATATACAGTAAAATAACTGCAGCATCATGAATAAGAAAAAACCTATACTATACAATAAAGAAATTATGGCATATTACATCCACTTGGCATCAAAGTTCGCCACTATGATAATAAAGCACAAGCAGACATCAGATTACATACACTGGGCATCAAAGATCGCCACAAGTGCAAATAAACACGTCGACAAAATAATATACAAAATCTACAACACTTCAATAGAGTTCAAGAAAGGTTAGCCCTGTTGGGGAGCTACAGCGCAAGCAGCTGAGCAAGATGATGAGACTGCGCTTGTTCAACACTTATATCTTCCTCACTCTGAATGATAAACAAGCAGACAGATGATAGGTTTTGCACATAAAAGTATCAGTGCTGACAATTCATCACATTTCTTACTGACGAATAAAGTGACACAGTTTAAATTTGCATTAACACAATATGGTATTGTTTAGGTCAAGACATGGCAGGAAATGACATTGTGAAGGAGTTGGTAGCTTCACGACACCACTGGATTACAGATCAAGAACTCATAAGTATCAATGGTTAGTGTGCTGTCAATTTATACCATTTCAGATTGGCAAATGAAGAGACGGTTTAAATAATAGTAGAATGATATGACATTTTTCATAGTTAAGACATTGCAGAATATGACATTGTGCTGTAGTTGGTAGGTTCACCACACCACTGGATTATAGATGAAGAACAGAAGCATACATGCAGTGCAATAGAAGATCACTTGCTCTGTATAGTTTAATTTACATGGTATGAAGAAGGAACTTGGTTGTACAACTGAAAACTTAAAGTGAGAAAGGACAAACTTTTGTTTATGAACTACATATAATAAACTTTAAACAAGCAATTTGATGCAAACACCAAAAATAAACAGCTGTTGCAGTCATGCCTAACCAAATATCTACAACAAAGTTTGAAGGCTTAAGATGGACAAACTTACATTATTGGTGAAGACAGGCTCTATAAAGGCCTTGTCCATGCTGATGGGGGGGCAATTCAAGAAGTTTACCACAGAATCTTCTTCAAAAGCATTGCCTTTATTCTACATTTTGTTAAGAGTAAATATAGATGTGATAATATACGAAAAAATGGAGAATATTTAAGATAAGATGAAGAGTGATGCTACATAACCAAGTAGCTATAGATGTAAGTGCAGCGATACAGGCAAAAGTATAGCCAAGAGAAATGCAGAGCTAAACTTCTTCAGTACCAACCTTATGGTAAGAGTAAATATAGATCTGATGTGTAGAAAATGGAGGGCAAAGGAAAATAAGCTGCAGAGTGATGTTACATGAACAACTACCTGTCATTATAAGTACACCGATAAAGGACAACATGTACTTACAAGAACAATGTAGAGCTAAAAAAACATTGGCATTGGATATATTCTACACTAATGTAACCTTTCATACAGATCAGATAATTTGGAGCGAACAATTGATAAGCAAGCTATCATGCATACTGCTGTCACATAATGAACCAGGTATGTATGAAAGTACAGTGATACAGGACAACAGGTACTAACAAGAGCAAAGCAGCGGGCAGCATATTTGAGATATCCTGTCATTCTTGTCAAACCGGAATTCTTCTTCGAGCAGATTTCCTGCAAAAAAGATCCGTAAGGCACATGCGGAAAAGTAGAAGTTCAAATTGTCATGTGATTTCATAGACAGTACCTCATCCTAGGAACAAGACTAGTGAATAAAAAGGTTTTCCCATTCAATGTCTTCTAAATTTAGCACAGGAGACTTCACCATGAATTCGTTTATAGACTTGCCATCAAAGTGTGATTTCCTTAGGTAACACCGATACTGCTGCAATGCTTCCTTGAAAAGCACAAGCAAGCTTTGCTCGTCATGACTATTCAGATTGACCCTCGCCTAGTTACAACAATGTAATGTAAATCATTCATGTGTTCAATCAGCAGAAAATAGGAAAATAATAACCATGAATAATAGCACTTATACGTAAGTTGGACAGGAAGATGTGAAAATGGTGTTTGTCTTCACAATAATCTTCCATGATGGGAATATATGCATGTAGTACCTAACAACATTGAAAGCATTGTCTTTTAAACTGGGAATAAATGGAATGGGGTTCCAATCTGCAGGAATTGGCTCTCTCTGCTGTTGGGATAGGTCTTCGGCCAGTGGACTTGCTGTACTTTTTGCAGGAGTGGGATTTTTCTATGGTACAGCTAGTGCTATGGCAAATGAAATCGATATACCTTTTGTTGGAGTGCAGGTCCTGTGTGGTGGGGCTAGTGGTGTGGCCAGTGAAGTATGGGTACAGTCTGCTGGAGTCGGTCCTACGTTTTGTGTCACTGGTTGTACAGCGAATATAAGTGGGGTGCTGTCTGATTTCTCCTGCACCACCACATTTTTCAAGGACTTTGCTGGTGCTCCTTCAGGTTCATCAATCACCCTCTTCCTTTTTGATGTCTGATGCACAAGAACAACATTTGAGTGGAAAAACATGGTATGATGACAGATGGAATATGTATTGATAATGGATGGGCATGGCATCTCAACATATATGATGAGTAAACTAAGCAGATGGCGGTGCA
This sequence comes from Triticum urartu, assembly GCF_056163025.1. Classification (NCBI taxonomy): domain Eukaryota; kingdom Viridiplantae; phylum Streptophyta; class Magnoliopsida; order Poales; family Poaceae; genus Triticum; species Triticum urartu. Next base: position 351,679,232 of record NC_141876.1, on the reverse strand, counting down.
ACAAAGTAGAAGAAATGCAAGACAACATATGCAAGATACCCGCAATCAATAAAACATTGCCAAATTAGAATAGGCACCTTGATGGGTGAACAGGACAGGCCATCTGCCTTTGACTCCTCGAGGTTAGAATAGTCATTAGGATGATATTATGAACAAGAATTAATAGGTGGGGAGCGTATGAGTTTCATTGCATCCAGAATGGCACTCAATGCCTTGGTGCCAATTTTGTAAGTCATTGCAGTGTTTAGCTTCAAGAGTGGACTGCTGCTAGTGCGACACAAAGTAGCTACACAGATCATAGTGTATATATAACGGGAAAACCTTAAGCATCAGAGTAAAATCAGCAAAGGGGAACTTGCTGGAATATATGTGCTAGTATTGCCGGTACGGCTAGAAAGGCTTCGGATACCAGCTCTCTTCAAGTGAAGGTGTGGTACTATTAATATCAATGTAAATCTCAAAGGCGACATAGCTCCCGCATTTCCTTGCTATTCTTATAGGATTCAAGTGGGCAGGCCACTACAAATCCTATTACTATGTTTACAAGATCCTACGAATCAAAGAGGCTCAAAGTGTCCATCACAACCGACCGTATAGACCTCTACACTGCAAATGTCCCTGCTCATCTTAAGTACAAGGAACATACTATACTACTATCATACTCCCTCCATTCCAAAATATAAGTCTTGGTAGAGATTTCCACTATGGATCACATACAGATGTATCCAGGTACATTTTAGAGTGTAGATTCACTCATTTTTGCTCCATATGTAGTCCACGGTGGAATCTATACAAAGACTTGTATTTAGGAATGGAGAGAGTACATATTAAAGAAGAACGGAAGAGGAACATGGTAAAGAAGAGCAAGCAGATTTTGGATAATAAAATGTTGGTTGCGCAGTGCCCACACATGATGAACCAGAGCGCATTAAGAATGCAACTCCTAGCTGTCTCTCGCCCATTTCAGGCGGTTGGATGAAGATCCTACGTCTCCTAACCCTTCTTCTTCCTCGTCTCTGATTCTTCCCATACAGAACACCGCACGGGCCGCCGGCCGGACCACCGTCCCCCACCGCCTGTGTTCCTCCGCCACCCCCACCCAAACCCCCACCCGCGTCGAGTTTTCTTCGTTTGGCGAGGCCCCACAACCACCCGAGCCCCTTCGATCGCACCGGCGAACTCCGGCGAGCTCTAAAAAATCGACTGACCCAATTTTGAAATTTAGTCTACTGTGATTTAACTAGTCTGGAATATAAAAGGGGAAAACCGTAAGCATTGCGAGTATGGTGTTGAGCGTGCCATGGCAGATCTGAAGGTGCAAACCAGACAATGGCAACTTCGCAACCAAGACAAGAAATCAGAGTAAAGCAGTGGCGATCTATTTTCTTGCTGTGATAAATAAGTTGAGCAGATACGAAAGAGTACCGCCTTTGGTGCGGCGCCGTGTAGGCATATGCTGAGAATTTGACGGTGCTGCGGTAGCGATGGCTGTCGACGGCGTGGAAGCAGATCTAGGAGGGTAGACGGTGGCGGCGGGGCGCAGTGGACGAGATGGTCGTAGGAGCGGCGCCGGCAAGGTGGACGACGACGGGGATGAAGCGAGAGGACGGGATGCAAGGATCCCGGTCCGAAGACGTGGATGAGAGAGGTCGATCTCTTGTAATGGACGACGGTGTTGGGGTATCAGCTCTGGAATGGTGGAGGAGGACGGCGGCAGACGGAGGAGGGTGGGGTGGAGAGGGTGTTTTGGCGCCCATGGAGTACGAATGGGGAAAAGGGAGGTAGAGAGGAAGGGGGGAACCATGTATTCAGGGCGCGCTTGTCTCAAATGCGAGGAAATTTACAAACTTAGCCCTCGTTTCAAATTTCTACTACATCACAGCAACACTAGTCGGTCGGGGATAGGACGGTAATCTCGCATACACCGAATATTTGCCGACGAGAGTTTGTTTTTGGCGCCCACCGTGTATGAATATGAATCGGGGAGGGAGTCAATTTCGACCGAGGACACACTGTGTTTTGGCGCCCACCATTGAATCCGGGTGAGAGGCGGTTATGTCACGTTTGGGTGAAATTACAAACCTACCCCTATCGAAACCTATAGAAATCCAGCATATAGGCTTTGCGTGGCAGGGATAGGCAGCAGTGATTTCCATCTCGCAGATTTTGGTTCCGGGTGGTTACTGCGACTTTTCCCGCTTCGTTCAAATTTTGCAGAGTGCACATTTACCGTGCCAACTCAATTCGAATCCCGTTTGTATTGTATTTTTTTTCCAGGCGGGATCCATTTTCAATTGGAATTACATTCTATATACATCATTTTTATATATACTTTCAAAAGCACAAAACCATTTATACATAAATATGGTTTACAAATGGCATGATCTCAGATTCATAAGGTTGTATCCATCAATTTGGATTTTCAAATATTTGAAACCACTTTATGTTGAAATCCAATGTATGCATTCCTTGCTAACTATCTCCAATTAATGTGTGTTTCATGCGGTTTTTTTTACTTCTCAAACATGTATAATTTGTTTCACACACGCAACATATAGTGCAATCCCATTTAGACATTAATTGCATATAAACCATGCATTGTTTGTAATTGAAGAATCTATGGATCACCAATATTGATAAACTATATAACATTACACGTGTGCCCAAATTCAAATGAATATGCATGTTTGATACACCAATTTGCGTTATGATATTATCGATGTCGTGATCTCCAGTTTAAATATTTGAATCCCCTTTAATCCAGATATTTGTCTCATATAGCTATCACTCATGCTTATATAGGACTATCTCTCTGGACCTATACGCGTTCATCATCTCTTAGGTATCTCTCTTGCTACCTGTATGTCGACAATGATCTTTTATCTTCGTAACACACTGACGGTACTCTCTCCCTCGACCTTCATCACTATATCTCTCTCTAAGTATATCTCGCTCCCTACTATGTGTCTCTAACTATGATTCTCCATGTGTAATCTCTTTCTCTCACACAAACACAAAACTTTGTCTCCTGGGGACTCATTTCTCTCTACTATTCCCATGTGCGCCACTCGCACACCCCTCATACAGAGATGTCTTTCGCTCCTTAGATATGAGAACCTATGACTCTTCCTCATCAATATCTCTTTCTCACACACAAACACAAACTCTGTCTCCCAGGGTCTCATATTTCTCCATTGTTCTCTTGTATGTCGCTCACACACACCCTCTCTCCCTAGAGATATCTTGCGTTCCCTCGTATGTCTCTCTAGCTATCACTCTCGTTGTGAAATATATTTCTCTCTCGCAGACACAAAACTCCGTCTCTCTGGATCTCATTTCTCTCTGATATCTGTTTGTATGTGACTCACACGCACCCTCTCTCTATATCTCTCACACCCACACACATAACCCAGCCTTCTGATCCACTCGACTCCTATCCCTAATGCACACTAGCTAGCATCTTTATCTTTCTATTTATATGTTTCTCCATCAACCTTCTTTCTCGCCCTCACTCTTGATTCCTATCACGCACACTACATATGTTTCTCTATACATGCAGTCAAGTGCCCTCTCACACACATATATAACTTCACCCTTTGAACCACCCGACGGTCATCTCCAACACCCAAACTAGCGGATGTCCCTCTAGCTAGCATCTCCATCTCTGTATCTATCTGTAGTTTCTCCATCAACATTTCTTTCTCGCACGGAGTCTTGCTTCCTATCAACCACACTATATATGTCTCTCCATACATATGCATTTATAGGTTGGTCTCTTTTGCACAATCGTTGCGCCTCACTCCCTCTGCTCGCCATAGAAGCATGCTCCAGCCCACGCCACTATCTCTTAAAGACAAAAACACATGCTCAATTGTCGGGACTTCTTCCATGCATTCTCACATGCATGCATATTGTCATACCGATCCGTCTCTCCCATGTCGTTGATCTTATGACTTATTTCTTCTTTCTTTTATCACGATCATGCGCGCGCACACACACACACATCAAACGTATACATGTATACCTCTCACACATGCACGTTCAAGGTCTCTATGTCTCCATACGTAGTTAATTACCCTCAATCCTAACGCGACATCGAATCGTTCTCCTCTTTTGTGCACATAACTTCCGCCTAGGTGGGTAAAACACACACTCACATTTAACAATCTCCTTCTAGCTACCCCCCCCCCCCCGCGCGCGCGCGCCTCTCACTCTTCCCCTATATCCCCGAAACCAATAAGACCATCCCTTAGTTTAATTCCTGCCTACATGCACCATCGATATATAGTAGTCTTCCTCGGTGTCTCTCGAACAAACACGTTCTCTCGAAGTCGACTCCTCTCATGCATATAGGTCCTAATGCGTTTTTCAAGGCTAACTTTGACCAAACGTTAGAGAAATAATATATGACATGCAACTTACACAAAGCATACCTTCAATTTTGTATGTCAAAGGAGCTTCCAATAATATAATTTGCATAGTATACATCTCATGTGCTATTAATCTTGTCAATAGTCAAAGGCTGTCTTGAAAAAACACATTAGGCCCTATATAGATGGAAGGAGGGAGTAGGTCCCATGCAAAAAATGAGAATAAAATTCAAACGTCTGGGCATCGTGGTTCGGTCGATAACATTGACAAACTTGGTTTTAAAATCATGAAACTTGGCATGGTGTCATGTGATGGTAGTACCATGCCTTGGTAAAAAATGGCCGAATAGGAACAAATTTTGGTATAAGCTTCTTGCAAATCGGAGCTTCTCTCAAGAAGGCTCGTGGTTCTGGGAGGGAACGTGTCACCTTTGTGTGCATAATTCAAATTTGAAATACAAGCACATGTTCCAGTGCACCAAAGTTGGTTGAAAAATCACATGTGTGTCCTCGGGTAAATTTCTAGGTTCCATGCAATAAATGGGAATGAAATTCAAAATTCTGGGCGTCGTGGCTGGGTTGGAAACATTGAGAAACTTAGTTTTTTAATTCCTGTAAATCCAAAACACGCATGAAAATAATGAAACTTGGCTTGGTGCCATGACATGGCACCAACATGCTGTGGTAAATTTGCAGTCCGATTTGCGAAGGCGCACACATTAACAATCAACAAAGTCATTTTGGAAGAAGTGCTGTCACGTTACAATCGGAAACACAAGTATTATTGAAACCGTGGGCATTCTACTTACTAGTACCATTTACGTGCCGCCACGCGTCCCCTTTTTTATTAGCTAGGAGGCGACATGCAGGGTAGCTATTTGAGTACGAGAGGCGTGCGATCAGACCCCTGCGCGTGCTTATCGGGAGGAGAGCCCTTTGACCTCCATCTACCGTCCACCTCTCTCCCAAGGTCTCCATTAATGGCGCCCGAGCCTCTGTTTAATGGTGTGGCTATGTCTCACTCGACTGAGATTTAAGAGAGAAAAAAGAAAATCTAAAAGCACGGATCTTGATGTAAGATCCGACGGACCTATATAGCATCTACTGCAACTTATAGCAAGACTGATGAATATATAAGGACGATTAATTTTTTTGATCAAAGAAGGGCTTGCCCCTTCCGTTTTTCATTACTGAAAACCACCACAATTCGCAAGAAGTTCAACACAACTCCAGCCTAACACGAAGGACAAAAAGATACCAGATTGAAATCGCAACATCCCAAGAGGCCAACAAAGGCCAAACATCCGCGCTAGAACCCATCATTTCACAACCGACGACACAAGCCACATCCTAAACCGATTATTACATCAAAAGAAACCAGGAAACTAGTCTCCGCGGCGAGCGGCAATGAGCTCTTTCGTGTCGTCAAGACGCTGCTTGAGAACATCCATGGATTCCTCCACCAGCCTTTGGCGCTCGTTGCGGAGCATGTCATTCTCGCCCATAAGTTTCTTCAACAAGGCACTAGTCTCCTCCTGCAGGTCTGCACTTCGGACGATCTTCTCCCACAACAGGTCGCGCTCGGCCCAGAGCCTCTCATTGCCCTCCCTTAGTTGCTGGATGACGCTGATAGCCTGTTCAAACGAGGCTACCATGTCGTCTTGCAACCTCGCCGAGCGGGAGATTTGATCCGTCTGGCTATGGACGATCGCATGCATGCGCCTGTAACAGTCGTCGCGTGCCTGCGAGAAATTTTCCCAAGCCGCCGCGGCCCGGCAGGACATCTCTACTGCATTCGTGGCGCGGCAGGACATCTCTGCTACTTCCGCGGCACGGACGGACCAGTCTGCTGCATCGACGGCGCGGCGGGACCTCTGTGCTGCTTCAACGGCACGGTGGGACCTCTGTGCTGCTACTTCCGCGCGGCGGGACATGCCAGCTGCTCTCGCAGCGAGGCGGGACATCTCTCGTGCTTCCGCTTCCATGCTCGCCTCTCCCTGGTGGCAATCTCTCGACCCAGAACTCACGTTGGCCATGGCAGACGCAAGGGAAGGATGCTGAATGACTTGTTTGTTTTTGTGGATGAGGAGTTGAGGAGGAATGTGCAGTCATCTTGGCATACTAGTATTTATAACCGAGTACTAATACGCTCCTAAGTGGGAAACCGTTTAGGTCCTGATTGGTGTGAACAGGTTTGCAATTCAATATAGCGTGGAGTAATTTGGAATGTGATGAGACACAAGCTCAAAATTTATTGATGGTTCTAGTTTCGAAGTGCGGCACTATTCCCGGATGGAGTACTTCTTTTTCTACTCCCTCCTTTCCGGTTTTATAGGGCTTATCTCAAAATTCTAGTTTTTCCATTTTATAAGGCTCAATTTGGTTGTCCCCAACACATGTTCAGATTCCAAGGTGCATTAAATAATTGCATGCAATTATTAAGAGAAAATTGACCAATGCATGTACTTTATGCATGCATGCATTGCAATTAATGCATTAAACCTATCTCTCGGGACTTCTCGCACGCACCATCGTGCCACCCACAAAAACTTGTACTCTGAGTTTAGTAGTACGTTATACAGGAAGCGAAGAGGTGCACGCACGCACTCGTTCTCTCACACACGCGTCTATTTTTTCTCGAAAAGGAGGATGATGACCCCCGGCCTCTGCATCTGGGAGTCACACACGCAAATTGTTGAAATATATCGAGTCCAGTGCTATGATGTGTTGCGTCAACTCGTATATCAACGAGAAGTTTGATTATCCTCTCCCTCGCGGAATTAACTGCACATGCCTTTGGCTGTATGACAGGTTGGCCACACACCTGTAGGGCCCACCTATCATACACGCAAAGGCAGGAGTGTCCCTCCCTCGCCCATGAGCATGGTGGCTGGCAAGACTAGGAGAAGCTTTCGCTACACGCTCTCCCTCCCGCACGCGGTGGACATGCAGCAGTTCAATCGGTGTCAGATGGCCAGAAGCGTACTGTAGTACTCCTCCAATGCAGTAGTATTCCATCATTTTTCGACTTCCCGAAGATGCGAAGAGCCAAGCGCAGCCCGGACGCTTGTGTGGCAGTTTCATGTGTATAGTAGTCTAGGATAGCGTGTACCGTGCATGTAAGCTTAAAATCGTTGGGGTCGGCTCCATGCTATGTGGCCATGTCGAAGTTTTAAAAAAAATTAAAATAGTCTTCTGGCCCTACCCGAAAAATGCCGCGCGTACTGCCCAGGAAAAGCCCCGCCCTCAACTTTTAACTACGCGAAAACAGTTCAAGCTTGTTCATTCTATATAAATAAAGTACTTACTGTATGTTTATTCACCCGTGGGGTTGTTCAATGAATGGAGGGACGGGGAGCACAAGTGAACAATACTGTAGTACTACTAGTAGTAAGTAGGAGTCATATAGTAGTAACCTTAAAAAGAGAGTTTCTTTTCTTTAATGCCACGTACACAAATTGAAATGCTTGTTGTGGAGAGAAAAAAGATTATCACTCCACTATATATGGACGCAGGGGCCTGAGCGCTTGCTTTACTAGGGTTGCTCTCTTCATTCTCTCATCCTCTCCAGATATAAACAAGACAGCGGTAGCGACATTTTCTCTCTGCTCACTGCTAGTCATAGATCCAGTCGGATCCCTTCGGCCGGTGTGTGTATATGACTAAAAGGTGCATCGTTCATGCGGTCATCGCCGTCGAGGGAGGAAACCCACAGCTGTCGGAGGGGCCCGATCCTCTACCCGTGTCGTTCTCTTCGACACATGGCCAGCTCTGGAGGTCCTCTGACCCTTCTTCCTCCCTGTTGTATTGTCCGCAGATCCGACCTGCCGCCACCGACATCCCGGCGACCCTCAGGTATAAGTTCTTCGAAAGCGGCCTTGCTCTACTGCCCCAGCTCCCCACGTGTCTGCATGTGCATCTTTTTCTACTCCCATCAGCTCTTCCAACGCCACCTAAATTTTTAGTATTATTAGAGGTAAAGCTACTTCATGCATTCGAATCTAGGGCTTTGTTCAAACAACGAAGAAAGGGGGGAAAGTTGTAGCATGAATCTAGGACTTGATTCAAAGAGGAAATAATATGGTGAAAGTAGTAGAGACCAGATACCCAACCGGTCTCTTTGTTGAAAAGGGAAATAATGGGAAAATGCAGTACAAACTGGATAAGGAACAGATCTATTATTGGTTGAAAAAAGGATAGAAAGTGGCGGCTGGTGGACAAGTCAACAGAGTATGTCCAGGATTAGATTTGCTACCATCACATACTAAAAGGTCTCCAGGATTAGATGTCACACTCTGATTTTCAGGCCACTACACTTAAGCTAACAATCATGATAAAATGTGGTTTGACAAAAACTTTTGAGTGTTTTGGACCTTGCTTTGATTGGATTTTGTTTGTTGTTTGCAAGTGCTCTAAAAATCAAATAAATCCTCCAACCCTTATACTCCTTATCCTTGATCCAAAACCTTGCCCAATGATCATGCCATGTGTGTAGGACATAAAAACAATTTCTTGCAAAAAAAAATTTGGCCAAAAAGAATTTTATAAATTAGGTTTTCCAAAAAACCCTGAATTGAGACTTGAACTACAAGTACTTAATTAAGGGTGTGAAAAATCTTTCAAAAAGTATATTTGAAACCTATTAGGTATAGGGCTCCCATAAACCACAAAAATACAATTTTAAAAGTTATTTTCCTATTTTATTTAAAGGATTTTTCTGAAGGCCAGAAATGGTCTTTAATAGGTTAAAATTATTTTAATGTTTCAAAAATATTTGAGAAAATTTAGGGAAGCTCAGTGGATATATATTGTCCATATGTAAGAGTTTAAACACATGGTCATGTTCAAAATAGTGGGAAAAACCCTCCAAAACCATTTCTGTCCATTTCAAGTATTTGAAAATTTTCTACAAGAAATATTTTCCAATAAATCCGGGAAAATTCTAGCAAGTCACATATGCATAATATGATGACCTTGAAATGTTTCAGCTCAATCAAAACTATTTTGGTTCACGAAAGTGCCCAAAAACCTTCTCTGTCCACATTCAAGTTTGAACAACTTTACATTGCCAAATTATTCCAAATGCCCCCAAACTTTGTGGTCATGCTAAAAAGCCCAAATTATGACACTACACCAAGTGGTGCATCAAGGGGAATGGTTTTGCATGACTAGATCTTGGTAAATGCATTTCTGTTGATTTCTAGGGTTTACAAAAGTTTCATTGGCAACTTTGCCCAAATGAGCTCAAAATTGGTGGAAAGCCCTAATTATATGTGCAATTTTACCCTGTGGAGTCTCATGACAAATGGAGTTCATTTGCTTACCCAAACAAGCATCAAACACCTTCTGCCACTTTACCAAAATTCATTTTTGACCTCTTCCACTAATCTCCATGGCCTCAACTTTTTACCACAGCTACTACTGACCCTCTTCTACCTCCAGTAACTTTCCCCTAGCCATTCTCAATTATTGAGGGGTGAAACACCCCCATTTACCTCCCTGGACAGCAGCTTCTTTCTCTCCCTCAACCTCCCTCCTCACTCCAGTGGCCACCCAGGGCATCCAAAGCCCCTCCCCCTTTCTTTACTACACCCTAGAGCTACCAGACATATTTGGCCGCGCCCACCTTGCATAGAAAATGGCCATGCCGGCCATTTGGGTGCTCTGGAGCGCGCTACAGTGCGCTCCCGCACTGTAGTCGCCCCCTGCCAACCGCCTCCAGCCACCTTGGGCCTCCCGAGCGTGTCTCACGAGTCCGCCTCGGCATCTGGGACACGACAAGCTGCCGGCCCCCTCCTAAATCTCTCTCCTCTCCCCTCCACGACCTCACCCGAGCGCGTCCGTGGGCGCTGCCCACGGTGCTCCACGGCCATGCCCATTTAAGCCACCCTGACTCTTTCTCTCGCCTTGGTTCGAACCTCCTCTCTCCCGTGCACCTCTCAGACACCCCCTCACTCCCCCTCGTGCCCTCCTGCCCTCTCCATGGCCACCATGTTCGCCGTCGGCCTCCAATTTGCTCCGGCGAACCAGAGCCCCTCCCCCTCTCCTTCGACCTCCAGGAGAGCCTCCGCTAGGCTATGGAGCTTCCCCGCTCCTCTCTGCCTCGTCCTGTCCCTCTTGGAGCCGGTGCCGCCAATGCCAGATGGGGCCGTCCGCCATGACCGTCACCGGATGCGCTCCGGCCATCCCCTGCCGTCTCCGAGGGATCCCCCTGCCGCGCCTCTCCCCGGTGACCCCTCCGGTGTCCGGAGCTTGGCCGGGGGTGGCCTGTGCCGCCGGGGGCAAGCGCCGGCCGGCGCTCAACCGCGGCCTCGATCCCCTCTATCGCGGGCGCGGGAGGAAGGAGACGACCCTGCGGGTGGGCCCCGCGGTTCACCGACTCAGCCAGCGGGCCCCAGCATTTAAGTGGAGGCGGGATCCCATTTAACCGTCTCCACCGCAGAGAAGCGTACTACGCTAGTCCGCCTTCGGCGTGCCCTCCTTAGCCGCGTGGCCGTGCAGCTGGGCCAGTCCAATGCGCTGCGGCGCTATGCTGTGCTCGGTGCGTGGTATAGGTATAACCCCCCCACTTCCTTTGTCTTTTTCTTTTCCAGATATTTGTAAAATCTCCCAAATATTCATATTATCTCCAAATTTGGTGATTCAAATTTCTAGTGACTCCATAAATCATGATCTATCATATGGCTCAATTAGCACATTTTTTCAGAAACATTTCCTTCACAAATATTTATGACATCCCCGTTTTCCATTTCCGTGATAAACTTTAGAAAATCACAAAGAGCTCAAAGTTGATCCAAATGCCATGATTCAAATTCCTAGATGCTTCTAAGTTCATAACTTAGTTTATGAACATTTTTCTCAATACTTTCTGTACCACACAATTAATGAGCCATTTCTTCATATTTGTCAACTTTGCAAATTCATAGGAAAATCCAGTGAAACCAACTCCTAGATACTTCTAAAATCATGGTTTGTTAAATGGGTGCCTTTGCTCATTTTTCAAAAATATATTTCTGTCTACTTCTTGCAAATCCAAAAATCCCTTGATTCCATCATATTGAAATGTTTAGGAATATCCACTGACCCAATCCCAATGAAACCACTCTGGTTAGTTCTCATATAACCAGAGATGTCCTAGAAAAGTCAAATTAATATTTTTAGAGCACTTTTATTTTCTGCCTTGTTGTGTTGCTTACTATGATTGTTTCCAACGTTAGTTGACGAAGTAGACGAGATACTCGGAGATGGACCAGAAGATTTGAAGAATCTGATGAACCAGGCAAGCAGCCCTTTGACCATGTCTATGAAACCCTTTTTATGCATGACATATAGCACCATATTGTTGTTGCAACGGAATCATGATGAGGTGGAACCACTTTGATGGTTTGCCTCCGTTACTTCCTCGTTGATACTTGCATTGTGCATGACCCTACCTCCTTATGAGGGTTATGCCGGTGGGAGTAGATAGGATGCTAAAGTAGTTGCTACGCAAAAAGGATGAGAATATGCATGGTGATGGAGACAAAGTATTTTCAAAGGACTTTTCAAAAACCCTGCCGGGTGCCACTTATCCCCAGGGGAGATAATGAGATGGGTAACCGCTTGATGACGAAGTGGTGTACTGAGGCAAGTGTGTGTGTTGCTATCAAAAACGGATTGGTTTAAGTTGCGACCGTTATTCCAACCTTACATGCGCAACCACTCTACCCTTATATGGGAAAGGGCATTATTGATTACCTAGGCCGATACTAGCTTGTAGCCTGCATTACTAGTGATGGGGGAGAGTTGGTGCTCTCTCTCGGGACGGGGTCGTGCCAGGTAGGGCGGCCAAGAACATTTTTATGGGGCACCGGACACACCGTTGGTACCCCGTGCCAGTGGTATGTGATGAATATGGGAGCGAGGCTCCACAATTTTAAGTTGTGAAATGTTGGGCACGGGGGTTACTACCAATCGAGTGGACTCCATGTTACTGTCGTCTAGGGAAAGATAGTGATCGGGTGCTTACCCCGGGTACTTGAGGTACCACGGGTCGTGGATGACACGGTAGTTCCCCGGATCTTGTGGGTAAAGTCTGCAACCTCTGTAGAGTGTAAAACTATTCGAATAGCTGTGTCCATGGTCAAGGACAGTTGGGTAACCGCTCTTGGGCTACGTCCACATGTTTACAAACCAGTGTATGTGTTTGGATAAGTGGGAAGAACTACTTGGGTCAAGTCAAAGGACTTGACATGATTGAGTTGGGTTGATGCCCACTCTATTTATGTTGATATCTGTAACCTGTCCTCATGGTTACTTGAATTCTCCTGATGCATGATTTACCAGTTATTGAACATGTCATAACACAACAAAATTAGCTTTCTACAAAAATTTACCTATGTCATGCATTGTTGTATCTTGAGCCAAAACATGGGCTGCTTGCGAGTACATTCAAAGTACTCATTAGCTTGCCACTGGTTATTTTATTGGCCAGGCATGACAAAACAGGATATGATGAAGAATACTTCGGTGACGAACATGTGAGCTAGGACGCTTCCGAGTCAGAATGCCTGTAGGGTTAAGGCAGATGGCATGGGTCCAAGTTATCGATGAAGATTTCCGCTGCGAAGTTATACTCGAGACTCGACCATAACGGTCATAATTTATGTAAGACCGTATGTATGGATGTAAGACTCTTGTTATGCAGCTTCTGTGTGTTCACTGAGCATTGATCTCTGGGATCACTATACACATGCATTCGGTGATCACGACTTATGAGTCGGGGTCCCCACATTAGATTTGCTTCCCTCATATAGTAAAAGGTCTCAGGATTAGATTTACTTCCCTCACATAGTAAAAGGTCTCCAGGATTAGATTTGCTGCCCTCACATAGTAAAAGGTCTCCAGGATTAGATTTGCTGCCCTCACATAGTACAATGGCACTCCTGTTGTTTTCCCCAGTATGATAAGTAAGTTGCTCCTTTACGCTGCTGACTGTCCTGGTGTCCCCATGGTCCCATGACCTTAAACCAACTCTTTAGCTGCTGTTGATTTACATTGTCTGGTAAACAAGAAATGCCACCATTAAAGTAATCCCATATTTGAGGAATCTCATTGTTGATCGTAATGCTTCTGGTAACATGAAGCATCACTGACGTTTTAAAATTTCTATTTTCCTTGCATGATTGCCATGAACATAATTAAGATGCTTCTTTTCATTTTGTATATGTTTCGTATATTATTATTGACCAACAACTGTTTACTTTCTATCTTTTTGTGCAGATAGGGATATCCATTTCACCTTGTTGCTATTGTGACCTTTTGGTGAACTGCAGAAAACACTTTTTTTTGGAATGAGTGTCTTGTGTAGTTCAACTAAAATGTCACATGGGCAACATCTCTCAATTTTGGTGGAACTGCACAAAATGGTGATTGGAGTTTCCAAAATCTCCGTCAAGTTCTGCTGGTAATCTCGTGCAACATTTTATTAGCCTTTGCAAGATGGAGCCGTCACTGTCACCATAATGGCACTTTATTTTAGTGGAACTGCACAAAAGGATAAGAAAATTATAGTTGCGCCTTACATGAGCCGGACATCCAACCTTAATGTTCCTAAATTTTAGTGCAACTACGAAAGAAGAACCTGCCAGCTCACAAGAGCAAGTACTTCTTGCTAGCTGAATGATGCAATCTTTGCTTCATTTCAGGTGAACTGCAGAAAAAGGCGCATGAATTGAATCATGGAACTCCAGGCAGACCTCATCCAAGTAGAGCTGGAGGTTGAGTTCAAGGAGGCCGCTATTAAAGCGAAATCATGCTCTCCTGTCTCCTTGTTTGTGCTATGCAAACAGGAATACTCAACTACAGATGTTGTGACAGTCAAGAGCATTCGCCAAGTTCTTCGATTGTATGACATGGCTAGCCAAGATGGATTTAATCCTGGTATTCACTTTATCAAAAGGCTCTAATGGGTTGGTTCTGAATCTTGCAAGCTGGGAATCAGCGAGATGTGTAGGCATCTTTGTTGTACTTATTATTTGGATCTTATTTGTTGGTTCTGAATCTTGCAAGCTGGGAATCAATGAGATGTGTAGGCATCTTTGTTGTACTTATTATTTGAATCTTATTTGTTGGTTCTGAATCTTGCAAGCTGGGAAACACGGCATGATGATGCAGAGTACAACAACCATAACAAACAGTTCAAACTCGGTAGTATTATCTTTTGTGAAAGTGCGACAAATGTGATGATCGTGTGCATCCTGAGAATAATAATTCTAATTGTTGTGCATGTTGATCCTGTGGCACTGATAGAACGAGCAAATGCATTGCTTGTTTTAAGTACAAATTTCTATTAAAGCTAATTAAATTTAAGTAAAGTGACCACTAACTCCTATTATTACAGTACCAATACAGACCCGCTCGTGAACCGACATGTGGCCGAGGGTGCATCTTCTGCCGGGCGTGCAGCGGACGAGGGAGGGGTAGTAACTGTTGTCGCCTGTACACACTCAGCTTACTGTTGAATCCAGTTCCCCAAGAGCTGAAAAACGAACTGCCGCCGCCGCCTACACACTCATTCACTCGAAGAGACTCCAATGGCGATCTGAGGGGTGAGCCTGCTGGATATGGACTTCAGCAAGGAGTTCCCCTTTGAGTTCGCCGTTCAGTCCTATGGATGCACCAAGTTGAATGTGATGTACACCAACGATACGGACTCGGTGAAGCTTTGCCTCTCCTCGGTCCTATGGCTGCACCAGGTTCTGGAGCATTCGCCCGTTTCATCGGCAGCGGCGACTGCACCTTCGCTACGGTGGAGAGAAGGAAGAACACGACGATTCGGCCATCTGGTGCAACAAGCTTGTCGACATCCAGAAGCAATACAAGATCATCAGCAACGGGCAGGAGAAGGACTCCGTGGTTGACCTCGCTGAGACCATCATCGACCCCTGATACTCCAACATGAAAGAAGACGACCTGAACACGTGGGAGGTACCTCTGAGTCTAGCCTACATAACCTACGCGGCCAAGGGCGCATACGCATGCTACGACATGTACATGCAGATCTTGGACATGAGGGCGTGTCTGCTTCCCGTAACCGACGAGTACACGGACAGCCGCAGCGTCATGATCAAGCGTGCCAGGAAGGTCTAGATGTTGTACTTTATCTGTTTATAAGCACCTTTATCATGTGAGTGTTTCATGCATTAGCCTATGCGTCGTAATTAATTATCTGTTTTGTCCAAAATATTTCTTTTAAGAACCCATTAACCTAATTGCTTTTTTAGTGGCAATTTGCTTATGTATGTAAACTAGTTCACGTGTCCGTAAAAAAACTAGTTCACTCGGCTGCCGTGCTTTGAATCTCCTTCCTCCCAACATATTCCCCTCCTCAGGTGGACCCAGCAGGTCTCTGAATTTTCTCCCACTTTCTTTTTCAATGTAAACTGAGTTTTCTCCCAGTACTTTCCCCTAGAACCAACTCAACTGTCCCACGTCTAGCCTAAAAAATAATAATACCCCACGTAATATTAACTCATCAAATTAAAATGATATTTTATTTCGTAAGATGAAAGTTCTTACAAAATAATAATAATACTTGTTTATATATAACTTGGCAAGTTAACTCCTAGTGATTGCGTACATAAGCTTGCAAAGATTTTACTGATGTGCAATCATGTGTTTATGTTTTTATAACATTTCTCCGTCTAGCCCAACATGATATTTTCACCCAGCCCAGCAAGTCGGCGACTTTTGAGAAAAACGCAAATGGGATTTAAATGGGCTGCATAGATGCTGCATGATTGTTTCACCCAGCCCACCAAATGGACTAAAAAAACAAATGGACCGACAACTGGGTCCACGGCCACAGCCCAGTTTTTTTGTGATTTGCCAAGTAAGTCGCTTTGTCAGGACTGTTGGGCTGCAAATCTTTCAAGACGAGGAGATGTTTCATTCGGCTGGCCGAGAAAATGGCCCATCAGTAAGGAGAAATGGGCTGTACATTTTTAAAACACATCAAAACGGCAATTAGTTTCAAATATCTTTATTTCATTTCGAGATTTTAAATTACATTAATTTTTATGTGTGGAGAATTTGTTGGATTTTATATTGATATACATTTATTTTTAAAATTAGTTTGAATGTGAGTCGAAATTTCTGGATTAAAAACAGTTCGGACCGCACCGAAATATACAAAATTTCGTATAATTTTTTAACCGTGGCCATAATATGGGCTGTAATGCTAACAAAAATAATATGGGCTCCAAAAAAAACCTTAAGAATTAGCAAATGGGTAGTATGCTGTTTTCCACAGATTTGAGGCTTTCCTTAAAAAAGGTTGATGCACAAGCAGTGACTGTTGGATGGCCATCCAATGGCCATCGTGCTTCTTCAATCTCTACTCTTCCTGCTCCAGCCGCTCAAACAGGCGCTGGCGGGACTGCCTGCTCCCTCCTCCCCGTGGCCGGCTCCGCTGCTGCGCAGGCCTCACCGCCCCACCGTACTCCCATCACTGGCCTAGCCATCCCTCTACTCACCCACACCTGCTGTTATTCTCCGGCGATGGCAGACGAACCAGTAAACCCTCATACAGTCGTACTCCCCTCCGCATGGGAAACAACTGCCGAGTCTTCCCTGCCTCCGTGTCGTTCCCTTCCTAGGCCTCGCTGTCGTCCACCGCCCTAGTGCTCTCGGCGCGGCCTGGTCAACGTGGTCAACGACCGACATGCATCTGAAGTGGACTTTACGTGGAGAGGCCGAGAGCTGGGTCCACGGCCGCACGCAAGGAAATGCCTCCTTATTACGCGCAAAATAATGATTCCTCCACCTTACATCAGGGTCCCACCGAAAGGGCCTCTGTATTTCGCGAAAAAACGTTGCCACCGCTGACAACTCAGACCCACCAGCTATATCTTCGCACGCAAGGAAGTGCCTCCTTATTACGCACAAAAAAATGAATATTCCCCCTATTAGCGGGGACCCAGTATAGTGGCATGCTGACTTGTGGGCCTACTAAGTTGATGGGGACGGAGGGCTTTGTCAACTTAGTCAATATGCACGATTCTAGCTCCAGTGACCGTATGATGTCCATCCAACAGCCGTAGTGCTTCTTCAACCTCTGGTCTTCTTGCTCCAGCCGCCCAAACCAGCACCGGTCGTGTCTCGTGCTCCTGCCTCCCGTGGCCGACTGCTATGCGGCGGAGACCTCACCGCCCCTTACTACTCCCACCGCTGGCCAGGCCATCCCTCTACTCACCCACACCCCCTATTATTCTGTGGCGACGGTAGCCTTACACCGCAGCGAACCAGTGAACCCTCATACTCCTCTACGCGTGGGCATCCACTGCCGCGTCTTCCCCGGCTCCGCGTCGTCCCCTTCCTAGGCCTCGCCGTCGTCCACCGCCCTGGTGCTCTCGGCGCGGCATGGTCAACGTGGTCAAGGAACAGCTTCCATCGGACGTGGACTGTACGTGGAGAGGCTGACAGCTGGGTCCACGGCCGCAGCAAGGAAGTGCCTCCTTATTACGTGCAAAATAATTATTCCTCCACCTGACAGTGGGACCCACTGGATGGGCCACCATATTTCATGAAACAAATGTTTCCCCCTGACTGCTGGGACCCACCATCTACATCTTTGCACGCAAGGAAGTGCGTCCGGGCAAAAAAATGATTCGCCCCCTGACTGCTGGGACCCACCAGCTACATCTTCGCAGGCAAGGAAGTGCCTGACAGTCGGGACCCACCTGGTCGAAGCGTTCATAGCGTTGTCATTCTGGTCGCGAACGTGTACGTACATACTGGTCGATGTAGAGGCGCGCACGTGTCGTAGTAGAGGCGCGCACGTAGCATTTACACGTACTTACAGCGGCCAGGGTGGAAGAAAGAAAATATGACCACGTATGTGTACATACGGGCGGGGTCTCGAACTCCTACTCGCGCATATGTACGGCCAGGGCTCGTGTACATGACTGAGTCGGAATGGAGAAACAGCGTCGTCGTCGTGTTCATGGGGAGGCGACGGAATGCGTCGTGTTCATGGGGAGGCAACGTAATGAGTCATGTTCATCGGGAGGGTTTGGACGGAACAAACGATGGAAACGAGGCCTGGCGTACCGCAGAACGGAGGAAACGGCCTTGTGTTCGACCGGCCACATTCGAAACGGGATCCTGTTCATCGGGAGGGGTCTGGTGTACCACAAAACGGAGGAAACGGACCTCCTACGGTCGAAACGGGGGTCCTGTTTATCGGGAGGGGTGTGGCATACCGCAAAACGGACGAAACAGACTTGTGTTGGAGCGCTACGGTCGAAACGGGGGTCCTAGTCATCGGGAGGGTGTGGCGTACCACAAAACGGGACTCCATGGGATACTGTTCATCTCCAACGTCGACCTCCTCCAGCCTCCATGGGCTCCTGTTCATCCAGCCTCCACGGGCTCCTGTTCATCCACCCTCCACCGCGTGCTACTCCACCGGCTACTGTTCAACCACCCCTCCACCGTCTACTGTTCACCCATCCCTCCACACCACGGGATCCTGTTCAACCACCCCTCCATGGGCACTCCTCCACCGTCTACTGTTCATCCAGCCCTCCACACCACGGGGGCCTGTTCAACCACCCCTCCACCGTCTACTGTTCATCCAGCCCTCCACACCACGGGGTCCTGTTCATCCACCCCTCCACGGACACCCCTCCACCGTCTGCTGTTCATCCAGCCCTCCACCACACCATGGGGTCCTGTTCATCCAGAGGCAATGCCATAGCTCACTATTCATCCAAACCCCCCCGCAACGCTCACTGTTCATCCCATCGATCGGCTTCAGTTAGCAGCAGTAGCGAAGGAATCAATCGATCGGGTTCAGTTAACAGCCATCGATCGATTGCTCGGGTTCAGTAACGCGTAGCCTGCAGTGCAATCGCTCGGGTTCAGTTAGAGCCCAACGCCTCGCCCGGGTTCAGTTAGAGCCAACGCCTCGCACACACACGCGTACGTGTACGAGAGAAACGCGCATCGCTCGGCCCCCTACCTCCCGCCGTAACCGGGAACTCCCCAAAATTTTCCTCCCCCTTGCTTCTACCATGTTTTTTTCCGTCATGGATAGCCCAAAGAATGTCATGCAGCTGCGTCTCCGGCCCGCCCAGGACGAAAAGCCCATTTTTTGTCATGATTTTTTGTCATAGAAGTAGGAGCCCACCACATCTATGATGATACCGGGTTTTGTCACAATTATCATCCTAGAAGTGTCATATGCGTGACAGAAAAAAATTTTGTTCGGCCCAAAATGTCACGGATGTGTCTTTTTTTTGTAGTGGTGATTTCTTTTGTTGTGGAAAAAAACATGGAACGAGGTGGGTAGTTAATGCATCGCGCCTAAAAGTTTGGGAATTATTTGGTTTTCGTAATGTGACTAATGCACCAGTATGGAGGGAGTACAATAGTAGTCTTTGATTGCAATCTTTTGTTGGTAGCTTACCAAGCTGAGCGGTCAGTGAGTACAATAGTAGTCTGGTTGATGAGACTTCAGATTTGAGCCATCTACCAGATGGGAGAGTGTATAATATCATCAGGAACTACTTTCAAAAACGAATAAAAAAATACTCCATGTATTTATTTACAGAGGGAGTAGTATATTTTTTGTGACATGCATTACTAGATATTGCTAGTCAAATACTAAATCTAGACGGACGTGGTAGTACTAATAAATCCAGACGTTGGTGCTAGTACTAGTAGTAATACAACCAATGTAGTAGTACTGTATTACCTGTTGGTCAAATTATTACGTCCTACTCCTCACAATGAAGTGACAAGACCCTACGCCGGAGATGACACTTGAGTGTAGGCGTCGTGTTTGGCATACCAAAGTCAGCCTCACTATTTGCAGTTACTATCATCATGGCTGTAGAGCTAGCCTGCTTACAACTAGCCATGTTCAACATAATATCCTGTGCGTTTCCATGAGTATCTCTACTCTTTTCTTATACGGAGTATGAGTAAGATGCCCATGCATTGCACGGAACACCAAGATTGGGCATGGACGGCGCTTGCAGCGGCCATCGCGCCAGATTTTTCCATGGCCTTCTAGATGTGGTGGGGAGGAGATAAGGCTGATTGTGAGAGAAAAGTAGTTGTTTGTAAATAGGGAACAAGTGCAGGCTTCTTTTTGCGAAACTTCAGAAGTTTTCTTTGTATGCGTCAGATCTAGATCCAATGGCTATTGGTGAAAGATGGCAGGCACACCATCATCACCAACTCAGGACCTCTTTGATTCACAGGATTTTGGTAACGCAGTAATAGGACACGACAATATTACAAGTTTCAAACTGATATTACAAATGTTAAGAGTAATGTTGCACCTATGAAGAGGGAATTACTAGGACGTTTACGTAAGAACTTTGGTTACTTTAGGTGGATGCACCATTATCGTACAAACTAAAATCCACCGCCCTGACAAGTCACTAATGGGAAAATAAATTTTTGAGTCTCTGGCAACTTGATGTTTCAAAAACAAATTCAGCTTCTGCGGAGACTTTGTCATTTAGGCTTAGACGCTTGCAGTCATCAGCACGCCATTCATTTTTGCGCCAGAGAACGCCAAGCCTCATTATCTTGAGCACACTTGCCTCAAGAACAAAGAACCTGGCCAATTAATCTAAGATGTGCTGCCTCGGTAGTCGAAGAAATGAATTTCTATAGATGGAAATCAAGGCATTTGATGAGATTGTTATAGTGCAACACATTTTTCATTTCGGGACTTTTTTTATCTGCAAAAGAAGAGAACATATTAGAGCAGTTGGCTGTATAAGATTGTCGTGTCATCAAGAGGTACCAATATCATTCGCTCATACGATAGGGTTGGCAGGCTCATGATATTTTTTCACGCTCTCTCTCTCTCCTTTTCTCTTTCCTCTCATTTACCTAGGAGCACGTGAATAGCTTGGGCATTTGTTGCCTTCCACTATGTGGCCGATGCCATATTTCTCAAAAGTATGCCACACAATATGCATCGATGCCAAATCAAAAGATTTTGGCACCGCTCTAGCGATGTGAGAGAGTTGGCACCACTGTGCATACAGACCCACATGTATAAACAAATCAATTAAACCAACTACACCAGCCTCTAACTCTCCCAACCAAGTGTTTTTTTATTGCCATAGTCCTCTCCCTCTCCCATGCAAGTGTTTTTTCATTGGGTGAGTTAATTTGGCACTGGAGCAAAGTAGGTGATCCAGATTGCGGCACTAGGTGAGCAATGGAGGGGCATCGATGCCAAATGCATCACAAGTGAATTTGGCACGTGTTTTGGCCTACACAGTTGAGGGCTGCTACATCCCACTTTTGTACTACCTCGTATTTAGTTTAAATTTTTTACCATAGATTTACCTAAGAAAATATCAATGCGTGTCAACCAAAATTATACCATTTGAAATTATGTTCAAATATGGATCCAACAATATAATTTTTAGTGACATGCATTAACATTTTGTCAGCTAAATCTATGGTCAGAATTTGATACTACAAAATAGGAAGAGTAAACCAAGACGGAGGTAGTACTTGCTCTTAGGGTAACCATAGAGTTATTAGTCTAAGTTACTTGCCACTATGACTAGCCTATGCTACTAGTAGTACAACAAAAAAACGATGCAGGTGATCACATGAGAAAAAATACTAAAAACATTTCTTTCGGTGCAGGCCGTAGATGCAGTTTTAAACACTACACTTGTCATCGTAATTTGGGAAAGCTACGAAAAAATTGAGCTACGTTGTGATTACTGTTTACTAATAGGAAAGATGTTTCACCTTGATGAGTAGCTTCTTTGTGCACAGAAAGCATGTAAGGAATCCAACAACTTGATCTAGATTGGGGCCAATAGATTTTATTGCCAAGATCTTTACTGTGCGCATAGACTGGGTCAAGCTTGTGGGAATCATTTTCTGCATGATAGTCGTAAATACATCAAGAAGAAATTTAAAAATGTGCATTTCAAGAAGACGGAGAAGAAGATGAGTGTTGTACCTGAATGATCATGGATCCAATAAGGAGTCCAGAGAATTTGGCAGACGAGCACACCAACACTGTCAATGTCGGTGCGTCAATGACCATGATTTTTGTTGGACCTTCTAGATCAGATACAAGCAATCTCTTAAGGAAAGGCGCATTCTCAATGACCATAACATGGAACAGCTGGAGTGATCTCTTCCCAATTGATGTCTTGTTGCGGGGCCACCAGGACACATAAATCCATCAGAGATTCGTCAAGGCGATGTGGAGGCTAATGAACCCATGGATCTGATGAAGACGAACATACTCGAGTGGAGTACATCTATGGATTAGGTGCTCCATAGCCTTATGCGAGATGCCAACATCGAAGAGGTCAAGCTACTTGTGTTTAGGGAGAAGAAGGGCAGGTGCGGCATTAATCTGGGGAAATAGCAGGAGCTAAAGCTAGCACGCTGCAGCATTGGCGTGAGGCGGAGCGCGGACGGCGGCAGAGAGTGACATCGTCCAGCTTCAAACCTGAGATCCTCGAGCTGATCTAGGGCGCGGGATAAGAACCACTCATCGAACATGGCTTGGACCTTGAAGTTGCTACTGAACATGCAAATATCAAGGCATCTAGCTGGCCGAGGGTGCGATGAAAGGATCTTGGAGATTGTGGAAATGCGTTTGCAATCCCCGTCGCAAAGGCAGCTGTCGACGGTGAGGTTGAGGGGGACGCGGAGACAGAGGGGGCGCCACTGCCGGGAGAGCAGAGTGGTCCACACGGCAGATTTGGTGGTGAGGAGGCTGATGATGACGAGCAACATGTCATCGGGGAGGCTGCTGATGAAGTTCAGACTCACCGGATGAGGTTTTGGCTCGAGCCGCTTGTCACACCCTGATTTTCATGACACAACACTTAAGAAAATAGATCATGATAAAATGTGGTTTTACAAAAACTTTCGAGTGTTTTGGACATTACTTGATTGGATTTTTGTTTGTTGTCAGCAAGTGCTCTAAAAATCAAATAAATCCTCTAACTCCTATACTCCATCTCCTTGACCTAAAACTTTGCCCAATAATCATGCCATGTGTATAGGACCGAATAGAATTTTATTACAAAAATAAATTGGCCAAAAAGTATTTTCTAAATTAGGTTTTCCAAAAACCCCTGACTTGAGACTTGAACTACAAGTACTTATTGAAGGGTGTGAAAAATCTTTCAAAAATTATTTTTGACTCCTATTAGATATAGGTGTCGGTGTCAAAACCAGCGGATCGCGGGTAGGGGGTCTTGAACTGTGCGTCTGAGGTTGATGGTAACAGGAGACAAGGGTCACGTAGTTTTACCCAGGTTCGGGCCCTCTTGATGGAGGTAATACCCTACATCCTGCTTGATTAATATTCATGAGTATGGGGGTTACAAGAGTTGATCTACCACGAGATCGTAATGGCTAAAACCCTGGAAGTCTAGCCTATATGATTATGATTGCCTCTACAGACTAAACCCTCCGGCTTATATAGATACCGGAGGAGACTAGGGTTGTTCAAACTCAGTTACAGAGAAAGGAATCTTCATATCCGAACGCCAAGCTTGCCATCCACGCCAAGGAGAGTCCCATCCGGACACGGGTGAGAGAATCTTTATTATTGTACCTTCATGGCCCAACAGTACTGCCCATGTCCCACAAGCCGGACGCCCGATGACCCTTTAGTCCAGGACTCCATCAGTAGCCCCTGAGCCAGGATTCAATGACGAGATGTCCGGCGCGCAAATTGTCTTCGGTATTGCAAGGCGGGTTCCTCCTCTGAATACTTAAAAAGAACTTTCGAACACAAAGAACATGTCCGTCTCAGCAAAACAAGCACCACACACAACAGCGGAGAGTATAATATTTCACGAGTCCAATCCGCTGACAACTTTTTGTAGCGTGACACCACATCACCACCCGGTCATTATTTTGAACCGTTTTCCCGCACACCGCTTCATATTTCAAGATGCGGTTTTATTGGCACGTCTTGTCAAAGTAGAGATCGTGTCCCCTTATTACTGGATTCTCATCAATACGGGTGTGGGTAAGCCAACCGTGCCGCCTGCATGGCCCTTGGGAAACAGGCGAGTTTTCAGGCTAGTGGGGAGGCGCTTGATATTCACTGCCTTTATAAAGGGATAAGGACTCACCCCCTTTCACTCATGCCTTCTCTCTCTCTCTCTCTCTCTCTACCTACCCACTCTCGAGATCCAACACCCAAGTCCTCATCCTTTCCGCCTCCAAATAGCACCCTAGTCATGTCCGGATCTGGAGCGCAAGGCAAGTGGATGGTGTCCTCTGTCAAGGAGAAGGACATCACACTGCTCCGGGAGGCCGGATATTTGGCTAAGGAAGTCGCCCATCAGCTTCCAACCGAGGGACAGATCGTCCCTACCCCGGAGCCCCACAAGAGGGCAGTTTTCATCCCCCACTTCGTCCGCGGGCTGGGGTTTCTACTCCACCCATTCGTCCGTCGACTTATGTTCTATTATGGGGTGGATTTCCATGATCTGGCCCCCAACTCCTTCCTCAACGTCTCGGCATTTATTGTCATGTGTGAGGCCTTCCTTCGCATCTCACCCCACATTGGATTGTGGCTGAAGTTCTTCAATGTGAAGCCGAAGATGGTATACGGCCGAAGGAGGTGCCATGGTGAGAAATATGCCCAATGTCGTGTGGCCCAAAGGCACTTTCGTGGAGACTGTCAAATGGTGGCAAAAACAGTGGTTCTATGTCACAGAGCCCCGCGACACCACCTGGTCCAAAGCCCCCGAGTTCAGGTCTGGGGCCCCAATGCGGCTCACCTCCTGGCTAGATAAGGGCCTAGAATGGGCCTCGTCGGACAAGCCGAGAGCGCTGCAAAGGCGCATAAAGAGCATGGTCGACAAGAATATCAATCTTGTCAATGTGATCTAGGTGATGCTCTTTCGCCGGATCCTTCCATGCCAAAGTTGGACCTGCAATTTGTGGGAATTCGATCCGGCTAAGCACTAGACCTTGCAACACTTCTTCGGCGTCACACACGAAAGTATTTGGAAGGTGCTCTTCAAGGCCGACAAAACATGGCCGAAGGAGACCGAAGACCGTGGGTACAACCTGACCCACCCCGCCAGTCCGGTAAGTTTTCTCATGTTTTCAAGGTGTATCCTTTACTCACATATTCAAGGGGCATGTCTAAGCTTCCCGATCTTTATATATTTTTTAGAGCTGGACGAAGAAGGTGGAGCTGATAAAGAGTCCAACTGCGCTGCCCGAAGACCCTGCAATTCTTCTTCTGACGAAGATGCTGGTTTCGGCACCCTACCAGGCGCCGGAGAAGAAGGCCAAGGGGGCCAGAGGTGGCCTCCGTCACAAGGGCACTTCGGACATGACGTCCAAAGATGTCGAGACCCAGTCCTCACCCGCCACCGATGACGAGGAGAAGGAGGAGGAAGAAAGCAACTCCCCCCCTGCGGGGGGAAGGAAGAAAAGGGCGGCCTCCACATGTGTGGAGGCCGAAGCATCCAAGAGGGGAAAAACCTCCCTCGCGGACGACGGCGCGTCAGACACCGACAACAGCTCGGAGGGGCGCCCCAGGGAGAAGCCCCCGGCTGGATCGTAAGTATTCGAAGGCTCTAACGCACTTATATGCCTGATTCTCTTATTTCGTAATTCTGTTGTGTTGAATCACGTGCTGTAGTCCGGCCGACGACACCTCCCAGCGATCCTCATCGAGAGGTTCGCTGGATCCAAAGGCTATGGACAGTGATTCACTGCCGACAGACACCTCTCCCAAGGCCACGGACGACGCCGAGGCGGTGTCCCGAAGGACCTTTACGAGCTAGGGAGAGGCGTAGAGGGCCATTAGGATGACGCCGGAGGGCAAAACCTCGGCTGTCGGACACCTGGGCGAGCAAATCCCTCTGGAGACTGGCGATGGGGGTCATATCCAGTGTGGCCCCCAGCCGAATATTGATCCGGAGGCCCATACGGTTCCAGAATCAAGCAGGCAACCTCCTTAGAAAGAAGGAGGTGCACCTATCCCACTGGTGACCTATGTCCATCCATAGGGACCGGATACTCTAATGGAAGCGCTGAGAGGCGCTTCTATCGTGGAAGAACACCGCACCATCATGGGTACGGTGATTGAAAGGGTTCAGTCCATTAAAAGCAGACAGACCGAAGCATGTACCCAACTTCTAACAGGCTTTGAGGTAAGCGACGTAATTATGCAAAAAGGAAGTCACAGTATAGATGGTAGCCTCTGAGACTCTGTCCGGTGTTCGGAAATAATAGCCGAATAGAGGATCAAATAGTTTTTCGCAGGAGACTAACCATATACGTCTATGTGAATAAGTAGGCGTCGCTACTAGCCGCGACCTCTCATGCCGCTGAAGTCTCCGGACTGACGCAGAGGCTTGATCGGGCCGAGGGAGAACTCAGCCGTGTAAAAAAGCAGCTAGAAGATGTCGGCATTCTGGGAACGGGGTCCCCAGACTTGCTTGCCTGCGGCCCACGGCGTGGCTTTGTTAGCAGGCCTGTACGGCCCATTTTCATCATAAAGGCAATCAAGACCCTCGCGAGGGGCCAAGACACGCGAGGCGGACGATGCAAGACCTCCTCAGGAGCGGCCTTTCCAAGCAGGCTCGCGAGGGGCGGAGAGTTCAAGGCCAGACAAACCTCGCGAGGTTCTCGTGACGTGAGCCATGACGATCGAGACTAGGCGGGTGCCAGCGCGCGCAGCGTCCTTGTTTCCTCTTTGGAGCTAAGGGGGGCAAGCGTAGGCGCGGAGTACCGAGGCATCAAGCAAAGGTTTCCATATCGGTGCAGTGAGACCAAGACTGGCAGGACGGCAAGACGGAGGTCACCATGGAGCCCAAGGCGGCGTCACCACCAGAGCCTTTTGAAGGCGAAGACCACTTTTGTCAGGATAAGCTGTACTAGTTGTCCCCTTTCAAATTGGCCGCTGTTGGCTCCCTTCCCGCTCAATATTTGGGGAGAGGACCAGGCCCTCTATAAATAGGACTAGCCACCACCATAGAGAGGGATCTCTTCTTGGACCGGATCCACCCCACCAAGACCCTCACATACACAAGTTTGCCAAGCACAAGAACACCTCAACCTCAGGAGGTTGTTCTTCCCCTTGTACTATTCATCATCAGCCCTAGAGGCCATCCAACACCACCACACTGGAGTTGGGTATTACACCACAACGGTGGCCCGAACCAGTATAAATCTTGTGTCATCTGTGTTGCGAGTTCGTCGAGTTAGTTCGTAAGATCTCAGTTGAGTTAGGACGTGGATCTATAGGGGGGAAATCTTCGTGCGCACCCTAGTGTTCGAACCTTAAGTGTTTGGCCCTAACCCGTGATCCGACATTTGGCGCGCCAGGTAGGGGTGCACCGGAGCCTCTTCCCCACTAATCGATCTGCCGACGCTTCGCGGTTCCGATGTCCGGCGACCCGAGGGCTGATGACGATCGCTGGGCAGCCTGACCCGCCCGGGCGGCGCCGCCTACCCAGGAAGACCTCAACCCTGCGTCTCAGGCGGCACGCGCACTGCCAAACACCGCGGGGCGTGGGCGGCACGGTCACTCACCCTCTGCTCTTACTCCCCGATAGACGCGAGCTGCTGCAAGGGCCGCAAGCCACGCCGTGGCGACAGCGCCGCACACCAGGAGGGAGCACGCGAACATGCGGGCCGTGCTCATGGTGGCACGGGAGCTGCTACGGTGCTGACTAATGGAGAGCGGCCGGGATGCACTGCTAGAACGCATCCCCGAGCTACTGGACGCGGCGGCCACGGGAGCACCGCCCTTTTGCTACCAGCTCACGCCCCGGGCAGCGGAAGGATCCCATGTTGGGCCTCGCCGTGCCTGCGTACCCCCAAGTACACCCGGGGGCTTCGTCGACATCAACACGATCCACGGCGGAGGGTGATCCCTCGCACCCGCACCACCTCAGATGGATGCGGGCACGAGCGTCATCGCACATGGCCCTGGTGAGGCGCCACCCCACCATCCTCAGGACAGCGTGATAGGCTGAGCGACATGGAGCGTGGGGCACTTCGGCGAGGTATATGAGGCAGCAGCCTCGGAGGCCTATGTGCCCAGCATGATCGACCAGGAGTACACGCCGGAGGATGACCCCGACTTGTTCCTCGGGCCAGGATGGGAGGAGGAGGCATTAGGAGTTGAAGGCTTCTAGGAGCCACCAAAGAGCCCCATTAGCCGCGCCGTCTACAACAAATACAGGGTACCACTAATCCCTCAGGGACAAGCTAACGCTAACCATGAGCCACAGATGAACCAGGTCACGGCATCGGGCGATGGTTCCGGCACGGCCATGCCTGCCCCATCAGGAGAGACTCACTAGGGGCTTCGTAGGAGGGGCCAGGAGCAAGGCCCCTTCCCACGTCGCACGGAGCAAGGCAACGCCCGGAGGTAGGCCCACTGCCGGGGTGGCGCCGGCGACCTTTCCCCCGGCAGAGTACCCGTGGTCGCCGAGGGCGCCACTGGCGTCCACTCTGCCCTCATTGGGCTGTCCTGGTTTCTGGTCATCCCGGCGGTGGTAGGGGGTGGCACAAGGCGGGGCCCTCGTCAGGCGATATGAAGTAAGGCTCGCGCCTATGAAGAGCGCCGCCCGTGAGACTCTCACATAATAATGTGTGGGGCTGTTCATGCCCCGGAGCCTCAGGAGAGCCGCCCTCGGGCCTCGGGGGCTCCCTCCCACGCCCAGTGGCAGCATTTAGCTCTGCGCTGGTGAGAAGACGTCGAAGACTAGACTAGTCGCCGGACACGGCCATTTGCTTTGGATCTCTTTTCTGTAAACCTGCCTTCTGGATTTGGATTTAAGTTGAAGTTGAATTTTTTTGTTTGATGCATGTGGGAGGGATGTCTTTTCTCGTTCGAGCTATTTCTCGCGGTCTGGTTCTTGCCTTATTCCGGAGTTTGCTCCTGTCGCTCCCCCCTCGCGAGTGGGTCTGGGCATGAAGCACACGAGCCACACATGTGTTGCGCCACGGCTGGCGCTCTCTTATCATGCGGCCCTCTCGGGCATGTCGGTGAATTCCTTAGGAGCTTCCCGAAAACCCACAATCTCTTGAGCCGGTTTTGGGCTCGTCCAGGCTAAGGTAAACCGCAACAGCAACCTTGCCCCAGCATATGTGAGCTTGTGAAGACGCGTACCCAATTTGACACAGAAGAATAAAAAGCTACGATTTGTTTACATGAGGGGATCCCCCTCTCAAAATGCTCTTACAATCTTTCGGGGCCACGCCCAAGTTTCTACAGGGCAAGCAACAGGGAAACATGGGATCAGCCGGCCATGTCGCTCGCCGCGTCCCCCATGTCGTCTTTAGACGCACTACTGGCATTGTTGTCGCCGTCGTTGGCGTCGCCTCCACCTTCACCGGTGCCCGCATCTCCGTCGTCAACCCTATCGCCTTCGTCTGCAGCGGCCACCACTGCGTCGTCTTCAGAAGCGAAGGCCCTAACCAGCGCATCCATGTTGTCTTCAACCCATCGCGCTAGGTCGCCCCAGATGGCTTCAGGTACGGGAGAAATGGAGGCATCAAAATCGAAGTTGGGATCGCCGTTCTGGAGATGGCTAAAGATGCGGGAGAATGCGCGCCCGAGCAGGCTGCGACTACTCTTTTCAACAAGCTGGCGACCCCTCTCGGAACGGTTCTGCAGGCACGTCACCACGTCGGCGAAGAAGCGGAGCTGGCTGGCGTAGTCGTTCGCATGGGGATCAGGAGCATTCTCATCGCAGATATGGCCCAGGGCGGTGTTGGCCCTATTCCTAAGGTCCTCGAGCATGGGGGCGTGCACACGCTCCAACGTCCACCACTCAAGCACTTCATCCTTGTTCTGCCGTGCGACGGACTCGGCGTCGGTGACCTGCTGCCGAAGAGAGAGCAGCTCGGCACGGGCAGAAGCCAGCTCAGCCTGCGCCGAGGCCAGGGCGGTTGCGTCGGCCTCCTCTCGCCGCTCCACCTCGATCAACCTGGACTTGAGGGCAGCAGTCCTACCACTGGCCCCGGCTTCCACGAGCTTCAGCTTCAGGTCGTGCCTGCACTCAAGATCCGTGCGCGCCGACGTCGTCCTCCACCAGAGCAAGCTCCCTCATCTCTAGCCGTTCGAGTTCAAGGCTGTGCTCCACAACTTCCAGCGCTAGCACCTCCTCGTGTTTCCGGATCTCTTCCTCATCGGTGGGCGTCCCCCTAAATGACGCAAGAGCAGCCCTGCGCGCCTCCACCTGCTGATCCAAGACGGCGCTCCAGGCTTGGGGATCCCACGCGCGCTTCTCCGCGGCCTCGCCATGACAGTCAGCTTCCCGAGCCTCTTCCAGAGCTAGGGAGCAGGCCTCACGGGAGGCTACAAGGGAAGCCTCTGCCTTTGCATTATCGAGCTCGCGGTGGTGGCGCCCGAGGTTGATGGTGTAATGCCCTCGATGTGTCTATATCTCCTACGTGTCGAATCACGACTTAGAGGCATAACTGCATTGAAAGCAATGTCGAAAGTAAGGTAATCTTCACAACAACCCATGTAAATAGATAAAAGGGAAAAGATACATAGTTGGCTTACACTCGCCACGTCACACAAATACATGAATAACATTACAAAGTCCCCGATCGCCCCAACTGGGCACCACTACTGATCATCTGGGAAAGACACATAGTAACGGCAAGAATCTTCATCGAACTCCCACTTGAGCTCAAGCGCATCGTATGGAGCGGTATCATCGGTCCCTGCATCTGGTTTTGAAGTAATATGTGAGTCACGGGGACTCAGCAATCTCACACCCTCGCGATCAAGACTATTTAAGCTTATAGGTAAGGCAAGGTATGATGTGAAGCTGCAGCAAGCGACTAGCATATATGGTGGCTAACATACGCAAAAGAGAGCGAGAAGAGAAGGCAAAAGCACGGTCGAACAACAATGATCAAGAAGTGATCCTAGAACAACCTACGTCAAGCATTACTCCAACACCGTGTTCACTTCCTGGACTCCGCCGAGAAGAGACCATCACGGTTACACACGCGGTTGATTCATTTTAATTAAGTTAAGTTTCAAGTTATCTACAACCGGACATTAACAAATTCCCATCTGCCCATAACCATGGGCACGGCTTTTGAAAGTTCAAATCCCTGTAGGGGAGTCCCAACTTAGCCCATCACAAGCTCTCACGGTCAACGAAGGATATTCCTTCTCCCGAGACATTCCGATCAGACTCGGCATCCCGGTTACAGGACATCCTCGACAATGGTAAAACAAGTCCAGCAACACCGCCCGAATGTGCCGACAAATCCTGATAGGAGCTGCACATATCTCGTTCTCAGGGCACACTCAGATAGGTCAAGCTACGAGTAAAACCAACCCTGGAGTTTCCCCGAGGTGGCCCCGCAGGCTGGCCAGTTCGGACCAACACTCAGAGGAGCACTGGCCCGGGGGGGTTTAGATAAAGATGACCCTTGGGCTCCGGAAACCCAAGGGAAAAAGAGGCTAGGTGGAAAATGGTAAAACCAAGGTTGGGCATTGCTGGAGGAGTTTTATTCAAGGCAAACTGTCAAGGGGTTCCCATTATAACCCAACCGCGTAAGGAACGCAAAATCCGGGAACATAACACCGATATGACGGAAACTAGGGCGGCAAGAGTGGAACAAAACACTAGGAAAAAGGCCGAGCCTTCCACCCTTTACCAAGTATATAGGTGCATTAAGATAAACAAGATAATATAGTGATATCCAAACAATAAACAAATGTTCAACAAGGAACGATCTCCAATCTTCACCTGCAACTAGCAACGCTATAAGAGGGGTTGAGCAAAGCGGTAACATAGCCAATCAACGGTTTTCTAGGACATGGTGGGTTAGGGGCTTGACATGGCAATTTGGGAGGCATGATAAGCAAGTGCTAGGTATCGTAGCATAGGCATAGCAAAAGAGCGAGCATCTAGCAAGCAAAGATAGATGTGATTTCGAGGGTATGATCATCTTGCCTGCAAAGTTCTCAGAGTTGACTTGATCCTCGTAAGAGAACTCAACGCGGTCCTCGTTCACGAACTCGTCTCCCGGCTCTACCCAAACAAGAACAGCAAGCAAACAGAACACAATCAACCATGTGCAATGCTCAAACAACATGATGCAAACATGGTATGATATGCGGGATGCCGTATGCGATGCATATGCAAGATTTGACAAGGAATGATTGAACCTGGCCTCAACTTGGAAATCCAAGAGTGCCACTGGAAAGGTGAGGTGATTTCGGTTGAAATCTATATAAAGATCACCGGAATCGGATGCACGGTTTGGAAATGGCAAGCAAAACAAATATGGCACCGGTCTACGATAATCCGCAAGTGTCCAACTAAATGCATCAAGATAAATATGCTACAGCACTCAAACATGACAACAAAATACATGGAAGGGATCCACTCATGATGCTTGACAAAAGATGAACACTGATCTACGGCTAATTCATCCATTAACAGGTTCAAACAAGCATGGCAAAAGTGCAAATGATAACAGGTTTCAGACTTAGTGAAATTAACACAAGTCTGGAATTTAACATCAGGAAGCACACTTTAGAGCATGAAAACTACAATCTACAGGATCTTAACATGGCAAAGAAAGGCATGGCATGAAGCTACTCAAAGCACTTAACAAACGTACCTTAGTGACCTTGAGCCAAAAGGGATCAGAAAATACAATTGCAAGCATGTGAACATGGCAAAAACATAAACAGATTCAGACTTAGTGAAAAACTGGAGCATGCAAATCAGTTAACGAGTAGGCATGTTTACGACCTCGATGCACTCACTACAGAGCATGGCATGACAAACTAAGCATACACCCATCAAGAATACATAACATAGAAACTAGACATGGCAAGAGCAACATCATAGCATGCACGGATCAATAGCAACATCCTCGGCAAATTCGCTAAACATGCCAACAATCTGCCAGGATTATTTTATAGCAAAAGTAGAGCTCGATTGACATGTATGGATAGAGCATCACAATGTTAACAAATCAACCTTACTGATCATTCTAAAAAGAGGCACGGATCACTAGGAAACAACATAACGACCAAATCAGGACAAGGACTTAGTGAAATTCTAAGTCCCTGAAATCAACATTACCGATTATGCTACTTTGCAAGATTGTGGTAGTCACCACAAATATCACAAAAATACATGTCAAGCACCTCTGTAAAGATGGCATGGCATATAACAAAACTCATGTAGAGCTCAGGATCATATCATGCACACGTTAATCATGGCAAAAATGACAAATAGCTATTTGATGAAATAGAGCTGACAAATTCATCACATATCCCTCTTCCAAAAGCATTTCGGGCATCAAGATGAGATCAAATTAAAATGATGCAATGAGATGAAATGCTTTACTCGTCGAGGCGAACATTTTGATATGCTACACGCACAAATCGGAGCTACGGGTGCAGAGTTACGACATGCCAAAGTTTGCCAAAAAACATGTTGGAATTAGGGTTTGGGGTCAAGCGAGAAGTGGATCTGGATCTCAGATCGAGCACTGTAGCGGCACGGCTTCCCAAGTTTGTCCGCACCAGAAAACCTGTTCGCCGGTGCGCCGCGGATGCTCGCCGGGAGGAAGGAGGCCGGACGGGGAAGTAGAAGACGGAGAGGTGGCGACGCGGTGGTGGCCGGCGCCGGAGTCGCGTCGGGGCGGCGGAGGAGGCCGCGGGCGGCGCCAGCGATGGCTGCGGTGGCCGGAGCGGCGAAGGTGCTCGGCGAGGCGGCGGCGCGGAGCAGATGGCGGCGGGGTTCGGCGCGAGCGACGAAGGAGGAAGCGGGCGCGCGACGCTGCGGCTTCGGGCCCGTTCGGCGGCGGGAGGGCCGCACGCGGGCCAGGCGAGGCGGCGATGTGGCGCCCGCACGGCCACATGTCGCGATCCGGTTGGCTGGGCGTGGCGGCGCGGGGCGTGTCCGGCGGAAGCGGACACGTCCGGCGGCGGAGGAGATGAACTTTTTAGGGTTTGGGAAAAAGGAGATCCGCGAATTTCGGGGGAGACCTAGTTTTATAGGTAGGAGGAGCTAGGAGGCTCCAAATTGAGCACGGTTTTCGGCCACGCGATCATGATCGAACACTCGAGATGATAGAAGGGTTTTTGGTGGGTTTTGTGCCAAAATGAAAGGGTGTTGGGCTGCAACACAAACGAGGCCTTCTCGGTCCCTCGGTTAACCGTTGGAGTATCAAACGAAGTCCAAATGGTACGAAACTTGACAGACGGTCTACCGGTAGTAAACCAAGGCTGCTTGGCAAGTGTCGGTACAATCGGGAAATGTTTAACCCCCACACAAGAAAAGAGGTAGAAAGGACCGCCGGAGGACATCGGAGCGCCGGAATGCAAAACGGACAATGGGGAAAATGCTCGAATGCATAAGACGAACACGTATGCAAATGCAATTCACGTGATGACATGATATGAGATGCATGACAAAGGCAAAAACACACGGAGACAAAAACCCGACACCGATGAAATAAAATAAATTAGGCCGGAAACGGCAAGAGTTGGGATACATATAACGTAAATTACATCCGGGGTGTTACAGATGGCCACCTTCAGCTTGTGCCACTCCCCCGCCAACCGAAGACCCTCAGCCTCAAGGTGCGCGTCGACACCCACAAGTTCTTCACCGAGTCGGTTCCTCACGCCCATCGCCTCCTGGAAGAGCTCATGATGAACAACGCTCCGCCCATGCTCGAACTCAAGTGCACGGCCCATCTCGTCCTCCGCCACGGGGGCTATGGGTGATGCCTGGAGCGGTGCGCCCCCTCTCATCAGGGGGCTAGGGGCTGGCGCTGCTCCAGGCGCCAGCTGGGCCTCACGAGGGGCCCGAGCAAAGCGGGGCCCGCTGCTTGAAGAAGACCCCAGGATCGAAGCCAACTAGCCACCATTCGCAACCAGGGGAGGAGCCCTTGGCATGCTTGCTGTGCTCCGAGCAAGGCCGCGAAGAAAATAGGCGAAGGCGCAAGCTCAAGGCACCTTGATGACGGTCCAACCCCCACGGTTGACCCCACGCCGTGGGCAACGCACGAGCCCGCGACGCTCAAGTTTGGCGTGGGAAATGGGGCGAGAGGTAGCTACTTCTCAGGAGATTTCGTGGTCTTGGCAGAAGGGGTCCTGAGGAGACAATCGTCAGGAAGGAAAGAAACACACAGAAGATCACCAAGATGAGGTACTTACTCGTCCATGGCAATATACTTCCTCCTTTTTAATGCCCCAAAGGTACCGCTGCCGCAGCTCAGGTACCCCTTCCTCTTGCGGAGTTCTTCGAAGTCCACGCAAAGCCGGCTGAAGCGCTGGATATGGCGGCCGAGACGAGGCGTGGCTGGAGAAGTGCTTGGAGGGACAGCCTCAGAAGCGCGAAGCTGAGGGGAGCTAGCCGGCTCTGCCTCGTAGTGACTTGGCGAGGCCTTAGGAGCCCCGGCCACGGGAGACGCGGGCTGCGTCGTGCCTTCAACAGCTGCCCCAGGGAAAGATTCACAAGTCCCCAAGGTCGACGCCTTGGGAGCCCTAGGTGGCATCAGCATCTCGGCACCTTCACTCTCAGCCCCCAGCGGTGCTCGCCCCCCTGCACCAACACTTGGGGCGACCCCGACGCCAGTGTCAAGGAGAGGGACCATGACGATGGGGTTCTCACGGGGCCCCACGAGGCCAATTGGTTGTAGCCCCCACTCGTTGAAGGAGGGCATCCGCTCCGCGAATGTCATCTTGTTCGAGCAGCGCTACAAGAGGCAACTCCTCATCGGCAAGTCGTCTGGCAATGGGACGCCCTTCAGGACTTCAAGCACCATTCGCCGCGCCTCAGGGGAGAGCCCAGACTCCTGAAGTCTCATGTGGTCCTGGCTGCTGAGCAAAGCCCACATCGGCTGGGAGTGGCGCTGAAGCGGAGCGATTCTGCGCCGGACGAATTCCCACACCACCATAGGTGCAGTCATACCAAGGTCTTTGAGCCACCTCAACCTAAGCCAGACGGGGGCAAGGCGTGGATCGGCAAGCCTCAGGCGGCACCAACCGGAGTTAGGAATGGCGGGCCTTGATGGAGA
The DNA here is from genome assembly GCF_056163025.1 of Triticum urartu. Classification (NCBI taxonomy): domain Eukaryota; kingdom Viridiplantae; phylum Streptophyta; class Magnoliopsida; order Poales; family Poaceae; genus Triticum; species Triticum urartu. The sequence goes on along the minus strand of NC_141876.1, from coordinate 351,642,801 downwards.
GGAGACCAGGGGGCTGAGCACTCCGGCATCAACAAACACCCATCGCGTCCGAAAACTCGCTCGTGGATGGTTGAAGTTCGAAGTCGATCCCGTCGCCGGCCGTCGCCGCCACGGCCTGAAAGCTCAGGCATCCGGAGCTCTGATGAGGATCAATCAGGTGCAACGGGAAGAAGTGGCGGAGAAGTGCCATGGAAGGAGCAATGCCTACAATGGCCTCGCAAACGAAGGCAAAGATGGCAAGAAGGGTCACGGATTGGGGATCAAGGTGCAGCATGTGGATCTGATAATGGGAAAGCGCTGCATTGAGGAAGGCGGAGAAAGGAGGAACCAAGCTGGCCCAAAGGGCGTCGATGAAGAAGGGGACCTCAGTGGCTGCCCGGTCAATGCGAGCACGAGATGCAGGCCAAGCCACCGTCTTTCCCCAGTCATTGAAGCTGGAGGAGAGCATGGGACGCACCTTGCCCATGGCCTCATCGTTGAGCACCAGCGATTGGCCAACTGCAGGCTCAGTGGCCAGGGGCGCAATAGCCGAAGGCAGAGACTTCTTCCCCTTATCCGCTTGCGTCGGCGCCATGGCGATGGGGCGAGCAGAGCTAAGGTCAGATTGGAAAGAGGAGCAGAGTCCGGGAGGGAGCAGAGGAATTGGAGGAGAATGGCGTAAGTGATGGAAGAATAACCGTGTAGACCGCGGTGGCCGTCTAGCCAGGCGGGTATCAAGGCATCATGGGGAAATGGAGACGCCCACGACCAATCAACCACCACGCGTCGACCAAGGTCGCATGCTATTGGGGCCCGCGGCGCTTCTCCCTTGACCTTTGGCTTCGCCTCGAAGCCAAGCCCGAGCACGCCTTGGGCCTGGGGTCTACTGTCGGTGTTCTGGGAATGGGGGTCCCGATACTTGCCTGCCTGCGGCCCACGGTGTGGCTTTGCTAGAAGGCTTCTGCAGCCCATCTTCATCAACAAGGCAATCAAGACCCTCGCGAGGCGGACGACGCAAGACCTCCTCAGGAGTCGCCTCGCCAGGAAGGCTCGCGAGGGGCGGAGAGTTCAAGGCCAGGCAAACCTCGTGAGGTTCTCGTGACGTGAGCCATGACAATCGAGACCAGGCGGGCGCCAGTGCGCGCAGCGTCCTTGTTTCCTCTTTGGTGCTAAGGTGGGCAAGCGCATGCATGGAGTACCGAGGCATCAAGCAAAGGTTTCCATATACATGCAACGAGACCAAGACCGGCAGGACGGCAAGACGGAGGTCCCCATGGAGCCCTTTCTAATTGGCCTATGCTGGCTCTCTTCCCTCTCAAAATTTGGGGAGAGGACCAGGGCCTCTATAAATAGTACTAGCCACCACCGTAGAGAGGGATCTCTTCTTGGACCGGATCAACCCCACCAAGACCCTCACACACACAAGTTCGCCAAGCACAAGAACACCTCATTAGCCCAGAGGCAATCCACCACCACCACACTGGAGTAGGGTATTACACCACAACGGGGGCCCGAACCAGTATAAATCTTGTGTCCTCTTTGTTGCGAGTTTGTCGAGTTTGTTCGTAAGATCTCAGCTGAGTTAGGATGTGGATCGGTAGGGGGGAAATCTTCGCATGCACCCCAGTGTTTGAACCTTAAGGGTTTTGCCGAAACCCATGATTCGACACAAGATAAACAAGGTATGCAATGTCCTTGTGTATATATGGAAAGGATGGATGATTTGTACTGACCCTAGTGTCATGATATTTATTATCAGGGGTGGAGACCGAGGTGGAGGCCCTCAGGAAGGTGTTGGCTGAGGCCGAGGATAGAGTGGCGAAGGAACAAGCCGCTCGTGAGAAACACAAGGCCAGGGTTGGCGAGGTCCAGCAGGAGCTCCAGGAAGCTGTGCAGAAATGCGAGTCCTTGGAGCGCCACGTTGCGGATCAAGATTCCGAACTTGCCAAGGCCTGCCAAAGTGCAATAGATGCCCGGGCCGAAGCCCAAGGCACGCTCCAGGAGATCCAAGAGGCCAGAAAAATCGCGGCTGGTAAGGCCTTTATTATGCAGAGAAACTATGTGAAGAAAAGGTTCCTCTTACTGACCCGGATTTGGAGTTCTCCTGGGGCGTTTGCGGATCTGCCGCGCAGTGTTGCCGATGCTGCGTTGTTCTTCCGACCTGAAGAGGGGAGCTTGATGGAGAAGCTGTTCTAGTCGCAATACCTTGCGCTAGAACATCCGGTGAACTTTAGCGATTAGCTAAAACAGCTCGTCAAACTGCATAGGGTGGTCGAACTAGCCATGAAGGATTTGATAATCCGGCTATGTCCTGCCGAAGTCATACCCAGTAGCTACTTCGGGCATGTGAAGCAGCTGGTCAATTCTTGCCCCCGTCTAGACGTCATCAAGTGGTCGTTTTGCATCGATGGTGCAAGGATGGCCTTCGCCCGTGTCAAGATACAGTGGGCGAAGATGGACGCCGTCAAACTCTCGACCGAGGGACCGCCCGCTGGCAAGGAGCACCGCACGCTGGAGTGCTATTTTGATGATGTCCTCAAGGGATCCCGCATTGTAGAGGGCCAGTGCTCAAAAGACATTATCTTTGAATGAGTACCTTCATGTTATCCCGCCCTATATGATGAAAAAAAGATCGGTGTGTAATGTAATGCTTGTTGTTTATTATTTAAAATTTTACCTCCTGTGCGGCCATTTTATTAAGTCTGAGAGTTGGCCAGTCGTCGACTTCAGCCCCCACATAGGTAGTACAGGGTGTTCGGGATGAATCGAAAACACTCTTCATCCAAAAGTTTGGTCCTTGAAGGAGGTTTTTAGCGCAATGAACCAGGTAATCGGACTATGTGGCTTTATCACCCTCACTTAGCCATAGGAGTTTGACAATAGAATTTTAGGCGGAGCCCCTAGTATTCGTGATTCTGAACTAGGGTGTTGTAAACACCTTATAGGGTAAACAAGGATTTGTCGCATAGATGACCAGCTCACGCCGCATCATGACAATCAGTTTTTGGCTATCTCTACTGAGTTGCTCATCCGGATAAACCAGGACACAATCGCAGTAGTTCTCCCTTTACTACCCTAGCGGATAGAGCGGAATGTAAGGTAGCAAGCACATGAGCCGGGCAACCCAACTATTGACCAAAGACATGATTCGGAGCCAATCCATATAATGCTGAAATTTGGGTTGCCGAACTGTTGTGTAAAAAGTGTTCGGACTTTATTGCCATAATATGGGCCGCAATGAAGCCCTTGGCGTTTTAAGGCATACCAAAGTGTACGAGTGCAATTGATAAGATTATCATGAAAAAATGAAGTAGCAAGCTAGTGCCGCAAAAGTTCGGCCACAAACTGTTTCCATTATAGTTTGATTAATACGTCAAAGTGTATTTTGTACAAATAGTGCGATAAGAAACAGTGGCTATTTAACATGCCAAGACCAAGGAGGAGCTACGTACAGGTCCTGAAAGCAGGTAGAATGATCATTGAGAAGAACATCTAAAGATTCCCCCTCATGTCTGTGCTAATTGCCACCTTGGTATATCCATCGTTCGAAAGGACCGATTATGAGGCCATCGTGAGGGGCCTCCAAAAAGGAAATCTGAAAAGGATAAAAAGAAAAGTAAAAGTATGTGTGTCCAAGGAAGGTCGAGCCATATTGTGGACCACAGCCTAGTTATGCCTCCGTATCTTCCCATGGTATTTTTAGTGCGTAGTTATGTACGCGCGGTACGTATGCCTCCACTTGGTCAGGACTGAGACGGAGGTCGAATTGCTAATCGAGCTCCTGACGAGCTGGACTGTCCTGCCGCAGAGCAGTCCGGACTCGTTTGACAGTGTCCGGGAGTATGTATGCCAAATTAAGGTTCTACTTGTGAAGGACGCTCTGTACCTCTGCTGCCAGGGCTGCGGTGTGCTCCTCGGTACGGAGGGAGCGCTCCGTGTTTCCATTGACTGTTATGACACCCCATGGTCCGGGATCTTGAGCTTGAGATAAGCATAGTGCGGCACCGCATTGAATCAGGAAAACGCGGTTCGTCCGAGCAGTGTGTGATAGCCACTGCGGAAGGGGATGATATCGAAGATTAACTCTTTGGTTTGGAAGTTGTCTGGAGATCCGAAAATGACCTCCAATGTGACTGAGCTCGAGCAGCGGGCCTCTACACCTAGTATAACTCCTTTAAAGGTAGTTTTGGTGGGCTTGATCCTTCATGGACCGATGCCCATTTTGCGCACTGTATCCTGATAGAGCAAGTTGAGGCTGCTGCCATCATCCATGAGGACTCGTGTGAGGTAGAATCCATCAATTATTGGGTGGAGGACCAGAGCGGCTGAACAACCATGACGGATACTAGTCGGGTGGTCCCTAAGATCAAAGGTGATAGGGCATGACGACCATGGGTTGAATTTTGGGGCGATTGGCTCTATCGCATAGACGTCCCTGAGCGCGAGCTTGCTCTCCCTCTTGGGGATATGGGTAGCGTATATCATGTTCACCGTTTTGATTTGAGGGGGACACTTCTTCTGTCCCCCTGTGTTCGGTGGACGGGGCTCCTCATCGTCATTCTCGCTTTGTGACCCCTTCTCCTTGCCTTCGGCATTTAACTTGCCGGCCTGTTTGAAGACCCAGCAACTCCGATGAGTATGATTGGCTTGTTTACCAGGGGTGCCATGGATCTGACATGGACGATCGAGTATGCGGTCCAGGCTACAAGGGCCCTGATTATTTCTTTTATATGGCTTCTTCCGCTAACCGGACTTGGAGCCACTGAATCCGGCCTTGACCGTCGTGTCATCGGTATTGTCACCGTTGCTTCGACGCTTGTGTCTATTGCGTCGGGGCTTGCCGTTGCTATTTCTGACTTCTGAAGTGCTAGGTTCTCTTGCATTGTTATTGCTACGGGCTAGCCAGCTATCTCCGCCCACGCAAAAGTGGGTCATAAGCGTCGTGAGGGCTGCCATGGACTTCAACTTTTCTTGGCCGAGGTGTCGGGCGAGCCATTCGTCCCGGATGCTATGTTTAAAGGCCGCTAGGGATTCGGCATCCGGACAGTCGACGATCTGGTTCTTTTTGGTTGAGAACCTAGTCCAAAATTTCCTGGCTGAAACTCCGGGCTGTTGAATTATGTGACTTAAGTCGTCGGCATCCGGAGGTCGAACATATGTACCTTGGAAGTTGTCAAGGAAGGCTTCTTCCAAGTCCGCCCAGCTACCAATGGAGTTTTCAGGCAGGCTGTTCAGCAAGTGCCGGGCTGGCCCCTGGACTTTTAGGGGGAGCTATTTGATGGCATGAAGATCATCGCCGCGGGCCATATGAATATGGAGAATGAAGTCTTCAATCCATACCGCGGGATCTGTGGTTCTATCATATGATTCGATATTCACGGGTTTGAACCCTTCTTGGAATTCATGTTCCATTACTTCATCAGTGAACCAGAGGGGATGTGCGGCGCCTCTATATTGGGCCAGATCATGATGTAGTTAGGATGGAGTCCGTCTGCGGCTTTCAGCTCGGAAGTGATTGTGCTTGCCATGTTCGGCTTGATAGCCGTCGTCGCGCGTCGGGGCACGCCCCCGTGATCCCTAGATTGATCTAGACGGACCTTCTTTATTCTTCAGGTCCTCCCATAGGTCATACGTGTATCCCTGAGTAGTTTTGTCTCTGCCTTTACGGCGAGGTAGGACGGGCCAGTGTTCGGCTTGAGTTGTCATTTTGTCTCAGCCACGTCGTGGTCGATCAGCCACATTACACACTGATGGTACGGACTAAAGTGTCTCGTTATTGAATTGAGGTAAAGTTTACGCTTCGGGTAACTTTTGGTTGGGCGCTCGAGGTCGTATTCTTCTGCTGCCAGGACATCAGTCCATCTATCGTTGAGCAGATCTTGATCGACTTGAAGCTACTACTGCTTCTTTTTCAGGCTCCTTGCAGTCGCTATTAGTTGTTGCTTAAAGCGCTCCTGCTCGAAAGGTTCCTCAGGCACAATAAAGTCTTCGTCGCCGAGGGTCACCTCATCCTCAGAGGGTGAGAGATAATTACTGTTCTCCGAGTCTTCCTTTGCAGCCTGTTTATCAGGGCTAACTCGCCCATCCTCCCAATTGTCTTGTTCAGAGTTTTGCTCGACGGGGTTTTCTTGGTCTTCGGCATCGTCCGGAGTGTTGTTTTCTCTCGTCACGGTATTGTTGTCTTTGCCGTGGTGTGATTTAGAGCGGCGTCGTTGACGCTTTTGTTGTATCTCGGGAGGTTTATCTTCTACTGGATTTTTCTCTTTATCGATGTCACCCTTCTTGGGTACGTCCACCATATACACGTCATACGAAGAGGTGGCCGTCCAATGTGTGGTAAACGACGTGTTTTTGGCTTGCTCCTCTCCGGCATCGTCGTCCGTACCGTCGATGTCTTCGGAGTCGTAATTGAGCATGTCAGTTAAGTCCTCTACTGTGGCCATGAAGTGTGTGGTTAGTGGGACGTAAAATTCCCCGCTCTCAGCCCCTATTCCAGGTTGGGCGTAGTTCGTACGTTGCTCCCCTGAAATCACGAGGGATCACATCAAGTCCAGAGTCTCGCTTAAAGGCGAGGTTTGTTGAGGGAGGAGAGAATTCATGGAGAATGGCAGGGAGAGAATTCCTTGGCCGAGCTCACACGATGGTGACTCCGAGAGTTCGGAGCCGTAGTCCGGGGAAGGGTCCGGCTTCGCGATGGATGCCGGTGACACTGCTTCCTCTGACTCTCCCGTACTGGGCTTAGTGGCCACAGATAGTCCGACGGGTGTAGAAATCCCGTCTTCGGTACTGGCGAGGCGCTCCAGCTCTCAGGCCAGAGTGGAGGTCGGGTTCGTGAATCCTTGGGAGAACAAGTCTCCTCAGATATCAGCGACATAGTCCAAGTTTCCAAAGCTAATCTGGTGACCTGGGGCATAGCTGTCGATCTGCTCCGGATGGCCAAGCGAGTTGGCCCGCAGTGCGAAGCCGCCGAATACGAAGATCTGGCTGGGGAGAAAAACCTCCCCTAGGGCAGCATCGTTGCAGATGATGGATGAAGCCATCAAACCTTCTGACGGCGACAAAGTGGAACACTCAATGAAAGGACCAATGTCGGTGCCAAAACCGGCGGATCTCGGGTAGGGGGTCCCGAATTGTGCGTCTGAGGTTGATGGTAACAGGAGACAAGGGACACGAAGTTTTACCCAGGTTTGGGCCCTCTTGATGGAGGTAATACCCTATGTCCTGCTTCATTAATATTGATGAGTATGGGGGTTACAAGAGTTGATCTGCCATGAGATCGTAATGGCTAAAACCCTAGAAGTCTAGCCAATATGATTATGATTGCCTCTACGGACTAAACCCTCCGGTTTATATAGACATCGAAGGAGACTAGGGTTGTACAAAGTTGGTTACAGAGAAAGGAATCTTCATATCCGAATGCCAAGCTTGCCATCTACACCAAGGAGAGTCCCATCTGGACAAGGGTGAGAGAATCTTTAATCTTGTCCCTTCATGGCCCAAGAGTCCGACCCATGTCCAACAGGGCGGACGCCTGAGGACCCCTTAGTCCACCACTCCCTCAATAGGACTCCCATAAACCACAAAATTATTATTTTAAAAGTTATTTTCCTATTTTATTTAAAAGCTTTTTCTTCGAGCCAGAAATGGTCTTTAATAGTTTAAAATTAGTCTAATGTTTCAAAAATATTTTAGAATATTTAGCGGAACTCATAGGACATATATTGTCCATATATAGGAGTTTCAACACAGGGTCATGTTCAAAATTTTGGTCAAATCCCCCAAAAATCATTTCTCGTTGTTTCAAGCTTTTGTAATATTTACAACGGAATTATTCTCCATTAAATACAGGAAAATTCTAGCATGACAAAAATGACCTAATTGAGGATCCTACAAAGTCTCATGTCATGGAGAACAATATAGCCCCAACGAACCCTCTCAAAAGCAGTTCTGTCCTTTTCCAAGTTTGAACAACTTTGCACTACCAAACATGTCCAAATGATCTCAAAATTTGTACACATGCTCAGATGGTCTAATAATTCACCTAGGCAAAGTGGCAAAAGTTGGAGAATAGTATAACTTGATCAAAGTGCCTCAAAACCATTTCTGTCCAAAACCAAATTTGAGTAACTCTACATTGCCAAGTTTCTCCTTTTGAACTCAAATTTTATGGACATGCTCAAACTCCCAAATGATGACACTACACCAAGTGGTGCATCAAGGAGAACAAGATAGCATGATAAAATCTAGCCAAAACTATTTCTGCCCATTTCTAGGATTTACAAAAGTTGCATTGGCAACTTTCTCCATTTGACCTCAAAATTGGTGGTCACTACTATTATGTGATGCCACTCACTACTGGTAAATATGATGCCAAGGAGAATGCATTTGCTTGCCCAAAACCACCATCAAACACCTTTTGGCAGAATTTGCAAATGCATGTTTCGACCCCTTCCACTAATCTCCATGAGCTGAAACTTTTCACACAGCCTCATCTGGTCCTCCTCTACCTCCTGCATGCTTTGCTGCCCAAGGAGCAATGATTAAGTGGGGCAGAGACGCATTTTTCTTCCCTGGACAGCAGCCCCCCCTCTCTCAACCCCACCGCTCCTCAAGTGGCTCCCCAGGGCATCCAATGCCCTTGCCACATTTTTTACTCCCACCTGCAGCCACTAGACACAAGTGGACGCGCGGGAGCACACGGAAAAGCCACTGATGCCGGCCATTTGCACGCTCTGGAGCGCCTGGTAGAGCACTCGACCGTTGATGCCGCGCTCCTCGACCACCTCGTGCCTCCCCCTCTCGCCAGTCGAGGCCCTCGACGTCCGCAAGATGACAGCCGTGCATGCCCTCTCCTCTCCCCACTCTCTTTCACCCCCTACTGCCCGTGCCCGACGCCGCCCGGCTCGGCCAATGGGCGCACGAGCTCGGGACCCTCCTGGAGCACGCCCCGCTCCCCATTTCCTTCTCCCCCGACTTGGTCCACGCCCAGGACATGGCCTAGGGTGCCAATTCAGCCCCTGGCATCGCCTAGTCCGCGGCCGTGGTTGCCGTCCATGGTGAGCCACAGGTCGGCTACTTAAGGCCATCCCAGGCCCTCCTTTCTGCTCCATTTTCTCCCTCTCTCTCCCGTGCACCCCCTAGACCAATCCGGACCTCCTCCCGTGCCATCCAACCTCATCCATGGTCGGAGCCGAGCCGCCGACAACCTCCTAAATTCTCGTCGTTCAGGCCCCCTCCTCCCTACCTATGGGTTGCTTTGCATCTCCACTGCCCCCGCGGAGGTCCCCCGCACTCCGGTTACTCCTCTCAACGGTCGGAGCGCCGTGTCCGCCACCGCCATCGGCCACATCTTCCACGGACGGCGCTCTCCTTAACCAGGTCCTCGCCGGCATGCGTGTGACCCGTGGCTAGAAGCGCCTCTCTACGCTGGTCACGCTGGTGAGAAAAACATCACCGGGGGCGCTCTGTAGCCCCGGCAATGGCCGGCAAGAGCCGCTCCTCCCCGCGGCCGGAGCACGCGCGGGAGGATTCAGATGGCCTATCGCTGGGCCCCGCGCGTTAGCGACCCAGCGGGACGGCCCATCCGTTTAACTAGAGACGGCTTCAGCCGGATTCGCTTCCCTCGCCCAAAGGCACACCGCCATGAATACGCCTTCGACGTCGCCCTGTCGTCCGCGTGGCCGAGCCGCTGGGCCGGCCCAGTGCGCTACGGTGCTAAACTGCATCCTGCACACTTTAGGTATAACCCAAATTTTTCCTTTTCATTTTCAAGTGAGCTTCTAAAATCCATAGTTAATTCATTTCATGCCCAATTTTGATCATTCAAATTTCCAGTGACTCCATAAATCATGATCTACATTTTGGTACAAGATGCACATTTTTCCAGAACAACTTCCTTCACACAAATTAAATAAAATCCCATTTTCCATTTCTGTGATGAACTTTAGAAAATAACAGAGAACGTATATTTGATCCAAATGCCATGATTCAAATTTCTAGATACATCTAAGTTCATAACTTAGGTTATAAACATTTTTCTTAATACTTTCTGTGCAACATACAATGATGAGCCATTTCTTCATATTTGTCAACTTCGCAAATTCATAGGAAAATCATTTGAACTCCAAATCCAGTGAAACCAACTCCTAGATGCTTCTAAAGTCATGCCTTGTTAAATAGGTGCCCTTACTCATTTTTCAAAAATATATTTTTGTACACTTCTTGCGAATCCATTAATCTCTTGATTCCATTATATAGAAATGTTCAGAAATATCCACTGATCCAACCCCAATGAAACCACTCTGGTTATTTCTCATATAACTAGAGATGTCCCAGAAAAGTCAAATTCATATTTTTAGAGCACTTTTATTTTCTGCCTTTTTGTGTTAGTTTCCGACATTAGTTGATGAAGTAGACAAAGTACCTGGAGATGGACCAGGAGAGATGAAGACTTTGCTAAGCCAGGCAAGCAGCCCTTTGACAATGTCTCTTAAACCCTTTTTATGCATGTCATATAGCACTTTAATATTGTTGCATCAAAATCATGATGAGATGGTAACCACTTTGGTGGGTTGCCTTCGTTACTTCCTTTTTGATACTTGCATTGTGCATGGCCCTACCTTCTTATGAGGGTTATGCCGGTGGGAGTAGATAGGATGCTAAAGTAGTTGCTACGCAAGTGGGACAGGGTATATGCATGGTGATGGAGACAAAAGTATTCTCAAAGACTTTTTGAAAACCCCGTCGGGTGCCACTAATGCGCGAGGGAGATGTTGAGCCAGGTAACCACTTGATAAAGAAGTGGTGTACCGAGGCAAGTGAGTGTGTTGTTTTCAAAAACGAATTGGTTTAAGTTGCGACCATTACAACAACCTTACATGCACAACCACTCTACCGTTATATGGGAAAGGGCATTATTGATTACCTAGTTTGTGCTAACATGGATGCCCGCATTACTAGTGAAGGGAGTGGCGTGGTCACTCTCGGGACGGGGTCGTGCCAGGTAGGGCGGCCATGACTATTTTCACAGGGCACCGGACACACCGTTGGTACCCCGTGCTTGTGGTATGTGATCAATATGGGAGCGCGGCTCCACAAAAAGAATTTATTGTGTGACAATGTTTGGCACGGGGGCTGCTACCAATCGAGTGGACTCCTTGTTAGTCGCGGCTAGGGAAAGGTGTAGTAATCGGGTGCTTACCCCGGGTACTTGAGGTACCACTGGTCGTGGATGACACGGAAGTTCCCCGAGTCTTGTGGTAAAGTGTGCAACCTCTGCAGAGTGTAAAACTATTTGAATATACGTGTCCATGGTGAAGGACAGTTGGGTAACCACTCTTGGGCTACGTCCACATGTTTACAAACCAGTGTGTGTTTGGATAAGTGGGAAGAACTACTTGGGTCAAGTCAAAGGACTTGACATGATTGAGTTGGGTTGATTCCCACTCCATTTATGTTGATATCTGTAACCAGTCCCTATGGTTACTTGAATTCATATGATGCATGTTTTACTAGTTGTTGAACATCTCATAGCATCATAAAATTAGCTTTCTGCAAAATTTACTTATATCATGCATTGTTGTATCTTGAACCAAAACATGGGTTGCTTGCGAGTACATTCAAAGTACTCATTGGCTTGCCAGTGGTTATTTTACTGGCCAGGCATGAAAGAACACGAATACGAGGAAGAGTTCTTTGGTGACGATCGTGCGAGCTAGGACACTTCCTTGTCAGAATGCCTGTAGGTTTACGGTACATGGCATGGGTCCAAGTTATCGACGAAGATTTCAGCTGTGATGTTATTATCAAGACTTGACCATAATGGTCATAATTTATGTAAGACGGTATGTATGGATGTAAGACTCTTGTTATTCAGGTTCTTTGTGTTCAGTGAGCATTGATCTCTAGGATCACAGTACACGTGCATTCGGTGATCACGACTTATGAGTCGGGGTCCCCAGAGAGCTGGTATCAGAGCCATCATGACTGTAGGAGACTTAGTTAGCATGTTCGTTAGTTAGGGTAAAGCTATTTTCAGAACTACTACTAATTTCCAAAACTATCTATTCTTCTTTTCCCTTCTGAGTTTTTCGAAAACTAGGATATATTTTCCTTATTGATCTCTTCCCCTTCAAAAACTTTTGCAAATGGTCACTAGTACCCTTATGCCCTTGACCACTTGATTCCTTGTAATCCTCGTGCACAACCTAGAAGGAAGATGCCTTGCCAGACATTCGCCCACATCTTCTAAACACAAGTTTGGCGACACCACGACAAGACATAAGGCACCTTCTCGAGGAATGAGGAAACCAAGACTCCGAAGATGGTGACACCCTCGACACTACCAGGATGATGCAACCTTGGCCCACGATAATCAGAGCATAAGACATTCAAGGTCATGATATACATCGCTAATAGAGCAACCCTGTCCTTACAGTTGTTGTATCGGTAACCACCGATGGATGAGAACCCCACCATTTGGCCCGCCTCACTATAGTGAGCAGGAAAACGGTTCTCTTCATCCCCCGCTCTTGGAGTCGATGTTGTCATCAACGTAACCGACAGGTTGGACCTCTACTATGCTTTTGTTAATGTCCTTGCGTAAAGGATTGCTTACCTGGAACCCTTGACGCCTTAGAAGATTCTTCCGGCTCAACCCGGATCGTTTCATCGAACAACTACAAGAGACATAGCGACACTTGAGGAAAACCCAGAAGACTGCACGGGACACGAAGCAAGCACGACTATTGAGTCCGAGAACCCCTAGGGTAGGATGAGTCGTGTACCCCTATGCGCAGTCGAGTCCGTATGATGGTTCGAATAGAACCATATTGTGTGTTGCTTGTTTTTATTTGTTTGTGTTTTGATATCAGTCGCCCTTTTGCCCTAGGCAACAAGTACGCGACTATATCACCTTCCTTATCTTAATGCTTGTGTTTGGCCCTTTCGGTACTTGTTTGTTTGCACTTGCACTATAGAACCCCCTTTAGGCATTCCCCTCCTCTATGTTACTTTTTCCTCTCATCACTCTCCTCAATTGAACACCGGTAAGACAAGATACACCAAGGATTCTACTTCGGCAACCACTAGCACTAAAGAACTTTTGCTACAGCCTTCTCGACCAAGTGATACCCCAGCTCAAGATATATTTACCCCTCAAGATTAGAAACCCATCCCTAGACCCTTCGAGTCTTCAAGAGATACCCTAGCTCAAATCCTTAACCATTTGCTTAACCCGCAGAATTGCAAGAGAACCAGTTAAGCCTCTGTATCCTTGCACAACACTGGGTTCATTATGGAACTAGTGGACATAGTGAACGAGCACATTATCATCCTAGGGTAGCACCAAAACTAGCGGTCCCATAGGGAAGGACAATTTGAGGATATATGAATAGAGGACAATTGACTTGATGACTTTATATCAGTGATCTTGAGGAATTATCTGAGGCTCTTTGGTGGATTATGAGGCTTTCATGGTGATAGATGAACTTGGTGGGATCATATTAATAGGATAGCATAGCTTTCATCACCCTCGAGTAAATTGGATTTAAACTGGTGATCTCGATCATCATACCATGTTTCTCGATGGACAATAAACTAGGAGATTGGATTAATTGTCGGGGTTTATTTAGGGATCTGTGTGAGCTTGACCTTGGAGTTTACTTGATCGCGATTATGGGAATTGGTGGATTGACTATAGTAAGGATAGCCTTTCAAGGATTTGGGGTTTATAGGACATTAGAAGGTCATATGGAACACTATAGATATTGGATTTGTAGAATTGATGGATCATGTAGAGATTGATGGAGTTAATAGGTTTTTGGGGTTGATTCATAGGAAGGAAACGAGATCTTGGAGTGGTATACGACGTGTTTCCTTAGGATAGAGATGTGCTATCTTGGACCTTGGAAGAATAGGTTGAGCGGTTGGATTGTCATGTTTAATTCAAGCTTAGCAGTTGTATGTTCTACCCATGGATTTTTGCATAGATATCATTTTGGAGATAGTTGACATATGTGGTTTTCTTAGACCTCCTCTTGGGAGCCATGAGGATATCAATAACATGAGTGATGATTGGAGTTGTCTTATATGAGATGGTTCTTTCGGTAATATGATGTGATTTGTTTGAAAGGCTAGATAGAGCAATTGGCATCTCAGACACCATGCTTAAGGACAAGGTGATAAATGCTCACCCACACACTAGAATCCTTGAAACCCTTAAGCCCTACCAAGACACAACATGGTCGGATCATGAACATGGGCTTTGGCTAGGTCGAGAACACCCTGAACCATACTCAACCAAGACCACCACCAATACCCTAGCATACTTTATGTACCTCGTGAACAAAGTCTTCACGGAGTACTTGGATAGGTTGGTTGTCATCCTTATTTGGTGGCCTACCTGTCTACCTGAAGACAGAAGAAGTGCCATTCAACTGGTTGAGGAGCATCTGAAGAACGCCATATCAAGAAGGAAGAACTACACCAACCACCATCGTCAAGAAGTAAACTTCCGTGTCAAAGACCATGTGTATATGCAAGCTAGTCCTCTCAAGGAACCAAGCATTTCCATGTCAAAGGGAAACCCACACCAAGGTTTATCGGCCTCTCCAAGATCATTGCAAGGCGAAGAGTAGACGGCAACCAGCTGGAGTTACCACCTGAGTTACCCACAGTGCATAACATTTTCCACACGACACAACACCGGAAGTGTTTCGAACTTCCTAACTAGCCCGACCTCTACAAGGACAGCGATCACCGAGCCAAAAACCTCCAACCTGACTTACCGAAGAGAGCCCTTAGCAACCTGGATCAAGCAGAATGTCATACATGAAGCCACATCATCAAGTACTTCAAGGGTTAATGGAGCACCATTCGGAAGCAGAATCCTTATGAGGACGTGAAGACTACCCTAGATTCATGTTTCTGTATTCCTTTCCACGCCTACTTTTGGAATCTCGGGATCGCGATTCTTTTAAGGGGGTAGGTCTGTCACACAACACTTAACACTACAAAAAAATACACTTCCGTGATGATACGTGTTTGTCACAGTAGGTCGTGTTTTTTGTCATGCATGTACATCCATGACAAATTTATGACAAAATCAAGATAGTCATACCTGTGTTGTCGTAGAAGTGTTCCATGACATTACCAAAATTATCATCACGGAAGTGTCGACTTCCATGACGATAAGCTATCGGGTCACAGAAGTGCTTTCGTCAAGGGTGACCGACACGTGGCTTCCACCGTAATGGAACGCCGTTAAGCTATCGGGTCAAGTTTTGGATCCGATAACCCGTTAACAGCTCTGACCAATAGGGATTTTCCACATGTAAAATCATCATTGGCTGGAGGAAACACGTGTCGGCTTACCGTTGGGACAGATGTCATCCGCTCATTGGACCGAAGGCGCCTATGATACGGCGACACATGGCACGGCCCAACAAAGGCCCATTCCTGTGAAAAGGCTGGCCCGTTTGGCTTGGTCAAAAGGTGGCGGGCCGGCCCATGGAAAGCCTATTAACGGCCTGTTTGCATATAGCCCATTTACAGCCCGCTAACCCAGGGCCCGTTACGCCCTTTCTGAATTAGGCCCAGTAGCGTCATCTGGGCCGTCCAATATGATTCAGCCCGTTTTAAATTCTGGCCCATGTGTGGCCCATGACTTCTTTCGGTCCATATGAGGACCTTTGTGACTCTTGGCCCATTAACGGCCCGTGGTGAAACTAGCCCGTAATGAACAGTGTACACTTTATACCCATTATAGGCCCGTTATTCCATTGGGCCGTTTCTAGCCCAAGTTATCTTTCGGCCTTCTCAGGGCCCATTGATTCTTGGGCTCATTTGCAGCATTCGGTTACATACAGCCCGTTACTGTCATTTTCTACTTGTGGGCCAAATTCAGTCCGTCGTTACAGTCGGCCCGTTTCCGGACCATTAATATGTTGGGCCGTTTTCATGTAAAAAAACCCGTTGGGCTATTTTCATAGAGTTATCAAATACAGCTTATTAACGGCCCGTTATGGTGCACGAATAGTACAGCCCATGATTGGCGAAATGATGATACGCCCCGTAGAAGGCCCATGGATCCTACGGCCCGTATGAGGCCCATGGATAGTACGGCCCGTAGAAAGCCCATGGATCAGACAGCCCGTAGAAGGCCCATGGACCCTACGGCCCGTAGAAGGCCCATGGACCCTAAGGCCCGTATAGAAGGCTGATGGATCCTATGGCCAGACGAAGGCCCATGGATCATACGGCCCGTACAAGGCCCATGATTATTTTGTCCTAGTTACCAAAAATTGGCTATTGTGGCCACTAGAAAAAAACAGAAAAAGAACTATAGTGCTACAAGCAAACAACTAAACAAGACAATAAGAAAATAAATAAGCAAGCAATTAATGCTAGCCTATTACTGCTATTACACATATTACATCCACTGGGCATCAAAGTTCGCCACCAGTGCAAATATAGGGAACAAAGCAGCACATTACATACACTTGCCACCAAAATTGGCCACCGGTGCAAATAAACATGGCAGGAAAACAAGAGCATAACTAAAACAACTTCAGAAGAGCTCAAGAAACGTTATCCTGGGTATCCACCATGCTGGCACTAAGCTTAGCAAGCTGATTAGCTTTGTCCTGTTTGGCGTTAAAATCCTCCAACGCTTGCTGTTGCACCAGAAAGTATGCATCTGAATGCTCCAGGGACTTCCGCAGTCCTTCCGCTTCTTGTCGCAGCACAGCTGATCGATGTCTTTCAGCTTGTAGTTGAGACTCAAGAAACTGAACTGATTCAGACAATGAGTTTGAATATCTTGTGCAAGCAGTAGTGGCCAGTAACTCGAACACTAAACCAAGACAGGACTTTGGGGTTGTCTCGCTGTCTTCAAGATAGTCTTCCTTAGCTGTTTTATCAGCTTTGTTAGAGATCAACAAGGATGTGTCACTATCCTGAACCTTATCTGCATTACTTCCTTTACCATTGCTTAATAAGGCACTCTTCCCCAATATTCTGTACTAGTATATGAAACTCATTTCAAGTGGACTAGTTCATTAGCATGTACTAGTATATGAAACTCATTTCGGTGAACTAGTTCATTAGTAAGGTGGACAGGATTAAAATACCATGTCTTCTATTGCCAAGTACTAGTACATAATAAAAGCATCAAACAAACATATATCTATGTCCTATGGTCACTGCATTGTCTTGTCAAATCAAAATAGAGACACGGTTCAAATCATATCAGTTCAAGACAAAGCAGCAGTGAAAGAATACAAAGTGTGGGAAACTACACGGCACAACAAGATTTCAGATGGGTACCATGGGTCTACATGTACAACAACACTATTGGCTATGTTGTGATGCTAGTAATGTGCATGATATGGAAGTCAACCGTATACATAATTGAAATTGAAATCAACAGAGCTATTGATAAGAGCAAACCTGTTAAAAAACATGCGTGAACATACCTGCTGTGCCATTGGAGCTTCGATTGGATCCTTCAATTTAAAAATAAGTTTGTATGAGTAAATACAGTGATATAAGAGCAAAGCAATCATAGTTAAAAAAGGCGCGCCTAAGCGAGCGCTTAAGCGCTCCTAGGATCTAGGCGTTGGCAAAATGCATTGCGCATAACTACACATAATCTGTGCATAACTGCGCATAAGCATACACTTTGGTCAGTAAAGCGCAAGGCGGTGGCAAAACGCGCAATTAACGCCTAGCACTTTTTTGAACTATGATAGCAATGTAATCTTAAATTAGAACAGTTGTTCTTTAGGTTTTGGCACTTGTTCTACATGAACAGAGTACAGTAAGACGCAAGAATATAATACTTAAAAATACAAAATGAGCTCATAGACCTTACCACATTCTTGGTTCGGGACCAGTACAGAACAAGGCATTCCTAGTTATCGTCCAGTAAATGTGTCTCAGGAGAACGTAAGGGAATTTGATGAGTTTGTTTACCGGTGAAGTACGTTTTCTTCAGGTAATTCTGATACTGCCACCAATAATTCTTCAAGATAGCAGAGGTATTAGCACATGTTACCTCATCCTGAGTTTCCAAATCGGTCCTTCTCTATAGAGAAAAATGGGAAAATTTCCTGTATTATAACCATCATGGAGGTAGGATGTATGGGACGAAGCAAAGTAATTTCCATGAATAACATTACTTACACATAACTCCTGGAGAAACACCTGCAACTGGCATTTTCCTTCATCTTCAGTATAATATTTCCAAGATGGGAAGATACGGACGTACGATTTAACAACATCAAATGCGATAGATGCTAAACTACGACTAGCTGGTTGTGCTTCCTCCATAGGAATAGGCATACTAACTGGTGGAGTTGGCGATCGCCGTGATAGTACTCGCCCTTTGGGCACTGGAGCTGCCTTACTAACTGCTCTTGTTTGGGAGCTCTGTGGTGGAGATGGTGTTGTGTCAACAGGAACTGGGTTACTATCGGCTGGGGTTGGGGTTAGATTGGGTGAAGTTGGTTCTCTGTCCATCGCACTAGGGGTACAATCTGCGAGAGTTTGGGTTATGTGTGGTAGGGCTGGTTCTTGTGCATGTACAACCGGGGTGCTATCTCCACCAAGAGGTAGCACTATTTTATTTGAAGACCGTGTTTTTAGTCCGCTAGATACTGGCATCACCCGCTCCAATTCAAATGGCTGATAAACAGGAAACATAGTTGAATGTACAGACATTGTATGAGAGACAGATGCAATAGATAGTGTGGAAAAAAGAGGGCATGAAATAGTTTACATGTATATTGTTTAACTAAAACGGATAGCATGACATAATTTCACATATATGATGTCTATCTAAACTGGATAGCATAGCATAGCATAATTCAAAGATATGATGAATAACTAAACAAGATCGCATGACATAATTCACCTAAATGTTATCTAAGTAATCAGGATCGCATCATTTAATTCACATATGTGATTTATATGCTAAACAGAGGGCATTCAATATGATGTCTGAACTAAGAACATGGTGTTGAATTTTGTGTATATGATGTCTAAACTATGCAATGCAAGACACCGTATGCATGATATGAGCAGTATAACCGTGCCAAGTTAGAGCATACACCTCAGTGGGGGAATAGGACTGGTCATCTATCTCTGAATCCATCTCTGAGGAGCTATCGGGACCTAACAACAGATCTGCTTCAACAGAGGGCCTTGTTTTCACTCCAGATTTTTCCATCTCCCACCCAAATGGCTGATTCACAGGAAGAGTAGTTTAATGTACAAACATTGTCGACAAATGGAAATGTAATGAAGAAAAGGATGGGCAAGATATCATTCAAAAATATGATGCCTGGTTAAACAGGATGGCATTGCACATTTCACATATATTATGGCTGGCTAAAAGACATGAGACTGCATAATTCCCATATATAATATAGAAACTAAACAGGTGGCATATAGAACATGTCTAAACTAAGCAGATGACATATATGATGTCAAAAGTAGGCACTGCAAGGCAACATATGCATGATATGACTAACATCATCATGCCAAGGTAGAGCAAACACCTTGGGGGGTAAATAGGAGTGGTCAGCGGCATCTGAACCTGCCTCAGAACAGATATCTTCCTCTGGATTACAATCTGGAGAGGGGTGGGGAGGGTTTGCCATTGAACCCACCATAGAGCGATGTCTACATGACAATGTATTGCCACACAAAACTCTTCTCTTTTTCTCTACATGTTCAGCATGACTGTGTACAATATCTGACATGCATACGAGAAAATATGGTGAGATTATGTAAGGAGAGCATGCAGAAATTTAGAGTGATTGTAACAACCAGTGGATCGACATTTTTCCGTTGAACCAAAATAGCCCTAATGGATCGACGTGAATGTATAGTAATAAGTGATGCAACAAGTGTACAACCTCTTTGCCATAGCCGTGTCGACCTCAGCATCATTGGGTTGGTCGCTGAAGCAGTTGAGGCAGAGGTGGCTGTCGGAGGTGTGGAGGAAGATCTAAGGAATCTGTAGACGGCGTCCAGGGCACTGCTCTGTTGTGATGGATTGTTCTGTCATTGGAGCAGCTCCGGTGAGCCGTAAGACGTCAAGGCTGAAGTAGCACAAGACAGACATCGTCAATCTCAAGTGGGATTCTAATAGCATCTCCAATAGATGATGTAAAATGGATGTAAAATTAACATCACCAAAAACCACCTGACTACAACAAATGAGGTAAAAACTATTGACTCTGAACTTAACTGTCAAAACTGAAATTTACTGTGAAATCTGAATGCTACTGTCGAAACTGAACGCAATGGTAGCAGAGAGGCACTTGACATGTAGTTTAGGGAGGGCCTGCAGTTCATCTTCAACATGCACCCCCCTGAGCCGCCAGCCACCACCGACCGAACCTCCGGCCCCAGCGCCGCCTCGCCGCCCCGAAACACTGGCGGGTACTACCTGTAGTACTCCCTCCGGTCCTTTTTACTCTGCATATTAGGTTTGTCCGAAGTCAATCTCATCCAACTTTGACCAAGTTTATATAAAAAATTATAGACATTTGTCTGGCCCAGGCCCGGGGGCTCCTGTCGGTGTACTAGAGTAGGGGTACCCTTAGTACCCCGAACTTGTGCACGGGCAGTCGCAGCGTCCCGCGGCAAGGCCTGCCAGATCACCGCCAAGATTCTCCGTGGTCCCTCTGAAGACCATTCAAGAACAAAGTACTCAAGACCAGACCCCGGCAAGAGGAGCTTGCCGGGAAGAAGGCAAGACCCCGGCAAGAGGAGCTTGCCGGGAAGGCCATCAGAAGCGTTCCAAGACCCCGGCAAGAGGCGCTTGCCGGGAAGGCCGTCCGAGGCATTCCAAGGAACTTGCCGCGGCGCGCTACGCGCCCCGACAAGGCCCGGTGAGCGACAAGCTCCCGGAAGCGACAAGTCGACGGCCGCGGCAAGGCGCTTGCCGCGGCAAGCCCCCACTCCACGCCCGCGCTCCAGCACATCCACCCACGTGTCGCTCCGGGGCCCCTCCCGAGCGCACGTGGCAGGAGGCTGTGCAGCTAGGGGTGTGCGGTGGCACGCAGGCGCTGACAAGACAACCATCGTGGCAAGACGGTGGCGTCCCTAGCGGTCCCTTTCGGTGCTGTCTAGGTGACACAGATGGGAATTTAATGCCCTTGTCCCCTGCCGTCAGGGTTAGGTATGATAACACTGTAGCAGCTAGCTGTGCCTACTACAGCACCTAGCTGTGCCTACCCACGGCACCCTTTCCATTTTTGCCCTTGGCCCCCGTTGCTCTATGTCGGTAACCCCTTGAGTATAAAAGGAGGCCCGTGTGCAACGTAGAGGGGGTCGGCCACCTCGAGAGCTCTCGCGAGGTTCAGCAATTCCACACACTCACGCTCGCCCTCGAGCTAGGAATCAATACCAATCCACAAAGCAGGAGTAGGGTTTTACGCTTCGCGTCGTGCCTTTGTGCAAAAACTCCGCGCTCGACCGCATCCGTGCAATGATGCCGGAATGCGACTCGCACGGGATTGAGCCAACTTGGCAGGAGCCTGCCGACGAGGTCGTGCAGCACTTCTTCGACAACTTGGTGGAAGTGGCCGTCCGCCCCGACGAGAAAGACGGCCTTACTCGCGACACCACTGACGTGGAGATGGCGCGCATCGCCACCAGGCTGGAGGAGGCGGCGGCAGCCGCAGCCGCGGGCGAGTTTGGGTTCACCACCGCGGAAGCAGACGCGGCAGAAGTGGCGAGCTGCGGCGACCAAGGGGAGTCTGCCGGCAAGGAGGGGCTTGCCGGGCAAGGTGCTGAGCCGAGCGAGCCTACCAAAGATACGGGCAGCTCGCGGCAAGTCGACTCCTCTTCCTCCTTGCCTCCGGACAGCCCACCAGAAGCACAGCCCCCAGCGCCGCCCAGAAGGCGTCTCCATAAGGTTGGCGACGAGGCGGGGCGGCAAGCGGGTCAACAGTCGCCACGCCGCGTGACGCGCTCGACCGCGGCAAACACCGTTGCCGTGGGAGCGCCTCATGCTACGACGGCAACTGGAGCGGGGTCTAGCCGGACCGCCGCTTCGGTCTCTGCTGCTTTCCGTGCCGCGCCGACAGCCGGAGCGGGGTCTTCTCAGACCGCCACCACTGCTTCCGCTAAGCGGCCAAGGGAAGCTTCTCCTCCGCCTCCTCGCTCTGGGAGCGCGCCGGGCTTCGACTTCTCCGCGCTGAGCTCCGACGAGGAGGATGAAGAAGAGTAAGCTTTTCTTGCGGCACTCGCATTTCTTCGGTTTTTGCTATTGTTCTTGTTTCCCAATTGCTTTTCCCTGAACCTGCTCCTTTTTAGGACTCTGGCCCAGAGAGCGGCAAAGAGAGCTAAGGCCCCGGTGGTCATCATCGAGGACGTGCCCACTACGACTACGGGTGGCGCGCCCGAGACAACCTTGCCGGACCTGGCGACTTTCCTCCACGGCAGCCCCCAGCGTAAGTGTGTGAACTACTTGCCGCGATGAGGTGCGCATGGGTACTTGTCTTTGCTGATATCTGCTTGTTGCCTTGCGTAGGAGCAGAGCAGCCTCACCAGGAGCGTCCGGAGACAGCCCCCGGCATGCCATCTACTTCAACTACGCCGCCCAGGGAAAATTCTCCGGCAAGAGATTCTCCGGCAGTGGGTGGCTCTCCGGCAAGGGGGAGCTCTCCGCCAAGGGACGGCACCAGCATCCCACCAGCGGCAGAGACCATGGCCACCGAGCCCAGAGCAGGTAATCTCCTTGCTTCAAATCTTCCCTTGGGTTCTTCTTCTTCTGGTCTCTTTGAGTTTTTGGCTGGATCTTGTTTGACTCTTTCCCCCTTTGCCGGCCATCAGACCCATCCGCTGCGGAGCGGATGGAGACCGAGGTCGCCGCTGAGGACGCAGCCGGTGGCGGCGACGCCGCCAGCACCAAGGCCGCCGAGGCTGGCGCCGCGGCGGCTGGCGGGGGATCTGGCGACCGTACTAATGGCCCAGAGGTCGCAGGAGCGCCAGGCGCTGCACCGACCGCCGACCCGTCCGCCGAAGCCGCAGCGCCAAGCATCGAGGAGCCACAGCCGGGCGTTTACTTGAAAGCCGGCGAAGGCATCTTCTTCAACCTCCCCTGGGCATCAAGCTCCAGGGCGCCGGTCGAGGGGAAGGTCTTCGACGGGGAAGTGCTTGCCTCCGCGGGTCTGAAGCTGGTCGACGCGCCGAGCAGCAGTAGCAATGAGCCCGAAGAGGAGCGGCTGCTGCGCAGGTTGATGTCGCTCTACCGCGCGCGACAAGCCAAGCTGGAGTCCCGCGAGGCGCTTGTCGCGAAGGCGGGAGCAGACATTGAGAAGCGCGCAGACGAGCTCGCGGGTTTCCACCGGGAAGCCGTCCAATCCTTGGCAGAGGAGCGGGAGCAGCTCGCTGAGGCGAAGAAGGCCTTTCTCCTCGAGAAGGCCGAAGCCGAAGAGCTGCAGCGACTTGCCGCCGTGAAGCTAGCCGCGGAAGTGGGCGAGCAGGCGCAGCGGAAGGTCGACCTCGACGCTCACGAGGAGGAGCTTGCCGCGCGCGAGGAGAAGCTGGGCGGAGCCCTCAAGCAAGCGGAGGACGCTGCCGCCGCTGCCGAGGCCGCCAAAAAGGTGCTGGAGATGGAGGTGGTGCAGCTGGAGGCTGACCGCAAAGCATATGGCGAAGAGCTCAGCGCCGCCAAGGACTCCAACGCCGCCCTCAAGTCGAGGCTGGTCACTTTGACCAAGGCGTTGGACGGCGCCAAGGAGCGGGAGGCGACCTTGAAGAAGGAGATCGATGCCGACAAGGCGTTGCTGGAGAGTGCTGCCACCACCCAAAACGCCTTTAGGGATACGGTGTAGCACTGGACAGAGAGCCTTGTGAACACCGCCGGGGACATCGACAAGGAGCTGGCGCAGCTAGGGGTGGAGAACTTCGGGTACTCCTCCGACGAGAACCTCCAACCTAGCGCCAAGCTCACTATGTTCTTCCAAGGCGTGGCGACGGCACTCCAGCGGCTCCGAGATGAGATCCCGAAGCGGCTGGCTGACGAGTCGCGCGAGATCTGTGTGGGAGCCCTTCAGAAGGTGTTGATGAAGGTTGCCTTCCGCAATCCAGGCCTCCGCCTCCACAACGTCCTCAGATCCTTGCTGCCTGATATCGATCAGGAAGAGCTCAAGGCCCTTGTCGCACCCATTGTGGACAAGGTGAGCGGGATCAAGAGGGTCGAGGGCGACCGCGTCGACTAGGCCGCCGGCTTCCTTCTTTCCTTGTCGCTGCTAGCTATATCATAGAAAACATTTATTAGAGCTGCGACAAGCTATTTTGTAATATAACTTTCTTCTGGATAGCCATTGCAATGTTATTCCCTTTACTTGACTCCTCCCTTTGTATGTTTTTGCCCTACGCTTTTAGGGAACTTGCCGGTGCAGGCATCCGGTCCGCGAGCGCTGAGCGCGGAACTGGCGGTGCCGCTACCGACAAGAAACCTTGTCGCAGCCAGCTGCAGCTCACTTAAGTTGCTGAGCGGGGCTCGAAGCAAAGTAAGGGCGCGGCTAGTGTAGCAACTAGACGCAGCTAACTTACGTTGTTGACCAGGCTCAAAACGATGCAAGGGCGCGGCTAGTGTAGCAACTAGCCGCGGCTCACCTAATGTTGTTGAGCGAGCTCGAAACAACGCAAGGGCGCAGCCAGCTACGAGTTGGCTCCTCCGCGCACAGGTTTCCCATACAAAGTGCAGTCGTTCAAGGGAGATAACTTGGAATTTAAAAGATTTGGCTGCTCAAACTTTAGCAACTTAGCTTTTCTGTCGTTTGCTTCCCGGCAAGACGAAATTCTTGAACGACGCCTGGTCCATACCGTTCTCTTCTCCCCCTTCCCCCCGGCAAACTTGCGGGCGAGGGATCCTTTCTTTCCTTGGAAGAAGGAAGAAAAGAAAGAAGAGAAGATAAAGATATAGAGCCTAGCGGCTCGTCAACGCTTGCCGTGGTGTTGGTGCTGCACAAATGTCAAATCATATATGCGAGAAAATAGAAAGCATAAAATCGACAAAATGTGCGGAGCACGCGAGCTCTGTTGCGCACGGGATCTGCGCCCGGCCTCATACAAAGGATTACATGCAACAGCGGCAAGACTTTGTACAAGAGGTGGTTGCCGGAACGGGTTCCGACAACCGCGCCTTACGGGTAAAACTTACGGAGATGCTCGATGCTCCAGGAATTACTCACTGGGATGCTATCTTCGGTCTCAAGGCGGACAGCGCCGGGCCCAGTGACTCGTTCCACCCGGTAAGGGCCTTCCCACTTCGGCGACAACTTTGTATGTTTTTGCCCTACGCTTTTAGGGAACTTGCCGGTGCAGGCATCCGGACCGCGAGCGCTGGGCGCGGAACTGGCGGTGTCGCTACCGGCAAGAAACCTTGTCGCAGCCAGCTGCAGCTCACTTAAGTTGCTGAGCGGGGCTTGAAGCAAAGTAAGGGCGCGGCTAGTGTAGCAACTAGCCGCAGCTAACTTACGTTGTTGAGCAGGCTCAAAACAATGCAAGGGGGCGGTTAGTGTAGGAACTTGCCGCAGCTCACCTAATGTTGTTGAGCGAGCTCGAAACAACGCAAGGGCGCAGCCAGCTACGAGTTGGCTCCTCCGCGCACAGGCTTCTCATACAAAGTGAGCCGATCCGCGGGGAATAGCTTAAAACTTAGAGATCTGGTTGCTCAGGCTTTGGCAACTTATCTGTTCTGGGTGTGCTGACGTGCATGGTGACCTTGGGCGCCCCGAGATCCACCAGCTCGATCTTGATCCAGCGAGCGCATGGTACCGTGAGCACCATGACGCTGCCGGTCCCGCGCCTCCTGAGATGGCCACGGTGCATGCACGGACGCCGAGGTCTTGGAGTGCGCCCGGTCGTTGTGGGAGCCGGCTACGCCGCCGGCGGGCAGCGCAGCCTTGCCCTGGGACCTAGCAGCACCGCGAGTTCCCTCGTCGATGCGTGCCCTTCCGCCGGCGCCTGCCCCACCATCCGTTTGCTCCGGTGGTGGGTGGCTCGGCGCGGACGGAGCAGCTGCCTCCGAAACCTTCTTCTTCGGTGGCATGTTGATGAAGAAGATGAAGGTCTAGCTCGTAAGAACGCCGGATCTGATGTTGATGAAGAAGAAGAAGATCTGGCTCACAAGGACGCCAGATCTGATTCACACAACGTCGACGCCCCCTACCCGGCGCGCCGGAGATGCCGGGGTTTCTGATCCACGAGCACCTATGGGACCGGCGGACCGGGTCCCTTTTGGTTCAGCGGGGGGCGGAGGTTGCGCAAAGAGCAGATCGAAGCGAAGCAAGCGGGCGGTTGGTCGTGTGAGGAGTAAATCGAGGCGAAGCACGCGAGCGATTTACCCAGGTTCGGGCCGCACGGATGCGTAAAACCCTACTCCTGCTTTGTGGATTGGTATTGATTCCTAGCTCGAGGGCGAGCGTGAGTGTGTGGAATTGCTGAACCTCGCGAGAGCTCTCGAGGTGGCCGACCCCCTCTATGTTGCACACGGGCCTCCTTTTATACTCAAGGGGTTACCGACATAGAGCAACGGGGGCCAAGGGCAAAAATGGAAAGGTTGCCGTGGGTAGGCACAGCTAGGTGCTGTAGTAGGCACAACTAGCTGCTACAGTGTTATCATACCTAACCCTGACGGCAGGGGACAAGGGCATTAAATGCCCGTCTGTGTCGCCTAGACAGCACCGAAAGGGACCGCTAGGGACGCCACCGTCTTGCCATGATGGTTGTCTTGTCAGCGCCTGCGTGCCACTGCACACCCCTAGCTGCACAGCCTCATGCCACGTGCGCTCGGGAGGGGCCCCGGAGCGACACGTGGGTGGATGTGCTGGAGCGCGGGCGTGGAGTGGGGGCTTGCCGCGGCAAGCGCCTTGCCGCGGCCGTCGACTTGTCGCTTCCGGGAGCTTGTTGCTCACCGGGCCTTGTCGGGGCGCGTAGCGCGGCGCGGCAAGTTCCTTGGAATGCCTCGGACGGCCTTCCCGGCAAGCGCCTCTTGCCGAGGTCTTGGAATGCTTCTGATGGCCTTCCCGGCAAGCTCCTCTTGCCGGGGTCTTGCCTTCTTCTCGGCAAGCTCCTCTTGCCGGGGTCTGGTCTTGAGTACTTTGTTCTTGAATGGTCTTCAGAGGGACCACGGAGAATCTTGGCGGTGATCTGGCAGGCCTTGCCGCGGGACGCTGCGACTGCCCATGCACAAGTTCGGGGTACTAAGGGTACCCCTACTCTAGTACACCGACAACATTCACATAACAACACCAATATCATTATATTCATCTTGGAATATATTTTCATATTATATTTATTATATATTATAGATGCTAATAATTTCTAATATAAATTTGGTCAAACTTAGCAGAGTTTGACTTTCGGCAAATCCAATGTGCAGAGTAAAAAGGACGGAGGGAGTACATAAGGATTGATGCCCGGGACGAAATGTGTCACAGCCGCTGGATGAAAATTCGATGGTGCGGGAGTATGGATCGGAGCACAGCAGCGGAGCAAGCAAACCGCGTCCAATCGGGTGTGTCTATGGTAGAAAGTTGATGGTCGCCGCACTTCAGCTGGCCCGCATGTCATGCGCACAAAGGCAGAGGAGCGGTGGGGCCAAGAGGGATGAGGGGCACGTCGGGGGGATGAGGATCCCCTGATGCGAACAATCCTACCATTCTCTCACTGACATGTGGGACCCATAAGCGTGGGTCCCACCTGTCAGCGAAGGAAAGGCAGGGCAAGGCAGTGATAGCCACGTCAGAGGATCCATGTCCATGTCGGGGGACGTCGGGCCGTGGGTTGGAGTGGCGTCGTGGGAATCACGTGTGGGTGTGGCAGTGGTAGAAACAAGAAACGTGATGGTCACCGTGGTTCAACTTCCATGGACAAGCTGTCATGTCTGCTGACACATGTATATCAAAACTAGAGTGTTTATATTTCAAGCACATGAACAAGTATTATTCTACTACTTTGGATCCATTGCAATGCACGGGCTAGCACATTGGTAGTAGTAGTGTCCATCTCTATCTCTAGAGGCCTTCCCTCGTTCATCCTTTTCTCTCACAAGATAAACTACTCATACAAATGCATCTTGATGTTCTGGAACGCACGAGGATGTTTCCTTGGGGGTCTCTCCAGCGCGGTGTGGCCGTAGTTGCAAGTTGACGCCCCTTGAGATGCCGACGTTGAGGGGCACTCAGATTTCCTCCGATGAGCAGGTAAGATGAGTTTGATCACGTAGTAAATGCATTCTAAAGACTACTTCCATGTCCATTTCCTAATTCTCCCCCTGCCCACTGTTTCATAGGTTAGGCTCGGTGCGAGTGGAGATTGGCTTTCATATGTACAGGAGGGTACAACATCAATTTGCACAACATTTACAATGGTGACACCGTTACCATAGAACCTTTGTCCAACATTGGGATCAGCCATGCAACGGGCCACCGCATGAATTGTTACAATGGAAGCACGGTGAGATTGAATAAGATAGCACGAACCTTGCACATGGCGGTCAAAGGCGGACCATGCTGTCTGCGGCCGATTTGTTGCCGTACGAGTAGGAAGACGTTGTGGTCCTTTCTAACCACATCTTCGCGGTGACAAACCAGGGGACTTATTTTGTATGTGACACATCCTACGATATACTCCCTCTCTCCCAGTTTATTTGTTTTGAATCTTTTCGTTTTATAAGATTCAAATCCAAATTTAGAGCTCCCCATCACATGTTGAGATTACAATGTCCATTAAATTGTTGCGTGCATGTATAGTAAAGAAAGAAATCCCAAGTTTGGCACGAGTTCGTGCTGCGGGAGCACCACAAGCCCTGGTGCAAGAGTTACATTTCCCTCTCACTAAGCTTCAGTGCCTTACTACACCTACCTTTGAGTCAATAACAGGTGGACCCGATAGGTGACTGGTCCACATGTAATGCTCCCGTAGGCAGAGGGGCGGTGGGGCCAGGAGGGGTGAGCCACAGGTCGGGGGACGTGTGGTTTCATGGGTTCGAGCGGCGTTATGGGAATCGCGGGTGGCTGTGGTAGAAACTTGATGCTCGCCGCATTTTAGGTGTCCCACATGTCATGCACACAAGTTGTCCTGTCTACGGACACATGCACTGCATACCGATCACTGGAAGGAATAGCAGAGAAAGCTATATATGCGGATAAATAGTTCCTTATAGTCAAGCGGACCCACGCTACTACTCTATTCCAAAGACATGCACACCATCGAAATAGTCCATCTATATCAATATACACCGAGAGGGAATAATTTTTTTTACAAGAGAGGAAATAGTTCATCCATGCATAATGCCCTCCTGCTAGTGCAGCCTTTTCTTCTTCTTCTTCTTCTTCTTCTTCTTCTTCTTCTTCTTCTTCTTCTTCTTCTTCTTGTTCTCATTCTCTGTGGGAGACGGCTTCGCAAC
The DNA here is from genome assembly GCF_056163025.1 of Triticum urartu. Taxonomy (NCBI): domain Eukaryota; kingdom Viridiplantae; phylum Streptophyta; class Magnoliopsida; order Poales; family Poaceae; genus Triticum; species Triticum urartu. The sequence goes on along the minus strand of NC_141876.1, from coordinate 351,613,385 downwards.
AAGCTCTTTGGACCTTGCAGCTATCTCAAAACTCACACGGGCATCGAGGGCAGCATATTTTATCTGCTCGTACATCAAGGGATAATTCTCCCATCCAAACGACCTTAATGCCACCGTCTCGTCACCCTTCTGAAGATTTGTACCGAGCAAAAAATTTGCTATGTCGAATAGGGATGGTGTCTGTTTATAACAATCTTCTATAGGAATTTTGATTCTGGTTTGTAGGTCAGCGATGCTTTTCAAATCAAGGTTGTACAGCTTCAGCTTCTGTTTGTCCCCTTCGATGGCTGCCCCACAGAAGTATACGTCCTCTCGAGACAAGAAATCATGAAGCTCACATGGTATGGAGGGCGAGTGTATGATCTGGTACACCAAAACATCATCTTTGTGGCACAACCGAAGGACGATGGCGCACTGGATCTTCCCAGGGGCACGCTCCGTGTACTCTGCGTCGAGACCGATGACCCTCGTCTCTACCTTTTCGAGGGAGTTGGATACATTGTTGATCCACTGCTGAACAACCCTTGGGTGGACGGTGACAGTGGCAACTATGTGCATCGATCCTTCGACGAGGACATGTTGGACACTAAAAACCTGCATCTCGATCTCTTCCGCCATTTGGAACCGCTGGAACGGAGGGCTATGGTTTGGAGAATTAGGATTAGATGGCTAGTCTAACTGAAGTAGTAGATGATTATTTAAAGAGGTTAAAACAATGTGAACGCGGTGGGGTTTGGATGCAAATGAAGACGAATGGGAGGTGAAGAAGCCAAGGAGAATTGGTTCCCGATGGAGAAGTAAATGGGAGAAGTGGCGTGCAGGCAGTTGATTAGACGGCTAGGTAGACTAAACAAAAAGGCTATGCAGGTAGACTGATGAGTCGTACCTATTCGTGTACGTGCCCATCCTTCCTGATAGGTGGGACCTATGCATGCAAACAACTAAAAAATGTCCTGGATACAGAACATGGATAACACTGTATATTTAGTGTAGAATCTTTTTAGTACTTTGAATTTTGGCCACTACTTCTGCTGTTTAGTAACTTTTCTGAATTTTGGCCACTACTACAGTAAGTTCAAGTGAGTAACTATAGTAACTTCAAGTGAGTAACTCCATTCCTGATTTTTTTTACATAAAACTAACCATGATATTTGTTCCTCTGTTCTGGTCATAATTATAATCTGATTGCTGAACCCTTAATCATTCTCATAATGTTTACATGATGCACAATTATAATGCCGTCAAAACTACTCCATACACACACTGTAGAAACTGGCAAGATGGTGGTGGAGGTGGGAATAAATGTTCAGTATTGGTGCATTTTCTGTGGTTACAAAATTCAGATTGAATTTCACTACCAAAAGAAAAGAAGTGGAGATTAAATGTTGCTTTCCACTTACTTCACCTTTGTGTAACTCTTTTGGTGCATTTTCTGCAGAACCTATGTGTAGCTGCAGCATACAGGCTAGTTCATCAACTGCTGGAAGAAGAAAAGAAGGTGGTATTTCCTTGCCTTTAGCATACAGGCTAGTTCACTTAATGTCCTCTAGTGCTATATTTCTGAGAACATCCAAGTTTTTACTTATCACTTTGCTAGCATTCACAAGTTTATTGAAGCATGCATGTCTCTGTGAATCTTGTTGTCTACTCAAAGTAGATGGTGTGTAGCCTGGCAAAGGATATTAGTACTTGGTGCATTCTATGTTTAAAACCACTCTAGATTTACAAGTGTTTACTGAAGATGACAAGTGTTTATTCAGTTCTAAATTTGAAGTAACTAGTAGACGAACAATATTCCTCTTTTTCTGTATATGAAGAATAATAAACCTAGCTAACTCAAATAATTCCAATTTTAGGGACATGCTTTTATCAACTCTGAGTTAAGGGGTTGTGGAAGTTTTCAGTTTTCAGTTTTGTGCTGCTTGAATTGATTCTATAGGAATATTTAGGGAAGAGTCATGGCTATGCTTAGCCCTCTGTAAAATGAATGACTGAAATTGGACAATTGGAAACTTTAGGTATGTTTGCAATTGGACAAATGGTGTATAAATCCAAATAAAGCAAATAAATTCAATGATTCAAATAAATCCAAATAAACATGGTTGATCTTCATTTTGCATAAACTTGGTTGAGTATTACAGAGTAATTGACAACAAATTGACCTGGCTGGAATTCATACAGCAATAGTAACAGTTAATTGAACTTCTTTTGCATGCATTTATCACTCCAGAAAACTTTCAGTAACAAGTGAGCAGCCTCTGCATTTTCTCAGTGAACTTTTGAGTGCATTTATCACTTGTTGGAGTATGCTACAGCTTCTGGAAATCACAAACTCCTTTAGTTTACATCTCAGTTTTAGCAAACACAACAGTTTCAATAAAGGAGTCATAACTGAATTATAGGCACTGTAGTTTCTCTACAGTATTGGAACACTGAATATTTTCAGTTAACTGTAGCAAGAAAAACATCCAAAAACTAGCAGATCTCCAAGAATGCCAAGAGTATTACTCAATGAATTTGATGGCATCAAAGTAAATTTTCACTATAATATGTTCATCATTTAGCAGCAGTGTACAACCTTTGTCCTGGATTATTTCTCTAGCTTTGTATCCCATGACTGAATTTTGTCCGCTTGTACTGAGAATAGCAAATTCAGACTCATAGCAATAAATTGAACAACAGCAGTAGCAGAGGTGGGCGGGGCAGACTCACCAGCACATGCGGGAGTGGCAGCAGAGGCGGGGCAAGGGAAATGGCAAAAGCAGCATCAGAGGTCCACGGCGCCGGCGTCGTCCACCAGCAGCAGCATGGGAGACGGGAGTGGCCGGAATTGTGCACGGCGCCGGCGGCCGAAGCGGACGAAATTGGAGGTGCAGGTGGACGGCGAAGGTGGGCGAATGTGGGCGGCGACCTTCAACGGGGACAACGGCGTAGCTCGAGGAGGGCGCCGGCGCAGGTCGCCTTCACGGCGGGCGGTGCAGGTGGTAAGCCACGACACAAGTGCAAGCGGGCGGCGGCGCTATTGTTGGTCGCGGGCTAGGCCACGGTTCTGGTGTTGGTGGGTAGCTGGCGATGGCTGCAAGGCGCGGGCGATGGGGGCTGAGGAAGGAAGGAGATGGACTTCTTTGTGACGTGTTTAAAACTCTGTGGGTTTCTTTGCAAAAAAATACACTGCCCTATGGACAACTTTTCTCGGATGGAGGGAGTACTAGTTAAATCCGAGCTATGAGTGTGAAGCACTGATATGCCAGTACAATTGATTGTGACCTGTTCTAATTTTGCACCTGAACTTTTTTTAGAAAGGGTTGTACATCAACTTAATGTGCTAGCAGAACTTATTGTGTTGTCTGTCTGTTTTCTTTGCACAACATTCAAGGTATTTCCCCGTCATTGATAAAGACGATGAACCGTTATGTACGACTTCGTTGGTTTCAACATAGCCCTTCCCGTAGCGATCCACTGCTTCCATCCTGATTGTGCCGCTTGCGTGAAATTTTTGTATATAAGTTCCGTGTGCTATGATGTTCTATATGATTGTGTCAACTACATAAGTTTTTACTGAGCATCAGCAATGCATATGGCTGAAAGATGTATTTACGAGCATCGACCGATGGGTCTCTCTCTCTCTATCTCTCTCTCTCTCACACACACACACACGCACACGCAGACACGCGCAGACGCACAAGTGGGACCCATTGAATTATTTATTTGCTCGTGACAGCTTTTAATTAGGTTGCATTGTAATCTAACTTTTTTCTTAAGTTATTAATTGAGCTCAGTGACTTCAAAAAGTTGTACAGAAGCCTTGTTTGGGCCTTTCCGGCGTCACTGAATGTGGGCTAAGTAACCATGTTAGGTTGTACTGTACTACACAGGCCTTTTTTTTCAACATCAGCAATGCAACTGGGCCGACAGTTGTACACAATATCTGGGTCAACTTGTTATTCTCCGCCCCGCTGGGCTGCAAACTTTCCTAGGAGGTATGCATTAGGCTTAACAACAAAATGAACTTTAAGAAATAATAAATGGGATGTAATTATAATAACTGGACAGTTACTATGCACCAAACACGTAATTAGTTTGAAAATATATTATCTTTGGAATTTGAAAATTTTAATTTCATTACTTGTTGCGCGCGCAATATTTCGTTGGATTTTAACGTAATACAACTTTATTGCGAAATTATTTTTGACATGACTAGAAATTTCAGATAAAAATATTTCGGACCCCATCAAAATGTGGGAACTTTTTTTTGAATTCTGTTTTGAGCAGTTGTTTGAAATTATTAATCGTTGTCCTAGCTAGAAGTTGGGCTGTACTTTTAACAAACTGTAAATGGGCTGTAGTAAATTCCATTAGAATTAAAAAATGGGATGTACATTCTTACAAATCGCAAATGGGATATATGTTCTCTGCCAAATCCGAGCTGTGGGCCTACTAAGTTGACGCGTACCAAGGGCTTTGTCAACTTAGTCAATGTAAACAATTCTAGCTGAAGTGATCGTATGATGTCCATCCAATGGCCGTAGTGCTTCTTCAACCTCTGGTCTTCTTGCTCCAGCCGCCCAAAGCAGTGCGGTCGTGTCGCGTGCTCCTGCCTCCTGTGGCCGGCTGTGATACCACGGAGGCCTCACCGCCCTGTACTACTCCCACTGCTGGCCAGGCCATCCCTCTACTCACCCACACCCCCTGTTATTCTGCGGCGACAACAACCTCACACCGCAGCTGAACCAGTGAACTCTCGTACTCCTCTCCGCGCGGGCTTCCACTATTGCGTTTTCCCTGGCTCCGCGTCGTCCCCTTCCTAGGCCTCACCGTCGTCCAGACCACCGCCCTGGTGCTCTCGGCGCGGCGTGGTCAACGTGGTCAACGATTGACTTCCATCGAAGAGTACTGTACATGGAGAGGCTGACAGCTGGGTCCAGGCGGCCGCAAGGAAGTGCCGCCTTATTACACGCAAAATAATTATTCCTCCACCTGACAGTCGGGACCCACCGGACGGGCCACCTTATTTTGTGAAAAAATGTTTCCCCCCTGACTGATGGGACCCACCGGATGGGCCAGCGTATTTCGCGAAAAAACGTTCCCCTTGCTATTAGTTCGGACCCACCGGAAGTGCCTCCTTATTACGCACAAAAAGTGAATATTCCCCCTGCTAGCTGGGACCCACCATGGTAGGAGGCTGACGTGTGGGCCTACTAAGTTGACTGGGACGGGGACCTTTGTCAACTTTAGTCAATATGAATGATTCTAGCTCCAGTGACCGTACGATGTCCATCCAACGACCATAGTGCTTCTTCAACCTCTGGTCTTCTTGCTCCAGCCGCCCAATGCAGCGCCGGTCGTGTCACATGCTCCTGCCTCCTGCGGAGGCCTCACTGCCCCCTACTATTGCCACCGCTGGCCAGGCCCTGCGGCGACGGCAGCCTCACACCGCAGCCGAACCAGTGAACCCTCATACTCCTCTCTGTGCGGGCTTTCACTGTCGCGTCTTCCCCGGCTCCCCGTCGTCCCCTTCCTAGGCCTGGCTGTCGTCCACCGCCCTGGTGCTCTCGGCGCGGCGTGGTCAACCTGGTCAAGGAACGACTTACATCGGACGTGGACTGTACGTGGAGAGGCTGACAGCTGGGTCCACGGCCGCAGCAAGGAAGTGCCTCCTTATTACACGGAAAATAATGATTCCTCCACCTGACAACTGGGACCCACCGGACGGGCCACTATATTTCACGAAAAAATGTTTCCCCCTGACCGCTAGGACCCACCAGCTACATCTTCGCACACAAGGAAGTGCGTCCGGGCAAAAAAAACCATTCGCCCCCTGATTGCTGGGACCCACCAACTACATCTTCGCAGGCAAGGAAGTGTCTGACAGTCAGGACCCACCTGGTCGAAGCGTACGTAGCGTTGTCATTCTGTTCACGAATGTGTACGTACATATATACTGGTGGATGTAGAGGCGCGCATGTAGCATGTACACGTACGTACAACGGCCAGGGTGCATGAAAGAAAATACGGCCACGTATGTGTACATACGGGCAGGGTCTCGAACGCCTACTCGCGCATACGTACGACCAGGGCTCGTGTACATGGCTGGGTCGGAACGAAGAAGCATCGTCATCGTCGTGTTCATGGGGAGGCAACGGAATGCGTCGTGTTCATGGGGAGGCAACGGAATGCGTCGTGTTCATCAAGAGGCAACGGAACCCATGGGAGCCAACTGGCTGGGTCGGAACGGAATGCGTGGTCGTGTTCATCAGGAGGGCTTGGACGGAACATGCGATGGAAACGAGGCCTGGCGTACCGCAGAACGGAGGAAACGGGCCTCCTACGTTCGGAACGGGGTCCTGTTGATCGGGAGGGGTCTGGCGTACCGCAAAACGGAGGAAACGGACCTCCTACAGTCGAAACGGGGGTCCTGTTGATCGGGAGGGGTGTGGCGTACCGCAAAACGGACGAAACGGACTAGTGTTGGAGCTCTACAATCGAAACGGGGGTCCTATTCATCGGGAGGGGTGTGGCGTACCGCAAAACGGGACTCCACGGGATACTGTTCATCTCCACCGTCGACCTCCTCCAGCCTCCACGGGCTACCGTCGACCTCCTCCAGCCTCCATGGGCTCCTGTTCATCCAGCCTCCACCACGCGCTACTCCACCGGCTACTGTTCAACCACCCCTCCACGAGCACCCCTCCACCGCCTACTGTTCATCTAACCCTCCAAACCACGGGGTCCTGTTCAACCACCCCTCCACGGTCACCCCACCATCGTCTACTTTTCATCCAGCCCTCCACCACACCACGGGGTCCTGTTCATCCAGAGGCAACACCACCGCTCACTGTTCATCCAACCCCCCCCCCCCCCACAACACTCACTGTTCATCCCAGAGGCAGCATCGATCAGCTTCAGTTAGCAGCAGTAGCGAAGGAATCGCTCGATCGGGTTCAATAACGCATAGCGTGCAGTGCAATCGCTCGGGTTAAGTTAGAGCCCAACGCCTCGCTCGGGTTCAGTTAGAGCCAACGCCTCACACACATGCACGTATGTGTACGAGAGAAACGCGCATCGCTCGGCCCCCGACCTCCCACCGTAACCGGGAACTCCCCGAAATTTTCCTCCCCCTCGCTTCTACCACGGTTTTTTCCTTCATGGACGGCCCAAAGAATGTCATGCAGCTGCGTCTTCAGCCTGCCCAGCACGAAAAGCCCATTTTCTGTCATGATTTTTTGTCATAGAAGCAGGAGCCGACCACATCTATTACGATACCGGGTTTTGTCACAATTATCGTCATAGAAGTGTGATATGTATGACAGAAAAAAATTTCGTTCGGCCCAAAATGTCACGGATGTGTCTTTTTTGTAGTGTAAGAAAATAGATCATGATAAAATGTGGTTTTACAAAAAACTTTTGAGTGTTTTGGACTTTGCTTGATTGGATTTTTGTTTGTTGTCTGCAAGTGCTCCAAAAGTCAAATAAATCCTCTAACTCCTATACTCCATCTCCTTGATCCAAAACTTTACCCAACGATGATGCCATGTGTAGGACAGAATAGAATTTTATTAAAAAATAATTTGGCGAAAAAGTATTTTCTAAATTAGGTTTTCCAAAACTCCCTGAATTGAGACTTGAACTACAAGTACTCAATGAAGGGTGTGAAAAATCTTTCAAAAATTATTTTTGACTCCTATTAGATATAGGACTCCCATAAACCACAAAATTATTATTTTAAAAGTTATTTTCCTATTTTATTTAAAGGCTTTTTCTTAAGGCCAAAAATGGTCTTTAATAGGTTAAAATTATTTTAATGTTTCAAAAAATATTTTAGAAAATTTAGGGGATCTCATAGGATATATATTGACCATATATAGGAGTTTCAACACAGGGTCATGTTCAAAATATTGGTTAAATCCCCCAAAAATCCTTTATGGATATTTCAAACTTTTGGAATATTTACAAAGGAATTATTCTCCATTAAATATAGGAAAATTCTAGCATGTCAAAAATGACCTAATTGAGGATCCTACAAAGTCTCATGTCATGGAGAACAACATAGCCCCACCAAACCTTCTCAAAACCATTTATGTCCTTTTCCAAGTTTGAACAAGTTTGCACTACCAAACATGTCGAAATGATCTCAAAATTTGTACACATACTTAGAGGGTCTAATAATTCAACTAGGACAAATGGCACAAGTTGGAGAATAGTATAACTTGATCAAAGTGCCTCAAAACCCTTTCTATCCAGAACCAAATTTGAGCAACTCTACATTGCCAAGTATCTCCTTTTGATCTCAAATTTTGTGGACATGCTCAAAATCCCAAATGATGACACTACACCAAGTGGTGCATCAACGAGAACAAGATAGCATGATATAATCTAGCCAAAACTATTTCTACCCATTTCTAGTGTTTACAAAAGTTGCATTGGCCACTTTCTCCATTTGACCTCAAAATTGGTGACAACTACTATTATGTGATGCCACTCACTCTTGGTAAATATGATGGCAAGGAGAATGTATTTGCTTGCCCAAACCACCATCAAACACCTTTTGGCAGAACTTCCAAATGCATGTTTCGACCCCATCCACTAATCTCCATGAGCTGAAACTTTTCACACAGCCTCATCTGGTCCTCCTCTACCTCCTGCATGCTTTGCTGCCCAAGGAGCAATGATCAAGTGGGGGCAGACACCCATTTTTCTTCCCTGAACAGCAATTTTCCCTCTCTCTCTCGCAACCCCACCGCTCCTCCAGTGGCTCCCCAGGGCATCCAATGTCCTTGCCACATTTTTTACTCCCACCTGCTGCCACTAGACACAAGTGGACGCACGGGTGTGCGCAGAAAAGCCTCGGATGCCGGCCATTTGCGGGATCTGGAGCGCCTAGCAGAGCACCCGACCGTTGATGCCACGCTCCCTGACCACCGCGTGCCTCCCCCTCGCGCCAGTTGAGGCCCTCGACGTCCACAACATGACAGCCGTGCAGGCCCTTTCCTCTCCCCCTCTCTTTCACCCCCTACTGCCCGTGCCCGATGCTGCCCGGCTCGGCCAATGGGCGCACGAGTTCGGGACCTTCTTGGAGCATGCCCCGCTCCCCCTTTCCTTCTCACCCGACTTGGTCCACGCCCAGGACATGGCCTAGGGTGCCAATTCAGCCCCTGGCATCGCCTAGTCCGCGGTAGTGGTCGCCCTCCACGGTGAGCACGGGTCGGCTACTTAAGGCCGTCCCAGGCCCTCCTCTCTGCTCCATTTTCTCCCTCTCTCTCCCGTGCACCCCCTGGACCAATCCGCACCTCCTCCGGTGCCCTCCAACCTCATCCATGGCCAGAGCCGAGCCGCCGACCACTGCCTAAATTCTCGTCGTCCGGGCTCCCTCCTCCCCACCTATGGGTTGCTTTGCATCTCCACTGCCCCCGCGGAGCTCCCCCGCACTCTAGTTACTCCTCCCGACGGCCGGAGCACCGTCTCCGCCATCGCCATCGGCCACGTCCGCCACGGACGACGCTCTACTTGACCAGGTCCTCCCCGGCATGCGTGTGACCCTTGGCTGGAAGTGCCTCTCTGTGCAGGTCACCTCGGTAGGCAGAACATCACTGGGGGCGCTCTGTAGCGCCGGCAATCAGCGGCCGGAGCCGCTCCTCCCCGCGGTTGGAGCGCGCGCAGGAGGTTGAAGACGGCATGTCCCTGGGCCCCGCGCGTCAGCGACCCAGCCGGCGGGCCCGTCCGTTTAACTGGAGACGGCTTCGGCCCGATTCGCTTCCCTCGCCCGAAGGTGCATCGCCGTGAATACGCCTTCGATGTCGCCCTTTCGTCCGCGTGGCTGAGCCGTTGGGCCGGCCAAGTGCCCTGCGGTGCTAAACTACGCCCTGTGCACACTTTAGGTATAACCCGAATCTTTTTCTTTTTCTTTTCCAGCAAGCTTCTAAAATCCATAGTTAATTCATTTCATGCCCAAATTTGATGATTCAAATTTCCAGTGATTCCATAAATCATGATCTACCTTTTGGTGCAACATGCGCATTTTTCCAGAACAACTTTCTTCACACAAATTAAATAGAATCCCATTTTCCATTTCTGTGATGAACTTTAGAAAATCAGAGAACTTATATTTGATCCAAATGCCATGATTCAAATTTCTAGATACATCTGAGTTCATAACTTAGGTTATCAACATTTTTCTTAATACATTCTCTGCAACATAGAATGATGAGCCATTTTTTCATATTTGTCATCTTTGCAAATTCATAGGAACATCATTTGAACTCCAAATCCAATGGAACCAACTCCAAGATGCTTCTAAAATCATGCCTTGTTAAATGGGTGCCCTTACTCATTTTCCAAAAATATATTTCTGTACACTTCTTGCAAATCCATTAATCTCTTGGTTCCATTATATTGAAATGTTCAGAAATATCCAAAAATCAAATCCCAATGAAACCACTCTGGTTATTTTTCATATAACCAAAGATGTCCCAGAAAATTCAAATTCATATTTTAGTGCACTTTTATTTTCTACCTTTTTGTGTTGCTTGTTGTGTTTGTTTCCGATGTTAGTTGACGAAGTAGACGGAGTACCTGGAGATGGACCAGGAGAGATGAAGACTTTGCTAAGCTAGGCAAGCAACCCTTTGACCATGTCTCTGAAACCCTTTTTATGCATGGCATATAACACTTTAATATTGTTGCATCGAGATCATGATGAGATGGTAACCACTTTGGTGGGTTGCCTTCGTTACTTCCTTTTTGATACTTGCATTGTGCATGACCCTACATTCTTATGAGGGCTATGCCGGTGGGAGTAGATATGATGCTAAAGTAGTTTCCACGCAAGTGGGACAGGCTATATGCATGGTGATGGAGACAAAAGTATTCTCAAAGACTTCTTGAAAACCTCGTCGGGTGCCACTAATGCCCGAGGGAGATGTTGTGCTAGGTAACCACTTGATAAAGAAGTGGTGTACCGAGGCAAGTGAGTGTGTTGTTTTCAAAAACGGATTGGTTTAAGTTGCGACCGTTACTCCAACCTTAAATGTGCAACCACTCTACCGTTATATGGTAAAGGGCATTATTGATTACCTAGTTCATGCTAACATGGATGCCCGCATTACTAGTGACGGGAGTGGCGTGGTCACTCTCGGGACGGGCTCGTGCCACGTAGGGCGGCCATGACTATTTTCACAGGGCACCGGACACACCGTTGGTACCCCGTGCTTGTGTTATGTGATGAATATGGGAGCGTGGCTCCACAAAAAGAATTTATTGTGTGACAATGTTTGACACAGGGGCTCCTACCAATTGAGTGGACTCCTTTTTAGGCGCGGCTAGGGAAAGCTAGTGATCAGGTGCTTACCTAGGGTACTTGCGGTACCGCGGGTCATGGATGACATGGATGTTCCCTGGATCTTGTGGGTAAAGTGTGCAAACTCCGCAGAGTGTAAAACTATTCGAATATACGTGTCCATGGTCAAGGACAGTTGGGTAACCGCTCTCGGGCTACGTCCACATTTTTAGGAACCAGTGTGTGTGTTTGGATAAGTGGGAAGAACTACTTGGGTCAAGTCAAAGGATTTGACATGATTGAGTTGGGTTGATGCCCACTCCATTTATGTCGATATCTGTAACCAGTCCCTATGGTTACTTGAATTCATACGATGCATGTTTTACGAGTTGTTGAACATGTCATAGCACAATAAAATTAGCTTTCTACAAAATTTATCTATATCATGCATTGTTGTATCTTGAACCAAAACATGGGTTGCTTGCGAGTACATTGAAAGTACTCATTAGCTTGCCACTGGTTATTTTATTAGCCAGGCATGAAAGAACAGGAATACGAGGAAGAGTTCTTTGGTGACGATCGTGCGAGCTAGGACACTTCCCAGTCAGAATGCCTGTAGGGTTAAGGCAGATGGCATGGGTCCAAGTTATCGACAAAAATTTCAGGTGCGATGTTATTCTCAAGACTTGACCATAATGGTCATAATTTATGTAAGACAATATGTATGGATGTAAGACTCTTGTTATTCAGGTTTTTTTTAGTGAGCATTGATCTCTGGGATCACTGTACATGTGCATTCGGTGATCACGACTTATGAGTCGGTGTCCCCACACCGCCTCCACTTGTTGGCTGCCTTGCCATCCAACTCAGCTGATGCCGACGCCGGTGTACACGTGTGCTGGGTGTGCGCGAGTGCATCCTTCTGTGCATGCTACCACATAGTGGTGAAGTTTGCGCGAGTGCGTCCTTCATGCGGAAGAAGTGTGCCCTCAACTGACAAGCGTGTGAGGTGCTACCCCGAGTGGTTTCAACTTTGTTTACTTCACCGCGTGTCAGATGGGCCTCTAGTTTACGTATTTTCACCCATTGCCACATGGGCCAGCACACGAAGATAGAGAATACGAGCTGACAAGGCAGCATGTGGACTGGTTGACCAATCAACTAAACAATATACGGAGCTATACGCTGACACAGTGACCGTATAATCCCTCGGTATAGAGAGTTCGAGTGAGAGGGGAGGCCCGTGAGAGATAGTGGAGAGAGAGAAAGAGCTACTCCCTCTGTTCGATAATGTAGTGCCTACATGTTTTTTAAAGTCAAACTTTTCAAACTTTGACCAAGTTTATAAAGAAATTACATATATCTACAATACCAAAGATAAATGATAGTATGAAGTAAGTACATGTTGTGATGAATCCAATGATCGTTCTAGATGTAAATGTTTTTCTCCACATATACATGGTCAAACTTTTCTGAGGTTTTATTTTTGAAAACATCCATATGCTTATGGATGTGAGAGAGTACCTAACTAGAGAGAGAGAGAGTGTGTGCATGTGAAATAGAAAAGAGTGACTGAAAAAAAAGTGTGTGTGCGTGTGTGAAAGAGACATGGACAACACGCGATAAAAGTAGAGAAAAAGCATGTGTGTCTTACGCAAACATATCACACATGCATCTTCGACAGTGGAAGCGAGGTGAGGAGATAGTGTGTGGTTGTTTGCATCCGAGGGAGAAAGACCCCTAGCACGTGGCCAAGAGAGGTCTGGCAAACAAGGGAGAGAGGTCGAGAGAGATGTATGGAGAAAACTTTTATGGAACGCCGTATTTCAAAAAAAATCCTACGATCACACAAGATCTATCTAGGAGATGCATAGCAACGAGAGGGGAGAGTGTGTCTACATACCCTCGTAGACCGAAAGCGGAAGCGTTAAGTAACGCGGTTGATGTAGTCGAATGTCTTCGCGATCCAATAGATCAAGTACTGAATGCATGGCACCTCCGCGATCTGCACACGTTCAGCTCGGTGACGTCCCTCGTACTCTTGATCCATCTGAGGCTGAGGGTGAGTTCCGTCAACAGAATGGCGTGTTGACGGTGATGATGAAGTTACCGACGTAGTGCTTCGCCTAAGCACCACAAGAATATGACCGAGGTGGAAAACTGTGGAGGGGGCACCGCACACGGCTAAAGATCAACTTGTGTGTCTATGGGGTGCCCCATCCCCCGTATATAAAGGAGGGGAGGAGGAGGCCGGCCGGCCACAAGGGGCGCGCCAAGGGGGGAGGTATCCTACACCTAGTAGGAGTAGTTTTCCCCCTTTCCTAGTCAAGAAGGAGAAGAAGGGAAAGAGTAGGTAAGAGAAGGAAGGAGGGGAGCGCCCCCCTTCCCCTTGTCCAATTCGGACTGGGCAAAGGGGGGGTGCCACCTCTTGGAGACCCTCTCTCTTCTCCACTAAGGCCCATTGTGGCCCATTAATCCCCCGTGGTGTTCCGGTAACCTCCCGGTACTCCAGAAAATACCTGATACACTTCAGAACCATTCCGGTGTCCGAATATAACCTTCCAATATATCAATCTTTATGTCTATGATCTCATCCGGGACTCCGGACAACCTTCGGTACATCAAATCACATAACTCATAATACATATCGTCATCAAACGTTAAGCATGCGGACCCTACGAGTTCGAGAACTCTGTAGACATGACTGAGACACATCTCCGGTCAATAACCAATAGCTGAACCAGGATGATCATATTGGTTCCTACATATTCTACGAAGATCTTTATTCGTCAAACCGCATAACAACATACGTTGTTCCCTTTGTCATCGGTATGTTACTTGCCCGAGATTCTATCATCGGTATCATCATACCTAGTTCAATCTCATCACAGGCAAGTCTCTTTACTCGTGCCTTAATGCATCATCTCATGACTAACTCATTTGTCACATTGTTTGCAAGGCTCATAGTGATGTGCATTACCGAGAGGGCCCAGAGACACCTCTCCGATACACGGAGTGACAAATCCTAATCTCGATCTATGCCAACTCAACAAACGCCATCGGAGACACCTGTAGAGCATCTTTATAATCACCCAGTTACGTTGTGACGTTTGATAGCACACAAAGTGTTCCTCCGATATTCAGGAGTTGCATAATCTCATAGTCATAGGAACATGTATAAGTCATGAAGAAAGAAATAGCAATAAACTAAACGATCATAGTGCTAAGCTAACGGATGGGTCTTATCCATCACATCATTCTCCAAAGATGTGATCCCATTCATCAAATGACAAGACATGTCATTGGCTAGGAAACTTAACCATCTTTGATTAACAAGCAAGTGAAGTAGAGGCATACTAGGGACACTCTGTTTGTCTATGTATTCACACATGTACTAAGTTTCCGGTTAATACAATTCTAGCATGAATAATAAACATTTATCATGATATAAGGAAATATAAATAACAACTTTATTATTGCCTCTAGGGCATATTTCCTTCAGTCTCCCACTTGCACTAGAGTCAATAATCTAGATTACATAGTAATGATTCTAACACCCATGGAGTCTTGGTCATGATCATGTTTTGCTCGTGAGACTGGCTTAGTCAATGGGTCTACAACATTCAGATCCGTATGTATCTTGCAAATCTATATGTCTCCCTCCTTAACTTGATCACGGATGGAATTGAAGCGTCTCTTGATGTGCGTGGTTCTCTTGTGAAATTTGGATTCCTTTGCCAAGGCAATTGCACCACTATTGTCAGAAAAGATTTTCATTGGACCCGATGCACTAGGTATTACACCTAGATCGGATATGAACTACTTCATCCAGACTCCTTCATTTGTTTCTTCCGAAGAAGCTATGTATTACGCTTCACCCATAGATCCCGCCACGATGCTCTTCTTAGAATTGCACCAACTGACAGCTCCACCATTTAATAAAAATACGTATCCGGTTTGTGACTTAGTGTCAAAGCTTGCATCGACGTAATCGTTTACGACGAGCTCTTTGTCATCTCCATAAACGAGAAACATATCCTTAGTCCTTTTCAGGTATTTCAGGATGTTTTTTACTGTTGTCCAGTGATCCACTCGTGGATTACTTTGGTACCTCCCTGCTAAACTAATAGCAAGGCACACATCAGGTCTGGTACACAACATTTCATACATGATAGAACCTATGGCTGAAGCATAGGGAATGACTTTCATTTTCTCTCTATCTTTTGCAGTGGTAGGGCATTGAGTCTGATCCGACTTCACACCTTCTAAAATAGACAAGAAGCCTTTCTTTGCTTGATCCACTTTGAACTTCTTCAAAACTTTATCAAGGTATGTGCTTCATGAAAGTCCAATTAAGCGTCTTGATCTATCTCTATAGATCTTGATGCCCAATATATAGGCAACTTCATCGAGGTCTTTCTTTGAAGAATTCTTATTCAAGTATCCTTTTATGCTATTTAGAAATTCAGTATCATTTCTGATCAACAATATATCATCCACATATAATATCAGAAATGCTACAGAGCTCCCACTCACTTTCTTGTAAGTACAGGCTTCTCCAAAAGTCTGTATAAAACCATATTCTTTGATCACACTATCAAAGCGTATATTCCAACTCCAAGATGCTTGCACCAGTCCATAAATTGATCGCTGGACCTTGCACATTTTGGATCGACAAAATCTTCTGGTTGCATCATATACAACTCTTCCTTAAGATATCCATTAAGGAATGCAGTTTTGACATCCATTTGCCAAATTTCATAATCATAAAATGCGGCAATTGCTAACATGATTTGGACAGACTTAAGCATCACTACGGGTGATAAGGTCTCATCATATTCAACTCCTTGAACTTGTCGAAAACCTTTCACAAAAATTCGAGCTTTGTAGACAGTAACATTACCGTCAGCGTCAGTCTTCTTCTTGAAGATCCATTTATTCTCTATGGCTTGCTGATCATCGGGCAAGTCAACCAAAGTTCACACTTTGTTCTCATACATGGATCCCATCTCAAATTTCATGTCCTCAAGCCATTTCGCGGAATCTAGGCTCATCATCGCTTCCTCATAGTTCATAAGTTCGTCATGGTCAAGTAACATAACTTCCAGAACAGGATTACCGTACCACTCTGGTGCGGATCTTACTCTGGTTGACCTACGAGGTTTGATAGTAACTTGATCAAAAGTTTCATGATCATCATCATTAGCTTCCTCACTAATTGGTGTAGGAATCACTGGAACTGATTTCTGTGATGAACTACTTTCCAATAAGGAATAAGGTATAGTTACCTCACCAAGTTCTACTTTACTCCCACTCACTTCTTTTGAGAGAAACTCCTTCTCTAGAAAGGATCCATTCTTAGCAACAAATATCTTTCCTTCAGATCTGTGATAGAAGGTGTACCCAATAGTCGCCTTTTGGTATCCTATGAAGACACATTTCTCCGATTTGGGTTCGAGCTTATCAGGTTGAAGCTTTTTCACATAAGCATCACAGCCCCAAACTTTAAGAAACAACAACTTGGGTTTCTTGCCAAACCACAGTTCATATGGTGTCGGCTCAATAGGTTTTGATGGTGCCCTATTTAACGTGAATGTAGTCGTCTCTAAAGCATAACCCCAAAATGAGAGCGGTAAATCAGTAACAGACATCGTAGATCACACCTTATCTAATAAAGCGCGGTTACGAAGTTCGGACACACCATTACACTTTGGTGTTCCAGGTGGCGTGAGTTGCGAAACTATTCCGCATTGTTTCAAATGAAGACCAAACTCATAACTCAAATATTCACATCCACGACCAGATCGTAGAAACTTAATTTTCTTGTTATGATGATTTTCCACTTCACTTTGAAATTCTTTGAACTTTTCAAATGTTTCAGACTTATGTTTCATCAAGTAGATATACCCATATCTTCTTAAATCATCTGTGAAGGTCAGAAAATAACGATACCCGCCGCGAGCATCAACACTCATCGGACCACATACATTAGTATGTATTATTTCCAACAAGTCTGTTGCTCGCTCCATTGTTTCGGAGAACGGAGTCTTAGTCATCTTTCCCATGAGGCATGTTTCGCAAGCATCAAGTGATTCATAATCAAGTGATTCCAAAAGCCCATCAGCATGGAGTTTCTTCATGCGCTTTACACCAATATGACCTAAACGGCAGTGCCATAAATAAGTTGCGCCATCATTATCAACTTTGCATCTTTTGGCATCAATATTATGAATATGTGTATCACTACGATCGAGATTCAATAAACCATTTACATTGGGTGTATGACCATAGAAGGTTTTATTCATGTAAACAGAACAACAAGTATTATGTGATTTAAATGAATAACCGTATCACAATAAACATGATCCAATCATATTCACGCTGAATGCAAACACCAAATAACATTTATTTAGGTCCAATACTAATCCAGAAGGTAGAGGGAGTGTGCGATGGTGATCTTATCAACCTTGGAATCACTTCCAACACACATCGTCACCTCGCCCTTAACTAGTCTCTGTTCATTTTGCAACTCCTGTTTTGAGTTACTAATCTTAGCAACTAAACCGGTATCAAATACCCCGGGGTTACTATGAACACTAGTAAAGTACACATCAATAACATGTATATCAAATATACCTTTGTTCACTTTTCCATCCTTCTTATCTGCCAAGTATTTTGGGTAGTTCCATTTCCAGTGACCATTTCCTTTTGTAGAAGAAGCACTCAGTTTCAGGCTTGGGTCTAGCTTTGGGCTTATTCATGGGAGTGGTAACTTGCTTGCCATTCTTCTTGAAGTTCCCTTTCTTTTCCTTGCTCTTTTACTTGAAACTAGTGGTCTTGTCAACCATCAACACTTGATGCTTTTCTTGATTTCTACCTTCATAGATTTTAGCATCATGAAGAGCTCAGGAATCATTTTCGTCATCCCTTGCATATTATAGTTCATCACAAAGTTCCAGTAACTTGGTGATAGTGACTAGGGAACTCTGTCAATCACTATCTTATCTGGAAGATAAACTCCCACCTGATACAAGCGATTGTAGTACTCAGACATTCTGAGCACATGCTCATTTTTTGAGCTATTCTCCTCCATCTTGTACGCAAAAATACTTGTCAGAGGTCTCATACCTCTCGACTCGGGCATGAGCCTAATTACCAATTTCAGCTCTTGGAACATCTTATATGCTCCGTAGTGTCCAAAATGTTTTTGAAGTCCTAGGTCTAAGCCATAAAGCATGGCGCACTAACTATCAAGTAGTCATCATACCGAGCTTGCCAAATGTTCATAACGTCTGCATCTGCTCCTGCAATAGGTCCATCACCTAGTGGTGCATCAAGTACATAATTCTTCTGTGCAGCAATGAAGATAATCATCAGATCACGGATCCAGTCCGCATCATTGCTACTATCATCTTTCAACTTATTTTTATCCAGGAACATATCAAAAATAAACGAGGAGCTATAACGTGAGCTATTGGTCTACAACATAATTTGCAAATACTATCAGGACTAAGTTCATGATAAATTAAAGTTCATTAAATATTACTTAAGAACTCCCACTTAGATAGACATCCTTCTAGTCATCTAAATGATCACGTGATCCATATCAACTAAACCATGTCCGATCATCACGTGAGATGGAGTAGTTTTCAATAGTGAACATCTCTATGTTGATCATATCTACTATATGATTCACGTTCAACCTTTCGATCTCAGTGTTCCGAGGCCATATCTGCATATGCTAGGCTCGTCAAGTTTAACCCGAGTATTCCGCGTGTGCAAAACTAGCTTGCACCCGTTGTATGTGAACGTACAGCTTATCACACCCGATCATCACGTGGTGTCTCGGCATGACGAACTGTAGAAACGGTGCATACTCAGGGAGAACACTTATACCTTGAAATTTAGTGAGAGGTCATCTTATAATGCTACCGCCGTACTAAGAAAAATAAGATGCATAAAGGATAAACATCACATGCAATCAATATAAGTGATATGATATGGCCATCATCATCTTGTGCCTTTGATCTCCATCTCCAAACCACCGTCGTCATCGGCTTGACACCTTGATCTCCATCGTAGCATCAATGTCGTCTAGCCAACTATTGCTTCTATGACTATCGCTACCGCTTAGTGATAAAGTAAAGCAATTACATGGTGATTGCAATTCATACAATAAAGCGACAACCATATGGCTCCTCCCAGTTGCCGATAACTTTGTTACAAAACATGATCATCTCATACAAAAATTTATATAATCATGTATTGATCATCACATCACAAGTTAGACGTCCTCTACTGATAGGTGGGAACCCGATGAACGAGTTCACGCCCGAGGGTGGCCCGATCTTCATGTCGTAGTATCGAATCGGGAGGGATAACTAGCTGTAAGCAGCCGGGATAACTAGCTTTATACTTTCCAAGGTTGGATGCAACCCGTACGTTGGGGAAGGCTGGCCGAAGCTACAAGAACTCCAACCCGCTGTCCGGACAATCGCAGAACCACAAACTGGGACTAATCCACACAAAATAGCCAGAACCATAGA
Organism: Triticum urartu; assembly: GCF_056163025.1. NCBI lineage: Eukaryota > Viridiplantae > Streptophyta > Magnoliopsida > Poales > Poaceae > Triticum > Triticum urartu. The sequence continues at coordinate 351,593,567 of NC_141876.1, read as the reverse complement.
GCACGAACTAGGGGGAACCAGAGGCTCCTTCTCGTGAATCCGAATGAACTCACAAGAGCAAAGGTAGCAAGATCTCTTGGATCTCTCTAGCAGTCTTGCTGCATAAGCTTGTAGCTAAATGGTTTGACAAAAGTACTGAAGAGGATGGAGGAGATGGGGTTTAATAGCAGGGACAACCCCCCTTGGCTAGGTGTGAAAATGGTTTCAAAAGTAAACAGGTTTGCATGGCTTTCTTGGCGGAATAAGCAGTCAACTTTGGGAGTTGTTGGAGAGCTCCTCGGAAATTCTCGAAGCCTTGACAGCCTGGACACCTTCCACAAGAATGACTACAACTTTCGACTCACAACTTCAAATGATGTGAGGTTTTTTGCATTGAAAAGATAATTTGATGTAGCTTCTGTTGATGTACCCCTATAGCCCGATCTCTCCACCACATGGGTGTGGCACACCAAAACACCAGAGGTAAAAACTGACAACATCAGCTTCACTTGAAACTTGTTTCCTCCAAACTTGTTCCTCCAAACTGGTTGCTTCAAGAGCTCATAGGTTGTTGGGTTTCTTCCATGTGATACCTAAGTTCAACCAACAACAATGGAGATGAAATCATAGTTGTGTCATCAAGGTTACAAGGTAAACTTAGGTTAGCGTTCACCTGGTCACTTATTAGTTTGGCGCGACTTCTTGTGATTAGACATATAATTGTTGGAGACTTGTCGATGATTGTGGTGTCCTCATCATCTACTTTCTTGTTGCAAGTTTTACGTGGCTGCAACGGGCTTAGCAAGAACCGTTCTTACCGACGCATCAAAAACCACAACAATTTTTTGTCATGTGTGTTGTTTTAACCTTCAACAAGCACCGGGCGTAGTCACACTTGATTCAACTAAATTTGGAGAAACAGACACCCACTAGCCACCTGTGTGCGAAGCACGTCGGTAGAACCAGTCTCATGAATTCAGTCATGTAATGTTGGTCTGGGCCTCTTCATCCAACAATACTGCCAAATCAAAGTATGACATGCTGGTAAGCAGTATGACTATTATCGCCCATAACTCTTTGTGTTCTACTAGTGCATATAACATCTACACATCGACCTGGCTCGGATGCCACTATTGGGGAACAAAGTATTTCAAAAAAATTCCTATGTTCACGCAAGATCTATCTAGGAAACGCATAGCAACGAGTGGGGAGAGTGTGTTTATGTACCCTCATATACCGAAAGTGGAAGAGTTAAGTAACGCGGTTGATGTAGCCGAACGTCTTCGCGATCCAACCGATCAAGTACCGAATGGACGGTATCTCCATGATCTGCACACATTTAGCTCGGGCATAATACAATTCTAGCATGAATAATAAAAATTTATCATGATGTAAGGAAATATAAATAACAACTTTATTATTGCCTCTAGGGCATATTTCCTTCAAAAATGCAGACATGGGGAGGAGAGAGTGTATGTTTGTGATGGCTAGTGAGAGATAGTCATACTTAGGGGGGGAGTGCATGCTCCTATGATGGAGTGATGGATTATGGTACTTAGGGGGGGAGTGCGTGCTCCTATGATGGAGTGAGAGATTATGGTACTTAGGGGGGGGTGCATGTCACATAGAGTGAGAACAAGAGCGGGGAGTGTTAGATGGGTCTACGGAGAACGAGCGAGATATGTGTATTTGTGAACCAGGGAGATATAAAGTTTGAGAGAGATCAAGGAGCCCCGATATGGTTGAGTGGTGTGTCAGATAGCTGAGAGGGGGAAAGAGATATTCCATTCGCTCTATAATGCACTACATATAAATTTTTTAGAAGTCGAACTTTGTAAACTTTGACCATGTTTACGCAAATATTATTTATATCTACAATACCAAAGATAAATCATACGAAACTACATCTCATGATGAATATAATGATGTATGTTTGCCATTCTACATGTATATGTTTTTCTCCACGTACATGGTCAAACTTTGTGATGTGACTTTTCAACAAATCTATATGCTATGGACCAAAGAGAATGCCTAAGTCGAGAGAGATCAAGTGCATGTGAGGGAGAATGGGTGAGTGTGCAAAAAGAGTATGTGTGTGAAAGAGAAAGGGACAACAGACGATAAATTAGAGAGAGTGTGTTGTAGGGTGAAAGCCAAGAGGGGATCTTTTCACACTTGGAGGGGGGAAAGAGGAATAACACTCAATAACACAAGGAACAAATCACTCAAACAAACCCAAATAACACATCCACTAGAGTAGCATACATGAGATCTACAAGTATACAAGCACAAATCAAGGAAAGTAGCAGTAGGGTAAAGTTCTTCCCACTCCTGGGAGATGAGGTCTTGATGTTGATCTTCAAGAGGAGGCCTTGATAATCCAAAGGATTCTTCCCAAGGTGGGGGCTTGATCTCCAAGAGGAGGGGATACAAGGAGCAAAGCTCTCTAGTTTCTATCAAATACTTTGCTATACTGTCAAATGAGCTAGGGGAGGATTTTATATAGCCTTGGGATGAATTGTGAGGAGGAGGGGAATACAAGGGCCAAAAGACCCAAAATGCACGCAGGTAACAGAGGGGTCCGGGCACCTGGGGTAAAGGGGCCCGGGCACCCGGACCGGACAGAGGCGCGCGCTCAGGTGAGGCCAGGCACCTAGGGCAGAAAGGGCCGGGCACCCGGACTGGGCAGGGGGGCGGCTGGAGCTGGGGCGAGCACTCGGGTTTGGTGGCCCGGGCACCCGAGAGGGGCTGGAGCGGCTGGGCCGGGCACCCGGGGCCATTTGGTCGGGCACCTGGGCGGTCTCAACCAGCATGAAGAAGTGCCTAGTCACCCGGGGCCATCCAGGCTGGGCATCCGGGGTGCATAGGGGCTCTCCTAGCCGGCCGGCCGGGTACCCGGGGGGTCCAGTGGCTCTGCGTCTTTGTTTCCTTCTCCTTCCTTCTTCTTCTCAGGTGCTATGGTCTCCATCCTTGCTTCCTCATGTGCTTCTCCTTCGTACCTAAGGATGCACACCATTTCCGCTTGAGGTAGGACCCGATTCATATGTGATTCCGAATGAAACTCGAAGAGGAAAGAATTGACCTCGTTCTCGATGGCGCAGGCACGAGCTCTTGTCATCGGTCCCCTTTGTGCTTGAGGTGGCGATTGGACATCCATGGGGATGGTCGTGGGATGCTCCGCATCATGTCCCCCCTTTGGAGAGATCCGGCCACGGATCATGATCATCATCACCATGGTACTCGCCCATGTCCTTGACATTGAAGATGTCGCTTACGTTGTAGTTGTCACATGGAATGTAGATCTTGTAAGTGTTGTTGTTGTAGCGTACGAGCACCTTGAAGGGTCCATCAGCTCTCGAAAGTAGCTTGGACTTTTGCTCCTTGGGGAAATGGTCCTTGCGGAGATGTGACCATACTAGATCTCCCGGTTGAAACACCATCGGTGACTTGTTGATGTTGAGCTTGGAGGCAAGGCGGTGTACTTGATGCTCGATCGTGGAATGTGTTTCTTCATGCATCTTCTTGAGGTAGGTGGCTATTGCGCTAGCGTCCGTGTTCACTCATTCTTGTAGCGGTAGAGGAAGGATGTCCAATGGCGACAAAGGATTGAAGTCGTAGACAACCTCGAAGGGGGACTTGCCAGTGGTGGAGTGTCTTGCATGGTTGTAGGCGTACTCGGTGATGCTAAGCACTCCTCCCACTCGTTGATGTTCTTCTTGATAAACACATGTAGGAGAGTAGTGAGCGTTCGGTTGGTGACTTCCGTTTTGCTATCGGTTTGAGGATGATAGGCCATGGAGAAGAGTAGTTTGATTCCGAGCTTGGCGCATAGCGTCTTCCAAAAGTAGCTTAAGAACTTGACATCTCAGTCCAATACAATTTTCTTTGGCACTCTGTGTAACCTCAAGATTTCCCTAAAAAAAGATTTGCAACATGTGAAGCATCGTTTATATTATTGTATGGGATAACATGAGCCATTTTAGAGAATCGGTCTACAACAACAAATACGGAATCCATGCCATTTTGAGTCTTAGGTAATCCATGCTAATATCTTCCATGTAAACCATGGGATTGAGATTGTGACTTAGCTTTGCGACATGTATAGCACCGGTTGGTGAAGCGTGAGACATCGCGGAACATTTTGGGCCAAAAGTAGTTCTTGGAGAGCGTGGCAAAAGTCTTGTTGTGTCCAAAGTGTCCCATGATTCCGCCTCCATGAGCTTATCACAAAATTAACAAACGAAGAGAAAACTCAGGAATGCATAGTTTGTTAGCTCTCATTAGATAACCTATTTGATATATTATCATTCCCAAGATGTATGCGTCACACACTTAGCAAAAGGAGTAGCAAAAGTCACATCATGCTCATACAAACCTTTGATATGATAAAATCCAACAACATTCAATTCAAGTTGAGTAATTAACATGCATTTGCGGGAAAGAGCATCCGCCACAACATTCTCTTTGCCATTAATGTACTTGTTCACATAAGGGAAAGATTCAATAAATTCACTAAATTTAGCATGTCGTTTATTGAACTTGGTTTGGCCTTTAAGGTACTTAACTGTCTCATGATCGATATGTATGACAAACTCATTTGGTCTAAGATAATGCTACCAAACATGCAACACATGCACTAAAGCATACAATTCTTTGTCATAGATGGGATAATTAAGTTGAGCACTGGAAAGTTTTTCTCTAATATATGCAATGGCTCGTTTTTCTTGCATCAAAACTCCACCAATTCAATTACCACTAGCATCACAATGAACCTCAAAAGTTTTGTCAAAGTTAGGCAAAGAAAGAATCGGAGCATGAGTGACCAAGGATTTGAGCTCATCAAATGCGGTAGATTGCAAAGGTCCCCAAACAAAGGGTGCATTTTTCTTACTCAAGGCATGCAACGATGCGAAAGTAGTGCTAAAGTCTTTCACAAAGCAACGATAGAAACCCGAAAGGCCAAGAAAACTACGCACTTGTTGTAAATTTGTGGGTTGTGTCCAAGTTTTAATCGCTTCAATTTTAGACTCATCAACATGGACAACCTTTGAGGAAACAACGAAGCCCAAGAAAACAAGCTAGTCAACACCAAAAGTGCATTTTTTGATGTTGGCATAAAGACGTTCCTTGCGAAGAGTTCGCAAAACGGCCCTAACATGATTTACATGATCTTTGATGGATTTGCTAAAAAACAAGTGTGTCGTCAAAGTAGACCACAACAAACACTCCAATGTAAGGACGGAGCACGAAATGCATAAGACGCATGGAAGTACCGTGAGCTTCCGATAAACCCATAGGCATAACTAACTACTCGTACAAGCCAAATTTAGTTTTGAAAGCGGTTTTCCATTCATCACCTTCTTGAATGTGTATTTGGTAATAGCCACTTTTAAGATAAATTTTTGAGAAAATGGTTGCACTGCTAAGATCATCTAGCATATCATCAAGGCGGGGAATGGGGTGCCTACAATGAATGGTGATAGCATTGATGGGTCTACAATCGGAGCACATGCGAAAACTGCCATCTTGCTTAGGCACAAGTATAACCAGAACGACACAAGGACTTAAGCTTTCACATACATGACCATTGTCGATGAGTTGTTGGACTTGCCGCTGAATCTCCTTAGTTTCTTCAGGATTGAGGTGGTAGGGAGCCTTGTTCGGAAGAGGTGCGCCGGGGATGAGGTCGATCCGGTGTTCAGTTCCACGTAGAGGAGCAAGACCGGGAGGTAGCTCCTCGAGTAAGACATCCTCAAATTCCTACAAAAAGTTAGATAACACTAGAGGAAGAGGATTAGGATTGTTACTTTTTTCCACCTCATCTTTGCATAGTAGGACATAGTGGATGACACTCGATGGGTTCTCACACACTTCTCTCATCTCTCTTTTTGTGGCTACGAGGACTAAGTTTTTCTCGCTTGGAGAAGAGTCACTCAATTTGGGTTTGTGGCGCTCACTTTCTTCATGGTGGTTCACTCTCTCACTAGTATCTCCATGATGTGTGGAAGCTTGCTTGTGAGCGATCACTTTCCTCGGGGACATTGGTCGTAGTACGTACTCCTTGCCCTTCATCTTGAAGCTATAGTGGTTATTTCTTCTGTTGTGGATGACGCTGCGGTCGAATTGCCAGGGTCTTCCCAAGAGAACATGGCACATGACATAGGAACCACGTCACACTCCATGGTGTCCTCATAGGCGTCGATCTTGAAAGAAACTTGCACCGTATGCTCCACATGAATAGTGCTGGAGTCGCTTAGCCATTGCACCTTGTAGGGATGAGGGTGCTTCTTCTTGACCAATTGCAGCTTGGAACATAGCTCTTCACTTGCCAAGTTGTGACAACTTCCTCCGTCGATGATGACTTTCACGGAACGCCCGTTGATGCCGGCCTTTGTGTGGAAGATGTGGCACCGTTGGTCTTCTTCTTGGTGGTGTTGGAGCGTCAAGACCTTGGAGACCACGAGAGAGGGACTTGAATTGTTGTCACAAAACACATGATCATATTTATCTTTGTTCATGCGCCGGTGCATGGCCACGTGCTCTAGGGCTTCCATTTCTTCGTCACTCATCGAGTCGTATGTGCCATAATTGTTGAAGATCATGGTTTGCTTGTTGGTTCATTCGAAGGAATTGTGTCCTCGGCCACCACATGTAAAGCACTTGAAAGAACTTGTCTTGACGGGGTTATTCGGTGGCGCCGAAGATGAGGGAGTCTTGGATTTGTAGGTACTCTCCGGAGGATGAGTAGAGGAAGGCGTAGCTTGCTTGGAACTTGACTTGTCGCCGGTGCTTGGTGATGCTCTAGTTGAGGTAGGAGGTGCCGAAGTCGCGGGAGCTTGAGAGTAGGAGCCATAGGTCTTGTACGTGTACTTAGCGTATTTGAAGTCATCTTGCACTTGTCGCTCGGCCTTGGTCGCATGATGAACTAGCTCGAGAAGGTTTGAGTATGGTTGGAGTTCGGCAATCCGCTTGATTGGGTGGTTGAGGCCGTTCAAGAAGCGTGCCATAGTTTTCTTGTCATCTTCCTTGACATTGGCTCGTATCATGGCAACCTCCATTTCTTCGTAGTATTCTTCCACCGTCTTCGTGCCTTGCTTGAGGAGTTGTAACTTCTTGAAGAGATCACGGGTGTAGTGTGCACGAAGCGAGCTCTCATGACATCCTTCATTTCCATCCAAGTTGTGATTGGTGGTTCACCTCTTATTTGTCGTCGCTCGATCACTTTTTCCCACCAAATGAGGACGTAGTCTTGAAAATCAAGGGAGGCCATGGCGATCTTATTTTCCTCGTCGTAGTTGTGACGGCGGAATATCTTATCCACCTTCAAGGCCCATGAGATATTTTCTTCGGGATCATTGCTTCCGGAGAACTTGGGCATGGTGAAATTGAGCTTGCCGTAGCGGAGTTCTTCATCACAGTGGCAGGTTTGATATCGCTCTTTCCATGGAGGAAGGTCCTCAAATGGTTTTTCCTCAAGATGCCGCTCTTGGCGTGGAGGTGCGTCTTGAAGCACTTGTTCCACTTGGTGTCGTTCTTGTCGTGGAGGAGGACGAGGAATATGTGCTTGGTTTCACCTTTCTTGTTGCTCTTCGCGTTGGGCGGCTTCTTCTTGTCATGCTTGACAAAGTGCTTCCTCTTGTTCATGCACATGGCGATAACGCTCTTCGACGGCTCTAGTGGCGTCACGGAGTGCACGTTGTGCTTCACGACACTCTTTTTCTTGTCGGAGTGCATCACCATCTTGAGGTACTTGACGTTGCACTTGTGGAGGTATTTGCTCTTGCTCCATTGCTTCTTGTTCTTGTCATCGCACCCTATCAAGTGCTCGAACTCAATCTTGTAAGCCATTGCCATGGAATGGGTTTTCTTGAGCTTGGTGATCTTGAGGATCATCACGTCGAGGAAAGCGAGCTCATGGAGGACTTGCTTCGTAAGAGAAATAGTCCAAAGATTGCCGACTTGAGCGGTGGCTTGAGTGGTGCCATCTTGACGAAGATGTCAACGAAGACGGGCGTCTCATGATTATATTGCGTAATTCTTCCAATTGTGTGGTGAACTTGGCGTCGATGGAGTCGCGGTTTCTTGCTTCCGATTGCCGAAGGTCGGTGGCGAGTTGCTCCATGCGTTCACCCAAGGCTTCACTTTCCTGATGGAGAGAACGTTCCACGATGAAGAAGTGGCTCTTGGCAGTCATGATCATCACCTTGCTCCTCGAAAAGTGGGTTCGCCGATGAACTTGGCCTATCCATCATAAACAAGTGGGGTGAGTAGGAAAATGAGAGAACAATACCGAAGTTACCTTTTCCGAGGATTGAGGTTGTATCAAGTGTCACTCAATGTAATGCCACAATAGGAGAATTGGTACCGGGTTTGTTTCTCACACCTAGACAAGTAAAGCTTATGGAGTAGCTCGGTTAGCATGGTGGCAAAAATTTCAAGCAAATGTTAGTCAAGATATCGATAAGGTTGAGAAGTTTCACAAAATTGCAAGTAAGGCAAATAGATCAAGCCCAAGAATATCACTAGGAACACACACATGGAAGATAGATGGGATCCGCAGAACCAAGGAGTGAGCTCAAAATGTTAAACCATGCTCTCGTTGTATGTCCCAGCCCTAGAGTTTGATTGCAATTAGTTTTATAAGAATCCTTGCATCATGTCTATATTTGTTTGAAACTTGAAATGGGGATTGCCTAAACCCCTAGCATCAAAGGAATTCACTAGGTTCACCTAAAATATTTTCAATAAATCCAAATGGCTTTCAAAAATGTTCATCATTTATGGAAAATGCTGTAAACAGTAACCAGAGGTCATGCACATTTTTCCATGACCTATTTGGGCTCTGAATTAAATCATACTCTATTTGCATTTGGACATTTTAATGCTATAAAATGTTTTAAATGTCCAAATAATCATAAACTTAAATGTTTACTATTGGATATATTCCAAATAGTGGGCTTGAGCAAGTTTCATGATTTCTGAAATGTGCCTAAGTATTTTTAATAAAGCCCTAACACTACAGAAGAAATAGAAAAACAGAAAAGAATTAGAAAGAGAGAGAGAGAGAGAGAGAGAGAGAGAGAGAGAAAACCCACCTAAGGTTTTCCTGCGCAGCCCACCTGGTGGCCCACTTACCTGGCCCAGCCCACCAAAGCCGCCACCGTCTCCCACCTCGCGCGAGAAGGACGTGAGGCATGTGACCACCGCGCACCAGCACGCGCCCGGCCACCTCCTCCCTCCCTGCCTGCCTGGCTCCTCCTCGACGCGTCCGGATGACGCCACGCTATCACCAGAGCCGTCTGGCTCTAATTCTCTCTCCCTCGAACGCTCTCCCCCTCCTCTATTCTCCTCACCAAACGCGCCCACCGCCGCCGACGAGAACCACCGTGGCCACCGTCCACCCCTCGCCTTGCCGAAGCATCCAGAAGGACCGGCGTCATCTCCTTCATCGTCTACACCAGTCCGTTCGACCGCGGGAGCTCCGCAGCGACGTTTTGGCCTCATCTTCAACCTCAGGCACCCGAGCTTGCCTTCGGTCGATTCGGCACCGCCAGGACCTCCTTGGGCTTGCTGACCTCCTCTTCGGCATCGCTGTGAGCTCCCGCTCCAAACCCCCCTCTTCCCCGCCTCTTTTGCACCACGTAACCCTAGTTTCATCGGAGCCGATAGCTCCTCATCGCCGGCCATGCCGCCACCGCGGCTATGGCCGCACAATCTTGCCTCTGAGCACGTCAACGAACTCAGTGATTCTCCAGGAGCTCGAATCACCCGCCCGTTAGGCCTGCCCTGCATCGTAGCCACAACCCCGTGCACAACCAAACTCTGGCCGCCGCCCAACTTGCCGCCGCCGCCACAGACCACCCTAGGAACAGCCACCACCACCATCGGATGCACCCTGATGCGAGCGTTCCAACGCGCCCGGCCACGCGACCTCTCGTCGCCGGAGTTGGCCGGACGGGCAACCCCGCCGTGTCCTGATTAGCACCGGCGGCTAACCGCCGTTTTGGATAATGTGTACACGTCATTAGCGGCTAATTGACCCACTAACTAACCCCTGGCTCGCTGATATGCAGGTCCTACTGCCTAACTAACCAGCTAATAAAAATAGTTTAAGTTTAATCTAAACACAGTGGCCCCACGCGTCGGCGTTGACCTTGCTAATGTGGCTGTTGACCGGACCCACCTGTCCGTGACACTAAATGTCACAGGGTCACTAACAGGTGGGTCCCACTGGTCAGGTTTGACCTGAACCGTGCCCCGCTGACGTCATGGTGATGTCAGGCTGACGCAGTAATCCTTTTCTAGAATTTAAATAAATCTTAAATGATTTGTTTAATTCAGAAAATATCCAAAACATTGAAAAATCATAGAAATTAATCTATATCTCCAAATGAATTAAGTTATATATGAAAAATTGTCAGAAAAATTCAAGGAATCTGTTTATGGAATTTGAATGCATGTTTGAACAACCCTAGGTTGCTGTATATGGCAATTTGCATAATTGACATTTAAATAAGCACACATGGAATTTGAATTTGAACCCTTGGTTCAAACCAACTTCATTTAACCTAGTTTCTAGTTGCATTAGCTCAAACCACAGCATATTGCCATGTCATGATCATGCATCATATTGTGGCATTGCATTGATTGTGTTTCCTCTATGTTGTCGGTATTTGTCTCTCCTCGGTAGACGTTGTTCCGACAATGAGATCGATAACACCGATGAAGAACTATACTAGCTTCAGAAGTGCCAGGCAAGCAAAACCCCCTTGTTCATTCCGATACAGTCCCACTCTCTCGCTCCTGCTCTCTTTTACTGCATTAGGACAACAATGATTCAACTGTTACATGATGTGGTAGTTGAACCCCTTTCCTCTGCATGACCTGTCATTGCCACAGTAAATAGATGAAACCCACTAGCATGAGTAGGAATTGTTTGAGCCTTGATGTGCCTACTCATTCATGCTTGTTGTCATAGCTGCTACTACTTAGAGTTGAGTCAGGTCTGATTCATCGAGAAAGAATTGGAATGTGGTGAACATGTCCTACTGTGTGTGAGCTAAGTGTGTGAACACGATTTGGTAAAAGTAGCGGTGAGAGGCCATGTAGGAGTACATGGTGGGTTGTCTCATTGAAACCGTCCTCAGGAACGGAGTTATGTGTTTGTGATCCATGAACAGCTACTACCACTCATTGGGATCCTTAATTGACCCTCCCGACTTATTAACCGCCCTTGTCCTCTGTCCAGGAGTTGCAACTAGTTTCTGGTGTTTGTAGGATATGTGTTGGAGGCCGTGCATAGCACTAACCCTAGGGGTGGGCTATGATGCGGTAGATACACCATGGTACGGTGTACCGGGTGCCTGTTTGGCGTCTCGGGAACCCTGCACACATCGTTTGGGGTTGTGAGCAAAACTCCGGCCGGATCTCCTCGCGGATGGAACCCGAATAGGCGATAAACCTGGACTAGAGACTTGTGTGGTTAGTCAGGTCGTGGCCGACTCCCTCGCCAGGCTTCCGCTTGAAGGTTGCCGAGATACACGACGTGTACATGGTGGTAAGTGGCGAGAGCATGTGTGAAGAGGTACACCCCTGCAGGGTTTTAAATGATCTATTCGAGTAGCCGTGTCCGCGGTAAAGGACTTCTGGGTTGCCTGTACAGTTCATAGATAACTTGAAGTGGATACTCTAAAATGCGCAAGATAAGCATGAGTGCTATGGATGGCGTTCTCATAGGTAGACGGGAGCGGATCCATAGTGGTGTATTGATTGGTGAATATGTGGACTCGTGTGTGCCACCTCAAAAGAGTTGCTTGCAGTCGTAGTTTAGGTTAGCCACCGAGTCAAAGCTGGCTTGCTACAGTTAAACTCCACCACCCCCTTTGTTGATACCGATGCATATGTAGTTAGTTCTGATGTAAGTCTTGCTGGGTACATTTGTACTCACGTTTTCCTATTTTATGTTTTGCAGAGAGACGTCAGTCTCTCTAGTAGTTCCGTGTGGACTTCGACGTTTAGCTTGATACCTCAGCTACGATCTTGTGCCCTCGGCTGGATCTGGTAGATAGTCAGGCTTCTCAGCCTTCTTCATTTGTAGTTGTCTGTACTCAGACAAGTTAAGCTTCCGCATGTGCTTGTTGCTTGTATGCTCTGTATGTTGGGGTCATGAGACCCATGTTTGTAATGCTTGGCTCCTCGGAGCCTAATGAATAAATACTTGAGTCTTAGAGTTATGTTGTGATGCCATGTTGTATTTACACATGTCGAGCATATTGTGTGTGTGATTGAAATGCTTGGTTTGTGTGGGATCCGACAACCTAGTTGTGTATCCTTGGTAGCCTATCTTATGGGGAAATGTAGTCTTGTGCTTCCCTGAGCCATAGTAGTCCGCTACAGCTCGGTTCACCGGAGTCCTGCTAGCCAGCACTACTGCTCCGGAACACTTAACTGGCCGGCATGTGATTCACTTCATTCCTGTGTCTGTCCCTTCGGGGAAATGTCACATGGTGACATCCAGAGTCCTGCCTAGCCTGCTACAGCCCGGGTTCCCGGTGTCCTGTTAGCCCAGTGCTACAGCCCAGATTCGCACGCTGCTGACCGACATGCTCAATGTTGATTCATGTATGCGTGTCCCCGTAAGTTAGTGCCACTTTGGGTTCACGACTAGTCATGTCGGCCCGGGTTCTTTGTCATGTGGATGCTAGCGACACTATCATACACGTGAGCCAAAAGGCACAAACGGTCCTGGTTCAGGTAAGGTGGCACCCGTGGGAATACTGTGCGTGAGGCCGCAAAGTGATATGATGTGCTACATGCTAGATTGATGTGACTTACGATCGGGGTCCTGACAGCTTTGGTATCAGAGCCTGACTGCCTGTAGGATTACCAAGCCAAACTGGTCGAAGTCGAGTCTAGAAATGCTTTAGTTATATAAGGGAATTGATTGTGGAAGGGAACGTAAGGCTCTTTTTACTCCTTTACCTTATGCCCTTGTGATCTGAGTCATCCTCTTCCTTTCTACGGGGATTAAGAACTAGGCCTTCTCATCTATCTATCAGGATGATGAGATACTATGATAGAGACTTATAGGATTGATGGATTTAAGCCCTAGTTCAGTTTCTACTACTTCCGTGTGTTCGTAGTTGGTCTCGAAACCTTGATATTGTGCTTCTGAGTGGTCATGCCACTATTTTGCAGGATGTCTCAAATCTTTTTGAACATTTACATCCATTATGTTGTCCGAGTCATCCCAGGTTTCTAGATAGTCTGATGCATTTGCAAATTTCTTCTTTCCATTCCCGATGTCCCTTTGGGCCAGTTCAACCACACTAATCGGTGAGTTGAGGTACTCTATTGCTCGACATATATGTTGGAGCTATTATTATGACGCTACGTGTTTTAGGGAGTCACCTAATAATCTAGCCATGCTTTGTATCCCTAGTGTGATGATTCTGCCCATTATTCTCGAAAGCATCCCTTGATGCCATTTAGTTAATATGCATTCTATTCTTGGGTTCTTGAACCCGAGATTCACCCTACTTCATGTTGTTAGTATTTACTAGTTCCCTTAAGATATTAGTAACCTTTGCGATAGTCCTCGCGGTCCACGGTATTTCCTTCTTCCAAATACCATGAACTACATATGGCAGAAGTTCTATTGAACCCAAAGATCACAACCAGAGTGCTCTTGACGAGTTCTCGATTATATATTGTTACTCTGCCAGTTCTACCTCTCTGCATGGGTTATCCGGAAGAAACCTGTTGAACTTGGTTCGACATACTAATCTATGCATCCACAACTCAGAAAGTTATATGTTCCTTTGAGTTGCCCCTCTTTAGTTGTATTTTGACCCTCATCCATCAATTGATAGTCAGGAGTGGTTGTGCATTCGTGTTATCAATGCTTATTATTCTTGTGGTCCATCGAGCCGTTCTATTTCAGAATGACTAGGAGAAACAAACTCCAATACCTCATCCATATCTAGGATTGGGTCAAGCAGTTGTATTCCACAGATCAAAATGCCAATCCAGCTTTTAATTCTGTTCTACCCTGAAGTATTGCCCTCTTTATGTCAGGAATATCATAGGAATTGCACAACCTCCTATGAACTCTTGATACATTGATACTTCTCGCCATCATTATTCATTCCTCAGTTCCGTGTTGTTGTAATCGGAATGCCGACAAGTAAACTGTGATGTGTGAAATCAATACTCCTAGCAACCCCGTTGCTTGGTAGATAATGGAAAATAAACTCATTCTTAGCGTGTTGGTTATTGTTTTATCATTCTAAGATTGATCATGCTTCCTAGTCCATATTTCTGGTGCACCCTTCGATCAATGAGTTAGGATTGTGTAATCCATCACTCTGCTGATCACATCGTCTTGCCCTGAAAAGCAAGATTGTTCTCGATCTTAATAACATGTCGGTGGATCGTGATTTTCCAAATATCTTCTTGGAAGTACCACCAGGTTGTCCCTTGACCGATATGTTGAATTTGTGATCAAGTTTGTTTTCCAATAAACCACTCTTTCTCCAAGAATCTGTGTTGCATACCCCTGAGCTAGTTGGTTAAGCCAAACAACAACTTGGAGAGTTGGAAGATAAAAGTTTGCCTGACTTAGTTCATGTTAGGGGATATCTTTTTGTGTGTGTGTGTGTGTTGAAGAAAGATAATATCTTCATCGATTGGTACTTGTGATCAGTTGTTGGACCTATTCTTGTATCAAAACTTTGATTTGAGTATGGGCTATCATCAAATCAAATCAGAACCAACGGTGTTCATAATGTTTTCTTACTCGTGGTTGATCCCTCGATCATACACCATTATATCTTTTGGGTCTGACCAATGCTATCACTTGTTCACAAAATTATGGAATTCCATCTCCATGGAATCTTGGCTGAATTGTTGTTCAGCCATCAGCAACACTGCTACCTTCTCCATGATTTGTGTTGAACATCCAGCTAGTATTGGAAACTTTATAAGCAATATCTTCATGTTCTGTTCATGAAGCATATGTTTGGATGGAAGTAGCGACTTCCTCTAAGTTCACGTGCAATCGATGCAAGTTGCCGCCGTGAATTCGAGAAAGCTTGTTTTTGCTTCCTCTGGAATCATCCCAAGTCATTCATGCATATGTGCGAAGTATCCTGTGGTTTGGAGACTTGCAACCTTCATTCCATATGTTCGCTAGCACCCCAAGCGACTGATTGACTTCTTCAAGGAAAAGAAGTCTAGCGCGTGTAAAGAGTTCGAAATCCTTGATGATGGATCCTAACCTGAACTCGATAGTGTTTTACTATAAGACTACTATGTGGTCATTCTTGTCTTGGGCAACATGTTCACATGTATGTAGCAGAACCAACTCATATTTTGGAGCTTGCTATCGTAGTTCACTCCCCGAGAATCTCGCAACGTCATCTCATCGATTTTTGTTGCAAACTTTCATTTTTCTTTCTGGACTTGATGAGTCTGAAATGTCCTGACACCAACCAGATCTGAATCTCAGGTAGATATGATGGTTGCAACATTTCCGACATTTGCATTTTGTTCCCAACTTGCACCGCCTTGTGCCAATCCCCCTTGGATTGCCCTTCTCAGCAATTGTTGTTCAGGATCATCTTCAGAGGTGGTCCTACCATGGGTCCCATCCATTTTCGATGATAAGCAAAATCATCCATCGCGTTATCTTCAACAAGGTAGTCCACATCATCCATTCGAATCCGGATATGCCATTCCTTTGAACTCCGCCAAACGATCGATAGTGATTGCCTTAGGCTGGTATAAAGAGTTTCAATGATCTAGACATAAAACGAAATTCTTTTTGCCATATAAGGGAATAACTCTACGAGTCACCTTCCCCAAGGTGCCCCATTGTGGAATCATGGCAGTTAACTACTCGCTACGTCGTGATCGAGCGTGGATTTGTTGCCTACCTAGTGGACCTTCGTCATATGTTACACCCCATCCCCCCGAATGTATGTTTCGTGTCTCAGCTCAAGAGATGTTTTATATCTCACCCTAAGAGTTGATCTTGAGTTGCCTGATCTTCGAGAAGATCGATTCCAGTAGAGTTCCTGTCCGTCGTCATCGTGTTGCATGAAGATCTTGAAAGGAAGGACGCCAAGATCGATCTGAAGCAATGGATCATGAAGATCATGTTAGCTTGTACCCCCTCTGTCTTCTTACCTCACGTATTGAATCTCGGGACAAGATTCCTGTTTAGTGGGGGTGAGTTGTCACAGCCCTAGAGTTTCATTGCAATTAGTTTCATAAGCATCGTTGCATCATGTCTATATTTGTTTGAAACATTAAATGGGGATTTCCTAAACCCCTGGCATCCAAGGAATTCACTAGGTTCACCTAAAATATTTTCAGTAAATCCAAATGGCTTTGAAATATGTTCATCATTTATGGAAAATGCTGTAAAGAGTAACCAGAGGTGATGCACATTTTTCCATGACCTATTTGGGCTCTGAATTAAATCATACTCTATTTGCATTTGGACATTTAAATGCTATAAAATATTTTAAATGTCCAAATAATCATAAACTTAAATGTTTACTGTTGGATATATTCCAAACAGTGGGCTTGAGCAAGTTTCATGATTTTTGAGTGTGCCTAAGTATTTTTAATAAAGCCCTGACACTACAGAAGAAATAGAAAAACAGAAAAGAATTAGAAAGAGAGAGAGAGAGAACTCACCTGAGGTTACCTGCGCAGCCCACCTGGTGGCCCACTTACCTGGCCTAGCCCACCAGAGACGCCACCGTCTCCCACCTCGCGCTAGAAGGACTCGAGGCGTGTGGCCACCGCGCACCGGCACGCGCCCGGCCACCTCCTCCCTCCCTGCCTTCCTAGATCCTCCTCGACGCGTCCGGACGCCGCCACGCGATCCGCACAGCCGTCTGGCTCTCCCTCTCTCTCCCCCGAACGCTCTTCCCCTCCTCTGTTCTCCTGACCGAACGCGCCCGCCACCGCCGACGAGAACCACCGTGGCCACTGTCCACCCCTCGCCTTGCCGAAGCATCCAGAAGGACCAGCGTCGTCTCCTTCATCGTCTACACCAGTCCGTTCGACCGCGGGAGCACCGTAGCGATGTTTCTGCCTCGTCTTCAACCTCGGGCACCTGAGCTCGCCTTTGGTTGATTCGGTGCCGCTAGGACCTCCCGGGGCTCGCTGACCTCCTCTTCGGCATCGATGTGAGCTCCCGCTCCGAACCCCTCTCTTCCCCGCCTCGTTTGCACCGCGTAGCCCTAGTTTCACCGGAGCCGATAGCTCCTCGCCGCCGGCCATGCCGATACTGTGGCTACGTCCATGCAAGATTGCCTCCGAGCACGTCAACGCAGTCAGGGAGTCTCCAGGAGCTCGAATCACCCGCCGGTTAGGCCTGCCCTGCACCATAGCCGCAACCCCGTGCACACCCGAACTCCGGCCGCCGCCCAACTTGCCGCCGCTGCCACAGACCACACCAGGTCCAGCCACCACCACCATCGGATGCGCCCTACTGCAGGCGTTCCAACGCGCCCGGCCGCGCGACCTCTCGTCGCCGGAGTTGGCCGGACGGGCAACCCTGCCGTGTCCTGATTAGCACCGGTGGCTAACCGCCATCTTGGGTGACGTGGACACGTCATTAGCGGCTAATTGACCCACTAACTAACCAACTAGCTCACTCACATGTGGGTCCCACTGCGTAATTAACCAGCTAAAAAAATAGTTTAAGTTTAATCTAAACACAATGCCCCCACGCGTCGGCGTTGACCTCGCTGACGTGGCTGTTGACCGGACCCACCTGTCCGTGACACTAAATGTCACAGGGTCACTGACCAATGGGTCCCACTGGTCAGGTTTGACCCGGACCATGCCACGTTGACCTGCTGATGTCATGGTGATGTCAGGCTGATGCAGTAATCCTTTTCTGGAATTTAAATAAATCTTAAATGATTTGTTTAATTCAGAAAATATCCAAAACTTTGAAAAATCATAGAAATTAATCTATAGCTCCAAATGAAATAAGTTATATATGAAAAATTGTCAGAAAAATTCAAGGAATCTATTTATGGCATTTGCATGCATGTTTGAACAACCTAAGGTTGCTGTATATGGCAATTTGGATAATTGACATTTAAATAAGCACATATGGAGTTTGAATTTGAACCCTTGGTTCAAACCAACTTCATTTAATCTGGTTTCTAGTTGCATTAGCTCAAACCACAGCATATTGCCATGTCATGATCATGCATCATATTGTGGCATTGCATTGATTGTGTTTCCTCTATATTTCCGATATTTGTCTCTCCTTGGTAGACATTGTTCCGACGATGAGATCGATGACACCGATGAAGAACTATACTATCTTCAGAAGGGCTAGGCAAGCAAAACCCCCTTGTTCATTCCGATACAGTCCCACTCTCTCGCTCCTGCTCTCTTTTACTGCATTAGGACAACAACAATTCAACAGTTACATGCCGTGGTAGTTGAACCCCTTTCCTCTGCATGACCTGTCATTGCCACAGTAAATAGATGAAACCCACTAGCATGAGTAGGAATTGTTTGAGCCCTGATATGCCTACTCATTCATGCTTGTTGTCATGCCTGCTACTACTTAGAGTTGAGTCAGGTCTGATTCATCGGGAATGAATTGGAATGTGGGGAACATGTCCTACTGTGTGTGAGCTAAGTGTGTGAACACGATTTGGTAAAGGTAGCGGTGAGAGGCCATGTAGGAGTACATGGTGGGTTGTCTCATTGAAACCGTCCTCAGGAACTGACTTATGTGTTTTTGATCCATGAACAGCTACTACCACTCATTGGGATCCTTAATTGACCCTCTCGACTTATTAACCGCCCTTGTCCTCTGTCCAGGAGTTGCAACTAGTTTCTGGTGTTTGTAGGAAATGTGTTGGAGGCCGTGCGTAGCGCTGACCCTAGGGGTGGGCTATGATGCAGTTGATACACCATGGCACGCGGGCGCCCGTTTGGTGTCTCAGGAACCCTGCACCCATCGTTTGGGGCTGTGAGCGAAACTCCGGCCGGATCTCCTCCCGAATGGAACCCCAATAGGCGATAAACCTGGACTAGGGACTTGTGTGGTTAGTCAGGTCGTGGCCGACTCCCTCGCCAGGCTTCCGCTTGAAGGTTGCCGAGATACACGACGTGTACATGGTGGTAAGTGGCGAGAGCGTGTGTGAAGAGGTACACCCCTGCAGAGTTATAAATGATCTATTTGAATAGCTGTGTCCATGGTAAAGGACTTCTGGGTTGCCTGTACAGTTCATAGATAACTTGAAGTGGATACTCTAAAATGCGCAAGATAAGCGTGAGTGCTATGGATGGCGTTCTCGTAGGTAGACAGGAGCGGATCCACAGTGGTGTATTGATCGGTGAATATGTGGACTGGTGTGCACCACCTCAAAAGAGTTGCTTGCAGTCATAGTTTAGGTTAGCCACTGAGTCAAAGCTGGCTTGCTGCAGTTAAACTCCACCACCCCCTTTGTTGATACCGATGCATATGTAGTTAGTTCTGATGTAAGTCTTGCTGGGTACATTTGTATTCACATTTGCCTATTTTATGTTTTGTAGAGAGACGTCAGTCTCGCTAGTAGTTCTGTGTGGACTTCGACGTTTAGCTTGATACCTCAGCTACGATCTTATGCCCTCGGCAGGATCTGGTAGATAGTCAGGCTTCTCAGCCTTCTTCATTTGTAGTTGTTTGTACTCAGACAAGTTCAGCTTCTGCATGTGCTTGTTGCTTGTATGCTCTGTATGTTGGGGTCGTGAGACCCATGTTTGTAATGCGTGGCAACTCGGAGCCTAATGAATAAATACTTGAGTCGTAGAGTTATGTTCGGATGCCTTGTTGTATTTACACATATCGAGCATATTGTGTGTATGATTGAAATGCTTGGTATGTGTGGGATCTGACAACCTAGTTGTTTATCCTTGGTAGCCTCTCTTATGGGGAAATGTAGTCTTGTGCTTCCATGAGCCATAGTAGTCGGCTACAGCCCGGTTCACCGGAGTCCTGCTAGCCCAGCACTACTACTCCGGAACACTTGACTAGCCGGCATGTGATTCACTTCGTTCCTGTGTCTGTCCCTTCGGGGAAATGTCATGCGGTGACATCTGGAGTCCTTCCTAGCCTGCTACATCTCGGGTTCTCGGAGTCCTATTAGCCCAGTGCTATAGCCCGGATTCGTATGATGCTGACTGACATGCTCGATGTTGATTCATGTATGCCTGTCCCCGTAAGTTAGTGCCACTTTGGGTTCACGTCTAGTCATGTCGGCCCGGGTTCTTTGTCATATGGATGGTAGTGACACTATCATATACGTGATCCAAAAGGCACAAACGTTCCTGGGCCAGGTAAGGTGGCACCCGTGGGAATACCGTGCGTGATGTCGCAAAGTGATATGATGTGTTACATGCTAGATCGGTGTGACTTAGGATCGGGGTCCTAACATTGTACGGATACTAGAGAGATGCTAGCTCGATTGCTCAAATGGGCAAGATATGCTTGTGCACCAACCGATGAGAGAAATGTGCCGTCTTCAATCCCAACTATGCTATGTATGTGGTAACCAAGATGATATGTCTATGCAAAATGGCTCAATGCTACTGCTTACAAGCTCCGTGTTTCTCCTCTCTTTCTTAAAAGCTTTTCTTTCTTTTTTTCCTCTATGCTTGATGCTCGAGCCAAGTATGATATGAGACAAGTATGTAATATATGCACGGGAGAGACTTATGGCACACAGATGATAGCAATATCACTACGGTGCACAATAGCGTGGCCCGACAATTCTCAACTCGCTAATCTCGATGGGTAAGTGATGCAAAATGGATTAGGTTATCAATGCAAAAGAAGGTGTATTAAGTAAGTGATGTCGAGGTTACCGTCGTTTCTTAGGTTTAGCGGTGTCAACGATGGATATCGTTGGCGAAGATGACTCTGAGGCAATGATGAATGGCAGTGTTGTCAGTGTCACACGTTCCTAAGTAGCCGAAACACCTTAGGAAACATAAATCACAACTCAGAATCGATCAAATGTGGAAGGTGGGTGCTTTTCTGATGAATTTTTTGATGGAGTCTAATGGTGGTGGTAATGATACATGTGGATGGGGGATGTCAAGAGCTTCCAAACGAGCTAAAGAACACGAAAAACAGACATGGGAGTTGGAAGTTATGGCCAAAACGAAGTTGTAGTTGGGCTGATTCGGTGGGTGGGGGTGCGGGCACCCGGGGGTGGGAGGTCCGGGTGCCCGGGGTGGACTAGGGCAAACAGGCCGGGGTGTGGGTGCCCGGGGGTTTGAGGTGCGGGCACCCGGGGGTGTCGGATTTGGGCAAAAAAATTTGGTAGATGATGAAATTTCATGGATTTTGTGGTGGCAAGGGTGGGGATTGATGGGTAGGGGCTAGATCCACTTGCCAAACAACAAATCCATGGACCAAATCTCACAATAACCAACAAATTGCAAGAAAATTGTTTAGGGCCATTTTGTGGGGATTTTTGAATTTGGATGAAAAACAACAAAATCAAGCTAGCAAATGGGGGGATGGGACTCCAAGATGTGAATCAACCTTGCTCATGATACCAAGATGTTGTAGGGTGAAACCCTAGAGGGGATCTTTTCACACATGGAGGGGGGAAATAGGAAGAACACTCAAGAACACAAGGAACAAATCACTCAAACAAACGCAAATAACACATCCACTGGAGTAGCATACATGAGATCCACAAGTATACAAGCACAATTCAAGGAAAGTAGCACTAGGGTAACACTATTAGGAAAAATATTACCAGTAGTGTAGGTTTTTTGCATACCAGTAGCATGGGGTACCGCGCTACTGCTATGGCGCTACAACTATTTTTTAACAGTAGCGCATTTTTTACCCCATGCTATTGATAAATAGACATACCAGTAGCGTTGGTGCAACCCACACTACTACTATTTCACAAATGCGCTACTACTAATGGACTAGTAGTAACGCGTCTATAATACCCCCACGCTACTAGTAACTAATTTGGATTTAAAAAAATAAAAATCTACCTATTCCAGTTTAGACATCATTTCATAGTACTCATGTAACATGCATTTCACAATAGTACATGTTCTCCATACAGTCAATCGTACATATTTGATATATATAATTAATACACACACATATATATATATACAATATAAGCCACGTGTATAGGTCGTCAGCGTCGGCGCCTCCACAAGCCCGTGTTGATGTCGTCGGCATCGCTGCCAGCACAGCACCGTGAGGATGTCATCGTGGTCGCTGCAGCAGCCCCATGTCGATGTCGTCATCCGCGCCGCCCCAGCCCCATGTCGATGTCAATGTCGACGCACCTAATTGATGTGAAAATGGATAGGAAGCATAGAGCAGATCAATGGTTCAAACTTTCAAAGGCTTGAGGTTGGATTTGCTTTGGTATGCTTACGAAAAAGAGCAAACAAAACAAAGTCATGCTGCGGCACTCTAGGCTACATCATTTTTTTCTATGTTAGTCATGTCTTGTAGACAGTTAGCATATTTATATAACTCAACTTCACTTTATGTATACTTAGCAAATTGGTGCCAACCAGCTAAACACCATGAGGCAGAGACTTACTAAACAGACAGCACCAGTAGCAACGAGGCATAATGAAACCAGGAAGTAATCTTTAGTTTCTATTTTTAAGTTAGCATTTTAGCACACCTGATGTTTCCCATGAGGGAGGCTGTTGTTCATTTTGTGATTCTCTTCTGCCAAATGTTCACTATGAATAGTTTCATTTTTATAAAGCTAATTTCCCTTGTCTTTTTCTCATGAATCTATTATAGTTATTAATTAGATAAATCCCATGAGTAAGAAAGTAGTGAAAATAAATTTAAGGTTGCATACCTGGGCATTCTCACTCCTATGTGTATATGTAGAGAAAAACCTCTAATAATAAACCCAAGAACCAATATATGCACCTAGTACATTCTCCCAGATTTGTCTGCTAAGAACATGCAAATACTGATTGTAGATGCCTTGGAGCCATCGCCTACAAAAGAAATGAGTAAATTGATAAGAACATGCTCCCTATATGCAGAAAGTGGTAAACCTATTAAGTTAAGAGGAAGAGGGTGGGGAGAGGGGGTCTGGGCAGAGGTTTCCTAGCCATATTAAATCCGCTACTCAATTGGCTATAATTAATAGAAACACTATACATATTCTTAATTTTCTGGATGACATTGGCCTCAGAAAACAAACTGAATGAGGAACTTAGTTACAGTGCAACCGAAGATAACCTATTCATGCTGAGGTATCATACTCCTGGAAATTTCTTGCACTTAACCTACAACTAGAACAGTAGGACCTATGTTCACTAATAGTTCGAACTTCACATGACTTGTGACTGCAAATAGAATTTTGCATTCCAGTTGTAATATTTGCTCAAAGAAATATCTAGCACCGAAACTCTGTCGGTTTCATTTCCAAAATGTCGAGTAATTACCATGAACCAGGGGGTATCGAGGACAGGGCGTTTTCACCAAGAATCATTGCTACAAGACTCTCTACATACATAGAGGCAAAGCAAATTTCACCTAGAATTAGCTACTAGTCTAATATAGTCCCCTTTCCAATTACTCAAGGAGGAACTAATGAAAAGACAAGTTAATTAGCTGGTACGAAAATTAAACCTTTTGATATGGACGGATGTCCTCTTTACTCAGATCTGAAGATGATGGACGGATGCACCCAGCAGCTTTGTCGCGGACGGCGATGGAGGAGAAGATCTTTGCGCAAACCTTCCCACTCTGTCGCTATCTTCTACCTGTAAATGAAAACAGACCTTACTTATTAGAGAAGCAAATGTGAAATTGTTCAGATTAAATGTATTCAACAGAGACACTTCAATCACAGAGCTCAATATCTACTAGCTTAAATTCAATGCTTCACCCAAGATTGAGATATCATACTGGACTCTGGCTGCACACTAACTACTCTGTGAGGTTTCCATCTAAGAAACTATCTAGAGAGATAGTAAATGACTATTCAGTATACTTAAACAACAAACTTTCTACTAGAAGAGTTGTCGGCAGTTACAGAGCCATTGTTCTTAAGCTAGTAGGAACCTTGCTGTCGTAGCGTATTTGGGGGCATTGGATATGGTGTCCATGCCGCCAGCGATGACGGCGTTGTTGATCCCCGACTAAATCGACCACAAGCATGACAACTGTAAGGAGCAGGCTAACAAGCAACAACATAAGTATAAGGTTTGGTAGTCAACCATGTGGGTACTCCATTAAAGGCACAAAGCTACTACCTCTCTTGCACATGTAAGCACTAAGAAAAATAGCAAACGAATCCCACAACCAACATGCACACACGTAGCAGGAATTTCTTTTGTGAATCTAAACGAACACACATAGGCCTAGAAAGGTAACAAGCAAAAACCTAAGAATCAGAATCAGTACGGGAAGCATGGAAGGGTGTTTCCCCCCAATATAATCAACAAGATGAACAAAAGCACACTAAACTAGTAAGAAATTTACTAGGTGTTAACGCACTATGAAAAAAAATTAGATGACACAGCGGAGAAAGCACAACATCAGGGGCTTGATCCATCAATCAATCGATTGGCGCTCGCCACCGTCTGGCCAAATCAGAGATGGATGGGGAGACTCCCCACCGCCGTCGACAAAGGGAGTCCAATGGGCCGAATCCCCGCCGCTGAGATGGACGGCGTGAGAGGCAGGGGAGCGGTGGCGTTGAGGGAGTCCTGGATTAGGGAGTCCTCGGATAGCCGGACTATATCCTTTGGCCGGACTGTTGGGCTATGAAGATACAAGATTGAAGACTTCATCCCGTGTCCGGGTGGGACTCTCCTTTGTGTGGAAGGCAAGCTTGGCAATTCGGACATGTAGATCTCCTCCCTTGTAACCGACTCTGTGTAACCCTAGCCCTCTCCGGTGTCTATATAAACCGGAGGGTTTAGTCCGTAGGACGAGAACAATTGTAATCATAGGCTAGCTTCTAGGGTTTAGCCTCTACGATCTCGTGGTAGATCAACTCTTGTAATACTCATATCGTCAAGATCAATGAAGCAGGAAGTAGGGTATTACCTCCATCGAGAAGGCCCGAACCTGGATAAACATTGTGTCCCTTGCCTCTTGTTACCATCCGCCTTAGACGCACAGTTCGGGACGCCCTACCCGAGATCCGCCTGTTTTGACACCGACATTGGTGCTTTCATTGAGAGTTCCACTGTGTCGTCAACATAAGGCTTGATGGCTCCTTCAATCATCGGCAATGATGCGATCCAGGGTGAGGTTTTTCTCCCCGGACAGATCTTCGTATTCGGTGGCTTCGCACTGCGGGCCAAGTCGCTTGGCCATCTAGAGCAGATCGAGAGCTGCGCCCCTAGCCATCAGGTCAGGTTTGGAAACTTAAACTATACTGCCGACATCCGTAGAGACTTGATCTTCGACGGATTCGAGCCCGTGTCAGGTGCGCAGCACAACCACGACGAGCATGACTTAGCTCTGCCGCCAGACAGTGTTCGGGAGATCACACCTGTGGCAGCTCCGGCCCTTGATCCGGAGTAGATCGCGCCGTCCGAGGACGGGTTGATGGACCCTGCCACGGAGGCCGCACACTCAGCCGTGACAGAGCCGAATATTGACTTCACCTCCTACGAGACCTGTGTTGCCGGATCCTTGGATTCGTCCCTGGCCACGGGCTCCGAACCGCCTACGTCTGTGCCTATCGAATCTGATTAGGCGCCGATCATGGCATTTTCCTCTGGGGATATATTTTAGCACTCTCCCTTGGGCAATGTGCTAAATTCATTAAGGTCTCCCTCCTTTTCAGGAGACCCTTGGCCGAACTGTGTCCGGCTTGAGTGGGAAGCGGACGACGAAGAAATTCGTCCCCCACCCACCACCCACTTAATAGCCACTGTCGACGACTTATCCGACATGCTCGACTTCAGCTCCAAAGACATCGACGGTATGGACGACGATGCAGGAGAAGAACAGGAACCACCGCCCACAGGGTGCTGGACTGCCACCTCATCATATGATATATACATGGTGGACACCCCCAAAGAAAGCGATGGCAATAAGGCAATGGAGGATAATCCTCTCGAGAAGCAATCTAAGCACCGGCGTCATCAGCGCCACTCTAAGCCTCGCCATAGCAAAAGCAACGATACCGGCACAAGAGACAATAACACTGCGGATAGTGCCGAAGACAAAGGCAATCCCCTCCAACCAGGCTTCAAGCAGGAGGATGGGCAAGCTAGCCCTAAGAAACAGGCGACAGATGGAGAATCAGAAGATGACACTTACATGTACCTCTCCGAAGAAGAGGCGAGCCTCGGCGACGAAGAATTTATCATGCCTAAGGATCCCGTCGATCAGGAGCACTTCAAGCGCCGGCATATAGCCACAGCAAAAAGGCTGAATAAAAAGCAGCAGGAGCTTCAAGCTGATCAAGATTTGCTAACAGATAGATGGACCGAGGTCCTGCAAGCCAAGGAATACGAACTCGAGCGCCCAACCAAAAGTTACCCAAAACGCAAGTTGCTACCCCAACTCGAGGAGGAAGCATTAAAGCCTATACTCCTAGCGTATGATGTGGCTGACCGACCACCTCGTGGCCGAGACAAAGCAACATATCAGGCCAAAGTCCAGCCCACACCCCGTCGCCAGTTAAACAAAAATAGGAAGGCCCGGGGTAACACGCAGGACCTGCGAGAAGTATTGGAAAACAAATCAGGACATAAATGATCGGTCTACGGATCACAGGGGCGTGCCCCAACGCGTGACGACAACCGTCACGCCAGATATACTAAAAGAAAATCCGGCTGGGCCAAACACAGCGGACAACATTCGTATGAACTGCGCCATGATATAGCCTGGCACAGAGGCGCCGCACAACCCCTATGCTTCACTAATGAAGTAGTGGATCATGAATTCCCAGAAGGGTTTAAACCCGTGAACATTGAATCATATGACGGCACTACAGACCCCGCGGTATGGATAGAGGATTTCTTCCTCCACTTTCACATGGCCCGCGGGGATGATCTACAAGCCATCAAGTATTTCCCGCTAAAACTCAAGGGGTCGGCTCGGCATTGGCTGAATAGCTTGCCGTCAAACTCCATCGGAAGTTGGGAGAACCTGGCAGATGCATTCCTTGACAACTTCCAGGTCACTTATGTGCGACCTCCGGATGCTGACTATTTAAGTCACATAACACAACAGCCCGGAGAGTCAGCCAGGAAATTTTGGACTCGGTTCCTACCTAAAAAGAACCAAATTGTCGATTGTCCCGATGCCTAAGCGCTAGTGGCCTTTAAACATAACATCCGTGACGAGTGGCTCGCCCGACATCTCGGCCAAGAAAAGCCAAAATCCATGGCAGCCCTCACGACACTCATGACCCGCCTTTGCGTGGGGTACGCTAGCTGGTTGGCCCGTAGCAACAACCCAGCAAGCAACCCTGGCACATCAGAAGCCAGAGATAGGAATGGCAAACCCCGATGCAACAAACAAAAGCGCCGAAAAAATGGTGAAAACACCGAAGATACGACATTCAATGCTAGATTTAGGGGCTCTAAGTCCAGTCAGCGGAATGGGCCACTCAAAAATGACAATTAGGGTCCGTCTAGTCTGGACCGCATACTCAACCACCCATGCCAAATTCATGGCACCCCAGGAACACTAGCCAATCATACCAACAAAGATTGATGGGTCTTCAAACAAGCCAGCAGGTCAAGTGCTAAAAACAAAGATAAGGGGTCTCAAAGCGATGATGGCGACGAGGAGCCCAGATCACCAAGTATAGGAGGGCAAAAGAAATTTCGCCCGCAAATCCAAACGGTGGACGTGGTAAACGGCACCTACACTCCCAACCCGGACCGGATGCACACCCTTAGGGATGTTGACTTAACGGAACCAGTCGTCCCACAATATAAACTAGGGTGGATCACCTTCAACCGCACGAATCGTCCGGTTAACACCAATCAGGGCAATCCAGCCGCACTAGTCCTGGACCCAATAATTGACAGGTTCCATGTCACATGAGTCCTTATGGATGGAGGTAGCAGTCTAAACCTGCTTTACCAGGACATAGTGCGCAAGATGGGCATCGATCATTCGGTGATCAAGCCCACTAAAACAACCTTCAGAAGTATTATACCAGGTGTGGAGGCCAGCTGTACAGGCTCCATCGCCCTTGAGGTAGTCTTCGGATCACCAGACAATTACCGTGCCGAAGAGTTAATCTTCGACATCGTCCCCTTTGGCAGTGATTATCAGGCACTGCTCGGACGAACCGCGTTCGCTCGATTCAACGCGGTACCACATTATCCCTACAGTAAGCTCAAGATGCCTGGTCCGCGCGCGTCATCATGGTTAATGGCAAGGCCAAACTTTCCCTTGGCACCAAGGAGTATACTGCTGCTTTAACATCAGAAGCTACAAGTGGCACTTTCCAACCGAACCTTGAGTCGACGGCCCGACTCCCGGACACCGCCAAAGAACTTCGAACTACTTCGTGGCAGGATAGCCCGGCTCGTCCATAGCTCAATTAAACACTACGGCGAAGGCCAGGACAGGCCACATACCACGGCTCAACCGCTCTGCGGCACACAAGCATTTCTTACATTTTGTTTGTAGGTTCAACTTTGTGCAGACCAGGACTGGCGATATGGAAGCAGCTCGAACGCACAAGGGAATCCTTAGATATTCCCCGCCATGACCATCTGAATATACTCCGGATCTGCACACAGCTTCTTCCCCCCTAGTCTCAGCAGGTTCCACATTCATATTTCTTTTTTATCACATTACCTGTACTCACACGCATCAACATACTATTCAAATACAACATGTGGATTTATATAACGCTTATCTACTGTTATCTCTTGTTGAAATTCTTTTGTCAAGTGGCATCCGTACACCGCGATATGCCTTAAATGTGCCAGGGGCTTCGTTTTACCCATAATACGGCAATCAAGTCCGAACACCTTCATGGAAGTTCGGCACCTCGAACTTATAGCATTATATGCATCAGCTCCGAATCATGTCTTGGGTCAAATGTTGGGTTTGGCCGGCTCCCATGTTTTGCTGCCTTACGTTCCGGTATATCTACTAAGGCGGCACAGGGAGAACTACTGCGATTGTGTCCCGGTTCTTCCGGACGAGCACCTTAGTAGAGAAATCCGAAAACTGACTGTCGTGATACGGCAAGAGCTGGTCAACTGTTCGAGAGGTTGTAAAATCTTTAAGGATTCCTCCCGCATAATTCCATAACCAATGCAGCGTGCGATGGATCGGATTTTCTTCTGATCAGGTGCTTACATAGCCCCTCGTGCGGTCTTCCGAACACTAGGGGCTGCGCCTACCTTCCTTTTCTAAAGCTCCAATGGCTAAGTGAGAGGATAAAGCGCTATAGTCCGATTTCCTGGTTCGTTGTGCTGAACACCTCCTTTGAAGGACCCAAAACTGGGACAAAGAGTGATCAGGTCTTTCCTGAACACCCCCGTACTTCCTCATTACAAAGGACAACATGATCGAAATGACCTTGTTCAACATTACAAAGGACAACATGATTGTATTCATGGAAATATAATGTCCTTGGTGCATTGCTCCGCCATAAGGCAGGATCCTTTCAGGACACTTTCATAATATAATTCGGGCTTGTGGTGCTCCTTACCCTCTGGCAGTCCCTCGGTCATCAGCTTTTTAGCATCCATCTTCCCCTAGTGCATCTTTGCACGGGTGAAGGCCATTCGCACACCCTCTATACAGACCGACCGCTTTATGACGTCAAGTCGAGGGCAGACACTCACAAGCCGCTTCACGAGCCCGAAGTAGCTTCTTGAAATCGGCTCGGTGGGCCATAACCGGATAATCAAATCCTTCATGGCTAGTTCGGCCGCCCTATGCAGTTCGATCAGCTGTTTGAGTTGGTTGGAAAAAGGCACCGGATAAGTCGGTGCCAGATACTGCGACCAGAAGAGCTTATCCGCAGTGTTCCCTTCTTCGGCTCGGTAGAATTGGGCGGCATCCGATATGCTGTGGGGCAGTTCTGCAAATATCCTGGATTGGGGAGTCCATGGATAGCCGGACTATATCCTTTGGCCGGACTGTTTGGCTATGAAGATACAAGATTGAAGACTTCGTCCCGTGCCGGGTGGGACTCTCCTTTGCGTGGAAGGCTAGCTTGGCAATTTGGATATGTAGATCTCCTCCCTTGTAACCGACTTTGTGTAACCCTAGCCCCCTTCGGTGTCTATATAGACCGGAGGGTTTAGTCCATAGGACGAAAACAATCGTAATCATAGGCTAGCTTCTAGGGTTTAGCCTCTACGATCCCGTGGTTGATCAACTCTTGTAATACTCATATCATCAAGATCAATCAAGTAGGAAGTAGGGTATTACCTCCATCGAGAGGGCCCGAACCTGGGTAAACATTGTGTCCCCACCTCCTGTTACCATCTGCCTTAGACGCACATTTCGGGACCCCCTACCCGAGATCCGCCGGTTTTGACACCGACAGGCATGCGTGCTTGCGTGCTTACCGCTGCGGCGCGGAGGGTCGGACCACGACGACGAGAGTGAAATATGATGGCGGGGAAGGAAGAGATGTTGCCGTGCAGAGGTCGGTTGCCCGGCCTTGGCTGTTGCTCGATTGATGGAGATGCTGAGCAGTAGTTTCCTGTGCGTGCGGGGGCTGGGAGAGGAGAGGAGGTTGAGGAAGGGGGGTGGCAGTGGAGAGGAGGTTGAGGATGAGGAGGCCGCTGGTGGAGAGGGTCTTGATCTGGTCGGGGTGGGTGGCGTGGGAGTGGAGTGGGCGGGTGGTAGCATAGCAGTAGTGCAGTTTGTCCCACCTGCACTACAACTATCCATCTAGTAGTAGCACATGTTTTATACCCCACGCTATGACTATTGCTTGTTGATGAGTCAGGGTGCAAATCATTTACTAGCAGCATGGGTTTTTTGTGCCCGCGCTACTACTATGCCATACCAGTAGCGCATTCTTTTGCCCGCGCTACTACTAAGTAGCAGTAGCGCGGGCCAAATAACCCACACTACTACTAAATCTCTACCTATAGAGTTTTTTCTAGTAGTGTAAAGTTCTTCCCACTCCTAGGAGATGAGGTCTTGATGTTGATCTTCTCTAAGAGGAGGCCATGATAATCCAAAGGATTCTTCCCAAGGTGGGGGCTTGATCTCCAAGAGAAGGGGATACAAGGAGCAAAGCTCTCTAGTGTCTATCAAATACTTTGCTATCGTCTCAAATGATCTATGAGGAGAGTTTATATAGCGTAGGGACGAATTGTGAGGGAGAGGGGGATACAAGGTCCAAAAGACCCAAAATGCACACATGCATACAGTGGGTGCCGGGCACCCGAGGTAAAGGGGCCCGGGCACCCGGACTGGGCAGGGCCGGCTGGAGATGGGCCAGGCACCCAGCGGAGTTGGAACGGCTGGGCTGGGCACCCGGGGCCATTTGGCCGAGCACCCGGGAGGCCTCAGCCAGCGCCAAGAAGTGGCCGGGTACCCGAGGCGATCTAGGCCGGGCACTCGGGGTGCTCAGGGGCTGCTCCCAGCCAGCCGGCCAGGCACCCGGGGCTAGGGGAGGCCGGGCACCCTGGGGGTCCAATGCATCCGCATCTTCGTTTCCTTCTTCCTTCTTCTCCTCGGGTGCTAGGGTCTCCATCATTGCTTCCTGACGTGCTTCTCCTTGGTACCTAAGGATTCACAACATTTCTATTTGAGGTATGACCCGATGCATATATGATTCTGAATGAAACTCAAAGAGGAAAGAATTAACCTCGTTCTCGATGGCGCGTGCACGAGCTCTTGTCATCGGTCCCTTTTGTGCTTGAGGTGGCGATTGGACGTCCATGGAGATGGTCATGGGATGCTCCGCATCAGAGTGTGTGTTCGTTTCTTATACAAACATATCACAGATGCATCTCCGAGAAAAAAAGCGAGGTGAGGAGATACACGAGGATAGCTAGTGCGTGATTGTTTGCAACAGAGAGAGACACCCCTATAGCACATGTCCAATAGAGGTCTGGCCAACAAGGAAAAAAGGTCGAGAGGGACACATGGAGAAGATGGATGCATGGGGAGGTAGAGAGGGTGTGTTTGTGATAGAGAGATCCCCTCGAGATCGTGAGGGGACTATATGGGTGGGAGATCGAGGGACGAGGTGCGTGGGCGAGAGAAAGATGCCCCGAGAGAAATCTAGATAGCCCATCCACATGTTTGTGATGGAGACTAAGAATGAGCTAGTCATATACATATAGGGGGGACTGCGTGTGCCTACAATTGAGTTAGAGACCATTATACTTGGCTAGGCATGAGTTTGTGTGTGTGTGTGCGTGAGAGATGAAGAGAGAACGAGGGAGAGAGATAGAGTTTTAGATGGGTCTATCGAGTGCGAGTGAGATATGCATGTGTATGTGTGACCCAGGGAGATGGAGAGTTTGAGAGAGAGAGGGACGAGCTCCGAGACGGTAGAGTGGTGCGTTAGAGAGTTACGGGCAAGGAGCCAGGGAATTTCTGTGTGTACGATGAGTGCACCCAACATATTTAGCTTGGACTAGAAAATCATACATAGTGTGCGGGAGAGACCTATACATGGAGTGTGCATGCGAACTAGAAAGATCCCCCCCCCACACACACAAAGAGAGAGAGAGGGAGGGAGAGGGACCAACAAGGTTTGTGTTTGCATGCGTGCGATAGAATTGAAGATTGTCAGCAAGAGAGAGAGAGAGATCAGGAGTCCGGGAGAGGGGGAGGTTGCGTTTTATGCATCAAAGACTGATATAAACCATGTTTCGATATAAACTTGCATTCAAATATTTAAATTGGAGAAAATGTTGTCTCCAATCCACACATGAATGGAGATATGCGTACCAAACAAGTTCATTACTTTGACTTTCAACATGTTCATGGAGTACTATAATACTGTACAACATGCTACTCGATTAGGTGTACATCGAGGGTAGGTTTGTAACTTCATCCAAGCGCGCCTTCTCCTCGGACGAAATGACGTGTGCCGAATAATTCATGAACCATGGGTGGTAAAACACCCTCTCCACGCCCGAAATCGCTCGCGCCGACTATTTCAAAACACGCCCTCCTTGCCCGAAATCGCTCGTGCAGACTATTTCAAAACATGCCCTCCTCGCCCGAAATAGCTTGCACCCACTATTTCAAAAAACACCCTCCTCGCCTGAAATCGCTCGCGCCCACTATTTCAAAACACGCCCTCCTCGCCCAAAATTGCCCGCGCCCACTATTTGGGAGAAGCAAAGTTACTCTACTATCCCCGACCCTTAGTACACAGACCCAAGACCGGAAGCCTAAAGGCAGGGGTAGAACTGTAACTCCCCCCAACATTTCAGACAAATGCATCCGTAAGACATGGTCCCCCCTCCCAATTCCCCATTCATACCTCGTGGGCGCCAAATCACCTTCTCCCGGGAACCTCCATTCTCCCAGCCACAAAACCACAGCCCCTCCTTCATGGCATCCCCACCGCACCAAATTCACTACCGCCCTCCTCCCCAATGCCGGAGACGCTATCCGTTTTCCGTTGTGCACTGGGCCATATGCCTGTTACTCTATTGTCACGACCGGGTTTTCCGGGTATAAATTTCCAGAAAAAGACCGTCGTGCTCATCAGCCCCAGGATTACTGTTAGCTGATGAGGCTCCAACTTGATACAGAAATTCCAAGCAAAAATACAAAATATATGGTACAAGACCATTCCGGCCTGTGAGTACAACAATTGGGTTTCTAGTGGTTGATGGCGGAAGCGGTTTGAGAGACATCAGTGTCTATGGGACTCCATTTCCCACAGGAACAGCTGACCAGGATAACTCCTATCTTCGTGAGGCTCCTATCACTGTTGCTTAGGTCTCGAGGCTGTCATTGCCACGCTCCTCTCCAAGCAGAAATCTGGCCAAGACAATAGCCAGGGACAAGCCAGTGAGTACTTTGAATGTACTCGCAAACATTAAGAACACAGGTATAATATAGTTGATAATCATGCACTGAAAAATTCCATGATCACATCGTCAGTCATAAATAAAACATCTTTTATGCATGCAAGCAGGTTATTTTCATGCAACGTGAATAAGCAGTAATAGAGTGGGAATAAAATGCCGCAGTCGGGTGTCTGAGCGACACCACATAAAGGGCTTTAAAAGAAATGCCACAGTCGGGCGTCTGAGCGACACCACATAACGGGCTTTAAAAGAAATGCTACAGTCGGGCGTCTGAGCGACACCACATAAAGGGCTTTAAAAGAAATGCCACAGTCGGGCGTCTGAGCGACACCACATAAAGGGCTTTAAAAGAAATGCCACAGTCGGGCGTCTGAGCGACACCACATAAAGGGCTTTAAAAGAAATGCCACAGTCGGGCGTCTGAGCGACACCACATAAAGGGCTTTAAAAGAAATGCCACAGTCGGGCGTCTGAGCGATACCACATAAAGGGCTTTAAAAGAAATGCCACAGTCGGGCGTCTGAGCGATACCACATAAAGAGCTTTAAAAGAAATGCCACAGTCGGGCGTCTGAGCGACACCACATAAAGGGCTTTAAAAGAAATGCCACAGTCGGGCGTCTTGAGCGACACCACATAAAGGGCTTATAAGATAAATAATCACAATGAATATCCAGGAGGTAGAAACGTCCCAGGGATACTCAATAATACAAATAATGCAACGGGTTAGTCCATCACAAAATAATAATCATGGTCCTTACAAGTAACTAGTCGGTATCCAAGTTTGGTTTAACAATATCTCCTCCGTAGACCGACACTAAGACCAACACTTGACCCATCCCAGACTGTAATCCTTAACCATGGGCACGGCTATTCGAATAGGTTTAATCTCTGCAGAGGGTGTACTCTTTACCCACGAGTAACGGATTCCTTTAATACATCGGGACTAATTCCGTCTACAGCCTTTTAGTTGAAAACACGCCTAACTTGCACACACCAGCTTAACTCATCGGTGTCTGGAACCACCCATGACACTAGTTAAGAAAAACTCTAAGTGGGGAGGCTACAACCTCGCGTAGCATGGGATCAAATTTATATCGCGCGCTCTAAGGGGTGGCCTCCCCTGTCGGTCCCAACCGGAAACACCCATGCCCCCGGACCAGGTGGCTTGCCTACCGGCTACAACCGGTATCTTCCACCATGGCCTCTCTGTACGGTGTGTGCTTGAAAGGGGTTGACGACTTACTGAACCATACCCTACCTGCGGCAGGGACAAGTGGTAGTACATAGCAAGTATGGGGGTTACTCGAACAAGACTCGGTCTATGGTCGACTCAGGAGGTTTATAAGTTCCCTGCATGACATGTATAACAAAATATATTTCAACCAACAAAATCACCACTCAATATACCTTACCATGCCATACCGGACATAACCGTCCCGATGGGGACCGGCGACAAGCTCACTCCTACCCAAGGCAGAGGCTTTCCCGGATTCCTTTCCGGCATGCATGCAAGGCACATGAGGGTGATTACCATCACAAGTATATTCATTTCCAACAGCAAGGAAATCACTAATATGCCTTCATGCAAATGATCACATCACATGAAATAACAAGTTCTCCGATATAAGGTGGTGTTACAAACGTGTCAACTAACACACCAAAAATATTGTTCCGGGGTTCAGAATTCTTGCCTTAAAGGTGTGGAGAGGTGGGGTGTTCTCCAAAACTTTTGAAAGTTTTCTTCTCTTCCAAAAATCCTATTTTCAAAAATATGCAAATAACACATATTTCAAAAACAGTACAAAAAAGTTGTTTGGAAAATTTTCAAATTAATCTTAAAATAAACTAGACAGAATTTGAGAGATGTAGGAAAAAGAATTAATTCATTTGGAGTTATATTTAAAAAGTTATAGGCAGTCAAATTTGTGGTCAAAATCTGTTATTTAAAATAAAACAGAAAAGAAAATGTTTCAGAGGGGAATACGCTTTCGGAGCGGGGGAAACGTACTGGGGTGGATTACGCCTTCACTTAACCCACTTGGATAGGTACAGGGTCACTGACAGTGGGTCCAGGGGGCCCACTGGTCAGGTTTGACCAGTCGCCGCGCCTCCTTCTTCCTCCTCTATCCGAGCGGGGAGAGGTTCCGGCATTGCTCGCCGATGAACGGCGGCACCGTTCAAGAAACTGAAGCCATCCACGGGCTCAGGGGGTCGAGGCGGTCTCGTCGGTGGTTGCTACGGTCTCGGGGGTGGACGGAGTCGTCGGCGGTGAGCTTCGCGGCGGAGGGAGCTTCGGGAGCAAAGTGTGTTTGGGGCTACGGTGGTTCCCGATCAAAATCGAGTAGGGGGAAGGGTTCACGGGAGGAAGAGAGAGTCCCTGGTGAAGAGAACGGAGAGTGGGAGGCCCTGGTGGTGCCGAAATGGCCGGGGCAGTGGCGGCGGCTGCGGTTGCCGGAGGTGGGGAAGGAGACCTCCCCGGATCGATTGGCTGCCAATGGGGGTCCTCGGGAGATGGCTTGGGACTGCCTGTGTGCGGAGATGAGCTCGGGGCTCCTTAAATGGGCGAGCCAAGGCGGTTCCGCGGCGGCCGTGGATAAGGTCGCCGGCGACCGCCATTCTGTAGCTAGGGCGTCGTGGCGGCGACGAGCGCTAGTGGACACACTCGTGGATGAGCTCGCGCTGTTCCAGGGGCCAGGTGGCGAGCGGGAGAGGCTCGGGCGGCGCCCACATGAGCAGAGGCTGTCGGGCGGCTGCGGCGGCTAGCTCTTGGCCTGCCGGGGCGTGGCGAGGGGCGGCTTGGCGTGTTGTGGTGAGAAGGGAGCGAGTGGCATGGCTCTGCAGTGGGGGCAAGGCTAGGGGCGCGACGCGTCGGCTCGGGCGCAGCACGTGCAAAACGCGTGCCAAACGCACGCTCTGCTCGCGCTCTGGGCGTGCACGGGACGTGCTCGACGTAATGCCAGAGCATGCTACAGAGCTTGGGTGAGGCTGGCATTTAGCAGATCTAGGTTAGGAGTAACTGGGAGTCTAGTGGACATGCTTGTTTGATCAGAGGTGCAAGTTCACAGTGCAATGCCAAAACTCATGTCAAAACTGGTCATGCCTACAGGGTGCTCGATAGAATGCCACATGCACCTAGACATCTCTTGGGGTGTCCAAAACTTCCAGATTGGGGTCTCTTTAGATGTACAAGAGGGTGGTGAGGTTAGTTTGCCAAAAGCAGAAACTTGTTAGTGCAAGTTTTGCAAAACTTCAATTCTGGACAGAAAGAAAAAGGCATTACTTCATGAACCAAAAATAATCCAATGGGTGCATGCTCCTGGATTTAGGGGTTTGGTAGGGCTGTCTACAAGTAGGAGAAAGCACAAGATCATTGGAGCAAAATTAAATAGGGTTGTAGTAGAAATCACAAGGCTCGACTAGAATGAAAATGAGGTTGATTCACTCAAAAATTTTCAAATAACATCACAGGGTTTTTGCATAATGTTGAATCATATGCTACTATCACCATCCCATAATTTTGGTGGAGGCCAGAAAGAAATATTTAAATGGGTTGTAGTGCAAAATTGCACTCTGGACCAGAGAATAAAAATTGAGTGTAGAGCTCAAAATATTTCATGAATAAAAGATATTTTTGTATAAAAGTCATTTAAAAACATCACATGACATCTCCAAATTTTGGTTGGAATTTTAAGTGAATTTATCAAATGGTTGTAGTTCAAATATGGCCATATAACCTTGAAAAACCATTTTTCAAGAAAATAAAGATCAAGCAATTTAATTAGGTAATTAGTTATACTGATAAAAGAAAAGTTTTTCTTGAGAGGTTAAGCAAGTCCAATAACATAATTGAAAGGTTTTCACTTTGGGGAAAAACTCCATAATAACAAGGGAGAAAATGGTTCAAAAATCAAAAGGGAGCCCAGAAAATAAAAGTTTTAATTCCTGGCAAAAAAAATTTAATGTTAACAAAACAAGGCCAAAATTTTGGGGTGTCACAACACTACCCCCCTTAAGAAAAATCTCGTCCTTGAGATTTGTTAAAAGTTGTTTTAAGAAAAACTATAAGCAGTAAAAATGTGGCTACAGTGAGAGGGCAATAAGTGGTGAAAAACCACAGTGTGAAAACTGGTGCTGCGTGGAAAAATCTACGGTTCGGGACAAAAACGTGAGATTTCTATGCTGGATATAAATTTAGAATAACTTCTAAATTTAAATATACGCTGGTCGTACCCGAGAGCACAGTGCTCTCTCTGGCCGACAGGTGGACCCGGGGCCCATTGTCAGCCTCTTCTTCTCCCTCTGGTTCTCTCTTCTTCCTCTCTCCCGCGCGCTTTCTCCACCGGCGACGCCTAGCGCGTAGGGCATCTAGGTCGTACCGTGGTAGTGCGCGGCGTGCTAGCTGCCGGTGCAGTGTGCACTCACCTCGCGGGCCAGCGCGCTATCGGCACTGCTCGCGGATTCGTCTCCAAACACCGGCGATCGGCGACGAGCGGCTTTGGTGGACTTCGCCCACCGTACACCGAGCTCGAGCTATAAAACGGCCGGGGTGCCCCTCTCTTCTTCCTCGTACCTGGCCTCACTTCTCCTCCTCCTTCTTCCTCCATTACTGCTTACAAAAGCTCGGGTTAGGCTCTAATGGCGGAGGCGATGCCGGACTGGTTCGCGATCCTAGTATGCGTAGGGCTGGCGACACTGCTGGGGCTCTCCGTGCTCCTATGCGCGATGATCCTCGACGATCGTTGCGACGCTGCTGCTCGGGTGTTGGCCCTCCGCGGTGGTGGTGATCACAAGGAGTAGATGGGGTGTGCCGGGTGCAATCTGTTGTTAGGGGGTGATTAGCTGGATGTAACACCGTTGCAAGGTTTTGCAAACAGTGTATGTGTTTGAATGATTATGGTTGTGAGTCTGCTGCCGTGGTGTTGCGAGAAATTAATTAATCCACGCCGTGAGAAGGTGCAGATGTAGCAACTCAGGGAAAAGAAATCTCACTCCAGGATTTTACGAGGGAAAAACAGTTAATCTAAAGGGGCATAAACCACAACAAAAACTACACACACTAGTAGAAGCCAAATAATTGACTCGTCGTACAAACTCAGGATATCATGCATAAGTCACACACATAAATAAATGTTGCAATAATGAACACCGCAGCGACGTCTAAAATGGAAACGGTAACTGGACGGGGTCCCTAGAAAACGTCTCTGGTACTGGGATACACTCCTCTTCTATTTGGGGAAGTGGATTGACCAGTCGATGCACGTGTCTCTCCTGGTCGGGCCTTAGTGCTCTGCCGATGGCGATCTGAGGATTTAAATCTGCGAGGCTCTGGAGATAACCCATCACACGTTGGGTTAAACGTTCTTGAGCGATGACGTACTGGACAAGGTTGGCCAGGACTAGGTCTCTCTCAATTCGTCCACCAGGAAAAGATGTCACTCCTCCGGGTGCTGCACGGCTCGGAAAGTAATAATACCCTCGTTCGCTGGCATAGGGTACCGCGAATCGAAGGCGAGCAAGCGCTTCGTATGCAACAGCTTCTATGGTCATATGTGGGGTTGGCATAGATTTCCCCATGAAGGAGACCTCCGTTGGGTCTTGGTTTGAGTTTACGGGAGGGATGTGTACTGCTGCCCAATATCTCGAGGTGGAAGGGGTGATTCTCGATTTGAACAGCTCGTACTGGGGTGGCTGGGTAGCGCCCATGGTACTGCAGGTAAAATCCCGCAATATCTTGACAAAACTACCCAGGGTTGCATCTGGGGTTCTCAGATAAATGCTAGGGCTTGGCATGGCTAGGAAATGGTTGTGAGGGTGGTGCACAAGGTGAGAGGTGCTTGGCAAGGTCACGCGGTGGCCTTTTTATAGCACCAGAGCTGGGCCATTTTTACCGAGGTGAATGGTAAAGAAAATTTTCAACTCTGTTCCAAGGGTCGGGTCAAGCCACAGATTCACACATTTCACTATAGTGATGTGTTACTGTGGGGTTGAAGAGGTGATTTTTGGTAACTGTGTCCGGGATAGAAATCTTATACTGCATACTGGTGTATCCAGGCAAGGCTGCTATTAAAACAGAGGTACGACAACATGCGGCATTTAATTACAAGGCCACACGATTACAAAGCGAGGGTACACTGGGACTCGATACGACTCGGGTGACTTAGTCTACCTCGTTTACATCCAAGTGGGCGTGCCTTGAGGCTCCTTCACGGGTCTCGTCGTCGGAATTAGCTAGAGTGGGTTGAGGGGCTGCAGGCTTGGGGTAGCGATGAGGACCATCTCGGGGATTGTTGGCCACAATCCCGTTGGAGTGTGCTCCCAATATGCGACGAAGCACTTCTGGGGTTATCGCAGCACCTTGGCCGATGGCTGGGGTAGGCCTCAGGGACTCGATCGGGTGTCCAAACAGCACGACTGGGTTGTCGGCGTTGGGCTCGTTCTCTTCTCTCGCCGGGGCTTGACGAACCAGCTCTCCACGAGCTGCGATTAGATCAATAGTGATTTGATCGCACAGTTCCTCTAGTGCACTTACATAGCGCACTAGGTGCAACAATGCAGGATCTGTCTCGTGATCTCCGTTGGCAACTTGGGGTGGTCTACCATACCCTTCACGTCCGGGGTAGTAGTGGAACGAGCGACAGTTAACTCTGGGCGACAAGTGCCGGAGATGAACTATAGCCTCT
Organism: Triticum urartu; assembly: GCF_056163025.1. Taxonomy (NCBI): domain Eukaryota; kingdom Viridiplantae; phylum Streptophyta; class Magnoliopsida; order Poales; family Poaceae; genus Triticum; species Triticum urartu. The sequence continues at coordinate 351,552,895 of NC_141876.1, read as the reverse complement.
CGAGCAGCTAGTTGGATGGCTTGTGGCTCAAAGGAAGTCGTTCTTCCGGTGAACCTGTAGGGGCGCTCGGGCTCTAGACCCCTACCGTAGATGTGTACAGTAGCCCAGAATTGACGGTTCTCACCGCTCATGGGTCCTTGGTACACAACATATTCTGGGGGCTCTTCTAACGCATAGGCACGACGGGTGAGGTTTGCGAGTATGGTCACAAAGCCTCCAAGGTTGGTTGCTGTGGTCTCATTGTGCACGACAGGGTCAGGCATTGTAGCTTGGTTTGGGGTAGAGGCTGTGTTGTGCTATGTTGGGGCTAGCGTGCCCCTTTTTATAGGAAAACGGGACGTAGTCTTCCTTCGCACGCTTGCGAGAAAGGACTATTTAGGATTCGATCACTGGCGCATGAGCGACAGGTTAGGTTGATAGGTTGGGCACCGACTGCCAAAAGGTGTTGGGTCACTGTGTGGCTATCTTGCACGAGAAGCTTGGCTGGGGTTTGGTTATGGTTTGGTGGGTTGGTTTGCCTAAGTTTATAGACCCGGCTAAGATAGGATTAGCCAATGGTCAGCCTGGCTCTGATACCAAGTCTGTCACGACCGGGTTTTCCGGGTATAAATTTCCAGAAAAAGACCGTCGTGCTCATCAGCCCCAGGATTACTGTTAGCTGATGAGGCTCCAACTTGATACAGAAATTCCAAGCAAAAATACAAAATATGTGGTACAAGACCATTCTGGCCTGTGAGTACAACAATTGGGTTTCTAGTGGTTGATGGCGGAAGCGGTTTGAGAGACATCAGTGTCTATGGGACTCCATTTCCCACAGGAACAGCTGACCAGGATAACTCCTATCTTCACGAGGCTGCTATCACCGTTGCTTAGGTCTCGAGGCTGTCATCGCCACGCTCCTCTCCAAGCAGAAATCTGGCCAAGACAATAGCCTGGGACAAGCCAGTGAGTACTTTGAATGTACTCGCAAACATTAAGAACATAGGTATAATATAGTTGATAATCATGCACTGAAAAATTCCATGATCACATCGTCAGTCATAAATAAAACATCTTTTATGCATGCAAGCAGGTTATTTTCATGCAACGTGAATAAGCAGTAATAGAGTGGGAATAAAATGCCGCAGTCTGGTGTCTGAGCGACACCACATAAAGGGCTTTAAAAGAAATGCCACAGTCGGGCGTCTAAGCGACACCACATAAAGGGCTTTAAAAGAAATGCCATAGTCGGGCGTCTGAGCGACACCACATAAAGGGCTTTAAAAGAAGTGCCACAGTCGGGCGTCTGAGCGACACCACATAAAGGGCTTTAAAAGAAATGCCACAGTCGGGCGTCTGAGCGACACCACATAAAGGGCTTTAAAAGAAATGCCACAGTCGGGCGTCTGAGCGATACCACATAAAGGGCTTTAAAAGAAATGCCACAGTCGGGCGTCTGAGCGATACCACATAAAGGGCTTTAAAAGAAATGCCACAGTCGGGCGTCCGAGCGACACCACATAAAGGGCTTTAAAAGAAATGCCACAGTCGGGCGTCTTGAGCGACACCACATAAAGGGCTTATAAGATAAATAATCACAATGAATATCCAGGAGGTAGAAACGTCCCAGGGATACTCAATAATACAAATAATGCAACGGGTTAGTCCATCACAAAATAATAATCATGGTCCTTACAAGTAACCAGTCGGTATCCAAGTTTGGTTTAACAATATCTCCTCCGAAGACCGACACTAAGACCAACACTTGACCCATCCCAGACTGTAATCCTTAACCATGGACACGGCTATTCGAATAGGTTTAATCTTTGTAGAGGGTGTACTCTTTACCCACGAGTAACAGATTCCTTTAGTCCATCGGGACTAATTCCGTCTACGGCCTTTTAGTTGAAAACACGCCTAACTTGCACACACCAGCTTAACTCATTGGTGTCTGGAACCACCCATGACACTAGTTAAGAAAAACTCTAAGTGGGGAGGCTACAACCTCGCGTAGCATGGGATCAAATTTATATCGCGCGCTCTAAGGGGTGGCCTCCCCTCTCGGTCCCAACCGGAAACACCCATGCCCCCGGACCAGGTGGCTTGCCTACCGGCTACAACCGGTATCTTCCACCATGGCCTCTCTGTATGGTGTGTGCTTGAAAGGGGTTGACGACTTACTTAACCATACCCTACCTGCGGCAGGGACAAGTGGTAGTACATAGCAAGTATGGGGGTTACTGGAACAAGACTCGGTCTACGGTCGACTCAGGAGGTTTATAAGTTCCCTGCATGACATGTATAACAAAATATATTTCAACCAACAAAATCACCACTCAATATACCTTACCATGCCATACCGGACATAACCGTCCCGACGGGGACCGGCGACAAGCTCACTCCTACCCAAGGCAGAGGCTTTCCCGGATTCCTTTCCGGCATGCATGCAAGGCACATGAGGGTGATTACCATCACAAGTATATTCATTTCCAACAGCAAGGAAATCACTAATATGCCTTCATGCAAATGATCACATCACATGAAATAACAAGTTCTCCGATATAAGGTGGTGTTACAAACGTGTCAACTAACACACCAAAAATATTGTTCCGGGGTTCAGAATGCTTGCCTTAAAGGTGTGGAGAGGTGGGGTGTTCTCCAAAACTTTTGAAAGTTTTCTTCTCTTCCAAAAATCCTATTTTCAAAAATATGCAAATAACACATATTTCAAAAACAGTACAAAAAAGTTGTTTGGAAAATTTTCAAATTAATCTTAAAATAAACTAGACAGAATTCGAGAGATGTAGGAAAAAGAATTAATTCATTTGGAGTTATATTTAAAAAGTTATAGGCAGTCAAAGTTGTGGTCAAAATCTGTTATTTAAAATAAAACAGAAAAGAAAATGTTTCAGAGGGGAATACGCTTTCGGAGCGGGGGAAACGTACTGGGGTGGATTACGCCTTCACTTAACCCACGTGGATAGGTACAGGGTCACTGACAGTGGGTCCAGGGGGTCCACTGGTCAGGTTTGACCAGTCACCGCACCTCCTTCTTCCTCCTCTGTCCGAGCGGGGCGAGGTTCCGGCGTTGCTCGCCGGCGAACGGCGGCACCGTTCGAGAAACGGAAGCCATCCACGGGCTCAGGGGGTCGAGGCGGTCTCGTCGGTGGTTGCTACAGTCTCGGGGGTGGACAGAGTCGTCGGCGGTGAGCTTCGCAGCGGAGGGAGCTTCGGGAGCAAAGTGTGTTTGGGGCTACGGTGGTTCCCGATCAAAATCGAGTAGGGGGAAGGGTTCACGGGAGGAAGAGAGAGTTCCTGGTGAAGAGAACGCAGAGTGGGAGGCCCTGTTGGTGCCGAAATGGCCGGGGCAGTGGCGGCGGCTGCGGTTGCCAGAGGTGGGGAAGGAGACCTCCCCGGATCGATTGGCTGCCAATGGGGGTCCTCGGGAGATGGCTTGGGACTGCCTGCGTGCGGAGATGAGCTCGGGGCTCCTTAAATGGGCGAGCCAAGGCGGTTCCGCGGCAGCCGTGGATAAGGTCACCGGCGACCGCCATTCTGTAGCTAGGGCGTCGTGGCGGCGACGAGCGCTAGTGGACACACTCGTGGATGAGCTCGCGCTGTTCCAGGGGCCAGGTGGCGAGCGGGAGAGGCTCGGGCGGCGCCCACATGAGCAGAGGCTGTCGGGCGGCTGCGGTGGCTAGCTCTTGGCCTGCCGGGGCGTGGCGAGGGGCGGCTTGGCGTGTTGTGGTGAGAAGGGAGCGAGTGGCGTGGCTCTGCAGTGGGGGCAAGGCCAGGGGCGCGACGCGTCGGCTCGGGCGCGGCACGTGCAAAACGCATGCCAAACGCACGCTCTGCTCGCGCTCTGGGCGTGCGCGGGACGTGCTCGACGTAATGCCAGAGCATGCTACAGAGCTTGGGTGAGGCTGGCATTTAGCAGATCTAGGTTAGGAGTAACTGGGAGTCTAGTGGACATGCTTGTTTGATCAGAGGTGCAAGTTCACAGTGCAATGCCAAAACTCATGTCAAAACTGGTCATGCCTACAGGGTGCTCGATAGAATGCCACATGCACCTAGGCATCTCTTGGGGTGGCCAAAACTTCCAGATTAGGGTCTCTTTAGATGTACAAGAGGGTGGTGAGGTTAGTTTGCCAAAAGCAGAAACTTGTTAGTGCAAGTTTTGCAAAACTTCAATTCTGGACAGAAACAAAAAGGCATTACTTCATGAACCAAAAATAATCCAATGGGTGCATGCTCCTGGATTTAGGGGTTTGGTAGGGCTGTCTACAAGTAGGAGAAAGCACAAGATCATTGGAGCAAAATTAAATAGGGTTGTAGTAGAAATCACAAGGCTGGACCAGAATGAAAATGAGGTTGATTCACTCAAATTTTTTCAAATAACATCACAGGGTTTTTGCATAATGTTGAATCATATGCTACTACCAACATCCATAATTTTTGTGGAGGCCAGAAAGAAATATTTAAATGGGTTGTAGTGCAAAATTGCACTCTGGACCAGAGAAGAAAAATTGAGTGTAGAGCTCAAAATATTTCATGAATAAAAGATATTTTTGTATAAAAGTCATTTAAAAACATCACATGACATCTCCAAATTTTGGTTGGAATTTTAAGTGAATTTATCAAATGGTTGTAGTTCAAATATGGCCATATAACCTTGAAAAACCATTTTTCAAGAAAATAAAGATCAAGCAATTTAATTAGGTAATTAGTTATACTGATAAAAGAAAAGTTTTTCTTGAGAGGTTAAGCAAGTCCAATAACATAATTGAAAGGTTTTCACTTTGGGGAAAAACTCCATAATAACAAGGGAGAAAATGGTTCAAAAATCAAAAGGGAGCCCAGAAAATAAAAGTTTTAATTCCTGGCAAAAAAAAATTAATGTTAACAAAACAAGGCCAAAATTTTGGGGTGTCACATCTATGCTGCCGGAGCTGCCTCGACGACGGCCGCGTGAACCGTACCGGACCCGATTCACCCCCGCCATTGTGCACGGCACTTGAGCGGCTCCAACTTTGGATGTGTCCAAAGCCCCGGCGCTGCGTCCCCATAGCCATCGACCGTCGTGACATCTCTGCTTTCCTGCCACCGGTAGCCACCGCAACCGCGCCGGCCTCACCAACTCGGTAGCTGGAGCTGCCTACTTCACCGGGCCGCAAGATAGGTCATACCCTCATCTCAAATCACTTTATTTAGGCGTCAATTGTCTGAATTTTTATTCTAGGCCAATCGATTCCCAATGGGAAGCTACACCCCTCGAGATGGCAGAACTCCTAGGCTGCCGGTTGGCTGGTGTCTAACGTAGGGGTGCGAGGGCACAAGTTCTCCACGGAAGCAACACTTAGATGGCTATCTTAGAGTTGCGTGGTTTGAAGGTACTGCCGCCATCGGTTCTGGATGACGACGACTCTTTGTGGATTGGTCGGGGGCGACGCAACCACGACAGTGTGGTGGGGCGAGGAGTGGGGTTTTGGTCGGAGCTCTCGCCGCCACGGACGGCAGAGGCAGGCTGCTCTGCCGGTGGTCCCTGCTCTTTAGGGAAGATTCTGAACAGTGTCATCCAGGAGGCACAAGACGGCCATCAAGCCATCCGGCGTAGATCGGACAGTACCAAAATAAAATAAAATTGTGTGACCGCAATTTAGTCTCAGTCAACAGATGTGTGTCGTTCTTAGCATTATGCGTTTTCCGCATCTTCAGCCACACCGTCTTCCGATTCACCGCGGCTGCTCCAACAAGGGAAGCATACACCATAAGTGAGCTATAGTCCCCACTCAATAGTTCCCTGCATCGAATGCGCGTGCCCGACATAGATAGCCACAACAACTACAGGGCCATCGACAAGTCAGCATATGATCCTCACTCCTATGGATGGCGGCTAGATAGGTTGTACCCTCATCTTATTTGTGTGCAACATTTTATGGATTTGTCATTCATCTAAGCATGGAAAATAGATTATCACATTTCACCGTATATTCATGTTCATCTCTTATGGGTCTTGTTCAGGAGTTAACATTGTTCCATAGTTCAGCTAAGAGACTTGTTCTTTAGGTTATTGCGTTCCATAGTTATCATCCATCACCCAATGTTATCCCACAGGCTAGTGATGATAGTATTATACTACTTCTAGTATTACCTATGTTGTTCTTTCATACTTCTGTGTGCCATCTAGTTAATCTCGAGTAAAATGATACATATTCTACAGCTTTCATCTGTGTTCTCCCTTTAGTTTTTGAGACCTATTGCTGCGAGTTAACCCCAATCCTACTATTTATGTCGTCTCCTACAGGCACTCATTACATAAATCTAACTACTAGTTGTCTTCCATGCATGTAAGATATAATTGCACACACAGATTTATCCACAAGAACCTCATAGAGCAATGTAACAGCCAACAAACTTGACGTCAATGATACCCAATATGATGGAACATGTAAAGGTAGTTCTTCAAAAGACTTGCAGAAAATGATGAATCATATTGAACCCACAAGGTCCTTTCTGATCATAATGTAAAGGTAGTTCTTCAAAAGACTTGCAACAAACTTGGCCCGTGATATGGGTACAACATGCATATAATGTCTTGGAGTGCATCTACTATGTTGCAATGCCACGTGCTTAGCCTGGTGATCATGCATGTAAATATGTCATGCCTTCCTGTTTTTCAGTACCTATTCCATTCATGATAACATGTTTTCAAATTCAAGTATTGTCATTCTATTCTGTCGCAATGCCATCTGCTTAGTTTGGACATCATGCTTCTGGATATCTTATGCATTGTTATTCACCAGTATGTACTTCACTTGTCTACCATACCATGTTTTTTTACATTGAAGTGCTGTTCTAGTGGTCTGTTGAAATGCCATCTTAGTTTCCCAATCATACACGCATATGTTGCCTTAGTGTTTTTCTGTATGTATTCCAATAGTATATAGTTTTACATTCGACTAGTGTTTTTTTACATTGTTGTCCTGTCATATCCCTAGCTCTTACATGGTACTCCCTCTGTACGGATTACATGTCGAAGAAATGGATAAAAATGGATGTATTTAGAACTGAAATATGCCTAGACCCATCCATTTATTTCCGGATGGAGGGCAAACATGTCAATATGTCAGTCCTTTCTATTCTTCGGTACCTATTCCATCTCTCTGATGTAGCATGTTTTATAATTGAAGCACCATTCTTCTATATAAGGCATGCAAGGGGAAGACGGCTATGTTAGAATCTGAAGGGTTACAAACAAGGTCTTTGCAAAAGATCCAAACGCCGGGAGATAGTAAGCCAACTCCAGTATTCATAGATACTGCTCCAGCACAGAGAAACATAACTCCTACTGATAATAAGCAGATTCTAGTGGCCAAAGAACTAGTCCGCTCCAGTCCAGCAAAAATATGTCAACTCCATTCTAAGAAGTGTGTGCGTATCCTCGCATTATGAAATTTTATAGCATTCTGATCATATTTTCTACATGTTTCTTACCCATATCTCTTTTAAAAAATAAGCTTTAAGGATAGAAGATTTTCTGCATTGGGATCGTATCCGAGGAAAGTATCTTGCGGGAATTCTTTACGCTCCAATGCTGATGTAAGTGTATGTTGTATATCACTATATTTTTACATCAACATGTATTTTTGTTAATCGGTGTGAATCCAACCTTTATGTGATCTAAATTTAGTTGTAGCAAAATGTATAATTAAATGCGACAATGTTGATTTTTGTAAAGAAAACTACCTGGTAGTTTTGCATACTAAGCTGCATGAGTGTACTATCTCATATTATGAAAATTACTGAAATGTTGTGCTGCTCTGGTTGCCCATTCATTCATTATGATTCATTCATTATGCCAATGTTGCTTTCGTATTACCTTGCCTGGCTGATGATAGCTATGCCATATTGTGTTAATTTGGTGTAGGCTGGTGTGGTCTGGTTGCCCAAACATTCGTTGTGTCAATGTTGCTTTCCTATTATCTGACCTGGCCAATGATAGCAATGCTAGTGTGTTAATTTGGTGCAGGCTGCTAAAGATAAGAAGACAAATTCTAAAAATAGCAAGGCAACCCCATTGTTTCTTTCCAATAAATCTAGGCTAGGTAATATGGGAATAACTCTTGATTAATTTGTTCAGTTCCCCTCCTAATTTATATTATGATGTAGTGGTCGAGACACTCTCCACTATCAATAATAGAAGCCTGCCAAAATTGCCATCTGAATTTGTTTAGTTTCCTCTGTCTCGAATGCAAGGGGAAAATGTATGTTTGTGAACCAATTACTGGCTAAAGCAATGATGGAAATGGTGGAGGTATCATAGGTGCACATTCTTGTGCAACAACAACTGATCAATGTTTTCAGAGATAGTGTAGAAAAGTAGGAAGAACTTGCCCACATGTGTATGGGCATCATGTGCACTGAGGTTGCAGATTGTGACATTGTAGATCATTAGGTTATGTTCATTTATTTGCACTGGCATCAATCTTTGATTGCCCAATGGATGTAATTTCCTGTAATATATGCTAGATGTGCAACATTTTTCCCTGTATGATGTACCTTTGCTTAGAGCGCCTCGCATTCCAGCTAAATGGTCGCTAGGAAGCTAAAAACAATGAAATTATTAGTTTGCACGAATAGTCATGGGTCCTATATGAAGGAAGCATCCCAGTGCCCATAATGGGCTTCCTTAATGGGCTCACAGGGGCCAAAATTATCATAGGCCTTTGATTGATCGGTTTTGGTCCTGTGCATAATTGCTCATTGTAATTGTCTCAAATTATCTAATTGGGATCATTAAGTTAATGGGTCATTACCAGGCCGAAAGTTAATGCGTGGCCCTATTACCTCCTGGGTCATTAACATGCCGACATCGAAGCGGGCAATAGGTGGGTCCATTTGATTTCACGGGCCATTAACAGGCCGATACTAAGGTCGGGCTAGATATGGCCCAACTATACTGTGGGCCTTTAGTAGGCGGAGAGAGACAACGGGCTCGTACTGGACCATGAAGAGCATGGGCCGCTAAGAGACCGAAAGTCAGGTCGTACTATATATGGCCTAACTGTGTTGTGGGCCTTTAGCAGGCCAAAAGAGAAACTGGGGTGCTATTTGACCAAGAAGAGCATGGGCTGTTAAAAGGCCAAAACTCAAGTCTGACTGCAAATTGCCCAACTCTTTATGGGCCGTCAACAGGCTGAAAGACACACCGGGCCAGAAATTGGCCCAGCACTTAAATGGGTCTCTAAAAGGCCGAAAGACGTACATCCTTAAAATTTGCCCATCCCTTAAATGGGTCGTTAACAGGCCGAAGCCACATCAGGCTGATATTGAGCCCAAATATATAGCGGGCTCGAACTGACGATGGGATGCAATTGTGTCAAATCATTAATGGGCCATTGACGAGCCGAATTGGCACATCTCGTATGGGCCGTGGGCTTAAATGGACCTGCCACAAGTAGGCCTTATATGGGCCGGCCTGCTAATGTTTACTGGGCCAGCCTTTTTCACCAGAATGGGCCACTGTTGGGCCTTGTCACATGCCGATGCATCATAGGTGCCTCTCATACTATGAGTGGATGACATCTGTCCCAACATTGAGCTGACATGTGGACCCTCTGGCGAATGAGAATTTTACACGTGGAAAATCCCCATTGGTCCGGGCTGTTAACAGGTATCGGATCCAAACCGGAACGCGAGAGCTTAATGGCGACCCGTTATGGTGGATGCCACGTGTTGGTTACCCTTGACGAAAGCAATTCTATGACACGCGATTTATCGTCATGGAAGTGGACACTTTTGTGATGATAATTTTGGTAATGTCATGAACAGTTCTACGACAGCACAGGTATGACTATCTTGATTCTATCATAAAATCGTCATGGATGTACATGCATGACTGAAAATGTTACCTACTGTGACAAACACGTATCATCACAGAAGTGTATTTTTTGTAGTGTCATTTGGTACATGTGGCATCTCAGATTCGGACACAAGGTGACGTACACCGTCAAGGTCCATTAAAGGATAATGTTGTCCTCAAAGCCGGACATACACGGTCAAGGTCCATGGTCAAGGTCCATGGTCAAGGGGTCAGGGCGGACGAGACCTCTCACTGCGACCACCATTGAAGCGGCGCGCCGGCCAAGGGTGCCGCCCACTGCACTCCCAGTTGTACCCGCCTCCTCGCTGTATTCAAACACCTACATTTAAAACCGTGTGGAATGCGATAAACCCACTCCGGACACACACATCCATTCAGGAGCGGGACGCCGGCCAAGCCCCTCCTTCCACCATTTTCTCCACTCTTTGGGCGGCATCCGACAAGCAGGAAGAGCAGTTCTCCGGCATAAAAGCCGTCAGGGTGGCCCGCCGAGCCCGGCAGTTACGAGCGAGGCAGCTTGCTGCTCCACCTACCTTGCCTAGACCGTCGGAGCCAGTTGCCGCACTAAGCCAGCGCGTGGTTCCATAGCTGGCCGCTCCATTACATCTCAAGGAAGAGTGCCAACTTACTCCACGCCGGCTTGTCGGGGAGCACGGCGGCACGGGCATCATCGCTGCCCATGACATTGTCGATTCGTAGAATGCCTCCAATGCGTGCAACTACGCGATCTGTTGTTGACGCGCGCACAGCCGCGCTATGCAGGCAGAGAAAGAAGCCACCGCGGATGTCGAACAGGTGACGCGGCTACGTGGATGTTGACGAGGTGACAGACAACACATCCCCACCCGCCGCCATCACCGTGGAGAAGTAGAACATGGGAGACCACCACCGATTATATCCCATGAAGGCCACCGCTGATGCGATGCCGGCAAAAATAGCCGATGTCTTGCACGATTCTTCTTCAGTAGGATGCTCGAGGAGGACAAAGAGATCGATCGGCGACCATGTAGAATAGGTATATCTTTGTCGAAAAAAATAGATTAGGTATATTAATTCTACCTTTAGCTCCTGGCACATCTTATTTAATGTGAATGTAATGAAATCCGTCATCTTTATATGAAATCTGGCCGTGTTTGCACAAATTTGCGTCCATGTTCATGCTCTCGGGCGAGCGCTGTTGATCGCTGTAGTGGGACAATGGACTTTGTCTCTGACAACCCCGCAAAGTGCGTCGCCACCTTTGTGATGGCCAGGACGTGGCGAAAGAACAACATCCTTCATACCGCGCCCTCGTCTAAATGGCTTGGTAGCTCATGAAGCAGCACCAACAACATGCCTTGTGCATCTAGTACTCCATTGTAGTTGTAGGTGAGCACGATGACGTTGCATGGCCATCCATCAAGAGTGGCTGGTATGAGGACAGGATCGCCATGTGCATCTCATTTGTACTAAAAATCATGAATGAAGAGTATAAACATGTTTACGTACAACCTGAGTGGATTGCTCCAGTGGTCATCACATGTGTAGTGTCATGCAAAGCTTCATTTATTAGGTTATAGAGTCATTTTGTTTTGGTATGTGTGATGTTACTCATCATAGAATGAGTAACTAGCTATAAGTTACTCAATTTACCTCTCTCCTCATTAACTAATTGCCACATGGACGAATTTGCTGAGTTGGACCCGAATTTAATCTTGAAGTTACTCCCACTATGGTTAGTCTTGTTCGGTTTAACCTCCTCCCAATGGGTTTTGAGAGGAATGGAGGGGAACTTGGCTTGTACATGATTTAATCCCCCACAATCCCTGTTAATCCCCGTTGAAACCCCTTGAACCACACATTCCCTTAAGGTTAAAAATGACTGGACTTACAGAGGACAGGTTACAAACTTTAGGGATTTAAAGGTGAGGGTTTGTTTCCGACAAGCTGTACAACCTCAAGGTTTACAAATCGGACTTCACTCTCCCCTCATGCACACGCGTACACTCACGGTGGAGTGCATTTGCAGACGAAAAGGCAGGTAACGTGAAAATTTGAGACATCTAGTCATCCATTTAATGTGGGGTCGGGGACCAAATGTCAGCCATACCAAGTGCGCTCCACCGTGAGTGTACTCAGGCGTGTGCATGATCTGAGAGTGAGGCAAGTGCAACTTGAACGCGGTGGCATAGTTATTGATCGAGTTTATTTTTACTGGTACATCAAATGAAAAAAAAGATGGCTCCGCGCATATTCAATTTAAAATGATCACTACAAAGAGAAAACAATTACTACTCCACTAGTCCACTTCGGGACTTGCTTGCTAGGGTTGTTCTCCTCTTCTCACTCTCTCCAGATCTGAACAAGACCGTGGTGTCCTCTCTCTCTCTCTCTCTCTCTCTCTCTCTTCTCTCCGGTTGACATAGATCCTGCTGGATACCTTCCGCTGGTGGTCGCCGGTGGCAAGGGAGGAAGTCGATACGCGCAGTCTTCTTTGACCTGGCGCCAGCGTGGGAGGTCCTCCTCACCCTTGCTCCCCACCGTCGAGTTGGCTGATCCCGCCGCCTGCCTCGCCACATCCCGCCGACCGGAGGTATAACTTTTTTGAGAACTGGCCTTGTTCTAATGGCCCAACTCCCCACGTCACTGCATACCTTTTTCATCAAGTTAGGATTGCTCCCCACGTTGCTGCATCCTGCACGTGGATATTCTTCTAGTATTACAAAGCTCCCCATGTAGCTAGCTACATCTACTTATTGAACACTCGAACACCACCTAAACTTTTACTATTAGAGGAAAAAAGGTATCACGGATACTGGCTAGCAAACCGATTTCATAGTTGGAAAGGGAAATAAAAATGCTGGCCTAACCGGTCTCTTGGTCGAAAAAAGACAGAAAGTGGGGGGTGTTGGGTCGACAATCCAACCGAGAATGAGCAATTCTAGATTTCTTGTGGTAACATAGGAAAGGTCACTTACGAGAACAAAAATGCACAAATCTAGACATGCTTTGCATGTTTGCCGCACTGGGCAACACCTGTGCCTCACCACTTTATGCCTCGGTGGATGTAAAACGTGATTATGCTTTCGTTGTCCCTATGCCCTTACAGCTTCTGTTAATCTAACATCACAGGTAAAATGAAACAATGCCACTATTTATGTGATGTCGTTGTTAAGTAATGCTGCTGTCAATCTATTGGCATTGATAAAATGAATCAATGCCACGGTCGTTTTATGAAATGCTTCTATCTTGATTTATTTCTCATAAAGAGTGTTTCGGCCGTTATAGTAAACTCTGACACCGGTAACATAGCTGCATCTCCATTGAACTGCACAAAATTTAATTGCACAATGGTTGACACGACGATGTGTTTCTCCTTTTCGTATCACCCTTTGTTAGAATGATCGTTCCTGTTAACCATGCACGTACATACTGATCAAGTGCTACTCCCAATCTATCATTGCAGAGTAATAATGCAATTGTTATGCATGTTAATGTAAGCCCCCGTTAATCTAGTGCCAGTGTTGATTTGATGTGATGGCACTTCTTAGTTAATGGTACTTTTTCATGCTATCACTATTGATAACATATGAGATGTTGTTGTTAATCATATGCCACTGCAAAAATGACACTACTTAAATTATCCTGTTACATATTTGTACAAACATGGTTGTATCTCTCCATATGGTGTCTATTTTTGTGCAAACAAATGCACAAACCTCAATTTTAGTGGAACCTGTTGTGAGCTGACCACATGGTGCTCCAGGTATTCCTACATTCGTAACTAGGTAGAATGACCAACACAAGATGAAATCAGCTTATTAGTATGTTGACTTGTTGTTTGCAGTGTAGAACGAGGCTGTCATGTGTGGAGGAGCAAACAAGCACTGCAGTCGCGCCAGCAACGCAAGATAAAAGAGACCAAGTCATTGATGGCCTGGTCGGCGAGTAGGGTCATGCAAACAGCAGTGCATTATTTTAGTGGAACTGCACAAAAAAGATATTGGGGTTAGTCGGAAAAAATTTCTATAGCCACACAGAAGGAATTGAGCTCATCGATTGCATAGAATTTCCTGCGTGCCATTATAGGAGATCCCAAGGTGGAAATCAACTAAGCACCTATAAAACTATGCATAATCTTCCTCACACAGGTCAGTATCCCCTTCATCCAGATGATTGTGTTTTTTTGTGCCAAGCTATTGATATGTGTTACTGTTTTGCAACACCGTTTAAGTACAACTCTTTCCTATCTTTTCACATTCAGGACAACGAAGATGATTTCAGTGGAACTACACAAAATGGTCTGATATTGAGTGATCTCTATTGCTTCCTCTATTTGCTGCAATGTGTCAGCATAAATTGCAAGATGAGCCATCAAGCTAGCTGTGGAGTTGCCAACATGCTCAAAGTGCATGGAACATTGAGCAGAAAGAAGCATGCCCAGGACATTAATGCGTGCGTAGGGAGGGACTTTGCTTAGAAAAGCATCAATCATTTTTTCTTTATTTCTACACCTTCTCACAACTTTGTCTTGGTTATATTCTTGTGAATCATTTAGATGTGTAAACATGCTGAACTTATGTGCTTGTCAAAGTTAGCTAGTATGCATATCGTATGTTTTGAAGCTTAGTTTAGTATGAATGTTGACTAGTGTGTCAACCTTTAGAATCTATGTATATTATGGGCATGTTATTTGACCCCTCATTTTGTCACGCTACGACTAGTGTGAGTGTCTGTATCCAGTACATCATCCTCTAATCTGGTGGATGCCAAGCCGGCCCGAAGATGAGCTATAAGTTTTTTTCAAGTTGAAAAATGTTACCGATGAGAAGCCATAATTAAGTGGAGATGTCTCTTTTTTCGAATGTGCAATAAGCTGGAAAGCTGGAGAGTGTCTCTAATGGGCTGCCTCTAGTGTTAAAGCCCTCCAGTACGAAACACGGGAAGCAGACTCGGCCGATACAAATGCCTATCCATCTTAAAGGCCATTTGTTTTTCTTTACGACGAAAAGCCCATATTTGTTGAAGAGGGGGTGATCCCAGAAAAACCCTCCTTCCTCCTCGCTTCCACTTATACTGCAGCTCGCACGACTCTCCCGCTTCCGTCGCCCTCCAATTCCACCCAATCCCCATCTTCCTCACTCGTACAAAAAACCCCCGCTCACCTTCTTCCTCGCTCGTACAGAAAATGCCTGCTCCTCTTCTTCCACTCCTACAGAAAAGCCATCCCTCCTTCTTCCCCACTCGCAATGCCACTAGGCTCGTCTCTGGATACTCTACTCAAACCCGTGAGCTCTGCGCGATACCAGCAAGGAAAATGGAGTCGGCTGGCCCCATCGCCCAGAAGATGAGGCCGCCGCCAGCGGCGACGCTAGTTGCAGATCCCGCACCTAGCAGCGTGGGGAGAAGCGGCGAGCCTCCCCCACCCGGATCTATGGAACCTGTAGAATCTCCGGTGGACCGCATTAGCGATCTCTCGCATGACATCGTTGGGGAGATCATCTCCCTTCTCCCGACCAAGGATGACTGCCGCACACAAGTCCTTGCATCTCGGTGGCGCACTCTCTGGTGCACCGCGCCTCTTACTCTCGACTGTTGTCAGATATCTGTCCTTCCTGAATTTGATCTTCTTAGAGCCATCGTCTCCTCCCACCAGGGCGCCATTCAACACCTCTGTATCCCGACACGCTACCTGCTGTCCATACCCTGCAGGTGTACGCCTGGCTGACATCCACTGAGTTAGAAAAACTCCAGTAGCTCGAGTTCTACCATTACTATGAAAAATATATGCCGCGATTCCAACTCCATGTATTTGTGCCCACACCACCGTTGTCCATCTCGTGGTTTCCTTCCTCTGTGCACACCCTAACCATAGCCCGGTGCCAACTACCAGACAATCTGGTACTAATGATTTGACTCCCACTTCTAAAAAGAATTTCACTTGTGGTGGTTGATCTGTCGGAGGCCTCACTACACATCATTCAATCCGGTCGCCCTTCCCAGGAGCGCTTGCTTCCTGTTTTCGGATTAGAAATATGTATCCATTATCTCCAAATAAAGTCCCATCACCTTAAAAGCATTGGAATTTATTTAGAAGGACAAAAACTCATCATCGAAGATGTCCCTTCACTTCAAAGGCTGCTCCTTGATTATTGTTATAAACCTTCGCAAACAACTATTGTCTCTGCGCCTAAACTTGAGTCCTTGGGTATAATTTGTGATCCATTTGTACATCAGGACATGGTGTTTGGCTCCACACTTATTCAGGTATTGTATATTATCATCTATACTTTTGTAATCACAAGATGCATTTTTCAGTTGTGCGCATAAGTTTTATATCATCTTGGAGTAAACTTTGGATACTAATATTATATTATATGCTCAATGAAGAGTTCGTCCATCAATGGTGTTGGATTTTGTCAAGATCTTATATATCGGAATGTTTAGTATTGATCTAAACACAATTATTGGCTTCGTGCGATGCTTTACATGTCTGGAGAATTTGTATATAGAGGTGATTATTTCATGCACATAGAAAGCCTGTATATATTGTACTAGAATTACCATTCGGCTCTCGCTCTATCGGCATACTATTTTTTTAGACCTTAACTGTTTTCCATCTTCATGTCTACGTAGGCAGCAACACATGGAGAAAACATATAACCAATCGGTGGCGTAATAAGCACCGGGATTTTCTCTGTTCTCATGACATTTGTTTGAGGACAATAACGATGGAAGGTTAAGCATCCAATCAGGCAAAAAGAAACTTCGTCACATTCTCCGAGTTGAATGTGAGGTTACTATTCTCCATGAGGCGTAAGTTTTTCAACAAGAAATTTCTCACGGATGGATATGTTGAACAGCCAAAAAAGAAGTCCAGGTCGACAAATGGGCTTCTAAACGTCCTCGGCTTCTATTTACAACAACTTGTCGTCATATGCCAGTAAACTTTTTGGCACAGGATGATGATTTTATGGATCAGACCGACCCATTTGTTTGTGACTGCAAAAAATAGTGGTTGGGTTAGATGTTATTGCCATGCATGTTCAGTATGGGTTTTGTCTAAACCTGATGAACAATTAACCCTCGCGCTTTTGTACAGTTTGTAGTTTGGGTTTCAACTCGGCTCTGACCGTCATATTTTGTTTTAAACAAGGAAAATGGCTTACCATTTGTTTAATTAGGAGATAAATATTGTGAAAAATCCCAACCAAGGGAAGTAACATCACTCTTGCCAGCATCTTGAGCTCACTTCGCATTACAGAACCCAAGTGCTTAGCCCCCACCAGCACCCACAAACCCATTTTGAACTAGCACACCAAATTGGCTGTGAATTTTCATAAGAAAGGCTGCATGGCCGTGACAGATTTGGATTCTGACATTTGGACCCATGAGGAAAAAGCCTACCCAAGGTGGTGTCGACTTACTAGTCAACAAACGATTCTGCCTACCAGCCGTTGGATCGACATCCAATATCTGTCGTGTATCTTCTATCTCTTGTCTTCTTCCTCCAGCCACCCAAACCAAACGACCCCATCGGTTCCGTTTGCTCCCGCCTCCCATAGTTGGCTGCGCCTCCATTGCCCTACCGTACCCTCAAACGTTGGCCAGTCCACCCCTCTCTTCCCCCACACGTCCTGTTATTCTCCGTCGATATTTACCCCAACACACACCCGCACCCGAACCAGTCAACCCTCGTACTCCCCTCCGCCTACGAATAGACTGGCGCATCTTCCACGGCTCATGTTCGTTCCGTCCGAGGCCTCGACGTCGTCCTCCTCCTAGGTTCGCTCGCCGTGCGTGGTGCACCGCCGTTTGGTGTTGTTAACGTGGTCAACAATCGAGAGGAATAAGGTGTCGGATTTTGGGTTTCGGCAAAACCATTGTGGTTCGAACACTGGGGTGCACATGAAGATCTCTCCTGCCTCTAGTTCACGCCCTCACCGCAATCTCAAGGCTTAGCGCGTCGAACTTGCAGAACAAAGGGACACAAGATTGATACTGGTTCGGGCCACCAATGTGTTGTAATACCGTACTCTAGTGTGGTGTGGTGGATTGCCTCTAGGGCTGAGGATGAACAGTTACAAGGGAAGAACATCCTCCTGAGGAGAGGTGTTCTTGTGCTTGCTAAGTTGATGCGGTAGAGGATCGTCACTCCCCCTTTTCTAAGGTGGTGGCTAGTCCTTTATATAGAGGCCCGGGTCCTCTCCCCAAATATTAAGCGCGAAGGGATCCCACAACAGCTAGTTTGAAGGGGGACATCTAGTACAAGCTATCCTCACAAAAGATGGTCTTCGCCTGCCAAAGGATATGGTATTGACACTGTCTTGGGCTCCGCGGTGACCTCCGTCCTGCCGTCCAGCTGGTCTTGGTCTTGTTGCACCGATATGGAAACCTTTGCTTGATGCCTCGGGACTCCGCGTCTGTGCTTGCCTCTTTAGCACCAAAGAGGAAACGAGGACACTGCACGCACTGGCGCCCACCTGGCCTTGGTCGTCATGGCTTGCGTGACAGGAACCTCGCATGGTGCCCCTTGCCTTGTGTGACGCCCTCGATGCGGCTATATCTCCCACGTGTCGAAGCACGACTTAGAGGCATAACCGCATTGAAAGCAATGTCGCAAGTGAGGTAATCTTCACACAACCCATGTAATAAAATAGGGGAAGGAGATACATAGTTGGCTTACAGTCGCCACTTCACACAATTACATGAATAAAGCATTACATCATCCAAATACAATCAAGGTCCGACTACGGAACCAAAATAAAAGAAGAACCCCAAATGCGACAAAGGTCCCCGATCGACCCCAACTGGGCTCCACTACTGATCAACTAGAACGGAACAACACAAAGGACAAGATCTTCATCGAGCTCCTCCTGAGCTTGGTTCCGTCATCTGCATGGACTCATCGGCACCTGCAAGCTGGTTTTGGAAGTATCAGTGAGCCACGGGGACTCAGCAATCTCGCACCCTCGCGATCAAGACTATTTAAGCTTATGGGTAAGGTAAAGTTATGAGGTGGAGCTG
Organism: Triticum urartu; assembly: GCF_056163025.1. Classification (NCBI taxonomy): domain Eukaryota; kingdom Viridiplantae; phylum Streptophyta; class Magnoliopsida; order Poales; family Poaceae; genus Triticum; species Triticum urartu. The sequence continues at coordinate 351,534,027 of NC_141876.1, read as the reverse complement.
CAGCAAGCGACTAGCATATATGGTGGCTAACATATGCAAAAAGAGCGAGAAGAGAAGGCAAAGCACGGTCGATAAAAGTATGATCAAGAAGTGATCCTATAACAACCTACGTCAAGCATAACTCCAACAACTGTGTTCACTTCCCGGACCCCGCCAGAAAGAGACCATCACGGTTACACACGCGGTTGATTCATTTTAATTAAGGTCGACTTTAGGTTTTCTACAACCGGACGTTAACAAATTCCCATCTGCCCATAACCGCGGGCACAGCTTTCGAAGGTTCAACTCCCTGCAAGGGTGTCCGAACTTATCCCATCACAAGCTCTCACGGTCAACGAAGGAATAGACCTCCACCCGAGACCTTCCGATCAGACTCGGTATCCCGGTACAACAAGACATTTCGACAGGGTAAAACTAAACTAGCAACACCGCCCGAATGTGCCGACAAATCCCGATAGGAGCTGCACATATCTCTTTCTCAGGGCACACTCAGATTGTCTTAGGTACGGGTAGGCCAGCCCAGAGTTGCCCCTGGTGGCCACCGGTAGCTGACAGGTGGACCAACACTCAAAGGAGCACTGGCCCGGGGGGGTAAAATAAGATGACCCTTGGGCTGGCCGACCCAAGGGAAAGAAAAGGCTAGGTGGCAAATGGTAAAACCAATGTTGGGCATTGCTGGAAGAGCTTTACTTAAGGCGATCTTTCAAGGGGTTCCCATTATAGCCCAACCTCATAAGGAACGCAAAATCCGGGAACATAACACCGATATGACGGAAACTAGGGCGGCAAGAGTGGAACAAAACACCAGGCATAAGGCCGAGCCTTCCACCCTTTACCAAGTATATAGATGCATTAATTAAATAAGATATATCGTGATGTCCCAACAAAATATCCATGTTCCAACAAGGAACGATCTCCATGTTCCAACAAGGAACAAAACTTCAATCTTCACTTGCAACTATCAACGCTATAAGAGGGGCTGAGCAAAGCGGTAACATAGCCAAACAACGGTTTGCTAGGACAAGGTGGGTTAGAGGCTTGGTTCAACAATATGGGAGGCATGATAAGCAAGTGTTAGGTATCACAGCATAGGCATAGCAAAAGAGCGAGCATCCAGCAAAGCAAAGATAGTAGTGATTTCGAGGGTATGATCATCTTGCCTGAAATCCCGCAAGGAAGAAGAACGAGTCCATGAAGAAGGCAAACGGACGTAGATGAACGGGTCCTCACACATGCCACGTTACCCGAACCAACCCGAAGAAGCAAACACCGGAAAGAAGCACACATCATAGTAAACAACCAACACAAGAACATGATATGATATGCGAGATGCGGGATGCGATGCGTATGCATGATTTACAAGGGAATGCTTGAACCTGGCCTCAACTTGGGAATCCAAGTGTGCCACTGTAAAGGTGAGATGAAATCACTTGAAAACGATATAAAGAACGCCGGAATCGGAGTTACAGTTTGGAAATGGCAAGCGATTCAAATATGACACTGGTCTGCGATTTACAGCAAGTAGCCATCTAAATGCAATGAGATGAACATGCTACAGCACACAAACATGACAAAAAAATACATGGCAGGGATTCACACAAGATGATTAACAAAAGTCTAGCACTGAGCTATGGCCAAATCATCCATTAACAGGTTCAAACAAGCATGGCAAAAATGCATATGGCAAACAGATTTCAGACTTAGTGAAATTAACACTTGTCTGGAATTTCAGATCAGATAGCACTCTTTGGAACATGAAAACTATATGCTAAAGGGCCTTAACATGTCAAAGTAAAGCATGGCATGGAGCTACTCAAAGACCTTAACAAAAATCCCTTAGTGACCTTGAGCCAAAAGGGATCATAAAATACAATTGCAAGCATGTGAACATAGCAAAAACATAATCAGTTTTCAGACTTAGTGAAAACTGGAGCATGCTGAAAACATAACTCAAGTAGGCATGTTTACGAGCTCGATGCACTCACTACGTTGAAAATCATGGCAAGATAAGCATACATCCATCAAGAAGGCACGAAATGCAATCTAGACATGGCAAGAACAATAGGATAGCATGCACGGATCTACCACAACATCATCGGCAAAATTGCAAACAAGTTGACAATCTGCCTAGATTCACAAGGTAGCAAAAGTAGAGCTCGATTGACTCAAGCTAGGGTGCTCCATAATTGCAAACAAAGACATGGATGGATAGAGCACTACAATATTAACAAAACATCCTTACTGATCATCCTCAAAAGAGGCACGGATCGGTAGGAAACAACATGAACATATGGCATCATGAGATAAACAGATCAAGGACTTAGTGGAATTGCTAAGTCCCTGAAAACAGAATTAACAAGTGCACCACTTTGCAAACTTGTGCTAGCCAACACACACATCACAAAAATACATGGGTTGCACCTATGGAAAGATGGCAAAACCCTTAACAAAACATATGTAGAGCATCAGGGCGCATCATGCACACATTAATCATGGAAAAAATGACAAAAAGCTAAACGGAGTAGCAGATCTGACAATTATCTCAAGTAGCCCTCTTCTAACAGCATTTCGGGCATCAAGATGAACTCAAATGAAAATGATGCAATGGAATGAAATGATGTACTCTCTGAGATGAACATTTTGATATGCTATATGCATGAATCGGAGCTACGGATGCAAAGTTACAATGCGATGAACATGAGCACTTGGATCTGGGATTCTCGGGACTTAGTGAAAATTATACCTCCGGAAAAAGTCAAATCGGGACGAAGTGGTGCGGGATGGCTAGATCCGGGACATGGGGAGGCGTTTGGATGGCGGGGTTGGTGGATCTGGTCCAGATCTGGCCGGACCGAAACTCCGATGAGACGAGGCGCGAACTCCGGCGATGCTCCGGTCGCCGGAGGCGGCGAGGCAGGAGGCACGGCACGCGGGACCGGCGAGGGCGGCGACCCGGCCGGCGGCAGCAGCGCTCAAAGGGCGGCGGCGAGCAAACGCGGCGGCGTCGGACCCAGCGGCGAGGGCGCGGGGCACCGGCGAGCTTCATTGGTGACGGCGGGGAGCCGGCAGGCGGCGCGGCGCTCAAAGGGCGGCGGCGGCGGGCGGTCCAGGCGCGGGGGCGCGGGCGGTTGGTGGCGACTGGCGCCAGGCGGCGGCGGATCTGGGCCCGCGCGGGCCGGCCTCGGGCCCCGCGGGCCGGCGGCGGCGGGAGGAGAGAGGGAGTGGGCGCTGGATGAGGTGGCGGTGGCGGTGACGTGGCCCGCTCTCATTGGCCGGAGGTAGCTGGCCGGCGAACGCGTCCGACGCGGACGGACATGTCCGGCGGCGCAGAGGGAAATTAGGGTAGGGTTTGATCTGCGCGGAATTTTCGGGGAGAGCCACATATTTATAGGTAGATGGAGCTAGGAGAGTCCAAATGAGGTGCGGTTTTCGGCCACGCGATCGTGATCGAACGCTCTAGATGATGGAGCAGGTTTAGGTGGGTTTTGGGCCAAATTGGAGGGGTGTTGGGCTGCAACACACACGAGGCCTTTTTGGTCCCTCGGTTAACCGTTGGAGTATCAAACGAAGTCCAAATGGTACGAAACTTGACAGGAGGTCTACCGATAGTAAACCAAGGCCGCTTGGCAAATCTCGGTCCAATCCGGAAATGTTTAATCCCCACACATGAAAGAAAGGTAGAAATGACCACCGGAGGAGAACGGAGCGCCGGATTGCAAAACGGACAACGGGAAAAATGCTCGGATGCATGAGACGAACACGTATGCAAATGAAATGCACATGATGACATGATATGCAATGCATGACAGGCAAGCAATGACAAGGCAACAACAGCGAATAACTGCACGACACCTGGCACATCGGTCACGGGGCGTTACACCTTGATCTCTCTGCCCCTCGCGAGCCATCCTGGTGAGGCCGCCCCCGAGGAGGTCTTGCATTGTCTGCCTCGCGAGGCTTGGCCCCTCGCGAGGGTCTTGAGTGTTTGCTGGTGAAGATGGGTCGTACAGGGCCGCTGGTGGAGCCACGCCGTGGGCCGCAGGCAGGCAAGTCTGGGGACCCCTGTTCCCAGGACGCTGACAATAGCCCCCGGGCCCAAGGCGCACTCTGGCTTGGCTTCGAGGCGAAGCCAAGGGGGAAGTACAGAGCGCCATGGGCCCCAACAGCCCGCGGCCTCGTTCGACCCGTGGCGGTTGATTGGATGTTGGCGTCTCCGCTTCCCCACGCCGCCTCGACAATTGCCCGACTTGAAGGGTCCCCTGCTGCATGCAGAAAAATGTCATTATTACCTTAGATCGTGGAGGCCGGCGGTTGGTCTCCTCTTGGATATAAATGGAAAGGGGGAGCGGAGCCCCGTCACCCATCTCTTCCTTTGCTCCTCCTGCTCCTTCTTCTTCCTTGCTTCCTTGCTAGCAGTGACACTCATGGTGCTAGCGAAGAGGTTCTCGGCCGCAAAGAAGGGGAAGGCCCGCCAGGAGGGGCCGGCGAAGAGGTTCTCAGTCGCAGAAAAGGGTAAGGCCCGCCAGGAGGGGCCTGGCTGGTCGCCACCCAAGAGGGGGCGTGGTCGCCCGCCAAGCACGCCGCGATCCCCACCATGGCCCCTCGCGGCAGCGGCGGCGCCTCCCCGCGCGGCAGCGGCCGCACCTCCCCGCGCGACAGCAGTCGCCCTGGTCATGGCAGTCCCGTTGATGTAGTGAGGCGCGTCATGGTTGCGCAGCCTCCTCGGCCGCGCTTCCATTCGGTGGAGGTGATGCCGGAGTTCATCGTGTGGTCGGAGAACCCAGCTGGCACCTGGCTTCATGTCCCGCGGTTCTTTGTCGGCGAACTCCCGTCCGCAGCTCTGGGCGATCTCTGACTCCAGGCGGACGGTTGCTGTAGCAAGGCTTCATGGGTCGTGGTGGAAGTCTCCTCCACGGGCAACGCAGCCCTAGCCCACGGCTGGCAGACGTTTGCCCGCGCGCGGCCTGGGCAGGCGGTGTGCCCTCCACTCTAAGTACGACGGCGATGTGAGGGTATTTGGGGAAGATTGTCGCCGCGTCGGGTGCTGCCCCGAGGACAACGACGGCGACGAGGTGCTCGGCCTTGGCGATGGTCGTGACAAGGATGAAGGTGGCTTCGTCCTTGGCGCTGGCCGCGGCTCGTCCAGCTACTGCGGCTCCTCCTCCAGCGACAGTGCCAGCAGTGGCGGCTATGACCAGCCGCCACGCCGCCGCGCCCGTTTCGAGGGTGGCAGTGTGTCATCTCGTCGCCGCGCTCCAGTGAAGCGCGAGGATGGGTCTGGCTGAGCCAAGGAGAGCGCCATGGGTCCGTCCTCGCGAACTGCTGCAGGCGCATGCGCAACTTTTGTTTTATTCTTTCCTTCCTGCATTTAAGAAGAAACAAGTATGGGCCCTACAAGGGCGTGTAATGAACCACGATTTCCAAGTTGCTATGTTATGTTTATCGTCCCCGCATCGTGTTGTGGTACCAACGTTTTACGTAGGCGTGTAGAGATAACTTAGCTTGATGTGTCTGAAGTAGCCTCCGCCTGGTGAGGCGTGCATTTCCCAGTGCCTGGCGAGGCCTCCTTTGCTCGGGAGGAGCCTAGGAGCTGCAAAAATTCGTTAGGAGGCTCTTATTCTTCCGAATCCTAGTCACAGGTGCCGCCGGCCATGACCCAACGCTTTGTATCACGATACTCGAGGGGCACGGATTGAGAGAGGTGCACCAACTTGCGGGCTCGGGCGAGGGTGCCTTGCGAAGAACAGGAAAAATGCTCACCAGGGCACCTGTCCAGCCCCCTCGCGAGGAATGCGAGGGAGAGCACAGACCAAAACAAAGATTCAAGGAAGAAAAGTGGAAAAGGCGATCGAACGAAGAGGGCAAGAAAAACCAGAATGCAAACTTTCATTAAGAAAAAGGGGAAACCCAACTACAGAAAGCAAATGAAAAGCCGCGTCCGACACCTAGTCTAGTCTTCTCACTAGCGCGGAGCTAAGTGCAGCCACTAAGACGTGGGAGGGAGCCCCCGAGGCCTAAGGGTGGCACTCCCGAGACTCCGGGGCATGTACAGCCCCACTCATTATTACGTGAGAGTGTGACGAGCCGAGACCTTCACAGGCACGGGGCCTTGCTTCATAGGCGTTGGGCCTTGCTACATGGGTTGAACTTCCGGAGGTGCTGGATGTTCCAGGCGTTCTGGATGGGGATCCCGTCCTGTGTCTCCATGCATGCGACGCTAGGCCTGGAGACACGGGCGATCCTAAAACGGGCCTCCCACTTGGGCGAGAGCTTGTGCAGCCCTTCCCTGGAGAGCACCCTCCTCAGGACGAGATCACCCACCTCGAGCGTCCTGGAGCGGACATTATGACAGTGGTACCGTCGCAGCGCCTGCTGGTACCTTGCTTCTCGGAGTGAGGCTTCATGGCGACATTCCTCCACCAGCACAAGGTCCATACCCCGCATGGCGTCCTTCTGCGTCTCATCAAATTCCGGGACCCGCACGGAGCGATGCTTGACCTCGTGAGGGAGAACCTCTTCTGCTCCATAGATGAGGAAGAACGGGGTCTCGCCTGTTGGCTTGGTGGTGGTGGTGCGGATGGACCACAGCAAAGACTGGAGTTCATGGTGCCAGCCCTTGCCGCAGGCCTCGAGCTTCTTCTTAAAGGGTCTGGTCTTGAGGCCTTTGAGGACCTCTGCGTTCGCACGTTCGGCTTGGCCATTGCTCCTGGGGTGTGCCACTGAAGCGTAGCAGATCCGCGTTCTAAGGTTAGCACAGTATGCCTTCAAAAGATTGCTAGTGAACTGCGAGCCGCTGTTGGTGATGATGCGATTAGGGACTAGAAACTGGCTTACCAGACCCTTGATGAACTTGACCGCGGATCCGAAAGGGATGGTATGGACGGCTTCTACCTCCGCCCATTTGGCGAACTTGTCGATGTCGACATAGAGGTAGCAGTAGCCCCCAGGCGCGAGAGGGAATGGGCCTAAGATATCCAGCCCCCAGACTGCAAACGGCCACGAGAGCGGGATGGTCTGGAGGCCCTGAGCTGGCTGATGGATCTGTGATACATCTCCAACGTATCTATAATTTTTGATTGTTTCATGCTATTATATTATCTATTTTGGATGTTTATGGGATTTACTAAACACTTCTATATTATTTTTTGGACTAACCTATTAACCGGAGGCCCAGCCCAAATTGTTGTTTTCTTGCCTATTTCAGTGTTTCGAAGAACAGCAATATCAAATGAAGTCCAAACGGAATGAAACCTTTGGGAGAGTTATTTTTGGAACAGAAGCAGTACAGGAGACTTGGAGTAGACGTCAGGGAAGCTTTGAGGAAGCCACGAGGCAGGGAGGTGCACCCTACCCCCTAGGCGCGCTCCCCACCCTTGTGGGCCCCTCGTGGCTCCCCTGACCGACTTCTTTTGCCTATATATGTCCATATACCCTAAAAACATTAGGGAGCAGAATAGATCGGGAGTTCCGTCGCCAGAAGCCTCCGTAGCCACCGAAAACCAATCTAGACCCGTTCCGGCACCCTGCCGGACGGGGGAATCCCTCTCCGGTGGCCATCTTCATCATCCCGTCGCTCTCCATAACAAGGAGGGAGTAGTTGACCCTCGGGGCTGAGGGTATATACCAGTAGCTATGTGTTTGATCTCTCTCTCTCTCTCTCGTGTTCTTGAGGTGGTACGATCTTGATGTATCTCGAGCTTTGCTATTATAGTTGGATCTTATGATGTTTCTACCCCTCTACTCTCTTGTGATGGATTGAGTTTTCCCTTTGAAGTTATCTTAACGGCTTGAGTCTTTAAGGATTTGAGAACACTTGATGTATGTCTTGCATGTGCTTATCTGTGGTGACAATGGGATATCACGTGATCCACTTGATGTATGTTTTGGTGATCAACTTGCGAGTTCCGTGACCTCTGAACTTATGCATAGGGGTTGGCACATGTTTTCGTCTTGACTCTCCGGTAGAAACTTTGGGGCACTCTTTGTAGTTCTTTGTGTTGGTTGAATAGATGAATCTGAGATTTTGTGATGCATATCGTATAATCATACCCACGGATACTTGAGGTGGCATTGGAGTATCTAGGTGACATTAGGGTTTTGGTTGATTTGTGTCTTAAGGTGTTATTCTAGTATGAACTCTATGATAGATCAAACGAAAAGAATAGCTTCATGTTATTTTACTACGCACTCTTGAATAGATCGATCAGAAAGGATCAGGGGCTACTATCCTCTCTCCGGTTCTTTCTCTCACCGAACAGTGTAAGGGGCTACTATCTATACTGTGACACTCTTCGAAACTTCATAAAACATACCTGAAAGCCTCTTATAAGGCTAATACAGGCTTCATTCATCCCACTCTCCGCAGATTGAATTTTCTCAATCACCGCACCCACAAGGGCACGGTGTTCATCGACAGAGGTTGCCGGTGGAACAGGTACACCCCCTCTAGCCGAGGGAGACCGCCTGCCTGACTCTAGAACCATATTGGTCTCCGGAATAGCGTCCGACTGGGGGTCGAATTCAAGATGGCTCCCACCGACGACGCCCATGCGAGCCTTCTCTCCCGTGTGTCCGGCCCCTGAAGTTTGACCTCCTGGCACCACCTTGGCAATCTCCCCCCCCCCCTCCTTGGCCTAGGTCCTCCTGGGACAAAGCCTCAGTGTCATTCACATGTTTGGGGGAAGGTGCCTTCGGGGGTGTCCCGCTCTCCATAGCGTCCGAGCCTAGCAAATCCTCGGACGAGGATTGCTCCGCGCGGGACCTCGCCGTACTGCAAAAAGTATGGCCTAGATCAAAATATTGTGCCATGATAAGTCTGGATACATAAACGTGTTCGGATTTTATATACTCACGAGTTCACCAGGGGATGAGCCCTGGGATCCCACTCCGGGCTGCTATCAGCGGCGGTGGATGATACGTCTCCAACGTATCTATAATTTTTGATTATTCCATGCTGTATTATCTACTCTTTTGGACTATATTGGGCTTTATTTTCCACTTTTATATTATTTTAAGGACTAACCTGTTAACCGGAGGCCCAGCCCAGAATTGCTGTTTTTTGCCTATTTCAGTGTTTCCAAGAAACGGAATATCAAGCGGAGTCCAAACAGAATAAACCTTACTGGAACGTGATTTTCTTCCCGAATATGACCCAGGAGACTTGGACCCTATGCCAAGGAAGCTTCAAGGTGGGCACGAGGTAGGGGGGCGCGCCCTATACCCCCAGGCGCGCCCCCACCCTCGTGGGCCCACCGAAGCTCCACCGACGTACTTCTTCCTCCTATATATACCTACGTACCCCCAAACGAGCAGAAGGGGAGCCAAAAACCTAATTCCACCGCCACAACTTTCTGTATCCACGAGATCCCATCTTGGGGCCTGTTTCGGAGCTCCGCCGGAGAGGGCCGTCATCACGGAGGGCTTCTACATCATCATAGCCTCTCCGATGAAGTGTGAGTAGTTTACCTCAGACCTTCGGGTCCATAGTTAGTAGCTAGATGGCTTCTTCTCTCTTTTTGGATCTCAATACAAAGTTCTCCCCTCTCTTGTGGAGATCTATTCGATGTAATCTTCTTCATTTTGCGGTGTGTTTGTTGAGACCGATGAATTGTGGGTTTATGATCAAGTCTATCTATGAATAATATTTGAATCTTCTCTGAATTCTTTTATGTATGATTGGTTATCTTTGCAAGTCTCTTCGAATTATCCGTTTGGTTTGGCCAACTAGATTGGTAGTTCTTGCCATGGGAGAAGTGCTTAGCTTTGGGTTCGATCTTGCGGTGTCCTTTCCCAGTGACAGAAGGGACAGCAAGGCACGTATTGCATCGTTGCCATCGAGGATAACAAGATGGGGTTTATTTCATATTGCATGAATTTATCTCTCTACATCATGTCATCTTGCTTAAAGCGTTACTCTGTTTTTAACTTAATACTCTAGATGCATGCTGGATAGCGGTCGATGAGTGGAGTAATAGTTGTAGATGCAGAATCGTTTCGGTCTACTTGTCACGGACGTGATGCCTATATACATGATCATACCTAGATATTCTCATAACTATGCTCAATTCTGTCAATTGCTCAACAGTAATTTGTTCATCCACCGTAGAATACTTATTCTCTTGAGAGAAGCCACTAGTGAAACCTATGGCCCCCGGGTCTATTCTCATCATATCAATCTCCATCACTTTAAGCTTGCTTTGCTTTTTACTTTGCCTTTTACTTTTCACTTTGCATCTCTATACCAAAAATACCAAAAATTATTATATATATATCAGATCTCACTCTCGTAAGTGATCGTGAAGGGATTGACAACTCCTAATCGCGTTGGTTGCGAGTAGCTATCGTTTTGTGCAGGTACGAGGGACTTGAGCGTGGATTGATACCTTGGTTCTCAAAAACTGAGGGAAATACTTACGCTACTCTGCTGCATCATCCTTTCCTCTTCGGGGAAATGCAACGCAAGCTCAAGAGTTAGCAAGAAGAATTTCTGGCGCCGTTGCCGGGGAGTCTACGCAAAAAGTCAACATACCAAGTACCCATCACAATCCCTATCTCTCACATTATATTATTTGCCATTTGCCTCTCGTTTTCCTCTCCCCCACTTCATCCTTGCCGTTTTATTCACCCTCTCCTTCTCCCTCTCTCTCTATCCTCCCTCTCTATTTTCCTCTTTTTGCCCGCTTGCTTTTTGTTTGCTCGTGTGTTGGATTGCTTGTTTGTCGCGATGGCTCAACCGAGATTTGGTGATCTTCACCTTAAAAGGTTAGAGGAGATCGAAAACAACATTAGGAAGTTTATGGTTTTGCAATTTGAGCATAATAATTTCTTTAGAAACGAGCTTAAGGAACAAAAAAGTTTTATGAGTTATATGAATAAAGAGCTTGATGATATGTCTAAAGAATTTGATGGTATAAGATTCCAAATTGCTCGTCTAGAAAAGATGACTGCTGAAATTTCGGATATGCAAGCCACCTTAGTCAATAAGATGGCCGCTAAACCGAATTCCTATGAAAATCAAGATGAAGATCTAAAAGTTATTGATGTGTCTCCTATTAAATCTTTGTTTTGCAATATGAATCTTGATGAAACTGAATATGATCTTCCTTTACCTAGAAGGCGTTCTAAAAATTTGGAGTATTTAGATCTTTATGATGAAATTGATGAAAGTGGTATTGAAAGAAATAAAAATCTAGATGTTGCTGAATCCACTATATTGGATTTCAAGGAATTTAATTATGAAAGTTGCTCTTTAATTGATTGTATTTCCTTGTTACAATCCGTGCTAAATTCTCCACATGCTTATAGTCAAAAGAAAGCCTTCACCGAACATATTGTTGATGCCTTGATGCAATCTTATGAAGAAAAACTTGAGTTGAAAGTTTCTATCCCTAGAAAACACTATGATGAGTAGGAACCAACTATTAAAATTAAAATTAAAGATCATGAGTTTTATGCTTTGTGTGATTTGGGTGCTAGTGTCTCTACTATTCCCAAGACTTTGTGTGATTTGCTAGATTTTCGTAATCTTGATGATTGCTCTCTAAACTTACATCTTGCGGATTCCACTATTAAGAAACCTATGGGAAGAATTAATGGTGTTCTTATTGTTGCAAATAGGAATTATGTGCCCGTAGATTTCATTGTTCTTGATATAGATTGCAATCCTTCTTGCCCTATTATTCTTGGTAGACCTTTTCTTAGAACGGTTGGTGCGATTATTGATATGAAGGAAGGGAATATTAGATTTCAATTTCCATTATAAAAGGGCATGGAACACTTTCCAAGAAAGAAAATAAAATTTCCATATGAAACTAAATCTTGTGGTGTCCTTTCCCAGTGACAGAAGGGGCAGCAAGGCACGTATTGCATCGTTTCCATCGAGGATAACAAGATGGGGTTTATTTCATATTGCATGAATTTATCTCTCTGCATCATGTCATCTTGCTTAAAGCGTTGCTCTATTTTTAACTTAATACTCTAGATGCATGCTGGATAGCGGTCGATGAGTGGAGTAATCGTAGTAGATGCAGAATCGTTTCGGTCTACTTGTCACAGACGTGATGCCTATATACATGATCATGCCTAGATATTCTCATAACTATGCTCAATTCTGTCAATTTCTCAACAGTAATTTGTTCACCCACCGTAGAATACTTATGCTCTTGAGAGAAGCCACTAGTGAAACCTATGGCCCCCAGGTCTATTCTCATCATATCAATATCCATCACTTTAATCTTGCTTTGCTTTTTACTTTGCCTTTTACTTTTCACTTTGCATCTCTATACCAAAAATACCAAAAATATTATATCTATCAGATCTCACTCTCGTAAGTGACCGTGAAGGGATTGACAACCCCTAATCGCGTTGGTTGCGAGTAGCTATCGTTTTGTGCAGGTACGAGGGACTTGAGCGTGGCCTCCTACTGGATTAATACCTTGGTTCTCAAAAACTAAGGGAAATACTTACGCTACTCTGTTGCATCATCCTTTCCTCTTCGGGGAAATCTAACGCAAGCTCAAGAGGTAGCAGTGGACTCCTCTGGAAGAAGAGTTTTCCCCTTCTTAGGTGACTCGGCCTCCAACGATGCGGAGGTTGTCATTTTCTTTCTTCCCCCCGCTGGGGATTTGTCTTCCTCATCCTCATCGTCCTCTTCGGAGGAAGAACGTGCATTGGAATCATCGGATATCATGTCCGAGGAGCCACGATGAAGGAGGCCTCCCCTGGTCTTCTCGGCCTCTCTTTCGGCCTTCTTCTTCGGCGCCTTGTAGGGCGCCGGGACCAGCATCTTCGTTAGAAGCGGGCCGGCCGGTTCTTCAGGTAGCGGGGCCAGACAGTAGATCCACCCGCCTTCTTCGTCCAGCCCTAGGAGAGTTGTGGAAAACACATTAAGCGTTTCCCTTGGGTTATGCGAATAAAACTTATAATGGCTTACCGAACTTGCGGGGCGGGACAGTTGGTACCCGCGGTCCTCGGATGAGTCCGGCCATGATTTTCCGGACTTAAAAATCACCCTCCAGATATCTTTGTGTGAGGAGCCAAAGAGCTCTCGCAGGGTCTGGTGCTTGGCCGGGTCGAATTCCCATAACTTGCAAGCCCGGTGTTGACAAGGAAGGATCCGGCGAGCTAACATCACCTGGACTATATTGACAAGTTTGATATCCTTGTCTTCCATATTCTTGACGAGCATCTGAAGTACCGACAACTCGTCGAACGAATACCAATCCAGGCCCTTCTTGGGCCAAGACGTAAGCCGCAGGGGGGCTCCAGATCGGAATTTTCGTGTCGCGCGGCTCAGTGATGTCAAACCACTGCTGCTACCACTCTATGATGGAATCATTGAAAGTACCTGTTGGCCATGTGACGTTGGGCATCTTGCTCACCATGGCGCCTCCGCACTCAACGTGCTCTCCACCCACTACCTTGGGCTTCCCATTAAAGATCTTCAGCATAAGCCGAAGTGTGGCGATATGCGGAGAAAGGCCTCGCACACTAGGATGAACGTCGAGATCTTAAGGAAGGAATTGGGGGATAGATCATGAAAAATGATCCCGTAGTAATACATGATGCTGCGAACGAATGGGTGGAGGGGAAACCCTAGCCCACGGACAAAATGAGGGAGGAAAACAACCCTCTCGTGGGGTTCCGGAGTAGGGACGATCTGTCCTGTCGTTGGGAGACGGTGGCTGATTTTCTGGGCCAGGTACCCGGCCTCCGAAGCTTTTTGATATCCTTCTCCTGGATGGTGGAGGCCATCCATTTTCCTCCTGCTTCGGATCCAGACATTTTCGGAGGACCTTTGTGGTCGGAAAGGACGAACGCTTGGGCATTGGGGCTCGAGCAGAGGGGAATGGATAAGCAGAAGGAGAAGGCGTGGGTGAAAAAGGGGAGTCCTTATCTCCTTATAAAGGCGACCGGGATCCAGCGCCTCCCCACTTGCCTGGTAAACTCGCTTATTCCCCAAGCGTTGCGCTAAAGACGCGGTTGGATTACCCATACCCGTATTGATGAGAATCCTGTGATAGGGGGACACGATCTTTGCTTCGATACGACATGCCCATAAAACCGCCTCGCGACATGCGTAGTAGCTGGTTAGGGAGAACAGTTCGAACAAACACCAGATAATGGCGTGGTGTCACGTTGGGAAAAGTTGTCAGCGAATTGGATTTGTGGAATATTGTACTCTCTACGGTGGTATGTGGAATTTTTTTTGCAGAGCCGGACACGATCCTTGTGTTCAAAATCTTCTACGGAGTATTCGGAGAAGGAACCCGCCTTGCAATGCCAAAGACAATCTGCACGCCGGACTCATCGTCATTGAAGCCTGGTTCAGGGGCTACTGAGGGAGTCCAGGATTAGGGGTCCTCGGACAGCCGGACTATATACTTTGGCCGGACTATTGGACTATGAAGATACAAGATTGAAGACTTCGTCCCGTGTCCGGGTGGGACTCTCCTTTGCGTGGAAGGCAAGCTTGGCAATTCGGATATGTAGATCTCCCCCCTTGTAACCGACTCTGTGTAACCCTAGCCCCCTCCGGTGTCTATATAAACCTGAGGGCTTAGTCCATAGGACAACAACAATCATAATCATAGGCTAGCTTCTAGGGTTTAGCCTCTACGATCTCGTGGTAGATCAACTCTTGTAATACTCATATCATCAAGATCAATCAAGCAGGAAGTAGGGTATTACCTCAATCGAGAGGGCCCGAACCTGGGTAAACATTGTGTCCCCCGCCTCTGTTACCATCAGCCTTAGACGCACAGTTCGGGACCCCCTACCCGAGATCGTGATAAGTCATCGAGTGGTTGACCAGCTCTCGTCGCATCATGACAGTCATTTTTTGGCTTTCTCTACTGAGGTGCTTGACCAGATGAACCGGAAACAAAATTGTAGTAGTTCTCCCTTTACTACCCTAGCCGATAGAGCGGAACGTAAGGTAGTAAGCATAGGAGCCGAGCAACCCAACTATTTACCGAAGACATGATTCAGAGCTGATGCATAGAAGGACAAACTCGTGACACCAAAGTGTGTTGTAAAGCTATTCAAACTTGTCGGCGACTCACTTGTTCCCATATCGAGCCCCTGGCAATTTGTGCCAAGGTGCGTGTGTGAAACAACCGAAGAAGCAAAATTCGGTTCTATAGAAAAAGCGAATACTGAATACAGATTATGTACACTGGGACCGGATTGATACGTCAATCGCCATCTTACAGATAATAACGCCTCAACCCAAGCTATTTGACCTATCGGGGGTCAAAGGCTGAGGAAAAAATGCACTTGATAGGCTCACAATAGAGAGTGCGGTCTAGAAAGAATTATTTGGACCTCCTGTCGCACGTCTGCGCCACCTTGGCACGGTGAAAGGACTCCTTAACAGGAATAGCCTTTGAGTAGGTGTATGAAGCCGAACTCCGAAAAAGTCCGTGAGATGACCAGCCTTTGAGCCACCTATGGTAAAAGATAAAAAAATGGTTTAGAAAAGAAAAAGAAGCTATGGGAGTGCTTGTAGGCATGTCTGTATTGTGCCTCCGCTGATGACCAGGGTATTTTAAGTGCATAATTATGTATGCACGGTATAGACTTCATAGGAATATGAGGCAAACGACCAGGGCCGAACTGCTAATCCAACCCTGAGATTGACCGGTCCTATTTAATAGAGACCGGCGGCTTAATGGCCGATAAGATATGCGGCTTGATGAGGCTGCTTTGTACTTCGACTGTATTAGCCGTAGTGTGATCCTCTGTACGGAGGGAGCGTTCCGTATTTCCATTTATTGTTATGATGCCGCATGGACCGGGCATCTTAAGTTTTGCATGGGGGTAGTGTGGGACCGCATTAAAATGAGAAAAAGCAGTACGCCCCAGAAGTGCATGGTAGCCAATGCGGAACGGGGCAATATCGAAGGTCAAGCCTTTGCTTCAAAAGTTCTTCGGCGAACCGAAAACTACTTCCAATGTGATGGAGCCCGTGCAGTGAGCTTCTACGCCAGGTACTGCTCCCTTGAGGGTAGTTGTAGTGGGCTTGATACTTGAAGGATCAATGCCCATTTTGCCGACAGTGCCTTGGCAGAGTAGATTAAGGCTGGTGCCGCCGTCCATAAGGACTTTCGTGAGAAGTGACCCATTGATGATTAGGTTGAGGACCAGGGCTGCATGACGGATACTGACTGGGTGATCCTTGTGATCAAAAGTGATCGGGCAGGCCGCCCATTGGTTAAATGTTGGGGGGACCGGCTTTATGGCATAGGTGTCCCATGGTGTGCACTTGTGCTCCCCTGTCGGGGTGTGCATCACGTATACCATGTTTACCGCTTTTACTTCATGGGGAAATTGGTTCTGACCCCTGATGTTTGGTGGGCGAGTCTCTTCGTCATCGCTGTCATTCGGCGGCCCCTTCCCTTTGTGTTCGGCATTAAGCTTGCCGGCTTGTTTTAAGACCCAACAACTTCTATTGTTATGATTGGCGGGTTTATCGGGGATGCCATGAATCTGGCAGGGCCGATCCAGTATCTTGTCTAAATTGGATGGTCCATCTCTGTTTCCCTTGAATGGCTTTTCCGTTGGCCGGGTTTGGAGCCGCTGAATCCAGCATTGACCGCCGTGTCATGCGTTCCTTCATTATTATTTCCACGCTTGTGTTTATTGCGTCGTGACTTGCCATTGCCTTATTGAACTTTGGAAGTGTCGAGGTCACTGGTGTTGTTGCTTCTACGAGCGAGCCACCTGTCCTCTCCTGTGCAGAAGCGGGTCATCAGAGCGGTAAGGGCTTCCATGGATTTTGGTTTTTCTTGTCCGAGGTGGCGGGCGAGCCATTCGTCTCGAACACTAAGTTTAAAGGCCGTGAGGGCTTCAGCGTCCGGACAATAGACAATTTGGTTCTTTTTAATTAAGAACCTAGTCCAGAGCTTCCTGGCTGACTCCCCGGGTTGCTGGATAATGTGACTTAGGTCATCGGCATCCGGAGGCCGGACATATGTACCTTGGAAGTTGTCGCGGAAGGCGTCTTCCAAGTCTTCCCAGCTGCCAATGGAATTCTCGGGCAGACTGTTCAGCAAGTGCCGAGCTGGCCCCTTGAGTTTTAGCGGGAGGTATTTGATGGCATGAAGATCGTCCCCGCGGTCCATATGAATATGGAGAATAAAGTCTTCAATCTATACCGCAGGATCCATGGTTCCATCATATGATTCGATATTCACGGGTTTGAACCCTTCTGGGAATTCATGTTCCATTTACTTCATCAGTGAAGCAGAGGGGGTGTGTGGCGCCTCTATATCGGGTCTGGTCATGATGTAGTTCCGATAGAGTCCGTCTGTGGCTTTCGACGTGGACATGAATATGCTTGCCATGTTTGGCTTGGTAGCCGTCGTCGGTCGTGGGCGCATGCCCCCGCAATCTGTAGATCGATCTGGTCTGACCTGCTCCACTGACCAGGTCCTGCCGTAGGTCATATTTATGTCCTCGAGCTATTTTCCTTTTTCCTTTATGGCGAGGTAGTGAGAGCTGGTGTTCGGCTTGAGTTGCCGCTTTGTCTCGGCCACATTGTGGTCGATCAACCGCATTACGTGCTAATGATACGGGCTCCAGCGCCTCGTCGTCCAGTTGAGGTAGCAATTTGTGCTTCGGATAACTTTTGGATGGGCGCTCGAGGCCATATTCCTCGGCTGCCAGGGCATGAGTCCATCTATCATTGAGTAAGATCGTTGTCAACTTTAAGCTCTTGCTGCTTCTTTTTCACTCTCCTTGCTCGAGAGATTCCTCAGGCACGATAAAATCCTCGTTGCCGAGTCTCTCCTCATCCTCGGAGAGCGGAAGATAATTACTGTCCTCCGAGTCTTCGTTTATGGCCTGTTCATCAGGGCTAACTTGCCCGTCTTCCCGTTCGTCCTATTCTGAAGTTGGCTTAACGGGGTCTTCATTGTTTTCGGCATCGTTCGTAGTATTGTTTTCTCCTGTACCGGTATTGCTGTCTTTTCCACGACGTGACTTGGAGGGGCGCCGCTGACGTCGGTGCTTTGATTGTATCTTAGGAGGTTTATCCTCGACTGGGTCTTCCTTGTCGTCGCGGCTATTCTCTTTGGGTGTATCCACCATGTATACGTCATATGAGGGGGTGGTGGTCCAGCGCCCGGTAAATGGTGGGTTTTGGGCCTGCTCCTCTTTGGCATCGTCGTCCATACCGTCGATGTCTTCGGAGCCGTAATCAGGTATGTCGGTTACGTCTTCGACAGTGGCTATTAAGTGGGAGGTGGGTGGGAAGCGAAATTCCCCATCATCAGCCCCCAGTTCAAAACGGATATAATTCGGCTATGAGTCCCCTCCTAAGGAGAGGGTTTTTAGTGAGTTTAGCACATCTCCTAAAGGTGAGTGCCAGAAGATGTCTGCGGCGCTGAATTTGATGATCGGCACCTGATCAGGCTTAGCGGACGTGGGTGCGCATAGTTCGGTGCCAATGGCCGGAGACGAGTCCGGGGTTCCGGTGACACGGACCCCGCATGAAATTGGGTCTATGTGCGGCTCCAACACCGCTGATTCTGAGGCCTCCGTGGCGGGGTTGAGCTTCCCGTCTTCGGATGGTGCAGTCTACTCCGGATCTAGGGTTGGAGCACATACAGGCGCTATCTCCTGAGCATGGATCGATGATATATTTAGGTCATGCTCATCGCGGTGGCAGGGAGCGGCTGCCATGGGCTCGAATCCGTTGAAGATCAAGTCTCCGCGGATATCAGCAACGTAGTTCACGCTTCTAATACTGACCTGATGGCCAGGGGCATAGCTGTCGATCTGCTCTGGATGGCCAAGCGATTTGGCCCGTAGTGGGAAGCCGCCGAACATGAAGTTCTGGCCGGGGAGAAAGACCTCCCTCAGGGCCACATTGTTGTTGATGATTGATGAAGCCATCGAACCTTCTGACGGCGACACAGTGGAACTCTCAATGAAACCACCAATGTCGGTGTCAAAACCGGCGGATCTCGGGTAGGGGGTCCCGAACTGTGCATCTGAGGTTGATGGCAACAGGAGACAAGGGACACGAAGTTTTAGCCAGGTTTGGGCCTTCTTGATGGAGGTAATACCCTACGTCCTGCTTGATTAATATTGATGAGTATGGGGGTTATATGAGTTGATCTACCACGAGATCTTAATGGCTAAAACCCTACAAGTGTAGCCTATATGATTACGATTGTGATCGCCTCTATGGACTAAACCCTCCGGTTTATATAGACACGGATGTCGGCGTTCTGGGAATGGGGGTCCCCAGACTTTCCTGCCTGCGGCCTGTGGCGTGGCTCAAAGGGGGGCCCAGCACGGCCCATCTTCATCAACACAGACTTAAGGCCCTCGCGAGGGGCCAAGCCTCATGGGGCGGACGACGCGGAGCTTCCTCAGGCACGGCCTCACCAGGCTGGCTCGCGAGGAGGTGGAGAGATCAAGGCGGGGTACCTCACGAGGTGCCCGTGACGCAAGCCATGACGACCAAGGGCGCAAGGCGGGCGCCAGCCCGTGCAGTGTCCTCCTTTCCCCTTTGGTGCAAAGGGGGCAAGCGCAGCCGCGGAGTATCGAGGCATCAGGCAAAGGTTGCCATTTCGGTGCAACAAGACCAAGACCAGGAGGACTGCAAGATGGAGGTCATCGTGGAGCCCAAGACGGCGTCACCACCAGAGCTTTGTGCAGGCGAGGACCAACTTTAGTCAGGATAAGTGTACTAGATGTTCCCCTTCAAAATGGCCAATTGTTGGCACCCTTCCCGCTCAATATTTGGGAAGAGGCCCAGGGCCTTTGCATATAAATAGGGGGGTTCGGATCGAAATCAGGGAGAGAGAAGGGTGACTGAACTCCTCCTAGCAGTTCGTCCCCCCCAGCAAAGAACAGACCCTCGCGAGGATGTTCTTCCTTGTATTGTTCATCATCATCAGCCCAAGAGGCAATCCACCACACCACACACTGGAGACCCTCACATACACAAGTTTGCCAAGCACAAGAACACCTCAACCTCAGGAGGTTGTTCTTCCCCTTGTACTATTCATCATCAGCCCTAGAGGCAATCCAACACCACCACACTGGAGTTGGGTATTACACCACAACGGTGGCCCGAACCAGTATAAACCCTGTGTCTCTTGTGTTGTTCTTTCCATAGCTTAGATCTTAGCGAGGCGGAGGGGTGTAAGTAGGTAGAAGGCAAAATCTCCGCGCGCACCCCAGTGCTCAAACCTCAAGGGTCTGCCGGAACCCGAAATCCGACAACGGAGGGGACTAGGGTTATACAAAGTCGGTTATAGAGAAAGAAATCTTCATATCCGAACGCCAAGTTTGCCATCACGCCAAGGAGAGTCCCATATGTACACGAGTGAGAGAATCTTTAGTCTTGTACCTTCGTGGACCAATAGTCCGGCCCATGTCCAACAGGCCGGACGCCCGAGGACCCCTTAGTCCAGGACTCCCTCAGGCTCCTCACCGGGCTCAGGATTGCAGCTGAATTGGGAATTAAGAAGCTGATCATTCGAGGAGATTCACATCTTGTGGTGAGACAAGTCAACAAGGATTACCAAAGTCCATTGATGGAGGCATACATCGAGGAAGCAAGGAGATTGGAGGAGCGCTTTGACGGATTGCAAACAGAGCACGTACCCCGTGGGGAAAACAACATAGCTGATCATCTGTCAAAGTGTGCTGCACATAAGCTTCCTGTGGAACAAGGGAATTTTGTTCTCCATCTTACTCAGCCCTCCGTATCCCCAGCAACAATGGCCCGGAAAAGAAGAAAGTTGGACGCCAGTAAGCCTCTCTCGGTAGAGCCGTCTGCTCCTGGCAGAGACCCTACCGGAAACAACTCCTCACAGCCTGCCGGACCACACCCTCCAGCCGGGCCCTTAGACCCCACGAACGAGGCATGTGCTCCCGTAGCAGAGGAGGTGTCGCTAGTCCTTGTTGCCGATACCTAGGCTCCAACTTGGGCAAGGCACATTGTTCAGTTGCTCCAGGTCGAAGAGCTTCCCGGTGACAAAGATGAAGCTAAAAAAGTAGCCCGGTGGGCCAGTATGTATCAGGTTGTCGATGACACTCTATACAGAAGGAGGCCCAATGGTGTGAAATTGAAGTGCGTCTTCCGGGAAGAAAGAAAGGAACTACTTGCTGAGATACACAAAGGTATGTGCGGCTCCCACATTGGATCAAGGGCATTAGTTGGGAAAGCATTCCGACAAGGATTCTATTGGCCCACAGCCCTCCAAGATGCGGTCAAGCTAGTCACCAAGTGTGAAGCCTGCCAGTTCCATTCCAAGAAAACCCACTGATAACCCACAAGTATAGGGGATCGCAACAGTTTTCGATAAGTAAGAGTGTCGAACCCAAAGAGGAGCTAAAGGTAGAACAAATATTCCCTCAAGTACTATCGACCACCGATACAACTCTACGCATGCTTGATGTTCGCTTTACCTAGAACAAAAAGTATGAAACTAGAAGTATTTTGTAGGTGTTGTTGGATAGGTTTGCAAGATAATAAAGAGTACGTAAATAAAAACTAGGGGCTGTTTAGATAAAGAAACAATAAAGTAAATATAGCGAGTGTGGAAAAGTGGTGGTAGGAGTTGTGAAATTGTCCCTAAGCAATTGACTACTTTACTAGACCGATAGCAAGTATTATGTGGGAGAGGCAACTGCTAGCATGTCATCCCTAACTTGGAATTCTATGCACTTATGATTGGAACTATTAGCAAGCATCCGCAACTACTAATGTTCATTAAGGTAAAACCCAACCATAGCATTAAGATATATTGGTCCCCCTTCAATCCCGTATGCATCAATTTCTATGCTAGGTTGAAGCTTCTGTCACTCTTGCCCTCCAATACATAGTCCTATCAACATACAACTAACCCTAGGGTGTGATCCACGTGCACAATCATATGATGGGCACCAAATGATAGCAACATAACCACAAGCAAATTAAATCAATCATAGCAATTCATCAACCACCGATAGGACAACGAAAATCTACTCAGACATCATAGGATGGCAACACATCATTGGATAATAATATGAAGCATAAAGCACCATGTTCAATTAGAGGGTATAGCGGGTTGCGGGAGAGTGGACCACTGTAGATAGAGGGGGGAAGGTGATGGAGATGTTGGTGAAGATGGCGGAGGTGTTGGTGTAGATCGCGGTGATGATGATGGCCCCTGGTGGCACTCCGGTGCCACCGGAAGCGAGGGGGAGAGAGCCCCCCTCCTTCTTCTTCTTCCTTGACCTCCTCACTAGATGGGAGAAGGGTTTCTCCTCTGGTCCGTGGCCTCCATGGCACGAGAGGGGCGAGAGCCCCTCCGAGATTGGATCTGCCTCTCTGTCTCTCTCTGTTTCTGCGTTCTCAGATTCTTCCCTTTCACTGTTTCTTATATTCCCGGAGATCTATAACTCCGATTGGGCTGAAATTTTGACACAATCTCTATCTGGAAATTAGCGTTCTTTCGGCGAAAGAAGGGCACCAACCGCCTTATGGTTGGCCCATGAGGGTCAGGGGCGCGACCAGGGGGGCAGGCGCGCCCCCCTACCTCGTGGCCACCTCGGGCACCATCTCGCGTGGATTTTTCTTCCCAAAAATCATATATATTCCGAAAAAATCTCCGTCAGTTTTTATCCCGTTTGGACTCCGTTTGATATGGATATTCTGCGAAACAAAAAACATGCAACAAACAGGAACTGGCACTGGGCACTGGATCAATATGTTAGTCCAAAAAATAGTATAAAAAGTTGCCAAAAGTATATGAAAGTTGAATAATATTGGCATGGAGCAATCAAAAATTATAGATACGATGGAGACGTATCACCCACCTGCCTGCCCAAGCTCTTCAAACAATCGCTCTATCATGGCCATTTTCGGTCTGGGGCCTCTATATCCTCGGCCCCTTCCCCCGAGCAATCGGGGGCTTTGAATTCTTGTTCGTTGCTATCGACAAGTTTACAAAGTGGCCGGAAGTTACTACCGTGAGAAAGGTGACTGCTCAGTCAGCTATCAAGTTCTTGAAAGAGCTGGTTTGTCATTTTGGAGTTCCAGAAAGGATCATTATCGATAACGGCACCCAGTTCACGAGCCGCGCCTTCATGCAATATGTTCATGCCCTTGGATGCAAGATCTCATTTGCCTCTGTGGCACACCCCCGGAGCAATGGACAAGCTGAGAGGGCGAATGCTGAAGTGCTACGCGGACTCAAGACGAGAACCTTTGATACACTTCAGAAGCACGACAGGCAGTGGATCGAGGAGCTGCCGGTAGTTCTCTGGTCCCTCAGAACGACACCAAACCGAGCTACCGGGCAGACTCCCTTCTCCCTGGTCTACGTGGTAGAAGCAGTTATCCCGACGTAACTCGTTTAATGGTCGCCTCGAGTGCTTGCCTACAATGATTAGCGTAGCATCAGCACCAGCATGACAACGCTGTGCTACTCGATGAGTACCGTCTTCGGGCTGCTACTCATGTTGCACGCTATCAGCAAGCCCTGCGTCGCTATCATAGCCGCAGGGTTCATGCCCAGTGTTTTGAGGAAGGTGACCTTGTCCTTAGGCGTGTTCAGTCTGCCAAGGGTACAAACAAGTTGTCACCGAAGTTGGAAGGCTCTTACCGGGTAGTACGAGTCACCAGACCTGGCGCGGTCCGTATGGAGACCGGAGATGGCACTGAGTTGCAAAAACTCATGGAATATTGAGAATCTTGTGCAAGAGAAAATAAAGAAGCGCTATGGGCGGCCCCAACCAAGATTGCATGCATGCATGAGCATTCCAAGACCACTGCATAGTCATTTCATGACCATTTGCATATCCATATAGATAAGATCGCATCTTGCATTCATTCTCATCTGCATGAAGCTGCAGGTTCCGGCCATGAACTTGGCTTTGACAAGGAGTTGAGAAGATTGCCCGGAACTGCGATCCCCGGCATGCCAAACAGATAAGTTCTACTTCCTGTCCGTTAGTGTCCTATAAGCTATAACTTGTGCATAAGAAAACCTCACTACTCTTTGATACTTGGGTGCTCCCATCCCTGAGAAGAAAATTGCTTCGGTCAAGATGGTCGCAATGGCTCTTGGTAAAGAGAAGTTGGCGGGGGGCTGGTCCCTTTGTTTGTCACCCGGTAGACGTAGCTCTCCGGCAGATAAAAAGGGTACCGGCAGGATAGCCTTCCAGGGTGTAACGACCCGAGACCGACGCTCTAGGTGCCTTCTATGTATTCCCAGTTTTGCTGTGCGATTTTTTTGTTTGCTGCATTCTTCATAACATCATTTTGCATTGCACCATTCCATCATGGCATCGTTTTGTAACCCAACTTAAAACTCACTTAAATAAATTGCATAGATCTTTCAATCTATTTAAAAGAGGGAATTCACATGGTAGTTTCTCTTTATAACATATCCTCCTAATATTTTAGGGAGCTAATAAATATTTCACTATTTTGGAATCACCCATAAACACACTTGCTGAAACTGTTACAACATTCAAACTTGTCTTGATGGTTCCCACTAGTCCATAAGCCATATGGTTATGATGCCTTGATGTTATTTGCTCCTTGTTATGAGTACTTTGATACCATGCCCTTGGTTACCATATAACTTGTTGTAGTTTGTCTCTTTCCTGCTCTCAAGTTGCCATCATGCCAAATCTGTCAACCTGTTAACAGTATGTTCCATTTTGCAAGTATCATAGTAATTACTCCATGCATCATATGAAATTGTGCCCATGGACTAAGTTGAAGTATATCATATCTACTACATGACCATGTCTTTTGCATAATTACTAAAGTTTCTATGTCTGATGTTATGTGCCTCCAAAGTCAGCATCATAATGTTATTGTTTTGCATTCCCATATTTCCTCTAAGTCTCGGATTCAACTTATATCATGGTTGCATCTTTCCTCGGTGTTTCCCATGAACCTATTGCTCACATGGTTATGCCATGTTGTGTGTTTTGAGATCCATGATATGTGCTAGCATGCCATGCTTTTTCTTGCCATGTCCTTGTGTTGTAGCTTAATTACTTCTTGCTTCCAACATGCCATCATATAAACTCTGCGCACATGTATGCCCTCTTTTTAAGTTGCTTCATGCATTGATCATATTGGTTTAACCCTGATGCCTATGAACTTGAACCTTAATGTTATTTGAAGCATGTTGTCTATACTTGAAGTGCATATCAACTTTGTGCCCATATGTTTCATGTAGCATGTTGTTTCCTTGATTGCAAAGTGCTTACTTGCTGTTTTGGGCAGTTTGTGTTTGAGTCTTGTACTGAGTTCATCTTTTGAACCGTTGCTCCGTTTTGACCATGCTCTATATGAAACTTTGTTAGTTTTGCATGTAGTTTCATGTTACCTTGTTGCATCCTTGTTTTGCAGTGTTTGTGATGTTGTTTTGCTTGCATTTGCATCAATGACATGTTTAACTTGTTTTGCTCATATCTTCTAGGCCGTAGCTCCGAATTAAATGAACTTTATGTGTAACTTGACTAGAAAACCGTATAGACCATCATGGTGCACTTTAACTTGATGTGTAACAATTTTAACATAATGTTTTATTCAGATCGGGACCAATTTCGAAATTTTCATATGAGGACATTGTTTTCGGCGTCATTTAAACTTGCTTTGATGTGTTGTTCTTGTATGCATCATCTCTTGCCATGAGTAGCATCATGTAGCCTTGTCATGCATCATACTTGGTTGAGCATCATGTCTTGTTCATGCTTGTGTGTTTACCATGTTGTTTGCTTCTTTCCGGTTGTACTTTTTCTCGATAGTCCCGGTTACGTTGAGATTGTAAGGATCCGTTCGACTACGTTGGTTTGTCTTCTTCATGGATTCGGTCTTCTTCCTAGAGGGATCTCAGGCAAGATGACCGTTACCCTGGATACCACTATTATCTTTGCTTTGCTAGTTGTCTCCATGCTATCGCCATGTCGCGCTACCTACCACTTGTTTATCAGGTCTCCCAAATTGCCATGTTAGCCTCTAATCTTTTAATCGTTCGTAGCAAACCGTAGTTTTGCTATGTTACTGCTTTGCTCAGCCCCTCTTATAACGTTGCTAGTTGTAGGTGTAGTTGCGGGTTGTTCCATATTGGGCCGGCTCAGTTGGCGCCCACTGTGAGGCTCGCGCACGGTGGTGTTGAGTTCTTGAAGAGATTTTTCTTAGGGATCGAGAAGCTCGCGATTCATCAATGAAGAAGAGCTGGAAAATTCATCGGTTTACTTCTGTCTGCATAAGACGCCTTCGGCGATCCGTCGAGTCCGACGGAAGATCCAATCTACGTGGGAGTATCTACTGAAGGAAACTAGAAGTTGTCCACTACAACGAGTCAAACAAACAAGCGGTCGGATCAACCACTGCAAGTTTGATCTAATCTACAGTGAAGACAAATTAGAGAGAAAAAACAAAGAAAAACCCACACGCCTATTGAATCGCCTCTCTGGTCTCATCCCGACGGCCGGCCAACCGTGGCCACGGCCTCTCCTTGCTTCTCGGCCACAACCTCCAACCTGCCTCGGCCGCCGCATCAGTGGCTGCTTCACGCCGATCCGAGTTATCACCGCGGGCCTGTCTCAGCCGCCTTGCCGTGGATTCACTCTGAGTCGCTGCAACCCGCTTTCAGCTTCCACTGCAAGTCGCCCTGGCCTCAAGCCGCCGCCATCGAGTCACCCCGGGCACGCTTCTGCAGCAGCCCTTACATGCCGCCTCAGGCAGCCACTTCTGCGAGTCGCCGAAGTCACTGCACCCGTGAGCCGCCGTGGCCGGCTTTGCCTCTGCCTCGTGGGTTTTGCTGTTACTGCTGGATTCCTTTGCCGAGCCGCCTTGGCCCTGAGCCGTTTTTCACCAAATCATCGGCAAATTGCACCCGACCTAGCACCCCTCCAATGTGGCTTTTGTGATCTGCCATCACCTCCGTGTGCTCACTGCCGCGTCCAACTGTTGCTGCAAGCTGCCCCCACTTGGCCTCGCTTTGAGCATCTCCGTAGCTATCAGATCAAGCAAATTCCTACAGAGAAAACACCAACAAAAGATCTTACATGGTCAGATAGAGATTCAAACCAACTACAACCAGGACAAAGACATGGACGGGGGTTGGATTCAGACGCAGCCGTTGTGGCCTCGTTCCGAGCCGCCTTTACACGGGCCTCGCGTTGAGCCGCCTTCATGTGGGCCTCGTGTTGAGTCGCCGGCCTCCACCAGCGCGCTTCTGCTGCCGAGCTGCCTCTGCCGGTCATCGCTCTGCCTTCTAACCGATGACCGTCGCCTCTTTCCGAGCGGCCTCCGCGTGAAGCCTGTGTCGAGCCGCCGGCAGCCGGCGCTGCTCCACCATTCAAGTTTTCAGGGACTCAGCCAACGATGAATATAGCAAAAGCTGGCAGAAGACACTAGTACAAGTAGTACTGAATGATGAAATAGTACAAGTATTCTATACTGCCTCACGTCAAAACATCTCCAAGTGGACTCACCGGGATTAATATTCCCTGCTGAAAGTAATACGGAACTCGCATCCCGCGTTGTTGCTGTCTGTCTGTATCACGCTGGCAGACAGACACGAACAGATCTGTTGTCTCTCTTGTTCGCTCTGTTTCAGCACATGGGAGTGCAAGCAAAAACAAGATTGATCTGCAACAAAAGTACTTGTGCAAAACCCGTCAATCAGACATCCAGCGGATCATCGGCCTGCCTGCCGGGGCTACATTGAGTCACCGGTTTGCCTGAACCACCGGACTATATTGAGTCGCCGGTCTGCTTGAGCCACCTCCGTCGCGGTGAACGGATCATCCTCGTCTGCACAAATCAGTTTATATGCATCTAAGTTGATTTTATTAGCATATATTGTTTTTGTCAAAGAACAATCACGTTGGCTTGTGATATTTATATGCAGGACAATGATTCATTATAAAGGTGGTGCTATGCTGTGCCTATGAAGTGTGCGTTGGCATCATCATGCACCGGTGTCCACACCCGCTTGCTGTTGAACGGGTGTGCGCAAGCCACCGCCCGTGCAATTTGATCTACATCAACTGGCCGAGACCGCGCCCACGATTGACTCTACCGTCCGCGCCGGCTTACAACGCCGCGGCCAGTTCATATATCCTCTCTCATGGCCAACTCGGCCGTGCTTGAGTTTATCTTCACCATGGTTATCATCAACTCCACAGTGGATAATCACTGGCCTAACATATCAGGTGAAATCCATCCAGTATATTTTATATTATATATTATTTTCTTTAGAAGAGCAATTACTTTGGCTTGCAAGTTCTCCTATGCAGGACTCAAACCGGTCTATATGACGGTCAACTATGGGGAATCTCAAGCCAACTCATTGAGTCATCTTAAAGACTCGGGGGCTACATGGACATAGCTCAATAAATGTTGCCAGTTTAAAGGCCGTCCGGAAAAATTCCGGCTCAAGAAGAATTTATCTCTCGCAAAGTTCGAATTCTCAGGAAAAATTAGAAGGGACCATAGAGAGTCTGTTGCAAATTACAACTCAAACATAGGTACCCTGCTTCAAATGGTCACTTGGGGGCTTCCTGTTCAAACATAGGTCGTATTCGAACCAAAGAGAACATAGTTGTCCGTACCCTCTTGATCGGCGCAATGCCAAACCCACTAGGGGGCTTCTTGATCGTATTCGAATCATAGCTTAACCCCTTTTGGGTCCGACTTGGATCATATTCGAATCAGGGTCGTTAAAAACCTCTCAAGGTCATTTGGGGGCTTCCTGTTCAAACATAGGTCATACTCGAACCAAAGAGAACAGAGCTGTCGGTACCCTCTTGATCGGCGCAATGCCAAAGCCACTGGGGGCTACATGATCATATTCGAATCCTAGATTAACCCCTTTGGTCTGGTTTACTGATCGTATTCGAATCAGAAGTCTCAAATTCTTCTTTCTATTTTTCTTATGTTTTTTGAAAACAGTCTTTTGGGTTTGTCTTGAGACTTTTTGTTCATATATGAAGCATATATGTGGTTTCGATTAACCCGGCTTGACTTTGGATGATAAGTTGCCATATATGACAATCATAAACAATTCGAAGTTTTTGGCTTCTAAAGATTGGGTTGTCACCCTTACTGCACAGGTATCCCAAATAGGTAGTATGATTCAATATCACAGGAACCAGTTTTTCAAACCGGGTTATATTATTCAAATCTTTAATAGCCAACATGGCTGGATTTTTATTATGGTTATCAATAACCAATATAACGATTGAGGTTTTCAAAGTCGCTTCTGCGCAATGGATATTATTTTATCAATCGATGTAATTTATTCTACAATGGAAGGAATAGTCCCGAGTCACTGCAGGCTTACGAACCGACACTTGGGGGCTACATTATTTAAGTTGAGATCACATCAAACATGTAAGTCCCATGTCACTGCCAGCATGCACCACGACACTTGGGGGCTAATGCAAAGTCATTTTTGGAGTACCTTATTGAAGACCCGACTCATCACGGTGTAATGAGCCGGCCCTTGTGGGCTACCAATTGCTCCGGTAGAACGATTCAAGGTACACAAGCCTTAATCTGTTGTATTGAAAGATCCACTATTCAGTTCGTAGAGTACAAAGATCTTAACCTTGTGGACGTGGGTTCAAGCCCCATGGTGGAGATTACATCATATGATGTTATTATCAATGAATCATATACAAAGTCCCAGCTCAGTAATATCTTACTGAGCTGGCCCTTGGGGGCTACACATTGTTGTTCAAATCTACATGATCATATTTATAACGTCCCTGCTCATTATTGCATAATGACCTGGCCTTTGGCGGCTACACCATTTGATTTTTTTATGAGCATCAGGCAATTACAAGTCCCAGGTTGCTGCAAGCATGACAACCCGGCACTTGAGGGCTACATATGTGGAATACTCAGTTTGGACTACTGACTACAATGAACAGCCTGGATTTTTTCAAGGTGGCAACATTTATATCGAAATAAGTCTTAAGCTATCACTATATTCTCATCTTAAGACTTGGGGGCTATAGGTAATATGCATATAAAGGAGGAACATCTTCAAATTCTCCGTTTTGGGCAAATCAGGAAGATTAATTGTGTGACCCGGCATTGGCAACAATCATGACCCGGTGTCTATAACAGTCATGACCTGGAGTCATCAGTTTTTATAACCCGGTAATTTTGGAAATCATAACTCAGCAAGTTATACAAGCTGGCTGAATATCAGTTGGATATTTCAGAACCAATATTTTTGTCAAGTCAAAGCATTGAAGGCCGAATCAAATAGATTATTTATTCATTCACAATATTTCTTCTACAAGCAAATTGATTATGAAGATGGTCTATTGACCCGGATTTTCTAGGAGGAAATGACAAGGACTTAAGGATGATCAGGTGCCAGCCTACAAGAATATTTAACCTGGAGTACAACCTGTCAAATTTGTTCTTGAGTTTATGTTGCAGATCAGTTTAACATGGATAAATCCAAATTAAATTGGTGGCTAATGTCAGGCATATACCCCACGGTGTAACCCGCCGGATGTATGACCCGGCTGGAGCGTGGCGACTCACTGGTGACCCGCCTGGGGCTTGGCGATTCACAGATAACCCGCCCGATCTTGGCGACTCATTAGTAAAACAGCGGGCGGGTCAGATGGACAACAAGGCACAAAGCCCATAAGGCCGGCTCACGTTATGATGGGCCGGCTTAAGAGGAAAGGGGTGATGAATATTTCCTTTACGAGGAAGCAAGACTCGGACTTGTATTCAACTTGTAAGAGAAGATAGACTAGTCCTAGTCCTACTAGGACTCCACATGTAACCCGCCCCTCTAACTTATATAAGGAGGGGCAGGGCTCCTCAAGAGGGACAAGCAAGAAGAAACAATCTCTAGGGTTAGACACAAAGATCCGGCTTACCAGTGACTCCCTCATGATCATAATGAGACCTAGCCACAAACAACATGTAGGGCTATTACCGAATGATGTTTCCCAGGGCCCGAAGCTGTCTAAATCCTTGTCTTGTGTTGCGTCTCTCGATTCCACTCAACCCCTCTCAAGCTACTACAAAGATGCGTTAGCCTCACGACTAAGTCCTCACACTAGGACATCTGCCGTGACAATTCCACGACACCATGTATTATGCATAATCACTAAAGTTGCTATGCCTTCTGTTATGTGCCTCCAAAGTCAGCATCATAATGTTATTGTTTTTGCATTCCCAGATTTCCTCTAAGTCTGAGAATCATCTTATATCATGTTTGCATCTTGCCTCGATGTCTACCATGAACCTGTTGCTCATATGGTTATGCCATGTTATGTGTTTTGAGCTCCATGATATGTACTAGCATGCCATGATTTGATTGCCATGTCCTTGTGCTATAGCTTAATTACTTCTTTCCTCCAACATGCCATCATATAAACTCTCCTCACATGTATGCCCTGTTTTTCACTAAGTCATAATCTGTGTTATTAAGTTGCTTCTTGCATTGATCATATTGGTTTAACACTGATGCCTATGAACTTGAACCTTAATGTTATTTGAAGCATGTTATCTCTACTTGAAGTGTATATCAAGTTTGTACCCATATATTACGTGTAGCATGTTGTTTCCTTGATTGCAAAGTGCTTAGTTGCTGTTTTGGGCAGTTTGTGTTTGAAACTTGTATTAAGTGTATGTGTTGAACCGTTGCTCCGTTTTGAGCATGCTCTATATGAAACTTGCTTAGTTTTGCATGTAGTTTCATGATACCTTCTTGCATCCTTGTTTTGGAGTGTTTGTCATGTTGTTTTTCTTGCATTTGCATCAATGCCATATTTAACTTGTTTCACTCATATCTTCTAGGTCGTAGCTCCGAATTAAATGAACTTTATGTGTAACTTGACTAGAAAACCGTATAGATCATAATGGTGCACTTTAACTTAATGTTTAAGAACTTTAACATAATGTTTTGTTCAGAACTGGACCAATTTCAAAATTTGCATATCAAGACTTACCGGAAGTGTTATATGTTGTTTCCGACCTCATTTAAACTTTCTTTGATGTGTTGTTCTTGTATGCATCATCTCTTGCCATGAGTTGCATCATGTAGCCTTGTCATGCATCATACTTGGTTGAGCATCATGTCTTTTTCATGCTTGTGTGTTTACTATGTTGTTTGCTTCTTTTCCGGTTGCACTTCTTCTCGATAGTTACGGTTACGTTGCGATTGTGAGGATCCCATCGACTACGTTGGTTCGTCTTCTTCATGGACTCGGTATTCTTCCTAGCGGGATCTCATGCAAGATGAATGTTACCCTGGATACCACTACTATATTTTCTTTTCTAGTTGTCTCGATGCTATCGCTATGTCGCGCTATCTACCACTTGTTTATCAAGCCTCCCAAATTGCCATGTTAGCCTCTAACATTTTCACCCTTCCTAGCAAACCATTGTTTGGCTATCTTACCGCTTTGCTCAGCCCCTCTTATAGTGTTGCTAGTTGAAGGTGCAGCTGTGGGTTGTTCCATGTTGGGACATGGATCTCATGGATATCATGGGATATCATAATATCTCTTATTTAATTAATGCATCTATATACTTGGTAAAGGGTGGAAGGCTCGGCCTTATGCCTGTTGTTTTGTTCCACTCTTATTGCCCTAGTTTCCGTCATACCAGTGTTATGTTCCTTAATTTTGCGTCCCTAACATGGTGACGGTTTATGGGCCCCTCTTGACAGTTTGCTTTGAATAAAACTCTTCCAGCAAGGCCCAACATTGGTTTTAACATTTTCCATAATAATATTGAACTAAATAATTAACTCATATGGCGTCATGAACCCGAGGATTCTTTTCTACATACAGGGGGCCAGTGCCGATTGTGTTGGTCCCAAACTAGAGCACTGTGCGGGGCCGCCCCTTGGCAACTTGGGGTATGTTGGCACCTATACACATCGCTCATCCGCCGTGGCCTAAGACTAGATACGCACGGCTACAATCAGGGTGTCGGCACGTCGGGAGGTCTTGATGGATTAGTTTTACCATTGTTGAAATGCCTTGTGCACCGGGATTCCAGGTCTGATCGGAGGGTCCTGCGATGGAGGATTGTCTCCGTGGATCGTGAGCTTGTCATGGGCTAAGTTGGGACATCCTGGCAGGGTTTAAACTTTCGAGAGCCGTGCCCGCAGTTAGGTGGCAGATGGGAATTTGTTAATATTCGGTTGTAGAGGACTTGAAATAAACTCAATTAAAATACACCAACCGCGTGCGTAACCATGACTGTCTCTTTTCGAGGAAGTTTGAGAGGAGAACATGATTAGTTTATGTTTGAACGTAAGTAGTTCAGGATCACTTCTTGATCATTACTAGTTGCAACCGTTTGCGTAGCTTCTCATCTTATTCTGGTACTCGTAAGTTAGCCACCATACAATGCTTAGTCGCTTGCTGCAACCTCACCACTTACCATTTCCTACCCTTTAAGGTTTGCTAGTCTTGATACCCATGGTAATGGGATTGCTGAGTCCTCATGGCTCACATATTACTACAACAATAGTTGCAGGTACAAGTAATGCGATGGCCATGACTTGAGAGCGATGTTTGCATGTTTTGGAGTTCTTCTTCTTCGTTGATCTTGGGCTAGGTTCCTGGTCGGCAGCCTGGGCTAGCAGGGTGGATGCCGTTTGAGTTTCTGTTTGTGTTTCATCCGTTGTCGGATGTTGTTCTCTTCTATGATGTTGATGTATTGTCGTGGCATTGTGTGCCTTTGTATGTATCCCCAACTATTATGTAATGGTTTGATGTAATGATATCCACCTCGCAAAAAGCGTGTCAATATGTGGTTCTATCCTTCGTGGGACCTTCGAGTCTCTTCAGGATAGAGTCGCATATTGGGCGTGACACGGGAAAACTCGTTTATTTACATTAAAGAGGCATCCCACCTCTGCATGGGCATACACATGCACAGGTTCCCGGAATGGTTCATATTTTTCATTAATATGGAGATACAAGTACAAGCATTACAGAGCACAAACACAGACTCGAGAGATTACAATATTTAAATTAAAATTTGGCTACAGTCTACAGATTTAAGATTGAAAAGAGATAAGTGCTCCATAAACTCCTCTCCCTGTCCCTCTTATCCCAGGTAGTGCCTTGGGAAGAGAAGAAGATGGGCGGAACGCCGGCACAACGCCACCCCGATCCCCATCAGGAGCTGACAACCAGAACCTGACAAGATCGGGAGTGGCAAGGCTGCAAAGGAGGAAGACATGTGGAGCACCTCGGCGATCTCCTGGTCACCACTTCCAGTACTAAATGGGGAGCTCTAGCACAGGCACCGGTAGAGGAGGATGCCGGGGTCCAGCCAGAAGACCCCTAGTGGAAGCAGAGGCGACAGGAGGGCAAGCCTTTTCCCGGCAGCCGGAAGAAACGGTGATGACGGTGCCAAGAAAAGGGGGCAAGAGCCAGACAGACGGGCAACAGGTCGCCAGTACGAGACGAACGCGTCGTTGCAGTCATGCTCCTACTGGACGGCCTGCCTCCCACCTTCTCCTTCTCCCTGGCTTCGTCTTCATTAACACCATTTCAGGGGAAAGCCGGAACTCCACCACCGCACCTTCCCCGGGGAATTGGCAAGCGGGCCAGATGGCAGGGGGCTTGATGCGCACCGCTCCCCACCTTGGCGGGCAGGAAATCGCACCTCTCGTCAACATCAGCAACAAGACTTCCGGAAGGGGCAGTGCTGAGATTACCAACTGTCTCCAGCCCCGCCTCTCAGTCGAGCCTCGAAGGAACAAAGAGATTCATCATGGCAAGGACCAAGCTCACTCCCCGAGCACCAGCGCAGGCATTTGGCAACACTAGCCCCAACCAAGAGCCCGGGGGCTGGCCCCAGGCTCTCCCCTTCATCATATCCAACAAGAAGCAGAAGACAGAAGAGGAAGAATGCGAGGATAAGTGACTCCGCCCTCCTCCGCCCCTCCCTTTCATATACGGGCCGGGGAGGGGAGCCTCTCCTTCGACCAGCGGCCACCTTCCTCCTCCTCCAATACAAGATGTCTGGGCCCTCACCTTGATGCTCTCTGATGCCACGGGCCTCCATTACCTACCATGCGCGATGCATGCAGCATACGTGGCCAAGGATATGGGCGCGGTGGGAAGAGTAAATTGGCAGTTTCTACCCTGTGTGTTAAAGTCATTCACGGGCCACTACTGGAGCGGCCCCACCACTATTGGCTTTACACAACATGCATGGAAACCAGAAACTGGCCCAAAAGCAACACTAATGAAGAACCAGAGAAAACCTCAAGAGACAGACTCTTCAAGCACCCCCGCCTTTGCACTTATTAGGCCCTACCCGATGACGCTTGGCAGCGCGTTTGGCGTAGGCCCGGGGGCTTCTGTCGGTGCAACAAACCCTGGGTCTATTGCCTAGACTGTGCACAAGCATGTTAACAAGATTGAAGCACCAGCCCTAGTCAGAGATCAAGAGACTAAGAGATTTGATGGACAGACATATATATTAGAGGAAATGGGATGAAGACAGAGAAGCAAGATACCGCCAAGAGAAAGGCCTCCTTTGCCAGACAGGTGAGACCGGCAAAGGGCGAGGCCACGCACAGAAGGAGATAACCAAGGCGCCCCGGCAGGGCCTTCCGGGACTCACGAAGACGAGACCACCTCACCAACCACTCCAGCACGACCCACGTCATCGATCAATGTGGTGTCAAGCCGGAAAAGTGACTTAGTGGCAGCCATTCGCCACATGGCAGCCTCTCTCTACAGGGAAAACCCATAGATGACACCCATGCTGCAACGTGTCATGTGAGCAGGCGTGAAGCTGGCAAGATGGCCCGGCAAGCCTTGCCTGGCAACCAACGATGTGACGTTGAGCGGTGCATTTAATGTGCCCCGTCAGCCTGCAGAGCTAGGTATGATAGCAATGTTTGCTATCTTATCAGTGTATAATGACTACTTTGCCACTATGGTAACCCCTTGATCTATAAAAGCAGGCCCATGGCAACCATAGACAGGGTTAGAAGATTGGATAACTCACACCCCCATATGCGCGTAGCCACTGTCGCCGTGAGGCAACCCTTGACGGCAAGTGTACTACGCTCCACCACCACCTTTCCACCATCAGTCCACCAAAGGAGGAGTAGGATTTTACGCCTCACGGCGGCCCGAACCTGGGTAAAATTGCCTGCGTGATCTCTGCTGTGTTGCCCCATGCTAGTTTGCTCTTTGTGCAACGCGATGTCCCCCTGCTGAACCATCAAGCGGCCTCCTCCTCCCATGGGTGGCTGTGGTTTCCCGCAACAATGTGTCGTGGTAAAAATATTGTCCCATTAGGGGCAGGTTAGGGTATAAGCTTGTCACAAACCAGAGCTTTGCACAACAAGCCTCATGGTTTCTGTATGGAACATTTCACCTTTCTGGACGAAACAATATCCGTTGCCTCTTCTTGATTTCAACTTTTTTTCTAGTGTCAACATAGAACAACACGAGTGTTGTGTTAAATTTTGGAATTTTTCGCGGTTCATTTAGACATTGTTATACATTAACTGAGTTTTCCATCCATTTATGTGCATAATTCAAATTTGAACTACAGGCACATGCTCCAGTGCATATAAATTGGCTGAAAAATCAAATATGTGTCCTTGGTTGCATGATTAAGTCCCATGCAAGAAATGGGAATGAATGTCAAACAACTTGCCACAGTCGCTCGGCTGCAAACATTGAGATACATGGTTTCTAAATTCTAGTAAAGCCAAAACTCGTCTGAAATTCATGAAACATGGCATGCTATCACGGAGCAGCATCAACATGATGTGGTAAACTTTTTGTCCCATTTGGGGTAGGTTTGGGTATAAGCTTCCGCAAACCAGAGCTTCTCACAACAAGCCTGATGGTTTCGGTAGGGAACGTGCCACCTTTGGGGATGAAATGATATCCATTGCCTCTTCTTGCTTTCAAAAATTTTCTAGTTTCAACATAGAACAACAAGAGTGTTGTGCCAATTTTTGGGATTTTGGGGGGTTTGCCTGGACATTTTTATGCATTAACTAGGTTATCTAGGCATTTTATGTGCATAATTCAAATTTGAACAACATGCACATGCTCTAGTGCAGAAAAATGGGTTGACATATCAAATGTATGTCCTTGGGTGCATGCTTAGGTCCCATGCGAGAAATGAGAATGAATTTCAAACACCAGGGCACTGTTTATTGCCAGTACAACATTGAGATACTTTGTTTTTTAAATTCTAGTAAATCCAAAACTCGTCTGAAATTGATGAAACTTGGCATGCTATCATGGAATGGTACCCGACATGCTGTGGTATTTTCCATGTCCATTTTGAGAGAAGGCGCACTCGAATAACAGCCAACAAAGGCATTTTGAAACAAATAGCTGCCACTTTAACATCTTAAACATTTTGTATAGTTTAAATCGTGTGCGTTCTAGTAACCATTCATGTGACACCATGTGTAACTCTTTTAGTGGCTAGTAGGTGCCGTGCAGACAACTACTTGGCTGAATGGGAGGCATGCGAGCGTAGTCCATTGCGCAGGCCGACCGAGAGGCGTGCAAACTATCCTCCAATGCGTAGGCTCATCAGGAAGCGTGCGAGCTATACGCTGCGCAAGCTCATTGGGAAGCGAGCCCTTCGACTTCCATGGCCGCCCGCCTTGCTCGCATCCTCTCCATCAATGGCGCCCGAGCCGCTGCTTAATACGGTCGACCTTACTATTTGCCTCCCATTCCCCTCCCACAGACCTCCAGCAATGCCATGCCGCAGAAGGATCATATGCCACTAGTCTTCCAATTTGGTGAAGTCGACTCCGAGCCGAAGGAGATAAAAAAATAAGGAGGAATGGGGCCTCATGGACATGGCCCTGAACGAGCTCGCTGCGGCGGTTGCTGCCCCCGCGTCCGTCCCAGCTCCCATCCTCGTGCCTGCGCCAGCGACCATCCCCGTAGCATTGACGAGCTGATCGCCGAGCATTATCGCAGAGCTAGAAGCCGCGGGCCTCGGTGAGGTCTCCGCGGACCCGCCCGATATCGTGTACATGCCAGCGCCAGCGCTCGTGCCTGTGCCCGTGCACGCCCCTGCAGCCACCGAGGCAGCGGTCCCCATGCGTTTGCCTGCACTCGCTGCGCCCATGCCCGTGCGTGCACCCCCCCTTTAGCGGCATGGGACGCCGCCATCGACCGCTACCTCGTAGCGCTGCGAGTTGCCATGCTCCCCCTCCCCGCCAGTCGATCATGCGATGACATGATGTTTGATTTCCAAGAAAAGAATATTATGTGCTTCCTTGAAGACTTCAACAACGACGTCCCGGAGGATGACAACGACAACGCCGGCGCGGCACGCCACCTCCGTCGCCACCGGAATTAGTTTTTTTGGTTTAATACTGTATCTCGATCATATGAATATAAATTTGGAGCGTGACTGAATGAAAGATATGGTTTGAACGAACTTGCATTTTCCCCTCTGAATGTACAGACTTATCAAACGATTTTCTTTAAAAACATAAAAATGTTTTTAAAATAAAACACTCATCTCAAATGTTTTAGTTATAAGACCCGACCAACCGATAGCTTCCCCAGGAAGCCAAGGGAAAATGTGCCGAGCAGGATTTGGGCAGCTCTTGATCGCAAACATTTTAGATAGAGCACCCGTATTTAAACCGACAGCTTCCCAGTAAGCCAAGGGAAAATGTGCCAGGCAGGATTTGTGCAGCACTGCATCGCAAATGTTTTAGATAGAACACCCGCATGCAAAGTGAGAGCTATGGTCTTTCCCAATAAGCCAAGGAAAAATTCGTCGTGCAAGATTTGTGCATCTCTCCAATGCAAGCAGTTCAGATTTAATACAGTATGCAAAGATAGACTTCGGCGCTAAGCCAAGAGAAAATCTGGCACACATGATTTGTACATCCCTTCAACGCAAACGTTTTTTGGATGACCCGTGTGCAACCACGTACAAACAATTTGGTAAGATTTGCATCTGTCATATTGGGTATATTGCAATTATATATACTGGCGTGCTTAGCATGGAAGATGTTGATAACTGATGGTCGTGAAGTGAATAAGAAGGGTACGTGTCTCCAAATATCATCTATCTCTGTCTTAAAAACTGAGCTCTGGCACCTCTACAAATCACTACTTCCCTCTACGAAGGGACTTTCTATTTACTTTTATGTTGTGTCATCACCTTCTAAAAAAACAAGCGCGAGAAACTGAGTAGAGCACATCGGTCATGATTTATGCATTGTGTGTAGCTAATGTTGGGTGCATCATGACTGGATCTTTTCTACCATGAATTATGATGTTTAGTCGCTGCTTGAACTTTGGAGGTGCTCTGCATTTATGTTTTGCGGTCTCAGAAAGGACCAGCGACATACCACTATTGTCATATTATATCATTGTTGTTTTGACAACATGTTGCCGTTTGAGATATTTTATTATTGCTCGCTAGCTGATTATTTCATTGATATAATCATTATGATCTTTAGGTGTTATTGTTGAAATGGTTAGTTATAATGTAGACTGACAACCTGGGTGTTGTTTAAGCTTATTTATGCAAACAAGAACAAAAGAGTTCATAAAAGTTTTTCTTTCTCACTTTCAGTTTATCAACAGAATTGCTTGAGGAAAAGCAAAGGTTTAAGCTTAGGAGAGTTGATACGTGTCCAACATATCTACTTTTTCTCATGCTTTTCCTCTTGTTTTGGACTCTAATTTGCATTATTTGAATGAAACTAACCCTAGACTGACGCTGTTTTTAGCAGAACTACCATGGTATTGTTTTTGTGCAGAAATAAAAGTTCTCAGAATGGAACGAAACTTTGCGAGGATTTTCTATATCAATAATAAGAATTTCTGGAGCTGAGACCCACCAGAGAGGGGCCCTTAGGTGTGCACAACCCACCAGGGCGCGCCCCCTCTCCTAGCGCGCCCAGGTGGGTTGTACCCACCTGGTGGCCCTGCAGACGACCCTCTAATACTATAAAATCACATATTTCAAGAAAAAACCAGGGAGAAATAATTATCGCGACCCACAAGACGGAGCCACCACCAAGCCCTGTTCTTCCTCGAGAGGGCAGATCTGGAGTCCGTTTGGGGCTCCGGAGAGGGGATCTTCATTCTTCATCATCACCAACCCTTCTCCATCGCCAATTCCATGATGCTCCCCACGAGGACTGAGTAATTCCTTCGTAGGCTCACTGGTTAGTGAGGAGTTGGATGAGATTCTTCATGTAATCGAGTTAGTTTTGTTACGACCTGATCCCTAGTATCCAC
Source organism: Triticum urartu (assembly GCF_056163025.1). NCBI lineage: Eukaryota > Viridiplantae > Streptophyta > Magnoliopsida > Poales > Poaceae > Triticum > Triticum urartu. Next base: position 351,493,776 of record NC_141876.1, on the reverse strand, counting down.
TATGTTCTTAGATTGATGTTGCTCTGACTTTTCTATGCTTAATGGTTCTCACATTGGGCTCGGGCGCCATGATTTCATATCTGAACCGTTTATGAATTCACCATTATATCCATGTTCTAGATCGGATCTTGCAAGTTATAGTCACCTACTACGTGTTATGATCCGACAACCCCGAAGTGACAACAACCGGGCCCACTCTCGGTGATGACCGTAGTTTGAGGTGTTCATGTATTCACTATGTGTTAATGATTTGTTCCGGTTCTCTATTAAAAGGAGGCCTTAATATCCCTTAGTTTCCAATATGGACCCCGCGGCCACGGGAGGGTAGGACAAAAGATGTCATGCAAGTTCTTTTAATAAAGCACATATGACTATTTACGGAATACATGCCTACGTTATATCGAAGAACTGGAGCTAGTTCTGTATCGCCCTAGGTTATAACTGTCTCATGATGAATATCATCCAACAAGTTACTGATCCAATGCCTACGAACTTTTCCATATTGTTTCTGCTAAGTTACTACTGCTATCATCACTTTTACACTTGCTACAACATTACTGCTATCACCGTTACTGTTACTATTGTTGTTTTCACTACTATGAAAACTATCAAACTACTTTGCTACTTATCACTTAGCTGCAGATAATTAATCTCCAGGTGTGGTTGATTTGACAACTCGGCTGCTAATACCTTGGCTCCCCTTGCGTCGAATCTATAAATTTGGGTTGAATACTCTACCCTCGAAAACTGTTGCGATCCCCTATACTTGTGGGTTATCAATAAGCTACTGGGAGGGAGGGGAAATGCCATGCAGGACTCGCCGACCGTGAGGGTTTATATAGCATGCTGGTAAGCATTGGGGTTTTGGGGGATTTCACTAAGTCGGGCAGGAAGCTTGGGCAGGAACCTGCGCGATTGCACGGGAACGGGCTCACCACCGTTTGGCCAAAAGAACGCCCTTGCGCGCTGATCAAGCTGACGCTCAAAGCAGTCTGTAGTAGCAGGGTGGCAAGACGTGCGAAAGGAGGACGAAAGGACACGTACACCTACGGTTAATAAAAAATGTTTGTAATTGAGTTACCTATAACCCTCATCCTGGTTTATAACTCGTCTATGTATTTTTGTGCCAAATTTTGACTAGAGATTTAACTAATAAAATATGAATGCATGTTGCCAAGGATTATATCGTTGGATACATATTTAATAGAGTTTCCAATTATATAATTTTTATCACATGCATTAACATTTTGTTGGTTAAATTTAAGGTCAAAATATGGCACAGAAATTAAGGGGACTAATAGACCAAGACGGAGGTAGTAGGACACGGCCACTCTCTACACAACGACACAATAGCCAGATGGCTTGTAGACAACCATTCCTTGCGTGCTCAACTACTCTATGCGTGTGGTTGCACGCGGTTGAGGCGGCAGCGGCGCGCTCTACGCGCGTCCTGCCGTGCGCACTCTGCTCTCGCGTTCCTCTGGGCTCTCTACCCCCGTCCATCCACATGCACTTCCAGTGTTTGGGGTCGGCGCATGATCACGTACATTTGTGCTGCCATTATGGATGTGGTTGCGCTGGGCGCGGCACCATGATGCAATTAACGCTGCAAAAATTTCCATACGGACACGCCGAGAATCCTGGCCGCCCAAGCCCTATTTTTTCCTGCGGCCATTTACCTTCATATCTCGTGCCACACGACACAATAAGCACGCCCACAACGACACAAATAGAGAGGACATCTAGAGGTTCTAATGGCGCTCCCCGTGGCTTCAATGGTGCTCCTAGCAGTCGATGATGACAACGAGGGGGGGGACACCGACGTGAGGGGGAAGGCCCTCTCGGTCGAGTACACGAACGAGCCGGTCTCGGTGGAGAGTTCTATCCAAACTATGGAGGAGTTGCTTGCTGAGGACAAGTACCAACTGGTCGGCTTCGACCTCGAGTTCACCAGCAGTCGTGCCGGGCACGATCAGAAGGTTGACGTCCTTGTCTACCACTACCACCTGGCCACAAGTCCTTGCTATCGTTTCTCCAGGTTTATCAACAGATCCGACTATAGTTTCACTATGGTGGACACTACCAACGATCTAAAAGTGGTCAAGGTTTCGGGCTTGAAATGCTAGAATCTTGTCAACATCGAGGACCACTACAAGGTCTAGGGCAGTGACAACAATAAATATAACTCCTTGGTTGACCTCGCCTCGTCCATCATCGACCCCTACTACATGAAGATGAAGGATGAGAGCAAGAAGGACAAGAACGCCTGGCACAGTGTCTGGCATCAGACACTGGATGAACAACACGTCAAGTACACGGCCAAGGCCGCGTACACAAGCTACGAGATGTACAGGTGGATCGTTGAAATGAGGAAGTGTTTTCTTCCTGCCCAAGACGAGGGATCGAGCCATAGAGCAATGGTGGGAGCATCACAAGAATTAGATGACTAGACGATCATTTCTCCTAGTTTAGAATGCATGCAATTGTTTATTGAGGAGTGTGTGAATGATCTGTATAGTCACTTATGTAATTGGATGTTCATTTTAGTTATATGTGTGTGTGTGTGTGTGTTATTCTTCTGCAGACAAAGCAAATCACACAGCTTATTAGCAGCAATCGTGTGTGTTATTATTGGTCTTCGCACACATTTCTGATTACAGACCTGTTTGCCACGTATCACACACATCTTGTTCAGTTGAACTGTTTCTATTGTCTTGGCTCATCGCAAACAGTTTATCCGAGTGAACTGCATGCCCTCCATCACACACACCTTGATCTGGCTGACCATTTCTACTGTCTTGCCTAATCACACAAAGTTCATCCTAGTGAACTATATGCCGTATATCGCACACAACCTCATCTGGCTGCCCGTTTCTGTTGTTCTGCCTCATCGCAAACAGTTCTGCTAGACTAACTGTTTGCCACGCAATACACACGCAACTCTAATCTAAACCATGTTTTATGTCACCACCATCGCAAATGTTTCGTATCTTTTTTGATGGTTGTTGTAATTCGGGTTCTGGCAAAACCCTTGAGGTTCGAACACTGGGGTGCGCATGAAGATCTCCCCCTCTCTAGCTCGCACACTCAACGATATCACGGCCTAGCTTGACTGACCCAAAGAACATGAGACACAAGATTTATACTGGTTCGGGCCACCGTTGTGGTGTAATACCCTACTCCAGTGTGGTGTGGTGGATTGCCTCTTGGACTGAGGATGAACAGTTACAAGGGAAGAACAGCCTCCTGAGGAGAGGTGTTCTTGTGCTTGGTGAACTTGTGTGAGGCTTAGGATGGAATGGCTCCGATCGAAGATGAGATGCCCCAGCCCAAATCCAATCACTAGCTATGGTGGTGGTTAGTCCTATTTATAGAGGCCCTGGTCCTCTTCCCAGATATTGAGCAGGAAGGGATCCCACAACAGCCAATTTGAAGGGGGACAGCTAGTACAAGCTATCCTAACAAAAGTAGTCTTCGCCTGCCAAAGGCTCTGGTGGTGACGCCATCTTGGGCTCCACGGTGACCTCTGTCCTGCCGTCCTACTGGTCTTGGTCTTGTTGCACCGATATGGAAACCTTTGCTTGATGCCTCGGAACTCCTCGCCTGCACTTGCCTCCTTAACACCAAAGAGGGAACAAGGACACTGTGCTCGCTGGCGCCCGCCTGGCACCCTCCTGGTCTTGATCGTCATGGCTTACGTTATTGGAACCTCGCGAGGTTCACCTTTCCTTGATCTCTCCGCCCCTCGCGAGCCAGCCTGGTGAGGCCGCCCCTGAGGAGGTCTTGCATCGTCTGCCTTGCGAGGGTCTTGGGTGTTTGCTAGTGAAGATGGGTCGTATGGGGCCGTTGGAGGTGCCACGCCGTGGGCCGCAGGCAGGCGTGTCTGGGGACCCCCGTTCCCAGAATGCTGACAATGGTTTTATTACATCACCATTTGTGATTAATGCATCACACACGGTTTCGTCGAAGGGTCTCTAATTGGACTAAACAGTAGTAGTGACATTTTCCAATTACAAAGTCTCTTGAATGGCGGAGATTGCTGGAGCACATTGATGTTGTTGTGAAAACCAGGCATCCCAAAGAAAGCATGTGAAATCGACAAGTCCCTTGATGCCACTACTTTAGTATGATGGTGGCCTCTTTAGTGAGACCTTGGCATATCCCAACAAACCATTGGAACAATTCTTCCACTGCCAATGCATTCAATCAACTGAACCGAGCATAATTTGAAAACCTCTTGCTGCTCCAATAGCCATCAAGCTTTCTATATTTTGCATAGTTGGTTCTCTCAGATACCCTGATCCAAACACCTGCACCGTTGCATAGGCAAATCACAAAGTGGTATCAAGGCATGTGCTCTCCCCATCCAGACCATCTCACCGACGACATCCGTGGTGGTACCTAATGTAAGCATCCTCGGTGCAGCCGTGCATTTCTTCAATGGAGAGAACCAGATTTTTTTCATAACAATCCTTCTTGAGCCTGAAGTAGGGGTCATGTTATTCCACTCCCCCCCATGATGCGCAAGAACAAGGGTCAGCTCATACAGAAGCATTGACGAAAGAATGTTTCAAGAAATGTTGGTTAGGGGTGAAAGTAATCCTTGTGAAGGAGCCATGCACCATCAACCCTATCCTATATGAAAACTCTATTCCCTTTGATTGAAACCTTGAATTTCATAATGTTCTCCACTACCATCCACTTTCATCAACATTTCCTCCTGAATGCTCATCATCATCATCATCATCATCATCATCCTCGTGATCATCATCATCATCATCATCATCATCATCATCATCATCATCATCATCATCGTCGTCATCGTCGTCATCCTCGTCATCATCATCATCATCTCAGCATCTTCCTCGTCCGAATTCGACGAATTGAAGAACTCCTTATTGCATCAATTCATCGAGCTCCTTGTATTGACACTCGTCATCCGACGAACCCTACAAATCCATCATTTTTCCTATAAAATAATAAAAAATATTTCTTGGATAGTCAAACACATAGAGGGTGATGGCTCTATATTTCACGCATTTTTAGAGCTCACTTGTTGCATGTTCTGTTTATTTATCATATCCCATTCAACCAAATAGTTGTCGATTATGCATGATTACCAGTTTTTGCACTTATCATTGTAAGCATTGCACATTTAGTATTTTATTTGGCTTTTATTAGTTTTCTTTCTTTTTCTTCTGCCTACGGTGTTCTGGAGCAACCTAGAACCTAGCACGATGAATGGACCAAGGATGGGTTCAATACAGAGATGCCCAGGTGCTAGACTTTAGCCATTTCCGAGGTCGGAGAAAGTGATTTTTTTCAAATAATCCCAATCAAGATCTAAGACTACGAAGGGATCAACATTGTTCATATGAATCCAACGAGCCAAAAATGTCAAATTCTGAGTTCGTATGAAGAAATGGCGGCCATTTTACCAAAGAAGGTTAGAACAAAAGACGATGTTTCATCCGGCTGATACGTCTTCATCGTATCTATAATTTTTTATTATTATTTCATGACATTATTTTACAACTCTCGGACTTTTGGCAACAATTTATATTATTTTTGGGACTAACATATTGTTCTAGTGCCCAATGCCAATTCTTGTTTTTTTGCATGTTTTTGTATTTCCTGGAAAGTCCATATCCAACAAAGTCCAAATGCGATAAATTGTACGGAGAATTTTTATGGAATATATTAGATTTTTTGGTGCAAGAATCAAAAGAAAAGGTGGCCCATAGGGTCCATAAGCCTGGGTGGCGCGCCCCTACCCTAGGGCACACCCCCTTCACTTCCGGCCACCTCGAAGGTCAGTTGGGGGAGTTCTATGGCCGCACATTTCTGGATAAAAATCCCTCAAAATTTCAGCCCAATCAGAGTTATGGATATCTGGATATTTCAAAACGATGAAGGGCCAAAAAATAGAAGCGCGGAACAGAGAAGAATACAAAGAGGGATCCAATCTAGAGGAGCTCCCACCCCTCGGGGGCCATGGCGGCCAAGGACCAGAGGGGAATCCTTCTCCCATCTAGGGAGAAGGCCAAGCAAGAAGAAGAAGGAGGGGGTACCTCTCCCCCTCTCTTTCTGTGGTGTCGGAGTGCCGCCGAGGGAACCATCGTGACGGTGATCTACACCCACAACTTCGCCACCATCATCACCAACTCTGTTCCTCTCCTTACAATGGTGTAACCTCTCTTTTCCCGCTATAATCTCTACTTGAACATGGTCCTTTATGCCACATATTATTTCCCGATGATGTGTTGCCATCCTATGATGTTTGAATAGATCCCTTTTGTCGTACGGGTTAACTGTGGTATGGTGTGATTGATATGAGTTGTATGTTAATATCGTGATGACCTATGGTGCCCTCCGTGCATGTGTGGATTCCCAAGTAGAGGAGCCAGCCCAGTCAAGAAGCCTGGGTAAATTGTATGCATGGTGACGTTGTCCAGCATTTGCCCAACTAATTAGCAGTAATAACCATGGTTTATAGTATTGTTTAATGGAAACTGGCCATAGCCCGGGCAGCCGCCCTGGGTCACCGGGAGCTAGCTCCGCCCCTAGGATTCCCGCTGTAGGGTGTTGCAATATGTTCCTTATTTGCTTATTGTTGGTTGCGGGAGTTACAGAAGCCTAAACACGGATAAGCGGGTTATTGCATATGAGAGTAAACGGGACTTTTTACTTAATTCTATGGTTGGGTTTACCTTAATGAACTTTAGTAGTTGCAGATGCTTGCTAGAGTTTCAATCATATGTGCATATGATCCAAGTACATAAAGTGTGTTAACTTATGCCTCTCTCTCATTGCATATCATAAATATCTATCGTGTTATATCCAATTACCTATGGACAATCTTTCTCATCGTTCTCTAGAAAGCTTTCTACTAAACAACTAATTGTTTATTATCTTGCATAGTGCTTCTAGTTTTATTCCCGGAAAGTATTTTTATTCTTGTTCTAGGTAAATCAAATTCTAGTGTGTGTAGAGTTGTATTGGTGATCGATGAACATGAGAGAATATTAATTCTACCTTTAGCTCTTCGTTCGATTTGACACACTCTTACTTATCAAAAAGGGCTACAATGAATCTGCTATACTTGTGGGTAATCAAGACCTTTTTCTGGCCCTGTTGCCGGGAGAAATAACGTGGGGTGAATATTCTTGTGTGCACTTGTTGGCTTAATCTCTAAGTAGATTTTATTTTCTATTCTAAATTGTTTTATATCTTTAGTTATGGATATGAAACATGAAACACCAAAAAAAAGTTGTACTTGGTACCCATGGAGATGGGGAACCTCCTAAAACCCTCGATGTTGGTTATTTGGAAAAAATACTACTTTGATAATCGTGATAAATCCCCATTCAAATTGATAATGGGAGATACTTTGGATCACCGGGAATATTTTAGGGATTATTGCTTGTCTCAAAAAGAGAAACACTTATGGGATCAAATGAAAATGTTGCATTGGTATGCATGGAATTATGCTTAAGACATTATTATACTTAAATATTGATATGAAAACTCTAAATACAATGCTAATATTAATGAATTTACTGAGATAATGTCTGCTGCCTGGGAAGAGATTAATATTTTGCAGGCTTCTATGGAAGAAGAAATTGCTAAAACTACGAGCTCATTAGATGAAAAAGATGAGGAGGAGAGCAAAGAATAAAAGGAGGAACAACGGATTAGCTACACGTGCCTGATACGTCCATTTTGCATCATGCTTTTATATCGATATTTATTGCATTATGGACTGTTATTTCACTTTATGTCACAATACTTATGGCTATTCTCTCTTATTTTACAAGGTTTACATAAGGAGGGAGAATGCTGATACGTCTCCATCGTATCTACTTTTCCAAACACTTTTGCCCCTGTTATGGACTTTAACTTGTATGATTTGAATGGAACTAACCCGGACTGACGCTGTTTTCAGCAGAATTGCCATGGTGTTGTTTTATGTGCAGAAAACTAATATTCTTGGAATTACCTGAAACTCCACGGAACATCTTAGGAAAAATAATAAAAAATCCTCGCCAAAGATGAAGACCAGGGGGCCCACACCCTTCTCACGAGGGTGGGGGGCGCCCCCCCTAGGGCGCGCCCCCTACCTCATGGGCCCCCTGGATGCCCTCGGACGCCAACTCCAACTCTATATATTTGCTTTCGGAGAAATAAGAGAGAAGAAATCATCGCGTTTTACGATATGGAGCCGCCGCCAAGCCCTAAAACCTCTGAGGAGGGCTGATCTGGAGTCCGTTCGGGGCTCCGGAGAGGGGGATTCGTCGTCGTCGTCATCATCAACCATCCTCCATCACCAATTTCATGATGCTCACCGCCGTGCATGAGTAATTCCATCGTAGGCTTGCTGGACGGTGATGGGTTGGATGAGATTTATCATGTAATCGAGTTAGTTTTGTTAGGGTTTGATCCCTAGTATCAACTATGTTCTGAGATTGATGTTGCTATGACTTTGCTATGCTTAATGCTTGTCACTAGGGCCCGAGTGCCATGATTTCAGATCTGAACCTATTATGTTTTTCATGAATATATGTGAGTTCTTGATCCTATCTTGCGAGTCTATAGTCACCTACTATGTGTTATGATCCGGCAACCCCGAAGTGACAATAATCGGGACCACTCCCGGTGATGACCATAGTTTGAGGAGTTCATGTATTCACTATGTGCTAATGCTTTGTTCCGGTTCTCTATTAAAAGGAGGCCTTAATATCCCTTAGTTTCCAATAGGACCCCACTGCCACGAGAGGGTAGGACAAAAGATGTCATGCAAGTTCTTTTCCATAAGCACGTATGACTATATACGGAATACATGCCTACATTACATTGATGAATTGGAGCTAGTTCTGTGTCACCCTATGTTATGACTGTTACATGATGAACCGCATCCGGCCTAATTATCCATCACTGATTCGGTGCCTACGAGTTTTCCATATACTGGTTCTCGCTTATTTACTTTTCCGCTGCTACTGTTACAATCACTACAAAATACCAAAAACAATACTTTTGCTGTCTTTACTTTTGTTGCCGCTACCACCACTATCATATTACTTGGCTACTAAACACTTTGCTACAGATACTAAGTTTCCAGGTGTGGTTGAATTGACAAATCAGCTGCTAATACTTGAGAATATTCCTTGGCTCCCCTTGTGTCGAATCAATAAATTTGGGTTGAATACTCTACCCTTGAAAGCTATTGCGATCCCCTATACTTGTCGGTTATCAAGACTAATTTCTGGAGCCGTTGCCGGGGAGCATAGCTATATTCTTTGAGTCACTTGGGATTTACATCTGCTGGACACTATGAAGAACTTGAGAGATCCAAAAACCAAGATCTATCCCTCAACTACGAGGGGAGGTAAGGAACTGCCATCTAGCTCTGCACTTGATTCACCTTCTGTTATGAGTAAGCTAGTGACACCTACACCTGCTTCTGCTATTCGTTCTGATATGTCGCATGTTATTGAGGATGCCACTTCTGCTATGCATGATACTTATAATGAAACTGCTTCTATGCCTGATACTACTGTGCCCTTGGTGAATTTCTTGATGAACAAATTGCTAGGGCTAGAGAAAAAGAAATTATTGAATCTGAATACGATGATGATAGTGATGATGAAAATATGCATGTTATTCCTGAGGGCTATCTTTTTGGTATGGAATCATCTGCCGCTATTTTAGCTTGCGAGGATAGATATGAGCTTAAGAGGTTATTAATTAAATGGACAAAGAATCACTTAGAGATAAAATGAAACCCAACCCTGCTTTTGCTACTTCACCTATTTGTGTTCCTGATAAGGATTATGAATTCTATGTTGATCCTGATATAATTACTTTGGTTGAATATGATCCGTTTTATGGCTATGAATCTGAAACTGTTGTGGCACATCTTACTAAGTTAAATGATATAGCTGCCCTGTTCACTAATGATGAGAGATCACGTTACTTTTATATACTCAAAATATTTACGTTCTCATTAAAGGGTGATGCTATGATATGGTTTAATTCTCTTGATCCTGGTTGTGTGCATAGTCCCCAGGATATGATTTATTACTTCTCTGCTAAATATTTCCCTACTCATAAGAAACAAGCTGCTTTGAGGGAAATATACAACTTCATGAAAATTAAAGAAGAGAGTCTCCCACAAGTTTGGGGGAGGCTTCTCAAGTTACTTAATGATTTGCCTGATCATCCTCTTGAGAAACCTGAAATACTTGATATCTTTTATAATGGACTAACTGATGCTTCCAGAGATTACCTGGATAGTTGTGCTGGTTCTCTTTTCAGGGAAAGAACACCGGATGAAACTGAAATTCTATTGAATAATATGTTGACAAATGAAAATAATTGGGCACCTCCTGAGCCAGCTCCTGAGCCAATTCCTGCTCCAATTACTGAGCCTATTCTTAAACCAACTCCGAAGAAGAGAGGTGTTCTATTCCTCAGTCCCGAAGATATGCAAGAGGCAAAGAAATCTATGAAAGAAAAAGGTATTAAAGCTGAAGACGTTAAGAATTTACCTCCTATTGAAGAAATACATGGTCTTAATATACCGCCTTTTGAAGAAACATATGATCTCAATTCATTATTTACTGAAGAACCTCCGGATCCCGATATCCCAACACAGGTAGTAAAGGTAAATTCTCTCTATAGATATGATAAAGCTGAAGTTCCTCCTAATAAAATTGCTAGTCAGTGCTTGGATGAGTTTGATAACTTTATGTTTAAGCAAGATGATTTCAATGCTTATTTTGGTAGACAATTAAAAGAAAATGCTTATATGATTAGATGCTTGGGTGATTATATGGCTAATAAAAAAGGTGAAATTAAACTTGTTAGCAAACATGCTTCTATGGTTACCACTCAAGTAGAACAAGTACTTAAAGCTCAAAAAGAAGTGCTTGATGAAATGAATAGTAAGAAAAATGATTATGCTGTTATAGTGGCTACTAGAACTGGTAGAATGACTTAGGAACCTTTGCATCCTGAAGGCCATCCTAAGAGAATCGAGCAAGATTCTCAGAGAAATAATATTGATGTTCCTAGTTCTTCTAAAAAGAAGAAGAAGAAAAATGATAGAACTGTGCAAACTTCTAGTGAACCTATTGCTGAACCACCTGATAATCCAAATGATATTTCTATGTCTGATGCTGAAACACAATCTGGTAATGAACATGAACCTAGTAAAAATATTAATGATAATGTTCATGATGATGCTCAACCTAGTAATGACAATGATAAAAGAGACTTTGTTGCTAGGAAACATGGTAAAGAAAGGGAACCTTGGGTTCAGAAACCCATGCCTTTTCCTCCGAAACCATCCAAGAAAAAGGATGATGAGGATTTTGAGCGCTTTGCTGAAATGATTAGGCCTATCTTTTTGCGATGAGATTAACTGACGTGCTCAAAACAAATCCTTATGCTAAATATATGAAGGATATCATTACTAATAAAAGAAAGATACCGAAAGCTGAGATTTCCACCATGCTTGCTAATTATACTTTTAAGGGCGGAATACCAAAGAAACTTGGAGACCCCGGAGTACCTACTATACCTTGCTCCATTAAAAGAAATTATATTAAAACTGCTTTATGTGATCTTGGAGCCGGTGTTAGTGTTATGCCTCTCTCTTTATATCGTAGACTTGACTTGAATAAGTTGACACCTACTGAAATATCTTTGCAAATGGCTGATAAATCAACTGCTATACCTGTCAGTATTTGTGAGGATGTGCCTGTTATGGTTGCAAACGTTACTATTTTAACGGACTTTGTTATACTTGATATTCCCGAGGATGATAGTATGTCTATTATTCTTGGAAGGCCTTTCCTTAATACTGCAGGGGCTGTTATTGATTGCAACAAAGGCAATGCAATTTTCATGTTAATGGTAATGAGCATACGGTGCACTTTCTGAGGAAACAACCTCAAGTTCACCGTATCAATTCTACCAGAAAAATTCCATCGATTATATTTGGAGGTTTTGAATTTCCTCTTCCTACTGTCAAGAAGAAATATGATATTCTTATTATTGGGGATGTGCATATCCCCATTGAGGTAACTTAGTGTTATTCGAAATTTCTCCGGTTTCATGATTATCGGAATGAGTTTGTTAACAAAACTTGATCAACCTTGTTAGTGGATTCTTTTTGATGAGCATGAGATGGATGAAACTAGAAGCACAAACTTATGTACCCCACTTTTACTTTCTGTTATTTATATTAAATAAAGTTAAAATAGTATTTTCAGTCTGTTTCCTGGCTTATCCGTGCAATATAAAAATATCCCAAAAATAAAAGTCCTCAGAATGCCATGCCAATTTAATATGATTTTTTCGGGAATATTTGAGGATTTACTGTGCAAAAATTACCGTGGGAAGAGCTGCCACCTGGCCACGAGGGTGGTGGGCGCCCCCCCTATAGGGCACGCCCCCCTGCCTCGTGGGCCCATGGTGGCCCTCCTCCACTTATCCCAGCACCCATCTTCTTCCTCTGTCTCACACAAACCCGAAAAACCAACTCAAGCACGAGTTCCAGCTACTTTTGCTGTGATTTTTGATCTCCTTGCTCAAAGCACCTCTCGCAAAACTGCTTGGGGAGATTGTTCCTTGTTATGTGACTCCTCCATTGGTCCAATTAGTTTTTGTTCTAGTGCTTTATTCTTTGCAAATTTGTGCTGCAGAGGTGACCATGTTCTTGAGCTTGCATGTCAAAATTTATATGGTTCTAAGTAGTTCTAATGCTTCATATAGGCTCTAGGCAGTTGTAGGAGTAGTTGCTATCAGTTTTATTGAGTTTGGTTTACTTTTATTTTGAAGTTACTAAAAATTTCAGAATTTTTCAGAGAAAAAAAATATGCTTAGGAAGATGTTCCAAGGTGGTTCCTCTAAGAAGCAAGGACCCAGGATTGCTATGCACGATGCTGACAAGGATCCACCAAGAGACGCTCCAGTACGGCCTTGCGAATGGCCGTCGGGAAATTTTATGGACCGTGCGGGAATTAAAGAAGAATTCAAAGCATATTTGCGCAATGCCAGTCTTGAGGATTTTGAGGCTAACAAATGCCCCGAGTATCATGATCTCATAAGCTCATTTGTGAGGAGGTTTGAGTATTCATCTTCGCGTAATTCTCCTTTAGTCATGTTTGATCTCTATGACAAATCTTATACCATGGACTTAGAGGATTTCACTTCTGATTGCAAACTTCCATCATGGGGTAGTGTTAGGGATCCCCCTAAATCTGAATTTAGAAACTTTCTTGCTAGTATAACTGTGGGGTAATCTAGAGATATAACGCAGGCTACCATAGGGAGCATTCACTTTCCTGCTATACATTATTTTGCTCTCTTCATCGGTAGATGCATAAATGCTAAGGATGAAGCATGTCACATGTGTGTCCCTAATCTTAGCATTCTTAGGAGTGTTGTGTTAGGAGACCAATCTTATCATATGGGAGCCATTGTAGCTCGTAGGTTGCATCATAATAGACATAATGGAGATTTCTTGGGAGGAATTTATGCAACCCGCTTAGCTCATTTTCTTGAGATAAACATTCGTGAGGGCGATACGGAGTTGCCTCCTGCATATTTAGATTATAACTCTATGGCTTCGCACCAGTTTGTCGAGAGGCCCGAATCACCTCTCTTATATCGTTTAATTTTTGATAAACAACGTGTTTTCCGTATTACTCTCCCTGCTCCTACCTTCTTTGATTCACAGACAAAAGGAGATATGTTATTACCAGAGAGGAGGCAGAAGAGTACGAGAGGAGAGCGGAGGCAGCTCGACTCCACGCTGCAGCTCAGCAGGCGATAACCGCTGCACATCAGTATGATCCCAACTATTCCTCCTCATGACAGTACGACCCCAACAACTATTATTATGGAGATCCGCCAGGCCAGCCGTGGTCATAGACCAACTTAGGCCAAAAGCCTAAGCTTGGGGGAGTATGTATTTCTCATCGACATTACATTTATGTTCACACACACTCATTACTAGATGTCGGTGCTCATACTTTTTCATTGTAATATCCATGCTAGTTTATTTTCTTTTTTTCCTGCATTCTTCTTGTCTGTTTGTTAAACCTTAAGAAAAACCCAAAAATTAGTAGTACTTCATTTTTCTACTGTAGTAATAATAATTAAAAAGAAAACCCAAAAATATTTCCCGTTCTTCTTTTGCTTGTTGGGAGCTTTCCTGTGTAAACAGTTTTATTTCTTTTCTTTTCTTTGGGGGTCAGTAGGAGAAGACCATAATTAAATTGTTGGAGTGGCTCTTATATGCATTATTGTTGATTTAACCCAGAGCCCATATTGCCTTGTCTTCTCCTGTTTATTGAATGCTTGCAGATTCCAGCTTAGTCCAATGCATGTACACTCTTATTATTATTCACACCGTTCGGTCCTGCAAGTGAAAGGCAATTATGATGATATATGATGGACTGACTAAGATGAGAAAAAATGTTATGAACTCGACCTCTTTTGTTTTTGTAAATATGATGAGTCCCTCGTTCTTGATTCAACTTATTATGAATAAACATGTTTGCAATCACAATTAGAGATCGTAGTTGCTTGTGCCATGCTTGATTAGCTATGTGTTATAATGGTTTACTTGTGTGCCAACATGCTATTGAGATGATTATGATGTGGTATGATGGGGTGGTATCCTCCTTTGAATGATTTTAAGTGACTTGACTTGGCACATGTTCACGCATGTAGTTGAAACAAATCAACATAGCCTTCACGATATTTATGTTCATGGTGGATTATATCCTACTCATTCTTGCATCCAATGTTTATTAATTTTAATGCATGTACATGGCTCTTGTCGCTCTCTAGTTGGTCGCTTCCCAGTCTTTTGCTATCCTTCACTTGTACTAAGCGGGAATACTGCTTGTGCATCCAATCCCTTAAACCCCAAAGTTATTCCAGATGAGTCCACTATACCTTCCTATATGCGGTATCTACTTGCCGTTCCAAGTAAATTTGTATGTGCCAAACTCTAAACCTTCAAATAAACATTCTGTTTTGTATGCTCGAATAGCTCATGTATCAACCAAGGTTGTCCTTAGCTTCCGTGTTAGGCGGGTTATGCTCAAGAGGAGTGGACTCCGCTCCTCACTCACGAGAAAATGGCTGGTCACCGGGATGCCCAGTCCCATGCTTTATGCAAACTAAATCAAAATTAATTGCAAACAAAACTCCCCCTGGGACCTGATGTATGTTGGAGGCACTCGTTGTTTCGGGCAAGCCATGGATTTATGCTTATTGGTGGAGGGGGAGTATAAACTTTACCATTCTGTTTGGGAAC
This sequence comes from Triticum urartu, assembly GCF_056163025.1. Lineage (NCBI taxonomy): Eukaryota > Viridiplantae > Streptophyta > Magnoliopsida > Poales > Poaceae > Triticum > Triticum urartu. The sequence goes on along the minus strand of NC_141876.1, from coordinate 351,478,442 downwards.
CGCCTATAATGTGTTTAGCATGGAAGATATTGCCATCTCTTAGTTGTTATGTTGACAATGAAAGTATACCGCTCAAAATACAATTTATCTCTATTTCAAAACCGAGCTCTGGCACCTCTACAAATCCACGCTTCCCTCTGCGAAGGGCCTATCCATTTACTTTTATGTTGAGTCATCACCCTCTTATTAAAAAGCACTAGCTGGAGAGCACATCTGTCATTTGCATTCATCAGTGTTAATTTATATTGGGTGTGACTATGATTGGATCTCTTTTACCATGAATTACAATGTCTAGTCAATCCTTGATCTTTAAAGGTGCTTTGCATTTATGTTTTGCTGTCTCAGAAAGGGCTAGCGAGATACCATCTTGTTATATCATATTATGATTGTTTTGAGAAGCTGTTGTCATCCGATATTTATTATTATGACCTGCTAGTTGATTATGCTATTGATATGAGTAATTATGAGACCTGAAAATTATTGCAAATGTGGTTAGTTATGATCTATGATGAAAACTCGAATGCTGGCTTGACATAGTTACAATAACAAGAGCAAACAGAGTTCGTAGAAGTTTTTCTTTCTTTCTTTCAGTTTGTCAACTGAATTGCTTGAGGACAAGCAAGGGTTTAAGCTTGGGGGAGTTGATACGTCTCCGTCGTATCTACTTTTCCAAACACGTTTGCCCTTGTTTTGGACTCTAACTTGTATGATTTGAATGGAACTAACACGGACTGACGCTGTTTTCAGCAGAATTGCCATGGTGTTGTTTTATGTGCAGAAAACAAATATTCTCGGAATGACCTGAAACTCCACGGCACATCTTAGAGAAAATAAAAAAAATCCTTGCCAAAGATGAAGACCAGGGGGCCCACACCCTTCTCACGAGGGTGGGGGGCGCCCCTCCTAGGGCGCGCCCCCCTACCTCGTGGGCCCCATGGATGCCCTCCGACGCCAACTCCAACTCTATATATTTTCTTTCGGAGAGAAAAAATAAGAGAGAAGAAATCATCACGTTTTACGATACGTAGCCACCGCCAAGCCCTAAAACCTCTCGGGATGGCTGATCTGGAGTCCATTCAGGGCTCCAGAGAGGGGGATTCGTCGCTGTCGTCATCATCAACCATCCTCCATCACCAATTTCATGATGCTCACCGCCGTGCGTTAGTAATTCCATCGTAGGCTTGCTGGACGGTGATGGGTTGGATGAGAGTTATCATGTAATCGAGTTATTTTTGTTAGGGTTTGATCCCTAGTATCCACTATGTTCTGAGATTGATGTTGCTATGACTTTGCTATGCTTAATTCTTGTCACTAGGGCCCGAGTGCCATGATTTCAGATCTGAACCTATTATGTTTTCATGAATATATGTGAGTTCTTGATCCTATCATGCGAGTCTATAGTCACCTACTATGTGTTATGATCTGGCAACCCCGAAGTGACAATAATCGGGACCACTCCCGGTGATGACCATAGTTTGAGGAGTTCATGTATTCACTATGTGCTAATGCTTTGTTCCGGTTCTCTATTAAAAGGAGGCCTTAATATCCCTTAGTTTCCAATAGGACCCCGCTGCCACGAGAGGGTAGGACAAAAGATGTCATGCAAGTTCTTTTCCATAAGCATGTATGACTATATACAGAATACATGCCTACATTACATTGATGAATTGGAGCTAGTTCTGTGTCACCCTATGTTATGACTGTTACATGATGAACCGCATCTGGCATAATTATCCATCACTGATCCGGTGCCTACGAGTTTTCCATATACTGGTTCTCGCTTATTTACTTTTCCGTTGCTACTGTTACAATCACTACAAAATACCGAAAACATTACTTTTCCTGTCTTTAGTTTTGTTGCCGCTACCACCACTATCATATTACTTGGCTACTAAACACTTTGCTGCAGATACTAAGTTTCCAGGTGTGGTTGAATTGACAACTTAGCTACTAATACTTGAGAATATTCTTTGGCTCCCCTTGTATTGAATCAATAAATTTTGGTTGAATACTCTACCCTCAAAAGCTGTTGTGATCCCCTATACTTGTGGGTTATCAAATGTCGGCAGCTGGAATTCTGGGCTGGAAAAGGAGCAAATATTAGAGACCTATTCTGCGCAACTCCAAAAGTCCTGAAACTCCACGGAACATCTTAAAATAAATAAAGAAAAATCCTCGCCAAAGATGAAGGCTAGGGGCCCCACACCCTGCTCACGAGGGTGGGGGGCGCCCCCCCTAGGACGTGCCCCTACCTCGTGGGCCCCATGGTGGCTCTCCGACGTCCATCTTCTCCTATATGAAGTCTTTTGATGAGAAAAAAATCAGAAGGAACTTTTCGGGACGAGAATCCACCGCCACGAGGCGGAACCTTGGCGGAACCAATCTAGAGCTCCGGCAGAGCTGTTCTGCCGGGGATACTTCCCTCCGGGAGGGGGAAATCATCACCATCGTCATCACCAACGCTCCTCTCATCGGGAGAGGGAAATCTCCATCAACATCATCACCAGCACCATCTCATCTCCAAACCCTAGTTCATCTCTTGTATCCAATTCTTGTCTCGAAGTCCGGGATTGGTGCTAGTAGGTTGCTAGTAGTGTTGATTACTCCTTGTAGTTGATGCTAATTTGTTTATTTGGTGGAAGATCATATGTTCAGATCCTATATGCATATTATTACCCCTCTAATTATGAACATGAAGATGCTTTGTGAGTAATTACGTTTGCTCCTGAGGACAAGGGAGAAGTCTTGCTATGAGTAGTCATGTGAATTTGGTATTCGTTTGATATTTTGATAAGATGTATGTTGTCTAGCCTCTAGTGGTGTTATGTGAACGTCGAATACATAACACTTCACCATTATTTGGGCCTAGAGGAAGGCATTGGGAAGTAATAAGTATATTATGGGTTTCTAGAGTGACAGAAGCTTAAACCCTAGTTTATGTGTTGCTTCGTAAGGGGCTGATTTGTATCCATATGATTCATGCTATGGTTAGGTTTACCTTAATACATTTGTTGTAGTTGTGGATGCTTGCAATAGAGGTTAATAATAAGTGGGATGCTTGTTCAAGTAAGAAGAGCACCCAAGCACCGGTCCACCCACATATCAAATTATCAAAGTATCGAACGCGAATCATATGAACGTGATGAAAACTAGCTTGACGATATTCCCATGTGTCCTCGGGAGCGCTTTTCCTATTATAAGAGTTTGTTCCGGCTTGTCCTTTGCTACAAAAAGGATTGGGCCACCTTGCTGCTCTTTATTTAATTTTACTACTTGTTGCTCGTTACAATTTATCTTATTACAAAACTATCTATTACCACTTATTTCAGTACTTGCAGAGGATACCTTGCTGAAAACCGCTTATCATTTCCTTCTGCTCCTCATTGGGTTCGACACTCTTACTTATCGAAAGGACTACGATAGATCCCCTAAACTTGTGGGTCATCAAGACTCTTTTCTGGCGCCATTGCCGGGGAGTGTAGCGCCTTTGGTAGGTGGAATTTGGTAAGGAAAAATTTATATAGTGTGCTAAAATTTACTGTCACTTGTTACTATGGAAAGTAATTCTTTGAGGGGCTTGTTCGAGGTATCTTCACCCCCTCCAGTAGAGCAAAGAGTTGCTCCTCAACCTACTGAACCTATTGAAAATGAAACTCCTTTTGAATTTCCTTCGGGTATGATGGAAAAACTGCTAGCTAACCCTTTTACAGGAGATGGAATGAAGCATCCTGATGAGCACTTAATATATGTGGATGAAGTTTGTGGATTATTTAAGCTTGCAGGTATACCCGATGATGTTGCTAAGAAGAAGGTCTTCCCTTTATCTTTGAAGGGAGACGCATTGATATGGTATAGGCTATGTGATGATATGAGATCATGGGACTATAAAAGATTGAAGTTGGAATTTCATCAAAAGTATTACCCTATGCATCTTGTTCACCGTGATCGCAATTATATATATAATTTCTGGCCTCGCGAAGGAGAAAGCATCGCTCAAGCTTGGGGGAGGCTTAAATCAATGTTATATTCATGCCCCAATCATGAGCTCCCGAGAGAAATAATTATGCAAAGTTTTTATGCTCGGCTTTCTGAAAACAATCGCACCATGCTCGATACTTCTTGTGCTGGCTCTTTTATGATGAAGACTATTGCATTCAGATGGAATTTATTGGATAGAATTAAACGCAACTCTGAAGATTGGGACCTCGACGAAGGTAAGGAGTCAGGTATGACACCTAAGTTTGATTGTGTTAAATCTTTTATGAATACCAATATTTTCCGTAAGTTTAGCACTAAATATGGACTTGACTCTGAGATAGTAGCTTCTTTCTGTGAATCTTTTGCTACTTATGTTGATCTCCCTAAGGAGAAGTGGTTTAAATATCATCCTCCCATAGTAGTAAAAGTAGCTGCACCTATTAAAGTTGAAGAAAAGACGGTCACTTATAATGATCCTATTGTTTCTACTTCTTATGTTGAGAAACCACCTTTCCCTGTTAGAGTAAAGGATCATGCTAAAGCTTCAACTGTTGTTCGTAAAAGCAATATTAGAACTTATACACCTCCTGAGCAAGTTAAAGTAGAACCTAATATTGCTATTGTTAAAGATCTCTTGTCTGATAATATTGATGGGCATGTTATCCAGTTCGAAGGTGAAACTGCTAGAATTGCTAAACCTTGTGATAAAGATAAACATAGACCTATGGGTAGGCGTGCCTGTTATTTCTGTTAAAATAGGAGATCATTGTTATCATGGCTTATGTGATATGGGTGCTAGTGCTAGTGCAATACCTATTGACTTATACAAAGAAATTATGCATGACATTGCACCTGTTGAGTTAGAAGAAATTGATATTACTATTAAACTAGCTAATAGAGATACTATTTTACCAATGGGAATTGTTAGAGATGTTGAAGTATTGTGTGGGAAAACTAAATATCCTGCTGATTTTCTTGTTCTTGGTTCCCCACAAGATAGCTTTTGTCCCACTATATTTGGTAGACCCTTCTTAAATACTGTCAATGCTACCATAGATTGCACAAAGAATGTTGTTACTGTTGGCTTGGATGATATGGTTCAGGAGTTTAATTTCTCTAAATTTAGTAAACAACATCGTGAGGAAGAATTACCTAGTAAGGATGAAATTATTGGTCTTGCTTCTATTGCCGTACCTCCTAGTGATCCTTTAGAACACTATTTGCTAGACCATTAAAATGATATGTTCATGAATGAAAGAAGGGAAATAGATGAAGAATTCTTTAAACAAGAACCTATTGTGCAACACAATTTGCCTGTCGAAATTTTAGGGGATCCTCCTCCACCCAAGGGTGATCCCGTGTTTGAGCTTAAACCTTTGCCAGATAATCTTAAATATGCTTATATTGATGAAAAGAAGATATATACTGTTATTATTAGTGCTAACCTTTCAGAGCATGAAGAAGAAAGATTATTGAAAACTCTGAAGAAGCATCGTGCTGCTATTGGATATACTCTTGATGATCTTAAGGGCATTAGTCCCACTCTATGTCAACATAAAATAAATTTGGAAGCAGATGCCAAACCAGTTCGTGATCCTCAACGACGTCTGAATCCTAAAATGGAAGAAGTGGTAAGAAAAGAAATACAAAAGCTTCTGGAGGCAGGTATAATTTATCCCGTTGCTAATAGTGAGTGGGTAAGTCATGTCCATTGTGTCCCTAAGAAGGGAGGTATTACTGTTGTTCCTAATGATAAAGAAGAATTGATTCCACAAAGAATTATCACAGGTTATAGGATGGTAATTGATTTCCGCAACTTAAATAAAGCTACTAAGAAAGATCATTACCCCTTACCTTTTATTGATCAAATGCTAGAAAGTTTATGCAAACATACACACTATTGCTTTCTAGATGGTTATTCTGGATTCTCTCAAATACCTGTGTCGGCTAGAGATCAATCAAAGACTACTTTTACATGCCATTTTGGTACTTTTGCTTATAGACGTATGCCTTTTGGTTTATGTAATGCACCTGCTACCTTTAAAAGATGCATGATGGCTATATTCTCCAACTTTTGTGAAAAGATTTGTGAGGTTTTCATGGACGACTTTTCCGTCTATGGTTCCTCTTTTGATGATTGCTTGAGAAATCTTGATCGAGTTTTGCAGAGATGTGAAGAAACTAATCTTGTCTTGAATTGGGAAAAGTGCCACTTTATGGTGAATGAAGGTATTGTCTTGGGGCATAAAGTTTCTCAAAGAGGTATTGAAGTTGATAAAGCCAAGGTCGATGCTATTGAAAAGATGCCATGTCCCAAGGACATCAAAGGTATAAGAATTTTCCTTGGTCACGCCGGATTACAGGAGGTTCATTAAGGACTTCTCAAAAATTTCCCAGCCCCTGACTAATTTATTGCAAAAAGATATACCATTTGTCTTTGATGATGATTGTGTAGAAGCATTTGAAATACTTAAGAAAGCATTAGCCTCTGCACCTGTTGTTCAGCCACCTGATTGGAATTTACCCTTTGAAATTATGTGTGATGCTAGTGATTATGCTGTAGGTGCTGTTCTAGGGCAAAGAGTTGATAGGAAATTAAATGTTATTCATTATGCTAGTAAGACTCTAGAAAATGCTCAAAGAAATTATGCTACTACTGAAAAAGAGCTTTTAGCAGTTGTATTTGCTTGTGATAAGTTCAAATCTTATATTGTTGATTCTAAAGTAACTATTCACACTGATCATGCTGCTATTAAATATCTTATGGAAAAGAAAGATGCTAAACCTAGACTTATTAGATGGGTTCTCTTGCTACAAGAATTTGATTTGAATATTGTTGATAGAAAGGGAGCTGAGAACCCTGTTGCAGACAACTTGTCTAGGTTAGAGAATGTTCTTGATGACCCACTACCTATTAATGATAGCTTTCCTGATGAACAATTAAATGTTATAAGTACTTCTCATAGTACTCCATGGTATGATGATTATGCTAATTATATTGTTGCTAAGTTTATACCACCTAGCTTCACATACCAACAAAAGAAAACGTTTTTCTATGATTTAAGACATTACTTTTGGGATGACCCACATCTTTATAAAGAAGGAGTAGATGGTGTTATTAGGCGTTGTGTACCTGAGCATGAACAGGAACGGATCCTACGCAAGTGTCATTCCGAGGCTTATGGAGGACACCACGTTGGAGATAGAATTGCACATAAGGTATTGCAATCTGCTTTTTAGTGGCCTAATCTCTTCAAGGATGCCCATAAGTTTGTCTTGTCTTGTGATGAATGTCAAAGAATTGGTAATATTAGTATACGTCAAGAAATGCCTATGAATTATTCTCTTGTTATTGAACCGTTTGATATTTGGGGCTTTGATTATATGGGACCTTTTCCTGCCTCTAATGGATACACCAATATTCTAGTTGCTGTTGATTACGTTACTAAGTGGGTAGAAGCTATTCCAACTAGTAGTGTTGATCATAACACCTCTATTAAAATGCTTAAAGAAGTTATTTTCCCGAGGTTTGGAGTCCCTAGATATTTAATGACTGATGGTGGTTCACACTTTATTCATGGTGCCTTCCGTAAAATGCTTGCTAAATATGATGTTAATCATAGAATTGCATCTCCTTATCACCCACGGTCTAGTGGTCAAGTAGAGTTGAGAAATAGAGAGCTCAAATTAATTTTGTAAAAGACTTTTAATAGGTCTAGAAAGAATTGGTCCAAGAAACTTGATGATGCATTATGGGCTTATAGAACTGCATACAAAAATCCTATGGGTATGTCTCCGTATAAAATGGTTTATGGAAAAGCATGTCACTTAGCTCTCGAACTAGAACATAAGGCATATTGGGCTATTAAAGAGCTTAACTATGATTTCAAACTTGCCGGTGGAAAGAGGTTATTTGATATTAGCTCACTTGATGAATGGAGAACCCAAGCTTATGAAAATGCCAAGTTGTTTAAAGAAAAAGTTAAAAGATGGCATGACAAAAGGATACAAAAGCGTGAGTTTAATGTAGGTGATTATGTATTGCTATACAACTCTTGTTTAAGATTTTTTGCAGGAAAACTTCTCTCTAAATGGGAAGGCCCCTATGTTATCGAAGAGGTTTATTGTTCCGGTGCCATAAAATCAACAACTTTGAGGGCACAAATCCGAAGGTGGTAAACGGTCAAAGAATCAAACATTATATCTCAGGTAATCCCATAAATGTTGAAACTAATATTATTGAAACCGTAACCCCGGAGGAATACATAAGGGACACTTTCCGGAGCGTTTCATACTCCGAGAAGGAATAGGTATGTGGTACGGTAAGTAAACTGACTCCAAAACAATTTTTAAGGCAATATTTCTTCATTTTGGAATATTTAGAAAAATAGAAAAATAAGTAGCAGTCCGGGAAGGACATGAGGGCCCCACGAGGGTGGTGGGCGCGCCCTACCCACCTGGGCGCGCCCCCCTACCTCGTGAGCACCTCGTGTGCCTTCTGGACTCCGTTTTCTTGCACGTTACATATTTTGGTCGGTAAAAATTCATTATATAACCTCCCAAAGGTTTTGACTCCCGTATCACGCAAACCTCCTCTGTTCTTGTTTCGAGCTGTTTTCTGTCAGGGTTTTCCAGGCTATGCATCATGTCGTCTCCCTCCTCCAACAATGATGACAACGATGCTTCGCTAATGAAGATAGATCTGAAGAGGGAAGAACCCACGAGGGTCAACAAGGATGAAAGGATCAAGAAGGCCATGGAGGATCAAGCTCCGACAGCAAAAGACATCCTTCAACTTGATCATAACCTTCTTACCCCAACTGAGATCGAAGCTTTCAAGATGATTGAGTTAGCTCGTATACAAAACAAGTATCTCACACAAGAAAATATTTTGTTGAAGTAGCATATTGTCGCACTCAAGGGCATTATTCGCAAGCTGGAGGACCTCTTACGCTCGATGTGCGATTATCCGTCACCACCACCTTCTTCACCGACAAAGGAGATATAATCACATGGTTATGGGCACTCCCCTTGGCAACTACCAAGCTTGGGGGAGGTGCCCCGGTATCGTATCACAATCACAACTCCAATCTTTATCATTTTTCTTAGTTCGATCCTATTAGTAGTATCTTGATCTAGTAGAATAAAGTTTATGGCATGATCTAGTTTTGAGTTTTGCTTTATGATCTCTCTATATAATCGAGTCCGTGTGCTATATATAATAGAAGATTAGTGTTGAGTCAAGGGCTTGATTATTTTGCCATGATCTTGGGTGAATAAAAGAAAAGAGAAAAAGAATAAAAAGAAACAAAAAGTTCATATTGATCTTATTGAGAGTAATGACTTCACATAGAAAGAGCATGATGATTAAAAGTTGTTGGGAGTTGGCAGACATAGCTTTGGTCATTGTTGCTATTAATAGGAAGTAATAAGGAAAGAGCGGTTTTCACATATAGATATATTATCGTTGACATCTTTTATGATTGGGAGCACTCATTAAAATATGGCATGCTAAAGAGTTGATGTTGGACAAGGAAGACAACGTAATGAGTTATGTCTTTCTTATATTTGAGATAAAGTATGTTGTAATGGATCTTCTAAGTTGTTAAGCTTGCCTTTCCCCCTCATTCTAGCCAATTCTCAGCACCAAGTAGAAATACTACTTGTGCTTTCAAATACCCTTAAACCAGTTTTGCCATGAGAGTCCACCATATCTACCTATGGATTGAGTAAGATCCTTCAAGTAAGTTGTCATCGGTGCAAAGCAATAAAAATTGCTCTAAATATGTATGATTGATTGGTGTGGGAGAAATAAGCTTTATACAATCTTGTGATGTCGAAGTAATAAAATCGACGGACTGCATAATAAAGGTTCATATCACAAGGGGCAATATAAAGTGACGTTCTTTTGCATTGAGATTTTATGCATCCAACCATAAAAGCGCATGGCAACCTCTGCTTCCCTCTGCAAAGGGCCTATCCTTTATTATTATCTTCTACCTTATGCAAGAGTCATGGTGATCTTCACCTTTTCTTTTTCATTTTATCCTTTGGCAAGCTCAGCATGTTGGAAAGAACATGATATATAAACCTAATTGGATGTAGGGGAGCATGAACCATTATTGTTGACATAACCCTTGAGGTAAAAGGTTGTGGGGCAAAACTATAAGCCCCTATCTTTCTCTGTGTCCGATTAAAACTCCGTAACCGCAAGTATTGTGTGAGTGTTAACAATTATGGAGGACTAAATGATAGTTGAGTATGTGGACTTGCTTTTTAGCTCTGACATAGACTCTTTCCGATGTTATGATAAATTGCAATTGCTTCAATGACTGAGATTATAGTTTGTCGGAGCCCAATAAGGTTTATGATTTATACTTTTGCATTGTGAATAGATCATCACTTGAACATAAGTAATCATATGACAAAATCTATATATGTTGCTGTTATGAGAATAATCATGATGCCTTCATGTCCGTATTTTATTTTTATCAACGCCTCTACCTCTAAACATGAGGACATATTTATTGTTATCGGCTTTTCGCTTGAGGACAAGCGAGGTCTAAGCTTGGGGGAGTTGATACGTCCATTTTGCATCATGCTTTTATATTGATATTTATTGCATTATGGACTGTTATTTCACTTTATGTCACAATACTTATGGCTATTCTCTCTTATTTTACAAGGTTTACATAAGGAGGGAGAATGTCGGCGGCTGGAATTCTGGGCTGGAAAAGGAGCAAATATTAGAGACCTATTCTGCGCAACTCCAAAAGTCCTGAAACTCCACCGAACATCATAAAATAAATAAAGAAAAATCTTCGCCAAAGATGAAGGCCAGGGGGCCCACACCCTGCTCACGAGGGTGGGGGGCGCCCCCCCTAGGGCGCGCCCCCTACCTCGTGGCCCCCCTCGTGGCTCTCCGACGTCCATCTTCTCCTATATGAAGTCTTTTGATGAGAAAAAAATCAGAAGGAACTTTTCGGGACGAGACTCCACCGCCACGAGGCGGAACCTTGGCGGAACCAATCTAGAGCTCCCGCGGAGCTGTTCTACCGGGGATACTTCCCTCTGGGAGGGGGAAATCATCACCATCGTCATCACCAATGCTCCTCTCATCGGGAGAGGGCAATCTCCATCAACATCTTCATCAGCACCATCTCATCTCCAAACCCTAGTTCATCTCTTGTATCCAATTTTTGTCTCAAAGTCCGGGATTGGTGCTAGTAGGTTGCTAGTAGTGTTGATTACTCCTTGTAGCTGATGCTAATTGGTTTATTTGGTGGAATATCATATGTTCAGATCCTATATGCATATTATTACCCCTCTGATTATGAACATGAAGATGCTTTGTGAGTAATTATTTTTTCTCCTGAGGACAAGGGAGAAGTCTTGCTATGAGTAGTCATTTGAATTTGGTATTCGTTTGATATTTTGATAAGATGTATGTTTTCTAGCCTCTAGTGGTGTTATGTGAACGTCGACTACATAAAACTTCACCATTATTTGGGCCTAGAGGAAGGCATTGGGAAGTAATAAGTAGATGATGGGTTGCTAGAGTGACAGAAGCTTAAACGCTAGTTTATGCGTTGCTTCGTAAGGGGCTGATTTGGATCCATATGTTTCATGCTATGGTTAGGTTTACCTTAATTCTTTTGTTGTTGTTGTCGGAAATTTATCATGCTTATGTGATTTTTAACAATTCTGCTACTCGGCACAAAAGTTTCTGTTTTCCGACAAGATCAAATCAACTATCACCCAACATGATCCTAAAGGCTTTACTTGGCACAAACACTAATTAAAACATAAAAAAACAATCATAACAGTAGCATAATTGTGTCAACACACAGAATATAAAGAAAAAGAGAAAAATATTTTATTCATTGGGTTGCCTCCCAATAAGCGCTATCATTTTATACCCCTAGCTAGGCAGAATGCATAGATTCAAGTATTGTCCTCTTTAGTTTTTGCTATATTTGTGAGTGTCTTCTTGGACCTAGGGGCTCTTTACTCTTCCCATTATTCCCAGGAATAGAGACCGTCTTAAGATCTAAAATATCCTACCACTTATTACAAAGAGTAATCAAAGTATTCATGTGATTGAGGTTTCCACTAATATGTTTGAGCGGTTCATTAGATTTTTGCAACTCAACCAAATATTTCTGTAGATCACCGGATTTGTCTAATATTTGAATCCCTTCTTGTGTAAAAGTAAATCCCTTTTTCAATGGTTGAACTCCCAATATTCCCTCTATTGTTTCATAGGTAGCATTACCATCAATTTCAACAAAATTCCTTTTAACGGCAAAATCCAAGAGCTGCCTATGGTGCAAGGTTAAACCAATATAAAAATTACGAAGCAAAATCATTGCATCTCCTATTATATTGAAGATGCGGAAAGATTCCATCAACCTATACCAAACATATTTCAAATTTTCTCCTTGCTTCTATTAGAAGTATAGAACATCAAAATCTGGTGACAAAGGAGTGGTAGTCATGTTGACGAGATGACCAAAAAAGGGAAAATGAAAAGAAGGCAAATAAAAAGGCAATTTTTTGTGTTTTTTCTGAAAACGCTTTAGAAGTGGGGCAGATGAAAATGAGACGCATATGGCAAATAAAGTAATTGCCAGGACATGAGAGTTTGTGCGTACGAACCTGATAGATGTTGATGATGTCTCACCTGCAATGGCGCTAGAAATTCTTCCTGATTGCTTGTATCTGCGTTGGTAATTCCCCAAAGAGCAGAGGATGACGCAGCACAACAACAGTAACTATTTCCCTGAGTTATGAAACCACTGTTATCAATCTAGTAGGAGAACCAAGCAACACTATATAAACAGCACCTGCACACAAACCACGAAAACTTGCAACCCAACGTGTAAGAGGGGTTGTGAATCCCTCCTTGCCATTGAGATAGATTAAATTGTATGAGATTGGATAAATAGATCTAGCAAAAACACAAAATAAAAATAAGTAAAGAAAAAGTGCAGCAAGGTATTTTTGGATTTTTGGATAAATAGATCTCAAAATAATATGATAGGAAATAGACCCAGGGGCTATCGATTTCACTAGAGGTTTCTCTCAAGAAAATAGCATATGGTGGGTAAGCAAATTACTATTGGGAAATTTATAGAAGAGCAAATAATTATGACGATATCAAAGGCAATGATCATGTATATAGGCATCACGTCCGCGATTAGTAGACCGACTCCTGCCTGCATCTACTACTATTACTCCACACATCGTCCGCCATCTAGCATGCATCTATTGTATTAAGTACATGAAAAACAGAGTAATGCAATAAGAACAATGACATGTTGTAGACAATATCTATTCATGTAGGAATATATACCACATCTTTTTATCCTATGGCAATGATACATGCATGTCATGTCTCCTTCTATCACGGAGATTGAGCACCGCATGATTGAACCCATCACAAAGCACCTCTTCCCATGGCAATAAAAATCAATCTAGTTGGCCAAACCAAACCAAAGTTTCAGAGAAGAAATACGAGGCTACAACAATCATGCATAAGAGAGTTCAACAAGGACTCAAATAATATTCATGGATAGACCTCATCATAAACTCATAGTTCATCGCATCCCAAGAAACACATCGCAAAAAGTCATTATCAAATAGATCTCCAAGAACATCAAGGAGAACATTGTATTGAAGATTAAAAAGAGAGAAGAAGCGATCTAGATACTGCCTACGGATCCGTAGGTCTGTGGTATACTACTCACGCATCATTGGAGGGGAAAGGTTGATGATGAAGAACCCCTCTATGATCGTTGACCCCTCTAGAAGAGTGCCGAAAAGGCCTCTAGATTGGATCTCGTGGTTCTAGAAATTTTGGCGGCTGGAATTGTGTTTCATTGACTCCCCTAGGGTTTTGGGATTTTGGAGTATTTATAGAGCTAGAGGTCGGTGGAGGGGGTGCCTGTGGTCCCCACTACCCACCAGGGCGCGCCTGGGGGCCCTAGCTTGCCCTGGTGCCTAGTGGGCCCCACAGGCCCTCTCTGGTGCACTTGTTGGGCCTCCTAGGTGTCTTCTGGGCAGATAAATTCTCCAAAATGTTTTGTGGCATTTGGACTCTGTTTGGTACTGATATTCTGCAATGTGAAAAACAAGCAAAAAATAGCAACTAGCACTGGGCACTATGTCAATAGGTTAGTCCCAAAAAATGATATAAGTTGCTAGTAAATGAGTATAAAACATCCAAGAATGATACTTTAATAGAATGGAACAATAAAAATTTATAGATATGTTGGAGACATATCAGCATCTTGCGAAAAGCTTCACCCAGACTCAAAGAGACGGAAGAATACTTCATGCCCGGAAGCTTACCTATGCAATCGCAAGTCATTATGGGCTCTCGCTTGGTTGACCCTAGTTGTGACTCTAGCTGGGACGGTGCCAGCAGATGTAGAACTACAGTAGGATTGGATGGGCATCCGGTAGTGGTTATAGGAACTCTTCGAAAGACCATGTTTTGATCGTCCTATTCTCAAAAATCTGAAGTGCGAGGATGAAAAGGGAGGAATCGAATCTTTCGAGTAAAGTGTACAAACCTCTGCAGAGTGTTAAAACCTAATCGATTAGCTGTGTTCCCGGTGAGGAACAATTTGAGCCTCTGGACTTGGATCTATCTCAGAACTCTCAACACTGGATTGATAATTAATTGTGGGCTACTTATAATGATTTAGGCTGTGAGACATCGGTTGGCAGAACCATGTCATAGTAGATAACTCTATAGTGAAGACTCCTTCTATTTATTTGTTGTAGGGAAATAAAATCAGCTTTTATGCAAAACAAAACTCAGACACAAAGCCACAAAGCCTCATTGCATATAGAATATTTTTATCATCTGCTATCTTATTTTGATCTTCCCGGTACATTCAATGTACTGACCTACATGGCTGCAATGTCTCATGTTGCGGGTAATTATATGAGGAGAAAGAGTTATGAGATAGGGTTATGGTCTACAATCAACTTGCTGATGGCGTTGATGGGACTCCACACCCGATTGACTGTTTCTGTTGTGTCGGGACACCGATCCTAAGTCACACCAACCTAGCATGTAACACATCATATCACTTTGCGGCCTCACGCACGGTATTCCCATGAGTGCCACCTTACCTGGCTCGGGACCATTTGCGCCTTTTGGCTCACGTACATGATAGTGTTGCTAGCATACATATGACAGAGAACCCGGGCTGCCATGACTAGTCGTGAATCCAAAGTGGCACTAACTTACAGGGGCATGCATACATGACCCATCAACGAACTTGTCGGTCATCAACGTATGAACCCAGCAAGCTACAAGGACTTAAAGGAACAACACATGACATTCCCCTGAAGGGACAGACACATGAACGAAGAATAAACAACTAGATTGTCGGATCCCACACATAACAATACATGTTACACCTATGCATAACATGTAAGTATGTGTTGTACAACATGGCATCACAACATAACTCGACAACTCATATATATAAAGGCCTAGAAGAGCCACATAGCATTTATTACAAACAGGGGTCACATGACCCAACAAACAGAGCATACAAGCAACGGAAGCATAACATGTCTGAGTACATACAACTACAAATGAAAACGACTGAGAAGCCTGACTATCTACAAGACCGTCGCAAGGGTACAAGATCGTAGTTGAGGTAACAAGTTAAACATCGAAGTCCATGCGTAACTACTAGTGAGACTGAAGTCTCTCTGCAAAAACATAAATTAAGCAAACATGAGTACAAATGTACCCAGAAAACTTACATCAGAACTAGCTACATATGCATCAGTATCAACAAAGGGGTGGTGGAGTTTAACTGCAACAAGCCAGCTTTGACTCAGTGGCTATCCTATACTACGTCTACTGGTAACTGTTTTAGGTGGCGCACATGAGTCCACATATTCGCCATATCAATACACCACTATGGATCCGCTCCCGTCTCCCTACGAGAAGGACATCCATAGCACTCATGCTTATCTTGTGCATTTTAGAGTATCCACTTTCACTTGTCTATGAACTGTATAAGCAACCCAGTAGTCCTTTACCATGGACGCGGCTATCCAAATAGATCATGTTAACCCTGCAGGGGTGTACTTCACACACTCTCTCGCCACTTACCGCCATGTAAACGTCATGTATCTCGACAACCTTCAAGCAGAAGCCTAGAGAGGGTGTCAGCCACGACCTGACTAACCATGCAAATCTCTAGTCCAGGTTTATCGCCTATTCAGTTCCATCCGCAAGGAGATCCGGCCGGGGTGTTGCTCATGGCCCCAAACGATGTGAGCAGGGTTCCCAAGCCCACCAAACGGGCAACGCTTGGTACACCGTGCCACTGCACCTAGTCTGTCCCCAGCCCACCTGTACCGGGTGCCACTTGGTAGACTACCAGCACTACCTACAAACATGAGAAACTAGTTTCAACTCCTGGACAGAGATCTAGTTGATTAATAAGCCAAGAGGGGTTGAGTTACCGGAACCAAATTTGTGGTAGCAACTATCTTGGATCACAGACACAAAACTCAGTTCCTGAGGATGGTTTCAATGAGACAACCCACCATGTACTCCTACATGTCCTCTCACCGCTACCTTTACCAAACCATGTTCACACACAGTTAGCTCTCAACAGTAGGACATGTTCACAACAATCCAATTCATCCCCGATGAATCAGACGTGACTCAACTCTAAGCAGTAGCAGGCATGACAAACATGCATGAATGAGTAGGCACATCATGGCTCAAACAACTTGTACACATGCTAGTGGGTTTCAACTATTTACTGGGGCAAAGACAAGTCATGCAGAGGAAAGGGGTTCAACTACCGCAACATGTAACAGTTGAATCATTGTTGTCCTAATGCAGTAAAAGAGAACATGAGTGAAAGAGTGGAATTGTATCGGAATGAACAAGGGGGTTTTGCTTGCCTGGCACTTCTGAAGATGATATAGCTCTTCATCGTTGTCATCGATCACATCGTCGGAACAACGTCTACTGAGAGGGGACAAACACCAGCAAACGAGAGGGAACACAATCAATGTAATGCAACAATATGATGCACGAATGTCACATGGCAACATGCTGTGATTTGAGCTAATGCATCTAGCAACAAGTTAAATGATGTTGGTTTGAACCCTACGTTCAAATTCGAACTCCATATGTGAAATTCAAATGCCATTTATTTGATTTGTCCAATTCAGCAACTATAAGTTTTTCCAACATGCATGAAAATGGTATATATGGATAGATTGAATTTTTCTGATCATTTTTCATATATAAATTATTTAATTTGGGGTTATGGTTGAATTTCTATGAATTTTAGAAGTTTTAACTATTTTCTGGAATTTCTAAATTATTTTAAATCCAGAAAATTATTAATTGCGTCAGCACTATGTCATCCTGCGTCAGCAGGTCAACAGTGTTGACCAGGGTCAAACCTGACGTGTGGGACCCACACATCAGGGGCACATGGTTAACAGGGGTTATTTCTAATCTAACTAAAAATTAGGGGCATTGGGGCCCACTGTCAGTGAAGGTGGGTGGTTAATTAGCGCCTTACTAAGGCCACGTCAGCTCGCCGGGGTTTGGCCGGTGGCAACACGCCGGACTTGCGCTAAAGGCGACAGGGGCGGCAGCTGAGGGTAATGGGCGTAGCTCGGGCTCGCCTGCATCCAGGGAGGTATGTGGGAGTCCGCGGGGCCACTAGAGCTCGCCGGAGCAGAGCTCATGGCGGCAGCCAGAGTGTGGCCAGGTTTGGCTCGGCGCTAGGGTGCATGGGAGGGGAAACGGGTGGTGGAGTTGGCCTTCTGGGAGATCCTGAGCACGAGCCTGAGGTCGGACGCGAGCTGCGGTGGCTAGAGAGACGGTGGCAACATGGACGTCGATGGTGGGGTCTTGGCCTCGGTAGATAACCAAGCTACGGCACGCGAACAATGAAACGGAGAGGCGGAAATGGACAGTGATCTCACGTCGACCCCGTAGAGGTGGATGGCGAGCTCGAGGGAGGCAAGACGGCGACGGATTTGACGGCGGTGATCCGCGGCACCGATGAGGAAGACAACGTCAGGGGCAACTCTGCAGGGCGTCCTGGCTTGCGTGGGTCGCTGGAGAGGTCGATGGTGAGTAGGCGGAGCTTCCTGGTGCGTTGGAAGGCATGGGGTGGCCGGTGGCCATGGCTACGGCAAGCGGCGGTATCGGGTGTGCTCGGCGACGCGAGGAAGAGAGGCTAGAGGAAGGGGGCGAGGCAGAGGAAGGAGGGGAAAGTGAGAGGGGGTCGTCCTCATCTCATGGGCGTGCATGTGGACTCGGGGGAGGCTAGCCAGTGCGAAGCAGGAGGTGGAGTGCTCGGCCGTGTTCGAAGTCTCTCCCTCTTCCTACTGGCAGAGGTTGAAGATGACTGGCAAGTCGCCAGGTGGGCTGGGCCGGCAACTTGGGCTCCAGGTGGGCTGCATAGGTAAGGTTTCCTCTCTCTCTCTCTCTCTCTCTCTCTCTCTCTCTTCCATTTCTATTTTCTATTTCTGTAATTGTTTTTGAATTAGTTTGACACTAAACCATTTTGTGAACTTTTGAAACTTTTTATGGGCGCTAACTTAATTATTTCAGAGACGCTCAGCAAGTTTCAAAATATTTGGAGCTATAAAAATATTTATAGAATTTTAAATCTCCAATTCAAATACATATTGGATTAATGCAAAGCCCATTTTGTCCTGGAAAAATGTCCACCATTTTGGGTTTAGGTTTTCACCTTGTTCCATAAATTATGAAAAAATTTGAAGGGCATTTTGGGTTCATTGAAAAAGATTTTACTTGAGACTATTTGATTTAATTTGATGCTAGGGTTTGTTCAACCCCCATTTCATATTTAATAGAAATTTAGACATGATGTCTTGATGATCATGCAAGCAAGCAAAGGCTAAGCTAGGGCTGTGACAACTCACCCCCACCAAACAAGAATCTCGTCCCGAGATTCAAGACATGAGGTAAGAAGACAAAGGGGACAACAAAGCCAACACAATCTTCACGATCCAGATTGCACTTCACAAGAATGTTGATTCTTTGCATCATGTTGATCTTGACATACTTGTCTTCGAGATCTTCATCCAACACAACGACATAGAAAGGGAAACTCTACAAGAATCGATCTTCAAGAAGATCGAGCAACTCTGTATCAACTCATGGATTGAGACGTAAAAACATCTCTCAAGTTGAGACACAGAACACACACCGGGGGTGATGGTAAGGAGCTGAAGACGGAGGTCCAATTTGGTAAGCAATAATTCCATGCTTTAAGTAGACGGTCAGTGTGTGTCAAGGTAGCGAGGAGATAAATTGCCATGATTCCATAACAAGGCACCTTAGGAGAGGTGACTCGTATAGTTATTCCCTTAAGTGGCAAAAAGAATTACTTTTGATCCATAGATCACTGAAACTCTTCATACCAGCCTGACGCAATTCACAGTTGATCGTTTGAAGGAATTCGAAAGAATGGCATACTCAATTTTGAAAGGAAACTAGAGTTATAAGAGAACTAGGTAAATGGAAGGCACATTCCAATTGATACCGAGGATATAACCTAGTGTCTGAGCGTGCTCTCATGAACTTGAGCACTTCCATATTCATCAGAGTCTTACCAACATTTGTGCTGAGGATCCTGGCAACACATCATACTATCATGATGAATAGTGATGGGTGATGCAGATGCAAAGGAAACAAAATCTGGATGATCGACCGAGAGACAAGCACTCCGCTTCTAATGTTCTCCTTAATGTTATAGGTACCACGATCATTCTTAAAGCACCAACATGGCCATGAAGTAAAGGTCGGACTTCAGGAGCTCAAGAATCCATAAGGATCAACTTCTAGAATAAGTCATGCGAGATCCTCATGGGGAGTGACCAAACGGCTTAATCAAAATACTACAACAATAGTGCTTCCGGCTGGGTGTGTCCACTTCACTGGAACCTATATCATAGTTCTTGGAAGAAGTTCCAACCATCATATCTGCCTGAGGTTCAGATCTGGTTGGTAATAGGATAATTCAGACAACGTGTCTGGAAAGAAAGTTTGCAACACAAACCGACAAGATGACGTTGCGAGATTCTTGGGAAATGAACTACGATAGCAGGCTCCAAAACATGAGCTGGTTCTACTACATACATGTGAACATGATGTCCAAGACAAGCATGACCACGTAGAAGTCTTACAACAAAACACTACCGAGTTCAGGTGGGGAACCATCATTGAAGATAACGAAGTCTTGTGCATGTCCTTCTGGCCCTTCGGGAGTAGCATTTGAACTTCTTATCCTTGAACAAATCTATCAGGGGCTTTATGTACTAGGAGATACATATGGAATGGAGGTAGCGAGCCTGTCAAACCATAGCATACTTCGCACATGCATGACTGACTTGGAATGGTACCAAACGAAAACAAAAACAGTCTTCCTTGAACTCACGGCAGCAACTTGCACCAAATGCACGTGAATCAGAAAAAAGTCACTTCTTTCACCCAACATATGCTTCATGAATGGGACATGAAGTTAATGCTTTCAGACGTTTCCAACACTAGCTGGATGTTCAACACGAATCATGGAGGAGATAAAATTTTTGATGATGTGCTCAACAACAATTCATCATGATTCCCATGAAGATGGAATTCCACAACTATGTGAACAAGACGATTGCATTGGTCAGAACAAAAGATATAATGGAGTATGCTCGAGGAAAAACCACGAGTAAGACAACATTATGAACATCATTGGTTCTGATACAATTTGGGGATAGCCCACACTCAAATCAAAGTTTTGATAAGACAATAGGTCCAACAACTGATCACAGGGACCAATCAATGAAGATATCATCTTTCTTCAACACACATAAATATATCCCTTGAAATGAACTAAGATAGGCAAGCTTTATCTTCCAACTCTCCAAGTCATTGTTTGGCTTAACCAACTAGCTCAGGGGTATCCAACACGGATTGTTGGAGAAGGGGCGGTTTACAAGAAACCAACTTGATCACAAACTCAACATAGCGGTCAGGAGACAACCTGGTAACACTTCCGAGAAGATATTCAGAAAATCGTGAACCACCAATATGTTACTAAGCTTGTGAGAAATCTTGCTTTCCAGGCAAGATGATATGATCAAAAAGTGAGAGATTGATACAATCCTAACTCATGGATCGAAGAGTGCACGAAGAAAATGGACTAGATCGCACGATCAATCTAAGGATGATGATTCAATAACCAACATGATAAGAATGAGAATAGTGTCCATTAACTACCAAGCAACGGAGTTTCTAGGATTTCACACATCATGATTCTTTTGTCGGCATTCCGGTTACAATAACACAGGAACCGAGGGATGAACAATGATGGGGAGAAGTATCACTGCATCAAAAATTCAAACGAGGTGGTACAATTCTCATGAAAATCCTGACATAAAGGGGGTAATGCTCCAAGGTAGAATAGAACAAGAGCTGGTTTAGCATTTTGATCTACGGAATACAACCGCTTTGACCCAATTGAAGAAATGGATGAAGTACTGGAGTTTGTTTCTCCTACTCTTTCTGAACTAGACCGGCTTGGTGGACCACAAGAGTAAAAGGCATCGATGAACATAAATGCACACATGTGCTCTTGACTATCAACTGATAGATGAAGGCCGGAATACAACTAAAGAGGGGCAATGTCGGTGTCAAAACTGGTGGATCTCGGGTAGGGGGTCCTGGACTGTGCCTCTAAAGTTGATGGTAAAAGGAGACGGGGACACAATGTTTACCCAGGTTTAGGCCCTCTCTATGGAGGTAATACCCTACTTCCTGCTTGATTGACCTTGATGAATATGAGTATTACAAGAGTTGATCTACCACTTGATCGTAATGGCTAAACCCTAAAAGCCTAGCATGTCTAACTATGATTATGAGGAAATATCTCTATGGACCTAGCCCTCCGGTTTATATAGACACCGGAGGGATCTAGGGTTACACAAGGTCAGTTACAGAGAAAGGAATCTTCATGTTTGGTCGCCAAGCTTGCCTTCCACGCTAATGAGAGTCCCATCCGGACATGGTAGAATCTTTGGTCTTTGTATCTTCACAGCCCATCAGTCCGACCCATGTCTAATAGGTCGGACGCCCGAGGACCCCTTAGTCCAGGACTCCCTCAGTAGACCCTGAACCAGGCTTCAATGACGAGGTGTCCGGCGCGCAGATTGTCTTCGGCATTGCAAGGCGGGTTCCCCTTTCTGAATACTCCAAGATAGTCTTGGGACGTAATGAGCGTGTCCGGATCTGCAACACAAGTACCACGCACAACCGCAGAGAATATAATATTTGTACGAGTCCAATCCGCTGATAAACTTTTGTAACATGACATCATGTTTGCCCGGTCATTATTTCGAACCATTTCTTGTCTCACTGTTCCATGTTTCGAGGCACGGTTTTTATTTGCATGTCTTGTCGAAGCAGAGATTGTGTTCCCTTATCACGGGATTCTCATCAATGCGAGCGTGGATAACCCAACCATTCCATTGGTATGATTCCTTAGGAATAGGCGGGTTTTCAGGCTTAGGTGGAGGCGTTCGATATCCGTTGCCTTTATAAAGGAGCCAAGGGCCGCCTTGTTTTGTGCCAACCTTTTCCCTAGCCCTTCCAACCTCGAGTTCTAGCACCCAAGGGTCGACTTCATCACTTCAAGATTCCCAATCATGTCCAGTCCCAGCCCACAGGGCCGATGGGTGGCCTCCTCTGTTATGGAGGAGGACATCACGAAGCTTCATGTAGCCAGATACCTGACGGCAGAGATCCCCTATAGGCTTCCAGCTCGAGGACAGGTTATTCCTACTCCCAGATCCAGCGATAGGGTAGTATTCATCTCACACTTCCTGCGAGTGCTAGGATTCGCTCTTCACCCCTTCGTCCGGGGGCTCATGTTTTACTACGGACTAGATTTTCACGATCTAGCCTCAGATTCTCTCCTTTACATCTTGACTTTCATTATCACGTGCCAGGCCTTTCTCCGCACTCCCCCACACTTTAGATTATGGCTGAAGACCTTTAGTGTGAAGCCGAAGGTAGTCGATGGGGAATAAGTGGAGTGCGGAGGTACTATAGTGGGAAAACTTATCAATGCTCCCTGGCCAAAAGGTTCTTTCACCGAAACTACTGACCTATGGCAGCGGGAGTGGTTTTATGTCACTGAACCCCGTGGTACCACGTGGGTGCCTATACCTGCGTTTCGATCTAGACCTCCGTTACAGATTGCGCCATGGATTAATAAAGGACTGGACTGGGGATCAATTGACGAAGTGTAGACTCTATAGAGCCGCATCCAGAGCCTCCTTGAGAAGGACGTCAGTCTTATCAACGTGGTTCAAGTAATGCTGGTCTGCCGGGTTCTGCCGTGCCAGTGACGGCCTCTCCGTATGTGGGAGTTTAATCCGGAAGGGCCACGGACCCTCCAAGACTTCTTCGGCATTACACAAAAAGGAATGTGGAAGCTGTTTTTTGGGAAACAAAAACAGTGGCCGGACACCACCGAGAACATCGGCCTCGACCGCAACTGTCCTGATACCTCGGTAAGCGCTCTATTTCTGAACAATTTTTCAGCAATGTATGCTGTAGTGCATCACTGATCACACTATCCTCTTCCAATGTTGGATAAAGAAAGCAGAGAAAATGAGGTGTTCGGCCCCCCTTCCTGAAGACTCAGCGGATTTCGTATTAACAAGGATGCTGGCCCTGGCAC
The DNA here is from genome assembly GCF_056163025.1 of Triticum urartu. NCBI lineage: Eukaryota > Viridiplantae > Streptophyta > Magnoliopsida > Poales > Poaceae > Triticum > Triticum urartu. The sequence continues at coordinate 351,454,692 of NC_141876.1, read as the reverse complement.
CATACCAAATGCTTGTGAAGGAGGACAAGACGGAGAGCGGGAGGACAGAAGGTGGCCTCCATCCCGAAGATATATTAGATGATGTGTCCGGGGAGACGAAAATCCCATCGCTCGAAGACAAAAGTAAAGGAGAAGCCAACGTTCATTCTCCCCATGGAAATAAAAGGGTCGTTGTCGGTGTCAAAACCGACGGATCTCGGGTAGGGGGTCCCAAACTGTGCGTCTAAGGCTGATGGTAACATGAAGCGGGGGACAAAGTGTTTACCCAGCTTCGGGCCGTCTCGATGGAGGTAATACCCTACTTCCTGCTTGATTGATCTTGATGATATGAGTATTACAACAGTTGATCTACCACGAGATCGGAGAGGCTAAACCCTAGAAGCTAGCCTATGGTATGATCGTTTTTGTCCTACGGACTAAAACCCTCCGGTTTATATAGACACCGGAGGAGGCTAGGGTTACACAGAGTCGGTTACAAGGGAGGAGATCTACATATCCGAATTGCCAAGCCTGCCTTCCACGCAAAGGAGAGTCCCATCCGGACATGGGATGAAGTCTTCAATCTGGTATCTTCATAGTCCAACAGTCCGGCCAAAGTATATACTCCCGCTGTCCGAAGACCCCCTAATCCAGGACTCCCTCAGTAGCCCCTGAACCAGGCTTCAATGACGACGAGTCCGGCGCGCAGGTTGTCTTCGGCATTGGAAGGCGGGTTCCTCCTCCGAATACTCCATAGAAGATTTTGAACACAAGGATAGTGTCCGGCTTTGCAAAACAAATTCCACATACCACCGTAGAGAGTATAATATTTCCACAAATCTAATTTGCTGACAACTTTTCATAACGTGTCATCACGCCATGGCTCCGGTAAATATTTGAACCGTTTTTCTCAACCAGCTACTTCACACATTGCGAGGTGGTTTTCTTGGCACGTCTTGTCGAAGCAGAGATCGTGTCCCCTTATCCTGGGATCCTCATCAATACGGGTGTGGGTAACCCAACCGGGCCATCAATCACGACGCTTGGGGAATAAGCAAGTTTTACGAGGCAAGTGGGGAGGCTGCAGTTTCTACCGCCCTTATAAAGGGATAAGGACTCCTCCTTTTTTACCCACGCCTTGTTCTTCCCTGCCCATCCATTTTCGCGCACTCGAGCTCCAGCGCCCAAGTTCGCATCTTCTTCGCAAAAACACTCCGAACATGTCCGAAGCGAGAGGCAAGTGGATGGCCTCCTTTGTTACGGAGGAGAACATCATGAAGCTGCGGGAAGCCGGATACCTGGCCGCAGATATCGCGCACCGGCTCCCAGGCGCGGGGCAGATCGTTCCTACCCCCGAGCCCCACGAAAGGGTTGTATTCCTTACCCATTTCGTCCGAGGGCTAGGATTTCCCCTCCACCCATTTGTTCGCGGGCTCATGTTGTATTACGGGCTGGACTTCCATGATCTGGCCCCCAATTTCATCCTCAGCATGTCGGCGTTTATCGTCGTGTGCGAGGCCTTCCTCCACATCAAGCCCCACTTTGGCTTGTGGCTAAAGACCTTCAATGTTAAACCGAAGGTGGTGGTCGGCCAGCAAGCGGAGTGCGGAGGCGCCATGGTGGGAAAAATGCCCAACGTCACCTGGCTCGAAAGCTCCTATGTGGAGACCATAAAGGGGTGGCAATCAAGGTGGTTCTACATCACCGAGCTGGGCGACACCAACTGGGCGGCGGCCCCTGAATTCCGATCCGGCATCCCCATGCAGCTCACCTCCTGGAAAGAGAAGGGCTTATCTTGGTGTTCATCGGTGGAGCTGACCGGACTCCAGATCTGTGTTTAAAACATGATAAGCAAGAAAATCAAGCTTGTCAACGTGGTCCAGGTCATGCTCTTCCGCCGGATCCTCCCGTGTCAAAGACGGGCATTCAATATGTGGGAGTTCGACTCGGCAAGGCACCAGACGCTGCGAGAGCTCTTTGACACGACGCACCAGGACATCTGGAGGGTGCTGTTCAAGTCTGTCGAGGTACCTCCTTCTCTTACCGAGGACCACGGACTCAGCGCAAAGCGCCCTACTAATCGGGTAAGCTCCTTATATCTCATAAGGCATTTCTTTCCCTAGTATAATTATGTGAGGGATCTGAACCTCCACATTATTTGACAGGAATGGGTTGCGATAGCGGAGCAGATCGATTGTCCGGCCCCACTGCCCGAAGATCTAGCAAGTACTCTCCTAACAGAGATGCCGGCACCCTATGAGGCGCTGGAGAAGAAGGCCAAGAAGAAGGCCCGGGGACCAGGAAAGGTCTCCGGCGCAAGGTTGTATCGGAATCGTCATCCGATAACACCGAGACGCCCTCCTCCCCCGAAGACGAGGAGGAAGAGCAAAATTCTCCCCATCCAGCCGGGGGAGATAAGAAAAGGAAGGCAGCCCCATCCGAGGAGGCCGAAGGGTCCAAGAAGGGAAGAGCCCTCCTTCCGGACCGCTCCACATCGGCCGCGTTCAACAGCGAGGAGTGGTTGCCCAGGGACAAGCCCCTGGCGAAGTCGTAAGTATCCGGATACCATAACAGTTCTGGTATATTTCGTTTTATTGTTTCTTATCATGCCGAACATGATCATGCAACCCACCCAAGGACCGTCTCGACGTATCCTCTTCGGATGGGTCTCTAGGCCTGTCGGAGATGAACAATGATTCGCTCCCGACCGCCTCCTCCCCCACCCTATGGACGACGCCGAGGTGTTGTCCCGAAGGGCACCAAGCCAATGGAAGGTAGTTCTGGGGGCGCCCCAAGGTGACCTCCCAGACGCCGGGCGCATGGGAGGCAAGGTCCCAGGGGCCCTATTGACGGGGGCAGCAAGTCCGGCCCCCGGCCGAATACTGCGCCGGAACCTCCTGTGGTTCCGACTCTGTTGGGAGACCCCTCACAAAGGGGGGTGAGCCATCTATGCAGATGGCCTCTGTCCATTCAGAGGCACCGGACAACTTGCTGGAAGCGCTTCGCGGCGCTTCCATTGACGAAGAGCACCACACTGTCATGAGTGCGGTGGTAGAGAAGGTTCAGTCTGCTAAAAGCGGACTGACTGAAGCCTGTGCCAGCCTCCTAACAGGCTTGGAGGTAGGTAATCATTTTATAAGAAAATGTTATAGCATAGAAAGTAGCCCCTGATGCTCTGTTTGGCGTTCGCAAAGAAAGGCCGAAAAGAGGATCAAATAATAATCACAGGAGTCTAATCAGAATGTGTCTTATGTGAATAAGCAGGCTTCGCTCCTGGCCGCTGCCGCTCGCACTTCGGAGGTCTCCGCACTGACGCGGGACCTTGAGCGGTCCGAAAAAGAGCTCGGCCTCACGAAGAGGCGGCTCGAAGAGAACAAAGGTAAGTAATACCCGTCCGTATATTGATAAGGAATAAAAAAGAATGTGGTTGTTAAGTCACAGGATCATCATGAATTATGCTACGGGCCATGACTGAAGTGGCGGCCCTGAAGGAGGCGTTTTCCATGGCCGAAGACAAAGCGGCCAAGGAGCGCACCGAGCGCGAGAAGCAAGAGGCTCGAGTAGGCGAGGTGCAGCAAGAGCTCCAGGATTTCTCAAAAAATACGAGTCCTTGGAGCGTGACTCTAAGACGCAAGGATCTGAGCTTGCGAAGGCCCTTGAGAACACAAAAAATGCCAAGGCCGAAGCCCACAAGGCCCTCCAGGAGCTTCAGGCGGTCCAGAAGATAGCGGCGGGTAAGGAATTCATTATGCAAAGCAAGCATGTGAAGGAAACTTTCCGTTTACTTACCCGAGTTCGGAGCTCTCCACGAGCGTCCGTAGATCTTCCTCGCAGTGTGTCCGATGCCGCGGAATTTTACCGGGTCGAGGAAGGGAGCTCGACGAAGAAGTTGTTCTGGTGTCAGTATACTGGGACCGAACATCCGATGCCCTTGAGCGACCAGTTGAAGCAATTGGTCGAGCTCCACAAGGCGGCCGAACAGGCCATGAAGGGCTTCATAGTCCGGATGTGGCCTAGTGAGCCCCTGCCTGGCAGCTACTTCGTCCTGGTGAGACGGCTTGTGAATGCCTGCCCACGGCTTGAAGTCATAAAGCGGTCCGTCTGCATTGAGGGCGCGCGCATGGCTTTTGCCCGATCGAAAGTGCACTTGGCGAAGATGGACCCCGAGAAGCTGGTGAAGGAGGGGCCGCCGCAGGGCAAGGAGCATCGCCGCCCCAAAAAGTATTATCACAGCGTCCTGAAGGGTGCCCGCCTTGTGGCGGAGGAATGTTCTAAGGATATAATATTTGAATGAATGTACTCATGTGATCCAGTAATATGAAAACAAGTTCATCTGTGCTATATAATGCTTGTTGATTTAAATTATTACCTTCTGTGCGGCCGTTTATAAAATCTGAGAGTCGGCTAGTCGTGGGCTACTACCCCCATGTAGCTAGTACTGAGGTGTTCGGGATAAATCTGATCACTCTTTATCCCAGTTTTGGGTCCGTCGAAGGAAGTGTTCAGCACAACGAACCAGGCAATCGGACCATAAAGCTTTATCACTCTCACTTAGCCATAGAAGTCTACAATTTTAAATTTTGCCGAAGCCCCTGGTATTCGAAGGCCGAACTTGGGGCGCTATGAACACCTAAATCGGACAAGGCCGACTCCTCTCCTGAAGCGGAAAAAACCTTTAGGGATTTGGGACCTCTCGAATAGCGACCAGCTCTCGCCGCATCATGATAGTTAGTTTTCAGCTTTCTCTACTGTGGTGCTCGTCCGGAAGAACCGGGACACAATCGCAGTAGTTCTCCCAGTGCTACCTTAGCCGATATAGCAGATCATAAGGCACCAAAACATGGGAGCCGGGCAAGCCCAACTATTGACCCAAGACATGATTCGGAGCTGATGCATATAATGCGATAAGTTCGGGGTGCCGCACTGTCGAAAGTGTTCAGACTTTTCTTGTCGTGTTATGGGGTACACTGAAGCCCCTGGCGTACTGAACGTACCCGAATGTACGGGAGCAACTTGTCGTGAATAGACAAACAAGGAAAAAAAAGATGAAGAAATGTAATAATAAGCTGACGCTGTGCATTGTTATTTATAGGATACGTCAAAGTGTATGTGTATAAGTAGTACAATAAGCAAAAATGGGACTATCTGACATGTCCGATCCAACGGCGAGCTGCGTGCGGGGTTCTGTGTTTCCGTTAACTGTTATAACCCTGTGAGGTCCTGGCATTTTGAGCTTGAGGAATGCATAATGCGGTACCGCATTGAATCCAGCGAATGCGGTTCGTCCGAGTAGTGCGTGATAGCCACTATGGAAGGGGACGATATCGAAGATTAACTCTTCGCTTCGGAAGTTATCCGGAGATCCGAAGACCACTTCCAGTGTGATTGAGCCCGTGCAACAGGCCTCTACACCTGGTATGACACCTTTGAAGGTGGTTTTTGTGGGTTTGATCCTCAAGGGGTCTATACCCATTTTGCGCACCGTATCCTGATAAAGCAGGTTCAGGCTGCTGCCACCATCCATAAGGACTCAAGTGAGGTGGAATCCGTCAATGATAGGATAAAGTACCAATGCGGTAGAACCGCTGATACGTCTCTGTCGTATCTACTTTTCCAAACACTTTTCACTTGTTTTGGACTCTAACTTGCATGATTTGAATGGAACTAACCCGGACTAACACTGTTTTCAATAGAATTACCATGGTGTTATTTATGTGCAGAAACAAACGTTCTCGGAATGACCTGAAACTTCACGGAGAAACTTTTTGGAAAATATAAAAAATACCTGCAAAAGATGAAGGCCAGGGGGGCCACGACCTATCCACGAGGGTGGGGGCGCGCCTCCCCCCTAAGGCGCGCCCCCTACCTCATGGGCCCCCTGGTGCCTCTCTGACTCCAACTCCAACTCCATATATTGTGTTTCGGGGAGAAAAAAATCAGAGAGAAGAATTCATCAATTTTACAATACGGAGCCGCCGCCAAGCCCTAAAACCTCTTGGGAGGGCTGATCTGGAGTCCATTCGGGGCTCCGGAGAGGGGAATCCGTCGCCATCGTCATCATCAACCATCCTCCATCACCAATTTCATGATGCTCACCGCCGTGTGTGAGTAATTCCATCGTAGGCTTGCTGGATGGTGATGGGTTGGATGGGATCTATCATGTAATCGAGTTAGTTTTGTTAGGGTTTGATCCCTAGTATCCACTATGTTCTGAGATTGATGTTGCTATGACTTTGCTATGCTTAATGCTTGTCACTAGGACCCGAGTGCCATGATTTCAGATCTTAACCTATTATGTTTTCATCAATATATGAGTGTTCTTGATCCTATCTTGCAAGTCTATAGTCACCTATTATGTGTTATGATCCGTTAACCCCGAAGTGACAATAATCGGGATACTTACCGGTGATGACCGTAGTTTAAGGAGTTCATGTATTCATTATGTGTTAATGCTTTGTTCCGGTTCTCTATTAAAAGGAGGCCTTAATATCCCTTAGTTTCCGTAAAGACCCCGCTGCCACGGGAGGGTAGGACAAAAGATGTCATGCAAGTTGTTTTCCATAAGCACGTATGACTATGTTCGGAATACATGCCTACATTATATCAATGAACTGGAGCTAGTTCTGTGTAACCCTAGGTTATGACTGTTACATGATGAACCACATCCGGCATAATTCTCCATCACCGATCCATTGCCTACAAGATTTCCATATATTGTTCTTCGCTTATTTACTTTTCCGCTGCTATTGCTATCATCACTACAAAATACCAAAAACACTACTATTACTACTGTTACCTTTTGCTACCGTTACCACTACTATCATATTACTTTGCTACTAAATACTTTGCTGTAGATATTAAGTTTCCAAGTGTGGTTGAATTGACAACTCAGCTGCTAATACTTGAGAATATTCTTTGGCTCCCCTAGTGTCGAATCAATAAATTTGGCTTGAATACTCTACCCTCGAAAACTGTTGCGATCCCCTATACTTGTGGGTTATCAAGAACATTTTCTGGCGCCGTTGCCGGGGAGCATAGCTCTATTCTTTGAGTCACTTGGGATTTATATATGTTTATCATTATGAAGAACTTGAAAGATTCGAGAACCAAGATTTATCCCTCAACTTCGAGGGGAGGTAAGGAACTGCCATCTAGCTCTGCACTTGATTCACCTTCTGTTTTGAGTAAGCTTGCGACACCTATACCTGCTTCTGCTATTCGTTCTAATATTTCACATGTTATTGATGATGCCACTTCTGCTATACATGATACTTATGATGAAACTACTTCTATGCTTGATGCTACTATGCCACTTTGTAAATTTCACGATGAACAACTTGCTAGGGCTAGAGAGATTGAAAATATTGAATCTGATAATACTGATGAAAGTGATGATGAAGAATCACTTGTTATTCCTGAGGGTTATGTTTTTGATCAAGAAGCTTCTTTAGCTATTTTAGTTTGCAAAGATAGAAACAAACTTAAGAGGTTGTTAGCTAAATGGAATAAGAAATCTCTAAATGCTAGAATGAAACCTGACCCTGCTTTTGCTACTTCACCTATCTGTGTTACTGATAAGGATTATGAATTCTCTGTTGATCCTGATATAATTACTTTGGTTGAATCAGATCCTTTCCATGGCTATGAATCAGAAACTGTTGTGGCACATCTTACTAAATTAAATGATATAGCCACCCTGTTCACTACTGATGAGAGAACTCATTACTTTTATATCCTTAAAATATTTCCGTTCTCATTAAAGGGTGATGCTTAGATATGGTTTAATTATCTTGATCCTAGTTATGTGCGTAGTCCCCAGGATATGATTTATTACTTCTCTGCTAAATATTTCCCTGCTCATAAGAAACAAGATGCTTTAAGGGATATATATAATTTTGTGCAAATTGAAGAAGAGAGTATCCCACAAGCTTGGGGGAGGCTTCTCCAATTACTTAATGCTTTGCCTGATCATCCTCTTAAGAAAAATGAAATACTTGATATCTTTTACAATGGACTAACCTATGCTTCCAGAGATTACCTGGATAGTTGTGCTGGTTCTGTTTTCAGGGAAAGAACACCAGATGAAGCTGAAATTCTATTGAATAATATGTTGGCAAATGAAAATAATTGGACACCTCCTGAGCCAGTTCCTGAGCCTATTCCTAAACCAACTCCAAAGAAGAGGGGTATTCTATTTCTCAGTCCTGAAGGTATGCAAGAGGCAAAGAAATCTATGAAAGAAAAAGGTATTAAAGCTGAAGATGTTAAGAATTTACCTCCTATTGAAGAAATACATGGTCTTAATTTACCGCCTGTTGAAGAAACAAATGGTCTTAATCCTTTACCTATTGAAGAAACTCATGGTCTTGATAACCCGACACAAGTAGTAAAGGTAAATTCTCTCTATAGATATGATAAAGCTGAAATCCCATTTACTAAATTTGCTAGCACATGCTTAGATGAGTTTGATAAATTTATGGCTAAGCAAGAAGATTTTAATGCTTATTTTGGTAGACAATTGAAATACAATTCAAATATGCTTGAACACTTGGGTGATTATATGGCTAATGTTAAAGGTGAACATAAATTTATTAGTAAACATGCTTCTATGGTTACCACTAACGTAGAACAAGTACTTAAAGCTCAAAATGATTTGCTCAATGAATTGAATAGTAAGGATAATGATAATGCTGTTAGAGTTATGACTAGAACTGGTAAAATGACTCAGGAACCTTTGTAACATGAAGGCCACCCTAAGAGAATTGAGCAAGATTCTCAGAGGAATAATATAGATGCACCTAGTCCTCCTAAAAGGAAGAAAAAGAAAAATGATAAGACTTTGCATGCTTCTAGTGATCCTATTACTGAAACACCTGAGAATCCAAATGATATTTCTATTTCTGATGCTGAAACACAATCTGGTAATGAACCTGAAACTAGTGGTAATGCTAATAATAATGTTCATGATGATGCTCAACCTAGTAATGATAATGATATAGAAATTGAACCTGCTATTGATCTCGATAACCCACAATCAAAGAATCAACGTTATGCTAAGAAAGACTTTGTTGCTAGGAAACATGGTAAATAAAGAGAACCATGGGTTCAGAAACCCATGCCTTTTCCTACCAAACCATCCAAGAAAAAGGATGATGAGGATTTTGAGTGCTTTGCTGAAATGATTAGACCTATCTTTTTATGTATGCCGTTAACTGATATGCTCAAAATGAATCCTTATGCTAAGTATATGAAAGATATTGTTACAAATAAAAGAAAGATACTGGAAGCTGAAATTTCCACCATGCTTGCTAATTACACTTTTAAGGGTGGAATACCAAAGAAACTTGGAGCTCCAGGTGTACCCACTATACCATGCTCTATTAAAACAAACTGTGTTAAAACTGTTTTATGTGATCTTGGAGCCGGGGTTAGTGTTATGCCTCTCTCTTTATATCGTAGACTTGATTTGAATAAGTTTACACCTACTGAAATATCTTTGCAAATGGCTGATAAATCAGCTGCTATACCTGTCGGTATTTGTGAGGATGTGCCTATTATAGTTGCAAATGTTACTATTTTAACGGACTTTGTTATTCTTGATATTCCCGAGGACGATAGTATTTCTATTATTCTTGGAAGACCCTTTTTGAATACTGCAGGGGCTGTTATTGATTGCACTAAAGGCAATGTCAATTTTCATGTTTATGGTAATGAGCATATGGTACACTTTCCGAAGAAACAACCTCAAGTTCACAGTATCAATTCTATTGGAAAAATTTAATCAATTATATTTGGAGGTTTTGAATTTCCTCTTCCTACTGTCAAGAAGAAATATGATATTCTTATTATTGGGGATGTGCATATCCCCGTTGAGGTAACATAGTGTTATTCAAAATTTCTCCAGTTCCATGTTATTCGGAATGAGTTCGTTAACAAGACTTGATCAACCTTGTTAGTGGATTCCTTTTGATGATCATGACATGGATGAAACTAGAAGGCACAACCTTCTGTACCCTCCTTTTACTTTCTGTTATTTATATTAAATAAAATAAAAATAAATACTTTTCTGTCTGTTATCTAATTATCCGTGCAATATAAAAATACCCCGAAAATAGAAGTTCTCCAAATGCCCTGAAATTTAAATATGATATTTTCCAGAATATTTGAGAATATTTGGCACTGAGAACACATCAGGGGGGGTCAACCACCAGCCCACGAGGGTGGAGGGCGCGCCCTACCCCGCTGGGCGCGCCCCCCTGCCTCGTGGGCCCACGTTGGCCCTCCTCCACTTATCCTTTCACCCACACACTCCTTCCTCCTCCCCCAAACACGAATAACGAGCTCAAACCAGAGTCCAAGCTCGTTTTTCTGCCATTTTCGATCTCCTTGCTCAAAGCACTTCTCGCAAAACTGCTTGGGGAGACTATTCCTTGAAAATGATGAGGAGACTTTTGAGGGGCTCATCGAGCCAAAGCTCAAAGGAAAAGGCACTAAAGCCTAAGTATAATCTGCCTCGCACCGCGGAGGTTCGGTGTGTGAATGGCCTTCCGATGATTTCTTGAGAGCAGCCGGGATTTATGAAGATTTTCATGAATTGGCTAAGAATGCAGGCCTCACGCTTTCCTCCACGACCAATGCGATCAGTATCTCTTACTCACAAATATCTTTGTGCAAAACTTTCATTTCCATTCTAGGAGCTCACCACCTACGGTGGAGTTTTATTTATATGATGAGCATAAGGAGATGTCACTTTATGATTTTTGTCGGGTTTGTTTAGTCCCTTTTGAGGGCAAGACAAAAGAACCACATCGTAATGATGTGGAGGGGTTTATTGATACTATCACTATAGGGGAAACAAGGAAGGTTTCTGATGCACGAATCACTAGCATACATTTTCCCGTTTTACGTTATTTTGCATTATTTGCTAGTCGTTGTTTAATTTGTCGCGGAAACTAAACCTTAGTATCCCATCTTTGGAGGCATCTATGCTTCACGCCTAGCTGCACATTTAACATACCTATTAGGCATTATGAGAAGAAAGAAAAAGTGATGCCTCGTGTTTATCTAGATTATAAAAGTATGGTGGCACATGATTTTATTGTTAAGAATAGGGAAGGAGAGCTTAAATACCAATTGTTCTTTAATAAACATCATCCTGAGACTATTACCCTGCCTGCTCCTTCTTTGTTTGATTTATCTGCAGGCCAGTACCTTGTTCTGTTAAAGGCTATTCACGCCTACCGGAACCCTGCACCAGCCATGGAGCCAGAGCCGGAACCACAAGTTGATCCTTCACAATAGTCTAATTATCAGTGGGATCCGGAGATGATTGTCAGCCAGTGGCAATCAGAGTCTTCCTCTTGTTCATCTCAGTATGACCCCAACTATTATTATGGATATCCGCCAGGCCAGCCGTGGCCATAGACCAACTTAGGCCAAAAGCCTAAGCTTGGGGGAGTATGTATTTCCCACCGACATTACATTTATGTTCACACACTCATTGCTAGATGTCGGTGCTCATACTTTTTCAATTGTATCATCCATGCTAGTTTATTTCCTTTTTATGCTTTCTTCTTGTGTGTTTGATAAACCTTAAGAAAAAACCAAAAAAATTAGTTGTAGCTTTTAGTTAGTTTAATTTCCATGCTTGTAGTAGTAATTAAAAAGAAAACCCAAAAAGATTTCTTGTTCTTCTTTTACTTGTTGGGAGCTCTTCCTTGTAAATAGCTTTATTTCTTTTCTTTTCTTTGGGGTCGATAGGAGAAGACCATGATTAAATTGTTGAAGTGGCTCTTATATACATTATTGTTGATCTGACAAAAGAGCCCATATTGCCTTGTCTTCTCCTGTTTATTGAATGCTTGCAGATTCCAGCTTAGTCCAATGCACTTGCACAATTATTATTATTCACATCGTTCGGTCATGCAAGTGAAAGGCAATTATGACGATATATGATGGACTAACTGAGATGAGAAAAGATGGTATGAACTCGACCTCTTTTGTTTTTGTAAATATGATTAGTTCATCATTCCTGATTCAACCTATTATGAATAAACATGTTTGCAATGACAACTATAGATCATAGTTTCTTGTGCCATGCTTGATTAGCTAGGAGCTTATAATGGTTTACCTTGCGTGCCAACATGATATTAAAATGGTTGTGATGTGGTATGATAGGGTGGTATCCTCCTCTGAATGATTTAAGTGACTTGACTTGGCGCATGTTCACGCATGTAGTTGAAACAAAATCAACATAGCCTTCATGATATTTATGTTCATGGTGGATTATATCCTACTCATGCTTGCATTTGGTGTTGATTAATTTTAATGCATGTTCATGACTGTTGTCGCTCTCTAGCTGGCCGCTTCCCAGTATTTTGCTAGCCTTCACCTGTACTAAGCGGGAATACTGCTTGTGCATCCAATCCCTTAAAACCCAAAGTTATTCCATAAGAGTCCACTATACCTACCTATATACAGTATCTACCTGCCGTTCCAAGTAAATTTGTATGTGCCAAACTCTAAACCTTCAAATAAATATCCTGTTTTGTATGCTCGAATAGCTCATGTATCAACTAGGGATGTCTGTATCTTCCATGTTAGGCGGGTTATTCTCAAGAGGAGTGGACTCCACTCCTCACTCACGAGATAAATGGCTGGTCACCGGGATGCCCAGTCCCATGCTTTATGCAAACTAAATCAAAATAATTTCAAACAAAACTCCCCCTGGGACTCTTGTTAGTTGGAGGCACTCGTTGTTTCGAGCAAGCCATAGATTGATGCTTGTTGGTGGAAGGGGGAGTATAAACTTTACCATTCTCTTTGGGAACCGCCTATAATGTGTGTAGCATGGAAGATATCGCCATCTCTTGGTTGTTATGTTGACAATGAAAGTATACCGCTCAAAATATTATTCAACTCTGCTTCAAAACCTAGCTCTGGCACCTCTACAAATCCCTGCTTCCCTCTGCGAAGGGCCTATCTATTTACTTTTATGCTGAGTCATCATCCTCTTATTAAAAAGCACCAGTTGGAGAGCACTGTTGTCATTTGCATTCATTATTGTTAGTTTACATTGGGTATGACTTGACTAGATCTCTTTTACCATGAATTACAATGTCTAGTCAGTCCTTGGTCTTTAAAGCTGCTCTGCATTTATGTTTTGCGGTCTCAGAAAGGGCTAGCGAGATACCACCTTGTTATATCATATTATGATTGTTTTGAGAAAGTGTTGTCATCCGAGATTTATTATTATTGCTCGCTAGTTGATTATGCCATTGATATGAGTAAACTTGAGACCTATGCGTTATTGTGAATCTTGTTAGTTATAATCTTTGCTGAAAACTTGAATGCTGGCTTTACATATTTACAACAACAAGAGCAAACAGAGTTTGTAAAAGTTTTTCTTTCTTTCTTTCAGTTTGTCAACTGAATTGCTTGAGGACAACCAAAGGTTCAAGCTTGGGGGAGTTGATACGTCTCCGTCGTATCTACTTTTCCAAACAATTTTGCCCTTGTTTTGGACTCTAACTTGCATGATTTGAATGGAACTAACCCGGACTGATGCTCTTTTCAGTAGAATTGCCATGGTGTTATTTATGTGCAGAAACAAACGTTCTCGGAATGACCTAAAACTTCACGGAGAACTTTTTGGAAAATATAAAAAATACCTGCAAAAGATGAAGGGTTTCAGTGAGTATCGGGTAATATCAGGTATTACCGATAAATTATATATTGGTGGAAAAAGTTTCTGGAGTTGTTAATATATATGTATATATATAATGGTCTAGAAGTATTTAGAACATTTTATATTTAATATAAATATCAGCCGGCCTAAAAAGGCCAAGAGGTGGAAGGCAATTTGGGCCAAAAAGGCCCAAGTGGGAAAGTTCCTCCTTCCCTAAGGAAGCAGGCCGAATTGGGGAAGGGGAGAAGTCAGACTCCTCCTCCCCTAGGCAAGTGCACCAAGGGGGACTCCTTCCCCTTGGTGGCTGGCCTCCCTCTGCCTCCAAGCTATATATACATGAGGATTTTGCTCTTTTTTGGATATACAAGTTTGCAGCCTCCTCTAGTTCTAGTTGGTCCTAGTTGACTAACTAGAGCTAGGATAATACTTTTGTCCTCATAATTATAAGCCATATGTGGTTGTAATTTCCTCCCTCTAATTCTTTGGCGATGTTAGCTGTAGATGGCGAATCAATGTCACATCGTGAAGGTTGCAGGCTTGCAACCAAGTAGAGAGGCCGTGCTCTCGACCCACGGTTCAAGGGACTATTCGTGGGCGGTATGAGGAATCGTTCATCGATGGTTCATGGGACTCCAAGTATGATCTGCATTGACACGTTCTTCATCCGTTGCAACTCGGTGATAGTAACGATCATGATCTCAACCAGTTATGCATCTTCATATTAACTTTGGGTGATCGTAGGAGATTTTTTTATAGTACATTTCCAACACATCCATATCCCCGAGAACCAGGGGGCTACTCACACATGGGAACAACAAACATCATAGAAATTGTAATGGCATACATGGATGAATGAGTCAAATGATACACCGAGGGATCCACTAGGGTTCTTGATGTTGTAGATGATAAGGATGTGGATGATGATGATGGAGAGGATGAAGATGATGATGGTGGCGATGATGTTGCCCCCCGTCTCGTGGTGGAGTTCTCCCCCTTCTTACCCTTGCCAATCCCTCCTCCACACGAACTCCAGAGGCCAGGGTTTTACCTTCCAGATGAGTTTCTGGTGTCTCTGCGTGTATGATCCAAGATCCGATTCGAGGGGATGGAAATAGTTGATCTGGCAGCAGCGGCGGCTTGCCATACGACCGCTCATATGGGCGCTCATGGTCGTATGGAACGACCTTTTGCTCTAGAAGCACGATGACACCTGTTTCTTTGGCCTTCTTGCTTGTTTCTTTTATGGTAGGTGATTATCACATTAAAGACATGATTCCACTACCATTTCAAAGGATTTTCTCCATTAATGATAGTTGATACAAAAGACGTTACCTAAAGGATTATCAACAAAAATAAGTGCACGAGTGCGGTAAAATTCTTCAAAGCCTACTATGTAGGCACAAATTACTTAGTAAAACTATCACATAAATTTGACTCATCTGGGGCTGATAATACTTTCACAATAAGTATATGAGTTCTTTATGACTAATGTGACTTCATGGACTATTACGCACTCCCACCTATCCACATATTGCTAGCCTCTTCGGTACCGTACATTGCCCTTTCTCACCTCAAGAGTTGGTGCAAGCTTCGCTGGTGCATCCAAACCCTGTGATATGATACGCTCTATCACATATAAGCCTCCTTATATCTTCCTCAAAACAGCCACCATACCTACCTATCATGGCATTTCCATAGTCATTCCAAGATATATGGGCATGCAACTTTGACCGTCCCGGCTTATGACATGTGTGCTCATCATCATATTTCTTTGCATGATCATATAGAGCTGACATGATATTTGTGGCAAAGCTACCATTCATCATTGTTATACATGTTATGCTAGATTATTGCACATCCTAGTAAACTGCCAGAGGCATTCATATAGAGTCATGTTGTTTCAGTTTATTGAGTTGTAAGTAAATAAAAGTGTGATGACCATCATTATTACAACATTGTCCAAATGAGGTAAGGTATGGTGGAAACTAATGAGTCCTCAAGAAAATGAGGATGAAGTTCAAACTTCAAACAAAATAAAAGACGCCAAAAAGAGCCCAACAAAAAAGAGAGAAAAAGAGAGAAGGGGCAATGCTAATATCCTTTTACCACACTTGTGCTTCAAAGTACTAGCATGTTCTTCATATAGAGAGTCTCTTGATTTGTCACTTTCATATACTGGTGGGAATTTTTCATTATAGACTTTCGTCCTTTCTGACTTCCCTTATAAATCTCTACCACCGTGTTCTATTCCAGCCAAAGTGCTAATGTCCGTGGCTCACAGTCATGTATTGAGTGGAGTTGAAAATGCCGACGCACGTGAAAAAGTATGATCCAATTGCTTGGTTTGACACCGAGGTGCTGATGATTTATATTTATGCGTTGAGGCGGAGTCAAGCCATGTTGCTTACATAATTCAATGAGTAGGGATAACATCGTCGAGCATCGTATATTTTGAAAAAGTAATGATTATGTTCCTGTATTCATGGATATTATTATGTTGATATGAATTCCTTCACCATTTCTCAGTATTTATACCGTAACAAGATTACATGATGGACTTGTTAGGTAGCATTCAACATCAAAAATTCTGTTTTAATCATTTACCTACTCGAGGGCGGGCAGGAATTAAGCTTGAGGATGCTGATACGTCTCCAACATTTCTATAATTTTTTATTGTTTCATGCTATTATATTATCAATCTTAGATACTTTATATACAATTTTATATCTATTTTGGGGACTAACCTATTAACCTAGTGCTAGTTGTTGTTTTTATTTTTGGTTTTATAACAAATCAATACAAAGAGGGAATGAGGACACAGTGCTCGCTGGCGCCCGCCTGGTCTTAATCATCATGGCTTATGTCATTGGAACCTCGCGAGGTTCACCTTGCCTTAATCTCTCCACCCCTCGCGAGCCAGCCTGGTGAGGCCGCCCCGAGAAGGTCTTGCATCATCCGCCTCATGAGGCTTGGCCCCTCGCGAGGGTCTTGGGTGTTTTCTGGTGAAGATGGGCCGTAAGGGGCCGCTGGAGGAGCCACGCTGCAGGCCGCAGGCAGGCATGTCTGGGGACCCCCGTTCCGAGAACGCCGATAGTAGCCCCCGGGCCCAAGGCACGCTCAGGCTTGGTTTCGAGGCGAAGCCAAAGGGAAAGCGTGGAGCGCCGTGGGCCCTAATAGCCTCCGGGCTTGGTCGACGCGTGGCGACTGATTGGACGTGGGCGTCTCCGCTTCCCCATGCAGCCTCGGCAACTGCCCGACTGACAAAAGGCCAGTGCGGGGAACACCCGCCTTCATTGCCTTCCTTCGTCTTGCTCCAGATCCCCTCTCTTGCCCCTTTCTTCTAAAATCTCCAGATCTGCTCCAATCTCCTTCCAAGCTTCCGTCCAATGGCGCCCCAAAATACCAAGGTTGACTCGCCGCCCGCCTGGTACGAGTCGGACCTAGAGGTTCCCAATGTCTCGGCGAAAAACATTGCCGTCACGCAGCTGCTGATGGCGGGGGAGAACAACGAGAAGGGGGAGACCGTGCTCCGGGCTGGCTCCGTCATGCCCGAAGCTCTGAAGAGCTCCTTCTACCCCGTCTTCTACCCCGTCTGAAAGCGGACGGTGATACGAAGCACTCGATCTTGGAGCTTGAGACGAAGTCTTGTTCTGAAAGCCAGGGTTGGGTGGGTGGGAAGATCCACTGCCACCTTTGCTCTTCTGTTGATAAGGCTGATGGAACGGAGGAGGAGGAAGCCAATACTTCTGCTGCTTAGCCACTTGAGTAGAGGAAGAAGGAGTAGCATCTCTGACTCGCTTCTTGGAAGCATCACACTTCAGTTGAGCAGCCTCTTGCTTCAATGCCATGTTGTAAAACTCATCGTACCTCATGGGCTCAAAGAGAACAAGAGCTAGCTAGATTTCTTCTCTGAGACCACCCCTGAACTGGTATATCATGCTCTTCTCGTCAGGGACGTCCTGCTTAGCAAAGCGGGTGAGCTTCTGAAACATCTTCTTGTACTCATAGACAGACATAGAGCCTTGCTTCAGGTTGCGGAATTCCTCACGCTTGCTTTCAACCACGCTCTGAGGAATATGATGAGCTTTGAAGTCTTGACGGAATTCATCCCAGGTAATCACACGGCCTCCTCTGGAATCTTTGTACTGCTGAAACCATTCTGCAGCTTGGTCTTTGAGTTGGAAGGAAGCAAACTTGACAAAGTCCTCAGGCCTGACGTTACTGCACTCGAAATGCTTGCATAAGTCCACGAGCCAATCATCAGCGTCAGTTGCCTCAACACAATTGCTGAAAGTCTTTGGCTGGTTAGCAAGGAACTGGTTGAGTGTAGCAAAGTGATTCTGATTGTTGCCCTGGTTGACTTGGTTCGCCTGGTTGCGCTCTTGAAGAAGTTGCATGATCAGCTGCGTGTTTGCATTGGTAGCGGCCATCACAGCTTGCCATGCCTCTGGAGGTGGAGGTGGTGGTGCGGATCAGGATTCGGAGTTGTGCGCGTTGGAGGAGCCATCCTTAAGAGGTTGACATCCATTAGCACATTGACAGATAAATATTGAAGTTGAATCAAACGGGTTGAAATTGCAACATGTAGTCTTCACATCCGAACAAAATGAACGAATGCATTACAATTGAAATGGTCACATATCCATAAATTGAGAAGCCACTTAGAATTGATGTAGAAGAATAAAATCAACAAGGTATGCAACAAGAACGAATACTCGGTAAGGATCACCCAATCTCAAACCAAATATCCATGGAAGAAGAACTAGAGCTACAAGAATTCCCACCTATGAAACTCCTGAACCTTTCCGGTTATGCAATCAGGTGTTGGGGATATAGGGGAAGCATAATATCTCGCCCAAATCTAGCAAATCCTACATCCAGCTGTATCCATCCTTCAACACATAACCGAGAAAACTTCGGAAATCGTCTACCTCAACCTTCGAAAAGCATCTGTTATACAAGTTATGGCAATACTCCCGAACTCCCGCCCCAGTACTGGGTGGCGTCAAGGTTATCTAACCAACAACTGCATAAAAGAGATTTTCGATGTCGGCGAAACTAAACTCAGGTATTCCAGAACTGCAACGATAAAATTGTGACGACAACACCTCGGAGCTCAACTCCCCGGGACACTGCCACAACCCCTAAATGACAGGAGGCACCAAGAACAATGTTCTCGTCACAAATCGATCGGAACGATTCCAAGATACCCGCGTGATCCTAAAAAAATTAGTGAAATTTAAGAAGAGAAGAGTCAAAACTCTACGTCAGGATGCCTTACCAGAGCGATGAAGGGACTGGGGAGTAAAAAGAATTCCTAAACTCTCCGATATATAATTCCTAAATGACTCAAAACATTTTTCTAGACTCAACAGCGTCAGCTAATTCAATCAAGCAGTGGGGGCTCCTAAGGTCGGGGAAGGCTCTGATACCAACTTGTAACGCCCTCGATGCGGCTATATATCCTACGTGTCGAAGCACGACTTAGAGGCATAACCGCAGTGAAAGCAATGTCGCAAGTAAGGCAATCTTCACAACAACCCATGTAAATAGATAATAGGGGACAAAGGTACGTAGTTGGCTTACACTCGCCACGTCACACAAATACATAAATAACATTACAATCATCCAATACACTCATGGTCCGACTACGACACCAAAATAAAAGATCAACCCCAACATGAGACACGGTCCCGATTGCCCCAACTGGGCACCACTACTGATCATCAGGGAAAGACACATAGTAATGGCGTGAGTCTTCGTCGAACTCCCACTTGAGCTCAAGCGCATCATCTGGAATGGAATCATCGGGCCCTGCATCTGGTTTCGAAGTAATCTGTGAGTCACGGGGACTCAGCAATCTCGCACCCTCGCGATCAAGACTATTTAAGCTTATAGGTAAGGCAAGGTAATATGTGGAGCCGCAGCAAGCGACTAGCATATATGGTGGCTAACCTGTTCGCAAAAGAGAGCGAGAAGAGAAGGCAATGCATGAACGAAGAACTATAGAACAACTTACGGCAAACATTACTCCAACACCGTGTTCACTTCCCGGACTCCGCCGAGAATAGACCATCACGGTTACACATGCAGTTGATTCATTTTAATTAAGTTAAGGTTCATGTTATCTACAATCGGACATTAACAAATTCTCATCTGCCCATAACCGCGGGCACGGCTCTCGAAAGTTCAAATCCCTGCAGGGGAGTCCCAACTTAGCCCATCACAAGCTCTCACGCTCAACGAAGGATAAACCTTCTCCCGAGACATTCCGATCAGACTCGGCATCCCGGTTCTACAAGACAACTTCGACAAAGGTAAAACAAGTCTAGCAACACCGCCCGAATGTGCCGACAAATCCCGATAGGAGCTGCACATATCTCGTTCTTAGGGCACACCCAGATGAGCTCTCCATACAACTAAAACCAAACCTCGAGTTTCCCCGAGGGGGCGCTGCACAGGGCTCTAGTTTGGACCAACACTCAGAGGAGCACTGGCCCGGGGGGTTTAAATAAAGACGACCCTCGGGCTCCGGAAACCCAAGGGAAAAAGAGGCTAGGTGGAAAATGGTAAAACCAAGGTTGGGCATTGCTGGAGGAGTTTTATTCAAGGCGAACTGTCAAGGGGTTCCCATTATCACCCAACCGCGTAAGGAACGCAAAATCCGGGAGCATAACACCGATATGACGTAAACTAGGGTGGCAAGAGTGGAACAAATCACTAGGCAAAAGGCCGAGCCTTCCACCCTTTACCAAGTATATAGATGCATTAAGATAACAAGATAATATAGTGATATCCCAACAATAAACAATGTTCCAACAAGGAACGATCTCCAGTCTTCACCTGCAACTAGCAACGCTATAAGAGGGGCTGAGCAAAGCGGTAACATAGCCAATCAATGGTTTGCTAGGACATGGTGGGTTAGAGGTTTGACATGGCAATTTGGGAGGCATGATAAGAAAGTGGTAGGCATCATAGCATAGGCATAGCAAAAGAGCGAGCATCTAGCAAGCAAAGATAGAAGTGATTTCGAGGGTACGATCATCTTGCCTGCAAAGTTGTCAGAGTTGACTTGGTCCTTGTAAGAAAACTCAACAGGCTCCTCGTTAGCGAACTCGTCTCCCGACTCTACCCAAACAAGACAAACAAGCAAAAGGAACACAATCAACCATGTGCAAAGCTCAAACAACATGATGCAAACATGGTATGCTATGCGGGATGCGATATGTGATGCATATGCAAGATTTGACAAGGAATGATTGAACCTGGCCTCAATTTGGAAATACAATAGTTCCACTGGAAAGATGAGGTGATTTTGGTTGAAATCGATATAAAGATCACCGGAATCGGATGAACGGTTTGGAAATGGCAAGCAAAACAAATATGGCACCGGTCTGCGATAAACAACAAGTAGCCATCTAAATGCATCAAGATAATTATGCTACAGCACTCAAACATGGCAAAAAAATACATGGCAGGGATCCACTCATGATGCTCGACAAAATATGCACACTGAGCTATGGCCAATTCATCCATTAACAGGTTCAAACAAGCATGGAAAAAACGCAAACGATAAACAGGTTTCAGACTTGGTGAAATTAACACAAACCTGGAATTTCAAATCAGGTAGCACACTTTGGAGCACGAAAACTACATGATAAATGAACTTAACATGGAAAAGCAAGGCATGACATGAAGCTACTCAAAGAACTTAACAAAAGTCCCTTACTTACCTTGAGTCAAAAGGGATCATAAAATACAATTGCAAGCATGTGAACATGGCAAAAACATAATCATGTTACAGACTTAGTGAAAAACTGGAGCATGTAAATAGGTTAACGAGTAGGCATGTTCATGATCTCAAAGCACTCACTACAGAGCATGGCATGACAAACTAAGCATACATCCATCAAGAATACATATTATAGAAGCTAGACATGGCAAGAACAAGAACATAGCATGCACGGATCAACAACAACATCCTCGGCAAAATCGCTAACAAGTAAACAATCTGCCAGGATTCACGAAATAGCAAAAGTAGAGCTCGATTGACTCAAGCTAGGATGCTCCATAATTGCAAACAAAGACATGGATGGATAGAGCACCACAAGATTAACAAATCATCCTTACTGATCATCCTCAAAAGAGGCACGGATCACTCGGAAACAACATGAACATATGTCATATTAATAAAATCAGATCAAGTCCCTGAAATCAGCATTAATGAATGCACTACTTTGCAAGCTTGTGCTAGTCACCACACACATCACAAAAATACATGGTAAGCACCTCTGTAAAGATGGCATGGCATATAACAAAACTCATGTAGAACTCAGGAGCATATCATGCACACAATAAACATGGCAAAAATAACAAATAGCTATTTGGTGCAGCAGATCTGACAATTATCTCAAATAGCTCTCTTCCAACAGCATTTCGGGCATCAAGATGAGCTCAAATGAAAATCATGCAATGACATGAAATGATCTACTCACTGAGTCGAACATTTTGATATGCTACATGGGCAAAACGGAGCTACGGATGCGGAGTTACAGCATGATGAAGTATGCAAAAAATATGCAAAACTGGGACAAAACAAGGTCAACCCTAGGGTTTACTATAGCATCGGATCTGGATCTGAGCGCGCACGCCGTTCGAGGTTTGTCGACCGGAGTTCCTGTTCACCGGGGAGGAGAGGTTGCCGTACTTGGGGCTTGCCGGGGCGAGGAGAGGCCGGGGCAGTGGAGAGGCCGGAGGAGCTCGGAGGAGGCGCGGGCCGGCGAGGTGCGGCCGGCGGAGGCGAGGCCTTGTCGCGGCGGAGCTTGCTCTGGCCGGCGAGCTACGTGGCGGCCGCCGGCGATGGCTCGGGGCGGCGTGGTGATGTGTGTGCGGGATGGCGGCGAATGGAGGGTTGACACGTGGCGGCGACGCTCGGGTCGGACACGTCCGGCCCGGCGGTTTTCGTCCGGTGGCACGAGGGGATGGGGAGGTTAGGGTTTCATCCAGATTTCGGGGAAGGGATCTTTATATAGGCATAGGGGGATCTAGGAGAGTCCAAATGAGGTGCGCTTTTCGGCCACGCGATCATGATCAAACGCTCTAGATGATGGAGAAGGTTTTGGTGGGTTTTGGACCAAATTGGAAGGGTGTTGGGCTGCAACACACATGAGGCCTTCTCGGTCCCTCGGTTAACCGTTGGAGTATCAAACGAAGTCCGAATGGCACGAAACTTGACAGGCGGTCTACCGGTAGTAAACCAAGGCCGCTTGGCAAGTCTCCGTCCAATCCGGAAATGTTTAATCCCCACACACGAAAAGAGGTAGAAAGGACCACCGGAGGAGATAGGAGCGCAGGAATGCAAAATGGACAACGGGGAAAATGCTCGGATGCATGAGACGAACACGTATGCAAATGCAGTGCACATGATGACATGATATGCGATGCATGACAAAGACAACAACACATGGAGACAACAAAACCCGAACCCGAGGAAATAAAATAACTTAGCGCTGAAAACGGCAAGAGTTGGAGTACATATAAGGTAAATTACATCTGGGGTGTTACATGCTGACGGCGGGGGAGAACAACGAGAAGGGGGAGATCTTGCTCCGGGCTGGCTCCGTCGTGCCCGAAGCTCCGAAGAGCTCCTTCTACCCGGTCTTCATGAGAAGCATCACCGCCGGCCTTGTTCCCCCCTTCTCCGACTTCTTCTACGCGGTCCTCCGGCAATACGGGTTACATGCTCTTCATCTCCATCCTAACTCCGTTCTTCTCTTGTCCATCTTTGCCTTCTACTACGAGGCATACGTCGTTGTGATGCCGTCCATGGCATTGCTGCACCACTTCTTCTACCTCTGGATCAACAAAGGCCACACCACGGGCTGCGGCAACTTCATCGCAGCCGGCAAGGCCAACGCAATTTCGAAGACTGGGAAGAAGGCCGAGGGCTTCAGGAGCACATGGGTTATGATGGATGCCAAGTGTGTCCATCCACGGATGAAGCTGCCGACGGGGATGCCCCAGCCTGATGAGGGGTGGTCCTGCGCGAAGCTTACCGACGATCGGGCGAAGCTGGTGCTGGAGAAGATGAACGCCGACCTAAGGCCAGGCAGCGCGAAGGCGGCGAAACTGACGGGGGCCATGCTCCTGAAGGAATTCTTCGCGCAGCGGGTGGCTCTTCTCCAGGCGTGCTCGCGCCCCCTATGGATGCTTGTGGATGGCGAAGACAAGCTCCGCTTGAGCCCGAAGGCCTTGTCCGACGAGGAGCTAGCCGTGGCCCTCCGTCTCCTGGTCGGAGACGACCAAGAGTATCCGCCGAATCCCCACGCTCCCTTGTTCCTCCAGAAGGACAGGGCGCAGGTCATGGCCGCCATGCCCACCTTTGACGGGCGCGGCCTGGTGCCTCTGGCCCCTTTTGAGGTCCCTATGGAGACAACAGCGATGGACGTATCTTCTGGTGAATCCCGTAGGGACGGAGAGGAGGAGGAGGAAGAGGATGAGGAGCGCGACCTAGAGGCAGCCCCCGAATAAATGGGGGAGACCTCCCCCTTGCGCAAGGTCGACATCCTCCGCCTCCTGCCTGACGACGATGGCGAGGACGATATCCTCCTGAAGAAGGGGGAGCCGCCCGTGGTTCCAACGAAGAGCAGGTCGGCGCTGATCTCCCTAGATGTTGCTGCTGTTCCAGTGCTACCTGGAGCCACCTCCGGCCCATCTCCTGCTCCTTCTTCTACCTTCGGAGCCCGTGCACCCACGCGCCAGGCTGTGAGGCTCTCGGGCTTCAAGCTTACCAAGAGGAAGGTGGACTATGCCGCGGTGGACCAGTAAGTGTTCGTGCTCCATCTTGTTCTTGATCATGCTGCTGATCATTGACGTTTGCCATTGGTTTGCTAGGCCACCGTCTACGGCAAAGAAGAGGAAGGCGGACACGATGACACCGCTCGGGGCCGATCCTCCCGCGGTGGCCGCACCTCCCTCCGCGGGGAAGGGGAGCGACGGCGCTCGCGCCTCCCCAGCTCGGTCGTCCTCGCGAGGCCCGGAAGGGTGTCCTTGTGAGGAGTCAGCCCTCGTGACTCCGCTGGCTCCGGAGGAGCTGATGTCCGGCGCGACTGCTGAGGTCCCCAAAGCTTAGGAGCCGCCAGCCTCTCAAGCCATGGTGACGTTGCCGCCTCTTCCTCCTCCAGCTGCATCGCTTGTTCCAGGTTCTTCCACCACGCCTGATGTCTTGGAGCGTGCCCTTTCTGAGATGACTCGGCTGCGAGAAGATATTCAGGGCGCCGAACCCCTCCTGGTGGCTGGGTGCCTGGAGCTGGTCTCTGGCTGGCTTCATTCTGACCTGTCCGTTCGGGCGGCGCTGAGCCAGGCCGTGGCGACCTCCGAGGAGGAGAAGCGAGCCACCGCTCAGGCGGCAGTTGCTCGCGAGGCGGCGCTGAAGGACGTCGAGGCCGCCCAAGATCACTGCTGGGTGCTGGAGGCCGAGCTGAAGACCCTATGTGGAGAGCGTGCAGAAGACGTTCGTGGCCGTAAGGCGGAGGAAGAGAGGATGAAGGCCCAGGAGGACGCCATCAAGGGTCGCGATGCCGAGCTGGAGTAGTGGCGTAGGCGCGGGCCGCTGAGCATGGCCGGCTGGAGGAGCTGGAGCGAAAGGTGCAAGTGGAGAAAGCCGAACTTGACGCCAAGGCGAAGGTTCTGGCCGAGGACCGCGCGGCATTCGCGCTCCTCGAGAAGAAGGCCCGCGAGGTGCTGAAGACACTTTATGACAAGGGCTTGGAGAAGCCGCTGGCCACTGATGGGGACGGCCCCGCCCAGTTGCTTCCCTACTTGGTTGAGGCGCTTGAGGAAGTCGTGAGCGGCATCGGTCCCATGGAAGAGGAAGAGGCTCGCGTCCTTTCTTCAGCCGCGCTGACGCGCGTCTTCAGGCACCTCCATCTTCGTGATCCTGCCGCCTGCCTTGACGAGCTACTGCAGCCTATGGACGAGAGTGCTATGCAGCTGCTGCCGCAGCCATGAAGGGTCAGGTCGAGGCCCTGATGCAGATGTTCCGCGCCTTCGGCCGACGGTATAGGTGAAGGCGACGCCACCAAGGAGGGGGCACCTCTTGCAGGCGTTGGCGGTGTCCAGGGATGACTTTCTTGCGACTCCTTTCCTGTTTAAACTCTTGCAGCATGTACCGTGCCTCGTGGAGGCGTTTAAACTTGTGTTTGATAATTAGAGAACAATATGTCTTTGTAATATTTGCTATGATATTTTGCAATTTCCTTCCCATTTTCTTTACGTTCTACATCGGTAGAGCCCGACCCCGCGCATACCTCAGCCGCCATTGGGCCGATCGGATCACCAGGACGGACCAAGGAGTGAGGGGCTATGTGGTCAGTTAGGCTCCTGAGTCGCAATGCTCAAGAGTCCCCCTTGACGTGCAAACAGCTTGTGGAAAGGAGATGCAAGGGTAGGTCTAGTGTTCTACCTCAGCAGGGCCCGACCCCGCGCATACCTCAGCCGCCATTGGGCCGACCGGATCACCAGGACGGACCAAGGAGTAGGGGCTACATGGTCAGTTAGGCTCCTGAGTCACGATGCTCGGGAGTCCCCCTTCACATTCAAACGAACTTCGTACCTTAGCTTCGCTTGGGAGGGCGCGCGATGACCAGGTCCGAGGGACCTGGTGGGGTGGCGTACACTTGGGTGTGACCCAAGCGCAGCCCCCGTGCCCAGCCCCCTTGCGTGACTCTACCGAGGACAGGTGTTGCGATGAGGCCAGACACCGATCCCGGAGGCTCCCTGAGGTTGGTATGGCCGTGAGGCCGCCCTCAGTTGTTTATCACCAGGACGAACCATGGCACTTCCGCACTTGCACGGGCATAGCCGCGCCTCGGCAGTGTCGACTGCCAGCACGGAGCATGGTGCTTCCACTAGTATGTGGGAGGGGACTCCCTACTGCGGAGAGCCACCGGGGTGTGTACAGCCCCGCCCTGACACGTGGCTTGCATGGCATGGCTGGAGGAGGTGTATCTGGGCACTCGTGAGCTAGCGCAGAACTCACGAGGCCCTACCTCAAGGAGGGTTGCGCCTGGTCTTGGTTCTTGATGGTTGTTCCTATGAGATGGTTAGACAACCCACGGCGAGTGGATCTCCTGAGGCTATCGTACGAGAAGGCCAAGCCCCAACAACCCCAGGAGGTGACGTGAACGGGGTCGGCCCGCCAAACAAAGCTCATCCATTGGATTTATCGACACTACAGGGACGGGCCCGAGCACAGACGCCATGCCTAGCCTTCTAATACATAGGATCCTGAAGAAAGACGATTGGTGCACGGCTCCCATGGTGGGTCACAATCAAGCAGGTGATAACCATAGATAGACGACGTATGGAAAGCAACTAGCTTAGGTAAATGCGAGAACAATACATGCCACGGGGTTGGACCCGAGCGGCCTGGGGTTAATGCTGCCCATGGGGCGCTCCCAGCAGAGTGAACTGAAGATGCAAGCAGATACATGCCACAGGGATGGACCCACGCAGCCTGGGGATGATGCAGCCTAGGGGCGCTCCCAGCTAAATGAACTTCGAAAGATGTCACCTGGTTTGGTTGCCGAAGGGGTGTTGGGGTAGCTGAAGACGCGTAGAGAAGAAGTTGCTTTTCACGAGCCACCAGGGCCCTGAGCCTTAGGAGGCTCTGGAGGCTTAGGTGGCCTCCAGAGGGTCGTCTCCATCTCCGCCAGGACTGCGTGAGGCCTGGCCTCCTGACCCGCCATGATGCTCCGCAGGTTGCGCTGGAGGGCGGCAGCCATGCTCGGCAGGCCGAGCTGCATGCGAACGTAGCTGTGAGGCGGGCCCTCACACCGGCCTGCATGCGAAGGCCAGAAGCGCTCCTGAGATGCGGCCCGGTTGAGCCCTAGGATGTCGATGCAAACGTGCAGCTCACCACCCTCGCGTAGGTGGGGAGCGATGCCAGGTGGGCGGCGGTCGCCGCGTATTGCTCTTGCTTCCTGAAGCTCCTGATATGCCTTGGTGATGAACTCCTGAGCACCGGGCGCTCCTCCCTCGCGATACTGGCCAGGTCTGAGGCCCTCCAGAAGAGAGCCCATGAGCCCTGCCCGAGGACGGCACCGAGCACGCCTCCCTATGCGAGGGAGATATGCGCCCCAGGCACGGGCGTAGATCCTGAAGTGGTGTCGCCGGAGGTGCTGCTCCCTGGAGGTCCAGTGTGGAGCAGTTGCTTCTTCTTCTTAGGGTTGGCCTTAGGAGGGTACTGCGCTGCATTGCTGTCGGGGTCTTCGATTGATGCAGCTTGGAAGGCGCGCTCGAGGGAGCATACCGCGTCTCCTTCTTCGTAGGGGACGGTGATGATTCCGCCGCTTCCAGGCATCTTGAGGACGTTGTAGCCATGGTGGGTGACTGCCATGAATTTGGCCAGCGCTAGGTACTCGAGGATGGCATTGTACAACAGATGGATGTGGGCGCCGTCGAAGTCGATGAGCTCGGCGTGGTAGTTGTTGCGCTGACCGAAGGTGACAGGGAGGCGAAGCTGCCCTATCGGGGTGGTAGAGCCGTCAGTCACTCCTAAGAAAGGCTTGGTAGGCTGAAGCTGATCATATGGCACTTGAAGGCTGTCGAAGGTCTCGACTGACAGGACATTGAGCCTTGTGCCGCCATCGATGAGGGTCTTGGTGACTTGGACATTGCTGATGACGGGTGAACAGAGCATCGGCAGAACACCGGCCATTGCCGCACACTTGAGCTGGTCCGCCGAGCTAAAGGTGATGGCATACTTGGACCATCCGAGCGGGCATGTGGCCTCGAGCCTAGGGAGGAATGCGTTCACCTTGTGAGCAAACTCCTTGAAGACTCGTTGAGAGGCTAGGACTTGAGCTCCGCCTAAGATGCAGATGATAGCTCGCGGCTCTTGGAAGCCCCCAGCCCCCTCGTCCTATTAATGGTCATCGTTCCTTCTTGGCGGCGGCAATGGAGGGAGACCAGGGTTTCCCTGAGGATGGTCCTCACGAGGCTGGTCCCTCCAGGCACCCTCACAAGGCTGGTCCTGCCAATGATCCTCACGAGGTAGGTCGCGCCACTCTTGGCGGGGCCCACGGTCGTCCCAACGTCCTCCACCACGTCCACCTCCTTGGTCGTAGCCCCGGTCGTTGCCCTTGGGGTGTCGACCGAAGCATCCATCTCGAATGGCCCTGACCTCTTGGCAGTCATTAGTGTTGTGCGTACGCACGTTGTGGAAGGCGCAGAACGTACGACTGCCCTTGGACGACTCGGGAAGATCTCGGCCGCGCTTGGTGTCTGGTTCTGCCACGAGCACGGCCACTCCCTTGCGCTTCACATCCTTGACCTTGGCCTTCTTCTCCTCTGGATCCGCAGCAGGGAGCTCGAGGAGGGAGAGGCGCCCGTCCTCAGCTCTTACACACTTGGTCGCGATGTTGAACAGCTCCAAGGTCGTGCATAGCTCTTCATGGATAGCGAGCTCCTCCTTCATCTTGACGTCGCGGACGCCGTCGGAGAACGCGGAGATGATGGCCTCGTCTGTTACCTTGGGGATCTTGATTCACGCGTTGTTGAAGCGCTGGATGTACTTCCGCAGGGTTTCTCCCAGTTGTTTCTTGATGCGACGTAGGTCACCCGCGACCGGGGGGCGGTCGCGAGTGCCCTGGAAGTTGGCAATGAAGTGGTCGCGCATCTCGTCCCAAGAGGAAATCGAGCCTGGGGGTAGGTTCAAGAGGCATGAGCGGCCACCGTCCTTGAGAGCCATGGGAAACCAATTCGCCATGACTTTTATGTCACCGTTGGCCGCTTTGACGCTCAGCTCGTAGAGCTATAGAAAATTTGCAGGGTCGGGGGTGCCGTCGTAGCGAGGGGGCAGATCTGGCTTGAACTTGCCCGGCCAGACGACGCTACACAACTCAGGAGTGAAGGCGCCGCAGCCCGCCGTGGCCACCGCGGCCCGTCGTGGAGGCAGGGCTTGGTCGTGGTTCCCCTGCACCGCCACGGCATGCGGCGCATGGCCCTATCGCAGCAAGCAAACATGGTGTAGCGGAGCTGGGAGTGGTGGAGCGTTTCCTTGTGGATGGGGAATCTCTTGGCAGCTTCTTTCTTCGTGCGTGGGCACACTGCACAGAGGATCATGGCGCTGGGCCGCGCATCTTGGAGCGAGGACGCCGTCTTGACACGGGGGAGGCTAAGGCACTCCCCGAGCCGTGTGTCTCGGTGCGAGGGCGCCATCTTGGTGCTGAGGGGGTGGAGGCTCTTCATGAGCCACATCGCCCACAGCCGGGAGCGGGCGAGGCAGCGAGAGGGATGGCGCCGAAGAGCCCCCCGCGGCGCTGAAGAGCTCGGCGATGCAATCCAACCAGTCCTCGTAGAGGTCGTCGACCAGGCGGTAGAGCAGGAGTTCGCGTGCCATGAGCAGCATGGCATGCGCGTCCATGGGGGCGCGACGAGCGTGAGACGATGAGACGGCCGGAGTCAGCGACGGGGTGGCGGTGCGACCATCTCATCGCATAGAGGGAAGCAGCGAAGAGGCTTGTTGCTCGTTTGCCGCCGGACCGGTGACGGTGTTGGCGGCGGGTGACGGAGAAAGACGGGGAGGCCCGCCTACTAGGGCCATCTGAGCGACATGGGCGGCGAGAGCGGCCCGGCGCTCCGCGCGAGCCCGGCGAGCGTCGGCCATGAGCTTCATGGAGTGATGAAGAGTGGGTCGACAAAGAAGAAGGCTTCGGCGCACCCCTACCTGGCACGCCAAATGTCAGATTTCGGGTTCCGCTAAAACCCTTGAGGTTCAGACCCTGGGGTGTGCATGAAGATCTCCCCCCTCTCTAGCTCGCACACTCAACGATCTCACGGCCTATCTTAACGGACCCAAAGAACATGAGGCACAAGATTTATACCTGTTCGGGCCACCGTTGTGGTGTAATAACCTACTCCAGTGTGGTCTGGTGGATTGCCTCTTGGGCTAAGGATGAATAGTTACAAGGGAAGAATTGCCTCCTGAGGGGAGGTTTTCTTGTGCTTGGTGAACTTGTGTGAGGCTTAGGATGGAATGGCTCTGATCCAAGATTAGATGCCCCGACCCAAGATTCGATCCCTAGCTATGGTGGTGGCTAGTCCTATTTATAGAGGCCCTGGTCCTGTTCCCAAATATTGAGCGGGAAGGGATCCCACAAGCTATCCTGACAAAAGTAGTCTTCGCCTGCTAAAGGCTCTGGTGGTGATGCCGTCTTGGGCTCCATGGTAACCTCTATCCTGCCGTCCTGCTGGTCTTGGTCTTGTCACACCGATACGGAAACCTTTGCCTGATGCCTCGGAACTCCTCGCATGCGCTTGCCTCCTTAAAACCAAAGAGGGAACGAGGACACTATGCTCGCTGGCGCCCGCCTAGTCTTGATCGTCATGGCTTACGTCATTGGAACCTCGCGAGGTTTGCCTGGCCTTGATATCTCCGCCCCTCCCGAGCCAGCCTGGTGAGGCCGCCGCTGAGGAGGTCTTGCGTCGTCCGCCTCGCGAGGTTTGGCCCCTCGCGAGGGTCTTGGGTGTTTGCTGGTGAAGATGGGACGTACGGGGCCGCTGGAAGAGCCATGCTGCGGGCCGCAGGCAGGTAAGTCTGGGGACCCCTTGAGGGAGTCCTGGACTAAGGGGTCCTCGGGTGTCCGGCCTGTTATCTATGGGCCGGACTGATGCGCTGTGAAGACTTGAAGACCGAAGACTGTACTTGTGTCCGGGTTGGACTCTCCTTGGCGTCGAAGGCAAGCTTGGCGACCGATATGAAGATTCCTTCTTACGTAACCGACTCTATGTAAACCCTAGATTCCCCCCCCCCCGGGTGTCTATATAAACCGGAGGGGTTAGTCCGGAAAGAATATACACATTACCTTAGTCATATAGGCTAGGCTTTTAAGGTTTAGCCATTACGATCTCGTGGTAGATCAACTCTTGTAACAATCATATTCATCAAGATCAATCAAGCAGGACGTAGGGTATTACCTCCATAGAGAGGGCCCAAACCTGGTTAAACATCATGTCCCCCTTCTCCCGTTACCATCAATCCTAGACTTCATAGTTCAGGAACCCCTACCCGAGATCCGCCGGTTTTGACACCGACATTGGTGCTTTCATTGAGAGTTCCACGGTGCCATCGACGAAAGGTTCGATGGCCCCTTCAATCGTCTATAACGATGCTGTCCAAGGAGAAACCTTCCTCCCCGGACAGATTTTCGTGTTCGGCGGCTTCGTACTGCGGGCCAACTCACTTGGCCATCTGGAGCAGATCGATAGTTACGCCTGTGGCCACCAGGTCAGATTTGAAAGCTCGAACTACGTCGCAGATATCCGTGGAGACTTGATCTTCTATGGATTTGAGACCGCAGCGATCGCTCCCCCTCGCTCCGATGAATATGACTTAAATCTATTATCGGATCACATCCAGGAGATGGTCCCTGTTGCTGCAACGGCCTTAGAAGCGGAGCAGATCGTGCCATCCGAAGCCACAGAGGCTGCGGTGTTGGAGCCGCACACGGACTTGGCACCTCGCAATATTTGCGTCAATGGAACTCCGAATTCGTCTCCGGCAATAAGTCCCGGACTGGGTATGCCTGCGGACACCGAGCTAGATCGGTTATCAATTTTCGAATTTAGCGCCGCAGACATCTTCCATTACTCACCTTTGGGTGATGTGCTAAACTCTTTAAGGAACTTTTCCTTGGAGGACTCATAACTGAAATATGTTTGGTTCAATCCAGAGGCTGATGATGGGAAATTTCATTTCCCACCCGCCACCCACTTCATAGCCACTATCAATGACTTAACCGACGTGCTTGATTACGCCCTGAAGACATCGACGGTATGGACGATGATGCCGACCAGGAGCAAGGACAAACCCCGCCATTTACTAGACGTTGGACGGACACATCTTCGTACGATGTGTACATGGTCGACACACCTAAAAAAGCTACTGACGAAGACAAAGGAGATCCATTTGCGAATAAACCTTCTGAGACACAGTCCAAGTGCCGGCGCCCTAAACGTCGCTCTAAGCCTCGTCGCTCAAATGATGGAAACACTGGAACCGGAGAGAATAGTACTCCGGGCAATGCCGAAAACAATGAAGACCCTGTCGGGGTTGCATACGAACAGGAGGAACAAGACAACGGGCAAGATAACCCTGATAAACAGGCCATGCCCAATGACCCAAACGATGATAGTTATCATCCAGTCTTCGAGGATGATGAGAGCCTCGGCAATGAGGAATTCATCATGCCTGAGGCACCCCTCGAGTAGGAGCGCTTCAAGCACCAGCTAATAGCCACTACAAGAAGCCTGAAGAAGAAGCAGCAGCAGCTTCAAGCTGATCAAGACCTGCTCATTGATAGGTGGA
The DNA here is from genome assembly GCF_056163025.1 of Triticum urartu. Taxonomy (NCBI): domain Eukaryota; kingdom Viridiplantae; phylum Streptophyta; class Magnoliopsida; order Poales; family Poaceae; genus Triticum; species Triticum urartu. The sequence continues at coordinate 351,421,657 of NC_141876.1, read as the reverse complement.
CTGATGTCCTGGCAGCCGAAGAATACGACCTCAAGTGCCCAGCCAAGGGTTACCCAAAGCGTAGACTTCTACCTCAGTTCAATGAGGAGGCACCAGATCCCATACCTCCCTCACGCAATGCGGACCGACCACCACGCGATCGGGATAGCGCGGCGGACCGACCACCCCGCGGTCAGGATAAAGCGGCAACTGAGGTCGAACACAAGACCGCCCCACCACCTCGCAAAAATAGGGACAACATAGCTCAGGACCATACATATGACCTTCGGTGGGAGCTGGACAGTAGAGCAGAACACACAAGATCAATATACAGATCGCGGGGACGCTTCCCGACTCGGGATGACGGCTACCTACTCAGGCGTGAAAAACCTAGTCACACCCGGGCCGATAACCGCAGACGCAATCCATCGGAGGTGCGTCATGATGCGGCCCGATATAGAGGCGCCGCACACCCTCTCTGCTTCACAGATGAGGTGCTGGATCACGAATTCCCCGAGGGTTGAAGCCCGTCAATATTGAATCATACGACGGAACAACCGACCCCACAGTATGGATTGAGGACTTTTTTTCTCCAAATCCACATGGCCCGTGGAGACGACCTCCACGCCATCAAATACCTCCCACTGAAAGTCAAAGGGCCAGCTAGACACTGGCTGAATAGCCTGCCCGAGAATTCCATAGGCAACTGGGAGGACTTGGAAGAGGCCTTTCTCAACAACTTCCAAGGTACATATGTCCGGCCACCCGATGCCGATGACTCAATCCAGAAAATTCTGGCTTAGGTTCCTAACCAAAAAGAACCAGATCGTTGATTGTCCGGATATCGAAGCCCTAGCGGCCTTTAAACATAGCATCTGTGAGGAATGGCTAGCACGCCACCTAGGCCAAGAAAAGCCGAAGTCCATGGCATGTCTTACGGCACTCATGACCCGCTTTTGCGTGGGTGAGGACAGTTGGCTGGCTCGTAGCAAAAACACAGCCAGCAAGACAGGCCCCTCCGAGGCCAAGAACAGCTCCGGAAAGCTCTAGCGCAACAGACACAAACGCCGAAGCAATGGCGACAACACCGATGACACCACCGTTAACGTCGAATTCAGCGGCTCCAAGTCCGGACAGCGAAAGAAGCCCTACAAAAGGAACAGCGAGGGACTATCCAGCCTGGATCGCATACTCGATCATCCATGCCAGATACATGGTACCCCAGATAAACAAGCCAATCACACCAATAGAGACTGTTGCGTTTTCAAACAGGCTGGCAATTAAATGCCAAAAACAAAGAAAAGGGATTACAAAGTGAGGACAAGGACGAAGAGCCCCGGCAGCTGAACACCAGAGGGCAGAAGAAATTTCCGCCTCAAGTCAAAACGGTGAAGATGATATACGCTATACACATCCCCAAAAGGGGTGCGCACGCGAGCACTTAGGGACGTCTACGCGGTAGAGCCAGTCGCCCCAAAATTCAATCTGTGGTCATCATTCCCGATCACCTTCGATCGTTGAGATCACCCAACCAGTACCGGCATGGCATTTCAGCCGCACTGGTCCTCGACCCAATCATCGACGGATTTCACCTAACACGAGTCCTAATGCACGGTGGTAGCAGCCTCAACCTGCTCTATCAGGATAAAGTGCGGGAGATGGGAATTAATCCCTCACGAATCAAACCCACAAAGACTACCTTTAAAGAAGTCATACCAAGCGTTGAGGCCCGCTGCATGGGTTCAATCACGCTGGAGGTGGTCGTCGGTTCTCCGGACAACTTCCGGAGCGAGGAGTTAATCTTCGATATTGTCCCCTTCCGCAGCGGCTACCACGCACTGCTCGGACGAACCGCATTCGCTAGATTCAACGCAGTGCCACACTATGCTTATCTCAATCTGAAGATGCCCGGTCCGCGAGGCGTCATAACAGTAGACAGAAACACAGAACGCTTCCTCCGGACAGAGGAGCACACCGCCACCCTAGTAGTAGAGATACAAAGCGGCCTTCTCAAGTCGCATCATAGTCTGGCTGCCGAGCCCCTGGACATCAGTAAGAGGGTCCGTACTACACTGCAACAGGACAGCGCGGCTCGTCAAGAGCTCGATTAGCAATTCGGCCTCCGTCCCAATCCTGATGAGGTAGTGGCATTCATAGCACGCGTCCATAACTATGCACTCAAAATTCCATGGGCATCGATGGACGCACAAGCTATCCCGGGATCCACGGTTCTGCTAGACTGATCCCGGACACACATATAACTTTACTATCTCCTTTTCCCTTGTTTCAGGTTTCTCCTATGGGGGCCTCCTTCGACGGCCTGATTAACGATCCCGTCAAAGGACAAACACACCGGATTGACACGGAGCACAGGCGCACATGGGAAGCCCTAGAGGCTAATCGTGTTTCAGGACCCACGCGCAGTCCGCCTTCGGGTATGGCATGTCAAATGCACGTGAATCAGAAAAAAGTCACTTCTTTCACCCAACATATGCTTCATGAATGGGACATGAAGTTAATGCTTTCAGACGTTTCCAACACTAGCTGGATGTTCAACACGAATCATGGATGAGATAAAAATTTTGATGATGTGCTCAACAACAATTCATCATGATTCCCATGAAGATGGAATTCCACAACTATGTGAACAAGACGATTGCATTGGTCAGAACAAAAGATATAATGGAGTATGCTCGAGGAAAAACCATGAGTAAGACAACATTATGAACATCATTTGGTTCTGATACAATTTGGGGATAGCCCACACTCAAATCAAAGTTTTGATAAGACAATAGGTCCAACAACTGATCACAGGGACCAATCGATGAAGATATCATCTTTCTTCAACACACATAAATATATCCCTTGAAATGAACTAAGATAGGCAAGCTTTATCCTCCAACTCTCCAAGTCATTGTTTGGCTTAACCAACTAGCTCAGGGGTATCCAACACGGATTGTTGGAGAAGGGGCGGTTTACAAGAAACCAACTTGATCACAAACTCAACATAGCGGTCAGGAGACAACCTGGTAACACTTCCGAGAAGATATTCAGAAAATCGTGAACCACCAATATGTTACTAAGCTTGTGAGAAATCTTGCTTTCCAGGCAAGATGATATGATCAAAAAGTGAGAGATTGATACAATCCTAACTCATGGATCGAAGAGTGCACGAAGAAAATGGACTAGATCGCACGATCAATCTAAGGATGATGATTCAATAACCAACATGATAAGAATGAGAATAGTGTCCATTAACTACCAAGCAACGGAGTTTCTAGGATTTCACACATCATGATTCTTTTGTCGGCATTCCGGTTACAATAACACAGGAACTGAGGGATGAACAATGATAGGGAGAAGTATCACTGCATCAAAAATTCAAATGAGGTGGTACAATTCTCATGAAAATCCTGACATAAAGGGGGTAATGCTCCAAGGTAGAATAGAACAAGAGCTGGTTTAGCATTTTGATCTACGGAATACAACCACTTTGACCCAATCGAAGAAATGGATGAAGTACTGGAGTTTGTTTCTCCTACTCTTTCTGAACTAGACCGGCTTGGTGGACCACAAGAGTAAAAGGCATCGATGAACATAAATGCACACATGTGCTCTTGACTATCAACTGATAGATGAAGGCCGGAATACAACTAAAGAGGGGCAATGTCGGTGTCAAAACTGGCGGATCTCGGGTAGGGGGTCCTGGACTGTGCCTCTAAAGTTGATGGTAAAAGGAGACGGGGACACAATGTTTACCCAGGTTTAGGCCCTCTCTATGGAGGTAATACCCTACTTCCTGCTTGATTGACCTTGATGAATATGAGTATTACAAGAGTTGATCTACCACGAGATCGTAATGGCTAAACCCTAAAAGCCTAGCATGTCTAACTATGATTATGAGGAAATATCTCTACGGACCTAGCCCTCCAGTTTATATAGACACCGGAGGGATCTAGGGTTACACAAGGTCGGTTACAGAGAAAGGAATCTTCATGTTTGGTCGCCAAGCTTGCCTTCCACGCTAATGAGAGTCCCATCCGGACACGGTAGAATCTTTGGTCTTTGTATCTTCACAGCCCATCAGTCCGACCCATGTCTAATAGGTCGGACGCCCGAGGACCCCTTAGTCCAGGACTCCCTCAGTAGACCCTGAACCAGGCTTCAATGACGAGGTGTCCGACGCGCAGATTGTCTTCGGCATTGCAAGGCGGGTTCCCCTTTCTGAATACTCCAAGATAGTCTTGGGACGTAATGAGCGTGTCCGGATCTGCAACACAAGTACCACGCACAACCGCAGAGAATATAATATTTGTACGAGTCCAATCCGCTGATAAACTTTTGTAACATGACATCATGTTTGCCCGATCATTATTTCGAACCATTTCTTGTCTCACTGTTCCATGTTTCGAGGCACGGTTTTTATTTGCATGTCTTGTCGAAGCAGAGATCGTGTTCCCTTATCACGGGATTCTCATCAATGCGAGCGTGGATAACCCAACCATTCCATTGGTATGATTCCTTAGGAATAGGCGGGTTTTCAGGCTTAGGTGGAGGCGTTCGATATCTGTTGCCTTTATAAAGGAGCCAAGGGCCGCCTTGTTTTGTGCCAACCTTTTCCCTAGCCCTTCCAACCTCGAGTTCTAGCACCCAAGGGTCGACTTCATCACTTCAAGATTCCCAATCATGTCCAGTCCCAGCCCACAGGGCCGATGGGTGGCCTCCTCTGTTATGGAGGAGGACATCACGAAGCTTCATGTAGCCAGATACCTGACGGCAGAGATCCCCTACAGGCTTCCAGCTCGAGGACAGGTTATTCCTACTCCCAGATCCAGCGATAGGGTAGTATTCATCTCACACTTCCTGCGAGTGCTAGGATTCGCTCTTCACCCCTTCGTCCGGGGGCTCATGTTTTACTACGGACTAGATTTTCACGATCTAGCCTCAGATTCTCTCCTTTACATCTTGACTTTCATTATCACGTGCCAGGCCTTTCTCCGCACTCCCCCACACTTTAGATTATGGCTGAAGACCTTTAGTGTGAAGCCGAAGGTAGTCGATGGGGAATAGTGCGGAGGTACTATAGTGGGAAAACTTATCAATGCTCCCTGGCCAAAAGGTTCTTTCACCGAAACTACTGACCTATGGCAGCGGGAGTGGTTTTATGTCATTGAACCCCGTGGTACCACGTGGGTGCCTATACCTGCGTTTCGATCTAGACCTCCGTTACAGATTGCGCCATGGATTAATAAAGGACTGGACTGGGGATCAATTGACGAAGTGTAGACTCTATAGAGCCGCATCCAGAGCCTCCTTGAGAAGGACGTCAGTCTTATCAACGTGGTTCAAGTAATGCTGGTCTGCCGGGTTCTGCCGTGCCAGTGACGGCCTCTCCGTATGTGGGAGTTTAATCCGGAAGGGCCATGGACCCTCCAAGACTTCTTCGGCATTACACAAAAAGGAATGTGGAAGCTGTTTTTTGGGAAACAAAAACAGTGGCCGGACACCACCGAGAACATCGGCCTCGACCGCAACTGTCCTGATACCTCGGTAAGCGCTCTATTTCTGAACAATTTTTCAGCAATGTATGCTGTAGTGCATCACTGATCACACTATCCTCTTCCAATGTTGGATAAAGAAAGCAGAGCAAATGAGGTGTTCGGCCCCCCTTCCTGAAGACTCAGCGGATTTCGTATTAACAAGGATGCTGGCCCTGGCACCATACCAAATGCTTGTGAAGGAGGACAAGACGGAGAGCGGGAGGATAGAAGGTGGCCTCCATCCCGAAGATATATTAGATGATGTGTCCGGGGAGACGAAAATCCCATCGCTCGAAGACAAAAGTAAAGGATAAGCCAACGTTCATTCTCCCCATGGAAAGAAAAGGGTCATTGTCGGTGTCAAAACCGACGGATCTCAGGTAGGGGGTCCCAAACTGTGCATCTAAGGCTGATGGTAACATGAAGAAGGGGACAAAGTGTTTACCCAGCTTCGGGCCGTCTCGATGGAGGTAATACCCTACTTCCTGCTTGATTGATCTTGATGATATGAGTATTACAACAGTTGATCTACCACGAGATCGGAGAGGCTAAACCCTAGAAGCTAGCCTATGGTATGATCGTTTTTGTCCTACGGACTAAAACCCTCCGGTTTATATAGACACCGGAGGAGGCTAGGGTTACACAGAGTCGGTTACAAGGGAGGAGATCTACATATCCGAATTGCCAAGCTTGCCTTCCACGCAAAGGAGAGTCCCATCCGGACATGGGATGAAGTCTTCAATCTGGTATCTTCATAGTCCAACAGTCCGGCCAAAGTATATACTCCGGCTGTCCGAAGACCCCCTAATCCAGGACTCCCTCAGTAGCCCCTGAACCAGGCTTCAATGACGACGAGTCCGGCGCGCAGGTTGTCTTCGGCATTGGAAGGCGGGTTCCTCCTCCGAATACTCCATAGAAGATTTTGAACACAAGGATAGTGTCCGGCTTTGCAAAACAAATTCCACATACCACCGTAGAGAGTATAATATTTCCAAAAATCTAATTTGCTGACAACTTTTCATAACGTGTCATCACGCCATGGCTCCGGTAAATATTTGAACCGTTTTTCTCAACCAGCTACTTCACACATTGCGAGGTGGTTTTCTTGGCACGTCTTGTCGAAGCAGAGATCGTGTCCCCTTATCCTGGGATCCTCATCAATACGGGTGTGGGTAACCCAACCGGGCCATCAATCACGACGCTTGGGGAATAAGCAAGTTTTACGAGGCAAGTGGGGAGGCTGCAGTTTCTACCGCCCTTATAAAGGGATAAGGACTCCTCCTTTTTTACCCACGCCTTGTTCTTCCCTGCCCATCCATTTTCGCGCACTCGAGCTCCAGCGCCCAAGTTCGCATCTTCTTCGCAAAAACACTCCGAACATGTCCGAAGCGAGAGGCAAGTGGATGGCCTCCTTCGTTACGGAGGAGAACATCACGAAGCTGCGGGAAGCCGGATACCTGGCCGCAGATATCGCGCACCGGCTCCCAGGCGCGGGGCAGATCGTTCCTACCCCCGAGCCCCACGAAAGGGTTGTATTCCTTACCCATTTCGTCCGAGGGCTAGGATTTCCCCTCCACCCATTTGTTCGCGGGCTCATGTTGTATTACGGGCTGGACTTCCATGATCTGGCCCCCAATTTCATCCTCAACATGCCGGCGTTTATCGTTGTGTGCGAGGCCTTCCTCAACATCAAGCCCCACTTCGGCTTGTGGCTAAAGACCTTCAATGTTAAACCGAAGGTGGTGGTCGGCCAGCAAGCGGAGTGCGGAGGCGCCATGGTGGGAAAAATGCCCAACGTCACCTGGCTCGAAAGCTCCTATGTGGAGACCATAAAGGGGTGGCAATCAAGGTGGTTCTACATCACCGAGCTGGGCGACACCAACTGGGCGGCGGCCCCTGAATTCCAATCCGGCATCCCCATGCGGCTCACCTCCTGGAAAGAGAAGGGCTTATCTTGGTGTTCATCGGTGGAGCTGACCGGACTCCAGATCTGTGTTTAAAACATGATAAGCAAGAAAATCAAGCTTGTCAACGTGGTCCAGGTCATGCTCTTCCGCCGGATCCTCCCGTGTCAAAGACGGGCATTCAATATGTGGGAGTTCGACTCGGCAAGGCACCAGACGCTGCGATAGCTCTTTGACACGACGCACCAGGACATCTGGAGGGTGCTGTTCAAGTCTGTCGAGGTACCTCCTTCTCTTACCGAGGACCACGGACTCAGCGCAAAGCGCCCTACTAATCGGGTAAGCTCCTTATATCTCATAAGGCATTTCTTTCCCTAGTATAATTATGTGAGGGATCTGAACCTCCACATTATTTGACAGGAATGGGTTGCGACAGCGGAGCAGATCGATTGTCCGGCCCCACTGCCCGAAGATCTAGCAAGTACTCTCCTAACAGAGATGCCGGCACCCTATGAGGCGCTGGAGAAGAAGGCCAAGAAGAAGGCCCGGGGACCAGGAAAGGTCTCCGGCGCAAGGTTGTATCGGAATCGTCGTCCGATAACACCGAGACGCCCTCCTCCCCCGAAGACGAGGAGGAAGAGCAAAATTCTCTCCATCCAGCCGGGGGAGATAAGAAAAGGAAGGCAGCCCCATCCGAGGAGGCCGAAGGGTCCAAGAAGGGAAGAGCCCTCCTTCCGGACCGCTCCACATCGGCCGCGTTCAACAGCGAGGAGTGGTTGCCCAGGGACAAGCCCCTGGCGAAGTCGTAAGTATCCGGATACCATAACAGTTCTGGTATATTTCGTTTTATTGTTTCTTATCATGCCGAACATGATCATGCAACCCACCCAAGGACCGTCTCGACGTATCCTCTTCGGATGGGTCTCTAGGCCTGTCGGAGATGAACAATGATTCGCTCCCGACCGCCTCCTCCCCCACCCTATGGACGACGCCGAGGTGTTGTCCCGAAGGGCACCAAGACAATCGAAGGTTGTTCTGGGGGCGCCCCAAGGCGACCTCCCAGACGCCAGGCGCATGGGAGGCAAGGTCCCAGGGGCCCTATTGACGGGGGCAGCAAGTCCGGCCCCCGGCCGAATACTGCGCGGGAACCTCCCGTGGTTCCGACTCTATTGGGAGACCCCTCACAAAGGGGGGTGAGCCATCTATGCAGATGGCCTCTGTCCATTCAGAGGCACCAGACAACTTGCTGGAAGCGCTTCGCGGCGCTTCCATTGACGAAGAACACCACACTGTCATGAGTGCGGTGGTAGAGAAGGTTCAGTCTGCTAAAAGCGGACTAACTGAAGCCTGTGCCAGCCTCCTAACAGGCTTGGAGGTAGGTAATCATTTTATAAGAAAATGTTATAGCATAGACAGTAGCCCCTGATGCTCTGTTTGGCGTTCGCAAAGAAAGGCCGAAAAGAGGATCAAATAATAATCACAGGAGTCTAATCAGAATGTGTCTTATGTGAATAAGCAGGCTTCGCTACTGGCCGCTGCCGCTCGCACTTCGGAGGTCTCCGCACTGACGCGGGACCTTGAGCGGTCCGAAAAAGAGCTCGGCCTCACGAAGAGGCGACTCGAAGAGAACAAAGGTAAGTAATACCCGTCCGTATATTGATAAGGAATAAAAAAGAATGTGGTTGTTAAGTCACAGGATCATCATGAATTATGCTAGGGGCCATGACTGAAGTGGCGGCCCTGAAGGAGGCGTTTTCCATGGCCGAAGACAAAGCGGCCAAGGAGCACACCGAGCGCGAGAAGCAAGAGGCTCGAGTAGGCGAGGTGCAGCAAGAGCTCCAGGATTTCATCAAAAAATACGAGTCCTTGGAGCGTGACTCTAAGACGCAAGGATCTGAGCTTGCGAAGGCCCTTGAGAACACAAAAAATGCCAAGGCCGAAGCCCACAAGGCCCTCCAGGAGCTTCAGGCGGTCCAGAAGATAGCGGCGGGTAAGGAATTCATTATGCAAAGCAAGCATGTGAAGGAAACTTTCCGTTTACTTACCCGAGTTCGGAGCTCTCCACGAGCGTCCGTAGATCTTCCTCGCAGTGTGTCCGATGCCGCGGAATTTTACCGGGTCGAGGAAGGGAGATTGACGAAGAAGTTGTTCTGGTGTCAGTATACTGGGACCGAACATCCGATGCCCTTGAGCGACCAGTTGAAGCAATTGGTCGAGCTCCACAAGGCGGCCGAACAGGCCATGAAGGGCTTCATAGTCCGGATGTGGCCTAGTGAGCCCCTGCCTGGCAGCTACTTCGTCCTGGTGAGACGGCTTGTGAATGCCTGCCCATGGCTTGAAGTCATAAAGCGGTCCGTCTGCATTGAGGGTGCGCGCATGGCTTTTGCCCGATCAAAAGTGCACTTGGCGAAGATGGACCCCGAGAAGCTGGTGAAGGAGGGGCCGCCGCATGGCAAGGAGCATCGCCGCCCCAAAAAGTATTATCACAGCGTCCTGAAGGGTGCCCGCCTTGTGGCGGAGGAATGTTCTAAGGATATAATATTTGAATGAATGTACTCATGTGATCCAGTAATATGAAAACAAGTTCATCTGCGCTATATAATGCTTGTTGATTTAAATTATTACCTTCTGTGCGGCCGTTTATAAAATCCGAGAGTCGGCTAGTCGTGGGCTACTACCCCCATGTAGCTAGTACTGAGGTGTTCGGGATAAATCTGATCACTCTTTATCCCAGTTTTGGGTCCTTCGAAGGAGGTGTTCAGCACAACGAACCAGGCAATCGGACCATAAAGCTTTATCACTCTCACTTAGCCATAGAAGTCTACAATTTTAAATTTTGCCGAAGCCCCTGGTATTCGGAAGGCCGAACTTGGGGCGCTATGAACGCCTAAATCGGACAAGGCCGACTCCTCTCCTGAAGCGGAAAAAATCTTTAGGGATTTGGGACCTCTCGAATAGCGACCAGCTCTCGCCGCATCATGATAGTTAGTTTTCGGCTTTCTCTACTGTGGTGCTCGTCCGGAAGAACCGGGACACAATCGCAGTAGTTCTCCCAGTGCTACCTTAGCCGATATAGCGGATCATAAGGCACCAAAACATGGGAGCCGGGCAAGCCCAACTATTGACCCAAGACATGATTCGGAGCTGATGCATATAATGCGATAAGTTCGGGGTGCCGCACTGTCGAAAGTGTTCAGACTTTTCTTGTCGTGTTATGGGGTACACTGAAGCCCCTGGCGTACTGAACGTACCCGAATGTACGGGAGCAACTTGTCGTGAATAGACAAACAAGGAAAAAAAAGATGAAGAAATGTAATAATAAGCTGACGATGTGCATTGTTATTTATAGGATACGTCAAAGTGTATGTGTATAAGTAGTACAATAAGCAAAAATGGGACTATCTGACATGTCCGATCCAACGGCGAGCTGCGTGCGGGGTTCTGTGTTTCCGTTAACTGTTATAACCCTGTGAGGTCCTGGCATTTTGAGCTTGAGGAATGCATAATGCGGTACCGCATTGAATCCAGCGAATGCGGTTCGTCCGAGTAGTGCGTGATAGCCACTATGGAAGGGGACGATATCGAAGATTAACTCTTCGCTTCGGAAGTTATCCGGAGATCTGAAGACCACTTCCAATGTGATTGAGCCCGTGCAACAGGCCTCTACACCTGGTATGACACCTTTGAAGGTGGTTTTTGTGGGTTTGATCCTCAAGGGGTCTATACCCATTTTGCGCACCGTATCCTGATAAAGCAGGTTCAGGCTACTGCCACCATCCATAAGGACTCGAGTGAGGTGGAATCCGTCAATGATAGGATAAAGTACCAATGCGGTAGAACCGCTGATACATCTCTGTCGTATCTACTTTTCCAAACACTTTTCACTTGTTTTGGACTCTAACTTGCATGATTTGAATGGAACTAACCCAGACTAACGCTGTTTTCAACAGAATTACCATGGTGTTATTTATGTGCAGAAACAAACGTTCTCGGAATGACCTGAAACTTCACGGAGAAACATTTTGGAAAATATAAAAAATACCTGCAAAAGATGAAGGCCAGGGGGGCCACGACCTATCCACGAGGGTGGGGGCGCGCCTCCCCCCTAAGGCGCGCCCCCTACCTCGTGGGCCCCCTGGTGCCTCTCTGACTCCAACTCCAACTCCATATATTGTGTTTCGGGGAGAAAAAAAATCAAAGAGAAGAATTCATCACATTTTACAATACAGAGCCGCCGCCAAGCCCTAAAACCTCTTGGGAGGGCTGATCTGGAGTCCGTTCGGGGCTCCGGAGAGGGGAATCCGTCGCCATCGTCATCATCAACCATCCTCCATCACCAATTTCATGATGCTCACCGCCGTGTGTGAGTAATTCCATCGTAGGCTTGCTGGATGGTGATGGGTTGGATGGGATCTATCATGTAATCGAGTTAGTTTTGTTAGGGTTTGATCCCTAGTATCCACTATGTTCTGAGATTGATGTTGCTATGACTTTGCTATGCTTAATGCTTGTCACTAGGACCCAAGTGCCATGATTTCAGATCTTAACCTATTATGTTTTCATCAATATATGAGTGTTCTTGATCCTATCTTGCAAGTCTATAGTCACCTATTATGTGTTATTATTCGTTAACCCCGAAGTGACAATAATCGGGATACTTACCGATGATGACCGTAGTTTGAGGAGTACATGTATTCATTATGTGTTAATGCTTTGTTCCGGTTCTCTATTAAAAGGAGGCCTTAATATCCCTTAGTTTTCGTAAAGACCCCGCTGCCACGGGAGGGTAGGACAAAAGATGTCATGCAAGTTGTTTTCCATAAGCACGTATGACTATGTTCGGAATACATGCCTACATTATGTCAATGAACTGGAGCTAGTTCTGTGTAACCCTAGGTTATGACTGTTACATGATGAACCACATCCGGCATAATTCTCCATCACCGATCCATTGCCTACAAGATTTCCATATATTGTTCTTCGCTTATTTACTTTTCCGTTGCTATTGCTATCATCACTACAAAATACCAAAAACACTACTATTACTACTGTTACCTTTTGCTACCGTTACCACTACTATCATATTACTTTGCTACTAAATGCTTTGCTGCAGATATTAAGTTTCCAAGTGTGGTTGAATTGACAACTCAGCTGCTAATACTTGAGAATATTCTTTGGCTCCCCTAGTGTCGAATCAATAAATTTGGCTTGAATACTCTACCCTCGAAAACTGTTGCGATCCCCTATACTTGTGGGTTATCAAGAACATTTTCTGGCGCCGTTGCCGGGGAGCATAGCTCTATTCTTTGAGTCACTTGGGATTTATATATGTTTATCATTATGAAGAACTTGAAAGATTCGAGAACCAAGATTTATCCCTCAACTTCGAGGGGAGGTAAGGAACTGCCATCTAGCTCTGCACTTGATTCACCTTCTGTTTTGAGTAAGCTTGCGACACCTATACCTGCTTCTGCTATTCGTTCTAATATGTCACATGTTATTGATGATGCCACTTCTGCTATACATGATACTTATGATGAAACTACTTCTATGCTTGATACTACTATGCCACTTTGTAAATTTCACGATGAACAACTTGCTAGGGCTAGAGAGATTGAAAATATTGAATCTGATAATACTGATGAAAGTGATGATGAAGAATCACTTGTTATTCCTGAGGGTTATGTTTTTGATCAAGAAGCTTCTTTAGCTATTTTAGTTTGCAAAGATAGAAACGAACTTAAGAGGTTGTTAGCTAAATGGAATAAGAAATCTCTAAATGCTAGAATGAAACCTGACCCTGCTTTTGCTACTTCACCTATCTGTGTTACTGATAAGGATTATGAATTCTCTGTTGATCCTGATATAATTACTTTGGTTGAATCAGATCCTTTCCATGGCTATGAATCAGAAACTGTTGTGGCACATCTTACTAAATTAAATGATATAGCCACCCTGTTCACTACTAATGAGAGAACTCATTACTTTTATATCCTTAAAATATTTCCGTTCTCATTAAAGGGTGATGCTAAGATATGGTTTAATTATCTTGATCCTAGTTATGTGCGTAGTCCCCAGGATATGATTTATTACTTCTCTGCTAAATATTTCCCTGCTCATAAGAAACAAGATGCTTTAAGGGATATATATAATTTTGTGCAAATTGAAGAAGAGAGTCTCCCACAAGCTTGGGGGAGGCTTCTCCAATTACTTAATGCTTTGCCTGATCATCCTCTTAAGAAAAATGAAATACTTGATATCTTTTATAATGGACTAACCTATGCTTCCAGAGATTACCTGGATAGTTGTGCTGGTTCTATTTTCAGGGAAAGAACACCGGATGAAGCTGAAATTCTATTGAATAATATGTTGGCAAATGAAAATAATTGGACACCTCCTGAGCCAGTTCCTGAGCCTATTCCTAAACCAACTCCAAAGAAGAGGGGTATTCTATTTCTCAGTCCTGAAGATATGCAAGAGGCAAAGAAATCTATGAAAGAAAAAGGTATTAAAGCTGAAGATGTTAAGAATTTACCTCCTATTGAAGAAATACATGGTCTTAATTTACCGCCTGTTGAAGAAACAAATGGTCTTAATCCTTTACCTATTGAAGAAACTCATGGTCTTGATAACCCGACACAAGTAGTAAAGGTAAATTCTCTCTATAGATATGATAAAGCTGAAATCCCATTTACTAAATTTGCTAGCACATGCTTAAATGAGTTTGATAAATTTATGGCTAAGCAAGAAGATTTTAATGCTTATTTTGGTAGACAATTGAAATACAATTCAAATATGCTTGAACACTTGGGTGATTATATGGCTAATGTTAAAGGTGAACATAAATTTATTAGTAAACATGCTTCTATGGTTACCACTAACGTAGAACAAGTACTTAAAGCTCAAAATGATTTGCTCAATGAATTGAATAGTAAGGATAATGATAATGCTGTTAGAGTTATGACTAGAACTGGTAAAATGACTCAGGAACCTTTGTATCATGAAGGCCACCCTAAGAGAATTGAGCAAGATTCTCAGAGGAATAATATAGATGCACCTAGTCCTCCTAAAAGGAAGAAAAAGAAAAATGATAAGACTTTGCATGCTTCTAGTGATCCTATTACCGAAACACCTGAGAATCCAAATGATATTTCTATTTCTGATGCTGAAACACAATCTGGTAATGAACCTGAAACTAGTGGTTATGCTAATAATAATGTTCATGATGATGCTCAACCTAGTAATGATAATGATATAGAAATTGAACCTGGTATTGATCTCGATAACCCACAATCAAAGAATCAACGTTATGCTAAGAAAGACTTTGTTGCTAGGAAACATGGTAAATAAAGAGAACCATGGGTTCAGAAACCCATGCCTTTTCCTACCAAACCATCCAAGAAAAAGGATGATGAGGATTTTGAGTGCTTTGCTGAAATGATTAGACCTATCTTTTTATGTATGCCGTTAACTGATATGCTCAAAATGAATCCTTATGCTAAGTATATGAAAGATATTGTTACAAATAAAAGAAAGATACTGGAAGCTGAAATTTCCACCATGCTTGCTAATTACACTTTTAAGGGTGGAATACCAAAGAAACTTGGAGCTCCAGGTGTACCCACTATACCATGCTCTATTAAAACAAACTGTGTTAAAACTGTTTTATGTGATCTTGGAGCCGGGGTTAGTGTTATGCCTCTCTCTTTATATTGTAGACTTGATTTGAATAAGTTTACACCTACTGAAATATCTTTGCAAATGGCTGATAAATCAGCTGCTATACCTGTCGGTATTTGTGAGGATGTGCCTATTGTAGTTGCAAATGTTACTATTTTAACGGACTTTGTTATTCTTGATATTCCCGAGGACGATAGTATTTCTATTATTCTTGGAAGACCCTTTTTGAATACTGCAGGGGCTGTTATTGATTGCACTAAAGGCAATGTCAGTTTTCATGTTTATGGTAATGAGCATATGGTACACTTTCCGAAGAAACAACCTCAAGTTCACAGTATCAATTCTATTGGAAAAATTTAATCAATTATATTTGGAGGTTTTGAATTTCCTCTTCCTACTGTCAAGAAGAAATATGATATTCTTATTATTGGGGATGTGCATATCCCCGTTGAGGTAACATAGTGTTATTCAAAATTTCTCCGGTTCCATGTTATTCGGAATGAGTTCGTTAACAAGACTTGATCAACCTTGTTAGTGGATTCCTTTTGATGATCATGACATGGATGAAACTAGAAGGCACAACCTTCTGTACCCTCCTTTTACTTTCTGTTATTTATATTAAATAAAATAAAAATAAATATTTTTCTGTCTGTTATCTGATTATCCGTGCAATATAAAAATACCCCGAAAATAAAAGTTCTCCAAATGCCCTGAAATTTAAATATGATATTTTCCAGAATATTTGAGAATATTTGGCACTGAGAACACATCAGGGGGGGTCAACCACCAGCCCATGAGGGTGGAGGTCGCGCCCTACCCCGCTGGGCGCGCCCCCCTGCCTCGTGGGCCCATGTTGGCCCTCCTCCACTTATCCTTTCACCCACACACTCCTTCTTCCTCCCCCAAACACGAATAACCAGCTCAAACCCGAGTCCAAGCTTGTTTTTCTGCCATTTTCGATCTCCTTGCTCAAAGCACTTCTCGCAAAACTGCTTGGGGAGACTATTCCTTGAAAATGATGAGGAGACTTTTGAGGGGCTCATCGAGCCAAAGCTCAAAGGAAAAGGCACTAAAGCCTAAGTATAATCTGCCTCGCACCGCGGAGGTTCGGTGTGTGAATGGCCTTCCGATGATTTCTTGAGAGCAGCCGGGATTTATGAAGATTTTCATGAATTGGCTAAGAATGCAGGCCTCAAGCTTTCCTCCACGACCAATGCGATCAGTATCTCTTACTCACAAATATCTTTGTGCAAAACTTTCATTTCCATTCTAGGAGCTCACCACCTACGGTGGAGTTTTATTTATATGATGAGCATAAGGAGATGTCACTTTATGATTTTTGTCGGGTTTGTTTAGTCCCTTTTGAGGGCAAGACAAAAGAACCACATCGCAATGATGTGGAGGGGTTTATTGATACTATCACTATAGGGGAAACAAGGAAGGTTTCCGATGCACGAATCACTAGCATACATTTTCCTGTTTTACGTTATTTTGCATTATTTGCTAGTCGTTGTTTAATTTGTCGCGGAAACTAAACCTTAGTATCCCATCTTTGGAGGCATCTATGCTTCACGCCTAGCTGCACATTTAACATACCTATTAGGCATTATGAGAAGAAAGAAAAAGTGATGCCTCGTGTTTATCTAGATTATAAAAGTATGGTGGCACATGATTTTATTGTTAAGAATAGGGAAGGAGAGCTTAAATACAAATTGTTCTTTAATAAACATCATCCTGAGACTATTACCCTGCCTGCTCCTTCTTTGTTTGATTTATCTGCAGGCCAGTACCTTGTTCTGTTAAAGGCTATTCATGCCTACCGGAACCCTGCACCAGCCATGGAGCCAGAGCCGGAACCACAAGTTGATCCTTCACAATAGTCTAATTATCAGTGGGATCCGGAGATGATTGTCAGCCAGTGGCAATCAGAGTCTTCCTCTTGTTCATCTCAGTACGACCCCAACTATTATTATGGATATCCGCCAGGCCAGCCATGGCCATAGACCAACTAAGGCCAAAAGCCTAAGCTTGGGGGAGTACGTATTTCCCACCGACATTACATTTATGTTCACACACTCATTGCTAGATGTTGGTGCTCATACTTTTTCAATTGTATAATCCATGCTAGTTTATTTCCTTTTTATGCTTTCTTCTTGTGTGTTTGATAAACCTTAAGAAAAAACCAAAAAAATTTCCATGCTTGTAGTAGTAATTAAAAAGAAAACCCAAAAAGATTTCTTGTTCTTATTTTACTTGTTGGGAGCTCTTCCTTGTAAATAGCTTTATTTCTTTTCTTTTCTTTGGGGTCGATAGGAGAAGACCATGATTAAATTGTTGAAGTGGCTCTTATATACATTATTGTTGATCTGACAAAAGAGCCCATATTGCCTTGTCTTCTCCTGTTTATTGAATGCTTGCAGATTCCAGCTTAGTCCAATGCACTTGCACAATTATTATTATTCACATCGTTCGGTCATGCAAGTGAAAGGCAATTATGACGATATATGATGGACTAACTGAGATGAGAAAAGATGGTATGAACTCGACCTCTTTTGTTTTTGTAAATATGATTAGTTCATCATTCCTGATTCAACCTATTATGAATAAACATGTTTGCAATGACAACTATAGATCATAGTTTCTTGTGCCATGCTTGATTAGCTAGGAGCTTATAATGGTTTACCTTGCGTGCCAACATGATATTAAAATGGTTGTGATGTGGTATGATAGGGTGGTATCCTCCTCTGAATGATTTAAGTGACTTGACTTGGCGCATGTTCACGCATGTAGTTCAAACAAAATCAACATAGCCTTCACGATATTTATGTTCATGGTGGATTATATCCTACTCATGCTTGCATTTGGTGTTGATTAATTTTAATGCATGTTCATGACTGTTGTCGCTCTCTAGCTGGCCGCTTCCCAGTATTTTGCTAGCCTTCACCTGTACTAAGCGGGAATACTGCTTGTGCATCCAATCCCTTAAAACCCAAAGTTATTCCATAAGAGTCCACTATACCTACCTATATACAGTATCTACCTGCCGTTCCAAGTAAATTTGTATGTGCCAAACTCTAAACCTTCAAATAAATATCCTATTTTGTATGCTCGAATAGCTCATGTATCAACTAGGGATGTCTGTATCTTCCATGTTAGGCGGGTTATTCTCAAGAGGAGTGGACTCCGCTCCTCACTCACGAGATAAATGGCTGGTCACCGGGATGCCCAGTCCCATGCTTTATGCAAACTAAATCAAAATAATTTCAAACAAAACTCCCCCTGGGACTCTTGTTAGTTGGAGGCACTCGTTGTTTCGAGCAAGCCATAGATTGATGCTTGTTGGTGGAAGGGGGAGTATAAACTTTACCATTCTCTTTGGGAACCGCCTATAATGTGTGTAGCATGGAAGATATCGCCATCTCTTGGTTGTTATGTTGACAATGCAAGTATACCGCTCAAAATATTATTCACCTCTGTTTCAAAACCTAGCTCTGGCACCTCTACAAATCCCTGCTTCCCTCTGCGAAGGGCCTATCTATTTACTTTTATGCTGAGTCATCATCCTCTTATTAAAAAGCACCAGTTGGAGAGCACTGTTGTCATTTGCATTCATTATTGTTAGTTTACATTGGGTATGACTTGACTAGATCTCTTTTACCATGAATTACAATGTCTAGTCAGTCCTTGGTCTTTAAAGCTGCTCTGCATTTATGTTTTGCGGTCTCAGAAAGGGCTAGCGAGATACCACCTTGTTATATCATATTATGATTGTTTTGAGAAAGTGTTGTCATCCGAGATTTATTATTATTGCTCGCTAGTTGATTATGCCATTGATATGAGTAAACTTGAGACCTATGCGTTATTTTGAATCTTGTTAGTTATAATCTTTGCTGAAAACTTGAATGCTGGCTTTACATATTTACAACAACAAGAGCAAACAGAGTTTGTAGAAGTTTTTCTTTCTTTCTTTCAGTTTGTCAACTGAATTGCTTGAGGACAACCAAAGGTTCAAGCTTGGGGGAGTTGATACGTCTCCGTCGTATCTACTTTTCCAAACAATTTTGCCCTTGTTTTGGACTCTAACTTGCATGATTTGAATGGAACTAACCCGGACTGATGCTCTTTTCAGTAGAATTGCCATGGTGTTATTTATGTACAGAAACAAACGTTCTCGGAATGACCTAAAACTTCACGGAGAACTTCTTGGAAAATATAAAAAATACCTGCAAAAGATGAAGGGTTTCAGTGAGTATCGGGTAATATCAGGTATTACCGATAAATTATATATTGGTGGAAAAAGTTTCTGGAGTTGTTAATATATATGTATATATATAATGGTCTAGAAGTATTTAGAACATTTTATATTTAATATAAATATCAGCCGGCCTAAAAAGGCCAAGAGGTGGAAGGCAATTTGGGCCAAAAAGGCCCAAGTGGGAAAGTTCCTCCTTCCCTAAGGAAGCAGGCCGAATTGGGGAAGGGGAGAAGTCAGACTCCTCCTCCCCTAGGCAAGTGCACCAAGGGGGACTCCTTCCCCTTGGTGGCTGGCCTCCCTCTGCCTCCAAGCTATATATACATGAGGATTTTGCTCTTTTTTGGATATACAAGTTTTGCAGCCTCCTCTAGTTCTAGTTGGTCCTAGTTGACTAATTAGAGCTAGGATAATACTTTTGCCCTCATAATTATAAGCCATATGTGGTTGTAATTTCCTCCCTCTAATTCTTTGGCGATGTTAGCTGTAGATGGCGAATCAATGTCACATCGTGAAGGTTGCAGGCTTGCAACCAAGTAGAGAGGCCGTGCTCTCGACCCACGGTTCAAGGGACTATTCGTGGGCGGTATGAGGAATCGTTCATCGATGGTTCATGGGACTCCAAGTATGATCTGCATTGACACGTTCTTCATCCGTTGCAACTCGGTGATAGTAACGATCATGATCTCAACCAGTTATGCATCTTCATATTAACTTTGGGTGATCGTAGGAGATTTTTTTTATAGTACATTTCCAACACATCCATATCCCCGAGAACCAGGGGGCTACTCACACATGGGAACAACAAACATCATAGAAATTTTAATGGCATACATGGATGAATGAGTCAAATGATACACCGAGGGATCCACTAGGGTTCTTGATGTTGTAGATGATAAGGATGTGGATGATGATGATGGAGTGGATGATGATGATGATGGTGGCGATGATGTTGCCCCCCGTCTCGTGGTGGAGTTCTCCCCCTTCTTACCCTTGCCAATCCCTCCTCCACACGAACTCCAGAGGCCAGGGTTCTACCTTCCAGATGAGTTTCTGGTGTCTCTGCGTGTATGATCCAAGATCCGATTCGAGGGGATGGAAATAGTTGATCTGGCAGCAGCGGCGGCTTGCCATACGACCGCTCATATGGGCGCTCGCGGTCGTATGGAACGGCCTTTTGCTCTAGAAGCACGATGACACCTGTTTCTTTGGCCTTCTTGCTTGTTTCTTTTATGGTAGGTGATTATCACATTAAAGACATGATTCCACTACCATTTCAAAGGATTTTCTCCATTAATGATAATTGATACAAAAGACGTTACCTAAAGGATTATCAACAAAAATAAGTGCACGAGTGCGGTAAAATTCTTCAAAGCCTACTATGTAGGCACAAATTACTTAGTAAAACTATCACATAAATTTGACTCATCTGGGGCTGATAAAACTTTCACAATAAGTATATGAGTTCTTTATGACTAATGTGACTTCATGGACTATTACGCACTCCCACCTATCCACATATTGCTAGTCTCTTCGGTACCGTACATTGCCCTTTCTCACCTCAAGAGTTGGTGCAAGCTTCGCTGGTGCATCCAAACCCTGTGATATGATACGCTCTATCACATATAAGCCTCCTTATATCTTCCTCAAAACAGCCACCATACCTACCTATCATGGCATTTCCATAGTCATTCCAAGATATATTGCCATGCAACTTTGACCGTCCCGGCTTATGACATGTGTGCTCATCATCATATTTCTTTGCATGATCATATAGAGCTGACATGATATTTGTGGCAAAGCTACCATTCATCATTGTTATACATGTTATGCTAGATTATTGCACATCCTAGTAAACTGCCAGAGGCATTCATATAGAGTCATGTTGTTTTAGTTTATTGAGTTGTAAGTAAATAAAAGTGTGATGACCATCATTATTACAGCATTGTCCAAATGAGGTAAGGTATGGTGGAAACTAATGAGTCCTCAAGAAAATGAGGATGAAGTTCAAACTTCAAACAAAATAAAAGATGCCAAAAAGAGCCCAACAAAAAAGAGAGAAAAAGAGAGAAGGGGCAATGCTAATATCCTTTTACCACACTTGTGCTTCAAAGTACTAGCATGTTCTTCATATAGAGAGTCTCTTGATTTGTCACTTTCATATACTGGTGGGAATTTTTCATTATAGACTTTCGTCCTTTCTGACTTCCCTTATAAATCTCTACCACCGTGTTCTATTCCAGCCAAAGTGCTAATGTCCGTGGCTCACAGTCATGTATTGAGTGGAGTTGAAAATGCCGACGCACGTGAAAAAGTATGATCCAATTGCTTGGTTTGACACCGAGGTGCTGATGATTTATATTTATGCGTTGAGGCGGAGTCAAGCCATGTTGCTTACATAATTCAATGAGTAGGGATAACATCGTCGAGCATCGTATATTTTGAAAAAGTAATGATTATGTTCCTGTATTCATGGATATTATTATGTTGATATGAATTCCTTCACCATTTCTCAGTATTTATACCGTAACAAGATTACATGATGGACTTGTTAGGTAGCATTCAACATCAAAAATTCTGCTTTAATCATTTACCTACTCGAGGGCGGGCAGGAATTAAGCTTGAGGATGCTGATACGTCTCCAACATTTCTATAATTTTTTATTGTTTCATGCTATTATATTATCAATCTTAGATACTTTATATACAATTTTATATCTATTTTGGGGACTAACCTATTAACCTAGTGCTAGTTGTTGTTTTTATTTTTGGTTTTATAACAAATCAATACAAAGAGGGAATGAGGACACAGTGCTCGCTGGCGCCCGCCTGGTCTTGATCGTCATGGCTTATGTCATTGGAACCTCGTGAGGTTCACCTTGCCTTAATCTCTCCACCACTCGCGAGCCAGCCTGGTGAGGCCGCCCCCGAGAAGTTCTTGCATCATCCGCCTCATGAGGCTTGGCCCCTAGCGAGGGTCTTGGGTGTTTTCTGGTGAAGATGGGTCGTAAGGGGCCGCTGGAGGAGCCACGCTGCAGGCCGCAGGCAGGCATGTCTGGGGACCCCTGTTCCGAGAACGCCGATAGTAGCCCCCGGGCCCAAGGCGCGCTCAGGCTTGGTTTCGAGGTGAAGCCAAAGGGAAAGCGTGGAGCGCCGCGGGCCCTAATAGCCTCCGGGCTTGGTCGACGCGTGGCGACTGATTGGACGTGGGCGTCTCCGCTTCCCCATGCAGCCTCGGCAACTGCCCGACTGACAAAAGGCCAGTGCGGGGAACACCCGCCTTCATTGCCTTCCTTCGTCTTGCTCCAGATCCCCTCTCTTGCCCCTTTCTTCTAAAATCTCCAGATCTGCTCCAATCTCCTTCCAAGCTTCCGTCCAATGGCGCCCCAAAATACCAAGGTTGACTCGCCGCCCGCCTGGTACGAGTCGGACCTAGAGGTGCCCAATGTCTCGGCGAAAAACATTGCCGTCACGCAGCTGCTGATGGCGGGGGAGAACAACGAGAAGGGGGAGACCGTGCTCCGGGCTGGCTCCATCGTGCCCGAAGCTCTGAAGAGCTCCTTCTACCCCGTCTTCTACCCCGTCTGAAAGCGGACGGTGATACGAAGCACTCGATCTTGGAGCTTGAGACGAAGTCTTGTTCTGAAAGCCAGGGTTGGGTGGGTGGGAAGATCCACTGCCACCTTTGCTCTTCTGTTGATAAGGCTGACGGAACGGAGGAGGAGGAAGCCAATACTTCTGCTGCTTAGCCACTTGAGTAGAGGAAGAAGGAGTAGCATCTCTGACTCGCTTCTTGGAAGCATCACACTTCAGTTGAGCAGCCTCTTGCTTCAATGCCATGTTGTAAAACTCATCGTACCTCATGGGCTCAAAGAGAACAAGAGCTAGCTAGATTTCTTCTCTGAGACCACCCCTGAACTGGTATATCATGCTCTTCTCGTCAGGGACGTCCTGCTTAGCAAAGCGGGTGAGCTTCTGAAACATCTTCTTGTACTCATAGACAGACATAGAGCCTTGCTTCAGGTTGCGGAATTCCTCACGCTTGCTTTCAACCACGCTCTGAGGAATATGATGAGCTTTGAAGTCTTGACGGAATTCATCCCAGGTAATCACACGGCCTCCTCTGGAATCTTTGTACTGCTGAAACCATTCTGCAGCTTGGTCTTTGAGTTGGAAGGAAGCAAACTTGACAAAGTCCTCAGGCCTGACGTTACTGCACTCGAAATGCTTGCATAAGTCCACGAGCCAATCATCAGCGTCAGTTGCCTCAACACAATTGCTGAAAGTCTTTGGCTGGTTAGCAAGGAACTGGTTGAGTGTAGCAAAGTGATTCTGATTGTTGCCCTGGTTGACTTGGTTCGCCTGGTTGCGCTCTTGAAGAAGTTGCATGATCAGCTGCGTGTTTGCATTGGTAGCGGCCATCACAGCTTGCCATGCCTCTGGAGGTGGAGGTGGTGGTGGCGGATCAGGATTCGGAGTTGTGCGCGTTGGAGGAGCCATCCTTAAGAGGTTGACATCCATTAGCACATTGACAGATAAATATTGAAGTTGAATCAAACGGGTTGAAATTGCAACATGTAGTCTTCACATCCGAACAAAATGAACGAATGCATTACAATTGAAATGGTCACATATCCATAAATTGAGAAGCCACTTAGAATTGATGTAGAAGAATAAAATCAACAAGGTATGCAACAAGAACGAATACTCGGTAAGGATCACCCAATCTCAAACCAAATATCCATGGAAGAAGAACTAGAGCTACAAGAATTCCCACCTATGAAACTCCTGAACCTTTCCGGTTATGCAATCAGGTGTTGGGGATATAGGGGAAGCATAATATCTCGCCCAAATCTAGCAAATCCTACATCCAGCTGTATCCATCCTTCAACACATAACCGAGAAAACTTCGGAAATCGTCTACCTCAACCTTCGAAAAGCATCTGTTATACAAGTTATGGCAATACTCCCGAACTCCCGCCCCAGTACTGGGTGGCGTCAAGGTTATCTAACCAACAACTGCATAAAAGAGATTTTTGATGTCGGCGAAACTAAACTCAGGTATTCCAGAACTGGAACGATAAAATTGTGACGACAACACCTCGGAGCTCAACTCCCCGGGACACTGCCACAACCCCTAAATGACAGGAGGCACCAAGAACACTGTTCTCGTCACAAATCGATCGGAACGATTCCAAGATACCCGCGTGATCCTAAAAAAAATTAGTGAAATTTAAGAAGAGAAGAGTCAAAACTCTACGTCAGGATGCCTTACCAGAGCGATGAAGGGACTGGGGAGTAAAAAGAATTCCTAAACTCTCCGATATATAATTCCTAAATGACTCAAAACATTTTTCTAGACTCAACAGCGTCAGCTAATTCAATCAAGCAGTGGGGGCTCCTAAGGTCGGGGAAGGCTCTGATACCAACTTGTAACGCCCTCGATGCAGCTATATATCCTACGTGTCGAAGCACGACTTAGAGGCATAACCGCAGCGAAAGCAATGTCGCAAGTAAGGCAATCTTCACAACAACCCATGTAAATAGATAATAGGGGACAAAGGTACGTAGTTGGCTTACACTCGCCACGTCACACAAATACATAAATAACATTACAATCATCCAATACACTCATGGTCCGACTACGACACCAAAATAAAAGATCAACCCCAACATGAGACACGGTCCCGATTGCCCCAACTGGGCACCACTACTGATCATCAGGGAAAGACACATAGTAATGGCGTGAGTCTTCGTCGAACTCCCACTTGAGCTCAAGCGCATCATCTGGAATGGAATCATCGGGCCCTGCATCTGGTTTCGAAGTAATCTGTGAGTCACGGGGACTCAGCAATCTCGCACCCTCGCGATCAAGACTATTTAAGCTTATAGGTAAGGCAAGGTAATATGTGGAGCCGCAGCAAGCGACTAGCATATATGGTGGCTAACCTGTTCGCAAAAGAGAGCGAGAAGAGAAGGCAATGCATGAACGAAGAACTATAGAACAACTTACGGCAAACATTACTCCAACACCGTGTTCACTTCCCGGACTCCGCCGAGAATAGACCATCACGGTTACACATGCAGTTGATTCATTTTAATTAAGTTAAGGTTCATGTTATCTACAATCGGACATTAACAAATTCTCATCTGCCCATAACCGCGGGCACGGCTCTCGAAAGTTCAAATCCCTGCAGGGGAGTCCCAACTTAGCCCATCACAAGCTCTCACGCTCAACGAAGGATAAACCTTCTCCCGAGACATTCCGATCAGACTCGGCATCCCGGTTCTACAAGACAACTTCGACAAAGGTAAAACAAGTCTAGCAACACCGCCCGAATGTGCCGACAAATCCCGATAGGAGCTGCACATATCTCGTTCTTAGGGCACACCCAGATGAGCTCTCCATACAACTAAAACCAAACCTCGAGTTTCCCCGAGGGGGCGCTGCACAGGGCTCTAGTTTGGACCAACACTCAGAGGAGCACTGGCCCGGGGGGTTTAAATAAAGACGACCCTCGGGCTCCGGAAACCCAAGGGAAAAAGAGGCTAGGTGGAAAATGGTAAAACCAAGGTTGGGCATTGCTGGAGGAGTTTTATTCAAGGCGAACTGTCAAGGGGTTCCCATTATCACCCAACCTCGTAAGGAACGCAAAATCCGGGAGCATAACACCGATATGACGTAAACTAGGGTGGCAAGAGTGGAACAAATCACTAGGCAAAAGGCCGAGCCTTCCACCCTTTACCAAGTATATAGATGCATTAAGATAACAAGATAATATAGTGATATCCCAACAATAAACAATGTTCCAACAAGGAACGATCTCCAGTCTTCACCTGCAACTAGCAACGCTATAAGAGGGGCTGAGCAAAGCGGTAACATAGCCAATCAATGGTTTGCTAGGACATGGTGGGTTAGAGGTTTGACATGGAAATTTGGGAGGCATGATAAGAAAGTGGTAGGCATCATATTATAGGCATAGCAAAAGAGCGAGCATCTAGCAAGCAAAGATAGAAGTGATTTCGAGGGTACGATCATCTTGCCTGCAAAGTTGTCAGAGTTGACTTGGTCCTTGTAAGCAAACTCAACAGGCTCCTCGTTAGCGAACTCGTCTCCCAACTCTACCCAAACAAGACAAACAAGCAAAAGGAACACAATCAACCATGTGCAAAGCTCAAACAACATGATGCAAACATGGTATGCTATGCGGGATGCGATATGTGATGCATATGCAAGATTTGACAAGGAATGATTGAACCTGGCCTCAATTTGGAAATACAATAGTTCCACTGGAAAGATGAGGTGATTTCGGTTGAAATCGATATAAAGATCACCGGAATCGGATGAACGGTTTGGAAATGGCAAGCAAAACAAATATGGCACCGGTCTGCGATAAACAGCAAGTAGCCATCTAAATGCATCAAGATAATTATGCTACAGCACTCAAACATGGCAACAAAATACATGGCAGGGATCCACTCATGATGCTCGACAAAATATGCACACTGAGCTATGGCCAATTCATCCATTAACAGGTTCAAACAAGCATGGAAAAAACGCAAACGATAAACAGGTTTCAGACTTGGTGAAATTAACACAAACCTGGAATTTCAGATCAGGTAGCACACTTTGGAGCACGAAAACTACATGATAAATGAACTTAACATGGAAAAGCAAGGCATGACATGAAGCTACTCAATGAACTTAACAAAAGTCCCTTACTGACCTTGAGTCAAAAGGGATCAAAAAATACAATTGCAAGCATGTGAACATGGCAAAAACATAATCATGTTACAGACTTAGTGAAAAACTGGAGCATGTAAATAGGTTAACGAGTAGGCATGTTCATGATCTCAAAGCACTCACTACAGAGCATGGCATGACAAACTAAGCATACATCCATCAAGAATACATATTATAGAAGCTAGACATGGCAAGAACAACAACATAGCATGCACGGATCAACAACAACATCCTCGGCAAAATCGCTAACAAGTAAACAATCTGCCAGGATTCACGAAATAGCAAAAGTAGAGCTCGATTGACTCAAGCTAGGATGCTCCATAATTGCAAACAAAGACATGGATGGATAGAGCACCACAAGATTAACAAATCATCCTTACTGATCATCCTCAAAATAGGCACGGATCACTCGGAAACAACATGAACATATGTCATATTAATAAAATCAGATCAAGTCCCTGAAATCAGCATTAACGAATGCACTACTTTGCAAGCTTGTGCTAGTCACCACACACATCACAAAAATACATGGTAATCACCTCTGTAAAGATGGCATGGCATATAACAAAACTCATGTAGAACTCAGGAGCATATCATGCACACAATAAACATGGCAAAAATAACAAATAGCTATTTGGTGCAGCAGATCTGACAATTATCTCAAATAGCTCTCTTCCAACAGCATTTCGGGCATCAAGATGAGCTCAAATGAAAATCATGCACTGACATGAAATGATGTACTCACTAAGTCGAACATTTTGATATGCTACATGCGCAAAACGGAGCTACGGATGCGGAGTTACAGCATGATGAAGTATGCAAAAAATATGCAAAACTGGGACAAAACAAGGTCAACCCTAGGGTTTACTATAGCAGCGGATCTGGATCTGAGCGCGCACGCCATTCGAGGTTTGTCGACCGGAGTTCCTGTTCACCGGGGAGGAGAGGTTGCCGTACTTGGGGCTTGCCGGGGCGAGGAGAGGCCGGG
This sequence comes from Triticum urartu, assembly GCF_056163025.1. Classification (NCBI taxonomy): domain Eukaryota; kingdom Viridiplantae; phylum Streptophyta; class Magnoliopsida; order Poales; family Poaceae; genus Triticum; species Triticum urartu. The sequence continues at coordinate 351,393,571 of NC_141876.1, read as the reverse complement.
GCAGTGGAGAGGCCGGAGGAGCTCGGAGGAGGCGCGGGCCAGCGAGGTGCGGCCGGCGGAGGCGAGGCCTTGTCGCGGCGGAGCTTGCTCTGGCCGGCGAGCTGCGTGGCGGCCGCCGGCGATGGCTCGGGGCGGCGTGGTGATGTGGGCGCGGGATGGCGGCGAATGGAGGGTTGACACGTGGCAGCGGCGCTCGGGTCGGACACGTCCGGCCCGGCGGTTTTCATCCGGTGGCACGAGGGGATGGGGAGGTTAGGGTTTCATCCGGATTTCGGGGAAGGGATCTTTATATAGGCATAGGGGGATCTAGGAGAGTCCAAATGAGGTGCAGTTTTCGGCCACGCGATCATGATCAAACGCTCTAGATGATGGAGAAGGTTTTGGTGGGTTTTGGACCAAATTGGAAGGGTGTTGGGCAGCAACACACATGAGGCCTTCTCGGTCCCTCGGTTAACCATTGGAGTATCAAACGAAGTCCGAATGGCACGAAACTTGACAGGCGGTCTACCGGTAGTAAACCAAGGCCGCTTGGCAAGTCTCCATCCAATCCGGAAATGTTCAATCCCCACACACGAAAAGAGGTAGAAAGGACCACTGGAGGAGATAGGAGCGCAGGAATGCAAAATGGACAACGGGGAAAATGCTCGGATGCATGAGACGAACACGTATGCAAATGCAGTGCACATGATGACATGATATGAGATGCATGACAAAGACAACAACACACGGAGACAACAAAACCCGAACCCGAGGAAATAAAATAACTTAGCGCTGAAAACGGCAAGAGTTGGAGTACATATAAGGTAAATTACATCTGGGGTGTTACATGCTGACGGCGGGGGAGAACAACGAGAAGGGGGAGATCTTGCTCCGGGCTGGCTCCATCATGCCCGAAGCTCCGAAGAGCTCCTTCTACCCGGTCTTCATGAGAAGCATCACCGCCGGCCTTGTTCCCCTCTTCTCCGACTTCTTCTACGCGGTCCTCCGGCAATACGGGTTACATGCTCTTCATCTCCATCCTAACTCCGTTCTTCTCTTGTCCATCTTTGCCTTCTACTACGAGGCGTACGTCGTTGTGATGCCATCCATGGCATTGCTGTGCCACTTCTTCTACCTCTGGATCAACAAAGGCCACACCACGGGCTGCGGCAACTTCATCGCAGCCGGCAAGGCCAACGCGATTTCGAAGACTGGGAAGAAGGCCGAGGGCTTCAGGAGCACGTGGGTTATGATGGATGCCAAGTGTGTCCATCCACGGATGAAGCTGCCGACGGGGATGCCCCGGCCTGATGAGGGGTGGTCCTGCGCGAAGCTTACCGACGACCGGGCGAAGCTGGTGTTGGAGAAGATGAACACCGACCTAAGGCCAGGCAGCGCGAAGGCGGCGAAACTGACGGGGGCCATGCTCCTGAAGGAATTCTTGGCGCAGAGGGTGGCTCTTCTCCAGGTGCGCACGCGCCCCCTGTGGATGCTTGTGGATGGCGAAGACAAGCTCCGCTTGAGCCCGAAGGCCTTGTCCGACGAGGAGCTAGCCGTGGCCCTCCGTCTCCTGGTCGGAGACGACCAAGAGTATCCGCCGAATCCCCACGCTCCCTTGTTCCTCCGGAAGGACAGGGCGCAGGTCGTGGCCGCCATGCCCACCTTTGACGGGCGCGGCCTGGTGCCGCCGGCCCCTTTTGAGGTCCCTGTGGAGACAACAGCGGTGGACGTATCTTCTGGTGAATCTCGTAGGGACGGAGAGGAGGAGGAGGAAGAGGATGAGGAGCGTGACCTAGAGGTAACCCCCGAATAAATGGGGGAGACCTCCCCCTTGCGCAAGGTCGACATCCTCCGCCTCCTGCCTGACGACGATGGCGAGGACGATATCCTCCTGGAGAAGGGGGAGCCGCCCGTGGTTCCAACGAAGAGCAGGTCGGCGCTGATCTCCCTAGATGTTGCTGCTGTTCCAGTGCCGCCTGGAGCCACCTCCGGCCCATCTCCTGCTCCTTCTTCTACCCTCGGAGCCCGTGCACCCACGCGCTAGGCTGTGAGGCTCTCGGGCTTCAAGCTTACCAAGAGGAAGGTGGACTATGCCGCGGTGGACCAGTAAGTGTTCGTGCTCCATCTTGTTCTTGATCATGCTGCTGATCATTGACGTTTGCCATTGGTTTGCTAGGCCACCGTCTACGGCAAAGAAGAGGAAGGCGGACACGATGACACCGCTCGGGGCCGATCCTCCCGCGGTGGCCGCACCTCCCTCCGCGGGGAAGGGGAGCGACGGCGCTGGCGCCTCCCCAGCTCGGTCGTCCTCGCGAGGCCCGGAAGGGTGTCCTTGTGAGGAGTCAGCCCTCGTGACCCCGCTGGCTCCGGAGGAGCTGATGTCCGGCGCGGCTGCTGAGGTCCCCAAAGCTTAGGAGCCGCCAGCCTCTCAGGCCATGGTGACGTTGCCGCCTCTTCCTCCTCCAGCTGCGTCGCTTGTTCCAGGTTCTTCCACCACGCCTGATGTCTTGGAGCGTGCCCTTTCTGAGATGACTCAGCTGCGAGAAGATATTCAGGGCGCCGAACCCCTCCTGGTGGTTGGGTGCCCGGAGCTGGTCTCTGGCTGGCTTCATTCTGACGTGTCCGTTCGGGCGGTGCTGAGCCAGGCCGTGGCGACCTCCGAGGAGGAGAAGCGATCCACCGCTCAGGCGGCAGTTGCTCGCGAGGCGGCGCTGAAGGACGTCGAGGCCGCCCAAGATCACTGCTGGGTGCTGGAGGCCGAGCTGAAGACCCTATGTGGAGAGCGTGCAGAAGACGTTCGTGGCCGTAAGGCGGAGGAAGAGAGGATGAAGGCCCAGGAGGACGCCATCAAGGGTCGCGATGCCGAGCTGGAGTAGTGGCGTAGGCGCGGGCCGCTGAGCATGGCCGGCTGGAGGAGCTGGAGCGAAAGGTGCAAGTGGAGAAAGCCGAACTTGACGCCAAGGCGAAGGTTCTGGCCGAGGACCGCGCGGCATTCGCGCTCCTCGAGAAGAAGGCCCGCGAGGCGCTGAAGACACTTTATGACAAGGGCTTGGAGAAGCCGCTGGCCACTGATGGGGACGGCCCCGCCCAGTTGCTTCCCTACTTGGTTGAGGCGCTTGAGGAAGTCGTGAGCGGCATCGGTCCCATGGAAGAGGAAGAGGCTCGCGTCCTTTCTTCAGCCGCGCTGACGCGTGTCTTCAGGCACCTCCATCTTCGTGATCCTGCCGCCTGCCTTGACGAGCTACGGCAGCCTATGGACGAGAGTGCTATGCAGCTGCTGCCGCAGCCATGAAGGGTCAGGTCGAGGCCCTGATGCAGATGTTCCGCGCCTTCGGCCGACGGTATAGGTGAAGGCGACGCCACCAAGGAGGGGGCACCTCTTGCGGGCGTTGGCGGTGTCCAGGGATGACTTGCTTGCGACTCCTTTCCTGTTTAAACTCTTGCAGCATGTACCGTGCCTCGTGGAGGCGTTTAAACTTGTGTTTGATAATTAGAGAACAATATGTATTTGTAATATTTGCTATGATATTTTGCAATTTCCTTCCCATTTTCTTTACGTTCTACGTCGGTAGAGCCCGACCCCGCGCATACCTCAGCCGCCATTGGGCCGATCGGATCACCAGGACGGACCAAGGAGTGAGAGGCTATGTGGTCAGTTCGGCTCCTGAGTCGCAATGCTCAAGAGTCCCCCTTGACGTGCAAACAGCTTGTGGAAAGGAGATGCAAGGGTAGGTCTAGTGTTCTACGTCAGCAGGGCCCGACCCCGCGCATACCTCAGCCGCCATTGGGCCGACCGGATCACCAGGACGGACCAAGGAGTGAGGGGCTACATGGTCAGTTAGGCTCCTGAGTCACAATGCTCGGGAGTCCCCCTTCACATTCAAACGAACTTCGTACCTTAGCTTCGCTTGGGAGGGCGCGCGATGACCAGGTCCGAGGGACCTGGTGGGGTGGCGTATGCTTGGGTGTGACCCAAGCGCAGCCCCCGTGCCCAGCCCCCTTGCGCGACTCTACCGAGGACAGGTGTTGCGATGAGGCCAGACACCGATCCCGGAGGCTCCCTGAGGTTGGTATGGCCGTGAGGCCGCCCTCAGTTGTTTATCACCAGGACGAACCATGGCACTTCCGCACTTGCACGGGCATAGCCGCGCCTCGGCAGTGTCGACTGCCAGCACGGAGCATGGTGCTTCCACTAGTATGTGGGAGGGGACTCCCTACTGCGGAGAGCCACCGGGGCGTGTACAGCCCCGCCCTGACACGTGGCTTGCATGGCATGGCTGGAGGAGGTGTATCTGGGCACTCGTGAGCTAGCGCAGAACTCACGAGGCCCTACCTCAAGGAGGGTTGCGCCTGGTCTTGGTTCTTGATGGTTGTTCCTATGAGATGGTTAGACAACCCACGGCGAGTGGATCTCCTGAGGCTATCGTACGAGAAGGCCAAGCACCAACAACCCCAGGAGGTGACGTGAACGGGGTCGGCCCGCCAAACAAAGCTCATCCATTGGATTTATCGACACTACAGGGACGGGCCCGAGCACAGACGCCATGCCTAGCCTTCTAATACATAGGATCTTGAAGAAAGACGATTGGTGCACGGCTCCCATGGTGGGTCACAATCAAGCAGGTGATAACCATAGATAGACGACGTATGAAAAGCAACTAGCTTAGGTAAATGCGAGAACAATACATGCCACGGGGTTGGACCCGAGCGGCCTGGGGTTAATGCTGCCCATGGGGCGCTCCCAGCAGAGTGAACTGAAGATGCAAGCAGATACATGCCGCAGGGATGGACCCACGCAGCCTGGGGATGATGCAGCCTAGGGGCGCTCCCAGCTAAATGAACTTCGAAAGATGTCACCTGGTTTGGTTGCCGAAGGGGTGTTGGGGTAGCTGAAGACGCGTAGCGAAGAAGTTGCTTTTCACGAGCCACCGGGGCCCTGAGCCTTAGGAGGCTCTGGAGGCTTAGGTGGCCTCCAGAGGGTCGTCTCCATCTCCGCCAGGACTGCGTGATGCCTGGCCTCCTGACCCGCCATGACGCTCCGCAGGTTGCGCTGGAGGGCGGCAGCCATGCTCGGCAGGCCGAGCTGCATGCGAACGTAGCTGTGAGGCGGGCCCTCACACCGGCCTGCACGCGAAGGCCAGAAGCGCTCCTGAGATGCGGCCCGGTTGAGCCCTAGGATGTCAATGCAAACGTGCAGCTCACCACCCTCGCGTAGGTGGGGAGCGATGCCAGGTGGGCGGCGGTCGCCGCGTATTGCTCTTGCTTCCTGAAGCTCCTGATATGCCTTGGTGATGAACTCCTGAGCACCGGGCGCTCCTCCCTCGCGATACTGGCCAGGTCTGAGGCCCTCCAGAAGAGAGCCCATGAGCCCTGCCCGAGGACGGCACCGAGCACGCCTCCCTATGCGAGGGAGATATGCGCCCCAGGCACGGGCGTAGATCCTAAAGTGGTGTCGCCGGAGGTGCTGCTCCCTGGAGGTCCAGTGTGGAGCAGTTGCTTCTTCTTCTTAGGGTTGGCCTTAGGAGGGTACTGCGCTGCATTGCTGTCGAGGTCTTCGATTGATGCAGCTTGGAAGGCGCGCTCGAGGGAGCATACCGCGTCTCCTTCTTCGCAGGGGACGGTGATGATTCCGCAGCTTCCAGGCATCTTGAGGACGTTGTAGCCATGGTGGGTGACTGCCATGAATTTGGCCAGCGCTAGGTACTCGAGGATGGCATTGTACAGCAGATGGATGTGGGCGCCATCGAAGTCGATGAGCTCGGCGTGGTAGTTGTTGCGCTGACCGAAGGTGACAGGGAGGCGAAGCTTCCCTATCGGGGTGGTAGAGCCGTCAGTCACTCCTAAGAAAGGCTTGGTAGGCTGAAGCTGATCATATGGCACTTGAAGGCTGTCGAAGGTCTCGACTGACAGGACATTGAGCCTTGTGCCGCCATCGATGAGGGTCTTGGTGACTTGGACATTGCTGATGACGGGTGAACAGAGCATCGGCAGAACACCGGCCATTGCCGCAAACTTGAGCTGGTCCGCCGAGCTAAAGGTGATGGCATACTTGGACCATCTGAGCCTAGGGAGGAATGCGTTCACCTTGTGAGCAAACTCCTTGAAGACTCGTTGAGAGGCTAGGACTTGAGCTCCGCCTAAGATGCAGATGATAGCTCACGGCTCTTGGAAGCCCCCAGCCCCCTCGTCCTATTAATGGTCATCGTTCCTTCTTGGCGGCGGCAACGGAGGGAGACCAGGGTTTCCCTGAGGATGGTCCTCACGAGGCTGGTCCCTCCAGGCACCCTCACAAGGCTGGTCCGGCCAATGATCCTCACGAGGCAGGTCGCGCCACTCTTGGCGGGGCCCACGGTCGTCCCAACGTCCTCCACCACGTCCACCTCCTTGGTCGTAGCCCCGGTCGTTGCGCTTGGGGTGTCGACCGAAGCATCCATCTCGAATGGCCCTGACCTCTTGGCAATCATTAGTGTTGTGCGTACGCACGTTGTGGAAGGCGCAGAACGTACGACTACCCTTGGACGACTCAGGAAGATCTCGGCCGCGCTTGGTGTCTAGTTCTGCCACGAGCACGGCCACTCCCTTGCGCTTCACATCCTTGACCTTGGCCTTCTTCTCCTCTGGATCCGCAGCAGGGAGCTCGAGGAGGGAGAGGCGCCCGTCCTCAGCTCTTACACACTTGGTCGCGATGTTGAACAGCTCCAAGGTCGTGCACAACTCTTCATGGATAGCGAGCTTCTCCTTCATCTTGACATCGCGGACGCCGTCGGAGAACGCGGAGATGATGGCCTCGTCTGTTACCTTGGGGATCTTGATTCACGCGTTGTTGAAGCACTGGATGTACTTCCGCAGGGTTTCTCCCAGTTGTTTCTTGATGCGGCGTAGGTCACCCGCGACCGGGGGGCGGTCGCGAGTGCCCTGGAAGTTGGCGATGAAGTGGTCGCGCATCTCGTCCCAAGAGGAAATCGAGCCTGGGGGCAGGTTCAAGAGGCATGAGTGGCCATCGTCCTTGAGAGCCATGGGAAACCAATTCGCCATGAATTTTATGTCACCGTTGGCCGCTTTGACGCTCAGCTCGTAGAGCTATAGAAACTTTGCAGGGTCGGGGGTGCCGTCATAGCGAGGGGGCAGATCTGGCTTGAACTTGCCCGGCCAGACGACGCTACGCAACTCAGGAGTGAAGGCACCGCAGCCCGCCGTGGCCACCGCGGCCCGTCGTGGAGGCAGGGCTTGGTCGTGGTTCCCCTGCACCGCCACAGCACGCGGCGCATGGCCCTGTCGCAGCAAGCAATCATGATGTAGCGGAGCTGGGAGTGGTGGAGCGTTTCCTTGTGGATGGGGAATCTCTTGGCAGCTTCTTTCTTCGTGCGTGGGCACACTGCATAGAGGATCATGGCGCTGGGCCGCGCATCTTGGAGCGAGGACGCCGTCTTGACACGGGGGAGGCTAAGGCGCTCCCCGAGCCGTGTGTCTCGGTGCGAGGGCGCCATCTTGGTGCTGAGGGGGTGGAGGCTCTTCATGAGCCACATCGCCCACAGCCGGGGGCGGGCGAGGCAGCGAGAGGGATGGCGCCGAATAGCCCCCCGCGGCGCTGCAGAGCTCGGCGATGCAATCCAACCAGTCCTCGTAGAGGTCGTCGACCAGGCAGTAGAGCAGGAGTTCGCGTGCCATGAGCAGCATGGCATGCGCGTCCATGGGGGCACGGCGAGCGTGAGACGATGAGACGGCCGGAGTCAGCGACGGGGTGGCGGTGCGACCATCTCATCGCATAGAGGGAAGCAACGAAGAGGCTTGTTGCTCGTTTGCCGCCGGACCGGTGACGGCGTTGGCGGCGGGTGACGGAGAAAGACGGGGAGGCCCGCCTACTGGGGCCATCTGAGCGACATGGGCGGCGAGAGCGGCCCGGCACTCCGCGCGAGCCCGGCGAGCGTCGGCCATGAGCTTCGTGGAGTGATGAAGCGTGGGTCGACAAAGAAGAAGGCTTCGGCGCACCCCTACTTGGCACGCCAAATGTCAGATTTCGGGTTCCGCTAAAACCCTTGAGGTTCAGACCCTGGGGTGTGCATGAAGATCTCCCCCCTCTCTAGCTCGCACACTCAACGATCTCACGGCCTATCTTAACGGACCCAAAGAACATGAGGCACAAGATTTATACCTGTTCGGGCCACCATTGTGGTGTAATAACCTACTCCAGTGTGGTCTGGTGGATTGCCTCTTGGGCTAAGGATGAACAGTTACAAGGGAAGAATAGCCTCCTGAGGGGAGGTTTTCTTGTGCTTGGTGAACTTGTGTGAGGCTTAGGATGGAATGGCTCTGATCCAAGATTAGATGCCCCGACCCAAGATTCGATCCCTAGCTATGGTGGTGGCTAGTCCTATTTATAGAGGCCCTGGTCCTGTTCCCAAATATTGAGCGGGAAGGGATCCCATAATGGCCAATTTGAAGGGGGGAAGCTAGTACAAGCTATCCTGACAAAAGTAGTCTTCGCCTGCTAAAGGCTCTGGTGGTGATGCCGTCTTGGGCTCCATGGTGACCTCTATCCTGCCGTCCTACTGGTCTTGGTCTTGTCACACCGATACGGAAACCTTTGCCTGATGCCTCGGAACTCCTCGCATGCGCTTGCCTCCTTAAAACCAAAGAGGGAACGAGGACACTGTGCTCGCTGGCGCCCGCCTAGTCTTGATCGTCATGGCTTACGTCATTGGAACCTCGCGAGGTTTGCCTGGCCTTGATATCTCCGCCCCTCCCGAGCCAGCCTGGTGAGGCCGCCGCTGAGGAGGTCTTGCGTCGTCCGCCTTGCGAGGTTTGGCCCCTCGCGAGGGTCTTGGGTGTTTGCTGGTGAAGATGGGACGTATGGGGCCGCTGGAAGAGCCATGCTGCGGGCCGCAGGCAGGTAAGTCTGGGGACCCCTTGAGGGAGTCCTGAACTAAGGGGTCCTCAGGTGTCTGGCCTGTTATCTATGGGCCGGACTGATGCGCTGTGAAGACTTGAAGACCGAAGACTGTACTTGTGTCCGGGTTGGACTCTCCTTGGCGTCGAAGGCAAGCTTGGCGACCGATATGAAGATTCCTTCTTACGTAACCGACTCTATGTAAACCCTAGATTCCCCCCCCCGGGTGTCTATATAAACTGGAGGGGTTAGTCCGGAAAGAATATACACATTACCTTAGTCATATAGGCTAGGCTTTTAAGGTTTAGCCATTACGATCTCGTGGTAGATCAACTCTTGTAACAATCATATTCATCAAGATCAATCAAGCAGGACGTAGGGTATTACCTCCATAGAGAGGGCCCAAACCTGGTTAAACATCATGTCCCCCTTCTCCCGTTACCATCAATCCTAGACTTCATAGTTCAGGAACCCCTACCCGAGATCCGCCGGTTTTGACACCGACATTGGTGCTTTCATTGAGAGTTCCACGGTGCCATCGACGAAAGGTTCGATGGCCCCTTCAATCGTCTATAACGACGCTGTCCAAGGAGAAACCTTCCTCCCCGGACAGATTTTCGTGTTCGGCGGCTTCGTACTGCGGGCCAACTCACTTGGCCATCTGGAGCAGATCGATAGTTACGCCCGTGGCCACCAGGTCAGATTTGAAAGCTTGAACTACGTCGCAGATATCTGTGGAGACTTGATCTTCTATGGATTTGAGACCGCAGGGATCGCTCCCCCTCGCTCCGATGAATATGACTTAAATCTATTATCGGATCACATCCAGGAGATGGTCCCTGTTGCTGCAACGGCCTTAGAAGCGGAGCAGATCGTGCCATCCGAAGCCACAGAGTCTGCGGTGTTGGAGCCGCACACGGACTTGGCACCTCGCAATATTTGCGTCAATGGAACTCCGAATTCGTCTCCGGCAATAAGTCCCGGACTGGGTATGCCTGCGGACACCGAGCTAGATCGGTTATCAATTTTCGAATTTAGCGCCGCAGACATCTTCCATTACTCACCTTTGGGTGATGTGCCAAACTCTTTAAGGAACTTTTCCTTGGAGAAGGACTCATAACCGAAATATGTTTGGTTCAATCCAGAGGCTGATGATGGGAAATTTCATTTCCCACCCGCCACACACTTCATAGCCACTATCAATGACTTAACCGACGTGCTCGATTACGCCCTGAAGACATCGACGGTATGGACGATGATGCCGACCAGGAGCAAGGACAAACCCCGCCATTTACTAGACGTTGGACGGCAACATCTTCGTACGATGTGTACATGGTCGACACACCTAAAAAAGCTACTGACGAAGACAAAGGAGATCCATTTGCGAATAAACCTTCTGAGACACAGTCCAAGTGCCGGCGCCCTAAACGTCGCTCTAAGCCTCGTCGCTCAAATGATGGAAACACTGGAACCGGAGAGAATAGTACTCCGGGCGATGCCGAAAACAATGAAGACCCTGTCGGGGTTGCATACGAACAGGAGGAACAAGACAACGGGCAAGATAACCCTGATAAACAGGCCATGCCCAATGACCCAAACGATGATAGTTATCATCCAGTCTTCGAGGATGATGAGAGCCTCGGCAATGAGGACTTCACCATGCCTGAGGCACCCCTCGAGCAGGAGTGCTTCAAGCGCCAGCTAATAGCCACTGCAAGAAGCCTGAAGAAGAAGCAGCAGCAGCTTCAAGCTGATCAAGACCTGCTCATTGATAGGTGGACTGATGTCCTGGCAGCCGAAGAATACGGCCTCAAGTGCCCAGCCAAGGGTTACCCAAAGCGTAGACTTCTACCTCAGTTCAATGAGGAGGCACCAGATCCCATACCTCCCTCACGCAATGCGGACCGACCACCACGCGATCGGGATAGCGCGGCGGACCGACCACCCCGCGGTCAGGATAAAGCGGCAACTGAGGTCGAACACAAGACCGCCCCACCACCTCGCAAAAATAGGGAGATCATAGCTCAGGACCATACATATGACCTTCGGTGGGAGCTGGACAGTAGAGCAGAACACACCAGATCAATATACGGATCGCGGGGACGCTTCCCGACTCGGGATGACGGCTACCTACTCAGGCGTGAAAAACCTAGTCACACCCGGGCCGATAACCGCAGACACAATCCATCGGAGGTGCGTCATGATGCGGCCCGATATAGAGGCGCCGCACACCCTCTCTGCTTCACAGATGAGGTGCTGGATCACGAATTCCCCGAGGGTTGAAGCCCGTCAATATTGAATCATACGACGGAACAACCGACCCCACAGTATGGATTGAGGACTTTATTCTCCAAATCCACATGGCCCGTGGAGACGACCTCCACGCCATCAAATACCTCCCACTGAAAGTCAAAGGGCCAGCTAGACACTGGCTGAATAGCCTGCCCAAGAATTCCATAGGCAACTGGGAGGACTTGGAAGAGGCCTTTCTCAACAACTTCCAAGGTACATATGTCCGGCCACCCGATGCCGATGACTCAATCCAGAAAATTCTGGCTTAGGTTCCTAACCAAAAAGAACCAGATCGTTGATTGTCCGGATATCGAAGCCCTAGCGGCCTTTAAACATAGCATCTGTGAGGAATGGCTAGCACGCCACCTAGGCCAAGAAAAGCCGAAGTCCATGGCATGTCTTATGGCACTCATGACCCGCTTTTGCGTGGGTGAGGACAGTTGGCTGGCTCGTAGCAAAAACACAGCCAGCAAGACAGGCCCCTCCGAGGCCAAGAACAGCTCCGGAAAGCTCTAGCGCAACAGACACAAACGCCGAAGCAATGGCGACAACACCGATGACACCACCGTTAACGTCGAATTCAGCGGCTCCAAGTCCAGACAGCGAAAGAAGCCCTACAAAAGGAACAGCGAGGGACTATCCAGCCTGGATCGCATACTCGATCATCCGTGCCAGATACATGGTACCCCAGATAAACAAGCCAATCACACCAATAGAGACTGTTGCGTTTTCAAACAGGCTGGCAAGTTAAATGCCGAAAACAAAGAAAAGGGATTACAAAGTGAGGACAAGGACGAAGAGCCCCGGCAGCTGAACACCAGAGGGCAGAAGAAATTTCCGCCTCAAGTCAAAACGGTGAAGATGATATACGCTATACACATCCCCAAAAGGGGTGCGCACGCGAGCACTTAGGGACGTCTACGCGGTAGAGCCAGTCGCCCCAAAATTCAATCTGTGGTCATCATTCCCGATCACCTTCGATCGTTGAGATCACCCAACCAGTACCGGCATGGCATTTCAGCCGCACTGGTCCTCGACCCAATCATCGACGGATTTCACCTAACACGAGTCCTAATGCACGGTGGTAGCAGCCTCAACCTGCTCTATCAGGATAAAGTGCGGGAGATGGGAATTAATCCCTCACGAATCAAACCCACAAAGACTACCTTTAAAGAAGTCATACCAAGCGTTGAGGCCCGCTGCATGGGTTCAATCATGCTGGAGGTGGTCTTCGGTTCTCCAGACAACTTCCGAAGCGAGGAGTTAATCTTCGATATTGTCCCCTTCCGCAGCGGCTACCACGCACTGCTCGGACGAACCGCATTCGATAGATTCAACGCAGTGCCACACTATGCTTATCTCAATCTGAAGATGCCCGGTCCGCGAGGCGTCATAACAGTAGACAGAAACACAGAACGCTTCCTCCGGACAGAGGAGCACACCGCCACCCTAGTAGTAGAGATACAAAGCGGCCTTCTCAAGCGGCATCATAGTCTGGCTGCCGAGCCCCTGGACATCAGTAAGAGGGTCCGTACTACACTGCAACAGGAAAGCGCGGCTCGTCAAGAGCTCGATTAGCAATTCGGCCTCCGTCCCAATCCCGATGAGGTAGTGGCATTCATAGCACGCGTCCATAACTATGCACTCAAAATTCCATGGGCATCGATGGACGCACAAGCTATCCCGGGATCCATGGTTCTGCTAGACTGATCCCGGACACACATATAACTTTACTATCTCCTTTTCCCTTGTTTCAGGTTTCTCCTATGGGGGCCTCCTTCGACGGCCTGATTAACGATCCCGTCAAAGGACAAAAACACACCGGATTGACACGGAGCACAGGCGCACATGGGAAGCCCTAGAGGCTAATCGTGTTTCAGGACCCACGCGCAGTCCGCCTTCGGGTATGGCATGTCAAATGCACGTGAATCAGAAAAAAGTCACTTCTTTCACCCAACATATGCTTCATGAATGGGACATGAAGTTAATGCTTTCAGACGTTTCCAACACTACCTGGATGTTCAACACGAATCATGGACGAGATAAAATTTTTGATGATGTGCTCAACAACAATTCATCATGATTCCCATGAAGATGGAATTCCACAACTATGTGAACAAGACGATTGCATTGGTCAGAACAAAAGATATAATGGAGTATGCTCGAGGAAAAACCACGAGTAAGACAACATTATGAACATCATTGGTTCTGATACAATTTGGGGATAGCCCACACTCAAATCAAAGTTTTGATAAGACAATAGGTCCAACAACTGATCACAGGGACCAATCGATGAAGATATCATCTTTCTTCAACACACATAAATATATCCCTTGAAATGAACTAAGATAGGCAAGCTTTATCTTCCAACTCTCCAAGTCATTGTTTGGCTTAACCAACTAGCTCAGGGGTATCCAACACGGATTGTTGGAGAAGGGGCGGTTTACAAGAAACCAACTTGATCACAAACTCAACATAGCGGTCAGGAGACAACCTGGTAACACTTCCGAGAAGATATTCAGAAAATCGTGAACCACCAATATGTTACTAAGCTTGTGAGAAATCTTGCTTTCCAGGCAAGATGATATGATCAAAAAGTGAGAGATTGATACAATCCTAACTCATGGATCGAAGAGTGCACGAAGAAAATGGACTAGATCGCACGATCAATCTAAGGATGATGATTCAATAACCAACATGATAAGAATGAGAATAGTGTCCATTAACTACCAAGCAACGGAGTTTCTAGGATTTCACACATCATGATTCTTTTGTCGGCATTCCGGTTACAATAACATAGGAACCGAGGGATGAACAATGATGGGGAGAAGTATCACTGCATCAAAAATTCAAATGAGGTGGTACAATTCTCATGAAAATCCTGACATAAAGGGGGTAATGCTCCAAGGTAGAATAGAACAAGAGCTGGTTTAGCATTTTGATCTATGGAATACAACCGCTTTGACCCAATCGAAGAAATGGATGAAGTACTGGAGTTTGTTTCTCCTACTCTTTCTGAACTAGACCAGCTGGTGGACCACAAGAGTAAAAGGCATCGATGAACATAAATGCACACATGTGCTCTTGACTATCAACTGATAGATGAAGGCCGGAATACAACTAAAGAGGGGCAATGTCGGTGTCAAAACTGGCGGATCTCGGGTAGGGGGTCCTGGACTGTGCCTCTAAAGTTGATGGTAAAAGGAGATGGGGACACAATGTTTACCCAGGTTTAGGCCCTCTCTATGGAGGTAATACCCTACTTCCTGCTTGATTGACCTTGATGAATATGAGTATTACAAGAGTTGATCTAAAATGAGATCGTAATGGCTAAACCCTAAAAGCCTAGCATGTCTAACTATGATTATGAGGAAATATCTCTACGGACCTAGCCCTCCGGTTTATATAGACACCGGAGGGATCTAGGGTTACACAAGGTCGGTTACAGAGAAAGGAATCTTCATGTTTGGTCGCCAAGCTTGCCTTCCACGCTAATGAGAGTCCCATCCGGACACGGTAGAATCTTTGGTCTTTGTATCTTCACAGCCCATCAGTCCGACCCATGTCTAATAGGTCGGACGCCCGAGGACCCCTTAGTCCAGGACTCCCTCAGTAGACCCTGAACCAGGCTTCAATGATGAGGTGTCCGGCGCGCAGATTGTCTTCGGCATTGCAAGGCGGGTTCCCATTTCTGAATACTCCAAGATAGTCTTGGGACGTAATGAGAGTGTCCGGATCTGCAACACAAGTACCACGCACAACCGCAGAGAATATAATATTTGTACGAGTCCAATCCGCTGATAAACTTTTGTAACATGACATCATGTTTGCCCGGTCATTATTTCGAACCATTTCTTGTCTCACTGTTCCATGTTTCGAGGCACGGTTTTTATTTGCATGTCTTGTCGAAGCAGAGATCATGTTCCCTTATCACGGGATTCTCATCAATGCGAGCGTGGATAACCCAACCATTCCATTGGTATGATTCCTTAGGAATAGGCGGGTTTTCAGGCTTAGGTGGAGGCGTTCGATATCCGTTGCCTTTATAAAGGAGCCAAGGGCCGCCTTGTTTTGTGCCAACCTTTTCCCTAGCCCTTCCAACCTCGAGTTCTAGCACCCAAGGGTCGACTTCATCACTTCAAGATTCCCAATCATGTCCAGTCCCAGCCCACAGGGCCGATGGGTGGCCTCCTCTGTTATGGAGGAGGACATCACGAAGCTTCATGTAGCCAGATACCTGACCACAGAGATCCCCTACAGGCTTCCAGCTCAAGGACAGGTTATTCCTACTCCCAGATCCAGCGATAGGGTAGTATTCATCTCACACTTCCTGCGAGTGCTAGGACTCGCTCTTCACCCCTTCGTCCGGGGGCTCATGTTTTACTACGGACTAGATTTTCATGATCTAGCCTCAGATTCTCTCCTTTACATCTTGACTTTCATTATCACATGCCAGGCCTTTCTCCGCACTCCCCCACACTTTAGATTATGGTTGAAGACCTTTAGTGTGAAGCCGAAGGTAGTCGATGGGGAATAAGCGGAGTGCAGAGGTACTATAGTGGGAAAAATTATCAATGCTCCCTGGCCAAAAGGTTCTTTCACCGAAACTACTGACCTATGGCAGCGGGAGTGGTTTTATGTCACTGAACCCCGTGGTACCACGTGGGTGCCTATACCTGCGTTTCGATCTAGACCTCCATTACAGATTCCGCCATGGATTAATAAAGGACTGGACTGGGGATCAATTGACGAAGTTTAGACTCTATAGAGCCGCATCCAGAGCCTCCTTGAGAAGGACGTCAGTCTTATCAACGTGGTTCAAGTAATGCTGGTCTGCCGGGTTCTGCCGTGCCAGTGACGGCCTCTCCGTATGTGGGAGTTTAATCCGGAAGGGCCACGGACCCTCCAAGACTTCTTCGGCATTACACAAAAAGGAATGTGGAAGCTGTTTTTTGGGAAACAAAAACAGTGGCCGGACACCACCGAGAACATCGGCCTCGACCGCAACTATCCTGATACCTCGGTAAGCGCTCTATTTCTGAACAATTTTTCAGCAATGTATGCTGTAGTGCATCACTGATCACACTATCCTCTTCCAATGTTGGATAAAGAAAGCAGAGCAAATGAGGTGTTCGGCCCCCCTTCCTGAAGACTCAGCGGATTTCGTATTAACAAGGATGCTGGCCCTGGCACCATACCAAATGCTTGTGAAGGAGGACAAGACGGAGAGCGGGAGGATAGAAGGTGGCCTCCATCCCGAAGATATATTAGATGATGTGTCCGGGGAGACGAAAATCCCATCGCTCGAAGACAAAAGTAAAGGAGAAGCCAACGTTCATTCTCCCCATGGAAAGAAAAGGGTCGTTGTCGGTGTCAAAACCGACGGATCTCGGGTAGGGGGTCCCAAACTGTGCGTCTAAGGCTGATGGTAACATGAAGCGGGGGACAAAGTGTTTACCCAGCTTCGGGCCGTCTCGATGGAGGTAATACCCTACTTCCTGCTTGATTGATCTTGATGATATGAGTATTACAACAGTTGATCTACCACGAGATCGGAGAGGCTAAACCCTAGAAGCTAGCCTATGGTATGATCATTTTTCTCCTACGGACTAAAACCCTCCGGTTTATATAGACACCGGAGGAGGCTAGGGTTACACAGAGTCGGTTACAAGGGAGGAGATCTACATATCCGAATTGCCAAGCTTGCCTTCCACGCAAAGGAGAGTCCCATCCGGACATGGGATGAAGTCTTCAATCTGGTATCTTCATAGTCCAACAGCCCGGCCAAAGTGTATACTCCAGCTGTCCGAAGACCCCCTAATCCAGGACTCCCTCAGTAGCCCCTGAACCAGGCTTCAATGACGACGAGTCCGACGCGCAGGTTGTCTTCGGCATTGGAAGGCGGGTTCCTCCTCCGAATACTCCATAGAAGATTGTGAACACAAGGATAGTGTCCGGCTTTGCAAAACAAATTCCACATACCACCGTAGAGAGTATAATATTTCCACAAATCTAATCTGCTGACAACTTTTCATAACGTGTCATCACGCCATGGCTCCGGTAAATATTTGAACCGTTTTTCTCAACCAGCTACTTCACACATTGCGAGGTGGTTTTCTTGGCACGTCTTGTCGAAGCAGAGATCGTGTCCCCTTATCCTGGGATCCTCATCAATACGGGTGTGGGTAACCCAACCGGGCCATCAATCACGACGCTTGGGGAATAAGCAAGTTTTACGAGGCAAGTGGGGAGGCTACAGTTTCTACCGCCCTTATAAAGGGATAAGGACTCCTTTTTTACCCACGCCTTGTTCTTCCCTGCCCATCCATTTTCGCGCACTTGAGCTCCAGCACCCAAGTTCGCATCTTCTTCGCAAAAACACTCCGAACATGTCCGAAGCAAGAGGCAAGTGGATGGCCTCCTTCGTTACGGAGGAGAACATCACGAAGCTACGGGAAGCCGGATACCTGGCCGCAGATATCGCGCACTGGCTCCCAGGCGCGGGGCAGATCGTTCCTACCCCCGAGCCCCACGAAAGGGTTGTATTCCTTACCCATTTCGTCCGAGGGCTAGGATTTCCCCTCCACCCATTTGTTCGCGGGCTCATGTTGTATTACGGGCTGGACTTCCATGATCTGGCCCCCAATTTCATCCTCAACATGTCGGCGTTTATCGTCGTGTGTGAGGCCTTCCTCCACATCAAGCCCCACTTCGGCTTGTGGCTAAAGACCTTCAATGTTAAACCGAAGGTGGTGGTCGGCCAGCAAGCGGAGTGTGGAGGCGCCATGGTGGGAAAAATGCCCAACGTCACCTGGCTCGAAAGCTCCTATGTGGAGACCATAAAGGGGTGGCAATCAAGGTGGTTCTACATCACCGAGCTGGGAGACACCAACTGGGCGGCGGCCCCTGAATTCCGATCCGGCATCCCCATGCGGCTCACCTCCTGGAAAGAGAAGGGCTTATCTTGGTGTTCATCGGTGGAGCTGACCGGACTCCAGATCTGTGTTAAAAACATGATAAGCAAGAAAATCAAGCTTGTCAACGTGGTCCAGGTCATGCTCTTCCGCCGGATCCTCCCGTGTCAAAGACGGGCATTCAATATGTGGGAGTTCGACTCGGCAAGGCACCAGACGCTGCGAGAGCTCTTTGACACGACGCACCAGGACATCTGGAGGGTGCTGTTCAAGTCTGTCGAGGTACCTCCTTCTCTTACCGAGGACCACGGACTCAGCGCAAAGCGCCCTACTAATCGGGTAAGCTCCTTATATCTCATAAGGCATTTCTTTCCCTAGTATAATTATGTGAGGGATCTGAACCTCCACATTATTTGACAGGAATGGGTTGCGACAGCGGAGCAGATCGATTGTCCGGCCCCACTGCCCGAAGATCTAGCAAGTACTCTCCTAACAGAGATGCCGGCACCCTATGAGGCGCTGGAGAAGAAGGCCAAGAAGAAGGCCCGGGGACCAGGAAAGGTCTCCGGCGCAAGGTTGTATCGGAATCGTCGTCCGATAACACCGAGACGCCCTCCTCCCCCGAAGACGAGGAGGAAGAGCAAAATTCTCCCCATCCAGCCGGGGGAGATAAGAAAAGGAAGGCAGCCCCATCCGAGGAGGCCGAAGGGTCCAAGAAGGGAAGAGCCCTCCTTCCGGACCGCTCCACATCGGCCGCGTTCAACAGCGAGGAGTGGTTGCCCAGGGACAAGCCCCTGGCGAAGTCGTAAGTATCCGGATACCATAACAGTTCTGGTATATTTCGTTTTATTGTTTCTTATCATGCCGAACATGATCATGCAACCCACCCAAGGACCGTCTCGACGTATCCTCTTCGGATGGGTCTCTAGGCCTGTCGGAGATGAACAATGATTCGCTCCCGACCGCCTCCTCCCCCACCCTATGGACGACGCCGAGGTGTTGTCCCGAAGGGCACCAAGCCAATGGAAGGTAGTTCTGGGGGCGCCCCAAGGCGACCTCCCAGACGCCGGGCGCATGGGAGGCAAGGTCCCAGGGGCCCTATTGACGGGGGCAGCAAGTCCGGCCCCCGGCCGAATACTGCGCCGGAACCTCCCTTGGTTCCGACTCTGTTGGGAGACCCCTCACAAAGGGGGGTGAGCCATCTATGCAGATGGCCTCTGTCAATTCAGAGGCACCGGACAACTTGCTGAAGCGCTTCGCGGCGCTTCCATTGACGAAGAGCACCACACTGTCATGAGTGCGGTGGTAGAGAAGGTTCAGTCTGCTAAAAGCGGACTGACTGAAGCCTGTGCCAGCCTCCTAACAGGCTTGGAGGTAGGTAATCATTTTATAAGAAAATGTTATAGCATAGACAGTAGCCCTCGATGCTCTGTTTGGCGTTCGCAAAGAAAGGCTGAAAAGAGGATCAAATAATAATCACAGGAGTCTAATCAGAATGTGTCTTATGTGAATAAGCAGGCTTCGCTACTGGCCGCTACCGCTCGCACTTCGGAGGTCTCCGCACTGACGCGGGACCTTGAGCGGTCCGAAAAAGAGCTCGGCCTCACGAAGAGGCGGCTCGAAGAGAACAAAGGTAAGTAATACCTGTCCGTATATTGATAAGGAATAAAAAAGAATGTGGTTGTTAAGTCACAGGATCATCATGAATTATGCTAGGGGCCATGACTGAAGTGGCGGCCCTGAAGGAGGCGTTTTCCATGGCCGAAGACAAAGCGGCCAAGGAGCACACCGAGCGCGAGAAGCAAGAGGCTCGAGTAGGCGAGGTGCAGCAAGAGCTCTAGGATTTCATCAAAAAATACGAGTCCTTGGAGCGTGACTCTAAGACGCAAGGATCTGAGCTTGCGAAGGCCCTTGAGAACACAAAAAATGCCAAGGCCGAAGCCCACAAGGCCCTCCAGGAGCTTCAGGCGGTCCAGAAGATAGCGGCGGGTAAGGAATTCATTATGCAAAGCAAGCATGTGAAGGAAACTTTCCGTTTACTTACCCGAGTTCGGAGCTCTCCACGAGCGTCCATAGATCTTCCTCGCAGTGTGTCCGATGCCGCGGAATTTTACCGGGTCGAGGAAGGGAGATCGACGAAGAAGTTGTTCTGGTGTCAGTATACTGGGACCGAACATCCGATGCCCTTGAGCGACCAGTTGAAGCAATTGGTCGAGCTCCACAAGGCGGCCGAACAGGCCATGAAGGGCTTCATAGTCCGGATGTGGCCTAGTGAGCCCCTGCCTGGCAGCTACTTCGTCCTGGTGAGACGGCTTGTGAATGCCTGCCCACGGCTTGAAGTCATAAAGCGGTCCGTCTGCATTGAGGGTGCGCGCATGGCTTTTGCCCGATCAAAAGTGCACTTGGCGAAGATGGACCCCGAGAAGCTGGTGAAGGAGGGGCCGCCGCATGGCAAGGAGCATCGCGGCCCCAAAAAGTATTATCACAGCGTCCTGAAGGGTGCCCGCCTTGTGGCGGAGGAATGTTCTAAGGATATAATATTTGAATGAATGTACTCATGTGATCCAGTAATATGAAAACAAGTTCATCTGCGCTATATAATGCTTGTTGATTTAAATTATTACCTTCTGTGCGGCCGTTTATAAAATCTGAGAGTCGGCTAGTCGTGGGCTACTACCCCCATGTAGCTAGTACTGAGGTGTTCGGGATAAATCTGATCACTCTTTATCCCAGTTTTGGGTCCTTCGAAGGAGGTGTTCAGCACAACGAACCAGGCAATCGGACCATAAAGCTTTATCACTCTCACTTAGCCATAGAAGTCTACAATTTTAAATTTTGCCGAAGCCCCTGGTATTCGGAAGGACGAACTTGGGGCGCTATGAACGCCTAAATCGGACAAGGCCGACTCCTCTCCTGAAGCGGAAAAAATCTTTAGGGATTTGGGACCTCTCGAATAGCGACCAGCTCTCGCCGCATCATGATAGTTAGTTTTCGGCTTTCTCTACTGTGGTGCTCGTCCGGAAGAACCGGGACACAATCGCAGTAGTTCTCCCAGTGCTACCTTAGCCGATATAGCGGATCATAAGGCACCAAAACATGGGAGCCGGGCAAGCCCAACTATTGACCCAAGACATGATTCGGAGCTGATGCATATAATGCGATAAGTTCGGGGTGCCGCACTGTCGAAAGTGTTCAGACTTTTCTTGTCGTGTTATGGGGTACACTGAAGCCCCTGGCGTACTGAACATACCCGAATGTACGGGAGCAACTTGTCGTGAATAGACAAACAAGGAAAAAAAAGATGAAGAAATGTAATAATAAGCTGACGCTGTGCATTGTTATTTATAGGATACGTCAAAGTGTATGTGTATAAGTAGTACAATAAGCAAAAATGGGACTATCTGACATGTCCGATCCAACGGCGAGCTGCGTGCGGGGTTCTGTGTTTCCGTTAACTGTTATAACCCTATGAGGTCCTGGCATTTTGAGCTTGAGGAATGCATAATGCGGTACCGCATTGAATCCAGAGAATGTGGTTCGTCCGAGTAGTGCGTGATAGCCACTATGGAAGGGGACGATATCGAAGATTAACTCTTCGCTTTGGAAGTTATCCGGAGATCCGAAGGCCACTTCCAGTGTGATTGAGCCCGTGCAACAAGCCTCTACACCTGGTATGACACCTTTGAAGGTGGTTTTTGTGGGTTTGATCCTCAAGGGGTCTATACCCATTTTGCGCACCGTATCCTGATAAAGCAGGTTCAGGCTGCTGCCACCATCCATAAGGACTCGAGTGAGGTGGAATCCGTCAATGATAGGATAAAGTACCAATGCGGTAGAACCGCTGATACGTCTCTGTCGTATCTACTTTTCCAAACACTTTTCACTTGTTTTGGACTCTAACTTGCATGATTTGAATGGAACTAACCCGGACTAACGCTGTTTTCAACAGAATTACCATGGTGTTATTTATGTGCAGAAACAAACGTTCTCGGAATGACCTGAAACTTCACGGAGAAACTTTTTGGAAAATATAAAAAATACCTGCAAAAGATGAAGGCCAGGGGGGCCACGACCTATCCACGAGGGTGGGGGCGCGCCTCCCCCCTAAGGCGCGCCCCCTACCTCGTGGGCCCCCTGGTGCCTCTCTGACTCCAACTCCAACTCCATATATTGTGTTTCGGGGAGAAAAAAATCAGAGAGAAGAATTCATCACATTTTACAATACGGAGCCGCCGCCAAGCCCTAAAACCTCTTGGGAGGGCTGATCTGGAGTCCGTTCGGGGCTCCGGAGAGGGGAATCCGTCGCCATCGTCATCATCAACCATCCTCCATCACCAATTTCATGATGCTCACCGCCGTGTGTGAGTAATTCCATCGTAGGCTTGCTGGGTGGTGATGGGTTGGATGGGATCTATCATGTAATCGAGTTAGTTTTGTTAGGGTTTGATCCCTAGTATCCACTATGTTCTGAGATTGATGTTGCTATGACTTTGTTATGCTTAATGCTTGTCACTAGGACCCAAGTGCCATGATTTCAGATCTTAACCTATTATGTTTTCATCAATATATGAGTGTTCTTGATCCTATCTTGCAAGTCTATAGTCACCTATTATGTGTTATGATCCGTTAACCCCGAAGTGACAATAATCGGGATACTTACCGGTGATGACCGTAGTTTGAGGAGTTCATGTATTCATTATGTGTTAATGCTTTGTTCCCGTTCTCTATTAAAAGGAGGCCTTAATATCCCTTAGTTTCCGTAAAGACCCCGCTGCCACGGGAGGGTAGGACAAAAGATGTCATGCAAGTTGTTTTCCATAAGCACGTATGACTATGTTCGGAATACATGCCTACATTATGTCAATGAACTGGAGCTAGTTCTGTGTAACCCTAGGTTATGACTGTTACATGATGAACCACATCCGGCATAATTCTCCATCACCGATCCATTGCCTACAAGATTTCCATATATTGTTCTTCGCTTATTTACTTTTCCATTGCTATTGCTATCATCACTACAAAATACCAAAAACACTACTATTACTACTGTTACCTTTTGCTACTGTTACCACTACTATCATATTACTTTTCTACTAAATACTTTGCTGCAGATATTAAGTTTCCAAGTGTGGTTGAATTGACAACTCAGCTGCTAATACTTGAGAATATTCTTTGGCTCCCCTAGTGTCAAATCAATAAATTTGGCTTGAATACTCTACCCTCGAAAACTGTTGCGATCCCCTATACTTGTGGGTTATCAAGAACATTTTCTGGCGCCGTTGCCGGGGAGCATAGCTCTATTCTTTGAGTCACTTGGGATTTATATATGTTTATCATTATGAAGAACTTGAAAGATTCGAGAACCAAGATTTATCCCTCAACTTCGAGGGGAGGTAAGGAACTGCCATCTAGCTCTGCACTTGATTCACCTTCTATTTTGAGTAAGCTTGCGACACCTATACCTGCTTCTGCTATTCGTTCTAATATGTCACATGTTATTGATGATGCCACTTCTGCTATACATGATACTTATGATGAAACTACTTCTATGCTTGATGCTACTATGCCACTTTGTAAATTTCACGATGAACAACTTGCTAGGGCTAGAGAGATTGAAAATATTGAATCTGATAATACTGATGAAAGTGATGATGAAGAATCACTTGTTATTCCTGAGGGTTATGTTTTTGATCAAGAAGCTTCTTTAGCTATTTTAGTTTGCAAAGATAGAAACAAACTTAAGAGGTTGTTAGCTAAATGGAATAAGAAATCTCTAAATGCTAGAATGAAACCTGACCCTGCTTTTGCTACTTCACCTATCTGTGTTACTGATAAGGATTATGAATTCTCTGTTGATCCTGATATAATTACTTTGGTTGAATCAGATCCTTTCCATGGCTATGAATCAGAAACTGTTGTGGCACATCTTACTAAATTAAATGATATAGCCACCCTGTTCACTACTGATGAGAGAACTCATTACTTTTATATCCTTAAAATATTTCCGTTCTCATTAAAGGGTGATGCTAAGATATGGTTTAATTATCTTGATCCTAGTTATGTGCGTAGTCCCCAGGAAACAAGATGCTTCTCTGCTAAATATTTCCCTGCTCATAAGAAACAAGATGCTTTAAGGGATATATATAATTTTGTGCAAATTGAAGAAGAGAGTCTCCCACAAGCTTGGGGGAGGCTTCTCCAATTACTTAATGCTTTGCCTGATCATCCTCTTAAGAAAAATGAAATACTTGATATCTTTTATAATGGACTAACCTATGCTTCCAGAGATTACCTGGATAGTTGTGCTGGTTCTGTTTTCAGGGAAAGAACACCGGATGAAGCTGAAATTCTATTGAATAATATGTTGGCAAATGAAAATAATTGGACACCTCCTGAGCCAGTTCCTGAGCCTATTCCTAAACCAACTCCAAAGAAGAGGGGTATTCTATTTCTCAGTCCTGAAGATATGCAAGAGGCAAAGAAATCTATGAAAGAAAAAGGTATTAAAGCTGAAGATGTTAAGAATTTACCTCCTATTGAAGAAATACATGGTCTTAATTTACCGCCTGTTGAAGAAACAAATGGTCTTAATCCTTTACCTATTGAAGAAACTCATGGTCTTGATAACCCGACACAAGTAGTAAAGGTAAATTCTCTCTATAGATATGATAAAGCTGAAATCCCATTTACTAAATTTGCTAGCACATGCTTAGATGAGTTTGATAAATTTATGGCTAAGCAAGAAGATTTTAATGCTTATTTTGGTAGACAATTGAAATACAATTCAAATATGCTTGAACACTTGGGTGATTATATGGATAATGTTAAAGGTGAACATAAATTTATTAGTAAACATGCTTCTATGGTTACCACTAACGTAGAACAAGTACTTAAAGCTCAAAATGATTTGCTCAATGAATTGAATAGTAACGATAATGATAATGCTGTTAGAGTTATGACTAGAACTGGTAAAATGACTCAGGAACCTTTGTATCATGAAGGCCACCCTATGAGAATTGAGCAAGATTCTCAGAGGAATAATATAGATGCACCTAGTCCTCCTAAAAGGAAGAAAAAGAAAAATGATAAGACTTTGCATGCTTCTAGTGATCCTATTACTGAAACACCTGAGAATCCAAATGATATTTCTATTTCTGATGCTGAAACACAATCTGGTAATGAACCTGAAACTAGTGGTAATGCTAATAATAATGTTCATGATGATGCTCAACCTAGTAATGATAATGATATAGAAATTGAACCTGCTATTGATCTCGATAACCCACAATCAAAGAATCAACGTTATGCTAAGAAAGACTTTATTGCTAGGAAACATGGTAAATAAAGAGAACCATGGGTTCAGAAACCCATGCCTTTTCCTACCAAACCATCCAAGAAAAAGGATGATGAGGATTTTGAGTGCTTTGCTGAAATGATTAGACCTATCTTTTTATGTATGTCGTTAACTGATATGCTCAAAATGAATCCTTATGCTAAGTATATGAAAGATATTGTTACAAATAAAAGAAAGATACTGGAAGCTGAAATTTCCACCATGCTTGCTAATTACACTTTTAAGGGTGGAATACCAAAGAAACTTGGAGCTCCAGGTGTACCCACTATACCATGCTCTATTAAAACAAACTGTGTTAAAACTGTTTTATGTGATCTTGGAGCCGGGGTTAGTGTTATGCCTCTCTCTTTATATCGTAGACTTGATTTGAATAAGTTCACACCTACTGAAATATCTTTGCAAATGGCTGATAAATCAGCTGCTATACCTGTCGTTATTTGTGAGGATGTGCCTATTGTAGTTGCAAATGTTACTATTTTAACGGACTTTGTTATTCTTGATATTCCCGAGGACGATAGTATTTCTATTATTCTTGGAGGACCCTTTTTGAATACTGCAGGGGCTGTTATTGATTGCACTAAAGGCAATGTCAGTTTTCATGTTTATGGTAATGAGCATATGGTACACTTTCCGAAGAAACAACCTCAAGTTCACAGTATCAATTCTATTGGAAAAATTTAATCAATTATATTTGGAGGTTTTGAATTTCCTCTTCCTACTGTCAAGAAGAAATATGATATTCTTATTATTGGGGATGTGCATATCCCCGTTGAGGTAACATAGTGTTATTCAAAATTTCTCCGGTTCCATGTTATTCGGAATGAGTTCGTTAACAAGACTTGATCAACCTTGTTAGTGGATTCCTTTTGATGATCATGACATGGATGAAACTAGAAGGCACAACCTTCTGTACCCTCCTTTTACTTTCTGTTATTTATATTAAATAAAATAAAAATAAATACTTTTCTGTCTGTTATCTGATTATCCGTGCAATATAAAAATACCCCGAAAATAGAAGTTCTCCAAATGCCCTGAAATTTAAATATGATATTTTCCAGAATATTTGAGAATATTTGGCACTGAGAACACATCAGGGGGGGTCAACCACCAGCCCACGAGCGTGGAGGGCGCGCCCTACCCCGCTGGGCGCGCCCCCCTGCCTCGTGGGCCCACGTTGGCCCTCCTCCACTTATCCTTTCACCCACACACTCCTTCCTCCTCCCCCAAACACGAATAACCAGCTCAAACCAGAGTCCAAGCTCGTTTTTCTGCCATTTTCGATCTCCTTGCTCAAAGCACTTCTCGCAAAACTGCTTGGGGAGACTATTCCTTGAAAATGATGAGGAGACTTTTGAGGGGCTCATCGAGCCAAAGCTCAAAGGAAAAGGCACTAAAGCCTAAGTATAATCTGCCTCGCACCGTGGAGGTTCGGTGTGTGAATGGCCTTCCGATGATTTCTTGAGAGCAGCCGGGATTTATGAAGATTTTCATGAATTGGCTAAGAATGCAGGCCTCACGCTTTCCTCCACGACCAATGCGATCAGTATCTCTTACTCACAAATATCTTTGTGCAAAACTTTCATTTCCATTCTAGGAGCTCACCACCTACGGTGGAGTTTTATTTATATGATGAGCATAAGGAGATGTCACTTTATGATTTTTGTCGGGTTTGTTTAGTCCCTTTTGAGGGCAAGACAAAAGAACCACATCGCAATGATGTGGAGGCGTTTATTGATACTATCACTATAGGGGAAACAAGGAAGGTTTCCGATGCACGAATCACTAGCATACATTTTCCTGTTTTACATTATTTTGCATTATTTGCTAGTCGTTGTTTAATTTGTCGCGGAAACTAAACCTTAGTATCCCATCTTTGGAGGCATCTATGCTTCACGCCTAGCTGCACATTTAACATACCTATTAGGCATTATGAGAAGAAAGAAAAAGTGATGCCTCGTGTTTATCTAGATTATAAAAGTATGGTGGCACATGATTTTATTGTTAAGAATAGGGAAGGAGAGCTTAAATACCAATTGTTCTTTAATAAACATCATCCTGAGACTATTACCCTGCCTGCTCCTTCTTTGTTTGATTTATCTGCAGGCCAGTACCTTGTTCTGTTAAAGGCTATTCACGCCTACCGGAACCCTGCTCCAGCCATGGAGCCAGAGCCGGAACCACAAGTTGATCCTTCACAATAGTCTAATTATCAGTGGGATCCGGAGATGATTGTCAGCCAGTGGCAATCAGAGTCTTCCTCTTGTTCATCTCAGTACGACCCCAACTATTATTATGGATATCCGCTAGGCCAGCCGTGGCCATAGACCAACTTAGGCCAAAAGCGTAAGCTTGGGGGAGTACGTATTTCCCACCGACATTACATTTATGTTCACACACTCATTGCTAGATGTCGGTGCTCATACTTTTTCAATTGTATCATCCATGCTAGTTTATTTCCTTTTTATGCTTTCTTCTTGTGTGTTTGATAAACCTTAAGAAAAAACCAAAAAAATTAGTTGTAGCTTTTAGTTAGTTTAATTTCCATGCTTGTAGTAGTAATTAAAAAGAAAACCCAAAAAGATTTCTTGTTCTTCTTTTACTTGTTGGGAGCTCTTCCTTGTAAATAGCTTTATTTCTTTTCTTTTCTTTGGGGTCGATAGGAGAAGACCATGATTAAATTGTTGAAGTGGCTCTTATATACATTATTGTTGATCTGACAAAAGAGCCCATATTGCCTTGTCTTCTCCTGTTTATTGAATGCTTGCAGATTCCAGCTTAGTCCAATGCACTTGCACAATTATTATTATTCACATCGTTCGGTCATGCAAGTGAAAGGCAATTATGACGATATATGATGGACTAACTGAGATGAGAAAAGATGGTATGAACTCGACCTCTTTTGTTTTTGTAAATATGATTAGTTCATCATTCCTGATTCAACCTATTATGAATAAACATGTTTGCAATGACAACTATAGATCATAGTTTCTTGTGCCATGCTTGATTAGCTAGGAGCTTATAATGGTTTACCATGCGTGCCAACATGATATTAAAATGATTGTGATGTGGTATGATAGGGTGGTATCCTCCTCTGAATGATTTAAGTGACTTGACTTGGCGCATGTTCACGCATGTAGTTGAAACAAAATCAACATAGCCTTCACGATATTTATGTTCATGGTGGATTATATCCTACTCATGCTTGCATTTGGTGTTGATTAATTTTAATGCATGTTCATGACTGTTGTCGCTCTCTAGCTGGCCGCTTCCCAGTATTTTGCTAGCCTTCACCTGTACTAAGCGGGAATACTGCTTGTGCATCCAATCCCTTAAAACCCAAAGTTATTCCATAAGAGTCCACTATACCTACCTATATACAGTATCTACCTGCCGTTCCAAGTAAATTTGTATGTGCCAAACTCTAAACCTTCAAATAAATATCCTGTTTTGTATGCTCGAATAGATCATGTATCAACTAGGGATGTCTGTATCTTCCATGTTAGGCGGGTTATTCTCAAGAGGAGTGGACTCCGCTCCTCACTCACGAGATAAATGGCTGGTCACCGGGATGCCCAGTCCCATGCTTTATGCAAACTAAATCAAAATAATTTCAAACAAAACTCCCCCTGGGACTCTTGTTAGTTGGAGGCACTCGTTGTTTCGAGCAAGCCATAGATTGATGCTTGTTGGTGGAAGGGGGAGTATAAACTTTACCATTCTCTTTGGGAACTGCCTATAATGTGTGTAGCATGGAAGATATCGCCATCTCTTGGTTGTTATGTTGACAATGGAAGTATACCGCTCAAAATATTATTCACCTCTATTTCAAAACCTAGCTCTGGCACCTCTACAAATCCCTGCTTCCCTCTGCGAAGGGCCTATCTATTTACTTTTATGCTGAGTCATCATCCTCTTATTAAAAAGCACCAATTGGAGAGCACTGTTGTCATTTGCATTCATTATTGTTAGTTTATATTGGGTATGACTTGACTAGATCTCTTTTACCATGAATTACAATGTCTAGTCAGTCCTTGGTCTTTAAAGCTGCTCTGCATTTATGTTTTGCGGTCTCAGAAAGGGCTAGCGAGATACCACCTTGTTATATCATATTATGATTGTTTTGAGAAAGTGTTGTCATCCGAGATTTATTATTATTGCTCGCTAGTTGATTATGCCATTGATATGAGTAAACTTGAGACCTATGCGTTATTGTGAATCTTGTTAGTTATAATCTTTGCTGAAAACTTGAATGCTGGCTTTACATATTTACAACAACAAGAGCAAACAGAGTTTGTAAAAGTTTTTCTTTCTTTCTTTCAGTTTGTCAACTGAATTGCTTGAGGACAACCAAAGGTTTAAGCTTGGGGGAGTTGATACGTCTCCGTCGTATCTACTTTTCCAAACAATTTTGCCCTTGTTTTGGACTCTAACTTGCATGATTTGAATGGAACTAACCCGGACTGATGCTCTTTTCAGTAGAATTTCCATGGTGTTATTTATGTGCAGAAACAAACGTTCTCGGAATGACCTAAAACTTCACGGAGAACTTTTTGGAAAATATAAAAAATACCTGCAAAAGATGAAGGGTTTCAGTGAGTATCGGGTAATATCAGGTATTACCGATAAATTATATATTGGTGGAAAAAGTTTCTGGAGTTGTTAATATATATGTATATATATATAATGGTCTAGAAGTATTTAGAACATTTTATATTTAATATAAATATCAGCCGGCCTAAAAAGGCCAAGAGGTGGAAGGCAATTTGGGCCAAAAAGGCCCAAGTGGGAAAGTTCCTCCTTCCCTAAGGAAGCAGGCCGAATTGGGGAAGGGGAGAAGTCAGACTCCTCCTCCCCTAGGCAAGTGCACCAAGGGGGACTCCTTCCCCTTGGTGGCTGGCCTCCCTCTGCCTCCAAGCTATATATACATGAGGATTTTGCTCTTTTTTGGATATACAAGTTTTGCAGCCTCCTCTAGTTCTAGTTGGTCCTAGTTGACTAATTAGAGCTAGGATAATACTTTTGTCCTCATAATTATAAGCCATATGTGGTTGTAATTTCCTCCCTCTAATTCTTTGGCGATGTTAGCTGTAGATGGCGAATCAATGTCACATCGTGAAGGTTGCAGGCTTGCAACCAAGTAGAGAGGCCGTGCTCTCGACCCACGGTTCAAGGGACTATTCGTGGGCGGTATGAGGCCGTGCTCTCGACCCCCGTCTCGTGGTGGAGTTCTCCCCCTTCTTACCCTTGCCAATCCCTCCTCCACACGAACTCCAGAGGCCAGGGTTCTACCTTCCAGATGAGTTTCTGGTGTCTCTGCGTGTATGATCCAAGATCCGATTCGAGGGGATGGAAATAGTTGATCTGGCAGCAGCGGCGGCTTTCCATACGACCGCTCATATGGGCGCTTGCGGTCGTATGGAACGGCCTTTTGCTCTAGAAGCACGATGACACCTGTTTCTTTGGCCTTCTTGCTTGTTTCTTTTATGGTAGGTGATTATCACATTAAAGACATGATTCCACTACCATTTCAAAGGATTTTCTCCATTAATGTAATTGATACAAAAGACGTTACCTAAAGGATTATCAACAAAAATAAGTGCACGAGTGCGGTAAAATTCTTCAAAGCCTATTATGTAGGCACAAATTACTTAGTAAAACTATCACATAAATTTGACTCATCTGGGGCTGATAAAACTTTCACAATAAGTATATGAGTTCTTTATGACTAATGTGACTTCATGGACTATTACGCACTCCCACCTATCCACATATTGCTAGCCTCTTCGGTACCGTATATTGCCCTTTCTCACCTCAAGAGTTGGTGCAAGCTTCGCTGGTGCATCCAAACCCTGTGATATGATACGCTCTATCACATATAAGCCTCCTTATATCTTCCTCAAAACAGCCACCATACCTACCTATCATGACATTTCCATAGTCATTCCAAGATATATTGCCATGCAACTTTGACCGTCCCGGCTTATGACATGTGTGCTCATCATCATATTTCTTTGCATGATCATATAGAGCTGACATGATATTTGTGGCAAAGCTACCATTCATCATTGTTATACATGTTATGCTAGATTATTGCACATCCTAGTAAACTGCCAGAGGCATTCATATAGAGTCATGTTGTTTCAGTTTATTGAGTTGTAAGTAAATAAAAGTGTGATGACCATCATTATTACAGCATTGTCCAAATGAGGTAAGGTATGGTGGAAACTAATGAGTCCTCAAGAAAATGAGGATGAAGTTCAAACTTCAAACAAAATAAAAGACGCCAAAAAGAGCCCAACAAAAAAGAGAGAAAAAGAGAGAAGGGGCAATGCTAATATCCTTTTACCACACTTGTGCTTCAAAGTACTAGCATGTTCTTCATATAGAGAGTCTCTTGATTTGTCACTTTCATATACTGGTGGGAATTTTTCATTATAGACTTTCGTCCTTTCTGACTTCCCTTATAAATCTCTACCACCGTGTTCTATTCCAGCCAAAGTGCTAATGTCCGTGGCTCACAGTCATGTATTGAGTGGAGTTGAAAATGCCGACGCACGTGAAAAAGTATGATCCAATTGCTTGGTTTGACACCGAGGTGCTGATGATTTATATTTATGCGTTGAGGCGGAGTCAAGCCATGTTGCTTACATAATTCAATGAGTAGGGATAACATCGTCGAGCATCGTATATTTTGAAAAAGTAATGATTATGTTCCTGTATTCATGGATATTATTATGTTGATATGAATTCCTTCACCATTTCTCAGTATTTATACCGTAACAAGATTACATGATGGACTTGTTAGGTAGCATTCAACATCAAAAGTTCTGTTTTAATCATTTACCTACTCGAGGGCGGGCAGGAATTAAGCTTGAGGATGCTGATACGTCTCCAACATTTCTATAATTTTTTATTGTTTCATGCTATTATATTATCAATCTTAGATACTTTATATACAATTTTATATCTATTTTGGGGACTAACCTATTAACCTAGTGCTAGTTGTTGTTTTTATTTTTGGTTTTATAACAAATCAATACAAAGAGGGAATGAGGACACAGTGCTCGCTGGCGCCCGCCTGGTCTTGATCGTCATGGCTTATGTCATTGGAATCTCGCGAGGTTCACCTTGCCTTAATCTCTCCACCCCTCGCGAGCCAGCCTGGTGAGGCCGCCCCCGAGAAGGTCTTGCATCATCCACCTCATGAGGCTTGGCCCCTCGCGAGGGTCTTGGGTGTTTTCTGGTGAAGATGGGCCGTAAGGGGCCGCTGGAGGAGCCACGCTGCAGGCCGCAGGCAGGCATGTCTGGGGACCCCCGTTCCGAGAACGCCGATAGTAGCCCCCGGGCCCAAGGCGCGCTCAGGCTTGGTTTCGAGGCGAAGCCAAAGGGAAAGCGTGGAGCGCCGCAGGCCCTAATAGCCTCCGGGCTTGGTCGACGCGTGGCGACTGATTGGACGTGGGCGTCTCCGCTTCCCCATGCAGCCTCGACAACTGCCCGACTGACAAAAGGCCAGTGCGGGGAACACCCGCCTTCATTGCCTTACTTCGTCTTGCTCCAGATCCCCTCTCTTGCCCCTTTCTTCTAAAATCTCCAGATCTGCTCCAATCTCCTTCCAAGCTTCCGTCCAATGGCGCCCCAAAATACCAAGGTTGACTCGCCGCCCGCCTGGTACGAGTCGGACCTAGAGGTGCCCAATGTCTCGGCGAAAAACATTGCCGTCACGCAGCTGCTGATGGCGGGGGAGAACAACGAGAAGGGGGAGACCGTGCTCCGGGCTGGCTCCGTCATGCCCGAAGCTCTGAAGAGCTCCTTCTACCCCGTCTTCTACCCCGTCTGAAAGCGGACGGTGATACGAAGCAGTCGATCTTGGAGCTTGAGACGAAGTCTTGTTCTGAAAGCCAGGGTTGGGTGGGTGGGAAGATCCACTGCCACCTTTGCTCTTCTGTTGATAAGGCTGACGGAACGGAGGAGGAGGAAGCCAATACTTCTGCTGCTTAGCCACTTGAGTAGAGGAAGAAGGAGTAGCATCTCTGACTCGCTTCTTGGAAGCATCACACTTCAGTTGAGCAGCCTCTTGCTTCAATGCCATGTTGTAAAACTCATCGTACCTCATGGGCTCAAAGAGAACAAGAGCTAGCTAGATTTCTTCTCTGAGACCACCCCTGAACTGGTATATCATGCTCTTCTCGTCAGGGACGTCCTGCTTAGCAAAGCGGGTGAGCTTCTGAAACATCTTCTTGTACTCATAGACAGACATAGAGCCTTGCTTCAGGTTGCGGAATTCCTCACGCTTGCTTTCAACCACGCTCTGAGGAATATGATGAGCTTTGAAGTCTTGACGGAATTCATCCCAGGTAATCACACGGCCTCCTCTGGAATCTTTGTACTGCTGAAACCATTCTGCAGCTTGGTCTTTGAGTTGGAAGGAAGCAAACTTGACAAAGTCCTCAGGCCTGACGTTACTGCACTCGAAATGCTTGCATAAGTCCACGAGCCAATCATCAGCGTCAGTTGCCTCAACACAATTGCTGAAAGTCTTTGGCTGGTTAGCAAGGAACTGGTTGAGTGTAGCAAAGTGATTCTGATTGTTGCCCTGGTTGACTTGGTTCGCTTGGTT
Organism: Triticum urartu; assembly: GCF_056163025.1. Lineage (NCBI taxonomy): Eukaryota > Viridiplantae > Streptophyta > Magnoliopsida > Poales > Poaceae > Triticum > Triticum urartu. The sequence continues at coordinate 351,359,528 of NC_141876.1, read as the reverse complement.
GCGCTCTTGAAGAAGTTGCATGATCAGCTGCGTGTTTTCATTGGTAGCGGCCATCACAGCTTGCCATGCCTCTGGAGGTGGAGGTGGTGGTGGCGGATCAGGATTCGGAGTTGTGCGCGTTGGAGGAGCCATCCTTAAGAGGTTGACATCCATTAGCACATTGACAGATAAATATTGAAGTTGAATCAAACGGGTTGAAATTGCAACATGTAGTCTTCACATCCGAAAAATATGAACGAATGCATTACAATTGAAATGGTCACATATCCATAAATTGAGAAGCCACTTAGAATTGATGTAGAAGAATAAAATCAACAAGGTATGGAACAAGAACGAATACTCGGTAAGGATCACCCAATCTCAAACCAAATATCCATGGAAGAAGAACTAGAGCTACAAGAATTCCCACCTATGAAACTCCTGAACCTTTCCGGTTATGCAATCAGGTGTTGGGGATATAGGGGAAGCATAATATCTCGCCCAAATCTAGCAAATCCTACATCCAGCTGTATCCATCCTTCAACATATAACCGAGAAAACTTCGGAAATCGTCTACCTCAACCTTCGAAAAGCATCTGTTATACAAGTTATGGCAATACTCCCGAACTCCCGCCCCAGTACTGGGTGGCGTCAAGGTTATCTAACCAACAACTGCATAAAAGAGATTTTCGATGTCGGCGAAACTAAACTCAGGTATTCCAGAACTGCAACGATAAAATTGTGACGACAACACCTCGGAGCTCAACTCCCCGGGACACTGCCACCACCCCTAAATGACAGGAGGCACCAAGAACAATGTTCTCATCACAAATCGATCGGAACGATTCCAAGATACCCGCGTGATCCTAAAAAAAATTAGTGAAATTTAAGAAGAGAAGAGTCAAAACTCTACGTCAGGATGCCTTACCAGAGCGATGAAGGGACTGGGGAGTAAAAAGAATTCCTAAACTCTCCGATATATAATTCCTAAATGACTCAAAACATTTTTCTAGACTCAACAGCGTCAGCTAATTCGATCAAGCAGTGGGGGCTCCTAAGGTCGCGGAAGGCTCTGATACCAACTTGTAACGCCCTCGATGCGGCTATATCTCCTACGTGTCGAAGCACGACTTAGAGGCATAACCGCAGTGAAAGCAATGTCGCAAGTAAGGCAATCTTCACAACAACCCATGTAAATAGATAATAGGGGACAAAGGTACGTAGTTGGCTTACACTCGCCACGTCACACAAATACATAAATAACATTACAATCATCCAATACACTCATGGTCCGACTATGACACCAAAATAAAAGATCAACCCCAACATGAGACACGGTCCCAATTGCCCCAACTGGGCACCACTACTGATCATCAGGGAAAGACACATAGTAATGGCGTGAGTCTTCGTCGAACTCCCACTTGAGCTCAAGCGCATCATCTGGAATGGAATCATCGGGCCCTGCATCTGGTTTCGAAGTAATCTGTGAGTCACGGGGACTCAGCAATCTCGCACCCTCGCGATCAAGACTATTTAAGCTTATAGGTAAGGCAAGGTAATATGTGGAGCCGCAGCAAGCGACTAGCATATATGGTGGCTAACCTGTTCGCAAAAGAGAGCGAGAAGAGAAGGCAATGCACGAACGAAGAACTATAGAACAACTTACGGCAAACATTACTCCAACACCGTGTTCACTTCCCGGACTCCGCCGAGAATAGACCATCACGGTTACACATGCAATTGATTCATTTTAATTAAGTTAAGGTTCATGTTATCTACAATCGGACATTAACAAATTCTCATCTGCCCATAACCGCGGGCATGGCTCTCGAAAGTTCAAATCCCAGCAGGGGAGTCCCAACTTAGCCCATCACAAGCTCTCACGGTCAACGAAGGATAAACCTTCTCCCGAGACATTCCGATCAGACTCGGCATCCCGGTTCTACAAGACAACTTCGACAAAGGTAAAACGAGTCTAGCAACACCGCCCGAATGTGCCGACAAATCCCGATAGGAGGTGCACATATCTCGTTCTTAGGGCACACTCAGATGAGCTCTCCATACAACTAAAACCAAACCTCGAGTTTCCCCGAGGGGGCGCTGCACAGGGCTCTAGTTTGGACCAACACTCAGAGGAGCACTGGCCCGGGGGGTTTAAATAAAGACGACCCTCGGGCTCCGGAAACCCAAGGGAAAAAGAGGCTAGGTGGAAAATGGTAAAACCAAGGTTGGGCATTGCTGGAGGAGTTTTATTCAAGGCGAACTGTCAAGGGGTTCCCATTATCACCCAACCGCGTAAGGAACGCAAAATCCGGGAGCATAACACCGATATGACGTAAACTAGGGTGGCAAGAGTGGAACAAATCACTAGGAAAAAGGCCGAGCCTTCCACCCTTTACCAAGTATATAGATGCATTAAGATAACAAGATAATATAGTGATATCCCAACAATAAACAATGTTCCAACAAGGAACGATCTCCAGTCTTCACCTGCAACTAGCAACGCTATAAGAGGGGCTGAGCAAAGCGGTAACATAGCCAATCAATGGTTTGCTAGGACATGGTGGGTTAGAGGTTTGACATGGCAATTTGGGAGGCATGATAAGAAAGTGGTAGGCATCATAGCATAGGCATAGCAAAAGAGCGAGCATCTAGCAAGCAAAGATAGAAGTGATTTCGAGGGTACGATCATCTTGCCTGCAAAGTTGTCAGAGTTGACTTGGTCCTTGTAAGCAAACTCAACAGGCTCCTCGTTAGCGAACTCGTCTCCCGAATCTACCCAAACAAGACAAACAAGCAAAAGGAACACAATCAACCATGTGCAAAGCTCAAACAACATGATGCAAACATGGTATGCTATGCGGGATGCGATATGTGATGCATATGCAAGATTTGACAAGGAATGATTGAACCTGGCCTCAATTTGGAAATACAATAGTTCCACTGGAAAGATGAGATGATTTCGGTTGAAATCGATATAAAGATCACCGGAATCGGATGAACGGTTTGGAAATGGCAAGCAAAACAAATATGGCACCGGTCTGCGATAAACAACAAGTAGCCATCTAAATGCATCAAGATAATTATGCTACAGCACTCAAACATGGCAACAAAATACATGGCCGGGATCCACTCATGATGCTCGACAAAATATGCACACTGAGCTATGGCCAATTCATCCATTAACAGGTTCAAACAAGCATGGAAAAAACGCAAACGATAAACAGGTTTCAGACTTGGTGAAATTAACACAAACCTGGAATTTCAGATCAGGTAGCACACTTTGGAGCACGAAAACTACATGATAAATGAACTTAACATGGAAAAGCAAGGCATGAAATGAAGCTACTCAACGAACTTAACAAAAGTCCCTTACTGACCTTGAGTCAAAAGGGATCATAAAATACAATTGCAAGCATGTGAACATGGCAAAAACATAATCATGTTACAGACTTAGTGAAAAACTGGAGCATGTAAATAGGTTAACGAGTAGGCATGTTCATGATCTCAAAGCACTCACTACAGAGCATGGTATGACAAACTAAGCATACATCCATCAAGAATACATATTATAGAAGCTATACATGGCAAGAACAACAACATAGCATGCACGAATCAACAACAACATCCTCGGCAAAATCGCTAACAAGTAAACAATCTGCCAGGATTCACGAAATAGCAAAAGTAGAGCTCGATTGACTCAAGCTAGGATGCTCCATAATTGCAAACAAAGACATGGATGGATAGAGCACCACAAGATTAACAAATCATCCTTACTGATCATCCTCAAAAGAGGCACGGATCACTCGGAAACAACATGAACATATGTCATATTAATAAAATCAGATCAAGTCCCTGAAATCAACATTAACGAATGCACTACTTTGCAAGCTTGTGCTAGTCACCATACACATCACAAAAAAACATGGTAAGCACCTCTGTAAAGATGGCATGGCATATAACAAAACTCATGTAGAACTCAGGAGCATATCATGCACACAATAAACATGGCAAAAATAACAAATAGCTATTTGGTGCAGCAGATCTGAAAATTATCTCAAATAGCTCTCTTCCAACAGCATTTCGGGCATCAAGATGAGCTCAAATGAAAATCATGCACTGACATGAAATGATGTACTCACTGAGTCGAACATTTTGATATGCTACATGCGCAAAACGGAGCTACGGATGCGGAGTTACAGCATGATGAAGTATGCAAAAAATATGCAAAACTGGGACAAAACAAGGTCAACCCTAGGGTTTACTATAGCAGCGGATCTGGATCTGAGCGCGCACGCCGTTCGAGGATTGTCGACCGGAGTTCCTGTTCACCGGGGAGGAGAGGTTGCCGTACTTGGGGCTTGCCGGGGCGAGGAGAGGCCGGGGCAGTGGAGAGGCCGGAGGAGCTCGGAGGAGGCGCGGGCCGGCGAGGTGCGGCCGGCGGAGGCGAGGCCTTGTCGCGGCGGAGCTTGCTCTGGCCGGCGAGCTACGTGGCGGCCGCTGGCGATGGCTCGGGGCGGCGTGGTGATGTGGGCGCGGGATGGCGGCGAATGGAGGGTTGACACGTGGCGGCGGCGCTCGGGTCGGACACGTCCGGCCCGGCGGTTTTCGTCCGGTGGCACGAGGGGATGGGGAGGTTAGGGTTTCATCCGGATTTCGGGGAAGGGATCTTTATATAGGCATAGGGGGATCTAGGAGAGTCCAAATGAGGTGCGGTTTTCGGCCACGCGATCATGATCAAACGCTCTAGATGATGGAGAAGGTTTGGACCAAATTGGAAGGGTGTTGGGCTGCAACACACATGAGGCCTTCTCGGTCCCTCGGTTAACCATTGGAGTATCAAACGAAGTCCGAATGGCACGAAACTTGACAGGCGGTCTACCGGTAGTAAACCAAGGCCGCTTGGCAAGTCTCCGTCCAATCCGGAAATGTTTAATCCCCACACACGAAAAGAGGTAGAAAGGACCACCGGAGGAGATAGGAGCGCAGGAATGCAAAATGGACAACGGGGAAAATGCTCGGATGCATGAGACGAACACGTATGCAAATGCAGTGCACATGATGACATGATATGAGATGCATGACAAAGACAACAACACATGGAGACAACAAAACCCGAACCCGAGGAAATAAAATAACTTAGCGCTGAAAACGGCAAGAGTTGGAGTACATATAAGGTAAATTACATCTGGGGTGTTACATGCTGACGGCGGGGGAGAACAACGAGAAGGGGGAGATCTTGCTCCGGGCTGGCTCCGTCGTGCCCGAAGCTCCGAAGAGCTCCTTCTACCCGGTCTTCATGAGAAGCATCACCGCCGGCCTTGTTCCCCCCTTCTCCGACTTCTTCTACGCGGTCCTCCGGCAATACGGGTTACATGCTCTTCATCTCCATCCTAACTCCGTTCTTCTCTTGTCCATCTTTGCCTTCTACTACGAGGCGTACGTCATTGTGATGCCGTCCATGGCATTGCTGCGCCACTTCTTCTACCTCTGGATCAACAAAGGCCACACCACGGGCTGCGGCAACTTCATCGCAGCCGGCAAGGCCAACGCGATTTCGAAGACTGGGAAGAAGGCCGAGGGCTTCAGGAGCACGTGGGTTATGATGGATGCCAAGTATGTCCATCCACGGATGAAGCTACCGACGGGGATGCCCCGGCCTGATGAGGGGTGGTCCTGCACGAAGCTTACCGACGACCGGGTGAAGCTGGTGCTGGAGAAGATGAACGCCGACCTAAGGCCAGGCAGCGCGAAGGCGGCGAAACTGACGGGGGCCATGCTCCTGAAGGAATTCTTGGCGCAGCGGGTGGCTCTTCTCCAGGCGCGCATGCGCCCCCTGTGGATGCTTGTGGATGGCGAAGACAAGCTCCGCTTGAGCCCGAAGGCCTTGTCCGACGAGGAGCTAGCCGTGGCCCTCCGTCTCCTGGTCGGAGACGACCAAGAGTATCCGCCGAATCCCCACGCTCCCTTGTTCCTCCGGAAGGACAGGGCGCAGGTCGTGGCCACCATGCCCACCTTTGACGGGCGCGGCCTGGTGCCGCCGGCCCCTTTTGAGGTCCCTGTGGAGACAACAGCGGTGGACGTATCTTCTGGTGAATCCCGTAGGGACGGAGAGGAGGAGGAGGAAGAGGATGAGGAGCGCGACCTAGAGGCAGCCCCCGAATAAATGGGGGAGACCTCCCCCTTGCGCAAGGTCGACATCCTCCGCCTCCTGCCTGACGACGATGGCGAGGACGATATCCTCCTGGAGAAGGGGGAGCCGCCCGTGGTTCCAACGAAGAGCAGGTCGGCGCTGATCTCCCTAGATGTTGCTGCTGTTCTAGTGCCGCCTGGAGCCACCTCCGGCCCATCTCCTGCTCCTTCTTCTACCCTCGGAGCCCGTGCACCCACGCGCCAGGCTGTGAGGCTCTCGTGCTTCAAGCTTACCAAGAGGAAGGTGGACTATGCCGCGGTGGACCAGTAAGTGTTCGTGCTCCATCTTGTTCTTGATCATGCTGCTGATCATTGACGTTTGCCATTGGTTTGCTAGGCCACCGTCTACGGCACAGAAGAGGAAGGAGGACACGATGACACCGCTCGGGGCCGATCCTCCCGCGGTGGCCGCACCTCCCTCCGCGGGGAAGGGGAGCGACGGCGCTCGCGCCTCCCCAGCTCGGTCGTCCTCGCGAGGCCCGGAAGGGTGTCCTTGTGAGGAGTCAGCCCTCATGACCCCGCTGGCTCCGGAGGAGCTGATGTCCGGCGTGGCTGCTGAGGTCCCCAAAGCTTAGGAGCCGCCAGCCTCTCAGGCCATGGTGACGTTGCCGCCTCTTCCTCCTCCAGCTGCGTCGCTTGTTCCAGGTTCTTCCACCACGCCTGATGTCTTGGAGCGTGCCCTTTCTGAGATGACTCGGCTGCGAGAAGATATTCAGGGCGCCGAACCCCTCCTGGTGGTTGGGTGCCTAGAGCTGGTCTCTGGCTGGCTTCATTCTGATGTGTCCGTTCGGGCGGCGCTGAGCCAGGCCGTGGCGACCTCCGAGGAGGAGAAGCGAGCCACCGCTCAGGCGGCAGTTGCTCGCGAGGCGGCGCTAAAGGACGTCGAGGCCGCCCAAGATCACTGCTGGGTGCTGGAGGCCGAGCTGAAGACCCTACGTGGAGAGCGTGCAGAAGACGTTCGTGGCCGTAAGGTGGAGGAAGAGAGGATGAAGGCCCAGGAGGACGCCATCAAGGGTCGCGATGCCGAGCTGGAGTAGTGGCGTAGGCGCGGGCCGCTGAGCATGGCCGGCGAGGAGCTGGAGCGAAAGGTGCAAGTGGAGAAAGTCGAACTTGACGCCAAGGCGAAGGTTCTGGCCGAGGACCGCGCGGCATTCGCGCTCCTCGAGAAGAAGGCCCGCGAGGCGCTGAAGACACTTTATGACAAGGGCTTGGAGAAGCCACTGGCCACTGATGGGGACGGCCCCGCCCAGTTGCTTCCCTACTTGGTTGAGGCGCTTGAGGAAGTCGTGAGCGGCATCGGTCCCATGGAAGAGGAAGAGGCTCGCGTCCTTTCTTCAGCCGCGCTGACGCGCGTCTTCAGGCACCTCCATCTTCGTGATCCTGCCGCCTGCCTTGACGAGCTACTGCGGCCTATGGACGAGAGTGCTATGCAGCTGCTGCCGCAGCCATGAAGGGTCAGGTCGAGGCCCTGATGCAGATGTTCCGCGCCTTCGGCCGACGGTATAGGTGAAGGCGATGCCACCAAGGAGGGGGCACCTCTTGCGGGCGTTGGCAGTGTCCAGGGATGACTTGCTTGCGACTCCTTTCCTGTTTAAACTCTTGCAGCATGTACCGTGCCTCGTGGAGGCGTTTAAACTTGTGTTTGATAATTAGAGAACAATATGTCTTTGTAATATTTGCTATGATATTTTGCAATTTCCTTCCCATTTTCTTTACGTTCTACGTCGGTAGAGCCCGACCCCGCGCATACCTCAGCCGCCATTGGGCCGATTGGATCACCAGGACGGACCAAGGAGTGAGGGGCTACGTGGTCGGTTAGGCTCCTGAGTCGCAATGCTCAAGAGTCCCCCTTGACGTGCAAACAGCTTGTGGAAAGGAGATGCAAGGGTAGGTCTAGTGTTCTACGTCAGCAGGGCCCGACCCCGCGCATACCTCAGCCGCCATTGGGCCGACCGGATCACCAGGACGGACCAAGGAGTGAGGGGCTACATGGTCAGTTAGGCTCCTGAGTCACGATGCTCGGGAGTCCCCCTTCACATTCAAACGAACTTCGTACCTTAGCTTCGCTTGGGAGGGCGCGCGATGACTAGGTCCGAGGGACCTGGTGGGGTGGCGTACGCTTGGGTGTGACCCAAGCGCAGCCCCCGTGCCCAGCCCCCTTGCGCGACTCTACCGAGGACAGGTGTTGCGATGAGGCCAGACACCGATCCCGGAGGCTCCCTGAGGTTGGTATGGCCGTGAGGCCGCCCTCAGTTGTTTATCACCAGGACGAACCATGGCACTTCCGCACTTGCACGGGCATAGCCGCGCCTCGGCAGTGTCGACTGCCAGCACGGAGCATGGTGCTTCCACTAGTATGTGGGAGGGGACTCCCTACTGCGGAGAGCCACCGGGGCGTGTACAGCCCCGCCCTGACACATGGCTTGCATGGCATGGCTGGAGGAGGTGTATCTGGGCACTCGTGAGCTAGCGCAGAACTCACGAGGCCCTACCTCAAGGAGGGTTGCGCCTGGTCTTGGTTCTTGATGGTTGTTCCTACGAGATGGTTAGACAACCCACAGCGAGTGGATCTCCTGAGGCTATCGTACGAGAAGGCCAAGCACCAACAACCCCAGGAGGTGACGTGAACGGGGTCGGCCCGCCAAACAAAGCTCATCCATTGGATTTATCGACACTACAGGGACGGGCCCGAGCACAGACGCCATGCCCAGCCTTCTAATACATAGGATCCTGAAGAAAGACGATTGGTGCACGGCTCCCATGGTGGGTCACAATCAAGCAGGTGATAACCATAGATAGACGACGTATGAAAAGCAACTAGCTTAGGTAAATGCGAGAACAATACATGCCACGGGGTTGGACCCGAGCGGCCTGGGGTTAATGCTGCCCATGGGGCGCTCCCAGCAGAGTGAACTGAAGATGCAAGCAGATACATGCCGCAGGGATGGACCCATGCGGCCTGGGGATGATGCAGCCTAGGGGCGCTCCCAGCTAAATGAACTTCGAAAGATGTCACCTGGTTTGGTTGCCGAAGGGGTGTTGGGGTAGCTGAAGACGCGTAGCGAAGAAGTTGCTTTTCATGAGCCACCGGGGCCCTGAGCCTTAGGAGGCTCTGGAGGCTTAGGTGGCCTCCGGAGGGTCGTCTCCATCTCCGCCAGGACTGCGTGATGCCTGGCCTCCTGACCCGCCATGACGCTCCGCAGGTTGCGCTGGAGGGCGGCAGCCATGCTCGGCAGGCCGAGCTGCATGCGAACGTAGCTGTGAGGCGGGCCCTCACACCGGCCTGCACGCGAAGGCCAGAAGCGCTCCTGAGATGCGGCCCGGTTGAGCCCTAGGATGTCGATGCAAACGTGCAGCTCACCACCCTCGCGTAGGTGGGGAGCGATGCCAGGTGGGCGGCGGTCGCCGCGTATTGCTCTTGCTTCCTGAAGCTCCTGATATGCCTTGGTGATGAACTCCTGAGCACCGGGCGCTCCTCCCTCGCGATACTGGCCAGGTCTGAGGCCCTCCAGAAGAGAGCCCATGAGCCCTGCCCGAGGACGGCACCGAGCACGCCTCCCTATGCGAGGGAGATATGCGCCCCAGGCACGGGCGTAGATCCTGAAGTGATGTCGCCGGAGGTGCTGCTCCCTGGAGGTCCAGTGTGGAGCAGTTGCTTCTTCTTCTTAGGGTTGGCCTTAGGAGGGTACTGCGCTGCATTGCTGTCGGGGTCTTCGATTGATGCAGCTTGGAAGGCGCGCTCGAGGGAGCATACCGCGTCTCCTTCTTCGCAGGGGACGGTGATGATTCCGCCGCTTCCAAGCATCTTGAGGACGTTGTAGCCATGGTGGGTGACTGCCATGAATTTGGCCAGCGCTAGGTACTCGAGGATGGCATTGTACAGCAGATGGATGTGGGCGCCGTCGAAGTCGATGAGCTCGGCGTGGTAGTTGTTGCGCTGACCGAAGGTGACAGGGAGGCGAAGCTGCCCTATCGGGGTGGTAGAGCCGTCAGTCACTCCTAAGAAAGGCTTGGTAGGCTGAAGCTGATCATATGGCACTTGAAGGCTGTCGAAGGTCTCGACTGACAGGACATTGAGCCTTGTGCCGCCATCGATGAGGGTCTTGGTGACTTGGACATTGCTGATGACGGGTGAACAGAGCATCGGCAGAACACCGGCCATTGCCGCACACTTGAGCTGGTCCGCCGAGCTAAAGGTGATGGCATACTTGGACCATCCGAGCGGGCATGTGGCCTCGAGCCTAGGGAGGAATGCGTTCACCTTGTGAGCAAACTCCTTGAAGACTCGTTGAGAGGCTAGGACTTGAGCTCCGCCTAAGATGCAGATGATAGCTCGCGGCTCTTGGAAGCCCCCAGCCCCCTCGTCCTATTAATGGTCATCGTTCCTTCTTGGCGGCGGCAACGGAGGGAGACCAGGGTTTCCCTGAGGATGGTCCTCACGAGGCTGGTCCCTCCAGGCACTCTCACAAGGCTGGTCCTGCCAATGATCCTCACGAGGCAGGTCGCGCCACTCTTGGCGGGGCCCACGGTCGTCCCAACGTCCTCCACCACGTCCACCTCCTTGGTCGTAGCCCCGGTCGTTGCGCTTGGGGTGTCGACCGAAGCATCCATCTCGAATGGCCCTGACCTCTTGGCAATCATTAGTGTTGTGCGTACGCACGTTGTGGAAGGCGCAGAACGTACGACTGCCCTTGGACGACTCGGGAAGATCTCGGCCGCGCTTGGTGTCTGGTTCTGCCACGAGCACGGCCACTCCCTTGCGCTTCACATCCTTGACCTTGGCCTTCTTCTCCTCTGGATCCGCAGCAGGGAGCTCGAGGAGGGAGAGGCGCACGTCCTCAGCTCTTACACACTTGGTCGCGATGTTGAACAGCTCCAAGGTCGTGCACAACTCTTCATGGATAGCGAGCTCCTCCTTCATCTTGACGTCACGGACGCCGTCGGAGAACGAGGAGATGATGGCCTCGTCTGTTACCTTGGGGATCTTGATTCACGCGTTGTTGAAGCGCTGGATGTACTTCCGCAGGGTTTCTCCCAGTTGTTTCTTGATGCGGCATAGGTCACCCGCGACCGGGGGGCGGTCGCGAGTGCCCTGGAAGTTGGCGATGAAGTGGTCGCGCATCTCGTCCCAAGAGGAAATCGAGCCTGGGGGCAGGTTCAAGAGGCATGAGTGGCCACCGTCCTTGAGAGCCATGGGAAACCAATTCGCCATGACTTTTATGTCACCGTTGGCCGCTTTGACGCTCAGCTCGTAGAGCTATAGAAACTTTGCAGGGTCGGGGGTGCCGTCGTAGCGAGGGGGCAGATCTGGCTTGAACTTGCCCGGCCAGACGACGCTACGCAACTCAGGAGTGAAGGCGCCGCAGCCCGCCGTGGCCACCGCGGCCCGTCGTGGAGGCAGGGCTTGGTCGTGGTTCCCCTGCACCGCCACGGCACGCGGCGCATGGCCCTGTCGCAGCAAGCAATCATGGTGTAGCGGAGCTGGGAGTGGTGGAGCGTTTCCTTGTGGATGGGGAATCTCTTGGCAGCTTCTTTCTTCGTGCGTGGGCACACTGCACAGAGGATCATGGCGCTGGGCCGCGCATCTTGGAGCGAGGACGCCGTCTTGACACGGGGGAGGCTAAGGCACTCCCCGAGCCGTGTGTCTCGGTGCGAGGGCGCCATCTTGGTGCTGAGGGGGTGGAGGCTCTTCATGAGCCACATCGCCCACAGCCGGGGGCGGGCGAGGCAGCGAGAGGGATGGCGCCGAAGAGCCCCCCGCGGCGCTGAAGAGCTCGGCGATGCAATCCAACCAGTCCTCGTAGAGGTCGTCGACCAGGCGGTAGAGCAGGAGTTCGCGTGCCATGAGCAGCATGGCATGCGCGTCCATGGGGGCGCGGCGAGCGTGAGACGATGAGACGGCCGGAGTCAGCGACAGGGTGGCGGTGCGACCATCTCATCGCATAGAGGGAAGCAGCGAAGAGGCTTGTTGCTCGTTTGCCGCAGGACCGGTGACGGCGTTGGCGGCAGGTGACGGAGAAAGACGGGGAGGCCCGCCTACTGGGGCCATCTGAGCGACATGGGCGGCGAGAGCGGCCCGGCGCTCCGCGCGAGCCTGGCGAGCGTCGGCCGTGAGCTTCGTGGAGTGATGAAGCGTGGGTCGACAAAGAAGAAGGCTTCGGTGCACCCCTACCTGGCACCCAAATGTCAGATTTCGGGTTCCGCTAAAACCCTTGGGGTTCAGACCCTGGGGTGTGCATGAAGATCTCCCCCCTCTCTAGCTCGCACACTCAACGATCTCACGGCCTATCTTAACGGACCCAAAGAACATGAGGCACAAGATTTATACCTGTTCGGGCCACCGTTGTGGTGTAATAACCTACTCCAGTGTGGTCTGGTGGATTGCCTCTTGGGCTAAGGATGAACAGTTACAAGGGAAGAATAGCCTCCTGAGGGGAGGTTTTCTTGTGCTTGGTGAACTTCTGTGAGGCTTAGGATGGAATGGCTCTGATCCAAGATTAGATGCCCCGACCCAAGATTCGATCCCTAGCTATGGTGGTGGCTAGTCCTATTTATAGAGGCCCTGGTCCTGTTCCCAAATATTGAGCGGGAAGGGATCCCACAATGGCCAATTTGAAGGGGGGAAGCTAGTACAAGCTATCCTGACAAAAGTAGTCTTCGCCTGCTAAAGGCTCTGGTGGTGATGCCGTCTTGGGCTCCATGGTGACCTCTATCCTGCCGTCCTGCTGGTCTTGGTCTTGTCACACCGATACGGAAACCTTTGCCTGATGCCTCGGAACTCCTCGCATGCGCTTGCCTCCTTAAAACCAAAGAGGGAACGAGGACACTATGCTCGCTGGCGCCCGCCTAGTCTTGATCGTCATGGCTTACGTCATTGGAACCTCGCGAGGTTTGCCTGGCCTTGATATCTCCGCCCCTCCCGAGCCAGCCTGGTGAGGCCGCCGCTGAGGAGGTCTTGCGTCGTCCGCCTCGCGAGGTTTGGCCCCTCGCGAGGGTCTTGGGTGTTTGCTGGTGAAGATGGGACGTACGGGGCCGCTGGAAGAGCCATGCTGCGGGCCGCAGGCAGGTAAGTCTGGGGACCCCTTGAGGGAGTCCTGGACTAAGGGGTCCTCGGGTGTCTGGCCTGTTATCTATGGGCCGGACTGATGCGCTGTGAAGACTTGAAGACCGAAGACTGTACTTGTGTCCGGGTTGGACTCTCCTTGGCGTCGAAGGCAAGCTTGGCGACTGATATGAAGATTCCTTCTTACGTAACCGACTCTATGTAAACCCTAGATTCCCCCCCCCCCCCGGGTGTCTATATAAACCGGAGGGGTTAGTCCGGAAAGAATATACACATTACCTTAGTCATATAGGCTAGGCTTTTAAGGTTTAGCCATTACGATCTCGTGGTAGATCAACTCTGTAACAATCATATTCATCAAGATCAATCAAGCAGGATGTAGGGTATTACCTCCATAGAGAGGGCCCAAACCTGGTTAAACATCATGTCCCCCTTCTCCCGTTACCATCAATCCTAGACTTCATAGTTCAGGAACCCCTACCCGAGATCCGCCGGTTTTGACACCGACGTTGGTGCTTTCATTGAGAGTTCCACGGTGCCATCGACGAAAGGTTCGATGGCCCCTTCAATCATCTATAACGACGCTGTCCAAGGAGAAACCTTCCTCCCCGGACAGATTTTCGTGTTTGGCGGCTTCGTACTGCGGGCCAACTCACTTCGCCATCTGGAGCAGATCGATAGTTACGCCCGTGGCCACCAGGTCAGATTTGAAAGCTCGAACTACGTCGCAGATATCCGTGGAGACTTGATCTTCTATGGATTTGAGACCGCAGCGATCGCTCCCCCTCGCTCCAATGAATATGACTTAAATCTATTATCGGATCACATCCAGGAGATGGTCCCTGTTGCTGCAACGGCCTTAGAAGCGGAGCAAATCGTGCCATCCGAAGCCACAGAGTCTGCGGTGTTGGAGCCGCACACGGACTTGGCACCTCGCAATATTTGCGTCAATGGGACTCCGAATTCGTCTCCGGCCATAAGTCCCGAACTGGGTATGCCTGCGGACACCGAGCTAGATCGGTTATCAATTTTCGAATTTAGCGCCGCAGACATCTTCCATTACTCACCTTTGGGTGATGTGCTAAACTCTTTAAGGAACTTTTCCTTGCAGAAGGACTCATAACCGAAATATGTTTGGTTCAATCCAGAGGCTGATGATGGGAAATTTCATTTCCCACCCGCCACCCACTTCATAGCCACTATCAATGACTTAACCGACGTGCTCGATTACGCCCTGAAGACATCGACGGTATGGACGATGATGCCGACCAGGAGCAAGGACAAACCCCGCCATTTACTAGACGTTGGACGGCCACATCTTCGTACGATGTGTACATGGTCGACACACCTAAAAAAGCTACTGACGAAGATAAAGGAGATCCATTTGCGAATAAACCTTCTGAGACACAGTCCAAGTGCCGGCGCCCTAAACGTCGCTCTAAGCCTCGTCGCTCAAATGATGGAAACACTGGAACCGGAGAGAATAGTACTCCGGGCGATGCCGAAAACAATGAAGACCCTGTCGGGGTTGCATACGAACAGGAGGAACAAGACAACGGGCAAGATAACCCTGATAAACAGGCCATGCCCAATGACCCAAACGATGATAGTTATCATCCAGTCTTCGAGGATGATGAGAGCCTCGGCAATGAGGACTTCATCATGCCTGAGGCACCCCTCGAGCAGGAGCGCTTCAAGCGCCAGCTAATAGCCACTGCAAGAAGCCTGAAGAAGAAGCAGCAGCAGCTTCAAGCTGATCAAGACCTGCTCATTGATAGGTGGACTGATGTCCTGGCAGCCGAAGAATACGGCCTCAAGTGCCCAGCCAAGGGTTACCCAAAGCGTAGACTTCTACCTCAGTTCAATGAGGAGGCACCAGATCCCATACCTCCCTCACGCAATGCGGACCGACCACCACGCGATCGGGATAGCGCGGCGGACCGACCACCCCGCGGTCAGGATAAAGCGGCAACTGAGGTCGAACACAAGACCGCCCCACCACCTCGCAAAAATAGGGACATCATAGCTCAGGACCATACATATGACCTTCGGTGGGAGCTGGACAGTAGAGCAGAACACACCAGATCAATATACGGATCGCGGGGACGCTTCCCGACTCGGGATGATGGCTACCTACTCAGGCGTGAAAAACCTAGTCACACCCGGGCTGATAACCGCAGACGCAATCCATCGGAGGTGCGTCATGATGCGGCCCGATATAGAGGCGCCGCACACCCTCTCTGCTTCATAGATGAGGTGCTGGATCACGAATTCCCCGAGGGTTGAAGCCCGTCAATATTGAATCATACGACGGAACAACCGACCCCATAGTATGGATTGAGGACTTTATTCTCCAAGTCCACATGGCCCGTGGAGACGACCTCCACGCCATCAAATACCTCCCACTGAAAGTCAAAGGGCCAGCTAGACACTGGCTGAATAGCCTGCCCGAGAACTCCATAGGAAACTGGGAGGACTTGGAAGAGGCCTTTCTCAACAACTTCCAAGGTACATATGTCCGGCCACCCGATGCCGATGACTCAATCCAGAAAATTCTGGCTTAGGTTCCTAACCAAAAAGAACCAGATCGTTGATTGTCCGGATATCGAAGCCCTAGCGGCCTTTAAACATAGCATCTGTGAGGAATGGCTAGCACGCCACCTAGGCCAAGAAAAGCCGAAGTCCATGGCATGTCTTACGGCACTCATGACCCGCTTTTGCGTGGGTGAGGACAGTTGGCTGGCTCGTAGCAAAAACACAGCCAGCAAGACAGGCCCCTCCAAGGCCAAGAACAGCTCCGGAAAGCTCTAGCGCAACAGACACACACGCCGAAGCAATGGCGACAACACCGATGACACCATCGTTAACGTCGAATTCAGCGGCTCCAAGTCCGGACAGCGAAAGAAGACCTACAAAAGGAACAGCGAGGGACTATCCAGCCTGGATCGCATACTCGATCATCCGTGCCAGATACATGGTACCCCAGATAAACAAGCCAATCACACCAATAGAGACTATTGCGTTTTCAAACAGGCTGGCAAGTTAAATGCCGAAAACAAAGAAAAGGGATTACAAAGTGAGGACAAGGACGAAGAGCCCCGGCAGCTGAACACCAGAGGGCAGAAGAAATTTCCGCCTCAAGTCAAAACGGTGAAGATGATATACGCTATACACATCCCCAAAAGGGGTGCGCACGCGAGCACTTAGGGACGTCTACGCGGTAGAGCCAGTCGCCCCAAAATTCAATCTGTGGTCATCATTCCCGATCACCTTCGATCGTTGAGATCACCCAACCAGTACCGGCATGGCATTTCAGCCGCACTGGTCCTCGACCCAATCATCGACGGATTTCACCTAACACGAGTCCTAATGCACGGTGGTAGCAGCCTCAACCTGCTCTATCAGGATAAAGTGCGGGAGATGGGAATTAATCCCTCATGAATCAAACCCACAAAGACTACCTTTAAAGAAGTCATACCAAGCATTGAGGCCCGCTGCATGGGTTCAATCACGCTGGAGGTGGTCTTCGGTTCTCCAGACAACTTCCGAAGCGAGGAGTTAATCTTCGATATTGTCCCCTTCCGCAGCGGCTACCACGCACTGCTCGGACGAACCGCATTCGCTAGATTCAACGCAGTGCCACACTATGCTTATCTCAATCTGAAGATGCCCGGTCCGTGAGGCATCATAACAGTAGACAGAAACACAGAACGCTTCCTCCGGACAGAGGAGCACACCGCCACCCTAGTAGTAGAGATACAAAGCGGCCTTCTCAAGCGGCATCATAGTCTGGCTGCCGAGCCCCTGGACATCAGTAAGAGGGTCCGTACTATACTGCAACAGGACAGCGCGGCTCGTCAAGAGCTCGATTAGCAATTCGGCCTCCGTCCCAATCCCGATGAGGTACTGGCATTCATAGCACGCGTCCATAACTATGCACTCAAAATTCCATGGGCATCGATGGACGCACAAGCTATCCCGGGATCCACGGTTCTGCTAGACTGATCCCGGACACACATATAACTTTATTATCTCCTTTTCCCTTGTTTCAGGTTTCTCCTATGGGGGCCTCCTTTGACGGCCTGATTAACGATCCCGTCAAAGGACAAACACACCGGATTGACACGGAGCACAGGCGCACATGGGAAGCCCTAGAGGCTAATCGTGTTTCAGGACCCACGCGCAGTCCGCCTTCGGGTATGGCATGTCAAATAGCCAGTTGTTTATTGCATTATTTTGTACCAATGTGCTTGGACGCATTAACCCAACTATAATGGAAACAGTTCATGATCCAAGCTCAAGGGCTCCAGATCTTATCTCTATTCTCCCCATGTTTTCCTTTCTATTACTTATTTCCTTGCAACCGTACACTCTGGTACGTTTCATATTTGCCAGGGGCTCCCCATCACCCCACGATACGGCAACAAAGTCCGAGCAATCCTTAAAGATAAGTTCGGCACCCCGAATTTAGAATTATATGCATTGGCTCTGAATCATGTCTTTGGTCAATAGTTGGGTTGCCCAGCTCCTGTGCTTGCTACCCATGTTCTGCTAAATCGGCTAGGGTAGTAAAGGGAGAACTACTACGATTGTGCCTTGGCCTTGACCAGATGAGCACCTCAGTAGAGAAAGCCAAAAACTGACTGTCATGATACGGCGAGAGCCGGTCAGCTGTTCGAGGGTCACAAATCGTTGGAGATTTTTTTCCGCATTGTGCGAATGATCGGCCTTCCCGATCAGATGCTGACTGCACCCTGGTTCGAACCAGGGGCTGCACCTATGCTTTATTATAAAACTACTATGGCTAAGTGAGGGCGTTTAAGCCATACAGTCGGATTGCCTTGTTCGTTGCGCTAAACAACTCCTTCAAGGACCATACAATTCGATCAAGATTGTTTAGATTCCACCCCAAACACCTCTGTACTACCTACATGAGGGCAGAAGCCAACGACTGGCCAACCCTCAGATTACATACAACACGGCCGCACATGATGAAACAATTCAAAGAATAACAAAATTACATTACAAAACAGGCTTTGTTCTCATAATACAAGGCAAAGGCAACATGAATACATTTATTCAAATACAATGTCCTGCGAACATTGTGACGGCGCAAGGCGAGACCCTCCAGGACATCCGCAAAATACCATTCGGGTGTGCGGTGTTCCTTGCCCTCCGGTGGCCCTCTGGTCACCTCGACGGCGTCCATCTTCGCCCACCACGTCTTGCAATGGGCGAAGGCCATGCGCGCACCTCCAATGCAGGACGAGCGCTTGACGACGTCTAGCCGAGGACAGGCGTTCACCATCTGCCTCACGAGTCCGAAGTAGCTGCTTGGCATATCTTCTGTTGGCCATAGCTGGATTATGAAATCCTTCATGGCTAGTTCGGCCACCCTATGCAGCTCCACCAATTGTTTCAGCTGATCGGTGAAGGACACAAGATGCTCTGGCACCGCATACTGTGACCAAAATAGCTTCTCCATAGACCCCCCTCCTTCGGCTCGATAAAACTCCGTGGCGTTTGATACACTGCGTGGTAAATCCGCAAAAGCTCCCGGGGAACTCCGAACCCGGGTTAGTAAAAGGTACTGCTTCTCCGCATACTTGCTTTGCATCTTAAATTCCTTACCCGCTGTGATCTTCTTGGCTTCCTGGATCTCCTGGAGGGCGTCCTGGGCCTCATTCTGTGCAGTCTTCGCACTCTGACGAGCCTTGGCAAGTTCGGTCCCCTGAATCGACTCATCATGCTCCAAGGCTTCGCATTTCTTGACCACATCCTGGAGCTCTTGCTGGACTTCTTTGACCCAGGCCTTGGACTTCTTACGGGCGGCTTGCTGCTGGACAACCTTCTCCTCGGCCTAGCCTAGGGCCTTCTTCAGGGCCTCGACCTCGGTCGCGGCTCCTGCACATATTACGACACAGCGGTCAATATATAGCGCCTATCCTTTCTAAACACACAGCAAGTCGTCACCCACCTTGCTTCTCCTGGAGCCGAACCTTAACCTCGCCGAGCTCGTTCTCGGTCCGCTCCAGCCTCTGCCTCTGCTTAGAGACTTCGGCAGCATGGGAGGTCGCGGCCAACAGCGACGCCTGCTTATTCATACATATTATGTTAGTCTCCTACATCAGAAGAATGATCCTCTGTCTGGTTCTTCTTGCCGAACACCGGACAGTGCCTCAGGGGCTACTGGCTACATGGGGTTTTTCTCTTTCTTACCTCGAAAACTGTCAACAGGCTGCTGCATGCTTCATTCAGTCCACTCTTGGCGGACTAAATCTTCTTGATCACCACACCCATAAGGACACGGTGCTCGTCCAATGGAGGCGCCTCTGGATGGACAAGGGCCACTGGTGGAAGCGGTGCGCCCCCCTCCTTCAAACAGGGTTGATCGCCCGACTCCAGAGCAATATGGGCCTCTGGAATCGTATTCGGCTGAGGGACGAACTTGATGCGGCCCTCTTCGCCTATCTCCATGGGGATCGGCTCCCCCATGTGTCCGGCAGTGGAGGTCTCGCCTTGTGGCGCCTCCCGGATTGCGTCCTGGGCTCCTCCCCGGCTCGGGGCGGTCCTCCCGGATAACACTTCGGTGTCGTACCTAGCCCCGGGGGAATAAACAGGCAGTGGTGACATGCTCGCCATCTCCGACGGAGCCAACGAACCTCCAGATGAGGATCGGTGGATAAGGTCACGGGCCGGACTACAATAGCACAATTAATTATGTCATGATACTGAAGAGAAAGGGCCGGATGTGCGCATGAGCGAGCCGTGTCACTTATGATGTGGCCTGGGGCTTAGTACGGGGGCATCTCTCCGGACTGCTATCAACGTCCCATGCGGTTTTGAACACTGGGACGCTCTTCCCCTTCTTGGGCGTTTCCGCGTATGGATGCGCCGAAGCCGCCCTCTTCTTCTTCCTCACCTCAGGGGGAGGGTTGTTTTCCTCCTCATCCTCCTCTTCCTTGCCATTGTCCTCAAGGACAGAGGAATGGGCTTCGTCGTCTTCGGACGTCACGCCCGAAGTGCCCTTGCGACGGGGGCCACTCTTGGCCCCCTTGGCCTTCTTCTTGGCCTTCTTCTCCGGTGCCTTATAAGGCACCGACACCGGCATCTTCGCTAGACGCGGGATGACCGGTTCTTCGGGCAGTGGAGCCGGACACTAGATCCGCTTCACCCTCTCCATCTAGTCCTGGAAATGCAATGATAAGCTCAGACATCATCCTTGAAACGATTAAGTTGGGGATACATCTAAAAATAGCATACCTCGCTGGCGAGGTGTTTACAATCGTGACCATGGTCTGAATCCGTGGTCGGTGGTTTCTCATTGTCCTTAAAGAGAAACTTCCATGCGCCTTCGTGAGTAGTGTTGAAGAGCCTCACTAGGGTCTGATCCTTCTTCGAGTTGAAATCCCACAAAGGACGGCTTCGGCGATGGCACGGAAGGATCCGGTGAACCAGCATCACCTGGATCACAGCAACAAGCTTGACTTTCTTGGTTGACATGCTCTAAACGCGCGTCTGCAGCGCTATCACCTCGTCAGGGGAACCCCAGTCCGGACTCTTCTCGACCCAGGAGGTCAGTCGCATGGGAGCGCCAGAGTGGAATTCGGCAGTTGTGGCCCAGGTGGTGCCGCGAGGTTCTATGATGTAGAACCACTGCTTCTGCCACTCCTTCACTGTGTCCACAAAAGTGCCTTTGGGCCAGGATACGTTGGACAGCTTTCTCACGATAGCTCCTCCGCACTCCGCGTGCTGGCCGTCCACCACCTTCGGCTTCAAGTTGAAGACTTTGAGCCATAGCCCGAAGTGGGGTTGGATGCGGAGGAAGGCCTCACACACGACGATAAATGCCGAGATGTTGAGGAAGGAATTTGGGGATAGATCATGGAAATCTATCCCGTAATAATACATCAGCCCGTAGACAAAAGGGTGGAGTGGAAACCCTATCCCACGGAAGAAATGGGGGAGGAACACTACCCTCTCGGTGGGCCTCGGCGTGGGGACAACTTATCCCTCGGTCGGCAGGCGGTGAGTGATCTCCTTCGCCAAGTATCCGGCCGCCCGAAGCTCCGTAATGTTCTCCTCCTTGACGGAGGAGACTATCCACTTGCCCTGACCTCCGGATCCGGACATTGTTGCTTGGGTGGAGAGGAGATAAGAACTTGGGCGCTGGAGATCGAGATTGGAAAGGCGGAGACAGAGAGAGGGCGTGAGAGAGGAAGAGGGAATCCTTATCCCCTTATAAAGGCCACGAATATTAAATGCCTCCTCACTCGCCTTAAGATTCGTCTATTCCCAAGGGATGTATAAACGGCACGGTTGGGTTACCCACGCCCGCATTGATGAGAATCCCGCGATAAGGGGACACGATATCTTCTTTGACAAGACATGCTAATGGCAACCGCATCTTGGGACATGGGGCGTCGAAACATGAAAGCGGTTTGGCATTGTGACCGGGAAGACATGATGCCATGTTGTAAAAAGCCGTCAGCAGATTAGACTCTCTGCGGTTATGTATGGTGTGTCTGTGTGACAGGTCTGGATACTACCATCGCATCCGAAGACCATCTTGAAGTTCGGATAGAAGGGAACCCGCCTTGCAATGCCGAAGACAATCTGTGCGGCGGACTCCTCGTCATTGAAGACAGTTTCAGGGGCTACTGAGGGAGTCCTGGACTAAGGGGTCCTCGGGTGTCCGGCCTATTATCTATGGGCCAGACTAGTGGGTTGTGGAGACTTGAAGACCGAAGACTGTACCTGTGTCCGGATTGGACTCTCCTTGGCGTGGAAGGCAAGCTTGGCGGCCGACTATGAAGATTCCTTCTTATGTAATTGACTCAATGTAAACCCTAGATCCCCCCCCCCCCGGTGTCTGTATAAACCGGAGGGGTTAGTCCTGAAAGGATATACAGATTACCTTAGTCATACAGGCTAGGTTTTTAGGGTTTAGCCATTAAAATCTCGTGGTAGATCAACTCTTGTAACACTCATATTCATCAAGATCAATCAAGCAGGACATAGGGTATTGCCTCCATAGAGAGGGCCCGAACCTGGGTAAACATCGTGTCCCCCTTCTCCCGTTACCATCGATCCTAGACGCACAGTTTGGGACCCCTACATGAGATCTGCCAGTTTTGACACCGACACCCCCGTTCCCAGAATGCCGACAAGGTATGAGGATACCGACTATTGAATCTCGGGCAAGTAACATACCGATGACAAAGGGAATAACGTATGTTGTTATGCGGTTTGACTGATAAAGATCTTCGTAGAATATGTACGAGCCAATATGAGCATCTAGGTTCAGCTATTGGTTATTGACCGAAGATGTGTCTCGGTCATGTCTACACAGTTCTCGAACCCGTAGGGTCCACACGCTTAACGTTCGATGACGATTTGTATTATGAGTTATGTGATTTGATGACCGAAGTTTGTTCGGAGTCCCGGATGAGATCACGGACATGACGAGGAGTCTCAAAATGGTCGAGAGGTAAAGATCGATATATTGGAAGGTTATATTCGGGCACCGGAATGGTTCCGAAGTGATTCCGTTATTTTTCGGAGCACCGGGAGGTTATCGGAACCCCCCGGGGAAGTATTGGGCCTTAATGGGATTTAGTGGAAAGGAGAGAAGGGCCACAAGGGGTAGCAGCTCCCCCCTCATGGCAAGTCCGAATTCGACAAAGGAGGGGGAGGCGCCCCCCTCTTTCCTTCTCCCTCTCCTCCTCCTTCCCTCTCTCCCCCTCTTTGAAAAGGAAGGGGACTCCAACTAGGATTGGGAATCCTAGTAGGACTCCCGTATGGCGCACGCCCCCTCGCCCTCAACTGGATCAAGAGCTCGAGGGACGTCATCGTGCTAAACGTGTGCTAAACATGGAGGTGCCATACGTTCGGTGGTTGGAACGGTTGGATCGTGAAGACGTTCGACTACATCAACCACGTTAACCTAATGCTTCCGCTTTCGGTCTACGAGGGTACGTGGACGCACTCTCCCCCTCTCATTGCTATTCATCTCCTAGATAGATCTTGCCTGAGCATAGGATTTTTTTAAAATTTCATGCTACGTTCCCCAACACAAACCCCCAAGAGTAACAAGATCTGCAAGGGATTAGTGGGGGAAATCAAATTTCTCTTGGTGGAAGTGTAGACTCGGGCCTTCTCGACCAATCCCTAGAAAATCAACAAGTTTGATTGGCTAGGGAGAGAGATCGGGCGAAAATGAGCTTTGGAGCAACAATGGAGCTTGGGGGAAAAGAGGTGAGTCAACTTGGAGAAGAAGACCTCCTTTTATAGTGGGGGAACCAATCCAACTATTACCCCCCTCTACAACCTGCACAGAGCGGTACTACTGCTTAGTGGGGTGGTACTACCAGGACGCCCAGCAGTACTGCCGCGGTGACTGAGAGTAGAAGCAAAAGAGGGAGAACATGAGAGAGAATGAGGGTATGGGCAACACTAATAGCGGTGGTATCCGCGGTACTGCCGCTACTACTGCCGCACATCCCGACACGAGAAAAGGCATCCTCGAATCCGGGCGGTAGGGGTGCCAAACCAGGACGGTACTACCACCGATGCACCCTAGCGGTACTACCGCTGTAGGACAGCGGTACTGCCGCTTGAGGACCATGGGCGGTACTACCATGCTGGCAGCGGTACTACCGCTATGTCCTCACTATCTCCACTTCCATTGAAACGACAACCTCTAAGGAGAGGAAAGGAGCTGGGGGCGTGACGTCTACTACACAACCTTCTTCTTGTAGACGTTGTTGGGCCTCCAAGTGTAGAGGTTTGTAGGATAGTAGCAAATTCCCTCAAGTGGATGACCTAAGGTTTTTCAATCCGTAGGAGGCGTAGGATGAAGATGGTCTCTCTCAAACAACCCTGCAACCAAATAACAAAGAGTCTCTTGTGTCCCCAACACACCCAATACAATGGTAAACTAGTTCGGCGAAGAGATGGTGATATAAGTGGTATATGGATGGTAGATATAGGTTTTTGTAATCTGAAAATATAAAAACAGCAAGGTAACTAATGGTAAAAGTGAGCGTAAATGGTATTGCAATGCGTTGAAACAAGGCCTAGGGTTCATAGTTTCACTACTGCATGTTCCCTCAACAATAATAACATAATTGGATCATATAACTATCCCTCAACATGCAACAAAGAGTCACTCCAAAGTCACTAATAGCAGAGAACAAACGAAGAGATTATGGTAGGGTACGAAACCACCTCAAAGTTATCCTTTCTGATCGATCTATTCAAGAGTCCGTAGTAAAATAACATGAAGCTATTATTTCCGTTCAATCTATCCTAGAGTTCGTACTAGAATAACACCTTAAGACACAAATCAACCAAAACCCTAATGTCACCTAGATACTCCAATGTCACCTCAAGTATCCGTGGGTATGATTATACGATATGCATCACACAATCTCAGATTCATCTATTCAAACCAACACAACGTACTTCAAAGAGTGCCCCAAAGTTTCTACCAGAGAGTCAAGATGAAAACGTGTGCCAACCCCTATGCATAGATTCCCAAGGTCACGGAACCCGCAAGTTGATCACCAAAACATACATCAAGTGGATCAATAGAATACCCCATTGTCACCATCGGTATCCCACAAAGACATACATCAAGTGTTCTCAAATCCTTAAACAATCAATCCGATAAGATAAGTTCAAATGGAAAACTCAATCCATTACAAGAGAGTAGAGGGGGAGAAACATCATAAGATCCAACTATAATAGCAAAGCTCGCGATACATCAAGATCGTACCACCTCAAGAACACGATAGAGAGAGAGAGAGATCAAACACATAGCTACTGGTACATACCCTCAGCCCCGAGGGAGAAATTGTGACGCCCCTGATTTGACTGTACACTAATCATGCACGCAAATGTGTACGATCAAGATCAAGGACTCACGGGAAGATATCACAACACAACTCTACAAATAAAATAAGTCATACAAGCATCATATTACAAGCCAGGGGCCTCGAGGGCTCGAATACAAGAGCTCGATCATAGACGAGTCAGCGGAAGCAACATATCTGAGTACAGACATAAGTTAAACAAGTTTGCCTTAAGAAGGCTAGCACAAACTGGGATACACATCGAAAGAGGCGCAGGCCTCCTGCCTGGGATCCTCCTAACTACTCCTGGTCGTCGTCAGCGGGCAGCACGTAGTAGTAGGCACCTCCCGAGTAGTAGTAGTCGTCATCAACGGTGGCGTATGGCTCCTGGGCTCCAGCATCTGGTTGCGACAACCAGGTAGAAAGGATAGAGGGAAGAGAAGGAGAAAGCAACCGTGAGTACTCATCCAAAATACTCGCAAGCAAGGAGCTACACTACATATGTATGCATTGGTATCAACTGGAATAAGGCTATTATATGTGGACTGAACTGCAGAAATCCGGGATAAGGGGGGATAGCTAGTCCTTTTGAAGACTACGCTTCTGGCAGCCTCGTCTTACAGCATGTAGAAGAGAGTAGACTGAAGACCTCCAAGTAGCATCGTATAGCCTAATCCTAACCGATGATCCTCCCCTCGTCGCCCTGTGAGAGAGCGATCACCAGTTGTATCTGGCACTTGGAAGGGTGTGTTTTATTAAGTATCCGGTTCTAGTTGTCATAAGGTCAAGGTACAACTCCAAGTCGTCCTGTTACCGAAGATCACGGCTATTCGAATAGATTAACTTCCCTGCAGGGGTGCACCACATAACCCAACACGCTCGATCCCATTTGGCCGGACACACTTTTCTGGGTCATGCCCAGCCTCGGAAGATCAACACGTCGCAGCCCCACCTAGACCAACAGAGAGGTCAGCACGCCGGTCTAAACCTAAGCGCCCAGGGGTCTGGGCCCATCGCCCTTAGCACACCTGCACGTTGCGTGGGCGGCCGGAAGCAGACCTAGCCTAGTGGCATTCCAGTCCAATCCGGCGCGCGCCGCTCCGTTGCTGACGTCACGAAGGCTTCGGCTGATACCACGACGTCGAGTGCCCATAACTGTCCCCGCGTAGATGGTTAGTGCGTATAGGCCAGTAGCCAGACTCAGATCAAATACCAAGATCTCGTTAAACGTGTTAAGTATCTGCGAACGCCGACCAAGGCCAGGCCCACCTCTCTCCTAGGTGGTCTAAACCTGCCATGTCGCTCCACCACAAAGTAACAGTCGGGGGCCGTCGGGAACCCAGGCCCACCTCTACCGGGATGGAGCCACCTGCCCCTTTAGCCCCCATCTCCGAACAGTATCACAAGTAATGTAACTGTGTAAAGTATTTAGTATATGCCCGTGATCACCTCCCGAAGTGATCACGGCCCAGTAGTATAGCATGGCAGACGGACAAGAGTGTAGGGCCACTGATGGAACACTAGCATCCTATACTAAGCAGTAGGATAGCAGGTAAAGGTAACAACAGTAGTAGCAAGGACAGGCTATGCAGCAGTATAGGATTAACTGAAAGCAGTAACATGCTACACTACTCTAATGCAAGCAGTATAGAGAAGAGTAGGCGATATCTGGTGATCAAAGGGGGGGCTTGCCTGGTTGCTCTGGCAAGAGAGAGTGGTCGTCAACACCGTAGTCGAACTGGGTAGCAGCGGCATCGGTCTCGGTGTCTAGCGAGAGAAGAGGGGGAAGAAACAATAAATATAATGCAAACAAATGCAAGACGATGCATGACATGACAAAGCGTGATGCTAGGTGTACCGTAACGCGGTACGAGGTGGTACCGGTGAAGGGGGGAAACATCCAGGAAAGTATTCCCGGTGTTTCGCGTTTTCGGACGGATGGGTCGGAGGGGGAAAGTTGCGTGTTCGCTATGCTAGGGATGCGTGGCGGATAAACGGGTTGCGTATTCAAATTCGTCTCGTCGTTCTGAGCAACTTTCATGTATAAAGTATTTTCATCCGAATTACGGATTAAAAGATATGATTTTCTAAAGATTTAAATCATTTTCTGATTTTAATTATTTATTTAAAATTAAAGGTGAAATTGCTAAGTGTACCCACAGCTTGTACACAACAATGTACTAAAGGGGCTGATAGGTGGGGTCCAGTTGACTTCCCAGTCAACAGTCAACTGGGACCGTTGACTGGTCAACGGGGTCTAGTGGGACCCTCCTGTCAATGACTAGGCTAGTCCAGTCAGCAGTTTGACTTGGTCAAACTGGACAGCAGGCCCACCTGTCATTGGCTATACTGTTAATTAACAATAGTTAATTAGGTTAAGCAGTTAATTAGGTTAATCAAATTAGGATTAATTAAGTTAATTAATTTAATTAACCAATTAATTAATTAATATATATTTTTATTTCCTTTTAATCCTTTTTTTATAAACGTTCCAGGGGCTAGGCCCCACATGTCATTGGGTCAGGGGGCCTTAGCGGGCGCCGGCGTTTGGGCGCACGCCCACGTTACCAGGGGGTGCTGGCCACGGCGGGGCACTGGCCACGGCAGGGCGCCGGAGCAGCACAAGGGGGCGCGCAGCGTAGGCGCGCGCGGCCAAGGCAGGAGCGGGAGGGGCTGCAGTGGCACGGGACGGCCTAGGCGGGCGCGTGCGGGCGTGGATGCCGGCCACGACGAGCGAGCGGCGCAGGCGAGGCGCGTCGGGGCGGGGCAACGGGCGCAGCCAAGCGGAGCGGCGCGCGGCCAGGGCGCGGCGCGGCAGCGGTGAGCGCGGGGCCGGAGCGCGACCAGGCGCGTGCGGCGCGGGGTGCGCGCGGGTGTGAGAGGAAAGGAGGCCGAGGGCCTCAGCGGGGCGCGTAGGGGTCCGGGCAGCGGGGGTCGATGGGGGTGATGGCGACGACGGCGTAGAGGGAAGCAAGCCGGCGAGGGAGGCGGTCCGGGGAGGCCGTCCGGCGAGGAGCTTCGGCGGCGGCGACGTTCGGTCGCGAGGCGGCGGTTGGCGCCGCGAGCCCCGATCCGATCTGGATCGGGGGGAGGGGGCGCGTCGTGGGGAGTGGAGGCGCGAGGACGAAGAGAGGAGTCGCAGTGGAGGTGGCGGTCCTCGGGCGCGGGCACGCTCCAGATCTGATGAGGGAGCGAGAGAAGGGGGGGTCGGGGCGAATGGGGTGAGCGACGGGGATCGAGCGCCCTCTCCTGTGACGGCGCTGGAGGGAGACGAGAGAGAGATGGGGATCGTGGGGGGGAGTGGGGAGTGGGATCGGGCTAGGGTTTCGGTGAGGGGGATAAGGGGAGTGGGGTGGGCCGGCGTTGGTGGGCCGGTCGACTGGGCTAAAGCCCAGTTGGGCCAGGGGGCTTTTCTTTGTTTTTCTTTTGCTTTCTGTTTTTATATTTCTTTTCTGTTTTATTTCATTCTTCAATCTATTTTAGTTTTGTAAGATATTTTAGTAGTACCTAATTTAGTTTTACTAATTATACCACTGACACAAAAAAGTTTAACCTCAAATAAAATGGTTTAATATTTTATAATTAATAAAAGGCATTTATCTAATTATTTTTGCTACTGTTTTATTTCGTTTAGTTCATTTAAATTTATTATAAAGACTTGGTTTACCCACCAATAGTACTTATGAATTATTTGGCACTTCGCGAACATTTTAGTTTTAATATTTGAAAACCTTTATTGTTTGACTTGATTTTGAATTGGAATTTGAACCGGTTTCGAACCAACGTGAGTTTAGCAATAGTAATCGTGGTGACGTGACATGATTAGCGTGGGATTACTGTAGCCTAATTACCCGGCCGTCACAATTCTCCTCCACTACCAGAAATCTCGTCCCGAGATTTAAGAGGTGGTGTAAGGGGGAAATTTGTGGTTGTGAAATTCTAAGGATCTTCTCGGTCTTGGTTGCTCTTCTCGAAGAGGTCGATCCCTTACATGGACGTCTTCATTTCTTTGCTTCATCGCATCATGATGAAACTGTCGTCCTTTCTTCAGGATCTCCATCGTTCTTACGAAAGAATAAAGGGTGGTTATTCCGAGAGAGCAGGCCTCTACAAGGTTGACTACCTGGTCGATAACATCGGGGAAGGTGGTATAAAGTAACTCTCGAATTGAAATTGAAGAAAATATCGAGAGCAAGGTACGAAGGTGCAATAAGAAGTTTCAAGTGGATAGGCAATCATTTGTTGCCTGATACGAAATGTGAAAGGGGTTCAGAGCAATGGGAATAAGTATTGCGCCTGATATCAGAATGGATCACTAGGCAGGTGGCCCGTGAATTACATACGAAGTCAAGCGTGGGGAATAAGTTTGACAACAGGGTGTACAGGAGAGTCAGGTTTTGATCCTGTGGAACTGTGGTTTATGGACCCACCATGTGGGGTAAAAGTAGGAAGGGCGGTGATGCCTTGCACGATCATGTAGATAAGGCATGTCAGAGGGTAGCCTGCCAGTTGTGTTGGCAATAGCGTCGGTACCAAGGGCGAGGGACGAAGAGAACCATCTTCCTGCTCGTTGAACGAGGCGGTCCAATAGGCAAAGTTCTCATCCATCGGTGGCTATCGGAATGTCATAAACAATAGTAACAGGGTCTTGCTGACAGAATTGTACACCGAGGTATTTACATAAGCAGGAGAATATTACTGCTTAGATCATATAGATCACAAGAAAGGTTAAACCGAATAATGGAAAGGAAAATGTGTTTAAACACATATATCAGGGGTATATCCTCCCCAAGGACAAGCAGAGCATGATATCCTTGGCAGGATATAATAAAAACTCTTTAGGAAAGGGGAAAAAATTTCATGACATTACCCATGCAACGGTGTTTGGATAATAGAGCAGGTAACATTTAGCATTATGCTTCAAATGTTTTTATTGAAAATCGAAGTACCACAGACATGCTTCGAGATAGCATCGACATGGTCTTCAAGCAAAGATCGGACTTTGGATACACAAAGGATCCATCAGGATAAACTTATTAAACAAGGCATTCAATTTCCTCATGGAAAAATGGTTAATCTTGTTAAAAAGGAAACTATAACACTAGGCCCTTCGGTCAAGTGTGCTAGGAATGTCATCACCTTACCGGGTCATGAAAGACCAATGTTATAACTCTTGGAAATATATTCCAACCATCATATCTGACCGAGATTCAAATGTGATGGGTGTCAAGATAACTCAGACTCAGGATACCTGAGAAGAAAGGTGCAACAAAAATTGTCAAGATGACATTGTAAGATTCTCGGGAATTGAACTATGGGAGCGAGTTCCGACACAAGAGTTCAACAGTAAACCAAGGAGAAGATGAGGAGGTGGCTGATAGGCTCAGCAACAAATCATCGAGATTTCCAAAGGATTGATTTCCACAATTATGTGAACAAGGAAATATCATTTGTCAGATCAAATGGTATAATTTTGTAGGCTCGAGCAAAACATACATAATTAAAAATTGGTTGAAAGGTACAACCGAAATATGGGTTTAGGTAGCATGATCAATGGTAGAATGGTGACTCGATAACCAATGGTCTAAGAATGAAAGTCGACCACTAACTTCTAAGCAGTAGGGTTGCTAGAAGTTTTGAATTCGCACGTCACAATTCATTTGTCGGCATTCCGCTTAGAAACAGCACGGGGACATGAAAAGAACGGAGATGGCGAGAAGTGTTACTATATCAAGAAATTTTAAGAGGTGGAGCAGCCCTCACAACGTTCTTGACATCAAAGATGGTAATACTCCACGGTAGAACATAACATAAGTTAGATAGCAAGGAACTCAAGGTTAAACACAAAACAAAAACAAGTTTTGTGTTGGAGGGAATGCAATAATGTTGTCGATGATAACCCAAATCATCGAGGGCAAAGGATGGTATTTCTTATCAAGAATTCGATAGATATCTTGGAAGACCTCAGAATGTTGATGATGATCCCAACACATTTGTCGAGGGGTTTTCGAGAAGATGTAATTGATCGGCGATGACATCAAGTCAACGGAATGATGTAGCAAAAATTTATTGGAATCATGGGTACGACACAAACTCGAAATCAAGCTTGCTGTTCAAGGACAAACGATATGACGAGGAAGATAGATTGTAAGATTAGCTCACCGCTGAAATTGTGCTCCCGGAAGAAGGACCAGATAGTACAGTTAAAATTAGCACTATCACGATATAGCCGAGCAGGCTAGGAATGACGTGATCGAGTTCAAACTCGTAAGTAATGAAGGTTACTAAGAGTTGTTGAATCGCAGTGTGGACTCGATTCAGCTGTCGGTGTCCTTGAGGGGTTCTAACAACTGAGAACCTGTTGGAAAAATGGAATCGGCAAGAATATTAGTTGATGAAGAACTCATAAGAAGTTATGTATCCCGTGGTATCCTTGAGATACCAGGGGGTAATACTCGACGACAGATCAAAGTAGAGGTTGGACTGGGGTATTGCTCTGCAGAAGACAAGTGCTTAAACTTGCACGAGAAACGGTACCTAAAAGAGAACATGGTCGAAACCACGATTGCAAAAGGCCAGATCCCAGATATAATATGAACTTATACCAAGGGAGTAATTAATTTAAGAGAAGCTTTAATGATAAGATCTACATCGTGTCCATGGGCATGAACACAAAGTTTAAGGTCGACTCCCACTTCTTCAATGCATAACCTTACATTTACCTCCCCTTTTCGAAGTTGTAGTGTTGAAAAGTTATCTGACGAAGTGTCAGCAGGGTATAACCCGCATAAATTTCAAGGTCACACAAATTAAGGAAGGCATAGGTTCAACCTGTCAGGGTATCATGGAAACATATACCACAAGCTTTGAGAGTAAATATTACCAGCTCGAAAGCAGAGCATGGTTGGCAAAAGGAGAGGATACAAATTACCAAAGGCATTATGTATCGGAGAAAGAACTCATGAGGTGATTAATTATGAAGGACATTGTCGGATAATAATCCAACAGTGGATATGGTGATCCACAATGGAGCTGATGTGAGTATCGATACCCAATCAGAGGAAGAAAGAATGCAAATGCATCTTTTTACATAACATCTGAATAATTCAACGTTTAAATAACAAAGGAATTATGATTTTCAAATCAAGGGATCAGGAGCAAACGCTCTGATCAAGGACGGACAAGTTGAATAGACTTAGGGGTACAATCGATGGCAATCTGATTGGCCGAGGACCAGCTCATGTTTAAACTGGCGTCTGAGCCGGAAGGAAGAATTCTACGATCTGATTGAGGATTGCGAGCATTCGCAACAAATCAAATCAAGTGACTCGAAATGATAGTGACAGAGGATGTCAACGGAGATTACTAGAAGTATGGAATTAACCATAATGCAGGAAGACAAGGAAATCAAGAGCAATGGGCTGCTGAGGATTTTCAGAAAATCAATTGGTATTTCGAGGACTTATGTGAAACACATGAACGACTGGGGATGAGCGGATACTTGGTAAGTGTGAGGAATTATCCGTAGGGGTATTCAGGTGGCAAGGAACTGCAAGTCAGTAGGCACAAAATATTCTTGGAACAATACAGGGAATTTTCGGTGTATCTTGTAATAACAAGATCAATGGGATTTGAAAGGGCAAGTGGATGTAGTTATCCTTAATGATATAACAGTGGTAGGGAATTTACAAAGGCGATGGGCACAAAGTCTCGAAAGAGTAGCAGAGAGTAACTACGAAATCTTCTGGTGCAGCAGGCGATCATCTGGCCTGAATGGGGCTCTTCGGGAGGAAGTATTTTCGAGAACCTAAAGTTAGATTTTAGCAAAATCATTTAACCTGAATAGAAGAGAGATTAGAGTCCCAGAGTATAGATCGAGGAATAAAAGATCCTAATAACACCCGATGGCGACGTGGGCCCAAGGGCCGCACAGCCAAGTTAGTAAAACAATTTTCATCGACTAGACTCAACTTCGGCCAAGGAGTGTGGAAGGGGGATTCCTACAGGCAGTCAGCTCTGATACCAACTTGTGACGCCCCTGATTTAACTGTACACTAATCATGCACGCAAATGTGTACGATCAAGATCAAGGACTCACGGGAAGATATCACAACACAACTCTACAAATAAAATAAGTCATACAAGCATCATATTACAAGCCAGGGGCCTCGAGGGCTCGAATACAAGAGCTCGATCATAGACGAGTCAGCGGAAGCAACATATCTGAGTACAGACATAAGTTAAACAAGTTTCCCTTAAGAAGGCTAGCACAAACTGGGATACAGATCGAAAGAGGCGCAGGCCTCCTGCCTGGGATCCTCCTAACTACTCCTGGTCGTCGTCAGCGGGCAGCACGTAGTAGTAGGCACCTCCCGAGTAGTAGTAGTCGTCATCAACGGTGGCGTATGGCTCCTGGGCTCCAGCATCTGGTTGCGACAACCAGGTAGAAAGGATAGAGGGAAGAGAAGGAGAAAGCAACCGTGAGTACTCATCCAAAATACTCGCAAGCAAGGAGCTACACTACATATGTATGCATTGGTATCAACTGGAATAAGGCTATTATATGTGGACTGAACTGCAGAAAGCCGGGATAAGGGGGGATAGCTAGTCCTTTCGAAGACTACGCTTCTGGCAGCCTCGTCTTACAGCATGTAGAAGAGAGTAGACTGAAGACCTCCAAGTAGCATCGTATAGCCTAATCCTAACCGATGATCCTCCCCTCGTCGCCCTGTGAGAGAGCGATCACCGGTTGTATCTGGCACTTGGAAGGGTGTGTTTTATTAAGTATCCGGTTCTAGTTGTCATAAGGTCAAGGTACAACTCCAAGTCGTCCTGTTACCGAAGATCACGGCTATTCGAATAGATTAACTTCCCTGCAGGGGTGCACCACATAACCCAACACGCTCGATCCCATTTGGCCGGACACACTTTTCTGGGTCATGCCCGGCCTCGGAAGATCAACACGTCGCAGCCCCACCTAGACCAACAGAGAGGTCAGCACGCCGGTCTAAACCTAAGCGCCCAGGGGTCTGGGCCCATCGCCCTTAGCACACCTGCACGTTGCGTGGGCGGCCGGAAGCAGACCTAGCCTAGTGGCGTTCCAGTCCAATCCGGCGCGCGCCGCTCCGTTGCTGACGTCACGAAGGCTTCGGCTGATACCACGACGTCGAGTGCCCATAACTGTCCCCGCGTAGATGGTTAGTGCATATAGGCTAGTAGCCAGACTCAGATCAAATACCAAGATCTCGTTAAACGTGTTAAGTATCTGCGAACGCCGACCAGGGCCAGGCCCACCTCTCTCCTAGGTGGTCTAAACCTGCCATGTCGCTCCGCCACAAAGTAACAGTCGGGGGCCGTCGGGAACCCATGCCCACCTCTACCGGGATGGAGCCACCTGCCCCTTCAGCCCCATCTCCGAACAGTATCACAAGTAATGTAACTGTGTAAAGTATTTAGTATATGCCCGTGATCACCTCCCGAAGTGATCACGGCCTAGTAGTATAGCATGGCAGACGGACAAGAGTGTAGGGCCACTGATGGAACACTAGCATCCTATACTAAGTAGTAGGATAGCAGGTAAAGGTAACAACAGTAGTAGCAAGGACAGGCTATGCAGCAGTATAGGATTAACTGAAAGCAGTAACATGCTACACTACTCTAATGCAAGCACTATAGAGAAGAGTAGGCGATATCTGGTGATCAAAGGGGGGGCTTGCCTGGTTGCTCTGGCAAGAGAGAGTGGTCGTCAACACCGTAGTCGAACTGGGTAGCAGCGGCATCGGTCTCGGTGTCTAGCGAGAGAAGAGGGGGAAGAAACAATAAATATAATGCAAACAAATGCAAGACGATGCATGACATGACAAAGCGTGATGCTAGGTGTACCGTAACGCGGTACGAGGTGGTACCGGTGAAGGGGGGAAACATCCGGGAAAGTATTCCCGGTGTTTCGCGTTTTCGGACAAATGGGTCGGAGGGGGAAAGTTGCGTGTTCGCTATGCTAGGGATGCGTGGCGGATAAACGGGCTGCGTATTCAAATTCGTCTCGTCGTTCTGAGCAACTTTCATGTATAAAGTATTTTCATCCGAATTACGGATTAAAAGATATGATTTTCTAAAGATTTAAATCATTTTCTGATTTTAATTATTTATTTAAAATTAAAGGTGAAATTGCTAAGTGTACCCACAGCTTGTACACAACAATGTACTAAAGGGGCTGATAGGTGGGGTCCAGTTGACTTCCCAGTCAACAGTCAACTGGGACCGTTGACTGGTCAACAGGGTCTAGTGGGACCCTCCTGTCAATGACTAGGCTAGTCCAGTCAGCAGTTTGACTTGGTCAAACTGGACAGCAGGCCCACCTGTCATTGGCTATACTGTTAATTAACAGTAGTTAATTAGGTTAAGCAGTTAATTAGGTTAATCAAATTAGGATTAATTAAGTTAATTAATTTAATTAACCAATTAATTAATTAATATATTTTTTTATTTCCTTTTAATCCTTTTTTTTATAAACGTTCCAGGGGCTAGGCCCCACATGTCATTGGGTCAGGGGGCCTTAGCGGGCGCCGGCGCACAGGTGCGGATGCGGGCGCTGGGCGCTGCCCGTTTGGGCGCACGCCCACGTTACCAGGGGGTGCTGGCCACGGCGGGGCACTGGCCACGGCAGGGCGCCGGAGCAGCACAAGGGGGCGCGCAGCGCAGGCGCGCGCGGCCAAGGCAGGAGCGGGAGGGGCTGCGGTGGCACGGGACGGCCCAGGCGGGCGCGTGCGGGCGTGGATGCCGGCCACGGCGAGCGAGCGGCGCAGGCGAGGCGCGTCGGGGCGGGGCAACGGGCGCAGCCAAGCGGAGCGGTGCGCGGCCAGGGCGCGGCGCGGCAGCGGTGAGCGCGGGGCCGGAGCGCGACCGGGCGCGTGCGGCGCGGGGTGCGCGCGGGTGTGAGAGGAAAGGAGGTCGAGGGCCTCACCGGGGCGCGTAGGGGTCCGGGCAGCGAGGGTCGATGGGGGTGATGGCGACGACGGCGTAGAGGGAAGCAGGCCGGCTAGGGA
Organism: Triticum urartu; assembly: GCF_056163025.1. Taxonomy (NCBI): domain Eukaryota; kingdom Viridiplantae; phylum Streptophyta; class Magnoliopsida; order Poales; family Poaceae; genus Triticum; species Triticum urartu. The sequence goes on along the minus strand of NC_141876.1, from coordinate 351,323,394 downwards.
GGCGGTCCGGGGAGGCCGTCCGGCGAGGAGCTTTGGCGGCGGCGACGTTCGGTCGCGAGGCGGCGATAGGCGCCGCGAGCCTCGATCCGATCTGGATCGGGGGGAGGGGGCGCGTCGTGGGGAGTGGAGGCGCGAGGACGAAGAGAGGAGTCGCAGCGGAGGTGGCGGTCCTCGGGCGCGGGCACGCTCCAGATCTGATGAGGGAGCGAGAGAAGGGGGGGTCGGGGCGAATGGGGAGAGCGACGGGGATCGAGCGCCCTCTCCTGTGACGGCGCTGGAGGGAGACGAGAGAGAGATGGGGATCGTGGGGGGGAGTGGGGAGTGGGATCGGGCTAGGGTTTCGGTGAGGGGGATAAGGGGAGTGGGGTGGGCCGGCGTTGGTGGGCCGGTCGACTGGGCTAAAGCCCAATTGGGCCAGGGGGCTTTTCTTTGTTTTTCTTTTGCTTTCTGTTTTTATATTTCTTTTTTGTTTTATTTCATTCTTCAATCTATTTTAGTTTTGTAAGATATTTTAGTAGTACCTAATTTAGTTTTACTAATTATACCACTGACACAAAAAATTTAACCTCAAATAAAATGGTTTAATATTTTATAATTAATAAAAGGCATTTATCTAATTATTTTTGCTACTGTTTTATTTCGTTTAGTTCATTTAAATTTATTATAAAGACTTGGTTTACCCACCAATAGTACTTATGAATTATTTGGCACTTCACGAACATTTTAGTTTTAATATTTGAAAACCTTTATTGTTTGACTTGATTTTGAATTGGAATTTGAACCGGTTTCGAACCAACGTGAGTTTAGCAATAGTAATCGTGGTGACGTGGCATGATTAGCGTGGGATTACTGTAGCCTAATTACCCGGGCGTCACAGAAATACTCCTTCCTCATCATGGAGAGCACCGAGATGATGAAGATGGCCACCGGAGAAGGATTCCCCCTCCGACAGGGTGCCGAAACGGGTCTAGATTGGTTTTCGGTGGCTACTGAGGCTTCTGGCGGCGAAACTCCCGATCTATTCTCGTCTTCGATAGTTTTAGGGTATATGGATACATATAGGCGGAAGAAATACATCAGGGGAGCCACAAGGGGCCCACGAGGGTGGAGGGCGCGCCCAGGGGGGTGGGTGCGCCCCCCTACCTCGTGCTCTCCGCGTTGATCCCATGACGTGCACTCCAAGTCTCGTGTATTGCTTTCTTTCCAAAAATAACTTTTCCGAAGGTTTCATTCCGTTTGGACTCCGTTTGATATTCCTTTTCAGCGAAACACTGAAACAAGGGAAAAACAGAAACTGGCACTAGGCTCTAGGTTAATAGGTTAGTCCCAAAAATCATATAAAATAGCATATAAATGCATATAAAACATCCAAGGTTGATAATATAATAGCATGGAACAATCAAAAATTATAGATATGTTGGAGACGTATCAGGGCGCATAGATGAAGTGTATGTGTTGATTCCACCCTATCCTTTCCAATGCGGACCGCCTCTTGATAGTACGGTGTCTCCTACGACTCATCCACCAAAATCTAAACGAAGGAGACTACACCATCTTCACTTTACAACTCCGAGGGGAAAGAACTCATGCCAATGAATGAATCTCTGAAATACTAAAAGCACACGATTAGTCCGCAAAAACATTGTCATCAATCACCAAAACTACTTAGAGAGAGACATGCCCTAACAGTAATGCTTAAGGCTGCTGAGCTAGAAATCAAGAAGGAGCATCAAGTGTTGATGGTTAACAAGACCACTAGTTTCAAGAAAAAGGGCAAGGGAAAGAAACCGAACTTCAAGAAGAATGGCAAGCAAGTTGCTGCTCCCGTGAAGAAGCCCAAAGCTAGACCCAAGCCTGAAACTAAGTGCTTCTACTACAAAGGGAATGATCACTTGAAGCAGAACTGCCCACAATACTTGGCGGATAAGAAGGATGGCAAAGTGAACAAAGGTATATTTGATATACATGTTATTGATGTGTACCTTACCAAGGCTCGTAGTTGCGCCTGGGTATTTGATACTGGTTCGGTATCTCATATTTGTAACTCGAAACAGGAGCTGCGAAATAAACGAAGATTGGCTAAGGACGTGGTGACGGTGCGTGTCGGGAATGGATCCATGGTCGATGTGATCGTCGTTGGCACGCTACATCTACATCTACATTCGGGATTATTTTTAGACCTTAATAATTGTTATTTGGTGCCAACGTTGACAATGAACATCATATCTAGATCTTGTTTATTGCGAGACGGTTATTCATTTAAGTCAGAGAATAATGGTTGTTCTATTTATAAGAGTAATATCTTTTATGGTCATGCACTTTGATGAATGGTTTATTCTTGTTGAATCTCGATTGTAGTGATACACATATTCATAATATTGATGCCAAAAGATGCAAAGTTGATAATGATAGTGCAAGATAGTTGTGGCACTGCCATTTAGGTCATATTGGTGTAAAGCGCATGAAGAAACTCCACGCGGATGGACTTTTGGAATCACTTGATTATGAATCATTTCATACATGCGAATCATGCCTCACGGGAAAGATGACTAAAACTCCATTCTCTGGAACAATGGAGCGAGCTAATAACTTAATGGAAATTGTACATACCGATGTATGAGGTCCGATGAGTGTTGAGGCACGCGGTGGGTATCGTTATTTTTTGACCTCCACGGATGATTTGAGGAGGTATGGTTATATCTACTTGATGAAGCACAAGTCTGAAACATTTGACAAGTTCAAATAATTTTAGAGTGAAGTGGAAAATCATCATAACATGAAAATAAGTTTCTACAATCTGATCGCATAGGCGGATATTTGAGTTACGAGTTTGGCCTTCATTTAAAACAGTGTGGAATTGTTTCACAACTCACACCATCTGGAACACCACAGCGTAATGGTGTGTTTGAATGTTGTAACCATACTTTATTAGATATGGTGCGTTCTATGATGTCTCTTACCAATTTGCCTTTATCATTTTGGGGTTATGCACTAGAGACAGTCGCATTCACGTTAAATAGGGCACCATCTAAATCTGTTGAGACGACACCGTATGAACTATGATTTGGCAGGAAACCTAAGCTATCGTTTCATAAAGTTTGGGGATGCGACACTTATGTCAAAAGGCATTAGCCTGATAAGCTCAAACCCAGATCGGAGAAGTGCATCTTCATAGGGTATCCTAAGGAAACAATTGGGTACACCTTCTACCACGGATCTGAAGGCAAGATCTTTATTACCAAGAATGGGTCCTTTCTAGAGAAGGGGTTTCTCTTGAAACAAGTGAGTGGGAGGAAAGTAGAACTCGATTAGGTAGTTATACCTTCTCTCGAATTGGAGAGTAGCACATCAGAGAAAACTGTTCCCGTGATGCCTACACCAACTAGAGAGGAAGCTAATGGTGATGACATGAAACTTCGGATCAAGTTACTACTGAACCTCGTAGGTCAACCAGGACACATTTCGTACCATAGTGGTACGGTAATGCTATCCTGGAAGTCATGTTATTAGATGATTGTGAACCTACAAACTATGAAGAAGCTATGATGAGTTGTTATTACACATTATATCACAATACTTATGCCTTTTCTCTCTTATTTAATAAGGTTTACATGAAGAGGGAGAATGCCGGCAGCTGGAATTCTAGACTGGAAAAGGGGCAAATATTAGAGACTTATTCTGCACAACTACAAAAGTCTTGAAACTTCATGGAGAATTAATTTGGAATATATAAAAAATATTTGGCGAAGAAAGCACCAGAGGGGGCCACATGCCATCCACAAGGGTGGGGGCGCGCCCCCTGCCTTGTGGGCCACCTGGGAGGCCCCTGATGCACATCTTCTGCTATATGATGTGTTTTGACCTGGAAAAAATCGAGAGGAAGCTTTCGGGATGAAGTGTCGCCGTCTTGAGGCGGAACTTGGGAAGAACCAATCTAGGGCTCCGGTGGAGCTGTTCTGCTGGGGAAACCTCTCTCCTGGAGGGGGAAATCAAAGCCATCGTCATCACCAATGATCCTCACATTGAGAGGGGGTCAATCTCCACCAACATCTTCACCAGCACCATCTTGTCTCAAACCCTTGTTCATCTCTTGTATTCGATCTTTGTCTCAAAACCTCAGATTGGTACCTGTGGGTTGCTAGTAGTGTTGATTACTCCTTGTAGTTGATGATAGTTGGTTTATTCGGTGGAAGATCATATGTTTAGATCCTTAATGATAATTAATACTCCTCTGATTATGAACATGAATATGCTTTGTGAGTAGTTATGTTTGTTCCTGGGGACATGGAAGAAGTCTTGTTATAAGTAATCATGTGAATTTTGATGAGATGTATGTTGTCTTTCCTCTAGTGGTGTTATGTGAACGTCGACTACATGACACTTCACCATGATTTGGGCCTAGGGAAGGCATTAGAATGTAATAAGTAGATGGGTTGCTAGAGTGACAGAAGTTTAAACCCTAGTTTATGTGTTGCTTCATAAGGGGCTGATTTGGATCCATATGTTGTTGGGGAACGTTGCAAAAAACAAAAAATTTCGTACTCGTTTCACCAAGATCCATCTAGGAGTTCATCTAGCAACGAGCCATCGGATGCATCTACATACCTTTGTAGATGGCGTGCGGAAGCGTTCAAAGAACGGTGATGATGTAGTCGTACACGACGTGATCCAAATCATCGATGACCAAGCGCCGAACGGACGGCACCTCCGCGTTCAACACATGTACGGGACGGGAGACGTCTCCTCCTTCTTGATCCAGCAAGGGAAGAGGAGAGGTTGATGAAGATCCAGCAGCATGACGGCGTGGTGGTGGATGCAGGGCGTCACAGTAGCAGGGCTTCGCCTATATATAATTATTTACCTCCGGACTATTCCGGAACTCCTCGTGACGTCCGGGATCTCATCCGGGACTCCGAACAACATTCGGGTTACTGCATATACATATCTTCACAACCCTAGCGTCACCGAACCTTAAGTGTGTAGACCCTACGGGTTCGGGAGACAAGCAGACATGACCGAGACGACTCTCCGGTCAATAACCAACAGCGGGATCTGGATACCCATGTTGGCTCCCACATGCTCCACGATGATCTCATCGGATGAACCACGATGTCGAGGATTCAATCAACCCCGTATGCAATTCCCTTTGTCAATCGATATGTTACTTGCCTGAGATTCGATCGTCGGTATCCCAATACCTCGTTCAATCTCGTTACCGGCAAGTCACTTTACTCGTACCGTAATGCATGATCCTGTGACCAGACACTTGGTCACTTTGAGCTCATTATGATGATGCATTACCGAGTGGGCCCAGTGATACCTCTCCGTCATACGGAGTGACAAATCCCAGTCTTGATCCATGTTAACCCAACAGACACTTTCGGAGATACCCGTAGTCTACCTTTATAGTCACCCAGTTACGTTGTGACGTTTGGTATACCCAAAGCACTCCTGCGGTATCCGGGAGTTACACGATCTCATGGTCTAAGGAAAGATACTTTGACATTGGAAAACTCTAGCAAACGAACTATACGATCTTGTGCTATGTTTAGGATTGGGTCTTGTCCATCACATCATTCTCCTAATGATGTGATCTCGTTATCAATGACATCCAATGTCCATAGTCAGGAAACCATGACTATCCGTTGATCAACGAGCTAGTCAACTAGAGGCTTACTAGGGACATGTTGGTGTCTGTTATTCACACATGTATTACGATTTCCGGATAACACAATTATAGCATGAATAAAGACAATTATCATGAATAAGGAAATATAATAATAATGCTTTTATTATTGCCTCTAGGGCATATTTCCAACAGTCTCCCACTTGCACTAGAGTCAATAATCTAGTTACATTGTGATGAATCGAACACCCATGGAATTCTGGTGTTGATCATGTTTTGCCCTAGGGAGAGGTTTAGTCAACGGATCTGCTACATTCAGGTCCGTATGTACTTTACAAATCTCTATGTCTCCATTTTGAACATTTTCACGAATGGAGTTGAAGTGACGCTTGATGTGCCTTGTCTTCTTGTGAAACCTGGGCTCCTTGGCAAGTGCAATAGCTCCAGTGTTGTCACAAAAGAGTTTGATTGGCCCCGACGCATTGGGTATGACTCCTAGGTCGGTGATGAACTCCTTCACCCATATTGCTTCATGTGCTGCCTCCGAGGCTGCCATGTACTCCGCTTCACATGTAGATCCCGCCACGACGCTCTGCTTGCAGCTGCACCAGCTCACTGCTCCACCATTCAACATATACACGTATCCGGTTTGTGACTTAGAGTCATCCAGATCTGTGTCGAAGCTAGCATCGACGTAACCCTTTACGACGAGCTCTTCGTCACCTCCATAAACGAGAAACATTTCCTTAGTCCTTTTCAGGTACTTCAGGATATTCTTGACCGCTGTCCAGTGTTCCTTGCCGGGATTACTTTGGTATCTGCCTACCAAACTTACGGCAAGGTTTACATCAGGTCTGGTACACAGCATGGCATACATAATAGAACCTATGGCTGAGGCATAGGGGATGACACTCATCTCTTCTATTTCTTCTGCCGTGGTCAGACATTGAGCTGAGCTCAATTTCACACCTTGTAACACAGGTAAGAACCCCTTCTTAGAATGATCCATATTGAACTTCTTCAATATCTTATCAAGGTATGTGCTTTGTGAAAGACCTATGAGGCGTCTTGATCTATCTCTATAGATTTTGATGCCTAATATATAAGCAGCTTCTCCAAGGTCCTTCATTGAAAAACTCTTATTCAAGTAGGCCTTGATGCTGTCCAAGAGTTCTATATCATTTCCCATCAATAGTATGTCATCTACATATAATATGAGAAATGCTACAGAGCTCCCACTCACTTTCTTGTAAACGCAGGCTTCTCCATAAGTCTGCGTAAACCCAAACGCTTTGATCATCTCATCAAAGCGAATGTTCCAACTCCGAGATGCTTGCACCAGCCCATAAATCGAGCGTTGGAGCTTGCACACCTTGTCAGCATTCTTAGGATCGACAAAACCTTCCGGCTGCATCATATACAATTCTTCCTTAAGGAAACCATTAAGGAGTGCCGTTTTGACGTCCATTTGCCAAATTTCATAATCATAAAATGCGGCAATTGCTAACATGATTCGGACGGACTTCAGCTTCGCTACCGGTGAGAAAGTCTCATCGTAGTCAACCCCTTGAACTTGTCGATAACCCTTAGCGACAAGCCTAGCTTTATAGATGGTCACATTACCATCCGCGTCAGTCTTCCTCTTAAAGATCCATTTATTTTCTATGGCTCGCCGTTCAACGGGCAAGTCAGTCAAAGTCCATACTTCGTTTTCATACATGGATCCTATCTCGGATTTCATGGCTTCCAGCCATTTTTCGGAATCCGGGCCCGCCATCGCTTCTTCATAGTTCAAAGGTTCACCGTTGTCTAACAACATGATTTCCAAGACAGGGTTGCCGTACCACTCTGGTGCGGAACATGTCCTTGTGGACCTTCGAATTTCAGTAGGAGCTTGATCAGAAGTATCTTGATCATTATTATTAACTTCCTCTCTAGTTGGTGCGGGCACCTCAGGAACATTTTCTTGAGTTGCGCCATTTACCGGTTCAAGAGGTAATACTTCATCAAGCTCTACTTTCCTCCCACTTACTTCTTTTGAGAGAAACTCTTTCTCTAGAAAGGACCCATTCCTGGCAACAAAGATCTTGCCTTCGGATCTAAGGTAGAAGGTGTACCCAATAGTTTCTTTTGGGTATCCTATGAAGACGCATTTTTCTGACTTGGGTTCGAGCTTCTCAGGTTGAAGTTTCTTCACATAAGCATCGCATCCCCAAACTTTTAGAAACGACAGCTTAGGTTTCTTCCCAAACCATAATTCATACGGTATCGTCTCAACGGATTTCGACGGTGCCCTATTTAAAGTGAATGCGGCAGTCTCTAAAGCATAGCCCCAAAAAGATAGCGGTAAATCGGTAAGAGACATCATAGACCGCACCATATCCAATAGAGTGCGATTACGACGTTCGGACACACCATTACGCTGAGGTGTTCCAGGCGGCGTGAGTTGTGAAACTATTCCACATTTTCTTAAGTGTGTGCCAAATTCGTGACTCAAGTATTCTCCTCCACGATCTGATCGTAGAAACTTGATTTTCCTGTCACGTTGATTCTCAACCTCACTCTGAAATTCCTTGAACTTTTCAAAGGTTTCAGACTTGTGTTTCATTAAGTAGACATACCCGTATCTACTCAAGTCATCAGTGAGGGTGAGAACATAACGATAACCACCGCGAGCCTCAACACTCATTGGACCGCACACATCAGTATGTATGATCTCCAATAAGTTGGTTGCTCGCTCCATTGTTCCTGAGAACGGAGTCTTGGTCATTTTACCCATAAGGCATGGTTCGCATGTGTCAAATGATTCATAATCAAGAGACTCCAAAAGTCCATCTGTATGGAGCTTCTTCATGCGTTTGACACCTATGTGACCAAGGCGGCAGTGCCACAAGTATGTGGTACTATCATTATCAACCTTACATCTTTTGGTACTCACACTATGAATATGTGTAGCAATACGCTCGAGATTCATTAAGAATAAACCATTTACCATAGGAGCATGACCATAAAACATATCTCTCATATAAATGGAACAACCATTATTCTCAGATTTAAATGAGTAGCCATCTCATATTAAACGAGATCCCGATACAATGTTCATGCTCAAAGCTGGCACTAAATAACAGTTATTGAGGTTTAAAACTAATCCCGTAGGTAAATGTAGAGGCAGCGTGCCGACGACGATCACATCAACCTTGGAACCATTCCCGACGCACATCGTCACCTCGTCCTTCGCCAGTCTCCGTTTATTCCGCAGCTCCTGCTGTGAGTTACAAATATGAGCAACGGCACCGGTATCAAATACCCAGGAGTCACTACGAGTACTGGTAAGGTACACATCAATTACATGTATATCACATATACCTTTCGTTTTGCCGGCCTTCTTGTCCGCTAAGTACTTGGGGCAGTTCCGTTTCCAGTGACCCTTCCCTTTGCAATAAAAGTACTCTATCTCAGGCTTGGGTCCATTCTTTGGCTTCTTCCCGGCAGCTTGCTTGCCGGGCGCGGCAACTTCCTTGCCGTCCTTCTTGGAGTTCTTTTTACCCTTGCCTTTCTTGAACTTAGTGGTTTTATTGACCATCAACACTTGATGTTCCTTCTTGACTTCTACCTCCGCTGATTTCAGCATTGAGAACAATTCAGGAATGGTCTTTTGCATCCCCTGCATGTTGAAGTTCATCACAAAGCTCTTGTAGCTAGGTGGAAGCGACTGGAGGATTCTGTCAATGACCGCGTCATCCGGGAGATTAACTCCCAGCTGAGACAAGCGGTTATGTAACCCAGACATAGTGAGTATGTGCTCACTGACAGAACTATTTTCCTCCATCTTACAGCTGAAGAACTTATCGGAGACTTCATATCTCTCGATCCGGGCATGAGCTTGAAAAACCATTTTCAGCTCTTCGAACATCTCATATGCTCCATGTCTCTCAAAACGCTTTTGGAGCCCCGGCTCTAAGCTGTAAAGCATGCCGCACTGAACGAGGGAGTAGTCGTCAACACGTGTCTGCCAAGCGTTCATAACGTCTTGGTTCTATGGGACGGGTGGATCACCTAGCGGTGCTTGTAGGACATAATCTTTCTTGGCAGCTATGAGGATGATCCTCAGGTTCCGGACCCAGTCCGTATAGTTGCTGCCATCGTCTTTCAGCTTGGTTTTCTCTAGGAACGCGTTGAAGTTGAGGACTACGTGGGCCATTTGATCTACAAGACATAGTGTAAAATATATTTAGACTAAGTTCATGATAATTAAGTTCATTTAATCAAATTATTAATGAACTCCCACTTAGATTAGACATCCCTCTAGTCATCTAAGTATTACATGATCCGGGTTAACTAGACCGTGTCCGATCATCACGTGAGACGGACTAGTCAACGTCGGTGAACATCTTCATGTTGATCGTATCTTCTATACGACTCATGCTCGACCTTTCGGTCTTCTGTGTTCCGAGGCCATGTCTGTACATGCTAGGCTCTTCAAGTTAACCCTAAGTGTTTTGCATGTGTTCCGAGGCCATGTCTGTACATGCTAGGCTCGTCAACACCCGTTGTATGTGAACGTAAGGATCCATCACACCCGATCATCACGGCGTGCTTAGAAACGATGAACTTTAGCAACGGTGCACAGTTAGGGGAGAACACTTCTTGAAATTGTTATGAGGGATCATCTTATTTACTACCATCGTTCTAAGTAAAAAAGATGCAAAAAACATGATAAACATCACATGCAATCAAATAATAGACGTGACATGATATGGCCAATATCACACAGCTCCTTTGATCTCCATCTTGGGGCTCCATGATCATCTTGTCACCGGCTTGACACCATGATCTCCATCATCATGATCTCCATCATCGTGTCTCCATGAAGTTGCTCGCCAACTATTACTTCTACTACTATGGCTAACGCGTTTAGCAATAAAGTAAAGTAATTTACATGGCGTTTCTCAATGACACGCAGGTCATATAAAAGAATAAAGACAACTCCTATGGCTCCTGTCGGTTGTCATACTCATCGACATGCAAGTCGTGAATCCTATTACAATAGCATGAACATCTCATACATCACATATAGATCATTCATCATTCATCACAACTTTGGCCATATCATATCACAAACCACTTGCTGGAAAAACAAGTTAGACGTCCTCTAATTGTTGTTGCAGGTTTTACGTGGCTGAATTAGGGTTCTAGCAAGAACGTCTTCTTACCTACGTTAAAGCCACAACGTGATTTGTCAACTTCTATTTACCCTTCATAAGGACCCTGTTCATCGAATCCGCTCCAACTAAAGTGGGAGAGACAGACACCCGCCAGCCACCTTATGCAACTAGTGCATGTTAGTCGGTGGAACCGGTCTCACGTAAGCGTACGTGTAAGGTTGGTCCGGGCCGCTTCATCCCACAATACCGCTGAAGCAAGAAAAGACTAGTAACGGCAAGAAAGTTGACAAATCTACGCCCACAACAAATTGTGTTCTACTCGCGCAAGAAGAACTACGCATAGACCTAGCTCATGATGCCACTGTTGGGGAACGTTGCAGAAAACAACAATTTTCCTACTCGTTTCACCAAGATCCATCTAGGAGTTCATCTAGCAATGAGCCATCGGATGCATCTACATACCTTTGTAGATGGCGTGCGGAAGCGTTCAAAGAACGGTGATGATGTAGTCGTACACGACGTGATCCAAATCATCAATGACCAAGCGCCGAACGGACGGCACCTCCGCGTTCAACACACGTACGGGACGGGAGAAGTCTCCTCCTTCTTGATCTAGCAAGGGAAGAGGAGAGGTTGATGAAGATCCAGCAGCACGACAGTGTGGTGGTGGATGCAGGGCGTCACAGTAGCAGGGCTTCGCCTATACTACGAGGGAGAGACGTAACGGGGAGAGAGGGAGGCGCCAGGGGCTAAGGTATGAAGTCCCTCCTCTCCCCCACTATATATAGGGGTGCCAGGGGGGCGCCGGCCCTAGTAGATGGCATCTACTAGGGGGGGCGACGGCCTAGGGTGGGGGGGCTTGCCCCCCAAGCAAGGGGGCGCCCCCCTTTAGGGTTTCCCCCAACCCTAGCCGCATGGGCCCTTGGGGGGTGGCGCCCCAGCCCACTATGGGCTGGGTTCCCTCCCACTTCAGCCCATGGGGCCCCCCGGGATAGGTGGCCCCACCCGGTGGACCCCCGGGACCCTTCCGGTGGTCCCGGTACAATACCGATGACCCCGAAACTTGTCCCGATTGCCGAAACAGCACTTCCTATATATAATTCTTTACCTCCGGACTATTCCGGAACTCCTCGTGATGTCTGGGATCTCATCCGGGACTCCGAACAACATTCGGGTTACTGCATATACATATCTTCACAACCCTAGCGTCACCGAACCTTAAGTGTGTAGACCCTACGGGTTCGGGAGACAAGCAGACATGACCGAGACGACTCTCCGGTCAATAACCAACAGCGGGATCTGGATACCCATGTTGGCTCCCACATGCTCCATGATGATCTCATCGGATGAACCACGATGTCGAGGATTCAATCAACCCCGTATGCAATTCCCTTTGTCAATCGATATGTTACTTGCCTGAGATTCGATCGTCGGTATCCCAATACCTCGTTCAATCTCGTTACCGGCAAGTCACTTTACTTACCGTAATGCATGATCCTGTGACCAGACACTTGGTCACTTTGAGCTCATTATGATGATGCATTACCGAGTGGGCCCAGTGATACCTCTCCGTCATACGGAGTGACAAATCCCAGTCTTGATCCATGTTAACCCAACAGACACTTTCGGAGATACCCGTAGTCTACCTTTATAGTCACCCAGTTACGTTGTGACGTTTGGTATACCCAAAGCACTCCTGCGGTATTCGGGAGTTACACGATCTCATGGTCTAAGGAAAGATACTTTGACATTGGAAAACTCTAGCAAACGAACTATACGATCTTGTGCTATGTTTAGGATTGGGTCTTGTCCATCACATCATTCTCCTAATGATGTGATCTCGTTATCAATGACATCCAATGTCCATAGTTAGGAAACCATGACTATCCGTTGATCAACGAGCTAGTCAACTAGAGGCTTACTAGGGACATGTTGGTGTCTGTTATTCACACATGTATTACGATTTCCGGATAACACAATTATAGCATGAATAAAGACAATTATCATGAATAAGGAAATATAATAATAATGCTTTTATTATTGCCTCTAGGGCATATTTCCAACATATGTTTCATGCTATTGTTAGATTTATCTTAATTCTTCTTTCATAGTTGTGGATGCTTGTGAGAGGGGTTAATCATAAGTTTGAGGCTTTTCCAAGCAAGGACATCACCCAAGCACCGGTTCACCCACATATCAAATTATCAAGGTAACGAACGTGGATCATATGAGCATGATGAAAACTGACTTGACAACAATTCCCATGTGTCCTCGGGAGCGCTTTGCTTTATATGAGTTCGTCTAGGCTTGATCTTTGCTACAAAAAGCATTGGGCCACCTTGCTGCACTTTATTTAATTTTGTTACTTGTTACCCATTATGAATTATCTTACTACACAAGTATCTATTACTGATAATTTTAGTGCTTGCAGAGAATATCTTGCTGAAAACCGCTTGTCATTTCCTTCTGCTCCTCGTTGGGTTCGACACTCTTACTTATCAAAAAGACTACGATAGATCCCCTATACTTGTGGGTCATCAAGACTCTTTTTGGCGCCGTTGCTGGGGAGTGAGGCACCTTTGGCAACTCGAATTTGGTAAGAAAACATTTATATAGCATGCTGAAATTTACTATCGCTTGTTACTATGGAAAGTAATCCTTTGAGGGGCTTGTTCGGGGTATCTTCACCTCGACCAGAAGAGCAAAGAGTTGCTCCTCAACCTACTGCACCTACTGAAAATATTTATTATGAAATTCCTTCGGGTATGTTAGAGAAACTGCTAGCTAATCGTTATGCAGGAGATGTGACATTACATCCTGATATGCACCTAATCTATGTGGATGAAGTTTGTGGATTATTTAAGCTTGCAGGTTTTCCCGAGGATGTTTTCAAGAAGAAGGTATTCCCTTTATTTATGAAGGGAAAGGCATTGATATGGTATATGCGATGTGATGATATTGGATCATGGAACTACAACCGATTGAAATTGGAATTTCATCAGAAGTTTTATCCTATGCATCTAGTTCATCATGATCAGAATTATATATATAATTTTCGCCTCATGAAGGAGAAAGTATTGCTCAAGATTGGGGGAGGCTTAAGTCAATGTTATATTCATACCACAATCATGAGCTCTCAAGAGAAATTATTATTCAAAAAAATTTATGCTCAGCTTTCTCGTAATGATCAATCCATGCTCGATACTTCTTGTACTTGTTCTTTTATGAAGAAGGATATTGAATTCAAATGGGATTTATTGGAAAGAATTAAATGCAACTTTGAAGATTGGGAACTCGACGAAGGTAAGGAGTCAGGTATACACATTAAGTTTGATTGTGTTAAATCTTCATGGATACCGATGCTTTTCGTGATTTTACCACTAAATATGGACTTGACTCTGAGATAGTAGCTTGTTTCTGTGAATCCTTTGCTACTCATGTTGATCTACCTAAGGAGAAGTTGTTTAAATATCATCCTCCCATCGAAGTGAAAGTAGTAGAACCTATTAAAGTTCAAGAAGAAACTATTACTTATAATATTGACCCTATTGTTCCTACTACTTATATTGAGAAACCACCTTTCCCTGTTAGAATTAAGGAACATGATAAAGCTTCAACCGTGGTTCGTAAGAGTTATACTAGAACACCTACACCTCCTGAACAAATTAAAGTTGAACCTATTATTTCTATGGTTAAAGATCTCTTGGTTGATAATATTGATGGGCATGTTATTTATTTCTGTGATGAAGCTGCCAAGATTGCTAAACCTGATATTAAAGATAGACATAGACCTGTTGTTGGCATTCCCGTTGTTTCTATTAAAATAGGAGATGATTTTTATCATGGATAATGTGATGTGGGTGCTAGTGTGAGTCCAATTCCTTTTACTCTATACAAATAAATTATGAATGATATTGCACCTACTGAGATAAAAGATATTGATGTTACTATTTAGCTTGCCAATAGAGATACTATATCACCAATTGGGATTGTTAGAGATGTTGAAGTCTTGTGTGGGAAAATAAATATCCTACCGATTTTCATGTTCTTGCTTCCCCACAAGATGATTTTTGTCCCATTATATTTGGTAGACCTTTCTTGAACACTGTTAATGCTAAGATAGACTGTGAGAAAGATATTGTTACTATTGGTCTAGGGGATATGTCTCATGATTTTAATTTCTCTAAATTTCGTAGACAACCCCATGATAAAGAATTTCCTAGTAAGGAAAAAATTATTGGTCTTGCTTGTATTTCCGTGCCTCCTACTAATACTTTAGAACAATATTTGATAGACCATGAAAATGATATGTTTATGAATGAAAGGAAGGAATTAGATGAAATATTCTTTAACCAAGGGCCTGTCTTGAAACACAATTTGCCTCTTGAAATCCTTGGTGATCCTCCTCCACCCAAGGGTGATCCCGTGTTTGAACTTAAACAATTACCTTATACTTTGAAATATGCTTATCTCGATGAAAAGAAGATATATCCTGTTATTATTAGTTCAAACCTTTCAGAGGATGACGAAAAGAAATTATTGAGAACTCTGAAGAAGCACCATGTAGCTATTGGATATACTCTTGATGCTCTTAAGGCCATTAGTCCCACTCTATGTCAGCACAAAATTAATAAGGAGCCTAATGCTAAACTAGTTGTTCATCATCAACAATGGTTAAATCCTAAGATGAAAGAAGTGGTAAGAAGTTGTAACGACCCGACACCGACGCTCCATATGTCTTCCATGTATTCTGAATTTCGCCGTGTGTTTTATTTGCTTGCTCTATTTTATTTGTGCCTCGCATCATGTCATCATGCCATCATGTCATTTAATTTTAAAAACTCAACTAAATAAATTGTGTTGATCTTTGATCCATTTAAATCGAGGGAATTCACATGGTGATTTCTGTTTATAACATATCCTCCCCATATTTTGAGCTACAATAAATATTCCATTCGTATGGAATGAACCCAAACAAACTTGCATTTTTAATCTCTCTCATTTTCAAATATTCTAAGTACTTGATCTACTCCAAATACTTCAATTCCAATTGTGGCACTTTTAAATATGTCAAAGTAGCTCCATGCTAGTTTTCAACTCAACTTGTATTTATTTGGCCCTCCAAATAAATATTTCGCTTCTATCTCTTTTCTGTAAATAGAAAAGGAAAATCATTTTTTCTTCTTTTCTTTTAATCCAGCCTGCTAGGCCTCCTAGCCTTTTCCCCCTCCACCAAGATGTCCCTAAGCCCAGCCGCTAGCCTCGCTCAGCCGCCCTTCCTAACCCTAGCCTCCCTGCGCTCGATCCCCATTTCTCCCAGCAATCCCTCCTCATTCCCTCGCGCCACTATAGAGAACGCACACATCTCCAGGGAGAGGAGCTCCCCCGCGCTCAAGCCCCACGTCCACACAGCTCCATCCCCACAGCCCCTCCTCGCGCAATCTCGAGCGCCCTAGCATCGCTCCTCTTGATCCGCCCCGGATCCTTGTTGTTGCCCTCCTTCGGCAACCGAGCCCCGCCGGCGACCTTCATCCTACCATGCAACGCCGCACCCTCGTCCCGTTCCCCCTCCGCCTCCTCCTTGTTGCCTTGCAGCCTTGCGCCAGAGCGCCGCCCACCTGCGCGCCTCGGCCTTCTTCGCCTGGTCGCCTCTCCCGCTCGAGGGCCTCTGCGCCTAGGACCAGCGGTTGAGCGCCATCCGTCTCTTCTTTTTCTTCTCTGTCTCAAGCTCTCTGTCTCTGTTTGTCAGGGATGAACCAGCGACCCTTCGACTTATGCAGCTGCTGCTTCGCTGCCAATTCCTGCTCCTCTTGCCTCAGCCTCGAGCGCGAGGAACGAGCGCCTCCAGCCCTCCTCCATCATCGGAGCGCCCCTGTCGCCGCGCCAAGTCCCTCCATGAACACAACCACGCGCCCATGCCTTCGTCGTCGTTTATTCGAGTTCCATCGTGAGCTCAAGGTCATGGACGCCCTGCCTCCATGTCCACTATGTGCTCCGTCGCCCACAGCCAAGCACCTCAAGACCAAGGCCCTTTTCCCATTGATGTGAACGGCTACACGAGCATGACCCGGATTCAAAATGCAAGACGCTGCCTCCGTTGCACACTCCTCGAGCAGGAGCACTTTGGATTCGCCTAGTCTGACTACAATGTGACGCCCAAGTCCGGATATCGCCAAGTACCCCGACTACCGTTGTCGTGCTCGATTACCTTCCCCGAAGGTTGCAAGTACCACTACCGTCGCCGTGTATCACTACCACCGAAGTTGATCCGTTCCAAAGATGCACCCTTGGAAGGTATAACCGCCGGAACGATCGCCCGTGTACGAATGCATGTGTGTTGTATGAGATGATCGTGTTTGCACCGTGTTCGAGTTTTCATTGCACGTTCCTCCTTGTTTGCCATGCCGTTGACTAGTGGGAAACTTGTAACCAGGATCACCCCACCATATTTTTGCATGTTTCATACATCCACACTTTCTTTTGCACTGACATCTCGATGAGTTGTCGGATCATCAAAATGTTGTCGTGGCACCATTTCCATTATCGTCGCCGTGGCACCCTTTCTTTCCACCACGGTGAAAAATTCTTCATAACATGCTCATGTCAACATTTTCATAAAATTGCATCAACTTGTATATGTCATTCACACCATCATAACAACATTTAAAATGGTTGAAATTGTTGTTTGATGTTTCCGGCCTCATTTAAATTGCCTAGATATGTAGTTTTGTTATGCTTCACCTCTTGCCATGATAACCAACATTTAGCCTTGTCTTGCACATGGATGAGAGCGAACTAAATAAATGAATGTGGTGATTCGTCAGTATGGAACTCGTTGCATATTGAGCTCCACTTAATTTGTAGTATTGTTTGTTGGACTTTGCCATGCCATGCCTCATTAAACCGGACATGCATCATATTTGATTGTGCATCATGCCATGTTTATGCTTGGTTTTTTACCATGTCATATGCTTCTTTCCGGTTGTTCTTCTTCTCGATAGTTCTGGTCACTTGCGGTTGTGAGGATCCGTTCGACTACATTGGGTCATCTACTTCATGGATTCAGTCTTCTTCCTAGCGGCATTTCTGGCAAGATGATCGTTACCCTGGATACCACTACTATCTTTGCTTTGCTAGTTGTCTCGATGCTATCGCTATGTCGCGCTACCTACCACTTGTTTATCAAGCCTCCCAAATTGCCATGATAAGCCTCTAACCTTTTCCACCATCCCAGCAAACCGTCTTTTTAGAAACTTGACAGTAGGGTGAAAACCCCTACTATTTTTTCATATATCTATTAAATGGGGTGTTTACATAGACATGTCAGCCTGTCATGGTACAAGGTGCACCTTTGCACCTAGTGTGCAGCTAGGATGCTTTTAAACAGTGTAAGGTTTGGCTATACAATAGAGTTACAAAAAGTGACAAAGGCAGCTCTATGTGCTGCTTTTACCCTATGTTGCAGAAGTTCAAGGTCCTCTTTAAAGCATGTCAGCCAGGCCCCCACACTAGGATCCACCCCTCTGAAATGTTTATTATTTTGCTCTTTCCAAAAGCTCCAAGCCGAGGTTAGGAATGTTTCAAAGAAGAAAGGGTTCGGCCAATAGTCTCTTGCAGTTTGTAGAAGATCGAGGCGGCTGTCAGAGGGTGCCCAAACGATGTGGAGTTTAGCCCAGCAGCTTTGACTAAAGGGGCAAGTGAAGATCATATGGTCAATGGGTCTCCTCGACGTGTTGGCCATAGAGGATGCAATCAAAGTTATCACCAATGTTATAATGCCTCCTTTTGAGCATATTGCGTGTGTTGAGTCTATCAAGGAAGAGTAGCCAGCTGAACACTTTGATTTTCATAGTACACCGCGATTTCCACAGATGTGTGAATGCAGGGTGCGCCTCCCTGTCCTTGAAGTAGTTGTTGTAATAGTCCGATCCCCAAGAGTAATGACATACATCGTGCAATGAGGTTGACGGGGATATCCAATGTGGAGGGGAATGCACATCCTGGATTTCTTCAAGCGCTTATGGCGAGACTGGTAGGTGAAAGGTTTTGTGCAGATCCATACTGGTCATTGCCTCGGCCACAGAAAGGTCCTCATGAATCGCAAAGGAAAATGCTCGAGGGTGGGATGATTGGAGGATTTCCTCTTTCCAGAGGTCTTTCCAAAAGAGCGTGTTTTACCGTCAACCACCTAAACGCACGTGATTCCACGGAAAACGGGGGTGAGTTTTAAGATGTCTTTCCACCAAAACGAGCCGACTGTGTCCACCGCATGAGGTATTTTGTCCATGTAATGATTGTCCCAGATGAGATTCACCCAAGGAATATCCTGTTTGTTGAAGAATTTGTGCAGGTTTAGCAACAGGGCCTCATTATGAATCTTTAAGTTGATCACTCCTAGTCCCCCCTTTTTCTTTGGTCTGCAGACCAAATCCCATCCGGCCAAAGAGTTGCATTTGTCTCCTTGCTCCGTATTCTTAGTCCAAAGGCATCTACGTCTGATTTTGTCAAGGATCTCAATAAGTTTGGGTGGAAACTTAAGCGTGCACATGGCGAACACAAGGAGCGACGTGGCAGATGCATTAAGCCAAGAGAGTTTGCCTCCATACGACATCATCGCAATTGTGGACATGAGTTGTCTCTCTAATCTGCAAACCAGAGGCATGAGCTCTTGAACCAAGGGTTTTTTCATGCCTAGCGGGAGGCCAAGGTAGGTGAAGGGCATTGTTCCAATTGCACATCCAAAAACTCTGGCCAGATTGTCCGTAGCTTCCAAGACTAGGTTGGTAGGTATTAGAGTGGATTTGTGGAAGTTGATCTTGAGCCCAATAGAGGAGGCATAATCAGAAAGGATTTGCTTGATCAATGTGGCTTGCTGAATGCATGCGGGAAGGACTATGAGTGTGTCATCCACATATTGTAGGACAGGGTAATCAGTTTGTCCTGTACAAGGGAAGGGGAGGTGGATTTTGACTTGTCTGAACACCTCATTAACTACAGCCTGGAGTAACTCAGTCGCGAGGACAAAGATGAGGGGGGAGAGTGGGTTGCCTTGCCGAACCCCACACATACAGAGGAATTGACGGCCCGGCACTCCATTCAGAAGAACTAAAGATCGAACGGAAGAAAAAAGGCAGTTGATCCATGCGATCCAACGATCGTTAAACCCCATATGCCAGATTATAGTGATCATGGGCTCGTGTGCAATGGTATCAAATGCTTTAGCGAAGTCTAGTTTAAGCAGAACAATCTCCCTGCCCGAAGTATTACATTGATGAATATATTGGTACGCCCATGCCAGACAATCTTGTATGGTCCGCCCTTTGAGAAATCCGTACTGATTACGGTGAACCAGTTGAAGGATAACACGTTGGAGACGGTTAGCTAGTAACTTCGTGATCAACTTCAGGCAGCAATTAAGAAGAGTAATCGGTCTGTAATCATTGACTGACTCAGGCGAGTTAACCATGGGGATTAGTGTAATGAAGCCATCGTTGACGCTAGTGATATCGAGAGTGCCTTCATAGAATTGTAAGCAAAGCGCATAGAAGTCATATTTGATAATGGGCCAGCAAGCTTTAAGAAAAGCTCCACCAAATCCATCAGGTCCGGGGGCGTGATCTGGAGGCATTTTTTTACAATGCCATCAATTTCATCCTCGGTGAACGGTTCAGTAAGATGATCGAGATTACACGCACGTGGAATGATCGCCGGCAAGTCAAATTTCATATCACATGAGGCTGTAGTACCTAACCTAGTTTTATAGGTGGAGTGAAGGAGGGCTTCTTTTCCAGGGTGATCCTCTATCAAACTACCATCTTCAGTTTTGAACGAAGCAATGTTATTCTTACGAAACCTTTCAGTGGCAATGTCCTGGAAAAATTTGGTATTCTCATTGCCAAACATGATCCAACCGATGGTGCAACGTTTTTTCCAATACAACTTCTGATATTTGAGGAACTTGAGAAGATGAGCTTCGAGGATGTTTCTGAAGTTAGATTCGGGTATTGTGAGGCATCTCTTGTTTTCTAACTCATCTAAATCAGCTAGGACCTTATTGCAGTTGCTGATCGCAATGGATAGTTTTGAAATGTGTTTACTCCAAATTTTAGTGCATGTCTGAGAGCCTTAAACTTGTGGGCTAGTGTGGCAGCAGCGTTTTTGTTATAAACTGGCTTATCTCAAACTTCTTGAACAACATCCATGAACCCAGGGTGCAAAATCCAGTAAGATTCAAAGCGAAAGAGTTTACTACGATGGATTTCAGTTTCAATAGTTACCACGCAAGGAATATGGTTAGAGACAGGTTTGCCAAGTCGTTTAACCAGGGTTTTGGGGTACGTATTGGTCCAGTGGAGGGAGGTAAGAAACCAATCAATTTGTTCGAGCAGAGGGTCAAGTTGCATATTGCTCCACGTATATGTTCTGCCTTGAACCGGGCCTATGTTACTGTTTTTCTCAGCCTCTCTTATAGCGTTGCTAGTTGCAGGTTGTTCCATGTTGGGACATTGATATCGTGGGATATCACAATATCTCTTATTTAATTAATGCATCTATATACTTGGTAAAGGGTGGAAGGCTTGGCCTTTTGCGTGGTGTTTTGTTCCACTTTTGCCACCCTAGTTTCTGTCATACCGGTGTTATGTTCTTTGATTTTGCGTTCCTAACATGGTCGGGGTTTATGGGCACCCCTTGACAGTTCGCTTTGAATAAAACTCCTATAGCAAGACCCAACATTGCTTTTACCATTTGCCCAACATAATAACTAAACATGATAATAAACTTGATGAATAGGGAGTTAGCGCTACCCGAGGTTCATTATTCAACATAATACAGGGGGCCAGTGCTGTTGGTGCTGGTCCCAATCGGGCAACCTGCGGGGCCACCACGGGGAAAGTCAAGGTCTAGTTTCACTCGTACTTTCACCCATCCGATCATGGCTTGAGATGAGATATGTGCGGCTACTATCAGGGTGTCGGCACGTCGGGAGGTCTTGCTGGACTTGTTTACCACTGTCGAAATGTCTTGTGCACCGGGATTCTAAGTTTGATCGGGTTGTCCCGCGATGGAGGATTTTCTCCACGGACCGTGATCTTTTCATGGGCTATGTTGGGACACCCCTGCAGGGTTTAAACTTTCGAGAGCCGTGTCCACGGTAATGTGGCAGATGAGAATTTTTAATATCCGGTTCTAGAGAACTTGACACCAGATCCGAATTAAAATACACCAACCGCATATGTAACCGTGACTGTCTCTTTTCGAGTGAGTCGAGAATAGAACACGGTGGGGTTATGTTTGAATGTAAGTAGTTCAGGATCACTTCTTGATCATTACTAGTTTGCAACCGTTTGCATAGTTTCTCATCCTATTCTTGTACTCGTAAGTTAGCCACTATACAATGCTTAGTGCTGCTGAAACCTTACCACTTATCCCTTCCATACCCATTAAGCTCTGCTAGTATTGATACCCATGGTAATGGGATTGTTGAGTCCTCGTGGCTCACAGTTTACTACAACAACAGTTGCAGGTACATGTACAATAATGATCTGAGGTCAGAGCGATGCTTGTTTGCTTTTGGAGTTCTGCTTCTTCTTTGATCAAGGGATAGGTTTTGGGTCGGGATCCTTGGATTAGCAGGGTGGATATCGTTCTTCTTATTTATTTGTTTTCATCTGTTGCCAGATCCTGCTCTTCTGTAGGATGATTGCTATGTATTGATGAACTATTGTATTCATGTTGTAGCTTGTGGCGAGTGTAAGCCTTTATCTTCCATCCTTATCTATGCAGTACATGGTATGTTGTAATGATATCCACCTTGTTATGCGCTCCAAATGTGGTTGTGCCGCAATCATGAGTTCATCACATGATTGGGATAGAATCACATCTTGGGCGCTACAAGTTGGTATCAGAGCCTTACCGACCTTAGGAGCCGCCTTGATTGATCGAACCGTTGACGTTCTCGAGTCTAAAAAAACTATTTTGAGTCTAGCTATATATCGGAGAGTAGGAATACTTTTTTCTCATTATCCCCTTGGTCACTCTGGTGAGGACTCATGACGTAGGTGTTTTCTCCACTCTTCTATCCTTTTCACTTAATTTTTTTAGGATCACGCGAGTATTGTGGAATCGGTCTGATATCATTGTGACGGAATTTTGTATTGGTGCCTCTTGTCATTTAGGGGTTGTTGCGGTGTCCCGAGGAGTTGAGCTCCAAGGTGTTTTTGTCACAGTGCTTATCGTTTTAGTTCCAGAATACCAAAGGTTGCCGACATTGAAAATGCTTCTATACTCTTTGTGGTGAGAGTAGGTTGGCACCACCCAGTACTGGGGAGAGTGATCAAATGTATTGCCACAGCTAGTATATCAGATGTTTTCGAAGGTCTGAGGTACATGATTTCTGAGGTTTTCTTGGTTATGTGTTGACGGATGGATATAGTTGGAGTGTAGGATTTGTTAGTTCTGTGAGATATTTGTGCCTCCATGTATGCCCAACACCAGATTGCATAGCTAGAGAATTTCAGGAGTTCATATGTGGGAATTCAAGTAGTTACCTAGGATATCTTTCCGCCAGATGCATGATATGAGACCGGGGTTCGACGTCTAGTGGTCTACCTGTCCACGGTCGTTTTACAGTGGTCTGATTGTGTCTTAAAGAGTCCTTGGCTATGCTGACTCAGGGACGCTTCATATGTCATGTGCACTGCCTTGCACATGATGGTGTTGTACGATCGAGCCCGTGCGGGCCCCACCACAAAAATTTCGGACGAAATCGCAATCATGTATTTGTTTCCTGCTTGTTCTAAAAGCCCAATCCTTTTTTGTTTTGTCTTGTGGTGTTCGAGTTGCTTCAAAGTCAAATGTGGATTCCATGCCTTTTCCTAAGCGGTGTTCTCATATTTCTATGTGAATACTAATCCTTCTTGATCATCAAGATTTTCGTGTCAATCCTTTTCAATTGGTGCACTTCTCTTCAAGATCATTCCATACGGGTGCCATTGAGAAGCCTGAGGATTGTCTGTTTCATCCGTTCCCAAGTTGCCTTTGTTATCCCACCATCCCACCCTTTTCTTCAAGGACTCAGATTTCTTAATCCAGTATCCATGTTATTGATGCGAAGTCTCTTCATTTTTTCCTTCTATGTTCTTAGCCGGTGATTTCTCATGGAGATGTTCAGGAGCTTCAAGTTAATCATTCTTTCATTCTCATTTCTTTTCTCTGGTGGATTAAATTCAAGCTTCGATGTTGCTCATATCTCTTCCTCTTGTTTCACATGTTTTCCCATGTCAGAATTTCTTATCCAAGTCTCTCTTATTTCTTCACCTCTCTCTCTATTCATATCCGGAGTGCTCAAGATATCTCTGAAGGTTAGTGTTTCCACTCTGCATCAATTCAAGTTATTTCGAGGTTGTTATCTCATTCAAGACATTTAATTCAATGGGTGCAATCTCTCTTCAAAATTGTTCAAGGTGGTTCTTTTCAGTGGGCCCTAACTCACAGGTCTTTCCAGGATCTTACCTGACTCTTCTAATTTTTTCTGGAGTTATTCTCAAATTCTTCTCAAAAGTATGATGTAAGAATGGATTCCATCATTCATATGCCTTCTCCAAGATCGCTTCCAAATTCTTTTCATCTTTGGTTCAAACTTTCTATTCTTCATTCCGGAATGCCTCAGTAATTCATGGTGGTGTTTCTCGTCGTCATTCTCGGATTTTGAAGACCGAAGAAGAGTTTCTCTTAAATCTTATCTGTTCTCTCAAAGATTCATGGTTCTAGCTTCATGCCATCCTCCCAATTGTTCCTGATCATGAGAAATTGTTTTCATAGCCATCCGAAGCATTTCAGGAGTTGCTTTCCTTTCTCGATCATCCGAAGGCCATCATTTCAGAGGATTTCTTCATTCTAAGTTGTCAGCTTCGTTCTCCAATTATTCTAAATTGATTCCTCTTCGTTCGTCTCCATATTCTTCCGATGTTTTGTTCAAGTATTCGTTAGTTATATCATGATCTCTTCATTCTCTTCCATCTTAATAACCTCAAGTATATTCATTGTTTCCTAATTCTTACCGGTGATTCGTTCTCTTTATTCATCCTTTTTCAATTCTTATGATGGTTCGTTCAAGATTCCTCCTCCATTATCGTAATAATTTATTCGTTGTTTCAGTCCTACCGTTGCTTTGTTGAAGACTTTCTCAAATTTCCGCTATATTAATCTTTTTAATGAGAATAAGTAGGATGCTAAATCCGTTGCTTGTCATCAATTTTAATTGGTGAAGGATATGCATAACATAATTCTTATTCCTGTTTCATCCAAGTGAATAATTCTTTCTTCCGCAGTTCGTTCATGATATCAATTCTTTGCTCCAAGTTGTTCATCTTTCTTTTCCGGAGTTCAAAGTTTTCTCATTATATCATTACAAAGCTCCATCTAGATCATTGCAAGGCTTCAATCTCATTCTTTCCAACCTTTATTACTTTTCTAGCATCCTTTCATTTCTGGAGTTCTTAATGAAGTTTCTCAAGGTGGTTCATCCAAGATTTCTTCCATTCTCGAAGTGTTCATCAAGATTTTTGTTGGAGGAGCTCAAGTATTCTTCTTCATGCATTTCGAAGTGCAATTTTGCTACCTTATCTTAAGGTGGTATTATGTCATTTCTTGACAATTTCCCTTCGTGTTTCATGTTCACATGTTGTCAAGAATGAGTTATTTTAAATCCATCAATCTCTTTGTTGGAGTTATCTTGGTAAAGATTTCACCTGAAACCTTTTCGAAGGAATGTGGCTATTTGTGGTGCTTGTCCATGATACAAATTATCTCTTTATCATCTTGGTGGAACAAGCTTTCATCTCTTCGCTAATCTCAAGCAAGCAATTGTTCCGGTTAGTGGCATAATTTCACCTCTAGTTTTGAGATGTTTTCATAAGCCCATGAGGAGTATATCATTTGATTTTTGATTCTTCAACAACTCTGTTCAATCCTTGTTTTTAAGGATGCTCTCTCAAATTCATTTGAGGTAGAACATGTTGTTTTCTTCTTCATTCCATTCTTTCATTTCTTCCAGAGGCATTGTGATGTTGCTCTCTTCGACCCATCATCTTGTTTTGTCAAGATCATGTTCTTTTATTCCTTATCCATTTAACCAGAGTGTTGTGGCTATCATTCCTCTTTTAACTAGAGTCTCATCCAAGTGCTTTCATTTTGCCATGTTCATGTTCTAATCCTTCCTTTTTCAACCGGAGTGTTGTCGTAATTGTTCTTTATCGTTCCTTCTACATCTCATTTCAAACGGAGTGCTTGCATGTCCTTCTTGTCCATTTTAACCCTTTTCTTATGTCTTTCAACCTACAAGGTTCTTGTAATGTTCCTTGTTCCTCTTGCTGAACGGAGTGTTTTAAATTTTGTTCACCTATCACGTGTCATTTCTTCAAGCTTTGCGACCTCTCAAGGTTCTTTGGTTTCACTCGTTTGGCAAGAAGTAACTTTATATTACCTCTTCTCTTCCTCTTCCATTTTTCATCCCTAGATCTCGAGGCAAGATCTCTTGTAAGTGGAGGACAGTTGTAACGACCCGAGACGGACGCTCTAGATTACTTCCATGTATTCCGAGTTTCACCGTGTGTTTTATTTGCTTGCTCTATTTTATTTGTGTCTCGCATCATGTCATAATGCCATCATGTCATTTAATTTTAAAAACTCAACTAAATAAATTGTGTGGATCTTCGATCCATTTAAATCGAGGGAATTCACATGGTAATTTCTCTTTATAACATATCCTCTCAATATTTTAGGGAGCTACAATAAATATTCCATTCGTATGGAATCAACCCCAAAAAACTTGCATTTTTAATCTCTTTCATTTTCAAATATTCTAAGTCCTTGATATTCTCCAAATACTTCAATTCCAGTTGTGGCACTTTTGAATATGTCAAAGTAGCTCAATACCAGTTTTCAACTCAACTTGTATTTATTTGTCCCTCCAAATAAATATTTCGCTTCTATCTCTTTTCTGTAAATAAAAAAGGAAAATCAATTTTTCCTTCTTTTCTTTTAATCCATCCTGCTAGGCCTCCTAGACTTTTTCCCCTCCATTGAGATGGCCCTAGGCCCAGCCACTAGCCTCGCTCAGCCGCCCTTCCTAACCCTAGCCTCCCTGCGCTCGGTCCCCATTTCTCACATCAATCCCTCCTCCTCATTCCCTCGCGCCACCACACACAACGCACACATCGCCAGGGATAGGAGCTCCCCCGCGCTAAAGCCCCACGCACGCACAGCTCCATCCACACAGCCCCTCCTCGCTCGATCTCGAGCGCGCTTGCGTCGCTCCACTTGATCCGCCCCGGATCCTCGCTGCTGCCCTCCTCCGGCGACTAGACCCCGCCAGCGACCTTCATCCTACCGCACGACGTCGCGCGCTCGTCCCGTTCCCCCTCTCCTTCCTCCTCGTTGCCTTGGAGTCTTGTGACAGAGCGCCACCCCCCTGCACGCCTCGGCCTTCTTCGCCTGGTCGCCTCTCCTGCTCGAGGGCCTCTGCGCCGTCTTCGTCGGACCAAAGGTTGAGTGCCACCCGTCTCTTATTTTCCCTCTCTCTTTTTCTTCTCTGTCTCAAGCTCTCTGTCTCTATTCGTCAGGGACGAACCAGCGACCCGCCGACTTATGTAGCTGCTGCTTCGCCGCCAAGTCACATTCGTCCTGCCTCAGCCTCGAGCGTGAGGAACGAGTGCCTCCAGCCCTCCTCCGTTGTCGGAGCGACCCTGCCACCGCTCCAAGTACTGCCATGAATGCAGCTGCGCGCCCCTGCCTTCGTCGCTGTTGACCCGAGCTCCACCATGACCTCAAGGCCATGGACGCCATGCCTCCATGTCCACTATGTGCTCCGTCGCCCACGGCCAAGCACCTCAAGACCAAGGCCCTTTTCCCATTGATGCGAACGGTTAGACGAGCATGACCCGGATTCAAAACGCAAGATGCTGCCTCCGTTGCACCCTCCCCCAGCAGGAGCACTTTGGATTCGCCATGTCTGACTACAACGTGACGCCCAAGTCTGGATGCCGCCAAGTACCCCGACTACCATTGTCGTGATCGACTACCTTCGCCGAAGATTGCAAGTACCACCACCGTCGCCGCGTATCACTACCGCCAAACTTGATCGGTTCCAAAGATGCACCCTTGGAAGGTATAACCGCCGGAATGACCGCCTGTGTACGAATGCATGTGTGTTGTATGAGATGCTCGTGTTTGCACCGTGTTCGAGTTGTCATTGCATGTTCCTCCTTATTTGCCATGCAGTTGACCCGTGGGAACCCTGTAACCGGGATCTCCCCACCATCTTTCGCATGTTTTGTACATCCACACTTTCTTTTGCACCGACATCTCGACGAGTTGTCGCATCATCGAAATTTGTCGTGGCACCATTTCCGTTGTTGTCGTCGTGGCACCCTTTCTTTCCACCACGGTGACAAATGCTTCATAACATGCTCATGTCAACATTTTCATAAAATTGTATCAACTTGTATAAGTCATTCTCACCATGATAACAACATTTAAAATGGTTGAAATTGTTGTTTGATGTTTCCGACCTCATTTAAATTGCCTAGATATGTAGATTTGTTACGCTTCACATCTTGCCATGATAACCAACATTTAGCCTTGTCTTGTACATGGACGAGAGAGAACTAAAAAATGAATGTGGTGATTCATCAATATGCAACTCATTGCATATTGAGCTCCACTTAATTTGTAGTATTGTTTGTTGCACTTTGCCATGCCTCATTAAATCGGACATGCATCATACTTGATTGTGCATCATGCCATGTTTATACTTGATTGTTTACCATGTCATTTTCTTCTTTCCTATTCTTCTTATTCTTGATAGTTCTGGTCACTTGCGTTTGTGAGGATCTGTTCGACTACGTTGGGTCATCTACTTCATGGATTCGGTCTTCTTCCTAGCGGCATTTCAGGCAAGATGACCGTTACCTTGGATACCACTACTATCTTAGCTTTCGGAGTTGTCTCGATGCTATCACTATGTCGTGCTACCTACCACTTGTTTATCAAGTCTCCCAAATTGCCATGATAAGCATCTAACCTTTTCCACCATCCTAGCAAACCGTTGTTTGGCTATGTTACCGCTTTGTTCAGCCGCACTTATAGCGTTCCTAGTTGCAGGTTGTTCCATGTTGGGACATGGATATCATGGGATATCACAATATCTCTTATTTAATTAATGCATCTATATACTTGGTAAGGGTGGAAGGCTCGGCCTATTGCCTGGTGTTTTGTTCCACACTTGCCGCCCTAGTTTCTGTCATACCGGTGTTATGTTCCTTGATTTTGTGTTCCTAGCACAGTCGGGGTTTATGGGCCTCCCTTGACATTTCGCTTTGAATAAAACTCCTCCAACAAGACCCGGCATTGGTTTTACCGTTTGCCCAACATACTAACTAAACATGATAATAAACTTGGCGCATAGGGAGTTAGCACTACCGGAGGTTCGTTATTCAACGTAATACACATGGGCCAGTGCTGCTGGTGCTGGTCCAAACCGGGTAACCTATGGGGCCACCATGGGGTAACTCGAGGTCTGGTTTTACTCATAGCTTGAACCATCCAATCGTGGCATGAGACGAGATACACGCGTCTACTATCAGGGTGTCAGCACATGGGGAGGTCTTGCTGGACTTGTTTTACCATTGTCGAAATATCTTTTGCACCGGGATTCTGAGTTTGATCGGGTTGTCCCGCGATGGAGGATTTTCTTCGCGGATCGTGAGCTTGTCATGGGCTAAGTTGGGACACCTCTGTAGGGTTTAAACTTTTGAGAGCTGTGCCCACGGTTATGTGGCAGATGAGTTTTTTTAATTTCTAGTTGTAGAGAACTAGACACCAGATCCGAATTAAAATACACCAACCGCGTGTATAACCGTGACTGTCTCTTTTCGAGTGAGTCGAGATGAGAAAACGGTGAGGTTATGTTTGAACGTAAGTAGTTCAGGATCACTTATTGATCATTACTAGTTTGCGACCGTTTGCGTAGTTTCTCATCTTATTCTTGTACTTGTAAGTTAGCCACCATACAATGCTTAGTGCTACTGCAACCTCACCACTTATCCCTTCCATACCCATTAAGCTTTGCTAGTCTTGATACCCATGGTAATGGGATTGCTGAGTCCTCGTGGCTCACAGATTACTACAACAACAGTTGCAGGTACAGGTACAACGATGATCTGACATGAGAACAATGCTTGTTTGCTTTTGGGGTTCTTCTTCTTCTATCAAGGGATAGGTTCCGGGTCGGGAGCCTGGGATTAGCAGGGTGGATGTCATTCTTCTTTTTCGTTTGTTTTCATCCGTAGCCGGATCCTGCTCCTCTGTATGATGATTGCTATGTATTGATGAACTATTGTATTCATGTTGTAGCTCGTGGCGACTGTAAGCCTTTGTCTTGCATCCTCATCTATTCGGTACATGGTATGTTGTAATGATATCCATCTTGCTATGCGCTCGAAAATGCCCCAATCATGAGTTCATCACATGATTGGGATAGAATCGCATCTTGGGCGCTACAAGTTGGTATCAGAGCCTTACCAACCTTAGGAGCCCCCTTGATTGATCGAACCATTGACGTTGTCGAGTCTAAAAAAACTATTTCGAGTCTAGCTATATATCAGAGAGTAGGAATTCTTTTTACTCTTTATCCCCCTTGTCACTCTGGTGAGGACTCGTGACGTAGGTGTTTTCTCCACTCTTCTATCCTTTTCACCCAATTTTTTTTGAAGATCATGCGGGTATTATGGAATCGGTCCGATATCATTGTGGCGAGGATTTTGTCTTGGTGCCTCCTATCATTTAGGGGTTGTGGCAGTGTCTCGGGGAGTTGAGCTCCAAGGTGTTTTTGTCACAGTGCTTATCATTTCAATTCCGGAATACCAGAGGTCACCGACAGCGAAAACGCTTCTATACTCTTTGTGGTGAGAGTAGTTCGGTGCCACCGAGTACTAGGGAGAGTGATCAGATGTTTTCGAAGGTCTAAGGTACATGATTTCCGAGGTTTTCTTGGTTATGTGTTGATGGATGGAGACAGTTGGAGTGTAGGATTTGTTAGTTGTGTGAGATATTTGTGCCTCACTGTATGCCAAACACCAGATTGCATAACCAGAGAATTTTGGTAGTTCATAGGTGGGAATTCAAGTAGTTACCTAGGATATCTTTCCGACAGATGCATGATATGATATTGGGGTTCAACGTCTAGTGGTCCGCCTGTCCACGGTCATTTTACAGAAGTCTCGTTGTGTCTTAAAGAGTCCTTGGCTATGTTGACTCGGGGACACTTCGTATGTCATGTACACTTCCTTGTACATGATGGTGATGTACGATCGAGCTCGTGCGGGCCCCACCAGAAAAAATTCGGACGAAATCTCTATCATATGTTTGTTTTCGGCTTATTCTGCAAGCCCGATCCTTTATTTTGTTTTGTGTTGTGGTATTCGAGTTGCTTCGATGTCAAATGTGGATTCCATACCTTTTCCTAAGCGGTGTTCTCATATTTCTATGTGAATACTAATCCTTCTTGATCATCGAGATTTTCGTGCAATCCTTTTCAATTGGTGCGCTTCTCTTCAAGATCATTCCGTACGGGCACCATTGAGAAGCCCGAGAATTATCTGTTTCATCTGTTCCCAAGTTGTCTTTGTTTTCCCACCATCCCACCCTTTTCTTCAAGGACTTAGATTTCTTAATCCAGTATCCATGTTATTGAACTGGGTTTAAGCTTCTGTCACTCTCGCAACCCACAATCAAATTGCTACTCCACAATGCATTCCCTTAGGCCCAAATATGGTGAAGTGTCATGAAGTCGACATTCACATGACACCACTAAGGGAATAATAACATACATACTATCAAAATATCGATCACATATCATGTTCACATGATTACTTGCAACATGATTTCTCCTGTGACCTCAAGAACAAAAGTAACTACTCACAAATGATAAACATGCTCATGATAAAAGGAGTATTAAATAGCATATTGGATCTGAACATATAATCTTCCACCAAATAAACCATATAGTAATCAACTACAAGATGTAATCAACACTACTAGTCACCCACAAGTACCAATCTATAGTTCCGGTAACAAGATTGAACACAAGAGATGAACTAGGGTTCGAGAGGAGATGGTGTTGTTGAAGATGATTATGGAGATTGCCCTCTCCAAGATTGGAGAGTTGTTGGTGATGATGATGACGATGATTTCCACCTCCGGGAGGGAAGTTCCCCCGGCGGAATCGCTTTACCGGAGGGAAAAAGTGCTCCTGCCCAAGTTCCGCCTCGAGGCGGCGACGCTTTGTCCCGAAAGTCCTCCTCTTATTTTTTCTAGGTCAAAATGAATTATATACCAAAAGATTGGCACCGGAGGTGGGCCGAGGAGGGCACAACCCAGCAAGGCGCGCCTGGGCTCCCTGGCGCGCCCAGGTGGGTTGTGCCCACCTGGTGGGCCCCTGATAACCCACAAGTATAGGGGATCAATTGTAGCCTCTTTCGATAAGTAAGAGTGTCGAACCCAACGAGGAGCTAAAGGTAGAACAAATGTTCCCTCAAGTTTTATCGACCACCGATACAACTCTACGCATGCTTGACGTTCGCTTTACCTAGAACAAGTATGAAACTAGAGGTACTTTGTAGGTGTAACATGATAGGTTTGCAAGAATATAAAGAGCACATAAATAAAAACTAGGGGCTGCTTTAGGTAAAGAAGCAATAAAGTTAGTATAGCGAGTGTGGAAAAGTGGTGGTAGGAATTGCGAAATTGTCCCTAAGCAATTGACAACTTTATTAGACCGACAGCAAGTTTTATGTGGGAGAGGCCACTGCTAGCATGTCATCCCTAACTTGGAATTCTATGCACTTATGATTGGAACTATTAGCAAGCATCCACAACTACTAACGTTCATTAAGGTAAAATCCAACCATAGCATTAAGATATATTGGTCCCCCTTCAATCCGGTATGCATCAATTTCTATGCTAGGCTGAAGTTTCTGTCACTCTTGCCCTCCAATACATAGTCCTATCAACATACATCTAACCCTATGGTGTGATCCACGCGTACGCTCATATGATGGGCACCAAAGGACAGCAACATAACCACAATCAAATTAAATCAATCATAGCAATTCATCAACCACCGATAGGACAACGAAAATCTACTCAGACATCATAGGATGGCAACACATCATTGGATAATAATATGAAGCATAAAGCACCATGTTCAAGTAGAGGGTATAGCGGGTTGTGGGAGAGTGGACCGCAGTAGACAGAGGGGGGAAGGTGATGGAGATGTTGGTGAAGATGGCGGAGGTGTTGGTGTAGATTGCAGTGATGATGATGGCCCCCGGCGGCGTTCCGGCGCCACCGGAGGCGAGGGGGAGAGAGCCCCCCTCCTTATTCTTCTTCCTTGAACTTCTACCTAGATGGGAGAAGGGTTTCCCCTCTGGTCCATGGTTTCCATGGCATGGGAGGGGCGAGAGCCCCTCCGAGATTGGATCTGTCTTCTGTCTCTCTCTGTTTCTGCGTTTTGGTATTCTGCCCTTTCACCGTTTCTTATATTCCCAGAGATCCGTAACTCCAATTGGACTGAAATTTTAACACGGTATCTATCCTGATATAAGCTTTCTTGCGGCGAAAGAAGGGCATCAACCACCTGACGGGGTGGCCACGAGGGCCCAGGGCGCGCCCCCTGCCTCGTGGCCCCCTCGGGCATCGTCTCGTATTGATTCTTCTTCCCAAAAATCACATATATTCCAAAAAAATCTCCATCAACTTTATCCCGTTTGGACTCCGTTTGATATGGATTTTCTACGAAACAAAAAACATACAACAAACAGGAACTAGCACTGGGCACTGGATCAATATGTTAGTCCCAAAAATAGTACAAAAAGTTGACAAAAGTATATGAAAGTTGTATAATATTGGCATGGAACAATCAAAAATTATAGATACGACGGAGACTTGTCAACATCCCCAAGCTTAATTCCTACTCGTCCTCGAGTAGTTAAATGGTAAAAAAGATAATTTTTGATGTGGAATGCTACCTAGCATAATCTTGATCATGTAATCTAATCATGGCATGAATATTAAGACACGAGTGATTCAAAGCAATAGTCTATCATTTGACATTAAGATAACAATACTGCAAGCATACTAATAAAGCAATCATGTCTTTTCCAAATAACATGGCCAAAGAAAGTTATCCGTACAAAATCATATGGTCTAGCTATGCTCCATCTTCACCACATAAAATATTCAAATCATGCACAACCCCAATGACAAGCCAAGCAATTGTTTCATACTTTTTATGTTCTCAAACCTTTTCAACTTTCAAGCAATACATGAGCGTGAGCCATGGATATAGCACTATAGGTGGAATATAATATGATGGTGGAGGTTGTGTGGAGAAGACAAAAAGGGAGAAAGTCTCACATCGACGCGGCTAATCAACGGGCTATGGAGATGCCCATCAATTGATATCAATGTGAGGAGTAGGGATTGCCATGCAATGGATGCACTAAGAGCTATAAGTGTATGAAAGCTCAAACTGGAAACTAAGTGGGTGTGCATCCAACTTGCTTTCTCATGAAGACCTCGGGCATTTGAGGAAGCCAATCATCAGAATATACAAGCCAAGTTCTATAATGAAAATTCCCACTAGTATATGAAAGTGATAACTCAAGAGACTCTCTATATGAAGAACATGGTGCTATTCTGAAGCACACGTGTGGTAAAAGGATAGTAACATTGTCCCTTCTCTCTTTTCTCTCATTTTTTTTATTTTTTTCTCTTTTTTTGGTGGGCTTCTTTGGCCTCTTTTTTTGTGGGCTTCTTTGGCCTCTTTTATTTTTTTTGTAAAGTCCTAAGACTCATCCCAACTTGTGAAGGAATCATAGCTTCGATCATCCTTTCCTCACATGGGACAATGCTCTAATAATGATGATCATCACAGTTTTATTTACTTACAAGTCGATACTAGAACAAAATATGACTCTACATGAATGCCTCCGGCGGTGTATCGGGATGCACAATGATCTAGCGTAGCAATGACATCAAAAAACGGACAACCCATGAAAATATCTTGCTAGCTATCTTACGATCATGCAAAGCAATATGACAATGAATGCTCAAGTCATGTATATGATGATGATGGAAGTTGCATCGCAATATATCTTGGAATGGCTATGGAAATGCCATAATAGGTAGGTATGGTGGCTATTTTGAGGAAGATATAAGGAGGCTTATGTGTGATAGATCGTATCATATCACGGGGTTTGGATGCACCGACGAAGTTTGCACCAACTATCAAGGTGAGAAAGGGCAATGCACGGTACCGAAGAGGCTAGCAATGATGGAAGGGTGAGAGTGCGTATAATCCATGGACTCAGCATTAGTTATAAAGAACTCACATACTTATTGCAAAAATCTATTAGTCATCTACTACGAGCATGCTCCTAGGGGGATAGATTTGTAGGAAAAGACCATCGCTCGTCCCCGACCGCCACTCATAAGGAAGACAATCAATAAATAAATCATGCCCCGACTTCATGACATAATGGTTCACCATATGTGCATGCTACGGGAATCACAAACTTCAACACAAGTATTTTTAAAATCCACAACTACCCACTAGCATGACTCTAATTTCACCATATTTATATCGCAAAACTATTGCAAGGAATCAAACTTATCATATTCAGTGATCTACAAGTTTTATGTAGGATTTTATGACTAACCATGTGAATGACCAATTCCTGTCATCTCTCTAAATAGATATAAGTGAAGCAAGAGAGTTTAATTCTTTCTACAAAAGATATGCCCATGCTCTAACAAATATAAGTGAAGCAAAAGATCATTCTACAAATGGTGGTTTTCTATGTGAAGAGAAACAGGCAATCCAAACTTCAAATGATATAAGCGAAGCACATGAAACATTCTATAAAGCCATACTCAAAAGATATAAGTGAAGTGCAATGAGCATTCTATAAATCAACCAAGGACTATCTCATACCAGCATGGTGCGTAAAAGAAAAGTGAAAACTAAATGCAAAAGATGCTCCAAGATTTGCACATATCGCATGAACGAAACGAATCCGAAAACATACCGATACTTGTTGAAGACAGAGGGGATGCCTTCTGGGGCATCCCCAAGCTTAGATGCTTGAGTCTCCTTGAATATTTACTTGGGGTGCCTCGGGCACCCCCAAGCTTGAGCTCTTGCCTCTCTTCCTTCTTCTCACACCGAGACCTTCTCGATCATCGAACACTTCATCCACACAAAACTTCAACAGAAAACTCGGTAAGATCCGTTAGTATAATAAAGAAAATCACTACTCTAAGTACTGTTGAAAACCAATTCATATTTTGTTTTGGCATTGTAGCTACTGTAATATAACTTTTTCATGGCTTAATCCACTGATATAAATTGATAGTTTCATCAAAACAAGCAAACTATGCATCAAAAACATAATCTGTCTAAAACAGAACAGTTTGTAATAATCTAAACATTCACCATACCTCTGGTACTCCAAAAATTCTATCAAAAATATAAAAATAAACAATTTTTATAGAAATACAATGCAAAAAGAATCAGAACCGTTTGACGTTCTAGTAAAAAATGTAAAATCGGGCACTAGAGCAAAAGTTTCTGTCCTGCACCGTACAAACCAACAAGCAAAGTAAACATCCTAAAGGCAAATCTTGGCACATTATTTTTATTTTTAAACCTTATAAAAGCACACAACAGAAATAAATGACTCTCTAGAACTTCCGGGTTGTCTCCCTGGCAGCGCTTTCTTTAAAGCCATTAAGCTAGGCATAAGGTGCTCATGTAATGGATCCACCCGGATCCCAAGGTATATCAAAGCGAATTTTAATTAACAACGATTTGTGATTTAGTAGTGAGCACAAGGTAACATATATCATGCAACAACAAAGTCTAACTCTCTTCCTGTGCATAGGCATAT